>NC_133394.1:86560342-96560342 GCF_047511655.1 Castor canadensis
TGAGGGAGGATTAAAGACATGTATACTGTTTATGTGTCTGTGTTCATTTGTTTGAGTTATTTTGTTTCCCATTTCTTAAGTCTTAGTTCTTTAGTTGGAGTTTTATCCCAGTCTAAATTTAAAGATGTGCTTAGACGTTTTGAGTCCTTACAAACGTATAACAGAGTCTAATTGATCACTTTAGGATTGAGCCAGAATAGTTCATTTGCTTTATTTGTAAAATTGTAAAATAGATACTTTGAGGTGGAAGGTTCTTGTTTTATTAATAATAGCTCAGGACATTGATACCCATTAACTTGGGTGGAAAGTTCTTTGTAGTTATC
The DNA here is from genome assembly GCF_047511655.1 of Castor canadensis. NCBI lineage: Eukaryota > Metazoa > Chordata > Mammalia > Rodentia > Castoridae > Castor > Castor canadensis. The sequence continues at coordinate 86,560,666 of NC_133394.1, forward strand.
ACTTAAGTCACTGTTAGTGTGCGTTCAACCCTGAGATAAAATTTAAGAATCTAGTCAGCTAATTCAAGTTAGACTGTTGAGAAGAGTTTACTATCAAAGAGGTAACTTAAGAAATAGTGTAATATTCTGAATGACTAAATACTTTTTTTTTTTGCATTAGTGGAAAGAATTTGAACTCCCTCCAACTAGGCAAATATTTTAATGAGCAAACATCAGTGTCAGTAAAATAAGTTAAATTACTAAGATAAACACCTAAACTGGGGGCCTTTACCCTGCTTCTGTTAAAAGGACGTTGCAACACAGCTATGCTTGTGTACACATGATTGGCTGCTTTTTGTGTTACGGTGACAAAGTTTTTTAGCTGTGACAAGCATGGAAAGTAAAGTATTTGGTCCTTTATGGAAAAAATTTCTGACTCCTGGTCTAGATCAGTGAGAAGACTTGGAACAAATTGTCAGGCTAGGATTCTTCACTGAGCTTGCTTTTTTGTAAATGTCTCACATCAAATACTTTAAAGGGAGTTAGAATGGATAGGATTAAGAATAGCTACTAATCTTGATTATTAAGTATTCAGAAGCCCCATGTTTTGGTGGATTTAATTAGTAGAAAAACTTGGTGTACTTAATTTGTTTCACCCCAGTAATTTTTTATTTAAATTTTGGAAGTCACTCCACTCCTAAGTATAAAAGTTAAAAGTGCACAAAGAATTGCAAACAATTCTTAACCTGTTTTTATACTGTTTTGTTTCCATATGTCTATGTCTACACATTTACTGCCTTTCTCATATCCATTTAAGGTATTTTCTCTTTAGCTAGATAAGCTTTTTTTTTTTTTGTCCTAGAGGCACTAATTTATTTCCAAACAGATTTTTGCCATTTGAACAAAACCATTTAGTAATTAATAGCATTATGTTTTTTTTTCTCCATGGCTTTTCCATATTCCAGTCTGAGCTGGTTGCCCTTAAGTAAGTGTTTAGCTGGGTCTTTGCCATCACAGTTGGGGTTTCCTTTGCCTCTAAACTCAGATACTCTATTTCCTAGGCCCAGTGTATCCAATAACTTTGTGAGACCTTCCTAGATTACTACACCCTGACTAGATTAGTACTTTGGCTGCATAGAGAAAAGTTTGGTGAAGAATATGATATTTTGAATCATACCAAGTCTTTTTACTCACATCCCTAGGATTTTATTAATCACTAGTGTTTTTAAGTTTCGTGACTTGGGTTTATTTCATCTATTGTGCTGAATGCTCAGTGGGTTTTACATTGTGTAAACTTGCTCTTCAGTTCTGCAAAGTGCTAGTGAACTGACACTTCCCCCAGTCCTCTAATTCTTACTAGGTGTAAACCCTGGGCAACTTTTTTCCCATTTCTCATTTTAGCCTTTTGAGCAGTTTCTGCAATTTAATCCTTTTAAACTTTTCAAGGTTTAAAATTTTAAACCTTTTTAAAAATATCTTTTACTTTCTAAGACCTCCCACCAATCTGTTAGGTTTTTTTTTTTAACAAAGACACTTCTTATCGCTAAGGTTAAGCCTGTAATCTCAGCACTTGGAAGGCCAAAGTGGGAGGATCACTTAAACTCAGAAGTTTGAAGGCAGTCTGGGCAATGGCAAAACCACATCTTAAGGGGGGAAAAAATACAAAAACTGTTTATAGTCTAAGGTGCTTTACTTTTCTGTTACTTTGGCTCTGACTTTCATGTTAGTTGTCAGTGTTTGATGGTCTTTTACTTAAGAGGGGAGCAGTGTTGTGGATGTGTTGGGCTGGGAAAGAGCTTGTGGACAATGTTTGCTTCTGGTAATCTGGCTGCATTGTTTTTGAGGAATCCCTTAATATCTCTGCTCTCTTGTTAGGCTCAACAGAGAAGTCTTTCACCCTCTTACCTAAAAAAAAGGTGGGGAGCTGCTAGTGTTCTAAGTGGCGGAAGAAGGCCGAGGAATACTAACTTTAATCGCTGCCTATTAAAATGAATTCTTTTGCCTCCTTTTGAGAAGAAATCTCTAGGTTTTTGCTAGTATGAGGGTGTCAGGTAATAGGATCTGGAGATATAATTTAGATTATCAATTTGACTTTTCAACCACTCCTTTCATCCTTGTTTGTCTGTGTGCTGGTACTTAGGCTACCAGTTTCTAAGCCTTTGCTGGGATTCTGTGCAGTATTCTGAGATGTCCTCAATGCTGACAGAATATTCAGTTTTCTTAGTCAACTTTTGCTCACAAGCTTTATAGCTTTTAAGATTCTGATGCTGTCCCGTTTGCCCATATATATGTATATATTTTAATGTCTCTCCTCCCACCCTACCCTACCCGCTGTACAATTTAAAAAAATGCTGGTATTTAGGATTTCATAAGGATGACGTTACCAGTACATTTTGTGTGTGGGTGATTGGTGGTGGGAGGTTTGAGGGTAGTAAAAGAAGCAGGAAAATTGAAATATTAACAGCTCAGTACCTTTCTAGAATTTAGTCAACAGAGTTCACAAGTTTGCTAGTTTTATTGTAGAATCAACTTGTGTTTACTAATGGACTGTGTTTCGTAACTGATTTCAGTTCTCAATCTGATTGGTAGTCTCTTGTTAGAACTACCAGTACCACTTAATGTCAAGCAATGAGCTCTAGGTCTGTTATCCTGAGTCAGATTTTGATGCCTTTTGGTTTACTAGGTGTCTTACTACCTACCAGGTGAGTTAATTTCTCTTCCTGGGGTTTTGTGTTTTCTCCTCTTCATATCTTTCCTTAATTTTAGTGTGTGTTAACAAAAGTTTCACATCTTGTAATCCTAATACTCTGCACACTGGAAAGGCAGTTGCTTCATTTTACTTTATTGTGCCTAAGTTAGAATCCAGTATGTGTGGGGAACATCCCTCCACATGCCAGTTTATGCTGAGATTGTGGTTTCACAAAAACATTCAATTATTAGGTCTTTGCATTCTATACATTAGAAACTCATTTAGTTTATGCGCATTTATTGTTTACTGCTTGGATTTTTTTTTTTTTGTAGTTAAGGCTACTCTGTACTTTGTAAACACTTTATGTTTTTGGAACCCAGGAGGACTGAATCCACTGTCCATCATAGTATTTGTGTTGATTGTGAAATATATGACTATTTGGTTTTGCGATCAGTTTAACATGCATTGTCAAAACGTAGATCTATGCATAATATGGTGTCATATCTCAGATTTTCTGGGGAGTGGTTTTCTGATAGTGCAGCTTACTAGTGTAACAACATTTAAGGAAAACCCCAAACTGTTCATGAGTCCTTTTTTTTAAACCTACTTTTGACAAGCTTGAGAAAGGTACAGTCTTTATTCACTACTGGCCACATTTAGGCTACTGTGATTTACCATACTTAGTCGTGTCTGAAAATTTTCATAGTTCAAATAATTCTAGCAAAGTAAATATATAGCTGTGCAAATTGAGTCTGCCTGACCTGTAATTTGCTCAGTTGCCTGTAATAGGGTAAATTGGGGAAGGGTTGATTATAATGTGGCATTTCAAAGAGGCCTATGGGCCATTTACAACAGAACCATTATGGGGTGTTCCCTGGGATTTTGTACTTCACATACCCCAAGTGACCATTGCTACACTAAGGACCACTGCTTTAAGATAGAATAAACATGCTGTTTCGTAAAGCTTTTTGGTTTTGACTTTTACCTCCTAAATATATGAGTACATGTTTTGTAAAGGTTACACCACTCAGAACTTTAATCATGGGCCCTACAGCTGACATGAAAGAAAAAAACCAGTTTTAGCATTCTAATGAGTATCAATACTCATAAGTAGTAGTTTACCAAGTGTGGGGTAGAGAGGTGGTGGGGTAGCTGTAGACAAAGTCTATAGGCAATACATTGTATCTTGTCCCTGTCCCCCTTTGGTTGGTCACTGATTTTAAGTCATTCATAGTTTTCTGAATTGATAATCAGCAATGCTGATTGAAATGGACTTACTGTTTTGAGTTGGGCTGCTTATATATAGTCCTATTGTCCTTAGCACCTTTTAGATTCTGAAGGGTGTGTATGTAGTTCCAGAGCCTCTCATTTATAAATGGCCTTAGGTAAAGAATGTTGGGTCCAGGGGACTATATAATTTAGGAAAACAGCAATAAATTAATTCTACCTATTAGGTTTTCCCCAGTAAGTCCCGAAAAGACAGGAAGTTGGGGGAGGGAGGTCTTACAAGGCCATGGAAAAAGGACCTACAAAATTATCTTCTTATAAAAGGTTAAAATGCTTCAGAGGAAATATATTCTACCTAAGAGCAGGGTGCTCTTATTATAGCAGTTCAAATCTATTGTTTTGTGATGGGAGGATTCTTTAAAGGCTTCAGATAGAGAAAAGCACTAATTTATTAAACTGATAATAGAGGTTATAGGATTCTATTTTGGGAGTCACTTGATGTTGGGAAGAGTCTACTTCATGGTTAATTTGTATGTGTTTTGTAATCAGATGGGCTGCATTCTGTTTGTACTCTAGAATCGAAGGTTATTTTCCTGGTTTTAAAATTTTATTTTAGAGAAAAAGTATTGGGGGAAATCTGAGAGGTCTGTTTAATGCCAGTAACCTAAGTGAGACATTTAAAATGTCATGGAAACATCTTTGAATAAATACTTGAGAAAAGGAATTATATATAATTGCCTTTTTTGTTGTATGGACGGCCTTGGGTTACACAGCTTAATCAAGCTTTGGTAAAACATGAGAATGAGGTGCAACCCTTGTTAAAAATTCTTTTTGGAAGATGGTTCTTTGAGTTACAGTGTAGTTAAGAAATTGGCAAAGGCAGTAAATAAAACTTTGAATGCTCAGAATTTGTTGTAAATTGCTTCCATAATTGATATATAAAGCATGCTACTACTAATCAATTTTATGTATTAAGACCTATCGGCATGTCTTTTTAGTACCTGGTTAACTTGATTTAAATAACATAATGTTCTTTGTACCATTTAACATTTTAAAGAAATACTCTTCCAAAGCAAATTTCATTGGAACCAAGTGTTTCCATTTCTAGAGCCTACTTCTAGAGTCTTCATAAGAAGTTTATAGTGGGCTTTCATGGGGCTTTCATTTGCACTAAATTTTCTGAAAGATTATGTTTAAATTACAATGTAGTAGTGCTTTTGTCTTACAATTAAACACTTACAGCAGTCATGCATTTTTTGCACTGTCTTTTTTTTTTTTTTAATTTAAAGCTTTCCTCTTGGATGAATGTATTGTAATACATAGTTCTTGTTTTTAGTTGAGAAGGTAAGGTAATTACCCTAATGTTTAAACATGACAGATGAATTGTAAATAGTGGGATTCTTTCAAAAGTAAAGATAGTTTTTGCACAGTCAAGCTGTATTATAAAGTCACTGAGTTTGGTAGAAGAAAAAGGGATATTCTATTTTTTCTCTAGAATGTTCATAAGGAAGCATACTCAGAGTAAAAACATTTTATATGGTAATGTTTGGTCTTTGGCCACTGCTGGATTTGTTGTCAAATGCACTGAGACCACTAAAAGTGCTGGTAGACATTTCCCATTTTATGTAGCTTTATAAAGATTTTAGCAAATGGTAAACTGAATTAGAGGTATAATGGCAGTAGGTCAAGGTACTCATGCTCAATGTAAACACAGGAAAAAGTTTAACAGTACTTCATGATACCATTTCATTTTGTGTCTGCTGAGAACTTTCAAAGGAATGTGGGTCATTCAGTTAATGACAGGAGAGAGGTCATCATTATATTGGAGCATACTAAGCAGATCTCCTTAACAAATGGCCTCTTTGTAACTAGCTGGTGATAGGCCTTTTTATTCTATCAAAAATAAGAGTCAGGATAATTTTGCCATAATTCTAGAGTGAGATTTTCTGAAAGGCAGTGATTCTATAATGGGGTAATAATGAATTTTCAAAAAAAAAAGTTAAAAAAAATCCCTTTCAGACTTAATAAAACATATGAGGCATTCTATTTATCAGATTTTCAAAGCTTCTACTTTAATACATTCAATGGAGTAGATTCTTTAACATGAATGATGCTGAGGCCCTACTTTCTTAATTTGCTGAGGCAAATTAAACTCCAAACCTGTTCTGCAACTGTAAGATTATAATATCTTCCTCATTTTTGGACATTAAGTGAGGCATGTGAAAGTGCTTTGAGGTCACCAGTTCTCAACTTCATTGTGAGGTTAAAAACACTTTGGGGCCCATCCTAGAGTAAAGCAGACTCTTAAGGGTTAGAGCCCAGGCATCTACTATTAAGATCTTAAGTGATTCTGATGCTGAGGGTTGAAAACCAAAGCTTCACATTTGTTGCTACTACTATGTTTAAGAGCTATGGAAATCTGAATATGAAGAAAGTACCAGGTGTTAAATGCCTGTATGTACTGTGCAGAGAATACAAAGATGTATAATATGGCATGGCTTGTGGAACCATCAACCATGATGGAATGAGTGCCCTTTCCCAAAGCTTGCCTTGGCACTCCCAGGGGACTCCCTACGTTTGCCCTTCTGAGCTTCCCTTACTTAGGAAACTTCACAGAGTTTTGACAAATCCTGTGATTTTGGTGATTTATTTAGAAAGAAAAGCTGAAAGGAGAAGTCAAAGTTAGTCTAACTTGGTTGTAGATTATAGGATAGCTGTGATTCCATTTATTGAGGTTGCAAATAAGGTCAAATAAGCAGGCTTTGTGAGGAAGAAAATAAAGTTAAGTTTTGGGATCAAAAGTTTGAAGTGTTTGCATAATGGTCCAAGTAGGTCAAGTTGGAAAATAGTTTGATATTCAGAAGAGAGGTTAGAGTTAGAGAGGATACCAGGAGTGAAGAAAAGCACTGTGGAGAATGGAAAATGAAGAGAACCAAAGACAGCTCTGCTACTGGTCATTGATTACACAATTGAATTCCAAGGCCCAGTACATCTTGTACACCACAGCTGCATGGAATGTCTTTGTTGATCTCTTTTCTTTCCTCTTACTAGCCCAGCAGACACATGCAAGTGACAACTTGTGCTTTAGTTTTCTTGTGTGAAATGGAAATAATAAGCCTATCTCAGGGTTATGAGGATTAAATAATCTCTACTTACAACAGTTACTGCCACACAAGTGCTCAATAAATTATTACTACCTATTGACATAAATTCAATTTCTAATAAGATCCAAATCTCAATCCACTTACAACCCATGAAATCTTCCTTAGTGCCTGAAGCCCTGTGTTGATCATCTTTGGATTTATTCTCTTTCATAACACTTACATAGACACTGCTGCTTTAATGTGTTATTGGTTCTTTTGGACTTGCCTCTTCAACTGGCTTATATATACAAACATTCTGTGTTAGACATCAGTTATTTATGTGGTAACTTAGAGTAAATCCTATTGTTTTAGAACTGTTTGGTTCAGAGTAGGAGCTCAACAATATTTGAATGCATAAATAAATGAAACAATACATAAGATTATTTTAGTATTTGTTTCTACTTAGGTATGATCTGGCAGCTCTAGCACAAACAGCAGGGAAATACTCCTTACTCAGCGAGTGCTTTCCGTCCTCCAGGGAGCTTTCAACATGTAAATTATCTTGAAAATTCTTAGATTCTATTTAAGACTGTAGGAAAGCAAATATATGAGAACTGTTGTCTGGAATCAGGCTGATAACCTGTGCTTTAAGCATACTGATTAGTGGAGAGGAACTTGAAAAGATTCATAATTTGTTTGAGTTTTTGAGTCTTGGCTCCCTAATACGTGAAGTGAGGGGACTAGATTAGGTCATCTCTAAGGTCACAGTTTTCTAGCAATAATTGTGTTAGAAATGAATTGTTTTATACATAATTATAAATCACATGTTAAAAGCCCAATTTTATATGGCTTCAAAAATCATGGTAGCAAAATACATGACAATTCTTCCTCACATACCTACTCTTCAATTTTTTTCTGACTCTGTCGCCTAAAAACAACTTCTTACCTAACTGGCAATAAGCAAAATGGTATTGATGTATCTAGTCTGATCCATAATTAAGAGATCAGCAATATATTCTGAGTTAAACATGAGTTTTAGAATATATATCAGCCAGTAATTGATTCAGTAAAAATCTAAGCTTTTTAGCTGTGTGATCTTTTTTGTTCGTTTTTTTTTTTTTTAGAGACAGGGTCTCACTTTGTAGTCCAGACTGGCCCAGAGCTCAATCCACCTGCCTCAGCACCCCAGTTGCTTGGATTCTAGGCATGAGTCACTACACACAGCCTCGTTGTGCAATTTTGAGTATGTGACTTAACTTGGTTATTGTCTCATCTGCAAAATAGTGATAATATGAACTTAATGGCACTTACATGCCAGCTACTGACCTATGTGGTTTACATTATACTAACTCAAAAGTTCTTACCTTTTAGTGTCATTGTAAAATTCAGTGCGTTACCCCCTAGAACACTTACTACATTGTATGAGAGTCAGTATTCAACCAGTATTTTTTTTTCCTGGGTGTGAACTCTAGACACTCAAATCCTTTAAAAATACATTGTGAATGGAAACTTGTTACTTTGTAGGTATAACAAGGTCATGGTCATTTAAAATGTTAATTTATGGTCATTATCACAGTTAAAATGAACTAGCAGGTCCCCCTGTTCCCTATGAAACCACAAAATTATTTATTTCTCGAGGAAAGATTTATTTGGCTCACAATCTCAGAGGTTTCAGAATGGCAGCTAGTAAGCAGAGAGAGAAAGAGAGCGCCAAAATGATTTATTTTTCATTTAAATTTCTTTGTTTTTTGAGACAGGCTTTTACTTGAACTAGCAATCTTCCAATGTTGGCCTCTTGAGTGCTGGGATTATAGGTCTGTAACTAGTGGCTTTTTTCTTTTCTTTGGTGGCATTGAGAACCTTCCACTTGCTAGGCAGATACTCTTCCACTTGAGTCATGCCCCCAGCCCCTGATTTAGTTATTTTTTAGAAAGGGATTTTATTTTTGGGGGCACTGGGGTTTGAACTCAGAGCCTCATGCTTGCTAGGCAGGCATTCTATCACTTGAGCCACTCTGCAATTTTTTTTTTTGGTACCCCAGTACTGAACTCGGGGCCTACACCTTGAGCCACTCCACCAGCCCTATTTTGTGAAGAGTTTTTCAAGATAGGGTCTCACAAACTATTTGCCTGGGTTGGCTTTGAACCTCGATCCTCCTGATCTCTGCCTTCTGAGTAGCTAGGATTACAGGTGTGAGTCACCAGTACCTAGCATGGATAGAGACTTTTTCAACTACTTTCAGGAGGTGACGGCAATGGCCAGTTTCAAGAAGATCCAGGTTGGGATTTACATGGAAATTAAATGCATGATGGCTGAATATCCTAAGCAATGGTAACATCTTTAAATGAAGATAGTGAAAGTGTAACTGTTGAATGGATAGAAAATGGAGATACAATAGGCAAAGAGATTAACATGCAGAGCATCTTTTCACTTAACCCTGACTTTGTACCTGATGAAGAAATTGAACCCAGTCTAGAAATACCTACCCCTCCAATATCTTCAGCGAAAGTAAATAAAATTATAAATATCTAAAAGACTCTGGCATCTATTAAGAAAGATCCTCCTCCAAGAGATAATAGAATACTTGGTTCTACACATGCACAGCCTAGTCAATTTCCTGAACAATCTTCCTCTACACAACAGAATTGTGGTGTTTCAGATATATCTCCAGTTCAAGCTGCAAAAAGGAATTTGAACTCCCTTCATGTAGATAATCTGTTTGAAAGAAACAGAAAAATTACAAGAAAAAGGAGACCACAACAGCAAGAACTTAGAGAAAAAAGGGTCGAGGATGTTGATGCTACAAACCCAAATTATGAAATTATATGCCTAATCAGAGACTTTAGAGGAAGCTCGGATTATAGACTATTAACAACAGCAGATCCTATTGATATAGGGTACGTGTTTGTGTAATAAAACCACCGTTTAATAAAGATGAAACTCAAAGATGTGCTGTATGAACACAATCAAAATGTAGATTTAGCAAAGTACTTAGAAAACAAAATATTTTGTTTTGATTATGGCTTTAATGACTCAGCTCCTAATGGAATGGTTTATAGGTTTACTGGTGGACTGCTAGTGGAAATTATATTTGAAAGGGGAATGGCTACATGCTTTGCTTATGGGTAGATTGGAAGTGAAGTAGAAAAACTCACACTATTGCTGGTGAATTTTTAAGAAAAAAACCAAGGTTGTTCTAAAGGAATTTGTGCTCCAGCAGCTTGGGATGTCTTTTTAATGCTAAAGAAGCCAAACTATAAGAAAATACAACCTTCTCTGAAATTTATAGTGGAAAGATGTTTGATTAGTTAAATAGGTAAACAAAATTAAAAGTTCTAGAAGATGTAAAACAGCAGGTTCAAGTGGTGGGATTATAGGAATGGGAGATAAATGTATTGAAGATATACTGAAACACGCTGACATAGCCACCATTGCAGACAATCTGGTCAAACATCTGCAAATGCACATTCACCTGAGGCCATGCAGTGTTTCAGATTATTCTTAGAAAGAAAGGAAAACTACATGGCAAATGTTCTCTCATCACTTTGGCTTGAAATGAAAAGGGAACTGATACTTCCAGTGTGGTCAGGCAAACTAGACTTGAAGGTGCTGAAATTAATAAAAAGCCTTTTAGCACTCAAGGAGTACTTCATGGCTACAGATAGAAACAAACCTCATACTCCTTTCCAAGCAAATAAACTCAGGTGTTAAGATTCATTCATAGGTAAAAACTCTTGTAACTGCATGATTGCCACAATTAATCTAGAAATGGCATCCTGTGAAAATACTCTTAGTACATTAAAATATACAAGTAAGGTGAAAGAACTGACTATAGATCCAACTACTGCTGCTGCTGCTCATCCAATAATGTGCTATTTACTAAACCAGATTGATGACTTAGAGACAGTAGGGTGTGGCAAGCTCCGCTCGGACAGATGGTCTAAAACTTCTTTGTGAATAAAATGAAGAAAACGTTTCTCCATGATTGTTTACTTTCCAAGAAGCTGCCTCACAAATGGTAGACATGGAAGAACAGTTTGTAGAAGATCATAGGGCATTGATCCAGGAATCTACTCAATCACTAGGAGACAAGAAAGCTCTCCTAGAGATGACTAAAGAAATAGACTAGATGTAGATTCGTAGCAATAAAGGAAATGCAAATTAAAACCACACTAAGATTCCACCTCACCCCTGTTAGAATAGCCATCATCAGCAACACCACCAACAACAGGTGTTGGCGAGGATGCGGGGAAAAAGGAACCCTCTTGCACTGTTGGTGGGAATGTAGACTAGTACAACCACTCTGGAAAAAAATTTGGAGGCTACTTAAAAAGCTGGACATCGATCTACCATTTGATCCAGCAATACCACTCTTGGGGATATACCCAAAAGACTGTTACTCCAGAGGCACCTGCACACCCATGTTTATTGTGGCACTATTCACAATAGCCAAGTTATGGAAACAGCCAAGATGCCCCACCACTGACGAATGGATTAAGAAAATGTGGTATCTATACACAATGGAATTTTATGCAGCCATGAAGAAGAACGAAATGTTATCATTCGCTGGTAAATGGATGGAATTGGAGAACATCATTCTGAGTGAGGTTAGCCTGGCCCAAAAGACCAAAAATCGTATGTTCTCCCTCATATGTGGACATTAGATCAAGGGCAAACACAACAAGGGGATTGGACTATGAGCACATGATAAAAGCGAGAGCACACAAGGGAGGGGTGAGGATAGGTAAGACACCTAAAAAACTAGCTAGCATTTGTTGCCCTTAATGCAGAGAAACTAAAGCAGATACCTTAAAGCAGCTGAGGCCAATAGGAAAAGGGGACCAGTAACTAGAGAAAAGGTTAGGTCAAAAAGAATTAACCTAGAAGGTAACACACATGCACAGGAAATCAATGTGAGTCAATGCCCTGTATAGCTATCCTTATCTCAACTAGCAAAAACCCTTGTTCCTTCCTATTATTGCTTATACTCTCTCTACAACAAAATTAGAGATAAGGGCAAAATAGTTTCTGCTGGGTATTGAGGGGGGGAGCGGGAGGGGGTGGAGTGGGTGGTAAGGGAGGGGGTGGGGGCAGGGGGGAGAAATGAACCAAGCCTTGTATGCACATATGAATAATAAAAGAAAAATGAAAAAAAAAAAAGAAATAGACTAGATGTAGATTCATATGCTATACAACTTGGAGTTATTTTTGAGCAAAAATAAGACATGTTAACTGAGCTTTGGGATAAGTGAAATCTTTTCATGCAGCTCTCCAAAAGCAAGCCAGCAAACATTTTAACCTGAAGAGACCCTTGCTCTGTAAATTGCTATTTGCTCTTAAAGGATCCCCAGAAACCTCACAACTGTAACATACAATGAATCAGCCAGAAGGGCCATTTGAAAGCTTGAAATTTTAAGTGGTTGTGGAAAATGTCTTGTCCTTCATCTGAATGACATTTCAATTTTGTGACGCACTCCTTTGTGTACAAAATGCTTCTAGTCCAGGAGGCACAATCAAGAATTGTTGTATTTGTTTCATTTACCCAAATGGTGATGTACTTTTGGAGATCGCTGACAATTTTATTTTCTATATGATGAAGTAAGATTGTCGACTTGATTCAGAGGTGGACTTTACGGATAAGCCACAGCATTTCCTTTTAACTCAGTTCAGTTTTCTTAGTGAGGCTGAGCAGTTTTAAATACTTTGCACGCATGCATACTTTATTAGTGATTGTCCAAACTTTGCCTGCTGCTCTAGAGACAGCTGTGTTCACTTCCTCCTGCTCTGTGCCATGAAATTCTTCTGACCCTGAATTTCTACAGCACAGCCAAGATAAATTACATTCCTTATTTGTTGTTATAAATTACCTTTATTGTGTGTACATTTTTACTATATTTGAAGGTTTTTTTGTGGGTGGCTAGTTAATTTTGCAGGGTATGCTACATCACTGAATGTCTGTGACAGTGGACATAGCTGCTGAACCATTCCAATTTATATATGTCATTATCATTTAACATGTGATCATAATTTTCTTAGTAAAAATGAAGTACTTGGAGTATAATTAAAATTCTGAGAAAAGTTTTATCTTAGGATAATACATATATAGTAGTATGCATGCTAGTGAAGTATTAACAAGACTAATCACTCAATTTGATCCTTACCAATATCGTTACTTAACTTGAAGTATTCATTAGCACCCCAAATTTACCTTTTTAATGTACTGTTGAAAAGGAGATTGACCAATGATGCGTGAACATTCACATAATAGAAATTAGTTTAAGCCAAGTATAGAGAGCATGTAACTCCTTTGAAAAAGAAGCCAGGGAAGAGTTGATGTTGCCTTAAAAGGCAGGTTTTACACAAGCTCCATCCAGAAAGTACCTAATGTGTAATGTTTCACCAATTTTTAATGAGAATCAGTACATTCTCACTAACTGACTGGTAATAAGATAGGCTACTCTTTAAATGTCACCACTTATTTTAACAGATCATTGTTCTAAGGAACAACACTGGCCATTTTTCATGTAAATATTGTGTTTAAAGATTTATATATGTCTTTAGGAGTTTTCCCTCAATTGTTTCCAGGATAGAATCCAGGAGTAGATTAACAACAAAAACATCTTCCAAGGATATCTTGTTTTGATTTACTCTAGGGGCCTACTAGCTCATTCATGAACCAATGGGAAGCTATGAATATAGTATCAGTCACATAAGCCAGATTCTCTGCTTCACTGTTCATAAAACTTAGAAGGTACCTGTGAGAAATCCTAATACCATGGTGTGAAGCTCTGCAAACAAGAAATTTAAAACAAATGTAGATTTTTCACAATATGCTTGTTAATAAATGAAATCTATAAAAAAACTGCTTTCAGACATCTTGAAAAATAGAACTCATGACACTTTGTTAGTAACTTTGAAGTGAAGTTGGATGCTGTAGTTATTAGAAATCTTAGTAATTTGAGGTTACAACAGCAAAGGCTCTTCAGATGGTCTGACAGGATGGGATCTGTGATTTATGAGAGAAATGATATGACTTGTTAGTTTTTTGCCTCCTATAAAGCACAATGGTTTGAATTTTCATTTCAAATGAAACATGTAGAAGAGGTGAATGTGTATTTCTGGACTATAGTGTTAACATTTTCATATTTTTAAGGATATTTTAAGCCAAACTAATTTATGGTTAAGGAAGATGATTGTCAGTATTTAATCAATGGTATTAGTGCAACCATCTTTTCCTATTCAGTAACTGCTAATATTTAAATAACATTTATATTTACTGTGTAGGAGACATAGTAATAACTCTATTCAGTAAGTATTATTCCCATTTTACAGGTGAGGAAACTTGCACAGTTTAAGTAACTTTTCCGAAAGTCACATAGATGGTACATGACAGAGCTGAGAGTTGAACTTTGGCAGTATGCCTCCAAGATTTGTGCTCTTAATCTTCTTCTTCCTTCTTTTTTTTTTTTTTTTGTTGGACTGGAGTTTGAACTCAGGGCTTCCTGGTTGCAAAGGAGGCACTCTACCGCTTGAGTCAAACCTCCAGTCCTGTGCTCTTAACCTTAAAAGAAGGAAGAGTGGCTGGGGAAGTAGAGCAGTGACAAAGTACAAACAGAAATGAAGGAGGTAGAGAGAAAAGTTAAGGGATGCCAAAGGGATAAGAAATACCTCTCACCTCCTTTTCCTCCAATCCTCCACCACTAGAGAAGGATTTCATAACTTGGTTGTAGAACTCTATAATTTACATGTAGGCATTTATTGTATCTGTTGAGAACAGGAATCAGGTTGGTATTACATTTGTACTTAAAAGAAGGATAATGATCGAAAGGAGAACTGCCAGGGTTATAATTACAATCTTTTTGAAGTAACTCCACCATATCCTCCTAGGAGTCTTTCTTGGTGTTTCGAATTTTTCATCCTGAAATAAAAATATACACAAATTTAATGTTTTCTTTCCATTTCTGGACTATCAGGCATATTCAAATACTTACGAACATTATCTGAAAGAACAGATTTACTTTGCTTTTGATCAATTCCAAAAAAATCTTACTAGGACTGAACAACTTTTGTAAAGTGATGCACCAAGGTTCTAGGTGCCTATGACAGCGGTACTTTTATCAATTCTAACAATGTTGTGACTTTCAACATGCTACTAATTCTTTGAGCCTCAGTTTCATTTTCACTTCCTTGATGGTTTTACTTAAATTAGGGTCACCATTCCTTACAATCTTATTTAAAATTGCTGCCACATTTCCATTCTAGGCATTCTATTCTCTTTCAATTCTTTACATTCTAGACAAACAATAAATAAGTAATGAGAATTAGACCATAGTATGACTCATATTTTTCACGTGTAATGAGATGTGGATTATTATAGAAAAAGTGTCATATCTTAACTTAGCTAAACCTAAATAAAGAATTCATTTTTGCCAGGCACAGGTGGCTCGTGCCTATAATCCCAGCTTCTCAGAAGGCATTGTTCAGGAGGATAATCATGGTTTGAAGACAGCCTGGTCAAGCAGTTCGAGAGACCCTATCTTGAAAATACCCAACACGAAAAAGGGCTGGAGGAGTGGCTCAAGTGGTAGAGCACCTGCCTAACGAGTGTGAGGCCCTGAGTTCAAATCTCAGTACTGCACCCCCAAAAGAAAAAAGTTTATTTTTATTAGCATTAAAAATTGTTAAAGGAATTCAAGGACCATTGGGAGAAATAAGGAAATAGAGTCGCACAAATTATAAATCCTTTAAAAATGTGTATGTAATATATGCTATTAAAAATGTAAAAAAAGATTGTGGGGATAGTTAAGAAAATCACTCAACATCCATTGGGGGAAAAAGTGTGTGTGTGTGTGTGTGTGTGTGTGTGCGTGTGTTTGTGTGTCTCAAGTCTGTAATCATAGTTACTTGGGAGATGAGATTGGGAGAGTTGTGGTCCAAGGCCAACCCTGGTAAAAAGTTTGTGAGACCCCCATCTCAACCAATGGCTGGGCATGAATAGCATGCACCTGTCATCCCAGCTATGCAGAGAAGATCAAATAGGAAGACTGCGGTCTGAGTCACCCTGGCATAAAGTGAGACTCTATCACAAAAATAACTAGTGCAAAAAGAGCTAATGAACTGGATTAAGTGGTCAAGCACCTGCCTAATTCAGGGCACAAGACTCTGAATTCAAACCCCCAGTACTGCCAAAAAAAAAAAAAAAGAAAGAAACCAAGATGTCAACAAATCACTTGCTGCTTACACGGACTTTTGCTGTCTGCCATCTAGATATGAAATGGAACAATTCGAAACATATTCTAAATAACCTTCTTCATTTATTATATCAGTTTTTTACTCTCAACATATATGGTGACTTTCCAAAGCCAAGTCAATGTGCATGGCTACAGTGTACCACTCATATGGACCCAGGTTTGTGTACCTGGTAGTATTGGTATTCCCAAGGATCAGACATGTGCAAGCTAGGTGACTGGGTGTACTTTTCAGTATGTTATAATTTACTGAGTGCTTTGGATACAGGTACTATTATAACATGCACGTGTATGTATTTTTGTATAATAACATGACTTACTCTTAATAATCTTGTGAGTAGTCCTACTTTATAGTGTTTTTTTGGAGGGGTTCTGGGGTTTGAACTCAGGGCTTTGCACTTGCAAATCAGGCACTCTACCACTTGAGCCACACCTCCAGTTCATTTTGCTCTGGTTATTTTTGGAGATGGGGTCTCAAGAAGTATTTGTATGTGCTGGCATCGAACCTTGATCCTCCTGATCTCAGCCTCTCAAGTGGATAGGATTGCAGGCGTGAACCACTGGTCCCCGGCTATGGTGTTGATTAAAATGAAACTCACTCAGAAAGGTTTAAGTTACTTGCCTAAGTAACCATATAGTTAGTAAGTGTTAAAACTGGAATTCAAATTTAGAACAGCATGACTCTACACTTCCGGTTAGGAATTTTTAATTAAGGTTTAACTGGATTTTATATCATTTTAGGTGATTTTCCTTTTAAATTAATGTAATATGTATATATAGTTTGAAAAGTCAGAACTCTACAAGAGTTATTTGTAAAAACAATAGCCTCGTGTTAACCTTCTTAATGTGAATCTATTTTTTCAGGGTGTTTTTTTGTTGTTGTTGTTTGTTTTTGTCTGTTGTATTACTTAGAACAGTGCTTCTCAACTGGCAGGCAAGTTTTGCCCTTCAGAAGACATTTAGCAATGTCTGGAGATATTTTTGATCGTCACAACTAAGAGTGCTACCAGCATCATGGGGAGAAGCCAGGGAGTCTTCTAAAAATCTTACAATGTACAGAACACTCGCCGCCAGTCCTAAATATTCTGAGGTCAAGAAACCGTGACATACAGTGGGGCTCAGTGAGTAATTGTTGAATGTACTTCATTTACCTGTTTACTTTCTCCTGGAGTTTTCCCCCCATTCTTTCTTTCCTACTTTCTTCCTTGCTTCCCTTCTTTCCTTCCATTCCCCCTCCCTCCTTTTCTTTTTTGAGACAAAAATCTCAAAACTTATTTTCAATGTATATGGTGATGTTTATACTGAGAGGCACACAGTGCCTTGAAATGTCTTTATTCTTCCTTTATGCTGAGTTGGTAGCTTGGGTATAGAAATTTAGCTTGGGAATCATTTTCCATTGGAAATTTGAAAGTATTCCTCTATTTTTCTTTAGTTTCCAGTGTTGCTACTGAGAAAATAGGATGTTATTCTAATTACCAAGTTTTGCCATTTCCTCTTCTCTCTCAAAGCCTTTAGAATCTTTTCAGTGTTCTACAATTTCAAGATTGTATGTATCGTTAACTGGTCTTGATTTTTGTTCATTGGATCTAAACATTCATGTTATTTAGTTCTAGGAATTTTCTTGTATTACTTTGAGTTCATTTTCTTTTCCTAAAATTCCTGTTATTCATATTGTAGATCTCTTTGATCTTACAATATCTCTATCTTTCTTATCAGCTTTCTCTTTTAGCTCTCCTTTCTTTTTTTGGTGGTACTGGGGTTTTGAACTCAGTTTGCTAGGCAGTTGTCCACTGCTTGAGCCACTCCACTAGCCCTTTTTTGTGTTGGGTATTTTTGAGATAGGGTCTGGTGAACTAGTCCCTGGCCAGGCTGGCTTTGAACCACAATCTTCCTGATCTCTGCCTCTTGAGTCACTAGGATATAGGCAAAAGCCACTGATGCCTGGCTTTTTTTTTTTGTTGTTGTTTGATTTTGTTTGGTGGCACTGGGGTTTGATCTCAGGGTCTCATGCTTGTTATTCAGGTGCTCTACCATTTGAGCCACTCTGCCAACTTAGCTCTACTTTCTGGAAGAAAGAATATCTCAATTGCATATTATAATAATTCTACATGGAATTTTACATTTTAAGTATTGTTTTAATTTCTGAAAGTTCTTTTTTTTCTTTTTCTTTTTTTTTTAAATTTGTGTGTGGTACTGGATATTGAACCTATGGCTTCATGCATACTAGCAAATGCTAAGCCACTGAGCTACATCCCCAGCCCTGCAAAGTTTTTTTTTTTTAATTTTTTAATGAATAAGCTTATATGTAGCATTCTTTTCTTGTCTCATGGTATACTATCTTCTATTATTTCCCTCAAGACATTAAGGAGTTTTATTTTTTTTTAGTGATGCTTCTTTTTATTCCTGTATTATCTGTTGGTCTTTAAAAAATTATTCAGATTTTCCCCAAATATTTCATGATCTGTGGTATGGATTTACTAAAATGATGATTGGAAACTCAGTATGAGTGAATGAGGTCTGTCATTTGGTGAGATTCACTGTTCAATAATCTGACCATTTCATTGTAGCTCTTTTTTTCTTGGCCTAGTCTGTTTTCTGAGAAAGCAATCCTCTGATCTCCTTTCTGGGTGAAACACTCTGAGTGGGAGAGATATTGGTTTGTGGTCACTAGATTCTTAGTCCATCTGACTTTGTACTTTTTTTTCTTTTTGCAGCACTGGCATTTGAATTGAGGGTCTCATGCTTGCTAGACAGGCACTCTTTTTTTTAAAATTTCTTTTATTCATATGTGCATACAATGTTTGGATCATTTCTCCCCCCTTCCCCCTGCACCCTCCATCACCCCCCCTCCCCCCAACCCCCTCACTACCAGGCAGAAACTATTTTGCCCTTATCTCTAATTTTGTTGAAGAGAGTATAAGCAATAATAGGAAGGAACAAGGGGTTTTGCTAGTTGAGATAAGGACAGCTATACAGGGAGTTGACTTGCATTACTTTCTTGTGCATGTGTGTTACCTTCTAGGTTAATTCTTCTTGATCTAACCTTTTCTCTAGTTCCTGGTCCCCTTCTTCTACTGGCTAGGCAGGCACTCTTACTGCATGAGTCACTCTGCCAATCTAGTCCCTCTGATTTTAATATGGTGGTCACGCTGGTGTCAACTGTACATGGTGTCTGAGTTTAGAACTTCTCTGGTATGTTGTCTTGAAAGATTAATTTTCTTATCCTTTTTTTAGGGATAAGGAGAGGAAGTAGTTGACTATATAAAATAGAGAAGGGAGTGCTGAATACAGGCCTATAATCCCAGTACTTGGGAGGCCTGAGGCAGGGGGATTGCAATTTTGAGGCTAGCCTGGGCTACACAGTGAGACCCTCTCAAAATAAAAGAGCCACTCAATATAGTGATTTTTAGTTTCATCCATTTTCCTGCAAACAACATAATTTCATTATTTTTTTCATTGTGTATACATTTCCTTTATCTATTTGTCAGTTACCTTACTCTATAAGGTAGGTATGTTTTTTAGCTTTTTGATGAACCTACATACTGATTTCCATAGTGGCTGGGCTAAAAAGCCAAATATCTCATGTTTTTGCTCATATGCAGAATCTAGGTATAATGATAAAAATAACAATAATAAATGGGACTTGATTACAAAAGGGACATTGTTGTAGGGGTTGCAATGGGCGGGGAAAGGGAAATGGGAGAAGGTATGTAGTTATGCACAAAACCCCCACAAAATACTGTTTTTAAAAGAGAGGGAGGTGGGAAGGGGTTAAGGGAATATAATAGGAGAGGTGAACTTGTTCAAAATACACTATGTACATATATTGAATTTTCACATGAAATCCCCTTGTACTATCACTGAATCTTAAATTTAAGCAACAGATAATAAAATAGAAAAAAGAAGGGGCTGTATGGCTAACATGTTCCTTTAAAAAGATTTTACATCTAGTCTCATTTGTCTCTAGACCTACACTGCATGTCTACTTCTAGAAGTGTCATTCGTGTGTCTCCAATTTATGATCCTTTCTAAGATTCTATTGCCAGGATCAGTTTGTGTGTTAACTTCTTCTGCTGCTGTAAGCTTATGTTCCGCTTTCTCTGCTTTACTGAGGCCAGCAACTACTCATATATCTGTTTTCTAGTCCTAAAATTGAGATTTTTTTACCTGCCATCTTTTCTCATCTTTTTATCCTAGTGGTTTATATATTAAAATTTTAATTATTGATTTACCTATCATTTTACTGGAGTTTTGAGAGATTACACTTAACCTGCCAAGTTTAAACTTAAATCCATGATCCATATATATCTGTAGGAAGGCTGACAAAGCTTATTGGCCTACTTTTCGTTTAAAAAGCCAGACTTCCTTTTTAAGAACATCCAGTAAAACCTTTTATAAAAAAACCAAGGATGAAAAGTTTAGGTAGGCAAAACAGAGTTTCATGAGAATGATTGTGTGCTGTGTGGGAACTATGTGAGAAAACTTATTATAAAATATGGCAGTCAAATTTCATCTTGTAGCATGGCGTGGTGGTGCATGTCTGCAATCTTAGCACTTGGGAGGCTGAGGCAGGAGGATTGCAAGCTCAAGGCCAGCCCAGGTTACACAGCAAGACCCTGTCTCAAAACAGCAATAACATCTCACATCTCTGTTTTTTTTGAGCTGCTTCTACTTAACTTACTTCAAAGAGGAAGTCATTTTTTCCTCGAAAATATAATGTACACATAAAGTTGAGATTTGTTTGGAAGGTAAGAAACTAAAAAGTAAAATAAAATCACTTAAAACTTTTTTTTGGTTTCTTGAGATTTAGGTGTTGCCTCTGTCCAAAAAGAAAGACACATAACACATTCATTGAAAAAAATAGCTCAATTGATAGGGTAGATTATGTATCCCTATAACTCTGCTCACATGACCACCCAGAAATGCCAGATAACATAAAGAAGGAAACTTTTAAATGCATGGCTGAACTTGGAAGAAAGTAAGAGTAAGAACAAGTGCTGAAATGTAGGAAAGCAGTGAAGATTCACACTGACGCTGCAACTCCTGTGCATTTGGGAGGATGATGATGGGCTCCCATCCTTCCTGTTAACCAGGCTCAAAGCACTGGCATGTTCCTTGGCTTTCTCTCTTACCTCACATTCAATCTGTCAGCAACTCCAACTCATACCATCTTCAAAATGTATCCAGCATCCAACCACTGCTTACTACCGGCACTACAGTCAACAGTCACTTCAAGTTACCTACACCTTTCCCACTTAATTTGAATTTTATATTTTTTCTGAAACTTAAGCTTTTCATCTGAGATAATTTTACATCTACTTAAAATAATTCCTTTAGAATTTCTTTTGATGAAGAGGTGATAAATACAGCCCACCACCTAGCCAACTGAAGTGCCCCTCCTACGATACAGAGTCCCATCATTTAGGGTTGCTGGTGGCAAGAGACCGCGAACCACTGGCCACATTTCTCAGACCCCTCACCCCAACTCATGCTGTACTCCTCTCTAGCTCTTTTTTTTTTTTTTTTTGTGGGACTGGGGTTTGAACCTGGTACTTTGTGCTTGCAAAGCAGGTGCTTTACCACTTGAACTACACCTCCAGTCTTCCTCCCTCGCTCTTGCACCAATGCAAAGTTGTGAAACTAATTCTTACCAGCAGAAGATGAATAGAAGCAATGTATGTTACTTTGGAGCTGACGTGGCTAATGAGATTATGTGTTTCATTCATTGTTTAACCAACTGCCACCAGAAAGTTGAAGATTCTGGGGCTTTTAAGGCATTGGCAGAGTCACAAGTGGAAAGAGCCTGGTTCCTAGATTACCATGGAGGAGTCTGCCCACTGAAAACTGCCTCAGACTGTTACACAACTAAGAAATAGACTTCTATTGAGTTAAGCCACTGGAAACTTGAGATAGTTGTTACATGAGCTAGTGTTTCTCTAACTAGGCAGATGCTCTACCACTTGAGCCACTCTGCCAATGAAATTGGTATAGGATGAGATGTTGTTATTATAAAACTCTAAAAATATATAGCATCGCCCAAACAATCAGATGGTAGGTAGAAAAGAGAAGGAAAGATAAAGATTTGTGCTATGCAAGGTAAAATATTCCCTAAAAGTATCATCTGTGATGACTTGGAAGACAAAGTGCTTACTGAGTGTGTCACCTTAGAAGAAAAGGTTGGAAAACAATGGTGTAGAACACCACCACCACTTCTTGTTACTGTCCACGTTTAGCAAGGCAATAGTGTACAGGTTTGGAAGGAGAAACTAGAAGGAATGGACAAGGCCCATCCATCTTCTTCTTTTGCCTCAAGTTCCCCTTCTGTCTTAGAAACCATCTTCCATCTCTCTAGGATGAACTCCCTCCACCTAGACCTTAGGTCCTCTCTTTCTTACTGCTTCCCACTCTTCCATCAGCTACTTTTTTTTCTTTCTTTTTTTTTGTCTTTTTTTTCTTTTTTGGTGCTGGGATTGAACCCAGGGCCTTGCACATGTTAGGCAAGCGCTGTACCACCGAGCTACATCCCAGCCCTTACTTTTTTTTCTTGATGATACTTTAAATTTCTCCTTTTAAAATAAGTCTACACTCATCAGTATTCTTTGTGGACTATTGAAAGGGTGGTGGATAAGAAGGTGGCTTTTTTGGCCCACACAATAGGAAAGATTGAAGGGCAAGGTGCATTGGTACACCCCTACAATCTCAGCTACTTGGGAGGCAGAGGTAAGAGGATCATTGTTTGAGGCTAGCCTGGGCAAAAAAGTAGGGAGACCCTATCTGAAAAACAAACTAAAAAAGCATAAAGGACTGTGGCATAGCTCAAGGTGGTACAGCCCCTATCTAGCCAGTGTGAGACCCTGAGTTCAATCCCCAGTACCATCCAAAGAATAAATAAAAGGAGTACAGAAGGTTTTTTTTTTAATGACAAAAGTAAATTAGGAGTTTGCTCTGTCTCAGAAACAAAGTGATTAATAATGGACAAAATACTTGAGCAAACATTTCTCCAAAGAAGACATACAACTAGATTATGAGCACATGAAGATACTCTATACCATCAGTCATGAAGGAAATGTAAACCAGTAAGACACTGAAATATCTCACACCCACTTAAGATAGCTATAACAACAACAACAACAACAACAACAACAACAACAACAACAATCAAAGGAAATGAATGTTGGAAATGATATGAAAGAACTGGAACACTCTTATATTGCTGGTGGGAAGTAAAATGGTTCCAACCATTATGGAAAACAGTTGGTCAACTCCTCAAAATTAAACAGAATTATCATATGATTCAGCAACTTCACTCCTATTTACCCACAAAAAAGAATTGAAAACCAATGTTTTCAAATTTGAATGAAGTTAAAAAATAAGAACTTGCACACAAACTTCATTGCAGCACTCATTACTCACAATAGCCAAAAGGTAGAAACGACCCAAATGTCTATTAGTTGATTCAATGGATAAGCAAATTGTGGGATACGGAGTACTGGAATAATAGAATGTTTTTCCAGACATGGAAAGTACTTTACTTACACATGCTACAACATAGATGAAATTCAAAAATGCTATGCTAAGTGAAAGAAGCCAGATACAAAAGATCACACTTGATTCAGTTTATATGAAATATCCACAATCAGCAAATTCATAGACAGAAGGCAGATTCACAGTTGCCAGGGGCTAGGGAGTCACTGAGGGGTTAGACAGTTCCTTTTTTGGGAGATGAAACTGTTTTGAAAATAGATATAGGTGGTGGGTATGTATTAAATTTCACTAAACTGTATACTACAAAATGTTATTATTATGTTTTTGGTGACACTGGGGTTTGAACTCAGGGCTTTGTGCTTGCAAAGCAGGTGCTCCAAAAACAGGGGGCTTGCAAAGCAGGTGCTCTACCACTTGAGACACACCTCCATCTCATTTTGATCTGGTTATTTTTGAGATGGGTTTTGTGAACTATTTGCCTAGACTGGCCTCGAACCATAATCCTTCCAATCTCAGCCTTCCAAGAAGCTAGGATTATAGACATGAGCTACCAGTGCCCAGCTCAAAATGTAATTTTATGTTATGTTCAACACCTTTTCATGATAATATTTCTTAGCCAATGAATAGAAATTGGTCAATGGTATCTATCAAAATCTGAATGTAATGTTGACAATTGGGAAGCATTAGAAATACTTATTTTCAATCAGGAACAAAACAAGGATGTCAGCTATCACAGTTTCTACTCAATATTTTATTGGAGGTTTTAGCTAATAAAGTCAGACGAGGAAAATATGTACATATACAATATACATAGACATACACACTTATGTGCTTCTAATTTGAGTGCTCGTTCTGCTTGCTTAGAGGTAAAAATAGTAATATGTAAGCAGATGTGACTTTTAATCACATCATCATTAAATACATTTTTTATTCCCTTAACCATTTCTATCTCTCCCTCTTTTTCAAACTATTTTTATTATTATACATTAATAGCATAAGTACATTAATAGTATAAGCATTGTGAAAATGCTTTTAGATGCATACAATGTACTTTGAACAAGTTCAACCCCTTCAGTTATATTCCTTGAACCCCATCTCCTTCTCCCATTTTCAGTGTTTGGTGGGCTTCATTATGCTTTTATCCTCTTGATCAGTGCCTTCTCATTTTCCCCTTCCCCCCCTTGCCTCCTCAAAGATGTCACCCTTTTATACTCAAGTGCCATTATTGTTATTATCGATACCATCATTTTAGGACTAGATCCCATGTATAAGCAAAAACAGCTGTTTGAGCTTGACTTACCTTGCTTAACATGGTAATCTCCAATTCTACTCATTTTCCTGCAAGTTCATTCTTCTTTATGGCTAATACTCCCTGATTATATCACATACATATATATGAATGTATATATGCTGCATCTTCTTTATCCATTCAGAGGAGCTGCAGCTCCTCTGATTACATTACTTGGCTATTGTGAATACAGCTGCAATAAACATGGGAGTGCAGATGTCTCCCTTGTAATGTTGATTTACATTCCTTTGGATATATGCCCAAGAGTGGTATGGCAGGGTCACAAGGTAAGTCTACCTTTAGTTTTTGAGGAGCCTCCATACTGATTTCCATAGAGGTTGCACTAGTTACATTCCCACCAACAGTGTACTAGGGTTCCTTTCCCCCAGATCCTCACCAGCATTTGTTGTTTGTTTTCTTGATTATTGCCATTATTATTTGGGTGATATTAAATTTCAGTGTAGTTTTGCTTTAGATTTTCTTCCTGGCTAAGGCTGTTGGGCATTTCCTCATGTATTTATTAGCTATTGTATTTCTTCTGTGAACTATCTGTTCAATTCATTTGCTCATTTGTTCTTTTGCCATTTAGATTTTAGAGCTCTTGGTATATTCTGGTTGTTAAATTCATCATCTTTGAATAACTGTGGGGTATCTCTTGATTCTGGTAATTGTTTCCTTTGATGTGCAGTAGCTTTTTAATTTTATGCAATCCTATTTGTCTATTCTTGCTCTTATTTCTTGGTCAGTTTGAGTTCTATTCAGAAACGAATTCCTTATGCCTATATGTTCCGGAATTTTCCCTGTAGTAGTTTTAGGGTTTCACTTCTTACATTAAGATCTTGGATACATTCTGAATTCATTTTTGTACAGTGTGAGAGATAGGGGTCTAGTTTCAGTCTTCTGTATGCAAATAACCAGTTTTCCAATTGCTATTTGTGAAAGAGGCTGTCTGTCTTTTCTCCTATGTATGTTTTTGGCACCTGTGTCGGTTTATTTCTGGGTCCTCTATTCTATTCCATTGGTTTTCATGTCTATTTTTGTGCTAGTACCATGCTGTTTTTGTTACTAAGACTCTGAGATATAATTTGAAATCTGGTATTGTGATAACTCCAGCATTGTTTCTTTTGCTCAGGATTACTTTTGCTATTCTGGATCTTTTATATTTCCATACCAATTTAAGAATTGATTTTTATATTTTTGTGAAGAATGACATTGGGAATTTGATGGGGATTGCTTTCAGTAGTACATCTATTTTCATGATATTAATTCTGCCAATCCATGAGCATGGGGGTCTTTCCAGTTTCTGATATCTTCATCAATTTCTTTCTTCAAGGTTTCATTGTTCTCATTGTAGAGGTCTTTCACCTCCTTGGATAAGTTTCTTTTTTGTGTGTGAGGCTATTGTGATTGGAACTGTTTTGATTTCTTTCTCAGCCTCTTCATTGTTGGTATACAAAAAAGCTACTGATTTTTGTATGTTAATTTTGTATCCTGTTACATTGCTGAAGGTGTTTATCTGATCTAGAAGGTTGTTTTTTGGTGGACTATTTAGGGTCTTTTAAGTATAGGACCATATCATCTGCAAATAGGAATAATTTTGCTTCTTCCCTTCCAATTTGGATCCTGCTTATTTCTTTCTCTCCCTATTGCTCTTCCTAGGGAATTCAAGTACTATATTGAGTAAGAGAGGGAGAGTGGACACGCTTGTTTTGTTTCTTAGAAGAAATGATTTCAGTTTTTGCCAATATAATATGATGTTGGCTATAGGTTTATCACATACAACCTTTATGTTGTTGAGGTATGATCCTTCTATTTGTAGTTTATTCAGGGATTTTTTTTATTATAAAAGGATGTTGATTTTTTTTTTTTTTTGCAGTACTGGGGTTTGAACTCAGGGTCTACACCCTGAGTCACTCCATGAGCCCTTTTTCTGTGATGGGTTTTCTCAAGATAGGGTTTCGTGAGCTATCTGCCTGGGCTGGTTTCGAACCTCAATCCTCCTGATTTCTGCCTCCTGAGCAGATAGGATCACAGGTGTGAGCCACTGGAGCCTGGCAGATGTCGAATTTTTACATAGGCTTTTTGTTAATCTATTGAGATTATCACGTAATTTTTGTCCTTTATTTTGTTTATGTGCTATGTTATATATATTGATTTATGTGTGTTGAATCATTATTCTGATGGGTTTGCCTATATATGTGACTTGTCATTTCTCTCTTGAAGCTTTTAATAGTCTTTCTTTGTTGTATATATTTAGAGTTTTAACTATACTATGTCTAGGGATATTTCTTTTCTGACCTTACATGTTTGGTGTTCTGAAGGCCTCCTGTACCTGGATGAACCTCTCTTTCTCAAGATTAGGGAAATTTTCTGCTATTATTTGTTGTCTATGTTTTCTATACTTTTATTTTGCATCCCTTCTCCTTCTTGTATATCCATAATATGTAGGTTTGGTCTTTTTGATGGTGTACCTGAGATCTTGCATGTTTCATTTGTATTTTCTTAGTATTTTTCTTTGTTGAATTCCTCTTTCGTATCCTTATTTCATTCAGCTTTTTATTTGAATTTTCATTGAGTTCATTCAGCTTTTTATTTGAATTCTCGTTGAGTTAATTCAGCTGTTTATTTGTATCCTCATTGAATTCATTCAGGCGCTCATACATGTCCTCTTTAATTTCATTAATCATTCTTATCATTGTTTTTTGAGTCCATTGTTTGAAATTTCATCCTCTTCACTATTCCAATCCTCTGTTATGGAATTGTTGACTTTTGGAAGAGATATATTGCCTTGTTTTTCCATATTACTTCTGACTTTACATTGGATTTATGCATCTGAGGCCAAGTCATTTGTTGGATATTTTAATCACCTGTAGTCGTTCAGTTGAAATACTCTCAGTGATCAAGCAGGACAGCGTAGTGGCTGGTTTGAGGTACTTTTTCTCATACCCTGGGGGTATGGCTCAGTAGTTAAACATTTGTCTCATGTTCAGGGCACTGGGCCTGATCCCCAGCACTGCTCACATCAAGGTAAACTAGCTGGAATCTCTTGTAGAAGGGTTGGTTGTTTGCTTCCAGGCTGCTTTCACTATAGAGGCTTCCCTTTGTGCACTGGGTGCTTCTGTTTGGTGCAGTGAGCTTTACAGCCTGTGAGCTTCTGAGATTCTCACTTGGTTCATATGCTTCTCTGATTTCTGTCCTCAGGGGCAGTAAGTGTCTAAGCCTCAGAGTGACCTCCAAATGTGTCAGAGAATGAGGGGAGCAAACAGGGCAATGAGTTTTGTACTAGCTGGGGAAGAATTGAGGGATCTAGTCACTCATCCTGCTGGTCTTAATACTTACAGATCTCATCCAGCAGTTTACTTCCCTATGCAGAGGAGGGGGCTGTGGAAGTTTTATAATTCAGCAGGTCTGCACTTGGACCATCAGTCCTGACTGTGTCAGCAAACACACACCAGAATGAAGTTTCCAGGGCAGGCTTAGTGCTTTCAGGCTCTACCCAACAGTCTATCTCCCTGGGGGAAGGAGAAGAGTCTGTGGGATTCATGTGATTTGGAGGGACACTAGTGTCTGACTCATCAGCAGTCAACACATGCAGCCAGGAGGCCTAAATACTAAGGTAGCTACAGGCTCGATTCAGTGCTTTGTTTTCATTCCAGCCTCTGGTGCTGGGACTCACTCCTGGTCATGAACAGTGAAGCCTCCAACTACCAAGGTGCCCTTCACTGCCACCTCAGTTATCTGCAACTTGAACTCAGACTCTCTCCCTCTCCTCAATCACTTCTCATGGCTCTCTCTCACCCAGACTCTCTGGCAGGGTGTCCCAAGACTCCCTGTCCTGGGAGTGTTCCTTGTTTTCATGCTTCAGAGTTTCAGTCTCAAAACAATAGGCCCTCTCCCAAGATGGTACCTTGCTATTACCCTCTGAGATAAGGAGAACAACAGAATGTCTTGAGTGTAGACTTCCACACTGACCAGTTTCTTTCTTCACTGAGGGTAGCCTTCCACACTGACCAGTTATTGTCTCACAAATCTTTGCACTAGCTTTAAGGTTAGCAGGTAGTGTGGGCTTATCTTGCAGCTAGAATTGGATGTCTGTCATCAGGGCTGTTTTACTTTGTGATGGTGTCTTCAGCTGCCTCTCCCACTCCTGGGATGCTAGGGATAGGCTTGGAACTGTTTGCTGCTTTTCTGTTACCTCAGTTTCTTCTGTGCTTTTCTGCCTTCCTTCTACCTCTTTTGTGATTCCCTTCCTTTCTCTTTTCAGAATAAAAATCTCTCTTGTGTTACCTGACTCTTCTTACTAATGGAGTCAAAAAACGGTGGATGCTTCTCATCCATCATCTTTCCCTGCCCTTTTCCTTCCTTCCTTCCTCCCTCCCCTCTCCGCCCCCCCTTCATTTCCCTCCCCTCCCCTTCCCTTCCTTTCCTCCTTTTTTGTTTTGATGGTACTGGGGTTTGAATTTAGGGTCTCAAGCTTTATAGGGTCTAACATTTGAGTAATACCTCCAGACCTTTTTTGCTTGAGTTACTTTTTGGATAAGGTCTCATCTTTGCCTGGGACCACCTTTGAGCCACAATCCTCCCAATCTCTGCTTCATGAACAGCTGGGGTTACAGTCATGCACCACCTTGCCCTGCACAAATTGTTTTCTTAAGAAAAATTATCATTTAAATCATCTTTGTCCTATTCTTTTAATTCCTATTTCCTGTATGTTTTATAACATTATTACAGAAGAGCATATATAATTTATGCATATATTTAAATGTACTTTCAAGGATAGTTTATGAAGGGTACATAATGAAAAAAAATTTTAGACCACTGTCCTGCAAGTATTTTTTCAAGGACACAAAGATACATGTACCAGGGCATTAAATGCAGTATGATTAACAATAAAAAAATTGGAATCAATATTAATATTAGTTTATTAAAATAAGAAGTGATAAGTACATTTTGTTTTTCAAAATAATGATATACTCTAAGAAGTTAAATTCATACATGAGAGCTAAATGTATCAAAATGAATACATTTCAAAATCATAATGTTGAACTGAAAACCAGTTGCAGTGGGAGAAGTACTTTATACTGTCATAAATATAAATTTAAAAATGCAAACCAGTACTATATATTGTTTATAAATACATACATATATAGCAGAGAAATAAAAACATGAATAGAAATATTCATATTAAATTCTTAACAGTTGTTTTTCTGGTGAGGGAGTAAAATGGGCTTGGGAAGGGTGCACAGGTGATTTAATATTATATTTCATATTGGTTTTTTTTTAACAAAACATAAAAACCAAGTTCAATAAGAAAAAATCCTGAGGCTTGATAAGGCAAGGTAATGATTATAAGAGTAGTCAATATATTAATCTCAAAACTTCTCAGGCTAGCAGAGTGGCTGAAGTGGTAGAGCACCTGCCTGGCAAGTATGAGGTCCTGAGTTCAAACCCCAGTACCATAAAAAAAAAACCCAACTTTTTCATATGCTTGAAATATATCTTTCATCATAAAATAGTTTAATGCTCTCAATATTCCCTAATTATTGCCTCAGAGACACAAAGTATTTAAATACCACACAGGGCTTCTAACAACGGGATAAGATAATGTTGACTGTGGAATTCTATGACTGTGATTTCAAAATGCTTTGTAAGAACACTTTGTCCTGCACTGTACTTTTCCATCTATTATGCCCCTGAACACATGCTTAATAATGCATTAGGTTTATAAAAAACTGTTTTCCTGCATTGCTCAAATTGTGGCAACTATCTTATTTTATTGTTATTACTGAAGATGACCAGTATAATACCAAAGAATGTTTATTTTTTATTTTTATTTGTTTTATTTTTAAATATGGAATGCTCCATGAATTTGCATGTCCTCCTTGTGCAGGGGCCATGCTAATCTTCTCTGTATCACTCCGATTTTAGTGTATGTGCTGCCGAAGTGAGAACAAAAGCACTTATTAATGAGCACAGAATGAGTCTAAGTGGTGTGGACAGCACTGTCAGCACTCTGGGATTATAAGTCTCAAAGCACTGTTGCAATTCTATATAAAGATTTACCTTATTAACTTGTATACTGTATAAACTAATGTGATTTTATGTTGTTCTTTTTTAAAATCAGTATATATTTATTGTACAAAATAATGGGTTCTATTGTGACATTTTCATGCACGTACATAAAATACTTTGATCATATTAACCGCCTCCCCTACCCCCGGCAGTACTGGGGTTTGAACTCATGGCCTTGAGCTTGTTAGGCAGGTGCTCTATCACTTCAGTCTTGCTGCCTGTTTTCTCTTGACTTTATATTTTTCTTGCTATAAAAGTAATGTGGAGGATTCCTTTGTTCAAATAAATTTGCTGGGGCTGTAGATACCTTACTTATTATCATATTCTTAGTGCCTAGAATAGTGCCTGGAAGCTGGTAAAACCTAAAAAAAATATTTGTTGACTGAATCAATAAATACAAGGTACAGAGAGAGGAGACAGTAATAGTATGCTTATTGAGGAGGTGACCTCTGAGCTGAGTTTTGATGGATGCATAGAAGTTTTCCAGGGCAAGGAAAAACAAAGCAAATAGTATCTGTAAAGGTGTGAAATAATGTGATAAATAGTTTGGAGAAAATAACTTGACATTTTTTGAGATGTATAAACAGCAAGATTGTGATTTCTGATATTATTGGCAATATGGCCAAAAGAAAGTTCACTATGTTAGGGAGCTTGCACTCTAGCCTGTGTGGACAAAGGAGAATCACTGAAGGGTTTTAAGGTAGTTATAGGTAACTATCATGCTTGGGTTTATGAGATCACTCTGGTACTGTTGGGAGGATGACTGACATGAAGAACTAAAGATAAGAAGAACAATTAAATTTGAGTTACTAGTGTCAGACAAGAGATAGAGAACTTGCAGTGAGATGGAGAGTAGCACACGTGGGTAGGGCAGAATTTTAAAAAGACTTAGCCAGTCTTTGGAATACTATTCAACAGTAAGAAGGGATGAAATATTAGCACACACAATAGTATGCATGAATATCCAAAACATTATGCTAAATGAAAGAAGTTAAATATGAAAGACTATGTACTGGATGACTATTTATATGAAATTCTAGAAGAGGCAAAATTATAGTGACGGAAAATAATAGATCAGTGGTTGGCAAGGGCAGGGGTGGGGAAGAGTTAATTTTAAAAAGCATGAGTAAGATTTTAAGATGAAGAAATTATTCCATATCTTGACAGTGGTAGTATATTCTATATAATTACTAAATTCATCAAAGGCTACACTTAAAATGGGTGAATATTATTATATGTAAGTGGTGCTTTAATAAAAATACTGTGTAGTGAAAAATAGAGCTAAGGGAAAAATGTTTTAGGAAGTAGAATCAGCAGAACCTGGTATGTGTACACACTTCACACACACATGGTAGCTCTGTTTCTAGAAAAGCTGTGTAAAAATAAAATTGAAAATGCTGTAAGGGAACTATCCGAACTCATTTTCAAACTATTTTCTAATAGAGAATGTCAAGGACATACAAAAGTTGACAGAATGATATAATGAACCCTATATACTTAACATACAGTTTTAGCAATGATCAATTTATGATCAATTTTGTTTCATTTATAGCTCATTCTGCTTTTCTTTTGCTTCTCAGTTATTCTGAAGCAAATGCCAAATATTATGTAATTAAACATAATATTTGTTTAATATTAGTATAAATTAAAAATTAGTATAAATTTAAAATTAGTATAAATCTCTAATAAGTAATTCTTTTAAAACTATAAATACAATACCATGATCATACCTAAAACATAATAATAATAACCTCCCAAAGTCATCTGATATCCGATCAGGGTTCAAAAGTCTGTCTCACAAAATTATAAACTTTCATTTTTTATTTACTTAAATCAAAACCCAAATAAGGACCACACATTGCAATTGATGAAACTTTTAAGTCCATTTTTGGTAAGTTTTTCTCTAAAACCCTCGAAATTTACTTGTTGACTAGTCTGTATGTTTCTTAATGCAAGAAACTGGTCTGTTATGGAAGTAACAGCCTCCTGGCTTAGTGGGTATTTCTGGGTTGTTTTATAATTGTTCTTTTAATATTTTTGCTGCATTCTAAGATTTTTTTTTTTTACCAAACCATAGATTGGTGACATAAGATTATCTCGCAGCAGGCTTCTGTGCTTGCTTTTGGCGATCTGTCCCAAGGTCAGTAATCTAATGACTTGGAGCACTGTTTGGACATCACACAGATGGGAACACTTACAGTTGTTTGGGGGTCATCTGTCTTATCAAGGATGTTATTCGATTTTTCTTCTCTTCCTAAAATTGTATCAATATTTTGCATCATAATATTTTTTACACCAGTCACTTGACTCTCTATTGTTGAAATCATGCTTTCATCTTGACTTTCATTGTAGTCCATTTATAGAGAAGTGAAACACAACACAGATTTTTCATAAGTCAAATCTATTATAAAGTATTGCACAAACTGGAACACAATCATCAAAGGCACATCTCACTTGCATAAAGAATCAACTGCACCTCAAATTGTCTCATCTTACTTTTGGAAAAAAAGGAGGGTATGTGCCAATGTATTCAATCAACAGTGATAGTTTGTTAAAAATTAAACTTTATTTATTTTTAAAAATAGACTTGATTCTTAGAGAAGTTTTTGGTACACAGTAAAGCTGAATAGAAAGTATACAAATTTCCCAACATGCTCCCTTGTTGCCACACATGAACAGCCTCCCTCACCATCAACATCCAGCACAGAGTAGTACATTAGTTATAGCTGGTGACCCTATGCTGCCATATTATTACCTAGAGTTCATAGTTTACATCAAGTTCATTGTTATTGTTGTATATTTTATAGGCTTGGGAAAATGTACAGTGCCAGGTATCCACAGCTATAGTATCATACAGAATATGTTTACCACCCATAAAATCCTCTGTCCTCTGCCTTTTCATACCTCCTACCCCTACCCTCAAGTCCTGGTAACCAGTAGTATTTTTACTACCTCTATGGTTTGATTGTTTTCCAGAATGCTATATAATTTGAGTAACAGCATGTAGCATTTTCAGATTAGCTTCTTTCACCTACTAATTTGCATTTGCAGTTCCTCCTTGTTTTTTCATGTCTTCATAGCCGATTTCTTTTTAGCACTGAATAATATTCCACTGTTTGGACAAGCTACACTTTATTTTTCCACCCATTTATTTGCTAAGGACATCTTGGTTGTTTCCAAGTTCTGGCAATTATAAATAAAGCCATTACAAGCATCCATGTGCAGATTTTTGCATGGACATGTTTTCAACTAATTTGGTCAAATATCAAGGAATGATACTGCCAAACTGTGTCCCAAACTGGCTGTAACCATTTTTGCCTTCCCACCAGTAATGTATGAGAGTTCCTATTGCTTCACATTCTTTCCAGCATTTACTATTTGCCATTCTAATAACTGTGTAATGGTACATCATAGTTGTTGTAGTTTGCAGTTCCTCAGTGACATACGGTATTGAACATCTTTTCTTAGACTTATTTTACATCTGTTTATCTTTTTTTGGTGAGGTGTCTTTTGAAGTCTTTTGCCCACTTCTTAATTGGTTTGTTTTCTTATTGTTGCATTTAAGAGTTCTATGTATATATATATATTTGTTTGTTTGTTTGTTTGTTTTGTTTTGTAGTAGTAGGGGAGGTAATAGAGTTTATTAAAAGTAAAGGGAAGGCATCACAAAAAGCGACAGTGGCTACGTCTGGCTAGGTGGACCAGGTGGGAGGGAGAAGCCAGAAGAAGAGAGGGAGAGAGACAGAGAGAGAGAGAGAGAGAGAGAGAGCGAGAGAGAGTGAGCTCTGTTTCAAGGCATTTTAAACTGGTGGGTGGGGAAAGTTTTGGGTGGTTTTGGTGGGTCAGGCTAGGGTGATTGACAGTTACTCTGTGCATCTACTTAAGCTAGCATAGGGTGTGATCAATGTTCTTTTTTTTTTTTTTTTTGATCAGAGATAATGGAAGGTGGAATCACCCCAAGGCTTCTTGTCTTACAATTTACATCAGCAAAGGATAGCACTGGGCGGAGATAAGGAGTTTAGTGTGAAATGTGCTGTGAACAAGTTACATGGTGTGTAAGGAGTTCCAAGGCATCTTTTCCTACTTTTAGCCTGCCTCAACTAACCCCCCAGAGGGACAATATTCTGAAAAAAATTCTCTTTTGGGGTCGCTGAGGGAGGAAATTTAGTCTTCAGTATCTGCTTTGGAGCTGGCAAGGGGCTGCAGACCCTGCCTAACAAGGAGATTGTTCCCCATACCACTATTCCTTGGGACCCATTTAGTCATTAGGTGGTGTCTGTTGTCTAAATATTTGTCCAGCCTGATTACAGTTATTCATGGGGATCTTGCCCACCTGCAGAAATTGATTCCCCTGTTGTTTCACAATTTGGATCATAAAAGCTGCTATCCTTCTGATTGTCTCATGGCTGGGTTCACCAAAAATGTTGTACACTCCTGTAGTCCTTGATCAGAAGATCTCCAAGTTCTTTGTGTCCAGCATGGAAGCATCCAGGCAAGACATGTGGATATAGTAAGGGAGGTAATAGGATTTATTAAAGGTAAAGGGAAAGCATCACCAAAATCAATGGTGGCCCCATCTGGCTAGGTGGGCTAGGTGAGAGAGAAACAGAAGCAGATTGTATATTTTATATTACAGTACTTTATCAGTTTGTCTGTTGCAAACATTTTCTCCCAGTCCAACTTGTCTTCTCTTTCTCTTGGGAATATGTATCAAAGAATATTTTAATGTTTTAAGTTTTTCATTTTAGTGAGGTCCAGATTAAGTATTTTTTCACTAGCTGAGCTTTTGGTGTTATATCTTAAAAGTAATTGTCATACCCAAAGTCATATACATTTTCTTCTATGGTATTTTCAATGAACTTTATAGTTCAGTATGGATCACGCGATCCATTTTGAATTAGTTTTTATGAAGGTTGTAAGTTCTATGTCGAGACTCATTTTTTGAGTGTAGATGTCCAGTTGTTCTAGCACCATTTGTTGAAAAGACTCTTTATTGACCTTGTTCCTTTGTCAAAGGTCCATTGACTATATTTGTATGGCTCTATTTCTGGGCTTCCTATTTTGTTCCATTGGTCTATTTGTCTATTCTAGCACCAATACCATGCTGTCTTGATTACTGTAGCTTTTTAGTGAGTCTTGAAGTCACACAGTGTCAACCTTGCAACTTTGTTCTCCTTTAGACTGCTCTGGATTTTTTTTTGCCTGTCATTTAAATTTTAGAATCAGTTTTACAATATCCACAAAATATCTTGCTGAGATTTTGATTGGGATTACATTGAATTCATAGTTCAAGTTGGGAAGAACTCACTTATTGACAACATTGAGCATTCCTATCTAAGAATATGATGTGCCCCTTCATTAGTTTAGTTCTTTGATTTCTTTCACCAGTATTTTGTAGTTTTACTCATATAGATCTTATAACTGTTTAATTAGATTTATATCAAAGTACTTCCTTTTGGAGTTGCTAACATAAATGATATTGTTTCTACTTTTAAACTACACTTGTTTGTTGCTGGTACATAGAAACCAATTGACTTTTGTATTCTTGTATTGTTACTATAATTGCTTATTAGTTCCAGGAATATTTGGCCAATTGTTTTGAATTTCCTGCACAGAGAATCATGTCATCTTCAAACATTTTATTTCTTCTTCAATCTGAACACTTCCTCCTCCTTTTCTTGTCTTATTGCACTAGCTAGGACTTCTAGTATGATGCTAAAAAGCAGTGGCAAGAAGGAGCATCATTCTTGTTTCAGCTTGGACAGGATGGCTAAATTAGAGATACTTGTTTAAAAAGACAAAAATCAAAATACTGACCAGATGAAATTATAATAGCATGCATGACATCCAGCACATGCACACACACACACACACACACACAACACACACATACACACACAAGATTCAGACTCAAGAAGTACCCGAGTTTAAACCTTTACCATTGTATGAATAATCCCAGTTTTCTTTAAGAAATAAGTATAAACTTGTCATGTACACATTACAAATACAGACACTCACACACAAATAACTTAGGAAAGTTATATACTAAATTGTTAAAAGTGCTCTCGCTGGGGTTTTGATTGAAATTGTAAAGACATTCCTATTTCCTTAATGTATTATCTAACATTATTAATAAGCATTACTTTAGCTTGTAAATGATATTAAAACTCCCTGCTTTAGGAAAATGATCTAACCCACCTTAAACACAACTCTTATCTTGCTGGTTACTGGACCATACAAATTATGATTGATGTTCTGTGAGGAGCTCACTACTTAGATGTAGAAAAGATGTAGAAAATTCAACTCAAGTCACAGTGTCAGCCTTGCAACTTTGTTTTTTTTCCTTTAGACTGTTCTGGATTTTTTTTTTTTTGCCTGTCATATACATTTTAGAATCAGTTTGAATTTTTCCTGTCAAAAGATTTATTGAGGTCCTAATGCTATAACTATAAATGTGAAATAGTGTCTGTGCAGATGTAATCAACTCAAAATGAATACTTAGTATTTGAATTTTTGTTCCTTTTTAATAATCTTTTTTCTGTGGTACTTGGGTTTGAACTCAGGGCCTCATGTTTGCTAGGTAGGCACTGTACTGCTTGAGCCACTCTACCAGCCTGAATAATAACTTATTTTTAATCTAAGAGAATCACCTAACTTTTTAATGTTTTATTCAATATGACATTTTGTACATTTATACACACATATTAAAAATTTGAATTCTATTTTTTGGGAGTTATGTGCATTTTGTTAATTAGAAATTTAATAATTGATAAAATTTCCTAAGGATTTAAAATTTACTGGATCAAAAATTTCTTTGATTTAGATGTGTTAATTGCTTAAATATGCATATTTTCACATGGCAACTAGTTTTCAAGGAGTTATGCTAATAATGTATTTTAGTTCTGTTGAACATGCAAAATTCCTCATAATAAAATGTGTAATTAGATATGAAAGCATTTTTCTTAGTTATTTTTTTAACTAAGGCAATGTGGTGGGAATATCCCATGATGACCCTCAATGAGTCAATTCTTATATAACTGATGCACGAGTGTGTTGTGCTCAGCCAATGCAGGTTTTTGTTTTTTAAGGCATTAACAAATTAATGACAGAAAACTCCAGCAAGGTGAAAGTAGGTAGGATTTATTTGCCAAGAAGAGAAACAAGCAGCAGGGTCCAGAAACTGGGTGCCCCCTGCCTGGGGGTGTTGGGAGGTTCTTTTTATTCTTCTTGTCAGGGGCTGTGATTCTTTATCTCCCTGGGACAGCAGTCCTTGGGCTGTCTCTCCAGGCCAGCTGTTTCTGGGTTGGGCTCACCACTTTCAGTCTTCTTAGAAGCAACTTTCCACCTAAAATTCTGGTGATATCTGTTTTAGGGCTGCCATTTTAGCTCTCCTTTCAAAACACCCTACTTGAGTGTAACTTGCTTCTACCCATAGAAGCAAAGGAGATGGAATGTCATTCTTGTTGTGTTATATTATATGAAACTCAGAGGAGTGGAATGAGCTAGAGTCCTCTTCTGGCCTTGAAGAAGCAAGCAGCCCCATGGCAAGCAAATCCCTGACAGTTACCTTTGGCCAATAGCAGCTAAAAGTTACATCCTCAAATAGGCATAGATTTTGACAACTTGAACAAGCTTGGAAGCAGATTCTTCACCAGGGCTTCCAGATGAGAAGACAACCTAGCTGACACATTGGCTGGAGCTTTGTGAGGCCCTCAGCAGAAAACACAGTTAAGCCACATTCTTGGATTCCTCATCCACAGGAACTGTGAGATAATACATGGGTGTTTCTTTAATTTGCTAAATTTGTGATAATTTGTTACATATAATAGGCAACTAGTAGAGGTATTCTTAAAATATTTTTGTTGACTGGTCGCTGTGGGCTCATACCTGTAATTTTAGCTACTTGGGAGGCTGGGATTGGGAGGATGACTGTTTAAGCCCAGCCTGGGCAGATAGTTCGTGAGACTCCCCCATCTCCAAAATAACCAGAGCAAAATGGACTGGAGGTGAGGCTCCAGCAGTAGAGCACTTGCTCACTTGCTTTATAAGCACAAAACCCTGAGTTCAAATGCCAGTCACACCAAAAAAGAAATTCTTATCACTGAAAAGTTCAGGCAGACAAAAGTAGAGAAAAGTTAAATGAATTCCTAGGCACCCATCTCCTAGTTTCAGCAGTATGCCCCAGCTTGATACATCTTTTAAGTCCCTTTTAATCTATGGATTCTTCTTTATACCCCTTGCATTATTTTGGTCACAGACTTCCTCATATTTTGGCTTTTAGTAATTATGTCACTGCAGTCATCATTTAATTATAGATCCCAATCTCTCTGTTTCAGGTTAACTGGAGTTAGAGCTAGCCACTTGCTGATGTTCAGGTTTGATGTTGGGGTAAGAATATTTCAGATGTGTGTTGTATACTATTTCCTTTTATTATTTATGTTTTTTGTATATGTGTGTGGTTTATTTTTATTTTTTTATTTTTGCATTACTGGGGTTTGAACTCAGGGCCTCATGCTTGCTAGGCAGGTGTTCTACAGCTTGAGCCACTCTGCCAGCCCTATTTATGTTTTCTGAGTAATGTGTTGGATCTATGTTGTCTTCCAAAGTTGACTGAAGAGGGAGTCCCTATCCTGCCATGCCCTTTGGCAGTATCTAGGAACTCAATGACTTTAAAATATTTGATATGTTACAATCCACTGCATTTAGTATTGTTTTTGATACACGAATGATTTTATCATTGGTCAGTGGCCACCTCTTCAAGTTGGCTTGTTTTTTGACCTGAATACAGCAGACTTTGATAGCTTCCTTGTTTTAAGAATGACAGAATGTTTTTGGCTTATGTTTTCTGTTCCAGTCTGGAATCAGGTCTGATTCTATTTAGTGAAAAATTCCATTTAGACTATTACATACATGCTTAGGTGGCTCACGACTGTTGGGCTGGTCATTGTTTTTAGGCTTTTTCAGTGAATAGGCAAGGAATTAAAACTTTTTTTTTGAAATTTGGGATTAGAAGGTTTTACTTGACTTCTTTGATTTTACATTTGTAACTCTTGCTGAGACTCTTGATTCTTAATTACTCAAAGTAATACATCTATTTCTATATAAACCAATTTCAGAATAACGATACCAATATTATTACTAACATAGTGACTTGAAAATAAACACTTCAAAATTTATTTTTAGTTCTTTTTTCATTTAGGTATAATCTCACTAGGAATATATATAACCAAATTACAGTGTTTTAGGTTCACTTGAAGTAAATTTTTGCTGTTTTTTAAGCTTTTAATGTGATACATTGTTAGGTTCTTTCTGTTTCTATTTTGCTTTAGAGTTTTAGTGATTACTTTAAATTTTAAAAGTTTATAATGATACAATTTTTTAAAGATACATAAAACTTATCAACTTTAAGTGTATAGTTCCGTGGCATTCATACATTTACATTGTTTGTAACAGTCCCTACCACTGATCTGTAGAACTTTCTTCATTTTCCCAAACTTAACATACAGATACACCTATCAAACATATGTGCATGTTTATGTATATGTGTATGTATACACAAGTCATATTTGCAATACAAGTTTTATACAGAGACACCTAGTTTCTATTTCTGAAACCTTAATTTGTTTTTCATCTCCACATAGGTCACCCTCTAAGTGTTTTTTGACTTATCCTTCCTTTGCCCTTTTATTTTTAAAGCATAAGTCAGAAAATACATGTATTTATATTTATTCCCCTTTTCTTAAATGTTTGCATATAAAAGTGGCAAGTAAATAATAATTTTATCTCCCCCTCCCTTTTTTTTGGTGGGTCAGGGGTTTGAACTCAGTGCTTTGCATTTGCAAACCAGGTGTTTTACTGCTTGAGCCACACCTTCAGCCCATTTTGCTCTGCGTATTTTGGAGATGGGATCTTGTGAATTATTTGCCCAGGTTGACCTTGAACCACAATCCTCCTGCTCTCAGTCTCCCAAATAGCTAGGATTACAGGCATGAGCCATTGGTATCCAGCTAAATAATAACTTTATCAATAGAGCATGGACATCTTCCTTCTCATTATGTAAAATGGTAATATTTCAGACATAGTTCTCATTCTTTACAGCTCTTAACTCATCACTGATTTGTCAGCTACAATACTGTTAATGTTTAACAGTACGATCTGAGGTACATACATACCATATACTTTCCTAATACTTGTTGAAAATCTGCAGCAATCACATTTGAAGGAGAAAAATGCTCTTGTGACAGCAAAGGATTTCTTGCAAAAGTCTCACTGACCTGGGGAAATTAATAGAGATATGTAACCTATATAGATAATTCCAACTGAGAATTAAAGAGCAAATTGTCATTTGAAGCAAAGCCTGGCAGAAGCTTGAAAAAAAAAAAAAACTTCAACATTTTTGACTTTTTGGTGGCGGGGCATCCTTTCTCTTTTAAGATACAGCATTTATGGAAGCTTTGTTTGCCCCAGGCTTATCCACTGCTGCTGCAGGCATACAGTACAACTGTAGGTGTTACCTGAGTTCTTTGCTATGTGGAGAATTTGAGGGAGCAAGCAGCTATTTAACTGTGGCAGATAAGGACAGTTGGGGGCCCAGGATAGTTTTGAAATAACACTATCATTTCCCCTCTTGCCCTTACCTTCAAAATCCATTCACCGGTAACCAAACAATGCTAACAATGCCACGACTTTCTATCAAACCCTCTAGGACATTTCGAAATCTCAAAAAAGAATTCTGATGACTATTAATACTTGATGTTATATTTCTTAGAAGCATTGTTAAAAATGACCTGATTAGCAAACTTGTGTCACATGGTTTTCAGAAAGGTGGTATTGCTTTAATGTTTTGTCATAATGGGCAGAGAGAAAAAAACTAACACTGTTAGTCCAGAGCTAACAGTGTTTAGCTTCTGGACTTTAGTAACTGTCCAGGCAAAACTGAAGAGTGAATTACAACATGTAGGCCTTATAATCCTTGATTTAATATATGAATTACAACATGTAGGCCTTATAATCCTTGATTTAATATATGATTATGGTTTGAGCTGTGTCAATGAAAGTTAGTACACTGCAAAGATAAAGTATATGTATGATTCATGAATGTGACTGTAGAATAACTATTAGTAGCTGTTACACAGTAGCTTAGCTGACTGTTTTCCATTAATATTTTTATTAAGATCTTTATCCTCAATTATATATTTGTAAACAAACTTGAAGATAATTATCATTAGTTTTAAAAAAGAGAAACAAATATAGAAATGATCAGCACAATGGTTTGGCTCTAGTTTGTCTCTAGGCTGCCTTTCCTGAAGTCTCCTTCTACTGGCTGGAGAGCAAATCCAGGCTGACAGGAACAACAGGTGACATATACTGGGGCTAATTACCCTTTCAAAATTTATAAAATCTCCTGTATCCACATCAACACATACTTTATTTGCCATAGTTTATATATTCTGGAAATTCTCAGTTAAAACTTTCCCTAGAGATAATATATCTTGATTTAAAAATACTTCTTTACATTTAACTTAATAATTTATTTATATACTCTAACAGAATTGTCTTTAGAATATTGACCTCAAACATTTTTGGTCACTTATCTTCCCATGAATATAATTATTTTCAAATTAAAATATGTATGCTATTGAAAAAGTATATTAATATTAGTAGGGCTTAATGTCTTCCTTATTCTTAAAAAGAAAATTAATGTAAGAAGAGGTTCCAATAGCTCAGAATGGATGGTGTTTGAAGATCTTGCTTTAGATTCAGGGGAAGTATGGAACCAGGAGACAGATGAGGGCTGTGGTTCAGAAATTTGTGAAGGCTGTAAGGGTTCTCCAGATAGTCAGGAGATAAATGATCTGCTTTTGCTTAGTGACACTATTACCAATAAACTACAAAACAGAGACATCGTAATTTCAATAACTGAAAATTTATTACAATAGAATGGAAAGTTAACTTACTTTTTTAAGAAATGCAGATGGTGCCAGTGTATCCAAGGCATTGTCTGTAGCACATAAGTAAGTGATTCCATCAATAAAGAGAGTATGGTAGACATAGCTTTGAAAAGAATTCATTTATTTACAAATATTGAAGAAATTAAATGCCCAAACAGAGAATTTAATTTCATGCTGAAGCTATCATTAGTGACCTAAAAACAAGATAGGTAACTATTTTTGTTTTTTGAGATAGGGTCTCACTATATAGTCCAGGCTAGCCTTGAACTTGATGTCCTCCTGCCTCTCCCTTCTGACTTCTGGGATTATAGATATGCACCATCACACCTAACAATAGGATAACTTTTTATAATCAGAACAATTGGAACATTATTTGAAAACTTAAGGTAAATTATGTTAAATCAAAACTGTTAAAATTTGAATATGTATTTAAAATTATATCAGTAAAAATAAATTACATTAAGAAGGAAAGTAATAATCTGAATATATATTATATACATATATATTTGAA
Organism: Castor canadensis; assembly: GCF_047511655.1. Classification (NCBI taxonomy): domain Eukaryota; kingdom Metazoa; phylum Chordata; class Mammalia; order Rodentia; family Castoridae; genus Castor; species Castor canadensis. The sequence goes on from NC_133394.1 coordinate 86,604,199, forward strand.
ATGGCTTTGACAAAAGTCAAGTTCAGAGACTGAGTCAAGATTCCGACCAAGCAGAAACGCTCATTGATTTGTTTTACTGTCTCTATATTTTTAGGTAGATATATTTAATTTTGACACTTCTTGGCTTTCTATTATGATAGCTTAGAATTTAAAAGTTGTAAACTGTCAATACCATTTTAGAAAACAGGTTTAGTTGGGGAGAGTGAAGCTAAACTTTTCACATTATGCTAAAGTATGCATTATCCTAACTACTCCAACTTCTGCATTTTTTTGTGCCTTGTCAGAGTCATATGTTAAACACTAGAATATTCTTGGACAGTGCCTCTTTCATGTACTGTTTGGTGCCTAGGCTTTAGTTTTTTTGAATACTCTATCTCATATACATACAATTTAATCAAATGTTTAATAGGCAACAGACCCAGTCTAATGTTAAATTATATGTATATGAGATGATTGGCAAGATGGTGGATTTGATGCTTCCTTTCTGTGATTCTATGAATAAGAAGAGTCAGGGTAACAGAGGAGTGAGAAAGAGCATCAGAAACCACAAAAAAGGTGATAGAACAGCTGATAAGTTTGGAGAAATGGCAGCACAGAGACAAGAAGGAAACAATATGCAATTTCAATCCTGATTACCTGGGGGTTGTGGCCAAAGCCGCAACCACAAATGCCATTTAGTGCTCTATTTGCTTCCTCCACTTGGGGGAATAAACTGGGAACCTGTGGGGGGAGTAGGAACTTGCCCCGTCCATAGTCTGTAAAGTTTTTTTGGCCAGCAGCATCTCTCAGTAACTCACAGAACTTACAAAGAAAGTAAGTTCCTAAATGCAGGGCCAGACATAGTGACTCATGCCTGTAATTCCAGCTACTTGGGAGTTGGAGATTGGGACGATTGTAGCTCTAGGCTATCCCAGACCTTCCACCCCCTCAAAAAAGTTAGAGATACCCCATCTCAACAAATAAGTTGGGCATCATAGCACATCCTGGTACATGCCTGTCATCCTAGCTGTGCAGATGGCATAGGTAGGAGGATCACTGAGGCGTGACCTGGGTGAAATTGAGACCCTAACTGAAAAGCAAAAAGAGCTGGAGCTGTGGCTCAAGTAGCAGAGTGATTGTCTAGCAAGCACAAGGCCCTGAGTTCAAAACCCACTATCACCCAAAAGAAAAAATGTGGATGCATTTGTTGCTGTTATGGTGATTTCTTTTCTCCTCTCTGAAGTAGTGGAATTGAACCCTCAAGCGAAGACTGCTCACTAAGAAATTAATCAAATAAACCAGGCATGGTGGCTGATGCCTGTATTCTTAGTTACTTGGGAGGCAGGGATCAGGAGGATGATGGTTCAAGGCCAGCCTGGGCAAAAAGTTAGTGAGACCACATCTCAGTCAACAAGCTGGTCTTGGTAGCATAAGCCTTTCATCCAGCTATGCAGAAGGCTGTAGGTAGGAGAATTGTGGTCTGAGGCCAGCCCTGGGGAAAATGTGAGCTCCTACCTGAAAAATAATTAAAAAAACAAAAAAGGGCTGGGGCATTGCTCAAATAGAGCATCTGCCTGAGTTCAAACTCCAGTACCACCAAAAAAAAAGTTAACCAAATAAAATCAGAAGCGTTACACCTCAATAGCTACAACACAAGAAATACGAAAAAGCAAGGAAATATGACTCTTTCAAAAGCTTGTAACTCCTCAATAACCAAATCCAAATATATTGATGTGGCTGAAATGCTAGACAAAGAATTCAAGAGTCTACTTTAAAAAATAATCAATGACCTTAAAGAGGATTCAAACAAATAGTTGAATGAAGTAAGGGAGTCAAATCAAGATCTGAAAGAGAAAGTCAGCAACATAATGAGAATTCAGCCAGGACACTGAGATTCTGGAAAAAAAAGCAAGCAGAAATGTTGAAAATGCAAACTCAATAAATCAAATAAAGTACAACATATTCATTGGTGAAATTCAACAAATTTCAACAAATACCATGTTGAAAATCCCTTGAACAATGAATATACACTCCAATAACAAAGGATAGGAGTGTAAAACATGACCTGTTAGGGAAAGGATAGCAGTGGGAGAGTGAGGGTGAATGGAGAGGGTAAAGCAGAATGAATATGATCTGTGTACTTCAGATATTTGTCTGAAGATAGAATACTGAAACTTGTTGAAATCATCTTAAATTGGGAGATGGGGATGGGGGAGAATGATTGTGGGAATGAACCTAATCAAGGTACACTGTAAGCATATATGGAAATGTCACAGTGAAACTCTCAGTACAACTAATACCTATTAATAAAAATGTTTAAAAACAAAACAAAGCAAAAGACAGTGGAATGCAATACCAATAGAATAGACCAAGCAGAAGAAAGAATATCAGATTGAAGACAAAGTCAAGGAAATATTACATTCAGACAGCAATAAAGAAAAAAAAAAGAAACAAGCATGACCACAACTTTCAAGAACTCTGGTATATGATTAATAAATCAAACCTCAGAACCCATGGAGTAGAAGAAACTGAGTTGTAAGCTGAAGGCATAGAAAATCTATTCAATGAAATTATAGAAGAAAACCTCTCCAATATAGGGAAAGATGTGGGTGTCCAAATACAGGAGGCATGCAGAACCCAAATAGACATGACCAGAAAAGAACCTCTCATGTCACATGATAGTGAAATGCTTACACTACAGAACAAAGAAAGAATACTGAAAGCTGCATGAGAAAAATATCAGCTTGCAGAGGCAAACCTATCAGAATTCTATTAGACCTCTCAGGAGGAAAAGCCAGAATAGCATGGAATGATACATTTTAAGTTCTAAAAGTAAATAAATGCCAACCAGCATTAGTATATTCAGCAAAGTTACCTTTAAAAGTGGTGAAGAAATAAAGACCTTCAACTAAAGCAATTTATGACCACAAACCAGCATGGAAGAGGATACTTAAAGAAATCCTACACAGATGAGGAAGAAAGACAGTCAAAAGGTCAGGAAAAGAATAAATTTCAGGAGTGCACAGATAAATAAATGAGAAAGGGGAAAAAAAAATCAAACATGCTCAACTCAGTAAACCAGAAAACTCCCAACAGGAACAGGGAGACAGAAAAGAACAGCACTTGAATCAACCAGAAAAATAACTAACAAAATTATGGGAATCAGCAAATACCTCTCAATAGTATTCCTAAATATAAATGTTCTTAAATCTCCAATTAAAAGACTTAAATCTCCAATTAAAAGTTTGACTGATTGAATTAAAAACAAGATCAAACTATTTGTTGTCTGCAAACTATTTGTTGTCTGCAAGAGATGCATCTTTCTGGCAAACACACACACACACACACAAATTGAAAGTGAAAGGAGAAAGAAAATGACATAGCAAGCAATTGGAAGCCAAAAGCAAGCAGGAGCAGCTATAGTCATATCAGACAAAGTATACTTCAAGATAAAATTAATCAGAGGAAATAAAAAAGGTTACTTTATGTGAATAGTGGGAACAATCCATCAAGAAGAAGTAATGATTACAAATTTATATGTACCAATGCACCCAATTTCATAAAACTATTGGGCATGAGACTATTGGACATAAAGGGACAGATACAATACTAGTAGGTAATTTTAATACTTCATTCTTATCAACAGATAATCACCCAGACAAAACATCAATAAAGAGACTTCAGAGTTAAATGCACCCACCATACAGCAAATGGACTTAACAGATATCTACAGAATATTTCATTCAACAGCTCAGAATAAACATTCTACTCAGCAGCCCATGAAACTTTCTCCAATGTAGGTCACATTTTAGGTCATAAGACAAACCTTTAACAAAAAGAGAATTGAAATAGTTTCTTGTATCTTATCAGATCATATTGGAGTAAAATTAGACATCAGTAGCAAGAGAAACTATAGAAACTATGGTTTCTATAAAAAGACATGGAAAGGGGGGAGAAATAACCCAAACATTGTATGCACATATGAATAAAAAAAGATTCTAGAAACAAACAAACAAACAAAAAACACATGGAAATTTGAACAGTATATTTTTGAAGAACCAGTGGATCATTGAAGAAATCAGGAGGAAATTAAAAAATTTCTAGAATCAAATGAAAATGAAAATATAATGTACCAGAATCTCTGGGATACAGAAAGGCAGTTCTAAGAGGGAAGTTTATAGCTATGTATGCCTACATTAAAAAGTAAGAGTGAACCAAAAATTAGTAGAAGGAAAAATAAAGATACAATAAAGATCAGGGTGGAAATTAATGAAATGGAGACTAGAAGAACAATACAAAGAAACAGAAAAGAGAAGACCTAAACTAATAAAATTACAGATGAAAAGGGAGTTATTACAATAGATACCAACATAAATCAGAGGATTTTCCAGGAATATTTTGAAAACTCTATTCTAGTAGTTAGAAGATATAGAAGAAATGGATAAAATTCTAAACACATATTACCTACCTAAGTTGAACTAAGAGGATATTAACAACTTAAACAGATAAATAATAAGCAATGAGATTAAAACAGTAATAAAAAACTTCCCAATAAAGAAGATCCCAGTATTGATGGATTTACTCCTGAATTCTACCAGAATTTAAGGAAGAATTAACATCAATAAGATAAAAAAGGAAGGAACTTTAAAACTCACTCTATAACACTAGTATTACCCTGATACCAAAACCAGAAAAGGATACAACCAAACAAGAAAATTATAAACCAAATTCTTTTTTTTTTTTTTGGTGGGACTGGAGTTTGAACTCAGGGCTTCACACTAGCAAACAAGGTGGTCTACTGCTTGAACTATACCTCCAGTCTATTTTGCTCTGGTTGTTTTGGAGATGGGATCTTGCAAACTATTTGCCCTGGCTGGTCTTGAACTGCAATCCTACCAATCTCAGCTTCCTGAGTAGCTAGGATTATAGGCATGAGTCACTGGTGTCTGCCTTAAACCAAATTGTTTGATGAACTTAGATGTGAAAATTCTCAACAAAATACTCACAAACCAAAGTCAACAACACATTAAAAAGATCACACATCATGATCAAATTGGTTTCATTCAAGGAATGCAAGGATGATTTAACATACATAAATCAAGGGCTGGCAGATTGATTCATGTGACAGAGCACCTGCCTAGCAAGTATGAGATCCTGAGTTCAAAACCCAGTACTGCAAAAAAAAAAAAGTAATCAATAAACATAATACAGTACACAAGTAAAATGATGAACAAAAACCACATGAACATCTCAATAGCTGGAGATAAAGCCTTTGACAAAATTCAACATTCCTTCATGATAAAGCCCTGAAGAAACTAGGAATAGAAGAGAAATATCTCAACATAATCTATAGCCAACATTGTACTAAATAAGGAAAACTTTAAATCATGTTCTCTAAAATTAGGAATAAGACAAAGGTGTCCACTCTTTTCACTCTTAATCAATCTAGTACTCAAATTATTAGCCAAAACAATAAGGCAAGGAAAAGAAATCAAAGGGATACAAATAGGAAAGAAGAAAGGAAAATATCCCTACTTACAAATGATAAGATTATCTAAAGACCATCAAAAACCTCTTAGATTTGATAAATTCTTGCAGCAAAGCAGCAGGGCATAAAATCAACAAACAAAGTATCAGTAACTTTTCTATATAGCAGTAATGCTTGTGTTGAGAAAGAAGTCAGGAAAAAAAAATTCCATTCATCATAGCCTCAAAAAATACCTCGGAATAAACTTCACTAAGGAGACCAAAGACCTCTACAGTGAAAACTATAAAACACTGAAGAAATAAATTGATGAAGCCACTAGAATATGGAAAGAGCTCCCATATTCATGGATTGTCAGAACTGATGTGAAAATGGCCATGTTAAATAAAGTGATTATAAAAGTGTTAAATAAAATGTACTGATGGGGATTCAGTACAATCCCCATCAAAATCAATTACATTCTTCACAGAAATAGAAAAAAAAAACCCTAAGATTCATAGAATCATTAAAGACCCTAAATAGCCAATGTAATCATGAGCAAAAAGAGTAATGCTGGAGGTATCATAATACTGGACTTCTAATTATACTACAGAGCCACAGTTAAATAAATAAATCCAGCATGATACTGGCACAAAAACAGACATGTGGGCCAGTGAACTAGAATAGAGGACCAGATATGAGATCATGCAGCTACATCTATCTGGTTCTTGACAAAGGTACCAAAAACATGTTGGAGGAAAGACAGATTCTTCCACAAGTGGATCTCCACATGTAGAAGAGTGAAACTAGATCCCTACTTCTCATCCTGTACAAAAAAAAACCCATACAAAGTGGATGACTTAAGTGTAAGACCTGAAACTTTGAAACTAATGCAGGAAAACACTTCAGGATGAAGGCACAGGTAAAAACTTTCTGAATAGGACTTCAGAAGCTCAGGAAATAAGAGCAAAAATTGACAAATAGGACTGCATCCGACTTACAAGCCTCTGCATAGCAAAAGAAACAATTATCAGAGTAAAGAAACAGTCTACAAAATGGGAGAAAATCTTTGCCAGCTATTTATGTGACAAGAAATTAATATCCTGAATATACAAAGAGCTCCAAAATGAAACATCAAAAGAACAAACTATCTAATAAATGGGCAAATGAACGGAACAGTTTTCAAAAATAGAAGTATAAGCAGCCAATAAACCTATGAGGAAGTGTTTCCCATTTTTAGCCATAAGGATATGCAAATAAAAATTACGCTCAGATTCCATCTCATCCCAGTCAGAATGGCTATCATTAAGAGAACAAACAACAACAACAAATGCTGGAGAGGATGCAGGAAAAATGGAACCCTTACATACTGATGGTGAGAATGTAAATTAGTGCAGCCATACAGTAATCAGTATGGAGGTTCCTTAAGAAATTAAAAATGGAATTATCATATAATCCTACTATACCACTCTTGGGCATATACCTGAAGGAATATAAATCAACAAATAATAGAAATATCTGCACACTCATAAGAAAAGCATGGATATGTACATGTATTCCATAATGTACTCTTATAGAGAGTGTGTCTTATAGGGAAAAAGAAACAGAAGTTATACATAAAAAGCTTGTTCAAAATGGTTACCCATATAGAATGAGATAGTAGTGTGGGGAGAAAAGGAGTTAAAATTAGACTTTTTGAAGGAACTTTGTTTTATATATTTGACTTTGGGACCATCTAATGTTCGCATAATTATAAAATATTATTCAATCAAACTAAAAAAGTATAATCATTAAAATTTTATCAAAACACAAAGTGAGAAAAATGACTTTGTGTTGTGTGACTCAGGTAAGGGGTGATGGTGTGTTGGTTACTATTTAGAAGGGAAAGACAAGGGGATTTGTTAATGGATTGAATTTTGATGTAAAAGAGACAAAAGTCAGCCAGGCGTGTTGATGAATGCCTGTAATCTCAGCTTCTTGGGAGGTGGAGACAGAGAGGATCACAGTTTGAGATCAGCCCAGGCAAAAAATTAGTGAGACCCCATCTCAATCAATAAGCTGGGCGTAGTGATAAGTGCCTGTGAGCCAAGCTACTCAGGAGGCAGAGATCAGAGGATCACAGCTGGAAATCATCCAGGGCAAAAGTTAGTAAAACCCCATCTCAACCAGTAAGCTGGGTATGATGGCATGTGAACCTGTCAGCCCAGCTATGCAGGAGGCATAAACAGAAAGAATCAGGCATAAAAGTGAGACCCTATTTGAAATATACTTAATCAAAAAGGGCTGGAGGCATGGTTTAATTGGTAGAGTGACCCCCTAGCAAGCACTAGGCCCACAAACACAGTAATGGAGAAAAAAAAATGGAGACAAATGTCAAGGATGCCAAATGTGCAGACCTGAGGAACTGGAAAGGTAACATGTGGAAGATGGGGGAGGCTTTGCTTTGAACATAAGTGTGAGATACTTACTAGACACCCAAGCAGAGATGTGGCACAGGCAGTTAGAATAATGAGTGTGCACTTCTGGGAAAAGGCCTTCAAGAAAGACTCAAATTTGAACATACAATATAGGTAAGCAAATAAGAAGTGGGGAAATATCTGGCTTTGAAATCATTTTAGCTAATTATTTCAGTGAAAACAAAACTAGATTATCACCATTTTGCTCTCCCCAGTAAATTAACGGTGGTAGGGCCATTTGTGATGCTAACATCTCGAAAGGAGAGACAGTGAGATGCTAAGTATCATCCAATGGAAAAACACTTAAAAGTCTTTTCGAAGCCGCTGGAACCAGTTGCTTGGCACATGGTGAACTACATTTTGAATATGCAATCAGCAAACCTAGACTGTGGGTAACTTTACAGTTCTTAAGTGATAAAATGTAAAGAAAGGAAAGGAATGGAAGGTGAACATGCAGGTTTAAAGAGACTTAAAAGACATCAAAATTAAAAACGGGTGGGATTGGGCATCATCTGAGGAGGCATTTGTGGGTACTGAGGCAGTGAAGAACAGAAAAGTGACTGCTATCGAGGTAAAGATGGCGGATGATTCCGTGAGGAGAAGGCAGTGACTGGGGCAGTGCACGTGATGGGGGTTCGGGGGTGCTGGCAGGGTTCTGAGTTTTTGTCCTAGGTGGTAGTTGCTGTGGGAAGGAGTCTTCATTTGATGTGGATTTGGTTTTTGTTTATTTTGAGATGTAGTTTTGCTAAGTTGCCCAGGCTAGTCTGCAACGTCTGGTCTCAAGCAATCTTTCTGCCTTAGCCTCCTGAGTAGCAGGGAACACAGGCACATGCCACCACACACAAGTTTGATGTAGTTTCTGTAATTTTTTTGTTTTAGGGCAAAAAAGTTAAAAAAAAAATCTCTATTCTTAAAAAAAAATTGATGGAGCTGGGTGCTGATGGCTCATGGCTGTAATACTAGCTATTCAGGAGGCGGAGATCAGAAGGATCTCAGTTTGAAGCCAGCCTGGCAAATAGTTTGTGAGACCTATCTCGAAAATACCCAGTGCAAAAAAGGACTGGCGGAGCGGCCCAACTGGAAGAGCACCCAAGGTCAAACTCCAATAACACCAAAAAAAAAAAAAAGATGGTATTAAAAATAACAGAAGATCTCTCTTCCTCCACCTCTTCTTTTACTTGTAAGTGTTTTCAAGATTGCTTCAGAACATACCATGTAATATCACATGGAAAGCTTAACAGTGATGGCTACTATCTTGGTGCTTTTACAGATACTTGAAAGTAGAAATTTCCTTTTTTTTCCCCCAAAAATGGAGAATGGCAGAACACTTTAAGATCCACCACCCAGTTAAGATGTTACAGATATGTTCGATAACCTGTGCACACCCTTCCTCTGCCTCATTCTTCTCTTTCCCCTTTGCAGATGTAACCATTCACCTTGAGTGATGGGCCTCATACAATTTACATACACAAGCTCTCCTTTCTGTAGGTTCAACCAAGAGTACACACAACTGCTATCTTTCTCTTCATGTCATCACTGGAAATATTAGCTGGTAATTATTAAAAAGTAGACTTGTATTAGAACATACCTTACCTTCCCATTTGAATTATGGTCATTGGTTCAGCTCTAAGAAGCACCAGTCTAAGCACTTTTGCCACTGCTTCCTAAAAATAAATAGCATTTATTTTATATAAGATTATAGTGCCTTTATTATTCTCATCCTAAATTTACTAATGTTCTAATTAGTTTATTAAGGAAGAACTTTCCTCCAGAAGAACTAATGGATGAAATTCATCACATATGACAAGAGGCACAAAGTCATAAAATATTCACATGAATTTGGAGGGAAACATTAAAATCATATAAATACACACTACATGTACACACATATAAATGCACAAATGCAGGTTGCATTGGATGAATTTTTTTCCCTTGAGACAGGGTCTTGCTATATAGCCCAGGCTGTGCCTTGAAACTTGCAGTCTTCCTGCCTCAGCCTCACAGGTTCTGGGATTATAAGTGTGTACCACCATACCTGGCTTTTGGATAGTCTTAATTTTACAGTCAAATCTTATATAAACTTCCAGACTGGGAAGTACTAGCTGATCAAAACTCTTTGCAGTGATCACTAATCACTGGAGCTATAAACAAAATGCTAAAGTCAAGAGTACTAGTGCATACCTGTCAACCTAGTATTTGGGAGGCTGAGGCAGGAGGACTGTGACTCCAAGGCCAACCTGGGCTACAAGTGAGTTCAAAGCCAGCCAGGACTACATGGTGAGACCCTGTCTCAAAACAAAATAACCCCCAAACAATAGAAAAAGTTAATGAATGAAAGAATCAGCTCTTATTATCTGAAAACCCTTAGGAATAGTTTATCTTTTTAAAAATAGAAGTGATCTTATTCACTATTGCTCACTTATCTGTTTTCTTTTTAAACAATTAATTGTTAAGAACTCTTTGTGTGTGTGTGTGTGTGTGTGTGTGTGTGTGTGTGTGTGTACTGGGGCTTGAACTCAGGACCTACACCTTAACACTCCACCCAGCTCTTTTTTTGTGATTCTTTTTTCGAGATAGGGTCTTGTGAACTATTTGCCCAGGCTTTGAACTGTGATCCTCCTGATCTCTGCCTCCTGAGTAGCTAGGATTACAGGTGTGAGCCACCAGCACCTGGCTGCTAAGAATTTTTATACCTGTTCCTTATAAGGATTATTCTTTGGGGGGAAATTTAACAGACACTGTAATTATCAACAATACCTTAAATATAGTCAATTATATGGAATTCCATTAATTTACTTTAGAAGCATGAAAGGAATCTGAAAATTACATACGAAACCTCGAATAGTCACACTCCTAATTAACCTTCCCATTTTCACAAAATACACTTAAAATAGCGACTTTTATGGAGGTATAAAGCTTATTATTGGGAGAAAGTAATTGATACTGCCTGAGAAGTCAAGGAGGTGTTTTCTAGGAAAGGATTTCCTACAAAACTTGAAAAATTGAAGGGATACATAAACTTTCTATAAGGTTCTCCCAAGTGTCTCTTTCAGAGAATATAAACAATGCTATAGCAAAACTTGGAGCAAAACAACTGGCAACACAAGGCAGTAGGGTACACGACAAAGTGGGCTCTAGATGTTTCTGGAATTCATGTGCTGCAGATGCAGTTTCCTCATGGGAAGAATGAGGAGAGTGGGAAGATGATCTCTAGGGTCCAGTCCAACTCCAGGACCCTGTAAAAAAGCAGTTGGCTGGTCTCATCCTTTAGCTTTGGCACTCATGTTCTTCAAATACATATAAAATTTTTGTGACAAGCCTTGGCATTGAGAGAAGTCATGGTACCCTTTTGGTACCTTCCAACCTGAACTGTTCCTTAAAGTTGTTTGTCATCCTTTTTTCTCTCCCAGTTCAGCTCTCTGCATCATATTCTACACCATGAATCCTCTCCTCCAACTGCAGACTGCTCCACCCGCTTCTGTGTTCTCACTTTCCTGTGTGCTTGGCTTCTGAAATCTTTCAACTTCCTCTCTTTCTGCTTAATAAAGGTTTGTTGAGAATCCACTATGTATTAGGCATTGTATGTTGGGAAGACAGAGATGAAGGTAGTCCCTGTTCTGATATTTGATGGCAGAGACGTTAAGTAAAAGAAAATTCAAGTTCAGTCTGGCAAGTAGTTTGGTAGAGGGCTGTCAATTAGTCTGGGCACAGAGGAGGCTTCAAGGAGAAACTGAGAATAGTCTCAAAGCACAGAGGAGGTCAAAAGTGGAAAAAAAGTGGTTTCCAGGCAGAGGAGATATGAGATACAAAGGGAGACCTTTTGGGACAAGAGAATAGTGTGAAGTTCAGTAGAAGACAGGGATGTGTGGAAGAAGGAAGGAGGTAGTCATAGAAAAGCCTCGCCATTCAAGAAGTGTCAGGCAAAGTAGTATCAGCTTTTACTCTGAATTTAATCGGAAGTCATCAAATGATGGTAATCGTAGAGTGACATGATTGTATTTGGTTTTAGGACTGATCACTTGAGCAGCCTTGTAGTAGCTGGTTTTGAGGAAGACACAGATGAAGTCTTGGGGATTTGTAGGAAACATTTCAATAAGCCTGGTGAGAAGTCATTAGAGCCTGGATGAACACATCATTCAGAAAAACATGGATTCAAGATTTAACCAGGAGATAGAAATGACAGAACTGGGTAATGAATGAATGAACAGATGTGAATGAATGAATGAATGAACAGATGTGAAGGTGAAGAAGAAGGAAAAACTGAGGGTGATTACCAGTTTTCAACTAGAATGTCTCAGTAGAGCTGCTCAACAAGATCAGAAATATATTTGGTAAGAAAGATAATTTAGTTCTGGACATGATATGTTTGAACTTCTTCCATTCATTAATCTAACTCTGGAGAAAGTAATTCTGAATGTAGACTTGGCAGTTATCACAGGGGAAGGTGTCATGGGTATGAATGACTGTGTTAAGTTAAATAAGAACTAGCTAGGACCACCAGGAGCACAGCATGTAAGGGACTGTCCAAGAAGAGAGCCTCAGAAGGAGACTAAATCACGTAACTTTATACCCGCACTTCCTCCCTTCCTCAAGGGAAAGAGGGTGTTTCTCAGATCAAAGGCTCACATCTGTCTCGCCTTGGATTCCTCCTCTGTGCCCCTTCAGACCTTGCTCCACCAATAGTTCCCTCTTCTCTTGTATATTTTCTCCCCATAAGAGTAATTTACATGTGACTTTCCCTTCCTGGATATGCTTCTTCTAGCTTCCACCCTCTCTCGTTTCTTTCTAAGTTTTTGAAAGAACAAACTTCACTCTCCCTGCTTGGTCATCCCCAGCTACTTGGCCAAAAGCAATCTGACTTCAGCCTCTACCATTTCTTCCAAACTGCTCACAGTGCATTGACTATCATCTTTCCATTGTCTAGTCCAATGAACACCTTTCTCACCATCTTTGGGGACATGAGACATTCTTCTCTTTGCTCCCATATGGTACCCACATCTCTATTCTCTTCTTAATACTTACACATTTCTACTATTTTAAAATACCATCCTATGAATGTAAGGCCAATATATTTTTCACTTACTGGACATTTTTATGACTTAAAACCTTTTGGAAAGAAGGTGGAGAAATAAGTGCATGAACGGGTTGCTCAGTTCTAATAGGCAACAAAATTCAACATGTCCCAAACTTTAGTTTTCTCCTTGTCTTCCCTCTGAATCCCTGTCCTTAAACTTACTTTTCCTTCTATATTCTCTTTGTTGTTTAATTCCACCTACGAAAAAATTTTGAGAACCATAATCATGTCCAGTATCCCACACATTCAACCAGTTGTCAATGCCTGAGGACATTTACAGTCTCTTCAGGATCTGTCCCTTTTCCCATCTGTAGCATTATTACCTTAGTAAGGCCCTTAGATCTCTTGTTATAAACTATAACAACAGCATTTTAATTGGTTGCCTTGCTTCCAATCCACCTTCCATATTGTAACCAGACCAACTTCTACAGAAAGTGAGTCAGATCTTGCTATTCCTTTTTTTATAACGCTTTAATCGCTCTCCAGTTTCTCTAGGATTAAAAAAAAAATAAAAAAGACCTTTCACTATCCTCTACCCACTTTTCTGGCTTCATATCCAGCCTTACATACTGTGACCCTGTGCTCTCTCCACACTGAGGTTCTCATTTTCCTTTTCTGTGCTATGCTAGGATTAATTCTTTTATAAGAATAACAAGTTTATAAGCCAAACACCCTCCTGATCTGTGGTCTAATCACTGCCTCCGTAGCCAGCAGGCAGTCACCCATCCTGAGTGCTACAGGAACCATCACAGCCCAACTCCGCTGAAATACATTTTACATTCCAGAGCAAAAGTATGGACCTAAGGAGTTCCAGGGACAATGTCAGGCCCATCTTCACTGCTGCATCCCTCACACTGCTTTTTCTGGGATTTCACAACGATGGCATGCTCATTATATATGTTTTGAACTGCAGGACACATTTCTGCACGGGGGAGAGAAAATAGTGTCTACCAAGCTTAACCAGCTTGTTCAAATCATCTCCAAAACAGGACGCATGCAGTACCAACCCTAACCTCTGGGGGCACTCGTGTGACTCCCGCCTGGATACACATCATTTCGCGGGGGCGGGGCTTCTCACGTTGGTGCGTGGTGGGGGGAGCGGCGAATGGTGGGGTGAGCGCTCCAGTCAGTTCCCGGCCAGCTCGCGACCGGCACGGCTGTGACCTGAGGTGAGGGCCTGGCGGGCGCCATCCTCGAGGAGGGAACCCTCGGAGGTGGAGATGTGAGCCCGCAGGTACCTGATAGGAGCCGCCGGTCAAGGCCAGCTCCGCTAAGACTACTCGGCCGTTAGCAATGCAGCTGTACGTGATCGTCATAGCCACCTGGCCGACAAAGGAAAGGATCCTGCTGGTCTTAACCGCCCGCTACAGCCACAGCGTCGGGACAGCGCTGTGGGAGGGAGTGGTGCTGCGCAGGCGCGAGGAGCGATTGATTGGCAGGGAAGGAGGCGGGACCATCCGTGGGTTATGCTGAACCTGAGATGGGATCCCGTTGAAGTCTTTGGAAAAATGTGGGCTGGGTGGGTGATGCCTCTCTCATTCTTGGTCTTTCTTAAAATCACTTAAGAGCCATTTACTTCACAGAAATTACCTGCTCATGATTCATCCACCATCTAGAACATGTGAAATGTAGACCTTGGTTTTAAAAAGTTCATTCGCTCAACAAACTGGTTGAACTTCTGTTAAGCACTAATCTAAGTGCCTTAGATTCCCGGGGGTGCAAAGAAGGAGGCCCCTGACCCTGACTTTGAGGAGTTCATATCCTAGTACTGATGTGGGCAAATGCCATTCACACCTATGGGGCACAGGTTATGTGTTGTTGTGATGGGAAGCTTGACAAAATGTCCCGGAGTTGGGTGGAGGCCGGGCAGTCTTGGGAGAATAGGAGTCATGGCTCCACTTAATGAGTTGCTTTTCTCTGAGTAGGGACGAAAGAAAGGATTTCCAGGAGAGGGAATGGCTTCTGTGAAGGCTTCGAAGAAGGCAGGTGGGTTTGGGGAATTGGTGTAAGTCAGGATGGCAGAGAAAATGTGTATGAGAGAGTGGTAGGATATAAGAATGGTAGCGTGTTCTTTGCTATTTCATACCTTGGGTGCCTCGACAAGAATTTTTTAAAGCATGAGTTTAATATAGCTTATCCTTATCTTCATTGGCAAGGCAGTGTGATAGGTGGAAAGAGTACGGCCTTTGAAGTCAGATAAACTTGGATTCAAATAGAGCCATTGCCATTTACTCCATGACTTTCCTGTGGCTTACCCTTTCTGAGACTCAGTCTCCTAGCCTATGAAACGGGGACAGCTGCCAAGCTTAAATGAAGTAATTATACAAAATATAGTAATTATGCTATAGCAATGGTGGTAAGTACATTAACGAGAATTATTTTCTTGCTCCTGGTGGAATAACTGAATAACCTTAAATGAAAGACAGTATTGGATTTGACAAGGAAGCAGCAAAATGATCTGGATTGTAGCTTCTGAGAAAGATGCCTTGTTGAGTCATGTATCCTCCTAGATAATGAAATGTTGAATTTGTGTGTCTCATCAGCTTAGTGATACTGTCTAGGTTACGCTAATGTAATGTAATGACTGAATTAAAACCATTGGTTACTGGGTGCCGGAGGCTCACACCTGTAATCCTAACTACTCAGGAGACAAAGGTCAGGAAGATGGCTGTTCAAAGCCAGCCCGGGGAGACCCTATCTTGAAAAAACCCATCACAAAGAAAGGATTGATGATGATGAAGTGGCTCAAGTGGTAAGAGTGCCCTGTCTAGCAAATGTGATGCCCTGAATTCAAACCCCAGTGCCACCAAAAAACCCAAAAGCCAAAAACCAAAACCAAACAAAAAAACAGGTCAGGTCATATTACTTACATGTGGGAAAATGAAAAATGTTAATTTCGAGGTGATGCATTGGTAGATTCTTGCTTAGAGTAAAAATAAGCTGAATAAACTTGGCCACACTGTGGTGCCCTTATGTTTTGACAATAGTGGAGCTGAAAGCAACAAGGCAAAGAATTTGTCAGCCTAAGTTAGGACCAGAAGCATCTGATAGTTGATGTCACTGTATCCTATTAAAGCAATCCTGTGAAGCAGTTGTGTTGGCTCATTTTGCACAATCCACGTATTCAGGCTGCCACAATGTAGAACTTAATTGAGAATACTAATCTGTCTTTCTTTTGAGTCCTTTCTCATCTTCCTGCTCAGCTTTCAGCACAGGGTCATTCTAAACCTTGAATCCTCTCTCTCCTGGCGCTTCATGTTTTCCCCTTCCACTTTCTTCCCTTCGTTGTGCTTCCTGGATGCTGTATTCTGCCCAACATCTGTGACTTTGTGTAGTCAACATCAGGTTTCCTAAGGTTAATTCAGAATTTTCCCTTTCTCTCCTTTCTGTATCTCTGACCACCTTGTAAGGTGGCATCTGCTGTTAATGTTTTCTGTCTCTGGTCATCGGTTCACACCCTCCACTTGGAACCTCAAGATGCCTTTAGAGGGCTTCTCAGCCACTTTTGTGGGCCTCTTGGGGTAAGGAAAACTTTCCCCTGCTCTCTCGGGTCATTCTGAGACTGGGAGTCTCATACCATGTGTCCCTCTCCTGTCGTGCTGTTGCAATGCTGTCATGTGGAGAGCAGTTCTTGGACCTTACCTTATGGGAAAACAGTTCTTGGGTCCTGTTTACTGGGAGTCAGAAGACTCCCAGACATCACTACACCCCTCCCACAGAAGACTTTGTACCTAATTGTGATATTTCCTTCTGACTCTGCCCTTCTCCAGCATGGAGAAATTTCAGTAAGTGTGGTAGGGACCCTTGGAGAACCTAGGCACTCTTCTTCCCACTTTATGCCACAAACTCTGGCTTCTACTGACTCAATTCTTTGTTTCCATGTACTTTCTCTTTACGGAGTCTCCAAAATCTAATTTTTTAAAGCTGAGAATTTTTTTCTTCTTTTCCTCTTCTTCTTCCATCTGTTCCCTCTTCCTCCTCTTCCATTTTCTTCATTCTCTGTTTTTGTTCAAAAGGGAGTAATAGAACAAAAACCACAGCAGGAAATATGAAATGTCACACCTTGCCCTCCATGGTTGGACAAAATCTTCAGGGTGGAGCAGAAAGAGTAGAGTGAAGTGGGATCCGAGGGAAGGAGAGAGAGAGTGACTAGTGCTTTCAGGCTTCATCACTGATCAGCGGATCTGCCACCATTACTTCTGAACGGTCAGCTCCTCAGAAGGCAAAGTGCTAATGATTGAATTATCTGACTTCTTAGTCTTTGTAAATACTTCATTAAGTGGAGATTTTTAAATACCCTTTAATTCAGGAGGATTCTTACAAAGTATCAAAGTTCCCTTGTAAATGACTGGTTTTTACTTATTTTTCAAAATGGAAATATTATCTTTACTTTTTTTCCTTATGCAGGTGGTCACTGTAAAAATACAAATAGTACAACAATAAAATCCTCTATTTTGCCATCTAATAAAAAATAATCACTTCAAATAATCTAATTTATATTTATGCTTTCTTTATGAATTTCATATTTAAAATTAATAAATGAATACACACATATTTCTCTGAAATCTGCTGTTTAAGTTTTTTTTTAGGATAATAATATATTGTTTTCTTTGACTACCATGTATATTTAAAATATTTTCCTCTGAAGTTTATCATTTGATTTTCCTTTTTTTATTTTTAAAATTTTTTTATTCATTTATTCACATTTTATTCATTTATTCATTTATTCACATACATTGTTTGGACCATTTCTCCCCCTTGTCCCCCACCCTCTCTCTCTCTCCCTCACTCCCCCTTGCTTCCAGGCAGAACCTGTTCTGCTCTTATCTCTAATTTTGTTGAAGAGAAGACATAAGATAAAATGTTTTTGCTAGTTGAGATAAGGATAGCTATACAGAGAGATTCCTACCATTGCTTCCAAGTACAAGTGTATTACAACCTGAATTGATTCATCTCTACCTGACCTCTTCACTACTTCCTGGTCACCTTCCCAAATTGACCTCTGTCATTTTAAGGTTACTGTATTTAGCTCCTCTGCAGTGGTGATATCAAACATTTTCAAGTTTTGGGTTTCCTACCTATCTCCATTATTCCCGTATGTGCTCTCCCCTTAGCATGTGACCTAAGTCCAACCACATTGCTATATTAGCCCTAGATCTAAAATCCGCATATGAGGGAGAACATACGATTTTTGGTCTTCTGAGCCTGGCTAACGTCACTCAGGATGATGTTCTCCAGTTCCATCTATTTACTTGCGAATGATAAGATTTTATTCTTCTTCATGACTGAGTAAAATTCCATTGTGTATAAATACCACATTTTCTTAATCCATTCATCTGTAGTGGGGCATCTTGGCTGTTTCCATAACTTGGCTATTGTGAATAGTGCTGCAATAAACATGGGTGTGCAAATGCCTCTGGAGTAACCTGTGTTGCATTCCTTTGCATATATCCCTAGGAGTGGGATTGTTGGCTCATATGGCAGATCTACGTTTAGATTTTTAAGAAGCCTCCATATTTTTTCCAGAGTGGTTGCACTAGCTTGGATTCCACCACCAGTGTAGGAGGGTTCCTTTTACCCCACATCCTCGCCAACACCTGTTGTTGTTGGTGTTTTTGATAATAGCTATTCTAACAGGGGTGAGGTGGAATCTTAGTGTGGTTTTGATTTGCATTTCCTTTATGGCCAGAGATGGTGAGCATTTTTTCATGGTGTTTTTTGGCCATTTGGATTTCTTCTTTTGAAAAAGTTCTGTTTAGTTCACTTGCCTATTTCTTTATTGGTTCATTGATTTTGGGAGAGTTTAGTTTTTTAAGTTCCCTGTATATTCTGGTTGTCAGTCCTTTGTCTGATATATAGCAGGCAAATATTTTCTCCCACTCTGTGTGTGGTCTCTTCAGTTTAGAGACCATTTCTTTCATTGTGCAGGAGCTTCTAAACTGTATGTAGTCTCATTTGTCCATCCTTTCTCTTAGTTGCTGAGCTGCTAGGGTTCTACTGAGGAAATCCTTGCCTATACCTATTGCTTCCAAGGTATTCTCTGCTCTTTTGTGTATTAACTTCAGAGTTTTGGGTCTGATATTAAGGTCCATGGTCAATTTTGAGTTGATACTAGTATAGGGTGATAAACATGGATCTAGTTTCAGTTTTTTGCAGGCAGATAACCACTTTTCCCAGCAACATTTGTTGAAGAGGCTGTCTTTTCTCCATCATATATTTTTGGCACCTTTGTCAAAAATAAGGTGGGCATAGCTGTGAGGATTCATATCTGGGTTCGCTATTCTGTTCCACTGGTCTTCATGTCTGTTTTTGTGCCAGTACCATGTTGTTTTTATTGCTATTGCTTTGTAATATAGTTTGAAGTCGGGTATTGTGATACCTCCAGCATTGTTCTTTTTGCTGAGTATTGCCTTGGCTATTCATGGTCTCTTGTGTTTCCAAATAAATTTAACAGTAGATTTTTCAACCTCTGTGATGAATGTCATTGGGATTTTGATGGGAATTGCATTAAACATGTAGATTGCTTTTAGTAGTACAGCCATTTTTACTATGTTGATTCTACCAATCCATGAGCACAGGAGACCTCTCCACCTTCTGTAGTCTTCCTTGATCTCTTTCTTCAGGGCTTTGTAGTTCTTGTTATAGAGGTCATTCACATCCTTTGTTAAGTTTACTCCTAGGTGTTTGATTTTTTTTTTTTGAGGCTATTGTAAGTGGAATTATTTCCATATATTCTTTCTCAGTTTGTTTGTTATTGGTGTATAGAAAAGCTAGTGATTTTTGTAAGTTGATTTTGTATCCTGCCACCTTGCTGTAGCTGTTTATGGTGTCTAGGAGTTTTTGGGTAGAGTTTTTTGGGCCTTTAAGGTATAGGATCATATTGTCTGCAAATAGGGATATTTTGACAGTTTCTTTAACCATTTGTATTCCTTTTATTTCTTCTTTTTGCCTAATTGCTCTGGCTAGGAATTCCAGTACTATGTTGAATAGGAGTGGGGAGAATGGGCACACTTGTTTTGTTCCTGATTTTAGGGGAAATGGTTTCAGTTTTTCACCATTAAGTATGATGTTGGCTGTAGGTTTGTCACATATAGCCTTTACAATGTTGAGGTACTTTCCTTCTATTCCTAGTTTTCTTAGAGCTTTTATCATGAAGTGGTGTTGGATCTAGTTGAAGGCTTTTTCTGCATCTATCGAGATGATCAAGTGGTTTTTGTCTTTACTTCTATTAATGTGCTGTATAACATTTATAGATTTACATCTGTTGAACCACCCCTGCATCCCTGGGATGAAGCTGACTTGGTTGTGGTGAATGATCTTTCTGATGTGTTGTTGGATTCGGTTTGCCATTATTTTATTACGGATTTTTGCATTGATGCTCATTAAATAGATTGACCTATAGTTCTCCTTTTTGGAGGTGTCTTTGTCTGGTTTTGGGATGAGTTTAATATTGGCTTAATAAAATGAGTTAGGCAGTGTTCCTTCCCTTTCTATTTCATGGAACAGTTTAAGGAGGGTATTAGTTCTTCTTTAAAGGTCTGATGGAATTCAGCAACGAATCCATCAGGTCCTGGACTTTTCTCTTTTGGGAGACTCTTTATTCCTGCTTCAATTTTATTTTGTGTTATAGATCTGTTCAGGTGATTAATATCCTCTTGGTTCAATTTTGAATGGTCATAAGTATCTAGAAATCTGTCCATTTCTTCAAGATTTCCAAATTTATTACAATATAGGTTTTCAAATTAGTCTCTGATGATTTCCTGGATCTCCATGGTGTTTGTTGTTATCTCCCCTTTTGCATTTCTGATTTTACTGATTTGGGTTTTTTCCCTCCTCATTTTGGTCAGGTTTGCCTGGGGCCTGTCAATCTTATTTATTTTTTCAGAGAACCAGCTTTTTGTTTCATTGATTCTTTGTATTTTGTTGTTGTTGTTGTTTCTGTTTCATTGATTTTGGCCCTTATTTTTATTATTTCTCTCCTTCTGCTTGTTTTGGGATTTGCTTGTTCTTGTTTTTCTAGGTGTTTGAGCAGTAGTATTAGGTCATTGATTGAGATCATTCTGTCCTTTTAATATATATGCTGATGGCTATAAACTTTCCTCTTAGGACTGCCTTTGCTGTGTCCCATAGGAGAAAAAAAATTCTGGTAGGTCATATTTTCATTTTCATTATCTTCCAGGAAACTTTCACTTTCCTCTTTTATTTCATCCATGACCCATTGATCATTGAGCAATGTATTGTTCAGCTTCCAATTGTTTGCATGTTTTTTACTGTTGTTTTGTTGTTGATTTCTAGTTTTAATGCATTGTGATCAGATAGAATGCATGGGATTATTTCTATTTTCTTATATTTGGTGAGGCTTCTTTGTGTCCTAAGATATGATCAGTTTTGGAGAAGGTTCCATGGGCTGCTGAGAAGAATGTGTATTATGCAGAAGTTGGATGAAATATTCTGTAGACATCAGCTAGGTCCATTTGATCTATGGTGTGATTTAGTTCTAGGATTTCTTTATTGATTTTTTGTTTGGATGACCTATCTATTGGTGATAGGGAGGTATTAAAGTCTCCCACTACCACTGTGTTGGAATCTATGTATGTTTTTAGGTCCTTCAGAGTATGTTTGATGAAATCGGGTGCACTGACATTGGGTGCATATAGGTTGATAGTTATTATTTCCTTTTGGTCTATTTCCCCTTTCATTAGTATGGAGTGTCCTTCTTTATCTCATTTGATCAATGTAAGTTTGAAGTCTACTTTTTCTGAGATAGGTATTGGTACTCCTGCCTTTTTTGGGGGAGCCATTGGCTTGGTAAATCTTCTTCCAGCCTTTCATCCTAAGCCAGTGCTTGTTTCTGTTGATGAGATGGGTCTCCCGTAAGCAACAGATTGTTGGATCCTCTTTTTTAATCCAGTTTGCCAAATGGTGTCTTTTGATGGGGGAATTAAGTCCATTAACATTCAGCATTAGCATTGATGAGTATGTGGTGATTCCTGTCATTTAGTTGTTTTTGTTGTTTAAGGATTTAATTGTGTGCAGCTGAATCAATGTTTCTCTCTACTTGCCTTTTCTTCTCCTGTGGTTTGGTACTGCCTGTCCTCTCATGGTTTTGTTTGCTTTCATTTTCTGTGTGCAAAATTCCTTGAAGAATCTTTTATAGTGGTGGCAGCCTGCTTATCGTGGAAGACTTTTATTGCTCCATCTATTTTGAATAATAGTTTTGTGGATAGAGTAACCTAGGGTTGATGTTATTTTCATTCAGTGTCCGGAATACCTATGCTCTTCTTGCTTTTAAGGTTTCCGTTGAGAAATCTGCTGTGATTTTGATGGATTTACCTTTGTATGTTCTTTGTTTTTTCTCTCTTACAGCCTTCAATATTCTTTCTCTATTCTCTGTGCTTGTTTTTAGTGATAATATGTCATGGGGTAGTTCTATTTTGGTCAAGTCTATTTGGTGTTCTGGAGGCTTCCTTTACCTGAATGGGCATAGTTTTCTCTAGATTTGGAAAATTTTCTGTTATTATTTTGTTGAATATATTATGAATTTGTTTAGCTTGCACCTCTTCTCCTTCTTCAATGCCCATGATTCTCAGGCTTGGTCTTTTGATGGAGTCAATGAGTTCTTGCATATTCTTTTCACAGGTCTTGAGTTGTCTGACTAATAGTTCTTCAGTTTTTCCATTAATTTCCATTTCATCTTCAAGTTCTGAGATTCTGTCTTCTGCTTGTTCTAGTGTGCTGGTATGGCCTTCCATTGTGTTTTGTATTTCTGTTTCATTCTTTTTTCTGAGCTTTTCCATATCATGGTCACTTCCTCTCTAATATTGTCAATTTTTGCCTTTAATTCATTTATCTCTATATTTATATTGTTCCTCTTTCACTTTCTTGTTTATTTAGGGTTCCTATGAGTTCATTTATTTGTTTTTGTGTCTTCTCATATTCTTTATTTTTGTTGTCTTGGAATTTCTTGAGTGCCTCCTGCACATTTTGGTTCACCATGTCTAGTAACATCTCCATGAAATTCTCAGTGATTACTTGCAGGATTTCTTCTTTCAGAGTGTTCTAGTGGGTTTTGTTGGGTTCCTTGTAATAGTTTATTTTGTTGGAGTCTGGAACTGGGTATCCATTTTCTTCATTTCCCTCTGAATCCTGTATTAATTTATTTTTGGGGAGAGAATGGTTTCCATATCTTTTTCATCTTCCCATCACTCCACTTATTGCTGTTTCTGTCCCTGGTCTGTGTGTAATTTAGTATTACCTAACTTACAATAGCAAAAGTAACAAAACAAGAAAAAAAAAAAAGAGAGAACCAAAAAAATCAACAGGGAGAGGAGTGGACAAACAAACAGATTTAAAAAAAAAATTCCATGTTCAGTAACAATAGAATTTCAGTCTTATTAGTTCTGGTTTTATTCTTTCAGCATCCAGTCCTGGTGATGGTATTTAAATAGAAGCTCTGTCTTATTCTTGCCAGGTGGTTGGAGAGACTCATCAGTTTTTTTTCCTGTCTTTCAGCAGCAGCTGCTTTGTCAGCTCCTCCCTCAGTGAGGTGTGTATTGGCCTCAGGTTCCAGAGATCAGCTCTGTGGCCTACTAGCCATCCTGCTTTGGATTTGGGTTTTCTGTGTGTTGGTTTATTGGGGGCTTGCTTCTTTGCCTCTCACCCTTTCTCTGGGGCAAGGTAAGAGATCCGCCAGCCAGCTTTCTGCCTACAGCATGTTATGCTGGCTTGCTGACTGTTTTTCAACTTTGCATGTTGCTCATTGGCTCAGGAAATGAGCTTTGTGGACTGCTATCTGCCCTATTTCAGGCAGGGGCTTATCACCTGCCCACTGTCAGCCCTTCTGCCTTTCCAGTCTTTGTTTACTGGAGATCAGCTCCTTGCTCCTCCCCGCCTCCAGTGTGCCCAGAGCACCCTAGCCCCTCTGCTGCATGTTCCTTTTCAGTTCCTTGTTTATTATTCAGTTTTTTTTTTTTTTTTTTTTTGCGGGGCAGGGGTCAGTCTGTCCAGATGGCTATGCTGATTTATCCCAGGGGTAGCTGTGGGAATACTGTGTGTTGCTTATTTGCTCACCTGTTGTTCTGCAGGTGAGCCAGCAGGTTTGGAACCTGCATCTGGCAGTGTGGGAGCCCTCCTGTTTTCTCAATGTAATGTGTGTGGAGAAGCTTTGAATAGTTGAGGGTTCAGGGTGTCAGAGTTTTGATTCTTCTTGGTGTTTTTTTCTGCCAAGTGTGGCTCCAGCATCTCAACAAAACTTTTGATTTATGGAGCTCATGCTATCTGCTTCTGCACCCTAGTTGCCATCTTGGATCCTCTTCCTTTTTCCTTCAGATGTCCTTAATTTTGCAGACATTTTTGTTTTTTACTTCATTAAACATGTCAGTGTTTTTCATCATGATGTTTGAATTTAGTTTCATGTTAAGAAAAGCTTTCTTTCCTATCCTCATTAAAAATATTCCTTTATTTTTCTTCTGTTGCTTTTTCTTTACACATGAAATTTTTATCACTACATATTAATTGTACAAAATTGTGGGTTTAATTTTGGCATTTTCACATTTGTATATAAGGTACTTTGGTCCTATTTAACCCTCCTTCTGCACACCTCTTCCCACCTCCTGCTGGTTCCCTTATTATTCCCTTCTACTTTTTTTTTTTATTTTAAAGATTGGATGTATGAGGGAAAGCATGTGATACTTGTCTTTCTGAGTCTAGTTTATTTAGTTTAACATAATGGTCTTTAGGGCCATCCATTTTTCTGCAAACAATATGATTTCCTTCTTAATGGCTGAATAATACTTCATTGTAATATATATTATATACAATAGACATATTTATGTATGGCATATATACATGCCTTCTTTTCTTTTCTTCTTTTAAAAAATAATCTAAAGAATGTTTATAAGCACTAAGTAAGTAGAGTTTATTTTGCTTTAAACCAAAGTATGTTATTTTGCATTTTTTAAAAGTCATATTATTGCTGTACTGGGGGTACATTGTGACATTTACAAAAATTCTTACAATATATCATAGTTGAATACACCCCCTCCATCATTCTCTTTTATTCCCTACCCCAACTCCTGGGTCATTTTTCCATTTATATATATATATGAGTACATAGTATTTCTACTACATTCACCCTCCTGCATCCTTTCCTTACATCCTCCACCCTGCCACTGGTACCAACCCTCCAGACAGGACCTGTTATACCTTCCTATTCTCTGTTTTTGAGAAAAAGATATTTTTGTTTATTTAAGATAGATATACAGGGTGTTTCATTGTGACATTTCCATGTATATATGAATTCATCCCCTCTATTTTTCTCCTTTCTACCCTTGTCCCCTTCTTACAGTGATTTCAACAGGTTTAAAAATTCTGTATTCATTCTTGTATAGAATGTACATCAACCACATTCACTTTCTTCTTTCTTTTATCTTCCTTGTCTTGTTAGTGACCTTCCCTTAAGTGTGACCTATTTTGCATAATATTGCTTGTATTTGTGTTAAGCCCATACATTTTAAATAAGAGATACATGCCACATTTTCTTTATCAGCTCATCTCTTGAGGGGCACTTATGTTGATTCCATGACTTGGCTATTGTGAATAAACAGTGGTGTGTATGAATCTTTATTATATGCCTTTCATTCCTTTGGGTACCATGCCAGGAGTGGTAGAGCTGGATCATATGGTAGTTCTAGTTTTTAGCTTTTTGAGGAAACTCTGTATGGATTTCATAGTGGCTGCACTAATGTATGTTCTCACCAACAGGGTATCAGAGTCCCCTCCCCCGCTCTGCATCCTTGCCAACATTTGTTGGTTTTTTTTTTTTTTTGATAGTGGCCATTCTGATGGGTGAGATGGAGTCTCAATGTAGTTTTGATTTGCACTTCCCTGATGGATAAAGAGGTTGAATTTTTTTTCATGTATTTACTGGCCATTTGTATTTCTTCTTTTTCAAGTGTTTATTTATATCAGAGAACAGAAGGGTGGAACAGGTCCTGCCTGGGGGGTTGGTACCAGTGGGAGGTGGGAGGTGGGGAAAAGGCATGGGAGGGTGAATATAGTTCAAATACTGTGTATACATGTAAGTAAATAGAAAAATGAGACCTGTTGAAACTATTCCAGGAATTGGGGGAGGGGGAGGGAGGATAAAGGGGAATGATGGAGGGTGAATTCAAGTGTGATGTAAGAGCATTTGTAAATTCCACAATGTACCTCTATCCAGTACAACAAAAAAAACAGAAAATATCCAGTAGGCACCCAGAGCTCAATAATGGCTACAACCCAAAATATATTTGACATTTTCTTCTTAGAACTTCTATAATTCAATGAAGACATGCAATATTCTCATTGTTTAAAATGTAAACAAGAATATTCTACTTATTTTCATCTATATCTGGACACTTATTTTCTATATAACTATAGATAGGTTTTATACATAATCTAATCTCTAAATCTTACTGACTGTTTCCTCTCCCTTCATCAGGCAGGAGGACTTCTTCATCTTTTTAATATGAGAATGTTCAAATCTTTATAAAAGTTTAGATAATAGAACAATAAACATTAGTATATCTTTTCAAAAATAGAGAAGTGTTCATTTTCCTGTGTATTGATTGGATTATTCTTCATTTAGTGTTTAGTTTTTTGAGTTCTTTATATATTTTGAATATTAATCCCTCTTAGTTGAGTAGCTGGCAATAAATTCTTTCCCATTCTGTAGGATCTCCCTTCATTCTGGCAATTATTTTCTTTGCTGGGCAGAACTTTTTAATCTGATATAATCCCATTTATCAATTTTTGCTCTTATTTCCTCAGCTATTGGAGTTCTATTCTGAAAGTTATTGCCTAAACTTGTATCTTCAAGTGTTTCCCTTATATTTTCCTCTCATAGTTTTAAAGTTTTAGGTCTTACACTAAAGTCTTTAGTCCATTTTGTATTGGTTTTGGTACAGGATGAGAGGTAGGGATCTTACTTCAGTCTTCTACAAATGGATACCCAGTTTTCCCAGCAATGCTTTTAAAGTCAAAATACAGCTCTTTTCCAATGTATGTTTTGGCATTTTTGTTGAGAATCAAATGGCTGGAGCTATGTGGGTTTATTTCTGGATCCTCTATTCTATTCTGCTGGTCTATTTGTCTGTTTTTGTGCCAGCAGCATGCTGTGTTTCTTACTGTGGCCCTATATTGTAATTTTTTTAATTTTAATTTTTTTATTATTCATATGTGCATACAATGCTTGGGTCATTTCTCCCCCCACCCACTCCACCTCCTCCCTCTTCCCCCCACCCCCTTGATACCCGGCAGAAACTATTTTGCCCTTATCTTTAATTTTGTTGAAGAGAGAGTATAAGCAATAATAGGAAGGAACAAGGGTTTTTGCTAGTTAAGATAAGGATAGCAATACAAGGAGTTGACTCACATTAATTTCCTGTGCATATGTGTTACCTTCTAGGTTAGTTCTTTTTGATCTAACCTTTTCTCTAGTTCCTAGTCCCCTTCTCCTATTGGCCTCAGTTGCTTTAAAGTATCTGCTTTAGTTTCTCTGCGTTGAGGGCAACAAATGCTAGCTAATGTTTTAGGTGTCTTACCTATCCTCACCCCTCCCTTGTGTGCTTTCGCTTTTATCATGTGCTCAAAGTCCAATCCCCTTGTTATGTTTGCCCTTGATCTAATGTCTGCATATGAGGGAGAACATACGAATTTTAGTCTTTTGGGCCAGGCTAACCTCACTCAGAATGATGTTCTCCAGTTCCATCCATTTACCAGTGAATGATAACATTTCATTCTTCTTCATGGCTGCATAAAATTCCATTGTGTATAGATACCACATTTTCTTGATCCATTCGTCAGTAGTGGGGCATCTTGGCTGTTTCCATAACTTGGCTATTGTGAATAGTGCCTCAATAAACATGGGTGTGCAGGTGCCTCTGGAGTAACCTGTGTCACAGTCTTTTGGGTATATCCCTATATTGTAATTTGAATTTGGGTATTGTGATACCTTCAGCATTGCTTCTTTTGATCAAGATTGCTTTGTATATTCAGGGTCTTTTGTTCTTCCAAATGAATTTTAGGATTTTTTTTTGAGTTTGAAAAATGTATTGGAATTTTGATGGGGTTTGCATTGAGTCCGTGGATTGCTTTTGGTAACATGGACATTTTAACAATATTTATTCTAGCAATCCATGAACATGGAATGTCTTTCTACCTCCTAATATCTTCTTTTTTTCTTTCTTTCTCTTTCTTTAGTGTTTTATAATCTTATAAATGTATTTCAAATCGTTGGTTAGGTATATTGATTTTTTTTTGAGGGGCTATTATGAATGGCATTTTTTTTCCTGATGTCTTTCTCATTGAATTTGTCATTGGTATATAAAGAAGCTACCTGAATTGTGTATGTTGATTTTATATCCTATTACTTTGCTGAAAGGTCTAAGAGTCTTCTGGTGGAGTCTTTAGGGCTTTGAAGTATAGGATTGTGCCATATGCACATTTGATTTCTTCCTTTGCTACTAATATTCTTACTTTATTTCTTTTTGATGGGACTGGATGCTGAACTCAGGGCCTTGTGCTTGCTAGGCAGGTGCTCTATCTCTAGAGCCACTCTGCCTACTTATATTCTTTTATTTCTTTCTCTTGTCTTATTGCTCTGGCTAAGAATTCAAATAATGTATTCAATAAGAGTGGTGATAGTGGGTACCCTTGTCTCATTCCTGATTTTAGAGGAAATGCTTTTGGTTTTTTACCCCACTCAGTATATTGTTGTCTATAGGTTGTCATATATAGCCTTTATTATGTTGAGATCTGATCCTCTACTTGCAGTTTAGTCATGGCTTTATCATAAAAAGATATTGAATTTTGTCAAAGGCTTTTTTTGCATATATTGAGGTAATTATGTGATTTTTGTCTTTGATTCAGTTTACATGCTATGTCTAGTTATTTCATGTTGAACCATCCTTGCGCTCCTGGAATGAAACCTATTTGATAATGGTGTATGGGATCTTTCTAATGTGTTGTTGAATTCAGTTGACAAGTATTTTATAGGAGATTTTTTGCATCCATATTCATCAAGGAAGTTAGTTTATAGTTTTCTGTTTTTGTTGTGTTCTTGTTCGATTTTGGTATAAGGATAATACTGGCTATGTAGAAAGAGTTTAGAAGTATTACTTCCCTTACTATTTTGTGGAATAGTTTGAGGAACTCTGGTGTTAGTTCTTTCATAAAGGTAGAATTCAGTGCTGAATCTGTCTGGTCCTAGACTTTTCTTTGTTCAGAAACTGTTGCTTCAATCTTATTGCTCATGATTGATCTGTTTAGGTTTTTTTTCATCTTCTTGTTCCACTTTGGTAGGTCAGATACATGTAGAAATTCGACCATTTCTTTTAGATTTTCAAATTTATGGAATAAGTTTTCAAAATATTCCTTAATGATCCTTTGAATTCAGTAGTATCCATTGCAATATCCCCCTTTTGTCTTTAATTTTATTAATTTGGGTCTTCTCTGTCTTTTTTTGGTTAGTTTAGCTAAGGGTTTGTCAACCTTGTTTTTCTTTTCAAAGAACCAACTCTCTTTTTCAATGATCCTTTTTATCATCTTCCATTTCGTCAATTGCACCTATTTATTATTTTTTACCCTTAACTGATTTTGGGTTTGACTTGTTCTTGTTTTTCTAAGAACTTGAGGTATATCATTAGGTTATTTGTCATCTCCTTTCTTTTGGCAGTACTGGGATTTGAACTCAGGGATTCATCCTCGTTAGGCAGGCACTCTGCCACTTGAGCTAGGCCTCCAGCCCTTTTTGCTCTAGTAATTTTGGAGATAGAGTCTTGCTTTTTTCCCAGGCCAGCTTGGATTGTGTGACCCTCATATTTTATGTTTTCTACCATAGTTGGGATGACAGGCATGTGCACCATGCTCAACTCTTTTCCCATTGAGCTGGGGTCTTGCAAAGTTTTATACCCAGGCTGGCTTGGAACTGCAGTCCTCCCAGTCTCAGCCTCCCAAGGAGCTAGGATTATAGTGTGACTGGCACCCAACTTACCTTATTTTTAAATGTAGGCTTTTATATATTTGTAAATTTCCCCCTTAGAAGCACTTTCACTGTGTACCCCAGGTTCTGTTCCCTGTTCCCCCCACCCCTCACTTTGGTGGTACTATGGTTTTGAACTCAGGGCATTAGGACTATTGGGAAAGCACTTCTATCACTTGAGCCATGTTCCCAGCACTTTTTGCTTTAGTTTATTTTTCAGAGTGCCTCATGTCATGATCCTACTACCTCTGCATCCTGCATAGGTGGGGATGTAGCTCATTTGTTGAGAGAAGATCTGACTAATTTTTTGCCAGGCTGTCCTTGAAACATGATTCACCCAGCTCTGCCTCCCATATAGCTGGAATTACCAGCATCCACTGCCATGCCTGGCTATCCTAGAGGTTCTGGTATGTGCTTTTTCATTTTCACTTGATCCTAGAAATTTTTAAATTTACCCCCAATTTCTTTAGTTATTCAATAATGTATTATTCAATCTTCATTTATTTGTATATTTTCTATAGTTTCTTTTGTCAATTTCTAGTTTTATTCCATTATTATCTGATAAAATACAAGAAGTTATTTTTTTCTTTATTGTTTTGCTAGGTGGAGGTACATTGTGGCATTTACAAGAGTTCTTACAATGTATCAAATATATCATACTTGGATTTACCTCCTTCACTGCTATCCTTTATCTCCCCCTCCCCCAATTCTTGGAATAGTTTCAACAGGTATCATTTTTACATTTACATACATGTGTACACATTATTTGTACTGTATTCACGTTCCTACCCCATTTCCCCCTCACCTCAGCCCTGCCACTATACCCTCTCCTCCTGCAGGACCTGTTCTGGCCTCCTGTTCTCCAATTTTGTTGAAGAAAAAATTTAAAAATGACAGTTTTGCTTGTTTGAGATAAAGGTAGTTACACAGGGAGTTTCCTTGTGTTATTTCCATGTATATATGTATTGTAACCCCAATTGATTCATCTCCTCTAGTTTTCTTTATTCTACCTTAGTCCCTTTCTTACGGTGATTTCAGCCAGTTTAAGATTTCTATATTCACTCTTGTATAGAGAGTATATCAACCATATTCAATGTAGTTTCCTTCTTTTACCCTACCCTTCTTGTATGTGATCTCCCCTTAGTGTGACTAGTGTTTCATAATATTCTTGCTTTTGTTTTATGTCTACAATCTGCATATGAGGGAGAACATATGGTTTTTGGCCTTTTGAGCTTGGCTAACTTCACTTAAGATGATGATCTCCAGTTCCATCCATTTACTTGTGAATGACAAAATTTTATTCTTTCTGGTTGAGTAAAATTCTATTGTATATAAATGTCACATTTTAAATTCATTCATCAAGATGGGATGTCTTGTCTGTTTCCATAGCTTAGCTATTGTGAATAGTGCTGCAATAAACATGGTGTGCAGGTGCCTTTGTTGTAACCTGACTCACATTCCTTTGGAGTGGTATTGCTGGATTATATGGCAGATCTATGTTTAGTTTTTTGAGGATTTCCATATTGTTTTCCATAGTGGTTGTACTAGCTTACATTCCCACCAGCAATATATGAGGACTCCTTTTTCCCCCACATTCTCGCCAACATTTGTTGTTTGTGTTCTTGATGATAGCTATTCTAACTGGAGTGAAGTGGAATGTTAATGTGGCTTTGATTTACATTTTCTTTATGGCCAGGGATGGTGAGAAATTTTTCCTGTTTTTTGGCCATTTGGACTTCTTCCTTTGAAAAGGCTCAGTTCTTTTGCCTATTTCTTCATCAGGTCATTGATTTTTGGGGAGGTTAGCTTTTTGAGTTGCTGTATATTCTGGTTATCAGTCCCTTATCTGATGTGTAGCTGCAAAGATTTTTTTTCTATTCTGTGGGTACCCTCTTCAATTTAGAAACCATTTCTTTTGTTGTGCAGAAGCTTTTTAATTTCATGTAGTCCCATTTGTCAATCCTCTCTTAGTTGCTGAGCCAAAGGAATTCTACTGAGGAAGTCATTGCCTATGCTTATTGCTTTCAATGTATTCCCCGCTCTTTCCTGTACTAACTTCAAAGTTTCATGTCTTAAATTAAGGTCCTTAATTCACTTTGAGTTGATACTTGTACAGGGTGACAAACGTGGATCTAATTTCAGTTTTCTGCTGGAAGATATCCCGTTTTCCCAGCAACATTTGTTGAAGAAGGTGTCTTTTCTCCATCATATGTTTTTGTCACTGTTGTCAAAAATTAGGTGGGTGTAGCTGTTTGGATTCATATCTGGGTCTTCTATTCTGTTCCACTGGTCTTCTCATCTGTTTTTATGTCAGTACCATGCTGTCTTTCCACCTTCTGTAGTCTTCTTTAATTTCTTTCTCCAGTGGTGTATAGTTTTCCTTGTAGAGGACATTCATAGCCTTTGTTAGCTTCATTCCTAGGTATTTTATTTTTTGAGGCTAATGTAAATGGAATTGTTTTCCTAAATTCTTTCTCAATCTGTTCATTGTTGGTATATAGAAAGGATACTGAATTTTTAAAGTTGATTTTGTATCCTGTTACTTTGATGAAGTTGTTTATAGTATCTAGGAGTTTTTGGTGGAATTTTTCAGGTCTTTTAGGTATAAGATCATGTCATCTGCAAATAGGGATAGTTTGACTTCTTCTTACCTATTTGTATTCCTTTTATCTCTTCTTCCTGTCTTATAGCTCTGGCTAAGAATTCCAAGACTATGCTGAATAGGAGTGGAAAGGGTGGACACTCTTGTCTCATTCCTGACTTTAGAGGAAATGGTTTCAGTTTTTCCACATTAAGTATGGTGTTGGCTATAGGCTTGTCATATATAGCTTTTATATTGTTGAAGTACATTCTTTCTATTCCTAGTTTCATCAGAGCTTTTGTCATGAAAGAATGTTGAATTTTATCAAAGGCTTTTTCTGTATCTATTGAGATGATCAAGTAGTTTTTGTCTTTGCTTCTGTTAATATGCTGTATTACTTTTAATTATTTGCATATGTTGAACCATCCCTGCATCCCTAGGATGAAGCTGACTTGGCCATGGTGTATGATCTCTTTGATATGCTGTTGAATTTGGTTTGCCATTATTTCATTGAGGATTTTTGCATCTATGTTCATTAAAGAGATTGGCCTGTAATTCTCTCTCTCTCTCTCTCTTTTTGTTTTTTTTTTTTGGTTTTGTCCTTGTCCAGTTTTGGGATGAGTGTAATACTAGCTAAATAGAATGAGTTTGGCAATGTTCTTTCCCTGTCTATTTTTGTGGAAAAGTTTAACGAATGTTGGTATTAGTTTTTTAAAGATCTGATGGAATTCAGTAGAGAATTTGTCAGGTCCTGGACTTTTCTTTTTTAGGAGACTATTTATTGCTGCTTCAATTTCATTGCATGTTATACATCTGTTTAAGTGATTAATATCCTCTTGGTTCAATTTTTTAAAAACTTCATTTTTAAAATTATTTATACTTTTATTCATTTGTGTATACATTGTTTGGGCCACCTCTCCCCCCTCCCCCAACTCCCCTTCCTCTCTTGCTTCCAGACAGAATCTGTTCTGCCCTCTTCTACTCTTCTACTCAATTTTGAATGGTCATATTTATCTAGAAATTTGTCCATCTCTTCTAGATTTTCCAATTTATTTGAATATAGGTTTTCAGAGTAGTCCCTGGTGATTTCCTGGATTCCCTTGATGTTTGTTGTTATCTCCTCTTTTTTTCATTTCTGACTTTATTAATTTGGATCTTTTCCCTCCTCATTTTAGTCCATTTTATCAGGGGTTTGTCTATCTTGTTTATTTTTTCAAGGAATCAGATTTTTGTTTTGTTGATTCTTTGTATGGATTTTTTTGGTCTCTATTTTGTTGATGTTGGCCTTTATTTTTATTATTTCTCTACTGCTTTGTGTCATTTTTAGCTTGTTCTTGTTTTTCCAGGAGTTTGAGATGCAACATTAGATTGTTTATTTGAGATCTTTCTGTGTTTTTAATATATGTACTCATGGTTATAAACGTTTCTCTTTGGACTACATTTGATGTGTCTCATAATTTCTGTTGTGTTTTCATTCATTAAATTCCAGGAACTTTTTGATTTTCCCCCTTATTTCTTCCATGACACACTGATCATTGAGCAAGGTGTTGTTCAGCATCCAATTGTTTGGGTATTTTCTGATGCTTCTTTTGTTCTTGAGTTCTAGTTTTATTGTGTTGTGGTCAAACAGTATGCCAGGGGTTATTTCAATTTTCTGATATTTGTTGAGATTTGCTTTGTGCCTTAAAATATTGTCTGTTTTGAAGAAGGTTCCATGGGCTGCTGAAATGAATGTACATTGTGCTGTTGCAGAATGGAATACTCTGTAGACATCTGTCAGGTCCATTGAATTTATGGTATCATTCAATTCTAGAATTTCTTTGCTGATATTTTGTCTGAATGATCCATCTATTGGTGATAGAGGAGTATTAAAGTTTTCCACTATGACTGTGTTAGAGTCTATCTGTGAT
This sequence comes from Castor canadensis, assembly GCF_047511655.1. NCBI lineage: Eukaryota > Metazoa > Chordata > Mammalia > Rodentia > Castoridae > Castor > Castor canadensis. The sequence continues at coordinate 86,638,683 of NC_133394.1, forward strand.
TTTAAGTCCATTAGTATATGTTTAATGATGTTGGGTGCACCAACATTGGAGGTGTAAAAGTTGATAATTGTTATTTTCTCTTGATGGATTGCTCCTTTTATTAGGATGAAATGATCTTTGTCTCATCTGACTAATTTACATTTGAAGTCCATTTTATCTGATACAAGTATTGCTACTCCTGCCTGTTTGGGGGGGTTGTAAGCTTGGTAAATCTTCCACCCTTTTGCCCTAAGATAGGGTTGTTTCTGTCAAAAAAGGTGAGTTTCTTATAAACAACAGATTGTTGGGTTGGTCTTCCTTTTTAACCTAGTTTGCCAAATGGTGTCTTTTGATGGGGAAGTTGAGTCCATTAACATTCATTGTTAATATTGAAGGTATGTGGTGATTCCTGCCATTTACTTGTTTTTGTTTTTTAAGGATTTGTGTATGTGCGGCCAATTCTATGTTACTCTCTGAGTACTTATCTGTTCTTCTCTTGAGGTTTAATATTTCCCATCTTTTCATGGTTATGTTTGTTTTTGTCTTTTGTGTGTTGGATTTCTTTCAGAGTCTTCTGTAGTAGTGGTTTGGTGGTCATGTATTGTTTAGTTTCTGTTTATCATGGAAAACTTTTATTCCTTCATCAATTTTGATTGATAGCTTTGCTGGTTAGAGCCTAGGACTGAAATTGTTTTCTTTCAGAGCTCAAAATACCTCACTCCATGCCCTTCTTGCTTTTATGGTTTTTGTTGAGAAATCTGTTATTTTGATGGATTTACCTTTATATGTCATTTGATTTTTCTTTTGTGTAGCCTGCAATATTCTTTCTTTGTTCTCTGTGCCAGTTGCTTTAATGATAATATTCTGTGAAGAGGTTCTATTTTGGTCATGTATGTTTGGTGTTCTGGAAGCTTCCTGTACCTGAATGAGCATCTCTTTCTTGAGATTTTGGAAATTTTCTGCTATGATTTTGTTGGATATATTATGTACACCTTTGGCTTGCACCTCTTCTTCTTCTTCAATGTGCATGATTCATAGGTTTGGTCTTTTGATGAAATTGCTGAGTTCTTGTGTATTTCTTTTGCAGCTCTTGAGTATTTTGTCTGAGAATTCTTCTGCTTTTTTCTTTAATATCTATTTTGTCTTTGAGCCCTGAAATTTTGTCTTCTACTAGTCTGCTGGAGTGGCTTCCAATTGTATTTTTTATTTGATTTAAGGAAATTTTGTCTCCAGAATTTCTGTTGGATTCATTTTTCTGAGATTTTCCATATCTTTGTTAAACTCTCCTTTCATACCTTGTGATGTCTTCTTTATTTCATCTCTCTCTCACTTTTATAATCTCCTTAATATCATTTTAGAGTTTGTTGAAGTCTTCTCTGAGTTCATTTAGTTGTTTCCGTGGATTCTCAAGTTTTTCTGTTTTTGTTATCTTGATATTCTTACTAAACTCCTCCATGAATTCCTCTTTGAGATCCTTTTTCAGATCCTCTCTGGGCCTCTCTTTAGGCTCCTCATTGAGCTCATTGGACATACTTATCCTCATTCTACTGGGATCAGCAACTGGGTATGCATTTCCTTCATTGTCCACTAAGTCCTTTATGGAATTGTTAGCCTTTTGAGGGGTTGTATTCCCCTACCTTCTTCTCCCCATGTTTCTATTTTTGTGCCATACTTCTGTGTTATTGATCGGCTACTTGGGGGGTTTTAATCAGCTGTTATCTTTCCTTTGACTTAATTACTATGTTGTGACTGGTTTAGTAATTAGCCAGGTTGATGTGCTATTTCTATTCTCTGACCTGGAGGTATAAATTAACAATAACACATTCACAGATTCAATGCCATACCAGTTATTTACATAATATATACAGAAACCCTTCATGATATTATCTATAAATAGTGGGAATTGGGGGGGATAATGGTTGTTTGGATAGCGATAGATGCTTAGGTTACTAAAAAGATGGCGCTAGAGGAGGAGACATACAAGGAGGTTGAGGCTGGGGGGGGAGGGGTGTGTGGTGTGGGGGCTACAGGGTGTTAGAGCCCTAACATGTGTTAAAGTGTAGGTTAGTTGTTGTAGGGGAGGGTGCTTGTGTCAGGGATTGCAGAGGGTTAGAATAGGTGGGGGTAATGTGTAGAGTTGTTACAGTAGACCATTCAGTGAATGTGAGTGTGGAGGAGGTAGAAGCAGTGGAGCAAAAGGTAGGGGGAAGTGAGAAAAGGAAGGTGAAGACAGGAGGAGAGAATGGAAGAAAAGGACAGAAAAATAGTTGGGGGGAGAGAAAGGAAAGTGGGGCAAGAGAAGGCTAAACTGGTTGATATTTGGACATAAAGGATGAGGGAGATAGGTAACAATGGATTCTAGCACAAGAAAAAGGAGAGAAAATGAAGAGAGGAAGAAAAAAGATAAGAAAATAATATCAATAAAATTAAAAATACTAAGTAAAAAAAGGGAAAAAAAAAAAGAAAACCAGTTTGCTGATAGCTCTGGACTTATTCCTTTGGCATCAAATCCAAGTACTGGCACTTTTGACTGGTGCTTTCTCAGTGTCCCTGTCCCTTCTCAAGGTTAGTATGCTGGGCTGCATGGCAATGGATGTTGCCCCTCTTTTTTGGACAGCCTTGGGGGAGTTGGCTCAAGATGGTTGAGCCCAGTGATTCCTTAGTGTGATGAGCTGTATGGTACAGGCAAGATCTCTGAAGTGGTCTGCCAGGAGGCTGGTTTGTGAGCAACTTGTCCCTTCCACCTACAAGGGAAGTTGTAATTGAGCTCAATGATCACTCACTACCAGAGTATCCAGTGTGGTCAGATGTGTTTCTGTTTTCACTAGGTGGCAGTCAAAGAGACACTTTGACTCTGACAGGTCAGCCCCTCCCTAAACAAGGTAGGGCAACTCAGCATTGTGCCTTACTCACAATCCCAAAAGCAAAGCTCAATCTTTATCTCAACTAACAAAAACCTTTGGTCCTTCCTGTTATTGCTTATATTCTCTCTTCAACAAAATTAGAAATAAGGGCAAAATAGTTTCTGCCTGATAGTGAGGGGGTGGGGAGGAGAGGGAGAGGATGGAGGGGTAAGGGTGGAGGCAGAGGGAAGGGGGGAGAAATGACCCAAACATTGTATGCATATATGAATAAGGGAAAAAAAAACCAAAAAAAGTACACTTAATTTTTTTCCAAAAAGGAAATATTTAAACCCCATTAGATAAGAGAGGTTGATTACTAATAAATGCTTTTTCCTAGTAAAAAAAACAAAAACAAAAGTAAAGCTCAGTGATCTGCTTCACCCCTGCTCTGGAAGGTTGCCTCCTTGTCTCCTCCCTGCTTTCAGAGTTTGGCTCTGCATTCCACTCCACCCCTGCCAAGCAGAGGTGAATTTCATGTTCTCTGCCTATGGTGTTCAGTTTTGTTGGGGGGCAGGAAGTTGCAATCTACCCATGAGCTGCACTGGATTATGTGGTTCCCTTGAGGGTGGTTGGTGTGTGGACTCACCTGTTGGGGTTGCAGATTCACTCCAGCGGAGGTGAGTCCAGGCAGGGTGTATGTAGATTGTGTCTGTGTAATATGGGTCCAGTATGTTTCAGAATCCATTTCAGTTTGTTCTGCAGTCTTCCACTTTTTCCAAGAAAAAAAGAAATGAAGAGAAAAAAAGAAGGGAAACCATCTGGTGACTTTCCCCAATGCAGAAAGGTGCTGTGCTGGTCCCAGCCTGCACTGGGACTTCCCCAGCTGTTATGGGCAGTTAAAAGCTGTTTCAAGCATTAGTCGTGGAACTTTACATGCATCCTATGTGTTGGCAGTAATTTAGTTGGCTAAAAAGCATCAGGATTCCCAAGTGTAGCTATTACAACTCTGAAGTGTTTTTCTGAAATTGTGGAGCTCAGGGTTTCTGCTTTCCTCTGCTATCTGCTGTCTTGGTTATCCCAAGAAGTTATTTCAATTTTCTTATATTTATTAAGACAGCCTTTAGGTCTTAAAATATGGTTTATTTTGGAAAAAATTTAATAGGCTGTTGGGAAGAATGTGTATTCTGAAGAATATTGGTCATAATATTCTTTACATGTCTGCTAAATACATTTGATTTATAATGTTTAATTTTGATGTTACTTTGTTAATTTTGGCTAGTTTACATATCCATTGGTGAGAGTAGGGTATTAAAGTCACCACTATTGTGTTGGGGTCTATCTGAGTCTTTATATTCAATAGTGTTTGTTTTATAAAATTGAGTGTGCCAGCTTTCAGTGTGCATATGTTTACAATTGTTAAATACTCATGATGAATTATTTCCTTTATCAATGTGACATGATCTACTTTGTCTCTTCTAACTAATTTTGGTTTAAAGTCTGCTTTGTCAGAGATAGTATAGCTACTCCTGCTTCTTTGAGGCTTCAATTGCTTGGAAAAACATTTTCACTTTAAGTATGTTTGTCATATGAGGTAGGTTTCTTGCAGACAGCAAAGAGTTGTGTCTTCTTTTTTAAATCCCACTGGATTTAAATTGAAGAACTAAGAACATTAACATTCAGAGTTATTTCTGAATAGCTCCTGCCATTTATTTTTTCATAATGTTTGATTCTTTCCTAATCCTCATTTTATCATTTGCTGTTCTAGTAAGATTTATTCTTTCCTGTATTCTCATGGTTTTTTTTTTTTTTTAGTCTTCCTCTTATATGTGTGGGAGTTCTTTATCTTCTATAGCTCTGACTTAGTGGTCATGAATTCCTTTAGTTTGTGTTTACCTAAGGAGGTATTAATTTATTTTTAAAAATTTTGTTTTGAAGGATAACTTTGCTGGTTCCAGTAATATAGGTTAGTAGTTATTCTCTTTCAAAGATTGAAGTAAAACATGCCTTGCCATGCTTTTAGAGTTTCTGTTGAAAAAAGTTATTCTGATTGTTTCTCTTTATATATGACTTGATACTTCTGTCTTGCAACTTGCAATATTTTTTTCTGTTGTTGCTCTGTACACATGGTGTTTTACTATAATATAATAGGTGAGCTTGTTTTTTTGTCATGCGTGTTTGAGGTTTTATAACCTTCTGAGTCTGGATGTTCACCTGTTTTCTAAGAGATGGGATTTTTTCTGTTATTATTGTATCAAATATGTTTTCTATGCCTGTAGCCTGTTCTACTTTTCCTTCTTCTATGCCTATGACTTGTAAGTTTTGTCTTTTAATGGTGTCACAGAGGTCTTGTGTGTTCTGTTTATACTTTTTTATTCCTTTTTCTTATTATTTTAATTTGAATGTTTGAATTCATTTACTTGTCTTCAAGTTGATCTTCTATACTTGATCTAGTCTGTTGGTGAGACTTTCAACTAAGTTTTAAATTTCACTTTTTGAGCCTTTCACTTCCAAAATTTCAATTTGATTTTTTCTTAGTCTCTTTTAATTAAATTCCTCTTTCACATTCTGTATTGTCTTCCTTATTTCATTCAGCTGTTATTCTTTTTTAATTCATTCAAGTGTTTATTTGTGTCTTCTTTGAATTGTGTTGTATTCCTGTTATCATTCTTTTGAATTCTTTGCTCAGAATGTCATCTACTTTGTTATCATTGGAATCACTTACTGTGGATTTGTTAACTTTTGGATGAGTCACACTGATTTGTTTGTAAATATTTTTTATGTTTCTGTGTTGCGATTTGTGCATCTAGGACCAGGTCATTGGCTAGAAGTTTTATTCTCCCAGTTGAAATGCTCACCAAGGTTTAGGCAGGACTGTGTCATGACAGGCTGAGTTGTGGTTTCTCATGACTTAGTTGAGTGTGTAGCTCAGTAACTAAACACTGACCCAATGTGCTTAAGACATTGGGCCTAATTTCCAGCACCACTCAGAGAGAAGAAAACTAAGTTCAGTAGCAACTACAACTTATAGACAAACCAGCTATAGAAATTCAGTAATATCAATTAAAACAAAGTACTACCACAACTCCAATAATATTAGAAGGAAAAAGGAACAAGGAAAATACTGTTTGAACTAAGAGGATATTAGTTAATCAGTATAGGAGTGGAAAAATTAAGAAAAATAATGTAAAGAGAATAATATTAGGAAAAAAGAAAAAAGAGAAAGTAATAGAAGGGGAAGGGTGAGAAAGAAGATGAGAAGAGACAGAAAAGATCTAGCTAAAGATAAAAGAAAAAAGAATAAAACAATCAACAATGAAAATAAAAATATTAGGAGGAAAAATGAGGAAGAAGAAGAAACAAGAGAGAGAATATAAATATAACTAAAAAAAGAAAGAGAATAAAAATGGGGAAGTTGGAGGAAGGAGAAAGAAAAGGCAGGAAGAAGAGGGGATTAGAAATTAAACATTAAAACCTGGGTGTGGAGGCTCAGGCCTATAACCCCAGCACTGCAGGTGGGGCAGGGAGATCATAAGCCTGAGGTCAGCCTTGGCCCTATAGGAAAAGCCCATTTCAGAAAAGACAGGAGGACAGGGCAAGAGAAGAGACAGAAATATAAAAGAAAAAGAGAAGAAATTGTATAAAAAAGAACAAATTATATAAAAAAGAATTAAAAACATATATGGAAATATTTAATCTTATATGATTAAAAAGTCTCTATAAAAAAAGAAAAAAGGAGAGAAGATAGAATGAATTTTTTTTAAAAAAGGAGGACAAATTTCTAGTCCTCTAAGGAGTTTGATTGTGTGAGCAGCAGTGAAAAATCTCCTGCTGTGCTGATGAGCTCTTCCTTCCATGGACATGTATGTCAGTTGTGTGACACCTTGTCAGAGCAGTCTGTGTGCCTTTTGGTTTCCTGTTTTTCCCTTTGTGGTGTTTACTTAGCAACCCAGAGGCACAATTTGTGGAAAGGGCCTATTGTGATTACTTTAATACCTAGTTCCTTGGTGCTGGATGCAGTGATCTGCAAGCTCTCCACCAGCTGGTGCTAGTCTCTGGAACTGTCAAATGTCTGATTGTGGGTGGAGTGATGCAGTGATCTCCACTGCGGGCTGAGGTGTGATCCACCCTTCAGGTCTCTGACTTTTGGCAACCTAGCTCCTACACACAATTAGTTTCCCTGATTAATGGTCCCAAATGGAATGCGACATCCACTTCCTGCTGTGACTCTAGCTGGCTTCCTACTGTGTGGATCTCTCAGTGTCTCTGATTCGAAGTCTTTCTCTGTAGCTAGACCTACTCTCCAAGCCAGCACTGGGTGGATCAGTGCCTGACCCTTGCTGGGAGTTCCTAGAGATAGGATAATGTAGGGAATTTTGGCCCCTAAAGTCAGAGACTCAGATAGGAGCCTCTCAAAATGGCTGCCTGCCACTGCAATGCCAAGGGAAAGGAGAACTTTTCCAGTGCCTATGTGCTATGCAGACTCCAGGACCCCTGTCTGATGAGACTGAAAATCTGCTTAGCACTGAGACCAGGGTTAATTACCTTCTGAGTCTCTCCTTCTTTTCTTCCTTTTGCCTCAGTCTATGCCCTCTGCCACTGTGCTCTGTGCTCTCTGCACCTGAGGCAGTCTTTCTTTCCTTCTGTTCTGCTCTCCAAATCTCTATTAGTCTTATAAACTTGTCTGTTCACAACTAAGACTTCAGTGCCTTCCTGCAGTTTTCCACCTCAACTCTCCAGTTGTAGTGCCTGGGGACTGCCATTTCCTGAGCTTCTGTTACTTTTGTATGTTTTAATGTTTACATCTTTATCCCACTTGGAATTCATTCTTGTTTCTTGTGAGGTAGCAATGTGTTTCTTCTTGTTTTTTTTTTTATAGTAAAATAATAGTAAAATTTATTAGGAAAGGAATTTAGTAGAACAGGATAAAAATGGGAAGAAATGGAAAAAAAGGGAAAAACATTTCCTGCTTCTCATTCAGGAAATGGGAGTAGAGACTCCTGTTTCTTCTTAAATAGTCAGTGAATTGTTTCATACAAATTAGTGAATATTCCATCCTTTCTCCATCCTTTATATATATATATATATATATATATTAATATATTTATATATTTATATAAATATATTAAAATATATATGTATGTTTTCAGTACTGGAGTTTGAACTCAGGGCCTTGTGTTTGCTAGTCAGGCACTCTACCACTTGAGCCATGCCCCGTCATTTTTGTGTTGGTTGCTTTTAATATAGGGTCTCTCTTTGTGCCAGGCTGGCCTGCGCTGTGAAACTCCTATTTTGCTTCCCATAGCATGCATAGTGCATATGCTGAGCCATTGGTTGAGATGAGTTCTTACTTACATCTCCCCACCTCTGCTGGTGGGAGATCCTCCGGGTCTCCACCTCCTTAGTAGCTAGGATTGTAGGCTTGAACTTGAATAAGTTTCCCGATATACCTTGTTAATTGGACTATATATACTTGTATCTGTGCTAATATCACACTGATTCAGTGGTTGTAGCTCAAATTGCTTTAAATTGAACAAATTGGAGAGAAAAAAATACAATATTGAGTCTTTCTAGCTAATAACATGGTTATCTTTCTATTTATTCTTCATATTGTCTTCTTGTAAAAATGCTATGTTTTTTCATAGGGAATTGGCAAATTTCTGTTACATTTATTCTAGGTAGTATTTTGGTTACTCTGGTTAATAGAATTTGTTCTGTGTTATTTTTTCAAACTGGAATGCATTCCTCATTATGTTTTCAAATACACTGGCCAATTCAGCCTGTAGAAAATCTGTTTGTTATATTTAATTTATATAAACATCTATCTATCTATCTATCCATCACATACAGTCACTGCTCTAATATCTTATAATTTCCTTAAGACCAGGGGCTTCCTACAGAGTGCCCAGTACTTTGCTCAATGTGAGAATGACATAGGATAATGTTGTTGATGATCATATTAGGCTAACTCTCAACAACCAATGGTGGGGACCCTCAAGTAACAATGATATATGGAAACTGGATGATGATTCAGGGTAGCTTAGTGGAGAGAGACTGAAGGGGCTTTGGAATCAGACAGACTTGGGCTTGTATACTGACTTTGCCACTTTTTAGATGTGTCAACTTGGCACCTCTAAACTTCAGTTTGTTTTTAGGCCCATCTCTGCACCTAATTCATAGAATGAGCTAAAGTATATAAAACATAAAGCATATTGTGACTGTCCCCTGTAGGTGTTCCAGAATAGATGGCTGATATGATCATTATGATTTTATATTATCATGTAACCAAATCTATCCAATGGAATGCATGTTTAAAAAAGCATGGCCTGACCTGTGTGAAGTACCTCTTCATACATTCAGTTAACATATTCAAGTCATCATTTAAGGCACATTTAAAAAAATTCTTCCTTTTGAAAAATGTGTTGTATTTCAGTCTTTCCCTTCTATATTATGAGCTTCCTATAAGCAGAGGTGAAGGCTTACCAATCTTTTTATTCCTCATTAATCACACAATGGTAGACATAATTTAGGTGGCTGCATTTCATAGGATGAAGAACAATAATTTATTTAACCATTCCCCTCCCACCTCTGCTTTCTTTTATTAATACAGAAGAGGTTGACAAATACAGAAGTGTAGACAAGTTTAAGAGAGGTGGCAAACATTACTGAAGCCTCCATTAAATAGGAATTATATGGTAGTGAGTTGTAAATCTAATTGCTATGTCAGAGTCAGCCAGCAGAGGGAGCACAGAACACAGGTTTGAAGGAGTAAGCATACTATAGCTATGGTGGGGAACAAAAAGGCCACCAGGGCTTTTACAGGGTGAAGTGAGATCACCTTCATTCTCATTGACTGTGTTCTCTCTTTAACTCATTCAGGCTCAGACAGACCTGTTCTTGTCTTTTCTTTTGTCCCTTGCTCTGCAGCTTCCTATCACCTTCACTTTCTTTCAGTCAATTAGACCCACAAATGCCATCTTGCTCTCTGTGCTGGTTTCTCTTTTGGCCAAGCAAAATTTACTTAGTTCAGATTTAGGGATGAATGTTGTGAGGGTCCCAGAAAAAATATGCAGAAACCCAGGTGCCTTGATTTACCGCTTCCACTGAGGAAAGCCATTTGAGGGTCTTGAAGGGTAGGAGAGGGGGCTGACGTTGGTTCTTCTGTGTGTAAAGAATTAGAGGCAAACAAACTGAATAGAAAATGTTGTAGAAGTGGGGTTTGTTTAAACCCCCACTGAATTGGCATTTAGCCAATTTTTTAAAACAAAGTGAAGAGAATGCCATTTTCTGCTTTATTTTCTTATACATGTCTTCAAACACACAGAAGCTAATATAGGTTAAAATATAGGTTAAAGTTTTTTTTTTCCCCCCTGTGGACTACTAGGATGCTAATTGATACTACATGAGAGTAAATAAATGCGTGGAAACTATGGGTTAAAAGAATTGAGCAGGCTTTTCAATTGTGGAAGTTTTTAGATCTTTTAATAGGCAAATTAATATAGTTTGTGAATCTCTGATAGAAGTCAATATGATTGTGCATTTCCTCAAACTTATGTGTACTGAACTTTTTAAATAGATGGCAGCTTAGCTGCCACAATGGTGAATCACATTTGGAAGGTGATGGAATAGATTTATCCAGTGTTTAGGAAATTGTGTAATTAATCCATGGAATATATCCATGACACACTTTCAAAGGGTCAGTGTTTTCTAAAGTCTCTTCTGGTTTCCTATTCCCATCAGGGAAGTATGGAAGCATGTGTGGGGTGGTAAAAGAAGGCATTTCAGAATCTCGAGTGAGACTTTTTGAAATCCCTCGTGTCCCTCACATACTCTCCTCCAACCCCATATTTTGATACCATTCTTAGTACTTCATCCCCATATTTGAGGATCTCCTGAATAATGAGCCTCTGTTATTACTGGACGTGATTATATCGCTCAGGTATACTGGAGGAGAGACAATATGTGTAAACCATTGTTCTACAGGTTGAGATTAACATTCTCTGCCTGTTGTTTAAGGCTTTCCGTTTTCTTTTTCAACTCTAATATCTTCCTACCTTTAACTGCCTCTTCACATTAACTACTACTATAACCAATTTAGTTTGCTAACTTAGATCATATTATGCCAAATTATAAGCTGGGAGATTTTGGTTATACAGTCTTTCTTATATCTCCCTAATTCCTTCCTCTTCCAGTTTAAGTCTCACTTCCTTTAGAGGCCTCCAGTAATCCACCAGCTTTTACCATTAAAAAAAATATATATATCGGCTCCAGTCAATAGTTGCATTCAGCCAATTTTTTAAAATAAATTTGTTGAGTTTCAAAAATTTATAAGTTGATAGTTTGAAATGTAGAGCTCACTTCTCTGCAAAAATATTGTAGCTAAGTCAAGGTACATTTGCAGTAAAAGTAGTAGGAAACAATCTTTAGTAATTAAAATAAATCACTAACTGTAGTAATTATACAAAACAGGGAATCAATAAGACTGAGTTAGCTTACTGTCATCTATCTTGGTGCTGGTGTTTAAGGAAGAACAGGTTTAATTAAAGGAGGATGTAAAGGTGTTGGAAATTAGTGCATATTTTAAATGGACCTTATGGGGCAGATTCACAGATGACATGGGCCCTCTAGTTATATCTTCATTACTTCACAATTCCTAGCTTTCCATTTCTGTGATGCTGGTGCCTGGATACTAGTCCTTTTGTTTTTAGCCATTATTTGGACTATTTTGGCTTAAAAATGTTCATGGGAGAATGTCAGCAAATATGACCAAATGAGGAAGTCCAGGAAGTTTCCCTTCATAAAAGCAACAAAAACGCTGGCAAAAGATTTCTGAATTAATTATTTCCAGAGATGTGGAAATTAACTGAATGCTTGCAGTAGTACAGAGATTATTTATTTAAGAAAATGGCTGCTGGTGCTGTGGTCCAAGTGGTAAGAACACCTGTTAGCAAGAAAATGGCTAACTATCAGTATGAACAGTGAGCACTGTGACATTTTTACTTGCTTAAGTCCTATCAACCACTTTCCAGCTAGACAATAGCCTTAAAATATGGAATAGCCCATATTCCAGGGTGGTTTGTCAACCACCAGAGAGAGAACTCTCTGGATTTAGAACTTTTTCAAATTCTCATTCTTTGTTGGGCGTGGTGGTATATACCTATAATCTCAGCACTCAGGAGGCTAAGGCAGGAGGATTGTGAGTTCACAATCCTAGGCAGGAGCCTAGGCTACATAGCCAGACCCTGTCTTAAAAACAAAACAAAAGTACTCATTCTCAAAGAATATCATTATCTGATCTACCTCATGGCTCCTCAAAGACTCTACTTACAAGGCTGATTCAGTGCTCACTCAATGCTAGAAACTTCTTCCCCAGAGGGACATTGCCAAAAATAGTTATAGGGAAGTGTTTTAACTTTGTAGATGCCTAAGATAATAGTTAACAGTTGGGGAAAACAATATGCTAAAAAAAGCTTGAGAGGATAGCAGAGAATGAGATGTGTGTAGGGGCTTTGAAAAGTTCTGACATATTTCTGGTAATCTAGAAACCAATGGATATGGAAAGGCAGTGAGCATGCTTAGGAAAGAATGAAGAAGGTCACAAAGTTCTGGTTTATCTTGAGATTCTGTGTAAGTAAGAAATGATGGCTAAGGAGGAGTTACAAACTGAGTTTTAAAGGCATGTACAATGCTTATATAAAGTTACTCAGAAAAGTCTGGAATATTTATTAGTTCCAGGCCTTTAAGGAAATCTCTGTCCAGTCACTAGCTGGCCAGTAAGCTAGCCAAGGAGAGACATGAACATGAAAAAGAATATATACTTTACAGAATCATCTCAGAAGTCAGTAAACAGACAATAACAAACCCTGCAAATGGAGGTGGGAATTTGATTACAAAAGTTGTCACATTTATTCATTTTTTTCATAGAATAGAGGTTGAACTTGCTAGGCAAGTGCTCTACCACTTATGCCACACCCCCAGTCTGTCACATTATTTTATTGTGAATGTCTAGTTTTCAACAAAAAAAGAGGAAGCATCCAATGGCAACAAGAAAGTATGGTCCATTTAAAGAACGAAAATCAATCAATAGAAACTTCCTATGGAATTTAGATGTTGACCTTACTGGACAAAGAGTATTTTTTGATTTAATGTAATTTATGTTTTGGCAGTACTGTGGTTTGAGCTCAGAAACTTGTGCTTGCACAATGCCCATAACTCCTCTCTTTTTTCTGATTTAGTTTGTTCCTCAGATAGGGTCTCATGCTTTTTGGTCTGGGCTGACTTTTGACTGTGATTTGCCTAGCTCCACCTCCTTAGTAGCTGGGACTAGAGGCATGAGCTACTATGTCTGACTTGACAAAGACATTAAACCAACTATTTAAAATATATCCAAAGAAGGCTGAGGTGTGACTCAAATGGTAGTGTGCCTGCCTAGCAGGTGTGAGGCCCTGAGTTCAAACTCCATTGTTGCCAAAAAAAGAAAGAAAGCTAAAATGTATTCAAAGAGATAAAGCTAACCATGTGTACAGGACTAATGTGTCATAAGATTGAATAGAGGATTTGTCACAAAGAAATGGAAATTATGAAAAGGAGCCAAATCAAAATTCTGGAGTTTAAACTATAAAAATTAAAATAAAAAACACTAAAGAAACAGACAGATAAAAAGAATAAAAGACTTTGAAGATAAGCACATTGATATCCAGTTTATGGAACAGAAGAAAAAGAAAAGAAACGAACAGAACCTCAAAAACTATATAAAATGTACCAACCATATAAAATAAGCATAAAGAGAGTTTCAGAGAAGGGAGATAGAAGATAGCAGAAATAATGGTTGAAAACTTCACAAAGTTGATGAAAAGTACTAATCAACATGTCCAAGAAGTTAATAAAACTCCAGATAAGACAAGCTCAAAGAGATCTATACCCAAAATATAGCATAGACTGTCAAAAAGTCAGAGAATTTTGAAGTTAGCAAGAGAAAACTGACTCGTCACATAGATAATACCCTCACCAACATGAACACCTGACATCTCATCAAAAATCATGCAGGCCAGAAGGCAGTTGAGTGACATGGTCAAAGTGCTGAAAGAAAAAATCTGTTGGTCTGGAGGCATGGCTTAAGTGGTAGAGTGTCTGCCTTGTAAGTGTGGAGCTAAAAAAACCCCCCGTACTGTTAAAAAAAAAACCAAAAGTGGAAAAAAGAAAAAAACTCTGTCAATCAAGAATTTGTTATCTGATAAAATGATTCTTCAAAATTGAAAGAATTACTAAGACATTTCTAGATGAACAAGAATCGAGAGTTCTACCCCAAAAGAAATACTAAAGAGAGCCTGCTATCTACTGAATGTTTGTGTTCCTACAATATCAATATGATGGTGTTTGGAAATGGGGCCTTTGAGAGGTAATTAGATCATGAAGGTGGAGCCGTCACAATGAGATTATTACCCTCATAAGCAGAGACACAAGAGCACTTGCTTCCTTTTTCTCCATGACAAGTGAGCATATAACAAATAGAAGCACAAAGAGAGTTCTCCTCAGAACCCAACCATGCTGCTATCCTCATCTTGGACTTCCCACCTCCCAGAACTCTGACAAGTGTTTGTTGTTTAAACCACCCAGTCTATCGTATTTTTGTTGTAGCTGCCTGAACTAAGGCAGAAATTGGCACTGAGAAGTGGGGTGCAACTTTAAAAAGTGTCCTAAAATGTGGAAGCAGCTTTGGAACTGAGTAATGGTTAGCATTTTGAAATACATTCAGAAAATGGCAATATTTTTGTAAAGGTATTTTAAAGACAATTTTGGTGAGGGCTCAGGAAGAAAGGAGAGCTTTTAAAGGTTTTTATCTTCTTAGAGAATACATAAGTAATTATTTAAAGAATGTTAGTAGGAAGATAGATGGTGAAAATCATACTGATGAGGTCTCTGATGGAAATCAGGAATATGTTACTGGACAAAGGATAAAAGAGTCCTTGTTATAATATGGCAAAGAACTTGGGTCAGTTGTTTTTGTGTTCTTGTGTTTTATGGACGATAGAACTTTTGAACAATGAAATTGGCTGTTTAGCTTATTAAAATGGATACTTAGCAATGAAATTGGATTTTGGGGTTTTTCTTTTTTTCCTTTTTTTTTGTTTTTTGTTTTGAGCAAGTCTCACTACATAGCCCAGACTGACCTTGAACTTGAAATCATCCTGCCTCTGCCTCCTGAGTCCTGGGATTATAGGCATGTACCACCATGCCTGGTGAAATTGGATATTTCTTTTTAAAAAATTATTTTAGTTTTTCTCACTTCTTTGCTTTTTTTTGTGGGTCTGGGTTTTGAACTCAGGGCTTCACACTTGAAAAGCAGGCACTCTACCACTTGCAGTACATCTCCACTCCTATTTTAGTTTTTAAATATATTTTTATTAAGCACCCATTAGTTGTACAAAGGTGTTTCATTGTGATTTTCCATATATACATATAATGTACTTTGATAAGATTCACCCCCTCTATTACTCTTCCTTAACTCGGGTTTCATTATTGTTTTCATACATGCATATAAAGAACTTTGATCAACAAAAAGAATTAACCTAGAAGGTAACACACATGCACAGGAAATCAATGTGAGTCAACTCCCTGTATAGCTGTCGTTATCTCAACCAGCAAAAACCCTTGTTCCTTCCTATTATTGCTTATACTCTCTCTTCAACAAAATTAGAGATAAGGGCAAAATAGTTTCTGCTGGGTATTGAGGGGGTAGGGGGGAGAGGAAGGGGGCGGAGTGGGTGGTAAGGGAGGGGTGGGGGCAGGGGGGAGAAATGACCCAAGCGTTGTATGCACATATGAACAATAAAATAACAAAAAAACTTTGATCAAGCAAAGTGTTGAAGGAGTGTCTTGGTTCCTCCTCAGTGCTTATAGTAAAATGTGACAAGAGAAGGGGGAATTGAAGATGGAATTGTTAGGCATAAAGGAAACAGAATTTAAAGATTGGAAAATTCTCAGCCTGTGAGAAAGTGTGTTCAGAAAAGAACATGAAAGGTGTGGCAGACTGATCTTTTGATAAGAAGGTATAAGGCATGGACCTAATCAGTCATCTCAGCAGAAGCCAAGAAGAGAGATGGGATTGTGCCTGTGAAGATACTGCCAATGTGAACTAAAAGAACTCCTTCTCACCCCCTCCTCCTTTTAGTTCAGGGGCAGTTTAGGGGACAGAGGAAGCAAGATGAAATGAAGAAAGGCTCTGCCAAACTTCTTAGATCATACAGGACCAAACCATAGAACTATTTGGCTATGATTGCATGGTGTTCTTCAAGACAAGCGAAGAAGGATCCTGAAGGTGTTTCTGACACCATCAGGTCTGCTACTCTCACTACAGGCTTGGAGTGCACAGATCCAGGGGGTAGGGCTGCCTCTACCTTGATTGCAAACAGCAAGACTAAAACCTAGAACTATGTACCTGGGGCCGTCAGCTTGGTTTCAGTAGAAGAGATGGTAGCATCCTGGAACTGTAGGGCAAGGCCCCTTGGAGCCATGGGAGACCACTGCTTGGCAGATTTTTGGAAGTGGGATCCCGGGTGCAAGACTGCTGGAATCTGGAAGGTGGAGCCTCTGCCCCAATAAGTCTAGAAGGTTGAGATCTTTTCTGTATAAGATCTAGAGGGCAAGACCACCACTCTTGTCCTGGAGGTGGGATTGTTACCCAAGTGTGTCTGGAAGTCAAAGAATGGAACCAAGATGAGCCTTAAAATCTCACATGGTTTACCTTGCTAAGTTTTGGATTTGCTTGGGACCTGTCACCCCTTCCTTTTTCTATTTCTCCCTTTTGGAATGGGAATGTTTATCTTATGCTTACCCCATAATTATATTTTGAAAGCATATTACTTACTAGGTTTTACAAGGGCACAGCTGGAAAAAAATTTTGCCTGAGAATGAATTATTCTTATGTCATCAATAACTGATTTAGATGAGACTTTGGATCATAGACCTTGAGTTGATATGTTTCGAGCTGTTGGGACAGAATGAATGTATTTGGTGTGTGACATGGATAACAATTTTGGGGGATCAGGGAGATAATGCTGTGAACTGAACATTGGTGTCCCTAGAGAATTCCTTAGTTGAATCCCTAGTCACCAAAATGATACTATTCGAAGATGTATCTAGTTATTGGGAGATAACTAGTTCAGGTGGAGAGAAAAGACCAGGAAGAGGGCCCTTGACAGATATTGAATCTGCCAAGGCCTGAATATTGGGTTCCAGCTTTCAGACTTTTTTTTTCCATAGCATAATTTTAAATAAAGTTTATTTATTTATTTTTAAAAATTATTCATTTATTCACATGTGCATACGTTGTTTGGGTCATTTCTCCCCACTACCCCCGTCCCCTAACCTTTCCCCTCCCTTCGCCTTCACTTCCAGACAGATCCTGTTCTGCCCTTATCACTAATTTTGTTGAAGAAAAGGCATAAGCATAATAAGGAAGACAAAGCGTTTTTGCTAGTTGAGTAAAGGATAGCTATACAGAAAGATTCCTATCATGTTTTGGGTTTTCTACCTATTCCTATATCTCTCATGTGTCATGTGATCCAAGTCCAACCACATTGCTTCATTTGCCCTAGATCTAAAGTCTGCATATGAGGGAGAACATATTATTTTTGGTCTTCTGAGCCTGACTGACCTCGCTCAGAATGATGTTTTCCAGTTCCATCCATTTACCTGCAAATGATAAGATTTCATTCTTCTTTCTGGCTGAATAAAATTGCATTGTGTACAAGTACCACATTTTCTTGATCCATTCATCAATAGTGGGGCATCTTGGCTGTTTCCATAACTTGGCTATTGTGAATAGTGCTGCAATAAACATGGGTATGCAGGTGCCTCTGGAGTAAACTGTGTTGCATTCTTTTGTTTATGTCCCCAGGAGTTGAATTGCTGGATCATATGGCAGGCCTATGTTTAGATTTTTAAGAAGTCTCCAAATTTTTTTCCAGAGTGGTTGCACCAGCTTGCATTTCCACCAGCATAGGGTTCCTTTTTCCCCAGACTTTGAGAATAAATTGTTGAGTCACCAGTCTATGGTATTTTTGTTTTTGGAGCCTTTACAAAACAGAGTTCTTTGGGCTGAAATGAAAGATGCTATACACTAATTAAAATCCACGTGAAAGCTTAAAGAGCACTGGTAAAGTAACCAGATAGGTAGATAAATATAAAAGGCAATATAAATGCATTTTTGCAGTATAAAAGGCAGCACAAGAATTTTTTCCTGTTACTACTGACTTTTTTAAAAAATTTATTTATTATTTATTTATTTATTTATTATTCATATGTGCATTCAATGCTTGGGTCATTTCTCCCCAGCTGCCCCCACCACTTCCCTTCCCACCCACCCAGCCCCCTCCTTCTCCCTCCCAACCCCCTTGGCAGTGAACTATTTTGCCCTTATCTCTAATTTTGTTGTAGAGAGAGTATAAGCAATAATAGGAAGGAACAAGGGTTTTTGCTAGTTGAGATAAGGATAGCTATACAGGGAGTTGACTCACATTAATTTCCTGTGCATGTGTGTTACCTTCTAGGTTAACTCATTTTGATCTAGCCTTTTCTCTAGTTCCTGGTCCCCTTTTCCTATTGGCCTCAGTTGCTTTTAAGGGATCTGCTTTAGTTTCTCTGCATTAAGAGCAACAAATGTTAGCTAGTTTTTTGGGTGTCTTACCTATCCTCACCCCTCCCTTGTGTGCTCTCGCTTTTATCATGTGCTCAAAGTACTACTGACTTAAAATAACTTCACGAATCAGTTTGTGAACACACAATGTATAAAGATGTAATCTGTGATAATAATACCATAGAAGAATGATAGGGAATTGAGCTATTTAGAGAGAAGTTTTTATACATGACAGAAATTAAGTTGCTATTAATCAGAACTAGTTTGTTATAAGCTAAGATGTTAATAGTAATCCTCATGGAAACTAGTAAGAAAATAACTCAGAAATATAAAATAAAGAATTGAAAATGGTATATAAGAAGATATCTGTTTAGCACAAAAGAAGGCAGTATTTGAGGACTTGAGAATCAGAAACAGATAGAACAAGTAGAAAATAAGCAGTAACTCAGTAAAGTGGCAGGCATAAATCTTACCATATCATAATTAAATTAAATATAACTGAGTTATACTCTAATTAAAATAGATTGGCAAAAAGATTCAACTATGCTCTACAGGTGACTCTATGTATGTATGTATGTATGTATGTATCTATCTATCTATCTACAGTACTGGGGATCAAATTCAGGGAACCATGCATGGTAGGCAAGTGCTGTACCACTGAGCTGCACCCACAACCTCAAAATTCACTTTAGACTCAAAGACATACATAGTTTGAAAGTAAAATGGTGGAGAAAGATAATCCATGTAAACAGAATCTCATGAGATAGAGTAGCTATATTTAATATGAGACAAATAGACTTTAAGGCAAAAAGTGTCACTAGAGACAAAGACATTTCATAATGATTTTAGAGTCAATCCCATGGGAAAACATCATTATAATCATATATGCACTTAACAACAGAGCCCTACACTACATGAATTGAAGGAAAATCTAGAAAGTAAAAAATAATAGGTCATCAATATACCACTTTTTATAACAGAACAATTAGGCAACCCCCACAAGGAAATAGAAGACTTGAATAACACTGTAAGTTTAAGGTCTAATTGGTAACACAGAACATCCCACTGCTAAATAGCAGAACATACATTCTTATAGGCACACGGAACATCCTACAGGATATACAAAATAAGTCACAACAAATTTAAAAGTTTTGAATTTCTTAGAAAATATGTTCTCCATCCACAGTTTAATGGAATTAGAAATCAATAGCAGAAGGAATTTTGGGAAACTCAGCATATAGGAAAAATTATACATTACAGGGTTAAATAACTAGTGGGTCAAAGAAGAAATTACAGAAGATTTTATTTGTACTTTGAGATGAATAAAAGTAAAAGTAAAAAAGGCCAAAATAAAGAGTAGCTAAAATAGTGCTTGGAGGGAAATTTATAGAAATATAAATTTTAAAAATAAATCCAATTAATCAACTAGTCAATAATTCTGTAGAATTTATAGACAACTCCAAAGAACCCACTAAAAACTATCAATCCTAACATGATTTTAGCAAGGGTACAGGACAGAGGATCAATGTACAAGCACCAATTATTTTTATACATGTGCAATGAAATAAGGAAATTAGGAAATAATTCCTTTCACAATATCACCAAAAAGAATAAAAATATTAGGGATAAATTTAAGAAGTACAAACCTTAGAGTTTGAAAACTACAAAGTATTAGTGAATTAAATTAATGAGGAGCTAAATAAACAGTTAAAAAATCCCACATTCATGGATTGGAAGACTTAAAATTCTCAAGATAGCAATACTCCCCAAATTGGTCTATAGTTGAATGCAATTCCTATTAGAATCCCAGTTGAATTCTTTATAAAAATTGGTGATTCCAAAATTCATATGGAAACTCAAGTGAGACAGAATAGCCAAAACAATTCTGAAAAAGAGGAGCAATGTAGTATATCTTACTCTTCCTTCTCCACCTTCTTCTTTTTCCTGTTTCTTTGCCTTCTCTTTGTTCCTCCTCCTTCTTTATTATGTAGTGATTTTTGATAAGGCTCCCAATACCATGCAATATGGTAAAAAATATTTTTTCCAGTAAATGGTGCTGGGACAACTGGATATTATGTGCAAAAATGAAGTTTGATCTTTCTTCACACCATATAAAACTAATGCAAATGTTAATAGCTTAAACTATAAGATTCTTAGAAGAAAACACAGGGACCAATCTTCATGGCCTTGGATTTTGCAAAGAATTAAAAAACAATAAAAATGGATAAATTTAAATCAAAGTTTAAAACTTCTGTGCTTCAAAGGATACCAACAAGAAACTGAAGGGGTGTTGAGGCAATAGCTCAGGCATACTTAGCAACATGCAATGCCCTGGGTTTGATTCCCAGCACACACACAACAAAACAAAACAAACAACCCCCTCCCCAAAAGCTGAAAAGACAATCCACAGAATGGGAGAAAATATTTGGAAATCATATCTAATAAGGGACTTATATCTGAAATATATAAAGAACTATTAGAACTCAGTAATAAAAAATATAGATAACCTAATTTAAAAATGAAAGGATCTGAATAGACATTGTTCCAAGGAAGATAAATGTCCAATAAGCAGGTAAAGATGCTTGGTATTATTATTCACCAGAGAAATTCAAGTGAAAATATAACATAACATAATAAGATACCATTGTACATCCACTAGGATGCCTTGAATCAAAAAGCCAGGTAATAATAAGTGTTGGTGAGGATGCAAGAAATCAGAACCCGTATAAACTGTTGGTAGGAATGTAAAACAGTGCAGCTGCTTTGGAATACATTTAATCAGTTCCTCACATGATTAAACATAGAGTTACCATTAATGACCCAGAAATTCCACTCCTACTATAAACCCAAGAGAAATGAAAATTCACATCCAAACAAAAACTTTTTGCAGTTTTGTTGCTGTTGTGATGGAGATGGAACGCCATGCCTCACACATTCAAGGCAAATGCTCCAGCCCTTGTATGGGAATTTTTCATTAGGATCATAGGATCCAAAAGGTGGAAACAACTCAAATGTCTATCAACTGACAAATGGATAAACAAAATATAGTATACCATATAATGGAATTTTATTCAATCATAAAAGAAATGAGGAACAACTTGGATGAATCTTGAAACATTATGTCAAGTGAAAG
The DNA here is from genome assembly GCF_047511655.1 of Castor canadensis. NCBI lineage: Eukaryota > Metazoa > Chordata > Mammalia > Rodentia > Castoridae > Castor > Castor canadensis. Next base: position 86,660,272 of record NC_133394.1, read on the forward strand.
AAGCCAGTTAGAAAAGCCTACATATTATATGATTTTATGCATATGAGATTCTACAGTAGGATCTACATGGAGACAAAAAGCAGAACAGTGGTTGCTTAGGGGTGGGATTGAGAATCAAGAGCATTATAACTAAAGGATTTAGGGCTTCTTTTTGAGGTGGTAATATAAATACTATGAATTGGCTAATGATCACAAAGCATCTATAAGTATACTAAAAACTACTGAATTATGTACTTCAAAGGGGTGAGTTGTATAATATATGAATTATATCTCAATAGCTATCTTTTTTTAAAAAAAGATTTGGAATTTATATTCTAATATCTGATATTAACAAACTAGAAAACCAAGAACAAATCAAACCCAACAACAAACAGAAAGAAAAAAAAGGTGAGTGTACATAATGAAACATAAAAGCAAAAACAGAAAAATCAACACAACAAAAATTAGTTATTTGAAAAGGTCAGCAAAATCGAATGAAAAATCTAAGAAATTACATGTTGGGGAAAATGTACTTCAGATCCATATTTGCTACTAAATTTCAGATGTGAGTTTGAGTGATTTAACTTTCCTGCCTTTCATTTCTTTATCTTTAAAATTAAATACTCTCCATAGTGCAAGGGCCCTGATACCCTCACTGTGTTATACTTCTTTGTAATGTTGCTTATTTCTGTTTCTCTGTTTTTGAAGTAGGCATAGAGCCATTAAAAACCCAAGACAAAAACAGTGAAAACTGTGTTGCTTTTATTATTTTAGGTCTGTGGTTGTGAATTAATACTATGCACGAGTTCACATGTCCTAAAGGTGCTTTAATTTTATATTCTAGTCATTGGCATCCATGGAGGAAATATTTATTTGCTATTACACATTCTAAGATCAGATACCATAGGTTTTTTTTCTTTTTCTTTTATTATTCATATGTGCATACAAGGCTTGGGTCATTTCTCCCCCCTGCCCCCACCCCCTCCCTTACCACCCACTCTGCCCCCTCCCTCTCCCCCCCAATACCCAGCAGAACCTATTTTGCCCTTATCTCTAATTTTGTTGAAGAGAGAGTATAAGCAATAACAGGAAGGAACAAGGGTTTTTGCTGGTTGAGATAAGGATAGCTATACAGGGCATTGACTCACATTGATTTCCTGTGCGTGGGTGTTACGTTCTAGGTTAATTCTTCTTGATCTCACCTTTTCTCTAGTTCCTGGTCCCCTTTTCCTATTGGCCTCAGTTGCTTTTAAGGCAGATACCATAGTTTAAATGGTGCTGGAAAATGATTCTTCAATATGGCTTATCTTTTGAGGTATTCCATCACCAAGTAGTGAGTTCTACTGGGGCTCTATTAACTAGTCAGAAATTAATAACCCTTCACTAAACTGTGAAGTTGGAGACTGGGACTGGAAAAAGCTGAACATTGTATCATATAAATTAATTTTTGAATTGTCCACTTGGTGGTAGAGTTGTTTTTAAAAAGCAATGTGGAGTGTAATGAACCAAGAGAAACAGAATCTCATGGATTCTAAGTTTGTGAGAAAAATGCAGCATATGTTTTAAGTAGGTATTCCTCCAAGCAGCATCATTACTTGTAATCAATCTGAGCTAGGTATGTTTATATAGTAGTAGGTTTTTTTTTTCTCTAAGGAGGAGCCATAATTCCATTTCCAAACAAATTAGATGAGCAACCAACTGACTTACTGGTTAAGTTCAGTGCTCAGAAATACAGATTTTTGAGATTGTCCTAATTTGGGTAACCCTTAACACAATCTGACCCATTTTTTTCCTTTACATTTGGGAGAGTCCTTGTATAAAGTAACTCCTCATACAATGTTGTCTAAGGTCTTCCTACTCAAAGTGTGATTGACTGACCAGCAACTTTGGCATCACTTGGGAGCTTGTTAAAAAAGATGCAGAATCTTGGCCCTCAACCCAGACTGAATCAGACTGCAATTTAACAAGGGTGCATGCAGTTTGACATGCACTGTACTCCATTGGTAAAATGCAAGCAGTGGTTAATGAAGCACAAAGGGAAGAGAAATGTGACTGGAATAATTTAACAGATATTCCTGGATATATTCTGAAACTTCAGTTGCTTATGTGATACCATACCAAAATGCATGGGCCACCGTACTGGAGAATGTGTACAAAAAGCTACCTGGGGTTCTTTAGATTCTAGAAGGAAGAAAGCAGAGTAAGTCACTCTTTCACAAATCTATCAAATTAGTCCTTACAATACAGGAGATTCTATTTTGGCTCAGCCAGTAACTGATGGTGTGGCATTGGCAGGACATTAATTTCTTAGTCTTAAGCTTCTTTATCTGAAAAAAGGAGGTGGTTGGGCAGGTTCATTCTTTTCAGCTTTTCTAAAAGCACTGGTGGTACCCACTGGCTGTTAAGTAGTTTGAATATCTTTGTCAATGATGATTGTAGGGGAACTAAGTATGAGGGACTGTTAGGGACCAAATGTTATCACTGAGGTTCCAGAACACTTGTTTGCCATGGACTCAGATACATGTAAATACAGATAGGCCTGAGATGTAAGAAGGCTGAACTTAGCAGGAAAGGGAGTGGAAAATATATGGGCTTTAGTCTCAAACAGTTTTGGGTTTGTGTGCTAGTGCTATTTTGAATCACTTGGTGTTGCTTTCCCTTTTAGCTGAATATGGGGTTGATATAATAATGGTAAGTATATTAAAGTGTAATTGTGAGGAATTAATAGGATAATTTATATAAAGTATGGCAAGTAATAGATAGTCAATAAATGTTTATTTTCTCTTCACTTGTATGTGTATGAAACCAGAGTCTTTTGAGATTGGAGTCGGCAGGGCTGGCCAGGTAACAGCTCTTTTAGCTCAGTGGCAGAGAGTTCCCAATTCACACATGAGTTCTTTTATCTCACAAATGTGAAAATGCATCCATAGACAACAAAGGATGAGCACACAGACAAGAAGTTTATTAGGTGAAAGGACAAAGCTCCCCAGGAGAGGGAGGGGTCCCTAATGGGTTGCTAGGGACTCTGCTTGGTTTAGGGATATTTATTTAGTGGAAGAGGGCATTATCCAGCTGAGTATGTTGATGAGGCATGGGAAATGTACATTTTCTCTTGGTCTCCTTTAGCTATGAATGGTCAATGAGGTTAGGACTGGACTTGACCTCTGTCCCAAGAGGTTGGGTCCTGAGCTCAGAAGATAATCCTTAACAAGGTCTGTCTTTCATTGTCCCCTTTTCTTTTATCCCCTGTTCCCTTATTTGGTGATATGCATCTTTTCACTAGGATGTGTGGATAGCATATAACTAATGTTCTTTTTTATTTGTGTGGTTCCTAGGCTCTCAGGACCCTTCCAGCCTTTGTTCTCTTTTCTGGCTAGGGTCAGACATGGACTCTTTGTTCTTTGTGGAATATTAACCTGTAGAAAAACAGCATGTGCCCCTTAGCTTACATGGATCCCTTCCTTTCTGTAAATGGAGCTCAAGGGGGTCACTTCCCTAACTGCCTAAAGTGAATACTACCTCTGCATTCTTTTATACCCGGAATAATTTATATATAGACATTTATTTCTAGAATCAGATACATTATACACCTTAATAATTATCAAAAACTAGTTCACTATTATGGCAATTCTGATGGGAGAATAGAGGTTGTACATCCACCTGGAGCTCTTGCCAAAATTAAAGATGACTTTCTTTTTCAGTCCAGTGTTTTTCTTTCTTTCTTTCTTTTTGACAGGGTCTCAGTTGGCCTGGAAACCACTATGTAGCCTAGACTGGCCTTGAACTTGAGATCCTACTACCTCAGCCTCCCAACTGCTGGGATTACAGACACGAACCACCACATCAGCCTAGGCCACTTTTGCTTGCATGCCCTCTTCAAGTATTTGGAAACAAATAAATAAGCACATCTATGTACTCCACATATTTTTTAAGTTGTCATCTTAAATTTTCCATCATAAATTTAAGTACTTGGGAAGATGCATTTTTAAATGAAATCAGTAATTATCTTAGACTAAAATATTTAAAGTAAACAGCATGCTGGGAAGTACCATCGATTGGGTGGCTCATTCTGTGTTTTTATAATCCTTTTCTTTTCTTTTCTTTTTTGGCAATGCTGTGGTTTGAACTCAGGTCCTCACACTTGCTAGGCAGGCATTCTACTGTTGTCATTGGGGTGGAGTCTGTGATTAGAAGACTTCTGAATTCTTTGTGTCCCACAGGGAAGAATCCATGGTAGGACGTGGGTGTAAATAAAGTTTATTAAAAATTAGGGAAAGGAAATACAAAAGGGGAGCATGGTGGGGCCCAGGTGGAATCTGGACGCTGAGAGTGTGCTTTTCTTTTCCAGGTGCTTTAAAAACCTATGCTAACCTATGGGAAGGGAAGAATCAGGGAATTTCCATTCAATTATCAACAAGTGGGGAGGGGAATAGGCACTTCCTGGGCCAGGTGTGGGCAGTCCCTGAGCCACAGCATGGTCAATCTGAAATGTAATACTAAGTTTCTATCAGTCCCAAACTTTCCCTAATTTTAGCCTGCCTCAAATTCACCCCAAGGTACAAGATCCTGAAAATATCTTTTTTGAGGTTACTGAGGGGCTGGAGTTCTCTTTTCTTCTGAATTTGTTTTGACCTGACAAGGGGCAGCAGATACTACCTACAAGAAATTGTCTCTTCTACTTCTTTCCCTTGGGACTCATTTGGACACAAGGTATCTGAATTATTGTCCAGCACAGTCAAGGTTCTTCATGGAGATCTCAGTTGCTCATGGGGATTTCATTGATCTGCAGAGATCAATATCCCTGATTCCTCATGATTTGGAACCTAAAGGCTTTTCTCCTGGAAGAGATAAGTCTGGTTTAGAAGGCATGAGCTGAACATTAACAGTGATAGCACATCAGAAGCCAGGTGTGACAGGAAGGATAAAGATTCTAACTTTTCACTTTAAAAGTGACAGTGAACATTATAGTTACTTTGCTTATAGGCAAAGATTATACCTGTAGCTACTTTTAACCCTTAGATGGCCCTCTGTTTGGACTGCTACTGTAGTGAGCAGTTAAGGACTGATTGTTTGGGGGTAATATCCATGTTAGAGGCTAGGTGTACCAGGGGGCAGGTGTTAGTCCAATTAGACAGTAAACATCAATGAGTCAGTTCTGTACAGAAACAAGTTTCACAGTGTCCCTAGGCAGAAGTTAGACACCATTGAAAGTTACATTGTCTGCTTAAACAGAAGACCTTGGCCAAAGACATGAATTTGTCTTTTGCCAGAAGTCTAGAAGGCTTAACTATTAGAGCACATGCATAAGAGCCCCTTTTTAAAATATCACAGCTTTGGTGACTTTTAGAGGTCTGGCATAATTGACTCCATTTAGATCTGGAAAAGTTCCCTCATTTGTGTAGTTTTGAACTGTCTTGGGTGGCTCAATGCCACTTGTTCCTCTGAGAAGTTGGAGGATGCCAATTACTCAGGGGTCACATCCTTTTAAACTATTTCTCTGTACGGTTATCTCTGAAGATTCTGTCAATTTGGCAGTTTTGTCCCCCATAGCCTGGAGTAGTTTCTCCCAGAAAGTAATAACTTCTTCCAGAAAGTCAGATTTGTCCCGTGGAGAAGGGGGAAGTAACACATCAAACAGCTCAGAAGTCAGTGCCAATGTGACCTTTCTGGCCAAAATTAAGCAGCAAAGAGGATTTATTAAAAATGGCTCTTAGGCTGGGCTAATTAAATCTAATTATCTGTTCCATAGGGGATGTACTGACACCATTAAATTGTTGTAAAGTGTCAATAGACAACAGTTATAAAGTTGTACAAGGAAAATACAAAATGACCCAATATCTAAGGATGTCTGTCTTGGTTGACAGATAAGCACTTGTCAGAGGCATTTTCCATGGAATTGTCTGTAAATGTCCCATAGGATTAGAACTGTAATGACAAAACTTAAAGTAACCATGGTTAACAGTTTAGTAATTAACATAACAGTCTAATTTGTTTTAATTTTATATAGTATTACTAAACCTCTCTCATTACAATTGGGAACATATGCACTAACTTGTAAAAGAAGTTAATGCACCAACTTGGTACAGTGCCTTTTTATGACTCTATTTTAGAAGGGTTATATACTTGAATACAAATCACTCCTAATATACAAAGGAGCCAGTAGTAGCATCACAGTTTAAATCCTGTCAATACAGTACTGACAATTAAAAACCCTAAATTTTCCAACGGTTAGGGGAAGGCAATATCAGTAATTTCAAATAGCCCCTGTTTTAATGCTCAATTGCATAACACACACACACACACACACACACACACACACACACACACACACACACACACGGTAATGTTTATCTAGCCAAAGTCAGATAAACCAATGTTTTTCTGACAAACAGATCTCAAGCCTAAATGGCAGAACTTTTAGCATTTGTCATAAAGAACAGAAATGTCAAAGACCTTATTAGAAAGAATGTACCTTAGATAAAAGAACTATTGCTGTTTAAATGTATGCACTCTTAATGCTATAAATGATTTATAACATTTAGATACATGTACAAGGCACTAGCAGTATTAGAACCATTTAAATGAATTTTTACTTAGTTTAAACTTAGTTTCCTCAGTGTTAACAAAAAAATACCTTAAGGTTTTTTGCATCTGGCAAAAAACTAATTTAGGGAGGATGCAAAGAATAGTAAATAATTTTACATGGAATTTGAAGAGCACTTACTCATTGAGTTTGATGAGTTTTTTAAAAAACTATTAAGATATGTTTATCAATAAACAATGAACATCAGAAGTGTCATATACTGGGCAAAGAGGCCAATACCAAAAACAACATGTAAACTGAAAAGATAATACTATAAAGGAAGTGTTGGGTCTGGAGACCTAAGGCAGATGAGTGAGTATCCCATCCCCCGTGGAGAGCACTATCATTCCTGCATCCTGAGGACATGGAGGCCTGCATTCCTGCATCCTAAAGGAGAGATACAGATCTGCCACAGGGCTGATGAGCAAAATGCTCTCAAGATTGTTTTCCCTTCCTCAATAAGGGAGCCAATCAAACCAGTTCACCTGAGAAAGCCCGTGAATCCATGGCCAATGAGAAAAACCCACCTAACTCAGAGTTAAAATGTCCATAAAAACCTCAGCCTTCACCTGTGCAGCAAGCCACCAGCTTCCGGGCTCCGCTGTAGTACCTTAGCTGTAGCCTTTCCTTTCTCTCTAATAAATCCTACTTTATATGCCAGCTTTGGCTCATCATTCAGCTGCCTCATGAGCCAGTTCTCTGGCCTGTGAAGGCAAGGACCCTTGACACCGGCCGGTATGTACATTTTGGTGACACACAAAGGGACCCAATCTCTTCTGAACCAAGGTCAGTATAGGTTGTGCCAAACTGGGAAAGGTTGCCTAGGAATGTGACCATGAGCGTCCAGTACTTCGATGGAGTCTGTTTTCCAGGAGAGACTACCCACCATGGCCTAGCTATGGTGGAACTCTCAGGCCAACCCTCTCTCTCTCTCTCTCTGTATTGTTAAGGAGGATTTCTCCCTTGGGAAACTGAGGAAAAGCTCCGAGCCCATTACAGCTGTACAGCAGGCAATCGGAGAAAACTCAGAGGCCAGATAGGGGATTATACCATACTGCCAATGCTATGTGGGTGGAACCCAACTCCAGTGCACTGAGGCTTTTTCTTTTTCATCTCCTTAAACTCTAACTCTCTCTCATTCAAGATCTGACCCACTTAAGAGGAGGTCCCAAAACAGCCGGTGGAAAAGAAAGTTTGTCTTCAAGCCAAAAAAGGTCTTTTGGCTGGGGCCCTCCCCAGTGTCACCCAAAGGCTGGAGACGCAACTTCCTGACCCACCCTGAGGCTCCAAAGGCGGCTAAGTCTTGGACTCCCCCAACCAGGTCTGTGGCAAACAGAAAATCAGATCTCTTATGCTTCCTTCATGGTTTCCATGACCCGAGAGTGGAGGTCACCAGTTGCTTCCAGTGCTCTAGTACTGCCTTTGGACAGGATCGACCTGGACAGCAGAGATGACCAATAATCCCTTATGCATTGAGCCTGGAAACTCTCTTTTTCCCCAACCCTCAGTCTCTCCTTCTTTTCCAAGCAGATCTAAATAGCTGTGGACTTCCTTTAGTGAGTTTGGAAAATACACCCATTCTGCTCCCTCCCTGGTCCCTCCTTGTCTTTTATCTCTGTCTTCCCCTCCCTGGGCTTACTGGGATCCTGGCTTCCCATGAAAAACTTGTAGCATGGTACCTTATGACTTAAGTTATTCCAACTAGTTTATCAGCCCTCTTGGTCTGCCCTTTCAGTTGCTAGGCACAAGCAAGGCAAAAGCACTTACAAAAAAACTGCAGCTGCCATGCTCATGCCCTAACTCTGCCCCTACAAGAGGAGGAGGGAAAGCAAACAGGCATGCTCATACACAGGGATGCTGGCCCACTGGACACAGCAGGAACACCTGCCATAGTTAAGAGAATCCATAGAGAGGACCCAGCACATCCTAGGCCACCAGCCACACATGGTGATGGCTGCAGTCCGCTGCCACTTCCCCAAAATAGATGAGAGGAAAAATAAATGCATGCAGGCATGTGTACATGAGAAGGCGGGAAGGGCGACAGGCTGCAGGATGGGATTGCCTCATCCCGGGCATGCGAGGGGGCAATGGTGCTTTGCTCAAGCCTGGTTCCCAGCCTCACCTTATGCCTTGGGCCTGACTGGCCCAGTCCTAATAAGCTAATTGTTATCTCAAGGTTATAGTCCCAGAAATAACAAAATGGACATTACTATGGTCTCCTAACTTCTCATTTAAAATTTCCTTTACTTTTGGCCTCAGCATAAATTTTCCCTCCAAATATTAGCACTAGTCATCCCTTGTGGTACTGTTATTGCCCCAAGATGCTCTCTGAATGCCCTTCTCTAACTTTACAGATGATGTATTCCTTTGATAAAAAGGTAGCCTTTATTAAAGAGGCTGCTGTTGTTAGATAAAAGGCAGGATCCTAGTGTTTTTTTTTTTTTTTTCTCTTCTCACTGCATTGGTCAGGTGGTCTAACCCAACCAGTTCACTTTTCCCAGTCTTGACCACGGATGGGGGGAAAGTCACAAGACAGGGATGCCTGGACTTGTTGGTAAGGTCATTCCCAGTCAAGACGTTGACCAGAAGGGAACTGACCCAGTTTATTTTGTTGTCATCTTTCTAGATGGATCTGCCCCCTTCCAGTTTTCTGGTTTGTCTATTAAAACGTTAAAAGGAAATGTCAGAAGTTTGTACTGAGACCTGGCCTCAGTATACCTTAGGTGACCAAGAGAAGTGGCCTTCACAGGGTTCCTTAAATTACAATACCATACTCCAATTAGACTTTTTCTGTAAAAGAGAGAAAAAAGTAAACTGAGGTCCCTTATGCAAATTTTCTTTTATCTCTGAGACCACCCAGATTGGCTCCACAATTGCTATCTAGATACTCAAATGCTGGCCATTCTTTGTAAGCCACAGGATAAACATGGGAAAGGAGGACCAGAAAAGTCCCACCCCTACTGCTCCACCCTCTGCCCTACCTTCTAAGCCACTCTGACATTCAGAACCTCCTAATGGGTGCTTTCTCCTTCAACAGGCAATGGTAGAAAGAGGGAAAGTCTATGTCCCCTTCCAGTTATCAGATCTAAAGGAAAATTTAAAAGATCTGGATAGCTATACTGATGAACCAGATCAATACATACAAGACTTTATCTCTGTGATCCAAACCTTTAAATTGGCATGAAAGGATATTATGCTTCTATTAGACCAGACTCTTTCCTCATTAGAAGAACAATGGGTTCTGGCCCACGCCACTCAGGTCGGAAATGATTACCATTTACAATGAGCTCCAATACCTGCAGCACCCATGGGAATGAATGTGCCTATGCATACAGGGGCACAGGCAGTCCCCTTAACAGATCCACGCTAAAAGAGGCTGATGATATGGCTCAAACAGTAAAGTGTTGCTTTGCAGGCACAAAGTCCTGAGTTCAAATCCCAGTACAGCCAAAAGAAAAAAAGAGTATTTGGGTCTAAGGACATCAGTCAGTGGGAGAATGTCTGCACAGCATGTGCAAGGTCCGGGTTCAATTCCCCAGCATTGCTAAATAAAAAACAAAATTGGTAAGGAGGATAAATGGTGTTAATGTCACTTAATCCATCTCATAGTGAAAGGGCTAAAAAGGACCAAAGTCAAAACTCTAAACTATTCCCAGGTGACTGTAGTACAACAAGGCCCTGAAGAAAACCCCCTTACCTTTCTGCAGCATCTTAAGGATGCTATCAGAAAGCATACCACAGGGGCCCAGAGTCACAGGTGGGAGAGGTTCTCCTTAAAGATAAATTTCTAACAGTCAGCCCCAGATATTTGTAGAAAACAAAGTCTGTGGCTGAAGGAAAGAAGTCATTAGATCAACTAATACAACTAGCGATGTCTGTATACTATAACTGGGACATTACTAACAGGAGAGAGAAAGATAAGCGACATCATGACCTCATTGCTGCCCCCTCCCAACTGGGGCCTGTATCCTGAACTTGCTACCATGGTGGACAGGAGGGGCACTTCTGCAGAGGATGCTCAAAAGGAGGACAGCCTGGGAGACAGCCCTGCCCCCAACTGGGACTCTGCCCTCTTTGCAAAGGTAACCACTGGAGGTCTAAGTGCCCCTGTCTCCAGATGGAAGGTGAGGTGCCACCTCCTATGGGTTGATGGGTCCTGGCCTCCTGTCCACACTCCACTTCTTGGCATCAATGTTGAGGAGCCATAATGGCAAAAAAGCAAAAGGTCATTTTCCTCCTAAACAGTGGAGCTGTTTCTCTGTCTTACCATTCTCTTCTGGTCCCTAGTCCAATGACAAGGTTATCATTTGGGGCATATCTGGCCAGCCCCTAGAGCACTATTTTACCCAGCCTCTGGTCCACTCTTGGGGAGACCTCCTCTTCTGTCACTCTTTTCTCATAGTTCCTGAAACTTCAGTGTCCCTGCTGGGACGGGATTTACTATCTCAACTAAAAGCTCAAATTCTCCTCCCCCCAGACAGCTATCTCTGCTGCCCTCTCCTTCAGGAACAAATAGATCCCACAGTGTGGACTGATGGGATGACTGTAGGGTGAGCCTGGATGGCCCTCCCTATTAAAATAAAACTCAAAGATCCCTCACAGTTTCCACACCTAAAACAACATCCCCTCAAGCCTGAGGGATGATGAGGCCTTATGCCTATCATAAATTCCTTAAAAAAAACAAGGGCTACCAATTAGTTGCTCCAGCCCCTATAAGAAATTTAAAATTCTTTAGTTAATCTTAAAATACAAGTTACAAAGTAAACAAGTGAAAAGGCTATAGATAGGTATTGAGCACATTTTTTAAAAAGAAGTTTAAGGACAAGATGCCCCACTATTGATGAATGGATAAAGAAAATGTTGTATTTATACACAATGGAATGTTTTGCAGCCATGAAGAAGAATGAAATGTTATTATTTGCTGGTAAATGGATGGAATTGGAGAACATCATTCTGAGTGAGGTTAGCCTGGCCCCAAAGACCAAAATTTGTATGTTCTCCCTCATATGTGGACATTAGATCAAGGGCAAACACAACAATGGGATTGGACTTTGAGCACATGATAAAAGTGAGAGCACACAAGGGAGGTATGAGGATAGGTAAGACACCTAAAAAACTAGATAGCATTTGTTGCCCTCAACCTAGAGAAACTAAAGCAGATACTTTAAAGCAACTGAGGCCAATAGGAGAAGGGGACCAGGAACTAGAGAAAAGGTTAGATCAAAAAGAAGAAGGTAACACACATGCACAGGAAATCAATGCAAGTCAACTCCCTGCATAACTATCCTTATCTCAACTAGCAAAAACCCTTGGTCCTTCCTATTATTGCTTATACTCTCTCTTCAACAAAATTAGAGATAAGGGCAAAATAGTTTCTGCTGGGTAGTGAGGGGATGGGGGGAGAGGGAGGGGGATGGGGGGTAAGGGAGGGGGTAGGGGAAGGGGGGAGAAATGACCCAAACATTGTATGCACATATGAATAAAAAAAAATTAAAAAGTTAAAGGAAAAAAATTTTTTTTGGATGAAAAATGATTTTATAAAGAGGGTTTGTCTTAAAGATTGTTTCAAATATGGAGAGAAGGGATAAGGAAAAACCATCAAAGGGCTCAAAGTATTATATAAAGTTCTGAGTAAATCTTAAAAGTGTATAATAAAAGCTCCGGTGTGTGATAAAGTTAAAATTGACTATAATCTAAGCATTGCCTAAAAGATTTTTAAGTCATGTCAAATTAAAATGAAATTCTCTGTCTATAAAATAACAGTTATCTTAATATTGTTCTGCTCTAAGTAACATCTACAAAAAAACTGTTATAGGAAAAGATCTTATCAAAGAAATTACTTGTGTTTTCTGTTGATCTTGTCAAGCTTTAAGCACTACTAAATCAGAGTTCATTTATGTATTTTCTCATGTGTCTCAAATGACCACCTTATAACTGTGTGGTGTCTATACTTTATCTAAATATGGTACAAACATTTACAAAGTTAAAAGTGTCAATTTATATAAAATAATGAGCTAAAGCTCTCTTTTATTCAAAAGTGTTACATTTAACCTAAATCCTGACAGTCCCTGCCTCCCACAGGTCAGCTACCTAGGTGTGTTCTTAAAGGGACAGACTTACTCCCTGAGTCATGAGAGAATCAACCCAATCCTCCATTTCCCACTGCTCCATACCATAAAACAGCATAGAGCTTCCTTGGGAGTTACAGGATTTTGTAAAATCTAGATCCCTAGATATACAGCCCTTACCAGATACCTTTTTATGCTCCTACTAATATTCCTATTTGGGTCTTGTATAATAAATGCTCTCTCCAGATTTATATCTCAACAGGTCCAACAGATCAAACTCCAGCTTTTAGTCAAGGAATACTCACCTCTGCCTAGACATGAGCCCTCTATGGGGGACCCTGGAAACTACTCAGGTCAACCCCTGAGACAAGTAACCTCTCCCCTCTCCCCCACCCCCATACCCCATTGTCAGCACGAAGCAGCTAGATGAGTCATCGCCCCTCTCCCCAACAGCAGTTGGGTGCTTGTCTCAGAGGGGGATTTGTTGGGTGTGATAACCTAAGGCAGATGAGTGAGCATCCCATCCCCCATGGAGAGCAATATCATTCCTACATCTTGAGGTGATGGAGGCCTGCATGCCTGCATCTTAAAGGAGAGATACAAATCTGCCACAGAGCTGATGAGCAAAATGCTCTCAATATTGTTTCCCCTCCCCAATAAAGGTGCAAACCAAACCAGTTCACCTGAGAAAACCTGCAAATCCATGGTCAATGAGAAAAAGTCACCTAACCCAGAGTTAAAACGTTCATAAAAAACTCAGCCTTCACCTGAGCAGTGAGCTACCAGCTTCTGGGCTCCACTGCACTTCTCTAGCTGTAGCCTTTCTTTCTCTCTAATAAATCCTACTTTATATACTGGCTTTGGCTCATCATTTGGCTGCCTCACGAGCCAGTTCTCTGGCCTGTGAGGGCAAGGACACTCGACACTGGCACATAACAGAAGACAATCTGTTGAAATGTTAAAAAGGAAACATCTTAATATGAACTTTTGTAACCAGTACAGAATTATTATCAAATCCAAATCACACCAAGGTAAGCTTGGCTGATACAAACCCATCACCTGTGGTCAGTTTTCACATCAGGCCATGGGGTTGTAGTCAGCTTATAAACTAGAGAAGAATGGGAGAACAAGTACATTTTTTAACCAACAAGATTAATGTCTCAAGTGATTAGATACAGAAACAGAAATAAGGGAGTCAGTGTAGAGTTAGGAAACCCAGTGCCTGAGAGTCATGGTTTGGGTATTAATAAGAAATCATATGCTAGACTGCTGATGTTAACCAAATGGCTTGGGACACCAGTGGGTTTGCTGTTGACCTTCATGCAGCCCCTAGAGCCCAAAAATAATATTGAGAGTTAATGGCACACATAATTCAGTATTCTAAGATTAATCATCTTTTAGTAGTCCCTAATAAAAACTTATCATCCTATCTGGAGTGTGAAATTTTATTGGTTTTGGTAAAATTTTGTATCAGGCTAAAACATCAAAAGTCCCTGGCAGTTAACATTAATACCTTAAATTTTGAACTCAGAAAACTCTTTAGGCAAACTTCAAACTATAGCCAACCCAATTTCTCTCTCTCTTTCATAAAATTATATGCTTTAAGACTTTCACTTGTATCTTGAGACAACCTTTGTAAAAACCTGAATTTAGATAACTTTGTTTTTAATAAAACTCTTAGCAACCTTAAACTTTAAAAGACTTAGGAAGAAAATTAAATTAAATTAAACTATTCTTTTTATAATAACAATCTAAGGGAACACATAGGCTAATAAAACTAATTATAAAAGAGTTAAATGTAAATTACACTCACGATAGAATGAAACAGATTATTGTCCATAAATATTTAGTTGTAAGTCAGAGGATAGTTAGGCCTGGTTGGGATTAGAACTGTAGATAACTTTTGAGACAGTTTTACACATTAACTTTATAAAAGTAGTTTAAAAACCATCCTAAAGGGGGGAGGGTGAAGGAAGGAGATTAAGGTGATGGTATATGGTACATGGGCTTCATATACCTATATGAAACAGAACTAAGAAACCTCTTGCAAGTGCTTTAAGTAGGACAGGGTGGGGGTTGAGGGGGAGAGACAGTGGAGGCAATGTAACTAATATATACTATAAGTCTAATTAGAATTATCACTATGAATCCCCCCATATAATGAATATATCCTAATAAAAATTTTTATTAAAAAAAGAAGTATGCTTCAAGAAAAAAGAACCATCCTAAAGACATCTGCACACACACACACAGATGTTTTGACCTAACATGCTAAAAAAATGTTATTTTAAGTGCACATGTATGAGCTCAATAAAAAAGTAAAAATTAGTGGCCACAATTAGTAGGAGACAGACAAAACATGCACAGAAAGCACACAATCACACACAAAACAATCACATTTAATTCAGAGTACACTCTTAAACAAATCATTTCCTTGTCATTATCTTTAGTAGGCTAGTCAGCTAGATTCCCAAGCAGTTTATAACAGATCTTTAACAGAGATACTCTATTTTTTTGTTCAGTCTTTAACATATTAATGTATTAAAACTATATTAGCGAATTTCAACCACAGTTAGTTATAATTTTTCTAGAGGATGGCAAGATGGCATTACCCATGAGTTTCTTATCCCTAGGGAGTGGCAAAATGGAACTGGACACGTGGTGTCTTCATCATTTCCTGTGACCACATGGTCTCTCCAAAGGGTCTCTCAAATGGAACATAAAGACATGTTACATGCAACATACAGGCTTAAAAGAGCAATTTGTTATAGGAATAAAAGATACCTCCCTCTGAAAGACAGGTGTTTTGGGCCATGAGTTAGTCATCTTTTTTAGATTAGCAGGATCAAAGCACTCCCAAGTGAATATGTTGGCTTCCCCTATGCTGGCTGGTAGAGAGAGAGGGAAAGGAAAGGGGAAAATCTACCCTTTAAGAGACAGAACTGTTCTCTTTAGGGTCACCCCTCTACCCCTGCATTAGGGCTCCTGAGTGGAATTCCGTATGCTGGCTGGTAGAGGGAGAGGGAGAGAGAGATAGAGAGAGAGAGAGAGAGAGAGAGAGAGAGAGAGAGAGAGAGAGAGAGAAAGGGAAGAAGGAAAACTGCCTTTTGTGAGAGAGTGAGATCTTTCCAAGATCCTCAAGGCATCCCTCTTATATCAAGGAAGTCTCAGTTGCAGGTCCTTCTGACCTGGCTTGCCATAAAGGCCTTCAGCAGATATCCCTATGAACAAGTGGCGGGGTACCCTAACTTCCTACCATTCTCCAAAGGACCAGTCTCTTACACCCCTGCATGAGGTTTCCTAAATGGGATGCTGATCTTAAATGCTAGCCCAACTACTATCCTAATGAAAAGACCAAATAATCAATTTGAACTCATGACTTACACTTGCTAGGCAGGTTTTCTACCGCTTGAGCCATCCTACAAGTCCTTGTTAGCTTCCCTAAAGAAAGGAGACTTAGAAACTATCTTTAGAATCTGGCAAATAATCCCATTAATTCTGTAAGTGAAGGGTTCTAGCCACTTACTGGTGGACCCAGGGCATGTATCCCTGGGACTGGGGACTGTCACCCAAGGGTGAGTGCTTCTGTGACCCCTGCAGACCATGGGGACAAGGAGAGCATGAGTGATAGTTGGGATGGGGTGCCCAAGGCAAATAGGGGCATAATGGGCAAGAGAGCAATGGCGTGGACACAGGCAGCTGCAGGATAACGATTTCTGCCCAGAGACACCAGAGCTCACATCTTTATTAGCTTCCCTGGGCACTCCCAGAGGTGGCGGTGTGGTGGCCATGGAGCCCGGGCCATCTGGGCAGTGGGTCTTGGTGTGCACCCAGTGCTGGCACTGCTTTTTGTCTGCACTGCTCCCTCCAGCCTGCGAGGTGGTATGGCTCCTGATAGTGGTGGTGGGTCCCTGGGCCCACTTCAGCACAAGTGTGTGGGTGCTGTTGCTGCTGCTACTGTTGCTGGTGGGGCCTAGGCTGTTGGCCACCTTGTCCCCAAGTGCTACAAGCCTCCCAGGCTCCAAGCCTTTCCCACTGGGGCCCCAGGTGCTGCAAGCCTCCCCAGCTGCCAAGCTGATGCTCCCGGGTTGGTGCTGATAGGTGGGGCCAGAGACTTGTGGTGTGGGTGCACATCCCTGGTCCCTGTGATAGATGGCAGGTGGGCATAAGCCCTAGTCACAGAGGAAGACAAGAAGAAATCATTTTAACTCTTCAACTCTACTAATCTCTTTTTAAGATCAGGTAGCCAGAGCCCAGAGGCTATCACAGGATATTCTAAAGTTAGCCACTCTCTACTGAAGAATAAACCACATCCTAAACATTAACTATGTCTGGAGCAGGGAGGTTTTCGCAAGTAAATTTAACAAAACAAAGACCCAAACCTAGGAGCTAGACAGAGCAAAGATTAGGAATTTCAAACAGAAATTTTCCATCAATTAGAGCAGGAACTAGTAGATTACTCAATGTCTCTCTTAACAAGACAATGACCAAAATCCAGGAAATCACCTCAGGGGCCAAAAGGACCCAAAGCTAAGAGTTTCTTAGTAAATATTTTAACATTAAAACCTGAGCCCATTGCTCTCATCCTAGAGATTTTTTTCTAATAAACTTTTCTGGATGCAACAACTGAGGTAAATTTTTAAGGCCATTTTTTTGGTAGTACCTCCAAAGGCAGTTTTAAGGCCTCCAGCTGGCCAGGTGTGGCATGTCCTCACACCCTCCAGGACCACACTGGTGGTCCACAACATGTGACAGGTTAGGAGGTGGTAAATGGGCAGAGGAATCCATCCTGAGTGCCTGGGGAGACAGCTGCCATGGCTGGTGCCTGCCATGGTTAGCATGGCCCAGGGCTGTGGGGTGGTCCTGATCGCCCTTCTGGGCCACGTGGCTGCCTGGGTCCTGGGGTCAGAGAGGCAGGAGAGAGAAGGGAGGAGTGGGGGAGAAAGGAAAAGAGCATCACAATTTTAAGGTGGCCTGCCCCCGAGGGAAAATGTGGGACATGGGAACCTCAACATGAGTGCTCTGGCCACCCGCCCCCATGATGCGACCCTGAAATGAGGTGAGGCCTGTGTGTCAAGTGTACACTGTTGGGTCCTGGGGACCCTGTGTTTACCAGCTGCATTTCCCAAGGGCAGAGCTCAGCCCATTCCCTTGGCTATGGTTTTTGGAGAAACAGAGGGAAGAGAAGAAAAAGAGTAAAAATAGAGTCACAGTTTCTCCTGGCTGATTTTGCCACATTATTGTCAGGGTGGGATCTGTGATTAGAAGACTTCCAAATTCTTTGTGTCCTGTGGGGAAGAATTCATGGCAGAACATATGAGTGTAAATGGAGTTTGTTAAAATTTAGGGAAGGGAAATACAAAAGGGGAGCATTGCGGGACCCAGGTGGAATCTGGAGGCCAAGAGAGCATGGGTCTCTTCTCCAGGTGCTTTTAAAACCTATGTTAACATATGGGAAGGGAAGAACCAGGTGATTTCCATCCAATAATCAATGAGGTGGGGGGAGCCGGGTAATGGGTGTTTCCCAGGCAGGTTGAGGGAAGTCCCTGAGCCAGAGTATGGTCAATCTGAAAATCAAAATTAAGTTTCTGTAAGTCCCAAACTTCCCTAATTTTAGCCATGCCCCCAGCCTTTTTGCCTTTCTTGTTTTTCAGATAGGCTCTCCAGCTTTTTGCTTGGGCTGCCTCCACCTGCCATCCTCTAGAATCTTTGCCTCAGGATTACAGGCATGAGCCACTGCACCCAGCTTTTAGAATTCTTATTAGTAAGAAATATGGTGAGGACTTGCTCTCCCCAGTTTATCCTTCTATGCCCCAAGTGCTCATTTGGCTTCCAATCAAGGAAGACATGGTAAAAGATTGCATGTCTATTTCTGACAGTTCAACATTGCATATCTGAATAAAAGCAGAATTGACAAACTTTTTCTAAAGGACCAAAGAGTATGTATTTTAGTTTTGAGGGTCATTTCTCTGTTGTAATGATGCAGTTCTCCCTTGCAGTGCAAAACTGCTATAGACAATGCATGAATGAAAGAACAGGGCTGGATTCCAGTAAAACTACTTCCTCTACCACCCATCACTCCCATCCCTTGTGCCTCACTCTGCCTCAGGCTACCACTTGTCTGTCTCTATAGATTTACCAGATGCTGGGCTTTCAAAGCCTACTTAGAGCTTGCTCCAGTGATTTTCATAAGAACTCAACTCTCATATTCTTCTGCTTAAAATGCCTTGAGTGGTTTCTGTTTCTGGCATTGAACCCTCACTGGTTCAGTCAGAGTTGGAGGAGAAAAACAAATGATATAGAATTTTAAAGAAGAGTTTGTTTTGTAATGTATGATAATAGATATCAGTTGCTATGATATTTAGATTGAATTATATACTCTATTAAAATATCAATATTTACCACATGCCAAAAATCATATCCTGCAAACCAATTATATTTGTGATGAGAAAGTTTAACCTTTTTTTGTGATATTGGGCTTCACCCATACTAGGTAAGCTTTCCACAGCGACATTCCTCACTATAAAAGTTTACATGTTTCACTTGAAACTATGCCAGAAGGTAGTTTTCAAAGTTTTACAGGTGAAGTGCAAACAAAGAAATGTGAAGACTTGCCTTAGGCTGGGCATCATTATCTCTGGAATGTCATTTGTAACTAAGGCTTTGACTTTATACTTTTGGCTTCAGTTAAGAAAAGTTTTCTAGCTTTTACAAAAGACAACACACTATCACGTATTTTTTTTTTAAACTTTCAAACAATATAGACACTGAGAGCCCTATTTTTAACCATACTTTCTAGGGTTAACCATAATTAACGGAATGTAGAATGTATTCTTTGAGGTATTGCTCTGACACAGGGCTGTAAGGGAAACCTATTCTGAATACTAGATGATCTTTTGAGCTGTCTCCTAGGATTTAAGATTTAAAAGCACATTCAGTGTGTTCCACTAGACTTTCTTTCAATACCTAGTGCAGTGGCCTACTTGTAGTATTTAAAGAATCTTTGTTGATTAAGTATTTTCTGTCTTATAATAATAGCACTATTGATATTTAGAATGGAAGGGTGAGAGGGGATGGAAAGCAAAGAAGTTAAAGGAAAAGGGAAAAACAAATAATCAAGTAGAAAGAAAAAAACAAAACAAAGAAACGCACCTGCACCCATGTTTATTGTGGCACTATTCACAATAGCTAAATTATGGAAACAGCCAAGATGCCCACCACTGACGAATGCATTAAGAAAATGTGGTATCTATACACAATGGAATTTTATGCAGCCATGAAGAAGAATGAAATACTAGTATTCGCTGGTAAATGGATGGAATTGGAGATCATTATGAGTGAGGTTAGCCTGGCCCAAAAGACCAAAAATCGTATGTTCTTCCTCATATGTGGACATTAGATCAAGGGAAAACACAACAAGGGGATTGGACTTTGAGCACATGATAAAAGCAAGAGCACACAAGGGAGGGGTAAGGATAGGTAAGACACCTAAAAAATTAGCTAGCATTTGTTGCCCTTAACGCAGAGAAACTAAAGCAGATACCTTAAAAGCAACTGAGGCCAATAGGAAAAGGGGACCAGGAACTAGAGAAAAGGTTAGGTCAAAAAGAATTAACCTAGAAGGTAACACACATGCACAGGAAATTAATGTGAGTCAACTCCCTGTATAGCTATCCTTATCTCAACCAGCAAAAACCCTTGTTCCTTCCTATTATTGCTTATACTCTCTCTACAACAAAATTAGAGATAAGGGCAAAATAGTTTCTGCAGGGTATTGAGGGGGTAGGGGAGAGAGGGAGGGGGCAGAGTGGGTGGTAAGGGAGGGGGTGGGGGCAGGAGGGAGAAATGACCCAAGCCTTGTATGCACATATGAATAATAAAATAATAATAATAATAAAAAGAAGTTTCAAAGATATAAACAGGGAGAGACAGTGTACTAATCAACCGTAAGCTGAAAAGGCATTAGAGAGACAGAGAGAGGATTGAAAATAAAAAATAAAAAGAATAAAGATAAGAATAAAAATAAAAAATAAGTAAATGAAAGAAAAAATATATAAATAAAATAAAATAAAACAAAATGAAAAACAGAAAAAAACCCCTCCAAGTTCAAATGCAATGAAGTTTCAGTCTTAATAATTTTGGTGTCTGTCTCAGCCTCCAATCCTGGAGATGGTGCCTCAGATGTTGTTCTGTAGTTGTTGCATCAAAGGGGATGCATAAAGTAGAACAAAACTGCACACACACACACACACACACACAAAAACCCACAAAGTGTCCCAAGTTCAAATGCAATACAGTTTCAGTAAGTTTTTCAACATGCAGCTGTAGTTTGGTTGTTCTCTCATCAAAGGTAGGGAGAGAGAGAAAAAAAGAGTCTGGAGACAGTTCTGAGAATGGTATCTGCAGTTGTGGCTTGCCTGCCTGCTGCTGTCAGCCTGCTGTTGCTGGAGGCGTTATTTATGCAGATCTCTGGGGTGAGCTTAGCACTCACCTGGCCCTGCAGGCTTTGTTTACTTAGAGTTCTCCTGTGCACAAGCCACTGCTACAAGCTTTCCCCTTTCCAAGCACACTTGGGGAGGTGACACTGAACCTGCTTTCTCAGGCCTGTGTGTTTGTTTACAGCTCATGTGGGAGGTGGGTCTTCCCTCCTCTCCTGTGGAGTTTTCCTCCCTCCGCCACTCTCACAAGATTTCCCACTCCTGGTTGCTGGGTGCATGCCCCCGCTCCTGCTGGAGCCTCTCTGGCCAGGCCTGGCTTGATTATTTACAGTTCTGGGAAGGATTCCCCTCCCCCCCTCTTTGGAGCTCAGGGAGCCCCACCCTCTTTGCAATGTGTCTTTATTGTTCTTATTGCTTATTACTCAGTTTCTCTTTTTTCCCCGGGAGGAGGTTGGTCTGTCCAGGAGGCTATGCTGTTCTGGCCCAGGGTTGTCTGTGGGAGTACCGCGGTACCGTGAAGCTCACCTTGTCCACATCTTCCCAAGCCATCTGGGCACGGGTGTCTGGCGGCCTGAGGGCTCTCCTGGTTTCTCTGTTTAACGTGAAGTGGAGATTCTCTGCACCTGCTGGAGGTGTGGAGGGGTCAATGTTTTGCCTCTTTTTGGTGGTTTTGCCTGCAAGGTGTGTCTCCAGCATCTCTCCAAGATTTCACTATAGGAGGCATGCTTTCTGCTTCCTCCCTTTAGCTGCCATCTTGGAATTCCCAAGAATCTTTGTTGACATTGACCTCTATTATAAATGAATTAAAGTCTTGACAAGGAGCTTGCTATGGTTTGGATAGGTGCCCTCCAAAGGGTCACATGTTAAAGGCTTGGTCACCAGCTCGTGATACTGGAACTGGAGTTTTGGACCCTAGGCCCAAACTCTTGGAATTCCATGTGCCAGATCTGGCCACTTGCCCCTATATAACAGAGACATGGTGAAGAATAGAGAAAGGATATTTATTACACAGCCTGGGACTCGCCATGGGGATGCAAAGTAAGCACTCAGTTCATCTTTAGCCATCTTTAGGGTATAGGTATAAGCTTTAGGTTTAAATAAATAAGATTTAGGAGCAGGAGACAAAAGGTATGCACAGTTAAACAGTCCCAGTCACAAGATGTGTTCTGGTTGACCACTATCTCAGTGGAGGGTTTTGGAGAAGTTGTTATCATTGTCATCAGTTGAGGGGAGCAATCTGGTTTCCCTGAGATGATTATTCCTGCTTCCAGGTGCAGCTTCATCATTATAGGTAATTGTCCTCACCTGGAGTGGTGGTCTGTCCCACAAGTCTCCACTGTTCCTTAGGGGAAGTTTCACAGTCCCTTGTCATAATGATGTTATCCATCATTCTTGTCCTTCCTTAATTACAAGGTGGCCTCAGGAGTGAGTGGTTCAGAACAAAGACAACAGGGACAAGATTTTCACTGGCTTTTAGTTAATCTTTAAAAGGTGGAGCTTGGTGGGAGAAAATTAGGTCACTGAAATGGATGTTGGAATCCTGACCCCTCCCCCTTCCTTTCTGCTTCCTGGTCACTGCAAGGTGAATAGACCTCTTCCACCATGTGCTCCTGGCATGATGTTGCCTGATCATAGGCCCAAAGCTGTTGGGCCAAGATAACTTAAACTTAAATCATGAGATAAAGTAAACTTTTTCTCTTATTAAGCTGATTATCAAGATTTTTGTTCCAGTGATGGAAAACTGACTAACACAGAGATGAAATGTAGAACATATATGAGTCTGAAGTACACACCTTTATGTGTAGCAAAGATTCTTTGCAAAACCAGTGCTCTTTTTCATAATTAAAGATTTAGGACTGGGGCATGCCTCAAGTAATGGAGTGCTTGCTTATCAAGGTGATGCCCTCAGTTCAAAACCCCAGTACCACCAAAAAACCATAAATGTCATGTTTCATAATTTAAGATTTCATTTACTTTTTAAAAATGTGGACACCTGTCACACAGAAATAACAAATGTCTTTATTTTGTTAAATATTACTTCATGATCTGTTCTACAAGCTATATCACTTTGATAAAGATAATAATTATAATGCTTGATAGTTATTTTGTATTTTATTTTATAGCACTTTTGAAATGCTTTGATTCTGGTGAGGCAGACTTAGTAAGGGTTAGTTCCATGTTAGAGAGGAGTAAATAGAGGTTAAAAGATGTTCACTGACTTGTTCAAGGTCACACAGTGGTAGAATTTAAACTAAAAGATTTTTGACTGTACTATTCTTTCCCCTACCTTCACACAAAACACTGCCAAGAAATTGCCTTTATTAAATGATAATTTGGGTAATATTACTTTGGGGGACAATTTTGGGATAGTTGACATATGCTTCTGCAAGTTTTGCTTATTATTGCACAACTTTCTTATTTTGGAAGCCAAGCAGTATAACTGAGTAAGTTAGTTGTGGCCTGATGAGGGTGCTCTTATTCAATACATGGTATCAGAGTTGATGTTCAATCAAGCTAATAATGTTAAAAATTGCTTAAATAAATGAATGTGCGAGTATATTTATTTTGGACCAAATAGAATATTTTAATTTAGTTTCACCTTTAAAAAAAAACTGTATAAGGAACTAGGATCTTATCTTTCCCACAGTCTGAATATACCACAGTGTAGATTTAATACAACAAAATCCCTCCAAAGATGGAATTAACTTTCCTGATTCTGGAGGGAGGCTGAGGAATGGGGAGTGAGGTGGATCTGTCCAGCCCTGAGGAGATGGTCAGCAGCTGGCATAACTCCTCTAACTCTGAGTTTCTTTCCCCGACCTAAGCAAGTTACCTACTTCTTTAAATTTCATTTTTCTTGTTTATAGACAGGGCTAATAAAATCACCTACTTAAACTGTGGTTGTGAAGATTTAAAGATATTGTTGGACAGCCACATTTCTGACCACTGGATACTGAGGCTTTTGATTTGATGCTTTTTTTTATTAGTGTACTTTTTTTTATATCAATGGATTATTGAATCCCTACAAGAGCATTTAAAATATGACTAATATGATATCGTTTTTAGTGCTGAAAAATTGAGCACTCTTCAAATATGTATAAATCTTACTATCATTTAAATTTATATTTTAAATGTGTCCTTGTTTCCCCTTCTCTGCTTTTATCTTCCTAAATACTTAGTGAAAAGATTGAAATCAAATTGATGTGAACAAGAATTCCCTGAGAAAGGAGCATCTATTAGATAGGATGCCTAGTAGACTCAAGAAAAGATACCAAAGAGTAGTATGCATCTCTCTGTGTTTTTGGGTAATAGGCTGAGGATAGTTATGTAAAAGGAGGGGAGTGTTCAAGTTAGAAGAATTAAACTTCAACCACTTGTCTTTTTTGAATGGCATTTTGATTCCTTAATCTATGCAGAGAATAAGTCTCTGACATAGACTGTAGTAGTTGGGATAGGTTGACTACTATTTTATGGAACAAATGAATTGAAAAATCTCAGTGGTTTAACACAACAAAGGTTTATTTCTTTTTTATTTCCCAGTCTGATATGGATTGGGTGGTTCTTTTGTTTGACTCTATCAAGTGGTGACTCGGGGATCTAAATTGCTTTTCTCTTACAACTCTGCCTATTTCTTCCAGCTGAATGGGGAGACAGAGGAGAAGGTCCATGCTTCCTGGATCAGAAGTGATACATCACTTTACTTACATTCCATTGCCAATAATTAGTGACATGATTCCACTCAGATTCGTAGGGGCTGGGAAATGGAGTATTTGGTGAGCATTAACAATTTTTGTCACAAAGACATTGCCTGAATTATGGAATTCTGTGTCCTTGATCTTTTCATGGTAAATTTCTCATAGGATTAGTATCAAGGAAAGGTTTTTCTCTTGTAGATAGTTGGTACACCCTTCCTTTCTTCTTTTGTTCATTCGTTCCTTCCTTCCTTCCTTCCTTCCATCAAAAGCTTTAAATTTAATGGTACTGACTACCTAATCTCTTTTTTGGTAGCATCTGTATTGGGTTTCTTTTTTTTTTTTTTTTTTCATTTTTCTTTTATTATTCATATGTGCATACAAGGCTTGGTTCATTTCTCCCCCCTGCCCCCACCCCCTCCCTTACCATCTACTCCACCCCCTCCCGCTCCCCCCCTCAATACCCAGCAGAAACTATTTTGCCCTTATCTCTAATTTTGTTGTAGAGAGAGTATAAGCAATAATAGGAAGGAACAAGGGGTTTTGCTGGTTGAGATAAGGATAGCTATACAGGGCATTGACTCACATTGATTTCCTGTGCGTGGGTGTTACCTTCTAGGTTAATTCTTTTTGATCTAACCTTTTCTCTAGTTCCTGGTCCCCTTTTCCTATTGGCCTCAGTTGCTTTAAGGTATCTGCTTTAGTTTCTCTGCGTTAAGGGCAACAAATGCTAGCTAGTTTTTTAGGTGTCTTACCTATCCTCACCCCTCCCTTGTGTGCTCTCGCTTTTATCATGTGCTCATAGTCCAATCCCCTTGTTGTGTTTGCCCTTGATCTAATGTCCACATATGCGGGAGAACATACGATTTTTAGTCTTTTGAGCCAGGCTAACCTCACTCAGAATGATGTTCTCCAATTCCATCCATTTACCAGCGAATGATAACATTTCGTTCTTCTTCATGGCTGCATAAAATTCCATTGTGTATAGATACCACATTTTCTTAATCCATTCGTCAGTGCTGGGACATCTTGGCTGTTTCCATAACTTGGCTATTGTGAATAGTGCCACAATAAACATGGATGTGCAGGTGCCTCTGGAGTAACAGTCTTTTGGGTATATCCCCAAGAGTGGTATTGCTGGATCAAATGGTAGATCGATGTCCATCTTTTTAAGTAGCCTCCAAATTTTTTTCCAGAGTGGTTGTACTAGTCTACATTCCCACCAACAGTGTAAAAGGGTTCCTTTTTCCCCACATCCTCGCCAACACCTGTTGTTGGTGGTGTTGCTGATGATGGCTATTCTAACAGGGGTGAGGTGGAATCTTAGTGTGGTTTTAATTTGCATTTCCTTTATTGCTAGAGATGGTGAGCATTCTGAAATCCAGAGCAACAGGAAGGATGGAGTTGCTGTTTGTCAGCATGGGGATGACTGAACACCTTGATGTTGTTTCTTAAAAAAAAATGTATGTTTTTAGCAATGACTGGGGGTAAGACATTGGAAGGAGTCCCAACTGGAGCTAAGCTAGAGAGCCAAGATGGGGAGCTAGAGTCAGAGTATTGTCCCAGTCTGTTAAGGTTTTGAAATGTCTTCAACTTTATTGATACTCCTTTCCTTAAGAAGAAACCAATTCCCTCTTCCATGAATGTGGACTGATTAATTTCATTTCTTTTTTTCATATCTTTCTTCATGTTTATTCACCTATATATACAGTATGTATATTGATTATATACACATATTCTATTTCATTTGTTAGAAAAATGAAATGATGCTATTTACATTATTTTGCAATTTGCTTTCACAATATAGGAGAGGCATGACTTAGACTTAGATCAAATATATACTGTAAATAGCTGCACATATTATGGTTGCATGTACTATAATTAGTTGTAATCTTATCCCTATTTGTGGTCATGTAAATTATTTCCAGTTTTTAACTAACATTTTTTATTTGCATAAATTAATTGTACAAAGGAGTTTCATTGTGATATTTACATACATGCACATAATGTACTTTGATCAGATTCACCCCTTTATATCACTCTTTCTTAACCTCCCTCTCCCCTCCCCAAATTTTAAAGATTTTAGTGGGTTCTGTTATGCTATTTTTATACTATGTGTAATGTACTTTGATCATATTCACTCCTCCCAACACCATCCCATTTCCACCTTCTCCCTCCCAGTCTCCCTTTAATTATTATTATTATGATGATGATGTCTAGATTCTGCATAGAGCAAAAACATTTTTGTCTTTCCCAGTCTGGCTTATCTCCCTCAATATCACGATCTCCTGTTCCATCCATTTTTCCTGCAAACAACATAATTTCGTTCTTTATTGCCAAATAATACTCTGTTGTGTATATATATACCACATTTTCTTTATTCATGCATCAGTTGATGGGCACCTAGGCTGATTCCATAGTTTGGTTATTGTGAATAGTGCTGGTAAAAACATGGGTGTGCAGGTATCTCTATTATATGTTGACTTATGCCCAAGAATGGGATAGTAGGATCATATGGAAATTCTGTTTTTAGTGTCTAGAAGAACCTGTGTACTGTACTAATTTCCACAGTGGCTGCACTAATTTACATTCTTACCAACAGTGGATCAGTGCTCCTTTTTCCTTGCATCCATGCCAACACTTGCTGTTTGTTTTCTTGATGAAGGACTGATGAATTTTTAATGAATGGAAATAAAGTGGAAGTGATGGTGTGTAGCTTCAGAAGCCATTCATAAAAGGCACTGAGGCTTCCTACATATTTTCTTGTGCTCTCTTGAATCACTTGTGCTGGGGAGAGGGGGGCTCTAGTTGCCATGTGAACAGACCTATGAAAAGGATCATAAGTGAAGAACTGAATCCTCTGGCTGACAGACATGTGAGTGGCCTTGCAATCATATTCTGTGACCAACGAGGCTCAGATAAGACTGCAGCCTCAGCTGACATCCACTGTGTAATCTCATGAGCGATCCAGGGCAGGAGGCACTCTGAGAAGCTGCTTTGGAATTCCTGAACTTTGGAAACTGTGAAATAATACTTGTCCTTTAAAAAAATTGGTTTTACTCAAATGCTGATGGCTCACACCTGTAATCCTAACTACTCAGAAGCAGAGATTAGGAGAATCGAAGGTTCAAGGCCAGCATGGGCAAAAAGTTCACGAGAACCATACTCAAGTGAAAAAACTGGGCATGGTGGTGTGCACTTACTATCCCAGCTACTGTGGGAAGCATAAACAGGAGGATGGTGGTCCAGGCAAAAAGCAAGACCCTATTGCAACAGTAGAGCACCTGCCTAGCAAGTGCAAAGCCCTGAGTTCAAACTCCAATACTCCCTTAAAAACAAGGTTTTAGGAACTGGACATGAATGCTTACATCTGTATTCCCAGCTACTTGGGAGGCAGAGATGGGAGGGTTGCGGTTTGGGGTCAGCCTGGGCAAAAATTTAGTGAAACCTCTCTTCAACCAATAGTTGGGTGTGGTGGTACACACCTGTCATCCCAGCTACACAGGACGCATAAATTGGAGGACTGCAGTCCAGAACAGCTTAAGCAAAAATGTGAGACTCTTTCCCCATGATAACTAAAACAAAGGCTGGGGTGTGTCTCAATAGTAAAGCACCTGTCTAGTAGACATGAGGCCCTGATTCAACCCCCAGTACTTCCCAAAAAAATATGTTTTAAAAAACATCAAAAAACTAAAGAAGATGCCTTTAATCCTAGCACTGGAGAATCTGAGGCAGGAGGAATGGGAGTTTGAGGCCAGCCTGAGCAAACCCTATCTCAAAGGAAAGCAAAACAAAACAAAAATAAAACCTAAAGAAGAAGAAGAAGAAGAAAAAGAGACAATCTATAATCTTACCACATGAAAAAGAATTTATTTATAGGAAAATTTTTTCTCTTTAGTTTTCTTCTTTTGAGAATTGCTAGTCCTAGTAGTGTGTCTGTATCTAATGTGTATAA
Source organism: Castor canadensis (assembly GCF_047511655.1). NCBI lineage: Eukaryota > Metazoa > Chordata > Mammalia > Rodentia > Castoridae > Castor > Castor canadensis. The sequence continues at coordinate 86,688,987 of NC_133394.1, forward strand.
TAGAACGTCTAACATTTTGTCAGCTTTCTTGTGCCTCACACATATTACCTCTTTTAACATGTACAAAGACCCTATGAAGTAGGTACTATTAGGATCTGCTTGTGACTGGTGGGTTGAACAAATTGTTCCAGGTTATACCACACAGGGTAGAGCCAGGAGGCAAATGATACTGAATTGAAAGATTAGTAGTAATTGAATGAATGAATAAATGGATGTATGACCTATTGGATCCTTTGCTCATTTTTCTACTGTGTTGTGTTTCTTTTTCCTTTTTATTGGTAGGAGCTCCTTATATATTATAAATATTAACTTATTTCCTATTTTATATGTTGCAAGTATTCTCCTCTTCTCAGTCTGTTACTTGACTTTAACTTATTTATTTGCACCTTTTGGTATTCATTTCTTGTTTACCTTAGATGACCCCCAAAGTAGTGGTTAAAAATATGGTCCCAGATATTGCTGTTAAAGCTTGTATTTGAGAATTATGATGTAGGAAATACTGAGATTCACTAAGTTAATCTAAATATGAACAATAACCACAGGGAATTAGTTGCTTTGTTCACACTGAGGTAGTTTAAAATTGCTATCCCCCTTTAGGCATATTTATAATTGGAAAAGGAGCTGGAGGTTTTCATATTTATTAGATTGACATTTGGGAAAATGAATTTTTACTTCACCTGCAACAAATGAATCTTAATCAGTTAAGTGGCTCTGGGCTAAAGTGACTTCTTTATCTCATTGTGTTTCCACTTTTGAGAAGCCCTTTCCAATGCAATGGAATATTCCCATCCTGCTGAACGGAGTCACATTCACTTCCTGTTAGCCTCTGTGATCCCTGAAGAATTCTTCAGGGAGACTCTGTGGCAGACATTTCTCTTGCTGTCAGAGTTCTAAATTTTGGGTGTTCATCCTGTGTTTTCTGGAATGTGATCGTATCTGTAGCCTACCAGGCTCAATCAAAATGAGTCTTAGCCTAAGCCAAAGTTCTTAAACTTCAGGAGGACCTAGTAAAACACAGATGACTGGTCCTAACCCCCAGAGTGGTGAGGCATTTTGTTAAGTTTGAGATAATACTGATGCCATGGACCAAACTTTGAAAATCTCTGATCTAAGCCACTTGTAATGATCAGCATCCTCTGCCTATAATTGGCTTAGGTACTGTCATGTGCCCCTACAGTCAGCCATGGGATATGAAGGAAGTCTTCTGGAGGGCTTCTGTAGAAGGGTTATCTCACCAGTAAAATTCAGCTTATGAATGGAGATCTTCCTTCTTCCCTGGATGTAACCCAGTCTTCTTGTAACATCTGTTGTCATGTTGTGAGGATGAGGAAAAACATTGTTGATGTGCTGAAGCCTGGAGAGGATCTTGTCCGTGATGATATCCTTTGTGACTAAAGACTCAGCCCTGGAACTGGCTCAATGCCAGGCTTCTTTGTAGAGATAGCACAAATGCTTTGTTAAGTTTTATAGATAGTTTGTATTAAGTGATGAATAGCATAAAATTTATAAAATATAGAGAATAACAATATATGAATATCCATTTCCACAAAGCTCAGCTTGAGAGCATAAGGGTCTCCCAAAGGCAATAATAGACATTTAAAAAGTAAATTTCCCTCCCCCTGAATTCTGTGCATGTTATTCTCTGGCCTTTTTTTGTGTGGCAGTACTGGGAGTTGAACTCAGAAGACCTCACACTTGCATGGTTGATAATCTGCCAATGAGCTACTCCACGGCCCTTTATATATTGGTTATATTTGAGATAGGGTCTCATTTTATGCCCAGACCAGCATGAACCACAAGCCTCCCATTTGTGCTTCCCCAAATAGCTGGGATAATAGGCTTGTACCACCCTGTCCCAACCATTGGTTGAGATAGGGTCTCATGAACTTTTTGCCTGAGCTGGTCATGAACCACCATCCTCCTGATCTCTACCTACCAAGTGGTTCGGATTACAGGTTTGAACCACCATACCTGGTCTTGTTCAAATTCTTAACTAAGTTTTTTCTATTGAATTATGTGAATTTTAAATGTTAAATGTAAAACTTTCACAGTTATAGGAACTATACGTCTCTTGCTTTAGCCTTGATTTTTGACTCATTTAATTTTGCTTGTATTGAATAGTTTCTAAATTTTAAGTTACTCAAAATTCATTATTTTTCTTTATGAGTCTCCTTTTTGTGTCTTAGTAAAGATATCAGTACCTACTTTGAGTTTATATTGTCTTCTAATTGTTTTATAGTTTTACCTTTCATAGTTACATCTATAATCCACCTGGAATTGAGGCAAGAGATCCAATTTATTATTATATATTTTAATATGGCTAACCAATTATCTAAGAGTTATTTATTGACAAGTTTGATCTGTAATACCAGCTTTATCAAATCAAGTTTGTTTATATGTGAGACTCTGTTCACATCAACACTATTATCTTAAAGCCTTATAATAATTCTTATATCAAATAAAATAAGATATTTGTCCCCAACTTGTTCTTCTTTATTGATTTCTTGGGTGTTCTTAGCCCTTTGCTCTTCTGTATAGTTGTTTGGTATTGCTTAAATTGTAAAAAAATTTATCCATTGGGAATTTGATTAGAATTATGTTGAGTCCATGGATTGATGGAATGATATTGAATTTCCTAATCTATGTCATTTTTTTAAAATGAAGTTTTTATAATTTTCTCCATGGAGGTATTACACATCTCTTAATTTTTTTTATTAGGGACTTTATATATTTTGATGCTATTAGACACGGTATCTACTTATTAAATATTTTCTATGTACTTACTGATAGTGAATGAAAATGCCATAGATTTTTTTTTTGAGACAGTCTTGCTATGTAGCCTCCTGTCTCAACCTCCTGAGTGCTGAGATTGCTAGGATTAAAGACATGTACCTCCACACCTGGCTGAATAGATTTTTATGCCTCAATGTTGTATTGTTCAATCTTACCAAAATCTCTTAGTAATTTTATCTTTTTATTACTTACATTGTCTGTGAACAGAATCATTTCTTCCTTTTGATTTTTAAGCATTTTATTTTTTTGTGTGTGGTATGGGATTGAAATTGAGGGACTCAAACTTACTAAGCAGGTGAACTTCCACTTGAGCCACTCTGCCAGTCCATTTTCCATCTTTTTAACTCTGTTTTTTTCTTTCTTTTTAATTTTTTTCTTTTCACCAAGAACACCTTTATTGTGAAAAGAATAATCAGATTATTTAGGTTTTTAAACCAAGAAATCTAAAGCTGCCAATCACAACTTCTAATTAGCATGAGACAACCAGGTTAAAACCTCATTTTAGATAAAAACAACTTTTAAAAGCTTTGTTTAACTTAAACATTCTGAGAGACCTGTTGGGCTTAGGCTGGCAATCACAGGTCTATAAGTCAAATATAAACACAAGCACACAAACAAAATGAGCAATAAGTATCACATAAACAAGGTAAATAATAGGTGGTCTCATATTCAAGGGAACAACACTTAATTCTCTTAGGCATTCAGTGCAGCGAGGACACAGGGACAGATATACATCACTGCCTCGCAAGGGAGAACTGAAGAAAGGTAGTGGAAGAGACAAAATAAAGCCCTGGGGACATGATGGAGAGGGCACTGGGAGGCTTCATGAACCCGGTAGCATCCAGGCCAGATCCAGTGGATGCCAGTGTGTGTGAGGAGGGATTCAGGCTGGAGGGAACAACTTAGGCCAAGACACTGAGCCACAGATGCACTGAACAGTATAGTGCTTGCTTTGGGTAGAGAAGTAACCTAGTAAGAGACTATAAAACAGAGAAAGGAAAGGAAAAGCTCATCCAAGAGGGCAAAACACCTTCCCCACACAGAGGCTCCAAACGCCCTTTGTAGAGGTTAAGTAGCTGAGGACCACTCTGCAGGTTGTCCCCAACCCTGAGGCTCTCGAATCAACCCGTGGGCAAGAACCTTCCTTAAGGAAACTGTCTCTGCTCCAAAAAAAGTAAAACAAAATGTCACAAGCAAGCAAAACTCAAAACTAAGAGACAGAGTAAGCTTTAACCCCTGGTACACTGCAGGTGCCCCAACTGTCCTGTGTCAGCTATTTCCTTACACTGACTCAGTATATCATGCTCCTAATATACTCACTTTAAAATGAATAAAAATCACACAAAATACAAATTTACCCCAAATAAAAGCCAACATCAACTTAAGGATCATCCTATAGTATTCCTACAGCAACCTGGCATATTTTAACCTCTTTTTTACCCATTTACAAACTATCCACACTCTCTCTTGCTCTGGAAGCATTACAATGTTGCATTAGATTCCTATCTTCTTGAGGTAGTTCAAAGTCTGGAAATTTGCATATTTTTCTATACTACCACGGATGGGTAGTTATCCTAAAAAGTTTATAATCAAACTCTTCCCCCTGATTCTCAGACTATTATAACTTTTTCTCCTCAGGTCATAACAAACTAATTTAACAAATGGAAACAAAAAGAAGTGAAGTCATACAAAAATAAACTTAAAATTAAGTGAAACAAAACCAACAAAAAATGTTTAAAACAAAGAATCTGTGTCTTCATATTAACAGTCTAAAGTGTGCTAAAAACAAAACATTTACTTGGTTTATCAAACCTATAGACCTTTTATAAAGTACTCAAGAAGTCAGCACTTGGGAGGCTGAGGCAGGAGAATCCAGAGTTGAAGGCCAGCCTGGGTTACATGGCAAGACCCTGTTCCACAAAAAAATAAAGACAAGAAATTAATAGCTCATACAAATAGGGGGAATATTCTAAGTGGCAACATAAGACTAACATAAACTCTTTCACCAACAAAGAGTTCTTCTGAGATGCCATGTCCATAAGGAGGGATGTTTGGCAGAGCTGGCTGCACAGGACTGCCTTGCAGGCCAGACCGACCACCTTTAGGTCTGCTTCAGAGGTTCAGAGATATACTGGCAGCTACTTGCTCCAAGTGGGTCAGGGAGCCCTAAGGGATGTCCACTGGCTTTTTGTGCTGCACGGTGATGTCCTCCAGCACCTGCTACTAGTGCCTCAGCTTCATCAGGTGCTTCTGGACCAGTGTGTTTTTCCTGTGCAACTCACTCCTTAGTTCTGAGACATCTTCTTTGATAATTTGTTCTTGTTTCTGGACAGACAGCTGCAATCTTTTTTGTGGGAAAAACCATTCTGTCTTGCAATGTTCAAAACCTTCTAGATATACTGACCAATACCAGTTCAAATTTCTTTCTGATCAATGCCTTATAGTACTGACTCACAAGAGAAGCAAAGCAAGTCTTGAGTGATGACTCCAATTTGTCCACCAAGTATTGTCAGAACTTCTTGAACTGCCAGGCACTACTTGAAGAAGCGAGGCCTGGTGGGGAGTCCCGTTGGGGGTGGCAGGGGTCCTGGTGGCTTTGAGAAGAACATATTGAACAGCCAAGTCTGGGATGATTCTCTGTTTTCTATTCTGTATAATTTTTTCAGATTGACTTCAATTCTACTAATTCTTTGATAATTATGATTAATATTTTTCAAATCTTTTTGGAGATTTTTTTATAGTGCCTTACATCTTCAATGTCCTCATTTATTGTTATGTTGTACTATACTATAATATACTAATTCTAAGATGCATAAAAGTATTCCAATATCTGAAGTCTTGCAGGGTTGATTCTGCTGGTTGTTACTGCTGCCTCTTTTTTAGTTTTACATATGTGTCCTGTGTCTGCCTTATTTGCTTTATGAACTCATGTTTCTTGGCATTTATCTGTGACAATTCTTTATAGCTGAGGTTGAAGGCAGATTCCTTCAAATTATTTACCTTTATATCAGATAGCTACAGGTACCATCAGCTTCGGTCTATTTTAAATTCTGAGTGATATGGAATATTTTAGATCAATTGGTAGGAATTTGGGCCTGGTGGTGGATATAATATTCCTAGGGGTAATATTTGCTTCTTTCATTTAGCACGTGGTTGAAATGGACCATTTTTCTTTTAGAGACATAATCTATCCCACTCTCCATTCCAAAGGTACAGGTTTTGTTTTATTTAATTAAGTTAATTAATTAATTTTTAGGGAGAGCAGTTTCTGCTTTTCCTTATCTCATGAGATGACTAATTCCTAATCCTGTGGCCTGTGAAACCTTGATAACATCATGGCTCAATTTCATAGTTTCAGTGAATTCCTCAAAGTGAAAAAGCAGCTTCCTTGCTCCTTCCTCACTGGGTACCATTTTCACCCAGTGTGTTCCCTCAGGGTATTTATTTATTAATAACTGCAAAGTTTGGCCTTTCACTTATAAAACTAAAAATATTTTATTAAGTTTTTTTAATTGTTTACTGTAGGAGAATTAATACTTAGTCATTCATGTTGCCAGAACTGGAAATTCAACACTTAGTTTAATTGGCTCTTATGTTAATTGGCTACATTTAATTGGCTCTTATATTAAGTGCAGTCAAAACATTCAACTGACACAGATGGATTTTTGCTTATTCATCTGCTGTTTAGTAATTGTTATATAATTCTTGATGACTCATGCCCCCTTACTGTGAAAGAATCTTATAAGTAGGAGCTCTCTGTCATAGTTACTCAAACATATCCTTTATTTTCTAATGGTGTAGTTTTGATTTGCATTTCCTTTATGACTAAGGATATTGAACATTTCTTCATGTGTTTATTAGCCATTTATACTTCTTCTGAGAACTGTTCAATTTGTTTGCCCATTTATTAATTGGGCAATTAATTATGTGTTTAATTTTTTAGCTCATTGTATATTCTGGATATTAATCCTTTATCCATTGAATAGCTGGAGATTTTCTCCCATTCTGTGGATTGTCTCTTGATTCTGGTAATTGTGTTTTTTTTTTATGTGCAGAAACTATTTAACATGATGCAGTCCCATTTGTCTGTTCTTGTTCTCATTTCCTGCACAATTGGAGTCTTATTCAGAAAATAATTACCTATATCTATATATCCACAGTTTTCCCTGTTTTACTGTAGTAGTTTCAAAGCTTCAGATCTTACATTAAGATTTTTGATACATTTGGAGTTGATTTTTGTACAGGGTGAGAGATAGTATTCTAGTTTTGTCTTCTGCATTTAGATAACTATTTTTCTTAGCACCACTTGTCTTTTCTCTAATGTATATTTTTGGCTCCTCTGTCAAAGATGTGGTTTTATTTCTGAGTCTTCTTTTCTATTGTCCTTCACTGTTTTTTTTGGTTACAGTGACATGCTATTTTTGTTACAATGACTTTGTAGTATAATTCAGACTTCTGTATTGTGATAACCTCAGCATTGGCCTTTTTGCTTAGGATTAGTTTTGTTATTTGGGGTCTTTTGTGCTTCCATATGAATTTTAGGATAATTTTTCTGTTTCTGCAAAGAATGGCATTGGGATTTTGATGGGGGATTGCATTGAATCTATAGATTGCTTTTGGTAATATACCCATCTTCCTGATATTAATTCTGCCAATGGGGGAGGTCTCTCCATCTTCTGGTGTCTCCTTCAATTTCTTCCAAGATTTTATAGTTTTTATTGTAGAGGTCTTCCACCTCCTTGGTTAAGTTATAGCAAGTTTTTTTCTGATGCTATTTTGAATAGAATTATTTTCCTGGTTGGTATATAGAAAAGCTACTGATTCTTTTATAGTGATCTTATATCCCACTACCTTGCCAAAAGTGTTTATCAGATATAGGATTTTTTTTTGTGTGTGTAATCTTTAGGTTCTTTTTTTTTTTTTTTTCTTTTGGTGGTACTGGAGTTTGAATTTAGGGCCTCATGCTTGGTATGCAAGCATGGTACCACTTGAGCCACTCCACCAACCCTCTTTAGTGTCTTTTAAGTATGGACTCATATCAGTTTTAAGTAGGGATAATTTGACTTCTTCCTTATTTGAATCCTTTTTTCTTTCTTTCTTTTTTTTTTATTGCTCTATCTAGGAATCCCAGTACTATACTGAATAAGAGTGGGGAGACTGGACACCCTTGTCTTGATCTTGACTTTAGAGGAAATGGTTTTAGTTTTTTCCCAGTTTGTAGGATGTTGGTTGTAGGTTTGTCATATATAGCCTTTATTATGTTAAGGTTTGTTTCTTCTATTCTTAGTTTCTTCAGAGATTTTATCAGGAATGGATGTTGAATTTTGTCAAAGGTCTTTTCTGCATCATTTGGGATGATTATGTGGTTTTTGTCCTTGCTTCTATTTATATGCTGTATATGTAAATAAATATACATTTATTTATTTATGTATGTTGAACCATCCTTGCATCTTTGGAATGAAACCAACTTGATCACGGTGTATGATCTTTTAAATTTGTTGCTGAATTTGGTTTGCAAGTATTTTATTGAGAATTTTTGCTCAGTGTTCATTAAAATGATTCATTTATAATTTTCTTTTTTTGTGCATCCTAAGACAAGATGATAACTATTATTGTTTATTTGGTCATTTTCCAGGGCTTCTTGTGGAAGGCTAGGATTGTGGAAAATTTTTAGGTGTGAAAGCCCTATAAAAGGATTCTAACATTTATATTCTTACATAAGACAATCTATGTGCCAGCTGGATTTTTTTGTGTGATGTTTGCCCTTTTAATGGACCAGAATCCTAATTGGGAGTAGGAAACAAAACAGAAATTGCAGCTGGTATAGCTTTGTCCCTAATTTTCTGGGCCTCTGTTTCTTCATAAGTGAATATTTCTAAATGGTAAGTGATGACTATCACTAAGTGGCAGAAAAATCCCTGGGTTCCTTTTAGCTCAGCATAAAGATACTCTTAGAATTATTGGGACCAAGCCACTCAGTATCTTCTAGTTGTGAAATTTACTTAGAAAGATGGGGAGATGTTGCCAAAGGATGACCTTCATGTGTTTGTCTTTTTCCTTTTTCACTATAGAGTCAAGGAAGAGCTCTGAGAATAACATAGAAGCTGAAGCCTGAAGAATTTATTGTTATTTCTCAGGCCACTTAGAACTTAATCAAATATGAAGAAAACTGGAAATTCAAATTAAGCCTTGATGAAGTCACCGTTTTTGCTAATTTACTTCTATGTTTGTTATGTATGTCAATAACATTCGATCATATTCACGTCTCCACCTTATGCATTATTACTAGTTATTCACTTAAAATTGAATTTATTCTTAGAGCAAGAGTTTTGCTCTATTTTTCTGAAAACTATGACTCCAGGAGCCATTAGAATGCAGATTTTTGTTGTGGCTGTTCCCACTTCAAGGCACAGGCTTCCAAATCTGTGCTAGTGGTATGTGGCTCACGTAACCATAAATTATAACTGCTTGCTCACTTTGATGCTTTAAACATTCTTTAAGAAATCTTGGAATGACTTGGAAAATGCTTCATCGGGAAAAAGCAATACAGTAAGTTTATTTTCTCTTAATTGGACCAGTGTAATTTATTTTTATTTTTTAAAGTGTACGTGCTTCAAATTGCCAACCAATTAAAAAGTCAGTCTTAAAGTAAACAATAATAAAGAATTTAAAAACTAGGCTTTGCTTCAGTTTTTCTAAGGATAATAAGATTATAAGTATAGTTTCTAATTAATTTAGAGACCATTAAAAGCCACATATATTAAACAAGTTTGGATTTTCTGTGATTATCACTCAAACTTAGTTATTAATTATTTTTCTAAATAGCAAGATGAATCTGCACTCAGTCTTTGCCCCTCTAATGGTCCCTTAAGAATCATTTTGCTATTAGCCTGGAGATGTTCCAAAAATGTAACAGTGTGGTGGCAGTCTACAGCATAGCCTCAAGGGAGACATCAGAAGTCCATTCAAATGTGACTGTTATGCTCTGGATCCCACATTGAAAGTAAGGGTGCAGTGTGTCTGGAAGGGAGGTGTGCAATAGGCATATTCTATCTCTGTCAAGTCATCAGTCTCTGGGGAAGCACAATCTAAAAGTCATCAGTGAACTCCTGGGCATTGCCTTTAATCTAGGTCTTTTTGGGGATCTTGAAATATGGTGGGAATAACCAATTTGAAGCAAGCAAATGCTAATCATGCAGCAGTCAGCTGTACGAGCAGCTCTCATCTGGGGATTCAAGAACACTTTGCAAAACCTAAGCCATTAATCTTCACAGTGGCCCTCTGGAGTTCACATCCATCCATCACCACCCATCTTTACAACTGGGAAATCTGGGATTTCAAAGGAAAGGCTGCACAGGGTCCCAGTAAGACCTATAACCCAAACTAGGATCAGGCCATCAAGCTCTGGAATTGATGTAGTCACAGTGGGTTTGTAGGAGATATAGCAAGTGGGATGGAGCCATGTTTAGGTCTGTGATATTGCTGGTTCTATCTGCACCCCACTTAAATATTCTGTGTCACTTGGAGAAATGTTAATGGGAAAAACTGAGATGTTACTTGTGGTGTGGTTTGCCTAATTATTTTTTTCTCCTACAGATCTCTCTTTGCTATAATTGCTCTTAATTTGATCTCCTATGCCTGAAGTCATAGATTTACAGCCTTCTAGAAAACAAAGAAACCTCAGAAATGGACCACTTTTAATCTCCCTATGGAAAGAGATGTTTTGATAATCTGGGAAGGGTTAAAGTTATTGACAGTGAAGACATAGGCATTCAGGGATAACTCTATTCCTGTTACCTTTATCTTTTCTCCTGAAAATTTCTGGCTTCATAAATATGCATGAATAATGCATGAATAAAGAAAACCATGCTGGGAGTCAGGGCTAGAAGAAAATAAATTGTAGCAGTGATAATTGCTCAGATATCATTTGGGTGAGGCTCACAGATTTACTATATTTTCCTTATCTAGTTGCTACACTAGTGGCTGGGTACCTTTGAATCTCCTGTGCTTCTATTTTATATAACAAAATACTAAGCATCATGGAGAGTTAAGCTGCATGCCAGAAATCTCAAGATTTAAAAAAAAATTTTTTTGAGACAGGGTCTCCCTATCTTGCTTCAAACTTGCTGTCTTGCTGTGTAGCTCAGGATGACTTTCAACTCAATGATCTTCCTGCCTTAGTCTCCTGCATTCTGGGACTACAGGTTTGCCCCTACATACTTGACTAAGTTTCATGATTCTTAAAAATGCAGTCACATAGCAAAATAAAAGAAATCCTGAGATTCTTTCCTACTTTTGTAGAATCTTAAAGTAATTGGTATACCAAAATGTCTTTTGGTAAGTCCTAGTCTGTGATTTATTATCTAAGACTGACCAATGCCACTTAATTCTAATGAGCAGTTGATTTTTTTATCTGTAAAATGCTAATAGTGATATTAACCTTATAGGGTCATTGTAAAGAAATTTTCAATATGATAATGGTTGATAGTAGAGTATTACATATTAAAATAAATATTTTATAATTCTGTTTGAATATAAAGTTCTTACTGGAATTTTTTCTTATTGAATTAATTACATATAGGGATTTATTCACAGTGACACATTAGACTTCCAGACAAGTTGGGTAGTTATTTAGCAAAATTGTGGATTATCTAGGAGTGAAATTTTGTGAAAACGTTAACCATTGCAACCACAGAGCAAGTAGGCATTGCATCACTGAAGATGTTGAAATTAGACACCTGGCAGGGGATAAGGCGAGAGAGAGAGAGAGAGAGAGAGAGAGAGAGAGAGAGAGAGAGAGAGAGAGAGAGAGAGAAAGAGTCATGAGCCATAGGATTCACAGTCTACAGAAACTTTGGAGGCAAAAATTTGGGCTCAGAGTTAAAAAAAAAGACTTTAGCTTTATGTACACTTGTAGATATGTCTGTACGTATGCATGCATGTATGTATCTACCCACCATCACCTCCATCCTTCCATCCATATCCATAGAAGACACCTAGTTGTCAATCACTTTTCTTCTGGAAAACCCACTTCATTGACTTAAAGATGCCAGATTTTCATTTCTCGGGGTATTTACAGCCAATAGTATTCATGTGTACAACTTTGAGATTGACCAGAGGATGAAAATCCAATGTACTGAACAGAGCAGGGCAAAAAGACGGAAAGAGCCTGGGTTCTGGATGATGACTCTAAGCTGCTGGAGAAATTCTTGAATTAATGCCTTCAGATGTCTTATTAATTGAAGTAATTAGATGTCTTTATTGTTTAAATCTCTCTAAATTGGGTAGTCTGTTAATTGCAATCAAAGTATATAGACATACTCTTAATATTAATCTTTTCTCTCTATGTTTCAGAAATGGTTTAAGGTACCCTACAAAACAGTATAATTAAAGAAATTTGAAATGAATAAAAATTGAGGAGAAAGAAAAAACAAGCTAAGAAAGGAGGATGGACTGAAGGCTTATGTTATTACATAAAAAGTATGCCATGAAATTTAGTATACTTTTTAGAAGAAAGCTAAAACTCTATTTTGTGATAAAAGAAGCACTGCTAGCAAAATGTCTGATAGTTTCCCATGAAAGTTTGTTGAAAGAATAGATTAGCACAGGAGTTTGTTCCATATCTCCTCTGTAGAAAGGAGATAAAATTTAGCATGGAGAATCAGAAGTGTCCCCAGTGAACAGGCATTGAAACTGAGGCCCTGGTGTGCTACAAGCAGTTTCGTGACCCTGTGGCTTTGTGTTAGTCATTTTGCCAGAAAGGAAGAAGGCCATAGAGATTCAAAACAAGTCCTCAGATTCCAATATGAATCTATTAAAAAATTACAACCAGGAAGCTTACATCTGTGATTCCAGCTATTTGGGAGGTAGAAATGGGAAGGATTGCAGCTCAAGTCCAGCACAGACAAAAAATTAGTGAGATCCTATCTCAACCAACAGGTTGGACACTATGGCACATGCCTTTGATCAAAGATTCGTGAAAGGTCCCAAATAGGGGGATCATGGTCTGAGACCATCCCTGGGCAAAAGCTCAAGACCTTATCTGAAAAAATAACTAAAGCAAAAAAGGCTGGGAGCATAGCTCAAGTGTTAGAGCACTTAACTAACAAGCACTAGGCTCTGCCCTTAAACCACAGTACCACCAGTATACCATGCATTGAGACACCCCTTTGAATGGCAACTTAAATATTAATAATGAAAATCAGGACTGTAAAATAGGCACAATGTGTGCAGGGGGGGCACATGATGGAGAGGGGAGGGTGAAGGAAGGAGATTAAGGTGATGGTATATGGAAGATGGACTTCATATACCTCTATGAAACAGAACTAAGAAACCTCTTGCAATTGTTTTAAGTGGGATGGGGAGGGGGCTGAGAGAGAGACAATGGGGGCAATGTAAATAATGTACAATATAAGTCTAATCAGAATTATAACTGTGACTCCTCCCCTGTATGATGAATCTATCCTAAGAAAATTTATAATAATAAAGAAAGAAACTACAAAACATGAAAAGCATTATCACTACATAATTTATGAGAGCAAGAACTGGAAATAACCTAAAAGGATGGGCTCATATTGTACAGTTACATGTTGTACAGTAAATTGTGGTTTATCCAGTTGATGGAATGTTTGGATATTTCTACACATATTTAAATTTTCAACAATAATGCATCCCTCCCTAAGTAGCTAACTCAGTCTAGGGAAACACACTTTCTCCCCACAAAAGGGAAACCTAGCATCTGATTTGTTAGTGTATCAACCTGGGGAACAGTTTTGTCTCTCACTATCCTTTTGGACCAATTAAAAAAATTACTGTATTCATCATCCTTGGTTCGTCATATACTCTTCTTTGGTTTCTGAGTGATCTTTTGATCTGGTCATTTGATATCCTAAAACCTAAAGATTACAAAGTAAAGTTAATCACAACCACAAACTTTATGTAAAATAGGGAAAGGGTGGATGGAAAAGTGTATAGGTAAGAAAGTACGGAAGAAAATATGTATAGCTACTATGGTCTTCATTTATGCAACTGGTCATAAGATTAGACTTGGTATTTATAACTTCTTTCTTCCCAGTTCATGTTCCTTTTTTCCTCAGTCAATATCTCAGCAGGTTTTTTTACCTGGTAGGCAACCCAAACTTCCCAAGGAGTGTGAGCCTTTAGTTGTCATCCTGAGTGTATTGAGTGGCTAAGTCTTCTTTTGCCAAGGGACATGGTGGTACTAGAAACTACCATTTCTTGGCTTCCAGACATACTTCTCCCTAGCCTCATGGCTGTAGTCAGCATTGCTGCATTTGATCCCAGAGCCTGGTAGGGTTACTTGTCATTAGATTCTCTTTTTCTGGGTCACAGATCTGCTTATTTTATTTTTGAGCATAGCTATCTCTTTAAATACTTTAAATTTATGATTATAATTTTGGAAAGAGGGGAGTAGACTTAACTTGTGTACCATATTTATATACTGTAAAGTCCCAACCCATTCCCCTCTTTAGAGCTAGCACACCCATTTCCGACTCCTGGGAGAAAAGGTGGCCAAGGCTCTTAGCTGTGTCCCTCTCTGAGATTTACCTTCAGCTGTAGAGAACCTCATTGCCCAAGGTTACTTGTTTTTGGCTGAAGTCCTGCTTCAGTTTGGAGAAACTCTGCAGAACCATTCCAACTCCAGAGCACCTGGTGGGGTGGGCAGAAATCTTAGTTACAACTTCTTTGCAGTTTCCTGCCATTCGGTCCTGCTGTTTGCATTTCCTTATGGGTGAAGTTCCTCCTGAGAACACTCTCCTACACATGACCCTCCACCTCAGAGTCTACTTGGGAATCTAATCCAAGAGTTTACCAGAGAAGTTATTCAATAGTCTGCAAAAGACACCTGTGCTTGAAATGACATAGTGGATATCTATTATATTTTTTCCCAGCAAACCTTATCTTTTCTGAAAATTATTCTTTCTTTTGGAAAATCTCATTTCCTGTGACTCCTGTCATATTTTTTGATAGATTTTACATATTCTTATGTAACTCTTCTTTTTATAATTCCTCTTTTCATTTAATCTTGTCCAAATTGGATTTGTGCTTCTTTCAACTAAGTGTTCTAACCAAGTTTACTAGGTGTATCAGTCAGCTTTCCGTCACTGTGACAAAATATCAACCTATATGAAAGAAAGGCTTATTTTGGTTTCAGTGCATGATCTCGTGACCACATTGCTTTGGACCTGGGGCAGCACAGACCATCAAGGTTGGAGCACATGGTGGAGGAGGTTTCTCACTTAATGGTGGCCAGGCAGGGAAAGAGAGAGGAAAAGGCTTAAGGTCCCACTCCCCACCCTGCAGCCTAACTTCTTTCCACTGGTTCCCATTTTTCAAAGGTTCTACCATCTCCCAACAGTGCCAAGGCTGGTGATGAAGTCTTTAGTATATAGACTTTTGGGGCTCATAACTGTTAACACTAGGTTAAAGCATTATTTTATAAAGTAGAAAATTAATAGGCCTGTTTTACTAGATTAGCCTACTACAGCCTACCAAAGGAAGGTTTTAAGACAGTGTAAGTGAATAAAAACCATATTTGTTATTTTTTTTCCTTAACATGAAAATTAGTACATGTTTATTGTAGAAAACTTGAAAGTAAAGGAGAAAGCTTCTAATTCCACTCTAAGATATACTTAGTTCTTGGATATCTTTCTCATCTTTTATCTAGGGAAGTTGTAAGTTTATGAACAGGTGTCTTCTTTCAGGACAATGGATTATACTGTTGGTAAGCTGCATTAAAATGTTTTAAATACATTTTGCACATTTTTTATGTTAAGTACACTTCTACCACACACTTTTTGATAACTAAGTAGTATTCTACCATATGATTCTATCATAATTTATTGAATCAAACCTAAATTCAAATTGTTTTCAAATTATTGCTGTCACAATGACATAGCGAATGAGGTCTTAAGCCCAATATTTAACACAATTTCTGAAGGTGTAATTGTTGAATCAAAACTTATATCAACTTTGATATAAGCTAGTAAATCAGTTTCTGAAACTGTTGTATCACCTTACATTAAAGTCAGTGTGTATGAGTGCAGTTTTGTAATATTGGGTTAATTTCTTAAAGGAATTTTGTGACGTTGATAGGCAAAATAGTGTTTTTTCTACAATTCATATTCCTTTAATCACTAAAAGATGAAAGATATTTTACATGTTTCTTGTTTCTCTCTCTCTGTGCATGTGTTTGTGTATGTGTGTGTGTGTGTGTGTGTGTTAAAGTATGCAGTCTGCCTGTTAAGTCCTTTGTCCACATTTTTCTTGGCATGTTAAACATTTTTTATATTGTATAATGCAGATTTTTTTCCAGTTTGTTGTTTGTCTTTTAATATTGTCCATGGAATCTTTTGATGTGTGTAGTTGAATTTAGTAATGATTTCTTCTTAGTTTCTATTATGCTTGGAAAGGCTTATACCAACCTTCAGGCGGAGGAACTTTGCTGGGCGGTGGGGTCACCTGTGGGGGAGGGAGGGGCTGATGGAACTTGTGACTACCTCTGGAATCCTGACAAGTGCCCTGGGATTGTGTTTTCTATTCTCTTCATTTTACAGATGAAGAAGCAGTGGTCTGGGGAGAA
This sequence comes from Castor canadensis, assembly GCF_047511655.1. NCBI lineage: Eukaryota > Metazoa > Chordata > Mammalia > Rodentia > Castoridae > Castor > Castor canadensis. The sequence goes on from NC_133394.1 coordinate 86,705,383, forward strand.
TAAGAAACAAGATTGAAGTGGCAGATTATGAAGTCTCCTAATAATAGCATTATCTGTGAGAGGATATATCACATTTTTATAAAAAGCACAATTATTTTCATGGTGGTAAAAAGGAAAAAAATCCCATTGTGCTCTTCTTATATTCTTATTTGGCCAAAACATTGAAATAAGGAATTAAAAATACCCCTGAAAGCTGATTACATCTTTACACTAGAATTGATGGTTCTAATTTCTTTTTATTGATTGTGTATCATTTTATAAAAGCTATATGGATGTCATGGTGCTTACCCAAAGCAAACTCACCATTGCAACCAGCATCTATCTATAATTGTTAACAGTGTCCGCAAATCAAACAGGAAGCCCTTGAAACTGAAGAGGAAGACTAGGCTGTGTAATATTCAAAATGTAGCTTGTTTTGAAGGCTCAATGACTGGGAACAAATAGTAAATAACTGAATATTCCAGAAGTAGGCCTTGCATCTGTGAAGTGGGATGTAGGGGTGCCAGATTTAACAAGTAAAAATGTGGAACACCCAATTAAATTTGAGTTTCAGATAAACAATGAATAATGTTAATGTAATTATGTCATGCATTATTTGGGACATACTTGCATTGTAAAATTATTCATTGTTTATCTGAAATTCAAATTTAATGAAGCAGTCTATGTTTGATCCAGCAACTCTAGGAAAAGGGAACATTTGTTATACATATTAAATACTAGATCCATTCATTGCATGTATTATATGAGGTTGTTTTTTTATCAATCCACTTGTAGTAGTTGAATGAACAAGGTACTTTCAAGGAAAAGTCCACCAAGTCTCACATAGATAAGAAAATTACCAATAAGACATAGAAATAGTGTATTGGTGTTCTAGGGCTGCTCTAGACAACAAAAATGTATTGTGTCACAGTTCTGGAGGCTGAAGTCTGAAATCAATGTGCTGGCAGCATCCGGCTTCCTGTGGAGCTGGTAGAGGAATCCTTACTTGTTTGCCTCTTCCTGTTTCTGGTTGATGTTGGAAAAAGGGACTGCTGTATTAATTAAAGAAAAGTTTTATGTTCCCTGAACATAAGGTATATTGTGTTTTTAAAGGAAGATACAGTAATAGTCATTGTCATGGAGTCTCTAATGTGATGGTCAGGTGAAGGCACCCTCTACAATCCCAGACGGATCCCTGATAGCTCTTTTAGTAACTTCTTATAAATTGTTCCAAGAAGGGTGGGGAAAGATGTCATAAAACTTCCAGGAACTTTTGCTCTAAAAACATGTAAAGCATTTTTATTTTAAGTGCTTTGTGATAATGGAAATATTCGAATGAACCACTCACTTTGTATAATTAGTATATGTGAATAAAATAATTTATTGTTTTTCCTTTTTTAAAATCTTTTTTATTTGTTTTATTGCTGCAGTGGGGGTACATTGTGACACTTACCAAAGTTCTTACAATATATCATTTGAATTCACAAACTCCATCATTCTCCTTTATCTCCCCTCCCGCAATTCCTGGAACAGTTTTAACAGGTCTCATTTTTCCATTTTCTTACATGAGTATATAATATTTTCACCAAATTTACCCTTATACACCCTTTCCCTACATTCTTCCCCTTCCCACTGGTACCAACCCCCAGACAGGACCTATTTTACCTTCCTGTTCTGTTTTTGAAAAAAGACATTTTTGTTTGTGTAAGATAGCTATACAAGGAGTTTCATTGTAACATTTTTATGTATATATGTATTATAACCCAAGTTAGCTCATTGCCTCTATTTTTCTCCTTTCTATGTTAATCCCTTCTTATAATGATTTCAATAGGTTAATAAAAATAATGTAAAAAGAGGCACATGCCTGTAATCCAGGGTATGTTGTAGGAGGAGATGGGAAGATCGCAGTTCAAGTTCAGCCTGGGCAAAAAAAGAAAAAAATGGAGTTAGTGAGATCTTATCTCAAAAAGTAAACCTATAACCACAGCTGTATAGGAGGGAAATGTAGGAGAATTGTGATTTTAGGCTGGCCTTGGCAAAAGCAAGACCCCGCCTGAAAATAAATTAAAGCAAACAGGGTAGGGGTACATGACTCAAGTGGTATAGAGCTTGCCTAAGAAGTGGAATTTCCTAAGTTCAAACCACAGTAATAATAATAATCATAATACTGATGACAAAAATAAAATAAAGTGATTTGGGAGAGATTTTAGACCACAAAGACAGAGGAACTCCTTAGCAATGAAAAACTTGTAGAAGACATCCCAAAAGAACATCAGAAGTGGCCAAGGAATATCTATATTGAAGTTATGGTATCAGTAGCACATGGTTTATTTAATCAAAGTCTTGATCAGATCAACTTTCTAATTCAGAACAGATCAAGAAATTAGAATTAGTGTTAGAATATTTATCTATCTATGCCTTTTGGAAAGATGATATAACAGCATTACGAAAATCTTGAAAAATTTAAAACCACTATAATCTCAGAAGCCTTATACAAATGTGTTTGTTTCTGCACACTATCTTCTACTCTTTTTACAGTACAGTGCTATATTATTTTAAGGTTGGTGAATTCCTTATGATAAAGTAAAGCATACTTTTGTTAACTTAAACATGTTTCCTTCTTTGGAAATAATGACCATCATCTTTAAAAGACATCTTTGACTTGGGCCTATCATGGAGAAAGATTTCAATGAAAATATTAAGAAATTGTTTGACATGATAAATAGGTTGGCTTGTATAACAGGGGACACTAGTTGACTTGGAGAGGGTTACAAACAATTTCTAAAGTGCAAATGATTCAGGTTTGTAAATGTTTCACCCAAGTTACTTCAGACTAGGTTACAATACATTTTACTTTGTATGATTTTTGTGTGAATTTCAAGTAGGAGAAAGTGCTTTTTGAAGTGAATTTATCTCCAGTACATTGGCATCCTTAGGCAATGTCTTAGTCAGGCAGTTGTCTTAGGCAATATCTTATAATAGGGCTTCTCTGAAAGCTTTCACTCTGCAATCATGAAAATGCATTTTCTTGGCAATTCCTGGCCCAGCAGACTTTTAGGTGCTTGGATATTACCAAGATAGGAAGGACATTGGTTGTAAGTAAGTAGTCTAGCAGATGATGGGGGAGTCTGAGGAGCATCTTTTCTTGCCTCGGATGTCAGCACCAGTTTCTTTGCTCTTTCCGATCTTCTACCAAGAGCCAGGACCCTGCCTCTGCTTCCAGGTAGATCATGGAGCCTCTTCTTTCCCCTGGACAAATGTTATAATGTCACTCTTAAATAGTTTTTTAATGTTAAGCATATATTTTATTTAGTTTCGTATAGACAAATCATTATGTGAACAAGTAATCAACATAAAAGTACCGAATTATTTTTTTCATTCCTTGCAGTATGGGGATTGAATTCAGAGCCTTGTGCATTCTAGGCAAGCATTCTGCCACTTGAGCCACACCCACAGCCATTTTGTTTTTGAGACAGGGTCTCCCTAATATTGCCTAGGCTGGCCTCAAACTCATGAGCCTTCTGCCTCTGCCTCCCGAGTAGGGACTATAAGGTGTGTACCACCATGCTTGGCTAATTTTCTTATTCTCTGTGCATGTGCTGAGTACCCTCCATACTCTTCTCTTGGACTTCTTTGCTGGCCTTTTGTTTTGACAATTGATGTTGTTTCCACTGTGTCCAGTCATGTCTCTGTGCAGGCCAGGTCAGTCTTTAGGTGACTGAACTAACCTGACTATGATTCTATCTGCTGGATCCTTAAATTTCCATTCTCTCTCCCTGCCCTGTGCTGCTGTGAAACTCCAGTCTGTCTTATACTGAGTTTTGAGACTTAAAATGGGCCTTTATTTCTGAACCATTAGTGAATTTTTGTCTTGAGTGTTCCCTTTCTGCTTTATCTGTTAAGGACTATGATAGAAACAGTTTACAGCAAATGTCCAAAATGTATTTGTTGATTAATGAGTACACAAGTGAATGAAGAGACATCCCTCTAAGAGTTGTTTAGGCAGAAAAAAAACAAACCTCAAGAAGGGTATCTACCTGCAGTTCTTCACAGTAGATAGAACTACAATTAAAAACCTGACTTCAATGCCCATAGGAAAATACCAAAAGTGACAGCTAATTTGTGTAATAGAAGAAATACTCATAATTTTCTCTCTAGCTAGGGATTGTTTCAACAGTTAAAGAAGAAACATTGATAGACTTTAACCTTTACCCATGACTTCTGGTTTTATTGATTGTGTCTTGGAATGTGAACTGTGAACTCTTATATCACCTCAGTATCTGATTAGTTTAGAGGAATGGCAATGGCTTTGCGTGTTGGCAGATGTGATGTACCTTGAGAGTAGCGAGCATCAAGGATTCTCCTGAGAGACCCCTGGCAGGAGAAAAGCACCACGTGGAGTTAGGAGCTTGATTTGCCACGGTTATTTGGGGTCATGGGGCAAACTCATACCCTGAAAAAGGAGCTTGATGCTTTGTTTTCAAACACCAGGATAGGCCTGGAACAAGGGTGCTTTTCTTTTCCTGGGGAAGGTCTTTGGAGGCTCCTATAGATGTCTCTGGGCTTGAAATACTCTTTGCAGAGGTTTTTAATTTATTTTGTTTTTGTTGTTTTGGGCCATGAAACCCTTTGGGAGTCAAAAGAATGTTGACTGCATACAGTGAAATATATAGAATTATAAAGAAAACCAACTTTACTGGTTTTCTACCTGTTATCACAGTACAGTAGATCTTATCACTGTTGTGATTTTGAAGTAGTGATGTATGTAAATGATTTTTGCAATGTAATGGTAACAATGTGATGTGATATCTGGGATTTGAATTGGAGACAAATTCATAGGTGCTCTTAATACACTATTGTTTGTGCCTTACATTATAATGGAAAGGAACAAATTAGAGATTTATGAAGAAAATGATATTTTCCCAACCAGGTTGACAATGCCCTAGTGAAGAACCCTTTCTCCTTGGATTAATGTATAAGCTGGCTGCAATGCAGCCACTTCAAACCCAGTCAGCTAGGCCTCCCCCTAGGTGGCAGAGGGATCTATAAGGCAATTACCATGTGACAATTGAGCCCAGATTCATCGTTTCATCTCTCTATGCATCATGTTTTTTTGTGTCACTGAATGAGATGTGCTGGTCCCATCCTTACCCGAAGGTTAAATGTAGTGATCTATGTCAAATAAAATATGTCACATGCCTTCAGGTCCTTAGACACAAACTCAATATTTAGTAGGTGTAATTTCATTTAGACAGATGTAAGGAAAATTGAATGGGAGAGATTAATTTTCATTATTCATGACTCTTTATCTACCTTTTTCTTTGACTTTTCCTAACAAATGTGGCCTTATAATGATAATTTGTAGGATTCCTTTAATGCAATTTGGCTTGTTATCTTATTATTATTAATAATTTAAAATTTCTTTGTTAGTTGAAAGATACTAAAAAAAATAAGGAGGGAGGATCATCTGCAATTCCTGAATGAGTTTTGGAGCTACATAAGGAAATGAAAGTGATCCTGTTCTCTATACCTGTAACCCACAAGACAAACAGGTGAATAATATGTTTTTTAAAAAGAATTTTCAATGTTTCCCAGCCTGGTATGTGTATTATTTTTTGGTGTATATGTCTGTTTTTGTGTGTATGATTGAATATGAATATATGATTGAATATGTGAATATATTTTATTGATTGTTGTTATCAACTGTGACAACTCTAATGCTTTCTATCTAAGGTCTCCTCCATCCCTTTCTTTGGTATGATTAGGCCATATTGGGGTGTCACTTCTATTATGTGTGGTCTTTGTGTTTGTCACACAGGACTTCTCTCCATTGAAACCGGGATGAGACTGAAGACCTGAGTTTGTCTGGCTATGGGGAAATCACTAGTCAGGAAGAACTGGAAGAGTGTTAATCTAGGTTGGTTCATTTAATAATCCTTCAACATTGGGTTCCTTTGCTGTGGAGTTTGCAGTGGGGAGGTCTTTTTGCAGTATTCTGCAGCAAAAAGTAAACAGAAGTCTGCCAGGGTTTCTGAGAAGCCTTGGCTTCCCTGGTGCAGATGTGACTGCTTTGTTCTTTCTGCGCTGTCCCCATACATGTGTTAGCTGGGGCTGCAATTCTCAACTCATGACCCCATGGAAGATGGAGGATTGTAGTGTCTAGGAACCAAGACCAACTCTGGGGACTATGATGTGAGGGGAAATAACCCAACTCTGACATGTTGAGACTACTGTTAGTTGGGTTTTCTTTAAATACAAGCCTTAACTAATTCAACATGTCCTCAAACCAGAACAATTGACTCTCCCTGTGATCACTGAAGGGAAAAACAGCTTCTTTTTCCTCTGGGCTTGCTCAGTTGGAGGAATGGGAGTCAAGGATTTATCTGAAGAACACAACTAAGGAGAGAGGAGGGGAGGACAATGAGGAATATCGAAGGACATTCTCTGGATTTATAACTGGATTTATACCTTTTTCTTATTGTCCTGCCTAATTTTGAGTTATGTCCTTCTTTCTTGGAAGCAGCAGAGTTCTGACTCTGAATGAGTCCACAGCTGGCCTCATTCTCTTACATTCACATGCATGCTCCACTGCACAGACACTTCTTTCAAGATAATTGTCACAGACAGACATACACACATGGACAGACATAATTTTTTTTGAGATAGGTTCTGTCTATATAATCCAGATTGGCCTCACACTCACTATGTAGCCCAGGCTTGCCTCCCGAGTTCTTAGATTACAGATGTGTACCATCATGCCTGGACTAATTTTCATTTATACATAACTTGAATCATACTTTATTTACCTAAAATTTAAAATTTAGCTTTTGGATTTAAAAAAATTTAGTATATATCAATTCTATAAAATAAAAGGTTTCAGAAACCCCACAAAGGCTCAGGATTTAGTAGTTTACTGTGGATGCTTAATTCATTTTTTCCATTACTGCCCAATTTCCGCTAAAAATGCATTGCTTTCTACAAATCTAAAATTTTCACTTTCTCATTTAAATTAAGCACATTAACCTTAACCTTGCTTTTTGGGCACTATTTGATTTTGAGAGGCATATTTTCATAAAATTAAGGGAAAGGAAATTCTCAGCAGATCACAATGATTTAAGCATAAATTATGATTTAAAGATAACACAGGACTGACTGAGAGCTTCTCTGCACCAACTGAACTGTGAAATGTACACACTGGAATTAAGCAATTTTGTTTTTGAAATTTCTTTTGAGTTTTAAAATTCACTATATATACTTGGTCAAAAACCATGTGTTATAAATCTGTGAATTTGTCTTACTGTATCTTGAAGTATTTTCCCTTTACATATTTTCCTTCTAATAGTTTCAAATCTTGTATTAAGGGATTTGGTATCATTTTGGTTGCTTTTTTTTTTTGTACAGGATGAAAGAAGGTTTCAGTCTTCTATATAAAACTGTGGATATACAGTTTTCCTAATACCATTTGGTGAAAAGATTATCTTACCTTTTTTTTTTTTTTTTTGTTGGCACTGGGGTTGGAAATCAGTGCTTCACACTTGCTAGGCAGATGCTCTTACTACTTGAGCCACTCCACCAGCCCTTTTCTGTGATAGGTTTTTTTCAAGATGAGGGTCTTGTGAACTATTTGCTTGGAATGGCTTTGAACTCAATTCTCCTGATCTCTGCTTCCTGAGTAGCTAGGATTACAGGCGTGAGCCATTGGCACCTGACTCTTTTCTTTCTTTCTTTTTTAAAATTTCCTCCCTCCCTCCCTTCCTCCCTCCCTCCCTTCCTCCCTCCCTCCCTCCCTCCCTTCCTTCTTCCTCCTCTCCTCCCCCTCCTCTCCTCCCTCTCCCACTCTTTTTCTTTCTTTTTTTTATTGTTATGCTGAGGGTATATTGTGACATTTACAAAAGTTCTTACAGTACATCATAGTTGAATTCACCCCCTCCATCATTCTCCTTTATCCATATTATCTTTTCTGCTGCATATGTTTTTGGTACCTTTGTTGAGAGTCAGGTGGCTGCAGTTGTATATGCATATTTACATATTTATTTATGGACCTTCTATTCTATTCCACTGTCTATGTGTCTGTTTTTGTGCCAGTATTGTGCTGTTTTTGTTACTATGGCTCTATTGTATAATTCCAAATTAGGTATTATAATACCTCTAGCATTGCTTTGTTGCTTAGAATTGCTTTGGTTATTTGGCGACTTTTGTGTTTCCATGTGAATTTTAGTCTTGTTTTTTTTTTTTTTTTTCTTGCCCTGCAAAGAATGTCATTGGAATTGCAATGAATCACTTTTGGTAATATGGCCATTTTCACAATATTAATTCTGAGGATCCATAAATGTGGAAGGTGTTTCCATCTCACAATGTTGTCTTCAGTTTCTTTCTTCATTGTTTTATAGTTTTCATGGCTGAGGTCTTTCACCTTCTTTGTTACATATATTCCTAGTTTTTTTTTTTAAGCTATTGTGAATGGGATTGCTTTCTTAATTTCTTTTTTAGTGAGTTCATTACTGGTATCTAGAAAAACTATTAAATTTTGAATGTTGGTTTTGTATCCTGATATGGTGCTGAAAGTTTATGAGATCTTAGGGTCTTCTGGTAGTGTCTTTAGGATCTTTTAAGCAGAGGATAATATCATCAACAAATAGGGATAATTTGGCTTCTTCCTTTCTTTTTTGTATACCCTTTATTTCTTTCTCTTGCCTTATTGCTCTGGCTAAGAGTTAAAGCATTCTCTCCCATGTTGAATAATAGGAGAGAGAATGTACACTTTTGCCTTGTGCCTGATTTTAGAAGAAATGGCTTCAGCTTTTCCCCATTTAATATGCTGTTGGTTATAGGTTTATCATACAGAGCACTTGTCAGTGTTAAGGTATGTTACTTCTATTTTTGGTTTTTTTTAAGACTTTTATTGTGTAATGATGTTGAATTTTGTAAAAGACTTTGTCTGCATCTAGTACCATGATCATGTGATTTTTGTCCTTTATTTGGTTTATGTGACGTATTAAGTTTGATTTGTATGTGCTGAACCATCCTTACCTCCTTGCAAGCCTTAATGCTTTCAGACCCTGCCCAGCAGTTCACCTGCCTGGGGGAGGGGGAGGCTATGAAAGTCACGTGATTTAGAGATTCTGGGTTTGGGGCCTTCAAACCTTCTTGGAAGCAAACACACTGGAATGTGGTTCCTGGAGGTGGGTTGTAATGTTTTTAGGGTGTGCTGGTAGTTCATCAACCTGCGTATATGCACGTGTGTGGGGGGGGGGGTGGGGGAGAGGCGCATTGAAGGCTGTAGTCTGGGCTCAGGGCCCTCAGATCCACATAGCAGCCAACATATTCACCCAAGAGGCAGGCGCTGGGGAATGAATACTCTGCCAGCCACAGACTGGGTGCTTGTTTTTCCATGACCTTCAGGCAGTGAGACTTGCTCCTTGCCTGGGGAGGGAGTATCTCAGACCGTCATGCCCTTTGCTGCTGGATCTCACCACGGCTTGAATTCCACAGCAGGAAGTTGAGTTGCTGCCCACAGGGAAATTAACAGCTTGTGGGCCAAGCAGGTTTCCCCTTGCTTCATAAATCCCCCAGTGTACCCCCAGGAGCAGCAAGCATCCAAGCCGCAAGGTGATCCCTGGACGCATCAGAGAGTGGGGGATCAACCAGCACTGAGTTCTTCCCCGGCTGGGGGCGAACTGAGGGGCATAGTCACTCTGCCTCTCTGTCTCCATGACCACTTTTCATTCACTGAAAAGTGAATTTTTTTCACTGTCTCCCTCTCAGGCACTATGGCAAATTGTCTGAAGGTCCCCTGAGCCGTGATTACTCCTTGTTTTCTTTTTCTATTTTATTGTTGTCCTGGGTGGGGATACATTGTGGCATTTACAAAGGTTCTTGCAATATATCAAATATATCCTACTTGAATTCACCCCCTCCACCATTCTCCTTCATTCCCCTCATTCTTGGAATTGTTTCAGCAGATGTCTTTTTTTCCATTTACATACATGTGTACACAGTATTTGCTCCATATTTACCCTCCTTCACCATTTCCCTACCTTTTCTTACTTCTATTTTCAAGACTCCAGAGTAATTCAGTCTTAAATAATAAGCCCTCCCTCAAGACAGCATCTTGCTATAGCTCTCAGGGACCAGAGAGCTACAGAATATCTTTCAACATTGAGAGGAGGCTTCCATACCAGAGCAGTCACTGTTTTACAAAATCCTTACGCTGGGTTTAAGGCTTGTGGGAGGTGTGTGCTTAACATGAATTTAGAATTGACAGTCACCCAGGCTTGTATGGCCTACTTTGTGATTGTTGTCTTTGGTTTTCTCTGTGACTCCTGATGTGTGTCTCTGTTTCTTTGTGCTTTTCTGTCACCCTCCTACTTCTTTCATGATTCTTGATGATCTTCCTCTCCTCTTCTCTTCAGAATATACTGTCTCCTGTTTTTCTGACTTCTTATTCACAGAGCAAAAATGGTGGATGATGCTTTTTTTTTTTTTTTTAGTTCTTTTCTTATTGTTGTGCTGGGTGGTGGTGCATTGTGGCATTTACAAAAGTTCTTATATCAAATATGGTGAATGTGTTTAATCTGCCATCTTGCTCCACTTTCACATTGTTACTCTCTGTAATCTTTTAAATGTGATTCTGAATTCAGTTTGCAAGTACTTTTTAAAAGGTTTTTGCCTCTTAACTTCATCAAGGAAATTGGTGTATAGTTTCTTTTTTTTGGAGTATCCCTATCTAGTTTAGGAATCAGGACAAAATTGGCTTCTTAGAATGAGTTTGGAAACATCCCTTCTCTTTCTATTCTATGGAATAGTCTGAGGAGCAGTGGTGTTAGTTCTTTTTTTAAAGGTCTGGTAGAATTCAGCTGTGAATCTGTCCAGTCTTGGGCTTTTGTTTTCATTTCATTGCTCATGCTTGGTCTGTTGGTTTTTGTGGTGAACACATATAAGATTGCTGTTGTATTGATGGATTGTATTGTGTTAAAGTATGGAAAATTGTTGTAATAAGAATTATTAGCTAGTGTGTGTTAGGACTTAGAAACCAAGCCAGAGAATGACAGGCTGATATGCAAATGAGCCAACCCCAAGGTGGCCAGCTCAATATGTAAATAAGACAACCCTAAGGTGGTGAAGCCGATAACACTAACTATGAGGTCACCACCAAGCATAAAAACCCAAGCCTCACTACCACTCTTCACTTGCCTCCTTAATGCTAAAGACTGTGCTGTTGGAGCTCATCCCGAGGCTCTGACATAGAGGCAGCTGCTGCTTGAGAGCACCACCCCTTCTCCTGACAACCACTGGGTGTTGCTGGTGAACCATGAGACTGGACCTGCAACTAAGAGCAGCTGAGAGGGTTCCTTGGAGCCCTGCTGCACTCCACTCATCAGCTAAGAAACCGTCACATGGTGAGTGAGGGTTGGGGAAGGCCTGAGTAAACTGGCTGGCTAGGGTAGTAGGGAATAGGCATTAAGATTCATGTGAGAGAGAGTGCCATGTGGATTTGTTTGAATAAAATCCTGTTCTCTGCTTACTCATACTTGATTGATAGTGAATTATAAGTGCTCACGACAGTTGGCATAGTTGGCAGGATCTTGTGAAGGGGATTATAATTGTGGCTTTTTGGCTTTTTATAAGCCTAGTACAAGAAATGTGAATCTGGACACAAATCTTGGTCCAGGAACTGATTGAGGCATTGGAGGCACTTGAGCGAAGGAACAAGGGAGGGTGCAGTGAGCAGAAACCTTGACCAACCACGTGTACGATGCCAACCCAGTTCGGTTGGGGAAGAGCTGGTAGCTTGGGTGTGGGTCCTTCTCTCCTGTGTACCTAGGCTTACCACCCAAACGAAGCCCACCCAGCCTTGGTTGGGGAAGAGTACGTAACTTGGGTGAAGGCCACCCCTTGCTCCAGATCAAAGGGAACCCCTAACACTGAGATTCTCTTGGAGGGATTTTAGAACTTATCCCCAATAAGGAATGCCAAGTGGCTATGAGACAGTGGATAGCTAAAAGATTATATAGAATTGGAGACTCACTATTAGACAAACAAATTTGGGAACTAAACATGGCTGGATCCATTTGTTGGTACCTAAGGAAGGCGCTCATTAAGAGAATATTTACCCTAGCCACCTGGTGGGAATCTGAAGCCTAGGTCATGGCAACTGCCGGGAGTAAAGTATGGGAGAAGCTGAGAAGGAAATGGGGTAAAAATAAAACAAGGGTAGAGATAGAGCCAGGGTCCGCTTGGAAGGAGACAGAAATGCTAATGCAGGAAAAATTTAAAGATTATCCTAAGGTGACAGACCCATATACAGTAAACCCCATAGTGAGAAGGGCCCAAAAGGAAGAAATACCAGCCATATTGTGCAAAATAATAGATGCCATAGATATTGACCGAAGAAGGGGAAAACAACTGGTCAGTAAGGTCCTAGGCAAAAATAACCCTTAGTTGAGGCACGCCTAGCAGCAATTCGAAAGGTGACTTACACCCCTGTAAAAGGGCATGAGGAGTCAGGAGAGGAGACCACCATAATAGAAAAGAGATCTCTGACAAGAACTGAGTTGCAACAATATAGAACAGCATTTGCCTAGAGAAGAGAGAAGGATGTAACCTACTTAGAAGGAATATGGTCTAATGGAGCTGATACAGTAGAACTATCAGCAGCTGAAATGAAACAGCTTGCAGGTATGATAGAAAACCCCCACATACATGAGGGACTACTGGTGGCTCTGGAAGTGTGCCCAGAGGCCACCAGGACCTTGTTTGCCTGGATAACAGAGTCATGGAGGAATACAGTACCAGACATGGATATGTCTTTGGTAGAGCAGAGGCAGTTCAGTGGAGGAATTTAAATGAGGCCATAAAACTGGTAAGGAAAGTAAGGATTTTATATAAAGTTTACCACCCTAAAATTAGGACAATATTGGGGGCACCAGTTTTGAGAGACATGAAAAAGATAATTATAAATGGAGCACCAGCACAATTAAAAATGACCTTAACAACAGCCTTAGCACAGACAGAAACTTTACAGGAAATCACAGACTTTATTAAGGAAGTGAGAAACTTAGAAAAATGCAAGGTACTGTCCTTCCTGGTAGAGAGGAAAAGAGAAGCTAAATGGCCACCAAAACAGCTTACCACCTTTATAACTGAAGTACCAATGTGCTTCAGGTGTGGTAGGCCTGGAAGGGAATGTTGCTGTAGACAGAGACAGAATTTCCCATCCAGAACCCAAACACAAGGTTAACCCCCCCACTTCCAAAAAATGGCAGAAGCCCCTATGAGGGCCAAATACAACAAAGAAGGCCAGGATGGAACAGTTGGGGACAAATGATGAGGAATATTAGACCTTTTGGGAACCCAAACATGAGCAGAGGCCCAAGGCCAGAAACATGCTCATGGGGACAAAGGTCATGGGGTCAACCAGTACAGAGACAACAGATGTCAGACTCTACATACAACTATCAGAACTTGTCAATGGACAGACCCACTTCCTAACATTTTTAATTGATACAGGAAGTGAAGTCACAATTGTCATATCATGCCTTGCCCCCAGAAACAGAATCCTATACAGATACAGGAAGTAAATGCTATAAATATTGCTTATAGATGCCCAATAAGAATATTAGTGTATGATAGAGAGCCTATAGAAACAAATGCAGTCTTTATGTCTGCACCAACAGACTTATTAGGAATGGATATTATTCCACAAATATATAGTGCATGGCTACCTTTAAAGAAAAATAAAATGTTACAAGTAAATCTGGCAGAGGTAAAAATAGAACCAATACTACTGCCAGAAAAACCCTCCTTTACCAAACAATACCCATTGAAGGGAGGACATGATGAAATGACAGCATGTATAACCCAGTCTGGCTGGTTAAGAAACCAAATGGCACCTATAGATTCACTGTGGACTTTAGAAAAATTAATGGGCTTTCACCTGCAATGCCTGGTAATTTACCAGATGCACAAGACTTATTTTATAGAATACAAAAAGGAGCATACACATGGTTTGTATTGGTGGACTTATCTGTTATGTTCTTTGCCCTACTGTTGCATCCTAAATCTAGAGAAATGACCACCTTTACCTGGAATAACAAACAATATCAATTTAAAAGATTACGGTAGGGATATAAGAACAGCACCATCATAGCACATATGACTTTACAATGGTCACTAGACAAATTGAAAATCCCAGATGAATGCTTAGTACTGTCATATGTAGATGATATAATTATAGCTGGAAAGGGGAAAGAAAAGGTATCAAAATTACTAGAGGAGACAGTGGAGATATTAAGGAAAGATGGGTGGACAATAAATCCAAATAAAATACAAAACCCACAAAACTCTGTTAAGTTCTTAGGAGTAATATGGACAGTGACAGGACCAAAGGTCCCTGACCCAGTCCTAGATAAAATTGCCAATTTAAAATCACCAACTAATAAAACGGAAGTGCAACAAACTTTTGGATTGTTTGGATATTGGAGAAATCATATCCCATATTTACAGATCCTATTACAACCCTTGTATGAGGTTATTAAGAAGGCCTCAGAAAGGGTTTTTAAGAAGGCCTCTGATTTTGAACGGGGCTCACAACAAGAACATGCCTTTAAGGTGGTAAAGGAGTTGATAACAACTCATAGTCAACCATATACCATTGCATGCACTGAAACCATGATTCTGGATATTTCCTCTCAAGCAGGATATAGAAACTGGGGCGTAATGTGTAAATGAGGTGCATGCACAGTACCCATATCATTTTGTTGTAAAGATTCCCATATGTGGAATCCAAATATACAATTTTTGAGAGACTCACTTGGATGCTCATGGAGGCGGTGAAAACAGTGTGCCTGGTCCTGATGGATCAATGCCTAATAATCTGTAGCCCAGTACCAATACTAGACTGGATCAACATGAAAGGGGAAGCCCTAGCTAGAACCCCATCTGAACCTAAGGTGTTGCAAGGGAAGTGGTTTCTCTCTGAGTTCCTCAATAATCATAAGATCATGGCAAAGGGGAAGACTCCACTCTGGATGGAGGAGATTGCCTCAGCCCAGCTGGTACCATGCCCCATAACCATGCCAAAAATTACACAGGCCAAGAATATTGGCCATCAGGGGGACAGAGAGATGGGACAACTCACAAACAAATGCCTGGTTCACGGATGGAGCATCCATGTTGCTGAGTGGCAAGCTGCATTGGAAATCTGCAGCCTGGAGACCCATGGATGGGCAAATCCTCACAGACCAAGACACGGGTAGATCAGCGCAACATGCAGAGGTCCATGCAGCCAGATTGACAATAGAACAATCTCACAAAGAAGGATATAAAATTGTTAGGATACATTCAGACTCATGGTGTGTGTGCAATGGTATTGCAGTATGGTCAGGAAAATGGAAACATATCAACTGGCAGATAAATTGCAAGGACATATGGAAAAAAATGGATGAATTCTCCCAGTCTATTAGCATCTATGTGACACATGTGGATGCACGCACAGGGAAAGGTGATCTGATATCTCAGCATAATGAAAAGGCAGATAAGTTAGCAGCTCTAATGATTACCAGAAATACACCTTGGCAGGTGAAAGAGTCCACAGACCATTCTGTGACCTTATATAGGAAAGACAACTGGGCAGACCCGTGGCATGTGCATAAACAAGAAGGACGAAAAATGATCCTTAAAAGAGGACCTAGGAGTAGGGCAATACAAGATAAACCCAAATGGACTAAAACTAATATATTTGGGAATTATAAGACTGAACAAAATGAACAAATAAAACAACAAAAACTCAAGATGTGTACCCCATCAATACAAGAACTAAGAGACCTTCATAAGGCATTAGGCCATTGTGGCACACATGCATTATTTACTTGGGGACAATTAAAGAATATTGACCTGTCTTAGACAAAATGTAAACAGACAGTGGAAAACTGCCCAGATTGCCCAATGACAGTCCAAAGATTTAGATATAGAGCCCCACCAGAATTGTAGAAACCCAATTGCTTTAATGCTCTAATACAGATAGATTTCATAGGACCATTGCAAACACATAAGGGAGATTATGCATGCACAATGGTAGATGTACATTCTGGCATAATGCTGGCAAAGGCACATAAGAGACCTGACGCTATGGGCACCGTATACACCCTATGGTGTTGGTGGGCCAGATACGGGCTCCCTGACCATTATTGAGTCAGATCAAGGCACGCATTTTACTAGCCAAATAGTCAAGAAATGGGCCCAGGAGATGGATGTTATGTGGAATTACCACCTAGCATACAACCCACAGGCAGCAGGTAACATAGAAAGACATAATGGATTATTGAAACTGAAACTACAGCATTTGAAGGATCTGCCACTGAGTACAGCTTTGGAGATAGCCTGTTATGAGCTCAATTCTAGGTTAAGGCTTGGCAGACCCTCACCCTTTGAAAGTGCCTTCCCTAGACCATTTTTTAATCCAGGGGTGGTAACTCAGGGTAACAAGGTACTCCTACCACACAGAGTTACTTTGAAAGATCACAATAATAATCTCTCTTCACAGGAGATTGTGTGTTCAGGAGCGCCCAACACTGTTTGGACTACAGGGAAAAAGGGCGACCTCAAAATCACTAAAATAGACAAGCTGGCACCACAATGCCATCTTTAGCATCACGCTACCTGAATTACATACATACTACTTACCGTTGCATTATTTTGCTCATTACTATAGTTACTCTAGCTTGGGTAGGAATCACAGTAGTCAGCCATCATACCCTCTGCCATGAAAGGAGATGCCAGGCAATGCCAATAGCAATACTACCAATAGTACTAACCTCATGTGCAAGAAATTTACTAACCATACTTTGTGTATCCTGGATCACTGGCTCCAGTGATGTTAGTTCCACAGCTCCAATCAGATGTAGGAGCAGGCACCAGTGCTAGAATCATTAACAATCAACTGAAGGCTGTGGACTTTGAGGATGACATAATACTACAGTGGAAACCTGGACATTGCTTCAACTTGGCAAAGACACAGCATCAGCTTGCAGACGGGGGGTGGCATTTACACCATTCCCCCATCAACTCAATGGACTGCATGGACATACTTACAACAATGGGCTTCAGAGGAGATTCACCCACATCCACCAACTACAGGATTTCTCATCTTCTTCATTGTTTCCCACTTCTGCCCAGTGGTGACACGTGTCCATTTCCACATGTATGACAGACTGGGCATGTGTCACTATGGGACTAATGAATGCTAGGCAGCATGCTATACAGGACATTGGCATCCTGTTGGTTGGGAAAAGGCTTTTTATTGCAACTTTCACATGGACATGAAAGAGGAATTGTTCCCATTTGTGATGCTAATTAACTCTTCCAGTTTACCATGGAACTCATCCCTGAGGCCCTATGCTGAAGACTAGGACCTCAAGGACTTGGGGGGTGGACTGTGGTGAACACATATAAGATTGTTGTTGTATTGATGGACTGTATTGTGTTAAAGTATGGAAAATTGTTGTAATAAGAATTATTAGCTAGTGTGTGTTAGAACTTAGAAACCAAGCCAGAGAATGACAGGCTGATATGCAAATGAGCCAACCCTAAGGTGGTGAAGCCGATATGCAAATAAGCCAACCCGGAGGTGGTGAAGCCGATAACACTGACTATGAGGTCACCACCATGCATAAAAACAACCCAAGCCTCGCTACCACTCGTCACTCGCCTCCCAAACTCTGATGACCATGCTGTTGGAGTCCATCCCAAGGCTCTGACATAGAGGTAGTTGCCGCTTGAGAGCACCGCCCCTTCTCCCGATGACCACTGGGTGTTGCAGGTGAACCATGAGACTGGACCTGCAACTAAGAGTGGCCGAGAGGCTTCCCTGGAGCCCTGCTGCGCTCCCCTCATCGGCTAAGAAACCGTCACACGGTGAGTGAGGCTTGGGGAAGGTCTGAGTAAAACTCCTGGCTGGCTAGGGTAGTAGGGAACAGGCATTAGGATCCATGTGAGAGAGAGTCCATGTGGATTTGTTTGAATAAAATCCTGTTTTCTGAAGTAAGAGTCTCCTGAGTACTGCTTACTCGTACTCAGTTGGTAATGAATTACAAGTGCTTGTGACAGTTTTAAAAATAATCTTCTTAGCTCAATTTTATTTTGTTTTATGTGTCTAGAAACATCAATTTCTTCTAGATTTTCTAATTTATTGGAATGAATTTTTTCAAAATATTTCCTAATGATCCTCTGGATTTCAGTTGTATCTGTTTTAACATTTCCTTTTTCATCTCTAATTTTATTAATTTCTGTTAATTTGGCTAAGGGCTTGTTGATTTTATTTAAACTCTAAAGAATCATCTCTATTTTTTTTGGCTCTTTGTATTGTCCATTTATTCTCCACTTCATCAATTTTAGCCCTGATATTTATTACACAGCTTTGATATTTACTACTTTCCACTAATTTTGGATTTGGCTTTTTTTTTTAAGATATTGAGTTGCATCATTGCTTATTTATTTGACATCTTTCTTATTTTTATTTTTACTATTTTTTTTGGTACTGATGATTGAACTCAGGGCCTTGCACATATTAAGCAAGCACTCTACCACTGAGTTATATCCCCAGCCTCTCTGATTTTTTAATGTAGGTACATGTAGGTACATGCTTTTCTCTTAGAATTGCCTTCACCATATCTCACAGACTCTCCTAAGTTGTATTTTCATTTTAATTTGATTCTAGGAATTTAAAATTTCCTCCCTGATTTCTTCAATGGTTCACTGTTCTTCAGAAGTATATTGTTCAATCTTCATTTATTCATGTATTTTCTGTAGTTTCTTTTAAAGTCGCATACCTTATTTATTTTTTATTTTATCAGTTTTACATTTACTTACGTGTGTATACCTTGTTTGTGCCACATTCCACCCCTGCCCCCACCATTTCCAGGCAGAACCTGTTCTGACCTCTTCTTGTTCTCCGATTTTGTTGAAGGGAAAGCATAAGAAATAATAAGAAAGACAAAGCATTTTTTGCTAGCAAAGATAAAGATAGCTATACAGAGAAATTCCTAGCATTGCTTCCAGGCACATGTGTATTGCAACCCACACTGGTTCATCTCTACCAGACCTCTTTGCTACTTCATGGTTCCCTTCCCATAGTAGTCTCTGCCACTATGTGAATAAAGGTTACTTCATTCACTCCTCTACAGTAAGCACATCAACCGCATTCAAGTTTTAGGTTTCCTTTCCATTCCCTATTCTGCCTATACGTGTTCTCCCCTTGGTGTGTGACACATGTCCAGTAATATTCCTGCATTTATTTTAGGACTGTAATCTGCATATGAGGAAGAACATGTCATTTTTGGCCTTTTAAGCCTGGCTGACTTCATTTAAGATGATTTAAGTTCCATCCATTACCAGCAAATGATAAAATATCATTCTTCTTTGTGGCTGAATAAAATTCCATTGTGTATAAATACAACATTTTCTTGATTCATTCATCAGTAGTCGGGCATCTTGGCTGTTTCCATAGCTTGGCTATTGTGAATAGTGCTGCAATAAATATGGGTGTGCAGGTGCTTTTGTATTAAGTCGCATTCCTTTGGGTATATCCCTAGAAGTGGTATTGCTGGATCATATGGCAGATATATGTTTAGTTTTTTAAGGAGTCTCCATATTGTTTTCCAAAGTGGTTGTACTAGCTTACATTCCCACCAGCAGTGTATGAAGGTTCATTTTTCCCTGCATCCTCTCCAACATTTGCTGTTGTTGGTGTTCTTGATAATAGCCATTCTAACAGGGGTGAGGTGGAATCTTAGTGTGGTTTTGAGTTGCATTTCCTTTATGGCCAGGAGTGGTGAGCATTTTTCATGTGTTATTTGGCCATTTGGATTTCTTCCTTTGAAAAAGTTCTGTTTAGTTCAGTTGCCCACTTCTTTATTGGTTCATTGGTTTTGGGGAGTTTAGTTTTTTGAGCTCCCTGTGTATTCTGGTTATCAGTCCTGTGTATAGCTAGCAAATATTTTCTCCCTCTCTGTCTGTGGTCTCTTCAATTTAGAGACCATTTCTTTTGTTGTGCAGAAGCTTTTTAATTTCATGTAGTTTCATTTGTCCATCATTTTTCTTAGTTGCTGGGCTGCTGAAGTTCCACTGAGGAAGTCCTTGCCTATACCTATCATTTCCAGGGTATTCCCTGCTCTTTCATGTACTACCTGCAAGGTTTTGAGTCTGATATTAAGGTCCTTAATCCACTTTGAGCTGATACTAGTACAGGCTGACAGGCATGGATCTAGTTTCAGTTTTCTGTGGACAGATAACCACTTTTCCCAGCAACGTTTGTTGAAGAGGCTGTCTTCTCTCCATCATATGCTTTTGGTGCCTTTTTCAAAAATAAGGTGGGCATAGCTACGTGGATTCATATCCAGGTCCTCTTTTCTGTTCCACTGATCTTCATATCTGTTTTTGTGCTCATACAATGCTGCTTCTATTGCTATATCTCTGTAGTATAGTTTGAAGTCGGGTATTGTGATACCTCCAGCATTACTCTTTTTGCTGAGTATTGCCTTGGCTATTCACCATCTTTTGTGTTTCCAAATGAACTTTAGAGCAAATTTTTCAGTTTCTATGATGAATGTCATTGAGATTTTGATGGGAATCACATTGAACATGTAGATTGCTTTTGGTAGTATAGCCATTTTTGCTATGCTGATTCTACCAATCCACTAGCATGGGAGATCTTTCCATCTTCTGTAGTCTTCCTTGAGCTCTTTCTTCAGTGGTTTGTAGTTCTCCTTGTAGAGGTCATTCACATCCTTTGTTAAGTTTACTCCTAGGTATTTGATTGTTTTGTAATTGGAATTGTTTTCCTACATTCTTTCTCAGTTTGGTCATTTTTGGTGTATAGACAGGCTACTGATTTTTGTAAGTTGATTTTGTATCCTGCTACATTGCTGAAGCTGTTTATGGTGTCTAGAAGTTTTTGGGTGGAGTTTTTTGGGTCTTTGAGGTATAGGATCATGTCATCTGCAAATAGGGATATTTTGACAGTTTCTTTACCTATTTGTATTTCTTTTATTCCTTCTTCTTGCCTTATTGCTCTGGTTAGGAATTCTAGGACTTTGTTGAACAGGAGTGGGGAGAATTGGCACACTTGTCTTACTCCTGATTTTAGGGGGAATGGTTTCAGTTTTCCCCCATTAAGTATGATGTTGGCTATAGGCTTGTCATATATAGCTTTTCAACATTGAGGCACATACCTTCTATTCCTAGTTTTCTTAGCGCTTTTATCATGAACTGGTGTTGAATGTTAATAAAGACTTTTTCTGCATCTATTGAGATGACCATGTGGTTTTGGTCTTTGCTTCTATTAATATGCTGTATTACATTTATTGATTTGTGTATGTTGAACCATCCCTGCATCCCTGGGATGAAGCCAACTTGGTCATGGTGAAAGATCTTTCTGATATGTTATTGGATTCAGTTTGCCATTGTTTTATTCAGGACTTTTACATTGATGTTCAAGAAGATTGGCCTGTAGTTCTCCTTTTTGGATGTGTCCTTGTCTGGTTTTGGGATGAGTGTAATACTGGCTTCATGGAATAAGTAAGGAGAGTTGGTATTAGTTCTTTAAAGGTCTGGTAGAATTCAGCAGAGAATCCATCAGGCCTTGGACTTTTCTTTTTTGGGAGACTCTTTATTGCTGCTTCAATGTCATTATATGATACAGACCTGTTTAGGTGGTTAATATCCTCTTGGTTCAGTTTTGGATGATCATAAGTATCTAGAAATTTGTCCATTTCTTCAAAATTTTCCAATGTATTGGAATATAGGTTCTCAAAGTAGTCTCTGATGATTCCATGGATTTCCTCAGTGTTTGTTGTTATCTTCCCTTTTTTGATTTTACTAATTTGGATGTTTCCTTCCTCATTTTAGTCAGATTTGCCAGGGGCATGTTGATCTTGTTTATTTTTTCAAAAAACCAGATTTTTGTTTTGTTGATTCTTTGTATGGTTTTTTTTGGTTTCTATTTCATTGATTTCAGCCCTTATTTTAATTATTTCTTTCCTTCTGCTTGTTTTGGGATTTGCTTATTCTTATTTTTCTAGGAGTTTGAGCTGTAGTTTTAGGTCACTGATTTGAGATCTTTCTGTCCTTTTAATATTTGCACTCATGGCTATAGACTTTCCTCTTAGGACTGCCTTCACTGTGTCCCATCAGTCCTGGTGAGTCATGTTTTCATTTTCATTAGTTTCCAGGAACCCTCTGATTTCCTCTCTTACTTCTTCTATGACCCACTGATTGTTGTGCAGTGTGTTATTTGGCCTCCAATTATTTGTGTTTTTTTCTGCTGTTGTTTTTGTTGTTGAGTTCTAGTTTTAATGCATTGTGATCAGATAGAATGCAGGGGATTATTTCTATTTTCTTATATTTGCTGAGGCTTGCTTTGTGCCCTAAAATATGATCTATTTTGGAGAAAGTTTCATGGGATGCTGAGAAGAATGTATATTGTGTTGTTGTTGGATGAATTATTCTGAAGACATCAGTTAGGTCCGTTTGATATATGTAGGCTCTTCTGGGAGGTTGGCTTGTTGCCTTGTCCCCACTCCTAACCATAGTGACGAAGACTTTCTTTAGGTAGATAGGAGTAGGGAAAGCCTTTGCTGCTTTGCACGTGTGTCACTGAGAGTTTGGCTCCTTTCCCCACCCCTGTTCTCTGGGGCAGGTTTAGCGTTCCATCCCCACTTCCACTTTTGGTGTTAGATTACAGCTCTCTGTTTATGTTTTTCAGTTTTGCTGGAAGGGGTTCAGTCTGCCCAAGGGCTGTGCTGGATTATTTCCCTGGGTGGGAGAGGGTAGGGGAGTCGTACATGGTGTGTGGTGCTCACCTGTTCCTTCTGCAGTTTCTCACAGGCAGCTTTGGAGCTGGCTGGCAGGGAGAAATGGCATTGCTTTTTCCAGTGCGCATGGCATAGCATAAGGAGGATTTCTATGGGTTGGGGTCCAGGATGTTGCAGAGTTTAATTCTGATTGATGTTCTCTTTTGCTTGTTGGGAGAAGAGCAGAAAAGGAAGAAAGAAAAAACAAAAAGAAACATCCAGGGGCATTTTTCTCAGGCCTGGAGGCCAGACATGCCTTGCTGGCTGTGCTGGGGTGGATTCTGTGGCTTTTGGTGCAATTAAAGGTTGATTTAAGGGGTCAGTCTTTGAATTTTATCTGGACCTAATGTGATGGCAGTTTTTATTTTGGCTAGGAGCAATCAGAATTACTCAAGTGTAGCTCCAACATCTCAAGGAGGTTTCTGGTGTCACAGAGCTTGGGAGTTCTTATTCCCTACCTTAGCCACCATTTTTTTTTCTCTCACTGTTGATTTCTACTTGTATTTCATTATGATATGATAAAATACAAGAAATTATTTCAATTTTTTGTATTTGGTAAAACTTGCTTTTTTGACTAAAATGTGATTTGTTTAGAAAGCATTCCATGTACTGCTGAGAAGAGTGTGTATTCTCTTGTTGTTGAATGGAATATTCTGTAGATGTCTGTCAAGTCCATTTGATCTGTGGTACAGTTTAACTTTGAAGTTTCTTTGTTGTTTTTGTTTGTTTGTTTGGATGATCTATTGATGAAAGTGGTGTACTGAAGTCACACACTATTATTGTATTTGGACCTATCTGTCCCTTTTTTCCCCAGTAGTGTTTGTTTTTTGAAATTGGGTACATTGGTGTTCACTGTAACTATATTTACAATAGTTATATTTTCCTCAGGGATTGCTCCCTTTTTAAAAAATATGCAGTGACTTTCTCTATGTTTCTTGACTAATTTTGGCTTGAAGTCTGCTTTCAGATACAAGTATAATTACTCTTGCAAGCTTTCAGGTTCCATTTGCTTGGAATATTATTTCAATCCTTCCACTTTCAACTTCTGTATATCTTTTCCAGTGAAATTAGTTTCTCAAAGACAACAAATGTATGGATCTCTTTAATCTGATCAGCTGGACTTGTCTTTTAATAATAATAACATTGTCTTTTAATAATAACATTTAGTTGTTATTGAAATATATACTAATTTCTGTTTTTTAAAATATTCTTTTGTCTGGCTGTTTTGAATAGTCTGCTTTCTTTTCATTCTTCCTTATTTGTCTTAGAAGCTTACTGATTTAATAAGTTAATATTGTTTGATTTCTTTGTTCTAGACTGTTGGCATTTTAATTATAGTATAATGTGGAGAGGTCTTTTCTGGTCATGTCCACAAGGGGGGTTCTAAATGCCTCCTATAGCTGGATATCAATTCCTTTCCTAGATTTGGGGGTTTTCCTGCTGTTACTTAACTAGCTAAGTTTTCTATGCCACTAGTCTATATATCTATACCTATTTTGATGCCCAAAAGTTGCATGTTTGGTCTGCCAATCATATCCTAGACATTTGAAAGTTGTGGTCAGAATTTTTAATTTCTTCTTGCAGAACTTAGTTTGAATTCAGGGCCTTGTGCTTGAAAGGTAAGTACTCTGCCAATTGAGCCACACCTTCATCTCTTTTTGCTTTTTTTTTTGTTTTATTGTTTGGTGGGACTTGGGTTTGAACTCAGGGCTTTGAGCTTGCAAAGTAGGTGCTCTACTGCTTGAGCCAAAGTTACAATTCATTTTGGTCTGTTTATTTTGGACATGGAGTCTCATGAACTATTTGTCTGGGCTGGTCTTGAACAACAATTCTCCTGATTTCAGCCTCCCAAGTAGTTAGGATTATAGGCATAAGCCATCACCGTCTAGCTTGCTTTAGTTAGTTTTGAGATAGGTTCTCTTGTTTATGCCTGGCCCAGCCTGGACTGAGACTTCCCTATTTATGTTTCCTGCCTAACTGGGAAGACAGGCATGTGCTACCATGCCCAGCTTTTATTGGTTAAAATGGAGTCCTATGAATTTTTCCCTAACTGGCCTTGAACCATGTGCTTCCTGATCTCTGTTTCCTGAGTTGCTTTGATGACAGATGTGAATCACTGTGCCCAGCTTAGTTTTTTTTTTTTTTACAACTATTTGAATAATAATAATTTATCAGCTTCTTCTTCAAGCCCTGATATTATTTCTTCCTCTTGATCCTGTCTATTGGTGATGTTTCCATGGAGTTTTTTTTAAATTGCGCTCCCCCCCATTATTTCCATTTTTGATTTTTCTCATATATCTTTGTTGAATTTCTCATTCAAATCTTGTATTGTTTTCTTATCTTCCTTACTTCATTCATCTGTTAATTTGTATTCTTTTTGAAGTTATTGATCATTTTAAAATTTAGTCTTTTGAATTCTTTGTCCAACATTTCATCTGCTTTGATATTTTTGGATTAAGTTATCAAAGAGTCATGAGATTACTGAGGAGTTATGTTGCTTTGCCTTTTTGTATTTCTTGTTTCTTTGTTGCAATTTATGCATCTGTTGGGATAGGTATCTCTTTTACTTTTGTATGAGAGTTTTTTAGGGAGCAGCCTTTTTTTAATGTCTTAATGGCTCAATTTCCAATGCAACTCAAGAGGGAGAAAACAAGCCACAGTATCAACATAACACCAAAGCAAAGATATATATATATATCTCCTCTGAGCATGGAGAAAATTACCAAAACAAGGCAATCTTCACTGGGGTTGGTGGGGTTGCAGGTGTTGGGACATAGGAAAAGGGCTTGGTGTGGGTAGCAAGTGATCCCCTAGCTCTTGCCTTGCAGGTCTCTGTCCTTGCCTCTGCAGGAATCCATACACATCTGGTCTCACACCCCCTCTCAGAGATCTGGCCATTGCTTTTAAATGGAGGATCCTTGCTGTAATGCAGACTGGGCTTCTTTCATGCAGATTTGTGTCTGGGAACTTGTATTTAAGTTATAATCAGTGTTCCTGGGCGCACATTGACTGTTAGGGTGGCTGCCCTCAGAGTCTTGAAGAGGAGAGGCCCCTGGGACTTGGAGATATAGAGATGCCCCTCTTAAAATGGCTTACTGTTAGGGCACTTCTAACTAAACTATGAAGTGCAGAAGACCCCTTCTCCACTTTGCTGTACAGATTGAAGATCTCCTGTCTTGGACTGCATTTCTGCAAGGTGCTAGATTCCACAACTGTGTTGCTCACTGAGACTTTCCTCTCTTGTTACTGGAATCTAAGGTTCATATTGCTCTCTGCTCTACTAGAAAAACTGGAAGAAATTAAAATTTCAACGTTCAGTATTTCTGGATTTACCTGGTTGCTGACTATCTACTTTTGTATTTCAGTAACTTTCTGCAATGTCTCATCTCTCCTTGCAGCCACACACCCGTTGTTTTGTTTCAATCACAAGGAGAAACAGGAAGGTGCTGGTGTCTCTAATCCATCATCACAACTGTCCTTTTATGTACTTGTGTATTTTTTAAAGAACATATTTCAAATATTTTTCCATTTTTCCATATAAAATCTAGCTTATTCTTTTAGCAGATATATAGTATCTCATGGGATGGTTTTATAAAAAATTTGTTTAATTATTATTTGTTATTATTTGTTTAATTCCATATTTCTCGACTATAAACAATACAGTGAACATTCTTACAAAAAAATTCTTTGCACAAATTTGCAAGTATTTCTCTACAGTGGATTCTACAAGTGGAATTGAGGGCATCAGTGATTTGTATATTTTAAAATTCAATAGATATTGATCAATATAGTTGTGAAAATACCAGTTGTCTCTCACACTTACCTTCATGAGCAACAAACGAATTGATTTTTTGGGGAGTTGTGGGGAGTTCCTGGGGATTGGAACCAGGGCCTCATGCATGCTTAAGCTTATGCTCTACCACTGAGATACAACCCCTGCTAAATGGCTTTTAAAGATGTAGTGAAGTTGATAGATAAAAAATCATATGTTGTTATTGTTTTAATTCACATTTTCCTGACTATTGATGAAGTTGAGTTTATTTAAAAATATTTACCGACTATTTATGGCTGTTTTGTGAATTTATTTTTAAATATTTTTTGTATATTTTTTTCTGTGAGGTTGTTCGTTTTTTTCCTTATTACTTTGTAAGAGCTCCTTGTGCAGTAAGGGATAAATTAATTTTTTAATGGCTAGGAATATTACAAATTATTTCTGCTACTGAAGTCTCTGAACTTGATGCCAAATCACAAATAACGAGAACAGGACTTTGGAGAAAGGGAAATAAAAGTTTGTAAGTTTCTAGGCTCAAAAAGGAGTGCAGTAGACTCGCATCCCCAAAACTGCAGTCTCCTTCCAAGGAGGAGAATGGCTTTTTAAGGGAAAGTGCAGGAGTTTGGGATTTCTGGGTTCAGTTCTCTGCCACTTTATTGGTGCCAGTCTTCAAAGCTATTCGTCCTGCGGACAAAGCTTGCTCCTTCTTGTGTCCCTTGAGAGAGGAGCATGACAGCCCAGTATGGGGAATTGAAGGGGAAGGAAAAGAACAAAGAAAAGATAATAAAAAAAATGAGCTTGAGTAATTGAACAAAGCAATCTGGCTAGTGAAATGATTTAAGTATTGGATTAAAACTACAGCTGTGAGCATATTTAGACATCTGTTCTTATTACACTTCAGTCTGGTATTTTGGGCGGGGGGAAGAAGGTTTCCTTATATTTTCATTTCAGACTTTGAAAAAATTAGTCATAAATTGGGTTTCATAGTTTTGTAGTAACTTTAAGCAACTGATTACACTAGCACCAACGAGGATGTCCCACTTATTTATTTCATAGCAATAAGCTGAACATCAACTATGTCCTACAGTATTTTTTAAGTCAGAACTTAAAATTTTATCATTATTATTATGGTCAAATATACATAACATAAAATTTACCATTTTAACTATTTTTAAGTATATAGATCAGTGACAAATTAAGCACATTTACATTATTGTGCAATTATTACTACTGTCCAATTCCAGAACTTTCTGATCTTCCAAACTAGAATTCTATACACTCACTAACAGTAGCTCTCTATTCTTTTCTCTTCCCAGTTCTGCTTTCTGTCCCTATAGTTTTTGTTTGCTTTTTTTTTGTTTTGGCAGTAGTGGGGTTTGAACTCAGGGCCTTGCACTTGCTAGGAGGTGCTCTTCCACTTGAGCCATATGCCAGCTCTTTTTGCTTTAGGTATTTTTTGAATAGGGTCTTATATTTATGCCTGGGTTAGCCTAAACCTTGATCCTCCTATTTATACTTCTCATGCAGGTGAGATGCAGGCACATGCCACCACACCCAACTTTTATTGATTGAGATGGGTTTTTATGAACTTTTTGCCTGGGCTGGCCTTTTATCTCAATTCTCAATTCCCACATCCTAAGTAGCTGGGATTTCAGGCATGAGCCACCACACTCAGCTTGTTTTTGTTTTTTGAGACAGGCTCTTGCTATGTAGCCCAGGCTGATCTCAAACTCACCATCTTTCTGCTTCAGATTCCTGAGTGCCGGGTTTATAGGTGTGTGCTGGCCACTATAACTGGCCATCTCTATGTATCACTACTCTAGGCATCTCATGTAAGTGAATTCAGACAATAGCTGTCATTTTATGACTGATTTATTTCACTAAGCATTGTGTCTATAAGTTTCATTAGTGTTACAGCATAGGTCACAATTTTGTTCCTTTTATCCACATTTTGTTCTTCTGAAGGAGACATCTTTCCCCAGTGTTGCTACCTTTGTGCTCCTTTTGTTCTGTGTAGTCTGAATTGAAACCCTAGATCTAGCTGGCCTTTACGATCCAAATGCTGAGCCTCTCCTGCAGGAAGTGCCCCTTTACTTCCACACTTGGATACAGGCTTCTCAAGACATGAGATCCAGCCTCCCAAGAGGGTTCTGAGAGGCTGGATGATCAGTTCTGCGTAGACCTTAACCAAGTGGCACTGGAGAAAACAAACTTGCCAGGGCAAGTATGTCCTCCTCCTTTCCCCCTTCATTGGGTGGCTTCAAGGTGGTCACTTCTTATAGGTAATTACAGAGAAGTCTCAGTGCCATGTGAAAATGCCTGCTGAGTGAACTGTTGTGTTTCTGCACAAAGTTATGAGGTGGTCTGTGGCCAGGAATGTGGCACCAGCATTACATTGCTTCATATTTTCCTTTCTCTCTTCCCTTCCTTCTCATCTAAACTATTGTGGGCTTGCAACTTCCAAATAAAGTATCAACATTTTAATCCTTACCTCAAGTTCTGTTTCCTAGATGATTTGGGCTAAGACATTGCTCAATGTAAGTTTAGTGATGGATTGTCCCTGTACAGTGATAACTATTAGACAATAAATTCTGATACTTCCAAAATTGTCTTTTTTTAAAAAGCAGTTAATATTAGGGACCAATTTTGCTTTTGTATTAAACTGTGATTATTGAAATTCACTGAAAAATTATTAAAATAAATACAATCAACCATGGTTGATCGTGCCTAAAATCCCAGCTCTCAGGAGACTAAGTTAGTCTGGGTTACAGGAGACTAAGTTAGTCTGGGTTACCTGGTGAGAACCTTTCTAAAAAATGCAAAATAAAATAAAATAAGTCAATAAGTACAAGCATGGTAATGTGTACCTGTTGTCTCAGCTCCTTGGGAAGCTGAGATAAGAGGATCACTTGAGACCAGGAATTCAGGGCCAGTTTGGGCAATATAGCATGAGCAAATCTCTTTTTAAAAAAGATAACCACTCCTCTCGTTATGTAAGGTTATCTTTTACTGACCATATGCATGTTCACTGTAGAAATATTAGGAAATAAATAAGAGGAGAAATAGTCAGCAATCACGAAGCAGTCACTTTTCCATACATACACGTGTAAATATGTATATTATATTTAAAAAAAATGGAACCAAGCAATCAATTATTTTGAAACCAGCATTTTGTACTCAATGTTATAAATATACTTTCATGTCATTAGTTTTACATCATTCCTTTGGCTGTATTCTATTTCATAATTTATAGTATACTCTAATATTATTGTAAGTAAGATATAAAAATCAAATATAAAATAAAATAATGTTTTTAGTAAACTGCAAAAGCTGACACTCGTATGAATTATAATTATTTTTACTTGAAATGTGAAGGCATTTTGTCTGTCTACTCTGTCATTTTAGCCTTCATCTTTTCTGAGTCATCTAGTCAGAAAATGTTAAGATAATAGTAATCAAAATTAGTGAAATGCTTTATGCTGCAAGGCATGGGATTTGAATTCTGCTGCCCTGAAGAAAATGCAGGAAGGTTATTATGTTGAGTTTAAAGTCATCTTGTCTCTTTGGAGCACTGGTGAGGCTGATTTATAAATGAGCTCACTTTGGAAAATATCTTTATGCATGCCTATCTTTTTACATTCCTAACAAGAAATTCGTGACTACCTGAGACTATTAGGGAGCAAATGTACAGTGTAATTTTAGATATGTCAGCCCTTTCTGACACTGTCTAATGACTTCTGCCGTGCAAAGAATAATGTCAACTGGAGGGGCTGTGTTAATGAGCAATTTCTTTATCAATAATAGAACTAGTCAGTGCCAATGTCCAAATTGTAAGGTAAATTGGGCACAAGTTCCTAATGGTCACTCTTGTTTCTGCAGGATTGGGAAGAGTTGTACTTATTGGGTGGCCAAAAAGCAAGGTAGGTACTATGTGAGTATTTCCTGAGGGGTATTCTTTGCTTAATTAATTGTGAATTCTTAGCTTTGGGTAGGAATTGGTAGAACTAGTGTATTGAAATAGTCTTTAATTTAAAGAAGTTATTAACCATTCACATTTTTACATCTTTACAGAATGTAGTTAAGGTACACAACACAGCTCAATAATACAAGACACTGCTTTGTTTGGCATCTTAATTGCTGGTTTCATTTTATTCAAGTCTTTGTGGTGTTCATGATAGGTAAGGCATTTTAACTTTGAAGATCCTCTGTGGGTTTTACTTGAGTGAGAAAATCTCAGTGAAGGGAATGAAGCATTTTCCTCATGAGTAAATCTTTCTGAATTTGGTCCAGAAAAATGTGCAAAGCATTATCTTTTTTTTCTTTAGGCAGGGTTAATAATGATTAATGTTTTATTTATAATATTAGCTAGAGAAAATGCATGCTGTTGCTTCAGAGATCTGCCTGAGGAATCAAAGAGAGCAGATCGTTCCCTCTTCTGGAAAAATTACCGTTTCCTTGTTGTACCTGAAGGAGGCTTAGAAACACTCCTGGTGGGCTTTGGGCCTCACTCACTTTCCAAGCTGCTTGGGAAAATCGCCCCAGCCAGTCTTTCACCTTCTTTCTTCCCAGCCTTCATTGAGTGACAAATTGGAGAAATATATGTTAAACTGGAAGTATATACCTAGAAATTTGTTGGTATTAAAAGACATATATAGTATTCCCTTAAGCAACTTGCAACGTGGTAATGAAGCAAGGGAAGCATGAAGCTGACACAGATTGTTTAAGGATTTTTAATAGTGTGTAGACTTTGGTTTCTATGTCTGTCAAAATACAAACCCACCTCCTGTGGTGTTGATCAGAATGTTTGCTTTTCCTACTTATTAATTAAGCACATTGGCATTATCTTAATAGAAGATTAGTTTTTTTTTTTTGGTGGGAGGAGAAAGATAGTAGCTATTTACAAATACTGGTGGTTAAAATGTTGAACTTGACTCTGGATCTACTTCCTCCGAGAAAATTGATTCCAATTATGATGTGTGTTTATTCTTCTGTGACATTTAGCATAGCTTTCATTAGCAGCCCCCACTTTGTTCAACATTGCAATGTTTGAAATGATTTCTTCAAACCCCTTTTCTTTTGTGGGTCTTGGAGCCATGCCATGTCCCTACTGTGAGCTATTATTTGGCCATTGGTGTGTGTCAGTGATGAGACCTCCTTTGGAAGGTCAAGAGAATATTTAAGGGAGCCATTCTACACAGACCCAACGCCAACTCTGTTGTCATTACACTCTCCTATTTCAGCCAGTGTGTGTTGGGGAGAGATTTTGCTATCTTTCTGTTATCACCTTGGCTTTTACACACTTGTTCGTTGATACCATTTTTTGCTTTTACTGTGGACAGGTAATAACCTCATCAAAACCCTACTTTTTCTGAAGACATAAAGGAAAGATGTCATTTTCCTTTTTGATGGTGTGGACCTGTTGTCCCCATTTTGTTATTGATCATGGAGATCCAATGTGTGCCCGAGAAACACGCTGAAAAGAAAAGTTGAAGATTTCCTGCTCCTCAGAACTGTTCTTCAGCTCCCCCCACCGCCATTTTTTTCTTTTTTCCTAGGCAGGCCTTGAATTTGTGAGCTCAAGAGATTCTTCCCAGCCTCCCAGGTATCTTGGACTACAGGTATGTGCCACCATGCCTGTCTTCTTCAGCCTCATTTGATAGTATGGCAACATACTAGGTACATTATAGTTGCTTAAAAATACTTATTAAATTGTTCAAAATAATGTTGAACTTTGCAGAGTGCTAATGATATGTTGGAAACTATTTTAAGAGCTTTATATGCTGTATCTAATTTTAATTCAAGAAATGACAAGAAATTGCTTCTTAGCTGGACAGATATTAATCTGGTCAATTTTTTTTGAAATTTCTGGACACATTCAAGCTCATTTTTAAAATTTAATTTTGAATTAGCATACCTTAATAATAAGAGGATTTCATTGTGATAATTCCATACATGTGTACCATGTACCTTGAATAAAAACACCTCAAATTAGTTTTTGAAGTTAGTAGAAAATGTTTACTAAATGTAGCTGTCTAGTATTGCAAAGTTTTCAATGTTAATTTTTGTGCTCAAGGCAGGTTTTAAAATCTTTTCAGGAATTTGAGGGAACAAAAATTTTGATTTTTCTTTTCTCATATTTCATAGAACGATTGGATGTAGGAACTTTGGAAGTTGTTATTGTAATTCAGAATTCCAATAGTATTTTCTCATACACATTTGAAAATGATTTTAGACCAGGTGCTGTGGCTCATGCCTGTAATACTGGTTATTCAGGAGGCAGAGATCAGGAGAATCACAGTTTGAAGCCAGCCTGAGCAAATAGTTCATGAAACCCTATCTTGAAAACACCCAACACATAAAAGGGCTGGTGGAATGGCTCAAGTGGTAGGACTCTTGCCTTGCAAGTGTGAGGTCCTGAGTTCAAACCCCAGTGCCAACAGCAAAAAAAATGATTTTATAGTTTTACACCATGAAAACTTGTACAATAATAATCTTTTAGCACATTGTTTTGTGATGCGTCATAAAGTGTTCTGATGTTCAAAATATTATAAAAATAATTCGTACACATTTATAAACAATATGTCAGTATCTTTTATATCTTTGTCCTAGTTCAGCACACAGTTTTTAATTTAGGATCTGAATAAATGTTTGTTGAATTCAATAAAAATAATTTAGAAGCAGACAAAAATCAGCTATATTCTATCAATAAATACATCCACTATTAGTGTTTAGGGGTATTTCATTTCAGATATTTTCCCCCAAGGATAATGAGCTCATTCTCTTGCTCTTATTATAAACTTCACAACCATTATTTCAGTAATTTTTTTCAAAATGGAAATATCTTTGTATCTTGATTTTTTTTTTGTTAAAAGGGGAAAGACATAACAAATTCAAACCATTAAAAAGCATTAAGTACAAAATTAAAATTCTTCGTAACGTTGCCTCTCAGAGTCAATGTATTTAATCCATCATATTAAATAACTATTTATTATTCTATGCTGTTGGTGTAGCCATAGTTTACTCTTAGGGATTTCGTTATTATCGAGCATTAAAGATTTTTCTTCCAATTTCTGGGTATTATAAATAATGGTCTAATATCTTCTCACACAAAGCTTCACCTATATTTATTTCTTTAACAGAAATTTCTCAAAATGGAATTACTGAATCAAAAGCTATGAATGAACTTAAGGCATTTGATAAATATTTAAAAATTGCTTTGAAAATAGCTGTGCCAATTTATATTTTCAATGGAGAAGTGAAAAAATACCAGGTTCACAACATTGCTGCCACTGTGGAATATTACCATTCAGCAAAACACTTGCTCGTATATAACAAGAATAGTACTTTACTGTGGTTTTATTTTGTGCTTTTTAAATTTATATTGGGATATTTCCCAGTGTTTGTCAATTGTATTTTCTTTTGTATATTGTCTATGTTATTAGGCTAAACTAGCAAATTGTTATTCACAAGTATTATAAATTATATAATACCCTTATTGGACATATGAGCATTATAATCTACAAGGTGTACTTATTTATCTACTACATTAAATAAGCTTTTCGGTTTACACCTTTTTTTTTTTTTTGAAGTATTAGGGTTTGAACTCATGCTTGCTATTCAGGTGCTCTGCCACTTGAGCCACTCCACCGGCCCTAATTTATACCTTTTAATTTGGAGAAGTTTCCAACTTTTAATATAATAAGGCTATTGAGGTTTTGTTTTTTTCTGTTGTTTTTGAGCTTAGAAATTCCTTCTCTCCCTAGAGTTTTATAGTTTTTCTTTGCTTTGAGTTTTACTACTCAATTTTTTTAACTAAGGCAGTTATATAATATTTTATTAAATGTTAATTTTACCTAAAAATTCTAATTTAGATTTTAGAATGAAAATATATTTGGTTTAATATGATAATCTCCAGTTCATCCATGAAAATGAGTGCCGTCACTATGGAAATCAATATGCAGGGTCCTCAAAAACTAAAGAGCTGTATGCA
The DNA here is from genome assembly GCF_047511655.1 of Castor canadensis. Lineage (NCBI taxonomy): Eukaryota > Metazoa > Chordata > Mammalia > Rodentia > Castoridae > Castor > Castor canadensis. The sequence goes on from NC_133394.1 coordinate 86,739,971, forward strand.
ATTCTGGGCATATAGCTGAAGGAATATAAGTCACATGCAATAGAGACACCTGCACGTCTGTTTATTGCAGCACTAGTTACAACAGCCAAACTATGGAGTAGCTTCAGTGCCCATCAACCAATGAATGGATTAAGAAAAATGTGGTATATATGCAAAACAGAGTATTATTCAGCCAGAAAGAACAGAAAGAAGAATGAAATTATGTCACTTTCTGGGAAATGGACGGAACTGGAGTAGTTTGGCTATTATGAATAGTGCTGCAATAAACATGGGTGTGCGATTGTCTCTCTTGCATGTTGATTTATTCTCCTTCTGGTGTATACCCAAGAGTGCTAGTGTAGGGTCATGATGCAGGTCTATTTTTAGCTTTTTGATGAACTTCTACACTTATTTCCATAGCGGTTGAGCTAGTTTACATTCCTACTAACAGTGCATAAGGATTCCTTTTTTCCCTGCATCCTTGCTAGCATTTGCTGTTCTTTGTTTTCTTGATGATAATCATTCTGACTAGACTGAGATGGAATCTCAGTGGAGATTTGATTTGCATTTTCTTTATGGCTAAGGATGCTGAACATTTATTCATGGTATTTTTAGCTATTTGTACATCTTCTTCTGAGAACCATTGGCTTAATTCATTTGCCCATTTATTAATTGGCACATTTGTTCTTTTGGAGTTTAATTTTTTGAGTTCTTTGTATACTCTTGATATTAATCCTTTATCCATTGAAATGTCTGGCAAAGATTTTCTACCATTCTGTGAGTTGTTCAGTAATTGTTTCCTTTAATGTGCAGAAGCTGATGCAATCCCATTTGTCAACTATTATTCTTATTCCCTGGACAATTGGGGTCCTATTTAGAAAACAAATAGCCTACGCATTCATCTTCCAGTGGTTTCTCTATGTTTTCCTGTAGTAGTTTCAAATTATTTTATTAAATTAAATTAATTAATTTTTTTATTTTTGCTGTGCTGTGGTTTGAACTCAGGGATTTGGGAGGCAGGTGCTCTACTGCTTGAGCCGCACCTCCAGCCCGAAGTTTGAGATCTTAAATTCAGCTCTTTGATACATTTTGAACTTATTTTTGTATAGGCTGAGCGATAGGAATCTAGTTTCAGTCTTCTACATGTAGATATCTAGTTTTTCCTGCACCATTTCTTAAAGAGGCTGTCTTGTCTCCAGTGTAGGTTCTTGGTGCCTTTCTCAAAAATCAGATGGCTATAGCTGTGTGGATTTATTTCTGGGTCTTCTATTTTGTTCTATTTGTCTTTGTATCTGTTTTTGTGCCAGTATCATGCTGTTTTTCTTACTATGACTTTGTAGTATAATTTGAAGACAGGTATTGTGGTAACTCCAGCATTGGTCTTTTTGCTCAGGACTACTTTTTACTCTTCAGGATATTTTATATTTCCATATAAATTTTAGGATTGATTTTCCTAATCCTTCAAAGAGTGACATTGGGATTTTGATGGGCCTTGCACTGAGTCTGTAGATTGCTTTTGGTAGTATAGCCATTTTCACGATGTTAATTCTTCTAATACATGAACATGGGAGGTCTTTCCATCTTTTTGGTGTCTTCTTTAAGAAGGAAGAAAAAAAAATAAACCCTAAGTTTATTCCTAGGTACTTTTGGAGGCTATAGTGAATGGAATTGTTTTCCTGATTTCTTTCTCAACCTCTTTGTTGCATATATAAAAAAGTTACTGATTTTTGTATGTTAATTTTATAGCCTGATAAATTGTCAGCAGTGTTTTTCAAATCCAAGAGTTCTTTTGGTAGAAAATGTAGGGTCTCTTAAGTATAGAATCATCTCATCTACAAATGATAATTTGACTTCTTCCTTTCCAATATGAATTCCTTTTATTTCTTTTTCTTGCCTTTTTGTTCTGGCTGTGAATTTGAGTACTATGTTTATTAAGAATGGAGAAAATGGGCACCCTCATCTCATTCTTGACTTTAGAGAAAGTGTTTTTAATTTTTCCCCATTTAGGATGATATTGGCTATAGCTTTATCATATATTGGCTGTATGTTTATTATGTATTACTATGTTGCAGTACATTTCTTCTGTTCCAAGTTTCTTCAGAGTTTTTATCATGACGGATGTTGAATTTTGTCAAAGGCCTTTTTTTTGTATCTATTGAGAGGATCATGAGATATTTGTCCTTGATTCTGTTTATATGGTATATTACATTTATTGCATAGTTTGAACCATCCTTGCATCTCTGGAATGAAACCAACTTGATCATGGTGTATCATTTTTTAAAATGTGCTTTTGAGTTTGGTTTGAAAGTATTTTACTGAGAATTTTGTGTCTATGTTTATCAAGGGAACTGGCATATAATTTTTTTTCTAATCTTTTATTTGAAATAGTCTCACTGTTCAGGCAGGAAACTATAGTGGCTGGTTTGAAATGCTTTTTTTTCACTACTGAACTGGGAGTATGACTCAGTAGTTAAGCATTTGTCCAAGTGCTCAGTGCAGTGAGCTGAATCCCCAGCACCACTCAGATAAAAGTAAACTAGCTCTTTTAGGAGGTTGGTTGTCTGCTTCTCTTCCTCCTTCACTGTAGAAGCCTCCCTTCTTTGTGTATTAGAAACTGCCATTGGCTGTAGGGAACTTTATAGCCTGTAGGCTAGGCAGGTTCTCCCTTGTTCACTTGTTCCACCTCTGCCTACCCCCCCACCCCTCACCCGCCAGTTTGTGTCCTCCAAGGTAGCAAGTGTTGAAGTCTTTTGTGTTCTCTGGGGTAGTAGGTATTCAAGGCTAGGGGTGACCCCTGAATACATCAGAGAGTCAGAGGAGCAAACAGACTGCTGAATTCTATATTGGCCTGGGGAGAAATAGTCACTCTTCCTGTTGGTTTTGGTGCTTGTAGACTCTGTAAGCAGTTCACCTACTTGTTCCCAGGAGGAGTCTATGGAAGTTTCATGATTCAGAGGGTCTGAACTCTGGGCTTTTAGTCCTATCAGCATACACACACAGGATATAGTTCCTATGAGCTGGTCTTAGTGGTTTTAGGCCCTGCCCAATAATTCTACCTCTTTATAGGAGAGAGTTGGTGATAAGTATCAAATGATTTGGAGGATTTGGGGACAGATCTCTGACCCACCCAACAGTCAACAAACACAGCAAGGTGACAGGCCCTGGTGGTCAAATACTGAGCAGCCACAGGCATGGTATTTGTTTCAACCCAAGTCTCAGGTGATGAGAATCACCATTGGCCAAGGAGCGTGAGACCTCCTACCACCATGGCACCCTTTGCTGCCAGCAGAGTTCCCATTGCTTCAACTTTTTTGTGGAACTACATTAGACCCTTTCCCTCTCTTTGACTACCTTTCATGGCCATCTCCCAGCCAGACTCTGTGACAAGGTGACCCAAGACTCCCTGAGACACAAGTGTTCCTTGTTTTCCGGCCTCCAGAGCACCTCAGTCTCAAACAGTAGGCCCATTTCTCATGATGACACCTTGTTACTGCCCTTTAAGATGAAGGGAGGAATAGAATGTCATTGTTCAAGACCGTCTTCCATAATGGAGCAGTCACAGTCTCACAAGTCCCCCCTACCAACTGCATTTATGTCTTGGGGGAAGAGTGGGCTTATCTTGCAGCTAGAATTGCATGTTTGTCACCAGGGCCTTCTGGATTACCTCTTAATGTCATCTTCAGCTTCCCCTCTCAGGAAACTGAGGATGGGCTTGAAATTGTTTACTGCTGTTCTCTGTTGCCTTGGTTTCTCTGTGCTTTTCTGCCATCCAGCTCCTTCTCTGATAATTTCCAATGCTTTTCCTCTCTTTCTTGCTTTAGAATATAGTCTTTTCTGTGTTACTTGACTCTTCTTATCTACAAAGTCAAAATGGATGTATGTTTCGTTCTGCTATCTTGCCCTACCTTTTCAACTGATCTTTTTAATATGTTGTTGAATTCAGTTTGCAGCATTTTATTGAGAATATTTGCATCTATATTTATCAAGAACATTGGCCTATAATTTTCTTTCTTTGTTGTGTCATTGTCTGGTTTTAGTATCAGGGTAATGCTAGCTTCATAGAGTAAGTTTTGTAGCATTCCTTCCCTTTATATTTTATGAAATTGTTTGAAGAGCATTGGTGCTAGTTCTTTAAAGGTCTGGTAGAATTCAGCAGTGAGTCTGTCTAGATCTGGAGTTTTCTTGGTTGGGAAACTCTTTATTACTGCTTCAATTTCATTGTTATAGATCTGTTTAAGTGATTGATATCCTCTTGGTTCAGTTTAGATGGGTCATATGTGTCTAGAAATTCATCCATTTCTTCTAGATTTTTCAGTTTACTAGAATGTAAGCTACCCCAGGTTTCTTTCAGGCTCTATTTGCTTAGAATATCTGCTTCCATTCTTTCACTTCAAGCCTGTTTTTGTCTTGCCAGTGAAGTGTATTTCCTGTAGGCAATTAATGGTTGGGCTTGTCATATAAACCAGTCTGCCAATCTGTCTTTTGATTGTAGAATTGAGACCATTAATATTCAGAGTAATTATTGAATGGCATTTATCAATTCTTGCTCTTTTGTTGTTTATGATAATTTTTGATTATTTCCTCCTCTTCTCTTGCTCTGCACACTCTTAGCTTTCTTCATCCTCAGCCCTCCATTCTCTCTTACCTTTTCTACTTCCACCATCCTTCTTTATCTCTGCTACATCTGCTCTCATTTTTTTCTACCCTGGACACTCTGGAGCTGTTTGGCTGCCTTCTGATGGCTAATTTTGTCAAATGCTTTTTTGGCATCTGAAGAGTTTAATTTGTTGATTGTGATGTTGTATATATATACTTGATCCTTTTGTTACCAAACCAGGATAGTTTTGCCTGTCATGCACCATGTTAATCACTAAGCTATGCTCTCTGCTCTTTGTTTAATTCTATTTTGTTGCCTCAGATTTTTAATCAAATTATATTTTCTAATATTTATTTATAATTTCATTCTTTTATTATTAGATGAAATGTTTCTAAAGTCTCCTTTCTTCTCTCCTTTCAACATCTTTCCTTCCCTTTCTCTCCTTTTTCTAAAATATTTTTTGTACTATCTTTGTGGGATTTTCATTTTCAACTATCTTTGATTTTCTAGAATTAAATGGGTTCTTTTCTATTTCTTTTTGGTGTCCTGGAACTGGATCCATTTACTTAGTATGACACTATCTGTTCCTGAACACGTGAATAAATCTGTTTGGAAAATAATGTTAGCTGGAACACGAGCACTCTGGCAAATAAGATGAGCATGAAAAAAAATATATGAATCTTTTTTGAATGTCTGCCTTTCTTTGTAAGTTAATTTTCCTTCTCAAATGAGAGTAATAGCAAGGACTTTTGTAACTTTGAGATTAACCAGGATCTTGAACTAGAATTTTTCTGGGTCAGTAATTACATTTGCTGCTCCGTCAGTGTGGATTTGATGATCTGTTGGTATTAGCGGCGTCTGAAAAGCTTCTTGATGATTTGTTATGTTTCTATTTTGTTCAGGTGACAAACTCAATTATTTTCTTTTTTTGTTGGCATCTTATTAAGAGTGTTTCTTTGTATTGAGGGCACAATGTCTTCTCCCTTTGAGAGAAAAAATGGTGCAGTGTTGAGAACATGGACTACTTTGAGAACAGATAGGTCTGACTTTCTAAGCCAACTATGCCACTTATAAACTGTCGATATTTCTATGTCTCATTTTCGTCATCTATAAAGTGGGAAATATAAAACTTCAATCTTTGCTTTTATGGGACAATTAAAATGCTGAGCACAGATTCTGGCACATAACAAACAATAAATGTTAGCTCTTACTATTCAATGTTTCACATTCATTGCTTCTTTATTTTATTACATCAGCAGTGTCCAAATTTATTCAGATATGTAAGAAATGTTAACTTTTTTAACTAAAAAATTAACTGTATTAATGTATAATTTACAAACAATAAAATGCTTCTGTGAGTTTTATACAATAAATAGATAATGTATATACATTTGTACAAATGTATAGATAATCAAAATATAGAATGTTTTTGCTCACCCAAATGATCCCTGTGTTTTCTTTCTTAACAATCCCCATCTCCCAACCCCAGTCCTAGGCAACCACTGGTCTGTTTTTTATCACTATAGGCCACAATAGTCTTTCCTACAGCTTTATGTGAATGGGATTATGAAATGGGCACTTTTGTGTTAGTCCTTTCCCACATCAGCATAATATTTTAGGGATTCATGTATCTTGTAGTATGGAACATGAGTTTTTTTTAAAAATTGCATTTGCATTCTTTTCAGATGGGGGCAATTATGCAAAAGCTACTCTCCTCATCCTCATGTTTTTTGTTTTTTTAAATTGCATCTGGGTTCTTTTCAGATGGGGGCAATTATTATGAAAAAGTTATAAATATCTGTGCCCAAGATTTTATTTCAAATTATAAATGTTTTCTTTTGAAAAGATACTGGGTGGGGGGGGGGAGAAGAGGGAGAATGATGGAGGGGGTAAATCTAAGATCTGTTGTAAGCACATATGCAAATATCACAATGTATCCTCCTGTACAACTATTATATGCTAATAAAAATTGAAAAAGAAAATATACTTGGGAGAGAAATTCCTGAGATGCATGGAAAGTGTATGTTGAATTTTTTGAGAAGTTATTCAATAGTTTATGAAAGTGGTTACACTGTTTTACATTTCCATGAGCAATGTCAGAGTTCCAGTTGCTCTACATTTTCACTAACACTTGATACCGTCACTCTTTAATGTTGGCTGTTTTAGTGGGGATGTAATAGTGTTTCTTCCTGGTTTCTTTTTAATTGGATTATTGATCTTTTTCTATAAAAGTTTTAAATATCTATCTGTCTATCTATCTATCTATCTAGGTTTGTGATTAATTTCAAATTAATTTTCATGTATGCTTATCTAGTAGTTCTAGCACCATTTGTTATTGAACACAGAAGAAAATATGTGGATGAGTGTTTTTCTTTTCCATTGGTCTATATTGTCTATTTTTATGCCAATACCACTTTATCTTGATTATTGTAGCATTACCTCTTGAAATCAGATTATGAGTGCTTTTTTTCAAAATTATTTTGGCTATTCTAGGTCTTTTACATTTCTGTATGAATTCCAGAATTGTCAGTTTCTACAGTAAAGCCTATAGGAATTTTTATTGATATTCTGAAGAATCTATAGACCAGCTTGGTGAGAATTGACATTTAATCAATATTGAACTTTCTGACAGTGATTATATCTTGTCTCATTTATTTAGGTCTTTATTTTGTCTCAGTAACATTTTTGCTATTTTCAGTATAAGGGCTTGCACACATTTAAGAAATTATCCTTAAGGATTATTAATTAATTAATTAATTATTGTAGTGCTGGAGATCCAACTGAGAGCCTTGTACATGCCAGGTAAGTGCTTTAGTGCTCATCTTCATCCCTGGATCAGGTTATTTATTTTTTAAAAGATGTTATTATAAATGATATTATTTTTAACTTTCATGTCTAATATTTTATTTCTAGAAATATAGACATACAATGGATTTGGGGTTATTGCTCTTGTATCTTGCTGCCTCTTTAAGTTTACTTATTATTTCTAATTATTTATAGTAGCTTTTGTCTGGGTTCCTTAGGATTTTATATGTACATGAGCATGTCATATCTATTATTAAAGACAATTTTACTCTTTCTTTTCTAATCTGTATGCTTTTTAAATTTCCTTTTCTTACTTAGCAATGGGTGGGACTTTTAGCAAAATGTTGAATAAGAGTGGCAAGAGAAGGTATTATCACTTATGATTTTATGGGAAAAGGATTCAGTTTTTACTATTAAATGTGATGATAACTGTAGGTTTTTTACATATCAGTTAAAGAGCTAGTTTAGTACTAGTTTGCTAAGAGTTTTTTTTTTTTTAGCATGAATGGACTTTGATTTTTAACAGAATGTTTTTTCTGCATTTGTTGAGATCATATACTTTACTTCTATAAGGTACAGTAGATATTTCTGTAAGACTAAGAGGAAGATTATAGTGATAGAAGATTTGTTTTATTGCCATGCTATTTAAAGGACACTAAACCAAAGTTTTCTATTTTATAGAAAAGATGTTAGAAACATGGGGAAATTCATAGTGAATAAAATTTCATAAGAATTTTCTATCTTTTTTTGTTGAAGTTGTCAGTTTATATCCCTGCTAGGGAGCGATGGAAAGCTTTACAAATGGACTTCAATTATTCTGCCTGCCCTTAGAGCTGACAAATGCAATAGCTTAGATGTTTTACATGAATTCTACAATTTAATACCAAGGCCTTTCTTCCCAGTAGAATTTAAGTCATGCAAACAGAAAAGGGGTATGGGAAAATGAAAATGTGAGAGCAAATTCCTTAGGAGTAAATCAGTTTCAAGGGATGATCCAAGGATTGTGCTATGATACTGTTGAGGATTGTTCAGCCTCACATTGTGACTGCCTTTATGGTTGTCATTAGATGTGTTACAGTCGAATTTCTCTTTCTGGTAAGAGATGAAATTCTAACTGGAGCCTCCAGGAAAATGTGTTGAGAGCATCTAACAACAATAAGAAAACTCCCTTAAATTTGCACTCAAGTGTGTTGTAGCCTTCTTTTGAGAGTAACTTAGTCCTAGTTTGCTAAAAGTTCCAGCTGTTCTCCAGATTCCTCTAGTGATCCAAGCTATGCCCAGTTTTAGAAAGTGATAACCACTCTCAGAAGTAATCCTGAAGGCATCTTGTGATCAATAACCAGCAGTTGACACAATGCCTTCAAATAAAGCTTTCAATGTATTAGAGAATTTGAAAGCAGGTCTGCACACATCTCAGGATCTGGTACATTTTAGGGGCTCAGGTATTGTTTGTTTTTTGATGTACGAATATGTAAATGAAAGAGTGGCCACAGGTTTTGACAAAGTTGGACCAAACGTTTTAATGTCAGAACTACCTGCATCTCATAACATAATCCTGTCATTTCTGGACTTTGCATTTATAAATATGCGAGGAACATTAACTCTTTATTGATAAGAAGATGAGAAAGAGATTCTGGGTGCCGTAGGTTTAATCTTACAAGGAAGTAAACAAAGGACAGTGGCCATCAGAGTGCGGTCTGTGTTCTGTGGATGGACAGCATCGGCGTGGCCTGAGGTTGTAGGCCCACCCTGGACCCGTTGAGTTAGAATATCTGGAAGTTGGGCCCAATCACTACTGTTTTAATCAGCTACCTAACTGACATAGGGCATTAACTTTTAGCTCTGCTTGCAGGGGATAGACTCACCCCAGCAGCTTCTAAAATATGGATGGTCCCTGACTTACAGCGATTCAGTTTAGGATTTTTTGACATTGGTATGATGGTGTGTGAAAGCAATAAGCATTCTGTAGAACCCATACTTCAAATCTTGAATTTGGTCTTTGCCCTGGTAGGATAGTGTCTCTGGATGCTGGGAGTGGCAACAGGCCACGGCTCCTGGTAAGCCACATGACTGCTGGTAGAAACGAGGATGTTCTACAACGTTTTGCATTGCAGCATTTTTGGATGCAGGTGTTCAATAAACTATATGAGATATTCAACACTTTATTATAAAATAGGGCTTGCCCAACTATAGACTAATGTAAGTACTATGAGAATGTTTAAAATAGGCTAGGCTCAGCTGTGATATTTGGCAGGGTAGATGTATTAAATACATGTTTTTTAGAGACAGGGTCTTGCTATGTAATCCAGGTTGGCTTTGAACTTGTGATTTTCTTGCCTCAGTCTTCTGTACTGGGATTACAGATGTGTGCCACCAAGCCTGGTCTAAATGCATTTTTTGACTTAAAGTATTTTCAATTTATGATGTGCTTATCAGTATGTAACCCTGTTGTAAGTCAGTGAGCATCTGATCACTGATGTCTGGATCGCACTTCAGATCAACTTAATCAGAATTTCTGAGAGCTGGGGCAAGAGAAAAGAGACTTGTTAAATATTCTCCAAGTGAATTTAATATCCAGTCAGGGATGAGAACCAATAACTATGGCACTGTTTTTTTTGTTTTTGTTTTCTGGGTTTTACTTTTTTATTGAAGAAAAATGGGCACTCTGAAGAACACATAAATCATAAGTATGCAATGATAAATTATAACAAGGTGAACATATCCATGTAACCAATGCCTGGGCCATGACATAGGCCATTCCCTGTACCTTGCTGTCTCCTTGAGCTCCTGAGACCACCATCACCTACATCCCCTTATGTGGGTGATGATCCATTTTCTAACACTATTGATTTGTTTTGTAGGACATTGCTTTCTGAAAGTGTGGTCTTGTCTTGTATTATTGATATCAAAATCATCTGATGTTGTTAAAATGCATATTCCTGGGCCCCATTTCAGACATTCTGGATCAAAGTCTTTTAGATTTCTTTATTTATCATATATTAATAATACTAGGGGATTTCATTGTGATAATTCCATACATGTGCACAGTGTACCTTGAAGAAATTCACCCCTTCCGTTATATTCCTATTTCCCTTCTCCTGCTATCCTCCTTTAAACAGTGTTTGGTGGGTTTCCTTATGCTGTCTTCATATGTATATACCTTCACCCCTCAGTATCCCTTCCTTACCCCCCCTCTCCTCTCCTACTGAGCTTCCCCCATTTTTCCTCCCCCCACAGTTCTGTGTCACACTCTTTAGGGATGGATGTAGGAATTTTAAACAAATATTAAGTTTGTTCTTTTACACTAAAATTTGAGAACAATGGTTAAAACAATCATTGCTGCCACCTACGTGGCCCAGACACAATTCTAAGTGTTCTTCATATAGATATTTAATCTTTACAACAACATCCTGAGATTGTACATGATTCCCATTTACCAGAGAACTGAGCTAAGTTTCACCGAGGTTAAATGACCCGTGGAAGGCTATACGGTAGACCCTTAGTATCTGTGAGTATCTAGTTTACAGAAGACCATCCTTGAGGAAAGCCCACCCATTCTGAGCATGTATATAGTTCAGTGCTGTACTGTGGATGTTTGATTCATTTTTCTCAAAACATTGCCCAACTTCCACTAAAGACATGCTGCCTTTCAACACCTAAACTTTTCACTTTATCACTTCAATTAAGTACAATCACTGTTATCTTGCATTTGAGTCACCACTGGCTTTTTGGGAGTCAGATTTTTCCCAAAATTAAGGGAAGGGAAACACTCAGCAGATCACATAATGACTTAAACACAAATTCAGTGAGCTGTGTAATGTGCGCAGGGATTTAAAATTTTTGTTTTTGAAATTTCTTTTGATTATTTACTTATTTATTTTGACTGCACTTGGTCAAAGCTGAATGCAATAAGTCTGTACTGCTGGTGAGAACTAGGATCAGCCTCCAATATTTGCATGCTTGCCAAGGATCTTATTCTTTCTAGTAGTGAAAGCAGCTAAATGACGCAGGTGTAGCAGAGTAGCACTCTCCCATCTCTGACTTTTCTAACAAATTGATCTGAAATTAGGACACATTCCAAACTTTTGTTGGGGTCAACCCTATTTTACTTTCCCTCTGTTGGTATTCTTTCACTTTCATACATTGTTCAAGATTCTCATGTGAAGAAAAAAAGCCATTTGATAGTATAAATTATTAAAATTTTTGTGACTTAACGTACTACTCTTCCAGATGCTTTCTTTCTTCTTCTTTTTTTTTTTTTGTGCTCAGGATTGAATGCAGGTCCTTATGCTTGCTATGCAAGAGCTGTACCACTTGGTCCATGCCTCCAGCCTTCTGAATGGTTTCTTAATCTATTTAGTATAAAAAACTGAATTGTGAATGAAATGTAAATGAAGGAATCCAGGCATGACAGATGCCACCAGAAATATCTGGTGACAATGGAATCTGTTTTGGGGTAAAGGGCCATATAAGGATTCACAGACCATCTGTTGTAGGTCAGTGTTCATACAGTTTATTTCCCGGTATGTTTGGTGAGAATGTCTGTTAAGAAGGAATTGCATCCTTATTTGTACTGAAGTTTGAAAAGCCAAGCAAAAGTTGAGAACAGGGGTTGGCAAACTACAGGATCATGGGCCAATCTAGTTCTGGAACTGTGAATGGCTTCCACATTTTTAAATGTAAGATTTAAAAAGACTGTTAGCGTTTCTGTTAGAACACTCACTTAAGAATTGAGGATATTGATTCTTTTTTAAAAAAATAAATGTTTATTAGGATATATTAATTATACAGGGGGCATTCATAGTGACAATTCTGATTAGACTTATATTGTACATTGTTTACATTGCCCCCATTGTCTCTCCCCCTCAACCCCCTCCCCACTCCACTTACAGCAATTGCAAGAGGTTTCTTAGTTTTGTTTCATATGGACATATGAAGTTCATCAACCATATACTGTCACCTTAATCTCTTTCCTTCACCTTCCCTCCCCTCTAGTATCCTCCCACTGTATCTATTTTACAGTCTTGATTTTCGTTATAAATATTTAAGTTGGCGTTCATAGGGGTCTCTCAATGTATGCCCAATGTGGTTGTGCTTTACTTTGGTCTCTTCAATCCCTTTGAATACTCTCCCTTATCTCTTTACCCCCCTTCCCCTGTTTTTTAACAGTTTTTAATACACATTCCTATATACCTTTACATCTTGTGGTATGCAATATTACTATACTCTATCCTCTTTTCTTTTCCTTCTTTCCCCGAGTTCCATAGAGTAGTTCCACTGTTACAAACATGTTCTACATCTGAGTTTGTATATGATCATGTTTATTTTTGTGTATATGTTTATCTTTAGATCTATCTTCCATGTATGAGAGAAAACATGCGGCTTTTGTGTTTCTGCACCTGGCTTACCTCACTTAACATGATGTCCTCCAACTTCATCCATTTACCTTCAAACTACATGTCATCAATCCTTATGAATAATACTCCATTGTGTATATATACCACAATTTCTTGATCCATCCATCTGTTTCAAAGTTTAGCTATTGTGAATAGAGCTGTGATGAACATTGGTGTACAGGTGTCTCTACTGTGTCTTGTCTTATGTTCCTTTGGGTAGATGCCCAGAAGTGCTATCACTGGATCATATGGCAGTTCTATCTCTAGTTTTTTGAGGATTCTCCATAATGCTTTCCATAGTGGTTGTACTAATTTGCATTCCCCATTCCCACCAGCAGTGTATAAAGGTTCCTATTTCGGCATATCCTTGCCAGCATTTGTTGTTGTTATTACCCTTGATTCTAGCCATTCTAACTGGGGTGAGATGAAATCTAAGTGGTGTTTTGATTTGCATCTCTTTTATAACCAGAGAAGTTGAACACTTCTTCATGCATTTACTGTTCATTTGTAATTCTTCCTTTGAAAATTCCCTGTTTAATTCATGTGCCAATTTCTTCACTGGGGTGTTAATTCTTTGGGGGCTGAGTTTTTTGAGTTCCCTGTAGAGTCTGGATATTAGGAGGACATTGATTCTTGACTCACAAAGCCCAAAGTGTTTACTATCTAGCCCTTTACTGACTCCTTGTTTAGAAGATAATTCCAGAATTGAAAATTTCAACTTATACCAAAGAAAATGGGGCAATTATGTTAGTTTTCAATAAAAATGCCATTTGATTAAGATGCCTTTGTTGGATAGGTATTGGTGTGTGTGTGTGTGTGTGTGTGTGTGTGTGTGTGTGTGTGTATGTGTGTACATAAACCAAAGTTCTGGGTCCCCTGCTTGTTGTTTGAGTTGTATTTGAGTATGACCCAGTATGGCAGCTCCTACACTCTGGTGATGTCCTGATTACTGACTACTGGATCACACATTCCCTTGTAATTAGGCTGTTGCATTAGTGTTCTCGCATGTACTGCATTAGTATTTTCAAGTACCTATCTATTTCCATCCAAAGAAATCAGCAAGATTTGATAACTATTCCTGTGAAATACAGCATAAGATTTATTGCCATCTCTCAGACATGCCTGGAGCTTGTTGGGAAAAATAAACTCTCCAAACCTGCTTCTCTAGACTCCTCACATTGTCTAATTTAATCCTCTCAACTTCCCTGTGAGGTATTATTATCATCCTTTTACTGATGAAGAAATATAAGACACCGAAACTTTTCTTAGCGCTGTACCTCAGATTCCTTGACATGTGATATAAGAATGAGGAACCCAAACAGGTGTAGACAAAACCAGGAAATCTCCACAGTGCATAGAAAACCAAGAGGGCATTGTTAATTCATCTATAAATAGGAACTCTGTCTTTCTTTTTTTCCCTGTGATGTGCAAGCAAATTAAAAAACATTCTTTATGCATAGCAGGAATTTCAGGAGCAGATGCTCGCACTGCTGTTTGCTGCTCATTTTCAATTTATTTTGCAGGCTGTGGCAGCAGGCCAGCTCTATATGATGGTAGAAGTGGGAACTGCCCAAATGCCTGCATTCTCTATAGCTCCAATGTGGGATTTTGGAGCAAGGAGCTTCTTTCCATTTTGCAGCCTTTTCTACCAAACCGCTAACACTTGAAATGCATTTAACAAGGCACAAAGATGACCACTCACTAATTGAAGATATACTTCCAAGCTGTGACTCCCCACATCTCCCACACCACTCTGTATGTCATAATTTTGGCACTTATCATACTATATAGACAGTGAAATGTGGTTGTACTTCTATATCCCCACATCCAGCACAGTGACAGGCCTAAAATAAGCTGCTTATTAAATATTTGAGGAATGAATGAAAGCTTACATTTGTACATAGTGGCAAATGAGCAATGTTAGAAAATTCCCTGTTAGCTAGTTCTGATAGGTACAGGTCTCAGTGTTTAATCAGTGAGGAATAAACTCCAGGAGAGGAGGAAAGACAGAATACTAAAAGAGACCTCACCTCTCACCATTTTCCTTATAGTCAGCTTTGACTTGGCTAGTTGAAAATGGAGCATTTGAACAACATGGGAAAACATTTCCACACTTATTCTTGTGCAAAGCTAATGCCTCTGTGGGTTCAAGTCCTTCTAGTGTACAAAGTGGAGGGTATGCTACCTACAACTGCTGTACAATGGGTCTTAGTATAATACTTGAGTTTTTATGTGTTAGCAGAGGTGTTTTTTTTGTTGTTGTTGTTGTTCTTGTTTTTTTTCAGTGACTTAGTTTTAGGGTTTGAAGTCAGTTCTTAGGGATCCTGTTATAGAACAATGTTGTACCCAGTAACCTGGAATTAGTGGCTTGTCCAAAGCAGGCCAGAAGTGGTAGGCTAGAAGTGCTCAGATACTAATCCTCTAGGGAGCAGTCCTTAAGCACTGACTGATAGGAGTCTGAGAACTGATACCCCCTGTAACTCTGGTAGGATAATCTGGAGATGGATGTTTTGTACTGTTTCCCCACAGGATTAAGCTATAGTCATAACTGAATTTCTGCTGTAGGGTTTGTTGAGAGAATGAGTGACAGGAGAACCCAATAGCTATTTAGTGGTTGTCATTTAAAAACTCTCTCTGTCTCTCTTATTCTTATTCTTTATTTTTCTTAATTATTCATTTATGCACATGTGCATACATTGTTTGGGTTATTTCTCCACTCTGCCCCCCTCCCCTCCCCTCTCCCCCTCTCTTCTCCTCAGTTTCAGGCAGGTCCTGTTCTGCCTTTATCACTAATTTGTTGAAGAAAAGAGACAAGCCTAACAAGGAAGACAAAGCATTTTTGCTAGCTGAGTTGAGGATAGCTATACAAAAATATTCCTAGCATTGCTTTCATGTACACATGTATTATGACCCAAGTTGATTCATCTCTAACTGATCTTTACCCTGGTTACAGATCCCTTTCCCATGATAACCTCTGTCGATTTAAAGTTTCTGTATTAGTTCCTCTGAGTGGGGACATCCAACACATTCATGTTTTGGGTTTTCTACCTATTCCTATATCTCCCGTATGTGCTCTCCTCTTGTCATGTGATCCAAATCCAACCACATTGCTGTATTTGCCCTAGATCTAAAGTCTGCATATGAGGGAGAACATATGAATTTTGGTCTTCTGAGCCTGGCTGACCTTGCTCAGAATGATGTTCTCCAGTTCCATCCATTTACCTGAAAATGATAAGATTTTCATTCTACTTCATGGCTGAGTAAAATTCCATCGTGTATAGATACCACATTTTCTTGATCCATTCATCAGTAGTGGGGCATCTTGGCTGTTTCCATAACTTGGCTATTGTGAATAGTGCCGCACTAAACATGGGTGTGCAGGTGCCTCTGGAGTAACCTGTGTTGCATTCCTTTGGGTATGTCCCCAGGAGTGGGATTGCTGGATCATATGGTAGATCAATGTTTAGATTTTTAAGAAGTCTCCAGATTTTTTTTTCCAGAGTGATTGCACCAGCTTGCATTCCCCCCAGCAGTGGACTAGGGTTCCTTTTTCCCCCCATCCTCGCCAACACATGTTGTTGGTGGTGTTTTTGATGATGGCTATTCTAACAGGGGTGAGGTGGAATCTTAATGTGGTTTTAATTTGCATTTCCTTTATGGCTAGAGATGGTGAACATTTTTTCATGTGCTTTTTTGCCATTTGAATTTCTGATTTTGAGAAAGTTCTGTTTAGTTCAGTTGCCCATTTTTTAATTGGTGCATTGATTTTAGGAGTGTTTAGTTTCTTAAGTTCCCGGTATATTCTGGTTTTCAGTCTCTTGTCTGATGTATAGCTGGGAAATATTTTCTCACACTCTGTGTGTGGTCTCTTCAGTTTAGAGACCATTTCTTTTGTTGTGCAGAAGCTTTTTAATTTTATGAAGTCCCATTTGACCATCCTTCCTCTTAGTTGCTGGGCTGCTGGGGTTCTATTGAGGAAGTCATTGCCTATACCTATTAGTTCCACAGTGTTTCCTGCTCCTTTCTGTAGTAACTTCAGAGTTCCAGGTCTGATATTTAGGTCCTTGATCCATTTTAAGTTAACATTTGTTGAAGAGGCTGTCTTTTCTCCATCGTACGGTTTTGCATGTTTGTAAAAAATGAGGTGGGTATAGTTGTGTGGATTCATATCTGGGTTGTGTATTCTGTTCCACTGGTCTTCATGTCTGTTTTTGTGGCAGTACTAGGTGTTTTTATTGCTATTACTTTGTAATATAGTTTGAAGTCAGGTATTGTGACACCTCCAGCATTGTTCTTTTTTGCTGAGTATCGCCTTGGCTATTTGAGGTCTCTTGTGTTTCCAAATGAACTTTAGGGTAGATTTTTCAGTCTTTGTGATGAATGTCATTGGGATTTTGATGGGAATTGCATTAAACATGTAGATTGCTTTTGGTAGTATAGCCATTTTTACTATGTTGATTCTACCAATCCATAAACACAGGAGATCTTTCCATCTTCTGTAGTCTTCCTCAATCTCTTTCTTCAGGTGTTTGTAATTCTCCTTGTAGAGGTCATTCACATCATTTGTTAAATTTACTCCTAGGTATTTGATTTTTTTTGAGGCTATTGTGAATAGAATTGTTTCCATATATTCCTTCTCAGTTTGTTCGTTGTTGGTATATAAAAAGTTAATGATTTTTGTAGGTTGATTTTGTATCCTGCCACCTTACTGTAGCTGTTTATGGTATCTAAGAGTTTTTGGGTAGAGTTTTTTGGGTCTTTAAGGTATAGGATTATACCATCTGCAAATAAGGATATTTTGACAGTTTCCTCACCTATTTGTATTCCTTTTATTTCTTCTTTTTGCCTGATTGCTCTGGCTAGGAATTCCAGTACTATGTTGAATAGGAGTGGGGATAGTGGGAACCCTTGTTTTGTTCCTGATTTTAGAGGGAATGGTTTCACTTTTTCACCATTATGTATGATGTTGGCTGTAGGTTTGTCATATATAGCCTTTACAATGTTGAGGTACATACAGTCTAGTCCTAGTTTTCTTAGAGCTTTTATATGAAGTGGTGTTGAATGCTAACAAAGGCTTTTTCTGCATTTGTTGAGATGATCAAATGGTTTTTGTCTTTGCTTCTATTGATGTGCTGTATTACATTTATAGATTTGTGTATGTTGAAAGACCCCTGCATCCTTGGGATGAAGCCGACTTAGTCATGGTGTATGATCTTTCTGATGTGCTGTTGAATTTGGTTTGCCATTATTTTATTAAGGATTTTTGCATCGATATTCATTAAGGAAATTGGCCTGTAGTTCTCCTTTTTGGAGGTGTCTTTGTATGGTTTTGGGATGAGAGTTATATTGGTTTCATAAAATGAGTTAGGCAGTGCTCCTTTTCTATTTCATGGAACAGTTTAAGGTGAGTTGGTATTAGTTCTTCTTTAAATGTCTGATAAATTCAGCAGTGAATCCATCAAGTCCTGGACTTTTCTTTTTTGGGAGACTCTTGATTGCTGCTTCAATTTGTTTTTGTGTTATAGATCTATTCAGGTGATTAATATCTTCTTGGTTTAGTTTTGGATGGTTGGAAATTTCTAGAAATCTGTCAATTTCTTCAAGATTTTCGAATTTGTTAGAGCATAGGCTCTTGAAGTAGTCTCTGATGATTTTCTGGATTTCCATGGTGTTTGTTGTTATCTCCCCTTTTGCATTTCTGATTTTACTGATTTGAGTTTTTTCTCCCTCATTTTAGTCAGGTTTGCAAGGGTTCTGTCAATCTTATTTATTTTTTCAAAGAACCAGCTTTTTGTTTGATTTTTTTGAATTTTTTTTTGTTTCTATTTCATTGATTTCAGCCCTTATTTTAATTATTTCTTTCTTTCTGCTTGTTTTGGGATTTGTTTGTTCTTGTTTTTCTAGGAGTTTCAGCTGTAGTATTAGGTTATTGATTTGAGATCTTTCTGTCCCTTTAATATATGCACTCATGGCTATAAACTTTCCTCTTAAGACTGCCTTTGCTGTGTCCCATAGGTTCTGGTGGTCATGTTTTCATTTTTGTTAACTTCTAGGAACTTTTTAATTTCCTCTTTTATTTCACTGATGACCCATTCATCTTGAGCAATGTGTTGTTCAGCTTCCAATTGTTTGCATGTTTTTTATTGCTGTTTTTGTTGTTGATTTCTAGTTTTAATGTATTGTGGTCAGATAGAATGCATGGGATTATTTCTATTTTCTTATATTTACTGAGGCTTGCTTTGTGCCCTAGGATATGATCAATTTTGGAGAAGGTTCCATGGGCTGCTGAGAAGAATGTGTATTGTGCAGAAGTTGGATAGAATATTCTGTAGACATCAGCTAGGTCCATTTGATCTATGGTATGATTTAGTTCTTGGGTTTCTTTATTGATTTTTTGTTTGGATGACCTATCTATTGGTGATAGGGTAGTATTAAGTTCTCCCACTACCACTGTGTTGGAGTTAATATATGTTTTTAGGTCCTTCAGAGTATGTTTGATGAAATTGGGTGCACTGACATTGGGTGCATATAGGTTGATAATTGTTATTTCCTTTTGGTGTATTTCCCCTTTTATTAGTATGGAGTGTCCTTCTTTATCTCATTTGATCAATGTAGGTTTGAAGTGTACTTTGTCTGAGATAAGTATTGCTACCCCTGGCTGTTTTTGGGGACCTGGCTTAGTAAATCTTCTTCCAGCCTTTCACTTTCAGCCAGTGCTTATTTCTGTAGGTGAGATTGGTCTCCTGTAGGCAGCAGATTGTTGGATCTTCCTTTTAATCCAGTTTGCCCATCAGTGTCTTTTGATGGGGGAATTTAGTCCATTAACATTCAGTGTTAGTATTGATCAGTACGTGGTGATCCCTGTCATTTAGTTGTCTTTGTTGATTAAGGGTTTGATTATGTGGAGCTGGATCAGTGTTACTCTTCACTTTCTTGCCTTTTCTTCTCCTGTGGTTTGGTATTGCCTGGCCTTTCATGGTTTTGTTTGCTTTCATTTTCTGTGTGCAGAATTCCTTGGAGAATCTTTTGTAGTGGTGGCTTGGTGTTATATATTGTTTTAGTTTCTGCTTATCATTGTAGACTTTTATTGTTCCATCTATTTTGAATGATAGTTTTGCTGGGTAAAGTATCCTAGGATTGAAGTTATTTTCATTCAGTGCTAGGAAGATTTCACCCCATGCTCTTCTTGCTTTTAATGTTTCTGTTGAGAAATCTGCTGTGATTTTGATGGGTTTACCTTTGTATGTTATTATTTTTTTCTGTCTTACAGCCTTCAGTATTCTTTCTCTAGTCTCTGTACTTCTTGTTTTAATGATAATATGTTGTGGGGTAGTTCTATTTTGTTCAGGTCTGTTCGGTGTTCAGGAGCCTTCCTGTACCTGAATGAGCATAGCTTTCTCTAGATTTGGGAAATTTTAAAAATTATTTTGTTGAATATAGTACACATTCCTTTTGCTTGCACCTCTTCTCCTTCTTCAATGCTCATGATTCTCAGGTTTGGTCTTTTGATGGAGTCAGTGAGTTCTTGCATTTTCTCTTCACGGGTCTTGAGATGTTTAACTAATAGTTTTCAGTTTTTCCTTTAATTGCCATTTCCTCTTCAAGTTCTGAGATTCTGTCTTCTGTTTGTTCTATTCTTGTGGAATGGCTTTCCATTTTGTTTTTTATTTCTGTTTTATTCTTTTTTCTGACATTTTCCATATCATGGGTCACTTCCTCTTTAATATTGTCAATTTTTGTCCTTACTTCATTTATCTCTGTGTTTATGGTGGTCTCAGTTTCAGTTTGGTGTTTGTTTAGGGGTTCTATGATTTTATTTATTTATTTCTGGGTTTTCTCATATTCTTTGTTTTTGTTGTCTTGGAATTTCTTGAGTGCCTCCTGTACATTTTGGTTGGCCATGTCTAGTAATATCCCTATGAAATTCTCATTAATTACTTGTAGGATTTCTTTCAGGGTGTTCTTTTGGGCTTTGTTGGGGTCCTTAGTATAGTTTATTTTTGTTTTGTTGGAGTCTGGATCTGGGTATCCATTTTCTTCATTTTGCTCTAAATCCTTACCATTTTACTTCTGGGAAGAGAATGGTTTCCATCCCTTTTTCTCCATCCCTTTTTCTTCTTCCCATATTTCCACTAAGTACACTTTCTGTCCCTGGACTATGTGTAATTTAGTATTAGCTGAGATGCAATATTAATACTAACAAAACCAAGAGAGAAGGATAAAAATGAGAAAGAGAAAGAAAGAAAAAAGGAAGCAAGAAGAGAGGAAAAAGGAAAAAAAAAAGAAAAAAAATGGGAAAGATGGTGGGTGATCAAACAGCAAACTAGGCAGCCAAATTCTTAAAGAAGGTAGAAAAAAAAAAAAAGAAAAATAATCGCCAGTTCTGGAACAGTAGACTTGCAGGCAGTCTTAGTTGTTATGTTACTCCTTTAGCATCCAGTCCTGTCTGTGTGTATTCTTTGGCATGTTTGGAGCCCTCCAGTGGTGGCCCCAGCCTGGTGGTGTGGTTATCTGGAAAGCCTGTAGAGCTGGGGCCTAGCTCAGTCCAAGGGGCAGGGATCCTGATGGGCTAAGGATCCCTTCTCATGCCAAGCTGGTGTCCGGCCCTGAGGGGCAGGGATCCTGGTAGGGTGTGGCTCTGGTTGTTCCACACAGAGCTGGGGCCCAGCAGAGCCTGACGGGCAGGGGAATTGAAGGGCAGGGGTCCAGGGTATCAATCCTGGGTGCAGCCCAAGAGGTGTGGGGTCCTGGTGGTGTGTGGATCCAGTGTGGAGCTGTGGCCTGGTGCAGCCTGAGGGGTGGAGAGCCCAGTGGAGCAGAGCAGCAGCTCTGCAGGCCTACAGGGTGGGGACTTGGCAGGCTGGCTGTTCTTTTATTGGATTGTGGCATGGAGAAGCCTTCCATGATGTAAGGGTTTAGAGTGCTGTATTTTTGGCTCTCTCTGGTGCTTTACCTCAGGCAGGTGTGTCTCCAGTGTCTCTGCAGTGTCCCTGGTTCAGAATCTCCCAAGGTCTGCAGCTCTGTCTCAGTCGCCATCTTGAAGAATCCAGGTCTCTCTCTTTCTTTTCCAGGGTGCTTGTTGGCAATGAACCATGGAGGGAAAGGGATGAGGGTGTATGGGTTTCCATTGACACTTGACTTCTCTAGCTCACTGTGGACTATCAATTCATCAGTGTTTAGGGGTGAGAGTCATTCTTGTCTACAAGTAATTGCATCATTCAGGAAAATCTCTTTTGCTTCAAGAGGAATGTGCTATGTCCAGCCTATTCATCAATTTTGTCACTGCTGATGTTGAGAGCAGCAGTTTAGCTTCCATTTCAATCAGGTGTCAGACCCCTTTGCCCTTGTCCTTGTCCACCTCCTTTTCCTCACCTGGCAATCTTTGCTTACTAGCAACAGTACATGATCGGATAAGTAGAGCACTTGGGTGAGGTATAAGGGGTGAGGCAGCTCTGCTCAGTGCTATGTGGCTCCCTGAGGTAAACAGTGTAGGCTGCAACTCTGCAGTGTGGGACATAATAAGACAGCAGTGTCAGAGCATTGTGAACATGTCAGGATGATGAATTTACTGTAACAATATCACCATTGGCAGCACGCATAATGCACTGTATCTCAATCAGTCATTTTCCATGGTCATGCATTGTGTGGACTCAAGCTATCTTTTAATTTTTTTTTTTACTTTTGATTCTGGGGGATGCTTAGATGTTGGTGAGAGAAGTAGGGATGGATAATAATTTTGTTAATTGTTGAGTTAATTGTTGGCAGGAGGCAGGCTGTGGTGTGTGTGTAAGAAAAAAGAGGAGGAAGAAAAAGGTATTAAAAGAGGGGGAAGAAAGAGGTATGAGAGTGGGAACTGGAAGAGGAGAAAAGAGATGGAAGAATTATTATTAAAACATTTAAGCCTTAGAGTAAAAGTTTTTCTTGGGCCACTTTGGAAATATATGCACTATTGGAATTTAGCTGTACTCCCTTTCCAAGGTTAGCTTGCTCAAACTTGAGCAAAATTGGAATCTGTCTGCAGCCCCTACTGGGACATCAACTTGGAAATGATTTTTAATGTCTCATGCCTTTCTTCTTTGCTTTCAACTGTGCCATGGACTCCCACTCAGCTTGCAGCTGGTCAGTGCTTGGAACTCTCAGACACGTCATTGATACATGGCTGCTTTGCTCTGTAGGGACAAGTAGAGAGTTTGAACAGACAAGGCATTCTTCTCCACTCTGTTACCAGCACCTCACACAGGACCAAATGAGTGCAACTGACTTTCTTGTCTGAAAAGTTGGGGGGAAATTTAAGGAAATGAAAAGATATTAATTAAAGACTTAAATTGATGTGGTAACTGCAACATTTTAGAAGGTTTATAAGGAAAACAGGCAAAAAATTAAATCTGATGTAGTAGTAAGTAGCTGAGTAATTGTCGCTCAAAGATATCAGATGCAAATCCCTAGAATCTATAAATGTTACCTTATAAGGAAAAAGTATCTTTGCAGATGTGATTACGCTAAGGAATTTTTTCCCCTCAGTGTTGGGGATCAAACACAGGGTGTCCCACATGCTAGGCAAATACCTTGCCACTGAACTGCACTCATGGCCCTTCGGCTAAGGATCTTGACATGGGGAGATTATCCTCAACCATCCAGATGGGACCTGTATCCTTACAGGAGAGAGGTACAGGGAGATCAATACATACAGAGGAAGAGGTGATGTGAAGGGAGCAAGGAGTGATGTGGGGGAAGGGTCATATGAGATTTTAAATTTTAATATAATTAACTTTATCAGTCTAGTCCTTTAAGGTCTGGCTTATTGTATCTTATTTTAGAAATCCTTTCCTACTCTTAAATCACAATGAGGTACTATCACATTTTCCTGAAAAACTTTTAGGTTCTTTTTTTAACGTTTAAGTTGTTTAATACATTTGGATTTTAGTTTTTATACACTAAAAATGAAGTAGGAACCTAAATTATATATATATATATATATATATATATATATATATTCATTTGAAGCCCATTGTCCTAGTATTAGTTTAGTTATAATATTTCTACTAATATATGTGCATATGTGTATGAGTATACATGCATATTCATGTATCTGTATATGTGTGTTTAAACATATATTATACCATATATTATGTCTCTGTTCTATTCTGCTGATCTGCTTGTTTGAATCTATTGTAATATTCATAGTTTTCATGATTACAGATTAAAAATATTAAGCTTTGATATCTAGAAGATTAAAATTCCCCTCCTCCTCCACCATTTTCAAAAATTTCTTGGCTGTATTTGGCCAATTATCATACTTTTGCATGTTTTAATATGATTGAGAATATATCATGAAAATATATAATTTTATAGCCAGGTATTTTTTACTTAACATGATAATGTGAGTAACTTCAAATGTTATTAAAATTCTTGACATTCAAAACAGCTCTGAAAACTATCTCCCTGTGTCCTTTAGCATATTTTTTGACCAGTCCCATATTGCTGGACACTTACTTTATTTTCATGTTTTCTTATAAATAATCATACCATAATGACTACCTTTGTCCATATTTTTTTACTTCTTTAGGATGATTACACTAGAATATATTCTTAGAAGTGGAATATAATTAACAATTTTATTTTTAATAGACTTTTACATTCTTCTCAGGAAGTTTTGAGACTGTACATACATTTAATGAGGTATGCATTAGCACTGGTTATTCTCATTTTTAGCTCATTATTTTGAGTAATTTTGCCTCTAACTGGCTCTGTAAGGAGAAAGTGTCCTAAAGATGCTGAGCAGTGTTCCTCAGTATTGAGGAAGGAGTGGGCTAATAATAATTGCATGGGAATGCAGCTGAAGAGAGAAGAGGGGCATGAGGAAATTAGTCTCCAGGTGACTCTTCTGCTTTGGTTTCAGCAATGAGGATATTTCTTCTGATGTCACTAACTGTACCTTCATTTTTTCCCACATCCCCTAATTCCACATGCAGACTTTAGAATACAGTGGCTTTTTGACAGCTTATTTAAATCCCAGTGAATTGGAACAGCATTCAGACTGTGTATAATGACTATCATCAGTGGCAAATTAGTTTAGCCTGTCTCAGTTTATTCTCTTAGACAGCTTCATGTTTATTTCACATTTCAGAGGCCGAAAAAGAAAATATAAGTAAAAGAGAACTTTTTCATTATGAGTCAATTATTTTAATAATAAACGTGGCCAAGAATGTGTTTAGGACCCTGTTATGACCACAAAAGGAAGCTGAACCTGAAAGACAAAGTTGAAGAGTCTTGTAGTAGATTTGCTTTGCTATTTTTATTTCCCACATGCTGTTTTCTTTCTTTTCTTTTTAAATTGATTTCCATCAAATTTATGTTTGCCTAGAAAGGAGATTTAAGGCCATGCAGGGGAATTGTAAATTCTCCAGGAATTCTTGGACTTTAGAATATACTATCTGTGATTCCAAATCTTCTAGCCATGAGTTTGACAATTGATAATATTTTAATCTATTTCTTATTGCAATGAAAAGGTGAAGAAAAATTTCAATTATCTGAAAATCTGCTTCTTGATGATCTGCTTGGGTCCAACCCTTTCTGTGATATTCCAACTTGTTTTGTTCTAGGCCTCTCTGTTTTATTGGCTTTCAGTTATTTATTTTTTTAATTTATTGTTGTGCTGGGTGTGGGTACATTGTGGCATTTACAAATGTTTTTACAATAATACATCAACTGTATCATACTTGAATTCACCCCTTCCACTGCTCTCCCTCATCTCCCCTCCCGTGATTCCTGGAGCATTTTCCACAAGTATCATTTTTGCATTTACATATATGTGTATATATTGTTTGCACCATGTTCATCCTCCCACCCTTTCCCTGCTACCTCCCCCTCCCATAGGTGCCACACCCAACCTGTTCCACCTCCTGTTCTACGATTTTGTAGAGGAGAAAACATAAAAGATAATAAGAGAAACATGACATTTTGCTAGTTTGAGATAAAGATAGCTACATAGGGAGTTTCCTTGTGTTGTTCCTATGCATGTACATATTACATCCCCAACTGGTTCATCTCTACCAGTCCTCTTCATTCCTCCCCTGTCCTCTGGCCAGCTTGAGATTTCTATATTCATTCCTGTATAGTGAGTACATCAACACATTCAAGGTTTTGGTTTCCTTCCCTTGTCCTATCCATGCCATGCGCAGCCTCCCCTTGGTGCAACCCGTGTCCCATATTATTGCTGTATTTGTTTTAGGTCTATAATCCACATATGAGGGAGAACATATGCCTTTTGACCTTCTGAACCTGGCTAACTTCACTTAAGATGATGTCTCCAGTTCCATCCATTTACCTGCCAATGACAAAATTTCATTCTTCTTCATGGCTGAGTAAAATTCCACTGTGTATAAATACCACATTTTCTTAATCCATTCATCAGTAGTGGGGCATCTTGGCTGTTTCCATAGCTTAGCTATTGTGAATAATGCTGCAATAAACATGGGTGTGCAGGTGACTTTGTAGTAACCTGACCCACTTTTTTTGGGGTATATTCCTAAGAGTGGTATTGCTTGATTGCATGGCAGATTTATTTTTAGTTTTTAAAGGAGCCTCCATATTGTTTTCCATAGTGGTTGCACTAGCTTACATTCCCACCAGCAGTGTATGAGGGTTCCTTTTTCCTGGCATCCTCACCAACATTAGTTGTTGTTTGTGTTTTTGATGATGACTATTCTAACAGGAGTGAAGTGGAATCTTAGTGTGGTTTTGATTTGCATATCCTTTATGGCCAGGGATGGTGAGCATTTTTTTCATGTGCTTTTTAGCCATTTGGACTTCTTTTTTTTTTTTTTTTTTTGTGGTACTGGGGCTTGAATTCAGGGCCTACACCTTGAGCCACTTGACCAGTCCTTTTTTTTGATGGTTTTTTTTTGAGATAGGGTCTCACAAACTGTTTGTCTGGGCTGGCTTCAAACTGCTATCTTCCTGATCTCACTCTTTTGAGTAGCAGGCGTGAGCCACTTGCGCCCTGCTGGGCTGTTTCTGAAAAAGTTCTGTTCCATCCAGTTG
Source organism: Castor canadensis (assembly GCF_047511655.1). Lineage (NCBI taxonomy): Eukaryota > Metazoa > Chordata > Mammalia > Rodentia > Castoridae > Castor > Castor canadensis. Next base: position 86,766,791 of record NC_133394.1, read on the forward strand.
CCTGTTTCTTTATTGAGTCATTGTTTTTTAGGGAGTTTATTTTTTTGAGCTCCCTGTCAGTCGGGGTTTTTAATTAGCGCACAGAAGTATTGGTAGTGTAAATCGAACTCAGTAAGAAAGAGTAGTCTATTCATAAGAAACTTGTTGTAATTCTGTTCCAGACAGTAGAGCACCTGCCTAGCAGGCATGAAGCCCTGAATTTATACCCCAGCACTGCCAAAAAAAAGAGTGCAAAAAGAATACAACTTTAAACGATTTAGATGAGAAATTACAGAAGTTGCTCATGTATACAATTGTATGTATAATTACACACTTTTTTCAATTTTTAATTTTTCAAAACCATATGGAAAACAGAAAAAGAGGAACCTATTTTCTTTCTTTTTTTCATTGTTTTATTATTCATATGTGCATACAATGCTTGGGTCATTTCTCCTCCCTGCCCCCATCCACCCCTTACCACCCACTCTGCTCCCTCCCTCTCCCTCCCACCCCCTCAATACCCAGCAGAAACTATTTTGCCCTTATTTCTAATTTTGTTGTAGAGAGAGTATAAGCAATAATAGGAAGGAACAAGGGTTCTTGCTGGTTGAGATAAGGATACAGATAGAGATACAGGGAGTTGACTCACATTAATTTCCTGTGCGTGTGTGTTACCTTCTAGGTTAATTCTTTTTGATCTAACCTTTTCTCTAGTTCCTGGTCCCCTTCTCTTATTGGCCTCAGTTGCTTTTAAGGTATCTGCTTTAGTTTCTCTGTGTTGAGGGCAACAAATGCTAATAATTTTTTAGGTGTCTTACCTATCCTCACCTCTCCCTTGTGTGCTCTCACTTTATCATGTGATCAAAGTCCAATCCCCTTGTTGTGTTTGCCCTTGATCTAATGTTCACATATGAGGGAGAACATACAATTTTTGGTCTTTTGGGCCAGGCTAACCTCACTCAGAATGATGTTCTCCAATTCCATCCATTTACCAGCGAATGATAACATTTCATTCTTCTTCATGGCTGCATAAATTTCCATTGTGTATAAATACCACATTTTCTTGATCCATTCGTCAGTGGTGGGGCATCTTGGCTGTTTCCATAACTTGGCTATTGTGAATAGTGCCGCAATAAACATGGGTGTGCAGGTGCCTCTGGAGTAACAGTCTTTTGGGTATATCCCCAAGAGTGGTATTGCTGGATCATATGGTAGATCAATGTTTAGCTTTTTAAGTAGTCTCCAAATTTTTTTCCAGAGTGGTTGTACTAGTCTACATTCCCACCAACAGTGTAAGAGGGTGAGGAACCTCTTTTCAACTTGCTTTATGAGGTCAACCTAATCTTGATACCAATACTTGTCAAACACATTACAAAAAAAAAAAAAGGAAAACTACAGTCAATTCTCACTCATGAACATAGATGAAAAATTCCTAAAAAAAATTGGTAAATACAATCCATATGTATTCTTGGAGTAATTAATTTAGCTATAAGTTTATATATATATATATTATCAGGTTGTTTAGATTGTCTACATTTACTGGTTGTGTTTTGGGGGCATGAGATGAAGGAGGGTTGGATTGCTCTATCAGTTGCTGAGAAAACATGATAAAATATTTTACTGTGGACTTATTTCTACATTTAGTTCTGTCAAATTTCATTATTATGGAGGAAATAACTTAGAATTACGATAAGTTTCTAGGTTTCTTAGTCTGTTTTATTTTGTTGTAACAGAATACCAAAGGCTGAGTAATTTATAAAGAAAAGAAATTTATTTCTCATGGTTTTAGAGACTGGGCAGTTCACTCTAGAAGTGCAAGGGTCTTCTTGCTGCCTCTACTTAGGGCTGAAGGAAGAGGGGCAAGAGAGTATGTGTGCTCTAGAGAGAGCAAAAAGTTGAATTTGCAGCCTCTAGCTCTTTTATAATTTGCATTAACCAATCTGGACAGTGGAGGTCTCATGGACTCACCTCCAATTAGGTCCCACTCATGAACACCATTGCATTGTTTGCAAAACATACTTGTGGAGGAAGTCCAAACTACAACCCTAGGCAATTAAAACATCATTATGATTTTGTGTCCTGAGCTTTCTGTCTTCAAAGCTACTTTTCTATAATTTTTCTGTTTTAAAGTCTACTTTATTGATGTTAATATGATTACACTTTTTTATTTTGGTTAGTTTGTACTTTTAAAAATTCTTTACTTATACATTTCCATATCTTTATTTTAAAAAGTGTTTATCTTTATTTTTTAAAGTGCTTCTCTTTCAAACAGCATGTAATGTAGTATATGATATGACAGTGTAATAATGTAATAAATTATTGAGTCTTTAAATCCAGTCTCACAATCTTTGTCCTTTTGACTAGAATATTTAGTTGACTTATATTTATATTTAATGTAATTAAATCATATTGTATTTAATATTAGCACTGTAATTATTTATACATTTATAATATATTTTATGTAATTACTGATATGACTATTTATAAATCTATTGTCTTCCTATTTGTTTTTTATTTCTCCCTTTTTCATATTTTTTATTATAAATTTTTTATTAGGATATATTAATTATATGGGGGGATTCTTAGTGATAATTCTGATTAGATTTATATTGTACATTATTTGCATTGCCTCCACTGTCTCTCCCCTTCAATCCCCTCTCCACCCCACTTAAAGCAATTGCAAGAGGTTTCTTAGTTCTGCTTCATATAGGTATATGAAGTCCATCTGCCTATACCATCACCTTAATCTCCTTTGTTCACACTCCTCCCTCCCACTAGTACCCACCCCATTACACTGTACCTATTTTTCAGTCCTGATTTTTGTTATTAATATTTAAGTTGATGTTCAAAGGAGTGTCTCAATGCATGCCCACTGAGTGTGCTTTACTTTGTTCTGTTCAATCCCTTCGAATACTCTCCCTTACCCTTTTAACAACCAACCCCCATTTTTCAACAGTTTTCAATACACATCCTTATATCTTCTACCTTCACATCTTATGGTATGCAATATTACTGATGCTCTATTATTCTCTTTTCCCTTCCCTCTTGCCTCGAGTTCCAAAGAGTAGCTCCTCTGTTACAAACATGTTCTACAACTGAGTTTGTATATGATCATGCTTGTTTTGGTTTACACGTTTGCCTTTAGATCTGTCTTCCATGTGTGACAGAAAACATGCATCTTTTGTGTATCTTATACTGGCATGATATCCTCCAATTGCATCCATTTACCTTCAAACCTCATGTCATTATTCCTTGTGGCTCTGTAGTACTCCATTGTGGATATGTATCACAATTTCATGATCCATTCATAGTTGTAGGACATCTGAGTTGTTTCCAGAGCTTGGCTATTGTATATAGTGCTGTGATGAACATTGGTGTACAGGTGTCTCTACTGTATCCTGTTTTACATTCTTTTGGGTAGATGCCCAGGAGTGGTATCACTGGATCACATGGCAGTTATATCTCTAGTTTTTTGAGGATTCTCCATACTGCTTTCCATAGTGGTTGCACTAAGTTGCATTTCCACCAGCAATGTAGAAGAGTTCCTGTTTTGCCACATCCTCACCAGCATTTGCTGTTATTACCCTTGATTTTGGCCATTCTAACTGGGTGAGATGAAATCTAAGCACTGTTTTGATTTGCATCTCTTTTATATTTTACATTACATTTAGTATAAACACTGCAATTATATTTGTATATAATTACTGATATAACTATTTATAAATTTATTGTCTTCCTATTTGTTCTTAATTTTTCCCTTTTTTTGAACTAAATATTTTTATTATTCATTTTCCCTTATTGACAGATGAATAATAAAATGTTTGACTATACTTTTAATGGTTACTTTTGATTTAGGGTATAATCTGCATCCTTAGTTATCAAAGTTCAACATAAATTAATATTTCATTTATTTATTTTTTTTTGGTGGTTCTGGGGTTTAAATTCAGGGCCTTGCACTTGCTAGGTGGATGCTGTACAACTTGAGTTAAGTCCTCAGACATTTTGCATTTAGTTACTTTTCACAGAGTCTCACTTTTTCCTGGGGCTAGACACAGACCATGACAGGCATGTGCCGCCATGCCTAGCTTGTTTGTAGAGATGGGATCTCACTAACTTTTTGTCTGAGCTGGCCTGGAACCTCAATCTTCCCAATCACTGTCTCCTAAGTATCTCAGATTACAAGCATGTACCACCCCACCTCATTAGTACCTTTGCCTATTCCAAGAAAATTCAAGAACTTTAGAATCCTTTAGCTTTACTTACACCTGTCCCAACTATTATTGTTGTTTATTTAATACTTTCTGTATTTTAATCTCCCAAAGATGTTAGTTTTATTGTTTTGTACATTCAGTGTTTACTTCCTCCTTTTATCCATCTTCATGCTTTTACTTTAATATTCTACCTGGAATTTTTGTTTTTGAGTTTATTTTTTAAATTAACAAAAATTGTATATGTTTATCACATATAGCATGTTACTCCAAAATATGGGATTGTTTTTCTTTTGCCTGAATGAGATTTTTTTGTCATTTCCTTTTATGTCGGCCTAGAAGTGGCAAATTCATATATATGTATTTTCTTTCTTCTTGCCTGAAAATGTCTTTATTTTTCCAGCATTTCTATAGGATTGTAGGTGCTCTACCATTTGAGGCACTCCACCAGCCCCTCTTTCATGACTTTGAAGAAATCATACATTGTTTTTTGACTTCTGTTGTTTCTGTTGAAAGTGATATATATATTTCTTGGGGGGTTGCTCTCAAGATGTTTCTCTTTGTCTTTTTCTTTAAACAGTTTTACTATGGTTTTCCCAAAGTGTTTTACTTTGTCTTTATGTTGCTTGAGATTTATAGGACATCTTATATCTGTGTGTTGATTCTTAACTGCTACTATCCTCTTTCTTTTAGAGTCAAATTACCCTTCTACTTTATCCCCTGTGTGTCTTATCTTCTTTTTTGTCTTATTCATATTCTTACTTCTTTTTTATTCTATTTGGGCAACATTTGACTCATCTTCCACTTCACTAATCTCTCTTTGACTGTGTTTACTGTGCTGTGAAACTTATGATCATTTGTGTTTCTATTGTTTTATTTTTCAATTTTATAATTCACTTTTGCTTTTCTTCCATAATTTCTGGCTCTTTCCCTCAATTTAAAATCTTATCTTTTATTTTTTTGAACATATAAGGCATAGTTACTGTATATAATAAAAAATAAATATTTGTTCTTTTTCCTACAGTTCCTGGCACACAGTTCCTAAAGTCCTTGGAATCTCTGAAGTGATGAGCATCTTTTGTGTGCTAATGAAGTGGTTGGTTGCTGGGGTCCCTAGATGGTTTAGGGATAGGTGCTGGACACAAGAAAGTCCAAGATGTGTAAGAAGGTTGGCGTTTTCACCCTATCTTCCAACCTCCAGGGAAGGGATAGGGAGTAGAGATTGAGTTAACCAACAAGGCCAATGATTTAGTCAATTATGCTTCAAAATGAAAACTCATAAATTACAGGTTCAGAGAAAGTCTGAGTAGGTAAACATATTGAGGTGTTAGGAGGGTCCTGAATTCAGGGGGCATGGAAACTCTACATTCATCCCCTATGCATCCCTTCCATTTGGCTATTCTTGAGTCATAGTCTTTATAATAAACTGGTAATAGTAAGCAAAGCTGTTTCTTGGGTTCTGTGAGTTGTTCTGGCAAATTATTAAACCTGAAATCAGGGGAGAATGGGGTAGTCTGTGGGTTTGTACCAGTGGGTCAGGGGTGGATATAAGGAGAGGATGAATATGGTGGATATATTATGTACTCATGTATAAAAATGGAAAAATGAGACCTATTGAAATTATTTTAAGAAGGGAGAGAGGAGAGATAAAGGAGAATGATGGAGGAGGTGAATTTAACTTAGATATATTGTAAGCACTTTTAAACTGTCACAGTGTACCCATTGTATATCAATCATATAATAATAAAAAATAAAATATTTTAAAAAGTATTTCTGACTGGGGGTAGTGGCTCACTCCTATAATCCTAGCTACTTGGGAGGCAGAGATGGAGAATATTGTGGTTGATTGCCAGCCCTGGCAAAAAGTTCATTAGACTTTATCTCAGCCAATGGCTGGACACAGTGGTGAGCACATGTCATCCTAGCTAGGTGGGGGAGCACAAACAGGAAGATTGAGGTCCAGGTCAGCCTGGGCATAAAACAAGGCCCTATCTCAAAAATAACCAACACAAAAAGGGTTGGGTCATGGCCCAAGTGGTAGAGTACTTACCTAACAAGTGTGAAGTTCTTAGTTCTTAGTTCAAACCCCAATAGTGCCCCCCCCAAAAAAAGAATATCTGGAGTCAGGTGTGGTGGTGCATGCTTGAAATTTTAGTGCTTGGGAGCCTGAGACAGGAGGATCACAAGTCTAAGTTCAGCCTGGGTTACCTAGTGAGTTCCAGTGAGACCCTGTCTCTAAAACAAAACAAAACAAAAGCAAAGCAAAACAAGTCAAAACATCAAAACCCCCAGAACTTCTGGAGAATTTAAAGCAAGTGAATACTTTAGATTAGGGTGAGAATATTCATTTAAATTTGTTTGAGATTGAATAGAAAGATATGTTCATTTATAAAATAACAGGTTTTATGATTGAGCTATATACTCTTATGTCCCCAATTTTATTGTCCCCACCATAAGCAAAAAAATCCCATCATTTCTTTCCCTAGTCTTTTAACATGTCTGAGATAAGATGTTAAGTGAAATAGGGTTTATGAGCCAAGTACATAAGTCAGTTGGGATCAAGACACTATGCTTTGTAAACTTTAAATCTTTGTAAGTTTCTTGTATTTTAATATTCCATTTAAATTAACTTTAACTTCTCTGGTCTGGGGACAATGGAAATAGATTTTTGTTGTATCCATATTTAAGGCAGAATATTAAAGAGGAACGAGAGATGGGATTGTATAAGAAATAGACAAAATAGATAAAACTCAAGAGGAGATACAAAGTCTTCCACTCAGAAAATTTCCTTCTGCAACTTATTTCTTCTCCATAAGCATAAAGGTGTTGTCATATTAATGCAACTCTCTCACTTAGACAGAGCTCATTGTGGAGTGTATCATCATCATCATCTCGTCACCTGTATTATATTATTATATCATGGCCGCTATCAGTTACATTATCCTAGCTAAGCAATATAGTATCATGTATCAACAAACAAGGAAAATTGAGCTGACTTTATTCTTCCTGCTTTGCTGAGCCTAGAATATTTGGGGCATGAATTTTGTTTAGGGAGGGTACTAGGAAACAGTTAAAACCTAGTAGAAATCATCAATTCTACAGAGACATGAAAAAGTCTTGTACTTTTTGTATACTTTATGTACATTTATACTACACATACATTTATGTATATACATAAATACATGTATGTGTTTTTCATGTACATACTAGCCTGGAAATGACTAGGTAAATAGCAGGGAAGTAAAATGAAATTTTAGAAGTGGGCCCTAAGTGGAAGAATTTTAATGTTATATCTTACCACAATATAGTTATATCAATTATATATTTAATATTTGGGAAGATATAGTTAGAAACATAAACAAGATGACTTCTTATTCTATTAGGTAGAAAATTTACCCATAACATTTTTCCCACTTAGTAATATTTGTGGTCTACTTTCTAGATGTTTTCAATATTTAGTGATGTGTATAGGTGCATCAATATTTACACATGACTTCTGATTATACTGCTTACTTATGACTTTTCATATGTGGGTTATTATCATTGTGCAGTTTATATATGCACATTATGTTGAATATTCCTTTAGTGTCTATGAGAAAATAAATCATTGGTATGAAAACACTGGCATTATATGGTATTCATCTGGAATTATTCAACCTTTCACAAGGAAATGAGAAAGATTATAGGGTTAGACCAAATCCTGGATTTCTTTTCCTCTCTGCCATCTGTTTTCATTATAGTCGAAAGATAGATAAATGAAGCTATTGGTAGCTCAGTGTTTAAAGCTTTATTACAATTTAATAGCATTAAAAAGTGAGAAAATGGAAAATCTTATCAAAGACTGGAAACGATCATCATATTGAGTAGCTGAATTTTCCATTTAATGACAACAAAGAATGAAGATAGGTGTGATGAAGATATGACTTCATTATTGATATCGCTCAGTATTCTCAATTCCAAAGAATTGAGCAGAGATTTTAAAGGCCTCTATAAGAATGCAGAGCTGACACATTACTGGAGAAAATGAAATGGGTTAGTGATTTCCAATTCTATTTAAACTGTATGGGGCAAACCCATAGTCTTAGCTAGAGCTTACTCCAGAATTCAAGTTTCTTCTGATCTGTTGCTCTGGCCACTGTTATGCATCCTGATTCCAGGAATGTGGATCAAGAAAAAGACAAGGCCAGAGAGCCCAAAGCTGCCACAGGAAATGTAGATGCTATTATTTGCTTTCTCCTAGTATCCTTCTTTTTCCTTTTCCCAAAAGCTCCCTTTTAAAAAAACCAAGAATCCAGTCTTTGCCAACATAGTTCTTGGGCTCCAGGGACAACTTAACCCATCTCTGTTAGGGGTCCCTGATTAGCATAAAAGTGGTTCAGTCCCTTCTGCTACAATGATTGATTATGGAATAGTCACAATAACAGATGTTGCTAGGGAACTTTGTTAGAGTAGTTTCTTTGCCTTTCAGATAGGGCTACCAAAAGAGATGCTTGCTCTTATTCTGGACATGTTTATGGTGTTAAGACCCAAAACTGTTGCAGTTAGATTAAAGCAGATGCATGGAAAGAAAAAAAAGAGAATTGATGAGAAGGAGCCAGAACTCCAATCAAACCACAACCAACCCACTGGGGTTTGAACTCAGGGTCTCACATTTGCTAGGCAGGTGCTCTTACTGCCCCCAACCACTGTTTTTAGAGCTGTGAGCTAATGAATTTCCTGAATTGTTAATGACAAATATGGCAGGCAGTTTCTTGCAGCCAAAATTGTCCTTACTGATAAAAGAAATGAGTTCTGCTTCAAGTCCAAATGGTTCCTAATCCAGAGGACCAACCTCAGGGTCTGCTTGCAGTCTCTTGGCCTTCTTCATCTAATAGGAGAGCTACAAAGATGCTTTCCTCAATCTAGATCTGTTTTAAAATCTGTAGTTATGTCTCCAAGTTCACTGGCTTATATGCCAGAGAACTTCTCCAAAGGCCACCCTGTTAGAATGGATCCTTTAGATGCAATCTGATTTAGAACCTCACCTCTGGGTCCTGAAACAACAGCCACTATCACCTCCACACTATAGAATGCGGATGAAAAAGTTCTCTTATCCCCAATACAATGTTTAATGAGAAGACCTGTGTATGGTAGATGCAGTCTCACTTACAGACTGACTCCTGGCTCTCATGCAATTATTATTTTAGAAAAATTTTAGTCTGTATACATAGTTACTTTGAGGAAGGCCTATTGGGCCTTTGCCAGATAAAAGTGGACTATTGTGATAAAAGGAATTTGGCAATGGGAAGTCCTGGTCAGGTGTGATAAAAAAAGGTAGCATCCTAGATAATCTCTAGGTAGGCAGAGTAAGAATAGCTAAGTTGCATGCCAAAGGTAAGATATCTAGAGTAGGACCATGATATGCTACTGGTGAACTTTTGCAGAGAGAGTGATACTCATGGTGTAGAATATTGTTAAGTTTGTAATCAGATTGCTATGTTTTGTACTTTGACTTAAATAGTGCTATCAGTTCAAGACCAGTGGTTATCAGCCTTGGTTGGGAGTTGAGAGTGGGGAGGAGCAGAGCACTTGGAAGTCATGATACTTCAGATATAATATCTTAAAGCAATGATGAGTTTAATGCCATTGTAAATACTAAGTAGGTTTTTCAGGAAGAAATATGACTGTATTATATATAACCTCAGTGCTGGACCTCTTTTTTCTAACCTTATGACCTTCCTCTGTTCATTGTTTCAGTCACAGAAACATCAGTCTGATATCTAAAAATAATTGCAAAGCAATTTAAATTTTTATGGTAATCTCTTGGACTATGCCAAATGGAGATGGCATTTATAATGCATGGAACACTTTTAAAAGTCTGTCACCATCCTTCTTCTGCAAGTCTCATGGTGTGGTAGGTGACTCTAATTATTCTTATTTTCCTCAAATTCTTCATAACATCAAACATAATCCTTGTTGGATTTTATTTTCTTACCTCTACTCTCTTGTCTTCTGGATCTGTTTTTCTTCCTCTAGAGAAAATTTTGGTGATTTAAAAAAAGTTGCTTCTATTTTTTTATTTGGCATTTTTATTAGCATTTAGAAGCTGTACAGGGGTTTCATTGTGACATTTCCGTATACGTGCTTACAGTGCACCTTGGTTAGGTTCACCCCACCTTCATTCTCCCTCAGCCCTCTCTCCCCTACTTAGAATGATTTCATTGCTCTATTTTCGTAAGTTTATAAACCATATTCACCTTCCTTTCTCCTTTCCATTCACCCTCTCCCCTCCTACTGGTACCCACTCCCTAAAGCACCTGTTTTACAATCCTGCCCTTCATTTTTGAGTGTGTATTCATTGTTTAGAGGGTTTTCACCATGGTATTTCACTTATTAATATACTATATTTTAATTAGTTTAAGTCTCCTTATTATTCTCCCTTATCTTCCCCTCCACCTCCTTTCAGTGTGTTTTGTTATGCCACTACCTACACAGATGCAATGCATTGTGATACTGTTCACTATCATTTTCTTTTCCTCTCCTTCCTCCCCTGAGTCTCATAGAACAGTCCCACTATTGCAAGCATGGTTTTCCCTTTCTCGCTCTCTTTCTTCACTTAACATGATGTTCTCCAGTTCCATCCATTTGCTTGCAAATGATATAGTTTTGTTCTTTTTTTATGGCTGAATAACATTTGATTGTGTATATTTATCCATTCATCAGTTGTGGGGCATCTGGGCTGCTTCCAAAGCTTGGCTACTGTAAACAGTGCTGCAGTAAACATGGGTATGCAGGTGACTCTATTGTGTCTTGACCTACATTCCTGTGGGTATATGCCCAGGAGTGGTATTGCTGGATTGTATGGTATGTCTAATTTTAGGTTTTTGTTTTTAAGGAACCTCTGATTTTCCTAGTGGTTGTACTAATTTTCATTCCCACCAACAGTGTATAAGGGTTCCTATTTTGCTGCATCTTACCAACATTTGTTGTTGTTTATGCTCTTGATGATAACCACACTAAATGGGGTAAAGTGAGATCTTAGTATGTTTTCGATTTGCAGTTCCTTTATGGTCAGGGATGTTGAGCATTCTTCATGTATTTATTGGTCATTTGTACTTTTTCCTTTGTCTATTTAGTTCATTTGCTCATTTATTGACTGAGTTGTTGACTCTTTGAGAGTTTAGTTTTTTGTGTTACCTGTAAACTTTGATTACTAGTCCCTTGGCAGATGTATTGCTAGCAAAGTTTTTCTCCCATTCTGTAGGCTGTTGAGTCTAGTAACTATTTCCTTTTTGGTGCAGAAGTTTTTTAGTTTGAGGCAATCCCATTTGTCAATCCTTTCTCTTAATTGCTGAGCTAATGAAGTTTTGTTCAGGAAGTTATTGCCTATGCCTATGTGTTTCAGGGTTATCTTTACTCCTTCCAGTAGAGTTTTAAGGTTTCAGATCTTACATTCAGTCTTTGATCCACTTTGAATTGACATTAGTACAGGGTGAAAGGCATGGATCTAGTTTCAGTATTCTACATGCAGATATCCAGTTTTCCCAGAACCATTTGCTTAAGACAGGCATGAGCCACTTGTTCCTGGCTTAGTATCATGTTTGATACGACCAGAATCTGCCTTTTCAACATCATTTCCCACCAGAGCCAAACATGGTAGTCTACCTTCAAAGATTTTAAGAAGAAGAGTTGCATGATCAAATGTACATTTTAGAAAGACCATTCTGACTACTGTTTAAAGAATGAATTGGTATTTTGTTGGGCTGGAGAGGAGGAGAAAAATAGGAAAATCAATTAAAAATGATAGGATTGTCCAGAAAAGGGCTGCTTTTGGTTTAGAATAGGGCCACAGCCAAGGAGAAATAAGTTGAAAAGCTTGAGATATATCTTGGTAATTTTTGGGTAGAGAAGAAATGGAGTTGTCATCCAGAGTAGGGAATACAAAGAGAAGATAGAATATATAGGTAAAATATTGAGATTTATTTTGGACACATTGAGTTGGAGGACATAAGGGATATCTAGTTGAAGTGTTCATTCAGCATTTGCCTTAGAATGCAAGAATGTCTAGAAGTCATAGCTAGAGATATAGATTTGGGAGTGTCATCTTATAGGTGGCTATTGTTTTGATGACCCATGGTTTTGATGAGCTTATTTTAGGATGGGCATATACACCTGAGGGTATTATAGGGCAACAGAGGAGCAAAGGAATCTTGAGGGAAAACCAAGAAAAACCAGAGTGGTGAGTGCTTGCATATGGAGAGAAGGTGTTTATGGGAAACTTGTTACTATGTGAAAGAGAGATTTAGCTTTGTTTTTAGTTTCAGAAGAAGTTTGCTTTCTTTCTCTCTCTCTTCCTTCCTTCCTTCCTTTCTCTCTGTTTTTCTTTTCCTCCCCTCCCCATTTCTCCCCATCCCTCCCCTCTTCTCTCTTTTCCTCTTCTCTCTCTCTGTCTCTGTCTCTGTCTCTCTGTCTCTCTCTCTCTCTCTCTTTCACAAACACACACACACACACACACACACACACACACACACACACACGGGATGGAACCCAAGGTCTTACACATGGTAGGCAATCACTGGAGTTACCACTGAGCTAATCTGTAGCCCCAGAAGGAATAATGAGGAAGTATAAGGAAACACATTTCCATCAATATAAATAATAATTTGACAGGTTGTCACAAAAAATTGAACAGGTTGACTTGTTTGAAGCAAGCACCCATTTGTAGAAAGCTCCTGTTTGAGCAGGAGCTGGTGGCCCCTGATCAGACATGGTGCGACAAGGCATACTGTCTTTAGGAAGAGATGTGACTATTGAGGTAGCTTCACATCTTAGTAGTCAGTGATTCTGTAAAATTGTCATTTTTCTTTTCTCTGCCTCCTCTTTATTTTTGTGTGGTGGTACTGTGGATTGAACTCAGGGTTTTGTATTTTCTGGGTAAGTGCTCTACCACTTGAGCTATGCCCCTGGTCCTTTTGGTTTTAGATCTTTGTGCTTTTGTCCAGGCTGGCCTTGGACAGTTATCCTCCTACCTCTGCCTCCCAAATAACTGGAATTCTATATATGTGTACACTGCCCAGCTGAACTATTTCTGTGCCTTCAGGACAAGAGGGAAACCTCCATCCCGGTAATAATAGAAATAACAACCAACACAAGCTTTAATGGAGGCCTTTTCTCAGGAAGTGGGTAGAGGTGAAGAAAGAGCTGTTGGGAAGGAGTGTAGGGGAGAGCAATGACAGGGAAATCAGTCTGCTGCAAATCAGAGGAAGGAGTAGGCCTTTCATTGGGTTGCTGTAGGATTCAGAATTTGGTAATTTTCCACTAGTTTATGAGGATGGCATTTTTAAAAGAAGCCTCTTCCTCATGTTCAAGAAGTTTTTTTCTCATGTAAGCTATAGATGAGTGACCAGTTGGGGATATTATGGCTCCACCCTGCACCTGGTACATTTCCTCTGATAGGAAGGGGATAGAGAGAAGAAAAGGCACATTCCACATGTTGTTGACAATAGAGGGAAGAGAAAGTTTGATTTTTACAGAGATATGAAACCTACTTGTCTCTTTCCCCAAGAGGGTCCCTATTCTACTTCAGAAGGAGTGACATTTTATTCTTAAGAGGCTCTAAGTAAAACTGAAAGGAATCCCCAACACATTCACATCTACACACACATGAAATTTTGTTGAGACTTCCCCCAGGAGAGAATGTCTCAGTATTGGGTCAGTTTTGTGGCCTTGAACTGAGAGTGTTGACAAGACATCTTATAATAAGAATAAGAGGCCAAGAAGCCTTCAGGGCTTCACACACATTTATATCAAAATGCTATGAAGGAAAATCAATGTTTTGCTTCTGGCAGTGAAAATCCAAGCCTCACCAGTTTACTAGGGATGAACATTTTATTTTCAAACACCAGAGATGAGGGCAGAGTACCCCAACAACCCAAGCAGTGCTTCACTGTGTCTCTGGATGTAGTGTGGTGTGCTAGGTTTGACAATGACCTCGGTTTTTTTGAAAGTTTTAGCAAGGATTTATTTTAGTATAACAGGATAACAAAAGTATAGACGGGGGTGGGGGGGCAGAAAAAGAGAGAAACATTTCCTGCTCCTCACACAGGAAATGGGAGCAAAGACTCCAATGACCCAGTTTTGGAACTAAAATCCATTCTTCCTTCCATTCAAGTCTGTTTTCAAAATTATCTCAGTGATTCCTTTTCTGATCACTCAGTGTAAAATTTCATTCCTTCCATGCTTCATTTCCTCTTTCCCTGGTTTCTGTTTTCCTTTCATATTGGTTTTCCCAGAAGCAGGACCTCAAATGATTTAAGTGAAAGTTGTTAACATGAGATACGATATCAGGAAGCCCATTAGGGGTATGGTAGAGAGAGCTGGAGAAGGAAAGGAAAACAATCCAGGCATCCAGGACCAAATCTTGCACCAAGTCTTGAACCTGCACAGTTGACCTTGAAGTTTCTGTTCCTAAAGCATAAGGCAGTTCAGTTGTGTATTCATTGATGTTCACCTGTCCTTGGTGGTTGAGGGTTGTTGTGACAGGATGGGGCTTTTAACTTCTCAGCATTTCAGTCTGTCCTTGGACAGATGTCCTCCAGCTACCGGAGGAAAGCCTCTCCTTTGCTTCCTAGAAGGAGCCTTGGGGTCAAGGTGAGTGGCAATTGGGAATACCTCGGGAATTTGAGAAGGCTCTGATGGTATCTGCTAGAGAACTTGAGACTCTCTAATGTACTGGGTATTTTACTTGTTTATCTTTATTGCTGGTCTCCCACTACATAAGCTTCATAAATACATGAAGTGATTCTAGAAGTATAGCCTCTGTGTTACTCATTCTGGTATTTAACAAGCATTAATTAATGCCTACTCTGAACCATGTACTGCTCTCACACTGTATGATACTATGCTATTCATTCCAACTGAGTAGGTAGATCTTCACTATCTTCATAGCCAATCCTTACCCTATACTCAACCAAGAGAAGAAAGTACAAGGACAAGATGGTAATTAGACAAGCACTTTTGTCATACTGCATATTTCTGGTAACTAAATAAATAACCATGATAAGTGCTAGTCCAGAAAAAAGGTCAACATGGAAGGGAAAATGTGAACAGTAGGTCAGAGTGCTTACTCTAATGCCAACCAAAGCAGTCTGACACATGGGGCACAAACCAAAGCTCATCGCTGGCCAACAGTTGTGTTCAGGTTTCAGGAAGACGCATCAGCCTTAGGATCAAAATTAGGACGATGCTTAGAGTTGCCAAATATCACAAATGACTCTTTGATTCTTTAAATCAGCAGTTGTCTTGGAGTGTTAAAAAAATAAGCATATGCAACTGTTAAAGTACATTGGAACTGCTCTCATTATTTTTCAGACCACTCATTTTTTCCAACCTAAGTTTATCTTAAAATATTTGGTACACTTTTCGAATCCTGGTTTTATCCCTCCCATTTCTTATTATTTCTTAATTTAACAAGGTAATGTTTAGCTCTCACTTATTTTTCTGCCTTTTGACTGAGATCTATTCATAGTTCTCTCCCATCTCTTGCCCTATACCCTGCCCTTCCAAAGAAGTTAGATATAATTATTATTGAAAACTCTGACTCCTACTGTATTATAAATTTTAATCAATAGGCTATTATAAATGAACTTTTATGATACATTATTTGGATAGAAATACACTTCTTTTCCCTTCTATTAATGATATTAATCAAGAATTAATCACAGTGAAAAGTCTTTATCATTTTATTTCAACAATTTCTACTCTGATTTTTTTTCTGCAGTCAAATCTATAGATAGTCAAAGGCATAGACACATAGCCCATAACTGTTATCATTGTTATTCACAATTTTTGGTATGGTTTCTAATTGGAGACTTTTCTGTACCCAGCACAGGAATATGCACTGTTTTTAAATCAGTCATGGGACCACTAGTGTGATTCCTTAAATTGGAGGAAATTTATGCAAATACAGAATATTTAAAAAATGTAACTAAAGGGAGGAGAAGTTAGAGACACATTTGTTTTATGCAGCCACATCTGACTTGGAAGTAAAACTTTAAGAAAAGGTAACTTAGGTCATCATCATCAAATAACATTTCTGAATGCTATTATGTTGTGAACCTGGGCATTGCACAAAGCAAGATAATCACAGCAGAATGCTAGTACCTAGATTAAGCATGATTGGGAGGTCTGCACCTCTATCATCAAGGCTTATTAAAATCACCTAAGTAGAAGAACTAGTATTTCTGGAACCTGTATGTCCCAAAGATGACATTTACACCACAGCACATCAGCCAGATCATTGGGTCACATGAGGATTCACCAGAACCACATAGGTCTTGCCTGAGACCGTGGTCTTTCCATTGCTAACCAAAAGAACAGTGGCACAGACATGTAAACAGGAAAAACCCTGTTGATTGTGCAAATACTAAAAAATAAATAAGACTAGAGAAAAGGCATTTGCATGGTGTTAAAAATTAGGGAAGACAAAGTGTACATTTTTATCTATGAACTCCCTTAGTATTCCATAGAAGTTTCTCTCAAGTTAACAATGAGCTTGCTGGGGTGATAAATTAGCAGACAACTTTTTTGGTGTGAAGTATTCCTGCATTGCAAATCACTGATTTTATTAGTTGACAGCTTCTAGCAGCAGTCTAATACTGCCTCACATACACAAAAGAATCCATAGCAATTCAACCCAATTTTAATAATTTTGGAAAATAATAGTAGATGTTTGAGAATAGCCCACTTGCTCATATTTTGTAAAGTCAGTGTGATTCTGAGGACTTTCATTGCTATTTTTTAAAAACAAGGCATGAACCCAACTCAGTTTCTCTTTACCTGCCTCCTTCACACATCCTCTCTCCTCTGTGTATTTCTTGCAGCTTACATGTTTACAGCTTGTTTATTTCATTGGTTTCTAAATTTGTTGGAGGAAGATTAAAACTAATTCAGTTGAACATTGAAATCCATTATAATACTTGTTCTGGGAAAAACGCACATAAATGCTTACGTTTTTATTTTAGGAATAACTGTATCTTGCATTGTTTTAGACATATTAGAGAATAAGAGAAGTTTCTAAGATAAGCAAAAATTAATGAAAGTCAATCTTGGAGTAGACTATAACTCTGTCTTATTTGCCTTGTAATTTCAGTTGTTTGCTTTTGTGTAAATCTTTATTCATGTGGCATCTTTGTTGTGTGAAAGTCATGCAGTTTTCCTGTCAATGCAGACCCCTTTGGAATACACAGAGCTTGATCTGCTCTCTCAAATGGGTCACTACTTTTTTCTTTCACTATAAGGAATGATTTATCCACTTCAGCTCAATATCAGAAAAGTGCAGGGTGTTACTGTATTTTCATATGTTCTGATTTTTGCATGTTGATACTACTCTCGACATATCAATTAGAACATACTCATTTTCAAATATCTCAGGGTAAGAGAACATGTACTTCTCAAGTTTTGCAGTTGTTTAGATTCCTTTTCTAGATTTAAACATATTATTTGAATATGTTCTTTAAATGACTTTTACCTGTTAGAATCATTTGCCAACAGCAATATATTTGGTCTGATAAAATATTATTTGATCTTTATGTTTCTGTTTCTGTGTATTTTTGCACATATACTTTTAGTGTGATGAACATTCATTGGTGTACAATTTTGGCAATATAAAGATTTGATATTGTTCTTTCATTTAATGGCTTTAACCACCATTTGTTTTGTGATACTATTAAGAAACCTATCCCTTACAAGAAAGAGTAGGAAATACTCTGGAGTTAGTAGGTATAGGTAAGAACTTTCTCAATGAAACCCCAGCAGCACAGCAACTAAGAGATAGCATAGATAAATGGGACCTCATAAAACTAAAAATTTTCTGTTCATCAAAAGAAATGGTCTCTAAACTGAAGAGAACACCCACAGAGTGGGAGAAAATATTTGCCAACTATACATCAGACAAAGGACTGATAACCAGAATATACAGGGAACTTAAAAAACTAAATTCTCCCAAAACTAATGAACCAATAAAGAAATGGGCACGTGAACTAAACAGAACTTTCTCAAAAGAAGAAATACAAATGGCCAGAAACCACATGAAAAAA
This sequence comes from Castor canadensis, assembly GCF_047511655.1. NCBI lineage: Eukaryota > Metazoa > Chordata > Mammalia > Rodentia > Castoridae > Castor > Castor canadensis. The sequence continues at coordinate 86,785,053 of NC_133394.1, forward strand.
TGCTCACCATCTCTAGCAATAAAGGAAATGCAAATTAAAACCACGCTAAGATTCTACCTCACCCCTGTTAGAATAGCCATCATCAGCAACACCACCACCAACAGGTGTTGACGAGGATGCGGGGAAAAAGGAACCCTCTTACACTGTTGGTGGGAATGTAGACTAGTACAACCACTCTGGAAAAAAATTTGGAGGCTACTTAAAAAGCTGGACATCGATCTACCATTTGATCCAGCAATACCACTCTTGGGGATATACCCAAAAGACTGTTACTCCAGAGGCACCTGCACACCCATGTTTATTGCGGCACTATTCACAATAGCCAAGTTATGGAAGCAGCCAAGATGCCCCAGCACTGACGAATGGATTAAGAAAATGTGGTATCTATACACAATGGAATTTTATGCAGCCATGAAGAAGAAAGAAATGTTATCATTCGCTGGTAAATGGATGGAATTGGAGAACATCATTCTGAGTGAGGTTAGCCTGGCTCAAAAAACCAAAAATCGTATGTTCTCCCTCATATGTGGACATTAGATCAAGGGCAAACACAACAGTGGGATTGGACTATGAGCACATGATAAAAGCGAGAGCACACAAGGGAGGGGTGAGGATAGGTAAGACACCTAAAAAACTAGCTAGCATTTGTTGCCCTTAATGCAGAGAAACTAAAGCAGATACCTTAAAGCAACTGAGGCCAATAGGAAAAGGGGAACAGGTACTAGAGCAAAGGTTAGATCAAAAAGAATTAACCTAGAAGGCAACACACACGCACAGGAAATTAATGTGAGTCAACGCCCTGTATAGCTATCCTTATCTCAACCAGCAAAAACCCTTGTTCCTTCCTATTATTGCTTATACTCTCTCTACAACAAAATTAGAAATAAGGGCAAAATAGTTTCTGCTGGGTATTGAGTGGGGGGGGGGGAGAGGGGGCAGAGAGGGTGGTAAGGGAGGGGGTGGGGGCAGGGGGAAGAAATGACCCAAGCCTTGTATGCAGATGTGAATAATAAAAGAAAAATGAAAAAAAAAAGAAACCTATTCTTAAAGATATAAAATGTTTTGAAAATAAGTGGTAACAGGAGTTTCCAAAGATGAAATCAGAATCCTAGAATTATAAATGAAGATCTGTCCATCTTCCTCAGTTTCCCCAGTGAGATTTAGCGTAAATTGGTTTGGAAAGCTTTGGATTGAAAGAAATGTAGAGTTTATTCATCACCTTTCTTACATGGGTGTGCATGTCTATATGTCTATATGGTACTAACTCACCATTCTGGAGGTTAAAGAGGCCACATTCTGTTATCCAACAGATTACATACTCAGTACTTCTGGAAACATTGTGACCACCCTTAGAAGTCCTGGTGCTTTTCATGGGTAAGATTTGATCTCGTTCTACAGTTCTACATTCCTAAATTTTATTTTATTTGCTTCATTCTATTGTCCCTCAAATAAGTAAAAATACAGAAAGGATAGAGCACATCATATGTCTCAGATATCTTGTTTGTCAGGAAAGCTAATGACTTAGACTATATAATATAAAAAATCTATTCTCAAAACTTCAAGGGATATATAACTCTTTCAGTTTATAAATTTTGGCTCAGTTTTCTTGTGACACACAGAAATGTCAATGAACCATTCATAAATTTTCCAAGTGAGTTACAAAGAGTATTTTGTTTTTAAATAGATTATGTTTTGCCAGTTTGAAGTTATTTGACTGTAGCAAATGGTGGTTGTTTCCCTCTTGCAGTATCTGCTAGTCATTTGACTATGAAATAGTTGACCCTTTATCTTCTCCAGCCCATGACAGTATTGGCATTAATATCTCCAACATATAGGTTCAGTCCCTCCAATTTGTGAGTCAACCCTTAATCAATCCTGAGCTAGGTGTGCTTTCTAATGGTTGACTTAGACTCCTGAGAAGTGGGATATAGAATTAGTGGTGTGACTATAGTCTCTGTATCTGTATCTGTAGTAATACTTAGATTATCAGGCATGACAATCTTGACATGGTAATAGTTTGATGTATACTTGTTGTGTATCATGACAATACTTTTGGGGCATGCATGCTTTAATATACATAAAATGCCTTACCAAGATGCTTGTTTCTTTTTTATGCTGATTGATCCTAATATAACCATATTGCTGTTTTTTTGACTACTTTTCCAAATGCTCTTGCTTGATCTTCCAGTCCTACTTCCTAGAGAACAAAGTTGCTTGGACATTAAAATGAGATAAGAGGAACCCAGTTTAGTTGTTCAGAATATAGTACAAAGATCTCTAGAGCATATGGGAGAATTTCTTCTAGTTTGGTCTAACTCATATCTACCTTCTGAACTCTTGTACTCATTCCATGATGGGACCCATGATGGTCTCTAAACAATGAGGAGCCTGAATGGGGAGACAATGTGTACCCTACACTCACTGTACTCTCTTTCTTAACTTTTCTTCAGTTCCTGAAGTTCTCCATGTGTTAGGCCAATAGATAACATGGGCTTTCCTATCTGTGCTGTTGGAAGGGGTTGGTGCCAGAGTATAGGGAAGATGCTTAACATTGTGTTAAGGGGATGGAATGCAGCTTAGTGTTAGAGCATGCACAAGACCCTTGGTTCAATCCCTAGGGCTGCAAAACAGAACAAAGCAAAACAAAACAGCTGTTCCAAAACCACAAGATAAATTGTTAAGTTCCTCAAAGGTCAAATCACAATAATTGCTGAAAGGTCTAGTTTAGATAGGGCTCAGTGTGGTTCTGCCACACTGTGATTGTTGGAGCTGGAATACTAAGATAGCTTCTTTACTAACATGTTTGATGCCTCAGCTCCAAGGGTTTCAAGAGCTAATGGTTAGTTAGGCAGCTCTGTCTTTCCTCGGTCTTTCAATTAGGGCACCTGGTTCTCATAGTTGCATAGGATGGAGAGTTCAAGATCAAGGTACTAGCAGGGTCAGTGTCTGGTGAGGGCTGCTCTGCATTCCAGATGGCACCTGTGGCTGCATCTTCTGAAGGAGGCAAATGCTGTGTTCCTACCCAGAAGCAGAGCAGAAGAGACCAAGCTCTACTACTCCAGGCCATTTTATAAGAACTTTAATGCCATCCATGAGGACACTACCTTCATGACTACATCATCTCTGAAGGAGCCCACCTCTTAATGCTATCATATTGGCAATTAAGTTTCAGTCCTACTTCCTAGGGACCAAAGTTGTTTGGACATTAAAATGTCCAAGGCAACTCATTCCCTCCCTTTTCTTATGGAGTGCATGCTCTGTGGGAGTGATGTCTTCTCCAAGGGGATAAATTTGGTTTTGGGAGGAGTGCTATGATTTTAGTATGTCCCTCAAGGTTCATATGTTGGAATCTTAATCCCCAAAGCAACTGTGTTGAGATGTGAGACTTTTAAGAGGTGATTTGGTCATAAGCCCTCATGAATGGATTAATGTCACACCCATGAGAGTGAGTTTGTTATCACAAGAATGGGTTTGTTATAAAAGTGAGTTTGGCTTTCTCTTGGTCACTCTCTCACCTTCCTCCATGGGATGACATAGCAAGAAGGTCTCACAGGATGTTGGCACCTTGACATTACACTTCCCAGATCTAGAACTCTGAGAAGTAAATTTCTTTATGATTTCTCTTTATAGTTACCCAATCTGTGGCATTCTGTTATAGCAGTACAAAATGGAGTAAGATGGGGTAGAAAGAAAAAATTAGTTGTTGGTAATGATTTGTGCAACTCCAAATTCCAGAATTATCTAAAATCTTTATTTTTAAAATTTTAATATTTTTTGGTGCTGAAGATTGAACCAGGGACTTGCACACACTAAAAAAGTACTCTACCACTAACCTATATCACCAGCTCCGCTTACCCCAAAATCTTATTTCCTAAAATTTAATTTTTCTCTTAGAGAGAATTTAAAAATTAATTTTATTTTCTGGAAGTTGGTTAAGAAAAAGATTGAGGAGCACTTCTCTACAGGGAATCATCCTATCGATTTCACATATTCTTCTATTTTTATTGAAAATGTACTCAGAGGAGGATCCAAGATGGCAACTAGGGCACAGAAGCAGACAGCGTGAGCTCTGTGAATCAAAAACCTTGCTTTGACACTGGAGCCACACTTGGTGGAAATAAAGCACCAAGGAGAATCAAAATGTTGATGCACAAACCCCTAGCCCATAGAAATCTTCTCCATGTAATGGTACACTGAGAAAGCAGGAGGGCTGCTGCCACCTCCAGATGCCAGCTCCAAGCCTGCTTGAAAGACATTTGGCAGACCAAACAGGATTCAGAGGGAAAAGAAGAAAATGGATACCCAGTTCCAGACTCCAACAATGCAAAGATAAACGACACCAAGGAACCCAACGATGCAAACAAAAACATCCTCAAAGAAGAAATCCTGCAAGTAATCACTGTGAATTTCATGGAGATGTTACTAGACATAGTTAACCAGAACTTACAAGAGGCACTCAAGAAATTTCAAGAATATGAGAAGACACAGAAACAAATAAATGAACTCTTAGGAGACCTAAATAAACACCAAAATGAAACAGAGAACACTATAAATAGATAAATGAAATAAAGATGAAAATAGGCAATATTAAAGAGGAAGTGACCCATGACATGGAAAACCTCAGAAAAAAGAATGAAACAGAAATACAAAACACAATGGAAGGCCACTCCAGCAGACTAGAACAAGCAGAAGACAGACTCTCAGAGCTTGAAGATAAAATGGAAATTAAAGGAAAAACTGAAGAGCTTGAGTCAAACAACTCAAGACCTGTGAAAGGAATATGCAAGAACTCATTGACTCCATCAAAAGACTGAACATGAGAATCATGGGCATTGAAGAAGGAGAAGAGGTGCAAGCAAAAGGGATTCATAATACATTCAACAAAATAATAACAGAAAATTTCCCAAATCTAGAGAAAGCTATGCCCATTCAGGTAAAGGAAGCCTCCAGGACACCAAACAGACTTGACCAAAATAAAACTATCGCACAACATATTATCATTAAAACAACAAGCATAGAGAATAGAGAAAGAATACTGAAGTATGTAAGAGAGAAAAAACAAATAACAGACAAAGGCAAACCCAACAAATCACAGCAGATTTCTTAACAGAATCCTTAAAAGCAAGAAGAGCATGGAGTGAGGTAATCCAGGCACAGAATGAAAATAACTTCAATCCTTGGATGCTCTACCCAGCAAAACTATCATTCAAAATAGATGGAACAATAAAAGTCTTCCACAATAAGCAGAAACTAAAGCAATATATGACCACCAAGCCACCACTACAAAACATTCTTCCAGGAATTCTGCACACAGAAAATGAAAGCAAACAAAACCATGAGAGGACAGGCAGTACCAAACCACAGGAGAAGAAAAGGCAAAGAATCAGAGAGTAACATTGATTCTGCTGCACACAGTCAAACCCTTAAACAACAAAAACAACTAAATGACAGGAATCACCACATACCTATCAATACTAACACTGAATGTTAATGGATTTAACTCCCCCATCAAAAGACACCATTTGGCAAACTGGATTAAAAAGGAAGACCCAACAATCTGTTGCTTACAGGAGACCCATCTCATTGACAGAAACAAGCACTGGCTTAGGATGAAAGACTGGAAGAAGTTTTAAAACCTAATGGCCCCTGAAAAGAGTCAGGAGTAACAGTACTTATCTTGGACAAAATAGACTTCAAACTTACATTGATCAAATGAGATAAAGAAGGACACTCCATACTAATAAAAGGAGAAATAGACCAAAAGGAAATAACAGTTATCAACCTATATGCACCCAGTGTCAGTGCACCCAATTTCATCAAACATACTCTGAAGGAACTAAAAACATATATTAACTCCAACACAGTGATAGTGGTAGACTTTAATACCCCCCTATCACCAATAGATAAGTCATCCAAACAATCAATAAAGAAATTCTAGAACTAAATCACACCATAGATCAAATGGCCCTAGCTGAAGTCTACAGAATATTTCATCAAACTTCTGCACAATATACACTCTTCTCAGCAGCCCATGGAACCTTCTCCAAAATTGATCATATCCTAGGGCACAAAGCAAGCCTCAGCAAATATAAGAAAATAGAAATTATACCATGCATTCTATCTGATCACAATGCAATTAAACTAGAACTCAACAACAAAAATAATAGCAGAAAACATGCAAACAATTGGAAACTGAACAATACATTGTTCAGTGACAATGGGTCATCAATGAAATAAAAGAGGAAATTAAAAGATTCCTGGAAATTAATGAAAATGAAAACATGACCTACCAGAACCTATGGGACATAGCAAGGCAGTCCTGAGAGGAAAGTTATATGAGTGCATATATTAAAAGGACAGAAAGATCTCAAATCAATGACCTAATGCTACATCTCAAACTCCTAGAAAAACAAGAACAAGCAAATCCCAAAACAAGCAGGAGAGAAATAATTTTTTTAAAAGGCCAAAATTAATGAAATAGAAACAAACAACAACAACAACAACAAACCAAACAAAGAATCAATGAAACAAAAAGCTGGTTCTTTGAAAAAATAAACAAAATTGACAGACCCCTGGCAAACCTGACTAAAATCAGGAGAGAAAAAACCCAAATCAGTAAAATCAGAAATGAAAACAAACACCACAGAAATCCAAGAAATTATCAGAGACTACTTTGAGAACATATATTCAAATAAATTTGAAAATATTGAAGAAATGGACAAATTTCTAGATGCTTATGACCATCGAAAATTGAACCAAGAGGATATTAATCTCCTGAATAGATCTATAACACAAAATGAAATTGAAGCAGCAATAGAGTCTCCCAAAAGAGGAAAGTCCAGGATCTGATGGATTCTCTGCTGAATTCTATCAGACCTTTAAAAAGAAATAATACCAACTCTCTTTAAACTTTTCCATGAAATGCAAAGGGAAGGAACTCTGCCTAACTCATTTTATGAAGCCAATATTACACTCATCCCAAAACCAGACAAAGACACCTCCAAAAAGGAGAACTACAGGCCAATCTCCTTAATGATCATCGATGCAAAAATCTTCAATAAAATAATGGCAAACCGAATCCAACAACATATCAGAAAGATCATTCACCACGACCAAGCTGGCTTCATCCCAGGGATGCAGGGGTGGTTCAAAATATGCAAATCTATAAATGTAATACAGCATATCAGTAGAATCAAAGACAAAAACTACTTGGTCCTCTCAATAGATGCGGAAAAAGTCTTCGACAAGATCCAACAACACTTCATGATAAAAGCCCCAAGAAAACTAGAAATAGAAGGAATGTATCTCAACAATGTAAAGGCTATATATGAGAAACCTATAGCCAATATCATACTTAATGGTGAAAAACTGAAACTATTTCCCCTAAAATCAGGAATGAGACAGGGGTGCCCCCATCCCCACTCCTATTCAACATAGTCGTGGAATTCCCAGCCATAGCAATTAGGTAGGAAGAAGAAATAAAAGGGAATACAAACAGGTAAAGAAACTGTCAAAATATCCCTATTTGCAGATGACATGATCCTATATCTTAAAAACTCAAAAAACACTACCTCAAAACTCTTAGATACAATAAACAGCTACAACAAGGTGGCAGGATACAAAATCAACTTACGAAAATCATTAAGCTTGTCTGTACACCAAAAATGAACAAATTGAGAAAGAATATATGGAAACAATTCCATTTACAATAGCCTCAAAAAAAATCAAATACTTAGGAGTAAACTTAACAAAGAATGTCAATGACATCTACAAGGAGAACTACAAACCCCTGAAGAAAGAGATTGAGGAAGACTACAGAAGGTGGAGAGATCTTCCATGCTCATGGATTGGTAGAATCAACATAGTAAAAATGGCTATACTCCCAAAAGTAATCTACATGTTTAATGCAATTCCCATCAAAATCCCTATGACATTCATCACAGAGATTGAAAAATCTACCCTAAAGTTCATTTGGAAACACAAGAGACTGGGAATAGCCAAGGCAGTACTCAGCAAAAAGAGCAATGCTGGAGGTATCACAATATTGACTTCAAACTATATTACAAAGCAATAACAATAAAAACAGCATGGTACTGGCACAAAAACAGATATGAAGACCAGTGGAACAGAAGAGTGGACCCAGATATGAATCCTCCCAACTATGCCCTCCTTATTTTTGACAAAGGCGCCAAAAACATGTGATGAAGAAAAGACAGCCTCTTCAGCAAATGTGCCCAGAAAAGTGGTTATCCACTTGCAAAAAACTGAAACTAGATCCATGTTTATCACCTTGTACTAGTATCAACTCAAAATGGATCAAGGACCTTAATATCAGACCTGAAACTCTTAAGTTAGTACAGGAAAGAGCAGGGAATACTCTGGAAGTAATAGGTATAGGCAAGGACTTCCTCAATAGAACCTCAGCAGCTCAGCAATAAGAGAAAGGATGGACAACTGGGACTACATAAAATTAAAAAGCTTCTGCACAACAAAAGAAATGATCTCTAAACTGAAGAGACCACCCACAGAGTGGGAGAAAATATTTGCCAGCTACACATCAAAGGACTGATAACCAGAATATACATGAGCTCAAAAAACTAAACTCTCCCAAAATCAATGAACTAATAAAGAAATGGGCAACTGAACTAAACAGAACTTTCTCAAAAGAAAAAAGTCAGATGGCCAAAAAACCCATGAAAAAATGCTCACTATCTCTGGCCATAAAATAAATTGAAATAAAAACCACACTAAGATTCCACCTCACTCCTGTTAGAATAGCTATCATCAAAAACACCACCAACAACAGGAATTGGCAAGGATGTGGGGAAAAGGAATCCTCATACACTGCTCGTGGGAATGCAAGCTAGTAAAATCACTCTGGAAAACTATATGGAGGCTTCTTAAAAAACTAAACATAGATCTGCCATATGATCCAGCAGTCCCTCTCCTGGGGATATACCCAAAAGAATGCAACACAGGTTACTCCAGAGGCACCTGCACATCCATGTTTATTGCAGCACTATTCACAATAGCCAAGTTATGGAAACAGCCAAGATGCCCCATCACTGACGAATGGATTAAGAAAATGTGGTATTTATACACCATGGAATTTTACTCAGCCATGAAGTAGAATGAAATTTTATTATTTGCAAGTAAATGAATGGAACTGGAGAACATCATTCTGAATGAGGTTAGCCAGGCTGAGAAGAACAAAAATTGTATGTTCTCCCTCATATGTGGACTTTAGATCTAGGGCAAATGCAGTAATGTTATTGGACTTGGGTCACATGACAAGGGGAGAGCAGATACTGGAGGTTTGGGGATAGGTAGGAAACCCAAAACATGAAAGCGTTTGATGTCCCCACTGCAGAGGAGCTAATACAGAAACCTTAAAGTGACAGAGGTCAAATGGGAAGGTGACCGGAAAGTAGTGAAGAGGTCAGGTAGAGATGAATCAATTCCAGTTGTAATACACTTGTGCATGGAAGCAATGCTAGGAATCTCTCTGTATAGCTATCCTTATCTCAACTAGCAAAACCACTATGTCTTTCTTATTATTGTTTATGTCTCTCTTCAACAAAATTGGAGAAAAGGGCAGAACAGGTTCTGCCTGGAAGTGAGGGGGCTAGGTGAGAGAGGGATGTGCAGGGGGGCAGAGGGGAGAAGTGGCCCAAACAATGTATGAACATATGAATAGATGAATAAAGAAAAAAAAAGAAATTAATTCTCAGGGAAAAAAAGTTAATACTTTCTTCTTTGTATTAAACCTTTGCTGTTCAAATGAAAAAAAAGAATTCTGAAAAAAAGAAAAAAGAAAGAAAATGTACTCATATTTTTTTGATAATGAAATTCTTATTTTTAATCATTTAGTCATATGTGCATACATTGTTTGGGCCATTTCCCCCCCACCCCCTACACCCCTTTGCTTCCAGGCAAAACCTGTTCTGCCCTTATCTCCAATTTTGTTGAAGAGAAGACATAAGCATAATAAAAAAGACAAAGTGTTTTTGGTAGTTAAGATAAGGACAGCTATACATAGAGATTCGAGCTTTACTTCCATGTACACATGTGTTACAGCCCAAGTTGATTCATCTCTAACTGGCCTTTTCACTAGTTCCTGATCCCCTTCTCATGTTGACCTCTATCGCTTTGAGGTTTCTGTATTAGTTTCTCTGGAGTGGGGACATTAAACACTATCATGTTTTAGGCTTCCTACTTATTCCCATATCTCCCATGTGTGCTCTCCCTTTGTCATGTGACCCAAGTTCAACCATATTGCTGTATTTGCCCTAGATCTAAAGTCCGCATATGAGGGAGAACATACAAATTTTGGTCTTCTGAGCCTGGCTAACCTCGCTCAGAATGATGTTCTCCAGTTCCATCCATTTACTTGCGAATGATAAGATTTCATTCTTCTTCACAGCTGAGTAAAATTCCATTGTGTATAAATACCACATTTTCTTGTAGTTTTTTCTTTTTTGGCAGTACAGGGGTTTGAACTCAGTGCTTCACACTTACAAGATAGGCACTCTATCACTTGAGCCACAACCCCTGGCAATACCACATTTTCTTAATCCATTCGTCAGTGGTGGGGCATCTTGGCTGTTTCCATAACTTGGCTATTGTGAATAGTGCCGCAATAAATACGGGTGTGCAGGTGCCTCTGGAGTAACCTGTGTTGCATTCCTTTGGGTATATCCCCAGGTGTGGGATTAAAATGTACTCATATAAGCGTGAATAAGTGTATATAAATCTCTCTCTATATATGTATATGTTTATATGTGTATTTTTTCCTTAAAGGGTCACAGACCTTATGCATATGTGTACACTGTTCTGCCCTTGCTTTTTTTCATTTAACAATATATTTTATTTATTACTGTTTTAAACACTTATTTTTAATTTTTTATTATTGTTTTACTGTGGGTAGATTGTGACATTTATAACAGTGCTTACATTATATCATAGTTGATCATCAACTATCATTCTTCTTTGTTCTTCCTCCCTCCGTTTTTGGAACAGTTTTAAAAGGTCTCCTTTCCATTTCCATACGTGTGTACATAGTGTTTCCACCACATTCACACTCCCACACCCTTCCCTTACATCCTCCACTCTCACTGGGTGCCAACTCCTCAGACAGGACCTGTTTTGCTTTCCTGTTTTTTAAATGACATTTTTGTTTGTTTAAGATAGCTACACAGGGAGTTTCCTTGTGATATTTCCATGTATATATGTATTATAACCTGAATTGGCTCATCTCCTCTATTTTTCCCCTTTTTACCATAGTCCCATTCTAATGATGCTTTAAACATCATAAAATTCTGTATTCATTCTTATATAGGAAGTACATCAACCATATTCACCTTATTAACTTCCTTCTTTTACCCTCCCTTTCTCATATATGAACTCCCCTTTTGTGTGACTTGTTTTTCATAGTATTGCTTGTATTTGTATTGGGTTTATATTCCACATATGAGAAAAAAACATGCAGTCTTGGCTTTCTGAACCTGGCTAACTTCACTTAATATGATGTTCCCTAGTTCCATCCACTTACCTGTAAGTGGCAAAATTTCATTCTTCTTTATGGCTGAATAAAATCCATTGTATACAAATACCACATTTTCTTAATCCATTCATCAGTAGTGGGGCATCTTGGCTGTTTCCATAGCTTAGCTGTAGTGAAAAGTGCTGCAATAAGCATGGGTGTGCAGGTGCCTTTGTTATAACCTGACTTACATTCCTTCTGGTATATCCCTAAAAGTGGGATTGCTGGATTGTATGGCAGATCTATGTTTAGTTTTTTAAGAAGCCTCCATATTGTTTTCTATAGTGGTTGTACTAATTTACATTCCCACCAACAGTGTATAAGGGTTCTTTTTCCCCCCACATCGTCACCAACATTTGTCACTTAATATATTTTAGAGAAAACTCTGTAGCAAAATTGTCCCCAACTGTGAACCAGTGCTCTACAATAGTCTTGAGGATTTTCTCCTTTCTTTTCATGGCCACATCATGCATTTATTCAATCAGTCCATCATAGTTTATTCAATCAGTACCCTATGGATGGGCATTGGGTTGTTCTTAGTCTCTTGCTACAAAAAGTGCTGCAATAAATAGTCTCATGTTCACATCATTTTATATTTTTGCTGGTCAATCTTTGGTAGGGTTCCTAAAAGTGAGATTTCTAGGCCAATGGTGGGGGACATCTACAGAATTTTCTAGATATTCCCCAAACTCCCCTCCTTTAGGCCTATACTAGTTCACATTTCCAACTATAAATTACTGACATGACTATTTTATTTTTCTGTAGACTTTCTACAGAACACATTGTTAAATATTAGGACATTTGCCCATGTGTCTGAGAGATACTTTTCTGTAAGCCATGTCAGTTACCCATTTTTTGTATAGGTATTTCCATATTCTTCTCAAAGAATTCTTTACCTATGAGAGATAGTAACATTTTTTAAGTGGTTTAAGTTGTAAATCTTCTACTGTACTCATGTGTCTTTTGATTTTGCTTATGTTACTTTTTTTTTTTTTGGTAAAGCTTTAAATTTTTATGTGCTAAAATTTCCCTTTTTCTTTATCACTTCTAGATTTTAAATCATGGAAAATAAAAGAATCACTGATGTTTTCCCCTAATACTTATGTAGTTTATTTATTTGCTTAACATTTAGAATCATTTGGAATTAAATCTGGTTTACAGTATAAGAAGTGGTTCCAATTTTTATATCTCTCTATATAACTGATCAGCTGTTCATTTTTTTCCCTTCTTATTTGAGATGCAGCCTTTATCACATCCTAAACTTCCATGTTAACTTGGCTGTATTTTTGGATTTTCATTTCTTTCTCTATTGGTGTAGAGAAACTTGTGTTCCCAGACTCAAAGCTTTTTTTCTTTTTTTTAGACAGGATTTTACTAGGTTGCTGAGGCTGGCCTCAAACTTACTCTGTAGCCCAGGTTGACCTCAAACTCAAAATCCTCCATTCTCAGCCTCTGGAGTGCTGAGATCACAGTACCACCACACCTGACCTGAAGGCTTTATGATATAGTTTAGTATCTTGTGGGGCTAATCTCCCATCTCCATTTTTAGTGTTTCCTTAGATATTCTTGTTTATTTTTTCTTTCAAATAAAATATATAATTAATTTGTTTAGCTCTGACAAAAATGATACTTATTTTTGTTGGAATTATGTAAAATTCATAAAACTTTTTAGTGAGAATTGACATTTTCCTGATGTTGTTTCCCTACCCAAAACAGGATGTGTCTTGCCATGTGTTCAAACCCATTTCTTTGTTTTTCATGAGTGTTTTATAGTCTATAAACATTTTGGTCATCATACAATGTAAAGAGTAATGCTCACTCTCTCACATTCCACACACAGCTTCCAGGTCATATGCTTGACTCATTCTTTCATTTTTATAACAACTATCATTTAAACCTGATTATTTCTCTTTTGGAACTTTGGGAGAGAGGGAGAAGAACCATGTGTAGAGTGGTAAAACTATGGATTTTGGAGTCAGACTGCCTTTGGTTTGAGTTTGACTCTGTCATTTATTCGTTCTATGACAAGGAACAAATCCCCACTGGCAAAAATAGAGATTTTTTTTCCCTTTAAAGGAAATAAAGATTGAATGGGATAACATGTAAAGCGGCTATCACAGAGCCTGGCATGGGTGAGAGTGCAATTTAAGTGGTAGCCGATACTTGTCTTGGGCCCTGAATTTTCCCAGTTGCTATTCTGGTAATTCATACTTCCCAGTATAGAGCTAACCACCATATTGCACAAGCCTTATGATGTGTTTGTAATGAAAGCATTATTTAAAAATACATGTATTTTTAAAAAGTAAATCTATCCATCTTCCACCCATGTTAAGCCATCTATTTTGAGATTTTCCTTTTTTCCCATGAGCTGGCATTTTAGACTTCATATTTTGTCTCATTTTACAAAATGCTGGAATAACCTGCAAGTTGTGGCAGAAGATTTGCTCATCTGAACATTGATGGATCATCTTTTCTTAGAAGCCATCAATCAACTGAAGCGAACAAGAATATGGAGTGGGTCAGGAGTGGGAGGGAAGCGAAGGTCACTTTACTTGGTTCACTGACTACTTTCTGGGAGCCCTTTTGATTGATGTAGTAGAAATTTCTGCTTACTGCTTCACTATTTCCAGACAAGGTTGACTTGCTTTCCCCAAGCATATATCTGATGTTAGTTGAGAATTAGCATTTTAGATTTGCAGACAGCAACATGAATTGAGTACCCACTGTCTGCTGCACATTACACCAGACTTAAAAGTACCTACAAGGTTCAGAGATTATTTGTCCCTGAGGTTAGGCCTGGCTGTGCTCTTAGCATATGGGACTATTTAGAGATTTGAGGTAGGTGGTATGCTCAATTACCATGAAGGGACAAGGGTGCTGAGTTACCTGACATGAGGGGTCACCACAAGGAAACCAAGGTCAGGAGCAGGATGAAGTGAAGATCCTTTGATGGAGAATAGGGAATGAAGTTTGGTTCTGTGGCCAACAGGCGAGGAAGAGACAGACAATCACGTAGACCAATAGCTTCAGTAGGAAGCTGTAAAAACTGAGCAGATGGTGAGGTAGAAGTTAAGCCAAGGTCAGAGGCAACCTTGTTCTTGGGAGATGGGTTATGCTGACAGAGTGCAAGGTGCAGTTCCACCTTTTCAGAAGGCAGAGCAAGACATCTTGGGACTCAGACAGTGAGCAGCATCTTAAAGGGACCCTTCCCATAGGGTTGAATAGGCTTTGTTCCTGAAGCTAGCAGACTCTGTGCTCTACCAGCAGAGCTCATATACATGGCAGGGATGGGTCACATCAATAATAACAGCATCTTAATTCATCTAGTGTGTTTAATGCTTCAGGCTGCTTTCTCCTAGGAGACTTTCCCCTTTCCCTAAGAGGACAATGCCAGTGGCTTCCCATCAGTACCTGTCCTTTGCCTTGTTTTCCCAGAAGTGTTTATGAACTCAGGTTGACTAAGCCATGCTTTTTGATCTCCCAATAACCTACAGGAGATAAAGGTGTCAGAGTAAAACTGTATTATCTATGTACTCACACTTCTGCAAGATATACACGTACACACACACACACACACACACACACACACACACACACACACACACATTCAGCCAAGTAAAAATTCATGTGCCCCCACTAGGTAATAGGTACTACTTTGGTGCTGTAGATGTACAAATATTTCTACATAAAATATATGTCTATATGGTTACTATAGTGAACCAAATTAACATATTTTGTAAAGAATATCAATTCCTATACAATGTTGTTGCTTTTCCCAGGCTTTGCCATTCATTAACTGTTAATACAAATTCTATGTATCTCAAAGAAAGATATGCCTGTTTGTTATTATCCCATGAAGCTACCTCCTCCAGAGGTCAGACTGAGCACCCTCCACCATTCAGAACATAAATTGGAAAAAGACAATGAGAGATGCTAACACTTTGTTCCATAGGAGAGATAGAATTGCCCTCAGGCTGTTGCTCAGAACAACTGTGTGTATAACACAGCAGGTGACAGCAGCGGAACTCACTGACCTCAAGTCAGAAATGACAGCTGACAGCAGAGGTAGGAGACTGAACACTTGGAATCAGAATCATTTCCTAGGAATTCTCCCTTGCTCATTGGCCCAGTGGTCTGAAGCCATTTGGTTTAGAAGTTACCAAGGCTACAGTAACCTTTGAGAGCAATACTGCATTAAATAGCATAACAATTGATGTTGTGTGCTGTGGCCTCACATTTGAATACCTTTTTGTTTATGCAGCTCTTTATAATGTATGGTTCTATGAAATCAACACAAAATCCCTATAGTAGTGCCCACCAGAATCTCCTGAAAGGTTTGTTAAAATAGACTAGACTGCTGCTTTCTTCTGCCCTCTGTGAATTTCTGACTCAGTAGTTCAGGCTGGGGCTCTAAACCTGCCTTTCTCACAAGTTCTCATGTGCTGCTGGTGGTGGTTTCTTTGAGAATCACTTTCCTGTAGGGTACATGAATTAGGCCTCCTGATTTCCTGTTATCTCCATTTTATGTGGGAGGAGATGAGGCTTCAGAGAATTGAATTATTTAGCTAAGGCACACAGGGGGCAGGTTTCAGACTCAAATTTAGGTCTTCTGAGAGTAAGTCATATGTTTTTACATCTATTTTCTCTTTACCCAGATTTTTTTGTCTTTAAGAATTAAGAGAGGGCTTAATATGTTTTAGGCTGTCATTAAAATTAAAAAGATTGTCATTCTAGTTTATTAGAAAAATGAAATATATGGCATATATACTTCCTTGACAACACTGTATATTCAATACCTACTGAATTTAGGACATTTAAGTAAGTGCTAAGAAATTGGAGTGACTGGATGGGAAAGGAACACATGGAGGAAGTAGGTTTATGGATTGATGGGGGCAGGTACAAATCCTTTGGAAAGATCCATGAAATAGTGGAAAATTGGACTTTAGGATCCTTTCCCTGCATAGATAATTAAGGTAGCCTGTAATAGTTTCATTGACTTTGATTTGATGTTGCTTTTTTTTTTTTTTTGGTGGAACTTGAGTTTTAACTCAAGTGCTTTGCTGCTTGAGCTACACTGCCAGTCCATTTTGCTCTGGTTATTTTGGAGATGAGGTCCCACAAACTATTTGCCTGGGCTGGCCTTGAATCTTGATCCTCCTGATCTTGGCTTCCCAAGTAGCTATTGTTGCAGGCATTGATGTTGCTCTTTAAATGGGCTCTGTAAGAGTCTTTCCCAACTAAACAAGCATTCTGCTTCCAGTCTTGAAACGTTCAAGAAAAACCAATTCTGTTCATGTTTATGTGTCCCTTTCTCTTCTCAGTAAGTGACTTCCTAAGAGCCTCTTTGTTCCAAATCCTTTCTAAACCAATTAAAGAATTATGAAAAAAAAAACTTTTAAAAGAGAATTTCTAAAGGCATCTTAAAATTTCATGACCACCATAACTGCTATTTGTGTGGCAATATGACATTCATTTTTCAGGTTATAATCAGGCTGTGTAACACAGGGTTTGGTCAGGAAAGGAAAACCACCATAGGTATGTTAAATAAGAAGAGATTTATTACAAGAATTGAAGTGCTTACAAAAGCAGGGTATAGACTGGGAAAATGAAAATCATGGAGACTGCCCCTAGTGTCATGTTCACTGCCACACAAAAGTAGAGAACTACTGCCACCCAAATTCAGGAACGTGTAGAGAATGTGGCTAGGGGTATCCAGCTTCTCCCAGCAATGGGAGGATGAAATGAAAGGGACACTAAGAGACCACTGCAAAAACACATTTGGAAAACTCCCATATCCATCTGCCAATGCTGCCAGAGGCATGAGAAAATTGTATGCTTCCCCTCTTCCACTTGCCAAATCTTGCAAGGGTGCAATCTCATTGTGAAACCTAAAATGATCCCTGTTTAACAGGATCCACTTGGAAGATAAAGTTTATGTCACTGCATAGGTGTGGTTGTGGCTTCTTCCTCAAATTGCCAACCATGAGTGGATACATGGGCTCATGTTGGAAGTAGAGGTCTTCACATCTCATTACTAAACCTGTGAGCTGTGAAGTCTCATTGCATTTGCAGTTTTTGGATTTGATTTTGCTTGACAGATATTAATGACTTACTGATTATATTTTTACTTTATAAAAAGACCTTTGTTCATAGGAATATTGTGAAAGCAGAAACTTCCATTATTTTTATCACTAGAGAGCAGACTCAATGAAAGTTTTGATTTTTATCCAAAAAATTAAAAAATATACTCAATACATGTTGACTAAACAAATGAAAAAAGATAAATTTGTATAATTTATATAAGTAAATTTTTTTGTTTAATCTGTTCATCTTTATTAGGATTTTCATTCATAGCAGTCTTTGGTTTTTTTCTTAATTAACAATGCTGGTATAAATATAGTCATCCCATGGTACCTGCAGGAAATTGCTCCAGATCCTTATGTAAAGTGGTGTGTTTTTTGCATATAATCTATGCACATTTGCCTATATGTTTTAAATCATCTTTAGGTTACTTACAATATCTAATAAGATGAAAATGCCATGCAAATGGCTATTCTACCATATTGTTTAGGAATAAAAACAAGAAAAAAGCCTGTGCATGTTTAGTACAGATGTATTCTTTAAAAATTTTTTTATTAGGATATATTCATTATACAGGATGGGATTCATAGTGACAATTCTGATTAGGCTTATACTGTACATTAGTTACATGCCTCTATCATCTCTTCTCCCAATCCCCTTCCCTCTCCACTTAAAGCAATTGCAAGAGATTTCTTTGTTCTGTTTAATATAGGTATATGAAGTCCATCAACCATATACCCTCACCTTAATCTCCTTCATTCACTCCCCTACTAGGAATATCCCTCCACTGTACCTATTTTACAGTCCTGTCTTTCATTATTAATATTTAAGTTGCTGTTCAAAGGAGTTTCTCAATGTATCTCCACTGTGGATGTACTTTACTTTGGTCCATTTAACCCCTTCCATTGCTCTCCCTTACCCCTTTTCCTCCCATCCCTCCATTTTTCAACATCTTTCAATACATATCCTTATATTCTCTACCTTCACAAATGTTATGTTTTATAGTATTACTGATGTTCTATCATTCTCTTTTCCTTTCCTTCTTTCCCTGTGTTTCATATTACAAACATGTTCTACAGATGAGTTTGTATCTGATCATACTTATTTTTGTGTATATGTTTATCTTTTGGATCTATCTTCCACATATAGAGAAAACATGTGGACTTTGTCTTTCTGAGCTTGGCTTACTTCACTTAACATGATGTCCTCCAATCAGATGCATTCTTTTTCAAATATTTTCATTCCCCCGTTGGTTGAAGGGAATGCTGATGGTGCTGTGATGAGCAATATCCTTGGGTAAATTCCTAGAAGTGGATCTTCAATGCCTAAAATGTACTATTAGAGGGTTTTAAAAGTACATACCTATAAATTGACTTTCAGAATCATTAGGACATTGAATCTTCTGGCAGCTGTGAATCAGGGTCCCTAATTTCTTGAAGAAGACTTGCTAATCTGATAAAGATGATATTTAATAGTATTAATTTTATTTTCCTTGATTACTAGAGAGGGTGAAATTTTGTTCATGTTATTGTCTGTTTATATTCATTTTCCTAACAAAATCATGCCTTAAGCCTATGTTTCTAATGGATCGTTAACCTTATTTAAAAATTGATTTGCAGTAGCTTTTCATGTAACAAAGATAAAACCACTTATCTCTTATAGGTGTCAGAAATATTTTTCTCAAATTGTTGTTTGCCTTTTCTTTACAGTTCATGCTTTATTTCCTAAACAGTTTGAAATTTTTGGTTAATCAGAATTTCAGTCCTTTTTAAATGATGTTCGTACTTGAGGTCTTGCTTAGAAAGTCCTTCAGCAAACTAGTGTTATGTAAGTGTTCAGCTATATTTTCTCATATGTTTAGAATTTCATTTTTAACATTTACTTTAATTCCATTGGGAATTTATTTTATTATTATGGGTATTCAAACAATGCTTTAACAACCATTGTGTTAAGGTGCTTGCTGATCAGAATGAGTGCCTGCTACAAGAATTGAGCATGACCAGGTTTGTATTTCTTGATGACTATCAATCCTGGATAAAATGAACTTTTTCCCAAATGGTCATCCATTGCCCTGAGATATATTAAGTCCTTCTCCTATTGATTTAAAATCCTCTTTATCGTACATTAAATTTTTTGTATATTTGAGTCTATTTCTGGACTTTAATATTGACTTTGTTTGATATGACTACTTATTTTGCCTACATATAGTAAGGCAATAAGCTCAACTCTGTTTTGATTATTTTAGTTTCAGAAAATATTAACCTTCCTTTCAAATCACTTGATCAGCAGATACGGAAAAGCATCATCATACTTGTAACACTGACCATCAGATGTATGGGCTATCATTGCACACTGAGGCAAGAGGAGTATGTTTTTTTCTTTCAAGTGTGCCACTGGAAAATCTTTTGTAATTGCCATCCCCAGTCTCAAAAGTAAATGGACAAATGCAGAAACTATAACCTTAAAAAGGCATCGTGTCAGGGGGCTCAGATCCCACAAGAATGTGGATCTGAGCCACATCATCAGACAAGTGCCTAGACCAGAGGAGTTGCAAGTCTGTCTGTGTATCCCTTCCCTTCTTTCCCTCACTCTCTTTTACCTTTCTCTGATTTTCTCTCTTTCAAAAAGCAAGATAATGATTTAAATGGGCTTATATATTTAGAAAGGCCCCAATAGAATTGTGTTTCTTTTGTTTGAAAGATTCCTTTTATTTATTATTTTGAAAATTACATGTGACAAATTCCATAAAAGAATTACTCCTTATCTTTGGGGAGTTAGAAAAAGCTGAAGTAAATATTGCTTTTCACTGATAAAAATGAAATCAATCAAAACCACACAAAAAATCCTTTCTACACTGCAATATCATGCCCACAATTAACTACTTTTAATAGCTTCCTATATATGTTTTAGGAAAGTTTCTATGCATACACAAAAATATAGCATATCCTTAAAGACATTTTCCCTATGGGATAATTATGAGTGTGGTATTCTGCATCTTGCTTTGTAAAATACCATCAAATTTTAGGTCTCTTTTATATTACTATATATTGATCTGCCACTCTTTATTGTATGAAGTATAATGTTATATAAATATACCATAGTTTATTTTACTGTGTGTTCTTAGATGTTCATTTGGTTGTTTCTAAGTTTTTGTTTTAAGAAAAAATTCCGTGATGTGCATTCTTATATTTATATTTATGTATGTGTTCAAGAAATTTGTGGGGGGATTCCAAGATGGCGGCTAGAGGGAGGAAGCAGAAAGTGAGTCTCCTATAGTGAAATCTTGGAGAGATGCTGGAGACACTCTTTGCAGGCAAAATCACTGAGAAGAGGCAAAACTTTGACCCCTCCACACCTCTAGCCGGTGCAGAGAATCTCCACTTCATGTTAAATGGAGAAACAAGGAGGGCCTGTGGGCTGCCAGTCACCTGCGCCCAGATGGCTTGGGAAGACACAGACAAGGTGAGCTTCGCGGTACCGTGGTACTCCCACAGACAAGCCTGGGCCAGAGCAGCATAGCCCCCTGGACAGACCGACCTCCACCTGGGGAAAAAAAGAGAAACTGACTAATAAGCAATAAGAACAATTAAGACAAGTGGGAAAGAGGGTGGGGTGCATTGAGTGCCAAAGATTGGGGATAGGGAATCCTTCCTGGAACTGCAAATAAACAAGCCGGGTGGGCCAGAGAGGCTCTGGTGGAAGCAGGGGCGCGTGCCCAGCAACCAGGAATGGGAAAGCTTGTGAGAGTGGCAGAGGGAGGAAAACTCCACAGGAGAGGAGGGAAGACCCACTTCCCACATGAGCTGTAAACAAACATGGTGGCTGGCAGGAGCAAAAGCACCACCCAGTAATCAGGAGCAGGAAAGCTTGTAAAAGTGGTGGTGGGAGGAAAACTGCACAGGAGAGGGGGGAAGACCCACTTCCTACATGAACTGTAAATAAACACACAAGCCTGAGAATGCGGGTGTAGTGTCACCTTCCCCAGTGTGCTTGGAAAGGGGAAAGCTTGTAGGAGAGGCTCACGCACAGGAGAACTCTGAGCAAACAAAGCCTGCAGGGCCAGGTGAGTGCTAAGCTCACCCCAGAGATCTACATAAATAACGCCTCCAATGACAGCAGGCTGACAGCAGCGGGCAAGCAAGCCACAGCCACAGATACCATTCTCAAAACTGTCTCCAGACTCTTTTTTTTTTCTCTTTTTCTCCCTACCTTTGATGAGAGAACAACCAAATTGCACCTGCATGCTGAAAAACTTACTGAAACTGTATTGCATTTGAACTTGGGACACTTGGTGGGGCTTTTTTTTTGTGTGTGTGTGTAGTTTTCTTCTACTTTATGCATCCCCTTTGATGAGACAACTACAGAACAACATCTGAGGCACCATCTCCAGGATTGGAGACTGAGACGGACACCCAAATTATTAAGACTGAAACTTCATTGCATTTGAACTTGGAAGTTTTTTGGTTTTTTAAAAAATTTTCTACTTTTCATTTTATTTTATTTTATTTTTATATATATATTTCTTTCATTTACTTATTTTTTATTTTTATTCTTATCTTTTTTTATTTTTTATTTTTAATCCTCTCTCTGTTTCTTTAATGCCTGTTCAGCTTACTGTCGATTAGTACACTAATGCTCCCTGTTTATACCTTTGAAACTTTCTTGTCTGATACCTTGTTCTGTTTTCTCCTTCTTGTCTGTTTATTTGTTTTTCTCTTTTCTTTAACTTCTTGCTTTCCAGCTCCACTCACCCTTCCATTCTAAATATCACCATTGTTATTATTACAAGCTAGAAAATACTTAATTGCACACAGTACAGGGACAGAAGAACACCAAAGACAATGGCAGGAAGACAGAAAAAACAGGGAAACCAGTTTCCCCACAGCAAAAAATTAGTACAGGAACCAGAGGGGAATGAAGAAAACAGAAATTCAGATCCAGACTCCAACAAAATGAAGATAAACTATGCCAAAGGACCCAATGAAGCCCACAAGAATAATTTAAAAGAAGACATACTACAGGTACTCAATCAGAATTTTATAGAGATGATACTGGATAGGGTCAACCAAAATGTACAGGAGACACTCAAGAAATTCCAAGACAACAAAAATAGAGAATTTGAAAAAGCAAAAGAAGAAATAAAGGAAACCATAGAAGCACTGTATAAACACCAAAGTGAAACAGGGAACACGATGAATAAACAAATAAATGAACTCAGGACAAAAATAGACAACATAAAAGAGGAAACCACCCAGGATATGGAAAACCTCAGAAAAAAGAATGAAACAGAACTGCAAAACAAAACGGAAGGCCAATCCAGCAGAATAGAACAAACAGAAGACAGAATCTGAGAACTTGAAGATGAAATGGTAATTAAAGGAAAAACCGAAGAACTATTAATTAAACAACTCAAGACCTGTGAAAAGAAAATGCAAGAACTCACTGACTCCATCAAAAGACCAAGCTTGAGAATCATGGGCATCGAAGAAGGAGAAGAGGTGCAAGCGAAGGGAATGAGTAATATATTCAACAAAATAATAATGGAAAATTTCCCAAATCTGGAGAAAGATATTCCCATACATATGCAAGAGGCCTCCAGGACACCAAACTGACCAGATCAAAGTAGAACTACGCCATGACATATCATCATTAAAACAACAAGTTCAGAAACTAGGGAAAGAATATTGAAGGCTTGTAAGAGAGAAAAAACAAGTAACATACAAAGGTAAACCCATCAAAATCACAGCAGACTTCTCCACAGAAACATTAAAAGCAAGAAGAGCATGGGGTGAGATCTTCCGGGCACTGAATGAAAATAACTTCAACCCCAGGATACTCTACCCAGCAAAACTATCATTCAAAATAGATGGAGCAATAAAAGTCTTCCATGATAAGCAGAAACTAAAACAATATGTGACCACAAAGCCACCACTACAAAAGATTCTTCAAGGGATTCTGCACACAGAAAGTGAAACCCAACTTAACCATGAAAAGACAGGCAGCACCAAACCACAGGAAAAGAAAAGCAAGACAGTAGAGAGTAACCTCAACTTAGGTACACACAATCAAACCTTCAAACGACTAAGACAACTAAATGACAGGAATCACCACATACCTATCAGTACTAACGCTTAATGTTAACGGACTTAATTCACCCATCAAAAGGCACTGCTTGATGAAATGGATTAAAAAGGAAGATCCAACAATTTGTTGCTTACAGGAGACTCATCTCACTGACAGAAATAAGCATAGGCTTAGGATGAAAGGCTGGAAGAAGATTTACCAAGCCAATGGCATCTGAAAATAGGCAGGAGTAGCAATACTTATTTCTGACAAAGTAGACTTCAAATCTACATTGATCAAATGAGATAAAGAAGGACATTCCATACTAATAAAAGGGGAAATAGACCAAAAAGAAATAATAATCATCAACCTGTATGCACCAAATGTCAACACACCCAATTTCATCAAACAGACCCTGAAAGACCTAAAAGCATATATTAACTCCAACACAGTGGTTGTGGGAGACTTTAACACCCCATTATCATCAATAGATAGGTCATCCAAACAAAAAATCAATAAAGAAATCCTAGATCTAAAATATACAATAGATCAAATGGACCTAGTTGATGTCTACAGAACATTTCATCCAACTTCTACACAATATACATTCTTCTCTGCAGCCCATGGAACCTTCTCTAAAATAGATCATATCCTAGGGCACAAAGCAAGTCTCAGCAAATATAAGAAAATAGAAATTATACCATGCACACTATCTGATCACAATGCAGTAAAAGTAGAACTCAACAACAAAAGTAAAGACAAAAAACATGCAAACAGCTGGAAACTAAAAAACTCATTACTTAATAAAGAATGGATCATTGATGAAATAAAAGAGGAAATTAAAAAGTTCCTGGAAGTCAATTAAAATGAAAACACAACCTACCGGAACCTATGGGACACAGCTAAGGCTGTCCTGAGAGGAAAGTTTATAGACATGAGTGCATATATTAAAAAGACTGAAAGATCCCAAACCAATGACCTAATGATACATCTCAAATTCCTAGAAAAACAAGAACAAGCAAATCCCAAAACAAATAGAAGGAGAGAAATAAAAAAATAAGAGCTGAAATCAACAAAATAGAAACCAAAAAAACCATACAAAGAATTAATGAAACAAAAAGTTGGTTCTTTGAAAAAATAAACAAGATTGATAGACCCCTGGCAAACCTGACTAAAATGAGGAGAGAAAAAACCCAAATTAGTAGAACCAGCAATGCAAAAGGGGAGATAATAACAAACACCATGGAAGTCCAGGAAATCATCAGAGACTACTTTGAGAACCTATATTCAAATAAATTTGAAAATTATAATGAAATGTACAGATTTCTAGATACATATGATCATCCAAAACTGAACCAAGAGGAAATTAATCACCTGAATAGATCTATAACACAAAATGAAATTGAAGCAGCAATCGAGTCTCCCCAAAAAGAAAAGTCCAGGACCTGATGGATTCTGTGTTGAATTCTATCAGACCTTTAAAGCAGAGCTTATACCAACCCTCCTTAAACTGTTCCACAAAATAGAAAGGGAAGGAAAACTGCCAAACACATTTTTTTCCATTTTTCTTTTATTATTCATATGTGCATACAAGGCTTGGTTCATTTCTCCCCCCTGCCCCCACCCCCTCCCTTACCACCCACTCCACCCCCTCCCTCTCCCCCCCAATACCCAGCAGAAACTATTTTGCCCTTATTTCTAATTTTGTTGTAGAGAAAGTATAAGCAATAATAGGAAGGAACAAGGGTTTTTGCTGGTTGAGATAAGGATAGCTATACAGGGCATTGACTCACATTGATTTCCTGTGCGTGCCAAACACATTTTTGAAGCCAGTATTACTTATCTCAAAACCAGGCAAAGATACCTCCAAAAAGGAGAACTATAGGCCAATCTCCTTAATGAACATTGACGCAAAAATCCTCAACAAAATAATGGCAAACTGAATTCAGCAACACATCAAAAAGATTATTCACCACGACCTGGGAAGTAGGCTTCATCCCAGGGATGCAGGGGTGGTTCAACATACAAAAATCAATAAACGTAATAAACCACATTAACAGAAGCAAAGACAAAAACCACTTGGTCATCTCAATAGATGCAGAAAAAGCCTTTGATAAGATCCAACACCATTTCATCATAAAAGCTCTAAGAAAACTAGGAATAGAAGGAAAGTACCTCAACATTATAAAAGCTATATATGACAAACCTACAGCAGCATTATACTTAATGGAGAAAAAATGAAACAATTCCCTCTAAAATCAGGAACCAGACAAGGATGCCCACTATCCCCACTCCTATTCAACATAGTACTGGAATTCCTAGCCAGAGCAATTAGGCAAGAAGAAGGATTAAAAGGAATACAAATAGGTAAAGAAACTGTCAAAATATCCCTATTTGCAGATGACTTGATCCTATACCTTAAAGACCCAAAAAACTCTACTCAGAAGCTCCTAGACATCATCAATAGCTATAGCAAGGTAGCAGGATATAAATCAACATAGAAAAATCATTAGCATTTCTATACACTAACAATGAGCAAACTGAAAAAGAATGTATAGAAACAATTCCATTTATAATAGCCTCAAAAAAAAAAAACCCAAATACCTAGGTGTAAACCTAACAAAAGATGTGAATGACCTCTACAAGGAAAACTATAAACTTCTGAAGAAAGAGATTGAGGAAGACTATAGAAAGTGGAGAGATCTCCCATGCTCATGGATTGGTAGAATCAACATAGTAAAAATGTCTATACTCCCAAAAGTAATCTACATGTTTAATGCAATTCCCATCAAAATTCCAATGACATTCATTAAAGAGATTGAAAAATCTACCATGAAATTTATATGGAAACACAAGAGGCCACGAATAGCCAAGGCAATACTCAGTCAAAAGAACAATGCTGGAGGTATCACGATACCTGACTTCAAACTATATTACAAAGCAATAACAATAAAAACAGCATGGTACTGGCACAAAAACAGACATGAAGACCAGTGGAACAGAATAGAGGACCCAGATATGAAGCCACAAAACTATAACCAACTTGTCTTTGACAAAGGAGCTAAAAATATACGATGGAGAAATAGCAGCCTCTTCAACAAAACCTGCTGGGAAAACTGGTTAGCAGTCTGCAAAAAACTGAAACTAGATCCATGTATATCACCCTATACCAAGATTAACTCAAAATGGATCAAGGATCTTAATATCAACCACAAACTCTAAAGTTGATACAGGAAAGAGTAGGAAATACTCTGGAGTTACTAGGTATAGGCAAGAACTTTCTAAACAAAACCCCAGCAGCACAGCAACTAAGAGATAGCATAGAAAAATGGGACCTCATGAAACTAAAAAGCTTCTGTTCATCAAAAGAAGTGGTCTCTAAACTGAAGAGAACACCCACAGAGTGGGAGAAAATATTTGCCAGCTATACATCAGACAAAGGACTGATAACCAGAATATACAGGGAACTTAGAAAACTAAATTCTCCCAAAACTAATGAACCAATAAAGAAATGGGCAAGTGAACTAAACAGAACTTTCTCAAAAGAAGAAATTCAGATGGCCAAAAAACACATGAAAAAATGCTCACCATCTCTAGCAATAAAGGAAATGCATATTAAAACCACACTAAGTTTCCACCTCACCCCTGTTAGAATAGCCATCATTAGCAAAACTATGAACAACAGGTGTTGGCGAGGATGCGGGGAAAAAGGAACCCTCATACACTGTTGGTGGGAATGTAAACTAGTACAGCCACTCTGGAAAAAAATTTGGAGGCTACTTAAAAAGCTAAACATTGATCTACCATTTGATCCAGCAATACCACTTTTGGGGATATACCCAAAAGACTGTGACACAGGTTACTCCAGAGGCACCTGCACACCCATGTTTATTGCAGCACTATTCACAATAGCCAAGTTATGGAAACTGCCAAGATGCCCCACCACTGAAGAATGGATTAAGAAAATGTGGTACCTATACACAATGGAATTTTATGCAGTCATGAAGAAGAACGAAATGTTATCATTTGCTGGTAAATGGATGGAATTGGAGAACATTATTCTGAGTGAGGTTAGCCTGGCCCAAAAGACCAAAAATCGTATGTTCTCCCTCATATGTGGACATTAGATCAAGGGCAAACACAACAATGGGATTGGACTTTGAGCTCATGATAAAAGCGAGAGCATACAAGGGAGGGGTGAGGATAGGTAAGACACCTAAAAAATTAGCTAGCATTTGTTGCCCTTAACGCAGAGAAACTAAAGCAGATACCTTAAAAGCAACTGAGGCCAATAGGAAAAGGGGACCAGGAACTAGAGAAAAGGTGAGATCAAAAAGAATTAACCTAGAAGGTCACACCCACGCACAGGAAATCAATGTGAGTCAACTTCCTGTATAGCTATCCTTATCTCAACCAGGAACACTTGTTCCTTCCCATTATTGCCTATACTCTCTCTTCAACAAAATTAGAGATAAGGGCAAAATAGTTTCTGCTGGGTATTGAGGGGATGGGGGAGAGGGAGGGGGTGGAGTGGGTGGTAAGGGAGGGGGTGGGGGCAGGGGGGAGTAATGACCCAAGCCTTGTATGCACATATGAATAATAAAACAATAAAAAAAAAGAAATTTGTGGATAAAATCTCCAAAGTAAATTCCTAAAATACAAGGTATGTGCATATAAAATTTTGCAGATAATGCCAAGGGCCCTCAAAATATTGTGCTAACTTATTTCCTCACCAGTAATGGATAAAAATACATAGGGAAGTTTAAAATATATATTTCAATAAATATTTACTCAAATGGATCAGATTTACCTGGTTTCAGACCAGAACGCTAAACCAGCTTCTGGAAGCAGAGGTGTATGAGGACCAATTTTAAAAATCTTGAAAAATTTTGATTATTTCAGAAAATGGGATTAGTAGATACTAATTCTATGTACTTTTTATTTTTGAGTTGTAGCTCTTACATAATTTTCCCCAGGAGACTATTTACAATATTCCAGTCATTCCTTATGTTTAGACTCTTTTCTTGGGTATTTATTTCCATTCCTTCAAGTTACCTGTTTTTTCCTGACTTAATTCCCTTTTAATCATTTCAAACAATTCCTTCATTCCTTTTAAAAGTTGCTTTCTCCATTTCTTAGGTACCGCCTAATTATTTCCTGAGTGGATGTGTGTCCTTATGCCTGCGTGCTTCCATAGGTGCTCTCATTAGGGAAATGACAATGCCACTTGATAAAATCTTCCAATATTTCAGACGAGAGCTGGAACATTCAGGGTGGTATGGCCATAGACCTTATGAAAAATGTTTTAGTTTTTTCTTTGATCAGTAAAACCTTAGGCCTATGTGAGATTACTTATTGAAGTAACCATTACTTATAAAACCTAGTGTGATTAATTCTGCTATCATGATAATTATTTTAAAAAATTGGGTGCAGTCTTCTTATGTAACTCTTAAGTATTTATTGCTCAAATTCTTTTTATGTTTTACATTTTTATTATCATAGTATTGTAGTACTGGGGGTACGTTGTGACTTTTGCAAAAGTTCTTACAATATATCATACCTGAAGTTACCTCCTTCATCATTCTTCTTTATCCCCTCTCCTTCTATACCTGGAATAGTTTCAACAGGTCTCATTTTTCCATTTTTAAACATGAGTACATAGTATTTCTAACACATTCATTCTCCTACACCCTTTCCTTATATCTTTCCCCCTGCCCACTGGTACCCATCCCAGACAGGACTTGTTCTCCGTTTTTGATGAAAGACATTTTTGTTTGTTTAAGATAAGTATACAGGTTATATTTTTTAAAAAGCATTTTATTGAGGTATGACTGACATTCAAAAAACTGTATATATTTATTATATCCAATTTGATGGATTTGGAGAGAAGTATACATCCTTGGAACCATCTTCACCATCTATGACATAAACACGTTCACCACCTCCAAAAGTTTCTTCTACTCTGTTATAATAGCATTTAACATAAGATCTGCCCTCTTGGCAAATTTTTAGGTATACATCACAGTTTTGTAATTATTCACATTTTTATTGAAATAAACTGTTGCATTTTCATATGTCATTGAGTAATCTGTATAATGAACTTGTTTACTTGGATAACACAAGATGACTTCATATTTTTATGAGAAATACTAGGTTGAGATGTAACAGCAATAGCAATATAGTATTAAATATTATTAACACTTGTTACTCCTTGGTCATGGGGAGTTTTATCTTTTCTCTTTTTATCTATATTTAAAACTTTACAACAGCCACATATTGCTTTGTTTGAAAAAATAACTAACATGTAAAACACAGTGTAATTTTTAATAGAGCTAAGAGATTGATGAAAAGAGAGGTAAGGAAGCATAGGATATAAGATATGAGTTCTGTTCCTTCACTGGTTCTTAGGGAGTTGAGCCAAAATAGTTTTTATGTTCTTCATTCTTTCTAAGAATGTATTATTTGAGCTGGTGAACATATTTAATTTTTAAATATTTATGACCTTGATTATGAAAATAAAAATGTGAGCACTGGAGAGTTTGTACTTGCAAATAGTCTTTTCAATTTTTCCTGGCCAGGATATATGCCTTCTGAAATGAATATGTGCTAAGAATTTGTATTTGTTTGCTTGGGTTGCTATGACAGAGTACACAGACTAGGTGATTCAAACAATGAATATATTTCCTTACAGTTCTGGAGGCCAGAATGCCAAGATTTGGGTGTTGGCATGCTTGGTTCCTTCTGAGGGCACTCTTCTCTTGTGATTTCACATAGTCTGTCCTCTGTCTGTGTCTGGGCCCAAGTTTCTTTTCAGAAGGACACAGTTACATTGGATTAGGGCCTACACTACTGACTCCATTTTATTTACCTCTACAAAGACTCCCTATCTCCTACTGAGGGTGACCACTTCAGCACATGAATTTTGGAGGAAAAGTGACAAAATTCAGCCTATAATGCATTTGAAAAGCTGTATCTGTTGAGATGCTCTATGGACCTGTAAGCACACAGTAGCTCTCATGAGGTGGTACTCTACTTCTTTTGAGTTATGGAGAGCATTGAGAATAAACAACAAGGGGCCACTAACCAAGGAAATGTACATATACACCAATTCTCACATCAAAAGAGTTAATATAGGGCCATCACAACCTTCTTCCTCTCTGTGGTCCTCTAGGATCAAGAACCCCTGGTACAGGTGCTAAACCTCACAAAGACAAATTAAATGATTCAAGTGATCAAATTCATCAACTAGCTGTTTGTAAGTCATGAAACTTATCAGTACTAACTTAGAACTTTAGAGCTCATACCTAAAGGTTTATAGACAAATGGCTGTATACTTGACAATTTGTGGAATTAAAAACAGCCTGTTTCAGCTTCAAAAACTCTTCATCACTCCAGTAAAATCAAACTCTAAGTACAGCAATCCTGACTGACCAGAATTGTTCTGTTTCGAAAGATGTCCCTGACACCAAACTCTTAAACACAGTCAATAGTGAGGGAGACTGCTCCTGCTATAGGGCAGTCTCTGAGTTTGGCCTAAGTTCCCCTGATGTGGCTATCCTAGGCTCCATCTGGAGCTCCAAAGAGCTGTGCTGTAGTTTTGGCTAATAGGATTCATGGGAGGACTGCTGGCTCTTGGGTTGACTTTCTACTTGGAGACTTTTTCCTTGGAACTCAAATTCCTTCAGTCCTTGAGACTCAAAAGGAGCTTAAAGTTCCTGAAGCTGAAACAGTTTTCTAGGGACTGGGCCTCTAACCAGTCACTGAAAGTGAGCAGAATTAGATACCTTAACCTGTTGTTTGCAAATAAAGAAGACAGAAAAGTCAAAGCCAGAATTTGAAGAAATGAGGTTGAATGGGCCCTATATGATGTCTACAGAGCTTTTATAGGATGTATTTCACACTTGAATCAATGTTTAAACCTGTGCAGGAGACTATTTTAATGATCCTGTTTTCTTCTTGTTCGTTACATAAATGTGTCAATCTGAGACCAGTTACTGCTTTTTGTTTTGTTTTGTTAGTACAACACAGGCAGTGTTTGAGAGTCAGGAAAAAATTAATATGTGGTTTCATTATATTTCAGTGTTCTGTGGCATTATATGGTTACTTCCAACTTTTATTTTGCAGTTCATTTAGATTTGATTTAAGTCCAATGTCAAAACAAATGTAAAATGCTTATTCAAGGATACAGTGAAACTGGAAATTCTGCATTACATATTTAGCTACTTGAAAATTCTGAACACAGGCCAGAAATACAGTACAGGAAAAAAAGCTTACAAATGAACCAGAAATTCGTTAATTAAACTATAAAATTTTAATGCATCTGTAGTTTTGTGTGAACGTTTTTTATTTTCTTTTTTTATGCGTTTGAAAAATTGTGTAGCTTTGAACCTGTATTGTTATAAATATGGTTTTACTAGAAATTCACTGTATACTAAAATTATTTTAAAAATCTAATTTCATTCAAAACATTGATTCAATAATGTATGAAATAAACCTATATAATACATAAAACAAATTAGTTTAAAAAAAGAGAATTAAAGATCTGATATTTGATAAATTAAAGCAGCATCAATATTGTTAACAGTTTAATTTCCTTTTTCAAATATGAATTGCATTCTTAATTGTCTGTACTGTTTAGGTAAAAAAAAGTATGAATTCACAAAATTTATGTTTCTTCCCAGTAAAAGTCTCAGAAATTAGATGTTACATATGCTACATGGACACTCAAAAACAATGCTTATAGACTAATCGATCATCAATTTTTAACTAAACTTTGTCTTAGGCAATACCAAGGTTTGAACCCAGGGCTTTGCACTTGCTAGGCAGGCTCTCTACCTCTTGAACCCTGCCCCAGCATTTAGCTAAACTTTTTAAAAAGACTTTAATCAACTTTTAGTTAATATTAATCAGCTTTAAAAATCCACTGCTTAAACTTTAATCAGTTTTTTACTAAACAATTATCAACATTTAACCATAATCCACGTGTGTGTGTGTGTGTGTGTGTGTGTGTGTGTTTTCTCCCCCTATGGGAGAACTGCAAAAGTAATCTTAAGGGATTTGGAGTCAAAGTGATCTGAATTTTAATCCCAATGTTGCTACTTAATTTTGGACCATTGATTAGGTCACCTAAGGTTTGTGAACTTCAGTTTCTTCATCTATAAAATACAAAAACTAATGATAAAAATACCTATCTCACTGCATTTTAAGGATTAAAGTGACTATACGTACAATGAATTGCAGTACTGATTATTAGTGTTGCTATTATTCACTGTGTAATGAAGATACTGAAGAAAAGAGAATTTTCCACACAGCAGATGGCCAAGGATGATTTTTAAAAATGGGGGAGGGGAAATGGCAAAGAAAAACCACAACCTGAAAAACCAGCTCGGAAATAATCAGGAATCAATTGCTCAGTAAAATCAAGAAGCTTTCTACTTCTTGCTGACGTATTTATATCAAAATGTAACATAGGGGGCCCGTTTGTTACTTGGCGCACTCCTGACCATTTGTAAAGAAAATGCTCACCAGCTGTTCTCTAGGAGGCAGATAGATGGATGACATTTTTGGAGAAACTGAGGCACCAATTGGTTATTGTTTTTCCCAACCTCTGCATCCATGAAACATCAAATTTGAAATTACAGTTCATGAATGTCTTCTGCCTTCCAGCCATGCACGCAGATAGGAATTGCCGATGGCTGAGGTGGTGAATGTGGGAGGCTTTTGCCAAGGGAGGCCAGCTGAAGAGCCTGGCTTTTGTGTTTAGTACAGATGGCCAACTGGTAGTGCTTACTAGCACTTCCCTCCCTGCAGCCACCCACCCTCAAGTGACAGCTTTTTGCATCTTCTTTTCTAATTAAACTGCCAACAGAGAATGCCAGTTATCTGCTTGTGTGACACCTCTGAATATTAAGTAGCTTTTGTAATTAATTATGTTTTGAAAGGCTTGATCCTCTATAATTAAATAAATCTTTGAGAATTAGCAATAGGTTAGCATGGTAGATGGGCTGAGAAACACCACGAACAACAACGTGGCTGTGAGGGAAGGTCTTTGTCTCCAATAGAGTCTATTGATCCATTCTTGATGATTTGCATGTTCCCAATACCAACACCACAGTGTTTCTTCTCTTCTCTATATTCCTGTGTATCCAACTGGAACCAATTGTTTTTGCACAGACTAAGATATAAAAATGCAGATTTGCTTAAATAACTTACTGCCCAACAAGGCAGCCTGTGTATTACATGAGAATATACTGCAAGCAGCTGTCTGCCTCATGTTGCCCTCTGGGTTGTGACTGTGGTGCTGTTTGGTAATTTTTGTGATGTTTTGTGCTGGCAGTGCATTGAGACAGATAATGAATGCTTGGCAAGATGTGGAAATCAAAAGCTTGGAAAGAATGTCTTAAATCAGGTGGCCATGTTCACTGGAAAGCTCGTGGGGTTGTGTAGAGCTGGTCCACCCCAGAGGACAACCCAGTATGACCCCTGTCTAGATGGGAGCCTTTTTGCCTTTCAAGGGCTGGCACTGAGGAAATAGGACAAACCTGCCTCTGTGGTACATTACGTCTCTAGGCCCAGCAGCATGTGGTCTGGCTTATTTAGCAGATGCTGCTCAACCTCAGGCCGTTGAGGACCAGGTTATTTGCTGGAGAACAATTGTTGAGGAGAACGAACAGTGTCACAGAAGGGACTATGGGTCAGTAGGTGAGCAAAAATGGAAAAGGGGTCATGCTCATGCTTGCATTTAGGAATATTTCCTGCGTCTTCCTTGCTCCCTGTTCCATTCCTTTGCCTTATTCCTGTTTTCTCTATCCTTGTCTTTCTCCTTCTTCAGAATTTGAAGTCTTGTTAGGTTGGAATCAGTATTGTCTTGCTTTGATTTCAGTTTGAGAGTAATGTAATCAATCATATATTAGAGCAATTCTTTCTCAAGCATTATAGAATTTTAGATCTGTGAAGTATTGGGAATTCTGGGCCAGCTGTGGAGAGTATTGAAAGATTCCAGAACTCCTCCCAGGGGATTGAACCTAGGAGTGCTGTCTGGCTCTGTAACTTAGGGGTAAGGGTAATGGTTCCAATGATAATTATCATTGTAATAATTAACATACATTGAATGATTTGTCATGTCTTTTAACACAGTAATTTTAAATAGATACTATATCTGTATGGTTTAAAATTCAAAAATTATAAGAGATATTTCGTAAAAGTCTTCCCATTTCCATCCACTCAGTTATCATCTTCAAAATAAATAAATATTTTATGTTAAACACTTCTGATATATCCTCTAGGAGATTTTTATACATAAAAGTATGAATCTCCTCATCCATGTATTCCCTCCATTTCATAGCACACATTATACATTGTTCTTCACTATGTGCATTGTCTTTATTTAATCCTCCAGCAGCCCTATGCGGAATAAGATCTTATTGCCTCATTTACAATTAGAATTCAGCTGTAGATGAGTAACTTGCTCAGGGCAGCCTAGCAGGATGGGGGAACTGGGATAACCCCCACTGTCTAACTTTATCAGCTACGCTATTCATCACTACACTTTCTTGTTTTGCTCCAGCTGGGGTAGACTCCCCTGTGATGCTGCTGATTTGCACAAGTTCTCTGGAGGCTCAGTTTAGTACTGACCCCTATCCACAGACTGTAGCCAATGAGTGGGAATGTGGTAAAACTTACTCAGCTCTGCATCAGGTGGCATTTCTTTCTTAAAATTTTATTAGCGTAAATTAATTATACAAAAGGGTTCACTGTGGTATTTCTATACATGTATATAATGTATTTTGATTGAATTATACCCTCTATTACTCTTTCTTCAACCCCTCCACCTTCCCCCACTTTTAAACAGTTCTTAGTGGGTCTCATTATGCTACTTTCATACATATGTAATGTACTTTGATCATATCCATCCCCCATCACCCTCTTCATTCCCCTTCCCTCTTCCTATCGATCTCTGCCCCCTCAATAGTAACTCTTTTGCAACCATGTTTCTGTTATTATTGTTATCATTATTTTGGTTATAGATTTTGCATATGAATGAAAATGTGATGCTTGTCTTTCTGAACTTGGTCTGTCTCACTCAATATGATGATCTTCAGTTACATCCATTTTCTTGCAAATGACATAATTTCTTCTTTATGGCTGAATACTGCATTGTGTATGTATACCACATTGTCTTTATGCATTCATCAGTTGATGGACATCTAGACTGATTCCATAGCTTGGCTATTGTGAATAATAGTGCTATAAATATGGGTGTGCAGGTGTCTGTATTGTTTGTTGGCTACATTCCTTCAGGTATATGCCCAGAAGTGGTATAATAGGATCACTTGGTAGTTTTACTTTTGGTTTTTTGAGAAAACTTCATAGTGGCTGCACTAATTTACATTCCCACTAACAGGGTATAAGGATTCCTTTTCCTCAGTATCCTTACTAGCATTTGTTCTTGTTTGTTTTCTTGAAGACAGTCATTTTGACTGAAGTAAGATGGAATCTCAATGCTGTCTTGATTTGCATTTCCTTTATGGTTAAGGTTATTGAACATTTCTGGATGTATTTATTTGCCATTTGTATTTTTTGAGAACAGTCCAACTCATTTGCCCATTTATTAATTGGATTATTTGTTCTTTTGGTGCTTAATTTTTTTGGTGGAATGGAAAATGTAGTAAATTCATACTTTGAAAATAGATAGCTATGTTAAGTGAAGAAAATGTGGAAATGTGAAGACACATTTCCACAGATAAATTTTTTAAAAAAGTAATATCAAATATAAAAGACAAATATCAGAATGATACCTACCACATCACACCATTTGTGAGAAATTTCCAAATACATATGCAATACTATATATTGTTTTATGTTATATATTTATAAGGGTAATATTGCAAATGACTTGTCTGGAATCTTCCTAAAAGTGGTTCCTTCTCTGGAAAGAGAGAAGGAACAGGGGTGAATACTCTGTAATGTATGAGGAAAAGAGATGAGAACTGCAGAAAATATCAAAATTAAATATCTGCTTACTCTTATTGCTAGCTGCAAAGTTATCCACTATATTTTTTTCTGTTTCATGTGAAAATTATGTCATAAAATTTTTAAAAATAGTTTTTAAAAACATTTTTACTAGTATATGATAATTATGTAGTGGGTTTTGTTGTGACATTTCCAGTACATATATTATACCTTGGTTTGGTTTATCCTTTCCGTAATTCTCCCTCCTACTCCACTCCCCTTCTTCAAATAACTTCAACAAGGTTTCAGTGTTCCATGTTCATGCCTGTATAGAAAGCATATCAACCATATTCGCCCTCATTTACCCTATTCATTTGCCCTTCCTTCTCCCTCCCATTAGTGCCCTCCCCTCAGCATGACCTGTTCTACATTCCTGTCCTTCATTGTTTAGTGTCTGTTCATTTTTCAGTGGGGAGTTTGTCTTGGTATTTTACCTGTAAATATATTGTGCATAAATCAATCTAACATCCTTCATTGCTTGTCCTCCCTCTTTCTTCCCTATTGTTCAAGAGTTTCCAGTGTGTTTCAGTGTGCCTTGTCCCTACACACATACGATGTATTTCATCAATATTCAATGTCTATCATTCTTTTCTTCTTTTCCTCCTCCCTTAGTCTCCTCTAACAGTCCCACTTTTGGAAACATTTTTTTTCTTTTCTTTTTTGCTCTTAAATTTTTTTATTATATTATTGTTGTACTGGGGGCACATTGTGACATTTACAAAAGTGCTTACGATATGTCTTAGTTACACTCACCCTCTCCATCATTCTCCTTTATCCCCCCTCCTTCCATTCTTAGAGTAGTTTCAATAGGTTTCAATTTTCCATTTTCATTCATGAGTAAATAGTATTTCCACCACATTTATCCTCCCTCCTTCACTCTTTCCAAGTACCTTCCCCATTCCTGCTGGTACCAACCCCCCACAGGACTGTTTTTCCTTCCTGTCTGGTTTTGAAAAAAAAGACATTTTTGTTTGCTTAAGATATCTATATAAGTCTATAATCCACATATGAGGGAGAACATGCGATTTTTGGTCTTCTGAGCCTGGCTAACTTTGCTTAAGATGATGTTCTCCAGTTCCATCCATTTACTTGCAAATGACAAAATTTCATTCTTCTTTGTGGCTGAGTAAAATTCCATGGGTCACACACTAAGGGGAGAATGTGCACGGGAGGAATAGGGAAAGGGAAGGAAACCTAAAACTTGAATGTGGTTGATGTGCTTACTGTAGAGGAGTGAATAAAGTAATCTTAAACTGGCAGAGGCCACTATGGGAAGGGGACCAGGAAGTAGTGAAAAGTTCTGGCAGAGATGAACCAGTGTGGGTTGCAACACACAGGTGCATGGAAGCAGCATTAGGAATCTCTGTGTATAGCTATCTCTATCTCAAACTAGCAAAAATGCTATGTCTTTTTCATTATCTCTTAAGTTTTCTCTTCAATAAAATCAAAGGAAAAGAGGGTGGAGCAGGTTCTGCCTGGAAGAGGAGGGGGGAGGTGGCCCGAACAATGTATACACATGTAAGTAAATGTAAAAGTTATAAATTAAAAAAAGAAAGAGAAAGTTATCTATACAGGGAGTTTCATTATGATATTTCCACGTATATATGTATTATATCCTCAATTGGTTCATCCCCTCTGTTTTTCTCCTTAATCCCCTTCTTGTGGTGATTTCAACTGGTTTGAAAATTCCATATTCATGTGGACTATAGATCCAAAAGATAAATGTATACACAAAACCAAACATGATTCATTTACACATTTTCTTCTAGTAGTTTCAAAGTATCAGGTCTTACGTTTTGATTGTTGATCTATTTTGGTTCATTTTTGTACAGGGTGAGAGAAGAGGTTTAGTTTCCGTCTTTTACATGTGAATATACAATTTTCTCTACAGGATTTGTTGAAGAGACTGTCTTTTCTCCAACATGTTTTTGGCTCCTTTGTCAAAAATCACATGGCTTTAGCTATGTGTGCTTGTTTTTGGGTCTTCTGTTCTATTTTATTGATCTACATTTCTGTTTTTGTGCTGGTATCATATTCTTTTTGTTACTATGGCTCAGTAGCATAATTTGAAGTCAGATATTGTAGTAACTCTAGCATTGCTCCTTTAGCTTATGATTATTTTGGCTATTGGGCTCTTCTGTTCTCTTGTATGATTTTTAAGATTGATTTTTCTATTTCTGTGAAGAATGACACTGAGATTTTTATGGGAATTGCATTGAATCTATAGATTGCTTTTAGTAGTGTAACAATTTTAACAATATTAATTCTGCCTATTCATGAACATGAGAGGTCTTTCCATCGTCCAGTGCCTTCTTCAAATTCCTTCTTCAATGTTTTATAATTTTAATTATAGAGAACTTTCACACCTTAGTTAAGTTGATTTCTAGGTATTTCTCTTTAGGCTACTGAATGGAACTCTTTTCCTGATGTATTTCTTAGCCTGTTCAGTATTACAAATATTTTGTTGATAAGCTTTGTGTCCATGTTCATCTAGAAAACTGGACTATAATTTTCTTTTTTTTCCTTTATTGTTGTGCTGGGTGGAGGTACATTGTGGCATTTACAAATATTCTTACAATGTATCAAATATACAATATTTGAATTTACCCCCTTCACCACTCTCCTTCATTCCCCCTCCCCTGATTCCTGGAACAGTTTCAACAGATACCATTTTTTAAATTGTTTTTACGTTTTACTCACATGTGTATGCATTGTTTGGGCCACCTTCCCCATTTTTGCACTTACATGCATATGCACACATTATTTGCTTGTATTTATCCCTCTACTTACTTTCACTGCCAC
Source organism: Castor canadensis (assembly GCF_047511655.1). Classification (NCBI taxonomy): domain Eukaryota; kingdom Metazoa; phylum Chordata; class Mammalia; order Rodentia; family Castoridae; genus Castor; species Castor canadensis. The sequence goes on from NC_133394.1 coordinate 86,824,552, forward strand.
TTCCCCCCTTCCACCAATGCCAATCTCACCCCTCAGAACCTGTTCATGTCCTTATTCAGTTTTTGAATCAGGATAATACTGGTTTCATAGAATAAGTTTGGTAGCATTCCTTTCCTTTCTATTTTATGGAGTAGTTTGAGGAGTATTGGTGTTAGTTCTTCCCTAAAAATCTGGTAGAATTTGGCAGTGAATCCATCTGGTTCTGGGAGATTTTTTATTACTGCTTCAATCCCATTGCTTAGAATAGATATGTTTAAGCTGTTCATATCCTATTAGGTAAATTTAGGTAGATCAGATAATCTAGAAATTTATCCATTTCTTCTCAGTTTTCTAGTTTATAAGAAATAAGTTTTTGAGCTGTTCCCTAATGATTCTCTGAATCTCATTCTTACTTATTGTGATACTCCCTTTTTCATCTCTAATTTTATTTATTTGTGTCTTCTCCCTTCTTCTTTTGGCTAGTTTGACTAGGACTTGGTCAGTTCTGTTTATGATTTCAAAAAACCACTTCTTTGCTTCATTGATTCTTTGTACTATTTTTCAAGTCTCAATTTCATTAATATCTGTCCTGATTTGTATTATTTATTTCCCTTAATAATTTTGGGTCTAGCTTGTTCTTGCTTTTCTAAGAGCCTGAGATGCATCATTAGGTTATTTATTTGAGAACTATCTGATTATAGCTCAGAGCTATAAACTTTCCTCTTAGTACAATCTTTTCAGTGCCCCTAGGGTTCTTATGATTCTAGGAATATTGGCTTCCCCCTTATTTCTTTGATGACCCACTGATCATTTAGCAATGTATTGTTCAATTTGTATGTGTTGGAACATTTTCTATGTTTCTTTTGCTGTTGATTTCTAGTTTTACTCCATTGTGGTCTGATAAAACATAGGAAGTCACTTTAATTTTCTTGTACTTGTTAAAAGTTTCTCTATGTCCTAAAATATGACTATTTGGAGAAAATTCAATGGGTTGCTGGAAAGGATGTATATTCTGAAGCTGTTGGGTAGAACATTCTGCAAATGTTTATTAAGTGCATTTGGTCTATAGTTTGATTCTGAAGTTTTTTCATTGATTTTTGTTTGAATGATCTATGTATTGGAGAGAGTGGCATATTAAAGTCACCTACTATGTGTGTTGGGGTCTGTGTTTTTATCTCCAGGAGTGTTTATTTTATGAATTTATGTGCTCTGAAATAGTACATGGATGTTTATAATGTTACCTCGTCTTTGTGGATTATTCCCTTTATCAATATGAAATGATCTTTTCATCTCTTCTGACTATTTTTGAAGTCTGCTTTGTCACATATAAATATAGCTACTTCTGCTCTCCATTTGCTTGGAATATCTTTTCCCATCTTTTCACTTGAAACTTGTTTTTGTCTTGGCCAGTGAGGTATATTTCTTGTAGGCAAGCAGTGGTTGGGTCTTGCTTAATCCAATATGTCACTCTGTGTCTTTTGATTGGAGAATTGAGACCATTAACATTCAGAGTTATTATTGAATGATATATAGCAATTACTGTTCCTTTGTTGTTTTCTATAATGTTTGGTTCTTTCTGTATTCCATTTGCTTATCTATAGTTTAGTGAGATTTATTCGCTGCTATATTTTCATGGTCAACTTTATCTTTCTTTTCTGTGTGTAAGATTCCTTTAAGTATCTTCTGAAGTGCTGGTTTAGTGGTCATGAATATTTTTAGTTTTTGATTATTGTAGGGAGTTTTTATTTCTCTTTCAACTGTTTGAAATTCAGCTTTGCTGGATGCAGTAATCTAGGCTGGCATTATTTTCTTGCAAGGCTTGAAATACATCATTATAATTTCTGTTGAGAAATCTGCTATTATTTTGGTAGGTTTGCCTTTATATGTGAGTTGGTGCTTCTTTGTTGTTGCTTTCAATATTCTTTCCTTATTCTGTATACATATATGTGTTTGTTTGTATCTATCTATCTATCTATCTATTTTTTTTTGTCAATTCTGTTATTTGAGCTCACAGGCTTGTACTTGCTAGGCAGGCATTCTTTTAGGCCTAGCTCTTTTTTGCTTTTTAGTTATTTTTCAGATGGGGTCTCACATTTTTTTCCTGGGGCTGACATTGGCCTGTGATTATCCTATATATAGCCTCCTGCATAAGTGGGATGACAGATGCACACCATAATTCCTGGTTTATTGATTGAGATTTTAGTGTTGCAGGGTACATCTTGTCTTTTGCAGACTCCCAAAGTCAGTGACTCAGAATGGAGATTTGGATGTGCCATAGCGTGATCCATTTTTTTTCTCTTCTATCAACCTTAGGTTTGTTTTCTGGACAAACCTAAGAATGATTAGGACTTTGGTCTGTGCTCAATCCCACAATGAGATATTTGTATGTTCTAAGCTATAACCTGTGCATCCAACCCAGGATTTTGCTGTCAGTAGGAAGGAGGTGGAGCACCTTAGTTTGTGGCATTATTCTCTTATCTAGCTTCAGCACATCCTTGAATGTGGCCACTTCAAACAGTGGTATTTTTTTCTAATTGCAAAAGAAAATGCATGTTCAAAGCAGAAAACTTGGGAAAAAGAGAAAAACACATCACTGTAAATGTTGTAATGGATAAGACCACAACATAGGCTCTGTTTAATAAGCCATTCATTTATTTTATAGATTGTGTTAGTGTTTTCATACACTAACAAGTTCTTTTACCATATAACTTAGTAATAATATCCACATACTGTAGTTTATTTAAGCATTCCTTTATTGTTCGACTGTATCTGTTTTTGGCTGCTATAAACTTTCATAAAATCTTGGTACATATATCCATGAACATTATGCTATTTTAAAATTCTCTCTTTGAAAAGATCTATAGAAAGGTGTGTTTTATTGGAGGGAATCCTAACACCACAGGTGTGTGAATTGGTGAGATAGAGACAAATGCTAATAAGAGGGAGTGGAAAGAGAATCCTTCTACTTTGAGTTTAGATGAAGAGAATCTGGACACTGGCCCCAACTGCAGAGAACTCAGACCAAACTCAGCATCACTATCACTTTGCCAGTTTCATTTGACACCAGAATTCTGAGGTCTTCAGGTTGCTTCTTTTTCTCTCTCCCTGCTATTTATGGTCCTGGTTAGTCAAAGCCTTGGAAATACTTCTAACAGATAAGTCCATTGTGATGTTACCTCACAATGCAGACCTCTGCTTTTAGCAGTCTGTTTTGTGAGACTAGATGATCTTAGCAGTCCATTTCTGGAAGTAGTCTATATTTCCTTGAGGCATTCCTTCACTTCTCACTATACTTATAAGAAGTATTAGGTCATGTTATTCTCATTGTTGTTCTAGATGTGTCCTCTCCAGTGGTGATGTACTATACACACAGTTTTTTCTCATCACAACATTCTCCTAGAGACTGTATCCTCAAACAAAATTTTTAAATCGTATTTTCTTATAGAATAACACCATGATTGAGAACCTACATATTACTACCAATGAATTTGGAATTGAATAAGTCATAGGTGTGGTAAATAAAATATCATTAAAACAAAAAATTACTTTCTATAAATTTTTAAAACTTCTTTCAAGTAAACAGAAGCATTCAAAGTGATTCTTCTAATTCAGGTCATAGAAATTTAGCATAAGTGTATTGCATGTATTATTCAAAGGGCTCAAATGTAAATAGAAAGTATAAATGGAAACTGTTAAAAAACAGTTCTACATTTTGATAAATTTGGCCCCACATCTAGACCTATAGGGTTGAATAAATTTAATAAATATCTATTCAGCCACAATGGGAGCTACTAAAATTGGTCCTTGCAGCATTAAGTCATTGCTTAATGTCACAATGTTTATATTAATTGAGGGGTACTTACTGACAGTTTTACTTCCTTTCTTAGAACTTAGATGCATGAGATGGTGTAGTGTGTTCATCTGAGCCTTCTCTTCGGGACAGATGGGCTTATTGCCCTAATTTCTATGAGTATTGGCAATAAGTAACACTCCGTGGTGCCACCCTCCAGGGACTTGACCTTGGCTGCAGACTCTTAATGAACTTGTTGGCTCTTTATTCAAGTTCACCTGCTTATCCCAAGGACAGCATGCATCAGATGACTTGGGTGTCTGGTTGATGCACTGGTATAAAGTCCCAGTTCCCTCAGTCCTAAATGAGATGACTCTGAGTGCCAGGAGGATAAGGTGAAGCCTGTGTTGTTGCTGCATCAAGGCCTAGTTTCTCTCTCTGCTGGGTGCTGCATTCTTCCTCCTCCCAAGGTATTGATCCTGAGGTCAGTGCTTCCTGATAAATACTCTGCATGCAAATTTCATTTGAGTCTGGTTCTCAAGGAACTGAAATGGGACATTAGACAAACTTTTGGGGGCTATTTTGAACATATGAAAGAAAATATTTGGGCTTTGTCTTCTGAGTCTTGCTTACTTTGCTTAACATGATGATCTCCAGTTCCATTCATTTAACTGCAAACGATGTAATTTAATTTTTCTTTATGGCTGCATAATACTCTATTGTGTATATTTACCATATTTTTTAATCCACTCATAAGTTATAGGACATCTAGACTGTTTCCAAACCTTGGCTATTATGAATAGTGCTATAGTAAACATGGGTGCACAATGGCTCTGTGGTATCTTTGCTTATATTCCTTCAGGTATATGCCTAGGAGTGATATCACTGGATTGCATGGTAGGTCTATTTTTAGTTTCTAAAGAATCTCCACACTGCTTTCTATAATTTTTCACCAGTAGTTCCTGTTTCCTCATCCAACATTTGTTGTTTTTGTCCTTGAAGATAGCCATTCTAACTGGGGTGAGATGAGATCTTAGTGTAGTTATGATTTACATTTCTTTTGTAGCCAGGGAAATTTAACACTTCTTCATATATTTTTGGACATTTGTACCTCCCTTCCTTTGAAAATTTCCTATTCATGTGGCCATTTCTTCATTAGGTTGTTGAGTCTTTGGGGTTGAGTTTTTTGAGCTCCCTGTAGATTCTAGCTATTAGTCCCTTATCAGATGACTAACAAGCAGGAATTTTCTCCCGTTCTGGAGGCAATCTCTTAAGTCTAGTGACTATTATTTTTTATGTGCATAAGCTTTTTAATTTGATTGTGTTCCATTTGTTCATCCTTTCTCTTAATTGCTGAGCTACTGGAGTTCTATATGGGAAGTCATTACCAATGTCTATATGTTCCAGTGTATTTCCTACTACTTCCTGTAGTTTTTTCAAAGTTTCAGGCCTTATGCTAAGGTCTTTGATCCACTTTGAGTTGATTTTGGTACAGGGTGAGAAACAGGGATCTAGTTTCAGGCTTCTACATGTGGATATCCAGTTTTCCCAGCAACATTTGCTGAAAAGGCTATCTTTTCTCCACCATGTGTTTTGGGCTCCTTTGTCAATAATCAGTTGGCTGTAGCTGTGTGAATTTATGTCTGGGTTTTCTATTCTGTTCCATTGGCATTCATGTCTGTTTTTTGTGCTGATACCATGTTGTTTTTATTGTTATGTTTCTGTAGTGTAGTTTGAAGCTAGGTATTGTGATACTGTCAGCATTGGACTTTTTTGCCCAGAATTGCTTTGGTTTTCAAAGTCTTTTGTGTTTCCATATGAACTTCAGTATTGATTTTTCTATCTCTGTGAAGAATGTCATTGGAATTTTGATAGGGATTGTAGTGAACGTGTAGATTGATTTTGGTAGTATAGCCACTTTCACAAAATTGATTCTGCTGCTCCATGAGCATGGGAGATCTTTCCATTTTCTGATGTCTTCTTCACTTTCTTTCTTCAGTGATTTATAGTTTTCATTGCAAAGGTCTTTGATTTCCTTTATTAAATTTATTCCTAGGTATTTTATTTTTTCAAGGCTATTGTAAATGGGATTATTTCCCTGATTTCTTTCTCAGACTGTTCATTGTTGGTATATAGAAAAGTTACTGATTTCTGTATATTAATTTTGTGTCCTGCTACTTTGTCAAAAGTTTTTATAATTTCTGAGAGTTTTTTGGTGGAGTTTTTAGGGTCTTTTAGGAATAAGATCATATCATCTGCAAATAAGGATAGTTTGACTTCTTCCTTCCCTATGTGAATCCCTTTATTTCTTGCTCCTGTCTTATTGTTCTGGCTAGGAATTCTAGAACTTTATTGAATAAGAGTAGGGAAAGTGGGCATTCTTATTTGATTCCTGACTTTAGCAGAAATGGTTTCAGTTGTCCATTTAGAATATTGGCTATAGGCTTGTCATGTATAGCCTTTATTATGTGAGGAACATTCCTTCTTTTCCTAGTTTCTTAAGATCTTTCATCATGAAGCAATGTTGAATTTTGTCAAAGACGTTTTCTGCATCTACTGAGATGATAATGTGATTTCTATCTTTGCTTCTGTTTATATACTGTATTTCATTTATAGATTTGCTTATGTTGAACCATCCTTGCATCCCTGGAATGAAACCAACCTGGTCATGGTATGTGATCTTTTTATGTGTTGTTGAATTCAGTTTGCTAGCATGTTGCTGAGAATTTTTGCATCTATAGTCATTAGAGATATTGGCCTGTCATTTTCTTTTTGTTGTTAGTGTTATGTCCTTATCGGTTTTGAGATGAGTGTAAAACTGGCTTCATAGAATGAGTTTGGTAGTACTCCTTCCCTTTCTATTTTCTGGAAAAGCTTGAGGAGTATTGGTATTAGTTCTTCTTTAAAGGTCTGGTAGAATTCAGCCACGAAACTATTGGGTTCTTGGCTCTCCTTTGTAGGGAGACTCTTTATTGCTGCTTAAATCTCATTTGTAAGTTGTAGATCTATTTAGGTGGTTAATATCATCTTGGTTCAATTTTGTTAGTGAAATACACCCAGAAATATATCCATTTCTTCTAGTTTTTCTAGTTTACTTGAATATAAGTTTTCAATGTATACCCTAATGGTACTCTGGGTTTCATTAGTATTTGGGTTTATGCGCCTTTTTTCATCTTTAATTTTATTAATTTGATCTTTTCCCTCCTCCATCTAGTCAGATTTGCTAAGGGTTAATTGATCTTATTAATCTTTTTGAAGAACCAACTTTTTGTTTCATTGATTCTTTGTATAGATTTTTTTTTGCGGGCGGCGGGGGTCTCCATTTCATTGATCTTGGCCCTGATCTTTATTTCTGTCTGTTAGTTTTGGATTTGGTTTGCTCTTGTTTTTCTGAAATCTTAAAGTGCATCATTAGGTTGTTTATTTGAGATGTTTCTCTCATTCTCTTTCTCTCTTTTTAATGTAGACACTCATTGCTATAAACTTTCCCCTTAGCATGATTCTTGTTGTGTTCCATAGGTCCTGGTTGGTTGTATTTTTGTCTCCATTTGATCCTAGGAACTTTTTGATTTCTTCCCTTATTTCTTGGATGGCCCATTTGTCATTCAATAGTGTGTTATTCAGCCTCTGTGTTTGAATATTTTCTTTTCTGTAGTTGTTGAGTTCTAGTTGTATTCCATTGTGATCTGATACATACAGGAGTTATTTAAATTTGTTAAGACTTGCTTTTTTTGTCCTAAAATATGATCTATTTTGGAGAAAATTCCATGAGATGCTGAGAAGAATGTGTATTGCCTATGGTTGGATAAAATAGTCTATGAGTGTCTATTTGGCCCGTTTGGTCTAAAATGTCTATTAATTCTGATGTTTCTTTGTCTGAATGATCTATCTGTTGGTGACAGTGGGGTATTAGGTCTCTCACTGTGTTGGGGTCTATCTATGCTTTTAAGTCCATTAGTATTTTTTTAGTGTAGTTGAGTGCACTGATGTTTGGTGCATATATGTCAAGAATTGTTATTTTCTCTTGATGAATTACTCCTTTTTATTAATTTAAAGTGAAATTTGTTGTCTCATCTAACTGATTTTAGTCTGAAATCTTCTTTGTCAGATATAAGTATAGCTACTCTTGCCTGTTTGGGGAGTTCATTTCCTTGGAAAATCTTTTTCTACTCTTTCACTCTAGCCAATGTTTTTTTTTTATTCTTATGAGATGCATTTCTTATAAGCAACACATGGTGGGTCTTGTTTTTTTAATCTGACCTGCTATTCTACCTCTTTTGATTGGGACCTTGAGGCAATTAATAGTCAGTGTTAGCATTGAGAGGTGAGTGGTATTTGTAGTCTTTTTTTACCCCCTGATGTTTACTTTCTTCCTATTCCTTGTTTGCTAGTCTGTTTGGTCAGGGAGGTTTATTTTTTCTTGCATTTTCCTGGCTGACTGTAGTTCCTTCTGTGTATAGGATCCCTTTAGGTATTTTCTACAGTGCTGGCTTGGTGGTCATGAATTCCTTTAGTTTTTGTTTGTTGTGAAAGGTTTTCATTTCTCCTTCAGTTAGGAAGGATAGTTTTGCTGCATAGACTAGTCTAGGTTGACAGTTGTTTTGTTTTAGGGCCTGAAATATATCTTTCCATGACTGCCTTGTGTTTAGAGTTTGTGTTGAGAAATCTGCATTATTCTAATAGGTTTGCCTTTATATGTGACCTGTCATTTCTCTTTTGCAGCTTTCAGTATTTTTTGTTTGTTCTATATATTGAGTGCTTTGATTATAATATGTCTGGGGGTGTTTCTGGTACTGAAGGTGGTGTTCTATAGAATTCCTGTACCTGGATGTCCCTCCCTTTCTCAAAATTGGGGAAGTTTTCAGCTATTATGTTATTGAATAAGTTATCTAAGCCTTTAGTTTGTATCTGTTCTCCTTCGTCTATGCCCATGATTCATAGATTTGGTCCTTTGATAGTGTCCTACATGTCTTGCATATTCCATTCATATTTTCTTAGCATTGTTTTGTGATTTTTGATTGCTTGATCTAATTCCTCTATTTTGTTGTCTATTTCTGGAACTCTATTTTCAACTTGTTCCACTCTTGTTAGGTAATCTTTCAATTGAGGTTTTTATTTGGGGTAATGAGCTGTCATTTCAGGATTTCTGTATCTTTGATTTCCTCTTTCATATCCTGCACTGTTTTCTTTGTTTCAGTCATCTGTTTGTGTGAATTTTCTTTGAATTCAGTTGGTTCTTTATTCACATCATCTTTGAGTTCAGTCACTAGATTATAGAGATTCCTTTTTGAGCTCATTAATAATTCTTACTATTATTTTTTGAATTTAATATTTGATATTTCCTCCTTTTCACTGTTGTTTAGGTCCTTAGTGGTGGAGTTGGATTTTGAAGGAGGACTGTTGCTATGTTGCTTCATGTTTCTGAATTGAGAAATATGGACCTAGGGTCATTTTTGGTTGGAGGTTCCAATCCCCTGTGTCCCTTTAATTTGGGTTTTATGAAAGATTATAGAGGACTGGGTGATGGCTAAACTTTGGTGAGTTTTCTTATCTCTAGATGGGATTGGGGTAATGGCTCAATAATAAATCTTTCAGCTTCTTGTTCTCAAGATGCTGAATGCTACTCCATGTTCCACATAGGGCAAGGAGTCTTAGATGCTGAAGCTACCACAGTTGTTAAACTGTAGTCTTGAAATTACAGGAATCCCTAACAAGGATCAGTTATTGCTACCATTCAGTATCTTTAGTTGTCTATTGGAGCAAGGATGGATCTTTATGGTCCTGGAAGACTAAAGGTAATAAGGATGGTAATGGGAGGTAGACAATATGCGGATAATATGAATTGAAAAGTTTATGTAACATAAATGGGTGGCAGCAGAGCTAATAGAAAGGGTTAATTAAGAGTCAGACTGTGATATGTAGAAGACATCCAATAGATATTAAGATGGGGGAGAAAATGGGAGCAAACAATGGAGAAAGTTGAACAGTCAAATATAAACACAAAAAATTGCAAAAATAAACTAGGAATCTATTTATCCACTAAAAGTATTAGTAGTGAAGGAGGATTGTAGATGGGTAGAGAGAGAAAGGGGAAAGTAAGAGCTAGAAAGTGGTTCTGGTTGTCGATAGGTGGAAAGAGTAAGTTAGGGAGGGTGATAGAAAAGGGAAGGAGAAGTAATGGTTTAAGGTTGCAAACTGAAAGACTCATATGGTGAATACAGAGAAGAAGAATTGGGGAGAGTAGGACTAAAGAGAAAATTGGAGGGGGAGAATGCAAAACTGCTGTTGGAGTGTACAGAAAAAGAAGATACAAACAATAACAAATCTACATTTTAGTGTTAACAGCAGCAAACACAAATTGCAAATTTTCTAATGCTTTTCTGAGTAGTTGGTCTTACCCTCCCCCTTCATGTCCCAGTCTTTTAGTCCACTAGATGGCAGTCTAACTGGATACCTGTCTGTAATGGTGTCTGATGATGGGGAGGAGGGAGTGTTCAGAGATCTAAATAGGATCTCTAGAGTTTATACTGTCAACTTGCCAGTCTCACAACATCCCCTCTTGCAGCTTTCAAGCACCCCAGTGTAGTTCTACACAGACACCAGATTTTTTTTTTGTCAGATGTCCTCACTGGTGGGAGTCTCTGGGGAGCTGTTTGAAACCTGGTTGTTGTCTGAGGCTACTATTCCTGCTACAGCAGCTATTGCACACTCAACAACCTCTTAGGCCACGCTGTGCCACATTCTGTGGGGTCTCTGTGAGCTGTTGCTTCTATAGGTACCAGCAGCTTTCCCCCGGTGGTTTTCTATTCTTTGTTGGCCTTCAGGCCACCGGTGCTGTACTTGGAGACTTCAGGGAAGATTTTTGTTCAAAGACATGCCACAAGGTGTACCTCTGCTTCTGCTCACCTGGTCCCAGCAACTTGCTCAGTAGATCACACTCTGGGCATCTTTCTTGTTTGGGCACTGACCTTTTCCCTTCTTGTGAAGATTACAGCTTCCCCTCTCTCTTGGTGGAGCTGGCACTCAGCTTTGGGGCTGGAGGGAGTACACACAAACTGTTTCTTCACATACTCTGTTGCTTCTCTCTTTCTGGATTACAACAGAGCTCTGCTTACTCACTGTCTGTGGGACCTCATACTTGTCCTCCAGGGCCCTCAGTTTCCTCCTTCTTTGGAATTGTAGGGCTCCAGAATTCAGAGGGTATCATCAGTTTGCCATCTTGGCCCCATCCTCTAGGAGGCATAATTCTAGCAAGTTGTAGGGTTAGTTTTTTGGGCTCTGTGTAAGTTCTGGTTAGTAATCCTTTGTCAGATGTGTGGGTGGAAAAGATTTCCTCCCATTCTTTAGTCTGTCTCTTCAGCCTAGTGACTGTTTCCTTTTCTGTGCAGAAGTTTTCAGTTTAATGCAGTGCTATTTGTCAGTCCATTCTCTTAATTGCTGAGCTATTGGAATTCTATTCAAGAAGTTATTGCCTATGCTATATGTTCCAGTGTTCCCTTGTTTTTTCTTATAATGTCACAGTTTCAGATCTCACATTAAGGTTTTTGATCCACTTTGATTTGATATTGATACAGGGTGAAAGAGAGAGATCTAGTTTCAGTCTTCCACATGTGGATAGCCACTTTTTCCAGCATCATTTGTTGAAGAGACTGTCTTTTCTCCAGTGCGTGTTTTGGGCTCCTTTGTAAAGTATCAAATGGCTGTACCTGCATGGGTTACTCACTGGATCTTCTGTTTTATTGTGTACCAAGAATTTTGAACTGACTTTTTAAAATACTTTTTATTAATCTTAGGGAATAGCAGAGGTATTTCAAGAAGTTCTGTTCGTATATATACAAATGCATTGTATACAAATGTACACATATATACATTTTCCTGGTAATATTTCAGCATTTAAATAGGAATGTTAATTGGGAAAATTTGGAATTATTAATTAATTTTTAACATTATTTCCTTTCCCCATCCAACAAATTCAGTCATTAAAGGAAGAAGAAAATTCCAAGTTTTGTTATTGGAAAAGAGGATGATTGGTGGAATAAGGAGAGGGAAGATATTTACTATTTTACAGAAATTAAATATGAGAAAATACAAAAGAGAAAATATACAGAAAACAAAATGGCAAATATCCACGTATTTCTTATCTAGAATTAGTATTTTTTTTTACTAAGTTTTCATTTTTGATCTTTCAGATTGTAAGATGGTAACACAGAGAGTATTTGGGATTTTCTCTTGATGACACTGTGTAGTCCTCATCTTACTTGCTCAGTTTTTGGCTGAATCCCTGGCTGAGACAGAAGCAGACCTTGGATTCCAGAAATGCTGACTGGGTAGATGTGGACCAGAGTTCACTGAGGTGTTACCATGTATTATCAGATGAGCAGAGAGATGAAATAAGTGGGAAGTAGAAGACACCTTTCTTGTATATGGACACTTACCATAATGGAGTTAAGAAGGTACAAATTGAATTGCTGATGGTGAAACTTCCACGAGAAAACCTTTTCAAGGAAATAGCTCTTAAGATACAGTCAGTAGCATTTTAAAAGTCTTCTAAATTTGCAGAGATTGCTGCTTATGAAAAGGGGTTTGGAATTTATGATGTACTCATAAATAATTCCTCATATTTCCAAGTAAATATTTCCTCCTCCTTCCTTGTGCCAGTAAACTGATTGCTGAGTCACAAGAGTCAGAAAGCTGGGAATTGCTCTACAGTTCTTATCCGGCATACCCAAGAGTTGTTCAGTTGGGTGGGGTGGTACATGCCTGTAAACCCAGCTTCTCAGGAGGTGGAGATAGCTCTTAGTCAATGCTTCTAAATGTTCATAGAAGAGACCAGGATGGTGGCTAGCTGATAGGTCCCAGAGCTCCAAGCTCTCATGAGTCTGAAAGAAAACATCAGATTTATGGTAGCAAGGGTTGGGTAACCTGGTTTTTTTTGCTTAGTGAGATATGGGAAAGAGACTGAACTGATACTCAGAACTCCGTTGGAGGGCAAGACCAGACCTAGACAGTCTGTGCCTGGAGCGTCAGTGAGTTGGGTGGAAGCATCTTTAACACAGGTACAAGCACGAGCCTTTGCCCCACCTGCAGTGGTCTCCTTGCTAAGGAGTTGAGGGCTGGGCACCAGGTAGGTTCGAAATTACTTGCTGGGTCTCTGAGAGCCTCTTGGGAATACAGGTTAGGTCACTGGGATTGGGAGAGAGGATGTGGACTTCATCATGTGGCTGGTAACAGGGGAAGGTGGGGGTGATGGGTGGCACAAATACTGCTGAGCACTGTAGGAGTGCATGAGCAAAGTAGTAAATGTTGTGTGGGAGGACAGGTTAAAAGACACCTTCCTCCTTTTCCTTACCTTCTTCTTCCTCTTTTTTCTCTCTTCTCTTTCACTTACTTCCCTTTTCATTTCTCTTTCCTTTTCTTCCTCTGCCCTTTGCCTTTAGTTTTGCTAGACATATTAGGTTTTGTGTTCTAAATAACCTTCTGATAGCAGTGGTGTAGAGAAAAAGATGCAAAATAAATTTGTGTTCGAAAGAGAGGTTGCAATTATAGAGATGATAAGAAAAGTGGATCATTCATTCAGTTTAGCGTCTCTAGCATTACAATAATTATAAATCAAGCTCAGCATTATGTAAGGCACATTCCTTTGGTGCATAAATCTAGTAAAATATTGCTGCTCAAATAAAGTGCAAGTTCAAGATGATGGGTTTGTGAATCCAAATGGGAAAATATATAGGATTAGGTGCTATGGCACAATGCTTAATTTCCTTCAGCCCCTGTCAGTCATGCAAAAGGTATTGAGTTTATTTGGTCATTTGTGGATCAGAATTTGTGTAAGATATTTATGTCTTCTTGTGACTTGTTTGAGAAGCTCAAGACAAATAGCAAACTACAGCACATTTTACAGCAGGTGAATCCACCAGTGATAGAACAAGCCTATATGAGCATTTCCATGTATTTGAATTTATAGAATTTTTACATTTTCTATGTTGAGTTTAAAATACATTCAAGAGCCAGGACATCACTTCAGCATCTTTACTCACTGTTTTTTTATGATATGGTCTTTTGACCTGGATTAGAAAACTTGAGGAGCTTGTTTTTATGTAGGTTCCTGGACCCTATCTTACATCTTCAAGGCTAGAAAACCAGGGAGTGGACCCTGGGGCTCTCTGTTTGTTTTGAAGGCATCAGTACCCCTTCTCTGAGGTGTGCCCACATAGAGCCTCTGAGTGTGCATTGTGAAATAATGGCTAGTATCGGAGTAGCACGGACTGAAGAGATGAAACTTCTCTTAAACCCTAAATGTGATGTCGGGGGGAAGATGTGGTTTGCTTTTGGAAGTTACTGACTGGAGTTAGAAAGTATAGGTGGTGCCATCATGTCACACAAATGGCAAAGCTGGAGCTCTTCAAGGAGGCTGACATAGTGGTGGGTAAGGGCTCCTGGGTGACTGTGGGAGACCCTTATCTGGTGAGATTATGAAGCCATGGCTCAAGCAGCACCCATAACATTGGAGGTGCCCCCACCAGCGGATCTTAACCACAACAGTATTTGGCTGCTTGACTCGTGCATGAGAGGGTTTTTCAGAGCATAATTCTGACCTTGAACAAAACTGCACAGAAAGTGGACTGTTTTGTAGGCTGTGAACTGCATCTGAGTCACAGCCAAATTCATCTGCTGCTCTGCACAGCTCCTGGGCCTTCAGTTAACCAGCCCTTCTGCTACTGTGGGGAAGCAGGCCGGCAGTAAAACTGTGGTGCCAGATGCACACGCAGCCAACCCCCTGTGTCTTAGTGCATGAAGTAGAAAGTCATATGATGATCCCTCTTCTTGCCTTCCAACCCATGCAACTGCATCCTGGAAATATCTAAACATATTTTCCTGTTCTGATCTACTTCCTGTCTGACAACCAAGAATATCAGTATATCTATTATGTTACTTCTTTCCCTAGCAGTGTAACTCCTAATAAAGCACGTCATTGAAAGTGTATCCTGTATTTTATTTAATAGAAGCATTACTGTCTGTGATAGACTCACATGACATCTTAGAAAAAAATATTGGATTTATTCCAAGGAATTTTCAGGTTACTATAGCATTGGGAATATGTAAGCATTCTCTATTATTTCTAAGAGCTGTTATTCTCTGTTGTCCTTCTCAGGTTCCTCATGAGCAGATGGAGGGGGTTGTGGCCCACTTGTTTCCAGCGTTAGGTGTTCCTGTCAGCTACAGGACCTGGAGGACTTGAACAAGCCACCATCCTGGTCTCACAGACAGCCTGACAGTTCTGCCCTGCACCAGTTTGGAATTTCCTGAAGACGTCTGGATTGTGGTGCTTGTATACATTTCTATCAGGTACAGCAGGGCTGCCCATCCTTAGCTGGGAGGAAAGATAACGCAAGGCAGAGTAGAAGTGCCTATTTCAGGGTCTCTGACAATGTTGTCTATTGGTTCTTGAATTCTTGCTGAGTCTGATAATTCTGGACTCTAGACCTTCCAGAGCTATGGTGCCTCCCAGCATGTCCCTGCTTTACCTGACCTCTGCAGGAGCCTTTTTTTATAAGACTGACTCTTTCTTATAGTCTCACCCACCAGCCCTTTTATCTCTCACTGGCAGACCCAACCTGGCAAAGCCAGCCTTTAGTACTGACTCCTCCCACCTCTCCAGAATCTGCTTCCTCTGGAATCTAGAATGTACCCAGACCTTGACTTGAGCTCTATGTGGGTAGTCACTATATAGATTTGCACAGTCCTGTAATTTACTATGTGGTAAGCACTCAGTAAATGCCGGTTAATTGTGGAATGAAGCCATGTATAGACTTTGGCACTTTAAAAAAGAAGTATACATTTTAGGATTTGAAACCTAGAAGGAAAACTATTTGAATAAAAACAAGACAGTTGTAAGCCAGTCATGATGGTGTATGCTTGTGATGCCAGCACTTGGGACTGTGAGTTTGAAACCAGTCTAGGTTATGTAGTGAGACTCTGTTTCAAAAACTCAACTCAACCCCAACCCAACTCAACCCAAACCAAAAAAACCATGAAAGTGTGATTCTTCTTTTCTCATCCACAGTAATTCTACAGTTTCTGCTGATAACAAGAGATATTGCCTATATTCTTATTAGCTCTTGGAAATGGCAGATAAAGATTGCTTTGTCATTTCAAAATATGGACTTAATAGAATTATTTCTTCCTGTAATATGAACTATACAAAGAAGGAAAAATAATCTCTCCAATCAATGTTTAAGCTGAACAATACTGGGGCCTAAAATCAAGAAGAGGCTAATACAATTAATGCTTATGACTTCTTCTTCTTTTTCCTTGGTAAATGATATCTAATCAGAACTGAACCAGTAGACACATATTTTCTTCCTCATTCTAACTCTTATTTATTGTAAAACAAGAAGCAAAGTTTTTTTTTATGATCTTGCTGCCTTAACTAAATCAATTGTTTGCCTGTAGGTTCCCTGATATTAGAACATTAATGTCTTATCTGAATTGAGCCAAACTGGACCGCATGGTGCTAATTCATAATTTAATTGTATTTGTTTAACCGAATTGTCCTGAATTCTTGGTGGTCATTGCAGCTTGTCAACTACTGGAGATGACATCACTATCATAAATCTGCATGGATCTTTGCCTTAGAATATTTCACTTTTTCTAACTAGAAGGAAGTAGAGAAAACAAATAAATAGAGCCAAACTTTGGATAGGAACATATGTTTTTACACAGATTAAAAAAGAGCAGAATGTGCTTCAATATCCCAGGGAATCTTAAGCTGGTCTTTGTTTACATGAGGAAAGATGGATGCAAAAAGGGTTCTAGTATCTGTCCTAAGCCCAGCTCCAAAGAGCAGCCGTCCAGTGGTGGTAGCACTGGCACGAAGCTGTAAGTGTGCAAATAAACCTCAGTCATCTGCAAAGTGATGAGACAGGTAAGATGGTTCACTGATCTTACATGTAAGAAACAAATACTCCTAGTGCTGTTGAATCTCATGTGGCAAATAAGGGGAAGAGCTGGAAATCAAACTGAGGTCTTTTGACTACAAATCTTGCTTTTTTCACCTCTGCTATAGTGACTGCCACAAATTCTTCTGACACTGAGAGTATGCCTACTAGTCTCATTTGCCATGGATTGCCTGCAGACTGGAGTTGGTATGATGTACTTACTTTTCATACCATTTTTGTTTCTTCTCAATATTTATTCAGGATGATTCCCTTAGCATATCAGTGCTTATCATGAATTTGGTCCAAATTCATGAATAAATATTGGAATTTTACCTACCTGGAGTTTATTCAAATAAATAATTATCTTTTTTTGTCATTGCTATTTTTTATTACTGTCTTTTTTGTAACGCTGGGTGTCTGTAATACCCAGAGTGTCTGGCATGTTAGACAAGTGCTGTAACACTGAGCTACGTCCACAGACCTTTTAAATTAAATTAATTTTGTCATTTTTTTCTTTTTGCGAATGAGGAACTTTTTTTCTCTGATTTTTATTTTTATTTATTTTTTGTGGTGCTGAGATTTGAACTCAGGGACTCATGCTTGCTAGGCAGGTGCTCTTACTGCTTGAGCCACTCCTCTAGCACCTCTGATTTTTATTTTTTAATATGACTGTATATCAAATTGTACATAGAGTTTCATTTTATTTTGAATCCTGAAATGCGTGTAGCCCCAAGGATTTCAGGTAATTCGTGTTATGTAGCCCAGGCTGGTCTTGAATTTGTGATCTTCCTGCCACAGCCTCCCAAGTAATTAGGAGTGCAGGCATGAAACAATTATTTTTTAATAAAAACATAGAACAAGGCTGCAATAAAAAGAAAATTGGAGCATGTTCAAATTTGGTTTTGTTTTCATTTTTTAGATGCTTCAGATCTGGGTGGCCTCTGACAGGAAGTAACATGAAGGTCTCATGGTTCTACCCAAACTTGTCATTTGCCTGTGAAACTCCTTATTTATTGTGAAGTTTGCTTCTTTTCTGGTGGAAGAAGAGACATTAAAGTTCTCTTCAGCCACCAAAAATGCCAAAAGGAAAGAAGGCCAAGGGGAAGAAGGTGACTCCCATCCTTGCTGTCATGAAGCAGAAGGCGAAGAAGTGGTAACTCCTGTGTTTGAGGAAAGACCTAAGAACTTTGGCATTGGATAGGACATCTAACCTGAGAGGGACCTCACCAAATTTGTTAAATGGCCCTGCTACATCCAGCTGCAGTGGCAAAGGGCTATCCTCCAAGAGCGGCTGAAAGCGCCTCCTGGGTTAACCAGTTCACCCAGGCTTTTGACCGTCAAACAGCTACACAGCTTCTTAAGTACAGGCAAAGACTGAACAGAAGAAGCAGACTGTTGGCCCAGGCTGAGAAGAAAGCTGCTGGCAAAGGAAATATCCCCCCTAAGAGAGCACTGGTCCTTCAAGAAAGGGTCAACACTGTCCCTACCTCGGTGGAGAACAAGAAGGCTGAGCTGGTGGTGATTGCACATGATGTAGATCCCTTTGAGCTGGATGTCACAAGATGGGAGTTCCTTACTGCATCATCAAACGGAAGGCCAGGCTGGGAAGGTTAGTCCACAGGAAGATGTACACCACTTTTGCCTTCATAAGAGTTAACTCAGAAGACAAAGGAGTTTCTGGCTAAGCTGGTGAAGGCCGTCAGAACCAATTGCAATGTCAGATATAATGAGAGCCGCTTTCACTGGGGAGGCAAATTCCTGTGGCTTGCATTGCCAAGCTGGAAGAGGCTAAAGAGCTGGCCACTAAACTGGGTTAAATGTGCAATGTTGTGTTCTTTGTACATGAAGATAATAAAAATTATTCTTCCTACCCCCTAAAAAAATCAGATTTACTCCACATCAAATTCTTTATAATATTTGCCCACAATTCATTACCTACAGTTCTCAATTCCAGAAACCTCTAATAATCCTCAATTTTCCCATAAGTTTGGTGCAAATTTATTTGCTGGAAATCCCAGGTCTAAACTAGAATGAGGCTGTTTCTAGTCTTTATCACAGTTATATGCATAGTATGGTCCTACAGAAACATTACTACAAGCTGTTGCCTAAATCTCATTTAGAGTATCAGTTAATTATGGTAATATATTTCAGAATGCTGAAATGCACCTAGCCCCAAGGATTTCAGGTAAGGATTGTAGACCTTTGTTCCACACTCACGTGCCTTTCTTTGGTAAATAAATGTGAGCAGAGGAAATGAGCTACTTCAAGACAAAGATTTAAGAGCCAACATGTAGCTCTCCTTTCTCTTTTTCCCTCTATCATGAGCTCAGCACTGTTCCAGATGGAGGCAGGGTCTATCCTGCTGGGTACCCCAAGAGGCCTGGTGGACTTGTAGCTGATCTGCACAGGAGATGTATTATGAATGGAAAAGAAAGCTTCATTGCTTAAGTCTATCCTCACTGACACTACATAGTCATGAGTCCTCTGGGATGGAGTCTTCCATTAATGTAACATCTGTGGGCATGCCATAGCTCAAGTGACCCACACAGTCAGTGCCCCCTAGGCACTGGCAGCCCCACTATACAGAACTGATAAGATGATACTGTGTCAGGACTAGTCTGCTAATACTGTCTTTCTTCCTTCTCTATTCCTGTTCTGATTTCTAGATCTAGGCTGAAGGACAAATAGCTCCTGGCTTTAAGTATTCAGACATGTTTATATGTTAACACATATATTAACAAGTCAGATAAGTAACTTATACTTATTACAATAAATTAATAAACACAAATATATAGAGAAAGGTTTATACTCTTTTCTTCCTCTTTCTCTTTCTTCCAAACCCACTCCAAGGCAACCAACATTAAAAATTTAGTGTGTACCTTTCCATAAATTTTTCTGTGCTAGGAAAAAATATATAGATACATAGGGTTGCAGATTCATAGGGTTACTTTTTAATACTATCTTACTGTGAACATGACTTTGCCAAGGACATCCATTCAATCAGTTATATGATCTAACTAGACTTAATTAAATCTTTTAATTATTAATAGCTTCCTTTATTAAATCTTAGTGAGTCCAAACCACTCTTATAAACATTTCACTTGTATTTAATCCCTTCATCAACCCTGTGAAGTAAGCAGTATTAAATCAGCATTTTCCATTAGAGAAAACAGAAACCCTGATGAATTGAGTAATTCGTGTGAGTCCCCCAGTTTAGGAATGGGGAGCGAGGAACCCAGACAGTCTGTACACACCATGCTCAAAACCTCAATGTTATGTTGCCTTTCTAGATGTGTAATAATCCATGGCGAATGGGCAGTAATTTATACAACCATTTCCTTACTGGTAGGAGTTTGAAGTGATTTTCTCATTTTTTTTTCTCTGTCTGCAACTGCTAACAATGTTGAAGTAAACAACACTGTTTATTATCTTTATTTTTGTTGAAAAGATACATTAGTTTCCTACTGTACCTAACTTGGGAGAACTCACCCAGCTCTGGCAGTCTCAGTCCTGTTTGGACAAGGGGTCCTGGTTCTTGTAAACCTATTCCTGTGCCTAAGAAGGAATTCTTGCTTCACCAGATCCTCTGAACCCTCCACATATCTCTGTACTACATGACAGAGTGGAGAGCCCTGCTTAAGTCAACCCAGTCTACATTTAGAAGCAGGAGGAAGTGAACTGTAAGGGATTATCTTCTCCTAGATGTGTCAGATGCAATCACACGGCATGGATTTATGAAGTGAAGTGAAATATTTGTTTTGATTGCTCACTGATTAAGAATACACTCTAATGCACAATCTTGACAGACATCCAGGGCAACTATCCTACTGCATGAATCTGGGTCGGGGTTGCCCAACTTCTTCTAATGCAGCAGTCTCATTTCATTAAAGGATCATGCAAAGAAACCTCATTTGGGTCTGTGTGATTGGCTGCTTCATCTTCAATATTTAATATTACAGGAGTCCTAGCAGTTGCCACTGTTATTGCCCATTGATTTGCAATGTCTTCTTCGTTGCTCAGTGTAGAGTTTGGAAAGGCAAATAGCTGGGCATGTTTTGGTAAATGGACATACTATGTGAGTACTAGACATGAAATTGAAAGCTAAAATTATTAATGAAGACACTTGAGGTAAAGTTTTAGACAAAACCCTTTATGTTGGAGATATTTAAAATGGATTTTTAAAAATAAAATCCCAAAAATAACTTAAATGGAAATAATAAAAAAATCTCAAGAACTATGTTTTAAAAATTTTAATCTAGAAGCACTGCAGAGTAGGTAGGTATTTATCAACAGATTGCTGCAATGTGCTGCCATTTGAAAATTATACAGTGAGACAGACTTGGTTACTTAGAGGTAAATTGTCCAGTGCAATGCAGAGAACAAGGCAATAGCATTCATTGAGCAATCTTGTATTTATATTTGTGATTGGGAATTGCAATTCTGTGTTGGGTAGGAGTTAAAGGTGGATAAATATGTGGTCCACTTTAAATTGATTCTTTAAGAACAATGTAACCAATACTCACTTGATACAGTAAAGGTTTTTAAGAAATATATTCAAGATTTTGAAAATTGTCCATTACATGTGCAGGAACTTGTGCTATCAGAATTGAAGCATCACATCCTCTCTGCCCTAGAATGTCATCTTATCTGTTTATCCCCTTGGCACTTGCTCTAATTCTGTTTGCATCCCTATTCATGTAGAGGAAGTACATAGGACCAGAAGGGTATGGAGCCTCACCATTAAGCATAAAGGATGTGGGCCTCCATGAATCCTTCTACTCTGTTCATGTAAGAGTGAGGGGTGTAACAAATATTTTGACCAACCCACACAGTCTTGAATATCACTGTTTTTACCAATGAGAGCCTGTTTTTGAATTCCTGATGCTAAGATATCTCTCATTTTGCCATTGAAACTCTCTCTGAAATTCTTTATGGTAATTAGTGAAGGTGCAAGGGATGGCCAAGATAGGAATACAAAGTGCAAGTGGTCCCTCTGTTGTATGGGCTTCCACCAATGAATGTGGCCTCCCAATTAGGAAAACTTCACTTCCCCCTGAGTAAGACTTAAGCTAATGGTAATTATAGTGTCCATTGTCTGTGCTGAATTACATTACCATAATGTAAACCCTTAAATTCAGCTGCTTTCCATCCTTGTTTGGTCTTCCCACAGCATGAAGACTTTGCCTTTGGTCACATATTTATTTCCATTTCTACCTTGACTCCTGCCTTGGTTTCACCCATGCAACAGGCTTCTTTGTATACCTAAGTGTATGAAGAGGGGTAATGTCAGGATTACTTTTTTGAGTGATCATTTCGATTACTTTATTTACTACTGGCATTGAGCTAAATGCAGTAAGTTTTGGCCTAAAAGATTTAAAGCTCTGCTGAAAAAGAGAAAGGAAATGACAAGTTTCCCCTTGGAGAATGGCTTCTTCCCTAGTTCTTTGGATCTCTGCTTTCTTTGATCAGTGAGGGGGTTTTACCAGAATAGCTTTTCCCTCCCTGTTACATCAGGCTAAGCCTAAAGCTACCTGACTTGGGTATGGGCTTCCTTCTTCATGATGGTGAATCATGAACTCTGGTCATGACTATCTGGTAACTGAGCCAGCTCTGTACTTATAATGATAAATGGATGTGCAGTGCCAAGAGCCTGCTATCCATGGAGTATTCCTTAGACTATTAAATACACCAAAAGGGGGAAATCTGTGAGATTTAACTACCTTTCTTGTGTTTTTCTGCAGTCATTGATCAAAGTACATGGTGAGCAGTACATCTTCCTATCTTTGCTTTTAAATTGAGTTTTGCTGAACTCAGAAGGTTCAAGGCAGCAAAGACTCTGTCTTTGAATATTAAAAGTTGGCTTAAAGGAATAATGGGGCTGCATTAATATTTGTATTTAATCTTAATTTAAGTATAGCTTTATAATAGGCATTTGCTTCAATGTCCATTTATTCTTAAATGATACAGTTACTTCTCATTGCACAGAAATTTAACAATGAAAATTGAAAGACGAATTGATAGGTATAGATATTTATTCAATATACAGTACTCACTGACTAAATTCAAGGAAAGCACAGGTCCTTTAGCTGATGCTCTAATGAAAGGATTCCTTCATTTGTTTGTAGCTATAATTTATTCATTGTTTCTTCTTCTGTTCTCTCTCCTTCAGTTCTTATTTTGCTCATTTCCAAAAGGGATCAGCTTAGCTTAATGTGCTTGCACACTGTTTGAATCCACCATTCACTAGAAAATATGGGGTGGACAGCTGGCAGACATCAACTGCTTTCTCAGTTCAATATTGTTTCCTGTATAGTTTAGTTCAACTCTCTCTTCCACCTTATTGTAGACAAGTTTTTCATTAACCTTTCCTCAAGTTATTCAAATGGAACTCATCATCAGTTTTTTGCTGGGGCCCTGAAGGTTAATCAAATTCATGAATGCTTGTGTTACTGGGAAGTATTAGGGTATAACAGTTATCTTCCATTTGAAGAAACTCTGATCTATATTTGAGTATGTTACCATTACTTGCAAACTAAGGGCGGAGATCACTTAACTAAATTGATCCTCAGTTTTCTCAAATTTAAAATGGAGGAAAGATCACCCACTTTACAGAATTGTTGCAAGGTATATGAATACACAACTTACTCACTGATAAGTCCTGATGAATTACCAAGCAGTCATTTTTCGTTCCTTTATTATTTGTGCTGCTGATATTTGTGTTTCAAGTTATGGGGATTCCCCCCTTGTGTCCCACAAATTCTTGCTTTTCTACATGATACTTTATTTCTCACAGATGGTTGCTTCTGCTCTGGAAATTTTATCTTAAGTCTGTGGACTTTTCAGATGAATCTTCTTCAAATGGTGAGTGGTAGAAGATGGGGGTATGGTCCCTGGTGAAATACAAATCTTACTGGTGTCTTAACCCTGAGGCTTGGTTGCTTGCTGACTGCTCAGTGCTGTGCATCATTGGGTAATTTGACTGCTTTTCAGGTTAGTTGTTTTTTGTCTCTGTCTTTTAAAAACATATCTCTAAAATATTAGGAGATCATTTGCTAAACTCATCAAGGTGTTGCAAGGATTAGCTAATTGATTATTTTAAATGCTTTGAAACTGACAGGGTGTTTAATAAGAAAGGCAGGCTAAATAATTTTAGCAGGTTCCATGGGACTACAAACAGTGGCAAATGACCCTTCTAATTTGCTTTGGTGTCTAGTAGAACTTGCTTATTGTGTAACATGTCCCATTAAAATGAATTATATCTGTTATTACATTTAAAACCTGACCTGGGGAAATGCTTTCAATAAAAAGAGGTATTTGGAAAATATATAAAGCTTTTGTTGAATGGAGTTGCACCTACTGGAACCACATGGGTTTTTCTGATTTAAGAGAAGCTTTGTAAAACGTGATTCATTGTTACGAGTCTATTGTGTGACAGGTACTGGACATGGGTCACTATGGTTCCCAACCTGAAAGACTCATAGACTAGAAGAGGAGGCAGATATATAGTGATTGGGGCTTTTGTGATTGGGGTGTCCATGATTTTACAAAGTGGTAAAATCAAATGTTAGATCAGTCTGGGGGAACTCAAGGTAGATTCATAAAAGAGAAGAGACTTCAGATGACCTTTAAAGACACAAATTTGTCATATGATATGGGTATGTAGAACATTCCAGACAGAGAGAATGGCATATGAAGAGATTCTCTCTCCTCTCTCTCTTTTTCTCTATTTCATTATAACATTCTAGAATTTCTACTTCTAGTATATCCAGCTTCTATCTGATTCTTCACAGGGGTAGATATTCAATGAATATGTATAAAGGAATGGTAGTGGTAAGATAGCACATAGTGATTTCAAGAGGCAGAGGCAAGTGAGGGGAAATGGAAAGAGATTTGATTGGTTTCTTTGGAAAGTAATGGTGAGCCAGGTAGGGTGAGCAGGCTTAGGATGGTTCAGTAGGAACAGTTTCAATGCTCTGGGGTGGGGCATAGAGGTTTTCCCTAACTGTGAATAGGACAGGGGAAGAGTGACCTGGGTGGGAGATCCCAACAGAGGAGGCGTTGGGGTTGTAGCTTACCTTGGTTGGGTTGCATATGAAAGAGCACTCAAGAATGAGTCCTTTACTGTCTGTAAGAACTGGTTAGCTCTAGGAGGGACAGTCTTCCTAGGGTCAGGAAAGTCCCAGATGGCAAAGCTTCGTGATAAAAAGACATGCTTAATACAAGCACCTGCTGTCACTATATTTAGTTTATGTGGGAGTGCCAGGGCTGAGATTAGGATAAGTGAGCAAGTCACTCTCCTTGGACACAAGATGTAAAGGGGAGCCAAAGACCCTTAGTAATCAAGATGAAACATGTTGATGCAATGTTATTAAAAATCAAGTGAATGCAAAAATATCCACAGTGATCAAATTATCAACAGTTTGAGTAAAGACAAGATTGTTAGCAGTGCTGTACTGAGCCAGGTTGTGGTCTGGAACAAAAGGAAAAAGATCAATAATTTTTGATTTTTAAAATGAATGCTTTAAAATGTTTATTTTGGATTCTGATTTTTTTGGCCACTACTCAATACTGAGTCAAATTTTGTGCCTTGCTTGCCTCCCCCTCCTGCTGGAATACAGGGAGCAGGGTCTAGGGTGAAAGGCGGGAAATGATCACAGGCTGAGTCTTGGCTGTCTTTTTGCAAAGCAAGTGCACCTTTCACTTCTCTTTGGCTTAGGAGCATTTAACTTAAATGAGAAGAGGCACTGTGTTAGTTAAGAATGTGTTTGGATACAAATAACAGAATATTGTGGTTTCTGCAAGTAATGGTTTCATGTTCTTACATTGCAGAAAATCTGTAAACAGTTGCTGCAGGAGTGGTTGGATCTGATGTCTGATGTCTCTCTAGATTTTTTTTTCTTTTTTTTTTTGTGTGTGCTGGGGATTAGACCCAGGGCCTTGCACATAGGAAATGCTCTACCAGTAAGCTATATCTTCAGCCCCTGCCTCTCTGAGTTTTTTGTTTTTGTTTTGTTTTCAGAGAAAGGACTAGCATCATCCATATCTGTTCCTTGAATCAAGGAAAGCTCAAGCCTTTCCAGAAATATACTCCTCAATAATTTCTCAAATGACTCTCCTCATCCCCAGTCACAAAGGAGGCTGAGAAAGGGAGGGACAGAATTGTCAAAACTGACTAGGACCAGTCCTGATCCATTGCTTGGGGTTGGGCATTTTGTTCTTTGCACAAGATTGGAGTCTGTTATCAAGGAAAGAAGAAAGCAAATGGACATTGAAGGTAATTAACGGCAGAGTCTGCCCCAAGGCCCCTGACTGCTGACATCCTTCCACAGTAATGGGAGCATTGGAGCACTGGCATATTTACATATTGTTTCCAGTTGCAAGTATAGTAAGCATTTTTCCTCAATGTGCTGGGTGGCATCCAGACCATTGGTTTTGAGAGGCTTAAAATTCTGTGCTATTAAATAAAGGATAACCCTGTGGTTATCCCCTCCAGCCCTGGGGAGTGATTAACAGAGAAAGCATTAAAACATAGCCTGTTACCTTTTTAAATAACAGAATTTTTAAATATCTCAGAATTGGCTGAGTCTTCAAGCCTTTACTACTGTTAGGTCTCTGTCTAATACCCTTACTTTATCACTGTAGACAGACAACTTTCCTGAGGTGGAGAGCCAGGGAAATGGATCATTACATTTTTCTCTTAAACTAAATACTAAATGAGCAATTGCTATTTGTTGATTTAAAACTTCTTGTCTTAGATTCAAGATGGAGTTGACTGTGATGTGGAGATATCTGAGATTTTTTAAAAATAGGATCTCATTACAAAAAGAACAGTATGAAAATTCCATGGCTTAGATGTTTCAAGATCAAGCCCATATCTGGCTCCTCCTCAAATAGTTTATTATGAAAGAAATGAGTTCACTGAAACTGTTTGGAAGGAGAAAAGCAAAGAAGGAAATACTCTGAAGAGGAAACATGTAAGCTTGGCATGTGAATGGACAAGGTACCTTGCCTGGGTGGCTGTGGAAGGAAGAATTCATGGTGATGATAGACAAACAAATACCTTAGGTCTCCATACCAGCGTCCACTGCCACTTGCTCATCTGCCTTCCTCTCTCTGCTTCCCTGAGCCACAATGAATCCATAGCCTCCATTTTTGGACCTCATATGGGCCCTCTTTAGTAAGTTCTCAGGAAAAGGTCTTCATTCTGTGTATGCAGAGCACCATTTTAAGTTGTGCCACATTTTACTACAGATCTCTAAAGTCAGATGGGTCCTAGTGACATTATTTAGTCCACAACTTCTTGGCTTCCTCTTTGAAAGTTGCCCCCAGTGATGGATGGTGTCTTCATATGAACAGTAAAAGGGATGTTGCAAGGCTGATCCTAACTTTATTCATTGCAAATCAAATTTAAAAGCTGTGATAAATATGTAAATGCACATAGCAGTTTTCTAGGTAGTGTCAAAAAAGAGGCCCTGGTTCTGTCTTTGGATGCTTATAATTTAGCACTTTAAAAATGTGTGGGATACACTTCTGGGGATATACCCAAAGGAATGCGATACAGGTTACTCCAAAAGCACCTGCACACCCATGTTTATTGGAGCACTATTCACAATAGCCAAGCTATGGAAACAACCAAGATGCCCCACTACAGATGAATGGATCAAGAAAATGTGGTATTTATACACAATTGAATTTCACTAAGCCACAAAGAAGAATGAAATCTCATCATTTGGACTCAGAAGACCAAAAATCATATGTTCTCCCTCATATGCGGTCTTTAGATCTAGGGCAAATATAGCAATGTTGTAGGACTTGGGTTACATGACAAGGTGAGAACATATACGGGAGGTACGGGGTTAGATGGAAAACCCAAAACATGAAAGCATTTGATGTCCCCACACCAGAGGAATTAATATAGAAACCTTAGAGAGACAGAGGTCAACATGAGAAGGGGATCAGGAACCAGTGTAAAGATTAGTTAGAGATGAATCAACCTGGGTTGTAACACATTTGTACATGAAAGCAATGCTAGGACTGTCTCTGTATAGCTGTCCTTATCTCAATTAGCAAAAATGCCATGTCTTTCTTATTATTGGTTATTTCTACTCTTCAATGGAACCGGAGAAAAGCTCAGGACAGGTTCTGCCTGGAAGGGAGGGGGAGGGGGGAGAGGGTCGGGGTGGGTTCAGAAGGGAGAAATGACCCAAACAATGTATGCACATGTGAATAAACGAATAAAAAAAAGAAGTATGATATCATCCAAAAAATGTGTGAGATAATTGATGAGGGTGATTGTCATAGTTCTCATCTATAATGCACAGGATAGTAGTAGTATTGTCCTTATTATTTATCAAGACAGAGAGTGGAGCAACTGTCCCATTAGTCCTGAAATAATTACCTCAGAATGCCTTGCTTCTTGCTCAGAACTTTTCCTTGCATTCACTCTCACCTTTAAGAAAATCAATCCAAAGATCCACCCACTTAACAACTCTGAGCCTAATCTGTAACCTATAAAAAAAAATGAAAACTCACTTCCCCTGGTGAGACCCTCTTTCGGAATCTGTGTGGTGTTCTTTCTTACTTCAGTAATTCAATAAAACTCAAAATAATATTCAAGCCAGAAATGATGGCTCACATCTATAATCACAGCTATTCAGAAGGCATAGTTGGAGGATCTCTGACTGAGGTCAGCCCTGGGCAAAAATGTGAGATCCTATCTGAAAAACAACTAAAGCAAAAAAACTGGGGGTATAGCTCAAGTGGTAGAGTGGCTGTCCAGCAGGAACAAGGGCCTGAATTCAAGCCTTATCACTGCCAAATTATTATTAGTACTAATAGTAATAATAATGATAATAACTCAAAAGTTTTTATCTATGTAGGTAAATAAAAAATGATTCCTTTGAGGGTCTGGAGGAAGGTTGAAACTGAGGGTGAGGACTGAAGAGCAAGTCCACTGAAGTTCACATCTACTTTGGATCTGCTGACCAGCGAGTGCAATTGGGGTGCTTTTGAAGGTTCCATCCTTCCTCAATCAGGGCACTTCCTTCTTTAGGTTCTCCCTGGTGTCTCCAAGGGAGGCTATTCCAGAATACTTTTGGTATAGTTTTACAGTTCTTGGCCTGAATATTTGTTGCCTGGTCAAATGACTGAAAGCCAAGGTTTCTTGGCCTATAGAACCTTTGACATTTCTGAGGACCATCGCTGGAGACATTCAAGAGTCCCCAAATTGACCTCTGTAGTAAATAATTTCCCACAAAATTGGTATTTTTCCCATTGGTTGGAGCAGATATTAATAGCTTTAGGATTTTTCTTCCCTGTTTTCATATAGAGTATATTGTAATTCTTTTAAATCCTAGATCCAAGTCCATTACCAGGACTTAACATTCTACCCTGTAAGACAACCATCACTACCCTGTAATGTCCTGAAAATTCCAGAGAGAACGCAAGTCTGGATTTCAATTTGAAATCCCCTGGAAAGTCTTCATAATGCCTCAAATACTATGTCTCTTTCATTCCCTTTGCAGCATTTACTAGGATGCTACAAGATGGCACATGTGCTTTCCATCTCTTGGTAGCCATTCCAGCCTGCTGTTGCCATGCTTCCCTTTGCTGCTTGTCCTCAGAGTGGCTCTGACATGGTGAATGTCCACTGATGGCTCTGGTGAACCAGATGCCTCTGTTGCTGGTGCCAACCAAAACCTGTGCCTAGGAAGCCCAGAATGCCAATGTCTGATATGGGACCCTGCTATCTGTAGCAGGAATACTGGTTTCCAGGCCACAGAGTTGCAACTCCAGGTACCCTGTGATACCCTGTCTCACATAGATTGTAATTGTGGTGTGCTTCTGCTTCCCAGAAAACACTTCCTTCTTTACCCAAGTCAAAATGCAAGATAATCCAAGAGAGAATAAGAACTAGGAACCCTTGCAGCATAATAAGGTAAAAGAGAAATGCTAAAAAGAGATCAGTCTAGGCAGTATGAAATGTGTGGTAGTCTTTATAACGACTGCATCTATAATAGATAAAACTTGGGGAGTTTATTGCTGTTTTGATTTGAAGAAGGAACTAACTGAAACTGAAGTCAACCTACAAAGAAACAATTGAAAATAGACAAAGTTACTCTAGAAATTCCCTTCAATTGGCTGTAGACTAAGTATACATGTCCCCTACTTACACTGCACAATGAAGACATACTATCTTTAAACCACTCTTTCTTTGGCTGACTGCTAAAAGTAGTTGACTTGTGTTTAGGATCCACGTTTTATCAAAAACATAGACCTTCAAATTCTATAATCTTATGGAATCTAGCAAAATGTACACACTATGAGTCAGAAAAACTGAAGCCACCCCCAAAAAAGATGGTTCATCTACTCCTTTCATGAAACAATAATAGCAAAAAAAAAAAAATTAACATTTATCAGACTCTTCAGAGCACATTAACTCTTACAACTTAATCTTTACAACAACCCCAGGAAGCGATTGCTATTATAGTATGCATTTTTAAGAAAGTAAAACAGTACCAGTGAGGTCAAATGGCTTGCTTGGTTTAAAAAGTGCTAGAGCTGGCGTTTACATTCCTGAAGCCTGGCCTATGTTTCCTTGCTTTGCTCTACACTTTGTATTATTGAAATGACTTTTCCCTTTTCTCTCTGGGCAGGATGAAATTTTGCAATTTAAATGCATTCAGTGATGTGATTCTATTGTACTTTCTCACAGCAAAAGTTCAAACTATGCTGAAAGACATAAAGTATACCATAAAGAGCTGGTCCACCTTATTCTTGCACCCAGATATAACAAATATTAAGGGTAGTGTATTTTCTTCCCCATGATTTTGTTGTTGTTGTTTAATACATGCCTTACTTTAATTTACTTTTGCACTTGTCAAAATTATAGACATCTATGTCTATGCCCCACCCCTCCTTTTAAAGGGTTATTTTAACAGCCATATGTTGTGCTGCCAAATTAATACAATAATTTAGGTTTTCATGTTCCCCTATTGGTAAATTCCCACATTTTAAATATTTTTTTGCTAGGATTTCACTGTTATGGATTTTGTGGCAAATGTGCTTATATTTTTTTCTCCTAGTCTTTTGCAGATTTATTTTTTGGCTTTAGGTCTTTAATCTACATGGAATTTATTTTGTGCAGGAGGTGAGGTGGGGATTACAGTGACTTCTTGTCTTTCCTCATTCTAATGATTATCCACCTGAAGAGATTCCGCTACCAGACACCCAAGTAAACACATTGCATCTGTTATAGAAATACATTGAAAATTGTAATAAGAGGGAATCTCTGTGGTAGAAATAGTAGCTAGTATGTTGGGGAGAGGAAGCAGGCACAGCAGGCTCTGCTGACATGGACTTGTACAGGGAGCTCAGCTTCCAGGTGGCAATGCTGCATTTTAATTAGCAATATTATTCCCAAATGTTTAGTTGTGATGGTGGGGGGATTAGGGACCCCTGCTTGCTCTTCATAATTCAGAACTGCACATCAGATTGTCTAATTAGATCTTCTCTCTTTTGAAAGGTCAGCCAATGAAATTGTCATGTAGTGTCATTCAAGGTCTAGAAGTTATTCTGCTATAAGTTTGATGAAATTTTTTTTAGGTAAAAATTTCTCAGTTCCTGTCTCCTGTCCTGTAGTAACCTTTGCTAGACTGAGATTCTAGCAGGCTATCATGCAAAGGAGCTATGAAATCTCTTAGCTGTTTAGAATAAGAACCTCTCTACCTTAAGGCTTTGGTATGTTTTCATTGGTGTTTATTCACAAAACAACCTTGAACTTGGTCTTTGTTTTGACTCTTGCTTTTTGTAATTGAACATTCCTTACAATTATTTTCCATGGGAACAAAGTACTAAGATGAGGTGTGCACTTCTGGAAACATTATCATCACATATAAATGAACGCAGGTAGATTTTTTTTTTTTTGTCAACAAGTGAAATAAGTTGGAAAGCTATCTTAATTCTTTTAAGCCACAAGGTTCTTAGAATTCTGAATGAGGTGACAAGTTCAGGGGGAAAACCTGAATTATGGACAGTTCTTATATATAACAGTTGTGTTGTTGTTCCACCTACTCAGCCCCTACCACAGGGAGCTACTCTTGGTTCCATCAGATTTCTTACTAGCTCTCTCAATGCTTTGAGCTATTGGACTTTTAGTCTCAGGATCTAAGAATATAGAGAGGTGATATTCAAGGCTGAAAATGATGTAGCTACTATTTTAGTTATGTTGTTGATTAAATTATCTTTTTGGGGGCATGAAAAAAAATCTTATCATCACAAATACCAATATTTTCCAGTATGGTTGCATCAGAATTACCAGAGGGTTAAATCAAAGTGCTTCTTATTGGATTCTATCCCAGAATCAGAGTCTCTGGTGGTAGAGCTCTGGGATCTATTTTTAATAAACCTCTTATGCTGTTCATATTCACATTAAAGTTTGAGAGCATCTGATTTATAATATTACTTCTATGGGGAAAAGTACTCCCGATTCTAACCAACTGGCTTTGAAGTAGACCTTTATAATTTCGTGTGTGGCTATCTTGGGCCTTGCTCCTGTGTGATATCAGTGATCTGGATGACAATAACATTTAAAAAGTGTATAGTAACAACCGATGAGTAGATGACAGCTCAGGACATTCAAGTAAATTAAGTTCTAAGTTATGGAGCTGGGGACTCCACAAAGAGAATTCCTACCAGAATTAAAGCACAAAACGGCTATTCAGCTAGAAGATAAAACTGCAAGGGTAATTTAAATATCTGTATCTAGATGTCAACTGGAGTGACTCTGCCCCTTAAGATTTAGATAAGATGGATTAAACCCTTTTCTATTTCTTCTTTCCATGATTTCTGCAAATCCTGATGACTTACTTTCCCAGGGTTCCTTTGGGAGGTTCCATTTTCCTGCTTGGTTTCTTGTGTTGGCCTTTTGTCTCTGATCCAGTATGACAGCCCCTTCTTGAGCCCTTCAGCCACAAGGAGTATGTATTAGAGAGCTTTTCACTAGTATAACAAATTCCTGAGGAAAATCAATGTTTAGTGAGAAAAAGTTTAATATAGCTCATGGTTGTGAAAGTTTCAATCAATGATTGATTGTCCTTGTTGTTTGGGCCTATGGTGACACATCATGGCAGGAGCACATAGAGTATTAAAGTTTCTCACCTCAAAGTAGGGATGGAAAGGAGAGAAAGAGGAGGGGCTAGGGTCTCAATATCCCATTCAATAACACTCCCCCAAACAGTGGAATATCTCCCACTAGGCTCTACCTCTTGAAGTTTCCACCATCTCCCAGTAGCACCAAGTTGGGGTCTAATCCCTAACACAAAGTTCCTTGGTGGACACTGAAAATCCAAACTGGAGCAGAGTTGTTTCACTGATCAGAATCGTTCTTAGAGGATTGTAGAATCAAAGGAGAGAGTTGCAGTGCCATGCCATAGTCACATAGCACAGAACACAACTTATGGTCATGAATGAAATCTTCCTAGCCTCTAAGGTGTTCATGGCCAGTTCATCACAGGGCTTCATATCTCTACTGGCCTCTCTCCATCTTCCTGTCTTCTTTGTCTCTTTTGCCCTGGTCACCTCTCCAGGCTTATTCTCGGGAATGCTAATTTTTTTCTCCCTCTTTTATTCAGAAAACATTAATTCTACTCCTAAACTCACCCCAGGACAACCTTTACATATCCAACATTAACCAAGGTGCTTGGCTGGACAAAGGGACTGCCTAGTCTTTTCTTTAATAGAATACACCATTTTTGGAATATAGTTTTGGTACTGAATAGCATTTTCCTAAAATCCAGTAGATAGCTCTTCCATGGAAAAATTAATTCTGTCTAGACTTTCTTAGATGCCTAAAAGCAGAGAAAGAATCTTTTCTTCTTATGTCCTCAGAGAATCTTTTGTTGGGAAAGGCTCATCAGGAACAAGTTAAACAAGATGGTTATAAGATTTTAAAAGCAGGTGCACATCAGTTAGCCTCTCAGGTCTTTACAATAGTCTTGTGAACATGTATAGGAGTATAGCATTTATATTTGAAACCAAATGCAGAAAAGCAAAATTATTTTCCACTTACCAGTGAAAAGAGTGCTACTGACACCATGTGAGAGGCATCTGAAATGTCGCTCAGGGCATTCTGTGTCACAAATCATATTTGGACAATAAGGAAATAGAATTAAATTGTTTTCAGAAGGGTTTTTGTTCTTGCTATCTTATCTTTTCTATAACTGAGAGCTTTCTGTTTTGCCTGAAATGGAAAGTCATTTCCCAGATGAAAGATAATTTTATTTAGTGCTTTTATTTTCTTGGTAAGTATTCTGAATTTTTCCCTAGTAATTTCTATTTTTATGCACAGTGATTCTCAATTGGTGAGAAAATTATGATCTCATAATCTCTTCCTTGTACTTGCTGAGTGACTAGCTTCATTTGCTGTGTGAGTTCCACTTCATGGTTGTGAAATGACTCCCCTCCCCGACTCTGGCTAAGCATACCGGCTTGATGCCTTTGACCTTTTCCATGAAAACAAGGGAGATGAAAAGATGTGACATGTGTGTAAATTGTCACTTCAATGGGGTTATTTTGGCCAACAGCTCAAAATACATGCCTTGCTAAACTCTTGGAAGATACCATTGGGTTGTTTTGTGTTTGTGGTTTTTTTTTTTTTTGAGGCATTTTAAGCAATAAAGATTTTTTTAAAAAAATACAAACAATAAAGTTATATCCTCAATCACAAGATATGTGCATAAATGCATTACAGATTCCCCCAAGAAAAATGTGTTCTTGAGTGGTACAGGAAACTCACTTCATCTGTACTGTGATAGATGTTACTTCCACTGCCCTTAATTAGGATAACTGAGAAATTTAGATTCAAAGCATTTCAGTGACTCCAAGGGATGTATAAATATCTCAGCAAATCAATTTAAATGTTATTCTAGATTTGGTCAGGGGTCTCACCATAGTAATTTGCAGGTGTGACCAATATTAACTTATAAATTTCCCATGACTGGTCCTTTGTTGATTTCAGGCTTCCCCCTGTTCAGTAATGATTGCTCAGCAAGCATATTTTACCTTCCTTCTCTGCAGGCCCTTTATTGCTTTGAGATGTGTGTGTGTGTGTGTGTGTGTGTGTGTGTGTGTGTGTGTGTGTGTGTGTCTGTGCTCATGTGTGCAGGGCACAGATGTAGGATTTTAATAGTGATACAGGAGGTGGTTTTTCCCACTAGTGCATATTTATATGAGCTTCTAGGGCCTTTCCTTACTTGACACGTTTCTCTCTTCACTTGACTGTGTTTTTAGTTAAGGTGACTCAGACTGTGTTTGACTGGCTAGGAAATGACAAAATAATAATGATGGCATAGAAATGTACACATGCTCTAACAATCTGTTCACTGTCACACTTGCCTACTGTACTGTGCTACAAGCTTTGGTAATCACCATCAGGGTGGGTTTGAAGTCCAGTGTAATGACCCTAATTTGTTATCATAATGGAAAGCTTTAATGATAAAATTTTACATATGGGTAAAAATGATTAACTTAAAAAGTCTTTTTCATTTTTGTGACTGAAAATGAGATTCTCATTCTCTGACATTAGAACATGAGCTTTCTTCGTCATTCATTATTTTTTACCTCTCTCACTAAGAATGTAAATACATTACACAGGGTTGAATTTCTTGCTAGCTTGTTTTGGGCTCATTTTATAGATTTGATAAAACTGGAATTATGATCTAAAGATGACTATGAACTCATTTGATTGTCAACAGTTTTGAGGTGAATACTTTTATTATTTCTGCTTCAAATATAGAAACCTAAGTACAGAGATGCTGATGAACTTGTCTGAGGTGACTCAGTCACAAACCTGCAGAACTGAGATTTGAGCCTAGGTTGCATTGCCAGATTGTGGAAACACACATACAGAAAAGGGACACCTATGCAAAATGTGTCTTTTCTGTGAGACTTTGGACATATTTACACTAAAAAAATTGTCCATTATTTACTTGAAATTCACATTTGAATACATATCCTGTATTTTATCTGATAAACTTAAATCTAGGTTGTCAGACTTCGGAGCCCATGATCTTAATCTTTGTGTTAATTCTTCCTTGATCCCAGGCTTAACTGGTAAATGTTGGTTGCACATCTTAGCTTAATTCCTTGCTATATCGTCCCAAGGTTTTATTGTTCAAGAAGGTTCTTCCTGCAGGAAGGACTTGCTGTCTATTGTAGTGAGAATGTATAAGTTAGAGAATATATACATTTAATTTACTCTATGTGTTGAAAATGAATGAGACATAGTTTGGCTCCTAAAACAACTCATAATCTAGTGGACTATGATAACTATCCTGCTAGGCTTGGGGAAATCTTCACTGAGTAGGGACATTGATATTGAGCCTTGAAGGATGAATAGGAGTTCATCTAAGAAAGGCACTAGAGGTAGGAAAGAAACAATTGATGAAAGGCCAAGATCTATGAAAGTGCATGATGGAATCATCTTTCTTTTCTTAGCTTAAATTCTGGGATAATGATGAGATAGAAAGCACTACAAATCTCTCCATCTAGACAATTGCTTATAAATGACTGGTGAGAATTATAGAGGTGGGATGTCAATATGACTTCGAGAACTTCAGTGTCATATCAACAAACCTCATCCTAGACAACCAAGAGCCATTGAAAATTTTTAGAGAAGTGATATAATTAGATATGTAAAAAAGATAACTAATAGCAGTGAGGGAAATAGATTGAAGAGGAAAAAGACTATGGCCATTCATTAGGAGAGGAGATATGGGTTGGAGATGTAGGTCCTTTGTGTGAATAGTTGAGTTTGCCCAGAAGAGTGAGAACAAGAAGAGGAGAGGTAACAGTCAAGTCCTGGGGAACACTGCTGTGTGATTTGACACCAGGATGAGAGGTCAGACAAGAGAACAAGAAAGAGCAGGAGAAGCAGGAAGGAGTGATACTATGAAAACCAAGACATGAGATAGTGTCAGGAGGACAATGGGCTGATCAACCTGTAAAATAGTATTCAGGTGGACATTGGATGGACAACTGGGCCATTTTACAAATACTATTGACCATCTCTTTTCTGTAATTGTTGCTATGGATTAAATTGTGCCTCCCTCAAATTCATATGTTGAAGCTCTAACACCCAATGTGATGGTATTTGGAGATGGGATCTTTGGGAGACAGGTTTAGATGAGATCATGAGGTTAGATCCATCATGATAGGATTAGTACTTTCATAAGAAGAGATACCAGAGAGGAGGGGATGAACTTAAGTGGGGTACATTGTACTCATATATGGAAATGTCACAATGAAACCCCCTGTACAACTACTATATACCAATAAAAAGGTTAAAAAAGAAGAAGCCAAAGAGATCTCTGTCTCTCTACTGCAATGTAAGGAGATAGTGAGAAGGTGGCTAGCTGTAAGAGACCCCTCACTAGAAACTGACCAAGCTGACACTTTGATCTTGGACTTCCAGAATTGTAAGAAATAAAAGTTTGTTGTATAAGCCACCCATTCTGTGGTATTTTGTTATGGCAGCCTAGCTGACTAATGCAGATGTGGAATTTGCTACAGGTAAGGATTTAAGTTAAATGCTTCAAATTGGCTTCAAGCATATATTCTGTAAGAATCATGCATTTTATTTCCATGAAGTTCCAACTTCCAAAGTCTCAATTATTTCATGTAAACAGGGAAAATATTGGTTCAAAACTAATACAGAGTACTTCATAGTCTAAAGTAGTTTGTGTATTTCTCAGTAACACTAGAGAAATAATGCCATTCAAGGCTAATGAAATTCTATTAGTAGATCCACTTTGCTGAGTCTCTTCCTGCTTGCTCTCTAGATTAGTTCTTTGTCCTTTCCCAGGAAGCTGGCCTATAAGGACCTACCTCAAGGAGATCCCTTGCCTTCTGGCTTTTTGTTGCACTTGAGCAATGGAGGAGACTAACAACACATCTAAGAGAAGCAGGGGTATGCAGTCTCTCTCTCCCTCTTTCTCTCTCTCTCTCTCTCTCTCCCTACTTCCCTCCCTCCCTCCCTCTCATATTTTGTGGTGCTGGGGATTGGGCCCAGTGACTCATGCATACCAGATAAGCACTCTACCACTAAGCCATATTTCCAGTCCTGGCTGCTTTCTGTCTTGAAGGCCACAGCTCCAGGCTAGAGCATACTCCTCTCCATAGAGCTCCTCTCCTGGTGTTTGGATGACCAGTGCCCTATCCTTGCCTTTTCATGCCCCAGTTGATAATCTCTCCCCCCTAACCCATCGCTCCAGGGAATTACTCTATCTTTTGCTGATTTCCCTAAACCCTAATACATACAATTATGGATCCTTTATTGCAGATAAGATTTAGGGCATGGCAAGAGATGCTATTGTGGGAGGTCTTCTATAGAAGGAAATTGCTAACTACCTGATAGACATGGTACTTCTTTAGTCATTCCTGTTACATTCAGGAATATTGAAATTGATTTTTTTTCCTTCTGAGAGGAGAGATTGCTCTGAATCATTAAGGAACTCTATTAGTTTCTAGATATTATATTAGAAAAAAAAATAGCTCTGTGCCTGTGTGGAAGTCCTTGAGCATTCTTATGGTCTGTAAGAGGATGTGGCCAGTGCTCTGCCATCTCTCTTGGTTGTATACCTTACCTTGTAAGTTTTATTTTGTTAGAGGTAAAATTAGAGGAAAGTTGAGAAGCAAATGAGAGCCTCTTCAGGAAATATACTCCAAATAGTTCAGAGTATCACAACTGTAAAAAGTAAAAATAAATTACATAGACATAAGTATGTGCTATAGTTTGGATCTTAGATGTTTCCCTAAGGAGACATCTAAAGTTTTGGACCCCAGCCTGGGATGCTATAGGAGATGGTGGAACGTTTAAAAGATAAGATCTGGTGGCTGGAAGTTAGGTCATTGGTAGAGAA
Organism: Castor canadensis; assembly: GCF_047511655.1. NCBI lineage: Eukaryota > Metazoa > Chordata > Mammalia > Rodentia > Castoridae > Castor > Castor canadensis. Next base: position 86,863,176 of record NC_133394.1, read on the forward strand.
TGCTTTCAAAGAGGATAATGGGGCCCAAACCCTTCTTCTTTCTCTCTCTTTACTTCTCAGATGACATGAGGTGAGCAGCTTGTTCCACCATACATTCCCACCATGATGTGCTGCCTCATCAAAGGTCTAAAGGCAACAGGGCCAAGAAACCATTGGCTGAAATATCTGAAACTGTGAGCCAAAATATATCTTTCCTCCTTATAAGTTGATATGTACTTTGTCACCATGACAGAAAGATGACCAACAAGTTTGGAAGGAAAAGATCTGGATTTATACTATCAATAAGACAAAGGTGTTATGTGAAAATAAGCATTCATTCTTTGTATCACATGATATTGGAAATCACAGATTGTATGACATAGGCATCAAGTAGGAAGCAAATATACATGAAACATTTAGCAAACTACACTATCCAACATAAATGGAAGCTATAATACTAACCCTACTTTTCAATAGTTTATCATTATTAGTACATTTTATCTAGTTCTACTAGATGGTCATGTTTTGATCAAAATGGCTTAAACTTAACTTCATTTGCAACAAGTACTTTGTGATCTCCTGAGTTATAACCTCATGCTTTTGTGAGATGTAGGATATGATGCACAAGAAGATGCTCTAGCTCTGGAAAGGAAATTTGCAATATATTCTACATAGCACACTTTGATGCTGATAATAGTAATGATTGAATGTTCTGGATGAGAGAATCTGAATGCATCATTAATAGAATAAACAGTAGGAGATCTGATCTAGGTGGAGGGCCAAGTAAAAATGATTCCACTGGCTTTTCTCATGTAGATCTTAAAGGTATGCAGTGTCCTCTTCTATTCATAGTCTCAGTGGAGCTCCATTATGTTCCATTGTGGAAAAGAAGAAAAGCTATTTGAGTCTGGAAGCTAATATGTTCAAAACTGGGACTATAATCCAGGCCTCCCAACCTTCACTTTTGCAATGGGTTGTCCAAGGTTTTCTTGTGTTTTTTTTGTTGTTGTTTTGGTTTTTTTTTTTTTTTTTGGTACTGGAGTTTGAACTCAAGGTCTTGGACTTGCCACTTGAGCCATGCCCTTAGCCCTTTTTTGCCTTAATAATTTTTCAAGGAGGGTCTAGTATTTTTGTTGGGCTGGGCCTCAGACCATGATCCTCCTACCTACAGCTTTCTGCATAACTGGGGTCACAAGTATGAGCCACCATGCTCGGTTTATTGATTTAGATGGGGGCTTCCTAACTTTTTGCTGGACTGACCTGGAACCATGATCCTCCCCATCTCTGGCTCTTAAATTGCTGGGATTACAGGTGTGAGCTACCTCACCTGGCATAGGTTGTTCCAGTTTTCTCTCTTTTAAATTCTACAACTCTGATGGGAAGATTAGCAAGCACAGTGAGGAAGAAGGAAGCAAAAGAGTCCAAGGTTTTCTGAATTCAGACTCTTAAAATTGTGGTTTTAAGAGTTTGGTGAGAAGGGTTAACTTGGCAATGAGGTTATGATAGTGTTATATTCACCTGAGAACCATGTCATTGGAATCCAACCCAGTGTTATAATTAATAGGCATAAGAGGCTCCAGATTTGTACCTTGGGAGCAGAGAATGAATGCCATTTACTTCTAGTGTCTTTTTCTCTCCATAGCTTGTTTTCTTGATAACCTTTGCCATTGGTTCTGCTATATTTATATTTGATAAAGTTTTTCTAATACTACTTTAAACTGCTTCAAATGGACAAAGTTTTATTTTGACCTCTTTTGTAAATAAACAGAACTCCAAGACCCATATGAATAATGGTGCTCAATTGTAAAATTTAATGCAGTGAGACTTACAATAATATCAGTGCTATCATCCAACAAGTAAATCAATAAGTTCCTACCTGGACTTGAACTTGAGAATCATTGTGACAGTAGCATATTTACTGATTGCAAACTTGAGCTGTAAGGAATTAATACCAATGGCATAGCATCTTATCAATGCAGACCTGGTTGCCCAGCTGGAATAGGGAAGAATGCTCTGATGCACTTTTTATGGCTAATGCAAATTAACAGACAGTTGTGGGAATAAAGTTCTCCCCTTGATCTATGGCAGAGATAGCTACTCTGCAAGAGTTCATTTCAGGCTGTAATTAGTTTATTCATTAAGGTTGGGGAATTCAATGACACAGCTGCATGAGGTACCATGGAAAGCTACCTGAACATATGGCAAAAGGATAATGCAAATTTAGTTCCTGAAAGAAAAAGCCAAAATAGTGCAGCTTTGTGCTCTTATTTTGCATCCTGTCATGATTTCCTGAGGGGAGGGAGTTGAGTTGATTACATGCCAAACCTTCTAGTGTGCATTTAATTTTAGACTGGGGAGTATTCATTTTCTTGACTACTATATACAGTAACATACATTAGATAAGTGTAACATATCCCCACACATATCCCAAGACATATATATATAAATATATTACATATATATACTCAAAAAGACTGAAAGCTTTCTTTGGTTCGTAGCAAGCACAACTAGAACCTATGGCCATTATTGATGATTCTGTCTCCTCTTCTGTTTTTAGAGTTAATTATTAGCCTAACAAGGTTTAAAGTTTGGTAAGAGGAGTATATACTAATGTCGGAGACAAGACTCCCTTTGTGAGCCATTCTGTCTTGACCTTGCCCTGGAACATTTTGCGGTTGTTTGTCCCAACTTCTCCATCTCCAGCACAAGATGGCGCCGTCCCTGCTTCTCTTCCGGGAGTTTACCTTGCTGCCGGCGCGAACGTGCACCCTATCAGAAGTCCTATAGCAGAACCAGCCAACCAGCCTGCACCTCCTCATACCCCTCACTCCCTCAGCATATAAATACCCCTGTGTGAACAATAAAATTTTGCAGCTTGATCAGAACTCCTGTCTTGCTGTCTCCTTCGTGTCTCTTGTCCCTTCATTCTTCCCCTTCTAGGTTCGCTACCCACGCTGATGTGTCCTGCAGGACGGGACATACTAAGGTGAAATAAAATGATTGTTGTACATCACTCTTGCAAGACTCATAGATATTCATCCATGTACAGAAAATTCAACCTTGCTTGTGAAATGCAAACACTTAGACAAGGAGATTCTCTGAAATATGTTTGTATTGTAAAGATGAATCTGACTTCAAACTTAGTCATATTTTGTGATGTTTAAAACCCATAGAAACTTGGCTTATAAAAGGGGCCTGTCTACTAGGCATGTCTTCCGTACGCCTGAGTGACTAGCCTGTTGGCAGTACTTTTTTGTATGCTTTGTTTTCTTCACTCTTGATAAAAGTTTGAAAATGAAGAAAAAAAAAAAAAAAAAAGGGGGCCTGTCATTCAAATAGCTTATAGAAAGAATCAAAGCTTCAGTGTTAGGAAGGAAACCCAGGAGGCTGAAAAGAAAAACTTAATTTGAACCATTACACTAAATCATTCTTATGCTGCTCTATATTCTTTGTATGTCACCTATAAACATTCTAAATGAAAATGTTATTGAAGTCAAAGCATCCAATCAGGGAAACAAACAGGTGTGGAACTGTGGCAGATCCCCCATACTTTTGTTCTTGGCAGTGGATTTACTCTACAATTAGTGCCAAAAGCTATTTATTGACTACATCATGTGCTCATAACACTGGTTGCTTCCTCCTGTGACTCTCCATCCAAATTGATAGACAACACAATGAAACAAAATCCTTCTCTCGCAACTAAGACGTTGAATTAGGAAGGAATTTGAAAGAATGCACAATCATACTAATGGCTATTCCTTGGGAGTTGGATTATGAGGAAGCTTTATATCCTATTTTGCAGTTTTTCTGTCTTGTCTACACTTTACTAAACTGTATGTATGTGAGTTGCTTTCATAATAACTCAAAGTCTTTCATTTTCAGGAATAGAAATTTGCTTCTGTGGAGAACCTAATGTTTGTGGCTGGTTCTGACTGAGATGTGGTTGAAGGTAAACAGGTAGGAAGGGTACTTCATTCATGCACTAATTCATGCATTCACCCACAGCTGGAAGTGGTGAGTTAGGAAGATGTTAAGGATCTAAGGGAGGATGGGGTCTGAAACTCTTACGCCTGTCAGAGCCAACCAGCAGGAAATTCCGCAAAGCAATGGGTTAAATTAAGTAAACACATTAAGAATCAAGTGATGATAAAATCAAGACATCAAGCAGGTAACATTATCCGGGATCTGGTCTGATGTTGCTTACTGAGAGCAGAAATGAAGCTATTTAGGTGTCACGTGGTACAATGCTAGAATGAGGAGACCTTCCTAGAACAGACAGCATTTTGTTTCCTCCCCTGCCCCCAAACTTCCATAGGTCAAATAACCTCCTGACAGAAAGAGACCCACTCAAATGCACATAAGAAGAGCAACATGCAAACACCTGGATGGATTAGGCTTTGCAGCCCTTAATCTACTTGCAATTATATCCCTTATGTTAGCCTCATGAGTAGATTGCCACAGAGAGTAGAAGACATCTCTGTCAGTCTGTGGACAATTGTGCCATTTTAATTTTTTTCCTTAACTTTTTCCTGTGGGAGTGAGAGGAAAGCCACAGAGTTCTATTTCCTCTGGGATCACACATATTTGACTGGATTATATCTAGGTAGTTTTGTCCTTTGCAGTGGGGGGCTGGTGAAACCTGTTCTTCCCTAGAAGGAGTATCTATTGACTGACTTCTGATTATTCAACCTTCTGCTGAGGAAGAAAAAAAGTTATGGTCTCTGGCTTTGTTAACTTTGCAGTCCTTCTGAGGAGATAAGAGAAAGAATTGTTCATTTTCACATTCATTCAGGCACTAATTATTAACTAGGCTAGAAGCAATGTCTATAACAATAAATGGGGGAGAGATGTCCCTGTCTTCATGGAGATTACAGTCAATGAATTCCTTAATTTATTCTGTTCTAGGTATCTATTCCAAATGCCCTTGCCTTCTTGCTTAACTTACTTTTTAAAAACAAATGAAAGACAGAATAAAATCAAACAAAGTCTTGTAGTGTTAGAGCTCTGTTAATTTTACAAGATGGTTTCAGTGCATTTACTAGTGTCTGGTGAAGAATTGTGATAATTAAAATTCAGCTATACTAATTAAAATAAATGAACAAAGTCTGTTTAATGTCCTTTTCCTCACAATTTTTAATTTCCTTTTTGCTTACTTCTGACTTTGCAGAATTCTGTAATCCTCACTGGGGTTTTCTGTCATTAGGGAAATTTATGAAGTTATGCAGCCCAGGAAATCTGCAGAAATTCTATAACAGTAATATTTGAATAAATGTAGAGTCCTTTGCGTTAACTCCTTTAAACCAATGAAGTTAAACTGATGAGTATTTTGAAAATAAGCCTTTTATAGGAACTTCTGACAAATGTTTATTATTTTAATATTCTAAGGTTAAAACTGTGCCTGTATGCTTATTTTCACCAAATCTCCTTGAGAATTAAAAGCTGTATTTGTGGGGCTGGTGGAGTGGCTCAAGTGGTAGAGCGCCTGCCTAGCAAGTGCAAAGCCCTGAGTTCAAACCCCAGTGCCACCACAAAAAAAAAAAAAAGCTGTATTTGTGACATGAAATGCACTAAATAAAAACTCCCAGACAGTGGACAGGAAGAAAGAAATTACATCACAATGTTAACAGGACTTGCCTCTGGGTTCTGGGATCACAAAGCTTTGTTTATATCTTTTTTGTATTTCTAAAAGTTCAAATTGGAGCACAGTAGTATGTTAAAAGAACTACATCAAGTCAAGTGCAAATTGATTTCAAGGGTGGAGGGATCTTTCACAATGGAATTTTTCTTTCCAAGCAAGCTTCAACTCTCCCTTTAAACAATCATATTCAAGTTGGAGGCATCCTGTGTTTGGTTCATTGTTTTATAAATTGGTATTTCAGGTTTTTCTTTAGAACACTAATTCTTCAGGTCCTGTCTGAGTTAGTATGAGCCAGTAAAAGGCTCAGCTTCATCCTTTTAATTAATCCAACTTTGAAAATATCGTGCTGTCCTGTGATTTAGTGTAATACCAGTAGTAGTAATGATAATAATAGTAATACCTTTACTGCTCTTTAGGGTATTTTGAGGGAAATAAGATTCCCAACTGTCATTATAATTCCCATTCAGACTCTTCAACCTCTAAATAAGAGAAATTTAGTAGTTAGTGCTTCCTAATGAAATGACAGAAAGAGTTCAGGCTGACCTCACGAAGGCAGAATGAGGTGTCAAGACATGTGTTATATATTTAAGAACAATATGGCTGGGTACTGGTGGCTCATGCCTGTAATCTTCACTACTTGGGAGGCAGAAATCAGGAAGATTGTGGTTCGAAGCCAGCCAGGACATATAGTTCCTGAGACCCAATCTTGAAAATACCCATCACAAAAAAAGGCTGGAGGAGTGGCTCAAGGTGTAGGCCCTGAGTTCAAACCCAGAACCTCAAAAAAAAAAAAAAAAAAAAAAGAATTATGTGGACTTTGGAGTGCAGGAGTTGGTTTCAGGTCCTGACTCTGCCGTGGGATAGCTGTGTGAACTTTGACAAATTAGGAAACCTTTCTGAATTTACTGTCTGTGAAACACAAATGATAATTTCTACCTTCAAAGGTTGTTGTGAGCAGGTAATATACATAAAATGTTTATCCTCATTTGTGGTACATATAGCTATTATTGGAATAGAAGAAAGATGCCTATGGGTAGAAAAGTCCTTATGTAAGTTAATATCCCTGACTACTTAATTTAGGAAATCAATCCTTCTCGAGAATAATTGTTAACTCTGACAGGAAATTATGAATTACTGTGACAGAACACTATTGGGGTTTAGAATCTTGTTAACGACATCTAGTGCTTCTGCAAGCAAGGAATCGGTACCTATGCCCACACACCAATTAAGTTCACCCTTCATTAGTAATATGTGCCTGCAGACATTATTTCTCTACTCTATCTTATCTCACTAGGATGCCATCCAAGAGAACACTTAAATAAAAATCCAGTTGTCATGACTTGCTGTTAGCTGAGCAAGTGTATAGTAAACACCATTATGGTTAAATGTATTACACTAATCTCAGTTGAATAAGCATGAGAAGTACCAATTTTAAATGACAAAATGGCACATTTTAAACTTAGAACTGGGTTTCACTGGGGGTGTTTGACATTCATAGGTTTTGAAATCACAAGGGGAAAACTGTTTAACATTATTGCTTTATTTGGGGGCTGTTTCTTGCTTGCAATTATTCTTCCTCTTCTAGATTACAGTTGATCATATTTTATATCCTCTTCTTCTTCCTTTTGCTTTTCATTCTCATCAAGAGCTATTTACTGAGCAACTATCTGATTAAAACACCACACTAAAATTTAAGAGATCCAAAGATGTAAGACAGAATCACTGCCTCCATATCTGCTTGGATAATTTAGTTATGTACACAGGGAATGGCATACCATTTAAATTAAATTTATTTTAACTAATACATAAAAAATCAAAATCATACATATTTGTAGTGTGCTATGTGATGTTTCCATACATGTATACATTGTGTAATGTTCAAATCAGATTAAACATATTGATTTCCTTAAGTACTTATCATTTTTATGGCAAAAAAATTAAAAATCCTGTCTTCTAATAGAAGGCACTTTTTGCTGATGAATGCCAGATGAGTTTCTGTATAAAATATTCTATGTTGACAGTTTTGTAAAAGTAGAGATTACGCTTTTAGTCTCTCTCTAATTCTAATAGGTGAAAACACTATCTACCTTCAATTTCCCCAGGTCATGGCAGGTGCTGTTGCCTTGATCTACCTTTTCTGCAGGCAGTAAAATTCTACAGTGTCATCTGGAATTTAAGAGACATGCTCCATTAACTCTAATGAGTGACTTATGGCTAAATCTTCATGGATCAGCCTGAACATCTCCCTGTAGGTATTGGTTCACATTTCATTCAGTGGGCATCACACTAGCCTGCACTAAAATTGCTTGCATCATTTAACCTGTAAGATTGTCCAACAAACCTGTGATTTATGGTTTGTCTGTTACCAGAAATCTCCTGGCTTCATGGGTACAGTTTCACACTCAGGCCAAATACAATTATAAATGTCCAGGTGCTCATTGTTTTCAGTTGGACTTGGGTCAAGATACTTTATGTGTGGAATAATTTGACTTTAAAATGACTGTTCTAACAACAATGCACTCCTGTATATTTATTTCCGAAAGCTAGAGGTTTAAGCTAAACCTTCATGACAGTTTAGTTGCCAAACTGTATATATTTGTCATTCTAGTGACTTGTAAAATAACCCTCAGATTTATACGCATGTTGCTTCCCAATTTTTGAGTGTTTTCATGAAAGACACAAGAGACCCTCAAAAATCATATTTCTGTTTCCTACACAACTCTGAGGTGTGTTTACATGAACCGTATCTACCTTGATTGCGAATGGAATGTCAGGACACATTGTTTGAATGTGTAATTCAAGGTCAGTGAGGTGGTGTTCTGTTATATGATTTAGTTATGAGCTGCAGCTTAAGGCCTCACCCTCCTACCACTAATGAGTTGCTGCCAGACTTTCCTCTATTTCTACAAGATTTGGAGCCTTTGAACCACTTGGGGGAAAGTCTTTGTGCCTATGTGTTTGCCCTTTTGTTTGGGGAATTGGTTGTCTCTGACATTTTCCTAACAAATCGAGTCCCTGTTGCACTCAGCTGTTAGATTGCGAGCCATTAATAATTGGCAATTTGTAGCTGTCATAATGATGCTGGGGATTTTCCAGATGGCTTTTCCTTTTCTCTTGAGAAGGACTAAGACTTGTGCTGTGCCCCTTTGATGGGGTTCTAATCAGCAGACATTGGTCATGGTCCTTGACCCACAGTCGAGACAGAGGTCACTGCTTACCATAGCTTTGAATTTCTGGTGAACAGACTGCATCAGGAGGATGAGTGTAGGGTGTTTTAGGATAGAGCCAGTGTAAATATTGGAGTGTTGGGAATATACATTTTAAAAAATGTCCACTTGAACTTTAAAATAACTAAACTAATTTTGAAGGGAACAGAAAGGAGGAAGTTATGTCTCCTTTGGACCTGACTCAATACAACTCTCATCCGTGAATATAAGTTTAAATTAGGAGCAATATGATAGTTTCTGCTATTACGTTTCATGGCAAATAATTTTCTCACATCCAAATTTATTCCTTTTCTTGTTCCTCCAATCTCCCATACACCCTTAAGAAAAAGAGAAGAACAAGTATATTCTTTGTGGTGTTTTATACTTAATGTTAGAATCCACAAAAGGAGCTCAAGTCCTGCTGACTCATTTTGGATTTCTGACTTCCAGCGCTATAAGACAATAATTTTGTGTAATTTTAAGTCTCTAAGTTTGCGGCACACACCAATAGGAAATTAATACAGACATGCTATTACAAGCAGTGACGTACATTACATTTTGGATATTCTAATGTGGTTTCATAATCTTGAGCATTGCTAACATACATCACTGGTTCTGTCCCCTTGATGACGAATTGCCATCAATATTGCACAGTCAACATGGTATCATTGTGGAATCTTTTGATGACATTTTGTAGATGTCACCAGCACCCCATCCATATACCTCTGACCTACTTGAAAGGTCACCTGCTGATGGTTCCTAAAACAGGGTGATAATCTTCCCAGATGCTTGGGACTTAGGGTTTTATAGGATGAAGGCCTTTCAGTGTTAAAACCAGGAAATCCTTCTACAAACTGGGGCACCTGTTTGTGGGGTGGCCACCTGCATATGATGAGAACATTATTTAACCATAGCCTTCTCCTTGTCTTATGTGTATGCAAAAGCATCTCTCCAACAATGAGGCATGAGAGCTGGTGAATATGTATCCAGCATCCCTGCTTCCCAGTGGGAACTTTCTGAGGCATGTTTTACTCAGTCTTTTAGAGGGTCCCTTCCAGAATTGGGCACTAATTGCTCATGGAATTCCTTGATGACCTTGTATTGGCCTGCCTTGCTTCTTTGTTTTACTTCTTCAACTCTTATCATACTTTCTGGTTTATTTCCCAAATGAGCTATTTGTTCCCAATCTTTGTCTCATGGTCTGCTGTTGAATGAACCAAAACTAGGACTCCATTCTAGGCTGATGAATTTTATGTGCTGAAATGCAAAAGTCTTAACATGGCCCCAACATCCCAACCCTGTCCTCTCCTCTAGCATCATCCCTGCTCACTTCTGTCTTGCTCACCAGCATCCAGATACACCAGTCATTATTCAGAACCTAATTTTTCCAATTCCTTCCTCACACAGGTAATTTGCACTCATTGCTTCTGCAGTCTCCTGTCATGGTCACCTTTTAGGTCTCCATTCAAATATTGCTTCCTCGTGGAGGCTTTCCCTGTCCCTCTGGACTATGAATGCTTCCCGTGGTTCTCCTGCACTTTCCTTTTGGTACTTTCTACAAATGGGATGAGTTAATTAATTATGAAGGTGATTATCTTTGTGAGTCTCACAAAGACCCCAAAACACTGGTATCATATAACATAGGTGAAAAATAAGGTTTACTGGGCAATCAGAAGACAGAAGGATCATTGTGATGCATGTTGCCTCATCTTTTGTCCTCTAGTCAAGTAGCAGAGATGCATGCTGGTTAGTATAGCTGGAAATATTGTGGGAAGTGCTCCAAGACAAGGACCCTGCTGTATACCACTGTACATATTTATAAGGAAAACAGGAGGCAGTAGGGGAATGGTAGTGGAAGTTTCTTGGACAGAAATGGTCTTAGACCATGCTTAGCCACAAGAAGCACCAGCTCATTTTTAAATAGAAAATCCCATCAGTTAAAAAAAATGTTGGATCCACACTTCTAGTATATGTGTAAGCTTATACATAAGCCACTATTAAGATAAATGTCAAATTGTAGAGAAGCTGGGTGTCTTTTTTTTTTGAGATGATAATCAGCTAAAATAAACAAAAACAAAAATAAAATCAATAAAAATTGTAGTTTTCTTTTAACCATACTTCAACAGACCATATATCACATCATGGAGAGTACATCCAGAAGCGTGCTTTCATGAGCAAACAAATGCCCTGGGAAGCTTGCTAAAGGTTGGATTCTGACCCAGTAGGTCTGGGTATGTCCTGGGATTCTGCATTTTACCCAGCTCCTGGGCAATGTGATGTCAGTGGTGTTGGTTTTTGAACTGTACTTCAAGTAGTCAGGCTAAAAAGCATCCTGCTTTCCAAATTTTCATAAGCCACTGAGATTTAGATGCAGGGCAATATTGCATTTTTTTTTTGTTTTGGAATGATTGCTTTCTGTTCTAGGTTTGTTACTTCCAGATGGAATCAGTGGAATGTTGTGATCTTCATGGTGTTTTGAATGATTGCCCATTGAAGAGTACAAAAATTGAAGGACAACCAGACAAGGTAAAACTGTGTTGACTCTTCATTTCTCTTGGCTTTCAAAATTGCAAACCCATATTGAACCCCATGAACAGGTTCTGTGCTGGGCTTTTTCATGTGCCATTTCATTTTTGTCTGGCTAGATTGACAGAAACAAGTGTGAACACAAAGAGATGCTCTGTGTGTGTGTGTGTGTGTGTATTGAGAGAAAGAGGGAGAGAGAGAGAGAGAGAGAGAGAGAGAGAGAGAGAGAGAGAGAGAGAGAATCATTTTTTCTGACACTCTGTGTGACCTGCTATGAAGGATGAGGCAAACCATTCCAGCCCCCTGTGCTCGAGGTTGCAGTGAGGATTTCCCAATTAGTGACAGAGTCTGAGTGATTTGTGAGCATTTGTGTGCTCATTGTCTTGCCCTCTAGGCATCTGCAGTGTTGTATCAGGAGGGCAAGAGGGTTCCAAATAGATTTAATATTCCTTGTATGAGCTTCAACCATCTGCCTGCCAGCTCTCAGTGTGAGCATAGTATATGTTTTCAGAATCAAACACAAAGAACCTATTTTTTTTCACCTTTTCTCCCCCCTTTTTCTCAAAGCCCCATAGTGTAGATCATTTGTGTTTTCCTTGTCTTTTGTGGTAGGTTATTAGGGTCATCTTTTCTGCAACTAAATTTACTTTTAGTTTGTTTTCTGATGCCTCTGGCATATTTAAATAAGTGGTTTCCTCTTTCTTGATATTTCCCTTATCTCCTACAGACTCTATCCTTGAAATAAATATCCATGAAGTCTCGTGATGCACCGAGGTGGTTGTATATAAAACGCCAAGCATTCCCAGTGGGTGCAGATAAGACCATAGGCATCTGACAGTTTTTTCCAGGTTAAATCTGAGTGCTATTTTCCTGAGGACTGCAACTTTAACTTTATTTCTCCTTTGAGGAAAATCTTGTCTCTGTTGATAGGCCTGTTCTAGTAGCTATAGGTCATTGTAAGAACCAAAGTTCTTTGAAAGTGTTGGCCATTTGACTTGAACTCCTTAAGTCACCTTTTTCAAAGGTACTTGACACAGGGAGAGTATAAGCTCTTAAAGAAAGGAAAATAAGTTGAACAATGCAATAGGGTTCATAAAATCTCACTTAAATTAGAGAAATTTGCCAGCAGAATTTGTAGTTCTTAATTTACATGACAATTGCGTGGGGCCAGTTTTGGAACATTCCAGGTATTATTGAGCAAGCAAATGTTGAGCAGAGAGGGGTGACTAGTACACTGTCTTATGCAGGCTCCAGGGCACAGGGGTCAAAATACTTAATTTCTGCTCATTTTTATGCTGTTACAAAATGTGCATTGTTTTTGCATTAGACAACATGTAACTAAAACCAGCTTCTTTAAACTCGTTTCATACTCCCTTCTCCCTGCAGGGTGAGGCCAAGAGCCCAGTCCCTTGCTGCTCTTTAGTTCACTGCTGATGGGATGTCGCATAAGGAGGTGGGCATGGCTGTCTGTACAGGATCTAATCTAGCTCTCTTTAGGTCTAGCTATGTGAGAGAAATTACTGGGGAAAGTAGTAGCCATTGCTGTCACCATTTTCCTCAGCTGTGAAGTCGTGATTATGATCTTATTAGCTGAAGGACTCGGTGGAGGATCAAATGCAACAATGCACAATAGTGCCTATGAAGTGCTCAGCGCGGTGTCTCTCACATTGTGACTGTTGTTACCATAGAAATGAATGGTGAGAAAAATGGGTATGTAGATTCTAGATCATGACCTGTGTGGTCTGGTTCTAGAAGATGTTGTCTGAAACACAATTCTGGAAAGGTTAGGGCTGGTAGAGAAAGGAACAAAGAAAATTTTTATTTTTATTTTTTAGTTTTTGGTGGTACTGAGGTTTAAACTCAGGGTTTCACACTTGCTATGCAGACACTCTAACACTTCAGCCACTCTAACTGCCCTTTCCTGTTTTCAGCTGTTTTTTGAATAGGGTCTTGCTTTATGTCCAGGCTGGTCTGGACCTTGATCCTTCTATTTTATGTTTCCTGCATACCTGGGATGACAAAATCATACCACTGTGCCCAGTTTTGATGGGTTGAGATGGGGTCTCTCAAACTACCTCCATTCCAGGGCTGGCCTTGAACCTTGATTCTCCCAATCCCTGACTCCTGAGTAGTATTAGCATAACAGGCAGGAGCCACAATGCATTTTTGTTTTTTTTTTTTTTTAAATAAAGCTTTAGTTTAAATATGTGACTTCTCTAGAACTCATGGAAGCATGCAGTTGGGTGGGAACCATCCCTTCTTTTCAGGCAGGTGCAAGATTAGCCTTGCATTCTCCCCCACACCCAAAACGTGTTTAGATTTGGTCTTTGAGCCATATTTGAACTGTATTGGTTGTGAGACTGATGGAGCCCCAGGGGTGACTCTAATCTCACTGCATGTCTAATACAGAGCAAATCTGGACCTCTGTAGATAGTTAGAACTGTGCCAACTTTTAGAGGAATGGGATGGGTAGACCAAAAAAACCTGTCCATTCATTGGTCTCAACTGTCTTTCGTGTGACTTGTATATGTAGGGTCCACCAATTAGGATGGTGGACCCGTCAAAAGATGACTGTGAAGTAATGAAATGCAAACTGACATGGTATTTGCCTCAGGCCTGTATGGGTGATCTTTTGGATCTTTTGGACTTCTGACTCCTGTTTCCCATGGAGGATTCAGGCAGACCCACTTGTTTAGCTCCCACTCTCTCTGCTCCATTACCTGACATCATAATGCTTGTGATTTCTGCAGCTGCCATTGCTCACTGGGCAGTGCCACAATCCTGGTGCTGATGATTCCTTACCTGATATTTGCTGTGCATCCCTTGGTGCACATGGCTCCAAGGGCTCTTGGAGGAAGTTCAGAAGTAAATTTGGGCTCTCTCATCTTAAGCTGTAGTTTCTGTGCCATAGCCTGTGCCATAGCTTTGTGATGCAAAGCTTGTCTTTTGATCGTCATCAGTAACACTTCTGTTGTCACTTTGGGGAGACAGGCCTTTGCCACAGCACAATGACTCTTATTAAGCTCCAAAGTAGAAGAAAGAGTAGCTTATTCTCTTAGTCTCTTATCACATTTTTAATAGTTCATTTGCTGGTTCAATTTCTCCATGAGTCTCTCTTGTTTGTCACAATACAAGTCTCCTCCAGGTCAGGTTAGAAGATGACTGATAGCACAGTGAGTGGCTTAACTCCTTAAACAACTTGACTTCCTTTGGTGTTGACCATCAGCCAATTGTATTTATCCAAACCTTGACTCTTTCCCTTGTTAGAGTATGTCTCCTTCCCATCCAGGATAGCCAGGGCAGGACGGGGAGGGTCAGGGGTATTCCTTTGCTCATTAAGAAGCTCTGATCATCAGTTTCAAGATATTCTTGGAGATTCTTCCCATTACAGCTTTTCAAATACATGAATCTCAACAGCTCACTGTACTATCACCACAAATTACTGTATCATTGGAATAAGCTTATCTGTGATGTAGGAATAGTATCTCTAGAATACAATACTGAGGTCTTCCTCTTTGTCTCCATACTTCTTCCTTTCTTTCCATGCCTTTCTCAAAGGTATAAAGGCAAAATCTCAGCCTGGACACAATTTAGAGAAGAGTGTGGAGTTTTGCAGTAGGCTCCGAGGCAGTAATTCAATGGAAAGAGGAAGAAACTCAATATGGCAGTTGTGTAAGCTTGGGCAAAAAACTTTAGCATCTGACTCATCATCTGACTCATTATCTGTAAATCTGATGTGTGTGTGTGTGTGTGTGTGTGAGATGTATGTGTGAGATGTGTGAGTGTGTTTGTGAGATGTGTGTGTGTCTATATGTGTGTATATACTGCTGGATTGGAATAAATTATCTTTAAAACATTCTTTCTTTGATAGAAATTGGTATCTAGCAACTAGTGATGGAAAATGCCTACTGTATCCTAGGCTTTGCTATCTATTCACTCTCTTGCTAAGCCAGAATGAGAGCCCAGACAGAAGCCACATGCTGTCTTACTGTACCAAGAAAGAAATGAGGCAAATATTAAGTTTAAATCAATAGCATTACTTTGAATACAGAAGATGAAACTATTTTCTCCCAAATTGTTTTGATTGCTGCCAGTAGCTGTTATTTGGTATGAAAACCATTCAGATCATCAACAGCCAAAGAAACATACCGTGCATGAAAAGATGTTGTAATTGGCACCATTGTCACTCTGTTCTGTGTGTGATCTTAGCCAGAGGAGGGAGGGTTGTAAGATAACTTGTAATCTAATTTTCTTTGTTGTAAAATAGAATGTTACTATTGTATTCATGTGGAATAATAATTATAATGTCTCAGACAAGTAGAGTGCCTTTCTCAGGAGGTGTTTAAAGAGCTCAATAGGCATTTGTTCAACCTTATAAACATAGGAAAACCTTGCTTGCTTGCATTTCTCTCAACTGAAATTCCTATTAGCCAGCATCTCCCCTCATCTATTCTACCAGGAAAAATGATTTTTCTGTCATAAACCTGACACCCCTAGAGACACTGAGGTGCCTTCTGAATCATCAAATAATTATTAAACCTTCAGTAGAGTTTCAGTGTTAATGGTAATTTATGACAGACTAATTTTTTGAAAAGTGGTAATTCATGTGTTGCATAGATGGTAATTAGTTGGAATAGTTGCTTATCAGACTGTTCTGACCACAGTGAAGAACAGAGTTGACAGCAACTGTGGCAGTGTCTGCACCTCTGAGAATCACAAAGGAAGCAGGGTACATGAAGTAGATAATTTCTACAGATTTATTCTGTAACTTATCCATTTACTTCTAAACTAAATGAGAAGAAAAAATAGGTATGTCTAGAGTCGGGAGTATTGTGCTTTACCACTTGAGTCACTCCCCCAGTCCTTAACCCTTTTTAACGGTCCAAGTTATAGAATCATGAGAAAAGTATTTGCATTGGTGTTCAAGGTCACTGTATGAAATCTAGAAAATGTAGGAATGCATAAAGAAGAAAATAAAAGGATTCATAATTCCATCACCCATGCAGAATTCTTATTGCCTTTTGGTATATTTCCTTCTATTTTCCCCATGTACACATATACATGCAAACATTTTACAAATTTTGAATGTGCTACTTATACTAGATGCTGTTATCTAGTGATGTTATATAAAGACATTAAATGTCTTTTAAAATATACTTGGTCCAGGTACTAGAGAAAAGGTTAGATCAAAAAGAATTAACCTAGAAGGTAACACCCACGCACAGGAAATCAATGTGAGTCAATGCCCTGTATAGCTATCCTTATCTCAACCAGCAAAACCCCTTGTTCCTTCCTATTATTGCTTATACTCTCTCTACAACAAAATTAGAGATAAGGGCAAAATAGTTTCTGCTGGGTATTGAGGGGGGGGGAGCGGGAGGGGGTGGAGTGGGTGGTAAGGGAGGGGGTGGGGGCAGGGGGGAGAAATGAACCAAGCCTTGTATGCACATATGAATAATAAAAGAAAAATGAAAAAAAAAATAAAATAAAATATACTTGGTCCTAACTATATGAGCCATAATATATCAAACCAATCTCTTGTTAGACTTTAGATGGTTTATACATTTTTGGTTTTATAATGCTATAACAGATATCTTTGGTCATTTATTTTTCCATTCACCAATTTATTCAATCAGTTTTTCTTGGGTAGTGTGTATCAGGATCTGAGCTGAGAAGTAAGAAAGCATCATGATTCTTCTAATAGATAGTAGTTATTACTGTTACTTCCTATGGTTCAAATACTTAATTCATAATAGTATTGTAATTACTTGAATGTAATAGTCATTCTAATAAATTAGTGTAATGGTATTAGCTAATTGAATTCTTATGACCTAGGTAGTATTAGTACCCCTAATTTCTAGATGAGAAAATAGAAGCTTAGGGAATTTCAGTGACTTGCTAGAGATCACTCAGGTGGTAATGGGCAGGGCCAGAATTCAAATCCAGGCAGCCTGCCTCCAGGTCTGCTCTTTTACCACTGATGGGTACTGTGTCCATAGAAAAGATACTCACTTGACCCTATGGACATGAAACAATTTAAAATATAAGTATCTTTGAGTAAGTCTCTGATTTTTTTCCTTAGGATTAGTTCTAGAAAAGGAAATACTGGGTCAGAGAATATGAAAAACCTTCTATTGAATGCTACTGCAGTCAGTCTTCAGTGGGGAAGGACTAGAGATGATAAGGTGATTTATTTGTTTGCTTTCTTTCTTAGTGTCCTTGTCTTACCAGTGGTAGTGGGAAATAGATATGGTAGTGACCCTGGTCTAGACATGCCCTAGAGAAGGTCTGGACACTGTCCTTGCTCTCCAAGCAGGGCCAGTGGCAGTTGCCTCTCAGACATGTTTGATTCCTTATGACACTACAAGATGCAAGATGGTAAGCAGGAGGGGGTCGGGGAGGAAGAGCTCATGTATAGCCTCTCCAGATGCATATGCTCTTAGGAAAATGCCTTTGATTAGTAAACATTACCAAGTCCAGCTAAAGGCTTTCTTATTTCGATTAAGATTTAGTATTGCCTCCTTGTGAAACAGACGATAGGGACCCTCCTCTTCTGGGGCAGTGGGGCAGGAGTTAAGCATTGTTAGGACACTGTTAAGTACTGTTACAGTGGTGTCAGTGTTAATGATAAGCCTTTACTATTAAGTGTCTCTTATACTGTTTATTTTTCTCCATTTAATGTGCTATGATGTTGGTTGATAGGGAGTTTTGACTCCCTATTAAACCCTTCTCTGAGTTCACTTCTGCCGTGAGTGAAGGACTTCTAAGCAGCCAGCCAGACTGTACTCCTGCCAGTGCCAGCTGCTTTGAACACTCCAAGGATGGATGGAGGAGGCTACATGTCAAAGCACAACTCTGGCTCCTTAAAGTACTGTCCCAGTAAACAGCTTGCATAAACCTTGGAGATGACCTCTAGATGACCTTGAAGCCACTTCTACCCAGGACAGACAGGGAGCACTTCTCTTGGTGGCTCAACAGAAGGTCTGTGACTGGCATAAACACAGTCCTTCATTTGCATGAGAGACTGCCATGATTGCTGTAGACACTCTTGTCATACCTCATTCTGGTTAGATAAACAGGTGGTTCAGATAACTCTGTGAGTCAGCCAGGACATAACCACAGTGCGTGCCCTCTGGTATTGGAACATTAGGCCCAATAACCTCTTCATTAAGTGGTCTTCCTTGCCTACTTTTGATTCTCATCATTAGTAGACTAGCTGAACTGGTAACATGAAGATGAGAGGCAGCGGTGCCAGCAGAGGTGAGAGCTGTGTGTGAGTGTGTGTGGAGGAGTGAGGGTCGCCCTCATGAAAGCAGAAGCTGACAAGCAGCTCCCATGACAGCAGGAGCAGCATCAGGACTTCCTGCTGCTCCTGCTGTCATCTGCTGCCACTGCTTATGTAAACCTTCCAAGGGCCTAGAGTAATTAGAAGAGCTTCACTTCACCTACCCATAATTTCTATCAGGGTAGAAGAGAAGGACTCCAGTCAGCTGATCTGTGACACTTGCCACTGATTCATGTTTGGCAAGTGAGTATTTGTGAACACTCTTTCTGTTCCTTATTATTGTAGCCCTCCCTTGTTCTCAAGTCCCACCCTCCCAAAAGATTCTTATCTGTCTATGTCCTATCTCCTAGTGTCCAGCTTTCAATAATGTAATACAAAATAAATGCAAAAGAACACAATTCCTGGCTGTCTTAGCTTTGTTCCTCAATCTGCCACTAACCTGTTATGTGGTCTTGGACAATTTTTTTGATACTAAATTTCTCACCTGTAAAATAATTCAGATTTGTAGTGACACTTGAATAAAGTGTCATGTGTAGAAAAAAAATAACCTTTATTGAGTTCTTTTTATAAGAATCACAAATTAAGCAGCTTTGAATATGTACTTCTATTTATTCCTCAAAATAGTCATGTGGTGAGCAGGAATCTAGATTGCTCTCATAATCTTTGCCTCTGGAGTTACTTCTGTGATTGTGTTACATTACATGGCAAAAGGCACCTTGGAGATGTAATTAAGATGACTAATTAGTTGACTTTAAAATGGAAAGATTATCAGGAGCGCCCAGCACAATCACACAAGCCCTTCAACACAAAAAGTTTTCTTTGGCTGTTGGCAAAAGAGGAAGTCAGAGAGATTTGGAGGCCTGGGAGGACTCACTGTGGTTGCCGTTAGAAGACAGAGGAAGCCATATGAGAAGGAGCCTAGGTAGCCTGTAGGAGCAGAGTGGGCTTTTGGTTGACAAGGATTTATCCTTCCTCTTGCAAGGAACTGGATTCTTCCAGCAACCTGGGTGAGTTTGGAAATGAGTCCTCTATAGAGTCTCCCAATAAGAGCCAGGCCTAGTTGGAATCTCGGTTTCAGCCCTGAGAGACCCTAAATAGAGAACTGTTGAGTCCAGTAAGACTTCTTAAAACTCACAGCTGTGAGATTGTAAGTGGACATTTTTAAGCTGCTAAATTATGAGAAGTTGTTATATCAGCAATAGAAAGGTAGTGCAAACCATATTATCACGCCCATCTTGCAAAAGAGGAAACTGAAGCCTAGAGAAATGAAGTCTCTTGTAGTATCACAGCTACCAAGTAACTGTCTCAGTCTGTTTTGTGCTGCTAGAATAGAATATTGCAGATTGGGTAATTTATAAAGAAGAGAAATTTATTTCTCACAGTTCTGGAAGCTGGGAAGTCCAAAACCAAGGCAACTGGTCTCTACGGAGGGCTGTTTTCTGCCTCTAAGACAGAACCTTGAGTGCTATGTTGTCCTGAGGGGAGAACCATCATGTCCTCACCTGGCAGAAGACAAGAGGGGCAAGAAGGGTGAACTTCCTCCATCAAGCTGTTGTAAGAGTTACCTAATCCCATTCACCAGCCAGAGCCTTTCTGACTCAATCACCTCCTACAGGCCACATTTCTCAATATTACTGAGGATTAGATTTTAACATTTGGAGGAGGACTAGCACATGACACCCCTAGCAGTATCAGAAGTGAGATTTAAATTCAGGCACTCTGCCTCCAGAGGCCATGTTTACCCTGGTGACACAGCGCCTGAGGTTTTCATTATGTAGCCATTCCCTTCCCTTTTCTTTTTAGTATAGCCCAGGATGCACGTGGTGGCCATATTTCCATATTTCTCTGTTTTGCTGCTGGGAGTTATCTGGTGCTGTTGCTAGGGGTTCTGGAAATCATAGCAAAACATGGCATACTTGTAACATTAGTTTTACTCTTGGGACAGGTCTTTTTATTTTATAACAAACCTTCATAGGTTAGAATGCAAAAGATAAAACCAGAGATTTAAAATAAATGTTATACTCTTGATAATATGTTTATTGTGAAAGATGTCTTACTGAAAAAGTTTGAGAAGCAATAAAATGATATATTCACACTTAGTGTGACACCTTTACCTAGGGATAGGGTCAGTGTGTGTGCTGTGTCAGCTAGGACTATGGAATAAGAACCAGGAAACCTGGCCCCACCCACTCATGGCAACCATCCATGTAGTCACTCTCTCCCATAAGCATTTATAGAGTGCCTACCTGATGCCCTGAATGTGCTACATACAATATGACTTGATGGAGTAATAAAGACTAGCATGTAAAATTAGGTAATTTGACCAACTTTCTTTAGGGTCCTGTCTGTTACTAAATCTAGCACCATTGCAGTGCTTATAAGTGCGAACCTTGGATTTGACACAGTTGGGCAATGTTTCTCAAAGTTTAGCCGGTCACCACCTGCATGGGCATCTCCCGGGTTGCCTAAGGAGAAAGGAGATCCTGAGGTGGCCCCAAATCTACTAAAATAGAGGTGGGGCTCAGAATTTCTTATTTTAAACAAACTCCACAGGTCATCTTTATGTATACTAAGATCCATATGTTACAGTTTTGAGGATTAAAATAACTATGTAATATTGGCCCTGTGCCCCAAGTCTCTTCCTTATTGAAAGAAAAGCCTTAGCTGGGTGCTAAGTAGTCTAGCTGCTTGGGAGGTTGAGATCGGGAGGATCCCTGTTAGAGGCCAGCCCTGGCAAATAGTTTCGGAGCCCCAGTCTCTAAATAACCAGAACAAAATGGACTGGAGGTGTGGCTCAAGTGCTGTAACTCCTGCTTTGCAAGCATGAAGCCTAGGGGAGCATACCTGGCCCAGGCCCTCATGCGTACAAAAGTCACTGTCCCCCTTTCTGGGCTTACCTGTGCCTGCTCCACTCAGTGACCAGGGTTAACCTGAGAGCAGGAGTGGGAGTTCCTTCTCCCAGGCTTCCAAACCGTCTTCCCCCTTCCCAAAGGAAGGGTGGGGCTGGCGCAGGCGGGCCGGGGAGCCCCTGTGGGCAGCTCGCGCCTTGCAGCACTAACTCGCCTGGTGCCAGCGGACCGCAGCCGCCGCCTTTTCCACCTGCGTTAGCGCGAACCAGGGGAAAACCGGGGAAGTGGGTCATCCGGGCCGTGTCCTGTAAACAGACCCTCCCCTGCGCTGGCCTCCACGCTCCCGCCACGCTTCAGGCATCTGCTGGTCCCGAGAGGGGCCGTCCAGACTCGCCGCCCGGGGGGGCTGGGCGCGTCCCTGCGCCACCGCGCTGTGCCCGCCGCTGCCCTTGCCGGTGTGCGGCGCAGTTGGCCCTCCCGCCACCCCCTCAGCGGGGCCCTTCCCTTTACTATGGTAATAGTGACATTCAGCGGGAAAGGCTAACGCAGACCCAGCGCCCCGGCTCCCGCGGCGCGGAGGCCGGCGGCGGACCGGCTGTGCGCACCTGGCACCCCTGCACTGCCGCGGGCAGGCAGCGGGCAGCGGGCGCGATCTCCCGCAGGCCCGGCCAGGCCACCGCCCCGGTCGGCGCGCTATCTTCGGACAAGACCTCGCCGCTCAGGCTCTCGGGCGCAGGGAAAGGACAGAACCATCGCGATCGGAGAGAGAGACCCTGCCTCACCGCTCGTATATGGCAAAGTTTCTCGCCGAGCTCCTGGGCTGCACACTGCCGGGCAAGGGCGCCTCTCCCATGTTTGAGGTAGGTGGAGGGTGCGTCCCTTCCAGGGACGGCCGTCGGCGGAGGTGAGCGACCCCTGATCGGAAGCCCGGGTCCCCACGAGTTGACAAGTGTACAATCTCACTTGCAGGGTTCCTATCTGGACTTCTAGGGCGGGGCAGAGAGAGGATGGCGTAGAGGAGACCTGATGTCCAGGACCCTGAATTCCGCCTCTCTGGCCCTCGGTGCAATTTTTTTTCCTTTCCTAGTTGACAGGTGAACACGTTTCCTGTCCATCTGCACAGAGTTTTGCTAGTTGCTCTTTACCTAAAATGCCAGGAATGTCTGAAAACGAGCAGTATCTTGCAATTCGTCTTCGATGCCTACTCCCTCTCTTCAGTCCGAAAAATTGTTAACCAAAAAATCTTTCCTTCAAAAGGTTTCTACCTTCTTACCTCTTCCAACCACTCCCTTCCCCCAGCCTCCAACCTGGCGCGAACTCCTTGTAAGTTAACTCATTTCTTCTTCAGTGAGCGAGATGTTCTGGGGGTGGGGAGGGTTAAAATGGGATTTGTGAAATCAGGTGAACACATCGCGACTCTTAGCAGGTATGTCTAATTGCTCACACCTGCCTGTGACGGCAGTGATGCTGTGTAGGCATCTCTGTGACAAGCCAAGGATGAGAAGACTGGCTTCCTTGTTTGTCCTCTTGGGAGGAGAGGGGTCCTCAACTCTCTCATTTGAGACCTCTGTTGGCCACTCAGTAGGGAGAGCTTCATGTTGTGTGACCCTTCTGCCCACTTTACACTCATATAGAGTGTCCTTTGTCTCTGTCTGTCCTGCCTTCCCTCCCAGACTGCCTGACAAGCAGGCCTGGACCAGAGGACCTGATTTTGGCCAGAGTTGACACTGCAGTCTGTCTGTGCATAGTGCTCTCTCAGGCACAGGGCCTCACAGCTTCCCCTGCCAGCCTCAGCTCTCCTCCAGGCTGCTTGCACCCTCCCTGCCTCCCTGCCAGCCCTTTTCTGAGTGACCAGAGAAAAACAGAACTTGGTCTCTTCTCTCTTGGACGTCCTTCAGCAGGGTACCGCTTCAGGTTCAGACTCTTAGAATCTTGCCTGGCTGTGTGTGATCTCTTCTCACCTTTGGCATCTGTAGGTGTTCTTACATTCTTGAAGTCACATGGAAACATCCCTTTAATTTTAGAACTCAACTTGTCCAACCCATAATCTCTGTTTTGTTTTTGATGGTACTGGGGTTTGAACTCAGGGCCATTTTCCATACCTTCAGCCCACAAAATGGTTTTTAAGTAGAGAGATCCCAATAGCAGATGAGGAGGAGGAGTGTGAAGTAGAATACACCAGGCGAAGTGCCTGGGCAGTTAGTAGCCTGAAGATTTAAAAAATAATGAAAAGCCAGAGAAGTAAAATTTTCTAGGCCCACAGTGACAATTAGCTGTCTTCTTTGGCAAAGGGCATCACTGCCCCTTTGCTTTTCTGTGAAGTAAATGTTAAGCAGCATGTGCTGTTCTGGAGTTCTGAGAGTGCCCTTTAAAATCACTTTTCTCTTTGGCTTTCTCTTTACCTGTATATGGAGTTTATACACATATTTGAAAAAAATAGGAGTGGTATCTTGTCTTTGAAGAATTGCAGGGAAGAGAAGTCCCGTGGTCCTTGGTAACTCCTTATATCTTGTTCGTGTTATTTCCACTCATCTAGTCAGAAGATACTTCTGGCATCTACTCTAACTTCTATAAATGTTGATTCAATGTTGGCTGAATCACCCTAAAACACTCTACTCAGGTATGTTCAGTAACTGTTGCTGGAGAGGTTAAATGAACAACTGTTTTTCTATCTTTGGTGAAAATCAGTATCCAAAGAGATGAAGAACTGAGTCAGGACACTTGTGTGGATGTTTGTGTCTCAGCAAAAAGCCCTTCAGCTTCTTGCTCATAAAAGGAGAGGCTGTTGTCCAGCTCCCTACCTCTGGGAGGGAAAGAAATATGTAATAAAGATAGTCTGATACCTTTCTGAATATTCGTTTCCTAAAAGCGAAAGTGCTAATTTATTGAAAATATTTGAGGCAGCTTTTTATTCCCACAAAAGCTGTAATTCAAACATTGGAGGTTATCTTTAGTTTTAGGGAGATGATGAGAGATGGGGGTTCTCATAATGAATGGTTTTTGGTTTCATTTTGGTTAGAATGTAGCCAAGAATGGAGTTTTGGCCTGCCCACTCAGGCCAGGCCAGTTAGGTTTGCACAGAGGAGATTTGCCTGAGTGCTGAGTCAGGGCCTCCTGGGTATTTGCATTTCTCTAATAAAGAAGGATGGGTGACACATATGTATGTATACTGTACATATTTGCATGATATGCTGCAATATATATATATGCTTTACATATATCACATTCTGTTTTCAGTCTTCACCAGCATTGCTAACTACCTGCAAGTATGGCTTTATTTTAGTATATACATAGTACATAACAGCTACCAATAATTATCTACTTTGGACCAGCAATTTTTCTAAAGGCATGGTGTACATAATTTCGGCTATCCTCTCTATAGTCCCTGATATGGAGAAAGGGGGCAAAAAGTCACTGTGATTGAGAAACAGCTCCACAGTGTGTCTGCTTGCCCCTCCTTCAGCAGTTAAGGACAGAAAGTACACATTGGAAATGCAGAGCATCTTAATGCTCTGTGAAGCTTTTTGCTTCACTTCTTAGTAAAGTAAGTTTGCAAACCAGGTCTTTGAGAAAAATTTTAAAAATTTGGGAAAAAAAAGCAGAGGATAATAAGCTTAGTCCTAGGCACTGGGTGAGATTTTGGAATGTTTGTGCCACACCAAGGCAGAGCACACACACAGACAGTAGGCTTGCCTTGTATTCTGATGTCTAGAAAGGTGGGACAAAAATACACAGACAGGTGTTTTCGGACCCAGCAGGTCCCTGTGTGCTTTCATGGATAGAAGTCTCGCCCTGGCATCTATTCCTTCCCTTATAAGCCCTGACATATAGTGAACCGATCCCCCAACTACACTCCCATGATGCTTTGCATCATGTTTTAGTGGTAGTCAGTGATGGTGAGATCTGAGTTGTAGGAGAGGAAATGGCAGGAAGATTACGCACTCAGAGGTAATTGCTTTTTTTGCGGGGGCGGGGGTGAGGGGGAGCATCTTCCATGCTTCTCTTTCCCAAGTCCACAAACCTGCATTTAAAATTTTTTTTATCCTTCATCATCTAACCTGGTATGACATCTTCAAGGAGTCACATCTAGTGGGTGAACATATCTAGCTCTATACAAAAGGAATGTTCAATTCCATGCCACTGTTCATGGATATGGTCTTTAGAATTGTGAAACTTCATGTCTACTCTACACATTTCCAAATTTGATTTCTATATTTCTGCCTAATTACAAGTATAGTTTTATTTCAATCTGTATGCAATACATAATAGTTATCAGTTATCACCTACTTTGGGTCAGGTGATGTTCTAAAGGCATAATATACATTATGCCTTGGTTATCCTCCCAATAGTCTCGTGATACAGGTGTTAACAGTCATGTTTTACAGATGATAAGATTAAGGTTTAGAGAGTTTAAATTCATTGCCATTATTTGTGTTAAAGTGAGGATACAAATCCAAGTTTGTTTTATCTCAGTGTTCACCTGCCTCCTTCAACTATTGCTTGATACAGTGAGGTTTGTTTTATTTTTGTCTTTTGTTGTCTATTTCAAACCCCCATTCTCTCACTGCCCTTACTGTGTCACCATTAGGAGGGCATGAGTTCTTTACTACTAGAAGTGCTCAAAGACTTAATTGAACTTGGAGATGTTGTTAAGAGAAAGATTTGGGTCAATTGCCTTGGGTTTCTAGAGACAGTTTCTACTTATGGAGCACTTCCTGTGTGTTGTCTTGTTTTATGCCCCAACAATGCTATAAGGTCAGTAGTATGGTCATTCCTGTTTTGTGAATAAGAAAGTCATAGTTCAGAGCAATTATATGAATTGTTCAATGTCATTCACCAAGAAGGGTATGATCTAGGAAGTAAATTCCCAACTCCTTGCCACAGTGCTTTGCCAGCCATCTGCACTGCAATACCTGGTTTTCTGGTCTTTGATGTTTGTCTCATCTATTCTATCTTTTGCACTACTAGTAAATTCTAATAGCCCAATAATGTGGTTTTACCTACCCCAAACTTCTTGGTACCTTGCCATTATGGGCACTACTTAGTTTTCTTGCCTAATATTTTCTTATTATTATTATAGTCTTGTTATTCCAATAACTTTTATCTATTCCCATTTTTTGATCATACTCATGCTGTTCTGGAATATTCT
Source organism: Castor canadensis (assembly GCF_047511655.1). Classification (NCBI taxonomy): domain Eukaryota; kingdom Metazoa; phylum Chordata; class Mammalia; order Rodentia; family Castoridae; genus Castor; species Castor canadensis. The sequence goes on from NC_133394.1 coordinate 86,889,808, forward strand.
CATATTGTCTGCCCTATTGACCTTTCAACTGCCTTGAAGGTTCAGCCCTCTACCACTGGCCTATTGAATATTATTTGTGTGCATGTGTGTGTGTGTGTGTGTGTGTGTGTGTGTGTGTGTGTGTGTGTGTGTTTTCCTGAGACCTTGGACAATTTCCTCTTTGAATTTCTTAATGCTTTAGTTATATCTTCAGTGGGGATACTAGTGTTTAATACAGGGAGGTGAGGGTTAAATTAATTAATGCCTGTAAAGTACTTATATTAGTGCTCAAATACATGTTAATTGAAGAGGTTATTGCTTGTGTCTCTGACCTCTTCAATATCAAGAGCCATGTGTTTTTCCCTTCCATAGTACCTAGCATATATTTTGTACACTTTTGTATCACATTAACGTCTATGAATCAAGTCGATCTTCCAGCACTGAAGGTTCATAATTATTTTGCCATTAAATGATTTGTTGTTCATTTGAAATTCAGAATTAATCAGGTATCCTGTATTTTATTTTAAAAACCAGACAACCCTATCTTAACTAGCTCCTCTTCTCCCCTTCACCTGGGAAACCCTTGTCCCCATCTTTCCCCTTTTTATAGCCTCTGCCTTGCCATAGATCATGTCTCAGGCCAAGGGGGACACCAGTAGGGAATAGCAGCTGTGCCAGCTGTCTGTCCTCACTGCTCTAGTGTGAAATTCTGGCAAGAGCAAGTTTCCCACTGCAAGTATCAGGGCTGTGACCAAAGGTGTATGACTAGCATCCTGTTTATTAATTGTTCATGTGTTCACCAGTTCATTCAGTCATTCATCCAATGATTATTAAATGTTCTCATTGTTCTAGGCATCCTTTTGGAGCCTTGCCAAGAGACATTCAAACTGTTTTGACTGTGACCTACAGTAAGAAATGTATTTTACATTGAGATTCTAGCTGCACATAGCGATTTATACCTAGGACACTGAAATTAAGTTGTGGATACACTGTGGTCTTTGCAATTCCTTTCCTTTCCATTCCATTTCTTCCATTCCATTAAAAAGTAAACCATTAAAGACCTACTAAATTGACTTCATGGGTTGTAACCCACAATTTGAAAAGCACTGTTATGTAGGATAATAAGATTCTATTTTTACAAAACAATTTATTTCACCCTGTTATCCCAGTCCTATATTTATGCATTATTACAGTATGCATTAGAAGATTCTTATGGTCTATCTTGGGAAGCCAGTCCCCATGAATAACATTATTGTTTGGGAGGAAATATTTTCAGGGTTTCAATCAACTAATCTACCAAACAACATCTGATAAATATTCTGCCTCTAAATTGGGAAACATTTGGGTCAAAGGTTCAAAATGTTACCTGAGCATATTTTATGACATAGTTTTTAAAAATTTTGAACAATGAGCCTGAATTTCAATTTATTTCTCTCTTAGCATCTGCTGATGACAAATGTGCTCTGCTGGTTGGATTGACTCACAGGATTATATTGTATGAATCTCTCTAGTTTTATATTTTAGTTGACTATTCCTTCTCTCTTTAAGGAAATTAAACTTTCAGACTGTTTTTCTCCCCCTTTTCTCCCTAACTTGCCTGTTAGAACTCTTGGTTTTGTCCATGACAATGAACAGATGAGCTCCTTTGTCATATACTCATATGACATGTACGTGCTCATTCTTCTGGGCTTCGAACATCCAGAGAATAAACCATGTGTCTGGCTGTTTTGAAGCAAGTAACTCGGACAAGTGTGACTGGTGCTTCTGTGACTGGATGCTGGTGAATGACCAGAGAGGGACGTTTTCTTTGAGACTAATAGCTCCTATTGCCACTGCTGGATTTTCTATGAGGATCATTAGAATTTTAAGCTAATGGAGACTGGATTTGTCTTATAATTTCACAATTCTTGTTTGAGGGCCCAGTGAGTTACTTTACTATATCTGAGCCATTGTGTATGCAGGGGCAACTTTACTTACCTTACTTTTTGTGCTGGCTGCTTTTAAACTCCTCATGTGGTCTTAAATGCACATGCTTTATTTATAGGAATATTTGGTTCCATTATGATTATATCTGTCTAATGGCTTCTTGCTGAGAAAGTGTTAGATGATTTTGTTCTTTTTTGTGTGTGTTTCAGTAAGGAAAGGCTGGTGTTTCATCTGTCAAATGGCCAGTGTTGGCAGCATGTCGTACAGAGCAGAGATGGGAGCTTTCCTCTTTGATGCATTTCTTTTGCTTAGTACTTTTCAGTTTATAATAGTCTTCTGGTATATTATGAATTTCTTTATTTGCACATCTTTGATAACATACAATAGGTCCAGTAGTGACATTTACATTTGGAAAGTTCAACCTACATAGAGTCACTCTTTAAGGTGGTTCACAAATAAAATGACAACTTTTATTTATTTGAATTTGGGATGAGCAAAGACTTTTTTTCACCTTTGGAGAGCTTTGAATATAGTCTAGACCTCTTTCTCCAAATGCCTGTAATTTATTAACTGTTCTCTCCAAACCTTTACATTTTCAAACCAAAATGGAGGCCTTATTGTCCCCCGTGTACCCATGTGACACTCACTTCTTTCTAGTTCCATGATCAGCCACAAGTACCACCCACTTTCTTTTCACCTACAGTAGCCCTGTTGTGCCAGCTTTGTTTTTGGGTTTTTTTTCCTCCCTTCATTTTCCTCTATGGACAATCTGTCAGGGACTCCTGCAGATTCTTTCTTGGACTTACATCTTTCTTTTTTTTAATCCATACTACTCTTCGTTCACTGATTTCTCACAAATACTTTTTGAGCACCTATATAACCAAGGAACAGTAGCATCTGTGGAGGATTTCACAATAAAGTCATATTGGTTTTCTTCCATCAGAGCTTTCTTCTCTCTACAACTTCTGTATGTGGTGCTAGATATGGCAATGCTTTTTCATCTTTGCTTTCCCATGTACTGGTCTGCAATACTTTCTATTTCCAAAGATTCAATTTTCTAAATTCTCTTAAGCCATTTCTGAGGTCTTATATCAAGTATCTCACCCTGCCTAGCCAATTTTATCTCCTTCCATTGATTTTCTTTAGGGATTCTCATCTGTTTGCTCCTGTGGCATTGTTTATGCTACTTGTCAATCCTCTGATTGACCAGTGCCCATTCTTCTACTCTTCCTAACAACCCTCCCTAATCTTCAGGGGCATAGCAGGGAGGCAGCCTTTTATGAAGTCTTTTCCAAACACAGTGGAGGCTGCAGGAATCATGCATTTGCCTTCCAATCCTGACCCCTCAATTCTAACCTACGAAAACTTAACCAGATAAATAATTTCTTTGTGATTCAGTTTTGTTTTCTGTAAAATTGGAATAATAGTAACAGCAGCTATATAATTTGAGTTATTATGAGGACTAAATAAAATAACTCAACTGAAATACTTAACATAGTGTCTGGTATGAAGTAATTTACAAATAACATGTCTAATAGCAATAGTAATTATTATAATAAACTTTCAGGTTGACCCCTCCACACTCTGAGCTACCCTTCTTTGACTATCATAGAACATACTCTATACTTTTCTGAATCTTTCACAGTGTTGAGCAAAACAGAGGTGCTCAATCAATGCTTGTTTAATTGGGAAAATATATCATATGCTATTTTAGCAGAATTTTGGAATAACTTTTTTTCCTGGATACATTTAATTTTATCTTGTGGAATTGTTACAGCCTCATCCTTTGGCAACTTGCCCCTCCCCGCCCAGTCTGTACGCTATATGTTGTGGCTAAATAATGATAATAATGTACTTTTACTTATAACTATGGCAAAAAAAAGCAGAATTTAAAAAGTGTGCCAATTATAAATGCCACTTACGTGAAATTTAACCATAGGTTGCAATGTAATTAAATACAGAATATTTTTTATTTTTCAGTTGGCTGTAAACATATATCCTCAATGTAAGTCAAGTGAAGCCAATCAATGTCATAAGTCAAGATTTTATTCATCAGACTTATTTTCCACTGTTGGTGAAGAATTCTGATTTGTCATCAGATTCGATTACTCCAAAAGTAATTTTCTCCAATGAACACTTACCAGTGGGTTTTCTCATTACATTTCCAGTGAGAAAGCGGGAGTAATGATGCCCTACTTCCCCGGAAACTCTGTGAGGTGCCTGGAAGCGTGGGAATTTATTTTCACGGAGGTGATTTGAATTTGACTGGAGGTCATGTGAGGAGCTGACAGCTAGGGTTGCAGTGTTGTGAATCGCAAACAACTGGGAGCAGGAGTCCTAAGATCCTAGATTCCAAACCTGAATCGTTCCTCTCTGGCTACATGCTATTCAAGGAACTCTCCTTTCTTCTGTGAGTCTCCATTTCCGCAGCTTTGATATGAAAGTATCAATATTCAGTTTGCTTCACTCAGAAATGATGTGAGGCTTTAGTGTGGTAATAAATGTGAAAGTCCTTTATAAAATGTCAAGCATGATACAAACGTGAATTGCCATTCTTGCTGCTATGCTGAGGAGAAGAGACACCCTAGGTGCATATTCGGCATCCTGGGCATGCAGGAACCTGCTGGTGAATGAACTGTTGGAGGTGGTATGAATGGGAAGGAATTGAAATGCCTCTATTTATCAGCCAGAGAAGGAAAGATTTTACAAGAGCTCTGGGCTTCTGAATCCAAAACACCTGTCATCTTTCTTAGAGTTCTTGGTGTGCTTAGGAACTGCACTGACAGCCTAAATTCCAGGCAGCCTTAAAAAGCTATAGTTTTGTTATATGAAGACTCCTTTTCCAGAATGATGTTATTTAGTTTGGAATGTGATTGGGAAGTGATATGGTGGGAATGAATCTGACCATGAGTTAGTCCTCTTAGGAAGGCTGTATACTTGAATGGTTCCCCAATGATTATTGGAGTTTAAATTTTGTTTTGGGTAGACTCTAAATTCTTCTAGAGAAAATCCTTGATTTCTTTTTTAGCTTCTCATGATTGCTGGTATATTGTACTGTACCAAGTGCATGCTACCTGGGGGAGCCTTGTGGAAGACACAAAGCAAGGTAGGGTTTGCTAGCCTCAAGGAACTCATAGACAGATGCGAAGGCTGACTTTTTGAATGGCCCATCTTCCTTTCAGAAGTGGGGTCTCATGATGGCCATTACTGTCCACGCCCATGACGTGTTCACATATTCCTTACCTTGTCCCTTGTCCTCATACTCGCTTTGTGAAGATGTGTTAATTATGGACACATCTTTGGACTTTGATTTCTTCTTTGTAAAGTAGGTGACATAATAGATCCTACCTTACATGGCAGTGAGGAAGTGTATTTACTGCATTTAGCTCAGGGCTAGTGATGTAGTTATTTATAACAATAATAATTTGTCTATTAAGCTCATCCTTCAATATCCCATGGTTTTAATCTTTAAAATACAGTGTAATTACCTGGAATTGTGCTGGCTATTTACAATTGGCACAATCATGTTGCAGTTGGTGTGTGGAGGGAGATAGTGGAGAAAATAGAGAAAAAATAGCATTTTTTAAAAAAAGTCTGAAGGATAACTTCACCAGAAATTCCATTTTATTCTTTGTCCAAAGTTCAATGCCAGTCTGTTACTGGAATCATAGTAAGCCTTTCTTCTCAGAGTTCAAAACAATTCCACACTTGCCCTTTTATATCTATTTACTGCCATTCTCTAGAAGGAATGATCACACACTTAACATCCTCCAGGCAGTCTTGATCCAGGGAATTAGAACCATGTTCAAGTTCTTGAGAGAGACAGAGGTAGTGTCCCCAGACAGTGTTTCAAATTTCCTAGCTCTATGTAATGTGTGTGAACAGTAGAGGTCTACCTTCTTGGGTCAGAGCTGAGATTTTACTATACCCTTAGTGTGACAGCACCTGTAATCTATTTGTATCCAGAGATTTATAAAGGGATTAAAGACACTTTCTGAACTAATTTGAAGTAGGCTTATGAGTAAAATTCCATCAGTGTATGGAAGGGGAGATAGTGACAAAAGGCTGTTTGCAGAGACGGGCTCCTGGGCCAGACCCAGAAGGAGGGTGGGAAGTTTTAAGATTGTAGATTGCAGAAAGGTATAGTGACTGTTTTCTGAACTTCTTCTCTTCCTGCTGTTTCCTGAGCTTAGCTACCCTGCGACACTAAAAAGAACTTGACATATGATGACCCAAGCAAGTCTGCTATGGGGCCCTCTCAGACAGAAAAACTCAAAGCCAAGGGAGCATGTACCTGGGCCCAGCAGCAATGAACAGCTTAGTGCAGAGACAAGGGAGGCACACAGGCAATCTGCAGCCAGCATTGTCCATGGGCTGGCTGGCTGGTTCAGGAAATTATGGCATAATTTTCCCCAGAGGCCATCTACTGATGCCCAAGGAAGAAGGAATGCTTGGAAGAGAATCTGTTACCTCAGGATGGGAATGGGGTTATGTAGCAAGCAAAACTCAGGTGTGAGATGGTGGCCTTTTTTTTTTTTTTGTGGTAGTATTAGGGTTTGAACTCAGGACTTCATGTTTGCTAGTAGGTACTCTACCACTTGAGCCACTCTTCAGCCTGAAGGTGGCTTTGTTTTTTTTGAAACCATATTTGGGTCTGCATAATTGATCCATGTAATCCTGTCAAATTCCTTCTTTCTTATTCCATTCTTTTTTTATCCTAATCCCCACCCTGGTACTGGGGCCTCATGCTTGCCAGGTCAAGTGCTCTGCCATTTGAGACATACTCCTAGCCCTTTTTGTTTTAGATATTTCTCAGATAGGGTCTCACACTTTTGCCTGGGCCCGCCTCATGCAGATTCTCCTACTCATCCTTTAACCTCTGCTTCCTGAGGTTAGACCAACCACAGGTTTATGCCACCATGCCTGGCTTGTTTTCTAAGATAGAGTCTTGCTAACTTTTTGCCCAAGCTGTCCTCAAACTGTAATCCTCCTTGTTCTGCCTCCTGAGTATCTTGGGTTACAGTAGTGTATCACCACTCTTGGCTCTTCCTCCATTCTTGAATTAGGTTTTCCCAAAGGCTGCAGGTTGGCCTTTTGTGAAATCTAATTACCAAAGTCAATTTTGCCCCCAGTGAGCTTGTACTTAGTATTCATTTTGACTAAATTTCATACATGGTAAAACAGGTTCTCCTGCTTCTTAGGAGAAATTTGGGTGATGTGGTAGAGGTCAGACCCCACAAAGAGCCACAAACTGACAGAAAGACTCACAGATAGACTGACACACAATGACTTGTTCCTGGAATAACAATAATAATTATACCACTCTGTGACCAGTAGTTAAAGCAAATCTAGGAATCATACTGGCTTTATTTACCAGCTCTGCTCCAAAGCCATAAGTGTGCTTGTGTACGTGAGACCACATGCATGGGGTGCTTTTTAGGGGTTAATGAACTGACCTTCCTTTCCTTTTGAGCTCTGTTTTGCATCCTCCCACCCCTTCAGCTCAGGGAGTTCCTTTCTAAGAATCTGTGACATAGCTGTGTGCGACTTTTATTTTTTCCATCTCACTCTGCAAATAGAAACTGATTTCATTTTTTTCTCATGTATAAAGATAGTGCATCTGATTTCACAGGCCAGAAAGAAATGATTGGAAAGCTTCCAAACAGGCCCTGGGGAACTCCCTAAAATTATCCTCTGCCTTATGGACTGTCCAGATTGTCTATATGTGTGGCTAGGGAAAGTGGGGGCAGGGAAGAGGGATTTGGGGAATAAAATTTCCTTGTGTCCAGTTGTTGTGAGTGAGTCAGATGGCTGGGAGAGTCCTCCTGATGCCTACTGTGATTTTTTAAGGGTCTATTTACTTGGTGCCAGGTTTGTGAGTCCAAGCAGCTGGGCGGACCCTCTGGGGTTCCTGGTTAATTCAACTCCCTCTCTCTGCATATTGCACAGACTTCTCTTGTGTGCAAATACTGCCTGGATAAATGCAGGGACTTCTTGCTTTCCTCATGTTGTTGCATCTTTGATTTGGAATTGCTGAGGGCTGGAGTGACTAAGAAAGAAGCTGTTACTCAGCAGAGTTGGTGAACAATAAGCAATAGTTCCAACTCTTTAGAATTTACCAAAACACCTTACATACATCATTTTATTAAAAACAGAGTAAAATAGTAGTTACTTTACCTTATTTACAGGTGGAAGACCAAAGAGCAGGGAATTAAGAAATATTAGTTATTGGAAAACAGTTTGGATCTAAAATTGTACAGCCAGTCTTGCAGATAATAAAAATAATTTCCCATATTTTTCTGTATATAGCTACCCTCCCCCCCCTTGGCAAGGTCTCACTGTGGAGCCCAGGCTAGCCTCAAACTCAGATGCTTCTGCCTCTGCCCTCCTGCATGTTGAGATTACAAGCATGAGTTACCACACTGGCCCTTATGTCTTCCTTTTTAATAGGATAATAATTACCAGTGTGTGTGGCGGTGGGGATAGGGTGGGCATTTTTAGGAAATGGGGGAGATTTGGCCAAAGGATACAAAGTTTTAGACATGCAGAATGAATAAATCTAGAGATTTGATGAGGACTGTAGTTAATAGTAATGTACTGAGGATTTTTGCAAAGAGTACGGTGTGTGTTGAGTATGCTTAGTTCCTCCACATGCACACAAAAAAAGGGCAACTGTGTGAGAGGATGAACATGTTAATTTGCTTAACTATAGCAACAACTTCATTACATATATCAAAACATCAAGTTAATACTTTAAATATAACTTCTAAAAAAAAGTAGCATTATAAAAATATTGCCAGTTGAAATCACTAAAAATGAAGTTTTCTGAAAGTCATAAAGTAGTACAATAATTTAAAAAATCTACTACAAATATAATTTGAGGATGTAGCTCAGATACAATGGAGAGCATAACTAAAAACTATAAACTATTATTTAAATGAAAATATTCTATCACTTGTAAAGGGCCATCCCATTTCTGGCTTTGCATATGAATATGAGCAGACGAATGAGAGCACCTTGAAGATCTGGTTCCAAAATTATTCCCCAGCCTTCTTTTCCCTACATTAGCATAAATTCCACCTGTCATTCTATTCATGCGACCTCTTCCTTTGGTGACCTGATATCACTGGGTGAAGAGCACCCACCTGTGAACTCTAGAGAATAGTTACATTTTTATCTCTAGACAAACCATTCCTAAAGTGCAGCAGGCTGGGGTGATTGCCCAGGATTTGATGTTCTGGGGTGTTCTGTCCTGCTGGTGGCTGAGAATATTATCAGTGGAGGAGAATAATCAACACATTTTGTGGTACATTGCTAAAGATTTTGAAGCACTTTCACAAAATCCTCTTAATAGCTTTTGAAATATTTGACAGATTTGGAAGTTAAGGTTTAGAGAGGTAAAGCAAATGTCCTGAGATAATCATAGCCAGGAAGTGACAGAACTGGAACTTCAGGTCTAGGTCTTCTTTTCCCATGTTCTTCCGCTCCTTGAAGGGCAAATATGATCCCCTCATCACTGTAAGGAGACAACTGAGACTCCTATGCATTTATCGTCCCAATGATAACTCCAGCCACTCTAGGCAGAGGTAGCACCTCCCACTTCTACTATCTAAGGCTGCCCTTTGATCATTATCTTCAAGAGTTTAAGTTCAAGTACTCTGTCACTTGGCACTTATTTTGTGTGACAATGGGCAAATTTTTGAACATCTCTACACTTCAGAGTTTTCACTTGTAAAATGGTAACAGTGGTTACTATGAGGATTAAATGAGAGTATGTATATACATCTGTAGCTGTCTTTCTCTATGTGTAGCATTAAGCACTATAACTGCAAATAATTAACATTAGATGTCACCTTTCTTTTTCTTATTGTCTTTATTCTTCCACTTCATGGTTGGGCTTGATTTACATTTTAACCTATCTCTTTCTCCTGTACTAATTGTTTTTTTTAGGGAGGGGCGGAGTGGACGTGTGGTGGTAGTTGGAAAGGCCCAAGAGAAGGCTTACACCATATGTTGTATCCTTGGCCCACAATGAAAACCAAATTAGGTTTGGTAGCAGTAGCAGTGACAGAAGATTGGCTTGATTCCTTTTTTTGTCTGAGTAAATAAACCGGTGTTTATTTTTCTTCCTTGAGCTTCTTGTCTACCACTGTCTGTGCTAGGCTGATTATTCATTGAACAAGTATTTATTTCATCCCAATTGTGTGTTCTGTATGTGTGTTTGGTGCTGCAAGGAATGCAAAAGGAGTAGGAAATAGTCTCTGCCCCAAGATTACTTAAGAAAGTTTCATTTTTAAGCACAAAGAGAGAGACTTTTACTGAGCAGAGCTGTGCTAGAAAACCACTATGCTTGTTCTAGGGTAAAGATTTCATAAATTTACTCTTTCTCAAGTGCTTCCAAGTGCGATGACATCATGTAAAATATTTTTCAAAATGAGTAGATTTTAGAAGAATTTATGCTTTTTTGGATTAAGGCTAAAAGTAGGTAGAATACATTATCATTTGTGTCCTGCCACTTTCCAAAACACGAATAAGGACTGAAAACAGTAAAAAGGTGGGATTGTGTCTAAGTTTGCATCCACTCATAAAGCATTTTTAAAACTATTGCTCCTTCTTGGATTTTCTGATTTTGTTTTGTAGTGCCTTGGGCGAGTTACTTTCTTCATATGTAAAGTGCTTCACATAACAATGTTTCAGTGGAATCTCCTATAGATTAAGTGAGGTGGGATGCAAAAGTATGCAGCGGAGCGTCTGGCATATGGTGGTGCGCATCCAATCAGTAATACTTTTCTTTCTACACTGGTGGATATGCCCCTTGTCTCTCCTAGACTAGAGGTTTAAGTTGAACCTTCCTTCTGGAGATCCTCCTTCTGTTGTCTGCTTTTATTCTGCTACACACTGGAGCACCATCTATAGCTCTGCATGGTCCCTCATGCATGCATAATCCATCAAAGGGTTAATAGTGCTGTGTTTCAACCTTTCTGGTTTGCTGGAGCTACTTAATCAGAAAAATCATTACAGCTTTTTTGTGTGTGTGTGCAATCTATTGATGTCCAAAGCAACTAATTAGAGAGAGAGAGTATAGAAAATCAATCTTTACTAACATTGACATTTCTTCCAACTTAAGCAATTGGTGTGAAGTCCTGTAGAGATCTAAAATCATCCCAGATGACTACATTACAGGATTCAAATAGGTTCTTGGTAGTAGAATGAAGGTTATTTGGACATTAAATACATAGTCAGAATTTAGAAGGGATCCAGCATATTGCATGAGTTCCCTGGATAAGCAGTTTTTACTCATGGCATTATTAAAGCTGCTTCAGGCAACAGGAGACCAGTATTACTCTTTGAGAGTCTATCCTACTACAAAACAAAGGAAAGAGGATTATGTTAAAATTTCCTTTACCTTTCCACTGTTTGTTCTTTATCCACTCCAAACTTCAGGAAGCCAACCTGGAGCGAAATACACCAACAGGGTTGTCTTGGGCTCAAGTTTCTAACCGGTTTTGTCCAGTGAGGCTCATTGGTCAAAGGAAGACTGAGTGACTGTGAGGGCAAGGTACTTATTACCCCATTCTCTACCCGTGTGGTCCCGTTGGCCTCGCTCTATCCCTGTACCTAAGATCACAGCCCTCTCCACTCCGCCAGCCAGCCTGTCTGTCTTCATCTTCCTGTGACTCTCTCTTCTCTTGCTGTTTGAGTGATAATTGGGCATGTTATTATCCCCAAGATATTCCACCACACCAGGTGATTTTTCCTAAGCCTTCCCTCACCTTTGTGAACAGTCAGTTTTATCAAACGTTCCTTATATTACTAATTTGAGTATGTCATGTGTTTTCAACCAGAACCTTGAATGGTAGAGGAATAGTAGCAACCTCCTCTTGAAATGTCAGAGTGACCATCTGAATTATTGGTTTGTGAAAACTTTTGCCAATTTATAAAAATACTGTTTATCTCAATATATGCACATAAATGTGCATATGAGGCAGGAATGATATATAATGGTGTAGCTTCTGTTGATTGTGATTTGTGGTTAAGTGGAATGCATTGTGTGGGATGAAGACATCACTAGAGTCTTAGTAAATGCCAGACTTAAATCAGTGGACTCTTTAGAGATAGAGTAGGGTACAAAGGGCAGTGCATCTTAATTTCTTAGCTTGCAGGTAAGAAATCTGCATCCCCAAGAAGCAAGATGAGTTGCCCAAGACCATATGACTATTGTCAGTCTATTTGAGCTGCTATAACAAAATGTGGTTTATAGACTTGGTAGTTATGAAAAGACAGCTGATTTTTCCACTCTTAACCATATCTGATGGATGATACAGAAGATCTTTCTTAAGATCTCTTATAAAGGCACTAGTCTCATTCAGGTCGTTTCTGTTTCAATGACCAAATAACCTCCCAAAGACTCTACTTCCTAATATCATCTTAAGGGAGTGAGGATTTCAATATATAAATTTTGGGGTGAGGGGGGCTTAAACTTTCAGACCATAGCAACTAGTGTGTGGCAAAGTTGAACCATGTTTTATGACCCTAAGGCTAGAGGTTGTTTAAGTGCTCCAAACCACGAAAAGAGGTTAAATTTAGTTTCTATTAAATAAAATGCGTGAATTTGACATTCAGTGGCCAGCTGGCAGTTAGGCAGAAATATATGCTTAAGGATGGTGTTGTGGGTTTTGATTAGTTTTTGAAGGAAATTAAGTGCAAGTGATGAATTTCAGTTTACAATAAATCACCTGTCACATCAGCTTAGCCTTACAGAAAAATGTTATGATGATGTTAACACTTTTAAAAATGTAATTTATTCACAAGGGAATCTTAGCTGTGTAGTATTTTTGGTTTTTAAAAATATAATTTATGCTTATGTCGAGTGATGAATTATAAAACGCTCAAAGAAGAATCCCTATCTCTGAATAAATTTCATTATTAACAGAGTTTCTAGGAAACTAGTCTTTCTTCACTGTTTCATATCAGAAAAATATTTGCTAATCTATTGTATATAGTGGGTATGCACACTGAGAATTGGAGCAGTTATCCATGGAGGGTGTCATTGTTCTGCTCTTAAGATAGTAATAGCCTAATGCAAGGGAGATAGGATAAAGACTATCTCCGAATTGAAAAATAAATGGCAAAATTTTCTACTTAAGTCAACTGCAAGGAGAGCCTACTTCAATTATACAGTTTAAGATAACCTCTTCAATTATAGTGTAAGCCCTTGAAGTCAAAGGTGAAAACCGACATCTTTTTTCACAGTCTCTCCTACCTCTTTACATGGTGGGCAAGGAAAATGGAAATTACTCAGTAAGCATGTGGCAAATAAATTGCAATAAGTGGTGGTATCGCAGTAGCTCAGGAATAAGAAGATGCATTCAGTCTAATTTGTTGTTTTATCCAGCTCACAGTTGCTATTCTAGGTGGCTGATTCATTGGGAGTATCACTTTGCTATACGTTGTGTTTATGGGTGGTGATAATTCTTTTTTATTTAGTTTGCACATAGAAGAATTGGATTATAAATTCAATGTTATCTCTTTAATAAATTAAAAAATGAAACTGTTTAGGCAAACAAATCAATAACATGATGGCTTAAATCAATTTCGCTATGAACATCACTTTTCTTGTGCAAAGAACCTTGAAAATTAATACACATAAGCTGTTTATTGGCTACAGATTTTGCACTGTGATACTAATCCATAAGAATGGTGACTCAGGCCAGCTAGCTGTGTTGGTTTTCCTTGCATAGTTGTAATGAACAAGGGCAATCTTTGCTCTAATTCTGCCTTCATGGATAACTCTGCACATTATTATATCACTGTATCACATGCATATTTCACAATTGAAAAGCTACCCAATTTGCCTCTGTGTCCTTTGCAAACATCATAAGTGGGTCCTTGTCTTTTTAATATCAAGACTGACTTGATTATCTTTTGAATAATGAAGATTTCTGAGAAACAGATCTTTTGAAAAGATAATGGATGAGTATGTTTATCCAGATGTAGAAATTATGTGGTGATAGTGACTTTTCCTCCAAAATGAAAGTTACATAAAAAGCTACGCAATTGTCCTTAAGGGAGGATGATCAATGCCTCTCTATTATTTATTTTATCAAATTAGTTGTCTTCCACTGTGACCCCCAATGTGTACACATCTGACAGGTTGCAGGGCTGAGATTGTATGCATAGATCTGTCTCTTTCTTTTTCCTTTCTTCCTTCTCAAGTTGTAAGGACCAGAAAACTTCCATTTTGAAAAATATGTAGCCATCTCCTTTCTTTTTTTATCCTTTTAAAAAAATTTTCTTTCTGTTATGGGAGTAGAAAGCCATTCATCTGAAGAAGTTTAGCGAACTTTTTTGCTATGTTTAGTTTCACTCTCTTCTTTTCAGTTCCCAACAAATATGGGGCTGTTGTCCCACCAAGAATATCAGCATCAATATTTTCCAAACAGCAGGATTATAGAATGAATATACAAATGAATAAATGCATAAAGCCACTTGATCCCTTTCCCACAGACCTGCCTCTTTCCCCATCCCTTGCATTATTACTAAGGAAACTTGAATGACACTTTACTCCATGAATGTACATTTTTAAGGATTAAACGTACTCTTTAATGGACCCCTTTACCATTTCTCTTGGCCCTAATGACTGTCAGATTTGACTTTTATGTGATTCCATTTGTTTTCAAATATTGAGGATGATAAGAGACGTTAGATTTCCTAATATAATTTGTCCTTCTTTAGGCACTGGACTATAAAATATTTTAAGGTGACATTGATTATGAAGATATGTTAGCAAATTTAACAATATTTAAATTAATTATAAATATTTGCATCTGACTTTTAAGTTGAAACTGTTCTTTCTTTTCAATTTATAAGTATTGTTCAATTAAAGAACACAGAAACATAAAATTTAATGTACCTTTTATTTTTACTTTTTTTTGATATTTTCTAAACTCTAAATTTATAAATCTTGAAGCATTTTATGAGCAAATCTTTAGTCGCTATTATATATTATATATTCCAATATGTTCACCCTATTGAAAGGTGTTACAAAAAATAAAATGGAAAATTTCTTATTATCATAAACAGCACATTAACTTGAAATACTAACACTATCCTGAACTTTTGCTACAACTTATTTATTTATTTATTTATTTATTTTCCTTTTATTCATATGTGCATACAATGTTGGGTCATTTCTCCCCCCTTCTCCCTGCCATCTTCCTTACCCTCCCCACCCCTTCCCTCTCCCCTCCACCCACTCACAACCAGGCAGAAACTATTTTGCCTTCATCTCTAATTTAGTTGAAGAGAGAGTATAAGCAATAATAGGAAGGACCAAGGGCTTTTGCTAGTTGAGGTAAAGATAGCTATACAGGGAGTTTACTCGCATTGCTTTTCTGTACATATGTGTTACATTCTAAATTAATTCTTCTCAAAATAACCTTTTCTCTAGTTCCTGATCCCCTTCTCCTATTGGCCTCTGTCACTTTAAAGTATCTGCATTGGTTCCTCTGCATTGAGGGCAACAAATGCTATCTAGTTTTTTGGGTGTCTTACCTATCCTCATACCTCCCTTGTGTGCTTTCGCTTTATTATGTGATTAAAGTCCAATCCCCTTGATCTAATGTCTGCATATGAGGGAGAACATACTATTTTTGGTCTTTTGGGCCAGGCTAACCTCGCTCAGAATGATGTTCTCCAGTTCCATCTATTTACTTGTGAATGCTAACATTTCGTTCTTCTTCATGGCTGCATAAAATTCCATTGTGTATAAATACCATATTTTCTTAATCCATTCGTCAGTAGTGGGGCATCTTGGCTGTTTCCATAACTTGGCTATTGTGAATAGTGCTGCAATAAACATGGGTGTGCAAGTGCCTCTGGAGTAACCTGTGTCACTTTCTTTTGGGTATATCCCCAAGAGTGGTATTGCTGAATCATATGGCAGATCTATGTTTAGATTTTTAAGAAGGCTCCAAATGTTTTTCCAGAGTGGTTGTACTAGTTTACATTCCCACCAGCAGTGTATAAAGGTTTCTTTTTCCCTGCATCCTCGCCAATACCTTTTGTTAGTGGTGTTGCTAATGATGGCTATTATAACAGGGGTGAGGTAGAATCTTAGTGTGGTTTAATTTGCATTTTCTTTATGGCTAGAAATGGTGAGCATTTTTTCATGTGTGTTTTGGCCATTTGAATTTCTTCTTTTGAAAAAGTTCTGTTTAGTTCACTTGTCCATTTCTTTATTGGTTTATTAATTTTGAGAGAATTTAGTTTTTTTAGTTCCCTATATATTCTGGTTATCAGTCCTTTGTCTGATGTGTAGCTGGCAAATATTTTCTCCCACTCTGTGGGTGTTCTCTTCAGTTTAGAGACCATTTCTTTTGCTGAGCAGAAGCTTTTTAGTTTTATGAAGTCCCATTTATCTATGCTATCACTTAGTTGTTGAGCTGCTGGGGTTCCATTGAGAAGGTCCTTGCCTATATCTATTAGTTCCAAAGTATTTCCTACTCTTTCCTGTACTAACTTTAGAGTTTGGGGTCTGATATTAAGATCCTTGATCCATTTTGAATTAATATTGGTATAGGGTGATATACATGGATCTAGTTTCAGTTTTTTGCAGACTGCTAACCAGTTTTCCAGAAGCTTTTGTTGAAGAAGCTGTCTTTTCTCCATCATATATTTTTAGCACCTTCGTCAAAGATAAGTTGGTTATAGTTTTGTGGCTTCATATCTGGGTCCTCTATTCTGTTCCACTGGTCTTCATGTCTGTTTTTGTGCCAGTACCATGCTGTTTTTATTGCTACTGCTTTGTAATATAGTTTGAAGTTGGGTATTGTGATACTTCTAGCATTGTCCTTTTTACTGAGTATTGCCTTGGCTATTCGTAGCCTCTTGTGTTTCCAAATAAATTTAACAGTTGATTTTTCAATCTCTTTGATGAATGTCATAGGGATTTTGATGGGAATTGCATTAAACATGTAGATTACTTTGGGGAGTATAGACATTTTTACTATGCTGATTCTACCAATCCATGAGCATGGGAGATCTCTCCACTTTCTATAGTCTTCCTCAATCTCTTTCTTCAGAATTTCGTAGTTTTCCTTGTAGAGGTCATTCACATCCTTTGTTAAGTTTACACCTAGGTATTTGATTATTTTTGAGGTTATTGTAAATGGAGTTGTTTTCATATATTCTTTCTCAGTTTGTTCATTATTAGTGTATAGAAATGCTAATGATTTTTCTATGTTGATTTTATATCCTGCTACCTTGCTATATCTGTTGATGGTGTCTAGGAGCTTTTGAGTAGAGTGTTTTGGGTCTTTAAAGTGTAGGATCATATCATCTGCAAATAGGGATATTTTGACAGTTTCTTTACCTATTTGTATTCCTTTTATTCTTTCTTCTTGCCTAATTGCTCTGGCTAGGAATTCTAGTACTATGTAGAATAGGAGTAGAGATAGTGGGCATCCCTGTCTGGTTCCTGATTTTAGAGGGAATGTTTTCAGTTTTTCACCATTAAGTATAATGCTGGCTTTAGGTTTGTCATATATAGCTTTTATAATGTTGAGGAACTTTCCTTCTATTCCTAGTTTTCTTAGAGCTTTTATCATGAAATGGTGTTGGATCTTATCAAAGGCTTTTTCTGCATCTATTGAGATGATCAAGTGGTTTTTGTCTTTGCTTCTGTTAATGTGGTTTATTACGTTTATTGATTTTTGTATGTTGAACCACCCCTGCATTCCTGGGATGAAGCTTACTTGGTCATGGTGATTGATCTTTTTGATGTGTTGTTGAATTCAGTTTATCATTGTTTTATTGAGGATTTTTGCATCAATGTTCATTAAGGAGATTGGCCTATAGTTCTCCTTTTTGGAGGTGTCTTTGCTTGGTTTTGCGATATGTGTAATAGTGGCATCATAAAATGTGTTAGGCAGTTTTCCTTCTCTTTCTATTTCATGGAACAGTGTAAGGAGGGTTGGTATTAGTTCTTTAAAGGTCTGATAAAATTCAGCAGAGAATCCATCTGGCCCTGAACTTTTCTTTTTGGGAAGACTCTTGATTGCTGCTTCAATTTCATTTTGTGTTATGGATCTATTCAGATGATTAATGTCCTCTTGGTTCAGTTTTGGATGATTGTTAGTATCTAGAAATCTATCCATTTCTTCAAGATTTTCAAATTTATTTGAATATAGGTTCTCAAAGTAGTCTCTGATGATTTCCTGGGCTTCCATGCATTTGTTGTTATCTCCCCTTTTGCATTCCTGATTTTACTGATTTGGGTTTTTTTCTCTCCTCATTTTAGTCAGGTTTGCCAGGGGTCTGTTGATCTTGTTAATTTTTCAAAGACCTGCTTTGTTTCATTAATTCTTTGTATTATTTTCTTTTTTTTGGTTTCTATTTAATTGATTTCAGCTCTTATTTTTATTATTTCTCTCCTTCTATTTGTTTTGGGAATTGCTTGTTCTTGTTTTTCTAGGAGTTTGAGATGCATCATTAGGTCATTGATTTGAGATCTTTCAGTCTTTTTAATATATGCAGTCATGGCTATAAACTTTCCTCTCAGGACTGCCTTTGCTGTGTCCCATAGGTTCTGTTAGGTTGTGTTTTCATTTTCATTGACCTTCAGGAACCTTTTAATTTCCTCTTTTATTTCATCAATGACCCATTGTTTATTAAGCAATGAGTTATTCAGTTTCCAGCTGTTTGCATGTTTTTTGTCTTTATTTTTGTTGTTGAGTTCTAGTTTTATTGCATTGTGATCAGATAGAATGCATGGTATAATTTCTATTTTCTTGTATTTGCTGAGGCTTGCTTTGTGCCCTAGGATATGATCTATTTTGGAGAAGGTTCCGTGGGCTGCTGAGTAGAATGTATGTTGTGTAGAAGTTGGATGAAATGTTCTGTAGACATCAAGTAGGTCCATTTGATCTGTGGTATGTTTTAGATCTAAGATTTCTTTATTGATTTTTTTGTTTGGATGACCTATCTATTGATGATAGTGGGGTGTTTAAGTTTCCCACAACCACTGTGTTAGAGTTAATGTATGCTTTTAGGTCCTTCAGAGTATGTTTGATGAAATTGGGTGCGTTGACATTGGGTGTATATAGGTTGATAATTATTATTTCCTTTTGATCTATTTTCCCTTTTATTAGTATGGAATGTCCTTCTTTATCTTGTTTGATCAACGTAGGTTTGAAGTCTACTTTGTCCAAGATAAATATTGCTACTCCTGCCTGTTTTTGGGGGCCATTGGCTTGGTAAATCTTCTTCCAGTCTTTCATCCTAAGCCTATGCTTATTTCTGTCTGTGAGATGGGTCTCCTGCAAGCAACAAATTGTTGGATCTTCCTTTTTGATACAGTTCATCAAATGGTGCCTTTTGATGGGGGAATTAAGTCTGTTAACAGTAAAGTGTTAGTATTGATAGGTATGTGGTGATTCCTGTCATTTAGTTGTCTTAGTTATTTGAGGGTTTATTGTGTGTAGCTAAATCAATGTTACTCTCTACTTTCTTGCTTTTTCTTTTACTGTAGTTTGGTATTGCCTGTCCTTTCATGGTTATGTTGGATTTCACTTTCTGTGTGCAGAATCCCTTGAAGAATCTTTTGTAGTAGTCACTTTGTGGTCATATATTGTTTTAGTTTCTGCTTATTGTGGAAGACTTTTATTGCTCCATCTATTTTGAATGATAGTTTTGCTGGGTAGAGTATCCTAGGGTTGAAGTTATTTTCATTTAGTGCCCAGAAGACCTCACCCCAAGCTCTTCTTCCTTTTAATGTTTCTGTTGAGAAGTCTGCTGTGATTTTGATGGGTTTGCCTTTGTATGTTATTTGTTTTTTCTCTCTTACAGCCTTCCATATTCTTCCTCTATTCTCTGTACTTGTTGTTTTAATAATAATATGTCATGGGGTAGTTCTATTTTGGTCAGGTGTGTTTGGTGTTCTGGAGGCCTTCTATACTGTATGGGCATAGTTTTCTCTAGATTTGGGAAATTTTCTGTTATTATTTTGTTAATTATATTATGCATTCCTTTTGCTTGCATCTCTTCTTCTTCAATGCCCATGATTCTCAAGTTTGGTCTTTTGATGGAGTCAGGAAGTTCTTGCATTTTCTTTTCACAGGTCTTGAGTTGTTTAACTAATAGTTCTTTGGTTTTTCCTTTAGTTACCATTTCATCTTTGAGTTCTGAGATTCTGTCTTCTGCTTGTTCTAGTCTGCTGGATTGGCCTTCCATTTTGCTTTGCATTTCTGTTTCATTCTTTTTTTCTTAGGTTTTCCATATCCTGATTGGCTTCCTCTTTAATATTGTCTATTTTTGTCCTGAGTTCTTTTATCTCTTTATTTATCATGTTCTTTGTTTCACTTTGGTATTTATACAGTATTTCTATAGTTTCTTTTATTTTTTCTTGTGCTTTCTCAAATTCTCTATTTTTGTTGTCTCAGAATTTCTTGAGTGTCTCCTGAACATTTTGGTTGACCATATTCAGTATCATCTCTATAAAATTCTCATTGATTATTTGCAGGATTTCTTCTTTCAGGTTGTTCTTATGGGCTTCATTGGGTTCTTTGATTAGTTTATCTTCGTTTTGTTGGAGTCTGGATCTGGGTATCTGTTGTCTTCATTTCCCTCTGGTTTCTGTACTAATTTATTATTGGGGGGAAAATGGTTTCCCTCTTTTTTCCGTCTTCCCATCATTGCCCTTGCTACTGTTACTGTGCTATTATTACTGTCCCTGTACTGTGTGTAATTCAGTATTGTCTAGCTTGTAATAATAACAATGGTGATATCTGGAGTGGAAGGGTGCGTTGAGAGGGGAAAACAAAGAAGGTAAAGAAAAAGGGAAAAAACCAAAACAAACACACACACACACTCAACACACACACACAAACAGAGCCAAAGAAATAAACAGGGAGAGATAGTGTAATAATCAAGGGTGAGCTAAACAGGCATTAGAGAGACACAGAAAGGATAATAATAATAATAAAATCCCAAGTTCAAATGCAATAAAGTTTCAGTCTTAATAATTTTAGTATTAGTCCTTCAGCCTCCAGTCCTGGTGTTGGTGTCTGAGAAGAAGTTCAGTCATTTTCTCATCAAAGGGGAAAAAACAAAAACAAAACAAAACAAAAAAATCCCAAGTTCAAATGCAATACAGTTTCAGTTAGTCCTTCAGCATCCCGTCCTAGTTCTGTTGTTGTCTCATCAAAGGAAGAGAAAAACAAAACAAAACAAAAAAAGAGTCTGGAGAGAGTCTTGTGAATGTCTATCTGAGGCTGTGATTCACCTGCCACCTACTGTTAGCCATCTGCTGCTGGAGGCTTTATTTATGCAGATCTCAGTTATGAGCTTTACACTCACCTAGAGCCGAAGGCTTTGTTTATTTAGAGTTCTCCTGGATGCATGCTCCTTTTGTTTTCTCCAGTATATAGCCCTACCCACCTGTTGCAATTGCAGTCTTTTTTTATTATTTAGAGTTTGGGGGGGCTCTGCCTCTCCCCCACTCTCCTGTGGAGCATGCTACACTTTAGCTGCTGTTACAAGCCTTCCCCTCTACAAGCACACTGGGGGAGGTGGTGCCACACTGGCCTTCTCCAGCTGGCTTGTTTATTTACAGTTCATGTGGGGAGTGCCCTACCCCCACTCTCCCGTGGAGCATGCCACAGTTTTTGCTACCTCTTTTAAACCAACCTTACTGGCTTTCCCTCTGGAGCTATAGAGGTTCTCCTTTGTGTACGTATCACAACTGTCCATGGTGCTGAAGCATATTGTCTTTTTAGACATAGTCCCAAAATGATGGCAACATAAGAAACATTTTAGTGTAATCTCCTGCAGGGGAGCCCCCATTTTCAGTGATGGTTGAGAGGGTGCTTGAATCACTTAGTTTGATATAGGTTGTAGTGACTGGTCAGGAAAGAATCATGTACCTGTTCTAGTACATCAAGCTAGTAAACTTGTCTTCATACTTGGAGGATCCAGGAGTCCAGTAAATGCACAAAACTTTACAGTTCAATTTGAAAAAGCAGTTACTTTATTATGAGTCTTCATAAACCCTTGAATACAGGAAAATGTGTACCGATTTCTCCTTACTGGGTATACTGATGAGACTTCATCAACTTGTAACAACTCTTCTTTTGGGGGTGATAAATCTTGTCTTGAAATAAACTAGAAAACATTCTAAGTCCTTCTTCATTTTTCAGTTTTTCAAAGACCTTCTTCAAATTCCAAGTGATTTTGGGGTACTTTCCAAATATGAAAGATTACTTCATTCTCTTAGAACTAGCCATTTTAATACATTCTTTACTTGTGATTTAAAAAATTGGGGGAAAGTTACAAAATTAAAGAAGATAACTTAAAACTACCAGATTAAAAACTCTGAAATAAAATAGTAGACATCTTTCTAAATCATACTTAGCAGATTTTTTTTGCTAAGTCTTTATTTCTCTTCAGCATTGTCTGAGATACCATTTAGCTTGTTCTTGCAAATTGGCTTGCTAATTTTATTTTCATTACTTTTGTCCTTGTTTGACTGCTTTTTTTATTTTGTAAATACTTGAAATCTATTTTAGTATTGATCTTTTACACATTAATAAGATTTACTTGTATTTTTTTAGGATGTGGGAAAAATTTTAGAGAAATGCAGGCTTTGTATCTTCCAAGTGCTATCTATAAGACAAAATACAAAAATTCTTCCTTAAATTAAACCCATATAGTCATTGTGTTACATAAGTGCAGAGTATTTGCTCACAAGTTTACTGGAAAAATTATGACATTTATCCTTTTTGTCTTACAATTTAGTTTACATAAAAATAAGCACTAGTTTTGAAAGCTTTATTGAGGGATAGTTAGCATATTGCAAATTGCCATAAAAATAAAAGTTGCCATAAAGTGTAGAACTTGCTAGGTCTGACATGGGCATACCATGTGAAACTATCCCCACAAGCAAGACAATGAATATACCCATCCTTCTCAAAAATCTCATTGTGCTTCTTTTTAATTTTTCCGCCTGCCCTCATCTCATCCCCAGGGAGCCACTGATTTGTCCTCCATTATTAAGGTTAGTTTGTACTTTCCAGAATTTTATATTGATAGAACCATGAAGTAGCTCATTTTTGTTTGGCTTCTTTCCTGCATTATTTATGATTCTTCCAGATAGTAATGTGTATCAATGGTTCATTTTCTATTTTGCTGAGACTATTTTATTGTATGGATATGCCACAATTGGTTTACCCATTCATGTATTGATGAACGGTTGATTGTGTATAGCTTTTGACTCTTACAACTAAAGTTGCTATGGGCATATGCACGTGGACATACACTTTCATTTCTCTTGGGTAATTCCTAGAAGTAGATGGCCAGCTCATATGGTAGGTGTGTGTTTATTGTTTTAAGAAGCTACCAAAGTTAATTGACATAACAATATGTACTGAAAGCTGCTGAATAATAGGAGGTGCAAAGAAAAGTGTAAGGGAGAGAAATAGAGGGGGATGAAGTGACTGAAGTATAGTATAGTCATAGTTGAGATACATTGAGAAACTCCTTTGGACACTGGCTTTGGAATTAAAATAAATGGTGGATCTATAAAATAGATTATGTGTATGGGGAAGTGGTACTTGTAGGAGGGTGAGTGGAGGAAATGAAGAAGGGTGAATATGGTAGATAGGTGCTTTGTATATGATATGGAACATTGAAACCTTTTGAAATTGCTTTAGGTGGGACTGAGAGGGGGATGAGAGGGAAAGAGGTGATGGTAAACCTAAAAATCTTACCAATGTTCAATGGAAAGCTATTTGGAAATGTCACAATGAATATACTTTGTGTATACGTTACTTTTTATATTTACTAAAGCATTTGTATACCCCCATATACTTTATGTGTGCTAATAAAAATGAGAAAAAATAAAAAGAAAGAAAACACCAAACTGTTTTCTAAAGTGGCTGACCCATTTTACATTCCCTTTAGCAGTGTATGGATGTTCTGGTTCTCCCACATCCTCATTAGCACTTCTCTCTCTTTTATTTATTTATTTATTTATTTATTTATTTATTATTTATTTATTATTTATTTGTGTTGGGGTCTTGCCATGTTGACTAGGCTGGCTTCGAGCTTTTGGATTTAAATTATTTTCCTGCCTTGCATGTTGAACATCCTGCCATCCATCTATGGACTGATCTGCCATCCATATATCTTCTTTGGTAAAGTATCTGTTCAAATCATCTGCCATTTTTTTCTTTGTAGTCAGTTTGGAGAGGTTTTTTTTTTTTTTTTTTACATATTCCAAATATAAGTACTTTCTCAGATGAATGATTTTCAAGTCTTTTCTTCAGTCTGGCTTGTCTTTTAATCCTACCAAAAGACTCTTTTGACAAGCAGGAGTTTTTAATTTTGACAAAGTTCAATTCATCATTTTTTCTTTCATAGATCATGCATTTGGAGTCATAGCTAAGAGATTTTTATTTAAGCCAAGTTCACAAGGATTTTCTCACATATTGTACAGTTTTACCAGTCTCACATTTTACATTTAGGTCAATGATCCATTTTGAGCTTGTTATTGCACATAATGTGAGATATGGCTCAAAGTCTCCCCTTTTTATTTTGGATGTTGACATCCAATTACTATAGTACCATTTGTTGAACAGATAATCTGTTCTCTATCAAATTACCTTTCCCTCTCACAAATTTGTTGTTTATGACCTCTGTACTTTCTACTTAGTTATGCTATGAACCTAAAGTTGTTCAAGAGAGAGAGAGAGAGAGAGAGAGAGAGAGCACATTTATGCACAAGTCAGTACTTATCCAGCTCAAGTGTTTAGAACTCTTCAGCAGATCTATGGGACCCCGTCTCTGTGAATGTCTCTCCTCTTTGGTACTTTGTTGTGCAAATTCTAGATGCTCTGATTTCCCCAGATTTTCTGTTATGTCTTCTCAACTCAAAGAATCAGCTGGGCTCCTCCTGGATTTCAACTCCCCATGCCACAGCCTGGAAACTCAAGACAGAAAACCAGCAGCTTACTTGTTTCCTGTCTTTCAGGAATCTTTGCCTACTGTCCAGTGTCTTGCAAAATCACTGTTTCATGTATTTTATGGACATTTTTGCTTGTTTCAAGAAGTAGAAGAAATTCAGTTCCTGTTTCTCCAAACATTGTTAGAGTAATTTTAGCTAAACCATGTACTAGATAGGATAAGCATAGCAGTAGGAATTAAGTGCAAGTAGAAATCATTTCTGGAGTGATAAGAGAAAAATACTGGAAGCAGCTGAGATTTGAAAGTTAAGTAGTATTTGGATACACACTATGGAAATGTCATATCCCTGCAATGAGAAATAGCCCCTCTTTTGTCACAAAAGAACTACAGAGTCATGAACAAGGAAGACTTTTTCTGGTTTTTTGTTTTGTTTTGTTTTGTTTTTAGTGAACTCAGGGCTTTGTGCTTATAAAGCAGGCACTCAACCACGTGAGCCACACCTCCCATCCAGAGAGATCTTTGTCATTGACTATCATAAAGGACTAGTCTATGTATTTACCTCAAGAATTTTTTTTGCTTAAAAAATTCTTTTAGATGAAAATTAAGAGATACAATGAGATACAAAGTTTAGCCATTTGGGAATGATTATTCATCAATATTATGCTTTAATTCTCAACATCAAGATACTTTATTATATGAATTTTTATTATAATTAATAAATAAATGAGATTAGGAATTAAACAAATATGGATTGCAATTCAGGTTCTGCCATTTATTAGCTATGTTGTCTTAGGTTAGAAAGATCCCTTAGTTTCAGTTTTCACATCTTTAGAATGGGATAATGATAGTTTTTGTCATTATTGAATGAGATCATTCAGATAAAGTACTTTGAGCAGAACTTGGTACAGATCGACCCCCTCAATAAATGTTGGTTGCCATTGCCTGTTAAGCTATGAAATGACAGTTCCATTGAAATATTTTGTGGTACATAGCCTATCCATTTGTTTCTCTCATAGACTCTTGTAGCTGAAAAGACTATATTCAAGTGTGATCCTTTGTTCAGTTCTTAAGCTTAATTTTATTTTGCATTCTCATTTTCTACCCACATAATAATAAACATCTGGATAAAAATTGAAAAAGCATTAGATTTGGATGACTGGTGCTTATCTTAATGGCCACACTGAATTGACCAGACAACCTTGATGAAATAAACTCTATTTATGTGGATTTTGCTTCCCAACTTCTAATCTGGATGTTCTCTTTCTGTTTCCTGCTCAAGTTGTCATTTGCTGCCAGCAGTTTATCCTCTGGGGTTTTTGTCATGGGAGGAAAGCTTTGCCTGGTTAATTTTGAGAGTTTGTAAGAACCAAACTCCTCCGGCTCCTTCAGAGCTTCCTTTCTGAGAACTTCTTGCATTCGCATGGGAATGTGCAAAGCTCATCTGAATTTCAGACACTGTCCCCACTGTGAGCACTTGTTGGCAATTTTGGGGTTCTGTTCTCAGATGCTTCAGATCCTCTTTGTTTCTTTCCTTTCCTTGTACATGGCAGCTGATGGCATGTGGATCTTGTGGCCGCTGGTGGTTTGTCTTCATCTGCTCATATTTTCAGGATCCTGGGGAAATCTCATCACCTAATTGTCACCATTTGATGTAAATGTTGCTTAGGAATTTTGTGTTCCAATTGCTGTGTCTGTCCTTATGGGGAAGATTTGGGGAGATTGAAAAACTGGATTGCAGCTGCCATCATCCTCCCAGAATTCCTCCTTGATCAGTCCTCGTTTTTCACATTTATCTCTTCATTTGAGAAACAGCCAGCAGTTTCTGGAAGCTCTGACCCAAAGGTTAATGAAATGGAAACTAGATTGTGATAAAAGAAACTAGCCTAGCCAGAGGTGACTTGCCAGTTGGATTCTTTTAATGCAGGCATTTAATTTTTCTGAATGGGTCTGTCTATGGTGTAGGATTAATTATTACTTAATTTGCAAACATGGCAACAGTGTAAATAGCATTTTTTATGCTTTTGAAATATTCCATAAGCCAATTTCTGTTCTCCTGCCCCATAAACATAAGAATTGTATAAAAAATTTTGTTTAATACCATTAGTTTAAAATTGAGGCAATAGTTCTATTTCCTATCACCAGGATTATAAAAGGATTTTACTTTTTGCCATGTTGAGCACTTTTAAAAATCTTCTTAGTGTGCAAGGATTGCTTCTTATTCTTTCTCTGACCTCTTGTTTTCCTCAAGCTTTTCAGGGTTTTCATTGGTTCCAAATCTAGAGAGTGGCAATTAAACCAATTCATTTTTTGTTGGAATTTTGCCACCTCCCCTTTTTATGGTATTGAGGTTTGAACTCAGGGCCTCACACTTGCTAGACAGGGTGTCTACCACTTGAGCCTTGCCCCCAGGCCATTTTGCTTTGGTTATTTTTTCAGATAGAGTCTTGAGCTTTTTTGCCCAGGGCAACTTCAGACCTATGCCTCCCTCCTGGCTGGGATTACAGGTGTGAACCACCACACTCAGCCTGCCTTTTTCTTTGAAGAAATTAGTTACCAGAGAAATAAACATGTCCTCTAGTCCTTTGAAACCTTACAGATTTTTGTTCATAAAACAAAATTGATTATAGGTAGTGCTGATAGTGGTCTGGAGTGATTGAGAAAGGAATGAAGCAGAATTCATTATTCCCAAAGTCTATAGACTCCAAGGGCATTTTCTACAGAATCATTATTGTGAATGTATTGTTAGATCTCAGTGTGAAAGGTGAGTATATTAGTTATTTTACCAAATTTATAGGGGAGGAAAATAGGAAGCTAAGAAATTCTTAGAAGACCAGGAAGCTATAATTAATTCCCATGCTTCATCTTGTGTTCTGTGTTCATAGCTGAATTTTAACAACAGTAATCACTAATGACCTACACTTCACTTTCTAGGAGTAATTTTTACTTAAATTTCAAAATGATTCAGATATCCCTTCTTTTGGAAACTATAGAAATTGTTACTTGTGATGCACATTTTTGTCCATAAATGGACTTCTGTGCTTGGAGTTGGGTGGTGTAGAGCAGGGAGAGGTTTCCTCCTTCTTTCCCTTACTTCTTTGTCCCAGTTCAGTCCATCTGTTCCTCTCTCGAGTCTTGCACTATGTGGGACTCACCATTGCCTAGTCCTCACCTTGTCTATTTTCCATCACCCTCCCAGAGCCTCCCACATCAGCTCTGTTAGTGAGGGTGAATCTCTCATTCTTATCTTCTCAACACTCAATTCCTGTAGGAAGTCTTCTATTAAACACTATTCCTTCAGACCATGACACTGGGCAATATCCTCTCAGCACATCACAATTCAGTTTCAAAGACAATGCTTTCACTGCATTTAATGTAGCTTTCAGTGCAAACTGAGCTTTTAATAAATGATTATTAACTAATTAACCTATCACCTTTTCCATGTAGGAAAATCAGCAAGTAAGCTTCATATATCAAATGTCTGCATTTATTTCAGGTTTTGAGTGCCTTAGGGCAAAACGAATATTCTAGGAAAGCAAAAAGAGAGTGAGTTTAGATAGATTGAGTTTTATACTAGAATTTGGTTATTTGCATACCAGCACTTAAATGTAGGATATAATAATAATTCTACAAATGTCTTTTGAATTATAAAAATTACTATGTATTACTGTGTACTAGGCGCTCTGCCAAGGAACCTGGCTTGTCTCCTTAGATCCTCACAATACTTGGAGGTATTGAGGGGGTGGGGGGGAGAGGGAGGGGACGGAGTGTGTGGTAAGGAGATAAGGGAGGGGGTGGGGGCAGGGGGGAGAAATGACCCAAGCATTGTATGCACATATGAATAATAAAACAATAAAAATAAAAAAAAAATACTTGGAGGTATGTCCTATTATTATATTCATCCTGTAGTTGGTGTCTTTGGTGTTTAAAAAAGCTGAGTAGTGGGCCAGGTGTGGTGGTCCATGTCCATAATACCAGCTACTCGGGAAGTAGAGATTGGGAATTTTGCAACTTGAGGCTAGCCCAGGGAAAAGGTTAGGAAGACCCCATTTCAACAAATAAGCTTGGAGTGAAATGTAGGTGGGAGCTTTGCAGTACAAGGCTGGCCTTGAGCAAGCAAGCAGACAAAAACAAAACCATGAGAACTTTTTTGGAAAATAAGACAAAAAATGCAAGCAGGAGGCCCTGAATTCAAACTCCAGTACTGCAAAGAAAGAAAGAAACCATCACCATGGTAAATCATCCTTTTTTCTGTCCATTTTACCATATACAGGCATATTCACATACTCTATAGTAGTGTGTCAGAACACTTTCCCAGACACTCTGCGTCAGCCTCTCTACTGTATAACTGAGCCATTGACGAAGCAAGCTAATGGGGTGTTGCTTACTTGCAACTGTAGTTTTCTTTTACTGTCCAGTTTTTCTTCAGAAGTCCACCCTACACTGCTTTGCTTTAGGATATTTTCTTTCTTTTTCTTTTCTTTTCTTTTTTTTTGTGCTGGGGATTGAACCCAGGGCTGTGTATGTGCTAAGCAACCACTCTACCACTGAGCTCTATCCTCAGCAAGGAGGTTTCCATGAGGGTTTTCTGCTCTAGTCTAGAGGAAGCTTCCATACCTCCTTTGTCCCCATAAATCCTGGGAACACAGGCTGATCTTTGCCCTGCCAGCAGCTGGATCACTTGGTCTCAGGCACTTTCACTTTTCCAATGGCAAATTGAGCCTCCAGTCTCCATCAGCCAGGAACACATTCAGACTCTGTGAGTGACCCCATGGAAGCCCGCTCTCTTTTCCCTGTGACTTTTTCTCACATCCTTGTTCAGAGGACTCATCCAGGCCACAGTAGAAGTCAGAATCGTGTCTTTATAAACTACGTGCACAGAAGGGGTGAGTGAGTTGCGTGTTTTACACTCACCTTGCTACCTACCATATTGGTGGCTGTGCAGAAAGCCTTCATTTTGTTACTCCAGACCCATTCTCAGTGTCTCCCTGTCCTCTTGTAGACCTGGAGGCTGACCTGTTAAGGATAGTGTCAAAGGGCTTCTGTATCCTCTGGTTTCCTATTCAGTTTGACCAGTTGGGAGTATTAGAAGAAGCCAGGCAGAAGAGAGGGAAGTGAGGGTGGGTGTTGATTTCCTGGGTTCCTTGGGTTGCTTGTATCCCTCAACATAGGCCTCACTTTTGTCAAATAGCCCTCTCTACCCAAATCCTCCACCTCTGCTTCTGGTGAGGCCTCCTCTCCTCCCTTGCCCCTTCAGGTCTTGGGGTGTTATTGGCTCCATGGTGTCGCTAGACCTGGGACAATTGTAGATTCCCTATACCTTGCCCACACATTTTGGAAATACTGCTCTATAAAAATTGTCCTCTGCTTCCTGTTGGAATCTTGTCATGTGCATTTAAAAATATAGACTCTTGGGGCCCCCACCAGACCTATGGAATCATACCCTCTGGTGGTAGCTTTGTGATTCTGCATTTTAAAAGAGCATCTTAGACAATGCTAATACTCACTAGAGATTTGGATTTAATAGAAGGTTAGTATCAATATAGGAGGTGGAAATCAAGTTTTGAGTGCCACACATCCTATAGGGATTGGACTATTTTTTCCAAACTAGAAGGCTTAAATGAATTCAAATCAGCAAAGTGTTTTGAGAGTCAATAATAGAAGAAAAGTATGCTCATCCCATTTTATGTTTTCTTCAAAAATTGGCTCAATTCTTTTCAACAAATTGGTAACATTTGCCTCCATGGCATGTTCCTATGTATGGTTACTATTTATATTTTTCTTGAGATTCTAGATATGGTTTACCAGTATCAGTTCAAGTTCATTACTGGTCTAATACATAGATCTAATACCACTGTTGTTAATATTTCAATTATGTAGTTTTTGAAATAACTTATTGCTAAATGTTTTCCAAACATTTTAAATTTTTTATTAAAGTTTTTTGGTGATACTAGTGTTTGAACTCAGGGCCTCACACTTGCTAGGCAGGTGCTCTACCATTTGAGCTATGACCCAGCCCTTTTGTCTTTTTAGTTATATTTTAGATAGGGCCTTGTGTTTTTGTCTGGGACTGTCCTTGGGCCTCGATCCTCCTACCTACATCTCCCAAGTCATTGGGATAACAGATGTGTGCCACCACAGTCTGCCTTCTGAAACATTTTTAAAAAGAGATTTTTAAAATTAATTTTAGTGAGGACATAGTAGGTATACTAACTTCCCACCTCCCACCCCCTGAAGATGTCCACGTCCTCATCCTTGGGACTGGGGAATATGTTAGATTACATGGCGAAGGGGACTTAAGGTTGCAGATGAAATTAAGGTTGCTCACTAGATGACCTTGAGATGTTGAGATTATCCTGAATTATCTGATGGTCCCAATGTAATCACTAAAGTTTTATCAGTAAAAGAGGGAAAAGAAGAGGTCATTGATGTGAAGTGAGAAGGACTGAACCTGTTCTAGGCATTGAACATGTAAGGGGGACACAAACAAAGGAATGAAGATTGTGTCTAGAAAGTGGAAGAGATGAGGAAACAGATTTGTCCTAGAGTCTCCAGAAAAGAACACAGCCCTGCCGACACCTGGACCCAGTGAGACCTGTGCTGGGCTTCCTACCCACAGAAATGTAATCTTATCAAGTTATGCTGTTTGAAGCCTCTAATTTGGTAGTAGTTTGTTGCTGTAGCAACAGAAACTGACATGAAGGGTTAAAAGAAATGTGAGGAGAGGTTTTAAATGGTAAGTTTATATTTTAGTTGGGGTCATTTATGCTGCAAACCTCAGAGTATGCAAGTCTATAATTGTCATGTTTGAATGCTTAAAAATTTAGTTCATTCCATTTGATCCTTAATGAGTGACCTTACTTTTTAATATTTTAGTTATTAGGTTGGTGTAGGAGCAAATTATATACAGGAGGGAGGAGAAGGAACTTGTGCCACAGGTTCCCATTCTAAACCAGGGCTTGACTGCTTAGGATGTAGTTGACTTTCAGTGAATGTCAGGCCAGCCTTCTAGAGATAATATCTCCATAGAGATCCTGTTATTTCATGTGTAGGAGCCTGTCAGCCCATCTTTGTGCAGGTGAAGAAGGGGCAGGAAGGAGCACCTGTGCCCAGGAAGGCAGCCATGCTCCTGAGGTAGAATCTCAGCAGCGGCCTGGGAGCCAGCCCTGTGTCTCCCTCTGGTTGTTTAATGGGTGTGGTTTCATCTTAAGTTTGCCCAGTCTCCTCTGCTCTGCTTGCAAGTGGCACTCAAGAGTAGTTTCTGGAACCAATGAACAAATAAACTTCAAGCAGCTAAAATATTTTTCCAACCCCAAATTTTGAGGAAGGGGAAAAAAAACCATGTCAACACTGTTGGTCTGTTTTCTTTTTTCTTACTTCCTCTTCCTTTAACCTTTCCATGTTCCCTTCTTTGGAAGGTAAGATTCTGGGACTAGAAATGTTCTCTTTGTGAAGGGCTGTTGTGGTCTTCTGGAAGCCACAGCAGGGTCTCAAAAAGTACAGGCAGTGAAGAATGAACAGAGGACTTACAGGAGTTAGGTTAGGTGAGCTGAAGTTTCCGCACTGCTCACCTCAGTACAACAGAAAGCAGACAGGATTTCAGACCGCAAGCCCCACCTAGAGGCACTTGGTGGAAGTGTCCTTGTGTTGTATCTCGGAATCTGCAGAAGACAGTAAGTGGGCAACTGAAACTTTCACAAGGATCAGGAAAATTTGTGAGATTTTCTTAAACGTTAGCACTACTTTTCCATGTGTTGTTTTCTGTCTACCTATCACTAATCAATTTCTAGACTATTTGCTAGAAGTATGACGTTCCTGCTAGTCACTTACCACTTCAGGTGATCTACTGACTTCTTTTTTCCTTTCGTGGAAACTTTTCTGTAAAATCCTATTCCTGGTTGTACAGCTGTCATTCTGAGGACTTCATGGTCACTCAAGAATTGAGTCTTCCTGTCTCTTGTTTCATTCTTCTTAGATGCCACATTTGCATATTTATTAGTTTATTCCCTCTCATGGTAGAATATATCTCCTAGTAGTTACCTGGAAAAAAAAGAGAGAGAGAACATGGAGGCACTTTATGAGATCTTTTATAAAATTTTTTTATTCCACGTATTTACTTGGTTGATAATTTGAATACTGAATTCTAGACTTAAAATAATTTTTCCTTACAGTTTTTAAAGCTAGTCAAATAATTTCTAATTTGGTATTATTAAATGTTTAATGTCATTTGAATCCCCAGTCCTTCCTATGAGACCTGCATTTCTCTCTGGAAACACTGGGATTGTATCACTGATATTCTTAAAAATGCCCCTTGCTGTGGGACCTTTCTTATTCATTTTGCCAGGTACTTAGTGGGTCCTTTTATTTTGAGCCATTATGTCCCTTTGATCTTGGGAAATACTCTTGATTTGTTTTAATAATAATTTCTTCCTTTTTTTGATCTCCTGGACTGTATCTCTGCTTTTAAAACTTTCCTATTTTCTATTGTCTATTTGCATTATTATCTCCCAATTTTCATTACATTTTTTTAATGTTTGCAATAATATTTCCTAAGAACTAACTTTTGGTTTCTGATGTTGACAATTTGATCAAACTTGAGTCAGATTCTATGAGTCTAACCAGCTCTTGGCATGGCGAGTGCAGTATTTGCTGGAACCATGCTGAACCAGTTTAGTGAGACTCCCCTCCAGCCTAACATCCAATTAAGTTGATTATTTCCCTACCTCAATTCCTAGCAAAATTCCTCTCAGTAATTCTCCATCCAATGATGACCTCCCCTGCACATTGCCTATAAACCTCCACCTGCCCCTGTTGTATTCAGAGTTGAATTCAATCCCTCCTACTGCAGCAGTCTTGAATAAAATCTTTCTTCTCTGTTTAACTGGTCTGGTGCAATTTCTCTTGGACAGTGATTCTTTTGTATAGATTCTTTTCACTAATTTAGTCAGTGCAAGATTTTCTCCTATCAACCAGAAAATAATGACTGCTGTAGTTTGGATGTTAAATATTCCCAAATGCCCATGTGTTAACAGCTTGTTATCCAAGATGGCATATTCGGGAGGTGGTGGAATCTTTACGAGGTGGGACCTAGTGGGAGGAAGTTAGGACATTGAGGGTGTGCCCTTGAAAGGGACTGTGGGATTCTGGCCTTTTCCTTTTTCTCTTTTTTGCTTTCTGGCCATGAGGGAAGCAGTTTACTCTTCTGTGTGCACCCCGCCATTGCCATCCAACACACCCACTAGAGGCCCAAAGCAATGGATCTGCTCAATTGGATTGCAATTTCTAGAACTGTTAGCTAATAAACTTTTTTTCTCTTATGAATTAATCATCTCAGGTATTTCACTATAGTAATGAAAAGCTGACTAATACAGTATTTAAAGGTTTTCTTTCCTTTTTGTTGTTTCTACAAATTTAGTTTTTTTCTTCCTGGAAAACATCCCCTCCTGTTTTTCATATTTAAGAATGGGCCAATAAAATGCTGACTGGAAGTGTTATATGTGAAGACTTGGCTCCTCATGGGCTTCAGTGTGGAATCACTGGGCAAAGCCACTTCGTGCCTGTGCCTCCTACTGCATCCTCTTTTCAAACCCATAGCTCTTTTCTCTGGGGTGGATTTCCTCTGGAGATAAATTTCCCAAACTTTTTCCTGTTGGGGAGAATATAATGTAAGGCTAGGTAAATGAGTTCTAGAAGCACAGGTGAATGAGAATCTGAGAGTATCATCTTTCAGTGTGTGGTCTTACATAATCAGCCCATTATTAGTGTGACATCCCTTACTCTCTTGGTGTCCCTGGTATCTCCCACCCCTAAATCCTGCCTACTCACCAGAGAGTGACCCACAGGAGTGAATCTCAATTCTGCAGGTTGTGGTGGTGTTAGTAGCGGTACTTAGAGGTGTAAGGGCTTTTATGCAGATCCCAATCAATCCTCTTTTCATTTTTTTTTTCATATTTTATTTTCTTATTTTTTATTTTTTTTACTATTCCTATGTGCATACAAGGCTTGGGTCATTTCTCCCCCTGGCCCCCACCCCCTCCCTTACCATCCACTCCACCCCCTCCCTCTCCCCCACCCCCTCAATACCAGGCAGAAACTATTTTGCCCTTATTTCTAATTTTGTTGTAGAGAGAGTATAAGCAATAATAGGAAGAACAAGGGTTTTTGCTGGTTGAGATAAGGATAGCTATACAGGGAGTTGACTCACATTGATTTCCTGTGCATGTGTGTTACCTTCTATGTTAATTCTTTTTGATCTAACCTTTTCTCTAGTTCCTGGTCCCCTTTTCCTATTGGCCTCAGTTGCTTTTAAGGTATCTGCTTTAGTTTCTCTGCGTTAAGGGCAACAAATGCTAGCTAATTTTTTAGGTGTCTTACCTATCCTCACCCCTTCCTTGTGTGCTCTCGCTTTTATCATGTGCTCAAAGTCCAATTCCATTGTTGTGTTTGCCCTTGATCTAATGTCCACATATGAGGGAGAACATACGATTTTTGGTCTTTTGGGCCAGGCTAACCTCACTCAGAATGATGTTCTCGAATTCCATCCATTTACCAGCGAATGATAACATTTCATTCTTCTTCATGGCTGCATAAAATTCCATTGTGTATAGATACCACATTTTCTTGACCACTCATCAGTAGTGGGGCATCTTGGCTGTTTCCATAACTTGGCTATTGTGAATAGTGCTGCAATAAACAAGGGTGTGCAGGTGCCTCTGGAGTAACCTGTGTCACAGTCTCTTGGGTATATCCCCAAGAGTGGTATTGCTGGATCAAATAGTAGATCAATGTCTAGCTTTTTAAGTAGCCTCCAAATTTTTTTCCAGAGTGGTTGTACTAGTTTACATTCCCACCAACAGTGTAAGAGGGTTCCTTTTTCCCCGCATCCTCGCCAACACCTGTTCTTGGTGGGGTTGCTGATGATGGCTATTCTAACAGGGGTGAGGTGGAATCTTAGTGTGGTTTTAATTTCCATTTCCTTTATTGCTAGAGATGGTGAGCATTTTTTCATGTGTTTTCTGGCCATTTGAATTTCTTCTTTTGAGAAAGTTCTGTTTAGTTCACTTGCCCATTTCTTTATTGGTTCATTAGTTTTGGAAGAATTTAGTTTTTTAAGTTCCCTATATATTCTGGTTATCAGTCCTTTGTCTGATGTATAGTTGGCAAATATTTTCTCCCACTCTGTGGGTGTTCTCTTCAGTTTAGAGACCATTTCTTTTGATGATCAGAAGCTTTTTAGCTTTATGAGGTCCCATTTATCTATGCTATCTCTTAGTTGCTGTGCTGCTGGGGTTTCATTGAGAAAGTTCTTACCTATACCTACTAACTCCAGAGTATTTCCTACTCTTTCCTGTATCAACTTTAGAGTTTGGGGTCTGATATTAAGATCCTTGATCCATTTTGAGTTAATCTTGGTATAGGGTGATATACATGGATCTAGTTTCAGGTTTTTGCAGACTGCTAACCAGCTTTCCCAGCAGTTTTTGTTGAAGAGGATGCTATTTCTCCATTGTATATTTTTAGCTCCTTTGTCAAAGACAAGTTGGTTATAGTTTTGTGGCTTCATATCTGGGTCCTCTATTATGTTCCACTGGTCTTCATGTCTGTTTTTGTGCTAGTACCATGCTGTTTTTATTGCTACTGCTTTGTAATACAGTTTGAAGTCAGGTATCGTGATACCTCCAGCATTGTTCTTTTGACTGAGTATTGCCTTGGCTATTCGTGGCTTCCTGTGTTTCCATATAAATTTCATGGTAGATTTTTTGATCTCTTTAATGAATGTCATTGGAATATTGATGGGAATTGCATTACACATGTAGATTACTTTTGGAAGTATTGACATTTTTACTATGTTGATTCTACCAATCCATGAGCATGGGAGATCTCTCTACTTTCTATAGTCTTCTTCAATCTCTTTCTTCAGAAGTGTATAGTTTTCCTTGTAGAGGTCTTTCACATCTTTTGTTAGGTTTACACCTAGGTATTTGATTTTTTTTGAGGCTATTGTAAATGGAATTCTTTTCATACATTCTTTTTCCGTTTGCTCATTGTTAGTGTATAGAAATGCTAATGATTTTTCTATGTTGATTTTATATTCTGCTACCTTGCTATAGCTATTGATGATGTCTAGAAGCTTCTGAGTAGAGTTTTTTGGGTCTTTAAGGTATAGGATCATGTCATCTGCAAATAGGGATATTTTGACAGTTTCTTTGCCTATTTGTATTCCTTTTATTTCTTCTTCTTGCCTAATTGCTCTGGCTAGGAATTCCAGTACTATGTTGAATAGGAGTGGAGATAGTGGTCATCCTTGTCTGGTTCCTGATTTTAGAGGGAATGGTTTTAATTTTTCTCCGTTAAGTATAATGCTGGCTGTAGGTCTGTCATATATAGCTTTTATAATGTTGAGGTACTTTCCTTCTATTCCTAGTTTTCTTAGAGCTTTTATCATGAAGTGGTGTTGGATCTTATCAAAGGCTTTTTCTGCATCTATTGAGATGATCAAGTGGTTTTTGTCTTTGCTTCTGTTAATGTGGTTTATTATATTTATTGATTTTTGTATGTTGAACCACCCTTGCATCCCTGGGATGAAGCCTACTTGGCTGTGGTGAATAATCTTTTTGATGTGTGGTTGAATTCGGTTTGCCATTATTTTGTTGAGGATTTTTGCGTCAATGTTCATTAAGGAGATTGGCCTATAGTTCTCCTTTTTGGAGGTGTCTTTGCCTGGTTTTGGGATAAGTGTAATACTGACTTCCTAAAATGTGTTTGGCAGTTTTCCTTCCCTTTCTATTTCATGGAACAGTTTAAGGAGGGTTGGTATCAGTTCTTCTTTAAAGGTCTGATAGAATTCAGCAGAGAATCCATCAGGTCCTGGACTTTTCTTTTTGGGAAGACTCTTGATTGCTGCTTCAATTTCATTTTGTGTTATAGATCTATTCAGGTGATTAATTTCCTCTTGGTTCAGTTTTGGATGATCATATGTATCTAGAAATCTGTCCATTTCTTTAAGATTTTCAAATTTATTTGAATATAAGTTCTCAAAGTAGTCTCTGATGATTTCCTGGACTTCCATGCTGTTTGTTGTTTGTTATTTCCCCTTTGCATTCCTGATTCTACTAATTTGGGTTTTTTCTCTCCTCATTTTAGTCAGGTTTGCCAGGGGTTTATTGATCTTGTTTAGTTTTTCAAAGAACCAACTTTTTGTTTCATTGATCTTTGTATGTTTTTTTTTGGTTTCTATTTTGTTGATTTGAGCTCTTATTTTTATTATTTCTCTCCTTCTATTTGTTTTGGGATTTGCTTGTTCTTGTTTTTCTAGGAGTTTGAGATGTATCATTAGGTCAATTGATTTGGGATCTTTCAGTCTTTTTAATATATGCACTCATGGCTATAAACTTTCCTCTCAGGATTGCCTTAGCTGTGTCCCATAGGTTCCGGTAGGTTGTGCTTTCATTTTCATTGACTTCCAGGAACTTTTTAATTTTCTCTTTTATTTCTTCGATGATCCATTCTTCATTAAGTAATGAGTTATTTAGTTTCCAGATGTTTGCATGTTTTTTGTCTTTACTTTTGTTGTTGAGTTCTACTTTTACTGCATTGTGATCAGATAGTATGCATGGTATAATTTCTATTTTCTTATATTTGCTGAGGCTTGCTTTGTGCCCTAGGATATGATCTATTTTGAAGAAGGTTCCATGGGCTGCTGAGAAGAATGTATATTGTGTAGAGTTTGGATGAAGTGTTCTGTAGACAACAATTAGGTCCATTTGATCTATTGCATATTTTAGATCTTGGATTTCTTTATTGATTTTTTGTTTGGATGACCTATCTATTGATGATAATGGGGTGTTAAAGTTTTCCACAACCACTGTGTTGGCGTTTATATATGCTTTTAGGTCTTTCAGGGTATGTTTGATGAAATTGGGTGTGTTGACATTGGTTGCATACAGGTTGATAATTATTATTTCCTTTTGGTCTATTTCCCCTTTTATTAGTATGGAATGTCCTTCTTTATCTCGTTTGATCAATGTAGATTTGAAGTCTACTTTGTCAGAGATAAGTATTACTACTCCTGCCTGTTTTCGGGGTCCATTGGCTTTGTAAATCTTCTTCCAGCCTTTCATCCTAAGCCTATGCTTATTTCTGTCAGTGATATTGGTCTCCTGTAAGCAACAAATTGTTGGATCTTCCTTTTTAATCCATTTCTTCAAGCGGTGCCTTTTGATGGGTGAATTAAGTCCATTAACATTAAGCATTAGTACTGATAGGTATGTGGTGATTCCTGCCATTTAGTTGTCTTAGTTGTTTGAAGGTTTGATTGTGTTCACCTAAGTTGAGGTTACTCTCTACTGGCTTGCTTTTTCTTTTCCTGTGGTTTGGTGCTACCTGTCTTTTCATGGTTAAGTTGGGTGTCACTTTCTGTGTGCAGAATCCCTTGCAGAATCTTTTGTAGTGGTGGCTTTGTGGTCACATATTGTTTTAGTTTCTGCTTATCATGGAAGACTTTTATTGCTCCATCTATTTTGAATGATAGTTTTGCTGGGGAGAGTATCCTGGGGTTGAAGTTATTTTCATTCAGTGCCCGGAAGATCTCACCCCATGCTCTTCTTGCTTTTAATGTTTCTGTGGAGAAGTCTGCTGTGATTTTGATGGGTTTACCTTCGTATGTTACTTGTTTTTTCTCTCTTACAGCCTTCAATATTCTTTCCTTAGTTTCTGAACTTGTTGTTTTAATGATGTTATGTCGTGGGGTAGTTCTACTTTGATCTGGTCTGTTTGGTGTCCTAGAGGCCTCTTGCATCTGTATGGGAATATCTTTCTCTAGATTTGGGAAATTTTCTGTTATTACTTTGTTGAATATATTACGCATTCCCTTCGCTTGCACCTCTTCTCCTTCTTCGATGCCTGTGATTCTCAAGTTTGGTCTTTTGATGGAGTCGGTGAGTTCTTGCATTTTCTTTTCACAGGTCTTGAGTTGTTTAATTAATAGTTCTTTCGTTTTTCCTTTAATTACTATTTCATCTTCAAGTTCTGAGATTCTGTCTTCTGTTTGTTCTATTCTGCTGGATTGGCCTTCCGTTTTGTTTTGCAGTTCTGTTTCGTTCTTTTTTCTGAGGTTTTCCATATCCTGGGTGGTTTTCTCTTTAATGTTGTCTTTTTTTGTCCTGAGTTCATTCATCCATTTATTCATCGTGTTTTCTGTTTCACTTTGGTGTTTATACAGTGCGTCTATGGTTTTCTTTATTTCTTCTTTTGCTTTTTCAAATTCTCTATTTTTGTTGTCTTGGAATTTCTTGAGTGTCTCCTGTACATTTTGGTTGACCCTATCCAGTATCATCTCTATAAAATTCTGATTGAGTACCTGTAGTATGTCTTCTTTTAAATTATTCTTGTGGGCTTCATTGGGTCCTTTGGCATAGTTTATCTTCATTTTGTTGGAGTCTGGATCTGAATTTCTGTTTTCTTCATTCCCCTCTGGTTCCTGTACTAATTTTTTGCTGTGGGGAAACTTGGTTTCCCTGTTTTTTCTGTCTTCCTGTCATTGTCTTTGGTGTTCTTACTGTCCCTGTACTGTGTGCAATTAAGTATTTTCTAGCTTGTAATAATAACAGTGGTAATATTAGAGTGGAAGCATGAGCTGAGATGGCAAGCAAGAAGTTAAAGAAAGGGGGAAAACAAATACACAGACAAGAAGGAGAAAACAGAACAAGGTATCAGACAAGAAAGTTTCAAAGGTATAAACAGGGAGCGTTTGTGTACTAATTGACTGTAAGCGGAACAGACATTAGAGAGACAGAAGGAGGATTGAAAATCAAAAATAAAAAAAAGATAAGAATAAAAATAAAAAATAAGTAAATGAAAGAAATATCTATATATAAAAATGAATTAAAATAAGATGAAAAATAGAAAATTAAAAAAAAAAACAAAAAATCAAAAAAACCAAAAAACCTCCAAGTTCAAATGCAATGAAATTTCAGTTTTAATAATTTGGGTGTCCATCTCAGTCTCCAGTCCTG
This sequence comes from Castor canadensis, assembly GCF_047511655.1. Taxonomy (NCBI): domain Eukaryota; kingdom Metazoa; phylum Chordata; class Mammalia; order Rodentia; family Castoridae; genus Castor; species Castor canadensis. Next base: position 86,930,682 of record NC_133394.1, read on the forward strand.
CAGATGGTGCCTCAGATGTTGTTCTGTAGTTGTCTCATCAAAGGGGACGCATAAAGCAGAACAAAACTACACACACACACCAAAAAAAAAAAAAACAACAAAAAAAACCCCACCAAGTGTCCCAAGTTCAAATGCAATATAGTTTCATAAGCTTTTCAGCATGCAGGTGTAATTCGGTTGTTCTCTCATCCAGGGTAGGGAGAAAAAGAAAAAAAAGAGTCTGGAGACAGTTCTGAGAATGGTACCTGCAGCTGTGGCCTGCCTGCCCACTGCTGTCAGCCTGCTGTTGCTGGAGGCATTATTTATGCATATCTCTGGGGTGAATTTAGCACTCACCTGGCCCTGCAGGCTTTGATTACTCCGAGTTCTCCTGTGTGGGAGCCTCTTCTACAAGCTTTCCCCTTTCCAAGCACACTGGGAAAGGTGAGACTGCCCCCATGTTGTCAGGCCTGCGTGTTTATTTACAGTTCATGTGGGAGGTGGGTCTTCCTGCTCCTGATTACTGGGCGGTGCTGCTGCTCCTGCCAGCCACCATGTTTGTTTACCGTTCATGTGGGAAGTGGGTCTTCCCTCCTCTCCTGTGGAGTTTTCCTCCCTCCGCTACTCTCACAAGCTTTCCTGCTCCTGGTTGCTGGCTGCGCGCCCCTGCTCCCGCCAGAGCCTCTCCGGCCCGCCCAGCTTGTTTATTTACAGTCCCGGGAAGGATTCCCTTCCCCCAATCTTCAGCACTCAGGGTGCCCCACCCTCTTTCCTGCGTGTCTTTATTGTTCTTCTTGCTTATTACTCAGTTTCTCTTATTTCCCCAGGTGGGGGTTGGTCTGTCCAGGGGGCTATGCTGCTCTGGCCCAGGCTTGTCTGTGGGAGTACTGCAGTACTGTGAAGCTCACCTGGTCTGTGTCTTCCCAAGCCATCTGGGAGTGGGCGACTGGCAGCCTGGGGGCCCTCCTGGTTTCTCTGTTTAATGTGAAGTGGAGATTCTCTGCACTGGCTGAGGGGTCAAAGTTATGCCTCTTCTCAGTGATTATGCCTGCAAAGTGTGTCTCCAGCGTCTCTCCAAGATTTCACTATAGGAGGCTCGCTTTCTGCTTCCTCCCTCTAGCCGCCATCTTGGAATCCAAAAAATCAATCCTCTTTTCAAACTTGCCTAACTTTCCATTCTTTTGGAGGTACATAGTAACTCTAATTACTGAACCTTTTCATGATTCTGAGGAAATAATCAACCAATTTCTTCCACTGTATTTAGGATTAATCTTTCTTAGATTAGCTAAATTGGATTGCTTGTCTATTTGCTTTCTGCTTTCTATCCCTCAATATTTTGTTCCTGACTTCTGTTGGTTTTTGGTCTTTTTTTTGGTGATCTTTTCCCAAAGTGAAGTATCAGGTGTTCAATGTGCCATGTGTTTGACTGGAAGTAAATGCATATCTTTTGGAAAGTTATTCAAGATATTAGCAAATATCCATCTGGTTTCCTCTCAGTCAGTAAGAAATTTGATTCATCTTAACATCCTAGTCCCTTCCAATAAACTCAGAATTAATAAATGGAGATGGAACCATTGATTTATTATGTAGGTAGATATTCTATGTTTCCTTGCCACTTCTTAAAGGATGTAAAGCAGTACTATTTTAAATAAATCCAATTGCAGGAAAAGAATTCATAATAGAGCATAAATGAAAACTACTTCACTCACCATGTTGCATTAAAATTGAGGATTATCTCAGTAATCACCTAAGAATAGAGGTCCATATTGATTTTAACTGCTAATTACCTTAGGGATGTGCCCCCTGAGATAGAGTTTTAAATCTAATTCTGCATAGTCTGAAAGTGCTATACAAACTCTGAGTTGTAATTTAAACAGAAGAAAATTACAGACAATGGCAAAGCACCATATTTGAGTAGTTTGTCCTACATGAATTGATTGAAGATCTTTTAAATTATCTTTTATCATTGCAAGGTCTGCCCTTGTACTGTGGACCAAGGAGTCATAAATTGGGATATTCCAAACCAACCCAAAGGAACAACATTTCCAACAAACAGAATTAATAAATGATGAGGGAGCTGTCTGGTCATTAGAATTATATCTTTCAAGGGCATTTGAGGGAAAAATAAAATAAAATAAAAACCTAAATAGAATTTAAAGAGATGTAATCTGGGTAGAGAAAGATCAGGAATGAAGATGGAGGTACACAATGAATTTCTCTGTAGTAAAATCCAGAACTTATCTTTCTCTGAATTTATGCCTGAAATCTCAGCCTTCCTTTTAAGGAAGAGAGAAGTAAACCCTGATAACAGCTTTTTGTAAAAGCTGAGAATGATTCTTGGTCATATTCATCATTTACATAAACTACATTTGGTAGTGGCTAAGATTTTTGAGAAATGCATTAGGTCATTAATGATCAATTCACCTGCCCAAAGGATTCTGGTCAGAGTAAGATCCTGAAATGTCATGTGAGTAGTATATTTTCTTGGATGTTCATTGTCAACACAGGGTTAAGCATATTTTGTTAGTAGACAGATAAGAGTTTTTGGTTAAATTAGCTTAACTGACTTTCTCTCCACCTTATTTGGAACCCACAATTTACCAGGACGTTCCCCCAATCTTTAATGCCTCTTTTTGAAAGCATAGTTCAATAACCTGACACAAGATCTTGAGAAGAATCAATTTCTAAAGAATTTCTGGTATACTTTGGTTTTGATAAGTAGCATAACCTTTAGATATTTTTTCACTATACTTCTTTTGCCATTAAAATAAGATTTATGTTTAAACATTCTCTCAACATAGTCAAATAGTTTTCTATAGAAGGAAAGACAATAGATGTCTCCAGGCTATGTCTTTAGTTACAATAAAATGAAACAAATCTTTTAAAAACCTTTTGAATCACCTTTGCCAAATATCCTGTTAGATTATTATATTGTTAACATTTTAATTTACAAGCAGGTATTAATTAAATGTCTCAATGTGTCTGATACAAAGAGAAACATTTTCTTGTTTAATGTTATAAAATCACCTATCACAGTGACTAACACAACATAGATGCCTAATAAACATTTTCTGGATTTCGGATTTCAATACCTTTTAAATTTTTGACTGTAATGAAATGAAAGGTCTTAAGAAATAAAATATTAAGCAAGATTTAAGCCTTTTGGACAAAAGAAGAAATGTTTAAGTAATAATTTTAAAGTAGACAGTAACCTGTCACCTATAGGCAGAATAGGTATTAGTAGTGATATAAGATATGAGCTGTTGGTAGGTGTACATTACCCTTTCCACTGCAATCATAACAGCTGTCCTAGTTGACATTCTGTCCAGCAGGGTGTCAGATTTCTTCTTACTTCACATCCTCACAGGCATTTGTTATTTTTTGGTAATTTGGTAATAGTCATTCTAAATGGAATGAGATGATTTCACTGTGGTTTTGATTTGCATTCCTCTGCAGACAGGTGATAGTGAGCATTTTTCAGATGCTTACTGATTGTATATCTTCTTTTGAGAAATGTATATTCAAATAGTTTGCTCATTTTTAATCATATTTTTTTTCTGTTGAGCTGTTTGAGTTTCCTGTATATTCTAAAAATGAATCCCTGGTTGGGAGAACGCTTTGCAGATTGTTCCTCTCATTTTGTAGGCTGTTTCTTCATTCTTAATTGTTTCCTTTGCTGCACAGAAGCTTGTTAGTTTGATGTAATCCCATTTGTCCATTTTTTGCTATGTTGCTTGTGCTTTTAGGGTCATATCCAGTTTTTTTTTCCCCATACCAATATCCTGAAGTGTTACTCTTATGTTTTCTTCTGATAATCTCATAGCTTTGGTCTTATAGTAATTCACTGAGGAAATGAACTTAGAGTTCTGAAGTGCCCGGTCTAAACCAGGTGTTACTCATTTTTCAGTTTGTGAGTAGGCATCCACTCTTCTTTATTCAGATGTGTATAAAGCCTCAGGGCTCTCAGGGGTTATCCACCAGTCTTTGACCCTTCATTGCAAGGAGAAAAGCTATCTTAACCTGGTGTGGACCAATGGTGAGGGATGTTGTGGCAAGAAAGGGAAGAGTCTTTTCCATGGATAACATCGATGTTTTTCAAAAGTGATTTGGACTAATGGTCCACACTTGTAGTTTTCCTCTTAGTGTTCTGAGAAAAAAATCCAGAAAAGTTCATAGGCCAAATATCTGGTGCTTTTCTTCTTGAGTTCCCTTACTTTTTTCTTTCTAAATTCTCCCAGGCAGATATGGCCTTTGCCAGTTTAAGAATTTCATAATGAGCAAGTACTGAGTTGCAGGTAAGTCCTTATTGGTAGTATTTTCTTCTGGCCTTAAGAATTCAGTGTTTTGGGAAAATAATTTCCCCTACAAAAAAAGTAGGTGTCCACTCACAGTATAAGGGAGGAAACATAATTATCTTGCTATTGTCCATAGTTCTAATTGGGACAGGCCCAACTAAGAAAGGCAGGTTAACAAGAGAAAAGCAGAAATTTAATAACACGTATAAACAGGAGATAACCTTAAGGAATGAGTAAGTCTCTAGAGTAAACCTCAAGAGTTGTCTTAAACTTCAGGCTTAAATACCACCACTCTCTGAATGATGAAATACCCTTACAAGTGGAGCATGGGAAGAGGCGGAGTAAGCACTCAACTCATCTTCAGCCATGTTTGGGGTACAGACATGAGTTTTAGCTTTAAATAGACAAAGGGTACAACCTCATCTTTACAGACAATTGTCCTCATTTGGAGGGGGTGGTCTGTCCTGCAAAACTCCACTGTTCCTTAGGGGAAGTTCCAGTCCTGTGTCATAATGATGTTATCAATCATTCCTGTCCTTCCTTGATTCCAAGGTAGCTGCAGGAGAGAATGGCTCAGAGCAAAGGACAACAGGCATACAAATACAGAAAAGAAAAAAAAATACAGAAAGAGATGCTAAGCTTTTCTCCTGCTTTTAGTTAATTCATGGGCCCAAGTAAGGAATCAGTGATTTTCAGCAAAAGCAGTTTCAGCAACTCTTATAGTATATTCTGAATGCTGTCAAGAATCTTCAGCCTCTTGGATCTTTAAAATAAATTTTAGTTTGCTTTGCAAGGGTAAAGAACTCAAACCCCATCCCCTCCCTCCACACACAAAATAAAAATAAAAAATTGAATTAAATTAAAAAGTAACACATGCTTACTGAAAAAATATTATTAAAGAGAATAAAATTGTCCATAACTGCTACCATTCTTCCAGACAAAAATAAGTACCATCATCATGTTGTACCCAGATCGCAAGACCCCAAAAGACCACTTAGGAGTCCAAAGTCACATGCAAAAACAAAGAGCCTTTATTCGGGCTTAAGCTCGGGCTCTCCAACTTCACCGACACAGCGGATCTGCACAGAGAGCCCTGAGCCTCACCCTGGCAGGGTTTTTATTGGGGAAGGGCAGGAGGCAGGACTTCCCATCCTGGAGGTGAACAGATTGGACGTTATTCAGGTAAGGGGGTCTTGTCATATTGGGATTGGTTTTTACTCCACTGTGTCTTGGCCATGAGGAATGTGGCCAGAGTTATTCCTTATTTGGTCACCTTGAGCAAAGGCCTGCTTTGCTCAATTATGATTGGACCAGGGCTGAGATGGTGCATTCCAGAGGAGGGTTCATACCCAGGTTATGGTACATTCCAGGGATGAGGTCGTGCTCAGGTCAGTTCTAAGAAACAAAGAGCCTGAGCCTGAAATGACGATGTCCCTGTTATTTTTTAACAGGGGCCCAACATCCCCCCCCTTCTTACAGTAAATTCTTCAGGCCCAATCATGGGTCTGAGGAGGAGGTAGAGGTTATAGTATATAGAGGTTGATATTGCGACCTTAGCACCATGAGTTGGACTGTATTTACCCGTTCTCTGATGAAAGTTAGCAGCCGGTTAATTATACATGGTCCTATAGTCAACATTAATAGGAAGAGTATTATAGGCCCGGCCAAAGCTGAGAGTAAGGTGGTGAGCCATGGAGACCAATTGAACAATTGTTCATACCATCCTGAGTTTTTAGGCTTTCTATCCTTGATCCTTTTTCTAAGCAATGTCATAGAATCTCTAATAAACCCTGAGTGGTTAACATAGAAGCAACATTCTTCCCCTAAAGCTGCACATAAGCTGCCTTGTTGTATGAAGAGGAGGTCTAGGCCTGTTCTGTTTTGTAGAGTAACCTCTGCCAAGGAGTTTAGAGACTCTTCTAATTTAGTGATTGACTGTTCTAGGTTTTTGAGGTCAGAATTGATGGCTGCCTGGAGAGCCCTATAATTTTTGTCCTGCAAAATTAAGGCTGAAGTACTGACCCCAGTTGCCCCAGCTATTCCTAGGCCAACCAACGAGGACAGTAAAATTGCGGCAGCCCCTATAGCTCTCTTAGTTCTGGAAGAAGGAATGGGGGAAAAGGCCAGCTCCATTTGGGTTTCTTCATAGTAAGTTATCCTGAGGAACAGTTGCACCATAATGCAGTAACCGTTACCTTTGTTGAGGACCATCCCATGGATACAAGGAGTTAGTCCTGTGGAGCAAGCCCACCACCCTGAGGTAGCTGAATAATAAGTGTTGTTTGAGATATCAGTGGTTTGATTACAGAGCCCTATAGGGAGCTGGGCTTTAGGGGACAGAACACAAGTTCCTGTTCCTGTCACTTGTTGGAGAGAAAGTTTACCATTTAGTCTCCAGGAGCACTGGGTCAGGTTGACCTGAGTGTGGTTTCCCATTATAGCTACTCCAGTATAAAATGGAGGTTGAGCATTCAGGCAGAGCCAGCATTCTTTTGTCAGGTTAGGTTGGGAGGAGTTAAGTACTTCAAAGGTCTTGGTCATCAATTTCCAGATAGGATAGCGGGAGAAGGGAAGGCTCTTAGTATGGGAATATATACCTGGGGAGTGACATTCCTGAATTGCAGTTGCAGATTCAGGTGTCATCGGGGTAATTGTGGCTGGCCTGGGTATCACCGGGGGAATTAAGACAGGGTTTGGACCAATGGGTATGGGCTCTGGAGAGTTGAGGACCTCTTTTTGTAAGACAATAGTAAATAATCTCCCTGGATGGCTCCCGCTGTTGGGGTACTGGCGCCCCCATGTTTTTCCTGTTTCCCACGTTCCATCCTGCACACCTCTGTTGGTAAAGATTATCTTGATAGGGTTGCAACTAGAGGAGGTTATATGGGAGGGACAGTTACCCCTCCATCTACCCTGGTGTGTGGGTGTGCCATTTCGGGTAACGGCAGTAAGATCATCCTTTATCAGGGGTGACCAGTAGATGTCTCCTGTGCTCACACAATTCCAGGAGTAACAGAAATAGTCTTTAGCCCCCCCACATTGTTTTCTCCAGCCTTTGTCAGCTCTACCAGGACAGACATAAAAGTAAGGAATATGCCAGAGTAGGTCTGGGGCGTAATCAGGGAAAAGTGCATGTAGGTCAAAACCCAATTCTGGGAACCAGGTGTTAAGGGGTGCTATTTTTGAGACTTGGGCCAAGATTTCTCCCGTAGAAGTCTCTGTGACTAGCCAAGTGAGGTTAAGGGGTTGATGAGTGTTGATGGGAGCAGTACATACAGTTGTAATAAGTGTTAGGATAACCATCAAGAATGGCACAGCTTCAGTTTGAGGGGATTGTCCGTATCTTTGTTGATCCTCCATTGTGAAGTATAATCCTCCAGTCAATCATGGGGATCTGCGAGCCAGATGTGGGTGTGATGAATCCAGGTGGCAATCCCGTTGACTTTAATAGCCATCGGTGTGGTTAGAAGCACAACGTATGGTCCTTTCCAGCGTGGTTCAAGGTTTTTCTGGCGGTGTCTGTGCATGTAGACCCAGTCTCCCGGTCAGTAGTTATGCAGGGTAGGAGGAGGAGCAGCCTCATAGATAGCCTTTAAATGAGGCCGTATATCTTTGTGAGCTTGTGCTACAGCTTCTAAAGAATCAAACAATTGTCAGTTATCAAATTCAGCAATCAACTCAGCCTTCAGATTAGGTAAGATGGGAGGAGGTCTCCCAAACATGATTTCATAAGGGGTTAATCCTAACTGATAGGGTGAATTCCACACCCAATATAAGGCAAAGGGAAGAAGAGCCACCCAGTCCCCGCCAGTCTCCATGGTTAATTTGGTAAGGGTCTCCTTTAGAGTCCTATTCATTCTTTCTACCTGACCCGAACTCTGGGGTCTATATGTACAGTGTAATTTCCATTTTGCCCCCAATATCTTGGCTAACTCTTGAGTTACCTGAGAAGCAAAGGCTGGTCCACTGTCAGAGCTCAGGAGCGCTGGCATACCATACCTCAGTAGGATGGCTTCCAGCAGTATTTTTATGACCGTTTGTGCTGTCTCATGCTTGGTGGGGAATGCCTCAGTCCATCCTGAAAAAGTATCTACCAAAACTAGGAGGTATTTATAGCCATATTTACCAGGTTTTATTTCCATGAAGTCCATCTCCCAATGGGCTCCTGGTTTGGAGCCCCTTAGTTGAGTCCCCTGTCCCTTAGGCACACTTTTCGTGTTAGTTAGCCTGCAGCTAAGGCATTTGGTGACAATTGAGTCATTGAGTGGCATAAGGTTGAGCACCTTCAGGTGGGCGTTCCTTAGTAGGTCTTCTGTCTTCCAAGTCCCCAAATGGGTGGTCCAGTGGATGTGGTGGAGGAGGTTTTCAGCTAGGTCACCAGGCAAAATTATCTTGTGGTCTCCCGTATACCACCAATTGTCAATTTTTTTGGTTGCAGGTAGCATATGTATTGACCTCAAGTCTTCTTGAGAATAGTTGGGCTGATCTGGCAGCATTGGTGACCCTGGGTCGGGTAGCTGAGTGGTTAGGACAATGGTGGTTTGCAAGGCTCCCTCTCTGGCTGTTTGGTCTGCCTTTCAGTTTCCTCAGGCTATGGGCGTTTCTGCTTTTTGGTGCCCAGGGTAATGGATAATGGCCAATGTTTTTGGCAGCCATAAAGCAGCCAGCAGATCCAGGATCTCCTGTTTATTTTTAATGGTTTTTCCTTCTGCCATAAGTAATCCTCTCTCTTGGTATATGGCCCCATGTACATGTGCTGTGGCAAAAGCATATCGGCTATCAGTGTACACATTGAGCCTTTTATCTTTACCCAGTTCGAGGGCCTTGGTTAGGGCTATCAGTTCTGCTCTTTGGGCTGATGTTCCTGCAGCAAGAGCGGCTCCCCATATTACTTCAGATTCTGTCACTACTGCTGCTCCTGCATACCTTTGTCCATCCTGAATGAAGCTGCTGCCATCTGTGAACCAAGTGATCTCAGCGTCTGAGAGCGGTTGGTCAATCAGGTCTTTTCTGAGCCCGTGAGCTTGACTCAGGATCCCCACACAATCATGCAAGGGAGCTTCCAGGTCTGGGTCAGGCAGCAAGGTGGCCGGATTGAGAGTCGTACTCGGGAGGAAGTGGACACATGGGGGATTGAGAAGCAAGCTTTGATAATGGGTCATTCGGGCATTACTCATCAGCCATCTGTTGGGTGGCTGTTTTAAGATCCCCTCTATAGTATGAGGGGTGGTGACAAATAATTTCTGTCCAAATGTTAATTTATCTGCATCCTTGACTAGCAGAGCAGTTGCTGTGATAATTCTCAGGCAAGGAGGCCAACCAGTAGCCACCGGATCCAATTTCTTAGAGAAGTATGCCACTGGTCTACTCCAGGGCCCTAAAGTCTGAGTTAGTACCCCCTTAGCTATGCCTTTTCTCTCATCCATGAAGAGATGGAATGGCTTGGTGATATCAGGAAGTCCTAGGGCGGGGGCTGACAGCAGGGCCTGCTTTATTTTGGTGAAGGCCTTCTCTTGGTCTCCAGTCCATGTAAAAGGCTCACTTTCTCTGGTGACCTCATATAGAGGTTGGGCCAGCTCTGCAAAATTGGGTACCCAGAGGCGGCAGAAGCCTGCTGACCCTAGAAACTCTCAGACTGCCCTTCTAGTAGTAGGGGTGGGTGTCTTAAGCAATGTTTCTTTTTTGGCCTCTGTGAGCCATCTTTGTCCATCTTTAAGAATGTAGCCCAAGTAAATTACCTCCTTTTTACATATCTGGGCTTTTTTTTTGCGGAGACTCGGTAGCCGAGGTCTCCTAGGATGGCCAATAAGTCCTCTGTCCCTTGTCTGCATTCCGAGAAGCTGTCTGAAGCTATCAGGATATCATCGACATATTGTAACATGGTGAGTTGGGGGTGCTCTACCCGGTACTCACTCAGGTCTTCATGAAGGGCTTCATCAAAGATGGTTGGTGAGTTTTTGAACCCTTGGGGCAGTCTGGTCCATGTGAGCTGTCCATTGAATCCTTCCTCCTGGTCTTGCCACTCAAAGGCAAAGAGTGGCTGGCTCGGTTCTGCTAAGGGGAGGCTGAAGAAGGCATCCTTCAAATCTAAGACTGTATACCAAGTTCTGGAGGGGGTCAAAGAGCTCAGGAGTGTATAAGGGTTAGGCACTGTGGGGTGTATGTCCATGACCTGCTTGTTAACTTCTCTTACGTCTTGAACCGGCCAGTAGTCATTGGAGTTGGGCTTTTTTACAGGTAATAAGGGAGTGTTCCACGTGGAATGGCAAGGTATTAGAATACCTTGTTCTCGGAGGCATCGAATATGAGGGGTGATCCCTTTCCGGGCTTCAAGGGACATTGGATACTGTTTGACTCTAGCTGGTGAAGCCCCAGGCTTCAATCCCACCTATATGGGAGTGCAATGGGCTACAAATCCCATGCCTCAGAAACATGTTTCAGAAACAGTTGGATGTTTCTGCAGCCATTCGGACATTTCTACTCCCAACAGGGGAGTAGATCTTGGATGTAACCTATATTCATCCTCTAAGTGGAGGGTCAACACATGGATGGGTTGTCCCTCCCTATTAGTTACTTGAGTTCCTCCTGAGTCAAAGTAGATATGGGCTCCTATTTTAGTAAGCAAGTCCCTTCCTAAGAGTGGAGAGGGGCATTCTGGTATGACCATAAATGAGTGGGATACCCGGCCCGTGCCCAGTTCCACCGTTCTTCGGGTAGTCCATGGGTATTGGTTCATTCTGGTTGCCCCCTGCACCCAAAACCTTTTTTGTGATAGCGTTCCTTGTGGCCACGTCAAGACCGAGTGTTGAGCACCCGTGCCCACGAGAAAACTTACAGGTGTCCCCTCCACTTTAACAGTTACCCTAGGTTTGGGGAGGGGGTCCAAACCCCATCCCCACTAGTCATCTAGTTCCTCTAATTCCAGGACTTGGGTGCGGCCCCCACCATCATCTTGCTTTGTAGGCAGTTTTTCAGGACATTCCTTGATCCATTGGCCTAGCTTTCTACTACAGTAAGCACACTGGTTTTTCTGTAGCTTAGGGTGCCCCACTGTGGGCCCTCTCTTACCTGGGTCAGCTGTCAATCTATGTAGTTGACTTGCCCGGTCTCCTGGTAATTCTACAGTGGAGGCCAAGAGAATCTTGGCAAGTTGACGAGTCTGCTTTGCCCCTGCTTCCAAGGTTGCTTGAGCTTGTCTCTCCTCTGGAGTTTCCCGATGGTTGTAAACCTTTTCAGCCACTGCCAGGAGCTCCTGTAGGGACCTGTCAGCTAACCTATCCAACTTCTGCAGTTTACGCCTTAAGTTGGGGGCTGACTGATTTACAAATGTTAGAATAATTGCATTCTTATCTTCAGGTGCTTCCAGGTTCATAGGAGTATAAGTACGGTATGCCTCTAGCACCCATTCCAAGAAGGCTGCTGGCGATTTGGCCTTGTCTTGTTGTACATCGCTTACCTTGGCCAAATTAATGGGCTGCCTAGCGGCAGCTCGGAAACCCCCCATTAGAGCCTGGTGGTAGACCCAGAGCCTCTCCTTACCTTCTGCCCTGTCATAGTCCCAATTGGGTCTGGTCAAGGGGAAGCCCTCATCAATCCTGGCTTGGTTGGTGGTTGGATTGCCATCATCTCCGGGAACCAACTTGTGGGCTTCCACCTGGATTCTCTCTCTTTCCTCAGTTGTAAACAGAATCTGTAATAACTGCTGACAGTCATCCCAGGTAGGCTGGTGGGTGAATAGGACAGAGTCTAAAAGATCAATAAGACCCTGAGGTTTTTCAGAAAACTTTGGTGTTTGTAATTTCCAATTATAAATGTCACTAGTAGCAAAGGGCCAATATTGCATTTGTTGGTCTCCTGTTTTGTTGCATGGCCCTATTGCCCATAGCGGGAGAACTGTGGAATCAGCTGATGGCTTTAGCTGCTCCAGTTGAGCCCTTCTCCTGGTATGAGGGGGACTTCCAGCTCTGGGAGTTGGGCCTGCCTCAGCTTCCCCAGGGCCCTGTGGCTCAGGTGCCTCCACCCTCAGTGGTGGTGACTGATAGGGTGGTGGTAGAGACAAGAGGTGCTCCTCAGTGCCACCCTATAAGACAGGGTAGAAAGGGGCAGTAGAGTTCTGGGCAGTAGACCCAGGGGCAGAGGGCTTAGTTTCGTTTTTCTGTCACTCATTTTCCTGCAAAGTTAAGACGGTTACTTTTGGCGACCTCGGTGGCAAGAGGGACTTGAGCTAATTAGGGGGGTCTTCCACTAAGACTTGCCAGGTCACAATATAAGGGACATGGTCTGGGTGTCCTGGCTTTCCAAAGATTACATCTTTGGCCCTGCAAATGATAGGAAGGTCTAGAGTGCCCTCTGGTGGCCATCTGATGCCGAATGTTGGCCATTCATTCCTGCAAAGAATAGAAAGTCTGCCTTTTTAAATTTCCAGTCCTTGTTCCCTAACTTGAGCTCTAACATCTGAAAAGTGGTCTGAAAATAAACTGAGAGGCATCACCTGCTTCTGTCCCATTTCTAAAGTTGTATAAGTCACACACACAACAATGAACACTAAGACTATACACACAGAAACAATATTCCCTGGTGCCGTAAGGCAAAAGTGAAAATGAGACGATGGCCTCTCACCATTCCGCTGGCACGACCTGCTTCATCCCCTCAGCTCAACCAATGGGGTCCAATCCCGGTCCGGTGGGCTCGGGACGTCTCCCGAGTACCACAGCCTGGGGTCTTCCAGTGTGTCTGCCTAGACCACCTGCAGGCTATCCTAATAGGGCACGATACTCAGAACAGACATCTCACAGAAACAGGACACTTACCAACCGGCATCAGGCTCCACGAATCGGGGGTCCTGGGGGGGTCTTGGGGATCCCGGACGAGCCCCCAAATGTTGTGCCCAGATCGCAAGACCCCAAAAGACCACTCAGGAGTCCGAAGTCACATGCAAAAACAAAGACCCTTTATTTGGGCTTAAGCTCAGGCTCTCCGACCTCACCGACACAGCGGATCTGCACAGAGAGCCCTGAGCCTCACCCCGGCTGGGTTTTTATTGGGGAAGGGCAGGAGGCAGGACTTCCCATCCTGGGGGTGAACAGATTGGACATTATTCAGGTAAGGGGGTCTTGGCATACTGGGATTGGTTTTTACTCCACTGTGTCTTGGCCATGAGGAATGTGGCCAGAGTTATTCCTTATTTGGTCACCTTGAGCAAAGGCCTGCTTTGCTCAGTTATGTTTGGACCAGGGCTGAGATGGTGCATTCCAGAGGAGGGTTCATACCCAGGTTATGGTGCATTCCAGGGATGAGGTCGTGCTCAGGTCAGTTCTAAGAAACAAAGAGCCTGAGCCTGAAATGATGATGTCCCTGTTATTTTTTAACAGGGCCCCAACAATCATATCTTAATATAATAATGTTTTTTAAGAACTTTTAATGTAATTTTTCATAGTTGCAATAATAGCATAGACATAGCCCATGCTTTCTTTTTCCCTTTGCATTTTGTAGACTCTTTTCCATGTTCGTTTTTTAAACATAATCTTCCTATTTACCGTTTTAGTTCATGTTTATCACTTTACCAGTTAAAAATGATGATTTGAAAATGAGTTATAGTAGAAAGAAACAGATTCTATGAGAAAAATTTCACCTTCTGCTCTTTTCTATTTGAGAAGAGTCCTAGAACATACAAGTCATTCTTCTCTTCACTTAAGTCATGTGTTTACTTATTTTTTTAAATTCTCTTTTCCCCCTTTTACTCAATACTTAAAATGTTTTTTTCATATAGATACCTAATACTGAAATTTACTTGGAAAGAATGAGTGAAAGAAGTGTTCTCTGAAGGGATCTTGGTTAGCATTAAAGGTAGGGCTTTTCATTTTATTTGACATTTCATTCCAAATGAGAGCAGAAGGAACTGCAGCTGTATTTTGTTAAGTGCAGAATTGTGCGCATATGTGTCTGAGGGATTTTCTCACACAGTTTTGCAAATGATCATCGATGCTTTGGACTGGTTCCTTACAATGTGAGCACTTATTTGAGCATGTTCTTGGGTTGTCTGCATTCAGATGACCTGATTTGTAATATATGGTTTTCTTCTCTGTGGTTTGCATATCAGAGCTGACACTCCTGCCTCCCTCCCCTCCCCCAACTGCTGTTGCTGCTGCCTCTACCTGGGATTATGCAGATTCTGGTTTAAACCTTTTTATTCTTTTCTCTAAGTGAACAGCATGATGGGTTTCAGCTCTGCAAGCAAATGATAATGGATTTCAGCTTTCACCAATAACATTTGGAAACTACATGTCTTAAATGATCTGTGTGCCACATAATAAAAAGGGTCACCCTGTTCTAATGATGTGAAATAATAAATAAAAATGAAAAGCCATAAATATATAGAGGCTAACCCTTAAAATGAAAGTGTGTGTGTGTGTCCTAATTATTTTTAATGGAGCTAATTTTATGATTTTTTTTCAAGCTGGACACAAAGGATAATCTTATTTGTTTGTGGTTTGTGGGATGATTAAGGGAAAGTGGTTAAGATGGGGTTAATTTATTCTACCAAATATTTAAGGTTGTAAAACGTTTCAACAAATCAAAGTCATCATTTGAGAAATAACAATGATAATAAGCTAGCATTGGACACCACAAGCCTGAGTCCTTCCTACCTCTTAATCTAAGTATTATAGTTTTATATAAAATAAAGCATAGTTATCATTGGTTAGCACTTGTGTTGATCTCACTGGGTGTACCATGCTTTTTAGTGCCATAAGGTAGTCATTTTTTTTGTCTAAAACAACAGAGTGTTTCCTGTTTATAAAGATAGACCTAATGTATGGAGGATGTGAAGACAGTTTTGATAAATTTGTCAGGCTTGGGCTCTGTTGCTGTGAACCAGAGAGGGAGGAGAGGTAGGGCATCAGGAAAGGGCTGGTGGGGCTGGCACCAGGAAAGACCAGGGGTGTTTGTTTCTTGGAAGAGCAGTGACCTTGAGAGGTGAAGTTACAGAAGCCTCAAATCCCAGTGTTGGTTCTTTCAGCAAAGAAATCTTTGCCTTACTCCCTTATTCACATTTCCTGCTAGCAGAGAATGAGAAACAGTTTCCCGACTTTACTAAAAACACATTTTAACGTGCTTCTCTCTCCTACATTATTTATTCTGTAAGAGGAAGAGGAGGCTGTTCTGCTCCAGATGCCTGGGGAGGACCCTTCCTCATTTTACATTCTTGAATTATTTGGGCCTTGCACATGGAGCATGGACTCCTGGCAGCGACACCTCCACCTCTGCATAATATGTCTTTCAAGTGAGAAGACGTTCCTGGTCAATACTGAATCAATTTGCTCTGGCAGTCTAATTGAATGTCTTCCTCAGACAAATAGGTCACCAGGGGAAAGGGTAAAACCTTGATATGCAGATCTGAACTGAAGCCCCAGAGGAAGCTGTTTTAAATATATATATTCCTCTTGAGATGGAGCTTATGTAACATATGCAGGTTAGTTATTTGCTCAGCAAAATGAACATAAATCAATCTGTTTTATCCTTTTTTTGTTTGAGTACTATTGTACTTTAACTTATCCCTGGGGAGAGAGAGAAGAGAAGAGAAGAAAATTCTAGAATGGCTGCTAGGATGAGGAATTTCTTGTGTTAAAGAAAGCTTGGAGTATGTAGAGCTCTCTTTTTATATAGTGCAAATTTCCATTTAGCAAGTTACATCAATGATGTTTAAAGTATTTGACATTCTTAATGTTTACAAACTACAGCTTAGTTTTTCTCTGTGTTCCTCTGGGAGTGTGTATAAAGAGACAGGAGACTCTTAGTATTGTGTTAGCTTCTTTCTGTTTCCATCTAGGGGTGCAAATTCTTTTTCTCTGCTGGAAAAAGAATTAGGAGGCAGGAAAATTGTGACAGAGTTTAGCAAAGATTTATTGTGAAGTAGAAAATGAAAGTAAAGCAGGAACTTCTCCCATGAAAAAGGGGACCTGGAAACTGCTAGTACACTGAAGTCCTTCAGGATTCCCCCTTTTAAGATCCGCCCTTTCTGCTCCCCAGATGGTGTGGGGTGTACCCTCCATTTCAGGGCTTCAGTCACCCTCTGTCCACACAGTTTTTCCCTGTCCCTGATTGGATCCCCCAGGGAAGTGTCCTTTGGTTGGTTCCCTCATCTGTGTGCATGACCACTGCACTGGAGTGCAGGGGTCCTCCCAGTCCTAGGACACATCAGGAGAAAGCCCCTGCATCACTGGTGCCATGTGGAATCTGTCATCTTTCCCTAAATATCTAAATCCTACTTTCTGTCCCTCATTACCAAAAACTTTCTTTCGGTCCTTTCACAGTCTTAGCACCAGTTTGCAGAGGAGGAAATGCAGAAAGCTTGGGTAACTTTCTGTTTTCAACTAAATTCTGGCATCTCCAGGCCAATGCTTCTTTTCCCACAGGGTTGAAGTTTGGCAGCTTGTTCTCACAATGGTGTCTTGGAGAAAGCTCTTTTATTCCTCTTTCACCTACTGAAGGAAATCAGAATATGCCATCCCCAAATATGCCTCTTCATTCTAAAAGTTATTTTGAGCTGAGGGGAAGTGGTGGGAAGCCTGTGCTACCCATTGCTTTGTTGTTGTTACCTAAAAGCAGGATATATAATTTGACAAAGGCAAAGCTGTCTGTCCTTCCAATTCCCTCTCCACCCCCTACCCCCAGGACATCAGGACAAAGGTTAACCACTGCCACTGAAGACTACTCTAGACCTTTATCAGCCTGGAAGTAGCATCATAATCTACAGAACAAGCTCTGCTCACTAACCTTGGTCTACCTTCCCACAATTTGCTGTTCCTAGAGTCCCTTTTGTCTCTAAAACTTTTCTGCTCTTTGTTGAATATATTTTATGAGCTGGAATTCAAAGCTCCTTCTTAGAGAAGTACTGGTTATTTAAATGTGTCCCATTTACATGAAATATACATGCTAATGAACTTTTGCTTACTTTTTTCTTCGAAACTACCTTTCTTTTCTGGAGTCCATCCCACTAATGACCCTAAGGTAGGTAGAGGAAATTATTTTTCCTCCCCTATAATACATGACAAGAAAATGTATGCATATTCTGTGTATTAATTCCCCTCTTCTGCTACAAATTACTACAAATTTAGTGGCTTAAAACAGAACACGTTCATTATTTTTCAGTACTACAAGTTAGAAGTTCCGCCATGGGTCTCACTGGGCTACAATCAAATCTACCAGCTTGTGGGTGTTCTCTTTTGAAGGCTGTAGGGAAGAATCTGTCTTCTTGACTTGCTGGCTTCTAGAAGTTGTCCTGCCCTAAATCATGGTTCTTTATTTTCAAGGCCAGCCATGGCTGGTTGAGTCTTTACATGTTCTATCACTCTAACTTCTGTTGTCACATCTCTGATCCTCTCTTCTATCTTCCTCTTTCACTTGTATGGACTTATGATTCTCTTGGGCCCACAAAGGAATTCAGGATAACCTTCCTATTTCAAGGATAGATGATTAACAACTTTAATTACCCTTCATAGTGTTGCCATCATACTCACAAGTTCTGGGGTCTAGGATGTGTACATCTTTGGGGGACCATTTTCTGATTTCCATACTATGTGAAGTTTTTCAGCAGAAAAATACAGTGGCAAGAGGTTGGGAGTTGATCAGATTGCCTGAGTTCTAATGCTCCATTCACTGTGTGATTTAGGACAAGTTAATGATACTATCTGTATATTGGTATCCATATTTGTAAAACCTGAATAATAATTTGTGTTAGAGACTGAGCTAATGTATACACAATACTCAGTATATGTCAGTGCATGGTACAGTAGGTATCTAATATGTGTTGGCTATTACAAAATATTATATGCATGGAACTTTGTAGATTTCAAATTACTACTCTATGGTCCTTACTATTCATACATTTCTAGTTTATTATGAAATTATTTTAAATAAAAGTTATAATTACAAAAAAATAACATGGTTTAAATTAAGGAAATTTGGGGGGAGGGAATCCACCATATTACTACCTGAACATAATTATAAATATTTTAATACTTCTAAGTTTTTGCCTTCATACCTTTTGTGGTTATTTATGAGCTTCTAGAATGGAGGGACAATGTTTTTGCTCATCGGTCACTAGCTTGACCATAATTAGCCTGCAGTGAATGCAGGAAAATGACTGAATGAGCTCAAGGAGGCTGAAATGGCCAGAGGTGAGGCATGTTCTGGGAAGAGGTAAAGCTTTTGTATTTGCTTTCTCCTTTTACTTCATTGAAAGTACCTAGCAGGTCACTTTGCTTTGATGGGTTAAAATCTTAACTTAGTGAGGACGTTGGAACTTAGTAAAAGCTGCAGTAATTAATTCAGTGACTTTGACTTCAGTCATGTGAAAGTAACAGAGAACTACCCTCAAACTGGCTAAACAATGAGATGCTTATCGGCCCATGCAACTGAGAAGTAAGAGAGGTAGATCAGGCCTGGAGCCAGTGGCTCACTGAGGCCATCACTGTCTCTCCCTTTCTCTTCTCTGTTCCCAGGATGCTTGCTTTCCTCTAGGGCTGACCTCTTTTATAGTCACAAGACAGATTCTAGTGGTTTCTAGGGCTCCTTGCTTCTTGGCATCTGTCCCGCAGGAGAGAGAGCAGAACTCTCAGTAGCAGTTATAGAATAACTGTCTGTCTTAGGTCAGACATGGTGGCCATCCCAGACTCAGGAACTGAGGCCGGATGATCCAGAGTGTGACGCCTGCCTGGACTACATAGAGGATTCTAGGTTAGTCTAGGTTGCATAGTTAAACACTATCTCAAACAAAACAAAACAAAAACCAAACAACAATAAAAACCAAAAAAGCAAAAACTGTCTCTCTTAAAACCCAGATGCAGCGCTTCACATCTCATTGGTTTAGATTGAATTTCAGCCTCTTGGGTCATCCCTGAGCCAGTCACAGTGGTCAAAAGAAAGCAATGTGCTGATTAACTTCAGCCAATTTGAGTTCACCTTTGGCAGTGTGGGTGAGTGTGTGTGCGTGCCTGTGTTCAGTTCTTCCTCAAAGTAGAATTACCAGATAAAATATAGGATTGCCAAATACTCAAGCTGCATCAAATACTCAATTTATTCTGAATAGCCAAACCCAACAAATATGAAAACAGCTCAGCCTATCTGGGGTAAAAGAAGAAACACTTTTCCTGGGGAAAGAAATCTGGCCTAGTTAGGGCCCCTTTATAAGCAGTCCCTTTTAATTATTATTCTTGTGCATCACCTTGTTGATTTATGGAGCATTTCCTAAAAGATTGCAATACAGAAATTTTCTTTCAAAATTTTAAGTTTTTTGGGTTGAGAATGATGGTTCACACCTGCAATTCTAGCTGCTTGGGAAGTGGAGGTAAGGAGGATCATGGTCCGAGGCTGGCCCTGAGCAGAAGTGAGAGACTCTATCTAAAATCAAAACTAAAAGCAAAAGAGAGTAAGGGACATGGCTCAAGTGGAGAGCACTGGCAACTAAATTCAATCCCTAGTACAGTCCCTTTCTCCCCCCCAAAATTTAAGTGCTTCACTTATTCATTTGCAATGGTTTATCTAACACTCATGCCAGCTGCTCTTCTGAACACTGGGGATTTAGAAGTGACCAAAACGCAACTCCAAAATCTAAGGATTTTACTCCTGAACAGAGACCCTGAACCACCAATATCCTTGGTTGGTTTCAAGAGTAAATCCTGTCATGTTCTCAGTCTGAGTTTCATTGGTTCAGAAAAGCAAGTCTTTATGCTTGTGCAGAAGGAACTCACCCATATCAAGGAGATCAATATTGTGGGTTGGAGCAGATGTATTTTGGAAAGGACCCCAGTAGTATGGAGGAATGATGCATATCAGTAACAGAAATTGACGCAATTAAAGCAGTTTAGTAGGGTAGCTGGGAGATGGGACAGAGCAACTGAGATTGGGATGTAGAATGATCTTGTAGGTTGAAATGTATTCTATGTGGGTTGGGGAGGGGTGTGAACTGCACTGAAAGTGGTGGAAACCATGTGGTTATATCACAGTTCATGACCCCTGTTGGAAGGCTGGAGACAGGAACTTGGGATCGAATCTGTCAATTAAAATCCTGTTTTCTCTCCTAGAAGTAGGCCCTCTGGGTCATCCTGAGAGCTTCCACTTTTGATGAACTTCATACTTTAACTGCTTTTGCTCTAAATATCTCCTATCCCTAAGGCACAGATCCCTTGGTGCACATGAAATTTACTTAAGCAATGAAGCAACTTCCTGCAGGTCAGCAGGAACCTTTACCACAGGGTAAAGGTCTAGGCTGGGGGCAAAAACTAGGGTTAAACCAAGTTGCTTAAGCTGCATCCATTCATTTGGTTACTGTTTCCTCTCTATTTTGTAATGTTTGAGTGCTAGAAGAATAAGTAGCCTAACTATATGGAAACACATTTGCTGTTATAACCACATAAATTTTCCAAGAAAACTAAGATGGACCACATGAATGATATTTTTGGTTATTATTATACATGTGACAATTAGTTATAATGATATTTTCTGCCAGTTAGTTTAATTAGTATTACTTTGATATAGCCAGATCAGTTTTGAGTTTTCCTTTCTTTTTGTTAATTTTCCAGTATCCATAAATACGTTAACACAACGTGGAATCCCTGAAGGGGGCCCATTAAATAAAACTGTTGCTTGAGTGCTAAGGAAGGTAAGAACTGAAATTAGAGTAAAAGATGGGCATGGTGGCCATGTCTGTAATCCCAGCACTTGGGAGGTAGAGGAAGAAAGCCTCATGAGTCTGAGGCTAGTCTGGACTACATAGTGAAACCCTACCTCAAAAAATAAAAAAAATAAATAAAATGAGAACAAAACAGATAAGAGTTCAAAGTGCCACCTTTATTACTCATAAAGGCTTGGTTGGAGGATTATTTAATCAGATTTTGCTACCCAGCATTGGTTGTGCTGGACCAAGGCTTATCCTCTGTGGGTTGAGATGGGGCTTGGGGATGAGAGGTGGCAGGGATGGCTCTGCTTTTCTTGGAGGAGCACAAAAGTACCAGGAGGGAAAAGGGAAGAGCTGAGCTAAGCATGTTCATTTATCAATCAGCTCGACTGATAATGTAACCACGGGTGTTACATTAAAGAAGCTTCTTCTCCATCAAGGGCTGCATCAAATGGAACAAACGTGTTCCCTCTGTGTGAACAGTTATCATCCAAAGATGAGAATATAGCTTCAGGACTTCCTTCATTCTCTATTATCCCCTCTCTGTTTCTCTTCATACACTAAATCTGTCCCCTGGTTACAAACTTCTTGAGGTCCTCTTATAGACTTATTTAAAATTATTTACTTATGTAAAATCACATATTTCATACTACTCAATAGGACTATAACTTCTCATGTGACAGTTTATTAATATAAATTATTCCATTTAATCTACAGCATACATAGGGATTGGGATTTATTCTTGTTTGTAGATGTAGAAACTGTTTCATGGAGAGGGTAATTCATTCACGGTTAAAGAGATAGCAAGCAATGAAGACAGGATTCAAAAACCTAAGTCGCTGCACTCAAAAAGTCTGTACTGGGACTGTGACTGAGAGAAGCCAGTAACTTAAGTATTCTCTTCTCCAGTCTTGGCAGCATGGAAAAATGGGTATGAAACAGAAGTGCAATGTTTTCCCCATGTCCTGTGGAACAAGCAAGGTCACACGAATCTTTGATAGGAGAGGGTTGTGGGCAAGAGCACAGCTGGGCATTGCACTCTTTGGAAAGGGAGAAAAAATGAAAGAGGAAAATAACTTACATTCTAATACTGTTCTCTTGGCCTCACTCTACATGGAGAGTTAGAAGCAGAGGGGCTGCAGGTTAACTATTCTTATTTTCCTATACACAGTAGGACCTGGACTTGGGAAAGACTTGACTTGCCCTTGGGTGGGAGCCTTGGGACAGAGAGATATTCAGGTCTGTAAACAGTTGAGTTGGGTAGCTTTTTGAGCTACTTCTCTTAGACAAGCAATGTGTTCGCAAGTACGGGTCCCCAAGGCCTTCTCTCCTAGGGTACCTCTTCCCTTTTTCCAAGTCCAGGAAGCCAACAGGAGAGGAGTGCCTGGCAACCTGAACTGCTAAGAAATCTTGTAACTCCATGGTCCACAAGCATTTCTCTGCTGTGGGTGGAGGAGGAAGAAAAGTGTGTGTTCTATTTTCCTCTTGGGTAGCAGGCATCTGTGCTCATACATACCAGTGTCTGAGGATACTGGGTTTCCTAACTATCTTCATCTCTGGAGCAGAATGATTTCTGTCACTTTATTCCTAGTAGGTAATGCCATAAATCTTTCATACTTTCTTCTCTGGGAGAGCCATTTGAGTCCCCTACCCCAAATGTGTCTGCCCCAAATCACTGATTGAAATATTAAGATAATTTGTTACTCAAATCCCATCCACTGGTAGCAGGGCATAGACCGATTGTGTCCTGTGCATAGAAATTTGCTTTTTGACTCAAGAGAAACTTGAAATTGTTATAGCTCAGGGATAGTGTGCTGGTAAATTTATAATGACTAGTTTTCTTCTTTCCCAATTATTTGGATAGCTGATAAGAATAAAAAACATCCTACTCAGAACTACATGCAAGAACCTAAGCCTGTGGTGTATGAATGACTATTTGGGTGAGACTTATGGGTGATTTTTTGGCTTGTTACGTGGAATGGGCCTGAGTTACATCATGAAATTGTTAATTGCAGAAGGGTGGCAGAAGGAAATTTTAGAATATTGATAACAATATTCTAGGATTTCCCACAGCAGGCTGTCATATTACCAGGTCTTTAGTTCATTGGTAATTTGAGTTAGCCCCTTTCAATTTACTCATGTCTCCTATTAATACTACAAAGTAAAGCACATAAAATAAGACAGTAAAAAATTCGTTTTCCTCATTTTCACCCTGGCCAAGGAGATTACATAGTAAGAATGGTAGTAGACTTAACTTGATCTTAAATTCCATCAATAATGTGGAAAAGAAAAAGAAAAGCATGTTTGATTGATTTCTCTTGCTCTACATCCATCTACTTTATAAACAAAACTGGAAACTGACAAGATTCTATTCCATTGATTTCTTTCTTGGTTGGGGTGAAGAAGGAGTCCACTGGTCATTTTTGTATCTTTGATGGATTTGGGTTGCTCATAGAATATTTAAGAGTTTTGTCCTGAACTAATTCTCAAGCAAGGACTTATTTGCAGATTTCAATAAAAATGTGTAACCCACATGTACTTAAGTTTGGTAGGATCATTGAAAGGGCACTCATGTAAAGTATGCGGTGCCATGCCATGTCATAGGTTGAAATGTCCAAGGTGATTCTGGCTAATAAACTGTTGAAGTTTTTTTTTTTTAAATAAATTTTATTACTAGGATATATTCATTATATGGGGGGGATTCATAGTGACAATTCCGATTGGACTTACATTATACATTAGTTACATTACCCCCATCATTGCTCCTGTTGAAGTTTTTTTAGGGAAGGAGAAATTTAGTTTATGTTTAAGTTTCCCTATCACTAAAGAATAGTTTGACTCAGTTTTCTTTGTGTGGTTGCAAAATGTTTGTGGTAAGGAAAAGTTAGGGGAAAATCCTTTAAGTTACCAGAGGGTTTCCCTTCACCTTTTCTGTTAATAGCTCACATTTCATGAGCGATAACTATTGGGCAGCCTTTGTGCTAAATGCTAAGTGTTTAACAATTGGCACTCAAAAAAAGGAGCACTTGTCAATTTCTGTGGTGCAAATACAGAAGCACCAAGAGGCAAATTAACTTCCCTACATGACAGGGCTCATAGGTGGGAAAACCAGGATGTACACATAACAATCTGGCTTCAAAATCTGTGCTGATAACAATAATTCCAATCACCTTTAGCCTTTGTAGTGGTTTTATCCAGTTAGAAATTTGGTTAAATATTGTTTATGATTGTCAGTATGTTGAGTGTAAAAATCATTGTTATATTTATCTCTGTATAATTTAATTTCTACAAATCACTTAAGATAGTGGCTATGGGAGATCACCAATTAGGGGGTCTAAGATAGTGTCCATATGGAGAAATATCTCTGAGAGTAAGTGAAGATAGTGCTGGAGTTGAAAGATGGAGGATGGAGAGATCCTGGGACAGATCATGGACAACAGGGGTAAGGTCTGTTAGCATGCACTGATAGCTAGAGCTCTTGGCTATGGGTCTTATGTCATGTGACCGGATCAATTTCATGGGTCTCTTCTATCTGGATTTCCTGGAGGAGGACCTCTACTTGTCTGCTTGACTGTCAGTAAACCGCAGAGAGTGGCTTGAAGTTAACATGTTGTAAATAGGGGTGGCTTCATCATTTGAGCCATGAGCCCCAAGAAAAGGTAATATGGTCCTTTAATAACCTCTCTTAGGCTAATTATATTGCCATTTTGTTCTCTGGGTACAGAGTTGTGTATATAGGAACAAAAGGATCTTTTTACAGGGAGTCTTCTATATTATTTAGGTGAAAGATTCTGTTACAAAAAAAATTATAACTAACCCCTAGTTACTATTTTTAATATCAAACTTAGAGCATCCACAATGGTATTTATGTGCAATCCAGATGTTTTAAAGGAAGTGGTTTCCTGGTCACCTCTACCACTTATCTTACTGTTTCACATGTGTTATTCCAGTCATTTGTATGCTCTAAAAACATGGACTTTTTCTTCCTCCTCCACTCATCTCTAAAGGGAGAAGAGACAGTATAGAGAGTGTGTCCTCACTGGTGGGAGGTATGCACACCCATGCGTGTACCCCCACCATTACCTGCTGGGCAAAACTACTGTGTTCTGATCCAGATAATAAGCTGATTTTTTTTCTTTTTTTACATAAGATAGAATTTTCTCAAATGCATTTGGGTTGTAGAGTAAGTAGTAATGATATAGCAGGTAAAATCATTGCTTAGTACAATTATTCAGCCATATTGTTTGGTCCTTTAGGTGCTCTATCCCCTTTTTATCTTTTCATCTCAATATTGATTTTAGCCTGTAAATCAATTCCATTAGCACAAGGGTAGGTTTTATAGAATAGAGATTGGAGCATTGACTGGCAACAAAGCACTGTGCCCAGGTGCATTTGGAGGGTGTGTTTTGTGAAGACACCATCCAAACCAACCTGGATGGGCTCAGTAGCCCCCACTAGACTGAGGGTATGATGTTTAGCTATCCCCCATCCTTGCCTCAAGCACACAATCATGATGCCAGGTTGTAATGAAAGCAAGTCTTAGGCTAAATTTTTCTACTCATGTGGATGTTTATGGGGAAGCACAGCCACATAACTTGTTCTGTAAGTGAATGAAACTCCAGATCTGTCCTTTTTAGTCCCTTGAAATATTGAAGGTAATGTGGTGCTATTCCAGTGTCAGGATTCAGGGAATTATTGGAAAACCAACAATCTTCTGAGCCACCAGCTAGAATCAGGATGTTTAGAGACTGGGCTACAGTGACAGGATTTATGCTTTTACTCTGTTTTTATATACTTGTAGGGGAGTGTCCCGATCCACCTGTATTGAATACCTCTAATTCCACCAATGATAACCCTTTTCTAGCATCTGTTATGCTAAATACCTTATTTCATTTATTTCACCCACAAAAACTCTTTTCAATGTTTATGAAGTCATTTGTCAAGGCCTTTGATGTTGATCAGAGATAAAGGCAGCTGAAAACTAGTAGCCACCTCTCATTAAATGATGACTGAATACCCTGAAGTATGGAAGTTCAATAATGTAAGTAGTTAGCTATATTGTAGTTTAAACTAACCGTTTTATAATACTATTGTGTAAGCATATAGGAGGAGAATATCCTTCACACCATGATGTTTAAGATTTTGAATGTCCTTTCTAATCACAGAGCATTCTTATTCCTCCCCTTTTGAGTGTCTCCTTCCTATACTACAGAGACATCAGGACACCTTTCCCTGGGTCTCAAAATTACAAACAGGAATAGGTACACTGCTGTAAATAAGCATGAGTGGGAACAGACTGGTTTAATAGAAATGTTCTTTGGAATCACTGTGATGGATTAAACTTTAGACTTTCTATAGAGATAGACATTCACTTTCCTGGCATATGTTTGTTTACCTAAAAGATGAACCAAAAGAAATTCTAGAAAAATGTAGGAAATAAATCTCCAGAAACCTCTAGTGGTTCTTTTTTATTTCATAAATATTATTTATCACATGCAGACCAAATAAAATGCATAGCAACTTGAAACTCTGATCATTATTAACTCTGGATTTTTTCTGATAATTTTATGTCTCAACTCAGGCAAACAAATAGTTTGTTTCATTAAGAAGGAAAAGGCAATAAGAATAGACAATTAACTTTCCTAACCAACCTGCAAAAGAAAATGTGCATAGAAACTCTGATTCTTAATTAGCCAAGAGCAATGGAAAAATGCATGTATGAAAGATCCCTGGAAAATTGGGATTACAAACATATCTGAATTTTTACCTTGTTAAGGTTAGTTGCCAAATTAATATCCCTGATAAGAATCTCAAGTAGCTGAAAGCTAAAATTCTTATGTCAAGTTTCTTTGGAGGAGAGATGAGCTGATGATTTTGTTGATGCTTGTATCCTAGAGAACAGAGTTGAAAATTTGGTGCACAATATTTAAAAGGTAAATTTGACTGAATTCCTATCAGTCATGGTGGACTGCTTATACTTGCACTCCATACACTTTCTGCTGCTGCATCTTTGAACTTATTTTCTGTCGTTTGTACTGGCTGTTTTCCTATTGACTATTGCTCTTTCCCTAAACTCTCTACTGTGAACTATGTTGTTTTTATTGTGCTAATCCTGAGGTTTCTTCAACAATAAGATAGTGAAACCAGGAAGGAGACTTGGATTTGGATCTGAATCTAGTCTATGTCTTGGTGTACAGCCAGAAGGAAAGATCCAAGTACGAGTAGTGAGAAACTGGTGTGTGTGACAAGTTAAACTTACGGAGGAGGATCATTTCCAGGTAATAATCCATGTCAAGTACAGGAAGGATGCAGTCCTTTTGACATCAGGCCTATCTTCCACACCCAGGACAGCCATCACCAACTGATATGTCTTCATCCTTTTCTTTAGAATTTGGGCATGACCTTGAGTTTCTTTTCAACAATTACTCTAGGCAACCAGTACTTTAAATGAATTGATCCTTGTGGTCTAATTGGATAGCCCAAAGAGCAGTCAGACCTAGGTGATAAGACATCACAGAGCAAGCACTATCTGGAACAGTAGTTAAACAGGCCATTGATGGACCAGGATCTTGGCCAATCTCTAGCCTACAATAATGGCATTTTGGAGTGTGACAAGCAAAAATAAGGCATGAAGATGAGGCATTCAGTTGGTGAGGAAATGGACTGGAGATAGGTTACCAAGATGGGAAACAGGACAGAGTTCTAGAATTGAGCTCTCAAGAAGAAAGACAACTCATCAGGGCTGAGAAGAAAAATTGAAGCTAGCTTAGCTACAAAGACAACTTGATGCTGTTCTCAAGAGTAATGGGCCAGAAAGGAAAGAGAGGGAAACAAGCTTCACTGTGTACCTGCTTTGTGCCAATGACTCTAATCTTATTTCAGAGGCAGTTTCTATCATCCTTTTTCCTAAGAGTAGGTTTATTCCTGGCCTGGATCCAGGCCAAGCTGCAGAGGCCAAGAACCTTGACCTGTCCCTACTCTATTATTACTTGCCTTTTAAAATTCCCACCTGGGCTTTAAGGTCTTGAGGGAAAATACTTTGTTGTGTTCTTCTCAGGTCCTGCTTAGGTACTTGGTGGGTATTTGTGAATGGATTGCTGTGTCCTGGTATGTGTGGAACCTGTTTCTGGGGAAAGCAGCTCTCCATGAGACCAAATGCTGACTGTCCTTGCACTACAATCTTTTGTAGTCATTGAATGAGTTGATCACAACAGTAGAAGTAAAGTTGAGATCCAAATATGTCATAAGTGATTGGACAGAATGTCTGCCCTGAGCCTCTGAATGGGGAAGATCTGTGCTGAAAATCGTGAGGAGAAAAAGGTACAGAATTCATACAGCCTTTCCAGGGTGGACTTCAGAGTACCAGTTTATGTCCCCTACCTCAACGTACCTTTATTTTATTTTAGTTTAGTTTTTGAGGGTTTTTTTGCATTTTGTTTTGTTTCTTTTTCTTTTTTCTCAATGTACCTTTTATGTTGTTTGAATTAAAAAATTTTTTTTCAATACTGGAGTTTCATCTCAGGGCCTCATGCTTGCTTCACAGGTGCTTTCCCACTTTATCCACTCTGCCAACCCTTTTTATGTTGGGTTATTTTCGAGATAGGGTCTCACAAACTGTTTGCCTGGGCTGGTCTTGAACCTTGATCCTCCTGGTCTCTGCCTCCTGAGTAGCTAGGATTATAGGCATGAGCCACTGGCACCCGACAGGTTGTCTGAAATTCTTATAGTATTTTTCTGCCCCTTTGAGTTAAGCCCATTAGGGTGTGCATTAAAGTAAATTTAGTCAGCATCTGGAAGATTAACATTAATCTACTGTCAGTTTTTCTTCTATTAAGAAAATGACATTCATTTTAAGGATATTAGGTGAGGCTTGGAATTACAAAATTATTCAAGAGGAAAATTGGGTCCCAATTAAAAACATTAACTCTAAAAAAAGACAGACTTGATCACTGTTTCTCAACAGGAACAACTGTCCTCTGATACTCCCATTGGATGCTGAGACATTGAGGTGAAATACACAGACCTTGGTGTTAAATGGTACTTTTATTTGCTTATTTGGTCGCTAAGATGAAGATAACAAAGCCTACATGCACAGTTTTAATAAGGATTTAGAGGATGATCATAAAACACATAGTGTAATAGCTGCCCCATAAACTACATGTTATTACTTAATTTTTGAATGGTTTTTGGAAAGTAGGAGGTAGACCTGTTTTATTCTTTTCTGATTTCCTGTATCCAAAATCATTAGCCTACCAATAAATAAAATACAAAGTTATTATGATGCATTGCTTTTTAAAAAAATAATCTTTAAGCACTGGGCATAGTGGTACATGCTTGTAATCCCAACTGATTGGGAGGTAGAGATTGGGAGGATATGGTTGAAGGACAGTCTGGGCAAAAAGTTAGTGAGACCCCCCCCAATCTCAACAAATAAGCTGGGCATGGTGGCACATGTCCCAGCCACTTGGGAGGCAAAGGGAGCAGGTTTGTGGTCCAGACCAGCCTGAGCAAAAAGCATGAGACCCTATCTGAAAAATAACTAAAGCAATAAAGGGCTGAGCATGGCTCAAGTGGTAAAGCGCTTGCCTAACAAGCAGGAGGCTCTGAGTTCAAGCTGCAATACTGCCTAAGAAAAAGTCCTTATTCATTGGATATGGAGATATTTACCATTTATTATTTTATCACTAAGGTAATGTGTACCAGATCTTATGTGCAAGTGCAAATATTAATGCACATACTTACAGGAATTAGAACATTTTACCCAAATTGTCAGAGAAATTTTTTGATAGACAGGGGCAAGATGAATCTTTGATCTATAGATACTTTTGAAAGAAGCAAACCCATGTCTTCAAAGATGAAGGAATTACAACACGCAAATATTGAAGCTGTCTCTCCATTCCTGCCATCCTTCAGAGTTACAGTTTTGAGTATTTGTCTTAGCTCTCAGTTATCTTCCAATCCCAAGTGACATCTAATTTAGGCTTTGTTATGGTTTAGATACAAAGTGTCAAAAGTGATAAAAGGCTCATGTGTTGAAAGCTTGGTCCCCAATGCAATATCAGAGATGAGGCTTCTGCAAAGTGATTGGGTCATGATTAGGTCATGAGGTCTCTGACCTAATGGATTAATTCAAAGATGGATGCCTTATTGAATGGACAATTGGGAGGTGGTAGAAACTGTAAGGCAGGGCCTGGTTGGAGGAAGTGAGTCACAGGAGGCATGACTTTGAAGAGTGTATCTTGTCCCAGGCTTCCTCCTCAGTTTTTCTCTGCTTCCTGTTTTCCATGAGGCGAGCAGCTTCCTCTGCCATAAACTCCTGCTGCCATGGTGCTCTGTCTTACCATAGCAATGGAACTAGCCAACAATGGACTGAAACCTCTGGAATTGTGAGCCAAAATAAATCCTTCCTCCTTTTAGTTGTTTTGTTTAGTTGTTTTGTCACACTGACAAAAAGTTAACTAATGCAAAAAGGTGGTGTTTCTCTTAGCTCTTATACCACCATGACAAATCAGAGTGAAATGTACTAAGGCAATTGTAACCCAATACCATCTTGGCACAACTTTTATTTTATTTTGTCTTTTGGTGGTATTGGGGTTTGAACTCAGGTTGTTGCATTTGGTAGGCAGGTATTCTATCCCTTGAGCCATACCTCAAACCCGTTTTGCTTTAGTTATTTTTCAAATAACTCATGTTTATGCCCAGGCTGAGCTGGACCTTGATCTTCCTATTTATGCTTCTCTGTAGCTGGGATGACAGCCATGTACCACCATGCCTAGTTTTTATTAGAAGAGATGGTGTCTTGTGAACTTTTCCCCTTTAGACTGGCCTTGAACCACAATCCTCCCAATCTCTGTAGGATTACAGGTGTGAGCTAACTCGCCTGGTCTTGGCATAACTTTTGAAATTTAGGAAGAATATAAACTGAATATAAAAGGTAGCCTACTATGATGTATGTATGAGTGTGTGGCCCTAGTCACTATAGAACTGTTTAATATTCTGCAAAAATATTTTTACAAGCTCAGTTCCAGTTACTATAATTATGATAATAATTTTTCATGCCCTGCCACCTATTGAATTAGCAACCAAGTTCTTTTCTTGAGACATTATTCAAATGGATTCTATCTGCATTCAAATTAATCTCAAGATCATAGAAATTAGCAAAAGGAAAGGTACATTAAATCACCTAGTCCATGTCTTTGCTAGGGGAGAATTAATCTTTATATCAGAATGTCTTGTGCTTTTTCCAGAAGGTTTTAAATGTCTTGAGTAAGCGTTATTCTGATTGTAGGTGGTCATCTCATCAAATTCCAGGGGATTTTTTTTTTCAAAGCCTACTGGAATATATATGGATTTTCTGAGACTGTACAATTTGCCAGTGTATAGAGCCTTCAGGAACCTGACATTGAATTTTCCAGAGGAGTGTGTGTGTTTGAGTGCATGTACATGTGTGTCTGTATGTGCGTGCATTGAATGGGGTTAGATAAGTCATGGTGGGAGGGAGAGATTGATAGAGGGCAACTTGAAAAGGATGGTATGTTTGATGACATTTGAGATTTGACTATTATTTGCTTTGATTTTGTAATATCCTGAGTGACTTGGGGAACAAGTATGGAGAAGTAGGCATAGTCATAAAGCCAAGAGATAAGCCCTGAAAAATGTGAATTGTCTGATGCCACGTTGAGTTATAATTATGTAATTTTATGAGGTAAGAAATTGAGAAATTAACTCCAACATTCCTTAGCTTAAGTTTTTTTTTAAACTACTCTTATGTAAATTTGAAATCTAAGTAGAAAGTCAGAGCCTAGGCGTTCTAATGTTAATTATTTTTCTTTCTGTATAATTGAGTTGCACCTTCCAATCAAATGGATAGAAGAATAGATAGGATAGGCATCTGTTTTCACATAAAGCTCAAGAAATAAAACTTTATTAGTATAGTGAAACCTTCCTCAATTCTTATTTTATGAAGCTCAAATGTTATCAGTTTTTTTATTTATTAAATGATATAAACAGAATGCCTGAATCCAACACTTCATAAATGTTTGGGTAAAGCAAAAACAAAATAAATTTGCATGATTGATAACATATTTGTTATTAAAATTAAACAAGTTTAATATAAGACAGAGAAGGAGTTTGTTCCCCAGAACTGACATAAACAGCACGAGGAGTCCTTCTTTCAGCACCTCATGGAATATGAGAATTACAAAAGACTAAATTCGCACTCTCTCTGCTGTGTTGCTTGAACTCCCAGTTAACATCCAGGACAAGTGTTTGTTCAGCTCCTGCTTGAATACTTTGAGTGATGAAGATGTCATTAGTGCTCACGGCTTCAGTAACAATGATTTGAAGGTTATTTTTTCTATTGAGATATTTATTATATCCATATTCTATTGAAATATTTCTCTGCCTCTTCAACACATCCACCTGCGGGTCCTACACCCAAGGTCCATACAGAAGTAATGCAATGTCTTATAACAGCCCTCCACACATTTGAACACATTTGTTGATGTTCCTTGCCTCTGCCATCTAAGTGCTGCCACCCTGTTTGTCAAGCTCACTCACTCACTCATTCCTTGCTGCCCCTGCTTGGTTTGTGCATGACTGACTGTCCTAAGTGGTTGCTTCAGGCAAACCCATTCTTCACAGTCTTTGTGAAATACACTCCTTCAGTGCCTGCATAGCAGGGGCTAAATATATATTTGCTAAATGGATGAACATATCCCAGCCAATCCCACAGAATAAGTGGGAAAGCAAGTTTTTCTCTATCTCCCCTATCATTTTCTCTCTGCCTCAGCCCTCATTAGAAGAAAAGGTGCAAAGACCACCTTTGCCCCTCAATCATTCACTCTCTCATGAAGTAATTCATCCTTTTCAGATAAGCTCAAAGCACACTAACAATTATGTCAAGCCTTCTTCTTCTTTCCCTACTCTCCCAGAACAGGAAACAGACTTGTATTTAACACATGCAGGACCCAAATGTGTTGAGCCTGCACTATGAGTAAAATGCAGAGCCCTCCTATAACCTCGGAGAGGATACAGCATGGATTTTATAGCCGTGTCGTGATGCTGTCATTCAGGTTGCTGCTCCTAATGTAAAGCCTTATGCAAAGTAGGAAAAGGTGCCCCCTCTGGTGGTTCCTGAAAAGTCCTTCCCTGTCCTTTCCACAACTCCCTTCCATCTGCACCAGGAACCTTTGTGGGCCCACCCTCTTGGAGGGCAGGATGACTGATAATAGACAAGTTCTCAGAAATAGAAAGGCTCTTGGAAAAGATTGTTGACTAAAGGATGATGTCATGAAAAGGAATAAACCAAATGCTAGTAAGTTACTTGGAGGGGAATGAACCCACTGAATTTATTTAAATTTGGCCCTTTGCCAAACACCAAGGCCATTTTGCTTGTGAACACTTCCTTGATTTTTGTCTTATTTAACTCAAACATTATCAGTTTTCTTATGGACAGATTTTTACACAGAAAAATACGAATAAAGCCCTCAAGGGTGAGCGGGCTAATAATTTGAACCTGGACCGGCTGTGGCTCCTGACGCTCTAGAGTCCACTGACTATACAGTTACTACCTCGGCTCATCAGTGAGTGGGCAGACAGAGGTGGAGGAACCACCCCAGCAGGATGCCTGCTGCCCGATGCTTCCAACTCTCAAGCCCAGATATTTTTTGGTGTTGAAAAGATGAGTTCACAAAGAAGTGGAGAGTACTGGAAGAAAGAATTAACACATCGCTCCCAGGGAGGCCAAATGTTAGATCAATCATGTCTTCCAGTCACTGCAGTGACTGCAGGGAATGAAATGTTAATTTATGCATTGTGCCATCAGGAACCTGGGAAGCGGGTTCTATAATCTGTCTGATTCTCCAACTGACATAGCTGCCTTTTTGTAACCTATGAGCCCCCAGCAGATGCAAACTCCACCTGCAGTGGCCACCTATGGGATCGGCAGAACAAATTCCATCTTCAAACTTCCTTTCTTATCCCCATGCCCTCTGTTGTTTTCCCCATTTGCCCTGGGTGGGGCAAAAGTGACTTGGCAGAATAATAAGGAAAACTTTGTATCCACATAGAACAATTGGTGACTAGCTGAAAACATCTTTCTGTAACCTGCAGGGAAACATTGCTGTGTATGAAAATGAAATAGGTTTATTTCATGTAGTTTTGAAGAGGCCATTTGGAACCATACAAAATAGCACCCAGCTTTGCAATACTGGAAAGTTGACCTTGCAGTTTGCTTATGATTGCTTTTTTCCTCCCTATGGACAAATTACAATCTGTCCTTTTTGGAGAAAAGGATTGGGGAGGAGGTAATAGAACCATCAGCAAGAACACCAGAATCCACCATCCCCTGGCCGTATGAATAATTGGAAGTTCTTAAATGGAAATTGGCATGGTTACAGATGACATATCATTTGTTGATGTAAAGTGGGATGTCCCCAAAGGCACAAATAAATTTAATTGCTTTGATACCAGAGCCTTTATGAACCCTGCAACATGCTACATTTTTTGTTAGTGTCTTTGTGGCAAGTGCCTGGCTGGCAATAAAGATACATTTAATAAAGTTATCATTCTAGACAGGGTGAGAAGGCTCACAGAGCAGGGCTGTGCACTGCATTGCAAGTGTAATATGCCAAAGGTAATTTCCATTTCCTTGTTGTGTTCTGTCACATGTAGGACACCCTGTGGGTTTAGCCATGTGCTTAACCTTGATAAAGTTCTCTACTCAATTTTCAGAGTCACCTCCTCACCTCTGCAGTTGTTTCTTACTCAGAGGCACTGGGAAGATTTATGCCATGATTTTGAGTTTAGACAAGAGGATGGAGCTGTTCTTAGTCTGGCACATGGAAAGGTCAGACTGAATGAGGGAACCTTCCTGGTGGACCTCTTACACTGATGACTTGTGTCACATCACAAGAACTTGAAGATCTGCCATGGCTCTGAGTCTTGGAGGAGAGGTTTGTGTCACTGTTTCTGAAGCTGGTTGGATGTTAATGTCAACCTTCCTTGATTCACTGATTTTTCACAGAATCATAGATGAAAACAAAACAAAACAAATAAAAAACAACCAACAGGGCCATCTTGCAGAGTGTCCAAATTCATCTTCTAAGTCTCTGGTAGAACACATCTCAATAGAAACCATATTTGAGGATGCTGTACACATTTCAGTGGGCACTCGCATGTCTCCTCAGTCAGGGTTTTATGCAGGGCAATGGTACAGCAGTGAAATCATTCCTGGATTGTATGGAGAGCAATCCTCAGCTTACCCTAGCTGCAGGCTTCAGTTAGTATGGGTCCACTCCGAGAACTGGGCCACTACGCCTTTCACCTTCACTTCCATTCTTACCTCTTTTCTTTGCTTCACTCTAAATCTCACCATGTTGGCTCTTGGATCTCATTGTGGTATCAGTGCTCTGGACTTCCCTTCTGGTCTTTCTGCTGCTTTGGTCTCCGTGGCCTGGTCTATCCAGAGAATTCATGGTTTATCCCTGCACATAGCACTCCAGAACTGTGAGAAAGAAGTGTTTGTGACCTTGTCTATGGCATAGCATATTTGCAGCAGTTGGAACTGACTAAGGCTTTTGTTGCCCAGGTGTTTCTCATAGGGTGGAACTCAGATTCAGGGTCTGCTGTTTTTTCTACTGCATCTCCGAGTTTCTGTGACTCTATTTTATACTTGTTAGGAAACTCTCTGGGACACTCCCATTAAACTCCAGACATATGACCTTTTTAATACTCTAAACATATTTTAGCTCACCAAATAAGTAGTGCAATTGATCTTGTGGTGTGGTGCTCATTTCAGGTGGAAATTTAATCTGTAGTCAGAAACAACTGGTTCTTTAGGATCCAGGTGGTCTCTTCGGGTCCTGAAGCATCATCCATGGACTCAAGTGAAGAAAACACTAAGAAAAAGTAGGAAAGGGAGTGGGAAGGTGTGTGGAGATGAGCAAAGTGGTTAGCACATCTTTTCAATTCATTGGGAAGCTTCATTTACCTGCTCCTAGAGCAGGTAATAATTTTCTAAGGAATGGAGGTTTCCATCATGAGGCATCTAGGTGATTCAGTTCTCTAAGTGTAAATGATGTACATTTTCCCTGGGCCCTTCCCTCAAAGAATTATTGGGATGGGTACAGTGCTTGAAGAAAATTGTTGTGAGGAAGTGTTGAAAGGGCTGAGGGTTTGGTTCAAGTGCTAGAACACCTGCCTTGCAAGAGCAAGACTGTGAGTTCAAACCCAAATACCACCAAAAAAAGTCTTTAAAGAACAAATGCAAGACCCACTAGCTTTACCTGCTTCCAAACTATTTTCTGCAATAGACAGAGTGTATGGGCGTATATGTGTATATGTGTATATACACATATATACAAAATAAGGCTTAAAATGTCCTGCATTTCTCATAAGCAGCCCATATATAGAATGCTTTATGAATTATGAAGTACTTTTACACACATGACCTCATGTGAGGTAGATGATAATTTTGCCAATTAGAATGGCAAATATTCTTGTTTTCGTGATAAAAGGATGAAACCTGTAGAGGGGATTCACCCTGACAGTTATGAGATATTAGGGAGTGGAAGACAATTGGAGAGAGATTGTCCGTCTGAGTATTTAGACTTAAACATGAGAAAACCCTGAGCTGCCTATGAAAGCATGTCTGTGAGGTCAACTTGGTTCCTCTCATATTTATAACACTTTAGAAAGTCATAAAATACATAGCAGAGGCCTAGATCCTAAATCTCTCTCTCTGTCTCTCTCTTTCTCTTTTTGTACTCACTACACTTTTTTTTTTTTGTTAGTATTGGGGATTGAACTCAGGGACTTGAGCTTGAGCAAGCACTCCACCAGTTGAGCCATGCCCCTTGTTCTTTTGCTTTTAGTTTATTTTCAGATAGGGTCTCATGATTTTTTCAGGCTGGACTTGAACCATGATCCTCCTACCTCCACCTCCTGGGTAGCTGAGATTACAGGCATGCATCAATACATCAGCCTCTGCATTCACTGCATTTTCTACACTTCATCACCTCACATTTTAAGTGCCTTAGGTTTCTGTGGATAACAACCCCAGCTAATATCTAGCAAGCATTTTACAATTGCCCCCTGCTCTCCTAGCCTCCACATATTCATTCATTAAAGTCTCACCATAGCCTTGTGAGATGGACACCATATTGCACCCACATTGCAGATAAGAACAGGGAAGCCTGGAGAGGGGAAATGACTCACCCATCAAATTGTCACATAGCTCAGAAACAGAGGAGCCAGCCTTGGAAGATAGGTAGGTCAGATCTAGAACCTATGACACATGCTTTTAACCACTGCATAGTATTAGAGCACTAATTCCTCTGAAAACTAAAAAAAAAAAAAAAAAAAATTGGTCAACTTGAGTCATAGGTACAGTGTCCACTTAATAAAAATCTACAGTTTTTGAGCCATCTCTTTAATTACTAGTAGGCAAAGTAAAGACTGACCTGAGCCCCTTTCTCAGGTATCTGCAAGACTAGAATTCGGGGCTCTCCAATGGCCAGAGAAGCCTTAAGGTAGCAGGGATGGAAGGAGAGGTGACAGACCTGAGTGGGGCAAGCCCTCTCTTTGGTAAGGGATGTCATGGCAGCCATAATGGATATGTACCTCCAAATTTGCATCTTTTTCATATTTTCCCCCTCTTGATCAAATTTTCCACTTTGCTTTTTCAATTAAAAATACTCTCTCTGCTTATTATCTATAAGACTTTGTGAATGTGGCTACACTGCACCCCCATTTCTTCTTTTACAGCAATGGACCCACGTTAGGAATGTAGTGAGAAATAAATGTGCATGTGAAAGACTTAGCACAGATCCTGGCACCTCTATACAAATGCTTACGAAGTGTCTGCAGTCATCATTATTGTTGTCAAAAGTGATGGCAAAATCTTCTGGCTGCTCAAGTTAGAAACACATAAACTGATTTCTTGGATTAATGACTTATTTTGTTCCAACTTAAAAACACAAGCAAAACATTTGTTGCATTTCATTGGCTACCCCCATGGTTGACTTGATCCTTGTGTGAAGCCCAAGAGTGAGCTTGGGTGGAAACTAATGTTATGCTCATTTGCTGAGTGTGGAAGCTGAAGCTCAGAGAGGATAAGACATTCTTCAGGTCACTCAGCTAAAAGAAAAAAGGAGAATCAAGACTAAGATCCAGGTTTTCTGATTTAAAGCCCAGTGATTTCTCTGCAGTAATGCCCTGCTCTGTCCATCTCTACTGATTTCCCTGCCTTCCCTGAGTTCTGGCCAAACAGAATGGCAACTCCAGGTCCTTTGTTTTCAGCCTTCAGCTCTCCTTTCACTCTCCTTGCTTTACAATGTCCCGTACCCTGCCACTCATGAAAGAATTGGATGGCAGTCATATTGAATAACGTTCAGGGCTTATGCTGAGTAACTTGAAAACAGTCATATCCAGAGGATAAATTCAGAGCTGGCACCTGTACAATCTAAGAGGAAAGAAGACATAAAGTCCCATGGTGTCTCTGTATGTGTTTCTATTAATGAATGAAAATTTGCCAAGCTGTGCACTTGACTATGGCAACAGTCAATGGAGCAATTTTTCTTTACAAATGAAGACTTCTTTTTTATTTTGTTTTGTAAAACTTACTTTCATTTGTTCTTTGGCCTGGTTTTAATCTCACCCTTGTTTCTGGGCACTGTTCCCTCTCCAGTACTCCCCAGTGTCTTAGTCTGTCTAACAGTGCACTTGAATGGGCACTGCAGAGCTCTGAGTGGTCCAGCAGCAGTCCAGGCGTGCATGTACCAGGCTGGTGCTCCACACTGCAGGTTTCTGCTGGTTGCAGAAATGTCATTGGATCCACAGTGAGATGAGGTTAACTCTTCAGTCCCCTTGCTTTAGTATGTAGGCAGAATTATTTAGCAATCTGGACAGTTTCTAGTCTGCTCCAGTTGGGACAAAGTGCTAAGGATCAGATGAATGGATGAGTCATTCATACAACATGCATCAAATCAAGGTCTCTGAATTCTTTCTGGAATGGAAGCCCTCCATACTCAGCACAGCACCTTCCATAATTTTTTGTTGAAAGGTTGAATGAATGAGTGAATGGAGGAGAAGCACTGGACAATGGGCACATGTGGGAGGGAGACTTAACTACTCAGAGAAGGCTCCAGGAGGAGGAGACTTCATGATGAAGAGATGTTAGATTTGAAGTAAAGAACTGTATGCTTGAGGATCTAAATTTAACAGTGCAACATTCTCTACTCTTTATTATAAGAGTACTGGAAACCTAGAGATGGGCACAGCCAAACAAAGGGAGACTCATGAATAATAAACACTGGTAAGAGGAGACTACAACTGGATTAGGGAAAAGAGAGAGGCAGCTTGATTTAGTTTTTATTTGTTTACTTCAGAAATATTAGCACTCACCATGTGGTGTACAACTACTCTATTGTTTTACAAATTCATCCTTCTAACAAAACTATTATTTGCATTTTATAGCTAGGAAACTGAAATTCAAAGATGTTAAGTAACCTGTCAAGGTCATATGGTAAGTGATAGAGCCAGGATCCAAACTCAGTTGCAAGACCGATGTTCTTTACCCTTTCCCCATGTTAACCCTTGTTGATGAGCAAAAGAGATGACCAGAGACTTGAGCTTTCTAGGTAGAAATGCACAGGAAAGAGGCTTTTTTTTGGGGAGGAGGGTTGGAGACAGAACTGGGGTTTGAACTCAGGGCCTTGTGCTTGTTAGGCAGGAGCTCTACTACTTGAGCCATGCCTCCAGTCCTTTTTTGCCTCATTTATTTTTCAGGTAGGGTATTGTGCTTTTTGTCTAAACCAGCCTCGGACCATGATCCTTCATCTCCCATGTAGCTGGGACTACAGTTGTGTCCCACCACATTTCGCTTGTTGATTGAGATGGGGGTATTACTAACTTTTGACAGGGTTAGCCTCAAACTACAATCCTTCTGATATCCACCTCCCAAGTAGCTGAGATTACAGATGTGAGTCACCATGTGTGGCCCCTACAGAAGGCTATTTTTATACCAAGAAATGTAAAGCCTTTTTCTACCAAAGCAGACAGAAACTTTGCATTGTGTTAATGCAGTGACTACATTTCTTTGGCATTGAGTAAAGAGGATCAGATTCTTAAGCTTTTCTGACTGTTGCTGCTGTGTGTGAGCAGGAGGAATAAGTAGACAGGGAGGGACACTGGGTATATAAATGGGGAGATTCTAGTTCAGCACATTGGGGATTCAGCCAGTTCTTTGTTCATTCCCACAGGGATGTTGGCAGAGCCTGGTCCCATGTGCCCAGAGCTGCCCATTAGGAAATCCAGGTTGTTACTTTTGCTCTCACTTCAGACACAACCAGAATCCCCAAATAATCTCTGAAATCATGGTGGGCCAAGCCAGTGTCTGGTGCAGAGAGAATTGCAGAGTTCCTTTCCCCTGTTACGTACATGCAATCTCGATGGACATATTTGAAAAGTATTAATTGATGTAATTATAATTATTGCCCCAAATGAAGAGTTTGTCACTTTCTGATATTTTTGGAAATATATTAAGACAACTTTTATGCTAAGATATTTAAAAAAAAAACAAAAAAACCAACAGCAAAAAACCAGCCGCTGACTTCTCTTGTAGACTTTCCACAGGGACTTCTGGTGAGCTGTATTTTTCGATGTACAAAGTGCCTGTGAAGGATTTGGAAGGTTTTGCACAAAGTGTCAATGTGGATAAGAGTCACAATATGAGGGGTGAGGTCATGGATTAACCTATAGAGCACCTGCCTAAAAAATGTGAGGCCCTGAGTTCAAACCCCAGTACTGCCAAAAAAAAAAAAAAAAGCTATGAGCCAGACGTTGGAGCAGTGGTAATTCTGATTTTCCAACCTGGATGGATAGGGTGACTTTTGGTGCACACAGCATGTAGCTATTGTTTCTA
This sequence comes from Castor canadensis, assembly GCF_047511655.1. NCBI lineage: Eukaryota > Metazoa > Chordata > Mammalia > Rodentia > Castoridae > Castor > Castor canadensis. The sequence continues at coordinate 86,971,555 of NC_133394.1, forward strand.
GTAGATTTTGCCTCTAACCTGTATTTAGTGAGTGGCCCCCACAGCCAATTGTATATTGGCTTCTGGACTCAGATGCTCAAGCTCATTTTTCTCTCCCTAAAGGCACTATCGCTTCCAGAGGGCAATGCGTGTTAGAAATCTGTTCCTGGAGTTGCTTTGTCAGGAGAGGGAGATATAGTAAGAGGCTGTCGGGAACAAACAAAGACATCCTTGACAAGAGCGATTTATCTTGCTACCTGCAACATGCCCTTTGGTTTGATAGCTGCGTGTGCTGGCTGGGATTATTTATCTTGAGCTCACACTGATATATGGAAGTGTGCTCCTGGCAGGCTTCTTTCCTTTCTTCCTTCCCTGCCTGGCCAGTCTCCGTTCACTCTTCCATATCAGAAGGCTGTCAGCCAGCGTTGTCCTGGGGAATTAGAGAGGACGGCAAGTGCCTAGAAGCATCTTAAGAGAAATGATCTTCTTTGCAAGCAGGACATTATCCGGTTTCTTTTTTCCTGTCAGTTAAGTCTCAGGAAATCAGAGATGCCTAGCAGAGTCTCTGGCATGTGCAAGGAATGTCATAGTACTGTGCTTCTCCCCAGCAGTGACTGTCCTTCAAACAGACTGTCTCTCATCTTTTACCTTCTCAAAGACAGGCTTGCTTTGTGCTTCCTTCATCTGCTAACACATGACAGTTGCAGCAGCTCTCCTACCTTTGAGCCTAAGAAAACCCTGCTCCCTCTGTTAGGAATCTTTTCCCTCCTTCTTCCTTCCCTTGGTCAGCTCCTGCCCAGTATTTATGTATTCAGCTCAGGCATGACCTTTTCTCAAGTTCCTTGCTGGGTCTCACATCCTCCACTGTGCAGAGCTTTTCAGGACAGTGAAAAGTTGGAGAAAGAGTTATTATTCAGTGTTGTCCCCAGGCACCAACTCTGACATCTTCCCCCAATACCAACACACGTGCACCCACACCTGCATGCTGTGCCATAAGAGAATGTGGCTATATCCTTACTGGTTTGGTTAACATATCAAGGAAGCCCAGTGTTTATAAATGGAATCAAGTTGGCAAGAAAGAGATGTTGTTCTCCAAAGACTTGAGCTGGGGAGGGTTTAATGAAGGGACTATTTCCAGCAGTGTGGTGAGTTAAAGAACCAATTGTGAGTAAAGGACCCAGGGAGAATGACCTCAGGAATGGACAAGGCATAGAGACAGAGCTAGTGATGTCTTGAGAGAGATGGAGTGAGGAAATCTGTCATCCTCTCTCTCTATCACCTTCTTTTCTCCTGTTCTTGTGCCTCCTCATGGCCACAGCCAACTAGAAGCTGGGGCAGAGAGTGAAGAAGCTTGATGATGAGTCCATAGAGGTCACACTTCTGGGTCACAGACAATAGAGAGTTCAGGGTCTGCAGCCAGAGATGCAGTGGTGAGGGGCAAATGGAAAATGGCCAGCATAGAAACACTGCTGTTATTCCACCAACCCTTTGGGCAGATGAAAAGCTTGCAGAGCCGCTTTTAATGTAAAGCTCCTAAATACGAAATCTAAAACAGAGAATTACAAGAGGAAACTGATTATGTTGAAAAATAGTTATCAAAATATTAAAACAAAAACGTTCTGACTCAGCAAATATATATAATTACTTATTTATACATGAAACTATAAAATGTAGTGGTAGATCTAACATTGATCAAACATTGTATTATAACTACTAGTGTAAGTGGCATTTCAAGATAGCTGAAATGCATAGGAAAACATCTGTGATGCTTTCATTGACAGTCTTAGGCACTTCTAGGATTACTATGCTTTGTTGCTTACATTCATAGTTGAAGAAAATGCTAAGTTTCAGTTAGAGTTTAGTTGATAAAGATGTAATTTCTCCCCATCTGATTTCAAGGGGCCCTGAATTCTATCTAAGAGGTCCTTCGGGATTTGAGAATTCTAGATTAAAGATACCTGCCATGAACGCAAGTGCAAGGATTGGACAATTCCGACGTAGTGTTGATGTGAGCGTGGACATGAAAGGGCAGCAGTACAGTAAGTCCCGCTTCTTCATGTGGAAACTTCCTTGCTGTGCAGTGTCCCAGGGACCTGGAAAATCCTGACTAAGAGACAAAGCATTTGTCTAGCTCTCTGGTAACCCTCTACTCCTGTGAAGGATTTATATCCTTGCTGTGCTAGAATGTAAAACTTCATGAGGACATGAATTTTCAAATTTGTTATTGAAGTTTTACATATATATGTATGTATATATCACATGCCCTTAGTGTGTGGTTTGATGAATTGTCAGGCGCTAAAATGCTTGATGTAAATAGAACACAGATCATTACTAGCATCCCAGGAGCCTCTCTCGGGCCCCCTTTCTGACCCTCCCATCTCCCCCAATGTAACCATTGTCCCTATTTTCAACAGCAGAGAAGGCTTGCCTGCTTTTGTTCTTATAGAAATAGAACAATGGCATATATATCATATTGTATCTTGCCTCTTTCTTCAACATAATATTTGTGAGAGTATTGTTCCATATGGCTGTGGAGGACTCACTCCCATTGCTGCAATACTTTACCCATTCTACTACTAGTGGGAATTTGGATTGTTTCAAGTTTTTAGCTATTCTGGGCAGTAATTGCTATAGATATTCTCGTATATGTCTTTATGTTGAAGTGTTTCTAGTATACATGTACTTGGGAGTGGAACCATAAGGTCAGGCTCTGAGAAAGTTCAGTCTACGTCAATATTGCCAGTTTTACAAAGCCATGCATTGATTGGTAGAAGTCTACCCATCCCACTTACTCTAAGTTCTCACCAATACATAACCATTTTCTTTTAAAAAAATTTTAGTCCTTCTGGTGGTTATATGGTGGTAGCTCCTTATAGTTTTAATTTTTCTGGTGACTAAGGAAAATTGAGCCTCTTGCCATATAAGTCTTGGCCAGTTGAAGTACCTGTGCAAGTCTGTTACCCATTTTTCTAGTGGTTGTCTTAAGACATCTTGAGAAAGTTATGTAATGACTTTCTGTGTCCATGTTTGTTAAATCTGGGCATTAATAGAACCAATTCCTAGTGTTGTTGTGCAGATTAAGAGAGGTAAGCTTGTAAGACATGTGCCCAAGTGCCTTGTGCCTGACATGGAACAAGTGCTCAGCAATGGAAGAAATTATTTATAGTTGATCCCTAACACAGGCTCTTCATGGGCACCCTGTTTAACAACTGAATTTTTTAGATTTGACTGGAACTATTAATATGGGCTATGTTTTGGTGGGAATCTCAGTGGCTTAAGGATGGAATGAAGACTTATTTTTAATTCTCTTTATATTACATGAATGTACTTTCTACTAAAAACACCTAAGATTAAACTCCAAAAAGAATGGCTGGAGTAGAAATGGAAGTAATGTGGAGTTGAGTTGAATTGTGAGCTAAATTAACAGGTGCTGCTATGCAAAGCAAGGCTGCCTGTGGAGGATGGGCCCATCGGGAGGCTGGTGAAGAGGAAAGCTTTTAAAGAGATGGACTTAGCAGAAAGGTGTGATGTCAATGTATTCATGTAAAAGTTACGTGTAGGGAAGGACATGCAAATTATTCATGTACAATTAAGTATTTGAGTATTCCCAGAACTTAATAAGATGGGATTTGAATTTAATGCTGAGAAATAAAAAGCATCAGAAGACAGAGAGTAATGGGATGCTTTAGTCATGTCCAGGCCAGCCCCTAGCCTTCCAGGAGTTTTTTAACAAATATTTTTGTCCAGGGTCCTAGAGGCATATCTTTCTGTGTCTTTTAGAGGTTTATAATATTTTTAAAAAGATAATTCTTCATGAGTTTATGTTGCATTTATGTAAGGTAAATCACCTTTGAGTGATCCTGAAGAAGAAGCAAGAGAATTTTGGCTGTGTGGTTAAAAATTATTATTGAGCCAGGCATGTTAGTGCATGCCTATAATCCCAGCACTGGGAGCAGAGGCAGGAGGATCAGGAGTTTGAGAACAGCTTGGGCTACATAGCTAGATCTTGTTTCAGAAAAACAAACAAAAATCATTATTATTCGTGATATTGGGCACATCTTAATTTGTATGCTTTATGGAACTTACCAAATCCTATTAAGTTCATGTTCTTATTTGGCCTTCACAGGACCTTCTGAAAAAGACAAATGTGATCTCCATTTTATAGGTGGAGGAGCTTAGGCTCAGGTGCTAAGGGAAATGAAGGAGCCAGGAGTAGGAAGAAGTTTAACAGAGTCTTCCTGTCAGTCTGTAATATTCAAGGGTTGAAGGGAGAAGGACACTGATGAGGTGTTTGAATGCAGAGCAATGAATGAATGAACGCTTGAGGTGGAGAGTTCAGGGCCTGCCACAGAGGCAAGTACTTGTGGGGTCATGTGGTGGGCCTTGAGGTTGTGTCGGTTCTGAGCTTGGGTAAGGTTCTATTAGCATTCAGTTAACTGACTTCTAAGTCACTTAAGCATGTTGTTTCCTTTTGATTCCTTCATTAATAACTTTTCCCATGAAAAGAGAATCACATTTTATACTACTTGATTCCCTAAAGCAGTTACTTAGATTCGGTAACTTGGGAACCAACTTCGAGGTCACCAAAACAAAACAACCCTCATGATTTTGTGACTGAGAGCACTAAGTGCTTTGTCCAACATTGTATAGCCAGTAAAAGTGGAAGGTGACATGAAACAATGGGATGAGCAAAAAGGCAGAGTTAATTCTAAATATGGTTTTCTTCCATGGTTGACTTTTAAAACAGTTTTGTGATTGACATAAAAACGGCATATGTTTCATGTATAAATTTAATGAGTTTAGACATATGCATATACCTGTGATGAAATTAAGTTGATTTGGGCTGGTGTGGTGGTGCAGGTCTATAATCCTAGCTACTCTGGAGGTGGAGATAGGAGGATCTCAGTCAGATGCCCACCCGAGCAAAAGTACAAGACCCTATCTGAAAAACACCCTAAAGCAAAAAGGTCTGGGAACATGGCTCAAGTGGTAGAGCACTAGTCTTGTAAGGTTCAGGCTCTGAGTTTAATCCCCAGTACTGTCAACAACAAAACAAAACAAAACACAACAAGAAACTAAGCTGATTTATAAGGAGATAAAAGTTCTTGTAGTGCTATTGAAAGGAAAGAAGCATTGCTTTCTGGACCAACAAGAATTTTACTTATCTAGGTACCACTTTCCTAGAATGCCCCCAATTTCAGGAGCATAGATTCAGGTAAGAAACGGCCTTGAGTATTACCTTGTTTGCTCTTGGGGCTCGAAGCTGGTGTGTTTCTTCTTAGTAGACTCTATTGTTAATGCAGGCTACCCCCAGAAGCAGCATTTTCAGAGAAGTGGCTACTGACTTATGGGAATCTTTTGCAGAGAAACAATTTTCCAGGGAGCCAAATCAGGCTTTGCTTGAAGCTTTATTTCAGGGAAGGTCATATTCCTGGAAGCCTCTCAGAGATTCAAGTAGATCTTCCACTTCTGCATGTGGTATTTCTTAATTTTAAGCAAAGTCTTTGATTACTGTTGAAGAAAAAAAGTGTTTCTGGTAAGTGAGGGAGCACATTTGTGTTTTCTGTTCTGTTCCTTGGCTTTCTAGATTCTTCATTCTTTTCTGGTCAAGTGCACTGATGAAACAGCAGACTTCTATGAACAGCATTCATTTCTGTGGGAGAAGAGGATACAGATATGGAAAGGGTCCTGCCTCTCTTCCCTTGTGATGATGGCCTCATGAGGCAGAGTTCTTGGAATCAGCTTTCTTTGCGGCAGCTCTCCTGCTGCACAGCTCTGCTCTGTTGTATTGTGCCCTGCAATTGTAAAGGGAAAAGGTAGAGCTGGTAAAATTGTAGCTCAGGAAGAGCAAGTGGTGGCTTTTATTTGTGACATTTCTAGCGGAAATGAAATTCTTTATTTCAATTCTCTGTCATGGTTGGATACTTGTGAAGAAACAGTTCTAATTTTGTTGAGCTGTTTTTTCCTGAGCAATCTAGAATTTGCAAATACTCAGCCCAAATCAAAAGGCTTGACAAATCTCTTTGAGTGTAGCATAGAGTGGCGCTTTGAGGCTCGTGTCTGTAGTCAAAGGAGCTGTGAGATGTGGGGCATCATGGGTCACAGCTACAACCATGAAGGGCAAAGGAATAAGTGAGAGCAGCTTCTGTGGAAACATTCCAGATAGTGCAAGCACATTAACAATTTGCAAATAAATGTGTAACTGAGAATCCTTGCAAATGACTCTACTTGGGAGAGCAAAAATAGCACTGCACTACCATTCAACTTCTGTTACCAACAGTTTTGCAACTTTTATCAATTCATAGCACTTTTTGAGCCTTAGTACCTTCAGGTGTAAAAGGGGTATTTCTGATAGTTTTTCATCTATAAGCAGCACAAACTAGCTCTCACCAACTCAAGCAGAAGAGGATTTTTCTTTTTTTGGGGGGAGGGTGCTGGGCTGCTCACAGAATTTCAGGAGGCTTGCAACCCAGAATTGGAAAGGGCAGGAAGCAGAGCAAGGTTGGGGGTGGGCAGCAGAAACAGCTGCCGCCGTTGTGAGTGAGCCCACTTTTCTTAGGTTCTTAGCTAGAGGTATTCTTATTTTCTACATTAACGTGAATAGTCCAAGGCTGATATAGAATCTTCACAATCATTGGCTGAGCCCCTGATATTTGGTTGTTCAGTGTAGAGTTCTGGATGTGTAACATGAATATTTTTAAAAGAAAAAACAAGGATGGACATTTCCAGTCTCGTTTGATAATTTCTCTTCTGGAATATACGCATTTATTCAGCAGGATTTTGATTTACGTGAAGGTAGCACACTTACTATCAACCTGAAGCTTGAGACATTTAATGCAGTTTTAATTTCATCATTTAATAATATAAATAAGGTAGAGAAGGCTCCAGAGCTTGACATATTTGACATTCAAATCTAACCTTGCAAATCCATTTACCAGGCTAGAAAAGAATCCACTATGCCTTCTCGGGTCTCCCTGGGTATGTTAGCGGACAGTAATGAAAATCCCTCGAAGGGGCAAAATATAGCTTGAAGTTACATTTTTATTCTTTATTTCATTGAAATGCATTTTCTAGGTCAGGCCTTTCTCTGTACTGACCATATATTTAGCAATAGTTACCATAAGAATTGTGTTTTTGAAAAACATTTATGTGGAAATACACTGTCATTGAATACAGCAGAGCTTCTTTTTGAGACTCTGAAAGTCAGTTGGAGCTCAATTTAGAGAATTGGAGGCTTTAAAGAACTGAAAATCATGCCATGTCACTCATTCAGTTTAGTAAATTTTAATTACTTACTTGGGAGTTTAACCATTTCATGTCTTTATCTAAAAATGACTGAGGCTACTTGTGTATTGATGCCAGATTTTTTTTGTTTTTTTGGGGGTAGTACTTGGATCTGAACTCAGGGACTTGCATTTGCTAGGAAGGTACTCTACCACTTGAGCCATACTTCTACCCTTTTTGCTTTAGCTATTTTCAAATAGGGCCTCACATTTATACCTGGACCAGCCTGGGTCCTTCTATTTATGATCCCATGTCACTGGGATGACAGGTGTATGTCACCATGCCCAGCTTTTTATTGGTTAAGATGGGATCTCATAAACTTTTTGCCTGGGCTGGCCTCGAACTGCAATCCTCTCAATCTTCACCTCCCAAGTAGGCTGCCAGATATTTTTAATTAGCAAGAGTTAGATAAACCCAAAGTATGAACCTTCCATTTTTTTTCACACTAGAAGAGAGATGGGAATTGCAAGAAGGAGGCTCGGTCTCAGCTTTCCAGACAAGTCAGAGGCAGTAGTTTGTCTGTGTATCTATCTATCTGGCACTGTTAAGCACCAATACTCTTGTAGCCATCAGTGACGAACATGCATTGTGGAAACAGGGTTCTGTTATTTCCCCTCAGATCCCACAGGCACAAACTGTCATATGTGTCTGAGTGATGGTGAACCCACATGATCTCCATGTGGGGAATGTGGCAGAGATGGCCAACTGTATCTCAAATTCATACTTCCCTTTCTATGGTACATGGTCATCCCTAACAAACAGCCACCTAGCAGGAGCTATGCTTTCCAGCAGCTGAGATGGCCATGTAGCTATTTCTCACCAATAGAATGGAAATGGGAGTGAGTTCCTGCTTCTAGCACAGAAGCTGCTAAGAAGCAAGGATGCCAATTCCGTGTTCTCTCTTTCTTCTTCTAATGGCTGCTTGTAGGCACCCGGAATGGTGTAGACACAAGATAGAGCCACTGTAAAACCGAATGCCACCCATCAACTAGGAACGTCTATCCTGTATTCTTACCTGTGCAAGAAACAAATTTTTACCTTGTTAGAGTTTTTACACACCTGTGGGCCTATTTGTTCTATCGGCTAGCATTATCCTATAGATTCCCTTGGGTACACCTCTGACTTATCACTTTGTATTTATTGTAGAGTTGAAATCACTTGTCAGTCCAAACTTAAGTGGAAAGAGACTAGTCTACATTTCCTGCAGTTACAACAGGTATAAGAGGACATGAATACTTGACTTAAACCCTGATGTTCCATGGATTTATGAATCCTCCTTCCAAATTCTTCTAAATATTTAGCTCACTGAGAGACAGTATGGAATAGTAGGTCAATGCCAGCTGTGGAACCACCGCAGCTGGGTGTAAATCCTGCCTCTGCTACCTACTGTACTGCCTTTGTGAATGCAGGCAAGTTGCTGAAAGGTTTTGTGTCTCTCTCTTCTCATCTACAAAATACAGACAGTTACTTGACCTGCCTCAGGAGAATGTTATTGAAGATTAAATGAATTATTACAGCTAAGACACTTAAGATATTCTCTGGCTTGTAGAAAACATACATTAACTGTCATTTCTTGCAATGATTCTGGGATTTTCTTGTGAGTGTCAGAGGACCTATGGTTTTGTGTTTAGTTTTTTCATATTATTGTGAGGAGGATCCATGAAGCTTTTACATGAAGGGAGTTGCCCTTGTTAATGGGACAGAGGTAAACACAAACTAAAATAAAACATCATAAATACTAGCTACTTTGTGGATTAGAAGATGTAAAATTTTGATGATAATAGTTTATACTTTGTAAGGTTTACTGTGTGTCAGGCATTATTTTGGTTCCGCATATATTAGCTCATTTAATCATCACTACAATTCTTTAAGTTAAGTATTTTGTTCCTTGTCCTTATAGATTAGGGCTTGGTGAAGTTAACTTACTCACCCTAGGTCACACAGCTAGTTAAGTGTCAGGTTGCTGCTTGAAATACAGTGTGGCCGCAGAGGCCATGCACTGGTAACTCCTGTCCATTTTTATACCTAGTCAGGGGCCAGTCTTCTGTGAAGTCTTTCCCAATGTAGTCAGAGGGTTGTTTAGCACTGTCTATGCCAGCTACCACTCTATCTTGTACTGGTTTGATCGCAGCAGGATCCACACTGTATTATAGTATTTATTCATGTTCCCATGAGGTCCTTGCATACAGCCTGGAAAAGTGCTCTCTCTGTATCTCTCTTTTCTTTTATTCAGGGCCTCCTGCTTGCTAAGTAGGTGCTCTGCCACTTCAGCCTCACCCTTATCCCTTTTTGGCTTTAGTTATTTTTTCAGATGGGGTCTTTAGTGTTTTCTTAGGACTGGCCTTGGACTGTGATCCTCCTACCTATGCCTCCAGAATAGCTGGGATAACAAGCACACACCACCATATCTGGCTTATTTGTTGAGATGGGAGTCTCACTAACCTTTGGCCCAGGCTGACCTTGAACCTCAATCTTTCCTATCTTTACCTCCCATGTAGCTGGGATTACAGTCATGAACCACTGTAATCTTTCTTAAACTTCAAGTTAGCTATGAATCACCTGGAGATCTTGTTAAAATGCAGATTCCAGTTCAGCAGGTGTGATAGTTAATTTATATCACACTTGATTAAGTCCAGAGTAGGTCAATGATTATTCTGGGTGTTTCTGAGAGGATATTTTGGATAAGATTAACATTTGACTTTGTTACCATTGACTGAGTGAGGCAGATTGCCTTTGCTAATGTGGGTGGGTCCCAGCTGATTAGTTGAAGGCCTTAGTAGGCAGAATTCCTCCTGCCTGACTGCCTTTGCTAGGCAAGCACTCTAGCACTCGAGCCACACCCCAGCCCTTGCCTGACTGCCTTTGAACTGGGACAACAGCTTCTTCCTGTCTTTGGACTTGAAGCATTGGCTTTTCTGGTCTTCTTATTAGAACACCACTGGCTCTCCTGCTCTAGCTCTCCAGCTCAACCTGCAGGTCATGGCACTTGTCTACCTCCATAGCTCCCGAAGTCAGTTCCTTGTAGGAAATCTGTATCTGTCTAAATAAAGATGCATCGAAATCTCTCTACTGATTCTGTTTCTCTGGAGGACACTGGGTGGAGCCTAGGAGTCTACATTTTCTAACTAGTGTCCGCATGATGTCAGTGTTTGGGGCAACTGATCACATTTTGAGAAGCAAGGCTAAGACTGTCTCATTAGCCTTTAGATCTTTGGTTGAATTTCTATTGAATGTTTTGAATAAAGTTTTCTTACCTGGTATAAGATTCTCTGAAAACAGAGAGTCAGGGAAATAGGAATGAGAAGAAATAATTCTGAAAACTGTATCTTCAACTTTGATATAATTCAAGTTTGACTTAAATGAAGGGGAGGAAACAGGTGGTCAAAGCAGAGGAATGACAGATGCGAAACACTTAAGGAACGGAAAGCAAGATTAATGAGACTGGTTGGTATGGACTGAAATCTACCAGTGATTAAGCATAGAGAAGACAAAATTAGCTATACATTTTTGGTTTTAATGGCACAGATGTGAAAGTAGGTGCTGTCTGTGTATCTTAATGCTATGTAAAACTTAGTTCCCTGCATTCATGCATGAAAAAATCATTTTAATCATTTGTAAGTATGATAAAGTGTCCATGAAGTTGGAGCATGATAACCTTCCGTTAGTTTCATGGGCCATTATTTTCTCCATATCATTATGAAGATGGTGTGGCTCATTGACTGTCTTTCCTTTTGGAACTTTCTTTTTAAAGTTTGGTTACACTATAATCAGCTCAGCAAATTCGAGGTTTAATTTCTGTATGGTGAGGGTTGAGAGCATTTCATCATTGAATTTACTTGTTTTCTCTTAATAGCTAGTTTATTTACTAGATTTATAAAACCATGACTCTAAGAATTACCTCAGAATGCTGGCTCAAGATTGTAATCCTAGCTACTTAGGAGGCAGGGATCGGTAGGATTGTGGTTTGAGGCCAGCTCAGGCAAAAAGTTTGCAAGACTCCATCTCAGCACATGGTTGGGCACAGTAGCATGTGCCTGTCATCCCAGTCACTGTGGGAAACACAAATAGGAGAACTGTAGTCCAGGCCAGCCTGGGCATAAAGGGAGACCTTATCTTAAGGATAAGCAGGTTTTTTACAAAAAAGGGCTGGGGGGGTATGACCCAAGTGGAAGAGTGCCTACCTAGCAAACTTGAGGCCCTGAGTTCAACCTCAGTACTGCCAAAAAACAACAACAAAAATTACTTCAGGAGGCAAAGGATGAAAATGCTAGAATAACAGCAACAAAAGAAGCCCAATAGACATAAGAAGCACACACACCAGGAGGCCAGTGATCACAGATATGTATGAAAACAGATACTGCTGCTAAAGTTGAAAAAATCTGAACTATAATAATATTATTACATTATAACAATGTCACATTGTTGATATGTTAAAAAGATCCTATTGTAGAATTTCTGAAATACATTGTATATTTTCATGTATGTATGTGTGTATGTAGATACATAAATAAACACATATTTCTACATGCCCACTAAGAGGCATAGGTTATACTAAAAGTTGTGTCTTTCTATGTTGGAGGGCAGACTCTGTCAGAAGGTGCCACATAAGATGCTAGAAAAACTTGTTTCTTCTGGTTCTCTAGAGCTAGAATCTGAGAATATTAGTGATATATTTAGGCAATTTTAAATGTTAGAAATAATTGAAACAAGTCTGTTGTAATATGCATTGGGCTTAAGCTATGTGAGGCTTCAAAATGATACTTATTTTGACTTGTGAAATTGAGGATTTTTAGTTAGCCAAGAATGTTATAATTAAAAGAAAAGGTATTTGGTTATTCGTGTGAAATACGTAGTTTGTAATATGTCCTCATGCTACCTTGATATTTTTGCGGACATTTCAATACATACACACTTCTTTAAAAAGTCTGATGTGGTCCAGGATCTCTCTGTGATTGACCTTGCTCATTAAATCACATTGTCAAGGATTTCACTTACATGACCTTTGTTAAAATCGCGGGGCAAGTTCACCATTGCTTCATACACACAGAACTCCCAAAAGTTCAATAGTGATTCTCAGTGTATGTGGACTTGGTGACGAGTTGCAATGGACTTTATGTGAGAAACAGTTAAAATAGCATCAATGCTCACTAATGCCTTGCACCAAGGGATTGGAATTGTGGAAAAGCTACGAACTCCAGGGAGTCTGATGGATAATGGAGGCAAAGCAGAGTTGTCATGGAAAAGCTCATGATCATTATTTGTCATGGATGGAACTTTTACATTGCCAATAAAACCCTTCTAATAGGTAGATGTGTGTCCCTCAGGAAACATGTTTAGGCATTGTTAAAATCTGTTTTCTCTCTCTTGTCTCCCTAAAGCCTTTTAAAGAGATTATTTAATGTTGAGCCTTGTTTTATTTCATGTTGCTTTCTGTTGATATCTTGTATTTGAACTATGAAGGTTAGTTTATTCACTGCAAAAACAGGAGATAAAAGATGACTGTTAAGGAGCTACCAAGACAGAAAGAAAGCAATACCATAGGAGTTGAGAACAATAAAATCTCATTTTTAAGGAAAGGAAGACTGTGGGCCTTCTGAAAAATAGCATTACCATGAAAAATCAGTTGCATTTTTTTGTCTTGAAGAAAAGAATTTGCACTATTGAATGATAAGTTAACAGTGAGTATTTCTTGTGTATCAGGCACACACAGTCCTATAAAGCAGTAGTCTTACTAGACTGATTTTACAGGTGCACACGCCAAAGCTCAGAGAAATTAGATAACTTGCCTTATTGTATCAGTCAAGGTCCTGGCAAGAAATAAATCCAAATTGGGTACTTGGAGGAGATTCTACTTTTAAAAATAATTATTTATTTATTTTTGGAGGTAGGGTCTTGCTGTGTAGCCTAGGCTGGCCTCAAACTCATTATGTAACTCAGGCTGGACTTGACCTCATGATCCTTCTATATCAGCATCCAGAGTCCTGGAATTACAGGCACATACCACCATACTTGGCTTTTGGAGGAAAGTTTATTAAAGAAATTCTGTATAAGGATGTTGACAGGATTTTGGGAGCAACAGGAGTTAGCAAAATTAGGAGTCATTTCTGCATGTAGGGTTGAGGGGACGGTGTGGGGGGCAGGGCAGTTCCTGGACCAAAGCTACATGGACAGGACTGTCTGACAGAATCCATGGATTGTGGACAAAGTGTGTTGTCAGGCTCAGAGACTCTGCAGGAAGAGCTGGGAGAACAGCAAAACTCATTCTCCTTAGACCCTCAGAATTCTGCTGGTCTTTGCATTGGTTGGAAGCCAAAGGGCAAAAGAACCATTGATTCATCTGGTAATGGTTCAGCCTTCTGGCACACAGAGCACGGTGGAGCAGGACATGGAGGAACCATGGCTCCTGGCGTTGAGAGTTAGAATTGGCAGGGTTAGGGATGAGTGCAGGTGCTGTTGTGCTCCCAAGCACTGCATTGCTTCATGGCAATGCTTTTGGTCTTCCTTTGGAATCCAGGATGCACAAGACTGCATTAAAATGTCTTGGCAGGCCAGACATCATTTATTCATTCCTTTTTATTCACTTAAAATTTCATTTAATCTCAGGCATGATGGTACACACTTGTAATCCCAGCTACTCAGGAGGCATAAGTAGGAAGAACATAGTTTAGAAAGAGCAAAAATGTGAGACTCTAGCTGAAAAATAACTAAAGGCACACATACAAAAAGGGCTGACAGAGTGGCTCAAGTGGTAGAGCACCTGCCTAGCAATTGCTAGGACCTGAGTTCAAACCCCGGTACTGCCAAAACAGCAACAAAAGTTTCATTAACCCTCCATTTCTAGTATTATATACTTCTGAAAGAACATCTTGTCTTTCTTTCTATGAAGTTCACATTTGTCTTTGGCTCTTGATGACTACTTTCTTTGTTTTTTCGCTATCCCTGTGTAGGGGTATTCTTTAGCTTTTGGAAATGCTTTTCCAATAATTACTGTAGTTGAAAAGAAATAAGTTCTTACGTTATTGTGATCTGTAGGCCAGGTAGATTTGCGAACATTTTGCAGTGTCAAGAAAAATCTGTTTCCAAAAAAGACAAGAAAATTGCCTTTTAGTGTGTGTGTGTCAAGGTGCCAAAATGCCTGGAGAAAAATGATCCTTTTTGTGAACAGGCAGATAAATGGATAAATGAAGGTCTATTTTTGTACTGAAATAGAGGTATTTCCATAGATACCTGATTCATAAGAATTAATTATGCAGTCGTGTTTTCCACAGTCTATTTGAATTATAGATAGTATTAATGTGGTAAACTCTTCACTTCTTATTCAAATACTTCAACATTTTCTTTCAAAAAAATCATTGATATGCTGTGCTTAAATAAGAATTTAATAGATTTAGCTTTCTATTTTTATATTCACTTGCTACAAGATAAATTTTAGAAATATGTGAAAACGTTTTAGTTACAATGATCTTGTTTTTTGGTTTTGGAAAAAAAGTGTGTTAAAGATTTTATGTGTTAAAATGGGATGTTAATAGGAGGATGTTTTGGGCAGAGCAAGCTGTTCTCTGTAGGGGCCAGGAGTCCCAGGTCATGAGGTGTGTGGTAGTCACAGAGTTTAGAATGGCTAATGGTATGATCGTGGATAGCCAGGATCAATGGTGAAGGCCTGTAATTCCAGCTACCTAGGACGTGGAGATCAGGAGGATTGCATTTTGAGGCCAACCTGGGCAAAACCCAAAATTTAACAAGACCCCATTTTGCCAAACAAACTAGATGTGGTGACGCACATCTATAATCTCAGTTATGAGTGAGGCTGTAGGTAGGAGGATCATGGTCTGATGCCCTAGGAAAAAACATGAATCACTATCTAAAAAAATAAGTTAAAGCATAGCTCAAGTGGTAAAGTGCCTGCCTAGCAAACCCAAGGCCTTGAGTTCAAATCCCAGTATTGCTAGAAAAAGACCCCAAAAACTTATAAATAACTTTTATGCACAGACTTTGATTTATCGAATCCTCAACCCTAAGAGGAAAATTTTTGCAAAATTGTCAAAACACAACAAGGAAATTCAGTGTTCAAAACCCAGTGTCCACTTGGTCAGCTAGTGGGTGGTCAGGGCAGAATCTAAACAAATGTTCTGCCTTGCATTGCTGCGGGGTGTGGATGGGGGCAGGGATGTGTGCACCACCTCCACAGCACCTGGCAGCTGGAGGTAGGGGCAAATTGGATTTTGTTGAGAACAGGAAGTTTGGTTTAAGGTAAGTCTTTCAGTGCAGGGTCTGGATTAGAATGGAGTGAGGATGTACCCTGTTTACATCATTATAATGTGTATTTGATTATGGAAAAAGAAATGGAATACTCTGTGTTTATTAAATGTCTCAGTGAAAGAAAAAAAGAAGAAACATAAAGGCTGAAATATCCTTAACCATTAAAAAAAAACAAGTGAAGGAACTAAATGCTACTAAACATTATGCTCCAAAAGTAATCTACCTGCTTGACTTCTCCCCTGAGAGCTCTCCCAGCATTTCAAAAGTAGCATGTACTAAATGGAACTCTGTGATATTTTTCTCCAAACCTATCCCTCCCTTCTTGTGTACCCCACTTCTACCAAGGGCAATACCATCTTCTTTTTGTTTACACCAAAAGTCTATGAATCTTTCATGGCTCCCTTCACATATAATCTATAAGCATGGTGATTCTAAGACAAGATATCTTAAATTCATCCACTTTCTCTATTGTACATTGCAATTTTCTTAGTCCAAGACACTCTTACGGTTCACCTGGCCTCCTTTCTTCTACTCTTGGCTCCTCCCATTCATTATCCACCCAGAGGTAAGAGAAGATTTTCAAAAATTTTTCTCAGACTATTTTATCCTATTGGTAATAATTCATCAATAACTTCCCATTGTACTTGGAGCAAAACCTGAAAATCCTTGTAATGGGCCACGCAAGACATAGCTCCCACTTCCCCTCAATGACTTGCCTGCTGAAATTCAGCCGACACTGTGTTCAGCGACTGGAGCACATTGTGAGCTCTCTGCCATAGGGCTCTGCTGCATCTTCTGCTTGTCCAAGGGTCACATGGCTGGTTGCTTTCCATCCTGAAGGTCTTGGTTCAAATGTCACTTCTTCCCACGGGCCTTGCCTTGCAGTTGTCTTTTGTTCTCAGGTTCTCACTTGTTTCATTTATAACACAAATTTGAAATTATTGTATTTATTTGTCTGTTTGAATATTTATATATAAACTAATATGCAAACTACATGGGAACAGGACCAATTATTCTTAAATAGGTCCTTTAGATAGTATCTTGCACATAGTAGGAACCTACTCTCTGCTGGTTGTTATGACCTTGGAATCCCACAGAAATGTTAGTAATAATAGCTGGTTTCCTGGGTGCCCCATAAAAGATTATGTATTCAAGGATATAATTCTTGCTTTAGGGTTAGTAGCTTGTGTTATGAGTTGTGAGAGCAGGGTATGGAGTGGGACTCAAAATAGCAGAAGGAATAATTCACTCTCATTATTTTACATAGATTTCCTTACAGGCAGATTATAAAATTTATAAGGTTTGTCTTTATCATCTTCATAATTCTTTTCCTGCATCCTTCTTTATTTTATTTTTACTATTGTAAGGAACAGAGATCCATGTGGAAAAGGCCAAGAAAAAGGAAATTATATAATGGGTAATTGAGTATAAGAACCAAAGCTCACGAAATAGGAGCTAGAAAACCACTGAGAGTAAAGTCTCTCTCTTTCCTTGATTTCTCTTCTGGGGTCTCTGCTGTTCTCTGCCCTTTGCCATGTTCTCTGTTCTCTGCTTTACTTTATACTTGGATTTTCAAAAGTCATCATGGCCAACACTCACAACCCTTCAGCTTTACCTCCCATTACTAACAGATTGCCTTCCATCTCTGAATCTCCAGCACAGAAATTGTATAGATCCTCCTCATCTTTCTCAGTGAAGTCATTAACTGTTTTCCAGTCTATTTGTTGGCTTCCCATTGGGTCACTTGCTCCCTCTTTTGCCAGTCATCTGTGTCTTGAAGTGGGGAGAGAGGTTATGTGATAGGGCATGAGTTGTGGAGGTAGCAGATGAATGAGTTGTGAATGGTCCACATTCCCTTCTGCATGGCAGGAATATACAGGGGCAGGAAAGCTCAACACATTCAGCACTTTTTCTCAGTTCATAATCCTCTCTACTCAGTCTGCCAGCTCCCTCTCTCTGGCCCAACCCTTCATTCCAAGTCCCAACCAAAACCCTGCATAACATGAAGCATAAACAGCTACCCCTTTTGTGTAGTCCAAACCTGACATGTGAGAAGCTGTACTAGTCATTTGAGATTAAAAATTGAGTAGAATATGGTGCTTACTTTTAATGAGTTTGCAATATAGTGCAGGACAGGGATCAGTGCACCCATCAACTATTTTTTCAGTGTGTTCATGGTATTACCAATCAGTTTAACTAAAGTGTGTGTTCAGAGTCTAGTGTAAAGGTGAAGGATTCTGCTTGAATAGAAAGAGAGAGCTGAATAAGACTTTACAGAAGACCTGAAGTCGCATGTGGGTTTTGGAAGAGGAATTGAGGTTGAGAAGGGGATTAAGACACTAGCAAAGCCATAGAGCTGGAGTCACAGCTTATTAAGCACCTGCCACAGCTGGCACCTGAAGTACGTGGAAGTGGGGTTTCTTCTGTGATATGGGTTCTAAAGGTGTCATTCAACCCAGTTGTTGGTTGTGGGGCATCAGTAGATAGACAGGGATTCATGAAGGTATGGAGAAAAGATGTGTGAGAGAGACATAGGAGAGATGAACTTGGTAGGGCACATTCCATATGCAATCCTACTTCAACTTCATATTAGAAGTCCATGACCACACATCTAATGAGTGTTCAAAAAGGCTCAGAAGAGTGCTATATTTATATGACATCATAAATTAAACCCACGAATGTTTATGAGTGAGATACAGAACAAGAACACAGTGTGGATCCTGGGGGGATTGGGTAGTAAAATTGCTGCCTCCCAATTTCCCCCAGAGCTGAATATGTGCCAAGGAGTCTCTTTTAATGCAATTTGAATACTTTGTTAACAGCTCTCAGTAAAGGTTTGTTGAAGAAGGAGATTGAAGCTCTTGGCTTAAATGAAGATTCTGGATTATTTATGGATTTAATTTATCCCTGTGATCCATGTTCCCAGTTGACACAGGCTATCAAGAGTTAGCTGCATCCTTTCCTTCTTGAAAGAGTAGCAAGAATAGTTAATCATGACTGAATTGCACTAACAGAAATTTTAATAAAACTGAGCTGAGCCAGGACTGGGAGGCTACATAAGCAACTGGAAAAGTGTGAACATTCCTCTGGGTGCACTCTGTGCACTGGCATATTTCTTAGGACTAAAATATAGTATTTAATCCAAAGAGCTCACATCATTTTTCTAAATACAGCTTAATTTAAAGTCCATGCAAACAAGGGTGATAAATTAGGCACAATTTTTTCTGATAGTGTTAAGACTCACTACAATGTATATAAAACATAAAGAGAAAATCTTTGACAAATTTGTTGCTCATTTAAATTAGTTCACCTTCAGAGAATATCAAGGTAAAGACTGAAAACCACTTCTTCCCCTCATACATTTCCAGTCTTTCTTGGAAGATAAGTAAGAGGGCCTGAAGAATTATTACCACTGGGAAATGAGAGTTCATCTGATACAGTGTCTTCATTAAAAAATGAAGACACTGAGTGCACAGGGCAATGACTTGTCCAAGGTACATAACTGTTGGTGTAAGGGCTAGGGAAACTACTGAGTTTAAGGTCCTTGCTGTAGGGTGAAACCCGTATTACTCCTTTCCTAACTCCTCTGTCAGATTTCTTTAATCCTGCTAGAGTTTTCTTTCCAAAAACAAATTTAATTTTGTCATTCCTTCCATGTAAGTCTTCAGTGGGTCTCCATTGAGTCTAGGGTAAAGGCCAGACTCCTGTAAGTAATAACCAGGCCCCTGATTACTTCTCTTGTCATATGTACCCACTTCTGACCCTCAAGCTCTACCTTTCAGACATAGTTAACTATATGCAGTCCCAGACATGTCCCCTCATACCTTTTTACTCTCTTCTGGGATTACCATCCTCTTCTGTGTTTAACCAACTTTTCATTCTCCATACCTATGAACCGCCATCTCCCACAAGTCTTCCTGAACTTTCTGCCTTATTCCATGTTCTTGTATTCTATTGCATTTCTTTGCTATACTACCCTCCCCATTGATTGCCTATTACTTGCTTATCTGTTTGGCTATTCAACTAGAAGACCCATGAGATAGAGAGAATATCTTACTCACCTTTACATTCTACGTATACCATGCTTGGAATGTATAGATGTTCTGCAAATGCTTATGGAATTGAATTGAGCCATTACAACAAAGCTAGATAGTTGTGAGCCCCTATTAGAAAATTTAGATGAGATTATATATTATGATTCCTCACCAGTTTGAAACTAGCCTAATTGGTCTTCACCATCTGCCTGTTCTCCACAATCTTACAGAAAAAATGGCCATTTGTTATTCCCCAGGGACACCAAAGCCATTCATTCTTCCCCCTATGCCCTTGTCCAGGGCACAGCCCTTTCCTTCCTCCTTGTTCATTTAACAGCTACTGGCTACCTCTGTGTCTGACCCTGGGCTGGGGTCTTATCTTTTCTTGCCTACATAGGACTTTTACTGAGCAAAGCCTCCTCAAGTTCTACTTAGACATCTACTTCTAACCAATGGTTCAGCCTTTGCTAACACTTCAGAACTTCCAGTAGATACTGCACATTTGGTACTTAACAGATGCTACTTTATATTGTCATTTTTCCTTCTGTATATATATCGCATACATGTCCAACTAAACTGTAAGACTCTTGAGGGTAGGAATTTTGTCTTCAGCTCCTGATTTTATGAAGAGCCTTAATAAATGTGGGCCAGTGATTGAGAGGACCTGTGGGGGAGGGCAGTCTCTTTTTGGTGAGGCTCTGTCACGTCATTCTGGATTCAGCCAGGTGTCTTTGTAATGCTGCCTGTCATGGAGGCAGGCCACGCTGGCTGTGGTCAGGATTGTGGAACTGAAGGGTGACTTTGGGAAGCATAATTGTCCAAGTTCATTAAAAGTAAATATTTTCCAAATGAGAGAATTAGATCATGTACATTTCCTCAAATTGATTTATAGGCTTAATACAATAGCAATTAAAATCTGATTAGAATGAGGAGTAGTTTATCTGAAAGAATAGTCAGAACTTGTGGAGGAAATTCTGACAAAGTATATTGTGAAAAGCTGTCCCTATTAGATCTTAAAGCATAAGAAACTGTGATTCTTAAAATACTTTTGTACTCCAGAGCAATTAGGCAAGAAGAAGGAATAAAAGGAATACAAATAGGTAAAGAAACTGTCAAAATATCCCTATTTGCAGACGACATGATCCTATACCTTAAAGACCCAAAAAACTCTACTCAGAAGCTTCTAGACATCATCAATAGCTATAGCAAGGTAGCAGGATATAAAATCAACATAGAAAAATCATTAGCATTTCTATACACTAACAATGAGCAAACGGAAAAAGAATGTATGAAAACAATTCCATTTACAATAGCCTCAAAAAAAATCAAATACCTAGGTGTAAACCTAACAAAAGATGTGAAAGACCTCTACAAGGAAAACTATACACTTCTGAAGAAAGAGATTGAGGAAGACCATAGAAAGTGGAGAGATCTCCCATGCTCATGGATTGGTAGAATCAACATAGTAAAAATGTCTATACTCCCAAAAGTAATCTACATGTTTAATGCAATTCCCATCAAAATTCCAATGACATTCATTAAAGAGATTGAAAAATCTACTGTTAAATTTATATGGAAACACAAGAGGCCACGAATAGCCAAGGCAATACTCAGTCAAAAGAACAATGCAGGAGGTATCACAATACCTGACTTCAAACTATAT
The DNA here is from genome assembly GCF_047511655.1 of Castor canadensis. Classification (NCBI taxonomy): domain Eukaryota; kingdom Metazoa; phylum Chordata; class Mammalia; order Rodentia; family Castoridae; genus Castor; species Castor canadensis. The sequence goes on from NC_133394.1 coordinate 86,992,774, forward strand.
TACAAAGCAATAACAATAAAAACAGCATGGTACTGGCACAAAAACAGACATGAAGACCAGTGGAACAGAATAGAGGATCCAGATATGAAGCCACACAACTATGAGCAACTTATCTTTGACAAAGCAGCTAAAAATATACGATGGAGAAATAGCAGCCTCTTCAACAAAAACTGCTGGGAAAACTGGTTAGCAGTCTGCAAAAAACTGAAACTAGATCCATGTATATCACCCTATACCAAGATTAACTCAAAATGGATCAAGGATCTTAATATCAGACCCCAAACTCTTAAGTTGATACAAGAAAGAATAGGAAATACTCTGGAGTTAGTAGGTATAGGTAAGAACTTTCTCAGTGAAACCCCAGCAGCACAGCAACTAAGAGATAGCATAGATAAATGGGACCTCATAAAACTAAAAAGCTTCTGTTCATCAAAAGAAATGGTCTCTAAACTGAAGAGAACACTCACAGAGTGGGAGAAAATATTTGCCAATTATACATCAGACAAAGGACTGATAACCAGAATATACAGGGAACTTAAAAAACTAAATTCTCCCAAAACTAATGAACCAATAAAGAAATGGGCATGTGAACTAAACAGAACTTTCTCAAAAGAAGAAATTCAAATGGCCAGAAAACACATGAAAAAATGCTCACCATCTCTAGCAATAAAGGAAATGCAAATTAAAACCACACTAAGATTCCACCTCACCCCTGTTAGAATAGCCATCATCAGCAACACCACCAACAACAGGTGTTGGCGAGGATGCGGGGAAAAAGGAACCCTCTTACACTGTTGGTGGGAATGTAGACTAGTACAACCACTCTGGAAAAAAATTTGGAGGCTACTTAAAAAGCTGGACATCGATCTACCATTTGATCCAGCAATACCACTCTTGGGGATATACCCAAAAGACTGTTACTCCAGAGGCACCTGCACATCCATGTTTATTGCAGCACTATTCACAATAGCCAAGTTATGGAAACAGCCAAGATGCCCCAGCACAGACGAATGGATTAAGAAAATGTATCTATACACAATGGAATTCTATGCAGCCATGAAGAAGAACAAAAAGTTATCATTCGCTGGTAAATGGATGGAACTGGAGAACATCATTCTGAGTGAGGTTAGCCTGGCCCAAAAGACCAAAAATCGTATGTTCTCCCTCATATGTGGACATTAGATCAAGGGCAAACACAACAAGGGGATTGGACTATGAGCACATGATAAAAGCTTTAGCACACAAGGGAGGGGTGAGGATAGGTAAGACACCTAAAAAACTAGCTAGCATTTGTTGCCCTTAATGCAGAGAAACTAAAGCAGATACCTTAAAGCAACTGAGGCCAATAGGAAAAGGGGACCAGGAACTAGAGAAAAGGTTAGATCAAAAAGAATTAACCTAGAAGGTAACACCCATGCACAGGAAATCAATGTGAGTCAATGCCCTGTATAGCTATCCTTATCTCAACCAGCAAAAACCCTTGTTCCTTCCTATTATTGCTTATACTCTCTCTACAACAAAATTAGAGATAAGGGCAAAATAGTTTCTGCTGGGCATTGGGGGGGGGAGCGGGAGGGGGTGGAGTGGGTGGTAAGGGAGGGGGTGGGGGCAGGGGGGAGAAATAAACCAAGCCTTGTATTCACATATGAATAATAAAAGAAAAATGAAAAAAAAATACTTTTGTACTTATCCACAAATTAAAAACATACCATTCTTTTAAAATTTTTTTAACAAATCTAACTTTTATTATGCACAAATATTTACATGTGACTATGTATGTGGCAGGTACTTTTTTAGGTTCCTGGGACAAATCAGTGAGCAAAAAAGATAAATTTGTACTTTTGTGTAATTCACAAGCTATCAGGGAAGATAACAATAAGCAATAATTTTGTAAAGTAAGTATCACTACATGTTAAGGGGATAAACAACAAATATAAATGCCTACTGTGTGTAAAGTACCATACATTTTTTCCATTCTCTGTCTGGTTTGGGTGACTGAACATCATTTTATTTTCATCTTTTTTTTTTTTTATTGTTGTGCTGGGTTTGGGTACATTGTAGCATTTACAAAGGTTCTTACAATATATCAAGTACATCATACTTAAATTTCCCCCTCCACTTCTCTCCCTCATCTCCCCTCCCCTGATTCCTGAACAGTTTCAACAGATATCATTTTAGCATTTACATACATGTGTACACATTATTTGCACCATATTCATTCTCTTACCCCTTCCTCCACCGCATCTCCCTTTCCACTGTTGCAAACTCCTTCACCCTCTCTGGGCAGAGCCTGTTCCAGCCTCCTGTTCTCTGATTTTGTAGCAGAAAAAACATAAAAGATAATAAGAGAAACATAGCGTTCTTTGCTAGTTTGAGATAAAGATAGCTATACAAGAAGATTCCTTGTGTTGTTTCCATGCACATATGTATTACAACCCCAACTGGTTCATCTCTACCAGTCCTCTTCGCTATTCCCTAGTCCCTTCCCCATGGTGGCTTCAGCCAGTTTAAGATTACTATATTCATTCCTGTAAGGAGAGCACATCAACCACATTCAAGTTTTTGGTTTCCTTCCCTTGCCCTATCCCTCCCATGCAGGACCTCCCTTTAGTGTGACCCGTGTCCCATTGTATTGATGCATTTATTTTAGGTCTAGAATCCACATATGAGGGAGAACATGTGGCTTTTGGCCTTTTGAGCCTGGCTAACTTCACTTAAGATGATGCTCTCCAGTTCCATCCATTTACCTGAGAATGACAAAATTTCATTCTTCTTTGTGGCTGAGTAAAATTCCATTGTATATATATATATATATATATATATATATATACCACATTTCTTTAATCCATTTGTCAGTATTGGGGCATCCTTTGGGTATATTCTTTTGGGTATATCCCTTTGGGTATATACTTTAGTTTTGTAAGGAGCTGCCATATTGTTTTCCACAGTGGTTGTACTAGCTTACATTCCCACCAGCTGTGAATGAGTGTTCCTTTCTCCCCTGCATCCTTGCCAACATTTGTTGTTGTTTGTGTTCTTGATGGTAGCTATTCTAATGGGAGTGAGATGGAATCTTACTGTGGTTTTGATTTGCTTACCATCATTTTTTATATGTTTTTTAGCCCTTTGGACTTCTTCCTTTGAAAAAGTTTTCTTCAGTTTAGTTGCCCATTTCTTTATTGGGTCATTTATTTTTCGGGAGTTTAGTTTTTTGAGCTCCCTGTTTATTCTGGTTATCTGTCTCTTGTCTGCTGTATAGCTAACAAAGATTTTCTCCCATTCTGTGGGAAGCCTCTTCAATTTAGAGTCCATTTCTTTTGTTGTGCAGAAGCTTTTGTATTTCATGTAGTTCCATTTGTTGATCCTTTCTCTTATTTGCTGAGCCACTTGTGTTCTACAGAGGAAGCCTGTGCCTACTGCTTCCAGTGTATTCCTTGTTTTTTCCTGTACTAGCTTCAATATTTCAAGTTTGATATTAAGGTCCTTAATCCACTTTGAATTGATACTTGTACAACTCAAGGTATCAGCAAACATGGATCTAGTTTCAGTTTTCTGCAGGCAGATATCCATTTTTCCCAGCAACATTTGTTGAAGAGGCTGTCTTTGCTCCATCATATGTTTTTGGCAACTTTGTCAAAAATTAAGTGGGCATAGCTGTGTGGATTCACATCTGGGTCTTTTATTCGATTCCACTGGTCTTCATGTCTTTTTTTGTGTGCCAGTACTATGCAGTTTTTGTTGCTGTGACTGGAGTGCAGTTTTTGTTGCTGTGACTGGAGTACAGTTTGAAGTTGGGTATTGTGATACCTCCAGCATTGCTCTTTTTGCTCAGTATGGCCTTGGATATCCGCAGTCTTCTGTGTTTCTAAATGAACTTTAGGGTACATTTTTCAATCGCTGTGATGAAAGTAATTTGTTTCATGTATATTGTGTGTTTCATATTATACTATAATTCAAATGTTAAAAATTCCTGTGAACATTCTCATCTTGATGTCAGTCTTCATTTGAGCTAACAGTGGAAAATGCCTTACTATATAGTAAATTCCCTTTCCCCTTCCCAAGGACATCAGAGGAAAAAACCCGAATTTACTCAAAAGAAAAAGCATTGGAAAATATTGTCTTTAAAAAACAATGGCACCTTCACATAAAAAGTTAATTCCAGGATTCCAGAGAGAGCACAAAATAGCGGCAAAGGGCAGCTTTCCTATAAATAATTCTGGGATGACTAGTCAGTAATTTGGGGAGAAAAAATCAATTAAAGCCCTATAAAAGAGATGTAAATCAAAACTACACTAAGATTTCATCCATCTCAGTTAGAATGACCATATTCAAGGGCAATAACAACAACAAATGCTGGTGAGGATGTGACAAAACAGGAACCCCTATACACTGTTGATGGGAATGCAAATTAGTACAACTACTATGGAAACCAGTATGGACATTCCCCAAAAAGCTAAAGATAGAACTGCCTTATGATTCAATGGTACCACTCCTGGGAATATACCCAAAGGAACTTAAGTCAAGATACAGTGGAGACATCTGTATACTGGTGTTTGTCATAGCTTTTTTCACAAACGCCAAGTTATGGACACAACCCAGCTGCCCTACAACTGATGAATGGGTCAAGAAAATGTGGTATATATACACAATAGAGTTTTATTCAGCCATAAAGAATAATGACAACTTGTGATTTGAAGGTAAATGGATGCAATTGCAGGACAGGCCTCAGAAAGACAAAGGCCGCAGTTCTCCCTCATATGTGGAAGATAGATCCAAAAGATAAAAATATACAAAAAAAAATAAACATGTTTGTAATTGTGGAATACTCTATGCAACTTGGGGAAGAAAGGAAAAGAAAAGAGAAAGATAGAGCATCAGCAATTTTATAAAACATAATATCTGTGAAGGTAGAAGATATAAGGATGTGTATAGAAAGCTGTTGAAAAATAGGGGGTGGGAGGTAAAAGGGTAAGGGAGAGTAATGGAAGGGGTTGAACTGACCAAAGTAAAGTATTCTTGCAGTGGGGATACATAGAGAAACCCCTTTAAACATTGTCTTAAATATTAATAATGAAAGGCAGTACTGTAAATAGGTACAGTTTGTATGTGTGGGAGTACTTGTGGGAGGAGAGAGAGTGAATGAAGGAGATTAAGGTGAGGGTGTATTGTTGATGGACTTCATATACCTATATGAAATAAAACAAAGAAACTTCTTGCAATTGCTTTAGGGAAGGGGGTCAAGGAGGAGAGATGGTGGAGGTGATTTAACCAATGTACAGCATAAGCCTATTTGGAATTGTCACAACAAATCCCTCTGTACAATGAATATATCTTAGTAAAAAATACTTAAAAATCAATTAAAGCCATCTAGTAAATAAATACAAAATGGATTACATAATTAAGTAGAAAAATTAAACCACAGTCCAGCATTAAAAACTAACCTGAAGATTTATCAGATGCTAGAGGAGGTGCACTTACATGCTTAGGGTCCAGAAAAACTTCCTGATGATTTCATTACATGTGGTGATCTACAGGAATCATAGATACACCTGTCCAGCATGACATCCCCAACAGTGTCTAGCTCAGAGGGAGTCCTGTGATTACTTGTGGAGCATGGGAATGCATGAATGAATGTGGACACCTTTCAATCTGGTCAGCTCTGAGCATCTCTGTGTGCATGGGTATATTTTGGCTTTTCTTGACCTTGGAAAGAGGAGCCGTAAAGACCTTGTGGGACCACTGGGCAATGTTCTGCCACTTTAGAGCTGTGCTATTCTTCATGTAGTTTTGTAAAGAAGGTACAGAAGAGGTTGATATTTCAGAACCAAAGGAAAACAAATAAATATAAAGCTCTTTCAAGGACCGAAGGCAAGAAATGGGGCATGGTGGAGGTGAATTTCTAAGTGCTCTTTAAGAAATCTTGATTCTTTTTCTTTTTGTGGTAACAAACAAAATAGTTATCTTTCCTGATTCATATCTTTTTTTTTTCTCTAGCTAAAATGCTGTTAATAGAGTCGCAAGCTAGAAAGGGAACTCTTCCATTGGATTTTTGTTTATTTCATAACTGATCCTGCAGAAATGGATGTGCTATCACTGTAGCTGGTTCTTGTGGCTTCCTAAGGCAAGGCTGTGTCTGTCTGGTTCATCATGAACTCCCTGAATTTAGCCTGTGCCTGTGTTAGAGTGGAAACTTAAAAACATTTGTCAGAAAAATAAGTAAATGTATATTATGCATCTTTAGAGAGTGGTAGAGAAGAATTCTGAGGCATAGCCCATGATTTGGAGTTTACCATGTGAAAATATCTGGCCTTTATTAATAATTTCTTTATGGCATTGTGTTTCTAGAGAATGCTTAGCATTGGGCTTCTACACATTAATTAGCCTTAGAGACATACAGATCCAGAATACATTACAGTCATTTGTCTTGGCCTTACTCCTGTGCTGAGTTCATCATTGTTTTATTTTGAGCATGGCTCTTTTTTCCTCTCTGTACTGTAGAGTTATTAATAGTAATAAGAGCTTCCCAGCTTCAGTTAGCAGCATGCCTGAGAGGGATGTTCAAAAGAGATAGGAAGGATTCCTCTCCCAAGTAATTTGTATGCTGAGATTACCATTCCTTAGAAACCCTGCTCTTTGGAGCTGATGTGATTTGTGGTAGGGCTGGCATGGAGGATTGAATGGCGGCATCCAAGTTTCTCCTAAGACAGGGAGAAACTGGAGGCTGAAACTCAAGCCCTCTACCTCCATTCAAGGCTAGACAGGTGCTAAAGGTGGGCCAGGGGGAGGCACCAGCTGCCAGTAGAAGAAAGAGCAGACAGGTAGGCAGATCACAGCACCTGAGTGGTCTAGGGACAGTCCTGGAAGAGAGCATGAAGGTACAGAGCCAGAAGTGATGCTAAAGGCAGATGATTAAGTGTAGCAGTGAAGAAGGGCAGCCTTTGCAAGAAACCCAAGTGTTTACTGACAGGTAAATGGAAAAGCAAAATGTTATCTGAACATACAATGGAATATTATCCAACCTTAGAAAGGAAGGACATTTTGGAAGGCAGTGATGCTCACCCTGGCAATACCACGAAGGCAGGAAGGACATTTTAACACGTGCTACAACCTAGAAGAACCTTGAGGATTTTATGCTAAATGAAATAAGCTAGTCACCGAAAGACAGATACTGCATGGTTTCTTTTGTACTGTGCCTAATGTGCTGTTCTTTTTATGACTGGTAGCACAGTAGGTTGTTTATACCAGCATCACCACAGAAATGCATTGTGCTTTTCTCTCTGCTTTTTTTTTTAATAGCACAGGGGTTTGAACTTAAGACCTCACACTTGCTAAGCAGGTGTGCTTAGCACTTGAGCCACACCACTAGCATGTGATTTCTTTTTAATGAGGTTCTCAGAGTAGTCAAATTTTAGACAGAAAGTAGCATGGTGACTGCCAAGCACTGGAGTAAAGGGAAAGCGGGGAGTTGTTTAATATGCGCAGAGTTTCAGTTTTGTAAGATGAAAATCTTCTAAAGTTTGACTGCATAATCATATGAAGATATTTAACATTACTGAGCTACACACTTAATATGGTTAAGATGTTAAATTTTATGTTTTATGTGTCTTGCCACAATTATAAATGTAAAATAATCTGAGATGATTTTAAAGAAAAGGATAAAGAGGAGCATCTTTGAAGACAGGCTGGCTACTAGGAATAGAAGGAAAGTACCTCACATTATAAAAGCTATATATGACAAACCTACAGCCAGCATTATACTTACTGGTGAAAAACTGAAACCATTCCCTCTAAAATCAGGAACGAGACAAGGATGCCCACTATCTCCACTCCTGTTCAACATAGTCTTGGAATTCCTAGCCAGAGCAATGAGGCAAGAAGAAGGAATAAAAGGAATACAAATAGGCAAAGAAACTATCAAAATATCCCTATTTGCAGATGATATGATCCTATACCTTAAAGACCCAAAAAAACTCTACTCAAAAGCTCCTAGACACCATCAATAGCTTCAGCAAGGTAGCAGGATATAAAATCAACATAGAAAAATCATTAGCATTTCTATACACTAATAATGAACAAGCTGAGAAAGAATATAAGAAAACAATACCATTTACAGTAGCCTCAAAAAAATCAAATACCTAGGTATAAACTTAACAAAGGATGTGAACGACCTCTACAAGGAAAACTATAAACTTTTGAAGAAAGAGATTGAGGAAGACTATAGAAAGTGAAGAGATATCCCATGCTCATGGATTGGTAGAATCAACATAGTAAAAATGTCTATACTCCCAAAAGTAATCTACATGTTTAATGCAATTCCCATCAAAATCCCAATGACATTCATCAAAGAGATTGAAAAATCTACTGTTAATTTATTTGGAAACACAAGAGGCCACGATAGCCAAGGCAATACTCAGTCAAGAGAACAACGCTGGAGGTATCACAATACCCGACTTCAAACTATATTACAAAGCAATAGCAACAAAAACAGCATGGTACTGGCACAAAAACAGACATGAAGACCAGTGGAACAGAATAGAGGACCCAGATATGAAGTCACACAACTATAACCAACTTATCTTTGACAAAGCAGCTAAAAATATACGATGGAGAAAAGACAGCCTCTCCAACAAAAGCTGCTGGGAAAACTGGTTAGCAATCTGCAAAAAACTGAAACTAGATCCATGTATATCACCTTATACCAATATTAACTCAAAATGGATCAAGGATCTTAATATCAGACCCCAAACTCTAAAGTTGGTATAGGAAAGAGTAGGAAATACTCTGGAATTAATAGGTATAGGCAAGAACTTTCTCAGTGGAACCCCATTAGCTCAGCAACTAAGAGATAGCATAGATAAATGGGAATTCATAAAACTAAAAAGCTTCTGCTCAACAAAAGAAATGGTCTCTAAACTGAAGAGAACACCCACAGAGTGGGAGAAAATATTTGCCAGCTACACATCAGACAAAGGACTGATGACCAGAATATATATATAGGGAACTCAAAAAACTAAATTCTCCCAAAATTAATGAACCAATAAAGAAATTGTCAAGTGAACTAAACAGAACTTTCTCAAAAGAAGAAATCCAAATGGCCAAAAAACACATGAAAAAATGCTCACCATCTCTAGCAATAAAGGAAATGCAAATTAAAACCACACTAAGATTCCACCTCACTCGTTATAATAGCCATCATTAGCAACACCACTAACAACAAGTGTTGGTGAGGATGAGGGGAAAAAGGAACCCTTTTACACTGCTAGTGGGAATGTAAACTAGTACAACCACTCTGGAAAAACATTTGGAGGCTTCTTAAAAATCTAAACATAGATCTGCCATATGATCCAGCAATACCACTCTTGGGGATATACCCAAAAGAAAGTGATACAGGTTACACCAGAGGCATCTGCACACCCATGTTTATTGCAGCACTATTCACAATAGCCAAGTTATGGAAACAGCCAAGATGCTCCACTACTGATGAATGGATTAAGAAAATGTGGTATTTATACACAATGGAATTTTATGCAGCCATAAAGAAGAATGAAATGTTATCATTCGCAGGTAAATGGATGGAACTGGAAAACATCATTCTGAGTAGGTTAGCCTGGCCCAAAAGACCAAAAATTATATGTTCTCCTTCATATGTGGACATTAGATCAAGGGCAAACACAACAAGGGGATTGGACTTTGATCACATGATAAAGTGAGAGCACACAAAGGAGGTAAGAGGATAGGTAAGACACCCAAAAAACTAGATAGCATTTGTTGCCCTCAATGCAGAGAAACTAATGCAGATACTTTAAAGCAACTGAGGCCAATAGGAGAAGGGGACCAGGAACTAGAGAAATGGTTAGTTTGAGAAGAATTAGTTTAGAAGGTAACACACATGCACAGGAAAGCAATGCAAGTCAACTCCCTGTATAGCTATCCTTATCTCAGCTAGCAAAAACCCTTGTTCCTTCCTATTATTGCTTATACTCTCTCTTCAACAAAATTAGAGCTAAGGACAAAATAGTTTCTGCCTGGTAGTGAGGGGATGGGGGGGGAATGGGAGAGAGTTGGAGGTAAGGGAGAGTGTGGGGGGAATGGGGGAGAAATGACCCAAACATTGTATGCATGTATAAATAAAAGAAAAAAAGAAACTATTTTCAAAAACACACACACACACACAAAAAGAAGACAGGTTGGCTGAGTTTAAATTCTGACACAGATATTGACTCGACGTGTGACTTTGGGCCAGTCAAGGAACCTCTCTGAGCTTTGATTTTTTTTCCTTCTAATGTGGGAGTTACAATTATAGAAGCAATACTATAAAATCATTGTAACAATTAAATGTGATGTATATGGCACTTATAAGAGCACAATATATGCTTGTTGTCACCCTCATTATTAGGGGAAGATGTAACATTTCAAGTGCCCAAGCAGGTGGCTTGCCTTAGGATGTCTGTGATCATTCTAAGGGCTTAACACCTAGTCTCACTTACCAGGCTCAGACTGACTTGAACTCAGATCTTGAGGCCTGCAGAGTAGGGTTTGACTTTATGCCAATAAAGATGGAGTACACATTGGATGTCAGGTGCTATTAGAAAGGTAGAAATACAGTAACTGAGCTGTGTGCTCACAGCTGCTCACAGTGTGAGCAGTGTCAAGTTATTAAGATGGAAAACCAGTTATCTGAACTTGGATACATGGTAGGCACTTAGTACTAGGTTATTGCAAAAAGCCAGTCATTTATTGAGATAAGATGTAAATTAACAACTAGAGGGACTTCTATTAAGTCATTATCAATTATCAGTGATAAAAAAAACATAATTGGAACTGACTTGAGTATAAAATTTTATTTTTGCTTTACATAGTAAAATCTAAGTGTTCAAATTACGTTGTTGGGAAATCTGTTTCTCAGCAACTTTTTGGCTCTGCTTTTCTCTCTATTGGCATCATTCTCAGGCAGATCTTCATCATGGTGGCTATATGGCCACTAATGCCCCTTGGGTTATAGTCTACCAGATTGACACTCCTCTTTCTCTTTCTATTCCTTTTCCTCTTCTCTTCCCTTCCCAAGTGATTCCACTCAAAAGATCTACATGGAGCTGAACAAGCTAAATGTGTGGTGAAGGCAGGGATGGGAAGCCAGGGTAGCACAAAGCAGAGTGTTGGTGCCCAGCAGGAGCCAGAGGGGTAGCCACATGGGTGTGATGGTGGACTGGCAAAGGGTGTTGCAGTCCATATGGGATGAAGAGAGCAGCATCCCAGTGGGAGGTGGTCTTGTGCAGGGTGTCAGAGTCTACATGGAGTAAGCAGAGCATCCATGTAGAAGGGCTGCTCAGAGCAAGTTATCAAAGCCTGAGGGAGTAAGGAAGGAGAGTGTCCAGGCAGAAGGGTAGTCCAGTATGGGTTGTTGGAGAGCATGCAGGTGAGGAGAATGTCACCAAAGGTAGATGGCCTAGTATATGGTATTGGATTCCAAGTGAGGTAAAGGAAGTTCACAAAAGAAGGTAGAGGGTGTCAGAACCTGGGAAGAATGAGGAGTCTCTCTCTCTCTCTCTCTCTCTCTCTCTCTCTCTCTCTCTCTCTCTTTCTCTTTCCTCTCCTCTCTACTCCTTCCTCCCCTCTCTGGGTGTAGAAGCTCTGTGAGAAGGGTCAGAGTCCATGCAGGGTATGGATAGCTTTACCCGGGATAGGAGGATGACAGTAGTGATAGAGACTGGTTACATATTATTCAACATAAATGAATAATATGTTAAAGAGAGTGGGAGCCAGGTTTCTCACTGTAAGAGAAATGTGTTATAGATATAGAAAGGAAGAAAATGAAAATCAACCCTGTGGTTGGATGTACTAGTATAAATTCATTATTTTCTGCATAGGGAGATAGATAGGTGATGAGATAGGGAAATGAAGGATGTATATGTGGTATTGGTGGTTTTCTCTCTCTGTGTTTCTAGATGCTATTCTCCACTAGAAGGAACCAGGAATCCTTGGAGAAATGGTTGATGAAATAGTTGGGGCTGGGAAAATATAAGATAAGCTTATGCATGGAAGAAAAGAAGGGTTCAGAAAATGACAGGGAGAAGTCAAAAGGACCCAAAAGTAGTCTTGGGGTGGTGAAGTTCCACACTGACCACATCTGTGACAACTTAACAGGTTAACTCCTTGAAACTGATGGAAACTGAAAGCTAATAGTCTATGAAGGAAGGACATGTACACAGCCTCCTGACAGAATACTTGTTCATTTCAAAGGGCGCTGGGAACTGCTGTCTACCGACTGGAATTCTCTTGTCCTCTGCCCTGCACTTGGATTTGTCCAGTGGATACTGTCAGCAGGTGACTGATGGGTGAGGGGATACAGGGTGCTCTGACTGCTTGCTTGCTGGGTGCTTTCTGGTTACCACTGTGCTCCTTGCTGTGCCCTCTTCTGGAGCTGCAACTCTCTCTGGTTGTGGGGCACACTCTGTCTTTGCCTCTCTGGGGTATATATGCCAAACACTGACATTGTTAGCCTGGGTGCATCCCCTTCTCTTATTGGCTTCCCTTAATCTGGACAGTATTGCTCCATTAATCTTTTTCCAGAGTGCCCTATGTTTCCTGTTGGATCCTGGCTGATGCAAGCAGCACAAGTACCAGAAAGTAGATGATGGATGCAGAGTTGACAATAATGACAGACGTCTGACAGCAACTGATGCCGCCCCACTGCTACCCCCTAGATTAGCACACTCCAGTCACATTCTCCCACAGATAGATTTGGGCCCTCAGCTAGCCAGGGACTCTATGTATGGAAGAGAATAGAACTGGAGATAGAGAATCTAGAAGCTACTAATTTCATGTAGTAGCAGAGGAATCTGACAGCAGCTCAGGGTGAGTGGAGGGGAGTTTTGTCCCAGTCATTTACCCAGATACAGCTCTAAACAGAAGGACTTTTTTTTTTTTCATATACTGTTTTGCACTCCTTTGGGAATATGCTCAGAAGTGGAGTCGCAAGATCATATAGTACTTCTCTTTTTATTTTATTTAACTATCAGATACTTTCCCTCTCCTTTGCACAAGCAGGTTGTGATCTTGCATTATGAAGGAATTACAGTTCAGAACATCATAGACCTTTTGAATTAAACTGTCCTTGTGATTTCTTTCAAAGAAGATGGTATGAAAAACAGCTCGGAGGTCAAGGAAATATCTTCGTCTTACACGCTGCAGTCTTAAATGTACAGTTAGTATCCTACAAATCATTAGCGGGCAAATACTTGTCTCTGGAACTTTCCATTCAGCCATTTCTTCTTGTGTTGTTTTGGAAGGCAAGCAACACAAGGTCATGAAGAGGAAGGCTTTCTTAATGTCACATCAGCTCAGAGGTGTCCTACATCAGCTCAGAGGTGTCCTTTGTTCCAGACTTTGAACATGGTGCAACACTTTCAAGTACAGCCTGCTAGGAGAGCAAGCTTGTCCTCCCATGATACTCCCATGAATGATTGGGTTGCTAATCACCCCATTTGCGGGGTGATCCTATTACATGCTACTCTGCAGTTTTTAATTAAGGAAACTTAGACCAGAGCCTATATTTAAGAGGGCTCTTTTGTCACTTTCATCTTGGAGTTTAAATTGGATTTCCAGTGTTGGCAGAACAAACAGAAATGTTTCCTAATTCTGCTAGCAGAGGAATCATAAACTAGGGCCTCCCTTTCCAATGTGGGCAGGATCACTGGTGGGGAAACTGAGTGGCATTTGTTGCAAGAGGTCACTTCAATTTCCCTTTGTTTTCTATTAAAGTCCTGCATTTACGTAGTCATAGACGGCAGACATTCATTTTCATAAGTAGGTATGGAAAACAGTCACATTGAACTTTGGAGTATGGAGCCCTAATTAACACTACTTAATAAGAGTTAAGGTCAAAATTCTGGGACAACTTGGTATAATTTGATCATAGAAGAAAACCATTAGTTTCTTTTATAAGGTTTTCTGTTGATCTTACTGCCTCTTTGGTGTGTATGTGCATACTTTTATTCAAATGCCTTGAAGTCTACAGTAAATCACTATGAAGGTAATTTCCAAGTTAAGCAGCCTGATTTGTGAATGTTTCTGGTATATGTGATGCAGTTACATAATAACCCTTCCTTTCCCTGCCCCATCACAGGGCTGTTCTGCTCTCCTTCCCTTCCTGCCATTCACAGGCTGGCTCCATGGCTTCCTTTCTTTCTTTTGAGATAATCATTCAAATAGCACAATTTCTGCTTCTTCTCTGATTTTTACTAGTTGGGACTGAGCTAATTTTCCCTTGGGTAATTTTTCTCATATAAATGGGCTTTAAATCAACTTTAAGTCTTGTTTCTACCATTTACCAGCCGTATGACTTTGGGTTAATTAAGTTTTCTATGCCTCAGTCTTCTCATCTATAAAAAAACTGACATAATAATACAATTACATTTATTTCTTCACTATGAGGGTCATGTATAATAATGCATGTAAGTTGGATAGTACAATGAGGACAATTTAAGTGCTCAAAAATGTGAGTTGTTGGTATTGCTTACTTTTTAGTTTTCTTTTATCTGTCTTCCTTGTTCTCTTTCCTAATTTCTACTGAGGTGGTTAAGAAAAATAAGGCTTTTTCCCTTTTGATTTTCTCACCCCATTTCTGTGTTTTTCAAACTGGGACAGGGTGATAGTGAGAGGGTACTGGCACAGCGTGCCTTCCCTGGGAAGTGACTTCATGACCTCGCTGTTATTCTGTGGCTCTTCACCATTAGGGGTCCTAAATGATCCTATCCATGGCAACAAAGGGTCAGAATGATCTGGGATGCTCTTGAGTCAAGAAAAGCAAAACATCCATGTGAGAGGGAGGTGGAGGCATCAGACATATTAACAGTGAATCTAGTGCCTTGAAGATTCTATAAACACCTCTCCAGAATGCTGGAATTTCTTCCTTAGTCTCCATTCTTTTCAAATTAAATATGCTTTTTGGCTCATATTGTTGTTCAAGATTCCAAATATGGAAAAATTGAAACAGTTTCTTAATTGATTTTTATTATTTTATACATTAGTTATTAGTTTTGTGAGTTTTTAAATAATTTCATAGCATTTCAGTTATATTAGAGATTAAATAAGACCTTGGTGGTATAGCTTGTAAAATTATTTCTATAGGGAAAATAAACTCCACTGTATTACCCCTAACCAGTGAAAGAAATTCTTAGAAGCTACCACTTGTTTACAGGGACTGACTCCCTGGCATGAAGTCTGATGCAGCTGATTTCTTACTAAGGCAGCCTCCATTCTGCTGAGATAAGATATTTACCAGGAAAGACTCAATAACTTCTTTAATATCAAACAAAAGTGGCATTTCTCTAGAAGTGGATTGGCTTTTAATCCCCCTTATAAATGAGAGACTTATCCTTTAAGTCATGTTTGCTATTATGACTTTGACTTGTATACAAAGGTCATATTCATAGATTTATGGGATTTAATATGATATGGAAGCCCAAATAAATTTCCAAAGATATAAATAAACACAGAATTTGTGTGCTTCTGTTGGAGAAGTTAAAACACTGTTGCAGAGCTACTTTCAGATTAGTTTGAGTAGCCTGCCAACATTAAGCCTGTTTCAGTTCTCCTGGCCCACCTACAATGGGTCTGCCAAATTAAGAATTTATACCATATGCATGTATGGAATTATAACAATGAAACCCTCCTGTATTATTAATGTATGCCAATATGAAAATAAAATAAAATTTAATTAAAAAATAGCCAAGAGGTGGAAGAAACCCCAGTGACCATCCATAGATGAGTGGATAAACAAAGTGTGGTATATACATAAGATGGAATATTACTCACTTTTAAAAAGTAAGGAGATCCTGTCACATGTTCCAACACGGATGAATCATGAGGATATAATATTAAGTAAAATACCCAGTTGTAAAAAGACAAATATTAATGTACCCAAAATAGTCAAATTCTTAGAGCCATAAAGTAGAGTGGTAGTTACCAGTGGCTAGGAAGAGGGGGAGTGTGGAATTGTTTAGTGAATGTACTTTTCATTTTGCAAGATGGAAAGGTTCTAGAGATCTGACTTGCAACAATGTGCACATACTAACACTAACTGAGCTTGTATACTTAAAAATGGCTCAGATGGTAAATTTGATCGCAATATAAAATAATTTTTAAAGACTGAATAAAAAGGAACTTTAACACTGTGAATTTAAAAGGGAAAGGTAAAAAAGGTTCATTTATTCAAGTTCTTCAAAGAGAAAGAGAGAAGAACTAGCACTGGTTTCCTGCTTCTTATTCCAAGGTACCATTATCCTTAGCAGGTGAGTGGTTCTCAAATTGTGATTTGAAGACCACAAACCTATTTTACTTTCCTGGTGTGCTTATTAAGATCCATTCTCTTGGGATCCACCCTAGACCTCCTTTGTGATGGTTAGGTTCTTAAATTCACCCCCAAAGGCTCAGATTTGGAGGCTTGGTCTACCAATGTAGCAGGGTTCAACAGTAGGACCTTTGGGAGGTGACTGGATCATGAAGGTTCTGACTTCATCAATGGATTCATCTATTGATGGGTTCACAGTTTAATGGGCTATTGAAAAGTGGTTGGAACTTTAGGAGGTGAAGCCTAGTTGAGGGAAGTAGGTCACTGGGGATGTGCCCTTGAAGGATTGATTTTGTCCCTGGTTTCTCTCTCACTCTCTTTCTGCTTCCCAGCTACCACAAAGTGAGCACATTTGCTCTACCATGTGGTCCCTACCATGGAGTTTGGCTTTACCTGTGACACAAACTGGTGGAGCCAAGTAAGCATGGACTGAAACCTCTGAAAACAGGAGCCAAAATAAACCTTTCCTCCTCTTAAGTATTTTGTCACAGTGATGGGAAGCCAAATGACACATCCTGACTTGGAATTTCTGGAGTTGGGATTGAGAAAATTGCAAAGCTAAGTACCCCCTAAATGTTATGTATGAACTGCCCTGTTTGAGAGCTGGTGATACAGACGTTCTCTCTCAGGATGTACAAAGCTGGCAATGAATGTGACAAAAGTGCCCCCTTTTGATTCAGCACTTGGTCTTGCTGAACCTCCATTTTGTTTGTCCTTGACTTCTCTGGAGTATATTGCTTTAAATGTATTAGTTTGCTAAGGCTGTTATATAAAATGCCAGTCTGGGTAGCATTAATAATAGAAATTTACTTTCAATAGTCTGGATACCAGAAGTCCAAGGTCAAGTTGTCAGCAGTGTTGGTTTCACTTGAGTTTGTAGATGGATGTCTTTATCATCACATGACCTTTCCTCCACAAATGTGTATTATTTGGGTCTTAATCTCTCCTTATATAGGTACCAGTAATATTGGATTAGGGCCTTCCCATATGTCCTCATTTTATCTTATTTATCTCTTTAAAGGCTCTGTTTCCAAAACCAGTCACATTCTAAGGTACTGAGGGGTTAGGATTTTAGCATATGAATATCAGCTCACAACAGCCTAGATGGATCTTAAAACACTATATGAAAAGATAAAAGAGGAGTACTGTTGATTTCTTTTAAAGTTACTTTCCCAACTACCTTCTATCCAATAGAAGGAAGTCCTTTCCTGATTGGTCTTTCTTTTCCAGGACGCAGAGGGGAGGTCAGGACAATTGCTTTCCATTGACTCTGTTCCTCCTAAGATTCATTTATTTGAAAGGAGGGACTAATTGCTTTAGGCTGAACTGCTTTAAATGATTAAGGGTAGTGGTTCTCAAAGGAAATCTGAGAAGTCAAAACTCTTCATAATTAATACTAAAAAGATGTTCTTTTCCTTTTTTACTGCCTGGATTAGTCAGCTTTGCACTAGTATAATGAAGCAATTAATTTATAAAGAGAAAAGGTTTATTTTGGCTCACAGCTTTGAAGATTCCAGTATAAGATCAAGTGGCCCCATTTCCTTGGCCTCTGATGAGAGCAGTACATCATGGCAGGAGTGCAGTTCGGAGCAAAACTACTTTCATCATGAACTAGAACCAAAGGGAGGAAGAAGAAGAGCCTGGGGTGCCACCTTGATCTTTGAGGGCATGGCCCCAATGACCTTAGAACCTTTTACAGTGTTCACCTCTTAATGGTTCCACCACCTCCCAATAGCACCATTCTGGGGACTAAGCCTTAAAACATTAACATATGGGGGCATTTAACATACCGTAGCACTGAATGGAATTTGCCCTGATTGTGTGAGAGCAATGGTGGCCAAAGCATTAAGTTTGCTAGATCTCAAGCCTTGAGTACATCTTTTTAGTATTTTGTGTGATAAAAATAGAAATATGCATAAGGCACTTTTGTTGTACTCAAACATTCAGTGTTTGTTTTGAGGGAAAGCACTTGTGTGATTGAATTATAAGCTGAACTAGCCTCTTGTTTCGTGAAGGTTCATTTTAACTTAAAAGAACCAGAGACAAATGAACTATGGTTACTCAGACTTGGGTTGCTGGCAGAGATATTTACAAAAATGAATGAAATGAGCCTATTGCAATTTTCTTGAAGTATTTTGTTGCCCATGATAAAGTTTAAGTTTTCAAGGGAAAATTAGAATTTTAGAAAACTTGTAATATCTTTTACTGTGAGCTTATTAGTGTACCAGCAATTAATTTTTTGAGTGAGGTTAGAAATGAACAAATGTAATTTTTGAATGTCATGTAATGAAATGGATCAACACTTGGGAACTCAGCATAGCTCACTGAATCATTGTTTTCCAAATGACCAATGTATCTTGTTGCAAAAAATCCATTTAAAGTACAAGGTAAACCAACATATGTTTTCATAGCAGAGTATAAAATGTTCATGACATGATTTCAGACTCTGCATTGAAACTAACCCTTCAGAAATTACCTCTTGTCAAGTTTTGGTATATTATCAGAGAAAAAATATCCACAATTAGCTGAAATGATTATTTCAAATACTATTTTCTAACTACATATCTGAGTAAGGCTGATTTTCTTCACTTACTGCAAACAAAAACCTAATAAAACAGATTAAATGCAAAAGCAAATATGAGAATCTACCTATCTTCTATTTAAACAAAATATTAAAGAGATTAGCAAAATTGTAAATGTTATCTTCTTGCTGTTTTATTTTTATTTTTTGAATACTGGGATTTGAACTTAGGGTCTCATGCTTGCTAGGCAGGTGCTCTACCACTTGAGCTACTCCACCAGCCCTTTTTTTTGTGGGGAATTTTCCAGATAGGGTCTAGTGAACTATTTGCCCAGGGTTGGCTTTGAACCATGATCCTTCTGGTCTCTCTCTCTTGAGTAGCTAGGATTATAGGCATGAACCACTGGTGCCTGGCTTTTCTGTTTTGATATATACATAGAATATATAAAAATATGTTCTGTAACATATAATGGGCTTATTACTGCTATTTTAAAATGAACTAATTAACACATATTTAAATTTCTTTTTAGTTTCGATTTATAAAAAACTGAGTATCTATAGATACAGAAGCTTTTTGGGAGCTCCAGGGTTTTATTAAGAGTGTAAGAACATCTGGAGACCAAAAGGTATGAGAC
This sequence comes from Castor canadensis, assembly GCF_047511655.1. Lineage (NCBI taxonomy): Eukaryota > Metazoa > Chordata > Mammalia > Rodentia > Castoridae > Castor > Castor canadensis. The sequence continues at coordinate 87,012,281 of NC_133394.1, forward strand.
TGCTGACATAGGAAGACATTTTTCTAGCCATGCTGTCATAATTGGTTTAGAATTATCATGCTACATTTAAGGCCAAGTATATTCACTCTCTGAATACTGAATGCAGTAAGCATGACTTCTGCCTTTTTTTCACTGGAAGAAAAGTTGAAATAATATTACATATGAAAATATTCTCATGCATAATCCCCAGTCAGTTTAGATAATCATGGAGAAACTGGGGAGAAAATAAGCCCAATGTACAAACTAATGTTTTTGAGAGCTTTGCTTGAACCTAATGAAAATTTACTTAGATTAGCAGAGTGAAAATTTGCCCTATAGAAACATTCTTGGAAATTTTGCCACAGACATGCTCTTTTTTTTACTCTGCTTATTTTCTCCTTTATCTCATTTATAGGGCATTTTTCCTTGCTCTTCTCTCCTTTCTTTCTTGTCTCTGCTTTTCATCCTTTTCCTCCCTCTTTCCCTTTGCCTTATTATAGCTTCAAGTATTTCTTCATGTGCTGCAGTTTTGTTTTGTTTTTTCTGCTGTGTCCTCTAGGAAAAGATGCTGAATTGGTAAATATGAACAAGACATTGACAAAGTATAGGCCCATCTTTACATTCTCAGTTCTAGGATTAAACAGACTTCCATTCAGCATGTAAAATGCAACACTCAAGACTATAAAGGGTTGCTATTCTTAGATTTCTAGAGACTGTAAAGGAAGGTTAGGATAAAAGATTTTAACTTAAAAACTTTGACCTTCTAGAAAGAATGACTTCAGAATAAGTTCTGTTATACTGTTTTCTTCACAGATTTCTTTCTTGTTTTTCCTCTAGTCTAAAAATCATTCCCGGGTTGGCCTGAAATCAAGCACCAAGCAAAAGGTATGCTTTTTTCCCTCTTCTACATTGTTCCTTTAACAAATTATTATTTTTGGTGGGTGCTTTCTTTATCCTAAAAAATGATTTGTATACCTAGAAGCAAAGTATTTTGCCTCCTAAATAGTAAAACTGAAATTGGAGAAAGATCCTTGAAATGAAACAGAATTTGAGACATTCTAGAAACAGTGACAAAAATTTAGAATCTCTTGGTGGCTTAAAGGAATTTTGAGGCAAGGTCAGAAGACTCTATCAGATTCTGCTCTTTTATTTTCTAAGCCTTTCCCAGGAACCGTTCCTATCTCAGTTTATATTTTCACTAAACTTTATTCTCTCAGTATCTACTGTGGAGAATGGCTTTTATCTATTGCTTATAATGAATTGCTTAAAACATGAGTTCTGTGAGTCAGAAAGAATTGGTTTCAGTTTTTGATTTTGCTACTTTTTACTTTGTGGCCTTGGGCATATTTGTGCAAAGATGATTGTACCCCTAGTATGGTACATCTTAAGGGTAAAAATGAGATAATATGTGTGAAAGCATTTATAACTTAGTGCCTAACACAAGATAAGCAATTAATTATTTTAAAAAATTGATAGTTTAAAAATGCAGAACAGTAGAAAATTTGAAATTCCCAAATTATAATCCTTAGAAACACACACATTTTCTTTATGTTAATTCATGGTTATACATGGAACGATGTTATACATAGATTTCTCAGAGTTTGGACAGGTTTATATTCAGTTTTGGAGGGGTTCCTGTTAAAATATTATTCTTCCAATGTAGAAATTTTCCCTGGGTAGAGTCCTTGTCAGGTTAGTGGACATTTTAACTTGAAATGCCTTTCTTAATGTCAACTGTCATAGAATAAACATTGCAAGAATGCAAAGTGTGCTTGAGGTGCTTAAGAAAATTAAAGAGGCAATGGTTGTGGAAGCACTGAGACCAGTGATATGTGGATATCGCTGTTCTTATTAGAGAAGCATCATGGTGGTTGGGAAGACAGACTGGGGCTCCAACCCAGCTCCAACACTTACCAGATAGTAAACAGCTAACACTAAGATAGCAAGCACTATGCTCCATGAACAGTGTGAATACTTTACAGTGACTCACTCATTTAATACACTCAAAAACCTTCTGAAGCCAATGTTTTTGTGTCCCTCAGGGTCTGTCACTGTCAGGAGAAGGTAACCATGCCAATAATTAGAACAGAGAATTTCACAGGAAAAACTGTTGACCATGTGGGAAGTTGTTAACTAGGTAATGGAAAAGGTGAAAGAGAACTCTGAGGTATCATGAAGTAGCAATTCCAGGAAGTGACTACCACCTTGGGGGCTGAGGGAGCTAAGGAAAGTTGGAATTGCTAAGACTTGTAAGAAACTTTAGAGGACTGGCCTCAGAGGGCTGGATTTCAGACCTCTGTGGGGGGTGCCCTGACTCAAAAATGCCGGTGTCCCTGTCAGGCACACAATGAGGCTGATTCTGTAAGTACTGAGAAAACTGCAAACGGTGCTCAGTGGCTCTGCGGGGATGCAGAGGTGATGCAAGCGCAGAGGAAGGGTCAAGTCCCTCTGTCCACATCCGGCTTGGCAGCCTCCCTCTCACACTCCCTACTGGCAGAGCTAACAAGAAGTCAGCTAACAAAATGGAAATGTGTTTTGCAGCATCTCAGCCTCAGCATCACAAAGTGGGTTATAGAAAGATGAGACTGGAGGTGAGGAACAATTAGTAATGGGTACAGTTATTACCTCCATTTTCCAGATTAGGAAACCAGGGCAATGATCTGTTAATCTGTGTTTACCTGAAGTCACACAGCTAAGAAGAATCAGGGGAACAACTGGCCATGGGGGGAAAAAACATTCTCTGAGTTTTACTTTCAAAATCTGAAAATGGAGCTGATAACTCTTAGCTTGAGGGTAGTTGGAGTAAAGATTGAATAAAGCAATATAAATGAAGTGCCAGTCTTTCTTCTTGGCACACAGTTGATGTTCATAGATGGCAGATAGTTTTATTCTTGCTAAATATGACATTTTTCTTATTTTCAGTATGGAAACCTCTTTTTTGCCTTAGTAGCTAGATGAATAGTCCTGAAAGTATTGTCATGGTGCTTGGAGTAGTCTCCTTGCAGCACTCTTTAGCTGTGTATGAGTGCTCCAGTTTTCTGTGTTGGAAAGTGATTAGTAGAGGGAAGTTAAAGCTGGAGCTTGATCAATGGAGGCTTTATTGATGGTGGCCTTCAAGCCAGAATTTATCAGGTGTTGTGTCAGAGCATTGAGTTAGCCTTTCACTTCTGATTTTAAGCATGGGAGAAATCATTGAGTTTATCCACTCATTCTTTAATGCAACAGTTGTTTATTGGGTGCTTAATTGTACTGGACACTGTGCTAGCCATCAGGGGGAATACAAACATTGACATATGGATCCTGTGCTCAAGAGACTATCTGTTATAATTTAGTGGAGGATTATGATGCCACACCTTAGTTGCTCACTGTCCCCTACTCGTCCTTGTCCTAGACAGGTGTGTGTGTGTGTGTGTGTGTGTGTGTGTGTGTGTGTGTGCTGTTATATAAACAATCATACAGATAAAATATGTACTGAGCTTGCTACAGAGTCGACCTATGTCCAGAGGAAATTTATAGGGGAAGATTTATAGGGAAAGACAACTGCCTTTCCTCAAGGACAGTCATGGATAACCAGGGCTTTAGAGTCCTTTACTAGCTTGCCATGGTAGGCTCAGGCAGCTCCCTGTGTAACTCAGGGTATTTCTGTGCCTTATTTTCCTTGATACTTACTTTCTTTTTGTATAAAAGTGCCAACTGCTTCAGCAATCCTCAGAGAAGTAAAGGAAGGGTTTTCTTTGTTATGTATTAAGGCCAGAGCTTCAAGGACAAGTGAGCCGAGCCTTAGAGACCAGCATGATCTTCCTGAGAGACCACCAAGGTCATAGTCATGCTGTCAAGGTATCTAGGTCTTGTTGATCTTTCTGCAAATTCTGGTAAAAGTTAAGGAGATTAGATTATATTGAGACATAGTCTGTAGGACACGGGAAGGCCCCAAACCTTCTTTGATCCCCTGGCACAAGAGAGTAGGAAAATAAATGCATGGAGGATGGAGACTGGGAAACGTGTATTCTGTTACCTCAACATAGAATGTCAGAGAGCAAAACGGGAACCAAACAAAGGCTCTTTGCTCTCCCTACAAAGCCCACTCGCTCCTCCCTAAGTATTTTTTTCAAGGTTAGTAATAATATTAAAAGTAAAAAGAAGATATAAATCATGTTCTGGTTGTTTTGTAAACATTTAGCAGTTGCACTGTTTTCATTCCATTTAATTTTTAATATTCCATTTTATTTTTTTAGAGCAGTTTCAGATTCACCACAAAATTGAGCAGAAAGTACAGAGGTTTTCTATACAACTTTACCCCACACGTGCTATCCTCTCCCATTATCCAGAATGGTTCATTTCTTACTATTGATCAGCCCCATTGAGACATCATTACCACCCAAAGTCCATACCTTATGTTAGGGTTCACGCTTGGTGCTATACATTTCGTGGTTTTGGAGAAAATATAATGACTGATATCCACTGTTTAGTATCATGCAGATTGCTTTCATTATCCTAAAAATCATCTGTGCTCTGCCTTTTTATCCCTCTCTCTCCCTACCCTCTGGCAATTACTGACCTTTCCACTGTCTCCATCATTTTCTCTTTTTCGTAATGTCATAGAGTTGAAATCATAAAGTATGTATGTTATAATCTGTGACCTTTACTGACTGGCTTCTTTCACTTGATAATGTGCATTTAAGTTTTCTCCACATCTTTCTATGGATTGATAGCCATTCTTTTTACTCCTGAATAATACTCCATTATTGGATGTACTACAGGTCATTTATCCATTCATCTACTGAAGGATAAATATCCAAATTTTGGAAATTATGAATAAAGCTGCTATAAACATCCATGTGTAGGTTTCTTTGTGAACATAAATTTGCAACTCTTTTTTGGTAAATATCAAGGAGTATGATTACTGGGTGGTATGGTAAGAGTGTATAGTTTTGTAAGAGAAGGCTGAACTGTCTTTCACAGTGGTTAGGCCATTTTGCATTCCCACCAGCAATGAATGAGAGTTCCTGTTGCTCCGTGTCCTCACTAGCCTTTGGTGTTGTTCATGTTCTAGAGTTTGGCCATTTTAATCAATCTGTGGTATCTCATTGCTGTTTTAATTTATAGTTCCCTAATAATATGTGATGTGCAGCATTTTTTTCATATGCTTATTTGCTATCAGTATATCTTTTTATCAGTGAAATATCTGTTAAGGCTTTCAACCAATTTTTAATCTGGTTGCTTGCTTATCTTATTGTTGAGTTCTAAGCTTTTTTTGGTAAGCATTTTAGATAACAGTCTCTCATCAGATATGTCTTTTGCAAGTATTTTCTCCTAATCTGGGTCTTGTCTTTTTATTTTCTTGACAGTGTCTTTTGCAGAGCCAAAAAGATTAATTTTAATGAAGCCCAACTTATCAATTCTTTCTATCATGAATCAAGACTTTGGTGTTTTTATTCTGTTTTATTAGGAAGAAATGCATTGAAGCGTATAGTGACTAGAATGCTTTAAATATTCTCAGTCTCTCACTCAAACATAATTCTGATATTCAGTGATCCTGAGTTTACTATATCATTTCTCCTAGCAATATCATCTTTTCAGGTCAGATAAATGAATTCAAAGTGCACTTGATTCTTAGGACTTCAAGTCCATTCTCTCCTAAGGGTATTTCCATTGCAGTGAATGACAGGAGCTAATGAAATTGAGTTGTAGGGGTAGAATTTATGACTTTAGCAAGGAAGATACTATTTTTGGTTAGTAGAAACATCTTATTCCTGCTCCTAAAATGACATTGTTTGCCTTTAGGATCAATTCAGAAGCAGTTATTAATTGGTTAGATATTAATTGGTTAGATGATCATGTGTATAATTGTAGAGAGTCAATATTCCAGTTTGGAACACAGACTGAGTTTGACATACAGGATTGTATCTCCTTCCACCCTTTCCCCATCAACTTCCTTGTTTATGAGAGTATTATGTTCCTCTCTGTCACTGAACCATAAGCTTTCATCCAAATAAAAATTGTGTTTTGTTAATATTTGTACCTTTCCCTACTGCCTTTGCTTTTGGAAGTACTGGGGTTTGAACTCAGGGCCTTGTGCATATGAGGCAGATGCTCTACCACTTGAGCTACTCCCCAGCCCAAACCTGACTTTTAATTGTACATGTTTATGGGTATATGTGACATTTCAATACATGTTCACAATGTGTAATCAGTTTGGGGTAATTCGCTTATCCATCACCTTGGATATTTATTATTCTTTGTTTTGGGAACATTAAAAATCTTTTCTATAGCTATTTTGGTGTTTCGTTTTTGGTGGTACTGGGGTTGGAACTCAAGGCCTTGTGCTTGCTAAACAAGTGCTCTACCAGTTAAGCCATCCCTGCAGTTCATTTTGCTTTAGTTTATTTTTCAGGTAGTATCTTGAGCTTTCTGCCTGGAGCCAGCCATGGACTGCAATCTTCCTCTCTCTGCCTCCTGCCTAGCTGGGATTAGGATAGGGTTTTGCTAACTTCCTTGTTTTTTTTCATGAACTGGCCTTAAACCATGATCCTCCCGTCTCTTTCTTCTGCATAGCTGGGATTATAGATATGAACCACCACTCTTGTGCTCTACCAGTTATTTTGAAATATATAATTAATTGTTGCCAATCAAAGTTATTCTGTTGTGCTATAGAATATTAGAAATGATTTCTCCTATCTAGTTGCAGCCTTATATCTGTTAACTATCCTTTCTTTTCTTTCTTTTTTCTATTTTTGTATTGCTGGGATTAAACCCAGGCCTTGTGCATGCTAGGCAAGTGCTCTACCACTGAACTACATTCTCATCCTTACCCTTTCTTCATGTGCCCCCTGAACCCTTCCTGGGCTCTGATAACCACTATTCTACTCTCTAGCTTCTAAATATGATAGAAGCCATACAGTATTTGTATCTCTGTGCCCTACTTATTTCATTAAGCAAGACATCCTCGAATTCCATCCATGTTGCTGCAAATTACAGATTTTTTCTACTTCTGACTGAATACTATTCCATTGTGCATATAAGTATATATATCTACATATCCATCCATCTGTGGGTAGACACCTAGGATGATTTCATATCTTGGTGATTGTAAGCAGTACTGCAATAAACATGTGAGTGCAGATGTCTCTTTGACATACTGAGTTCACCTACTTTGGATAAATCCCTAGAAGTGAGACTGCTAAACATATGGTAATTCTTTCTAGTTTTTTGAGGAAACTCCACATTTTTCTTCAGGATGGCTGTACTGATGTACATTCCCAGCAACAGTGTTTGAGAGTTCTCCTCTCTTTGCATATGCGCCAGCACTTATTTTTTGTTTTTGACAATAGTCATTCTAACTGGGGTAAGATATTCTCAATGTGACTTCAGTTTGCATTCACCTGATGACAGGTGATTTTGAGTATTTTTTCATATGCTTGTTGACCATTTGTCTATCCTGTTTCACATGTAATGCAGGCTGGCCTCAAACTCTTTTTTTTTTTGGCAGTATTTGGGTTTGAACTTAGGGTCTCACGCTTTCTAGGCAGGCGCTCTACACTTGAGCCACTCCACTAGCCCTTGCATATCTTGTTTTGAGAAAGATCTATTTAGGTCATTCATCCATTTTTTTCTTTTACATTCATCCATTTTAAAAATGAGATTACTTTGATGTTTTGTTGTTGATTTGTTTGCATTCCTTATATATTCTGGAAGCTAATCCATTCTTCAATGAATAGTTTACAAATATATTCTCCCATTCTGTAGGTTGTCCTTTCATTCTGTTGATTTTCTCTTTTAGCTGGACAAAAGTTTTTTAGTTTGATGTGATCCCATTTGTCAACTTTTGCTTCTGTTTCCCATACTTTGGGGTCAGATCCAAAGCATCTTTGTCCAGATTAATGTCCTAAAGCATTTCTTCTATTTTTTTTCTTCTAGTAGAAGAAAAGTCCATAAGGGTGGTGAAAGTTGACATCCTTGTCTTGTTTTTAATCTTATAGGAAATGATTTTAGCTTTTCCCCATTAGATATCATGTTGACTGAATTTTTCATATACAAGCTTTATTATATTGAGGTTTCTTCCATCTATACTTAAATTTTTAAAGTCTTTTTTTTATCACGAAGGGATGTTTAATTTTATTGAATACTTTTTTTCTGAATCTATTGAAATGATCATTTGGTTTTTGTCATTCATTCTGTTGATTAGTGTGTTATATCTATTGATTTGCATATATTGAACAATTTTAGCATCCTTGGGATAAATCTCATTTTATTATGGTTTATAATTTTTGATATCATGTGATGTGTTGTTGGATTCAGTTGCTAGAATTTTGTTGAGAATTTTTGCATGTATATTTGTTAGAGGTGTTGGTCTGTAGTTTTCTCTTTTTTTGTGTGCCTTATCTAGTTTTGGTATCAAAGTAATGCTGATACAATAGAATGAGTGTGGAAGAGTTTTCTTCCTTTCAATTTTTTGAAACAGTTTGGAAGTAAGTGGTGATAGTTCATTAAAGATTTGGTAAAATTTAATGGTGAACTTATCTGGTCCTAAGGGTTTTCTTTGCCAGGAGTCTTTTTGTTACTGATTCAGTATCATTACTTGTTATTGATCTGTTCAGGTTTTCTATTTCTTAATAGTTCAATTTTGGTAGTTTATATGTGTCTGAAAATTTATTCATTTATTTTACGTTTTCTAGGTTTTTTTGCACATAGTTATTACAATAGTTCTCAATAATCCTTTATATTTCTGTGGTATTAGTTGTAATGTGTTCTTTTTCATTTGTGATTTCTTTGTTTATTTGGAGTTTCATTTTTTCTTGCTTGGTTAGTCTAGCTGAATTCTATGAATTTTGTTAATCTTTTCAAAAACCAACTCTTTGTTTTATTGATCTTTTTTAATCATTTTGTCTCTATTTTTACTCTGATCCTTATTATTTACTTTCTTTTTTCTTTTTTTTGCAATTAAAAAAATATCTATTAGTGTATTATTAGTTGTACCAGGGGTACATTGTGACATTTACAAGAGTGCTTGCAGTATATCTTAGATTTACCCCTTCCGTTTTTCTCCTTTATCTCCTTTCCTCCCTCTCTTAGAAGTTTCAGCAGGTCTCATTGTTCAATTTCCATACATGAATGAATAGTGCTTCCACCATATCCATTTCTTCTTCTATTAACTTTGGTTTTTGTTTGTTTTTTACATTTTTATATTTTTACAATATCAGGTTGCTCTCTCTCTTTCGGCGTAGGCATGGTTATGCATTTCCCTCTTATTATCGACTTTGCTGTATTCCATAGTTTTTGGTATGTTGTGTTTTGTTTTCATTTGTTCAAGAAATTTTTAAATTTCCTTTTTTATTTCTTCATTAATTCACTGGTCTTCAAGAACATGTTATTTAATCTCCAGATATTTGTTCTATTTCTAAAGTTCTGCTTGTCAATCTCTAGTTTTATTTCATTATATTTAGAGAAGACGTGCTATCAATCTGACATTTTTTAATTTGTTTTGTGACTTGACATATGGTCCGTCCTTGAGACTGTTTCAGGCACTGATGAGAAAAACGTTGGAGGAGACATTCTGAGATGTTAGCTCTGTTTTATCCACATTATAGTTTAGCTCTAATATTTCATTGGTGGTTTTTCAGTCTGGATGATATTTACCTTGATGAAGGTGGGGTGTTGAAGTCCCAAATTTTTATCGTATTAGAGTTTAGCTCTCTTTTTTGAGCTAATAATTCTTGACTTCTAGAATTGAGTTTGCCAGTGCTGGGTGTAAATATACTTACAATTGCCATTCCTCTTGTTGAGTTCATCTACTTGACTTTATATAATAACCTTCTTTGTCTCTTTTTATAGTTTTTGAATTAACTCCTGCTTTATCTGATATGTGAGTATAACTACTTTTGCTTACTTTTGTTTTCAATTTGTGTGGCATATCTTTCTCCCTTCCTTCACTTTCATCCTATATGTATCTTCATTGGTGAAGTGAGTTTCTTATAGACAGCATGTTATTGGTTTGTCTCCAAGTTCAGAAATTTTTTCTGTTGCTTCATCTAGTCAATTATTGAGCCTATCAACTTTATTTTTCACTTCATTTACTGATTTCTTTATCTCCAAGATTTCTGTTATTTTATGATCTCTGTTGAATTTCTCATTCATCCCATTAATTGTCTTCCTAATTTCATTGAAATATCTGATTTGATTCTCTTGTATCTCACTGAATTTCTTTTGAAACATTATTTTGAATTCTTTTTCAGGTAATTTATCAATTTCCTATTTTCTGAGGTCTATTGCTAGAGTTACCATTTCCTTTTGAGGCATCATATTACCTTGATTTTTTATGCTTCTTGTGTCCCTACACTGATACTTGTGCATCTGGCACAGAAGTTACCTCTATCAATTCTTTTCTTTGAAGTTCCTCATACATACCAAGCAAGTACTCTACTACTGAACTATATCTGTAGCCTTCCTCTATCAATTTTAAATGATGATTTTTTTTTATTCATTTATTCACATGTACATACATTGTTTGGGTCATTTCTCCACCCTGCCACCCCCCTACCCTCTTCCCTCCTTTAAATGATGATGTTTCTGGTAATATATTTTTTCCTGGCAAAGTTTCTTAGAGTGTCTATTGGATAGACTGTATTGGTTTTGGTTCTAGGTGGGCATTTTAGTCTAGTGTCCATGCAGTATTTTCAGCTATTATCAATGTTGGTGATTGATGCCTGTGTGACTCTTAGGGGCCTAGACTGCAGAGTTTGTGGGATTTAACCACCAGCTTGTATCTAGTTCTCTTAGGTGGGGTGAGTTTGCTGCCAGCTTTGAGTACAGTACTTAGTTGTCAGTTTCTGAAGGCTGTGTGTGGGTGGCATCACTCTGGTGTCTGACATGAGTGTGACATAGTATGCCTGTAGCAGGGCAAGATGCCTGTCAGTGTCTGATGGCTGCATGGGGATTCTGCCACCAGTACCCTTGACAAGGTGCCCACCAGTGTCCAAGGGCTGCATGGGTGGCTTTGTAGGCTTCCAGACATTGACTTATTTGGCAAAGCCTATTTAGTTGCTTCCTAGGTCATGGGTAGATGAGTGGGCTTGCCATGTACTTCTAGTACCAAGGGTGTAAATGGCTACCTGACTGTTTCCTTGGGGCCCTTTATGGGTCAAAGTCCTCAAGGTTTGGCTGCTCAGATGCTCCTCAGGGTTACAGGAGCGTGGGCAAGGCCATCTGGATGGCTCACAGAGCTGGGTCAGTGGTGCTTCATAGGCCTTTAAGTATGCAAAATCTCAAGATGGTATTGTGCAGCAGGATCCTGGATAGAGGAGAACACAATGTGCATTGAGCTGTTTTTCCACGGCATTGTGATAGTGCTTTAGTCTGGCAGCTTCCCAAACTGGACTCAAGACTTGTGAGGGCTGCAGGTTTCTCCATCAGCAAATATGTCAGCTGTCTGTCGGTGCATCCTAATACCTTTCCTCATCTTGCTAAGTTCCTTTGCTTCACGGTTGATCTTAAGAGATGGGATGGTAGATGCTATGTATTTAGTTTCCTCTTTGTATGGCCCCATCTCTACCACAGAGGACCCTGTGCTCTGCTTTAATTATTCTAGTGAAGTAGCAGTTGTTCTTTCTTCCTTCTGGTCTTTTGTGGAATGACACATGCCAGATCCCTCTAGTCAGCCATCTTGCTGATGTTACTCTTGCTCCTTGCTCATTTCTATCTCTCTGTCTCTTTCTCTCTTGTCATAAATTTTATTTCTCATTGATTTATTAACAAATCAAAAGTAAACCTCAAGGTATGAGGTGGTTCACTTGAGTGAGGTCAACCACCTTAACAGGGACAGTACACTTCAAGGTTTGGATAAGGCCCAAAATTCCCGGCTCATTTCTTTTTGGTTCTGGATAATATTCCATTATCAGAGGTTTCACCATTTACCTATTCACCTAATGAAGAACATTTTCATTACCTACAAGCTTTGGCAATTATAAATAAAGCTGGTAGAAATATCCATATGCAGGGTTTCGTGTGGACATACGTTTTCTACTCATTTGGGTAAACACCAAGGAGCAGAGTTGCTGGATCAGTTTTTTTAAATCATTTTCTTTTGGCAAATGTCTCACAGCCTTCACTCTATTTTCCTCAATTATATGCTCCAGTCCTGCATTTTCTCACATGTGCTATTTATTTCCTGCACTGAGCCTCTAGAACCCCCAAGAATGGTTTATGCCCTACTTGGAGTCATGTAAGCAAAGAGCAAAACACTATGTAACAATAGTACAAATAAGTTTAAATGCAGCAGCTATGTTTGAATGATTAAGAAGTAGAATAGGAGAAGGGAACCAGGAACTAGAGAAAAGGTTAGTTTGAGAAGAATTAATTTAGAATATAACACATATGTACAGGAAAGCAATGAGAGTAAACTCCCTGTATAGCTATCCTTATCTCAACTAGCAAAAACCCTTGGTCCTTCCTATTATTGCTTATACTCTCTCTTCAACAAAATTAGAGATAAGGGCAAAATAGTTTCTGCCTGGTAGCGAGGGGGTAGGGAGGGAGAGGAGAGGGTGGGAGAAAGGGAGGGGGTGGGGGTGGGGGAGAAATGACCCAAACATTGTATGCACATATGAATAAAAGAAATAAAAAAAAAAGAAGTAGAAACCAGAAGATGAGTTTATATTGCATCCAGGAGTTAAATTGTTGTACTGTCATACAGTTTCTACTGGCATCAGAAAGACTGGTTTAGGCCTTTTATATTACTGTGAGATGCTGCAGACTGAATTTAGCTTAAGGGAAATTAAAAGTCACCTCCTTGGGGTAGTGACAATTCTCCTTGAAGGTTTTGACAGGAGAAGGAAAGGAAATCAGACTCCCCAGAGCAGAATTCATATTATCTTTAGTTCATGTTATCTTCTCATGGCCTGTGAATGATGCCCAGTGGCTTTCTGGAAGATGCTTCATGAATAAAAAGTGACAAAACAAGCGAGATGAATTTAAAAGAAATGGAGATCTCCTCTAAAAGAGCACAATGATAGGATTCTAGTAGAGTCTACCATTTCTATTATTTTTTCCAGAAAATAAGCTAAATTAACATTTTTTATATTTTGGTTAGTTATCAAATACTGTTTTGTTTTCTAGATAGAGGGAAGTTTTTGAGACAAATAGTATTCAAAAGATCAAAGACTGTGTGTCAGACATGCTGACATTAACTTTTATAGTCACCGCCTTTCTGAATTTAGCCATAAAAAGACCCAGAAGGGCAAAGTAGGCATTTCAGCAATGTAGGTCAAGTTCAATTGCTGTGAGCTTCAGGGGACTGGCTGGCTGGTGCTTTTATACTTTTTGAACTTATTTTATATTGAGTAATGTTTGCAAAACATGAGCCTGGGTGAAGGCTCTGGGAGAGTACCTTGGATGTTTTAAAATTTTTATTATTAATTGATAATAGCTATATATATTTATGAGTTATACTGTGTCTAGGATTTTTAAAGTGATGGCCATTGTTGAATGGTGCTTTTACCACTTGCCTCGGGTGGGGATGCACCCGAGTCTTATCAAAGCTCACGTGCCTTCTGTGTTTCACTCCCCTGTGGCTCCAGCCAAGGGTCTCCTTCATTTCTGTCATTTTGTCCTCAAGTTTTAAATATTCTGAGGCATGTGAAAGATAGCATGCATGCTCAGACTCACATAAACCACAGCCTAACAACTCAAACTCACAAGAATCAGCTTCAGGGTTGGTGTGGGTCAGTGGCTTTAGAAACTCCCTTCATCAAAGAGCAGATGTGTTCTAAAGCCTGTGGAAGGTGAGACCCAGGGTGGGTTGCTCAAAGCATTTACCTTGTACTTCTGGAAGAAAGGAAAAGCAGTAATGCCTTGGAGTATAGCTCACCTTGTTAAATATTAAACATTTAACTGCCAGATTTCTCTGTAGTTCTCAGAATTTCAGTAGGTTCTTTTTTTCCAACTGGTCTTCTAATGTGCTTTTCTAGCCTGTGAGTGTGTGTAGCCAGTGTTTTGGAAGATAATCACTCTGCAAAGAGAACCTTACATTTAAACCAGGAGGTAGGGACTAACTAGGTGAGGTTTTGCTGGGAAATGTCACAAAGAATCTGTAATGCAGCCCAAATGCAATGCAATTTCTTCTCTTAACTGAAGAGAATACTAATTGGAAAATTCATGGCACTCAGCTCAGAAAAGCTGGTCTGGAGACCCAGCGTCAGACTGTCATCAAGTCAGAACTTTGAATTTGCGCCTACAGTTTTCTCAAATTGGTCCTTTATTGTAGGTTAATTAGAACAAAGAAGATGTTTTAATTCATGTAAGTTCAAGTCTTTCATTCTCCCCAAATTCTCAAGATAGAATTTCAGAAGGAAAGAATGAAAATGCATCTCTTTCCCCACATTTATTATAACAAAGACCATCTTTATACAGCGATTACAAATTCACATCTCAATCTTGATTTATTTTGCCCATTTGAATGTTTCTGAAAACAATGAGTCAGTATTTTAGAATGCGAGTGTTTTCACATAAAAATCTGGATTTCTGGCAGATCCTGACAAACTGGAATATCTGAAAGGTTACCATGGATTTCAGAATGATAATAGTCATAGCTGTGAGAGGCCACTGCCTCTCTGAACAGGGCAAGGCACCTCCAGTTCACGACAGTCCTCACCTTCCTTATTACTCTTGGGGCATCCTCCAACTCACTGCTTTCCTGGTCTCTAGTGGCATTCGAGTTTTTGACCACTAATGTGAAAGATATTATTCTACCTTTTCTCTTGAGTTCTCAGTCCTTATATAGATGTTTTAGTTGGGATCAACTCCAGGCTGTCTTGCAAACACATAGTATTAATCTAATTTATTAGTGTTCACATTTTCTTTGAGATATGTTTGGCTTTCTTCAAAAAATTTATTTAAATAAATAGTCTTTGCTTTAAATTTATTTTCTTCTACTGAATGATATTTAAGACCTTTTGGTAAATGATAACTTAATTTTGTACAGTATTGCACTTCCTCTAAAGCTGTAAAGTGAGTTTACAGAATGGCAGTTCTGCATTTTATTTAATCTAAGAATCATTGCAATTAAAGACAGATATCTATATATGAATTCTTGTTTTCTTTCCAAGTCCAGGCATTATTTCAAACATAATTCTTTCAAGCCAAAATATTTTCAAACATCAATAATCCAATCACAACACCACCAAGATAAGAACAAAACAGATGGAGAAATAAGTCCAGAAAAGGAAAGATTAGCGAGGAAAAATTTAGACATTTAAATGTAAATGATAAGATTCTTTGAGGTTGCTGCTTAAGCCAAGAACCTCCCATACCACAGCCTCACTGCTACACCAGATGTGTTGAAGTGAGCGAGGCAGGTACAAAAATTAAAGGTATGCCCCCAAACTCAGTAGTTACAGTGAATAAGATTTAGTATTTTTTCCCACCCTTTTTTGCATTTAGCAGCTGAGAAAACAGAGGTATAAAGATCTTCAGTAACTAGCCCAAGGTTACAGCTAATAGCATACGGAACCAGGATCCATGCAGCTTACTCCATAGCCTGCTCGGTGTCCATGGTCCTACAATATCTACGACGGCTGGAATGACTTAGCCACTGTCCTAGAGCGCCTACTAGGTCAGGGATAGGTCCAAGAGCTCAGAAAAGCCTTATATAGATTGGCTTGAGGGAGTGTAATGATTAGTAGGGAAACATGGTTTGTTAGTTTTCTTATACTAGATGCTTTTGTCCAATCCAGTGCCAGATAGAAGATGAGGTGGAAGGAGGAGGAGGAAGAGAGGGACCAGAGGAGAAGAGGGAGAATCAGAGCAAGAACCTTAATGCTAGTGAGATCAAGCCAATGAAAAAATATGTTGTTGACAGAGGCAGGAGCAATGAGGATGAGACTGTTTCACCTTAAAGTCTGAGCCAAGAATGGGGAGCAAGGGAAACCTTCACCAGAAAAGGCCTCATGTAACTCAGTAGTTGAGCTATACTGGAGTTTATCTAAGATCACTTGAGCCTGTTTTCTGACTTTTTTGCTCTGTGTTCTTCACCTGTCCTTCTCTGAATATTCATATCCTTGAAATATTTTAAATGCATTTTAAAAATAAATAAATGCATTTTAATTGACAGTCCATATCTTAATAGATAGCCTGTGGTATTTACCACAACTCCAAAGAGCCCAGTGGATCCCGATTTCCAGACTCCCTCTACCCTGTCTGAGTTTTCGTCTTCTATCTTTTCACTGCCTGACATAGTCTTCCTGACCATCCCACCTCCACCAGTCATCATTACACCTTAAAGTAGGAGCTTCTGTCAATGGAACCATGATTTTCCTTGTGCAGTGCTTCATGAAATTGTAAAGAGCCTGTTGTCTGTGATTCCCTCGTTGACTTTCCATGCTTCAGGGCTGGAAGTTCCTCTATGTCTACAGGGATAGAAGCAGAGGGTGAGGGTTGGAGAGAGCTAATGGAGCAAGGGGCATTGTCAGAGAGAATGCAAGCAGAGGGAAGAGAGAGGTTCAGTTACATTTGCAGTATACCATAAACACATTGGCTCACTTCGTTAGCATATTCCCTGTACAATATTGACACTCAATTTCAGATTTGCTGCTGCCTCTGTAAACAGACTTAGCATACATGTGGTAGGTTTTCCAGAACCACTAACCACACTAAAAATGATAGTTACCTGAGTTGTTCTTAGTCCTAGTAGATCCAAGAACCCCTTTTGAAAATAAATATTTAATAAGCATTTTGTAATGATAATCCCATTAACACTTGCATGAATCATATAAACTATGCATAATTTTAAAAACTCTAACTGCATAAGAAGTAAAAGGAAAGGAAAGTAATTAAATAAAAAATGTTGGAAAGGACTGCAGACTATAGACACAGAAAGCTGTCAGATATTTTTACTTTTTTATTTGGTGGTACTGGAGTTTGAACTCAGTCTTGTTGATTGCTGTGCAAGTGCTCTACCTCTCGAATCATACCTCCAGTGTTTTTTTAAAGAGTCACTAACAATAATGCAGTCTTATGCCAGTGTTTTTTATTAGTCACTCAAAAAGCAAGAACAATGTTACAGTCAGTGAGGTGTATCCTGAAATGGTGACCGTGGTAAGCAGAATAATGGCCTCTCCAAAGATATCCACATCCCAACCCTGGAACCCATGAATATGTTGCCTTACATGGCAAAAGGTACATTGGGGCCATGATTTAGTTAAGGATCTTGAGATGAGACTTGTTCCTACAAGAGCAATACAATCATGAAGGAATGTTATAGGACAGAGGTAAGACTATCAAAGTCAGAGAAGGAGATGCAACCATGGAAACAGAGGTTGGAGCCAAGCGGGGTCATGAACCAATGAATGCCAGTGGCCTCTAAAACTGCAAAGAGCAAGAAAAGGTTCTCCTCTCAACCTTTCCAGACTACATCCCAACTTTTCAGAATGTTTGCCTTTGATGTTGGTGGATGTTCACTTTATCATTTCTATTGTTTGAACTTTTTACAATGGTCAATTACTGGGATCAAATGTATGTCTCTTTAATGAAAAAATAAAAGATTTTAATATTATTTTAGGTCAATTTCTTGCTTTTATGTTTCTACAGTTTTTCATTCATTCACACATTAAATTCACTCACTTAAGGAGTGTCACTGTGAATCAGAATTTGTTCTAGGCACTAGAGTATGGCAGTGAATAAGAAACAGGAAGGTTTTGTATTTATGGAGCTCACACTTTGGTGGGGAATGCACTCAACACTACATCAGGTGGGCACAGTAATAGGAAGAGAAAGAAAGCAGGGTAAGGTAGTAGAAAGTGGTAGTGAGTTCTCCATCACAGGGGTGTTGTGGGGGCATAGGCCTGAATGTAGAAAGAAAGAATGCTAGGTGAATATTTGATAAAGTATGTTCTAGAACCCAGTTTGTAAATTTATGCAATAAATTGAATTTTATTTTGAAATGAGACTTAATTGTATCAAAGCTATTTATTAAGCTAACACTGGGTGCTTGGTGGGTGGGATTGGGAGTTGGACGATGGAGGAAATACAAAACTTGGCATTGGATACCTAGTTTACAGCCTTGACGAGCACAGAGAAAAGTATCAGATAGTAGAACATTATAGAATTATTGGGTACTAAATTGTGTGACACAGATTCCAGGTTTTGGGAGACTCCTTTGAGTCTTATATCTTCTACAAGTAAAAGGCCAATTTTGCTGTGATCGAACATTTTTTAAGGATAAAGCAGTAGAACTGAAGTAAGAAGATGAGAAAAGTGTTCTTTTTGGAACTTTAGCTCTAACTCCTATAGGGATCTCCTCTTAGGAGGGCATCCTGAGATGGGGTTTTTCTTGAACCTTGATTCTTGCATCTCAGAAAAATGAGGGGAAGAGCAGCAAATGCATTATTTTTCTTCTTATCTTCCCTTGTACTATGAACAATTGGTATCAGTGATCTTGATTTAGACTTAAATTGAGACCACCCGTTGTCTAGCATAGCACAGTTAGGGTGGTCAGCAAATGATTCATGACTAGACTATGAGTATGCTAGCAGTGTTTGTGCTAGTAGAATTATGACACTTTAATATTTTTCAACTTTTCTGCTTTCTACAAATCTTGATAATTCATAGCACAGTTTCTAATTATAGTTCAGTTTCTGGTTATGTTACTTATGAAGGAAAAAAGATAAAAGGTAAAGATTTAAGAAATATTGAATTTATTATGTTAACAAGTGCATGTTGAGTTTGCACAATAGATTTCTCTCTACTAATTTTTTTCTTCAAAGATTTATGCTTGAATCCAGTCTTTTATTTTAATGAGGAGTAGTATTGCAAGCATTGATTATAATACCTAGTGCTCACATTATGGCATTATGACTTTCACCCAAAAATGTGAAAATATTTTTAAAAAATTCAATAATCTATAATTGAGCCTACCATAGAAGTCAGGCAACAGATATTTACACTTTATAGAAAGGCTTAGAAGTTAGTCAACTTAAAACAAACAAACAACAGCAACAAAAACTGGGTACTATTTCTTTTACCTGCCTAGACTATTCCTAAAGCTGATTGTAATGAAGCTAGTGAGAAGGTTTTCTGAAATACCCAAGTGCTGTTACAAATCTGAGTGGGAGGCTTTCCCTGTGGTTTTGATTTATAATTTCATTAGCCATAAAAATCAAAGATGAGATTCTCCCTTGTTTTGTTCTCTGGTGTTAAAATTCCAGGCAGTGATCTATGCGTGCAGCTTCTCAGATAGGGGCCTTTGATTGTTTCTGAGCATCTTTGTTGGAGTTGTGGTGTATCAATATGCTGATTTGCCTACACATGCCTTCTTTGCCTTTCATCTGCTCTGCTCCCTGTGACAGTGGGAATTGAACCTTGCAGGTTGGATTGATTCCTAGGCTCCTCCTTGTCAGTTGGTTTCTGGTAGGAGTTAACCAGTAGGAGGTACTCGAGGTACTAGAAGGCATCTCCTTCCACCAGGTACCCTCATGTCTTTCCTTCCCCCTTTGACCTGGCCAAGGGGTGGCAGAGCTTTCTGCTGCAGCTAATCTCTGGGCTGCCTCATTCTCTTTTTTGGCTTGTCAGCACTCTTCCATTGCCTGTGCCACCAATTCTGTTGTTAAAACTCTATTTTAACTACACAGAATGGTTTCTGATGTCTTAGT
Organism: Castor canadensis; assembly: GCF_047511655.1. Taxonomy (NCBI): domain Eukaryota; kingdom Metazoa; phylum Chordata; class Mammalia; order Rodentia; family Castoridae; genus Castor; species Castor canadensis. Next base: position 87,031,897 of record NC_133394.1, read on the forward strand.
TAAACCTGGACTAGGGTAGTATCATATCCTAGGGATGTTTGCCAAGAGAGTGAATCATTGCCTCTGAGAGAACTTTTAGAAAGTAAGTTTATAAAATTTACCACATTTTAGATTCCAAAGAAGAGAATAATATGGAAAAACTGAGGAGATAATAACTCTATCATTTTGCAGGCAGGTATTTCTAAGCTGGTGAATTATTTTATATCCTGCTATAAAATGAGACATGTTAATTACATGGATCTGTGAGTTTATTTATTGTACACTTCAATTTATAACATTTCATCATTAGTGAATGATCTAATGTAGTATAAAGTGATGCCACTAAAATATATTAATTGAAATAGTTAAAAGTTTATACATACCAGCATAAGCCTTTGTCTTTATTTGAGACAGATGTATTTCCAAAGCAAAGGTAAAATAAGTTTACATGATTTTTCAGAGACAGGAAAAATGTTTATTTTGTCTCAGTTACCATCACCAGTAAGTAAAGGACTTTTTAAAAATGTTTTTATTAGTACATAGTAGTTGTACATTTCCATATATGTGTACGACGTACTCTGACTTGGTCCATCTCTTCCATGATTATTCAAGGGACTTGTTTTAGTTCATTTGCTGTTCCTCTGACAGAATACCACACACGGGTAAATTATAAACAAGAATGTGGCTGACAATTCTGGAGGCTGGAAAGTCAAAGACCATGGCACTGGCACCTGGCAAGGACCTTCGAGTTGCATCATAAATGGCAAGCAAGGTCACATGGGCTAGAGAGAGGGAAACTGGGCTACAATCATCCCTTTATCAGGAACCTACTCCTGTGATAACTAATCTGCTTCCTGATTAATGGCTTTAATTTATTCCTGTGGGCATTCCTCATGACCTAATCACCTCTTAAAGGTCCCGCTTCTTAATATCATCACAATGGCAATTAAATTTCAGTGATGAGTTCTGGAGGGGCTGTTCAAATCATAGCAGGACTAGCATGTACTGTCCATGCAGCATTCTGTAGCAGAGAAGCCACTGCAGTAGGAATCATTATATAGTACTTACCTGAGGTTAGGGTTGCTGGAGTTAGGATATGCAAATGAGTTATTAAGGGAAGAGTTTGTAAGGAAGTGAGGAAATAGGTTAGAGTGCAGAACCAAGATATACAAAGATATGTTTCATATGAAGTCAAGTCCCAATCTAATTGTGTGAGGAACTCTGGCACTTGAATGTCCTGTCTGGAGACAAGGTATCTAGGTTTTGCACCCCTGTCAGTCATTCACTATGGCTGCCTCTGGGGCAGACATACATAACCCTCAGGAAGGGTATTGTCTGGAGGAAGGCACAGCTATGAGCTCTTAGCAGCAACACCCACACACATTGAGAGATGGACACACTGATCTAATAAAGGAGGGATGTGTGAGGCAACCATAGCATCTACCATAGATGCAAGACACATGGGATTGTCTGCACCACTTGCAAACCTTTTGCCAGTGGGCAAAATATATAATCTGTCCAAACCTCCGGTTCCTTATGTATAGATAGATAGGGAGTTTTTGATAACTACCTTCACTATCACTCACCAGTGTGATTTGAAAGAAATAAAGTGTTGCGGAAGTATCTTTCCATCAGGTGGCTAGTCTGTAGCAGGAGAGGCAACGTAAGGGCATAAACAATTGAAAAGTTCCAGTTAACATGATCATAGTCATAACTTGGATTCCTTTTCAGGCAACATCTGAGAAAAGGACTTAATGAAGGCAATTTATTTTAGAGATGATCTTCAGAGGCAGGACTGATGGAGTGGAAAGAGTGAGGCCAGGGTGTAGAAAAAGCAGTTCTACCCCTGAGGCCCCTGCTAGGGTGTGGTAGAGCTCAGTCCTGTGCATCCTAAGGCCAGCTGCTCTCAGCAGAAATCAAGCTGAAGCCTGCATGACACTGTTCACCCCAGCACTGAAAGTTCTTGCCTGCTATCCTACATTCCTATTCTACATTCTTGGCACAGTTTAGACCTATCATTGTTCTTTGTCATCTGTCACTTCAAAGGCAGGTTGATCCCTGTCTCTAGGAAATGACTTATCAGAGGAGAGTTTGTGCAACAAGTTGCAGTCCCTTTGATGCAGCTGATTCTGAGGCCACAATCAGAGTCCACCATCTCCTCCACTATGACTTCCCTTTCTCCTGTCAGCACTTCTGAGGTGGCTTGTCAGTAGGTAACCCAGACCCTCAATCTTCAGGCTTCTGACACTAGGTTGACCAGCTCACTTCCATTGCCTGAACCCTGTGACCATTGGGTTGGAAACCGTGAATCCCCTGATCCAGAACTTATTCTTTCTCCCCCACAGTTGTGTAGCAGTGAACCTGGTTCCTCAGATTTCCATGGCCAATTACTCCTGCCAATGTAGATATTCTCTCTGTGGTCTACTGGCACAAACAGCCAGACTGACCAGTTTCAGACTCTGTGTCCCATGGTGAAAGTGTTGCTCCCAAAGAATCAGAATCTCTAGTCTATTAACGTTTAAAGTTGTGGAACTAAGAAGTCCAAATGAAACAATTGTGTCATCGGGATGAATAATGAGAGGGTCTGACAATACTTGTATCCCTCAGAGCCCAGACTTTTCTGCATACAGCACCTAACTTCTGGGTATATAGCACTGTGAAATGCTGTTGCTTCCATGCTATAGTTCAGCCTGCACAACGGCACCCCAATCTCCACCCTGGAGGTTTTCAACATAAGTTGGGGCCATTTCTGACCATTCTGGTCTTCTCTCAGGTTGATACTTATAATTAACATGATATACAACAGAACTAGTGGATTCCAGGACTATCCATTGTTAGATCTTCTCTAGGAGAGTGACAGTTGTCATGAATTCACACAAATGTACACCTCAGTCATGGCTGAAATCAGAAGTCTAAGAGAATGTCAGTTGGGGCAACAGATATGTCTGCTATAATTACCACCACAGATCTTTTGTGAAATTCTTCTTTGTATCAGATGCTGGGCTTAGGAGCTGTACCAAAAAAATGATAGATTCTGCCTCCTTTGATTTTGTGTTCTGTTCACATAGTCATTTAAGAAACACAATGGTGATTGTTATGTGCCAGGTTTTATGTTATAGATATAAATATGAGTACATTTCTATCCTTAAAGGAACTCCCACCTACCACAGGAAACAGGCATATAACCATTTTTGTAATGGTTTTGTATTTTTGTAATTACATATTTTGTAATTAATGGTTTTCATATAGAGAGGACAAAAAAGAGTGATTAACCATACCTGGAGAAATCTGAAAAAGCTTCAGAAAGGAGGTGGTATTTAGGTTGACTATTAAAAAATAAATATGAGTTTTCAAAGTAGTCTTTGGTTGGTAGAAGTCATGCAGAGTAGAGAAAATAGTATTAGTAGAATCATAGACACATGAACAGATGTTGTATGACTGGAGAATAATGGGAGCTTTGGTGACTAAAGCAAAGAGTGTGTATTGTTAGGTGGGATGGGGAGCATTACAGAGGGGTAGAATGTGTGGAGAGAGGTTGAACCAGTTGAAATGGACAGGCTGGTTCTAAGAAATCTGGACCAGACAAGAAATTTTAAACATAGACATGTCCATAGATATGGACCATGCAGTCAGCATAGTGGGAACATTAAACCAGGATATAAAAAGATAGACTAGGCTATTTAGGAGTGAAGCTCTCAGAGCCAGTGCTATGGCACTAACAGGGCTAGAACTTGAAGGAGCCTTATCTGTCATTTTAAAATGAAATCTTACCATGAAAGTCCACATAGTCTAATAAAATCAGAATTGTAATTGAAGCATTGAGGGTAAGAATACGTGTGATAGGATGGGTCTAGGGAACTGTTTGAAGTTTTCTTTGCTCTTTTTGTTTACCAGATGAAAACATGAAAAGTCACATGAAAATGTGTATGTCTCATCATAGGGTAGAAAAGGAATCTATGGGAGATATGAAACCCTTCTTCCTTATGATTTGATTATTCAGACATCTAAGTGCTATGGACAGAATCTCAAGTGACATGTGTACATTTTTATTTCATAAAATGTTAGGTTGCTATAAGATTCCAATCAGTGTTAGCTATTATTATGGATATTATCATTTAATAATGATAATATTATCCAGGAAGTATCCAGGAAAAGTGAGGGAGAGTCAGGGTGAGAACACACTGAGTCTCTACTTGGATAGGTCTGGGAAGGGGAAATCCCATGTCTGGACTGATGATGGGAAAGCTGCCAGAGCTGTCTCCTATGTGCCACAGTCCTTTTTCCTGAAATTGGCTCGTAGTCTCACATTAGTGTTGGAAACCCAGTACAGTCATGGAACCAGAAGTGGCAGAGGCAAATTGTAAATTACTCAGTCTCCATGTTGCTTTGAGCCCTTATCTTCTGCTCTGTGGTGACGACCTCCTTCATCTCTTCTCCCTCCTTCTTCTCTTCTTCTCTCTCCTCTTCCTTCTTTTTCTTTAATTTGGTCCCTCAACTATTGACCTAAGTGGGATGAGAGTAGCAAAATGAAGAGGAGGGGAACAGAAGAAACAGTCCTGAGTGGAGACTACAGGTAGAGGAGGCTGCTAGAATTATCTGGGGGGATTTTTTGAAGTTACACATCTCCCTTTCTCCACCAGTGGTGATGCTAATAAGCCCACCTTGGGAAAGGGGAGGTGGCCCTGTGTGCCTGTGAGTCCTTCAGTGTCCTGTCTTAGGCATACTGGAGAGAAAAAAAGGCTTAGAATCTCTGATCTAAGCTTTGCTTTTTCTTGTCTTTCTGTTAAATTCTGGGGTAAATCCTTTCTAATTTCATGTTAGTCATGACACCTGGATATTGCTATTTGTTTGCTTATTACAGTCCTTAGAGTTAATAATCCTAATTAATGATAGCACAATTAAAATAAATATCACTGCGAAAGTCTTAGGCTCATACATAGATAGTTCAGGACACATGTTGACAGTTCTGTCTGATTTAGCATGAGGAATGGAGCAAAAGGAAGAGGTTTTATATGTGTTTGTTGTGATCCTCTGTCATAAAGACATTCCTAGTGTTCTAAGTCACTTTGAAGCACCTACAATATGAGTGGATAATAATGATATGAAAAAGAAAGATAGCTGCAATGAGCTTTGTACTTTGGTAATTTTTGGGTAGCAATGGATGAAGCGGGAGAATAAATACCTTATAACCAAATCTTATATATAAGGTAAGTTTAGTACAACTGTATAACTTTAGTTTCCCCAGTGTATTTTATAAAGATTTAAAATGCAACTGTTTTGCAATTTTATCCAATGGTTAACTTAATTTTTAAATTTGTCACGAATAAATGTGCATGGTTTTAGAAATTAAAAAATGCTAAAAGACATATTTTTTTAAAATACCAGCCACTACCCCCACCAATGTAAAGCCAATTCTCCAAGAAGAATGATTTATTTACAATTCTTTTCTTGTTCTATAACTTCCTGTTTTATGAACTCAGAATTTTTACTGTCATTCCTGTTTTCTTTCCTCTGATATCCTTTCAACCAAGTTATTTAGTAGTTTTGGTTAAATCCCTATTCGTGTTCTTTTTAACCAAGTAAATGTTATTTATTGCTGTGTCAAATAGCAGACTGTGATTATCCTGGCTTTATTTAATGATATTTTGGGTTTCCCAGAATTAATAGCTGCCTGATTCACTGTTTTTACTGTTTTACTGCCACTGAGTCTTACTTAACTCTACCCATACCTTACAACAACTTTGTGCAGTATCTTTCTTAAAACTGTTCTCATAATCAAATCTATCAAGTTATGGACCATCCACTTTTCTTTGGCAACATCTGTAGCCCTGGGTTACTTGGTTGGTTGTTCCCTAGGCCTGGTACAAAATTGGCTTTTGCCCATAGCTTTTGATTTCTCTCTTATATGTCCAGGATTCCATGTTATTTTCTTTCTTAGTTTATTTTCTCACCATCCTGAATATTCTGCTTCCTGAAAAGTCATGGGAGATAAATTTTCTGAGATTTTACATATTTGATTGTAATCTTTACACTTGATTAAAGTTTGGCTAAATCCAGAGTCTTTGATTAAAATAATTTTCTCTCAGATTTTGAAGACATTACTCTATTGACTTCTGTCTTATAATATTGTGGATGTTTTTCTTATCCCTGATCCTTCACCTGTGACCTATTTTTCCTAGCTGGAAACCTTTAAAATCTCTGTATCTCTGATAGTCACACATTTCACAATGGTACTCTCATCCATTCTGCCATGTCTTTTCAGCACAAAATTAATGTCTTTCAGTCCTGTAAATTTCTTTGTGTTTCTCTGAGAATTTATCAATGATTTCTCTGTTCTTTCTGGATTCTGATTGGTTGGATTAAAGGAACTTTCTTAAGCTTCCTGTCCTATTTTCTGTCTCTTTGTCATTTTGTCCTACTCTCTGGGTGAATTCCTTAACCTAATATTGCCGTTCTTTTACTCTTTCCTATTTTTAAATTTTAGCACCATTTTTAATATCTAAAAATGCTTTCTTGATTTTTTTTGTTTATTTTTACAGCACCATGACATTATTTCATAGATGTAATTTAAAAATAATTATTGGTAAACTATCTACTTCCTTTTCTCCCACAGTAGAGATGTTAACATGTCTTGTTCCCAGGAGAAGAATAGGATAGTGCCATGGTTATATCACATCCCCATGCATGTTGGGAAGAAAAATTTCAGAACTCCTGGGACTTTGAAGTTTTGTTTTCTTCTTTATTGTGCCTGTTTCTTCAGAGTTCCAATTATTTCTTTGTGTGTCTTGCTTAAATCTTGCGTGCATTCCTCAAATGCCTGGTGTCCTTGACTTTACATTCATGCTAAGAGCAGATCTTTGGAAAGCTGACTGAAAGTTCTGTGTCTAGTTGTTGGCTTTCCAAATTGTGGTTTTCAGTGTAGGACCACCAGGATTCCACACTCAAGACATCAGAATCTGTAGTGTTTTTGTCTGGGGGTGACTCAGTTTTCCTAGAGAAGTCTTCTAGAAAGTTTCTTCTGTTTAGTCTGTAGATTTTTACTTAATCTTCCTGTCTTAATTTGTGTGTCTCCATTCTCCTGTCTCTGCTTCTGTACTAATCCCCATCTTCTCCTGCAGGGGTGAGGGGAGAATGGGCAGACCAGCCTCATTCTTCAGAATCTGGATGCTATGGGTATTTCCAGTCATTTCTCCTCAGCAACTTCCTTTGCAAGCTACTTGGCTGTGTCCTGCTTCCTCCCTGGGAAGTCATCGCCTTCTCAATTGCTGTCTCCATGTTATAATTTAATTCAGAATTAAAACTGTCTCCCAGACTGATTGAAGGTGGAAATTCTATTTCTGACTCTTATTTATTTGAGTGTTAGGGTGATTTTTAAAATGACAGAGACTGGAAATGTCTACTATCTTGTTACTGAAAATTTAGTAATCATCAGTTTAACTATAATGGTGAGTAACTAAGGGTGGATAAATAAGTCACTGCGTGGAAAGACATTGTTTTTCCTCCTTAAATTTCCCATCTGCCTAATAGCTGACACATTGACCTTACGAAATATGCCTTTTTTTTTTTTGGTGAGGGCAGATAGGAAAGCAATGGAGGTGATTGATCATGGCTGAAAATCACATTGAAGAACTTCTCTTCTATCACTGACAGAGTAGGGATTTCTTCCCGTCATTTCATACTTTCTGTCAAGGTTAGGATATAAATAAGAGGTAATTGTGAATTTTCTGGTGGTCAGTAGTACTCTGTGTTTTTGCACAGAAGTCCCAAGTACAATCTTGACTTGAGAAGTGCTTGGAATCCTGGTATCATCTAAACTGATGCATCATGATGAAAAGAAACAGAGGGAATGGACGAGCCAAATGACTGGCTTAGAAGAGAGAAGGATGCTAGTCTTTCCTGAGAGACAGTGGTTTTGTAGGATTGATATAAATGGGAACTAGATTGCAGGTGGCCAAACAGCACAGTGGGTGACAATTGACATTGAGTGCTTGCTATGTGGCAGGGACTGTGTTTGAAAGTGCTCATGTCATTGAATCCTCATAACAGCCCTATGTGGAAGATACTGTTAACTCTTCACAGGTTAGGACGCAGTAAAACAAAGTGACTTACCCAAAATTGCACAGGACCAGGGTTCAATCCTTGGCAGTCTGACCTGGGAGCCTCTGCTCCTAACCCAGTCTGCAGTGATGCAGAGATCATAGAGATACTGAGCACGAAATAAGGAGGCAGCTGCACATTCCAGGAAACTGTGCCCCAGGGGTCTTGTGAACACTGCAGAGAAGAGGGGATGAGGAAAGGAACTGTGTAAACATTTGCTTCTGCTTGAATGTGTACCTCCCAGGGCTCTTCCATCAATTAGGAGAGCCGTCTTGAAGAGTGCTGCCTCAGCTTCTGAAGAGAGGACCCCAGGACATGCATTAATGAGAGGAGGGGTAGCCACGGCTGACAGAATAATAAAGCTCTCCCAGGGAGCCCTGGGCCCCCACTGAGGCCTGAAGCTGGTTGACAGAACAGGAGGAGAGTCCCACTGCTGGGCCCCGTAGCCCTGCATGTAGCCTTCCTGCTGCACTTTGGACTAGGGCACTCTACTCCTATGACTCGCCTTATATGGGGCAGTTAATGAGCAGTACAGTGACAGGAGGCATTTCTCCATACTGTTCATAGTGCAGGTTTGTGACCAGACAATCCACCATTGCCCTTCTGGTTCCATTAGGGAAGAAGTGCCTTTTCAGCAGTTTGCAGAACTAGGTTGCAAAGCAATGGGCACAGAGTGCTATGCATCAAATCTTTCATTTATTTAGTCACTTGCTTTGGGAGAAACATGGGTTTAGAAGGGAGTGCTGTTTTGTTCTGTGGTACAAACACCCCATCATCATTACTGGGGTGCTTACTAAAATTACCTTAGACAAGGATGACTGGATTCTATTACCCACTAATTCAATAAATCAGGAAGTTTCTTAAATGAAGCAGAGTGTTTGAAGGACTTTTTTTTTTTTTCTCCTTAACCTGCTATGATTATAAGAGGAAGACAAGGAAACTAAGACTCAGTGCAGCTCTACCCAAGGCCACACAGAGTGGAAACGGAAATGAAAGTAAGGTTGTTGCCTTGCTAATAACCCTAGCTTCTTTCTTCAGCACCTTGTGTGTTCTTGCCTGTTAAGTTTGCTGAAGATAGTAACTACTCATCTTTGAAAGAACTCTTGTTCCAATGCCCTGTGAGATCATCCAGTTGGTTGCTCATTAGGTATTTCCTCTTCTGTTATACACATACTAAGTACATTTTCTGGGGCATGGAGAAAAAAAAGCCAGGTCATGGTTTCTGATTTTTTTTTTTTTTTGGTCTTTAAGGAGTTTGCAGTTACATTGGAAGATGTAAATGTAAACAAAATACTTAAGAAAACAATTAAGTTCTTAATTACAGCAAGAATTATTTTAAAAAGAAGGTATAACATAAGCTGAAATACTTGAAGAGAGAGGGTGAATTGGGAGCGGTGGTGGAAAGATGGATGAGATGTAAGGGAGCAAGGAAGGGTTTTCAGCCAGTGGGAACACAGAATTAGAACAGATAGGAAACATTTTAGGCTGGCTTCAGAGTTGGGGTAATAACTGTAAATAGTGGAGGAAATCAGGGATGTGTGCATGCAGGATATACATTGCTTTTGTCTCTTTTGCTTTACTTGGATTTTTACTTTACACAAGGATGCACAATTTAAATGAGACCAAGAAAGGAAAAAAAATCTACTTTTTCTTATGTCTGTATGCATTGCATTTCTCTCTTTGTTTGTTTGTTTCTTTCTTTCCTTTGCTGTACTGGTATTTTAAACTCAAGGCCTCACACTTGCTAAGCAGACACTTTACCTCTTGAGCCTCCTTCCCAGCCCTTTCTGCTTTAGTTTGTTTTTCAGATAGGGTCTGATGATTTTTCCAGGGTCAGCCTAGGATGATGAGACTATACCTCCTGCATAGCTGGAATTATAGATGGGTGCCACCTGCCCAGCCTGTATTATATTTCTTAATCTGTTCATTTTACTAATCAGGTTTTGAAAATACCCTACTAATTACTGAATACATTGGGTTTAAATTCTAACCACTTTCCTCTCCAGAATTGATTTTAGGGATTTTTCTTTCCCCCAAACAAGTCTCTATGTTTATCAGAAAATCCACATGGGAAGAATTTGTATTAATGTAATAAGTTTAGTAAGGGTAACTAAAAGTAAGATTGCCATATGAAAGTTAGTGTTTCCATAGGGAAGAGACTGTAAATGAGGTCAGGCAGAGCCAGTCATCTCCACCCTCAGTGTTTTCACAGAGTTGTGAATAATCTCTCATCTTCACTGCACATGAGCTTCTAAAAGGAAGAAAGAGGAGACCATGTTGTGAACATCTTTATATCCCCAGTGCTGAGTATATACTTGACTAGTTGAAGTTACTAAAGTAATGTTAAGTGAATACATGATCATATAAATGGAAGTCTAGTTTTCATCCTGTGTACCAATTAGGATAATGCTAGCTGTCATATCAAGTAGGTCCCTAAATTTCAGTGACTTTGTTCAGAGAACTATAGTTATTACTCACAAGATAGCTTTGCTGAGACCCATTGTGGACATCTCTGAAGGGCCCTCCCAGCTTGGTAGCTCCCTGTGGAGTAGACGAAAACCTCTGTTGTAACCGAACTCAACTTCTATCCAGGCCTGTCTCCCTCACCTGCCTAGCTGTGATTTCCACAGCATTTCCTCATGAAGCTCTTGAATATGACTCTATCTCAGTGTCTGTTTTCTGGAGAACTGAACCTAGAGGATGAAGAAGAGAAGGGAAAGGAAGGAAAGCAAAAAGAAATCATGTACAGTGGTTTCTTAAGGAGCCTGCTTTGAAGGACCCTTCCAGATTGCCTCCAGGAAAACAGCGTAGGGAGTTGACATGACTCCAACTTGAAGTAGAAACTGTCAGTACATTCTTCTGGATTCCGTTGATGCGCTTTCTCAGCTAACAGAGTTTGTTTAATAGTGGTGGTCTGCTCACTTGGCACTATCAAGAAGGGGTTGTCCTGGGGCTACAATTTTGACTACAGAGTTTGCTTTGTTACAGAATGAATTTCCTGCCTCCCTCCATACTCACCACAAAACACAGTCTAACCTATCTAGTATTGCTCAGAGCAGAACAATAAGGTATTGGTGTGTCAGAATTCGCATGTTACAAGAAAAAGGGGAAAGTCTACTTATAGCATCTATCATGGGAGGAGCTGAGGAGCAGGCCCAAGGATTGGAAATCCTATGGCCTGCAGAGCAGCGGCTAAGCGGGGCCTAAGGGGCAGGGCTTGGCGTGCAGCGCCGGCTATTCTTTTAGTATATTGTAGGGTGGAGAAGCCTTCCACAAGCTAGGGGTTCAGAGTGCTGATGTTTCAGCTCTCCCTTGTGCTCTACCTTAGCCAAGTGTGTCTCAGCAAAGTCCCTGGTTCACGGAGCTCACTTACCAATATTAACACTGAATGCTAATGGACTAAATTCCCCCATCAAAAGACACCAATTGGCAAACTGGATTAAAAAGGAATATCCAACAGTCTTCTGCCTATAGGAGACCAACCTCACCAACAGAAATAAGCACTGGTTGAGAGTGAAAGGCTGGAAGAAGTTTTACCAAGCCAATGGTCCCTGAAAACAAACAGAGGTGGCAATACTTATCTCGGACAAAGTAGACTTCAAACCTACATTGATCAAATGAGATAAAGAAGGACACTCCATAGTAATAAAAGGGGAAATACACCAAAAGGAAATAACAATTACCAACCTATATGCACCCAATGTCAATGCACCCAATTTCATCAAACATACCCTGAAAGACCTAAAAACATATATTAACTCCAACACAGTGGTAGTGGGAGACTTTAATACCCCCTTATCACCAATAGATAGGTCATCCAAACAAAAAAATCAATAAAGAAATCCTAAAACTAAATCACACCATAGATAAAATAGACCTAGCTGATGTCTATGGAATATTTCATCCAACTTCTGCACAATATATATTCTTCTCAGCAGCTCATGGAACCTTCTCCAAAATTGATCATATCTTAGGGCACAAAGCAAGCCCTAGCAAAATAAGAAAATAGAAATAATCCCATGCGTTCTATCTGACCACAATGCATTAAAACTAGAAATCAACAACAAAACCAGCAATAAAAAACATGCAAACAATTGAAAGCTGAACAACACATTGCTCAGTGACGAATGGGTCATTGATAAAATAAAAGAGGAAATTAGAACGTTCCTGGAACTTAATGAAAATAAAAACATGACCTACCAGAACCTATGGGACACAGCAAAAGCAGTCCTAAGAGGAAAATTTATAGCCATGAGTGCGTACATTAAAAGGACAGAAAGATCTCAAATCAATGATCTAATACTACAGCTCAAACTCCTAGAAAAACAAGAACAAGCAAATCCCAAAACAAGCAGAAGGGAAGATATAATTAAAATAAAGGCTGAAATTAATGAAATAGAAACAAAAAAAACATACAAAGAATCAATGAAACAAAAAGCTGGTTCTTTGAAAAAATCAATAAGATGGGCAGAACCCTGGCAAACCTGACTAAAATGAGGAGAGAAAAAACTCAAATCAGTAAAATCAGAAATGCAAACAGGGAGATAACAACAAACACCATGGAAATCCAGGAAATCATCAGAGACGACTTTGAGAGCCTATACTCTAATACATTTGAAAATCTTGAAGAAATGGGCAGGTTTCTAGATACTGACAACCACCCAAAACTGAACCAAGAGGACATTAATCACCTGAATAGATCTATAACACAAAATGTAATTGAAGCAGCAACAAAGAGTCTCCCAAAAAAGAAAAGTCCATGGTCTGATGGATTCTCTGCTGAATTCTATGAGATGTTTAATGAAGAACTAATACCAACCCTCCTTAAACTGTTCCATGAAATAGAAAGGGAAGGAACACTGCCTAACTCCTTTTATGAAGCCAATATTACTCTCATCCCAAAACCAGACAAAGACACCTCCAAAAAGGAGAACTACAGGCCAATTTCCTTAATGAACATTGATGCAAAAATCCTCAATAAAATAATGGCAAACCAAATGCAACAACACATCCGAAAGATCATACACCATGACCAAGTCGGCTTCATCCCAGGGATGCAGGGTGGTTCAACATATGCGAATCTATAACTATAATACAGCACATTAATAGAAGCAAACACAAAAACCACTTGATCATCTCAATAGATGCAGAAAAACCTTCAACAAGATCCAATACCATTTCATGATAAAAGCTCTAAGAAAACTAGGAATAGAAGGAATGTACCTCAACATTGTAAAGGCTATATATGACAAACCTACAGCCAGCATTATACTTAATGGTGAAAAACTGAAACCATTTTCCCTAAAATCAGGAACTAGACAAGAGTACCCACTACTCCCACTCCTATTCAACATAGTACTAGAATTCCTAGCCAGAGCAATTAGGCAAAAAGAAGAAATAAAAGGAATACAAATAGGTGAAGAAACTGTCAAAAAATCCTTATTTGCAGATGGTATAATCCTATACCTTAAAGACCCAAAAAACTCTACCCAAAAACTCCTAGACACCATAAACAGCTACAGTAAGGTGGCAGGATACAAAACCAACCTACAAAAATCATTAGCTTTTCTATACACCAACAACGAACAAACTGAGAAGGAATATATGGAAACAATTCTATTCACAATAGCCTCAAAAAAAATCAAATACCTAGGAGTAAATTTAACAAAGGATGTGAATGACCACTACAAGGAAAATTACAAACTCCTGAAGAAAGAGATTGAGCAAGAAAACAGAAGATAGAAAGATCTCCTGTGCTCATGGATCAGTAGAATCAACATAGTAAAAATGGCTATACTACCAAAAGCAATCTACATGTTTAATGCAATTCCCATCAAAATCCCAATGACATTCATCACAGAGATTGAAAAATCTACCCTAAAGTTCATTTGGAAACACAAGAGACAGTGAATAGCCAAGGCAATACTCAGCAAAAAAGAGCAATATTGGAGATATCACAATACCCTACTTCAAACTATATTACAAAGAAATAGCAATAAAAACAGCGTGTTACTGCCACAAAAACAGACATGAAGACCAGTGGAACAGAATAGAGGACCCAGATCTGAATCCACACAACTATACCCACCTCATTTTTGACAAAGGTGCCAAAAACATAAGATGGAGAAAAGACGGCCTCTTTAACAAATGTTGCTAGGAAAAGTGGTTAACCGTCTGCAAGAAATTGAAACTAGATCCACGTCTATCACCCCGAACTAGTATCAACTCAAAATGGATCAAGGACCTAAATATCAGACTTGAAACTCTGAAGTTAGTATAGGAAAGAGCAGGAAACACTCTGGAACTAATAGGTGTAGGCAAAGACTTCCTCAATAGAACCCCAGCAGCCCAGCAACTAAGAGAAAGGATGGTCAAATGGGACTTCATAAAATTAAAAAGCTTCTGCACAACAAAAGAAATGGTCTCTAAACTGAAGAGACCACCCACAGAGTGGGAGAAAATATTTGCCAGCTATACATCAGACAAGGGACCGATAACCAGAATATACAGGGAACTAAACTCTTCTAAAATCAATTAACCAATTAAGAAATGGGCAACTGAACTTAACAGAACTTTCTCAAAAGAAGAAATTCAAATGGCCAAAAAACACATGAAAAAATGCTCACCATCTCTAGCCATAAAGGATATGCAAATCAAAACCACACTAAGATTCCACCTCACCCCTGTTAGGATAGCCATCATCAGCAACACCACCCACAACAGGTGTTGGCGAGGATGTGGGGAAAAAGGGACCCTAATCCACTGCTGGTGGGAATGCAAGCTGGTGCAACCACTCTGGAAAAAAATTTGGAGACTTCTTAAAAATCTAAACATAGACTAACCGTATATCCAGCAATCCCACTCTTGGGGATATACCCAAAGGAATGCAACACAGGTTACTCCAGAAGCACCTGCACACCCATGTTTATTGCAGCACTGTTCACAATAGCCAAGTTATGGAAATAACCAAGATGCCCACTATTGATGAATGGATCAAGAAAATGTGGTACTTGTACACAATGGAATTTTACTCAGCCATGAAGTAGGATGAAATCTTATCATTTGCAGGTAAATGGATGGAAACAGAAAACATCATTCTGAGTGAGGTCAGCCAGGCTCAGAAGACCAAAAATCATATGTTCTCCCTCATATGAGGACTTTAGATCTAGGGCAAATGCAGCAATGTGGTTGGACTTGGATCACATGACAAGGGGAGAGCTCATACGGGAGATATAGGAATAGGTAGAAAACCCAAAACATGAAAGCGTTTGATGTCCCCACTCCAGAGGAACTGATACAGAAACCTTACAGTAACAGAGGTTATCATGAGAAGGGGATCAGTAACCAGTGTAAAGATCGGTTAGAGATGAATCAACCTGGGTCATAATACATGTGTACATGAAAGCAATGCTAGGAATATTTCTGTATAGCTATCCTCAACTCAACTAACAAAAATGCTTTGTCTTCCTTATTAGGCTTGTCTGTTTTCTTCAACAAATTAGTGATAAGGGCAGAACAGGACCTGCCTGGAACTGAAGGGAGTAGTGGGGAGAGGCCCGGGGAGGGGGACAGGGTGGAGAAATGACCCAAACAATGTATGCACATGTGAATAAATGAATAATAAAAAAAGAAAGAAAGAAGATACTACATAAGGCAAAGAAATAAAAAAAAAGATTTGTATGTCGGTAAAAGTATGGAAATGATTGATGCATTAAGCTTATTACAGCCTCGTTTGTAACAGTAGGAGTACATTAGCTAGTGGGCTGCAGTAACAAAAATCCTGGAATCTCTGAGCGATTGAATGTTTTAAAGAACATTTGTCATGGTTCTATGACCATAATATAGGTGTGAAAATCAAGATACAGAATTGTGAATAGAGCTTAACAGCCTGCATATTGTAATCATCTACCTATCCATCATTTAACAAAATGTTTATAATGATTGTTGCTGGGATGTCAAATTATTATACTTTTGTTATACACTCTAGGGTCCCTTCAGTCCCAGGCAGCCTGGTATGGTTGGTCACCTTATTTTAGCCTGAAATTAAATACCTACTCAGTAACTAAATAAAGGCAATTTAATGTTCTGACTTCCAAACTAGAAATCTAGAATATTGGTAACACATCCCTGTCAGTACCTTCCCCATGTTTTATTGTCCCCCTCTCCCTTCCATTGGCAGAAAGAGGGACCAAAAAAACTTTGCTCTTTATATGAAAGATCTTAGGTTATGTAACTGTCATTTTAAGGTAACTGAGAGATGAATCCTTAAAGAACACCAACTGAAACTCAGCTGCAGGAGGTTTATGAATTTATAATAGATTTGGTTGAATGTTTATAGTTTTATTTTCAACTAAACATCTTAGCAAAAAATTTAAGCACAATTTTACTATTTGACTCTTTTGAAAGGACAAGTAAGAAGACTCATGGACCTATTCAGTTGTGGAGCGGTACTATACTGTAATGGAATAAATACCAGTTTGGATTAAATATTCTTAATACCAGTCTCTTAGTCTAAACTACAAAGGTGGCCCTTTAGCTTCTTATGAAGAATTGCCGGGAAAACTTAATACATGTAACATGCGCCTGGCACATATTATGTGGTTAAAAAATGTGAGAGAATTTGTTTGTAGCACTGTTTCTTTCCAAGGTTCAGTGATTCTCCTCTTCCAAACTCTACTTAGGGTAGGGTTTATGGCATCAATGTATTTCGTAAGAAAATGTTTGAGTATTCAATAAATGTGTTTAGGATGCAAAAAAAAAAAAACAAAATTAATTGCACCATGTATGTAACCAGTGTGCTCTTCCTAGTCAGGGTGACCCCTGAGACTGCTATCACTTTCTGGCTTTCTCAGCTAACCTGCTCTATCTGCTACCATTTAATGGAATTGTTTCATAACAAGAGCTCCCACTTGAAGAATACTGTTAATATTCTAAAATTTCCTTCTGTTTCAAGTTCTTTTTTCTTTGTGGATGAGTTTGCCATTCTGAGATTCAATTTCCCTGATAAAAGTGGGTTTTCTGGCCTCCTGTGTGTGATTAATTCAGAGGAAGTGTTTATCTGTTGTGATCTAAATGTGTATTTGTTTTACCCTGAGTCAATGAGACAATTACAAATGTTGCCTTGCCTGCAACCATAGGCTTGGAAATGCAGTTGTCACAGTAAAAGCCACAAAGCATATGAGTTCCAGGCTCTATGCTGACACTTGACTAGCAGCATACAAGCACTAGCTAGAAAAGTGGAGCTTTTTTTTTTTTTTTTTAAACTGGTTCTCTGCAGAACTGGAAATGGATTTTGTTTGGGTCTTGATTTGATCAAGAGTTGTTCCTAAAAGTGTACAGGGTAACATGACTATCTTAACTTTTCTATGATACTATATGCATGTGGCATTCCAAGAATTCTAATTCTGTCAAAGTACCTGCCCTCCTCCGTCTGCATTCTTGGTGACCTCTTGAGCTCTGATGTACCCCAGCATCTGGAACACACTCCAGAATGACTGGAACTTGAACAAGTAGCTCATGTTGTGTTCAGGAACTGGGTTAGGGCTGATGCTTACACAGGAAAATTCCAGGATAGAGCATCTTCTTTGCTATCTTGGAAGAAGTGAAGCCCAGTGGGCCATAAATCCATGTCTCTTGTTCTTATCTGCTTAAAGCTCATTAGTCCTTTACTTTCATGTGATTAACATTCATAATAAATACTGTTCTACTTTAATGCACAGGCCAAATGAAGTTCTGAAAGCATAGATGATAATGAAAATATACTAGTAATTGTGCCATCTTCATTGTTAAGCTGAAAAACTTGTGGCTTAGGTGATGCCCTTCAGTGACAGCTGAGTATCTAATGCTGTCTTGAGATGCCTCCTTAGGGAGCCATCTTATGTCATTTTCTTGTAACCGTCACTCTAATGTGCTGAAGGGAAGTTTTATTGTCATTTGCATATTTTGAAAGTTTACTGAATTTTAAGAAATGTGTGCCTGAGAAATAGCTTGTCTTGATATATTTAGGAATTTCTGGTTTGTTTTTTTTTTCCTGATTGAAACTGCCAAGCTTGACTGCTACTTTAATCATTTATTCAATATAGCTTTGTGTGGATTAGTCCAAGGATGTGGGGTTTAAAGAAATATTAGCTATGATTCCCATTCACAGTAAAAGGAGGAAGTCATACATGTAAGCAAATACTTGGAGTCCAGCATCCTTACTAGAGCTATGTACCAAATCCTCTGAGAGTGAGAGAAAGAGGGAAGAAAGAAGAGCTGACCAAGTCACCTTGTGGTCTTTTCACAGTGAGAGTGGCATTTGAACTGGGCATTGAAGAAGAAGTCAGAGTTTGATGGTGGGGCAATGACAGCAAAGACCACCCCAGACAAGGGGTAATGCATGGAAAGATAGGAGATCCCACACATGGGGTCTTCTTGTGGATTTGAGGTATTTTGTGGTCAGGAAGGTACACAGAGATAGTGAAGAGGCTTTATGCGATAGCCTGGGATTTACATCAGGCAGATAGAGTCATAGAAATCTTTGAGGCAGGAGTTTAAGTGTGGAGCAGAAGTCAGATACTGTGTAGAGTAAGATGACTTCACTTATCAGAACCACTAGTGAAAAACTGGATGTAGAAAAGGTCTGAGGTCTTAAATTCCTGACTCATTGTCTTCTTGCAGGCTGCAAGGCTCTCCTCATCCTGGTGGAAGAGGTATGTGCTGTTAGCAGCCACCTGGTGGGGTGTTTCTGAACCGCACTGTTTTGATAGGAGAGTTTTAGATCACAGGAGAGGCTGTTCTTGACAGCTTAACTTAGCCTGTTCCTCCATTTCCTTTACCAATTGTGTTAGGTACCTACTATCTGGCAATAAAAATACTGTTGGTTTAACCAGATTCTACAGTGTCAATCATTGTTATTAGACCCAAACTGATACTTCATCCTACCAGGCCTACAAGCTGAACTAGGAAGCCAATAAGGACATGGCTGCATTGTGTCGGGCTTGGTGTATGGAAGAATAGATCTGGTGGGGCGTGGGAGGCAGGGCACAGATGCAAGTTTTGCTCATTAGGCCAGGTGGGAAGGTAAATGAAGCCAGGTGAGGACTGAGTGCTAGGGAGGGGGTGAAACTCCCTAGCACTGGGAGTCTTTATGAAGGTGAGGACAGCTTTCACTAGCCTGGGATTTACATCAGGCTGGTGATTAGAGCCAGTGAAAGCATTAATGAGAATATACTGCATGGTTTGGATGAGTTAGAAGCTTGGTCGAAGTGAGGTGATGTTGGAAAGTGGTGGAACCTTTAAGACAAAGGGCTTAATGCGATTTAAGTAGGCCATTGGGGGTGCTGCACAAAGAAAGGATTCATGCTGGTCTCATGGAGTGAATTCTCCTGTTTGTGAGCTGTTACAAAAAGAGCAGGATGGCTCCTCCCCACTCTCTGGCTTCCTGTCCCCTGTGATTTCTTCCACAAGCACCCCTACCATTTTCCTCCATGAAGCCCTCACCTCAGCAGAGGCTGAATAGATGGGGATGCCTGGTTTTGGACTTTCAGCCTCCAAAACTGTGAGGTAAATGCACCTCTTTTCTTTATAAAGTATCCAGTATCGGGTATTTTGTTAGGCCAACAGGAAACAGACTAGTAGGGTGATATAGCTTATGACAACTTACATATTTTATGGATAACTTGAGGAGAGAAGCTTGTAGGTGATGAATACAAAGAAGTGATAAATGTTTAAGGTGATGGAAATGCTAATTACCCTACCCTGATTTGATCATTACACATTGTATGTATGTATCTAATTATCACAGTGCACCCCATAAATATGTATAGTTATTATGTGTTAATAAAAAATAAATTTTACAAAGTCTAAGGATAAAAATGAAGTAATTTTATCACTAAGGTTCAAAGCTGAGAGCAGTTATCTTATGTCTTAAGTATCTCAGATTTTCCAGTTTCCCCAATTTATAGCAAAAACCTGGGTTTGTGTAGGTAGCAAGCATTTTTTCTAAAATTTGTTTGGATAATTAGAAAGTAGATACATTGCTTCTATACATATGCTTCTAGCCTTCCAGTTGGATTTCATATTTAAATAACAATGGAGATCAGAAACTGAAGACAGATGGTGGCTTGGAATATGTTTTGTTTGCATAACTTTTGTAAAATGTTTGAGTTAGCTCACAATGATAAAAACTGAGAAATCTTACCAGAAAGCCAAGCGTACATGAAGACACAGGTGCTCATGCTGGCTGGAACTGAGAGGTCGTTATCCCATCAGGAAGGATACGACAGGCATCTCCAGCCCTAGCTACCTCTGTATTGCCCTCTTCTGTCATTTACTTTGCCTGCTGACTCCTATGGGCGTTTAAATTTATGACCCAAGTAATAGCTTATGATTGAATAAACTTGTCACCTGGACCTGGAACATGGAATCCTCCAAAAAAATAGGATGCTAAGAACATTCAACCATTGATGATAAAAACTTTATTTGTAATGTAATCTTTCTTATGAAAAAAATTTGTTTTTTGGGTTTCTGGTCTGGATTTTCAGAGTTTAAAGATTCGCAACTAATCTTTGTACTACACTATCTTCTTTGTTCAGCTCTGTTGAGTACTTCCTCTTACTAAGTTATTATTTATGCAAGTTGGAAGAAAAACTGTCAATCAAGGCATTTATTTGTCTAGTCTCTGTTGTCAGCCTCCTTGAATGCTCATTTCTTCCATCATGAAGGCTTGTCTGTCTTCACTCTGTTCCTGGGGGAACCCGTTCTGATCTATTTCCTTCTTTTCCCTCCAGTGCAGCATTTTGTGCACTAATGTCTTTATCTTCCTTTTCTTTTCTCATTCTTCTATCTTGGAAAATGCATCATTTATAAATAAAGTGCATGCCTGAAAAATGAACATAGACTTATAGCTACTATTTTGGTAAAACATACACAGAAAAGCCAACAGAGCTATTTCAATATACATGAAGGAATTAAATTTTATCCATTATTCATTCATGGAACAAATAATCAGCAGATACTTATTGAGAGCCTAATGTATTGTCTGCTATTTCTCATTCCTAAGGATGCAATGGTAAATAAGAGAGTAAGTTTCAGCCAGATTCTAGTGGGGAGACAGGTGCTAAAATGAGTATCTTATAGTATCTTGTCAGGTAGTGACAGTGCTGCAGGGAAGAACGATGCAGGGTAAAGTGATGGAATCACATGGGTGGTATGTCACCCACACTGGAGTTCATCTGAATGTTCTAGGAGAATGAATTTCAGAATAACGAATGTATGAGTATCTGAAGACTCAGACACACATCCGCATATGTTGGAACTGATGGCAAAGTCCTGCCTTTGCAACATTCTGTTCGAGACTCCAGGAGCACATTTGGTGGATATGCATTTAGTCAGATGCATCCATCAGGTGGGATAATTTTGATAGAAAACTAATTTGTGACATCCCATTGATAAAATGACAAAAACATTCATTTCCCCATACTGAAAGGCACCTCAGTAATTAACTGTTTGGAATTATTCTCACGTTAAAGACGTTAGCTTTCCTTCCTGCACCCTTTTCAGAAGGACACCGATTTACCTGTTTTTCTAGTAGGGAGGGTGGTCTACCATTGTGTTCTACTAAAGCCCATGGATAATAAGTGCTTTCTTCTCTTGCCAAAAGTTCATTCTCATCCCAAGTTAGAAAGATTATTATAGGTTTGATTTATTCCTATTTTTGATTTGGCAGGATTTTAACTCAGCATTATACTACAACACAACTCAAAACATTACTTCATCTCTACTTTTCTGTCCCTTGCTTACAGTACTTCAAGCACCCTGGCTTTCTTGTTTTTGGTCTCAGGTTTTGAACTTTCTGTGCCTTGAATAGTCTCTCCCAACATATTCACATGGCTCTATCTCTCATTTTTTTTCTGCTCATACTTCCTGCTCAAAGGTCAGGTTATTACTAAGGCCTTTCCTGACCATTTTTTGTTAAATAAATATGGTAGCCTGTCCTAAACCCAAGGCTTGACACTCATCTCTTTTACCCTGCATTATGTTTCTTTATAGTATCTATCACTCCCTACCATGTTGTTTACTTGGCTACTTCTTTATTGTCTCCCACAATGAACAAGGGTTTTGTTTTGTTAGTGCTATATTCCTAGTTACTAAAATAGTGTTGTGCACAGAGGAGTCATTACACTTCACAATGAACTCTATGATTAGTGACTGGTAGAGTCAAGTTTAAGGTCTATACCTCTGTTAGTAGCATATTCTCACCAACTAAGATACTTTCATAGAGGTATCAAAAGCCCAAGGTAAGCAACCCTTCTAGCTAAGTATCTGTATAGGCCAGTTTTCTTTGGATATCAGGTTGCTTTCTCTTACTAAGAGAAAAAAAAAAAAAGCAATTTGGAAGTGTTAATCATTGTGATTGATAAACTGTATTGAAGTAGGTCTTTGAATTTTTGATTGTCAACCTATGGCATTGGTATTATCTGGGAACTTAGAAATGTATGGTGTCAAGGCTTGCCCAGCCTACCTAATCTGCATTTACATTTTAACGTAAGTGATTCTTATATGTAATTAAAATTTGAGGACAGTTCTTAATCATCCAACTGATGTAAAAATCAGAAGAGATCTTCTTGAATTGGTTTTAGAAATCATAATTAGTAAAGGAGAGTTTTTCAATGCACTTTTTTCTTTTTAAATTGAAAATGGACTTGGGTTTTGGATTTTGAGTCAGTCACTTAATCTCTCAGTCCTCAAATTATTTTTCTCCATAAGGAGGCAGTTGGCCTCAGTGTGTGCGTGTGTTTGTGTATGTGTGTGTGTGTGTCTGTGCATGTGTTTGTGTGTTGGGGCATAAGCCAGAGAAGATTTGTAGTATCTTCAGCCCCACTTTTTCCTATTTCCTTCTCTTATTCTTCTAGTGACTTATAGAGCCACAGACGTAGAAACTGACCTCAGGAAAATGGTGACCACATTCTACTTGAAGGGATGAATCCATAGCTCTTGTCCCTGGGGGAAAAGAAAATTTCAACTGATACGTCAATTGAAATGAGAAAAAATAGTTTTTTGAGTTCTTACTCTGTGTGTAGGCATACTATGCTATGTACTTTACATCTTAAATTCATTTAATCCTAACACATCTTGGTAAGATGTGTTGCTGTTGTTATCACCGTTTAAAAATATGGAAACCAAAGTATGGAAGGGGTCAGTTATGAGTTCACACAGTTATTAAGTGGAAAAGCTGGGATTCTAGCCCAGGTAGTGTGCCCAAGGGCCCGAGTGCTTCACTATTTCTGAGGGAGGATCTTGCAAACTTACTAACACCTATTACCAAGAATGTTAAATTTTGGTAGAACACAGTTGTAGGTATGTCAGTGGGACTCATTTCAAAGGCTAAACTATGAAATAATGAATTTTGGGCTGAGTGATCAAGCTTTGTTTCTTTGGAGGCTCATTTTTAACCTTTTGTTATGCAAAGCTACTGATGCGGTTTTTCTAATGTAAAACCTGTTCAGAATGATTACAAAGTTGTATTTATTATTCACTGTAACTACTAACAAGTAGGATAACTTGAGATTGTGAAAATTGTGCTCAAACCTCCTTCAGGCAAGCATTAGCATTCATGCCAGAGAAGGCAGCACAAAACAGTAATTCCAGTGACTTGGTGAAGGGAGAAGGAAGAGTGGGAGACAAAGCTAATGATGTGTGTTTACACCTTTGCCTTGCTAGCCTTGTGCTGACTGTCTTACATACATTATCTTATTTAGTTTTTACAATATACAAATGAGGTAGTAAATTTCCTCTGCTTTACAAAAGAAGAAAGCCAAGGTTTGGAGCAAAGAACTTGCTCCACATGTTTTAACTAAATTATTGACCCATGGATACAGGATTCCAACCCGGCTTACCTGATCTCAATGCTTTATTTGAGGGAGAGGTTGGCATGTCTTCAGTTACTTCCTTAGCATTGTATGCTATGGCTGGTGTGTGCTGATCTGTGCAGTAAACACACTCAGCAGGAAATCCACCCTCTGTTTTCATTCTAGTGATTTGCTTTACTGGGTGCAGTTGCCAAATGCTGTTGACTTCTCCAAATTAAAAACTCACACTGATTCTATCTGTTCTTGTTCACATATGCTACCAAGATCTAAGAGACTTTGATTCAAATAGGTCAGCCTAGCCACCTTGAGAAGGCAAAATTCCTTGACATATTCCCGGGCATGTTGAAAGTCTGTGAAGGAGAGAATTTCTTCTTACTTAAAAATGCATTGTGTTTTTCACATTCCAAAAGGAAGGCAACTGGGCCCCTTAGTCACCGTGGATGCACGTTGGCTTTCTGCGTGTCACAAAATGGCTTTTGTAGCCTTTAATGAGGCAGCAGTCCCAGAAATTGCTAGGGAATCAGCACACTAAATGTATTCCCCCTGTTCCCAGTTCAAGTGGTTTCTCCTCTTTAAAATTAAAGACTTCCTGGAAGTCTTCAAAACATCTCTCTCTTTTTTTTTTTCTGCATCTTCTTGTGGTCTTTCATATGTAAGGATCTTACATTCTAGTAATTTGAGGTATCATTTTTGAATGTGGTATTATCAAGGCTTACAGAGCAATCATTTTAATTTGAATTACCCATGCATGCTGTGCTTGGTGCAGAATGAAAAGGGAGGCCAATCATGTCTTCTGCACCTTTTCCCAAGCCTGGGTTTCTTAGAATCCTCTCGGTTATTCTCTAGTGACAGTATTTTTTAGCTTCCTGAGAAAGCCAGCAAAACTCTGTATAAAAGGATTTGTCATTTTGATTCTAGTAGAAATGAAGCATTTTGTACACTACATGAAAAAATATAGAAGTCTTTTCAATGGATGAACAGCCTATTATCCATAGCAAAACTACTGTGTTTTATGTCTGTCTGAAAATTACTGATTACAGCAATAGCCCTGGCAGGAAGCAACTAGGCTGCTGCTGAATTGTTGTGGCTTGGAAATAGATGGGAGCTTTATTTTTTTAAAGCACTTTCAATTGGTGCCATGGTCTCCATTTTCTAAAGTACAAATGAGCTCTTTGGTTAGAAATCCTGAGGGTAAAAGGCAGCTACATAAATGGAAGAAGCATTCTATGACTGCCTGGTCGGTTTCGGAGTTGGAGGGGAATGATAGATAACTGATTCGGTCCACCAGTGAGAAAGCCTGCCTCTTTGAAACCTGTTTACCTTTGTAGGATGATCCATCAGCATTACCCATCTGCATCTGTGACGGCCAATTTGGGAGGAAGATCAGTACGTACCTTTTATGACTAATTTGTGTTGATTTTGACAAGAATAAAAAACAGTCTTTTATGGAGACTTACTACAGCTTCAGTATTCAGACATCATGGCCACCCAGGTTTGAACTTATCTTTTTTGTTTCTTGGGTATGAAAACCCTACCTCTAGGAGGAAAGACAGGAAAAATTAATTACAGAAAGCCTGGTTTGATGTTTTGAGAAATTTACAGCAAATATAATCACACTGAGCATTTTTTATTCACATACTCAGGACCCACTCCTTGGGCTTGTGACCTGTTTACTCACACAAGGCTAGCTTTCAGAAGGGACCTGCACTTAGTTTAATGCTCTGCTATTGTCTTCTTGAAATTCTTGGTAAATTTTGAATGAGGGACCCACCATGTTTGTTTTGCTCTTATCTCCATGTAACTAATTCTACATATGGTTGGTCCTAAAGCATGGGTCAAATGGGGACACTGACCAAATGTTCCCCTATCTAGCTTATACAATTGAGATTGTATAAGAGAACCCTCTTGTTCTTTTTTTTTTCTCTGTTTCTCATAAACAGAGGATATTTGTACAATGTATAGTTAAGACACAGGTTGAAGTGAGGTCATTCCTCATTCACTTGCTGTGTAATTTTGGGCAAGTGAGTTTATTCCCTAAGCCTTAGTTTAATTAACAGCAAAATGGGCATGATAATAGCATCTAATTCACAGGGTGGTTATGAGGAGTAAGTTAGATCATGCTCATAAAATATATAGTGTAGTACCTGGCAATGGTAAACAAGAGCTAGAATACCAGTTTTCTCTAATATTTTATGATGAAAAATCTCAACTGCTCAGAAAAGTTAAAAAGTTTATAGGGAGTACCTGTATTCAG
Organism: Castor canadensis; assembly: GCF_047511655.1. Taxonomy (NCBI): domain Eukaryota; kingdom Metazoa; phylum Chordata; class Mammalia; order Rodentia; family Castoridae; genus Castor; species Castor canadensis. Next base: position 87,058,078 of record NC_133394.1, read on the forward strand.
GTCCTAGTTCTCACTTTGACATTTTACTATACTTGCTTTATTGGGTATCCATTACCCATCTCTCTATTCGTCCACCAATTCTTCTTATTTTTTGATAAATTTTAAAGTAAAAAACAAATATAAGTTCATTTCCTCTAAATATTTTAACCTGCAAATATTAACTAGAATCCAGTATTTATTTACATTTTAATTTTTGAGCTAATGTATACACAGTGAAACACTATAAGTATTTATTCTCCGATCCTTGACAAATGCTTGTACTCATTTCACTCAAATTCTTACAAGTTACTGTTTTAATTTGGGCTGCCAAAGCAAAGAACCATAGACTAGATGGCTTTTAAACAGTAGAAATGTATTTCTCAACAGTTCTGGAGGCTGGAAGCCAAGACAGGGGTACAGCATGGTCCTCTTTCCCAGCCTCCTTACTGGTTTTTTCTTAGAAGGGTACCAGTCCTACTCATGAATGCTCCCTCATGACATAATTAACTCCCAAATTACCACCTCCAAATACCATCACACTGAGAGTTAGAGTTCAACATCTGAATTCATATGAGCACAAATATTGAGCCCTAACAGTTACAGAAATTGGTCATTATTCCAGGAAGTGTCCCCATGCTGTTCCTTGTTAATCCCATTCCACCTTTCACCCCTATGGGCAATCACTGCTTTGTTTTTGATGGAACCTTGTGTAGGTAACCTACTGTAACTCTGTAAGTCTTCTTTTTTAAAAAAATAAATTACCACATATTAATTGTACCAAATAATGGTTTAATTCAAACTTTTCATTCGTGTATATACTGTACCTTGATCGCATTTATCCTCTCATCACTCTCTTTTGTTACTCCTCTCCCTCAGTCCCCTTCCTTTTTTCTAATAGTTCCCCTTTTATTTTTAGGTGTTTTATTATTTTTTTAAAATCTAGATTCTATATATGAGAGAAAACATGTGGTATTTGTCTTTCTGAATCTGTTTTATTTTTCTTAACATGCTCTCCACTTCCATGATATGATTTTGTTCTTTGTGGCTGAATAATACTCCATTGTGCCTATTGACCATTTTTTTTTATCCATTCATCCATAGATGAACACCTAGGCTGAGATTCAGCCTTGTGAGTGGGTATTTGTTTTTATTGCTGAGAACAATTCCATGTACAATTGACTATACCTCAGTATTTTTTTTTAAGTACTAGAGATTGAACTCAGGGCCTCCTACTTGCTAGGTAGGTGTACTACCACTTGTGTCACTCCATCAGCTCTTTTTGCATTGGATGTTTTTGAGGCAGGGTCTCACTTTATGCCTGAGCCAGGCTGGACTGTGATCCTCCTAGTTGTGCTTCCACAAATACCTACAATGACAGGCACATACCATGACACCCAGCTATTGGTTGAGATGGGGTCTTGTAAACTTGTTTTTGAGTGGGATGGCCTTGAAGCCCAATCTTCCTAATCTCCATCTCCCAAGTAATTAGGATTACAGGATAAGGCACTGTACCTGGTCTACCATGGTGTGTTTTTCCTTTTTCCTATTGATGTTCATGGGCTATTTTCAGATTTTAGCTATTATAAGGAAAGCTGATATGATGATTCTTGTAGAATTATTTTTGTGAAATATATGGATCAGTGTATATTTATTTTTATTTTTTGATAGCTATTTTTATTAGTTTATATTAATTGTGCAAAGGATTTCATTGTGATGTTTCTATACATGTATGTAATGTACTTTGATCAAATGCATACCCTTTATCTTATCCCTTAAAGCCCTTTAAAACAGTTTTTAGTAGTTTTGTTGTTTTGTTTTCTTTTTTTTTTTCATTTTTCTTTTATTATTCATATGTGCATACAAGGCTTGGCTAATTTCTCCCCCCTGCCCACGCCCCCTCCCTTACCACCCACTCCGCCCCCTCCCTCTCCCCCCCCCTCAATACCCAGCAGAAACTATTTTGCCCTTATTTCTAATTTTGTTGTAGAGAGAGTATAAGCAATAATAGGAAGGAAGAAGGGTTTTTGCTGGTTGAGATAAGGATAGCTATACAGGGCATTGACTCACATTGATTTCCTGTGCGTGGGTGTTACCTTCTAGGTTAATTCTTTTTGATCTAACCTTTTCTCTAGTACCTGTTCCCCTTCTCCTATTGGCCTCAGTTGCTTTAAGGTATCTGCTTTAGTTTCTCTGCGTTAAGGGCAACAAATGCTAGCTAGTTTGTTAGGTGTCTTACCTATCCTCACCCCTCCCTTGTGTGCTCTCGCTTTTATCATGTGCTCATAGTCCAATCCCCTTGTTGTGTTTGCCCTTGATCTAATGTCCACATATGAGGGAGAACATACGATTTTTGGTTTTTTGAGCCAGGCTAACCTCACTCAGAATGATGTTCTCCAATTCCATCCATTTACCAGCAAATGATAACATTTCGTTCTTCTTCATGGCTGCATAAAATTCCATTGTGTATAGATACCACATTTTCTTAAACCATTCGTCAGTGCTGGGGCATCTTGGCTGTTTCCATAACTTGGCTATTGTGAATAGTGCCGCAATAAACATGGATGTGCAGGTGCCTCTGGAGTAACAGTCTTTTGGGTATATCCCCAAGAGTGGTATTGCTGGATCAAATGGTAGATCGATGTCCAGCTTTTTAAGTAGCCTCCAAATTTTTTTCCAGAGTGGTTGTACTAGTCTACATTCCCACCAACAGTGTAAGAGGGTTCCTTTTTCCCCGCATCCTCGCCAACACCTGTTGTGGGTGGTGTTGCTGATGATGGCTATTCTAACAGGGGTGAGGTGGAATCTTAGTGTGGTTTTAATTTGCATTTCCTTTATTGCTAGAGATGGTGAGCATTTTTTCATGTGTTTTCTGGCCATTTGAATTTCTTCTTTTGAGAAAGTTCTGTTTAGTTCACCTGCCCATTTCTTTATTGGTTCATTAGTTTTGGAAGAATTTAGTTTTTTAAGTTCCCTGTATATTCTGGTTATCAGTCCTTTGTCTGATGTATAGTTGGCAAATATTTTCTCCCACTCTGTGGGTGTTCTCTTCAGTTTAGAGACCATTTCTTTTGATGAACAGAAGCTTTTTAGTTTTATGAGGTCCCATTTATCTATGCTATCTCTTAGTTGCTGTGCTGCTGGGGTTTCATTGAGAAAGTTCTTACCTATACCTACTAACTCCAGAGTATTTCCTACTCTTTCTTGTATCAACTTAAGAGTTTGGGGTCTGATATTAAGATCCTTGATCCATTTTGAGTTAATCTTGGTATAGGGTGATATACATGGATCTAGTTTCAGTTTTTTGCAGACTGCTAACCAGTTTTCCCAGCAGTTTTTGTTGAAGAGGCTGTTATTTCTCCATCGTATATTTTTAGCTCCTTTGTCAAAGATAAGTTGCTTATAGTTGTGTGGCTTCATATCTGGATCCTCTATTCTGTTCCACTGGTCTTCATGTCTGTTTTTGTGCCAGTACCATGCTGTTTTTATTGTTATTGCTTTGTAATATAGTTTGAAGTCAGGTATTGTGATACCTCCTGCATTGTTCTTTTGACTGAGTATTGCCTTGGCTATTCGTGGCCTCTTGTGTTTCCATATAAATTTAATAGTAGATTTTTCAATCTCTTTAATGAATGTCATTGGAATTTTGATGGGAATTGCATTAAACATGTAGATTACTTTGGGGAGTATCGACATTTTTACTATGTTGATTCTACCAATCCATGAGCATGGGAGATCTCTCCACTTTCTATAGTCTTCCTCAATCTCTTTCTTCAGAAGTGTATAGTTTTCCTTGTAGAGGTCTTTCACATCTTTTGTTAGGTTTACACCTAGGTATTTGATTTTGTTTGAGGCTATTGTAAATGGAATTGTTTTCATGCATTCTTTTTCCGTTTGCTCATTGTTAGTGTATAGAAATGCTAATGATTTTTCTATGTTGATTTTATATTCTGCTACCTTGCTATAGCTATTGATGATGTCTAGAAGCTTCTGAGTAGAGTTTTTTGGGTCTTTAAGGTATAGGATCATGTTGTCTGCAAATAGGGATATTTTGACAGTTTCTTTACCTATTTGTATTCCTTTTATTCCTTCTTCTTGCCTAATTGCTCTGGCTAGGAATTCCATACTATGTTGAATAGGAGTGGAGATAGTGGGCATCCTTGTCTGGTTCCTGACTTTAGAGGGAATGGTTTTAATTTTTCTCCGTTAAGTATAATGCTGGCTGTAGGTCTGTCATATATAGCTTTTATAATGTTGAGGTACTTTCCTTCTATTCCTAGTTTTCTTAGAGCTTTTATCATGAAATGATGTTGGATCTTATCAAAGGCTTTTTCTGCATCTATTGAGATGATCAAGTGGTTTTTGTCTTTGGTTCTGTTAATGTGGTTTATTACGTTTATTGATTTTCGTATGTTGAACCACCCCTGCATCCCTGGGATGAAGCCTACTTGGTTGTGGTGAATAATCTTTTTGATGTGTTGCTGAATTCGGTTTGCCATTATTTTGTTGAGGATTTTTGCATCAGTGTTCATTAAGAAGTTTGGCCTATAGTTCCCCTTTTTGGAGGTGTCTTTGCCTGGTTTTGGGATAAGTGTAATACTGGCTTCCTAAAATGTGTTTGGCAGTTTTCCTTCCCTTTCTATTTCGTGGAACAGTTTAAGGAGGGTTGGTATCAGTTCTTCTTTAAAGGTCTGATAGAATTCAGCAGAGAATCCATTGGGTCCTGGACTTTTCTTTTTGTGGAGACTCTTGATTGCTGCTTCAATTTCATTTTGTGTTATAGGTCTATTCAGGTGATTAATTTCCTCTTGGTTCAGTTTTGGATGATCATATGTATCTAGAAATCTGTCCATTTCTTTTAGATTTTCAAATTTATTTGAATATAGGTTCTCAAAGTAGTCTCTGATGATTTCCTGGACTTCCATGCTGTTTGTTGTTTGTTATTTCCCCTTTGCATTCCTGATTCTACTAATTTGGCTTTTTTCTCTCCTCATTTTAGTCAGGTTTGCCAGGGGTCTATCGATCTTGTTTATTTTTTCAAAGAACCAACTTTTTGTTTCATTAATTCTTTGTATGGTTTTTTTGGTTTCTATTTCATTGATTTCAGCTCTTATTTTTATTATTTCTCTCCTTCTATTTGTTTTGGGATTTGCTTGTTCTTGTTTTTCTAGGAGTTTGAGATGTATCATTAGGTCATTGATTTGGGATCTTTCAATCTTTTTAATATATGCACTCATGGCTATAAACTTTCCTCTCAAGACTGCCTTAGCTGTGTCCCATAGGTTCCGGTAGGTTGTGTTTTCATTTTCATTGACTTCCAGGAACTTTTTAATTTCCTCTTTTATTTCTTCGATGATCCATTCTTCATTAAGTAATTGTTGTTCTGTTTTCATACATGGACGTAAAGTACTTTGATCACATTCATCTCCTTATCACCTTCTCCTTTTGCCCCACCCACTCCCAGCTGTTTCTCCTCCCTCATAAACAATCCCTGTCTTGTATCATTCATTTTCTTTTTAGGTCTAGATTCCACATATGAGAACAAATATGAGATATTTGTCTTTCTGTCTGTCTTATTTCCCTTAACTTGATGACTTCTAGTCTATCCATTTTCCTGAAAATGACATAATTTTATTCTTCTTTATGGCAGAATAATATATAAGTACCACATTTTCTGTATCCATTCATCAGTTGATGGGTACATTGGCTGCTTCCCCAGATTGGCTGTTGTGAATAGTGCTGCTGAAAACATTGGGGTGCAGTTATTCCTATTGTGTGCTGACTTGTATTCCTTTGGATATATGCCTGGAATGGTATAGCAGGATCACGTGGTAGTTCTATTTTTAGTTTTTTGAGGAGCTTCCATACTGATTTACATTCCCACCAATAATGTAGAGTATTCATTTTTCTCTGCTTTTTCACCAGCATTTGTTATTGTTTGTTTCCTTGATGATAGCCGTTCTGACTGGGGTGAGATGGAATCTCACTGTTGTTTTGATTTGCATTTCCTTTATGACTAAGGACATTGAACATTTCTTCATTTATCTATTTGCCAGTTTTACTTCTTTTGATAACTGTTCAATTCATTTGCCCACTTATTTATGGATTTTTTTATTTTGGTGCTTGAAGTTTTGACCTTATTATATATTCTCGACATGAATCTTTTATCTAATAAAGGTTTATTAGATAATAAATTAATCTAGCAAAGATTTTTCTCCCATTTTGTAAGTTCTCTTCTCTTTCTTTCTTCTGTGGCATTATTGGGGTTTGAACTCAGGGTATTGAGCTTGCTAGCTAGGCAGACACTTTACCACTTGAGCCATAGCCCTAGTCTAGTAGGTTGTTTCTTGATTCTGGTAATTGTTTCCTTTGCCACACAGAGCTTTTAAATTTGATCCAATCACATTTGTCAATTCTTGTTCTTAATTCCTGCAAAATTGAAGTCTTATTCAGAAAGTTGTTACCTGTATCTGTATCTTCAAATGTTTTCCCTATGCTTTGTTGTAGTAGTTTCTTAGTTTCAGGTCTTATAGTAAGATCTTTGCTCCATTTTGAAATGATTTTTGTACAGGGTTACAGAAAGGGATCTAGTTTCAGTCTTCCACATGTGGATATCCAGTTTTCCCAACACTGTTTGTTGAAGAGGTTGTCTTTTCCTTAATGTATACTTTTTGGCACCTTTGTTGAAAATCAGATGACCATAGATGTGTGGGCTATTTCTGGATCTTTTATTCTATTCCATTAGTATATGTGTTTGTTTTTGTGTCAGTACCAAACTGTTTTGTTACTATGTTTCCATAGTGTAATTAGAAGTTGAATATTGTGACCCCTCCAGCATTGCTCTTTTTGCTCAGTATTACTTTGGCTATTTGGGGTCTTTTATGCTTCCATATGAATTTTAGGATTGATTTTTCTATTTCTGGGAAAATGACATTGGAAGTTTTATGGGGATTACATTGACTCTGTAGATTGCTTTCAGTAGTATAGCCATTTTCACAATACTAATTCTGTCCATGAATGTGGGAGCGCTTTCTATCTTCTAGTGTTTTGTTCAATATCTTTCTTCATGAACTTGGTTTTTATTGTAAAGGCCTTTCACCTTCTGCGTTAGGTTTATTCCTTGGTATTTAAATTTTTTGAGGCTATTATGAATGAGGTAGTTTTTTTTCTTATTTCTTTCTCAGCTTGTTCATTGTTGGTATATAGAAAAGCTACTGATTTGTATGTTGATTTTTATATCCTGTTACTTTGCCGAAAGTGTTTATCATATATAAGAAACTTCTCATGGAGTTTTTAGGGTCTTTTAAGTGTAAGATAATCTCTTCTGCAGCTAGGGATAATTCAACTACTTTTCCTGTTTGTATCCCTCTTATTTTTTTCTTTTGACTTACGGCTTTTGATACAAATTCAAGGACTATATTGAACAAGAGTGGAAAGTTATTCCTGACCTTAGAGGAAATGGTTTCAACTTTTCCTCATTTACTATGATGTTGGCTATAAGTTTATCACATATAGTCTGTATTATATTATATTTATTATAATATAAGCATATTATATTATATTTCTTCAGAACTTTTATCATGAAGAAATGTTGAATCTTGTCAAAGGCTTTTCCTGCATCTATTGAGATGATGTGATTTTTGTCTTTGATTCTGTTTATGTATTGTATGACATTTATTGATGTCAAACCATCTTTGTCTCCCTGTAATAAAACCAAGTTGATCACAGTATATGATCTTTTTAATGTTCTGTTGAATTCAGTTTATATTTTGAAAATTTTAGTATCTATGTTCATCAAGGAAATTGATTGTATTTTCTTTTTTGTTGGGTTCCTATCTGGTTTTGGTACCAAGGTAACACTTTTTTCACAAAATGAGTTTGGTACCATATCTTACCTTTCTATTTCATGGACTAGTTTGAGGAACAATTATGTTAACTTTTCTTGAAGTGTCTGCTAGAATTCAGCAGTGAATCCATGCAGTCCTGGACTTTGCTTTGTTGGAAGATTCTATTATTACCTCTTCAATTTCATTGAGTATTTTAGATATGTTTAAGTGGTCTATCTCCTCTTGGTTCAATTTTGGTAGGTAATATTCATTTAGAAATTTGTCTATTTCTTCTAGATTTTCCACTTTATTAGAATATAAGTTTTTAAAGTATTCACTAATTATCTTCTGAATTTCATTTTCTTTGTTGTGATATACTCTTTCTCACCTCTAATTTAATTTCTGTTTTCTTCCTCTTTCTTTTGGTTAGCATATCTGAGGGTTTGTAAATCTTGTTTACTTTTTCAAAGAGACAACTCTTTGTTTCATTGATTCTTTGTGTTGTTCTTTTATGGACAAGACAATTGTTCTATTATTCTTCTCCATTTCATTAATTTCTGCCCTAAACTTTATTATTTTTTTCTGAAGTCTACTGCTTTTTGGCTTTTGGCTTGTTCCTTTTTTTTCTGAGCATTTTAAGTGCACTGTTGGGTTATTTGTTTGAGATCTCTCTAATTTTTGTATGTAGGAACTCATAGATGTACACTTTCCTCTTAGTACAGCCATTGCAGTATGATAAACGCAAGTTACATTGTGTTTTTATTTGATTCTAAGAATCTTTGACTCTGTATGCTTTTTAATGATACACTTTTCATTTAAAAGTGAAATTTTTAGTCTCCATGTGTTTGAATATTTTTTGTAGTTTCTTTTGCTGTTGATTTCTGGTTTTCTGTTGTGGTTTGATAAAATATAGAAAGTTATTTCAATTTTTTGTATGCGTTAAGACTAGCTTTATGTCCTAAAATGTGATCTATTTTGTAGAAAGTTCTATGAGATGCTGAGAAGAATGTGTATTCTGTGGTCGTAGGGTGAACTTTTCTGTAGATGTCTGTTAAGTACCTTTGATGTATAGTGTCATTTAATTGTGAAATTTCTTTGTTGATTCCTTTTTTCCTGGATGACCTATTTGTGAAAATAGGCTATTGAAGTCTACCACTATTATAGTGTTTATCTGTGCTTTTATGCCCAGTAGTTTTTGTTTTATGAAATTGAGTACACCAAGATCTGGTGCATATATGCCTGTGGGTCAGACAGGCTCCCATTTGTTTCATAAGTACCTCCCCCCAGTTTGTGTCACCAGAGACAGTGTTCAAGTGTAAGGGTATCCCCTGAATGCATCAGAGAGTGAAGGAGCAAACAGAGCCCTGCATGAATTCTGCATTGGCAGGGGCATCTGAGGGACTGAGGTGCTCCTCTGTCTGCTTTTAGACTCTGCCAAGCAGTTCACCTCCCTTTGCTGTGAGGAGTCTGTTGAAACCATATGATTTGAAGGGCCTGCCTTCTGGGCTTTCAGCCCCACCTGACAGCAAACACACCATGGCATGCAGTTTCTGGAGGTGGACCTCAGTAGTTTCAGACCCTTAGGCCCTGCCTAGAAGTTTGCCTCTTTGTTGGGGGTAGGAGGCTATGGAAATTATGTGATTCAGTGGGCCTAGGTACAGGGCTCACAGACCTGCCTGGCAACCAACACACATATTTGGAAGGCAGGTTGGAAGCTAAGTATTATGCCAGGCATGGGCTCAGTGCCCTGTTTCTGCACTGACCCTCGGACAATGGGACTTGCTCCTTGGTAGAGAGGGTGAGGCCTTCTATTAATGTGAACTCACTATCTGAGGTCCCTGCTGCTTAAACTTCTCAGTACGACCACGTCAGACCCTTTCACTCTCTACAACTTCCTTTTATGGCTGTATTCCTCCCAGATACTCTGGTCAGGTGTCCAAGGCTCCCTGAGTCTTGATTGTTCTTTTTAGAGTCCTTAGAGTAGCTCAATCTCAGTTGGATCCTCTCAAGTTAGCACCTGTTTAAAGCAAGCTGAGATAAAATGATTGACAAACATTTTTCTTTACTAAAGGCAGCCTCCACATTGAAACAGAAATTATCTCACAAAATTCTGCACTGTGTTTAAGGCTTGCAGGAAGTATGGGATTATCCTGCAGCTAGAATTGCAGTCTCTTACCAGAGTTGTCTACCTTGCCTTGTGTTTGCACCTTTGGCTCCCTGATCTCCTGCCCAAGTAAGCCAGGGATGAAGCTTGGGATTGTTTTCTGCTTTTATCTGATCCTTTTTGGTGTCCTGCCACTTCTTTTGTGATTCCTGATGTTCTTTTTCTCTTTTGCACTTCACAATATAGTCTCTTCTTTGTTACCTGATTCTTCTCATTCACAGAGTCAAAATGAAGGACACTTCTAATCTGCCATTGTCTCCCAACTGTATATATTTAGTTTTATAAGAATTTACCATAAATTGTCCCCCAAAGTGGCTATATACATTGTTATGCTGGTAAATGTTTATTAACTGATTCTTCTAAAAAGACCAAGTTAGGGAGATGGAGGAGGAAGACAAAGAGGAGAAGTATGATGATGAAGAGACAACATCACAATGAATAAAAGTGCTAAATTGCCAGTTCCGTGGTGTGAACACTCCCACTGTGATCAATTTTAGGCTACAGCTGTGAAGTCACTGAGGGCTGAGATGGGGAGAGATGTGCACAATTTGCTCTTAGAACCTAGTGTAAGCTGAGTCCTGTGCATCACTTGTACTATATATTCTTATCAATAGTTCTGATGGTTTCAGTTGTACTCTGTCTTTGCTAACATTTGGTGGTGTTAGTCTCTTTAGTTTTAGCCATCTTTGTAGGTTGCAGTAGTATCTCATTGGGGTTTTAAACTTTCATTTTTCTAGTGACTAATGATGTTGATCACTTTTCATGTACTTATCATTCATTCATGTTACTTCCATTAGTGAAGGACCTGTTGAAATTTTGCCCATTTTTTTAATAAAGATTTGTCTAAAAACACTAATCTACTGCCAAGTGTTGAAGATATTATCCTGCCTTTTCTTTTAAAAGCTTTATTATCTAACTGCGTATGATTAGTGTATAGTCCATTTCAAATTAATTTTAGTCAGTTTATTTTTTGGCATATAGATATCCAGTTATTTCAGCAACATTTACTGTTGCTTTTTTTCTCTATTAGAATTTTTTTGCCCAAATTAAGAAAATAGTTCTACTTCTTGTTTCTACTCTGTTGCATTGATTTCCCTGCTCATTAGTGTGGCAGTAACACATTATCTTGATTACTGTAGCTTAAGGTTTGTCTTGAAGTCAGGCAGTGTTGAGTGCTTTGTTCTTCTTTTAGGAATGCTTTGGATATTCTAGATTCATTACATACTTTTTACTGTATTTTCCACTGGTTTTGGTCTGAAAATATAGCTAATCATTTCTATAATAGCTTGTTTAGTTTTAGAAGTTAAAAGTTTGTCTTACCTTCTCTGTCTTAGCAGTCATCCTAGACATTCGGATCAATTATCTTTGACCATGTGTATTCCACCGACTCTCCAGTATAAGACTAAGAGATGGGGGCCACCATTTTGAGTCTTTGCTTCCACTTCCTGTGTGAGGAACAGGAAATGTTTCTCTCTTTATCTCCACACTCCCATCTTGTGCACTCTTTATCCTGTTACACTAAAATAAGTCCTTGATGAAACTTCAAAAAAGTTTGTTTTAAGCATTTAGCATATTATAATCATAAAATTATTATAACACTATTATTTTATTATAAATACTAAGTATGGATCAGCAATTTCTCAACATTGTTGCACAGCATTGGCATTCTTACTTTATTTCATGCAAAGAGGGGCAGAGGCCCTTTTTGGTAAGTGCTCCATGGGTATTTGGTGAGGTATGAATTAGGTGTTCTGCCTTTAGAGACAGTGAATTCCATCAGACCATGCTTCTTGAGGCAAACTGTCATCTCTCAGAACAAGAAAGGGCACTAGATTTTCTAGTGGTCTGTTATCATGTAAATGTCATATCAGACTGTTTCTGAAGAATAAACATGTGGCCTTTGTGGCCTTATATAACTTGTATCACAGATTACAAAGAATTCTAGTGGACAATTCTAAACAACTTTGCTGTTTCATACATGTTTGGATTCCATGCTGTAGTCCCTTCTAAAAATGTTTGGGATAAGGAAGCCAATTAATCACAACCCTCTTCCTTTTAAATTCTGAACCACAGGAGAAATACACATAGATAAGACTCAAACATTGGCTCTGATGCTGGCAAAGTTGCTTCAGAATCTTGTGTTCAAAGGAAGCTTCCTGTTTCTTACCTCATGGATTAAGCCCACCCTCCCAGATGTAGACTACACAACCAGTAACTACAGGTCTCCCTGTAAAGACCTGTCCTGGGGAGCATTCCTATGGAGAGGAGGCAGAAGTGAGGAGACCAAATGTGATCTGTGTGCAGACAGCTGAAAGGGAAGTGGGGTGTAAGGAGACCCCAGCTAAATGCCATGTGGTGTCTTTTGCCCACCAGTGTAAGGATGGAAAAAAAAGCATAAAAGGGGAAGAAGAGAGGACAGAGCAGGAGTTTCCACTAAAATAACAGAGGTGAGTGCAAGGCAGGAATGTTGGAAGAATCTCTGCTTGGACATTTCAGTCAGAGGAAATCTGCTGTTTACCAAGGCAACATAATTATTTCCAACCATCCCTTGGGAAAAAGTTCTTTATTATTTTAAGTTGGAGCTGCCACATTGAGATTCTAACTTTTGGTCTTAGTTGTATTCTTCTGACACTCATAGGGTAAATCTTCAGCTTGCTTTCACACAAACTTTAAGTACTTAAGCATGTCATTTTTTCTTAATTCCCTGGACAACATTTAGCAGTTAACTTTCATAGATTCTGAAAAGTATACTTTATATTTTAACCTGTCCGGTGTCTATTCCTCTATTCTCTCTTATTTTGTTAATAACCCTCCAATTTATCTTATGAAACCTTCTCTTTCCTGCCTAAGCTATTTAATTGGGTTCGGCTATTGTTTGAATATTTGTGTCCCTTCCAAAATTCATGGTGAAACTTAATCCCCAGTGCAATAGTGTTAAGAGGTGGGGATTTGAGGAAGTGATGAGGCCATGAGAGCTCCATCCTCACTGATGTGCTTAGTGTCTTAGAGAAGAGCTAGAGAGAACTAGATAGACTTTTTTTTTTCAGCCCTTCTATCTTTTCTACCATGTGAAAGCTCAACACTCATGTCACTATTTTGGAAGCAGGGACTGGGCCTTCACCAGACAAATCTTGATTTTGAACTTTTCATTCTCTAGAACTGTGAGAAATAGATTTCTGTTGTCTATAAATTTCCCAGTCTTAGGTTTTATTTTTTTACAGCAGCACAAACAATTAAGGTGGGTGGGAGTGAACACTGCCTCCCTCACCCTCTTTGAAGCCCATATTCTAGGAAAAGGTACTTGATCCCATGGACAGTCAAAGGATTTGAGATCACCAAAGTCAGGAGCTCAACAAGATCTTTGCCTTCTGGGGAAGTAGTTGTATAATTAGAATATTTATTTTCTGGCATACTGCAACATCAATCATTATCTGTATCCAAATATTTTATTGCTGGCAAGTTTAGCATTTAATCAATTTTCAAGAAGAATTAGACACTAGCTAAATATTTCTGTAGTTCCATTGACTTGCTATCATCGGAGTGACCTCTAGAATGGCCAGAGAGAAATTTCTTGGCAGTTTATATCTGTATCTTCTGCTCCTTGATTGCAGATAGATTGCTATGAATGTGTACACAAGGTCCTTTCTGCTGGGTGTGATTGCCCCAGTGAAACTGAACTGTTCTGCTCTACAAAATAAAATGAAGTAATCTATACATTTCTTTAGATTCTTACAAATTACAATGAATGATGTAGTTTTTATCTTGCCCCCCTTATTTTCCATAATTAAGAATGAAATTGATGTAGTGATTTGTACTGGCTACTTAGGATTTCTGCATTACTCATGGTAATTGTTACTCAGAGAGCTTTTTATTGCCTGCATTTAAAGGTTTATTTTTCATTTGTTGTGTTTTCTTGGCTTTGCTTCTAGCAGGGCTGACAAATTAATAGGCATCAGGTACTAAAAGTATTTGCAATTAAAGCAAAGTGGTAATAAAGGTCATCTGTTCCAAGAAAGCTTTTCTTTAACAAAACCTGCTTAAATAAATGCACATGTGTGTGGATTGTTCTTTCTGCTGCAACCCCTTTTCCACAATCAAGTTTTAAATATTTTTCTGCTAATTCAAAACAAGTAAAAATTGTAAGTACTAATTTTTAGCTTTACCACATGTTCCTTGATTGTTGTCACACATATTTTGAACTAGACCTCTTGAATATAAACAGAATCAGAAATAATTACACTTACTTTAGCCTCCCCTATTCATTTAATTCAACAATATTTCTTGATTACTTCTCAAATCTGGGGATATAGAGAAGCAAGACTGTGCACTTTCTCCCTAGGAGTCACAGTCTAAGATAGAGAGAGAGAGAGAGAGAGATGATTGCTAAGCAACGTGATTAGTACAACAGAGCAATGCTGGACGTTTAGGAGAAGTGTGACTAATTCCGTCTTGAAGGTAGAATGCATAGCCTTTGAAAAGAAATGTGTTTTAAAGGATGAGCAGAAGTTCTTCTAGAAACCTAGTGGGAAAAGAGTCTGTCAGGTGGAGAGAGCAGCCTGTGCAAAGCAAGGCAACATCAAAAATCTTTCTCACTTCGGGAACAACTTGCAGTTTGGTGCTTCTGGAATATAAAGTATGAGGTGGGAGATCTGGAATTCTAGCGTGGGGAATTTAGTCATGAAATAAATTGTGTTCTACCTGTGTTGGATTTTTATCCACTGGGAATAAGAATTTTTAAAAGCTGGGATGTGCTAGGATCAATATTATATTGGGAAGGTTGCTCTGGAATAAATCCATGAGTAGACTTATTTGCTAATTTTAAGAGAACATGTAGTCAGCAGCTAACTATTTATACATTGGGTCTAGGAAACCACAAATAATTGATATCCTTCTATGATTTGACAGAATAAGCAAAAATTAGGTATCAGGCTGGGTTTTATTCCATATTCTAAGTAGCTGTACAACTTTGAGAACTCTTTTAACTTCTCTTGGCCTTGGTTTTCTTGTCTCGACATCTGAGTTTTTAGGCAGTTGAATAAATTTTATGAAGTCCTCTTCAGAGCTAATATTGTATGAATGTCCCATAGTGAGTTCAGTTTCCTTTTCCTCCATATCCTTTAACAGAATTTAAGTGATAATCAGGATTTTCTTCTACCATATACTAATAAAAGGGTAGGTAAGACAGTAGGTAGGTAGGAGAGTAGGTAGTACTCTTTAAGGATAGGATAGTGTGCTTTGATTAATAATTACTGAACCTCTTCTATGGATTTCCCTCTAACACCTATCTGTGTTTTGATAGATCTGAAATTTCATATGCTGGCTTTTATCAGAAAGCTTAAAAATCTGAGAAAATTCAAGACAGAAATCATGTTTTATTTATCTTTTAATGGATTTTCTTTCTAAAGAAGCAAGTAGCCATTTTAATTGGCTTTCTCCATGCTCATCTTATTTTCTATGCATCCCTACTTTTCTATTTCTTCTTAATTTGAGGATTCTTTTTTCATTTATCTCAAGGATTATAGACTATAGGAAAGGTGGTAAAATGCTGGTCTCTATGACTGGAATAGGTTAAAGATAGCCTTTTGCCTATAATGTTTTCATCTAAAGTCAGAATAATACAGTGTTGAAAGTGTTGTTCCTCAGAAAAGAAGTTAACCAATGCATATGAGCTCAGAGAATTAAATACTTGGAAATTTTTTATTCTAAACATTATAGTTTGTTATAATCCAGTTACTAGTATATGGATTAGAATATACTCATGGTCAGATTGAGTTTTTTGACCTTTCTGATACTAATTCTAATGTAAAATACTTAACTTTTGATGTCAGTAATACTTCTGCCTTTCAGCATTAATGCAAAAGGAGATGATACACTGTATGCAGGTTGGAGATCTGGAATTATACAGAACCCTAGGAGATAATAAAAACCATTTTTAGATGACCTCAGTGATAGAAAAGGATTTTGAAATTTTTATAGCATTTATATTTTTTGGATATGTGGATCATTTTGTTTTATATGGGGAGATTTTAATATACCTAGAAAAGGTATACCAATGTGAAATTCACATTCAATACCCTCACTATTCATTTTGGAAGGTGTTTATGTAAGACTCAAAGAAAGAAAAAACAGCAGTTTCTCTCCTTATTTTCATGCAGATTTGCATAGTTTGCATATGATTTGCATAATTTAATGTCAAAATGAACAGACTTTTCTTCAATCTTTGCAACTTTCTCACCAGTCTCTCTTTTTTGATTTGTTCATAGAACAAATCACATTTATTCATAATAGCTGATGAACATTTGGGTTTCTATTTTTTTTTTTTTTTTGCTATTATCAGTAATGTAGCTATACATATCCATGTACAAGTTTTTGTGTGGAAATATTTTGTAGTACTCCTGGGTACGTATGTAGGATGTGTTGTATCATATGTTAATGATATGTTTATCATTTGAAGTACTGTGACAATATTTTCCAAATCAGAGGCAATGTTTGTATTGCTGTCAACAGTGTATGAAAGTTGCAACTTCTCCACATCCTTGCCGCTGACATGTTTTTGTCATTCCTTTTAATTATACTCATCCTGGTGCGTGGGAAGGGATACCTCATTATGGCTTGACTTTTGTTTCCTTGATGACTGATACCTTTGAGCAACTTCTCCCATGCTTATTGTCCATTTGCATATCTTCTTTGAGGAATTGTCAATGCAATTTCTTAGCCCATTTTTAAATAGGTTATATATTGTTTCATCCTTTGAGTTGTGAGAGATTTTTTTTTTAATTCAGGGAAGAGAGCAAACTAGTATCACACCCTTATCAGATATGTGTTTTTCTGCCATTCTGTGATTGTGTTTTCACTCTGTTGATGGTATAATTTCAGCACAAAAGTTCTACATTTTAATAAATCCTATTTATCACATTTTCTCTTGTCATTTATATTTTTGGTTCCATATTTTAGAAATGACTGCCTAACAAAAGATTACTAAATCTTGGTCCTTTCTTTTCTTTTTTTTAAAATATCTTTTATTCATATGTGCATACAATGTTTGGGTCCTTTCTACCCCTTTCCCCCCTGCCCCACCCCTTTCCTTCAATCTTTGCAACTTTCTCACCAGTCTTTTTTAGTACTTATTTTCCCTTCTAAATAACAAGCTGTGTTTCTTGATTACATTTACTTCCTCTTTAGTTTCTAGAATGAAACACCTGTCCTTATAGGAAATCTAATCTGACTTTGTCTAATACAACAACATTCTTTCTCTCTGTGCATGTTTCAATGACCACTTGACTTAGGATTGACTTTTCCTTTTTATTCTAAGTTTTTGGGTATATACCTGCTGTTTGAAGAATATGCATAAAGACATGGTGTGATTGGCTTCATTCATGTGGAAGAGTAATAAATAGCTTCCTTTTGGGATATGTTGTATCTTAAAAGCACAAAGCAGTAGAGTATGGCTGTTGAGAACATGGGCACTAGATCTAGACTGCCTGCATATGAGCTCCAGTTCTGCCATTTACTGATTATGTAAGTTTGGGCAATTACTTAAGTTCACTGTGCCTCAACAGAGAGTGAACTGTATCTACCTTGTAGAGTTTGTTGTAAAAGCCAAATGAGATTATTCATTTTAAAAACTAAGAACAAAATGTTAAAAATATTAGTTATTGCCATTATAATCCAACGCATTCATTTTCATCTTGGTATATGAAAGGAATCTGGGAGGAGGTTATAAAAATCTTTATTTTTAAATGTTAAGAATGGCCCTAGACAAATAAACCTTTATAAAGCTGAGCTGACTTTAAGTTAATCTCTGTACTTTGCTACTTTAGAACAGGAAGAAAATCCAAAGCAACCACCAAAATGCCCTATATACCTGTCTAGTATTCTATTAAAAGTGCTAAAAGCAATTTAACATTTTAAGTTTCCTAAAAACACCTAAAACATACTTATAAGCTTCCTTTATATAATGCAAAACTGGAAATAAAATCCTTTCCCCATCTCTTTTCACTTGAATTCTGTATTTTATCAATAAATAATGATGCCCCTAATGAGCAATAGCATCTTAGATTTGATGAAATAAGATATCTCACATGGCATATTGAGGAGGATATCTCAGATGCCCTCCTCAGAGATGGGTATTGAGCAGTCTTTCTTCCCTCAAAGGACTCCTTCAAACAAATAATCTACATTGAATTTGTCTCTTGATGAATTTCTAATGCATTTCTGGATTCTTCTTTTCTCCTTTTTTTCACCTCCCCTCTGTTCACTTTTTCTCTCCCAGTACAAATCATGTTGTCTGTTCTGATTCCTCTTGTTCTTCAATTCATCCTATATTTCAAATGAATGCAACAGAAGACCCACCCCTAGCCATGAGGATTCATTAGTCTGATAAAGTTGAGGAAAGCAGAAAAGTCATGAACCATATTAGTTTGGGGTTTTGAATATAAGAGTGGCTGCAGAATCTTGCTTCCAGTACAATACTCAATTCTGTAGCCTGGTTTGCCTGAGCCCAGTACTACTTACCTTACTCCCATGTTTCTTAGATACCACCAAGTTAGAGACTATGTATATACCTACTCTCCATGGAAAATCTGACTAAAGAGATTAGCACAGTGGTAGATTCCAGGATTCCTGAGATTTCTTTTAGAGTTGAAAATCTTTTTACTTATATAGTTATAATAATAACCTCTGCTTCATTGCTAGAGTATTTGGAACATATAGGGATCAGTGGGAACTCAAAAGAGAAGTGGCTAATCTACCTGGTTGAAGAAGGGATTACTTAAAATGTAACTAAACAAGAGCAGACATTAAGAAGAGGTAATACTTGAACTGTATCTTGAGAGATGAGGAAGTGTTCATTGAATGGGGGAGAATTGGGAAGGAATTAGCTAGAAACTAGATGATATAAGTAAGTTCAGGCAAAGACATGAGCAAATACATAGAGTTAAAACACATTCAGGAGAGCCAATTCAGTGGAAAATAAGGAGTTTGGTTTATGTGAAGCATAGATTCAAGGAGAAGTCAGGGTTCATTGAAAAATATGATAAATTTAATTTAGACATATTGAACTTTTTTGACTGTAAATTACCCACCTGAAGCTATCTATAAGAGGATTATGGGTGGGTTTGGAGTAACAGCAAGTCTATGAATGGAAGTACACATTTGGGAGTTTTGAGTAATTAAAAGAATAGTAACTTGGAGAAATGGAGTAATAAAGCTGTATGGGTAGATAATTATGGTAGTAGACTACTATGTTACAGTTTAGGGTTTTTAGAAGTAGAGCAGTCCTGTTGTGGCAAACTCTAAGATGAGCAGATTCATATTAAGATGATACAAAATAGCATATGTTGTATCTTTTATAATCACATTTGAAAATGGTTTTTCTGTTTGCTAAATTCTTTTCAAATAAGATAATAAAGGGCACCATGAGAAGTGGATTAGGAGTCTGAATGCCATCTTTTTTAGCAGTCCTGCCTAATTCTCATACAATTTAATCTGTTAGAAAGCAGCCATTTTAGGATATTTTAAGCTTTGGCTTATGTGACCTAAAAGAGGGAGAAGGAATTAAATAATTTGGTGACTATAAAGCTTCTGTATGTGCAAAATTTCTAGTAGAGATATAATGAAAAATGTAAGATTAGCTGTCAGTAGTAAGTATTCATGTATCCCAAAGTAAGAACTATAGTTTGGATGTTGAATGTCCCTCAAAGGCTCATGTCTTGAACTCTTGGTCCTCAGGGTGGCAGTATTGGGAAGTGGTATATCTTTAGGAGGGAAGGCCTAGTAGGAGATCCTTAGTCATTGGGGATGTGCCCATGAAGGGCATTGTGAGATTCTGGCTTTTTCTAAGTTCATTTTGCTTCTTGGCATATGGTGAGCAGTTTTCTCTGCCACCAGCTCCCTGTTCTTGATATGCTACATGGCCATCAGAAGCCCAAAGCAACGGGTCTGCTCAGTCTCAGACTGGAACCTCTAAAACTGTGAGTCTAAATCAATCTTTGTTTGTAAGATCATTGTCTTGTTACAGCAACAGTAAACTGACTAATGTAGAAAGAATGATAATAATAGACTAAGGCAGGTGTGGAAGTGGCTATAATTATAAATGAGGTGGGTGCTTTCTGAGCATGGCCTCTAGGTTCTGCTCCTACTCATGGTGAGGCACACTCAGGACACAGGTGACTTGTGCACATCCTCTTGCAGATGTGGATGAACTTTACGCTATTGCTGCTTTGGAGACTATATGTGGTGATGACTGTTCTCAGACCTTTGAGAAGAACTAATTTGCATTTTCTTCTGTTTCTGTATCGTTTTTCGGTTGTGCCCTAAAGATACCATATTGTATTTATCAATCTGAAATCTTTGGAGGCAAAAATATATTAGTCCAATTTGTTGAAATCAGTTTTTTAAAAATAATTTTTAATTATTGTTGTACTGGGGGTACATTGCGACATTTCAAAATCAGTTCTTATTGGTCTATATGTTTATGTGTTAATTATGTCAAGATGGTCTTGGCCATGATCAAGCTCTGAAAATCTTTAAATAGCCAACTACAAAAAAAACAAAAAACAAAAAAACTAAGGAGCTGTAAAGAGCTATATGTACAAAGGAGAAGGCCAGAAAAATTTATTCAAATTATTGCTATCTGGGACTTTTGGTCACAAACCATCTTCTAGACTCTAGGTCTTCTGGATGGGCGTATGAATGACACCTTTGTTCAAAGTAGGTCTGAGAGGCAGACTGAAAACATGTCCTACTGTTTCACTCATCTTTTTCCATGAATTTCACTCTGTACTGTGTATCCTTCTTGGTGGTGAGAGGATATAAGGAAAGATGATGAAAGAAAAGAAGGTCTTATCTCTAACTGGCCTAATGCAGAAGGACAAAGGCAGTTCCACAGGCCCCATTTATCCTGGATGGAACTCTGGTTTCAGTTTGCTTTGTTTAAGAGGAAATGTGTAGGCAATGAAGGAGAAGGGGGAAAGGAGAAGGAGAAGAATACTGTATGGCAGGAGTTAGGAAAGAGGAGCACAAGTGAGAGAATTGAAAAAGAAGTCAGAATTCCAATGATTAAAGCAAAAGGAAATGATATAGCCCCAGAAGATAGACATTTAACCTTTATCACACCAAAAACTTCACCCTCTGTGACCCAATGTTGTCCTTGTCTCCACCATCTTCATCACATATTCCTTGTAAAAGTGGGAGGAGCAGATGGGGGGACAGTCTTAGAATTTTGTTCATTCAACATATGTTAGTAATATTAATATTTGATGAATATTGTTCTAGGAACTACATAAACCATGTGGAAACACACACACTCACACACACACACACACACACACAGAAACTGAAACTTTGATCGTTAGTTCTGGATTTAAATAAAATAAAACTTAATCGTTCTGATAGAAAAATCTACCTTGGAACAACTGTTATATAGCATGCTAATGGGGAATTTTTATATTTCTACCTGGGTGGTGGAAAAGTCTTTTACTTACTTCCGTTTACACAGTTAAAAATTACTTATTAATATACTATATTGAATTACCAAAGATTGGGAAGTTATCCAGGTCTGTTTTTGTTCTGAGTTAAATTGTTTGGGAGATGTACCAATTTATTGTTTTGGCAAGTTGCTTAAAATGACTGCATAGTCCTGGGTCTTCTGAAAGCCAGGCTACAGAGTGCCAGGTTATTTGGAAAGATTTCTGTCCCAGTGTGCAGTCAGACAGAATATGCTCAACTGTGGAATAATCCCCAACCTTTCCTTGGACCAGGGACCCTTGGACATTTTGAGGACACAGGTGAAGGTCACTTGTAGAATTTTACCATTGAAGATTTGCTAGTAGATAAATGAGGTGGTAAATTTGTGGCTCTTTGTTATTTGGGAGCAAACATGAACCAGCCCAGTTGATTATGGAGTTTCTGGATAGTGAGTGAATTAGCTAGAGATTACCAACTCACAGGGATGTCCCCATGCTGATATTTGGCTAAAGAAGCTTGGCATGAAGGAAGGCTGTCCTGGCCAGCCCTCATGAAAAAACTGGAGCAGAGTCTGACACTGAAAATTGACAATAATCTAACATCCTGTGCTAAGGTGCACCTTTGAAGAATGTCTTGCTTTTGCTCGATTTGTTTTTATTTCTTTTTATAATTAACTTATCGATAAATAGCTACACTGAATGCTAGTTTTTCTTTATGGATTTTTCTATTACTAATGACATTTGAATTTAGTCGATCTGCTCTGCTCTAAATACTTTTTGAGTGAAATTATCAGCTATCTCTAAAGAGATAATCAGTACTGTGTTCCCTCAGTTTTCGGGTAAGTTTAAGAAGTTAGGCTCTGTATTTTTAGGCAGTTTTGGAGGTTCCACATGCTCTGATGGTAGGTGTGAGGAGTATACATTATGACAGAAATAAGGATGTGAAAATATAAAATTAATAACCAAATTTATATCTGATAGCAAGTTTCTTACCCCTGGTGGTGAACCTCTTGGTAAAGATGGATAGCTTGAACTGCAATGGTTTTCTCCCTCTACTTAGGAAATTAAATTGAAAGCTTTGGATTCTTCTTTGATGGAAAATGAGGAGATTTCCAACAAGAGAGAAAATTCTTCAAGGTTGGCATGGAATGCTGCAAGTCAAACCTAGTTCAGTCTTTTCGCTGCTTGCTCCATGCTTTGAATAGATTAGTGTCTTTCCTAAGTGCATTTGTATTTAATCATTCACTTGCATTTGACTTTCTCTGGATTTCCATTTTTTGGCCTTGTTTATTTCATGTTTGCATAGAATTTCATTGCATGGAACTATGACTGTTGTGAGTCTTGTTTAAATTTTTCCAGTTACAAATTCTGTTCTCTCTAGCAGAGATCAATTAACTTTGTTCAAAATTTAAAATAATGATAGAGCTGAGTTTTTAGAAACTAATCCTGAGCTTTGTGACATGGTATACTCTTGTAAATTGTGTTCCTGTTTGAATACCTGCCTATACTGCTATGTTGAAGTAAGATTAGCTCTGAGTTAGTGTGAGTGACTATTTTTAGGCATAATGTATTCTTGAAAATGTGCACAAAAGCCAAAAGCATGAAAAATGATTAATGGGCTTGAAAATTTCAATATGCCATGGGGTGGGATGAAAAGCTAGTGCCACAGAGCTAAAATATATTCTAACATTCTAGTTACTTCTCTTAAATGCTCTTTTCATTGGTATATTTATCTCATTTTATACACATTCTTATTTTTAAAATTTCCCATTGAACACAGATTGACAAGCTTAAATCCTATCTCATCCTGATTGAAAGTTAGAAGTTGCCACTTTTGTGAGAGCTAAGAATTCGCTTCTTTGTCTCTCTTTTGTATCATGATTTTGATGAGAAGTTCATTTCTTATCGTTAATTTTAGCATATGAATTGATTGATTCTTAGCTCATTTGGATTAAAAAGAAAGGGGAGTAAAAGGAAATGAAATATTCAAATAATTACATATTAACAATAAGTGACAGAGGCAAAGACATTGTCATTGCTACAGCTGAACTGGCAGCATTGCCATGCTATGATCTGAAATGACCATGGGGCAGCTTACAGTCAAAAGTCTGCTTTAAGGTAGGAAAGTTTTGTTTTGGGATATATAGACATAGTGTGAGTTATATCAACGTCTAAATGTATAGAGTTGTGATTCTTCATATAATAGATATAGCTGTGACTGTTAAAAATAATCAGGAATTAAAAGAAAGTGCAGCATTGATTGCTGGGATTAGATCACTAATTATCAAGAAAGAAAAAGGGCATAACTCCCCCACCCCAAAACCTTATAAACAAAAGAAGGAACATGATTTTCCTGTAGTCTGTGGACTTGGGATAAAATAAATAGAGTGTAAAATAAAAAAGGAGGGCTCTGAATTAGAAGGATATTCATCCATAGAAAATTAAATATGTTTTCTGCAGTTAATTTATGGAAATCTTTAAATAAGACTTATGACAATTAGCTATATAGATAAGCTCTGAAAAAATTATGATGACAAAAATTCTACAAATACTAAAAGATAACTTCACAGAAGTTTTCCTAGAGAGGCTATGATAACATAATAGTATATTAGAAGCAACTGTTTGGGTTGGACACAGTGGTTCACGCCTCTAATCCCAGATACACAAGAGGCAGAGATCATGAAGATAGCAGTTCAAGGCTAGTCTGGGCAAAAAGTTAGAGAGACTGTATCTCAGTTATAAACTGGATATAGTGGTATGTGTATGTAATTCCAGATAAGTGGAAGGCATAAGTAGTATGATCGAAGTCCAGGCCCACCCAGCAAAAACATTTTTCAGGCCTACCAGAAAAATAACTAAAGAACTAAAGACAAAGGGCTGGAGGTATGCCTTAAGTGGTGAGTGTCTGCCTAATAAGCAGGAGGTCCTGAGTTCAAACTGTAGGGGGGTGGGGGAGAGGGAGAGAGAGAAAGAGGGAGAGGGAGGGAAGGAGAGAGGGAGAGGGAGAGAGAGGGAAAGAAAGAAAAAAAGGAAGAAAGAAAAGAAAGAAAGAAAGGAAGGAAGAAAGAAAGCGAATACTTTGGGGAAGAAGTTTGAATGAGAATCCCTCTGGGACTTCTGCAGGGGATCTAGCAGGGGAAAAGCAAATTGAGCTGTACTGGGCAGGGCTCTTATGTCTGCCCAGACAGCCTGGACCCAGGGGCATCTCCAGCATTCCCTCTGGTGTATCTGAAGACTGTGATGATCTAGCTGTTCCTTGCTCAGAGGCATTCTTCTTAGCCTACCATGCCCAATTTGGTGGGTACAACAGAACAAGAAGATGTGTTTCTAGACATCTTCTCCCTCCCAAAATTTCCTTCATTAATCCTTTCTTGTTAATCTTTGAACACCCCAGTTAAACTAGATGAGTAGCCATTCTTCCATCACTGTACACTCCTGAAACTTTTCTCTTGTATGTTACATCTGTGTGAAATCACTTTTCTACTTTTTCATCTGCCACATCTACTCAGTGCTAAAAGACCAGATGATCTGGAATAGGATAAGAAGGACTGTAACAACCCTTCACATCCTCCACCCTAACCAAACACAAGCATCTTCTCTCTGAACTTCCACAGAACTTTTTTACTTCTTTGATACATTCTGGTTTGTACAGTTGTTATTGGACATTTTTATTTCCGCTACCAAATTATCAACTCATGCAGAGAATATACTTACTGTATAGTCTCCCCGCCTCACTTCTCACTATACTTTTCATAAAGTAGATATTCAAGCAAGCATTAAATAATCTTGAAGATAAATTCCACTCTGCTCTGCAAAACAAATGTAATGCTCTTAACATGCACCATTTAAAACTCTCTGAAAAGGAAGTTAAATAACAGAAGGTAAAAGAATTGAGGAGCTTTGTCTTTCAAGTTTCTTAAACCAAAATAATGACAGCATTGTATTTGAGAGAAGACTAAAAGGGCTCATGTGGATAGTCTTATGTTAGACACCCTGGAAACACCCTGATGGGGTGTTCTTCAGGAAGAACTGTAGGAGAGAAATGATATCTTTTCCTCACCCATCACAAGGTTCCTGGTTAAGACCCCAATGAGAAGACAGTTTAATAAAAGAAAAGCACAAGTTTATTTAACCAAGGTTATATGTCACACAGGAAATGAAGACCCAAGGGCCCAGGGAAAACTTCATTTTTATGGATGGTCATGCCGAAGTTGATTGGAGGATAAAAGGTTACGATCTAGTGATAACAGACTGAGGGAACTTAGCAAGTCCTGTTTGTTTGGATTCTTTTGAGCATACCTGTGTGGCATTTCTTCCCTCCTGTTGTTACATGAGGGCTTTAAGGGGAGAAAGAGTGAGATCCTTAAAGGATCTCTTCTTCTGCAGTTTCTCTGTCTCTTTCAGCCTAAAATGCTAAAGTTCTCTGTCTGGGTATTGTGTTCTGAGACCTGGCAGGACAAGAGTGGGGGATAGGACAGGCAGCTCCAACATATCCTGTTCCTTGGGGAGTTCTAGAGTTGAATGGTACTTCAGAGTTGCTCCTCTTGAGATAAAAGGCTGAGGGTTTAATACCACTTGGTTGATCTTTGCTGGGAAATGTTCTGGTAGCTTTGGGGTAGGCCATTCTTTTTCTTGAGGGCAAATACTACACAGTGATTGGGCTAAGAGTCAGCTGCCAACATTCCTAGCAGCTGGAGGATGAGTGCCTCTGTCTTAAAGACAGGACCTGGGCCAGCAGCACAGCAGCCACACTGGCTATGGATCCAAAGACTCAGTCAAAGAGAGAATCATACGGAATGATGTGTGCTGTCACGAATGCTCTATTTCAACTTGGAATATATGAATGTTCACTCACTGGCCAATCTTTTAATTATAGAAATCAAGCTTTTATTTCAGTGGGGAACTGTAGCTAATGTTTTATATCCTACACAAATGGAATAAGTAGATCACTGTGTGAAATATTCCATTTATCTAGTGATGTCTATGAAACATTGTCTTTTTTACACATAATTTAAAAGTATTATTGTCAGTGACTTGCTGTCTTAGTTTTTAAATTTTATTTTAAGGCATCAAACAGTTCTACAACCTTATGATTGAAAACAGCAGTATTCCTTTCCCACTCATACCTGCTTCCCATAGGCAATGACTTCAATTCCTTTTTCTATTTCACCTGGAGTCCCTATATATAAACATCTCTATGTTTATGTCATTTTGTCTTAGTTTTTCAGCTTTAGATATTTTCTTCTCTATTCTGTTTTTTGAGACAAGGTCTCACTATGTAGCCCAGAGTGGCTTCAAACTCAAGATCCTCCTCCCTTAGCCTCATGAGTGTTGGGATTATAGGTATGTACCACTACACTTGGCCCATTTTAGATGTGTTCTGTTGATATCTGCTATGGAAAATGTGATGGTTTAGTTTTCGTACATTGTCTATATCTCTCCTTGTCTCATTCTCAAGCACATGCTTTCTCTCCTTGCTTATATACATGATTATGTACTAACTTTTTGGGCTTATGTGATTGTCTGCTACTATCATTTACAGCTAAGCCATGAACTGTTTTATGATTAAATTGACTTCTATACATAACATTTAGGGATATTTTATTTTGTTTTTAATGTTTTTTTGAAGTTAGTAATTATCAAAAATTCTTTATGCCTCTATTTATTTAAATAAGATTGGTAACTGTATGTATGTCATAGGGTGGTCAGAACTGGTAAATCTTAGTTTTTATTGACTTTGTTTTTATGTACCACCTCCTAATTCATCTCAAATATTCTAACAACTCTGAATATTCTCTCAATACACTTGGTTTCATATTAAGTGCACAGTGAATAAATGAAAAATATGCATTTTTAAAGCAACAAAGCCAGTTAGTTGAGA
This sequence comes from Castor canadensis, assembly GCF_047511655.1. Classification (NCBI taxonomy): domain Eukaryota; kingdom Metazoa; phylum Chordata; class Mammalia; order Rodentia; family Castoridae; genus Castor; species Castor canadensis. Next base: position 87,085,390 of record NC_133394.1, read on the forward strand.
GAGCAGTGCATTCAGGGTTTTTGAGAGTGGCCTGGATCTTCTCTTACCTAGTGACATGACCTTGGGCTTGCATATTTGAGTCACAGTTTTACAATTTGCAAATGAGAGAATTGGATTAGATAATCCCTAAGGTCTCTTCCAACACTGATTCTATTATAAAGTCTATTATATGCAGAAAATACCAAACTATGAAAAATATAACTATAATGCTATTAGTTGCTACCATTTCTATCCCCTTTTCAAGGGGGTCTCTTAATAACTTGTCTAGCAACATCATGGTGACATTGCTTATATTGTGATGAAGGAGAACTTTGCTAAGTCATTCTATACTAGCTATTGTCCTATTCCTTGGGGACACCTGGTTGTAATTTGAGGGAGCTACCACTGAATGTCGCTATAGGTTACATAACTAAGTGGTCAGGAGTGCACTTGTGCTAGTCGCAGGAGTCTTGAGGATTACCATTTAGTCTTCTTACACATTTACAACTATATACTTTCAACACTCAAACTTAAAAAACCTTGAGGCGCTAATTAAAGAAGGTTTTAAAAAGGACATAAAACTTTAAATACTTCTTCCACATGCTTTTCCCCTCAAATGCTATTTACTGGTATAAACTGGATGAACTGGCATTGAAAGGAATTCCCAGTTGAGCAATTGCTTCACTTTTCAGCTTACATCTTCCTGATTTTTTTCCCCTCAAGATAAAGAGCTAAAGTTGCAATGGGAAATATAGTCTCTTTGTTTCCTGGTTCTTGCTTCTGTTGCATCTGTAACCTTATCTTGAATCCTAGGTAAGGTTACTATATTTCATTGATTTTTATGAAAATGTGCACATATTTTCATATTTTTAATATTTCTGAATATTTATTATGAATGGCAACATAAAATTATTGACAGTGCTTTTTTTGTAATGTCTTATAATCAATGGTGTTTTTGACTGGATAATATCATATCTGATATTATGGTATATCTATCTTAACTTATTAGAGTTTGGGCTGTCATGAACATTTGATGTATTAATTTCTTTATCTATTCTAACATTCTTAAGGAGCTCTGAATGGAAGAAAGAGCATTTATTGAATGTCTACCAAGTGTCTGAGCTATGTGCTTCGCATATATGATTGTATTTAAATCTCTTAACACTGTGAAGGGAGTATTGGGGTTTCCATTTTGCAGATGAAGAAACTGAGGCCCAGAAACTTCAGCAGCTGTACAAAGTCATACTGCTATATATGCCTCTGTTTAAACCAGAATATTTCTATATTTCCAATTACACTTATGCTTTTTCTACTAGGCTATGTCTACTGACATTTTAGGGTACTTCTTACCCTTAATTCCAGAAGATTTTTCTAACTTAGAACTCTTTGAACAATGTTGAGCAGTTTCATGAATTCCCTTAAAAAATGTTGAAATCTTTGATTAAACAAAATAAAAATTTTTGTGATCAAAAGGATAGAGGGGACTTGATGTCTCTGAGAGGAAATTTGCTTTCTCCGTGAGAGACAGTGCTTGGCAAGAGACAGCATGGGGTGCATCATGACTCATTTAGGCCTCTTGGATTTCCTTAGTTTTCTGGTGGACCACTTTTAAAAATAGTTTTCCAAATGCTTTGAATTAAAAAGACCACGACCAATAGCAAGAAGAAAAAACCAGGAGTATTTCCTTCAAATCTTTCACTTACGGAAAGCTAGTTTATCAACTTCAGTACATGGCTCCAGTCAGAGTTCACAAGTGTCCTGAGGTCTCGAGTTGCAGGAAAGATAGAAAGGATTTTATCCAAGTCCCTTAACTTCCCAAGGGACAAGATCGAGAAACAAGGAACGAATTCCATTCATACATCTTCTTTACTTGACAGTCCCTCACTTGTAAATGGCATTCTCTGGTAAAGTCATGAAAGGCATAGAGGGAAGAAGGCAGTTTACTTTTCATCATTGTGTTTGCAAAGGCCTGAAGTAGAAAAATTTTAACTCCCCGTAACTCTGAGAAGCTGCTTAACCACATTCCCTTCTAATTCCCACCTCATGTCATGAAGGGCGTTTGCTGTCTACAGGCTGTACTTAGGATTTTCATTTCCAGTCCTCGTCATTTCAAGTTCCCCTCATTTGTAAATCTAAAACCAAAACATAAGTAATATGTCAGAGGTTCTGTTCCATTCATTTGTCTTGGGATTGGTCATCAGAATACTCCTTTTATATCTTACAATGATAAATAATCTGTTGTCACATTTTGCAACATAAATAAGGACATAAGATTATAATGCACGGGAAATAATAGATAAATATTCAAGATCACTGAAACACGAGTTTAAAGTTTCCTTGGCTTAAGGACAATACTATTTGCTGATGCAATTTTGAAATGAGGTATTTAACTTTCAATCTCTTAAGGGATGTAATGACTCTACTATGTGTTATCCATTGAAAACTGTTGGACGAAAACTATTTGCTCCTATTCAGAGCCATTCATCTATCTCCATAGTAATTCCTGTAGGAGGAAGATAGCTTTTCATCTCATCTCAAATTCTTGGACATTCCAATGTGAAACCAATGAGATTTATATGGGACTATGTGATCAAATGTAAGAATAAAAGTCACTCAGTATCTTTGTGAATCCTAAAATTAAGAACAACTTTTAATCCTTTTGTGATTTCTTAGCTGCATTCACTCATATATTTAATCATATATCCCTTTTGTTACTCAACAAATATTTATTGAACATGAGCTAGGTGTCATGTATTGTGCCAGGTACAAAGATATGCTGTCATTAAGAGAGTCCCTGCCTTTTAGGAACTTATTGCTGTAAGCGTTATAGATAAGTGGACAGTTAAAGTGTACTGTGACAACCTCTTAGATAGGGATAAGTATGGTATGAGGTGGGAACAGATGGAAGGGGATTTTAGTCCCAATTTGGCAGATTGGAGAGGGTTTCATTCTGGAAGTACTATCCTAAGCCTGCTTGAGAGACTGTATTCTTGTCTGACTCTTCTACTCCAGTGTCTGCTTTTCTCAATTTCTTCAGCTGTCTCTCTTTTTATTTTAATAAATATCAATGCTTACTGGGAGTTTTCACTCCCTAATTTCTTAAAATTGTACATTTTCTTAGGCACTCTCAATCATAACTGTGGCTTCAACTGTCATACACAGTTAGTGCCAACCTGTATCTCTAATCAGACTATTAAATTAGTGACTCACTCATTATTTTATTAAGCAGCCATTACTATATACCATGCACCAGTCCATGCCTGAGTAACAGATGAATAAAGTTGCCTTTGGTAGTACTCACTCAGTTTTCAGCCTCATTAGTAAGAACTAAATAAGATACTATAAAAAAAACCATGAGAATGCTATTCTTTTCCATTAGTCTCTGTGTTAGTTTTTACATGAGTAACAGGTTTTGTCTGTTTGTTCGTTTCTGTGGCTCTAAAGTATATCTTGTAATAAAGTACTGTGAAGCCTGCAAAAAAAAAAAAAAGTGACAATGAAGGACCTAGGAACCCAGAGAGGGAAACCACTGACTATTCCTGGGCGGGGGGTTGGGGGGAGAGTCAGGAGATCTTTGCAGAAGGAAGTCAGATTTGGCCAGGAGACTGGGGAAGAGATTTCTAGGTAAGAGAATGTGGTAGTATGTGCAAGGACTTGGAGGTTTCCCTGGCTTGTCCAGAGAATGAAGTTTGATGTGGTTAGTTTATGGAATACATAGTGTAAAACATCATTGTGTAGCCTGACAAAATAAGATATAGTCAGAGTATCAGCAGAGGTATATTACATGTAGCTACGTTTTCTCTAAGGGAGTAGAAAGTCAGCAGAGATCATTAAATTGGCAAATTCCAGAATCAAATTTGTTTTAGGTACATATTGTGTGTCAATGTAGACCATGGAAATCTGGCAGAAAACTAAGTAAAAGGCGACAAAGATCTGAACAAGGGCAGTGCCAAAGGCAAGGAGAAAAAAGTCTTTATGATTTGAGAGATTTTCTGTAGTATGACAATAGGTGTGATGGGTAAGAAAGAGAGAAGAGTCAAAAAAGACACTGTAGTCAAGAGTGAATAGATGGACTCACCATTAACCATGATATAAACAGGATGTGGAATCAGAAAATATAATGTGCTTAGTTTTGGTTGAGTTAAGTTGTAGATGGTTTGGGGACATTCCGGTGGGGATATTTAACAGGCAACTGGGAACAATTAATTTGAAGCTTGGGAGAGCCAAACACATTTAAAATGATCATCATGTAGCTAGTAGTTGAAGCCATAGAAACAGATGGATTATGTTCAAATTCAATGAATCTTTGAAAAATCTATAATTCTAAATATCTTTAAAAATATCAACAAATTTTTAAAAATATCTAGCTGTTGTGACATTCAGAATAGAAGGAAAAGTATAGCATGGTCCAGCTTCTAAAGAGCTCTCTGGGGCAAGGGACATAATTGAAGAAATATGAAGTAGTATGGAAAAGTTTATTATAGAAATATGTAGAAGGTCCAGAATTAGCACAAAGGAAAAGGAGATCACACAGGAAGGATGGAAGACATAGAAGAGAAGAAAACCAAGGACAGAACTCAGTAGAACATTTGCTAAGCATATAAGAAGCTTCACAGATTTGCTCATCATCTCTTTTTAAAAAAAAACTTTATTTGGATGTATACTAATTGTATAAATAGTGGGTTTCATTCTGTCATTTTCACACATGTATATAATGTACTTGGATCATATTCTCACACACCATAAACACACTCATTATCTTGTCTTGTCCTCTGTCCCCCTCCTTCTGGTTATTTTCCTCTTCCCAAGTCATCCCCCTTCTATTTTCATGTCTTGTTTTTGTTTTTAATCTAGATTTTGCATATGAGAGAAAACATGTAGTAATTATCTTTCTGAGTCTGGCTTATTTCAGTTAATATCATGATCTCCAGTTACATCCATTTTCTGCAAATGACCTCATTCCTTCACCCAACTTCTCTTGAAGGCACTCATGGCATCTCATTCATCTCTATACCTCCAGCAGCACCCAGCCTAATCCTGGAATGTACATGCTCTGTAGTGTTTGTTGAATAAATGGGCCTGGGGCAGTTGGAAAAAAATGAAAAGAAGAGAAGAGGAAGAAGAAACACTGGATTTCCCCAAGCCCTGGGCAACACTTTAATCATCCCTTTAGCCTTTCACTTGGAGAGCTTGTGCAGGTGGAAATCAAAATAAACTCTGAAGATAAAGCAGTTCAGAGCTCTAATGATGAAATCTGCTTAAGGCAAACCAGACCCTTTATTTTTATTTCTGGTGTGTAGTAAAATTATATAGCCATTAATATTCTGTCAAATCATCATTAAGAGAGCCTCAAATAATGGCAGTCATCATCCATTTGCTAATGATAGGACTGGGCTTTTAAATAAGAACTCATGGTGTTGGGCCTTACAACCTCATTCTTACTGTGCATCCACTTAAATGATTTGTAATAGTCAGTAATTATGAAAATATCTTCCTTGTCCTTCTCCCTCCTCTCCTTATCTACCCAATTCACACGTCAATATTTTCATCAGCTTGGATTATAAATTATCACAGTTTTTTTGTTTACAGAAGAACTAATTTAGGTATATAGTACCCAGAATTACTATTAAAAACAAGAAAGAAAGACAATGGGTTAAGAAATTTATGATAAAAGACATCCCTGTCCCACACATACACTTCAACACAAAAGATCTTTCTCAGGATCAAACACCTCCAACTTTTTTGCCCAAGGCTGACATCACTTTAATTCTCCTCTTTCCTGAGAGGTTTGAAGGAGGGAGTTATTTCATCAGGCATCACAGCTAGGCTTGAGCCTAATATACTTTTAACCTGCCCTATGCTATTGTGCTTATGGTATAATGCAATTCATTGCTTTATCTGGCTGACATTTAGTTTTGCAAGTTAAAAGATTATTTTTTCTATATTCTATCTCTTACTACAGAAAATATCACGCTTTTCTTGAGGATGGAATGTAGAAACTTCTTGGATGTTTTTCTCAATAGTTTAGACTTATAACTCCTGTGTGTACCACCCATGCATGTGTGTGTACTGGAAATGATCCTCTGCATCTCTGGTTTCTTCTCAGGGACTGCATGGTGTTTACAGCTAAGTCTTTATCCATGCAGTTTAACCAGGAACATGAAAATTTATCAGTATATAATAATCCAAAGATCATTTGAGAAAGAGAAATCCAGTTCCTCTTCCCTGCTCTCAGCCATTTGCTCTTCTAGTGCCAGACTTCAAGTAAGCTGGTGACTTTTTCCTTGCTTCTCCAGCTCCCATTATGCGCTTTAGTTGCACAAATCTGTCCCTATAAATAACATTTGTGAACTCTGTAGACTAAATGTGTTTAGAGGTAGAGCTGGAGGAGATGTCCAATATTCTGAGAAATAATCAGAATAGCTGTAATTTATTAAGCATGCATCATACTAACTTCTTATAAAACATTCTAAGGTGGATAATCTTGTTCTGATTTTATAGATAGGGAATTTTACAGATAGTAATTACAGATAGTGATGAGTCCTTGTCTACATAAAGGAGTGGGGCTGGGATTTGAGCCCATTTTCCTTCTGTTAAGCTGCTCTGCTCCTGAGAGGGACTCCTTTAGCCTATCCATGCTTCTTGTGTGAAAATCTCTTGGAAGGAGGTATCAAGTTGTTTAGAGATCGTCAGCAACCCTGACATCCTTTTCGTTCTTTTGAGAAGAAGTTGTGGTGATGTGCTGGGGTGAGAAAAGGCAGAGAGAGGGTATTGGTAGGCAAAGAGCATGGATTCTCTTCTGCTTATTTCAAACTTGAGTACGAGGAATTATAGACGTCACTTCTCTACACATCCAGGAAGCACTGTTGTAGTGATAAAGGAGAATTGGAGAAATTAGTTTGGAGTAAAATACCTACTTCCTAAGGACTTACACTGGCAGGTATGCTAGTGATTTGGAAGGATTTAAAGAGTTTCTCAAGGATATTCAGTTCCAGGGAGGTCTGCAGCCCATGCAGTATTGGCAAATGATATTTCTGCCTGTGAACTATTTTCTTTATTCCTTGGTGCTTTCCTGGGCTTTACCTTGTGCCAGACCTGAAAATCTGGAGCTGTCAGCTCACCTCCAGCTCCCTCCAGAGCACAGTGGCAGTATTCCAATCCCTATGGCTATGAGTGTGAAGATGTTTCTGCATGCAGGGAAATATTTATGGCTTTGTCAGCTATTGGCACCATAGAAATGGGCTGAAGATAGCCAGAGGAGCTTTAGTGGATGATGAATGTTTGTTTAGAATGATGATCTAGGGAATGAGTTACAGTGCTGCCTCTTAGCGGTAGGCCTGTCCTAGTCCAAAGCTTTCCCTAGAAGAAAAAAAAATTCTTGGTACAGCAGTAGCCCAGAGTCAAATGTAACCCTAGATGACAAACATTTGTTCTTGGAATTGCTGTTCACCTAGGAAGTTTCTTCGGCTGCTTATGACATTGTGTATGGCGTGTTTTTTGTTCTCTTCACTGGTTCCATCTGAAATGTGGGTTATGAAGGGACTTATGTGTTTGTTTTTATTTTGCCTTGACTCCTCAACTCAGAGCCAATTGATCATCCTTCTAGCCTTCATGTTAAAATTTTTTCTGGGACAGTGAGACAGAGCCAAATATATCAAGATATCAATACTGTTGCCATATACAAAGTATTTTAAGGTATATGATTTTTGTCTTACCCACATAATAACCTTCTGGGTTGGCAGGGAAAAAATTGTTATATCCTCAAAGACTGAAGCCAGTGGCTAAATCAAGGTTGCAAAAATCAGTGATGAGACCAAGATTGGAGCCAGTAGAAGTCTTCCAGTCACTAAAATAAAAGATCAACAGATACCCTGCCACATATTTTCTACATTAGTTTACTACCATCTCTACTGTGAAATGTATCAAAAACTGACTGGTTTCAAAGAAAGGGAATTTATTGTCTCACAGTTCTGGAACATAGAAGTCAAAAATCAAAATGTCACCAGGGCTATCCTTCCCCTGAGACCCTGGGTAGAATTCTTCCTTTTTCTTTCTGCCTTCTGATAGTGGTCCACAATCCTTGGTGTTCTTTCGCAGCTGTATCAGTCCAATGCCTACTTTCATCATCATCACAATTGTCTTCACCTCATTTTCCTTGTGTGTGTGTGTGTGCTTGTGCATGTGTCTAATTTCCCCCTTTGTGTAAGGATGCCAGTCATATTGAATCAAGAACCACCTTGATTGCCTCATCTTAAGTGGGTCATCTATAAAGACCCTATTTTTAAATAAGGTCACATTCAAAGCCATGGGGTTAGAACATCAACATCTCTTTTTAGGAGAACACAATTTAACTCATAAGACCCTTTCCACTACAATGTGTGGTCTCCCTGGTTTCATTACTCTTCCTTCTTCCCCTGCTTGCCTCCCTTGGTACTTCCTTCTTCCTTTTTCCTTCCTCTTGCTAACCTTGCCTGATTCACTATATATTCAGTAAGCATTTACGAAGTTCCCCCTTGTGTCCTCATGGCTATGCCTATCACTATGCTAAACTATAAAATTAGAAAGATGATAAAGAATTGGCCTCTGTACTCCATGAACTTACAGTGTAATGCAGAAGATAAACTAGCTGTAAATTCTTCTAAAGGGGTTTGTAATAAGGTATGGTGGAATCCTAAGAATTTAAATTCCCAAATATTGGATAACAGTCTTTTTAAATCATTGATGTGGTTCCATTATTTAAAGTACCACAATTGTTAGGTCAAAAGTTATAGATGATAATATGCACAGCGTTTGAATATAGAGTTTTTGTTTTTTTGTTTTTTTACTTTTTTTAAAGTAAAAAATGTATGGAAATATTCTGATTCTGATTTTTGCTCTCATTCCTTCAATCCATTTTACTCTTCAGCACTTACTGTGTCAGATTAGCACACTGTGCTTTGGGAAGGACAATGGCACATGACCCTGAGCCTGGTTTGTCATATTAACGATGATGCCTTTCGTGAGAGACTTGGTTTGCAGCTTTGTGGGATAGAGCTTGTCACACTCAATGCCTTTTGTCTGAAAATGTTGTTTTTTGTTGTGTCTTTGAGGCTCTTTGTTGTTCTGTCCTCTCCTCCTGGCACTAATTGGTCATTTTCAAATACTGTCCCGAAGTGCATGAAATGTGTTTTGTCAGCTACTCCTCCCCTAGCCCAGAGCACAGTGTCCCCCAGTGTCACTGGATTCTCCTTGCCGGTCCGGGTTGAGGCACAGCAGAGGAAGTGGGTTCATCTTCATGATGATGATTCTGCCGCCTGGGGAGGCTGCATCATCTAGGTCTTACTGCTCCATTTCTATAGAGTTTGTAAACCATGACATCCTTTTTCTCTCTGCAGAGTTGGAGGTTCCTGTAGGCCTTTACTCCAAGGTGCTAACCTGGTAGAAAATGTCAGGCAGGAGAGTGGGTACAAAGGAGTAACGTATCTTCCCCTGACAGCATTCTTTGTGCAAGAGTCACAGTTACTATTGACCATAACTTTGGATCTGGAGGTTATATTTGCATTTCTCAGTGGTCTTTCCCTATTAACCCTTTTAAGAGAGTGTTTAGATCTCTTTTATATAAGTTACTATGAATGAAAAGGCTCCTTAGCTTTTATAAGTACTGCTGAGTAAGTATAAATTAATATTAATTTATTAAAGACCATTTAACACTGATATTTTGAGGTTAGGACAATCTCATTTTGTTCATTATTTTATTCTGAGTGGGGGTACATTGTAGCATTTATAAAGGTTCTTAAAATGTATCAAATGCATCATAATTGAATTACCCCCCTCCCCTGATTCGAGGAGCAGTTTCAACAGGTACCATTTTTGCATTTACACACATCTATAAGCATGTTTGTACCATATTCATACTCCTACCCTTCCCCCCACCTCCTCCCTCCACCAGTGCCAACCCCCCCCCAGGCAGAAACTGTTCCACCCTCCTGTTCTCTGCTTTTGTAGAAGAAAAAACATAATAGATAAAATGAAAAACATGACCTTTTGCTAGTTGGAGATAAAGGTAGCTACACAGGGAGTATCTCTGTGTTGTTCACATATATATATGTATTACAGCCCCAAGTGATTCACCTCTTCCAGTCCTCTTCATTCCTCCCTAGTCTGTTTCCCATGATGGCCCCAGCCAGTTTAAAATTTCTATATTCATCCCTGTACAGTGAGCACATCACCCTCATTCAAGTTTTGGGTTGCCTATCCCTCCCTTGTACAGCCTCCCCTTAGTGTGACCCATGTGCCATAATATTGCTACATTTGTTTTGGGTCTATAATCTGCATGTGAAAGAGAACATGTGGCTTTTGACCTTCTGAGCCTGGCTAATTTCACTTAAGATGATGCTCTCCAGTTCCATCCATTTACCTGCAAATAACAAAATTTCATTCTTCTTTGTGGCTGAGTAAAATTCCACTGGGTATAAATACCACATGTTCTAAATCTATTCGTCAGTAGTGGGGCATCTTGTCTGTTTCCATAGCTTAGCTATTGTGAATAATACTGCAATAAACATGGGTGTGCAGGTGCCTTTGTAGTAACCTGACTCACATTCCTTTGGGTATATCCCTAGGAGTGGTATTGCTAGGTAGTATGGCAGATTTATTTCTAGTTTTTTAAGGAGCCTCCATACTGTTTTCTGTAGTGGTTGCACTAGCTTATAGTCCCACCAGCAGTTTATGAGGGTTCCTTTTTCCCTGCATCCTTGCCAACATTTATTGTTGTTAGTGTTCTTGATGGTAGCTATTCTAACAGGAGTGGAATGGAATCTTAGTGTGGTTTTGATTTGCATTTTCTTTATGGCCTGGGATATTGAGCATTTTTTTAATGTGTTTTTTAGCCATTTGGATTTCTTTGTTTGAAAAAGTTCTATTCAGTTCAGTTGCCCATTTCTTTATTGGGTCATTGATTTTAGAGAGGGGTTAGGTTTTGAACTCCTTGTATAGTCTGGTTATTAGTCCCTTGTCTGATGTGTAGCTAGCAAAGATTTTCTCCCACTCTGTGGGTGACCGCTTCAATTTCGAGACCATTTCTTTTGTTGTGCAGATGCTGTTTAATTCCATGTAGTCTCATTTGTCCATCCTTTCTCTTATTTGCTGAGCTGCTTGAGTTCTACTGAGGAAGTCCTTCTATGCCTATTGTTTCCAGTGTATTCTCTGCTCTTTCCTGTACTAGGTTCAAGGATGTTAAGATCCTTAATCCACTTTGAGTTGATACTTGTACAGGGTGACAAACATGGATCTTGTTTCAGTTTTCTGCAGGCAGATAACCATTTTTCCCAGCAACATTTGTTGAAGAGGCTGTCTTTTCTCCATCGCATGTTTTTGGCACCTTTATCAAAAATTAGGTGTGTGTAGCTGTGTGAATTCATAGTTGTGTCCTCTGTTCTGTTCCACTGGTCTTCATATCTGTTTTTGTGCCAATACCATGCTGTTTTTATTGCTATGGCTCTGTAGTATAGTTTGAGGTTGGGTATTGTGATACCTCCAGCATTGCTCTTTTTTTCTCAGTATTGCCTTGGCTATTTGCTGACTTTGTGTTTCCAAATGACCTTTAGGGTAGAATTTTCAATCTCTGTGATGAATGCCATGGGATTTTGATGGGAATTGTGTTGAACATGTAGATTCCTTTTGGTAGTATAGCCATTTTTACTATGTTGATTGTGCCAATCCATAAGCATGGGAGATCTTTCTATCTTCTGTAATCTTCTTTGATTTCTTTCTTCAGTGGTTTGTAGTTTTCCTTATAGATGTCATTTACATCCTTAGTTAAGATTTTTCTTAGACATTTTTTAAGGCTATTGTAAGTGGAATTTTTCCCTATATTCTTTCTCAATCTGTTTATTGTTGGTATATAGAAGGCTACTTTGCTGAAGCTGTTAATGATATTTGGTGTTTTTTGGATCTTTCAGGTATAGGATCATGTCATCTGTGAATAGGGATAGTTTGACTTCTTCTTTACCTGTTTGTGTTCCTTTTATTTCTTCTTCCTCTCTTATTTCTCAGGCTAGAAATTCCAGTACTGTGTTGAATAGGAGTGGAGAGAGTGGGCACCTTTATCTCATTCTTGACTGTGGGGGAAATAGCTTCAGTTTTTCCCCACTAAGTATGATATTGGTGACAGGTTTGTCATATATAGTCTTTACTATGTTGAGGTACATTCCTTCTATTCCTAGTTTTTTCAGAGCTTTTTATCATGAAATGGTGTTAAGTTTCATCAAAGACTTTTTCTGTATCTATTGAGATGATGAGGTGGTTTTTGTTTTTGCTTCTGGTAATATATTGTATTACATTTAATATTTGTGTATGTTGAACCATCCCTGCATTCCTAGGATGAAGCCAACTTGGTCATGTTAAATGATCTTTCTGATATTGTTGGATTCGGTTTACCATTATTTTATTGAGGAGTTTTGCATTGATGTTTATTAAAGAGATTGACCTGTAGTTTTCTTTTTTTTTGGATGTGTCCTTGTCTGGTTTTGGGATGAGTGTAATACTGGTTTCGTAGAATGAGTTAGGCAGTCTTCCATTCCTTTGTATTTCATGGAAAAGTTTAAGGATTGTTGGAATTAGTTCTTCTTTAAAGGTCTGGTAGAATTCAGCAGAGAAGCCATCAAATCCTAGATTTTTCTTTTTGGAGAGATTCTTTATTACTGCTTTATTAACATGCTTTATTGCATGCTATGGGTCTGTTTAAGTGATCAATATCCTCTTGGTTCAGTTTTAGATAGTCATATGTATCTAGAAATTTGTCCATTTCTTCTAGATTTTCCAATTCATTTGAATATAGTTTCTTAAAGTAGTTCCTCATGATTCCCTGGATATTCTTGGTGTTTGTTGTATCTCTCCTTTTTCATTTCTAATTTTATTAATTTGGGTCTTTTCCCTCTTCATTTTAGTAGATTTGCCAGGGGTTTGTCAATCTTGTTTATTTTTTAAAGAACCAGCTTTTTATTTCATTGATTCTTTGTATGATTTTTTGGTCTTTATTTCACCCCTTATTATTATTATTTCTCTTCTTCTGCTTGTTTTGGGTTCTGCTTGTTCTTGTTTTTCTAGGAGTTTAAGATTAGCATTAGGTTGTTTATATGCAATCTTTCTGTGTTTTTAATATATGCACTCATGGCTATAAACTTTCCTCTTAGGACTGCCTTTTCTGTGTTCCAGAGGTTCTGGTAGGTTGTGTTTTCATTTTCATTAAATTCCAGGAACTTTTTGATTTCCTCCCTTATTTCTGCTATGACCCACTGATTGTTGAGCAATGTGTTGTTCATCATCCAATTGTTTGAGTATTTTCTGCTGCTGTTTTTGTTGTTGAGTTCTAGTTTTATTGCATTGTAATCAGATAGTATTTGTAGAGACTTGCTTTGTGCCCTAAGATATGATTTATTTTGGAGAGAGTTCCATGGGTTGCTGAGATGAATGTATGTTGTGTGTTTCAGGATGGACTACTCTATAGACATCTGCTAGTTCCATTAGATCTATTATGTCATTTAGTTCTTGGATTTCTTTGTTGATTTCTGTCTGGATGACCTATCTATTGTCGATAGAGGGATATTAAAGTCTCCCACTACCACCGTGTTGGGGTCTATATGAGCTTTCAAGTCCTTTAGTGTATGTTTTATGAAGTTGGGTACACTAACATTGGGTGCATATAAGTTGATAATTGTTATTTCCTCTTGATGTATTGCTGCTTTTATTAGTATGAAGTGAACTTCTTTATCTCTTTTGAGTAATTTGTTTGAAGTCCACTTTATCTGATATAAGTATTGCTACTCCGTCTGTTTTTGCAGGCCATTTGCTTGGTAGGTCATTTTCCGGCCTTTCTCCCTAAGCCAGTGTTTGTTTCTGTCAATAAGGTGGGTCTTTTGTGAACAACAGATTTTTGGTCTTCCTTCTTAATACAGTTTGCCAAATGTTGTCTTTTTATGGAGGAGTTGAGTCCATTAACATTCAGTGTTAGTATTGAGAGGTATATGGTAATTCCTGCCATTTAGTTGTTTTTGTTTTTTAAGGATTTGAGTGTGTGCAACTGATTCAGTGCTACTCTCTGAGTACTTGTATGTTCTTCTCATGAGGTTTAATACTTCCTGTCCCTTTGTGGTTATGTTTGTTTTCATCTTCTGTGTGTAGGATTTCTTGCAGAATCTTCTGTAGTGGTGGGATGGTGGTCATACATCATTTTAGTTTCTGTTTATCATGGAAGACTTTTACTCCTTCATCAATTTTGAATGATAGTTTTGCTGTGTAGAGTATCCTAGGATTGAAATTATTTTCTTTCAGTGCTCAAAATACCTCACTCCATGCCCTTCTTGCTTTTAAGGTTTCAGTTGAGAAGTCTGCAGTTATTTTGATGGGTTTGGCTTTATATATCATTTGTTTTTTCTCTTACAGCCTTCATTATTCTTTCTCTGTTCTCTGTGCTACTTGTTTTAATGATAATATGCTGTGGAGAGGTTCTATTTTGGTCAAGCCTCTTTGGTGTCCTGGAGGCTTTCTGTACCTGAATGGACAACTCTTTCTCAAGATTTGGGAAATTTTCTGTTATTATTTTGTTGAATATATTGCATATCCCTTTGGCTTCTTTGATGCTTATGATTCACAGGTTTGGTCTTTTGATGGAGTCACTGAGCTCTTGTGTATTCCTTTCATACTTTTGAGTCTTTTGTCTAACAATTCTTCTGTTCTTTCTCTAATATCTATTTTGTCTTAAAGTTCTAAGATTCTGTCTTCCACTTGTTCTAGTCTGATGGAGTGGCTTTCCCTGTATTTTTTATTTGATTTAAGGAACTTTTATTTTCAGGGTTTCTGTTTGATTCTTTTTTCTGAGGTTTTCCATATCTTTGTTAAATTCTTCTTTCATATCTTGTGTTGTCCTCTTTTCTCATGTATCTCTCTCACTCTCTCTTTTTTTTATCTCCTTTGTTTCACTTTGGAGTTTGTCAAGGTCCTCTCTGAGTTCATTTAGTTGTTTCTGTTTCTTCTCAACTTTTTTATTTGTGGTATTTCTTGAGTGCATCTTGTACTTTCTGGTTAATCATGTTTTGTACCATCTCCCTGAATTTCTTAGTGATCTTGTCCATGATTTCCTCTCTTAGAGATTTTTTTGTGGGTGTTGCTGAGCTCATTGGTGGTATTTATCATTGTTCTGTTGGGGTCAGGAATTGGGTATTCATTTTCTTCATCTCCCAATAAGTCCTCTATTGAATTATTTGTATTTTAGGGGTATGATTTCCTGGCCCCCTTCTTTTCCCCATACTTCTATGATGTGCCGTGCTCCTATATTGTTGAGTGGCTAATTGGGGATTTTAATCACCTGTTATCTTCCCCTTGACTCAATTACTGTACTATGACTGGCTTATTTGTTAGCTAGGTTGGTGTGCTATTTCTGTTTTCTCTGACTAGGTGTTATAAATTAGCAAAACAAATTCACTGATTCAATGTTGGACCAGTTATTTACAAAATATGTAGTGAGTCCATTGGTGATATTATTTATAAGCCATGGAGATTGGGGGATAACAGTTGTTTGGGTAGAGGTGGACACTTAGGTATTGAAAAAGCTGGCACTGGAGGAAGGGGCAGGAAGGAGTTATGGGATGGGGGAGGGATGTGAAGTATGGGGGTTCTAGGGTACTAAGTCCCTAGTATGTGTTGAGGTGTAGTTCAGTCATTATGGAAGAAGGTGCTATTGTCAGGGTTGTTGAGGGATAGGAAGGATGGTGTAATGTATAAAGTTGGTATAATAGACTATTCAGTGGGCTTTGTATTTTGAGGAGCTCAAGGTAGTAGAGGGAGATGGAGGGGCAGGAAATGAAGGAAAGGAGGGGGAAAGGGAGGAGGAGAAAATAGAAAGTGATGAGAATGAAAAAATTGGGGTAGGGAATGGAAAGTGAGGCAATAGAGGGCTGAGTGAGTTAGTGTTAGGACAGAATGGAGAAGGGAGTTAGGTAATAGTAAGATGGAAGAAAAAAATGAAGAAAATAAACATTAAAATTAGAAATTAAAAATACAAAAAACAAAATAAAAGTAAAGCAAAATAAAAATTTTAAAAAGATATATATATATATAATTCAATGAATGTTCTGGACTCTTTCCTCTGATTTCAGGTTGAGGTGGTGATGCTTTTATTTTTTATAGGGGCTTTGGCCAAGACTATCCCTTCTTAAGTTTGGTATGATGGGTTGTGTGGCAATGAGTGTTGCTCTTCCCTATCAGAATGCTTTGGGGGGGCTTAGCTCTGGGTATTTGACCCTGGGCTTCCTTTAGTGGAGTAAGGCCTCTGGAGCAAGTGGGTTCTCAGAAGTGGTCCTGTGAGGGGTTGGTAAATGAGTAGTCACCAGCCCCTTCCACTTGCAGGGCAAGCCTGTGAGTTAGAGATGAGCTTTTCTCTTGATGAGACTGTCAGTTTTGGCTTGCTCTTGGTTTCTTCAAGGCAGTGCAGTGCCTGGCTTTCCCTACAGTGGCTGCTGAGTTGCCCCACCCCAGTTAGCTTTGCATTCTGCCCTTCACCCCCAGGCAGATGGAAAATATTCCCTCTGTGTATTTGGCCACCAGTTTTGTCAGGAAGGGGTGCAATTGGCTTTTCTAGAATATGTGGGTCCATCCCAAACAGTGTGTTGTGCTCACCTGGAGCGTTAGCAGATTCACATGGTTGAAAATGGATCAACTACAGGGCAAAGCAGGCAGGCGGCAGAGAGAGGTTTTGTGTCTGCTTGTTTTGGAGGTCCAGGTCTTCCCAGATGCTTGCAGCAGCTCTTTCTGTGGTTCTCTGCATTGCATTATTGTTGGCAAGGTTGCAGATACACTAAGGCAGAGAGAGATCTGTATAGGCAGGTGATAGTCAGGGGTTCTGTGTCTGCACATATTATGGCAGATACAGGTACTCCAAGATGCTTACAGGTCTCTGCTGTTCTCTGCATTGTGTTTTATCTTTACTGATCCAGGTGGGAGGAATTAAGAGAGAGAGAAAAAGAAAAGAAAAAAAAAAAAAGAAAAAAAAGCAGCGGATTGGCAGGGGCTATCTGACTCTGCTGCTAGCTGTTCCCAACTGGTGAACCTCATTGTGTTCATTTTAAGTGAATTTAATATTGTGCTCTGATGATCCTAGAGTACAGTTCTCATAGCACAATCTACCCTAGAAACACTCCTGAATACCAGTAACTTGAGTTCTGCCTCGAACACTCACAAGTTAAGGAAATTTGGGCAAGTCACTTAACCTCTCTGTTTCTTAATGTCCTAAAATGAGGTTAACAACTACTTCATAGGGTTGTTTTAGAAAGTTGAGTTTAATAATATATGTCAAAGGTCTTTAGAGTGAGAAGCCTCATATCAATGTTAAAGGGTATTATTAGCATTGTCACTAATGAAAAATATGCTCTGGAAATTCCAGAGACGGTTTCTACTTTGGCAAGGTATAAAAGCCATAATTATCATTGGTATGAATTTTCTTTGGGTATTGCTTGGACCAGTTGCTTCTCAAGTTCCTATTCCAGGAGAGTCAACATTACCTGAGAATGTACTAGAAATGCAAACTCTTGGGTCCTACCACACCTCTGCTAAATTAGAACCTCTGGGGGTAGACCCAGCAGTTTGTGTTGAAGAAGCTCTCTAGTTGATTACCATGCCACTAAAGTTTGCCCTTCACTGACTTAACTTTATGCCCAACTGAGTATGTGTGGGCTCTGATTTTGTGATGAGCTGGGCTTCCTTTAAGATGTGGAAAAGCTTCTGAAAGATACGAATGTATACAGTTAACCTTGCGGTATCATCATTAGCTGACTTTCCACATCATGCATGCCAGTGATGTGTGCCGTTTCTCTGCATAGGCATAGATCCTAAGAGTACAGGTTCTTGAAGCATCACCTCGGCTAAGCAGACTTAACAGGGACTATGGTGGGGCCCAGAGAGGGAGTTTTAAGGTTTCCCTTCTTCAGGGGGATAGTATCTGTTGGATGAGCCAACTGGTAAACTAGTTAGTGAACTAGTTAGTAAATTAGTGAACACTCCACTGAGTGTAATTCCTGTTTGGGCTACTCCTGAATGCTAGGTTTTTGCTTTCCCTGTAACATCCTTAGTCTTCTTCACATGGCACTGATTTATTAGTGAGTCTGAGGTCTGTCTCTGAGGTGTTCTGCCAGGTCTGAGAAAAAATCCAGGTGCCCATTGCATACCTGTACTTCTCCATCATGCCCCAGGATTGCAGCCATGCTGTGTCTGTCACAGTAGACAGGGGACTATAGTTACCTAAGTGAAAACCAGAGTTGTAAATTTAATTAAGATGGAGGAGGGTAAGTGGTGGGAGAAACATTAAGTGGATCATGGTGCTGTCATGTTGAGCCACAAGGGCAGAGGCACGTGGAGTTTGTTAAATGTTTATTGAATGAATGAAGGAGGAATAAGTTTTGGGTTTAGGGAGCTAAGCTGGCTATACAAGTTATAGGTATCTTTCTTTTCCCAGATGAACAGACATTATGCTTTGATTGAATGAACTATTAGGTATGTTTAGTTTTAAATGCAGACATAAATAGATTTGGTCTTTCCGTGGTTCAAATTTCCTCCCATCAGCTTTGCCTTAATTATCCACAAGTGTTCCAAGCCTTCATTAGCTAAATAGGATGCAGATGATGGTCATTAGTTGGGGATATAAATCCTGCTGGCACATTCCATGGCTTTTTACTTGGCTAATTGAAATTTTCAGTATTCATGAACTACAGAAAACACTGTAATTTTATCATTTATTTGGGTGCATAGTTTTTTTCTTTGGTTGGTGCTTATAATTATGCAGTTAAAAAATAAAAGTGAAAGGCACACTTTGCCTGGTGGGCCTAACACTTAATTCGATGTGTATATATCACTTGTCTACTAAAGCATGAAGACAAAATGCAAATTGATAATTTGTAAGGAAGCCCAAGGATCAGCCTACCTAACTGTCTAACAAAGCAAGCATCCAAGTGGTTTGCACTTTGGGACTCATTCATTTAAATGCAAGAGATTTCCAAATTGTTAGTAATATGAGCAGGTCTAGCCCTGACATTTACCAATGAGTGAGAAATCATCCAGTGTGTCTGTGAGGTGCAAATTGGAGGTATCAAATGGAGGTGCTTTCTCCAGGCATCATGAGCTCTTCGCCTTCAACTGTATTTGACCATTTATCAAAACTAGCTGGCTTCTCACTGTTGGTATCTGGCTAAGAGTGAAAAATACCCCCCAACCCCACACAGACACATGTGCATACAGGGGATGCTTTAAATAAAATTTTATAACATTGCCACCTCAGAGATTCAGTTTCTGAATTCCTTTATTTTTATAACCCAATACTTACGCTGTTCCGATTTAATTAAGTAAGTGTCATAGTCTGCTGCTTTTAAAATATAAATCTTATTAATGGAAGAAATTGGTTAAGTAGAGGTAGAATATAGTTATTCTAGTTTCCTTCCTAAACCTAATTTAATGGGAATAAAAAACACTCTAATAATTCTAAGAGGTAAATACGCCCTTAAAATGAACATGTGGCGATAACAATACTTCACAAAACATTCCCACCAGTGAGAACCAGGTGAGCAGTTCATCTTCTAGAAGTCTCTTTTGGCAGACTATACTGGATGACCATTAATTATTGATCTTCCATCTGTGGGATCTCTGACTAAGGACTTACTAGGGTTAGTTTTTTTAATCCCAAATTACTTTTCCTTCTGGATTACTTTTGCCTTTCTACCCACTTGGAGTATTTCTACAAATGGCTATAAATGTTAATTTAGGGAAGACAAGTTCATGTACCCAAGTCTATCAAATTAACCACGAATGTGTCTCAAAGTAAAATGTAAAGGCATTTTGTAGGTTATTCTTCTGTGGAACATCTGTATAATGGTGAATTACATGGGTCAACCTGATTTGGCAAAGGGATGCACTGATAGCTGATAAAACATTAATTTGGGGAGTTACCTATGAGGATTAGCATTTCAGTCAGAATATTGAGTAAAGTAGATCTGCCCTCACCAGTGTGGGAAGCATCATATAATCTATTGAGAGTCAGTATAGAACAACAAGGTGAAGGAAAGGTGAACTCTCTCTCTCTCTCTTTCTGGACATCCATCTGCTTTCAGGCATTAACAGCGAAGATCCTGGTTCTTGGGCCTTTGGACATTGGAATTTATATTAGCATCCTCCCCCATTACCCAGGTTCTTAAGCTTTTGACCTTGGACTGGGAGTTGCACCATAGGTTTCCCTATTTCTCAGGCCTCAGAGTCGGTCTTAATTTGACCTCTGGCTTCCCTAATTCTTCACCTTGAGATGGCATATTTTGGGACTTCTCAGCCTTCTTAATGGTGGGAGCCACTTCCTATAATGTCTCTTCTTACCTCACTCTATATTTCCTACTGGTGCTGTTTTTTTCTAAAGAACCCTAGCTAATACACCTCTAAAATTCTCTCCACCTTAGTAGATAATCAAGAGCTGACCATGTTATTCAGTCAGGTGTTCTCGCATTAGAGAATGGAGGAAAAAAGTAAACCTCATACTCACTGTATGCTTGATAAAGTCAAACAATATTTCTAATAAAGTTTGACTCCTTTTCTTCAAATTAACAAGACAAAAAAAACCAAAAAACAAAACAAAACCAAAATATGGGTATCCTTATTTCACAGTAAAGAATTCAAACTTCAAAACCAATGACTCACAAGAAAGTGTGTCAAGAAGGGATAAGACTCAGAGCCTGGACTCCTGAGCAAGAGGTCCATTTGCTTTCCTGACATAAAAGACCAGACAACTTTAAGCTATTAGGAGATCATGGTCAACTAGAGTGACTCAGCAGCAGCCAAGATCAAGGTTAAGTGTATCGTGGTGCACTTTGCCATGCTCACACAGATCTCCCTGCTGCTAGGGTGCTGCCAGAGAAGTTTTCTGCTTTCTTTGGAAATTGCACTTGGCTGAAAAGATTCATGTGCTCAGGATTGTGCTCCTTTTCCAGGCCAGCCCTTCAGCTCTCCCATGCTCAGAGTGAGCCTTTCCCAGTTTCAGAGCATCCCTTTAGTTTGTTGAGACCTCTGTTGATTTTTTACCACTGCCTAAATTGTTCCTCTGCTCCATCTGCTTCCTTCTCTTTCCTTCTGTAAGCTATGACCTGAGAACACTCCCTAATAAACCTCCTGCATGCCAATCTCTACCTCACAGTTTGCTTTTTAGAGACTCTAACTTGCAACCTGTGTCTTTAGATCTTTTCCCATCGCCATGAGTGGCCAATGTCCTTATGACATAAGTCTTCATTTTTCTTCTATCAAAATCTTTTAGCCAGATGCTGGTGCCTCATGCTTACTTGGGAGGCTGAGATTGGGAGCATCATAGTTTGAGGCCAGTGTGGGCAAAAAGTTCTTGAGACCCCCATCTTAATCAATAGCTGGGTGTGGTGGTGCACCTTACCATCCCAGGCTATGTGGGAAGCTCTCAGTTCTAGTCTAGCTTTAGCACAAAAGTTTGAGAGATTCCATCACAACAGAAAAAAAAAGGTCAAGGTAGTGGTGTGCTCTAGCCATCCCAGCTATGGTGGAAAGGGTACAATAGGAAGATTATAGTCTGGGCTTGCTTGGGCAAAAAGTGAGACCCTTGTTCCAAAATAATAGAGCAAAAAGGGCTGGAGGTGTGGCTTATGCGATAGAGTGCCTGCCTAGCAAGCACAAAGTCCTGATTTCAAACCCCATAATAGCCAAAAGAAAATTCTACTTTTGAATTTATTAAAAAACAAAAAAACCCTCAAAGTATAAAAATTTGCTTTTGGAAAGAATCTGATGAATTAATTTTCTTTAAGGTTAAGGGGCTAATGAAGTGTGAGCCACGAAATCTCTCTGTAGCGACCTACACACTATAGCATCCCTCATTAGTTGTTCACAATAATCCAAGGCCTTATGCTAAGAACAGAGCACCTACATGTGGAACTTCAGGCATTAGTACATAAATGGTTAAAAATAGTGTCTTCCCTTTCCAAACTTGTTTGAGTAAATTACTGAAACTGCCAATGTATCCATCCCCATGCTGGTCACCTCACTAATAGGGTTAGAAGTCAGTGCTTTCAGAAAAGACTGTTTTATTGTGCTTAGACTCCTGTGACAAATATGGCATCATGAAAACTTTGGTGGAGGTGACTCATTAAGAGTTTCCCCGTTTAGTAGAAAAATATTGATGCAATAATTAAGAAGGTCACAGCATGGGTAAGTCACAATGTCTTGAGTCTTTCATTTTCAATAATTAAAGTGAACATTTTATTGGATGGTTCAGAAAGCCCACCCAAAGTCATTCACAATAGCAGCAATTAGGAAACTGGAATGCCAGTTAAAGTCTTTAGAAGGGAATGAAATGAGATTGGCAAAGTGTATAGGTAAAATTCCCTTAGAAAATGGCTAAATGGACCATGGACTCTCATTGATCCATGCCACCCCACTTTCACACTCATTCCAGGTATTAAGACTTCACTATGTATTTGTCCTTTGGCTCAAGTGGTTACTTTCTGCAAATGTAATATAAGAGATACTTGCATGGTTTTGTGTGTGTGTGTGTGTGTGTGTGTGTGTGTGTGTGTGTGTGTGCATGAAGCTAATTTCACCCATCTTTGATACTCATTACTGCTCCAAACATGTTTCTTATGTTACTTGAGACTGTTCTCACAGGTTGGATGGTATGTTTAATTTTGAAGATCATTTCCCCTGGGGCTACAGCACTAATGTCTCAATTTTTAGATATGATCCTTAATTTATTCTCCCTGCTGGTATATCTTAAGCTTACTTAAAAATGCAGTTATTGTACCTTGAGTTGTCCCAATATGGAGTCTTCAGTAGCTGGAATTTGGGTTTTCCACAGATTGTGACTCCTATTTATATGATAGAGTATGAAACTTGAAGAGAAATGCCTGCAATCAGACTTCTGTGTCTTGGGGAAAATTTAGTTGCAGTAGCCAGGGAGTCAGGATCGTTCTACAACAAGTCCCTTTAGTGGCTAGTCTAGTTGTTCTCAACAAGGGCAGTTTGCCCCTAGGAAACCTTTGGCAATGTCTGGAGAGATTTTTGGTTGTTACAACTAAGGTGGGCAGAGTGATATTAGATGTGTGACAAAACATCTTACAATGTATGGCAAGCCCACTACTTCTCTGCAACAAGGAATTATCTGGTTCAAATGTTCATAGGCTGATGTTGCAAAATTCTGGTTTAACCAAGTGGACAGTAGATATGTGCTAAATATCGTGTATTTTTGCCATTATTTAGGAGTCTTTTCTCTTGCTCCTTTCCCTTCTCTGAGCTTCACTCTTCAATGCAGTAATGTAGAGATCTGCCTTTCCAGCACCAAGTTCTAAAGATACAGGACAGAAAGAAGATTGACTCTTTCATTGCTTTTCTTTGTTACATTGTTTTTCTTTATTACAATAGGATTATTAATGATAACTTTCTGAGTCTGGATTAGATATGATATGCCGAATGCTCTGCTGTATAGTTTACATAGATTATCTTCTTTAAATCTTACTACAACTTTAGAATAAAAGAATATCTAGCCATATTTTATGGGTAAGGGAAATAAAGCTAGAAATAAAATAGCTTGCCCAAAGTCAGCACTGCTATGAAGTTAACTCTAAAGCCAGTTTTAAATTCCCTCCCAACATTTGTATCCTTACTAGAAACCCTCTGAAATGCACTTAATTGAGGTTGTATACAGAGAACAACTAAACTAAATCAAAGCATATTTAATCCAAATTAAGCATTATACCAGAGGACTTGATGAAAACATTACTGAAAAATTTATAGTCACCATTATAATTTAATAAATAAGTAGTAGGCCTTTAATGAGTTTATTTCAATCCATGTAAAACTAAAGACAAGATATCATGTTTGAGTAGAATGCTGAAGAATTTTTGAGAAACAAAAATAACATATAAAAAAGAATATTTATGAATTTCTCATTTAAAGAAAAAGAAGAGTTTATTTAAAACATCTCAACACCATCTGTGTGACTGGCCACAGCTATATTTCAGTGTGTACCATAGTCCTAAAAGAACAAACTTGTACTGTAAATCCCAACATAGACTTGAATGCTAATGTGCAGATCTGTGCAAAAGTAGGTAAGAGGTCAATCCCAGGGAGCATGAACATGGTAAAGGAAGTAGGAAGGAGATGGAAAGCTAGCACTATTTTGTGGGTGCACAAATCTCTTCATCAGAATTTGTGAGAAGCTTCACTCTACCATTTAGACTCATAACAGCTGTCATGTGAAATAGTTTGGATATTTGTATTTTTAACATTTTGTACATCTGAGCATCATGCGTAGTTGAAGGTAGGGCTGGAGTCAGACTGCTAGCTTTGGTTCTTGACCTAACTACATCCAAAATGTGTTATCTGTGGAAGTTAAGCTAATCGCACTCCAGTTACCTTATTTATGAAATGAAGACTTGTAAGAGTCCTTTCCTTATTGGATGATTGTTGGCCCATAATGGATGTTCCATCCTGGGTGGAGTGGCTTTGGGATGTGAAGGACATATTTTAAAATCCAGAGAAATCAGAGGGGCCACAGGAGGTGGTGTCCACCTTGGACTCGAAATGAACAGGGAAGGTCAACATCATCATACTTTGACAGTTCTAATGTATTCACCACCTTCCTATTTCGCAGCCCACCATTTTCAGCACATTGACCAATGGGAAGTCCTTATCTGACTGCAAAAAGGTAAGTCAGCATCCAAGAAGTCCACATGCTGTCAGAGGAATAAAGGATACAAGTAGGTGACATTCAGTTGAAAGCTGTGTTCTGATCTCATATTATCTACCTTTTTCTTCAGAGACAGAAATGTGAATGGTTCACTTTGAGGATGTAAGAAACTGCATTACTATTTGACATCATTTTATTGCAAAGAGACTGGCTCTGTTTCCATATATTTCTATCTCACTATTATCTGAAATTTTATTTTGCAAGATGAGTATCAGGGGAGTTAGGGGCATGTTGTCTAAACTGCAATGCAGGTTTCTATATCTTTGCATATTTAAACCTAATAAACTTAAACCCAATACAATGGTATAATGATTTTGTATTTTGAAAGTTGATTGTATAGCATAAAAATTGGGTTTGGATTCACCACAGTCAAGTTTGAGAAGCTGTCATGCTTTGTAAAAGGATTAGCTTCACCAGCATCTGATGGAAGATGTTCCTGTAATAGATCGTGTCTGCAGAGTGCCTGCCATAGCAGCATGCCTAATTCCCCTTCTCACAGGCTAGGGGTCACTTTTATCCACCTCTTTAATCTCAGATTTAACTAGATCTTCTCCTTCTGGGGGAGAAAGAAGTGATTTTACAGTCCAAACAACTCAAATAAATTATTTGACACTATCAATTGATATGGAAAACCAGGTGCATGAAGAGTTTACCTGTGCCTAATATATTAGTTACTTCGCATTTCTTAAGATTTTATACTATGACATTGTCTGTTGTGCTGTTTCCGTTTGTAATTTTGTTTGATGTAGAAGTAGCTAGCAGAGTATCTTTAGAGGTGGTGTAAGGGCCCACCACTCTGAACACATTCCATTTTATTATTTTGACAGTTTTAGATTGTCTGTTAAATCTCTATCTTGATTGAGTTCTACTATGTTTGTCTTATTCTCTACATTGAGTTGCAAACTGTTTGAGAATGAGGACCATGTATTATTTTTAGAATCATAGATATTTGACAACAAAGAGACTTTAGGGGATCTCTAGTTTCACCTTTTTCCCAGGGTGTGACTGGCTTTGATATTATTTATAGGTAGACATCTAGCCTCCACCCGAATACCCTATTGGCAGGAAACTTGAGGCTGATTTTTCCCTAGTGAGATAATCCTAAGAAGTAGAAAGCTGTCCACTTTACTGAGCCAATATCTATTTCCTTAGATTTCTATCTAGCTATTTAAGAATGAAGCCAGTTAATATTCTTTCTGATAACTTTCCTTCCCATACCATCCCACTCTAATGATTTTACTTATTTCTAATAGGATATAGATATGATTGATTTCCAAGGGTACAGAATGTGGGGATCTGGCTGGCTGGTTTTGAAACCTGGCTTTGCCACTTACTATTTATTATGGTTACATAGCCTATAGGTACTTCCCTTTTATTATCTGTAAAATGGGAATTATAATTGTATCTACCTTATATTAATAAACATGAAGTACTTATAAAAAGACCCAACACACAGTGAGTGCACATTAGCCATTATTATTCTTACTTCTAGACCATGTTACTTTTCTTTCTTTTTTTTCTTGGCATGGTCTTTGTTGTTAATGTCAAAAATTGGGTATCATTTTCCAGATGTGGCCCATCTGGCCTAAAATGTCATGTAAACTCTCACTCTTCATTCAGCAAGCTTAGTTTACCTATTTGGTATATGCCAGGCACAACCTAAGGCATAGGCTAATGTGAGACGGCAAGCTGTGGGCCTTGTTGAATGTATCATTGATATTCTACTAATAGCGTCAGATGTTGTCAGTTTCTATTTATAAGCCATGTCCTTCTGTTGGTCATATGAAGTTTGAAGTCCTTGCATGTACCTTTAAGACATGCTGCTGTTTAAACATGGTGCTTTTATATTTCTATAGAATGATTCTTTGAGTATCAATAGGGACCATTTTATGGATTCCTGTTCATTTAAAAAATTTTAATCAATGAAGCTAACTTATAAACCCAGTCATTCATTCAGCTTTATGTAAATTCTCACAGTTCTATGTCATGTGCAAATTGTAGTAGCACAGTTCATCTCTATGACTGCACTTTCATCCGTGTCCATTAACTAGTGTTTACTGAACACATGCTATGTGACATGTGCTGGAATATCCTGGTGAACAAGTCATGAATGCCTTATCTTTATCCTCCTAGAAATTACAGACACACTCATCAGACAAGTAATTGCCAAAGTTGGGATGAATGATACTATTATTTTTTGAGAGTTTTCAGGACCCCATGCCAGCAGTACCTAATTTGATCAAGAGGTCAAAGAACACTTCTTGGAAGAAGTTTAAGCAGGGATACCAGGAATGAATGAGAGGCTGAGTATGGTAGCTCATGTCCGTAATCATAGCACATGGGAGTTAAGGCAGGAGGATCAAGAGTTCAAGGTCAGCCTGAGCTACATAAGTGAAACTGTATCTCAAAGAAACAAAACAACAGCAACAGTGACAACAAAAAAGAATGGATGAGATTTGGCTGCATGAGGACAAGGTGGAGGCAGAAGAACGTGTGAATGCCTTGGGGTAAGGCAGGAGAACTATAAAAAGTTCATAGTGTCTGGATATTACAACTTGAAATGTATGAGGTGAGCAGTGAGTCAAAAAAGAGGTTGATCATAGAGATACTGGTACAACCATATTAAGAGTTTAAATTTATCCTTAAGGTAGTAAGAAATTTTAAGGGCTTTGAATTTGATAAAATAGGTGTGTACAACATAATGTAATTTTTATCTTAAGATCACTTGGCTGCCACAAGATAGATAAAACAAGACTTAACAAGACTTTTGACATGATGTCTAGGTATAAGTTTACTGATATAATCTAGACAAGAGATGGTAGTGGCCACGATCAGAATAGTGGATAGTGGCAGTGGGGGTCACAAAAAAATTTGGGTGATAAAATCAAAAACATACAATCATAATTTGGTTAAAAGCTGACAAAGAAGCTAAGGATGATTCCCAAATTTCTGACATGGGTAACTTGTATAATATTGGTGCTTTCTTCTCAGGCCATTAGCCAGAAGGGAAGAAATAGATGAATTCTGATTGGCACAAGTCAATTTTGTGGTGTTGCTAAGAACGAACAGCAGATAGTTGGGCATACAGATTTATAATTTAGGAATGCATTTTGGGCTGGATATGTGTATATGTAAGGAATATGCATATAAAGGATAATTGAAAGAGTGGAAAAGGATAAGATCACCCAAAGCGAATATATCCAGTTAAAAGGAAGAGAGTTTATAGGATTCTTGAGGAGAATTAACATATAAGACTTGGGAGAAGACTTTGAAGGAAATTGATATGTTGTAGAGGTTGGAAAATATCACAGAAAAAGTTAAGTAGATAAAAAAGAAGTAGTCATTAGTCTCAAAACTGTTGCTGAGAGGTTGAGTAAAATAAAGACTGTACAGTACATATTGGCTTTCATTAATATGGTAGGCTTTGCTGGTTTTATTGAGAGCAAAATGAGGAACATAGAAGCCAGACTACAATGGGTTTGATAAAGGTGAGAAAATAGAAATGGTAAAAATAAAATCTCCTTTGAAGGAATTTGTTGCAAAAGGAAGGAGAGAGATGAGTAGATGTACAGGGGTTATGGGGCTGAGGGAGTATGTCTTAAGGTAGGACATTTAAATATGATTAAATGCTGTTAGAAAGAAGATAATCAGCAGGGAAAAGATGAGGACTCAAGATGGGAGAGAGGGAACTTTCCACTGAGAGAGGTCACTGAGCAGACTGAAGACTTTGGATTGCAAAGAACTGAATTAGCCATGGACAGATGGAGGGGAACATCTTCTTCTATAATAGGAGGAAAGGAAGAAAGAATATGATTTATGTTGGCAAGAATTATGGGAGAAGGAACCCAAAATTGGAACTTTGCCATTAGATAGCTCTGATCACTTTATTCACCTATAAGTGGGGGGAAGAGGGGCAGGGAATTGGAATAATTGTTCAATCCCTTTGAGTCTACAGAACTTTATTATTCATTTATGAGGAAGAATAATTAGAAAAAGAATATTGTGAGTTGTTTACATAAATCTTATTCTTTTTTTCTATTTTATAGACAGGGAAATAGGAGGAACTTTGATATAGCAATGTTAGTTATACTATTCTTACAGTATTTATTTAATCCATATATTTCCCCACAATATTTTGCATCAGTTGTGCCAGTCACATGATCAACAATCTCTGGGCAAACTTGGTCAGTTTATAGGAGATTTATCTTAAGAAAATCACTCTTCCGTCTGTGTCTCAAGTAATGAAATGTCTGCTGAGAACAGGGTCCCTGCTGCTGACTGACTGGAGGTCTTTTCTACTTCGGTGTCCCACAGACCATGACCAAATGTAAACAAATCTTTACCACATCCTGAATATTCTTCTCTTAGTTCACCACCTTGGTTAATGGCTTCACTACCCCAAACTAGAAACCTCAGTGTCATCCCTGTTTCTCCTTTTACTTCTCATAGCTGTGAAATCCTATAAATTCCACTTTGAAATGTCCCTGGAATCTCTCTAGCATTTCTCTTGGCTTCTTTGTCCCTTCTTTCAAAGAGTACACTGACTCACTCTTTGCTCTTTCTTTATACCAAGTTTTTCCCTCTCCAATCCATTTTCCAAAATATTATTAGAGTTATTTTCCAAAAAACAAATAGCAAGTACATCAGTTCATATCAAACTCTTATTTAAAAATATCTAAGGGATTTTGGTTTTACTCAAAATAAACTTCAACTCTCCTGAGAAATCATTCCTATTCCCATTATCTCTAGCCGCAACTTAACCTAAGAAATTATCCTCACTTTGAGCAGCTTCCTGTCTTGTGCTCTACCAGATGGCTGGATTTGGAGGCCTTGCACAGACTGCTCCTTAATGTGAACTCCTTGATCTTTGTTTCTGTGTAGTTTCCTCTTCTTGGAATGCTTTTTGTTCCCTCTTCTCTGCCTGGAAAACATTTATTCTTTCATGGAGAAACCCTTCATATTGTTACTGCCTTTTCTTGACTTTCTTGATTTTTTTCAAGAAGGATTAGAGGTTTTACCTCCTGGCCACATAACATTTGTACTTAGTCTTAGTATAGACTGAATATCCCTTATCCACAATGCTTGGGATCAGAAGCATTTCAAATTCATTTTTTATTTTGGAACATTTGCATATATATAACATGTATGCATGCATCTTAGAGATGGAACCCAAGTTTAAACATGAAATTCATTTATGTTTCATATATATCTTATACACACAGACTGAAGGTAATTCATACACTGTTTTTAGAATACAGAGTTTCCCCTGTAGCTTGTCACCTAAAGTCAGATGTGGAATTTTCCAGTTGAGGCATCACATTGGTGCTCAACATGTTTCTGATTTTGGACCATTTTGGATTTCAGGTTTTTGGACTAGGGATACTCAAACTGCAGCACCTAGCAACAATCACATAACTTGTCAAATGTTTACCATATTCCTAGCTCTGTGAGAAGTGCTTTCTGTAGATTATCTCATTTCATTTTTACAACAACCCTTTGGTTAGTGATATCATTGCTATTTTATAGATAAGGAAGTTGAGGCCTAGAGCAATAAAGCACTTGCTTGAGGACATTCCAGTAGTAAGTGTTGGGGATAGGATGTGAATGCAGGCAGTCTGACTGCTGAACTGTTGCTTTTAGTGTTTTATTACCTCTTTCTCCCTCCCATTGGACTTTAAATACTTATTTATGGTTCTAATTTCCCCCTACACTATAAGCTCTTGGAGAGGAGGAATAATGACTGATTCTGTTAGGAACAGTTAAACAATACCTCACAGGTAATAAGCACTCAGAAAGGCTTATTCAATGAATGGATTCACTATGTTCAAGAGTATCAATTAGTGAGAGATCTTTCAGGGATCATTTTGTTTAACAAGCAGTCTTTTTTTTCTTTTTCACAGGAGTTGAGAAAAGAGTACTTATATATAGGACTTATGAAGGTCATTTTTACACTAAAATAAGGTGTTAATCAATAGCTGGGGAGATTGACATGTTTAGTTCAGCCAAAGATGGCAGATCTCCCAAGGCTTGCCTCCCAACACCACATTTCAGAGTTGTAAGAACCCTTATTATTTTCAGCCAAAGACCAGGCTACTCTTTAATTAAGAAAGCCTAGCAACAGTGAGAGGAGAAATGTGAATTCATTCATTCATTAAGGATTACTTATTGAGAGTCTCTACTATAAGGCATTTATTATTGTTGACATGTTACAGAAGAAGAATGAATGTGCTGAGATGTGAGATGACTCACTCCATGGCACATCTTAAACACAACTGAGACTATTGCAGGATAGGCCTAATATCCTCTCATATTTTCCATGGACAACTTCTTCATCCTATGTTATTTAATGAAGTTGACATCTGAGGGATGTGTGCTGGGTTGATAAATGCCAGAGAATGGTCCCTAAGTATGGTCCACAGTGTCTCATGCCATCTGTTTTATGTTCACTGATGTTTATATCTTTGTAATCTTAATATATTTACATCTCTCAGTGACAGATATTTGGGTCCACTTATTTTGGCTCAGCACTTTTTGTGGAAGGGCATTGTGATACGGCACTATTAAACACACAGCATTTAAATTTGAGAGTAATATGAAGAGTAATATGAAGCTTTCTCTGTCCCCTATTAGTACCACCCAGGGGCACATATTAGAGATAGGCTAGAAGTGATGGACAGGTAAGAGTGACAGGTGGAGGAAAGATCTGGGATAAATGAATACCAGGAAAAATTTAAAGTATAGGGAAGTCTTTTACAAGTTACTTGGAAATGAACAACAGCAATTTTTCAATTTGGTATTACAACATCCTGCTATAATTTCTATCTTATGTATAGTAACTTAGAATCTCACCCAGAATTCCTATCTATAGTCATAAAAATAGAATCCTTAAGTTGGAAGTTCATTTTCAAAATTCAGCTACCATTTTGATGCTTTATTATACATTTTGAGGGGGGAGGGTGGGGGGGAGCTCCATTTCTCTCTTTGTATGTTTCTCCCTGCACTTATGACATCTTGACACATATAAATGACCTTATAAAACAGTTTAGAAAATTTTAGTTTAAAAAGCTATTTTTGAAAAAAGAAACATATTTAGAAAATGTCTTCCTCTTATG
Organism: Castor canadensis; assembly: GCF_047511655.1. NCBI lineage: Eukaryota > Metazoa > Chordata > Mammalia > Rodentia > Castoridae > Castor > Castor canadensis. Next base: position 87,117,244 of record NC_133394.1, read on the forward strand.
TAAAAGATTTTAGATTTTAAAATATGTGGGAACCTAAAGGAAGTCCACCTACTGGCAGTGGTATTTCTGTGGAATTGTTTTTTGGCTATTATCAGACCCAACCAATCTTGAGTTTTGACTTGGGCCTCTCCACCATTATTAAAGATGCAAGGTTGTGTCCATATGGTCTTGGGATGAAATTTTTATTTTTAATAGACATTGATGATGCTTCACTCATGTAGACAAGTTACTTTTGGGAGGAGGTGACTATCACATAGAATATGATAGGCTACTGAAAGAGTCAAGCTTTCGCCAAGTTGACGAATAGGTCTCTGGTAAACCCAGGCCAAGACAGTATATTGGTGGTTAAGATATGTAGTCAGGGTTGGTTCTACAGCCTTTTGAAAACATACTATATCTGCTTTCCTGTTTTAAAGACATAATACCTTAGATGGCAGTCATTAACCACCACAAAGCTGTCTGGGAAGATTCCCATGACTGCCAGCCTCTTGACAGAATTTTCAAGCTGGTGGGTCATAGTGGCTTCTTCCCACGCCCTGAAAAAGGGCACAGAGATGAAGTCAACCCTGTCAGCATTGAGGAAATTCCTCAGTTCCTCTTTAGAATCCCATGTTCTGGAGTAGTCACAGCCATGGATATCATTTTAAGTAAATTTAAATGCTGTTCACTTTTAAAATAGAGTTTTGGGTAGCAACGAAGGCTCATTTTTGGCAGAGTGCTTGTTTTGCTGACTTGCTGTCGGGCTCTCTGCTGGGTGCAGGATGACATATGCACATTTTCAGAATTCCTATCCATTTTTCATATATGCCAGTACAGGTCCCTGGTTTATGGGAAGGAAGATTGTGTGGGACACAGGGGAGTTGTGGCAGCCTTTCCTCCCTTCTGCAACCCTTCCCTTCAGTTCCCCTCCCTTACCTCTCATTGCCCCAGCAAAGAAAGGGCTCCTGGCATTCATCTGCAATTTTTGAAATAAGAAAACTTGTCTCAATTCTTTGCACTCTCCTTTCAGGTCTCATTGACTGGTTTTGGTTTTTATCATTGCATTTTTTCCATCCCACTGTCATGAGAAGCTGGATATTGGTGGAAGCCAGGGCTAAAAGCACAAGCTTGGGAGCCCTGTTCTGTGATTGGCGTCCCAGGTCCACCACCCACAAGCTCTACAGCTTTGACCAAGTTACTTAGCCTCTCTGTGCCTCATTTGACTCATCTATAAACTGAGACAAATAATGTCAATGCATAATATTGCTATAAGAATTGAATGTTTGGATCCATGTAAATTTCTTAGAACAATGTCTTAGTAAGTGAGGGTCATTATTATTCTACTTATGTGCTTACTAAAAATAATTTGAGACTTGATAACTTGCTCTAGGAGAGCAATGATATTAGGACAAGTACATGAATAAACTTGGGCCAACATCAGTGTTTGGAAAAAAAAAGCAAACTAGTTGCACTGAATAAATACCCTTGTATGAATGTTTCTGATTCTCAATAACTAGAGTGCACTCAAGTTCAGTATTGTCATAAATTCTAACTCTATAGAAGCAAAGCTTTCTTTACAAAGCAAAGTATAAAATAATGGTAGAATGAATATACTTTTCTATGTCTCCAGCACCTGTTACAATTCTGAGCACACAGTAAACATTTAATAATACTTGCTAATTCATAACTTTAGCATAGAAAAACATTACTTCAAAGGCCACCAGAAAAAGGCTTGAGTGGAAAAGAAAGGAAGGAAGGAATCTTCATATGTCATACCTAGAACATTCATTGGTAGAAAAAGAACCTTATTACCTACTTAGGTACAGAATAAAATAGGAAATCTCTCTCTCCCTCAACTATATACTGATCCATTCTCTTTTTAAAATGTTAACTCACCTTGGCCATTAACATTATAATAGGTTTGGATAGCTATTATTGATTGCTGTGGTCTTTTCCAAATGGAGTCATTACTGTGGGCAGAGCAGGCTGGTGAGCTTGTCTCTTCCTTGCAGTCCGCATTTCAGTGGGTAGAGGACTTGGCCTGATGGGTAAGTGCCCTCCTTGCTGTCAGTGTACTAGCCATGGAGATAATTGGGTAGAGCGGATACTGGTGATTTTTCTGTAATGTTATGTCATATCCTTAAGCTAACAACTTTTCTTTCTTAAGCTTATGATAATGAAATTTTCAAAGGGAAAGACACATATACCCAAGCTCAAATCAATAGTTTACAGGATTAAAATTGGTTGTGGAGAACAGTCTCATGACTAAGAAGAAAAGAATAACCTGTTTCTATGTATTTTCTACTTTAAGCAAGAATCAAATAATGAATTAAAATTATTTTACTCTGAGTAAAATGTAGTGATCTTAAGTTTACAGTTAAATGATAACCAGCTTTTAAAATTTAACAACAGAATCACATCAGAAACATCATCTGGCACTTTTTGGGGTGTGGTTAGCATTACTGCTAAACACACCACTGTCAGTGTGGTACATACCCATTATTCTCTCCTAGCAGATGCTATAATTGTTACTGTCATTTCAGAATAAACAGCACATTTAGAGCCATGGATTGATGGTATGATATACTCATTGTCTGTAGCAGTAACACCACTAATAGGAAAGAAGGTAGTTAAGGGCAAATGTCATGAAATACGTTGCTCTGATCCCCCTTTGAGCTCTAATTATCATGGCTGCATCTGCATGGAATCAAGTTTCAAGAAATGACCTTTGCAGTCTGTTGTTCAGGCATAACTGCCCATGTAATACACATTTCAGAATATATGGGAAACAGTAGCAATTAGCATAACAGCCCCCACTGGTACACCTGCTACATCAAACACGAGGTTTTGTCACAGCAATTCCAGACTGCCAAAATAATTTAAAGGGGTAGCAAAAATAAAGGAGTGTTGACTAATCTTGCAAGTTATACATGCAAAAGGACATTTAATGATTGTGATCATTTTTTCCTTTTTGCTATCTTTTGTTTGTGAGCAAATGCCACAAAGGGTACTCTGTTCAACTGCATAATTGCTGCCTTGTTTCTTTGTCAAGTACTAAAGATATTATGGTGACCTTTCAGCTGGAAATTGTGTTTCCCTTGAGAGTTAGAGTTTTTTTTTACTAGGTTGCTATATTACTGAGCCTCAAGGGTATAGAGTAACTTCTTCTTTCTTTGTTACCTATTTTCCTTTCAGATTTTCCAAAATCTTCCATAATTGATATTGGGCTATAGTTCTTTAAGTATGCACACAAGTATAGCTACACACATTTAATTTACATAACGTGCTCTGATGGACAAGTTTTCACAGATACTTTATCTTGTTTTCCTAGTCTATAGCAAAGTACACTAGATGTGAAAAGAAGCAGAAAAATTAAAAGATGAATCAATATGAAGAATGGGGAAGAGTTTATGTAAATTGGATCTCTATACTGGCTCGAGATCCTTTTGATACAAGTGGAGTAGTCAGAATACTTAATTTACTCCAATTAAGAATGATCACTCTGGCTATTGTTGCTCAAAATGGGACCAATTACTCTACAATTGAGCTAATTGTAACTTGTGATTTAGCTCTTAGCTCTGTGCTTTTCTTTTGTTTACATAGATGATTTGTACTATATAGACAAAAGCAATCGCTCCCTCCTCTCTCTTCTCATGTTGACTGTTTTTCTTTATTATTTTAATTCTACACTTTGATGATTGCTATAATCTCCTAAATCACTGCTCAAATAAGACAGCTGTGTATGGTGACCTCAGAGCTGCTTGGTTAAGGAACTGGTGGCTGCACTGTGTGGTTCAGAACCTGTGGTGGACTTGCACCAGGAGCTGGGAGTTCTCCTGCAGGCCCAGTGAGACACACAGTCAACAATGCAAGACATAGTGTCTTGGGAACAGAACTCCTTTCTTCCTTTACTAAAGGAGTTGTTCTGGAGATAAGATGACCTCCACGATCATTTCCAACTCTTAAACTCTGTGGTTGTATTACTTGTTATGATGCAAAATAGGGATGAAAGTGACATAATACTAGTAATTCTTTTAACAATATGTTTTTTTTTTTTGAGAAGCTACTGTGTACCAGTAGTTGTACTAGTTCACAATAATGAACAGAATGTGTATTCCTACCATCTTGGAATTTATTCTGTTGGTTACAGATGCAAACAATACATAATAAACAAAATAGATGAATTTCATAGTGTCCTAGAATGTGAAGAGAAAAAGATGGGGGGCAGTATTAAAGGCTCTTGAGGGAGGGGTAGGTTGCCATCTTAAATAGGGTAGTAAGGTGTCATTTGGTCAGAGAGGGGGTGAGGAAGTTACTCACACAGATTGTTGGAGGAAGAGCATTGCAGGCCTAAGGAACAGCCAAGGCAAACCCCTGAGACCAGAATATACCTACAACACATGTAGAAGAATAAGGAGGGCAATGTGGCTGGATGAAAATAATAAGGACTAACATTTATTAACTCTTATATAATTGTAACATTTGTTAAGGTTTTATTATGTGCCAGTGACTATAATAAAACCTTTATAGGGATTAATACATTTTATTCTCATAGTGAACTCAGGAGGTACAACAACCATCTCTCTACATGATGAAATGGAGACACAGAGAAGTTAATTAATGTGTATAAAGTCACTCAATAGTAAGGTGCAGACTGCCCTGTCTGGTCAGTCAGATAAATAACTAACCTTTATCTAAATTCAAAGCAAATTCCAGAATTGACTCCAGTTGACTTGGCTTGTTGCAATAACCACCCGAGAATAAATCACAATGCCTAGAGTGTTGAGTATGTTGACTGACCAGATCTGGATTAGAACCTACCTCTGAGTTGTGATTCTGATCAGAGCTACTCAACCTATGGACCAAGAGTGGGGAGTGCTGGTTTTCCAAAGTCATGGAAGATGAATGGTGCTAAGCAGGTGAAAGAACAGCTGTCCAGTTTTTATACTGCATCTTGCCTTCCTATTTCTTTCCTATTCTTTTTCATTTCCATTGGCTCTGAATCCTTATATTTTCTTTTTTTACTTTGTAAGACAAGAATTTATCAGTATGAAAAAATCGCAGAGGATATTGAGAATGGAATGATAGAAAACAATTTTTGAAGAAAAGTTTTAAGACTTTATGGAACTCAATGTATGTCACTTTAGAATCTTTCAAGTGGCCCATAGAGAATGGGCTTTTGTTATGGAAAAATCATATAAAGTATTTAACATATATCATGGCTCACATATACCATGGGCTTTCAGATATTGATGAGAAGTTAGGGCATGACTAGTTGCCAAATCTTTGGGAGTGTAGGGTTGATGTAATGTATACAGAAACTGAGCCTCAGTGGAATGATGTAGGGATGTTTTAGATGCATTATCTGACTACGGTGAAAAGAATCTGTGAAATATACTTTGAACCTCATATGTGTCGTTTCCTGCTTGGGCTGTTTCACGTACTCTTGTCTTACTCCTGTCACTAACAGTAATAACAATATCGCTGAGATAGAGGTCTCATGCATTTGTCCTACATTCTCAACAGCATTGGTAATTTAACTATTTCATTGTAAAAATGTAGAGATTTAGAGACACTTCATGAAGTTTGAAGCCTCTGGGGACTATAGCTCTGCCTTCCCTTTGGACAAGGGATAGCTCTGAATCTATTACCAAATTTTCATGCAACCTGTTATTGATAGTTTAAGTCAAGCAGAGATTAGTGTCAGATTAAGCAAATTTAGCTTGACACCTGAAGTGTGCTTATATTTATGGAGATTGTAGCTGCTTGAATACATTTATCTTAAGGATTAACAGAAAGATTTAGCTTTTTTGCATTTCAATATTATTGTGGTTTTGACCACAGAAAATTCATTATGATGGGGAAAGAGCCTCTTTGTGGAGTTTTAAATAGATATCACTTAGCAGGAGGTATTTTTGTAAGCATAATTTCTAGCCTGTGCATCCCAATAACTTTGCATAAATTTCTTTTTTCTTTCTTTATTTTCATTTCTTTATCTAGCTTCCTCTTATTTTCCCTCCCACCTTACACTCCCTTTCTTTCTCTTACTTCTCTCCTTTCTTCCTTCACCTAATATATCAGTTAATACAGGATAAATTATTAGACACATCACATTCATTGAAATATTTAGCTCCTGGCTAAGACAATGGTTTGGATTCATCTAAACCCAATTAGTTAATTATTTAATACAAAAATTAAAGGTCTCCTAGGATTGTTTGAAAGAAAAACGGCAAATAACAAATGAATCCCTTGTTACAAATGAGCTCGTGATTTAGAGTGGGCAAGATAAAACTATACTTGGATAAATAAATCGCAAAAGGAGAAGCTCTATAATAAATGCATAAACTAAGTGCTTTGATAGCAAGGAACAGGTTGTGAATAACCCTTCCTGGGGAGCCACTAGCTTATTCTACCTGTCCCATTCTAAATTCTTACAAAGGCAATGTCCCCACGCATCTCTGGGTTATCGAATAGGTTTTCTGCTTGGTGGCCAAGGACCATTTATATTCTGAAACAGAGCCGAATGATTGTCTTCTCAAAGACTTGCCTACCCCATGGAAGTGAGTGGGGGAACCCTTGAACATGCTAGTGCTTTAAATACCATCACAAGAGATCATGAGCTCTGTCCTGCTCTGTTTGGGGTTGAGCCTAAATTTAATGATTTCCTCTAAAACCACAGACCATGCAGCCTTGTGGAGCTGCCTACATATGTTAACAAAAAATGATGCTTCTGGTGTGGAATTGCAAGACAAGCAGAGAACTCAGTAAATGACTCAGTGGGAGTTTTTCTCAAGGGAAGGATAAAGAAAAGAGTACACTGCTTTCTGGCAAGGGAAACTGGTACTTAATATGATTATTGCAACCCTGGGCACTTGGCTTTTCCCACTGGGGAGCTCAAATTTGATGAAGGCAGAGCTGCTGTTTCAGAGCTGAACCTCTATGAGTGTCAGGCATCCAACTGAGATGTCAAAATGGCCAATATTCCTGGCAAGGAGAGCTCTTTAATTAATTAGCACCTTGAGCTGGCAGCTGGCCACAAAAGCATCTGAACACCTTAGCCTTTAAAAGAACTGCAGAGGACCCTTGCCAGCAACCTGCTGCTCCCCCAAAAGCCTGCTGCAAGCGTCCACCTGTCTCCATGGGAAAGACAGGTGCCATGTCCTCCTGATGAGAGATCGGTTTCCACGAGGCATTCTTTGGTGAGAAGTCCATCCCTTTCACGCAGCCCTTGAGGTGGGATGAGGGTGAAAAGGAAAGTGCTGTGTTCTCTTTCTGTTTAGAGAGCTGTGAAAGTCAGCAGCTGGAGCAAACAGAAGGTGTTTAAGGAAAGGCTGCACTCCTGGTTGGATTCGAGTTTGTCATCTTGCATTCCTCTGGAAATCACAAGATGATTTAAGCAGGGAGAGATCTGGAGGCTCTCTGGTGTCATCAAGGTGACCTGGTGTTTTGAGGGTCATCGCTTCTGTTACCTGTTAAGATGATTTGAGACTCAGTTGCCAAAAGCAGTGTTGCTGGGGTCTCAGGAAAGGAAATATTTGGCATGCCCTTGCTGTGCTTGCACACAGCACCTTCTGCCCTATTGCTTCCAGGGGTGCACCTTGCCAGACTGACTTGGAAAGCACAGAGCTGTGCTCACCTTCCATGACAGAGAGAGACCTATTGGGCAGAAGTCATGGGGTTGTAATGAGGGTGGTTCACTGTGCAGTTTCAGGTACTGACTTACCCCAGGCGACCTGTTTCTTTCTTCTAGTTCTATTTATTTATTTGCTGTTTTGGCACTACTGGGGTCTGAACTCAGGGCTTCACTGTTTTTATTTTTTCTTTCTGTCCTGGGGTTTGAACTCAGGGCCTCACGCTTGCTAGGCTTACTAGGCAGGTGCTCTACCACTTGAACCACTCCACCAGCCCTTGGGGCTTCACTCTGGCCAGGCAGGTGCTCTACCACTTGAACCATGCCTCTAGCCATTTTTGCTCTTGTTGTTTTGGAGATAGAGTCCCACTTTTTTCCAAGTCTGGCCTGGACTGTGATCCTCCTATTTTACACTTCTAACATAGCTGGGATGACAAGCATGTGTCACCATGCTCAGGTTTGGTCTGTTGAGATGGGGGTTAACAAACTTTTTTTTGCCCCAGCTGGCCAGGAACCATGATTCTCAGTCTCCCACATAACTTGGAATAATAGATGAATGCCACTGTACCCATCTGTTGGTTGAAATGGGGTCTCTCTTCATGAACTCTTTGCCCAGGCTGGTCTCAAAACATAATCCTCCCAATCTCAGCTTCCCAAGTAGCTAGGATTACAAGCATGAGCCCACAGTGTATGGCTCTTCCTCTAAGTTTAGTCATGGGTCACTCTTTATCTTGGGGCAAATTCGTTTTTATTATCACTTCCTCAATACTTCTCCTAGCTTCCTAAAGTATCTCAAAATCTTTAAAGCTTCAGAAGAACACAATAATGTTCTTTTACACCTTAAATGGGGTTACTAGTTATGGATTCACAGGTGAGCACGGGATATTTATAATATTTGCAGCATTGGGTGATACAAGCGATACGTAACCACTGGATGACTCCGGACCCGAATTGTTTGTAGAAAATGCTGCCTATAGCACTCATTAGTGATACTGAGTCAAGTATGGATTTGGTGTCAGTGACATAGAATCTGAAGTTTAGGACCTCATGAGAGTTTCTAACACTGTTTCTGGATGTAGCTTTCCTTGATCTGGAGACAGAGCTACCCATTACAATCTTCATGACAAATTATCTACCCCACATATGTGCAGCACCCAGTGGCCAAACAGAAAAGAGATAACCACACTTATTACTCTCTTTGGAAAGGGGAAACTTGGACACTCACAGCAGCTGCTGGCTGGGCAATCCTAACATCTGTGTGGGCTGTTCAGATGGAGGTCTCTGTTTACAGGGATAATTTTTCTGCATCTGCTCTCCCTCTGAGAGGGGTTGTTTTTACTGTTATTATCCTTATCACATGTGAAGATGGATTTAGAGAAGATGCCCTTTTAGAGGTACAGCTACTTTTTGAGCCTACTAATAGTTCATTGAATGGACATGGCTCCTTTGAGTTCCAGGCTCTGCAACTCTCTTGAAAACTTAGTTGGCTTTTTCCTATTTGATTTTCAGTCAGTTCTGTGTGCTAATAGGCGTACTCATAATTCTTTAATTTAAAATATCATAGTCTCTCTTTTTTTAATGGAAATATAACATTTAAAAAATGCACTGATTTCAAGTATAACTATAAGCTCAATATATTGTGCATATTCCAGTGTAGCCACCATCTTCATTAAGATAGAAAGCTGTCTGGGCACTTTGTTGACTCTTTCATGCTCTCAAGTAAGGCAACCACTTTTCAGACTTCTATCCCCACAGGTTAGTTTTGCCAGCTCTTAAAGTTTGTATACATGGAGTCTTATTGCATGATTTGTTTCTGGTTTCTTTTGTCTAATATTTTATCTGTGAGAATTGCATATAGTGCTAGTTCTTTTTCTTTCTAGTGTTATTCTGTAAGAACACACCATAATGTGTTAGTTCATTCAACCATTGGTGCACTTTTTAGTGACTTTCAGTTTTAGACTATCTTGATGAATAATGTGATTATTCTTATACTTGAATTTTTGTGGCCAAAAGCACTGTCCCACCTAGACATATACACAGGAGTAGAATTTCTGGGTCACAGGGCATATATATTTATGTTTAGTTTTAGTAGACAGCCCAGACTTTGCCAAGGTAGAATAATACTTCTCTTGATTGTCTGTAAGGAATATGATACTATAATATAAAGTTCTATGAAGTTGCAAGATATGCCAAAAAATAGTAAGTTTCGCTTCTTTTTCAAATACTGTTCATGGAATTCAAATGAGAAGTCTGTGACCAGAGTCACTTATTGGCCTGCACCATTTCTACTCCTATTATGTTCCCTTGCATCCTGAGGGGGAGAAGGCAGAGTCTGGTCAGGGTTCAGAATGTGTGTTGGCTTCCTGTCTTTGTTCTTGGGGATTTTGGTTGAGGGTATCTCTTCAAGGGCCATCACTGCTCAGCAATCGAAGCATCACCAGCTGTTTTTTAAAAATGGAGATGTACCAGAGGCAAGGTTTTTGTGTAATTATTCAAACTGGTAAAATGAAAACATTATAGACTCTGATAAGCTACCTAATTGTAGCACCTAGAGCATCCACCAGAAAAGATATACAATAAGATACACTAAAAACACTGCAAGTAATTCAAACAGAATTTGAAAAAATAGTTGAGGTAACTCACAAGAAGTCAATAACAAAAAACGGAACAAACTGAGAGAGCAAATAAAGTTTAAATGGCAAACTTAAGCCCTAAAAACAAAATTACAACTTCTCTTTATCAGTAAGACATTATCAGTGAGAAGCTAGGAGTCACTCTCCTAACTGAGCAGTGATTCTAGAACTTCTGTAGGAATCCTTTTTACAGGTAAGCTGCCTTTTTGTTCAGAGACCCGGTGAGGGAGGAGAGGACTCTGCATTTCCTCTTCTTTGGAGCTTGTTTCCTGGTGGGTTCTAGAGGAGCCAGCAGGATGGTGTCTGGAACCTCATTTCATCTTCTCATCTTTTAAGGATTTCCTTGGAGAAGGAAGCTGTTAGAGCATCCTATCCACCTTGCAGTTTATTCTCATTAAGCACTGGTTCAAAGATCAAAGAGTCCAGAGAATCCTGGCTGGGATTCTGTCCTGGCTTGCACGTAGGGCATGGGAGTCCTGGAATGGAACTGGGTAAGAAGGCAGACTGTGCTGACCACTTAGTGGCCTTTGCAATTGGGTCTACTTGGGCTTTCAAAACATAGCTGCAGTTTTGGTGACATGACTTGGGTTGATTTGACTTAGAGACAGAAGAGGTGGCACAAGTGTCCAAAGAAATTCTAGGGAGTGATCTTTATTTCTCCTAAGGTAGCCTGGTTAATAGGAAGGTCATAACCCAGAATTTTTATGCTTTTAAGCAGAACTACATTTTTTCCTTTTGCTCACTATGCTTTCGTTTCATTTGCATTCTTCATGTTAAATTGTGAAACAATCCAGAGATTTTCTTTTTTTTTTTTTTAATCCACTCTGTTTGACCTGAATATCCCAGGCTGTGAGTACAGGCATTTACATGGAATGCTATACACTGCCAACTCCTAGCTCTGTAGTGCAAATGTAGGCCAACTCAAGTTCTTGGCCAAGTTTCACTTAGCAAGAACTCTTTGGAAGTCTCTGAGTTTTCACCGTGATCTCTCAGGATTCCTCATGGGAGCTGTGAACGAGATTTACCTGAGGAAAGATTATCACTGTCTTGGCTGTCAGCTTTTCATGAACACTTTGCTTCCCTGTCAGTCTGAGTGGGTTGACTGGTTCAACTGTTGCACAACTCTGCTCCATAACCCCACAAAACGCAGCTATGCTTCAGTGGGTGATGAAATGCGAAAACACCTCTTTCCCCAATTCTGCCAAGGATGTGAACCATTAGGCTTCAAACCACCACTCCTTGGCTCAGAATTTCAGTCTTTCATGTGTACAATGCCGCAGCTCTATTCTTACCATTGTTACCAGGGAGTCCCAACACCTTCTCCTAAATCTAGGAAGAAAGATGTAGGTTACAGTATTCCTCTCCATTTTGCTTGTCTATCTTTTCCTTGCTATCATCATCTCTTTCTCCTGAACACCCTTACACCAAAATTTTTACTCTCTTACAGATAGCTTCCAGATATCTTAGTTCATAAACACATATGCTCAGATTGTCAGTGGCCAAGTTTCATGAACAGGAAACCTTAGAATCCTAATCCAGACCAGCTAAGATGTCCTGATAGCTAGTCTTTCAACTGATGACTGGCCCAAAGGCTGTGCTCACAAGACTTCTAGATCCAAAAAAAGTGTGATAGTAAATTAAAAATTAAACAGAATATTGGTCTTTTTGTTTTTCCAGATACTAATAAGTTCCTCAAGGAAATCCAGGGCTGTTTCTAATGTTCCTTGTTTCTATGATGCTGTGAATTTTGACAGTGTCTGGATTCAAAGAGCTGAGAGAGCTGAGGTGTCTATAGATTCTTATCTTGACCTCCATTCAAAAAAAGGAAGTTAGGTCACTTATTGAACAACCCATCCAACATCCTTGGAACCAAGCTTGCTACCTCAGCATTTTAAAGATTGCCTTTTGTCTGTAGAGATACTCTAGTGGGATCATTTAGTACCAAATAAACTCATGACCTGGTCAGGAAAACCTGCCATTTAGGCTTCACTTAATGTCATTTTATTGCTACTTCTACCTGGGAATTTTTTTAAAAAGATGTTACACAAAGAATAGGCATAATTCTAGGTCTAAGAGGAAGTTGAAATTAGACTGATACTATGAAAATTAAGTACTTATAACTGTATGCTCTTAGAAAATAATATTGATTGATTCAGGGGAGGTTAGGTTTGAATAAGTATGATGTAGTAAAAAGACAGACCTTGGATCTGGTTTCATCATGGTTTTGTATTTTTTGGAGGAAGTACCCTAATAGCATCTTCAACTGACCCTCTATATTCATGTGTTCCAAAAGAATTCAACAAATTCCTGTTGGAAACTATTAGAAAAAATTGTGTCTATACTGAATGTGCACATACTTTTTTCTTCTTATTATTTCCTAACCAGTACAATATAAACTATATGCATAGTGTTTACATTTATTAGGTATTATAAGTGATTTAGACATTACTGAATGCATATGAGAAAATGTACATAGATTATATATAAGCACTATGCTATTTTATATAAGGGACGTGAGCATCCTTAGATTTTGGTATCTTCAGTGGTCTTGGAATCAATCCCCTGTGGATGCAAGGGATGAGTGTGTTTCCTTGTTTATCAATGATTATGGTAGCTTTTAAGCCTGATATGGTGTTGGTGATATCTGCTGGAAAGATATGAACATGTTTCCTCACTTGAGGGGGGAGAAGAGAATTAAAGGGAGGGGAGCAGAAAGAATACCTTTCTGTAGGGACTGAAGAGCAAGATACAAAAAAACTGAGCAGTTTTTGGGAAGAAAAGAAGAGAACAGAAAGAGCCAATAAGGGGAAACTTTGTTATGATGTTCCATTTCTTTCTAATGAGAGAGGCTGGGCAGTGTCCTATTTGTGAATGACACTGTGATGAACCCTGTGCACCATTAGCTCCTCAGGAGCAGGAATGCCAGTGCTGTCACCTCTGTCATCCAAGCACATCCAGACCAGACACTGGAATAAAGCAGGTTTCCAGTGAATGCTTGTTGAATGATGAATAGATGAGCAAATGCACCCACATGGGATATAAGCAATCTCAGATGAATGTTTATTGGCAGCACAGTGAATGAATAAGTGAACACACAGAACTCATATCTGATGGTTGTACAATTAGGTTAATTTGAGGAGTATAGAATATACAAATTTGTGGGTACAAAACAGTTAAAGTGCAAAACACCATGAAATATGAAATAGACCTTTTTTAACCTTAAGCTGCTACTTCTGCAGTGAAACATGACTAGGATGTGTTCATTTGATATAGGAAGTAACATATAAACGGTTTAGGAACGTCTAAGAATAAGGAAATCTTTTACACTTTCATTCTGAAGATTTATTCCCAATAAAGAAATGAGGGCAACTTGTAAAACCCTGATTGTCAAAACTGACACAAACAATTCTATGAAAATGTGCACTAGAAAAGAATGGTAGCCCCTGTCAAATTAGGTGAATTTGTAGAAATACTCAGAGTTATGTTAATAAAGTATTTAAAGGTTGAATCTTGACGCATTTGCCAAAAATGTATATGTTAAAGAACTGTAGCCCACCAGGGCTTTCTTCACACAATGTTGGTGCTGTTTACATTTGTGCATGAATGAGTAAATCAGTGGATATTGGATCAGAACTTCAGAAGTCTTCTTTTGTTTAGCTCACCAAAATACTTGCTCCTAGGAAAGGTAGTTGGTTGATGAGATGGGAGAAATTGTGATATTTAAACAGCTATGTTCACAGTTAGCTTTAGGACATACCATAGGAAAATGAGGCTATCTGCAGGCCTGTGTTTTTCATTTAAGAACAAAGAATTATATTTGGTTTAGGTAACAGCTAAAGATAAGCAGGAAGTAGATATGACTCAGAGAATCATTTGAGTAAAAATATTAAGTCATTAAATGTGTTTTACAGTAAAGAATTTCCTGGATCATCCCTTGGGGAATATAAACATGCACCATGAGCTTGCCACTGTCAGTTGGACAAATACCAAAAACCTATCCGCTTTAGGGGCTTAGAACAAGAGAGACAGAGAGGAGCAATGATGCTGTTAACTCCAAGTCATTTGAATTGACTGAGATCTCTTATACCTCCATGTCTTTTGACAATGTTGTTTCTTGTTTTCTCCTGCTATTCTGTTAACACCCCTGTTAACACTGCTATGACAGAGCCTTCCCCAACTCTGCAAGCTGCGTGTTGTTCTTCGTTCCCTAGAACACTGGCCATACATTTTGTTTTTATAGCACAATTGTGTGTGTGTGTGTGTGTGTGTGTGTGTGTGGAGCATCTTATCATGTGCCAAGCACTGTGAACACAAAGATGAATAAGAAAAAAATGTCTCTAAGGGTCTTAAACTTAGTAAAGCAAATAATATTTGCAGCAAAGAAACTAGAAAAAGGATATGGAAGATGTGGTGTGGAAGACAACTTGGTGGGGAGGAGGGAGCACTGATATTTCTCAGGAAGAGAACAACTTAGATAAACCTGCATTTCTAGCACGACTAGAAGTTTGGTGTGTAACTCCCAGCCTCATCCTTATATCAACACACCTACAGTATAAATACACGTGCTAGACGGCATTAAGGAAAATTGTGTGGAGCCCTGGCCAACCCTGTGCCACTCACTGCCATGTTTGATGCAGAAAAATTGCTTTACTGACTGCTCTCATCTTCCAGATTTAAATTCCCAACTTTGTATTTACTAGAAAAAGTTTCTACCCTGGGCCCTCCCTTGGACCGTTTGCACTTTCTCCTCACTGTGCTGCTGTTCGCTTAGTTTTCTCATTCACCTCTGGGCTCTTCTAGGTGAGCTCATCCTCTTTAGGCCCATATACCACAGGTGGCCACCCTAGCCTGGCTCCTCCTGGGAGAACTGGGCTTTCCATCACCCACATGGATGGAGCGCCTCCCTTACCCTGGAAATTCAGGCTTGGTTGAGAAATGCAGACCTAATCACAGGGGCAGCAGGTGGCTGTGCTGTTGGTCAGAGGCTGGAGGCATAAATTGGGCAGACAGAGTTCTGTGTCTTTTTGCTCCTTAGGTTAGAAGCTAAGACAGAGGTTATAAGTCCTCACTGAGGAGAATTAGCGTAACTGGAGATTCCTGAACCCTCTTTTCTTCCTTAAATAAATTCTATTTATTTGTTATGGACATTGACAAATCTGTGAGCTCTTTGGAGGATCCTCATGTAAAGCCAGCATTGAGAACTACTGAATTAAGGGAACAAGAAGGCTCTCATCTCTAAGTCCTTTTCCTGATGCACTGTCCCTGGTCAAGTTGATCCAGCTTGCTACACAAACTCATCTTCCCCATGTTATGGATTCTGTTTCCACTGCAGGATAGTTGGAGAGTTTGGGCGCTTCCCTCATTGATCTTTGTTTGACAGTACCTCTAATGTGTTCTCAGTGCTGCACAGTTTGAGATTGCTTGAACTAGACTTCCATCTCTTAACTCTTTTCCTTACAAAGCTCAAGTCGTGACGCTGTCTCCCTAGCAACTTCATCTAGGTTTGGGGATTGACAGCTGGAAGTCACCTACCGAGATACTTGGAAATTCCTGCCTCCCTATCTTTTCATGGATCTGTTCTCAACAGAGACATATCCCAGAATCAACCAGGGAGTTTCTCTAAATACACATTTCCATCCTATACCCCCAAGTAAAATATTGAGTCTGTCAGTAGATCCTGGTAGGATTTGTGCATTTGTGGTGAGGAAAAACATCCCAGGTGACTCTAGTAGGTCAAACTTTAATGGAGATCCTTTGCCAAAAGTGAATGAGTGGAAACCAACAGGATCTGAATTTCTATTGATAGACACTAGCATGTATTTGGACTTCCTACCTGTATTCCTTTATGATGGAAACCGCTAGGCTAGCTGCTATCAAACCTATTCATCTATTCTTCCATAATCATAGGGTTGTGATGAGCATATTGCTATCAAGATAGAAATTAATTTTACAGCCCTCTTACAGTTAGTTTCATGAGACTAAGTTCTCTCTAATAGGAAGCAAGTACAAGTGACATTTGCTGCTTCTGAGCTGGTCTCTTCAGCTAGTGAGCAGCCTTCTCCATCTCTTCGCATCCATCCTCTTGACTGATCAGAACAGCTTTGGTGCTACGTGTTGAAGATGACAGAACTGTTGTCAGCCCTGGATTTTGAATGGCAGCATGGAGCAGAGCTCTCAGCCAATGTGAAATACTCACCTAATACTGTTACACAAGAAAAATGAGCTTCTTTTCTTAAACAACACACAATCTCTGCCTGATTTTGGCTTATCTCAATGTTCCATTGACAGTCATGCTGCCAAAGTGCGGTAGCAACATTTTTGTCCTCAAAGACAATATAAAGCTACTTCCAGGCTCAGTTAATGTTCTCAAAGTTTAGCATTATCTAGGAGGTCTACCACCTATGACCATCCAGCAATGCATGGGGAGCACAGAACAGCTAGGCAAGCAGGTATTTTGACTAAGCTGGGCCGCAAGTGCCTCAGTCTTCCAGTGTTGAGCTTTACATTCACTCTATGCCTAACGTCTAAATGGTTGCCACCTTGTTCCATAAACCACAATATTGTGGGGTGGCCGAACCTCATATTCTGAAAGATGCACCCAAGATCAAAGATGCAACTAATGTCTTTGAATCTATTTAACAGTTTTTTTGTTTTAGAGGAAATTAGGTAGAGACAGCCAACAAATGCTAATCACTCACTGAAATTCAGACATACCTTGGAAACTCCCACAAGATATTAAGTATATAACTGGGAGGGTCTTGTCTAGTGAATTGTCTATTAGTTATTTATAGAAGCAGGTAACTTAAATGCCATGGCTCCCCCTGATTGCCATATTACTAAACTGGCTGATCTTTAAAAGTCATTCAGGACCTTGAGCATGACTCCAGGGACTTCTGGAATCCCAATTTACAATAAAACCCACTCCTGCAAATCAGCTGTCAGGACACATGTGCATGGGCCAGACATACCCAAAATCCCCAAAGGAAATTAGATCTGTTCTTAACCTACAAAGACCGAGAGGCTGCCTTTATGATGAATTTTGTCATGGACTTGCCTCCCTTGTATGGTCATGGTGAGAGATGATACCCTCATCAAGATGAAAGAATGAGAACACATAACAGTTATCTCTACTGTGTTCATTAGGGGGATTCCTGCCTCCACAATTAATGTAAAATCCAACCTCTGATTCCAGGTATCCAGTATCTAGAAAATGCTTATCAAAATCTCTCTTGTGAAGAACCATCTGCCTTCTGCTCCTGTTCATAGAATGTGTCAGTGGAACCCTGACCCCTCTGCAGATAACCTGCCACTCCATACATGAACACTGCTCAACCTGTGTGTAATGATTTAAAACACTCCTCCATACAGAAAACCCCACAGTTTTATTTATGGCACTCACAAATACTACTACAACTCCAACATCTGGAAGGCCCTTGGAAAAACTACCAGTTACTTAAGATCATCTGTAAGACACTCTTTTCTGTGTCAAGAGGCAATTCTGTACTAACTGTTATAGGCCCTTAGCATCAAAGAAGCAATCTGAATGGGAGAAACCTTATCTTCCCAATACAAATATAAAATCTGTCCCAGACAAAGCCCACAGGACTGCTCTTTCAAACTATTTAAAAACAAGAAAAATGAGGGTATTCCTTTTCCATATTCACTGCTTCCCATCACACCTGCTCCTCAGAAATATGTTCATATAGCTCTCAGAGCTGAAGGGTTTTTAATATAGGAGCCAACTTCATCACTCCAGAGGGCAACGATAGCTTCCAACACTTGATTCCAAGGAGAGGTACAGACCCTGGCCTACAGTTGTCCTTAGCATTCATCGGTTGTGCCATGTGTACCATCTGGCAAATTCAGAATGGCCTTGAGACCCATGACCCATGGAGAAGTGGATGTACCAACCTCTACCTTATTCTATTTAAAATGGAGCCAACGGTGAACATCAGTAGTGCTCAGGACTTCTCTTTAATTCTGACCTGCATGCCTTCATTGTCTTCCAAATCTGGTTCATTCATGATCTCATCAACCACCTGCACCCATTTCCAGATCTGTCATGCGTTCTTCCTTTTTCCTATTAGGATTTGCACTTTTATATTTCTCTTAGTCTTCTGGCTTAGTTCACCTACCCCACTGCCTACTTATACCAGATCATTAGATCATGCAAGCACAAGATATATATGTCACACACACACACACACACACGCCAATGAAAGTATGAGGCCAAGTAGTAGTGGTCAGAGAATAAGAGGTAAAATGATGACCTCTTTGGTGGTACTGAAGTTTGAATTCAGGGCTTGCTAGGCAGGTGCTCTATCACTTAAGCTACTCTATAGCCCTTTTTGTGTTGGTTATTTTTGAAATAGGGCCTTGGTCTATTCTCAGGCTGCCCTAGACTGTGATCCTTCTATTTGTGCTTTCCCAGTGAAACTAGGATGACAGGTACATGCCACCAAGCCCAGCAGTTGCTTAACATAGGATCTTGCAAACTTTTTGCCTGGGCTGGCCTCAAACCATGATCTTCCCAATCTCCTCTTCCCAAGTAGCTAGGATTACAATCTTAGGCCACCATGCCAACAATGACTTACCTCCCAAATTATGTGGATTTCATCCTGCAGACTAGGCATTCATTGAAGAATTTTAAGAAGGAGAATTGCATTTTAGAAATATCTCACTTTCTAAACCCAGTGTGGAAGGTGATTTTGAGCTGATTAGCACAAGAGGGAAAACAATAGGCAGGGAAGCTTTTTACATGGGACCAGTTTGGTTGAAGAGTTGAGAGTGGATAAAACAAAATTGTTAGGGGAAAATGCATGCAAGTTAAAGTAGGCACAAATGACACAAAAAGTAAAATAAGAAAATGTAAGGATGCAGCTTATTGTGGCTGGAGAGAAGAGAAACTTCATGTAATTCTAGTTCCAAACAATCAAGATGAATGCCAAAGTTAAAGGCATCGTTCACCAAGGGAGAAATTAGAGCTGTACATAGGTGGGATTTCTCTTGCATGAGATGTGAGTTGGAAGATGTACTTTGTGAAAAATAAAAGGTTTGTAAATGCATATCCTCCTCAAAAGATTTGTAAGATTAAAAAACTAAGGATAAATATCTTTCTGTGTTATAAAAAAGACAGTTTGGGGAAAATTTTAACTTACAACTTGAGAAAAAATGTTGGTTAGATAAAGCAACCAATATTTGATAAGTGAACTCAGCTACTTAAAATAAATTGGTCAGAATATGCAACTGTAGCACAGGATTCAATGGAGTTTACATGATGGCTATAAAATAAGAGAGCAACTTGGTGACATTAACAGTAGCTAAGTTCAACCACAAATAACAATAGATGTGATAAAATGAATAAAGTATCTTTTGAAACTCAGCTATCATAACAACTGAATTATTTTTTCCTAAAAAGTTGGGAAAGCATGTGTTTCACTACTGAGCCACACCTTAACTTTTAAACAAAGCTTTTTTGGGAGTATATGGGGGAAACTTTGGTAGACAGGGTAAAGGAGGAATAAAAAAATGGATGTTAAAGATGAAGAAAGATATTAGAATTTGGAAGTCGCCACCATTACTGACAACTTACTACAGTGGATTTTACCTGCAAGACTGGCTGAAGTGCTTGTTTAGATTAACATAGGACATATCACAAAGTTTTATAATGTAGTATACATGATGGGAAGAAAATGAATTCAAGAGAAATCTCAAAACATTCTAAAGGTAGGGGTGAATAGAATGTATGTTATGTTTGAATTAAGAATATGCTTTTGTTTGATCTAACAAACTGATTATTTTTCTTGGAGACCATGCAAAAACTTGTAGTGCCAATAAGATGTAATGGAAGATCTTCTGATCCGTAATCAGACGCGTTATCCATTGCGCCACTGGCCCGTATGCAATGGAAGATCTTAAAGTTACCCTCAACCACTGTGTCCATTTCTAAAATCATTGAATAGAATGGGTAGAAAATGAAAACATGAGGGTAACTAAACATGGCCCCCAAGATAAGGCTTATTCTATGCACAGTCTGTTGTCAATTTCTCCATCAGTTAACCCAAGGAAGGAGAAGGAGTAGAAGATGTACATTAAGAGATTTGTTGCAAGGAATTGGTTACACAGCTGTGGGGCTGGTTAGTCAAGTCAATTCATAGGGTAGGAGGGCAGGAGAGGAAGGCTGGATTCTTGGCATGAACTGAACCTGTTGCCCACAGTTGGAATTTCTTTCTTAGGATGACCTCAGTTTTGCTCTTAAGGTCTTTCAACTGACTGAATGAGTCTATCAAGATTATCAAGTATAGTCTCTCTTACTTACAGGCAACTGATTAAAAACTTTAATCACAAATACAAAATACCTTTACAGCAACAGCTAGTCTAATGCTTGATTGAATTATTGGGGCTGTGGCCTGGCCATGTTGACACAATAAAAGACTGTCATACTCTCTTAAGAAAATGGAAACAATAGGGTGTTAAATGAAAAGGTATAATTGTAGGGAGTCAGTCAGAGAGCATGCTGTTTGCTTATTCTGACAAAAAAAAGAAAAATGATGCAATATGACTAGAATATCAGAGATGCTGCATGGAGCATTCATTCATTCACTTACTCATATACCTCTTGTTCATTCATCCAACAGGTGTTTGTAGTCAATATATGAGACACTGGGGTTATAGCAATAAGGCATAACCTCTTCCAATAAGTAGCCTAGTAGGGGAGACAAAGAGTGAAAATACATACAAAATAATATGTGGAAGAATGTATGAGTGCTGTGAGACCAGCAAGGAAGAGCCATGGGGATGGTAGACAAATAGAAACAAGCCTGTATTGAAGGTGTAGAAATGGATGGTAGACCAATGAGAATTTTTGGTATGCAGGAAAAGATTAATAAAGAGAATGAGAATAAATATAAATTTAGAGTCAGTCAGCATAGGAGGGTAACATTTCCTGTGCTAGTTTTTGTCTTACATATTTGTGAGTGTGGCTCCCCCAAAAGTATATGGGATCCCACCACTGGCAATGAATATCCTTTTATGGACTGTAAACAAGCACAGTCTCAGAGGACTAGGTTACAAGAAAAAGAACATGCTGCATACAGATTTTCACATTCCAGGTTTATTGTATTTCAATTTTAGGAAGCCAGAAGATGGCAATGATGGTTGAATATGGGTAACTGAAATACCAGACTCCTAAGTCAGCTCAGAAGGCTCCCCTGGAAAGAAGTCATTTTTTATCATTAATATCTATCCAGATTATGTTTTCTTCTCCTTCCACATACTTGCTTTCCAAAATCCCCACTGTAATAACCTGAACTCTTAATTGCAAGTAACAGAAATCAATTCAAATAGGTTAAACAACAACAAAAAATGATAATTCATTTGTATGAATGTGGGAATGGATTCCCAAACCAGGAAGGTAGACTGACTTTACAAAGGGGCTGGGATAGGCACTGGGATTTTCTCTCCTTTGCTTTCTTTTCAGCAGCTTCGTTCTCTTTGGAACGAGCTTCCTTTGCTCACCAGTGTACATGGTGGGGCATCTGCTGCATTGTAGAATGTTGGTTCTAGAGCTCATTAGAACTGAGCCTTATGGAGAGACTGTCTTACCCAGGACAGTTTGATTGACTGGCTTTGGATCAGGTGTCTGCCCTGTTCACTAAGGTATGAACCAGGGCCAGGACAAGAAGGGCTTTGAGGTTCAGATTGAGAGAGATGAGTGTTGTACTAGTTAAATATTTCCAAGAAATCACAAAGAAAGAGAAAGGAGATAGTCTCACTTGTGAAATTCTTGATTGTTATTTTTGTTTTTCATATCCTAGCCTATGGAGTGGGCCTTTTATTTTCACAGCATTAGAAAATTATGATGCCTGAGATCCATAGTGAAATTTTCAGGAAATAATAGTAAATGAACTCAATGTGCTTCATTTGTCTTTCCACTTTAGTATAACCCTAACAACCCACAGAATTATACAACAACCCTTTCCTCTGTTCTTCATTCCAATCTGCCTATACCACAAGTTGAGAAAAAAAAAAGCAATAGGCCAATAGATCATTATTTAGCCCCTCCTACATGCTAGCTATCAGGGATGCAGTGAAATATAATAAATGGATCATGGGGAAAAAAGCCATATTATCTGTGGAAAGAATAAAATGCTAGACAGGCATGGTAACTCACACTTTTAATCCCAGTACTTGGGAGGCTAAGGCAGGAGGACAGTGAATTTGAGGCCAACCTGGGCTAGATAGTGAGAGCCTGTCTCAAAAATAAAATAAGACAAAAAGAACAAAATGAAATATTAAAAGTAAGACTATATTATATCTGGTTAATGTTCTAATGCGATATATTAATATATATTTAATATCACAAAGTTCTTGATAAATAAAATACTTGGCACACTGTCCCTCCAGTTCTCGTGTGTACCTGCTGAGTTGAGTCAGTCTTCCAGGCACAGAGAGGGGAAACTCCTTCCTCCTGACGGGAAGAGAAAAGGCAATGAGAATTGAACAGAAACTCCAGGAGATGCCTGGCTCAGAGGAAGGTGAAACACTGAAATATTTCTCAATCTGTGTAGTTGTTTTTAAAATCAAATTTATTAGGCTTCTTTCTCCATTATGCCATACTACTTGTCCATGAATCTGTAAGTGATGAAAATTGCTCTAGGTTTCTGAGCTTTAGCCCTTGTAATAGTCTTATAATGATAATATAATTTACATGGTAATACCCTAATAAGAATACTACATATAAGATTAGGTGAATTGTATTTGACAAATTTAATTTTTAAAAGTCAACAGGAAAAACCACATCCCAATGAGATTAAGTGCTGACTTAAGTCCTCAAAGCAGGAAATTGTTAGAAGGTTCATTTTGCATTAACACTGTCCTGCTCCCTCTTTATTCCCAGTGGTCTTTGCAGCTACCCTCTTAGCTTGTACCCTGAGCCTATGAAGCCCTTGTGCATTCCTGGGTGAATGGCAGGTGAACTTCAAAGTGAGTTTTCCTAGTTATTGCTGTCATTTACCTCTCAATGGGCTTGATAAAGATCAGTTAAACAGTTGAAATCTAAGTAAACCAGTTTAGAGGTTTGAGGGGAAAAGTGATTGATAGACTTAAAAATAATTCAGGGTTTCCTGGCCTATTTTCTCCATTTTTCAGCAGTGCAAAATCACTATTGGTTTTTGACAGGAAGAGGATGTGTGATTTTTTTTTTAGTACTCAGTGGTTTTCAAGCTTGGTTATGTAAGAAAAATTT
This sequence comes from Castor canadensis, assembly GCF_047511655.1. Classification (NCBI taxonomy): domain Eukaryota; kingdom Metazoa; phylum Chordata; class Mammalia; order Rodentia; family Castoridae; genus Castor; species Castor canadensis. The sequence continues at coordinate 87,140,732 of NC_133394.1, forward strand.
ATCCTAAGATGGTTTTTTTTTTTTTTCATTTTTCTTTTATTATTCATATGTGCATACAAGGCTTGGTTCATTTCTCCCCCCTGCCCCCACCCCCTCCCTTACCACCCACTCCACCCCCTCCCACTCCCCTCCCTCAATACCCAGCAGAAACTATTTTGCCCTTATCTCTAATTTTGTTGTAGAGAGAGTATAAGCAATAATAGGAAGGAACAAGGGGTTTTGCTGGTTGAGATAAGGATAGCTATACAGGGCATTGACTCACATTGATTTCCTGTGCGTGGGTGTTACCTTCTAGGTTAATTCTTTTTGATAAAATTCTTAAAGCTGAGTTTGAATTTTGAATGTAACCATGTCACAACATGCTTCTAGAGAGATGGAATGGAGTCTTTCTCAGAAGTAGTACAGAAAGGGAGATCACTCTGACTGCAGTCTGCCTGCCATCTGTCGTGAGGGCATGAAGGAAGGCACTTACTTCCTTCATGTGAGTGGAAAAAACACCCACAGTTTTGCTATGATAAAATAAGTATGAAGTATAAACTTAGTGGTAATAAGAGATACAGTATTCTTCTTGTAGTACATAGATAGTCTGGGTGGGGTTATGATGATTAGTTTTATATCTAAAACTAATTGGGTAGGCCACAGTGCTTATATATTTGGTCAAACATTATTCTGGATGTTCTATGGGGTTGAAATTAACATTTAAATTGATGGACTTTGGATAAAGCAGATTGCCCTCCATAATGTGGGTGGGCCCCATTCAATGAGTTGAAAGCCTTAACAGAAGAAAGGACTGACACCCTCCTAGCAAGAGAGATTCTGCCAGCTGCCTTTGGACTTGAACTCAACTGAATTCCCCTGGGTCTCCAGTCTGATGCCTTCCTTCTTGATTTTAGATTTACTTACCTTCATAATTCCATCAGCCACTTTCTTAAAATAAACCTCTCTCTCTACACCTCCTATTAGTTCTGTTTCTTTGAAGAACCCTGACAAATACAGAGATTGAGGTCCATTATTCAATGGAAAAAAAGAAAAAAAATCTTAAAAAAAGGCAGCTCCTTTTAAGAGTTAACTCCCCTTAAATTTTTATTTAAATGGTGCAGACTATGTTACTTCATTGGAGATACTGTGTCTTGAATGTGCTAGTGTATAAATCATTTAAAAGATGCTTTATTTAAGCAAGTACTTATTAAATTGGAATAAAAGCTGCAACAGGAAATAAATTATGTGGGACACATTTTAACAAGTAGTGGACCAGATTCTTGGCATACCAGGCCATTTGTGCCATTTCTAGTTCTATCTCTGATCAGCTTGGCCCACATGAAATGACCAGTCTTTGAATGTGCCTGACCTGTTTCTAAAATGGTAATTTACTTCTACTCATTCTAATAGGAATATGTTTCATTTTTAATATAATGGTCAGGAAAGAACATTTCTAGATTTTTTTCCGTCTGAATAGTTTCTGTGATTTAAAATTACTTGTTCTAGTAAGTAAGGACTAGTGAGATCAGATGGAGGTGATCATGTGAAAAATACACAAACTTGGGCAGGGTGATTGATTTATTTTTCATTAAAATTTGAGATTTTAGCTCTTTTTCTCTAGTATAATGAAGTAGTTTGAAATCATAGACATAACCTCTTTTTTCACTTAAGGTATCTCTTGCTCTGAAGTCCCATTCCATGTAAGTAGAGTTGCTATGTGCCAGGTGTTCACAGTGGTATTGTTGAAGGGCTGGTTGGTGTGTAGCACGTGTCTAGGTGGTATTGATAAACTTACACAGCAGTCATTTCTGACATCCCTAGTGATCTTCAGTAGGGAAGATCTATAATAGTGTAATGGTTCCTGACATTTGGATACCACTTGACAGTTTAGGAAACTCATTCTCCTTTCATCTGTGCACAACCATAATAGCATACATGTTTATAATGGAGAAAATACAGTCCACACAGCTGAACTCACTGGCTAAAGCTATGTAAATTAATGGAAGGGGCTGGACCTGTAAATAACTCTGGGTACTACTGTTAGAGATAGATCCATCTAGAATGAATTTCCAGCCTGCTTGTAATTTGCTCTTCTTCCAGTAGGTTCTACCATTTTGTGGATTAGCTCATCATTAAGTTGCTTAAGTAGCAGGATTCTGTGAACATTTTCAAGGCTGTTGTTTTCAAGGGAAAAATCTAAGCAGTGCCTTGCTGCATTCTGGTGGATGGCCTTGCTGTTTCTGAGTATGTTCTTTTTCCAAAACAGTACTGGCTCTGCCCGTGGAAATGCTGGCACTTAGAAAACTCAACTATTGGCATCCAGCAGAACTGAAGTCCTAGCATCAAAGCACCTGTCTGCTTAGACCACAACCTTACTTGCCTTGTGTATTCAGAGAGAATTCCACATTAGGATGCTAATGTAGCTCTTGTGTTGAAAACTCAATGTGCAAACTATGGGAAAACAATTTGTTAGGGGCTTCTTCAAGGCCTGCCTCAAGTGTGGAGAACAACAGTGTATAAGGGGAAACCACACGACTTATCATAGACCATCCTGGCCCTTAATAAGGGTCATTCATGAAATGTTCTCTTTCCAGTGAAGGTACAGGTTGCAGATCTCACAGAACATGCACTGAGGTACAGGAGCTATGCCTACTCTCTTTGATGTCTGCCTAAGGACAGCACTGAGCCCAGACACAAAAAAGGGATAAGATCAGCAGAAGTACATTATATCCATGCATGAAAATGTCACATTAAAACTCATTAGTTTGTACAATAAATATGTGCCAAAATACCAGATAATGCAGTTAAAAGAAAACTTATTTGCAATTAAAATTTCTGTGAATATATTTATTATGTTAAAAAATCAAAAAGAAAAGATCTGCAGAATCTTCTTTGTGGTCTCCAGATAACACTAACTCTATAGTTAAGTAAAAATTATCAACTTCTTTCTTCAGTGTGTTTTAGCACCTTTGCTGGTACCTTTTGTTGAAGGAAAAAAATGCATTTCTCCTTTACTATTATCTGAATCTATCTTCACTACTGCAAAAATTCACAGAGCTTGTGAATATATCTTCAAATTTGGCTCACTAGTTCCCTAATTGCATATTTTCTTTCTTGTGAATTTATATATCAGGCTTTTGCCTAGACATTTATAGCTGCTTCATTCTTCCTGGCTCAGTGCCACAGGGACAATTCTGGCACAAAACAGACATTAGCAGAGTAGAATACAAGAGCATTCTCTTATCTTTCCAATTATCACTCATTCCTGCTAACAAAAATCTTCAGGTCTTAAAGAGAAAACAAACAATTTACCTGAGAAGCAGAGGCAAGATATGTATGTGATTTTGCCTCACTGGGGGGGTGGGAGTGGGTGCTTGTTCAGAGGGATTTGCAGCCTTGACTTTTGGTGTACGACTTAAACAGGAGTGGTGGTAAGAAGGTCACCTCTTGAGTCTCATAGCTAGTAAATTCAGCCTTGGTTTCCAATTCTGTAAAACTGGCATAATTATAGCTACCTCACAGTATTTGAAGATTGAATGAGATTAATAAATGAGAAGATGCTTTATAAGCTATTAAGTGCTGTATGAACTTCAGCTGTGATGATGGACGTTAGAGTCTCTCAACTGTCAATTTTAAGCTGAACTTTCTTTTATTGCTCTCTTAAGTCAAATGACTTGGTATAGAGGATTACGGTAAAAATACACACACCTAAATGTGTACAAATATCATGCATCATTAAAAAAATGGACACACAATTACTTGTAGGTGTCTAAGAACTGTTGAACTATATGACTTTTAAAATCCTTAAGACTATATGGAGTCTTGAGAGGAGTTGGAAAACTATGGCTCATGGACCAAACGTAGCCATCTTTCTGGTTTTTTAAATAAAGTTTTATTGTAACACAGTTATGATCATTTGTGTTCTTAATTGTCTGTGACTGCTCTTCATGTACAATGGCAAAGTCAAACATTTATTTTTAAATATCTTATGAATTTTATTATTTGCCCTTTTTTTAATTGTTGTACTGGGGTACATTGTGGCATTTATAAAGTTCTTACAATATATCAAATATATCATAGTTGAATTCACCCCCTCCATTCGTCTTTATCCTTCCTCCTCCCATTCCTGGAATAGTTTCAACAGGTCTCATTTTTCCATTTACATACATGTATACACTGTATTTGCACCATATTCTCCCATCCAACACCCTTTTCCTACCTTCTCCCTCCCATAGTTGAATATCTGTAATAAAGACTGTCAAGCCTAAAATAGTCACTACCTGGCCCCTTGTTGACCTCTCAATTAGGCCAAAGAATTTTGACAAAATGAAAGGGATTTTAACTTCTCAATATGTATACCTATTTCATTGTCCCCAGTGACTCATGAAATGGACATTTTGATACACTGGTGAAAAGAAAGTTACAAAATTTCTAAACAACAATTTGAATAAAGAGTTTTAAAAAAATTCAAATCCATTTTTAGTCACTGAATACAAATACAATGAATATTTATAATATTTACTCCTGAAATAGAGAACTTCGAAAGCTTTTAAAACAAACAATCAAAAGCTCTTCTAAATTTAAAATTTTCCTGCTGACATTTTAATGTCTTCATAGGGACCAAATAAAAACACAATCATATTAATTTGCATGACATTGAGGGGAAATAATACCCCTAGAGCATTGTCATTTTAGTGGGCTATAGAATGAAGCCTTTTGGTATAGGACTAGGCATCTTGTGATTTACTTATTTATTTTGCAAGCTTAGGTTTTTTTTTTTTTTTAAGTTTCCTTCAGGTTGAATAAACCTTGGACTTTAAGTCACTCTACATTCTTTCCAGTCAAATGTTTCTGCATCTTGTACAATTGCACACACACAGACACACCATGGACCAAAAGGACAATTCAGTATTAATAACAAACTGTCATTTTCTGTGTTTTTAACCTCTTTTTCTGGAGCAAGTAATTTCATGTTGGAAGCCCTTGGGATGGGAAGGGCTCAAGTGCTCTTCTCAGTGGAAGAGCACTTGCCTAGCATGGGAAAGACCCTGAGTTCAATTCCCAGAACTGAAAAAGTCCTGTGATAGGTAGGACTTAATGATTCTGTAAAAAAAAAAAAATATTTCTGGCAGAATAGCTAAAGATGCAATAGCAAAAGTTTGCCCTCAAAAACATAAAGGAGAAAAAAAGGAAGACAAAGAAGTCGAATATAAATTTAGTGCCCTTGCTACAGCTTGAAAATAACTTTATACTGGAATGTATTTGCATTTATCATTTTTTTGTTATCAATGTGCACAGAAACAACACATAAATAACTGTAGTCAGCATGGTCATGGATAGACCCCCTTCACTGATACCTTACAGTCTTCCTCCAGAGACAAATATATCTGGGATAGTGGTAACCCATGGCAACACTGTGCAGAGGGGCAAACTAACTTGGAGGTGTGCTTAGTATTCTCTCGATGAGGAAAGCTGTGCATTTCTCTTTTCCTTGCTTTCATAATTCACAAGAAATGCACTGTGTCGAGTGTCATAATGAATGCACTGTGAGATGTGACTTACTTAACAACTTTTGAAGTTCAGTTTCAAGGCTACATAACTGCATTGGAAGGCCTGGAGGCTTCTAAGTACATATGCAAAGCAGTTAGTGGGTGTGTTTCTCACAGTTAGTCTGCAATTTTAGTGATTACAGAGTGGCTTTTGCTTCAAATAAGGGCCAAGATCCAGGGTCCTGAAAAAACAGACTATGCATTCTGTGCATATGGAGATAAGCATTCATGCATGAGCATGATTTATAGATAACATGTCTGTCCCTGAATAGAGCTGGGTGCTACTTTCTTGGAAGGACTGAATACACTGATGAAAAATTCTGAGAAAGACCTGTCTGTCCCTCATGCATACACAAACACACCACAAGATGGTATTTACTTCAGTATGGAAATGGAATGGGAATTGTTTCTATTTTTACTGTTGAATTTTCTTGAAAAACAGGAAAACTTGTCAGTTGGAGTATAGACAAAGCATGGAATAGTTAAGATGTGGGGGGAAGCTCATTTTAATTCACTCTGCAGAGCAAAACTCACTGGCAAATCTTTTCAAATAAAAAGAAACCACTAAATTTATAAAAATAAAAAATTAATGGTTATTTCTCATTTGCAAAATTACCACCTTTATTCCAAAAACCATTATCACACAGTGGCCTTGTTATTAATTGTACTTTGCCCTATAAATTAAGTAGCAAAGCAGAGTTTACAATAGTGTGTGTAGGGATGTGGAATATAATACTACAAGGGTGTATTTGTGACATAGATTTATCATCTCTCTACCTATTATCTGTCTAGAATGTATAAAACTTTGTTCATAGCTATGTTTAGAGAGAAGGCAGAGTTTGAGGAAGGGAGAATTTTACATCTCTTATTTTTCATCCCTAGGTTTTCCTAGGCATGGAAATTTTACTATTTGTGGGGAGTAATTTTATAATTTAATTAAAGCTTATTTAGAGGGTAGAACTTCTGTTGTATATGCTTCTCAGCATTTAAATATATCTATTTCATGTTATTAAAAACTGTATTTGTTAGATATACTATGGTGGCAATTGACAGCCTTTTTAGCTGTACAGAATCAGAGGAGAATTTGTTTTTGTCTCTGTGTTCCACAGTTAATGATGAAGTTAAGAGGAGCTGAGTGTCATCCTAAGCCCTCCAGCTACTTCCATTACCCACCTTGCCTGCCTGTAGAGAGAAGTGTATTTAACCTCCACAGTTGCTGGATGTAATTTCACATCCTGAAAACGTACAGGGTTGAATAGTTCCAACACCCAATAGTCTGATAATTGAAAACAGAGAGGTTTATAGTACAGAGTTTAAATTTTCTATGGATTCAAATTCCATAATCCAGAGAACCCAGATTTTTGAGCTGTGACTTCTCTTAGAAGAAACCACAGTTACACAGCAGTAGAAAATTAATACACAGGGGAGGAGAAATAGAGAGATAGAGTTATATTCAGATTTGTCAGGACCATATAGCTCTATTGTCACCTATGACATCTGATTTCCAAATTTTATGTAGACTGTATGTCTCCAATTAGTATGTAAGTACACTTTTAAGCAATATATAAACATTTGTTTAAAATCATATTGTAAGACAAATTAGGGGAAAATATTACTATTACCCCTAATTTTAGATAACTTTGGAGTTAGCCCACTTTTAGTTCATCCAAGGAATCAATATTGCAAGAGAGATTAACCCCTAATCCACTTACATTAAACCACAAGAGAGAAATTATTGATTTCCTTCTGGGAATCCAGCAGTGGACTGCAGACTTGCTGAACAGCTAAAACTAGGGCCTCAAATCATGTTGTCATCATCTTCTGATTTCTTTCCCACTTTGTATGTTGGTGTAATTCTCTCCTCCAGGCCCTTTTCGGTGTTACATAAGAGATGGTTCCTGGAAAGCTTTATAAGGTTTTCTCTTACAGTCCAGTAGGATTGGGGTAGTCTTTCCCCCAATATCCATTATTAGAATGGTTCAAGGAGGACTCCATTTGTCCTTCTGAGGGTCATGTGCTATGTGTGAGCTCCATAGCCAGTCATTGGCTCTAGAGGCATGTGGTACATAACTGGCCTTGCCTGGCTCAGTTGCCTCCTCTGTAGTTGATACTAGTGATTGAGGGAATAATATCATGTTTGACAACCCAATAAATTATCCCAAAGAAACCAGAGTAAGCATGATGGTCCAGCACTTCAGAAATGAAATGAAAAGCCTGTAGGTGACATCAAAAGCCATTCTTTCCTCCTCATGCATATCCTAAATGTGACACTATTCCATCATACTTCTTTCCACGACTGAACTAGGACAGGATTAAGAGAGAGTTTGGGGACACTGGTTTTCAAGTAATTTTGTTAATAAAAGACATTCTTAAATCTAATTGCCTACCCTGAGAAATTTCTCTCGTATTTTATAAAAGTATTGAGAATCTACAAATTTATGCTTATTCTATATTAATTATGTATATTTTTTAAAAAAGGTCTTTGTCCTCCTGTGAAATCAATAAAGATTCCTGAGAGACCAAACCAAAGCAAAAATTGGTTTAATAAGTTACTTAGTTGACATGCCAAATGAAAACTGTAAGTTAAACATGAATAGAGAATTCATATCTTATTGTACATTTGCTTTTTACTTTAGAAAGGTGGGGAAACCCTCAAACTCAAGTGTGTCAAATTCTCATAGGAGATTTGACTTTTAGGACCAAAAGTGATGTCATTAAGGCCTCACCATTACTTTATGGCATGGCATTGATTAAGAAAGAGGGGGAACATATGGGAAGTCTATTTCTTATCTGAGAAATTATTAAACTTTTATAGGCATTGTATCCTTTTCTGAGTGGGACTTTTGAACCAGTCCTTTGTGTAGCAATTCAACTAATAGCCTCCATAGAGCTCCTGGCAAGTATTTCTAATTTCTAGCATTATTTTAAAGTTAAGCCTAACTAGGAAGCTCTGATCCAAAAATCAAGTAATTTTTAGGGAGTATGATTTTTGTAAGAGCCTTTAAAGTATAATTTAAAAAATGAATTCTAGAATACAAAAATTATAGAATTATCACTTTTCTAAACATACTATCAATACTTTATTCCACTTTTCTTCTAAAAAAATTCATCTTTGAAACTCTTGGTCCAGTATCTTACAGGAAGAAGCACTTACATAAGCAAGAAGTACCTACATTACTAAGAAAGGCAGGAAGATATGGAGGCTACCATTATACCAGTTTGAAATCAGAAAATACTAAGATTTATTCTGCCTTTGCTGTATGACAAGTTTTGTGGACAAAGTTTCTTTACTTTTCCAAGTCTGTGTTCTCCCTAGTAAGCATAAGATAATATTTATTACATATAGTTATTACAAATTCCAATGAGAAAATATTTGTAAAGGATTTATATCAGAACCAACAAATGCTCATAAGTGTGTGTTTGTTTAAGTTGTTGTTACTTGGATTGTTATTTTTTTTCACAGCATGGGGGAAAATTCCGGTCACAGTTTATGCAAGATGATATTGTTTCTTCTATTGACTTCTGATTCTATATGTTTCTTTATGGACCATGTTACGTGCACCTAGCCCTCTAAGATCACTGACTTTAGGAACTCTCCCTTCATGTGTGAGATGACTACTTTCAGGGTTACTTAAACGCCCTCTCGTGCTATTTTCTCAGATGTTTCTGCATTGGCTCTGCAATTGTGAAGCTGTTGCCCACTAGGTCACTAAGAAATCCCTGCTCCCTCTGCATTTGGGAAAGTCCTTTCTGAGTTTGGTTCTAGGAGAAGCTGTATCTCCATTTGGACTGTTGCAGGCTTCCTCTTCTCATATCAGAATGATTTATGTGACTTATCACATTTTCCTCTTAGTCTTGCTTATCAGGATGATTGTAGTTGGCCTTTTCACTCAATCACAAACCACCTGACTCATTATATTTTGAATATTTACTTTTTTTCCTCCTGTTTCCCATTATAAACATTATCTTATTTTTTTTGTATTTTTTCATGCCTCATGTTGTTTTGAGAAAAAGGTAAATAAACAATACATTAATATACAGAAATATTGTTTTATTACTTTTGTGGAGGCTAATAAAGAAATACTTTGTCATATATAAATAACTTTTCTTACTGATTTTTATTTGAAAGTTTCACACTGAAGTTTAAATTTTGACCATCAGCAACCCCTTACCCAATTAGTTCTCTCTTTTCCCTTTGTTTATTCCTTTCATGTTTGTTGGGCAGATATTTCTCAGTGCCCAATTTGTAAGGGAAGATATGAAAATGAATCAAATTGCCATCATCAAGCTTATGTCCTATAAGAAAATATAGATGCTTGAGGGGAAGTAAAGACCTCATGAGATGAGTGTTGCTTTCTATAAAAAATTTGAAATTTGAATGCTATGCTGTTAGTTTTCATGAGCAAATAATAGATTAGAGAATGGCTTGGCCTGTTTTTTTTTTCCTCCTGACATTACTGCTAAATCTCACGGTCTAATAGCATTCCACTTGCTGGGCCACAGCCTCAGGTGAAATTGTTTTTTTCTGTTCCTTATCATAGTGCCTTTTCTACAATAGCTATAAATAGATGTCCTTCCATATATGTGAGGAAAGAGAATTAATTTTGTTTTGTCACATTTCTGACTATGCTCTTAAGGCAGGCAGAGAATATGGCTTAAGAGCCCTTCATTGTTGAATCCCATTTTCTTGTCATTTTGAACTATACTTTCAGGATTTTTCTGAGGATAACTTACTATCCTTCCTTTATGTTGTTATATTTTCCTCCCTGTGGGTGTTTAAGGCAACAAGCAGCCTGTTATCATGTTATATGAGGAAATGTAATGCATTATTAATCGTGATTATTTTATTCACAGGCCAACCCTGCCTCAGAAGAGCCAGGGCTACACCAAAGATAACTCTTTTTGCTTTCAAGTCAAGGTCTCTTTGGGGTCGTTTCAGAGAATTTTTTTTTTACTTCAACATAACAGTGCATTTTAGTTAGGAAAGCTGATCCTTGTGTTAAGGATAACGATACTTATTTTGTATTTATTTCCTCAATGTCTTTGAACTACCATTATTAGTTTTATCTACTTTGGGGCCTGGACTGATCATAACTGTTTTATTCTGTACCTTAAAACTTGTCAAAGTCTAGAAGTATGAATAAAAAATGATTTTTAGGGTATAATTTTTGTTGATCTCTCAAATTTTGATTCTAAGAACAGGCACTGTATGTGGAAGGGGCTTTATGAATTGATATAGACTTTGGTTATTAAGGTCGGGGTGACCAATGGCCCTAGTTTTAGAACTTAATTTACTCTCTGTGCTAAGCTAGGCATTTGGTAATAACTGTTTTTATACCTGTCCAAATTATAAAATATTTGGGCCATGTTTCCATGTTTGAGTCATTGATATTGAGCTCTTGATGTAGTGGTGATTGACTTGTCTGTGAGTTAGAGTGGTAGAATCAGGGACTTTTCCATGGGAGGAGGGAAGTGCCACATGAAGAGGGATATTCTTTTGAGACCATACAAAGCATATCTTAGGAAAATCTGTTTGGCTATGAACCGTATAGTCAGGGCTGGCTTCATGGGTATGTCATTTGTGAAATCACACCCCCCCTCACTTCTATCTTAATGTTCTGTTGTCTCCATCTTGAAATTGTTAATAATTTTGAAGAAAGAGTTCCACAGTTTCATTTGCATGAGATCCTGTAAACTCTGTAGCTGTACTATTCACAATGGCCAAGCTATGGAAACCGTAAAGTACCCGTACAACTGATGAATGAATTAAGAAAATGTGGTGTGTATATACAATGAATTATTACTCAGCCATAAAGAAGAATGAGATTACATCATTTGCATGTAAATGGATGGAACTGGATATCATCATGTTAAGTGAAGTAGACCAAAGGACAAAGGTCACATGTTTTCTGTCATGTGGAAGCTAGACCTAAAAGATAAACATATACATAAATATGTATATGATCACTATATATACATATGTATATGACATGTTTACAATATTGGGACTATTTGAGGGAACTAAAGAGAGATGGGAGAGGGGAGGAAAAAAGAATGAGAGAGATTGAGAGTGAATATCGAAATACATTGCATCTCTGCAATCTCTGCATGAAGAAGGGATAATGAAACACAGTGAAAGCTGTTGAATAAGAGGTGAATCTAACCAAGATACATTGTAAGCATATGTGGAAATGTCACAGTGAAGCCCCCCTGTACAACTAATATAAGTTAATAAAAATGCTTAAAATTTTATATATCTGATCCTGTATATGATCCTGTACTCATTTGGACCTAGCAGCATCAAGTAGCTATATTCTTGGTCCTGATTAGAATTAGAATTTTGAACATAGGCCCTTTCGCTCTTATCAAAAGCTCATAAAACAGCATTTGTGGAGAGTGGCTGAAGGATTTGTGACCTTTCCACTCTGAACATGTTAAAATCAATTTCTGGATTAAGCCAGACCAGATAGACCAGATAGTGCCTGGACCTCATCACTTGCCTTTCATTCCCATCTCCCACTGCTTTATTGAATTGCTCTTTGGTGGCTAGTCCTCATAGTGAAGGATGTCTTTAAAAGTCCATCTGGTCCTCAGAACTATTAACTGGAAAGATGTCATTGAGGGTACTATTTACAACATTATCCACTATCCTTACTGTGAGAATCAGCAAAATATTTTTCTTTTTGTTTTTAGTACCCAAAATAGCTGTTTTCCTCAATGATTAAATTGGCTTATTTCTTAGATTTTTGGATCATGTGATTGTGTCTTCCTCTTTGCGTTGGTTCCTAAGAAGCTTGGAAACATGGAAGTTTACTAAATGCACCATTTTGCATTTTACAGAGTAACCTCATTCTGCATTTTACAGAGTAACCTCATTCTTGCTTTCATTTTATCTTCCATACCTCATTTTCCCTCTTCCTTCATTTTCTCATACTTGTTATTTTTAAATAGCTTTCTATTTTTGTCATAACATCTGTGATTTTGTAAACTTGACTTTTTTCTGGCATATAATGTATTAGAAAGTTAGTCCTTGACCATACCATGTTCTGATCTGGGAACATACAAGGGAAATATTTTTAAATGAATGATAACATTGGAGCAATGAAGAACAATAATGGCATTTTTACTATTGTGGAGATACAAAGCATCATTTCCGAATGATGTTAATTGAGGAAATGATAATGAATATGTTTAGTAATAATAAAATATTACTTGAAATGGACAGGCTTACCTGCAAATCAGTTATATTTGAGTTTTAGTTCATGGTGACTCTTGACAAATCCTTCCACCTCTTTGTGTCTCATTCTTATCGCTGAAGAGTAGATATTGACATAATGTATATCTCTAAATCTATAGGAGAAGTGTTTAGCATTACTACAGTTTTTTTAAAAGAGTCGACTTCTGTATAGAGATTTTTGTAATCACAGATAATTTATTATTATTGACTTTGAATAGGCTCTTATTTCAGTGTTGTTTATTCTCATTTATCTGTTTATTTATATTTGGTAAAGTGTAGGAGGTTGCGAACATCATGGATATAAAATAACTTCAGGAAGAGAGACATGAAACCGTGATATGTAGCTGTACTTGTTCTCTTGTTGGAACTTGTATTGTCATGTTTTTCTCATAACATTTTGTTACAGCAATTCCTTCAATGTTCATTCACAAATACTCAATGAAGACCTTTATGTACCAGACATTGTTCTAGGTGATTGGAATAAGCCAGCAAACTAAAACACCCTGCCTTCCTGATGCTCACACTTTAGTGGTTTACTTAAATTATCCCATGTTTTTCATAAGTTAATGTCCTTTTTCCAACACAATATATTTTTTTCTTATTGGCATTTTAAAATTAACTTCATCTGAAATACAACTTTTATGTGCATTTTAGGTCTTACTCCTCCCTTTTCTTTACTGATCAAATAGCTGGAAGCTTCACTTGATTTGCTAGGGAACCACATATTTTACTGATTATGGGGTATGTGGTATACTCGATTTGGGCTAATTTACATAATTTTCTGATTAAGTTACATATTAGACTTTTGACCTTTGCACTTCTTCAAAGTTAGAGGATAATTAGCCTGTACAATTTGATAGAATTCACATCTGTTAATTTTTTCCTTTTGCATCAATTAACAGACACTTCTGATAATACGTGGATTTTCTTCTAGGCTAAATATGAATAAGTTATTTTCATTCTGACAGGCACTGCATCATTGAACATTGCCCATATTTTAAAGAAATTATGTAACTTCTTGTTTAAAATGAGTAGAAAAACATTTAAAAATTTGTCAATGGAAGACAGCAGTTTCTTAGCCTCAAGAGTTTCCTTGTTTTACCTCTTAGAAGGAAACACAAAGGATCATGCTATTCAAAAAACACATGAGCTGGCAGTTAACACTCTAATATGTAGCACAAAGAGGATTTGAAATTTCTTTTCTTGAGGGAAAGCCATTTCACTATGCAAGTCACCATTTACATGGAGAAAAGCCACCTAGAAACAATTTTGTTCTGAAGATAATTATACTGGAGGAATGGAATAACATGACCTTTTATGGATGGCTTGCCAAAGGCTAAGGGGGCTTGAGCTGTGATCTTATGTTTTTTGAGGCTCTCTGTTACTAGAAGTTATCTGGTGAACTGAGGAAGCTCTAGGATGCCATTCTTGTTTTTCCTAGCCCAAGGAAAATTCATTATGATTTAAAGTGAAGTTCAACTGGCAATGTGGATTTGACATCAGGACTTATAGATCCCGGTGGAGGGATGATATCATAACTGAACACACTTGGTTCTCTTATTGCTGAGTGCCAAGTCAATAAGCATAATCAGAACATAAAAGAATGGAGAAAGATTTATTACCTATAGCAGATAAGGAGAGCATGGAGTCACTTAAAAAAGCAGTGTCCTCCTTGAGCAAAGGAAGCATGGAGATTTTATTTTACTTCCTACATGTTCATACTTTGGGGAGTGAGCACATTACTGGGCATGCTCAATTTAAGGTTATAGTTCGAGAAAGAAAGATGGCGGACCCATTCTTGGACATGCTGAACCCAGGGTCATGATGCACATGTTTGAAAGGTTAAAATAATGAACCTGAACACTTCTGGGCATGCTCGGTTTGTGTCAGAAAGTTGGCAGGCAAGAATATGTCTGGCACATGTAGCTTCTTTTCCTCAAAAAGTTTAGCTGTAATAAAAGGAAACTTGAAAACCATATTAATATAGGAATTTGTCCCTAAGGGCACCTACCTCACCTAGATGTTAATAATATGAACCCCAAATTTCACTCTACCTATATCCTTAACATTGCTTTAGGAATAATGGTTATGTGTGTTGCTGTAAATAAAGAACAAAGACCTTGGAAGTCAAGAAAATAGACTGGAGAGAACAGACTCTCCTTCCTTTGGAAAAGCGGTCAGACCTGTGCAAGGATCTGAGCCAATCCTAAAGCCATAGGACAACCTGGCCCATGCCTTTGGTGCTGTAACTTCTCAGTTGTGACACTGTGCATTGGTCTCAAGAGAAACATGAACTGAACTGTGTTACTAGAGGGCTATGCAGAGTTTCCCATTTTCTCAATGCATCGTATTTGGAATTAGAAGTTTTGGTAAACTGGTAAAGTGAGTGTGCCAAAAGATGAATATTTCTACATCTGAAAAACAAGAGAAAGAAATGGGAGAATGTCATTAGTCCATGTTAAAATGTTTGCAAGTGGACTGGCTGCAACAGGTTTTCTAAAGCAACCAAAGAGAGTTGTGGGCACCATAATAAAGAACATTTAAGTTAAGCAGCACCTGCAGGTCAGTTGGTGAAATGAGTAATCAGGTCTTTCCAGTAGTTAGCATGAGTGGTATCACTTTAAATTAAACAGTTGCCACTTGGTTATGTCTGTGAATCTTCAAGTTGGCCTTCTACTTTGGAGAAAGTCTACATATAGTTTTAAATCCAAACTGTTAAATAATTTCACAATTCCTAATGAGCCGTGGTAAAAGGAGTGTTTGATCTCATGTCAAAAACTACCTCAAACTACTTTCATCTATGACCTTTTTCAGTTCTTCTCTACAAATGTACATAGTTTTCTTAGGATGTGAGGAGGGCTGTACTTGGTTCTCTTAGCCAATGTAGTGTATTGTTGAGTCTTACTTGGAGCTCTTGTTTTTATGTTCTCTCAATATTCCGGTAGACAGTGTTACTATGTTTTTTTCAGGGTTAAGGTTGGTTGCCATGCCTATAGGCCTCAGCAAACTTCCCAAGGCCATGTTGAAGAGTAATGGTTCAGCAGAGAGTAAGAATTGGTTTTTCATCAAGTTCAAGTGTGACATAGAGCACATTTCTCTCTTATATTGCTTTGAAAATTCAATATTAAATGGCCATATAAAGTTATGGCAGGAATTTTAGGTCTGATACTGCCTAGCAAAAAAGCCTAGCAAATATCAGAGGCCCGATGAAGATTATTGTTAAAAAAATTAATAACTGTTAGGGAAATATGATCTACTTGGAAATGACAAATAATATTGATAACACTGTTATCTTTGCTAAATTACAAAAAGGCTACATGGAATCCAAAAGAGTAACTTTTGAAAAGAATGCTAGTTTTACTTAGAAAAGGCACATGGCCTTTTTGATCTTTACTGTCTACCTGATTGGTCAACTTATTCATCGCCGGCCTATCACAGAACTAATCACAGCATTGCTCAGAAATCAGAGTTTTAGTCCTTCAAATTTTTGATAAACTTTTAAGGGCCTTTAGCTAGTCAGTAAGAAGCGGAAAGGAGAAACTTAAATGATACAGACTCCAAACCTGATGCACAGGATTGATTTAAATTTGTACTACCTCGGTAAGCCTTAACCCCTCACCAACATTTTCCTACACAAATTACTCATTTTATCACTTTTATGAGGTATAAGAGGGTAGAAAGGCGAGTTCTCAAGATACCAACTAGTCATGAGCCCAGGAACTTTAGATTAAAAATAGTAATGATTTTGAGCCAGAAATAACAGAAATACACAGGCATTTGATGCCTTCAAAACAGGCTTCAATGCTATACACAACATTACGTCTTCCCTGTACACAACAGGCATGATGAAACTTTGTCCTTACTCACAAGGATCATCATGAATAAAAGACACCCAGTTAGATAGTGACTCTAAGGTGCTACATTACAATCATCTGGGGTCCTTGCCAAAATCGATTTGGAGTTGCATTCTTGACACTATGATTTAGTGAGGCCAGTGTATACAATAAAGATTTAAAATTTTCTGGTGGTAGGGTGGATTAAATGATCAGAAAACCTTTCCTGATACACATCTAAAAATGCTGAATAAGATACATACTAACAAACAGCATGGTACACACATGAATGTGCAGCTGAGTTGGAGGCAGACTAATGGGATTTCCTGTTTTAAGATGTTGTAAGGAAGTTTGACTCCAGGAAATTAAGCAAAGATGGCATTCATCAGGTGGCCCAAAGCTTGAGTTGCATTTTTATTTTTATTTTTTTTTAAGAGTAAAGCAAGCATAAGGTTTATTGAAAGGACAGCAAAAGCTCCCAGTGTGGGAGGAGCCTAGGAAAGTTAAGCTGTGGGTCTAGGAGTGGTATAGGGCTCTGCCTGCTTAGGTCTACCTTGAACTATTCTACCTTGAAACTATGCTTGTGATTGGATGTCATCTAGTTGACTTCCCACTGAACCTGATTACCTGGTCATCCTCATCTTTATGGAGCTGGACATTCCAGGAGGATCTGGTCAAAGCTTGAGTCTTAACAGGCTACATATGCACTGAAGGAGAAAACAAAGCCTCAAGCTTAAAGCAGGTTGGTAGGTCATATCAGCATTTGCATGTAAACTCAGAACCCCTGAAAGGCAATGTGCTCAGTGGATGTTTCAGAAAATTGTCTGGCCATTATGTACTTGCTTTAGTTCTGGCTCTGGTTAGAGCAAAGAAGGAAACTTCCCTTCTCTGGGAACTCTTTAGCATAAATTCAGTCTCACACAAGATTGGGGCTTGAATTCACATTATTTTTTAGGTATCAAAACACTCCAAGCTGTATATTTAATATGACATAGCTCTGGTTGGCTTGGCTTCCAAGTGGTAAGAAGAAGAAAATGAATTCTCCCTGAAGATATGCACCTTGAATGGGATTCAAAAAATACCCACAGATGATATTCCAAGTAAAATGAATTTGAAATTTTGCAAATCCAATATACATGAGAAAATAAGCTACACTAAGTGAGAAATTGCAGTGACAAAGAACTGTGGAATCTGCAAAACCTACATTGTGCTGAAATGCTCAGAAAGCAAATATAATATATAATAGTGTGTTAATCATTTTCTTCACCACTGTGACAAATACTTGAGAGAAAAATTGAAGAAAGATTTATTTTGGGTCATGGTCTCAGAGGTTTCAGTTCATGGTCACTTGGCTGCATTGCTCCTGGGCAGTGGTAAAGTAGAACAATATGGTGGAAGAGTGTGGTGAGGCAGAGCTGCTCAGCTTATGGCAGCCAGGAAGAATATATATATATATATTCTTTGTATATATTATATATACATATATATTGTATGTAGAGAGAAAGAGAAGAATGGGGGCAGAGCCAACCCCTTCAAAGGCATGCCCCCAACAACCTACCTTCCCCAACTTGGCTCCATCCACCTTAATTCCACTGCTTCCCCAGTAGTCTATTCAATTTGTGTGTGTGTGTGTGTGTGTGTGTGTGTGTGGTACTGGGGTTTTAACTCTGGGCCTACACCTTGAGCCACTGCCCCAACCCTATTTTGTGATTATTTTTTTCAAGATAGGGTCTCACAAACTATTTGCTCAGACTGGTTTTGAATCATAATCCTCCTGAGTAGTTAGGATTATAGGCATGAGCTACCAGTTCCTGGTCTCAGATTTTTGAATCCATCAGTGGATCAATCCATTAATTAGGTTAGAGTCTTCATGGACTAATTGTCTCTGAGAATGCCTTCACAGACACTCCCAATTAAGGTTGACAATCAAGATTAACCATCATAAATAATAAAAAATGGAGGCATTCATTTTACTCTCAAGAATAAGATGAAGATGCCCACTAACATTGCTTTATATTCTCGACTGAAGCAGGAATCATTCAATTGTGATATAAGTTTGATTTTTTACATGACTAATAATGGAATAACTTTAAAATGTAAATACATCTGAATTTGTTTGCTAGGGCTGCTGTAAAAAAGCTCCAAATGATAAGGTGACTTAAACAATAGAAATTTGTTTTTTTATGGTTCTAAAGGCTGAAAGTGTAAGATTAAGGTATTGGCAGGACTGTTTTCTGCTGAGTACTCCCCTTATCAAGACAGATATCTTCTTTTTTTTTTTTTGATTAAAACAGATTTACTTTTTTTTTTTTCATTTTTCTTTTATTATTCATATGTGCATACAAGGCTTGGTTCATTTCTCCCCCCTGCCCCCACCCCCTCCCTTACCACCCACTCCACCCCCTCCCGCTCCCCCCCTCAATACCCAGCAGAAACTATTTTGCCCTTATCTCTAATTTTGTTGTAGAGAGAGTATAAGCAATAACAGGAAGGAACAAGGGTTTTGCTGGTTGAGATAAGGATAGCTATACAGGGCATTG
This sequence comes from Castor canadensis, assembly GCF_047511655.1. Classification (NCBI taxonomy): domain Eukaryota; kingdom Metazoa; phylum Chordata; class Mammalia; order Rodentia; family Castoridae; genus Castor; species Castor canadensis. The sequence continues at coordinate 87,159,870 of NC_133394.1, forward strand.
ACTCACATTGATTTCCTGTGCGTGGGTGTTACCTTCTAGGTTAATTCTTTTTGATCTAACCTTTTCTCTAGTACCTGTTCCCCTTTTCCTATTGGCCTCAGTTGCTTTAAGGTATCTGCTTTAGTTTCTCTGTGTTAAGGGCAACAAACGCTAGCTAGTTTTTTAGATGTCTTACCTATCCTCACCCCTTCCTTGTGTGCTCTCGCTTTCATCATGTGCTCATAGTCCAATCCCCTTGTTGTGTTTGCCCTTGATCTAATGTCCACATATGAGAGAGAACATACGATTTTTGGTCTTTTGGGCCAGGCTAACCTCACTCAGAATGATGTTCTCCAATTCCATCCATTTACCAGTGAATGATAACATTTCGTTCTTCTTCATGGCTGCATAAAATTCCATTGTGTATAGATACCACATTTTCTTAATCCATTCAAGACAGATATCTTCTACCTGTGTCTTCATGTGGCCTTCTCTCAGTACATCTTAGAAGTCTAAATTTCCCCTTAAAGTGAAACCACTCATGTTGGATTAAGGCCTAGTCTAACAACATCAATTTAATTGCCTTTGGAAAATATCCAATCCCCAAATACAGTCATAGTCTGAGTGGGGTTAAGAATTCAACATATGAGTTTGAGGTGGACACAGTTCAACTTTTCCAAAGGTGATGAGAACTATTATAGGGAAAAATAAAATGGGAAAGTGGCCTGGAAATTACATGGTCAGAGAAGTCTCTCTGAAGAAGTAATCTAGGCAAAGACCTCAGGTGAAGAAGCCAGGCACACAGACTCAGAAGTTTCTGGTGTAGTCCTGAAAGAGTAGCAAGATATCATTTGATGTCTACAATATCAGCAGTAACTAACATGTCTGAGGACACCAGTGTCTGGTGAGGATGTTGCTGTAGTTTGGATCTTGAATGTCCTCTAGAAGCTCATGTGTTGAAGGCTTGTCCCGGGCCTTGGATGCCATTGGGAACCTTTAAGAGGTGGGGCCTACTAGAAGGAAGTTTGGCCATATCATTGAATGGGATATTGAGAGTGCAGGTCCTTTTTGCTCTCTTTTTTTGCTTCCCTGCTGCCATGAGATGAGCAGCTTGCTCCACCAGCTGTTCCTCCACACATACTTCTTTTTTTTTTTTTTTTTCATTTTTCTTTTATTATTCATATGTGCATACAAGGATTGGTTCATTTCTCCCCCCTGCCCCCACCCCCTCCCTTACCACCCACTCCACCCCCTCCCGCTCCCCCCCTCAATACCCAGCAGAAACTATTTTGCCCTTATCTCTAATTTTGTTGTAGAGAGAGTATAAGCAATAATAGGAAGGAACAAGGGGTTTTGCTGGTTGAGATAAGGATAGCTATACAGGGCATTGACTCACATTGATTTCCTGTGTGTGGGTGTTACCTTCTAGGTTAATTCTTTTTGATCTAACCTTTTCTCTAGTTCCTGGTCCCCTTTTCCTATTGACCTCAGTTGCTTTAAGGTATCTGCTTTAGTTTCTCTGCGTTAAGGGCAACAAATGCTAGCTAGTTTTTTAGGTGTCTTACCTATCCTCACCCCTCCCTTGTGTGCTCTCGCTTTTATCATGTGCTCATAGTCCAATCCCCTTGTTGTGTTTGCCCTTGATCTAATGTCCACATATGAGGGAGAACATACGATTTTTGGTCTTTTGAGCCAGGCTAACCTCACTCAGAATGATGTTCTCCAATTCCATCCATTTACCAGCGAATGATAACATTTCGTTCTTCTTCATGGCTGCATAAAATTCCATTGTGTATAGATACCACATTTTCTTAATCCATTCGTCAGTGCTGGGACATCTTGGCTGTTTCCATAACTTGGCTATTGTGAATAGTGCCGCAATAAACATGGATGTGCAGGTGCCTCTGGAGTAACAGTCTTTTGGGTATATCCCCAAGAGTGGTATTGCTGGATCAAATGGTAGATCGATGTCCATCTTTTTAAGTAGCCTCCAAATTTTTTTCCAGAGTGGTTGTACTAGTCTACATTCCCACCAACAGTGTAAAAGGGTTCCTTTTTCCCCGCATCCTCGCCAACACCTGTTGTTGGTGGTGTTGCTGATGATGGCTATTCTAACAGGGGTGAGGTGGAATCTTAGTGTGGTTTTAATTTGCATTTCCTTTATTGCTAGAGATGGTGAGCATTTTTTCATGTGTTTTCTGGCCATTTGAATTTCTTCTTTTGAGAAAGTTCTGTTTAGTTCACATGCCCATTTCTTTATTGGTTCATTAGTTTTGGGAGAATTTAGTTTTTTAAGTTCCCTGTATATTCTGGTTATCAGTCCTTTGTCTGATGTATAATTGGCAAATATTTTCTCCCACTCTGTGGGTGTTCTCTTCAGTTTAGAGACCATTTCTTTTGATGAACAGAAGCTTTTTAGTTTTATGAGGTCCCATTTATCTATGCTATCTCTTAGTTGCTGTGCTGCTGGGGTTTCATTGAGAAAGTTTTTACCTATACCTACTAACTCCAGAGTATTTCCTACTCTTTCTTGTATCAACTTAAGAGTTTGGGGTCTGATATTAAGATCCTTGATCCATTTTGAGTTAATCTTGGTATAGGGTGATATACATGGATCTAGTTTCAGTTTTTTGCAGACTGCTAACCAGTTTTCCCAGCAGTTTTTGTTGAAGAGGCTGCTATTTCTCCATCGTATATTTTTAGCTCCTTTGTCAAAGATAAGTTGCTCATAGTTGTGTGGCTTCATATCTGGATCCTCTATTCTGTTCCACTGGTCTTCATGTCTGTTTTTGTGCCAGTACCATGCTGTTTTTATTGTTATTGCTTTGTAATATAGTTTGAAGTCAGGTATTGTGATACCTCCTGCATTATTCTTTTGACTGAGTATTGCCTTGGCTATTCGTGGCCTCTTGTGTTTCCATATAAATTTCACAGTAGATTTTTCGATCTCTTTAATGAATGTCATTGGAATTTTGATGGGAATTGCATTAAACATGTAGATTACTTTGGGGAGTATCGACATTTTTACTATGTTAATTCTACCAATCCATGAGCATGGGAGATCTCTCCACTTTCTATAGTCTTCCTCAATCTCTTTCTTCAGAAGCCTCCACACATACTTCTGTCATGATGTACTCACTCATCATAGGCCCAAAGGCGGTGGGGCCAACTGACCATTGACTGAAACCTCCAAAACTGTGAACCAAAGCAAACCTTTCTTCTTTTTAGTTTGATCACCTCAGGTGCTTTGTTACAGTGATGAAAAGCTGACTCATACAGATGTAGAGAAATGGAAGCTCATATACTCCTGGTAGGAGGGGTATTGCTGTAGACACTTCAAAAAACAATTAGGTATTTCCAAGTAAGATTGAAGATGATGATTTAATAATTCTATTCCTCAGCCTCAACCCACAAGGAAACTTGTACCTGAATATCCAGTAAGAAATAAATGAATGTTCATGGTACCATGGCAATATTCATTGTAGCAAGAATTTGGAAACAACTCAGATGTCCATTAAGAAAAGAACAAATAAATGAATTTTATATATCAATAAGTAGAATACTGTATACCAGTAAGATTGAGGGGAATATTGAGAGGTACAAGTATTATTATGGATGATTATCAAAAATATAATCTTAAGCATATATACTGTAGATTTCTACAGATTGAAAATAAGCAAAACTAAATCATGTCTTTTAGGAACACACTCACACGCACACATACTCATAGTATAATCACAAAATTATCACATACTCGTAGTATAATCACAAATTATAATTCAAAAGGAAGGGAATTATTACAAAAACTCAAGATGGAGTTTACTCTGATGAGAAGGGAAGGAGATGGATTGGGAGAGATTTTACATGGGAACTTAAGAGTGCTTATCTATGTCATAACCCGATTTGTTTCTACATAAGTAGAATTGAATGTAAAAATCCTTGGCATGTTAAAGTTAGTGTAGATTAAGTAATTAGTTAAGTGGGTTGAGAACAGTCTTTGTGTTTTTTTACAACTGGTAATTGGAAATATATATTCCCATTTAAATCAGTGCTAGAAAAAAGTGGTTTCTTCAAATACAGTCTGAAGTCTTACAGGATGGTTGTGTATGTGTGTGTATGGTGTTGTTGTTGTTGTTGTTTTGTTTTCCTTTAAGCAGATATTTTCTGTGACAGTTGGGAGAGAGGATGATATACAATCCTTTTATGGCAAGGTTATTACTATATTTATTAATGTACTTTTCACACATTAAGAAATCTGACATTTTATTTCTAAAAATGAAGATGCAGTTTCAACACTAGCAGAATCAAGACCCCAAGCTAATTCAAAACAGGCAAAGCTTTACTTCAAGTACTGTGCAACCATCACCAACCCTTATTAAAACATGTTTCTTTTATTTCAGCTAACCGGGGCATTTAACTTCTCTAAACAGCTACTCTTGTTGAGGAACCAAGCAAAATACTAAGAGAGAAAATGAAGCAAATTAAACGCACGTTCTCCTGTTTGTTATGTAGGCAAATACGCACTATGAGGCTCTAAAAAGGGTTGGACAGTTCAGTTTTCCATACAGCTAAACCAAGGGATGGGCCTTGGGCTTCTGGAGGCAGGGAGGTGGTCTAGCCTATGGTAGATCGAGGGAGGAATGCACAGTGATCAAGGACTGTCTTGTTATGCACATAAAATCTCCAGGTAACAGCCACCTGTGGTCATCTCTGTGGGGCCAGGTATCACACCTCCAATCTCTTTTTCCTGTGGAAATGTCCTCCTAGGCAGAAAGGGGCTTTCAAATAGCAAAAGGCTGTATTCAATCACTGGCTGTTTTCTTCACTTACATAATTTTCTTTTACAAAAGGCAGCCTTCCAGAGATATTTCTGTGTTTGTAGTTGAGTTGAGTTTTGTATGATCAGCTCATAGTGTGTGGTGCAAGAAATAGGAAGCATAGCCCAGAAACTGACATTGAAAGCTTTGATTAGTCAATACTACATAGCCATTTCATTTATAAGCTTAAGAACTTGTAAACCCTTCTGATACTTCTGAATAACCAACTTGAAACATGCCAAAGAAATCTATTTTAGGTGTTGTATTTTATTTTCACACATCCTACATTGGAGCATTGAATCTGTGTGATCAAAATTCGAAGTCATTTTTCTTGGTGGCATATCTCTAATCATAGTGCTACATAAGCTTTCTAGTTGTCTGTAAGCATGTTTACCTGTGTTTTTAGACCTGAAATTTAAGTTATCCTCAGAAGTAGGTTAACAATTGGAATTCCAGAGTAGGCAAATATACCATGTTACTTTCATTAGTTTCTTAGTTTGGGAAATACAACTTTCTTTCTTTTTGAGATAGGTTCTCCCTATGTATCCCAGGCTGGACTCAAACTCACAATTCTTCTACCTCAGCCTCCCAAATGTTGAGTTTACAGTTGTGTGCCAACCATACCTGGTGGGGAAAAAACAACATTTAGAAAGGATTTTTGTTAGAAGTAACAGGAAACATAGTAACAATGACTTACATAAAGAGTGGTTTATTCTTCTTAAATCAAATCCAGGGCAGAGGTAGACACTGCTGACGTTGGTTTAGATTAAAGGCTCTGTTTGTTGATGCTTATTTCCTTGTGGTCACAATAGTTATGCCAGCTTCAGACACTGTGTCTTTATTCAAGGCAAAAGAAGACAAAAATTACAAAGGTGGTGCCAACAGATTTCCATTTATATCTTCTTGTTCAGAATTGTGACATATCAATGTTTCATTGAAAGAGATTCTGCAACATTATTTTGTCTTGTTTGTATTCCAATGTCTATAGCAGAAGCACCCAGAGGAAAATAGGGTTTAAATTAAGTTTTGCATGATCAGCCTGTAGTGTGTGCCACAAGAAATCAGAAGCATAGCCCAGAAACTGACATTGAAATCTCTGACTAGTTAATACTGCATAGCCATTTCATTTACAAGCTTAAGAACTTCTTTGTAAACTCTTCTTCTAAGGGTTGTTCCACTAGTGGACCATAAGTAATTACTGGAATTCTGTCTGTTAATTAAAAAGAGGATTACTGGGGAAGTTAACAACAAACACTACAGCAGTCCTCTGTGGTCCCTGATCAATCTTCCATAGGTGTTGCAGGCTATCTTGCCCTTGGGTACTTACAGATTTGATTTTTGCTTTTATGTAGCATCAAATAACTTGAGGCCCCCAAAAATCAATCCAGGAACCAGATGCCAAAGGCTCTATGTAGTTCTTTTGTTTTAATTCAACAAGACACAACTGCAAAGAGGTATCATTGCTCTCTTTTTGCACATTTATGTAAGCCCCTGGAATGTGTTGTAGAACAGTGCTTGGCAGACTTTTTTTGTAAAGTGCCAGGTAGTACGTATTTTAAGGTTTGTGAACATTGTTACCTTTCTGTTGCAACTAATCAACTCTGTTATTGTAGAGCAAAAACAACCATAGACGACATGTAAATGAATAGGTATGACTGTGATCCAATAAAACTTTATAAAATGGGCAGAGAACTGGATTTGACATGTGGGCTATAATTTACCCACTTCTCTTCTAGAGAAAGGTTGTGGAGTAATTGTCATAGTACCAAATAATAGTCAAACTTAGTAATTTTTATGTGTCGGACTTTATTCTAAGCCCTTTTCAAATATTATTCTATTTAGTGACAATAATTCTATGAGGTTGACACTACTATTAATCCATTTCATATATAGGAAAACAGTGACAGGAAGTCTCATCTAAGGGCCCTGAATGCTATGTTCATAGAGGCTCTTCAAACTCAAAGTCTGGTTTCACTGTGTATAACTACTAAGATGGTGTTGAAATATCTTTTTAAGAAAATTAGACAGTTACTAAAGCAATAGAGTATTTCTCCATAACCCACCCATCCATCCTTGAATCCATCCATTCACCCATTCATCTGAGTTAACAAATATTCATTATTGCCTCCCATATGATAAGCACTGCTCTGGGAGTGGCTACACAGCAGTGAACAAGACTGACAAGATTCCTGCCTCCATAGGGCTTGTCAACTAGAAAGCAGAGGCAAACAGATAAACCAGTAAGCCATTAAATGAAGATGATCATTGCAGAAAACAATGTCAATATGCCTGGATGATGTGAGAATGATTGAATTGGCTAGTGAAGCCTTCTCTGAGGAAGGGTAACTTGATCTGAGATGTTAAGAATGAGAGCAGCAGCTGCATATAGTCTGGGGAGAAAGGAAGTTCCTGGCAGAGACAAAAACAGGTGCAATATCCTACGTGGGATGAGCTTGGCCAGTGGGTACACAGCCAAATGCAGAAAGGGGCTAACAAGTGGGCAGTGGGAGTGAGGTTTTACAGTTAATCAGGAGGCTCAACTTATAGGGCCATGAAGACAAAGATGTAGAATTTAAGTGGTGAGAAGTCACTGAGGATTTTGGCAGGAAAGTGAGTGAACCAGTTTGCCACTTGACATTATACTGGCTGCTCTGAGGAGCCCACAGGAGGGAATAGAGAGGAAGCAAGAAGCTGGTTTGGAGGCTTGAATTCAAGTAAGAGTGGCAGTGTGTTTAGGAGATAGCGGTAGAAGGAAGACAAGTATAAATTTAAGGATTTCATTTTGTATGTAGACAGAACTGGGGGCGAGAGTGGATGTGGGGTGAAAGGAAGAGCAACATTTACAGAGGCGGAAAAGCCCAGAAGAGGAGCAGGTTTGGGAGGGAAAGGGCAATCAGAAGCTCTTGGACAAGTTATTTGTGCATGAGTATTAAATATCTGGGTGGAGAAGTCAAGTAGACAAATACACAAGTCTGGACTATAGGGCAGATGTATGACTCAGATAAAAATTCAGTGTTATCTGCATTTAGATGATTATATCAGTAAGAATGTTCCCTCCTTCGTGTAACAGGAAACCAAAATAGAAGTAGGTCAATGGTAATGGCATTTATTGTTACACATGAGAAGAGTCCTAGCCACAGGCAGGCTTTTGGATTGCTTCATCAAACACTTCAACAAGGTCTTCAAAGACTCAAGTATTTCCTTCTCTTTCTCATATTGCACAGTGCATTATGTATCCCATGGTTTGCTGTTGCATGACTGAAATCAGAACTATGGGCTTCCACTTTCCTATCTGATCACTGGATTTTATTAGAGTAGGGGAAGGGCACTGTACACTGTATTGCGTTGTGGCTGGAAACAGGGTATTAACTCCAAAGACACAAAATACCTGTATCAATACATTATTGTCTCTGGAAGAAAGATAAGAAGTGGCAAGAGTTTATGGTCCTTTTTCTACTTACTAATTGTGATTGATAGTCATAAGGGATAGCAGTTTTCATAATTGGTTTTATTATGCAAGTAAAATGTCTCTTTTTCATATATCAATATCCAATTATGACCATTTAGCATGCTCTTTTGGAAAAAAGCAAAATTAATATGAAAATATTAAAATATGATCCCTTTATCTTCCTCCCTGGATTCTTTTTTATACCTACCCGCCTGAGTAATGCACAGCAGTGCAGAGCACAGGCAGGTCAAACCCCCACCATGAAATTTGCATAAATGTCAATGACAGCTCCATATTCCATTAAGCTGGGAAATAAAATCATGGATGGATGCACGATGGATGGATAGAATGCTGAATGCTGAGTGTGAAAAATCTCTTAAACAAGCCCAGAGTGAGATACAGTCAGAAGTCACATAGTTAAGTTGGGGACTGATAGGGAAGGGGATATGAAGGAGTGACAATGTAGCAAGTTTTGCAACATGTTTGGGCTTTCTTGGATTCATTTGCTTAAAAGTCTGCTTGTCCCTAGAATATCTGAACTCCTTCAATCAAGGGACTGTTTTATTTACTTTTCTGTTCTCATAGTTTAAATGCAGCACTATGCATGTAAAAATGTTAACTAAATGTAAGGAAGAAAAGCAGGGAGAAAGGTTAGGTGGAATAGGTAGGTTAGTATAAGACTGCAGTTACATAAAGGAAACTGATAATTTTGCATCTTTGAAACTATTAGTTATGTTGTGAAACCTGGTAAGAAGACATGTTGAAAAATAAAGTTTTCTGAAAGATCCAATAGTTCTCTTAAGCCAGAGATTCAAGTAAGGGTGATTTCGCTCTCCTGGGGAAATCTGGAAATATGCTGGTTTGCCACAGCTTGAGAGTATGTGGCACTGGAGTGGGAGGGAGGGAGCAGGGATGCTGCAAAAACACCTTGCAGTGTATAAAATAATGCTCGCAACGAAGAATTATTGGCTCCCAAAATAGTGTCACAGTTGTGAACTCTGCCTTCATCACGTTAGTTCAGTTTTCTGTGTAATAACTATGCATTTACTTCCCATTTCTTTGTAGTAGAGCCTGTAGTTATCCAGGTAATGACACCTGGAGAAGAGCAGAACCAGTCTGAGATTCCAGGATCACATGGAACTTTTAAAAATAGTCCATGGAGACCAGGTGAGATGGTGCACACTTGTTAACTTCAGTTACTCAGGAGGCAGAGGCAGAAGGATCGTGAATTCAAGGCTAACTTGGGCAAAGTTAGTGGGACTTTATCTCAAAAACCAAATAAATTCAAAAGGGGGCATAGCTCAAATGGTAGAGTGCTTGCCTAGGATGTACAAGGCTCTTAGTTCAGTCCCCTGTACTGAAAAAAAAGTACTCTATGAGATATGTTTTTATAGAATTTATAGACACTACAGTTATAAGTAAGTTGAGCTTTGCCTACTTACATTCATTTCTCTGGATAGAAGCTTCATTCTTCTTTACATAAGAACCTGAACCAGCACAGTCAGAGCACACAACGAGTAATGAACTATAAGATGTGTAATGGAATGTGCCCAGTTTTGCATCTCCCCAAACTGTTTGTAAAGGGAACAACACAACAACATAAAACAGTGTTGTGTCCACTAACATTTCTTATTTGGAAACGAGCAGTGGCTTCTGTCTGATGAACTGAAGGGTACTGAATACAGGCTCTACACAGCTGGAAATAGTAGGGAGACCCGGGATAAGGCAGGCAGTGTGAGGATTATTCCAAATCTGGCAGACTTCTGTGCAATCACATCTGCGTGCATCCTTGTGATATCTCTCATTACAATTTTAAATGACGAGCTTGTTTTTTAATGCACATAAATTGCCTTCAATAGACTTGGTGATTGAATACAGTAAATATTTTTCTGTGACACTAAAAATAGTAAGAACTCTGCAAAGCGTTCCTTTCTCCCCTTCTACACATAAGCTCTTGAGTGTGGTCGCTTATACAGTGTCCTTCTCACTGCCTCTTTTATCATCTGTACTAGATAGAGTGATGACAGGTTCTACCCAAATGTCACTGCCCTTAAAATGGCTTGGGGAATATGCTGCTGCCCTTGCTCTGTGCATGTGTAGGGGGTGGGGGAGTTTGGGGAATGCCTTTGACAAAAGCTGCTGGATTTGGGACAAGAAGGGCCCCTCCAGGAAGGCTGCCTTGTCACGTGCCTGAGCTTCTGTGCCTCTTTTCCTTATGGCAAACAAACAGCTTGCTCTTTCTGCACATTTTCCAGGGCCTGCCATCCCCTGAGGAGTTGCTCATGCAAATTATGTGTGGCAAAAGTTGTCCTTTTTGTCTTTTGTTTTCTGTGAGTTCTCATCTCAAGTCTGTTGTGTTAGCAGACTTGATGTAAGATTGAAAAGTTCCCCACCACCCAGACCCAAGAATGCATTCTCAGACCACGTGTCTGATAGGGGATGGGAACTTGTGTTAAAAAATATATATGCATCTATTCTTGTGATGCTGAGTCTGGTTGTCTGTAGTAACACTGAAAAAAATAGACTTTTTTCAAATTCATATTAAATAATTTTTCAAATTCATATCAAGTAGATCAAAAAGGGAAATAATTACCTACAGCTCAGGACAAAGTTCACAGATATTCAGAAGTCATTCCACGTTTACAGAATGTTGGTATACTTCATTCTTGCCTGATAGTTCATGAAAAATAAAGATATTGTGAGGAAGAATGGGTTCTTGTTGATCCTGCCACTTTCCTCAAAGTGAATACATTTGTATTTTGGTAATCTTATAGAGAAAGCATAGGACATATTTCTGACTGCTTTCCCTGATACTTGAGGAGGGTTTCATCACATGGAGAAATCTTGCTGGGAGACAGCAGCTGAGAGGAGCATCTAGGGAAATGCAAGAGTAAGGCTCAGGAAGGAGCACCAGCTCCACCTCGGCGTCTCACTAGGGACTCCCAATACTCTCTGGTGAGTTCTTTTGGGTGTAAAATGAGGAAATGTGATTCATTCTGCTATTCTTCCACTTTTATATCCCAAGTCCTAAACTGTTGGTAGGTGAAGACACAGTGGGTGCAGTGTTACTGATAACAAATAATCAGCAAATAATCCTTCAGTCAGCTCCATCTATAAGTGGCTGGGGGACACTTTCAATGTCCTAACAATTTGGAGCATCTTTTTCTTTTTTTACATGGTACTGGGGTTTGAACTCAGGGCCTTGCACTTGCTAGGGAGGTGCTCTCCCACTTGGGCTATGCCCCCAGTCCTTTGGCTTTAGTTATTTTTCAGATCTTTTGGTTTTTGTCCAGTCAGCCTCACACTTCAATCTTCCTCCCTATGCCTCCTGTACAGCTGAGATTACCACTGTGAATCACCATGCCTGGCTTCCTTTTCAGATAGGGTCTCACAAATTTTTTTGGCCTGCTCCAGTCTTGAGCCATGATTCGTCTATCTCTACTTTCTAAGTAACTGAGATTACAGGTGTTAGCCACTGAGGGTAGCCTGATGCATGCATTCTTTGAGGGGATGACAGTGACTGAATGTCATTCCTTCCTTGAGCTTCTAAAAGTAGCAGGCCAGGGATTCAGTGCCAGTGGACCACAGAAGCAGAGAAAGGCAGCTATAAGTTGTGGTTCTCCTACTGTTGTTACAGAGCCAGCCAATGAGGGATTTCTCTCCATCAGACTTCTCAGAGAGCAAAGAGGGATTCTGCTTGGCAAGGCAAGAAGGAGAAGTGGTATGGATCCATTACTCTTTGGCAGCGGGCCAGTAGTGACAGAGGGGAGGCTCTTTCTGCTAGCTCATCCCTGGAGCTAAATCTGCAGGAATGAGCAGAAGACATAGACTTTTAAGACTTTCATGAGAACAGGAAACATTCACAAATAAAATAAATTCATTATTCGAATTGCTAAGAAAATGATGTCCACATAATTATCTCTTATTTCCTGATAAATGTGCATTTTTAAATTTTAAATTTTTGTATAATATTAAATTAAGACCTCAGCCTTAATGACTAGCTCACTGAAAATGAGTTCTTCAGGCATGACTGTAAGGAATACGAGTGAGGACACATCTCAAGATGGAAAATTCCCAATCCCAGTACACATCTCTACATATTTATTTACTAATTCAGTTGAGAATGGTGTAACACAGACCATAATTTGCAGCTGAAAGAGTCTTCTCTCACCTCCTGTGTAAAAGAAAATATGATTAAAATGTGCTTTTTCCAAACCCATCCAACCAGAGCAGTGAGGGAGGTCCAAGAACTACTAGCCAGAAGAATACTATCAGTAAAGAAAAGCAGAATCTGAGAGAGAGTTTAAGGAGGAAGGAGGTACAAATGGCTGTGTCACTGGGGACAGCAAGACCCAAGGAGATTAAAACAAGGAGTGTTACTAGACTGTTCAATAAAGAGGCCCTCAGGTGACCTTAGAAAGAATGCATGGTCTCAGAAATGTGGCTGAAGTGTAGGACAGGTGTAAGGGAATGGAAAAATGAATTTGTGGTAAGGATGAAGGGTCAGTGCCTATGGATTATGCTTTCTAGGGGTTGGTAAGAAGGGAGAGCTAGAGGAGAACCTAGAGGAGGACACTGAGTTGAAGAAAGATGTTTATTAGTTATAAAGCAATGAGAAAGTTTGTACATTGAGAAGGAGCTATCAAAAATAAAGGTTAAAATACAGGAGGAAAAGATGTGGGAAGTACCTAAGAATACAGGAAAAGTTTCAGTTGATGTGCACATAAGGAATGTCTAGACCTTGGTGATGACAGGGAATGTGGTTGGAAGAAGCATGACTGTGGATAAATTTGGTGATGGTGATGGGAAGGAATGGGAAGTTGAAGAGACTTGTGTCCTACTGCCTTGAGTTTTCTGTGATGTCCAAGGCAAGCTCAACTTCTGAGAGTGGCAAATAGAGGGAGGGTTCTAAGACAAGGATAAAATATTGACATGGTTTCTTTGTGAAATGCAGGAGAAAGTTTGCCAGTTCAAGCCAAGGAAACACTAGGTGGTCTCACAGAACTTGGAGTCAGAAACTGTTAGTAGTAACAATTGACATGATGATGTAAGCTATTTCTATAGTGATTTGTGGTTTGGGTAGAAGAACATACAAGGCAGATGGTATATGGATTAAGAAATTTGAAAGACAGGTACAAGAAAAAAATTTAAGTGAGTAAGACAAGTAAAGATGCTAGCCAGTGAGGAGTTGACATAATGGCTTGTTGGGTCAATCCTGGAAGAAGGAAATGATGACGAGAGGACAAAAATGAGAAGGTAAGACAGACTTCTGTTCATGAAGTCTGCATGAAATCTAAAAGCAAAAGTTCTCAGAGATGGAATTTTGTAGTCAGAAAGTAAAATTCTGGAGTTTACAATTTTATAGATGAAACCAGACCAGGTGAAATAAAGATTGTGGTCAACAGAAAAGATTAGTCCAATAAAGTGTGGTTAAAAGTCATGAAGGTTAAAAAAAAAAGACAAATGTTCACTTTTATCACAATTTACCTTGGAAAACTTAAACAAGGTAAAATGTCTTTGAAGAGTGATCAGGCAGAGCTGGTGTGGCAGACTGTATGCTTAAAAATGATTAGTTATGCAACATTTTCCCTATAGGTAAGAGTGCTTGCTTACTTGTTCAATTTTGTGCATGCTTACTTAAATAAAGGGAATGGACGGTCCAGGTTTTTCCATTTTTAATGTCAAATAAATCCCTAGGAGCTAGAGGAAAAGCAACACAGATGTGATGACTGCTCCACATAATCCATTCTCCCCCAGTCACCAAATTACAGATGATTGATGATGTGGTCATTATTATTCCTTTAATGAAAATGTGGCAGCAACATATTCTCAGAAACATAGTGAATTCTGTTTCCTAATACACTGTACCTTTCATTATCCTTTTTGTATATATCATAGGATCTATTTTCTATACATCAAAACCTTTTGAATCTCTCATAAACATAGAGTTTTCCTTCCCAGGACATGAGGGATGAGAATAGGAGGCTCTACCTTCCGGTTCTACAAGTACCAAAGCCACTAAAAGAAGATTTATGACTGGAAAAAATGGAAATTTTAGACGACAATTGTCATGGGAAGTTTTTAAATCTGTAAAGTTCCGAAATGCTATTATTTAAATAGCTTAGATTTAGTTTTTGTCTTAGCCTAGTTTGTTCTGGTCTAACAGAGTGTCTGCAACTGGATAGTTTATAAAGAACAAATATCCATCACCATGTCCTCACATGGCACAAGAGCAGAGAGAGAACATTTACTACAAGCACTTTTTCTTTTGGTACTGGAGTTTGAACTCAGGACCTGAACCTTGAGCCACTCCACCAGCTCTTTTTTGTGATGGGTTTTTTTTTAGATAGGGTCTCTTGAAATATTTGCCCGCGATGGCTTCAAACCACAATCCTCCTGATCTCTGCCTCCTGAGTATCTGGTTACGGGCACTTTTTTTTTATAGAGGCAATAATTCATTCATCAGAGTGGAATCCCCATGGTCTAAACACCTCTCATTGGGCCTTCCCTCCCAACATGGTTACACTGGAGATTAAGTTCTGACACGTGAATTTTGGGGGACACATTCAAATCATAATAATCTTTGTGTTTTTGTATTATTTCCTATTTCCTTTGAGAACACAGTTGATAAAGACATAGAAGAGGTAAGACAACTTGAAAAAATTTATGTAGGTTAAAAATAGTCCATAAGGCTGATCTATGTTTTTTGTTTTCCAAGACTCAATTCTTTCACTTTTAAGTGGTTTGCAAAACATAATATGTCTTAGGCTGTGCCCTGGAAATTGTCCATCAAGAGTAGTTCTACTTATTATGGTGCAATTTTATTTCTCATAAACTGTGCCTTAAACTGTTGTATAGAACAAGAGGCAGTGAATTGACCTAAGCATGGCTCATATCAACTGGTGAGAAAGTGAGACTGCCAGGGTACTGTGCAACATGCATTTCTCAAAGATAACTTTAAAGGACTGAAAATAGCCTTACTGTTTTCTTTTGCCATGTTTTCATTGTCAGTGATGTTTTTGTCAGAAAGTAATTGTGCTAGTCTGGATCAAATAGTTTACTCAACAGAGTGGGCGGAAGAAACACTGGAAAGATGCTGAAATGTTATTAGATAGAGATGGAAGTGAGTGTGGGGGCTTGCAGCAAGCAACACTGGGCACTCCTTTCATGGGCCTCCATGGGGACCAGTTGGCCCAGCATGGTCTTTCAAAGTAAGTGGCACTCTCCTTCCTCTTCCCTTTGGGTATCCTGGAATCTGGAATCTTTCACATAGATTCCTGTTCCGTATGGCTGATGGTATGGTCTGAATGTTTGTGCTCCCCCAAATTCATAGACTGAAATACTAACCACCAAGGTGATGGTATTAGGAGGTGGGGGCCTCAAAGGAGGTGACTCCACACTCACTAATGAGATTTGTTGCAAAATTCATTACAGGTACCAAGTGAGGACAGTGACTCAGGACACACCCATAATCCAGGAAACGGCCCTCACCAGGCCCTGAATCTGCCAGCACAATGTTTTTAGACTTCCCAGCCTCCGAAACAGTGGGAAATAAATTTGTTATTTATAAGCCACCCAGTATATGGAATTTTGTTGTAGCAGCCCAAATTAAGAGAGCTCTCCCAATATTTCCTTCAGCAGGCTATTGTTCTCACCTGCTGTGAACTGCTCTTCCATGTGAAAATGTAAGAATCTGTTCTTAGACAACAACACAATGATCCACCCTTCACTACCTGATCTTTCCCGTCCAATCGCAATCGAGAGCTTGGTTGCAAGAAATCATAGTTATGAAGGTGCGTTTGCAGCTGTTACATTTCACCCACCCCTCCGGCTATATACCTTGATTCTTATTGTAGTTTCCCTATGGGAATACTTTAGTGGAATCGCACTTCAGAATTTGAACTGCTTTTGATTCACAGTGCAGGTTTTGCTAAACAATTGCTGAGTGTCCTTTGCGATTGATTTTTATTGTGCGATGGGTTTAGGAGTACTGCTCACCACAACCTGTAGTGGTTTCTTTAGGAGATCCCATGGGAGATTTGCTCTGAGGCCTCGGTACCAGGAAAAACCATACTCCTACTGGATAGGCAGCTTCTTCATCTTAAGGACAGAATACATCTTGTAACATTATGATTTTTCCCTCTTTGCTTTAGCAGTTAGAAAATTGGAGCTAAATTTGGGACACAGCTCTAAGAAGCATAATGCTAATTTTACCCTCCAGTTTTTATATTCCCACCGACTTTTACACCAACTTCTTCAAGGGTTGTATATCCTTTTTGTGAATTGTATGTTAAGAATTAAATAAAATCTCTCTTTAATGTGCAGAAATGATGATACGAAGTCTTAGGATTTGTAAGTAAAGTTGTACAAGTACAAGTACAGCACCTGATGCTCACAGAAAAGGAGAGAAATGAGCTCATGTACAAAGGAGTCCAGGAGTAGAGCTGGCTCAGTTCAAAGTACATATACATTGCAAAGAATGTCAGCTGAGCAGCTTTGGGCCATTTATTTGGGGACATTGTTGTGACAAAAATCAGTGTTCCCTGGAGTGGGATCCAGAGGACCTTAGTTCTTTCTCAAGGGTTCTATGATCAAGTATGTTTGGGACACTCAAGGATATGTCTAGCTTTTGTCAAACCAAAACTGCCAGGTTTCTAGAAGTCCCTAACATGCATGTATTGTGAATCTCCAGGAGGCAGACCGTGTTGTGCAGGCTTTCCAAATTTATCTGATCATTTATTTTCCCTGAAACATCTCCAGGAGCTAATTAGTCTTCTTTGAGAAATTCTGGGGCAAAATAATGCCATTACGAGGATGATTATTATAGAAAGGACTTTCTGTTTCCTGTTAAAACATAGAGGGAGAGGCTTAGATATTTACTTCGGTATTCATAATTTCTAACTTTAACATTTAAATTGACAACTACTAAGAACGAAAACAGTAATAATCTTTATTAGCCACATATGGTGTTTTTATAGATTTAGTGTAGTCTTTTAGATTATTCCTTCTGAATTTAATATTTAAGGTTCTTAACTGTAGGACAATGTTACGTTGAGGTAATATCCATGGTAGCTTGCAGGTCTGATGATACAGTTACACTTCAGGAGGGCATAGTAGTAAGAAGTTAGAGTCTGGAATCAGACATGGTTTCAATTTATGATGACTCTTTCACTTACTATATATATGATTTACTAAATGTGTAAACTTAGGAAAGCTACCTAAATTCTATAAGCCATAGGTTTCCTTGTTTTTCACGTGGGAAGCATAATAACTACTTCATAGACTTGTGAAGTTTAAATGAACTCATGTACATATCATATATATGTGTGTACACATACATATATCTAGTGCTTAGTACATGGTTTTCAGATAGTAAGTTATAACTATTATAACTTTTGTCTATTCATTACAAATTTCCTGAGCATCTTCTAAGTAATGAGTACTGTGCTGCATATGCTGATATAAGTATGGAGTCAGTTCTGTCTTTGAAGAGCTGGCAGCAAGTATACAAGTAGAGGACAGTTACATAAACAGTGAAGTGCAGTGTTTATGGATGAATATAAATATTTATAATGGGTAGATATAAGCACATGGATGGTAGAGTAATAGAAGAGAGGATTCTTGGTTTGAGGAGACAAGGTAGGAATGTGGTTTGTATGAAGATTCCTGGTGGATGCTATGTTAGAGATGAGTTTGAAAAGATAATCAGATGTTTGCAAAGGAGAGGACAGTGAGGCCAAGGATGAGGTCCAGAGGGATTCCAGGTAGACATATGACCATAAATATAGGAAGCTGATCAAGGCTGGGATAAGAAACGAGGCTGCAGAGGTTGGTTGTGACTGACTCAATGAGTGTCTTAAATCCAAAAGAGAAACATTTTCATGTTGAACTCCAAGCAGTGGGGAGCCAGTGAAGTATTAACACAGTAGAGTGACCATATTATATTTGTTTTAGATAAGTACTTTTCCAAGTGTGGTCTGTGTGCTTTCTGTGTTAACTATCATCCAAGAAATATTAGAAATATAAATCTCAGAACTACCCAAAGCTATTGCATCAGTTGTCTCTGGGAATGGGGCCCAGGAAATTATGTTTGAGTAAGCTCTCCAGATAGTTTGTTTGGTAACATGAAAGTTGGAGAAGCACTGTTTTAGATTGATCGCTTTTTAGTTTTATAAAAGTTAGACTGTAACTCTCCACTTAGATGCAAGGAGGGGAATGAGTACAGAGCCATTTACAGGAGAAGAATGTTAACAGAATCTCTAAATGAGCAAAAGTAGAGAAAAAAAGGGAGAAGACGAATAATAGAAATGTAGTAACGTTTATTTTGTAGAACCTTAATCACCACTTGGATGTTGTGTTAGGAAAAATATTAAAATTCAGGGGTGACTTCCAGGTTTCTTGCTTTATGAATAGGCTACTACATTGTGCATTAATACAGGGAATATAAGAAGAGTACAGAATGCTTTTTTTCTGGTTGTGGAGCTAAGTTATAATGAGTTCTGTTTCTAATATAATAGAAATGCCCATAGAAGATCTAGATGAAGGTGTATTTACTATTGTTTGTCAGACTTATGGTCTTAGTACTCAGACTAAAGTTCTGACCATTGTTACAGATTTAGGAATTATGAACATTGGGGGAAGTAAAGGAGAGATAAATTAGCAGGAATGTAAAACTGAAAAGGCAACCTAGTGTAAATGTTTTGTGGTTTTGAATTTCCAAAGTATTTATCTATCCTATCGTGTCTTACTCCATCTCTTCTGAGCAATCTACATACCAGTCAAACAAAACCACTTGAGGTTCTCTAAACATTCATGCTATCACAATCTTAGGTCTTTTCACATGCTATTCCTACAGCCAGGAACATTCTCTGCCTTTTTCCTTTGCTCAGATCTTAACAGCTGGCAAACTCCTATTGATCTTTCAAGACCAACCTCCAAAACAGTTCCCTCCTCAGGAAAAATGCCCATTCTAGATACTTTCTTGTTGTTAATAAAGTGGACTGTTTGCCTCTCTGTCCTCCTTATACTCAGTTACTGATGGTCATGACTGTGTTTGGTTCAGTCTTTCATCCCAAACTCTGGCAGGTGCTTGAGAATAACAGTTGCTCAATAACTAATTGTTGAATAAATTTTGAAAGAATGGTCAGAGAGAGAGGAGTTGTCAAAGGAAGACTAAGAAGGCATGGCCTCAGAAGTAGGAGTGTAAGAAGTGGTGACATGGAAAGGTATGGATGAAGTTTTTAGAAAGCAATGGACAATGGTGTCAAAAGCTCCCAAGCAATTATGTAGGATAAAGACTTAAAATGTGTGTAGGATTTGGTAATTAGGTTGATGGTGCCCTTAGCCAAGATGGATTCAGTGGAATGAATGCTCATAATGGAAATCACATTATGGAATTTAAGAATAGATAAAAGAGCAGAACCTAAGACTATGAGGAACTGGCTCATGACAGACATGAGTCAAGGGAAGTCTCACTGAAATGAGATGACTCAGCTCACATGTGCTTCTGAATAGGGCCTAGTCTAATCAGGAATCTAAAGTTAAAGGGAGAAAGAAGGGTAATTGGACAAGTGTCTAGTTAGAGGAAAGGGATCATGCTTCATGAAGAAGAATTCATCTTAAATTGGAAGTGGATTTAGAAGAGAATGGAAATGGGTTTATAGAGATCAGGGAAGGAAATTTAGGGAATTGAGAATTGGCAGCTTAATTTTCTTAGTAAAATAGGGGTTAATTTTAGTATGAAACTCTGTGAGTGCATGTGTGTGTGTGTGCCAGGTGTGTGTATGAGTGTGTGTGTGTGTGTGTGTGTGTATTGTGGGGATTAAGATGGTTTGGACAGAGAAAGAGGCCTGGAGAATGGATTTGTGGAGAGGAATGAAAATTCTAAGTGGTCCTATTAAGACTTGGCAGAAGGACTTGACCAAAAACACATTCTGTCTTTCTCAGAAGGAAGTCTTATTAGTGTCCCTTATGAATTGTAAAGATTTATTGATTTTTAACAAGAACTTTTTATTGAGTGTATGGGGAGTGCCATAGGTCATTTATGACTTCAGAGACCGTCATAGAGGACAAATTCTTTTCAAAGTTTTGTACTTTCATAATTCAAAAATGTTATTTGTCTCAAATGACTTGAACTTTTAATATCAATGTGATCCATCTGAATCACCCACATTATAGAAGAAAGAGAGAAGAAACAACCATGCTATTTCTTGGGTTGAGTTCATCTTATTTTTTAGTTAAATGCAAGAGCAAGTCATGCTGTGCTGTCTTGAATTAACTATTAATCAGTCTTATAAAGATATGCACATTAAGAATCATGGTTTTATGTCTTAAGTGGCACCATGATATTAAATATTAACACTTATTGAGTTCTTGCCCAATGTCATTTATTATGCCCATGCTTTCTTAGTATAATCTCACTATGGCTCATAATAATCCCAGGAGAGAGAAAATATTTCAGCCTTATTTTTTAGATGAAGAAACTGAGGTTAAAAAATAGATACTTTGCTTTTCTTTTAGTTTTTCATTCAAAAGAAAAGAGGTTCAAGAGTTCAGAGGGACCGACAGTTTAGAATTCTACATTTTATCTGCAATTTTACAATATTTCTAATTTTTAAATTTTATAAGTTTATATCATTAGATTACCTAGATTGGGAAGATTAAAAGTGTAAAGTTAGTCTGGACCAGCACTATGCTTATGATAGTTAAATACATGGCACGTGTACATTCCCATACTTCTCTGTGCCCATTGCAGACATTGATAATCAATCATAACACACTTTTTCTCGGGGCTCAGACTTGGTCTCTAAGACCTTTGTAAGATACTGCTGCCAGCAATCACTACTGATTGGTTTGCTGTTCAGAGGCTAATATATCCAGTATTTTGTGAATCTTATCTGGTGGACAGAAAGTTTCTAAGCAGCTAGAAACTTAAAGCAGTTCTTTTCTTGGAGTGTGGCTCATCTTCCTGAGTTTTATGTGGAAGAAGTTTCTGTTTGTTTGTGGAGCCCATGGTGCCTTCACCATGAGACCCTGAGGAAGAAGAGAAATGACAGACACTCTTTTTTAATTTGCAAATGACCCCTTCTCTTTTCTAAACACTGTCTACCTGGAATTTATCTCTCACTTTCACTTCACCAAAGCTATCTTTTTTGCTATAGATTATAAAATAATAAAATATGATTTATAAAATATCATGAGACACGAGGATTTACAAGGAATATGTGAAGTCTTCAAATCTTTTCTTGACGTTATGAATAAAGAAATGTTTATACAACTGATTGGCTTTCTTTCAAATCAGATCTTCACCAAAAGACACAGGCATTTTCTTTCTCATGTGATAGGCATTTTTTTTCTTAACAAATAAAAAAATGTATTTTACTACTTCAGGTGTTGCTAATGATAAGTAACAACTCAACAAAGCTGCTTTGGCTGGTAATTAAGTTTATTCACCGAGTTAGTACTGGGTACTACTTGGTAAACTTACTTGGGAAAGTTTACATGTTAACACACATTCTAATGATGACAACAACCATGGCTTATTACTACCATTTATTGGTGGCCCAGTTAGTGCCAGGACACTGTATATGACATATATTAATTTTAGATATTTATTATAACCCTGAAAAGCAGGTGGTATCCCATCAAGACATGAAGGACTGCTGGGAATTCAGCTGTTGAGAAAATGTGATATTCATTTAATGGGAGGTCATAGACAGGAAAAGAATATTGCAAGTTTACTTAAATTAAAATGGAAAAAATTCTACAATGTTGTATGCTCAGACTCTGATCAGTGTTCTGCTCTACTTTAAGGTTAAGGGTGGTTCTTTGTGGATCTGATTTTCCTAAAGGCCACAAAAAGAGGCAATTGGCTTAGCCACTGAGAAGAGAAAATAAGAAGGAACTTGACCTCTAACTGTTTTTTAAAGCTTTATTATAAGTCCTGGAAAAATGTGGGTGGTAGATCAAAGCAGCCAGGTGTTTGGATAACAGCCTTCCACAGCCAGCTGGCCAAAGACAGCTGGTCATCAGAGTTGATGAAAAAAGCATCTTCTAAAAAAGTGAAGAGTGAGACCAAGGGAAGTCACAGGAAGGCACCCAATATGTGGGAGGCTATGAACAGATCATGAATTATATGGATGAAGAAAGAATGAAAGGGGCACATCTTAGAAGTTGCTGGGCTCTGAATCAGCAGAGGCACATGTCCAGCCAGGGAATCAGTTGACCCTTCAGAGGCTGGTGGGTCAGAAGACACACACAGCATTAAAATGCAATGTGTAGTTTGATAATACTGTATACTTCCAGCAAGTGAAACTCCAAGCTCGGAGTCTCAATTATGAGGCAAGTCTTTTCACCAGGGGTGAAAAACTGCTAAAATTTGGACAAATACAGTGCAATCATCTAGTGAGGAAATAATCCAAAATAGTATGTTTTGGATTTTGAACTTCCCATCCAGAAAAACTATGTAAGAATTGCTATGGATTATATTTAGGAGGGAGAAATTCAAAGAATTGTTGCTTACTCCTTATTCTTCATCCCCTCTGATCCCCTGTGATACCAAGTCAACATCATGTTATAAACGACATCACCAACAGGAAATATTGCTTGACACTGACTCCACATAGGCACTGTTTTTAGTGATTTCCTTGTTCATCATAACAATAGCTCTCTAAATAGATATTGTTATTCCCATTCTACAGATAAGGAAACTGAGTCAGAGATAGGGAATTGATACAAAAAATAAACAGTCTCTAGCACCTAATAAAGGAACAAAAATGTTCCCACCATTTCCAAAATAATGCTGCCAGTTCCAATGACCAAGAGCTGAACACAAAAGGCAGAAAGCTCAGACAGGAGAAATGTTAAAAAGCCGAAGGAACGACTTTTTTTTTTAAGGGGATAAAAGGCGACTAGCCTTAAAAGAAGAAAGGTAAGACAAAGACTTGAAGTCTATAAAATCGGGCCAACATTTATTTATTAAAGGGACATTAGAGCCACAGTTACTCTCTAAATCTTGAAAACAAAAAACATTTGCCCTTAAATCCTCAAGTCAGCCTTGTAATCATAAACCTTGTAAAAGTCCTGGAAATCAAGCAGCAGAGAAGGGACCTAGACAGTGGAGGAGGCGCAGGAGAAGAGAGTGGTTCTGTGGCTTGCATGGCGTTGGCCATCTGTCATGGCCCATAAACCCTCAGGGCTTTGGCTCCCAAACCTGAAAACTCTCACATCTTTTGTGGGGTCCTTGGAGAGAAATGAAGCGGGCTTGCCCTTCCTGGCAAAGCAGTCTGCTGTTACACATATGTTCAAATTGAGACCTTTTCATTATGCACATGCAAGCTAAATCAGCTAACCACAAGAGGGACATCTCTTTCCTCGTCCCTACACTTGCTTGTCTCTCTCCGACCTCATTGCCTTTGAAGCAGGTGCCCTGCCCTGAGTACATGCTCCAGCTAAGGACTCTCTGATGCACTGTTCTCACCTCTAGTCACCTCCGGAGACTCTGGGAAAATAACCACAATGATGTTTTTGTGAAGAGGAAAAACTTCAAGCAGACTGGTTTGAAGGGACCTAAGAGGCAAATCCAGAGTCTTGGCTTCTGAGGTTGAGCACAGAGAAAGAGGTCAGGAGCTAGATGTGAATGTAGGTGGTTCCGACATAGAAGCATGAGGGGATTCAGGCTTTCAGTCTCCTTGTTGAGGCTGAAAACTGAATAATAAAATACGAACACTCCAAATTGTTAAGCTGGTATCCTCAAATTATAAGCCTAGATTAAAATCTGCCTTTTCTCATTTCATAAGACCTCCGATGCTGTTTCCTGTTAGAGCAGTTCCCATAGCAAATGCAGACGTCAGGTTGTCTCTCCTGCTTATTTCCTCTCTGCTCTGCTGTGACTTTGAGATTGCCCAGTTCCTGTCCCTTCTGCCCCTTGTGTGCTGTAGGAAGAGAAAATTCCTTCCATACCATCTTGACATATCTGGAAAGTTACTGTCTCTTAAGTGAGGAAACATCATGTTGAAGGTATGAGAAGAGTACAGATGGTAAACTTCCTGAGAGAGAAAGGTCAGAATTCCTCTCCCAGCCGGAAATCATAGCAAACCAGGGCAGGCAGAGGGTGTGTATCTGTCTGTCTGTCTGTCTGTGTGCTTATGTGCCTACTTGTTGCCAGCAACATATGTTTTGTAATTGATCAGGTAAAGCTTCAAGATTAACTGATTCCCCACCCCTAGTTAGACTTATTTCTTTGTTTTCACAGTGTATTGTAAGACACAGTGATAGCTACATTGTTTGGTCCAACAGTGTTTTCAACACTGTTGAAAACTGCCCGCTGTCATTATTGAGAAGCTTTAAAACATCTGGATGTGAATGAGCTCCCCCCAAGAGTCAGGTTCAGTTGGTCTGGGTATAGCCTGCTCATAGGGACTTTTACAAGAGTTATTCTAATCAAAGGGTTAGAATTGGGGGTGTGGCTCAAATGGTAGAGCACCTGCCTAGCAAGCACTCAGGAGGTCCTGAGCTCAACCCCTGCACCAACACCAAAAAAAGAAAAAAAATCAAAGGTTTAGAGTTACTTTCAAATGAGGAAAAGGAGGATTCCTTAGGCTATTATGTCAAATAAAAGGACATGTTATAGTGACATCATTATTAAAAGGAGGAAAAGACAGTGAAAATAAATTTCTAACTGCAGGTCTTTCTGTTTCCAAAACAGCAGTACCAATGGCTATGAGTCAGAGGAAGCCACAGAAAACATTTGATCTCTTCCAAGTTTTATTCTTGTCGTTAATCTGTTTGCATCAGGGAATATTATGCTCTCTAAATCTTAAACTCCTGCACCTGTCGATGCTCGGGAGCTGCAGGCTGAAGGTACAATGTTATTAGCAAGGTGCCCACTGGTTCTCCCTGGAGATTAAGCAACAGAATAATCTTTACAAATAAAACCCCACTGTTTGCAATGCACATCAAGATAGACACCAAAGCCAAGCACTTAGTTTTGTCACCCCTGCTTTCCAGGGAAACAGACTGTGAAGCCAGAAAACTATGCCACTGGGATTAAGAAAAGAGAATGTCAGCCCGATTCACATTGTCATTCTGCATCTTGGGAAGCACAACACAACAATCCAGATACGACTGGATTTTAGTTAAGGAAATTACCTTCCCTGTAAATATATCAAACACTCTCAGTGGTAACACAGAACCTTTGCTGGACACTTGTTGTGTCCTAGGTATCTAGGCATTCTGCTAAGGGCTTTACATGGATTAATCCTCACATCTACTATAGAATATAGATGCTGTTTTTCTGAGACTTTATGTGGTCATATGATGTGGTTATTATCTGGTTGTGGGTAAATGGTGGGGCAAGGATTTAAACCTACATGGGGGATTTTGAAATCCAAGCTCTTATCACAGAGCTACTGCTTTGATTAGAAGACCTCTAGAATAAAATAATTCAATTTGCTTGTCTTTCACTCTCTCCCTAGAATATAAACCTGGTCATTATAATGAGTAATTTTTGTTGTCGATTTATTTTAAAATGAATGTTTCTCTAAGAGTTAACCAACAGTTACATGAAGCTTAAATGGTAGATGACTTTTTAATTGAAGACCGAGATACTTCTTTATGCAATATAATTAATCCCAAGAATGAAGCAACAACAATAAAAATTGAAGTAATAAAAGAGTTGGTGAATATATTCATGGGTTGACACAAACCATTGCTATTTTGTCGACATTGAAGATTGCGTTTGATACTTTATAATATTCCTTTTCTGCTTTAGCTGATTGTGGTTATAACATATTACTCAGCCTTCCAGAGGTACTTGAAAATCTTCCCAAAGCTGTCATTAGCAAGTTATGTAAAACAGGGCCAGTACTTCTCTGCCTTTAATATTTGGATATATTGGATGAAGATGTGAGACAAGATGATGTGTGAGCTTTTTTAACCTTGACTGTATTGCTACAAAGCAAATTAACAGTTACCTAGAACAAGAGGACAGCAAGTGAAACTATTGTTAATTTGCATTTGAATGTGTGTGCCTATAGGGATCCTCATGTATCTGTCTTCCAGTACTTTCTGTCCTGCACATTTTCTGTGCCACTCTGGCGTCTACCCGGCCCTGTTCTAAGTACAGGGCTTCTCTAACTGTCTCAGCTCAACCTGCTCTTCTGAGAGCACAGAGAGGGAGGCTTTTCTCTGACAGGGAGGTTTATCTGGCTACTATAGATCTGTCAGAGATTCTTGCTTGGGGCTCCACATTTGAAGTTACAATGTCAATGAGTGAAGGCCATCACTAGGGATTTATGGAGTCTTTAGCACTTCTAAAACCTGTTGCAACTTCTCAGTCTTCTGAGGCCAGAAAGCCTAGAATAAATAAATCTGCTTGATAGGTTTATTTCCTTTTAAAGTTTCTTCTCCTCTGAAGCCAAGACTGCATTTTTACTTCCCCAAATAAAGAATGTAGGGACATGTCTAAGTGTACTTGGGGCTCTCTGATTCTGGGCTCAAGGACAAAGGAGTAGAAGAGAAGCTGGGAGGAGGAGAGGAGATGCTTCTCCCGTACTGACAGAGAGCTCTGAGCGTTCGCTGTCCTTGAACTTGGCAAGGTGCACATGGCAGAATGCTAGAGATGTCCTTTTTCTTTCCAGTGATTCCATATAATTTATATCATTATGTATATATTTATATGTAACTATACTATTATATAAGTTATAAGTGAAACTGTCCCCAAGGTCCCCTCAACTATGTGTGCCCTCTGACTGCTTTGGCCACTGAAGTATGGATGGAGGGGAAGCACAGCTCCATCCATCAGCCCAGGTCCCTGAGGAAAACTCTTTTGTGACCCACTGTGCACAGCAGGAAATAATCTTTTGTTATTTGAAGTTACCAAATTTCAGGATTATTTGAATAAAGCAATCTTATTTGAGTGATAAGGAAATCATTATGATTAAAGTCTTTCTCTTTTGATGTAATAGAAATGTGAAAAAGGAAAATTGCTCAAGGGTAAACAACTTGATGATTTATATGTTTGCTTTAACCTTAATGTCAGCTGCAGCCAGTAAATATGGGAAAGGATGCAAAAGACGTTAAAATGCCTTGGCCAAATCTCATAATGTATCTGTTTTTCTTTTTCATTTTAATTGTGGTAAACATATATAACATAAAATTCGCCATATTAATGCTATACACATTAAACTATTACACCCCATTCCTTACTTTACTTTCTGCTGCTGTGAATTTGACTACTCCAGGTGCTTCATATAAGGGAATTATACTGTCCTAGTCTGTTTTGTTATTGCTTATTTTGGTTTTTAAGGTACCATGGATTGAACCCAGGTCTTTGGGCATGTTAGGTAGGTCCTTGAACCATGTCCCCAGCCCTTTTGTTTTTTGAGATAGGGTCTTATTAACTTTGCCAGACTAGCCTTGAACTCTCAATGCTCCTGCCTCCTGAGTAGCTGGGATTACAAGAGTACATCACCATACAGGTCCTAGGCTGTTTTCAGATACTGGGTAAGTTATAAATATAAGAGATTTATTTTGGCACAAGGTTCTGGTCCAAGGCAGAGGGGCTGCATCTGCTTGTGGCCTTGGTGGCAGAGACCTGAGGTGGTGCCAGGTATCACATGGTGAGAGACAGGGAGCATAGGCAGTAGAGAACTAGCCGAACTGGCTTTTATAGCAAAACCACTCCCCAGAAAACCTCAAACCCATTAATGTATTTGCTGCCAGTATGGAGTGACCTATTCATCAGGGCAGAGCCCAAGTCACCTCTTGCAGGTTCCATCTGGTCCTACAGCTTAATATCTCAAAATGGGTCTTAAATTTCAACATGCATTTCAAAGGGAATCAGTTGATTACAAATCATAGCTTATATTCTGTTTTCCTTTGTGCTCTTGTGGAAAGATTGGAGTCTAGATTTTGCCAGCAAACCCTATATCTATTTAACTATTTTCTAGGCATTCTTTGCTTAAGAAGAGAGAGGGATGGCAAGAATCAGCCTTGAGAACTGACTCTGGCTGTGGTTCCAGGTGTCCGGACCAGAGGTCAGCAGCCTTTCCAGATGGAACGCTTCAGTTCCCAGCCCCACGCTCTCCTTGGGTCAGTGTTTAGGGTGCTTTCAAATCTGAAATGATCAAAATGATGGAGGTCAGCCTCCTGCTGTTATGGGGAACACATTTCTTAAAATGAAGGACAGAGTTTTGGTTGTTTTAGTAGCAGAGTTGTCACAGGTTGGGAGTAGTGACAGCAAGTGGTTATAGCCTTCAGAATGTAACAATGTGATAGTGGTGACAAGTTCAAAGACATGGAGAACCAGCTTATGGACCATCAGGGAAGGAGGGGAGCTTACTGTTCTTTTCACTTGGGGAAGAGTAAAATGTCAGAAGTTGTCTGGGGACGTTATTACCCTTTCTGTGGATTGCTTTTCTTTTTTCCAGAATTACAGTTGTTAGAAGTATGCATGTAGCTGACAGTGGACATCAGAGAGGTGAGGGGTCAGAGGAGTGGGAGTGGAAGGAGGCATGGAGTCAAAGCATTGTCAGATGGACGGTGTGAGCTTAACTGCATCCATATAGTCCCTGAGCTCTTGTTCAGAGAAGCAGGTGGCTAGGGGAGGAAATGGGGGGGGGCCCTGGAGGTCCCTCCTGAAATCTACCTTCTGTGTGCTGTGTCAGATTTGAAGGCCATGGGGAGGCATGAATAGCAGTGAAATCACTGTCTTCTGGTCACGTTGGAGTTTTTTTTGGAAGGAAGAAGAATCAGAGGTTAGTTTTTTAACAAGGGTCATGAGAAATGTCATAATTACTTGTCATGGAGATAGCAAAACAGAACTGTATTTCACCCATTTGATCTGTAGATATCACCTATTTGTCAAGCATCTAGGGGATACAATGGGAGCATAAACAAACATGGCTTCTACAGTCCAACGAGGAGACAAATATTATTTCATCAACCACTAAGCCACTCAATATGCATTTGGTAGCAGTTTTAGTAGCAGTAGTAACATTAGTATTGTGAGTTTTTGAGTCAAGGTCATGCTGTGTCCTCCATTTTGGACTGGAACTTGAGATCCTCCTGCCTCAGTCTCCCTAGTGCTAGGATTACAGGCATGTGCCACCATGCCAAGCTCTCAATAAGTATTTTTGGAACATGCATTATGTTACAAACACTGCAGGTGCTATAGAGAACAAATGAGACCCAAGTCACATAAACAAATGTCAACTTGTACCTCTAATAAGGACTTTGCTCCAGGAGGGCCATAACCAAGAGAGGCGACTGATAGACAAGCTAATGTTAGGGGAAGAAGCAGAAGCCAGTCATGAAAGAAATCCTTGTCAAAGTGAAGGGGACTAGCGTGTCATCTTTCTTATCAGAATGTGCCTAACTTCTTTCCCTCTGCACAGTACCATGGTAGAGGTTGGATCTGGACTCAGATTGCCAGACTTCTCCCCCATACAAGCATTGCTACCACAAGCAGATTACTTAATTGCTCTGTGCTTCTATTGTTTAACTGTGAAGTGGAAAATATAATAGCATCTATTTCAGAAACCACTAGGAAAATCAAATGAGTCCATATATATATATAAAGTGCCTAGAATAAAACTGGGCACTAATTACAAGCACCACTTAAATATGACCTATTATTATTATCATCATCTTAGATGGTAGGGAGCATTACTATTCAGAAGATATTTCCCCATCCATTTATGAATAAGAAATCCATCCTCAATTATAGCCAGAACATGTAAATGTTTACGTCATGAACAGACTAAACCTAAAACAAACTGAAGGTGTCTTCAGTGTTCCTTTATGGTATGGAAAGATGCATTTCTCAAGTAAATTTTCTTGAAAAAGTCCTCTTTCAAAGCTGAGAGAATGAAAATGCCTTCTACTTTGCCCAGTGATATTTGAGATTTTCTTGGAAAACAGTGTATTCTTGACATGGATTCGGGTGATATTTGGGACTGACTAAAGGCAGAACTACCTAAGATCCTTTTATAATTTTCTTACTGATGACTGAGCAATCTGAGAATGGTGGAGTCAGGAGCAGACTTAGAGATTAGCTAGTCATTTGTTTAGATTTAATTGGCTATTGGTTTCTGCATAAAGTAATCATATTAGTAAAAAGGAACTGCCAGTCTAAAAATTTAATAGACAGGCAATTAATTTAACTGTGACATTTCTGTGAAAATCACAAATACCATCTGCAGCTTCTCCTCTGAATGGTGGTAATGCATTTTTGCTGAGGTTCTTTTTTTTTTTTTTTAACTCTTTCCAAAAAAATAAAATATGTAGTTTTATCTTATACACAATAAATGTGGTAACATTGTGAGTTGTCATGCCCTCCATGTGGACAGTGCTATAATATTAAATAAGCGTACTTTTATTGAAAGCTCACTAAGTAACTGGCCTTGGGATGGATGCTTTACTGAGATGCCTCATTTAACCTTCCCAGGCATCATATGCAGTCTTGGGCAGGTCTTGAGCTGCTGGTCCTTGGATCCACCTCATACTCCTCCTGCTCTGTGCAGCATTGCAGGGGGTGGCAGTATCTCTTGTTCACAGATTCCTGGCTGGGTCTGGGCACTGAGAGGTACTGATGAAGTTGCAGGGTGGTTGAGAGGGTCTGTCTGTGCTTTGGGTTACATCTTCTCTATGGCTCCAGCTCCAAAGAGATTAGCAAGCCATGATTTTACCTTCCAATTGAAGGCTTCAGCTCCCCTTTTCCCCCAATAACATTTTCTCCTTCTTTGTTTTCTCCAGACAAGGGGATGCAGAACATTCTGCTCTGGCTTAAGTCTGGAGAACTCCATTATCTGTTTTGGCTTATAGTCGCCATTGCCTGTCTAACCAGTTCCTAGGCATTACATTCCCTCTATTAAAAAATATTTAAAGTAATTTCTACATTCTTGTTTAGACCCTAATTGATAGAGCTCTGCATAATTATACCTGTTTTTTAATAGATGAGGAAACTGGGAGCCATGGAAGCCAAATATCACAATATTAAGACCAATATTACAAATCTACTAACTCTTAAGAACACATAAACTTTTTCTATTATTGCACTATGATAGCTGCCTAACTCTTTAGAAAGGCAAAGTCTCAGTCTCAGAGAAGATCCCTTTTGGATCATCCATGTCATGACAGGTTTTGCCACAGTTCTATGTTAGTTCAACTGGACTGTGACCTACAGCAGATGAATCTGGGGGACATCTGACATTTCTCCAGAGACAGAATTATGAGGCTTTCAGGAAGATCAGAAAGAAATTCCTTTGTATTACCACTGTATTAGTCAATTTTCCACTATCATAAAAATGCCTGACGGTGGGTAATGTATAAGGAAAAGAGATTTATTTAACTCACAGTTTTGGAGGCTGAAAGTCCAAGATCAGACAGCCCTATCTGTTGGTCTCTCGTGAGGGCCTCATGGTAGGTCCTCAACAATGTGACAAGGCAGGAACCCAGAGAGCAAGGTGGGGGAGGCTAGTCTTGATCTTTTATAACAACCTCTCTAAAAGGAACAACTGAGGTCCCATGAGGGCTACTTAATCCTTTCCTAGGTTTTGCTCCCAATGACCTAGTCACCTCTCATTAGGAAGGTAGCACTTCTTTTTAATTGTACGAAAAATATAGGCTTTATTATGACATTTCCACAATGCATATAGTATACTTTGATTTTATTCACCCCTCATCACTCTCCTTTGTCCTCCTTGCTCTCCCTCATTCCTCCCTCAAAAACAGTCTTCCATTTAGGTTCGTGTCTTTTTATTTGTTTGTATTTATGGATCTAAATCCCACATGTAAGAGAAAATGTGCTTTTTGAGTTTGGCTTATTTTGCTTACTGTTATGATCTCCAATTCTATCTATTTCCCTGAAAATGACATAATTTCCTTCTTCTTTGTGGCTGAATAATACATTATATATATATTCTGCTTGTCATTCTTCTGTTAAGGGGCACCTTGGCTGATTCCATAGCTTGGCTATTGTGAATAGTGCTGCAATGAACGTGGGTGTGCAGGTGCCTCTATTACATGCAGACTCACATTCTTTTGGGTATACGCCCCAGCAGTAGTATGGCAGAGTCATAAGGTAGTTGTATTTTTTTTTTTTTGAGAAACCTCCATGCTGATTTCCATAGTGGCTGCACTAATTTACATTCCTAACAACAGTGTATAAGGGTTCCTTTTCCTCTGCGTCTTCTAGGTACCACTTTTAAAAGGTTTTACCACCTCTCAACATGGTCATACTGAGGACCAAGCCTCCAACACTTGAACCCTTGGGGGTCAACCACATCCAAACCACAGCAACCACAAAAACTTGTTCTTTCTGGAAATCCTCTCTGAGTGTAGAACCACCCAAATCTGGAGAGTGGTCCAGGACAGATGATGAATTCCCTTTGTTTCAGCTTGAACAGAAAATGAGGGCTTTATTTCTTACATTGAATTTATTCAAAATCAGGACAGGGATACACTTAAATTAAAGTCCCACACATAGTCAAAGGCTTCAGATTTTACCATAATTTTTTAATTTTTAAACTCCTTGCAGAGAAATAAATCATAGGCTAAGATGGTTTTGATCTGAAAATACTGAATGAATCTTAGGATGCCATTAATTTACTTGTAGGGACTCTTTTTGTGAAGGAGCTGGTCTTCTAAAAAGAATAAATGAAATGTTAAACAGTAGAAAAACAGCCTCCAGATTCTCTCCTTCTAATAAGTAGTGAGAATAGGTAGATGGAACAAAATAGTAGAGAGTATTGAAATCTAGGTTAAAGACTGTTTTGTGTGTGTGTGTGTGTGTGTGTGTGTGTGTGTGTGTGTGTAGCAGGAGGGGTACAACGTATAGTCATAAAAGCAATGAGTGAGTTAGCCATGTATTTAGGAAAATAAGTAAAATTGTGTTGGTTAAGCTTCAAGATGGGGAAGAGTTTGAATGAAGGATATGGTTATAATTCTATTGTATGTTGTGTATAAAGAATTCATCATGTCAGAGTTCAGAAAAAAGATCCTCCAAAATATGCCACTTTGAACTTGAGACTGAGAGCATGGCGGTGGCAGGGAGCAGGAGGGGGGGTGGGGAACTTGTCTCTGAAGTTCCCTCAGCTTCCTACAGACTGGAGCTGCCACAGAGGAACACAGTGGCCTTCACTTTTCTCATTGAAATTTTATTAACCAAGAAAGATTAAACTCATCACAGAGGAAGAAACTGAAACTCAAAAACACTACACCCTGAGGAAGGTTATCCCAGGTCACTGTGTCAAACTCATTGTCTCTTCTAAAAATCATTTACTCTTCCTCTGAAATTGCATACAGCTCTCTTCTCTTTCCCCTATGACAAGGGTATTAAGCCTCAATCTTCAGACCCTTCTTTCTGTATGACTCCCATGTGCAAGTGCACATTAATATACTGTGTGTTTTTTCTTCTGGTAATATGTCTTTTGTCAGTTTGTTTCAGCAAACTCAATTACTGAAACTTCAGAGAGAAAAGTTTGAGCTTCCCTAAAATAACATATGCTCTTACTAGGATAATAGATAGTATGGTAGTTAAGAAAAGGGTAAAGAAGGCTCGGACTAAGTGACATTAGAACAGAAGTTACTGGTAGATTCATAGGTGATGTGGAGGTTGGATTGATAAGATCTGATCATTGATTGTGGTAGGGGATGCTGAGGAAGAGAGAAGCTGAGGACAATTTTGAGATTTGAGGATTTTATGATTTTATCTCTTATTTTTTCATATTCTATCCAATCCAGTAACTTTTTATCCTATTAGGGAATTTCATATTACTATAGGAAACTGGATGATACTCATTCTTCCTTTAAGGAGTAAAGATCTCAGTCCTCGTTTTCATCTGAGGCAGAAAGTGAGCAGGTGAGTCTTAGGTTGTCAGTGCTGCTGGCACACCCTGAGACCAGGGCATACGAAATAAATGGGTGAGGGCCTAAAATCCATGGGTCTCCTTAGGTATCTTTCTAGTTCTAGAACATCCTTACAAGGTAAGAATTGTGTGCAGGGTCAGGCAAGAGATGAGGTAATTGTCTCTCTCGGTTTACCTTG
This sequence comes from Castor canadensis, assembly GCF_047511655.1. Classification (NCBI taxonomy): domain Eukaryota; kingdom Metazoa; phylum Chordata; class Mammalia; order Rodentia; family Castoridae; genus Castor; species Castor canadensis. The sequence continues at coordinate 87,194,161 of NC_133394.1, forward strand.
GGTCACAGGTAATCCTTGAAGGGTGCTTCTCATACTTATCATACCCCTGGAATCCTGCCAGTCTGTTCTGTGGCTGCCCTGAGGACAGACCACCCTCTTTCTTTCCTTTCTGTACTTTGCCTCTGTAGCCCTCTCACCTGTAGAACCAGCTCTACCTGATAGTCCCATCTCCTAGCCTTATGAACCGAGTGCCTCTTGCTGCCTGATCTCCTCCTAAATTATTTGTTTTCCTTTAAACTATCACATCATGTGTTTTCCTTCCTTCCTTCCTTCCTTCCTTCCTTCCTTCAACAACCATTTAGCTGGCCTTGAAGTCACTACCCTCCTGCCTCAGGCTCCTGTGTGCTGGGATTACAGGTATGCAGCAGCATGTCCAGCTTTCAGATTTTCAAATTTCATTACCCCATAATCTCTCCAGTTGAGTTAGTATCGTCTTTCCAGTGAAGAACTATTTGGTTATTTCCACAACACCTAGGGCAGGATGAACCTTGTGAATGATAGTTTAGTATGAAAAATGAATCTCTGTCTTCTCCCAGCCATCTTATGTACTTAGTTACTTTATTACTTCCTTCTTGAGTGATTAAATTGCCAGCAAGCATATATGCATGCAGAACAGGTTCAAATATGAAAACATTTCTTTCAGGCAAAAGAATACTGTGATCATAGAAAGTTCTAGACATGGCAGTGAAGAGGGAGGCAGAAAGAAAGGCAAACACATTAGAAATACATCTTGTTCTTTGACCTGGGCGAACTTGTTTGTTGGAAGTTGCCAAAAAGCAAAGTTGTTTGGAACAATTATCAATCCATCTTCAGACTCTGGTATGTTCTAGAAAAATGCAGTGACAGAGCCCAAGAAAGTCTCAGTGGGCCATTTGAGAAAAAGTGCTTTTTACTTTAAGAACATTAGCTTCTCCATCAGTACCAAAGACCAGCTTGAGGACATGCAGTAACAACTATTTATTGTGCCCCAAATGTTTGGGCAACTAAAACTTCCATGTTGAATTTTCTACCATAAATGTAGATATAGGTATTTAAAATTTCACCACAAAGATGATGATACTGAGATCTAGAGAGTTTAAGTAACTTCACATCAGTAAGTCACTTCCTCCAAGAAGCCTTCTCTGACCTTCAGGATGTATTAAGTAATGTTATATCTCCTATAGTGACCTGGGGCTATCTTCATCATAGTCCCTGCACATCGAGTTGTACCAAAAATAGAATAGTGTACAATCTGTGTCATATACCTGCCTCTATTATTAGATCACAGCCTCCTTGAAGGAAGACAAGCTCAGGTTCTAAGTCCAATGGATTTTTTTTCTCTGTTATATTGACACTGTCATTTTTGTACATGTCCCAGGCCTTGGGGTTTTAACAAAGGATGTCCTTCAGTCACTGAGGATAACTTACTACCTTTATTATATAGTCAAGGTTACTTGTTCTTTGACAAGAAAGAAAGGGAATATTTAGAACCATTTCCCCTCCCTCCCTCCCTCCCTTCCTTCCTTCCTTCTTTCTTTTTACTCTACCACTGAGCTGCGCCCCCAGCCCCTAATGTGAAAAATGCACATGAATTTTTTTTCTTACATGATACCACCACAGTGCATTTCAGTGGCTGGAGAGCCTGTGTTTGCAGAAGCTAACATCAAAAGAGACTACAACGTGTGATTAGAATTGCTCTCTGGCAGAAAGGTTACCACTGGTGCTGGAGAATGCTTGCAGTTAATTTTGTAGAGCCATGGCTAATGGAACCAATCCCTTGACCATGGAGACTCCTCAAGCTGAAAGAGACGCACAGAGGGCGGCAGGTCAGGGGCCTTTCCTCTGGCTTTTCAGGAGTTCAGCATGGCAAAAAGAAAACAGGCAGACGAGACTCACCCAGGCTGTGGGTGGTGCTCATCTCAGCTGTCACAACTGGTCTGACTTTAGCAGCATGTGGTTGACATCAGTGCAGATAGCTGCCAGGCAGCCAGGGACAGCCAAAAGGTCTTCCAGGTGTTCGATACCTGTCATGATTTGACGCAATGGCTTGTCATTGTCTCTTAGAGACAATTTTCACTGATTAAGTCAGAGAAATATTTCAGCAGTGCCATCATGGTGCATGAGCTGATTTCCATTGACGTACCAGAAACAACAACAATGACGCACGCATGAGAGATTTAATTGGGGATCCCTTCTCATGTAAGCAACACTCTGCTTTTTAAATAAGAAGCAGTCATGCATAATTAAAACTATAATCATCTTTAAAATAATTTTAAAAGATAATAAACAGACTGAATTTGCTAAATGCTTCATTTATTCAAAACACTTTGATAAATCCTGTATCACTTCATCTTCACAGCTATGTCTACATCACTTAGGGGACAGGTGGAGTCACCAATTTTATAGATAAATCTGAAACCAGAAAAATTTGATGATTTGCACAAGGTCACATAGTAATTATTGTCAGGACTGGGACTAAAATCTCGGTTCTTAATGTAGTCTTTTGTGTAGTAAGGTTCACAATTTCTTATTGGAAATTCTAAAAGCCAAAAACCATTTGTTTTTCCTTTCTCATTTAGTGGCCCATCTACCTGTTCTGACTTAAATTTGGCAACAAGATCTGTTTTGAGACAGTCCAACCCTCTTTATGGTCCTCTAGGGAGAATATTTATATATTTTGCCACAGAATTTTTAATAGATTCAGTTCTAGGATTCTTCTTCAAACCAGCATGTTATATTTATTATATGAACCTCTAAAGTCCCCAAATTTCTGAATTCAAATGCAAATCAGAACAGAAACATTTTAGGCAATAGTTGTAACTCTGAAACAGACTGCCTGTGCCATGTAACAGTGAGGAAGTGAGGTGTCTATCACATACTCTGGCTGACAGTCACTGTAGTGCCATACATGTGTTGCTAATGCTGGACAAATTAGACTATAATGAAATACACTGAAATCTGACCCAGCAGTTGTTGCGAGGGTTAAGTAAGTTAATCAGGTAAATCATTTGGCATAGTGTCTTCATAGGACACATTCCGTAACTAGAGTCTTAGCTATTGACTTTCTCAATCAACTGTGTCCCCATGAGACAGATGAGGAAATGGTAGTAGGCAGAGAGATTAAGTAACTTGCCCAAGGTCACACAGCTAATACGTGTCACCACCAGGACCGGACACCTAGACTGTCTCTCACCCCTAAAGCATATGCGTAACCAGTAGGGTAGAGATAATTATTGGATCTTCCAGGGGGCTCTAGAAATCCTTCCAGATCATCATTATAAAAATTAATTACCGAATCATTGGGATGCAGCATGTGGAAGTACTGTTTAATTGCCTGCTGGTTAAGCCAGGGTTTTTTTTTTTTTTTTCCCTTGGTGTAGGGTGGGGAGAGGGGAGGGGGAGGGAAAAGAAAAAGAGGGATTAAATGACTAGAAAAATGCGTTACAAATTAAAAAGTTGGAGTGACTTTATGGAGCAATTGAGCATCCTCTATTCCAGGGACTTATTACAAGTACAGTGTCTCCCTTGGCTGGAGTGAATTAAGGTCTTTCTGGAATTGCAGCAAATGGAAAACATTGCCAGGGTTTTGCTGAAGACTCTGAGGATCAGGCCACTGAAATCTATGTTGTTAGTGTTGTTGAGGGTGGGTGGTATTTTTGTGTCTAGATAATGAGAATTCCCTCCACTTCCATCCCCTCCTTGTTCCCCTCACTTGAACCTAGGATGCTTTGGCTTTGAGTGCCTGCCCACTGAGAGTGGGGAAGGTGGGTGACCTGACAGAGGAGAGGGAGAGCCCAGGAGCCTGAGATGGGAGGGGGACTGGTGGGGAGAGTAATGCTTGCCTCCAAAATTGCCTCTGATCCCAAAGCTCCCTTTCCTGTCCCAGCCCCCCACCCAGATGGCTGGAGGGAAGCTCAAGTGCCTGGAGCTTGTGGTCTGTCGGGACAGGCTGGCAAGAAAGTGAGCCCCTCAGAAGCTAAGCCTGAGATTAAGAGGACCTGGCGTGATTGTGTTGGCAGCTGCTCAGGCTGGCCCTGGTGTGTGCTGCAGGGTGTGCGTCTGGCTTTCTCTGCTGTTTGGGGTGCAGGACTTGAAAGGTGCCCCTCCCCCAGACTCCTTGACATTTGTCCAGAGATTAATTGGGCTAATCCCTTTCTTAGAAGAATAGGTTGGAGAGTATGTATTGGGGGAGGGTGAGGAGGCAGGCAGGGGCAGAAGAGGCGAGCATTAATGAAGGCACTGTGGCTTGCTGGACTCTTTGAAGGAAGAAAAGAGCAAATTTCTCTGCTGTTTCTGGACAAGGCTGACAGGTGGGCAGGGAGGCTGCAGTTCCTCTGTGCTGCCAGGCTCTGCCAGAAGGCTTGGGTGCACCAGCGGTAATGACTCTTGACAGGACCAGCTGTCACTCAGGGAGGGATTTCTCCCAGGACACTTCGGCCTGCCATTCTCCTCTCTTGTACTGAGGGCTGAGAGAGAACCCTAAGACAGGCTATCCTGATGGTGGAAGGTACACATTGCTCAAATACTTGTCTGGGATACTTCTAAAACATACACTTAAGTTTTATTTTAAATCAAGCATTAAAAATAAACACCATTTATTGTTTTAGATTTTTGGCTGAGGGAAGACAGATGACCACGAACAGAGCTTTCTTATGCTACATTCAGTTGTCTATATTTTGGGAGGGGACATGAAACTCCTCACCTATTGTCTAAGAAAATAGGTAGCATTTATTAATTATAGCTTATATGTGCCAAGGTGCTATTGAAACTCTATATGTGTTGATTTCTTCTTCGTAACAACCCATATGTGGTGGGTACTGGTATTTCCAGTTTACAGAGTTAGACTTGACTAAGGTCATTTGTAAATGGCAGCATGAAACTTCAAACTCAGGCATCCAGTTTGTTGTCTTACCCTCAGGACCACTCCACTAAGCTGTGTCGCTGGCAGAGAGAAGGGAATAAGTATATTCCTGAGCTAGTCCCGGGTTAGAACATGACTGTTGTGAGATTGAAAAGTTAATTGAAGATAATGCATCCCTGGAGAACTGAAGATATAGAGCCACACTAATACTTTGAGGTCCCTGGAAACCTCTGAAAGGAATGTGACTGATTTTACTACAGGTGGGGAATTTCCTTCAGTTAGCAGGATTCCTCTCCTGTGTTGTGTTTCTGTGTAAATTACAGCAGGCTCTGGCATAACAAAAACTAAAGTCCTGGTGGTTAATCAAATAAACTTATGAAAAATGAGTAAGTGGGATTTATATGGATGTCCATTATAAAAATGTTAATAATGAGGAGTCAACAAAATGGCATTTCAGAGTGAAAGGAAACCTGTAAAAGTGTGCATATCTGTGCATCTTTTGTCAGAGGCAATATACCAAGGTCACAGAAACTGAAGAAAACTGAAATGACAGATGCTAATGTCAGAACAGTGATGGGAGAGTTTGGGGCATGTCTTTGTAGTTTTGAGCACAATGAGCAATCTTTGACTTAGGAGCATCTAACTTGATTCTGTCCCTTCTATATAACTTCTGTCTTTGTCTGCCCAGTAGGGAGCACACCTACAGCCTTTTCTTCCTCTCTTTTTTTTATGCTACTGGGATTGAATTCAGGAATTTGTGTTGAGCAATATGCCCAGCCTTTTCTACTTTCAAATCCTTTTTAAATATGGTCTCACACTTTTGCCCAGGCCAACCTCAGACTGTGATCTTCCTATCTCTGCTTCATGAAGAGCTGGGATTATATGTGTGTGTAACCGTATTTGACCTCTTTCTACCATTTTTCTAAATCTGTGATTATTAGGATGAGTCCCTTGGTATGAGAGACCAGAGCATATTCTTAAGTGGGGTAAGGAAGAGAAGAGAGTAGATACTGAATCAACTCACCTTCTATTTGGTCTTCAAAGCAATCCTAAGTAGGATTATTATCCTCACAATATGAGAAAACCAAGCTGCTAACCCAAGACCACCAAGAGGCAAAACTGGATTTGTGCACTGGCTATGATGTCCACAGTGGTGCTTTCCACATTGGATCCTGCTAGTCCATACAACTCCAGCACCAGGTGGCCAGGAAGGTGAAGGAACAGAAAGGAAAGCATTCCTCTTCTCAGATCCAGCCCCCTTCCCTCCTCTGCTTGGCTTCCAGACCATTTTGTCACAGCCAGCACCAGTCTCTTTGCCATAGGAGGGAAAGGGAAGCAGGTAAAGTAGGTAGAGACCCTTGTTTTCTGATTGCCCATTCTGGATCTTCCTTTGTTCAACCACAATCCCCCTGTCATTGCCTACTACCTCTGCTCTCCATCCCACATAGATCCCCACTGCCCACTTGGCCTCAAGAGCAGCTACACCACTGTTGAGTCCTTAGTACAAAGTGGACTTTGGTGAACTGCATTAAACCCACACCTTCACAGGTCTCAGGGGTAGCTCTTCCTTTAAACTCAGGGAGGTGTTTGCTTCAATATTTGTTACCAGTACAGGGTTACAGTTGAGAGGTCACTACATGTAAAAAGTTTTGTTAGAAAGTAGCCTGTTTCAAAACAAAGAATTCCAAATAAACTTGAAGTAGGCACTTCTCATTATTTGGTGACCACTAGCAAAATCTTTGTTTCTCCAGGTGTGGAGAGTTTAGTCTCAGATAAAATGCTCAGTGGTTTTCAGGTTATATTTATGCCAGACATAAGATGTCAACATGTTATGCCAAATAACGTCATCTATGTCCATCTGATTTTATTTTGACATTGCTTAATTTTTTAGGTGACAAGAAATCAGACCAAATTGTCCCTTCTTTGTACTGCTATGGTGCCTCAGGCATGTATACCCACCACATGCATCAGAAAAACTGCACTCCAGTCATGTATTCATTTGTCTTTGTCTCACATCAGACTGTGAACTCCTTGGTTGCATGGACCAAGTTTTCACTTATTTTGAGTCTTAGCGTGTCATCCTTCTACTCTTACTCTGTCTAATCTATTTTCCACACAGCAGCCAAAGAAAACTTTTGTAAACATAAATCATATCATGTTGTTTTCTTGGTTAAAACCCTTCAAATCTTCCCATTGCCTTAAAATGAACTGCACGTACCTGACCAGGGCTCTCCACTCCCTGTAGGCTCTGGTTCCTCTCTGCTCAGCCTTGCTTTCTGCCTGCTGGCCCTGCTGTGCCCAGGGCTTGGCTGCCTCGGGCCATTAGAGCTTACTCTTCTTTCTTTGTACCATGCTTTTCTCTCAGCTTTTGCATGGTTGTCTCCTTCTCATGACTCAAGTCTTAAATGCTTAAATGTCACCTTTAATGTCAGAGAGATCTTTCCTTGAGCACAACATTTGAAGTGAATCTTCTCTGTTTCTATATCTGCTTTCTGCTTTCTAAGACTTATCACGGTCAGCAAGGTCTTTGTTTATTGGCTTTTGTAGTTCTTTTTACTCTCATTGGAGTATAAATATGAGATCAAGGAGCTCAGCTGTTTATTCCCAGCTGTACCTTCAGCACAAAGAGTGGCATTTGACATGTTATTTGTGCTCCATAAATATGTGCTGAATAAATGAATACAGGAATAAACAATGACCACACAGAGATTTTCTTTTAGTCATTGTCCAATAGGAATTATCTGAAAAGATCAGACCAATGGTTTGTAGCTTTTGTGTTTACCCAATTGAATGTGTGACTCCTCACACTTGCAAACATATCACCACAAGGTGCCCGGAAAGAGATGGTTCTTATTTATAGACAGCCATGTCCAAGAACAGAGGCAGTGTCCAAGGGTCTCAGTGCTATGCCCCTTGCTCTGTAGTTCATGCCCAGTCTTCCTACTCTTTCTGCTGAATTCTGGGTCTTCTCCAAGCCAGGGATGCCTTTGGACACGCTGAGTACAAATGAAAGTGAATTTGTGAGATTCTCACTTCCTAATTTGGTAGACTGTCAAACATAACTTTTAAAACAGATTATCTGCTTTATAAGAAACTTTAAAATGAATGGTGGTAGATAATTGGGATGTGGCCCCTTTCAAGGCTATAGCCCTACTACAGCTTCACTCCCTCTTGGACCTGGGCACCTTCAGAAACAGATTATTTGCATTGCCACATCTAAGGCCCTGGTTCTTTTGTGAGTCTTATCTTAACACTTTGAGAAGCATGGGAGTGAGTCACCAACTTTACAAGCATTTAGAATGGCTTTTTTTTTTTTTTACTTAGCTTTATAATCTCCAAATTCATCTTAAAACAAAGGAAAGATGACCAAAATCCCAACAGACAAGGGTATCACAGTGCCTCTCTTGCCCCTGAGCTTATGCAATAATGCTGAGGGGGGACACTAGAAAATAACTCCTCCAAAACATTTGTGTTATATAGATCATTTAAAATGTATTTTCTTAAACTAAGGTACTATTTTGTTTTAAATTTTGTAGTCATTTATATTTATAATGCTTACATTTTGGTTACGTTCCTATAACACTGTGTTGATGATAACCAGGACAGATTCACAATGGAAAATGACAGGGATTTACCTAATAATATTCAGAGAAAAAATTATTTTATCTCTATATTATCAACAATTTTTAGACTGAAATGTAATTGCCTAAATTGCAGCCTAAGGTGATAATCTCCTAAATACAGTCTCTTTCTCAGTGAAAGGATTGGAGTCCTTGTTTTGTTTATTGCTTTTGAATTATTTGTAGGTTTAAAGCCACCCCACTGAGTGTTGACTCATCTGCCAGGTGCATTGGGCCCCAATGGGTTAGAAATGAAATGTGGGGTTCCTAAGCAGAGAATGGGATGGAAACCACATCCACAGTTTACTTGCTCACAGATGTTCACATAATAGAAGTTGAAATTTAAGAAGTCACTTATTTCTCTTTGTATTTGACAAGAGACAAAGAAAGGCAGTTGTATTGGATTTGTGAAGGCAGGGGCCAAGGGAACTCTGAGAAGAACTGGGAATCCCATGTTCCCTGCTCCTAGCAGGAGAAATAGCTCATTGACAAGTGTATTGATTTTCATTCCCAGGAACACAGACTAAGGCATCTGGCTCTTGATGAATCATCAGCAAGTGACTTTTACATGAGGAAGGCACTAGGCCTTGATCCTGGATGATGGCTCAAAGTCCTGACCATCAGTTTCTCCCCTCTCTCAAAAACCCTGTGGAGCTATAAGGAAATCATTATGCAGTACAGGGTCATGACAACTCCTGACGCTTGGTGATGCTATGACGATGTCAGCTACATGCTTTCTCTGTCTCAGCACAGTCTGTTTTGGCCTGTGTTTTCCATCATGACCCTCATCTTGAGGTATTGAGTTCTCTGTTTTCTCATACAAGAAAGGGTGGGATAAAGTGAATGAAAGAGACACATTGGTAAGTTTGGACTTCATAGACCAGCAATTCATAAATGTCTTATTTCCTCCTATGTGCAGTTGTTCCTATGAAAATCATCAATGACTAAATTACTAGTGGCATCTGAATTACAGTTTTCATGGTCTGTGTAGTTAGATTTCTTTCAGGGTTGGCTGAGTCAAAGGTTAAGATGGATTTCCATATATTTTGATTTTTCTTTAAAACTATACTTCTCTTCCTTTTGAACAAGATCAAGTGTAAGACTTATAATTCATTATGTATTATGTTACTGTCACCTTGAATTCTTAGACTGGGAAACATCTCCCTTTTCCATTGCTCTCAGAGTCAAGGCTCTGTTGAAAAAACTACAAGGACAGTACCAAAAGGCCTTTTTCTACTGATGTCTCTAAGTCTCATTTTCAGCTGCATGAAATTTAAACATATTTGGAGTTGAAATCCTATTTTTTTCCTTTCTCTAGAACTTTTATTCTATGAATACTAGTAATACTCATTAGTTAGGACAGGGTAATTGTTGTATGAAGCAACCCCACATTTCAGTAGTTTAACAGAAAGAAATTTATTTCTTATTCAGATAGAAGGGGTAAGATGTTCCATTCGGACAGATACCCAAATTCCCTCCATCTTATGATGCTGCCCTTTTTCAAATCCTTGGTGTCTTGTCCTTAGATGCCAAATGGGTAAAAAGAGTGACTCTTAGTCATTGGAGATGTTGATGGGTCAGGCCTGGAAGAGATTACTTTATTTTATTGTCTAGAACTTGCCTATGTAACTGTAGCAGAGTACAATGGAATCTGAAAGTGTAGCTTTAGGCATCATGGCCAGGGGAAAATGGAGAACAGAGATAATACTAGACTTAAAACTGTTATAAGACCTCTCTATAAACATGAAGTTAGCTGGCAGAGTGGCTCAAGTAGTAAGAGCGTCTGCCTAGCAAGTGTGAGGCCCTGAGTTCAAACCCCAGTGTTGTCAAAAAAAATCATACCTTGAACTGAATGTGTGGCTCAAGCAGCAGAGCATCTGCTTTGCAAGCACAAAGCCTTAAGTTCAAACCCAGGTCCCACCAAAAAAATAAAATAAAATAAACATGAAATTATTCAGCTACATATGTTCTTGGAACGTTAGCTCCAAAAGTAGAGTACAGAGTAACACGTGGGTGCTTATTGGCATTATCTTCAAGGCCTTCATCCAGAGTCCACTAGGGAGCATCTGACTTTGAAGCAGGAGCTGGTACAGATGTTGTAGGAGCTTGTGTGATGCCTCTGATTTCTGCTTCTGATAGAAATATTTCCATTTAGTGCATAGATATTTTTATATCTGGTGTGGAATAATGAATGGCTCATAAAATGGATACTTTTTTTGTGTAGTCAGTAGTTGAAGACAAGTTAGTTTACTTAGGATTTTCTTCCTACTCTTCTATTTTCTCAGAGATTTCTGAGTTAATGATACATTGACCTGTCCAGTTGAGGAAACTGATCCTAAACAGTCTGCCTATGTGACTGTCAAGACTGTAAGACATCAGGATGCTCCATCTTATTTACCTTTGACTAAAGGTAGACTATTGGAGTATCTGGATTACTGAATCCTAGATCCTCAGACACCTACTGTATATTAAAATGAACCATATTACATGTAATTTTCTTTATTATTAGACTTCCTTTACCATTAGCTTCTAGAGCCCTGGGATGTGTTTTGTTCATAATACATCACTGACATTTGATCTGTTATCTCTGACCTAGTGCCCCAATAAATGTTCCCTATAGTGGTTCTCAAAATATGGCCTCAGGACCAAGTGCATCAGCATGATATGTGAACATGTTAAAAATGCAAATTTCTGGGCCCCCACAGTCTTACTGAATCAAAAAGTTTGGTACTATTTATTGTTCATTGTTCTCAAAAGTATATTCTAAATCATGTGTGATCTGCTCCTCAGTTTTAATTCAAGTTAGAGTAACATATATTGAAAACTTTTTCTAGAATTGGTATTTCTGAGATTTGTCATAATAATAGAAGTATATTCAGTTTCATCAGATGTGCTATAAAATCCCAGTCAATATCAAAGTTTGGCTTTGAGAACCATTCTTAAACATTCCACATAATTAAAGAGATTTAGAGGGATATACTTTTATATCTTAAAGAATAGTTTCACAGTGTACTGAAACTTTGTTTGGAAGATTCTTTAAGCAGGTACAAAAGTTGGGAAAGAGGAATGGTTTTAAGAAAGTAGAAATAGACTGAGTTGTGCAGCTCTGGTCTCTGGCTTATGGCATATGGCCTGGGGCATGTTACTTAACCCTCACTCATCAGTTTCCTTGTAAAATAAGAACCCTAATAGTGGCCACCTCAGAGAGTGCTTATGTGGACTAAATGCTAGTATCTGTAAATAACTCAGAATAATGCATGATCAGTCCTGTGTAAGTGCATGTTAAAGGAAATAATCATCTTTCAAGAAATTCAGAATGCACAGCGCACTGTTCCAAATGTAGTGGATTGAGGGACGATAAGGATGGGAAACAATACTTTTAGAACAGTATCTTTGCAAGAATAAAAATTATTCATCAAAATTAGCTACTATTGTTTCAAAAATTCAGTTTTCTAGATCCCTATGCAGTTAGTCTTACAAAGTCAGAACCAGGTGAGACACTTGTCCCTTCTTTCACCAAGCTTCTCATGACATTCTCAAGCTAGCAGAGTTTGAAGAACATTGTGGCAGAGTAATGTGGTAAACTGAAAAATGCTCACCGCCCCCCTCCATAGCCTAATCTTGGAAACTGTGACTGACTTTTAGCTATGTAGAAAAGAAAAAAAAAAAAAAAGGCAGATCTTTGTAGATTTAAAGCTTTTCCAGATATGGAGATTATTCTGGATTACCTGGGTGAGCCCAGTATGCAGTCACTTGTATTCTTCCTCTGTGAAGGGAGGCCAAGGGAGGTTATACACATGCAAAGAAGGCTATGAGAAGGCAGAGCAGAAGAGCAGAGAGAGATTTGAAGGTGCTGGCTTTGAAGATGAGAGTGCTGTACCTGTAAGCCAAGGAATGCCAGTAGCTTCCTGCAGTTGCAAGGAGCAAGGAACAATTCTCTCAAGAGCCTTGGAAGGAGAGAGTCCTTACTGATACCTTAATTTGACCTAGGGATACTCCTTTGGGACTTTTGGGCTCCAGAACTGTGAGAAAATAAATATATGTTGTTTGTATGTCACTAAGCTTGTTGTTTGTATGTCACTAATTTGTTAAAAAGTCACAGGAGATTAATCTAAATAGCATTCTCATTTTTTTGTTTTTGTATCTATTAGTAAAATATTTTGAGCACATCTTTCAAAATACATTACTGGTAAAATATTGATATATAACTCTAGACCAATATAGAGTTATATATCGTATACTATACCAATTAAATCATATAAACTATAAGACATACAAAATAAAAATTTAAAAGTATTAAGAAAGAAAATAAGTAATACATGCCATTTTATGTTACTTATGTTTCAAAAGATCCTTTACTCCTACTAAAAGTGATAATATTTTAGCTAAAGCAATGTGAATAAATATGTGACATTAGTGTGGAAATCTTTGTTTAACATTTTGTTAAAGATTTTTGTAAGCCAAGCATGGTGGGGCACATTTGTAATCCTAGCACTTGAAAGGCTAAGGCAGGAGAATCAAGAATTCTAGGCCAATCTGTTGAGATCCTGTTTCAACAAACAAACAAAATCCCAAAACAACAACAGCACCACCAACAAAAACTGTTTTAAATACTATGCTGAAGCTGCGGTTCAAAGTTCAGTTTCTTTGGATGCCTTATTCAAATGGCTATGGTAGCTGGAAAAGATACCTCAGAAGGATGTACAAATCCAAAAGGAAGAAGTACATCTGTTACTGTGCTTGCTAAGACAGTTTATCCCTTTATTTTCTAATCTCATTTTCTAATTATGCAAATCATTTTTTGTCACATTCAGCTAATAAATTTTCACTTTCACCACTTTGTCATCAGTTGCTCTTATGAACTAGTAAGATGGCATCAAGTCCATGTACTTTTAACAAATGTGATTCAAACCCCACTGAATGTCTTTATTTAGAAGACTTAAAAATAGATGCGAATCTCTAAAGAGAACAGATAAGAAAATATTTTAAGTGAGACAGTGTTTTCAGCAACAAGATCATGTAATCATGGAAATATTCCCAGACATCTGTTTTCAAAATGTTCTTTTTTTTAAAAAATGATATTTTTATTCATTGTTAAAACATTCCTCTATCATGGAGGGACAGATTTAAAAGAAAAACATAATTAAATCTTTAAAAAGTTGGTCAATGGATTTGTGGTTGGATTTTTTTATTGTTGTGCTGGGTGGGGGTACATTGTGGCATTTACAAAAGTTCTTAAAATATATCAGATATATTGTACTTTAATTCACCCCCCCCACACACACACACCATTCTTGTTTATTCTCCCTCCTCCCCTATTATTGGATATTAAAAAGTGTTGGTCATTAATATAGAAAGTATCAAAAAATTTACCAGGATACACTTGTGTTTTGGTAAAAGAATATGAGAATCATCTTTAAGTTTGACAGCTTCTCAATACTGCTAAGATAGTCAGTGAATTTCAGTGGAGTGCAAGAGTTTCATGGATACTGGTATCCCGCTGCAAAATATTACAAGGATTCTACTACTGAAGATGAAATCATTCATACATTCTTTTAATCAGGTGTTGAAAATACCTTCAGAATATACTGCCAGCTCCTCTGAACCTCCAACTTGCCTGATTCTCAGGACACCTCACTTAGTATGCCCCATATTTAGCTTTTGCTTATTTGCCAACTGTGTGACTGTGTCCCTGGGCAATATTACTTAACACTTGATTTTTCCCTTAGTATTTGGATCAAAAATAAGTATAAATGAAAATTCCAATATTTTCTTCCCATGCACCAATCGTTAATTTTCAGACTTCTTAAGCTGCAAGAGTATGTCAGAGAGTAGCTTTAAAATAAGGAGAGGCTTACATATGGATTGTAGAGAATAGAGTAAGATTTGTCAAGATGTGACAGAAAAGAAGAACCTGAGAGATCGTAAGTGTAGAGTACAAGAGAATGGATGATAGATGAGCATGGGACTAGCATGGGAAAATAGAAGTGGTCATGCAAAGATCTTGGTTGGATTTTCCTCAAAAGATACTGAGATGAAGATTGGCATGTAGTAAGTTTATTAGAGAGCACTCTTTTTCTTACATGTTTTTGTTAATATATGATAGTTACACAGGAGGGTTTAATATGTGACTATATATATATATATATATATATATATATATATATATATATCATACCTGGTTTGATTCATCCCCATTTTTCTCCCTCTTTCCCCACTCCCCTTCTTAAAATGACTTCAACAGGTTTCAATATTCCATATTCATACATGTATAGAAAGTACCTCAACCATATTCACCTTTCTTTACCCTCTTCATTTACCCTCACCCTCCTGCTACCTATTAACATCGCACTTTTGAGTTCAAAATCTTGAAAGGAGGGAGAAGTTGGGAAGTGATTAGTTGGCCTCATCCAACCACAAAGAGTTTCCCAAAGTTAAAATGGTAGGAGGTGAACTTTCATAGCCTATGTGAACCAGTCACTGGATGCAAGCTGCCTTGGGAGAGAGTGTGACCTTGGGTGAGGCAGCACTCCTCTGTGAGAGTGGGGAGCTAAGTCGTCTTTGAACACCTCTGTTGCTAGGAGAGTGACCCCCGAGTGCTGCAGCCTGGCGGCACCTCCAGCAACAGTTATGCATTGCTACCACAAAAAGTCCTAGTCTAAACTAATTGACTAGCTTTGCTCTGAATGAAATAAAAATAAATTAAGAATTAGAGAAAGTAAGATTTAGTTTTAAAATACTAAGTTAATTGCCCTCTGTATGTCACATATCTCAAAGGGGCTCATATCACCTTCAAAGAGATGATGGCCAGTTCTTAGTGGTGAAAAATCTTACTCACTATGCATAATGTAGAGATCTATATACAGTAAATAGATGTACAGTAAGTATGTCATTAAAACTTCACAGAAGGGGGTGGTGATTAAAAAAAATAGATCTAAAAGAGCTCCTTAGGGAGAGATACTGAGAAAATGATTGAGAAATACTGTTCTAGGCAATTAACGAATAACAATTGTGTAAGTATGTATGTTGGGGGATACTCTGAGTATTTTAAATAAAATATGTAGAATTCAGGACAAGAAAGGCATATACAGGAAGCAAATAAGAGGGTCCTTCTTCCTCCACAGAAAACAGGAAGTCTTTAAAGAAAAGTTGTCAGCCCCTCCCCCTATAGTTTTTAGGTACTTTCAAACTCCCAGGTATTTCTAGACAAGTCCTCCAGTCTTCTAAATTCAGGTGAACAGTCTAACAGGGCAGGTGGCTTATTGTTTATAGTAGCCCTAGGGTGGGAATATCAATTACCTATTAGAAGAAGGAACTGAGGCCCAGAGGAGACACTCAATCCACCAAAGGTCACACAAGTCAATGATGGTTTAGGACCTAGAACAGTAACTGAAGTGTTATTCCCCTGAACACCCAATTTTCCAGGACAGAAAGCAAGCCTGCTTCTTCTCAAAGATGGATACTTCCTCTGTGCCATCTGACACTCCATTTTTCTTAATTACCTAGTCATGGCACTCAGAAAGATATGTGTGTCTTCGTGAGTCCAAAAGAGAAAATTCAGCCTGTTCAAATATGAAGCATGTAAACTC
Source organism: Castor canadensis (assembly GCF_047511655.1). Taxonomy (NCBI): domain Eukaryota; kingdom Metazoa; phylum Chordata; class Mammalia; order Rodentia; family Castoridae; genus Castor; species Castor canadensis. The sequence goes on from NC_133394.1 coordinate 87,210,210, forward strand.
AAAGGGACATGTTTATGATCAACAAACTGTCAGGAGAAATAACAATGAAAAATTCCATTCAAAGAAAAGTAATTTCTGTACCCAAAGAAATCACTTTCAAAATTCTGTGTCTTGCTGTGTGTGACCCATACCTTCCACATGGGTAAAAGCAGCTCCTTGGCTGTACAACACAGAGGTCCCCTACCCCCACGAGGGCAGTGTCAGGTGCACAGCAGGTGTTAGGTAATTATTTTCTAAATAAATAGATGTGCAGGCCTCTCCCCTCAACTTCCATAATCACTTCCCTGCCAGACTCTAGCAAACCTTTCTCTAGTCTTCCTGGCTATGGAAAAGAGTGTTGTGACTTACAGTGTTGCAAAGTAGTTATTACTATTATGCTCCATTTGCAGATCTATGTGTGAATAACCAAGGTACAGAAGGTTAGGAAGGTTTCAGAACCTTGCCTTGCTTTGTTGTCAAATAAGTCTATTGGCTGGGACCTACAGAAGTGGCCATCTAACTTGTCATTTGAAAGCATTTTTTGAAAACTTACCATAATGCCAGGCACTAAGCTATATTTGGGAAGTACAAAGACAAGTTGTATGGGCTCTTTCCTTAATTATATCATTATGTAGTACTTGGAAGCCCCTAGAAGACTGGGGCTGTAGAGAGAGGGCAAATCCTCCAGTACAAGGGCTGCCTAAGGAATTTGCATCTGAAAGAAGGCTGTTATGTTAGCATTTTGTGGGCCTCATAGGATATAGTTTAAGACAAAGATGTGAAAATTAAACTTAAATTATATTGAGAAAAGAGGAGGAAGATGGAACTTCTGTAGCTCACCCTTTCTTTACTCTCTGTTCCATAAACATAGGCCATGGGCAGCACCCAGTTTCCCTATCTAAGGAGGAACCTAAAAAACTCACTGTGGTAGCAATCTGAGATGGTAAACAGGAGGCTACAGTTGAAGTTTGAACTACAAATACTGGTGTGGAGGCTGTGGAGGAGTGGTGTGAGGTTAGAGAGGAAAGGCTGTCCATGAAGAATGTAATTCATAGTAGCCGACATTTATTGAGTGCTCACCACTTGTCAGGTGCTGTTCTCAGCACTTGACATGCATTATTTCATGGGCTTTTTATAATAATCACATATGATTGATGTTATTATTGTGCTTTTTAGATGTAGTAATTGTGGCATAGTTAATTCCCCCATATAGCATAATTAAGTGACTTACTAGCTGTGTGTGCTCATCAGTACTAGAGGCGGAGGCAGGCATTGAGCTCTCCACCTCTCTGTGCCACACTACAGTTGATGGGAGATGAGAAATGAACAAGCAGGTCCAAGGTTGACATCCAGATTCTGGTTTAGGAGCCACTCTCCTTGATGTGCTCACTATGACAAGAAACACAGAGGAAAAAGTAGGCCTGAGAGGCTGGGAAGGCATTCAATTTGAGAATGATGAATCTGATTAGCAGATGGTATACAACAATGGAAATCCAAGCCTAAAAGTAATCAAGCTGTGTCCAAACAAATAAGCGAGGAAGCAAAAAAACCAATCAAAAACTATATAGCAAGAAACTAAACATTTTTAGTAATACTTGAAAATCTGACTGTATTTGATGTAGCTGATCTTGACAGTCACCAGATAACCTAATCTCTAGCATGTATATGAAATAGGCTTTCAAACATAAAATGATTTCTCTGACCCTTCTCGTTATGAAGCCAACTTTTGAGAGAGACAGAGAGAGAGAGAGAGAGAGAGAGAGAGAGAATGTGTGGTTGCAAGGATGGATTTGTAGCCATCTATCTGTAGCTTTTCACCCAGCATTTGTTACACCATTGCTAGCATTGTTGTGTAGTTTGTGTCCATGGAACAATTTCCCATGTGAATCTAATTGACATATGTGGACATCAGATGCAAGGCATTGGTTCCATTGGTTTCATGCACCAACCAAGGAGCTGACCGATAGCAACATCAAGAGAAAGAAGAGATACTTCTGACACTTTTACGAGTCTGTAAAAATAATGTCTCGAGGCTTATGTACTCAATAAATCTTCTTGCAAGACTGATGGAACATTTTATATTATGGGGAAGATAAATTAGCTTCATGCCTGTGCAGTTCTTTGTTCCCTGTTCACCAAAGGGGGGCGGGGGGCTGCCTATGTGCAGCTGTTCCTAACAGGAAATTGCATTTCAGTTGTTAGTGAAAGATGTCCTTCAAGTACAAGTGCATCCTTTTCAACCCCAACTCAGAAAATGCCCCTGTTTTCTGACCTTTGTTGAAATGCCTTCACATAATCTGTTTCATGAAGATCTTAGGTGATGAGTAGTTTAAAACCAAAGATTTCATCATTAGCTTATTGATGGCTTCCTAGGACAGAAGTCATTTCCCATAAACTCAGAGCCTCTTCTCTCTGCTCTTCTTGGGGTAGGTGTGGAACTGCTCCACAAGAGAACTCAAAGTCCATTGAGACCTTACTAATCAGAAAATTACAAAGGGGAAAGAAAAATGGCAACCAATACATTAAGCAGTGCAAAGACAAGAAGAGCTGGACTTGCAGATTTCTGAATAAGCAGGGTGACAGGTAACCGAGGACCTGCTTCTAACTTGCTGTCTCTAAGAGAAACTACCAGAAAACTATTCCTTCTATGCTCTATGCAGCTAGGATAGCTGAGAAATGTGACACCTCTAAGAGCAACAGATATTATCCTGAAAGGAATTAGCATTAGTCTCACTCTTTCTCATTAAATTGGTAGCCTTTAAGCTTTTAAAATTGTCTTCCTCATTCAGTACTAAAATTGTGTAAAGACTCAATATAAATGTATGCATTTTTAAATTATATATGTGCATGTGTGTTTACTACTGGCTATTATATTATGAACATTAAACAATTTTCCCTTGCCCATTTAGGCATATTGGAATGCATATGACTGAGAATGGCATTATCTCAGTTAGTTGTTAGTAATCATTAGTAAAAAAAATTATTCTAATGATGTCATATGTCTACATATATCTGGATATTCCAAAGTGAGAAAGCCTGGGTTGTAAAGAAAGACTGGAGAGATTTCCACTACAGTTTAGCAGAGAAGTGATGATAGAAGTCAGCAAGGTCATCTTTTCAGCAAATTTGTATTGAACACCTACTTCGTTCTTTAAGCAAGATAAGTCCTTGCTCTAATAAGACTTTGTTTTCCTGAGAGAGCTCATCCATTTGTCATAAGACTCAAGAGGGTACCATTTACATAAGCTACATGGCAGCCCTTGAGCTAATGGTGCCTGTGAGGGAAATAGCCCTATATGTTATGTATGTTAGTCAGCTGTCCCTCACTGTGACAAAAACCTAACATAACTTAAAAGAAGGAAATGTTTATTTTGGTTCACATTTTCAGAGATTTCAGTCCATGGTCAGCTAGATCCATTGATTTTTGGTCCTATGGCAAGACAGAACATCATGGTTAGGATTGTGTGGTGGAGTAAAACTGCTCACATCATGACTGCCAGGAAAAGCGAGAGATAGAGAGAGAGAGAATGAAAACGAGAGAGAGAGAGAGAGAGAGAGGTGCTGCCGTCCCAATATCCCAATATCCCCTTCAAGGGCACACCCCCAATGAGCTAACAACTTCCTTCCATTAGGCCCCACTTCCTAAAGGGTCTACCATCTTCCAAACCTCCCCAAAGCATCACAGGCTGGTGACCAAGCCTTTAATACATGCAACTTTAGGGGACACTCCATGTGCAAACTCTAACACTGTGTCGTGTAGGGATAAGTGCTATGATGAAGAATGATGCAGACAAGGAGAGAGTATGAGGCTGCTCTTTCCTAGTAGAAAACAAGGGAAATTGGCGTTTTGACCTTAATATAGGGAGGCAGTTAGTCCTGTGAGTATTGGAGGAAGCACATCCTGGGTATTCATTTTGGGTCCATCTTGCCTCCCTGGTTGTAGGTGATCACTGCTCATGGGAGAATGACCTCCCCTGAGGCTTGCTGGCTGCTGGGGAACAGGAGCTGTTCCCATCCTCAGCAGCTGTGAGCTGCCACGTAAATAAGGCACTAGGGCTTTGTTACATGCAGTCTGCTCCCTGTCAGGCAGTACCCTTTGTGTTCACTGATAATGGATTTCCTCTGTGAGAAGCCACTGGGTTCCGAAGCACTAATCCTGAGTTGAGAGGCTTGGCCTCTCCACAGTTCTCTCTCTGGAAGTCTGCATTCTCAGAAACTTTTATGGCATTCTTGAGCATAGGTTGGCAATGTCTTGTATAAAATGAAGTCCTAAGCCATGCAAGCAGTCAAACCACCAGTTGGCTAGGTCCTACCCTTTAGCTACCAAGTATTTTACAAAAATGGTCTTATTTGATACTGGTGAGGAGGTGTGAACTTTTATTGTAAGGACAATAGAAGAGTTTAGTCTCTTTCCCCACAATTTAAAAAAATTTTATAAATACCACAGTTTTAAGCAAGTCTGAAAATACTATGATATAGCAAATTTAACAAACTGCAACCTGATTCTTCCTTAGTAATATGTTTAGCAGAATAGTCCAGAGGCTAAGTGTGCAGGTTCTAAACCAGGCTGCCTGGTATATATACCCTGCCTACCACTTGCCAGCTGTGTGACCTCGCTCAGATTACTTAACCTGTTTATGCTTCAATTTCCTTATCTATACAATGGGAATAATACTTTATCTACCTTATGGGGTCATTATTTTAATGTGTCTCACATAATGCATTTAAAATAATATTTGCTACAAAGTAAGCGCTATACTTATATTGGTTATTGCTGACAAAGCAAGTATGAGATAAAACTTTTCCCCCTTTGTTTTCTCGTCAATCAGATCATATAGAATGTGGCAGCTCATTGTTTTGTGTTTTTTTTTAAAGACTCTGTCAGACATCTTCCTAGATCCAAATACAAACATATGTAGATATTATTATTCATTTTTGGCAACTGCATAATGTTACTTAGCATAATTGCCAGAGATTTGAACATTAAATATTTAGTTGGCATTGTGTTATTTCTAAATTTTTACTCTTCTAAATAATGTAGCAATAAAGATCTTTATACATAGACCCTTCTGGACTGTTACTTTGTTTCTGAAAGATAGATTCTTAAAAGTGAGATTGTTGGAGCATAAATCATGAGATTATAAAATGGTAATAGATATCCCAAAATATCATAGCAATTTGCACTCATACTAGAAATATATGAGTGCTCATTTCCCTGTGTGCTTATCAGCAGTAGATATTATTAATCTTTAATGTTTTCCAGTCTAGTGGGCAAAAAATAGAATCTCATTGTCTTCCCAGTTGACATTTCTCTGACTGCCAGAGAGGTTGGCTGCATTGAAGGGTTCTAAGTGGGGTGTCAAATTGTACAATTTCCAGTGGGACGCCAATGTGGAAAACAGCACAGGAAAGGAGTTGGGATGGCTGACCTGGACTAGGGAAGATGCTTAGGAGGTGGTTTGTTTCTTCCTTTACCATTATTTTAATAGTAACCTCTACAATCAAATGTCAGCCTCTAACCTTGATTTCTGATACAGAGAAAGAAGGTCACATGCCCAGAACAAGTTCCTGTCTTTGATTCCCCCTTCTTCAAATCAACCCTTCCTCTTATTTACTTGACTATCACCCTAACTAAACATAGGAGCGTTAAGTAGTCTTGCTTAACCTATGGAACTTGGAGTCACTCCTCAGGCCTTATCCTTTACCCAGACAGCCACCCAGCCACTAAGCACGATGGTTCTGCCTTGTCATTCAAGTTCTTCCTGCCTATTGCTGTTTCTGTTGTGCCATGGGTCACACCTTCAACATCTTTTTTTCTGGATTGCTGTACTAGCTTCATGGATTCCAACCTAATCCTGTTTCTCTCTTCTTTTCTTTACTTGTAATTTTCTTCCCTCCTTTGCTCCCAACGAGTGAAATAAGCTTTTCTACCAAGCTCAGCTTGAGTGCTGTTTTTCCTATGAAGTCACCTGGTGCTCACATTCCTGCTCCAAGCAAAGATAAGACGTTGCTCTGCTCCTGTTGCATTGTATATACTCCTAGTTATAAAATTTAGTGCATTTAATAATCTCTTGAATGCATTGTACTTCTTTCTCCCTCAAATATGTGACCTCCTTGCAAATACAGACCATGCTTTCCTCATCTTTCTATCCAGTACACTACCTGGCAAAAGGTAGGACTTAATGGATATTGATATAAGGAAAAAAGACTGGTTTAAATTGTTGCTGCTAAGAATTAAGTTCTAATAGAAAATGTCTTTTCTAGGGGGGAGTATAGTTCAGTGTAGAACACTTGCCTAATATATGTGGGGACCTGGGTTCTATTCCTAGCAAAAGAAAAAAGGCTTTTAAGTTTTCTAAAATGTAAAACAGCACTCACTCTTTGTGGAAAATTTGAAAAAAAATTGAAAAGTAGAAATAAAAAATGATGAAAAGTCATCTATGGTCCCATTTATAATTTTATCCCACTAATATATACTGGGATGATTTTTTCCCACTCAAAGTCCCTATTCATGTAGTTTTGGAATCCTACATTAAACTTAAAAGAAGGGGGCAATTCTTTAATATAATAAAATATAAAAGTGTTAATAGGTAGTTATATATCACAGTGTTTTGATAGGTGTAATATTTTTCCGCACTGAAACCAATATAAGACCTCAAGGCTCAAAAGTTAAGTTCTTGTGGGAATTGAACTTGGAAATGATTTGAACAGACTATGGGTACTCATCTTAAATTCCCACCACTTGATGCATACATTATCATCATTTTTTCTCAATAGTAAAGGTTCTCAGTGAAATTCTTCTCTCTCCCTTATTCATTTTCAATGATCAACTAAAGCAGTCAATAAACTAGTATTTGTTATATACTTTGAGCTGGAGCTTGAAAATGACACAGAGATGGGACAAATCTCATCCCACCAGATCTCTGTAATGTATGAATAGAAACAAAGAAAGCATTGAACCTCCTTTGGGACTTCAAGTTTGTACTTCAACTATGACTGTAACTCTGTTTTGTAAATGACTTTTTTTCTCCTTTTTCATGATGAGGGAATTTTGCAATTCTCATAATGCAAAATTCATAATTTTCATACTCAACCTTATATTTTGGGGCATTTAATTTTTTCCATTTTGATGGATAAGAATTATGGTTAATAAGTACTTCAGGCATGGATTATTTTTCTTATATTTCTGTTTTATTTCTATATACCATTTTTAGATGTTGAATTACTGAATCAAAGGATATAAAGACTTTGAGGTTTTTCAAACATTTTCCTGATACTTTTCCTAAAGAGTTTTTCAAATTTATGCTCTCCCCTGTGGTGTATAAAAGGGATCACTTTATCATACTACTTGCAACAGTGAGTGTTAACTGTTAGAGAATAAATCCTTGCTAATTTGCTGGGTGATAGGCTGTATCTTTACTCTTCAGGAAATCAGGGCTAACAGAGACATCTAATCTGTCTAGAAAGGTTTACCTGGACTAAAAGTCTGTGATGAATGACTTTAAACGTTCTGGTAACACTCTGATTCTAGGCAACCCTGAGTGTTAGTCCCTTTTGCAAAGAGCACAGTTGCACTTTAAAAGCAAATGGTTACAAATAATATGGCAGTGTCATCTTTGTGTAGGAGAGATGTAGCCTTGTAAGAGTGATGACAGTTGGAGGGCCCAGGGAGAAAGGGAAGGAAAGCAGTGTCTGATTAGGAAATGTATTGGGTGGTGTAGACAAGGATAGCTCACTAAGATTTGCTAACTCTAGATCATAGTTTTATGGCCAAAGGAATACTAGAGAATGTTACTGAGGGCTTGCCTTCTTTTTCACGTAGACACACACACACACACACTCTCTCTCTCTCTCTCTCTCTCTCTCTCTCTCTCTCTCTCTCTCTCACACACACACACACACACACTTCTTTGGGTTTAAATAGGGAAAGGGTGGAAACACATCACAGATACCTTGGGAGTCTCCATTACCTTTAAATCAGAGCGCTCTTCTCATTGAGAGTCTCTCCTTCATGACACTTGGGTGTTCTGTATAGCCTCTGCCTTTCTCAGCTTAGAAAACTGCAAAATGCAAGATTTGGATTTCAAATCAGTATTTGGAAGCCATAATTTCACTGTCTCCAGAGTAGCAAGTTGCTATTTGTGGCAAATGCTTCCCAATCTATTTCTGGCACTTCATAGACTTTTCTCACTAATCACCATGTATTTTGTTGTTCCTTAATAAGAAAGTTGGGCTGGTGAGATGAGATTCTGCTGCTCTCCCATATTCATTTCCAGCATTCAACTAAAGCAACTGACAAGTGTGTATTTATTGTGTGCTTATTTAGGGCCTTGAAAAAACACAAAGAATGTTGGCTGAATCTCTTCTCACTAGATATTTTTGTTTAGAAACAAAACCAAAAATTTTGGGTGATTATTGACAAATTGAAGTTCTGTTTTCAAATAAGTAATAGTCAAGTTTGGTTGAGACACACATTTATCAATAATAGAATTGTTTCATTGGGTTAGAGGCCAAATGTTGGGGTCCAAGTGTAAATGCCGACCAAGATTCATAAACATCTGAACTCTTCTAGAGCCCAAAAGTTTACAAAGAACTTGCAAATGAATTATTCTTATTTTAGCTCCAACAAAACCCTGTCCAGTGTTAGAGTGTCCATTTTATAGCTGAAGAAACTGAGGCTGGAAATGTAAGATAAATAACTTGTCAGACAGAGTCCCATAAGTTAGGAGACTTGAAAAAGTATCAGAAGTTCATGACTTAGGAGATCCAGTTTGCATCAGAAGATTCTACAAAGTAATTTTCAAGGAGTTAGATCTCATAGGTAAGGTGGAGCCTTTGTAGCTAAATTAGATGTCATTGACTATTAAAAAATAGTTATGAGCTGGAATATGATGCATTAAAAGTGGTACCTGGCATAGGTATACAGGTGAAATTGGGATGAGGGGAAAATCAGAGAGGTTGCCTAAGTAATATTGTAAGAGCCAATCAGTGTATGGATTTAAATGTTGGATGAGAAGATGATGCAAGATCCAGAGGAGAAGATCCAAATGAGGGATGTACCAAAAGAAAAATACACATTTGAATAATCATTGGTAACAAGATTTCCATTATGAGGCTCTGTGAAGTCTGTCTCCTTGCAGAAATATAGTTTTAGGCTATTATGAAAACTTGTACTTCTCTGCCTTCCGCTGACAAGCACAGTTTCTAAATGTGCCTTTAAAATACATTGCAGCTATTGTAGTAATGTAAGGTTTGACTGAGTCAATAATAACAGAAACCTTTGAGTACAAGGATGTCCTAAGCAGATTTCAATATAATTAGTAGCTTATGGAATAATTATATTCTTATGTTGCAGAGGATGCCTTATTTCAATAATACAGAATATGATCTATTCATATTTTATGGCTTTTAGAGGGTAATGGAGAGAAAGTTAGGTTGGGCATCTTTCAGTGACATAGAAGAATCAGAATTTTAAAACGGCCTTTTCATTTACCTGAGTCTATGCATATAAGACAAGGAAGCAAAATGCTAATAGGAGTTTTTAAGTCCTTTTGTTCCAAATCTTTTTTGAGTAGATGAAACCCATAGTTGAACCAATAGCTGTAATCAGTGGCTTTTAGATGCTGAGTCTTTGATCTGAAATGAAAAGAGGAGTGTGAACAATGACCTTCCAATGTCTGGGGCATGTTAACCTCCTCCTTGTCCTCCTCCATGTATGCCTCCTCTTAGTTCAAGGGATGCTTCCTGTGTTCTAACTTTGCTAGGTTATCTCTCTGGACTTTCTGCTTTGGCAATTATTATACAATGTGTCCTAAAGGTATATTCCAGAGATATACACATATGCACACACACACACACACACACACAGTTAATAGAGATACTGCTAAAGACACAAAGAATGCAATTAAAAGAGACCTGACCTGAGGATTTCTATTGGAATTTTCCAAACTTATGTGAGGTTTTATCCTGGTTATCTGACTTTGGGTGAAGTTTTCCCGTGTGTTGGGCTAGAGGTTGCTTATGTCTGCACCCTACCATTCTGTTATCACATTGCCTTTAACTCTTTCTAGAAAAAAGTGATACCTCCTATACCTTCAAAATACTCAGGAAACTGATGTAAACTGTACTAAATTAATAATGTACTTTACTAATCATTCAAAAACATCCCTTTTTCCCAATCAGTGGAAAATAAATCTACTTAAATAGACTATTTGTGTACTGTGACTGTCAATGTCTCTTTATCTTGGGAGTTTCATGTGCATAAAATAAGTATAAATTTTTCAGAAGAGATAAAACTCCAGCTCCAAAACTTTATGCTGAGCATTTTACTGAACCTGTTCTCTGGAGGTCATATTTTCTTATTTTATGGACAAACAATGTCTTTTATTTTTCAATAGACTAGTTGAGCCACAAAATACGTCTATGGAAGGAATAGGGGGTGGTTTTGGTTGGGCTTTACATTTGGAAGAATAGAGAAGAGAGAGGACCAGCTAGAAGTAAAATGGATCCTAATTAAGTCTGTTTCTTTTAGGAGGAAAAAAAAAGACCCAGCTGTTCCTATGAATCTAAAATAAATAAATAAAGATGTATTGTTTAATTATTCAGTTGCATGCTCCCTATAAGTAATGAGAGTGAAGGGAACTGAATAATCTATTTAAATTAAACTGTCATAGCGCAGTTTTTTGAGCCTTAGCTAGTTCTCCACCTCACCAGGGAAAGTTTACTGTCTGGGTTGGCATCAGGCCAATCGTGAGGATCACATTGTCCTTGACAGCAGCAGCTTTCAGTGTGTGGGGATTGTGTGCAGGAAGGAGGGAGATAGGATTGGGATACCTGTGTATATTCCCCAGGTTCACTCAGGGAACATGCCCTGTGAGAAGGCAAGCCCATGCCTCCCCTGCGACTCATTCCACTACAGTGTGTAATTCTACAGCAAATCGCTATTCCTTTGGTTGCATTTGAGACCTATTCTTTTGAACCAAAGTTGAACTCTTCAAGAAGATTTCCTTCCTAGAGTTTAAAGCTCGCTCTGATCTATCCCCAATTTACTGCAGGCTTTTGTTCCATTGCCGGTTCTATGGCCTTCAGTTGCAGGACACAGGTACAATTTTGCTAGCAGCTAAATATGGTCCCTTGATAGCTACCAAAGGCAATGGCTTCCAACAGGGTCTGCCATGGCCTTGGGCTGGTTGTGTGGTCAGACTATTAATTGCTGCTTCTGATGTTTATCACAAATGCTTAGGAATGAAGATACTACAGTCTTAGATCCTTTCTCTACCTCTCCTGTGAATCTGAACTTACATATAGCTGATTATAAGAGGGAACAAATGTATTATCTGCCATTAACCAGACCCTAGTTCCTTTCTGAGTCTCACCTTCCTCATCTGATAAATGAGTGTTGTCCGAAGTCACAAAGCTATCATAATATCTACATTTTAGTCACTTTATTTCCTACCAAGTTCCTGCTAAAAATCCATCTGCTCTACGAGGCCTCACCAGTCAGACTATCCTGTCTCCATCAAAATTAATTTCTTGAGCTAGGCTTGGTGGTGCATGCTTATAATTCCAGCATTTGTGAGTTTGAGGCCAACCTAGGCTACGTGGTGAGACGAACCCCATCTCAAAAAACAAAACCAAAATAAAACAAAACCACTCTGGCTGATATCACCTCACTGGGTGTTCTATTATAACTTTTACTACAGTCCACTTAATATTTTAGACCCTGGATCTGTGTCTCTCTCCTTGATTAGACTGTTACCTCCAGGGTCTCTCTTTCAATTTCTCATGGTGCATTAGGCATTGCAGGCAGACACTCAGGAATTGGCTGAGTTGAGCAGAACTTTTACCTGCAGTCCTAAGGAAATGATCTGTAAGCAAGACCATAGCGACACAACAGGTAGAAACTCAGTTCCTATTAACTTGTTTAGACACCTAGCAATTGAGGAGGAAGTTATCTCCTTGCTCCCAGGACAACATCATTTAAAAGGACAACTGGCTCCAAGAATTCTAGTTCTCTAATGCATTTTTTAAGTTCTGCAGCAAATAAAGTTATTTCAATTCCTGCCAGATTAATGATCTAAAAAGAAACAAGCCTATACAAATACTCTAGAGACTTTGGGATTCACTGAGAACAGAGAACAATCAGGGCCTCTTTTTTTTATCCTGTTGGGACTTCAGATTCAAAGTGGTATCATTCAATGTATTCATTGAATACATTTATTGAGTCTGTAGTGTATTCACAGTATTGCTGAAGGGAACACAGCCTCTGCACTTATGAAGTTTGTGGCTTTACAGAAGGTTGTAATAAATCACTGAAATGACTCTAATGAGAGGCTAAATTGAAGAAGTGCAAGTAGTGAGTGAGAAAACACTAATGAAGGGTTCAGAGGACAGAAAGCTCACCTCTGATCAGACAAATTCAAGAAAGCTTGAACAATGTAGGATTTGAGAATGACATCAAAGATAAATAAGATTTTGGTAGATAGGGGAATTGCATGAGCAAAGTAAAGGTATGGGAAAAACTGGATCATAGAAATGACAGTCTAGTTTACTAGAATGGAGACTAAATTTGTACAGTAACAACAAACAAGAGGATGTATGCGTAGGGCTCATGCTGTATGGGATATTAAATCCCAATGGGTGGGGGTTTGTCCTGAAATTTGTAATCAATAGTGTGCTATAATGATTTTGACCGGGGGAGCAATTATTTTAAACCAGTGGTTGGCAAACTATGACCAGTGGGCCAAAGCTTAACTCCTATAAAATTTTATTGGAACACATGCTTGCCCATTCATTTATGTACTATCTATGGCTGCTTTGGGGCTATATGGGAGAGATGAGTGGCTGTGACAGATACATGACCATATGGCCTACAAAACCTTAACTACTTACTGTGTGGCCATTTATAAGAAAGGTTTGCCAGCCTCTTATCTAAATATCATTCATTCATTTCTTCCACAAACATTCAGCATTTACTGAATGCTAGGGATATGTTTCTGTATTTTTTGCTTATTATTTAATTGACAGTTGGGTCTTTACTCAAATTTTCCTTTAGAATTGTTCTGAGAATTTAAATTTTTGTGTAATTAATTATTAGGCATGCATCTTCTTCACATGCTATGAAGATGTTCCTTTTTCTAATACTTTTGGCTAATCTCATCAGGGCTAAACTGAAGTTCAAACAATATTTATGTCAATAAATCAGGTGATAAGTGATAATCATGTAAAAAATGATATCATGTAAAAAGTGACAATGTGAGTTTATAAATTAAATAATGCAGGGGGCAAGTTACTATATTAAAAGTTAAAGACAGAAAGGTAAAATTGTACCACATAAGTAATATTTAATTTGGCTTCAACATCAGTAACTGACTTCACTTTCCTGTAAGGAAAGATGGCAGCAGAAAGGAAGCATTTGAGCCAATCTTCTGACAGCCCATCACTACAATTTCTCCCACTTCCTGTTCTTGTGGTGATCAGCTATGGAACATGAAAGTTCTTTGCTGTGGCTGCCATAGCAAGTACCACAGCCTGGGTGGCTTAAACAACTGAAATGAATTTTCTCACAGTTCCGGAGGCTAGTAATCTGAGATCAATGTATGGAAAAGGGTTGGTTTCTTCCAAGGCTTCTCTCTTTGGCTTGTAGATAGTTGTCTTCTCCATTTGTCTTCAGATGGATTTTCCTCTGCATGTCTTTGTCCTAATCTTCTTTTTATAAGGACACCAGTCAGATTGGATGAGTACCCACCTATATGGTCTCATTTTACCTTAATCACCCCAGTAAAGGCCATATCTCCAAATAGTCACAGTCTGAGGTACTGGGTATTAGCACTTCAATATATGAATTTTATAAGGACAGAATTCAGCCCACAACAAGGAACAATTTCTTGAATATGTGCTTTGTTTTTATTTTTATGTTTGATTTTGATTCAAATGATAACTCTAATAACTTCTCACATTTTAAGAACTATACTAATCTCAGTTCCATTTATGAGCAAGAAATTGTGATCCTGTGACTGTAGAATAAAAAGAAAGTGTCCTCCACTTGTGTACTAGGCTGGTGTTTCTATGTGTTTACCAGCATTTCCAGCCCACTGACCTAAGCAGTGGGAAACCAGTTCATCTTTATACCAATCTATCTTTGTAAAGACAACTCCAATCTTGACTCTTCCACTATTGTGGGATTTTAAGGGACAGACTCTGACTGATTTACCTCTGAACTTTAGGAGCTAAGCTTGTTTCCTGGAAAATAGAAGATACTTGGCAAATGATTATGGAAAAGCAAGTGAGATGCAAATTCATTTTTAAAAGGTACTTTTCCAGTTACTAGTTTGCATAATAAATAACCTCAAAACATAGTCACTCAAAACAATAGCCATTTTCATGGTTCTGTGCATCAGAAATCCCAGTAAGGCACAGCTGAGATGTTTGTATTTGCCTCCTATGTCTAGAACCCTGGAAGAAAAGACTTGGAGGCTTAGTTTAACCCAATGACTAGAATTTCTTCATTCACACACATTGCACTTGGGCAGCAATGCCAACTGTAGCACCTACTTAAGGGCTTTCAGTATGGCTTGGTCCTCACAATTGTAAGGGCAGCAGACTTCTCTTACATGTGGCTCAGTGCTCCAACACAAGTATTCCAATGAACAGGATAGAAACTGTCTCACATTTTATTACCACAGCCTCAGTTACCACATGATAATATGTTTATCATATTATACTGACCAAAGTTTCACAGACCTGCTCAAATCCACAAAGATAAGAATTAATTTCTATCACTTGCTGGGGTGTTGGTACTCTCACAAGGTCTATGAGAAATGTGGAATGGGAGTTATAGTGGCCATCTCTGGAATATAAAATCTGCCATTATAAAGAAACCAACCTAATCAACAGATAATACACAGAATGTTTTTTTAGTCACCAAATGTCAAGGAGGCTTGGGGATAAATACTAAATTATTCATTTAATGTCAACAATGGGAAATGATCGAATGTACCCTCTCATTGGTCTTACCCAGTCATCATCAAAACTGCTTACACTGATGTGTAATAACAGGGACATGTCAGCTACATTACCAGTTAAGCTAGATTAGAGAAAGCAGCTTGACTTATGGTCACAATCAGGCTTCCTATTAATTTCCTTCCTGAATTAAACTCTTCGACCCCAAATTATAGACCATCCTTCTCTAGCAGGCTTTCTTCATGAAGGAGGCAGAATATATGCTTATGTAGGCAAACAGGTCCTGGAGAAAAACCACTTGTGTGTTGAGGTTTCTAACCTACTAACTCCACCAAGATGGATAAAGAGGGCCAATGGACTGAAGGATATCATATTTGCCAGCTGAAATGGGTTCAATAACTCAGGGATTCTTAAAAGTAGATAATAGTCATTATCTCCACAAAGGTAAAAAATGAGACTATATTTTCTTTGGCATGAGTAATGTTTTAAGAATGTTGAAAGGTTTATTAGTTAGACTCAAGAATTGGCTTCTACAGATATGAAAATTTTGGTGTGCATTCCCATACAAACACCTGCTATTGGAAGGGGATTGTAGCTGTTATTTTTGCATATCTGTGGCTACTCTTTTGAATAAAAAGCTGGGTCAGGAAAATCTTATGTTAGGGAGTTTTCTTGAAGGAGAGGTGGGGAGTTATTAGATGTTTGATATGAAAGTGATGGCTTGTTTATTCTTTGAGATCACCTGTCTGCACTTGTAATCATTTGAGGAGTGACCATCCTGGAGACATAGGGAAAGTAGTGCTAAAAACCTCTTGGGGGTAACAGAACCCAAAAGAAATGGATTTCGCAGTCCAGGATCAGACTAGGTGAGACTGAGTAGAGGTGAAACTGTAAAACATCCCTCACCCTTCTGTTGTCCTCTCAGAAGTTCTAAGGAGGTCTTTATCATGGTGAAAAACTGAGTTAGTCAGACAGGCTTGGCTATGATTTGTAAGCATACAGGCTCCAAATCGCACTGTCTTATAGCATCAGGTTTTATTTCCTTCTGACACTACAAAGATGTTTGTCATGTGAGAGCTTGGGACTCTGCTTTGTTGTTTAGTGCTCAGCCCCCCCTGTTGAAATTGACACCACCCAGAACATTGCCAGTTATTAGTAGAAAGGGGAAGGAAACTATATAAAATTGCTCACTGGCTCTTCTTCTTCCACTTGAGATAAGCACATGCTAGTTCTGCACACATTTCATTGGCCAAAGCAAATCACATGACCATGCCTAACTATACAGATTCTATTTCCTACCACACCCAGTAATCAGAGAGCTGAAAACATTTATTGGATTATACTGAGTAGTATGACATAAACCTTTAAAATCTCTTAACTTATTTGTCTTGTGAAAGGAGTTTTAATCAGTCTACCTTGAACTGAATTTTAGAAAGAAATGACTGATGTCACATGACTGGACATATTGAATACTATATTAGGTTTGCCGAGAGAAACAGACCAAAGGAGATACACACACACACACACACACACACACACACATCACTAATTCAGTGCACTTGACTGCCTTATATTTACCTAAAGGAATGCATTTTTATTGTTCCTTAAAAGATTTTAGAGGGTGTTCAGACATATTCAAATAGACACCTTAATCTTTCACGGGAGTTTTAGCTACTAAAATGTCACATCTACTGTCATCAACATTTAGACTGCTTTTTGATTTTTAAAGTATCTCCATATGATTTCTGTTTGTATGGAGAGGAAGGTTATTTATTTTAAAACTTTCATACAGACCTAGAAATACATTGCCCGAAAATTGGATTTACAGGTGGGGAGTAGTTTGACTGACTGGACATTTGTTTTCTTTTATTAAAGAAGGGCAAAGAGAAACATTTGTACATATGAATTAAGTAGAAGATATGGTTACTAAAATTCCACTTGTTGGGAGAAATACATGCCAGGAAAAGGTTATATTGTTAATGTATGAAGTTCCTTTACTTTCATCAAGGAATCAAAAACCTTTTTGTGTGTCTCTATATTTTACTTAGCCTATTAAAAAGGAGGAAGGAAAACTCTTGGGATTTTAAAAATAAATATCTTCTCTTTAAAATATATAATGCACAAGTCATTGATCTCCTCAAGTCAGAATCTAGGAAGACCCAATCTCAAGGCTCAGAGGTGTTCATCTCATAATACACAAAAGGTCACAGTCTTAGTTGTACGTTATCAGAGGATTTCTAATGATTGCTTTTATGTAAGTTTAAACTTTTTGAATTAAGAGCAGGAATAAAGATATCCTCAGTAAAAGGGAATGTAGAATCAACTATCGTGTTGAGAAAGTGGAATAAAACCACCCTAATCTCAACAAATAATCTCCCATGTTCTAGCTTCCTGGCTTACTGCAACCTGGCTGTTCTCAGCCTTACCTTCTACAGGGCCAGGTCCTCGGTGGTCTTTATGCAGAACAACTGGCACTCTAGATTCCCCAGAGAAAAGCAATTCCATTCACCCCAGGCAGCAGGAGACTGTATTTCTTTTTCTCTTGACAATATGTGCCTTCTTTTCATCTAAGGATCATTGAAGGACTTTGCAAAAAACAAAGAAATACTTACAGATCACAAAAAGCATGTTATCCCACTTTGCAGGTAGAAAAGCTGAGCCAGAAAGACTTAAAACAAAGTTCCTTTCTCAATATAATAGGTGATATTTTTGTGCAGAAGTCAGAATTAATGACTGTGAATCTAATGGAGTAATCTAAGTCACAATTCATGAGCACTTTTTTTTTTTTTTGGTGTCTTCAAAATTAGCTCCACAATTAAAACATAATTATACTTTACTCTTCAGTGGTACCTTTCAACCAGGGAACAGAAAGTGCTTTACAAACATTAATTAAACAGCACAACAGCCCTGTGAGGAAGATAGGAATTATCCTGCTCTAGATATGGTGACATGAAATTCAAAATTTATTAATTTATCCATGATCACATTGGGAATTGTCATCCAAAGTTTCATATGACTGAAGTCTCTCTGTGATCTTACCCTTTATTTGGAGATCTTTTTAAATGCATTAAGAACCTTTTCTGAAAAGTATTTTCAACAACTTGTTATCAACATTTTATGTTATTTAAAAAATTTATCTATGCTTTTGTGAGTCCTTTCGATTACTATAAATTTTAAGTCAGAACTTAAAAGAGGAGAAAAACTCTTCTGTGTTTTTATTAAAGTGCTCTAAATAGCTAAGTCTTACGGTTATCTTTTAGTAAACTTTTTATTGAGCTATTTTAAAGTAATATATACATACATGGAGTAAAGTAACATATTTCTACCCTAAAATATGGACGTGCATAAGGAAAAGTGCACAAATCATGAATATTAGGCTTGCTGAGTATTCAGACCACGAAGACACCCATGTAACCAGCACAGAGCACTACAAGCAAAGCACCCAAAACCTCTTCACTCTGGGTGCCATTCACTGCCCTCCCAAAGGTAGCCACAGTCTGAATCCTATCGGCATAGATTAATTCTGCTGGATTTTCAACTTCAGATGTATTGAATTATACTATAGGTACTTATTTGTCTCGTTTCACTTAACACAAGGTTTGTGACATTCATCCATGTTGTCTGTAGTTACAGGAAATTCATTCAATTGTGTAAATATTCTACAACTTCTTTATTCTACCGAGGATGAACAATTGAGTTGTTTCCAGCTTATGGTGATTTAAGTGTCATTTTTAACAATTTTTTGCCACACACACTATTTTCAACTAGTTTGGAATAAATTGAAGTTATCTTTTTTATATGCATTGCCACACATTGAGACACATGTGTACTAAAGAAATGGTAGCTATTATTTGTGCTTCTTATAAAGAAGACTAGGAAACTGGTTTCTCAATTGCAGGGGTGAGAATAGCCACAACTTTTTTTTCTTTCAACCTAAAAGTATCACCTGATTGTATTGGTTGTTTGCATTCACAAAGGTGAGAAAGAGCACAGGTTGCAGGTCAGCCTGGGTGTGAATTCCAGCCCCAGCACTTACTAACTGTGAACCATTGATCAGCTCATCTTCACCCAACTCCACCTCTACTTTTGTCAACCATTATCAAAGTACATTATATGCATGTTGTAAATATCACAGTGAAACCCCTTTATACAAATCACTTATGCTAATAAAATTTTTTAAAAAATGGTTTCCAGAGTTACCAAAAGATATAAAGTTAAATATGCAGCACTGAGTAGGAACTTAGTGCATATCATATATTATTTGATATTTTCTGAGCTGGTATGACTGTAAATCTTACTAAATGGTAGTCTGACTGACCTGGATAATAGTTTTGGATTATTAAGAACATTTATTTTTAAATTCAATAAATAATTCTACATCAAGTCTGGAAACATTTCTATTCAAAGAGACCACCAACACTAAAGGATCATCCAACATTAAGGATTCATTTCTTCTTGAGATGCATTAATGAAAATACAGAGGGTAGTTGATTTAACCTTGGCCACTCCAAAAGAGATTATCACAGATGTAATCAAAAAGCAGATCAAATGTCATTACACACATGATCCTGAAGCAGCCTGACTTAATGTATGATTTGGGTTAGAAAATTGTTACTTAATTTAAGCTCAAAATTCCATGGAAGCAGTGTAGAAAATTGTGTGGGATTTTACACTTGTTGGATCCTGCATCAAGAAGCTTCATGTTAAATGATTATTTTGGAGGTGATAATAGTTGGGGTGAACTGAAAAGGGGTGGTGGTGGATACTTTTTTGATTGATTCTCATTTGGCTACTTACCAATAAATATACTGTATGTATTCCTGAATTGCTACTGGAGAGTCTTTTATCTAAATCCATGACTTCCTTGTCACCATCTTGTTCTATTTACTTTTCCCATCTTGTTAATGGTAAACAGTTGGTCAAAGTAGAACCTGAATATACTTGACTCTTCATTTTCCTCACAATCATCCAACAATTCTGGCCAGTTCTACTTCCTAAGTGTTGTGTCAGTCCACCTGCTTCTCTCCATTCCATTGCTACTGTCATAGTACAGCTTGCCAGTGTCATCTACCTGGACCACTTTAGTAGCCTTTAACCTGATCTCCTTGCATCCATTTTTGTTCTTCTAGCATTTGGTCACTATGTTACACTCAAAGTGATCCTCTAAAAGGACATGTTTCTGCTTTAAATCCTTTAATTAATTCACATTGAATTTAGGTTGAAACTCAGAATCCTTAACTTAGGTTTAAAAACTGCCTCTCTCCTTTGCTTCTTTCATGCCATAAGGCCTCCTTTCTAGTCCTTGAATGGATGGGTCCTTTTTTCACATACTTTTCAATGTACATTGTCTTTCCCTAGCATAACCATTCTTAGGACTCTCTTAATAATTCTTCAGAACTCAAATTTTAATATTTGTTCAGCAAAACATGATCCTGTGATCCCATGAATTAAACAGTTGGGTCTCTCCACAGCATATTCTCAATTGCACCTTCTATTTGTATTTGTGATCATCTTTATATTTAGAATTTTTTGCATTTTTTGGTGCATTTTTTTGGTGGTACTAGGGTTTGAACTCAGGGCTTTGTGTTTGTAGGCAGGTGCTCTATATTTGAACCACACCTCCAGCGAACTCTGCATTTAATGCTTGCTTTCCCTACTAGTCTATAAGCACTATGAGATTGGTGATCTTTGTGTATTTCATTTACTTATGTTATTTTTATTGCTAAGTGCTCAATATACATTACTGATTGATTTGTTGTATTTTCCTATAGGATGGAATTAAGTTGTTTATGACTCCATATGAAATAGTGGACAAATTTTATCACTTCAGAAATGTTGAAATATTTTAACACAGTAAAGTCAGTGAAAGAAATTTTGCATGTTATTTGTGAAACTAAGGATAATGACCCTTCAAAAGAGATTATAAAGGTTTTATGCTGATACTTATTATTACCAATTTTTCTTGATTTATTTTGTTATCAATTAATAGGGCATACCTTCACAATATAATTTCAGCAAAAGCAACAATAAAATACAATGTATGTGGCCTTTGAAAACTCAGTAATCACATGCAGCAGAAAGATCTACCCCAAAGGAATGCCTTTCCCAGGCTTCCTATTCTAACATCTTAACTATTTTTATTCTTAACTATTTTATTGCTACTTCATAATTGAGTATCCAAAAAAGACACCTTCAAAATGAGAGATGACCCCTCTTCCTCTGCTCTGCTATAGTTTTTATTCATTACAGAAGAGCACAGGAACTCCATTTAGAACCAACTTGGGGTTTTAGTACAAGTGTGGATTCCTATCAGAAATCTAATGAATTAAAGTCTTTGGAAGATGAGGATTAAGGAACCATGTTTTAAACAAGAAACCAATGTGTGAAAACTATCAGCTTAGTGCCTCATCACTACATATTTAGAAACTGACAATAAGCATACATGATTGATGTCAACTGTGGGAAGTACATAGTTACAATTTATGCATGCCTTCCATAAGGTCTATGAGCCATAACCTTGAAATAACGCTCTATCTCTAGCATGGTAGAAGTTATAGAAACACAATGCTAAAAGACCTTAAAAGATCATTTGTCTAAGTTTTGCACTTAGACATACTTATACCCAAACCACATTGCCTACAAATTAGTCTGTTTCCTCAGTGGAGATGTTTGAGGTAAGAGAATCCACAAATGTACTGTATCTCTAAGACCATCAGATAATCTTACATGATCTTCTTTCTTCTCAACTAAAAGCTTTTGCCCTTACTTAAGGCCTGTTCTTTTCATTGATACTTTTAAACTTGGAGAATAAGTAATACAGTCCACATCTTAAAGTTCTTGCATCCTGTCATCCCATCATCCCTTAGGACTAAGGCCCTCAAACCTGGACATATTGAGTTGGAAGAAACCTTACACACTACTTAAGTCAGACCTCCTCATTTTACAGAAAAGTAAGCAAATGCAGAGATTAAGTACTATTCAGTTATTAATCTGACAGTTTTATGGATATTTTTCAACACCCCAAATTAATTTTTATCCCAGGTGCAGTTGAAACGTATCTGGCCCCTCTTAATTCAGGTCTGGCTTACATCCCTCCCTATCATTCTCTGCCTGGGTGATGTCAGCACATAACTTGTTCCACCTAAGTTTCACTCTCACCATGTGCATTATGAAGACAAAATCTACTCAGTAAAATTATATTGAGAATTAATTGAGTTACAACACAATGCCTGGCACATAGTAGGAGCTCAGTTGAAAAATTCATGTGTTTGGTGTTGGCTCAATTTTTGGAAAGCAGTTTGGGAACAGGCATAGCTCAGGACTTGGCAATTCCATTCACTCCAGGGAAATCAGTCCCTGCAGGCAGAGTTCAGAAACCTTCTGCCAAGTAGCTCCCCAAGGGTTACATGTGGGCCCTCAAACAGGAGCTCAGAGTAGCAATCAAAATACTCTAAGGCGGTGATGCTGTGCTCTGCAACCTTGTGGAAGAATTTAATTGCACCTATTTTAGTCATAAGAAGGAAAATAGCAATGGTAAATAATAAGAGTTAATAGTTTAATGTGTATGACCTGCCAATCCCAGTTGTAGTCATTTAATCTTTGTAATAACTCTGATACAGATACAGTATCCACACTTTAAAGAGGTTAAGTAATTTATGCATCTTGTGGGGAGCCATGGTGTGTCAGAGATTGTCACACAATTAGTGAATGAATCAGAATTTGAACAGAAGTTGGTTTTATTATGCTGCTAACTACTCAAATCTATAATTTGTGTCTGTGGAGAAATGTTTTTAAAAAGCCAAACAATGACTATTAAAGTAATGCTAGGACTCCAACCCAGACTTCCTCTGAGCTATAAAGCAGATAGAATTGAGAATAATGTTATGACCATTACACTACCCTATCTCTTTCAGTTGTTTGTATGTAGTCTGCTTATTTAAAAAGAACATATATTTCTATACAGGTAATGACCTTAATTAATTGCTGTTGCCCTATTTTCCCTCATCTAACTCTTCATATACAACTTTGAACTGCCTCAGAGAGTGAGATTCCCCTTGGGAAGACCTTGATGAAGAAAGCTAGTTAGGTACTTGCATGTTTGTCTTACTTACTGATGGCTGAATATAAATTTCCTTCTTGTCCCTCTGTAAGGAAGCTGAGCCTCTGAGGCAGCAGGCTGCAATCTAAGTACAGGGGAAACAGGGAAGGAAAATCTTGGAAAATGCAAAGGTCTGGTATTTCCCAGACATGCCCTAATCTACTTTTGACCTCTCTCCAAAAGGAGTGGTTTCCATCCAGGATGTGTGTGGTAAGGTGCCCCTGCTGGAGCAAATCCTCATTAGACCTTAGCCTAGGACTGGTTGGTGTGGGCGTTGGATATGGCTGCCTATTGAAAGAGGGACAGCTTCCCAGCACACCACACTTCACCATCCAGCTCTGTTTCTCACTCTTGCTTCATCAGATTGGATGGAAATTTGCTTGTGCCCCAGGTTACATGTATCATTTCCAAATCTTCACTAACTATATTCTCCTACGTCTAACCAGCACTGCCTGGAAAGTGATCAGGGAGCTAAAACTCTTTCTCCTTACATTTGGTAATAGAAAAGACAGAAAATTTTGGAAGGTGAAAGATTGTGCCCAAAGCAGCATAGGACATCAACAGAGCTAGACAACTCTGCTCACTGTCCCCAGTCTGCTCAGCAAGGTCACCTGTCAGTTGGCTGGGAGGGCCCTCTCATGCTTCCCTTCTGAGACAGACTGCAAGACTGGAAAAGAGGTCAGTTGTCTGGGTGAAGAGGTGATAGCTTCCATTGGGACCACTGCTTTCTCCATAATGAAATTCAATCTCACAGTTGAAATGCTTGTCCCAAAATATTTCAAAATGTGAAACACATACGAGCCAAATGACAAAAATGTTTTCTGAAAAAACAAAAACATGGGCTTTGTGTCATCCACCACACTAGCTGTTTGCATGTCTGTTCAGTCAGTAAATTATTCTTTCTGATCTTCATTCTGATGATATCCAGATGGCCTAAAAGTCAATCTTTTCACAGAGAGAAATTCTCTGTGAAGTTAAAAGTAAGTAGCCACCATGTTTAGATGGTGTGGGCAGGAATTAAATGGAATGACACTGGGGTTTTCTGTATCCAATTAATAACAATTGATATTCAAATTATTATAGTGTATATTCAACTTGAGGTTAGGTTTCCTTACTATTGTTCTTAATTCTCAGAGACTTTCTCTCTAAACCACAGGCTTCTTATAAAAGCCAATATTGCTAATATTTCCTCCAAACTAAAGCATTACGTTAATGGGATTAAAGATGTCTTTTGCCAGCCCACCATGAGTAAATTCTGAGAGCTTCACCTGGCTCATATTGTGCATTATGAGATTCAAGCCTATTTCTGTTTCTTTTTAAATGTAATCTCAAAATGGCTAATTGATGGTAATAATTTATAATGTTAGCATTATTTTTGTCAGCATCACTTACCAGACTTTTAAAAGAATAGAATACTTTTCTTAGCCTCTTTTGGTTCAGTGTCTATTCTGTGCAAAGCATGATAGTAGGTAGTTTTTTTCATTATCTCATTTAGTTCTTCTCTGAACTTGTAAGATGAACGTGCTCATCTATGTTTTATAGATGCAAAAACAGAGGCTCACTTAAAGAATTCCAGTAATTTTCCCAGCTGTATTAATTGTAGGGGTAGCAACCCCAGAAATGTTGGATTCAAAATCCAGTCTCTTTCTGCTTTGCAACGTAGTGTACCTCATTAAAAACCTCCACAGACTACATTCTGACACAGTGAATGAAAGGTAAGAAGCTTTGTTATACCAGTTGCTCCTTTGTTGCTGGAAGCCAAATGGAAATATATATTGCCTTCCCTTTCCCACATGCAGCTGTACAGATGCCAGGATATACATATTAGGTAACATTATTATTTTTGACCAAGCTCCTGCACCAGGCCCCATAGACCAGAACAAAATGGAGTCACATGTGCTAAGTGCCGTAATTAAACTGAAACTTCAAAAAAGTATCATGAACACATCAGTCTTTTTCTAAAATATTGATTCATAGCAGCCATTCAGAAAGGGTCCAATGAACCTAATGATAGGCAGTCCCCTCTGCTCTAACCCTTACAGAGAAAGTGACCTGAAATGTTAGCCAATCTGCTTTTCTCATCATTCTATTCCTTGTTCCTGCTCAACCTGTCTTATAAAAACCAACTACGCTGCCATGCCCAACAGAATGCCATTCTGTATTTTATGGATGAAGTGTTGCCCAATCAATGAATTACTAATAAAAGCTGATTAGATCTATAAACTCAGTTGATTGAAATGTTGTCTTTTGACATAGATTAGCAGTTGTTGATTTTCTTATTGGGGCTGAGGGAAAGAACTCTACATAATTGCATTTTACATGGAAGATTCTTAGATACAGGACTTCGGAATCACACTTAGTTGTGAAAATCATAAAGTATAAGGATTTGAACAACACTCAGGGAAGGAGGCAGGGAAGAAAACTGCAAAATAAATATTGCTATGCAAAGACTGACTATTCAAAGAATGTCAAATACCTCAAACTCTCCCTTTTCCTTTTCTTTCTTCCCCTTTCCTTCTTTCTCTTTCTTGCTTCTGTTTTATTCTCATTCTCACCCTCTGGCTTTCTGATTATAAACAACTTTCTTCTCCATTTCATCCGAAGGAAATAACACACTCTCACCAGCATGAGAACCCAGGAGTACAGTGAATAGTGTGAACTTGCCCTCAAGTCCATGAGGAATTGCCTGGGAACCTATGAGAAACATGGGGTCTCAGGCTCCATTTTAGGCCTGAAGAATCAGAATCTACCCTTTCACAAGGCCCTTAGGGAATTCATATACACCGTAAGTTTGAGAAACATCACTCTTGTAGAAGTGTCTAATGTGTCTTTTCCTCCAGAGAAGAATTACTGCTCAAAGTAATTCTGGTTCCAGGGTCCATCTTACTCAACTCTGGTTAGATCCAGGACTTTTGGGAGGCATGTTATATCATGTAATAGAATAGGACAACATTGTCTAGATAAGCATCTGTTGGGAATTCTGGCTACCATTTTACTACCACCACTGACAGTATTTCCATAAAGCTGGTCTCTGGAGCCTGAGCTCTTATGTCAGCCACATTCTCAACTCCCTATCAACTAACATACACACACCTGCATATGCATATCTGCACACAAACACTGGGTTTGGAAAATAGCCATTTGCACACCTGAGGTAGAGAGAAGAAAAAAACTCAAATCTATCACGTGTCTACAGTGTGCCAGCTATTGTAGTAGGTGCAGTCACCTGAAGACTGGGCAGAAAAAAGAAGATAATCTGGTTATTGTGAGTATCCAGTCAATTACTAGCCAAACTTTATCAACCAGAGCCTCTGCTATTGAATAATTCTATAGCTAGTGTTTTTATGATGACCTCATTAAATAATTAAATGAGATCCTAAAAATCTAAAGTATAAGAGAGTAATTAAGTTATATTGATTAGAGTTCTCATGTTATGATATCTTAAAAGTCAAAATGCAAAACAATTCCCGCATAAACATTATATACCTTTAAGCCCCAGGTTTTGTTGCTTGATGGGGACTAACTTTCCCAAGAGTGGTTTTCTGGAGTTGAAGACTATGCTACAAGTACTATAACTTAAAGTTTCCCCTCACCATCCCTGGGAAGCCTGTTTCTTACAGTATTCCTTTCCCTCACACCAAGTCAAATTTTCCTAGAGCTGATCCTCTACTCCAAGGGAACAGGACACTGGTTTCAGGGCCCATTTTACTCAGCTCTGGTTAGATCCAGGGCTATCTGGAGGGTAGGGAGATGTGTTACTTTAGTTAATAGAATAGGACAACATTGCACAGATAAAAATGTCTGTCAAGAATCTAGCTACCATTTTCCTAGCACACTGATAGAATTTCCACAAAGCAGTCCTCTGGGGCCTGAGCTCCAATGTTCCTAGCATGGATTTGCGTAATTCTAATACTCTAGTTCTGTTGCTGTGCTGACTGGTTGGGTGGTTTAAGGCTACCACCAAATCCCTTTGGGTCTCAGTTTTGCCTTCTCTGAAATGCCAAAGGAGTAAGTTTGGCTGAGTTCCTGGCTCCCTCCATCCCACACCAATATTCTAAAGTCTATGAATGGAAGGGTTCAGAGTAGAATGTTTCAGCAGGGATTTAAATGGATTCAGCTGGGTCTTGCCCTATGCTTCCATCACTTCCATGCATCCAAAATCTGCATTTCCTGTACTACCTCTCTTCTCAGAGGCATGGCTTCTGTCGGTTCAGCTACTGAGCAGAAGGTGGCAAGGTACTAACTGGTGATCACTGGACAAAGAATTTTTTTCTCTTGAACACAACATTGTTTCGGAAAAGGACTTAAGTATCTGTGGTCAATGCAGGGTTGCATGTTTAACACTTTCTTTTGCTTTTGAAATGTTCGTCATATCCTCAGGACAATGCAAAATCTAGTGTAAAACTTGTTAAGGTACAGGAGGCGTAACTCTCTACAGAACCAAGTTTTTGTTTGGCAACATGCAAGAGAAAACAATAGAAGTTTTGAAGTTAGACGGATTTATATTTGTGTAGTGCCCCTTCCTAAGGGGATATGATGATTAAATTCTCTGGAACTCTATTATGGCAATAACCAAGTTATGGATCCATTGTTGGTGCCCATCAAAAGATGAATGGATAAAGAAAATGCTCTCTATATACAATTCAGCCATAAAGAAGAATGGAATTGTGTCATTTGCAGGAAAATGAATGGAGCTGAAGGTCATGTTAAGTGAAATGGTCCAGACTAAGGAACACAAATGAAACATGTTTTCTGTCACATGCAGAATCTAGACTTTTTAAAGAAAAATATACAAAAGTAGAAGGGGATTATTTGGGAAAAAAAGGGGACCGGGGGAATGATGACTAGGGGCAAGAGAGGGCAAAAGGGGGTGAATACAATCAAAGCATTATATATTTGCACGAAAATGTCATGGTGAAATGCATTATTTTGTACAATTAATATACAATAATAAAATTTTTAAAAAATTATCTTAAACTTAAACTCCTACTATCTTAAGTAGGAGTAGTAATACCTATGTTGTAAGTAATTAGAAGAATTCAAGTTAATATATATAAATCTCCTAGCAAATAGTAGATGCTCAACAAATGCCAGCTATTATTTGCAGCTAGAACAATGGTTCCCAAAATACAGTGTGGCTACCAGTGTGACCTTTGACACCATTTTCACTATTTCATGACAAATAGTGTAAAATAATTACAGTATAGTACAATACAATAATTACAGTAAAATAATTATAGTATAATGTAAAATAATTACAGTTGCACAAATTTAAATTTATATCATATTTCTTTCTATAAAATGTTAATGTCAGTAGTTGTTAATCACTATTTTAAACTTATTTAGCAAAAAAAAAAGAACTAGTAATTCTAAGATGGCCACCCATCCATATTTTGCTTGTCTGTCTGAATTAAGAACTCCTGATTGTACCTAATATTGTCATCTACTGAATCAGATGGTTTTCATTAACAAATCATTTCGATGTGAGTGATAGAATGTTCTGGCCACTTCCTGCTACAGCTAGTTATTGTCTCCTGAATTCCTATAATACCTGTCACCAGCACAACTCAAATCACACTCATTGTGTGTGTTTAGCACCAGTGTTAAGTATGCTTTTAGAGTTGTATGTCTTCCCAAAAAGATTTTGGAATCAGACATAGCAATGTGACAAGGCCAACTACAGTTGTCACAGAGCCTGGGCTCTGTAATCAAACTGCCTGTGTTCAGTGCTTAGATGTAGCTATGTGACTCTATCTATGTGAAAAAGCTATGTCAGTTTTTCTGTGCCTCAGTTTCATCATCCATCAAATTTCCAAAATAACAGTACTATTAGGGATGTTGTTAAAATTCACTGAAATAATTCATGTAAATGTTTAGTATAATACTTGATGTCTAGGAAGGGGTCAATAAAAGCCCAAAGCAACAAATACACAAACCAAAAGTAAACAAAACTCTCTTGGAAATCAGACAGACTTAAGATCTGACACAGCCACCTCCATCCCATCCCTTCTTCTCCATTTTATTATGTGACTTTAGTGTCCCTGAATCTTATTTCTCTCATTTAAATAATGCCTATCTCACACATTTATTGTTCATATCAGGTAAATTATTATATGTACATTGCTTAACATTGTGCTTGACTCACAGTTGCACAACACGTCTCCTCTCCAACTTACTCTTTACAAATCTGCAGTCCACAGAGCCTTACCTCTGCACTTTGTACACTGCAATAGTAGGTATTTATTGCAGCTCTGTGCCCATCCCTTTGACTCACCACCTCCCACCTGTGTTCTCAGTTACTCTCTGAAGGAGAGCAAAGCCTGATACTGTTTGGGACCAAGGTTAACAAGGATCAAGTCTGTTCTTCTGCTTCAGCCAAGATTGCCTCTTGCTAGACTTCTCTGATGCCAAGAAAGCTTACCAGAAGACACTGGATTAGGACACTTACTGATACGTTGTCACAGTTGAGAGAGTTATGGGGCCAACACATTCTTTCACAAACATGCTTATTTTAAGACGTTTGTGTTTCCCCAGTTACTTAGGAGGCAGAGGTAGCAGAGTTGTGGCCTGAGGCCAGTTAAGAGTGCAGGACCCTGTCTGAAAAATAAGTACAACAAAAAGAGTTGGGATGTAGAGCACTTGCCTAGCAAGGACAAGGCCCTGAAGAAAAAAAAAAAACTTATGTTTGATGCCTCTTTCTTTCCTGAAACTCCAACCTTCACTTCCTCCTTTATGTGACTCTTTGGTTACCAACACGTAGGCAAAGGTGGTCTGCCTGTTTGCACTTGACCCCAGATCCTTGCATGTTTGGGGAAAACTTGCGAGAAATGGTTTTTTGTCCTACACTGCCACATCACTCAAGTGGAATAAATTTCATGTTCTTAAAAACAGCAAAACAAATGCTAGGAATCTCTCTGTATAGCTATCCTTATCTCAACTAGCAAAAATGCTTTGTCTTTCTTATTATTGCTTATGTCTTCTCTTCAACAAAATTAGAGATAAGGGCAGAACAGGTTCTGCCCGGAAGCAAGAGGGGGTGGGGGGGAGAGGGAGGTTGTAGGGTGCAGGGGGGGGGAATGGCTCAAACAATGTATGCACATGTGAATAAATGAATAAAAAATTTCAAAAATAATAAAAAATAAAAACAGCAACAACAAAGCAACACCCTTTTAAGAGCTATTTGAAATGGTACATTTTATTTGCATTGCTAGAATTGAGGGAATGAAGGAATGAGTGATTGTAGAAAAAATCACTAGAATATCTTGAAATATAAAAACAGAACTCTCTAAAATATAAATAAGAACTAAAAACAAAAACCCTGCCTTCACATACTAGTATCTCAGGACAGTGTTCCTTGCTTAAACGCTGTTCCTGTGCCTTTCCCTTGTGACCTGAAACATGTTCCTTTATTTTTCTTTTTAACTGTTTTCTTTGAATAAATATAACATTTCTGGAGAGATTCCCTCAAAATATGAGAATCTGGAAGGAACTGTTAAAACTCTCTTTTATGACTTAAAGTTGGACTCCAAAAAATGTGGGGTGGTGAAGCAAGAGGTGTGCTTTGTTAGGGGCCTGGCAGCGAAGGCTTCAGCTTGGGCAGCAGATGGTCTCTGCCAAGGACAAGAGAGGAAAGAGCACTGTGACTCACATGCTCCCTTGGGGCACATTTGCTGCACTGTTGCTCTTTGGGAGTCTTCACCATTTCCTCTGCTCGGAATAGAATGTTCCTTTATTGCAATTCAGTACCCCCACACCAGGTTCACAGTACTGTTGGGGAAGAGACTTACAAATCTCATCAGATAGTGACACTTTGTTGAAGCTCTGTCAAAGAATGAATTTGGTACCCTTTCCCTCTACCCTTTCTAACACTTTTTGTGACAATGTGATAGTATGTCTTGAGTAGAATGGGATCAGGGTCTTGAAGAGCATCACCACCTGTGAGGAGCCAAGAAGATAAGAAAACAAACGTGCTAATATCAGCTTTACCCAAACTAAGGTTATTCAGAGGCTGGTCATAGTTTTTTCTTTTGCTATATCTGTAGTGTTACCTTTTCCATTACTTCAGGGATTTCTACTTTTAACCAAGGCACTTTTAAAAAGAATAGTTTATGTCCTAAGAAGTGACATCTAAAAAATTATGACTTTTTTATGCTTTAGTTTCCTAACATGGAAGGAAGCACATGATAATTTTAAATTTTAAAATGTGTGGACTTGCTTTAAAGTCATCTTATGTAACACAGTGACAAGCATTTAAACTTGGGGAGGCTTTGAACTGGGTTGTCCTGCTGTTGAAATTGAAACCAAAAGTCAAGACCACATTCTGAATATGGGGTGGGGAATGAGGGAGTTAATTTGCAAAGCCAAGGTTTATAGAAATATCTGCAGGTGTATCCAGATTTGTAAAGCCTCCTTCCCTCTTTGTCTGCTCCTAACTGTCCTATTCTAATCATGTGTGCCTGAAAGTTATGACTCCTCTGTCTTTTGAAGGAATTATTTTTTATTATTGGGGTTTAAACTCAGGGCCTCACTCTTACTAGGTAGATACTGTACACTTGAGCCATGATCCTAGCCCTTTTTGCTTTTGGTAATTTTTTGAATGTGGTCTCACGTTTTTGCTCTGGGCTGACCTCCCCTCAAACTGTGATCCTCCCACTTACACCTCCCACTTATCTGGGATGATAGGTTTGCACCATCACACCTGGCTTTTTATTGACTGAGATGGGGTCTCACTAACTTTTTGCTCAGGCCAGCCTCAAATCATGATCTTTCCGATCTCTGCCTGCAGAGTAGCTGAGATTAGAGGGGTGAACCACTGCCCCTGGCTCTTTTGCATTCTTGACCTCCATTCTTAATTACCACTTCTACTTCACCTTAGATTGTGGTCCCTGAGTCGCCAGCCTCAGACTGATGATGCCCATCTGTAGAGAAACCCCTAGCATTGGTTGTCTTTAGGCATTTTGGGCTGTGGACTTTCTCTAATTTGTAATATGGAACTAGTAACAGTAAAATTAGTACAAAAGAGATGAAATGGCTCTTGGAAAAACTGGAAGGTTTATGTGACCAAGAATGGGGTTATTATCAATTACAAAATAAACCTTATGAGAAGTTTAAAATAAAACAATATATCTGCCCTTATCTCACATTAACAATGTGTTACATGTGAAAAGTGTGGACCACCCTTACTGGTCCTCTTATTATCTCCTGAGGCAAAATGATGTTCAGTATTAGATGGACAATGATTTTTGAATATTCTTATGCACAATTTCACCAGTCTTCACATGTATTCTTACAGACCACAGACAGTTTTAGGCCTGGATAAATGCAAGTTCAAAGACTCTGAAGAAGTTTACTAGTCTTTAATGCAATCTTCTGCCTCCTGATTTAGGAATTTGTTCACTGACCTGTACCTTCAATTTTCTTTAGTTGAAAATGATGTGCTTAATTTGGCACAAAAATATACCTCTGATCCAAGGAGACAATGAGAGGAGAGCACAAGTGGTTAGTGTTAGTTGTAATTTTTAATATGATAAGATCAGCTCTGAGTGATTTTTAAATTAGGCAGAAGTCATAAAATTATCAGAGCCTCTACTACCTTAAGTGATCATCGAAAGTGATCTACCTTTACCAAGAAGTTCTCTGAATGAGACGTCAATTTTTAAGGACAAAATCCATAAGATAGCAATGGTAAGCAATACTACTATAGTTACTTTATTAGATTCTTAAGAATTCTTTTGATAAAAATATCAACTCAGCTGGGCATCAGTGACAATACCTCTAATCCAAGCCACTCAGGAGGCAGAGATCAGGAGGATCATGGTTTGAAACCAGCATGGGCAAATAGTTCATGAGACTCTATCTTGAAAATATCAAGGGCTGGTGAAGTGACTCAAGTGGTAGAGAACCTGCCTAGCAAGTGTGAGGCCCTCAGTTCAAACCCCAGTACCACACACACACACACACAAATCGATGATATACTTCCAGTAAATAGAACCAATCTTGGACCAGGAGGCTGTGCTGTTTATTAATAGTTTTCACCTGGAGTCTTATTTATACTAGTGCAGTGTTTTTTTTTTTTAATGTAATGTTTTAGGTCACACCATTTGCAAAGCACTAAAATGGAAGAACATGCAGAAACCCCAATACTTTTGGATTCTTCCTCTAAAATGTATGAGCTTCAGTGAGGTCTTGGGAGTGTAAAATTCCTGTGTCACATCTACCCACTTGAAGCAAGTTTCAGACCAAAGTGGCACATCCATAAGCGACCTACCATCAAGGGTGGAGGTAGAAAACTTGTCAGTCTCTGAGGCCAGAGCAGGATATCATTCATGTTGTGTGGGCAGCTGTTGCATTGCGATTCATTTGAGAGGTAGCAGAATGTGCTGTGCCTGCCATACTGACTCCTTCCCTCTGTCCCAACCACGTAGCTAGTATCTGATAGTTGTGAGCCCTTTATGATGCATCTCTAAAAATTATTGCTCTTTGGTTTGCTAGACACATGGAGTTTATCCCTCTTCATCGACACATGGACGTCTTAAAATTGAAACAGGCTCAATAGCATGCTTAAGGAGAAGCAGAATGAGTAATGTCTCATCAGTGTTTCTAATCATTGTTTGAGATTTGTTAGCAATACTGAAAGTGCTAATATAAAAGAGTTGAAACTGGTACATTGGATTAAAAATACAGAATGATGGAGGCTTGGGGTTGGCTGATGAGAGCTACCCAAAAATGAACAAAGAGCACTTTCAAGAAAAGCAAGGTCAAATTTCTCCCTTTGTCTCTCTTCTATATTTTTTCTTCCAAAATACCCACATGTCTACCTTGTGTCTCCACCATTTGTAAGGCAAGGATGAAGCTCTTACAGGTTAAAATGATTTGATTATAATTCCATTCATAGCTGTACTTAAGTAATTTCAGAGTTCCTTAATCTTAAAACTCTATCATTTGATCTTAATACTATGAAAACTGATAATTCATATATAGAAAGGAAAGGTTCTTGTTTGACTTATTTTTTATTTATTTTTTTGGCTGAGCAGCAGCTCATGATAAATTGTGCACACTGGATGTCTGTCGTTGCCTTTCAGAAAGTTAGCCCTGGTGTTATCCCATCCTTAGACCTATGGGAGGAAATTCAGGTTGCATCAGCCCATAGACCAAACCCTCTCTGGTTTAAGTAAGAGAATGTGTCACAATGGAAAGAGCACTGGAAACCTAGTTTCAGATTTTGGTTTTGCTACTGTGACTGAAAGCAAGTTATGATCTACGGTCCTCATTTTTCAGTGTTGGCCCAGATCTGGACTTTTCTCAAGTGCAACTCAGATTCATTGGTGAAGATATGCTGGGAAGTATGAAGAAAGACTACAAACTGCATCCAGCCACAATGGGAATAAGGAATCTCATTGATCCACTCAGATCCAGACTTGTAATTGATTAGTAATGTCTGTTCTAGACAGGTGATGACATGAGAGCCATATATATGTTAAGCCTAGCTAGAAAAGCACTCTAAGGCACATTTTATCTTTATTCTAGAGAAGTATATCACATTTCTTTGAAAAAGCCTTAAGATTATTCTATAATTTTTATCACTAGAAATAGAAGGTTCTATTGATCAAGATAGGTGTTTAGAGACTTGATTCTTTGAAATGTGTTGGCCCAGTCTCTTAAATTCTCCTTCTGATTACTAATAACCAGTTGCAATGAATGCCCAGACAGGTGCATCGAGCTTGAGGAATGAATGGAAGTACTAGACACTCCTTCCTTACTCAGCTTCATGAGACAAGATTTAGAACATTTGCTTTGTTTACCAATCAACTCATATTGGTATGAAGTACTTAGTGTTGGAGATGAAGTTATCATTTTCATTTGATGAGATCAGCTCTGAGAGTTCTTTAAATCAGGCAGAAGTTGTAAAATTAGCCAAGCCTCTGCAATCTTCAGGAGAAAGTTTGCCATGTAATTGTAATGTTGACTTTCATGCTTTGGGATTTATGATAAGTACCCTGAAGAGCTTCAGATACACAAATATGTCTTTTGCTTGCTTGTTTAATAAAGATTTTCCTAGAATCTAAGAAAGATTTAGATCACTGTTTATTTCTCTATGAGAGCAATTGGCTCAAATTAAAGATGTGACTTTGAGATGACCATTCATTACCATCTGGCAGCATACCTTATATATAGGTATGAATAGGAGTCAGAGGTTGGGGAATCTGTTCTATTTTCTTGAGTGGATTTATTCTTAAATTTAGGAAAATTGTTGAAGCACAGTATATCTGTTTTTCTATGCAAACAATAGGATATTTGCTTCTGCCCCTTGACTGTACTTCAAGTATACTTGGGGGAATAGATGGTCTTTAAGTCCATTGGTAAAACTCACTCATTTTATTACCATTATTGATGCCAGCTACATTATTACCTATTTTGTGCATTCATGTTATAGATCTATGTGTTCTTTTAAGCATGGAGATCTTATTTACAGCACCCAGAAGCTGCAGAGGCTGAGAAAAAATTACTCAGGATGTGAAAAATAATGCAATTTTTATCTTATTCCACAAAACAAGTTCATCCACCTTAGGATTTCTCAAATGTCTGGGAGAGCTTATGCCACAAAGGCTTCTAACAGGGAATAGGGTGAGTTGAAAGATGTCCTAAGCAGGTTTTATACTCTTCAGACTTCTACAGTCTTTTCAGAACACCTCTTTTCAGGATAAATAAGAACAGGAGTCATATGGCATGGTATCATTGTCCTTAATTAATTTCTAGAGACAAGATCTGTATATCTTTAGAGAGAAAATTATTTGACTTCAATGAGTCCCTCCTGTACTAAGAATTTTAGTGGCCTTTCCTCTTGCTACCAGAACTGGTTGACTATTTTTTTGCCATTGTCTGCTCTTTCTCTTTCCCAACCAATTTCTCCAGTCTTTATTCCATATGAGCAGTGATATGCAAGTCAAGGTTTAACTAGGTCTCTGGAGAAAAACAAGAGCCCTGACTTATACAGTTTGCCAGTTTTTGTAGAATCAAGACTCCCGCCATGACCATTTTCTAGCTATCTGCATGACATCATTAAATGCACGGTTGGAAAGGGACTTGCATTAGCACACCATATTATACAACCCCACACAAAAGCAATAGAATTAAACTTAAGAACATAAAGAGTAGGAAGATAATACGGAGTGATGAGTTTTGAATATATTGTACCTTTTTTCCACACAATTTATTTTTAATAACAGTGTGTTTAAAAACTGGGACACAAAATTCCTGAAAGTTTAATTGCCAGTTCCTATAAGCTGGCCTGGTCTAATTCTAACACATTACTTTTCAAGATATTCAGAGACTAAAGTTTATTAATTACTTGGAAATGCTTGAAAAACTGGATAGGGAAATGGACGTGATTCTATACTCCCATCCTAGGAAAACTCAATGAAAGAGCAGGGACGTGCCCATTAAACATACTTTATTTGGTGCCAGTACAAAGCCCTGGCATTTGTTCACTTAATGTATAGATTATATCAAAAGCAGGAGTGAGGGGACTGGGCTTGCTAGATAGGCCACGCTTGAAAACATCTAAAGACTCTTTAAATTTTTGAAAAGAAAATAAACAAACTGAACATAAAACCAGAAAAATTTGGACAGAGACATTTTTACAAAGTTAGTTTAATCTAGACAATATAAACATAGAAAGATAGCATTAAATCTGTCTGGGATGGCAACACTGAAGACATCATTGTCCATTGTGTAAGAAATGAAGGATGTAAAGAAGAAAAGTCAAAAGGAAACACAGCCTCAGGGTTTGATGTATGTAGGTAGATTAAGAAAATATAATTTGTATTTACTTTGGCTACAAGTGAATGGATCTGAGACCACCATAAGTCAATTTCAAAGCTTGGCTGCTTGAGTAGAATAGCTCAAGGAGCCAGGAGATAATAAGAATTTTGCTATATTCAGCAATAGTGGAATCAGAAAGTGAAAAATCTTCCTTCTCTGTCTCCAGAAATTGCTGCCAATCAACACACACCCTTCCTCTCCACATCCTGTTGATTCTACTGTCTCTACCAAGCATTTATCTGGAAGTTTCTTCATCCATTTCTTGCGTAGTCGTGATCCCTATCTCTTCTCAACTTCTGCTGTGCCTGGAATTATAGCTTGAGTATAAGTTCCAGGAAGCCTTCTTGATACCCCAAGACTTAGCTGACATGCTGAGTTGAAGTTTCTTTCTTACTGGTTTGACTCTCCAGGAAACTTAAATTCATTGAAAATGGAAATGTGTCTTATTCTTTTGGATCCTGTGTATCTAAAGCAAAAGCTGACTTGTGTAATAGGTACCCAGAAAATGTGTTTTACAAATGACTAAAATAAATGAATCAATGCCCAGAGATAAGACAGAATGCAAAGGAACCTGGGAGGCACAATAACATCTACATTGCTAGATGATCACTAGGTGCCTTTACTTCCACCCCTGGATAAATAAGCACAGCAAAGTAAACTGAGAGCTTTCTTTTCATGAACATACCTCTGTTGCCCTTCTTCCTGCCAGTCTCTGTTATTATCTCGTCAGCCTCACTGATATCTGTTTTCTTTTCTCCTAACTGCCTTCTGGGGCTCTTTGCTTACCATACCAAGTGCAATAGATCACCTGCAATTATCTGGGATAAAGTGAAGGAGAAGGACAGTTGATCCTAATGTTAGAGACTCACTAACTTTAAGCACCTATGTCACTTCTCTCCGCCCTTCACCTCCACCTGAATAGTTAAATGCATACTCCTTTGTACTGCACTTCACACTCTGGCAACCACTCCTATCTACATATCCATGGAGACAAAATAAAATGGAGTAAGGAAAAATTACAGGTTAGACAGGTGTCTGGTGATAGCCTAAATTACTATCTTTGCAGAAAGCAAAAGGTTGACGTAGGCCTTTTATACACCTCCAAAGACATGAAATTCAGGTTCTAAATTAGAGGTAGATTTCTATTATGTAGCTTGATAATTTATTCCCAGGTGTGTAGGAGATATTTGGAAGTAAAATGACTTTAGCATCTATGAACTGGGGCTATTTAAGTTGGACAGTATGTCCCATGCATACTTTTCAATAGGCAGGAGACCTGGCACTTTGAGCTTTACAGCCTTCAGGCTTCTAGATCGAGTGTGGGTTTTCTTCTGTCCCCTCAAAGCCATTTAGGGGCAACTGATGACAATCTGTCAGCAGAACTTTTACTTCATCTGCATAAGTGAGATTACTTTGTCTGCCTGATCTTCTTACCTCTACCAAGTATGAGAGTCTCAGGCACCCTCATTACTCCTTCAAAGACTTCCACAGCAATGTAAATAAGCCATCACTACCACAGTCATTTGCTATCTCTTTAGCTCTTAGAAAGGGCCACTTTGGAGGCTTAGATATTTTAAAATGCTCTCTTCTCTCTTTGTTGGATTAGGCAACAACTTTCGTAACTGGCAGTAACTTAAAACCTTGAAGTTCCAAAAGATTTGACATTTTTTAAGGTTCAAAATTATTAATTCTCCCTGCATTTTACATAATAGAGAACTTTGTCTCTGTCAGTCCTTTAGGTTTCCACTGAGAGGTTCAAAAGTTTACACATAGTCACATATTATATCCACTTAAATATCAGGAATAATAGTTCAGTTCTATCTGCATGAAAGCCACTAAGAAAAGCTGGGTAATTGTCCTCAATCCAGTTTTTAAAATATTGTTTCTGAAAGTGTGGACCAGCTTTCCTGCATCTTATCTGGAGAGCTTGCTTCGAATGCTGATCCCTGGGCCTCACACTAGATATTCTGAATCAAGTATCTGGGGCTGGGGCCTAAGAATCTGAATATTTGACCGCTTTCTGTAGGATGCTGATGTACTTTAAAGAGAAAGTTCATGAATTTAGGACATTAGAAAAAGAAATAAATTGCAAGAAATGCCCTACATTTCCCTTTAAATACAGTGGGAATAGAGTTTTCCTCATTTCTGCTGTAAATTGATACAAATACATATGGCACATTCATGCAGGTGAGTGTATATGGTAGAACCTGGGCTGTGGGGTAGAAATTTGGGGTAAGCTATAAAATTGATAGCTTTATCAATCACTGGCAGACTGACCTACAATTGAACATTATATATTATACATGAAATAGCTTTTTATAAAATAGTCAGACTCAATGATATGACATAAATTTTCCTTGGCTGTAAATAATGTGTACATTTCTCTTCATGATGTCTGTAGATTCGGTGATATAAGGACAAGGATTTCTTAAGCCAGTCCATTCCTGCATTCATTCATTTGACAGATCATTATTGAGCACTTACTCTGTCCCAGGTACTTTGCTAGATTCTGGGGATATAGATGTGAGCAAAACAGATGTAGTCTCTGCTTTTATGGGGCTTATAGCAGCATGAAGAGGAAGATATTAAATAAGATTATTTTCTTAGAAACATAGAATAAACACATAGTAATAATTGGTAATAAATGCTAAGAAGGAAAACTACATGATGCCAAGACAGTATAGCAACAGGTTCTAACAGAAACCAAGATAGAACATTTAAATTTATAACTCATATCTCAACAAAACCACCTGAAAAACAGCTTCTCCTACATCTTTTTGTTTAATATATAATAGATTATCATCAAAATAATGGCCACCACTACTGAATACCAACTGTCTGTTATGGTAGCGTGGTAGACATGGTTTACAAATGCCTTCTCATATACTCTTCTCATTGACCCTGTGAAGCCCAGTGCCATTAAAGGCCTCAACTGAGAATCTAATCCAGGTCTGTCAAAGCCCAGTGCCTACATTCTATTCCTGCAAATATGTTAGACAGGTGCCAAAGATTCACAGAATGATCAAATTGGGCAATACATCAGAATTCATCTATTTCTCTACTCAACACGCCATTGTATGGATGCAAGATCACAGGTTAAGCACCTACCAAAATTCATGTCCAAACTACCTAAGAGTAGAATGGGTCCAGAACCGGGATCCTGAACCCTAATCAAAAGTTTTGCTTACTCTACCTGTGACCTCTGAATGTCTTAACTATTTGGGTCCTGTTGGGAATTTAGCATTTAATTGATTCCCTGCATTAGATATTTCAAATTTGTTGGTTTAGGCTACAGAAATAATTAGTTCTCAGAAATTTCACTTTACTATTTTAATTTGTCATTTGCTCTGTAGTCCCACCTAAGTATTCAACACTCATCTCATGATCATCAGTAGCAATGTACTTCTCTGTAGGTGCAGGCAGTGTGTTTTTAGCATACTCTCTGTAGGCAGTGTGCTTCTTAGTAGTATTTTCAGTAGTGGAAATGGACTTATTTTTTCTTCTTTCCACTCTTGGGTTCATTAATCCCAGGGGCAAGGTCAAGGTAGGTGCCTGACCCACGGAGTTGTAGAAAAAAATGCTATGACTTGCTAGAGCATTAATGAAATCACTGACACATATTTTAGCCCTTTTCCTTGATGTTACAGGAAACATAAATCTATTAAGGAGTGGAATAATTTTTAAGATAAACAGAAGACTTCAAGGAGATTATGTACATGTAACCCAAAGTGTGCATATACTTGCCCACTCACATACATTCTCTATTTTCTATCATTAGACATAACATGATGAAAACATCAGAAAACAATGCTGTAAATTCATTATCCTTTCAGGTCTTTGTATCAGTAAGACTTGAGTTGGAATCTTAAAAACAAAACTCCTTACTTGTGTCACTTCCTTACTCTAGACCTTAGGAGGTGTACTTGTGTATACCATAAGTCTATTTTGATGATTAAATGAATTACATATAAAGTATCAAGCACAGTATCTGGGACACAGAAGACACCTGAGAAGTGACATTTGATCATGACCATGTATTTGCAAATGGCAGGCGGAGGGTAAGGGCATGGAGTGTGACCAGGGAAAAGAAACTTCCAAGAAGGATTGTCACCATGTGTTAGTGTCTATAGCATTGAAATAAGGTATAAGAGGAAATACATGTAGCACACATGCATACACACACACCACCCCCACCACCCCTGTATTTATGGAAAGAGAGAGAAGCAAACAGCAGCTAGGAAAGATTGAACTGTGGGAGTGAGGCTTGAGAAAGTCGAAGTTCTTAAGACGTGAAGAGTATGAATCAAACTGCCATAGGATGCCCAAGAGTCATTTTCCATTCGTTGCTTTTCCTTAAGAAGTAGTTCATGAATAAATAGGTAAGGAAACAGTTGGAATGTGATTTTTTCCCATGTAGATATTTTAACTCTAGTCTTTATTTCTTCTCTCAAAACTGTTGTGAGACTGATATTATTTGTGATGTCAGGATTAGAAAAATATTATGCCAGAATTTTGCAGTTCTTGGATTTTTGCCCTAAGTTTGAACTTATTTATTTTCCAGTTTTTCCCTCACTTCCTGTTTCCAATGCCAAGAGTTTCAGAAAGTCAGAAAATGATCATCACACAATATTAAGCCCACAGGAAAAATGTTTTTTTTTATGAATCATGTGCAAATTAGTCAGAATTATATGCCTTAAAATATCTTCAGAAGGCTATACGTAAGTTTATAGACAAAAAAAAAAATGGGTTCAGCTCATCCAAGCTATGGAAAATCTACTGTGTCTTGAAATTAACCGACAAATTCCTGAATGCCTTATGCATTTTGTAAGTAT
Source organism: Castor canadensis (assembly GCF_047511655.1). Lineage (NCBI taxonomy): Eukaryota > Metazoa > Chordata > Mammalia > Rodentia > Castoridae > Castor > Castor canadensis. The sequence goes on from NC_133394.1 coordinate 87,251,901, forward strand.
CCTCCTCCATACACCCACAGTACATGGTGGCCTGAATAATACTCTGTATAGATTTCCTTTCAGTCTGGTTCTTCCAGAGAAGAATTGAAGAGTTGGCAATTGGTCTAAGGATCACAAGAGAGTTGCACTGGGCTGCTGCCTCGGGGAGTTAGGTGGAATGAATTCCATCCCCTCCTCCAGAGGAGATATTCTGCACACTCTTCAGCTCCCTCCACTGAGTTCCCCATAACTTTCGGGAACTAGAAGGTCGAGTTCCCCGTATCACCTTCTCTAACTATACAGAAGACAATTTCATGGTCTGTCTCTTCAAACCAGCAACACTGACCTTATGCATATTTCTTGATCAAGCCTAAAAACAGCTTTAATATCGTTATACTTTAAAAAAAATGTAATGTTATTTTTAAAATAAATATATCTAAAAGAAATAAAAGCCTCCCTAAACCACATTCCCTCACGGCTCTGTCATATTTCTTAGATATACTTCTCCGTAAAGGAATACTATTAGGGATGTGGAAGGGGAAAGGGAGGGGGAGGGGAGAAGAGAAAGGATAATAAAGTGGGTGTGATCAAAGTACTTTGTATACATGTATGGAAATGTCACAGTGAAACCTAATTTGATACAATTAATATATGCCAATTTTAATATATACACTTCTGGGGGCCTCTTTTCATTATGCCTTTTGAGGATATTCAGAGATTCCTATCTCTTTAAGGGATTGAAAGTAGGTGGAGGTGACAAAGTTCTCAGAAATGTTTGAAGTTTTTTCTTCCCTACCAAACATCTCTGACATTGCGTCATATCCAGATCTGCCATGATAAATTCTTGTCTAGCTTACAGGTATCATTGGCTGACCTGCCTCGGAGAGAAGATCCACTGATCATCTCAGTAGCATATGACTAAAGCATTCAGAAAGGAAGGGCAATGCTGACAATTTTGATCAAAGACAGAACTGCCCTAAACCACATGCAGGCAATTGTCAGGACTAAAAGCTTTGGCCCAGTGAATCATTCTAACTTCAAAGACAAGTAGAGTCTTCAGTAACTTATTCTTTCATGACACCAGGACAGGGAGAAAAGAGAAGACACAGAGGAGTTTACCAGTTGAGCAACAGCTTCCAAAGAAAATGTGGTATTAAGTTTTCACATAGTAAAGCGTTGAGAAAGATTTCTTTCTCTACTGAATTGGTTGCCATTTTATAGATACCACCACAATTAGGAGCATTTGTTTTCATAGTATGTTTGCTCAGATGACAATTGCCAATTCAGTGGGCCAATACTGTGAATTAGCCAAAGTCAAGAGCATTCATGTAGAATTATTGGTGCCTATCTTTCTGTCAGCAAGAGAGAGAAATTTAGAATTTGAATTAAGTACACTACTAGCAGTTGCTCACAGAATGTGATACATAGAATATTTCTTCATTTAACCAATATTTATTGAGTTGCACGCTATTCTACATGATTGGAGAAAACAGAAGAGGCAAATCCCTCATGGAGGCCATAGGTCAGCAGGAAGGAGGCACATTATGCTAGTAACTGGACCCCCTACACCTCACCTGGGCCCCTGCCAGCTCCTTCCTGTAGGGATGCTGGGTTTTTTACCTCTCACCAGGCTAACCTACCACCCTGAATTACCCGATCTCATCTTAACTCTCACCAAGTGTGTCTCTAATAGGGTATGGTGCTGCATGCCTAAAATCCTAGTTACTTGGAAGGTGGAGATAGGAGGATTGCAGCTGAAGGCCAGTCTGGGCAAAATTAGCACCAGACCCTATCTGTAAAACTAAATTAGCAAAATGACTGGGGACCTGTCTCAAGTGGAAAAGCACTAGCTTAGCAAGTGCAAGACCCTGAATTCAACCCACAAAGAAAAGTATCCTCACAGTTTGGCCCACTGACCTGCTACAGGGTTGTCTTCTGGGGAGTTATGTACAATGCACATTTCTTGGCCTCACACCATCCTACAGAATAAAAATGCCTGGTCTTTTAACAGGGTTTCCACAGTATTTCTGATCCATGAGATAGATCTCTCTTTGCACACTTTAACTGTGATAAGGCTTTGCAATGCTTCTGCAAGAGGGAACCCACAAGTTTGTGGTTGAGTGAGCTCTGGATTTGTGGCTTTTTAGACACAACTTTAAATGCTGGCTTCTCCAGTTGCTATGATGCCATTGAATCTCCTTTCTTTATCTCCCAGAGCACTGAAAGATTGTGTGTGACAGTGCCAAGCCCAAGGTCTATACTTACTTCTTCTGGTTTCTCCATCTAATTGCTAATAAGTTACTTATAAATAATGTTAAAACACAGGCCATGGGCAGGAAAAAGAAACTGCAATATTTATAAAAGACAGGTAAAGAACTAGTGTTTAGAACAGACAGACAGATGACAGATAAAAAGGATTTCCTACTAATCAGCTGGCAAAAGTCAAATAACCAGATAGAAAAACAGGCAAAGGTTATAAATGGGCAAGTTATAGAAAAGAAAATCTGAACCAGAAAAACATCAGTAGTTTATAAGAAAATTCAAATTAAAACAACCACAAGGCATCTTTGATTGTAATTTGTCAAGTTGGTAAAAATTATGAAGACTGACAATATCAAATGTTCTCAGGACATGGTGAAATCATGCTTTACTTAATTCTTGGGCTTGTAACTTGATATTTACAAGGTATATAGCCATCGTCTAATAAAACTCAAAATATAAAACCTAGGTCTCAATAGTTCTTTTATGTGTATATCCAATACCAACACTGGTGTGTGTGCAGAGTCCTGGATGGATGGATATTGCAGCATTGTTCATAATAATAAAAACTTGGAAACAATCTAAATGTCCATTTATAGACAAATGGTTAAATAAAATGAGCAGTTCAAAGCGTGAATGAAAACATGAAGAAGACCAACAGTATGAATCATATATATATATATATATATATACAAAAAAGAACAAAAATAATATTTTGCTTTATGATGCTGGTTTTGCATGCAAAAATTTTTACAAATGAAATGAAAGGAGTCATACAAAATTCATGATATTTGTTGTCTGAGAAGGATAATGGGTTAGATGGCTTAAAAAAGATGTTTTGCTATATGTGTCATTTAATCCTATGAAAAGAAAATATGAAAACTTGGAAGAAGTACAAATAAATGTGAACAGTTGCTATATTCTGGATCATAGGATGATGAATGCTTATTGTTATAATACTCCTTATAGTTTTCTGCAGCATTAATGTTTTTGAAAATTAAAAAAAATGAACCCTTTACTCTTCATTGTACCATAACCAAAGAAATGACTTGGGCTGATAAGAGGTAGTGGCTAAACTGGAATGTGATGAGGTACTGGCCTTACTAGCAGGAGACTCTGGAGTTGGTCAGGAAGTGTTGAATGGGAGTCTCCAAAGACTTTCAGGACTCACTCATGGAGAAAGGCCACAAGAATATGAACCACGTTTGTAGTATGATTGAATTTGTTTGTAGTGTTCTCAGCTACTGTTTATGTAGACAGTGAAATTACCAGTCAGAGACTCAAAATAAATAGCTCTCTTTCTTTTCTTCCACATTCCGTCTTCTCACTCCACGCCTGCCTGTGGTTTGGCAGTCACCCTTGACTGCTTTACAGTTGGCTGCTCCTCTTAGGTTCTATTTTGTCTTTCTATCTGTTAGGTGACTGTGCTGTGGGAGTAGGAAGGAGGCAAGGAAGGGAGAAAAGAAAAAGGGAGAATGTAATCAATTCCTCATAAAGGAAACTACCTCCTGGCTTTTCAGCTGAAGGAGCAAATTTCACAACCTGAAGCAAACTAGATTTTAGAGATGAAGATGCCTGGCAGGGAATTTTAACTTCCAGGTATCTGAGCAGTTTTGTAGTGACCCCTAAGCTCCTGGCAGCCCATCCTTCAGAATGCTGCACACATATGAATGCATGCACACACCTTGCATGCATGTGCAAACCCCACTAGCTCTTTGACCCTTTAATAAAACCCCCAGAGTCTTTGGGGGAACATCTACACCTATGTAGAGAAACCAGCATGCTCACAAGAGCAGAGAATAACATGACATTCCTTCTAAACTGCTTCTTCACATGTGCATTTAGCTTCTGAGCTCCAGTGATACAACTCAGAGGAAAAGAGGGTTTAGGTATTTATCTTTGCAATTAGTGTTGTCAAAAGCAGCCATTCATTTTATTTGTTCATAGCTCTCCAAATGGAGATTTCAGTTATTTCTGATTTTTACTCATAAACAATATTGCAATATCCCATCTGTGTTTTTCTCTTTTCTGGGACAGAACTATTTTTTATATAGGATAAAGACCTAATTTCTAAGTGTGGCCAGGACTAGCAGTGTTCCCAGCATCCCCTGGGCATTTGGAAGAAATGCATGTTCTTGGGTCCTACTTCATTCTTGTTCTAGTTCACAGCCCAGCAACCTGTTTTTAACAAGGCCTGCACATAATTCTGATGTATGTTAAAGTTCTAGAACTTCTGCTATAAAGATCTGGCACTCAACAGTATCAGAAAAGAAGAATTCAGGTTTCAACTCCTTGGAGTGCTGCCCTGGGCAAATAAGTTGTTAGAATTAAGTGTTGTTTACAGGTGGAAGGCCTCTAGCTGTCTGCTGGATGAGTAATGTCTGAAAGGTCTCTGAAAATTTTGAAGGCCCACACAGCTGAAGCTGTTATTATTGCTGTTATCTCATCCAGGGAGTGGTTTTGTTAGCTAAATCAGACAGCTGGTTTAAATATCCTTTCTGCTCCTCTTAGAAGGTGTTTGGTACTATCCCTGAAGAGTTAGCAGATTCTGCAAATGCAAATAGAAGATACCCAATTAAATTTGAATTTCAAGTAAACCACAAGTGTTCTTTTTAAAAATGTAAGTGTATCCAACTACTGAGTAGGCATGGCTATAGTAAAGAATTCTTTGGTTTTCTTTTTTTTTTGTTTTGACAATTCCTATATTTAATCTGGTGTTCTATATTTCATCTGGCCATCCTATATTTTTGGAGTCTTTTACAAGGTTAGGGACCAGGTCTTATTGATTTCAAAATGTTCACCAATGAGAAGGAATACTTTAAAAAGCTGAAAGTATGTGGAAATCTCATAGTGGTTTTAACAAATGGAGTGCACTTATCTTACACAGAAAGCAGTCTTAGAAAGAGGTAATTCTAAGTAGGGTTCCTTGGCTTGAAGACATCAAGTATTCTTATTCTGGATAACTGTGATTCTCTTGGTCTTTACCTCATCATCACAAAATGACTGCAGTAACTCTAAGCATAAGATCCTCATGGAACTTTCTTGTCTGACAACTTTATAAAGTCAGGAAGATGTATTTTCCTCAGAATCTGTCTGGCAAACTAGAAAAATACCTAGCTGTTCCACTCTGTAGATTGGAAGCCTCTAGATTAGAAGTAATCAAGTCAGGAATGGAGTTGGAATACATTTGGTATAGCTAACAAAGTGTCTGCTAGTGTTGAGCACACATTTATTGATTGTCTACTGTATGCCAACCCCTGGGCTTAGTGTTATAGATACAGAAATGGATAAGTCAGACTTCAGGGAGACAAGAGGAATCTAATGAATTGATATTACTTGCTTTGTTAGAGCCATACACCAGGCACAATGGGAACTCTCAGGACAGCCACTTCTCCCAGACGAGAAGTCCAGAAAAAACCCTTGAAGAGATGCTATCCAGCACATAGCAAATGCTTGGGGTTCTGTAATGATTAAAGTAGTGTGTGCATATACACATACACATATGCATGCATACACCATTTTTGTAGTTTTTTTATTACTCATTTATTCACATGTGCATACATTATTTGGGTCATTTCTCCCTCTTGCCCCTGCCCCCACCCACTCCCCTCCTCCCCACTCCCTTCCAGGTAGAACCTGTTCTGTGCTTTTCTCCAGTTCCATTGAAGAGTAGAAATAAGCAGTAATAAGAAAGACATAACATTTTTGCTAGTTGAGATAAGGACAGCTATACAGAGAGAGTCCTAGCATTGCTTTCATGTACAAATGTGTTACAGCCCAGGTTGATTCATCTGTAACTGATCTTTGCACTGGTTCCTGATCCCCTTCTCATGTTGACCTCTGTTGCTTTAAGGTTTCTGTATTAATTCCTCTGGAGTGGGGACATCAAATGCTTCCATGTTTTGGGTTTTCTATCTAACCCTGTACCTCCCGTATATGTTCTCCCCTTTTCATGTAACCCAAGTCCTACAACATTGCTGTATTTGCCCTAAATCTAAAGACCACATATGAGGGAGAACATACAATTTTTGGTCTTCTGAGTCTGGCTAACCTCACTCAGAATGATGTTCTCTAGTTCCATCCTTTACTTGCAAATGATAAGATTTCATTTTTCTTCATGGCTGAGTAAAATTCCATTGTGTATAAATAGCACATTTTCTTAATCCATTCATCAGTAGTGGGGCATCTTGGCTGTTTCCATAACTGGGCTATTGTGAATAATGCTGCAATAAACATGGGTGTGCAAGTGCCTCTGGAGTAACCTGTGTTGCATTCCTTTGGATATATCCCTAGGAGTGGGATTGCTGGATCATATGGCAGATCTATGTTTAGAGTTTTAAGAAGCCTCCAGATTTTTTTTCAGAGTGGTTGCACTAGCTTGCATTCAAGGTTCCTTTTCCCCTGAACAACACATGTTGTTGGTGGTGCTTTGAAGATGGCTATTCTACCAGGGGTGAGGTGGAATCTTAGTGTGGTTTTGATTTGCATTTCCTTTATGGCTAGAGGTGGTTCATTTGAAAACACAAGAGAATGCGAATAGCCAAAGCAATACTCAGCAAAAAGAGCAATGCTGGAGGTATCACAATACCTGACTTCAAACTGTATTACAAAGCAATAGCAATAAAAACAGCATGGTACTGGCACAAAAACAGACATGAAGACCAGTGGAACAGAACTGAGGACCCAGATATGAATCCACACAACTATACCCACCTCATTTTTGACAAAGGAGCCAAAAATATACGATGGAGAAAAGACAGCCTCTTCAACAAATGTTTCTGGAAAAAGTGGTTATCCATCTGCAAGAAACTAAAACTAGATCCATGTCTATCACCCTGTACTAGTACCAACTCAAAATGGATCAAGGACCTTAATATCAGACCCAAAACTCTGAGGTTAGGAAGGAGCAGGAAACACTCTGGAACTAATAGGTATAGGTAAGGACTTCCTCAATAGAACCCCAGCAGCCCAGCAACTAAGAGAAAGAATGGACAAATGGGACTTCATAAAATTAAAAATCTTCTGCACAAGAAAAGAAATGGTCTCTAAACTAAAGAGACCTCCCACAGAGTGGGAGAAAATATTTATTAGCTATACATCAGACAAAGGACTGATAACCAGAATATACAGGGAACTTAAGAAACTAAACTCTCCCAAAATCAATGAACCAATAAAGAAATGGGCAACTGAACTAAACAGAACTTTCTCAAAAGAAGAAACTCAAATGGCCAAAAAACACATGAAAAAAATTTTGTGTTTTTTGATACAAAATAAAAGATAGGATAGATGTTACCTCTTACAAGGACTCTTATCCTAGTGGGAGCCAGTGGTCGATGTGCCACATGGGTGTCCATCTTTTATTGGCTGACCTAAATTAAAGTGTATGGCTTGCCCTACTTGTCACATTATCAGGAAATTGAACAAGAAGTGGTGAAAATGAGCAGAAAATATTCAGATAGCAGAAAAAGGAAATTAAAATTCATACATGAAAAAGAGCTCCCTGATCAGTGTTTCTCAACATTTTACAGCCCATACCCCATTCTATATATGTACATGTGTGTGATGCTCATATGATTATTAATGAATTATTGTTAATTGAAATTTAAAATAAACTCAAGACTGTAACATAAATAAGGGCAGAAAAGGACCTGCCTGGAGCTGAGAGGGGGAAGGGAAGAAGGGGGGGCGGCAGAGTGGAGAAATGACCCAAACAATGTATGCACATGTGAGTAAATGAAAAAAAAAAACCAAAACAACATACAAAAAAAAAAAAAAAGACTGTAACATGAAACAAGTCAAAATAATGGGACAATATGATGCTTTGTTTTCAATCTGTATCTTATCTCCCCTTGCCCCAGAAGACCAATTCAGATAGCCTCTCTTCTACCTACTCTGTTAAAAAATGATTGCCTTAGATCATATTGAATGGTGGTTTTTCATTCTGTGATTCCCCAGATCCCTGGAAGGTAAAGTTTCCCTCAGGGGCTGAAGGGAAGGTCAAGTTTTTTGGACTCTGGTATATAGACAACCTCATATGCCTCCTCCTCCAACACACATGCATTCACTAACACAAGCACCCACATACACACACACACACACACACACACACAGTCATGCATGCACACACCAATCAGGACTTCAATTTGGCCTGGAGGATATTACCAAGAATTCAGAGTTAGGCTACCTATCCTGTACTATGTGGTCTTGAGCAAATTTCTTAACATTCTTGTGCCTCAGTTTCTTTATCTGTAAAAGAATGGCAATATAATTTCTAATTTTATAATATTATTAAGAATGAAAATGAAAAGAGGTAATGTACCAAAAGTACTTAAAGCAAAGCCTGGAGAATTCTAATTATGGTACTTTTTATTAGTACCATTTTTATTGTTAGATATTAAGGGTTTGAATGTGATTTATATCAACAATGAAGAGATCTACTTCTGGAAGGAAAAAAGAAAGAAGAAAAGAAAGGAAGAAATAAAGACAAGAGAGAATCAGAAAGAAGGAAAAAAGGAAAGGAGGAAGGAAAAAAAGAAAGAAAGCCATCGTTGTGATCCAATTCTCTTCATTACTAAGGCCACCAAGGCTCAGAGAAGTTAAATGACTTATCCAGGGTCATCTGGTGGGTTGTAAATCTAGGTCCAGTTCTCAGGACCCACACTGCAAAGCTTGTATAAACTCACAGTTCACAAGATTTCATTGCTCAAAAGAATTGTAATTGAATTATTATATAACTGACATAGCTATCAACAGTGCACATAAATATCCTTCCATCTCTGGTTTCCAGGCTTTGAGGCCTGATGTAAACATGAATGAGCCAAGTTTAACAGCAGGTATTCATACCCATCCAATGGGCCCACCAACAGGATTCCCGCCTGTCTCTTTGTAATTGCTACCACATACCCAGTTCTACCCTCAGCATTGCTAGAGAACTATTCTTCCACAGCAAGCCAAACCCTCACCAAGCCACCTAATAAGCTGACAGGATGGGCTTAGAAAATTTTCAGTTCTTTCATCCAGGAGAAGGACATCCCTTATAAGGGGGTATGGCCCAGTTTAGACGCCCAGAATTTGTCATTAACTTTTCTTTCCCTTTCTTAATTCCTATGTTACTTTTTATAAAACATCAAAAGCATTGTTTTCCCAAACCTCTATCTAATTGTTTCACTAACTTCATCTTGTCCATTAGTGGCAGGTAATAAATCCGTCTTCCCTTGAGTTAGACATGAGGAGCTGTTGTGATAATACATGCAAGGAGGGGCAGTTCCAGAGTTGGCTCAGTGGCTCAATATTGTCAAGGGCACTGGGGCAGCTTCTCTAATTTTCTTATCTCCTCTTGGTACAAAAGTGGCCACCACAACTCCAGAGGTTATGTCCATTCAGAATAGTAGCCTGGGTAGGACTTTTCCCCATGTGCCTCTCCTGGTTTTTGATTTCAAAAAAACCATCACAGAACCTCTTAATAGACTTGCCCTTCTGTTCCAGGATGCGTTCAGTTGTCCATGACTAGCTGCAAAGGCAATTGGATGGTTCGAGGTAAGGGGGGCGAAATTCTGGTAGGCAAGAAAAAAGGAGAGAGGAATGGCTGTTTGGTAGGTTACTCATTTGCTGGGGCTGCTGTAGAATACAAATTGAGAAGCTTTAAAAACAGAAATTTGTTTCCCAGCTTTCTGGAGGACAAAAGGTCAAGGTTGAGGTGCCAGCAGCATTGCTTTCTTCTAAGACTTCTCTCCTTGGCTTGTGGATATTTTTCTTCTCACTGTGTCTTCTCATGGTCTTTCCTCTGTCTGTGTAGAACCCTGGTGACTTCTTACAAGAACATCAGTCAGATTGGATTAGGGCCCATCTTGATGGCCCTGTTTTAACTTAATCATCCCTCTAAAGGTGCAAATACAAATACAATCACATTCTGAGGTATTGAGCATTAGAGCTACATGTATTACTGGGGGAGGGGGTACAATTCAGCCTGTAACAGTGGGCAATCAAGTGTGACTGCCTACTTACCCCGGTGCCATTCTTCCTGTCTGAAATCACTTTCTCCTTTTCAGATATGCAAAACACACTCATTTTCCAAAACAAATTCAAATCTTGTCACTCCTGGGAGTTCCATCTCCTGCCTTTCCTTATTTTCCCACACTGCTTGGGCTGAAGTCTCACTCAAATCACATGCATATCTCTATCATTGGAGATTTGTCAGTCTGAGAAAACTTGGTGCAAGCCAAAAGATATTATAGACAAGTCATGAAAATCACACAGAATGAATTCTTATTGAGACAAAACCTGAGTTTTATTTTTAATGAGCTGTGGCTGAAGTAGGGGAAAGATTCATCATGCTGAGATGGGAGACTGAAAATATTTTCTAAAATCTTCTGGTTCATCAATGTCACATGAAGTTGGAATTCTGTTCAGGATCTTTTAAGGTGACTTTATAATAAAAAACTGAGTGTTTGGTTACAAAAGAAAAATTGGTTGGGTCCTGTTTTGTGTGCTATTGAATTCCTGAGCGGGACCTTCTCAAATTATAGACTCATGTTGTATACTTTCTCTCCTCTACCTATTATCCTTATTATAATGTGTTTACATGGAGATGGGAGCATAGCAATTCCAAAACTAGAAAACTCAGCTTATCAACTTTTATTGCAGCAACCATGCCTCAATTTGATTTTGAAATGTGCAATTAACTTCTTAGTCTTCTATACAAAGAGTATGTTTCTCAGAGGAAGGATACAGAATCCCTTGTTGATAAGATCCTCCCGAGTGTGGAATTCTTATTTGTCTCAGATTCTGTTGGTGATTTTTTTAAAATGGGCAATTGCAAGGTTATTTTGAATCTGGAATTTTAAAGAAGAAACTGTCACTATGTGGGCTTGCTTAAAGCATCATGCTTTCAAGTCTGCTCTGTTCTGTCAGTACAAAGGTCTTTTTATCTCTGACCAGTGATGAGCTTCAAAGAGAGAGGCACATTTTGCACACCTTGCCTGTCTACCAGCTTCACTCTGGGCAGTTTTCACTGAGAGGGAGCCAGTATACACCTATACATGACATGCACATGAGATATCAGGTATCCAGTGCTAGGACTTTCCAAAGGCCAGTCCCTCACCCAGTGATGTAGTGAATGGAGAAAATGGTCTTTCATGTCAATAGCACTTTATTGTCAGGCTCATTAGGAAAACATAGTGTCAGAAGAAGTTTTGCTTTATGCTTGAATGAGCCAATATTTTATAATGTGCACATCTGACATGCTTCCTTATTTAAGATCAAGAGAGGTCTACCAACTCTAATACACTGTGGTAAATTCTAAACGACAGGTATAAAGTGCAGTAGTACCAGGAAGGAAGGCACCATTAGTTCTGTCTGACAAGAGAAACATCAGGGATAAGATGAGAGAAAGAAGCCTTAAAAGATGACTAACGTAGACTTTTCCCAGTTTGGAGGGTGAGGGGTGTAAAGAATTCTAGGAAAAGGCAGCAGCATGGAGGAGTGAAAATGAAAGTTCATCTACTAAAGGAACAAAGAGTAGAGGCAGAAGTTAGAGGCACCAGGACAGGGTGAGTACACAAGTTTTCAGAGAGAGGAAACAAATGCACAAAGTTACTGAGAAATCAGAAAAAGAAACACCAACAGAATCAGAAAGTAAACAGGAAAGTATCTTGCATGAATATTTTACACAATTGAAGAGATTGTAGATCAATACTTGCCTGTGTAGTTAGAAAAAATGTACTACTCAACCATGTCCTTGAGTATATTGTCTGAACTGTCAGTGCATATTAAGATGCAAGTTTCTTCAGATGTTAGCACGGTCGTAGAAGTCTTTCTGGAGTGGGCAGAGATGGGGCAAGGTTTGGCAGGAGACTTGAATTATCAGAGGAAAGGAGAAAACATTCTTTCTGAACAAAATCTCAATAGCAGAGATTTTACAATTGTGGGAACAGAGGTGGTAGACATGAGAGGAGGTTAGGTAACACTTTGGAGTTTCAGAGTCCAAGATTAAGTGGGGAACTGGGGCGAGAGAATTGGTTTTGCTTCTGGTGAGGGTTGTGTACATCATGATGGAAGTGCTATGTATGGAAGAGCTTACATGGTTAAACAGGAAGTTCTAGAGAACAGGGTCCCACACTCCTTCCTGAGGGCACACCTCTAATGACCTAAGGACCACCCACCAGGCCACTCCTTAAAAGTTTCACCACTTCCCAATAGAACTACTCTGGAGATCAAGTTCCCAACACAGTCTACCCCGTGGGACACTCGAACCATGTCCAAACCATAACAGAGGGGTAGATTGTGGAGACCTGCACATTCCGTGATCGAATTTGGACTTCGTTCTGAAGATACTGATGTTTTAAAGTAATGATGAAATGGAATGGAAATGGTCTTTTGGAAAAAGAGAGGAAGCGGGTGATAAAAGTGAATCGGAAAGAGGATGAAGATCATGGAAATGAGTCTGACCATAAAGTCACATAGAAATTCTGGCACTAATTATTAGAGCGTCAGGGAAAGGGAAGAGGAGAGCAGGTCTCAGAGAACCATTGAAGAATTATTCCAAGAACCTGGTAATGGACAGCAAGATTCAGCCTAAAGAGTGGGCGTCCTGGATAAGGTGGACCTGAGTTCAAATTCCAGCTCTGCCCAATTTCCAGCATTATAGTGTGGGCAAGACCTTTTGCTCCTCCTTCAAATTGCATCTTCCTTGGAGAGAGAAAGATCATGGCAGAGGGACAGTGAAGAACAAGTGAGATCATGCTGTAAAAATACCAGGCATAGGGCAAGTATTGAGCAGAAGCAATTTATGCCATCATTCCTGTGGAGAATAAAACAAGATGACTGATTCAGAGCACCCACTTTGGAGACATACCAGTGACTTAAAAGTAGCTCAGGTAAGTGATAATAGCAGACTTTAGATAAGACAGTATTGTCTTTAAACATAAATTTTCCCATCTATAAAGTGACGATAATATGTCCTACCTCATGGTACTCCCAGGATAGGGCTGGACACAAAATACTTAAGAAATCAGGAGTTCTGAGAGTTGCTGAATATGTTCTTTTTTTTCCTTTTTCTTTTTGCAATACTGGGGTTTAAACTCCGACCCTTGTGCTTGCTAGGCAGGTGTGCTACCCCGTGAGCCACACTCCAGCCCTTTTTGCTTTAGTTATTTTTTCAAATAGGGTCTCATGTTTTTGCCTGGGGCTGACCTGAGATCACAATCCTCCTCCCAGCTATGCCTCCCTGTAACTGGGATTGCAAGTATACAACACCACACTGGACCCTCCAAATATGGTCTTTACCAAAACTGAAGATGCAGCAAGTAGATTTGTTTAGTCAACATCTCTACCTTTCCCTAAGGTATTTGGCCTTTGGATTTATACTGTAATTATTTGAGTCCCTTAGTTCCTAAACTATGACAATACATCTTGGCTTATAGATAAGGCAATGCCAAAGAAACCTTATGAGTGGGAAATGTGAATTCACTTTTCGAAAATAAAATAAAATGGGCACAAAAGGGTTTTGAGAAACAACAATAGAAAGCTCTTTTACAGTGCTGATTTGCCTGCCACTGACCTCAGTATTTTATGTACATTAACTCGTCTAAGCTTCACAAACCCATTGTGTTCCAACTGTCTTCAGCTGGTCTATGGCGAGCGATGGCCATTTGCTGCTGAGTTGCTTCTACTGACCACTGCTATGTACAGAGCACCTCATTCATAGCAAGCACTACATATGTTATTTAATTATTTCATATCCATAATTGATATTGGTATTTAGGGAACAAAGGAGGAACCCAGAGAATCTAGTGCCATCTACAGAAGTGGAAGAAACAGGAGAAGACAGAAAACCTTCATCATTCACTGGGAAACTCTCCCACATCATGCTCTGCCCAAGGCCATTGTCTTATCTTCCCCTAGAATAATAAAATCCACCTTAGAACTACACTTCTATATACAAGAAGTCTCCAGTTTCCTATTCTTCAAGCTGGAATTCTCCTAGAGAACTGAATTAACCCAAGATGGAATCCCTGTGGCAGGGCTGCTGTATATGGCTGTTTGTGTGCACTACGCCATCCCATGCCATAATCTCTAGTACCCCAGACTTGTGCCATACAAGGTCACTCACTCTCAGAGGAAAATACAAGGGCATTGTATTCAAGAGAAGGAAAAAAGAGACAGGAAAACATATTTTATAATAGTGAACATATATACTATAAACATAAACAAAATCTAAATGTTTAAAGCATTTCCCTTTCTTTCATATTCTTTCTCTAATCACAGCTTTCTCTATTACTATTGTTACATGTGACAATCCCTCAAGCACTGGGATGAGGAGCAAGTGCAGACCCTCACAGATGCCCAGGGATCCTACCCTGAAACTCAGTCACCAGCTCTCAGGTTCTCTTTCCTTCCAGATGCCAAACCTGTTAACAGGCTGTTCCTTGGCAAAAGGGTAGGTGTGGGTGAGTCAATCTTCCCTTTTCATGGGTCTGCAGCACCAACACACACTAACTAGTGACCCCAAAAGTTCCTTTTTTTGAGACCCTATCTGAAAAAATAACTAAAGCAAAAAGGGCTGGGGTATGACTCAAGTGGTAGAGCTCTTGCCTACCAAGCACAAGTGTCAGCGTTTACCTCCAAACTAGGATGGACTGGGTACATGGATCCAGGTGGATAAGATATTTCCCTACCCTCCCTTCTCCTCACTTCTCATCCCACCCTCTTCCCAATCACATACCCTTTCCACTGTCACCCACCAAACATGCCATGGTGCTGCCAGTTTAGAGTGGAGCTGGTGCCACCATGTTCTGTCCTGTGTTGTGAGGCCCACCTGCCCAATACCTTCCCTGCACAAATTCCCAGTCCCTTCCAGAAACAAAGGGTGACAGTAATCAGTTGGTAGGATAGAGAAGGGCAGCCAGGCAAGAACTGGGCATTGATAAATGTCTGCAGTGGGTTGGAGTCCCCTCAAAGCAGCCACTCATATAAAACTAATCTGTATGCTTATCTACACAGTTTGCATAAATTTACAATGGATGTATTCAAGTTAGCTACATATATATTCAATCTATGATGTGCCCATTTGCAATCACTTCTGATTTACCCAACAGTCACCCCAGCCCTGGGAAACCACTAACCTACATTTTGCTCTTATAGATTTGGCTATTCTGGACATTTCATAGAAATAGAATCATGCAATCTGTGCCTTTAGTGTTTGACTTTTTCCACTTAGCACAATGTTTTCAAAGTTCATCCATGTAGCACATATCATGACTTCATTCCTTTTTATGGTTGAGTCCATTCAATGAATGTACCACCTTTTCCTTGTCTACTCTTCAGCTGAAAGGTATTTGGGGTGTTTCCACATTTTGAATATTACAAGCAATACTGTTGTGAACATTTGTATGCAAGTTTTTTTGTGGAATTTGTCAATTAAAATTAGCTAATTAAAAATCTACTTTCTCACTATATTGGCATTTTTATGTGGACATATGTTTTCATTTCTCTAGGAATAGAGTTCCTGGATCATATGAGAACTCTGTTAATGTTCTGTTTTCTACAGTTCCTTTACTAATTTATACTCTTAACATCAATGTACAAAGACCCAGCTTTTCCACATTCATGCTAACGTTTATTGTTATTTGTGACTTTGAGTGTAGGCATCCTAGTGTGTGGGTGATATGGTGCTTTATTGTGGTTTTTATTTGTACTTTTCTAATAGCTAATAGTGTAGAACATCCTTTCCTGTCCTATGACCATTTGTAAATTTTCTCTGGTGAAGTGTCTGTTGAAATCTGAAACCCATTTTTAATTGGGTTATTTGTCTTTTTATTATTAAATTATAAGAATTCTTTATATATTTTTAATGAAAATCTATTATCAGTCATGCAAACATTTTTTTCCATTTTGTGGATCAATTTTTCACTTTCTTGATGGCGTTTTGTTTTGTGTGAGTGTGTGTGTGTGTGTGTGTGTGTGTGTGTGTATGTGTGTGTGTTTTGTTTTGTTTTTCTGTATAAGGGATTGAACCCAGAGTCTTACACATGCTAGGCAAGTGCTCTCCCACTGAGCTACACTTGCAGCCTTTTTGCTTGCACTTTGCTTTGGAAATATAATATTGTTAACTTTGTCCAGGCTGGCCTGAACTCTTGGTCCTCCTATCTATTGCCTGAGTATCTGGGATTACAAGTGAGCCCCACTATGCCCAGCTTTGATGGCATATTTTGAAGCAAAAAATTGTTTATTTATGATGAAATACAACTTACATATTTGTTTCTTTTGTTGCTTTTTCTTTTGATGCTGTATCTAAGAATACTTTGCTTGACCCAGAGTCATTAAAATTCATTCCTGTGCTTTCTTCTGAGAGTTTTATACTTTTCATTCTTACATTGAAGCCCAAGAGCCATTTGGAGTTAATTTTTATTTATCGTGTGAGAAAGGGGTCCAGCTTCATTCTCCTGCGTATGGATTTGTACCACTTGTTGGCAAACTGATTTTTTCTCCATTCAATTCTTCTGGCACTCTTGTCAAGAATTTGTATGTCGAACTTTATCTTTCAAATGAGAAAATAGTTCAAGTTTTGGAAATCTCAAAGGACATGCTGTTACTGCTGTTTTTTAAAAATTTTTTACTTTTAACTCAGACTTTATTTTTTTATTATCATATTTTGGTTATCCTGGGGGCATATTGAACATTTAAAAAAAGTTCTTATAATATATCGTAGCTGAATTCACCCCCTCCATCATTCTTCTTTATCCCTCCTCTCACATTTCCTGGCATAGTTTCAACAGGTCTCATTTTTCCATTTATGTACATGAGTACACACTATTTCTACCACATTAACCTCCTACACTCTTTTCTTAAATCCTTCCCCCTCCCACTGGTGCCAATCCCACATAGAATCTATTTTACCTTTCTTTTCTTCATTTTTGAAAAAACAACCCACACTTTTGTTTAAGGTAACTATTTGGGTATTTCATTGTGATGTTTCTATAATCACTTTTATTTTATGTCATTAAAACATTTTAAATTATCTGCCATTAATTTTTAAAAACTTGATCAACCTGATCTATTTTTCTTCCTTCTTTCACATATAAAGATTGATGGTAAGAAAATCATTATAGGACCTTGCACATGCTAGGCAAACACTATCACTGAGCTACATCCACAGTCCCATTTGTTCCTCTACCCTTCTGAAAGAGAAAAGCAATCCAGAAAATCATGAAGGCTTGACCTGAGGGCCCAGCTGTGCCTGTACACACTGTTTACTGGTACACATTTCCCAAATATCTTGGCATTCTTTCCTTATGCATAACCCTGGCAGGATAAACATAGGTTTTGTGCTAGGTCACCTTGCTTAATTCTTTTTTCATGTCTGTCACTAGATTTTTGAAGCAAACATTTTGTTACAACCCCAGAAATCTTGTCCATCTACTCCAACTGTCTCAAAATCCTTTTAAAAATGTTTAACTTTTTTTTATCATGAAGTAAAAAC
Source organism: Castor canadensis (assembly GCF_047511655.1). Taxonomy (NCBI): domain Eukaryota; kingdom Metazoa; phylum Chordata; class Mammalia; order Rodentia; family Castoridae; genus Castor; species Castor canadensis. Next base: position 87,269,617 of record NC_133394.1, read on the forward strand.
ATAACATTCTTTCTTAATAGCAAACATCAATGACTCATGGATAGAAACAGAAGGATTGATTGTCCCCACTCTGGGTCCTGTCCTCATTTGTTCAACTACAGGATGAGTAGCAGAAGGTAAAAAGGGCAAGCAGGCTGACCAGCCAGGGCCTCTGTCTATTGGATGGTGAGGCAGCATATGGAGTTGCCTTTCATGGGATGTTCAGCCTACAGAGCGTGTGAGAGGCGGGTGGTGGGCAGCAGGCCTTGCAGCAGAGTTAATCTGCATCTCTAGGGGTCTGATGACTTTGAAGTCCAAGTTATTCTGGTTGTGGTTTGAGGATACTGACCTATCAGAGAAGAGGGTAATTTGTACTAAAAGAAGGCAGCAAAAAGTGATTCTGTGCTAGAACCTGGTGTCCACTAATCATTTCCCTGACCTGGAGGCTAATGATTATCCCCTTAATGACATATGGTATGGAATTTTCCTTGTAGGGAGGGTGAGATGGACATATGGGGAAATGGAGTTTCAGTGAACCCACTAAGAGCACTGAAAAGAAAAGTAAGATCTGATCAGCTTAGGATAATTCTTGTGAGGTGATGGCATAAGCTATGGTTTTGTTTACTCTGAAACTAGTGCCTAGATAACTCAATGAAACAGTGTGAGAAATTAATGAAGTCATAAGCTATGGTTTTGTTTACTCTGAAACTAGTGCCTGGATAACTCAATGAAACAGTCTGAGCAATTAATTTGCTGACACTTCTATAACACACCTGTAATTAATCCATTTACCTTATTTGCACCAACTTCTGCTCTGTTCTTTGTGTGTGCTTACCAGAGATAAAACATCGAACTATTCCTACATTAGAAATGAGAACTTACTAACCTGACTGAGGTTATTTCTTCTTTGTGGGTAAAGATAGTATAGAAAGATTTAAGTAACACGAATGTCATTTCTTAATTTGGATTTTCCTTTGAAGAAGTGTGTGTTTATCAATCTGAATGTGTAACAGTGATGAATGCTGGAGCATTTACCTTCACGGGAGCCTCACTGTATTCTCTGCCCTCTCTAAACCTGCGATGTTAAGAATTCCCAGTCTTCCATGAATATAGGATGCTTTCAAATTCAAAGTATCCATGGTTAATATGTGGGTGCAGTGGTCCCAAAAGTGGACAGTAGTCACCTGGAGAATGTTTAGAAAATTGCAATCACAAAGAGGCACTACTGCAATGCAGAGGACTGGACAAGACATGCTAAATGTCCTACAATGTGAGGCACAGAGCAGTACAGCAAAGAATTTCCCTACCCAAAAGTGAATAGGGCCCCTGAATTGAGGAATAGGGATCTATCCACCTGAGCCTGCATCTTGTCTACGTGCTTTTGAGTGGACTTGCGCATTCAGAATTTGGTAAGCAGTAAGGAATCCCATTCCTGCTTCCCTGAGATCTAGGTTCAGCCAAACTCTATCTCTAGGTGCCATCTTCCTTCCACAACCCCATTTCTACCAGCTGAACCTGAGCTTTATCTTATTATCATCATTAATAACAACTCACATTTACTGAGTGTTTTGTGGTAGCAGGGAAGATGCTGGATGGTTTTTATACATTATTTCATTTTGTCTCCATATTAGCCCCCACGGGAGATTTTAGAGTAACCTTCACAGAGGTGAAACTGAGGTTTTGAGGGAGTTAAAAAAGCTTAAAAGTCAAGAAGAAGGAGCAAGGAAGGATGTGGAACTAGACTTTGACCCCAGCTTAATACCATTTCCAGGATCCACTGTGCTGCCCCACCTGCCTTTGTGCTCTGGCTGATGGACTCCAAATTGTCTCTCCTGCCATCCTACTCACCATATATGCCATTCCTTTTGCTAGGAAGTATCTTCCTTCCTTATCTTCATCCCAGCCTCCTTGGCCTGGCTAACTCTTATTGAGTCCTCAATCTTGCTTCCTTGGGGGAACCCATTTGGGGTGAGGGGCTTCATCTCTGTGTACCCCTATTTCCCTGATCACTGGCAATAACATTATGTGTCTGTGCCCCTTACTAGACTCTAAGGGGTTGTGACTTGTTGAACACTGTGTCTTCAGTGCCTTTCTCTGGGCCTACATGCATCAGGTACTATACAGATGCCTGAGATGTGGAGATGGAGGTCAGGCCTCTCCACTCTGGTTCATCCCAAGAATAGTTCAGGTGGGACTTCCCTAACTTCAGCTCTTGCTCGAGTCATAACTAGCCTTCTTGATTGGAATCCTCTGCTAGGTTAACTCTAAGTAGGAACTTTTGTGTTTGCTTGTTTGTTTGTTTGAGACAGGGTCTCACCATGTATCCCTGGCTGGCTTTGAACTCAGGATCCTCCTGTCTCAGCCTCAGGCATGCTGGGATTATAAGTGTGAACCATCATGCCTAGCTTTAAGTGAGAATTTGAACAGAGGCTGGGTGGGGGAGAACAGTACTGATAGAGAAGGGAGAAAGTGTGCAGGGAACTTTGTGATGTAGACTCCCCAGACCACATAAGGAATGACAAATGGCTTCCTGGTTCATTAATTCCTCTAACACTAACATAATTAAGCTAGAACACAACCTGAGTTCAATGGGGCTCAATGGGGGAAACTTTCAGGCTACTTGATAGGGAAAAAAAGAGAGAGAGAGATGTGGATTGTTCCTTGGATAAAGATTTTGTTACTTATTATTGAAAAAAATTAATTTATAACTTTAAAGTTAACAACCCAGACACATTTTTATAGGATTGTATAGCTCCCTCTCATAATTATTAAGTTACAATGGTGCCTATGACATTCCAGGGACAAACATATGCATGTCTAGGTCTATTTACTTGCTTAATTATTTTTGCCTCCAATCTTTACCAAAATCCTAAGAGGTGGACATGATAGTTCCCATATTTTGCACATTAGTAAGCAAAGATGATGTAACTTGTGCTTCCTAAGTGATTGAGTTGGAATCTGAACTCAGGTTTGTCTGAATCCCAACTCCAGAGTGTTGCTGGCTGTCTCCTGCAAATGTGTCACTGCCCTGTTACAGACTAGCTCTTCTTTGCACAGTCCTTTCATTTCCTCATTCTTACAGAGGCGGTAGTGTTCTTTGTCACCTGGGTGAGCCAACTGGCTGCAGAAAACATGAGGAAAAGGAGACTCAGGTATGACAGAGGTGGGTGAATGAAGAGAATGATACTTGGCTTTTCTTTGTCAAAACAGAGGACAAACCCTCTGCCAAGTTACAGGTGCAACGCGCTGTGATACAAAGGGGAAGCTTCTCTCCTTCCACCTTTAGAACTGCTTTTTGTTAAGCAGAAGTAATTAGAAGTGCTCTGGGCCAAACAACTGATCTACCTTGGTTTATTCTTATCCAAATTTTGTGTTTTTTATCCAGAAAAATATTTCATCTAACTCAGCCAAGAAATCTGTACTCATAAACAGATCCTTCTGAGCATAATCAAAATGATAATTTCCTACTCTGAACTAGACCAGACCTGGCCGCCTGACTGCAATTATCATCTATCTGCCAGTCTACCATGCTATTTCATTTTGTCAATCTGTACTAATTTTCAGGCAATGTAAAGAGTTGGGTTCATTTTCTTTCCTACCAGCAGCTCATATCCTCCCAGTATCCAGAGGCAAGTGTGATTGGTGTAAGTCAAATAAAATTTGCAATTCCCAGGGTAGCTTTTATCACTGCAGTGCAAACACTGCCCTCTTAGAAACCTGTCTGAGGAGGAACATTCAATACTTCTGCACCACCAGGCTCCTCAGTCAAGATAGATGCTGAAGAGTTCATTTTCCTTTGCCATGGTGGCCTAGTCAGTTTACGAAGTGACTTTTCTTTCCTCCAAGTATTACCTCTTTGAGTGACTCCATCAACAGGAATTGGTCATCACTAAATAAAAGAAATTAAATTGAGTACTAGTGGCTCATACCTGTAATCCTAGCTACTTGGATGGTTGTGATCAGGAGGATCACAATTCCAGGCCATCTCTACCAAAAAAAAGTTTGTGAGACCCCATCTCAACCAATAGTTGGGAGTGATGGCACTTACCTTTCAGTCTAGTTACTGTGGAAAGCATAAATAGGAGGATTGCAGTCCAGGCCAACCCAAGCAAAAAGCAAGACACTATCTCAAAAATAACCAGAGCAAAAAGGACTGGAGGCTTGGTTTGAGTGATAGAGTACTTGCCTAACAAGTGCAAAGCTCTAAGTTCAAACCCCAGTACTACAAAAAAGAAAAAAGAATTATCAGTGCTCCCTGACAGAGATTTTAGGTGTAGACAAGTGTGCTCATTTATGAAGGAATCACTTCTGTTCTGGATCCACTAGGCAAACAAAGGACAATGTCACGAGGTGGATGATGTAGATAATTACATGGCACGCTGCAGAGTCCTATTTAGAGCTTGTCATCAAGAGGTCTTTTGACAATAGGCAGGTGAAGTCTCTATTTCCATTGTCCAGAAAGCTGATAGAGTGAGATTTCAGTGTCAGAGCCAGTGTCTGTCAGCACTGATGCAATCAGCTTTTGATCCAGTACAGTCTGTTTTTATGAGTGATTTAGGGCCTTTTATTCTGTGATTGCTAGTACTTCTTTCACAAGAAGGGAAGGGGGAGGGGAAGTGAGTAAAATTCCAACATGATCATTCTTCAGCTCTTCAGTAGTTATCCTGAAGAACTTCATGTGTGGGATGAGAATTGTCACCCTAATAACTGTGACACCTCGGGATGATTTTTGCAGAAAGATATCGTTAACCTTACTGGTATTATACTATTTCTTAGAGTTGACACAGATTCAATTTTTGAAAAAAGAATGTGAGGTTGAAACTCCCTTTTCTGTGCCTAACTATAATATAACATAATATCCATGTCACCATGATTAAAGACTTTACTATTTAGCCCTGTAGTCCACACCCGGTTTCTTGAAGCTGTCTCTTTCCACTTATTTCTCTCGGTCTGCACTCTGCTTTCCTCCTACAATCCTTAGCATCCTTTGCTAATTCCTAATTTTTCTACCTAGCTCCATGATGCAAGAGTTGCTTTAAGGTCTACAGTCATCTCTTCTCTGCTTCATTCTTTTCCCCAGACTGATCCCCAACCACTCCTTTGTCTTCATGAAAACTTAGATCTCTTAGTGCCAGAGCTGAGCATCTCATTGACTGCTGGGTACCAACATGTAGACATTCAACAGTATCTTAAGTTTCATTAGGTGAAAATCAAATTAAATTTCATTCCCCTCCTTCCCCTGCTCCACCCAAACCCCAGTTCTATTCTCATAGTTGCTTATCATCAGTAAGAATTTCCATTTGTGACATAAATAGCCTTTACTTCTTTGTAAAGAAATCTTGAAGACTCAGTTACAATTAAAAGTACAAATACTCTCTGTTATGCTTTGGGTGTGGTTTGAGTATCCCCCAAAGGTACACTGTGACTGGAGGTTTGTTCCCTAAGGTGACACTATTGGGAAGTGATAGAACCTTTAAGAGGGCAGTCTAATGGGAGGTTCCTAGGTCATTAGGGGTATGAGGTAGCTCTGTGAGACTCTTGGTGGTTCTTGCGTCACCCTTTATAGTTCTCACTAGAGGGTTATTCTAAAAGGAATAAGCTGGTCCCACCCAGCTCACTCCTCTTTCTGGCTCAAGACATGATTGCCTACCCTCATATGGGCTTCTTCCTTTGCCATCCATCATCTACCATCTGCCACCCATCAAGTAAGACAGTCAAGGGGTGTCTCCACCATAGCCTACACTGTGCTATTTAGACTTTCAACCTTTATAACTGTGAGCTATTAAATAAATCTCTTTGTGTCATAAGTGGCCTGTATCAGGTATTTCATTACAGAAATGAAAAGCTGCCTGATATACCTTTTAACCTGGAAAGCCCACTGTTGGGCTTTACCTTTTGGAAATCAAAGCACCTGTCTACAGGGGTATGTGTAAAAGGATGTTTATTGTTCATGCTGGTGAGAAACTGGGAGCAACCTGAATGCCCATCAAGGGAGAATAGATGATAATGAATTATAGTCATTATGTCATTCTTTGATGCAAAAGATATATTCTATGATATAATTTGAAGTGAAAAAAACAGCTTGCAAATTAGTATATGTATTATCACATGTAATATTCTGTATTATAAAGGCAAAAATAGCAAATATTTGTACATATGTAAAGGTATTTGTGTGCTTAAATGGACAAGAGGAAAGAAGGATATTCAGCAGACTTAAGATCGTTGCCCTAATGGGGCAGTGGTGAGGAGGAGTGGGCACATTACATTAGTAATACATGAAAAAATTAATTGCTCATTGTCCCTTATTTTTTGCTATTCACTCAAGTAAGAATGTTAGCATCATCTTAGGCGTGCCCTCCCTTCCTTCTTCCCATAATTCATTGTTTTTGTGTCTGTATCCTCCATAGCCTATAGTCACCAACGGCAGAACTGTATTGTATTTACTTTGTCTTCTGTATGGTCCCTTGCACATATCTTTTGGCATAATTATTGACTTGAAGTGAAGATTTTAGTGTGTGATTGCTCCATGTTTCTATTATATGGACATCACTTACCAATTCTTTTGCTAAAACCCTCAAATCACACCCCCTCCCTGCATCCTACTTTGGTAAACTTGACCTTGAAATATACTGTATTACAAGATATGCTCTTCCATTTCAGGTTTCATTATTTAGTCTTCTCCTACACATATTTTCAGCCAGCGTGGCATCCTACTTTAAGTATCATGTAGAGTCCTTAGGGTAGGAGGCAGGTAAGTAGGGGTAAACAGCCCCCAATGGGCCCTGTGCATATTGCACTGCAAGAAGTACAGGAATAGCATCTGTGTCAAACATAGTGATTTAGAAGCTGGACAGGCACTCAGGATGTGTCCTGGACGTCAAATGTTTGAAAACATGAAGGAACATTTAGACACTAACACCAAATCTTAAAATAGCTTTGCTTCTGTATTAGAGATTGAGGAACCCAATCTTGGGACACTTTTGCTATGCCTAAGGGAATCTTTCACCACACCCATGGGCTTCTTTATATCTGGTGCACACCACATACCTGCACGAGCATACTGCATTGACCTTTACCTAAACCTAACTTGATAAATCATGATTTCTCTGGCTTGGCTCCAGTGAACTTTCAGGACTGATGGTTAATATGGGAGTCTCCCTGATAGGGGTGTGGCAGATGTTCAGTCAGACTTGATGGATGAATTGCTCCACCAACTTTCTACCAGTTCTGCATGCACTGGTCCATATTGCATTCCAGAGCCTTGATCAAATTCTAATACAAAGATCTGTCATTGGCCAGCCTCAGAGTTGGTCAGATTATACAGGACATTGAGTAACCAGGTGCAATGTCATCGCTATGCTAAGAAACAGCAACACAGGATCTCTTAAAGTAGATCTAGTCACGTCATCAGGGTGCTATTTATATCCTGAAAACATGTCAGGCAGAGAGTTCAGCAGCATAGTAGCAGATATTAGTCACAATCTCCATTGTTTCTGGAAGTTGCCGTATCTTACTATTTCCATTTTACTAAATGGGAAGTGAAACCCTGGCTTATCCATGAAAGTGCTGCTTATAAGAGGTAGAATTTGGCGTTTCATTTAAGAGTATAAACTACAAATAGAAGCAACTGAGTGGTTAGAAATAATTCACATTAAACCTATCATAGACCCCAAACAATGCTACCCTTCTTGATGATAGCTATAGTTAGATATGTCATAGTTATGGTGTGTCATATATTCTAGGCTTAACATAGTCAACAGATAGAATTTCATGCAGGAATTATGCTTCTTTAATTCTGATCTCTGTGTGTTTCACATTTTTAAAGAGTTGATGTTAGACTCATAACTATTAATGGGCTACATTTTCCTATCTTGGTAGTGGATTCTGAGTATGGCCTCCTCACTCCAGTCAGTGAGCTCTTCTGTTGTAGTCAAGCCATTGGAAAGATATTCTTATACATCTTGGCTCTGTATTGAGTCATCTTTTCCCACCACATTCCTCCCCAAATGAGCAGGAAATGCTACCCCATGCCGCAAAATATCCTTTGAGTGAGCACAATCTCCTAGCATTAGAAGTTAGTGGGAGACTTGCCCAGGGAAAGGAATTAGAAATCAGCCCATAAAAATAAATGAATCTGTTTCCATAGTAACGGGAATCTTTCTCTGTATAGTTTTCTCCTGTGTTCCCCCACAGATCCCTTAGGCAGAATAACAATAAACTCGAAGAAAACATTTTATTATCTTAATGGATTCTTAATTTAAAGCCAAAAGCCTTTAAATTATCTTCCCATGGATACCATTGGCCATGACTTTTGGAATTGAATACCTGAATGGAGTTATAGAAGGAATATCATCTCATAGAACCCACCCAGCAGGAGAACTGGAATAGGGAAGACCTCATGGGCTACACATGCATTTTGTGTGCAGTCTTTCCTGATGGGTAATGCACCTGTCACATTTAATATTTCATTGGTGAAGGAAATGTGCATCTGTCTGTGTTCATCTACCAAGTGAAATTTTGCTCTGATGAAGGCTGCATGTAGTGAACACAACAGGGCTTCCTCATTACTCCCCTAAATCGTATTCTACAACAACCAGGAGGAATCCTCACTAGCAGCAAAGCCTGAGCCACTGCTCTTCACCCATCAGCCCTTCCCTTTGTTTCTGCAGCTGTAACTGGGCCTGCTCTTGCCATCACAATAAAGAAACTCACAGAGGCCCAACATCTGTAGTTTCAGAGCAGGGTTGCGGAGACAAAGGACCCAGAAGAATAAACTTCTGGAAAGAAGTGTCTTAGGGTGCAGGTGAAGAACTGGAACCCCACCATCAAGGCAGAGTTGGTGGAAATTTTTTGCATGCACATGGTAAACACATAAATAGTGGTCCTTGTGTAATGATGTGATTGACCTAACGGGAAATTGCTGCAGGATTGTTGGAAAACTGGATGTGATACTGTTTGATAAATGCTTTCTAAGATGTCATCTCAATGGGGAAAAGTCTTTACTTTTCCTTAATTCTTTATGAAGGTGACCATATGCCCCAGTTTTGTAGGAGGTTAAGGGTTTCTGCCTATTATTCCAGGATAACTTATTAACGCCACACCTTCCCATTCTCATAAGAATCTTAGAAGTTTGAACAGTAAACATTCAGGATGCCATACTCAATGTCCACCATTGTGGATCTGTTTTCTACCAACTGACATTTTCTTTATTTCTTTCCATAATTTTATATGTGGTTTCTAGATATATTTCTGTGGCTTTTCATGATGTAACAGCTGCTAGGAGAAGACTCTTTCAAACTAAAGATAAATGGAGAGCTGGGGATGTAGCTGTGTGGTGCAGTGTTTCTCTAGCATGCTTTGGTCCCTGGGTTTGTTCCCTGGCACTGTCTAAAAACTAAAAATAAGTGGAGTAATGAAGACATGTTTTTCAAGATGCAAAGTAGAGAATGAAGGAGTTGCTTCTTCCTTATACTGTAACACTTAAGAATTATAAAAATAATAATAACCCATTCATTCATTTTTTCATCCTAGATGTGAAGCCTTGAGCATAAAGGGACAATATTTCTTATCTTTCTAAGTCATAGGCAGTTTATAGGTAGTCAGTAAATGTGCGTGTAGCTGCAGTCATAAATGAATGAATACAGCCATAGTAAAAAAGAGAGTTTATTTGCATCTAACGCCAAATAAACTCTGGAGGAGTAGGGTTGGGTACTAACATATGACTGTGGGCTAGAAGAAGCAAAAAATAAAGGGATTTTGGGACTCATGTTCTCTTATTTTTTCTAATTATAAAACATTACATGCTCATTATAGGATATTTTGAAAGAGAAATAGGTTTTGAAAAAAAAAAAAGGAAGAAGATAGAAATCACCCACTTCCCAGCAGAATGACCACTATTAACCTTTCTAATTGTAAATCTTTTGTGTTTCTCACTCATATTCACATGTGTGTAAATGGGTACGTATTCTTTTACGTGTTGTATCAGGATCACTGTTTCCACAGGGTCTGCACTTTAGCAGTTAACATGCTTTCTCATAAAGTGTAGCTTACTGTGACTTACTCAGGTGGCAAATGAAAGCCTAGAATCATGTGGAGAATTTATGTGCATTTCTTCCCAAAGTGGTGGGGGAGAAACTTGAAGAAATAGTGGGGATTGTTTATATTATTTTATTTGGGCTCAAAATATTATCTCCAAAGATATTCTGCTTTTGCCAGAGTCTTCTGTCACTAGGTTCAAGTGAATACAGTCAGAAGCACTGGATGTGGGATCAGAAGACTGGCAGACGCATTCTGAATTCATCACAACTATTTTCTCACAATTGGGCTAGTTCTTCAACCACTCAGAACTTCACTTTTATCACTATGGAGGTATTTATTCATACCACATAGCATCAATATGAAGATGAAATGAAATCAGAAATATACCAGACAACGTCTAGAACAGGTGTCAATCAACAGAGGATGGCTGATCAAAGGGAAGTAAATAGGTTCTTTATAGCTCCTTATGGAATAGATTGGTGGGGAAATCCACCAATCCCAGGGTTGGGGATATGAGGGTGGGTGGGAGATTGGGCTGGGGATATGAGGGTGGGTGGGAGATTGGGCTGAGCCTGCAGTGACTGTGATTATAAGGCAATTCACCTAACCCATTAATTAGTTTTTTGAGCTTTAGTTTCCTCATCGACCATGTGAAATTATTTATATAATGACATGTTAATTTAGTAAATTTTGCATAATAGTGATGATAGTTCCCTTTTTGTTATATTGAAAGAAGAAAGAGGAAGGAAGAAAATATTAGTTCTATAATACTATTCTAAAAGACAGATGAGAAAGTGATATTTTGTTATTTTTCCAAGTCTTATACCTCCACTTTGATACTGTATTTCTGCTGTTTTCAACCATGGCTGTGCATTGGAATCATTAGAAGAGTTTTGTTTTGTTTTTTAATGCCTGAGACCCAGTTGAATGAGAATCCCTGAGGGGTAGGGTTAGAGACCATATTTTTAAAAGATTCCTAGATCACTGGCATGGGCTACTAGGTTTGAGAACTATCTCCAAAAGGAAGCTATTGTTAAGATACACAGCTGATTTTCATAATCCAGAGGGGTTAGCTAGGAAACCTGTCCTTCCTTGGCAGGAAGATGGAAAAACTGGAAATGGAGCCACAGGAACGGGGGCACCCAGCCTATCTTTGGGAGGCAGCTCCTACCAAGTTCAAAAGCAGTGGTCTAAAAATCGTATGTTCTCATATGTGGACATTAGATCAAGGGCAAACACAACAAGGGGATTGGACTATGAGCACATGATAAAAGCGAGAGCACACAAAGGAGGGGTGAGGATAGGTAAGACACCTAAAAAACTAGCTAGCATTTGTTGCCCTTAATGCAGAGAAACTAAAGCAGATACCTTAAAGCAACTGAGGCCAATAGGAAAAGGGGACCAGGAACTAGAGAAAAGGTTAGATCAAAAAGAATTAACCTAGAAGGTAACACCCACGCACAGGAAATCAATGTGAGTCAATGCCCTGTATAGCTATCCTTATCTCAACCAGCAAAACCCCTTGTTCCTTCCTATTATTGCTTATACTCTCTCTACAACAAAATTAGAGATAAGGGCAAAATAGTTTCTGCTGGGTATTGAGGGGGGGGAGCGGGAGGGGGTGGAGTGGGTGGTAAGGGAGGGGGTGGGGGCAGGGGGGAGAAATGAACCAAGCCTTGTATGCACATATGAATAATAAAAGAAAAATGAAAAAAAAAAAAAAAAGCAGTGGTCTCTGTCACCTTCAGATGTGTGGGATCATCCCTTGTCTGGATGACTGTGGCAACCTCCTCCCGTCCCCCTGTCTCTCTTTGGTTTTAACCCTCTGCAAACTATTTTCTGCACAATATAGCAGAAGCCTATTTCAATTTTCTATAATAAATTAGTATCATAAAACAACAACCATTTATTAGCTCACATTTCTGTAGGCATGGAGTAGCTGGATTCTCTGCTCAGGGTCTCCCCAAGCTAAAAATAAGGTACTGGTTGACTGTTCTTACCTGGAGCATGGAATCTGCTTCCATGCTCATCCAGATTGCTAGCAGTTCGTTCCCGTTATAGACTAAGGTTCCTGTTTCCTTGCGAGCTGTCTTCCAGGGCCCACTGTCAGCAACTATAGGCCATTCCCACCCTTTGTCATATGGCCTCCTCCAGCACTGGAGAATCTTCCTCACATCCAATTTATCTCATGCCATCAATCTCTTTACCAGGAAGAGCTCCAGCCCTTTTAAAGTCTCACCTGGTTTGGTCAAGCTCACTAAGGTAATCTCCTTTATTTAAAGTCACCTGACTTGGGACCTTAATTACCTCTGCAAAACCCTTTCATAGAATTAAGTAAATTCATGTCTAATAATTGAGAGAAGACATGTATGCCCAATGGGCTAGAAATCAAGGGGAGTATCTTAAAATTCTGTTAAAGTCCAAACATATGCTTAAAACTTTTCAATAGGTGCTCATCTACCTTCTGAATAAAGCCCAGGTTCTTTAGCATGGCATATAAAATCCTCATGGTCCATCCTGTCTCTCCAGACTTGCTCGGTACCTTACCCAGATACATAATATCTGCAACAATTTTTTCATATTTTTGTGGTTTTATCTTCTATCTTGATTTTACTTCAGCTAATGTGCTTCCCTGTGCTTAGAATGCTTTTCCTATCTGTACTCACATGAAAAACTGTGCATGATCCAACACAGGCTTCTTCTCCTCTACGACTCTTTCCCTGGATTCAGTCATCCCCATAACAAACATTTATTGAGTACCTACTATGTGCCAGCCATGTTGCAGGCACTGGAAATACAGCAGTGACTCTCTCTTTCAGAGTTCATCTTCCACTGCAAAGACAGGCAAAACATAAAAATAACTATAAGATTTGTCAGATTGCAATAATGATACGAAAAACAATAAAGTAAGATAGAGAGTAATGGATGAGTTGTCATTATATATTCTATCAACCCATAGTACATCTGTGATGGTGACATTTGAACAGAGACCTGAAAGAAGTGAGGGAGTAAAATGCAGAAAATGAGAGAAGGACCTCAGGGTCATTGCCCTTGCTGTTTCTTTTGTCCCATTATTTGCTGAATGGATGAATGAACAACAACAAAAGAGTTGTGGTCAAAAAGAACAAGAAGTACAAAGGCTCTGAGGTAGGAAGTCCTTCAAAGCTCAGTTAATGCTTGCCTGACCTGATGGGAGCAATTAGACTTCTTGGGAGAACTCGCCTTAGAAACTGGGGAGAAACAAAAACAGAAGTCAAAGTCCAGTTTCTGGATCAGGACATTGGCAAGCAAAACAGGGTACTGAGCACCAGCTAAGCAGACTGGGTTAATGGTAGAATAATAAATCCTGTGGGATCCTTAGACCCCAAACAGGGAGACTGAAGCCAGAAGCCTAGCCATGGGGATAGCATGACTACATTGAGGGTAAAAAGACAGTGGGTGACCTGAATTCATCCCTAGGTATGGCTGCTGATTTGGGTTGTCATTCTCAATACTCCCTTTGCACTCAAGAATCTGTATTGCCATTTATGATATTTTTTTAAAGTAATGGCTTATAGTTCTAACTTCTGGCCTTTTGGAGATGAGAGTTAATAATGATCTTCATTGGGTCCCTGATATTCACGTAGTTATCAAAAAGCAGAATCTTCCCTGGCAGAGCCAAGGAGCCAAATGGGTGTAGTAAAGAAAACAGGATCAACAGGGTCTGGTCTTGTGACTTGACTTATCTGACTATAAAGAGAAGGGGACCTTGTCACAGTAACTTGGGAAAATAGTGTTTGTTCTAAAGAAATATACTGATTTAGTAGTATAATTAGAACTAAAACTAGAAAGCTCTCATTGTACAACTCTAGGAAATAATAAAGTACACACATTCATCTTCTTGCTCTTTGTCCTTCTTTCTGAGACTGCCCCTGGGTGTCAGCTTTGTTTTTCTTTCTTTGCTGTGAGGCTTTTTCTGCTTACTCATAGTTTTCACTACCTTAAAATTGTGGACTATGTGTGCCTTTGGCTTGCCATGCATTCAATTCTGCTTCATGGTGTTTTTTTCAGCTTCAATTCATACCACTAACTGGTATGGTTTGCATGACTTAATTCAAATTTAGGAGACAGAGAACTTAGTTGTCCCAGCTCATCTTTTTTTTAATACCCATAAGCTAAAGGATTAGCTTGGCTTAGATGCCCACCATTAGCTTAATTACCTAAAGCCTGATGAGGGTAGAAAGCAGGAAGAAAAGAAAAGGGATTGTGTGGGGCTTTAAAATGTAGTTGCCTACTTATAAGAGGCTAAAGTCCCTCCAAATGATGTTGCGGGTGAGCAGATACCAACTGACTTCGCTAATTCGGGGAATAAAGGAAGTTCTTGTGGGGGGATTGACAGTTAACTGGGGAATGTAAATATTAGCCAGCATTAGCACCAAGAGTCAAGAGTAGCTCATGAGGGAAAATTTGAAAAATTCAGGATCCCAGCAAAAGCAGTCTGGAATAGAAGAAGGCAGTGAACAATCAGGGAAGGAGTTTAAGGAACACTTCTGGTGGAGGCAGAGCTATTTCTTTATAGGTCAATATTATTCCTACTTCACTGGACAATGCAGGAAATAGGGCAAGTCCTTTTTTTTTTCATTTTTCTTTTATTATTCATATGTGCATACAAGGCTTGGTTCATTTCTCCCCCCTGCCCCCACCCCCTCCCTTACCACCCACTCCGCCCCCTCCCTCTCCCCCCCCTCAATACCCAGCAGAAACTATTTTAGGGCAAGTCCTTAAGATCATTTACATATAGAGAGATATATTAGACTAGTCCAACAGAAAAAGTGAGGGGAAGCTGAGAGCTCAAACAATGACAGTTCATATGCTCCAATGTTTTGGCCCTAATTCATTGAACATTCATTTGATGAATTATCATCCATTGATGATTCATTTGATGTTAGATACTGTCATGGCTAGCAGGAGTGAGTATGGCACTCTTCCCCATCTTTGATGTGCCGTTCCCCTTCTGTTATTTGTTTTTGTTCATAGTACTTTTAACTTTCTGAAATCTATTTCACTTACCTTGTTTTTATTTTTTTGTGTGAACTCTAAATTCTATGTAATTTGTACTCCATGAGAGCAGGGATTTTCTTTCCTTTGTTCAGTGTTAAATTTCCATCTATAAAGTACCTTGTTCAAAGATTAGTCATTAGATAAATAAATAATTTCTATCATTTATCTGGTTACTTTTATAGGAAAAAAGAAATCACATTCATAAGTCAAAAACTGTCTGCGTATTCCCTATACTCATTGATGGGGCATAAATACATTTCCAACTTTGAGATTTTCTGTTATTGGATATAAATAAGGATGGCTGCAACATGTTTACCAATATGTTAGTCAGCACAGGACATTATGTTGTAATAGCAAGTCAACCTCTGAAGTCTCAGTGGCTTAACTCAACACAATATAGGCCCTGGAGAAGGATGTGGTCCTGGTAAACAAAGCATGAGCAAAATGAAGGGACCACCTCTTTCTCCAATATCATCTCAAGGGAGTCTAAGCGTCCTCCATGTATCTAAGAACAAGAGAAACAGTTGTAGTAAGCACACTAGTCTCTCTCTCTCACAGCCAGTGAGTACTGATGTGGAGATATCACCAAATTGTAATGCAGAAAGCTCTTGGTGAATGTAACATTGACTTCTTAGGTTAAGTTGTTTGGCTTAAAAAAGTTTAAAATACAGAGTTAGAGCTAAGTAATAATAATTACAACACTGTCATATACACAGATGAGTAACACTTAAGTATTTTTTCAGTAAATTAAAGGGAAAAAGTAGCAATTGAATATCCAAAAGTGGTCATTGGCCCACAAAGTGATTCAAGAATCTGGCCTATTGTGAAATTTGTTTCTGTACCAGCACCTTTTAGTGCTGGTTCTCTTTTCCCTCATTGAGAAGGAATTTGTGTTTACTTCCTATGAGTCTGAAGTTGCTCTAGTGGAATCCATCTCTCTAAGGAGATATGGCCATGTGGACCTGACTTCTAAGGTCCTGTTGAGCAGGGAAGAAAAACTGTCTTCAGAAAACAACAAATTGTGACCTTTTCTCTAAGTATGAAGGAAATTCCATCATATCAGGCTTGGTCACTGACCTCAAACATTCAGGCATGGTAGGAGGAGTTCTACATGGTGTCAGTAGGCCCAGTTTTCATAAATTCACCCTGCTCCTCATGGAAAATGTTTGTAGAAGCAATTGAGTGAGCAGGCACCAGCACAAGAAAACAATCAGATACCTACTATTCCTCTCAAACTTTTTAGATTTTAATTTCTAGATAGACTAGTTGACAAATGGATTCATGCACATGGGTGAAATAGAATGTTAAGCATTATAAAAATAATATTATTTTTCACTATTATAAATGTATGTTCATTATAACATATTTTAGAAAATACAGAAATATACACACAGAATGCAACTCTATAGCAAGGACTGAAAAATATATTCATTGTCACCTGTTTTGTATCAGGCAGAATGGTAAGTGCTATAGGGATATCAGTGGATAAAACTGAGTTTCTGCTCTAATGGAGTGCTACTTAGAGATAATTGCTATTAAACATTTAAATGTTAAACTGAAACCCTTCCAGTCATTTTTATTTGCACATGCACCCACACCCACGCTCACATATTTAACCTCAGAAGACTGAAGCAAGTGGGGATAGCCACAGCTTGCAGCTGCTCTGGGTGTAGTCTGTTCTCAAATCAGAATCATTCTCAATGTGTATTGCAGACCCTCCAAATCAAGACACTGCAATGAACTGAAATTATAGATGTAGATAGTATTGATTACAAAAAAACCAGATAAACATCTGCATCTGCACAATTAATAAGTTTCAAATGTGTGGGTGACACTTTTATAAAGTGACAAAGGAAATGAGTCTTATCAGTCTATCACAGGTTTTCATATTAAGCTGACTTCATAGTTAATGGTAAGATTGACATTAACTAGATTCTTAATTTCAGCCAAAACAAATAGGTTCCATGAACTAAAGTTCAAAGTCAGCCAAAAAGCAGAGGGAGTATCATGAATAAAATTACTTATGACAACTCTTCCTTGCTCTACAAATTCTGTAATCGCTTTCTGTTACACTGTCAGTTATTTGGTGGATGCTCCTAGAATTCTTAATTCTTATCATGCTCAGTCAAGTAGAGTTCAGATACAGACCAGGTGTAATGAGAAATTGATGTGTATCAACCTTTATATTTCTTTTCTTTTTATTGTTTATTTGCAGAAGCAATATTAAAGGATACATCCCAAAGTTAAAAGGAGAAGCTAAGAGAAATAAAATTGCATATTACCTTGTTTTGTTTGTATATTTAACTTTCTCTAAGCATTTAAATCAGGAAAATCCATTGAAATAATGCACGGGGAATCAGGAATTAGACAGTGACCCAGAAGAACTAAATACCGGGTTGAAAACACCTTTGGCAGGGGAGAACACCTAAATACCAGGTTCTGAACCCACAATGATGGCTCATCCTCTTGAGTTTCGTAGGTGAGTTCTTCTTTTATTTTTTTAAGCATTTTATTTTATTTTATTTTATTTACGTAGCTGAGTTCTTTAAAAATTTCAGAACCTAAATTGATTGCTTTCCACCAAGAGCTTAATTTTACCTCAACCTTTCTTTAGCTAGCAAGAATATTTCCATGGTTCAGAAGTCATCATTTTATGATTACAAATTAAATACTATGGACACTGAGAAAGAATACCGACCATTCAGGGTATGGCAGATGGGAGAGAATTATTTGAATACTCTCACAGGGCTGTGCATTTTCCTGGTATTGCACAAGCCAGCTGTGCACCTGTGAGTCTCCAGAAGCGGCTGCCTTCCTCCAACAATAATGGGAAAAGTGCTCTCTGGCCTGTGGCTGTGACTGAGGGTGAAGTGTGTGAAGGTGCTCAGGCTCACCTGCTGTAATTGGTCAAGGAGTTAGCTGCCCACATTCTGAAGGCCAGAGTGGTACCACGGGGAGTAACAAGTGGTATGCATATGACCGCGAAATGCTCACATCGGCCCAGACTGCAAAAATAGAAAGTGCCATCACTGACAACCAGCTTTGCTTTTGGATGGAAGGCACAGCTATCACTTCACTTCAAGGCTGATTAATTACACAATTTGCATCTGGCAATCACTTGTAAATTATAAGCAGCAAGCAGTAAATGATTCTGTAGCTGCTCAATAGTAATTTTTCAGAGGGGTGTTCAAAATAGGATTGTTTTATGAAACAATGTAATTAAATAAACTGCAAAAAGAAGATCTTCTTATTACTATTCTACTCTTCTGTTTGGCCAGAAGTCCTTTCTTAGAGGTTGACTATTACTGCTTCCAAAGTGAATTTCAAACTGGGTGCTGGTGGCTCACGCCGTAATCCTAGCTACTCAGGAGGAAGAGATCAGGAAGATTGCGGTTTGAAGACAGCCTTGGCAAAACCTTCACAAAAAAGGACTGGTGGAGTGGCTAAAGGTGTAGGCCCTGAGTTCAAACCCCAATACCGCAAAAAAAAAAAAAAAAAAAAAGTGGATTCCAATGTTTCCTTTTGATATGATGAGACTCTATATGTGTATCTAATATGCAAAAATGATCTTAGAGTATGCCAGATCTAGTCAGTTTCTTTTTTTTTTTCATTTTTCTTTTATTATTCATATGTGCATACAAGGCTTGGTTCATTTCTCCCCCCTGCCCCCACCCCCTCCCTTACCACCCACTCTAGTCAGTTTCTTAAATTTTTCTGTTATCTATGTTTTGGAATCATAGAAACTTAAAAAAAAAGAATAGAAGGAATCCTCTTTATTTGAATAATGTGTCCTTGAAGTATTTATCTGGGGTCACAAGCCTGTTACACTTTATGCCAATCAAACATTGAAAAGTCACCACCAGCTGAACAACAGCAACAAGGCCAAATGCCTTTCCACACTAATCAACCAACCAAAATACAATCTTACAATCTGTAAGGTTAAATCAGGATAGTATTTTGATACAGTGATTCAAATTTAGTATTTAAAAATGAAATAGAAGAAAACATAACAGCAAACATACTATATTCCCTTTCTACTCTGCATACATTCTGAAAAAAATGACACCCTTCCAAAAAATCCTTCAGTCTTATTGCTTATTGCTCTTTAAGACCTGACCTAAATGATTTAAGGGTGTAAAAAATGTTATGAATATGAGTTATTATATAAGACTCTGTTTTCAGCTCAGTTGGAATGTAGCATTAGTAGCTGCCAATAAATTAAGAATATTCATAAACAATTTGTCATGTGCTCCACTCCCTGGAATGTTCCATCTTTCTAATGACACATCTACCATCCTGCCTGGGATGCCCTACACAGACACTGCACGAAGTAAAGAACTCTGAAACATGGCTGGTGCCATGTGTTAATTTAGAGTTAACAAAATTTGTTTTAAATACCATTCATAAACAAATCAGTTCTTTTCTTGGCTTAAAAACAGACTCAATAGCAATGTGATATATTGGTAAACAGTACCATCTTTGGAGTCAGACAATCCTGGGTTCAGATTCCTGCTTTGTCAATATTTACAGTTGAGCTTAACTAAGTTACATCAACTTATTAAATTTCAGTTTCTTAATCTAAATATATTTAATCATACCTGGTCCATAGGGTTTTACCTAATACAGTTATCAGAGTAAAATTGGCAAGTTAAAATGATTAACTGAGATTATCTCTGGCTACTAACCTATCTAGGTGTGTGTGTGTGTTTGTGTGTGCGTGTGTGTGTGCACATGAGCTCAGTCTCTGCTTGTTAAGAAGTCAACACAAGGAATTCGTGTAATACCTCCTTGCTATTCTCAACCTAGAAAATTCCTCTACAGACTTTTCACATGTGCTGTGACCTTTATTTGCAAGCAACAGAAACTAACTCTGGGTAATATCAGCAGTTTAAGAAATTCTTTAAAAGACATTACGAGAGGAAGCTCATGTTAGTACAGCCATACTAGAAAGCTACTGGCATTTTCTACTAAAACTGAAATAGGCAGAGTTTATGACTTAGCAATTCTTTTCCCAGTTATATACTCCATGGGAAAAATGTATATACGTGTACCAAAAGGTATCGATAAAGATGTCCATACCAGCATTGTTTGTAATAGCCCCAACTGAAAACAATACAAATATCTATCAGCAATGAAATGAATAAATTGTGGCATATTCGCAGAATGGAAGGCTGCACAGCAATGAAAGTGAATAAACTATAGCCATACAAAGTGGATGATGAATCTCAAAACATTATGTGAAAGAACAGAATGCTGACCCAACAGGGTATATTGTGTGTAACTTCATTTATATGAAATTCAAGAAGAGGTGAGTGGAGGAACAGTGGCTTTAGAAATCACAGTCATGGTTTCCTTTGGGAAAATGACTGAGAGATGGTATGAAAGGGTGTCCCCTTGTAAGGGATATGGATGACCTTTGGATTGCTGAGCTGATCACTCACCAAGGGAGGAGAGAACTTCTGTCTTCCTTAGCCTGAGAAGATTGGGAAGCCCCAGGCTGCCTTGTTTAGAGATGTAAGAGGTGAGTCAGACCAAGGAACAGAGTATGACCCCATATCCTGAAACATGCTCCATGTCTGCTTTTTTATCTTTATTTTTCATCACAAATTTTGCAATAAAAAATGTCCTTGGCATGCATCGTCTACTAAAATAAATCATACTGCGAATCTTTTTATGTAGAGATACTGTTTGTGTGATGCTCTGTAATCTGGTTTCTGAGATGCTTCATATCTATATCTCATGAAATATTGCTTTGAGAATGAAAGACAGTGTCAAAAATCCTGTATCTCTGTGGCTGAGCAGGTGGTCATTCCACAACAAAGCTATAAGGTTGGTAGGACAGGTGAGAGAATGGTAGTAGTGTCTTCCCTTCCTTTGTGAGGAATCAAAGGCAAAATCTTTTGATGCTAATTTCTGTGCTCTTCTATTTAAATACAGTATGGATAATGAATCACATTTTCTAATGAAGAAGATTAAACAGATGGCTTAACAACTAAAGACTAGACGCAGCACATGATGTGTTCTGTGAACCCTCTGCAGATGCTTCCCCTGGCACTTCCACACGGGAGTCACCTCTGTGTTCTGAAGTCCAGCCCTGGGCGGCTCTCCTGTCATTAGGGTGAGCTCATCTAATCAGGAGTCAGAACCACTTCCACCCACCATTACTGTTCCTGACCACTGCAAACATGATGACAATTAGATACTTCAAATAATATAGATTTCATTGGGGGTATTTTGCTCCATTAAAATTGAGATTAAAATGGTAGGTAGGGCTGCTTTTGGCTCATAAGTCAACATATAATTAGGAAAGATGAAGACCCAGGGATGAACTAAATGCAAGATGGTGTAGTCCAGTGTGTCCCCTCTCAGTTGCAGCCACTGTTTATACCTCTTTGGTCTTTCTTGCTGGGGGAGTGTACTGGGTTTGAACTCAGGGCTTTATGCTTCCTAGGAAGATACTCTACCACTTAAGCTATGCCCCCAGCCCTTTCTCCTTTTTAGTTCTTTTCCAGATAGGGTCTCACTTTTTGCCTGCAGCCAACCTCAGACTATGATCCTCCTACCTATGCCTCTGGAGTAGCTGGGATTACAGTCATGCACCACCATTCCTGACCTTTGCTCTATTTCTTATATTCTTCCTTAAACATTTTTTCTGCTATTGTGAATTAAGGTCAATATGCCGCCTTTCCCAAGGTAATTTACACATTAAACCTTTTGCTAATTATTAATCACAGAATAAATGTCTTTCTCTTGGAAAAGAAGGTTTAGGTTCAGGTATTCAATGAATTAGTTTATCTTTGCAATTAAAATTGTCCCACCTAAAAAAATAAATAAAATAAAATTGTCCCACTTGTCTGCTTTCTCAGAAAATTATGCCTAGGGGTTGTAACTCCATTCGGCATGTCATCTGCCAGCTAACTCCACATAACTCTTAGTAAATTGTACTCCTAGGCATTTGTAGGAAGGCTGGTTAAAGCCTATACTGTTTGGAAATAGTATTACATATATTCTTCTTAGAAATATTGCAGTAATTCTGAGCAATTTTAGCTTCAGGAAAGGAGACAGATTAAGGTCTCTTCCACAGTACTATGTTTAGACCTGTTTGTCTTACAGAAGTTGGTAAAAAAAAAAAAAAGAATCCAAGAGATAGAAGCAGCAGCCAAAATAATCTGCTTGGAAAACGGAGAAAGCCCTAAAAATGTGAGAACCATTTGGTTTATCTGAGAATAAAGGAGGCATGGCCACTTTCATTTTTATATTATATATATTAATTTATTTCATATAGCTGGAACCTACAGTTGGAGTGTTCAGAGGTGCTTGGACCAGATAAAGTTCAAGGTGTCAGACAGATTATCTTTCGAATCTTATTTGGCTATCTCTTTCATTTGTATTTTACTTGAATGCCTAATTGAGGAAAAGTACTGCAGTGTATAAAGTACAGCTTGCTAGTGTCCTTTAACATTATATCAAGATAAATTTGCCTAACAGTATGAATTAATTTCACCTTTTAATGGACCAGGAACACCACAGTAGTTTTAAGACAAGCCATTTTTTAAAGTACAATAGTACTGTATAGGTATTTCTTAACTGCTTACTGATGGGATCTGTGATTGTCTTCCTTGTGTTTTGGTACCTGGCAATGGTTCCCTTTCAGCAGCGCTGGCTTCATTCATTGCCAGGCCCTTTGTAAAATGTAAATTCAGGGCCTTTTGTTGAGAAAACAGGAACAAATTATACAAAGCGTTTTTCTTTCTTCTTCAGTCTCTCTCTTAATTTGTCATGGTGCTTTTTATTTGCTATTTGTTGTCATTCTAAGCAAAGAAAAATTAAAATCTAAATTACTAGCATGATTTATCATTCATCTTTATATTGTGCAATGTCAGCTTTAAACATAAATATTAGAGAATTTAACTCAAAAGCAGAACCACTGAAATGGTCCAATCTGTGTTTTGTAGCTTGTATGTATATTCCATTCTTACCAGAACAGTGGACACAACTCACTCCTAACTCAACTGCTTTTATTTCACTTCTTCACACACACACACACACACACACACACACACACACACACACACACACACACCACTTTCCTCTTACTGATGAGCAAAGAACTGAAAGGAAAGGACTATGGATTGTCGTTGTTTTCAGCATAAGTGGTTAGCTAATACAGGAAAGTAATATGAACAAAAAGAAATGAGCAGGTTCCTTGCTTGTGTTTTTCTTACTCCATTGCCTTCATATTGCACCATTGGCAAGTCCTGGTTCCAGTGGAAAGTGTGGTCTCTCGGGGCTGTCAGTGTCTGTTTACTCAGGTGTAGGCATTACGTTCACTTGCTACCATGTACTTGTTTGAATCTCTCTGAGCTCCCATGCCTCATGGTTCTGTTTGAATTATGTGCTCTTGGAGCGTGGCAAACACGGCCTGCAAATGAAGTGAGAAAGGGGCATAGACATCCAGGTGGTGCTATCTCCTCTGCATCCTTCATTGCCCCATTGGATGTCACCTGTGAAACAAAGTTTAAAATAAGACTATTAAGAATTGTACAGTGACCATAACATAGCATTGTGTCAAGCATGGGGCCCTTCTGGGTGTGGAGTCCTGTGATATTGCAGACGTATTTGCCCATTGAGCTGGCCCTGAATGAGCTACAGTGAAAGTGATATGTTGCCAAAATGTCATCCAAAAGGGTTTCTACAATAATTTATTTATATCTTAATGAATTAGGCATATCACTTGTTCATATGTCGTTACTTTGCCTTGGGATAAAAGGAGAACATCTTATTCTAAAAGTTAAGATGAGACTCAGCATTCCTGATTAATGTGCAGGGGTTTATGAACATTGATTGACACCTTTCCTTTCTTATTCCCCACCCAAACTCAGAGGCTCTTCTGTATGGTATTGTTTTACTGGGGACTATGAAGACATAATACTAACTCAACATGGTTCTGAATATATATGGAAGGTAGAGTTAAGGCTTCACAAAACATAGACACAAAGCCAAGACATGTGAAAGAAAATTTTAATATCATTCAACAATTAGCTCTGGTAAGCACAATAGATTTTAATTCTCCTCAATCTGGCCCTTTCTCTATATTCCCAGATGCTACCACCTATTTTAGTCTCCAGGATCCTGCCTGATCTTGGGGCCTCCAAGCTCACAATCTTCTAATACCTTCTTCACTATAACCCCAAAGTGATTCTGGTACAACTCATAGCCAATTCAGGTGTCCACCCCTGAATTATTTTCCTTGCTCTCTATAACTTCATGATACTCCAGATTCTTCGTGGTTGGGCTCTATCTACCTTGCCAGCATCCTATCCACATTTCAGGACATCTGAAATATTTCAAATATGTTTTCACTATCTCATCTCTCAGTTCATGTGTATTTACTCCACTGCCTGCAAAACTATTTCATTTGCCTGCTATCTGACTTGTCTTTTAAGAATTACCTTAGAAATTCATCCATTTGTTTTTCCAACTTTTTATTTATTTACTCAAAAAATATTTGCTGGGTGCCTGTGATCTGCCAGGCACTGTACTGCAGTTGTAGGGTGTAGTGATGGATGAGAACATACACAGCCCATCCTGTGGGGAGCTAGAATCATGGGGAGTTGAGACAAATAGTATTTGCTCTCTGATTAAGAGTCACACAAATACTCATGTAAAAAGTACTCAACTCAACTGCAATCATCCCAGGGGTTCCCAAGGAGAGGTGCTTTGCAGGATGAATGCATAGAACCAGGTGAATAGGACCCAATGGAAATTCCAGTCAAGCTGCCTACTGAAGGGAAAATTGGATTGACTTAGGAAAGACAGTGAGAAGTTGATGCTGAGAGGTGGAAGATTTTTTTTTCTGGAGGAGAGAAGAACACAAAAAAACCTGACATTCCAGACAATGAAAGGAGGAAAAAACTGTAGTATGAGTCGGGAGGAGGTAGGAGGAAGTCTAAATAAGAAGGGCCTTTATAAGCCAAGATGAAATTTTAATCTGCATCTAAGAGCAGTGGAAACCTCTGAAGTGTTTAGTATAAGGGGGAAGTAAATAGAAAGAAATAGAAGAACACTGTGAGAGAATCACTTCAGTTTATTTTTGTTTTTTCTGTTTGTTAGTGGGACTGGAATTTGAACTCAGGGCTTGGAACTTCCACAGAGGTGCTCTACCTCTTGGGCAGTTTACTTTTTAAAGATCAAGTGTGGTATGGAGAACAGGTTTGAGGAGCAAGAGTGAAAAACCTTCCTGAAGTCCAAGGAAGAAATATGGATTAGTGCAAACGGATAGAAGTGGGGGCCACCACTTCTGTGAAGATGTCTTGATTTCCCCAGCCCTCACTCTTCTCTACAAGTCTGACTTAGAACATTTTTCCTTGTAGTTTGGTGGAACCCTGTTGTCTTTTCCCTATGTCTTCATAAAGTTTTTCCTCTGTACACATCTATATCTAACCTCTTCTTCTTTTAAAGACACTGGTCACACTGGATTAGTGGGCACCATTAAAGACCCTACCTCTAAATACAGCAATATTCTAAGGCACTAATAGTTAGTACTATTAATACTAATAGCTAGTACTAATAGTTATACTAATAGTTAGTACTTTAACATATGTTGTGGGCCTCTTACCTATTTACTCCTATCTAGAGCTACAGGTTAAAGCATCCCTGGCTCCCTCGCTCCCTCCTTCCTGCCTCTCTGTTGAAAGCACTATTATGATGAGTTTATATTTGGACCCTGTAGAGCTCATACTTCTGGAATCATTTTGGGCCTCCATTGACATTGGGAACTATGAAGAATTATTTCTTTCTATGTTATGTTTTCTCATGATTGAATAGATGACTTCCATTTTCATTTCCTTTCTTATTTTTTCTGAACTCCTATAGAACTCAGAGTTCATATCATACAAGTGAATAGACTGTGTATGGTATAATTAGCATATGATTTGTTTTTGACACTCCAATAAGATATACAATTTGTATACATGTCTTTTCAAAGAAAAGACATGTATCAAAGATTATTTATTGTTTTCAGGTAAATTGCCTTATTGGGTCTCCTAAAAAATTATGTTGTACATTTTTCTGCTGAAGAAATGGAACCCCAAAGAGGTTTCATGTCAAGCAAGTGTCAAAGCCAGTTTTCAAGTCCAGGTCTTCAACCAGGACGGCAGCATGCCTTCCACTGTGTTGTGGTTATTTTATTTACAAGTACCTTAAAGGCAGATATGCTTATTTTATAAGCATTTCTTTTAAAACTTGTGCTTATTTGGCTAACTCATAATTGATTACTTTAAAATTATTTTAAAATATTTATTATATAAAATTTTATTGTGTAAGTTCTATTTTTCATAAATTTGTATTTATGATTTACAATATACATGTTGAATATTTCTTAGAATTTTAATAAGTATACCTATTTAAAATTATTTAATAAGCTTCTAAATAATCATTTTTACCCTTTATAATTATAATTTTTATTTAAACATTTTTAAACTTTTACATTACTTATAAATAAATATTTTATATTAAAATTCTTATTAAACAGCACTTTGCTAAGCTACAGGACCTAGGGAATAATTTGCTGATTGACAGTAGAGGAAGAAATCTAGATATTAAATTACAATAGAGACTTACACATACCTGTGACTTTATTCTCAAGAGGCTTTAAGGGAGAATAACAATAAAACATCTTTCATTAACAAGAGAAATAATGCAGCATTTTTTTTAGTACAAGTTTCTTTGCTGAGCTAAATTTCCATTCAAATCCTGCAAACAAGAATCTGATGCAGGCATCCTCTCATTTTACATCTGGGGAAATTGAGGTTTAGCAAAGTCTTAGTAGCTCATTCAAAGTCTCAAAGCTCAAAAGTCACAACGATGGAATTTGATCCCATGTTTCTGACTCCATGTTAATTTTCACCATGACACAAGCTGAAAAAATTAAGCAATAGACACATAGTCAGCAATTACTCATGGAAAACAGGGACATACTGAGTACAGCAGGCACTTGAAGCCAATGAAGCCATAAAAGGGACATGGGTCATCTAATGCTGAGTTAACTTAACCTCAGTGGTTCTTGGTATCTTCGTTCAGAAATATAAGGTTGATTATGGCATTTTCTTCATGGGTTTGCTGTTTTAAAAAATGGTGATGTATGCATGTTGTGTATTTACATACATACATATGTACATCATACATATTATACATTAGAGGTAGCTATGTGAACCAATCCAATCCTTTTGAAAAGCAGTAAGTGGACAGAGAATTACAAAAGCCATAAGAATGTTTTTATCTTTGACCCAGGAATTTTACTTTTGGAAATGATTCAATAGACCAAAAAAAAAAGTGTTTTTAATTACAAGGAAAAAATAGAATTAATAAATGTATCTATCAAAATATTAAATATATTATATATTTATATGTTAAATATATATAATTTATGTGTTGATGGAACTAAATATTATAAAAGGAATCACTAAATATTATAAATCCAGACTAAGTAAAAGCTCAGAAAATATATAATATGTGATAGTAAGTGGATATAAGAGTCTGATACAAATTGGTATTCCAGCTAAATACACATGCATTTGGACAAAGGCTGGCAGGAAATTCAAAGACATGGGAGGATGGTGGAAGGAATGTGCCTCTTTTCAGGAGTCCCATTAATGTGGAGTGTTTTGGCAGTACTTGTTTTAATGTTCTATTTAATGGTAGCCTTGTGGTAGATACAGGTGGTAAGGAAGGTGTGTGAAACATCTCGAAGGGAGGTAAGTGCACAAGGGACATTTTTAAAATCAGCGTGTAAAACATCCAGGAAATGGAAATTTCAATGGGAAAATTCAGCAGAGCATTTAAGGGAAATGGGTACTAAGGGAGGTGCTGGAGAATGCATAAGCAAGTCAGGCTCTAACCGGATCCTGCCTAAAAATTTTAAAACAACAATTCTTCTGAGTTGTTCTCCCCTGTGACCCTCTCTCTGCTCAAAAGTCTGTAATAGTCGAAAGGGAAGGGGATAAATGTAGCAGTATGTACAGTTTACTCAAGTTCACCAAAACTCTACTAGTATATAGGAAAAGGGAGGAAGTCTGGTCAAGCCTAAGTGATTCAACATGCAGGCACCTCCACCCAGTTCTCCTCCTTTCCCAAGGCCACCTCACCCTGTGTCTGTGTGCTTGACCCTTTCAAGGCTGGAACTCCAATTGGGATGGGTGGGGCAAGTCCAAATCACTATTGGATGGCCTTAGCAGCCGGGTCGGGGGGCCAGAAGAGCAGAGGCCAGTGCACTCGTGGTTATCTAGATCACATCCTGTTTTAAGAATTTTCTCCTTCCTTCTTTCACACTGAATGTTTGAAATGTTACAGCTTCCTCAACATCCTAGGTTCCAGAACAAGTTCATAGCTTTTGATCAGTATGAGGAGCCACTAAAGGCTCTTTAAAAGCATTTCAGGGAGTAACATGCAGCTATCTTTGCTCTGGACAAAAAAAGAGTGACAGGGTGAGAGTCGATAGAGGAATGGTAATCCTTAAAATAAATCCTTCCATCCACAAATAGAATATATTGCTCTTAGTCTCTAGGTACAGGGAAAAGGGTAGGGCAGCAGATGGATGTAAATTGTCCATATTTTATATGAAGTATAAGGTCATGATTTCTGAGAGAGGATGCATTCTTTTCTTCAGAGTTGTTAGGATCTTTTGAGCTGCCCAGTGATGCCACCTAAGCAGATACCACCTGGACTGATGGCACTGCTCTGTCAACCAGCAGAGCCTACCAGATGATCTCCATGCCTTTCCTGATTCAAACCCAGACTATTTCTGTCCTTTTACGCCAGGTGTTGCTCATATTTCAGGCACCAAGGTAAACACTAAAAGTTGTAATTTATAGTTCAAGGTCTTCACATCTTTGCTCTCCTTTTAGGAGTCCAATCTTAGAAAATTTACACCGTGTATCTTTCTTGTGAATATTTCTGAGAAGTTCTGCAGCTTCTTTGGAGTGCTAAGAACATTATCATGAGAAGATAAAGGGGGAACCATTGCTCTCATTTTGTAGAGATCTGGAGAGAATGGCTAATTTGCTTTAGGCCTCAACAACTTTTCTCTAATTCTCTCTTGGTTCCTAGTCCATCATGAGCAGACACACACAATAAGTGGTGAGTTAGTGGGGAGCATCACCAGAGCACTCAACCACCCAAGCAGCAACCAAACTCTTGAGGGGAAAGCCTGAAATGAGAACAGGGAACAGCAAAAGAGAAACACTAAGAATATGCCCATTGCTGTTCTACATATGGACCCACTCTTTCAGATATTCCCTTTTATATGTATTCCACAATCATGACATATTTTCCCACCAAACATATAATTTATATGAAAGATATCTATGTTTTGCAACTACTGGGGTTGTTTTAGTCTTAAGTATAACCAGTGCAAAGTATCAAGGGAATGTTTGGTCTAAAGAAAACCAAGCTGTACTATCCCCTAAGAAAGCTCATTAAATGTTGCCATAGCAACTGAACCATGTTCAGAATAAAGGGCAGAGTTCTTCAGATTCATCTACTGCTCCTGCAGATTGACTTCCTGTAAGCAGAATCATGTTTCCTGATCATCAACAGTGTAACTGTTATTTATACTTAAAAAAAAAAAAAAAAGGACATTGCAGCTTCAAGTTGATATATTTTGGCCTTTTCCCTAGTGCCGTTCAGTGTCTTTTTCTCTGGAAGGTGGAAGTTGGTAATGTGATCCTTTGGAACTTCCATTCACGCATTCACTAATATGGTTGGGACCTGCGCCAGTGGGTTTGATGGTAATTACACTTTGATGGCTGGAGCATGACCTGCGAAATGAGTTGCTGGTCTCAGTTTAACTCCTAATGGACAGCAATCCACATCTCTTGTAATCCAACCATCAGCTCCAGTTTTCCCACTCGGAAAAAATCAGAGTTTTCATGGTTTCTTTTGAGGGTAAACTACAGGGCCTACTCCCCAGGAATTATGCTTTGTCTTTCTAGGTGAAAGATATCTCTGCAATTAGTCTTGAAAGACCCCATGAGATGTGTGTGGATAACGCAAATCACATTTATAGGCAGGGCCACCCTGGTGGAGAGTAGAGTAATTTTCCCCACTGGGGTGGGGGTAAGATAATTAGTTACAGCAGGAATAGGATTCCAGAGGGTCATACTGCATTCCTTTGCTAAGACCACTGAGAAATCTTCCTTTACTTCAAGAAACAGCCAATTAGTGAACAGCAGGAGGTGGGGCTGGTCAATATTTGCTGATTTATTATTAAAGTTCATTTTTATTTTATGGAGTTTATTGATATATGGTGGTTAAGGACTTTTTTTCAGTAACAAGTCTCTTGATGTCTCTTCTATAAAGACTGGAAAAGAGGGTGAAAACGTGTGTTGTGAGAATTGGAGCTGGGGGTTGGAGGCAGCTGGTACTAGTGGGGATTTATGAAAATTAGTAAAAACATAAAAAGATTCAGCCAAATAAGAAAAGTTTACTTAATTGGAGAGAAAAAAAGAATATCTACATTGCATAACATCTGTGCTAGATGCAAGACATAAGCATGGTCCTTATGGTCCTTCATGATACACATTCACAGCAGACACTGACAAGTTCTCCAATAATAACACCATGGGACCCTGAGGGAGGGAGAAATTTATTCTGACTCTATTTAGAAGTAGAGGAAAATAGTGCAATGTTTTCTGGAGAATTTGAACTGGGCTTTATAAGACAGGTAGACTATTCATAAAGAGATACTGAAGAAAAGGTATTTTAGGAACCAGGAACAGCATAAACAAATACATAATTTGGAGACTGTTCACCAAAAAGCACATGACCAATGTGGCCTGAGATTTAGGGTAAATTGTGGTATGGAGGTAGAGCTGGACCTGAAAAAGTAAGTAAGAAGTTTTGGGTTCTGAATAGTAAGTAAAGAACTTAGGAAAGTATTCCCTACAGAATCAAAGATTTGAAAAGCAAAGGTTTACATGTGGTCATCGTTTCTAGGCAAAGGGATATTAGTAAAGTTACTTAAAAAAAAGATGTAAAAACAATAAAATAAAATTTTAAAAAAAGAGAGAGATTCATGCAATCTGCTAATCTGTGATAAAGCTAAAAGTCTTCTGAATTTCTGTCAACATGTGTAGATGAATTCTTTCAAAATCTCATAAATGATTTTGTAATAGGTCCCTGTGAGCTTAAATGGGTTTGCACAGGCTGCAGATAGACGAGGCAGTATAAGATGCTGACTCAGGAATTTCAAGTTTCAACTGTCGAGTTCAAGTGCTTGAGGCCCTATTTTGAGTGTCAGAGAAACGGCTCCATGCAGCAGGAAAGCCAGCCAAGTGCCTGAAATCTCTTCCTCTGTCTTCTTTCCTGCAGGAGCAGCAACGGAAACCCGTGTTCAGCAGTATACCTCCAGTTTGCTTTACAAGCTCTCTGACTGAGAAGCCAATAGGCAAAGTAAGAATGCATCCATTTCTTGTGTGATTTGAACCAATTGGCTTTATTTCTTTTTTGTCTTGAGTTATTTGAGTGAAATAATCAAATTGATCTCATAAAAGTGGCTAATAAAAATCCCAGATTTGAATTATTTGGTTGACATTAGTGAGACCTACCCCAGGCAAAATGTTCAGCCTGGGAAACTGATCTGAGAGTCTCTGGCTTCTGTACCTGCCTCCACTTCCACCCAGTGACATTTTCCACATCCTCTTTCAATCTTCTGTTCTCAGCAAACTGGCTGACCTTCCTTCTATCAGGAGTTGTTAGAGGGAAAGAGGGCACTTTTTTTGTTACTGGCTCATAGAGTGATAGTCAAACATAATGCCTTGTTTAAAAATATTTGTCATTGAAACCATTTTGTGGATTAAAGATGTTGCCTCCAGAAATTACAGATGTATGCCTAACCTGCTTGCTGCTGTCCTGGACTTGCAGTCACAGGCACAGGCCCACCAGGAAGTGTACAGTCCCATGGGAAGAATGTGGGCTTTCTGGAGCCAGCCTTCCTGGATTCAAATCCCAGCTCCGCCCTCCACTGGCTCTATGGCTTTGACCAAGTTCCCTATAAAAAGGTCATCATGCTACACCTTCCTCACAGGGATTAAATAATTTAATATAAGTCACCAAGAGCAAGGATTTTTTTTGAGCAAGGATTTTTTAACCTATTTTGTTCACTATGTATCTGTTTTTCTTACTAAGCATTTGATGAGGTATGCAATGAATTGATGAAAAACTGAATAGTTAAGTTTAGAGAAACCACAGTCCTAGTTTGCTTAACTCAAGAATTGGAAGAAGGGAGTGGTATATTTCAGAAGAAAAGCAGAACTCTGCTAGGTACCTCAAGAACACTTTCTAGGCACACCTTACAGAAGGTCTGCAGTGTTCCAGGGGTCCTCACCACTTTCTTGTCCTCTTCTGCTGCAGTACATGTGCAGAACACACAAAACCCAACATCAAAGATGAAACATAATCACTGGGAAAGCCAAAAACAAATAAAAACTCTTTAAATAGGGCTTTACTAGATGTATGTGGGCAGAACCAGTTTTTAAAATTTGAAAAAGGAAACAAATCTCTTTTCCTTACTAATTCGTGGTAATTTTTCCTTGGCTGTGAATCCTATCCAGGCAGCTGTCTGCAATGTGAAATCCCAGTGAACAAGGGGCCTCCTCCTGCCTGCGTTGTCAGCAGGGGCCTAAGCTCTGCTGGCGTTGCAGGGAGCAACCCAAGCTTCCTAGGACTGTGCTTCTGTACTTTGTGTTCAGTGAGATCTGCACTTCCCCTCTGCAGACTTCAGTTCAAAGTGAGAGGAGTTTCATTTGGCCCAAAGATGAAACTAATCAACCAACAAGCAAACACTCCATGAATGTCACAAAATGTGTTGGCAACTATTCCAACATTCCCTGCTTGACCCCACTGCTGTCCTCTCCAGCCCCACATATTTTCCTTGTTTATACAGGATCTTAATAGACTACTGCTTTGTGGAGAGGGACAGAAGCCATTTCCAAGGCTGAGGTTAGAAGTCCATGAACCTCTGAGGGGCCTCTCTTGACTAAATTGCTTTAGTCAATCCAACAGATGAACCTGAGTTTACTCAGTGGTTTCCCAGATCTGATGAGGTGCAGGCATTGCAGTATAAAAATGTCAGGGAGTGACTTTTCAGGATGCTTTTCAGAGGATAAAAGTGAATCCAGTGCAAAATTACCATTCTGGGTTTGGTGACATTATTTCTCTGTGTAATTCTTTGGTCTGCCTCTCCTGATGGTCAGGTAGCAGGTAGGGCTTCTGTGTAGTGTCACAGGACCATCTTAGGTTGAATGAGATCACTTCCAAAGAACATTCTTGCTCTCTCTTTTCTCATAGCTCTGCCTTCTGGGCTTAATATACTTGCTGAAAATTACTCTAATGAATTTATTTTGCAACCACTCTGGTATCCATTCACCTAGAGGGGAGAAATGACACTGAAAGTGCAAGCAGAGTCAACCTCCAATTATAGGGACTAATGGAAAGCAGCAGTTAAGGTGGGTAATTGACACCTACGGTTAATCTGCTCAGAATCCAAACTGTCTTCCTCACTACCAAAATACTTTCCTGTGAGTGTAAAGTGGCGGGACCCAGATGCGATGTCCACTCCTCAAACTCTGGTGCCTCAGCTAAATCAGAGACCAGTGTTTCCTTGCTATGGAGAAAAGAGGAAGGAATTTCTAATTGGAAAACAGAAGATTTCAATGTGAGCTCATAATAGAAAAAAGAATATTTTGGAGCCAACTCTAATAAAACAACTAAATGCTGTCTTTAATGATTGTGATTAGAGGGTAGGAAAAAGGAGGGAAACTCTTGGAGGAGAGAGAAAGCAAGCCAGAAAACTCACCCTGGGCAGCAGGTAAGCAAGCCCAGAATATGTGATTACCCACCCTCAGATAAAGAAGAGTTGAGTGGTTTATTTTACATAATTGGAGTCAGCGCCTTCTGAATGGAACATACAAATTTATGTAAATAAGAATGCAAATTTAAAAATATGTGTCTTGGGATTTCCTGGGAATAACCTGGCAGCTTTGTTTCATTTCCTTTGCTGCTGCTAAATACTGTGTTGTGAAAGCTTGAGCTGAACTTATCCCACCAAATCCCACAGTGGTACAACTGAAGACTTTTCTTTGTAATTTGTAGGAGATACTCCCTGGAGGATGAATTAAGACAGAGTACTTTAAATATTTGACAGTAAACATGTTACTCCCAAGAGGTTGTACAGACTAACAGTAAATGCAAAAAGGATTCCGGGATTTCAATAAATTAAGGAGAGATCCAAAGTGGACTATTGAAAGGGAATTAGACAGTGATGGTAGAGACAAAGCAGGGATTTAGGGAAATAGGCCACATTAAAAGCTGACATAAAACTCAACAACCGTGCTCTCCCACACAATTCTCATGGGTGCTACTGGAACAGCATTGCAGAGATCGTGCAAACCAAACAACCCAGTAAAGTTCTATGACTTCAACAAACTGCAGAGTCCTCAGGTACACAGCAGACATAGCTGTTTGGATCCGGGCTGCCCATGACCATGGCTATGCCAACCTGCTTTTCTCCAGAGAACTTAGGCGACAGGTAAACATGTCCTGGATCCACAGAAGTGTTACTGAATACATTATTTGACTTGACCAGAAGGAAATGAAGAGATAAACTGCTGGAAGGATAGCAGTGTTATTAGATGGAAGGGTGGCTAAGAAAGTAAACAAACTCCCTAGGCCTTTTGTACTTCTGAGTGAGCAAAGGGGAAACTGAAGGAGCCAGGTGGAAGTAACTGGATAAACAACAGATAAAAAGAGAGGAACTGGTGAACTCAGAATCAACAAAATATAGAGCTGCTTTATTTCAAAGTTGGGAGGAATCTGTGGGAAGAAAAAAGAGCTGTCCTTTTTACAGATTAATCTTTACCTTGTTCTTTTCTTACTAAAGAACATTTAGCTCAGTAAATGGGGGCCATTTTAACAGCAATCTTCTAAAAGTCACAGCCCATTCCAAATTGCTGAATACCACATTATTATTTCATGCTTGGGTCTGGATGGACAGTACCAGTCTTATAAGAAGTGCCTTGGGGCCTACTATTTATTATTTAGGGCGCTCAATGACCCAAAATGATGTAGAAGCCAAGCTCAAAATTAGTCTGTGGCTTACTGCTGCTTCCAAAAAAATATCAAAAGTTGTGAATGGAATAAATAGAAGGTAATAATTCTTAGCAGAGCAAGCCATTAAATTGCTATAATTGTAGATGAGCATAATCTTTATTTTTTTTCTATGTGAGTACCCCTGATTTGTCTGGATTTCTTATTCTGTACATTTAGCTATTGAAATGAGATATATTAAGCCAAGTATTTTTCTTTTGGGGCTATTTGTGGCAATGTAAAGGAAATCTTCAAGGTAAGGGACTATGTTCTGCTTTTTCTAAACTAATGAAGGGTCCAGTTAGGTGTATGTTCACCTGGCTGGCAAGTACATTTTAAGTTTTTCTTGCATCTAGATGTGTCTATGTGATTGGATTATGGGCAATGGGATGTGAATGGAAATGATGTGTAGACTTTGCAGGTCATGCCTTTCATGGGAAAGTCCTGCCCCTCTTCTGACTGGAATACAGATGTGATAATAGAAGCTGGAATCGCCACCTTGGACCCAGAGAGCATGGCAGAGAAACCACATTGAAGAGTTGGGATCTCTGACTCCACAGTCAGAGGCTGCTTGAAATCAACTATTATTGCTTAAGACAGAAATCACCTTCCATCTTGTTTATATCAGGAATATTTTGGCCATTGTTACTGGCACTGCAGTGATGTCATAGTGCAGAATTCCCCAGAGCAGGGGAGAGAGCAGCTGCCTGCCGGAGGGGTTGTCACCCAAAATCCAGTGCAGGTAGAATGCAGAGCTAGCATAATACACATCAGTTAAAGGAATGAAGATGGAAGTTGTCAACACCTATTTGCCAAATCCAACCCAGATGAGAAAGGAAAGATGGAGAAGCAAACTTCAGACTCTGGGGATAAGGTGATAAGCAGGACTCCATTTAGCAGAATTGTGAAGGCAGTAAACCTGGGTATCTAGGTTTGAAGAAATTCTCAGGACTGAGGCAAGCACTTTTCTACTGAAAATACTAAAAATTTGAGAGGTGTAGTGGAACCCATTGTCTGCCAAATAATCTTTTTAGTTTAGAAATATGTCTACATTTGGCATGATATTCTATTTTTCATCCTCTGAAGCAGGTTAGATTCTTCTCAGGACAAACATCCTGGGCTCCAGCTTTTGTTTTCCTTCCATCACTCAAGATGATGTGGGAGAGTGAATTATTCCCTCAAACTGCAATCTAGATTCATTCTCCTTCTATTTAATAGTTAAGAACACTTCTTATTTTAGCTCAATAAATTAAACTCCCTAAAAAGTCAACCATTGACACTGCCACACATTGGAGTCCAGGTCATTTTTTTTCAATCCTGCCTTTACTCAAAACGATAAACACCATCATGTGTGCATAGTAGGTATGCAGTGCTTGTCTATTGATGGTTGAGGGAATAGATAAGTTTAGTTCATTATTCAGTTACATGTCTTCATTTTATCCTTGTTCATAATGGTTATCCAAGTTATATGCTCTATGTTGTAGGTTACTATTCTTGACAAAAAAGATTTTTCAAAAATCATTAACACTATCCTGTAAAAATTCAATAACCAAAAGTGATAATATAGCTCTCAAATTTAGGTGCCTGGATTATCAGCACCCAAATAACAATGTAGGCTGAAGTTTACTACCTCAGTTTTACCCTCAGGAGATCAACTGGATTGAAAAGCACAGCCTCAGGTATGAGGATAGGCAAGACACCTAAAAAACTAGATAGCATTTGTTGCCCTCAATGCAGAGAAGCTAATGCAGATACTTTAAAGCGACAGAGGCCAATAGGAGAAGGGGACCAGGAACTAGAGAAAAGGTTAGTTCCAGAAGAATTAATTTAGAAGATAATACACATGTATAGGAAAACAATGCAGGTCAACTCCCTGTATAGCTATCCTTATCTCAACTAGCAAAATCCCTTGGTCCTTCCTATTATTGCTTATATGCTCTCTTCAACAAAATTAGAGATAAGGGCAAAATAGTTTCTGCCTGGTAGTGAGGGGGTGGGGAGGAGAGGGAGGGAGTGAGGAACAGAGGGAGGGGGTGGGGGGGAAAGGGAGGGGGTGGGGGAAGAGGGGAGAAATGACCCAAACATTGTATGCACATAAGAATAAAAGAATAAATAAATAAATAAAGCGACCCAGCCCCACCCCCACCCCCCAAAAAAGAAGAAAAGCACAGCCTCATGCACAAGGAAGAAGTCTATCCACCCAACATTCCTACTTGGCAAAACAGCTCTATAAAAAGCCTTGATAAACTCATAAGAGTTTCAATAAATGTAACAAATATGCTTAAATCAATGGCAGTACAATTCACATTCTCCTATAAACATAAAAGTACCCAGTGCTATCTCCCAAAAGTCACAGAAAATAAGTGAAATATGAACACTTAATATCTGTAGAATATATTTGTTTATTAGGTTTATAAAATTCCTTCATTTCAGAAGCATATACATGTCTACATATATAATATAAGAAAAAAATCTTTCTTATTTTACTGATCTTGCTTTACAATTTGTCTATAAAGGGTGAAATATATAATATGTCATGCATGGACTGGGAACACAGACAGATGGACAGACATAACCACACACATACGAAATCCCTAAACCCTTGCCACTGTGGTATGAACCATTATCAAGGGGCACAAAGTCATATTTGTGCTACAAAGATATTGCTTATATTTTGTTGTCTCAATGTGCTGAGACTTTCCATTAACACTGTCCCAATTTTGCTCTCAGAATCCAGCTAAAAAATATTAAGCAGAACTTTTGGTAAAAAAAAAAATGCTAGGTAGACTGCCTGGCATATTATTAAGGGAAAAAGAAATTTGTTCTACCTGGGGAAAGAACATAACCTCAGGCTGCCATAGGACACATATATTCTTTTTTCACACAAATCAGAAAAAAGTATTGAGCTCTGAGACCTTGTTCTACACATTTTCAGCATAATGAATACAGACTTTACTTCCTTCCCAATACTCTGGGTAACTTTGAGAAAGCCAAAGGAACTAATTTCTTAGAAATATTGCATTCTAAACTAAAAGCCAGCCAAGCATCTGCAGAGAAATAAACAGACATCGAGTGCCTACCATGAGTGAGGCAATGTGTTATAAACTGTAATCCACAATAAGTTGGTACAAATGATAACAGCAATAATAATTATTATAATAGCTACCATTGTTTGGCGACTCTGTGTCAAACTCTAACATAAATTTTTATAGGCAGAATCTCACTTAATCATTTTACAGACAAAGCCTAGAGGATAAACAACTGGTTCAAGGTCACAGAACTAATAAATGGTAGAGGTGGCGTCCAGATCTGAGTATGCTGACTCCAGAACCTATGCCTTACCCACATGCTGGAAAGATTTTTTTTTTTAATTTAAATAACCTCTTTCCTGTTCCTAGTTGAAACATAATCAAAGTTTCCTGTGAGGATGCAAGAAAGATGGCAAAAAAAAAGTATGACCTGCCTTATTTTATGGGTCACTCTGGCTACAGTTAACCTACCTTAGATTCTCATTTTCCAAAAGGTCCAGGCTATAAATAGAAACCCTGAACCAATGGGAAATAATGTGTGAGCGTGCAGAGTCAGGCTGACCCGTCAAGGCTTCTGCTTTGCAAAGAACTTTAAAGGGAGTATGAGCTTCAGAGATGTCGCCAGGAGGTTACTTGGATCAAAATATTCAGAAGTATTCTTCAGAAATCACTCCATATATTTAGATGCCCCAGTTTGTCTGCTCTGGGAGAAGGAGACTTAGTGCTCACTTAGTCCATGAGACTGTGCATTTCATTCTAAGAACATCAAAATTCTCAAATGAAAAAGTCGAAGTGGTATTTATTAAATATCATTAAATTTTGGTTAAAGAAAGAACCATAATAAAGCCAAGGGTGGACTGAATCTTTACTTGCCACAAATACCTGTTAAGTTTTTGCATGTAAGCTGTTTGGATGCTTGTTAAAATAAATGAGTATGAATGAGGTGAACAGAGAGCAGATGGCATAAAAGTTTATGGTCTGGCGACTAGGCAGGTAATTAGTGGTGCTATGAACTCCCCAATTGTGTCTGTGTTTTTAAAGGTCGTTTCCTGCATTTCATGAGAGTTGGGGAATTACATTTGGCCCCATAGAAGTTTGCTTGTACCATTATGAACGTTTATTTAGTCCACACTATTTAAAGTTGGTTGATTATATGTCTGTCTTTTTCACTGGCTAGTAATTCCTTTACTACAGGCTGGGGTGTGGCTGAATGTGCCTTATTCATTATTTATGCCCCCAAAGCACCAAGTACAATTTTTTCCACACAGTACCCACTTGCTAGGGAGAAGGATTTTTTTTTCCTAAAAATTTTCACCTTGTTGAATCTGAGATCCATGTTTTCTAACTACCAGGATTTGGGTTGCTTTTCTGTTAAATGCCTTCCAAAACCTCTTTAATAATTTCCTTAATGTCAAAAATCAACTTTACCTTAAATGACAGTTGCTTACAGAATGATAACTCTTAAAAGACTTTTTTAATTTGCAAAAATCGGAAACTGCAATTTTTATACTCAGGGGTTTCCAAAGAGAATCAGTGATAGGAGTCATTATGTTGAGATTAAAATGAGAGAGAGAGAGAGAGAGAGAGAAAGAGAGAAAGAGAAAGAGACTCTAAAACACATACACACTCCTCTCCAACTTGACCTCCCCAGTGTTTGACTCAGTTGTCCTCTTCCTGAGGGCTCTTCCTCTCTCTATATGCTCACACTGTTCTACTTCTCATGCAACCTTCTGGTATTTCTTTCAGTACCTCAGCAGTACCTCCATTGTACCATAACTTGTGTTCTTTTAAAACAATCAACTCTTTTTTTGGAAAATTTTTCCTTATTCTGTTGGTTCATTTGTTCATCATGTTCAAAACAAAACTGGTTTGCTTCTCTTTCTCATCTGCTTCCTGCTGTATGAATGCAGTTTCCTTTGGTGCATGGCCGTCCCTTATACCCAGTTGTTCAAGCCAGATACCTGGCATCATCTGTAATTCCTCCCCCTCTCTCATCCATTCAATCACCCATCAAGTTCATATGATTCTAAATCCTTAACATCCCACCCTCTCCTTCCTTATCATGATGGCTCTAAGTAAGGTCTTCTGGATACAAACTGTAAATGTGATCGGCTTACTTGACTAAGAGGTGAAATGGCTTCCCACTGGCTACTGCTCTCGAATCTCTGTGATGAGTAGAATGAGACGTGTGATAAACTCACCCTTCTAACCTTAGTTCCCACTGCCCATCCTATTTCATACCCTGTGCCATCATTCATGCTGTTCCTTTCATTCATTCCTGCTTGATTACCTCCTCTTTTTAAAATCTGTCTTATAATCCACTTCTTCTTTTCCTCCCCTACTATAGCCTTTATTCTGAGTTGAAGCTATACTTTGAATTTTCTGTTGCAGGATTGCTTTCACTTGATTTTCTCCTGAGTAATAGAGCATATTTCTCAGCTTTGTGTTGAACATGTGGCACTGAATGGTCCAGAGATTCTGCTTATGCCTATGAATACCTTGTCTATTCATTTCACCCCATACCCAGAACTCAGGGTTCATTGAAACCTAGAATTCAGAACATTTTAGGATTTCCTCTGCTGGCCAGAGTACCCCACTATCAATTTTCATTAATGGGGAAAGAAAACTACTTCTCTTCTACACAGATGATTAATGCATACTTTTATACTGGAACTCATTTTTTCACAAAAGGGAAGATGTTTATTAGTTAGAGACCATACAGACAGGTGCCTTAGCCACTGTGCATTCCTCTCTATCTCCTGATGACAATGAGATAATTGAAGAAGATAGGTATATTTCCCAGTTTGGGTGATTGTGCCAGGTTTGTTTTATTAAATGGAAATGCAGTGGAAGTTAGAACTACCTGTCATGACATTACAAGGCAGGATTAATTGTGGCCAGTGTTTCCAGGTGCTGTGTATATAAAGAGAGGGAAACAGTGTTACTGACTAATGCTTGGACTTTTGATATGAGAACAATCCCAAAAGAAAGTTAGGTTTCTTATACCTTGAAAACATTTGACCTGTTTAAAGTCAGGCATGTTGCTGGAGAAAACCAAGTCTGAAAACAAGAGTTTTGCACTTATGAATTTAAGCAAAGAAGAATTTACACACTAAAATTTGCACTCTTGAGTGTCAGTCAACATCAATACTTATAAAAGCAAGCTTTAATGGCATACTATTTTTAGGGAATTTGAGATACAAAAAAAAATCAAAATCTTTACACACATTCATTTCAACATAGAACAAGTCTTATTACAGGGAAGGTATACATTTATAATTATATAATAAGAGTTTTATCAAGTCTAGTAGATGAATATCACTTGTTTAAAAGCACTAGGTATTTTGAAAAGACACAAAGAAGTTATTCAAGTCTTAAGGGACACAGAAAGACATATTCTGTGTTGGAAGATAATTGAAGTATCATTCTAACTTCCCATTTGATGCTTGGATCGATCCTGCAATCACCTGCCACTCCTCCTGTAAATACATCAGTGAGAGGCAGCTTCCTATCTCCCAAGGCAATTCATTTCATATTTATATTGTCCTTTTCATTAATGATAGTAAATAACATTTATGGAGATGCTGAACCAAGCATTTTATCCTTAAAAAATCCTAATTAATTTCCTTCACATCCTTATAAAATGATACTATTATTATTTCCATTTTGCAGATGAGGAAACTAAGGCTTAGCAAGCTTGGGCAACTTGCCCAACATTGCACCACTGGTCAGTAAAGGACCTGGCTTTGACTTCATGGTCTGTGTTCTTACAGTGTATACAAATATGGCTCCTCTAATTCAACTTCTTCCCAATGTTGATTTGAAATCTCACAGGTCCTAAGTTTTAGTAGGATGACATGAAACATGTCTAATCCCTTTTTCATGTAGTTGAATGAAGACAGCTATCTTATCCACTCTCTCCCTTCAGTCTTTTTATGGAGTGCAGAATTACATTGCCTTCTATTTTTCCATGTGTGAGATAATTTCTAGGTCCTTTGGCATCATGGTCACTGTCCTCTGGACAAACTCTATTTTTAATTCTTATACAATTGGCATATAATAAATTTTCATTTTATATAAAATTATGACACAGAGTCATAGGTTTGTGGTCAGCCAAAGCTACTAAGTATTTTGCATGTAGTTTATAAATAAGCTATAACTTTGCTATCCTGTATTCATGCAATTGGTTCTTTTGAACTTGAATTTAGAACTTTGTACTTAACACAACTGTGTTTTGTCTTAATAATATTGTTTGTGTTTCTAGAATGCTGAAACTTCTTAGGATCAAGATTC
Source organism: Castor canadensis (assembly GCF_047511655.1). Taxonomy (NCBI): domain Eukaryota; kingdom Metazoa; phylum Chordata; class Mammalia; order Rodentia; family Castoridae; genus Castor; species Castor canadensis. The sequence continues at coordinate 87,312,138 of NC_133394.1, forward strand.
TGCCATTTAATGTTTTCTTATATTCCCTTTGTGTCCAGTAACATTTTTCATATATTAAACTGTCACAAACTTAGTGGATTAAAATCACAATTTTGCTTCTAATTCTGTGTGTCAGCAGTTAGGTTGGGCTCAGCTCAGCGTTTTTTTGGACTTGACTGAACTTAATCACACACCTGTGGTCAGCTGCCATGTCATGTGGGAACTGGTTGGTCTAGAAGAACCTCACCTGAGATGGCTAGTATCTACATGGTCTCTCATTCCCCAGTGGGCTAGCCTGGGCTTATCCACATGGCAGAGGATGGGCCTCATGACCGCAAATGAAACAAAGAGAGGTCCCTTGAGTCCTAAGCTCTGGCTAATCCCAAACGTACTTTTACTCCCCATTCTATTAACCAAGTAAGTTTCAAAGCTTGTAAAATTCAAGACTGGAAAAAGACTGTATTTACTGAGGACTTTCAAGGCCACTTTAAAGGTTCTACATATAGGAAGACATGAAAAGTGTGAGCATTTTTGAAATCTACCATACTCTTAGGATCATGCTGTTTGTGGGTTTGACAAGCACACCATCAAAATTATGCTTTAACATTTTCACAGAAATTTCAATTGAATAAGGCCTAAAAATCAAAAACTATATATGGCATACCATGTGTGTTTTTATAATCTCATAAGACAACATCACAAATATATTATGAACAATAAAAAGAAAAGTACATACTAACTAACATCATTCTATTTTATTTATTAAATTATTGTTGTACTGGGGTATGCTGTGACATTTGCAAAAGTTCTTACACTATATCATAGTTGAATTCACCCCCTCCATCATTCTCCTTCTTCCTCCTCCCACCATTGCTGGAATAGTTTTAACATGTCTCATTTTTCCATTTTCATACATAAGTACATATTCTGTTTCTAAAGAGGCATAATTTTAAAAATGGAAGATTTTCAAGGACCACCAACAGAATAATGCTGTAGATGAGATTAAACCAGATTTGGATCTGAAAAAAGTAAAGGCTAAAATATGACTGAGAGAGAGGAATGATAAAGATGTTGAGGTCAGGAATGAGCATGGGGAAAAGCAGGCAGGATTAGAAAACATACAAGGCCACTCTGAAAAATGAATGGGAAAAGAAACAGTGCTAGATGTGTGTATGGGGCGGGTCTATAATGAAAGAACCTGAATTTGAACTTTATTTTGTGAGCAGTTGGGAATTATAGTTTCTAAGTAAAAATATAATGTGATTTAAACTTTTCTAAAGCATTAATTTGAATGGGACATTTTTGGAGTCAGGGAACCCATTCACAATATGACTTAAAAACCAAATATCTGATGCCACCTTTTCCTGAGGTAGGAAAAAGGTGGTCTAAATAATTACCCTGCCAATAAGTTTTATTTCTTCTAATTTAAGGAACAGACAGAGGGTGCCAACATTTGGAAAGAGGTGAGTGTTCTTTTTCTTAATGAAGGGAAAAAGGAAATGTAACTACTTCTGCTTAAATTTGAGTCATTATGTCATGTGTACAGATTTTTCTAGGTTATTTCCCTCACTAGAAAAATGGTTTGCAGAAATAAAAAGCTGACGTTTTCAAGATTTAAAACCTTACAGATTGAACAAAACCACTGAGTAATCACAAAAGTCTTAGTTTTCTATTCTGGTATGGAAATGCTACTTGTAAGAAGATGTGACAGACACCCAGCCTTCTTAGATACTCTCTCAAACTGCATCCTGTTTTAGGGTTCCTGTAATAAACTCTGTTCTCCTATCAGGACACCAAGAGTGTTGGGAAAATTACTGAATGCTTAGAAAACAGTTTGGGATCCCCCTTAGAAAAACACTAGGTGTATAGTGTGACACAGGCCATTTTGGCTTTGTCTTATTGGAACACGTCCTTTCTAGAAGAAATGAATTTAAATTTTCATCTCTCCTGGACATTGAGTAAAGTCCATATTGATCCAATTTTTTAATGTTAGTAAATAAATAAAATCCTGGAAAAATACTGATAATTATTTAATGATCTTATATGGTACCAGAATAATAAAGTAATAGATAATAGAGTAAGAATTCTTAGCTTAAAATTATTAGAGTCCTACAAATGAACTGAACAGAGCTTTTTCAAAGGAAGAAGTCCAAATGGCCAACCCACACATGAAGAAATGCTCAACATCCCTGGCCACAAAGGAAATGATTCCACCTCACTCCTGTTAGAATGGCTATCATCAAGAACACAAACAGCAATAAATGTTGGCAAGGGAAAAAGGAACCCTCATACACTGCTGTCAGGAATATAAACTATGGAAAACAGTATGGAGACTCCGCAAAAAACTAAAAATAGAACTGCCATATGATCCAGCAATTCCTCAGAATATACCCGAAGGAATGTAAGTCAGGTTACAATAAAGACACCTGCATGCCCTTGTTCAATGCAATATTATTCACAATAGCCAAGCTATGGAAACAGCCAAGATGCCCCACTACCTATGAATTAAAATAATTAGGTATTTATGCACAATGGAATTTTAATCAGTCACAAAGAAGAATGAAATTTTGTTGTTTGCATGTAAATGGATGGAACTGGAAAACATCATCTTAAGTGAAGTCAGCCAGGCTCAGAAAGTCAACAGCCTCATGTTTTCTCATATGTGGATTATAGGCCCAATACTAATATTTAAATATTACGAAAAACAGGTCATGCTAAAGGGAGGTCACATATGACAGAGGGAGGGTAAAAGAAGGACGTTAAGAAGGTGAATACGGTTGATGTACTCTCTATACAAGAATGAATATAGAATTTTTAAACTTGTTGAAACCAACATAAGAAGGAGAGTAAGGTAGAAAGGAGAAAAATAGAGTTGATGAACCAACTCAGGTTATAATACATATATAAATGGAAATGTCAAAAGGAAACTCCTTGTGTAGCTATCCAAAACAAATAAACATTTTTTTTCTCTTACAAAATTGAAGAATAGGAGGGTGGAACAAGTCCTGCCCGCGGGGAGGTTAGTACCAGTGGGGTCGGGAGAGGAGCTGGGGAAAGTGTATAGGAGGGTGCATGTAGTGCAAATACTGTGCACTCATGTATGGAGATGGAAAAATGAGACCTGTTGAAACTATTCCAGAAGTGAGGGAGAGGGGAATAAAGGAGAATGCTGGAGGGGGTGAATTAAGTATGATGTATTTGATATATTGTAAGAACTTTTGTATATGCTACAATGTACTTCTACCCAGCAAAGCAATACAAAAATTATTAGGGCCCTAGTATAGTAACAGAAACAATTATTAAAAACTTAAAACAAGTGGCTACAGGGGTATAGCTCAGTGGTAGAAGATACACTGTTTGCATGCACAAGGTCCTGGGTTCAATATCAAGCACCACAAATAAATTTTTAAAAATCATTTGTGTATGTATATATCATTGGAAATTCTGTAAAGGCTAGATCACGTTGATAATACCTGAATCCACCAATGAATTTTAACATTACTGAAAGAGGGACACTTAGATATTACGTCTTATGATATGATGCAACAGGAAGTTGATGGCTCCACTTATGAAGTTTTTTTGTCAAAAATAATTACCAGAAGCTTATCAAATCTGTAGACCTAACTACCACTTGAATGGAAGTTTAGGGCTTAAAAGAATGTAGTAAATGACGTCACAAGGGTGCCGTCACCCAAATCCAGAAGCAGGGTATTCCTGAGGATGCAAGACCTACTTTCTTGAAAACAAATAAATGGCCTTGAACAGAAACGACCTGCCAACTAAACTCAGCATGTAGATCCTATGTGAATCTGGCAGCCAGATTCACAAAACTGAAGTGACAGTTTTGTTTTTGTTTTTTTATAAACCAGACAACATGAAGCTTGACTCAGGGAAAGAATTACTGTTATAATACATATATACATGTATACATGGAAACTGTTAATGTTGATGGGTGTGTTGTTTGCTATTTTAAAAGCTTTTATCTGACAGAGATATATATCTGGAGTATTTGTATGTGACATGATGTTATGTCTGAGATTTACTTTAAAATGCTTACGCAAAAGAACCATGGGCAAAGAAGGAGAGAATCAATGAACAAGAATCATAGAATGAGGCTGGAGATGTGGCTCAGTGGAGTGTACTTGCCTAGCACATGTGAGGGCCTGAGCTCACTCTCCAGCGCTACAAATATAAATAAATAAATAATAAGTACACGTGGCTCATAAGAATCCCTCTGTTTTTGTGTGTAATTATAAATGTCCATTCAAATTATTTGAGTCATTGGAAAAAGAAATCACAAAGGAAAAGATCAGTGTATTCTATTTCACCAAGAACTTCTATGCCTTCTTAAACAGTATGCTGTGAGAAGATTAATTACAAATACGACAGAGAAAGGATTAAGATTCAGTTTATCCACATGAAGTTTGACATGAAAAATACTAAAAACCCAATAGGTAAGGGATTAAAAACACAGAATTCAAAAGGGGGAAATATAGATTATTGAAAATATCCTCTTAGATGTAATCATTTTAAAAAGCAAGTTGAATTATTTTAAAGTGCTAAATCAAGCTATCCTCTAGAACACATACGGCTTTTATGTTCTGAAAAATAGTTATTTTTCTATGATCAATAGAGAAATCTTTTAAAATAGTAACAGCCTTTTTATTAAATGCCAACAAAGTGTCATGTGCTGTACAGTAAGGATTATTTTTGGAAAGTCTTTCTAACACTTCTCCAGGCTGATACAATCCTGGCCAAGCATCCTCGATGGGACTGAAGTGGGAGTATGTCAGTTGAACTCTGGGAGTGGGTTGTGTCAGGAAGCGCTTCACAGGGTGTTTCCAGGGTGTTGACAATGTTCTTAATTTGGTTGATAGCCATATGGGTGTTCCTTCATTTTTATTTATTTTTTGTAGTGGTAGGGATTGAACGCAGGATTGATTTGCCTTGCTATACTTCCAGGGGTGTTCCTTAACTACATAACTTGTGCATCTAGATTTTATCACTTTTTGGTAAATACATTATATTTTATGAGAAAATGGGTTTCTTGTTTTTTTTTTCTTTGTGGTACCTGGTTTTGTACTCAGGGTCTCGCCCTTGCTAGGAACTCTATCTCTTGAGCCACTTTTATGACCTGCTTTTGCTTTAGTTAGTTTTCAGATAGGGTCTCACACTGCTGCTCAGGGCTGACCTCAAATTCTGATCTTTCTACTATGCCTCCCGCATAGCAGGCATTGCAGGTGTGATAAACCATGCAATGTATGGAGAGATGGAGTTTGTTGAGATGGAGTCTTGCTGTCTTTTGGTCTAGGCTGGCCTCGAAGCTCCATGCTCTGATCTCTGCCTCCAAAGTAGCTGGGATTGCAGGCATGAGCCACATGTATCCAGCCTGTTGTTTTTTCAAGTAAGCTCCAACAAGTGTAGTCACCTGGTCACTTTGGGCTACCTTTGGGGTGGTTGGCCTACTATCACCCTCAGTGATTAAAGAGGATGTAACAGGCTTAGAATGCAGTCTATAGTGAGGAGGGTCTTCTTCCATGTTCTAGTAGAAATACTGACTGAACAGTCTTTCTGAAATGTGACTAGGCAGTGTGTATTGTGAAATAAGTTTCTAACCTTTGCTCCTCATCTCAAGGAAAAAGGAATAAGAATCATAGCTATATAGAACACACATAGCTATAGAACATAGTTCTATGTATAAGTATTTTATTATTTATGTGAATTTCTAATGACAAAAGTTAGAAACAACAAAAATGTTCAGAAATGGTGGTCAGTAAAAATAACTTAAGCTAAGAGTAACTTGGGGCTCTATAATGGTAAAGGCTATTTTCCAAAAGAAGCTTTTAAATCATGTCTGGCTATTGGGGTTCCCCAGAGACATCATTGGTTTGGGGCAAGTGTTCTATTCTGGAACTGCCCTAAGACTGGAATATCCCAGGAAAACCCAGGGATTCCCTGAGAAGTTTTTTTGTTTTTTGTTTTTTTTTTGAAGTCCCATGCATATGGGATGTTTTCAATGACCAAAAGAACTCCATGAATATAATGGATAAAGTTACTGTGTCAGGACTTTCTAAGAATGGGCAGACTCTGAGATAGTTTTCTAAGAGAGAAGATAGATTTATTCTTAATTATTTTCATCTTCCTATCTAGTTCCCCCACTGGTGAAGATGGAATAAAGGAGTGGATGGTTTGGCTAAGCTCTGATCTTAAGAAACCAACAAAGTTCATTCTCTATGGTACTGTGGCAATTTGTAACTGACATGCCCAAGAGGCTCAGCTCACCACAATATGAAAAAGAAAAAAATTAAAGTGCTTTGAAAAAATTTATGAAGTGTCTCAGACAAATGGGCAGCTATACATATAATAATATGTAATGACTTTACAGATTATTTACAGATCTGTTCCCTTCCTTATCATTTAGAGCAAGTAACTTTTCCTGAAACCATATTACCCTCATTGTGTTCCTTATCCCCTCTTTTCTCCCTGATCACCTTCAACTGTATTTAATGACCTGGAACCAGGGTATTATATTCTGTTCTCAAGAAAACCTCTTTCAGGGACAAGAGATTTAGTAAATTTCATCTATGAGTTTGAAATGCTAATTAATGACAAATAGGAATAGTATTTAGTTATTTACAATAGAATTTGTATTCTATTGTACAATAGAATAGGTATTTAGTTAGTTACAATAGAATTTGGAAATCTTTTCTTAGCTTACAGAAAAACCAAAACTCTTTTTCTGACTGTGAAAGTAATCCTCCCCTATTCTTCCTCATTATGGGTAATTTGGAAAATTCAGGGAAAATTAAGAAGGAAATAAAAATTTCCACAAACATAACCACAGTTAATAGTTTGGCATATTTTCTTCCTGTTTATGCATTTGTGTTATAAAGTTTAAAGTACTCAATATAGGCAGTTTTCTACCCAATATATTTCCTTTCACATTATAGCATGACCATTTCAAATGCCATTAAATAGATTTCAAACATCTAAATTTTAATCACTAATATTTGAGCATATTGCTACATCTTAAGTTAGTTTACCACCAACCAATTCTAGACAGTTTTGTTTTTTCTAAATTTGTCATTATAAATAACACTGACAAAAGGAGAAATACTTATATATAGATCTTAGTATATATCTGTGATTATTTTCTTATAACTATTCCTAAAAATGAATGGCAAAAGGTAGAAACAAAATTTTACAATATGTACTGCCTAATTACCTTTCAAGCAGGTTGTTCAGTCTGTTTGTCTACCAGCAACATAGAAGGTCAATCTCACTATGCCTCCATCAGCATTAACTATTAAGATTTTAACATTTGCTAGTTCAATAGGTTAGGTCATGATGTCTCAGTGTTTGCATTTGTATTATTCGTTTACTAGTTGTATTGATTTTTTCTTATGCTCATTTTTTTATATTTCTGCCTCTGCATATGATCATATCCTTTATCCATTTTTCTATTGGAATTTTATCATTTTTACGCTGGTTTATTTTAAATATGTGATCCAGATACAATAAAAATAATGCTAAACTATATATTTAACCATTGAATGCTTTATAATCCCCCAATCTTTCCCCTTCTCTCTTTTTTGTTCCTCATTTTTCTACTCATAAGGAGGGATGTCGAATCTTTAGTTCTGCTGATCGGCATGAAATGTGAGTGGGAGAATACAAATGAAATTGATGCACTTAAGAAAAGAGATGGAAATACTCTTTCTTTCTTTTTTTTTTTTGGTACTGGCATTTGAACTCAGGGCCTTGTACTTGCTAGGCAGGTGCACTACACTTGAGCCATGCCCTCTCAGGCTAAAAATTCACTTTTGAAAAGATGTAGAAGTATGAAAATACCTATTTTGGGGAAAAAGTTTTGAAAATATCAATAAGTTGGAGAGCTTTGGTAGGAGGGAGAAAGAGGGTGACAAAACAAAAGCTAGAATGGACTACAGTTTAGGGACAAGATGATAAGGGAGAGCAGCTGTGCTGATTACTGAGACTTTGATAAAAATAATGAGCACAGATAATTTTTAGTAAACTTTACTGTTTCATGTAAAGACACCTCATGTTTGTGCATACCTCTGTTCCTTTACACAAGATAATCTGTGTATCTTCATTGAGGGATCTGCTGTGCTTTTTACGAAAATGGATTTGTATTGGTGTTGTGTTTGGACATGTCATTAAGTAAAGATGGGCCCAAAGAGAGGGTGATAAAGCGAACTTAATATTAATAATTATTAATAACAAACATAAATATTTAATAATTAATATCAATAATAAATATTAGTTATTAAATATTGATATTTGTTAAACTTATATAGTAAATATAAACAATCCTGTCATTTTTTTAAATTTTCCATTATTTTTAAGGTTTTCATAACACTTTATAAAAATAATATTCACTAGCACTTGGGAGGTAGAAGCAGGGAGATCAGGAGTTCAAGGCCAGCTTGAGCTACATTGCAGCTTCCAAGTCATTCCGGAGGCTATATAGGAAGCCCTGACTCAAAAAATAAAAATTAAAAGGTAAATGATTCATTGGTGATATTGTAAAACTAGGTTTTCTTTTATATTACTTTAGACTCAGAATTTACATAAGCCTTCTAGGAGGTAGATATAACAACTTATAAAACTTAAAAACATAACCCTCCAATGTGGGAAAGATACATATATATCAATGAGGTATGAGAGAACCGCCCCGTCCCCCCATGAAGGAGGTCATTTGGATCAATGCTGGCAATCAGTTGTCATAAACAGAATGTCTTCTTCTATCAATTATATTTCAGTACTTTCTGATATCTACATTTTAATTTGGAGTCTCACAAACTATTTTCCTGGGCTGGCCTGGAACTGCACAATCTTCCCAATCTCAGTCTCCCAAGTAGCTGGAATTACAGGTGTGAGCCACCAGCACCTGGCTTCAAGGAAATTATTTATACTATTGAAAACCAATAGCCAAATCATAGCTAACTGTGGATCACCAGAGACATTCCTATTGAGCTGTAAAACAAGACAAGGATGTGTATTAAAGACCACTTTTATTGCATATACAAATGTCTCTTTAACTTAGTGAGGAAGGCATCATTAGTATAGAATACATTTAACCTTGATTAATACATGATACATCAATAATACCATATTGTAGAAGAGGAAACCAAAACTCCAGTGGTGAGGAACTTACCCACGGTTAAGTAGGTACCAATGCAGAATGTGAACTCAAGTCTGTGATCTTCCAGTCTGTTCACTAGACCTTGCCTACCTGATCTGGAGCAAAAGCAAAGCATTCTACTTGCTAAATAGCTGGAAGTTTTATAGAATGCTTTCACACACTTCTTGAATTTTTCAGGATTAACTTTTGGTTAGGTAGACCCATGATCATTCTTAAATAATATCAAATAAAGACTAAAGCTTGGAGTGAGTTCCTTACCTCATAGGGGATTTAACTGCATCATAGTGTCTGTCATGTATTCCCTGAGAAAGATAAAGCAAGCAGTCAAAGACAGGGTGCTCCATATTCAGAGGTGCCCATCATGTGCTAGCTAATACTGTTGGTTTTCTCTCATCTGTGTTTGATAATACTTCATTGATATAATTTTGTGAGGACTGGCGTGAGTTCAGGGCTTTGAGAAAAAGCCAGACTAGAAAGACTTAACTATCCTATTATGTTGAGAAAGAAGATCTACAAGAGAATTTTCAAGTTAATAAAATTGGTGATAAGGAAGGCAGTATTCTTTCTTTTCCAAATAATTTCCTAATCCTTGAAAACCAGCATTTCATATTATATTTCAACACAGAATGAAGCCAAGATTCTTCATAGCTTGCTGGAGGTTTTACCAAGTATTGGTGCCAATCTACAAGCTTAAACTGTTTCTGCTGTTCTTAGAAAGGGTAATTATGCAATTTTATGTTCTTTCAATCTTTATGTTAGAAAGAGGGCTGGCGGCATGTGGCTCAAGAGGTAGAGTATTTGCTTAGCAAGTTCAAACCCCAGTCCTGAGCAAAAAAAAGAAGGAAAAAAAGAAAGAAATGTAAATTTGGGGTTTCAGAGGTATTGTTGCTATGTGCCTAACCTGCTCATTTGTACTTGTCTGTGACCTTTATCCCAGATTTTCCTTGAAAGATCAGGTTTGACTGGGACTATGTCTTCCTTATTTTGAATTGCTGTGGCATGAGGAAGCTAGAACATACCCACTGTGCATTAATGAAAACATTTGTAATGGGGATAGTTAGGAAAACAGTACTCAAGGGATTATTTTTTTGAAGGCAGTCTGGATTTCTCCATATTAAATCCTACTGGTAAGCTGTGTGTGTGTGTGTGTGTGTGTGTGGTGGGGGCGTAGGGGCGGTGTTGCCACTTCTGGCAGCTGAACTAACTCTTTAAAGGATGTCAGATCTTTGTGGAATCATTTGACAATGGCATGTCTTAGACTTCTTTGTACTTACAGAATAATTTTAACAATATTAACGATAAGTAATTTTGTCATTTCTGGTCCTTAAACAGTGTGTCCATACTGTGGACTATTATAAAAATCATGTATTTAAAACAGATGGAACAACTTGGGGGACTATTGTGTAATAGTCAATTAAAACTGTCAACTGAGATTTAAGTTGCTTGAGTCCTATCTCTTTTTGTGTCCAGTAACATTGACCTAGCTCAGAGTGAAGGGCCTTTATTTTAAGTGTTTTAAAAGTCTCGTGAGAATTGAAACATAGAAGTCAATGACAGATAGGCTTCTTGGAAATTGAGTCTGGAAAATTACTGAGCACAAAGCTCATCTCTCAGACTACTAGATTTCCCCATTGAGCCTTTTCCCTGCCTGCCTGCTCCATACTTCTCTCCCTGCCATGCCAACTTCTTTTCTTTAAACAGGTTTTGCTCTCATAACTGCAGCTTGCCCTTAGTTCAAAATGTTTTCCTTAGCACCTATCACATCTTGCATTACTCATCCCAGCTGCATTACTGATTTCATCTCTCCATCTCTCAATTCTAAATTCCTAAACTGATTATACTAGTTCAGCTTTTTGAGTCAGTCCACAACTCCTAGATTCTTGGTCTAAGAATGGGCTGTCCTTGAGTCTAGTGGCCAGAGAGGTCAGGTCAGCTGGGCTTGAAATATGTATGCTGAGGCGAACAAGCACTATAAGTATGCCTAACAATTAAATATAATATAGGAATATACATGCATAAGAAATAGACTAGGAAAATCTGTCAAAATATTAACAGCAGTTGTCTCTGGGTAGTGATATTAAAAAGATTTCTTTTACTTTATTTTGTCTAAGTTTTCTTCAGTGAACACATATCATTTTATAATCACAGGCATAATATACTTCAAACTGATCAATTTTTTAAAAAAAAGAGTGGTAATGTTAAGAGCTGGGGTTATAGTTTCTTGGTAGGGTACTTACCTAGCATGCACAGGCCCAGTACTGCAAAGGAAAAAAATAACAGTGTTAAAACTGAAAAGGATCTCAGAATGTTATAATTCACAACACTTTGATTTACAGAGGTTGAAACAGACCCACATAGATGAAATGACTTGCCCAAAGTCACTTAGAAAGTAGTTTCCCCAGCTCTCTCTCCTCCATGATTGCTACTATATGTGACGGTGCCTTGCCTGAACCAAATGAGATAAATGCCGCTGTTTGCAAGACAGAGCCTGTAGGTTTTGGATCTTTGAATGTTTAGTCTAACTGCAAACTGCTCTAAATCCTTCAAACTTGGAAGTTTGTTAAAAAATAATATCTCTGTTGACTTGGAACAGACCTCCAATCCCCAGGTTTCATTAAACCATCATTTTGCTATGAGCTAGATTTTGTGAAAGGCTTTTGGGTGTACCCTCCAAACTGTCAGCTCCGCTTCATTTTAAATACCAACAGTAGAGAAGCAAAGCAAGAGTGAGGGAATTTCCAGATGTGAAGTACCAGCTCATTCTATATTGTCTGTCACTTCTTTCCCTCCAGTGTGTTTCCTCTTGATGAATTAACTTGATCTCTCAAGAAGAGAATAAAGTCTAAGGATCAGAGTGGAATAGAGGCTGAGAATATACCCTGGGAGAAAAGGAAAGAAGTTAAATCTCCAAAGATTTCATTCAAAGGCAGGACTTTAGAATGAAATGAAATGCCTTCCCTGGCAGCAAAAGGGTCTTGTAGAGTTTGAAACTGGCTTCAGCTTAACCTGGAGGAGATAAAAGCCCTGAGGAATTCAGTCACTTTTAGCTGTCACCATGCACAGGGGTAATCCTGGCTCTGCCACACTGACAATGTAAATTCCCCCTATATGGAGTCTCAGAGGAGTCAAGACAAGATTCAGGTAGAAGTCTTCATACTTAATTTTCAGCTTATTTAGTATTTATTTTATTGTTGGCTTAGAAGAGGATGAACTAATATGGTGGATCACATGAATGACAGGCTCAAAATTCTGAAAGTCTATAATGTAAGCTTGAGATATTATCCAAAAAAGTGAGATGAAATGCTAAGAATAAATAAAGGTAATGTCCTAAACTCAAATACAAAGTATTTAGTCACACAAATAAAGGATAGGTTGGTGATACTTAATGTAGTTGACATAAAAACTTCTTAGTGATGTCAGTTAATTTCAAGCTTAATAGGAGTCTAATCCAAGATGATGAATATAGGAAAATAAATATCTGAGAAAAATTTTTCAGCATTCACTGTTCCATGTTAGCAAAATGACAGAAGCAGACTGTGGGAAGAGGGTCCACAAGGCATGTTTTAGGAGTAAGGATAGTTGTCTTGGATGTTCAGATTGGGGAAATGGGGAGGAAAAATACGTAACAATTGTTTCCAAATGTTTGAAGGATACTCATAAAGTTAGAAGGTTTTGATATAGACCCAAAGGCTGGATTTACAGAAAGCAGAATTCATTTATAAAAGAGGAGAAGCTCATTATCCCAAACTGTAAGGAGTCCACTGTGAGACAGCGTGTTCTCTTTCATTAGAAGAGGTAAACAGAGGTTAAGAGCAAGCTGGATGATGGTGACATGTCTCCTAAGACTAATTATATGAATCAGAGTATCAAAAAATTAACACTTCATTTGATTTTTCTCCTTTGTAACATCTTTTGCAAAAACTTGGTGATATCACTGCTATTGTTATTTAAAGGTAGACATTGAGAAAGTTAAGATATTGAAATGAATTAAAGAGCTGGAGGCATGGCTCATATGGTAGAGCATCTGCCTAGCAAGTGTGAAGCCCTGAGTTTGAACCCCAATACCGCCAAAAAATAAGAAGGAAATAATGAAATGACTTAAAGTAAGAGCAAAGTACTGCTGTCAAAGTTGTCCCAATGCATTTTTTTTTAACAAGCTCTCACTATATAGTCCAGTCTAGCCTCCAACTTCAGGTCCTTCAATCTTTGCCAAGTGCTGAAATTACAGGTACCCTTCTATTCCCAGCCCCCCAATCATTCTTTAGTTCATTTATGCTTGTGGAATGCTATGAGATTTCTGAAATATTTACTTATAATTCTCTCAAGAATCATTTATAGAGTACCTGCTATGTGCTAGGCAGTGATTGTTGCAGGATTCGGGAAACAAACATAAAAAGGCCATGGTTCCCTAGAATTCAGTTACATCTGGAATTATCATCCTAATAATGTGCCAAAATGATATATTCTTAACATTACAATGAACTTCTCTTTCTTAATTTAATATTCACTATGTCGTTATATGCTTTGACAATGTAAGATGAAAGTTCTTTCAATGTACCTATGTGAACCTTTCTGATGTTTTAGTAACTTTTAAGTGACAACTTTTCATATACCACAGTTAAGAAAAATGATTATATTGCATTCTTTTTAAGTGCTGTAAAAACAAACAAATGTGCATTTGTTACAAGCATCCTCAATGCTGTTGTCTTTGAATATCTGGCAGGTTTCTTCAGCACTTATATCTAAGATATCTTTTCATCTTATTAGTTGAGCTGATGAAATTTAAGTTCTGAAGAAATCTCAGATAATTAGACGCCCTTTGATCTGGAGTATTCCACAGTTAATGTGTGAGCAGATGTTGCTCTGCATTAAGCATAAAGATAAAAAAAGAGTTAAATGGGAGGTTAACTCTGTGGAAGGCTCCAATGGCATTCAACTGGTTCTCTGGACTTCTGCTTAGACATGAGGCAACTTGCAAATTAGGTTCCAGCGTTATTTGCTCCTTGCTTACTGTGCAACTAGCTGCTTTCTTCTTATTATTTTTTTAATAAATTACATCAAGTTTTAAAAAAAAATTAACATTCAGTTTGATAAAACCACCAGAGTCCCATCTGTGTGTGCAGGTTCAGGGGGCAGAGTTAGGGGAGGAGCTGTGTGGTAGATCTGGAGATGAATGAGATTATTTTTAGCAAATGAAAAGGCATATTATTTCCCCTATGGAGAAGAGCTAGTCTGTTTAGCAAGTTGGTTACATCTTCATCACTGCTTGTTGCTGAGGATTGACTGACTAATGAATCTGCATGCTGAGAACTCAAGTAGGAGAATCATGTGCTTAGAAAGAGTCCTATACATTTTTCTGAATACCTATTTCTTGAAATGGGCAGGATAGCACAGTTAAGTGTAGGTTACTTTACTTCAGAATATAAGAATTATTTTGAAATAATAATTATAACCAATTGCTATTTTTATTTTAACAACAGCACTGAAACGGAAGCCAATTATAACAACAGCACTGAAACAGAAGCCAATTATGGTTAAACTCACACTTCATCACCAATTGTACAGCTATAGGAAATCAGAGTGCCATAATAATAATGAACCACAGTGGCCCCAGTTTATATGCCACCTCTCTTCCTATGTAACTAATGAAATTCATGAAGGACTTGTGATAGTTGTCTCTGTATATTAGTGGAAACAAACATCTAATGTCTTCAGTAGTTTCCAGGATCCTTGGAGAATCACTAATTGTATTTTTGCAGTACTGGTGATCCTTAGATAGGGGTTGGTTGCAATATTCATGCTAAGTGGCTTTAATGGATCTCCTTCTAGATACTGCTTTTGCCTGGTGATGCTGGGCACACCCACAGTCCTCCCTGCTGTCCATCTGGAACCCTTCCCTTATTGAAGACAGTCAATGACTTTACCCACAGCAGCCAGAATTCACCTTGATCTTCTTATGGTTCCTTACAGTATTTAACACTTGTATCAAAAATGAGCAGAGTGGGTGGGAAATGTAGCTCAGTGGTAGAGCACTTGCTTAGGATTGCAGGGCCCTAGATTCAATCACCAAAAGATAAAAGGAAAGAGCAGAGAGTAAGAGCAAACTTGAAAGGAACCATTTTCTCTGAGGTAGGAAAACAAGGGTACAAGACAGACTTGTCTTTTTAGTATGTACATATTCAGTACTTCCCAAGATTTCCCTTTTAACTGAGCCATTGCTCTTACCATCCAGTATACAATCAACCCAGATAAGTTTCAATGCCACAATTTTCTGAAAGCCAACTGATGGAACTATAAAATTCATTGCTAGAAACTCCCAGGCAGCTGTGAAAATACTGGCCAGCATATCAGCAAAGTGTGTACAGCCTCCCATCCTCTGAAAAAAGCACCCAGCCACTTCTTTCCTTTCTCTCTCTCTCTCTCTCTTTTCTTCTCCCAACAAGCAGAAAACAGAGCATCAATCAGAATCAAACTCTGCGACATCCTGGACCCCTAGCCTGTGGAAAACCTACACTGCACCACTATTTCTCCCCACCAGCTGGCTCCAAAGCTGCTTGTGTGTGAAACTGCAGAAGGAACAGGTGAGCATCATGCACCATGCGTAACTCCCCTACCTCCTGCCCCCAAAATAATCCAGCACAGCCCTATGGGCAGACTGAACCCTACCCGCCCCCCCAGCAAAACTGAAAAACATAAATAGCAAACTGTAATCTGACATTGACAATGGAGGTCCGGGTGGAACACTGAACCTGCCCCAGAGAATTAGAATGGGGCAAGGAGCTGAACGCTCAGTGACACACGTGCAAAGCAGCAAAGGCTGAAAGCAGGGGCAAGTGACAACTCAATCTCCCTGAGGAGACCTGGCACCCAGCAGAGACTGGAAGAGGCATAAAGGCTAAGAGAGGGAGGGGGTGACAAACCAACCTCCCAGACCTCCCAGCGGTTCTGCCTGCACTAAGCAGAGATCAGGAAGAGCACAAAGGCTGAGAGCAGGGATTGGGACAACAGGCCAACCAACCTCCCAAAGCAGTGCAGGAGGTGGATCCCAGAGCTGATCTCTGAGACAGAGGGCAACATTCAAAGCTGAATTGCTCCACCTTGCTGGGGAGAAGAGCTGAACAAACAGAGCTGCAGCTGAAAGGCAACAGAGCTGTCACCTGGTGAAAACAACAGCTCTGACCACCTTGCATGAACTTGCAGTCTTACCTCACTTCATGATTCCAAATAATCTTGTGGACAGAAGGATCAAATACCACTCACAAGCCAGTCAACTCAGAGCTTCCACTTTTATGCCAACACTTAAGGAATAACTCCAGAACTTTTACCTATAGAGTGAACTTTTTGTAGTTCCTGAACCTGGTATTTTTTATTGTCTTATTTTTTTCTTTTTCTTTTTTATTCCTGTATTATTAACTTCAGCATCACTATTTTCTTATCCCTATTCTTACCCTCTTCACTTTCCCTCCTTCTCCTGTACTGCAATCCATGCTTGTCCCTCCCAACTACTCTTTCTGCCCTTCTCATCCACTCTTTCCCCTGTCCTCACCTCCCCTTCCTATCCTCCCCTGACCTGTCACCACACTACCCTTCTCTCCTACACACGCACCACCTGTTGACTGGCCTACTGTACCAACTGTACACAACCCCAACCCCCTGCAATCCCTGACAGAAACACCCTGCACTACAACAGAAATACACCCAAACACACACAAGATACACAAAACCCAGCAGCCCCTATAACAATTCCCAACCCACCCATCCCCTTTTCACACCCCCCCTTTTTTAGTGCCACCTTTACCAATTCCCCAAAATCTATAATTAGCCTAATAACCATTACCCCTCCAACTCTGACTGTTTATAGATATTATCATCAAGAGGATTTCTGTATATTATGTAAACAATTGTTCTGGCATTCAACCTGTGAATTTGTTATTGCTAAATTAGACCTCCAGGCCAGGGACAGAAAGAGCACATCAACCTAGCTAACAACCAGGTCAGTCAGGACACAAAAATTAAATCAGGGAAAGAGATCAGGCAATCAAATCTGCCAACTAGCCTACCAAGTGGAGTGATGGGAAGAAGAATAAGGGATAGAAAACTCTCTCCTCAAAAAAAAAAAAAAATTCAATACAGGATTCAGTGGAAAAGGAAGAAAATGAATACCCAGTTCCTGATCTCAAGAAAACAATGATAAATGTCAGTAAGAAGCCCAGTGACACATACATAAAAACTATCAAAGAGGAAATCTTGGAACTAATCTCTGAGAAATTCCTGGAGAACATAGGAGACATGGTAAACCAGAATGTATAAGACACACTCAAGAAATTTCAAAACACCAAAAATAAAGAACATGAGAAGACACAGGAAACAAAGAAAGGAACTCAGAGAGGACTTCAACAAACATCAAAGTGAAACAAAGGCTCTATAAAAAGAGATACATGAATTAAAGAGGGCAACGCAAATTACAAAAGAGGAGTTAAACAAACATGGAAAACCTCAGAAGAAAGAATCAAACAGAAATCCTGGAAATAAAAAGTCCCTTTAGTTAAACAAAAAGCACAGTGGAAGGCCACTCCAGAAGACTAGAATAAATGGCAGACAGAATCTCAGAGCTTGAAGATAAAATAGAAATTAAAGAAAAAGCAGAAGAAATCTTAGTCAAACAACTCAAGAGTTGTGAAAGGAATATGCAAGAACTCAGCAACTCCATCAAAAGACCAAACCTGAGAATCATGGGCATTGAAGAAGGAGAAGAGGCACAAGCCAAAGGGATACACAACATATTCAATAAAATAATGACAGATAATTATAACCCAAATCTCAAGAAAGTTTTGCCCATTCAGGTACAGGAAGCCTCCAGGACACCAAACAGACTTGACCAAAATAAAACCTCTCCATGGCATATTATCAATAAAACAACAAGCTCAGAGAACAAAGAAAGAATATTGAAAGCTATAAGAGAGAAAAAAACCAAATAACATATAAAGGTAAACCCATCAAAATAACAGAGATTTCTAAACAGAAACTTTAAAAGCAAGAAGGGCATGGAATAAGGTATTTTAGATACTGAATGAAAATAACTTCAGCCCTAGGATACTCTACCCAGCAAAACTATCATTCATAATTTATAGAGCAATAAAAATCTTCCATTATAAACAGAAACTAAAGCAATATATGACCACCAAGCCACCACTACAAAAGATTCTATAAGGAATTGTGCACACAGAAGATGAAAGCAAACAAAGCCATGAGAGGATGGGAAGCATCAAATCACAGGAGAAGAAAAGACAAGTAATCAGAGAGTAACATTGATTCAGCTGCACACAATCAAAGCCTTAAATAACAAAAACAACTAAATGGCAGGAATCACCACACACCTATCAATGTAAACACTGAATGTCAACAGACTCAACCTCCCTATCAAAAGACACGGCTTAACAAACTGGATTAAAAAGGAAGATCTGACAATCTGTTGTTTACAAGAGACCCATCTTATTGACAGAATAAACACTGACTTAGGGTGAAAGGCTGGAAGAAGATTTACCAAGCCAGTTGCCCCTGAAAACGGGCAGGAGTAGCAATACTTATATCAGACAAAGTAGTCTTCAAACTTACATTGGTCAAATGAGATAAAGGACACTTCATACTAATAAAAAGTTCAATACAGCAAAAGGAAGTAACAATCATCAACTATATGCACCCAATGTCAGTGCACCCAATTTCATCAAACATACACAAAATACATATGAACTCCAACACAGTGGTAGTGGGAGACATTAAAACCCCTCATCACCAATAGATAGGTCATACAAAAAAAAAAAATCCTAGAACTAAATGACACTATAAAACAAGCAGACCTAACTGATGTCTACAGAACATTTCATCCAACAATAACATAATATACATTCTTCTCAGCAGCCCATGGAACTTTCTCCAAAATAGATCATATCTTAGGGCACAAAGGAAGCCTCAGCAAATATAAGAAAGTAGAAATAACCCCCTACATTCTGTCTGATCACAATACATTAAAACTAGAACTCAACAACAAAAACAACAGCAGAAAACATGCAAATAATTGGAGACTGAATAACACATGAATAACAATATAACAACAATATAAACAACATAACACTGAATAATAATCAGTGGGTCATAGTCGAAATAAGAGAAGAAATCAAAAGTTTCCTGGAAGCTAATGAAAATAAAAACACAACCTACAAGAACCTATGGGAGACAGCAAAGACAGTCCTAAGAGGAAAGTTTATAGCCATGAGTACATGTATTAAAAGGACAGAAAAACCTCAAATAAACAAACTAATGCTACATCTCAAACTCCTAGAAAAACAAGAAGCAAAACCCAAAACAAGCAGTAGGTGAGAAATAATAAAAATAAGTGCTCAAAATAAAAAAGCTGGTTCTTTGAAAAAATAAACAAGATTGACAAGCCCCTGGCAAATCTGACTAAAATGAGGAAGGAAAAGACCCAAATTAGTAAAATCAGAAATGCAAAAGGGGAGATAACAACAAACACCAAGGAAATCCAGGGCATCATCAGAGACTACTTTGAGAACCTATATTCCAAAAAATTGGAAAATCTTGAAGAAATGGATAAATTTCTTTATACTTATGACTATCCAAAACTGACCCAAGAGGATATTAGCCACCTAAACAGATCTATATCACATAATGAATTTGAAGCAGCAATAAAGAATCTCCCAAAAAAGAAAAGTTCAGGATCTGACAGATTCTCAGCTGAATTCTACCAGACCTTCAAAGAAGAACTAATGCCAACTCTCCTTAAACTTTTCCATGAAATAGAAAGGGAAGGAACACTGCCTAACTCATTCTATGAACCAGTATTATACTCATTCCAAAACAGGATAAAAACATATCCAAAAAGGATAACTACAGACCATTCTCCTTAATGAACATTGATGTAAAAATCCGCAATAAAATAATGGCAAACCAAATCCAACAACATGTCAGAAAGATCATTTACCATGACCAAGTCAGCTTCATCCCAGGGACGCAGGAATGGTTCAACATACACAAATCAATAAATGTAATTTATCACATTAATAGAAGCAAAGACAAAAACCCACATGATCGTCTCAATAGATACAGAAAAAGCCTAAGAACACACACAAAAAAAATGCTCACCATTCCTGGCCATACAGGAAATGCAAGTCAAAACCACACTAAGATTCCACCTCACCCCTGTTAGAATGACTACCATCCACGCCACAAAAAATGTTAGCGAGGATGAGTGGAAAAAAGAACCCTCATACATTGCTGGTGGGAATGTAAGCTAGTACAACCACTTTGGAAAACAATATGGAGGCTTCTTAAAAATCTAAACGTAGATCTGCCATATGATCCAGCAATACCACTCCTAGGATATACCCGAAGTAATGCAATTCAAGTTATTACAAGAGCACCTGCACACCCATGTTTATTGCAGCACTATTTACAACAGCCAAGCTATGGAAACAGCCAAGATTCCCCACTACCAATGAATGGATCAAGAAAATGTGGTATTTATACACAATGGAATTTTACTCAGCCACAAAGAAGAATAAAATTTTGTCATTTGCAAGTAAATGGATGGAACTGGAGAACATCATCTTAAGCGAAGTTAGCTGGGCTCGGAAGGCCCAGCTAACATATGAGCTCCCTCATATGTAGATTATAAACCTAAAATAAATGTAGTAATATTATTCGACATGGGTCACACATGTCCCACGTTTGAAGGCAAGAACACGCATAGGAGGAATAGGGAAAGGAAAGGAAACCTAATCCTTAAATGTGGTTGATGTGCTCCCTGTAGAGGAGCAAATAAAGTAATCTTAAATTGGCAGAGGCCACTATGGGAAGGGGACCGGAAAGTAGCGAAGAGGTCTGGTAGAAATGAACCAATTTGGGTTGCAATACACATGTGCATGGAAGCAATGCTAGGAATCTCTCTGTATAGGATCTTTATCTCAAACTAGCAAAAGATATGTCTTTCTTATTATCTCCTATACTTTCTCTTCAACAAAATTGGAGAACAAGAGGGTGGAACAGGTTCTGCTTGAAGCTGAGGGTGGGGCTGGGGGGGACTCAGGGGGAGCACAAACAACGTATACACATGTAAGTAAGTGTAAAAACAGTAAAATAAAAGAAACTCCCAGGCATAGTTCATATATATACATGGCTGTGATTGTAAAATGAGAAATGGAGCAAGAAATCCTGATGCTAATTTGCATCATCATGACATGTAGGATCAGTACAGGTGCCCATCTAAACTGAGAGCCTACTCTGATTTTTTTTTCAAGGTAGTGTCTTGTGAACTATTTGCTCAGGCTGGCTTCAAACCATGATCCTCCTGATCTCTGCTTCCTGAGTAGCTAGGATTACAGATGTGAGCCACCAGTGCCTGATTGTGCTGCACTTTTATATCATCCTTAAATTAAATTCCAGACTATTAGGTGTCAATGCTGTCTAAACTTATCCTTTTTAAAATAGTTTTCAGATGTCCTGTAAATAATGTGGCCAAGATAAAAAATATGAATGTCTGAAGAATTAAAACTGTTCACTGGCCATCAAACTAAATGTCTTATTCATAAATGATGAATTCTAGGAAGAAAATCATTCTATTATTTTAAGAAGCTCTGACTGTTCTCATTTCTTAGTCTGACATAAATCCATCTAGCTAAGCTCCTACAGATGGAATGTACATGTGTATTATGATAACAAGATGAATCAGAATTTCCAAATATTCCAAATCAGAAAACACCTGGAGCTGGCATATAGTAAACTAAGGTCCATCTTCACAGAGAGTTCAGGCCTATTAACCTTGGTCAATTAGCTCTTGCAGTCTTCATAAATCTTCAACAGAAGACTCCAGCTTAGCATGCTTGATAATGAATGTAATGTTGATAATGGCCCAAGAAAAGCATTAGCCAGAGAGACTATATTAAAACATGCAAATGAATGACAGCTATTAATTATGGTGTTACCGCTAAACTCAGACCAACCAAAGTTGCAGGCCAGTAAGAGCCAATGGGTGTTACAATACAGCTAGTCCCCATCTCTCTAATTTAGAAGTAGTCTAAAAGCAGTATTTCCTGTGTGGTTTTCGCTTCAAAGATCTTACTACACAGAAAAGGCCCAAGATGTAGCTTCCACTGACCTTGATCATGGCAACTCTGCCTATCTGGCCCATGCCTGGTGACTTGTTACCTCCTTTCCCAAATTTTTACCTAATTTTCTCCCTCAGTTTCTGTGGGATTATTTTCTTGAGCTGGCCCCTGCCTCTAGCCTCCCTAACTGGTCTCACCCTGGGCTTCCAGGGCTAAGTGGACATTCTTATTTTGGCTAAATAAAGCCAAATACCTCAAAAATCCAGACACGGTGACATCCCAACACCCTTCAGATCTGTCTTCTCTTTGGCCACTGAGTCTGGCCCTGATTGAATTAGGATTTCTTATCATCCCTCAACACTGATTTTGATCCAGCCACACTTCCCTGCTGTCCAGTGAGCTTTCCTGAGGGCCTAACTTGATCCTGCCAGTCCTTTCTCCCAGGCAAAAGCTTTCATCACAGCATGGTTTAGGCTAAACCGTGTGTGAGATATAGAAATGCATTTCATATGCAAAGGTAAAAGATGCTTTCCAAGAACCTCAGTTGTCTGAAGCATTTCAGATACTCTTACAAATTAGAGACTGCAGAAAGTAATCACCAACATTCTGTTTGGGGGCAAACTTGAGAAAAGTGCCTTTCAAAATCCATTATATTGTAGGCCAGGATTGTGATGTAAAAGTTATATCACGTGGAATTAGTTGATCTTTATTACTCTCTAATAATAAAATATATGAATTGGATATATTCAGTAGGTGGAGAGCAATAGATTTCAATTTTTTTTTCGGTAATAACTATTAAAATAGTCTATTGCATTGAGTTCCAAAAGAAATTGATTCTAGTTGTAGTTTATCAATAATTATAAAAAATAATTTACTCTAAGGACCTTTGCTAAAGTTGGGTAACTGTATAACTACAACTGGCATTTCTAAAACCACAGTATAAGGCTACAGAATGGCTTTTTCACAGGAAAGCTTCCAGTTAACCTTGTGAGGTTAAAGGGTTAAAACCTTTCAGAAAAGGAAGAAGTTCACAGAGAGAACAAGTGGGTATCAGTAAAGACCAACTGTACAAAGCTGCCAACAAATACACCTGGTTATTATTTAAGAAAACTGGAGCTTACAAGTAGGATCTGTGCTAGTCACTATGTCATTTGAATAAAATAATTGGAGCTGAGCTCTGGAGGTAGCATAATTTAAAAAATGGTCCTCAAGTGTTTTTTAATGCATGGGTCACCTAAAGAGCTTATTGCAGGGACCATTCTGGCACTACCACAAGACATCATCCTGGTTCAGTAGGTTTGTTGTAATCAACATTTACAATAATCAGCCTGGGTGACTTTTTTTTTTTTTTTTTTGTGGTGGAACTGGGGTTTGAACTTAGAACTTCATGTTTGCTAGGCAGGAACTCTACCACTTGAGTCACTTCACCAGCCCTTTTTTGTGTTGGGTATTTTCAAGATAGGATCCCACGAACTATTTGCTCGGGCCAGATTCAAACCTTAAACCTCCTGATCTCTGCCTCCTGAGTAGCCAGGATTACAGGCCTGACTCAGCAGTGCCCAGCTTTCAGGTGATTTTGATGTTGGTTCCATGAAGCATAATTTGAAAAATTGAGGAAAGAACATGGATTTTGAAAGTAAACAGAAGAATTCAAATCCTAATATGCCTTAGGCAAGTTATTGCACCCTCTCAGTCTGTTTCCTCTCCTGTAAAATGGGGATATCATATTCTCATGGGGTTTCATTGGCTGAAATTTGTGTAGAAAAAACATGGAGCTCACAGTAGGTTCTTGATAACTTTTGGTTTTCTATCAAAGGCTCTTGATGGGTGATTTCAAAAGGCAAAAGATGAGGCTTGGATGGGAACTCTTAAGTTCCCAGAACTCTGTCACTTATTACTCAAACTGGGACATTTTTGAAAGTGAAAGGGATGATATGAATAATGATGCTGAGGGAGTCACTGTAAGCCCTGGACTGCATAATCACCTTAATTATAAGATTTTAAAACCACATATTTGCACTGTATAAATACTGTACATGACTCTAAAACTGAGAGAGCTGGTTGTGGTCTTTGCAGTTGCCTCTGTGAAAGCTTTGAAACCACTCTTGGTGAACTCCTTGCATCCATCCGTGATGCAGTTTTATTATCTCTGCAATGCCTAGCATCAGTGTCATGTGCTGATGATCACAGATTCCTCAGGAAAAAAATCATTTAGTTCCTGCATTAATCAAAGTATTCCCAAATAAAAGAAATTCTAAATAAATAATTCCCATTTTATGTCTGAAATTTTTCAAAACACCAAACTTATGAGGATCATAGCAAAATTCTTTTCAAATTCCTCTGTTATTTAACCCTGCTTTCTGAATGCATGTCAATTGAGACCGTCATACATCCAAGGGTGCCATTTAAAGAAAAGCTGGTTGGTCTTTCCTTTTAGTGGGGCTTCATACTTGTTGATAATAAACACTCTAGCAGTCATGATAAGAGGGACAGAAAATAGGGGGTTTTTAGCTTTTTTAATACCCTCAAAGCTGAAATAACTAAACATATAGAGAAAATGAAATATCAAGAAATGTTAATTTATGGATATTTGTTGTGGAAAAGTCTTTATTAGCAAAGGATCAGAAATAATCTGTGCCTAACAAGGTGAGACTGGTTATATAAGTAATGGCAGCAGTTCTCAAAATGTGGCCACTAGACTGCTCAGGTTGACCGAATGTGAGATCAAAGCTATTTTCTTAGTAATACTAAGATATTATTCACCCTCATTGTTCTGACATTTGCACAGATAGTACAAAGGCAATGGTAAACTGCTGCAGTTTTAGCATGAATAAAGGCAATGGCATCAAACTATGCTAGTAGTCATTACATTTTCTCCACCATGCAGTACGTTTATTTTAAAAAGCCAATTTTACTTAAGGATGTCCTTGATGAAGCAGTATAGGTGACCAATTTCATTTAGTCTTCACCCTGCATAACTTGTCTGTTCATATTTTCTGTGATGGAATGGGAAGCTCACAAAAAGCATTTCTGCTACACACTGATGGGGGTGGTTATCTCAGGAAAAAACATGTAGGCATTTGTTTCAGTTGCAAGTAGAACTGTAATGAAACAACACTTTCCTTGATGAAAGAAATGACTGACAGGCAAACTATAGTCACTTGGAATTGGTGTTTGACAGATACCTGAAAATAGATGACGTGAACTTGTTACTTCAAGGAAAACGATGGAACATATTTCTTGACAGTGGTAAAATTGGAGCTTTCAAGGAAAACTTAAGATTTTTGGAAAGATAATATCTGCCTCCCTGCCCATGAACTTGACAAGATCTTAATTTTGAAAAACTTTCTGGGAAGATCAGTGATGATACTACAGATAAAGTGTTGTGCTATGGCCTAATAAAATATATCAACATTTGGGATATGTGTGTAACTTAGTGAATCCTATTCTTCAAATGATTAATGCATGATGCTGTAAAACCACACATGGGTAAATGATTTATCCAAAGTGTAAGATAGACCAATGGAAAAATTTATTGATGTGATTTTAGATTCCATATTGCAACTTTTAGTAGTAACCTTTAGTATAGTCAGAGAGGAACATCATGACTCTCTGGAAAGGGTATTAAAATACCCCTCCCTTGTCCAACAACACATCAATGTGAGGCCAGATTGTCTTTGTGTACTTCAACTAAAACAGTATTTTGCAACATATTGAATGCAGAAGCAAATATGAGGATACAGTTGTCTTTAATTAAGCCAAACATTAAAAAGATTTGCAAATTTTGTAAAACAGTACCACTTTTTCCTCACTAAATCTATTTTGAAAAATGCAGTTTTAACTTTTACAAGTTAAATTTATATTATTATTTATATTATATACTAGTCTTATAAATTATTAGTATATAATTAATACATATGTATTTAAAAAATTTTATCAGAATTAATTTCTAGTAAGTAGAAATTTATATTGATAAATATCAATATAAATAAGAACTTTACTAAGTTTTACCAATATAAAGCTTCTACAGACTAAAACGTTTTAGAATGCCTAGTTATGGTATATTAATAAATGGAGTTCTATACAACAGTGGAAAAGAATGAAGTAGATTTATATGTGCTTATGTATATATTCCATACAACATATAATTCCATTATATTTCATATAATGGAATTCATTCCATTATATGTTAAGTGAATGAAACACATTGCATTATGACATATATATCATGCTTTCATTTATTTAAAATGGGAGCAATAAGAGTTATAATAAAATATAGATGTATATATATACTATTATTGATGTATGTATCATACATCGTTTTATATATACACATACACATTGTTATTATGAATAAGCTGTGGTTACATTTGGGAAAGCAGTCTGGGATTTGGGTTAATGAGAAAATAACTTTTCATGTTGTATCTTTTTGTATTTTCAATTTTTACAATTAATTTATATTTTTAACAAAAGCATTAAAATAATTTAAAAAATAAAAATCATACAGACATTTTTGATGAATTATCCAATACAAGATAAAAATATTCAATAAGACAGAATTAGCAATAGATCTTTGGAATATAAACACTGAGTTTCCCAACTTTGGCTCATTATTTATTAAACGAAATATGTCCCTTTGAGTTCACAGCTTCAAATTTTAACTTTGACCATAGCAAATAAGTACTTTTTGTTCTGCTTTCTATCTTTCTGCAAACATTTATTTTCCAATAGTATTAAGCAATTTTATGGGTAATGCTTATTTTTCTTAAAATGGAATGGCAAAACTTCACAGGGAGGAAATGTCTTTTCTTTTGCTGGATTCAGTGTTTTTAGAAAACGAAAAGAAAGACAAACAGAACTGGAAGGATAGAAAAGATAAGGATCATGGGTGGAAAATAGGAGAAAAAATAAGGAAACATTAAATGGGGAAGAGGATGGGTGACAATAAAAGGGGAGTAAAGAACAATGTAGAAAGAGACCAGGGAAGGAGGAGGCTGAATTAATACAGGGTCAGAGAGCAAGTGGCTGAAGACAAGTGGAAAGGGGAAAGAAAAACAAACAGAATCAGAACAAGGGGAAATGGAGTGGAAGACAAAAAAATCAGTTGAGTGGAGAGAACAGACTCCTAGCAAGCAACTGAGGGATTGCTGATTTTGGCTCCAAGGGAAGTGGAAATGAAAATCTATCAATAGAAATTCATTGAAAATTGTGTGGATCATGACACTTTGACAAAAGGATATCAAAAGTATTTTTATTTTGATGAGCCTCTTTCTTTTTAGATATAAATTGTGGGTAGTTTCCAGGCTCTTAGTTTTCTGTCCCTGTATTACATCTCGAAAGCAGAAAGCATAGTGAAGGGGACGTTAGGCTGTGATGATGAGCAAAGTATAGAAATGGAGAAAGAACCTTCTATGATCCCTTATCCAGTGAGAAGGAGAGAGGAGGCACTGAAAGAGTCCTTTATCTCTTGGCCATGCAGCTGGAGTCTAAGTGTCTGTCTCTCCAGCTGAGCATCAGCCAGCTACTTCTGACCCAGACAGTCCCTGACAAATAGCACTCCACCCACCAGGCCTGGACTGTGGCCAAGGAGCTGTGGAGGCAGGGGAGTAAGCAGAAAAACCTCTAGACTTATTAGGGAAATGGAAATTTTGAGAGAGAAGGGAAAAAGAGAGGCTTGACATTAGCAAAAGTGAAACTTTCACAATAGAAAAACTTAAGTAAATAAATTGAGGAACAGTTGTAAGAAGACCACTAACTCAAACCAGCAGGTCACAAATGAACTCAACTGAATTTCAACCTAAGGTTTTGCTTTTGGTGCATTTTAAGGAGTATTGTTTAATCTGTGATGATGAAGAATTTGGGGGTTCTGTGTCAGAAATTTGTCAGTGTTGTTACCCACTGGATACCAGATTCCTGAATTTTATTTTTTCTAAAGCTGAACTCTGGCAACCTAACCATGATCCTAACCATGATCTGCTCTTTGCAATTAGCTGGTTGTGCCATAAAGAAGATACAAGAAAGTCATACCAACTAGCTTCCCAGGAATCTTTTGCTGACTTGCTAGTGTAAGGCATGTATTAGCCTACATATCAGGTACTAGAATGAATACCCATAGAAAGCACAGACAGGACACAATCTTGCCTTTAGCTGTTGCTACCTCCTGTTTATATGGCATCAGACTATGGAGGAATTTTTTATGAAAATGGCCCTTATATTGGCCTAGTGCTTGCAAAGAAGCAACTGTTCTCAAATAATGGGAAAAATGAGCAAAAGTTTAAAGAATTACAATAGGAATAATTTACTCTGAAACATCTGAGATGAGTTATTCAATATAGTTAATAAGCACTAGAATACTTTTATGGTTTTAGGTAGCAACTATCTTAACTAATGTAATATGTCCTTTGCTTTTTTTAGAAAGTATACTCTGGCTATACTCTTGCCTTTCACTTACTGCTCAGTGTGAACTATTGTTAAAATTATCATCCTCTACTATTTATACTGATGATCTGGGTCCGGATGAGGATTGTGAGCTGTTGATTCTCTTGCACAATTCCCAGGTCTCCTGGATGCTTAAGGTTCTCTCTTGAACTTTCTTATTATACTTTTCTGTCCTTTTTTCCTTTTTATCATGCTATCTCACAGCTGCTCCACTCCCTTATGCTCCCTCTCTAACTTGTCTCTAATCTACTAGGGGCTTAGAAGTCAAATAGCTATGTGTACAGAAATATGGGTAAGGCAGCAGGAAACAGGCTCCAATTCAGTACAAGAGCAAGACACCTGAACTTCAGTGCATCAGATTAGTTGATCTGTTGATTTTAATGTGAACTTTGTAGTCTTATTTGGATGCTTATAGCCATTTTTTTTATATTCTCCTCTCTGATCTTGTAAACCAAGACTGCCAGGTACATTTAGGAAAAATGAAATACTTCCAACATAAATCGAGGAAATCCTAGCCAATTGTTAAGACATTACTAGCACAAACTTGGTAGTGAAACTATTTATGGAAAGAGAGGGTGGATTTCCCTCCCATATTAAAACACATTTATTACTCCTAAAAACTCTAATTTATGGATATTTTACAAAGTAAAAAAAATTTTTTTTGAAACAGGGATTCAATGTGTAGCCTAGGTTGACTTTGAATTTACCAAGTCTCCTGCTTCTGCCTCCCAAGTGTCAGGATTACAGATGTGTGCCACCACATCTGGCCTATTTTACAAAATTTTAAAAATAAAGAAAACCCAAAAGATCTCAAAATCTCACAAACAGTCCCACTACTAATATTAAGATCATTCACAACCTGCCGTTTAGATGACTGCTGGCTTAGATCACTATTTACTGCATCATAAATATGTTTTGCCTTACTACATATTCTGCATTAACAGTTCCATTGTTTTATAATATATTCAATGAATGAATATTAAGCTCTTACATTTTTCATTTTTTTCACTTATTTCACTTATTTTCATCTTTCATTTTTTTCACTTATTTTTGGGGACTTGAGTATTTTTATATTTTGAACATAAATGTTATTTTATAAGATTGTGGAAATTTTCCTTAAATTTCCTTTTTTTGTGAGTTATTTTTAGCTATACTATTCAAGATAAATTCATTTTCCTAGCAAAACATATTTTACTGGGGTAGGAATGTAGTTTAATGATAGAGTACTTGCCTAGCATAGGTTAGGCCTTGGGTTTGATCCCCAATACTGCAAAAAACAAAAACAAAAAACATACAAATGAAACCCCCACACTTCACCAAAGTATGAGTTGAAAAATAGAATTCATTTAGATGGAAATTTTCTTGACAGCAAACTCTGTGAAAATACACTAAGCAAAGACAGCTGACATTGTTTTGCTCACTTGCATGTCAAAAGTTTTTTCTTTCTTGCTCATCTTGCCTATTTTAAATTCTTCCATTTTTCATTCAAAATTTTAATTTTAAAAGGTCTCTCCTTTTTTCAGCCTCCTGTATTCTCCAACTTATGAATAAAATCCTGTGACTCTTGAAGTAGCAGTGACTTGATCCTTACACTTGGTTCAAGTACATTTTTTATAACCATTGGTAACAGAAAACTGGCATTATCTTACATCATCATCAGGACAGAAAATCACTGCTATATAATACCAACAGAGAAGGAAACCTGCTCATCGTCTTCCTCACAAATGTCTTGAGAAAGAAACTCAGCTTTTATTCCTCTGCTTCTGAATCACATAAAACAGATAGCAAAGAATTTTAAATCATATTATGTCACTTATCAAACTTATAAGCAATAGTTGTAATCATCTACCTAAATTTCTACTACAAGGAGACATTGATAGACATAGATTTGGAAACTCAAGCATAGATTTTGAATACCTGAGTCAGGTATCACAGCTCTTGTGAAGATTTAAAGTATCTGTGATAAAGAATCTAATGCAGTAAGTTAAAGTAACAAAACCAACCAAGCTTGCCTAGGCCTAAGGTTCTTCTTTTGTGAAATTTCATGGTTGTGTGAAGAGGATCTCAGAGAATTACAGGACACCACCTGGATGGAGTCACAGGGACAGTCAGCAATAGCGTGTAGCACTACAAAGCTCAGACTGTGACATCCTTCCGTTAAGACACTGACTCCCCTACTTACAGAGGCTGTGGGGAAAAACTACTTTCCCACTTTCATGGCCACAACAGCTGGTTTCATTTCCTTCTTTGTAGGAATCCCCTGCTTTGACGTTCAGGAAGGATGCTCGGAATGGAAGCGAAAGCAGAAACTCCACGCAATATAGGATGCACCCAGAGAACCTACACACCTGCAAGGGGGCCCTGGCTATTGTTTGCTCTGAGTAATTTGGAAGGAAAGGTATTTAACCATATCCACTTCCTCACGTGATATCTTCCTTAAGTGAATGTTCTGTCTAAAGGTGTTAAACATCTGAGTCAAAATTTCAAAGTAGAATCTATCCATGAATTTTCTTACAAAATAAATTAATAAGTCAATAAATAAATGACTATAAGAAGTCAAGTGGAATTTTTATTATAAATTGCTATCAATTTACTGATTAACCAAGATAGTTAGGGGACCATCAAATGGAAAAGCTCTTGACCTCGGTTAGCAATAAAGGCAGCCTGTGCATCAAATATTTATTTGTGAGTGGCTAGTTCAAGCCTATCCAAAGGATAGGTTGAGGATCTGTTATCTAAAATGATTAGGCAACAGCAAGGTTTGGGATTTGGGATTTTTTTGGATTTTGAAATAGTTGCATAAATGTTATGAGATATGATAGGGATGGGACCCAACTCTACAAGATTCTTTTATGTCTCCTATTCAACTTATGCATATAACCTGAAGGTTTATATTACACAATATTTTTAATGCACCTGTGTTTTGATTGAGACATGTCATATGAGGTCAGGTGTAGAATTTTCCACTTGTGGTATCATGTCAGAGCTCAAAAATGAGTTTGGAATTTTGGAGCATTTAGGATTTTGGATGTTCACATTAGGGATGCCCACACTGTATGTATTACTTTATTTTTCCAAGTATGAGTTTGGTGTGGTAATGCACACACTGTTTTGAGGGCCAAAATCACTGCTGAAGAGTCAGGATTTCTCTGCATTATTGCTCAGACGCCAAGCTATTCCCATTAAACACAGCCCCCTCCAAGGCTGGGTCTAGAGTAGCATTTTTTCATCCTTTATTTTTTAACCAAAACCCACAGTAGAAATGCATCTTAAACCCGTATATGAATGTATACATACACATACACACACGCATATATATGAACAAATCAGAAAAATGTCTCAGGAAATGATGCATTCACCATATGGGATAAGGTCGGAGATTTTCTATTTTAGTCTATGTTGT
This sequence comes from Castor canadensis, assembly GCF_047511655.1. Lineage (NCBI taxonomy): Eukaryota > Metazoa > Chordata > Mammalia > Rodentia > Castoridae > Castor > Castor canadensis. The sequence continues at coordinate 87,344,245 of NC_133394.1, forward strand.
TTACTTGTTAAAATATTATGATGACTGTTCAACACATAAAAGAACTTCAGTCTACAGTTTGTAAAACATTGGCCTAGATTAATAATAACGATAAACATAATAGTAAATAATAATACTACTAAAAGCTTCAACCAGCAGACCCAGTCTTCTTTAGAAAATTGAGTTATTAAGAAGAGACTCTGGAGACTCTGTCCTACCTCACCTGTGTTCCCTATTCATCTAAACGGTGTTGCATTAGATGCTGACAGATCTGCTTTTATATATACTCTGACCTTAACCAGATTGGGCGTTTAGGAGAGACCTCAAATGTGCAACACACCATTATTTTACAAGCTGCTTAGAAAGGAAAACTTAGAACTGTAAAATGCTATCAATTATATCCATTTAACAAAGATGCTAAAATGTGAAAAAAAGACATTTTAAAACCAACAGTGAGCTAATGACTCATTGAGGACCTTTCCTTGGGCCTTCTAAATCCCTGTTCTTCTCTTGATAGGAACCATACTTTTTTGTTGTTGTTTTATCCATGGAGAAAAGTAACTAAGATTTTGTTTATTAATTTTGTGCAATTTTATAGCAGTCCAAATTTGAAAGGCATCCTTAGTGATGCTCTGGATTGTGCCTCTCTGTGTTATGATTGAAGAATCTGATACCCGGGAGCTAATGTGACTTGCCCCAGATAACACAAAAGTAGAGACAAAAAAGAAGTTAAAAAAGAAAAGATCTAGGTTACAAAGGAGAAATGGTAGCCCAGGGAAAAATTAATGCTAGAACCCAAAGCCTCTCCATCTATTTATTCTTTCTTCTCAGTTTTTGATATGGAATCAGTGATATCAAAAATGAAGTCATAAGAAAAGGAATCATAGGTCCCTTTTTCCCTTGCGTCCATTCTGTTGAGGGACATAAATTATTGCCAGAAACTATTTTCCTCAAGCATCATTTTAATCATAGCATTTTTCCCTTCTCAAGAACTTAGGAATGACCTTGGTTGAAACCAATTATTTATTTCCCCGATAAGGATCTTCCAGTATCGTCTTCATTTATGTATTTATAATTTACCTCCCACCTACTTCCTATAAGGATTAGCTGCACCATTCTGTCTCCTACCCAGTGTAAGGCAGTCTTGCTGTCCTCATTTCCACTGATTCTTGCCAAAGTCCCTATCTACTGCTGAAGTGCATCCATCATCCGCGTGTAGTATGAAGCTTTCCACTTCTGCTATTTCACGGCTGCTCCTCCTTGCCAATTCCTGTCTGTCTTTTCTTTTAAACTCAACACTTACCCTCTCTGGAAAGCATTCTTTAATTAACATCGTCTTGTGGTCCATGTATGCTTAAAACACAGTTCACATTCTTTTCATTTTTGCCGAGCAATTTACTTGACAGATGCTTTCTAACTGATCTCAACATTTACATCTTGTGTCCTCTTACAAGTGTTATGTTTGCACTGCCCATGACTCCAAGGATGAACCTCAGTTGGAAATGTTGTAGACTCATGTGGCCCATCTTCAAGGAGCTAACCACTGTGCAGAAGGAACTTTTAAGTACATGGATACACAGACACAGACATATACCCCAGCAAGATACAGGAAGGAGCATAAGAAGAAGACAGCAAAACTGTGTAGTTATTCATAAAGGGTTGGTTCATCACCTGCTGAATATCTGAAGGACAGATGTTTATTTTAGAGACTTTTTTATCTGCATCTTAACACTTAACCCATAGTTAACTATCTCTACTTCCTCAAAGATGCTTTGTTACCCACTGGGACTTTATCCATAACCTTTTTACCCTAGCATACTCCTTACCACTTTCCTCATCAGCACCTCTCAGGCCCTTCCTGAAATCTCTCCAGACTCATTCTTTCTTATTCCTGCTCTGTCCACACTCTCCTTCCTTGAGCAGCCATGGAGCCATTAGTGACCATGGCCCATTATCATACTTACCATCTGCTTAGTTCCCTTCTCCACTAGCCCAAGAAGTACTTGAGATAAAGTGCCAAGGATCCTTTGGTTCCTAGAATGAGGCTGTCAACTATAATTTGGGGTCAATTAACATTGACCCGGGGAAACAAGGAAATAAATGAAAAGTATGCTATACTCAGCTCTGTAGAGAAGAACATTTTATGGGGTCAGTGAGCCACAGAACTACAGGTTCTAATTCCTAGGTATTAGAAGTTATTCTTAGAATCAGGTTGCTCTTTAGAATTCACCTTTGATAGGGAATAAGTCACAGACGCTTGTTAGCAACATCATAGAGAAAAACATCTCATCTTCTGAAAGGTTAGAGCCAGCTGGACTTCTGTTTGAAAGATGCATCCAGCAGCTCTAGAAATGCTGCTTTTCTTTACTGTTGCAGTGGTTTTATCACTACTGTAATAATGTCTAGGTTGGATAAATCATGTTATTTTGCTTTGCTCATTTTCCTTGAATAATGTTTTTTTTTATCCTTTAAAATGGGTTATGTATATAACAGCATTAATGAAGTTCTATTAATTCATTTCAGTTCACTTTACTCTCTGCAGTGGCTCCCACCACTTTGACAGTGTTTTCAAAGCCAGGGAAAGGAATGCCTTACGAAAGGCAAAGGCAATCAAGATTTATTTTCAAGGACTCAATGGAAAACCTATATATCAGTTCATTTATATTTTGGTATTCATAACCTGGGAGGCATTCCTGTTACCTTGAGTCACATAAAAAGGACATCTTGAGAAACCATTGGTGTGACTCAGATATGAATTCTATTGGAGTGTCTCCTTGTCCTGCCTTGCTAGAGGCCAGGAAGCTTAGTCTAGTAGACATAGAATGGACTCTGGAGTCATAAAAACATTGTGGAATGCCACGTACATTGTAAGGATGATGCAGGGGCATGTGAGTCACACTATTTTGCTATTTGCCACATGGGTGATGTTGGGTAGTCTACTTTATTTCTGTGCCTTGGTTACCTCATCAGTAAAATGGGATGTAAAGCACTGCCTTCTAGGGTTGTTGGGAAACATACATATAAAAGAGTATATGTAAAGGCTCATGCATATTTAATATCAGGAGCATGCTAAGTGCTTTCAAATGCTGGTTATTACTAGCATTGTCACTTCTAGGCTATTTTATAAAATTATTAAAATATTAAGTAATTTTCATCAGTATCCAACATTATTCAAAGATTTAAGTGTGAAAAACACACCCAGTGCCAGCATTGACATTCTAGAATTAGGATTTCTTTTGTAACTTATTTTATTTTGTTTGATTTTCGATCAGGATTTACTCCTAGCTTACCCTGTCCATGCATTAGGATTATTCCAAAGTTGAGTCACACATGAATCCAGAGACTTGTAACTGCTATTCAAGAGTTCCTTAAATATAGAGTCCTTTGTAAAGCTCTCTGGTAGTTCCTCTTAGCTGAATCTATTACTTTTGAAAACTTTATTGATCCAAGAAAAACCTGAGCCAAAGAGACATTGTTAAATGACTTGTAAATCTAAGAAGCAGCTTGAAATTATTTTGTTCATAAAATGTAGGAAGAAAGCTCTTAGGAGTCAACCAAAACCAAAACCAAAAAATATAATTAATCCTACTTAGGTCATGAGAGTTACCTCAATCTTGGGCTTCCAGATTCAAGGTTGGAGATGGATTCCGTGAGAAACAAGTCTAGGTAAAATAATACAGTGTTTTGTGAAGTTGTTCATAATTTAAGGTTACAAAATAAGAAAATCTAGGTTATATAAGTATTAAAATGTGAAGAAAGAGAGGTGGCATTGCAAGTAGATTTTTCTTCATGTATGGTTATTTCTAACTTTAAAACAATAAGTATATCCACACATAAGGTAATAGAAAAGATTCACCAAAAAAAAGTGAATGCTGTTCAGAATTTATCCAAGTTCAGGAACTTTTTATCAATTCTTATCACCTAGAATCAAGTAATCTTAAGTATGGACATAACTGCGAAACGAGAAGTGGGTTGTATTTAAAGAGCCCCAGCCTTAGAAACCACAGTGTTTGCATCAATGCTGGGAGAATTCCTGGGAGAACAAGATAAATTTCAATGACATTTGTTTTTTGTTTATCGGCATAAGAGCATCTTCCACAGAATATCTTCAAAGTTACTTTGCCTAGATCATTGACACCCACACACATCCTTCAATGCTTTAGTAACAACAGTTATTAGAAACTGTGTTGCATACTTATTAAAATTATGATCCTATCATCAAAAAAGTCTTTTGTCATTGCAAGGGTGTGGCATAGAAACCTCTTGGTAAAGAACTGATTTATCTTACTTATAATAAGCTAGCAGAGCTTATTCTAAACCCAGAAGGCTAAGAACTGAATAAACAGAATTTTACAAAAAATACATTCATAAAGATTAAGATTGACCATGGGAAGCAAAAAATTAAAATGCAAAGCAAAACAAAAGAGGAAGACTGTCTTGACTCCCAATGTTAAAAATAGTAATTGGAATTCAGAACACAAATGACAGAAAGACTTGCTAAATAATTGCTTACCACCAAAGAACAAAACATGGTCAATGTTCAACCACAGAATTACATAAAACTCAACTTTTCCTAAACTAGGAAGGATAAAAAGAGTCATATAACAAAAAATGCTTTGTGTTTTAAATTTTGGTTAGATTTCAGGTGGCAGGATAAGAAATCTTGTTCCCAAAATGAAGCCAAGCAGTCCTGAAGGTGAACTCTGTTGAACTCTGTTCAATTAGACATTGAACTTTCAGTTACACAAGAACGTCAAGTTAGAGAAAGAAAAAGGCAACTACCTCCCACACCTGTTAGTGGGAGGGCCTCATCCACTGTTGATTAAAAGCTTATGTTGATTGAGAGCAAGGGGCTCCATGAGAGAAGCTATGTTGATTGAAGGTGGGTATGTCAGGACCATGTGGTGTGATACTGGCTTGTCCATCTTTGTATGCTGTTCCTTTCAGGTATGAGTGTTTGATGATACAGGAAGTAGAGTATAGGCTAATTATAGAGTTCTTCACTTTAATAAAGTTTTGTGATTAGTCTCTACCTTTTCCTGCCTCTAAACACTACTTGTCTAGAATGACAAATTATATGTTCTGTGAGTCATTGATCTTTCTTACTCCAGAAATCTATTGGTAAGTGGACCCCACCAATAGGTGGTTCAGCAGTGATAGTAATAGTTCTCGTCTCCCATTTGCCAACTTTTCAGGGCTGAGACATAAGGGAAAATTCAAAATTGTTAAATACACATTAATTGAATGAAGGATGATTTCTACTGTTTTAGAAACACTGTACTAACAGAGTATAGGACAGTAAAGTGATGCTGCATATTTTATTGTTACATATTATATGTATAATTTTGCAATTCGTTTATTAGAGTGGGTATGGTAGAAACTAAATTGTGAGAGTCCATGTAAGTATCCTATTAGTCTGTCCCTATAATAGCAGTAACTTTAATTAAAATAGAATGCATTGTGTGCCTCCATATATCTTTCTTAATCTATTTTGCAGATTCCATCAGCAGAAATTTTAGTGGTGCAAAGTCCTTCCCAAATATTTTTAAATGGAGTGGAATTCCATTTCCTGCCCAGAAACATGGTAATTTGCTCATTGTAAGGTCTGAACTCAGCCCCTCTTTCAGTCTAGTGCCTTCATACCTTAGTTATATAATAAATTTATATATTCATTTTCCCATTTAAAAAAACTTGACCTCCATAAAGATAAATATATTATCAATATATAAGTATCTAGTTGTGTGATTTTTGTTTGAAAGATAGATTTTGGATTATTTGTCAAGAAAATATTTATTGAGCATCTGCTATTGCCAGCTAGAGGAGAATTCTGATGTCAAGGCATTTTAAATCTACTGAGGGAGACAGACAAGAAATGATGAGACATCATTTTGATAAATGTGAACTTTAAGCATAATAATAATATAATAAATTTAGTAATGTGTTGGCTCCATTTTTCTAAAACATAATTCGTTACACTAGCCTCAGAGCCCAAGAGATCTGTGGATCAAGCAATAGCATCAGGACCAGGATGTCTTCCTCTCCCTCCATCTATCAGTATTGCTTTCTTTTTTTCTAACACTTTCTTTTTATTATTATTATTGCATTGTGACATTTACAGAAGTTCTTGCAATATATCATAGTTGAATTCACCCCCTCTACCATTCTCCTTTATCCCTTTCCCCCATCAGCATTGGTTTCTTAATGATTATCTTATTCTTAGGCAACAGATTGGTTCCAACAGCACCAAGTTTACTGTCCCCAAGGAGAAACCAGAATTCATTAGTTTCTGCATAATCCTAAGCCTGGCTCTGATTACCTTTCATGGGTCACATGTCCACTTCCATCGCCAGCACTGTGATGCCTGTTACACACCACTCTCACTGGATTTCTGGTGTGTGGACTAAGGTGGGGATGAGTGACTGTAAGGAAAACTCTAAACTGAAGAAGACATCCATCATATTTGGTTTTCAATTGTATTAAACAGCATGAGTTCCACGAACATTAGATTCAATGAATTTATTCTATTTCAATCTGTACTTTAAAGCAATTGTATCTATTCTATTCTTGGTTATAGTCAGTAGGAGAGGTCTACAATTAGGTTAAGATGAACACACAAAAAAAAATCCCTTCCTAAAACTGATGTCCATGAAAGAACAAAGCAACACTCAAATGTACCACTGAAAAGCCAAGGCTGGGGTTAAATACAACAGATTGTCAGAATGTAAGGTTGAAAAAAAGAAAACAAAGTACAGAAGAAAGAAACAAAGAAACAAAGAAGGAAGGAAGGAAGGAAGGAAGGAAGGAAGAAAGAAAGAAAGAAAGGAGGGAGGAAGGGAGGGAGGAAGAAGGAAAGAAAGAAAGAAAGGAGGGAGGAAGAAGGAAAGATGTTGTAATCAGTAGAGCATACTCTCAAATCCTATAATACATTGCTATTTACAAATGGCTGCAGAGAATTTTCTCACCAGTCCAGAAAAGTAATACAGATTAAACGAGCTACTGTGTTTTCCAATTGCTATAATTTTAAAAGTCCAAACTAAAAGAAATGTTTTTCAACTGTTATTTATCTCAGATAATTCAAAAAAAGCATGAAACACAAAACCTTAAAATTAATCCTTTGTTTTTTGTAGAAAAATATTTGTTCAAATTTTGAAAATGTTTGAATAATGCCTTAATATGACAGGTCAGTTACATAAGCAGGAAATAAGTTATCAGTAAACACATAACTGTGTTTTTCCACAGGACCAATATGTTCCAATGGTTTCCCAGTAAATGAGTTTACTTTATTAAAGATATATTTTCCTAAGCCAAAAGTCATTGCTGGTCATTGCTACTATGAGTATGCCATAAATAAACCAAATAATAAGCACATTAAACAAATACTATAATAGAAATCAGGGCCTGGAATAGTCATATGTCACAAATCTTTAAATTTAGGGACTGTCTAATGATTATATTTAAAAATCAGTTGTTTCTCCCTGTACTTCACAGCATTTTATGTGTCTGTCATAAAATTTATCATGTTACATTTTTATAAAATTTAATATGTCCACCTTTTGTGGAGAAGGATTTGTGACAGGTGGCATTAGCCCATTTACATATTTGGCTTTATACCTAGACCATGAGCTCTTTAAGGACAGGGGCTAAATATTTATTCCCAGACACTGTGTTTAGCATCTAGAAAAATATTAAGGAAATACTGAGTAAAATAAAGAATGAGTGGAGGAATTACTTGACTATTCCACTTAAATGACTTTCTGAGCTCCTGTTTATCTTCTTTATTGGTTTCATACATTAAGTGCCTCAAAGTTCAATTTTACATAAGTTAACCAGTTCCCTAGTATATACCTGCTCAAAAAATTAGATTCTGACTTCTGAAGAGAGCAGTGGATGACAAGTTGGGCTGGGGTTAGGCTCACTACAAAAATTTAGGCATGGTTGACAACGTCTGCTGAATTCACAGGTCAGGATCATTTGTTGTCTTTTTGTATTGGGTGAAGAAGAAACTCCTGGTGAGAAAACTCTACTTACTAAACTCAAAAAGCCAAATATTGCATGTTCCCACTCAGTTGTGGAACCTAGACCTAGAATGATGATGATTATTGATAATAATAGGATATGAATTATATGGGGGGGTGTTTGGGGGGATCAGCAGGAGAGGGTGAGGGAAGAAAAGGACACTGAGGGGTGAAGGGGATGGAAATACATTACATATATACATATGAAGGCAATGTAATAAAGCACACCAAACCCTGTTTGAAAGAGGGGAAAGAAGGAGAGAGGGAATGAAAATGTAACGAAGGGGGTGAGCTTGTTCAAAGTACCCTGTATACATGTATGGAATTATCACAATGAAATCCCCTCATATTATTAATGTATGATAATTCAAAAATAAAATAATTCAAAAAGTTAAAAAATTAAAAATGATGTTATGAAAGTAGAAGGGAGGCAGGGAAGAGAAAAGAAAACAGCAGGAGGGGGAAGGGGGCAAGAGAAGGTAAGAGGGAGGTAAATATGATCAAAATATGTTAAATGCACATATGAACATAATGAAACACATTATTTTCTATAGTTAGTATACACCAACAAAAATTCTTTAAAAATACCTGAATTTACTGTTTGGATTAAACCTATATGATTAGAATTTGGCAATTTTTGATTGTTCCAAAGACTTTTCAAGGAGGAAGGGAGCTGTGGTATCTTCTGAAAGAGAATTGATTCTAAAGGAAAATAGTGGCTCATGATGACCAAGCCAGTGGTTCATGCTTCCTTACACAGAAAAGGAATTCTATGACTAGCAATACTACCAGTTGGATTATCTTCTGTGCCAGCCCCATTAGACCCAGGGAAAGCAGAAAGATAATAAACCAAAACTGGAGAAACTCTCTTAATGAACTCTCTAACATGGGATGTAGGATAGAGTACTTGGGGTAGAGTATATTACAAAGTCAGGTCAGCTGTTCTCCCTGTGCCTTTTTACAGCACTTCATCCTATTCAACTGCACAGTCCTAGGGGAAAGAAATTTAATGTTCCATCTTCCATTTCTAAGAAAGAACTTCTGAACTCCTCTCATTTTGGCCATGACTTTGCAAGAATACGCCTAGCTTCTTTGCCAACCAAACACCTGCTTCCCTGCAAAAGAAGAAAGGAGATACTTTGACTGGCAAGAGCCTGGCTGCTACAGGGGAGAATGTCCTTATCTTAAAAGTGACTGCTCCTGCCCAAGCATCTCATCTTCCAGCTCTTTGCTTCCATAAGATGAAGCATAAGGAAAAAGAGTTGAACTCTGACCCCTCCCTCCTTACTCCCTGGCCAGATAGTAATGGGGTCAATAAAACAGGCCTGTTTTCCTGCACCTAGCTGGGTGGTTACTTTGAGCTGAAATCCCCTTTCTCCTTTATTCTTTTAGACCTGAACATTCTTGTGGATAGGGGAATACATTTTGGCTTTAGATTCAAATTGTATTTTCTAACCAAAACATACCATAAGCTAACAATATCTTTGGGGCACTTGCCCGGTTCATTAGTAAATCTGGTTTATTAATAAACCCATGAGCAATCATCCACTAGATATCCGTTCCTCAAGTCTATACTTCATCTGTACGAGTCAGGCTGGATCACAACTTCATCTCTCATACACCCAAGACACTGCTCTGACACTGCTGAGACCCAGGGAATCACTGGGGGGTTCACAACTGGGTAGATGCAGAGGGGTGACATTCCCTTTAACAGCTAGCATGGTCGGTCTGATGGAGTGTTTGTTGGTGAAGCACCAGGCATGACTGGGCTTGGTGGGGCAGCAGGAAAGGCTTGGGGCTTTCCTGGGCATTGATGGAGTTGCAAGACCCAGCAGGAATCTGCTTGTGATTACATATGCTGGGGACTCCTAGAAATATTTGACAGTTGTGAAGCCAGTGAAAAAGAAGTCATTATTTTAAGTAATTTCATTCATGTTCATAAGTTGACAGTGCCTCGTTTTACCCTCAAACTGAGCACTGGTTCATCATAGCACCTTGTCCAACTGATTCAGTCAATTGAAAAGCTGACCACTTCACAATTTGCTATTCAAAGAATATCAGTTGAAATAAGAAAGCCAATGTTGTGACAGTATTACTGTGCTAGCTCAAGAATTTTAAATTTCTTTTTGTGCATTTTTATGAGTCCTGAATTTGGAATATATGAAATGGAAACCCACAAGCTGGAAATGAAGGCTTCCTCTGTAAATTATTTTTCAAAGCTGATGTAATTTATGGAAGGCTGAGTCTCTGTGTCCTAAAGAACTTCTCTTTCTTACCACTTTACAGATCAAGACTGGTTGGTCTCAAAGTGAACGTCTTTCGGTGAGGTTATTATTTCACAGAATAATGCTAAATCTGCATATGGTTTACATCTGAAGTCTTTTGCAACAAATAGAAGCTGCTTAATGCATTTTTCAAAATTTGGCATTTGATTCAACACCTTAATATATGCATAGGTACACATGCACACAAACTTTTGTTTTGCTATAAAATGCTGCTCTCCATCTACAAATATTATGGCTCTAATTTTGGATATTGCTCAAATTTTATGATTTATTTTCATTTTTCTACAATGAACAATTATTTTTTCCTCTAGTAGTAACAAAATTTGTTTCCTATTTTCAATTGAATGAAATCTAATATAATTCTGAAGCCATGGAAATATTTTGTGTTAAAATATTCACATGGTTTCTATCCTTTTATCTCTCTATAGCCTAGACCAGTATTAAGAGTTTGGGGTTTTTCAGTTGGCAGATTCACATCTAAATTGAGTATGATAACTTTTACATCATTAATGTATCCCATGTATTAAGGAATTAGTTACAAAATGACCTGTGTTCTCAATATTCTCACAGATTAGGTAATCCTTAAGATGTTTTTCCAGCTGTGTTGACAAGTTGACAAGTAGGGCGATATTTTTCTGCAATTCTGCCCTGGTAACTTCATCTCGAAGGTGCCACTAATAATGCTTCAGCTGAGGAAATGTAGTTTGTCATGATGAAGTTAAGGAGTGAGGTTTTTTCCCCATAATTTTATTATAAGCAACATTGGTGATGATATTTTTAAACAGTTTTCATGTATTACAAAGTAAAGAAAAACACGAATCTATGTTCATTTATTACAAATTAAGACTTTCAACGATGAAAATGGAAATACATTGGAGGAGGTGGAGGCAGGAGGATTGCTGGTTGAAGGCCAACCTAAAATTGTCTCATTCTATAGCATTCACATAGACTCACTCTTACACCTAAGCATCCTCAAGGTTATTCAGAATAAGGCAAGATATGCAACGACAATACCATATCTATTCTCAAGCATTCCGCCGCTGGGATGAAACACAGCCATCGTTCAAGGTCCATGAGTTTTTGGGGTGCTTGGGGCACAAGATGGATTCATACTAAGAAGACATTAAGGCAAATATACTCCTGTTTCCTACTCTAAATATTGGTTTAAAAGGTTGAACCACCATTAGAAAGTTTTGTTTATTTTTAGATTACTTCCAATTACATCAAATTAATTCGGAATCTTTCATATCAATTTGTACTTACCCAAGGCAACTTCATATAAAAACTAAAGTACTTTAATAAAATTCTTAAAAGCCTATGAAATTTATAACAGTTCCCCAGCAGAGCACCTTTTAAACACAAAATATTTAAATAGGAACATGTGGAATAAAACACATAAAAATTAGTCTGTATTAATGAAAACACATTTTTTATATTGTAAACATGGATAATTTTTTTTAATGTTATTTTATTGTCTTTACATTTAATTACATGTGTACATGTGTGTACATTATTTGGGCTACCCACCTCCCTGCCCCCACCTCCAGGCAGAACCTGTTCCACCCTCTTGTTCTCTGATTTTGTTGAAGAAAAAACATAAAAGATAATAAGAAAAACATGGTACTTTTGCAGTTTGAGATGAAGATAGCTATACAGGGAGATTCCTTGTGTTGTTTCCATGCACATGTGTATTACAGCCCACAATGGTTCATCTCTACCAGACCTCTTCACTACTCCCTAGTCCCCTTCCCATAGTGGCCCCTACCAGTTTAAGATTACTTTATTCGCTCCTCTACAGTGAACACGTCAACCACATTCACGTTTTTGGGTTCCTTTCCTTTCCCTATTCTTCCCATGCGTGTCTCCCTTTAGTGTGTAACCCATATCCAATAATATTACTGCATTTGTTTTAGGTCTATAATTCACATATGAGGGAGAACATGCAATTTTTGGCTTTCTGCACCTGGCTAACTTCGCATAAAATGATGTTCTCTAGTTCCATCCATTTACCTGCACATGACAAAATTTCATTCTTTTTTTTGTGGCTGAGTAAAATGCCATTGTGTATAAATATCACATTTTCTTAAATCCATTCATCAGTAGTGGGGCATCTTGGCTGTTTCCATAGCTTAGCTATTGTGAATAGTGCTGCAAGAAAAACGGGTGTGCAGGTGCCTTTGTAGTAACCTGCGTAACATTCATTGGGTATATCCCTAGGAGTAGGATTGCTGGATCATATAGCATACCTGTTTTTAGTTTTTTAAGAAGCCTCCATATTGTTTTCCATAGTGGTTGTATTAACCTACATTCCCACATCCCTTTTTCCCGCATCCCTGCCAACATTTGTTGTTGGTGGTGTTTTTGATGGTAGCTATTCTAACAGGAGTGAGGTAGAATTTTAGTGTGGTTTTGATTTGCAGTTCTTATGGTCAGGGAGATGGTGAGCATTCTTTTGCCATTTGGATTTCTTCCTTTGAAAGAGTTCTGTTTAGTTCAGTTGCCTTCTTCTTTATTGGTTCATTGATTTTTGGGGAGTATAGTGTTTTGAGCTCCCTATATATTCTGGTTATTAGTCCCTTGTCTGATGAATTGCTAGCAAAGATTTCTCCCATTCTGTGGGTGGTCTCTTCAATTTAGAGACTATTTCTTTTGTTGTGCAGAAGCTTTTTAATTTCATGTAATTCCATTTCTTGATCCTTTCTCTTAGTTGCTGAACCCCTTGAGTTCTACTGAGGAAGTCCTTGTCTATGCCTATTGTTTCCAGGGTATTCCCTGCTCTTTCCTGTACTAACTTCAAGGTTTCAGGTCTGATATTAAGGTCTTTAATCCACTTTGAGTTGATACTACTACAGGGTGATAGGCATGTATCTAGTTTCAATTTTATGCAGGCAGATAACCACTTTTCCCAGCAACATTTTTGAAGAGGCTGTCTTTTATCCATAGCATGTTTTTGGCACCTGTGTCAAAAATTAGGTCGGTGTAGCTGCGTAAATTCATATCCTGAGCCTCTATTCTGTTCCACAGGTCTTCATATCTATTTTTGTGCAAGTACCATGCTGTTTTTATTGCTATGGCTCTGTAGTATAGTTTGAAGTCAGGTATTGTGATACCTCCAGTGTTGCTCTTTTTGCTCAGTATTGCCTTGGCTATTTGCTGTCTTTTGTGTTTCAATCTCTGTGATGAATGTCATTGGGATTTTGATGGGGATTGTATTGAACATGTATAGTGCTTTTGGTAGTGTAGCCATTTTTACTATGTTGATTCTACCAATCCCTGAGCATGGGAGATCTTTCTGTCTTCTGTATGAGCATGGGGAGATCTGTCAGCCTTTGATCTCTTTCTTCAGTGGTTTGTAGAGGTCATTTACATCCTTTGTTAAGTTTATTCCTAGGTATTTTATTTTTTTAAGGTTATTATAAATGGAATTGTTTTCCTATATTCTTTCTCAATCTGTTCATTGTTGGTATGTAGAAAGGCTACTGGTTTTTGTAAGTTGACTTTGTATTCTACTACTTTGCTGAAGCTGTTTATGGTGTCTAGGAGTTGTGGGGTAGAGTTTTTGGGTCTTTAAGGTATAAGATCATGTCATCTGCAAATAGAGGTAGCTTGACTACTTCTTTACCTATTTGTATTCCTTCTTCTTGACATATTGCTCTAGCTAGGAATTCTAGGACTATGTTGAATAGGAGTGGGGAGAGTAGGTATCCTTGTTACATTCCTGACTTTAGGGAAAATGGTTTCAGTTTTTCCCCATTAAACATGATGTTGGCTATAGGTTTGTCATATATAGCCTTTATAATGTTGAGGTACATTCTTTCTATTCCTTGTTTCCTTAGAGCTTTTATCATGAAATGGTGTTGAATCTTATTGAAGGCTTTTTCTGCATCTATTGAAATGGGGATTTTGTCATTGCTTCTATTGATGTGCTGTATTACATTTAATGATTTGCATATGTTGAACCATCCCTGCATCACTGGGATGAAGCCAACTTAGTCATGGTGAATGATATTTCTGATATGTTGCTAGACTCAGTTTGCCATTATTTTATTGAAGATTTTTGCATCAGTGTTCATTAAGGAGATTGGCCTGTAGTTCTCCTTTTTGGATGTGTGCTTGTCTGGTTTTGGGATGAGTATAATATTGGCTTCATACAATGAGTTAGGCAACTGAAGAACACATTTTTGGGAAAAAATCTTGGCACGTGAAAGAAAATATCAGCCTTGTATAAATGTTCCTCAGTAGACACTGACGTCTTGATTGAACTGGTTCATTCTCATAAATTCCTCCTCTTCACCAAGAACTTAATATTGTATTTGCCATTTTCCCCAAACCTAATAAAGCTGTTCTCATTTTATTTTCAATAAATGTAGAAGTAGATAGCTATTTTCTATTAGCTAGGTGATAGGTAGATAGATAGTAGATAGAAGATAGATTGACAGACACATATACATATGTACATGTGTATATGTATATACATGTGTGTCTATGTCTATACAGACATGGAGTGTTTATTCGAGAAAACTTTAGTTTTCATTGATAACACAAAATTGCCCAAACTGGTTCTACAATTTCCATGCAATGTTTAATTGTTATTCCATTAAGAAAAGGGTCCATGATCAAATAATCTTCGTAAACATGGACTAAACAAAACTAAACAATGTAGAATGCTATGTACATTTTTAATTCTAAGAAGGGCATATGGCATTGCTTCTCAAATTTTTCAGTAGCTCTGGGGTGGGACCTGAGATTGCATTTCTAAAATGCTGCCAGGTGATGCTGATCCTGCTGGCCTAAGGGCCATACCAAGTGTCTTTCTTTTTTTTTTTCTTTTATTATTCATATGTGCATACAAGGCTTGGGTCATTTCTCCCCCCTGCCCCCACTCCCTCCCTTACCACCTACTCCGCCCCCTCCCTCTCCCCCCCACCCCCTCAATACCCAGCAGATACTATTTTGCCCTTATTTCTAATTTTGTTGTAGAGAGAGTATAAGCAATAATAGGAAGAAACAAGGGTTATTGCTGGTTGAGATAAGGATAGCTATACAGGGCATTGACTCACATTGATTTCCTGTGTGTGTGTGTTACCTTCTAGGTTAATTCTTTTTGCTCTAACCTTTTCTCTAGTTCCTGTTCCCTTTTTCCTATTGGCCTCAGTTGCATTTAAGGTATCTGCTTTAGTTTCTCTGCATTAAGGGCAACAAATGCTAGCTAATTTTTTAGGTGTCTTACCTATCCTCACCCCTCCCTTGTGTGCTCTCGCTTCTATCATGTGCTCATAGTCCAATCCCATTGTTGTGTTTGCCCTTGATCTAATGTCCACATATGAGGGAGAACATACAATTTTTGGTCTTTTGGGCCAGGCTAACCTCACTCAGAATGATGTTCTCCAATTCCATCCATTTACCAGCGAATGATAACATTTCTTTCTTCTTCATGGCTGCATAAAATTCCATTGTGTATAGATACCACATTTTCTTAATCCATTCATCAGTGGTGGGGCATCTTGGCTGTTTCCATAACTTGGCTATTGTGAATAGTGCCGCAATAAACATGGGTGTGCAGGTGCCTCTGGAGTAACCTGTGTCACAGTCTTTTGGGTATATCCCCAAGAGGGGTATTGCTGGATCAAATGGTAGATCGATGTCTATCTTTTTAAGTAGCCTCCAAATTTTTTTCCAGAGTGGTTGTACTAGTCTACATTCCCACCAACAGTGTAAGAGGGTTCCTTTTTCCCCCGCATCCTTGCCAACACCTGTTGTTGGTGGTGTTGCTGATGATGGTTATTCTAACAGGGGTGAGGTGGAATCTTAGCGTGGTTTTAATTTGCATTTCCTTTATTGCTAGAGATGGTGAGCATTTTTTCATGTGTTTTTTGGCCATTTGAATTTCTTCTTTTGAGAAAGTTCTGTTTAGTTCACGTGCCCATTTCTTTATTGGTTCATTAGTTTTGGGAGAATTTAGTCCAGCAGCACAGCAACTAAGAGATAGCATAGATAAATGGGACCTCATAAAGCTAAAAAGCTTCTGTTCATCAAAAGAAATGGTCTCTAAACTGAAGAGAGCACCCACAGAGTGGGAGAAAATATTTGCCAACTATACATCAGACAAAGGACTGATAACCAGAATATATAGGGAACTTAAAAAACTAAATTCTCCCAAGTGTCTTTCTTAAGGCCTTATTTACCAGAGAACTGTGCCCTGTTACCTAGAGTTAATTCTTTAGGAACTTTTGTTGATGGATGGGTTGGTTGATGTTTGTTTTGAAAGAAAACATCAATGTTGTACATTTTTTTGAAACTGTTATATAGATAGTTGTCCCTCATTTTATAGGCTATTGGATGGCAATTTTCAAAGTCATTCTAAATTTAAAAGGTGAATTTTAATTCCATTGCTTTGCCTTGTCTCACTGAGGTTGTGCTTGAGAAAAATTACAATCCTACTGTAGTTCAAGGAGTGGTAAATGGTTTTGGGAAATAAAGAGACAGGTATTACCTGCTCCCTTCAAAATCAGACTTAAAATGTACTTGATTGCTATAGCTAAGCTAAAATTTTACTAACAAAAAATTGCTAGGATTTATATTATTAACATATTTTTGTCTGCTGTTTAATACCTAATCATGGGATCATATAGAAAAGCCCCCAGTTGCTTTAGGTACCCAGCAAATTAGCAACACCACATTCATCCACCTACCTGTTCACTCACTCACCAATTGTATGGCCAGCCATCTGTCTATCTACACACTCACCCACTGACATGTCCTGCTTCTCTACCTACCCATTCAGTCACATGTCTACACATGTCTACCTATCTATACCTATCCACTTACCTATCCATCCACAAATCCTATATTAATTTGACAATATTTATATGAAATTTCTTTGTAAACATACAGTTAATCTGTGAGTTTAGGGTAGATAAAAGAATAGATTACATATTATTTGGTGATTTCCTATTATACAGTGCCCAAGCTTCCTGAATCCAATCTCCTTAGATTACAAAAGTGACCTTCCTTAATGAATGCAAATGTGTTTGCATAATTCTCTCATTGCCTATCAATTTTAAAACAGCTGATACCAGAATCCTTTACTTGTCTAGTAAGATTTGCTATGATTTATTTCATATTGTGTAGGGTATTTTCCACTGCCCCTTCACATGCACTTCATCCTTTTCCTCTTTGCTCTGTGACCTGAGAAGGAGGCTGGAGATTACAGTATGTAATTCTGGTCTCTCTTTCTCTCTCCCTGCTAGATATCTCTTTACAGAGGGTCAGTTACTGTGAATTAGATTTTCCTATAAGTATTTTCAATGACAGACATTCCAGCCTTCCACTTTGGTGCCCAGGCACAGGACAGCTTTTCATTTGTGCTGCCTTGGGGTACTGTACATCCCTTGTTGATTTCCCTTAATCATTCAGACATCATTATAAAGAGCCCCTTAATTAAACTGTCCTCAATTGGACTATTTGAGTGTGCCCTCTGTTTTCTGCTCAGATCCTGACTGAACCATTATTCCCTCTTTAAGCCACTGACCTTTCAGTTCTTCACATATTCCATGCTTCATTCTACCTCTGCCTACATGAATCTAAACTCATCCCTCAAATCTCAACTGAAATATTCCCAGTGGAAGCCTTTCCTGACTTCCAAAGTAGGTTGGGTAACCCTGTAACATGCTTTCCTACTTCTATGTAATTTTCCACAGATTTTGTAATAAGAAAAGGAATATAACACTTAATTAAAGCACCTCTTTTCATAAATGTAGCAGTCATCTGTTTTGCTTAACATCATACCACAGTCTGTAATATAGTGTCTGGTAAATGTGGGGCTCAGAAGGTACTTGATAAAAGAATGCATGCATTCAATTTGCTAGCCTCAATAGATGGGTCTTTAGCTGTGTACAAGTTGACCACATTGTCTACTTGTTTTGTAGGATCAGGTTACATATGCTAATCACACTTCGAGCAAAGAGATTACTTTTTATTTTTCCTTCTAACCACAGTTTCCAAAGCTAAGCATTTTCAAGTTCCATTAGGTTAGGTATTTTCTGACTGAGTAGTCACCTCAAATGTCTCTCCCTTTCTTCTGTTCCTACTCTGCTTTTCTTTTTTATATTTTTATTGTTGTATTGGGTGGGGGAGTACGTTGTGGCTTTTACAATATTATTAATATATGTTACTTAAATTCTCACCTTCCATCATTCTCCTTTAACCTCGCTCCCCCCCATTGCTGGAATAGTTTCAACAGGTATCATTTTTCCATTTACGTACATGTGTACACAAAGTAGAGTGCCTACCTAGCAAGTGTGAGGCCCTGAGTTCAAACCCCAGTACCACCAAAGAAACAGGAAAAAGAAAACTGTCCCTATATGCTTTTTATTTTCCTCAGCAAGAAGTTTCCCTTTTCCCATTATCTCTTATTTGCCGTCTTGTGTGCCTCCCCTCTCCCATATCCATGTGACAGAATCCTTCACCTCCTTTGGGGTTTTTGCTCAAAATCTCCTCAATAAAGCCCACCCAACCACATTATTTAAAATTTCAGAAACAGTCCTCTGTCAGAATACTCTTGCGCCTGGTCCCATTTTTCAATAACTTTTATCATTGCATATTTATGACACTTATTATTTCTGTTCTCTAGTAAAATCTAGGAACCACAACAGTGCTGGTGCAAAGTAGGCCATTGAAACATAGTTCTTGAGTGAATTAAAAAATCAGCCTCCTTTTGCAGCCTTGGCCTGGTCTGTACACTTTCATTGACATCTACTCTTTTCCCACAAGCTGAAAGGCAATGACAGATTTAAAAATTCTCTCTTGTTCTTTTGCCCACCTGGTCAAAACTTTCAATGAAAAAATTTTAAAAGAATCCCATGTGATTTAAGGGAAATGCCTTCACTTACATACTTCTTAAATTCTTAATTAAGCAATGTGAGCACAGGAATCATGCTTTACATTTAGATGTCCTACTCTTGGTAAATATTTTGTTATGAGAGTAATACAAATGAAGGCAGGTTTAATGAAAGTCTACAAAGGTGCAAGTGAAATGTCTAATCCCTACTTGCAAAGCAATTAGTTTCTGTCTCCATATTATCTGCAAGTTGCTTCAGAAATATCACATAAAAAGCAGATTTAGCATGTAATCTAACAAAAGGAGCACATTTTGAATTTATGCTTCAATCTTGTGTTATTTTCATCATTCATACACAAAATGATTAGTCAAGGTCTTATAAGATCCCAAAGTACCTTCTAAATCATTGAACATTGAATTTTCAATAACACTTTAGGTCTTTCTTATTTATTGAACACTGGTTATCCATGGCCTGTACTTATCATTACTCTTTAGTAACCAAAATACCCAACCAATCAACCCAACAGAAGCTATTAAATATCTACCATGTGCTCATCCTAGCATGGTTTATTAACTGGGATACAGAACCCATGAGCATGGTAGATGCTGAGAAGTTACTGCTTTCCTAACAACTCCAAAATATCTAGGAGTGTGAAACTTCTTTCCCACAGATGGCACTAAATGAAGGAAATTCGGAGGCCAGGTTGACATTCCTGTCAGTCTTCCCACCTCCATGACAGTCTGTCTCTCGGACTTGTATCTCTTTTCTCATCATGATTGTTCATGTTGAAATCTTCATCATTTTTGCTTCCTTTACATGATAGGAAATTTTATCTGAAATGTTTTATGTGTCCCTTTTCTCTGTTTTACATCACATGTTAATAAAAGAGTAATTAGGAAGGATTATGGCGGGGGTGGGGGTTGATTCCTAGTTCTTCCATATACTTCGTCACTAAAGGAAATCACTGTTAATTTTAGAACATATATTTTTCCTGGCTTTTAAAATTACACACACAAGTAATCTGAAACATGTCAATAATGGTGAACTAGAAGAAGATGAGCTCAAACCCATAAAAATGACATCTATAAAAAAAAATACCAAAGAATGAAAATCTAGCCTCCAGGGTAAAGGTTAACAGCTGAACTGTCATTTAGAGCTGTTGATTTGCTTTCCCCTATGCTCGGAACTTGCAGGGAATTAATTTATGATCTCAGGTAGCTTTCTCCGCAGGGAGGAGGGTGCCCAGTTAGCTCTACTTATTACATTTTGTTTCACATTCCCACTTAAACAGCTAACCTTTTTTTGCTAATGGGTCTGGACTCTGGCAGCCACAGTTTGAACTGACTGAGCTGTTCTTTCACTAAATGGCCCTTTGTATGTGGATAATGACCCCACTCTCTTGAATAGGGTTTCTTTCTACAAGCTGTAGCTAAATGCATCATTGGGAAAAACAAAGCCAAGAGAAATTGCAGTAAAATGGGACATAATGGCCTCCTGCCGTGGTGGATAGGCTTGGCTCTCAGACTTTCACACTTTCCTTCTTCTATATTTCATACAGAATAATACTGTTCCTCAGACCAGAGGGACTGCATCCTATGGGATTTGGGTCCTGGTGTGTAGCTAGAGGAGATAAGCTGTCACAGAGTTAAGGACTCCCTGCGTCTTCTGAGTACAAATAATATGCTGCAACTTCACCCAGTTTGTTGATCCAGAGCCTGTCTTAGAGTGAGTGCTCAGAAATATGAGTTTCCTGGTCACCAGGCTTTTGAGGTCTTTGGTCATACTTTCACTTGTACTGCATTTCTGCTGTGATACCTGAATTTACCATGTCCATGGTCTTAGGCAGCCCTTGGGAACAAATGAGTAAAGTTCTTAGAAACTCATCTCCTGGCACCACTTTATAGATCAAGAATGAAAAAAAAAATCAAAATAATCTTGTTTTCCACACTAATAACAGAAGTAGTAGTGTTAAAGATCACACAATTATGAAGCAGATTAGACCCACCTATTTTACATTTTAAATAATTAAGAGGCTATCCAGATGTCTCTGTAGTTCTCATTATTCATTAGCTTGGGGTTAAAACAAAGCAATTTTAAGGTCTAAAAGCTGTGTGTTAGTGAAGCTTCCCTCCTTGGTCTAATTCACTAAACTCTTCTCCACCCCTTCAAGTCACTTTGTAACTTGTTAGACATTATATAAATTCCACGTAGTGGAGCTGTTGCTCATCATTCTCTCCAAAACTGAACTCTCTCCATTGCACCAATGTTACTTAGTGCTTACTAATTCCAGCCAATCCCTTTCTCCCACCTCATCCCTTGGGTTTTGTGGTAGTTCATTTAATGAAATAATAACCCATAATGGGTTAATAAGGGCAGTTAGAGATGCTAGTGTATTGCTCTTTGAAGGTTCCTCTTCAAGGTGGGGTGGGGTGTGAGAGGTAGAACTCAGGGCCTCACACATGCTAGGCAATTGCTTACCCCTGAGCTATACCTCCAGCCCTTACTCCCCTTCTGAGTGCCTCATCTAAAAAAAAGAGAACTGGTGCACACCTGAAATCCCAGGTATGCAGAAGGCATAGGTAGGAAGATTGCTATCTGAGGCCAGCCTGAGTGAAAGAGAGATCCTATCTGAAAAATAATCAAAGCAAAAAGTGCTGGGGGCGTGGCTCAAGTGGTAGAGCTCTTGCTTAGCAAGTGTGAAGCCCTGAGTTCAATCCCCAGCACTGCCAGAAGAAAGAAAGAAAAAGAAAAAGGATCTGATAACACAGATCTTCTTTCCTCAAATAACTGAACCTATAGATGTTCATGTGTGTCCTGTGTGTGTGGTTAGCATTTTTGAGGTATGGCCTCTGCAAAAGATGACAAGAATTGGAGCTGAAACATTGACAAAAGGCAGCTGGGGAGACTATTTTCATTAACAATTAATTTTACAAGGAGAGACAAGTATTTGCAATTATGGTATATGAATTAAATATCAACATGATCATTTGTTTTGTTATAAGAAGTTATGAATAGGACTTATGTGTGTTTCACTTTTTAAAAATCCTACAAGTTTTAAAAATCAAAGAAAAAATGAAATTGGGAGAAAATTCCTGAGATAAAACTCATCTCTATGATGTTGTGGCCCAGCCATTTATATATAACGACTCCTACTCTTCCGAGAAAATGTTCGAAGCCAGTGCTGTTCTGTCCAATAGCTTCGGCCCACATCTGCTAAAGAGAGTGATGTCGAAGAAAAATACTGACTGGTTTATAAACCTTGACTTTCCACATGGACAAAGTACCCTGTGAGCCTATCAAATTTATGATTTAGAGTTCATCTTGTCTTTGGGACTCATATAAGAATCTAGAAGGTCATCAAAGTTTCTAATACTAGGAAGGTTGATGTTTTAGAGTAATACTCCTCTTTTTAGGGGCTCTTTGTCAGTCTGTAGAGGTGTCAGCATGAGTTGATCCATTTCCTAGTGATTAGACCAGTGCACAAAGGCTTGGAACACCTTCAGAGCAGATGCTAAGTAATGAAGGCTAAAATAAAGAAAGATCATACACTAGGAATTGGACAATTAAAATTAGATCTTTACTGATGCAGTAGTGGCATTCTACATTACCTCACCATATGAAACGCATTCATTTGTGTAATTACAAATATTTTCAGCATCCTTTATTTGCTGGACATTATATTAGGGTCCAGAAACACAAAGATAAATAAAACATGTGATTGTGCTCCCCACGAGGTCACATTCCACTGGAAGAGATGAAATTATAAGCAGATTAGTTATAAATAACAGAATAATAGTCCTCATTTATCCCGTGAGTTCTTTCCACTATTCTAAAGGATTTGCATGCATTAACTCATTTAGTCTCACACAACCCTGTGAGAGAAGCATTACTACTATCCCTTTCTACAGATGGCTGCACAAGGCACAGAGAGATTTTGTACTTATACAAGGTCATGAGGTAGCAAGTGATGGGACCAGAATTCAAATCCAAACCCTGTGCTCATCACCTTAGACCCTGACATCGTACTCTAAAACAGAAGTATTAAAAAAAGAATCAGGAATCCCTAAGAAGCAGTTAATACTGTTTTTAAACTTTTGTTCTACTCCTATCTTCCATATAGAACTACTATTAAGAGTTTGCTGAATTTCCTTTCATCTTTCTAGGAAATATAGCTGTAATTGTATTGTATCTACAATTTTAGTATGTAACTCTGCACTATTGGTAGACCTTGAATATTATTAAGCAATGACAGAGGAAGTCCTTGAAAATCATTGTTTGAGGACTTTCCTAGCCCAAGAAATATGATTTTTTAGGTACATTAAAATAATTGCCCTGCTAGAGAAGTCATTTCCTTATATGAAGTGTATATTATAACTTATTTTTAAGAATCATCATGAAGAGTCACCTATATGTTGAAATGATCACAAGTCCCAGTCATCAAAATGATATTTAAAACTTTTCTATTCTCTTGTTACTTAGCCTATGCAAGTTAAATTGGTGCGTCACAGCTGTAAATACATATATAATTTTAGAAGTCTCCAGAAATAGTCAAGAACTCAGTCAGAACAATGTTTCTTTTATAGCAATGATATAAAAAATTAGAAATTGAGGAGGGGAGTAAAAATCATAATTAGAACTGGATTCTCTATAAAGCGTATGTCTGTTTAAATTTTAATGTTGACACAAACAGGAACACACTGCACGCCATGGTTATGCACATCTCACCTGTTAACAAGACACATGAAACTCTTGTGAGAAAAATAAGGAGGTAGGTGGGGAAACATGCGTTAGGCTGTTAGATTTCGCTTCTGACTTTTATATTAGAAGTCAGTTTTCACATTTGAAACCCCAACCTATCTAAGCACATTTTTCAGCTTGCCAACTAAGGAGTTTAAAAATGAAGCCCTCTTGTTGTTGCTTGATTTCCTTCTTGCTTCAGTTGTTCTTTCAAATAAAATGCCAAGGAAGCAATTTTCAGAAAAGCACTGATAGCTAAATCGCAGCTGTATGGTGAGATCACATATAGGTGGATTCCACTGGTGCTCCCTAAAGTATCCACAACGGCCCAATATTATTTACAGGAGGAAAAATCAGTGCCTTTGGAAGGGAACTTCCCAATCTGGAGAGACAATAGCAAGTGAAATCACATGATCATGGAGTCCTAAGAAAACTGTAGTCTTCTTTATGACTGTCAAATTCACTAAGATTTCATTCTACCATTGATTTGACAGCAAATTCTTCAATATAACAAAAAGTAGCTTTAAAAAAATATATTCAAGCTAAGCTTTAAAAAAGCAATGATATCAGACCTAAGGACTTTACTTAGGTTATCTCATTTGATTCCTGTAACAATGCTATGAAGTAGTGACTACGATCTCTTTCACTTTACGAATTAGAAAACTGAAGCACAGAAATTTGAAGTAACTAGCCCACAGTTACAGATAAGGAGTGGCAGCGCTAGAATGTAACATAGAGAAAGCTTCCCAAAGTTTTGTACATTGCCACTTCCTCATTTAAAATCTTTAATAACTAATAGCTTCTCAGTCCAATTGACAAGGTAGGAAAGGGCCAGAAATATCTTTAGGGAGTATGGAATGAATGAAAGCTTAGGGAAATGAAAACATGATTTTTTTTAGCCACTTTTTTTTCAGCTCACACTTTAGGCTGGTGATTTTGTTTGCTCCCATGCCTAGGTCCAGTCTCCAAACTTCTCTGCTTTCCTTCATGCTCTCTGGTTTCTAGTTGGGTTGGGCCAATGGGAAGCAGGGGCAGGAGAGTAAAGACAGGAGAATGGAGCTTGGCATATTCTTCCTTATGCTCTCCCTGCTTCAGCACACTTCTTTGGCTATAACTGCATCTTCTGGACCAACAGTCTTCTCCTGTCCCTTCAGCCTTAGAGCTTATATCAGTTTCCTATAGCTGAGTGGCGAGGTGCTTTGACATCTCTATTTCTTTCCTGAGCCCTGCCCAACCTCTTTAAGTCATATTTCCACTGAAGTCTCAGGGGGGAATGCTGTTTCCTGCTGAGACCTGTCCAATAGAACTTGTGCTTCTAGTCTTATTCCTCGCTCCATAAATCCATCCATTTGTTCATTTTCTTGAACAAATGTTCACCAAGCCACGTACTCTTCCAAAGCTGATGAAGACCATCATGGTGATAAGATGACCAAGGTCTTTGCTTTCCAGAGCTTTCCAGAGTCTTTGCCTTCACTTCCCTATGTTCATGTTCATTCCTTGTTCCTCACTCATCTCTTTCTTGCCAGTTGTACTTCTTTGAGGTCAGCTCAAATATTTCTTCTCAAAATTTCAACATTTAGACTTTTTCAAGCATGGTGAAGGGCGCATTTCTGCACTAAGAATGACGATTCCAAAATGAATTCTAAAAGTTTTCACCCATCACCCCAGCATTCTGGGTCTTGCTTCCAAGAATCCATTACTCTGAAAAATGCACAGGAGCAGATGGAAATTTCTGAAGGAGATGGGCCCTGACTATTTGTTTCTTTAGAATGGCTGGCTTCCAGCTCATAAAGAGAGTGTTGTTCCCTAGGATAATTTATGGAATTATTAAAATAATTTTCTCTAGTCATTTTCAAGCAACGAGCAAGGCATTTGGGTTCCTTTGCCTAAGGAAGGGATATGTTGAGGAAACTACAGACAACTTGCTTCCTGTTTTTTATTTCTAGAGACTTGAGCTTATAGGAAAAGCATGATGGTGGGAATGGAGAGATGAAGGTAGTTTGAGCAAGACATGGAGGTGACACTGCTGAAGTCTCAGAAGACAGAGGCTCCTAACAGTATTCCACAGAGATGGCAATGTCTATATGTATCCCCTGGAATGGGGCTCTAAGCTCCCAATCAATGCAAAGACCCAGGGACCAGGGATGCCAGACAGGACATTCCTGAGCTCAGCAAGGATTGCCCTGTGCAAACTGTGTGCCCTAGCACAGAGTCTTTGCCTTCAAGAGAAACACCCAGCACGCCATAAGAAGCCTAACTTCTTCTGAAGTTTCCATTTCAAATGAACTAATTACAAGTGTTTGAATTCCAATGTTGCTTGATTTTCCAGCAGCTAGACATGCTGTCTACAGTTTTTCCCTGTATCAAGGTCATTTAGTTGATATTGACAGATCCAGTATCTAAATTGGAATATAAATCAATAACTTATATTGACACAACCTAGGCTGCTGTTCACAGAAGTAAAATTGCAGCTCCAAAAGAGGCAGGAGGACTATGAGTTTGAGGCTGACCTGGGCTGCTACACAATGAGACCCTGTCTATAAGAAGAAAAGAAAAGAAAAGCACAACCAAAACTATATGACAAGTACATAAGGCAGTCATGCTCCCACAGCATGACTTTAGTTTTTCTGTTTTGCTTGTTCAGGATAGTGGAAGGGAGGGAGGGTGGGTGAGGGAAGGAGAGAGAAACACACACACACACAGAGACAGAGAGAGAGACAGAGACAGAGACAGAGAGAGAAAGTTTCTAACAAAACCTGAAAAGCCTAAAATATTTACTATTTGGCTCTGTATATCTGGTAAGGTGAATGTGGTGATTTTTGTTCCAAGGCTTTAAACCTGGCAAAAGAGAGGGCCTGGCCACCTAATTCCTAAATTTATTTCTATTTATATAAGGAGCAGACAATGGTTATTACTCACTCAGGAGTAAAGTTGACATCAGAATTAGAATAGTCCAAATCCAAAATAGGGCCGTCTCTATGAATTAAACAGAAATCAATGCATGTTGAATGGGCTTAGCCTCGCACAGGACGTTCTCCCACAGGCATTATAAGAATAATAGCTTCCAATAGGATGCTTACTTCCTTGGCATCTCAATCCTCAAAATAACCTGGAAAGGTGGGTATTGTAAAGATATTTCAAAGATGAGATGATAGGTTGCAATCTAGAAATCAGAAGGTATGACCAATACTACTCTAGAAGGAGAATAGTGTAGATAAAATGCTTCCAAAGTACAAGGCAAAGTGCTGGATTTTCTGCATACCTACATGAAGTCTAGTCTTGTGGCAGATAAAAACCCCAACTTCACAGAGCTCTTCTAAGGAACTGGTGACCAACTTACAGGAAAACACCTAATATGTGTCTGTCAAGTAGTGGTTGACCAGTAAATGTTGGCCTCTTTCCTTCCTCTTTTTCTCCCAAATTAAATTTTATATTTGCCAAAATGTACTTGAGGTATTCAAAAAATAAAAAAGACTGGAAGAATACAGTAGTAATTAATGAAATGGTTATCAAAAGGAGCCCTGGAGTAGATAGGGTCGGCTGTGGGAGCATGACTGCCTTATGTATTTGTCATATAGTTTTGGTTGTGTTTTTTTTCTCTTTTCTTCTTATAAACAGGGTCTTATTGTGTAGCAGCCCAGGTCAGCCTCAAACTCATAGTCCTCCTGCCTCTGCCTTCCAAGTGCTGGGATTACAGTTGTCAATGACCATACTCACCCAGCACTTGTTTTAGTTTTGAGCCATGTAAATGTGTTACCTGGCAAGAAATTAAATGAAGCTGGGCCTGGTGGCATAGGCCTGTAATCCAACACTACAAGCTAAGGTGGGAGATCATGAGTTTGAGACCAGTCTGGGCTGTATAGCAAGCCCCTGTCTCAAAACAAAATAAAATGAAAAACCTATACTAAAGCTAAATTTGGGACTTCCCTGATAGACAGTTCTACCCACTTTTATGGTATCAGTCTCCCTGATGTTAATTTTATTCCATTCTATTTTCCTCTCTGCTTTCGATTTAATCTGTTCCTTAATTTGGAAACATAATTTTGTTTGTACAGATAACTCCTATGAATAATAGTGATACTTCAGAGTGTGGTTCATTTTTATACCCCAACTTGACATTATTGCTACAAACATGAATATTCTGTGCTAGAGAAAATATTGAACATTTACCAATGTTGCTGAATTAAATAATAACATATTTAGAAGTTAAAAGATTTTTTTGTAAGTGTACCAAAACGTTCCAGTGGCTTATCGTTGTAGAAAGACAGAAAATATACAGCCCTCTGTCCTGAGCCCTGCCTTCCTCTCGGAGCCCACCTCCTGTGCCTGCTGCTTCTCCTCTAGCATCACCACATCTGTGTGGGTCTCAGCATCACCTTGCCATTTCTCACTTAAGTGCCTCTCAGCACATGCTCGCTAAATGCTTGATAAATCAAGGAATGAGCATTAAAGTTGAATGACCAATGTTGATGCAATTTTCCTGAATGGTGCTCCCTATCTGAGAGAAACTGGATAGGCTAAATTACTTGCCATACATATATCCCATTCTTTTAAATAATCATGTGTATCTTTCTAAATTGTTAAATTAATTGGCCTTTGTGAACCGGTCTCTTCTGAGTTTAGTTAAATTTCGCCTATGGCTTGGAACACGCATCTTAAAAGGCAGCACTCAGGAAGCACAGCCTTTAACTCAGCTCCATGCTATGGGTCCAGCAGAGTTCCTGCACCTAAACTTTGCCTTGGATCCATCCCAGACAATACTAATGTCTCCAAAGTTCTGCTTTCACTCTCTTTCTGAAGAGGTCATGGATGAGATTCCAATAGGATTATATTCAAGATCTTTCTCAATGACTCCAAATATACCTTTTTGAACCTTTTCCCCAGCAAAGCTCTCTGATCCAGCTAGGTCTGTTTCTTGAACACATGCTCTGTTCATTTCTACCTTCAAATCTTAAACCATTAGCAGGTCCCATTAAATAAGTGTGGTGGATTGTTTGTTTTAAAAGTGGTTTGTTTTGCTTATGCCAATTAGAATCTATATATCATACAAGCCTAAATAAAACCCATATCTTTCCCATAATCTTCCTTAGCACCTGCTGTTTATACCAAAACATCTACTAACTTGTCTATATGTGCCCTAAT
The DNA here is from genome assembly GCF_047511655.1 of Castor canadensis. Classification (NCBI taxonomy): domain Eukaryota; kingdom Metazoa; phylum Chordata; class Mammalia; order Rodentia; family Castoridae; genus Castor; species Castor canadensis. Next base: position 87,373,243 of record NC_133394.1, read on the forward strand.
TGCTTCCCAGTTGTATTTTATTTATACATCTTGTCTCCTCAGAGAGAAAGAACGTTTTTCTGAGACATAGGTTCAGTTCTCCAGTGCTTTATCATTCCTCATAATGCCTGTCATAGAGCTGGCTGTACTGAGTAGGTGTTAAAGGTATTTTCTTACCCCACTTGTACTACCATGACAAAATACCACAAACTGGATAATTTATGTAAAACAGAAATTTATTTCTCACAGTTCTGGGAGCTAAGTCCAATATCAAAGTGCTAGCAGGTTCATTATTTGGTGAAGCCTGCTCTCTGGTTCCAAGATGGTGCCTGGAATGCTGCATCTTCTGGAGGGGAGGAATGCTGGGTTCTCACATAGTGGAAGATGGAAAAGGAAAAAGGGATTCTCTTCCTGTACTGAGCTTTTAAATAAGAGTAATCCCATTTATAATGGGGGAGCCCTGATGACCTATGTGTCTTTTAAAAGACCTGAATTTTGTAGAGGACACATTCAAACCATAGCAGATATCAAACTGAATCACCAGAAAAACTTTTCAAATTGAAAGGAAGGGAATGAATACAACATGTCTGTCCTGATGGGTATTTATTCTTTGTTACTTAAAGCAGTACTCATAAATCGATGCCATATACTTATTGTTAGTCTTATCATTTAGAGAAGAACAAACAGATATTTGCAAAAGTTTAGTGAATTTCCCAGTCATTCAATAGTATGTGACAGAGCTTAATGTGGAACCACATCTGTTTGACATGGAAGAGTTTTTTTTTTTTTGTCTTCTTAGTCCTTTCTCTCAATATTTAACAGTGCTAGCAATCTACAAGATGGGAAAACATAAAATGTTAGTAAGTAATTTGATGAAAACACTGTTTTGCCTATGAAGTGGCAATATTTTAAATAAGATTAAAATTGCACAGGGACAGCTGCTCTTTATCAAATAAAATATGGAAATATAAGGGGACTCATTAAGAGAACAAAGTCAATAGTTAGGGAAAAAAGTCTTGCCAAGTTTAGTCAACTAAAGAAGAAATTCTTTTTTTATATAGAATTTTTTATTAGGATATATTCATTATATGGAGAGTCGCAGTGACAATTTCTGTCAGTTTTATATTGCACATTATTTACATTTCCCCCATTGTCTCTGCCTCTCAAACTCCTCCCCAGCCCACTTAAAGCAATTGCAAGAGGTATTTTAGTTCTGTTTCATATGGATATATGAAGTCCATCAACCATATATCATCACCTTAATCTCCTTCCTTCACCCTCCCCTTCCCAGTACTATTCAACCCCTTCCATCTCACACACTGTGCCTATTTTATAGTCCTGGTTTTCAAGTTAATGTTTGAGTTGATGTTCAAAGGGGTGTCTCAATGCATGTCCACTGTGGATTGCTTTACTTTGGTCTGTTCAATCCCTCTGATACTCCTTACCCTTTACCTCACACCCCCCATTTTTCAACAGTTTTCAATACAGATCCTTATATCCTCTACCTTTACATATTATGGTATGTGAGATTACTGATGCGCTATCATTCACTTTTCCTTTCGCTCTTTCCCCAAGTTCCATTGAATAGTTCCACTGTTACAAACATGTTCTACATCTGAGTTTGTATATGATCATGCTTGTTTTGTGTATATGTTTATCTTTAGATCTATGTTCCATGGGTAAGAGAAAATGGGTGTGTCTTTTGTGTTTCTGATCCTGGCTAACTTCACTTAACATGGTGTCCCCCAGTTGCATCCATTTACTCAGCCTTGTGGCTGAGTAATACTGCATTGTGTGTATATATATATATATATATATATATATATATATATAAAACCACAATTTCATAATTCATTTGTTCGTTTTAGGGCATCTGGATTGTTTCCAGAGGTTGGCTATTGTATATAGTGCTGTGATGAACATCGGTATACAGGTGTCTCTACTGTATCCTGTTTTATGTTCTTTTGGTTAGATGCCCAGGAGCGGTATCACTGGAGATATGGCAGCTCTAGCTCTAGTTTTTTGAGGAAATTCCATGCTGCTTTCCATAGTGGTTGTACTAATTTGTATTGCCATCAGCAGTGATAAAGGTTCTTGTTTTGCTACATCCTTGCCAGCATGTGTTGTTGTTACTACGCTTGATTAAGGCCATTCTAACTGGGGTGAGATGAAATTTAAGTGTTTTGATTTGCATCTCTTTTATAACCAGGGAAGTTGAACACTTCTTCATGTATTACTGACCACTTGTGACTCTTCCTTTGAGAATCCCCTGTTTAATTCATGTGCCCATTTCTTCATTGGGGTGTTGATTCTTTGGGGGTTGAGTTTTTTGAGTTCCCTGTTGATTCTGGATATTAGTCCCTAATATGGGGAAAGGTTTTCTCCCATTCTGTAGGCTCATCTTGAGTCTGATGACTGTTTCCTTTGCCGTACAGAAGCTCTTTAGTTTGATTAAGTCCAGTTTGTTCATTGTTTCCCTTAGAGGCTGAGCCTTTTGAGTTCTGTTTAGGAAATTGTTCCCTGTACCTATATGTTCCAGTGCATTTCCTACTGTTTGTTGGGGTTGTTTCAAAGTTTCAGACCTTATATTAAGGTCTTTGATCCACTTTGAGTTGATTTTGGTACAGGGTGAAAGACAGGGATCTAGTTTCAGTCTTTTGCATGTGGATATCCAATTTTCCCAGCAGCATTTGTTGAAGAGGCTGTCTTTTCTCCATCTTGTGCTTTGGGCTCCTTTGTTGAAGATCGATTAGCTATAGATGAATGGGTTTATGGCTGGATCTTTTATTCTGATCCATTGGTCTTCCTGTCTGTTTTTATGCCAGTAAATGCTGTTTTTATTATTATAGCTCTGTAGTATAGTTTGAAGTTGGGTATTGTGATGCCTTCAGCATTGGACTTTTTCTCAGAATTGCTTTGGCTATTTGAGGACTTTTGTGTTTTCATATGTATTTCACAATTTTTTTTTTCTATTTCTGTGCAGAACATCACTGGAATTTTGATAGGGATTGTGTTGAACATATGGATTGCTTTTGGTAGTATGACCATTTTCACAATGTTGATTCTATTGATCCACGAACATGGCAGGTCTTTCCATCTTCTTATGTCTTCTTTGATTTCTCGCTTCAGTGGTTTATAGTTTTCATTAAAAAGGTCTTTGGTTTCTTTCATTAAATTTATTCCAAGGTGTTTTATTGTTTTTGAAGCTATTGTAAATGAGATTGTTTCCCTGATTTCTTTCTGAGTGTGTGTGTTGTTGGTATATAGAAAAGCTACTGATTTCTGCATGTTAATTTTGTGTCCAGCTACTTCGCAAAAAGAGTTTATGATTTCCAGTAGTTTTTCGGTAGATTTTTTGGGATCTCGTAGGTATAGGATCATGTCATCTGCAAATAGGGATAGTTTGGCTTCTTCTTTCCCTATTTGAATTCCTTTTACCTCTTGCTCTTGTCTTGCTGCTCTGACTATGAATTCCAAAACTATATTGAATAGGAATGGAGAAAGTAGACAGCCCTGTCTTGTTCCCGACTTTAAGAGGAATGGTTTGTGTTAGCTCTTCTTTAAAGGTTTGGTAAAATTCAGCCAGGAATCTATCAGGTCCTGGGCTCTTTTTTGTAGGGAGACTCTTTATTACTGCTTCAATTTCATTGCATGTAGTAGGACTATTTAGGTGGTTAATATCTTGGTTCAATTTTGGTTGGTTATAGGCATCTAGTAATTTATCTATTTCATCTAGATTTTTCTGTTACTTGCATATAAGTTTTCAAAGTATTCTCTAATGATTCTCTGGATTTTGTTGTTATTTGTGTTTATGTGCCCTCTTCCATCTCTGATTTTATTAATTTGGGTCTTCTCCCTCCTCCATTTTGCCATGTTGGCTAAGGGTTTGTTGATCTTATTTACTTTTTCAAAGAACTAACTTTTTGTTTCATTGATTCCTTGTATAGTTTTTTTGGTTTTGATTTCATTGATCTTGGCCCTGATCTTTATTATTTCTCTCCATCTGCTGGTTTGGGTTTGGTTTGTTCTTGTTTTTCTTGGAGCTTAAGGTGAATCATTAGATTGTTTGAGAGGTCTCTGTTTTTTGGTGTAGGCTCTTATAGCTATAAACTTTCCCCTTAGCATGGCCTTTGCTGTGTCCCACAGATTCTAGTAGGTTGTATTTCCATTTTCATTGGATTCTTGGAACTTTTTTATTCATTCCCTTACTACTTTGGTCACCAATTGGTTTTTTAGCAGTGTGTTGTTCAGTTTCCATGTGTTTGAATATTTTCTAGGGTTTCTTAATTCGTTGAGGTGTAGTTTTATTCTGTTGTGATCTGATATGATGCAGGGGGTTATTTCGATTTTCTTGAATTTGTTGAGACTTGCTTTGTATCCTAAAATGTGAACTATTTTGGAGAAAGGTCCATGAGCTGCAGAGAAGAATGTGTATTGTCTAGTTTTTGGGTGAGATACTCTGTAGCTCCAACAGTGCTCCTCAGAGAGGGGTATGCTGGATAAGTTGCCCCTTGCAGGGTTCTTGTTGTGGTGCCAGTTGCCTCTTTTCTTCCCTCAGTAAGGGGGCTGGAGTTCCTGGTCTTTGATGGGGGTGCAGGGGCTCTCCTGCAGTTGCAGTGGGGAGCACTGGGTCTCTGCGCACTGTAGTGGGCAGGCCTCCGCGCACTGTGGTGGGCAGGCCTCCTAGCATCAGCACAGTAGTAGATTGCTGCTCAGTGGAGGAGCTGGGATTCCAGGTCTTGGACAAGAGAGATGTGACTCTCCTGCAGGGAGGTACAGTGTGAACTGCTGGGCTTCTGTGTACCTTGGGGAAACAGGGCTTCTGGTGCTGCCTATAGAGTAGCAGGTTATAGCTTTCCTCCCCTCAGTGGGGAATCTGCCATTCTTACTCTTTGATGGGGCAATGAGGGCTCTTGCTGTCAGGGACAGAGGAGCGTGCTGGGCCTCCTTGCTCTGTAGGGACGGAAGCCTCCTGGTACCAGCAGAATAGCAAGGACTGGAGCCTGTGGTGCATTTGGGTGTGTGATGGCATATTCCTGGCACTGTGTAGCAAGTTGAAGGCACCCTTGGGACATCAAGACCGGGGGCTTGAATTGTCTGGAGCTTATAAAGCAGAGGAGACCCTAGGGTCTACTTGAGCTGGGGTGTGGGCTTCCAGGAGCCATGGCTGCTGCTGCAATCATGGCAGAACAAAGCCTGTGGGCAGTGGGTGTTCTGGGGCCTGATTTCCCTGCATGCACCTCAGGGAGTGCAGTTCTGTGGCTCTGCTGCTCACACAGGAGAGCAAAGCCTGTGGGCAATGGGAGTTCTAGGGCCTTATTTCCCACTTAGGCTTCAGGGAGCACAGTCCCTTAGGTCTGTTGCCAGTTCAGGAGAATAAAGCCGTGAACAGCTCGAGTTGTGGGGCCCAATTTCCTACACGGGCTTCAGGGAGCACCTTCTGTTACCCATGGAGCAAAGGGACCTGCTTGCACAATGACACCAGTTTTCCTTGGCATTTCAGGGTGAAAGTAGCAGATTGTGTATTAGAGGGAAGCATGGAGCTCTGTGTTCCTGTTTGTGCCTGAGAGTGGGACTTACTGTCCAGTAATGGAGCCTGGAGCCCTGAAGTGACTTCAGGGTGGGGGATCAAGAGTGTCAAGCTGCAAGTCATTCTTCCTGTTCTTCCTGTAGTTTGTTGTTTCTCTATTTGTGGATTTGGAGAGGGCTTTGTTTCTTGTTAGTGCCTTTTGGGGTCCTCTGATCTTCGTTTTTTGGGGTGGTTGGTCACACTGAGCTATAGGAATGTCAACAATCCACCATCTTGCTCTGCAACCTCTGAAGAAATGCTGAGTTAGACAAACTTTAGGCTCTGAGACTTCTTGGAGGAGTAAGAATATCAAGGTATGTTTTTTTACTATGTAGAAAAGAGTTTTTTCAAAAATCTTATATTTTCTTCATTTCTCTCTTGTTTAATTTTGGAATGCAAACTAAATTTTGGAGTGCAAAATTAAACTAAGTTTAATTTCTCATACTTTCGAAACCAAACTAGACCCAATGTACCAAGAAGACAAAATGGTGAAAGAGCAGTGTTTTATTTCCTTTTCTATTACTATAGCAGAATACCTGAGGCTGAGTAATTTGTAAAAGAGAAAAGTCTATTTTGCTCACAGTGCTAGAGTCTGGGAAGTCCTAGAGCATCTAGTGAGGTCTAGCATCTAGTGAGGACCATCATGAAGCTTCATAACATGACAGAGGGTATCACATAGTGAGACAGCAAGTGTGCTAGCTTTCTTCATTTTTAAATAAAGCCACTAATGTCATCATTTGCCTACTTCCTTATGGCCTGGTTAATACTAATTCTCTGTCACAAACATCACCTTTAAATACCATTAACATGGGGGGCCAACATCTGCTTGGTTTCTGGTAAAGGCCTCATGTTGCCTAACCTCATGGTGGAACACAGAAGGGCAAGTGGGTGTAGGTAAAAGAGACAAAACATCAGGGATGACATCAGGGATAACCTTATTCTTATTTTATAACAAACTTCTCTCAAAAGAATGAGCCCACTCCCATGAGAAGCATTTTAAACCATCTTTTTTTTTTTTTGGAGGTGCTGGAGGTTGAACTCAGAACCTTGCCATTGCTTGGCAGAGTTCTACCACCTGAGCCATACTCCCAGCCTTATTGCTTTGGTTATTTTTAAGATAAGGTCCGGCCAGCCTGGACCATAATCTTCCTATTTGTGCTTCCTCACAGCAGCTGGAATGACAGGTACATACCACTATGTCCAACTATTGGTTGAGATGGAGGTCTCCTGAACTTTCTACCCAGGCTAACCTGGAGCCATGATTCTCCCTACCTTGACCTCCCAAGTAGCTATGATTATAGGCTTGAGCCACTGAGCCTGATTCAATCCTTCTTAATGATCTACCCCACCTCCCAGTACTGATACAACAGCAGTCAAATTTCAACATGAGTTTTCCAGTAGAAAAACCATATTCAAATCATAGAAAGAAGATTTTTAAATTCCTTGTTAAAATATAGTTCATATTCCTACCTATAAACCTCAACCCCATTAACTGTCTTTATGGTCCCACCAACCACTGGAAGCAGAATACTTTTTTTTTATCTCTATGAAGTAATTTCCTTCTCTTCTGATGCTCACTGAGTAGGAGATGCTTGTGCTGGGTAGCAGATATTTTGGATGGAAGGTGGATAGCATCTCTAGAAGTATGTCAGACAAAAGGGAGGAGTAAGCCTGGCCGACAGCAAGAAAATGCCCCCTGAGAAACATTCCAGTCCTTTTTTTGTGAAATGTAGGAAAATATATTTTTGACATCTTCATACTCAGGTACTCCCACTATTTCTCTTGCCTGTGAATATGGAAACCCACACAATAAATCATACCCACGTAAATCCTCTAGCTGACAGATATCACTCTGAAGTTGGATAATAGAGGAAGGAAAAGAATGAGGAGGAGTGAAGGGGCTTTCTGAGGACATGGAATCTTTCCTTACATAGAAAACCATTTCCCTTTATTCTAACCTCAAGGCTGTTTTAATTTTAAGCTACTAATTTGAAATAGCTAATCAGTTGCCATAAGCATGCACTTCCAGGATTGCAAAATACCTGCCGTTTTCTAATCAACACTAAAGTAATAATGATTTATATGTATAATGTGCACTGACTCTGAAAAGCCCAGCTCCATCCTACAAGATGATCTGTGGAGACTATTCAGTATAACTTTCTAATTCATACTGATGTCTAGGAGACCTATGGAGGATTACAATGTTTTCACAATTGGGTAAGAGAGTGAATGTATGTACCTTTTTTTTCCCCCAAAAACACAAACTCTAGGAAACAATGTCACAAAGCTTAATTTACCCATTTATTTGGAAAAGCATTTCTTTTGAATGTTTATCATTCTTAATGGGGTACTTGTGGAAATACCCAAAGATCCCCCAAAGAGAAGTAAGGTTTACATACCATGAGCTCTCATTGCTGATTCAATACCAAATATTTACTGGGAAGTAGGATGGGTTTCTTCATTTAAAGAGAATTATTTGATTTGGCTTAATGAAGCAAAAACTAACTGTTAGCTGTATTGCTTAGCCCACTGCTGTGATGTATCTATCTTTATTAAGAAAATCTAATACATTCTTGGCAGGTCACAGCAACCTACACATTTGAGGGAATTGGTAAGAAATAAGACTATTGATTCTAATTGAGATGACAGCAGGAATTTGACCAGAATGCAAAAATCTGCATTGAACTATTACCACTATCCCAACTGTAGTTTTTGTCTTATCTTTGACCCAAATGTTCTGTCTTTATGACTTTTCAAAGAGTTGTCTTGACCACTCTTTTAAATCCCTCTTTGCAAATTAATAAATAGATAAAACAATAAATCCCACTGGAGATTCTGAAGCATCATGGGATGCTCCTTTAGGGAAAACTACAGCTCTAGAATCATATGTAAAAAACCTAGCATAGCACCTTTCCTTGGAGTTGTGCCATTCAAGTCAACATAGTATTGACCCAGTTAGATTACAAAGTATCTTGGGAACATGATAATCCCAGGGGACATGGTTGCAAAACAATCAGTTTACACTTTCTTGTATTTGACTTATCATTTCCAGAAGCCTTGTCAAATGAAAAGGTTTTTAACCCTGTAATTGAAATATACTTCTCATTCAAATGTGCAGATTCCTGAAACATATTTTTTTAAATTATTGGGGCCATTATAATGTTAGAGATGGGGAATCATGAGAAATAAAGGATGTAGAAAGAAAGAGAAATCACTGAGAATGAGTTTTTGAAATGCAAATTATATTTGATATTCTGTTTCATGGCAATTATGCCTTATTTTACTGACTGCCTATCAAAGATCTCAATACACTTCATCAAAATGTCCTGATTTGTATGTTTCAGGTTCTAAATTTTGTAACTTCCAAAATATGTCTTTTCCTGGTAGTAGAAGAGAATATTTTCAGAAGATCCCTGAAAAATCATTTTGGAAGAATAATTTTTGTTGCTGTCTATAGATCCTTATTGGTATTTCCTAACTTGATATTTTAAGAGGAAAAGAAATTCAATAGTGCCTGGAATGGATAGGAATGTGGACATCTTCAGGCCACATTCTCTTAGTGGAACTTGTTTACTACTCAATACTAGAAGTATAGAAAAATAAATAGAAGAATACTGAATTAACATGTTGTGTTGTATGTCTCTTAAGTTGCCAATTTATAAAGTGGGTCAGACCTCAGATCCAATGCTTGCCCAATACTGTTTGGACAGTTATATATTGAGCAAAGATTTGGTGAAGATATGTGTGCAGAACATATCTCTTGGGAAGAGATATCAATTATTTAGCATCTCTGAGCAAATTCTGAACAAATCCCTGTTTGTATTTTTAGGGGAACTGAGAAAGTTCTTTAACAATGCCCCATATTTCTGGTCCAAGGTTTTTCTGTTCCTGCTATCACAGTCACATTACAACTGACCTTAACACCATCTTAACATGGCTGTTATCTATCAAAATGGATGTCACAGTACATCTCTCCCACAGAAGATGGCCTCTGTGATGAGCGAGGCATATGTATCTGGATTGTCACATACCCCAGGAATCCCTTGGATTTTACAAATGATCTAAATTTATACTTGCTAGTTTTAGGATGTGTGAATGTGTAGGATATTGTCAATCAAAAATGGAATTGAAACATTTCCTGTGACTTTTGATAATGAAATGATTCCTTTTCTTCCTCTAAGGTAAGCTCAGAAATGGAGTGGAACAAGTTAATTAAAAAGACTGGTGGCTTAATCCTTTGCAGCTACTGATAGTCTCTAATCAGCACTGCTCTGGAGCATTCCTTTGTCATTGTGAAGCTCATCTGTAGCCTATAACAGAACTCTTCAAAACTCCAAATAATTTCTTCTAAGTGTTTCTGCCTCTCTTTTAGGATCTGAAGATGACAGTTTTGTGAACTATTCATTAATGCCTTAACCCTTTTGTATTACCATGGAAAGTGTGGGACAGCATCACATTTTGTAGGCATATACCCTGAAAATAGCTTTATCAACACAGATCAACATATCCTTATCGATGCACATTCATGAACTGATTAGCTGACTCTCAAGGAATAAATAACTACAATTTTAAAGGTTATTCTTGGCCTATGATGTCTTACAAATAGAAATGTGCAGGAAGAAACTCATTTATATGTTGGCTTCTTTACTCTGTGTGGAGCAAAGAAGAATTATTTGAATAATTATTTTCAAACTAAAATATTTTACTATGCAAGGAGTGACAATGCAATTATGGAATGCCCATCTTCTAGAAGTTGCAAACTGGCAGCCTACAGGCCATTATCCAGCCTGCATATATGCCCTTTGTGTTCTCTGTGTGTTTATTAATTAAGAGTCATTTTATGTGAATTGGAAATTTCACACAAGCAAATATGGATCTAAGAACTCTTTATAAAAAAATCTGCCAATTGTGCGTCCACATCATCCTCAGATAGTTAAGTGGCACTTGTCCCCTTTAAATAAGGTATAAAGCCTTTTTTTGCCCCCTTTAGATGGGATGGGGCCTCCAGTTCACTATAGTTCTCCCTCCACACAAATCACAAAATCAAATCCTAAGGTAGAAAAGAGAAAAATACAGAGGATGAACCAATCTGGGTTATAATACATATACATGGAAATGTCAAAAGGAGACTCCCTGTATAGCTATCTTAAATATGCAAAAACGTCTTTTTTTCAAAAACAGAGAACATGAAAGCAAAACAGGTCCTATCTGGGGATTGGTACGAGTGCGTGGGAGGAAGATACAGGAAAAGGGTGTAGGAAGATGAATGTGGTGGAAATATTACATACTCGTGCATATAAATGGAAAAATGAGACCTGCTGAAACTATTCCAGGAATGGGGGCAGGGGGATAAAGGAGAATGATGGAGGGGGTGAATTCAGCTATGATATATTGTAAGATCTTTGGAAAATGTCACAATGTACACCCACCTCAATAATAACATAAAAAAAGAGAAAAATCTTACTGTAGATTTACCAGAGACATTTGATTTTATGATCCCTAATCTTGACAAAGAACTTTTTGATATCATCATTTTTATTAGCAAGAGAGAATCCATGATAACTGCTCTTTTGAGTTTCTCATTAACTTCCTTGCCAAGGACACAGTCATCATTCACTGAGCACCTAGAATGTGCCAGGCACTTTTCTTACCCTGTCTCATGTGCTTATCAAAACTCCATCAAGTAGGGGTTTTTATTTGTTTTTTGGTTTTTGTTGTCTTTGGTGGGACTTTGTGCTTACAAACTAGGTACTCTACCACTTGCGCAGCATCTACAGTCCATTTTTTGCTCAGGTTACTGTGGAGATGCATCTCATAAACTATTTGCCCAGGCTGGCCTCCAACAGTGATTCTCACAATCTCTGATTACCAAGTAACTAGAACTACAGGTATCAGCCACCAGGGCCCAGCTTCAAGTATGTATTTTACAGTAAAAGAAAGGGAAGCCCCGAGGGACTGAGTAACTTGCTTGAGATCATCACAGGTGGTGAACAAAATTGCATTTCTAAGCCTGCCTTGTTCCATATCCATACTCTTCCACTAAACCTCCCAAAGACTTCAGATTACTCTACACAAATCTCACTCCTCTCCCCACATCTCTGTCAACAGTGAGGAACTGAGTAAAGAAGTGAAGGAGGGGGAAATTTTAAATTATTCTCTTCAATTGCTATATCATATTTTCCTACTTAGAATTGCAACAAAATTACCTATTTGGGGTTTTTGAAAATATTCATGACAAGCCATAAAACATAACATATGTGTGTCTCCAGTAGGCTACTAGAAGGTTGGCATCCAAGTGGATTTTATCCTTTCATTGGACATGAGTTCTTCCCCCCTCTTCAATTGCTGCACAGCTGTATGGAGCTCAATTTGTAATAAAAGTGGTTTAGTGCAAACCATACATACATAATGGTCTTTGATTTCCCCCTAGGCTTTGAAAATCTCTCTTAATTATCTGCTTGTAGCATTGGAATTTCTTTGCCAAGTCTATCTTCATTTACTGAAGCGTCTCTGGAGTACCACTTTTAGAGGAATTTCTTCAGATGTGGAAGCTGGCTCCACGCTCTCATGTTGAAGAAGGTCAATGTGGTAATAAAGTTGACTTAAAACTTACCCCAGTGAGGAAGTCCCTTAAGAAAAGGCAGTCTGTGCCTGCTCTGTAAGAAAAGTTGGAAAATGGGAGTGGGAGGAGGATAAAAAAGAACATTAGACCAATCAGACCTAGGGAAAATAGCAACCAGTTGAGCTGATTCCCTGGGCACTCCATGTGCTTCAGATTCCTGCTTGTCCCAGCACCCTATGCAACCTTCTTGACATCTATATCCATAAAGTCTTTTATCTATTCAGTTGTTCAGTCAAGCCTTCTCTCAATGCCTATGTAAAATGATACTTCTCTCTCCCTCCCTCTTTCCTTCCCCCTTGATCTTGACTGCTTTATGCTGACCTTTTCACAGTTGTCCCTGTGACATTGTATTCTATATTCCATTGTTTTGGGGTTTGGGTTTTTGTTTTTGTTTTCAGATGGTACTGAGGTTTGAACTCAGGGCCTTGCACTTGCTAGCCCCCAGCCCTTTTTGCTTATTTTTCAGAGGGGGTCTCACATTTTTCCTCTAGGCAGGCCTGAACCACAATCCTATTCATGTCTCCTGTATTGCTGGGATGACAGGTAGATGCCACCATGCCCAGTATTTGTTGAAATGAGGTCTTGCTAACCTTTTGCTGGGGCTGGCCTTGAACTGCAATCTTCCTAATCTCTACCTACCAAGTAGCCAGGATTGCAGGCTAGCCCAGACCATTGTTTTGTTTTTTATTTACCTCTCACCTACAGGTAAGCTCTCAGGACAAGGACCTGGACTGGTTTGTTCACTGCTGTACCCCTAGTACTTTATATATGGCATGTTGTAGGAATTTAATAAATATAAGTTATTATTCTCATTATTTACTTAGAATCTGAAAATGAACAGTGCATGATTCTCACCTTCAAGGCATTCATAGAGTTTTAGAGAGACAAATATGAATGCAACTCACTGTATGAAAACTTGTATTCTCTATGTTAGCAAAAGTGATTTAACTGATTGGGTATTGGACTACATGGATTTGATGATTAATTTTATGCATCTCCTTCCCTGGGTCCTGGGGTGCCCTGGATATTTGGTCAAACATTATTCTGAGTGTATTTGTGAGAGTGCTTTGTGATGAGATTAACATCTGAATCAGTAAACCAAGTGAGGCAGGTTGTTTTCCTAAATGTTGATGGGTCTCATGCAATCAGTTGAAGGCCTCAATAGAACAAAAAGATCTGACCTGCCCAGTTGTAAGAGGGAACACTCCCCTGACTGCCTTGAGATGAAATATCAGTCTTTCTTGACTTTCAGAATTAGACTGAAGCATTAGCTCTTCTTGGGTCCTGAGCTTCATGTCTTGCAGGGTAGAAATAACACTTTGGCTTTGCTGGGTCTTCAGCATGCCCACTGCAGATCTTGGGATTTTCCAGCCTCCATAATTACATGAGCCAATTCCTTATAATGTATATAAATTTTAATATATGTACACACACACACTGCACATACCACAGGTTCTATTTCTTGAACCCTGGATAATGCATGGGCCAGGCACTGCAAAAATGCCATGCCCTACTTCTCCAAGAGTGAGATGTCAAGTGGGACAAGATGCGCAAGACGTTTACTGAAGGAAGAGACTGTGAAGAGTAAAGTTGGAAGTCACAGGAACAGGTAGGGAGAGTCTGCAGTCTAGGATGCAAGTCTGAGATCTGTGAAAGGAGAGAAAGAAGGAGAAGGTAGAAAGAGCTTCAGACAGAAGCACAGTACTGAGAGTACTGAGCAGCTTGATGGAGAGTCCCTGAACCAAAAGTGCCCATTGAGGAATCCCCTTTAGGCAGAAATGAACCAGCTCTGGTCCTCTTATTGTACTCGGTCATTGGCTTGGGGCAGCCCAGTAGAAGTGTGGTCTGGGAGTGAATGCTGTTGAAGATCCAAGTACAGAAGCTGGAGACTATCAATCGGCTGTGTCCACCACACTGGCTCCCTTGAGGCAAAGCTGAGAAGGGCCCTTTGCTTCTGGCAGGCCCCTTTGAGGTTGGAACCGAGCTTCTTTAAGATTTGGTAATCATCATCTTTTTAAAGATGGGTAAGGTAAGGTCTGTAAGGACTTGGCTTGGAGGACCTGCTCATACTTAGGTTGTATATGTACCAAAGCCAATCTTGGAGTCATCTATGATCATAAGCGAGAATGGCCAAGCTGGAGAAGAATGTCTATGGGAATCTGGACAAAGATCTGTCACCTGTGCAAGGCCAGGAACATGGGAACAGCAGCCCCCTGCCAGCCCACGTATGGCAGGATGACCATTACTACATCAATCCACAGACGTGTTTTGGTACCCACACTCTACTTGACAGGGCCCTGGCTGAAAGTTGGAAAGAATATGGCAGATATTAGCTCCTTCCTTGGAGCAGAAAATCTCCCATGAATGGGTAGGAAAAGATACTTGACCACCCGTTCTTTTGGCAAACCAAATAGGACTTGTTTTGTTAAATGATTATAAATCAGGCTCTTTCTTTTATTCCTCCTTTAGGATCAAAATTTATTAGCAATTCAGAAGATTTGTGTGGGCCTGGCTTCCTCTGTAAACATTTCCCTTCCTTAATGTATTTCCCCTACTCTACAAATTAAGAGAACTGCCATTTCAAGCCTGTAAAAAACAACCCTGTCAATTAACTTTGATGGAATCATAGTGACGAAACATTAGTTAGTACTAGAGAGGAATTTGGAGACCTTTTATTGTAATATATAGGGAAATTGAAACCAAGAGAAGTGAGTGATTGCTCAAGGTCACCTGGTTGGCTAACGCCAGAAACAGCTGGAAACCAGCCAGACCTTTGCTTCTCAGGCTTGAGCTCTGCTCACCACAGCGGCCTTGCTTTCATCTCAGATGGCACCCTGCTTTTTATTTTAAGTCCTTTAAGTTAAAGACCTACTTGCTGGCCAAAGATCTTTCATAACCCCTATAAAGCATGATTTTCCCTTTTCTAGGAAACTACTTTTTTCTCTGGCCAAAATTTTTGTGAACTTAATTTTAGAAAAATTAATAAATTTTAAAACCCAGTGCTGTGCTGCAGGAACCTCTAAAAATGCCATTACCTAGAAAACTGACAATGACTAACTGCTCATATGAACCTTGTGAGGGAAGAAAAGGACAGGGAAGGTGGGCTCCCGGATCACCTAGCTTTATAAATGGTTGAACTGACACTTGCTTACTGATGTGCAAGATTCTGGCAGCTGCTTGCCGGTAGACTAAGAAGCTTCGTTGGGCTGGAAGAAACCTTGACAATTATCTGTGAGGAAACAGAGCTCCAGAAAGAAGAAGGCCTGTGACTGTGGTCACAGGGCAGCATTACAAGTGAAATGCACACTTCCCACTCTTAGTCAAATGACCTCTGGTGACAGAATACTTCCAAGAGGACTAAGATGAAGCTTTTCATGGAAGACAGGCAAGTGCAAATAAGGAAGCCAGGTTCAAAGTCAGAGCACATCGGCCATGATAATCACTGCTGAGTCCTGATTGTGTTCCAGGACTGATCTTCCACTGTACATGGATTGAGTACTTCTTGTTGGGCTACTGGTCACCTCTCACCAGTCTATGATACTTCGACATCCCCCTAGTCTCATTGATCCACAGCAATAGACATATGTGGGTTGTCATGGGTGAGACTCTGCCCCCTGGGACTTCTTCAGTGCAAGATCCCAGGTGAATGAGAAGATCCTGTTTGAGATATGGCATTTTTGTGGTAGAGAGAGAAGGGCACAGCAGCTCTGAAAGCTTCTGCTCTGTCACACTCAGAGGCCACTGCCCAAATCACATGGGCAAGTCCAATATCAATGAAGGGAACATAGCGGGTCATGAGACAACAGTCAGGAGTAGTGCAGCAGACTGAATGTGCCCCCTCAAAAATTCATATGATGATATCTTAACCCTCAATGTGGTATGTAGGAGATGGAGCCTTTGGGAAGTGATTAGATCACAGGGAGAAACCTTCATCAACTGGATTTTAACTCTAATAGAAAAGACCCCAAAGAGCCCTCTTGTTCTCACTCTGCCATCTGAAGACACGACTTAAATCAGCAGTCTGTCTGTAACCTCCTCAAAGTCCAACTGTGCCTACACCATGATCTCAGACTTCCAATTTCAGAACTGTAAGGAATCAACATGTGTTACAACAGCTTCGACTGACTAAGACAGGATGCGTGTGTGTTAACATGAACTCACCAAATTATGTGAAAAATATCGCCATCTACCACAGTGAGAACTACTAATAAATACATGTATAAGCTAATTTGATCTTTAAGACAAACCCTAGGATGTGGGCAAAAATATTATCAGATGCCTAAAGTTCATATCACAAATAGAGCCAGGGCTGGCATCTGAACTGCAGTGTGGGGCAGACCCACCTTCACCCTCAGGCCTTGCCTATCTCAGGATTTGCTGCGTTCATCTGCAACCCTCTCACAGACACAATTTCCTCTCCCCACTCCCTCCACCAACTGGGGCAGTCAGCCTCATGCCTAATGCCAAGACTTCAGCCATCTGTTATTTTTACCTGCATTGACAGATCATTTATTTATCCAAAAATATATTTTGAGCATCTGTGGGCATAATGTGATACAAAACAGCAACCAGAGAGTGGTATAAAGACACATGAGAAGAAGATGAAAGGTGGTATGACGTGCATACCACTTTTATACCCTCACGGAGTCTGTGTTTTACTGAATATGCCAAGAAAGGCAGTGAGAACTGAAAAGCTACACTGCATATTTATGGAGAGAGTAGACCTTATTTGCCAGACTGCACCATTTTTCTTAGCAGACAGTGACAGCATGGGTCATTGAAGATTTTCTTGAGGGAAATGAGACAGCTAGGCTTAACAGGTTAGTCAGAAAGCATCGTGGGAGCAGGGAGATATAGAAAGGGGTGTGAGTGTAAGACGAAACATCCACGCCAGGCATGGCGGTGCACTCGGAAGCTGAGACAGGGAGAGTAGTAGTTTGAAGCCAGTCTGGAGATATAGTGAGTTCCAGCCATTATGTAGCCAGGGCTACATAATGAGACCCTTTCTCAAAAAAAAAAGGGACATCTAGAAAACAGTTCATGCTGATACCCAGCAGATACAAAAGTGACCTGAACCTGAATGAGAATAGCCAGAAAGAATGTAAAGGCTGGACAAGATGTAAAAGATTCCATGGCATGGAACAGCCTGACTATGTAAATGGAGGGCTGAGGGAGAAGAGAAACCCCAGGCTGTGCAGCCTCATCTCTGGCAAGAGTGTGGCATTAGCTCAGAAAGTCAGCCCAGGGTGGGCTTTGGCGTCAGATGAGCCTAGCATCAAAGTCTAGGCTGACATTTAACAGCTGTAAAACTTTGGGCAGGTTGTTTAACCTCTCAGAGTTTCAATGACCCCATCTGTAAAAGTGAAAACAACCCTTAACTGCAGGATAAATAAGATAGGAAGTACAATGCACCAAAGAGGGCAAGGCTTTGGGTGCATTTTTTTGTGATTGTTATGGTGTCATGGAAGATGACCTGGCTTGCAGCATGCATTTGAAGTAACTGCAGGACATCTAAATAATGGTGCTGAGTTACAAAGATGGGGTCATAGGTGAGCCTGTGTATCAATTAATAATAGCAGTACCTTAATGCAAAGCATCCAGAGAGAGATGTTGAGAGGACCATTGGGAAAATGGGAGCCTTATGTAAGCCCCTATGTGGATAATAGTAAGAATATATTCGCATGTATTTTTTGAGCATTTACTGTGCTAAACATTTGATAAGCCTTAGGTCAATTAGTCTTCACAATAAGCCTAGGAGGAAGATGTAGTTAGATACAATTTTACAAATACAGAGACAGATTTAGTTAAACAACCCTGATGAAGCACCATAAGAAGTCAGATACACTTGACCCCATATCCCTTTTCTCTTAAAGCATTCAAGGTCTGGAGTGAAAACCCAAAAGTGAGAGCTCAGAACTCTAGCTCTCCTTGCCATTCTCTGACACCTCCCTCACCCACCTGGCTGGTGTCCCTGACTCCTGCTGTGCCCTTTCAGGAGTGAGTTCTGTCTGAAGGGACCGCCCTGTCCAGGTGTGTAGTCCTTTTTTGTGGATTGGAGCTCAGTTTCCTTCTTCATTTGAATGCCCAATCAAGGTCACCAACAGCTCTTTTGGCTCTGGAAAGGCAGATACTGTCCTAAGCTGTGACTCTGAAAATTCTGATCAGGCTCTCTAGGGCTGGGTCTTAATGTGAATGAAACACACTGGAGTTAAGACCCTAGTTCAATTTGTGACACCATCACTTACTCCCTGTGTGATTGGGTGAATGTCCCGTGTACTTTTTGAGCTGTCTGCAAGTCAGACACCAAGCAACTAGGAAATGAAGGTGATCTGCAGAAGGAATCACGTTGCCATCAGCAGCTGTGCTCTGTGACACTGCCCTGTCCTCACAGTGTCACATGGAGGTGTGAGAAGGATCTGGACTCTCAGCCCTCAGAAAATGTCAAGGGAATCATGAGTCAGAGCTCTGCCCTTCTCTCTCTCTTCTTTTGATGTTAAGTTTAGCATTACCTGTGTGGATTGCAGGTTTTTGGTCCCAAATAAGCCCTCCTTAGAATAGAATAGAGGCAGCCCTGACTCACTTAATTTTTTTTTTCTCCTTTCCATTTGTTAGTGAGCAGATTCTAGCAACAAAGACTGCTGTGGCATTCTTTCCTAATAATTTTCTGTACATGCATCTGACAAATTGGCTTTCAAAAATCCATGGCATAAAGATGGCATTTGCCAACTAGCATGTGGGAAGAATGTGATATTATCAGAAGAAAGTGTAATGCAAATTGTTCTTTGTGTAAATTGAGGAAGCTTGACTTTGCGTCTTATTCTAAGTCAATCCCTTTAAGATATTAACTCACCCCACTGAGCCGGGACCTGCCTTTTTATTAACATTCACTTCTCACTCACACTGCCTCCTAAGCAGGCATTTTCTCGTTTTTCTTTTCTTTCACTTTAATGCACGATCTGGTCTGTCTAAGGAGACACCAAAATGCCAGAGCAGTCGAGCGAATAATCGGCATTTACTGTGGGCTCTGCTATGTTTTCCAGCCAGAAGGACAAGGAAGTTGAATGAGTGGGGGTCTCTTTGCATGTGGCTTTGTGCAGCAGGTCTGCCAAGCATTACTATTCCAGCCCTTAAACCCACACCAGACTGTTAATGTCTTAATGCTTATTCAAGTGTCAGGGAGTGCTGGCAGATGTCAGAGAGAATGGGAGGCTGTCAATAAGGAAATTACTTACATTCACAGAGTGATTGCGGCAGTCTGTCAGGTAGTGTTTGAGAGGATGTCAAGCTGAAAAGAAGGAAGCAGAGAAGAAAAGAGGGTGGCAGCAAACAGCATTGGGGGAGGGTTCTTTTTTTTTTGAAAAATTGTTTACATATATAGATATAGATATAGATATAATTTCTAGAGCTAAGCTCCAGATATTGCAGTCATAGGTCAAGAAATAGACAAAAAGGTGTTTTCTACCTCTGGAGACCTTAAATATAAGAGCAGAGTGGTCAGGGCCTTTTGTTTCTTGACACCAGGCAAATATTTCCAGGTCTTTTTTGAGAAGGCAGTAGCAGTCAGTTCCCTTGTTCTCCAGAAACACATATGGTTTTCTGCACTTTATATATTTCATTCAACAATTACTTTGCTAAATCCCCACTGTGTGCTAGGCCTGATAAATAACTTTATGATGAAATATGCATAGGAAATGCATTCTGAAACTTGTTTTTTAAATTCTAAAGAGGAAAATGCATCCTCTTTGCTATGCAGTTTTAGGACCAAGAGTTTGATTAAAAGAGAAGGTTGCTATGTGCTGGTGGCTCCCATCTGTAATCCTAGCTCCTCAGGAGGCAGAGATCAGGAGGATCACAGTTAAAGCCAGCCCTGGGAAATAGTTTGCAATACCCTATTTTGAAAAATCCTATCACAAAATAAGGCTGGTGGAGTGGCTCAAGGAGTGAGCCCTGACTTCAAACCCTGGTACTGCAAAAAAAAAAAAGAGAGAGAGAGAGAGAGTCACGCATGTAACTTTACTGACTTCTCTCTGTCATCTTAGCCTGCTTGGTGAGGACACTTAGAGACCAAACCTAGGGAAAGAGACTGGAGGGCAATTTTGCCTCCACAAACCTTTAGTACTGGATTTGTTGTGTTGTGATGGTGGTGCTATGTATTGCTTTCTGTAAAGCTCTATCTCCATCTCTTTTCTTCCTTCCTTTTCTCTCTCTTGTCGATTTTGTTTTCTCTTTGTTGTTCTTGTTGGTTTTTGGTTTGTCTTTTTGAGACAGGGTCTGTCTCCTACACAGCTCAGGCTGTTTTGAACTCTCCATCTTCTTGCCTCAGCTTCCTGAGTGCTGGGATGTACACCATATGCCTGGCTTATCTCATGTCCTTACCGGTATGTATACCCCATGTCCATCCCTTCTGTGTTTGTAGCTGTGTGCTTGGAAAAGGAGCTGCCAATGTCCAGTTGCAAATGGTCCAAGTACCAGGTTAAAAAAAATGTACTTGCTGTTAACAAAATTTGCCCTCTAGATGAAATGTTGTGCCCCTGGGAATCAGCCTAGAAACCTGAGGCTTCTCCAATATCTATCCCTGGTGATGAGAAAAACATCATTGCATTTGGAGAGAACATTGCAATCCTATTTGTAGTTAATAGTGGCTTCTTAAGGGCTGTCTACACTTAACATCCCACATCTCCTATTGGAACATAGTTCCCTTTCATATTTTAGAATTTCTCCCAGAAGGAATAAAAGAGAATGAGTGAGACACATTTGTTAGTTTTAGACTAGTCAAGGAAAAGCAAATGTTTTACTGATGGGAAATCTGAGGCTAAAGGTGCCCAAGAGTGCAGCAATCAGAGACAGGGTAGTTTTTCACAGAATTCCTGAGTCAACCAAACTCTTGAAAGATGTTGCTGTAATGACCGGTTACTATGGGGACAAAGCTGGCTGGGATAATTTGGGGGTGGAAACTGAAGTCCAGACTTAGCCTGGACAAAGATATCTCTGGCCAGGATTTCCATCAGCCCCATTCTCTGCAACGTCTTCCTACCCTGCACAACCCCCCTCCTCCCCAGTGAAGAAGTGTGGAGTTTGGATTCTGGATAAGAACTTGTGCCACCTCCCTCCCCACCAACCTATCTGCTTGTCCTGCTACACACTCAGGATTTCTAGGATTCAGACCTCAATCAGTTTAGCAACAGTCATGGATGAGGCACCAGGGTTTTTGAAGTGGCCTGTGAACCTTTGAAGTGCTCTCACCAGGGGGGCATAAGCACATTTCTGCCAGGAAAAAAGTAGCAGGACAATCTCCCACAGGGATTCTTCCTGAGACACCTCATATTTCAGGAAAAAGTAAATTTCTGTGAAGACTTAACTTACCAGGTTTTCCTTTTTTTCCTCACTAAGCTGAGGCAGAGTGCAACCAGGTTGAAACTCTGCCATCTCCTGTTAGCTTTGAAATACTTTTTCCCCTATAGCTGTAGGGTTCCCTATCCCCAT
This sequence comes from Castor canadensis, assembly GCF_047511655.1. NCBI lineage: Eukaryota > Metazoa > Chordata > Mammalia > Rodentia > Castoridae > Castor > Castor canadensis. The sequence goes on from NC_133394.1 coordinate 87,394,896, forward strand.
GGCCCTTGAACACACAAGCACACTTGATCTGACCTTTTCTCCTGTATACTGCAATATTAAGATCTTTAAAAGACAGAACATATATGCTGAAAAACAGAAAAACATGCTATTAGTGGATTAGCAATATCATGACAAAATCCTGGGAGATGTCAGCCAAACATTAACAAAGCATTAAATTTCTCATAATGCACTTATTATCCAACTTGCTTATTTATAGCATACTGCTCGTTTTACTGAACAACTCCATTTTTTAAAAAATTAAAATCCATTGGGATCAGTGTATTTTTTAAGGTTAAAAACTCATAGCATTTCCAAAATATTTTCTTTTTTCCTCTATCCCTGATGTTATGGTTGCCATTATTCTATATCTTTATGTTTCTTTTTATCTTGTTCTCTAACTGGATTCTGCTTGAGGAGCAATGAGAAAAATAATAACAAGGCCAACAACTATAATTTATTAAGTGCTTACTGAGTAACAGGAACATCTTTGCACTTATCCTCTCACTAAGACTTTAGCGCCATCCATTACCCCTGTTTTTAAAGGTGAAGACTGAGTTGAGAAAAGTAAAATTATCTAAGAACCTTGGATTAATAATCCCAGTTCAAGGTCATTCCTTCAAGAATCAGAGTCTTCATGTAGGACATAGACCTCCTTAAATAATCTTGTAATCTTTCAACATCTTGAATCTTTCCTTCATAGTACTTATGAGAGTTTGTAATTGTACATTTATTTATGTAATGATCTAAGTACATTTTCCCACACCCCCCAGACATTCAGATTCCAGAATGGCAGAAGCCATGTTTATTTTTGCTCTTAATAAGGCGGTTACATAGAATTAAAATACATAATGGATAAATGAGTTATGGAAGGATTTAATTAACCAATAAATGAACACTTACTGTCTAATGCTAGAATTTCAGAGCTTTAGTTTAGGCAGCAAAACAGCGGCTTCAATTAAGTCATAGGTGAGTGGGAAGTGCAAAATGCTACATAATACACAACATATTATAGTGCTATCCAAGTTGCTTGAGTTTGAATCCTGGCTCCACTCTTTTTTAGCTGTTTGATCTTGGACGTGTTACTTAACCTCTCTGTGTCTCAGCTTCTTCATTCATAAAATGGAATCAATAGTTGAACTCACCTCAAACAGGAAGATTAAATGAATGTATAAACTCTTAGAATAGTACATGGCATTTAGAATGTTCTGTATATGTTAGATGGCATCATTATTTAGAAATTTTCTTAGTATAGAGAAATAAAATATCCCATATTAATTTCATTCAAAGACTGCATTTATTCATTGACTCGAAGCCCTCTTCTGATCCTTCTGATGGGAGGAGCATCCTGCAGGTGCCTTAAGGAGGAAGCTTTAGGTCTCACTCACTCTCAAACAAAAGTAACCCAAAGCAGCCCGGCTTGAGACTTGTACTAATCTTTCACCCAACAAACTCTGAAAGGAAATATTTAATGAAGATAAATTATTTCTTAAATTTTAGCCAGGCACTGGTAGCTCACACCTATAATTCAAGCTACTCAGGAGACAGCGATCAGGAGGATCGCAGTTCAAAGCCAGAGACCCTATCTCAAAAATACCTATCACAAAAAGAAGGGCTGGTGGAGTGGCTCAAGGTGAAGGCCCTGAGTTCAAGCCCCAGAACCACAAAAAAAGAAAGAAATTAAATTTTGAACATGTATTATAAATATTTCCTAAAAACTAGCTATGATCAGGCCACATCCTCTGCAATTTTTATCGGTAATCATAGAATGAGGCAGAGAAATCAGGGACCTGACCAGAGTCACACAGCTCCAGAGTTCATTACAGCTCTGGCACCTGTTAGCTACTTCTTGTCTTGTTTCCTCCGCTAGCCAGTGGAGGTGACATTTCATTAGACTATTGTGATAGGTAAATGAAATAAAGCTCTAATGGCCCTGGTGGATCAAAAATGCTTATTAGTAAAAGGTTTATGTAACATATATCCTTCCATATTCCTTTTTGTACCATTTCAGCCAGGACCTGACCAACACTCTGCCATTCTTTCTGCCTCCTGTGATCAATTCTTCAGTGCTTTTGGGGACCAGGGTGCTCATGTGGCCCCTCTCCGTCACATTTCCCATGAGGTTTTGAGGCTCAGGTAATAGAGGTAAGGTAGTAGGAAAATGAGATATCTAATCCAACATCTGGATGGAAATTCATCTTCATTTCTGCTTCTGATGAGCTACTTGATTTCCAGAAAGTTATTTAACTTTTTGAGGTCTCTTTTTGCTCATGTAAAAATGAGACTCATTTCCCATGAAACAAGTGTATTCTAGGATTACATTTTTTCCTTCCTCTGCTCTATCCTTATACTTGTGTCAAAATAGTGGTGACACTAGAACTGTTTTCAATGCATGCTTTCCAAAATCTTTCACATTTATTGTATTATTTGGTTACTGTATCAAAAGTTAGGCACTATCACTCCATGTCTAGATAAGGAAGTTGAATGAAAACAAGGAGAGGATATATGACTTGACAAGGTCACAGAGACCCTAGAACAAAGATGTATTTTACTATATATAGTGTGCCAGGCTTTTATGGTTCACTTATTGTATGAATTGCACTGGACAAAGTGGAACTGTCCCATTTTTTTTTGGCTATAGAATACATGCACAAATATAAATAACCCACAGTAGTAGATGACTTAAGGTCACATGAGTAAACCTTAAAGATTTTTCTTCTTATTGGTTTGTCTATGAAGAAAGAATCCTTTCTTTTCCTTAGATGGAATTTTTCTATTGTTGTGTCCCACATACACACTCACACACACACACACACACTCCATCTTTTGTCAGTTTCATGAGACAAAGAGATTAATTTTAGTTTGACACCATTACATCAATGTTATGTCATCACTACCTTGGGGTGTTTATCTTCCAGCAATGTTCTGTTTAAACTTTAAGTCATACATGGTTAAATGTAATCTAAACTTTGAAATTTGGTAGAGCAGTAACAGTCAAGACTGGGTATTATCATGAAAAGTTTTCTTCTGAGTTTTTCTTTTTTAGCCCATATTTTAGGATTGAGTATGTGAAAAGTATGCTGAGTTTCAGTTTCAATTTCAGTGAACTGGAAAGTAATAGAATTGACTCGAAACTCCACAAAAAGAATAAGTGCTATACAAGTACCTGAAACACTTTCTATTTTCTTTTTAAAGATATAGGACTTTTGGTAAGGCTTCTAGGAAACATTTAAAATTTAGAATCTGTGATATAGACATGCAATTCAAACAGGATAAAGTATGAAAAACTGTCTTATGAAAAGTTCTCTTCCTGTCTCTTTCTGCTGTTTTCTTCCTCCCCCAAATATCTAACCACTTTCCAGTTCCTGGTTTATCTGCCCAAAGCTTTTCCAATGTGTAAAATAATACAGGACAAATATGTGTTCCTTTTTGTTTTCTTCTTTTATGTATATTGTAGAATTCTCTATGTGGTGTTCTGTGCCTAATTTCCTTATTACTGTCTATTATACCTGAGAAGTGTTTGATTCTCTGAGTGTATTAAAATTCATCCAGTTCTCTATATCTAGTTCTTCTAATCTTTTACCATGAAGGAATGAATAGTTTTGTTCATGTGTTATTTCACCTAATAAATGGTGTGTATCTGTAGGATAATTTTCCTCAGCTGATATTGTTTGATCAAAAGGTATATGCTTTTGTAATCCTTCAAATATAGTAGATTTTTGCCAGCCTCATGAGTTATGGAAAAAGATATCACAGGAAAGTTTTAATTTATGATGTTGCTATTATGAATAACATAGAGCACTTTCCATCTGTGTAAAAGCTATTTCAGATAAAAACTGTGTTTGTATCCTTTGCTGATTTCCTGTTGGAGGGTTGTTGATGATTTTCATTTAGTGTCATGAAGTAAGCAAGTATATATCTACCACTTCCTAAGTTTACTATTGTGTAGGCTTCTTCTTTAGGGGAAAATGACAACACATATCTCCTCTTTATTTAAAGTTATTGATGGTTAGTTGTGGCAAGCTCTGATCAATCATACACCTTTTATTTTCTTATCTCAAGTTGAGTTTAAATGAATGAAGCATAACTGTGCCCAAAGTCCCTCTCTCTTTACAGTACTCTTCCAGGTGATAGAAACTTGCTCAGTGTGTTTAAAAGAAATAGTTACAACTGAAACAAACACCCAGTTTTTCTTCCTCCTTAAAGAATTTTGGAATCATTTCATCAGTCCTTATAATGAGAACTACTGGAAGAATGTGTGTATGTGTGTGTATAGAGAGAGAGAGAGAGAGTGAGAGAAAGAGAGAGAGAGAGAGAGAGACAGAACCGATCTAACACTATAAATGATTGCTCTTTTTTTTCCATTGCTAGAAGTTTGAAAATAGTTCTTTTAATTGATACGTACTTTTCAGAAATTTGGAAAATAATAGCCCTTTCTGATTTCTGTAAACATGCTAGAAAATTAACCTAGTGGCCTCATATTACATAATTTGGTATAAAAGGAAAAGCCAGAATATGAAAGGAGAGTGAGGTCGTCTATATGCTGAATTATGTATGTCTTATCGAGATGTAATTATGAGCATGACATTTTCCTTAACACTGAGAATGTATAGTAGTAAATAAGGAATCACCTGGGAAGCTTTACATAAATACTAATGTCTTTGTTCAAGCCAATACTCAGGAACAAATATATATATATATATGAAACAAAAACAAAAAACAGCCCCAGATGATTCAAAGTGAAGCCAGAGTTGAAAACCACTGGTCTAGCAATACCCCAAAGATAGCTAAGAAACCACAAAATATTTTGAAGAGGAAGTGGTGGTGGACATTTTGTTACTATCTAATATGAACTATGTAGCATTGACTTTAAAAGCATTCTTGACACAATGTTTAACTTTGTGTTAAACACAAATTAAAACCTTAAGACCTGCAGTATAGTTTATAGTAATACAGAGGCTAGAGGAAGAAGTTAAATGGCACTCAAGGAAAAATATCAAATTGAGGAAGTGTTACTTTCTCTGAGACATCTGGGCTAGTGTCTTCAGAAAGGTGGATAAGATTTGGGAGTGGGATTAGGATTGGCATAGATAGAAAGAGAATAAAGAAACATCACCAAATATATGAATCTTGATTGCATTCTAGCTCAAAATATTCTTAGGGACAATTTTTTAAGACATTTAGGAAATTTAAATATGTTTTAGAAATTAGATGCTATTTAGAGAAAAATCATTGATTTTTATTCAGTGATAATGATATTATCTATATACAAGAACTATATATACAGCAAGGGCATACTACATGCCCTTCATATTTTTAGGAAATTCACAATACAGTATTTTTAAGGGTGCCCCTACAAATTTCAAATGTTTTTTCAGCAGCACAAAGTGAAATCACATGCAGATAAGCAAATGTAGTCACACTTTCTAAAGGAGTTTGGGGGAGGCTGAGGTATGAGGTATGAACGAAGCAGCTGAATACTGATGATAATTATATTTAACTAACCACCATTTAATGAGTGAGTTCTTTTTTCCAGATATTGTGCTAATGACTTTATACACACGACTTAATTTCATTTTTAAAACAAGTATTAATTTAATCTTACAAAAGAGCAAACTGAAGCATGGGATGATTTAGTGATTTGCTCAAGTCCACACTGAGCCAGGATTTGAACCAAGTTCTTCCTGTTTCCATTGTGGGTGATCTTGACCACTGTACTGTAACATAACCACTCATGAGGCAGTGGAAAGCACACATGCCTTGCTTCACTTCAGCTTCTGCACTTATGATAACAGTCCATCTAAGTGTTTATGTATCTGTTCTATACATTGTGTGTTTGTGAAATAAAAAGAAAAAAAGCATGGTTTATGGAGTCAGGCTTACCTGGGTCCATATTTTGGTTCTGTGATTTGTTAGGTGTTTGTTCTTAAGATATATTTTAAAATTTTCTTCATCTTCAATTTCCTCTTCTATAAAAACAGAGATAATATTAGGTGTTATATATGATTGTTATGCAGATTAAATAGATAAATAAGGAAAGTACTTGACGATTTCTGGCATATAAATAACAAATATTAGTTATCCTCTCACTTTTCCTTAAATTTAATGTGGATGACCATAAATGATTCCTGTTTATACAGAAAAGAAAAGAAAACAAAACAAAACAAAAAAACCTTCATGACTGCCAATGCAGATTCCTCGGTCACATTTACTAACTATCTATCAACTTGGCATCAGAGACTGTGGCTTTGAATCCTTAAACCCTACCATAGAACTCAACAAATGTTCAAAATATGTGTTTGCTAATGTTAACTCATCAGTATATTTGATGGTTAATATGATGCATTTGTTAAGACTGTGCCAGGTATAAAGAAGTTCCTCCTAGGAACTTAAAATTAAGATATTATCAATAGGTTTTGAAAAGTCAGGCAGAAACAATTATTAGTATCTTTTTGGGGATTATGGAAGTTTATTCTGGATAAGTGGAATAGTATGAGGAGTATCATTGCTATAGGAAAACTTAGACTGATTTTTTTCTCCAAAGATAGGTAATTCCCTCAATTAGATTATTGTATATGTAAAAGTCTAAATAAGAGATAAAATTATAAAGTTTAGTTGACAATCTTGACTGCTTATATAAATAAAGCAAAAAAAAAACTGTTAGTTTTGGAGTAAATGAGCATCTCTTATTTGTGACTCATCAAGCTCATTGCCTATATCTATAGTCAGTGACTATGCCTTCTTATTTTGTATGTCCCAGATTCTCCTTCCCTTCTTGCTTCATTACATTCTGAAATTAGAGAAACAACCCCCCACTAGATTGCTATGCCCCACCACCCACACAGATACACATATAATATACTGCATCTCTGATATGTGGTATGTCACAGACTGGAGAAAGGTACTATTATCAGGAATGAGAAAGTCATAGGAGGGTGCAGGCTTGGAGGAGATGAGAAATTTCCTAAAGCAAATAGTGAGATTGTTAGATCTCACCTCTGTGTCTTTTTAACATTAGTCACACTGCAACCTGTCTTTAGAGGCAGGTCATTATAATAATGAAGGCTTGAAAGTATGAGACATATCTCATCTCAATTTAGGTAACAGAGAACCAACCTAACAGCCTATGGGCCCATACATGGGTGCAGAGTGAAGGAGAAGGGTTACAAAGTCTCTCTTTGCACCAGTAAGCCCAGAGTTGTTCAGAATACCCCTAGCCTGAAGTTTGTAGGCATTCCATGGCCCATGAGATCCATAATTATACCTGCTTAATGGATAGGCTGGTTGAGAAACAAGGGAAAAATTCAGGGAGAGGTACATAATAAACCAAAAGGTAGCAATATTTTCACTCATTTATTTATTGACTAGATGTTGAGAACCTATTGTATGCTGAGTATTGATGTGACATTGAGTTGGTAGCATATACTCTTTATTCTAATTATTCTATTAAGAAATTTATTCTAAATATAATTCTATTAGTAAGTATAAAATAGTCAAATAATTTTAGAGAGTGTTAATATGTTCTGAAGGTCTTTTTGAAGTGCCTTTTCATTCTTAAAAATAAAGTAGAACTCGGTTTCTGCAGACAGGTTAAAAATGATTAAGTTAAGTAGAATGAACCTATCCTGGCAATAGTCAGTACTAATTTTTTCTCATACTTCAAGTCTTTGCAGAGAAATCTTCCCAGACTTCCTCAAAGCAGGGACCCATGTAGATCTCTGACCCAGTTATGGTCATTATCAATAATGACTGATTGTTCATTCTTGTGTATAATATCTGTCTTGCCCTCTTGGATGGTAGCCTCATGATGGTAGCAACCTTGTCTGTTTTGTTCTCACTGGATTCTCAATAACTTTTCCAGACCCTGGCATACAGAAAGTTCTGGAATTCAGGTAATCAACCATCCCAGTTTACCTGGACCTGAGGCTTTGACCAAGACATAAGGTATTCAGCACTAAAACTAGGCTACTACTAGGCATAGCCGGGTGGTTGGTTCCCTACATGGCATGTATATATACTGGATAAGAGATTAGCTCCAGGAATAGACTTTGCATCATTGAGGTTGAATCTCAAATGGTTTAAAACAGACTCAAAGCTGAGGTATTACTAAGCCCTAGTAAATTTAGTTCTAGACACTGGCTCTAGTGTAAGCCTGAACCTCAGGAAAAATGAACACAAACTCACAGGGAATCTTTTAAGCATTATGAACATTAGTATGGTAATGCAGACATTGAGCTCCCGGGAAAAAATTTGCCAGTATTTGCTAACAAAACTGGGGGGAGGGGGGGAAGGAAGAAGTCTATTACATCTAGGCCTCTGCAAACCTCTTGGCTACTGAAGTTTCCAGGAAGACCTACTCTAAAAACATCATTATTATTGTTGTTGTTGTGCTATGGTAGGGGTACATTGGAGTATTTGCAAAAGTTCTTACAATGTACCAAATATATCATATTTGAATTCATTCCTTCCACTGCTCTCTTTCATCCTCCTGACCCCCCATTCCAGAAACAGTTTCAACAGGTATCATTTTTGCATTTACTTACATGTTTATACATTGTTTGCACTGTTACCATTTTCTCCCTCCTCTGCCCCGCCAACTCTGAACAGAACCTGTTCTGTCCTCCGATTTTGTAGAAGAAAAAATATAAAAGATAATAAAAATGTGATGTGTTTGCTAGTTCGAGATAAAGATAGCTATACAGGGAGATTCCTTGTGTTGTTTGCATGTGTATATGTATTACAACCCATCTCTGCCAGACCTCTTCACTACTCCTTAGTCCCCTTCCCAAAGTGGCCTTGGCCAGTACATGATTACTATATTCATTTCTATACAGTGCACAAATGAACCACATTCAAGTTTTTGGTTTCCATCCTTTGCCTTATTTCTCCCATGCATGATCTGATCTCTCCTTAGTGTGACCCATGTCCAATAATATTACTGCATTTGTTTTGGGTCTATAATTTGCCTATGAGGGAGAATGTGCAATTTTTGGCCTTCTGAGCATGACTAACTCTGCTTAAGATGATGTTCTCTAGTTCCATTCATTTTCTTGTAAATGATAAGATTTCATTCTTCTTCATGACTGAGTAAAATTCTATTGTGTACAAGTACCACATTTTCTTGATCCATTCATCAGTAGTGGGGTATCTTGGCTGTTTCTATAACTTGGCTATTGTAAATAGTGCTACAATAAACATGGGTGTGCAAGTGCCTCTGGAGTAACCTGAGTCTTGTTCCTTTGGGTATATTCCTAGGAGTGGGATTGCTGGATCATATGGCAGATCTATGTTTAGTTTTTTTAAAAAATCCTCCATATTGTTTTCCAAAGTGATTGTACTAGCTTACATTCCCATTAAAAGTGTATGAGGGTTCCTTTTTTCCCTGCATCCTCACCAACATTTATTTTTGTGGTGTTCTTGATGGTAGCTATTCTAACAGGAGTGAGAAGGAATCTTAGTGTGATTTTGATTTGCATTTCCTTTATGGCCAGGGATGGAGCATTTTTTCATGTGTTTTTAGCCATTTGGACTTCTTCCTTAGAAAAACTTCTGTTTAATTTAGTTGTCCATTTCTTTATCAGGTCATTGATTTTTTTGGAGGTTTAGTTTTTTGAGCTCCCTGCATATTCTGGTTATCAGTGCCTTGTCTAATGTATAGCTAGCAAAGATTTTCTCCTATTCTGTGGTTGGTTTCTTCAGTTTAGAGACCATTTCTTTTGTTGTGCTTTTTAATTTCATATAGTTCCATTTGTCAATCCTTTCTCTTAGTTGCATGAAGTAGCATTTGACAACTAAAAGAACTATTAACATCTTGTAGTATCATCCCTCATTTTACAGTTGAAGACACTAAGAACTTGAGATGATAGCTTCTCTAACAGCCAGGCCAGTTCTACAGGATCATCTTTATTTTGTTTCTACCCTGACTAGGGTCCCTTTGTGATATTGCCAAGGGTTCTTGTTCCCATGGTGAGACAATGATTGTCTTCCATTTCTCCCTCTCAAAGGTCTTGTTTTGCATCTCTTCTTTCATTCCATGTGTTCTGGGTGGAACCAGTTTTGCTAGTCTTCTTGCAAGTGACTCATTTCAATATCTTGGTTGCTTTTCCCTAAGATGGCCTTTTAACAGGTTCAAATATTCCCTCTTTGTAAATTTAGAGTGAAAACTTTTTGCCATTTACTGGCTTGCAGATCTTAAAGAGGAGAGAGAGAGAGAGAGAGAGAGAGAGAGAGAGAGAGAGAGAGAGAGAGAGAGAGAGAGAAGAGAAGAAGAAGAAGAAGAAGAAGAAGAAGAAGAAGAAGAAGAAGAAGAAGAAGAAGAAGAAGAGGAGGAAGAAGAAAAGGAAGAAGAAAAGGAAGAAGAAAAGGAAGAAGGAGGAGATAAGGGGGAGGGGGAGGAAAAACTAAAAAATTCCTTAAAAATTGATGAAGTCTCCTAGGCCCCTTGTTTGTTGGGTTGGGTGACATGTTCAAGTTTATGTCACTGTGTTAAGTTTTAATGGATTTGCCTTGACAGTATATATGGGTTTCTCACAATAGAAAGAACAAAACTCATGCTAGTTTTTTTTTGTTGTGTATTCTAAATCAAAAGATTAAAGTTGTCTTTAATCTTTAACGTAACAGCAGGGACAGGAGTAGCAAAACTGCATGTATTTAAAGATGTCTTCAAAATAGTATGTCCTAGGTCAACTATTTTGGGGGGAAATGCAAAATACTTTTATTAGTATTTTTGAAGTTAGAAAATTTGGGTTTATGACTGCCTTTTGTAACAGCTGGTATTTGACTTTTAAACTTAGGAAAACAGGGCATTTAAAAAATTTGTTATGAGTTCTTAAAAAAAATCAGAACTTAAGTAAAATATTTATCTGGGGAACTTTGTCCAGACTGAAACATTTTATTTTGCCCTTGGCTATGAATTGGATTCATATTTCTATAGTGAAGGTCTAAGTCTTTCTTAGATTTATTTCCTTATCTACTTAAGATAAAATTGAACAAGAGTCTGAGTCAGAAAATGTGTCTTCTCTTTTTTTTAATCAACTTTTTTCAAACTCCACCTCTATAAGCAACAGCTAAACCCTTTAATCTCATTTCCTAGCCCCAATACATGCCAAATACCACTCCTTCCTCTCAGAACAGGTCTGAAGTAAAGGAATCATTCCACTAAAAGGGGACATATCTGTGTTCAACCTCCATTTTCTTCCCATTCTTGACCACTCTTCACAGACAGCTAATTGAAGATAATTATGTGGGTAATTTGATTCTAAAATTATCACTGGTAAATTCCAGGCCTTGGAAACATTAATCATATGCTAATGGTGTTAGTGTGTGAGGTTTGACTTTAAAGCAGGTTGCAGTCAAGAGTCAAAGCACGTTTATGTGTTAACTATGTGTTACAATGCATATCACTGCCTGGAGGAGACCCACACAATCACATAAAAAGCAAGAGGGGGTTAATTTGATAATCTATGTGAGAGACATGGCATTCTATAATAAACTTGCATTAATGGGACCCAATACAATTTTCCAGACTGCTGATAGGTTGTTAAACTTTGAAAATGTGATCAATTATTAAGCAGTAAAAGGTAAAGGTAAAACAATAACTTTTATCTGTATATGTTGCTATAAAATGTAAGTTTTAAATATAGAAGTTTAGGGTTATATAAAATCAATTTTGATGATAAAATTCTTTCATTTATTTCAGAACATAAAAAGTATAAACATCTATGTATCCACCATCCACAAATAATAATGATGAATATTTTGTTAAATTTGCTTCATCTTTATGAAAGAAAGTAAATTCTATAGATAAGGTTGAAGCCTCCTTTGTCTCCCAGTCCCACCTTTCCCCTTCCCAGAGACAGCCATCCTCTCAATTCTGTAGTGATATGTAGTTAAACTATAGGATCAGTTCCAAATTTGGGGAAAAAATATATTTAGCATTTAGCTTTTCCATAACAGTGTGTAAATATATTGTCTAGAAATGCTGGGGTTACTACTGAACTAGTGATCCCTGTGCCAAAATGAATGTTTGTTTATTTTCAGAGTTTAAACTTTATAGAATCATCCAGAAATCACAACAATACTTTAGGGAGATCTAATATTTACAAGAGATGATATAATTTTGTTAAAATCAGGTATTTTAAACAGAAATTTCCTTAGGTATATGTGTTTATGATAACAAAAGAAGATGCTAATTAAAGCTCTTTTGACTGACGTAATTTCTTGAGCATACTTTCTGATTAATAGATTAAACAGACCATGGTTACTTTATTGGTAAAGGCTTTAAAAAGTCCAGTATTTTATTATTTTTAAACATTAAATAATAACATAAATGGTATTAGCAACATGTAGAGAATTTCAATAAAAGCCAGTAGAGATAGCTAGAGAATTCTCCTTTATCATTTTGTCAAGAGGTATTTGAGAATATTTTCCTCAGTGTTTGAAAACAAATTGAACTTCTATAATGCCAAAGATTCACCCCTGAAGGAATAATAAGTAAGTAAAATCATGTAGTAGTTAAAGTCCTGGGCTTATTTCCAAGATCTTTGATAAGTGTAACTTTGCTATTATCTTGTTAGCCTGGATAGATCATTTATTCTCTCTGGGATTCAATTTCTCCATCTCAAAATTGCCTTGGTTGGTGGCATGAGGATAGGGGAAGATAAAAAGAGATGTTCATTAATATTTTGCCCAGCTCTCACATTTTATCATTCCATTATTCATTCTCTCTCTTCTCCCTCAATGCTCTAAGACAGAGACTAGTAATTAGTTAAAAATGAGGGGATCTTCTAGAAAAATAATATCAAGTTTAACATTAAAGAACAAGAATGCCAAGCACAAAACTTCTTCTTTATTCATTATAAATGCTCTCATTCAGAAGGAAATAAAAGCTGAAGAAGAAAGAAGTTACAAATAGAGAAATATACTTATATTAACTCTTCACTATATAAAGATTTTATAGGATGAAGAAGATTTATCTAAATAAACTCATATTAAATATAGTCAAATTGCTACTCAAAACAGTGATACATCTACTCAAGATGAGGCATGTTTAAGATTGTTGAATGTTTGTCAGAACAAAAAAAATGGTGTGCTGTTATAACCAATGAAGAGGATGAGTTATATTAGTTATTTATTATCAATAGCTCTCACAGGAAGAAACATTGTCTCATGTTGTAAATAATTTCTTTGTAAGAGTAAATATGAACTGACAAATGAGTGAAATAATAATGCTTATTAAAGGAAAAATAGTAAAGTTGGCTTTCAATAGTTCTTATCTATAAACAAAGCTAGAGTAATTTTTACATATTCTTAGGGGTCTTGCCAACCTACTGTGTTTGTGGTAGAATTCCACATGTAGTTGTTACATTCTTTTGTGCATCTTTAAGGTCTGGGAGTTAAAAAGTGACTGATAACATACATGGATATATGAAAGAAACTTCTTGAAAGTATGTTGTCTATTCAATTCTCTCCTACTTAGAAGTGTGCTCTTAGCATATTAAAATGAATAGTTATTTATAATATTTTTAGTGATCCCAGAAAAGGAAAATATATGCTTTCTGTAAAAACCACTGTTGAACTGAATGACCATCACAGACCTAATGTTCTTCTTACATCAGTTAATGGATATGAAAAAGCAGAAACTAACAAATATTGGAGATTATTATTGAGATGACCATTCCAAAGCTGACCTAGTCATTTATTTCATTTCAGAAATTCCTTCTAAGTGGCAGCGTTCATTTTTATAGTCATCAAAGGATTGATGGTCTTGGGCGGGGACTCAGTATCTTAAATATTGAAATCTTCATGTCCTGTCTTGGTTGTCCTTCTCATTATGTTCCAGGAATATGCATGTATAGAGGCCACTTTGCATTACTATGAAATAGCAATATGGTCCCTTCTAAGTTAGGTTAGCCATGGACAGACTTCACTCAGGCCAGAAGCAGGAAGAGGGCATGAACCCAAAGCATTCCTGAGCGTGCTTACAGTCTCCTTCCCCCTTTTGTTCTAGGCCCCAGGTGATGAGGAAAAGGAAGCCATAGAAAAGCACACCAAAGAGCAAGGGGAAAATAAGGGATTTTTTTCTAAGGTTTGGAGCTCAGTTGCTCTAATTGGCCTGTCTAATTATCTGGGCACCATAATTCATCTTTTCATTGTAGCTGCATGGGAGAAAGATTCCAAAGAGGGAGGATCCCAAGTGTGTCCTGTGGCTTCCAATATCTTGGTTTTGGCTTACCCATGCCACTGCAGTATTTCCTCCTCCTCTGCAAACAGCTGGGAGAGTTGAATTTTCTTCTTCTTTCTTTAAGTCTATCTGCTTTGAAATAGCAATTACTTTTTTCCCCTTAAACATAAAGTAGTCTGTTATCTTTTCAGTACTCTAGGTATCATAGTTTGTTTTTTTTTTAATTCCTTAACTGTTGAAAAAAACATATTGAGTTTGTGTATTCCAGAGAAGCTTTAACTATTTTTGAAGATCCGTGAGTTAAAAAGTCACAAAGCTTTCTTAATAGCTTGCTTTGACCCTGTATATCTCGAAATTGCATCTGATCATTGTTCATGTTTTTGCTTTATAGAATTCTCATAATCACTTGTCAACATGTAAGAGAGGCAATGTATATTGTGATTATCAAAAATGGGTTTGCCTTCCTTGGCTTTGAAACCAAGAAGACTTAGGTGGTGGTCCAAGGTGACTGTTGATAGGTAACGTGACCAATGTCTTTGTTTTCTTCTATTACATACATTCTATTACAAAGGGATATGATTTCCTATCCTTAAACAGAGAGAAAATGCAAAAGTATTTTTTTGTAGAGTTCCTTGGCTACTTCACAAGACCCTTTAAGATCCAGACAGAGAATTCAATGCTAAAAAAGGCAGCCATTCCATTTCAGACATAATTATTGTTTTTCTTACACTGAAGCTGTAATCCATTGCCTTACACCTTTCCCTCTTTAGTCTTATCTGGTGTCCTGGCATGTCATTCCTCTTTAACATGAAGAGTTTTAAGTACTTGAAGGTAGCAATGTTTTATGAGATTTTCATTTAAGGTTCAAACATCTTAAGGAAATCATAAATCACAAATAATGGTATTAAACTTATGCTTATGACAAATGTGTCTTTGAGACAATAAACACTGCTTTGTAAGAAAGCAACTAGCTTCTCATTTAACTTAAATACATGTATTCTCTAGTTTTATACATTATTTCATAGCTCTTAGAGTAAGTAATTAAATCAATTTTATGGAGTTGGAAAACAGGAGCATTGGAATTAGAGACATATGAGCTTAATTCATGGCTTCTATAGCTGAGTAGCCTCAGAAAGTTATGTACCTTTCTGCGCTTCATTCCTTCATGTCACAAATGCAAATAATGATTCCTATGTCTTAGGGTTTTAGTGAGGATTAAATCTAATAAGTAACAATTTATAACACAGTTATGGTGAACATTCAACAGTGGATAAAATGAGTGAATTTTATCAACATAAGTCAACATGGATAGATGACCAAATGCATAAATTTTACAACAAGAAACAGAATGAGACAGATTGCACAATAGCAGGTGAATACACTCATGTGGTATTCATATAAAATAATACCATCGTTGTTCATGAAAGGTGGATTGGAATGCTCACACTAAATACAGTATGGTGTAAGATGGGGATTTTAGATAGGAAAAGAAAGATTAAAATAAAAGAAAGGTGTTTGGAATTGGATCACTCATGGCACTTGATCGAAATTTGTGTACTTGAGGTACAAGAAGATTGGAAAAGGAAAATAATCCTTAGCACAGAGGCTGCCATATATTAGAAACTCAGTATAGGTGGCTATTTATTTAGTATTGGAATAAGGCTCTACTCAGGCGTACTGATACTTTTTCTTTTTTACCAGTTTGACTGCTATATTGAATTTACCAACATTTATAAGGATAGAAGTTGAGCTAATGGAGTCTAAAGACCAGAAAGAAACTTTGAGAATTACAAAATGGAAAGAATTTTTTAATGATAAAGAATAATTAAGACATAGTAGTAGCAACAATTATTTATTGAGTAGTTTGTGTAAGACATTCATTTGTTAATTCACTGATTTATTTATTTGACCAGCACATATATATTGAAGGCTTACGTGTTACCACTGTTCACACAACAGATAAACAACAACAGCAAACCCTGCCCATATGAAGCTTATAATCTAGACAGAGGAAGCAATAATAAGAAAATGTACAATATGCTAAGTGGTAATATGACTTCTGGAGGAAGCGACAAAAAGTGAAGAAAGGCTATACCTAGTGGAGTGAGTACAATTTTAAATAATGAGGTCAGGAAAAGCTTGCTTCTGTGAGGAACATTATTTCAAACTCATTCCGTGTATTATCTCTCTTAACCTTGTCATCAGACCTTGAAGAAGTCACTTTGCCTGACATGATGCTGTTTTTCAGATGAATAGACTGGTTTCCAGAGTCCTTCAATGCCTTATCCAAGGTTTAGTAGGTAGCTATGTAATAGAGACAGAGCTAGGGTTCAGGGTGCTTGACTCCAGAGCTGTCTCCTTATGTAGTATTTCTCATATAAAAGGGTCCTTGCGCTTCCTACCAGGCATGTGTTTTGGAAAAAAAAACATTGCACCACTAATATGGTATTCGCTTTACATCTTTTTATTGGGGTAGAGGGCACAAAAAACAACTTAAGAACATAAAACTAGGCACAACTTTTCTGCCGGCGATTGTATCCAGAGGTTGCACAGTATATGTCAAATAGTTCCATTAAGAAATCCTGATTATACCCAACTCTTTTAATTCCTTGCCACAGGATCAGAAACCTTAAGAGTGCAAGTGACTTGCCTGAGGTCACCAGGCCCATTTGTTATAGACCTAGGATGGAAAATAGAGCTTGAAAACAACCAACAGCCAGCACAGCCAAAACACAGTGGGGCTGGCCTCCATGGCTTTCTCCTTTGAACTGCGGAGTAGTCAGGGTTAAGAAAAGGCTCAGGTCTGTGAGAATAAATTACTGAGTTGGGGGAGGGAAAAGAAGCAAAGAGGGTGTGAGGGAAGTGAGAGGAGGAACCAGCTCAATATAGGCAAGGCCAGCTTCCAGATGGCTCTTTCCATCCTAGGAAGGAGAAGAGCGGCAGGGACCTTGGAGCAGGGACAAGGGTCTCTCCATCTCAATAATCTTAAGTATAGGATAGGTACGAATAGTGCTGTTTTATATACAAGCTGAAGCTCAGAAAAAGTACTTTACATACTCAAGGTCATAGGGCTGGCAAGAGAATTTCCCAATGATGTTAGTTTTGTTTCTGTCTATGGTCCCTTTCTATTCATCATTTCTTCCCTCAGCTTTCTTTTATATGTACAAGGTGAAGTATTGAGGTTTTTAATCTTTTTTTCCTAATAGTTATCAAGTATCCAATGATAGCGTTAAGTATGAGGTTACCATGACAACACAACCTTCACTGAGGACTAGGCTCCCTGCCATGCCTCCAGAATCTTATTTCACAGAGTATAGGCTCCTTTTCTTTGTGGAACTTCTAACAGCTGTAATTTTACAGTCTGATTGGGCGATTATTTGCTTAACGTTTGTCCTCCTCTAGCCGATAAGCTTCATAATGGTAGGGACCAGCCTGTTTTTACCTCCCGTGTGCTCCCAGCGTTTTGCACAATACCTGGCACTCAGGCTCTCCGTAAATACTTGCTGAGCAAGTGCTCTGTGGTGCCTTCCTGCTCTCTTCTGAAAGTTACCTGGACAGTAACCTTCGGCTCACAATTATGTTAATAGATACTGTATAACGAGTCGAGCCGGTATTTACAGGTAGTACACAGGTAAATGAATACACACACGCGGACACATGACTGCACGAACTGCCTCGGGCAGAGGCGCTCGGGAGGAGACGCAAGCAGGAGCGAGTCCCGCCAGCGTTGCTAACCCGGGCCGCATTCGGGCGCCGCGGGTTCCGGCAGCCCGGGAGAGCGCCGGGGTCAAGGCGCTGCGGGAGGCGCGCGCACCCCCGACCTGGGGGAAAGTCCCGGGGGCGGAGGAGCGGGCGTTGGCGGCGGTGTGGGCGCAGAGCTGCGCCCTGATTGATCGGCGTCTGCTGCGGGGCGGGGCCGACGGCGGGAGGCGGGCACTCATGGCCAAGGGGGTGTGCGCCGCGCCAGTGCCGTAGTTTCAGTATAAACAAGGAACGCGACTGGCTTGGTGGATTTTTTTGCCTTCTTCCCGCGCGCTTTCCCTCCCGGTCCTTTGGTCGCTTTCGTAGGCGCGCGGCGACCGGGCCAGGAGGCGGAGGAGCTGGGGTCCATCTGCGGGTAGGTAGTTCCCGGGCCGGGAAGGACCGAAGTCCCGAGGCGGGAACGCGGGACCTGGCTGCGCGCTGCGCTCTCCGGGGAGACCCGGGAGCCGCGGGGAGCGAACCGGCCGCTGGCTGCCGGGTGCGCTCCGAGGCTGCTGGAGACCCCGGGGCCCGCGAGCGCTGGCTCAGAGCCCGGCCAAAGCCAGGACCCCGGGGAGTCCCCTAGCTTAGCCCGGCTTCCCCGGGCTCCTGGGGCCGCCCTGGTCCCAACAGGTGCGAGGCTCAGCCTCTGGGACCTGGACAGGGACGCACGGGACTGTGCCTTGCATCTTTCTCCCCATTCCACAGCCAGGCCTTCTGTTTTGAGGTCTCGATAGTTTTGAAGGGTTTGAGTTCTAGTGCGTTCATCCTTTTTTTTTTTTTTCTTTTTTTCTCCAATTCTCTCTTCCCTTCCTGTGCACATGCAAGTTGTTTCCTTCTACTTCTTGGCTGTTTTTCTCGGGTGTTTGTGTGTGAAGGGGTGTTGTCTATTTTTGTTGCCGGTTTCCTATAATCTAAGGTCTGACTCGTAAGAAGGAATAGGGAAACAAGTCATGTGCTCCACGCTGACTCTCATCCCTCGGTTTTTTTCATTCCTTGGTTCACCTGGCAAACTTGGGTGACGCCGAGTCGCTTTATTTTTTGTGTGAGCTCAGGTGAGTTGTCTTGGGATACCTGCCCTGGCGATGCTAACGTGAGCTGGGGGCGGGGTGGGGGGGTCCCTGGAAGCCTCATGGGCAGACAGCAGCCTGAGGGAGGCTCCTCTTTCTAGGAGGGCCATGGGAACAACTCAGTACAAAACCGGGGAGCTGGATATACGTCTGTATGTGTGTGTGTGTGTGTATGTGTACATGTGTACGATTTAACTATTGCTTCCCGCCGTACCCTGTACTCACTGGCGCAGTTTAGGCAAAGCAACGTAGCTCGGTCTGTGACAGTGCCAAGGGTGGCAAGATTGGAGTAAATAGCACAAGAAGAGTGTCTGGGCAGCAGTTTTCTCTTGAATGTGGATGTGTCGCCTTCGCAGATGAATTCCGTGGGTATGGTGTGTACAGATGAATGTGCACACTTACTCGTGTATGTATGTTTGGGCGAAAGCGTCTCCAAGGAGTCCTTAGTCAGCAGCACCATGTGACAGTGGTCTGGAACTGCTGGTGTGCATAGATCTATATTTAACGCTGATGATCTTTTGCAGGGAGGGTCTCTGGAACTGGGTGCAAAAAGGGGAAGAGTCCAGGGATCAGGGTGTCGCAGTCTTGAATGATGCCTGGCACAGTCAGACTCAGATGAGATGTATAATTATTCTTTCCTCCTGAGAGCAGTGGCCAGCTCTTGACATGTGATGACTGTGTCTTAATTTAAACATAGCTGGGGCGATGGTGGTCAGCCTATGCTAAGAAACAAGGAGGATTAAAATTAAGTAGCACCTACACCAGATTGGAGATTTGGGAGGGACTAACTGGTCAAATGACGTTTACAGCAAATGTAGAACTGATTTCTTAAAAAAGGGAATGAAAATTTTGGCTGTTGGGGTTTTCATAATAGAAAAAAAGAATAGCAGCCAGTTAAACCCTGTCATTAATATTATGCTATTTGCCAAGAGGAAGGACAGTGTTTGAGTCAGTGAGAACCTGGGGCACTTTTGACAGAAGTCAGAGTTCACAAGCAGTGCTTACTGTGTTATTCCTTGCAAGAAAGATTTTCTGGCTAGGATAAGAACATTAGTAATTTCCTCCCCTGCAGGTTGGTCAATCCTTTGTTTTCCTAAAGGTGGCAATATTTCTGGCTACTTAAGCATACTGGCCTGTACTTGCAGTTGTCTAACGGAGTGCTTCATTATTTTTAGAATTTATTTCTCCTGTGGTGCATTTTCAGTTTTACTCCATATTACCTGCTGCACTGAACATTGAATCTGATAATACCACACTAATTCCTGGGGACCATTCTGTCTTTTGGAGAAGAGAATCAATTTTTCAGTGTTACTATCTACTAAAATTTTAATTTCTCTTGACTAATCATTTTTTATATATTTATATCTCTCTTTTCAAGTTTTGCGAATCAAGTTTTTTGATTCACATTTTATTAGGAAATTGTGGTATGAAAATTAGTTTAACACAGAAAAAAAATTAAAAACCCTAGCCTTTTAAGAAAGGAAAACATTGTAGTCTACAATATCTATCTAAAGAGAAGAATAGATGGGGAAGGATAAACTTAGTTTTTTAAGAACTTGTAGCAAAAAATAAAATCCCATAATTTTATGACTACATAATAAAATATAGAGAAAGTTTGAATTTTTACAGATGTCCTTGCTAAGTGTCAGATCATTTTCATGCTGAAATGAATTGAGTGTAGAAAAGTAAAATCTTTTAATAAAAGTGCTCCCAAGATGATATTCTGTGATTTAGCTTAAGAGCTATCATGTATAAATTATGATTCATCTTCTCATTGTTGGATGTGACAGACTTTAGCCACATGGTGATATTTAAACTTAAGTTTATTTGAGTTGAATTAAAAATTTAGTTTCTCAGCTAGGTGCTTAGTAGTCACTGTGGCTAGTAGAGACTGTTAGTGAAGAAGAGTGGACATTTCCATGATTCCAGCTCTTTTGACAGTACTTGCTTAGAAAATGATGATTTCGATTATCTAGAAGGTCATTTTTATTTTTCTGGCAGAATGAAATAATTGATTCTCATCACAGATGGACATCTAAGACACCAGGAAATATGACTGACTGGATTTGTCAGTTAGTATATGTTTCCTAAGTTCAGTAATATACCAAGATTACAAACACAAATTTCTCATTTTTTTTCCCTCAGAACTCTGTTGCCCTTCTTTTTCTTTTTTTAAACCAGCACCAGCTGTCACTGTTGGAAAGTACCAGCCCTTTCAAAGACAAGGAATAAGGCTCCATCTACTGTTTAACTCAAGAACTGCTTGGAAGATGGAGTAGATAATTAAAAATCAGGCAGTGAATGCATAAAGAATGTTAACATGTCCTGGCTGTCCTTCCCACACAGTAAAGCTTATCTTTTAGAAAAGTTTTAAATGACTCTTCAGGTTTATTTAGAGTTGCCATGCCATTTTGTGCTTTAATAAGCTACTAACAGCATCCCCTAGACAAAAGATAACAAACCTTATCTTTGTTTTTCTTCCAAGGAAGCCAAAGATTATAAGTCTTTGAGTCATAATTCCCTCCCCCCGCCAATTAGGAATTAGTGAATACTTTTTTTACAGTAACATCTATGGCAAATCAACTAAGATTCAAATTCAGTTTTTATATGGATGCTTTCAACTCAAATCAGGAAATATCACCATTTCATTGTGAAGAAAAATGAGATGTTCCTCAAAAATAGTGATGTTTTTCTTCTTTCTTTAACTTGGAAATCTGTGCCCCTTCCAAAGAATGTACTTGTCTTGGAATTACTTTCAGTTAACATGCCAAAGAAATGAGTTGATTCTGAGTTGTCTACTATGTGTTGTTTGCCCTATCAATACAATACCTCTTTTTTCAAGTTGGTTAGCAGAGGTGTAGCATTTCTGCAACTTCCACAGCTGCTGTTAGAAATCTCTACTTTCAAGACTTCTGATTAAGGGAAGAAATGAGAAAATAATCTAGGCATTTCAATCTCAAAGTAAGCTCTATTTTAGATAGTGTCAGAAGCTTGACTTTTACCTTTCACTCATGTGCGTGTGGTCAGTCTTTGTATTCTCAGATGTAGCATTACCAAAAGAAGGCTAATAGTACCTGGGACACCAGCTAGAGGAATACATGAACTCTTTCTAATTCAGATCTCTGAAAAGAAAAAGTTGCTGAAGGTGCATCTCACCAAGGTACAAAGTTCCTTTGGAATCTACATGGGAATTGGGGAACCTGTAATTCCAGGATATTAAATTAAACCTCTCCCCACTAAACAAATATTCTTTCAAAGTTCAGCTATGATAAGAAGGCCTTTGTCTACTTGACTTTTTTTTTTAACTGAGACACGTGTCCCGCATTTGAACAGATGCTAAAATACTATAGTCAACATAAAGGCATTGAATTTATTATATTGCTTTGTATGGTGAGATAGTGTTGAATTTTTTTCTTTGACTCCTGTATTTTCTACCTCATTCTCTTGAGTGTAAAGGAAATGCTGACATGACATTCTGGTAGAGATTTACAAAGCACCTATAACACACTTTGAGGGATGGCTTTTGATTTAGTCCCTACACCCATCTTTTTCTCTACTTCTTTTCCAATTTGAATTGTCACCTGAAACCACCTTATCCGGGTGCACCTGTTTCATCATAAATAACGTTGTGCAAAAGTAGTCACTAATTCAAACACAGTCTGCTGTTTAGAAAAAGGCAGCTTTTCATCTGGTACTTTAGTTGGTTTGAAGCCATTAGGCATGCTTTTCAAATCCATTCAGCCCATAAATCACCCAGAGCCTGCTTCCTTTCTGCTGGATCAATGTCAGGCTGAACTTGTTCAGGGTCCTTGGAAGAACATGATCTATCTTTGAGACCAATTTAGCAGCCCCTGTAAGATGTCTTGCCTGTCAACTGACTTTTCAGCTTACCAAATTAATTTTAAGAAAGAATATTTATCTTTTTTTTACCTGGGTTGGGTATATCTTTTTCCAACTGGAAAGTTTTTCAGCATAACCTATAATCTACGTACTAATTTTTGTGGCCCAAAGCTAGCTTTGAGCCCAGTGTATTGTTTTAAAAATTAAAATGTTTCCCATTGTCTTGCTGAAACTTTTTCCATCTTAAAGTGCTGCCTCAATGTAAGGAAACAAGGAGAGCCCATTTCATAGTTTTCTTCAAAGCAAAAGAACTCTCATTCTTTTATTGTTTTTAGCTCAGTTGGATTGGTACCTGGGAAAATACGTATCCCTTGGTTTTTAAGTAGCCAATCTTGAATGTGTTGAGTCCAAGTTCCCTTGTTATTCTGCTTTGAGATAGAGACATGATTTTTAGGTTCTGTGTAGACTCACAGTTGGACCTCTTCACCTGGGATCTGCAGATTCCCTTAAAATATATGACAACCTGGTGTGTTTCTGCAGGGGTGGTGGAGGATAGGTTTATAATCTTAAAAGGTTAAGGGCTACTGGCTGAATAGAACATATTTTGAATTTCAAGGAATTTGGCTTACAACTTTGTAAGTTGAGAATTTCCTTTGAGTCTGTAGTGTATATTAGTGGTAGTGAAGTTTTTTTCATGTGTCCCATAGAAATCTCTCTTTTTTCCAAGGGAATTTACTCTTTGAAGTTTGATTTAACAGTAAATTAACCCAGTATTTAACTTGCTACCATGTCACACATTCTATTTTGAGAAAATAGTCACTGTTTCCCAAACAAAGTCTCTGGTTAGCACAGGTCCTCATTGTAGAGATGTTGGGTTAGGCAAAATTTGTGATAAAGAAGAATGATGGAGAGGCTGGTGTTGACTTTATGTCAGAAAATGTGAGAAGGAGTAAATTGAGAACTTATGAACTCCAGAGACAGAAAATATTAGTTGCGAGAGCTTAAAGGAAAGGGGTTGGCCACAGATAAGGAAGGCATCAGAACTACATTGAGAAGAAAAAAAAAAAAAAAAAAAACCAGTGGAAGCAAAACGCGAAGAGCAACTTCATACTACTTGTTCCCCCCAAGGAATAACCAGTAAGTGATTCCTGAAGTTAGTAGCGCCCAAGGATAAATACTTTTCTGGATTCTTGTGTTCAGTAGTTTGGATGTTAGATTTATTTTCTTAGCAAGAACTAAGCCAATATTTAATCTTCTGGGCCTCATTCTTCAATTCCAGAATGAAGCAGGTAGAACTAAAAACCTGGACATGGAACCTGAGTAATAGTGAACAAGCAGTAACTCTCGAGGAAGATTCTTGAGAAGAAACAAACTACTGTGTTTATCTTCTTAGGTATTTAAAGCCAGATTTCACAGACAGTACTTGACTTTTCTTTGTGTTTAGCTGTTACACAGGCAGTTAATCTATTATAAAATGGCTAGACTGGCCACTTGTTACAGATTCTCCAGAGATGAGTGATGAATACCATGACCTATATAATCTTTCTTTTGATCATCTGTTTCTTTTTTTTTTTTCATTTTTTTTCATTTCATCTGTTTCTTTAAATTGTTTTTTGTTGGAAATTGATAAAATAAATATAAGCGAATGTTACTGTATTTCATTGAATCCAAGAGGCCATCCATTGTAAGAGTCTGTTATTTTATGTATTGCTAAAAAGTGACTTTTTATTTGACTTTTTACATGTTTCCCACTTTTTAAGATGTCAAAATATTTTTTTAAATCACATATTCTTTTTTTAATAAGAGTAATTAGTGGTATTAATACATCTTTGGAGCAAGGGTTTATGTAGAACATGTATAACATATAAATTATTCTAATAGCATACAATTTGGGACAGACTGACAGGCTTTTCATTTTATGGTTAAACATTAGAAGTTCAAAGAACACTATTTGCAGTAAAACATGGAGTAATATATTATGTACCTGGAATCTGATACATTTGACACCCTACCCCATATGTTCCTTAATATGTAACCCTAAGCGAATTATTGTTTTTTGTCTCAGCTTCTTCTTATGCAGCTAAAACAGGATGAGAACGCCTGCCATGGGCTGGTTGCAGAATCCAGAAAGGCATTTGTGGTAAATAATCTATTCTGAAGCCATTGAAATTCTCAGTGCCCACCATACCATGGATCTCCAGAGAGGAATCTTAAGTGGAATTCAGAGAAAAAAGGATGTAGAATGTAGAGACCTTTTCCACCAAATAAGATTCTATAGTGAGAAGAATGTACAACTAAGGAAGGGAGAAGGGCTTAAGGAAGTGAAAAGATGCTGTCTTGTGGATGTGGCAAGATAGAAAAATTCCCTTTTGTGCATAAAGAAGGTGCTACCAAAGCTTCTTGGACTGGTTTGGATCTCAGCAATTAGTTATTGCTATGTACAGGTTCAGTAATCAAAGTGGCTCATGGGAAAAAGAAACCAGCTGACCAGCAACACATCTTTGAACTAATTTAAAGACAGAAAACTGACTGTGATATACTTTCTTCTTACAGTTGTTTTTTTAAGTTTAATAAGCTATAACACCAATTAATTTACTTCAGTTTTGTTTCCATCACTATTTGTAGTATTTTCTTTTGGTGCCTTGTTTGAGGAAATTTTCTAAATGTTGGTATTTTATACCTTCTCAAAAAAAAAAAAAAAGCATGTGATACATTTCCAAAGAATAATATAAAAGCCTCTTTCCATAACTCTAAAAGTAATGTTCTACAAATAACTTTGCTAAAAAGAAGATGGGTAGTTTATATGTAGATAATTTTTAGCACTTTGGAATGGATGAACAAAAACTGAAATTAACATGTAAAATACACCTTGGATGGGAGGTGGTGGATACATAGCTTTCTGAAGATTTCATAGTGATTAAGTACCAGAATTAGGACTCCATTAATCTGGATTCTTAATCCAGAACTGAGTCCTTGTCTTTGCTGCATGAGTACATAATTAAGAAGTACAAATATTTGGTGGGTTTGGTGCTGATTCCTTAAAAGGGAACTTGAGTGACCTGTGACTGTCTTGAAGGTTGGTGCTCACTGTTGATAAGCCCAAGGCAGCAGGAGTGCGAGACTCAGGGAGGTTCCATCCGGCTCACTTTGTGCTGGAGCCACATGACTGTGTCACATTCTCCTGGTCACTCCAGTTCACCCAGGGAGGTCTTAGGTTGCACATATGGGAGTTTGGACCTGACTCTGGTGGCTCATGAGTTTTGGTTTGTTCTCTAGCTGGCTGTCTTACAGTAATTTCTAATTACTTAGGATACATATTCTGCCACTAAGATGCAGCCTCCAAATCCTCCTCTTTTATTCTCAGACCCCTAGATAACCACATCTCATGGATTATAGTTGGAAAGTGAAATGAAATCTATTCCTTTTATTTTGGTCCAGATGATTTCTATGATTCCTCTGAATGTTTATCATTTTCTGATTTTCTGGAGTTCTTATATCCTAGCTAACCATCTCCCAAAAGCACTTTGTTTAGATTGATTTCAGTAACAGCAAGGAAGTGGCACTATCAAGGAAAATTGATGGTTCCTGGCAGAAAAAAAAAATCCTAATTTCAAGGGAATTCTATCCCAGATCCTGTATGTGAAGGATGCTATGTGGTTGTAACCATGGAAATCTTTTTTGAGCCACAGGCAACTAAATCCAGAGGTTTTGGAAGTATCTTTTAGAATGCCTCTTATCTCAGGTCCTGTCCTCCAAGTTTGCAGACATTCTGAGTTTCTCAGGAAAAGGGATTGAGTCTATTTCTTCCCACCAAGGACAACGTATTTTCAACAATTATATCACACATGAATTACGCTCACGAAAATTTGCGATTTGACGAGGAAAGACATGTTCTTTGTCCATTGGTTTATAAAGTATTAACATCAAGTTTTTTATTAAACCACAGTCCCTACATGTGAGGGCTTACCACCTAGGGGGTATGCTGAGCATCTGTGTTAACATTCTATCCCATATAGTATAGTCCCTGGTCCTCGATTATAACCATACACTACTTAGGCTAAAGGATGGCATCAGTGACTATAGTAGTGACAAATCCCTGTAGAGTGGATCTCTGTAATCACTTTCTTCCCATTTGTGGCAATTTTTTTTCATGGATCCTTTACAGCACTGTTTTCTAGATGGGATAGAGTATACACACTTGAAGGTTTTTTTCTGTTTATTTTTCTTGATGATTCTTTTCCTAAATATTGTTTTCACCCATCAGATTGGCTTTATAGCAGATGTTTTTTTCCTAACACCCCATCCCTAGCCACTTCCTGTCCAGGCACATGAACGTGTTGTGATGCCTTCATACCCTCTTTTAGCTGTAGCTGGAACAGATAGATGTTGGTAGAGTGAGGGACGGGACTTTTCAGGCAGAGTTCCACACCCTACCCCCATTTGGATGCATATATCTTTTGGCATCTTGAAAAGAAGGATTAGCCCAGGTTGTGTCCTCTTGCAGCCTCCATATGCCTGCCCCTGTCAGTCCAGGGCCTGGAGTTTGGCACCCATCATTGTTTGCTTTCTGAAATCGTCAGTCTGCACAACTCTTGAATGCCTCCATTGTCCACATGCGCTGCCAGAAATTCGAGTCTATTCTCAGGGCCAATGTTGTATCCCCAGGAATCTACTGTGTCTCCAGGAATCCAAGTAATAACTTATTAGCCTACACTGAGCACTCCCTGACAAGCTCTTTGTGAATTGCAGAGCACACAGATGGAGAGGAGCAACTTATCTTGGGACTGTCACAGGACTCCTTGTTCCCAAGTCAGGTGCCTTCTCAGCCTGCATGTTTACTGAGAACAGAGACTTTGTATAACCACCACCTCCACACACATTTCTGAGGATTGGACTTACTGGGGAGAAAATCAACAACAGCATCTGATCTTGAGTAATGCTGGAGCCAGCATTAAATCACTTGATACATGCAAACATGTAAACACACACACACACACACACACACACACACACACACACACATACACACACAGGCACACACAATGTACCTTAATTCTAGGCCTCTTTTGCAAGTGAGATCTTTCCAGTTCTGTTTTGGTTGTCTCCCAGTATGTCCAATGCTAGCCAGATACCTCTTCAGTGTTATGTAATTTTCCTAAGCAAAATCTGAAGGCCTGTGCATTTCTACCACAGGAAAATACTGGACTTAGTGTGATCAGATAATCCAAGCTTAGTTCCCCAGCCTCTGTTCACAACCAAACATGAGTAGCATGCAGGTGACAGCCAGAGATGTAGGGTTTTTTTTTATTCTTATGTGCATGCAATGTTTGGGTCATTTCTCCCCACTTCCCCCACTCCCTTCCTAACCCCCCCCACCCCCTCCCTTCCCCCCCATCCCCTCACTACCCAGCAGAAACTATTTTACCCTTATCTCTAATTTTGTTGAAGAGAGAGTATAAGCAATAATAGGAAGGACCAAAGGTTTTTGCTAGTTGAGATAAGGATAGCTATACAGGGAGTTGACTCACATTGATTTACTGTGCATGTGTGTTGCCTTCTAGGTTAATTCTTTTCGAACTAACCTTTTCTCTAGTTCCTGGTCCCCTTCTCCTATTGGCCTCAGTTGCTTTAAAGTATCTGCTTTAGTTTCTCTGCGTTAAGGGCAACAAATGCTATCTAGTTTTTTAGGTGTCTTGCCTATCCTCATACCTCCCTTGTGTGCTCTCGCTTTATCATGTGGTTTTAAGTCCAGACTGGATCTTTTGGTCAAAGCATTTTGTGATATTTGATTGGATGAAATTGGTACTCAAAGGTCTGTGTGCATGTGGTACTCAGAGAGCAGTTTGGTTTTTAGTGAGTTCAGATATTGTGTCATAACCTACTTTTTAAAATTGTCTGTTCTTTCATTACTATTAAAACTTAATACTGGACCTGGTGTGGTGGCACACATCTGTAATCCCAGTTACTTGGGAAGCGGATATTGGGAGAATGGCCCGGACAAAAAGTTATAAAGGTGTCATCCCAATCAATAAGTATGGTGGTATGTGTTGTAATCCTAGCTACGTGGGTGATACAAGGAGGGAGAATCATGGTCTTAAAACTCTCTGAAAAATAACTAAAGCAAAAAGGACTGGGATTGTGGCTCAAGTTGTAGAGAGCCTGAGTAGCAACTGTGAGGTCCTGAGTTTGAACCTCAGCAGTACAAAAACAAAACAAAAAAGCAAAAAACCTTTGTGTCAATTAAAGCATATCTTTCACGTTGCGTATTACTGATGCCATGTTTTCTTCTTTTTTGTTCCTTTTAGGAAAGTATGCCTCAGACTCCTCCCTTTTCAGCAATGTTTGACAGCAGTGGTTACAACCGAAACCTCTATCAGTCTGCAGAGGACAGCTGTGGAGGGTTGTATTACCATGACAACAACCTCCTTTCTGGGTCTCTGGAAGCACTTATCCAGCACTTAGTACCTAATGTGGATTACTATCCAGATGTAGGTATTTATGTTCCTCTGAAACCCATTCTTGGTATAATACATTGTGCAGGGACCATACATACTGTGGAATTATAGCTGGGTTGCTAAGAATTTTTCTAATAGAAATTGCATATTGATTATTAAATGATTTGAGATCAAATTGAGCCTGGGTCTGAGTCAGATTTTGGTGTAGACTGCATGTCAGTTTCTTTTCAGGTTAGGTACCACATTATAGGCAGTCTGATTGAAGTAACTGTAGGGTTGATCTATGCATTTACCTTGGTCTTTAATGCCACAAAACATTGGATGATCCTAGGGTATGGTATTTAATGTGTTTTTAATTCTAATGCCATCACTATGCTGAGAAAAGAGAATATAACTAGGGAAGTACATGGAAAAGATTTATACTCACAATGCAGTGACTTATAGACTGGATAGATGACATTTGCTTTTGTTTTTCCTTGATAACCTACTTTTGGATAGATGGAAATTTATTATGTATTATCTTAGTCTTTACAGTAATTCCAAGACAGGATAGGGGAGGAAACTGAAACCCACAGTGTGGAGTATGTGCTCATGGTCTCACTCTCAGAATCTGTAACCAAACACGGCTTTCCTTCTGGACCAAGTCTTTTCTCTGCTTCTCTTGTGCCCCAACTGTCTCTGTGGAATTGAATTTAGTAGGTCATTGAGATATACTAAGGAGCCTGGTTATTGATGGTGATTTCGTAAAAATATTTAAAGATCACATTCATTAGTTTTTAATAAATACTTTGTATAAGTAACTTTGATGTGCAAAGGATAGTTTGTGCTTGCCATGGTTATTCACTGTAATGTTTCTTACTGAGTTATATCTCAGTGTGTGATTTGTTACATGGAATTTTCAAATATGTTGCCACACAGGGGAAACTTGTAATCAAAAGTAATAAAAGGAATCCCTTGTTGAGCTCTTTAAATGTTTATGAGTTACTAAATGCGCCTAAGGGAGGTGGTTGTGGAGCAACCCATGGAATTTCTCTTTTCATTTGGAATCTGAAACTATTATAACAAATAAGCACTACTTCATTACTGGCTTCTTGGGAGACAATGTGGTTAAAGAAAAGTGTATAGTGTTACATTGTGCTTTATCAAATTGCTTAGCTCTTGAGCCAGTAAATAGGTTACTTGAAAGCTTGCCTTCAAATATTCTGACACAAACACTTCAGTGTGCTACACACACTGAACACACTGAAGGATTCTTGATTAAATGTGGGTAGGGTGTATGGGTCTTTGTTTCTTTGTTTGCTTGACTTTTTTGTTGTTCTTTGTTTCCATTGAGTTACCATAATATTTGAACACATAACAAGATTCTGTGCAGGTGATTCATTTGAGATAGATTTCTCTTTCTGGACTGAATTCCATTCTTTACTACAGTGAAAAGATAGGAGGATAGGTAGGAAAATGTTTTCTGAATAATTTCAGGAGCCTGACTTATTCTGTTATTTTTAGTGTGATTTACAGAAAAAGATACAGGCTTAAAGGAAAAATCCATCCTATACTGTTTTACTATTAGTAGGTATTACTTTTGAAAGTGTAGAATATTAAATTCGATCAAGAGAACTTAATGAAATTAGATATATAGGAAAGCTGTTAATTCGGAGAGAGTGTAACAATGATGACTTTTTCTTTTGTCACAGAGAACATACATTTTTACCTTCCTACTCAGTTCCCGGTTGTTTATGCATCCATATGAGCTAATGGCCAAAGTTTGCCACTTATGTGTGGAGCATCAGAGACTTAGTGATTCTGATAGTGATAAGGTAAGGAAACATTTTAAACTTTACCATTTTTTAATTAGTATACTAACTCTATGGCTTAGAGTTTGTGAAGTTGGTTTCTGTAAGTAACTCTAGCTTGCTCTGCATAAATGGCACCATGGCTACACATAGGAAATAGGGAATGGCTTAAAGAACACAGTATAGGACTGGGGGTGTGGCTCAGTGGTAGAGCACTTGTCTAACATACACAAGTCCCTGGTTGGATCCCTAGCACTGCAAAAAAAAAAAAAAAAAAAAGAGAAAGGAAAAGGAAAAAAAGAAAGCAGTAGAAATTGAATGTCGTAGAGAATTCCTATATCCTTCCTTAAGTTGATTGCACTTGGTATTGACATGGAAGAGCTGCTTCAACCACAAAGACTTTGCACTAATAATTAATCAGTGATGTTGTAATTATGTATTTGATGCTCATGGTAATAGAGATCAACTGAATGTGATTTGCTTTTTCTTCCTAGAACCAGATGAAAAAAATTGCACCTAAAATTCTTCAACTATTGACAGAATGGACAGAAACATTTCCTTATGATTTTCGGGATGAAAGAATGATGAGAAACTTAAAAGACCTGGCTCACCGAATAGCCACTGGCGAGGAGGTTGGTAACTTGAATTTAGCAGTCACAGAAATTTCCAGACATAGACTGGGTGGGCTACAGTGCTGAATTATGTCCCAGAACCTCAGCACTTCTTTTCTGTTTTGCCTTTGGGCAGGCCCTCTGCATAGCATTTTGGCCTTTTTGGTATGCCAAATGGAATGATTATTCCATCCCACTTCACAGGAATATGATTTAGATTTTTATGTGATTTATTGGGGGATATGTTATGTTTATTCATGCACAAGATTCTTGTTGTGCATGTGTTTTGATTTTATTTTACTTACATCTTCCTTCCTTCCGAAAAGGTTTGACACAGGTAGACAATAAATAGCATATTAATAAACAGTAAGATATAAAGTAAATAGCATATTAATACAACAATTTATAGTGGCATATTGGTAAATTATAAGTATAAATAGTTCTGAACCATGGAAGGAGGAAACAAATATGATTATGTTGAGAGCTATTAGTTGCTGTGGTTTGAGTTTAAATTCCGGATAAAAGTGAGCTACAATAATTTTCATTGTCAGGGGGAAACAGCACACTAATTCTTCAGGGAATTAAATGAAAATTTTTAAAACTTGGGACTGGTTATATAGCTCAGTGGTAGAGCACTTGCCTGGCATGCATGAGACCCAGGGTTCAATCTCCAGCACTGCAAAAACTACAACAAACAGCAAAAACATTCTTAAGAGGGATTTTTTATAGAAAGTGTAAGATGTGATGTTCTTTATTATGCCTCTGTAGTTGTTACAGCAAATACTCCTTGATAAAATGGACCATTGATTAGTGTGTAGATTAGCAAAGATGGAGGAGGAGAAGACAAAAAGCAATCCAAGTCTTCAGGTGCCAGAAGTTGATTCAAGGCTAGGACCTAGAATAGGTGGAGACTGAAAGTAAGTCCCTTAGATAATCATTTATAAATATCACTTCCTTCAATCAGGCCTTTGATAGGGGCTAACTAGCTGTGACAGATTCAAGGTTATCCTCTCTGAAGTAGGCCTGGAGGGCTGGTTTTCTGTGTTGAGGCTTGTTGGGCAAGGATGTCTTTATAGTTTCTGTGTTGCTGGTAAGTTTCTGGAAACAAGTTACTTTGGCACAGATATAACATCTTCACATAGAAAAAGGTAGACAAAGCATGTGGCAGTTGTAGTGATGTCTTGTTTCATTTGTCTGAAAAATGCATTTCCCATTATGTATAACCTTTCTGGAGAACACATTCTTTCAGAGGTGTGCTACAAAGAGAGTCTAACAAGACTCTGATCTGTTCTGATACTTGTGAATATGTTTTAGTACATTTCCCCAACTTAAAAAGAAATTTTACTAAAATTCTATAAAATTAACACCTGAATACCTTCTACTTGGCTTTCCTTGAAAATTATTTTCGCTCCCTTTTGTCTGGAACTTAAACTCAAACCACAGCAGTCTATCTACTAACAAAACTGGAATGAACCCTTTTAGAATGGCATCATTACTGACGGAACCCACGTGCTCAAGACAGCCATTATGTCTGCCAGGCTGAAAGAGTCCTTTTCACTGTTGTAAGCATCTTGCCAGTGTGCCTGTTTCATGCTCTGCCAGGTACAAATGGATAGGTCCCTCAATCAGTAAGACCAAAGTGAGGCATCACAGTATAGTCTTGCAATAAATCTTAGGTTGGAGGGCTTAGCTGTTGGGTTGCTTGGCAGGGTCAGTGCTGATCTCAGTTTATGACAAGCTGTACAGAAGTGGCTCCATAGGGCTTTTGCATGAATGAAGACTTGAGACCTGATTCACCATTAGTTCTTCATTTCATTTAAGTTGTATATAGCTACTCAACTTTATATGTCAGTCAACTATCTTCTTTTTGTTGCCTTTTTAAAAGACAGAAATTATAGCTTGCTTCTTCCCAAAAGGAACACCTGAAAACCCTTTTTCTTTTTAAGATAAAGTACAGTGATTTGAAAATGTCAAGTGGATGACTTTTGGAATGTAATGTTTGCTTGTCATGGAAGTCAAAGAGGGAGGTCATTCCTATCTATGACCAGGTGAGATCTGGTCTTTATTCTTTTTATGACTTGACAAGATCAAGTCATTCAAGAGTTGGGTAAAACTGAGAAAAGGGACAAACTGCCTTCTGATCCTGGCTTCTTGTTAGCTCTCCTGTGTAACTAACACATTCTTGCTAAAACTTTGGAAGTTCAGCTGGCTTTGAGCATGGGAAGAGGGGTGAGTAGGTAAGCCAGTTCGAACTGAGGATTTGACTGAATTAGGTGGTGAATGGAGATATGTGCCTGTCTTCATTGGGCAGAGTTTCATAGGAAGTGGCTGTTTCTTGGCTGATTTAATCAAGAGTCAGAAATTAGGTCTACACTTAGTTTGTTGATCTGAGTATGCTTTGGCAAGCCCCTTAAATTCCTTGCTCCTTTCTCATTTCTATAAATCATTGAGTGAACTACCTTGTGTCAATGTACCTTCCAGCTCTGAAATTATGTGGTGGATATTCTTTCCTTACTTCTTTGCTTGGCAGACTCCTCATCTGTCATATATTGAAATATCACTCTTCAGAGAGACCTTCTTCCCGCCACCCAGACTAAGATTACACCTCTCGGTCTTGACTTTCACCACCCTTTCCTTCATAGCATTTCATAGCACTCTGTGATTTCTAATTAGTTACTTTTTCATTGTTCTCACTGGGACTAATGCCATGCCTTCTTTGCATTCTTAACTCCTATTTCAATGCCTAGCATTTAATAATTTAAAAATTTAAAAATTTCTCAGTAGTGTTTGATTGAGTGAATGAGTGAATGAATGAATAGGCAAACATTATTTCCCTCCACTGGAAGGAGCGACTTGTTGCTTCTTGCCTGTGATTTCAGGGATTTTTTTTTGGCAGTCAATGAATCCAGGTGCACCCTATATATAATTTAGTCAAGTTCTTCTGAATCTGCTATGACAGTTCCACATAATTTGGCTTAATATCTTTTTCCCCTGGGGATTTGCCCAAAATGAAGTGGTTTATTAGGACTTGCCTGCAAGAAACATGAAATGAAACTAATGATTGAATTACATGACAAATGACTATAGTGAGTAGAATGCAATTCTCTCTTCCTTAAGGGGCTGGTCTTCATAATAAGAACTTCTGTCTTTATTTGCCAGGTAATTACTGTCGCTGGGATTTCAAGTTATAAAAAAGAATAAGTACATATTTAGCAATTCATGACTCAGTGAAGGAGTATGCTTAACAACACAAAGCTTGATTTTTCAAATGGAAGCAGGAAACTTTTAAGGGTGGTCACACACATTCTCCCTCCCTTTTTCTGTCCTGTGTATGCACGCACACACACACACACAAAACCCTGTTATTCCAATGGCTTTTCCCCTATACTCTGTTATGTACATTCTTCCCCAATATTTTGTTGCTGATTTTTGTAACATGACTATACAGTTCCTCTATCTCTTCCCTCAAAAGGCATTTAAAAAATGCAGAATGAAATCTTTCACCAGATATGCTAGTAAAGCATTGGTTCTCACATGTGTCAACATCACCCAAGGAGCACTTTTGTACCTCAACCCAATTCAGTCAGAATCTGTGGGGGTGAGACTCAGGCTGCAGGTTGTTGCCATCCAGCTATTTCTTGTGCCCCTTTCTTCTCAGCTGGTACCCTCACGTGGTGAGGAGAAATGGCCATTTCTAACTGAAGTATTTTGAGTGAGGTTCCTGGGGAGGGAGGAGAAAGGGTGAAAGGATTCAAGATGTAGGAATAACTAACATGGGAGAGCTGTTGAGATGTTAAAAAAATTGAGTTGTTTGTGGTATTTCTGAATGAAAGAAACTTTCCTACACATCTCATACCTATGTTAGCCGAGAAATCCCATTGTGTGAGTTTTTATATTTTTTATTTCTAACAAGTCAAGTAGTATAGGAGTATATTCTGATTGTTAAAAAGCTTTTTTTACATGAAGCAAAAGTACTTAAAAGTTCCACCAATCCTGTTCGTTTTGAATCTATCCTTCTGAGCTACCTCTCTATGTGGATTCATGCACAGACATGGACATCCATAGAAGTAATGTATGTAGTTATGCATGTGTTTAACTAGTGTTCTTCACCTGCTTTCTTCACTCACTGACATGTCTTTGGGGACCTTACCATGTCAGTGCAGATAGCGTATCCTCTTTCACCTGCTGCACAGTAGTCTAAAATATGCTTGGGCCATGCTTTTTTCTTTTTAAAAATTACTCTGTTGGAAACAAACAAGGAAAATTTGTATGGAGAAGATTCAGAACTTTTCTCAGAAAGACTTGACTAAAAATAAACATCTCTTACCACACCAAGCTATGTTTTAGTAGGGTAGTAATGTAACAGTTGTGGGTTACTCTTTTAATAGACCTTAATGACTCTGAAACTGCAGCCTTATAGCATGTGTTTTCTAGCTGGGATTGTACACACCGTGGCTAAAGCACCTCAACAAGATGTTTGTTATCTATCATGATTAATACATTGGGAACTACTTGCATAATTTTAAGAAGTAGTACTAACTGTCACGTAGGTATTTATTATGACATTTGGGACAGAAGACTGAAGAAAACATCTTAAGTTCATAGAGTTTTAATGTAGCTCAGTGTTACAAAAGTAGATGAGGTGGAAGGGGAAGCAGAAATAAAGGATCTAAAATAACTCAGTCTTGAGTGGCTTAAAATGCCAAAGAAAGAGAGATTTTCCTTGAGTGACAGGTACATTACCAAACAGATAAAACATTCTAAACTGATAACCTAAATGCCGAGTGGAAGATAGATTTTTTTGAAAGTTCAATTTTTAAACACTTAACGTAGCTCATCAGTTTAGGGTGACCTGTGAATACAGAGAAAAATAAAGGTCATCTATGGGCCACTTAACTAATTGGAATGAAGACCAATATGTAGAGAAGAAAAAAAAAGGGGGCTGTGTATGCTTTTTATCCTTGCCTATGTGAAAATTAACCATTTCCAGATGTGTTATAATTTTCCTTTTTATGCAGACATCTATAGGATTTTGTAATGTGCTCTATTGAATCAAATTGCTTCTGTTAAAAACAACAGAATGAACCAAAAAATGATTTTTGTACTTGAAGATAGATGGCATTTACTATTCAGATAGCTAATCTCAGCAGATGTATTATGGTACTTCTTGAAAAGTCGGTGAAGCATAAACATAGGCCTTTATGTGTCCGTGGATTCACTGGGACTACCCTCCTTTGGAGCTATTAATGTAAGGATCCAGTCCAGCTTGAGGCTGCCCGTGTGGTTTTTCCTAACATAGGCATTATAATTTACCAAGGATACTTTTTGGCAGTTTTGGACAGAAAAGGAAACCAAAACAACTCCGTAACTTACGATAAGTGAACCAAAGGAATTGATTAATTGGGAAGTTATTTCTTTGGCTTAACAAGCATTTTAAACGTCAAGAAGTTGACACTTACACATGATACATGCAATTCTTTTTAAACCAATTGATCTTAGGTTTTGTGGCTATAGCATAATGGAGTAGGGAACACAGTGGTAGCTGACAAGTAGCATTATGGAGAAGAGTTTGGTTGTGAACATTAGTACTGACTCAAAATGAGAAAGAAATGGACATGAGCCCGGAGGAGTCTGATACCAAAAATGAATATCCACCTCCACATCACATGTGACAGTCAGGAAGTGTGTGGGTGGGAGAGTAGAAAGTAATGGTGTGTTCCTGTCAAGTAGTTTTCATATCCTTAGAATAATGATAGGCATGGAGAAACCAGCAAGGCCCTAAGATCAATGTAGTTTAACCTACCAGAAGTAAACAGGTACATTCCTATTAGAGAAAATTTAGTTGTGTACAGCACTCTTTACATTGCATCCCTTTGACAACTAACCTGAAATGTCTCTAGTGTTTTTAAAGGCCCAGCCTATACTGCACTTTCAAAAGCAACCTGAGACAAGGACTAAACCTTACAGGTCTGATCTGAAAAGACATTTGATACATGTGTGTCTCTTTTCAGCTGTTAAAGCTATTGAACCAAGTTGATTGTCCAAGGTCAAGATGAGATCGTTTAAAGACATGGTCTGTGGCGTTGCATAGTGCTCAAAAGAGACATGCAGAGCAAGCGTGTCATCGTTTTCTTATTCCCTAGCAGACATACCGGAAGAATGTCCAGCAGATGATGCAGTGTCTGATCCGAAAGCTTGCTGCTCTCAGCCAGTATGAAGAAGTCTTGGCAAAAATCAGCTCCACCTCCACAGA
Source organism: Castor canadensis (assembly GCF_047511655.1). Classification (NCBI taxonomy): domain Eukaryota; kingdom Metazoa; phylum Chordata; class Mammalia; order Rodentia; family Castoridae; genus Castor; species Castor canadensis. Next base: position 87,432,835 of record NC_133394.1, read on the forward strand.
CCGGCTCACGGTTCTCAAGACAAAGCCACAGTCCATACAGAGGGATATCATTACTGTCTGCAGTGACCCTTACACATTGGCCCAGCAGCTGACTCACATAGAGCTGGTAAGGCCCTTATTATCCTTGCCCTTTACAACTACAGACTTGCTTTGCTTTGACAACCAGACAGTGTATTTGCCAGCAGTAATGTCACAAGAGAGGTCAGAATAAATCCGGATGAGAAATGATGTACAAAATAGCTGAAACTATTACGTTCAGGCATTCGAATATGAATGATTGACATTCTGGGGATTTTTACTTGTAAATAAATACTAAACAAGATCGAAAAGCAGAGTTTATTGCTATCCCACATCTTCTGCCTCTAATTAATTTTTCCATAATTCATTCAGTCTCCTACTATCACTTGGAACATTGACCTACACAGAAAATTGCCTCTGTCTAGACCCTGAAAATATGAAACTATTTAGGGTTAAAAGCTTATTTTAAAATTTGTGTTAAGAAATTGGGGTGGTGCCAAAAGTCACTCAAGGAAATTGGCTATCCATTTTTTTTTCATTTGCTTTAATACTGTTGATGCTTTGAATTTCAGGAGAGGCTCAATTATATTGGACCAGAAGAATTTGTTCAAGCATTTGTACAGAAGGACCCTTTGGACAATGACAAGGTAATTGTCTATCCAGAGGTCATTCCTGAAACTAGAAATGAAATTCCTTAATTTGTTTTAATGGGTATAAGACATAGTCATTGAAACTATACTGTTTTAGGTTTGAAGATCAGAAACTTGCTTCTTTTTTCATTAGCAATGTGTGATTCATTAGTTTTTCTTGAGCTAAATCTCAGAGTACCTTTACAAAAGTCTTATTCCATCACTAACTTTTAGCCTCTCTTTCCTCCTTATTGGGAAACTTAATAAGTCCTGGATGGCAAGTAGATGCAGGCATTTGTGGTATTCATGGTAGAAGATAAAAGCATAATGGTTTAAGCAGATTAAGCCAAAAAGAAAATAGAAGAGAACACTCTGCTGATGATTCAATGGCAGCAGAGACAGGAAAGACAGGAAGCACATCCAGCTCACTGAGCTCTTTTGCTTTGCCTCTCACTTTAAGGCAAAAGCCCACACATGAAGGATATAATACTGGATTTGGGCTGTAAGATCAGTCTACACATACAAGATTTTTTTCCTAAGTGACCACTAAAATTATTTTGAATTGTTAGGTGAAGACTTCATCACCCACTGATAAGTCCCCTTTGGGAGTAGGTACAACAGCTGTTTTCCGGCCTTAGAATAGCTTCTCTCAGTACAGGAAATGAATATGTTTTGCAATAGAAGGCTACTGGATGTTTTGTTTGTGTCTTTTGGAAGGAAGGAAAGAGGGGTTAATAAACCTCTTCCAGTATGGCCTTGAACTCCAAGTTGAGATTAAATTCTTTTGCTTTTGAACTATGTGTCACTCACCCTAGCAGAGACCATGATGGGGTAGACTTCCATTTATCTTCTTGGAAGACATTTAGTTTCTTGGTGCATCATGTTCTAAACTTTGTTCTATAACTTAACTTGAGGAGGTTTTTCTAATTCTCTGCATTCTTGGCCTGTCCTTACTGTCTTGATAGCGTTAGTATTTGTACTCCATTAGTCAATCCAAGATCTTTTTAGAATACAGCTAAAATCCTTCCTTTGAATTGTGCTTCTGAGGACAGAGCTCACCCAACTTAGTTGCATAGGAAGGTAGGATGAATGCATCAAAATATATGTCTAGACCTCAGGCTTCACTGGATCATCCTTAAAAGAATTTGGTATATCTGTAAGGATAATCAAGAGTTTCTCTCTTGCTTGCTCTCTCTCTTTCTCTCTCTCTCTCCCCCTCTCCTTCCCTCTCTAATCCTAGAAAGCCTTCCTCATCCATAAACTGAGAATAAAGTCCCCATATCTGACAAAATAAGAGCCTAATGCATTCTTTTTTCTCTAACTTAGCTGTTCACTTGCTTTCCCTATAGAGTTGCTACAGTGAACGGAAGAAAACACGAAACTTAGAAGCTTACGTGGAATGGTTCAATCGCTTGAGCTACTTGGTTGCTACAGAAATCTGCATGGTAAGAAAATGAATTTTGTCTTCCTCCTAGCTGTCAATATTATGTTTCATGCTTACTTTACATCTGCTGGATCTATTATATTGGATAACTGCTCTCCATTGTCTTATATAGCCTGTAAAGAAGAAACACCGAGCAAGAATGATTGAGTATTTCATTGACGTAGCTCGAGAGTGTTTCAACATTGGCAACTTTAATTCCTTGATGGCAATAATCTGTGAGTATTTCCTGGAGGATTTTATTTTTATGGGGCCTGTGAAAGGTACCTGCTGAAAATCTGTAAATAATACAGTTTTGTTGATGAACAGTACTGTACTCTTTAATCCTGAATGTCAGAATATTCAGGATGTTAAAAATAGCCAAATTGGTACAAGAATGTTTAATCTTTTTTAAGAATGCAAGAGTTCTTGGGATATTTTAAATTTATCCTTAGCTAAATATTCTATAGGAGCTTCTAAGTGGCAGGTGAAGATGTGCCTCAGTGGTAGAGCACTTTAACACATGTGAAAGCCCTGAGTTCTATCCCCAGGACCAAAATAAAAAACAAAAACAAAAAACAAAAAAGCTTGTAAGTCAGGTATTTCTCTAAATAAAGAATTTTAAAAAGTATTTTGGCAGCTTGTATATCAAGCCTTTTAGAAATTGTTACCTGAGATCAAATCACATGCTTTCATCAGCATGGACAAGAAGGTGTCCCAAGAAACTGAAAATTTTCTGACAGCCCACACTCCTCATGCTCATCCTGTCTATCAACTGTAAGCCTTGCTACTCTAGTGTATTAGCTGTCTCCTGAATTTCATGGGGATTTTTAATGCCAGAGACCATGTTTCTTTCCATTCATTCTATTAGCATAGGTCGTGCAGCAACAAATCTTTGTTGTACCTTCTATACCTGTTTTCTTGCCATAATTATTGATAATTACTCTTAGCATTAATAAGTATACTGATTTATATGGCAGATTATATGGATGTCCTAAACATTGTAGGTGCTCAGTAAATATTTGAATAAAAGAACAGAAGAAAAGAATTGGGGTCAATTTGAAGTCAGAGAATCTACCCAATTTAATTCAGTAATTTTTATCCTGATAAATTCCCCTTTCACCAATTCCTTTTTCCATTTTGCTTGCATATTACTTCCCTTTTGTCTCCCCCCATAAAAATACTGGTCAAATTTCAACTGTTACTTGACTGACTCTATAAAAACAGTAAACAGAAAAATCATATAAATCAGGGACCTGGAAGTTCCACAGTCTAAGTAATAGAATATTACTTGCTTTCTGTCTTAAACCATTAAGAAACTGTCAGGGCAAACCATAGTATGGGAGAAAATATTTGTAATGCATGTAGATGACAGAATTTGTATCCAGAATCCATAAAGATTCAATAAAAAGAAAAATGCATCAATAAAAAGAAAAATAACCAGTGAAAAACAAGGCAAAAGCCTTAAAAGATACTTCACAAAAATATACTAAATATACTAACAATATTCTTTTCCAAGTATATGAAATGGTACTCAATATCATTAGTCATCAAAAAGTAAAGAAATTAAAATCACAATGAAACATCATTCCATACTCTGGAATAAATGAAAAAAACCTGGTTACACCAATTATTGTTCATGATGTAGAACAAGTGGAATTCCTACACGTTATTGGAGGGAAAATAAAATATTACTCCTTTTTTGGAAAACAGGCAGTTTCTTATAAACTTAACCATATACCTACCTGTAATCCACAAATTCCACACCATCTTGTACTTACCCCAGAGAACTGTAAACACACATCGGTAGAAAGATTTGTACTAGAATATATTTAAGCAGCTTTATTCATAATAACCCCAAACTGGAAACAATCCAAATGCCCATTGACAGATGAATGACTGAATAAACTATGTTATATTCATACAATGAAATAGTACTGAGCAGCAAAAATGTATAATTGATGCACATAAAATACATGGATAAATTCCAAAATTATTCTGAGCAAAAGAATCTAGGCACAGAAGAATGTGTACGTATGATTCCATTTATGTGGAGTTCTAGGACCAACAATGCTACTCTGTAGTGATAGGCAGCCACTATCCTGACTTCTGTAGGGGTGGAGATTGACTGGAAGTGGGTACATGGGAGCTGCGAGGAATGATGGAATGTTCTACTGTATCTTGATTGGGGTGGAGACAAATGGATTTACACATTCTTCAAACTCTTCTAATTATATATTTAAGATCTATGTATTTTTCTGCATGTAAAGTTTTCCTGAATTATAAAGAAAACTCCTCTGGTTCTTAAAATGCGAATATTGGTGGAATAGAATGAATATGTATATATTCATTAAGGCCTGTATAGACTCCTCTTCCACTGCAGTATTTTACCAAGTAGCTGTAATATGGAAAGTTGTCATTCAGTGCAGCATAATGGGGTGAGTGGGGTATGGAGTTAGATTCGTATGCACTTCCATCTCTGTTACTGGTTGGGTGAATGACCTTGGGAAATTCTTTACCCTATACTCTGGCTCAGTCTGGTACACTGCTTGTTTCTTTGTGGCCACTGAGTAAAAAAATAAAAAGAAGAAGAATATTTCTAATGTGGAGATATTGTAAATTCAGATTTCAATATCCAAAAGTAAAGTTCTATTAGAACATAGGTATGGTCATTGCTTGTAGTTATCTGTGATTGCATGGCTGTGTTTTGTAGGCACAACATAGACCATATGACTTGCACAGCCTATGACAGTGCTCTTTTGCCTTTTACCAAGAAAATGTACTCACCCCACCACAAAGTAAATAATAGTAGTTATGTTGTTTCTGGGCTGAGGGAAAATTTGCAACATAAAGTTGTAAAATTGGAGTTTATTATTTATGAATAATTTATAGAACCCAATAACTTATGCATGTAATGAACTCAGGAGTATAAATTAGAATTGCTTTTCTTATGTCTCTATTTCAATTTTCTCTCCCATGCTTTTTCAATGGGAAGCTGGCATGAATATGAGCCCAGTGTCTCGACTAAAAAAAACCTGGGCCAAAGTGAAGACTGCAAAGTTTGACATTCTTGAGGTATGTGAAGCTGGTATTTTACCAGTAAGTAATGTTTTACACCTGGAAAGTGATATTCCTCTATGTGATCTTGCCACTTGATTGGATAGTACTGCAGAAGAAAAAGGATTATAGACCTATAGATTAGGTTTGAATTGGAGGAGGGTAAAATAAATTAGGTTTTGGATTACTCCTTTAATAAGTAGAGGTATATGTGCTGGGGTAATTGACTAAAGAACTGCAGACTTGTCGATCACATCACTTTGTGTGCTAGAATACAGCTGGGGTCCTGAACAATGTAGACTTTTTCTTCCTCATTTACCTACTAACTACATTTACATACAGCAGCCATGGAAGGAGTATATTCATGCCTACAGAATATTCATTCACCAACCTTTGAACAAATATAGCTGACCTGTGAAAAGCCCTCCCATATAATTCCAAGGGTAGTTAGAACTGTGCACAAGAGCATGTGTTTGAATCCTGTTCATCTTCATATTATATTAGTGTGTTGATGGTGGCTTTCAATCCAAAGTCTTTTGAAATAATAAGGATTCATTCTCAAGTTCCCCAAATTGGAAATTGTCATTAGATATATGCTCCTTTATTCATACTATCTGAACATTTCTTTCCGTTCTTGCAAAATGATGTACTTCAATTATTTGTGAATGATTTGTTATCAAATGCAAACAACAAGTTCACTACAAAGTATTAAATCATGTACATGGTTGACTGTCTCCTGGCCTATTGGTCTTCAAATAAGAATATTTTTTCCAGTGCTAGTGTTTGACTCTTGTCAGTTTCAGGTCCGACCTCAATAATTAGCCTAACTAGATTTGATTTATGTTTAACATTATCAAATTGATAATTAAACCAAAGTTGTGAAAATAAGTCAAACTTCAGGAAAGAAAGCATATGTGTTGTAATGTGGTATGTGGGTGTGTGCATGTATATAAAAGGGATAATTCAAATTCCTAGTGAGTTCCCTAACATTGATTTTTTTTGTGTGTATAATTAAATGTGTGATCTTATAAACTTCTACAGGTGAGAAATAAGTGGCTAATACTAATTTCTCTTTTCTCTACAGCATCAGATGGACCCTTCAAGCAATTTCTATAATTATCGAACAGCTCTTCGTGGGGCAGCACAAAGGTCTTTAACTGCTCATAGTAGCAGAGAGAAGGTGGGTAGTTAAAATAGTGTGTTATTTGTAATAGAGTTGCCATGTTTTATATTGAAATGCAGTGTGAATGACTAGACAGAGCTGCCTTTACCTGTTCAGATCTGAGATGTGTACTGTAAAAATCACTTATCACATAAGAAGGAGGAATTCTCAAGGAAAGTTAAACTGTGGGAAAGGAAAGGTGACTTGGTATAGAACTTTACAAATATATATTACTGTATAATTACTACAGTACTGAAATGCTTATTCTGTAGTGCATCTTAGTTGTGTTTCAAGCAGCAAATTAAGTCATATGTTAAGGTGACTGATAGCATTAGAGAGTAATTTGCTTTAATGGAAAAAAGACATTTAATCTCTGTGCAAGGTGGCTGACTTAATGTAACCTTTCCTCTTAAAAGAATTAGCTTACCTCCCACAGTTAAGTCATTTATTTTCAGAAAGTAGGTTAGTTGCTATAGCGTTAGGCCTGCTGCTACTAATTGGATATGTGGGTGGCAAAAAAATACAGGGGTGATGTCTGAGAAAGGAATGATCTACTCTCTCTGCCCTGCTCTTAAACAAGTTAAAACCGTCCTGGATTTACCATACTCTTGACTCTGAGGTTCCTTTCTTGACACATTCGTGTTGCATTTCCTTACAGAAGAAGGGTATGTTGTCTTGACCTTTGACTGTCAGTTATTTGAGAAGTACATACCTGGTTATGGTAAATGGCTAATGAAGGTTGTTTGGTAGAAGTTATCTTCTGTTTGGATCCTGCCTATCTTTAACTTAAACCATATCCTCACAAATGAAAAACTGAAGGTAAAACTATTTCATGGCATCTAAGTCACTTCCCCAGCAAAAGCTTTAGCCTCAGAGATCTAAAATGAAAACAAACAAAACCTCACCTTTTAAAAATGCTAAATTGTTTCTCAGCCACATCTGAAGTATCACTTCTGATAGTGTGTGAGAGATTATAACTATATTAACTTTTATCTTTTAACGTAAGAATGGTTTCCCAGGTTTTAAGTTTTGTTTGCCTAAATCCCAGTATTCCTATGATTAGATTGAGAAAAGACCTCAGGGTTGTTTAAGTTTCAGAAAACCAGCACATATGTGGGAGTTGCCCAGCACCCTCAAGTGAAAGGACATGTGACCACATTCACCTCTCCTAGTGTTGGATGTAAGGCTCTCTGCGAAATTGCTGGCTCCGCTCAGTGAAGAGGCCATAGAATTCTATTTGTTAGGGAGCTGCAGCATTGGTAAAGTAATTCTGAAGTCCGTCCTCCTCAAAAGATGTCACCTGTGGGACCCTTAACAGTGTTTTTTACAGAAAAAGTCCCAAGTATTTACCATTTATATCATTTAATAAGTCCTATCTGCTGTAGTTTATTCTTTAAAAAGTTCTATGTGAGCTTAAGAATTGTACCACATAGATCATGAAATAAGCAGAACCACAGTCATTTAAAGAAATGTGCTTTCTTTTTCACAATTAGTCTCAGAGGATATGAATGAAAAGTTTTCTGGTTTTCATCTTTTATTCAAGAAAATTGAGATTCTTTTTCCTTTTTCTAAGGTGGGGGAGAACTCTTTATTCCAGAGTAATTCCTTATTTTACAGTCTTCCTGGCAGCATCCCTAGCAAAGTAGAATCTTTGATCTTTCAAATCTCAAATTTTTGTGTTCAAAGTGGCACATTTCCAGGTCCCTCTTACAGAGCAAATCAAATCTGTCTTTCACAAAGAAACACTTCTGTGCTTTTCTAATAGAAAGTGCTTGTGTATTATGCCTGCAGGTTTCTAACCATTGCTGGTGCAATAGCATGGTTTTCAAACCTCTGCCATTGTGTTTGTGTTTCTGTGAACTCATTTCTGCTTACTAGTAGTCATTGCTACATGTGGAACTGATAAGCCCTTTAAAGTAGGGTTGTTGACTCTCTGAATTAAGAATATCTTAAAAGAGAATTGAAGACACATTATTACTTGAAAAGTTCTCCCATTAATGGCATCATTGGCAAGACCTTATAGAAACCAAACTTTTGCTCTTTCCTAATAGTACTCTGCACAATCACTTAGCTAATGAAAATCCAAAGTCCTTGCATTCTCTTGGTTTGTTTTGTATAGGTGCTTTAGAACTCGTGGGAATTACTGATGAGTAAATGAGAAGTTGAAGAAACCTGTGAGATTTCTTTCTTGTCTATAGGCATAAGAAACAAAGCAGTGAGGTATCCCAAGTGAGATGTGTTATGGTTCCATTTCCCTGGAGGAGTGACTTAATCAATAGATCATCTTGTAGACACCTATGACTGCAAAAATCACAGAAGGAATAATTCTGCCACCCCAAATTTATAATTCATCTAGAGGAACATAACATGGACTTGGAAAAAGTTTAAATATCAACATGAGACAATAAATGATCAACACTCAGTGAATCTCATAGCCTAGCACCAAGGAATAGAGACAGAATTAAAATTCTTTCTTAAAAGCTGTTACAGTATACACATACTACATCTTGATTATAATTTTGTTTCCATTTCCCTGGGGTTATCACATGGTGATGATCATCTAAGTTCATGTTCAAATTGGATAGTGGCATGACAGCAGACATAGTCAATATGTAGATGAATGAACATGGCTGTGTTCCTGTAAAGCTCTGTGGTCACTTTAATTTGAATTTCATCTAATTTTTACACATCCCAAAGTATTACTATTTTTATTTTTTTCCCCCAGCCACTTAAAAAATGTAACATGTGTGGCTCTTAGGCTGTATAAAGAAAGGTTGCTGTTTGCTAACTCCTAGCTTTCACCACTAGTAAATTATGGAGCCAGGTTTTAAAATGATGTCTGACAGAGTCCCAGCAATGAGTAGTAATTCAGTGATGCAAGGTTCAAGTGTACTTTTATCATTGTTATTATGACTGCATAGTTCTAACACAACAGAGCCTTGATAGTAACATTAGAAGGAGAACTTAATGAGATCTTTACCAATTCAGCTTTAGAGGTTTCACAGACAAGAGCAAATGATTAAAAGTATATTCAAGAGGGTGGTTGAAACCGAAGATCCAACTTGGTTATTTCAGAGATTAATGAAATAAAAAATAATGAAAGCTTACTTAAAATGACTTTCTGGGAACTTCTGAATTTCTCTCTAGAAGTAAATGGATGCTTAAGATTTTTGTGCATGAACCAAAAAAGTATTTTTTTCCCATTCACTTGATATAGAAGTACCACATAGGTCATGAGCTTAGGAAACTTCAAAAATATGCTCTTGGGACTTTTTAAGTTTCTGTGTTTTGTGCATTATTTTGTGTTGGGTGCATTATTTACACTGTAGAAAATTTAAAATCTTTAAAAAAATTGTTGACATTTGAGACAAAGAAGAAGTTACTGTATCTGAGCTTTGTTTATTCTGTTATGGGTTTAGTAGGATTTATAGTACTTTCTTAAAGATTATTACTTTAGGTTAATTAAATACTATCTTATCAAACCAAAGAATCGAGGCAGGAAAGTATCATTAAAGAAAGTTTGTTGTTTGTTAACGTCTTCAATTTATACATTTATATTCCTCCTACACTCGGGGCACACTTGTCTCACAATTTACTGTGCCAGGTACTTCTTAGGTGATTTTCCACAATAGCAGGTCCTGACTTGTTTTCTTATACACAGGCCAAGTTTACTCAATGTAAAGGTTGTAACATCTATTGCCTAAAACTCTAAGCTCTTGCATTATCTTGAGCAATGCCTTCGAGCGTAAAATACAATCATCTGAAGTAAAAATAACCTCATCTAAAATGTAGACATGTAAATAATATAGTGATACAGAATGTGGAAGGAGATGGGTCATACATTTCTTGAGATTTTGCAATAACTAAGGCATTGCTAAATGAAAAGCAAGAGTTCTTTTAGGTATTTTTCCTTTTATTATAGCTAGAATTTTCAGATTTTATCATATGCTGTGGTGTTGAGAAAAAATAAGAAAACTAGGAAAAGTATCCATCTACTTCCCAACAGTACTTGTCCTGGCTATGTTTTGGTTATTAATGGCATTTGTATCCTAAGCAAAATCAAATACAGGAGGAAACTATAGACATGTAAGGCATATAGAATGCTGTGCCTTAATTCACTGTGGCCTTCCATGCAATTCAAGTAGTGTTCATTAATCCCTTGTAGTATTTGATGACAGGTTAAATGTTTTGATTGCCCAAACAAACCTGAATCTTTTTTTTTCTCTAGATTGTGATACCATTCTTCAGTCTGCTAATCAAAGACATCTATTTCCTCAATGAGGGCTGCGCCAACCGCCTTCCAAATGGCCATGTCAACTTTGAGGTGAGTGTGATAGAGTAGGGTAGAAAAGTCGAGTACTGGGAGAGGAAAACTTCTCACTACTGCACCCCAGGCCCGGCAGCCAAAGCTGATCCTTCAGTTCCAGAACAGACTTTCACTTTTCAATAACAATGCTAGACTGGGAACATGGATGAAGTGATAGAGCACTTCCCTAGCAAGTAGGAGGCCCTGAGTTCAAACCCCAGTACACTGAAGAAAAGAAATTAGTAATGCTAAGTAGAATATAGTAGCTCCACCATCATTGTTCTTACTATTGTTATATTATTTCAGGGAATGTGAGTAGATTTTACCGTACCTAACCAGCAAATGACAGCTTTTTTGAATTATGAAAAGTATATAATTCAGAAGTTTAAAAATCAGAAGGAAGCATTTTAAATAGAATTGTCTCTTTCAAGTTCATAGTTTTTGATGATTGCCTTTAAAATTCTTTTATTCTCTTCCAGAAATTTTGGGAATTGGCCAAACAAGTAAGTGAATTTATGACATGGAAACAAGTTGAGTGTCCATTTGAGAGGGACCGGAAGATCTTGCAGTATCTGCTTACAGTTCCAGTCTTCAGTGAAGATGGTGAGGCTATTCAGTTTCTTTCTTTTTTAAAAAAAGGAAGAAAAAATGTTAGAAGGATAGAATACTGGCTTAGAAAATCTACTAAGGTTTTTTTTTTTTTTTTTTAAACTGAGGGTGCCAGTTTACCTCATAAATTCTTAATTAATTAAGTGCCTTTTGACTTGGCTGCCCTTGGGTTTTTGTTGAGAAGGTCAGTTAGAGGCATAGTGCCATTCTGTGTTCTTTGTGAAACAATGAAGCTTTTCAGGCCTAAGTTAATATCGTAAAGAGTGTGTTTTGCTGGGGGTTGGTCTCAGCTAGTGGTAACGTATCAGAAGTCTTCGTGCTGATATAGTTTTTCCTTTGATTGATTACAGCTCTCTACCTGGCTTCTTATGAGAGTGAAGGACCTGAAAATCATATAGAGAAAGACAGATGGAAGTCTTTAAGGTGGGTCTCATTGTTGTGCAAGCCTGTAGGAAATGTTGGTTTTATTTGAAGAAAGCCACATGCATTCTATTGGAAGTCTCTGCCTACCTGTTTTAAGTCCTTGGAATCTTATTTCCTGTTAACCAAACCTCTGTGGCTTTGAAATATCATAGCCATCATTCAGTTTTATTCTTTCATTATTTTCTTTTGTAGTGGTCCTGGGATTTGAACTCGGAGTGCTCTACCACTTGAGCCGCTCTCCCTCACACACTCCCCCACCTCCCACTACACTCTTGCTGTAGTTATTTGTCAGATAGGGTCTTATGCTTTTTGTCCAGGGCTTCCCTGGGACCACATCCTCCCACCTGTGCCTCCTCATACAGCTTGTATGTTGGAGGGTAGGAGGGGCCACTCACTTTTTGCCTGGGCTGATCTTGAACTGGGGTTCCAGTCTCTCCCTCCTGAGTAGCTGGGGTTACAGGCACAAGCCACTACGCCCAGTCCATTTTGTAGTAGAATAATAAATTGAAATTACCCCATAGTATTTTTTTTTAAAAAAAACACCAACTATATTTTTTTTGTCTAAAAAATCAGAAGTTCCAACCTTTATTTCTGCATAGTTCTAACCCTAAATTGTATTTGACCTGAGATAAAGAAAAAAAGAAAAGAACTAAATACTGGTTAAAGTTGGGACCAGTTAAGATGATATGGGAGTGAGTCTCATCTTTGGTTTGAGAGAAAGAATTGGAACTTAAAATATAATCAGGAATTTTTTTTCAGACTTAAAATGTTTGCTATTCTATTAGTATTTTCAAACTTGCAAACATTTGTATTTAAGCATTTGAGTTACTTTAATAGATAAAAGCAGCCCAGGATGTAATATAATACAGTATAATCAAAGTGCTTTAAAGTACACATTTTACTTAGATTAAAAAAAACATTGAGGAGCTGGTCATGTAACCCTAGCACTTGGGAGACTGAGAAAGGAGTATCTTGGATCTCAAGTTTGAGACCAGTATGGGCTACTTGACAAGACCATGTCACCAAAAAAACTAACACAAGAAAATATGGGATTTACTTCTTTATCCTATGAGGAGAATTTTGCCGTCCTTGTTTCTCCATTTTAATCTACCTTTTCACTTTTTCTTTGAGAACATTAAGTTTGGTGAGCCCTGCAAGGAATAGCTTAGCTACTGTTACTTTTCCTATAGATTTTAAAAAGAATTGTTAAGTAAACAGATACAAATGGTGTCTGTGTCACCTGTGGCATCCAGACATATTATAATGATCCAGATCGATCTGTACTTCTTTTAGTTGACTTTCTTTTTTTGTTTGTCTGTTTGATTTAATTTGGTTTGATTTTGGTGGGACTGAGGTTTGAACTCAGGGCTTCGTGTTTGCAAAACAGGGACTCTGCTTGAGCCTCACCTCCAGTCCACTTTTGCTCTGGTTATTTTGGAGATGGGGGTCTCACAAACTCTGCGTGGGCTGGCTTTGAATTGCAATCCTCCCTCTCACAGCCTCCCAAGTAGCAAGATTGTAGGTGTGAGCCAGTGGTGCCCAGCTCAGTTCATATGCTTTTATGACACATTCCAACTGATTAGTAGTTAGATTAGAAAGGTTAATAAGTCCAAGGTTTGATAGTAAAAGCTAAAGATTGAATTGCACAATCTCTTCCCATATCTCTTTGTACTTAACACACAGTGTATGATAACGCTGAACATTTGATTGGTTGAAATGAAACCAAAGAATTTAGTGGAGACAAGAAATGTGGGATAAAAAAGAAAGTGTACTGGCCTGAATTCAGAAATGAACCTGGGAATCTAATTATATTTGTTCTCAACTCAAAATTGCTCAGAAACAATGTTCCTGGTAAGAATGGCATGGGGACTAGCTGAGGCCCAAATAAAATGCATGATTTAAGGTAGGCCTGTTCCAGACCACCCTGGGCTATATTTATAGTATGATCCTGGCTGTAAAAGAAAAAAAGATACATAAGGAAATCAAGATCCCTTCTTAAGTATGAAAGATTAGTTTCCATGTTAAAATTGTTTTCTAAGGAAGCTTGAGGAACAAACTCCCCTAGGTGTCTAAGCCATGTACTCTGCCTTCCTCACATCCTACCTGTTCTCATAGCCCAGCTCCACTACTCCCACTTCTCTCTAGAAAGAGTTCCTCTGACCTCACACTCTGAAAGTACTCGTCTTCTCTTGCCACGTGTTGCTTTGTGCAGTGTGTATGTTTCTTTTCCCTGCTGTTGTGTAGGCCCCAGAGGGCAGGCACAGAGACATTCCCCTAGACTGTCCAGTCCTGATACACTGTCCTGTATTCCATTGCTCTTCAGCCCTTGTTCTTGTGGTGATGTTGAATGACAGCAGGTCATTGCAGGTGTTGGCTATAACCTAGAAGCCACAAAGAGGATAATTAAAAGAAACTAGTCCCTTACACTTTACAAAAACTCATATGTTAAGTGCATGTTAAATACTATAGAATGATAGTAGCTACCTGAAAACTTGTCTATATGTTAGCTTTTATAGCAATAAGATATTTGTACATAGACACTTCTCCTGCTGTCCCTAGATCCATTCATTGCAGACACATTCATCAATGACAATGACAAATCCGCCTCTAGGGCAGACACTTTTTTTGTCACCTACTATTTCAGTGTTGCCAATGGTCATACAATGGGTTGTGGAAGATGCTTTTATATACTGAATAAACCTTTCTATTATAAGACTGGTACAGAACTTAAAAGCTTTTTATTATTAATGATCTTTGCTTTTTTTTGTTTAGTTTTAATGTAAAATCACTTAGGATGTAGATTTATCTATAATAATGCTTTGCTTTCTCCATTGTAAATATTAAAGTGACTACATTTTCCTAAAGAATCAGTAAGATTTCAAAGCTTGGCCCCCCCTCCCCTCCCAGTTTTGACTAGGTAAAATTCAATTTAAAACCTAGGAAGAAAGAGAGCAATAGAAAGGGTTAATCTGATCAAAGTACAGTATATGCATGAGTGAAATACCACAGTGAAAACTCTTTTACAGTTAATACACACTAACAAAAAATATATAATAAAACCTAGGAAAGACAAAATAAGTATTGAGCAAAGCATTTTAAATCCTAATATAAATCGTTTACTGCATTGTGTCTTACGTAGTTTTCTTTATTGCACAGGTCAAGCCTTTTAGGCAGAGTTTAACATACAGAAGCTGCTTGTTGCTGCTGCTGCTGCATCGCACAGAGCGTGGAGGGGCTGGCCTTTGTGTTCTGGCATCTCTTACTAGGCAAGATCGTGAAGACCATGAAGCCTTGGAAGAACTCTGGTCAGCAAAGCAAGCAAGTCTACTGCAGAGCAGATGAGAAACTCATTTCCCACAGCTGACAGATTGACTTGGATTTTGTGAGACTGAAATGTTCACTGAAGACACTTGAGAAAGAATCCTCTAAAGATCCCGGCTCTGCAATGATTCATCTCCTGGAATTTCCATGTGAATCACAGCTCTGCACCTGGATGGAGTTTTCTTTTGTGTGTATGTTTTTTATTTGGTTGAACATTTGCTGCTAATGGGACTTACCCAGCTGAGTGCTGGCTCTTAGGAAGCCCATGTTTCTTTGTTAATTTAAAACAAAAAGGGAGAGGAGGGAGGGGGAAAAAAACCCCTCAGTTTAGATCCCAGGCCTCTGCTCTAGCAGTATTGCCAGAGAGGGGTAGGACTGGTTGGATGCCAACTGTGGACTTTGTTCCCCTTTAGTGTGTGTTGTGTTGTAAATTCCTCTCCCTCCTCTTCCTACAAGGTTTTGAGTTGGCTGCTGGTTAGCAAACTCCTTTTTACCCACATAAGTTATTTAATATATAATGAAACTCAACACTGTGGTAGGAAAATAGCCACTAGGAAGATAAAAAGCAGAGTTTGTCATTCATTGTCGGACTGCTTACCATGCTAGAAGGACTTTTTGCTTTCTTTGCCCTTCTGAGATGTTTACATCTGGCCACTGTGCTCTACAGATGTGTTTTTCAGTAGGTTTTGTTACTTAGTTTTCCATGAGGCCTATTTCTTTTCCTTGTAAATTTAAATGATCTGACTGTAAGGGTCTTGGAAAATACCATGGCATAATCACAATTTAATTTTTTTAACAGACTTATTATATTTCATTATTTTTGGAGTCTGTTGGTGCGTAAACAAACAGTAAATCAGAAAAGTTACCTCCTCACCCTAGCAGTGAAAAACAAAAACATATTGCTGTTAACTCAATGATTGAGCTAATTGTGAAATAGTTCACCTGGTAAACACCTAAATAGGTCTGTAGTTGCTCTTTAAACAGCCACTTTATATATACATATATATATATATATACTTACTCTAGGAGAAACTGTAGAGTAGTAATCTGTGCTAATGAAAACGCGAAACACCACGTTCAACACAGAGATGTATTTAAAAACCTCATGACATGGTTCCCAGAAACAGCATGTATGTTCGCTGTGTATCATTGCAACAGGCCTGAACATCTCCATCCAAGTTGTCCCTTTACAACCATCAATATATTTTACACTCTGCAGTCAGGAATTGTGGTGTCTTTCTTTGGTTTTATGGATGGAATCATTGGGCAGGTGGACAGTAGTTCAACTCATGACTGTGGCTTGAAATGTGTGTGTCACTGAAGTGGCTTTAGGAGTATGCACACGGGCATTTATTTTCTAAAAATGAATCATGGTAAGTATTTAATAAATACTGCTACTTGCCAGGAACTTTCTACATGTGTAAGCATGGATTATATGATCATCATCCCCAGTTTTTAGGTATGGAAACAGGTATGTGATAATAATAATTTCTCTAAGACCTCATAGCTAATGAAAGACATAAGAATTTGAACTAAACCTCATTCCAGAGCCCAGGCTTTAAACCACCAGGGCATCTCAAGTTTCAGTATCCTTGCAAATAGTCTGGGGTCTTTATCTATCTGTATGTAGATTTTGAGTCTGTAGGTCTGGAGTAGGGCCCAGGTGACACTGAGGCTGCTAGTCCTGGATCCTGCTAGAGTCCAGGCACTCCTGTCTCACTTGTACCTAGAGATTTTAATTGATAGGGATGACTACGTAATGACACAGGGAAGGCAGTACCATTGAAAGATTTATATTCATTCCTGGAGAGAAGAGGTCATGACACACCATGCAGGGCCACGGGTATGTACCAGTGTTGGGGCAGAAGCAGAAGGAGAAAGCCTAGGCCACGACCTATAGGGAGGCTTCCTCTGGAAAGGGAAGGCAAAGCTGGACAAGGTGAGCATTTAGGATTGGCAAACTTGAATTGGGTTTTCATGTGGTCTCGGTTCCTGGCTCCTGGCTGGGGATGATTTAGGGCAAGAGAAATGCTGGTGTGGTATGTGAGAGTTAAGGAGGAGAAATGGCTGTGGACTAAGGATTAGTTGTGTTTATGAGAGGTCTATTCCTGAGCTGAGCCTGTAGCATTCTTGGTGAGCCCTTGGAGGATCTATGTGTCTGCCGGCAAGATTTTTTTTTTTTTTTTTGACAGTACTTGGGTTTGAACTCAGGGCTTCATGCTTGATTGCCCCTACCATTTGTGCCACTCCACCAGCCCTTTTTGTGTGTGCATGCATGCTGGGTGTTTTTGAAATAAGGTCTTGATTTTTGCCCAGGCTGACCTTGAATCACGATTCTCCTGATCGCTGCTTCCTGAGTAGCTGCTGAAACATCTTACAGAAAATTCAAGAATTATGATTAGCACAACTCCATAGTACTGTTTCTTTCCCCCTTGTACTGCCTTTGCCTGGACTCTACCATTGCAGTTGATAGCAGCAATGTTCATCCTTCAACTCTCTATGTCAGGGGTCAGCAATTGTGTGCTGCTAACTACATCTAGCCAGCTGCCTACTGGTACGGTCTACAATGGAACAGGTTGAAAAACTCGAAAGAACAATTGTATTTCATCACAGGTGAAAATTATGTGAAATTCAGATTTCAGTGTCCATAAATAATGTCTTATTGGAGCATAGCCACACTCAAAATTTCTTACATATTTTCTTGGGGCTGATGTCTGCTGCAACAAAAGAGTTGTGATAGACACTGAATGGCTCTGAAGCCACAAACATTTACTTTCTAGTCTCTTACAGAAAGTTTACTGACCCCTGATCTAAGAGGGTTTTTTTTTAAGCATTAGATAATTTACAAAAATGTTAAAAATTCTCATAACATTAGACAGCTAAATGTGGCTACTGAAAAAAAAAAAATTCCTAAAGTGGTACCAGGCCTAGAAAATGTAAAATGGCTAGTTAAACAGTTTTCAGAGCTTACCGTTCTCATGCATAGCCTCTTGGTATCTAAGTAAGCCAGGGTTTAACCCTGTGAACTCATTGAATAGTCTCCCTTTTGTACCATGTGTGTTTTGGACTCTCCAATGTGTTAGTAGATAAATTTATAATTTATGTGGCTGGGTGAAGCCTGGGTAAATACAAGTGTAAGCAGAACCAGATACTGTCAGTCAGTGGGCTGATTACAGATGCAATCTGTTCAGACATACCAGCAACCCCAAAGCTGCAGGCTTGGGGCTGGGGCCTCAACATAAGCTGGGTGTCCATAGGTAAAAAAGTATACCTTTTCCTATTTGAAGTATCCCTTCTTTTTGAGAATGCAACTCCTGGTCCCTATGAGGCAGCCTAACAGACTACACAATTGGAAATCTTTGAAGGATTTTAGTTTTACCCCTTCACCTGACTCTGGCACCTCTGCCATTCCTGTCTTCTAGCAGATATTTCTTTTTTATTTTCCTTTTCTCACTGTTGTCCACACTCTTCCTCTATGTAGAATCTTAAGAAAACAGAGCCTACTCTTGGAAGTTCAGTTGATAAACTATTTAAGAATTTTGAGTTGTTAATTATGAACAGCTTCTAGCTTCTGTGGGTGCTTTTTGTTTACCCTGGGGTCTATCCCTACAAAAGACAATGCCTGCCTCTATTCCAAATGTGTCTTACTGTTCTGATGCAGAATGCAAGACTTGGAATAGAAAAAAGGCTTAAGCCAATTCTGTGCTGGAGCTAAGAGTTCAAAGAAATTCCTCAGTGTTTCCTGGAACAAAAATATGGTTACTGACCTGGAAACTACTAACTAAACATATAAAACTTGAAATATTCTGATGGTGACTCCATTTGTGAAAGGCTTTGGTCAGACCTGGGCTGCTAGAGTTTTGATAGAAAATTGGGGCACTTCCTAAATAATTCACGTCAGTTTTTTTCTCGGTTTGAATGACTGGATAATTGCCTTAATACTCTGTTTCATGTAATCAAATCACTTGGCTGTACTCAATGCTAACAAAGAGATGTTGGGGTTGGAGGTTTATGTGTTCCTTACAGTTTAGAGACCTGTCATTCAAAACTCAGAACAAGATTTG
Source organism: Castor canadensis (assembly GCF_047511655.1). Taxonomy (NCBI): domain Eukaryota; kingdom Metazoa; phylum Chordata; class Mammalia; order Rodentia; family Castoridae; genus Castor; species Castor canadensis. Next base: position 87,451,844 of record NC_133394.1, read on the forward strand.
TTTTATGCAAAACTGAAGAAACAACTCCTCTTAAAGAATTTATTTTTTAGCTTAATGCAATGAGGAAACTTCAGGTAGATAATTCCCTTTTTAGGACTAACAGCCTTCAGCAAGCTTCAGTTGTACTCCCTAAGACTGAAACACTGCCTTCCTTCCCTCAGATCCTATCCAATGAGAGATTAAACACCCAAATCTGATTGCAGTCACATGTGGACAGCATGCAGAATACTGTGAACTGTTAGCATGATTACATTTAAGTGTGTACACAATCCAGTTTAGCATATCTAGGTAAAAATTTGTGGATTGTAATTCAAGGAACTGAAGGAGGGGACTTCTTAGAATGAAAAGGAAAATTATGTACTCCTTGATGGGTGAAAAAGCAGAGGGCTTTCTATCATGAAACAAAGTTTGCTTTCTTTCCCTTTCCACCTACGCTGTTTGGAGAAAATGAAAGTTAGCGTGAAATCATCTTTCTCTGGATGAATCACTATGGGAAAGTAAGTTTAGCATAATGTGTTGTCTACTTGGTTGAGACCTGGTGGTTGGAGAACCAGGGGCATTGTTAAATGTTTTCAGTGCTATTATGAATCCTCCTAAGTACAGGTTAGTGGTGGTAGGGAGTTGATGTGTGCTCAGTAATGCATGCTGATGTATGAGCCAATTATTAAGCTAGTTATCACTTGGGAGTTACAGATTCCACTTTCTTTGGTTGAATAAATCTTCTTTATCCCCAAAACATCTGGGTTTTGGAAATAAGTATAATTGAAGTGATTCCAATGTATTATCACAGGTAAAGAACTATACCTTCAGAAACTAGCAAAGAGAATCCAAAATTACGATTATTAATTAGACTGTTAACACGCCTCTGTATTTGTTAGTACCAATCATCACGACAGTAATTTTCCTTTAACGGTAATATAAAAATCCATCATTAAAAAGTAATCAACATGGTTTAAGAACATGGGGTAAATTTGAAATATCCTCTGAGAAAACATTCGACTAAGAATGGAGAAGTACATGCTAAACCTCACTCTCTGGATTTCCGGGACTTTGGAGAAGACTTCCCCCCTTTCTGAACCTCAGGGTCCTCTATAAATAATGTGTCTGTGGAATAGGCTGTTGGGGGCCTAATGTCTGTCGTTTTAGAAAGGACTTCCTCAGCTTGCTGGATTCAAGTGTGAATTAGCAAGCAAAATGCAACGTCCTGCTTGTGAGCCTTCAGCCAGGACTCTTGTGTTTTGTTTAATTGTGTTTGAGGAATGAAGGGATAAGAGGCTAATTGCTACTTAGCAGGAGACAAAGGAGTGATAAGGCTCAATTCACCCCTAAGTTGCACACCACAAAAAAGGATAGAGTTCTGCATAGTAAAAAGTGATTGCAACCCAGCCCAGGAATTGAAAATACACTCTTGCAACATCAGTTGTTTGATTTCAAAGGTGCTAGATTAAGAAAGTTTTGTTGTATAGATTACATCTTTGACAGAGCAGCTGATGTAATTAGGCTTGCTTGTTGATACAGATATGTAGATAAAGTCATATATAAAGTGCCTATTCACACCTAGTCATTTACAAATGAGTCACTATTTGGCTTAAAATAAACTGAAGACTTAGAGAAGTGAAGATCAGAGTCCATGTCCACATTTTGTCAACTTTCACTTTTTGGGACAGAGGAGTGGTTTCCTTTGAAGGTTATCCAGACAGAAGTGGGCTGTTGAATTTGACATATATGTTAGGGAAAGCCCTACACTGAAGAAAACCAGAAAGGAAATACACTGGACAGAGACTTTCCTCTGGCTGTAAGTGCTCCATATAGTCCTCTGCAAGAGAGAAAAGATCAGAGGAAGAAAAGACCAAAAACTCCCACAAGGGAGAAAAATGTACAGGGATATGTAAATAACAAAGTAAATAGTTTTTGGCAAGTAGGAAAGTTTAAGAAGAGGTGACATTAGTAATATTTGAGCATGTGAAATACTTAGACACATTTAAAATCTAATAAGAAAACAATGAAGCCAGGAAATAGGTTCTCTTGGGAAATCACAAACTACTTGCTATGAAAACAGGTATTAGGCAAATGAATAGCACTAATAACTTAGAGGATTATTTTCAATTATAATAACTTAGTGAAATGACTCCATAAAATAAATTTTATAAAATGCTGGGAAATTGATGTCATCAACAACCCATGTCCACCTGCTCAAAATTTTAAGACTCTTGTGAAGGACAAAGAGAAGCTTGCAGGTCTAGTGCTTGCTCTCTCAATAAGAAGTTCAGATTTAGAAGGGAATAAAGGATAACCAAGGGGTTCTTAGGTGCCTCCCCCCCACCAAAAAACCCTCCAGAGTTGTAAAATGCTTTCTTTCCTTTAGGGTAACATAATTAGTGGCACAGAGTAATCCAATCCTGCTGAAGTAGCCAGGTATTTAGTTGAAGAAATGTTGTATCTTAGCTCTGCCCTTAAATTTTATTAGGAGGTAAGAATATACCAAAATATTCTTATTTAGAGAACTACACATGTTCAGAGAATTCAGAGCACAGTGAAAGCAGTTCTTTGGTTTTTCTTCTCAAGTTATCTTATCAGATCCTACTCTGTCAAATTTCTAAAACTGTTCTATTTTTACCTATGGAAAAATCAAATTATAAAAGAAAGTGCAGTCTTATAGCTAGCCTTAGGGACTCCTTTAGCAAGATTAAAGACAGATATCATAATTAGGTAGTTAAAATCCTTTAAACCCACTACCAGTTCTTTTGAGCATATTTCTTTAGCCCAGAAGAGAAACATTTGTCCATCTATTGGAGACATCTCTAGAGGTAGCCAAGCAAGAAGTTGGGAACCTCCAAGAATATGGCCATACAGAAATGACTTACACCCTATAACCTTTTTCTCCTTTTTGTCTTCCTCTTTGCCCTAACCCACATGAATGTACCCATGGTCCACCATAGCCTGAGTATCTGGATTGCAGTTCCTTCCTACTCCCAAATAAACTCTTCACTTTGGAGAGTGAGTCTGCATTGCTCACAGTAGGATGATGACTTCTGTGCATAACTCACTGAGCATCCACAAATATTGGATAGATCTAACAGATCCCCAGAGAGAAGTAAAAAATGGAAGAGAAAGAACAGAATGCTTCTTCTTTATTTTGAAGTCGCGAGTTTATGGGCCTGAGTCTCATTGATTAGACAACTCAATGATATCTCTTCTCTATGGTCATTGGAGTCTCCTGACCTTTAAATTGGAAATCAAGTCAATTGTCCATAAAGGACACTGGAGGGTTTGCATTCAGGTTTCCTTCCTTTCTGACCATTCCCATCCATGCAAGGGTAACAGCCTTGTGTAATTCTCAAGCATAAACCTACTTCTAGAAATTTGTACTCATATTTTTGACTCCATAAGATACATGTCTCCCAAAGGCCCCACTACTTCCCAAGTCAACCTTTCTCCTCTAATCAGTTTCCCTGCATCACCTTTCCTTTTCCCACTGAAAATGAGCAGCACTCTGGAGCCATGACTTCTGTGTTCCCTGGATGAGTCTTAGCCTTCATTTCCAAGTGCCTGGAAGAAAGCTTTTTTTTTTTTTTTTCATTTTTCTTTTATTATTCATATGTGCATACAAGGCTTGGTTCATTTCTCCCCCCCTGCCCCCACTCCCTCCCTTACCACCCACTCCGCCCCCTCCCTCTCCCCCCCCTCAATACCCAGCAGAAACTATTTTGCCCTTATTTCTAATTTTGTTGTAGAGAGAGTATAAGCAATAATAGGAAGGAACAAGGGGTTTTGCTGGTTGAGATAAGGATAGCTATACAGGGAGTTGACTCACATTGATTTCCTGTGCGTGGGTGTTACCTTCTAGATTAATTCTTTTTGATCTAACCTTTTCTCTAGTACCTGTTCCCCTTTCCTATTGGCCTCAGTTGCTTTAAGGTATCTGCTTTAGTTTCTCTGCGTTAAGGGCAACAAATGCTAGCTAGTTTTTTAGGTGTCTTACCTATCCTCACCCCTCCCTTGTGTGCTCTCGCTTTTATCATGTGCTCATAGTCCAATCCCCTTGTTGTGTTTGCCCTTGATCTAATGTCCACATATGAGGGAGAACATATGATTTTTGGTTTTTTGAGCCAGGCTAACCTCACTCAGAATGATGTTCTCCAATTCCATCCATTTACCAGTGAATGATAACATTTCGTTCTTCTTCATGGCTGCATAAAATTCCATTGTGTATAGATACCACATTTTCTTAATCCATTCGTCAGTGGTGGGGCATCTTGGCTGTTTCCATAACTTGGCTATTGTGAATAGTGCCGCAATAAACATGGATGTGCAGGTGCCTCTGGAGTAACAGTCTTTTGGGTATATCCCCAAGAGTGGTATTGCTGGATCAAATCGTAGATCGATGTCCAGCTTTTTAAGTAGCCTCCAAATTTTTTTCCAGAGTGGTTGTACTAGTCTACATTCCCACCAACAGTGTAAGAGGATTCCTTTTTCCCCGCATCCTCGCCAACACCTGTTGTTGGTGGTGTTGCTGATGATGGCTATTCTAACAGGGGTGAGGTGGCATCTTAGCGTGGTTTTAATTTGCATTTCCTTTATTGCTAGAGATGGTGAGCATTTTTTCATGTGTTTTCTGGCCATTTGAATTTCTTCTTTTGAGAAAGTTCTGTTTAGTTCACTTGCCCATTTCTTTATTGGTTCATTAGTTTTGGGAGAATTTAGTTTTTTAAGTTCCCTGTATATTCTGGTTATCAGTCCTTTGTCTGATGTACAGTTGGCAAATATTTGGAAAGAAAGCTTTTGATATTTCCAACTAGGCAGGCATCTGACAGAGATACAGACTACAGGTTATAGATGAATCATTTGCCACATTGATGACAGGGGATACTACCAAACCAGATCTTCTTTGGCTGCTTTATAACTCTCAAATATCCACAAACTCAGCACAAAGTGGGCCAAGTCTCCCCATGTGGAAAATATTCTGGGTATCTTGTCTCTCTAAAGGGCAGGGTTCCAGGCTTAACTCAGTTTGGCAGTGTGGTACAGCAGGTCTTTCAGGATAGACATGGAGAAGAAGTTCTCACAGAAGCTGAGCATTATGAGCTGGAAGCACCAGCTCAGGGCAGGCAGGATGGCATTGAGTTGGGAGTCCATGACCACACAGTTCTCCATGTTCAGGGTTATAAGGATGGCTTATAACCATCCTTATGGTTACAAGGAAGGCCTGTACCATGGCCTTCAGGGTCTCAGTGTGTTCCATGGTAAAGGCCTCTATGAACAGTTGTGGGAACAGCTCCATGGGCAGCTCTACCAGAGCAGGGATGGATAGCCAAGGCCTTACTCATATCTCAGCGGGCTCTGTGCTGCCAGTTTCAGTTGATGATCAGAATGATGCTCATTCTGATGAAACTGTACCAAAGGAATTCAGATTTAGACACAGTTGACAGGGTGTTCTGAATCCCAGCAGTGCCAGGTTATAACTCCAGGCTCCATGATTCTGTGCCATTCTGTCAATCTTGTCAAAGCTAAAGGGAATCCTTTCTTGTTCTGCCTACTGACCCAAGTATAGATTTTTGGGTCTTTAAGTTCTAAGCCTGCTTCCAGGAAAAGAGGAAGGAAGGAATTCTGGTGCTAAAATTAGCTACTTCTTTCTTCCAGCACAATTACCATGTGTTGTTAGGTATAGACAGTCTCTGATTTGTCAAGACAATTTTTTCAAAGACAGTTCTTTTTGTCTTATCAATTATCTCTGTTTGGAATGGACCTATGTTCCAGGAGGTCAGTAGACACTTGTCCCATCCATGCCTGCAGAGGATTATTGGACAAAGAGTGGAAACTCAGCCCTGCTAATAACTGACAACACTACTTCCAATAAGGTTGGTAAGATCTCAGTGCCTGTCCTGCCTCCCAACCTGGTCTGTGTCCTAGAGCTTTCTTTCATCCTCTCTGCAAGCTAAGATGTACATATTTCTTCAGAGTCTACCAGTCTTTGGTAGGAGTTTGAGAGATCTGAAAATTTAAAACTGTTAATCTAATACATACTACTGTATGATTGATTGAGAATCCTTTCATGTTTTAGGGCACATAATAGTGTGAAATTTAAAATTTTAAGTAAGCAAAAGGAGAAATGTTGATGGGAGGATTATGTAAAGCCCTAAGATGTAAGAGGTTTGGACATGTCACCAAGTGATTGATTCACTTAGTCATCAAGCTGGTTGGCAGCCACAATCTGAGATTGTTACCTTGTCCTGAACAGATTCCCTCCAAAGCAGCCATCCAGTCTGCCTGGATTCTGCTATGCATTTACTCCCCCACTTAATCATTGGTGTTGTCAACCATTATAGCACTTGTGAATCCACAGTCTTTAATTGTCGTGAAAACTGGAATCCATTTAAGTTGACTAAGTACCTGATATTGAGACAGGAATAAAACACAGGTCTTCCAAGGAAGGAACTCATCTTGGAGAAATTGCCTTTGTGATGCAGCAGGTGTTTGCAGTCCAGCTCTTGTGTCTTCTAATCCTAGCTTCTCAGCTTAGGAGCTCAGGAACTTTGGTGATGCAAACCTGAGATGTTATGAATATCTGCCCAGGGAACTATTTCTGCATGTGGGTTCAGGGTCAGGCAGTCATGCATGGGCATATCATTTCATCCTGCCCAAGGTGGAGGAGGATTTACTAGAAATAGATCTAAACAGATCCCAGTGACTGTACTACATTCTGAGCCTGCACCAAGGTGCCTCCACCTAGAGGAAGGGCTGCTTCATTGTAGTAATTCATCTTTCCTGATCAGAAACCTTTTCCTAATTGACACAAAGGCTTTTTATATGCTAGCAGCAGCCCTGCCAAAGGGCACAAAATTCTCTATTTAGTAAACTTCCTTGGGTTTGTGATGGCAGAAAATGGGGCATAAGAGGTAATCAGGAGCCAGATGGAGAAGAGTTTACACTGAGAATTTCACTTTATGCTAAAGTTCTATGTGGAACACTGAAGGATTTTTAGAAGGGAGGTGGTTAGGTCAAAGGTACATTTTAGCACAATAACACTGGTTTCTCAGCAGAGGATTAATGGTGCGAAGTGGAGGTCATGAGAATAACTTAGATTGGAAGATTCTTTTGTTAGACCAGAAACGCAGGAGGAAGGTCTGAGCCACCTTGAGGAGAAGGTGGATTTGTAAAATGTTGAGAAAGTAAGATAAATGCACTGTGTGAAGGTGACAAAATGTGCAGGTGCCCTTGAAGATGAAGAGGAATTCAGGCTGGGGAGAACAGTTGTATATAGGTCTATGTTATGGGTTGAACTGTGTTCTCCCAAAAAAGATACATCACAGTCCTAACTCCAGAACCTCAGAATGTGACCTTATTTGGAGGTAAGATCTTTAAACAGAAAATCAAATTAAAATAAGGTGATAAGGGGGGCTTGACCCAATATAACTGATATCCTTAAATAATGTGTTTGTGGAGGGGGGGAATGTGGACACAACACACACAAGGAGAATCCATGTGAAGATTACAGTGATACTGTCAAGCCAGGCAACTACCACAGTTAGCAGAGAGAATTGAGGTGGATGAGTCCCTAGGCCTTCGGGATGCATGGCCCTGCCAAAATCCTGATCTTGAACTCCCAGCTTTCAGAACCATGAGACAATACATCTCTGTTTTTCAAGCTCACTGGTTTCTGGTACTTTTTTAATGGCAAACTTAGAAGACTAATACAGTCTGTCTCTTCTATGATTAAATGATTTATTAGCTTAAGTCTGCCATTACTTAAATCTCTTTTATAAAGAAGAGATTTATAAAAGGATTAAGCAATACTTCCTATATTTTACCTTGAATTCCACAATTACAGTCATTCTTTCTCACTGCCAAACATCCTTTTTAGGTTTCATTTATTTAGTACCTTCAATTATCTAATATCATATTGAACATAAAGTGAATTAGGAATTTGAAATATAGTCCCAAATCAATGAATGCAATTAAACACCACAGAAACTGATACGATTCAGTCCTGAGGTTTAATACGAGTCAGGATGGATGTCCTGGGCTACATGATAGAAACAGAAGGGACCCTAGAAAAAATAGTACATCCTTTAATTACAGACACCTGCAGTAAGGTTCAGAGAATTTATGTGCCCTTGAGCAAGTGTTTTAGCACTAGACTAAATCACAAGTCTAGAAGTTAAGGACAAGAAGTTAAGAATTAATCTCTTGACCTATAATCAGTTCTTTCACTTATTCTGGTGCCTAAGTGCTGAGTTTCCCTTGGAACTGAGTCAGTCTGATGCTTTTGCCTAGTGTTTGAATGTAGGTGTTAAAAAACAAGTGTTCAGCCACTCCTGGTGACACAAGCCTGTAATCCTAGTTACTTCAGAGGTAGAGATAGAGATGATCGAGGTTTGAGGCCAGCCTGGGCAAAAAGTTTGAGACACACCATCTCAACCAATAAAAGCCTGTGTGGTGGCATGTGCTTGTCATTCCAGCTATGGGGGAGCCATAAATAGGAGGACTGAGATCCAAGCCAGCCAGGGCATAAAGCTTATGGAAAATATCGAAGGCAGAAAAGACTGGGTGTGGGAGGGTGGCTCATGTGGTAGAGTGCCTGCCTAGAAAGCACATAGTTCTGAGTTCAGGGCCCCTCCCAATATCCCCCAGCCCCCAAAATATTGAGTGTTCTGAGGGTCGCAGGTGTAGTTCAGTGGTGGAGGGCTTCCATAGCATGCTCAAGGCCCAGGATTTGACTCCCAGCATCTCACACACACACATACACACACAAATGTCAAATGATCAAGGACTCAACCCTGCAGCAGCTTAAGGAAAGAGATGTAACAAAGATAAATAACAACTGATAGGAGAGCAAGCATGAAGTAAATATAAAGAGAAAAGAAATTGTTTTATTGAATGTATCTCACTCACTGGCTGGCCATTTCTCAATATCCTTTGCCAATCAGTCATCAGTCTCAAAGCACTGGATTCCCCAGGATTCAGGGACTGTTTAATTTGTGTTCACTTCACAGATGACTTCTGTCACTCCCATCACTTTATAAACCTTGGCCATCTGGTGACTGCCCCAGCTACAGCTCTCTGTTGTCTCACTCAAAAGTACCTTCACCTTAAAGCTTATGAGGTTTAAATTTTAGGGCCTCTCAACCCCTTCAAAAACCCTGGGCCTAATTTGTAGGGTTTTGCATTTTTTATCTTAAAGAAGCTTCTGCCCAAATTATATGGATTTCAAGTCACACAAGCCTGGATCCCCTCCTCACTCTCCGTGGAACTCCAGACAAGTTCAGAAAACTTACATTGGGAGGCACATGCTGAAAAGAAGACGAGAAGTAAAGAAAGAAAAGAGAAGAAAAGAAGCCTTCTGATTTCTCACACTAGTGGCTGTCATAGTGTTATTATTCTCTTGATCCACAGTTAGTTCTTTCTCCTTGTTCTTAATTCTCCAAATACTTCCCACTGTTATTTCCAGGGCTGTGCTTTGCAGTTCTCATTGTGCCCTTTGAGGTTGGCAAGAACTCTGGAATTGCCTTGTCTCATGAAATGTGAGTGGAGGTGACCTTACCTCCCAACATGACCTTTCAAAGCCAGTGTGCAATCCTCTATGCTCCCTCTGATGCGGTGCTGTGATCAAGAAGGCAGGATCCAGATGAAGCCTCAGCATCCTGGGTTCCTGAGCGAGTGCTGTGAGCACAGCCCCCTGCCATGTGGTAGTGGACAGGTGCTGTGAGCGATGGGGAGACTTTTGGGGGTTACACCACTGAGACACGGGGGTTATTAACTTGGCTTATCCTTAGTGACACTCCTCCCAGATCTGTGCATCTTCCCAGCTTTCCAGCTCAGTGAACACAAACTCAGTCCTCTGGGTTGCTTTGCCAAATCATATGGTCATCCCTGATTTCTCTTCCTTTGCTGCACATCAACAGTCCTAGAGACTGCACCTAAAACATGTCTAGAACCTGACCCCTTCTCACAACCTCCACCACTTTCTTTTGCTGAGTTCCTGAAATCATCTCCCAAACTTTGCCTTCCTATGGTCCATTTTCCACATGTTAGTGAGGGTGGCCATTTACAACACAAGTTCATTTGTGTCACTCATAGCATTGCTCATACTCCTTGATTTCTCATCTACCTTAAGTGACATCCAAGGTTCTATAAAAGCTCACCCTGCTGCCTATCCAACTTCATCTCCTCCCCTGTGATCCTCCCTCACGGTCATCAAGCTCTCCTTGCTAGTCTGTGGACATTCCAAACCGTGCTCTTACCATTCCCTTGGCCTATTCTTCCCAGGACACCATGGCTTATTCCCAAATCAGCTCTCTGTTCAAATGTCTCCTTTTCCATGAAACCTTCTGATCCTTCCCTCATCAACATCTCTCTCCCTAGCTTTCCCACTAGTAGGAAATAAAAGAGAGACATTAGTATTATATGTTAGGCTCTCTGTTAAACTCTTGATATAAATGCATTTACTTGCAGCTACCTATAGCATGGAAACTTTGACTATTATTTAAGGGGTACAAAAACTGTGTCTTAGTTATATTAACATTTGTTTAAAGTCACAAAACTGGTAAGTGGCAGAAAGGTTTATCTGCCTCCATCCGGCTCTTAAAATCATGTGTTTGGTTGCTATGTAATCCATCTGTTAGGAAGATTCCAACAACGTATTAAAACTTGATTTGGTAAATCTTAAAAAATAATTCTTTCTTTCTTTCTACTGGCAAACAAAGCCAGGAGCTTTCAGAACTTGCTGCATTTCCTGTGGTCATTCCCACAGAGGACAGATTAGCGTCCAGGTTTGTGACAGTATTCTGTCTCTGCCCTGGTCTTGCTCTCATTTTTGTCATTAACCAGGATAAAGATTGGACTGGTCACAAAACTGATGTTGCATCAATATTCCAAAAATTTCACTTACTACAATAATGAATAAAGTCAAACCGGATGAAACTTGACAGACCAAAGTGAAACCCTGCCTTTAGGTTCACAAGTTCATGCAGAGGAACCTGGCGATTTTAACTTACTCCTCTCTTGTGTGCCCCCACAGTGTGACATCATATAGGTGTTAGCAACAACCATTTTAGTGTCATTAAGAAACACTCTCCATCTAGACTGAGGATGTAGTCATTAGGGCTGTTTAACCATATCTGTTTCACGTTATCTTCTGTTCTCAATTTTGATTATTAGGCTTTCAGGATACATTGACAAATTTGAAGACACCAAAGAAATAAGTGATAAAGATGGTAAATCTTAAAAATCAAAGGCACAGGAAAAGCTGGGAGCCAGTGGCTTGTACCTATAATACTAGCTGCTCAGAGGCTGAGATCTCAAGGATCATGTTTTGAGGCCAGCCTGGGAAAAAAGTTTGAGAGATCCTATTTCAACTAATCATCCTAAGATGCACAGGATTGTAGTTCTAGGCCATCCCAGGCAAAAACGTTTGTAAGACTCCATCTCAAAGGAATGAAGCTAGGAGTGGAAATGTGTTCCTGTCATCCTAATGACAGTGGGAAGTGTAAAACAGGACATTCATGGTTCAGGCTGGCCTGGGCAAAAGTGAGATCCTGTCTCCAAAATAACCAGAGTGAAAAGGGCCAGAGTGTTGCTCAAGTGGTAGTAAGCCTGCTTAGCAAGCGTGAAGACATAAGTTCAAGCCCTAGTACCAACCAACAAACAAACAAAATAGGAAAGATTTTCCTGGATTCAGAGTTGTTAACTGTGAAAGGAAGAGTGGTGGAAAGTTCACCACTGTTAAAAGGCTTACTGTACTGTGTACAAGGTAAGAATTAAGACTAATAAGTGAAAACTACAAGGAGGCAGATTTCAAGTCAATGTAAAAAACGTTCTAATCAACAAATGTGTCCCTGTGTCCCTAGTGGTTATGGAAGCTATTTCAGTGGATAGTAGCAACCATGCTCCCATCACTTCCTAAATGCTCACTGACCAATAAAAGACAGTTTGCTCCATGATAAATGCTGACCTGCTTAAATGCAATCCTTGACGTTGCTGTGACTGTCAGCAGTGCACAGAGGAAGAAGTGATTAATTCTCTCTCCCTAGGTGGTCAAGGGCACTTCATAGAAATGATGAATAAGCAAAATTTAGAAGCATAGGCAAGTTTTTTTTTAGGGGGATAAATGCTAGAGAAATGCTCCCAGGAGAAACAGGAAAAGAATTAGGGATATCATCTAAAAACAGGAAGAAGCTAGCAAAGATGCAATTTCAAGCCATTCCTGATTCCACTGTAAATTACACCTCAGTGTTTTATCCCCTTCTGGCAAAAGAACTGGGCTGTTGTACTCCCACTCCTTCATCTGTCTTGGTTATGGGCTACCTTGATAGAGGGAGGCTGGAGATGCAAAACTTCTAGGTGTGTCAAGTATAGGTAGGGCATCTCCAGAACAATCCTCTGAAGGCCATAGGTGTGGCAAAGCACTCAGAGTTGGAGAATGGGTGCCTAATATATAGGATTGCACATGGTTAAGGGCATCTAATGGGACCACCAACAGCATCCTTTATCAGGAACAAGAGAGGGTCTTCTAGCAAAAATTAAGCTAACTGAACAAAGGGGCAGCTATGATGTATCCTTGGAGGTATAGATGCAGTTCTAGGGTAACACCCCAAAAAAGGTATAGATAAGGTGGTAGAATTTTATGACACCAAAATAAAAATCCTCTAGCAAGCTAGCAGAAGACAGGCAGAAATCTCATGGGAATTGTGTGGAAAAAAAGTGTAGTATGTTGATGCATCATGGAGGTTGGTTCTGGAAGGCGATTCAGGATCCAAGTGCTCTTGGGCGCTCATAGGCGGGAATTAATGATTTATTATTTTATTTCTATGACAGATTTTCTTTACCTTTCAAAGTCTTAGGTCAAGAATAAGGAATCTGCTCAACCTAGCTGAACATCACTGAACTTATTTGAGCAGAACATTTTGTATCAGCATATTTCTTAACATGCTTGAAGAAAGTCTGGGGCAGGTATCCCATGGTGGTTGCTCATCAGCTGTCATGAGGATTACAAGGTAATATGGTAAAAGATATGATAGAGATTAAGAAGTGGTGGCCATGGTGCAAGTGCCGTGTTTGATTGGAAAAAACTTTCTAGGAGCTAGATTTGGAATATTCTTGTATCAGTTTTCCAAGATTGTAACCAACCACACAGTATTGAGTAAAGGGACAGTGAGTGAGTTGAGCAGGTGAGGTGAGTGAGGTAACAGGAGCCCAAGATTTAATGAATGCTTAAGATCTGGTCGTGGAAGTGCAAATGTCTCCTTAGATTTTGTACCTCAGGCATGATACTTAATTCAATTCTGCTTTTAGCTACTTTAAAACTTTGTGATATAGCTCATTAACCTGCGGAGTTAGTACTTTGGGATGAGCTCAGCTGGGCCATTCTTCTATTGGCCTAGATAACTAGGCTTGCTCAGGTTCCTGTGGTCAGTGGAGTTTGGTTAATGATGTCCTTGGTTGCAGTATGAGGGAGAACAGTTTCCTTTCTTCATGTGTTTTCTCTCCTACAACCCACTGTCCTGAGCTTATTCACATGAACTTCTCAAGGTCCCAAAGAATAGTACAAAAGGGCACAAGTTCTTGTCAGACTTTTAGATGCATCACTTTTGCTGCTGTCCTTTCGATCAAAGCAAGTCAAACATCCAAGCCCAAGTCAAGAGGTGGAGAAATAGGCTTCATCTCTGGACAGAAAGAACTGCAAAATCACTTTTCAAAAATGCATACTTGGAGAAGGGGGAAATTATTTTTGCCATTTTTCAGATTATCAAAAGTACCAAAGAAAGGAACTTGATTTCTATCCTATAGTCAAGGGAGTCACCGAAGAGTTTCTGGCCAAAATTTGTCAGTGAGAACTGTCACTCTGGGAGGAAAGAAGGAGGAGGCTTTGTAGGGTGAAACTGGAGATGGTGAGAGAAACAATGGAACCTGTAGCAAGACAGTAGCAGCTAGAATGGAGAGGAGAGGACAGGATCAAGAATATTTAACAGGTATTGATGTGACTGGCATGCTGAGGGGAAAACATGAATTTCAGATTAAAACTGCATCTGGGTGGGAGTTTCCTGCTTCTGTGGGTCGTAATGCTTCTCTCTTTTCATGGCTGCCTCAGGTTCCTTTATTTCTTCAAAACTTTTCTGTCTTCACTACTACTCACTCTTACCTCCTGATTCATCAAGAAAAATTGAGGTCAATAGATAGAAATCAATTCAACTTCCATTTTCCTGTACCTACTCTCTACCCTTTTTTCTAGCTCATCTGTGTCTGCACCCAGCATGTCCACTGGCCAGGGCACTATGAAGACACTCTTCTGGTCCATGGCTAAGGCCTCTTCCTGTGAACCTCATTCCCTCCTCCACTACCCTTGCATCTTGTTTCACCTCCTTTTACAAAAGGTGGTGGTTCCTGTTATGAACTTTCACTATTATGGGAACAGAGGCATTAAATGCATTACAGTATATTTTAGAAGTATGCTTTCTAAATTCCTGTTAAGGGTACAGCTAGCAAATAGTCAAATCCTCCAAAAATATTTTGGACATTTTCTACCAATGAGATGGCCAATAAGAGTCCATGGCCATACCACCCTGAAATGTACCTGATCTCCTCTGATCTCAGAAGTTAAGCAGGGTTGGGCCTGGTTAGTACTTGGATGGGAGATTACCAATAATGAAATTTGTTTCTGGTTTTGACTTTGTATGAAAAATGTTAACTCTCCCCCAGAGTCCATCCACGGTATTTTTTTCTGGGGTAATTCTGATCTTTTACCTGAGATAATAAATTGTCAATGAGGAACTCTGGAGCCTGAAGGAGAAGGAAATACTGGAAGGAAATCAGAGAGTCAGGACAGACATGACTGAAGGAGTGGGAGGGATTCATTTATGTGGAAACATGAGAGCAGAGCTAACTAGGCAGTGACTAATGATATGATAACTGTCTACAAACACCAAGTGTGTATGATGTGAGTGCCAAAAATTCATTGCCTCACTCGGCACAAAGATATAAACTTAACAGTAACACAGTAGACAAGAGAAATAGAGCATTCTGAATTATAGTCAGGGGAAAAAAGAGTAGAGATTGAAATGATTTTACATCTGTTTCATTTCTGTGGACAACTCTTATTCATCCATCCATCCACCCATCCCTCCACCCATCCATTTATCTTCCTCTCTTTAAGAAACTTGAAGTATTTCAGGAGCTACTACCTCCCTAGCTTTCTCCACTCATACTTCATAAGTCCCCAGACTCTGATTTTCCTTTCCTTCATTTCCTGAGTTGCCTTCCCAAATCTTCTTTGCTTCTTTCCAGTGATGTTCAACCAAAAAATACGTGCTAAAAGAGCCAAAACAATATCATCTTGATGTGTAAGTTAACATATTTCAGGGGAAAAAATTTCAGCAGCCTTGCCACTGAATTCCAGGCTACTGTGTGTCCTGAAGGTGCACCAGTCCAGAGAGTGAAGATGGTTCAGTACAATCCCTCACCACTACCGTAAAAGAACACCAAGCATTGTCATTGACTCCTGTCACTCACTAATTTTTCCTCTTATGTGATATTGACTCATCCCTACTGGCACCATTTTCATGGACAACCAAGAACAGTGCTACTGAAAGTGCCCATCTTCTCAGGAAATTTATCATCAGCATCAATGGAACAAAGGATAGCCCAACTTCACAATCACCCTTTCATTGGATGAACTCACTCTGGGTGCAGACATTATGGTAGACTCTGCACCAAAAGCTTTAAAAACAAGCTTCACAAAGAACATCGGATATTGAGGGGGTAGAGGGAGGAGGCGGAGTGGGTGGTAAGGGAGGGGGTGGGGGCAGGGGGGAGAAATGACTCAAGCCTTGTATGCACATATGAATAAAAAAAAAAAATGAAAGCACTGTAAAAAAAAAAAAAAAAAAAGAACATCCGAGACAGAGTCACAGCTTCAAGGAGCTGTGTGAGGACTGCTTGAGCTCCTAGATATAATTAGTGATACTCTGTATTTCACAAAGTGTCTCTGTGTGGGACAATAGGTACAGAGGAGCATAAGAGGTGCATGTGTATGTGGGATTGAGACAAGCTTGAAGTTCAGAAGATAGTAGAAGAGAAACCCAAGAAGTCTTAGTTAACTAAGTGATGGAAATTAGAGGTAGAAAACTAGAAAACTGCTAGACTTTGGAACTTCAGGAAAAGAGCTGCTAACGTTCCAAAGAGAAAATGAGAGTTAGATATGGAAGGAGCCTTTATTGTCATCAAGTGCTGGAAAGAAGGACAGCTATAAAAGAACCTAGTAAGAATCTTTTTAAGCAGGGGGAGGCAGGAAGCTATTACATTCCAAACTAACCATTGGGTTGGAAGTCTTTGTTTCATTATGACACTATCACAGTTTGGGAATTTCCCACTCTTTTTATAAGAGCTTTATTAATTAATTGTTTTCCTGATTTCTACTTATAGCTCCTTTGTCCATTTCCTGCCATTGACAGCTACATCATTGGAGAAATGCTGCCACCTTGTGGGAATTATGAAAAGCACTGTGTGTCAGTAATACTTCATTTATCATTCATACTTTATGAAGAAAAACCTGGACACTTTAAAGTAGAAATTCACCCTTCAGCAAAATTGTGAAGCCAGCAAAAGTAATCCTTGATACTTCTGTCTTCTTTTTTTGTAGGTAAAGAGCATATATTATTTTTGAATTGTAATTGGGTCACATCTGTGTGGCTTTGAGCAAATTGGTTAGCCTATTTTCACAACAGCAAAGGGAATATACTAACACATATTGAACACAGTAAACGTATTCCCACTGTTGTCCAGCCCTGTCCCCTTCCACTCCAGTCACTCATAAGTCCTGTTGGAGGATATTCCTTAGATCATCTCCTTTCTGTTAGTGACAAATGCAGTTTGCCCTCAACTCAAATCTCTCTCAAGGGTCTTCTGGCTCTCTGGAAACATTGTAATCAGATGTGGGTCCTCTATACATGTGACAAGGAAAATTCCCTTCTTAGGATGCTTAAGTCAGAGAAAGTCAGACTACATGAGGAAAGCACACATAATGCACGTGTTCTTGCAAATCCCAGATTTAAATCTCATGATCTGAAATCCAAATCTACCATCATGAAAGGAAGCAATAAATTGTCATGGTAGTTTTTTGGTGCTTTGGGACAGATTGTTATAAACTAGTGATCCTGCCCTAGAGCGTATGAATGGTGTTAGAGAGTCTGGGCCTTTCTGAAATGGGATGTAAGCTGTATGAATTGCTATGTCTATTTTTCTGATGAGAGAGTCTGCATAGGTCACAACGTTCTCAAAGGTATCCCAAATTCCTCAAAATGTTCATAGCCTACTGAATGTCTTTCCAGAACATAAGAATTTGGTCCTCTAGACCAGTGAGCTATCCACTCAGGACCCAGGTATCTCACTTACTGGAGGATAAAAAACATAGTTAAGTAGGGCAGGAGTTAATGATCTAACTGGCTGTACAAGGTTAGTGTCATCCCCCTGTGTATAGATGAGGAGGTAGAAACCCACTGAGGTCAGGTCTGTTGCCCAGCAAAAGCTGTGATTCAAACTGCTATGGCTGGGCTCCAAAAATCATGTCCCAGCCACCATAGCACAATAATGGTCTGTTATCCTGCTTGACTGCTTTACCAATGCTCTTACTCATCAGCCACTCTTGTGTTTTGGGAAAAAGGTCCTTTTCTCTCCAACAGGTGTCTGCTCCTTCCCTGCCTGTTCTTGGGTTAACAGTAGAGTTATACCTTGGTAATTGTTGGGTCAAATGATCCCTATATGTATTTTTAAAATGGTAAATAGTGCTTTACTAATATTGGAAACTGGAATAATCCATATAAAACTTTGGATTTCAAACTGCCTTTGAAAAATTGGAGGATTACACAATTCCACGTCCATATTAGCACTTCCTGTGGGATACCCTCTATGACCCCAAATCACCCTGGGTCACCTGCTGGGATTCCCTGCTTCTGAATTTTCAATGCCTGGCTTTGTCTCCTTTCCTCTTGCCCCTCCCTCTGCCTTCCACACTTATCCAGCTATGGCTATCCTCCCTATGATGACCACTTTCTATTTTTCTTCTGTTTCTTTGCCTCTCTCTCATGCTTATCTTTGCCTCTATCATGTATAGAATAAAAGACAGATAGACAGATGGCAACTCTGTTGTCTCTCTTACTTGTCTGAGCACAGTGGAGCTAAGGCACTAAACTGAGTATGGCAAACCTGCCCCAGGGCTTCCCCTAGTCAGTTAATATTCCCTTCCTAGTGTTTCCACTAAAAAGAAAAGAGAACCTGACACATATGAGAGTGATAGGTGCCAGTTTTATTCCACATGTACTTCCTCTCAAAAAAGAGCAAAATGATGAAGCTGGAGATACTGAAAAAGAAACTTTTGGTACACTGATCTCTCTGCTCGCCCATCTTTGCAACAACTCAGTGCTGCAGCAGGCTTTTTATATGACACTAGGTATATGATTCTTTGATTTTCAACATTTCCTTTCTGAGTTAAGGTTTTTGAGTCCAGCATGATTAGATGTCACATTTTATTTGTGGATTTTAAAATTTGGTATAAATTCCACTTGCATTCTAGCATGCTATCTTTTTTGTGTTGCCAATCTGGAGGAACAGGCAAGAACAGGGAAAAATGGCCTCAGAGAGATGCAGTAGTATGAAGGGTTCCCCTCCATTCATTCCTAAAGTGTATTTGTCAAGTTCTTCAGGACCAACATTCCCATCTAGTAAAGTGATGTTAAAACAAAGTCAAGTCCAAAAGGGATAGGGTGACATGTATTTGGAAAGAAACCTATAAGGTCCTCAAGTATCCACGTCTGACTACTTCCAACAGGGACTCCTTAGGCAGTAGCCCCTTTGATATGTCTGTAGGAATGTCATTTGTGGTATTCGTTTGAAAGCATTTCTTGTTCTCTTTCTTTTGATTTTCCAGGGTGATATGAATATAGGAACTCAATGTACAGAGGTGCTATAGTTTGGATATGGTTTGTTGTCCGAGGGTTTATGATGTTGAAAGCTTGGTCTGTAGTGTAAGGGCAATGTTAAAAGACAGTGGGACCTTTAAGAGGTGGGGCTTAGTGGGAAATAATTAGATCATTGAGGATACCACCCTCAGAAAAATTGATATAGTATCATGGGATCCCGATTTGTTCTCATGTGAGGGTTGTTATAAGAGTGAGGTTTCCACAGACATTGGCCTCCTGTCTTGCTATGTGATCTCTCTCACATGCATACACCTAGGGATCCTAACGTGAAGTCAAATCTATGGCGTCACCCATTTTTGGACTTTCAGCTTCCAAAACTGAGCTAAATAAACATTTTTTTAATTTATAAGTTCCAAGTCTCAAGTATTTTGTTACAGCAATGGAAAATGGCCAACTACAGAGATACAGGAGGAGATGGAGAGTTATCTGCACTGTGGTTTCTTCTCATTCATTCTTGAGCCTGTCTGTTTTTCTAATGCCTTTGACCAAAACCACAAAACCGTAATGTGGTGTATCCAGAAATTGCCTTAGCTCTGATAAGATTCTAAAAATATCTGCCATCTACCTGCATTGCTCTATTTCCTGATGGCTATTGCTTACTCAAAAATCATACATTTACATAAGTCTTTACATGACCTCAACAAGCTCATCTAAAATTCAGCAATCTTTATTTTTATCCTGGGACCTGTCACTAATATGACCTGTGGCCTGAGATTGTGGACCATTAATTGGGTTCACTTTGTTCTCTCTCACACTCATTTGTGTGTAGGATTGTGGTGGAGGGCAGTTCCCCATCTTTGGTAATAATATGAGCTGCTCACTGTAAGAAATTCAGTTCAAACATTTCAGATGTCCCCTGCATTCATGTAAAATGCTGTTGTAGACACTTGGGGGTGGGGATGCAAAGTAAAGAAAGGAACTAACAACTTCAGGATGAGGATGTTACTCCCATCTTAAATAAACCAAGTCTTGGAGAAGCTAATTAATCTCACAGGGCCAGCAACTTATGAAGATCTGGCATTCAAAACAAGTTCAATTTGACTCCAAAGATTATGTTCTTCTCATTGTCCCACATTTGCTAGGGAGATAATTGAAATATGCCTTCTGTCTTCAAGGAGATTTTAGTCTAGAACAGGTGATGGTATACACATAATAACTGCAATTCAAGGAATTGTCAGTAAATTCTGCATCATTGACAAAAGTACAGGGCTCTGAGAGAATGGTAAGTTTATTTAGGGTTATGGTTGAGTGTTTATTTTTCATGATGATGTTACCATGGGAATAGCTTGACTTTCTCTTCTGAATTAAAAGATGACAATGTATGATAGTGTCAAAGATATTCAGGAAACTTTCATGTTTCCAACAGTTGTGAAGAAAAGGCATTGGTGTAATCCCAATTCCACGTCCCCCTTTCTATCTCTGGGTTGCAATTTAGTCCTCTTTATGGTTCAGTGACATAGTTCACTCCTCTAGGAACCAATGATGATCTGAGCTTGTCTTGCTGGTGCTACCTAACAGCAAGTTGACACTATTCCTCAAATGTGGGAATGAAGGACTTCAGCGGTCCCAGTGCAATGTTCTGTGGGGAACTAAACATACTCGGCAAATGTTAAACTCCAGGCCAGCTGCCAGACTCTTATCCTCTGAAGCTCTATGAGAGAATCATTACTTCATTCAGAGACAAAGGATCTGCCCAATAAAAACAAAGCAATTTATAACTGTGTTGCAGACGTATTTCACTTGTAACTCTTGACTCAGAAGCATTACATGCTAGATGTGCAGCCCAGTGAACAGTATTGCTGCCAGACTGAAAGCCAAGACACATTCAGTTTTCACATGTGCTATTCTTGGGATCAGACCCACAAGTCCTGGATGCCCAGAGGCTGATCAGGTAGGAACACCCACTGACACTGTAGTGAGGATTAAGAAGCACTTGTTCCAACTGTAAGATTTGCCAAATGTCTCTGCATCAGAGAAATGAGATCTGCCCTGAGTAGAGGGAAGGGGGCCTCCAGCTTGCATCACATTCTTCCAGGCTTAATCTACTCCAGGAGCAAAGTGGAAACAGCTTTCTTGCCACTCAGAGCCAACTGAGTGTCCAATGTAGTGTAACATAGCCATACGGCATCCTTAACCGTAACTCTGTACCATGTTCCCCCAGATAGTGGTCTAGGACTTTCCTGACAGCATGAGTTTTGAAATCACAGCTCCTTAACAGAAGGTAGGAGCTTCTGCAGCTGGAAAAAAGTGGAACCATGAGTGCTGTTTAATTAATTAATTAATGCAGTTTCATTAATATTCATGTTTAAATTGTTTCCTTCTCAGCTAAGCAGACAAGGAGTCATGGACTTGTCATAATAATACCTAAGGAGTGATTCTGAAACTTCTAGTAAGACTACCTCTTATCTTTCAAGCATAGCCAGCTTGTTCAACTCTGAGTTCACTCTTGGGAACAGGAACTGAGAAAAAGTGACTTGAAATTGACTTCACAAAGCATGGCAAATTGAATACTCTGAATTGGTTCCAGGAAACTTGGAGACCTGATTGTGGGCTATGATGGTCATGCTTTTTTTTTTTTTTTTTAAATAAAAAAAGTTTAATTTTAAAACTCATAAGTAAAACATAAAAGTTCTACATATTTATGAAGTACTATGTGATATTTCTATGCATGCATACAATATGTAATGTTTAAGTCAGTTTAAGCTTGTCTGACTCCTCAAACATTTTATTATTTCTTTATGGTGAAGCAGTCAATATCCTTTCTTCTAGTTTGTTTTTTTTTAAAAAATATACAGTACATTACTGTTACATACAGTCACGCTTCTGTGCAATAGTCCAACAGAACTTTCTACTCCTTTCTGATTCTTTCTTAGTAACCATTGCTCAACCTTTCCCCATCCCTCCACACTACTCCCCTCACCCCCGCCTCTGATAATCACCATTCTAGTCTCAACTTCTCTGAGATCAGCCTGTTTCAGATTCTGCAGATGAGTGAAATCATGAACTACTTGTTTGTGCCATTGTACTATTTCACTTAACATAGTGATCTCCAGTTTCATTCATGTTGTTGCAAATGACAAGATTTCATTCTGTATTGTGATTGAACAGTACTCCATTATATATATAGGTACCACATTTTCTTGACTCCTCAGTCATGGACGCTTAGATTGTTTTCATTCTTTGGCTATTGTGAATAGTGCTGCAATAAACTTGGGAGTGCAGGATTTGATTACTGGATCTTATGGTAGTTCTATTTTTAAGTTTTTGAAAACACTTAATATGTTTTCCATAATGGTTGTACCACCAGCCATGTTCAAGAGTCCCTTCTTCACAATCTTGCTAGCAACTTATTATCTTTAGTGTTTTAGATAACAGCCACTTGTTCTGGAGTGAAGTAAAATCTCATCATTGTTCTGACTTTCACTTCCCTGATAATTACTGATGCTGAGGGTTTTTTGTATACCTATTAGCAATTTGCATATCTTCTACTGAGAAATGTCTATTTAAGTCCATTGCTCATTTTAAAATTGGGTTATTTGCCCAAAAGACTGTGACACAGGTTACTCCAGAGGCACCTGCACACCCATGTTTATTGCGGCACTATTCACAATAGCCAAGTTATGGAAACAGCCAAGATGCCCCACCACTGACGAATGGATTAAGAAAATGTGGTATCTATACACAATGGAATTTCATGCAGCCATGAAGAAGAACGAAATGTTATCATTCGCTGGTAAATGGATGGAATTGGAGAACATCATTCTGAGTGAGGTTAGCCTGGCCCAAAAGACCAAAACTCGTATGTTCTCCCTCATATGTGGACATTAGATCAAGGGCAAACACAACAAGGGGATTGGACTATGAGCACATGATAAAAGCGAGAGCACACAAGGGAGGGGTGAGGATAGGTAAGACACCTAAAAAACTAGCTAGCATTTGTTGCCCTTAACGCAGAGAAACTAAAGCAGATACCTTAAAGCAACTGAGGCCAATAGGAAAAGGGGAACAGGTGCTAGAGAAAAGGTTAGATCAAAAAGAATTAACCTAGAAGGTAACACACACGCACAGGAAATCAATGTGAGTCAATGCCCTGTATAGCTATCCTTATCTCAACCAGCAAAAACCCTTGTCCCTTCCTGTTATTGCTTATACTCTCTCTACAACAAAATTAGAAATAAGGGCAAAATAGTTTCTGCTGGGTATTGAGGTGGAGGGGGAGAGGGAGGGGGCGGAGTGGGTGGTAAGGGAGGGGGTGGGGGTAGGGGGAAGAAATGAACCAAGCCTTGTATGCACATATGAATAATAAAAGAAAAATGAAAAAAATAAAAAATAATAAAAATAAAAAAATAAAATAAAATTGGGTTATTTGGGTTTCTTTGTTGTTGCTATTGAGTTTTCTGAGTGCTTTACATATTCTAAGTATTAGTTCCTCATCAGATGTATAGTTTGTAAGTATTTTCTCCGACTTTGTAGGTTGTCTCTGTACTCTATTTTTCCCTTTGCTGTGTAGAAGTATTTTAATTTGATGGAATTCCATTTTTAATTTTGTGTTTTGTTAATTTGGGGTCTTCTCCAAAAAATTTCTTTCTCACTTCAATGTTCAGAAGCATTTCTGCTATATTTCTTGCGAGTAGTATCATAGCTTCAGTTCTCAATTCATTTGGGGTTGTTTTTTTATAACTGGTGACAGAGGTCACTTTTCATTATTCTCCATATGGATGTCCAATTTTCCCACTACCATTCATTGAAAATACTGTCCTTTCTCCATTGTGTGTTCTTAGTGCCTGTGTGTGTGTCCTCTTGAATTTCTATAGGCAGTATTTTATAGATGTTATTGTAGATATTGTTCACCTCTTTGGTTAAATTTACTCCTAGGATTTTTTTGTAAAGCTATTTAAATAGATTGCTTTCGTGTTTCCTATTTCACATAATTGCCTATTGGTATATAGTAACACTACTGATTTTGGATGTTTTTTTTATTCACAAGCTTTGATGAATTATTTAATTAGTTCTCAGAATTTTGGTGGACTCTTTGGTATTTTTTAATCTACAACATCATGAAATCTGTGAATAGTGACAATTTGACTCCCTCTTTTGTAATTTGTAAGCCCTTTAATTTTTTCTCTTGCCAAATTTCTCTGGTTAAGCCTTCCAGTACTATGTTGAGTTGAAGTGATGAAAGTGAACAGCCTTGTCTTATTCCAGATCATAAAGAGAAAGCATTCTCTTTATTTAGTCATTCTATGTCTTTTAATTTGATAATCCATTTATATTCAAGGTAACAATTCATAGGTAAGGTCTTTTAGCAGCTGTTTTATAACTTTTTTCTTTCTTTTTTTAATTCTTATTACCATATGTTAGTAGAACAAAGGGGGTATCATTATGATAATTCCATAGATATGTACAGTATACTTTGAACAAGTCCAACCCTTCTATTATATTCCCTTAGCCCCCTCTTTTCTTCCCCCTTTTCAAACAGTGTTTGGAGGGATTTTTATGCTATCTTCACATATACATACACACATATGTGTATTTCATACTTCTGCCCTTTTCACCCTCTAGTACCCTGTCATTTCC
The DNA here is from genome assembly GCF_047511655.1 of Castor canadensis. Lineage (NCBI taxonomy): Eukaryota > Metazoa > Chordata > Mammalia > Rodentia > Castoridae > Castor > Castor canadensis. The sequence continues at coordinate 87,476,389 of NC_133394.1, forward strand.
CCTTCCCCCCTTCTTCTAATCCCCTTAGACAGTCCCCTTTTTATACTCAAGTCCCATCCTCATTATCATCACCACCACTATCATTTTCACATATAAGCAAAAATACGTGGTTTGGCTTTTTGACTTGGCTTATCTTGCTCAATATGATGATCTACAGTTCCATCCATTTTCCTGCAAATGACATAATTTCATTATTCCTTATAGCTGAAAAATACTCCATGGTATATATGTACTGCACTTTTAAAATTTACTCATTGATTGTTGGATACCTAGGCTGATTCCACAAGTTGGTTAATGTGAACAAAGCTGCTATAAACATGGGTGTGCATGCATGTTTTCTGTATATTGATTTACACTCCTTCACCAAGAGTGATACGACAGGGTCATAAATTAGGTCTATTTTAAATTTTCTGGTGAACTTCCATAGTGGTTGCACTAGTTTACACCCCCAAAACAATGTATAAGCATTCCTTTTACCCCACATCCTCACCAGCATTTGTTGTTCAACCCTAAACTTTATATTTGATTTTTGACAAGGGAGCCAAAAACATACACTGGAGAAAAGACAGTGTTTTCAACAAATGGTGCTGGGAAAACTGGCTATCTACATGCAAAAGACTGAAATTAGATCCCTATCTCTCACCCTGTATAAAAATCATTCAAAATGGATCAAAGATCTTAAAGTAAGATCTGAAACTTCGAACCTACTACAGGAAAACTTATGGAAAACACTGGCAGATTTAGGCATAGGCAATTATTTTCTGAATAGGACTCCGGTTCTACAGGAAATAAGAGCAAGAATTGACAAATGGGACTGCATCAAATTAAAAAGCTTCTGCTCACCAGGCACAGTGGCTAAAACCTGTAATCCTAGCTATTTGGGAGGTGGAGATTGGGAGGATTATAGTTAGAGGACAGCTCAGGCAAAAAGTTCATAAGACCCCATTTCAACTAGTGTCTGGGTGGGGGTATGGCCTGTCATCCCAGCTACAAAGGAGGTACAGATAGGAAGATTGTGGTTCAGGCTGGCCAGGGAAGAAAGCAAACAACCAGCACAAAAATGGCTAGCAAAGTGGCTCAAGTGGTAGAGTGCCTGCTTAGCAAGTGTGAGGCCAAGTTCAGTCTCCAGTACTGAAACACATACACACACATACACACATGCACACATATAGGCAAGCAAAAAACTTCTTACAGCAAAGGGAGTTGCCAGAATTAAGAGAGAATCCAAAGAATGGGAGAAAATCTTTGCCAGCTATTCAACAGATAAAGAATTAATATCCAGAATATGCAAGTAGCACAAAAAATTAAACAGCAAAAGAACAGAAGTACAAATGGCTAATAAATCCATTAAGAAACGTTCACCATCCTTAGTCATAAAGGAAATGCAAATCAAAACTGCATTGAGATTTCATCTCACTCTAGCCAGAATGGTAATAGTTAAGCAAATTTTTTTAAAGAGTTTTATTATGTAGCACAGGTGAACTCACAATCTTACTGCCCCAGCCTCCCAAGTGCTAGGATTATAGGAATGTACTACCACACCTGACTTGTAACTTTAAAAAATAGTGGTATTGTAGTTGTTTTCTTTTCTTTCTTTCCTTCCTTCCTCCCCTCCCCCTTCCTTCCTCCCATCCGCCTTCCTTTCTCCCTCTTTTATAGTCTTCTTTTGTGGTTAAGTGGTTTATTCTAGTAATCTTCCTTCCTTCCTTCCTCCCTCCCTCCTTCCCTCTTTCCTTTCCTTCCCTTGCCTCCTCTCTTTCTTTGTTTTTGTGGTGATAGGAATTGAATCAGGGCCACTACCCCTGTAGTATATTTCAATTCTTTATTATTTTGAGTTTTTCTGTTACAGTCTTTTGCTTTTCTTCATTTTGTTTTGTCTTTGTTTTTTGAGTCAAGATCTCACTTAATAACTCAGTCTGGCCTAGTGCTTATGTCTCCACCAGTTTTCTTCATTCTTCTTTATTCTTTTTTCCTTTTATTCCCTGACAATGTACTTTCAAATACCTTGTCTTTGAGCTCATTAATTCTACTGTTTGATCTATTCTATTTTTGTTGACTTCTATCACATTTTAAATTCTCTTACGGTATATTTCAGCTCAAGGATTTTTGTTTGGTTTTTAAAAGTGCTTCCATCTCTCTTAAGTTTCTCAGTTATAGTTGAATTGTTGCTCTGTGTTCTCTTGAAGCTCCTTGAATTTCCATAAGACAGCTGCTTTAAATTCTCCAAGAGTTTGGCCATACTTTATTATCTGGTCAGCTTCTGATACTTTATTTTGACTACTAGATTAGGTCATGACTTCCTCCTTCTTTTTTTTTTTTTTTAAGAATGCAGAATTCTTGAGTCCTCTACTGCACTACTTTATACCCTTTTATTATTTTTTATGATTTTATTAGCACATAATAGTTATACAGTGGATATATTGTACATATGTATTTACAATATATCTGAGTGTATGTACATATGTATTTATAATATATCTCAGTTGGGCTTACCCCTCCATTGTTCTTCCTCTTTCCCTCTCCCCTCCCTTCTTAGAGCAATTTCAACAGATTTCATTCCTCTATTTTCATATATGGATACAAAATACATCCACCAAATATACTCTCATTCCTCCTTTCCTTGTGCCTACCTCCCTCTTGCTAGTACTCATTCTCGGAAAAGACTTAATTTTCCTTCCTGCCCTTCACATTTTTAAGTGTATATTGAAGGTACTTCAAGGGTTGTATATATCATGCTTTAATCAAATTAACTCCATCCCCCTGTTACTTACTCATTTTCTATCACCATGCTCCCATAATATTCAACAATTTACATATAGTGGTTCATATTATATATAGATGGGTTGTTTCAACATTTTTCATTCTCTAACATTTTATCTCTCTCACCTCCCCTGAGATGAGCTCACTATTTTGTTCTCTCTCTGACTATAAACGTGTGTGTGTGTGTGTGTGTGTATGATCATATATGTTTCTATATATACATTAAAATTATAGGTCTAGCTTCCACATATGAGGGAAAACATGACACCTCTGATTTTTTGAGCCAGGCTTACTTTACTTAACAAGAAGTTCTCCAGCTCCATTCATTTACCTGCAAATAACATAATTTCATTCTTCTTTATGGTTGAGTCAAACTCTGTTGTGTATAAATACCACATTTTCTTAATCCATTCATCAGTTGTGGGGCTTGGCTATTGTAAATAGTGCTGCAATAAACATGACCTCCTCCTTTTTAAAATAAAGCATTCATTTATTATTAATATTGATTAGTTTGCATTCACAATACATTTGGGCCATTTCCAAATCAATTAAGGAAAATGACATTTGGGAGATGTTCTGAATGAGATTTTAAGGCGATGTTCCACAGTCACCTAATAAAACAATTAGTAGGCATTCAAAAATAAACATTTAAATTCTATGTTTTGCAGTATAGTTTATGGTTCTAATTCTCTGAATTTAAAAGAATGTGATCAACAATTTCACCAGTCACTCTTAGAGGATTCTGAAACTTGGAAACTTTAAAAATTTTTTACTAGGATGTATTTTTGTACAGGGAGACTCATGACAATTTTGAATAGGCTTACATTGTACATTGTTTAGATTGTCCTCACCATCTCTCCCCCTCAACTCCTTCCCACCCCACTTAAAACAATTGCAAGAGGTTTCATTGTTCTAGTTAATATAAGTGTATGAAGTTCATCAACTATATTCCCTCACCTTAACCTTTTTTGTTCACCTTCTCCCCTCCCACAAGTTACCCTCCCCCACAAACAGTGTACCTATTTTACAGTCCTGTCTTCCATTGTTAATTTCTAGGTCAATGTTTAAAGGGATTTCTCGATGAATCCCTGCTGTGTGTATACTTTACTTTGGTCAGTTCAACCCCTTCCTTTGTTCTCCCTTACCCTTTTACCTCCCACTCCCCATTTTTCAACAGCTTTCAATACATATCCTTATATCCTCTATCTTCACAGATATTATGTATTACAATATTGTTGATGCTCTATCATTCCCTTTCTCTTCCCCTCCTTTCTTGAGTTTCCATAGTATAGTTCCACTACTACAAACATGTTCCATATGTACGTTTGTATATACCATGTATTATTTTGTGTATATGTTTATCTTTTGGATTCTACCTTCTACATATGAGAGAAAACATGCAGTCTTTATCTTTCTGAACCTGACTTACTTCGCTTAAAATGATGTCCTCCAATTGCTTCCATTTACCTTCAAACCATATGGTTTCATTCTTCCTTATGGCTGAATAAAACTGCATATATATATATATATATATATATATATATATATATATATATATGTATGTATATAAAGTTTTCTTGATCCATTCATTATTCGTAGGGCATCTGGCATCTGAATTGTTTCCATAGCTTGGCCATTGTGAACTGTGCTGCAATAAACATTGATGTGCAAGTGTCTATTGTATCCTGACTTACCTTCTTTTAGGAGTGGTATTACTGGCTCATATGATGGTTCTATTCTGAGCTTTTTGAGGAATCTCCATACTGCTTTTCATAATGTTTGTACTAATTTGCATTCCCACTGACAGTGTAGAAGGGTTCTTGTTTCACCACATCCTCACCAGCATTTGTTGTGGTTTTGCTCTTGAAGGTTGCCATTCTAACTGGGGTGAGATGAAATCTTAGTGTAGTTTTGATTTGCATTTCCTGTATAGCCAGGGAAGTTGAACACTGCTTCATGTATTTATTGGCCATTCGTATCTCTTTTAAGAATTCCCTACTTAATTCATGTGCCCATTTCTTCATTGGGATGTTGATTCTTAAAAGGTTGAGTTTTTTGAGTTTCCTATAGATTGTGGACATTAGTATCTCATTGGATGAATAGCTGGCAAATATTTTCTCCCATTCTGTGGGCAGTCTGTTAAGTCTAGTGACTATCTCTTTTGCTGTGCAAAAACTTGTTAGTTTGATGTAGATCCATTTGTTCATTCCTTCTCTTAGATACTGAGTTGTTGGAGTTTTATTTAGGATGTTGATCCTTATGCCTATGTCATTCCAGTGTATTTCCTATTGCTTCCTATAGGTATTGCAAAGTTTCAGGCCTTAAAACTTAAAAGGTCTTTGACCCACTTTGAGTTGATTTTGATACAGGGTGAGAGACAGGGATCTAGTTTCAGTCTTCTACATGTGGATATCCAGTTTTCCCAGCAACATTTGTTGAAGAGGCTGTCTTTTCTCCATTGTGTGTTTTGGGCTCATTTGTCAAAGATCAGTTGGCTGTAGCTGCATGGGTTTATGTCTGGATCTTCTGTTCTAATTCATTGATCTTCACATCTGTTTTTGTGCTAATTCCATGTTGTTGTTATAACTCTGCAGTATAGTTTGAAGTCTAGCTCTAGACTTTTTGCTCAGAATTGCTTTGGCTACTCGAGGTCTTTTGTGTTTCCACATGAATTTTAGGATTGATTGTTCTACCTCTGTAAAGAATGCTGTTGGAATTTTGATAGGAATTGCATCGAACATGTAGATTACTTTTCATATTATGATCATTTTCACAATGTTGATTCTGCCAATCCACGAGCATGGGAGATCTTTTCATTCCCTGATGTCTTCTTCAACATCTTTCTTCAGTGATTTATAGTTTTCATTAAAAAGGTCTTTGGTTTCCTTTGTTAAATTTATTCCCAGGTATTTTTTTTGAAGCTATCATAAATGGTATTGCTTCCCTGATTTCTTTCAGGCTATCATAAATGGTATTGTTTCCCTGATTTATTTCTTAGTTTGTTCTTTGTTGGTATATAAGAAGGCTACTTATTTCTACATATTAATTTTGCATCCTATTACTTTGCAAAAAGAGTTTATGATTTCTCAGAGTTTTTGGTGGAGTTTTTAGGGTCTTTTAGGTATAGGATCACTTCATCTGCAATTAGGGACAGTTTGATTTCTTCTTTCCCTATTTGAATCCCTTTTATTTCTTGTCTTGACTCATTGCTCTGGGTAGGAATTCAAAAATTATATAGAGTAGAAGTGGGGAAAGTGGGCATCCTTGTCTTGTTCCTGACATTAGTGGGAATGGTCTCAGTTCTCCATTTGTATAATGTTGGCTATAGGTTTGTCAGATATAGCCTTTATTATGTTGAGGAACATTCCTTCTATTTCTAGTTTCTTCAGTGCTTTTATCATGGAAAGGTGATAAATTTTGACAAAGGCTTTTCCTGTGTCTATTGAGATGATCATGTGATTTTTGTCCTTGCTTCTATTTATATGCTGTATCACACTTACAGATTTGAGTATGTTGAACCATTCTTGTGTCCCTGGAATGACATGAACTTGGTCATGATGTATGATTTTTTTTATGTGTTGTTGAATTCGATTTGCCAGTATTTTGTTGAGAATTTTTGTGTTTATATTCATTAAAGATATTGGTCTGTAATTCTCCTTTTTTGTGTCTTTATTGGGTTTTGGAATGAGTGTAATATTAGCTTCATGGTATGAGTTTGGTAGTTTTCCTTCCCTTTCTATTTCTTGGAAAAGTTTGAGAAGTGTTAGTATTAGTTCTTCTTTAAAGGTCTGGTAGAATTCAGCCATGAATTCATCAGGTTCTGGGCTCTTCTTTTAGGGAGACTCTTTATTACTGCTTCAAAATCATTGCTAGTTATATATCTATTTAAGTGGTTAATATCTTCTTACTTCAAGTTTGGTTGGTTGTATGTATCTAGAAATTTATCCATTTCTTCTAAATTTTCTAGTTTCCTTGAAAGTAAGTTTTCCCTATGGATCCTGTGGATTGCATGAAACTCAGAAACTTTTATCTTTTCTTTCCTTATGCTTTGTTTTTTAAAATTTTACATAATTTTGAATTAGCATGCATTAATAATAGAAGGTGATTCCATACATGTGTACAGAGTACTTTGAACAAGTTCACTCCTTCCATTGTTTTTCCATCCTCCTCTTTTCAGTATTTGGTGGGTTTCATTATGCTGTCTTCATAAGTATATTTGTAATGCACTTTGATCCTTTTCCCTAAAAGTTCTTGATGCTTACTCGTGTGTGATATCTGTGCACTGAAGGATTAGGATTTATTTTAGTCTTTATCATCTGGCTTTCTTTGTGACAGTAATTCCAGAAATTCTAAGCAGGCTATTTATTCTCTTTGAGTGTGTAGTCACTTCAGCTATTTTAGCACAACGTGGTACCCTAAGTCCAGGTTTGCCATGTGTATGCTTTGATGTGTTGTCAACTATTAAATCACTAGAGGGCAATCCAAGCACAGGTTTGTTACAATTCCACAATTGGTGTGTTGTTTAGTACAACTGGGGTAGTATCTAAATGGAGTAGTTCATCCCACAAGACTCTCCCGGGGCTGGGGTGGGCCCAAATGCCTTGATCATAGTCACCAGACTGTGGTCAGGGACTGTGGGATTGTGTCTAGCTCTGGGTAGAATCAGTGTGAAAGGATAATACAGTTTGTGGTTGTATTGTCATATCTGTGGCCACTGATGCTGCAACACTATTATACCTTAAGCTCATAATCCCCTGGTGCAGTAGGACCAAAACCACACTGCTATGATTTGCCTGCTATTATGTAGGACTTGTGATTCAGTACTGCTGCAACCAGCCACTGTTGCCAGCCAGCACAGAAGTCCAACATACTGGGGCCATGTGTCTCCATCTGACATCAGGGTTACTCTAGAGCTTCCCTCCAGGTACCTTGTCCTGGCAATGGGGCTGTTAAGTTTCACCAGCCCAGCACTGAGTTCCAAGGCAATGTTCTATGATTATCACCCTGGCCTAGTTGAATGAGGTCTTACTTCATGTTATGCTGCCCAAGGTTGGAGTAGTGTTGGTAAAATCAGTCTCTCAGTCACCAATGCCGACACTAAGCTGATACTGGATGGATCACACCCAGGTATCACAGATGCCTGGAGGGGTAATGCAAACAACTCTTTCCTGCTTTCTTCAACACATCTTTTCTTATTATTTTAGTAAAACCAGGCACTGTGATTTCTCAACTGGCTGCCTTAGCTCTTGTGAAGGTAGCTTGGACCTTCACAGTGTCTTGGGCATACCCAGGCCAATGCTACAGCTAGTAGGGGTGTAGGCCAAAACATAAGTCTGTCCTACCAGACCTGATTCTCTGACTGATAATAGAGCAGGTATAGAGGGTCATCTGAGTACTGACCAGTGGATAGCTCAGCTGCCTGAGGTTGGGGGGACAAGTATGGAAGACAGTCCCTTGGCCCTCAAACTCATGCTAAGCTATATTACAACTGAGTCTTATAGTTACAGGGACCTGTGCGGTCTTAGGTAGGGTGCCATAGGCCCTTTCCAGGCTACGAATGATGCATGCCACATTTGAATCTGTCTCACAGGTACACAGGTTTGTGCCTCATACCAGGGCAGGTCTAGAGCCTCCTTTTGGAGGTTTGGCCTGGGTAGAGGGTCCTTTGTTTTCTGCCTGGTATAGATCATTGTGGTGGGCCTGTCACTATTCTAGCTTTCATGCCCTGTGCCTCAGCTGGTACAGTTTTGTTCTCACCTCTGCTGCCTGAGGTAGAAGAAATTAAGAGAGTAAAGTTCTAACAGCTCAGTCCCTATGTACTAGCCTGAGAACAGGGGTCATGGGGCTTTGCCCAGCATAGCACTTCCACTGTGGTACTGGAGTTCAAGTCTAAGGCTGGACTTAATTTCTTCTCTCTCTCTGAAGTGGAAAGAATCTCCTTCCATACTGAACTGTTTGGAGATGAGGGAGGGGTAATGTAAACAACCCTTTCCTGCTTTCTTCAACACATATTTTCTTATTATTTTAGTAAAACCAGTCACTGTGGTCTATCAAGGGGCTGCCTTAGCTCTTGTGAAGGTAGCTTGGTGCCAGAATGGATGTTCAAATTGGTGTGTCTGTGGAGAGAGATTGTTGGAGGACCTTACTATCTACCATCTTACTCCACTCCACCTAACACTTTCTTGACTGTCCTCAGCCAGGCCTCTGGAGGAAGGCTTTTCAAAGGTCAAGGGTCATCTAATGTTTTGCCTAGTAGTTTTCTGACACTAAAGCAATAATTTCAGAAATTATTTCTAACAAGGGCCCCTTTACTACCTAACTTGTCTCACTTTGATTTCCTAGATGCTCTGATGCTGTCTCTTCTTTCTTCAGAGATAATATAATAGGGTATCCTGAAAGAGACATATATCTGAGGGTTTTGAATTTTTTAATTCAAAGAAAAATTCATAATAAAAATGTCATTTAAAAAAGTTTTTCTTTTTGTTGTGGTACTGTGGTTTGAACTCCATAGTGTGTCTCATGTTTTTTGCTTAGGGCCAGCCTAGGTAATCCTTCTACTTACGGTCTCCCACCTGGCTGGAATCAGGGGTATGTATTACCATGCCCAGCTTGTTGGTTGGAATGGGTCGTCACTAATATTTTGTCCAGGGTGGCCTCAAAGTTAAATTTTCTCAATCTTCACTTCTTGAATAGTTGGGATTACAGGTATGAGCCACCACACTTAGTTAAAAATTTTAAGTATTTTCTTTCTGCTTTATTAGAACCATAGGGTTGTTTTACCTTTGAGAAAGACTATACTTTTTTTTCTGGATAAAACTGAAACGAAAAAGAAATATTTAAGCAGTAGACTAGTTTAGTTGCACAAAAAAAAATCCAACATTGTTCTTGAAAGAAAAATTAAATGTAACAAAGCAAACAAAACTGAGAAATTAACTTTTTGTTGGTAATGCAGTCACTGAACTTGAGATTACTAACCTCTCATAGTTATTGCTTCAAGATGACAGAATGCAGTGAGTGCTCAACACATTATCACTGACTGATTTGTCACTACCACTCTATAGGCTATGCATGTCCCTCCAGTACAGTTTGGGTTGGTCTCTGGTCTTGTACTGAAAAAGATTGAGCCTTCTCTAAGCAAATGGTGTGTATTTCTTAAGAAATGGTGTGTATATAATTTAAATTCACATAAAATAGCTATTTTAAATGAACCAGGACACCTAGAGAATATACCTCAATGAAAAAATGTTTGCTTAGTATGCCTGATGCTCTGGGTTTAATCCAGAGCACCACTAAATAAAAAAAATAAAATGTGATAAGTAAAATGCACCAGAAAAACAATTTAGAGGACCTCACAGTAAAACATTTTTGGTGATGATCTTATAAAGAATAAAATATGAACTATAGTTCATTTTTTTTGCTTTTATTTCTTTCAGATAAGTCCATTTTTGCAGGTAGAAAAGGCTACTCCATTGATGTACTTGATGTCTCTCCCACCCCCAAAAGGTCTATGTTGTTTCTTACATATTTATCTGTTTGAAATAATCTTATCTCACCATACTTATTTCCCTGAATATTCCTGCTGAGATTTCTTCCCCCCTCAGAGTCTGTTCTGGTTTATATGGATGGGATCTCCTTTAAGCCCTAGCAGAACACTGAAAAGGGAAGGATCTATTTAAGATAGCTATACACAGAGCTATACACAGAGTTTCATTGTGACATTTCCATGTATCATGACATTTCCACATTTCCATGTTATATATATTATAACCTGAATTGGTTCATCCTGTCTATTTTTCTACCTTCATCCCCTTCATCCCCTTCTTATGGTAATTTCAACAAGTTTAAAAATTGCATCTTCATTCTTGTATAGAAAATACATCAACCATATTCACCTTCTTAACTTCTTTTATCCTGCATCTCCTGTTAGTGACTTCTCCTTAGCATAACCTATTTTTCATAATATTGCCTGTATTTGTATTGGGTCTAAATTCCACATATGAAAGAAAATGTGTGGCCTTTGGCATTCTGAACCTGGCTAACTTCACTTAGGATGATGTTCTCTGATTCTATCCATTTACCTGCAAATGACAAAATTTCACTCTTCCTTATGTCTTTTTTTCAAAAACTGATAGTAAGAAGGTAAAACAGTTCCTGTCTGGGTGTTGGCACAAGTGTGGGGAGGGAGGGTATAAGGAAAGGGTGTAGGAGGAGAATATGGTAGAAATATTGTGCACTCATGTATGAATATGAAAAATGAGACCTGCTGAAACTATTCCAGGAAGGAAGGGAGAGGGAATAGAGAAGAATGCTGGAAGGGGTGAATTTAACTATGATATATTGTAAGAACTGTTGTAAATGTCACAATGTACCCCCAGTACAACAATAATATAATAAAAAAGTAAAAAATAATCAGAAAAACAACTGTCGGATGAGAGTAGTAGTTAAGTGGCATGATTATGCATGTTTTAAAATTTTGTGTTACTTTCAAGATGTTCCATTTCTAATGTTCTATAATCGCTACATTTTATTTTTATAATCAGGAAAATGAATTAAAGAAAGCAACACAAGCGCTCCATTGACAAATTTTGTAAAAAGCAAGAATATGAAAGGCAGGTCTATAAGAGATTGAGAGAAAAAACAAAAGCAAACACCAAAGATGGAAGAGTGGCCAGTAAAGGAGACAGTCTGAGGAAGGGAACAACCAACATTCTCACATGCTGTGGCGAGATTAGATAAGATGGAGATGAGGAGAAGCCGTTGGAAAAGTCTAACTGAAAGAGTGACACGCAGGTGTCTCTATAGCAAGCAGCTCCAGTACTGGGCCAGAACTCTTTGCCAAACTCTTGGCTGCTGTGAATAGAGAAATCAGGCCATTCTTCTGAGGCATTTGTCTTTGAAAAGAAGAAAATTAGTCTTTTTGTCATGGTGTTCTTTGTTTTAAGGTTAAAAAAAAGCTAATTATAAATGAATAATGTTATCATAATGGTGAAAAGCAAGATTCAGTGCTAATATATTACCGTGTGAGTTTATGGTTCAAAGAAGATTCTAATACAGAAGAAAATATACAGTAGAAACCATTCTATCCTGTGTTATTGTGCTGATTTTGTCATTTGAATTACAGATTAATTCATTCTCTTTTTAAAAATATATTACACTCATAATACATTTGTAATGTCTACTTGTGAATTCCTTGAGAGTTAAAATTTAAAGCACTTGGTGAACAAATTGTTTTCTCAAACTTATAAATTTCATTTTTCTATGACTACTTCAACTAATTAAAATTTATCAAGACTCTTTAAACCATTCAATTTAATTTTCATAGAAATAAATTGTTTTGTTTGTTTTCTTTTCACATAAAAAGAAGAAGAAGATCTGAAAGGTGACTGAGTTTGGTTTGTTTTCTTCTCCAAGTAGCAACCATATGGGTGTAGCAAGAGGCAGAGAGTAAGTGCATAGAAAGCAAGTATAAATTGGAAGAATCATGCAAACCCTTAAAGAAGATAGAACAAGTAAAGATAAGCCCCAGCACACCTGAACTTGCCATATAAATATAGTTTTAAAAAAGATCAAATTCATGTCTGTATGATATCATACATACCTGAGGGAACATAGTACAGGTAACTTATATGGCACCTTAACAAAAAAAGAAGAGGAAATCTCACAAGCAAAAATCAATAAAAATTTATTGCTTATATAGCACTTATGGTTGTTCAGTTTATTTTAAAATATTATTTTCTGAGATACAGAGAATCTTCTCATAACAGCTATTGACTATATGGGTTCAGTCCTCTGTAGGTCTTACCATGTTTCCAGAATTGTGAAGCTATAGGTTATAATGGCCTAATGGGTCACAGTTGCTTAGCCTCTACATTCAATCTGAATTCAGTCCATTGTCCTGGGGTACAAAGGGTTTTTACTGTGTCTATCACTTAAAAATATTTAGCTTACAAAAAGTGTAGCTAATAAAAGGTCCAACAAGGTGGAAGGAAAATGGATTGATTTAATTCTCCTGAGCTCAACATTATCATGTTTTAAGCTGACAGGTAAATACTGACTGAAATAGACTTGAGGAATTTGAGAACCAGACATACAGAAAAAAAAAAAAATCTTTGCCTATTCCTGGACAAAGGCCACAGTTTCCATTTTTGTTAATGATAGCAAAAGGTTACTGGAAGTCAAGCATCTAATGACATGGTCACATAGAACTTCTCCTGACCTCCTTAGGAAATGTAAATAATCCTGACATCATCCTGAGGGAATGATAAAAACAATGAAAATGGGGAAAGAAAAAAAACAGGAAGTGTGATATGATGGTTAATAACATGTGAAAATAAGAAATTGGAACTGAGTAACTGGCAAAAGAGATTAGAGATAAAGGCTAAGGTAAAATTTTAAGCCAAGAATGAGGGAAGTTAGTTCCAAAATGAACTATCCTGTACTAGCTCTGAACAATTGAAGTTTTACAAATTCTATTCCAATTTAACAAATTGTCTCTCTAATCTGTCACTTGGATATGAGTTAATTTTGTGGTCCATGATAAGTACAATATGAAGTAGGCACAATAAATGGTGCAGTGACATTTTATCACAAATTACTTTATGCTTCTTTTGGAAATTAGGATATGATTCCCTGTCTGAATAATGAATACCAGTCAATAATAGAGAACATTATTCAGCCACAAAGGCAAAGTCCAGTACATATAACTAATGAAAATAATATTTAACCCTTATGCATACCTCTTTTGTCACTGGCAATATTCTAAGTGGGTTACGGGTGCTATCTCACTTAACTTCAATTGTTCATTTGAGAAAGAGTGGCCAAGGTCAATGAGTCTTCCATAATATTGCTTATTGTTTTCCCCCACTGGTCCCTTTCTGGTTCAGCCCTCATTATTTCTCTTCTGAGCACTGTGGTGCTATTTGATTGATCATTTTGCCTTCACTGTATATGCTGCATCCAGGTTGTTTTTCCTAAAGCCAACATCGACCTCAAGTGGATTGTAAGTAGGGGCTCACTTAGAATAGGTGAAGAAATTGGGCTTCCCAAGAAAGTACACCCAGCTACCATAGACACTTGGCTTTAGGAAAATGAGGAGAACTAAGAGAAAAAGATTTGAGGGCAAAAAAACAGGCTAGAGTCAGAGCTATTGAATATGGGTGAGGAAGATGATTTCAAAGGCAATTGAGGAAAACTGTTGTAGACTAGATCAAAACATATGTTTTAAAAACAGGAAGTAAAGAGAGGATATGGCAGGAGGTCACAGTGAGAATGCACAGAAGTTAAGCCTGGCAGAGCCAAAAGCTCCAGGTATCTTGAGGTCTAACATAAGGAGTAACAAGTCTGCTGATTAGAGAAAAAGTGCCAATAAGAATGGCACTACCTTTTGACTCCTTCGGCTTTTAGGTCTCTAGTGTCTTCATATCATTGATTTAAGAATTCTTGTCAACATTTTTCTTAGAAATGTTTGTTGGAGTGGCCCTACATTGGATAATATGCTGCCCTTAGCTCCTTACCAGCCATAATTTTTATTTTGGAGTAATCTAGAAGAAAGCAGCTTTGTGAATGGAATGAGAATCTTATGAACCCTTTCCTAACTGGTGCCAATTGTAAGTCTCCATGACTGAGCAGCATGACTGGTCTTGCTAAGAAAGAATCAGAATCTGTGCTGGAATTACCTCAGGCCTCATCAGTACAAGGAACCTAGGTTAGTCAGCTTTCTGTTCCTGTAACAAAATACCTGCGATAATCAACTTAAAAGAAGAGGTTTATTTGGGCTCATGATTTCAGTCCATGATCACTTGTTCCCTTGTTTGGGCCTGTAATGAGGCAGAACATCATGTCAGAGAATGTGGCTGAGCAAAGCTGCTCATCTCACGGCAGCCAGTAAGCAAGGAGAGAGGAAAAGAGGGGCCAGGATCCCAATATTCCCTTCAAGGACACATCTCCCAATGACCTAAATTCCTCCTATCAGGCCCTACCTCTAAAGTTTCTACCACTTCCCAATAGTGTTATATACTGGTGACCAAGCCTTTAGCATAAGGGTGACATTTAAGATCCAAGCTATAACAGAATCCTTGCCCTGTGAACTCATTCATGTCTTTGTTTTGTGACTTCCTTTATCTTTGGTGGTTTTCCCTACTGTTGTGCAGTAAAATTCTTTTAGAAACACTCTAATCTTATCTCAATTAAACTGAAGAATTGCCCATATCTAGGAGAGGCCACTGAGGAAGTACAAATGATTCTGGAAGTGTGCATGGTGGTACTTGACCGTCTTACTTACCTCAGGAACTGGGAAAGGCCAGAGGGGCTAAGTAAGGTGAGGCAAGTCCACAGAATGTGGGCTGCATTTGTTGTCCCCACTCTCACGCCCATATAATGGATACTTCATAAAAATAGGGCCTTGATGCTTAGGGTTATAGGGAGTCCCTTTTTGGGAAACTAGTGTTTTTTAGGAACACTTTGTCAAATGCTAGGGAAAGTCAATGTTGGTGTCATCCATCAGGAAAGGTGAGGCCAAGTTAGACACCCATCCCTCAAAAAAAAATCTGAATCTTGACCACTTTGGGGTTGAGAGGTCAGCAGGTGTTACCATTCTCTAACATCAACCCTCAGGAATCTGAGTTCAAATTTCAGGTTCCTCAATCTGTTTACTAGACATTGAGAACCTGAGGATATCCTGTCTTTAGGATAGGAGAGAGCATAGCAAAGTTGTCAAAAGTACAATCTCATTGGCAGACAGATTGAGGTGAAAACAGGTATATAATAAGTGTTCATTGTTAACTGAACTCTTCCTTTTGTGTGTGTGTGTGTGGGGGTATATTTAGTAAGTGTAGTAGTATAGTTGGAGTTTAATACAGAGTTCTATACATTTTCAGGATTAGCTAAGAGTAATGAGTTTGCTGGCCCTTGCTCTGTTACACACGTTTACTCACAGTCCAGGATCCACCAGGTTTTGATATGCTTGCTTCTTCACAGACAAATGAAACTCTAAACTGAAAGCAGAAACAACCTCAGAGCAGCATTGGCAGGACCCATTGCCGAGCAGTTTGTCTGCTCTCCGTGTGTCTCGAGGGCCAAATGTAAAGTGAATTGTCGGTGCTAGGCTTAGTCACAGAAGAATGAAGTCCTTGGGGCCAGGTGGGTCCACACATGCCTCCATTTCTCATTCCCCAAGTCTCTGATCCTTCTGAACTATTCCTTCCTTCCTTTGACTTTAAAATAGTAAGACAAACTCCATAAAATAGTGAAATCGCTTCTTGTTAGGTAAACTCTACAATTCAAAAAGACAGAGAAGCTGCCAATTAAGGAGAATTCATAAAATAAATCGCCTAAAAGAAGTTTTCCTCAGAGTAACAGTTATTGCCATCTGTATTCTGAGACCTATGAACATGTAAATCATATGACCCTAGGTTAAATAAAACGTGATTGAAATAGACAACACGGTTTGTGAATTTAAGCAAGGAGAGATGGTAGAGCAAGATGTGAACTTGGAAAATTGTCTACCTCAATCCATTTTCCTGCTTCTGTCCACAACCCAGTCAATCCACAGACTTTGGCACTGAGAGCCAGACTGCTGATGAGAGGACATCTTCAAACTACCACTGGTAAGTAAAAGTGTTGCTGACCTGTCATACCATACCTCACAGTTCTGGATGTTTCCTAATCTCCCTGGAGTGGGATGGGGGAGGTTTCCACAGGCTCTTTGGATAGGAGATGACATGGGTTTGGAAGGACAGATGGACTTTAGAAAAGTCCAGCCTAGGAGGAAATGATAAAAGTAAGCAAAGCTGAAAAAGTAGGACAATAAAAGATAATTCTGGGAACATTGAATAAATGAGATTTATTGGTGGGCAGGATCCAGTTATGGGAATTGACAATAAAGATAGGGCTGGCCCTTGGAATACAGTCACTTACTCCTGTTATTCCTGTTTTAAAACTCATTGCCCACTGAATAAAGTCCAAACTCCTCAGAAGAGAACTTGGAGACTTTCATGCATTGGCTTTAACTTCCTTTTCCTGTCCATACTTCTGCTACCCAAGGCTAAATTCCCCAAATAGCCCTTGAGAGACATTCTTATGATGCAGTCATTCTGCTTGTACTGTTCTTTTATTGGGAATGCCCTCTTCCTTTTCTGGCTGTTCAAACACCCTGGGGCCCCATGAAGCCTTTCTCCAGCCTCACTCTCCTATGCTTTGGAGGTAAAGTTAGTCACTTCTTCCTCTCAACTCCAATATCAATGTCCCTCGCCTTTGATAGCTCTCTGTGTGATCAGGATTTTTTTCTTATCTTTCTGTGAACAACTTAAGGATTGGGCCTTCCAGTGATGCCTGATATCTTACAGGTGCTTCATAAGTGTTTACTGCATTAATATGAAACCTGCACAAAGATCTGCCTATTAATTCATAATTTTGTGAGTTTCCTAAGGCAGTTCCTCTAGAATGGTCAGTTTTGCATGGCAATAAGAAGCCAGAAGCAGAGTATACGTTGGGAATGAGGAGAGTGGTGGCTTGGATTGGAAGAGTTTTAGGGATGAGATTGTTGCACACAGAGTCAAATGTGGATGATACATACATCAAGTAACCCAAGGAGAAACAGACTTCTTACTGAGGGATGAGGTGGATATCTTATCTTTTAAATATTAACCTGTATGAAGAGAACTACAAGGAAGAGACTTTTGCTGTCAGTGCTTTGTAAAGTTTCTATAATATTTCTTGGATGGGATTCCCATCACGGACAACTTGCCATTGTATATAGATTTAGGTATTCAAGGGGAGTATATTCTCTTTATTAAAATCTAGCATTTGGTGTAGAGGAGTGGGTTAAATTGTCTGAGACCCTAAGGACTTTAGTCTCTCTGTCTTAAGGCCTCAGTCAAAGGAGTTGTGAGTCAGAGACACACTTTAAGGTCCACATCCTGGTCTTTGCTCTAAAGATGCTGCTATTCTAAGGGTGAAAGGGACATATGAGTGATTTACGTCAACTCTCTTCATCACATTATGCTTTCTTCTGGGATCCACTCTGAACCATTTCTTCCTTCTCCATTTGAGAGACGTCTGATTGTAAATGTCCTTAGATTTAGTCTTGCCAGTCCAATCATATGGGAGCAATGATTCAATCGGAGCTCACTGTACAGAAGAAGAGGAAAGGAAGACTGAGTCAGTACAAACCCATTCATTCTAATACATTTCCACAGAGGATCCCTTTTCTCTTCCATTTATGTATCAATTCTCAAACTGATCCCTTTGGGTTTCCATGAGACTCTAACATGGGTTTTATTGAGTAGACTCAGGAAAATCCTAATATGTCAAGTCAAGAACTAGTATTTCATGAACTGAAAAGTAGGTTATTCCCCAGGTAACTTTAATGTACCCTACTTGGCCATCTTGAAGGCATTGGTGGGCTTCTTTCTATTTGGGTGAGAGAATATTTGAGACTTTGGTGGCTACAAAACTTGAAATGCAAAGTTATGTATAAGATAATCCTATTTATCTTTGCAATTGCATATGTTTATATTACAAGGAATGTATCTATCCATTTAACAATTCAATGATTGTGGATGGCTACAGTAAAAATTCTTCTACATTTTCTTGGACCCTCAAGATTCCTTCCTCAAAGGCAACATCTCCACTTTTTTCATCCTCCCAGGTCCATTTTATATATGCATATGTAAGCAAACGTTTATGTCCTCCTCCTTAGTTTTTAATATCTGCATGGAAACAAAGTGGAGACAACTCCTCAAGATAAGAAAAGGTAACATTTCAGAGCCATTCTTCAAGAACTCCTGAGGCCAAAATCTCACTGCAATTTCTCCAATTAGGCATGTTTTTTGGGTTTTAACTGTATTGCAATTTAATTTGAATGTCAAAATAACTTTAGTTCTCCTTTTAGAAAATAGGTGATTCAAGGAAAAAAAATTCAGGGTTAATTTTTTAAGATGTTAAAAATACTGTTATGGCATACATACTTCATTGTCTTAAATTTTTCCCCAAAACAATTTTATGCAAATTTAAATCTCATGTCATTTCTGTCACACATACTTGAAGATGAATCCTGCAAAGCATAGATTATTTTCTTACATCATTCAAATATTATTATCATGCCTTATTATCAGTTAACAATTCCTTGGTATCAATCTAATACTAAGAACATTCAATAATATTTCTGATGTTCTAAAAGATTTTTTAAGCTGATTTTACTTAGGGTTTAAAGTCCACATGTTTTACTTGATCATCAGTTACTTTTAACTTGGAGCAGTCCCTAAGCTCACCTGAATGTTCCACATTCTGGATTTTTCTACATATTTTCTTATTATATTATTGTATCATTTAGCATGTTTCTCTTTTTTCAGGGAACTGGATCTTTGTTGTAACTTATTAAATGCATGCTTTATGGGGGTGCTGTGTAGTTCCTATTGTATCACATCAGGATATATTCATTGTCTGGTTCTCCTATCCTCTGATGGTTTAACTCAGGTATCTCAAACAATGGACCAAGAATCAAATGCATTTTTGTAAGATATTATTGGGACATAGCCAGCCTCATATTATCTGTGACCACTTTTGTGCTACAATGGCAGAGTTTAGCAGTTAAGACAGAAACAGTATAGTCTGCCAAATCTGAAATCTTTATTACCTGGATCTTTACAGAAGAAGTGTATTGTTCTCTGGTTCGCTGATTCATGTAACCACAAACTTGTCCTCTAATTTAGAGCCTGGAGACTTTAAATTCCCAATTGCCTTGTTTAAGATCACACAGTAAGTGGAGGAGGCAGGGCCCACCAAGACTTCTTTCTATCATCCCTATCTTTTCTTATCCTTTTTCCTTCCCACTGAACTACTTGGTGTCCTGAAATTCAAGTAGTCAGACATCAGTAAAGGTTTCATTGTAGCCCTAGCCTGATCCACCAGCATTCAAATAAATCTAGAGCTTAGATACTGAAATGATGCATACAGAAGAAGGGAGTATACTCTGATACTTTTAGCTATAAGTAACAGAAAATCAGACTTCAACTGGCTGAAAAGGACATTTACTAGCTTTGTAACTTAACTTTAATGGTACCCTCATGGCACAGGTTCTTTCTGTCTCTGCCTTCTCCCAAGCTCCTGATCGATTTCGTGTTTAAGTTAGTTGTCCTTCTGATTGCAGATAGTGGTGAATGGTAATCAGGGCTACATGCATCCTTGCCACCCCACCAGGAGGGAGGGCTGAGAAATCTTGCTTTCAAAGAGGGATTATCATCTTTTTCTTAGTCTGATTAGGTCCCCATGTCTATCTCTGGACTAATAATACTAACCAGAAGAGTCACATATATTAATTGGCAGAGAATCACATTCTCATTCTAGGACTACAAGTGAGATAGGTACTTGAATAGGAATTAGGATTCTGTGAGAAGGATGGAAAATGAAGGGGGAAATTGTGTTTTGGAAAGCTATAGTTCAGGGTCTTTAGGGGGCTAATAAATGTATTTCCAGAATGATCAATAGATGTTCCAGCCAGAGGAGAAGAAGCCATAATTAAAGTCATTGTCTCCAATCAACTGTGTTTATTATCTATATACAAGAATGAGATTTGGTCTCAGGATGGAGAATTTTTATGATACTCATATGCATTTACTTTATAAATCCAAAGTTATTTCATATGAAAATTATGTTTCCATTGAAACATAATTTAAACTAAATTTAAAGTAAAATTGAAAAATTATTAATTAGTTCTAGGAACTTAAAGAACTAGGTTTGTAATAGCGGAGGAAAAAAATCTTCATTATGAATCAAAACTATATAAAGTGTAGGATGAGATTTTTAATCTAAAGGGAAAAGTTTAAAAAAGCAGCTGCAATTTATTTCTGCCCTAACTTGTTAGCAAACAAGTTAGACTTAGATAATTTAAATAAAGGAAAGAATGTTATCTTTTTTGTAAAGAATAGGGTTTGGAAGGAATAATTCAGTATTTCTCAAAAATAGCTCCAGATTATAATCCATCTGGAGAATTATTTTTAATTCAGAAGTTCTAATTTAATTGGGGTGGAGTTTTTAAAAAATCACTCCACACATGATTCTAGTGTGCTGTCAACTTTAGTTGGATCTAAAAATGGCCCCATGGAGGGGTCTACTCTAGAACAGATTTGAACACCAGATTGGAAGTCTGAATTTGAGAGTCTAAAAGCTTTATTTTATTGATTCGAAGATGTGCTCCACAGCATCCATCCACCTCCACCAAATATGTACAACTCTGAAATTGGGATGTGGTCAGCCAGGCCAGTGGCTTCAGCCTCTTTGAATGTGTGCATCACCACCTGCAGCCAGGTGGCAGCAGCTTGGCAGAAAATGCTGGGACCACTATTCTAACCTTTAAGAAATGCAGCATCTGCCACATTCTCCAGGCACAGCTATGAACAAGAGTAATGCAAGATGAAATAGGACCCAGTAAGTCTAAAGGAACTCATTCAACAAATATACAGAAAATTATAAGCAAGAACAAAACTTTGTGTCATAATTTAACTGATAGTAATTTTGTCTGTTTTCCTAATGGTGTATTTTATTTATTTACAGACAGGATCCATTATTTTGCCCAGGCTGGCCTCAAACTCATGGAGTCCTCAGCTCCTACCTCAGCTTACTGAGTCTCTGGAACTGCAGGCCTGCCTATACTGGTATATCTTGAAATAAATAGTTGTTAGGGTGAACAAAAGGAAGCCATGTTAGATCTGGACCCCTCTCCCTTAAAGGTGTTTCACTGGAAACTTTCTACCCAGCCTAAAAGAAAAATAGACATTCACCTTTAGCCATTTACTAGAAACTCCCCAAATGGCCCAGAAGGCATGATCCGTCCTGAAGTCATGATCTCAGGAAGGTCAGAGGGACATTGAGGATTTATCCCGGCCAGTGACCTTCCTGAGGCTTTCTCCACTCATCTCATAAGTACTCCCAATCTGTAAGTGGTTGTGGGCTCCAGCTCTCTTGTTGGGGACCCCCACTTCTCCACAATAAACGTTGTGCTGGCATTTAGCCATCTCCCCGCCTATCCATTCCATGCCTCTTTCAGTCTAACGATAGTATCTTAGATTTAATACAATATCAAAATGATCTAGTGTGAGAATAAATATATTTTCAAAAGAAAAACCCCTATCAATTTAGGATGAACAACATCAAAGAAACACCTTTACTTCTTATTTTTCCCTTGGTAATAACAGATTTACTTGAAAATTAGGTTTTTTCTTCTGTCAGGACAAAATTTGTCAGTGTGTCAATTAGCATTGGATCCTTTATCTAGGTAGTTGTTTTTTTCAACCCTGTTTCCAACATCTTTCTCAACTGGGTTTTGCAGTCATCAGTTGCCTTTATGATATGACTTGAAGGGTTCTGAGAAGACTGCCCTAGACAAACTTGGTGACATCTAGACTTTGATTGATGGGAATTCTTTTCCTTGGAATAAGGCATTATCACTGGATACTGTTCACTCTGTGCTTAACAGGACTGGTACATTAAATATTCCTTTATTACTAATGACTTACTAATTTAGTTTATTGGAGTATTTCAAGTGAGTGGTTATCTGATGACAAGATTTGATAAGAACAAAGCGGGAGTAAAAGGGTATAGACGTGTTCAAGGCAGTGCTGTGCTGGTATATGATTAACAAATACCAGATCTCCAGGATAAAAAAGTCCTTGTGTATAGCACTTGACAATTTCCATGGTGTAAATGCTTCCACCATGAACAATGTCATGTGCTTGTCACTGAATCTGAAGTTGGTAAGAGATTCACAGAGTAAGTTTCCATGAGCAGATTGAAGCTGTTTCTGACATACACCTGGAATGCATGGAGGAAGTTTCTCTGAGTATTCAAGAGAGAGTAGAAACAAGAGAACCTGGGAAATTCTTCAAGCAAAAATATTAGAGGACAGGTGGCAGGACAAAAGTCTTTCTGGCTTCCTCAGGTCTGTGGAGGGAGCCATGTTAAAGGGATATGTGTTCTGCCTCAGGATGGATCCTTAACTCATTTTAGTTTCATGGTTTTCCAAGTCTAAGAGACCCAGAGTTGTAGTCTCACCATTCTTTATGTTTTTAAATTAAAGAGATTTATGGGCTGTTCTAATGACTTCATGGTCATTTATTTCTCAAACTAACATCTGTAGGCTTGAATTGTAAATCTGTATATCTGGGTGTCTGGTTACCTTTCCCCACATAGCAGACATGCAAGTATTTTTCTCTTTTGGTCAAATAAATTGGAAGATTCTCATATTTATGATCCTCCTCGATACACACACACACACACACACACACACACACACACATACACACCACACAATTTGTGAAAAAAAAGGCAGTTGCCCAAGTACAATTAAATCCAAAGGAAAAACAATGGCCATTTTTATCTTATTAATTGTTATTTCTTAAAAGAGAATGTCTATATGCTTTGCCCTTTGAAAGAACTGGAGTCATTTAAGGCTTATGAGGTGCTAACCATTTCAGACTTTTGAGAAAAATAATGAAATAAGACTTGAAACAAACATTTCAGATTTAAAGAACCAATAAAGTTTTCCTAGAAGGAGACATGGGTTGAAGGCTGCTTTGGGATTTCGTTTGCCTTCTAATTAGTTGTGTGTTGATGTTATGTGTGTGTCCTGTCAACCACTTACTTCTTCCCCTGAGATTCGACCCTAAGCCATCAAGCATCAGGATTCTTTGCTCAGAAAAACTGAAACAATTTTATTTAAAACAATGTAGAGGATATAAAAATACAATAAAATGGAATCTTAAGTAAGAGATGTAGAGAAACAAAAAATAATTTTTACCATTTTTTAAGCAGAAAAGGCATTTGTAAGTCTGTAATTTGATGATTCAACATGAAACTTACATATGGACTCAGATTCAGAAGAGTAGTTGTCAGCTTTTTTGCATTTAATGCTTTCCCCCTGTTTCCAACTCTCTTCTCTCCTGGGACATAGGAGCTCTCTGTTTTAGGAAGGGCTCATAGATGGGCAGAAAATGAATGTTCTTTTACATGTACTTTTGCTGTAACTATAATGATTTATTTATTCAACTGTCATTCAGGGCTGTTAGCCCATAAAAATATTTGTCAAACTTGGAATTGTGTCAGGATTTTGATGGGTCACAAAAAATAATTGTAATGCTTTTCCCCACTCCTTGTTTTTTTTAATATTATTATCCAGCAACTGTTTAATGGGGACCCCCACTCCCAAAGCAACCAACCAATCCAACAAATAGAAGCCAAATTTTGTACCTGAAATATAAATTCTAGCAGAATCCATAATTTACAATCTGTGTGTCTCGGTTGAACAAATCTTTGATTAAATAATCTAGTAGAGAAAATTGGGTTAGGAGTTTTCTGCAGATAAATAATTTGTAAATAAATAAAACTGTCTCTAGTGGTAGAGGCTGGTGGATATCTTTACATACATACACACATACATACATATATACATACATATATATTTAAAGATACATCTAAACCTATATTTTTGAGACATATGAACTTTTCATATGAAATAATCTTGTTGACTAGTTGTTTCTGAAGAACATTCCATAATTCTGATTTATAATGAGAATGATTTTCTGTGCTCTACTTGGCCATTTTTGTCAAATTTTTCTAAATAAAAATAAGGTGAGTTATAACTTCATGAGCACGCATGCTTTATGACAACAAAGCAAATCCTTTTCATTCTGGCTGACTTCTGAATCCCCTGGATCTCCCAGCACTAGGGCTGGGTGAGAAATAGACAAACGTCACAGAAAGGGCAGACTTGAGTACTTGGCTTTGCCTTTTGGAGCTGGGGCTCTGTGTTTTATATTTCTCTTTTCTTCCCAGGCCACCTCTTACTTGTTTCTCAAGTTACTAGCCATCTCAGCCACAAGGTCCATTTACCTCCAAAGTGTTTATGGGCCACCTGCACCTGAGAATTTGATAAGGAATTCCTGCTGTGATAAAAAGTGCTCTTAGGTCAAATGTGTAGTGGTAAAATTAATTGTTTTGAGACTGTGTGTCTCAAGCCATCTATAAAAGTCATATTATTTACTGCTTAAGATACCACCTGTGCAGCACAGCTGTCTCAACTATTTACACACACACACACACACACACACACACACACACACACACACATACACACATTCACATGCACATTTAGACAAAGAGAGAGAGAATCTATATTCAAAGGAAGGTTTTATTTGGGTTAAAGCCATACTCTCTTGAGGTTTTACTTTTCACCTAGTTGAAAACATCTACAATACTCCTGCCAAAGAATCCTGAAACAGGCCAACCTGGAGATGGGGGCCTCTCATCTCCAAACCATGAATCATGGTGATCTTGCCTCAAATCTAGGTCCAAGTACAAGGTTCTGCTTATCAAATAAAAATAGTAGCAAGCAGCAGGATCACTGAAGTGACAGCTACTTGATTCTCAAACAATTATTAGGCTCTTAGTCCCCAAATGTTTCATGGCAATAGCTGAAGTGGTGAAACTAATTTTAAATGTCTCCAGGAGCTCAGAGAGAAGTCTTTCCCTCTTCTTCTCCTGGGTACATCTTTTACATCAATCACCATTTGGAATTTTCTTGCCCTCAAAGCTCCACCTCCATTTCTTCTTATAGATTCAAACTCTGATGGGGTCCTATGTGTTTAATTTCTCTCTGAGGTCTACTTGTTTCCACAGGGCACAAATAGGTAGAGAAAAGACCATTCTGAGGCCAAAAGAGAAGAGGCTGAGAAAGGTTACTTTTTTTTTTTTTTAAGCTCAGCTCAGGTCTTGGCAAACTATAGCCCACAGGACAAATTCAGCCCTTTGCCTATTTTTGTAAATAAAGTTTTATTGGAACACAGCCACATTCATTCATTTACATGGCTTCTATTGCCCTTTTCTTGTTGTAATAGCAGAGCTGTTAAGTTGTGACACATACAGTATGGCAAAGATATTCACTTTCTGGGTGAGGTCTGGGTGAGGTCTGGGTAAGGTCCCTTGCCTGGCATGCATAAGGCCCTGGATTTGAGTCCAAAAACCACAAAAAGAGACACTTACTTACTTTCTAGAACTTTATAGAAGGTGTTTTCCCACCCCTGATGAGTAGAAGCTAGTGTTTGAGGACTTTATTTTGTCTTGCAATCAAGCAAGTGAGTGGTCAAGCTCCCTGAGCCTGTGAATTACAGCATGAGCCAAACCTTCTGGAAAAGATGGAAGCAAAGCAAATTTGGCTTTTGCATGTGTCAGTGGTGAGCTATTTGTCAGAACTCACAAACCTGGTGTATCTAAATGTGGATAGGTTAATTTCAGTGGCATTTCTTAAACATCCTTGCAAAGAACACTGGTGTCATACAAAAGCTAAATTCTTTCATGGTGAAGAGATTCGCTGGAGAAATAATGTCATTTTATGCATGAGCTAAATAAAGGTCAAGAGTTTTATTTACTCCATGATTTACAATCCACTAATGTGCTGAGGAATATGAAAAGCAACATGTGTATTGGTCATCATCAATCCTACTTGACAGTAGAAACCCTTTCTCTTGGAGCAGCTAGAAGTATCTTCTGGGCTACATCTTGTCATGGAATTCAGTCTAGGGTCTCAGCACACATGAAATCTGAGTGTTTCCTTTTTAAAATATTAATCACTCCAATTCTCTTTTCCAATTGGCAGCACTGATATTTGCTAGGTATACAATAGCACAGCTTGTCTAGCTGTTAAAAGTCTTGAAACATTTCTGTATCTCTTGGCAAATAATAACTTCTTTGAACCCTTAAGTACCCCTCCAACCTCCACAGCTCTAGCTCTTCTGACTTCTCCATTGAGATCCTCCAGACTTTTGCTCATTCCAGAAAATAAAGATTCTCAATTGACAAAGGATGGAATGGGGGGAAGGCAGAGGCTCTTGGAGCATTCTCCATCATGTCCAGAGTGTGTTCTGATGGACTGACATTACCAAGACTCTGTGAGTTTGTAAATATCTTGAATAACACATTCCAAATTCCAGCATGAGTGTATCTATTTTCTAGCTCACTGAGAAATGCCTTGATTGTAGTATGTAATGGTGTTGCTGAAGCCACATTGACCATGGTGGTATAGGAAGTTTAGAAACATAGGAGCCATTGTGCACAAAGGGAACTGAATTTTCAGAACAGGGGCCTGACTTCTCAATAGGCACCTTATCTCTTCCAGACAAGTAAATGCAACTTAATGTAAGTGATGAGTGAAGATGTAGAAATACCTTGAAAATTCTCTAGCACCTGAAAAAAGAAAAAGAAAAGAAGTTTGGTATTTTAATGATTGTTAATAATTGAATCTGAGAAATAATTGATCTGTGTCAATGGAGTGTTGATCCATGTCCATGAAGTATTGTCTAATTAGGGACTCATGAGTAAATGATCATTGTAACATCACGGATACAGTGACGGATATGGAGAAGCTCAGAGCTAACCCTTCAATTGAAATAGGCAGAGGACATTGATCATAAAATATCTTCTGGGGGAAGAGACATGTGAGGCAAGTCTTAAAGTAGTTGCTGGTAGAGGGGACAGGTAGAACAGGATATTCTGAACTTACCCGCGTCTCATGCTCTTTCCTTCTAAATTCCTGCCTCAGAGCCCAGTTCAAATGCTAGGCTTGGCTTTATGTATCTTATGTCTTCAATTAGATGTGATGGCTTGCTGCCATCTGCCACTATAGATAGACCATGGTACTACTCTTACGGTAAAATCTTATAAACCTTTTAGAATTAGTGCATTTCTTGTATGATCTGTTTCACTAAACCACAATCTCTTTAACGGCAGTCTTGATAATTTGTCATTTTTGGTGGTACTGGGGGTTGAGCTCAGGAAGACCTCGTGCTTGCTAGGCTGGTACTCTACCACTTGAACCACTCCACTAGCCCCTTGATCATCTTTTTATTTACATACTAAAGTGAGAGATTTATTCTGAGCAATCAGATCACATGATTATGGAAGCTAAGAAGTTCCATGATCTGTTGTCTGCAAGCAGGGGACCGAAGAGAGAATAGTGTCATTCAGTCTGAATCTGAGGCCCAAGAACCAGGCAAGCTGATGATGTGAACCCCAGTTGAAGACAGGAGAAGATGAGATGATATATCTTAGCTTGAGCAGTATGACAGAAAAAAGGAGCAATTTCCTCCTTCCTTGGCCACTGTTATGTTTAAGTCTTCAACCGACTGAGTGTTGTCCACTCACATTGGGGAGGACAGTCTACTGAGTTCAGTGATTCAAATGCTAATCTCATCTGGGAGCATCTTTACAGATGCACCTAAAAACTATGTTTAGCCCGGTCACCCCTGACTAAGTCAACTGAAAAAAATTAAGCATCATACCATCCATCTGATCTGCTTTTCATTTCCCTCTTCTTCACTGCTGGGTTCTCTTGTCATACGCCTTTTAGAACTCTCTGAGAGAGTGAGGTGATGTGCAGTATCCTATAATAGAGTAAATGTGTCCTCTCAAAATGAAATTCTTAATATAATCACCTGCATTTAGAAACTAGGTATAATGTCATACACCAAAAATATTTTTAGATAACTTCATTATTCATCTGTTACATTTTATCCATGTTGTTTGACAACTAAATAAGAATTAAAGGGATAGTACTAAATTGGATGAGTCAACATAATAAGTGTGTGTGTACACACATGTATAAATTAAAAAAAATTATCTAGAAGTCAAAGTTCAAAATTCAACCTGATTTTTTTCCTGGTCTGTTTTTTTTTAGCAAAATATAACCTCATCCATAGAGAAAGAAGAACTGTTTCATATCACTTACCAATGGAAATTAGCCCCTAAGATTGTCTAGATGGCACATACATTCTCCAGTCCCTGAAAATTCCCAACAGCAGGAAAACACATGGTCTCAACTATGGATCTCATTCCCTCCAAGGTTTTGCTCAGTTTCACATAAACAAGAGTTTTCAGCAGGCTTATGGCATTCAATTAGACAAAGCTACATTGCCTTGCACACCTTCACACTGCCCTTGTTCCCTTCCTTTTACCATCTTTTCTCCGGAGGAACTTTTTTTACTCTCAATGAACAATTTTCTCCTGAGTCTGTTTCTTACCTTTTCAATGTTTTGTTGTTCATCCCTTTTTGATCCAAAGGCATTAATGCCTTAGCCTCCCTATCAGTGTTACACTTAGTCATCTCTTCTCACTTTACTAGTCTCTATAAAGAGATTCAAAGGTGTGATCTGGCAGTGTTGTTGTCAGGCATGTTTCTTTGGGGCCCCTCTAAGCCTCAGGTTCCTCCTGAGGTGTCCAAGTTCACATTACTGAATCCTCCTCAGTCACTTCACCACTTCTATTATTCCTCCAGACCTCTCCCAGCAAAGCAGGTAGGCAGCATGCCAAGATCACCCAACTATTGCAAAATGCAGATTTCCATCTGTGTGATCTGAGAATTATCAACCAAGAAGTATAGATTAAGCACTTACATATGCTGTCCTTAGGACAGGGTAGAAGATCCCCAACTGACTGAATTAAAAATAAAAAAGAATAAAATACTACAGTTGTTCTGGAGACTATTACAATCCCCAGTTTTGTACCTCAGGTACAAAAAGGCAATGAATAGCAAAAGGCAGAAGACAGTAAATGCCAAAAGAGACAGGCGGGTCATTAGGTATTTTTAGAGCCCACAGGAGGAGAGTGCTTCTAGTGATCTGAGCCAGGGCAGTAGTCCTTAAGTCAAGCTGAGAAAATAAGAAAGCATGTACCTTGTTCAACAGAAGGTGCTATGTCCTTTGTCTAAAATGAAGGGACCCAAGACAGATGAGTGGGAAGCAAGGTGATGACAGTATTTAGGAAAAATTGGGAACAGGACTTAGATTTTAAAAAAAGTCAGGCTCTATCCTTAGGTCAACCTACAGTTGATGAATATTGTGTGGTCTGATCTTGAATTCTTTCCCTCTCTCTTTTCTCTCTTAGTCTATTTCTCTCTATATTTATTTTATATATGTATAGAAAAAGAGTTTGAAAAACATTCATCAAATATTAAAAATATTTATTTTAGGTGGTAAAATTTGGGATCATGTGTGTTTGGCTTTTTTGTACTTTACTACTTGATTTTCTTATCTTGAATATGTGTCATTTTTGTGAAAATGATAAACCTATCATTTAAAAAGTCCTAAGTATGAAGTCACATAAAAGGAAGTTGCAAAATGGTATTTCTGTCCAAAGCATCACTCAGAGGACATGCCACAGGTGAGCAGTGTGTTCTCTGCCCACAGAGTGATTCTAGTGAGAGCAGAAAAGGCTTCCGTTGAGTTCTTTGTAAAAGTTTTAAAACAGTTTCATGTTTGACGCCAAGTCAAGTGACTGAACTGGCTGTGCAGTGAAAGCTGGAATCTAGTTCTCTAACATCGTTGGTGTCAAGTGGGTGCCAGTTTTGCCAGTTTTCCAACTCTAATCAGGCCTCACACACCCAGCAACATTCCACATACCTTCCTTCTGTCAGAGGTTAAAATAAAAACAACTAATAGCCAAACATTAAATGACATACAAATTTGAAACACTTTTAGCTGCACTTTCCTTGGGACTCTGCCATCTCTTGGCCCATTCTATCTTGCAACCATGCCGGGGGC
Organism: Castor canadensis; assembly: GCF_047511655.1. Taxonomy (NCBI): domain Eukaryota; kingdom Metazoa; phylum Chordata; class Mammalia; order Rodentia; family Castoridae; genus Castor; species Castor canadensis. The sequence continues at coordinate 87,506,730 of NC_133394.1, forward strand.
TCCTGAGAACCCTGGCAGTGTGGTCAAAGCAGACTTTGATGGCAGACTTGAACTTGCGGCAAGTGAACATCCACTGTATCATTCAGCCAAAAGTTGACATTGCCACAGACATTATTCTGTGCACTGCATGTTTCAGTTCAAAGGGAGAGTTGACATATACTCAAAAATATTTTACATCACAAGAAGTCTTAAGATTTTGTCCTAACTCTAAGGTATTTACAATTCAATTGACTTTTTGAAAAAATATATATTTATTTATAACAAGTTCCCTGATTGTAGTTGCAGCGGGGTTGTCAGTGAAACATTTCACCAAAGCAGCTCTTTGCATAGGGCTACAGAAGTCAAAGCCTATGCAGGTCACTGCCAACCCTAAAGCTAACCTTCATCCTGCACCCTAGTACCAGCATCCTGTAAACCCCAACAGGTGAGCTTCATTCTGCTTTTTTGACCAATATTTAAATTTATATTCACAAAGCAACTCTTACGTGATTACAAATTGGGAAAGGGAAAAAAATTCCCTGAAACACTTTTGGAACACACACGATTGTAAAATTCAATCCCCAAAGGATCAATATTTAGAATGTTGAGTGAGTGAAAACAGTATGTGTTACATAAACCTCACAGGGCATTGCTCACTCACTAAAAACTTCATATAAAGAAAACTCTGTTCTGACTTTTACACAATTATCTGGTTAGTTGTTTTAATTCTTCAGCTTGCCTTGATAGTGAGAAATGTCCCATTTATAGAATAATTGTATTTTAGAGCTAGGAAGAGAGACTTCTCCAGAACTAGAGTCAAAGACACAACCTCTTGGAAGTTTTCTCAAATTCTCTGGGAAGAATTAACCTTAAAAAAAACTCCTAACTTCTTCAGGGATAGAGCTCAACGGTAGAGAGCTCGCCTAGCATGCACAAGGCCCTGAGGTCAGTCTCCAGCATAGAAAAACTGACTTATGAATATAAAACCATGCTTACTAAAGAACATTATGAACACAGACAAAGCCTTACTTAAGTCTGGTCTATTCTCTTCCAGGACTTTCTCAGAGACCTATTACATTATACAGTGTACGAATGCCATGAGTCAATTAAAAATACACAAGGTTTCATCACAAAAATCCTTAGAAAATCTTAATGGCCATATGGCATTCCACCATGTGGATGAACTATAATTAGCTCGACAGTTTCTTTACACTTTTGGAAATTTAGATTTTTTTCCTGAATTCTTATTATAAAAAATATGGCTGCAATGCTCTCTCTTTGCACCTCTGGTTATATTTAGAAGAAATTTATAGAGGTGAAATGCTTGTCAAAAAGTGAAGGCTGTCAATTAAAAGCTCTGTGTTTGATGGTTAAAAATGTTGCCACGTGAGGACTCAAGTGACTGCTGAGGAAAATCTTTGACTGGCAAATACTAGGGGAGGGGTGGTGCCCTTGGCTACCTTGTAGCTTCCTTTACTCCCAACCTTTCTTGCCTCTAGGATGAGTTTTGCTTTCTGTTTGAATGGCTTATGTGTGACAGGAGATGTTGCAAATAGTTTGTATATGGTTCTTTATAGATTCTGATCCTTACTTTGAACACATCTCAAGGATGAGCACAGTCCAGTAACTTCAAAGGAAGATCTCTGAGGAGGAATGATGCAATGCATTGACTGTGATGGAGAGAAGGGAGCTGCTGCATAAGGACAGGTTCATCCACAAACATCCCTGAAGACTTTCAAGAAATCAGAGGAATGTACAGAGACAAGTACAGAGTTTTCACCTGTCAAGGAGTTATTACTGTAAAGGATCCTTGAAATTTTATGAAAAAAGAAAAAACTAGAAATACAGAAATTATTGCAATTTCCAATACTTAAAAAAGTTTTTTGGAAGTATAGTTATTTTATAGGACTTTTCATGGTACAAAATCATAGTTGAAAAATGTTTTTTTTTCCCAAAACAAGGATGTTATCCTATACTATACAGTAAGTCCATTAATTTAAACTTTATGAAACCAAATATCTCTTTGATTATCATAAGATTATCCCTCCCAGCAAATGGATTCTTCTTTTTCCCTTATAGAGAAAAGACATTTAACAGCTAAGCCCCCGAACCTATACTTTCCCATTTCAGTTCAAATTTCTTTAACTTATGGGATAATATTTTTACTCTCCAGAAAAAACTCTACTAATCCTAACATAGCTTTTTTAGGGAAAGATTCTAGTCAAAGGAGATTTTTCTCCATCAGATCGACTCTTGGTAAAAATTGATTTCTTCTTCACAATGTTGATAATCAATAAAAGCCTGTACTCAAACTCCCCAAAGTGCCTGTGGTAACCCAGTCCTTTGATAAATCTAGGGACTCTCCCAGGGGCTTTAAGCCTAAACCACCCTACCACTTTTATGATGATATATGAGGGTCATAGACCGGGACTTACTCAACATCCTCTAAATTAAAATTCACTGGAGCAGTTAGTTTAAGGAACAGATTTATAAGAAGTTCCAAATGAAAGAAAGGTATTCCTCACAGCTGTGAGCCATCTGCAACCAATTTTCTCATACTCTGTGTATATTGAAGATAAATATTCTCCCCATACCCACCCTGCCCTCTCAGCAGACACAGAGACCATATAATATGCCACCCAGAGGAACCTTAACATTTCCATAGCATACAGCTGCTCAACCTCCCTTTGGCCTTTCTCTTGTAGTTCATATCAGTTTCAAATCATTACTACACTCACTACCCAGATCCTTACATTGTTATTTAACCTGAAAATGCTAGTTAGAAACACAGGATCATTTTAATTGCTACAAGGTTCACAGCTATGATTGATTACTCAGTGTGGTCATGAGTAATATTAGAATCATAGTCTGGATAATTTCCCATAAGAATATAGAGCAAAAATATGAATATAGAGTAATATATCCTTATGATCCAGAGCAGAGCTTGGATCTGACAGTCATGGGTTTAAACTCCCCACTAGGTATGTAGCCTGGGCTTCCATCTTTTTTGCTGTAACCAGTGTATATAAAAAGTATCTACCTTAGAGGATACTTGGGAAGATTAAATATGATAATATATATAAAATACTTAGTAAAATCTCTAGAAGACATGTAGCACCAATAAAGATTAATTACTATTATTTTATAAGTGATAATCCTTTCCAAGTTACTTTCATTAACCATGATGATAATAATAAAATATTAAAACGTGAACATCACAGGCAATCTCTTTGACTTCTGGCCTCATAATACAGCATTCTACACCACACCACAATCTGGTATTTATCCTAGCATTTATTTCCTGAACTATTTTTCATGAGACATTGTCATCTGTAAGATATAACAGGACACACACACACACACACACATGCACACACTGGGATAAATTAGATAAAAAAGGTCTGAGTTGAATACAATTAAATAGTCTTTCCTACAGATCTTTCCAAAGTCTTTCGTGCACTGACTACCATTTTCAACATGATGGTGGGGACTAAAGTTTATATTGCTTCCCACTCTTATTTGATGAAGGAACACTTTTGTTGGGGGGAGGGTGTCACAAAATACCTATATATGTGATAACTTGGTATGGTATCAACATGAAATGCTTAGTTTTTTTTTTTTTCAGTTACTACCTTTAACTACATATTTTGTGTGTCATTGTCAGATATGGTCAGATTCCATAGCTTTCTGGTCATTCTAGTTCAATTAAACTCAAGTAAAAACTTGGCTTTCTCTTCTAATGTAGTATGGTATACCATTGTCTTTCCCCAGCTCAGGCATTCAAAGCAGGAGGGAGCTTAGTTTACTGCTTGACCTTTCCTCATCTCTGTCTTCTGTATTCTGTTTTATTTCTGTTGGTATAAGAAATAAGAAGTAATGGACACAAAGGGCAAATAATTGGAAATGCAAATTAACATACTGTTGTGTGTTAAGACTTTTGGGTGGATACTGGTTAGCTATGGAGCCCTGTCTGTGATTCCTCATAACAGACATGCAAATGCCAGTCCTCTCACTAGCCCTTGTTTACATTCTTTTTTTTTTTTTTATTTTTTTATTTTTTTCATTTTTCTTTTATTATTCATATGTGCATACAAGGCTTGGTTTATTTCTCCCCCCTGCCCCCACCCCCTCCCTTACCACCCACTCCACCCCCTCCCGCTCCCCCCCTCAATACCCAGCAGAAACTATTTTGCCCTTATCTCTAATTTTGTTGTAGAGAGAGTATAAGCAATAATAGGAAGGAACAAGGGGTTTTGCTGGTTGAGATAAGGATAGCTATACAGGGCATTGACTCACATTGATTTCCTGTGCGTGGGTGTTACCTTCTAGGTTAATTCTTTTTAATCTAACCTTTTCTCTAGTTCCTGGTCTCCTTTTCCTATTGGCCTCAGTTGCTTTAAGGTATCTGCTTTAGTTTCTCTGCATTAAGGGCAACAAATGCTAGCTAGTTTTTTAGGTGTCTTACCTATCCTCACCCCTCCCTTGTGTGCTCTCGCTTTTATCATGTGCTCATAGTCCAATCCCCTTGTTGTGTTTGCCCTTGATCTAATGTCCACATATGAGGGAGAACATACGATTTTTGGTCTTTTGAGCCAGGCTAACCTCACTCAGAATGATGTTCTCCAATTCCATCCATTTACCAGCGAAGGATAACATTTCGTTCTTCTTCATGGCTGCATAAAATTCCATTGTGTATACATACCACATTTTCTTAATCCATTCGTCAGTGCTGGGGCATCTTGGCTGTTTCCATAACTTGGCTATTGTGAATAGTGCCGCAATAAACATGGATGTGCAGGTGCCTCTGGAGTAACAGTCTTTTGGGTATATCCCCAAGAGTGGTATTGCTGGATCAAATGGTAGATCGATGTCCAGCTTTTTAAGTAGTCTCCAAATTTTTTTCCAGAGTGGTTGTACTAGTCTACATTCCCACCAACAGTGTAAGAGGGTTCCTTTTTCCCCGCATCCTCGCCAACACCTGTTGTTGGTGGTGTTGCTGATGATGGCTATTCTAACAGGGGTGAGGTGGAATCTTAGCGTGGTTTTAATTTGCATTTCCTTTATTGCTAGAGATGGTGAGCATTTTTTCATGTGTTTTCTGGCCATTTGAATTTCTTCTTTTGAGAAAGTTCTGTTTAGTTCACCTGCCCATTTCTTTATTGGTTCATTAGTTTTGGGAGAATTTAGTTTTTTAAGTTCCCTGTATATTCTGGTTATCAGTCCTTTGTCTGATGTATAGTTGGCAAATATTTTCTCCCACTCTGTGGGTGTTCTCTTCAGTTTAGAGACCATTTCTTTTGATGAACAGAAGCTTTTTAGTTTTATGAGGTCCCATTTATCTATGCTATCTCTTAGTTGCTGTGCTGCTGGGGTTTCATTGAGAAAGTTCTTATTTATACCTACTAACTCCAGAGTATTTCCTACTCTTTCTTGTATCAACTTAAGAGTTTGGGGTCTGATATTCAGATCCTTGATCCATTTTGAGTTAATCTTGGTATAGGGTGATATACATGGATCTAGTTTCAGTTTTTTGCAGACTGCTAACCAGTTTTCCCAGCAGTTTTTGTTGAAGAGGCTGCTATTTCTCCATCGTATATTTTTAGCTCCTTTGTCAAAGATAAGTTGCTTATAGTTGTGTGGCTTCATATCTGGATCCTCTATTCTGTTCCACTGGTCTTCATGTCTGTTTTTGTGCCAGTACCATGCTGTTTTTATTATTATTGCTTTGTAATATAGTTTGAAGTCAGGTATTGTGATACCTCCTGCATTGTTCTTTTGACTGAGTATTGCCTTGGCTATTCGTGGCCTCTTGTGTTTCCATATAAATTTAACAGTAGATTTTTCAATCTCTTTGATGAATGTCATTGGAATTTTGATGGGAATTGCATTAAACATGTAGATTACTTTTGGGAGTATAGACATTTTTACTATGTTGATTCTACCAATCCATAAGCATGGGAGATCTCTCCACTTTCTTTCTTTTTTTTTTTTTTTTACATAGCACATTAGCACAATTTATTGGATTGAATCCCAATTGTATTCTATTAAACATGTTATTATCCCCACTTTGTAAATGAATATCCTTTTGCTCAAAAAAGTTAATAGCTTGCATAAGATGATATTGTAAGAGGTAAAGCTTGAACCTAAAGCCTTTAACTCCTGCTACTGTAGATATTACATGAGATGGTCAGTGAATGTCCTTTGCTGGTTGTGTTCTACTTGGGCTTTCTTATGTAGTAGCTGTTAATTTGAGTTTCTTACCTATTCTTATAAATTCCCCTCTTCTCACCTCAAATATTTTAAGAATGAGAAAGGGGAATTATGTATCAGCTACTAGCTACTACTTCACTGTGTCTAATCATACTCTGAAACAAATTTGAAATTTTCAGCTTGACTTGCAAAGTCAGTCTCGGTGCATTCATTTTGTACTTTCTAACTTCTTTCTCTGGTCACTATTTTGTGACTGCACAGCTGAGTCACTGTCTCCTATTCACTGTTCCATTGCTGACTTCCTTCCTTCTTTCTTCCCCTCAACACACTGCATCTCTTCTTCCTCATAAAATATGTTTCTTGTTGGTTGGATCTGTTTTTAATTCAAGTCTTCAATCATCCTTCATTGCCTAGAAACCTTACAGCTTGTCTGTAATCTCATTTGTAATTTTAACCCTTTACTTTAGATCACTTTCTCTGTCTTCTTTTGATTTCCCCTACTTCTCCTCCTCCCATCCTTCTTTTTTCTTTCATCTTCCTCCTCCTCCTTTCTTTCTTTCTCCCTTTTCCTTTTAGAACTCTAGTTCTGTTGGTTTTCTTATAGCTGTATTTCTTTATCTATGCCTGTTCAGACTTTTACTATTTTTCTATGCTGACTATAGCAGAACAAGTTTATCTGTTAATTTGTTAAAAATCTGTTAAGAATTATAGAGTTTGCTCTATAAATTAGTTGTATGTGGGTAGAAAAAACATATCTCTGCTTCTTTTATCTAAATTTAAAAACTAGGATTTAATATTTTTTAATGATGATGGAATTCTGGGAGTAATTAAAATTTGGGTAACATAGAAATTTCTCTGGAAATTCTGGTAGACTTTGAAACTACATTGAGGTAAATAAACAGATTTTGATGTAATTGAGTGACCCAGTGTTGGCAAAGACTTGAGAATCTCTGTGTTTGATATAGGGAGTTCACGATACTCCTTATTCCTATATCCTGATTGCTGTTTTTCTCATAGCAGCATTCACAATGTATTTTTTATGTATTTTTTATAGTCTTCCTCAATCTCTTTCTTCAGAAGTGTATAGTTTTCCTTGTAGAGGTCTTTCACATCTTTTGTTAGGTTTACACCTAGGTATTTGATTTTGTTTGAGGCTATTGTAAATGGAATTGTTTTCATACATTCTTTTTCCGTTTGCTCATTGTTAGTGTATAGAAATGCTAATGATTTTTCTATGTTGATTTTATATCCTGCTACCTTGCTATAGCTATTGATGATGTCTAGAAGCTTCTGAGTAGAGTTTTTTGGGTCTTTAAGGTATAGGATCATGTCGTCTGCAAATAGGGATATTTTGACAGTTTCTTTTTTTTTTTTTTCTTTTTTTTTCTATTTTTTTTTTCTATTTTTTCTATTTTTATTTCTATTTTTTTCTATTTGTATTCCTTTTATTCCTTCTTCTTGCCTAATTGCTCTGGCTAGGAATTCCAGTACTATGTTGAATAGGAGTGGAGATAGTGGGCATCCTTGTCTGGTTCCTGATTTTAGAGGGAATGGTTTTAATTTTTCTCCGTTAAGTATAATGCTGGCTGTAGGTTTGTCATATAGAAGAAAACAGCCAGGATATGGAAAACCTCAGAAAAAAGAACGAAACAGAACTGCAAAACAAAACGGAAGGCCAATCCAGCAGAATAGAACAAACAGAAGACAGAATCTCAGAACTTGAAGATGAAATGGTAATTAAAGGAAAAACTGAAGAACTACTAATTAAACAACTCAAGACCTGTGAAAAGAAAATGCAAGAACTCACCGACTCCATCAAAAGACCAAACTTGAGAATCATGGGCATCGAAGAAGGAGAAGATGTGCAAGCGAAGGGAATGCGTAATATATTCAACAAAATAATAACGGAAAATTTCCCAAATCTAGAGAAGGATATTCCCATACAAATGCAAGAGGCCTCCAGGACACCAAACAGACCAGATCAAAATAGAACTACTCCACGACATATCATCATTAAAACAACCTTGTTTACATTCTTTTGGGGGTGAATCTTCACTACGTAATGCCCCCCATAGCTTCCGCATTGACCTAATCCAACTTTCTCAGTTCCCACAGGCATGGTACAACCTCTAGTCCCTTGCTTTTGGGGATCCCTCACTAGCTAGCCATCCTCTTAGGTGGTGTAAGATGTCTCAAATTCAGCCACATGGGAGCATAGGTTGTCTCACTGCCACTCCTGTCCTTTCTCTAATTTTTTTCAACCCAACTCAGCCACAGATGGTAGACTGGCAAGTGCTCTGCAACAGTAGACATTTGTCTTGGGAATTAGACATTTGTCTATCCAACTGTCCTGTTTTTTTGAAGGCACCCCACTTTCTAAGGGAGCCTCAGCTAGTACCTCTTTTACTTGATATTTGTGTTCCTGTTCACAGGAAGGAGACAGAAGAGATATGGTCCTGTCTACTTTAGGTCAAAGACTCTTGAATTTCTGGCTTCTCCTTCTGCTTTCCCTCTCCCTACTCTTCATAGAAAATGAGCTTAGGTGTGTGATGAGGACAGTCATCGGAGGTATTCAGCTGCCATTTACCAAGCCCTAGAGCTGGTGAGCATCTGGTCTTCAATTACTTACAATTCTCTTTACTCTCTAGACTACAGATTGCTCATGGATTGGGTCTTTTTTAGCAGAAAAGTCTGTTCAATGTAACTCTTGTTAAGGTCTTACAAGACACTCGGGGCTATACACCACTGAGCAAATGAAGGTTCTAAGTTTTCTGAAGACAGTGACTATTATTGTCTTGTTAATTTTTGTAACCTCCAGTACTTAATAGGAGCTCAGTAAATGTTTGCTGAATGAATAAATAAATGAAGAAATGATTATATTCAGTCATTCTTTAAAATGTAGAATAGAATCATTTAGGAATCTGTTGTTAGTATATGTTCAGGATTTAGTGGCAGAGGGGCTCATTTAATTGATCTTAGAAGAGGAAGAATATAATAGTCTTTGGGTAGATTAACCGTACAGCCCTACAACTACTGGTTACCAATTGTCTAAACACACACCTCTAATGTTCTTTTCAGCAACCCTCTTGTGCCTGTATATGACAAAAATGCCCACACTCATGTTCTTGCACACACATACACGACATCTAGGTGGAAGGAAATACATCACAGAACTGATGTCCAAATCATCACATTGGGACTCACAAATATATAGCTTCATGGAAAATGTCACTGGGAAACCCTATAACCATTTCTGACTTCTACATGTGGGTAAAAGTTCCTTTCCTTATTACAATTAAACCACAGGTTTATATGCCACAAATCAAGATTCCTTGGTTCCCAGGGTCCCTGTCTGTGGTGAAATCCAGAGAGGAGCTATGACTGGGGAACTGTGGTGCTTCCATTTTGCATGTGACATCTGTTATAAGAATAAATTATGGATTTAATTCTCTAGAGTTTTTAGTATAATGTATTTCACAATTATGAGACAAAAACTGAAACCCCAACACTTCCTCAAAGTAGTCATCTTCATTGCAGGTGAAGAAAATAGTGTTGAAACTGTACACTAGCAGTACATGAACCTGAAGGAACTTGATTTAATTTGGAGAGATTTGGATAGACAAGGATAATATTTTCAACATAAAGGAAGTCAGATATCTATAACTTCTGCTTTACATATTTCTTTTAAAATATTTTACTGAAATAGACATATAGAAAAATGTACTTCATGGATTTTTGTTCTGTTACATAACTTAAGTTCTTTTCTAATTATAGAACAAACACACTAAAATATCTTGTTTATTTGTAACGAAGTTTCAACTGTGACCATGGAATAAATGGCTATAGAGGTTAATTTCTTGTAAATTTGCTACTTTCAGATATTTTCTAGAACATTAGAGCACATTATTTGGCACTTTATTATCAGATAAAGCTGAATTCTCAGAAAGCAATCAGGCAAGATAAAAATGAAGGAGGTCACAATTTCAACTGTTAAAGTGATGAAATCTTTAGAGCAGAAGTCAGAAAGAATCTGCAGTCTTCAAGTTTATGAGTTATGAGTAGAGCCCCAGTAGCTCGTTTGTCTGGAAGCTACTCTGTAGGGTGAGAGCTATGACTGTAAGACAAAAATCTAGGGGACAAAATCCCCTCAAAAGTAGAAACTCAGTGACTCAGAGCATGATATAAATTGTGTGATGAAAAGTGTCTTCCTACCAAGAAATAAATCAGAACATTCAAATCTTCTATTACAGAATATTTGCCCTTCCCTTCCTTCCCTCCCTGCCCCCTGCTTTTTTCCTACTTTCCTTTCTTCCTTCTTCTCTCTCTCCTTTCCTTCCTTCCTTCTCCTTCCCTGCCTCTACCTTTCCTTCTTCCCTCCCATCTTCCTTTCCTTCCTTGCCCCTACCACTCCAACTTCAAATAATTAATTTCTATGTGGACAGCATAAACCACTTACAAAGGATCATCAAACTGAGCTAACAATGAATCCCTGAATTCCTAAATCTTATAAGAGAAATTATTTTTTTTTGAGTCTGCATTATCTCTGTTCTCTGGGGACATGTGTAGGAGTGAGAGGGGCTGCAGGAAGAGGAAACTTAGGGAAAAGGATGGGGCCAGGCATCTTCCATTACCTTGTGAAGTCTACTGAAAACTGGCTAAGATGTGCAAAAGCTCCTGAAGTTTTAATTCCTTTTAGCATAGAGCTCTAAATACCTCTAGTGTGATCACAGAAAACTTAAAGTCACCTGGACTCTAAGCATAGCCTTGAGACATCAACAGGAATTTCACATAATCTCTCTCATGCTTCAGAGAAGGAGCTGGGCAAAGGGAGGGAGCAGGAATCTCTGTGGGGTGGAATGACTCATGGCACTGGAATCTGAGACCCAGGGACTCACTGATATTGTTCAAAGCATGCCATTGTTCATTGGCCATAGTGGGTGGCATTTGGCATGCCTATGTGACATATTTTGTTCTAATCACTCTCAAATATGTTATGATAAAAAATGCTTTTTCATCTTTTCAAAAAGCACATAAGGTGTGTAAGTGCTGTCAATCTCAAACAAGCCTTCTCTGCCTGGATGTACTCTCTGACGCTGAAGCTAGGAATTTTCTTCACTCAACAACCAAATATTACCTGCATCCTGCATTCAAACTCCACCAGAGTCCCAACTGGAATGGCAGAATGGTGTTAGCTTACTAAGTAAAAAAATAAAAAAAGCCCAAATTCCTGTGGAGCATAAAGTCATAGGTTACAAGTCTAGTGGGTTCTTATATAATGCTGAGAGATTTTTGTGGATGTAAAGGGGAAAATTTAAAATATAGAGAGCTCTCTACAACTTTATGAATGAAAAAATCAGGAGTCCCGTGAAATGTTTTAAAATATTACCACTGGTTTGTTGCTTCTATTACTTAATAGAAGTACTTATGCAACAGAAAAAAACACACATAATAACACAAGCCATAATTATGGCCTATAATTAACATTGTGGCACACTGTCATGCATCCGTTATGTATCCCATCTGATGCTAATAGCTCTCTTTCAATGATACTCAGATACTTTTCTGCTGAACTAACACAAAGACGTCTTTGATTTCACTGCCATACTGCTTTTGCAAGTGTAAGCTTGAATACCTTTCTTTAAAAATGTGTACTCACAGATGTGGGTGAGTTGCTAGTGATCAGGTATAGATCGACAATTTTATGACCATCTACCACAGGGATTACTCAATTAAGTCTGTCAACATAAAAAAGAGTGGAGTTAGACATAGTGTCGGTACTAAAATGAAGCTCCTACATTTAAATTACCTGTAGGTCTAAGAGGTTTTTTTTTTTTTTACTTATGTACATCTCTAAAGTTGATAGCCTAGTATAAATTATTTCTTGATTATTCACAACCTTAACACATAGCCAAAGTTAAATTTTATGAATTGAGTAAGTAAATGAATCCTTTCTATCAAACTGTTTTTTTTATCTCTTTAAGCTGGCTTAGCCAAGTAAGATAAATTTTACTAAATTTTCAAATGAGTCAGATGCTAACCCTTGATTCCTGGCTCCAAGAATAGCCTTACTAATGCATGAATGCTCTGTATATGATGACTTAAAGGACAGCTTTTCATGGCTAAAGAAATATCAATAAAATTCTAACGTGTAAATACTGTATCGATCAGTAGACATACACATTTGTGTGCTCTCGCCCCATTCACATGCTGAAGCCCAAGTCCCTGATGGGATGTAGTTCTGTGGTGGGACTTTCCAGAAGCAATTACTTCTAGATGAGGTCATGAAGGTGGGTACCTCCAGATGGTATCTGTGCCTTTGCCTAAGATGACAGAAGAGAGAATGAGATCAGGAACCAGCAGCCAAGAAAGGCCATGTGAGCTCATGGGAGAAACCAAGAAGGGAAGCCTGATCAGGAATCAAATCTGCTGATACCTTGACTGTGGACTTCTAGCCTCCAGAACCGAAGAAATAAAGTTCTGTTGTTTAAGCCAATCTGTGGAACTGTGTTACTGCAGCCTGAACTAAGACAATCTGTATTTATTTATACATATTTAGTTTAAATATGTATAAATTTATTTAGTTATACATTTAGTTATACATACAGGCCTTTTGGCTAAGATCAAGTATAGTTATAAATAACAGAAAAAAACAAAACGCAGGGATGAGTGGCCAGTGCAAGGCTGGTATGGTAATGTAACAATTCTTTCTTGACCCACTTCACCATCTTTAACGTTTAAGCTTTCATTTCCATGCTCGTTTTGCCTCATAGTCACAAGCTGGATGCAGCACCTCCAGGTTTCCAATCTGTGTTCCAGTTGTGCATAAAAGACTGAAACAAAGTTGAACACTGTCATGTTTTCCTGGTGAGGTTTTGCATTATTTACTTGAGACAAGTTGCCTTCACCAGGGATTTCTATGTCTCTTTGGCTGGAACTATGTCACATGGCCACTTTGAACCGCAAAAGAAGTTGCATCCATCTCTAGATTCAGGGATCTTTTAATTGAGAAAACATACTGCAACCCTGGGCCCCTAGGACCATTCACCTTCCTTCACATTAATGCTCTACTTAGAATGTATTTCACCCACTTCAAGAGAAACAGCTGCAAGTTCCCTCAGCCACAGCATTGTATGTAAAGTCTAAGATTTCTGGAGATACGCAGATCTTCTTGTGATATCTGAGTCTGGCCCTCTCTTGCTGGAGCGTTCATCCCCGCCCAGGGCTGCTTTAGCTGCTGAGTTATGGATATGCGTGGGATGAATATGTGAGGCACAACAAACAGCCTGTACCTTTTGTATCTTCATGTTACCCATCACCTTTGCACTGTCGTTGATTGTCTTGGTAATAACAACAAAGTGAAAGCAAACTTGAACTGAGTCCAAGTCAGAATTCTTGCAAACTTGGACTCTGCGGTCTGGCCTAATGCACTGGGCCGGTTTTACTGTCTTTATATCAAAAATGACTCATGAGCCACATTCAGTAGCTCACACCCATAATCCTAGCTACTGGAAAGGTGGAAATCCTGAGGATTGCAGTTTGAAGCCAGCCTTGGCAAACAGTGAAACTCCATCTCAACCAATAAAAAGCTGGGCGTGACGGTGTGCACCTGTCTTCTCAGCTATTCGGGAAGTCTAAATAGGCTTACTATCCAGGCTGGCCTGGGCATAAGTGTGAGAAACTATTCAAAAAATAACTAAAGCACAAAAGGATTGGCAGTGTGGCTCAAATGGTAGAGCACCTGTCTAGCAAGTGCAAGGTCCTGAGTTCAAACCCCCATCCCACCAAAAGAAAAGCCCAAACTGGTGGATTCAATGAAGGAAACTTAATGATGGATTAATTCAGTCAACCAAGTCCACAAGCCCCTAAAAGAGCCAGGCAAACAAATAAGCCAGTGTCGAACAGACTTACAATTTTTACCTGTACTTTCTTCTAACAAAAGGCCAGAGAATCATTACCAGCCCCTCCCTTCTTCCTGCAAGGTCCCTCTTCTTCCTCTGAATTTAGAAGAAATTCCAGAAATTGTGAAGAAGAGAGTTGTGCTCCACGATTTTTCCTTATAGCGGCAAAAGTAGCATCTGATTTGCTACTGTGATATGTATAAGGGAGGCACTGCCTGCGGAGCGCACATCCTTTACCACCCCTGGCTCTCTACACGCTTTACAGCCTTTTCTAGTTTTCCATCAATAGAAAGAGAAGAGGTAGGAAATGCTTTTGCAGGAGAAAGAAGCCCATGAACTGAAGCCCGTTTCATTTGGAAATGTCTCACACGGTGGTTTTGAATCTGTATTCCTATACAGAACATGGCTTCTCATGAGCCATTCAGTAGTTGCAGGCAAAAGTATTTTAAAGCATCTTCTGGGTGTAGGTTTGACCTTCACTTTGGATATCTTTCTGGATCCTGTAAAACAGGTAACTTCTACATGCTGAAAGTGGAGATAGTTTGAACTAACACTGTATTTACTTCAGCCACTAGGGGGCGACAAGGCACAAAAAACGTGGAGCAGGTACTGAGCATTTCTCTGCCTTACAGGGCTCAGAAGACTTTTTGGGGACTGGGGCACACAAGGAAGGAGTCCTCAAAAGGCAGTTTAAAAAATAATCACTATGGGAAACATTAAACACGTGTACAGAAATCACATTTCTTTGGAATTCCTGGTGGCTACCCAGAGAAAAATAGATGAATATACTTAGATATTATCTTCCATATCAATAGTGAAAGAAAAAAGAAAACTCAGTTAAACTGAGAGCAAGGCACAAAAGACCAAAAGAAATGTTATAAAGTGTAGTTTTACTCATTTGGGGCTAACAACACTTAAAAGCATTTAGCATGAGATTGGCCTAGATTTCTATGCCAATTCTGTCACTTACTAGGCTTTGTGACATTATGCAGGTTGTTTAATTCTTTGAGCTTTGGTTTGCTCCTCTGAGAAGTGTGGATAGTAATAATTGCTACCCCATCGAGAGGTTGTGAAGTTTAAGTGAGGTAAACCATATGAAGAACTTAGCTCAGTTTGTTAGCCCCTCAGTAAATGTGAGCCAGGACTACAATTGGGATGTTCTTACAGCTCACTGTTGGGAATAAATTTTGTTCCTTTCAAAGTCTTTATGTCCTGGACTCAGGCTCCCAAGTGAGAGACCAGGCTAGGAATGAATGCACCCAGCTATAGGAGAAAGAAGTAACAGTGCACTGTGGCCCACATGCTGGTCCCCCTAGGGGCTCAGGCAAGCTGACCCACTGCAAGTAGATGCTGGGGTTGGCCAGTTGGCTGTCTGTGTCCTCCAGGCTCCTTGAAGAAAAGGAGAAGGCTGAGAGCATAGTGCAAATCTGGCTAGAAGGAGCAATGGCAGCTGATTCCTGCCCAGCATTCCTTTGCCTTTAAAACACCCTGTCTTGCTTGAAGTTGTGTTGACAGGAAGGTCAGCTGGCTGAGCAGGTGGCCAAGCAGAATCCCAGACAAGAAGGAAAGCCTGTGACTCCTGCTTCTATTCTTACTACTCTCTGGACTCTTTTTTCCCCCCAGCTCCTCTTTTGCCTCTTTTAGTCCTGATCTAAGGTTGCTATGAATTGGGAACACAGTGATGAACAGAGGTTGGGCCTTGCTCTGATAAAACCTACTTTCTAGTAGGAAAACAGATAATAAATAAGAGAACAAATCAGATAATTTATGATACTCGTTAGGTTGCAGGTAAAGATGAAAGTTGGGGTGGTCCAGAAAGGAAGGCTTCTCTGAGGAGGTAACATTAAACCTGAGGACTATATGATCAAGACAATTCATCCATGTGCAGATGACAGCATTCCAGGCTAGGGCAAAGGCTTCTTAGTGAGCCTGCTGCATTCGGGAGACAGAACCTAGGACCACAGGAGGTTAGGCAAATGTGGCAAGAAGGGAGGAGAGAGGTCAGAGGTCAGCTCATCCCATCAGGCTTTCCAGGCCAGAGTAAGGAGTTTGGATTTCTTTTGAAGCAACAGAGGTATTTTATTTTATTTTGTCACTGGAATTCCTTCTCTCCTTCAAGCTATGTTAGGTTAGGTTTTCTTCTGTCTGTCTTGTGGTTTGAGTTTCTAATCTTTAGCCTGTAGGGATCAGCCACCTTTCTCTCCTTGGGATGGTTGACCATCAGCAGAGGCAGGACCCTGAGATGAGTACAGTGCATGTGCCACAGTTGGAACTAATCTCCCATGCTAATCTCAGCTGGGCTATGCTGAAGCCCTGGTGAGCCAGTTTGTCTGATGGTAGTGAGCCTCTGGGGCCCCTCTAGGCACAAGGAAACATTAGAAAACAAATGTAAAAATAAAGAAAAGTCACAGCATATGGGCTGTGTAGGGGGAATGGGGAGAGAAAATTGGTTTCCTGGCCTCTGGAGCCACACCAAATGATGTGTTCAAATTCCAGGGATCGCATTTTTAAAAATCAGGTTCAGTAGGTCACTTACCCCTCATTAATAATGTATTATGTGAACTTCAAGGTGTAAACTTTTCAGAGTCTCTGTCAATAAACTCTGCCCTCTACCACTGTGGTCACCACAACTCAATTCCCCCTCATGGTGCTGATAACTTTGGTCCAAAGTCAAGGCAGTGGTTGAGGTTATTTATGCAAAGTTACTGGTGACTAAGGCATAAAATTCAAGTATACTAGCAGTAATGTAATTCTTATAACCAAGTATCTTACCTTGTAAAGGATGAGATAGGATTCACCTTTTAATCAACTAATACATATTAATCGAGCACTTACATCATGACAGTATTGTAAGTGATCAATGAACATGGTAAGTACCAGGTGAACAAGGGATGATGAATGTGTTTTCTGTCCTGTAACTTTTCATCTCTGTAAGACTGGAATTTCACACACAATGGCGGTTGAGCACTATTGCAAACACAGTGTCAACTGATATTGGGCCCCAGTGTTGAGTAGACAGTATCAAGGGGTGGGGTCTGTGGCACCTGGAGGGTACTTCCCCAGTCTGCAGTAGTCACTCTCTGTAGCATACTACATAGAGGGAGGACCCAGTTGCTGAATTTTTAACTTTTTGAAATAAGGAAATCTATATTGTCATATAAAATATGCTGTTTTTAAAATGTAGGTAACTAGTTAAAATTTTTTGTAGGGAATAAGCAGAATGTAATTTTAAGTGTATGCCTACATTAAAAATTAATTTATTAAAGCAACTGAGGCCAATAGGAAAAGGAGACCAGGAACTAGAGAAAAGGTTAGATTAAAGAGAATTAACCTAGAAGGTAACACCCACGCACAGGAAATCAATGTGAGTCAATGCCCTGTATAGCTATCCTTATCTCAACCAGCAAAACCCCTTGTTCCTTCCTATTATTGCTTATACTCTCTCTACAACAAAATTAGAGATAAGGGCAAAATAGTTTCTGCTGGGTATTGAGGGGGGGAGCGGGAGGGGGTGGAGTGGGTGGTAAGGGAGGGGGTGGGGGCAGGGGGGAGAAACAAACCAAGCCTTGTATGCACATATGAATAATAAAAGAAAAATGAAAAAAAAAATTAATTTATTTAATACTAATATGGATTTCCTAGATATCTATATAGGCAATTCAGATTTTTGTCAGAACCAAACAAAACATATCTACATGTGTACACACTGGTTGGTATATTGAAAATTTGCATATAGCTTTAGGCTTGTCTGTGTCTATGTATCTAAATAATAAATTTGAACAGTGCACTTCTTGTTTGCATCCTCTGATTTAGAATAATAAAGCACAACATCACAATCTACTTCCATGAAAATATTCTCTAATTTCTCTTTGAGTTGTTGAGTCTGTGTGAACATAAAGGACTCCAATTTGAAGGGCAAGGCAAGTTGTGGGAAAGCAAGGAAGGAGACTATAACAGGAATTCTCATTAAGAGGCACATGAAAGTGTCTCTTGTGTGAAAATGCCACAAAGAGAAATAAAATCCCACCTTGTTCTGTGTCATTGTGTCTATGAGATCTTCGCAAATAGGAATTTCAATACCATGGCCTTAGCTTCTTGAAATTGAAATGGCCTAGAAACAAATAGGTCTTTGTGGGGGAGCCAAATGATATGCATTTAATAAGTTGGATAGATTCATAAATCAAAGAATGTAACAGAGAAGAAGTGGAACCCTCCCCCATGCTACCTCCTAAGTGAGTTGTGATTAGGCACTATGACTGTGTTCATGCTAGTGGAGCCCTGTCATTAACACTCATTTATTGTCTTGCAATTTCCTCACCTTCTGAAGAGAACAAATATTGGAATTAGTATCCAAAGGGTCATCTGGGCAGCACAGGGCTGGCTTGGACACTTGCTAGAGCCACACGAATAAACGTTAGGAAATATGGCCAGCACATGTGTTATCACTGGCAATGTGCAACACAGCCTTTTCCAAACAACAATCCCAAGCACAACCTAAAAGAGCAGAGCCAGCTGAAAGAAATTGCCCAGATGTTTCCCCTGCTTGTAAAATAAAATGCCACACAATAAACTGTGAGAGATGACATCAAAGTAGTCTGCAAAGCCAGGGTCCTTAATGGAGTCAAAGACAGCCCTCCAGCTTTCATGCATTTGCCATCACACCTTGGCATGGGCTGCTTTGGCACTGGCCAGCTCTATTTGGAAAGCACACATCTGGAAGCAATGTCACAGATGCTCCAGAAGTTCATTTTTCTGTTGATAAGAAGTTGCTTTTGTCAGAAAAAGAACAAATAACCCAAGTTTCTCAGTTAGACAGGCTTTTCGCTTCCAAGAAGAGAAGGGGGTTTCTAGGTATAATCTAAAACAAAAAGACATAAATACCATATTTTCTTAATCTATTCATCAGTAGTGGGGCATCTTGAACGCTTTCATAACTTAGCTATTGTGAATAATACTGCAATAAACATGGGTGTGCAGGTGCCTTTATTGTACATTCTTTTGGGTATATCCCTAGGAGTGGTATTGCTGGATCACATGGCAGATCTATTTTTAGTTTTTTGAGGAGCCTCCATACTGTTTTCCATAGTGGTTGTACTAATTTACACTCCCACCAACAGTGTATGAGGGTTCCTTTTTCCCCACAGCCTCACCAACATTTATTGTTGTTGGTGTTCTTAATGATAGCTATTCTGACAGGAGTGAGGTGGAATCTTAACTTGGTTTGATTTTCATTTCATTTATTGCTAGGGATGTTGAGCATTTCTTCCTGTTTTTGGCCATTTGGACTTCTTCCTCTGAAAAGGCTCTGTTCAGTTAATTTTCGCATTTCTTCATTGGGTCATTGATTTCTTGGGAGTTTAGTTTTTTGAGCTCCCTGTGTATTCTGGTTATTAATTCTTTGACTGATGTATAGCTGACAAAGATTTTCTCCCATTCTGTGGGTGGCCACTTTAATTTGATGACCATTTCTTTTGTTGTGCAGAAGCTTTTTAATTTCTTGTAGTCCCATTTGTCAATCTGTTCCCTTAGTTGCTGGGCCCTTTGAGTTCTATTGAGGAAGTCATTGCCTAGGCCAATGTGTTCTCTGTTCTTTCTTGCACTAGCTTCAAAGTTTCAGGTCTTACATTAAGGTCCTTAATCCACTTTGAGTAGATACTTGTACAGGGTAAAAGACATGGATCTAGTTTTAGTTTTCTGCATGCAGATATCCACTTTTCCCAGCAACATTTGTTGCTTTCTCCATCATATTTTTTTGATGCCCTTGTCAAAAATTTGGTGGACATAGCTGTGTGGATTCATATCTGGGTCTTCTGTTCCACTGATCTTCAAGTCTGTTTTTGTGCCAGTACCACAAAAATAATAAAAAATAATAATAGTATAGTTGAAGTCAGGTATTGTGATACTTCTAGCGTTGTTCTTTTTGCTCAGTGTTGCTTTGTCTTTTTGTGCTTCCAAATGGATTTTAGGGTTGATTTTTCAATCTCTGTGATGAAAGACATTTGGATTTTGATGGGGGTTGCATTGAATGTGTACATTGCTTTTGATAATATAGCAATTTTCACAGTATTGAGTCTGTCAATCTATTAGCATGGGAGATCTTTCCATCTTCTGTAGTCTTCTTTGATATCTTTCTTCAGTGGATTTCTTCAGTGGTTTATAAGTTTCATTGCAGTGTTTATATACAATGGAATTTTATTCAACCATAAAGAAGAATGAAATTTTGTCATTTGCTGGTAAATGGATGGAATTGGAGAACATCATCTTAAGTGAAGTTAGCCAGGTTCAGAAAGCCAAAGACCATGTTTTTCTCTCATATGTGGAATATAGACCTAATTCAAGCAATATTATGAAAAACAGGTCACATTAAGGGGAAGTCACATACAAGAGAGGGAGAAGGTAAAAGAAAGAAGTTAAGAAAGTGAATATGGCTATACAAGAATGAATATGGAATTTTTTAATTTGTTTTTTGTTTTATCATTCATATGTGCATACAAGGCTTGGGTCACTTCTCCCCCCTGCTCCCACCCCCTCCCTTACCACCTACTCCACCCCCTCCCTTTCCTCCCCACCCCCTCAATACCCGGCAGAAACTATTTTGCCCTTATCTCTAATTTTGTTGAAGAGAGAGTATAAGCAATCATAGGAAGGAACAAGTGTTTTTGCTGGTTGAGATAAGGATAGCTATACAGGGAATTGACTCACATTAATTTCCTGTGCGTGTGTGTTACCTTCTAGGTTAATTCTTTTTGATCTAACCTTTTCTCTAGTTCCTGGTCCCCTTTTCCTATTGGCCTCAGTTGCTTTAAGGTATCTGCTTTAGTTTCTCTGCATTAAGGGCAACAAATGCTAGCTAATTTTTTAGGTGTCTTACTTATCCTCACCCCTTCCTTTTTAAACCTGTTGAAATTACCGTAAGAAGGGAACTAAGGTAGAAAGGAGAAAAAATGGAGCTGATGAACCAATTCAGTCTAAAACACATCTATACATGGAAGTGTCACAAGGAAACTCCCTGTATAGCTATCTTGAACAAACAAAAATGTCAGCTTTTAAAATAAAATTGGAGAATAGAAGGGTAGAACAGGTCCTGTCTGGGGGGCTGGTATCAGTGGGAGGGGGGAGGATGTGGAAAAAGGGTATAAGAGGGTGAATATGGTACATGTTCTGCGTACACATGTGTATAAATGAAAAAATGAGACTTGTTGAAACTATTTCAGGAATGGGGGGAGGAGGGACAAAGGCGAATGATAGAGGGGCTGAATTCAGCTATGATATACTTGACGTATTGTAAAAACATTTATAAATGTCATTATGCACCCCCAGCACAATAATAAAAAAAATTTAAAAAATAAAACAAGAAGATAGAATAATCATAAAGTGCCAGTTAGATATCCTCCTGTGTCAGAGTCTGACTTGTGTCTGACCTTTTCTGATTAAGTCACAACACTGATGGGAGACCTGACATTTCATAGGTCTATTCTTATGTCATCTTAGATTATGCACATGAGCTTGATTTACAATGGTCAATTCTTGCTCTTGGGTGCTGAATCCCACTTTGGCTACGGAAATACATAAGATTAATATCTGCCTAGGAGCATCCTTACAAATTATTTACAAGGGTTGAGTACAAATGTCCTGGCTATAAGGGGGCCAACTGAAGTCTCCAAAGTATGAAGTGTAAGAAACCTTATCTTTTTATAAGTTGATTATCTCAGATATTTTGTTATAGTAATGGAAATTCAACTAACATAAGCAGTTTCAAAATACGGCCCTCAAATTCGTTGACACTACTTACATTGAGAGGTGAGTCCTATGTCCTTTCTCCTTGACTCTAGGCACAGTTGCTACCTGACCAACAAAATACAGTAGGAAGGACCCTGTCCAATTCTCAGGGTTTAGGATTTAAGACACCAGTAGTTTTTTCTATTTGTCTCTTGGGAAAGTTTTTGTTGGAACCAACCTACAGTGTTATGAGGAAGACAAGCAGTCACGTGGCGAGGTCTTGTGTATGTGTTCTAGCTAACATTCTTAGCTGATGGCCCAGCTGACACCCAGCAAAATCCCCAAGGCATATGAGCAAATGAGTCCTCAGCCCCTGAATGTGAGTCCCCTTCAGGAAGAACCTGCTGACATTTCATGAGCAGAGAGAAACCAAGCTTACAGTGCCTCCTTAAATTGATAAAAGGAATGGAGGTTCTTTTAAGCCACTATGTTTTGGCTGTAGTTTCAATCCTGTATTCTAGTACGCAGTCTGAAGCAATAACCAAAATAACGACTAACCAAGGTGATTCTTAAGTACATGACCCACAGACTTTAAAAATACTTTCTGATAATTGGGTGCACCAGATTATATCAAAGCATTTGAAGGTAAAAATAATTGAAGAAAATGTTGTGGCCAATGGTGAAATGCAGAAAATATTTATTATGAGGCCTCTCAGTAACGTGAATAGGATGAATTTCAGTCTGCATACAGACTACAGGAGAATTAACTTTTACAGCATTTTTTTTGGGGGGAGGGTTATTTTGTAATTTTACTTCACAATAAGTTGTAACATCCCAAACCATCAATATCCTTCTATACCATCTTAAAGGGCTCTATAGTATTACTTTTATTGATCTTTGTATATTAATTTAACTAGATGCCAGATTTTATATATCAAAGGTACTTCCTACTTTTCCTTTTAAATCTTTCCATAGATCTCTGATTACTTATTTCCCTTTTTTTGGGGGGGGGGACGTACTGGAGTTTGAACTCAGGGCCTTGTGTTTGCTAGGCAGGCACTCTACCCCTTGAGTGATGATTTATTTATTTATTTTATTATTTTATATTTTTCTTAGCATATTTCAATACTGCAGCTTCACCTGCTCCTTTCTTCATTCCATTCCTTTGTGATGCTGAGCCACTGGGGGCTTCTGACTTCCATCACCTGTTCACCCTGTGGCATCTACTGAGGCTTCCTTGGTCTCATGTCCATTAAAAGACCACCGTTTAGGGTTTCTAGGCTGGTTCATGTCCAGCATTTAGAACTGCTCTGTTCCCTGCTTAGGATGACAGTCACAGTGGGCAGCCATTTCTACTCTGTATCCTGCTGCCTTCCTAGGCCTCCAAGTGGGAGAGTGAAGTGGGGAACTGAGTGACATGGATCAGATTTAAGAAAAAGAGAATATAGTACTTTGCTCCAGCTAATTGTTGCCATGAGGAATTATGGGCCTGGGTGACAGTGTCCTGATATTTTAAGAGAATTCTGAAGTGAAAATTGTCATGAAGCATCTCTTGATATTGTGTGTAGCAAAGACAGCATTTAAAAATTTATTGCAAAGACAAAATTAAGTGTATCCGTGAGCCAGTCTTATAGCCTGGCAGTTTATAAACTTGGATTTAGTTAATTTTATGTATGTGTGGATTGCCAGGGAAGGACTACAAACTGCAAAACAGAGTAAATACTAAAAAGAAATATTGGAACTTAAATTCTATTCATGAATTTTTAAAAAGTATGATCCCAGTGAAGAAGAGGAGATAAGGAGCATAATTAAACTTCAAGAAAAAGAGATTCTCAATCTAGTTTCAAATGAAGGGAGTTTCCTTTTATGTGTAGAATAATCAAACTTGCAATTCAGTGTAGGGCCTAGAGTGTTACATCTGAAAAAGAGACAGGGAAAGAACTGAACAGGAGAGAGCTGTGAAGATACAACACGTCAGTTTATAGAGATTTAAGCAAGCAGACTTTCCTTCCTTTCTGATGGCAGTTTTCAATGTAGCTATATCCTCAGACTCAAAAGCAAAGTAATTGAAATTATGCAGCATTTCTTTACTTTGAATATGATACCACTCCTAGCATAATCGTGAACTTTCCCACTTGGACATACTTATTGTTCTCTGAGTTTAGCTTCTAATGTTAATTAAAACAATATATTACACTTAAGGGTCTACAAAATGAGCCAGGGACAAGGAATACAAAGGCTTGCAAAATGAATATAGGTCAAGTGGGATGCAGTGTAGAAGAGGATTTTAATGCTGATGTCCTCCTGTGAGCTATCAGTCAGAGAGCTTGGAGAATGGTTTAAAGTTCTCCATAATATGAGAGCTGCAGTTATGGAGGACATACAAGAGGGCACCTAAGCAATGCATAGGGTGAAGTTGTATTTGTAGGTTGGACTCCCATTGAAGTGAGAAAACAAAACAAAAATAAAGCCACTTCTAACTGATCTAAAGTTAGAGAAGAAATGTTTCTCAGATAACCAGGCTGACCAGGACAGGGCTGTTGTAGTTTTCTTGAATGTCTCAAGTGATGTTTTTGGGATTCATTACTTTCCTCCTCTTGATCCAACTTGACACCAGCTCAGAAACTCCAGCTAACATTCAAGTCTCAGGTTCAAGTCCAGGGGAAACCAGAGAGCATTTCATTTTGGTGGGTCAGGCTCAAGCTCCAAGACTGGCTTTTATTGCACCAATCTGAATCAAATGCCAGCTCTGGGCCCAATATTGTGGTGAAGAGAATGTTAGTGCTCTGCTGGCCAGGATGCGGTAAAGCAGACAATCACCATTAGAGCTTTTCTTTGATTTTTTTCCCGTCATTTTTCTCAATGTGCTTCAGTTTGGGTTCTTTGCATTCATCTGTCTTTCAGTTAATGATGGACCCTCTTTTATCAGTGTTCTGTCACTAAACCAATCTCTTGAGTTCTCACTTTCACACATTACATTTTTAAATTCCAGAATGTCTGTAGATGATTTTGTATAGAATCACCCAAAGGCATGTTCAAAGAAGCATTGTTTAAAATGGACAAAACTGGAACCAAAATAATTTCTATTATTCAATTTCTAAAGTGGGACAAAAAAATTGTATCATATTCATAGACATAAGAGTGGGATATCATATATTAATGAAAATGAATAAACTTCAATTATATCTGACATCATGTATAAAAGTTAAAAACATGGAATTAAGACAAGTCAGACACAAACTAATGTATGATCATATTTATATAAAGTTCAAAAACAGGCTAAGGTAGTTAAGGATCGATAAAATCCCTAACTATAAAAATATAAATGAAAGCAAAGATCACTGACAAAGCTACAGTACGTGCTTTTGGGTATGTGCAGCGTATTTTGCAATAAAGCCTAAGAGAACGAAAGGAGGCGATATGGTTTTTGGCAAGCACGCGAGAACATAAGCAATTTCCCTCTGCCTTTTCTCTACAGTTACTTCAGCTGCCTTATTTAAACACAGCCCCCCAACACCCCTCCGTGAGGGTGTCTCCTGTGGCCTGCACTTTCCACCCTTGTCCTAGAAAAGTGGTACATAATCTCCAGAAGTCCTCTGTTAGTGTACAGAAAATTCGGAGTGCATTCTAGAAAGAGATATATCACCTGTTTCTCACCATCAATATGGTAGGTCCCAGGAACAACAGGAGATAAACTGAAATTTCAAGGAAAGCAGAAATAAGACAAATGATATTGTACACTAAGAATTAAACTATACCATCCGATAATTAGTTGAACAGAGATTTGTAGACTCTTACAAAATAATAGGTAAGATTTGTTTAGTATTTACTAAGGCTACTGTGTTAAAAGTGTTATATATATAATCATTACAACAATTTTATAAATTCAGTAGGTTTATTATCTTTCTATTAAAACTTATAAACTTATAAAATTAAACTTCATAATCTGATTAAAACTGGTTTTCAATAAAGTTCTCAAGGTCATATGGCCAACATATGGCAGAGCTGAGACCACCTGGCTCTTGTGCCCTTGTTCCGAGCATTCACCTTGAAATAATCTGTATGAAGAAGGTGCATGGCTCCCAGGCCTGAGCAAGACTGGAGGATCCATTGTACTCTCTACTATTCAGCATCAGCAGTGCAGAAAACCTGAGTAACTTGGGAGGACCAATCTGTGAACTCTTCAGAAAGTGGGGGGAGGGTGGGTGGTTCTGCCAGTAGCCCCTGATTCTTGTTCCTTTGATTAAGTTATTCCAACCCTTGTGTCATTAAACATTTTGGTTTTGCAAGTAATCTCTTGTCCTCTGAATTCTTGTTTAGCAAGCAGCTTTCTGATTAGAATTTGGCATTCCAAAAGGATTCCATTTAGAATTTGGAGTCTGTCGATTTGAATATTTGAGTGTGTGTGTGTGTGTGTGTGTGTGTGTGTGTGTATGTGACAGCTTTTATTTCTCATTATCTACCAATGTATTACCAGTATATTGCACATTAATTTTCCAAGCTGTATTTTCTCATTAGTGATTGAGCTTTGAAATAAAGTCTTGAAGGAAGGACTTTCATGATTGGATTAGTGCCCTTATGAAAAGCCATACAAGGGAAAGCTTGTTCTCTCTCTCTCTCTCTCTCTCCAGGCACAATGAAGGATAGTGTTAGCACACAGCAAGATTGGGAAGATTGGGGCCACCTATAAACAAGGATGGTTAGGAGTCCCTAACCATGGACTCCTTGCCTTCTGAACTGTGAGAAAATTCGTGCATATTATTTAAGCCACTCTGAGTTTGATATTTCGTTACAATAGCCCATGCAGGCTAATATATGAGAGTGGAAAAACACAGAGGCAACCTTTCTTTGAGTGACTGAGAGATGCAACAGACAGGGAAGGACAATCCAAGAATATGAAGAACGTAGGGAGCATCACCTTAGAAAGAATAATACTGGCTTCCTTTAAGACTGTCCTATGCTTGGTATTCTGCAGCAGGCCTTCAATCTCAGGCTTTCTGCTCTCTGCATCTGTTTTATTCAATAGAAGAATGTCACCAGTGTCATCAACCTGAGCACACTTTGAGAAAGTAAAAAAAAACTTGACTCTCTATAAATGTTTCATTACACAGCATTCCTTTCACAGATCATTCTTTCCTTTCTGGGAAAGAGTCAGGGTTTAAAACCCAGGGAATGAAGTTAGCAGGTCTCCAAATGCTGTTTGGTTTTTTAAAAGCCTGGCCATCTGACCATGGTTTTTTCAAGTCAAACAGCAGTTTAAAATCGAAGAGGCTTTGAAGTTAGAGACCTGCAGTGCTGTAAGCTACTTCTCTCTCTCTCTCTCCTGAAATAGCAGGTGAGATCACATGAGAAAGTTTGTACAGATACTGCTTGTGTTCCTCTACACAGAGATCATTTCTTAAGATTTTTTAAATGTACAGGAAAAAAATTCAGTGTGCTCAGTAAGACTCATTTAACCACACTATTATTACTTTAAACACTGAAACTATCATTTTCTCTTCATTTTTAAAATAATGGATAGAAAGAGCCAGACTATTGGAAGGTCACATAGCAAGTCAGGATCAATGCTGATTTTAAACTCATGATGATAGAGGCCTCTATAAAGCATGCAAAAGTCCTGATAACAATAGTTATCTTTTTTATTGTACCAACAGCATGCTATCACTATGCTTGCTACCTTGTATTACTTTTCACTATTACAGGACAACCTCAGTGAAGATATCAGAATGGATAAAGGCAGTGAGGTTCAGAGAATTTAAGTAACTGGACCTAGACACACTACTCATAAGAGGTTGGTTCAGAATATAAAACAATCTCTCTGACTGAAAAATCCATATTCTTTTTTGCTCTTATGCCATATAGCATCTATAGTGATACCTACATTCCTGGAAAGGCCCCATAAATCTGCTAAGCATTAATTTTTCATTCTAGAATAAAAAGCTTCCAATGAGAGTAAAAATGAATATTAGTGGTCCAGAGATTTGAATGTTTTTCATTTTTCTACTATTGAAATTCTTTCAGAGCAAGGCTAATTATTATTATTTTTAAAATTTTTTATTATTCATTTATAATGTGCGTACATTGTTTGGGTCATTTCTCCCCCCGCCCCCTCCCCTACTTTCTCCCCATCTCCCCCGCTCAATTCCAGGCAGAACCTGTTCTGCCCTTATCTCTAGTTTTGTTGAAGAGAAGACATAAGCATAATAAGGAAGACAAAGCATTTTTGCTAGTTGAGTTAAGGATAGCTATATAGAGAGATTCCTAGCATTGCTTTCATGTACACATGTGTGATGACCCAGGTTGATTCATCTCTAACTGATCTTTACACTGGTTCCTGATCCCCTTCTCCTGTTGACCTCTGTCACATTAAGGTTTCTGTATTAATTCCTCTGCAGTGGGGACATCAAATGCTTCCATGTTTTGGGTTTTCTGTCTAACCCCGTACCTCCCGTATATGTTCTCCCCTTTTCATGTAACCCAAGTCCTACAACATTGCTGTATTTGCCCTAAATCTAAAGACCACATATGAGGGAGAACATACAATTTTTGGTCTTCTGAGTCTGGCTAACCTCACTCAGAATGATGTTCTCTAGTTCCATCCTTTACTTGCAAATGATAAGATTTCATTTTTCTTCATGGCTGAGTAAAATTCCATTGTGTATAAATAGCACAGTTTCTTAATCCATTCATCAGTAGTGGGGCATCTTGGCTGTTTCCATAACTTGGCTATTGTGAATAGTGTTGCAATAAACATGGGTGTGCAGGTGCCTCTGGAGTAACCTGAGTTGCATTCCTTTGGGTATATCCCCAAGAGTGGGATTGCTGGATCATATGACAGGTCTATGTTTAGATTTTTAAGAAGCCTCGGTTAATTTTTTTTTAAATAAGCTTATGTATGTGCAGAGACTGAGGGCTCTGTTTTATCAGTGTGTTCTGTTCAAGAACTTAAGTGATTATAGTAATGCACATTTGTCCATTAATTTTCAAGTCAGAGGTCAATTGTCTGGAAGAAGACAAGTGGGTCAGAAAAGAAGCCATGCCATGGAGATGAGGTTAACCTGCACTGGATCAAAGTTTCCAAAGAAAGTGGGGAATTGCATGCCATGAACTGTCACCAAGGAAGCAGTCTACCCACAAAATAAAATAAATACAAAGAAATTAGAAGTTGGGAGTTGGCTTGTTATAATAATGTGTGAAATGAAGAATTGATGAACTTAAGGTAGTTATAAACACCCCAGATGGGAGGCATAAAGGCATATTTGGTAGCAGTCTTCTGCACTAATGAGGAAATGATGTTGATATGTCCTCATGGAGAGGAAAAGCAACTCATTAGCTTACTTCATGATAATGCTTGCAGGATAATCCAACAACCCTCGTCCCCAGCCCTGATCCTGTATTCTCTAAGTAACCTTCCAATGGTAATTGTGTTTCCTAAGTATAACTTACTCTTGGAAAGGAAATGAGTGGACAGCATGATGGGACTATCCAATCACACTTGGCAGTGTGATTTCTCACTGGAAATTCAGATTCCAATTTCTACATTGGATGTAATTGGGTGATACAAACCAGGTCTCTTCCCGCTGACTCTTCAAAGCCCTGGATCTGCAGAATTGATAATAGCAAACACCTACATTTGTATAGTAATTTACAGCTTACAAAACCTTTTAACTCCTGCCTTTTCACTATGTTGGCTAGTAATTATGATCTCTGTCTTATTGAGACTTAGAAAGTTTAGGTGAATTTCTGCAGGTCATATAAGCTAGAGGAAGAATGAACACAAAACTCAGGGCTTCTGACACCAAATTCAGAACTTCACTACTAAGAACAAGCAAAGGTATAGATATTTATGAGACAGAGTTCAAAACAATTTGCAACCTTACCAATATGTAGACATAATGCAGCCTCCTTGTTTATGAGTTAAAAGAAGGATTAAAAAAAAACTTGTTTAAGCATCACCCCTACTATTCCCATTTTCCCAGTGCTGACACCACTTTCTGACTCTAGATTTGCTGATTCTTGAAGTTCTATTTAAATAGAATCATGTTGTATCAAGTCATTTAGGCTTCTTTTTTTACCCGTATTGTAGCAGGTATCCGTACTTCTTATTGTTAAATAACATTTCATTGCATGGATGTAGCACATTTTTGCTATATACTTGTAAGTTTTAGATATTTGGACTGTTTCCATGTTTTGACTATTGTGAATAGTACTTCTAAGAGCATTCATATACAAGTGTTTGTGTGATCATATATTTTATTTTTCATGGTTGTACAACTAGGAGTGGAGATATTAAATCATATAACCCTATATTTAACCATTTGAGGAGCTGCCAGACTCCTTCGAAGCTGCTGTACTATTTTATATTCCCACCAGTAGTATATGAATTCCAGTTTTCCCACATTCTCATCAACACCTGGTATCTGTCAGCCATCTTAGTAGGTGTGAAATGATGTCTTATTATGGTTTTGTTTCTGTTTTCCTGATGGATAACCATGTTGAACATCTTCTCATATGCTTATTGGATACTGATCTATCTTCGCTATAGAAACGTCTATTCAAATTCTTGGTTGATTTAAAACATTGTGCTGTTTGTCTTTGAGTTACTGAGTTGTAATAGTTCTTTATCTATTCTAGCTATGATTGTATAATTTGAAAACATTTTTTCCATTTCTTTTTTTTAAAACATTTTATTAGGATATATTCACTATACAGGGGAATTCATAGTGACAATTCCAATTAGACTTATATTGTACATTATTTACATTGCCCCCATTGTCTCTCCCCTTCAACCCCCTTCCCTACCCCACTTAAAGCAATTGCAAGAGGTTTCTTAGTTCCGTTTTATATAGCTATATGAAGTCCATCTACCATATACCATCACCTTAATCTCCTTCAATCACTTTCCCCTTCTCACTATTACCCCCACACACTCTACCTATTTTACAGTCCTGTATTTAATTATTAATATTTAAGTTGATGTTCTAAGTGGTGTCCGAATGTATGTCCACTGTGGGTATTCTTTACTTTGACCCATTCAACCCCTTCCATTACTCTCCATTACCCCTTTTCCTCCCACCCCATATTTTTTAATAGTTTTCAATACAATATCCTTCTATCCTTTACCTTTACATCTTATGTTATGCCATATTACTGATGCTCTATTATTCTCTTTTCCTTTCCCTCTTTCCCTGAGTTCCATAGAGGTAGTTCCACTGTTACAAACATGATCTACATATGAGTTTGTATATGATCATGTTTGTTTTGTGTATATGTTTATCTTTTGGATCTATCCTCCACACGTGAGAGAAAACATGCAGCCTTTGTGTTTCTGAGCCTGGTTTACATCACTTAACATAATGCTCTCTAATTTCATCCATTTACCTTCGAGCCACATGTCATTGTTCCTTATGGCTGAATAATACTTCATTGTGTATACATACCACATTTTCTTGACCCATTCACAGTTGTAGGGCACCTGGGTTGTTTCCATAGCTTAGCTATTATGAATAGTGCTGCAATGAACATTGGTGTACAGGTGTCTCTACTGTATCCTGACTTACGTGCCTGTAGGTAGATGCTCAGGAACAGTACCACTGAATCATATGGCAGTTCTATCTTTAGTTTTTTGCTGATACCTCCTTACTGCTTTCCACAGTGGTGGTACTAATTTGCATTCCCACAAACAGTGCATAAGAGTTCCTGTTTTGCTGCATCCTCATCAGCTTTTGTTGTTTTGCCTTTGATTATGACCATTTAAACTAGAGTGAGATGACATCTAAGTGCTGTTTTGATTTGCACCTCTTTTATAACCAGGGAAGTTGAGCACTTTCTCATGTATTTACTGGCCATTTGTACCTCTTCCTTGGAGATTTCCCTATTTAATTCATGTGCCCATTTCTTCATTTGGGTGTTTATTCTTTGGGGGTTGAGTTTTTTGAGTTCCCTGTAGATTCTGGATATTAATCCCTTATTGACTGAGTAGCTGGCAAAGATTCTCTTCCATTCTGTGGGCAGTCTCTTGAGTCTGGTGACTGTTTCCTTTGCTGTGCAGAAGCTCTTTAGTTTGATGCAGTCCCATTTGTTCATTGTTTCTCTTAAATGCTGAACCTTTTGAATTCTGTTTAAGAAGTTGTTCCTTATGCCTGTCTGTTCCAGTATGTTTCTTCCTGCTTCCTGGAGTTGTTTCAGAGTTTCAGGCCTTATATTAAAATCTTTGATCCACTTTGAGTTGATTTTGGTTCAGAGTACTTTTCTCCCATTTCATGGGTCACTTTTTCATTCCCTTGATGATGCAAGTTTTAAATTTTGATAATATCCAATTTATCTATTTTTCTTTTGTCACCTGTGCTTTTTGCATAAGATTAACTCTTTCTGAATAAGGAGAAAACCTGATTAGAGGCCCAAATGACATGAATTATTGCTGTGGGATAAAGTATAAAAGAAAGGACAGTTTCAGATACTACATGCTTGATTTCATGGAGTTTACATTGTGATAAAAAGAAAGAGTAAAGAAACAAAAGGCTAGGAACAATAAAGAAAGGGTAGAGAAAGTACTGATGAGGGGATAACATTGAAATGAATTTTATTCCTGTTTCTTTGTTATACAAATACATACCAGCAAAGTATAGCCACCAAATAATATATTTTACATTTAATTTTTTCATGTTTTTCTAGAAATGGAAACAACCATGATGGTGTTGTATCTTTTCCTTTAAAACAAATACAAGTCCAATGAGTTGTCTATGTATTTGTATGTGATGTAATGACTTATTTTAAACTACTTTGCTTTTGTGTATATACCATTACTAAAATAGTCCTGGCTTATACATAAATCTTAAACGTCCTCTGAACTTAATACAGTCTCTTTATACAAAACAAGATATATGTACCTTTTACCTATTACACAATTAGATTTTCTTCCTGATCTGTTGACAGGTATTTTATGAGTAACATCTGCAATATCCAGTAATCTGCTGCAAGAAATAGTGCTGATTTCATTAGGAAATAATTTGCCTTTCAAAACAGTTCTTCATATATTCCAAACACTCTCTAATAATACAACTTAATAATACATCATCAAGGAAAATGCTAGATACAGCAAAGGAAAGCTAAGTATATTCTGTTCAATGTTGAAAGGAAAATTGAGTGGAGAAACTTTATCTACACTTTTGCATAATATATATTTATACCATTATGATGTTCATGGTTGCTTTGTGCCTAAGTTTATATCTGGTTTTAGTTTTATTTACCCTCCCAAATTAAATTTTAAAGTGCTCTTGGGCTACACACTAGCAATATGAGGATGGTTACAGAATCCAAACAGCAGTCTTAAGCTCTTAATCAAAGGTTTAACTAAACTGTTATTTTTGGGGAAAAGATCCCTTTATTAAATGATTTAAACTGAAGCAAGCAAACATCTATATTTAAGAATAAAGCTCAAAGGTATCTTTGAACTAAACCAAGTGCAAGTTATGATTTCATACATTCCCTATTTATTTTCAATTTTTCTCTTTCAGCTAATTCCAATCTTATTTTCATGCACTCGTTTTTGCTAGAGATTCTCCTATTGCTGACTGTGTTTATCTAATATGAAACCCAACTCTTCCTAGAATTTGAACAAGTGTCCCAGAATTTAGCATATTCTGTAACTAAGGGATTTTAAGTTTTTTTCCTTCCCTCTCACAGGTAACTGATTTAATTTTTTACAAAATGTAATTCTGTTCACACCAGTTGTTCTTGTTTTATATTATAACTATGTTGTTTAATTGGGAAAATGAAGAAATGATTACAAAAAGGAAAAAAAGATTTTGTTTTCATGAGAATAAAATGAAATGTTTGGTAAAGAGTCTAAAATTCAGAGTCTTATTTAGTATTCAAAACAAACTCAAAAATTACTATGCAAAAATGAGCAAAAGTTACTATGCAAAATTAAACTAAAATTTTAGAGAAACTGCAACAAAAGTAGAGTTGTTTAAATCTGCAATATAAAGTCTTCCAATTGCATTTATTTGTGCATTCCTTTATTTTTCCTACAAACATTTTATTTTGTATTTACTATGTGTACTAGACAGCTGAGTAGCTAAGAATATGAAAATAAGCAAATCATAGACCTTAAGAACATAAAATATACCAGTGGAAGAAATTGTGGACACATATATTGCAAGAAAATGTCATGACTGTGTCAAAAGAGTGTCTTTAAAAAAGACATTTTTAAAAAAAGATATTTTTGTTATTTCATTATAGTTATATAGGTTGTTTCACTGTGACATTTCCACAGAGAGACATGTATTTATTTCAAATTGGTTTATTCCCTCCATTATTCTCCTTTCTACATAGGTGATTCTTAAGGTGATTTCAACAGGTTTCAATGTCCCACACTCATGCTTGTATAGAAAGTACATCTTCTATAGTCATACTCTTTACTTTCTTCGTTTACCCTTCCCCTCCAACTAGTGACCTTGCCTTAGCATAACTCATTTTATGATCCTGTCCCTCACTGTCTTGATTTCTGCTCATTGTTCAGTGGAAATTTCACCTTGGTATGTTAATATATGGTACTTAAGTCAATTTCCATTACTCTTTCTCAACTTTTCCCCCAAATCCCATGCTATTGAACAATTTTCAGTGTGTCTTGTGTCTTGTTCCTAAACAGATGTGATGTATTTCATTATTATTCACTCTATAATATTTCCTTCTTTTTTTCCTCCTATGGTCTCCTCTCATGGTCTCTTCTAATCGTCTCACTTTTGAATATATGTTTTGTATGTACTATGTATTTTGTATATACCTGATAACAACAAAATTGCATTCTTCTTTATGGCTGTATAAAATTCCATTGTACAGAAATACCACATTTTCTTAATCCATTCATCAGTTGTGGGGTATCATGGCTGCTTCCATAACTTAGGTATTGCAAATAATGCTGCAATAAACATGGATGTGCAGGTGCCTTTATTGTAAAAAAAATTAGAAATGTATAAATGTACATGTGTTACTGATTCAAAACAGATATTTAAGAATGATTTTTCTCCTCTGATAATATGAAATGTGTTATCAATCAATATAAGTATTTGAAAACAAAAAATATAAGGAAGAAAATAAGGTTATCTCCAATTCCATTACTCAAAGAATTAGCATAAATTTTTTGGTGAATTTTCTCCCAATCTTAGGCCTGTATTTCTGTCTCTTTCTAGCTAATGTTGTATTAATTATGTCATTTTTATTCTATCATATTAACACTAAAGTTATATAATAATATGCATTATATGTACTCTTACTTAAAACATACTTTCATACATTATTAGGATCATTTCCTTTCTCCTTAGTAGTCCTTAAAACATATTAGTGACAAATAATAATCAAGCATTAAAAGGGTTTGAATATTA
The DNA here is from genome assembly GCF_047511655.1 of Castor canadensis. Classification (NCBI taxonomy): domain Eukaryota; kingdom Metazoa; phylum Chordata; class Mammalia; order Rodentia; family Castoridae; genus Castor; species Castor canadensis. The sequence continues at coordinate 87,541,921 of NC_133394.1, forward strand.
AATATCTACAATGAAGAAAATTAAGTAAACAATATTAGATTTAAATAAAGATGTCCCCCAGAAAGGGGCATAAAACCCTACCAGGTTGTCAGGTTTTACATATTCTCCATTAGAAAGTCAAACATCTGAACTACCTTATAGAGAGGCACTGATATTTTTCACGTCAATTGACCCTTTTGGAATAATATGAGTCACAATGACATGGCAGGATATCGTAGGTTGAAACAACTCTCAGCATATTAAGATTTAAGAAGGTGTTTTCACTCCTATAAAGTAGATAACATATACTATTGAGAAAAACATACTGGTAATCCTGGAGAGTAGTGTTCTTCCCCTTTCTTGCATTTTCTCCTCCATCATGCTAAGAAACTGCATCAAAAAGAATGAAAATAGGACTACTACAACTGTCAGCTGTGGGACTTTAGGAGAGCACAGCAGGACCAGAGTAGATTTGAGGTTTCATGAAGTCGTGGTGGCCAAGGCCAACCTTCTCACATTTGTGTCCCAGAAAAAGGGCTCTGAATGTACCCGTCCACCTGGAGTATTCATACTGAAACTCAGCCTTGGGATTGTATGGACACAGAAGCTGTGTCTTTGAGACAATGGATCAGAAATTGCTTTCAATGGTATGAAGTCCTATGTGTAATGATCCTTCTTGCTCATCAGTAAAGATCAGGTAATTTTCCTTCTATACTTCATCCCATTTTTGTGTAACATGGTCCTCTACAGATAGAATTCTCTGGGGCTTTGATCAGGGGGCTTTTGCCCACAGGAAATTAGTGCAAGGCCACCCAACCTCCAGCTGGATCTAAATGAAGGCTGCTCTTCACTTCACCTGTGTCCCGCAGAGATCTGAGACCTGCCTGTATTTAGACACCCTGCTCACTGGTTTAGATACCACCATGAGTTTCTGATTTTATTAACCATCTCAGCACCCTTCAAATCTTTTTCTGAGAATCCTTAAGCTTCTCCTTCCTGGATCACTTGCTTCCTCTCATGCTTCCTGCTCTGGACTTTTCTCTTTGTCTCCACCTGTTCCTAGAAGCAGAAGCTCTAGCTCTTCATGTGATTTCCTGTCACTCCTTTCTCCTGGATTTGTTCAATGACCAGAGGTGTCCGCAGGGATATGTAATCTCTTCCATTTCACAGGGCCTGGTGCTTAGAAAGGCCCTTATCTTGGTCTAATGCTCAGCTGTCACTATGTTGAAATTCTTAATAACTTTTGAACAAGGATCCCACATTTTCACCTTGCACAGGACCCTATAAATTATGCAGCCAGTCCTGTTTGTGACACATGGCCAAGAGCCAACACATCCCTGTGCTCACTACCATGGTTACCCTAGTGTCACCAGCCTGGCCTGAGACCCTATGTAGAGAGGAGCCAAACCCAGGCTTTGAGTCCTTCTCCTTGCCAGAATGGGCACAGTGGCCTATAGCTGGAGGGAATCAATGACACCAACTGAGGCTGTCTCAGGAAGGAAGGAATTAGTTGAGGCCCAAGTTAACAAGCTAATTTGAATTGAGATTATGGGAGTTAATACTGGCTTAATCTCTTTTGCTTCCAGACAGCATTTAATGGAGAACAAGGAGAGGAAATAGAGTTTGGCCAGCCATATCCTCCACCTCCTCAGTCTGGAACCCTAAAGGAAGCCTGAGCTGGTGTGGTGGAGACTACAATTGGATGTGAGTTTGGAGGGATGTGGTTATTGGGTAAAGGTCAGGTTTTGCTTATTTAATAGTGAGTTCTTATTGAACAATAATTAGCACCATAATGAGACCTGCTCAGCATTCATCCAGAGGCAGAGAGAGAACAAGGTGGGAGAGTGGTTTTACAATGTTATACAAGGGAAGGAGGATAAGGAAGGGTAGTGTATGGCATTATATGATCCAAGAACATTACATGCATGTTAGAAAATATGATGAAACCCATTTGTGCAAGTAATATATGATAATAATAATAATAACAATGTAAGGAAAAGTTGGTTTTTGCTTGTACAACTGAAGCTAGCTTAATTATTAAACTAAGTCCAAACCTTATTGCCTTATAGCCAGTGGGAGGATAAGCAAGTGCATCATGAGTACATAACTTATATTAAGCCATAAAGCCTATTCTTTTTATTCATGGGGCTATCCCCAAAATAATGCACGGAGCTATCTAGTCCCTACTAGTATGACTACCACTTTTAGGTCTTTATAATGTTCTTTATATACTATATAATTGCTGTCTCACAAAGAGGTATATTAATAATCATATTCTATAGATGAGAAAATCATGTGTTAGAAAAATTAGTCACCAGATCACAAGATAGGAAAGTATAGGAGTCAGTGTTGAAAGCCAGTCCTGTGAGATTCCTGAGCCCATACTCTGAACTACTACCTTATTCTGTCCTTAAAGGAGATGAAACTGAGTTGTTCATATTTTTCAGCATGCCTTTTTAAGTAGTCCGTAATATTCATACATAATAATCACTAACTAATAATCATCATTTCTACTAAACCAAGCAAAAGCAAAGAAATGCCTTACTCACTCTTCTTCCTTGTTCTCTTGCTCTTTTATATTTAAACATTAAAACCATTTATACACAAATCCCCCTACTTCCTTGCTCTTTTATATTTACAGATGAAAACCATAAAACAAGCAAAGCCCCCACACAAAGTGATTAATTACACTAAAATTAAAATTTGACCATCTGTATAGTTTTGAAAGTTCATTCAGCTAAATTAAAGAGAGAAAGAAAGAAGAAAAATATCTTGATCTAATTTGTTGTCTACATTAAGTTTCAGACAGGGATGGGAACAATGAGTAGAATTACTGTCCTAGACCAAATTCTGATCAATGAGAGAACTACTCGGTGGAGCAGGACAAAGACTTGTTCAAAAAGAGAAGGCTGTCCAAGGTCAGCTATATCCTCAGAGTTCAGGACAACAGCATAGAGCTCAGAGAATGGGATTAGGATCTCAGAATTACAGATGGCCATGAAGTGAGAACATTGTATCTGTGGGACAGATGAAGCAACCCAGAGCTCTCTCCATCAATCTTGTTTTATGTAAGAACAGACCTAAGATGAGAAAGAAGGAATGCTTGAGTCTGGAATTACATGGACTCAGAAGAGAAGTGTGAAATAGACTGATGTTCAGACTAACAGAGATGTACCCAGCCTCTCCTAGATCCCACCTCAAGTGCTTGACATACCCAGCATAGATATTGAAAGATGGGGACACTGTTCCATCCTTGGACTGAAGTTGGAGGAAAGGCCATTGAATTTGGGGAGTGGGAGAGGCCAGGCTCATCTTCCCAGTTCTCATGAATGACAAGGATGGTAGGGGACCAGTTGACCTAGTCACTGTCCATCACTGTGGAAACTTTGATAAAGTGAAGTGGTGATTCTTCCACAAACTTCAGGTATTCAGAGTTAGAGAATGCAACACATTCAGAGCATAGAAGAGGGTTTTAACAATTTTCAACAATTAGAGAAGTCTACTTCTCTCTGCCATCACCCTCTACTTTATAGCATGTGGTAGCAAACTGATCCAATTCCCTTCTAACAGAGGAATGTGAGCTTGAGAGAAAATATTTAATCAGCCCATTTGCAGAATGTAAAAGGGAGCAGGAGCTGCATACCAAGGATCTTAGCCACCCCTGCCTCAATGGGCTGTTGTGGGCATGAAGTGTGAAGGTCCCTTGAAACACCAAGAGTAAGGATGACATCAAAATGTGCTATTATTGTGTTCTCTCAGATCTTGTTCAGGATGAATTTCAACACAGAAGATCTTCTATCCGTGACAGCTACCTTGTGTACATTTTAAAAAATGAGGACAACATTTGCCATGTCTAGACATATATCTGTTCCTTTGTTATTCCCCAAAGGAGCACCTGCTGTCCTGTGATACTTCATGTTCATTCCAAGCAGGAAAATATAATAAATGAGGGCCAATGGGGAAACTGCAGTTTACCATTTCCATCTCTATTTTGGACTTCAGTTTTCTCACTCTCAAACTTGGACTAGCTCCAATAATTACCACTTTGATTGACAGAGAAACTTGAGTAAAATATATTATCTGTCCCCAAGAATGAATCTGTTAAGAGCATTTTCATAGATCTTCACAACAGGTAGAAAGTTATCTAAGAGTTCACCACTCTGCCTGCCACCTTTTCCCCTATAGGATGTGAGGACTTCTGAGAGGGTGGAAGAGGAGTTTGGGCAATTTCCCTTCATGCCTTGAAAGGCAGTCCCATTTGTTAAACAAGGAGTGAAGAGAGCTAAGAAAGATCCTTCTCCACTCATCCCTGGAGGCTGGCCTCTCTCGTTGCTGCAGAGCCTGCACCTTCTCCCAGCTGACATTTAGAGACACCACCTGATGACTTCACTCAGTCCAGTCATTGGTGAAAGACTGAAATCCACTAAGGAAAGGAAATCTGTGAAAGTCAGTACAGTTATATGAATGCCAAATGCGTGAACTCAAAGCTTGATTGATTTTAGAGAAAATTTCCTGAGAATATACTCTGTGAAATACTCTGCAAATACACCTAACACACAACTGGCTTTTGGCACCTGTCCTGGGCCCAGAGCTGCTCTCCTTTCATTAGCCATATCATAATGACACATTTGCATGTTTGAAGAAAGTTTTTTGAGTTCATTCTTAATAACATTAGTGGAGCTTTTAAGTTTGTTTTTTGGGTTTCGGATTTGTTAATTTTGTGCCCATGAAATAATATTCATACCACATTATTGTATCTTCTATGATCTAACATCTTTTACACAATATAAATACAGGGATTGCTCCCTTCAGGATCTTGAAAATATGAGCAATGGAATGAATGACTATGATGTAGACAACCTGGTTCTACATTTAGTCCTTGTGTGTTGCTGTAATAAAATATCTGAGGTTTACTTTATAACAAAAAGAAGTTTATTCAGCTCAATTTGGGAGGCTGAAAGTCCAAAATCAAGCAGTCCCTTTTGTCTGGCAAGGGCCTTCTGGTCGCATCACAGCAAGGCAGATGGCATCACATAGGAGGAATGTGTGCAAGAGTGGCCAGTGGCATGTGTAAAAGAGATTACATAGCTACAGGAAGGAAGAGATTCAGCCATGGAAGCCAAACTTGCTTCACAACCACCTAATCTCTGCTAGCCAATCCAGTCTCTCCAGAGTGAAAACTCACTCTTGAAAGAAAAGCATTCATCCCTTTTAATGGTCTAGTCATCTCTTAAAATCACCACTTGTCAATGCTATCACATTAAGGACTAAACCCCACATTGGTTTTGGTAAGGACAAACCATAGCATATTCCCTGCCAGGCCCAGAACTAGCTGTGTGATCATCTATCGGACAAGTAGTCTCTCTGGGTTTCCATTCCTTTACTTATAAAATAAGGTGTTAAACTATGATTTAAGATTCTTTAACAGCAATCAATTTATTGCAATGGCCATGCACTTTTTTCTTGTTCAAACACATAACTTGATATTATAATTTTTAAGGTTTGTATTTCATGGCATTGGTTATAACTAAATTCAGAATCTTCCCACTTGATTCTAATCTTTTCAATATATCTTTTATCTTGGAGTAGTGTCCAGAGTAGTTTATCCTCTTACAGATGAATTTATAAAACAGATGATTAAAAATCATTCATTCCCTGATGTTTATGTCATGTTTACATCATTGACTTTCCAGCTGTTTATGGATATCAGTGCAGAAAATGGCTAACATAGCAGGCCTGACTAGTGTGTTATAAATAGCTTGCTTACAAAGTTGGTCCTTGCCTGGATTCTGGGAACTTGGATTTGGGAGAGTTTATGCCATCCTATGGTAAGAGTGAGTAAACGTCTAAGTTATTTGGAAAAATTAGTTGGCTTAAGCTAAGTACCTGATCTGCGTAAAAGAACAATGGTATCTTTATTCTCTGAGTCAATTAACGTGGCCATCCCATTTCCTTCTGGAAGTCTAGAATTTTGGTATGTGCTAGGGAGAGGATGCTGATGGGATTGTCCCTCAATAAATATCCTGGACATTGAGACTGTAATGAGCTTTCCTGGTAGAGAGCATTGCACATGTGCTGTGATGGCTCCCTGCCGGGAGAATTAAGCACATCCTATGTGACTCTTGAAAGCCTGCAGCTGGTTTGCTTCAGACGTTGCCCCACGCACTGTTGTCCTTTGTTGATTTTGCTCCATATCTCTTAGCTGTAATAAATCACAACCATAAGTATCATTCCATGCTGAGTTCTGTTGTCCTTTTAGGGAACCATTGAATATGAGGGTTGTCTTGGGAACCTCCAACCAAGTGTCTTTGATATTTTCCTATTCCCTGTGTCACTCTAGGGGTTGGTTCATTATAGTGACATTTCTAGTAGGGACGGGGAACTGTTCCTATATGATGCACTCATTTCCACCCCTGCATTGACTAAACAAGTGGGGTGACCATGTTGACTCAGAAAATAAAGATACTATTGTTCTTTTATACAGATTTTCTCCTCAATGCGAATACTATGGGGCAGTGGTTTTAAAGCTTTATTTTTAATCTGTGGAGTCCTTTGTGCATGGAAAACCTCTATGAGAAGGCCCATATGTAAGACAATGCAGTGTGGTTGCTCTGGCTGGGGAAGCCCTCAGAGCCTTGTCTACTTAAAATCCTTCCCTCTTTCTGATACAAACTGGGAAATGTGACTTGAAGTTTATTTTTAAATAAAAATGTGGATCATAAATAAATGTGAGCATTCCACAAGTGTACATCCTCCTGGAGGGAGATCAATGGCATAACTAGAATGGCGAAATTAGATTAGAACAACATCGTGTTTATGTCTTTAGCCAGAAAACAAAACCTGCACATTGGGATAATCACAGTTGCCCTAGCAAAAGGCATAGCTAAAGCTTCCTTTCTGCATCTGCTGGTTTTCTCCTCAGTACGTCAAAGAAAGAAAAGGGAAAGAATTGTTTACAAAGCATCTGCTTTGAGAACACACTACATTACTAGAAAATATGAGAGGTACTTTCCATTTTATAGACCCAGAGGCAAATTTTCACGTTGTTGCAGAGTTAGGGTTTGAATCTACCCTTGGCTCTTTTTTCACTTCACATTGCTTCTCTAGGTGTCAACTTCTAGGTCATTTACTGTCTGACCCAACAATTCAACTTACTAATGTCATTTGCTGTGTTCCTCTCTAGTTGTTGAACTCCATTTATCTGAGTGAAGAATGGCTGGAAGGCCCTATTTCTGTATGCCCTGCAAAATAAATGGAGGGATTAGGGGAGAGACATATGGTCATCTCTCCTCAAAGAGGAGACACTGAAATACGGATAAGCATGTAACCAAAAATACACTACATGGTTCAACAGTCATTGCTAAACGCGGCATACAGGAAATGTGCTTTAATTACCACTAGTCACAGATATCTGAAAGGCATTTTGCTGTTGTTGATGATTTCCTAGTTAGTCTCATGCCATTGCTTACAAAGAAAAGTTGTGTTACTGATAACTGCTTGTAAGCCTGAGTTTTCTAATTGCTTCCAGTTTTTCTGTTTCTTGAAATTGTGCTTCAGTGAATCCTTAAAATACTTCCTCTTCCTTCCTAGCTCGTGGTTATTTCACTTCAACTTGCCATACAACAGCTGTGAGGGATCCAGCTGTCACTCTCCAACACATGTGAGCATCCTTGTAGAATGATGTTTCTGTGTCCCCTGGCTTCAATCCCAGACTGTGTGGTGACATTACTACCCTAAGAGGGTAGAGAATTAAAGAATGAAGAAGTTAGGACAAAGTCCATAGTTGTAAATTCCCAACCTATCAGCCAGGTATGTTCCCAACAGGTAACACATATTTGAACAGCAGAGATAATATACACTTTTATTTGTACTCATTCTCTCTTTCAAGGCTCATTGACAACAGTGAGATAGTGTGTACTTCCCAGCACTGGATAACAAGCATGCCAGGAATAAGGGGATTAAACTCTAGACATAAAGATGACGGGGCACCAGGAAACAGTCAGCATGGGACCAAGATGGGATAGTAGTCAACAAAAATAAGTGCACACACATTGCAAAGACCAAGACCAAGTAAAGACAAAACACCATGCAATGTAGATTCAGATTGACTTCAGGAGGTCTATGGGGAGATCATTAAAGGAATTATCAATTTAGTTACTATGTACATTTTAACCATTGCAATCTAAGAAGTGTATGCCATGAATTCTATTAAATTAATTAATTAATTCCTCTTTTGTGGTGCTGGGGATCAAATTCAGGGCCTTGTACCTGCTAGGTACATGCTCTACCATTGGGCTACATCTCCAGCCACGTTAATTCTTTTTAGTGCTCAGAAAACCATGGATCCAAGAGTTTAAGAAGTTTGCCCAACGTAATACCTGTGATTCATAAGTGATAGAGCCGGGATATGAACCTCACTTACTGAATGGAAAGCTGGTACCTATCAACTCTGCCATACTGTGATCAAAACCAGGGCAGTGGAATTAAGGTATAATTCCTGGATGGTTTATGTCATGCTTACATCCTGACTTTCAACTTGTTTCATGGATATCTGTGCAGAAAAGAGTTAACCTAACAGGCCTGACTACAGTCCTATGAATGGTTTTGCTTACAAGGTTTGCCCTTGGCTCGAGTCTGGGAACCTGAAGATAAAGAGCTCTTATCTTTTCCCAGAAATGGGGCCTCCTTCATTCATTCTCTATCTTTGGTTAACGGCACCATGATTTATGAGTGCAAGTCTGAAACCCAGGACTTGTCTTGCTGTCAGCTCCTTCCTCACTTGCCAAGACTCATATGTCACATCCTTTACATGTCTTCTTTAAACTTCAGGTAAATACTTGTCCACTATACACCTAGCATTCTGTCACATATTTTGTGTATACCTTCTTCCTTGTTAACTGGGCATCTCTAGAGGTTAGGGACAGGTTCAAACACCTTTGTGCCCTACTGCATATCTAATAACTATTACATAGTTGATATTTCAAGTGAATAGAAATAACAGAAAAAAGAATAAACAAATACCAGAATATCAAGAAAAGAATGTTTTCTTTTTAATTTTTCCCGTTTTAGCTCTTATAAAAAGATAACTTTTTACTTAGAATCATTGAATATTGTAGTGAACATTGTCTTTGGTGGCAGTTTTACAAGATGAATGGGAAAGAAATGACAAGTACACAATATGCTTATGGTTTTAATAATCACTAATTAATTGCTTTGGATGATGCTACATCACCAGATATTATTAAAGAAAATAGTGGCTTCTTTATACTTCCTCAGACACACAATTATGGAAAGCTACTTTTGTCATTAAAATGGGATGCTAAAATTCTTATTGAAGGTTCTTTAAGTGCTCCCATTTTTCCCTTGACATAGATACTGGATTAATGTGTTTTCTGGACCATATCCCCTTCATTTCTACCTAGCTTAGCAGAAGTCACTGGCAAGGTTATGACTAACTGGCTGATCAGCACCCCTGTTTGATTACAATGTGATACCTGAGCCCAAGGTTAATTGTCACTACTTGCTTCATAGGCCTGGGAACTAAATATGTTAACTTTTTTCTTTTTTCCAAGTGATCTTTTCAGAAGACTACTTTTGTTAATGTCCTCTACACCCCATTAAATTATCCAACAATCTTGAGTGTTTGATTAATTTGGAGAGAGAAGCTGCAATTAGCCTTTGCTTTCAGATGTTAAGTGCAAAGAAAACCAGAGAAGCTCACAGAAGGTCAGTTCATGGCTTCCATTCCTTCTCCCTGCTGTGGTTAGTTGTCGGAGAGCTGGTGAATGGCAGCTCACCATCTATCCAGGGCTCACTGATGCCCTCTGCTTAGGATCCTAAGCTAAAGGTCTTCTCATTACATGCCACTTTATTTTTAAATTTATTTCAGTTTTATTTTTATTGAGTTTTGAGGTATAAAATGTGATATACTATAGTCAAGAATATCTATCTCACATAATTACCTTTTTTGGTACTAAGAAGACCTTAGCAAATCTCTAGTATATAATATAATCTTACTAACTGTAGCTATCTTGCTGTACATTAAGTCTCTAGATTTATTCATCCTGTGCTTTTTGCTTGGGGTGGGCAGATGCCTTTCAAGTAGCTGAAATCACAGGTGTGAGCCACCATGCTGGCCTTTATTTTTACTGTTGTTGGCTGGACTTTTGGTGTGATAGCCAGAAAAATCATTGTTGATGCCACAGTTCTTCTAGTAGTTATACAGTTTCAAGCCTATGTTTAAGTCTACAATTCATTTTGAGTAGATTTTTTTAAAAATAGTGTAAGATAAAGGCCTAAATTTATTCTTCTGTGTGTGAATAACTAGTTTTATCTATATAGTTGCCACCTTATTTTCCTATATGCTTTTAGATGAAGAATTCTCTTTAATAAGATGTGGGGGGGCATTTTTATGGGGATCATAGTTCCAGTGGAAACCTAGGCTCTACTCTAGTATAGTTAGAGATGTAAAAAACAGTGGCAACCCAAGAAGCAGAGTATATATTATTCCACATGTATTACATATCAGGCTTCCTTTTTCCTGAAGGAAATTATCATGGAGGGTGCCTGTCACCTGAGGAAAGAGCTGTGCAGGAGGACAGATGTACAGGTTACCTATCCCTTATCTGAAATGGTTGGGCTAGAAGTGTTTTGGTTTTCAGATATTTTGGGTTTTTTTGGAATATTTGTATATACATAATGGGATATTTAGAGGATAAGTCTAAACACAAAATTCATTTACATTTTGTATACATAGCCTGAAGGTAATTTTATATAATATTTTAAATAACTATGTGCATGAAATAAAGTTTCACTATGTGGAATATCTCACTTGTGACCTAGCAGTGACTCCAAAAATATCAGATTTTGGAGTATTTTAGATTGAAATTTAGGATTAAGGGTCTCAGGCCAAGGGCAGAATCCTGACGGTATTTCCACTTATCAATGCTGTGATTATTATAGTGATTTCCTTTACTGAACACCATCCAATGAGACCAACACCATACTGGGAACTTCACAAATATCTTATTTATTCATGAACTCAGAGGTGAGCAAGTAAAAGAGCTGAGTCCAGAGTGGAAAGAACAGTGTAAACTCTAGGGATCTTTGTCACTTCCTTACATGCTTAACAAGTTCTTGTTTATCTTTGTAGTAGCGTCAGCTTCCTTAAAATGACATGGTCATATTTTTAGAGGTCGTAAGAAAATTTAGGAAGTCTTCCTTTTACTTGAAAGCCTGCCTTGTAGGGGAATAGAGTGCAAGGCTAGAGAAGCCAGCGGTGGCAAAAAGAAGAGTAAAAAGCAAGGGTGTCTGGGGCAGGGGAGTGCTCTAGGAGTTGGGGGAAGCCCTTATGTGCAGTTTGGCTGTTTTCCCTTCTGTAAATATTCCCACCACTGCCAATTTCAGTCACTGGCATAAGGTCACTGAACATGAACTTGGGAGGTGATGATACAAAAGGCTTTTGTAAGCTGGTTGAGAGCCAACTCCTGCACCCTTCTTCCAGGAAAAGTGCCAAGAACTCCCCGGGGTCTAACAGTCAGAGCCAGCTGGATTCATTCAATGTCCTGACTTAGCTTTGAGCGGCCCAAGGCTAGGACTATCATTATTCATCTCTAGTCCTCAATTTTACCAAAGCACGTGACACACAGCACCTTTATGAATGGCTTGAGAAACAAGAGCCCAGATGTGAGGCTCGGTCTTTATTGCCACTTGACGTGTGGACTTAAGGATGTCACTCAATTTCTCTGAGCCTTATTTTCCTCCTTTAAATTCCAATGAATTTGAAGTAGTTCTTCTCTTATATTATTTCTGGCTCTTGGCATACTATGAAAAACACATTACTTTTCTTTAGTTAAGGTTTGTGTTCATAGTTTTGCCCAGGTTTTCTGAATTTTTTTCCTGAAAATGTCTCAGAATTTTCTTTAAAAAAAAGCAGTGTCTAATTTAATAGGACTTCATGTTTGCAAACCTTTGTGGGCTCTTACTGATAAATGTTACCTTTTGCTAGTGATTAAAAGATAGTGATGTACTTATTAGGCATAAATTTTTCAGGTCATAAGCTTAGTTGTGTAAAAACAGAACACTATTATTCTTGAACTCTCATCTGTTCCCTATCAAAAGAAAAGGAATGAAAAGAAGAAAGGAAGGAAGGAACGAAGGACCTCTGTTGAATTCTGGTCATTTAGGGAATTTTCCCTCATCTTGGCATACTCAAATCTGTGTCCAATGGCTTTTATCTCTGCTCACGAAAGATCAAACAGAATTCAGAAGAGCAGTATGATTTGCTGTGAGGGCTGCTTACGAACACAAAGTGAAATAAAGCAGGTTATCTTGAAAAACTGAGTTAGCAACTGATGTTGAGGCTTGGGCTCCTGTGAGGCTGAAGTTGATGGAGGGATTTCCTCTACTTCTGTGGCCGCCCTCCCACTCCATGGAGTCCCCTGAAGTTGCCAATGGAGGAGGCAATGCCCAGCGTCTGCCCAGAGGACCTTCTGTAGATGTGGAATGTGTGACTTATACAGACTGTAGGCTAAGAAAGAAAACTCAAAATACCTTTAACCCCTTCCTCCCTCTCTCTCTCTCCCGCCCAGATAGTCAACATTATATGGATGTTTCTTAGGGGCCTCCAAAGCTTAGCACCAACCTCAAGGAAGAAAGGAAAAAGAAAAACCACCAGAGAGGGTCTTAACACCTGCCTGAATTATAAACCCGAACAATTAAGAAAATGGTTGTTAGATAGTGTTTCACTTAGAACTGAGTAGACTGTTCTTTACCAGGCAGAACTGTGGCTGGTAGCAAGAAATCAAGTTTGATTATATTGAGTTGATGACTGTGGAATTCCTATTTGCCCATACCATAACTAATTTTATCATTTTGTTAGAAATTACACCAAGATTCTTGGTTTTGCATTTTATTCAAATTCATTTCCCAACTCTCTTTTGGAATAGGCAACTTTTTAACTTCTAGATGCTTAACATGTCTTCTTGTGCAATAAGGCAAAAATTATAGAAGTGAGTAATGTTTGTATTTCAAATTTTCTCAGTACTTTTGGAGGTAATTCATCTCTGGAGATTTGCATTTATTGGAAACCACTTAGAGGTTTCCTTCCAACTGCTTGCTTCCTCCTGGTCCTGGGATTCCATTTTCTTGTCTTCCTGTTCTCCCAGCCTGTCAGGCTTGAGGTTTGCTCCTCTCTGTGGATTAGGATGTGCTTTGTATTTAACAGACACACAATACTGTTAGCATCACTGTCATTGATAAATGAGGGCCTGTATTATAATTCAACACAACCTGTAGATCCTACCATTCAAGTGAAGTGGAGAACTAATTTAAATATGCAAATGAAGTAGCAAAGAACATTTTTTAATTGATCTAGATGAAGTGGTTTTGCATTTAAAATTATTGGCAAACTGTAAGGACCTCATTTTGCTCCTTTATAGCCCAGCATAGATGAAGTTCGTTAGCAAAGACGTGGTAGAGCGAGAGCATCCTTAGATAATTAGAATTTTGTGGCTCTCTTGACTCTTAAAGTCTAAGTCAAAGAAAGAATAAACATTTTTGAAATCTTAATAATTTTTAAAATATTTAAAATTTTAATTAACACATAGTAATTCTACATATTTACGGGGACAGTATGACATTTCACTGCAGGTATGAATGCTCAATGATCATACAGGGCGATTGGCATATCCACCACCTCAATCATTTCTTTTTATTAGAAACACTCAAAATTCTTTCCCTAGCTATTTTGAAATATACAACTAGTTACTATCAACCATAGTTATCCTACTGTACTAAAGAATATTAAAAATTATTCCTGCTATCTCTGTGTCCATTAACCATCCCCACATCATCCTTTCCAACCTTCCCAGCCTTTAAAAACTACTATCTTATACTCTATTTCTGAGATCAACTCTTTTAGTTTCCCCATGTAAATGAAAACATGTAGCACCTGTCTTTCTGTTCCTAATTTTACTTAATCCAATGTCTTCCAGGCTTATCTATGTTCCTATAGATAATAGGACTCCATTCTTTTTATGGCTGCACAATATTCCTCCGTGCAGTACATACACCAGATTTTCTTGATCTGTTCGGCCATCTATGGACATCTAGGCTGATTCCATATCTTGACCATTGGGAATGATACTGTAGTTAGTACGGAGGTGCAAATATCTCTTCAACATACTGATTTCCTATTTCCTTTCCTTTACTAGTACAATTGCTGGATTATATGATAGATTATATGTAGATTTTTTTAAAGAACTCCCCTACTGTTTTCCATAAAAGCTATACTAGTTTATATTCCTTCCAATGGTGCATGAGAGTTCTCTTTCTCCACATCCTCATCAGGATTTATTTTTTATCTTTTGATCCTAGCCACTCTCATTGGGGTAAAATGATATCTCATGATGGCCTTGATTTACATTTCCCTAATGATTAGTGAAATTGAGAATTTTTTTTTAATATACTTGTTGGCCATTTGGATATCTTCTTTTGAAAAATAGTTATTGAGATCACTTGTTCATTTTTTAATCAATTTTTTTCTATTATGTTATTGTAGTCCTTTATGTATTCTGGCTATAAATCCCTTATCATGCAAATAGTTTGCAAATATTTTCTCCTATCCTGTAGGTTGTATTTTCAATGTGTTCATTGTTTCCTTTGCTGTGAAGAAATGTTTTAGTTGATGTGATCTTTTTTGCATATGTTTTGAATATGTTTTAGCTTGATGCAATCTTTTTTGCATATGCAAAAAAAATATTTTCCCTGACCAACGCCCTGAAGCATTTCTTTGATATTTTCTTCTAGTACTTTCATAGTTTCAGGTCTTACATTTAAGTCTTTGATCCAGTTTTTAGTTGGTTTTGGAATATGATGAGATATAGACATCTAGTTTTGTTTTTTGTGAGTGAGATGATTTGGATCACTGGGCACACAAAATTATAAATAGAGAACGTGGTTCTTGTTTATTCCTACTGGAAGTGGATGCACTTTCAAGTCAGGAACACTCAGTAATACAGCACACGTAATTATCACACCAACCATACAGTTGATAGGAACCGCAAAATAGCAGAGTGCCTGTGTTTGTAGGACATAAGTTTGTAGCAGTTTTACAAAGAGCAAGGTCTGTGTGTGAGGTCATGTGTTTTAGTTCTCTCATTCTCAACAATAAAGAAACAGATTTTAGTCAGTTATGTTAGAAGAAACAGTGAATTGCCTTTTTAGTAACTTCATAAAATATTGTAGTGGGCTGGCAGAATGGCTTAAGTGGTCGAGTGCCTTAGCAAGTGTGAGGCCCTGAGTTCAAAGTCCAGTACTGCCAAAAAATATGTAGAAAAATACTGTAAAAATTATGGTAATATGAGGAGATAATAGTGGAGCATACAACTGAAAATGTAAGGAAAAGAAACTGCAGTTATATTAGCCATTATTTCATGAAAACCTTTTTATTTTCTAGATATTTGCAATGTTAGAGGTGTTTTTTAGCTTCTTAATATTTGTAATTTATGGTGATTCATTTTCTTAATCTAAATAAATATTCACTTTGGTACCAATTTTGTATTTGTACTTTTATTTTTTTTTTCTTAAAAGTTCCCCCACAAAACAAAAATCTCTCTTTTTACCATATTTCCAGGTGACATAATCTTCATCATTCCGATAGAATAATACTTTTCACTTATTTACTGAGAAGTTGTGATGCTCAAAAGTATTTCAGAGGTATTTTTCCTGGGGAAATATGCTTGGCGTCTCTGAGCAAGTTTTGTAGATGACAGTTTATCTACAAAATGGAGAAAATAGGATGGCTCACAGGCTTGTTTTCGGGATTCAGCAAAGTCAAATGTCACATGTGGAAGTGGAAGTAGTTGTAAGAGATCAAGTCTAATTCGACAGTCAGCCCGCCACACAAGTTTTGAAATAGGACACTCTTTGTTTTATTTTGGTTCTTCCAAGGAGTGTGTCCTTGAGTTTGCTCATTTCCTCTACCTGTAAAATAAGGGAAAATATTCCCAACTCACAGAATTGAACAGGTCTTAAATGGGCAATCTCTCTTTTTATTATTGAATACTTCAGGGAGTTAAAGAAACCTTTTTAAAATAAACTTTTCACCTTTTACTGAAATGTGTTATTTTTGTACTTTAATTTGTATGAGATTCACTTATTTCATAACCATGAATATATGAACTTTTAGTTTTATAGTTTATGGTATTTTGATTTTTTTGTTTGAGCATTATGAAGAGGAAATACAGCATGTAGGTAAGTCTTAAATATTTTGTTGCATGATTTAAAGTATGAAGGCATATCAGGTCAAGGAGGTAATAGAAGGCATTAAGTATCAGGGAACTTGTATGCAGCATAAGATTTTGGTAAGATGAATTACTGAAGCATCTTTCTTTTTCTATTATAGTTTTTACAGAGTCTATGTTTTTCTTATTCTTTCATACTTTATCATTTATTTCCAAAGATCAGGGCTGAATAATAACCTTTTGAAAGAAGACGCCCAAACTTAATATCTTTTTCTTCTTTACCACAGAACGGAAGATTATTCCTCTTATATTTGAAAAAAAAAATGTCTTCCTTTACACAGCTGCATTTCACAGAGTTAATCAGAGAAATTGCCTCGGAGTCTATATTTTAGTGGTGTTTAGCATAGCTTCAGAGAACAGACAACAATATAGAGACAGAAGACTAGGAAGAAAATGACATTTGCTGTACTAAAAAGAAAAAGAGAAGATGCTATTTATATGTACACTAAGCTCTTGAGTCTAGTTCCCTGGCAACAATGCTCCTTCCTGCACATTCCTGAACAGTGTTTTTTTTTTCCCCTATAAGTTTTAAACTCACGCTCCCCTCTGTTTCATTTTAGATGTTTCAGTTACAATTGGTGCATCAGGACTGGTTATTTCTGCTTTAGTAGTATAGAGAAACAACCATTTTTTTATGCTCATAGATTCCGGGGGACATGGATTTTGACAGAGCACAGTGGGGTCTCTTTTTTCTGGCCCCTGGCTGGGAGAGTGGAACAGCTGATGGTGGTGACTTGAGTGGCTGAGGGCTGGAATCACCTGGAGGCTTCTCCATTTACATGTCTGACTCCTAGGTTGGGATGACTCAAATGTGGCTTCAACTGGAATTGTAGACCAGAGAGACTACTTGTGGTCACATGGCTTGGGCTTCTGCTTAATACAGAAGCCTATATCAATTTAGGACTCCAATGGAGAGGGCCGTAGTGACCCAGAGGGAAGATGCAAGTTTTTATGACATAGCCACCAAAGTAAAAGGGTCATTTCTGTCATATTCTATTAATCAAACCTCACCCAGACTCTAAGAAAAAGGACAGGGACTCTACTTCTAAATTGAAAAGATTTTTTGATCATGTTTTAAAACTGTTCTAGTATACAAACTTACCTTAACAACTGAGAATCAAGAGAGAACACACACAATTGCTTTCCCTGGAGGCACATCTCAGAGATAAATCTTTGTAAGAAAAGTGAGATGAGGTATCACATGATCTGCAAGAGGCCATGATCTGAACTTGCAAGGGCTTTGTGTGGTGAAGACTAATGAGCTGATACCCTGTTCTCTGTGTTTGAGCATTCTGACCTCTCCTGTGAGGGATAATCAAATTTGTCAACCTTTAAATGCTTGGCTTTTATTAACGCACCAGATATTAATACTTGGTGACCTCATCATGACAAACCTGAGGTAAGACAAAGATCAGCATTCACTAGGTACATAATCCTTAGGCTTGATTTAGCTGTATGAACCACAGATTATATCTATAAGGGAAACTCTGGCAATCTGATGACATTGTAAAGTGCAATTTTGTGAGAAGCCTTGTGACTGGTGATTGAGAACATATTTCATTGTTTTAAAGACCAAAATCACCTTTCAGTCAATCGTGTATTCTCTGTAACACAAAGGATAGTATGTCATATAAAGGATTTCTCAGTAACATGAAGGATAATAAGATTGTATAAATATTTGTTGAGAGCTTACTATGTGCCAGGTATTATATGGATCTAATGCTAATGACCATGTTACATTACTTGCTCCTTTGGATAGGGAAACTGAGGCATGTATGTACTTGGTGATGTTCTGGATGCTCGTAGAGGCAGCTCGCCCTTGAATCCAGCTTGTGTACATTACACTGCTTAATGACACCACGTTTGGCCTATTCAGAGTATGCCTACATGACATCAAATTAAATTCTGATTCAATCTAATTAATTTAATTCAATTAGTATGCATCAGATCACTCTTCAATCTAACTGGACTAATATTTAGTGAGGGGTTAATAGAAAGCAGGCACTGGCAAAAAAAGTTGACAAAATGAAAACCTCACCTTCAGGGAAAGCACAGTTTATTAGAAGAGAAAAACACATAGATAATTGCAATAAAAGCAGTAAATTCCAGCCTAGTTTTAAACAGTGTTGATGCTATACAGGTTAGAAGAACCAAACGGGACACATTATCTGCCTTCAAATAGTTGTAGTTTACTTGACGAACTTAATGCTATGAACCTAGTCGCAGCAAATAATTCAGGTAAATACTCACTCTTGGCCCAGATTTATAGGTACTGACTGTTTCTTTAGATTTGAACAGGGTGCTACTTGATTAAACATCCCAAATTTTGGGTGTGTTGAGTATATGTGTCTGTTCAAAACTGTTAGAAAAAAACCAAGCAAGGCTTTTTATAAAGGAACAACCCACAATGCTTGCTTGACTGTAGCCACCACACAGTGACTGCCATTGTGGGTACATCGCCTTCAAGTGTCCACAGAAGACAATCAGCCCTGAGGCTTGCTTCTTGGCTGGTTCATCATTCCTGTTAGTTACTCTTTGACCCCTCCAGGCATCCTTTCATCCATCTGACGTTCATCTCACTCCACAGGACTGTGTTGGGCATTGGAAAGTCAGCTGCCTGCATATGCTGAAGCTGATCTTACAGGTTTATGAGCAGCGATTGTTAAATATCCACAAATTTTGCATGCTTTAAACATAACCATTAAAAAATTAAACTAAATAGAGTTAATAAATAGTCAAAATTCTAAATTATTTTACTAAATTTTAGAATTATGTGTGCTCTTAAGTTTATTACATTTCTCACATCTGTGTGGTGGAAATACCACAGAACCATGAGTTACTTTGCATTTGATCTCTACACAGTCATTGGCATCATGTTGGTGGCATGAAATCAAACAAAGTGGGGCTATTTTTACACCTTGAGAATTAGCAAACATACCTTGATACACGTCACAAAATGGACATAGTGGGAGTGCTGCTAAGTAATGGTGTGCTTTGATGTTATTTGTTTGTTTGGTCTTCATTTATTTTGTTCTGAGAATCTTTTATTAAAATCTTTAAGTAAGCTAATTATGTTTGATAATTTTAAAAAGTAAATTATTTCTAGATGCTTTATAATTTAAAAAAGGAAACAATCCAATATACAATCCCACTTTGTGTTTTAACCACTTTCAATTCTTTAACTGTTCTGGTAGTTGTTTCATATTCAGAAATAATACTGCTACATTGCTTTTACTTGAATTATCAGTTTTCAACATTATCTCTTAACTTTGTATGGTGACAGATGAAAATGTTGTTTTTTAAGCTCCATCTTTTCCTCCACATTATCTTTCTAACTGAATTACTGACAGCAGCATTTTTAGTCAACTCTGTGGTTGATGCTTACCTTATTGTTACTATGTTTATCTTAGTAACTGGCAATACAATTACTCTGCACTGAATTTTTTCCTTTGTGAATAGCATTTCCCCATAAATTTAATAATTGCTTTCTTATTTAATTATCTTAGTTACATAATTCACCTCATACGCATAAATTTAGTTCTTTAAAAATTAGCCATTATTACTGTTATCGATTCTCTTATTGCTGTCCACATCTCCCTGATTATTTTGAAATGAGTTTTTGTCATCTTTGCTGATAATTGGTGCAATGCTCCCTGCTGGAGCTGTTGGGTCCTTTTGCAATGCATTGTGGCTTCTCTGAAGAGTGGCTATGCAGACGCGTCTACATCTACTCTTTCTCCTAAGAAAGAGTGCATAGGAGATAGATTTTATGATGCATCAGAATAATTTTTTCTACCACACTTGACTCTAAAATTTTAAGTTGAACTCGTTTGTCTTGGAATTTTGAAGGTACTTCTTTATCTTCTAGAAGCCCATGTTGCCTTTGGGATTTCAACTATCTGACATTGAGTTTGGCTTCTTTTCTTCTCTGGAAATTTTTTGGCTCTTGTCAGAGATCAGGAGGATTGTGGTTGGAAGCCTGCCAGGGCAAATAGTTTGCGAGACCTTATCTTAAAAAAACCCATCACAAAAAAGGGCTGGTGGGTGGCTTAAGGTGTGAAAAATTAAAATAGTATCCCTTTGTGTTTGCAGTATTTTTCCAATTCAACGAACTGGGAATTCGTTGAACTCTTTTCCTTACCCTTTGGTTTTCTTATGGGAGCGTTCCTTATTTTTCAACCATGCTACTTATTTTTATAATTATTTTAAATATCAGGAACCATATTTTCAAGTTTCCTAAAGGCATTTCCAAGTCAAATTGTTTTAAATGTCTCATGTACTACATCTAGTGGGATTTTACTCTATATACATGGTGAGGCCCTTTTTGTTATAATAGATTACTTAAATGCAATTTATTTATTTGTGTGACAAATATTCAGAATTAAATCCGTTCATCTATTTTATGTCATGCACTTTACTTTTCATTCATTTTGCTGAGCACTTGATGGTACTTTCCAAGATGAAAATCAATGTCTCATAGAAACATTGATTAATACAGCATTGTATTAATTAATTTCAAAACTTAAGGACTAAATCATATTTCATTTCTCTGTGCCTTTTCCTCAAACAATCTTTGAATGCTGCTAAGTTTATAGTATATATTTTATAAACATTGGATGCTTGATTTGCCACTGTGTGCTTGTGAAATAGAGACAGTCAGGGACTTAATTTATATATATTTCTCCCTTTTCTTGGTGTTATTAGGCATTATAAAAATATTCATTGAATGAACAAATGGTAGGATTTATCTGCTTTGAAAACAGTTTTGTAAACAATAACATATTTTTATTTTTTAGTTGTTCCAAATTAATTTTTATTTGTGCCACATATTATGCAAATGTATTAGAAAAACCCCACTACCTCTTGGTCTACAAGACAGGAGAAAGGTAGTTGCAAGCATGGCTTTTGTTATATACTTCTGAAAGGAACTGCTGCTCGTACTTGAGAAAATAGTCACTATGTGAAATACACTTATTTCATTATTAGATAGCATTTAAATGAGATACTGAGATGACAGCTTATAGTAGAGTCTAACACTTTGCTACTTTAATTGCATTTTGTTTTGAGGGGACGCTCTGTGGTTAGCCTAACGGAATGAGTTAGAGATGGTAAGTCTCAAGTAAATCTTAGCTCAGTTCCCAGCTCATGGATCTCCCAGTATTTGAAAGTTTCTTATAATTGTCTTTAAATGTAATCAGACTTGCTTATCAGACTGTTTAAAAAGGAGCGCTCTATGACAATTCAGACTTGGCTTTCAGTCAATCCAAAGTGATATGTTCTTTAGAGTTACCAAGTCTTTTATGTGAAAGTTGAGCAGCACTTGTAACTAAGCAAATATTGGGTAAAGTTCCACCCAGTGATCTCCTATGTTAATCTGGAGAATTCTTTCATTTGTATAGCTCTTACTTTCTTTTATGTTTTCTCCCTTCACGTTTGGATGAGAAGGGAAAAATGCCTGTCCCAGGGTTTGACAATGTTTCTGTTGCTTTTCCTGCCAGCTGATTGGGTAAGATGATACAGGGAAGTTGGTATGGGTAAGGTTAACAGTTTTCATGTGTGACAGTCCTCAAAAGAATCATCAATAGTCTCAGCCAGACCTGGCATACAGCTTTATTATAATTTTACATGGATACTACATCCTTGAAATTGCCAGCACATTCTAATACTAGATAAAAGAGCTAATACTCTGCCTGCCTGCCATTTCATTCTTTTCTTCTTCCCCTTTATCTTCTTTTTTTTTTTTTTGGTAGCCCTGGGGTTTGACTCAGGGTCTTGCAGTTGTGAGGCAGGCTCTCTACCTCCTGAGCTACCCTCCAGCCCTCTTTTGCTTTAATTTTTTTTCAAGTAGGGTCTCATGCTTTTTTCCTGGAGCTGGCCTCAGACAATTCTACCTATGCACCCCCCTCCCATATCTGGGATCATAGGCTTGAAACACCACACCCTGTTTATTGATTGAGATGAAGTCTTGCCAAATTTATCCCCTGGGTGTCCTCTATCCAAGACCCTCCCAATCTCTGCCTATTGAGTAGCTAGGATTACAGGTGTGAGACACTGCATCTGGCCCACTTTCATTTTTATTCTCCTATGTGCCAGAGACCATTTTGGTGAACAACACAGATGGGAGGACACTGACAAAGAGACAATATATACTTATTTATATTAAATATATTTATTTAGCTAGTATTTTGGAAAATATTAAGAGATGTGAAGAAAAGTAAAGCAGGGAAGGACATAAGGAACACTGAAAACAGGGAGTGAGACTGGAGGCTCCATCCTAACCTACTGTGTCAGAATATCCACAGGTGTGAGGCACAGGTATCTGCATTACAGTATTATGATTTATTTCAAAGTTTTCGAATCAGGAGACGTAAATAAAATTCCTGTGCTATATTACGTTTCATACACAGGACCAGACATTCTCCAAACTGTCGTAGATTTTGCCATCCATGGAGGCTGCTTGACTCCATTTGACTTTGGACTTGAGGGAACACTTCTCTAGTAACCTCATGCACATTCCTTGCTCACATGCTGTTAACTGAAGGTGGCTTTCAGAAGAGACGCTGAAGTCAAGAATACCAGAAATCTAAGTCTGTAAGTAAGATACACTGATTGGTGTCAATAAAGAACTCAGAGAAGGCGATACTTAAACAATAATAAATTATCATAAAAATGACTAACTGTCACATCACATGATTCAATTACACAGCAGTGCTTTAGTTTGGACATGAAGATGCAATTCAATTTCCTTTTGCTAAAAACACGCAGTCATAAATTTTTATTATCTTTATCTATGGAAACAGACTACTCTGGAGGCTCTAACATCATACGACCTGTTGACTAAACATTTAGACAAGGCAATAAATCTCGATGAACTTTGTCCAGTGCTCTTATTAGTGAAAGATTAAAACTCCAGAATAAAGCCAATGATTTAATAAGTAACCCCTGCTCTTTAGAGGCAAATGATTGGAGCTTGCTATAGGGAAATGCAATGGAACCACAATTCTTCCTTTTCCGATTCTTTTATCAACCTCAGGTTTCTGTCTCAGTAGGTCCTGGAGTCCTTGTGTGAACTGGATGTTTGTGCAGGACACAGGAAAATACTTTCTTTCCTGTCTTCTATCTGAGCAGCAAGAAATAGCATAGAAATGAGGGTAGGAAATGAGTAAGATATTTCCTAATACCTTTGTAGTGAGATTAGAATTTTTAATAATTTACATCTTTAAAATTATCATAGGCAAGTCAGGCACAGTGACTGTTGCCTGTAATCCCAGCTACTAAAGATGTGGAGACTTGGGAGTACTGTGGCTCAAGGCTAGTCTGGGAAAAAATTAGCATGACTCCATCTCAGTCAACAAACTGGGCCTAGTAGTGCATTCCTGAGATCACAGTTATGTGGGATGCCATAGGTAGGAGGTTTGCAGTCTGAAGCCAGCCTTAGGCAAAAACATAAGAATCTACCTGAAAAGTAACCAGAACAAAAAAGAACTAGAGTATGACTTAAATGGTAGAGCATTTCCTAGCAAGCAGTAGGCTCTGAGTTTAAACTCTAGTACCACCAAAATAAATAATTAAACAATCATAGGTTAATATTGTTTTTATATACTAAGCAAACAATTTGCATACACTTCACTTGAACTTTGACTATAAGCAAAGAGGGCAAACTGTGATCTAAACTGATGAAGCAAATATTTATATATATATTTTGATGATTATGGAGTTTGAACTCAGGACTTTGTGCTTGCTAGACAGGTGTTCTATGCCTCCAGCATGCAAATATACTGTTTTTCTCTAGAGAGTCTGGTTGTTTCTTGAGTGGTTCTTAACTTTGAAATTGCAGGTATTTTGTTAACAAGCTTGACTTGCTAAATACATAAGTGAAAGGCATCCTCATATTGGTGGAAATGTTCTGGAGTGGGATTCAGAAGACTGGAGTTTGAATTCATATTACTATTAATTGTTTAGATTTTCTGAATCTCTGATTTTCATTGGAGAAAATGGAAGTAATACATAAATCTCAGGACTGCTGGAAGAATTAAATAAAATCACACCCAAAGTCAGTTGGCATGTATATTACGTCAAACACACTCAGCTGACACTAGCTCAGTATTTAGTACAATACTGTGAGATGCTTCATTCAAATACCAATGAGTGCCATTCAGTTGGTGAAGCATTTTATGCCTGAAGGAGGGGACTTCGTATGAAGTAATTTTAGTAGAGAAATTTTACACTTTTTGGATATATAATTATACCGATGAATTGTCAAAACTTCTGTAACAACACACTGCAAAGCAACATCAATGCATTTTAATAATGCTCTTCTTTTGTTTTATTGTTGTGTTGGGCGGGGGTACATTATGGCATTTACAAAAGTTCTTACAATATATCAAATACATCATAACTGAATGTAGCCCCTCGACCATTCTCCTTCATATCCCCTATCCCCCATTCCTGGAATAGTTTCAACAGATAAAATCTTCCATTTACATACATGTGTATATAAATATAGTATAAATACATGTGTACCAGTATTTATACCATATTCGCCATCCTTCACTGTTTCCCCAACCTCCTCTCCCCTCCCACTGACACCAACTCCCCCTCTCCCTAAGCAGGACCTGTTCCACCCTCCTGTTCTCCAGTTTTGTATAAGAAGAGAAAAAGGAAAAAATGACATTTTTTGTTGTTTAAGATAGCTACACAGGGAATTTCCTTGTGGTACTTCCATGTTTATATGTATTATAGCCTGATTTGGTTCATTTCCTTTATTTTTCTTCTTTCTACCTTAGTCCCTTTCTTATGGTGGTTTCATCTGGTTTGAAAATTCAATATCCATTCTTATATAGAGAGTACATCAACCATATTTGCCTTCTTAACTGCCTTCTTCTACCATACCTCTCTCATATGTGACCACCTTTAGCATGACCTGTTTTTTCATAGAATTGTTGTATTTGTGTTAGGTGTTAGAGAAAATTTGATATTTGGCCTTCTACATCTGGCTAACTTCACTTAAGGTAATGTTCTCCAGTTCCATCATTTACTTGTGAATGACATAATTTCATTCTTCTTTGTGGTTAAATAAAATTCTTTTGCATATAAATACCACATTTTTTTCATCTGTTCGTCAGTAGTGGGGCATCTTGGCTGTTCCCATAGTTTAGCTATTGTAAATGGTACTGCAATTAATATGGGTGTGCAGGTGCCTTTGTTATAATCTGAATCACATTCCTTTGGGTATATACCTAAGAGTGGTATTGCTGGATCATGTGGCAGATCTATTTTTAGATTTTTGAGGAGCCTAAACAATGTTTTACATCGTGGTTGGACTAATTTACATTCCCACCAGCATTGTATGAGGGTTCCTTTTTCCCTACATCCTTGTCAACATTTGTTGTTTGTGATCTTGATGGTTGCCATTCTAACAAGAGTGAGGAGGAATCTTAACATGGTTTGGATTTGCATTTCCTTTATGGCCTAGAATGGTGAGCATTTTTTTTTTCATGTGTTTTTTAGTGATTTGGACTTCTTCCTTTGAAAAAGCTCTGTTCAGTTCATTTTCTTCACTGGGTCATTGAGGTTTTGGGAGTTTAGGTTTTTGAGTTCCCTGTATATTCTGCTTATTAATCCCTTGTCATATGTATAGCTGACAAAGATTTTCTTCCATTCTGTGGACTGCCTCTTCAATTTAGAAACCATCTCTTTCATTGTGCAAAAACTTTTTAATTTCTTGTAGTCCCATTTGTCAATCCTTTCTCTCAGTTGCTGAGCAATTTGAGCTCTACTGAGGAAGTCCTTGCCTATGCCTATTGCTTCCAATGTATTCCTTGTTGTTTCCCGCACTAGCTTCAAAGTTTCAGGTCTGATATTAAAGTTCTTAATCCATTTTGAGTCAATACTTTTACAGGGTGAAAGACATGGATCTAGTTTCAGTTTTATTCGGCAGATATCCAATTTTTCCAGCATCATTTGTTATAAAGGCTGTCTTTTTTCCATGATATGTTTTTGGCACCTTTGTCAAAAATCATGTGTGTATAGCTGGGTGGATTCATATCTGGGCCTTCTATTCTGTTTCACTGGACTTCAGATCTGTTTTTGTGCCATTACCATTTTGTTTTTATTGCTATGGCTCTGTAGTATAGTTTGAAGTTGGGTATTGTGTTATCTCCAGCATTGCTCTTTTTGCTGAGTATTGCCTTGGCTATTCATGGTCTCTTGTGTTTCCAAATGAACTTAGGGTTGATTTTTCCATCTCTGTGATGAATGTCATTGGAATTTTGATCTATGAAATCTTCTCCAAAATGGACCATATTTTAGTTCACAGAATAAGTCTTGACAAATATAAGAAAATTGAAATAACCCCCTGCATACTGTCTGACCACAATGCAATAAAACTAGAATTCAACAACAAAAGAAAGAGCAGAAAATACTAAAAAAAAAAAAAAAAACCCAAAACTTGGAAGTTGAGCAACAATTGATCCATGATCAGTGGGACATCAAAGAAATAAAGGAGGAAATCAGAAAGTTCCTGGAATCCAACTAGAATGAAAGCACAACCTATCAGAACCTGAGGACACAGCAAAGGCAGTCTTAAGGGAAACGTTTATAGGTATTAAACAGAGAAAGATCTGAAACAAATGACCTAATGCAGCATCTCAAACTCCTAGAAAAGCAAGAACAAGCTGAACCCCAAACTAGCAGAAGGAGAGAAATAATAAAAAAAAATAAGTGCTGAAATTAACAAAATAGAGACCCCCCCCAAATAAAAACATACAAAGAATCAATGACACAAAAAGCTGGCTCTTTGAAAAGATAAACAAGATCAACAAACTCATGGCAAATCTCCCAAAAATGAGGATGGAAACAACTCAAATTAAAATTAAAATGAAAAATGGGAAATAACAAACACCAAGGAAATCAAGGGAATCATCAGGAACTACTTTGAAAACCTTTATTCAAATAAAGTGGAAAATCTAGAAGAAACGGACAAATTTCTAGATACATATGAACATCCAAAATTGAACAAAGCAAACATTAATCACCTAAACAGATTTATAACATGCAAGGGAATTGAAGCAGCAATAAAGAGTCTCCCAAAAAAGAAAAGTCCAGGACCTGATGGATTCACTGTTGAATTCTACCAGACATTTAAAGAAGAACTAATACCAACAATCCTCAAACTTTTCCATGAAGTAGAAAGGGAAGGAACACTACAAACACATTCTATGAAGCCGCATTACACTCATCTCATAACTGGATAAGGACACAGAAAAAAAAAAAGAGAATCATAGGCCAATCTCTTTAATGAACATAGATGTAAAAATCCTCAGTAAAATACTGGTAAAATGAATTCAACAGCATATCAAAAAAATCATACACCATGATCAAGTTGGTTTTGTCCCAGGGATGCAGGGATGGTTCAACATATGCAAATCATTAAATATAATACAGCATATGAACAGAAGCAAAGACAAAAACCACATGATCATCTCAAAAAATGCAGAAAAAGCTTGCAATAAAATTGAACATTCCTACATGATAAAAACTCTGATGAAACTAGGAATAGAAGGAATGTACCTCTACATAATAAAGTCTGTATATGACAAACCTAAAGCTCACACCATACTGAATAAGGAAAAACTGAAATCATTTCTTCTAAATTCAGGAATAAGAAAAGGGTGTCCACTCTCTCCACTCCTATTCAACCTAGTCTTGGAATTCCTAGTCAGAGCAGTAATACAAGAAGAAATAAAAGGAATACAAATTGGAAAGGAAGTAGTCAAATTATCCCTGTTTGCAGATGACATGATCATATACCTAAAAGACCACAAAATGCCACCCAAAAACTCCTAGACACCATAAACAGCTTTAGTAAAGTAGCAGGATACAAAATCAATAGCCTTTCTATGCACAGCAATGAACAGATTGAGAAGGAATATAAGAAAATAATTCCATTTACAATAGCTTAAAAAATACCAAAGAATAAACTTAACAAAGGATGTGAAAGACAAGGAAAACTATAAACCATTGAAGAAGATTACAGAAGGCGGAAAG
The DNA here is from genome assembly GCF_047511655.1 of Castor canadensis. Lineage (NCBI taxonomy): Eukaryota > Metazoa > Chordata > Mammalia > Rodentia > Castoridae > Castor > Castor canadensis. The sequence goes on from NC_133394.1 coordinate 87,570,252, forward strand.
ATCTCCCATGCTTATGGATCAGTAGAATCAACAGAGTGAAAATGACTATATTACCAAAAGCAATCTACCTGTTCAGTGCAATAATGCTTTCTTAAAGTGAAGATCTACTTCAAAATATAACCCTGTATTCTGCTGGTTTCTAAATAGAAGAGAATCTGGTGTGTATGTGTGTGTTTACATGGTTAGTTAGTGGATGAGAGTGGTATGTTTGTGTATGTTGGTTTTATGGGTTTATATATACATAAAGATCCCAGTGAGATCCCAGTGTTGACTGGGAACACAGTGGTTCTGAGCCTGAAAGGCTGTTAGCAAGAGGGGTTCTGTCCTGGGCAATAGCAAGTTTATTGTCATTAGATCTTTTTTTAGTGACTGGGTGCCAGAGTATTTGTGACAGCAGATCTGAAACTTATCTCTTTCCTTACAGACAAAAAGCGAGCCCTGGAGCCCTGGAGAGGACTTCTAGAGAACGTAAGATAGATGCACTCTCTTGATTCTCATAATTCAGAAAGTAAACTTGTTCCAGGGCAGAACAGTGGCTTTCTTGCGAGACAGGAATATGAAACAACTGCCTTCTAGGTCAAAGAGAACCTAAGTGTGAGGAAGACCTACCGACCATGGCATGTGCCTTTCCACACTATGCATTACTAAACTTGACATCTTCACATCAGACTAACAAAACAAAGTTCACGATATGAGGACAACTTACAAATTGTTGTCTTGTGCAAAGGGCAGTTTCAGGGGGCTTTTCCTGCAATATAATTCCTTTTTTATGTGCTAATTTTACAAAGAATTGCTCTAATACTTTAAAATTAACATTTATTTATTAAATAATTTGAAAATATTTTTGACATAAAAGATATAAACTCTTAAATAATTAGAAGTGGAAAAAGAATCAATACAATTCCAAACAGTATGTCATTCCCAAAGCAAATAATTTCAGGAGCATCACTATTATATTTTCTATAGCCCATTGGTCAGATACGATTTTTCATTCAGTATTGCTTTTTAATTGCTCCTTGGGAGAAATGTTTGTTGTACTCTTTTTGAAGAATTTGCCCATGAGGTTATAAAATAAGCATATGGAGGCATAGAACCAGTTTGTCTTAAGGCATTTTTACCTGTAAAGGAAGATTGTACTCTTCAATCAAACAATTTTCAAGCAATTTACTCAAAATGTACACAGACTAAAGCACTGTGGGACAGGCAAAGGGAAAGTGGATGGAAGAGGCCAAAATAAGCCAAGGTCTGGCCTCTCTGGAGGAGGTAAAGCCTAAACAGGGCACAATCACACCTTAAAGCAAGGCAGCATTGGAGGATCCATGCCAGAGTCTCTCAGAAAGGAAGAGTTCTAGGGATGGAAGTCAGTTAATACACACCTCCTGAGGTCTTTGGGCATTACTGAAAAGCAGAGGAGAAGGGACTGAAGCAGGTGTAAAGCAGTGTGAGTTTTATAGACTTGAACTTGGCATAGCAATAGCTTGAGGGCTTGCAGATCCAAAAAGGAAAGGCAGAAGTTCTCCTTAAACTGTGCTTAACATTTCTGAGTGTCCCAAGAGTCTGGCACAGTCCCTTTGGATCCCTAAGTGGAAATTTTTTCCCCTGGAACTAAAGCCATTGTATTAATGATGAACTGAACAGTATAGAGGCTTTGTTTCTCTGCCCAGTACTACTAATAAGGTGACATGAATTCCTCTGAGTCCAACTAATGGGGTGGGAGTGGGGAGTGAGGTAGCAAGGCTGATTCTCATTTCCTTCCACCCTCACTCTAAAGATAAATGTGCAGAAACTTACGTGGAAATAAAAATGCATGAGGCAAAATAAGTCCTCAGAGTGCCCTTTAAAAAAATAACAGTCTGGGCATAGTAACTCGGTTATAATCCTAGCTACTTGGGAAGTGGAGGTGGGAGGATCATGGTTAGAGGCCAGCTCAGGCAAAGTAAGTGAGATATCCTCTCTAAAAAGCACATGAATGCCAAAAGGACTGGAAGTGAGACTAAGTGGTAGAGCACTTGCCTAGCAAGCATGAGGCCCTGAGTTAAAATCCTTGTACTGAAAAAAACAAAAACAAAAACAAGCACATCTACCTATGTATACAAAACCAAACTAATCCAAATTGCTCTCAAGACAAGTTGAAATCTCCCCCAACTTCATGTATTATTAAGTAAATGCTTGACTTAAAATTTTTTAGTTCTGGCATCAGTGAAAGAAGACCTATTAGTAGATGCATTTCATAAGTTGTTAGAAGCTTAAAAATTAAAAAAATACATAGAATCTGAGCAAAGCCAAGATTCTGTGGTGCTCACACCTATGGGTCTTGCTGCTGAGTGGCTCTTCAGCCTGTTTCTGACTCTTCCCACATTCTCAGAGCATGGTCTGGTGTTCCATTAGATAGCCAGTCATGTTGTCTGGTATTTTTGATAACACAATTTTTATTAGTTATATACTGTCTACTGAAAAATATTTTGGTGGTTTTGAGATTTGCTGGGTTTTTATAAAAGTGGTTTCTGCTGAAAGGAGTGGAAAATAATCTTTTTCCTTCTTTGTGTTCTTTGTCATGACCTTAATTCAGGAAGGTCACAGTTTTTTTCTTTTAATATAAAAGAACATTTTGCAACATCATTCTGAAATAATGAAACAAGATTGCAATGCTGATAGTCACTCTATAGTAACTGAAACTAATAGAAAGTCCTTTTCAGTAAGTCCCCTCCTACATTAACACTAAAAGTTTAACAGAGAAGACACTATTCCAACATGCTTTGTTATTACTTTTTTGCATTCAGAACTTTCTTTTAAGTTTTCATTTTTTAGATATGGTTTTTGTTCTTAAGAAGCCCTTCTCAATTTACATTCATGTAATACTTAGTACAAAGCGTAGTAAAGAAAATGTAGGATTTTCCTGTATTTAAGTAAAAACATTTTCCACCAAATGAAGGAAAGTGAATAGAATTCAGTGTTCTATTTGACTGAAATGAAAGTATTTATTAAAGTTTAGAAAAGTTATTGACTTCAAGTAAATTCCATCACCACGTTTTAGATATTTTATTTTGCTCACAAAAATTTGTGTCACCACAGGAAGTTTGAAAGAAGAAAAAGCAAACAAAAAGAAAGAAAAAAATATCAGTAAATTACTGAAAGAAAAACCCATATTTCACATCTGGTTATGTGAAAAACACCTACTTTCCCCTGTGGCTCATTGAAACAAATAGAAGTTGAAAATGATAAACAATGTGTCTGAGGAAGAAGTGGGAGGGATTTTGTTGCTTAAATATAAAGGAACAGCAGGTTCATGCTATGCAGATGGGGAGTGGTTGGAGAGGTAGAAAAGGAGAGAAATTCCTTTAACCTCTGGGTCAAGATAGCATCCAAGGTCAGAGCCCTCCTCCAGGTTTCTCTCTAAAGATGCTGACTGACACACATAATGGTGATGGATGTGTTGACTTTATGAACTCTGCTTGCTAGGGAGCATGATAAATGAAGTACTTCTCTGTGTATTTGTCTCTCGCTTTCTGGAAAGTTTACAACCAGAGATTAATGATCCATCACATAACCTTCAGGCCAATGGATTTTTGAAAAGGACTTGTTAGAGATGTTCCTAATTTAAGTCATCTATCTAAAAATCAGATTCCCAGCCTCAGTTACATCATTGTGATAGAACCACTGTATCTCCAAATGGTTTCATTGGTCACTTCACGGTGAAGGTCAGGCGGATTCTTTCTCTTTCTTTGCTTCCAAAAGACTGATACCTTTGTGTTGTGACCTTAATTTCAAGATACTTTTAGTGCTAAAAAAAGTGCTAACAATCATCTGATTCTTTAAGTGGTTTAATCCTTTTTTTTGATGGGGAGTCTTACTTCAATGTAGATCACTGATGATTGGTGATTACTGAAGGATGGCTGTGACAATTTCTTAAGCCAATGGCAAAGTTTGCTTCATTGACTCATGGTTTCATAAAAGGTTTCTTTGTAGCATATAATGCTGTTTGATAGCATTTACCCACAGTAGAACTCTTGGAGTCAATTCTGTCAAATTCTATCAACTAAGTTTATGTAATATTTTAAATGCGGTCACTTCAACAAAACTCACAGCATCATTACTAGGAGAAGGTTCCATCTCAAGAAACAACTTTCCTTGTTCATCCAATAAGAAGCAATTCCTCAACTGCTAAAGTTTTATTATGAGATTACAGCAATTCAATCACATCTTGTGCTCCAACTTCTAATTCTAGTTTGCTTGCTATTTCTACCACATCTGTGTTATCATCACTGCAGTCTTGAACTCCTCAAGTCATGATCATTAGAATTAACTTCTTCCAAACTCTTTTCAGTGTTGATATTTTTACCCTCCGTGGATCATCAGTGTTTTTAATGGCTTCTACAATAGTGAAACCTTTCTAAATGGTTTTAATTCACTTTGACTACATGTATCAGGGCAATCACTAGCTCTGGCAGCTATGGCTTTACAATATGTATTTCTTAAACAATAAGACTAGAAAGTTAAACAATAAGACTAGAAAGTTGAAATTGCTCCTTGATCTATGGGTTACAGAATGAATGTTGGGGTGCTGTCATGAAAGCATTAATCTCATTGCACATCTCCATCAGAGCTCTTGTGTAACCAGTTGTATTGTCAATAAGCAGCAATATTTTAAAGGAATCTTTTTTTTTTAATAGTAGGATTAAAATGTTCAGTTTATTCTTTCATTTATAGAGCACAAGCAGCTTTAGCATGTTAATAATTTTTTTGGTGATACTGGGGATTGAAGTCAAGCTTTGCACTTGCTATGCTTGCTATGCAGGTACTCTACAACTTGAGCCATACCTCCATCCCTTTTTGTTCTGGATATTTTTAAAATAGGGTCTCACTTTTTACTGAGGCTAGCCTAGATTGCGATCCTCCTATTTATACATCTTCCATAGGTGGGATGACAGGCATGTGCCACCGTACCCAGGTTTTTTTCCATTGCTATGGGGCCTCACAAACTTTTTGCCCAGGCTGGCCTGGAATCTCTGTCCTCCCAATCTCAGCCTCCCACATAGCTGAGATGATAGGTGCACACCATAGCTCTCAGCTATTGGTTGAGATGGGGATCTCATGAACTTTTTGACCAGGGTAGCCTTGAACCGTGATCCTCCTAGTCTCAGCCTCCCAAGTAGCTAGAATTATAGGCATGAACCATGGACATCTGGCAGCTTTAGTATAATTCTTTATTGTCCCGAGATTTTCAGAATGTTAAATGAGCATTGGTTTTATCTTAAAGTAATTAGCTCTATTAGCCTCTAACAGAAGAACCAGGTATTCATTTCTCTCTAGATATGAAAGTCCTAGATGGCATATTCTTCCAATATAAGCTATTTCATCTACAATGAAAATCTGATGTTGAGCTCAGCCACCTTCAGCAATTATCTAGCTAGAGCTTCTGGGTAACTTACTGCAGGTTCTTCTTAGTACTTGTCATTGACTCATCTTGTACTTTTATGTTATGAAAATGTTGTATGTACTTAAACCTTATTAACCAACTTCTGGTAGCATCAAAATTTTCTTCTGTAGCTTCTTCACTCTCTCAGCCTTTAGAATTGAAGAGATTTAGGGCCTTGCTCTGGATCAAGTTTTGACTTAAGTCAAGGCTGTGGTCTGATCTTCTATTAAGACCACTAAAAGCTGTTTTGCTTTTTTGTCATTCATGTGTTCTCTGGAGTAGCACTTTTGATTTCTTTGAAGAACTTATCTTTTGCATTCATAAGTTGTCTTTTTGGCACAAGAAGCATAGTTTTCACCCTGTCCTGGCTTTTGGAATGCCTTCTTCACTAAGATTAATAATTGAAAGCTTTTGATTTAAAGTGAGAGACATATGATTCTTTCTTTCACTTGAAATTGTAGAGACCATAGTAGGCTTATTAATAGGCCTAGTTTCAATATTATTGTGCTTAGGAGATACAGAGACTTAAGTAGAGAGACAGAGAGGGAGAGAGAGAGAGTGAGAGAGAGAGAGAGAGAGAGAGAGAACCAAACCAAACCAGCCAGTTGCTGGAGCAGTCAGAACATTCATGAACATCACCATTTTATATGGGTAAGGTTGTTTGTGGCACCCTGAAGATAACTGCAATGTTAACATCAAAGATCACCAACCACAGATCACCAAAAAGATAGAAAGGTATAATAATAATGACAAAGCCTAAAATATTACAACAATTACCAAAATGTGACAGAGACATGAAGTGAGCACATGCTGTTGGAAAAATGACATTGATAGACTTGTCTGATGCAGGGTTTCCACAAACCTTCAATTGGTAAAAAATGAAATACCTATGAAGACAATAAAGCAAAGCAATAAAACAAGGTATGACCGTATACACCCTAGCGGCAAGCCTTAGACTTTAAGCTTAGTTAGGGCTGAGTAAATACGAGTTGATTGATTTTGTGCTGCGTTGCTTCTTGAGATCATCTTACCTCATATGCAGGGTCAGATTCTACTTCCTTGTGTTCCCTGGAGTACACATTGCATAGTGTGTGATTCAGAAATGTTATTCACAGCATATGTTCGTTATTTAATCTATTTCTATCTTTGTGATTCTGCAATGACTCTTTCAGCTCTCAACCAGCTATTTTGTCTGCTATGATTCTTATGAAAAAAAAACAAACACTGCTTGTCTCTAGAACGTTTTTATTGTACTCCCACTTGGACAGATAAAAATGAATCTGACATCAGGCCTCAAACAACGGCAATGTTCACATGGACGTACTTTTGCTATCTTTGCAAATCTCTTGAGATCTGTAAATTTAGAGCTTTCTTAACTCCTTCAAAAGGTCTTGCAGGAGAGTCAGAGAGAGCCAGATAATAATTCTAGCCAGGTTAAGAAAACATGGACAGGTACCATGGAAAAAGAAGCATAGATCTGTCTGCTAATTTAGGAGTCAGACACTCAGATGAGTCCGAGAACACAAAAGATTTTGTCAAAAATCTTTATAAACCATATTGAAGACAATTTTTAGAAACAAACAAGTAAACAACAACTGCAAGATAATGTTAAAAGGTGGACCCGCCCATTCATTACTTAATAGGTATTCTTTCCTTTTCCTATCTTAAGAACATCATTTTTCTTTTTGCATTGGAGGGGATGTATAAGTTTACTTAGCACTCCATAACAAAAATACCATAGGCTTGGTAGTTTAAATAGCAGATATGCATTTCTCACAGTTCTGGGGGCTATAACATTCAAGAGCATGGTGCTGGCCAATTCAATTACTGGTGGGGGCTCTCTTGCAGGTGTGCAGATGGTCAACTTTTGGCTGTGTTCTCATATGGCTTTCCTGATTGCACGCATGGGCAGAAAGAAGGGGGAGAGTTTTGTTCACACTTTCTCTTCTTATAAGGACACTAAGCTTGTCTGATCTGGACTCACCTATTACTTAATTTAACCTTAATTATTTTAGTAAGGGCCTTATCTCCAAAATAGTCACACTGGAGCTTCAGCATATGATCTGGTGTGGAGGGGACCCCGGGGGATTGGCCCTATGACTGACTATTTTGTGATTCACCTTTAGACTAATATTTTTCTATTCATTGACTTATTGAATATAAAATTTACTTCTCTGTAAAATAATGTTCTCACTAGTGATTATTTAGGTGTGATTGATCTATTTCTGGAATAGCTTAGTGCTATATCATTCCTATTTGAAGATGAAGTAAACAATATCTTTAATAGAGAAAACAGCCACTGTTCAGTGTGTCATCAGGAAATCTTATTAACAATCAGAAAGTTTCTGAAATGAGACAAATCCATTCTACTATTAAAGTTAGCTATAAGTTAGAGACAGTCATTTTCAGGTACCCTAATTTCCTCTATTGAACCCACATTGTTATCTAATTTTTAACATCTGTATTATTAAACTACCACACTCTTTGTTTTGTAAGAGTCAAAATACTACCATGTCTTTAAGTAAGTAATGTTAGGAGGAAAAAGTGCCTCAATCTCTTATTAGCTACTAACATACAAAAACCATCTTCACCTTACCTTAATTACATCTGCATGACTTTCTGTATAGCAAATTGGTTGTAGACAATTTGGGAAATAGCTGGTCAATAAAAGAGAAAAGTAATTGAGCTGGTTATTTGATTAAATGCACATTTAATCAAATTATTCTTCTATTTGAATCAAACATATAAATTGTGATTTTTAAAATACATTTGGAATGTGCCTTTTGATAGAATCCTAGAAGGAGAAGGAACTTTAGATGCATCCTTTTGGGTGATCCAGAGGGAAGGTAGGAAGGTAACAGGCCATGCCCAGTAGGACTAGGGCTAGACTTTAGGTCCAATTCTAATCAAGTTGTATCAAGATTCTCACCTATATAACCCCATTTTGGGCTTGGATTATTTCCAAAACACACCACTGTATTCTCTACCTAGTAAAACGTTCTGGCATGCTGATAGCTCATGCCTTTAATCCCAGCTATTCAGGAGGTAGCAGTAGGAGGATGGTGGTCCAAAGCTTGTCCAGACCAAAAGCATGGGACTGTATCTGAAAAACAAACTAAAAGCAAAAAGATTGGGGGCACAGCTCAAGTGGTAGAGTGCTTTCAACTCAAGGCCCTGAGTTCAACCTCAGTACTGCCAAAAAAGGGGTGAAATCCTAATTATTGTGTGAGCATGATATCTATAGATTGCTATAGTAAGTTTTTTTCTTAGAAACATTTAGCTACAAAAAGTTGCAACTTTTTAAAGTATTTTCCTGAAAAGCTTTGTTCAGAGTTCTATTCTTCCATCTCAACTATTTTGCTTTTCATTTCTTTCTTGAGTTTGTGCAGCTTGCCTTTCTTTTCTCACTAGCCCTGTGGAATCTACTCTTATTAGCCAAGCATCATGATTAGCAAACATGAGAAAAGATCAACAAGGAATTGGTGATTTTTCATCATTTGTTTTTGAAGGTTATAGAAATACAAGAATCTACCTGCATATCATATTTTTAAAACCATATTGCAGGCATTTCTTATTTCTAAGTGCCATGTGATACGAAACAGCCGAAATGTCTCCAAAATGAAGCAAATATATTAGAAAACACATGTACATGAAACACATTTTATATTGGGTTTGATAAATAGCATGAGACCTTGGAAGTGTCTGAATGCTTTCCAGTGTCACATTTATGTGGTTCATGGTCAAACTCAGGTATAAGAAGTGGCTTGATTTTCTCATGCAGAATGATAGAGTAAAGTAGTGTTACTGAATTGAATTAAGATATAAATATACACAAATAAATATATGCACTCACAAACATCTCTATATATGCACTATCTACTATGCACAGAAGTATAAATATAAATCTCTAAATAAATTTTTATATCCTACTATGTAGAAATAAAGATACTAAATTCTACAAAAGCTACAAAGATGAAGCAGACAGTCCTGGGAGAGATAAGCATGCAAACATTTAAACATTGGTTACAGAATGATTAGGGCTATGATTAGAGTTGGGGGACTTTAAGATAACAATACAGGAGTTCTGGAAAGGGTAAGCAGACACTGAGATCAATGGTAACAAGCAACAGACCCTCCAAGAACAGCAAAACCAAACCAAACCCATTTTGCCTCTCTCATAATTGTTTGGTAGGGTTGTTGACAAACCCGGAGAGGTAGAATTCTTAGGGGACTTGAGTCCCCTAAGACTCAAGAACTTTAGAACCAGGCTGTCAGGAGCCAAATCATAGAGGGGGAGAATATGATCAAATTATATTATTGCATGTATGGAAACGTAATGACGAAGTCCTTACTATGTACAATTTTATATATCCATCAAGAAAAGGAAAAACATCCCTGCTCCATCTCTTACTGATTGTGGGACCAGGGAAGATTGGTGTCTTTATCTGTAAAATGGGAGATGATACTACATTGCTCACTTATGAGGACTAAGTGAGTAATATATGTGAAATATTCTGAAGCATGTAAGTGGCACAGCTCAGATCAGCCTGGGCCTGAATACAGGTAATGGGAGAATTTGGAGTAGGGAGGGTAAGAGAAGTATTCTTGCTAGTCCCAAGAACAGTGTATTATTCTGGCTTTAAAGTCGAAAAAATGGAGTGAGAAATACTACATTGATTAAATACTAAGCTAACAATTTCCAAACTAAAAAAGTCCTTGGAAATAAGTTAGCTCAGTGGAACACATTGCAGCAGTTATTTGTACAAGCTCCCTGTTTACTTTAAGGAGATGAAAATTCAATCATTTTCTAAATTAAATGGCGGAGGAATAAATGAAGTAACATTGTTTTGTAAACTTTTCACTTCCTGGCGTGAAGGTCAGGAAAGAGAAGACACCAGGCCTTTATATCATTCCCAGCTTCAGCCCAGTTCTTATCTGAGGACACAATGATCCCTCTGGAGTGTGCAAATTGGTGTCTGGGCTGGCAAATACTTTAAAAAGCAGTTTGTTGGTTATTATGGCAAAATGCAATGAGTTTTTTTAAACTGATGTAATTTGTAAATAATCGTCATAGAACTTGTAAAATACACTTTAATTTTAAGATGTAAATAAAATACCTCAAAGCACTTTCCTTTCAAGACAACCACAAACACTTCTTCACGATTTCCAGGTAAATGCTTGCAGTAATATTTGTGTTTGGGTCTTTGAGACTGCATCACTAAAGTGGGATCCTTCAAAGATGCTAGAGTGGTTTTTTTCCTTCTCTCCTTAATGTGTCAGAATAAAGTAATAGATAGTTTTAAGCCTTTAAGATATTTAATTAGGCCTAAATAGTTTCTTTCCTTGGGTAGCCACATTATTTTCTTTGATGAACATTTCCTTAGAAGGCCAACAGGGGTAAATAAGGACTCAGAGGACCTGGCCAGGCCTACAAAGTACAGTAAGTTGGTCTGAAAGATCAGGCTGACAGGCAGACCTCAGGTTGTACTAGAATGGGTCTCTCAGTGATTTAGAACTGTAAGGATGACAGGAAAAGCCTTTGCATTGATGCACCAGAAAGACTGAGCTGTCTGGAGAGACAGAAATTGACTTTTGTAGTAAACAAGTGACCATATCTATGCACCCAAGCCTGACTCCAAACTGCTAATGCCTTTGATTCTTTGCCTGAAGTCTCTTCAACTGGAAGTAAAAGGAAATTATCTCAGAAGAGAAAAATTATTTCTCTTAGAGACAGGGTTAGATGGAAAATTGCCCAGCTCCCTCACACCTCTAAGGGTGACTGTGAGGTCAGGGTCCTGCACCAACCTCTAGCACTTCACAGGTGCCTACATTGGTAACAGGTGTGAGCATGCCTTCTTCTCACATGTCCTACCAGGGTGCATGAAAACATCTCCCAACTAAACTATTTGCACTTGGATCTTGCTTCAAGGTCAGTCTTGGAGGAAACCAAAGTAAGGCCAGGCAACCAGCAAAATACAGAAGACACTTTATGTCAAAAGATAAAAAAACGGCAATGTCCACAATGTTTTCTTCTAGGATTTTTATGGTTTCAAGTCATATGCTTATCTTTGATCTTGATTTTGTATACAGTGTAAGATGAGGGCTCATTGTTTTTATTTATTTATTTATTTATTTATTTGTATGTGGATACCTATTTTTCCCAGTACCACATATAAAGAGACTGTCCCTATAGGTATTTTTGACACCTTTGGTGAAGATTCATTGACCATATGTGAGTTTGTTTCTGGGCTTTCTATTCTGGACACTGGTCTTTGTGTCTATTTTTAATGCCAATACCATACTTTTTGGATTACTACAGCATTGCCATATAGTTTGAATTCAGGAAATTTGATGCCTCTAGATTTTTTTTCTCAATATTGCTTTAGTTATTCAGTTCTGTTGTAATTCCATATGAATTTTAGGATTGTATTTTCCTGCTTCTGTGGAAAATGGCATTAGAAGTTTGATAGGGATTGCATTAATTGCATTGCATCTATAGATCACTTTAGGTAGTATGACCATTTTAATGATACCAACTCTTCCAATTCATGAACACAGGATATCTTTCCATTTCCAGGCTATATTGTTTTCTTCACTTTCTTCCTCCAATATTTTAGTCCTCATGGTCCAGATTTTTCACCCCCATGGTTAAATATATTCCTAAATATTTAATTCTTTTCAGTGATATTGTATTAAAAAATATTGAGTTTTTTTTAATATACATTTTTGAGATTTAACTCTTCTAAGTCTCTTCCTTTGGACCGAGAGACTGATTTCTCACCTTTTCCCCTCCTCCTGTCTACATAGCTGAGGTGGGCTTCAGGCTGCCTAACCTGTCTTCAACTGGGAAGCCCACACATTATTGCCACTGTCTCTGCTACTGTGTCCACTGCTTTGAATGACAATTGGGTCTAGGCAGGATCCACAGAGTTTGTGTGGATGTGAGAATCAGTGTCTTTTACTTCTGCTTCAGTTGGATTGTTGGGTCCTCTCATGTATACATAAGATCATGTGCCCCCATTCTCTGCTATCAAGCCCAACACTGCTCAGAAAATTGTAACTGATGTAGTGGGAACTGGAGCTGCTGTCCCTCCACTCCACTGCTCCTGAGTCAGTCAGGGGTCTCATAGTCTTCTCTGTCTCTGTTACAGCTCTGAGAAGGCTAGTATTTGGTAAGCAGGGTCACCTATGTGTTCTTAGGCTAAGGTTGTCTGTAGTTTTCTATAGACTTCTTTTCACCTCTTTCTGAGCTGCCTGGTCTTTGATCATAGGTATAGTATAATAACATTAGCTAAAAGGCATACATAGCCTCAGGTGAAGGTGATTGGTCATATCACTCACTGGTTATTAACATTGTATATAGATCATTCATTCCTTTGATTAAATCTTTTCCTAAGCATTTTATAATTTTAATTTTTGTGCTATTGTAAGTTTTACTATTATATACTTTTTTATGTAATTTAATGATTTTGTCTTCATTCAGTCAGATAAAGAAAATAATTTCCTTCTTTTGGGGCTCTGGATATGTGTGTACTTCTCTTGTCATTTTATTTATATCTCAGCCACTTCCTGTTGTACTCCCTCATGTCATATCCCCTGGGATACTTTCTAAGTCATTCTATACCTCTATGGCTCCCTTTAGAGTCCTAGGAAAGGAGGAGATTGCTTAGCTCTGCATGATACTCAGGATTTGGAGTGCTAGCAGAAGATGAGAAGATAGCTGATCACATGATAGAGGCCAAAGAGTTGCTTCTGGTTCCATGGGGCAGTAGGTAAAGTGGCCAGGGTGCAGCCTGAAGGAGTTGGGGAGATAGGGTCTGTGTATAGCATGACAAAACCTCACGCAAGAAGATTCCCAAGGAGTGAGAGGAACCCAAGTGTTGAATTGATAAAGGGCCCTAGTAACTAGCACATCTATTCCCTGCCTGGGTCCTAAATGAATTGAGAAATAAAAGAGAAATGAAAAAGACCAAAACATCACTTTTATTTCTGATAGAACTACATGACCATCTTTCCTGTCATATAAATGTCTGACTACCCCAACACTCCACACTAGAAAGTTCATATGAACAGACCACAAAGGAACAGAGAGCTAGGGTGGCACCCAGCTCCAGATGTGTGATCGAGCAAGACTGGAGGTGATTCCAATCCTACGTTATCTAACTGCAGCCACGTGAGTTCCAAGGACAGAATTACTTCTGATCTTCAGAGACCCTGAGTCATGGTGAGAGATTGTTGTTTCAATGCATTTTACATTTTTCATTACACAATGTCTCATCTTGACAAAAATGGTTAGCATCATTTATCAGATAAAACCTGCAATTACCCGTAGCAAGCCCTATTTATATGTCTGTGTATGAATGTGTGTGTAGGCATGTGTTTAGATATTTCCCACTTTAGTACATCTTTATAACCACCACTATTTTCTGTTTTATAGGCCAACTAACAAACAGCATCTACAAATGACCTGAAATTCTGCATTTTCAACAAGTTTCCAGGAAATGCTGATGCTGCTAGGTCAGAGACCACAGCATGAACAGCAAGACACTAAACTTTATTGTTTCAAATATAAGCTTCTTGGTTGGATTTCTATGAGTTAGTTACGGGACACGGTATTCTTGGTTTAATAAATCTTTGCTGCTTGTAAGACTTCTTACAAGACTCACAGTGTCAGAATTCACTGTAACCAAAAACCAGCCCTATACCAGTAGGTTTTTCAGGATTTGCTTCTTCCAGATCTATCTGTTCTGTTGTTTTCAATCCTTAGTCCAGACCAAGTTATAATGTACCATAGCTCTGAATTGTAGACAATATAAAAATCTCCATCAGAGCAAAGAGTTTATGCAACTGTAATTAAGTTTGCCATAACATTTATTATTGGGGAAAGAGCTATGTTATCAATATCCAAGTAGCAAATAATCACAATTAGGTTTATATCCACTTTTTTCTTGATTTGATTTTGAGTTTTTGGTCTGTTTTCTTTAGGCGAATATGTAAATAGTCATGCAGCCTTTAAGATGTCAATGTGCAAAATGAGTCTTCAAATGACAGTTAGATATTGTTTTCCTTTCCCAAACATTTTTTATCTCAAAGCCTTTTTTTAATTTTTGGCTGGACTTATGCAAACATTTGGTTTGGGCTAAATCTTTGAAATACACAGCTTCCATTGGACCACTGATGAAAAGTCTTAAAGGTATTGTCAGCTCAAATGTCTTAATGACTATTTGAGAATCTGAGATGAGTGTAAGAGACCCAGTAGTAGTAAAGTCCTTGGAAAACTAAGGTGATATTTTTAAAAGCTAAAACATTTAAATTCAATTTTCTGAAATCATTCTTCTGACCAGGTATATTAGTGGCTATTGTTGTGTAACCAATCACCCTAATATTTGAGCATCTTTAAACAAACATTTATGAGTTCATAGATTTCAGTGGCTCAGGACCTTTGGAGAATCTTAGCGAGGTGATTCTTAGGATCTCTCATGAAGTAACTGCCACATTTCAGTCAGGACTATAGTCCTTCAGATGACTGAAGTCATCTGAAGGTTTGAAGGTGAGTAGAGAATCCCTTCCAAGCTTATTCATTTGGTTATTGTCAATGGACTTCTCCACAGGACTGCAAATAACATAGCTGCTGGCTTCCTCTGGAGCAAGTGATCCAAGAGAGACAAAAAATGTTATGTTGTTTGTAATTTTCTGTAATTATAAAATAGACTTCAATTAAGTTCACAATGAAATAGTTTTAGACACATCATTTCCTTCATATGTTTTTAGAGCTAGAATTGCTTGCTCACATTGCCTTGATGACTCAAATATCATCTCCTCTGAGAAGCCTTGTTCAACTGGCCTAAAAGAGACCCTTCTTCTGCCACTGTTATTTAATTGCCCTATTTTACTTTTTATAGCATTACAACTGCCTGAAATTATTTTAATAATTTATTAATTTATCTTATAGAATTTAGGCTTCATAAAAACAAAGATTTTGCTTGGTTCAATCATTACCATATTCCTGGCATCAGGAATAGTGTCTGACATGTGATATATAATGGGTACATGTTTAGCAAATAAAGAAGTGTATGTGAGTCTCTGTTTTCCTTCCACCTCTCTAACACTGGATATTATTATCTAAGAAGTCTTCAAGTAGGCAGACATTGATACCTTGTTAATTGAATACCTCATGTCCTTGATTGCTATTTAGGTTGAATTTCCTCCTCTTCCCTCCCCAGCCATGTGTTTACTGTCTATTGTAATTCTGTTTTTAAAGACCTGCAATAGTTCTTCATGTATTGACTTGTCACCTGATACATATGTTATTGGCAATTTATTCCAAATGAATTTCTTTATCCAGATCAATTCACTTGCAGTATAGACTTCTAATTCCAAGATGACAGTCACAGAACCCAATAGTTTGAATACATATGGCGGAAAGGACTCATTCTGTTCTTGGAAGCATGGTTGCAAATGCTATTTGGAGAATCATAGCCTTTCGCTCGCTCTGTCTGAGTTTCCTTAGTTAGTGTAAGGTCTTTAAAAGCACATCCCCATCAGGCCAATGTGACAAAGCTGGACTTCATCATTTGAAGCTGTACTTCAGGGAATCCTTAAAATAGTCCTCCTGCCCCATTCTGCTTGTGGCTGCCCTACTTTCACAATTATGAAAGTTTATTGAGTGTCTGGTGGTCATATGGGGCCAGTCCTATAAAGCCATGCCAAGAGAAATGTCCCCTTACTGTTGGAGTCCCTGTTTGGCCATTTCCTGTTTAATAGGATCACAGAGAATTCTATTAGAAATGCTGAAGCAAGAAGTGACTTCTTAGGTAGATACAACTAACTCTCAATGTATGTAGAGTTAGGCTTTGTGCTTTGAATTCAGTCTGCCTACTGGCATCTCATAAGGTTTGTCTTCTTGGTTAGGTTTTCTTCTTTGTTAGTCTGTGTGATATTGGATTGACAATTTTCTCACTCATCGCAGGGATTGCTTCTACATCTACATGACTAAAGAAACTCTTTAAATATGGGTAGAATCCCCCAAGAATGTTTAGTATATCTTGACCCTATCTATCTGTCTATCTATCTTTCTATCTATCCATGTATTCATCTATCTGTAAAAAAGAAGAGAATAGATTATGGCAAAAGAAAACTGTGAGTAAATATGATACTGTATCTCCAGCTTCTCCTTTTGGTGATAAGGCCTTTATTACATATACCTAGAATGGGCTTAAAATAAAACCATTACAACAGCCACTTCCTGTTTTTAACATAGCTGAGAAAGAGGAAGACCTTTAAATGACTATGGTTCTAGCCAGTAAGAACAGGATAGTAACAGTAGAATGTGGGTAGACCAGAAAGTGAAGAAAGGTCTTCATGTTGCCATTGAGTTGGCTTGACCTCCTGCAACTCACTGAAATTCATAAGGACATAATTGCAGCAGGTAAATGTAGCACTTCAAAATCAAAGTAAACTTTAATACAAGTTCTGTGTGAAAATTCAGAAAGTCTTTGCTATTTTTTTTAATTGACTTGGCCTTAGTTCAACATAAAATTGAATTAGGCCACTGATAGAATCTTCTACTCACAGATGATTGCAAAATTATTCTTCTTGGATTGTTAATGTGGATGTGAAATTGAGGTCATACTGTTAATTCTTTTTTGTTGTTATTTTTGATTGAAAACAGTATGACTTTCTGGTATTTTCCCCTAAGAAAGAACAGTGTTAGTCATAATCTTTTTATTTCATTCTCTGAGAGAGCACCTTAATTGGGCCATGGCTGTTTTTATCTCCACTTGGGCTATAGCTGAGAATCTGATTATATGCAGGGTATAACTTCAGAGGCCCCAGTAAAAATTTTATTTAAGAAACCACTAGCTATAAAGGATCTCTGGACTTCTGTGGCTTGCTACTAGTATAGTCTCCTATAAGCTTGGAGGACACCACACCTTTCTCTTTAGTAAAAACAACTCTGGCAACTTTTTAATTCTGGTCTTTTCTCCTTTGCAGTGGTGTCAATGATTGTGCCTCCTTGTGTGGCTGATAAATTAACTTCTAGTGCAGAGGAAGAGAAAGTTCTGTGGGTACCCCATAACATTTAGACACTTTAAATGCCACCAGCAATAAACCCAAGGGCCATTATAGCAAGAATCTAAAACTGGTGGGACTATGAGTTTATCTGAAAAACATGATTATTTACCTACTGGGCTATGTACAATTAAATTCACCCACCAAGACTTATCTGAAGGACACCATCATTTTTTGTTTTCTATATTTCTTTTTTATTCTCATCCTTCACTTATACTTGAGTATTATATTTGTCTTTCTATGCTATTTGAAGTTGTCTAAGAAAGGATATATAGAATACAGTTGAAAGCAATAGCCTAACAACATTTTAAGTTAACCAATGGCAACATTGAGTGGATCTTAATGTCACTTTTCCGTTCAGGGGTGTGTTGGAAATGGCTTTCTCTGGCTCGTGAGATCTGATTGTGCCAGATTCTTTCTAATTCCACATTTTCTGGTGTCACACTGCTAGTTTGAAATTATCCGTGGTTGAATTATTTTCGCTATAGAAATTGACAAACTATACCCATCAGGTGTGTTCTTTTACTCTCAGGGGACCCTATTGTTAAACATTTCTCAACATATTGCAGCTGACAGTCAAGAAATGTTGAGAAATAAGAATAAAGTCAGCCATGAGAATCTGCGGTATGAAAGTCTATAAAGTATGGAGAGAAATTTCTTTACACAGGTGCAACAAAATAGGCATAGCTAAATATGTTTTTTCTAGAATAACAAGTATGGAAATGATGCACTTGGTAATTCAGTAACAAGTACAATGAATGAATGAATGAAGCAAGAGCAATAGCTTGTTATCACTGCTCAAAGCAGTTTTGAAGCCTCTTCTTGAATCCAGTTTCAGAGAAATGCTTATAAAGTATTCATAATCTAATATGTGATAAAACATAAAAAGAAAAATATCTTCAGGTATCACAATCCTAATACATAGCTGGTGGCATCACCTAGCATTTCCCCACTAACTTCTCTTTGCTGTCATGCTTCTGTGGTTCCCAGAAAAACTGCAGGCCCTGGGTATGCCCCATAGTCCCCACCTCTAGGATCCATCACCTACAACTTTTCAGAGGCTAGGCTCTGCTAGACGGGGACAGGCCTCCCCACACCAGTATCCTTCCATGTCCCAAATTCCTTGTTTGGGTAGCATTTGTCAGATGATCCAGTCAGGTTTCTAAGCAAATAAATAACTAAATAATGAAACATCAAGCTCTACTTTCTGTAATCACCTTAAACCTTAGCAGAGTTGTTGGGGGGCTGCTTTCCTAGGGATTCGGTAAGGAAAAGTCCTCTCTTTCCAGTAGGGGGAGAAAATAATTTTTTTTTTTTATAGAAACCAAACCAAACCAAACCAAATAAAATCCAAACCAAACAAAAAACAATATGTAGTGTAGTACTGCCCTAAAAAGTGAACTCTTTCTGGCTTCTATTTATTCATCTTAAAATTTTGGAGGGCAGGGAAAGGGGACTTGTACTAACACCTGAAGCCACGGATAGGTGGTTGGACCCATGCTCTTACAGTTCTTTCAGGAATTTAGCACCTTTTCTTTCTTTCTTTAGTTTTTTTCTCAGCCAGGGCCATGCTTGTTAAAAAAAAAAAAAGTAGGGGTTCATCCAGCACCTAATACCAGGAATCCTGTTGCAAAAATAGATTTTTCTTTAATACCTTTTATGCTTTGGAATTCAGCATGTGAAAAGAAATGGAGGCAATGCAATATATTAGACTTTTAAATGCTACAGCAGAGTACATGGTGAATTTGTGTGTGGGTAGGTGCACGTGAAAGCTGTGCATGGAGAAATCAGGACACTGCTCTTGGTTCAGCAGCTCATAGGTCTCCTTAGGGCTTCTTATATTACTGTCCATTCATTTTACTGTTATTCCTAATCTTTTGAACAACACTCCATCATGTTTTAAAATCTCATCTTTTAATATTTTTCCTGCCACTTGGAAAGAACATGTGGAAGGTCAAGAAGAGAAGAAAAGCTATGAGAAATTGTGTGATAAGTAACATCTACTTATTTTTATGCTGTTGGGAGAATTATATTCACTTTCCATATGCCACCACTGATTCAAAACAGGTGGACCCTGCTTTACAAAAATGGTAGGAATGTTAGAAATTTGGTTCCTATCACAATTTCTCCCTCTCTTTGATGTCAGTAGTTGCAACTGAGGGAATATACATTTCACTTAGAACTGGCTGGAATTTGGGGGCTGGGGTTAGAGTTTCACGGTAGAAAGTATGGAAATGAAAGAATAAGGAAGAAGGGAAGGAGGACTGGCACGGGTTCTGAGGATGGAAGTGGTGAAAGCAAGGACGGAGGAGAAGGTGATGGATTAAAAGTTAGGATAAGTGGGAAAAGGACTCTGCTGGGAGGGAGGTACTTAATTAAGCTGAACTCTAGTGTAGCCAGTGTCTGGGAAGTGCTGACACAGACCAACGGATGATGGACTCTGAGACGCAAACCACTGTATAAATTATATGAAATGAATAACACCTGGGAAAGGTCTTAGCTGCATAAGTGACATATAATGGAAATTCAATTAGTGTTCACTTTCTCTCCCTTCCTGCTGTTGATGGTGCTACCAGGTGGCACATAAAATACATTGTGTGAGTTTGGGTCAAAGCCTCATTGTGACAATATTGTCCCAGAAACATTTCCAATATAGGTAAAAGTTAAACTCAATGTGTGAAATAGCTGAGTGAGAAAAACAGCACAGTCACAGATCAGAATAGAAATAAAATTACAGCTCTAGCTGGAGTTGAGAAGGAAATAATAGCAGTCTAGCTTCCCTTGGGGAAGCAAGAGCAACTGTAAGCCCAAAGCTAGTGTCCTTAGGGACCAATCCATGAACCAGTGACCATGACTCTGATTGGCAAGCTAAGCCTGAGGAAGAATGTTGGGAAGTCATAAAAACAAGCAGGTGATATGGGAGGCCGGGGATAATAAACCTTAGCATTTGGAACGTGTTCAGGAATTAAATTCAATTTCTATCTATGGAGGACAAGATGCACAGGACAATTAAAAGGCAGAGGTAGGAAGGTGCCTGCTCTGTGTGTCCTTTGGGTACAGCTTAAAAGTATCAGGGTTGGCCTTTTGAGATCTTCTGCTAGCTAACCTGAGTCTATAGTGGCTTGATTATTTGGTTTTGTAGGGTTTCCATACATTTAGGAAATTTACAACTATTACTAAGAGAAAATTCACAGTAAAACCTTCCTCTTTACCATTTGACTTCTCAATATTTACATGTACACAAGTGTGTACATGCATGCTCACACACAGAGTACAAGTCATTAATTTCTCAATCATACAATGCTCTTATGTTTACTTAATCTTAATACCTAGATCAGATGTCCCTCTATGATACCTTCCCTTGGAGGTATTTAACTTTTGTTACCGTTTAGGACTCCAGAAAACTGTAATTTGTCCACTGGGCCTACAAGACACTCTGGAAATCATGTTGATTATCTTTGCATTCATTTACAATATGGTTGCTTGGTGGCTTCTGCCACCTGCAATCCATTACCTCTCTTCCATTGTGCATGCGATATTGGTGGAGCTGCCAATCAACATCTGGTGTCCTCCCCTAATTCAAGAGGTGGGTGTACAGCCACAATAGTCCATTGGACTCAAATGGAACTCATTGATTTAATAGAAGGGGAGTTATTAACAGAGAACTGGGACTCCAGGAAATAGTTGCAGAACAAGGCTGTTTGAAAAGAGAATAGTTACCAGTAGGAAATTGAGACATTAGGAACCACAATGCTACTGTAACCATTGGCTCTGGAAATACTTCAACTTAGTTGTGACTGGGCAATTAGAAACCCCAGCCAGAATCATGAACTCTCAAGCCACAGCATGTACCTACAACACGATTGATCCATGCCATGAATGTTCCTCAATATCTAAAAGATAATGGCTGGCAGAGGGCTCCCTTGAGAGAAGCAGCTTCCCCCCAGCCTCAGGGCACTGGGCCTTCTTGCAGTGGCCCTGGGAGATGGAGAGTAAGCTGATTAGAGAAGGGGGCCCCCACCTACATTTTATTTATGCCACTATTCTTTCTTCTGCTTATAATAAAACTTGTTTTTAAGAGTTAAAAAATTAAAAAAATAAGATAATGGCTGAACTTTTGGGACCTCAGCTATAATTGTTGCAGAAAAGTCAAAGCCTTTGATGTTTGTGCTATACATCAGAAATTATGGGACTGTCAGTGTGGCTTAAGTAATATAGTACTTGCCCCAGAGAGCTTGGGCCTTGAGCTCAATCCCCAGTGCTTCCTAAAAAAAAGAAGGAAGAAGAAGAAAAGCAAGAGAGTTTGGCCAGGCATGGCATGCATGGTGGTGAATGTCTGTAACTCTAGGTTCACAGAGGTGGAGGTAGGGAGATCATGGTCTAAGGAGGGCCCTGGACAAGCATGAGACCCTATTTGAAAAATAAACTAAAGGACTGGAAGTGTGGTTTGAGTACTAGAGTGCTTGCCTAACAAGTACAAGGTCCTGAGTTCAAACCCAAGTATCACCAAAAAAAATTGCAGAAGCAGCCCAAGTGTGGCCTCCACCTCATGTCTACCTTTCTGATCTCACACAAAGGCATATGATTATTTAGCTAAGTATTAATTATCTTCTGGAATGTTGGATTCTAGGGAGACTGGGGAACACCATTTTTGTTTTATGATAAGAGAAGCAGTATTTCTTTTCAAAATATGTTCTTCTTATTTCCACATACATACATAAAATAGCACCAAGAAATTGGTAGGGCATATATTGTGCTTAATTTAGTAATAAGAATCAGAAGCCACAACTCAATCCTCTTGAAGCCACGCTGTAAACTGAGCAGAGTTCACTGGACCAAGTACATTCTTAGCGATATGGGGCTAAATGCTTGGGGGATGATCTGTGCATTTGAGGTTAAGAAGAAACAATTCCTCTACCACTTGGAAAACCTGCTGAGTGCCCTGGTCTCCTGCAAATAACCCCCAGTGCTTAGCAGGGATGTTCTGTCCTGGGTGCCCCATGGGAGCACCATGGCCAGGCTCACACCACAGCCCTGCTGGCTCTTGCTCCACCCATCCAACTGGGTGGTCCTTAAGGGAAGCCCTCTAAGGAACATGGCTTACTACCAGAATTGCCATGCCACCCACACCACTCCCAGTGTTAGAAGTCAGCCAGCTAAAGCCTATTAGCTATCCTAAAATAATAAAAACAAATTAATGAAATTGCCTCAAGGGAAATCAAATTCCACTTACAGGCCTAGTGGCAGAAACAGCTGTTAAAATTTACTAAATTGGAAGTTCCATAGTTGCTTCTTAAGGATGTTTTTGAAAGTCTTTGGGTCACTACTGTTAAAAAAAAAAGAGCTAGTTAAATGTTATTCATTAGAAGGCATTTTGAGAAAGGACATGGAACGCATTTTGAAATCTACATAGGATATAAGATTGTGGCTGGACCATTTGCAGTTTGTATTTCGATTGGCTTTGACAGACAGGTCTATTGAAGTTTTAAATTTTAAGAGGGGAAATCATTACTGCATTAAAACCTCTAAAAGCCTTTTCACTGAGGGCTAAAAATTCCCAAAGCTTTCCTCTGAGTATGGTTTCCCTTATCAAAGACATTTCTATAAGAAGTTTATAGGGCTTCATAAATCTGGTTACAATTCCTATAATGAAACTCTTACTTAGTGAAAGGAACAACTAAAAGCCTATATTACTTTAATTTTTCTTTTAAAAAGGATTGTTTATATACTTCTCCCTAAGGATATTTCTATGGTCTTAAAAAGGTTATACTTGTTACAAAAATGAACTATTTCAGGAAGAATTCCTATAATGTTAGTACTACATGAATATGTGTGACTAGAAAAGAAATTAGCTGTCACTATATCTTACATTCTTCATCTTAAAATCAAAAGGAGAGGATTGTTTAAGTAATATCTGAGGACTCTTTTGGCTTTTGAGCTCTAAAAACTAGAATTCTATAGCCAGCTCTACATGTAGAGTTAATGCATTCATTCTGCAAGAATGTGAGGACACAAGGCAAACCATGCTCATAAAAGTATCAGTTGAGTTGGCTTGATTATAAGTGACAGAACTCAATTTTGTCTAACTGCAGGTAAACAGTAAGTCATTGTAAGGTCATGGTGGGGCTCAGAGACCCAAAGGGAAACCGACAGAAGCAGAAAAAATAAAGGACAGGAATCTATGTTTCCAATCTTTGGAACATTGTACTGGGAACAATTGGTCCCAACTTTTTATTCTGCCCTTTAGTTACGATGCTCAAAATTCAAAACCTGGGGGAGAGAATCCAAGGCTCATATAATGGATTGACATTGAATATTCATTCTGTACCATTCCAGTGTTCCTTTTAGATGAGGTCTAGTATGAAGTTTACATATAAAATTTGTGCTTTGGTATAATATCAAGGCAAAAATTCAACTGAACAATGAATAGACACCTAAACAATGAATGACAAGAATGAAAAAACAGATCATGCTAAGGGAAGTGTACTAATGGAAGGGGGAGGGTAAAAGAAGGAAGTTAAGAAGATCAATATGGTTCCTGTACTTTGTATACAAGAATGAATATAGAATATTTAAACCTGTTGAAATCACCATAAGAAGGGGACTAAGGTAGAAAGGAGAAAAATGTAGGGGATGACCCAGTTGAGGATAGAATACACATATACATGGAAATGTCACAATGAAGCTTCTATATAACTATCTTAAACAAACAAAAATGTCTTTTTTCAAAACAAAGGATAGGAGAAACAGATCCTGTCCGGGAGTTGGTACCAATGGGAGTGGGGAGAACATAAGGAAAGAGCAAAGAAGGGTGAATATGGTAGAAATATTCTGTACTCATGTATAAAAATGGAACAATGAAATCTGTTGAAACTATTGTAAGAAAGGGATAGGGAAGCTAAAGGAGAATGCTGAAGGAGTGAATCTAACTAAAATATATTGTAAACACTTTCATAAATGTCACAATATACCTCAGTACAACAATAATATACTAATAAAAATTTAAAAAAAATTGTGCCTTAATGAGTCATTTGTCTCTCCATACAATGATGTTAAAGTCAGGTGTCTTTTTTAGTAATTTAATTGCCACAGGTGAGTTTTAAAGGGGTATGTTATGATACTTCCTAGCAGTTTGGAAAGTAAGGATTCTGAGAGACTGGTTTCTGAAATAATTTTAGTCCATTTAAAAATATTTACATGATGGGATTATGCACAATGTGGTTAGTTCTTTGGACAGATTAATTTGCAAATTTCTCACATAATCAACCAAGCTAAAAGAATGCATTTGGATTGTTAACTAAGTGCTCAAATTAGTGTGTTTGATTGTAAGGACATGGGTTTTGTGAGGGTATGTAAGAAACAATCAAATCCTATACTCAGATTGACTTCCTTTGAGTTGTTTTTTGTTACTTTGCTTGGGCTTGCTTGAATCCAAGATCAAATTTTCAGAAGCCAATTTCTCTGCAGTTGATGGAATTGTAAGTAATTTCTCAAGAAGCAAAATGGCTATTTTTTATTATTTCCCTATGTATAAGACTAAGTATTTGTGTGATAATTATTGCTGATTTTTAGAGTAGGAAGAACTGGTCAAATGTGGCTGGAAACTTTAAAAGGAAGTTGTTCTCTTGATTTCCAAAATTGTGTATGATCACTATGGAAAATATGTAAAATTCAACAAAGCATAGCCTTTTAGAAACAGCCATTTGTAACTTCTGATATAGTTTTTTCAATTTTTTATTTGCCTGTACACATATACATTTTACTTTTACAAAATTTCAACCACTTCATTACCTATTTTCTCTTGTTTTTAATCATCAGTTATTTGTCCACCTGCTATTTACCAAGTACCTCCAGTTGTGCATTTCTAAATAGCTGTAATATTCAATATGGTTGGGTTTAATGACTCAAGGTAAACAGAGTGGGTGAAATATGACTTTTGTTTCTTTGACTGTGTACTTTCACTGATTGTACTTGGTGATGTGTCTGAATTACCCCAAGTTGAATTTCTAAACAGCTCATAAAAATCAGAAAGTATTGTCATTGTCAGTGAGTATAGGCACCATGCTTTGTATTAATCTCTTTTCATTTAAAGAACTGCTTGTCAGCATCACTGGATGTGGAATGAATATGTGGTACAATAAGCAAATACCTTATGGAAGCAATTCTCTTTTCTATAATTTTAATAAAATTAAATTACAAACTCTTTTTATTAAAAATAATGAAAAATAATTATCTCCGATTTTTCCTTTATGTTCAAATAAAGTCAATAAATATCTAGTAGAATCCATTATATAAGACATTGAGCAAAACAATACAAAGGTGAACATGAGAGTTTAGAGTGTAGCTCAGTGGTACAGTACTTGCCTAGTATGCATGAGTTCCTGGGTCTTATCCCCAGCACTGCAAAAAAATTTTGCTTTACCCATTATTCTGTGTAATTAATATGCACTAATAAAAAAGGATGAACATGAAATGATTCCTACTCAGAAGAGCTCATATCCTAGCTGGGGATGGTATTAGACAGCCAAGATTGCCATAATAGTATCATAGTCTGAATCTTTAATCTTCACTCAACAGAGTTTAGACTTCCTAATATTTTAAAATTTCTACCCTTTCTTAATAACTTCTTCCCAGTTCATCATAAACACATATAAAGTCCCAATTGTTTGTGTAAAGCACTAGAAAATGATAGGAGATTGTCTGAGGCAAAATCAGGTTAATGGATTCAGCACTGAGCATGT
Source organism: Castor canadensis (assembly GCF_047511655.1). Lineage (NCBI taxonomy): Eukaryota > Metazoa > Chordata > Mammalia > Rodentia > Castoridae > Castor > Castor canadensis. Next base: position 87,596,481 of record NC_133394.1, read on the forward strand.
TGAGTGAACTTTGGTCATTGTGGAGATGGTGACTGATACTTTGATTTCTAGGGAAAAGAATGTATTCCCCATCACCACTATCTACAATAAAAGAGAAATTAAGGCTACTGTACTGTATTTTTAGTGTTCTTCATGCCTCCTATAGAATAAAATCTTAATGAACTCCATGCTCTATCAACCTAATTTTTTTTCTATGTACAAATTTATAAGAGATGAAAATAACAGAAGGGCAAGCTTAAATCATGGGGATATTTACTTGTGGTAAACTACATATAATATCAAAGTTACCGTGGACCATTTTTACATGCACATGAAATTTTATAGTGTTAAGTACTTTTACATTGTTGTATAAATAATCTCCAGGACTCTTCATTGTGAAAAACTGAAATTCTATACCCATTAAACAATTCTTTATGTTCCCAGCCCTTCGTGACCATTATTCTACTTTCTCTATTAATTTGCCTACTCAAGTTAGCTCATTAGTATAAGCATATTGTATTTGTCTGTTGTGACTGGATTATTTCACTTAGTAGAATGTCCTCATGGTTCATTCATATTTAGCCTATGTCAGAATTTCCTTTCTTTCAAAGGCAGAATAATATTTCATCTTATGTGTATATGCATTTTGTTTCTTAATTCATCCATTGATGAACACTTGGGTTGCTACCATCTTTTAGCTACTTTGAATAATGTTGCTATGAAAATGAATCATGCAATTTTTACAAATAGATATTTTACAATATATCTTTAGTTTGTATAAGTTATTATATTACTCAATATCACTTAATATATAGACTTAGTAATTATAAGTATAATCTGAAAGCACATCAAGATATTTAAAACTATCAAATACTTCAATTTAGAGGCAAGATTTCTTTTTCAGTTATTTTGGTATTTTATTTATGTTACAGTGATCAGAATTCAGAAGGTTATTTTTAAAGATATCTAATATTTACTGCACTTTCAGGTTAGTATTCCTTATGAAGTAATTAGATTACATTCAGTATGCTATGATTTCCAAAGCAGAAAAGTAGTCTAGCAACATGATTCTCAATAAACACTGGAATAAAAATTGAGTAGTGATAGCATCTTATCTAACAAGAAACTTCAGTTATTCAGAACATAATAAAAATTCCAACACTTATTGGCTATACTGTAATTATAAAGAATTGTGCTTCAAAGGATGTGAACCCTTGACTTGAAAAAATTGAGGAATTAAAAATAGTATTTGTGTGTGGTTAATTTGGGGCAGTATGTCCTCAGCCAGATGTAAGAACAACATGATTCAAATAGGTCCTTTCATGGCTGAATTTAACCCCAATATATTAGGCAAATCTTTTTAGACAGATGAATTCCTCAGCCAATTCAGCCAAGTTTCACCAACCATAATTTTTGCTGTCATGAATGCCTTCTCTTAGGATTTTTGTTCCTTTTTATGGAATCTGTTAAATTGCATGGTGAGGGTTTTTTTGCACCGCGCACTCTCTTGTGGCCCCAAGACCACCAAAGACCTTGCTGCATGTCCCTATAGCTGATAAACAAGGTCACAAAACTGTCACAGTGAACAACAGAATGTCCTGATTTTCTAAGTTACAGTGACAACTTCACTATGGCAAAGAAATGTGTGATGTGGGGTGAAATAGCGAATTCGGAGGTATTTAAATGAATCACTGGGAGAAAAAGATGCAATCTATCCTGTTAGTTTCATTAACTAAAAATGAATCTTGATTTTGTTTGATTCACAACCTTCCTTCTTTTAGACTTGTCAAGGTTTTTATATTCGACCTATAACTCCTACCCCATTATTACTAGAATATGCTGATATTATACTTCTGTGCTTAATCTTTTCACAGTGAAAACCAGCAGGGCTACTTTGCTGTGTTAAAGGACCAGCACTCTAAAAAAAAGTGTGTATGACAGATACAAAGGACCAAACGCACAAGTCAGAGCATATGGTCAAAACTTATGAGCACGCCTGCATCTTCCATGATTTTCTACATGAAGCCCCATCCATGAGAGGGTAATATCTGTTCTCTCTCGTTTCAGTTCCTTTCAGAAGGATATAATTTTGTCACATGGGCACTGTCCACTAAACCAGACCAAACAGACAGTGAGTTGTGTAACTGTGTACATGGGCAAGGGATACAAGAGGAATTTGAGGCTGTGGTACACAGTGACCCCAAATGGGGAGAGATTTCCTGGAAACTGAACTTCAGCCTAAACCTAGGAGTTTAAAAAAGGTAAGAAAGTAAATGTCAGCTTATACCACGGGAATAAGTTATTGACAGTGGATTAGAGCAAAAAAAAAATCATAGTAATTATCTACACATTCCTATCAACTATGTTTTCTTCATAATTTAATAATATTTCTAGTGGGTTTCAAAGTGGTTTCTCAATGCTCATATTTGTGTGTATGAAAACAGAATATTTAAAAAATGAAAACATGAAATACAAAAAGTTTGGTTGTCTGCCTACTTAGTTTATTTTTCTGCCTGCCTTTTTTTGGGTTCACAAATCTCAACAGGAACTCTGTCAACTAATTCGTCATGTGATTTTTACTAACTTGAGAACTGCAAATGAAAGACATTTGCAAAAGATGAAGCATAGCATGGGTTTTCTCCACTTTGAAAATATGGTCTTGCTTTTTGATAAAGCTTTCCTTCCTTCCTTCCTTCCTTCCTTCCTTCCTTCCTTCCTTCCTTCCCTTCCTCCCTCTTTCTCTCCCTCCTTCTCTTCCTCCCTTCCTCTCTTCTTCCATCTCTCCCTTCTCTCTCCCTCCCTCTCTTCCTTCCATTCTTCTTTCAGTTTTACTCTGGCCAAAGTAAAATGCATGATGGGGCATGTATGATTCCTATCCTACATATTCTGAAATAATTTTCATGAACATTCAGAAGAAAGTAGGGGAACATGACAAACAAGTTCAGAAGGCTTTACTCAGAAGACCCGGATTCAAGTTATAGCACTATTTATCAATTTTGTGATTGTGGGTAACTCTTTCTGCCTTTCTCTGCAACCTAAGGATAATAATAACTGTCAGAAAGTCATTTTATGAAGTAAATGAGATGATAGGTGTGAAACACTGAATAAACTTAATATCTCACACAAATTTAAGACATTATCAAGATTTAGGGTAGATAAAGACATTAAGCAAATGAATTCCTATTTTAGAATTAAAACTTTTGAACTGGTATGCTGAATACATATATGAATAATTTATTGAGAGACTCTAGATTATTTTCAAAGTGTGATTTTATTAATTCCTACTCTGATCCTATTTTACAGATACAGAAAATGCCCCAGCCAGTGACCTGGTTCTATTTTTAGTAGATGGCAGAATCAGGATTCAACCATTGGTCTAAATCACTAGTCTGTACTGGCTCTCAACCAGTCATGGATGACATAGATCATGGTCCTTCAAATTTATGGTCTAGAAATCCAATGATACTACCATTTTTTTCTGATTGCTAATATTTACAAGAGAGATTTATAGAATTTTTGAGATTCAAGGCATAATACATTAAGAGAAAGTATAGTTTAATTGCTTTACTGTATGCTTTAAATAATTTTTGAGTATTGCTCATTTAATCCTTTTCACCCAATAAAGTAAGGTGTACTTTCAAACCATCCTTATTTCATGAACAAGGTAACTATAGCACAAAAAAGCTAAGTAACTGGTCAGAGTTATACAGCTAGTAAGGGGAAGAAGAGGAACTTGACATGTCCAGGCTGGCGCCAGAAGCCCACTACACTGGGTCCCTAATGGTCTGTGGTTATGAAATCATGCAGAGCACTTGATCCTTAAATAATCTCCAATTTTGATGTCATCAGTTATACATACATTTTGTGTCTTTACATTTTCAAGCTTCTGTCCCACACAATGTACACATTGTTTTTCTAAGTCCCTAGTATACTTGAAAATGTGTAGGAAATGTGACTAAAATGAATGAATCTGATATACTTGCCTTTTCTCTCTACCTCTGCTTCTTAGGAAGCCATGTGAGCAGAGGGGAACAGTCATGGCCTTTGCCAGGGAACCATGTTACTATCCTGGCTGTAACTGGCTGGCCAGGGCATAGTGTAGCTGTAGATAGGTAGTGGATATTTTTGAGTCTTAGTTTTCTTATTTGTACCACAGAAATACAATACTCACTTAAAAGATTATTGTAAGGAATAAAGAGATCATTCTTTAAGATACCTCCCTTAGAGTAAATGCATAATGAATATTGATGCCTTCCATTTTTGCTTCTATTGGAATGCAGGCAGTCATAGGTGATATTTGATGCCCCAAAGGATACCTCATGACAAAACTACCTTAAGATTATTCTGACTATTTCAGTAACTGATAAGTTTGGATGACATGATTTATGCTTATCATTAAAACTGTCAAAATAATTTGTTTGGGTTAATGCTGTATGTCCATGTTACTAAAGTCATAATGATCACAAACTTAGGCTTTTTTCAAATACAGACATGGAGGAATGTGAAGGAATGATTCTGGCTGCTCTTATGAGATATGCCTTTTATTTGTTTTGTTTGTCTACTTGTTTTAAAATAAACTGATATTCTTGGACAGAGAAAGATTATCTCTAGTCCTGTAGAAAATCTGTTGAATGGGGAAGATTGTTTGCTAAACAGAGAAGGCTAAGGAAGCTGTGAGAAGGGGGTTTCTAATGATGACCTTTGCAAGAATAGACATCAATATCTCTTCAATTTTGAAAGTTGTGGGGGAAGTTGTCTAATATGGTCTGGCACACAGATTTTCTGCTCAGGAAGGACTACAACACAAAGTACTTCTTTGCTGATTTGACAAAATCAAAGAAATTAGATTATGAAAGTGACCAAAGAGACCCTGAGGGAGCTCAAGCTTTGTCAGAGCCAAGAGGAAAGCAAAGCAAAATTGAAGAATTCTCATTCTCTCCAACCTGCAAAAATAAAAGAAGAATTAAAAGAGAGAGAGAGAGAAAGAGAGAGAAAACAGTAGAGATGTTACACTGCCAGAGATAAAAGAAAGAAAAAGGCCCCCAGACAGAGAAGTGATGATTCTATGCCAAACCAATGTTCTCCAGCAATGGACTGTTAAAATAATAGCTTAAAGCACAAAAGAATTTCTGGACAGCCTAATGTTGACATTAAGGTTCTTATCTGGTATGGCCAACTTACATACATAGAGGAAATTATGTAGAACTTAAAATATGTCCATACACTAGATAAACTTTGAGTATTAATAAAGTGAATTAGCGTCAGGCTGCAGGCTTTCTGGGACAAGGGAAATGGCAGAAACTCAGTTAAAGCCAATATAACAAGGAAAGCAGCATGAGGCTCAGCAGCCAGACCTATCCAACCACAAGGGCAAAATGTTGACACTTCGAAGCAACAGGCCCTCAATGCAGTGAAAAAGGGTGGTAGTAGTGGGGTGGGAGCAGTGACTTTTTATATTTTTTGATTTTTATGTTTCTGTGCTAGAGATGACCCACAGGGCATGCTAGGCAAGTGCTTCACCACTGAGTTACATCCCAGCCCAGAGAGACACTTTTGAGGGTAGAAATTTCCATGAATTTGTTTTGGCAGTACTAGGGGGTTGAACTCAGGGCTTGCTAAGCAGGCGGTTTGTCACTTGAGCCATGACTGCAGTACTCACCATGATTTTTGATGGAGCAACCTCCAAAAACAAATTTTTGCAAAAAGAAATTTTCAAAGGAAAAATTAAACTACATGTAACATTAACTTAGGTACAAAATGTATTTTAAGGTATGTGTAATGCTTCTTTTTTCTTTATTCATATATTCATATGTGCATACATTGTTTGGGCAATTTCTCCCCCCTTTTCCCTGCCCCCTCTCTTTCCCCCCTCCACCTCCCTTGTTTCCAGGCAGAACCTGTTCTGCCCTTTTCTCCAAGTTTGTTGAAGAGAAGACATAAGCAATAGTAAGAAAGACAAAGCGTTTTTGCTAGTTTGAGATAAGGATAGCTATACAGAGAGATTCCTAGCATTGCTTCCATGCACAAGCATATTGCAACCCGAATTGATTCATCTCTACCTGACCTCTTCACTACTTCCCGGTCACCTTCCCATTTGACCTCTGTCACTTTAAGTTTTCTGTATTAGCTCCTCTGCGGTGGGGACATCAAACACTTTCAAGTTTTGGGTTTCCTACCTATCCCCATTCCTCCCGTATGTGCTCTCCCCTTAGTGTGTGACCCAAGTCCAACCACATTGCTGCATTTACTCTAGATCTAAAGTCTGCATATGAGGGAGCACATACGATTTTTGGTCTTCTGAGCCTGGCTAGCCTCTGTCAGAATGATGTTCTCCAGTTCCATTTACTTGTAAATGATAAGATTTCATTCTTCTTCATGGCTGAGTAAAATTCCATTGTGTATAAATACCATATTTTCTTAATCCATTTGTCAGTAGTGGAGCATCTTGGCTGTTTCCATAACTTGGCTATTGTGAATAGCGCAGCAATAAACATGGGTGTGCAGGTGCCTCTGGAGTAACCTGAGTTGCATTCCTTTGGGTATACCAGGAGTGGGATTGCTGGATCATATGGCAGATCTATGTTTAGATTTTTAAGAAGCCTCCATATTGTTTTCCAGAGTGGTTGCACTAGCTTACATTCAGACCAGCAGTGTATTAGGGTTCTTTTTTCCCCACATCCTTGCCAACACCTGTTGTTGGTGGTGTTTTTGATGATAGCTATTCTAACAGGGGTGAGGTGGAATCTTAGTGTGGTTTTGATTTGCATTTCCTTTATGGCCAGAGATGGTGAGTATTTTTTTCATGTGTTTCTTGGCCATTTGAATTTCTTCTTTTGAAAAAGTTCTGTTTAGTTCAGTTGCCCATTTCTTTATTGGTTCTTTGATTTGGGGAGAGTTTAGTTTATTGAGCTCCTTGTACATTCTGGTTATCAGTCCTTTGTCTGATGTATAGCTAGCAAATATTTTCTCCTACTCTGTGGGTGTTCTCTTCAGTTTAGAAACCATTTCTTTTGTTGTGCAGAAGCTTTTTAATTTTATGAAGTCCTATTTGTCTGTCCTTTCTCTTAGTTGCTGAGCTGCTGGCGTTCTGTTGAGGAAGTCCTTGCCTATACCTATTGCTTCCAGAGTATTCCCTGTTCTTTCCTGTACTAACTTCAGATTTTTGGGTCTGATATTAAGGTCCTTGATCCATTTTGAGTTGATACTGGCACAGGGTGATAAACATGGATCTAGTTTCAGTTTTCTGCAGGCAGATAATCACTTTTCTCAGCAACATTTGTTGAGGAGGCCGTCTTTTCTCCATCATATGTCTTTGGCACCTTTGTCAAAAATAAGGTGGGCATAGCTGTGTGGATTCATATCCAGGTCCTCAACTCTGTTCCACTGGTCTTCATATCTGTTTTTGTGCCAGTACCATGCTGTTTTTTTGCTATTGCTTTGTAATATAGCTTGAAGTTGGTTACTGTGATACTGTAAAACATTACATGGTCACATGTCTAACTATGTTTAAATGTGTAAAAAAAATTGAAAGAAGAAAATGTGGAACTCTAAGTTCCACATTTAATAAAGATGAATTAACTAGATAAACTTTCTGCCAGGTGAAGAAATTACTCATCAAAGTGACAGTTGGCTGGGAGATTCATAAAAGCTTTGAGATATTGCCAGAAGCATTTGGATACCCTTTGGAATGCTAAGTTAAATGCAATGACCAAACACACCTAACACTTTCTGTCAAAAAGTAGAATTACTCATCTCAATATTTACTCAATTGGGGAAATACATCTGACATGCATGAAATTTAACTTCAGAGGACTAAGTTTATTCTGGTAAAAATACTGGTATTTAGAGATTGCAACATTCACGTAAAATAAATAAACCATGGTTTCTATGCATATGTGGATGCTAGGAGGTGTGCTTGATTTGGTTTTCTTAGAAAATAGGTCATGTTAAACTTGGATAAGAACATACTTTGAAGGACTTATTTTAGGTAGATATAGTGACTGAAATGCACTAAGTTTGTCTGATGAGATAGTGTGATCATTTCACAAAGAACAACCTGAAAGAAAAAACAAAATAAGTTGTGTTAAATGACAGGTAGATCATTCTTGAAGTTCTAGAGAGATAATGTATATTTTCAGGAAATGTTGATCTCAGTAGGTTCCATGTAAACAGCACAGCTCTTGTAACTCACTTAGTAATATCCGGAAAGTCTTCAATCTTAAAACCAAGTAGCAGTAAGCACACAGAAACTCAATTCAACACAGCTCTTTCAGCTATCCTTTGTTGTGTAACAAACTACTGTAGTAACTCAAAACACCAGCTATTTATTTGACTCTCAATTTTATAGGTCAGCGATGTGAGCTAGCTCAGCTAGGAGACCTCTTTGTCTTTGCTGGTCTTAGATGGTGTTATAGGTTAGGTGTATCCCCCTTTCCCTAAATTATATGTTTAAATTCTAACCTCTAGTCCCTCAGATTTTTATGATATTTACAGATACAGTCTTTAAAGAAATAAAATTGAAATGAAATCATTAGGGTGGCATCTAATATGACTGGAGGAAATTTGAACATAGATTTGAACAGAGTAGGATAATGTGAAGATACAGGGAAGATACCATGTGAACGTGAAGGCAAATGACTATAAGCCACAGGGAGAAGATCAGAGCAAATCCTTTCTTATAGCTCTCAAAAGGAACCACCCAGCTTCATTTTGGACTTCTAGCCTCCCAAACCATGACAAAATAAGTTTTTGTTTAAGCTACCCAGTTTATGGTGTTACAGTCTTTGTTACAGCAGCCCTGGTAAATGAATGCAGCTGGGCTCGCTCGTGTCTGCAGGCAGGTGGGTGTTGGCCAGCCTGGCTGATTGTGAGGCTTCAGCTGAGATGCACAGAAGATTTAGAACCACTCTCCAATGTGCTCGGCCCCTCTAGAAGGCTAGCCATGCTTATTCATGTGGAGTTTGCAAATTTCTAAGAAAGCTTAAGATCTCTTAAGATTCATAACTGTCATATTCTTTTGATTAGAACAAGTCCCAGGGCCACAGAGATTCAACAGGTGGGAAACTGACTCCACTCCCTTGTGGGAGAAGTTACAACATGCAGTGGATATTGTCCTCTTCCAGCAATGGCTGATTGACATGACAGCATTAAAGCTCTAACCATAGATGGGTTGTGTAAAACTAACTTATGCTCTCGTAGCAATTCTGGAAACCTCCCAAAGGGACTCCTTTTTCAAAATTATACCAAACTCAATATCCAATAATAAGGACTATGTTGTTGAATATCATAGACGATTTTAAGCACATTAAAAATACATGAAAAAATAGTGTGTTTCAAGCAGATGCTAACATAGAAGACTGAGTCACTGGCTGAATAAAAGAGAGCAAAAATCTCTGATGGGTTGGTTATTAGATGTTAATTTTATCAATGGAATTAAATAATTTAAGCATCATAGTAAATCAGCATTACTTGTTGAAACCTGTCTTTCTCAAGCTCAGATCACTGAAAGTAGAGTTCACTTGCTTTACTTAACACAACACATTGTTTAGAACTTTCAGTTTTTGAAGTGTGTCTTACTCATTGGTTATTATCTAATTCCTCTACTTATTGAATAAATATAGGCTCAAGACTTTTTTATTATAAGGTTCCAGAAACACAACAATGAATATAATGGATCTGAACTTGCTCTCATAGAACTTTTGTAAAGGAACAAATATTAAGTTAATATGAGTTCATACAAAATGGAATTTAAATTGTAAAAATTTCTAAGAATTAAACTTAAAGCGTATAATGAAAGATTACTCTTTCAATATGCATATATTGAGAGACTAAGATCTTGGAATTGCCCAGGCAAGTGAGTCATACACAACCCTTTCTTTAGTATGAAAGACAAATCAAAAGATTAATTAGTTAATTAGTGAAAAAAATAGAAAGTTACGATCATTATTACCTGTTATAAGGACATGCATTTGTATGGAGAAGATACACAAACCAAAAACAGGACAAAGTGGAGCTGTCTTTATAGGTTGTGATTTGATAAGGCCTTGCAGAGAAGGTGATATTTAATCTGGGATCTAAAGATGAAAGAAGTTATCATTTTAAGAAGAAGACAATGTCCAGGCAGAGGAAATAGGAAATGGCAAGCCTAGGGGAGGTGAATGGTCTTAATATAATGGATCAGGAGTCTTTTTTTTTCTTTATCCCCTCTGTCATTCTCCTTTATCTCCCTTCCTCCCATTCCTGGAACAGTTTCAAGAGGTCTCATTTTTCCATTTTCATACATGAGTACATAAAATTTCCACCATGTTCACTCTCTTATACCCTTTGCCTACATCTTCCCCACTTCCAGTGGTAGAACAGAGGTCCTATCTGAAGACCAGGGACCAGTACTGTTGGAGGGTCATGAGTCAGGTGGAGCAGAAGTCAGAGCATACAGAGCCTTTCAGGAAGGCAAAGAAATTTAGATTTTATTCTAATGAATGGGAAGACATTGAAGGATTTTAAGCAGAAAGTGACATGGCCTAGTAGAAGAACACTGCAGCATGTGGACAATGGATTGAAAAGATAAGAAAAAGGAATAGAGAGACCAAGTGTAAAGTTGCAATAGTGAAGGTAAAGAAGGACATTGGCCTAGACCATGCCATGAGATGAAGGCATAAAGGACAGATATGTGGTTTTAATGGGAAAGCATAATGTTCAGCAAGAAGGAAAGGGAAATTTTCTCTGTTTTATTTTGGGGTTACTTGGCAACCTCTCTTTCACATTATGAAAGTAGAACACACTTCAGACCTAACCAAACCTCAAGTTCTGAAAAGTTTATTGGTCTCCCTTTTCCCCAGAAACATACACATCTCTAAGTAATTCAATGCTGGAACAGTACTGAACCACAAAAATAGGTGTAAGTTCCCCAAGATACCAATTTCCCTCACAATAGCTGCTTGTGCTTTTACTTTTAAACTTTCAAACGTCAAATTATTTCAAGACAGGGAACATGTCTGGAGTGTTTTAAACTGAAAACAGGCTGTATTTAAGACTTGACATATCATGCAGTGATCCCCAAGCTAAACTGAGAAACAGGTCTTAACTCAGGAGCCAAGAACGAGTATGATAGGATGTTAGAGAGCAAGAAGAGAGTGGGGAGTTGTAGGATCATAACTAGGTGGGAAGTGAGAGTGGTGGCAGGATGGTGGTGTTCCAGGAAAGTTTTCCATCAGTCAAAAGTTTCTGGAGGTCAATTCTAATCAGAAGATGAATAGCTTGCCTACTTTTGTTTTTTTCCAAATAGATTTATTTTTATACCACATCTCTATTTTGACTGGAGGAAAGGAGAGTTGAGAGATACTTTGCCTGGTGTGAACACAATGTCAAAGGCAACGTATCGGTCTACTGACTCCTTTCTTGAAAGAACTAAAAAATGTCATCATTTTTATATTTGGAAATTCTCTCTTTGTTCTGACTTGATCTGTATGGTTTGCTTTAAAGATAATACAGTAGCTATTCTGTTCTTACAGTGGCTTTTAACCAAATTCTTACCATACCTGTAATAATTCCATTTTGATGATTCCAACTCATTTTTTATATTCTCATTTTCCTTGACTTTCCTTTTAGCTAGCTACAAGCTTATTTTCAATAACAGAATTATCCAATTCTTTGGTTGACAGATTTTATAAACTTGAATAACCCATTCATTTTTTTCCATCATGAACAAAAATAGTGCATGACACAAACTTGCTGCCCAGTCTGCTTCTGGAATGGAATTTAGACAGCCCCTGTCCAACCAGGAGCTTGCAGGTAACTTGGGGAATCAGCTGCATTAAAAATAGCACACAGTGTTTTAAGTGTAATGGGAAAGAATGTGTGCCAATAGAGAAGTAGAGAGAAAAAATTCTGTGTACAGAACTATCAAGGAGAACATTAAAGGAGAGGTGATTCCAGAGGAATAGGTGGAGAAGGACAACTGAGTAGAGGAAACACCAGCCAAGGAAGAATCCAGGGGTATTCAGAGATTATAAAGTTTCATAATCCTTAAACATGCTGGAAGTAGAGAAGGAGAGAGTGAACCAGAGAGAAACAGGAACAAATATACGACAAGGCTTACAGGCCATGTTATGAGGTTTGGACTTTATGTGGTGGGCAGTGGGGTGAGCTCAGGGAAAGGTCTTAGTGAGGAATATGATCAGATTTCGTGTTCTGCAAAGTGCACTTTGACTGTAATGTTGGAGTGAGGCCAAGCACACTGGCAGATAGACTTGGTGAACTGCAGTGGCAAAAGATTAAGTGAGGAAAATAAGCAGAGGCCATGGAAATGGACAGACTAGGTAGATTTACGAGATGGAATAGTCAAGACTTGATGACTAGACATGGGGGTTTGGTGAGAGACAGGCGTTGAGAATATCCCTAGATAGGTAAATGGTAATGCTTCCACCACCACCAGGCAGAGGAGAGAATAAAGGACTATTGTGTGTGTGGCGGGGGGGAGGTGGTTTGGGCAGAGCAAGTTGTGAAAGAGAAATCACAACTGAGGACATCTTGAGTGTGGGTGACCACAGGCCTTTTGAGAAGAAAACACTGCACAGAGTCTATGTAAAACACACCAGGCAAAGGTGGTTTTTTTAAAACTGTTTTAAATAAAACGCAAGCCTCTGTAATTCCTGTGAACATTGTATATGTTCTATCTCTCTATTCACTAGAAATCTGCTTTTCTTGTTTCTTTTTCTCTTATTTATTTTTTGGAAGTACTGGGGTTTGAACTCAGGGCCTTGTTCTTTATAGGCAGGTGCTCTACAGAGTTATTTCCTAGAGTGGAACCATGCTCCCATCTCTTTTTTTGCTTTATTTTTCAGATATAGTCTCATGGTTTTGCCCAGGCTGGCCTTGATCCCAGTTCTCCTACCTATACCTCCAGCATCCTGGGATGACAGGTGCACACCACCATACCCAGTTTATTGAGATGGGGTTTTGCTAACTTTTTGCTTAGGCTGGCTTCAAATAGTGACCCTTCTAATTTCCACCTCCTGGGAAGCTAAGATTATAGGTGAGAGCCACAACTTCCAGCCAGAAAACGTGTCTTCTCCCATGCTCTCTGTCCCAATTAGTGGTGACACATTCAGCTCATTTAACCAAGCTCATTGCTCAGAGTCAGTATCATTTCCTTTTGTGACAGGTCACCCAGAATGTTCATTGTTCCCCTTCTCTCCTCTTGTGGTAACTGCTTGATCCAGTACACAGCCCATTGCCATGTACACATATATCCTCAGCCCTCCTCAGCCACTTCCTTTCTCTAGACTCTTGCAATGGCTTCCTAATTGATGTTTCTGCCTTTAATCTTTTTCCTTTGACCTTTCCTAGTCACACTATTATCAGAGCAACTTTCTTCTTTCACACAAGTTTGTTCATATCTCTTCGTTACTTGGAAACATCAATAGCTCCTCGAGGACGTAATGCTCAAGTGAAAACACCTTGTTTTTCAGAAGAGGTTTTGAACATATTTCCTATACACAGAAAATTTTCCTTGTTGTATAAATAATACTCCAATTGACTTTAAATATTGTTATTCAAAGAAACTCTGAGGCCAGTTGGGGTCAAACCACCAATTCAGAAGGCAGAGATAGGGAGAATTGTAGTTCGAGGCCAGACTGAGCAAAATGTCCTTAAGACTTCATCTCAAGCAGTGGTTAGGAGGTGAGATGTATGCCTGTCATCCTTAGCTGCATGGGAAAACACAAAATAGAAGAATCATAGTCCAGGCTGGCCCAAGCATAAAGCAAGACCCTATCTCAAAATTAACTAATGCAGAAAGTATTGGGGGCATGGCTCAAGTGGTAGAGTGCCTGCCTACCAAGAAGGAGGTCCTGAGTTCAAACACCCAAACCTCCAAACAAAACAACTCCCCTGCCCCACCCAAAGGCACTCTGATATATTGGTTTTGTGACTATAATATTTCAGGTAGGTATTGTACAGGTGGAAAAAGGGCCTCTGTTCTACAAAAACCTCCACAACTAGCACCATTATCACCACTATACACAGTTTCAGTTCCAAAATTAAGGAAATCGCTATGGGTTGACTGTGTCCCTCCCCAAAAATGTATTGAATCCCTGACTCTTGTTACCTGTGAATGTGACCATTAGTACATAGGTCTTTGCAAAGATCACCAAGTTAAGATGAGGTCATTAGGATGGGACCTCATCCAGAATGGCTAGTGTCCTTATGAAAAGGAGAACTTTTGACATAAGAAAAATGCTGCAGGACATCAGAGGCTGACCAGGCTTCTATTGTTGCAAGCTAAGAAATACCAAGCATTGATGACCTCCACCAGATGGTGAGAAGAGGCCAGGAAGGATTCTCCCTTACAGGTTTTAGAGGGAGCATGAAACTGTCAACATCTTCAGACTTCCACCTTCTAGAACTCTGAGGGAATCTATTCCTATTGTTTTAAGCAACAGCTTGTTGTGCTTTGTTGTGGGAATCCTAGGAAATGGATATAGACAGCACTTTTCATAGGATGCAAAGAGGCCATATGGCCTATGTCCTCCCAGGTCTGACCTGTCTTGTGCAGGCAGCTGCTTGGAAACACCACTCCTGCATGGCAAGGATGCCATTCTACTTCTACTTGAAAGCTTACTGCACCACCTCTGAAGAATTCCAAATCTAGGGATCTGTTCAAGGAAATATTTACAAATGATGTGCTTTTCTGGTTCCTTATCTAAATTCAACATTGACAAAGCCACAACTGGATGAACCTTGCTTTTGTGTGTATGGATTTTCTCACCTAAAATGTGTCCTTTAGTCATTTCCATCTAAAGAATGACACAGCTCTTATGTGGCAGCCAACTCTGTGCTGGGTATTTTACAAACATGATTACATTTGCACTCACAATCCTGTGAATTAGGCTTTAAGAGGTTAGAAAGTGGTGGAGGTGAGAAGATACGGGTCTTGCAGGATGCAGAATCAATGCTCCTGCACCTTGACCTCTTGCACACCAGAAACTTCATACCACAAAATGGTCTCCTGCTCTCCAAAGTGCCTATGAACCTTGCACTTAATTTTAAAGTGATTTTGTATGTTTTATTTTAGTTATGTATTTAAGTTTGTAGCCTATTAAGTTGTATTCCAAAACACACCAAATGTATCTTCTTTGTATCTGTTTCGGTAAAGGCACACAACAGTTCTCTAATAAATGTTTGTGGAAGGAATTAGTGTATGCTGAATGAATGTGTGAATGGAAAATGAAATTGTAGTATTTCCTGTTTTACTCTAAACTTCTAGATGATAGAGACCTTGCCCTTTACAGTTTTGACTCCCCAGAATAAAAGTCTGTTGGTTCAATGAATGATTTGGTTAATGAATGAATCTTTGTGTGGACATTTACAGCAGACTAGAAGACCTCTATGTGGATTTTTTCACTCTGAATTTTATAGTGTTTTGGAGCAGGTGGTAAAAGATCATACAAAGTCCTCTAAATTTGTCTAATCTTTTATACACAGATCAAATGCAGCTGATCCAGCTCATGATAAGTACATGCTAATCTCAAGACCAAGAAAATAAAAATATTAAAGTTAAGAAAAAATGTATTACTTCATTATTTATTTACTTACTCACTTGCACTTGGGAATTGAGAAAGCTTCTTTCAGGGAGTAATTCCCTCAGTTTTTTCTTCATTTTATGATTGTTGGAAACTGGAGTCTGGGGAAGCTAATTAAGCCATTTGCTGAAAGTCAGAGACAGCCACAGCGGTAGTATCTTTAGGATGGTCTGTGACATAAGAAGTGGTGGGGGACTCATGAACTAGGGCAGTAGTTCTCAAAGTGTGGGCCAAGGGCCCAAGGTGATTTTCAAGGCATCACAAATGAGAATGACTATTCTGACAACACCAACTTACTTGCCTTTTTCATTCTCATACAGTGGAGTTTCCCAGACTCTATGTGATACGTGAGATGACAACAGATTGAATGTAGACATCAATATATAGGTACAGATATCTTTTATTAAACTAAATAGTAAGAAAACTTGCAAACAATTTCTTCTCTCCACTAGTTTTTTGAGAAATAGTTATTTTTTAGTGTTAATGTATAATGGTTTATAATACTTATTTTTAATGAATAAATATAATTTTTTAGTTTTAATTTTGAATATGATAAATATTGATTGACATAAACCACATAAACAAAAATATGTAAGTGTCCTCAATAATTTTAAGGCTATAAAAGTGTTCTGAGACCAAACAACATGACAACCACTGAATCACACAAATATGGACTCACAAGAAGTTTCAAAACTTTCTTCCTTCTAAGGTAGCATTGCCTCTAGAAGGTTTCGTACTTGCTAGTGTATAGGTTGGGCACAGAGGAAGACTGGGACTCATATGGCTTAGGACATTTACCCCCTATACTGTTTTACTCCTCTAACTTACTCCTTCCCCTTCACAGGAATCTGGACAGGAACCAGGTATTTCATCTCTGGCCTGAGGGCAGATTCTGGTGTCCATTCTCCTTACTGCAACCTCTCAAATTGTTCATCTTTCTGCACCGTGGGGCCTCAATTCCCACAGAAAATCTGCTGGAGAGCAAGTGATTACCATCAGCTCCTGGAGAGTGTGCTAATCATATAGCTTCTGAAATGTTTTCTCAATAAAGGAGCCATTCAGTAATGGAGAAAAGTAAAATAACTCTTAATCATAGTTGTAGGATTTCTAATAAAACCTATAATTAAAAAAATTGATCCACATTTCAATTTCCTTAAATTGCCAAAAAAAAGTGTTCACTTCTGGTCTTACAGCTAAGAAGCCTAGCAACACACATAAACTCATACAAGAAATGTTCCTGACCACCCATTATGTGTTAGCTCCACTTGAGGTTGTTTGTAAGCACCCAGTGTAAAATATTCTGTGGCTGTCCCCAGATAAAAAGCTCTGGAACCTTGGCTTTTATAAAATAAGAAAACCAGTGACCTGGACAAACCATGCATAAACTTTTTACTACATATCATTAACATAGGAACCTGTTTTAAATGGTCCACACTGGACAATTAAATTGGTTGTTAACTCCTAATTAGGGTCTCCAACGGGAAGCTAGATAATATAAGTTGCAAAGTTAGTAACAAAAAGTCAGAAGAAAGGAGAACATGAGTAGGAGAGGTGAATCTATAGTTATTCCCACTTGGAAAGTCACGAAATGGAAACAATTTGTGTCATCTGACAATGTGCTACCACAGAAGACTGTAGTTGTATTTTAGAGACTTCCTCATGAGACATGCTGGCAATACACAGGTCTCAAGATGATTTATGATTTTCTGTCCCTGAGCAGATGGTTCTTCCTGGCATTATGGCGTCAAATGAGCTCACTTAGTGGTATACTGTTTACACAGACCAAGCAAAACCTGAAAAACAATTTGACCCAATGAAGGACTGAAACTAAACAGGATTCTCAATTACCCCTATTTCAGGGAAATATTATTGCTTACTGATTAAATGAAACCTTCAGTGTCTGGAGGACTTTCTGGGAGGAACAATCAGCTACAGACAGTCTGGGTTTGGGAAATGAGATGACTTTATATCTTCTATGAGGTCCTAATGATTTTAGTTCCTCTTCAATGATTATGTGAAAAGATAAATGCAATATAGGTTTCTGCTTTTCAAATGCCAGAATGAGCAATAATAGCCTGTACCTATATGGAATAATTCTCTAGAAGATATAAGTAAAGAACAAATAATAGCACATAAATTATTTTCATTTATCTTTCATTAGATTGGTGTTAAATTATCATTGCTTCTAATTTAAACTAGTCTGTAATGATAATATAAACAACAAATATACAAAAAAGCAAAAGCCAGCCACTATTAAAAATCAGCTGTGCTAACCTAGCTATTGCTAGAGAAGCATGGATGTTCTTTTTAAATTTATAGCCAAGACTGTCATTTACAGAGTTATTGCTATGCCATTTTTATTTGGTGGTACAAACAGCATCTGGATACCCAAATGGCTAGCCTGTCTCTGGCTATAGCACACAAGGTCGTGCCATGGAATAGAATTATTCCCCAGCATATTCCAGAGCTATGTTACATTCTGGCTGGAAGTTACAGCTGAATCAGTTCTTAAGATTATTCTTTTATTTGTGGCATTCACTGAGTGGTTACCATGAAGAAAAGGTTTCTGTGGTTGCATAGGAGTTCACAATTTAATCCTAAACCAGGTACATTAAGATTTCATTATAAAACCCCTTAATGGAAGCTTGATATAGATAAAGGCTCCACCAGGTTCTAACATTGTGGAAACAGTCCTGAGGACAGGCCCACAGCAGTGTGAGGGGGTGTCTGGAGTGTAAGCATGCATGTATTTGTTTCTCCTGCTCACTCACCCCTCCTAGTCAGCTCTCATACTGCATATAGGAGGGCAGCATGGTTTCTCATCTTCGAATCTTCCAAATGATCTCTTCTCCCAGGTTATTGGCACCTTCTAGCCCTTGAACCTCCAGGCCAATTTAGATCCTACGGAGGTCTTGGCATTACTGGAGTGTCCGTAAGAAACAAATGGGGCTGCCCTCTGGGGCCCTACCATCCAAAGTGTGATCCCTGAACCAGCAGCAATGCATCTGGGAGCTTGTTAAAAAATGCAAGTCAATATCTTGGCCCTAGACTTTGGCCCTAGAACTTGCATTTTCACAAACTTCCCTGGTGATGAGATGGGCACAAAAGTTTGAGAAGCACTGGTCTAGGTCCTCCTAGTTGTTTAGTGTATTCCTTTCTCGTGGCAAACTCCCATGCTGAGCTACAAGATACCACTCCGACATGCCAGAAAGTCACATTAGAAATGTGAGATTATTGCAGTGGGAAAGCAGTGCTGCAGAACTGCTTTTAGATATCTGTATACTTCTGGAGGCTTTGTCTCTACAACATATTAAGCACATTAACATATGTTGACCTCCCATTCAAATACATATACATATTTTTACAAATACACACATACAAATACATACATTTTTTGAAAAAATGAAACATTTTTATAATTTTAAAAGTGAGTTTTGATATGACTAAGTTATTCCTTTTCTTTCCTAATTAAAAAATTAATTATATATACACACACTTATGTGTATATTTATGTATGCAATCACACAAGCATTTGAATTGTTATCTGGAATTATTCATAAGAATATGAGGGGAATAATTCAAGTCATAATAATATTATTATTTTCTCTGTGAAGAGTCAGTGAGACCAACTACTATGAGTAAAGATGCTGTAATGAAGGTTTGAAGAAAGATGAAAAGGTTTAGTATTTCCATTATAGTAAAGAGGAAGAAAATGGACCAAGAGAATTCAACAGGAGTTTCAGGGAGTATTTAGTACCAAGATGAGACTGACATCAAGAATTTATAGTGGCATTAACCCCAAAATGTTTATCATTGCCTACAGGGCCTATATGATTTGGCCCTAACCCTCTCCTCCCTGACCTATCCAACATTACATTCTTCCATGTTCAATGTCCCACCACCATGTTCTTCCATCTGTCCCTGAAGCCCATCACCTCCTCATAACCATCACACTTGCTGTTCTCCTTATCCTCTGCTTGGCATGTTGTTCCCCTAGAGCATCCTGTGGTGGGATTTGCTTCAACATTTGGGCTTCACTCGTATATGCTGCTTCTGAGGACCACCTTTCAAAGTAAGCCCTGTACACTCAACTTACATCATTCTATTCTGTAGTCTTCATGACACTTGTCAATACTAGAATAGCTCTCTGTTATTTGTGTATTTATTTTATACCTTCCTCCCAGAATTGTTCCTTCCCATTTCCATTACTCCAGGACTCCATTCCCATTCTGACCTCTGGAGAGGTAAACATTCTCATGTGTTTTTTTGTATCTTTTTTATTTTTACATGTTTTTGCAAAATGAATATTGTATTTTATGCATAGTTGTTTTGCTTTAGGCAAAGGATATTATGCTACATATACATAGCTCATTTCATTTTCCACTAAATATTTAAAGATATATGGTGATTGCTTTTTCAATATCTGATTTGTTATTTCTAAGCATTATATAATTTTCTGTGGCATATACTCTCCAATAATGTATATATCCGTCCTCTCAGGCATGGACACCTGGATGTCCTAGTCCTCTAATCATAACAATAACAAAGTAGCAATACACATACTTGCCCATATCCCCTAAAGTGCAGATATGACAGTTTCTCTAGGATTTACAGTCTGCTCAGAAGTGGGCTATATGTAGTATTAATTTGAATAAATCTTGCTGGATGGTGTCCAGAAGGTTTTACTGATCTAATCTGCTACCATTGATACAGAATTTAATTTTATGAGAAAAGGGTCTCCGCCTACCTTGTTCCACTAACAAGCATTGCCTAAATATAAGAAAAAGAAGGTGAGATGCAGGCTTCTTCCAGGATGGGTGCTTCATCTGGCTGTTGTAAGACATAAGATTAGGGAAAAGTACCAAGAGAGTAGAATAATGTACTCTAATGCCCACTAACTATTAAGGAGCTGAGTAAAGACAGAGAAGAAGTAAATAGAGGATCAAGAATCTAGAAATCCCTGTAAGGTTAGAAAAGACACAAAGGGAAAGTGATTGAGCAAATAAACTTGAAGGAATGCAAGTTGTAGTTATAGTGTGCTTCCTCAAAAACAGTATCTATAGAGCCAGAGCTCACCTGCTAAGACTTTATTCAGGGTATAACCTAGGGCAGCAGGAGTGAGGGGAAAAAGGGAAATGAGAGAGAGAGAAGGAGAAAAAGCAGACTCAGGATGGCGCATTACCAATCCGTCTGCAGCTTCTCTAGACAACAAAGACAACTAGCTTCTCTAGACAGCTCAGCTGGTTGCTGAGTCCTGCTAGAGCGGAGGGACATTGCATCTTTGAAAAGCTCCTGGGTGGCAGGAAGAGCAAACAATTTGTCCGTTGTTTTCCTCCTGGCTCCTGTCACTCAGTGGTCAAGGTCAATTCCACAGGGCATTAACTCCACTGTATTTCTGGGTGGTGTTCTGGGCTCCTCCTGGCAGCAGCTTGGGAAGCCAGAGCTTCTGTGGGTTCAGTCAGGTCACTCCAGGGAGCTGGAGCTAGTGAGGCTTCCTCTACAGCAAATGTTCCAGAGCCTATGCTGGCCTGGCCTTCAACCCAAGGAAGGTTGAGGTTTATGGCAGCATTAGCCTGAGCTTTACAAGCATGGGGAAGGGCAGGAAACATTGCTAGGGCCGTTGTGGCTGAGAAGCATAGTAAAGGTCCAAAGTCTTGGGGGCATGCAGGACCAAGTTGACCTGGGGTGTCTATTTCATATATTGTGAGAATGAGTAATTTTAGTGGAATTCTATGTGTGAATATGGGAGTGAAGAGCTGAAGCCAACTGAGATGCAAGGTACTGGATATGAGAAGGCTAAAGAGTTGAGAGTGCTGAGTGTTGGATGAGTGGGTGGCTCATGTTACTAAGATAGCACAGAATGGTTGAATGCCAAGCAATGTAAGCCTGGTGCATAGTTAATGCACACTGGCTACATAGTATTTAACGAGTATCCATAACTAGACAAAAAGTCAATATTTAGGAAACCTAATATAGATAAAACCAGAAAATTAAATTTATTTGTATTTTGGTGTTTTATGGTAAATTTTACTATTTCTTGATTCCTCATTAGGCAGAATATTAATTTTTAAATGAAATGTTATTCTAAACAACTGTCATGATTCCAGAGAGAAAATCAAGAATATGCTCCATATTCTATAGAATTTCAGAAACATAAATATATAGAGGCTATGGTTCTCTATCAAGTTCAATATTGAAGTTGCTGTGGATGCTGGAAGAGATGTGACCCATGCTCTCCAGATATTAACAGTCCAGCAGTGGGAGATAAGACATGTAGATAGATAACAGTAATACAAAGTAGAAAGCAATGAGTACTTTATAAGAGGGCCTGAGATAAAGTACAGTGCCAAGGAAGTTCTGAAGAAAGGTCAGATATTTAGAAGTAATGATTGAAGTTAGGAGAAGAGGGGAGTGGTTAAGTGTAAAGTTCTGGGAAACTTTAGACTGTTTGGGAGTAGAAATAGAGCAAGGAGGACACTCAAGACATACATGGCGAAGACACTGGTTGGTTTACAATGAAGGACACATGGAGGCTCTGGCTGCTGCCTGGAGAGGCTAGGAAACATTTTGAATGCATCAGGAATTAGTGCCCATCAGTCTCACTGTCCTTCCCACCAGGGATCAGTAGGGAGGATTTGGCAAATGAGAAGTCACTGTCCCATTGGAAAGAGCAGAGTAGAATGGAGAATAATCCTCGTGCTGGGTGTGGAGGACTGTAAGACATTAGTAACGAGTTCCCATGAAGGAAGTAGGGATTTCTTTGAAGACTCATGTATCTTGGTATACAGTTTTTTTAAAAAGGAAATTAAAGACAGTAGATTAAAAGAAATTAAAGCAGTAGGAATGACTGCTCGTGAGGTCAGCATAGAAGACAAGCAAGTTCACTTGAAAATAAGTGAACGAATAAGAAAGAAAGAAGCAAACCCTAAGAGGTAGTGAGAAAATAGAGTATTTTTGTACTTTTCAAGTCCCCAGGAAATCTGCTGTTATCTAGAAGGGAGCTCAGCTTGAGCCTAGTAGGGCTCTGAGCTGGAGTTCAAGCATTATGAGGCCAAAGCTGATCTGATGGGGGTGGAGTAACAGAAGTCTTTGTGCAGGGGGAACTACAGAGTCCCTGTTCAGAAATTCATCCCAAGAAAATAGAATTCAGGTCGGAAGAGTTTGAATAGAAGTAGTCCCAGGGCTTCCAAATATTAATTCAGCATGGAAGCATTATTGGGATTTGTTTCCAGCTTAGCCCCTTGGAGGCAGTTCCTTCTGGAAAAAAAGAAAGTAGACAAGAACAGAGATTTCTGTAAAACATGGAGCTGCTTGGGGACTTCTGTAGTTCTGTGTGAAACAAGGAAAGGATGGACCTTTCATCCTTCCTATCTCCATAGGCTGTCTCTGAGTTTTGACCTGATGACAACCCCAGCTCTCTGGTAGCAAGGCTTAGCAGAGACCAAGACACACAGTGGAACAGAGGCACACTCAGTAGAAGAAGGTTTATTTATCAACACATGTTCTGTATGCCCAGTAGCCCAGAGAAACACTGCAAAGGAAACATGGAGGGGGCTGTACCCATTAGTCAATGGCATAGAAAGGTCAGTAGATTGCAATCTCTCTAGAAGATAGAAGAGATAAAATTTTTAGGCTCTGGAATAACTTAGTCTGGCTCTACAACTTATTAGCTCTTTACACTTAATTTAACTCTTTGAGCTTGATTCCCAAGGTCTGCTTACCTCCTCCATTGAATGCATAAGACAGAAGTTGCACATGGCATAGAGTCAACGAATGCACATGGAGATTCCCTCTTCCTGAAGATGCCTCCTCCTCAGCCCTATCTGACTCTTACTCATCTTAAGTTTAAATGCCACTTTTTCCTGGAGATGGCATTCCTGAGCAAAGGCAGCAAACTCTGGAGTTGCCTACCCACCATCCATTGCCACCTTCTCCTTTTTGTTGAGGTTTTCACTTCTCAAAGAATTGCAATCCCGAAGATTTTAGGAATAAATCCTGAAAAGCCTAAACCAACCAATCATTGCAATCCATGGACATGCGACTCAGTTTTGACAAATGGCAGGTGAGAAGACTCATTGGCAACTTCTGAGAAGGATTTCCCCATTCTTGAAAAAGAGACACTGCTTCCTTTTGGCACTGTCAGGATTAAACAATTGGAGCTATCCCAATTATTCTGAGGTCATAGGCGGGGCAGCTGTTGTGGCCACAGCTGGGAATGGCAGGGGAAATAGTGGAAATGGTCAAGGGCCCTTCCTGATATTACTGAGTTGCTGGATCCACCAACTAGAGCCTCCTGACCTTGGGACTGCTTGCCATATGAAACAACAAAAGTTCTTATCATTTAAGACATTTTAAATTGGTTAATTATTAATGGTAGCCTCACATTTTGAACCTGTAGTTTATTCTTATATTTGCCTCCACAGTATTTATCACATACATAGTTATTCCCGTGTTTATTTGCTTAGTGTCTGCTTCCCTCACCACACTGTAGACTCTAAGTAGACAGAGATGAAAAGTTCATTTTGTTCACCATTAATTTCCCAGTTTTTAGCACTGGGACAGAGATAGAGGAGGTGCTGAAACCACTGGTGAAAGACTGAATAAAGTACTCAATAATCATTACTGATCCTCTGTCCCCAACCCTTTCTCCTCTTCTTCCTTGCTCAGCATGGTTGCGCTGACAATTCAGGACTGCCATGAGAGAAACTAAACTCCCTCTCAAAGTCTGACTGATTGGGTGACCTTGGGCAGAGCCTTACCCCATCAGTGGCTTTCAACCTTTTATCTCAAGAAAGCACGTGTTACATGGTGGAACCAGTGCACACACATGTATTTAACTGAAACAGAAGATTTATAAAGTATATTTACTCTGTGTGACATACTGCTATTTTATTCTATTCTACATCATTAAAAATGGTAGCTCTGACTCAGTACATTAAGTTTATCAGACATCAACCAGCAATCCACAGTTCAAAACAATCTGGATTAAATGAAATATAAGAAGGTTGAGATCGTCTGCATTTCTCCTCTTTTTTGTTAAATCATTCATAAACAATCAGTCCATTTATTACCATGACTTAGCAATGAGTTAATTATTTTC
This sequence comes from Castor canadensis, assembly GCF_047511655.1. NCBI lineage: Eukaryota > Metazoa > Chordata > Mammalia > Rodentia > Castoridae > Castor > Castor canadensis. Next base: position 87,621,141 of record NC_133394.1, read on the forward strand.
TCATTTTCCATGGAATTCTTCTTCACCCCCAACTCTTCTGGGTAGGATTTACTGGATACCATCATGAAATGTACAGATTCTGCCTTAAGTTCATGAACAATGTACTTAAGCTTATTTTTCTCCAGTTAGCACAAAACCAAACAGGACTGTATTCTTCTTCCTCTGAAATTTCATGATCTTGTACAAGGCATTTACATGGGCCTCATTCTGTGTAAGTTTATGCAAGTAATGGTGCACATTGGTGTTACTTGAGTCCCACTGCCACCATGTGGTTTAAAACCCAAGGGAGTCAGGTTCTAACATTCTCTGGATGCACTGTGAAGAATAGACCCTCACAGTATTTCCCATTCCTTCACACAGAAACTGCCCTTGTCCTTGGAGGGGTTGCCAGTGAAATTCCTCTTGGGGCAGGAGGAAAGGGGAAAAGCCACACAGAGATTTCGCAACTCCAGAGCACAGCAAATAATGCGGTAGGTGTTATATACATATATTTAGAAAACCATAAAGCACGCCCCAGGAGGAAAAATGTACTCAAAAGGCAACGGGAGAGTATTAAATTACCTGCCTGAGAGATCAAGAAAGCTCCTTGTTAAAGCCCTACAGATTGGGGGTTGAGGGGGACAGGATATAATCTCTGTCCCTTGCATTGGCAAACTAGAAGCAAGTTATGGCTTCAGAGTCCGGGAAGAGCGCGTCGTCAAGCTGCTCCGAGGTCACATCACATGTCTTCTCAAAGGGCAGTGCTGTGACACAGGAGAGCATGTCTAGGATGTGTGCGCCTGTTTGCGCTCTGGGAAAAAAAGGCGAGATGAACAGTCTGCAGTGGAGACAGGCTGGAGGGATGGGGGACAGGGAAGGACGGAAACGATGAATGTCCCCTCCCCCCCAACTTTCCTCCCCTCTTGTCCCACACGCTCGAAATAGAAATAATAATGACATTAAAAAAAATAAAGATGCTTACACATGATGTTATCTCTTTACTTAAGTTGCCTCGCTCGGGAAGTATGGTGTATAAAGTGCAGACTGCGGCTGTCGCCACAGGCTTGTCTAGGGAGTCAAGGTTCGGCTGGTGTGGGTGACCCCACCTTTAGGGAAGCTGGCTCTCCGCTCTTCCTCGCCATAGCCCCGCTGACCCCCGCCCTCCTCTGTCCCTCCTCTGCCCCTCCCTCTCTCCCCCTCCCTCCCTGCGCGCCTCCTCTGGCACCGGCCCCGGCGGCGGAGTGAGGTGGCCGCACCGACGCCGCCGCAGCTCCTGTCCACAGCGCGCTCGCCGCGTCTCCGGCTCACACGCAGCCCGAGCCGTGGCGCCCGCAGCCCTGGGCCCTCGCTGCGCACCGTGCGCCCGGCCCGGGCTGGCTGAGCCGACCTGAGCTGGGCTTGGGCGCCGCAGGCAGCTGAGGAGGGCGGCCTGGGAGAGGACACTGAGACGCAGGGCCGGCCGCGCGGAGGTGACAAGCTGCGCACCTGGAAAGTTACCCAGCTGGCTGAGTGGTGAGGTCCTTGGGCTGGGGACTTGGGCACTCAGGGCGCGCGGGGAGGGACGAAATCCGGGTACACGCGTGTGCATGCTGTGCGTGCGTTGCGCTGTGCGCGCCTCTGTTCCACACCCAGCCGGTGTCTTGCTTGTGCTGTTTGCGTGGGGACGTGGGCACGCGTTGCGTTCACTTGGTGTGGCAGCTAGGTTTGGAAGCTCGATTTGGAGCCCAACGTGGCAGCAACAGCCTCCATTGCTTCTCCGGGCTTGGGGCTTGGAGTGACTGTCAAGGTGTGCGCTAAAGGCTTTGCTTCTCTGAGGTTTGGGTAGCTGTTAGGAGACAGCACTCAGACAGGGACTTTTACAAGTCCTTGTAAACTTGTGTGGGTGTCCTGTGTCACTCTCAGCGCTGTGAGGCACTGCCACATATCTGTATTTCCTGGTGATGAAGAAACAAGGACAAAGAAATGCAAACAAGATATCAGCTGCATTGGGGATAAGAGAAAAAGAAAGGGGTCCAGGTACAAGCATGAGACCCAGAGTGCAATAGCATAGCAGTTGAGGCCTGAGCTGAGAATACAAAGAAACAGTGCAGGCAACATAATTAGGTACAACGGTTGACGCTCAAACAGACGCCTCAGTTTCCTGGGTTTTCATCTTCCTCCCTACATTCCCAGGGGCAATTTTTTTTTCTTAAATAAAGGAAGAGAAGACATACACCTGCTCCCTGCCACACCCCCATGCATACAGTTCCTTAAAAATTGTCTTTCTTTGCAAGTTTCTATTTAATTCAACGAGAAGGCGATCATCCCACATAATACACAGCAGCTGTTGCTAGTGCTCCTGTTTAGTTTTGCACAGGAGGTTAAGAGCTGATATGATGAAGAATGCTCTTTGGAGTAGAAACTATTCTTTCCTTTGGAATACTGTGCAACCTAGAATAAGCAACATACAAAGTTGATGTCCAGGAATCTTCCTTTTTTAAATAAAATTTTTACTAGGATATATTCATCAGGAATCTTCCTTTTCCATGGAATTCTTAACTCCAGGCCACTGAAATCACTGCATATGAGGCTAAGAAGCATTCACCTCATAGTGAAGGCATGGGTTGCCTGGATGTTGCCCAAGTTCTGTGATCCCATGTTGTCTCCTTCCCCTCTAGGCTGTTTGCTTATCAATTATGCCCTCTTCTCCTGTTTGAATTTTTTCTGTCTTTTGGTTCATTATCCTGGGTTTATGAATACTCTCATTTCCACTATTCTAAAAATCTTTCGATCTGTGATCCGTGATATCTTCTTGAATCACCTCCTCAGCACTGCTCTTTCTATGGTGCTTTGTACTCCTGTCCTCACTCTTTTCTCCTGCAAACGACTAAACCTAGTGCTTTCCCCTCTAATCTCATTTCCTTTGACAAGGCTGGGATTTGATTTGTAGCCTGTTCACCTCTTTCAAATATTGTCTCCATGGCATCTATCATACTTCTCTTAGATCTCGTATTTGTACAACTATTCTTCTTCCTCCCCTCCCACAAATAATGTCTAAGGTATTACTTGTATGTTCATACTCAACAATAGAGTCATTCTCTTCTTCCTCAGTGATCTCATTTACTCATGGGACTTTGAGTCTTACCTCTATAGAACAGACTGGACTTTCCTTCTTTGTGTTGTGGTAGACATTTCTGCCTTGGTGACCCACAGGCATGTCACACTCAATATATGTAAGTCCATGTCTTCATAAGGCATGCTCCTTCTCCTGCCATCTGGCAGTTCTCAGTGGCTGGCCCATTGATAGTACTCTATGTGTCATGTTTGAATGAGTGAATAAATCATGCAGAATGAAAAGGCTGCCTTTCTCCAATCCTTCAAAGATCAAAACACTAGAATCATTTTGTCTCCCTTTTTTTTTTTGGCTGTGCTGGGCAGCAAACCCAGGGCTTTGTGCACGCTAGCCAAGCACTGTACCACTGAGCTATATCCCAGTCCTCATTTTGTCTCCCATTGTTTACTTTACCTTCAATGTTTCTCCCACTCATCCTCTTTGAACATTAAACCCTCTCCATTCTTTCTCACTGTAACCATAGCAACAACCTCTATTTACCATATCTGCAGTTTTCTTTCCAACCTCACATAGACTTAGACACTCTTCCTTTCCTTATTACCAAACTGAAGGGCATTTCCTCAGCTTCAGATTCCACTTGTGTCTGAATTACTATTACATATTTCAGTTTCTCCCTTTCTTTTTGTTTTCTAGCCCCTCATTTCTTACTGCTCCCTGAATTTCCTTACCTAAAATTTCCACAGGTCCCTCAAACTGTTCATGTCTAAAATGAAACTTGGATCCCTCAGATCTGCCCCTCATCTTGGTTACTGACATCACTTCTTACCCACAATATAAACTTGAATGACTTTATTTTCTTTCTTCCCACCATCACTCAAATTCCATCAGCTATAATCTCCTGACTTTCATCTATGAACCCACATTTCTGTGTGTTTCTTGTTTATCTGTTAACGGAATACCTCAAAATAGCTGAGTGGAATAGTACTAAAATTGGCAGGCAAAATATAGAATATGTGGCATTCATAAAATTTACTGTGAACATTTAGCTAGGGGGAGGGGCACTTCAAAGATAGTCTTGGGGGGAACTGAAACTTCAGTACAGTAAACTCATGATTTCATGTCAAGAGAAAATTACTCTCCATTCAACATGCTGAGGGTAGAGAAAATAAACAGTAGATTGAAAATGGAGCCTTAGGTCAATAGTCACAAAGTCAGATGAAAGGATGCTTTTAATTGTGGAATTAATAGGAGATTTAGCTGTTTCTCACAAGGTTAATTGTCTGATTTGCTCAGGAAGAAGAAACAGGGAGTTGTATATTCAATGATGGTCAATTATTTTCTAAAAGAACTATGGTGGAACAAACCCGTGGTAACACCATATTGGAATGCATCAGTTTCCTACACAATTTTATTTAGAAAAGCCTGTATAATTCAGTCCTCTGATATCAAGCTAAACTGCCCATATCATAAAAAATAATCTATTCTGCTTTTCATGGTTTATTGAAGGAAAGGAAATTGTGAGTTACTTATAGCTGTAAGTTTTATGAAATCCTCTATGATAATGTTTGCCTTTTCTGGTTACCATGGAGATAGTCCACTTTTTTTTTCTCTAGTTCAAAAAGTTTGAGTAATGAGAGTAGGGTTGGGACTCAGGGCTAGCCTTATTCTTGTACTTATCACTCACTTGTGTACTTACTCGGACTGATGCAATAGCCTCTTAGTTTGTCTTACTTCCTCTAAGCTCTTTTTACTCTGTTCCATATTTGTTTCCAGGAAAATTATCTTTATAAAGGACAGATAGGACCACATAAATTGAAAAAAACCTGGCTTACATAACTTGGATACTGTAACGTGGCATACTAATTTTTTCAGTATCTTACTCCAGTATCTTACTTTTTTAGCTTCATTACTCATCAGTTTCATTCCACCCATCATGCATTTTAGCCTGTTTCCTGAATTTGCTTTAAGTTTTCTTGTGTTTATATTTTAGTACATGTTCTTTTTTTAATTAATAGACTTTCTGTTCTAGAGAAGTTTTACATTCACAGAAAAATTGACTGAAAAGTACAGAAAGTTCCTATGAATGCCCCTCCACTAGATTCTCCTGTTCTTAACATCTTGCAACAGTGTGGTGTAGTTGTTACAATTTATGAACAAATGTCAACACATTATTATTAACTAAAGTCCATAGGTATATAAGGGTTTGTTCCTTGTGTTGTACATTCCATGTACCCAACTGTATAATGACATACATCTACTGTCACAGTGTCCTACAGAATAGTTTCAATGCCTTAAGCATCTCCTAAGCCTCTCATTCCTCCCTCCCTCCATCTCCCAAACTCCTGCCAATCACTGATCTTTTTACTCTGTCCAAGTTTTGTATTTCCAGAAAGTCATATTGTTGGAATCATACAGATGTATGTTTTTGAAATTGGCTTTTGTTCACTTAGCAATTTGCATTTAAAGCTCTTCCATATCTTCTCATTGGTGGATATTACTTTTTATTATTGAATAATATTCTGTTACATGGATGTACCGCAATTTATTAACCCATGGAAGGACATACTTGCTTCCAAGTTCTACCAGTTAAGAATAAAGCTACAGGTTTTGTTGAAAATAAGTTTCTTATTTGTGAATAAGTTTGAGGAAGCATTACTAGCTTTGTAAGAAACTTCCATCTCCTCTTCCAAAGTAGCTGTAACAGTTTACATTCCTATCCCTGTTGCTCAATATCTGCCTGCTTTTGGTGTTGTCTGTGTTTTGGATTGTAGTTATTCTAATGTGTGTGCAGTGGGATCTCATTAATGTTTTAATCTGAAATTCCTCAATGAAGTATGATTGTGAACATCTTTTTTCATATGCTTATTTGCCATCTGCGAATCTTTGGTGAGGTGTCTGCTCAGGCATTTTGCCTATTTTTCAGTTTTTTTTTTTTTAAACGGTTGAGTGTTAAGAATTCCTCCTTTCTTAAATGTGTTTTGGAAGTACTTTCTTCCAGTCTATGGCTTCTTGTTGTGTTCTCTTCTTTTGCAGAGAAGGTTTTAATTTTAATGAAAGAGAAGGTTTTAATTTTAATGGAGTCTGAATTACAATTTCTCCTTTCATGAATTGTGCTGTTTGTCTTTTATCTAAAAGGTCATCACCAAACCCAAGATCACTTAGATTTTCTTCTATGTCTTCTAGGAGTTTTATAGTTTTGTCTCATATGTTTAGGTCTGTGATCTGTTTTGGAGTTAATTTTCATAAAAGATGTAAGGTCTGTGTCTAGTTCGTTCTCTCCCTCACTCCCTCTTCTTTCTTACCCCCATCTCTCTTTCTCTCTCTCTCTCTCTCTCTCTCTCTCTCTCTCTCAGCATATGGATGTAATACATTACCCTTTTTCCAATGACTTGCCTTTGCTTCTTTGTCAAGTCTCAGTTGACCACACTATTTGGGTCTACTTATGGGCTCTCTGTTTTGTTTCATTGATGTACTTGTCTCTTCTTCTACCAGAGTCTTCACAGTGATTTTCACTTTCCGTACCATCTTGATGATTATAGCTTTGTAGTAAGTCAAAAGTTGAGTAGTCTCGTTCTCTGACTTTGTGCTCCTGATACTACACAGTCTATTGCATTTAACTCTCTGAGAATGTCCAATAATCTCTGTGTCCATTACTCTCTTCTCTTACTGACACTGAACCCCAGCAGTTGGCCTGAGGGCGTAGAAACACAAAGGGAAAGTGCTTGGACTGGGACTTCTGAGCTCTCTGCTCTGTTCCATTGATCTCCGTCTCTATTGGCTCTGTAAGCTTGAGTAGCAGTCTACCATCTCCTGTATTTATAGATGCACATGTATCTGCGTATAATAATTAAGTGTGAGAGAGAGAATATTTATATCTCTTCATATGGGTAGAGAGAGAGAAGTATTTTCTAGATCAGAGCCACGATTTGAGTTTCAGACTACCTTAGAACTAGAGGAAAAACATACAACAAGGTGATTTCCCCCACAACGACTGCCAGGTGTGAATGGCCTGCAAGAGCCCTCAGACTTTCCCTCTCCTGTGTCTCCTTGTGTCTCCTATTTACCCTGTGGTGGATTGCATTTGGGAATAGCTCATTTGGGAATGAGCACATTGACATAATGATAAAAAAATATAATATAAATAGTTTTCCTCTGTCCTTGCTAAAGGCCACACTACTCTCATCCTGGTTGAAGTGTGTTGTCTTCGCCACAAAGCATGTTTCTTTTGTGCCTTCTAAATTAACTCAGAGGGCTTTTTTTTTTTTGTTCACACTGCAATGTGTGAAAATTACTAGGAGCACAGGAGGGACTAGGGGCTCTGAGGAGTCCTTGCAGTTCTGGAATTGGCTGTGTTGTTCCAAATGCTCTCTCATATCTGTATTTTGATGGAGCTTGTTTCCCAAGCTATTGTTACAGAATGTCCCCTTTCCTTTTCCCCTCTCTCTTCCTTTCCCTTCATTTCTTTTAGCATTTCTGAGGTTTGAACTCAGGGCCTTGGAATTGAACCATGGCCCCAACTCTTTTTGCTTTAGTTTGTTTTCAGATAGGTCTCATGCTGTTCCAGGACTGGCCTCAGACCTCTATTCTCCTACATGTGTCTCCTATGTACCTGGAATTACAGATGTGTGTCACCATGCCCAATTTGTTTTTTTTGAGATAAGGTTTTGCTGATTTTTCCTCATACTGGCCTGGAACCATCATCCTCCTATTTCTGCTTTCATGTAGCTGGAATTGCAGGTGTATAGCACCATGCCTGGCTCATAACTGCCAAGACATTAAGCACTTGTCTATAGTTCCATAGTACTAAAAAAGCTTGTAATTATCTGATGTGTACTACATGCCAGGCATTTCACAGGGTACTTTACAAGCATAATCTTTATAATAGAGCCTATAGAATGGATATGTGTATATCCATTTTATAGATAAGAAAATTAAATCAGGCAAGTCATTTATAAAAGGATGGAAGAAGAGGGCAGATTGTTTCAAAACCCTGAGTAGACCGACTCCATTGTTCATGTTAAATTCAGGTCTTCATCTCTGAAGTCATTTCTTGTGCTACTCTCTAAATGTAAGAATAATTTTAATAACCTGTAGTTAATAGATTGATGAAATATCATCCTGTAGTTCAATTCTCCTTGTGGCTAGCAATCCATACTTGAGAAATAGCTTCTCTTAGTGACTGATACAAGCAGACAGAGTGAATCTAATTAGCTTTTGTGAAGCTAAAGACTTGAAACCTTGGTTTCAGGGACAATGAAATTTAAACAGGTAAACTAAGATATTAGACTAATATTGAACACATAGTAGCTCACTTATATTCAGTTAGTGACCTGAAAGATGAACTAGTTACTCTTATGTTACCACCGTCTGAAATTCTGAATAGCTTGAAAGATTTATACAGCTTCTGAACTGACTTCATTAAAACCAGAGAATAGGTGATGTTTGAGGATTTAACACCCTCTGCCTAACTGTGCTTCAGGTTTGTAAAATTATTGAATTGTTACAGAATTTTTTAATGCTATTCATAGAGCAAAAATGATTCTGGGCATTTTCATATTTAGGATGCTAAAACTGTTTTGCTGTCAAATTTAACTGCAAATCCATAAAAGGATATGCCCTGTATAGTACATGACACTTAGATCTTAGTAAACAATTGTTCCATGAATAAAGGATGAATTGTTAGCTTAATATTAAATTTGAAGATGTTCATGCTTGCTTTTGTTCTTCATAAGGCAATTCCTTTTCTTCCTACCCCTCCTTGGCCTAAAAATGCTTATCCATGAACCAAGCAGCCTGTCTAGAACATGGCTCAGTGCTGCATGATAAAAATTTATGCACATGTTAATTTAAGCATGAAAGCACACTTTCATGTGTTTGTAACTAAGAATCTCATTCAAGTTAATTCTCATATCCTACTCTTAACATGTTTTGAATCACTTATTCAGGATCCAAGCATCTTCAGGGACACTTTGAATTCTTGTCTTCTCAACCTTCTTATGTATTTTTAATATATAAGGACAGTAAATACTGCCAGCTGAACAGAAACTTGAAAGTTTAACTCCAGCACTTCTCTGCAACATATTAAGACGACTCTTTGCAGGCTAATGTTTATTAATGGATACTCTGAACCTGAATTCTATCAGGAATATCCCAATATTGCAACATCACTTTTATAAATACATTTATTTTTTGTTCACATCATCCATCTGAGGCAGCCTTCATTGACTATTTGGTTGCATCTGCTTCAAACTTTAGAGGCTGTGTCACGTTTTTATCTCTATGCCTTTGTAGAGGTCACAATTAATCTGGTAGAGCTAGCAAAATAAAGCTAAGCACTTCATTTCCATCTGAGCTTGAAATATGGAGGGAAAGAGGGGATGAGAATGTGCTTACAAGTCTTATACTTCCTGAGTTAGGATCATCAAGAATTGCATGTGTAAGAGTGTAAAGTTTAAGTAGGTAGCCTTAAACCTATGATAGGTAGCTAGCCAAAGCAGCATTTGCCAAATTTCATCTGTTTGAGTTCTACTGTTATGATTTTGCTCATCTGTGCTTATCATCCACTGATGATTTTCTTTTATTTTCATTGAATTATCTCAGTAAACCTAAATTCCTCACTCAGCCTCCATTGAAGCAGTACTATCCATGATAGCAAAACTTTATGGTGCTAATTTTTATATTTCTAATAAATGTTAACTTAAATACATAGCTGTTGAACTAAATACATTTCTAAATCATCTGAAATCATCCAACATAACCCCTACTCTTACTATCATTATCATGAGATTCACTGGAGTAGGAATTACTTTGAGTCCCATATGATGATATTCTTAGAAGAAAAATACAGCCTTACACCATAGGTCATCAATTTATGAACAGCCTGACTTTAGAACCTAAAGTTAAAGCTATAGAAAAAATCCCCATGCTTGTATCTTCTTATAGGGACTGCAATTTAGTAGTTTTCAGCAGTGACCTTTATTAGAAATGTAGTGTTTAATAGTACATACAGTAGCAGAAAAGTATAATAAAGCATCACCAAATCTACCTCTATTTTGGGAGGAATGCAGATGTGTTATTTTCTGAATCGGGGGAGCTTTCCTACTGTAGCTGCAAGGGGAGCTGTGGGAGTTGTGACATTTCCAAGCTTCTGTCGCTGTAGCTGCTCCTTTGCATCTAGTCTCTGCCATGCTGACATCCAAATCCCCATCTTGTTGTGATGCTCTTGACAGCTGTCCAGAGAGGACAACCAAAGAGAACAGCAGGTAATTCAGGCCAGTTGTGCAAAATGTCTATGTGCAATACTTGGACTAGTGAAGGGACAGGGAAAATGAACCCAAACACCACGTCTTCTTCATGGAAAGAAAAGGAGACCAATCACTAGCGTTTCCTCCGGAAGCATGGGATATTTATTGCTCATCAGAGGATGATGACTGCTGTGTTTCTGTTTATGAAACAGATTGGAACGAGAGGGGTGGGGGTTGCTGTTGGTGAATGGAACTCCACTTGGTCATTCACAGTTCTCCATGCATCCTTTCTCAGGCCTTTGAGCAACATGGGAAATGGTTCCGTGAAACCCAAACACTCCAAGCATCCAGATGGCCACTCTGGGAACCTCAGCACTGATGCCCTGCGGAGCAAGGTGGCAGAGCTGGAGAGGGAGCTGAGAAGGAAGGATGCAGAGATTCAGGAGCGGGAGTATCATTTGAAGGAGTTGCGGGAACAGCTGTCGAAGCAGACCGTGGCCATCGCTGAGCTCACAGAGGAGCTCCAGAACAAGTGCATCCAGCTGAACAAGCTGCAGGATGTGGTGCACATGCAGGGAGGAAGTCCGCTGCAGGCCTCTCTGGATAAAGTGCCTCTGGAGATCCACCGGAAGACCTCGGGATTGGTCTCTCTCCACAGCAGGAGAGGAGCAAAGGCTGGCGTGTCTGCTGAGCCAACAACCCGAACCTATGACCTCAACAAACCCCCTGAGTTTTCCTTTGAGAAAGCAAGAGTCAGAAAGGACTCCAGGTAAGAAGTTCCCATGCCTTTTAATTCAGATGGCTCTCATATTATGAAAGACTAGAGTGATATTTCTGAAGTCTCCTGAATGGTAAAGAGCATGTAAACCCAGGATTTAAAAGGGCATTCTCAAATGGTTTGAACTTGCAAAAGCACTCATTAATCAAAAGTTTTCTTTGAAGCAGGAATTGCATTTTACCTGAATTTTGAGGTATATAGATATAGGTACAGATGTAACTGAGGAGCTGAGTTTACTGAAAGTCATTTCTAGTATTTTGAAAGCCATAGGGGAGTGAAGAGGTAGCTATCGGAAGTCTATACCTCTCTTTCTAGTGGAGTAGACTCAACAATGTGCACAAATCTCTGCACATTATGAGAAAGGACCATATTAGAGGCTACAGGAGAATAACTTCATTCTGTCATTCCGTGGTTTATGTTGAGCACCAATTTCTGCCAGCTGCTGAGTTGTTACAGAGCATTTCTTGTGGGGGGGATAAGTTACACAGAAACAAATGAAAAATTGTTAATTGGGATAAAATTGGGAAAAATTGTTAGTTGAGATTGATACTACTAGTATAGTGGATGACGTCTGGAGTGGAGGTAAGAAGGAAAAGTTGGTGATGTAAGTGGAATTTTCATGAAGGCCTGGCTAAGGAAATGACCTTTAGCTGAGATCTGAAGGACAAAAATGAACAGAAACAAAGTGGAAACTGCATTTCAGACAAGGGGAATAATTAAAAGAAAGGAATTAATTTTAAAAATTGAAATATTTTCCCTTAGAAATTTAATTAACATGTAATTGTATGTATGGAGTAGAGTGTGATATTTCAACACATGTATAAAATGTGTACTGATCAAATAGTGTAATTAGTATCTTAATCTCCTTATCATTTATTTATGTTTAGGACAAAATTAGAGTTCTTGGAAGAACATATAAATATTTACTATCACATTCAGGTGTGTATGTGAGTGTGTATATGTGTACCTTTCTTTTCTGGCTGAAGTTTGATTTTCCTGACCAGGAACAATTGATTAGACATATGAGTTAGAGTCTCTTTTTTGCATTAATTTTAAATGATATGTATTTGTTAATTGAAATGAGACCTTTTGACTCAATAATGTCTTGGCTGAGCCTGGGTCTGTGTTGTAAAATGCATGATCTGTGAAATTAAACAAAATTTTAATTTATTCACAGAAATAAATAATATAAATCAAGATAAAACATCCAATTTAAATAAGTGATTGATCTTGATAGCAAAATTATAAAGGGAGCTTTAATTCTTTATTTTTTTGGCAGTAGTTGGCACATAGTGAATGATCAATAAATATTTGTTAAGATAAGCAGTCAAACTGGTTTCTTAATCATAATATTCTATGGCTGAAAGAAATCTGATTAATACTAGACTTTGGGAGAGTTTTATTAAGCCAAACATTTTATTAATTGACTTAAAAGTCATTATTCTTTTTCAAAAGTATTAATTAGTTATTTTAATGGTATGAACTCAGAAATGATAGCTGTCACAAACTTATGTTTGTTTTTCAAAAATTGCTCATCATCCAGTGTTGTGTTCTTTTTTGTTATATCAGAGATATATGAAATATATGATATGTATATCTACAGCAATATATATATTATTATGCATTATATCCGATGTATACATAATACATATTATTTTCCCCCATCTTTTCAAATCGACTTGTGCTTTCATAGGACATAAAACAGTATGTGAGATAATTTAATGCTAATTCATCTTTGACCCTCTTTCTACATATGCCACCAGATTTCTCCTCTTGAACCAAAATTATGTTCAATTACTTTGTTCAAAGACTTATACTCATCTTAAGGCAAAAACACCACATTCTGGTGCTGAATAATCTGAGATAAGCACCTTTGTTTGAAGTTCTTTATTAGTTTTGTTAAAACCAGGCAAAGGAAATCAGTAGTTATGAATTGTCAATTTCTGAGTGAACCCACGCTACTTTTCTTCTGTCTGTAGTGAGTAGGACACAAGAAAGGTATTATATCTTTGAATAAGGATTATTGATGGTTGCAGTCACCCTAAATACAAAACCAAGTGGGTACAAGTCTATGTCGAGGTCAAGATGAAGAAATAGACTAGTTCATTGGTCCTAAAGAGAGCTAATAACGCCCTAATAATCCTCATTTCATCAATTCAGACACTTAGTTTTTCAGTACTCAACATTAGCAATTCATTTTCTATTTCCAAATAATTCCACTTTTTGAGAAAAGCCAAAAGTAAACTTTGAATATTTTTAGATATTTTGACATCTCTTTTATGAAATTTATCAAGAATTTTAAAGAGATAGTTTTCTAGAAGTTAGAGCATTAAGAAGATGGGAGTGCCCTTCACTGATAGAAGAATGATATACACTATCCTTTGACTTGGCTACCTGTCCAAGAAGGACCTACTAGGTATTTGAGAATTTAAGGTCCTAAATTAAAATGACTCCTCTGTGTATTCTCAGGATCTCATAATATTTGTTGAACTTCTATAAAGTTTCCTGGCTGAATTTAACTCTACAGTTATACCTACTATATATATGTGTCAACAACATTTTAGGTAAAGTTCACCCTCCACACTGAATTAGAAAGCCATTTTGTGGCCTTTTGGTATTTTTTTGAAAAGACTGTCCTATGACTTAGCAAGAAGCTGATGGGAGACTTCTAGTTCTCCAGAAATCGACAATATTGGGAGCCCTGAGAGAAACCAGAGGATAACATTTGATGGGATAATAGATTAAGAATTTGAGTGAATTCAGTTTCAATAATTTTTGAGAAACTCCAACTCATGACCCATAAGTCTGATTTCCTGAGTCCTCTGTGCTCAGATGTATTGTGAGTAGAGAATAAGCCTCATAAGCTTGGATGCAGCTCCAGATTACACCAGTTTGTTGTCCTCTCCCCATTGAGTATACTTTTAGGGTCTGAAGGGCATGCTTTATATGGAGGGACTTATAATGTCACACTAATGTCAATGGAGAATTCTGGCATTCTTTTACTTGGAATATAAGAGTCTGCTTTTAAAGATCAGTTTCTAGAGTAGTTCAGTGCTGCCCACTAGACCTTCCAGCAGTGATGGAAATGTCATATAATCTGTGCTGTTCAATGTGATACCCAATAGCCAAATGTGGTTATTAACCATTTGAAATGTGGCTAATGCCACAAAGGCACTGGATTTTCAGTTTTAATTTATTGTGAAGTTAAATATCCACATGTATATAATAGGTAGTGTAGTTTTACATTGTGTGTGTATGTGTGTGTGTGTGTTTAAACTGTAACTGCTATTGCCTGTGATGGGACTTATGACCTAATGGGGTTCGGGAATGCTTTGTAGACAAAGTAAGACTGATGTGAAGTTTTAGATAAAGCCACAGAGAATGCCGATGTGCCTGTCAGATTGAGGTAGGCACAAAGTAGAATTGCTGTGAAGCTGCACTGAACCTACGTAGCCCTTTGTAGTGACTTGGCTTTGTGCCTACAGATATTTTAGATCTTCAAAGGCAGACAGCTATGTGGGCATGTAGCCTGATTCTATTATAAGCACTCGGCTTTATTGAAGTATTATAATACACGTGATGAGTCAGAGTACTACATTCTATCAAATATTCTGATCTCTGATTTAAATATTACATGGTGAACATTAGAAGACTTTACAGTTAGAGGAAACGGCAACATCATTTCATGCTATTCTCCTCCCTGGGGAAGTGGGGGAAAGGTCCAGGGGGTTTACAGAATATACCATGGAAGCTGGCAGAGCTCAGATTGGAATGTAAGACTCTTGTCTTTGAGTCGTTGAGACTAGTGTTCTCAATTCCACCCACAAAGATGGAAGGTCTCAAGTCAGACCAGTTTGGGCACCAGTCTGCCTTATGATGATCATCTGTCACTGATTGATAGGAATAATGATGGTGCTTCTTGCTTCTCCCATGTGGAGCTTGAGCAGAACCTGTCCACTGCACCAATGGTTAACAAGAGCTGCATTCTCAGAGCTGAGGCCTTCAAGAAATGGACATGGGAATGGGTTCAATCCATTCATTGGCTCAAACCATTGTGTATATGGAAGATCACATATGGACTTTTAAGTGAATACAATGCTTCTGAAGGCTGAAACCTGGATACCAGTGGCAAAGGAGGATAGGGAAGACCTCAGATAGCATTTCTGTCCATGTCTGACCTGATTGAGGACCAAGACAACCGTGCATCCGGAGGTCAGACTTTTACTAAAATTAAGTTTTCTGTTTATGTAGACATTGTTAGCAAACTTCAGCACTGGCAGAACAAAATTACAAGCTCATGCTGAATGTCTGGTGGAACAAAGGCAAATTAATCAGAGACATCTGGAATGTAGCTGGTATGAGTGCCTTTCACTAAGAATACTTAAACTATCATTTGAAACGATTGTTCTTTCATGTAAAGAAAAGATAAAACAAAGACTTGCCATCTGACTTTAGATGTTAACTCCAGTTTTAGGAAGGACAATTAGTTTTATTTGTCACTCCTACCCCAGGAACAAAATAGGTAAAAGTGGAAAATGCTAGTGAGTCATACATTGAAGCAAAATGTGGAAAAGGAGTGAGGAAGAGTATGTAGTTATTATTTGTGCTTCCTTTCTAAAGCAGGACTGAGCAATTGAATGTACATTACAGAAATGCATTTCCTTTATTAAGCAGGGAGGTTTCTATGGAAAGAAGTAATATTTATATACCACTAATATATGCTAGCCACTACTCTGAATGCTTCATGAATACTGGATCATGAAATCCTCACATTAACCTGTAAGGTTATTATCACTCCCCCATTTTACGTATGAGAAAATGGAGACATGTAGAATTAGATAACTTGTTTAAGGTTACATAGCTTTTCATTTTGGAACCAGAATTCATAACCAGAAGACTTGCCACTAAGAGTCAGTTATAAGTACTTCTACACATGACTTTTACAAGATGAAAATGAGAAGAGGACCTTCCACATTTTAGTTGGGAAGCCCTGCAAAAAATAAATATAAAATGAGAAGTATATATTTTTTAAGTGTTATGATTAGAAACAACCCTCAGCTGTTGTTATTTCTCCCTGAAAATTATGCTTCCTGAAAGCACCACTGGGTTATCAGTTTGCAGTAGAGGGAAATTTTGCTGTGGGGAGGAGGTAGAAATGAATTAGTGACTTACATATTGCTGCATGAGAGGTTTATGATATATTTTGATATAGAAAAATTACATACAAACTCTTATCAGTGGAATAGTTTAAAAATTGGTGCATATACTTAAAAATACTATTGCCTTTACCTGAGTCTATAGAAAAACAAAACAAAAAAAAAATGAAGGCATGGAAGAAAAAAAGCCCAGTTGTGTGGTGATCTGAGAGCCAGAAGCTATGGGTGAAGGCAACTAGGTGATGATGTCTAGTGAAATTGTCAGCAGGTTTGAAAAAAGCTGTGATTTATAGCAATAATGTGCATGTAGAAACTCAGATCAGAGCCAGCTTCTGAGGTATAGGATGGGACAATGAAGTTACCAGTCAGCTATTGGGTATCAGTTTTCCATACATATCTCATGGAGGCTTTGGATTTGCATAATGAAGTGAGTGTTAGTTCTCCCTCTTACCAAAGATAAATGAGAGCTCAGAGTCATTCATCAACTTGCTCACGGTTCTAGTGGTGATGATTTTTTGAAGCAGGCTTCCAGGTTGAGTCTGTCTGACATCAAATGTATATTCTCCACCACAGTTCTTCACAGTAGCTTTAGACTGTGCAGCCCACAGAGTGAACACCTCCCCTTGGGGTTGTTCAACCTCTCTCTGGCCCTATTGTGGCTGAGGAGTGCTATTATGCCTCAAAGAAAGGGAGGGGTAAAAAGCATGGAGAAGTTTTAGATGTGGCTGGAATTAAGTGGCAGCTGCCTTGTCATCTAGATAAAGCTGGCAAATTGGCAGCCTTTCTGAGAGCTGGCACCCTGCCCCACTCACTTCCTGCCACTGCCTTTTCTTCTCTGGAAGAGTCAAAGGGCTCTGAGGTCTTCTCACTCAGTCTCCTTACCTCTGCCTTCTCTGAACCCTCAAATCATCTGCTTTATTCATATCTGCCCTTTCTTCTTTCTCACTGCCATTCTCAACACTTCCAGGTTTTCAGCTGCTAGGTGTTAGGGAAAATGTTTAATGAAGCCTCAGAAAATATTTGGGATCTGAATACTTACTGTTTTGTATAGTGAGAAGTTCAAATGCTCATTGTAAGCACTGTGATGACCCTGAGATGCCTACCCTGCTTATGGGATGTATTTCTAAATGATGCTGTATGCTATTTTTATACTACACAGAACCTATATTGATTTTTGACCCAATAGCTTTGGCTGATAGCTAGTATAACCCTTCCAGACTAACAAGGTCAAGTAAATGCATCTTCATTGGATATTGAATCACCAAAGCTCATTTGTTGATCATTTTTTTCTTTCTGCTTTTGCATCCCTTTTATTTTCTTTATTTCTCTCTCCCCTCCTCCACTTTTTTCACCAATATTTTTATTTTGTTCCTTCCTAATGTTCCCCCATTCTCAGTGTCTGACTAGTCTGTGACCACCAGTAAATTTTGAGTGGTGCCTATCCTAATCAAGGTGCACCTATGTCCTTTGTATAGTAATATCAATTGTTTTCATCATAAACCCATAGAGTAAGTACTAGTATCTGAGGCTTAACCCTATGGTTATGGTTTATTATTTCTAAGCCTCATATAACCACATCTAGATGTTAAGACAGCTACCACTTTATCAAAGCAACTCTGAAACTTATGCTCATTTTATTTTGCTTGCTATCTTCTTAATTTATAGGATATTTATAGTAGTTTTTGGATCTGCTTGGTTGTAAATAAGAGTGGAATTGAGCAGTCCTGGCTTTGAACTGATGTGCTGGAGGACTGGGCAGGAGCTTCCAGCTCTCTTCACTTGTATCTTCTCAGTGTTCTCTGAAATAGTTTGCTGTTTTCTGACCAATTTTGTTTTACTCAAAAATATTCTATGCTATTTCAGACATCACCTGTTTCCTTGGCAGATACCCAGGAAAGATGGCAATAAAAACAAAACAGTGATACGTGTCCTTTTCTCTCTTTGCTTGTGGGCCAGAATGAAGCCTTGTACTGGTTCTTCACCTTGTCCTAAGCACCTATAGTCTCTTAACAGGGAGCCTCCTCATTCTGTAAGCCTGAGCCTCTCAGGGCTTGCTGTTTGATATTTTCTAGGGTTAAAACTGCAAGGCAATTCTCAAAGAGGGGGAAAACTCTACAACCTCCCAGGTTTTTAGACTCTTTGGAAGTACCTTCTTTGTGAAAGAAACAAGTCTTACATTTTCCTCTAACTATACCTGTTACTTTTAAGTTTTACTTTGAAATGCTTTATCTTTGAAGTATTTGTTAATTGCAAATTTTTCAGTGTACTCCTGTTTGACAGACTTTTTTGTCTTTGAGATTTATATCCAAATATTTTATACATAATTTATACCAACATGTGAATGGTCAGAAGCCCCCTATGTCCCTTTAGTCCTTCCAGGGTTATTATTTTATTACTTCAAATCAGTTTTATTTATTTACTTATTTCTTTCTGGGTAGGGGTACATTTTGACATTTACAAAAGTTCTTATAATGTATCAAAGACCTTACAAATAGTTCTTACAAATATCTTACAAAAAAGTTCTTACAAATATCAAACTCATACTTGAATTCACCTCATCAAATCAATTTTAATTGTTAATTTTCTTGCTGCAGTTTTGAGAGACTTTTTATGGTTTATAGATCAAGTTCCAGGAAATATGAGGGAAAGAAAAATCTGAAGTTTCTAGTCTCCTCCCTCCAGATGAGAAGATGGAAGGGCAAGGAAGTGAGCAGAACAAGATACTACTTGGAGTTTCTTGGGAATAGAAACTCAAACCCAAGTATATTCATTTTCTATTGTTGCATAATAAGTCACCATGTAATTAGAACATAAACAATAAATATTTGTTCTCTTGAAGTGTCTGAGGGTCAGGAGTCCAGACACACCTTGTTTAGGTCATCTGCTAAGCTCATGATGCTACAGTCTAGGGGTCAGCAGTCTGTGTTCCTTTCTAGAGAGAGATGGCCTCTTCCAGGCTTATGTGACTGTTGGCAGAGTTCAGTTTGTTGTAGTTATAGGACTGAGGTTCTTATTTTCTTACTCACTGACAGTGGCGGGACTGCTTTCAGCTCCTGGAGCTTCCCAGAGTTCCTTGCCATGTGCCCCTCCCACAGGCATCTTCATAATAGGACACGTCATCCAGACAGCTGGAGAGCCTCTGTTCAGTTGGCTAAGACAAAGTCTTGTAATATACCTGAGGTGGCCCTCCATCATTGTTGCTATATTTTGCTGATGAGGAACAAGTCACAGGACTGTCCCTGAGTACTCAAGGGAAATGGATTAATATAAGGGTGTGACAGCAGTTTTAGAGACTGGAGCCATCTTAGAATTTGGTATACCACACCTGGCTCTTTTGCTTCCCTGAGATGAGAGGCCCAGGTTAAGAATGGTGGCCATGTGGGTATGTAAAGCCACATGTAAAAAGTCCAGAGTCTTGTATATTCATGGTCACAGAAGCATTATTTACTATAGCAAAATGTTGGAAACCACCCAGTGCTCATCAATAGATGAATGGAGAGACAAAATGCAAGTATATGTACACAATGGGGTATTATCTAGCACTGAAAAGGAAGTTTTGACCATGAAACAGACATAAATAAGCCTTATAGACATTAGACTCAATGAAATAAGCCAGGCTCAAAAGGAATAAAAAAAAGAATGATTCCACTTAGATGAAATGCCTAGAGTAGTCAAATACATAGAGATATGAAATAGAATGGAGGTTGCCAAGTGTAGGAAGGCGGAAGGAGACTGAGTCAATGCATAATAGGTACAGAATTGGGGAGGTGACAAAAGCTCTAGAAGTGGATGGGATGAGTAAACCATGGGGATGTACTTAATGCTACTAAACTGTACATTCAAAAATAGTTACAATGGTACATTTCATGTTATATGTATTTTATAACAACTAAAAAGAAAAATCAAGATACCATAGGTTGAGAGTGTACTCCTAAGATCCAGACCATGTTTCAGGTTCCAGATGGGATATTAAGAGGAGGAAGAAGAGAATAAGGATGTTCTCATTTTTGTATTTATGTGTCATATTACAAAGGACAAAGCTGTGCCAAAGTCCTGGGATAAACATTAATTGATTATTGTTACTCAGTTATGAAAGTTACTTTATAGTAATCAATTGATTGTTTGATGAACCTTCCATAAAAGCATGTTTCCAGTGGTGTGGAAATATACAGGGAAGAAACAACTTCAAACTCCCTTATGTTTTCTTGTTCACAGCTGTAATTCTTAATATTAAACACACATTGTAATCAGCTGGAGAATTGGTTTGAGGTGAGGTGAGATTCCAGGCATATGGATAAAAAAAAAGCTCCCCAGATAATCATTGAGAACCACTGTGTTAGAGGATCAGTCCCTGTCACTGACTCCCCAAATATTCAGTTTCATGATGTGAGAGCAACACTAATTAAAGACATTTAAGGGAACTATTTACCATTTATACCTAATTACCATGCCACACAATGATGATTATGCATATCACAAGCCTGTCAGGTTAACTTCCTTGTAAGTTTTGGTTGTTTTCAACATTGCATTATTAAGCTCTGTTCTTTGATGCTCGTGGGAAAGGATCATCTGCACAAATTCACGAAAGAGACAGAAATGTTTGTTGTGAGCATGAAGTAACAGAAACCTGATTAAATTACAAGCGTGCTTGATTACATGGGCAATAGGTAAGTGAACTGACAAGAGAAAGTCATGCCTGTTTTCTGATAATTGATGGAATGACCTCATCTTTCTTAGGCTGGCTTCTTAAATTATAAACATGCACGTTTATTAGGTATTTTTTGTTGGTTTATCTCTCAATTTTTTTGGGGGGGCGGATAAGAAATAAAGAGATGTTTATCTTATTTATTATCTGTGCTGTTTAGTAGGTGTCTGACTTTTTTTTTAACCTACACTCTTATTTCTGTACATAGACCATTTAAACAAAGAGAATGAATTTGAATGTCCTTCAGCTTTCTCAATTTTGTTGAGTTCTTAATATGTGCCAGGTACAGTTCTCTATGATAGTGATTAAGTGGGTGAAGAAAGCACACTCACATCTTGAAGATCACAGTCTCTTCAAGGAAATTAAAATTATTTCAGTCGTATGTGATTCATACTGCAGGAGACAGGAGTATTAAGGAAAAAGGGAGCATTCTTTACCTAGTGGGATCAGGGACACACCTGTAACAGAGAAAATGTTGACCTGGATTTTGAGGGAAGTGAGACTATAGGGAGATGAAGTAGGCTTGCACATTTGGGGACAGCAAGTAGTCAGTGGGCCTGGGTGACCCTGCTGTGCAGGGAGACTGGAGAGGCAGAGAAGTTAGACTGTCAGGAGTTCTATCAATATTTCATAATAGTCTGCCTAAGTGAATAAAGGCAGGTCCTATGTATAGAATTTAGAGTTGTTTTTGATACTTGTTCTAACTCAGTTTTTAAATTGCTGGTAACTTGCTGATTTAGCATAGTAATAGCTAACCCTTATGTAGTATATTTTATGTGCCAGGTGCTGTTCTTACTACTACTTTGTCTTGCTAACTAATTTAATTCTCATAGAAATTC
Organism: Castor canadensis; assembly: GCF_047511655.1. NCBI lineage: Eukaryota > Metazoa > Chordata > Mammalia > Rodentia > Castoridae > Castor > Castor canadensis. Next base: position 87,642,894 of record NC_133394.1, read on the forward strand.
TATGACCTGTGGACTGTGTTTATTACTGTTTTACAACTCAGAAAACTTAGACGTGAAGTGACTGGCCCAAGATTCCACAGTTAGTAAGTAGCAGAACATGGAACCAAACCCTGGCGTGCCAGCTCTAGATCATGTGCTCTTAACAAATAACGCTCACCAGATGCTTTTGATTTGCGTGCACAACCAGGCCTTGCAATGCCACATAAGTAAACTTGCAAGGGGCCCTGTGCTCATAAGAAATCCTTGATAGAAATGAGTAGAGCTACTGACCCTGGCTTTCCACTGAGCCTTACGCAAAGAAGTTTTCAGGATAACATGGTTTGATCTGACAAAAACAACAGAACAGAGGCCTCTAAGATCCAGGATCAAGGAACAAGACTGAGAGCCCAGCACATGTGCTGTCAGTGAACTCTGACAAATGAAACTTCCAGAAGCAGCTGAGTGGACAAGAATTTATTGCTCCAAGGAATGCTTATGATGCAATTTAGGGACATAAAAGGACTACAAGAGCATTAGGATACTGCCTCAGATGGGTATGGATTTGAGATTGAGCCTCACCAGAGGACCTTTGAACTGAGTAGAGGGTCTTAGGACTGCCTCTTTGTTGCTCTGTGGTTTCTAGAACTTTTACATCCTATTCTTTGCTCCCTCCACCCCCAAACATGCTGTAACAGTTTCCATTGCCAATCACTATCATTGTTACAGTTATTATCATGTATCAACCATATACAAGCACATTATCTGAGTTAATGTACACAATAGTTCTATAAAGTTGGTGGGATTACCAGGCCTTAATTATAAGAAAGAGATCTGAGATTCAGAAAGCTTAGGTAATTGATCCAAATTTATGAAGCTATGAAGGAGCAGAACTGAGGTTTGAATCTAGGATTTTTCTGACTCCCAAGCCATGCACATTTAAAAATAAAATTTTTATTGAAGTAAAAATAATAAAATGAATATATCCATGGAACCACCAGACATTGTTAGGAAATAGAACCTCAGAAGTCCCTTGTACATCTTTCAATCTTTACCCATTATCCACCTCCACGGTTGCACTCTTTGTACTTACTGTATGTGCATAGTTTTGAAGTTTATCCTAACAAAATCATGATTATGTAGTCTATGGATTCTGGGTACTTTGTTTACTTATCAAGATTAACTTATGTCATTATCGATGTCAGTGCTTTATTAACTATCATTGTATGGTGTTTATTGTTTGACTATACACAATTGACCTATTGTACTTTTTTTTGGTCAGTGCTTGGGTTTGAACTCAGGGCCTTGTGCTTTCTAGTCAGGTGTTCTTCCATTTGAACTACTCCCCTAGCCCTTTTTGCTTTAGTTTGTTTTTCAGGGGATTACAGGCAGGTACCACCACGCTTGGCCCTTAATTATGGATAACAATTATGAACAGTACTCTACTATTAATCACAAAGTGGGTGCTTTTGGTGTTTAGCAGTTATGAATAATGCTGCTGTGAACATTTTTGCACATGTCTTTTGGTGTATGACCTAGGGTGGATATAAACCTGGAAGGGAAATTGCTGGGCAATATATTATCTCTAAATTCAATTTACCATAGATTGCCAAACGATTTTCCAAACTAGTTAAACAAAGATATACTCCCGCCAGCAACACATATGTATTAAGTGACTCCACATACTCAACAGCATTTGGGCCTGTCAGTCTTTGTCATCTTAGCTGTCTGTAAGTACGCTGTAGTGTCTCATTGTGGCTTTAGCTTGCTTTTCCTTTGCAATTAACCATGATGTGCACGTTTCAATGTGTTTTCCATTGATGTCTTTTCTGTTCCGTCATAGCTCTACAGTACAACAGTTGTCATACATCAGGTATTTCTCTATGTGTAGGCCAAGTTTTGGACTTTTTTTTCTCTTTCCTTAGACTCAGGATGGCCACACCCCTATTTTCTTCCTCTGTCTTTCTTTTCTTCTTTATTGTTGTAATGGGTGGGAGGTACATTGTAGCATTTACAAAAGTTCTTACAATGTATCAAATATATCATACTTGAATTCCCTCCTCCACTGCTCTCCCCTGCCCCCTCCCCTGACTACTGGAACAGTTTCTACAGTCATCATTTTTGCATTTACATACATGTGTACACTTTATTTACACCATATTCATCCTCTCACCCCTTTGCCTGCCACCACCCCCCTCCCACTAGTGCCCTCCCCCACCCCATGGCATCTTTTTGTCTATCCTTATACCAATAATATACTCTCTCAATTATTTTGATTGAGAATAATTCTTGACATCTGTAACTTTATGTGTTCCACTTTTGTTTTTCTTCAGTTTTCTGAGGCTATTGTTGGTTCTTTTTATGACTATAAGAATTTAGAATCAGCCTGTCAATTTTCATAATTTTTTTAAAAATTAAGATTTCATTGAGCCTGATGAATTTGAATGGATTTAACATCATTTAAAATCTTCTCCTTTACAACTTGTTATACTCCTCCACTTGTTTGTGGTGTCTTTCATTCCTCTTAATAAAATTTTGTACTTTTCTGTGTAGAGGTTATTATATACGTCTTTGTACATAATCCTGCATAGTTGTTTTTAAATCTATTCTAAGTGATGTGATTTATTATTTTTATTTCTAATGTTTGATACTGGAAATAGAAATGTAACTAAATATATATAATGACTTTGTATCCAGTGAGATTATTGAAATCACGTGTCAATTTTGATAATTTACCTGTAAATTCTTTTGAGTTTTTTTGCATATACAAGCATGCCTTTTGGAAAGAATGGCAGTTTAATTGCTATGCTTACATCTTTGGTAGTTTTCCTTTTTTCCCTTCTTTTTTGGGTTTCTTTCTTAGTATTATTAAATTTGCTCAGTCTTCCAGTTCAGGTTGAACTGAAATGCCCATTTCTGACACTTGGAATAAAGCTTTCAGTGTTTCACAGTGTAGTATAGGCATCCTGTTTTTATTCTGTTTTATAATTGTTTCATCTGATTAAGATTTACCTCTATTCTTAATTTGCTCTGAGCTGTTGCAAAATTTAAAAAGCATTGCAAATATTTAATCAACTACTTTTTCTGTACCTGGTTAGATTTTGTTTTTTCCTCCTTTATTCTTTTCATGTGGTTAATTACACTTATCAATTTTCATTTATTATTTTATTTATTTTGTATACTTTCTGTTTGCTTTGTTTTTGTATCTTTTTTTTAGGAATGTAAACTTTTATTTTTCTTTCTTGTAATACGGGTTTTTATTATCAGGTTCTTTAAAAGGGAAAACTCTCCCATTTTTCTAGAAAAGACTATGTGAGATTAATATTAATTTTTTAATGTCTGGAAAATTTAATGGTAAAGTCACATGGATCTTTGTGGGATAGTATTTAATTTCTTTATTGTTAGTAAAAATTTTAAATTCTTCTTGCATGTTATGTTTTTCAATTCCAAAGAGTTTTTTCATTCCATCTGAATTTTCAAGACAGTTGTTCATATCATTCATGCTTTTTATACATAACAAATAATAAGATATTATATTTAAGATATTAGATTAGATTTATTTCAGTGATATCTCATTTCTAAGATTAGTGATGCTCCCTGCACTCCTAGGAACTTACCAGTCTCATTAGTTTCTTTTCCCCAAACACACAGTGTTGGGCTGTATTGATTCTGTTTGTTGAATTTTTCTTCATTTTATTATTTTCTGAATCTGTTTCTTGATTCCTTTTTCACTTTTGTTTTTTTTGTGTGTGTGTTTGTGTGTGTGATCAGTGTGTTCTTTCCTTCTTCTGGGGGAGAGACAGGGTCTTGCTATGTAACCCAAGCTAGCCTCAAACTTCAGATCCTCCTGCCTCAACCTTCTAAGTGCTGGGATTACAGATGTGCATCACCACATCTTGCTGATTTTTTTCTTGCTTTTTGAGATGGAGGTTATTCATTCATAATCTAATATTTGATCAGTGGGATGTTTAGAAATGTATTGCTCAAACATTTGAGAATTTTATGATTTTTTGTTATTGATTTCTAACTACTCTGTTGTATTCAGAGAATATGCCCTGTGTTATTTCAGTTTTATGAAATTTGTTGAAATGTTATGGCTTTTTATGTTTCACTGTATGGTCAGTTTTCATAGAGGATGTATTTTGCTGGGTGTGGTGACTCATGCCTGTAATCCTAGCTACTCAGATGGCAGTGATTGGGAGGAACCCACTTTGGTGTAAGCCTGGCAAAAAGGTATCCCTATCACAACTAATAAAAAGGATGTGCTTCCTGGGGCCTGTCATGCCAGCAACACAGGAAGTGTAATTAGAGGCTCATAGTCCAGGCTGACCTGGGAATAAATTTGAGACTGTATTCAGAAAAATATTTAATCCAAAAAGGGCTGTGGTATGGCTCAAGTGGTAAAGCCCCTACCTTGTAAGCACAAGGCCTTGGATTCAAACTTTAGTACTACCAAAATAGAAAAGAGTGTGCATTTTGAACTTACATCAACAGATTTAATAAATTTGATAATTGTTTAGCTCTTTTACTTTCTAACTAATTTTTGTCTGTTTGTATTATTAGTTACTTAGAGAGATGTGGTACAATTATCCAGAATGATTGTAGCTTTATCTACTCCTTTTAGCTTTGTAAATTTTGCTTTGTGTATTTTGATGTTATCTTACTAGGTACATACATATTCCTGATGCCATTTTCTTGGATTAATCAAGTATATATTTTTATTCCATTTGTCTTTTTTATAGCTTTCTAGTTAATTTTATAGGGGATACTCTAGATCACTTCTTTCATCAATTCCTTAAATTATGTTAACTCCATTTATTGTCTCCTCTTACATTTTTTGCTGTTTCATATATTTATTTATCATATATTTTATACTCCAGAAGGTATTGCTCTTTTATTGCCCTTTTATGAAGACAAGCTTCCTTTAGTCACTCACATATTTGCTTTTTCCATTGCTCTAATGTCTGCTGGTTTTCATATGAGATCACATTCCTTCTGTTTGGAGCTATCCACTGCTATGAGTCTGTTGCCAATGGGAAAGGATTCTGAAAATGTCTTCATTTTGCTTCATTTTTGAAGACTATTTTCACTGGGTAAAAATATTGAAATGGGCTCTGTGGAGCACTTTGAAGATACTCTATTGTCTTCTGGCTCCCATTATTTCTGTTGAAGAGTAAATTAGTCCTGTTCTTGGTTGTGTGAAGGGAGTGTGTCTCTTTATTTCTTGCTCCATTTTCTTGAGTTTTCACTTTGTGTTTTGTTTTCAGCAATTTGACTATGGTAGGCCTACATATGGTTTTAATTATATTTATTTTGTTTGGAGTTTATGGTGCATCTTATCTGAGCTTCATGTCCTTTCATTGATTTAAGAAAATTCTTGTATATGATTGTGTTAGTCAGCTTTTTGTCTCTGTGGCAAAAATACCTGAAGAAAACAATTTAATGGAAAAATGGTTTGTTCTGGCTCATGGTTTCAGAGGATTCAGTCCATGGTCACTTGGCTCCCTTGCTTCTAGGCCAGCAGTGAGGCAAATCATCATGGATGAAGGGTATGTTGGAGCAAAGCTTCATACCTCACAGCAGCTGAGAAGCTACAAAATGGAGAAAAAGAAAGGGGCAGGGGTCCCAATAACTTCTTCAGAGCCACATTCCTAATCACCTATTTCTTCCAACTAGTTTCCACATCCTAAAATGTCCACCTTCTCTCAGTAGTGCCGCCAGCTGTGGACCAAACCTTAAACATATTAGCCTTTGAAGGATAAATAAGATCCAAAGCATAACAATGATCCCTTAATATATTGCTTCATCCCAATTATTTGCCTTTCCCTGGTGGCTCAGAGTGCTCATGTGTTCAACTTCTCTATTGTGCTTCCTGTGTTTCCTGTTCTGTTTTTGGGGCAGATTTGTTTTTCATTTATTTTTACCTTACATTTTCTCTAGTCTTTTATTTAGATATGTTATATCTCCATATATTTAGTTTATAATTCTTTCCAGCTTTAGCTTATTAATTTAAAACCAATCTGTTGAGTTCCAAGTTCTATGCTATATTTTTAGTTTTAGAATTTCAATTTGAATTTTTAAACAGATTAAAGCTCTCTGCTGACATTCTGCATTTTGCTCAACATATTGATTATAGTTATATTAAAATCTGCTTCTGATAACCCAAATACCTTATATTTCTAGAAATCTAATTTTACTGTATTGTTTTAATCCTGGTCTTTAGTAATTGAGTCTTTTCTCCTGGTATGCCTGGTATTTTTGATGTCATCAGATATTCCTTATGGAAAAACTGCAGAGAAAATCTGATGACTTGCCTTTCGAGAAGGCCAAAACTCCTCTTGGCATTTCCTGCTAATTAGCAAATGCCTTGAGGACAAACAGAAGTGGGGTCTGGGCATGGTGGTACACATCTATAATCCTAGCACTTAGGAGGCTGAGGAATTAGGATAGTGAGTTTGAGGCTGGGCTGTGTTACTCTGTCTCAATGCTGAGCCCCACACCAATTAAGTAAGTAAAAAACAGATGGAACTGTCCAGCTTATGTTCTCTTGTAGTCATGGCTCCTGTGTCATTGCTATGTTGACAAACTCCTAGTAATTTCAACGAATGTCTGTGTATCTGTCTACCTACCTTTCTCTCTCTCTCATCATCATCATCATCATCATCTTTTGAGGTTGTTTTATAAGAACAGAAAGAGTTGTGTTAATAATAGCTGGTCTATCATAGTAGGAGGAGGAGTTGCAAAGTTTAGATTCTTAATCACTGATATGCACTGCCCTTAAACAGGAAAAGATCAAGATAAGACTTGTTCTTCCCATATTATAAAGTCAGTTAGAGAAAAACTCAAAAAGAACTTTTCCAATAGTATAAAATTAGAATATCTGTATACCCAAACTTAATTATAAGGGTCTAGAGACTCTTTGAGGCTGTGTTTTGTGTCTAATTAACTGCTTGATAAAATTTGTCAAATGGAGTTGACATGAATACAAGTACTCTAGGAATTCAGAGTAGAATGAAAGGATTATGTAATCCTTCCAGGGTCATGAGGGATTGTTTGGTGGATGTATAAGGTTTAGATAGGTTGAGGGGAGAAGGAACTATGTCATGTGAGAGGAGAAAGTATGTACCAAACCTTAAAGTAAAGCTGGCAGACATAGGACACACTGAAGATACCAGTCTCCTATAAAAAGGGATTGCTTGAGGTAGTAAACCAAAAGAAGAGAACGACATTGAGGTTTGAGAAACATTGGTTTAAACAGATTTGTTTACTGCTTAATTTCCTTTAAACCTTTAAAATATATTGTGAAGTTCCAAAATCACTTAAACTCAGCAATGTGTTCTTCAAATGTACTGTGGGAAACTGGAGTGCATAGGCATTGAGGAAACACTGACTTGTATATTATACTAGCTTGAAAAGTCCATGGATGATTATGCTTTTTTTGGTATTGTTTATAGTTCTACCACTTTCACCAAGATTACCTAGCAAATGTATGTTCTCAGGATATTATAATTGAGTGAATTATTGATTCTAGTTGATAAAGGAATACAAGGACAGGGTACAATCAGGATGAATTTTTTTATAAACTTTTTCTAGGAAGATTAATCTGACTATATGATACAGAGATGAGCTATAAGGAAAAGAGTCTGAAGTTGAAATTCCACAGAAAAAGTTGTTAAAATGGTCAAGACCTATACTTTGTTTTTGGACTGTGGTGACATCCTTGAAAATTGAAAATATAATTGATAACAGTTATATTTTGTACAGATAATTGCAAGATTTAGTGATAATGTAGATGAAAGGGGAAGGAAGTTCTCCAAATATTCAATAAGGTTGAGGTCAAGCATGGTGGCTCAAGCCTGTAATCCTAGCCACTCAGGAGCCAGGAATAGGAAGGATCATGATTTGGGGCCAGTCAGAGCAAAAAGTCTGTGACACCCCATCTCAAGCAATACCTGGGTGCAGTGGTATGTGCCTGTCATCCCAGCTATGTGGGAAAGCACAAACAGTAGGATCACAGTCCAGCCTGGCCACTGGTGTAAAGCAAGGCCCTTCCTGAAAAATAGCCAATACAAGAAAAAGAGCTCACATGGTAAAGCACATACCTACTGAGTGCAAAGCCCGATTTCAACCACACACACACAAACACACACACACACACACACACACACACACACACACAGCCATTCAGGTGGTTTTGAGGATGGTGGGGTCACTCTAGGGAAGAGGAATTTCTGTTTCTTCATGTGGCCTAATGAGGTCATTAGGTCACGAGAGAAGCAGCCAATGCTGTGAGGTCTTACCTTGTGTTTGACAGTTTTTTGTGTAGAAAATAACCACTAGTTGTCACACACTGAAGCTTGAGTTGCCATTTGAATGAATGCAGCAAAACTCATTTTGGAAAATCATGCTGATGATCAATATGTTGTGCAAAGATTCTGATAGCTTAGACAGTATGTTTTCTTCCAGTTCAATAATTTTATTCTCTATATATACATTACGTTAGTTAAACGTTTGAAATTTATGATAATTAAGTCATTATGTTGAGCTCCTTCTTTTCCAATAGAAGTTAGAGTGTTCTAGGATTATAAGGGGTGACATTGGAAATATAGGTTCTGTTCCATCCAGACATATGTGGCATGTAACCTGTGTACACCTGGACTGTCTCCATCCTCTCTATGTCTGATAAAACCTAAGTAGCCCCAAAGGAGCCATCTTTCCTCCTCAGAAAAGGCAGTGGAATGTAATGGAAGCAGCATAGCCTCAGACTCACAAACTTATATTTAAATCCCATGAGGAATAACTTGCTTCTTATCTCTTAGTCTACATCTCCACAAAATGAAAATAATAATTGTCTCACAGGATACGGGATTAAATAAGATATAAAATAATGAGTGCCATAGGCAGTATGCACGTATGCATATTTCAACGAATGGATATGTGTTATAGTCCATTAAATACAAAGTCCTCATATTCACTGGATTTGCCTTCCATCTGAAAGTTGTGTAAGATGGAAATCTTAAGATGCTCCATTGAAAGATGTCATGATGGAGTTAGAAATGATAATAAAGTTGAGCTGATAGCAAATACCAGGAAAAATTAAAAACTGTTTTCAAGGGTAAAGTAGTGACAAAGGGGAGGTGTTTGGTGGGGCTAGTAAAAATCCATCCTTGTAGAAAACACTCTAAGTGTGTAGGTGGTAATATCAATAACCAGAACGAAGTGAGTCTAAATAACAAAGCATGATGTTCATTAATTACAACTAACATCTCTTTTCCATTTCACCAGTGAGAAGAAGCTCATTACAGATGCCCTTAATAAAAACCAGTTTCTGAAGAGACTGGATCCTCAGCAGATCAAAGACATGGTGGAATGTATGTACGGGAGAAACTATCAGCAGGGCAGCTACATCATTAAGCAGGGAGAACCAGGAAACCACATCTTTGTGCTGGCAGGTGGGTTTCATGGGTTTTTCAAGTTATCAAAACAAATGTTTCGTCTATTGTGACTTTTTGCAAAATTTATAAAAGTACAAAACCAGTTGCTCTGTTTGTAGAAAATGTAACAGATTGAGTTCATGAAATAGCAACATTGTTGATCTGATTATGGTGAGGATGATAGTTAATATTTTCTGAATGCTTTCAATATATCAGGCATCCCAGTGGACCCTAAATAAAGAGATTTCATTTAATCTCACCAACCCTTTAAGGCAAGTGTTGTCTCCATAATATTATTGGAGTCTGTGTCCCAAGGAAGTTAAGTAGCTTATCTACATAGCTTGTAATTGGTGGCGGTAAAATGCAAAGTTAGGTAATCTGATTTAAGAATCAATGCTTTTAGTCACAATGCCACTCACTAAAATGTTTCTATTCAAAATATAGCTGCTTATGTTGATCATTTAGTTACACCATGAAAAATTATTTTTGTGAATCTAGAAACTATTTTGGTTATACATCAATAATTTCAAAGGGTGATTTGGTATACTTAACTAATAGACAAATCAAATAGAATGCTTTACAATTAAAACTAGTATCTTTAGAACCATTTAAATTGTTTCCTTTGTGATCACTTGAATGTGCTTATAACAAAGAATTTATTTTTGAAATGCATAGATCTTATGATGGCTATTTGAGAATTTTCAAGGTGTAGAAGCAAGAAGTTATCTGAACAGGGATTAAGGTTATTGAATGCCTTGTTAAGTTCTGAATTGTCCCCACTCTTTGAGATATAAGAAAGTTAAACCAGCTTACCTAGATGGCATGATAACTTGAGTTATACTGTCATCTTCTATTTTACAAGATAGTTCCTGAGCACCCAAGCAATACTTTATTTTCATTTCTTTGAGATCTTATGTGTAGGTCTTAAGTGAGTTAATATACTTGTGTTATTCTGTTAGTAATATGTAAGAGATTGTTTTCATATCCTTTGATTCTTTCACATCCTTTGGTGTCAGTTTTATAACTTTTTTGTGTTATTTGTATAGTATTCATTATATAATCTTTATAGACAACTTTAAAATTATATGGTCATTTGCAAATAATTGTATTCTACTCCAGTAGTAAATTGTAGTCTTAATTTGAGCAGCCTTCAATTTTATAGGGATAGGTGATAGAGAGCAATTTTCCCTATTGCAAATTCTCTCTTGGCCATTTCACACCATTTTAGCAACACTAGGGCATTCTGGCAAGAGAACAAAGGTCATTAAGTCAACAAATATTTATGGAACCTGCTAGGAGAGGATGAGAAACTCATGACAGCCCATCTTGTTCCTTGTCAGTAACTCTGATGAAAGACTTGGGGAGAGAAGAGGTTGAACAGAAATAAGCATCAGTGCAGCTATTGAGATCAGGGCTACAGCACACACAGAAATGAAAATTGGATGGTCTCTTTTTTGAATTAATGATGGTATCATCTAAGGACTGAATTGCCTGGTTTAATTATCTGGATAAAAAAATTAATTTGTTAATTAAAAATCTCTCCTTTATAAAATGCAGCATGCATAGTAAATAGTACAAGCATATTTGACTTAAACTTTTGGGATTCCATATAATTCTGCAGCATTACTCAAGTCCCATGAGCCATAACCAATTAGAAAAAAATACCTCTGAAGTGCATTAAAATCCACAATATCAACCGGACACTATCACTAAGTGGCTTTGATGGAATTAGAACTAGCTGTAATAAGAAATGATTAAGTTGTATATTTAATCTGTGGGAGTTGGAACCTAAACAGAGTTTTTTCTTACTAGAATACAAATTCTGCCTGAATAATTATAATTTTCTCTTTTGTCCACTCTGTTGCTGTGGCACCTCAGATAGTTCCTGGCATGATGTAGGTACTCAGATCAAATTTGTTGAATGAATGGATGAACAGACATAAACCAGAGCTATTTAACGATGAGTTAGGAAAAAGAAAGGCTAATTCTCCAGCAGAAAGAGACATTATCCCATAATACTTCTTCCTTTAAGAATTTAGATAATTTTTGCTTATGAGTTTGGTTAGACAAGCTTTTGTTTGAAGGAAAAGGAGGAGACAGTGTACAGGGTAAACAATTGTGGAAAGTTTGCCTTATGCTCTATACTCTCTTCCTGTGGTCTTTGCCTAGGTACAGACAAGGGCAAAACACTCTTGTTAGTGACTTTCCTTTATAATTAATAGGTATTACATTTAAGTGAAGGAGAGGTTCAGTAGCAACAGAAGACCATGAAATAACTTGCACAAGGTCACAAAAACAGTAACTAATGGAGCCTAGACTCAGAGCCAGTGCTTATCAGTTATGACAAGGTGCCTGTTCATTATTGTGTACAGCTGTGCTATGTTTTCAAGACACACTGTGACTCTTGGATTCCTAGCAAGGGAGAAATAGTTTCATGTACTATATTTTTCATAGAATAGAATGAATGTTAAACAAAACACTTGCCATCCACCCCTTCAAGCAAAGAGCTGTTTTACAATATACTAATATTTGTAATAGCTAATACTTACATAATAGTTACTATGTGCTAACCATTGTTCTAAGTTCCCTGTTTATATTAGCTTATTTAATTCTTGTAACAAATGTATGAAATAATAATTATTATCATTATTATCCCCCATTAAGTGGCATAGTTAGTTTCAGACTTCACTTTTAACCACTGTGTTTAAATAAGAATTATCATATCTGTATGCATTGCATACTTTCTGGTTGTTTTTTTAAAACTTATGGAATCCAGATAGATTTTGATTATTTGTGTTTTTCTTAAATTCTACTTAATAGAGGGTCGACTGGAGGTGTTCCAAGGAGAGAAATTGCTGTCATCCATCCCTATGTGGACCACATTTGGGGAACTAGCCATTTTATACAACTGTACAAGGACTGCCTCTGTGAAAGGTAATGGGAGATAGGAGATGAAATTCTGTCTGAATTGTTGCACAGTATTAAGGACTGTCTCATTAAGTCAGGTTTGTTCCCTGGTCTAGTCCTTTTTTGTTCTTCATTTCTCCCCATTTTCTTATTATAGAAATGCAATGGCTATAAAAGGATTTATGTGGAGGCACTTACCAAAATCATTCAAATTAAGAACTTTTATTTCAGATACCTGTATGTACAATATGAAAATAGCTTTAAATTGTATGATTCCATTATTTCTTTAATTGCCAGTTCATCTTTTACTACATAGGCATCTGCCTTTGATTCACCCAGGATGTTCCCTTTCTAGTTTCCATGAGGTTCTGACTACATTATAAACCATAAAAATGAATTAAACCAATGAAAACGGTATAAATATCAAAAGAGATGTGAATTAAAGTAATGAGGGTTTTTGTGAATGACTTTTAGGCTTAGTTTCATTGCTTCTCCTAAGGATGTATATTTTTAAGATTTTGTTCATAGTAATCTTGGATTCTCTTCACAATTATTTAGATGTAGTGTTTCTTAGTGTTTGGGATTGGGTTAGATGGATTAACACTGTTGAGATAGTTAATGAAAAATGCCGATTCTGGGTCTCCAACCCAAACCTAAAGAAAACTTCTGACCAGGGAGCCCAGGGATCTATAATTTAAACAAGAATATTGAGATGATTCTTATTCACTCTAGGTGTGGTAAGCCAGAACTTCAGGCTATTACTCTTTTAAAATTTAATTTTGCAACCACAGTTCATCTAGACTTTTTTTAGACTCTCTGCTACTGTTCCACTTCCATTTTGGGTTTTATGTTTGCCTTTTATGTCTCTCATAATTTTTTTTGTCTTCAAAACTTTAATTTGTAATCTCTTTTAAAATTATTACTACAGTATACCTGCACTCAGCACAATAATAATAAAAAAATTTGTATTTCTTATATACAAAAGTAACCATAAAAATCCTTAAAATATATTGGTTCTCAAAGTCTTTGTTAGCAATGTCTATTCAACATAAAAACACACGTGAAAACATTCATATACACACAGAGATCTTTAACTTCCAGTTACCTGATGGGGAATTCTTTGCAAGCCAAAATGATGCATGCAGTTAGTCACTACTTATTTCTCTGGCTCCTTTCCTTAGCTTATTTAAATAATGCATTTTCCAAGAAATGCAATTTCGTTGATTAACATTTTGGAATGATCTCTTAATGTGCTGCTACGTATTGTGTTATTATTTTCTTGATTTTTCTGTAGCTATTACCAATGTTAAAACTTGGGCACTTGATCGAGAGGTTTTCCAGAACATCATGAGGAGGACAGCCCAAGCTAGAGATGAGCAGTACAGAAACTTTCTCAGAAGGTAAGAATAGCGCAGTGAAGGGAAATACAGCTGATATGATGTGGCCACAGTATGGATATGTTTTTATGAAAATAATTATTGCACTATACCTTCTCCCATATGCAGTTTCCACATTATTAAAACAAGGAGCAAACTATTCCCTTGCAGTAAATGCCACTTTATAACAAAAACTGTATTTATTTACCATTAGTTTGTGTACTAATTTATTTTTCTCCCTATTTGCACTTTTATTGATGTAGACATAGTGTATAGCATAGAAAAATGTGCAGAAACATCCTAAATAAATTTATGTGGGCTGCTCACTTGGCTTCAAAAGACATTTGATATTTAAAAGAAGATAGCAAGAAGATAACTCTTCCAATAATGCTTTGATTAGAATGATAGCAAAATTCATATATTTTACTGTCTTTGCTTTACCTGAGGCATTCTTTTTCCCCTTTGAATATCTACACTGTATTCCAAATTACCATTATTTGTAGCAGTTTATCTTGCAAAAATGTTACTATACATGTCATGGTGACATAAATCCTTGGCACATACTCATTTTGTGAAATGATTGGAATCTCAACAACTTGGATGCATTACTTTATAGGGAAACGAATGTCTGTATAATTTAAAAAGTCAGTGCCACATTAAGGAAAACTTTTGAAAGTAAACGTTCCTTATCAAAATTATTTTGTATCATTTGTGAGAGCTCTGACAGTCTCACAATGAAATATTAATTTATGAGAAGTGGTAATAGAAATACTGTATCATGTGATTTCTAAAAATAAATTCAAAATGTTTCTTAAGTGTACTGTAGTAATTTTATCTTGCATAACAAGCCCGTGAAGCCAATAATCTTTTGCACTGAATAGTGTCTTGCCATATATTGAGGTCTCAATGAACAATGAAGAAAAAGGAGTCTCTTCCCAGAGAAAATGGTGACTCCTGGCAGAGAACTGCAATAATGACAAGCAGGTGCCTTATTGATATGCCAGCCAGTACTATCTCAGCCATCATTTTGTGAGATCTACCTGAATGTAGGTGATCTCAAAAATCCACCAGCTGAGTGACACAGGTCAGCATTTAAAGCTAATAAGTCACACTTCTGCAAGACCCAAAAGGGCTACATAAATAAACTGGTGCCCAAGGGTTATGTCTGAATGTCTGTGGTAAAACCTGAGTTACTATGCATAGCAGTTCATTCCTTTGGAGTCTAGTATGTTGTGTCATAGTGGAAGGAGCTCAGTAGTCTACTAGACCATATTCCTTCTTTCCTTTCTTCATTTCATTCATCCATTCAACACATATTAATTGCCAGGCACTAAATGATGGTGGACAACATAAGCCTGATCCCAGCCTTCATAGAGGAGAGATAGACTCAGATTTTTCCCCTTATGTCTCTTTCTCTACACCAATTCCCAAAGGATGTAGAGATTCTTGTTTGGACTGGAAGCAAAAGTTTCATAATAAGTACATGTAAATCAATGACAAGTTCTAGTACCACCTTGCTTTTCCACCAATAGGAAGATGCACTAGGAAAATGCAATTTTGTTTGTTTCATAATATACAATGAGCTCTTTTTCCATTTACATTATTATAAAGTATGTAATACATAAGATATGCAGTCCATATGTAAGTTACAAAACCTCACAGCACTAGTAATCCTACTACTGAATACATACATAGATATATATGAAATGTATGTATATACATATGTGATATATATGATATGAAATGAAATCAATATATTGAAGAAACATCTGCACTCCCATATTCTAGCCAAAAAATGAATACAACTTCATTGTCCATTGACCAATGAGTGAATAAAGAAAATGTTGCACATATACAATGGAACACTATTTGGCCATGAAAAGGGATGGTATCATGTCATTTGTAGCCACATGGTTGGAAATGGAGATCATTATGTTAAGTGAAGTAAGCCAGGCATAGAAAGACAAGTCCTACACTCATGTGTACAGTCCAAGACAGTTGATCTCATAGAAGGTGGAAGTACATTATGAGAGGCTGGAGAGAATAAGAGGAGGGAGGGTGGGGAAATGTTGGTTAGTTGGGTACTAGGTTAATGGCAAATAGGTTTAGGAAGTCCTAACCTGCTGTTTTGCAGAGGGAGACAATATGTAATGACAATGTAATGTGATTTCAAAAATTGAGAAGGAAGGATTCTGAATTTTTTTTTACCATAAATGATAAATGTTTTAGGAGATAAATATTTACCTTAATTTAAACATTGCAAAATGATTACATAAATAGAAACATCACAAAGTACCCCATAAATATGTATAATATTTATAACTTCATGTATTAGTTTAAAAATAAACTTAAATTAAAAAAATCATAGCTGTAGCCATGAAGCTACTGCCCAATCTAAGAAACAGAAAGTTAGCAGCATCACTGACGTTCTCGTGTGTTCCAGTGCCCCTCCCCTCTCCTTGGGAGTAGTCTGCAGTAGGAAGCTCAGTGATCATCCCTCGTTATAGTATATAATTTTGCCCATAGCTTGATTTAGCCTATTTTCAAACTTGATAAAAATGGTGTTATTTTTGCAACTCTGTTTTTTCTAAGATTCAGTTCTCTTACGGAGTTCTGTTACCTGATTCTGTAACTGTGTATCATCTCTTCCCCCACTGGGAATTGTTCTAGTGTTTTGCAATTACAAATAATTCTGACACAAACATTTCTCATACCTGTCTCTTGGCCTGTGGCTCCTGTTGCATGTGTGCAAGAGTTAGTCCAGGTGCTCTGCCTTCATAAAATCACCCAACCATGCATTTTTGGAGTACCATTAGTTTTTCCCATAAAGTTGTCAAATTTTAGATGGTTAAAAAAGAAGTACTTATCTTATGGAAATTATGCCAATAGTCCTGAATAAAAACAGTAAAGTAGAAGAGAAATTTCTTTAAGAGAAAAATTTAATCATATTGATTGGCTAACCATACTATGAGAAATGTCTGATATTTAAAAAAAAGATAGGTTTATGTCTTCTATTTTGTTCTCCATATACTATTATCTATAAAAGAAAAAAAATGTTCCGATTACATGCCTCTGGCTACCATTGATTTTAAAAGACACAGTATGACTAATAATCAAGATCGTCGTGGTAACTTCAGTGTCTCCTGGAATGATCCTTTGCTTCATTACAAAGATTTAGATAAAAGTCTGACGCTCCACTGTGAGCAGAGCTCCTCACCCATGCTAACAGAAGAGGTATGGAGATGTGGCAAGTACCATGTTTCCAGGTGTGAGTCACTTTGAAAATCAACAACAGATGTCAAAGGTTTTTCCCTCAATAGAGGGAATGCAATTTTCTTACTGTATAAGATCTTAATATTTTCATTTATTTGCCTATGATAAAAATCCAGGGTAACTTATATGAATGATTTTCAATGTGTACAAAATTCAGTTATTTATGTGTTTTCAGTTATTTGAAGGTATACATTTGAAAAATTAATGTATACTATAATTTTAAAAATAACTATAAAATTTGGAATCTACATGAAGTATGTATATATAAATGTGTGTATATATATGTGTATTATATATATATATATGTGTGTGTACGTATTTTGGGTTTAATTCAAGAAGATAAGTAAAGAGTAGGATATAGTGCTGTAATCCCAGCACTTGGGAGGTTGAAGCAGGAGGATAAAAGTTTGAGGCCAGCCTGGGCCACATAGCAAGACCCTGTCTTAAAAACAGAAAATTAAGTAAAGATTTCTTTTTAATTTTGAAGTGTATCCTTGCTGAAGAATTTACCTGAAGATAAACTAACCAAGATTATCGACTGCTTGGAAGTGGTAAGATATTTTAAAATAAAAAGTAAATTTCATTAAATTTTACAATCAAATCATTTTATTAGCTCTATGAATAAAAAGGAAAAGATGGCAGATCACCACTCTGTAGAAACCAGTAGCCATTTTTTATTGTGAAAAATCTTAGGCCAGCTCATAGTGAATGAAGGGGCTGGAAGGTTAGATTCTTTTGAAATGTACTGAAAGAAATTGGATTTGCATGTGTAAAGTGAAATTTGATTTACATATTTTAATCTTTTTAGTATATTTTTTAAGACTAATCTGCCTCACTCAAGAGGCATTTGATTTTCTACAATTAACATTATAATTCCTCACAGTTTTCATCCTATAAAGGAGCCAGTGAGGCATAATTAGGAAATGGAGCACAGAAAGAGCATGTTGGTGCTTTTGGTGACAACCCTCTGAATCAGACTGTGAAATATTCTATACCCAAATACTCTAGGCCATGAAAATACATTTTAAGAAACTGTGTTCATGAAGCACTTTACCTATTTTAATATCTGGTAGAAAAGAGCATATTGGAATGTGTTCAGAAACTCATTTTAGGCATCACCCAGATGGTTGGTTTTAGTCCAAGGCTTGTCAAGTCTTTTTATGAAAAATGTTTTTATGACAGGTACCTTGGTTCCTAATGATATGTATTCTTATAAAAAAAAAAAAAAGCTCTTCAAATTTCAGAGATTAAAATCCAAAGCAAATAACCTCTCTAACTTTCTTGGGAGTCAATTTCAATGAAACCATAATGACTTTTGTGGAACTTAAAGGAGGTAGGAAATAGTAAAGGGGTTAAATCTAGACTTGAAGCTTTCACAGTGCTGCTCTCAGTGGGAGGAAAATCAAAAGGACCCGCAAGACTGATTGTTGACAGATTCATGCCTCCGTCAATCACAATGTACAATGTAAACGAGTATATGTTGAGAAGGGAGCAGGGACCATTTTATTCTAAGTGTAAGTGACACCAGTAATGTTTCCATCTACAAGTCATGGAACCCATCCAGCAGTTCATCAGGGACAGGCCATGATGACACAGTGCGTGGCCTCATGTCCCCAGAGGGCGCAAATATGAAGTCATTTTCAAGAAGACTGCTTGCCCTGCATCCTTTGGGATTTTCCCAATGTAACATAACCCAATCACAGATGTTACAAATTAATAATTCATACCAATTTCTGAGAGTGTTTTTTTAAAGCTAGAGAGCCTCTCTTTTTTTTTAGCCAAAGAAATCTGTTTTTAATATAATTCTAATAGAGTAGATTCACCAGAGGGGAATTCCATGCTGACAGCAAATATGAAAATTTAGTATCATTAAAAATAAATGGTAAATTAGACATATTTATAGCAGCCACAGGCAATAGGTACGGAACAAGGGGTCTCAAATTCAGAATTAATTAGCACACAATTCAACTTTGAATGCCTCATCTTTTAAAATACCCTAGAAAAGCCTTAGTATATCTTAGCATATGCAGACAGCAGCACAGTTTATAAAGTGCTCTTTATTCATACCTGGCAAACAAATGTGTCTCTGTAATGTGTGAAAATTCTCAGATGCAAAAGTGATTAACAAGGGAATAATGGAATCTATTTAGGTCTAAGAAAAGCACATAGCTTACCAGCATAGTTTGGACTTATGACCCATCAGCATGGTCCTGACAACAGTTAATCCCTAATGCACAGAGTTACGACAGAGCACCTGCTGAGTTCTTGGACCAGCTGTCCCACAAACTGGCTCCATAATCTTTGAGAAAACAGACTGACTCTCTCATGCTGTTGCAAGTTGATATTGGAGGCTTCTTTGTGTGTATGGGAGGAGTGCATGGAGGGTAGAGAAAGGGGAATCACACCTTCCCTGTCACCAAGCACCTGGTGTGTGCTTAAACACGTGGTATGTTCAAGACTGTCTTAGCCTTTGACTTCTAGAACAAATGACCCTGATTGTGCAGTGCTCCATTGGCTCTCTTGTTTTAGCTTAAGTCACCCTGAACATACAGTTCTCAAGGTAGTCCTTATCTTGACACCACTTCTCATGTTCTGATGAAAACGTGGGTGGGAATGAAGCCAAAACACTCACTGATGGGATTTAGAAGTTAACTGGGGAGAACCAGTAAGCATGGAACTGAGATGGAATGGAGTGTCATGAATGATGATAATGGAAATCACAGTGTGGCTTGTGCATCTGCCTGTTGTGCAGCACAGAAGACAGGAAAGGGAGTTTCTGCCCCCACTCACAGTGAAAGGCCAGAGGTATGGAATTTGTGCTCTCCTGAATTACAAATGTGGTGGTTAATCATGAAGTCACCTGACCATTTCAGGTTCTGGAGTTTGACCCAGAGTAGTACTGTAGGTACTGCATCTTTCACAAAAACCCATTGTCATTGGTCAATGTCCTTGCCCTTCTTCAGACCTATGGTGCCTGTGGAAAGGCAGATTTCCTTGTGCCCCACCCCCACACACACTGACTGAATCAGAAACTTTCCTTGGAGCCTCAAGTCCACATTTTTAACATTTTAAATTGGGATTCTTATGCTCATTAAAGTTTGAGAAGCACTGGTTTGTTTATGAATAGAATATACGAATTCAGAGTTTGCCACAGTGTGCCTCTTCATTCCAGATTTTTCCATTTTAATCATTTTTCCAAAGTCTAGTCTTCCTTATAGTCCCTACTAAGAGTTGCACAAACCAGTGAGTTTGTCTCCTTTTAATGATTATATCCAGAGTCATGAGAAAGCTGAGATAATTGTGGATTTTGCCACGGTTTTATGGACAGTGAGTTACAGGCGGGGCAGCTGGAAGATGTAGAAAGTTCATAGTCCAAAACTTGGAGATTAGGGCTTGTGGCCCTTCCTCCATTACTACCCGACAGTCAGTTGTGGCGAGCAACTCATCTACAAAACAGCAGTTTTGTAGATACTCTGTTACCTCTGTGGGCTCCTTCATTGTTTAAATTATAGAATTCCCTATAGTTGGCTTGCCTGAATAGTAATAAATTCTGTTTTCATTTTGCATGATTTGGTTCCTTAAAATTAACAAGTCAGACACTAAATTAATGCTGAATGGTTGATAGGTTTCATCTGATCCAGGTGTGATTGCTTTAAAATTTCTAAGCTGTTTTAACTATTGTACTTGAAAAACCAAAAATAATTGGTAACAACTCAAATAACTGTAAACAGTTTTGTAAACAACAAACTCAAGGAACATAGTCACAGAATGTGTGGAGACATGTGTGTGTGGATCACACATACAGTTACATGTTATCAACACTTCTTTGTCATGAAGATTTTTAGCCACAAATGCAAGCTAGAGACTCAGGAAATGTGGATTTGTCTCTGTTTTCCTCTATTACTTTGGAATTTTCTTCTTGTTTTACATATTCTTTTTATGGGCACTCTGTCTCTAGACTCTTGCTAGATTAACAAAATGAGCATTTTCCTGACAATGAAAAATAAAATCTTTCCATTGTCAGCTGTTGCTGTATGTATAGGGCTTTTTTTTTTTTTAAATCTCTGCTTGTCTACCCTGAAATTGATTGTCTTATTTTCTTTTTTTTTTGGCCATAATCAAGTAACTACTCTCATGACTCCTAGACATCTTATTTTAAAACATCTTTTTTCAGGGTATGGTCACAACTCATTACTAGGTCATGAAACCAACTTAGTGGACCAATTTTTAAAAATCAGAGCAGTGAATATAAGTGTTATTTTGAAAACAAATTTTAATTTTATACTTGACTATATTTGTGCATATTCTTATGGGTATATTAGGTATACATGTAAAATGTACTTCTTACTATAGGTCATAGTAAACCATTGCTCTACAGGATAGAGCCTATGACTTCTTGGTCTTCTAAGGGACCCCTTTGCAGTGTGACCACAAGGACAATAACCACACTGTTTTTATTTCTCTTTTTGGTTGTGGTGACCACTGGCTACACTCCCTAGTTGACAAACACTGGGCAGTCTAGCATCACGGCCAGTACTTACCACTATATATTTTTGGGCTGACCTATTTCCACAGCCTTTTCTGATCTATGAAGTTACTGTCAACACACTGGGAGGTATTATTTATCTTCCTCCCATGGTTTTGGGTGACAAAGAGTCATCCTTGGGGAAATCACCACTAGAAAGGTTGTCCCCCCAAGAAACAGTAAAGCTCTTTCTCAGTGTCCCCTTTCAAACTTTTCCCCTTCACCTTATCTGGTTGACAGGAATTAAAGCTGTACCTCTGCACACATCAGAGGCTTTATAATAATTGAAGAACTGCCTCACAGCACTGCAAAAAGTCTCCACGTGTCTGCTGCTTCATGAGGGTATGGAGGCTGATACTGGGATTGAGATTGGGAGGGGGACACTGTAATATCTAGTATGAATTCTGCAGTTTGGGTAAAGAGAATGGAACATTAGCTACAGAATGAAGACATCTGGACAGTGGGGTTGTGATCATCCTTAAGGGTCATAGTCAACACTACTGCAAAATTGAGGTTGTCTTTAGTGAAGGTTTGTAGTAAATTTAAAATGAGGAAGAATGAAGAGTTGGAGTAAGAAAACTGAAATATTATTGTTCATACAAAATAGAATTTTGTCTCTTATTCATTTAATAGTCCTGGGAGAATGGTCCTTGTCGAATCCACACAGTCATTCAAGAACCCAAGCTGATGCCTGCTTTGTCATTTTTCATTAGTCCCTCTGGGCCATGCCATTAAATTTGGGAAAAGTATGAAGATGCATGCATAAAAGGATTCATGAGCCTGGCCTGGAGGTGGAACACATCCCCTCTACCCCAGTTCTTTTAGATAGAAGTTAATGATATGGTGCCAACTAGTAGCAGGAATATAATTTCCCTGGCTAGACATGTACCTATAGAAGACTCGGAACCAGCTCACAGCCTCTTCACAGGAATTAATAGTCACCAGGTGCCTAGTGTGTTCTAAACACTCAACCAGGCATTTTAGATAAAATTTTCCTAACTCATCCTCAAACAATGTTAGTTGGCATAGGTATACAATTTTAATTTTATAGAAAAGGGAACTGAGGTCCAGATGAAACACCTAAACAAGCCCTACTGTTCTTTCTAACACAATTAGTGGAGGATTTACTCTGTTTAATTTGTTCTTAGTGCCTCACAAAATGTCATCTCTAACTGGGTTATTGGGTTAGTGAGAATGGTCTCCCAAAATGTCCACACCCTAATCCCTGAACTGTTGTGGGTATGCTACATTATATTATGAAAGGGATTTTGTGAATGTACTTAAAGATTTAGGACTTTAAAATAGGAGATTATCCTGAATTGTGTCGGTGGACTGAGTATAATTACATTAGCTCTTGAAAGCAGAGAATCTTTCTGATTAGGGTCAGAAGTGGAAGCCAGAGAGACTCCAAAGGTAAGCATTTGACATGCGATGGTTGGTTTGGAGTTGTGGAGGCTCTGTTCAGGGACCTGCAGAGGCCTCTGGAACTAAGGAACTGTCCTCACTAACAGTTTGTGAAGAAATGTGGACTCATCCCACAAATGAATTCTGCTAACAACCCGAATGAGTTTGAAAGCAGATTTTCCCTAAGCCTCCAGAAGGACATATACTTCTTCTGATATCTCAAATTTAGTGCTAAAGACCCCAAGCAGAGAAACCTGGTCAAGCTGTGCTGTGCCTGGACGTTCTCCCAGAGACCGTGAGATAATGAAAGGATGTGCTTCTAAGCCACTAAGTTTGTGGTCATTTGTTTTGGTAGAATAGAAAACTAATGTATGTCTCTAAATCTCTGACGGTAAATCGTCTTTTAAAATTTCATTCATTGGTAAAAGTAAAAGTCAGTGTAGAACTGGGATTGGAATCTAGATCTATTTGGCCTCAAAGTATGTCTTCCCCCTATGACATCATGTTTGTTTCCATGAAATGTCTTAGGAAGTATGTATGATGCTATGTAAATAAAAGGTATGTTGACTGATATTAGGACTAATACTTATTCAGTAAGTGTAGGTTGGCTTTAGGAGTTAATGACCAGGAAGGTGTTCAAAAGCAAATACACAAAAGTAGTTCAGTTTGGGATTTATTTTCAAGTCTAAAAGACAAACGAAAGAGAAATTTATGTTGTGAATTATGCCTTTAAAAAAATTAAATCCATTTTATTTGTCTAAATAATTAAAAGATCTATTTTTGTTCTATAACTCTGAGACAGGATCAAATTAAAGCAATATAGAGGTAGGCAGTTTAATCCATCTTTTGTTTTCTAAGATACTGACTGGTCTTTTGGTGTAACAAACGGATAAATTACTTTTCCCTGCTGAAGAATTCTCTAATTGTGCAGCCATATATGAGGGGAAAAGACATTAATACATAAAAAGAAATAAGTGAGCATTTGAAATTTTGTGAGGATAAATGAACATTAAAAACAGAATTTACATGTAAAATTCTAATGTCTTCATGATCTTTTATGATGTTAAGTCTTTAGAAAGAATACATAAGACAGAGCTATTTATTGTGTAGGTAAAATCTTCCTAGCAGTTGTTGCTCTTCAAGGAATTGGAAATTAAGGCTTTTCTTCCTAATATTCATTAAGGGTAATATTTTCAACTTATTATTTAATCAATTGCTCTTTTTAAACCCTAGACCAAATTTTCAGACTGTGGGTGAAAGTTGACTGTGTATTACTGATATTCTCTTCTCTTTGAGTCATTGTTCTCCGTACCTGAAATTCAGTACTCCAAGTGACTTTTCTCTGAAAAAAAAGAAGTGCAAATAATAAAGTAAAACTCTCCTTACTTTTTCCACAGTTTATGATGACAACATTAGAAAACCTTAGTTACCATAAAAAAAAGAATGATAGGTGGAGCATTCATTTCAGACTTGAAGGCTTCTCTTTCCTTTATGTCTTCAGCTGTGCGCCTCTAACATTTTCTTCCTGTCATCTCAATAGGAATACTATGACAAAGGAGATTATATCATTAGAGAGGGTGAAGAAGGAAGTACCTTTTTCATTTTGGCAAAAGGAAAGGTAAATATTACTTAACATTAATTAACGGTTTCTTAAAGTAAAATCAAAATTTTCATTTTAATCAATTTGCCATAAATGTGCAAATCTCCATATTGCAAGAGAAGTCCTCTGTTTCCTTTACTTCCCTATTAAATGGATAGCATGATGTCAGCTGTTCTGATGTTGACTCTTAATTTTATTCAGAGAGGAGACAAAAAGCATTTGTGAAATACTGAAGTCAACTCTTGAGCTCCTGTGTCTTTAAGTCGTCAGATTTATATATATATATGTTTTCTCTTCCATGGAAGAGTTTATTATCAGAGATGCCTTTTGTAAACTGACTTGCCAATGAGCCTTGAACTGGTCCTCAGTGAAGGAAAATCATGAGTGAAAGTTTCTTTCCTCTGAAAGTCCTCCGGTCAGAACCACTTTTTACTATCTTGCCCATGTGGTTCCTTTCTTTTGAAAGAATTCGGGTTTAATATAAGAGCTGCACTTATTATCATCATTTTACAATTTTGGTGTGTTGTGACATATATAAATGTCAATCAGAAATTCTAAACAGCACGAAATACCATTTATTACCATGTTGAACTGGAATAATTCTAGCCATAATTAGGGCATATTGAAATTTTTATGTGGCTTTGCTATGGGGATTCATGTACCTTCCTGGGCCAAGGTTTATTTTTATTTTGAGATATCCACAAAGGTTGTGGACCCTTCTTCAATGCACATTTTACAGGCTTGCTACTATGGGAAGTACTCCACCAGCCCCTGCATTCAGTTTTAGGGGTACATAGGATCTGATAAATCTGTAGATAGACTTAGAACTCCTGATACTCAACCTTGTTCTTGACTAATTTGTCAATTCCATT
Organism: Castor canadensis; assembly: GCF_047511655.1. Lineage (NCBI taxonomy): Eukaryota > Metazoa > Chordata > Mammalia > Rodentia > Castoridae > Castor > Castor canadensis. The sequence goes on from NC_133394.1 coordinate 87,668,261, forward strand.
ACGCTTTTTCAAGTAAAAAGAAGTTCCAACAGGATGTTAGTATTTACTTTGAGTACCTCTAGGGCAGAATCACTAGATTCACTTAAAAAAATTAACTTCTCTTCCTTTTAATTGTTTAACTTTTATTAGGTAAAAGTCACACAGAGTACAGAGGGCCACGATCAACCACAGCTGATAAAAACACTGCAGAAAGGAGAGTACTTTGGAGAAAAAGCTCTGATCAGGTGAACCTGTGAATTCATATGCCATACTTAAAATGCTTGCATGATTTTGCATGTGAAACTACTCATTTAGAGTTGTCCAATTGAGCTACCAAAATAATGGAAACAAATATCTAGGAATTAAACAAAAATGTCAAACTGACTTCTAAAAACCTCATTAGCAATCAGGAAATAGCTATATTAACGTTGCACTGGAAATCATTGAAAGCTTATGATGTTAGTGAAAATAAGATTGGAACTATATTAGAACTTTGGAAGAAAGAATCAATGGAAAAGATTAAAAATGGGAAAATTATGAACTTAAAAGCTTAAGAATAAGTTTTTGCATTTCTGTAGTTTAAAATATTGCCCTGCTAGAAGTTTTTTGTTTGTTAGGTTTAACTAAAAATAAAACAAAATCAACAAAATACTTTACTATTCTGGGTGCTTTTAAATCATCATGCCAGAGAATTGTATTTTTAGGAGTTTTATTAGTTTATTTTGCAAGTTTTAGAAGCAATTCAAAATATTATATCTGAAATTTCTACTTCAACCTTCAGTCTTTTGAGGTATAAGTTTATTGCTACTAATCTAATTTATGGAAAAATATTTTAAATGGTTAATCAAATGCTCAAGACTGCCTGAAACTCATAAAATCTCATGTCTAAAGAAATACATTTTCCTAGTAGAAATAACTAAAAAATATCAAGTTAAGTTTGAGGTGACACACACTTTTTCTCTTTTGTTCCATTTTTTTTGGGGGGGGGTCTTACTGGAATTTGAACTCAGGGCCTCACACTTGCTGGGCCAGAGCTGAACCACATAAGCCATACACTTAGCCTATATTTTTGGAGTCACACACATACACATATATTTTAATGTTTTATATATATATATATTTCTCTTTTATTATTGTAGTACTGGGGGTACATTGTGACATTTACAAAAGTTTTTACAATATATCATAGCTGAATTCATTGCCTTCATCATTCTCCTTTATCCCCTCTTCCCCATTCCTGGAGTAGTTTCAGCAGGTCTCATTTTTCCATTTACGTACATGACTATATAATATTACCACCATACCCAGCCTCCCACACCCTTTCCTTATGTCCTGCCCCCTCCCACTGGTACCAGTCCCCCAGACAGAACCTGTTTTGCCTTCCTGTTCTCCACTTTTGAAAAAAAGACATTTTTGTTTGTTTAAGATAGCTCTACAGGGTGCTTCCTTGACATTTCCATGTATATATGTATTATATCCCTAGTTAGTTCATATCCTCTTTTTGTTCCTTTCTATCTTAGTCCCGGTCTGGTCTCATGGTGATTTCAACAAATTTTAAAATTCTGTATTCATCCTTTTATAGAAAGTACATCAACCATAATTCACCTTCTTAACTTTATTTTTTCCCTCCCTCTCACATTAGTGACCTGTCCTTGGTGTGACCTGTTTTTCATAATATTGCTGTATTTGTTTTAGGTCTATATTCTACCTATGAGAGAAAACATGTGTCTTTTGGTTTTCTACATCTGGCTAACTTTGCTTAAGATGTGGAGTTATGTATATTTTTAAGTGAATACTTGGACTTATTTAAGAAATCACTTAAAATTTATGTTATTACTAATTTTAAAGAAAAGTAGCATTTCTATTCGTTTATCTTTTTTTTTTAACTTTGGTTAATAAAGCCTAGGTTCTGCTGATTTGTATGACAAGTTACATAATTTCAGAGCAAAGAAAACTATTCAGAAATTACCTGAAGATAAACTTGACTATTTAAAAGTCATAAAATTCTTATTTAAAAATATCCCAAGTACAAAAACTTAAAAAAATAGGAGATAGCTATTATACAGACAATTTAACAGGGAATTTAAAGACAAGTTGAATTTCGATTTTACATTTTCTCATGATAATGAACTTGTTTTAATAATAGTGAAATTATCTTTCTTTTATGGACTATCATAATGTAATACCATTATCTAAGACTTTAGTGTATTTCTCCTTAACATTTACAAGTTATTTTTCTCAGATTTCTAGATGAAATGGAATTTTATTAATGTAGTATAGAGACAAAAGAGCTCTCAAAAGTAAGCCTGTATCTGGCTTTACCAGACCTGAAGTAATTTATGCTGTATGTTACAGTTAGCCAACTATAGTGGTTTCCTATGAGAAACATGGGAATTTATGTTTATTATAGACATCCAACTCCCCAGTGCATTTGAAAGCATAAAGCTAAAGTGAATGGGAGGGGAAATCAGAGGCAAATATATTTACATTTTTATGCTATCACTTTTTAGGGCCACTGACTGAGACTCAGTATTCCTCATATTCTGTATATTTCCATGACTTGATATTAAATAGTCCCAAGAGTTCTTTCAAAATTTTATTTGCAAAAATAAATTCAAGGCACTTACATAGTAACTCTGAAATAAATGTATTTGTGAACATTTAATAGTTGTAAAGAGTTTTCAGAGAATATTCTCAATGAAATTCATGACTCTGACAGGTGAAAGGAATATCATATCCCTTTCCTTTCTCTGAATTCATGAATCAAATAGTTGGTCCATAATCCAAGGGTGTGTCTGTGTCTGTCTACGTCTAGCTCTGTCTGGCATCTCTCTTCCCTCTGCCTCTGTCTCTATCTCTGTTTCTAATTACTCACGTAAGTTGAGAACAAATCATCTTGCATCCGATGCAAAAGCCCATAAACTGAATGTTTTCACTGATGTCTTCTAGCAAGGATCTTGTAAACTGGAGAGGGACTGTAAGTTATGTTAGAAGGTCTATGGATGTCTGCTAGGTAGATGAGAGACTTCTTTTGAATGGGAGAAAGGGCTGCCAGTTTTCTTACTACAAAGGAAAGGTGAAGGACTTTGCACAATTCCTTCCATTCTTTGCAGCTTTTCATTGTTTGATGAGGTTTTTAAGCACTGTCTAATGGTTACTATACTACTCCACTACTCCTAGGTCACCTTAAATAAATGTTTGAGCACTGGGTGCTATATGAATGTACATTTTAGTAACTTTAATTTATAACTGGTAGAGGGACAGAACTAATATAACAAAGGCCCCTAAAGAAATACATTACTTGATGCTTCACCCATTGGTATTCATTAGGAACTTAAACTTGCTATCAGATGAGGTATAATAATTAATCATATCTAAGGTATCAGTTATAAAAGACCACCAGTATGTTATGTTCCCCTAAGAAACACAGTGCTTCTGACTATACCACAACTTATCATCAGTTGTAGCACATGTGCTAATTAATTAGATAATATTCATTTTATATTTTATGAAATGAAAGTATTTTAATAATTAATTGGGTGATGTGGTACTGAAAATACTTCCTTTGGATTTTATTCCTGATTGGCTTATCATATGCTGCTTACCTGATCAGTTCATTTCTGACTTGTCTCCCTGTGAGTTAGTAATTCTCCTTTGATCATGGGAGAGTTCTTTTATTTTGGCTATCGTACAGCTCAGAATGAGATTCCATACAAAGTTATAGTAGGCAATTCTTATAGTTCTCAGCACAGTTATCTTCTCTGCATTCCTAGTGTGCATAACCTTTATGGGGACATATTTCAAATCCTTTTTGTTTTATGGTAAGGGGTCAAGTGTAAGTTCTAAGGTTAAAGAAAAGCAGAGTCATTGGGAGGTCTACCTGAGGGTTGTGATTTAATATAAAGCAGTTGATTCCCTAACAAAAATGGATGCTTAATTTCTAACTGAACTGAAAGCTGATTTTCCTGTTTTTGTCCACAGTGATGATGTCAGATCAGCTAACATTATTGCTGAAGAAAATGATGTCGCATGCCTGGTTATTGACCGAGAGTGAGTATCCTCCTGTTGTCAGAGAAGGCAGGCTCAGGCCACCTTTTAAGACTTGGCCTTTGTCACCCCAATCTGTTTTCTCATTCATTACCACTCAGAGATGCTGACCAATCCTCAGCTGCAAGCACATTCTGTTAAAACTCATGAAAAGAAACTGGGCCTTCTGATCTGAATCCATCTATAGCCGTGGCAGATGCTGGCGGGCTAACTATTTTGTGTGCAAAATTAATACATAAATATCAGCAGTAGACTGATTTAATTTCTGCACCTTCCAGAGGAATAAGTTTATTAGTGCGTGTAGATTTTTTTCCATGTACATAGTGAACAGTTTCATAGTTTATTTCTAAAACACAGTCAAAAAACATTTTGCACAAATTCTCTCTTAAAGTATAAAATATTATTCATTAGTTTTAAAAATTTCTAGAGAAGTTCTAGCATTTGTAATTTTTTTTATTTCCTTTATTCATATGTGCATACAGTGTTTAAGTCATTTCTCCCTCCTTCTCCCCGCCCTCTCTCTTCCCCCCGCCGCCCCATGTAATTTGTAATTGATATGTATCACTATCAATACCTTTCTGAAGTTATTTTTCAGAGTAAGTATCATTTTGTGTCTTACACTTAATTCAAATTACTTTTTCCCCTGGCCCTTGTATCTCTCATTAATCAGTTAAATGTTTACTGGTTATTTACTAGATGCAATAAAGGAAATTCAAGTATACCAAAGCTGGGCCATTGTCTATGTAAAAACATAGTGTAAAGAACTCATATGGAATATGAACAAAAATCAGTAAAATGACAAAAGGTATGACAAGAGAGTATATGGTCGACTACTGATTTAATACAAAGTTATTGAACAAAGAATTAGAGAGATGTAGAGCTGGAAATAACCTCAGGGCATAAAATACTTTTTATCATGAAAATGTTTAAACACTTAAAAATAGGATAGCATCCTGGTCCCTAGGATGCAAGGTCAACAATCATCAATTCATGTCTTATCCACACCCCCTATGCCATATTTTAACTATTTTCAGGCAAATCTCAAATATAAAGTGATTTCATCTGTAAATTTTTGTGCCATCTCTAAAAGCCAAATATTTATAAACATGACCATAATAACATTAACATGTCTTAAAAGTTTATAATTCTTTCTCTTTTTTTGTTTTGTTTTTGGTGGTACTGAGGTTTGAACTCAGGGCTTCATGCTTGCTAGGCAGGCATTCTACTACTTGAGCCACTCCACCAGCCTTTTTTGTGTTGAGTATTTTTGAGAAAGGGTCTAAGAACTATTTTCCCAGGCTGGCTTCGAATTACGATCCTCCTGATCTCTGTCTCCTGAATAGCTAGGATTACAGGCATGAGCCACTGGTGCCTGGCAATAATAATTCTTAATATCCTTAGATTTCTTTTAATTCTCTCCCTTACAGATAAGAAAAGCAAATCCCAGATACATTAAAAAATTATCCCCAACAATACCATGTGTGACTGAGCGGGGCTACTGCCCAGGTTTCCTACTCATTTTGATATTCTCTCTACTGTGCCATTGGTTCCCATAGCTCCTGCTCAGAAAGAGAAGCAGTCACTAGTGGTCAAGGGTTTTATTTTATTTTTTTAAGTGTGGAAATATGGCTTAAAGAATTAATAGGATTTTTCTGGGCTAAGAGGAAATATGGAAGTTTTTCTAGGTGAACTAAAACTCCAAAGCATAGGCACAGGGCTAGGAAAGTGAAAAGTGTGCTTAGATAAAGATAATTGTGAATGCCAGCTTGTATGTGGAAAATGTACTGACACAACATTGGTTTTGTGTGAATTATTTAGAAATATGTGCATGCACCAAATAGCATTAGTTGTATGGTATAATTACTCTAAAATACTAGGGAAAAATATGTGATACAAAGGAAGAATTCCTTTCCTTCTTCATTGTAATCGCATACACCAAATATTTATATAATAGCTCAAAAATCCATGAAAAGTATAATGATTTATGTATTTTATATATAATTTGAAAGCTTATGATTTTAAAAGTTGAATTTACATGTGTATTGTTGAGTGTCGTTTGGTGCAATGGAAGATAAGATGTGTGAATTTATCCTATGGATGACAGAAATTGAGTAACAGGTACAACTAGGTTGACTTACAACTTGGATTTCCTGGAACTGTTAGGGTTATCCCAGCATATTTATCATTAGCACCTCATTTCACTCTGAGAAGTATTTCAGTTTGGTTGATAAATGATTTGGATCATCCTAGCTATAACTTACAGAGTAGATTAAGATCCTATAGCAATACTCCCATTGCACCGTGTATACGCTAATCGTGCCCTTATTCACACCTAATTGTTTTATTTAACATTTGTCTTCCCACTCTTCCTTAAGCTCAATGAACACAGAACCATGTGACTCCTGCACTGCAGCTGCAGTGGCAGCATCTGACATAGTCCCTGGCATATGGAAAGTGTTTACCAGAGGTTGGCTGAATACAGGGCAGCATCCTCTCCCAAAATATAGTGAATAAAGCCTGTACGGTCAATCACAGTGCAAGAGGAGAGTTAAAGCTTGAGTTATAGTTTCTGTTTTTAAAGGTAATAAAATATATGAAACCATATAGCATGAGTGCTAAACAAATTGTAAGTGTGACATCTCCATCATTGATTGATTGTTGGGACAAATCTCAAGGAGTTGATTAGTTACCAATGGGCTGTAACATCATAATGAGTACAGGGCTGTTTGAAAGGTACAGCTGGAATGTGTAGCTGTTGAAACTTGGTTTTAGGATTAGTGAGTAGAGAAACGCAAGGGACCTGCCTGTGGTACCAGTGGCTCCTACAGTAAAATATAAGATTTGTTTATGACAGTTCTTCAGTTAGTTTAATAACAAGAAAAATATGGTGTAGGTTAGAATAAAATAAAAATAAAAGCACACAAAGTTGTTCCTTTTTATTTGAAAATTTCAACTATTATGGGAATCGGAAATCCCGTGGCATTGATGTTTCATGTCTCACTATAGGTAGTAGAGGTCATCCCACAGAACAGGATAATAGAGAGGAGAGAACTTCTAGAAGGGAGAATGGGAAATGCCCAGCCCACTGTGTAATACCTGCCGAATAATGGGAAGATTGATTGGCTGTCAATTAAATGTGCGTTGAGGCGACAGTATATGATTGAGGTGGTACTGGTTTAGGTATTTTGTGGTAAGTTTTCATTCCTTTCATCCTATTAGGTACCAGGTCTTATCAGGTAACTGAAATGATGAAGCACGGTCTCTATGTTCAAGTGTCCTGTTGTGTAGTAGGAAAGAGATGTCCTCTAATATGTGGGCATGGCAAGCATTGGAAGTGTAATCAAGAAAATTATCCTTTCGTTGCTAAGGAAGGGAAGTCTTTTTTTTTCTCATGGGCAGTGACTATGTAAGAATTTCCAGAAACAGGAGACTGGGTGGGAGATTAGATCAGGCACACACAACTGTTATTCTTGGAGGGTGCGCGAGGTCCACAGAAGATACTGAGCCTCAGACAGAGAAATGCTAAATGAAAAATGATTTAATTATGAAAGAACTGTGAAGTGGGGAAAATGAGCAGAGATAAAGAAGACATAAATTTTATCCTTGACTTTTAAACTAAATAGCCTAATTTAATTAAGCAAAGGCAAAAGAATCTATAACCCTCATTACCTATTGATTCAATAAAACACATCAGGTAAACTCTTTCCTTTCCACCGTCTGCTTAAAACAAAACAAAACGATTGCCGATAAACCAGAACTTCAAGACAGGAATCTGTAGAAAATGTTTTCTCTTCTCATGGATAGCCCTCTTTGCTTGCATACACTCAAAGATCAATATAAAGCTTCCAGGAACTAGTCTACATATAACAACAACTTTAATATTCCATAAATTATTGAATAACAATTTAAGAGCCATAAATAAGCATACAGATGGTTTGTGTGTGTGTGTGTGTTTACAAAGAATGCCAAATTGCCTTGGTATTTATAAAGACAGAGCATCCTGTTTTATTTTTTTAGAACATTCAACCAAACTGTCGGGACATTTGAAGAGCTCCAAAAATACCTTGAAGGGTACGTGGCCACCCTGAACCGCGATGATGAGAAAAGACATGCCAAGTAAGTGGGGGAACATTTTCCTAAGCCAGATTTGGCTCTGGCAGCAGAGAAAGATGGTGATGCCTATGTGGTAACCTTTAGTGTGGCTTCACTAGAAAATTCCAGGGAGTTCTTTTTAATAGTTCTTCTACAAATAAGACACTGCTTACCACTAAAATGGAGATTAGTTAAGTCTACAAATAGTCAGTAATTTATTTGGGGTGATGAGTAGGGATTTTAGGGAGAAATTTCCTGATAAAAGGAATTCTTTACATTGTTGACTTAGTTGAAAAAGATATTAATATCTGACTGCAGGTAAAGAGCAGGGTTATCATTTGAAATTTTCAAAACATGGAGTGATTGTACAAGGGTATACATTATGTGGAAGACAGATTTTTGTTGGGCTTTAAATGTAGTAACAGTGGTAATTTTTTTTATTTAAAAGAAAATCTAGTTTGTTAAATGACTACTGTTTTCTGAAACATTTTTAAAATTTGGGCTTTATTTGTTGTTTTTTGAAGTGCTAAGACTTGAACCCAGGGCCTTGTGTGCAAGGCAAATACTCCGCTTTTAAGCTATACCCTCAGCCTTAAAACATTTTTGAGTGGAAGCTTAATTAAGCATATGTGTGTGATACAGTGCTTTTGAAGCACTGAATTTTTGAAATTCTAGAAGACTGAATTTTGAGTTAACTTAGAACAATCAAAAATGTCAACTTTTATGGAAAATGCCTTTTGTTGTAACAGCTTATAAATATGCAACTCTTAATTAAAAGAAAAGCAGGTGTTTCCAAACAACAATATTTAGATATAAAGTAAGAAATGTACTTTCAAATTTCTTAAAGCAATTATTCTGGGTAAACCGGGGAAAACTTCAAGCTCTGACAAAAATAGTAAAACATGGAAAAGATTCTTGGTGTGGCATTCTCCTGAATGTGCCACAAAGGAAATGATTCTGGTGTTTTTCTCTTCCATCAACACCTTATCTGAGATTATTATTATTTATTATTTCATTATATTCATTTTTTATTAGTTATTATTCTCAAATGCTACAAAATTCACCCATTTTTCCTCTCATTGATTCCACTTGATTTTTGTCTATTCCTTGTTCTGTGTGCTTTGTGTATTATATTGTTTTTCTCCTCAGCCATGCCTGAATCTCATCCTATCAGAGTGAAGATAGTCTTTGTGGCAACTCAAGGCAGTGTTAGCAACAGAAGTTAGACTTATATGAGTAGACTTTAAGAACGGCATGGCATTGCTTGATTAAGGATGTGTGTATGAAGTTTCACTTCTCTTGTTCAGGCGGTCCATGTCTAACTGGAAGCTGTCCAAAGTGCTCTCACTGGAGATGATTCAGCTGAAGGAGAAGGTGGCCAGATTTTCCTCATCGTCCCCATTCCAGAACCTTGAGATTATTGCAACACTGGGCGTTGGTGGGTTCGGAAGAGTTGAGCTTGTAAGGGGTTTACGTTTCAAGCATCTGAGAGAAGCCTTTTGACTTTTTGTTTTGTATTCCAGCTTATCTTGGAGGAATATATGAATTACTGTCATCTTAAATGTTTTGAACTGAAATTGAGAAAGTAAACTTTCAGTCTGTCTATTGTAGAGCAGCAGGTCTGTGCTAGTAACTAACATAATAATTAGCTGCTATTTGAAGCTTCCTACATCACATCCATTGGTGAAATTTTTTTTCTGATGGAAATTATCTGAGAATGTACCAAGTAAGCATTCCAAATGGGCTATAAAATGTTAAAAAATGTATTTCTTAACCACAAAGTGTACATGTACAGATACATACATTTATAACACATTAACTATATACACTAAAGAAAAGGAGATTCTGTCCGGCAGAAATGCTGTAGAACTGGAATCTTTAATGTTATGGTTGCATTTCTTAACTCTACTACCACGTCTGATTTGGCTTTCATTATCCTATTTTTGGGTTGCTTAAAATTTCCCATCAGAAAAAAAGGAAAGAAAATGAATGCAAAAGAATGTTTGAAGAGCAGCCCTCTGCAGTACTCAATAGGACAGCTGGAAACTTACAGCCTGATTTCAGTTGTACCTTCTGTATCACTACCTGTCTGCTTAATAATCAGCTTTGAAGAAGTAGCAGAAGTAGTTCTGTCAGATCAAGTGTTTGAAGGAAACTGTAGAATGGAAATCTGTGACCTTATTGGGTACAGATGGCTCTGAGTCCTTGGCCATTACCAAGCCTTTCATTGTCCATCAGATTTTTAACAATTCATTGTGCATTGACCTCTGGGAACTATGACACTGCCTCTGTCTGCTGGATGGCCCTACGTATAAGCAAATCTGAAATGCCAGAGACCCTGGATAGTATACTTCACACCCACTCCATACCTCATCTCTGATAGGTGAAGGGGAAAAATGGTTTCTTAATAGAGCAAAGAATATTTGTATGTTTATTATGTGATATGCAGATGTCCAATAAGTGGTATATTCCACCAAAGATCATAACTAAAGGATAGAATTAGGGCTCAAGTGGTAGAGCACCTGTCTGGCAAATGTGAGGCCCTGAGTTCAATCCCCAGTACCACCAAAGAAAAAAAAAACCATTGAGTTGAGATCTCTTCTCCTAGATCATAATTATTAAAGCACACATTCCACCATTGATTTAAAAGTCATAGGTAGTACTAATTGTAAATGTGAGCAAATATGGAGTATAGCCATTTCTGCAGTTTAGTTACTTTTTCAGTACAGTCTGTTTAGGTAGTTTAAAGACTATCAGAAAAAAAACTTGTTTTGCAATCTTAGTTTCCTTTTAAGGGGAAATTCTGATTTTGCATCCACAGCAGACTCTCAAATAGAAATTTCTTCCCTGATGGAAGTGCCCTACTATTTGGGGATGTGACTGTTGAGCTTTGGAAATGTGGCTAATGCAACTGAGGGACTGAATTTCTAATTTTAACTAACTTCATGTGATCAGTAGCTACCCTACTGAATAATACAGATATAGAACTTGATTTAGCACTTTCTGCTTTGAAAATTAGAGATGAATATTAATAGATAAGAATTCTTGGCAATTCTTGGCAATGTTTTTCATGTTACACAATAAAAACTGAATAGATTTCTAAGGATTAAATCTTCTAATCAGAATTGTTTTCTTGTCTCTATACAAAAATTTTAGAACCAGATATAGGAAGTACTTTGGAAGTTATGATGAAAGGGAAGTATATACACTTAAATGGAACTCAGTTCTAGAGGAATAAGTGGTTAAAAGCTTACATGTTATTTAAATGTGAGACAATTTTAATTTTCTAACATGCTTTGTATAGACATTGCAAATTTTTCCTAGTAAGTTAATTTTGAAGGTGTTTCTATTTCTTGCATAGGTTAAAGTGAAAAATGAGAATGTTGCTTTTGCTATGAAGTGTATAAGGAAGAAGCACATAGTTGATACTAAGCAGCAGGAGCATATCTACTCAGAAAAAAGAATCCTGGAAGAGCTGTGTTCTCCATTCATTGTGAAGTAAGTTAAGGCATAACCTCCCAGACTGAGGAGTTTTAGGCTTATCATTGGAATGTTTCTGTTGTAAGAGTACAGAAAGAAGGGGAAGCAGAGGCTCTATTCTGGATTCTGCAATGAGATCTGGAGTCAGTTTCCAGTTGTTTTTAGTCTCGATTAAACCTCACAAAAGTGTGTGTGTGTATGTGTGTGTGTGTGTGTGTGTGTGTGTGTGTGTGTGTGTGTGTGTGTTTGTACATATATGTGGAAATAAAATAATTGCAGAATAACTTGAAGTGAGCATATGCTGAATTTCTGCAGAAAGTGGTGTTTGGGCACAAAGATGGTCCTATCAATGCATAGTACAAAGCAACCATCTCTGAATAGCTCCTTTTCCCCACAGCTATCATTAGAGTTCAGAGGAAAGATAGAAATTATTCTAGGCCATTAGCTCTCTTTTGAATTCATGGGTTAGTGGTGTAAGTCAGTTTATATTTCTCATTTATCTCTTAGTGCCTCCAAGTATAGTTCTGGTGATTTTAGGTGAGATACAATATACCTATAATGAAGAGAATTTATACTGTTTGATCAGCAAATGCCTTAAGAGAATCTTCCTATCTATCCATATTCCCAGATCCATATATTTTTCAGGATTATAAAAGAAATCTGAACTCAGGGAATGCTGACAATAGCCATCCAATTACCATTATGTTAATTATGTTATCAGAATGTCATTAGGGAGCTATGATGAGAAAATTAAGGACATGGATTAGGTTGTATTCATTTTTGCACTTCTTGCTTTTTGCAAAGTACCTGGCACATAGTAAGGCAATAATAATATTAATAACATATAAAACTTGTATTTTATTTATTAATGACAAAATGTATTATATTAAAAGATTAACACACACCAGGCACTAACCTAAGAAATACAAATATAAAGAGAAGGGATGGATAGAATGATCACATTTACCTCCCTGGCCTATTATGAGGATCAAAGGAATATATATTCTTCAATAAATATGTATCAATAATATATGAATAATGCATATAATATATAATCAAATGAAGGTGTATGTTCAGTGAGATACTAGAGGTTGCATAACTAAGCATCTAATCTAGATTTAAGCATAGGCTGCAGAGTTCCGAACTACTGTTTGAGCCACTTTACTGGAGCATCTTTGATCTATACATGATCTGGGTGTGGTGCTAGGAGAAAAGGGGTCTCTTGAGCAATAGGACCCAGAGACTTCTTTCACAACGTTGAATACAGTGCTCTTCCCAGGCCCCACTTCAGCACTGAAGCTCTCATTCCCCAACTTCTGGGACTATTTGTTGAGGGTGATAGCTCAGTCCCTCTCTGGTGGTGTTCTTAGTTAAGGACAACTACTTTGTCCATTCTCCTCTCTTTCCAGGGACATCCAATGGCAGCTCCTTGAAGGAGAGGCTTCTGTTGAAACTAGATCATAGCCCAACCCTTCCTGCCCATAGTGCTTTCCCCCACCCCACCTCACTGGTGCCATTCTCAAGCTCATTCCCCCACTAGATTTGCTTCTTATAAATCTCTGACTTAGGAATGTTTGCAGGGAATCCAACACCAGATAATTACTTAGGGGACATAAGACATGAAAACAAATGACTGTTATGCAATGCAGATCTTAAAAGTGATATATGGATAAGCCTGTGACTTTTGAAGGAAAGATGATGCCATATTTGGTAGGTGGAATAATGAGCTGCTTTATGAAGAAGATAGCTTTGGAGGTTGGACTTGAAGAATGCATAAAACTTATTTAGTGAAACTGAGATTAAGAGTTCAGTCTCTGGGCAGAGGGAAGGCAGTCTAAGTACAGAGATTTGCGTGAACACAAGAAAGGGTGTAGGAATGATCAAAGAGGATTTGTTGAGAAGCCAGGACAGCTGTAGGATATCTGTAGGGGAATAAAGGTTATTGTTCAAAATGTTTTGATGATAGTGTTAAGCAACTTTAAAGAGTTTTTTGAAATTCCATCCCTAATAATAACTATATTTTACTTGTCTTCACAGATTATATCGTACTTTCAAGGACAGTAAATATGTATACATGCTTCTGGAGGCCTGCTTAGGTGGGGAGCTGTGGAGTATATTAAGAGACAGGTAATGAAAAAGAGTTAAAATAGTTTTGTCTACTCAAATCTGGTCTATAGTCTATTTTTACTTATGGTCTTAAAAAGATCCTGAAGGACATTATTAAGAAAGGAATATAAGAAAAAAATTTAATAAAGTAGTACTGTGATATCTTACTAGCTAACATTATAAAAGAATCATATTCATGATGTAAAGTAGTCATTGTCATCTCTATTTTAGGGATTAAAGAATCGCACGCTTAGAAAGGGTGTGAACCATCCAAGGCCACATGGCTTGTATGAGGCAGACTCAGAAATAAACTTAGTTTCTGCTTGCAAATATTAAAAAGAGAATGGTGGGGAGTTGTTAAGCCTTTGCTAAAAAGTAGAATAAGATGTCTATAAAGGTTCAGTTTTACCAAGGGAGTGATTTGCATGCAATAAAAACCACAGATAGGTATAGTACCACCTTACGTAGCTGACTCCATAGTAGACAGTTTGGGTGTGTTTTAGACAATGTAGATTTTTCTGTCCAAAAGATTTAAACACATGAACTTTTAAAAAACAAATCTAGAGTTTATTTGGAGAAAATGTGTGATTTTAAAGCATCTTATTAATATGAGAACTAAATAGTAACAAAGACATTGGTAATTTGTAATTATATGTAAATGAGAGCTGTAGATAGTAAGCTCAGAATATGGGAGAGAAAAAACATGATCAAGGAAAGATTTGAACTAAACACTAAAGATGACAAATTTTTGGAAAAGGAGACAGGCAGGGAAAGACAAAGTAGGAAAGTTGGCACAGCATCAGTTCTCTGTGGATGATGAACAGAAGAAAATAAGTAGAGATGAGAGCAGAAGAGAAGAGGTGAAGGTGTGTTGGCATCATATCATGGGTATTAATGCCAGGCAAATATCTAGACAGTCTTACCTGGGCCAGTGTTTTTCAATCCCAGCAGAGTGTTATGATCACAGGAGAGCTTTTACAAAGTAAAAACGCTGGGTCCTAATGCCAGAGTTCATGAGTCATTTCATCTGGGATGAGATCTGGTGAATCTCTTTTAAAAAATGCTTCTCAGAGCACTCATGGCTGAGAGTCATTGGCCTAGTCAAGAAAAGAGCATTATGCATCTGAGAAGATGAATGTTGTGTGAGGAACATATTATTGGATGGGATTGAAAGAAATAACCTGGAAGGATGAGCAGACTTGAATGATATTTGCAAAAGCCCTAGTTCGTTACATGTTTGCTTTAATAGGCAAATCTAATTAGAAAATCTAAATCTATTTAGAAAAGGGAGTTCCTTTTATCTGTTAGGCACTGTGTGCCATGTTTAACAAGCAGCAAATCCATTTTACAGATGTGGATCTTGAGGCTTAGAATTGTTAAATAATTGCCCAAGAATATGGTGATAGAAGCTGAATCAATCTTAGTTCCTCTTACTCTAGTCACACTCATCTGTTATACCATGAGCCAAATCACCACTATATTTAAAAAATTCAGTTGCCTGTGTTGATACAGAACAGCTCTAGTAAAAGGTCAAGGGACATCAAACAGGAAAGAGTATAGCCCCCTTTCTTCCTGGGAACTGTTACATGCTACACAAACAGAAAATGAAAATGATCCCTTGAGCTATTTTTTAATCAAGCAACAAATTATAGAAGTCTGATTCATCTTTCCAATGAAATAGTTGTATTTTCTCCAGAATATACCACAGATACCCTAAAAAGTCTTTTTTCTTGTTTTCTATTTTATGTGTTCATATGTAATTATCAGAAACAATTAATTAAATATAGACATTTTAATTTTAATGAAATGGTTTTAGTTTGCATCAAGTGTCCTCCTCAATTCCTTTAGAATCAGCAAATAGCCTGATTCATTAGCAGTATAAAACATATTTTAGTGTTGATGCTCTGAAAAGCATTTACATCACATACATTTTCCAATATTATAACTGACACGGAGGACAGCACCAAAGACATGTATCTAGACAATTAAGAAGGAAAATGATTCCATTGCAGAGGCAGCTTTGATGAACCCACCTCCAAATTCTGTGTGGCTTGTGTGACGGAAGCATTTGATTACCTGCATCGACTAGGTATTATCTACAGAGACCTGAAGCCAGAAAACTTAATTCTAGATGCAGAGGGTTACCTTAAATTGGTAAGCTAAGTTCTCTTACTTACAGTATCATATGAGATATTTCCAGAACAAAGTTGGGTTATAGTTGCATTTTTTTTTTTAATTTTGGTTCAGTGGTTGTTTTCACTCGGGGGATACAGCCTTTGAAATTAGAACACTTAATACTGGGAACAATATTATGAATATATTCTTTTGTGCCTACAAATTTATTATCTTAGCCATATTTGTTGCTCCTGCTGAAGATTCATATAATAGGATGCCTTCAAAATTGCATTTTGTTAGAATTTTTGTTTAATAATTTTAACTAGGTTTTAATTGATTTATGCTACAGATAGGTACTGGCTATATGGAATAAAGAAAGAAGTTGATGGAACTCCTCTCCCAAGACAACCACTGTCCATAGAAGGAGAGAAGATAAACACATAACCATTTTTGGTTTTGAAATCTTTCTAAGTGATTCTAAGGGGCAATGAGAGTTTTGAATCACATTAGACCGTAGGTTCCATGAGGACAGAGACTTTCCTCATCATAAGGACAGATATGTCCTTATGATTCATTAAATCCCGATAGGAACTCCCTTGCATTCAGACTAAAAATTAAAGGCTCCCAGTTGCATGAACGGCTTTCAGTGAAAAACTATAATAGAACTGGAGGGTCATAACTGAGGAGAAATCAAGATACTTTGTGGACCTCAGGAGGGCAGCCCACAAGATGGAGAACAAAGGCTGAGATTTTCTGGGTGCATTTTGATAGTACCTCAAAGGCGTTAAACCATCTCTGAACTTAAAATTAACGAAGATATTCTAAGTTATTCACCTCAAACACTTTATATAAGGAAGCAATAATATTTTTTACTGAGTAGTTAAAGACACTATGCTAAAACTTTTATAATTAATCTATTTAATAGTTTCTTTGATGGGTTTATCATCTAGATGGTGTAATTATGACAGTTAGTCTTGATAATTTAATTTGCTATTTGATAATTGTTAAGAGATCTTTTCTCATGGAGTAAAAGAAAAGCTCTTTCATGTGAAATCTGGCTAATGTCCAAGAAACATTTTGATCTATTCAAGCTTTATTTTATACATGAAAGACAGCTTTGAGAACTAGTGAGGTGCTAACACAAAGACTCAATCATTCCTCTTATTCACAATTTCTTCATTGGCTATGCCTTCTACAGCTCTTCAGGGAAACCCCTGGAATATTCTAAAGGAAATCCATCATGGAGAATGAAGGCTATCCATAAGATGCATCTGTTACGTATCATAGCTGTTTTTTTAAATCAGATAACATGTTCAGTGTTTGTAGACTCAGAGTTCAATGGTACTCCTGTTAGCCACTGTTATCTTTCCTGCTAATTCATTTGCCAGCCTCCTAAATGAAGAGTAAGAACAAGAGCCTATAGAGATTAAAAAGTAAATGTTGACTATTTCCGTTTTTAGCTATGCAAATAAACTAGATATTCTGAAATCCTCCAGTATAAAATATCTGAAAATACTAGATGACACATGAAAAGCAGTATTGCAAATGCATGGCTGAGTTTATAGGAAAACATGGGAGTTAATCTTTGGGGCTGGGAACCAAGTTTGAGCAGTAGTAGATGGTGAAGGTCAAACCTGAAGCTGTCATCCTGGGTCTGCCAGAAATCCTAGGTGGTCTAGAGGCTTTGTTTCAGTAGCTGTGCTCTCTGGCAATGGGAGACCATGCTTTGGACCTTGGCAGTGTGGGAAAGTTGAATCAGAGAACATTGTATAAAGCCAGGAATCACACAAATTAAACTCTCAGGGAAAAAGAAAATAAGAAACAAATATTAAATTTAGAAAAACAGAATACATGTAAGGAAACATGCTTTTCTCATTATTGGCTCTTGATAGAGGAACAAAAAATTCTCCTTTAAGAGTTCTTGGCCACAGGCTAGTCTTAATGGAGGTTGGGTGCCCAGTCTTCAAAGATAGAAAAATCTAAGCAAGAATTTAAATGAAAATATATCCATGTTGGTAGCATGTCCAAGTTCCTAAGAATCACTGTATACTCTCTGGAAGAGAACTCCTGAAAATAAAGTTCCAGGGAATATGAGTTCACATTAAAAAAAAAATAAGATAAACATATGAGAAAAGAACTACCGTGAGTACTTAGTTGCCAGAAACAAAAGGAGCAAAAACAGACACATAAGTGCCTCATATATTAATAAAATGAGATGCAGAATATAAAATAAATACATTTAATGCACTTTAAAAATAAGAGATGGATAAAAATGGGCAATGAATAGAGGCTGTCAAAAACGATCTAACAGGGCTGGTAGAGTGGCTCAGGTGGCAGAGTGCCTGCCAACAAGTGGGGGGCCCTGAGTTCAAACCCCAGTACCGCCAAAAAAAAAAAAAACCAAAAAAAATAATCTAACAAATTTGAATAAGGAAAGACAAATAACTCAGTCTAGTACATAGAGTCCAGAAATGAGCTTGCATAGTCAGGAAAACAGAAACAGCATTGCTGAAACAAATGGATAGCCATATGTAAAAACTGAGCCTGATTTCCTCCTTATACTATATACAAAAAGTAATTTGAAATGAATCAGAGACCTAGAAATCATTTAGAAGTAAACATAAATGTAATAGTTTCACAAATTGGCATAGGCAGCAATTTCCTAGAACACAAATAGTATTAATCTCAAAAGGAAAAAAAATAAATTGGACTTCATCAAAATTTTAAAATTCTGACCATCAGAATATACTGCTAAGGAAATGAGTAGTCATGCCATAAACTGAGAGAAAATATTTGCAATATATTTACATGATAAAGGGCTTGTGTCCTTAATATATAAAGAACTCCTACAAGTTATTAATAAGAAGATAAGCAACTAACTATATTTTTTAAAGATATGGTCAAAACCTTGAAAAAACACTTTACAAGAGGAGAGATATCAATAGTCACATAGCCGTATCACTAGTACTCAAAGAAATACAAATTATAATCACAAAGAAGTATCATTTCACACCCACTAGAATTACTATAATTAAAAATGAATGACAATACTAAGTGTTGGTAAGGATGTTCCTATACATTTCTGGTGGGAAAAGAAAATTATAAACCATGTTGAAGAGCAGCTGACTTCTCACATACCTATTTTATGACATGAAACCCCACTCCTTGATATTTATCTTTAAAAATATCAGGCATGAGTGTTCATAACAACTTTGTTCCTAATATTCCCCCAAAGAAAAACATCCCAAGTATCCATCACCAATTGTATTAACATACCCAGTACACTCCGCTCAGTGAATTAGTATAGGCAATGACCTGAATGGATTTTGAAAACTATTGCGAACAAAAGAAGCCATACACAAAAGAGTACCTTCTGCATGATTACATTGATCAAAGTTCTAGAATTGGTGGTAGAAATCAATATAATGTCTGTCTTGGCAGGAACATTTACCTAGAAAGCAGCATAACAAAATTTTCTGAGATAATGAGAGTGCTTATATCTTCACCATATGGTGCTTGTGGTCATATGAATATAATATGCCAAATATCTGTGCATCTTCTTACCTGTACATTAGATGCAATTTGAAAACTATGTAACGGGAAAGTTAAATAGTAGATGATTGATACAAATAGAAAAATCAGGGAGCTGAATGAAAATTTAAGAGATTCATATAGAACATATCATAGAGACATAAAGCAATGGTAAATAAAAAAGAGAAATGAAGAAACTTGAAGAATAGTGAGAAGTTCTTAAAAGGTTTAACTGGAATCTGAGACAAAAATAATACAAAGAATGAGGTAAAGCAATATTTGAAGAAATGACTAGGAATCTTCCAACAAATATGAAAGACACCAATCAGCAGGTAAAGAGCCCTAACAAATCCAAACAGGGACAGTTACTTGTTTGAGCTCCTATTTTTTCATAACAAGTCATTCCAAAACTTAATAACTTAAAACAACAATAACCTTTTATGATCTCATGCTCTGTGGGTTAGCAATTAGGAAATGGTTCAACTAGGTTATTAAAAGTGTCCCATGAAGTTTTAGTCAAAAGTTGGCTAGGGCTGCAGTCACCAGGAGGCTTGCAGATCCACAGAGTAGAGGACTCACTTACATGTGACTCACTTACATGGCTGGCAAGCTGGTGCTGACTGTTTCCTTGGAGGCCTTAATCTCCACAAGAGCCTCTTCCCAGGGCTGGTTGAATGTCTTTATGGCATGGCAGCTGGCTTCTTTCAGAGTGAGTCATCCAAATATCTGAGGAAAAGCTGTCTGCCTTTTAAGACCTATTCTCTAAAGCCACATGTCACTTCTGCTGTACTCTGTTGGTCAGACAGGGCCATCCCTGATATACTGTGGCAGGGGACACCTCTGAATACCAGAAGCAGATCACTGGGACTCTCTTAGATGTTGGCTCTTGTAGTAGGGAAAGCATAGAACAAAAACAAAGTATTAAAAAAGAAAGAACAGTTTATGCACACTGAAAGGAGTAAGAAGAAAAAATTAGGCTTTCGTTTGACAATCTGAACAGCAACAACAGAAGTCAGAATGCAGTAGAATAGTATTTTTAAAATTTTGAGAGAAAATAACAGTCAACTTTAATTATAAGCCCAGAGAAACCATGCTTCAAGAAGAGTAAAATGAAGGCAATTTTGAACAAAGATGAAAGGACTCCTACATACAAAGGATATGTTCATGGGAGGACAAAAATGATCCCATATAAATGGTCTGGAAAGCAAAAAGGAGTGGTGACCATAGAGAAAGTGTTAACACATAAATTCATTTCAAACCTATAGTATAAATTAATAATCACTATTGCAATATAAAGTATTAAAATGAGAAAATACTAAATAACTGAATACCAGCAGCATATAAACTGAGTGTAGGAGTAACTGAAATTAAAATAGGTGGGTGAAATGTCATTTTAAATGAAGGCAACAAAGAAGAAACAAGAAATCCAGCAACAAAAATTAAGAAAACACAGAGAAATCTAACATATATAAATGGACAAAGTGATTGTCAAATATATTTATAAAATAAAATCATCTAAAGCGAGAGCACACAAGGGAGGGGTGAGGATAGGTAAGACACCCAAAAAACTAGATAGCATTTGTTGCCCTTAATGCAGAGAAACTAAAGCAGATACCTTAAATGCAACTGAGGCCAATAGGAAAAGGGGACCAGGAACTAGAGAAAAGGTGAGATCAAAAAGAATTAACCTAGAAGGTAACACACACGCACAGGAAATTAATGTGAGTCAACTCCCTGTATAGCTATCCTTATCTCAACTAGCAAAAACCCTTGTTCCTTCCTATTATTGCTTATACTCTCTCTTCAACAAAATTACAGATAAGGGCGAAATAGTTTCTGCCTGGTAGCGAGGGAGCAGGGGGAGAGGGAGGGGTTGGGGAGTAAAGCAGGGGGCGGAGGAAAGGGGGGAGAAATGACCCAAACATTGTACGTACATATAAATAAAAGAAAAAAGATTAAAAGCCTCATTAAAAAATAATAAAATAAAATAAAATCATCTATATGATGTTTACAAGAGATAGACCTAAAATGTGAGGGTGCAGAAAGGTTGACATTAAGGATGGAAAAAGTCACGTCTGAGAAATATTAAAGTGCAGGTTTCATCATGTCACTCTCAGGGAAGGATTATTCCTAGAGGTAAGGAAGTTGCCTGTGATGATGAGAGGCCCTTTTCACCAAGATGATATAAAATTCCAGTCTTTTATTTACCTAATAAGATGCTTCAAAAATAAACAGCAGATTTTGACACAAGAAGAAAATATGAACAATTGCAGTCATTTTAATACACCTCTCTCAGAACTGATAGAACATTTAGACCACAAATCTCTAAAGCTTTAGACGATGTATAGCACAGTTAATATACTTGATCTAATAGTCTGTAGACTATTATTCCCAGCAGGTGAAGAATATTTATCAACACTGGGACATTAAGTAAATTTCAACAAATAGAAACAAATAGAAAAAATAGGAATTAGGGTGTTGGGTGGCAGCCCAGCAAAACTGCCTTGACTGAGGGGTCCTGAGGAGTGTCAGGGGTAAAGTGGTGGGTTTCTGGTACCAGCAGGTACAGTAGGATTGCCATCTGAGTGACAGACATTGTGGGCAATCCAGTCTTGGACATAAATGTCTTTAGGGATGAAAGACTCCTTATGAGTGACATTAGTCTCATTCTACAAATTCCGATAAGTAATATTTTCTCTATCTTTCATCAATTCCCTGCAATGTCTATAAGAGGTCAACTAATAAAATAAGGGAAAAATTGTTTTTCCATCAGAAAAAATTAAACAGGGAAATCCTAGACAAAAAAGTACTAAATAGGAAGTGTCTTGAGATAGTTGAGCCCTTTCATGATAATTACAGACAATGAGTTTGTGATGAGGAGTGACAATCGTTCTACTGTTCCTCTCCAAGTCATGAGTGAGATTGCCAGCCTGATGTTGCTAAGTGAATCCTATCTCCGCCCAAGCTGTCTTCATAAAGCAACACACTGGGTGCAGATTAAAGATTAAAGAACTAGGGGACCAGGCATACTCACATCATATCTCCTACCTGCCCATCCCATAATTTCTTACATCTTTCTCCACTTCCCAGACCAAGGATAGCTGATGGAGGAAGCAGTGGTTAAGAGACCCTTTTCTGGTTATGATGAACGAGTCAAGAACAATATTAGGACAATATTGAAGGACAATACTTGAAGCATTTAAAGAAAAACTCATCCTGTTCTCAGCTCAAGTAAAATTTATGTAGTTGCTAGTTTTCTTTTTTGGGAGGAAGTTTAGTTGTAATTCAGTAAGTCTCAGCTGTGTACAGTGGCTTATACCTGTAATATTAGCTACCTGGGTTGTGGAGATTGGGAAGATTGCAATTCTAGGTCAGTCCAGGTAAAAAGTTCACCAGATCCTCATCTCAATTAATAAAATCTGGGCATGGTGGAGCATGTTACTGTCATCCACCTGTGCAGAAAGTGTAAATCGGTGGATGGTAGTCCAGGCATAAACACCAGACACTATTGGAAAAATAACTAATGCAAAAATGACTGGGGCATGGCTTAACTGGTAGAGGGCCTGCCTAGCAAGTGAAGGCCCTGAGTTCAAATCCCAGTACTGCCTAAATCAATCAGTCAATCAATAAATCTCAGCTTTACACACAAACCTTTTATGTGACTGTGGAATTAACTTTTATAAGTAATATGCCTCAGCCAAAATTCAGAGCCTATCTAGATACTTTTGTACAGGGTATGGTAACAAGAGAGCTTAATTTTACTAAAATTGTGTATTACATGAGAAAATTTTTATAAAGCATCCTCGGTGTTTATATTATTGCTTATTTTATGCTCTGTCTGCTTCTTTCTACTGATAGCCTCATGCTAGCAACTACTCCACCGTGTTTAATTGCAGACATAGCATATTGCTTAGCATGTAATAACAAATGAAAATCCAATGAGGTAGCTCCCCCACCCTCAATATAGGAACGTATAGTTTTTAGTCACTGATCTCAGTGTATTTAAAGTAGAGACAACAAAAAGGAAGAAACCACTTACAAAAATCATGGCAGATCTCAGTGAAACTTTAAAGATACTGAAGAATAACTCCATAGTCAGTGAAAGAAAATGAATATTTTAAAACAGTTGTGCAATAGAGAATGTACTACACATCAACACATTTGGGTTGCAACTAAAGTGATAACTATAATAATATTTATAGCTTAAATATTTCAAGTTGGAAATAAGAAAGATTGAAAATTAAAGACCTAAACATCCAAGTTAAGAAGGTAAGAATAGAGGAAAAATAATAAAACCAAAGAAAGGAAAATAAAAAATAAAGAAAATAAATTAAGTATAAATCAAAAGGAAAGACAAAGCCAAAGTTGGTTATTTGAAAAGATTGTGATAAAATGAACAAATCTGTGAGAATACTGTTCCAAGAAAAAGAAAAGATACAGATAAATATTCTTGAATGAACATAATTACAGTTAAAGCAGAGATTTACATGGATTAGAAAATACTTGGGTACTTATATATGAATCTTAGATAACAGAAAAGATGCATAAAATACCTAACCAAACAAATCAAAGAAGTAGAAAAATATGAGCGACCTTATTCCATTGAAACATTAATAAGTTCATGATCTTTAATATTAATCTTATATAAATTATTTTCCAAAGACAGTGAAGGATAATTCTCATCTTATTTTATGAGGCTACTTAATGTAAACTTAATTCTCCAAAGTAATCTCCTAAGAAAGGCACATTAATATCCATTTTCTCTCATGAATCTAATGAATAAATCATAAGAAGAATGTTAGTAAACTTACTACTGCAATGAATGCAAATTCATAACAATACATTATAGCCAGGTTGGATGTATCTCAGTAAAGTAAACAGTAGCTTAACATTAAAAATTTTATCAAAAACCCTTTTGTTTTCTGGTTCTGCATTCAAGGAGCATAAAATTGCTACTTTCTCCTAACAAGTAAAAGCTAAGCAGACTGAAAAAAATCAAGAATTCTTCTTGGATATATAAGAGAAAGATGAGAACACAGGGCAAATTGACATCCCCAGGATTAGACAGGCAGACATAGGAGTGGAGACTCACAAGTGGAAACCTATATGGGAACCAGTACTGGGTGTGACTGGGGAATGGCTGAGACCCTAAGGGGACCTAGTCATGGACAGAATCTCACACTTTTGTGAGTTTCTCTTGCAGGAGCTCAACTAGGGTCTCACAGTAAATACTTTTTTTTTTAAATCCTCATTCTTCTATCAGGGAAAGGAAGAAAAGGAACCATTTTGAAATCTGTCAGAGAAGTCTGTTTTTAAGAAGATCTGCCCTCAGCGGATACTAGTTAGTCAGTGCCTACCCTGCAGGGGTACTATCAGTGCCTAATTGACCTGGAGAGGAGAAATATCCAATGGCAGCCCACTCTAGCCATCCTGCTTCACCTAGGAGGTAGAAGATAAAAGAGAAGTTCACAATCCAGAGGCTAGTCTCACTACAGGATTGAGACTAATCATAAGACCATTGAATTTTTCCCTTCCTCCTGTGCATTTCCATAACATTACCAAAGGCCTGTTTGCAACAATTCCTTTGTCTGTATATGTAATTTCTGACTATCAAGTAAAAATTACAAAGCAAAAAACAAATTGAAGAAACAGAGCAAGCATCAGAACCAGATATGGTAGGGATGTTGGGATTATCAGACCAGAGAATTTAAAGCAGCTGTGATTAATTTGCTGAGGGCCTAAGGGATAAGGTGGACAGCATACAGGAACAGATATGCAATGTAAGCAGAGAGATGTAAATCCTAAGAGGGGGAAAAGCAGAACGAAATATTAGAGATAGAAAATACTATAACAAATGGCCTTTGATGGACTTATTAGTAGGCTGAACACAACTGAGGAAAGAAGCTCAGATTTTGAAGACATACCAATAGAAACCTCCAAAACTGATAATAACAGAAAACTCAGAACTATGAAACAACTACAAAAGATTTAATGTAAGCATGATGGAATTGGACTAGAAGGAGAAAAAGAGCAAAAGGAATGGAAGTAACATTTGAAACAATAATGACTGAGAATTCCTCCAAATTGATGTTAGTTAACAAATCACAGATCCAGAAAGTTCAGAATGGTGGCAGTGATATATTCAAAGGATAGAACTGTGATTATTTTGTCATTATAACAGCAAACAGTAAGGTGTCATTTGAGTGTCTGCATGAAGACATTACAATGTCTGCTGTCAGACCACATGGAATTAAACTAGAAAGCAGTAGCAGAAAGATAACTGGAAAATCTCAAAACACATAGAGATTAAATAACACACTTATAAATAATACATGGATTTGTGAAGAAATTTAAAAATTCTTGAACTAAGTAAAAAATGAAAATACAACTTATCAAATGCAAAATGTAGCCAATGCAGTCCTTATGGAGAAGTCTAAAGCATTTAATGCATACAGTAGAAAAGGAGACAGCTCTAAAACCAATTATCTATGTTCTGACTTTAGAAAACTAGAAGAAAAAGAACAAATTAAAAAGCAACTAAGCAGGAAAGAATAAATAATCAACACATAAATCATTCAAATTGAAAATAGGAAATTAATAGAGAAAATCAGTGAAACCAAAACTTGATTCTTTGATCAAAAAATCATATAACCAGAATACAAAGAAAAAAGAGATAGGACATAAATTTCTAATATCAGAAATGAAAGAGGTAATATTACTACAAACTCCATGGATATTAAAAGGATGTTAAAGAAATAGTGTGAACAACTCCATGACTACAAATTTGATAGTCTAGAAGAAATTGATTAATTCCTTGAAAGATATATTCTGCCAAAAATCACACAAGAAGAAATAAAAAATCTGAACAGGCCTCCATGTACCAAAGAAGTTGAATAAACAATAATAACCTTCCAAAGCAGAAAGCAGCAGACTCATAGGTTCACTGGTGAACTCTAGCCAATGTTTAAGGAAGAAATTGTACCAACTCTCTACAGTATCTTTCAGAAGATAAAACAGAGAGAATATACCCTAATTGATTCTGTGAGACCAACTGTACCCTAATATCAAAAGCAGATAAAGGCATTAGAGAAAAGAAAACTGCATAGCAAGATCCTTTATGACCACAAATGCAAAAGTCTGCAACAAAGTATTCTCAAATTGAATCCAACAGTGTATAAAAAGAATTATGCACCAAAATCAGATAGACTTTATCCCAGTATGCAAGGCTGGTTCAACATTTGAAAATAAATTGGTATAACATCGCATCAACAGGCTAGAAAAGAAAAATCACAGATAACATCAATAAATGAAGAAAAAGTATTCGACAAACTTCAACACTCATTGATGATTAAAAAAATTCTCAGTAAACTAAGAAAAGAGAGGATCTTCTTGGGCTACAGCAATTACTGTTAAAACATGAAAATCCCCATTTGTTATATCCTCACCAAAACAATATTATACCAGTTGTTTTAATTATTGCTAATTTGATTGATGAAAATAGTATTTCATTGTGTTTTAAAGTTTGTATTCCCCTAATTCCTAATATTCCTGATCATCTTTTCTTATAGAGGTTCATTCTTACATTTTCTATTCTGTGGTATGAATGTTTATGTGATTTGTTTATTTCAGCTTATTAGTCTCTTTTGTCTTTTTCGTATCAGTCTGAGGCAATATAATATAGTGGTTATGTGTACAGGTCCAGGATCCAAACTGCCTGGGGTTTGAATCTGACTTTGCCTTTTACCAGGTCTTTAATTTTAAGTAGTTTACTTAGCCTATCTTTTACTGAAATTCTTTGTAAAATGGAAAAGTAAATATACATACATAAATATGTAAGTACATACATACATAAATACATGCATTTCGTAGGTTATTTTGAAAGGTAAATGAAATGACATAGTATTATACTTTAAAAAGTGATTGAGATATAGTACATCAATAAAATTTTGAAATATAAAAAAGAGAGGGACTTCTTCAATGTGATAAGGAATATCTACAAAAAACCTGCAGCTAACTTCAAACTTAATGAGAACGTAGAAGTTTTCCCATTAAGATCAAGAGCAAGCCAAGAATGTTCTCTTTCACCATTAATTTTCAACATTTTAGTGGAAGTCCTAGTTAGTTAATTTAACAGCAGAAGGAAATAAAAAGTATACAGTTTGGGAAAGAAGATATAAAACTTTTGATGTTCAAAGATGCCATGGTCATCTTTGTAGAAAATCTGAAAGGATAGACAAAAAATCTGGAACTAGTAAACAAATGTCTTGAAGTAATTGCTAACTAGTATAGGAACATAAGATTCCCATAAAAAAGTCAGTTGTTTGCCTGTATACCAGTAATGAACAAGTAGAATTTGAAATTCAGAACACTATGCCATTTACATTAGCACAAAGTAACAAAATACCTGCATGATGTATATGAGGAAAACCACAAAGCTCTGTTGAGAGAAATCAAACAAAAACTATAAATGGAGAGAGATTTCATGTTCACGACTAGGAAGACTCAATGTCCTCGCTATGTTAGTATTCCCAGCTTGGTTACAGACTCAGTGCAGTACCACCCAAAGTCTCAGTGAGTTATTTGGTAGATAGTGGCAATCTGATTCTAAAGCTTATGTGGAGAAGCGAAGACCCACAATAGCCAAGACAATCAACACTGAAGGAAAACAAAGTCAGAGAACTGACACTACCTGATGTTGACACACATTATAAAGCCATAGGTAGGAAAACAGTGCAGTATTCGTGAAGGAATAGACAGATTAGTGGAACAGAACAGATAGTCCAGATATAGGCCCTTATGAGTTGTCAACTGATCTTTGACAAAGATGCAAAGATAATATATAAGTAAAGACAGTCTTTTCAACAAGTGATGCTAGAGTAACTGCATATCCTCATGCAAAAAAAGATAATCTAGACACAGGTCTTCTACCTTATACAAAAATCAACTCAATGTGGGTCACAGACATAAATGTGAAATCCAAAACCTAACACTCCTAGAAAATAACACAGGAGACCACTTACCTCGATTGTGGCAGTGACTTTTAGATACAAATTGAAGCCTATGGTCTATGAGAGAAATAATTGATAAGCTATACTTCATTGAAATCAGAAATTTCTGCTCTGTGAAAGAAAATGTCAAGGGATGAAAAATATAAGGCACAGCTTAGGGGAAGCTTAAGCTTTAAAATACGTAAGTATTTTTAAAAGACTTATCTGATAAGGGACTGTTATCAAAATGCACAAAGAATACTGAAATTAAGAAAATGAACACCTTGATTAAATAATGGGCAGAAGACATGAGTGGACATCTCACTATAGAAGATCTATAGATGCCAACTAAGCATATTAAAAGATGCATGAAATCATAAATAATTGGAGGTTTAAAATTTAAAATGCCAAAACACCACTATACACCTTTTAGAGTCACTAAAATCTGAAACAATGACAACACCAAATGCTGGCAAGGATTGGGACATTAAGAACTCTCACTAATTGCTGGTGATAATGCAAATTGTGCAGCCACTTTGGGAGACAGTTAGCTGATGTCTTAATAAAACTAAACATACACTTACTATATGATCCAGCAATCATGCTCTTCGGTATTTACACAAAGTAGTTGGAAACAAGATCACACAAAAACCTACAAATAAATGTTTATAGATGCTTTATTCATAATTGTTGAATCGTGAGAACAACCAAAATGCCCTTCACTAGGTGAATGGATAAAGTGTGGCACATCCAGACACTGGAATATTTATCATTCTGTGCCAAAAGGAAATGAACTACTGAACCACAAAAACACATGAAGGAAACTTAAATGAATATCACTAAGTGAAAGAAAGTCAATTCAGGAAGACTACCCACTGTATTATTTCAACTATGTGACATTTTGTAAAAGGCAAAACTATTGGTGACAGTAAAAATGATCAGCGGTTGCCAAGGCTTGGGAGGTGGGAGAGGAAAGAGCACAGAATGTTTTTAAGGCAGTAAAAATACTCAGTATGACATATAATGATAAATACATGAAATTATACATTTGTCCAAACCTATGAAATATACAACATCAAGAGTGAACCCTAATGTAAACTATGAACTTGGGGTGATTATGACATATACCACTATGGTGGAGGGTGTTGACAATGGGGAGGCTGGGCATGTGTAGGAATAGGAGGTGTATGGGAAATCACTGTACCAACTGCCTCAATTTCACTGATTGCTCTGCAAATATAAAGTTTGTATTCACTGAATGCTCTAAAATATAGTTAAAATTTAAGAAAATCTGTTAAAATAAGTCACCCATGAAAGATTAAAAAAGCTTTTTTATAATTACCTCAGTAGTTGCAGAGAAAATTTTGATATATTTCTACATTCAGTCATGATAAAATCTCTTGGGAAACTAGAAAGAGAAATCAATCTTATTGATCCGGTGGAAGATACCTCACAAAATGTGGTAAGATATAAATAAACTTAAAATGCATGGTGATAAGTATACAAAAAAACCTACCAGATGGCATGATGAAATCTATAGAAATCCAAAATGAAACAACTATTTTAATTTGATAGAGAATTTATATTATGGTTGGTTGTAAGAGATAAGATTTTTTAATGCATAAACTAAATGTATGTTAAATACCAAACACATAGTTGATAAATAGGAATTCAAATACCATCAAAATGCATGAAAATATAATGTATCTAGGACTAAGTCTAATAAAATATGTAATAGCTTTATTGAGGAACTTATAAAAATTTATAGAAAGATATTCAAAAGCATAAATTAAGAGGTAACATTCTCTCTTCCAGGCACAGATTTGGACAACCTATTTTAGCCCTCGTGACCATGTGGCATAGTTCTAGCTAGTGAAATGTTAGCAAAGTGACCTGTACTACTAACAGACCTGGCCTATAAAAATTTTGTGTAGTGGGTCTCTACAATTTTCCTGGTTTGTTGCCAACAAACATAGCCAAGTTGAAGTTGTCAGAGCCCTGAGATGGAAAGAGCCTGCATCCCAAATCACTGCTTGGAAGAGATCTACTTGCTGCTCAGAAAAACACATTATATGTAGAAGAAGTAAATTAATGTTGAATTTTAAGTGTTTGTACCTTCTTAGATGTATTTATTGCAGTAACTAGCATTATTTATCCTAACTCAAACAGATACCCAACTTTTAAAAATAGGAAGACTCTACATCCTAAAGTTAACAATACTCTGCAGATTGATCTACAATTTTGATATACTTCCATTGGAAGTTCCAGCAGATTTTTATGAATTTTAACAACCTAATTCTACAATTTATGGTTAGATAGAATAACCAAAGACCAAGAATAGCCAAGGCATGAATGAAGATAAACAAGAACAGGGTAGAAGGAAATTGCTTTCTCAGATATGAGAGTTAATTATAATGCTATCTCTTTAACTAATTTCTAGTGGAGGAATTTCAGGTTAAAGTCACAGTGACTTTATACTTACAGATGGCAAATATATAAAATGTTTTTATTACTAAATGATGGTGATGATGTAGGGGGCACTCAGAGCTCTTATACGCTGCTGGTGAAGGAGGCGGTAACATAGAACAGTCCCTTTGGAAAAGAAGTTGGCAATTTCTGGTAAACTTGAACATACCACATCTTTAACCAGGATTTCTACTATTTTACACTTATCTGCTAGATAAAATGGAAAATTATGTTAATAGAAGTGTTTTTATAATAGCACAAAATTATAAATAACAGCAATGTCCTCCAACATCAGAAAGGGTATTGTGATACAGCCATGAAAACAATTGGACTTCAGTGTGGATTGAATTCACAAATATAATTTGGAATGAAAAAAGATATTTTGCTTTTTGATATAAGATTTATCCAAAGATTAAGAAATAAACACTGCATTATATTGGGGAATATTAGGTATGAAATAAAGTTAGAAATGAATGTAAGCAAATGATAAATGTGAATGTCAGGAGGTTGGTGACCACTTGGCAACCAGCAAGAAGACACTTTGGAAGGGCCAGGTGGGCTTCTTTCTCGGTTCTCTTCTAGTTATTTAACTGGTAGAGGTGTTTAATGTGTATTTGTTTGCTAATGCTTTATAATTTGTATCCATCACACACACACACACACGCACATATATAATATTTCCCAATTTAAGAAATAAAAATGATTGTTGACTCTAACCATATTCTGTTGCCAGACTAATTAAGCTGTATAATTAGCTGAACTTATTAAGTGACAGTTTAGCTTTTCCATCATTGTGCTTAGCATGGGATTGTTTCTCTATTCAGTACCACCTACCTCCTTAATTTACCTATAATGAGAAGCTTCCCTTTGAAGTCTAGTCTCATAGGGAAGTCTTTCCTCATATAAACATCCATGTCCTTCCTAGACATCAATCTATCTTATTGAAGCTGATGTTAACTGTTACTGCTTCATTTTTTTCTAAGCATGAGTTGAACATCTGCCGTGTTATAATTATTGTAGGTTACAAAATGAATAGATATAATGTCATATCTCAAGGACCTGTGTTTATTCACACTGCTGGCACCAGGGATGTGATTGTATAACACAAACAGTGTTAGAGAATCTCGTAGGAGAGAGGAACAGGTTCTATAATTCAAGGAAAGCTTTAAGGAGATGGTGGTATGAGTCTCAAAGGATTTTTCAAGTTTGCCTTTGTGCATGCAAATCTTCCTTTCATCTCACCTACCTTCTGTCAAGTACTGTGAGCATTTTAGCTGAATTACCATGTCCCCATAAAGAATGGGGTGTTGTTGTGAAAAGCTCATCGACTCATACATTAGCCTCTCTCTTTTCTCAGCCACTCAGTAGAAACCACCATTGTTGCCTGTTTAGAGGAAGGGTATTAGTATCAGAAGAACATTAAATCAACTTTGGGTGTTGGCAGACCGGATAAACAGATTCCATTTTACCCTTGTCTAGACTTGGGTAAAGAAAATGCCCTAAAAATGCCACATAAATATTTTTTTGGAATGTTGTGTCTCCATGAATCATCTGACTTAATTAGACTGGTCATTTTGTGTCCATTTTTATGTGACTGAGAGAACCAATATCTGACAAATTTACTGACCCAGAGAGAAACTTCTGGGAAAAGGCTCATTCTTACCGGACACCAGCTCCAGCAAGCCACAATGTTAATTTGTCTGTTTCTGAATGATGCGATTATGGCAGCAGATTTGGAAGTATCTTAAAACCATCTAGTTTATTACTGTCTTTGGAGACTTTGTGTTTTTAAGCATCTAGCTTAATGTAAACCATGTTTAATAATGGGAACTTAATTCAAAGGGAAGCCTGTGCATAACTTCTCCAGAGATCCTTTTCAAAAAGCATAATTTTGCTAGTGGAATTTGAGAAAATAAAGTTGGGGGAGCATTTTCTTTCCTTGTGCATGCACCCTTTAAGACATAAATCAGGCTACCTCTTTCTCTTAATCCTGCAGTGACTTCTTAGAAGAAAATTCCAAAGTTCTTTCTGTGGTTTCCAAACCCAGTCCAGAGTTTGTTCTCACTTCCTCCCCTTCTCTTCTTAACACATTATGGGCCAGCCACACTGGCCTTGTTAGGCACTGAACTTACCCTGTATGTTATCATCTCTGGACCTTTGTGCTAGCTATTCCTCCTGGCAGTCATCCCTGCTCAAATACTTACAGAGCTCTCTCTTATTTCACTCAGATTTCCACTCAAACCCACTCAAAGGCTACCTCCTTACAACACTTGGTCATCTTATTTCAAGAACAAGCTATATTTCTCTGTGTTTTTAACCCTGCTGTGTGTTTCTTCATAACTACTTATGTTACCATGAGACATTCTATTGTCATTATATGTTACATTTCTATGCTTGTTATTTTTCTCTTCTGTTCAATGGAAGCTCTATCAGAACTGGGGCTTCATCTGTATCCTGGTGATTGGTTCATGGTGCTGTTCAATAAATATTCATTGAATGAATAAATAAAGGAAATTACCTTTCTATTGCCTACAGGACATGGAGAAAAGAAAATACCAAGGCTTTGTAGTGATACCCATATTCGAATGAGACAGAGGTAGCTTGATTTTTATAGCATATGCACAGAACCTGACATAGAAAATCTGGAGTCTTCTATATTAGGCATACCACTTTCAATAGATCTGACCAAATGGATATGATGAAAGGAAATAAAGTGATATGTTTTCATATATCCTAAAATTTTAATATAATTATTATCATCTCTTTGGGCCAATATGCAAATATTATAAGAGCAAAATCAACAATTCAAATTAAAATATACTACTTTTAGAACTAGAAAAACTCCTAAATAACTAATGAATTTCCATTCATTCTTAAGAGGAAAATTAAATGCAATTAAAAATGAGTTTAGAGCTTGTTATAAACCAACAAAATATAATATTTCCATATATTTGTGAATACAAATACAGTTACAAGCATTGCTTTCTTGTCTCTTAAATTTCAGTCTTTATAAAATTAGCTAGGATTTTCATATTGGCTCTTCCTCTGAGGAATAAGAAGATGGGCTAATCTCAGCTGGTTACAAATTTTAATTTTACAATATCCCTAGTCATCTCTTAGATATAATATTTGTGAGTCATTCTGTGTAGATGAAAGAAAACAGTAAAAGTCTACTTTGAATTTGGTTATTAGGTTCCTGTTTTCCAATAAGAGAATCATGGTCATTATGTGATAAGTATTAAAAATTATCAGTAAAAGGGTAAGTTTTAAACATTAATATTTGGACAAATAAATAGGGGCTAGATTAGCATCAAGAGCATATGTTTAGATGATCATATTTTTTGGGGTAAGAGCTTATTTTGCTGTGTAAGTTAATTTTTTAGCAAAGATTATTGTATTATTAGGATAGTTTATGTGTAATAAAGCTATTAAAATGTACACATTGAAGCCTAGGAACAATTCATGTGCCTGTTTACTTGAGGGAAGTAGAAAGTGGTTTTGTTAAAAAAAAAAAAGTCTGTGTATATTAGAGATGAAAAGTGTGTGCTAAATACCCCCGTGCAAGGAAACCAACTGTTTGTTTTGCAGGGCAAAATTTTAGTCATACACACAGTCTTTCAGTGAGGGTTTGCTGCTGCTCCAGCCTTTCCTGTCTGTTTTGTGCATAGAATTCATTGAGTAGAGGGTTGGAGAAGTGGGAGGGTCAGTTCTGAAAACACAGAGGAGGGTAGCACTGATTCCTTACCCTGGAAGAGTTCCTAATCACCAGTCAGGGACAACCTAAGAAGTAACCTCCTGAACACATCCTCTCTAGCCCTAGTGCCTCAATGTTCTGGAATTATGTGACTTTTGTCTCACTGAGTTTATACTTTGTTCTCTATTGTGTTATATATGACAGAATATCATGTTAACCATGTGTGTAAGTATTTCCAGTATTCTGGTCATCTCATAATCAACTCTGTGGGCCTACCACAAAGTCTGACCTAGAGTGGGTGCTAAACTTATGTTTCAGAATAAATAAGTTCATGCAAGTGCTGTCTATCACCTACCTTGCTGAGGGAGGCACAAGAGTACAGAGCACAGCAGAAATTGGGAAGGGAGGCTGTTGGCTTTGCTTTGGATGCCAAAATGTGTAGGAGGCAGACATTGTGCATAGGGTTTTTAAGAACTGTGTGGAGCTTTAAGCCTCTTTCAGTAAGTAGTTCCTTTCTTAAACTGTTAATTTTGTTACTCTTTTTATTTCCATGGTAGAACTTTAAGTGGATAGGTTCTGTCACGTTCCCTTTCTTTCTGAATACCACCATTAAATTGATCTTTTAAAAAAAATTACTCCTACTTGCAGAGAGCACAACAACAAATTTCAAATTTTAATTGTCTTCTAGGGGTGATGAGTATAGAGGTGTGTGCATGGAGCTCTCTCCCAAGCAACTCGATTCTTCCTGACCCTGCACAGGGCTGCACAAGAGTGTGTGTGTGTGTGTGTGTGTGTGTGTGTGTGTGTTGACAGAAATGGGGGGAGGGTCAAAAAGATTTAGAAAGTCTTAATAGGAGCTTTGTAAGTTATATGATCTCTGAAATTTTCTTCAACATTCTTTTCCAGGTTGACTTTGGATTTGCTAAGAAAATAGGTTCTGGACAGAAAACATGGACATTCTGTGGGACTCCAGAGTATGTCGCTCCTGAGGTCATTCTCAACAAAGGACATGACTTCAGTGTGGACTTTTGGTCTCTGGGAATTCTAGTATATGAGCTTCTAACAGGCAAGTAAGTGTGAGCCTTCAAATTTGTTCAGCCTTTTCTTTAGAGAAGTGCAAAAATAACTCACAAGCAATAAAAATACATTATTCAACAGTTTAACACATTGAGAATTTTATTAAAGTATGTGGCTTTTCCTTCTTTGCATTGTTTCAGCTATGGTGACCTTGCAGGTTTATACCATGAGGAAAAGATTCAGGAATCCAACAGAAAGGAGTAACAAATTGCTATACCTAAAATGGCCGGGTCCATGATTTTTGTAAACAGATGTGAAGATTTTGATAGTCCAGAATAAGGAATGAGAATTTTAGGCTGTTAAGATTTCTTCTTCTTCTTGTACATTAGAAAAGGTATTTTCCTAGTTCAGTCAAATACATTGGTCAATCAAACTAATTTTAGCCTCATTCTCCCATCTTCCCAAGATGTCATTAACCAGAAATGCTAAGAGAAAGCTGCATTGCTGAATTTAAATTTAATCCCCCTGTCAACTCTAAAGGTGCTAATGAGCAGAGACAAGACACAGCATGGGTTTTAGCGGTTAAAATCGAATTGTCATTCCCAAAGAGATTAAAAAACTGTATTAATGAATCCAGGGTTCTAAATATTTAATACACGTGCACATGTGCCTCACTTGCCTACAGGATATAGGCAATATTACCTTACATTTGTAGAACACTTCACAGTTTAAAAAGCACTTATATGGTCATTATATAGTTTAGTTTTCATATATCATGTGGAAGATAAAGCAGAAATTTTTATTATTTTATGATTAAAATTTTTTACGATTATGTGAGGTTTAGAATTTATAGGTTAGAAAACTTGGTAACAAACTAAGTGCCTAAGATTAGTAATTTGATCCCAGGTCTTCTAGCTCTAAAAGTCATAGTGTTTCCTTTACTCTGTGGGCTTTATGATCATCCATATAACTCTTTATAATCAAATACATTCAGTCTTAATTTCAGAGATGATTTGCATATGGAATGGCTTAAGAAATACTGGAATGAGTTCATTGGTGGAGATACAAGTCTCAACACATATTTCACAAAAAGCTTCATAGACTCTTCTTGATTTATAAGGCTTTCACTTTCATTTTCTTTCTTTCTTCTTTTTTTTTTTTTTTGGTGTTCAAGATCAAACCTAGAGCCACACACATATTAGATAAACACTCTATCAGTGAGTTACAACCCAGCCCTTTTTGAACTTTTTATACTACAAATTTAATGTTATATTACCTATGGCTAGATTCTACATCTTCGTCGACATGCATTGAGCAAACAATTATAAAAGATCTTTTTACATTATCTGTAAGCATTTTCAAATATTCATTGCTTATGATTCTGAAGGAAAGAAGAAAAAAAAATTCCAGGTAGTCATTCAGAGAGAAAAGTTGTTTAAGGTTTGGAGCACAGGAATTCTATTTCAAAAATTTGTTTCCTCATCCTAGAAATTTTAGGTGCATTTCTGAGAGATACTGCGTTGTTTCTGGAGGTATTGGCAAATATCAATGTCAGTCTTCATCAGTTTGAATAAATTGTTACAAGGAATAGGGAAATAAAGTGAAGAAATAAGAGAGAGAACACCCAACAACTTGGAATTGCTAACGTGACCTTGAGCTGTCAGAAAGCAGTGGGGAAATTGTTTTTCCAAACATTTTTGGGGTAGGGTAGGAGAAAAGTTAATTTTAAATGCCTTATACTCTGTAGTGTCAGGAGGTAAATGAAAATGAAACAAGAACTAACAAACAAGACAAAAATGGAATAACATAGTTATAAATATGTGTGTGTGCATCAGTTGTGTGTGTTGAAAATATGATACCAATGTTTTTTTATTCCTGCCTCATTTTCTTTCCAAGTGAAACATATATAATTGAAAATTTGGTGTACCACATGTGTTTCAAGGTTACCTGATTCTGAGATTTCTCAGTACTAAAAATTCTCAAGCATGGCTGAGATATAACAGGGTAGTTAAAAATTTCTTTAGTTTTCAAAAATTAAATGGCATAATAGAATAAATAAATGTGCAAGTGTTTTAAAAAGCAAAGTGGGGTATGAAATAAAATGTTATCCAACTTCAGTGGTCAATTCTCAATCTTTGTTTTCTTCCTTAATCTTAACAATACTTTCCTTGAAATTTTCTCTTCACATAGCTTCTAGGACCTCCCTCTTCCTACCTGTCCCAATCTGGGTTCTCTGTTTCCATTAGTAGGTTCTTCTTCCTATAACTCAACACTGGACCACTTCAGCCCTTGGCTGCTTTTCAGTCTACCACTCCCTGAGTGATATCAGCAAGTCCCATGATCATAAATGCCGAGGTCATTCTTCCATCCTTAACTTCTTCCATGAATCCTAGACTTATAAATCCAGCCACCTGCTTAGCATCTCCATGGCAGTGCTCTTTAGTCCGTTCCCCTTGATCTGCTCTGCCCCCTCGCTATGATAGTCAGCTTTCCACAGCTATGACAAAATGTCTGCAATAAACAGCTTATAGAAAGAAACTGGTCCTGTGGCTTTGGATGTGTAGCAGCATAGGGACCTCACAATAGATGCATGTAATAGAGGAGGTCATGATCTAATTACTTTCCACATCCTTCACCTCGAAATACCATTGCATTGGGTTTAGGGTTTTAATATATGAACTTGGAAGTGGGATACAAGTAATCTATCCATTTCATAGTCTAAATAGGTCCAGTGTCTAGTCATGTATCACCACCTTCAACACTACTGTCCTCAGCCAGGCGGTCAGGCCTTTTGCCTACCCCCACATCAGTTTATTCCCAGTTCACTAAAAACAAACTGACTCGGGCTGCTATAAATTAGATCACTGAGTTAGCATACATTCCCAGATCCTCACTGTAGCTCACTAGATCTACAGGATATTGCTGTCATCCCCTACACTTACACTTACTCACTCTACCAGCCACACTGCCCACCTCACAACTCCTTATCACTCGTGCCCACTCCTGACGCATGCTTTTGTACTTCCTGTCTCAGGACACTCTGCCCACAGATAACAGAGTGGCTCATCCACTCCCTCTCTTTACTCCTACCATCACTCCACTGGGAGCTCAGGAGAGAGAATTTTCCTATTTACTATGTCTAAAAAAAAATCACACTTTCTCTCTGTCACTCTCTGCCCTATCACTTCCTTTAGTTTTCTTTTCAGTGATTATCAAATTACCCCTGAGTGTGTCATTATGTGATGTTAGATTAATGAAATTATTTTCTAGTATATTTCAATTTGTTATAAAACAACTAATGAGAGTCGGAGGCGGGGGAGGGAGGAGAGAGAAAAGAGAGAAGGAAGGAAGGAATAGAGGAAGGTAGGAAAAAGGAAGAAAGAAAGGAGTGGCTCAGACTCTGGTCTCAGTGTGCCCTATTTCTTATTTTTCTCTAGCCCACCCTTTTCTGGGATTGACCAAATGATGACCTACAATTTGATTCTCAAAGGAATTGAAAAAATGGATTTTCCCAGAAAGATAACAAGGCGACCTGAGGATCTGATTCGGAGGCTGTGCAGGTGAGAATGACCACTAGAAGCCTGTCCTTTTGGAGAAAGTGTGAAGGCTTTCAGGTTCTGCCTGTATAGTTTTTAAATTAAGTACCCATTTACTTTTTTGTATTTTCTGTATTGCTAAGTTATATTTAAAGAAAGCTATTTTCTGTTTTGCAGTATGTTAGGAGTTTGAATTTACTATCGATCACATACCTTCTTGTAGTTTAAAGAGGTCTCAATTTCTCTTTGAGAATTATCTTTAACTGTTATAAGACAAAAGGAACAAGAAATCTTAGGTTAAAATAAATCAGTCTTTTATAATCTCATTATTTTGAGAGAAAACTGTAAGAGAAGGAGAAATGTTACTGTATGTCCTCTTTCAACCTTCATTTTTTAAAAAAGTATTTCATGGATTCATTTTAAATGATTCCAAATTTCTACTTACTACTGAAAGTCATTTATGAGAAAATTAGAGAGTTCCAGATTTTTATTGTTATACTCCATTTTGCTAGTGCTTTATTTTTCATATATGAACAATTTTTAACGTATTAAAAGTTAGTAAACTTAGAATGTAAATTTAAGCTGTGGTTTGCCAGTAGGAATAAATTCCTGCATGCTTCTAAGAGTTCACCTTGGTGTCGATGCTCGAAAGCTTTCTTGGTTTTCTTAGCAGAGCTGGCAATATAGTACTTATGGAACATTCATTCTTTG
The DNA here is from genome assembly GCF_047511655.1 of Castor canadensis. Lineage (NCBI taxonomy): Eukaryota > Metazoa > Chordata > Mammalia > Rodentia > Castoridae > Castor > Castor canadensis. The sequence continues at coordinate 87,708,022 of NC_133394.1, forward strand.
CTAACTTAAAGAGCTGATACATATGTGTGTGTATTCCTAACTAACCCAGCTGTGGCTCTTCCAGGGAGGGCCCATGTCTTTTCCATTCCTCGATTCAGATATCTGACCCATAGTAGGAACTGGATAAATGTTGTTGAATTAGTTTAACAAATAAATGTTATATTTGAATTTAAAAGCACTGAAGTATAATTAGTATCAAATGCCTTTTGAAAATGCTCATTTCAGGCAAAATCCAACAGAAAGGCTGGGAAATCTGAAGAACGGAATCAATGACATTAAGAAACACAGGTACATAGTTGTTTGCCCAGAAAAAATATAAAAATTTATAGAACAATATTGTAATCTTAATAGCTTCTCTCAGTAGACCAGAAAGTTCTCTTTATAGACCTTAAATTTACCTGTTTGGTGCTTTGAGTGTTCTTGTGTTTTACCAGATTTAATTACCACAAATAAGTCTCAAAGTGATTTCAATAAACCTAGAATTTCATATCAAGAATGGTTAAAGTTATAAAACAAGCTACAAAATCATAGCTTCAAATGATAGACTCTTAGCTTTCTGTCCCTGCTATCATTATTAGAATTTAAAATTATCAATTTGGATTGTGTAATGAATTAAATTCTAATTTCATCATTGAATTTGTAAGAAAAATTGGATATAATCAATGCTGCCAATATTGATGAAAATGCAGCTAATCCTTATCTCAACCAGCAAAACCCCTTGTTCCTTCCTATTATTGCTTATACTCTCTCTACAACAAAATTAGAGATAAGGGCAAAATAGTTTCTGCTGGGTATTGAGGGGGGGGAGCGGGAGGGGGTGGAGTGGGTGGTAAGGGAGGGGGTGGGGGCAGGGGGGAGAAATGAACCAAGCCTTGTATGCACATATGAATAATAAAAGAAAAATGAAAAAAAAAAAAAAGAAAATGAGGCAGCTAAATCAGTTGTTAAGTACACTGACTTACGAGAACTGTGACTATAATGTTGGAGAAGCAATATACATTTAGCAGAAATCACATGTCAATTTTGAGTTGGTCTTTTCTGGACTGGTGATGAGTGGTAAGATATTGTCAGCCCCCAATCAGTCACACTCTCAGGAGGGCAAACAACTAACCTTCTAGGGTGGACTATACCATTAAGCTATGATATTCAGTGAGTTGAGAGTATTTTCAATTTACAATGAGTTTATCAGTATGTGACTCCATCATACGTCATTTATCTTCTATTACAGTTTAAACTATATATATTGAGAGAGAGAGAGAGAGAGAGAGAGAGGGAGATTTATTTAAAATATAATTTTCCTTTGAAATCTCTAAATACTTTGTGTTTTATCTTTTTTTCGGTAAATTACATTGACTTACACAGAGCCTCCAACAATGAGGTATTCCTATGCAGTAATCTAACGTACCCCATTACAGTTCTATAAATTTCTAAAAATGGCCTTCAGAAACCTTGGTAACTTCCTTAAGACAGCCTCTCTGATTTGATTAAATATGCAAATGTGGCACTTCAAGACTTCAAGGTTTTTGTTTTAAAGTCAGTGTCTGGATTAAATCCTGCAATGTTCAAGATGTTTTCATTTTGGCTGGCAGAGTGGCTCAAGTGGTAGAGTGCCAGCCTAGCAAGTATAAGGTCCTGAATTCAAATCCAGTGCCACCAAAAAAAAATAAACTTTAAAAAAAAGAAAAAATGTTTTCATTTTGCTTAAGAATACCTAAAATAAATTTGAGAATTTAATTATTAAAAACCTTTGAATACACCCATATGTTCACTTTCAGAAATGAAAGCTTCACAATATTTTATTCTTCTGTGAATGTTTCCTTCCTTCCTTCCTTCTTTCCTTCTTTCCTTCCCTCCTTCCTTCCTTCCTTCCTTCCTTCCTTCCTTCCTTCCTTCCTTCCTTCCTCCCTCCTTCCTTCCTTCCTGTCTGTGTATCTGGATGGAACCCAGAGCCTCAAGGTGCTAAGCATTGCCTCTATAACTGAGCTGCACCCCCAGTCCTCTGTGGATATTTTCACTGAAGAATTAGGGGCACATCAACACAGTGTGAAAATAAAGGGAGAGATGTGTGTGCCCAATAGAAACACGATTCATTCCCCGTAACAGTAGCAGCATAGCTTTTAAGTAAATAAATAATAAGTCCCAAGCTGCCAACCCTGCTCTATGTATTCATGAATTTCCTTGAAATAAAGCCATGCATTCAACATTGTAAATGCATGTGGAGCTCTGCCTTCAGAGTGAATTAGGAAGAAAAGGAGGGAGGGAGACACAAGAGGAGACAAGGAGAGATAAGACAGACACATCTGTGAACTTTATAGACATCAAAATGCTTGCAGTTTTTTAATCTTCTTTATCATCCTTTGGATTGCCTTCAATTGTAAAGCTCATTATTTGTCTTAGATTCCAATTTATCTTCTTCTTGAACCTCATGCTGTTACCACAGTTCCTTTTCTCATTATAAAATGACACAGAAACACATCACTCATATTGAGGAAACAAGCTTCTCATCAATTAAAGTAATTCTTGCAAAATGTTGTCCTCCTTCCTCTTGTTAACCAGTTTTTATGTTTTGCTCTGGGGTAGCTGGGAAGCAGAAGAGAAATAGTTGTTAAGGGTTTCCAGCTTTATCTTTTTCTTCTTATTTACCTGAAGCTCATTTAAATATACCTGCCAAATTGTGATTGCATGCACATGCAAATTGATGCTAAAGAATTTTCACCTAAGCAATATAATAAAGAACTTTGAATTTCCTTCCCTGTAGGGATTAATCTGCCTATTCTCGATGGGCAGAATTGCCTTTGCTGTGTGTGGCTGTAGAGTAAAATGCACCCCACACAGGATAGAGCTGACTAGTAATATATGCACATTTACACAGTGCTTTCTGCACTCAAACACAGGATATTATTCTATTTTTCTATTTTCATCGTTCTTTTTAAGCTATAAAGCTGGGGAAGGGACCTCCAAAAAATAGATCTCTGCTCATCAATTCAAGTAAACATGTTTTTAAGTCTTCCACATGTCTCCAAAGTTTATAGCTTTGCCACCTAGAATTTAAAAGAAAAATTATTCTTAAAGTATAATGATATTTTCCCACACGTCTCTAAAACAAAACTTCATTTTTTTCATAAAGAACAATTCACTTTAGCTTTGTATTTAAGAACACTAGTGTTAAATATGGTATACTTTTATGTAGATTTGTCCATTCTGTGTTAAATTAACTTTCCTAAAAAATAATCAGACAGCTCTTCTCCCCCTATGAGCTGACGTGTAAACTAGGCACCAATAATGTCTCCCAACACCTATTTTAAAAGAAGTCTAATGGACTTGGGTACAATTAAACTTTCCTGATAGGACTAGGAATAATTTGTTTCGATTATTTTCACATTACCTTTACTTTTAAGAATAGCTTCTACAAATCTTCTAAAAAACAGAGAAGCAATTTATGTACTCTTGGTCCTAATATTTCTTTGCTGAACATTTTTTACACACAGTACATGTGGCACTTGAATTACTTAAAATGTGGTTCGGGTCAAAAGGCCAGGTATGAAGTGAATGGCAAATTGTAGCAAACAGTCTATAAGAAATTCACAAGCTCTCTGATTCAGTAGAATAGCAGTAATGACTTTTAATATCTGTGGAGTACATTCTGGGTAGAAAGCATTGTAAAATATGTTTAAAGGAATTGTTGCCATACTTGATGGCAAAAGTAAAGTCCACAAAACTGTGTACCTAAAAATCCCTGAAAAAAAGCATAAGTCTGTGTCAAAAGATAATGGGTAGATCAAGGCAAAAACCTCTGTGGTTTCCCAGCAAGGGCAGAATTGGGTCATAAAATGGCTGGGGTTGTTGCCTGACTCTTTGACTAGAGTTCCAGAAGCTTCTACCAAAATGGCATCTGAAATGGAATGTACTAGAACCTGCCCTCTCTGTATTTAGTTCCTTTTCATATTGCTAAACTTAGACTGTGATGAGGAAATCTAGTCAAAGACTGAACCAAAATCCTCTCTGGGGTAGGAAAGGCTAAAAATGGTGGAATAGCATAACTTTGGTATGGCTGACAGAAGAATGTGACAGCCTCATTAAGGACTCCTACCTCAGTCTCACCCTCTCCCCCCGACACTGCCCACCTGCCCCTGAAGTTGTTCCCTAAGAGAGCCAGAATTATCTTTTGAAAGATGGATTGAGTCATTTCCTTAGAACTTTGCAATGCCTTACCATCACACCAAAAAAAGTCTTCTTCCAATCTGTGCCCCAAAACAACCTATCCTGATCTGAGCTCTGGCTCTTTCTTAGATATCATTTTGCTCCTGTTTTGGGTTTTTCTTTTTTCCTCTTATCACATTTTAGCTCATTCCTGCCAATTTCTTTTGTCCCCCCCATAGATCTGCATATGGCTTCATCCTTCTCTTTGTTTGCCTTAATTCAAATATCACTCCTTTAAATACCACCCCAGCTAAAAGCTTATTCCTGTTCCAGCCATCATCTCCACTTGATTCTCTCTTGTCTTCCTAATACTTTTTAGGATCTAAAATTAGTTTAAGTATTTGTATTATTTACTTGATTGTTTTCATCTGTCATCTCCTACCAAAATTTAAAAAATCTTTAAGGTTTTTGCCTTTTTTTGATGTCAGTTAACCAATTTATCTTTCAGTAAATATTTGTTGGCTGGCTCAGCTGACCTCAGTGTCTCAACAGAAAACAAGACTGGTAGAAATAGGATAGCATTATTCCATGTTATTTATAAGATCCTGAAAGATAAAGCAGATTGTGCTCAAGAAAAGTGAGTCCTCCAGATTTCTGATGTTACATTCTAGTTCACTAAGACTGATCTAAATGCTAAAGATCAGAGCAGCCCTTTAGATTAATGGTAAGGAAGTAATAAATGAAAGAGCTTCATCTTGTCATATTAGTTCCATATTTTCACAGATCTCTATAAAATTCTTTCTTGTCTTAGAACTTCCTATATCCATATCACCAGGAGCATCACCACCATGATAATCTGATGTTATAAGACACAACAGTGGCAGCTCCTGGGCAAGGGTATTCTTTTGCAGATTTGTTCAGTCATTCAACAAATACTTATTGAGCCCCTATTCTGTGTTAAGCACTGTTCCAAGTGTTAGGGGCACAAAAAGAAAAGAAACTGGTAGAACTCTCAGTCCTCACAGAGCTTATATTCTACTGGAAGAGATAAAACAAGGTAAGTCAAATAGTTCATCAGGTAGCAGTAAGTATTAAAGAAGAAAAACAAAGCAGAGAAGGAAGGTAAGAAGTAAGTGAGGGGAACAGGTGAGAGAGGTTGCAGTATTACACTAGAGGGCCAAAAAAGGCCCCCACTAAGAAGATGACCTTTGGGAAAAGACCTGGAAATATTAAGGGAATGGAGCATGTGGAACTCTGGAGAAAGAACAATACAACATGAGTGCAGAGGCCTTACAATGGGAGAGTCCCTAGCTTGTCAAGAGATAAGCAAGGGAGAGACAAAGAGAAAAGTAGGGCAATGTAACATACTGGAAAGATGGTGGTGGAGCAGGTCATTTTGGAAGGCCTTGGAGGCTACAGGAAAGATGTGGTAAAAACTGCCTTTTGCCCTGTGAGAGGGAAAACACTGGGAAATTTTGAACAAAGGCATGCTATGACCTGATCTATGCTAAAGGATCAACTCTTGCTGCTGGGTTGTTTCCCAGGGACAAAAACAGAGCTTCTCCCATTCTGGTAGAGTGAAAATTTTGAGGATTGGTCAGATTTTAAGTACAGAGATATTTGAAGGTAGGTCCAGGGACTGACAGTGGAAGACCACAGAGAGCACTCAGAAGATAGAATCTTCTATCTATCTATCTTTGTTCACTTGGCTTCACTTCATTTCAGGAACTGAGAATGGTGCTACTCAGAGTAAGATGAAAACTGAGAATTGAGGTGATTAAAGGAATGGAGAAAACAAAACCTGGCTGTAGTGTGGCCAGGAGAAAATGCATGGAGTGATTAAGTAACTCTTTCAAGATTTTTCAAGGATTAAATAACTCTTTTCAAGGAGAGAAATGGATTGAAAATTGGATGGGATCTCAGGTCAAATGGTGGTGTTTATTGTGATAAGAAATGAAGTGGTTTTTTTTTTTTTGTGGTACTGGGGCTTGAAATCAGGGCATACACCTTAAGCCACTCTGTCAGCCCTTTTTTTTTTTTTTTTTTTGAGATAGGGTCTTCTCGAACTATTTGCCCGGGGTAGCTTTGAACCACTATCCTCCTGATCTCTGCCTCCTGAGTATCTAGGATTACAGGCGTGAGCCACTGGTGCCCAGCAAATGAAGTGTTTCTATATTGATGGTAATGATCTAGCAGGGAAAACTGATGATTCAGGAAAGAGAAGAATTGCAGGACTGTGGGTTTGAATAGAAAAAGGTGATAGAACCAAGTATACAGAAGAGGAACTGACCTTAGCTAGAAGCAAAGGCAGTTATTTCATGGTACAAGAGAGAAGGCAACAGAGATTGGCTAATATGCAGATACACTGGTGGGAGATTGTAAATTTTTTCTTTTTTTTTTTGCTTTAGTTTTCTCAGTGAAATGAGCAAAGACACTACGGGGCTAGGAAGGAGGTTCTGCAAGTATGGAGACAGAGGACGAAATATGAATTGTAAACTTAAGGGAGTGATAGGGAAAACCAGAATGATTGCTACGCATCATTAGTGCTCACTTGAGGCAAGAGGGCATGGACTTAGCATTAAATCAGACAGTCACTGTGGTCACCTGTTCACTGCTGGCAACTTGCAGCTGCAGAGTTGGAGGCAGGGAGTAGGCAATGGATTGTCAGATACCTTGACATGATTCTGAATTAGGCAAGTAATATTCCTTTTTAATTTTATTTCTCAGGTGGTTAAATGGTTTTAATTGGGAGGGGCTAAAAGCACGGAACCTTCCATCCCCTTTACGAAGAGAGGTATGCTATTTACTATATTGTTTTTATTTTTCTAGGAATTTTATTTCCAAACAGATTATTTATTTATTTATTTATGGACTGGACTTTGCACTTGCAAAGCAGGTGCTCTATACTCAAGCCACACCTCCAGTACATTTTGCTCTGGTTATCATGGGGGGTCTCACAAACTATTTGCCAGGATTGGCCTTGAACCAACAATCCTCTGATCTCATCCTCCCAAGTAGCTAAGATTACAGGTATGAGGCATGAGCCACCAGTGCCTGGCTGCAAACAGATTTTGAGAGAAAGAGGGAGAGTGTATATGTATGTGTGTATTTGTACCTGTGTGTGTATGTCTGTGTGCAAAGAGATTTTATGTGGTTTCTTTAGAGAAGAAGGTTTTTTTTTAATTAAGTGAAAATTTTCTAGTAATTGTGAATATAGGCACTAAATAATGTTACTTATTTGATAGGTATGAGGTCACCTCTCAGGAGATAATTAAGTGTCAATGCCACCTAAGTTCCAAGGTAGTCAGTGTTGGCCAAACTGATAATTATCTTATTTAATAATTACATTTAAAAAAGATGGAACATATTTATGTTATCTGACACTGTATGCTATTAAAAATGTAATTATTACAATTTAGAAGAAACATTTGTGTTATCACAGAAATTGAAAAAAAATTAAACTAAAATATAAGGCACTTAAAGAATGATCCAATAAGATTGTCAAGCACAAAATGGTTTAACATTAAGATGAATTTTATAGGCCAAACAGAATGGGAATAGAAGAGAAAGGAAGTGATATGATATTTCTGTTTTTTAAATGGCTGAGAGATGTCAAACCTCCATGGTATTTAGATCAAAGTAGGTATATTTAAAAGAATGAAATGACAGTAATGTTATATTTTATAATGTCAATGTTTACATCATCCTAGAAATTGCATTCTTCACAACTATTTAAAGTCTTATGAAAAATTCAGATGTCAATCTAAAAGTGTGTATTTGGACACATAGATCTCCACAGTTCCTTCAACACTAGCAAAAGTTGATAGAGTGTTGGCTTTGATTATTCCCACGTCATCCCCGCCCCCCCATGTTAGTGGATCTTCTACTTTCTCTACAGCTGTGTTGTCCAATAAGATAACCACTGGTTACATGCTGTGACCAAGTCACGTGAATTCCTGAACAGTTTTTCCCCAAACCCCAACACATTGTGATCTCTCACACATAGTATCTTTAATGATTTTCACCTGGTTATGTAATTAGCTACTATGTAATTTTGTTGGAAAGTAGGGAATTAGAAATATGATTTGCAAAATAATTTAATACCAAAGTCATCCCATTCTTTCAACAGAGTCACTAATATTTTGAATTGTCCCCTTCACTTGACATTCTGGAAAATTTATAGGGATGAATTTGCCATATAAAATTCAGTATCAGTGAGAAACATTTATAAAATGTAGGAAGGGGTAGATCGTTTGATTTTTTAATATTTGTTTTAAAAACATTTTCAATCTGATAAAAATAGATATTATTTCTGTCACATTTTCTTTAGAAAATAATTCCTCATGCCATGTAGTTCCTAATGACCAAATTACCTGGTTCTAATGACACTGTGACTCAATAATGATAATTGGCCATTCTATCCTTATATGTAATTTACTTGTACATTTGCAGTATAAAGTTTACTGTTCAAATAGAAAAAGCATTACCTACTCGTAATGGCATGCGTTATCCTCACCTTTGTTTTAATCCTCTCTATATTAGCTCAGTGGACCCATAGATCACAGCTACTTTGACAAGTATCCTCCTGAAAAGGGAGTGCCTCCAGATGAGCTATCAGGCTGGGATAAAGACTTCTGACAGAAGAAAAGATGGCTATTACCTACATACTGCAGAAGAGGATGATAAAGAACAATAATCCAACACTGATTATTTCTCTCTTCAAAGTATTGTTAAGATCTTTTAGAAGACCATTAGGGAAAAGAAATCCCTGCAGAGGAGGTGAAGGAGAGTGGTGTGGATGGATTCTGAATGATGATGTCTCATTTAGATATTGTGAATTATTCATGTACCCCATTTCTGTGCTTGTCCCAAATGTTAAAGGTTCTCCTCTTCCCTTTCTGCAATTAGAACCATTTTGGTTGAAGTGGCATAGTTTTCTTTGAAATATATTGCTCTTTCCCAATCACACTCTTTTCTTTGACTGCTAATAAGGTTTAACAAGGATCATTCACTTAAGCAACTAAGTCATGCAGATAGAAGGAAGAATGTGAGTAAATTTTGGAAGATTTCCTAAGCACCCAACAACTCTATTACGACACCTTAAAGTGGTGGTTTGCAGACTAGAATTTCATCTCCTTTTGACCTAAAAATATGATAAAATGTCTGAGGAAAGAGAAAATTAAATATTAAAGAGTGAGACCTCTTCCTAAAGTAAGTGAATCAATTAAGCCAACCAGGTAATTATAACCTATTGGAAAATATAAGAAAAAAATAATTTTTTCTTTCTCCTATCACCAACTGTGATACCTCTGAAAAATTTCAAAACCTTTATTAAAAGTAGTTAAATAAATGATAGGCCTTTGGAAAGATTTTTGCCTTATGTAGTAAAATTTTTTCACAACCAAAGTAGAAGATATGCTGGAACAAAATAATGGAGGCTTTTCCTTCCCATTAAAGACAAAGGAGAATACATTCTTTTAAAACATTTTATTAGCATATATTAGTTCTGCACTGTGACATTTCCTTATATGTTTATAGTGTACCTTGATTTAGATTCACCCCACTCCATCAAGGAAGAATAAATTCTAATAGGTAAAGTTGCTAACTCTTTGAAAGTCTCAGATCATTTGGCCAGTTCTGTTATTGTTGCAAATAACAAACCAAAAAAGTATAGAATGACGACCATTGATTTTTAAGGTGAAGCCCATTGGCAAATGTTGATGCACTGTAATTACTACTCTTTAAAAGACATTTGAGTCATGCATAGAATCTTAGCAATAAAAAGAACACCCAGCATCATGCCTCTTCCTATCTCCTCCTGGAAATCTTTCAAATAATGAAGAGGATACTTTCAATAGTTGGACACCAGTACCTAAGAACTGGTAGTAAATGTTTATGTGTTGACCACAATCACTCGCTTTCTCTCCTCCCAAAATGGATGAGAAGCAGAGCTGTCTCTATCTTTTTAATCTGGCAGAGTGAAAACAACATCTGAATTCCTGCATTATTCAAGCTCCTGTTATATTTTTAATATGATAATCTGTGTGCAAAGCCACCTGCACCCATTCCACGTACATATTTGTATCATTCATAGAGAGTCAGTTATATGCTTCCTGAAGACAAGACAGGTGAGGCCCAACCCAAGAAAGTGCATCCCTAGCAAATTGCATTTGCCATTTAGAGTCCTTTTGCTGAACCAAAGAGTTTTTGTTTCTTGGAGTAGTATTTTTAATGATTATGTATTGTACATAGAAAAACCATTTTTAATAGAATGGACATAACCTGCTTAAAAATTTCTAAACTTTTAAAAATATTTTTATTTGCATTTGATTTGTATGTACTATATGTTTTTCCATGTATATATTTTTAAATTACCAATATATACAGGTAGAAAATTTATGTATTGGATGAATATTAGAACTCTATAGTTATAATAGCAATGGTGTTCTTAAAGGAGATCAATAGTTGTAATTTTAAAAGCCCTACATATATAGAGATAAAAACCAACTTAAAATATGACAGGTGCCATATCATAAGTATTGACTATTATCATAAGTAATTTCCACCTGTTACTTTATTATATTTCCTTCAGAGTATTTTATAAAGATATGAGAGATTGAAATATCATAGAATTTCACCTCCATTCTTTCTTAGCTAAGTGACCTTGGGAAAATGATTTACTTTTTTGAGTACTTATTTTTTTAACTTGTAGAAAAATAGGCACAGCAAAGTGATACCTACTTTAGAAGATTGTTTTGGGGACTAAATAAGATGTATAGATAGTCCTTTCCCTGGTATCTGTGAAATAATCAATGCTTCATAGATGTGAGCTACTGTTACTATATCTATTAAAAATTAAAGGGGCCTTAATAACCATTCAGTCCCGAACCTTATGTACAATAGCATCTGTATGCAGAATTGTACCAATTAATTAAATCCAGTATTTGTCCTTTGTTTCTCTTTGCAATCATTAGGTAAAAATGGTTGACCAAATTCTAGTATATAGAAGGATTGATCCTTACCAAAACTAAGGGCTTTATTAAAGTGACTTAAATTTTAATTTTTGTGAATTAAAGACACACACACATATGAAACACAGACATCCTATCATATTCCTAATCCTTAAATCATGTATAATTTCCCTTTTCTAAGTGATAGGTTAATTTTTGCTCTTGAGACTTTCCATGTCAGGCCAAATTTTCATAGTTGTAGTTTCTTAATCTTTCCCTAAATATTAAAATATATGGGGAAGAGAACGTAGCATTGAAAACAAGAGGTTTATAATAATAATAATAAAAGACATGGATTTGAAGTCCAGCTCTGCTCAGATTTTCATGACTTCAAAGAATAAATCACATATTTTTTTAGATGTAATTTGGAAATATATGTTTGAAGTTTTGAAACATTGGACTAGAATATTACAAATAGTTCACTGATAATCATTTGAAATAAAAATATAGATATATTTCTTTTAAAAATAATCATAAGTCCTTGTTCTTTACTGTCAGGCATCATGCAAGGAGCACTTCAAATATTTTCCTATGTACTCAAGATTCTAAAGTAATTACAATCACACTGACTGTTGACTGCCCCAAAAGCTACAAACTTGACTCAAAATGTATTTCATTCACAATTTAGTTGTCTGTCTTAGTCTCAGTTGGAATAACTGTATAATAAATTACCCCAAAACTTAGTCACTGAGAATAACCATTTTTTATTCTCCTAGATTCTGTGGGTCAGGAATTTAGACAACACATGTCTAGGACAATTTGTCCCTCCACTACAATATCTGGGGCATCAGATGGAAAGGCATAAAGACTGGAGGTGACTCAGTGGCAGCTAAAATGACCTGAAGACTGTTCACTTAGATATTTGGTGCCTGAGCTGGGACTACTCAAAGACTAGGACTGTAGATCAAGTTGCCTGTACATGTCCTTGCCAACATTTGGCACCATGAAACTAGTCAGCAGCATGGGGCATAAAGAGTGAATAATCTAGCCAGTGAGGCAGAGGCGCACTGTCCTATATGAATTAGCCTTAGCAGTCACATAGCACTGTATTTCCCATATTCTATTGGTGGAAACATAAGCCCACCCAGATGAGAGAAGGAAATGTAGATAGGACTTCTTAAAGAAGAGTTTCAAAAAATTTGCAAGCAAGTTTTTAACCTGCAATAATCCACTTTTCGGGCAAATATTACTTCCATTACTCCTACATGCAAAACGAATTCATTCCTTTTCAAGAACCTCACTAAAAATGTTATCATGTTTAGACTCAGATCCAGGATCTTGCCACTTAAATCCAATTCAGGTGTGAATGATGCTCCTTTGGTGTGATTCCTTAAATATATTCTTTTAGTTTTGAAAGTGCATGAAATGAGTAAATAAATCATCTGCCCCAACACACACAATACTGAATGGTAAAATGAGTAAAAGATAACCACAACAGATATTTGCAATAGGAGAAGGGAAAAGTGAGAGGCACAAAGCAACTACTAGTCGTAAGTAATTCTGAAATTTGGCCTGACACATTTTCCCATTCCCATTCTCTGCTTACTGCTCAGTTCTCCCTGTGAATTGTTCTTCATAGTTATTTCCCATCTATGAATTCATAATCCACTCTATTAAGCATAAGCCATAGTCCAAAACCTGTGATGATATGAGAAAATTCTCAGGTAGGGTAAGATGGAGGAGGAGTAGAAATTTTTTCTGTTGGATTCCATGAATGAAAAGAGTCTGTGTAACAAAGGAGACTATATTCAGAAGAGCAGAAGAGAAGAACAGCATTAAGAACAAGGTAAGAGGGACAAGACAACGGAAAAATATGGTGAAACAGAAAAGTGACAGAGTAAGAAAAAGTTTGCAACTCCAGCCCTGGCTTCCTGAGGGGGGAGGGGAAGCCAAACCATTCACTATCAGGTAAGCCAGATGGTATCCACAGATCTACTGTGGGACAAAACCCACACCTCCTGCCAACCTTAAACCCCAGCATGGGGATTTGACAGGACAGTGCCTTCCCCATTGTGACAGGCTGACATCAGATATCACAACCTTTCATTCCCCATACCTTGGAGAGGTATTGCAAGGCACCATCTTAAGAGAGAACCTTCTGTTCACAAATGAGATATTTGGGTGCAGTGATTCTTGTAAACATGGCACAATTGCAGCTCAGTGTGTCTTGAGACAGCTGGCCACAGTGTGTGAGAGGGAGATAGCCACAAGAAGCTCCTGTAGAGGTAGAAGCTTTGACTAGGGCAAGCTGAGAAGTTAGTAGGAACTTTGGTAGAGAAAATGTCCCTACCTGGAGAGAGCAGCTCCATTGAACAAGGAAAATTTCACAAAGGATGTAGCCTCTGCTGGCAAATTGCTCAGGTTAGAGAAGCTGCCTACAAACAGCCTGCAGACAGGCAAGCTTTAAGACTGAGCCACCTGGTAGACTTGAAAACTTGCAACTCAGGGAGTTCTGGGACCCCTGCCCAGAGTCTAGGTGAGAGACTGCCACCAGAGCCAGGCATGGAGAGGGAGAGGTTTTGACTGGGGTGAACTGAGGGCTTCCAGCAGGAGCTCATGTAGCAGCTTAGGGGTCAGTGACTCCACCCTGCCCAGTGAGAGCAGTTCCAATGCCCAGGACAATCTCAGGAAGAAGGCATCTGGCCTATGCTGGCAGAGAGCTCAAGTAACAAGAACTTCCCACAAGCTACCTGCAACTAACCAGGCTTTTTGACTTAGCCAGCTGGGGGTCCTGGAAAATCAAGGAACAATCACAACTCAGAAATTTCCAGAACATTTAGTCACAGAGCTGGGAGGGAGACAGCCTTAGCAGTGGTCATGGAGCAGGAGGGGCTTTGACACAGGTGAGCTGAGAAATTAAAGCAGCACCAGGAGCTCAGGAAGTAAAGGGCCTGGTAACTGGTGACCCCACCCTCCCTGGCTAGAGGAAGCCCTAGTACCTGGAGTACTTAGGGACCACTGCAGAAATAGGATCAAGTCTGTGGTTGGCAGTGTTAGTTAGCATTCACAACCTATCTGGTGGCTTTGGGGGCTTGCTAACAAGTGAGACAAAGAGCTCTGAGCACAGGATCTGGGTGGGGGTAAAGGGGAGATCACATAATATTCCTTAATCTCATCTCTTCCAGGTGAATTGCTGGGTAGGGTCTGAAAGAATTGGGACCCGCAGGCAAAGCATCTGAGTCTCTCAGTTCTCCATCACTGGTGTAGAGTTCAGTGCACTATTTGTTCCCCACAGAATCAAGCATATTTGGGGCATACCCTGAGGGTGGCACATGTATTGCCCAAGTGAGCACAAATGAAGGCACCTGTGTATCAATTGGGAACTTGCCTGCTCAGAGACTAAAAAAGAGCCATGCAGGCAGCAGTGGCTTCCAGTACACAAAAGTAAACTTCTAAAGTTGAAGTGAGGCAGATTAGAAATAGGGGAAGTTACTGGGACTCCAGCAGGCATTATATAACTTAGCCTATGACATTTCACACTCTTTCTGGGTCTCCTTTCAATTGAAAATCCTCTGCTAGCCAGAGCTTGGCAGAAAAATCTATGGAAAATTCCACCCATGTGAAGTTGGTATACCTAAGAATTAGCATAAATGTATGCAGAGTGAAGACTAATCTATCGGGCTAGCCCAGGGACCATCGAAACCCCTTCCTGCTCATTAGTTACTGGTAATCAGGGACTGCCCAGATCTTCCCTATCCATAGGTTCTTGGCAGTTTAAAATACCTTGAAACAGAGTCTACTCTTTTTCCTCATCCCTGCTCTTCTCCACCCAGCAGAGACCACACAGTCCTTGTGATCCCCAACCCTCACCTATAATAAACTTCATTAATTCACTTACATCCATGTGTCCTGCCTGGATTCTTCCACACAGGACATAAGAATCTAGGAGTCTTTTGATCAAAGTTTCCAAAATCTACAACAGAAACAGTATAGAAATGGACAACTAACCCTTGACCAGCCCTGCCCTCGATCCACATATAACACCAATCTGTACACAATGAAAGATGAGAGACTCTAGATACTTCTATCATACTATCTGAGTAGTATGGAGATCACACTGCTGGGGTTCCAGGTCTTTTATTTTGGTCATGAGAGCCTGACCATTGGTAATTAAAACTTCCAACCAACAAATTTGGCTTCAGATGTGTGAATAGCAATGCAGAAACACAGGACATATGTTAGAAGGCCACATGACACTTCCAAAGGTCAACAAACTCACAGTAACAGATACTGTTACAGAAGAGGAAGAAAACCCAAAGAACTCAAAAGCATGATTATAAGAATGATCAATGAAATGAAAGAGGACATGTATAAAAAGGTGACTGAATTCAAAGAATTCAAAGAAGATACAAATAAACAAAATTAGGAAAATAGTGCAGGATATGAAAGAGGAATTCAATAAAAATAGACATCCTGAAAAAGAATAAAAAAAACTGGAAATGAAAATCTCAGTAAATCAAATTTAAAAACTCAGTGGAAAACCTCTCAAGTAGAGTGGATCATGTTGAGGACAGAATATCAGGGCTTGAAGATAAGGGCCTCTCCCTTATCTAAATATTAGAATAATCAGATGAATAAAAAGGAAAAAAAGAAGTAAAAATGGAAGACACAAGACCTCTGGAACACTATTAAAAGATCAAACTGATGAATCATGGGAATAGGAGAAGAGGTGCATTGTTAAATAGAAAACATGTTTGGTAAAATAACAGGAGAAAATTTCCTAAATCTTGAGAGACAGCCATTCAGGTACAGGAGGTACCAGAATGGTACAAGACCAGAAAACAACTATTCCAAGACAGTATAGTCAAAATATCAAGTATGCAGAACATGAAAACAATATCGTACCCTGCAAAAGAGATGTGACAAGTCACATACAAAGCTAAGGCACCAGAATAACAGCATTGTTTCTCAACAGAAATCTTAAAGAAGACATGGAGTAATGTATTCCAAGCACTGAAAGAAAATAACTGCAAACCTAGATTAATCTACCCAGCAAACCTATCATTCATAAGTGAAGGAGAAATAAAAACACTCCTTGATAAGAAAAACTAAAGCAATATGCGACCACTAAATCAACACTGCAGAATATACTGAAAGGAATTCTACAAACAGAAGAGGAAGATAAATGTAACCATGAAAATACGAAAAAAACTCATGCGCATATACGAACATGAAGAGTAGAAAAAAATCAAACACTACAAAACAACAAAATTGCATTATAATTACTACATACCTTTCAATATTAGCACTGAATACTAGTGATCTCAATTCTCCAATCGAAAGACATAAAATGGTGAGTTGGATCAAAAGCAAGACCCAACCATCTGTTGCCTATCAGAAATGCATCTTGCTAACACAAACAAATATTGGCTTAAGGTGAGAGGGTGGAAAAAGATCTTCTGAGCAAATGGACCCCAAAAGCAGTCAAGAGTACCATACTTTGATCTGATTTAATGCAGAATTCAAGCCAAAATTGCTCAGAATAGAAAAAGAAAGTCACTTCATATTAATAGGAATAATCAGTCAAGAGAAAATAACAATTGTTAATATGTATGCACCAAATGTTGTGCACCCAACTTCATCAAACAAACAGTAATAGACATAACTGCACAGATAAACCCCAACACAGTGATAGTGGGAGACTTCAATAAACCACTGTCACCAATAGGCAGGTCATCCAAACCAAAAAATCAACAAAGAAACCTCAAAGTTAAGTGACACTATGGACCAAATGGACTTAACAAACATCTACAGAGTATTTCATCCAGCAGCTGCACAATACACATTTTTCTGAGCAGCCCATGGGACTTTCTCTGAAATAGACCATATTTTAAGGCATAAGGCAAGTCTTAGTGAATATAAGAAAACTGAAATAGCTCCCCATGTCTTATTAGACCATAATGGAATTAAATAGAACTCAATACCAAAAGAAACTACAGAAAAGATTCAAATACATGGAAACTGAACAATACATTGTTGAATGACCAGTGGATCATGGAAACAATAAGAAGGGAAATATAAAAGATCCTAGAATCTAATGGAAATGAAAATATGACCCACTAGAATCTTCAGGACATAGTAAAGGCAGTGATAAGAGAAATTCTCCTATGATTTTCTAGAAGTCCTATTTTACTAAAAGAGGTCCGTGCAACACATGCATAAAATGCTTCAAAGGTCTGTCTCAAACGGTGTTATAGGCAGATTCTAATCATCCATGATTTTTGCTATGCCCATCTTTTGAATGTTGAACCTGGAGACTTCCTTCTAATAAATGGATTATAACAAAAGTGATGGGGATGTCATGTCCCATATTAGAATGTCACTCTGCTTCTGTCCTTCCAACTAAGTTGAAAAGAAAAGATGAACATAAAGTTGGAGAAGCAAGGACTAATTGGACCCCAGAGAAGAAAAATGGATCCTTGAGGAATCCCTGGCACATTTCATATCTGCCAGGCTTAGGATTTGAAGATGCTGAAGAAGCAATCTGGTTGGAGCTGGAGAAACCGTAGGTCTGGCTGCTGTTCTGTACCAGAAAGATGAGCCCTGAGATCAGTAACAATATGCATGAGCTACTGCAATACATGATTTTATACTGACTTCCAAACTGCAAATAGAGCTTCTCACATCTGCCTTTCAGAATCTTATCTGAAATCCTCTTATGGAAAGGCTAAATGAGAACCATATTGAAAGGAGTTCTGGGAAGCATATTTCTGGTTTAGCTAAACTGACACAGTACAAAGTAGCTCAGTTTTGAAACTGGTAAAATCTATAATATTTAATTGTTCTTACATAGCTTATTTAATCTGAATTTTTAATTAATGAGATTTGGCTTTTATATTTCTATCCCACATTTTACTGAAATGTATTTTGGGGACCAGTGACATGACTCAGTAGAAAGCAGCAGTAATAATAATTGATCTCAGGAGATCTATAGAAAAGTTATAAACTGAATTAGAGCTGAAATATTTCAAATTTTAGAAGGGACAGGGTTGCCCAAGTGGTAAAGCACCTTCCTTACAAGCATGAGGCCCTGAGTTCAACCCACAGTAACATCAAAAACAAAAAAGGAAAAAGAAAACCTCTGAGACATAAAACCAAGATTGTTGGTTGCTAAATTAAGAATGGTATAAAGGAAAACAAGACATTTTTTTCAGTTAGAATAAACTTCCTGAGGTCCAAGATTGTGGATAGGATAGGGAATCAGAATTCCTGAGCGCTGCGATTTTAGAAACCACTTTGAGAATGGGAGCTACACTTGAGTAATTGTTATTTTTCTAGCCAACTGAATAACTGCCAACACATTAGGTACACATAAAATTCAAGACTGACCCTTAAAAGAGCTTTTAATTGCATCTTACAATTGGAGAAATCCCAGTGTGGCACAGAAAACAGGGTGTGCCTGCCCTGGGAAAAAGCCTCCTGACTTTCTCCCTTTCATCCTTTTTTTTCTAAAAGCAGAAGATAGAGCATCAAACAGAACCAAACAAGGTGACATACTGGACCCCTAACATGTGGAAAACCCACCTTTGCCCCTCCAGGCTGAACCCAGTCCCAGAAAGTATCTGCCTTGAGAAAAGCAGCACACCATTTTTCCTCGACAGCTAATTTCAAAGCTGCCTAAATAACTCTGCAGACCTAACCAGTAAGCATCATGCACCACTCGTGACTCCCTTCCCCCTCCCCCTGAACATAATCCAGGGCAGCTCCTGGGCAGATTAAACCCCAGTCCTGAACAAAACTGAGAAACATAAACTTTGAATGTACCCTGAGAGTGGGGGTTGAGTAGGACCCTGAACAAACCTTGGAGAACCAGGGTGGGGCAAAGAGCCAAATTCTCAGGGAGCAGAGGTGGGGCAAAGAATAAGTGCTGAGAGGGGAGGTGAGGCAACAAGTCAACCTCCCAGAGGAGCCCATCTCTCAGCAAGTGGACGTAGGGTCAGAAACAAAGGCTGAGTGTGGGGGCAGGGCAACAAGCCAACCTCCCAAAATGGGGGCATGGCAGATCACTAAGCTAGTCTGGTGGGACTGAGGGCAGTACACAAAACTGAATTACCCCGACTTGCTGGGGGAGGAGCTGACCAGCCAGAGTTGCATCAGCAGGGCAACACAGCTGTGGCCTGGTGAAAACAACAACAGATCAGACCAACTTGCACAAACTGGTGGTGTGCTACCACAGGTTCCAATTGCTGTGGACAGAAAGAACAAAATACTGTCCAAAACCACCCTTCTGATGAGACTACCTCAGAGTTCCCACTTGAAACAGATGACCCACAAGACCAAGGAAAGTGGGGGTAAAAACCCTTCAGCCATCTCCCCCCCAGGCTGTCCAACAAGAGGGGAAGCACACATCCCCACACAACCCAATATACTAAGTGCCAATACCAAGATTGGATGTCAAAGGAATAAGTCCAGATCTTGGCCAAACTGACTGAACTTTTTTATTGTTTTTGCTGTAGCTGGATTTTTTTTTCCTTAGTTTATCTCCCCCTCTTTATATTTAGTATTATTAATTTTAATATTACTATTTTCTTATCCCTAGTCTTACCCCCTTCATTTCCTCTCATTTTCTTGTGCTACAATCCTTTGTTCTCCCCTACAACTATTCTTTCTGCCCCTTCTCATTCACTCCCTCTCCTTTGCCTCTGAGCCATCCTTGCCTTCCCCAAGCAGTCACCACATTAGCCCTCCGTCATATACATTTACCACCCACTGATAAGCCTATTGTACCAACCCTACACACCCCCAGCACTCTGCAATCCCTGACACAAGCACCCTCCACTACAACAGCAGAATAATACACAAACACACACATGGGCCCCAAAACCCAGCAGCCCCACACTTCTTCCCCCACCTACATCACACTTCATATCCACCTCCCCCTTTTAGTGCCCCTTTACCAATTACCCAAGTTTCTATCTCTACCCAAACAACCATTACCCCACCCCAACTCTCACTGTTTATAGATATTATCACCAAGGGATTTTATATATAATAGGTAAACAACTGGTCTAGCATTGAACCTGTGAATCTGATATTGCTAATATACACCTCCAGGGCAGGAACAAAAATAGCACATCAACTTATGTAACAAATAACCCAGTCACAACATGAAAACTACATCAAGGAAAAAGAAAACAGGCAATTAAAACCACCAACTAGCCAATCAAGAACATAGTTGCACAGCAACAAGTGAAGCAATGGGGAGAAAAAGAACAATTCAATAGAGGATTTAGTGGGAAATGAAGAAACTAAATACCCAGTTCCTGACCCCAACAGAAAAATTATAAATATCACCAATGAGCTCACTGACACCCTCAAAAAAAATCTCTCAGAGAGGAAGTCATGGACAACATCACTCAGAAACTCATGGAGAGGCTACAAGACATGGTTAACCAGAAAGGAGAAGATGCACTCAAGAAATGTCAAGATACCACAAATAAAGAACTTGAGAAGACCTAGAAACAGCTAAACGAACTCAGAAAGGACTTCAACAAACACTGAAGTAAAACAAAGGAGACTATAAAAAGAAGAAATACATGAGTTAAAGAAGACCACACAAGATAAGAAAGAGAAATTGAACAAAGATATGGAAAACCTCAGAAAAAAGAATTAAATAGAAATCCTGGAAATAAAAAGTCCATTTAGTCAACAAAAACATAGTGGAAGGCTACTCCAGCAGACTAGAACAAGTAGAAGACAGAATCTCAGAGCACAAAGATAAAATAGAAACAAAGAAAAAAATGGAAGAAGTCTAGTCATACACACACTGAAGAGCTGTGAAAGTGACTCCATCAAAAGCCCAATCCTGAGAATCATGGGCATCAAAGAAGGAGAAGAGGTGCAAGCCAAAGGGATATGTATTATGTTCAATAAAATAATAACAGAAATTTCTCAAGCCTTAAGAAAGATTCACCCATTCAGGTACAGGTAGCCTCCAGGATACCAAACAGACTTGACCAAAATAGAACCTCTCCACAGCATATTACCATTAAAACAATTAACACAGAAAACAGAGAATATATTGAAGACTGTCAGAGAGGAAAAAAAATAACATAAAAAGGTAAACCCATCAAAATAACAGCAGATTTTTCAACAGAAAACTTAAAAGCAAGAAAGGCAAGGAGTGAGGTATTTCAAGTACTGAAAAAAACCAATTTCATCCCTAGGATACTCTACCCAGCAAAACTATCATTCAAAATCGATGAAGGAATAAAAGTCTTCCATGATAAACAGAAACTAAAACAATATATGACCACCAAGCCACCATTATAGAAGATTCTGCAAGGAATTCTACACATAGAAGATGAAAGCAAACAAAACCATGAGAAGACAGGGAGTATTAAACCACAGGAGGAGAAAGCATAAGTAATCAGAGAGTAGTATTGATTCGGCTGCACACACTCAAATTCTTAAACAACAAAAACAACTAAATGTCAGGATTCACCATAAACCTATCAATTTTAACAATGAATGTCAATGGACTCGAATTCCCCATCAAAATACACCATTTGGCAAACTGGATTAAAAAGGAAGATCCAACAATCTGTTGTTTACAAAAGACCTATCTTATTGACAGAAGTAAACACTGGCTGAGGGTGAAAGGCTAAAGAATTACCTAGCTAATGGCCCATGAAAACAGGCAGAAGTAGCAATAGTTATATCAAAGTAGACTTCAAACTTACATTGGTCAATTGAGACAAAGAAAGTCACTTCATACTAATAAAAAGGACAATACATCAAAAGGAAATAACTATTATACCTATATGCACCCAATGTGAGTGCACTGAACCTCATCAAACATACACTAAAGGACTTAAAAGCACATATTGACCCCAATACAGTGGTAATGGAGATTTTAATACCCCTGTATAACCAATAGATACATCATTAAGACAAAAAAATCAACAAAGAAATCCTAGACCTAAATGACACCATAGATCAAATGGACCTAATTGGTGTCTAAAGAATACTTCATCTGGCAACAGCACAATATACATTCTTCTTAGCAGCCCATGGAACTTTCTCCAAAAATGACCGTATCTTAGGTCACAAAGCAAGCCTCAAAAAATAAAACTGAAATAACCCCTTATATTCTGGCAATAAAACTAAAAATCAACAACAAAAGCAGCAGCAGAAATTACACAAATAAATGGAGGCTGAGCAACACATTGCTCAACAATCAATGGGTCATAGAAGAATCAAGAGGAAATCAAAAATTTTCTGGGATTTAATGAAATGCAAACACAGCCTATCAGAACTTATGGGACAAAGCAAAGACAGTCCTAAGAGGAAATTTTATAGCCACGAGTGCATATATTAAAAGGACAGAAAGATCTCAAATAAAAGACTTAATACTACATCTCAAACTCCTAGAAATATAAGAACAAGCAAAACCCAAAACAAGCAGAAAGAGAAATAATAAAAAAGTAAGGGCCAAAATAAATGAAATAAACACCTCAAAAAAACCACGCAAAGAATCAAGGAAACAAAAAATTGGTTCTTTGAAGAAATAAACAAGATTAACAAGCCCATGGCAAATCTGACTAAAATGAGGAGGGAAGATCAAATTAGTAAAATCAGAAATGAAAAGGGGAGATAATAACAAACACAAGGAAACCCAGGGCATCATCAGGGACTACTTTGAGAACCTATATTCCAATAAATTGGAAAATCTTGCAGAAATGAACACATTTCTAGATACTTATTGCCATGCAAAACTGGACAAAGAGGATCTTAACAACTTAAACAGATCTATAACATGTAACAAAATTGAAGCAGCAATGAAGAATTTCCCAAAAAAGAAAAGTCCCAGACCTCATGGATTCACCACTGAATTCTACCAGACCATTAAAGAACTAATACCACACTCCTTAAACTTTTCCACAATATAGAAAGAGATGGAACACTGCCTAACTCATCCCATGAAGCCAGTATTACACCCATCCCCAAACCAGAGAAGGACACTTCCAGAAAGGAAAACTATAGGCCAATCTCCTTAATGAACATTGATTCAAAAATCTTCAATAAAATAACGGCAAATGGAATCCAACAACATATCAGAAAGATCAGTCACCATGACCAAGTTGGCTTCATCCCAAGGATGCAGGGGTGGTTCAGCATATGCAAATCATTTAATGTAATACAGCACTTTAATATCATCTCAATAGATGATATTAAACATGATTATCTCAATAGATCAGAAAAAGCCTTCAATAATATTCAACACCATTTCATTATAAAAGCTCTAAGGAAACTAGGAATAGAAGGAATGTATCTCAACTTTATAAAGACTATATATGATAAACCTATAACCAACATCATACTTAATGGGAAAAAAAATGAAACCATTTCCTCTAAAGTCAGGAGCCAGATAAGGCTGTCCAGTCTCCCCAGTCCTACTCAACATAGTCCTGGAATTCCTAGCCAGAGCAATAAGACAACAAGCAGTTATAAAAGGAATACAAATAGGTAAAGAAGAAGTCAAACTACCCCTATTCACAGATGACATAATCTTATACTTTAAAGACCCCAAAAACTCCTAGATATTATAAACAGCTTCAGGAAAGTAGCAGGATACAAAGTCAATTTACAAAAATCAGTAACTTTTCTATACACCAACAATAAACAGATTGAGAAAGAATATAGGAAAACAATACCATTTACAATAGATTAAAAAAAAAGTCAAATAACTAGAAGTAAACTTAACAAAGGATGTAAGTGATCTCTAAAGGAAAACTAAAAACTACTGAAGAAAGAGATTGAAGAAGACTGCAGAACATCGAAAGATCTTCCATGCTCATGGATTGTCAGAATTAATAGTAAAAATGGTTATACTACACCTTTTATTTGTATGAAGTGACCGTCTTACTAATGTAACTTTGAAGTCTACTTTGACATAATTATTGAAGGTGTGGCAATTTAGTTTTGAGTATAGTCCTCAGTTCTGTGAGAGTAGCTCAGTGATCCACCATGGCTGTCCTTTGGGAGGTTGGCTTGTCACCCCAGTCCTGCTTTCAGCCTGTGTTGCTTTTCCCACTTTTGTGCACTGAGAGTTTGGCTCCTTGACCCACAGCCATTCTTTGGGGAGGTCGGTTGTTCCACCCCACTTATACTGTCAGTGTTAGGTAATAATTTGCTGTTTATGTTTTTCAGTTTTGTTGTGGGGGTAGTGGGGGTGAATCTGCCCAGGGGTTGTGCTGGATTATGTTCCCAGAGGATGGTTAGGGGGCGTTGCATGTGGTGTGTGTTGCTCACCTGTTAGGTCTGCAGGCAACTTCGAAACTGGTCAGTGGTGAAAAATGGCATACCATTCTTCTCAGGGCAGACACTTCCTGGGACTGGGATCAGTGTGGCAGGGTGTAGAGTAGGGAGGTTTTCTTGGGTTAGGGGTCCAGGATATTGCAGAGTTTGATTCTGGTTGCTGCTCTATCTTCTGCTTATTGAAAGTAAAAAAGCGGGGAGAAACAACCCAGGGCTTTTTTCCCAGGGCAGATATGCCCTGTTGGCTGTGCCACATTGGGATTCTCCCAGCTATTAGGTGCAATTAAAGGCTGCTTTAAGGGTTAGTCCTTGAATCTGTGTGCACCTAATGTGTTGGCGGTTATTATTTTGGTTAGCAGCATCAGAATTACCTAAATGTAGCTCCCACATCTTAAGGTGGTTTCTGGAGTCATGGAGCTCAGGAATTTTGATTCCCTACCCTAACTGCCACCGTGATGAAGCTTCTTTATTTACTTGAATCTTTGAGTTAAATTTTTACAGACTGAATGGTGACTTATGTCTCATTTCTGATGTGTTTCCACATGAAAAGAGGCAAATTGAAGCCTTCCACTTGGTAGAAGCAGCAGATTTACTTCTGAGTTATCTTTTGTTGTTTATAAAAATGTTTCCTTCTACTTCTGCCAGACTTCCTAGGCCCTGTTCCTCAGGCAAAGTATCCCTGATATCAAAGTCTCTGAACTAAATGCACATGCATTAACTAATCAACTAATTAACCGATTTATTCTCTTAACTAACATTTGTGCAACTACTATACACTAGTCACAGTTCTAGGCACTGGTATTCAGCAGTGAATGACACATACCTCCATATAAAACATATATTTTAATTGCAAGAAGATGACAGTACATGCTTAGACAAATGGAGGTTAGATAACATAAAATTTGTGCATAGAAAAATAATAGTATATTTAACTTATCTCCTTTGAGCTTCTGACTCTTAACTAGAGAGGAGAGGAGAGGAGTGAAGAGGAGAGGAGAGGAGAGGGAATTACATCTGTCAGTTTAAAATCAAGTCAGTCAAATATCTTAAACAGTTTTAGGGAAGCAGTTCTCAAATTTTGGTGGATATTGATTTTTTGTGGGGAAGTTAATACACATCTCAAGGCTCAGGCATCATGTCATTTCAAGGTGTCTTGGCCTCTATGGGCTTTATTGACATCCCAGGTGATTCTGATTAACCATAGAGTATGGTAACCTTGCTCTATAAAATTTTCAGTTCTTCTTAGACAAAAGGTGCTCAGATTCTCGTCTAGAATCTCTTTTAATTATATTTCTTACTGAGATGGAGTGAGTATCTAAGGTAAGGTGTCTACTTGGTTGCATTGGGCCGATATTCATGGCCAAAGTCTGTGACTAGAGAAGCATACCTCTTGTCCTATTTGGCTGGGACAAGGCCCAAGATCTCCCTCGATGGCTCAGATTCCCTTTGGTTAGTGCTGACACTAGAAATACTTAGAGTTTCACAGTGTTTTCTTTCCACTCTAGCTATGACCTGCATTGTGGAACTCACTACAAAGCTACCTGGCTCCTATTGAGGTAATCCTTTCTGATCAGCTTCCTAGCCAGATCCTCAGAAAGCTATAGGTTCTGCTTTCCACAGTAGAGAAGGATTCATGATAAGTATAGAGCAGGGTCTCCCACTTCCCACTTAGGCTGCTTCTGTGCTGCATTTTGTTCCATGGAAGCTTGTGCAAGCCCCAGACCAGGAAAGAAGGGGTTTCTTTCTTGCTCGCTCTCTCTTTCTTTCCACAGTTCTCTGAGAGGCTACTTTCTCCTCTCTGTTCTGTTGAAGAACCGTCTGGTCTTTTCTACAGAGACTGATCATTTAAAAGCTAAAGGAGTCTAATCAAGGATTTAGATAATTAAGATGATTAATTATCTAAATTAATTATCTAATTAACAGTGGGGTGGCTCACACCTGTTATCCTAGCTTGGGAGGTTGAGAATGGGGGTTCAAGGTTAGAGAGGCAACCCTAGGCAAAAATGTTTGTGAGATCCCATCTCAATGGAAAAAAAAAAAAACAGGCATGACGGCATGTGCCTGTTATTCTAGCTGCAGTGGGAAGCCTAAAATAAAAGTATTGTGGTCCAGGCTGGACTGGACAAAAATAGTAATAATAATAGTAACAAAAACAATAATTTAAATAATTCTTTCTCAAGACAAAAGCTTGACCTTTGGATTTCAAAAGCTTATCACTACCTAGGACTTTCTCAGTGCAGCCTCACTGGAGATAATTCAAATGAGCAGGTGGATGGTTCTCAAAAAGAACCAAGGGCTATTCTCAAAAAGTCAAAATAAGGTCACATTAATTATTTGAAAAGAGACTCATTTCCCCTTTACATAAATAAATGAACTGGAGACTTTCATCACAGTGATGAATGCTGTAATACAATTAAGCATGATGTTGGGATAGAGTGAGGCTGAGCAGTGGTGAGAGCAGTCATGAATAAATGGTAAGGAAATATCTTCCGGAGTTGGTGACATTTGAGCTGAGACCTGAATGGTGAAAAGGAAACATTGTTGAGACAGTCTAGGAAAAAGTGTTCCAGGAAGAGAAATCAAATGCAAAAGCTGTGGGATCTTAATGAATTTGGCATGTTTCAGGAATAGAAAGAAGTCTTGTAAGCTTTCAGAACCATGAGAGTTCAGAGAGATGGGCAGGTCCTGATTATAAGAGTCTCAAAGGCCACAGAAAAGAGCTTGGGTTTTATCCCAAATGAAATATGAAGCCATTTGAATTTTTTTTGAAGCAGAAGAGGAACTGGCTCTGATTTATGTTTTCGGAAGATTACCCTTGTGGCTGCACTCTGATGGAGCATGGAAGGAGAATAGAGGCAACAGGCAGTTGAGTTACTTCATGAAGGGAATAAGTGATGTGGCAGACCCAGACTGCAACATCGAGCAGTCACGGACAAGGTGTGATGTGTTGACTGGGGCTGTGTTAGGAGAGAGAGGAGACAGAATTGGATGGGAGAGCTGGGGAAAGAAAGGAAATAAGCAAGAATAATTCTTGGGGTTTTCAAGCTTCTAGGTGACTTATCCATGTATGTGTGTGCATGTGTGTAAAATATCTTTTCCTTTCCTTGTAATAACAGTTTGCAGACTATGGTTTCAGGTATTTTTTAAACACTGTTGCTAGATATTGCTGATTACAATTTACAAGATTTTTTTTAAAAAGAAGAAAGGAAAAGGACTTATCTTTTCAGCACTTAGTTGACAGGAAGTGTGCTAAGGGCTTTGTAATGAGTTATCTCACTCCAAATTTTTACCTCAGCTTTAGGTAATTACTGTTTCTACCATTTAATAAATGAGAAAATTTGACCCAAGTGGGAAAAGGAACTAAATGACTTCAAAAATGTATTGAACTAACACTTAAATGGCCTACTGTGTATGTTACATTCACTCTTGATTCTGAGGATGAATGTCATTACCACTTCTGTGACCATTTTTGGCAAAGGGGAAGAGTTTTAAATCCTCATTGTTGCATTATATATTTTCTGAGTCAAAACTACTTAAAACAAAAACCTTGGCTTTCATGCAACAATAAATGTAACAGATATGTTAAAAAATTGCCAAATATACATTGCATCAGAGTGTCAGCCAAAGCATGTATATTACATACAAATAATGTTGTAAAGGTTTTAGATAGTGGAGTATGACCAGGATGGGAGTGACTTTAAACTTAACTTTTTATCTTGCTTCATGATAAATTCAACTTCTGCTACCTTCTAAGTTTTCATTGGAACAAAACAGACTTGAGGATACCAGCTGTTTTTTGTTCTGTGAGCTATTTTTACACTGAAATTCAACATTAATTTAACAAACGTTTTTGATTGCTTATACATACAATGATCCATACAGCAAATGAAATCAAATGCCACAAAGAATTTATTGGTTATAGCTGTTCTCCAAGGTCATGTGATTTTGTATTACACATTAATGACTTGGCCTTGGTTCAGTACACTTTACACATTATGTAGGAATATTGAATATCATGCAAAAAGAATCATGGTGTAATACTAGGAGAAAGAAAAGAAAGTTAAAACTTAGGGTTTCCCCAAATGTTTTAAATATGTTTATGTACAAAGAGAGAAAAAAGAGCAAAAGAAACAGAAAAATGAATGTTGCCCTCTGATGGTAGAAGTGTAGGTTATTTCAACATTTACTCCCTTCATTATGTTTTTTTTTTTAATTAGCCCAAATTTATGTAGCAAACATTTTGGCAATGAGCAAGATTTCTATTTTTATTGTTATTGTGGTAAGAACGCATAACATGAGATCTACCTTCTTAAATTTTAAGTAAGTACCACGATATTATTAACTATAAGCACATTGCTGTATAACAAATGTCTAGAACTATTCATCTTGCTAACTGAAACTTTATACCCATTGAGCAGCAACTCTGTATTTCCCTGTCACCTCAGAAAATTACCATTCTATTTTTTGCTTCTATGAGTTTCACCTTTTATGAGTGGAATTAGGCAGCTTTTGTCCTTCTGTGACTGGTTTATTTCACATAGCATGTCTTCCAGGTTCAACCATATTATCACATATGTCAAGATTTTTTTCTTTTATAAGGATGAATAATATTCGTTGAGTGCACATACTACATTTTCTTTATTCATCTGTCGCTGGACATTTAGATTGTTTTAATATTTTGGTTGCTGTGAATAATGCTTAATGAATAGTAATGCAGATATCTCTTTTGACATCCTGATTTTAATTATTTTGGATGAATAAGTACCTAGAAGGGAAATTGATCATATGATAGTTGTATTTTTAACTTCTTAAGGAAATTCCATATTTTCCAGAGTAGCTGCACCATTTTGCATTCCTACCAACAGTGTACAAGAATTCATACATCTCTACATTCTCATTTTATTTTCTTTTATTGTAAATAGCCATCCTGATTGGTTTTAGGTCATATCTCATTGTGGTTTTGATTTGCATTTTCCTGATTGATTAGTGAGGTTGAACATCTTTTTGTGTATCTGCTGACCATTTGTATGTTTTCTTTGGAGAAAATGTCTATTTTTAGCCTTTTGCCCATCTTTTATTAGGTTACAAATTCAAATAAGTAGATTCAAATATGAAAGAATAGCCATTATAAATGTCACAGAAATAAAAATGATCACAAGGGACTATTATAAACAATTATGCATTAGGAAATTGGATAGTTTAGAAGAAATGGATAAATCCATAGAATTGTACAACTTACCAAGATGGAATCATGAAGGAATAGAAAATCTGAATTGACTCATCATGAAAAGGAGATTCAATCAATATTCAAAACTTCTCAATAAGGAAAGTCTAGGACAAAATGGCTTTGCTGGTGATTCTACCAAAGAAAAATTAATAGCAACATTTTACCCACTATTCCAACATTTTACCCACTATTCCAAAGAAATTGAAGAAAAGGGACTATTTCCAAATTTATTTTATGAATCCAGCATTACCCTGATATCCAATACTAAACATATCATAAGAAAAGACAACTAGAGGCTGATGTCCTTGATGAATACAGATACAAAAATCCTTGACAAAATACTAGCAAACCAAATTCAGTAGCATATTAAAAGATCATGCAGTATGACCAAGTAGTATTTATTCCTATGATGCAAGGATGGTTCAACATAAACAAAGCAATTAATGTTAGCATAAAGAAGGATAAAAATCACATGATCATGTCAATAGATGCACAAAAAGCATCTGATAAAATTCAATAGCCTTTCATTATAAAAACTTCTTAAAAAGCTAGACAAAGAAGGAGTTTGCTTCAACAAAGATCATATATGAGAAGTTTGCAACTCACATCATACTTGATGGTGAAAATCTGAAAGCTATTCCTTTAAGACCAGGAACAGGGTAAAATGCTCACTCATCACAATGTTCTAAGTTCAAACCTCAATCTTACCAAAAAAAGAATGCTTGCTCATATTATTTCTATTCAACATTCTATTGGAATTTCTAACCAATGCAATTACGTGATAAAAAGAAGTAGCAGGCACCAAAACTGAAAAGGAAGAGTCAAAATTGTTTTTGTTACAGATAAAATGATCTTATATTTAGAGAACCTTACAGACTCCATAGAAACAATACAAAAAAAAAAAAAACAGACAAAGCTCTGTCAGAACAAACAAGTTCAGCAAATTCAGCAAACTTGCACATAAAATTCATTTGTATTTTGACACACTCAAGGAAACTATCCCCAAAAAGAAGCTAAGAAAGTTCCATTTTTAATGGCATTAAAAGGAATAAAATATTTGGGAATAAGCGTACAAAGGAGGTAAAAGACTTGAATACTGAAAAGTATAAAACACTATTGTAAAAAATTGAAAAAGATACAAACAAATGGAAAAGTATCCCATGTTCATGAATTGGAAGACTAAATATTGTTAAAATGTCTGTACTATTCAAAGGAGCCCACAGATTCAGTGCATTTCCTATCAAAATTTCAATGACATTTTTTATAGACATAGAAAAAATAATCTTAAAATTCATATGCAACTACAAAAAATCCAAGTAGGTAACATAATCTTGAGAAAGGAGAAATGATACCTGTTGAAACCATTCCAGGAATGAGGGGAAGGAGGAGAATGGTGGAGGGGGTAAATTCAAGTATGATATGTTTGATATTTTGTAAGAACTTTTATAAATACCACAATGTACCCCCACCCAGCACAACAGTAAAAAAATAAAATGTATGTTTTATTTCATGAAAAAAAGGCTAGAATTAACATACTTCCTGATTTCACATGTATTACAAAGCTGTGAGAGGTAAAGCGTCAAGGTACTGCAATAAAATCTGACATATTGACCAATGTAACAGAATATAGCTTATAAATAGAACTATGCTTAGGATTTACCAACTAGTATTTTTCACAAGGGGGAAGCATAAATTCCTTTCTCTATTTCTATTCAACATAATATTGGAAGTACTAGTCAGAGCCATTGGGTGGGAAAAAAATAAAAAGGCACTCAAAAGGAAAAGAGGTAAAATTGTCTTTGTTTACAGATGGCAAGATCTTATATTTAAGAATCTTATTAGAAAAACCGGATGCCCACATGCAAACAATAAAATTGGATCTGTATCTTAGGTCAAACACAAAAATGAACACAAAATGGATTAAAGACAAATGTAAGACTTGAAGCTGTAAGATCCAAGAAGAAAACATTAATGGAAAAGCTCCCCCACATTGGCTTAGTAATGATTTCTTGGATATAATACTAAAAGAAATAGATGTACTGTGCAGACTCCAATGCAGCACTCATGGTGTTCCTTGTTCACCATTTCTCCATTTTATCAAAGTCAAGTTTAATTCAGGCTCTCTCCACCAGGTTTGGGCCATCAAACTTCAATTTTTCACCTAAGTCTTATTAATATTTTTGCTCCTCTAGTTTTCATTCATGGTGTACAAGTAAAAAAATAAATGAAAAGATTGATTTTAATGTTTAAACAAGTGTTGGCTATTCAGGGAAGTTTCCTACAGAGTCATGTGATACTCCAGTTCTTTCATAACTTTAATAACTCTAAAACTGAAAAAAGTAACATAAGGATGTATGGTCAAATATATCCTTATAAATATAAGCCAATCCTGACATATCAACAAATAGGATAGCAAACAATGCCATTTCGGTTAAAACTAATGTGCTCCTGTCAATAGAAGACATGTACTTTCTTGTAAACTAGGGGAATGACAACACTTTTAAAGCATGAAGTTTCTCTGAGGATATTACTTTTGGCAGGGATGGTGGCACTGATTTAGAAAAGTAAGTCACCTAACAACTATTTAAAAGCTGCTTTTGCCAACAAGCACTGGCTCCTTTCTTGGGCCCTTAAGTTAGCTGAAAGCAGGGTAAAAGGCAGGCATCCCAGTCTTCATTTTGTAACTGTGGCCTTTGTGCTAAGCTGTTCTCTCCTGCAGTCCCTTTGCAGCCATCTTGGAAACTAGGAAGAATAGGACTGATGAATAAACATCCTATGACAGGAGACAAAGCTACCCCTTGCCAGACAGCAATGACTCTTACTGTAACAGGGCCCCATCTGACTAATCTCAAGACAGTGAGTTACAGGACCTATGGCATCCACCTAAGGACACTTACTACCACCAGAACACACCTATGACTGGGAATGCTTAAAAATTATGCATGCCTCTCCCTCTGTCCCCAACTCTTCCTTCTCTATTTAAACCCAAAGCAAATATCTATATGGGGACAATGGGTTAAAATGTGATCTTGTCTCTTCCTATGGTGTGCTGATGCTGTGGTCAGTTAAATCTGCTTCTGTGACCTCCACCATTACTTGTCTTTTTACTTGGTGAGTAGGAGGTAAGTGGCCAGACCTGACCTATGGGAGCCAAGGAACTTTTAACCTGAAGCTTAAGACTCCTCTAACAGTTATAATATGTTTGCTAAATATTGGTTCATATTACCCTACTTACACTTGCCTCTATCACTTGTCAGATTTTATTTATCTTTCATGTTTTACTACTATATTAAAGTTTGCTTTCACTGCTATTGTTTAATCAAACTCTTGGCATTTATATTTCCAGTACATTGGAAGTTTTTACACTTGTTAAATATAGCTAAACTATGGTTCCTCATCTTTTATCCTCCACTCCTGCTCCTCTTTCCACTTCTCTGGGAAAGCCAAAGAACTATAAACTCACATACATCATGTATTCAGGCAAACATAGCTCATATAAAGACACAACTATACATACAGGGTGGATTCGTTGAAAGGAGTCGGTTACTATTAGGAGTCATACAAAATGACCCAAGCCTTGTATGCACATATGAATTATAAAACAATAAAAAAAGAGTACTTTAGCTTTCCCTTTCCTCAAGGCTGTTAGATTTCACTCTCCTCATGTCTTCATAGGTAGATGATTATGAATAAGGAATGAAAGGCTTCTGGGAATATAATGTTATCAGAGCTTGAATGTTGATTAGATATAGATGGACAGGATGAAGGAAAATCTAGTAATGATTCCCAGGTTTATAACCTGGACCCCTGTATGCAGCATAAGCAATTCTCAAATGTAAGGAAGAGGAAGAGGAACAGGTTTGGAGAGAAAGAAGAAGATTTGGTCATATATGTGCATTGTTTAGGTTGTTGTGTAAAACTAATTGGATGTCCACTTTGTGGTGAATTTAAAATCTGAAGCTCAATACGTACACCAGAGAAAAAACATACAATTATGCAAATTATTTTCAACATAAATTCAAAACAACTAGGTTATCAACACTTTCAACTCAATACTCCATTCAGGTTACTGGGCTTCTTTCTGTGTGTTATGTCTCTTGCCATTTTTCACAATGGTTCTATTAACTTTACTTCGCCATCACTTCTTATTAATGGCTTTACCTCCTACTCTATTTTTAATATTGCCATATAACTGTAATTCCAAAGTTCCAACTTCCAGACCAGACTTTACTTTTGAGATCCAGGCCCACAAGCCTCTGAATGTGTCCACTACATTTTCTAGTTACCACAGGGCAGTTCAAAACAATAATTTCTTCATCTCCATGGATGCTGGTGGCTCGCGCCTGTAATCCTAGCTACTTAGGAGACAGAGATCAGGAGGATCATCAAAGCCAGCCAGAGCAAATACTTTGTGAGACCCTATCTCAAAAATACCCATCAAAAAAAGGACTGGTGAAGTTGCTCAAGGTGTAGGCCTTGTGTTCAAACCTCAATACTGCAAAAACAACCAAACAAAAAAATATACACTTGCTCAAAAGTAGACTAGAAAAAAAAAACCTACAAACAACAACCAGGCACACAATGTAACAAATCTAAAACCAGTAACTGGACATCTCCAAACAACTCTTCAGTAGGAAGTGAGATAATTTTGTTTTTGAAATGAGTTTCTTTTTCAACAAGGAAAAGAGCACACAAACTTTTTCACATGCCTAAGCAGAGATGTATTAAATTTGGAGTTCTAAAGATGACTTTACAATGTAAAATTTCATAATAGAATGAACAAGAAAACTTACAAAGGTAGGCAACAGTATCATATTTTTATTTATTTATTTAGTTAGTTAGTTCATTTATTCACATGTGCATACATTGTTTGGGCCATTTCTCCATCCCCTACCTTCCCTCCTTCAGTTTCAGGCAGGTCCCGTTCTGCCCTTATCACTGATTTTGTTGACTGACGAAAAGACATATGCATAAAAAAAAGACAAAGCGTTTTTGTTGGTTGAGTTAGGATAGCTATACAGAGAGATTCCTACTATTGCTTTCGTGTACCCATGTTGATTCATCTCTAACTGATCTTTACACTGGTTCCTGATCCCCTCCTCCTGATAACCTGTCCTTTTAAGGTTTCTACATTAGTTCCTCTGGAGTGGGGACATCAAACGCTTTCATGTTTTAGGTTTTCTACCTATTCCTATGTCTCCCGTATGTGCTCTCCCCTTGTCATGTGATCCAAGTCCAACCACATTGCTGTATTTGCCCTAGATCTAAAGACCGCATATGAGGGAGTGCTGATGTTTCAGCTCTCCCTGGTGCTTTACCTTAATCAAGTGTGTCTCTAGCTTCTTATCAAAGTCCCTGGATCACGGAGGTCAGGTCTATGGCTGTGTTCCGGTCGCCATCTTGGATCTCTATCATATTTTAAAATACCAATAATATCTCAGAGGCCTCTTGCTTTAACCTGATAACTTATTTTATTTTGCCAGTCACAGTTAAGGGACTATTCCATTAAATTGTGAAATGATTATTTTCCCAAATCTGTCTTAAGTGTCTTAATCATTCTCAAATGAACTTAGGTGAATGTGATTCTGGGGAGCACTATAACATTTGTTACAAACTTGAGGTCTTTGACTCAAGTAACACTCAGGCCTATTAGTATAAATCTAAAATTGACATATTAATATAAATAGGTAAAATGATATTTTCTCTTTCTAAATGAGGATTGGGTTGACCTGACTGATGGTGAGCCTCCTAATGAAGCCAAGGAAATTCCTTTTCATACAGGCAAGAGGTGGAGTGATGTTGAATTTTAAGAAGGGTTATAATTACCATTTCTTGTTTTCTCTTACATTCAACAACATTTCACTTGTATAAGTATTTGATGTCCTCACATAGGTCTTTCACTTTTTATTCTGAGAAAAATAAATGTAGAGAAGGAGAGATAGATGCAGAGAGAGACATAAGTATGTATTTTATGAATATCTAAATTGCAACTTCAAAATTCCACTGAAGAGCCTCACAAATGGAGAATTATCTCACAACGAAGAGAAAGTTAACTATCTCCAACCTTGTTTGAAATTGTACCAACGGGAAGAAAAGGCTGCCACCACTGTGTCTGCACAGTAGCTAGGTCACCTTCTGCTTAACCGGAGGGTCAGCAGGTGCATGCAGAAGCTAGGATGTAATAAGGTTGTGATTTTGTCTCCTTGGACTAATGGCTGCACTCCCTCTAGTGGTCATAGTAACGAACTGGGACCTAGCTGTTTGGGTACAGGGACTTTAAACCAAAGCAAATAGACTGGGACTATTCCTGAGAATTGGCTGCTGCTGTTATCAGAGCATCTGAGGGTGATTAAATAAAACTATGAAGTGCAGAGCTTCTAGGCCTTTCTATGTCAGGTGTTCTGATACCTTCCTTATCCAAGGCAGGAGCCCATTGCAGGCTGGTGTGTCTTTGCTCACTTAAGCCAGTCGTCCAGGGAGAGACTGGTGCATTTTATTGTTATTTGAATTAAGGGAGAATAGTGGAAAGATTACTGGGTGCCTCTGCTATGTTACCTTAGAAGATCTGTCTCAGTTATCAGACTTTGGACAGGTTCATGAGACTACAGCTCTCTGGGACAGTTTTCTCCTGAGGGGTGTTGAGGGTCAAGACACAAATCTTTCCTCCACTTACCCAACTAAAGACTTCCAGGCTCTATTCTGGGTGCTTTGTGGAACTCCAGGGGTTTTGAGTTCAAAGGAAGAGATAAAATTTTAATGTGAAGGATATAAAATACATTAAAGAAAGTGCTGAATTTTATAACTAGAGGCCATGAGAGTTATGCATGGAAGACTCAGGGTAAGGAAATTACTTCTAGGTGGTAGGAATGAGGAGATGTCATCAATATTGAGCTGTATCTGTGTCCTGTCTATCTACAGCTCTATCTTTGTCTATATCTCTTCTGTCTGTGTGTATACATGTAAATGTATACATGCATAGATGTATACACATAGGGCCAACAAAAAAGTCCATAATCAATAAATGGTGAGTGACCACTTGGGAAAATGTTTGCAACATGAACAACAGATAAAAATTTCACATTGTTAGGGCCAGAGGTGTAGCTCATGACAGACCACCTGCCTCGCAAGTATAAATTCCTAAGTTCAAACTCCAGTACTGACAAAAGTAAAAAGTTTCATACTGTTAATGTATAAAGAATTCTTACAAATAACACAAATACAAGTTTCTTAATGACAAGAAAAGATCTATAGCTATTCAACAATACATAACAAAAGCATTTAAGTTTACTAGAGATAACATAAATCAACTTTTAATTAACTAGATTAATTTTAATTGCTACTTAATCACTCAATTAACTAAATCTAATTGCTCTTAGGAGCAATAAAATTTAAAATGCTGGTTAGAGCAGCAAAGTTTACATAGGTTGATAATCACTAGTATTGGATAGGACATGAAGAAAATGAGCTCTTTAGGTAAGGAGGAAGGGAGTGAGTACTGGTAATCCATCTGGAGAAAAGCCTAATGATAGAGAATGTGAAGGACTTGCTTATTAAGAATAAGTTTAAAAGAAACAATGATGAACATAGAACTGCTTGTGTAATAATCTTCATTGTAGCATTTTGTATTATAGCAGAAAAAATAGCAAAACCAACCTACCATAAATATCTGCCATATGGGAATAGTTAAATAATTGGGGAACAGATACTTGTAGTACTGCACTGGAAAGGGAATTTATACAGATCTACATTTATAACATAAAAATATTATAATATGTTAAATGGAAATTAGTGTACAGAAGAAAGCATCATATACCATAGTTTAGTTAAGATAGTAAATTGTGTGTACATGTGGATTAGCATGAAAAAATCCAGAAGGATGTAAATGAAAACATTAATAGTGGTTATCACTCAGTGTTGGAATTATGGGAAATTTTCACTTCCTTTTATACCTTTCTCTGTTGTCTGCATTTCCTACAATTATGATGAATTACTCTTATTAACAGATAAACCAATTAGGCATTGTTTTTATTGAGGATGAGAAGGCCTGAGCAACTTCAGCAAATTCCCATGAAAGTCTCTAACTACATCCTCCACGATGTTCCCTAATCTGAAAGTATAATTTCCTGCTTCAGTTTATAGTACTTCAGAGGTAAATAAAGGGACTAACAAGAGAGAAGCATCTTTTCACAGATCATAAAAGTTCCATTTTGCTAGTGAAAAATTCTCTTTTCATATCCCTTAGGTACTCTATTAAGGCTCCATATGGAAGGAAGTAAAAAAGAAACTTGCAAAGACACAAAGACCCTCTCTGAAGAGAGCTCTCATGGTCAGGACAAATCCCGTCAGCCTGCAGTTAACTCCCTTGGAACCTGGTACATGTACTGTGGTCAGATTCAAAGGCTGAGAGCTGGCCCAGCATGGTGGCTCCTCCCCCGTAATCTTAGCTACTCAGGAGCAGAGATAGGGGGATCCAAATAGAGACTAGCAAGGGGGGAAGTTGTCAAGACCCTATCTTAGAAACAAAATACAAATCAAAGAGCCAGGGGCATGGCTCAAGTGACAGAGTGCTTATATGAGCTAGGCCCTTTGTTCAATTCCCAGCACCAACAAAATAAAACAACACATGCACACACAAAAAATAGTGTCAAAGCTGAGGAAATGGCTAGTGATTTCTAAGCTTAGGGGATGACTGAGGAATACAGGCCCTCCATGTGCTCAGTGACACCCATAGACCTCTTGTCTCTACACTTAGATTCCAGGTTGTATTTGTGTCCCTCGTGAGCACTCAGCATGTTATCTTCAGCTTTCCTGAGAACAGTACAGTCCTTAATATTGTCAAACTTACTCTGTCTGCTGTGAGAATGCAGCCAAG
Organism: Castor canadensis; assembly: GCF_047511655.1. Classification (NCBI taxonomy): domain Eukaryota; kingdom Metazoa; phylum Chordata; class Mammalia; order Rodentia; family Castoridae; genus Castor; species Castor canadensis. The sequence goes on from NC_133394.1 coordinate 87,746,531, forward strand.
CTGACTTGTGTTTGAATCCTACTGTTGCCATTAGTATTATGTGATTTTAGTTGGGTAACTGAAGTCTCAAAAATTTCAGTTGTCTTACCTGTAGAACAGGGATAATACCATTGCACTTAATTCTTGTGAAGGGTGAAGTGGCATAAATATAATGCCTAACACATGGTCAGTGTTTCAGAAATAAAAATTAAGCCATTCCCTGCATATTAAAACAAAGCAGGTATCAACCTCCATTAGTCATAAGTTGGCTGACCATACAATATATTAAACAAATGAGATCACTTTTGAGTGAAAGGGTGTTGCTTTAGTTATGCCTAGGTAAAATGAAATCTACTGCTGGCCCTGGGAAAATTGAGATGGATGGTTATTCTGGTTATAAGATTCTTAATGTGATATTGTTAGTTATGTGACATTTACAATGGCTGGTGATTTATTATCAGTATTGAATCTGGATGATTTATTTAGGATACACAGGTTGGGAGAATATGATGATTCCCTGAGAATGCATCCATTGTGTACATATGTTGCATTACTATTATTTGCATGGTGGTGACCCTCATGGATTGTTATTTATATTCCTGTTGCCTACCATATTGTGCATGCCCAATAAATGTTTAGTGAATTCATGACCAGAGGCCCTGAAACTATTAGTCTCAGCTGCCAAGAAATGGCCCCCTCACTTTCTGGGTGGTTCCTGGCAGTGCGCCTAGTTTTCTAGCAGTTAGCTAATTGTACTGTGATGGTCAGCCTGAGGCAGCAGCAATCATCTCTACTGCCTATTTGGTCAATAATAAAGATTGCTGATTGCTGCTGTCCATATGATGCACTGGGAATTTCTGAGAGGAGTCGGGTACCACCTGGCTTTCTTGGCATCCTATAGCTTCATTCTGCTTTATCTGAGGAGTCATATGTTGAATCTACTAGACTATGAACATTTTGAGCACAACTACCAACATGGTCTTTAAATTGGAAGAGCATTGCAGTTTGCCACATAAATTTAGAAATTTCACTTATCTCTGGACCTATTTTCCATAGCTGTAGAATGAGGATAATAAAATAATACCTCACAGTATGACATCATGTATGCCATTCATCATTATAACTTGTAAGAACTGTGCAGAGCAGTCTATAAATCATAGTGTCTGTGCTATTAGCTTTGGATTTGAATGAATCAGTTTGAAGATAACTTTTGCTGAAGTGTTAGATCTTGAAAAAGTTACTTACCTTCTCCAAATCTCAGGCCTCAGTGTTGTGATGACTAAACTCAATGCCATGAAATAAGAAATAAGTATTGTTTAATGCTCAACAAATGAAAGATATTATTAATGTTATTCATGGCTAAGGTTACTTTAAAATTATTTTTGTTTTAATTTTGTATATAACAACTATAAAATAGAAGAGTGCTATCAACATTCTTATTCACAATTAGAAAATGAAGATTTATTTGGTTTTGAGTTGTTGAGAATCAACAGTAAGTTGATAGGTACAATACATAGAAATGATTTTTTTGTAGCATTTTATGATGTACAAAGTATTTTCAGAATTTCAATGCCAGGAATAAATTATGGGTTGTTAGTATGTTTCCATGCATTATTATGGATTGCATTTGTTCTTTGCCATATTATTTGAGTTTCTCTGAACACTAAAAGCCATGTGTAACTCATTTACCTGGCTGATTTAAGAGGAGTTTGATGGCTTCCAAAAGTTTCCACTCTTACTTTCCTCGCCAGAAAATCAGAATGCAGGTGCATCAGAGAGATTGTAGGGAGTTTAATGTAGATTTGTCGGGTGTGGGGAATATATTCAGAGAAACACTTTTTGTAACTCTGTGTGTGTGTGTGTGTGTGTGTGTGCATGTGTGCAAAAGCATGTCTGTGCGTTAACACACCATACATAACAAAGAAGCAATGGGATGGGATTTAATTAGAAAGAAACTCTGGACAAAGACAAAGACAATGCTTGGGAAAATTTCCAAGCAAGAGCTTAGAACTCTACTCTCTTTAGAAGTCTCTTGTTTATTATTTCCTAGGTGTCACAGACAATTTATGAATACTTCTCAATTTTAGTACTTTATATATTTACTTGTAATTATATTAACATCTTTGTGATACCATTGCTCACAGTTTCCATTTCAAAAACTTCTTCTGTTATTAAATTGTCACTCAAAACTGGGTTAGAAGCAAGAATGAATGATTCAGTACTCATTCTTATTTACCCATTCATCTCTGTAGATGAAATATCAAGACAAGAATTCTAGGGCATCCTACATATTTTGGAAAACACAGCAAAAATACATTTCACGATCTGTGAATTCTGTGAGCTCCATTGCAAGTGTCAGACACAGTAACATTTCTAGTCAGTTAACAGAGATTTTTGTACCTTGGAAAGTTAAAATATTTTTAAATGTTTTAGAGGGACACAAGTTCTTTAGAAAACAGAAAGAAAGTCTCTAGTTAACAGAAGCTAAAGATTTCCCTTCCAAGACTACAGTTTTCCTGGGCAAACACCCAACCTCACATAGAGAAGCAGCTGGAGAATCTAAAACTGACTGGTTTTGTCTAGTTTATACCCACAATTTTCTATTTTAGCTTTGAAAATAGCTACCTTTCTGGTCTTATTATTAAAAATGTTTATTGCTTATTTTGATGGCCATCTATCTATCTAAAAGAAAGGGAATCTGCTGATGCATTTGAGGGAACATTAGGCACCCTTCCCCACTCTGCTTTGAAGCTGCAGCTATGGTTGGCTGTTTGATTAACTTTTTGCTGAACCCAACCATCTGGCTGCTCCCCATCCTTATCAGGACAGGAGATTCCAAGAGGGTCTCTTTACTTCATCCTGTCCTTGAAACTTATCACCTACATTTTATGACTACTGCCCATTATTCTGTCATTCTCTCCTGCAGCTGCCTTGGAATCCAGAACGGACAGGAATGATCAATAACATCTTTATGACTGAAACTGGAGCCTTGCAGGACAAACACCCCCCTCCCCAAAGAGAACAATCACTTATAATGATGAGTCTGCACCCTAGAGCAGGAGTAATCATATCATGGGAACCAGATTGCTCCCCAAATGATAACAGAGATAACAACTTCTCTGGAGCCCTCAAAGAACAAGGACTGAGCTAAGGGAGAGTGCAAATGCATTCCCCCACTACCACAAATTATGCAGTCAAGCTTCCCACATTTGGGGAATGCAATGAGTGCAATGGATGAGCTTCACTCTGGGAAAACCACCTCCATGATCATGGTATCTCCCCTGCCAGTTGATTCAATTCAAGAGGTGGAACCAGCAAGGATGGAGGCCAGCTCTACACTGATTATGGACAACCAGAAGTCTTTCAAATTCTTGCCCATTTATGTCTGTGTTTTTTGTATTAAAAGTCTACAGAAGCACTGTGCTATAATTGCCTTGTCCCTGGACTGGAGGTTCCAGAATTTAAGGATCTTTGAAGCATGTCTCCTTAACCTCTTCCTCATGGCTCCTCAAACAACCTGGAACTTTGTTCATTCATTCACATGGAGAACTACAGCTCTCTCTTAAGTCTTACCTGCTGAGAACTCCCCTGGTTCAATCTGAGAAACTATACTGTATCCAGATCAGCATACTGAAATGCTTTCTCCCAGGAGCAGAGCCTCTAGTGTAGTACCTCTCAAATTTGCTCACCAAAGTACTCTTAAGAAAAGAGAAGAGTGAATAATTACTTCTAACTAGGATAACAGCAACTTTAAAGGTGATTCTAATATCTGGAGGTATATTGAAAGTTTGATTTTTAAAAAATATTGTTGCAATTCATTTATAAATTCCCATTACAAGATAATATTATTATACAATGCTACACTGCATAATATAATGCATAATTTTAATAGTTGACACTACTTAATAACATGTTAGTACAGAGCACATCACTGTTTGTAATTATGTGATTCTTATTGGTTCCATATAAAATATCACCTCTAAATAGTTAAGTTAAAATGATCATTCTGAAAAAAAAATGTAAGTGTGTACCATAATTATAATCATTGCTAATATATAATGTGACTTTCATTTACAACATTTTACATGGTTGTAATTAATGCCTTTGATTTGTCAAGTCATTTGACTGTAGAAGAATTATTGAACGAGCTATTATTGAAAAGGAATTGAAATATTTGCTGATGAAAGTCAGGGCAAAGTGGTTAAATACTGTATACTTGTTATCTACCTTTATCTTTCTATCTGCCTATCCATCTATATACATTCTAAATGTTCATAAGTACAAAAGGCCAGTTTCTTGCAAAAGTGGACCTGAATGATTGAACTAAGAATAATTGCAGGCAGATTTAATTTGTCATAGTTGTTTAGAATCAAAGGAAAGAAGTATTGAGAGATTTCTTGTTCATGTAATATGGGAATGAGTAGTGCAGTTGTGTTTGAATGTTAATTAACATCTGTATTACAAGCTGAAGTTGAGTAAAAACTGGACCCAGTGCCAGGAGAAATGACTTAAGGCAATTTATACATCAGAGGGTGATTAATATACAATCACACAAAAGTATAGGTTATAAATTTGTAATGGTTTTTCAATTTTTAGTTCACTACTAAGACAGAGAGGTATTTACATTTTTCAGAAGCTGCATGTTGGTCAAAGATCTCTCTTTCTCATAGTGCACCTTGTTTGGGTAAAGGACACAACAGACAATGTGTTTTGTGACATCAAAGTGAAATTACTTCCTGCTTATCTCTTAGATCTTTGCTGTCCAAAACTATCTGGGGTAATAGAAATGTTTCATATCTATGCAACCCAATAAAGGTAGCCATTAGTCACATCTGCTACTGACCACTTGAAATGTGGTTAGTTAAACTGAGGGATTGAATTTTTAATTTTATTTAATGTCAACCAAAATTGAATAGCCACATATGGCTAGTGGCTATGGGATTAGTACAGTCTTATTTGAGCCTTCCAACTCTTTTTTTCTACTGAGAGAATGTTTCTGAGTAGTCAGCATGATCAGATGCTAGTCTTCTAAACCCAAGATCCAAATTAAAGCCCAAGCTGTCATTCAAACTCCTGAAGAACTACTTTTTAAACTTCCTCCCACCTCCATCCACTGTTGTGTATATACATTAATGAATAAGTTACTACTATTCAGGACCTCTTGACTCTGACGGTGGTCATGATAACACTTTTCAAATTCTCAGTGGTTCAAAACAGATACTTTTATTTTATTTGCTTTGAATAAAAAGCTTTATAGTTGAATTAATTATTTTACATCAGTTATAAAAGTCCAGAGCTTGGCTCTGTCATTTTTCATAAATTCTATAAACCCAGAAGCCCTTTTAATGAGTTAATCTTCAATTATGGTCTGATTTGGACTAGTGTGCATCAAAGGTCCTTGGCTTTAAAGCTTGGTCTCCAGAGTGATGCTATTGGGAAGTGGTGGAAACTTTAGGACCGGGGCTGAGTGGGAGGTCCTTAGGTCATTGAGGACATGCCCTCAATGGGACCCTGGTCTCTTCTTCTGGCTGCTTCTGCCTCCTGTCTTGTGAGCTCAATGGTTTGCTCCACCACACATTTCTGCCATGATGTATTGCCTCATCAGAGGCAATGGGGTCACTCAGTATTGGATGTGAAACTCCAGAACTGTGAGCAAATACAAACCTTTTCTCTTTATAAGTTATTTTAGGTATCATATTGTAGTAACAAGAAGCTAGTGGACAGTATTAATCATCCCATTTTTCTACTTATTTTATTTTCTCTTCACATCCTAACTCAGGTTAGACCTGAGACTATAGTGTATATGTGTCTGATGACCACTCTAGAGGCTGACAAGTTTTCTTTCAAATTCAAATATTATCCTAGAAATTTAGAAGAAAAAGAATGATAACAAAGTCCAAGATTCTTTATGATTTTATGCTTAAATAAAATACTACATTTTTATTCAAATCAATATATGTGCTCGTGTTAGGTGATTTCTTATTTGCTCTCAAGGCATGAGGTAATTTTCTTATGTGCCTAACATACAGTTCAAAACAGGAGTCTTTTTGCCACAAGACAGAAATATCTCATTTGATGATCAACTCTCTATCTCAACTCTAGATTGCCAGCTAGATTCTACTGGAGTGGAATAGAATTTTAAAATAATCCTTTACTACCCTGCAAGAGGAAATAGGAACTACTGATGACATCAGAACTGTAATTTCAAATGCCCTCATCCTAGCCTACTAAGCCTAAAACCTGTCTTTGAAATATATTATCTCTTGGAAGCATTGCAAGGTGAGCTTCAAACCAAAGGAAGTAGATGGACTGCTCTGAAGGGCCTAGTTATCTTTGGATACACATTCCCTAGTCAGGCATGCACTCTACTTCTGCATTATAAAATCAACCAACAACTACATAGACTTATAATTTTCTAATTCATGTTATTGATGCCAGCTTAAATACAGTATTTGTGATCATTTCAATTGGCAAAAATTTGAAATTGTATCATTAATTTCTTGTATTTCTAACAAATAAAATAACTTAATAAAATTATAATTGCTGAAGTCATTTTTAAAAATTCATTTATGTTCATGTGTATGTGTTTATGGAAATGGAAGAACTCCAGAAAGCAGGACTGAAGTCTTATAAACACCAAAATATTTCTCTTAAGTCAGTCCATTTGGGGGAAACTGTGTCACATGGTTCTTGTGCATAATTGCCTCACTTTTTGACTGCTGCCTTCACATCTGGCTTGAGTCCCATGAGATAGAGGCTAATTTTGACTGTAACCTGATGGCAATTTGCCTGTGTGCAGAGTCTGACGGTGTAGTTGGCTGATATTTTGCATTACGGGTGGGAGCATAATCATAACTCCATCCCTGCTTCAGTGACATTCTGGTGGATCGCTCTCTCTCTCTCTTTCCTTTGTTCCCTCCCCTATCCCTCATCCTATGTTCCCGTGTGTGTGTGTTTGTGTGTAAGTGCATACGATATAAAGGGAATGTGAAGGAGAAAAACACCTGCTACTCTCTGGTTTAAAACCTTGCCAATTACCAATGGTTTTCAGTTGTTTGTCAGAATAGTTTTCTTTCTCTATAGACTATAACTCCGATGCCCAGGTAATTACTGATTTGGACTTGAAGCAAACAAAGGATGGATTTTCTTCCTAGAGTCCTCCAATAGACCTGAAGGAAATATGTACAGTAAACAGGGCAGAGGGTTTGTTTTCAGTACTGGGGTTTGAACTCAAGGCTTCATGCCCTGCAGGTGCTCTACTGCTTGAGCTATGCTTCCAGCCCTTTTTGCTCTAGTTATTTTGGGAACAGATTCTCTCTTTTTTGCCTAGAATGGTCTGGACCTTCATCCTCCTATTTTATGCTTCCCACCATCACTAGGGTAACAAACATGCATAGTCACATCCAACTTTCTGCCACTGAGATGGAGTCTCACAAACTTTTTTGCCTGGAACTTTGATCCTCCCATCTCAGTCTCCTGTGTAGCATGGGATGACAGGTGTATGCTACTGCACACAGCTATAAGCTCACATGGGGGTCTTGGGAACTTTTTTTGCCCAGGAGGGCCTCAAATTGTGATCATCCCAAATAGCTAGGACTCTGGCATGAGTCACTGGCACCTGGCTCAGAGAAGAGGAATTCTTACAAAAAAATAAAACCAATAACTACCTGAAATGACTACTGTATATAGTTTTTGCCATTTTTAGGTTCATAATACATATTTATGTTAAATTTAAAGTGATGGGAGCTAGTTTATATCACAAAGGCTATTAGAAGAGTCCCATTCATTCCACTGCTCATCTCTTCATAAAGGAGGCTGAATTTCCACTGTAACTCCTAAGGGGGAAGAATAGTGAAAGATACTTCCTATTTCGTCATCCTTTCTTTCATGACTCTTTCTGACGGGAAAAGGAGGTGAAAATTGGCCATTCATCCATTGATTCACATTTCCTGATGGGTATGTGATAAGATTTAAGGTTACAGCCAATTGTGTTCTTGTTCTGCTGGGCTCTCTAAGCTTAATGAGATGAAAGGAAGGTTATATGTCCCTTGTGGCTGCATTTTGAGGGTGTATTAGTCCATTTTCCATTGCTATAACAAAATACTTAAGGCTTGGTGGTGAATGATGAAAAGAGTTTTATTTAGCCCACAGTTTTGGGGAACTGAAAATTCAGACGGCATGGTGCTGTATCTTATCATGGTGGATCACATCGCAGCAGGAGTACAGGTGAGAGGGAGAGATAACATGGAAAAACAAGAAGCAAGAGAGAGAAAGGATGGGCCAGTTTTGCTCATCAGGGTCCCACAAGAACTGTTTTAATCCCTTCCTGGGGCAATACTCTCAATATGAACTACCTTGCACTGAATAGGCTCTATTTTTTAAAGGTTCCACCTCCTCTCAACGTTGTCATGCTGAGAACCAGCTTCTAATACATGAAACTTTGGGGGACATACTCAAACCATATCCAAACCATAGCAGGGTGTGTACATGGGAGAGGTTCTAATAATACCCTCCTTCCAATCTCCCCAGACAGGAACAGGAGTTCCCCTGTATTCATTGGTTATAAACAGCATTGGAGCAGCATTTTCTACCCTTATTCTCATCCTTTCTTTTTATCCCATTGATAATGTGAAGAAATGGTAATTCAGAGTATGCAATTCAGCCTCCTTTGACTTTACCCTTTTCAGAACTTTTCAATTGAGGACTTACATGTTTCTACCTTCCAAGAAGTCTCTCTACTGCTTAGGGTTGTCCTAAAATTTTGCAGGTAAGTTCAACTCAGGGAGAACGGTCCTCAGATCAAACACCAATCAAATACTGCCATTAAGGTTTATTTTTTGCTCCCTGTCTGATGCTTTTATCTCTATTTCCAAACTTTTCAGAACTCTAGGGGAAAATGGGATGCTCTGATGGCTTTCTTCAAGTAGAGAAATCAGTAAAGGTGAAAAAGAATAAGACAATTAGGGCATGTTTACCACTGCTTGGATTCCAGCCCAGATAATCCTAGCATTAATTATTCTCCTTGATCAGAAACATGAGGAAAATGCCCACTACAACCCAGGGTCAAGTAAAGACTCATCTTGGAAGTATAGGAAGTACAATTAATGAATCAAAAAGCTAATTTTATAGAACATTTACTTTGTGCTATGAACACTTGTGTGATTCATGTGTAATAACTCAAGTAATCTTCACAACACTGTAAGATAGGTTCTGTAGGGAAGTAGGAAGACATTTAATAACTTGCCCAAGGACAAAGTTGGGATTCTAATGCAAATTGTTTGGCTTCAAGTCCAAGTCCTTAACATGCATAATATAATCACCTTTTAATTAATAATAGATGAAATCTAATTTTTTAAAAAAACTTTATATTATTAAAATGAGAGGATGAAAGTTTTAAGTTAAATATAGCAACAAAGGTAGAAGAGTCTCACAAACCTCGACATATGATAGAAGTGAGATTGACCACGCTCTCTATCTAAACTGAAGGAAGGAGGATCTAGTCTCCTGGTTCTCTCTCAAGTTATCACTATCCTTTTCATCATGACTTCATTGCTGTTGGCTTTTTTTCCCTAAGACATGATCAGGACAGACAAAAAAATGCTTCCAAGTTATGATTTTCTATGGATGTTTGGATAATAGAATCCTAAATACTAGAGAAAGAAAGTACTTTAAGATCACCTAGGTGAAAATGAAGACTTCCAAGAAGTGCAGTAACATAGCAAAGTGCCCAAACCCAGACCTTTGCATTGTCAGAGCTAGAATCCCCGGTCATACCAAATACTATTGAAAAAATAAATCCATCTCAAACTTAAAAATCACCCATACTATAAGAACACCTATTTTTGTGAACAAAAGACCTCACAAATTCTTAAATTTTGTGTATCATGTATCTACATTATAACCCTATGCTATTGTGCTTTTCTATCATGCGTGTTCATTTTACTGGTGATATATCTATATATATAATATAGATATATATTAATAGTTATAGATAGCTGACTTTCAGTTCTGAGACTGTTGACCATTTTAACTCTGATGCTTTATGTTATCAAACACATCTCTACCAATAAAATAGGGTTTTACACAATGTGTATTTTTTGGTAACCATAACTTCCAGAATGATGTGGAAGTGTGTTCATGGTGCCTATTATCAATCCTAAGCTCCATCCAACCTTCTAATATCTATAAAGGACCACTCCTAAACAGTATTTCAAAACACTTCTCTGGCATGACAACTGGGGCAGTTACAGTGACTACTGTGACTCCCTTAGAGTACTCATTTATCACTGAGTCAGCTGCTCTGATGTATGAGGATCCCATGAATTCCTCAGAGGTACACAAAGTCTGTAATTTCCTGTTAAGGAAAAATGTGACTTGAGGTTAAGAAATAAAATGTGTTTTCATGTTATTTTCACTTTTTAAATATATTTCTATTAAAACTGTAATGTTTAACTAAAAGTCATTCCATTTTGAAACTATAAGGCACTTTGAGAGATCATCTTGAGCAAAATTCCTTAGCCTCTTAATGTCTCATTTATCTCACATATAAAACGAGGCAATAAAATTCCTGCCTCATATGGTCATGCAAGATTTAATGAGATAATACATGTGATTTCTCCAAGCACAAACAGAATAAAGGCCTAGTTAGTATCAATTAATGTCATTAATCTTATTCAGTCTTCCTATTTTCAAGTGATGAAATGCTGTCGTATCCTATTTGGATGTCTACTTACCATGTCCCCTTTAGGAGCTAAACCCATCAGCACAGTGGGTTGCTGATACATAACAAAGGTAGGCACCTGAAGAAGCTGGGTCAGTGTTGGCAAAGCTAGGGAGTTAAATTAATTAATTTGATTAAGTTTAGATCTTTATCATTCTAAAATGGACAGAATATGGTAAAAATTACTACAGAAATAAAATTACTGAACTAGTGAATCAGACATTCAGGAATTATTTTTTAAAAACTGTTTAAGTACCAAGTACAGAGCTTCTAAAACAATGATGTTGATAATAATAATGGGACATGAATGTAAATGGGGGACGCTGGGGCATCAGGGGAAGGGACAGGGTGATTTGTGGGTATTTCAATACTGCTTCTAATGTGGATCATGTTATGTTGATAATAGGTTATGATTCTCCATTTATGATTTGAAAATGTCCAACTTGTGCCCAAGCTTATTTACCTCTTTTTGAATGCAGCATGGTTGACAACATTTTAGAAAGTCATTCCCAGTGAACAGAAAATAACAGAAAAATGTTCAGTCAAGCAATTTTTATTTCCATAATGTATAATGAAAAGCTCTTCATTATTTGAGGAAAATGATACAAACTCAGCAAAGCTTAATACATCAGTAGTGAAGTGTCTCTCACAGTTTCACTCACAGTTTCACTGTGATACACTCTCTAAGTGGATTTAACTAAACAACCAAATTTCATTTTGCTTCTATGAACTATAGTAATAAAGAAGTTTTTCTCAACTTCTAAGGATGAAACTTCTTACCAATATAGGAAGGCAACAGTTATTAAATAAATTAAAAGCATCTTTAAAGTTTTTCCATATACATATAATATATATATTTTAAATTGCCATTAACTGTACAAGCATTAAATTCTCCACTAAAACCTTTATAGAAACTAGTATGAAAAATTGAAGGGAAGGCATAGTTTTTAGAAACATGGGGTCATTTTATCACTTAAAAACTACATTAAAATACAATTCTCAAAGGAAGAAAAGCTATGCAGAAAAGTCAGACTTACCCAAGAATTCTTAATTTCCTACTTAATATTACACATCAGGTGTGCACAGGTATTCTCTAACTCCACCTTGATTCTACAGGAAGTCAATGTCCAGGCATTAGTCACTTGTTAACACAGAGAAAAGTGAAAAGAGCAAGAGAAAACTGCAGAATGTAATTGCGTCAAAACTTGTATGCCAGCCAGATGGTAGTATTACACATGTATGGTTGCCTATGAAAATATTAAATGGGATGTATGAGTTTTATACATAAATATTAAGGTAAAAACCTTATCTTAATGAATATGATCATCGTTAATATAGAGTAGGTGAATATAAAAATTAACCTGGAATACTGTAGCCCCGAGATTTGAAGAATCCAATCTTCCAGTTTATATTATACAACCCCAAATTCTATAAATTGTATATTATTTACACGGATTACAACGAAGTATTCTTAAAATGGTGTATTGACATTGGTAGTACCTTAAGTGGAATTCTAGAAGCAGTTATTGTAAAAAGAATTTGTTTTTTCAATAACGTGTGTGTGTGTCCCATACTGGGGACTGGAATGGCTAGGGCAGTGGCTGGAGAGGGAGGAGGGCCACTTGATTTAAGAAATGGCATTTATAAATGTAACTTCCTTCTCATTAATGTCAATTTATTATCAGATTTTCCAAAAGGCCATGTAGGAAGTGTATAGAAATTAGTACCTAACAAATTGAAAAATAGGCACTTATTTAACTTTTTATTTTACATATTTTTATTAATTAGATGATAGTGCATTTATTTCTGCCCCCAGTATTTAAAATTAGTACTTATTTGTTCTCTGGGAATAAAAACTTTTTCCATTAGTAACCTACTATGTTATTCATTCAGTAGAAGTTGAAAAGTTACCCAGAGATAACTACTAGCGAAATTTATTTCCATTGCTAAAGCTCGTTCACTGTGGGTTAATTTTTTTATATCAATTACTACTTAACATAAAGTCATAATTAGTTGATGCTTGAAAATTTTTATTATTTAGAGGACTTTTTGGCCATCATAGGATTTAATCTATGACAAGCAGGCACTGATTCAAATTAAGAAAAATGACAGATATTTGTATATAGAAAGCTGAGCAGTAAGACTAAGAATTGCCAGAGATTTTGGCTGATACAACTTTAGGAAAAACTAAATTAAGAATTCTATCAAATCTTCCTAGGAAAAATAAATTTTCTTTGTTGAAAGACAGTATGACCAGTGTATGACAGCCACCTTGGCCCATTTCGATCTTATGATTTTGCTTTCAAATTTGTAAAAAAAATTATTGCAATGTAATTTTGTCCCTATCTCAGTTTGAATCTTTAACTTTATGCTACTAAAACAAAAAATGCAGTAGAAGAAAGCCAGCAGCTTAGTCACCAGACAATTCATTTTTTCGAACTTGTATGTCTCATTCAGAGGTAACACTTATCCACACCAATTCTTGTGTACTTCAGAAGTGGCAAAGATCTTTTTTTCATGACAATCTTCTTTTAATAGGCTTCCAATAAAATACCACTTAGACCAGAGAAGGCTACACTCATTTACAAACACAAATGCTGCTCCTGCATTTGGCTTCTGAACAGAGATGTTTGCAGTGCCTTTATACCTATCACTATCATCCCTTCAAGGAAGATATGTATGAAATAGCTTGTTAGAAATCCAACCTTCAGCTCCAAAAGGGCCATCCAACTCAAGTAGTCAGTCTCTTAATTGTACCACAGAGGACACTTAAGACACACAGTTAACACTTAAGACACACAGTTAACACAGTGCCTTTCACAAAATTGATGCTCAATAAATATTTATTAGATGACTGAACCACCATAGATAGGCTCAGGCAGAGATGGAATAAAATCCCTTATCTTCTGATATTGCACATCTTCTGAAACAGCTCACTTATTTTTAATCACCAGCTGAGACTGACCTAAGATGAGGACTAAACACACATACAACATAAATGACCATCCATGGCCTGAAATCAGTTCTACTTCCCAAGTGAATACGTGAGTGAAATATTTTTAAAATAATTTTCAAGGGCAAAAGTAGAAGATATTTGTGATGAATGAAAATGGAAAAAACAAACCAGTGTCTGTATTTGATTCCCTATCCTGGTGGATACTTTTTTTAGTGAGCTCTACCGAAGTGTAGATTCCATGACTGAGACAAAAGCCCTGATCTATGTGAAGAATGCCTGAACCTGGATGTGGTTGAAGAATGATATCCAATATATGATTGTAATTAAGTTGGTCATTTAAAGAGATCTGTAATAATCCATCTGTTTTGAGGCCTCAATATTTATGGGTAACTTCACAGGAAGGAAAGGAATAGCAAGAGAGCTAAACATTTAATGGCTTCAGAAAGGATTTTTGAATTCATTTTAGAAAAACAAGTAAAAATACTTATAAAAAAAGAAGTACAGAAGAAGAATTACATCTGGGTTTTCAAAAACTGAGTTGCTGGTTCCTTTTTTCTGAGGGGCAATGAAATGAAAACACCTGTATTTCCAAATAAATGGTTGGGTCAGGTTGTCACTCTTTGCATATAATTCTGTCATTTTTGGTAAAGTTCATGTAAGTGAATGTTGCTTGTTAGACTATAAAATTTAAAAAAAACAGAATCTTGTGTAAGCTGAGTTATAGAACCAGATCAAATGAACTTTCTTACAGAGGGCACAGGTATTTGGCATGTGTTCACACACACTAACACTCAGCACACACTCAACTCACACAATGATTTGTGGAAAAAAAATCAAGGGTAAGCAAGTCTCATAAACTTTTAAAATAAACATCGAGATTGACTGGACATTTTAGCACTTGCTGAGTTTCTCAGGAATCTGAGGTCATAAGCCTACTTAAAAACATGAAATTACTTTTTAATTCCTCTTTGTCATTAGATGAGCAGAGATAAGTGATAAGCTCTCACGGTTTTCCAATCTAATTCAAAATCCCATTACGAAAATAAATCACTGTGTTTGCTAACAGTTTGACAAACAGCTTGTGTGATAATTTTTCTTTTGTGATTAAAAGAAATAGATGTCCACATTTACCAAATATTGCTTTTGGTTACATTCAGAAACAAATACAGTCCAGTTCTGCTTGGTGGAAATTTTCAATCTATTTGTTCCTTCTCTTCAGACTATTAAAAAACAATCTTTTGGGACAAAATGCATTGGCAGTGCAAAAAAAAGTCCATAAAAATAAACTAATGATTGAATTAAGTATTCAAATGAGTTCTTTTCCAAGTTATCTGCAAGCGCAGGATTCAACAGTCATGTTAGGATACACTTTAAGCACTACGTTCTTATTTTCATCAAAAAATAAGATGCTGAGAGAGGACATCTTTTCTGGCACACAGCAAGGCTCAGGAATCCCAGGAACAACTCCCACAGCTCTCACTATGCTTTGGATGGTAGCATGGTTTGACGGCTTCAAAGACTAGAAAAAAAAACAAGAGAAAAACATATGTGTTAGGTGGAACCGCTTTCCCTCTGCTCAGTCCTCATTACACTTATATGAATTTGTTCCAAGAATTCTCAAGAAAACCCTGCATCATTGCACATTCAGCCCAACCTCCTATCCAGCCACCCCAAACTGATTATCACTATTAAGTGCCTGCTATGTTCCAGGAATTTTATGCTAGTACCTTCTAAACAAAACCACCATTGATAAGTAGATTCTCTAAGGTTTTCAATAACAGGATTGCAACAATGAAAGTTTTGGTCTTGATGCTATGTTAATTATAAAGAACTCTAGCTTGGCACTGGCTTGTGCCTATAATTCTAACTACTTGGGAGGCTGAGATTGAGAGGATCACAGTTTTAGGCCAGCCTGGACAGAAAAAAAGTCCCAAGAACCAAGACTCTATCTCAACAGGAAAAAAAGCTGTGTGAGGTGATGTGTATCTTTCATTCCAGGTATGGTAGAAATCATAAAATAGGAGGATTGAGGTCCAGGCCAGCCTGGGCAAAAAGCAAAACCTTATTTCCAAAATAACCAGAGGGATGGGGGAGGAAGGGCTGAATGCATGAATCAAGCAGTAGAATACTTGCCTAGCAAGCACAAAGCTTTGAGTTCAAGCTAAAATAAATAAATAAATAAATAAAACAAAACCAAACATCTAACAAACATCCTATTTAACAGAGAGAAAATTGTTATCTCTGATATAGTGGTATTTATGCATTGTAGTTCAAATAGAACTAAGCAGGGCAGAGGGGCATTGGATTATTCAGGTAACAGTTGCCAAGAGGATGAATTGGATGGTTACTATTTCACTAATGCAATTATTCAACTCTCAGAAACACAAATTGGAGTTAAAAAAGACTACACTATTGACCACTGGGGGGGTCACCGTTGGTCCATGGGTTTAGACTTAAGCTTGATAGCATTCTAAGAGTGGACTGTGTCCTCTGGGAATAAATTAGGGGGTGTAAGGTTATCCCATGGATGTCAGAGGTCTGACCAAAGAAGTCTGGGTTCAATCTCTTCCCTGAGAAAATGCCAAATGGGACCATTAGCATCCATGTGAAACATATGGTTTTACTTATAAAGTCCCATACAGCTCTGTTCTCCATAAAAGCATTCATTGGAGGAGGAGTCAATATTCTAAGCCCAGGATGTTAAGTAGTGCCAGAATGGTCCAAAGAACTCCAGAACAAAAGTCACACTTTTCAACATCAGTTCTCATCAATGTCTGTCTTATGTAGATGAAATTAGTTTTGTATTAAACACATTTTGAAATATAAATTTAAGGGTTAGGAGTATGGCTCAGTGGTAGAACACTTGCCTAGCATGTGTGAGGGCCTAGGTTTGATCCCCAGCATGAAAAAAAGGGGGATTTTGTAGAGACCAAATCAAGTCAGGAATAGGATTTAACCCAAAAGTCTGGCTATAATTTTAGGATTCTGAGACATTTCGTATAGCTCAGAGGCACCCTTGCCCCCATGAACTGGGATTTTAATTTCAAACTCCTGAAACTCCAGCACAGAGAACAAGGATAAGTTAAGATATGAAAGATAGATACAAGGGAAAGAAGAAGAAGAAAATAATATAGAATCTGGCATATTGTAAAAAAGGAAAAAAGAAAAGGAACAGAGGATCCTTTTTGGCAGATAAAGGGAAAATCTGATTTGTACCATTCTTTCTGTTCCTAGAGACTGTATATACATAAAGAATAGTTAACTTTCAGTTAATTCACTTTAATTGATTGCAAAGATCAGGCTCTTCTACTTTGCATATTTATGCCCCCATCATCAAAAGTATATGTACTTTATAGGGGGACTATTGGAGAAAAGGAAAGAGAATAGGGGAGAGAGGAGAGGAGCAAGGGAGGGTAAGAGGGGGTAGATATGATCAAAGCAAGTTGTATGCATGTGTTAAAATGTCATAATGAGACTCATTATTCTGTATAACTAAATATGGACTAACAAAAATCAAAACTCTCCACAAAATATGTGTACTTTATACAAACTGTCATCAGGATTGTACCATAGAAGTCAAAAGCCATTGTTTATTATTCCATCAGTATTGGTAATTTCTAAAAAGAACTTTTGTTCCATCTATTTTTCTCCATTGATTTAAAGCTATTCTAAAGACACAATCATCCAAACAGCTTTCCATGACCCCACCCAAAAGATTTTTAAACCAGATTTTCTGACATTATTCTGTTATTGGTAATGTTCGATGACCTCTATAATATTTACAATTCATAAAAAGTCAATTGACTTGATTAATAAATACTTGAGCAATAAATACGTTGCTCAAGCATTGTTTGTCCTCAGTGCCTAGAACAGTGTGTGCTCTGGACACTGACAAAATATTTGTTAAATGGGTGAAATGAAAGAAAAAGCAAACCCTCTGCTGTACCTATTTTGTGAAAATAATTCCCATCAATAAAAATAAAATATTCCGTGCAAATGACCTGGTGTAGATACGGAAAATATTTGTGGGTGTTTCCTAGGAAAATTCCTGTCCTCTTTTTAAAGCTCCAACTCAGAAATGATGGATTCACAAACTATGAGTGTATGAATAGTCTCTCATGGACTCACTGGAATTAGGCACAATCCCTTGATTTGGGGGTTGGTGTTTCTTATCAGGAACTAATATGAACTAACAAAAATCTCAGATTACTAGGGTGTTTCCCTTTGCTTTCATTATGGAGAATCCTCTGACCGAGCTGCCTTTACTAGGAATAATTATGTCATGCACAAGTGACCCGTGCTGTTAATTTGCTTGTGTGAAACATGTTATCAGTCAATAATTTCTATTTGTTTTTGAGTTCAGATCATGTTTCTCATGACTCTCTGTAACAAACTTAAAAAATATATCAACCACAAATGCAAATCTGCACTTTTTCCCTTGTCACTCTCTCTTTTTAAGGAATGTGAAACATGTCTTTAATATTAGTTCAGATAATTTTTTCTTACTTAGGGAATTCAATAGATTAAGACAATGTGTTTAGTGTTCATCTTCATCACCAAGAGATTAGAACTGGCAAAGTCAAGAAATTCATTGAGATTGTATCATTTTGAACTCATCAAATGAGAAATTTTTTATGTAGGATACTTGGTTCAAAGTATTTTGATTATTTGCTGCCTAAGTCTATATCTTTGCTATTCCTAGCTTTTGCACAATTCCATGCAAAAATAACTTCATTCCTCTAACCGTTGTTAGTTTCTTGGATCTCTGTCAGCAACAATGGCTCAATCATTTTCATTTGAAATTTCTGTTTTCCATCTCTGCTAAGGTGGTGAGGGAGGCAGAGGTGTAGAACTTGGCTTTAGCCATATGGGTATTTTTCATCTTATGGCAGAATTCCAAGAGTCTCTCTCGGAGAACAGATTGGCCCTAAGGGCTAGAAATCAGAAAAATCCAAAGTGCTGTGTCTGTGAATGAAATCTACAGTGGTCAGGGCTGCACCTGCCAAGCTGTGTATGTCTTTGAGTTGAATTTGATTACAAGTGCATTAGCAGGGGAGAGTATGTCATCGGCTAAGAGCCTTCATTCTTGACCTGGGCCATGAGGTTTTGCTCCAGTCCAGCCCACATGGGTGTGATGGCCCAGAAACTATCTAATTGGAATCAGTGAAAGGGCAAAGCCTGGAATCTGGGAAAGGCAGAGCACAGCTGTTCTGAATTACAAA
Organism: Castor canadensis; assembly: GCF_047511655.1. Lineage (NCBI taxonomy): Eukaryota > Metazoa > Chordata > Mammalia > Rodentia > Castoridae > Castor > Castor canadensis. The sequence continues at coordinate 87,765,408 of NC_133394.1, forward strand.
GCAGGTTGTCAATTTTTGCAGACGAAGAGCCCCACCATATAGAGCAGGCTTTTGCCCAGGAGGCCAAAAACAGGAGGGCCAACAGAAGAGTCTGGTCTGGGAGAATGTTCCTCTTGGGCAAAATGTGTATGTGAAGTCTGAAAGTTCTTTGGCACGTCAGTTATTCCATATGTGATGTATTGATCTGGTCAGAAACTTTCATTTCCCTCTGTTGGTTTAACTATACTTTTTATTTACATGGTTCACTCTGGTTGCCCTACTGGACACTGTGCTAATAGAAATACTTACTAACTATGCCTTCCCTTTACTTCATGCTTCCCATTCTTTTGCTCATTGTACCACTTGAAAGGTACAAAGCCTTAAAGACTTAAAGGGAGCCACTAGAAAGCTTTAAAAGTTAAGCAGATCCACACAAGGTGATGAGAGATTGAGAACTCTGTAACAGCCAAACTTCCACTCTCAACTTGGCAGAAGGAAAGCTCAAGCTCAGAGAGAAAACTCCATACTTATCCCTGTTATGTCTCCCTGGAGCTCTGATGCCATTCCAAGTTTTAACAAATATTATGATGAGTCCAGTTGCTGCAATGGATGCTGTCCTGATTCTCTAATGGAACCTCACTGGAAGAACTCATAGGCTATTGAGCCCTTGGGAGAATACTATTTTCAGCTTTGTGATGTTTGAAAAGGGACTAGAAACACTTGCAAAACATTTTCTCACCTTAAAGCTTTCATTTTCTTGCTCCCTTTCCTTATGTAGTCTTTCTTCAGTCTCTGGTGCTCATTTTCTATCTTCCTCAGTCTCTGCAACAGCCATTAGTAATGCCAATGGCAAATATTTACTGTGTGATTACTACATATACTACTGTCTCATTTCCCCATTTTTATTGTGTAGGCACTATTGTTTTTATTGGTATTTTACCCTAAAATTTTAAAGAGGATAAAACTAACAGGTAGAGAGTTTGAATAACTTATCCAAAGAACCAGTGCTGGTAAGTGGTGGAACCAAGATTTGAGTCAAAAGTATTCAGCTCTCAGTGTTGCTGCTCCAAGTGCAATCTATAAGTTAGTAGCCTTTGTACCACTTCAGAGCTTGTTAGATCTGCAGATTCTTAGACTCTACCTGCATAGCCACTGGATCAGAACTTGCATATTAATATGATTCCAGGAAGTTTAAAAGCCCATCAAGGCTTAAGAAGCCCTACTATGACCAAGCATTCATATTTAATTATTCTGCTGCACCAACATCTATCTCTGCTATTCTTAACTCATCCTTCATTAGATTTCAAATTATGATTCTTTAGATACTGGGAACTATAGTGAAGCTCTTCTGAAGTAACAGAGGACTAATAAATAGTAAAAGTAGGTAGAGCCAAGATGAATGGGGGACAGTTGGGAGCAATTGTAATGGGGAAGAGACTAAGCCAGTTTGTCCAGAGTTTGAACCAATTGAATATTTTCACATTAGTATTGCTTTCTGGAGCTTGAAAGCTGGAGTCCAGAGAGAATAGAAAAACTTCTTCCTCAGGCTACCCAGGAGAAATTACAGCTTATGAAAATGGGAGAAATTATTTGGTAAACCCCAAGATCCACCTAAAGCCTGTCATCCTGGACTTAAAAATAGATTTTGAATCCATTTCTGCCTCTCAATACCACAAGGCAAGCCATGCTGTAAAGTAATGATTCATCTCTGCTTATTACATTTGTCATCTTTTTGTGTGTGGAGTTAACCTTTAAAGAAGATATATATATATATATATATATATATATATATATATATATATTTCAAAGTGTATACATATACATGGAAGTGTATACAATCCTTACTTTGTGTTTGAGTTTACAAAACATGAAATCATCAAAAAAGACAAGATCTTAGAAAATGTAAAAGCTCATCTTTCTGAGACATTCTAACAAGAAAGATGGGATTTCAATCAAGTTTCTGGACCTAAGGTTCATCAGGTCTTGTGCAATTAGGCTTTGCTTTTATATGTATGTTATCCAATGCTCATATGAGCAGAAATTGGTCACTCTTGGAGGTAAAGATCTTTCTTCTTTATTATCAAACAATAACAAAAATTCATTCAAGTTCTGCAAAAATTAAAAAAAAAATCACAAAACAACCCTGAGACCTTTTATTTTTTCCTTTAAGAATTCTGTTTCTTGAGTCCATTTTTATTGTATAATAGAAATTCAAATTCTTTCAAAATGAGAATGGATGTACAGAAATAAGCTTAACCAAATGCTGGAGGGCATGACTGTATTTTGCTATACAGTGTACTATTTATACTCTACGTTCAAAGTGAACTGTCACTTGAACTTGCCTTGCAAGATAGAGGTGGGGTTGGAAAGGCTTCTGAAAATGTTTGTCAGAATATTGAGTACCAATATGATAAAATACAGTTCTCACTGATTTTGGAATAGACATAGGTAATTTCTGACAGGTTAAAATGGAAGAAATGGTTGAACCTGGAAGAAGTTTACAGATTCATCAAATCCTATTTTGCCTTCTTTTTTGATGTTTTGCAGGGAAGCAAATGAAATAAGCATCTGGTGGATTTCATTAGGCCAGTTTACCTAGCCAAACCCTGATCCTGACCTCTGCGGGAACAACTCATCTCACAAGGAACTACTAACCAAAAAAGCTGTTATGCCTAAGGATATCAATCCCAATAGCTCCTTGCTTTCACAATATTCACTAATTCCCTGAATGTCCCCCAGTGATCACCAGGTGGTAACCTGGGGCTTGCTTACTGCTGACACGTACAGATTCACACATGATCATATAGCTAAAAATGCACCATTTGGAAGTAACATAAAATGCATACTTTATATATAACATGAAAACGTTTCATATCCTTCATACAACTGCTGACCTCATCTTACTTTAGCAACCATTACAGAAAAGCCAAGCATAATCACATAACCTATCATACTTTAGAATGTAGTAAATAAGTGTCTCTCACACACACACACACGCACACACACATACGCATTCACTTTACTCAGTTTGCCTTTCTACCCTGCAGAAATAGGAAGTAAGTACAGGGGAAAGAATAATGGCTACCTTTGGCATGGGGAACTGGCAAGCTCCGGAACAATAATAAGCATCAAAAGACTTGGGTGAGATAATCCATTCACTCCAGCCAATATCTGCAAAATCTACTTTAAGGTATCTCCTGGCACAATTCCGAGGTTCAATCCACTGCTTTCTTCTTGCCTTCTTCAGGGTCTGTTCATCAAACTGGAGTGTCTGGCTCTTCTGGTGAGGTCCTTTCCTTTGTTTCTTTTTGTTCTTACCCTTCTCCATGGGCTGAGTTTGAAGGGTCTTGTAGGGCTTTCTCTCCTCCCATACTCCATCCTCCTTGTACTGATACTCTGCCCCTGGTAGCTCATTGTTCTGCAGAGGCAACAAGATCCCAGTAGAGCGCTTTTTCCTTCGTTCAGCAGAAAGGGCAGCTCTGATGTGGCTATCCAGTTTTGGCACAGTTCCAGTGAGGAAATTTCGGTGTCCCTGGAAGCTTGACACCACACTTTCTGGTTCAGAAATGGCAGCATCATTAGCATACACCAATATATAAGGCTCTGGAAATGGTAACAACCCCTTTGGCAGCTCATATGCTTTGGACGTTATGTTAAATCCTATAAGGAACTCATCATTTTCCTTGGCCTTCTTCAAGAGCTGAGTGATGTCTTTAGATAACCAGGACATGATGTCTCGATGAGATTTGACTACATTTACTGACAGATGACCCAGGAGCTGACTTTGGTTTTGACTAGATTTAAGGATCCATGCAGAGAGATCTATCTGAATGTGTTTTCTCTGAGGATGATGTGAGCATCCTTGGGACACTGGACAACTCAGGTTGATGTTTAGCTCTCCAATATAGAAATACAGTGTAGCAGACAAAATGTTTTCAGACTTGGTTAGAGAAGTCAGATTAAAAATATGTAATCCCTTGCATTCAAGAGTTCCTAGAAAGGAAAAAAAAAGTAAATAGAAGTCAACAAGACCCTTACTTCATACCACATTTAAAAAATGCAAAATAAATTAGGACCCTAAATATAAGAGCTAAAACCATAATGTTCTTAGGAGAAAATACGGGAGTAAATCTTCATGATCTTGGATTTGATGATGGATTCCTAAATATGACAATAAAAGGGTTAGTGATCAAATAAAAATATTTATCAAAACATTTATTGATAAACTAAATTTTCCAAAATTTAAATTTACATGTCAAAGAACATTATCAAGAAAGTGAAAAGACACTCTACATAATGAATTAAAATATTTGCTAGCCATATATGATAAGTTTAATACCATAATAAGAGTACACAAATAGTAGTTAAACCAACAAAATACTAATAAAATAGGGTCAAAGTTCCTGCATAGACATAAGCCTGAAGAAAATATATAAATGGCCAATAAGCTATGATAAGATGCTGAAAATCTTTAATTATTAGGAAATAAAATCAAAACTACTATTGTGTATACTTTGATATATGCTAATATGGTATAAAAAACAAGCAAGCAAACAAACAAAAATGCCCAGAAAGTCTGAGGATGTGGAGAAATTGGAACTCTCTCTCATTACTAGTATAGATGTAAAGTTGTTCAGCTACTGTGGAAAACGGCTTGGTAGTTCCTAGAAAATTTAAACATAGAATTACTACATGATTCAACAACTCCTAATAAACGGAAGATAGGCACTCACATTCACAATAGCCAAAAGGCAGAAATCAACTCAAATGACCATCAGTGGATGAACAGATAAACACACTGTCGTATGTCTACAAAACAGACTATTATTGTTTGGAAAAAAATGAATACTCAAACATGCTGTAATGTAGATGAACCTTGAAAACATTGTGCTAAATGAAAGAAAACAGATGCAGAAGGTCATATATTAATTTCTTTTACAAGAACTATCTAAAATAGTTAAGTCTGTAGAGATAGGTACAGATCAGGGTTTGTTGGGGAATGGAGGCTAGAGAGAATGAGAAGACATTCCCTAATGATTATGGGGTTTTACTTTGGGATGATGGAAATATTTTGGAACTAGATACAATTCATGGCTGGACAACATTGTAAAAGTATTAATTGCCACTTTATTATTTACGTTAAAATAGTTAATTTCATGTTTTTTGAATTCTACTTCAATTTAAAAAATAATACAAAACAAAAATTATGCAGACTCTTGTTTTTTAAGATTCCTAGTAGGGGGAAAAATGAAGAGCAAAGAGGAATAAATTTAAAAGCCAGAAAAAGATTACAACAAAGGATTTTTTGCTAATTAGTTCTTTCCTTTACTGAAGCATCATAAACACATAGAAATTCTAATACAGCAGTAAACTTAGTGTGTGGGGGGGCACTAAGAGTTCTGGGACTACTGAAACCTATCCACAAATTCAAGAAAGTACTGATGGCTTCCTTTCTGAGGCTTTAGACTCACCTTGATTTAAGGCTAGTTCGAACTGGTGAAATGGCTCAAGTGGTAGAGCACCTGCCTAGCAAGCTTGAGTTCAAACCTCAGTACCACACATGGAAAACAAACAAAAACCAGATTATTGTGGCTCAAGAGGTAGACCTCTAGCAAGTGTGAGGCCTGTAATCCTAGCTACTCAGGGGGCAGAGATAGGAGGATTGTGGTTCAAAGTTGGCCCAGGCAAATAATTCTGAGACCTTACCTGGAAAAAAACCCATCACAAAAAAAGGGCTGGTGGAATAGCTCAAAGTGTAAGCCCTGAGTTCAAACACCAGTACGCTAAAAAAAAAAAAAGTATAGTAGCTCAGGTGCTTGTTAATTTTGTTCTCATTCATGAAATGGAGATAATATTACAAAAGGAACTTAGAAATGCTTTTGCTAAAAAGCACTGACTTCTCACTTGAGCCCATAAGGTAACTAATAGCAAAAGAAAGCCTCGTACCTCTGCCTTAATTTTTATGTCTGTTTCTTTTACTTTGGGTCAGATTCTTGCTCTACTCTACTGACAGGCAAGTTAATGACTTAAGGAGTGTCTGTCTAAAAACTGGTGATACAGGTTGATTAGCCCTAAATTTATCTGAACTATCTCATCCTCCTTCAAGGCTGAAGGCACAAAGATAAGAGCCACATAGGTACTTTACTGTCAGCTTTTACAATGTCCTGTTCCAGACCTCTGCTGGAAAAGGTGCCTGAGGTCATTGTCCTAAACCTGCATTCACCTTGGATTCCAGGAGCAGTGAAGGAAAAGATTGCCTCATGATGTGATCACCTCTAAATGGGAGCAATTACCCCATGAGGGAAACTGAGGCTGCCTCCCTCCAAGCATAAACAATCACCTCACTGGACCTGGATTTTTTCCTCCAGTGATAAGGACTTGGAGTCACTTTGAGAACCAAGACTGATACGGTGACCAATCAGACCACAATTTGACCAACACTGCTTACTCATACATCCCTCTCACTCCTTGATCCAATTTTTCCTCTACTTAGACCTGAGGCTCATGTCAGTGCCCCTAAGATGAACTGAGATGCTAGATTGAAATATACCCACTATGGTTGTATTGGTTAAATTTCTTTCTTACTTTACCACCAGTACTTTTCTGTTTGATGTCTGGGGCAAGTGTCCACACCCAACCTTTGTTGGAAACCAACAGGATTGGGTCCCTGGATGGGACTCTGCTACCTCATTTGTCATCACAATTAAATCAGAAGTGTGTAAAGCATAAAGGATCTAGTGCTTCTTAAGCATAAATTATTATGGTGATTAGTACTAGAATTATAGGAATTTTATCTCTTTCTCTCTTCCTTGTACAATATGGGTTGGGTAAGTAGGACAATATTCAGCTAGTACATCTGAAAAAATGAGCCACCCATTAAAAATGTAGAAAATTTTCTGTTGTGAAGCTTGTCTGAAGCTTGACATTTTATGCATTTAAAATTTAAATTTCTGTACAGCATGACAAAAATGATTGTGATCATTTCTAGTTCTTCAAAGTCAGAAATAAGAGACAGAAAGAGGGCAGGAGATTGGTTAGTAAAGGCAAAAGTTGTTCCTTCTTTTGAGATCATCTAATGAGTTATGTCAGGCTGAGGTTAGAACTCAAGGCTCTCCCATCCTGGGATGGGTCACTGGAGTCTAAGCCCTCGTCTATGCACTTGTTCCACATACATAATTGTTCCAGAAACACACACGCAATCCTGAAATTATGTTCTTGATCAAAAACATGTTTCAGTAAAAACAAAACATTTTTATAAAGACATGGAAACTTAAAATGAGTTCACTGAGTCCCCCAAGCACTGGGGAAATGCATGGCAAACATATTTTACTCATTTTTAACACTGTATGAAGGAAAAGGAGGAAACTGCCATTTGTGCACGTTTGTATAATCCATGACACCAGGATAATATTTGGCAGACCTTTATAACAAAGCCATGGCATCAGGATTGTTCACAGACTCTGGCCTTAATTCAGCACAGTCACCATAGCATATACTTTTACCCAAATGCCATGTAGCAGATGGAAGTTTAAAATGGAAGGAAGAGAAGCTGCTCTGTTCTAAGTGTGTGGCAATCCAGCGATTGCCACACAAGCATCCAGGCAGGGAATAAATGAGCGATGAGGGATAGGGGGGCTGTGTCTCGCTTGGTAAACTAATCCTGCCCATTTCCTCCACATTTGGTTTAGAATGTTTCCTTCTTTCAAATGTGCTTCCTGTCACCTTGTGACCTGCTGTTTGTTAGAGCCTCATCCCTGTGTCTAATCTTCAACATCTCCCATAAAAATGTCTTGGAATTTGTCACATCGTCTTTTCCCATTGCTCTCATTTTGGTTCAGTGCATTATTTTGAAGTCAAAGTCTTATGACCTGGTCCCAAGTCTGCTATACACAATAGCAATACTCAGACAACATAAACTCTTTAAGTGCCAGTTTGTTCATCTATAAAATGAGCCCGATGGCACCAACTGCAGAATTGTGAGAACTGATGAAAAGGATGCAGGCAAAGTCCACAGCACAGAGAAAAGACTCGAGGAATGGCAACTGACCCGATTTACACTGCCCATTGTGGTAGGGATAAGCCACTTAGGTTTCAATCGAGATACGCTGTAAGGATAAAACACACAGTGAACTTCAAAGACTTCATATGAAAATGAACATACAACTTTATATTAATGTATGTTGTATTGAGTATGTCTTGAAATGATAATATTTAAATATACTGGGTTACATATAATGTATTGTTCAAAATAATTTTATTTGTTACTTGCCACATTTTAAATCTGGCTACTAAAATTTTTAAATCATATATGTGGCTTGTGTTTGTGGTTCACATTAAATCTCTATTGGTTGGTGGTGGTTTAGAATAACCACTGGTTTTATAGTCACATGGTTCAAAAGGAAATGTGAAAAGGCATTTTTTTCAAATACAGTAAAGAATTAGGATTTTGCTCAAAAAGAATATGCTAAGCAAACAGTAAATTAAGCAAAGGATTTCCTTCTTGAAATGCAACATTCTTGCTCCATGGAAAGCATATTAGATAAAGATAATAGTGGTGATTGTTTTTTAATTTTCTCTCCAGTTATAGCTAATCATTTCAATCTGCAATCAAAAGTCAAGAATAGCAATCTGACCTATAATAGAGCTAGTGGGACTTATCACATGGAGATTATACAAACAGCTTCCATTGTGTTATTAGTATATTCTTTATATAAACAGACCACAACCTACAAAGAACAGAAACCCAAGGCTGCAGGACTGCACAAATAGATATTCCTATTCACCCTGTGTATTTGGGGAGGGGAAGGATTCAGGAGTAATGTAGAAGTAGTGATGCCATGATAACACTAGCTGTCAAAGGTGTTTATGATCTTGGAGCAGAAGAGGAAGTAATTAATTTTGCTCAGGTAGGAGAAGGACACACAGAGAAGAAGTAACCTTTGAACCAAATATTAAAGATAAAGGGAGTGGTGGGGAGGAGATGGAAGGAACAAATTCTAACAGCATGTGTGTAATGCTATATATCTGTAAGCATTTGCCTAGGGAGTACTGACAATGTTTAAGTAGAAATGATTAAAAAAGAACTTCAAATTAATCTAGTTATTCAAAGTCCTAGCAAACAGCCAAGCCATCCAAGTTCAAAAAATGAATGGCCAGTTCACATTCAGCTTCTAATCAAAGGTGTTACATGATGCCCAGCACTTGTGGTCATTGCTGTTGTCATTTCCACGCAGGCTAGGGAATGTATCATCTGTCTATTCTAGATCCCTGCTCTGCTAAACAGCAGCTTGCAGTCTTCACCCTTGCATAAAGCATTTTTTTACTTCTCTCACCCATACTTTATTTTTGCCTTTTCTCATCTTAAAGTATTTAATTTCCAGATAAGTCAAGGATGTTCCCCTATGCAACCCAGCAATCACTTATTAAACATTTACAATGGGCAAAAATACTAAAAGAATACAGAAAATGAATATAGAGCAATAAGTAAGAATGAGATAATAAATATCTCCCCTGCTAGTAGAAATACATGCTAATAGCATCTACTCAATTACTCATATGCTTTTTTATTTTTAAAGATTTTTTTATTAATTTAACTTCTCAAATAATTATCTTTACCCTAAGAACAAGAAGTTTGCATTAAGTTTCTCTTTCTTCCACATAGATTGTTCCACAAATATCTATGCACACAGATACCTAAATCTAAATATCAGTGAATGAAAAGTGCCTTAATGCTCACTTTTTGTATTCTTCTGAAGTAGATACTTATCTATTTAGAACTGTTGAATCAGAGTAAGACTTTCTAATTGCTAAGAAAAAAATTGATATAATAATGTAAAAACAGCTTACAAAATTAGCTTATGCATTTTTAGGCTGCATAAAGTATTTGGGTAATAGGAAACACTAATTACATACTACCCAATCTAAATATATCTGGAGCAGCATTCTGGGTACTCTCATTTTAATTAGTTTACTAATATGGAAAAGAGCAAATGAGAGGAAAATAACCAGTATGTTGAGAGATCTGAAGACTATCTTATAAGTTTGACCTGGAAGAGTTTTAAAAAGATTTAGCAATAACATGGAAATTATTTTCAAATATATGAAGGGCTACAGAGAGATTGGAATTTTTATTTCCAGTGTCAAAGATCAGTATGAAACCTAAAGGTGATAGTTGAACAGAGGCTGGATTCAGGCCAATATCAGCCATGTCTTTCTGTTAACTTAGTGAGAGCCATCTGTTGCATTTGGAAAACAGGTCAAAACTTGACTATTCCCGGAGGATTCCTGTGTGGTATTGGGAGTGGGGTGGTGGGTTGGGGGTAGTGGAAGGTAAACTAGAAAATCTTTCAGGTCCTTTGCAAGTAACCAAGATGAGCTTTATTTCTAGATCTTCATAAAGGAATATTTTTATTCCAAAATATAGTTACCAATAGGTGGTGCTATTTTCATACTGTTTGCTGATATTAAGCTAAGCCCAGATTTTTTTGCTGGGGATATATTAATAGTAAGCTAGTTAGGGTTTGCTGTTGACACTATAATCTTACAGTCTGAATTTTCCATGCCATAGAATTGAAAGGGTTTAAAAGTCAGGTGATTATTGAACAAGCCACACTCTTGTACACACTTGCTGAGATTTACCTGCTGCTTCACTCTGGAATACCCTTTCCTTCCTTTCTTTTTTTTTTTGCTTGTTTGTCTTTGCAGTGCTGGGGAATCAAACCCAGGGCCTGTGTAGGCGAGTACTCTACTACCGAGCTACACTCCAACCACCAGATTTGTTTTTTAAGTCACCACCCCTGGAGGCAAGCATGTCATGATAACTTACTCCCTTGGTTAGCCTTGCCTGTTACCATTTCATCACATTTGTTCCTTCCTAAGGCCATAAATTTCCTAAAGGCAAAGCCCTGTTTTATATTATGCTCTTCAGGCTCTAGAACGCAATTTGACCCTTAAGGTATACCCAGTTAAGTGCTTTTTCATGAGTAAATAAATTTAGTTCAACCTACATATTACAGAAATGTAAAAATGCAGGTCCAATGAAGTGAGATGGCTAGCTTGTAATTTGTTTTGGAGAGGAACCGAGTTTGTCTACTACCTATATAAAGTTTTAAGACATTTGGGGATTAGATAAAGGCGGAAGATTTACTTCTCTTTTAATCTGAAAACAAAACACTTGCATCTGGTGAAGCCAAGCACCCAGTTTGGAAAGCAGGGCTTGGACTTAGAGTTTAGGACCAGCTCGTCAGGAAGCAGTTTAGTTCCTCTCCAGAGCTACCCAGGGTCCATGGAGTGGCAAGGGGAAGTTCACCTTCATGTTGGCGCACACAGAGTGTTTTCAAAGGGAATAAGATGATACAATGGAAAGCTTTCTATGTAAAATCTGATTTTAAAGCAAAAAGACTAAATGGATTCCTGATGATTAGTTAAATCCCCTGGAACAAGAGAAAACATTTTAGTCATACAGAAAATATGTTACCAAGAACAGTTCCCCACCCCCTACTTCTTTCTCCAAACACAGTTCAGCTGCTAGAATGGCCTGGGGTTCCTAGGACAAGATCACACACACAGAAGTCACTGGTCACTTAGTCAAGACCCACAGTTTCTCTAGGCATCCCTCCACTGTCAGGCAAATGCAAAAATGGAGAGATTCTAAATAGAACACAAAGTCATAGATTTTTGTTTTTCTTCCAGAGGCCAAGTCAAATGACTGAGTTTTATGGGATCTGAAAATGACCATTCTCTATGTCCAAAGTAAAACATGGCCAAAAATGATATAATATATGTTTTTCTAGAATAGCAAAATGTTCACTAATCAGTTTATCTACTCAGCCTCCACCCAGGGGCATTCCTAGACTGTGAGCTCTCAGAGGACAGACTCATGCCCTATACATTTTTTAACTCCTATTACTTATTTCACACATCTGGAGCATCTTTATCTTGAAAAATATTTATTGAATTTGTTAAATGGACAACTGTGTAAACTTACCAGATTCAAAAGTGTTTCCTACTTAGCACCAAAGGAAAAAATCTTTCAAGTTCAAGTTTCCAAAGTTGGTAAAAGCCCTTCTTGGATATAAAAACTATGCAGTGTTTCCTTCCAGTGCATTATTCCGCTTTAATAATTGTTAGAGCAGTTGTAGATGAAGAAGAATACTATTGCCACTTAAAATATAAGCGATTAGGCCCTACAGGAATTCTTTCAAGGCCAGTTTATTTTTAAAGATACTTTGTCTAGATGATAGCTTTCCTACTACCTTTTCTTATCTATCTATTAAACTCCAAATTCAATGTAAGTCTTACTGAGTTCGAGCTGTATGGCAAACCCCAGCAAGTCCTCAGATTACAAGGGTGAAATGAGAACTCCCTGCCCTTCTTAGACTTGCTTTGGATGCCCCTTGCTCACATCATTCTCCTTTTACTAAATCTATTAGGTCACACACCTTTGTAGCTGAGTGAGAAGGGCAAGCAATCTTGATTAACTTACTCTGAAGCCTCTTTCAGGGCAAAAACTGTCATAAAGACAGTAATATACCTTCCTAAATAAATGAAGCTTACCATTATGCAAATTAATAAACCATTGGTCTATGGAGATGCCCACGAAAAGGGCTAGATGAAACTAGAAATAGCATACTAATCAATCCTGGATTTCAGGTGCTGGTTAAAATGTAAAATACTCAAAACTCTAGAGGCATAAGCGTGGAGCAGCATTTCTCAAACAACGATCAGAAACATCCAGATGGCTTGTTAAAACACAGATTTCTAAGCTGCAGTCCCAGAGTTTGATTTGGAATGTCTGGTATGGGTTGGAGAATTTCTAACAAACTTCTAGGTGATGCTCAGGCTGTACTATGAGACCGCTCAGCCACCAAGGCAGAAGTAGTAACACGCTGAATGTAGGTTTGGAATACCGTAGGTCCTGATGCAAGATGACTACTGCCTCTTTGTTTTTACATTATCATTCAAATATGTTGTGTGGTACAAGCAAATGCTATTATCAAGATTCGAGATATGTTTAAGGCTTTGTGGGAAGCTAGAAGGAGAAAATGTTTGGAAAATATTAAAAATATTAAGAATACCTCATTTACACAGGGCTTCTAAACTTGTAATGAATCCTTCACTGACCTCAATTGAGTTTCACTATCTTCCTTTGAAATAGACACTAAACGTCTGATTTAACCACTTGATAGATGAAGAAACTGAGAATAACAATACTATGTAACTATTAATCAGCAGCTCAGCCAAGATTGGAATCTGAATCTCCTAACTCTTAGCCTTAGGCAATAGAAAAACAAAAAAACTCAAGAAATCTTTTTTTTCTACTTGAAAATCATTTATCTTAACTTATACCTAAGTGTAGCAGTTACACTCAATTCAGTCTTTAGATCAATTTCTGTAATTTAAATTAAAAGGTTTTTTGAAGGAGAATTAAATAAAAGTATATCAGACTTCAGCTGCCTTAACTGTAAAATGAGAGGGTTGGACAAGGGACCTTGCATTTCTAAAGTTATTCGGTGCAATTGTTATATAAAAGGACTATTTGGTGGTACTTAGTAAAGTAAGAGTCCTAACTGAAGCTAGTGATATAATAGGATCATTTGGATCTATCACTTTTATTCATAACATTACCAGTTACTAATCAAGCATGGTACTTACTGTTGTGGGGCCATGAGAAGACAGACCTTGAAGGCGGGTACGTCATTGAAAAAGTCAATAAATACACACAGGTCATTCCACACTATGGCCTGCCTACTGATATTTTAGATAAATAAGAAGAAATCCTTGCCTTGAAAAAATGTCATCCCTGGAAATGTGTGTTACCAAGATATTTTGTATGCCAATATGCTAAGACTTAGGAATAGAGTGGCAATGTTATTGATTGCTAAATGTATTCCATATATGAGGAGTCTTTGGTTACACTGTCATCACCTACCACTGTCCAAAGCAGGTGTTATTCTGTGTTAGTAGACAAATACTATGTCAATATTTCCATTTAAAAAATTTTCTTTCATAGATTCATAACATAATCATAAAAATACACTTGACTGTATGCTACTGTATAGCATAGGAAAGCTAAAGCAGAGACAATTTGTGATGCCAAACTTCTTACTACAACTACCCAAAATAAAATGATCAAGATACTAACTGATTACCAGGATATGCAAATTTAACAAATGGGAAAACCATCAAAATTTGGGGAAAAAAAGTTTTGTATTGATATTGTAGCACAAAAATCCTGACTAGCCAATAGAAAATGTAAGCCAAGTTGTTCAATAATTAATTGTCATAAGTCTTTTTGATAGGTGTGATTTTATGAAATCTACCAAACATGACAAATACTGGGCATTAAATTAAGGATTTGATAGATGTCTTGTGTAAATGTGTCCTTTATCAGTGTTTGAATGGTGACAGAACATTTAACAAAGTGATGTTTGAGTTCTGGTGTCTTTTTCCACAAATAACATAACTTTTCTTTCTAGAACACTATACCTACTATAAACTAATCAATATTAACTGTATAGAAGAAAACAATAAAGAAGAACTCATAAAGAAACAGGAAAAACAAAATGTAATGATAGGGAGACTCTAAAATTATATTTAGAGAAGTTTATAACATAAAAACAGGAAGAATGCCAACTGGACACAGTCCAAAAACTAACAGTGTAAGTGTATGTTCTGAGATAGGTAGCAAATGAAAAATGAGAACTGAGATAGTTTTTAGTTATGGTATTCACCATATTTTGCCTATCTTCCTTCTTGCCAAGTCAGGATGGTTATAACCCAGTGTTTTCCCAACTAGACATTTTAGAACAGTCCTCTAAAATGGTCTCTCCAGGAGAAAGTGTGCTCTTCTTAATGGACTCAGCATTTAAAGACCTTGAAAGGCTCCACAGCAAAGAAAAGTGGTCACTCTTTCCAAACTCATTTGACCATGGACCCCAATTTTATGTAACACCTGTTAACATCCTCTAAAGATCCATTTTTGTGAAATTTTCCCTAGAAAATGAGATCAAGCCATTAGAAATAGTAGGTTTTGCAATTAGCTTAGGATATTTGAAAAATTGGCAAATATTATTAAATGCCCATTTCTTTTACTATGAAAGGAAGTGGTTGGACTCATTTCCTTCAATGTTTCTTCCAGATACAAAATTCTATAATAAAATACAAAAATACTCAGAAGGAGATTTGACATTCATGTTCCTATTTAAGGAAAAGAAAATCTGATCCTGTTCAATCAAGTACTTATGAACTTCCACTATGTATGTAACCCTCTAATTCCTTCTTAATTTTGCATGTATTTTAATTTATAAATATTGAGTGAGTGATCTGCTTGAATGAATAATCTACTTAAGGGTTTTTACATTGACCTTCATGGTTTCTTGGTCTCTTTCAATGTGTCTAACGATATTACAGAGCTAAATTTGAATTTTTAAATATAATTCATTCTCTTTCTCCTTTCCATTTAGCATGGATAATCAAGAATTCATGGTATTATGGATTTTTAAATGTCACAGATTGTAAAACTGTCTTGCCTATTACAGTAAAAACTTCATTAAAGGCTATCATGTATTCAAAGTAGTGTGTAATTCAAAGCAGCTGCATATCCAGACTCTTCTCCAGATGTATTATTGTCCTTTAAATAAAAGCAACATATAATCCAAGTACTTTTTAGTTTCAAGCCTAGTTTCTAAATGCTCAGCATGTCAAGATAACTGTGTTTAAAAAATATTATTGTAAATCGGAGAACAGGAAGGCAGAACAGGTCCTGTTGGGAGGTTGGTACCAGTGGGAGGGGGGAGTAGACAAGGAAAGGGTGTAGGAAGGAGAATATGGTGCAAATACTGTGTACACATGTATGTAAATGGAAAAATGAGACCTGTTGAAACTATTCTAGGAATTGGGGGAAGGAGGATAAAGGAGAATGATTAGTAAATTGAACTATGATATATTTGATACATTGTAAGAACTTTTGTAAATGCCATAATGTCTCCCCATGCAGCACAAAAATAAAAAATAAAAGTAAAAACTTGAAAAAAAAAATAAAAATGTTGTTATAATCCCTTCCATCAAACCCATCAAAAATGGTGCTTTCCCACTGGTCTGTGTATTTTACAGAAATGGCTCCTATTTGAGTGGTGATCATTCAGTCTTTAATTTTATACCACTTCCCCTAAAACCTTATATTTTAGCCTTGCATTTCTGAAACGTCAAAATCAAAATTCTTTACTTTTAAAGTTTTTGTTTGTTCCTGTTAGGATAAAATATTCCTTTCCTTCCTCACTGAGGCCAAAATATTCACTGGCATGTCTGGATTACCCCAATATTGTTTACTTTAATTCATGAGATATGTGTGATTTTTTTAAAGGTAACAAGTACCCACTGAAGTATAATCTTTTTGTAGCTGCATGTTATAAGTAGGGGTAGTCTCCTAATAAGAGAATGTATGCTTTAATTGCTTTCAATTTGAAGAGATTAATTACATTTACAATCAAGAAAAATAAGATTAAGGGACTATGGAAATAATGAGAAAGTAATGAACATCAATTACCTATCTTGAAGGATTAACAAAGAAGAAAACCTGACGCAAAATATTCTTTTATCTCATAATATCCAAGGGCAAATTTAAATCAAAATTAAAATAAAAGCTAATTTCACATTCTTGTATCTTCCCTCCTGATGGTGTGTTTGAACTTCTCTGTAAATCACCTTTTCCAAAAGAAAGGATTTTGTAAATCACCTTTTACAAAAGAAAGGATAAAACCCATTTTTATGTAAACACTTACACATCACAAAAAAGCTTATAAGAACTCCAAACTTATGGTTTTGGCACACTAACTGCCTAGAGTTGAGGGAGGAGAAAAGGGGTTAGCAGAAAGTGTGTTTAGGATGGATGCCACCCACCATCAAGTAATGGTTTAAGTAGAAAGTAATCAGAGGGAGACCACAGCAGCTAAATTTCAACCAAAGATATTCTAGGTTTAAAACAATAAATAATTTTAACCAGGTATGTTCCAAAGACCAAACAGGTCTCTAAGGCTATAACTCAGCCTGAATTAGCACTAGGAAAGTGGGCTGGATCAGCAGCCACTTCATCTATACAGCATACCACCTGACCGTCCATAAAACCTGTACATCCTTGATACACAGAAACCCTTTTGTTGCAAAACTTAAACACTTTGAATTGGAATACATATCTAATTTGTCAGTGCAAATAGCATCTTCTACCTATATCAGAACACAGATCATGTGAAGGGTGTTATGGACATACTGATATGGATAAAGTGAGAGAGACACACATGAAAACCTTAGCACCTTCCTGGAGTCTTGCCTTATTATAGCCAGAGCTGCCTTATAATAAAGTCTTTTCAGTGCGTTGGTAACTAAACACTCTTGGAAGGGGTCCAACTTGAGCCACCTCTCCAGGAGTCTCCAATAAGGTAACACGACACTTAAGTTTCCACAAAACTCAGTGTCTACTTTGATGAATAAGTCATTAAGACAGTCTCTAGGATGCCAAAGGGATTACTTTCTTATCAGGGCACACAGCCTTGTATATATACTTCAAGCTGGAATTCATCATTTCAAGGGAATGTCTGATGTCTGGTCTCTGTATCAGGGTTTATCATTTGATGGTATAAGACTACAGTGGGGCTGATAAAAGACACTAAAATTATAATGTATGTGGAATAAGTAGAAGCCACAGAGTACATGTTGCCTGAGTTATTGAAATCCAAATACAAGTTTCCCTCAGCTTAAATAAAAAAGCTGTATGATGCGTGTGAATAAAACAAAATCAAATTCTGTCACCAAAACCTGTGATTTATACTAGAAATGAAACTTGTTGATACAAAAATACTGTTTGTCTCTTGAATGCCTCAAGGATTCCCTAGGAACATAAGCAAGAAAATGAGTATAAAGGTTAAGAATGGGTTCATTATTGCCACCTGTCTTGCCCTGTCTTCTAATCACTGTGAGTCCTACATTGCTCTTTCATTGAGCTCTGTCCTCAGAGACACACTTAAGTAAACAGATAGGTCACTGGTGTGGTTGGCTGTCTGGCAGCCTGGTCAAGTGGCTGGAATGCTGTGGATAAAGCAGGGCAGGTTTCTGTTTCCTTAGTGGAGGTGAGCTCTTTACACGTCATGCCTATGGTTCTAAGAAGAAAGTGAAATCTGGTTCAACTCAGACTCTGGCTAAAGACTTCTGCATTAGAAAGCATAATTCACATTTATTGTAAATGTCATCATGCCTGTGAGCTCCAGAGTGTATTCACAGTATCCTGCTAGGGCTTTCCTTGATGGATGCTTTCGTTTCCCTTTTTTCCAGGAGTCCTAAATATCAAAGTTTGGGGAAATTTCATTCTAGTGATTTTGACAGAATTGATGGAGCACTGATGCATAGCCCCTTCCTTGGAGAGTCTTGGCTGTTTTACAAGGGTCTACCGAAGTCAGGCTTTGCAGTTACATTTCCCTTTACCAGGAATGTAGTGAACAAAACAGCCTAGTGCATCCTCAAAGCAAAGAAACAGAGTTAGCATCCAGGAAACTTTCCCTCAAGCTGTTAGCACAAGTGAGGGAGGTTGTTCGCATAAATTATTCCCTTCACCACCATAGGGGCTAGGAGAAACCTTGTTAAGCCATGAATTTCAGTCTGCAGTGGTCTGTGTTGAAAAAAATTGGATGAGCAAATTTTCATCGCAGATGCCAAGAGATGTTTACATCCACTGGCTTCCGCACCTCCCCCAATTCTCCGCACCCCTCCCGCCAGGATGGATGGTACAATCCCCTATTTGCCCAGATGGGCTTAAACATCCAAGCACCTGGTTTTGTTTGTGTGCTTGCCACCAAGACACTATCAAGTAGAAAGCGTCAAATAGAGTAACACAGAGGGCGCGAGTTAGGAGCGGGCGAGAGAAGCGACTGTCCAAAAAGCTTCTAGTTCAAGTGTGCTTTTCTCTCTGGGCCCTGGCGTTGGCATAAAATGGCATCGGTCTCTGGATAAACATAACTAAAACTCAGCCCACGGGAATTTCCGCTGACCGATTTAGGAATCGGTCCCTTGGAGGTGCGTGACACCCAGAGAAGAGATCCGCTGGGCATAGGATGTCGCCCCTTTCCTTTTTCTACACAGTTCCTGCAGCTACCCCCCTGCCACCGCTCCGCGCTTTCTCTCACTTGGGACCCTAAAACTGAGCTTATTTGGAACGCAGCTGGACAAACACCGGGCGTGAAGGGACTGAGGGGCTCGGAGGGCAGCTGCGGAGGGCGAGGAAAGCCCAGGAAGCGGCGGGGGTCCTGGGCGAAAGCTTGAGAGGTTCGCAGGACCGGGTCTCACCTCGCGCACTCACCTGCTGCTCCGGCTCGGAAGCTGCGGACTGTGTTACCTTCGCGCAGGGGCTGCGGGCTCGGGGTCTGGGATCCCTGTTCCCTGGAGCCTGGCGTCCGTGCCTCCTGGACCCTGCCACTGCCGCTGTACCTGTCATAAAGTCGCAGCATGTGCTCGGACACCTTGTCATGCGGCTGCAGCTCGGAACTCGGGCCACCACCTGCCGTGCGGTCGTCTGGCACAGCTCTGTGGAACTTGGGGAAATGCTGTTTGGGTCTCTCTCCGTGAGCCAGGCTCACGCAGAAGCAGCCCAGCCACAGACAGAGCAGACTGCGCGCCCCAGCCATGGCGAGGTCCCGGTGTCGCGCGTCCGCGGCTTGGGTCGTCTTGGAATACTCTGAAGGCGCGAGGGGCTGACGATGGAGCTGAGGCTCTAACTGCAGCTACGAAGATGGCACCGCTGGAATGGGAAAGCGACGAAACCCGCTTTCTGCGCGGGCCGAGCGCGGAGCGGCAGGTGGGCTCTTCCTGGGCACCGCGCGGACCTCACCCGCACAGGGTGCTGCGGACGCCGCCTCCACTGCCACGCGGAGAAAGAGATGGAGGTCTCGGCGTGTGTGGCCTGGGTGTTTTCACGAGCTGTCTCTACCCTCCCTCCCCACTTTATTTTCGGGAACACACGGCTGCAACGGCCGCGCTGGGGACGAGGTGCATGCGGAAGCCGGGGTGCGCGCAGCGGTCTGGAGGGTGCTCGTTCGTCTTTGGCAGATTGGAGGAGTCGACCAGTCCGAGTTTTGAATGTACGTGGAGTGTGTGTGCGTGTGCGTGCGTGTGTGTGTGTGTGTGTGTGTGTGTGAGAGAGAGAGAGAGAGAGAGAGAGAGAGAGAGAGAGAGAGAGAGAGAGAGAGACTCTAACTCTGACTTCGTTCCTTCTTCCTTTGGCTGATCTGTACAGCCAGGACCAGGCTGTGGTCTGGGAAGAAGCGAGGAGGGAAGTAACCAGAGAGCCAGTAGGGGGAGGGAGAGAGTAGAGTTGGGGGTGGCTAGGGAGGGGAGGGCGAAAGAAGATCTAGGAAGAAAGAAAGAGTAGGAGGGATTTAATCTCCAAGAACAGTAGCTACATGCTTCCTTGCAAGAAGGCAGAGGCAAATAGAACAGTTTCTTCCTGGGTTTTTGTGTCTTCTCATTCCAAGCAAAATCACAGCGTGCACACCATCTTTGCTTCTTCTCCTGGGCCTCTGATGACAGCTGAGGACCCAGACACCTGTGCCTCCTTGCCATGACTACCTGCCATCCTGGGAGCTTACACATCATAGATCCAGCTCTTCCGTATCTTCACCCTCTTCTTAGGATAAAAAGCTTATCCCACGTATTTGTTTGTTAACAACAAATAAATAAACAAGCTAACGCAGGCAAAGCCCACTACCACCGCTGACAGCTCCCGCCCCCTCGCTTTGCTTGCAGCTGTGGTGAAACATGGGCTCTGGAAGATCACAGAGCAGAGCAGGCTCTTAGAGTCACTACTGAGCCACTGCCCATTCTCTTCTCTGAGCTATAAAGTGGAGATTGAACTAATAGCCAACATTTTACTATCCCCCCCTACAGGTGTCATACCCTGGGCACTCACATGTACTGTTTTCAAACAATTTTTAAGACAAAGCTCACACTAAAAAACTGAGGCAAAAGGAAACATTGGGATGGTGGAGCTGAGCATCAATCCAGGGAGCCTGACTTTTGGACTTTTGGGCTCAGGCCCTTGATCAGCAACTATTAAAGATGAAAATAGCAAGTAAAGTTTCAATGGACAATCTGTGTACATGCTTTTAGTACAGCTCCTGGCCAGGTGCAGTAAAACCTTTGGTCAGTGATCCTTGTAGCCCTGTTACCTCTATGGAACATAGGCTTTTATTGAAAAGACAGGCTCAGGGGTCACACTGAGCCTTCAAAATCTCAGTTTCTTCTTTATTGGTGAAAACCAACACATTTCGTTTAGAGTTTTGTTTGTATGACATTAAAAAGCAGTGTTGCAGTGACTGGCACACTGGCTGTTAGTAATGGCCCAATCCTTATTTATCCCAAATGCAGGGTACATTCCCCCCACTCAGTCACTTCTCAACTCACTGCGGTTGGGATTTTGCCCTTAGCGTCCCTGGGAACGCTTCTGCAGATAATAACACAGAACTTCAAGAGTGGTTGCAAGGATTCAGTGAGATAATGTGGGTGATCTTTGCTTGGCAAAGAGAATAGAATAGCTTTTGTGATTAATAATGAAGACCTAATTGCAAAATTCAATAGGCCCTGAAAACTCACTCCCTCTTTGATTGTTCCCTATGAATCCTTGGTTGTGTTTCTTCGTTCTTCTCCCTCTCACTCCTCTAATGTTCTCACAACTTCATACTTTGCCCTGGGAGAAGGCCAAATTGAGAAAAAAATTCTTCTTTACCCCTGATGCTTAAATGGTCACTTCTGATCTTCCTGTATAGAGTTCTCCCCAAACCAGAGTCCTCATTGTCAAAAGTTCATCCTCTTTTCTTTTGGAAGTGTCCCTGAAGGACCTGGCCTGCCTCCCTTTAGCTCCAGAGTATATTTCCTTTGTAATATTTGCCAGTTCATTCTCAACATAATTCTTCATTTGTAGGAAGCCATGTTGTGGGTGCTGGAGATGACTGTATGTCTTCAATGCCTGCCTACCTTCACCTCTTCCTAGCTGTGTGTACTGTCCCTTCTCTGTGCCCCATTTTCTCATTCAAGCATTAGGAATAAAATAATCATTCTTGTCTCATGGGGTTTTATAAAGAATAATTGGACATCCTGTCAAGTGATTAGCCGTGTGGTGGCACATGCCTTTGATTCCAGCACGAGGAAAGGTGAAGGAGGATGATCGGATCATGAGTTCAAGGCCAGCATGAACTATCCAGGAGAGAGAGAAGGAGGGAGGGAGGGAAGGACAGAGAGAGAAAGAGAGAGAGAGAGAGAATGGTGTGTAGAACATAGCAAATGCTTAAGAGTTAACTGAGAGAATTACCTATAAGTTTTGGCCTAAAGCAGATGTCAAGCCATACCTATCTTTGTATTAAGTGACCAGAATAAGCAAAGTAACAAGAAGGTGTTAAGCATGTAGAATAATCCCTACAGGACTCTCAGCTATAACTTCAAAACTGAGAGTCTGGACATGGAAAACAGAAAATTGAAGAACACTGTTAGGAGTCAAATCCTAAACCTAAAATGGGTCATTTGCTACTGAAATACCCAGGAAGATGGAGGAATTGATAGATCATATGAAGCAGGCAGCCACATGTCCAGCAATGACAAATACAGGCACCCATGCTGACCTTCTGAATTGAATTGAAATCAAATTGAAAGCAAAATAAATTGAAAATAAACAGTTCTGCAACACATTTATATATGAATGTAATATAATGCACTGTCCGGTAAGCCACTGAATATTAGGGGAGCATGGTGATAGAGAATGAGGAAGTAACGGAGGGGAGTGGGCTAATTTGACAAAATCACGGTATATACAGACTTGAAGTACCAAGGTGAAACTCCTTGGACTATCAATATATACTTAATTTTAAAAAATGAAGGGCAGGAAGGAAAAATAAATCTTTTTTCAGGGGTGGGTACCAATGCTAGGGGAGGAGGCATTGGAAAAGTGAAGTGAAGGTATATATTAATGGATGCATTTTGTATTCATATATGAAAGTGAAGGAAGGAAACCTGTTGAAATTGTTCTAAGAAGGGGGTGAAGGAGGAAGAGGGAGAATGATGGAGGGGTTAAATCCAGCTAAGATGTATTTTAAGTACATGTAAATATCACAATCTATCCCCCTATACAACTATTATATGCTAATAAATAAATAAATGAAAGAAAATAAACAGTTCTGTCCACAGAACCCCTGGAGACCCCATCTTGAGATACTTCAAGATAGTAGTGCAGTGTGTTTGTTTTCTGCCCAAGGCCACAGAATCTCAGGTCTTGATAAATTAAGTTGCTTCAGAGTGCTGACGTTCTTAGATGTCTCCTCACAAATCAATAAGTATATTGATGATAGAGTCCCCAATTCTGTCTGAGCATCAGTTTTCCTTTGTTTATAGAGGATGCATGGCTTTTCAGAAAGAGCAACTTCACCACTAAATGTATTGGCAATGCAAGTGCTTTGTATCTGATTTCTCTGTGCCAGGTTAATTAAATAAAAGTTGTTTTAATTTTTTAATAATAGGACTTTCTTATTTTATATTAGTGTATTGTTATAGCAAACTACTGAGTCATTGGATTCATCCACTCTTCCTAAACACAGGAGAGTTAAAGAAAGACATTTCTATGATAAAACAACAGCAAACACAAATTTGACATTTTAGTGGATTCTGTGAAATTGAGCTCTGCTTTTAACTACAAAAACCTGTGTGTATATGTACACTACATGTGTCTTTATTAGCATTTTTGAGAACTATGTATATTCACTTTCTAAAAACTGTACATCAACAATTATTATTGAGTATTCATATAAGACTTTATTGGCAGTTGTGAGCTCTGGTTTCCTCCCTATCTTCTTTTATTACTCAATAAATATTTAGAGTCTCTTGTAGTCTTGACTCAATTTAGAGTTGAGGATACAAAAATGAAATCATATGGTTCCTTCTTCTGTAAAACCTTCGTCTACTTGGAGGATAGACTAACTTAGTTATTCTACTAGTTAACTTAGGAAATATGAATGTGTGTGTGTGTGTATGTATTTTTTTGGCTGAGTAATTTTGACTGCCAACTATGGCAGGAGTGCTGCATGGAAGAGATGATACTTGAGCTGAGATTTAGATTTTAAGCAGGTGATTTTCCAAGAGTACTTCAAATAGGCAGAGGAAGAGCATCATCTGCACAGCGATGGGAGAGGCCAGTCTTCTGCAATCCTCTTCCCATGTCTCCCAATTTTCTTCTCCACCATTCCCTCAGTTAATTTGCATTAGCTATGTACTTTTATTTGGCAACTAGGAATGCTACAAATGACATTCCTAAATACTTCTCACAGTAGTTCAGCCTCTATTTCTGATAAACGTGGATATTCTCCCAGCATCGTTAATTCAGTGCATCTAAAATGAGCCTGATCATCTGTACCCCTCAAGCATATTCTTTGCTTCCAAACTTTTATTAATGGCACCACTGCTCTTTCAGCCATTCAGGTTCCAAGTCCTAGGCTCATATCTGCCTTTTCTCTGACCACCACATACAATTCATAGAGGCTATGTCTTTGATATTTCTTCCATCGTTCTCTATTTTTATTGCAGCCTCTTTCATCAAGTTACTGATTTATTTTAATTTAAACCAGATTAAATAACACTCCAACTGTACTTAATTTCTGTTGTTGCATAACAAATTTAGAGGCTTGAAACAACATCCGTATGTTATCTTACAGTTCTGAAGTTCTCTGCTCAGGGTCTCACGTTTAACTTGTTGCCCAGACGGTATTCTTATCTGAGGGCTGTCTTTAAAAATCCTCTTTGAAGCTTATACCAGTTTTAGCAGTTCCTCACAGCTATAACACTGAGGTCTCATCTTCGTGCTGGTTATCAGTTAGCTACTAGAAGCCTCTTGCTATTTCTGCCATGTGTTTTCCAGCAATAAGGAATTTCTTATGGTCTTTTCAAAGAGCTTACTTGAGGTTAAGTCCACCAAGGTTGACTTCCTATTCTTAAAGTCATCTTTGCCATATGTCATAAGGTAATCACCTGAGTGGTATCCCATCATCTCCACAGCTTCCTGCCACACTCAAGGGCACTATACAAGGTCATGGGTCACTGGAAGCTATTTTAGACTCCTGCCTACCATAGTAACCACATATACTACCCAGATTTATGCTCTTCAAACAGTCCATTAATGTTATAACTTTCCCAAAAAATAATAATTCAGCTTTTCCTCTTGTTACCTTCATTAGGTGATTAACAAATATGTGCTGAGCTGAATCCAACCTCATAGTGATATCTATTGTCAAACACATTAATTTTCTTTCATAAAAAAAGAGAATAAAAATATGTTCATATTCCTATAGAACAAAATAACTTGAATTAGTATTTGCTTATTTCCTCCTTCTTAAAATTCACTTCAACTACTTTTCCACTAAGACATCCCTCAAAATTTTAATGATATGAAAATTAAAGATGACTAAACAAATATAATAAAGAACAAGAATTAGTCAGTTCCTCGAGGGCAGAAATAGTATTTTATATATTTTTGTATCACCCATAGTCACAGTACCCAAACAAAACCAAAATTAGCATTTTAGGATATACTTCCCACTCACCCTTTTTCTGTGCCTAGGGTGTGGAATATTTCTGTGTGTGTGTTGATTATATCTTTATAATTATAGAATATTTTGCTTTTTTCTACTTAATTAAAAATGAAGAACTTTTAAGAGGAGTGAATCTTTTTGTGTGCTCTTTTACATCCTTCATAATTAGTAAGTCAGAACAACATGCACATTAATTAACTTACCTGATCATATTTCCCCTTATATTATTGAATTTCACTTTCTCTGAAACTTTCCATTGAGAATTTCTCACTATTTCTACCAAAAATGTAAAACTTTAATTCTAACAATTGATTTTTCCCTTAGATGGAATGTTTTGAGCCATGCTTGAATCACAGCATGAGATATTTTGGGAGCCCACCTTGAAAGTCTTCCTCCCATGATCTGTGAATGCCTTATTTGTGTGTCCTAATCAGTTTCTCCCTGCAGGCTGTTCAGGTGGCATCCTTCTTGTGCAATTTGTGTTTAAATTCTTATGGTTTCTCAGAGGCCTTTCTCGCCAGCAGATTTCTCTCTCTTGCCTTTAGAAGCCATTTCTGTACATGGCAGTTTACTAGAATCTAATTCTCATGTTTTGGGAAAAGTTGTTAACATTAAAAAAATCTTTCCTTTGTAGAGTCTTTTTTCTACCTCAGTCTTTTGCTGATTATTTCCTGAATTGAGTTTCTAAAAGAGAACACTTAATAAATATTTCATGGCCTGGCAATTGTACCTTACACAATTTAATGAACATTTCCATTCATTGTTCAGTAATCCTGTCTCTCAACTGCTCATACTTGGAGACCCATAGGTAAGGATGAGTGGGCAGTTATGAAATTCCTGCAGCTCACTCTTCCTTCTCTCTCTTCTTTCTCTTGGGTTCTTCCCTCTCTTTACCTTCTTCCACTTTCTTCTTTTTCTCTTTTCCACTCTTTTTCTGCCAGTCCCAGCCTGAAATGCAGTCTAGGCACTGGGGTTGGGGATGGAAGAAGGTACTGACCCTTCCATGTCTGGGGATGAGTCATTTGAGGGAGGTGATCTCATTTGTCTCCCCAGCAACTCAGAGATTCATTCATTAGCATGGTTGCAAGAGCCTACCTTTTCACCCTGCAAATGTCCAGGTGTAGCTAAGATGACCCTTGTAAAACCTTAACAGGATCAATTAAAGTTGCTTAGGTATGGTGACGAATTCTTTAAATACATGGACAGATGGGGGTGTGGAAATGATAAATATCACCACTGGGAACTAATTTTATTCTTTACTTTTGCTTCAGGGTTTCCAGGTGTTTTTCTGGTGTTTCTTCCTTGAGGGAAGTCATTTTAAACTGCCCCCGGGTATCTGCCCACAGAAATGCAAACAGCTTTCCTTGACCACAAAATGATCACCTACCAACAACTCCTCCACCCTGTTTTTCAATTTTTGAACTCTGGGGTTAATTCTTGCCTTATAAAATTAAGATCAAGATAACTCTGGCAAGGAGCCAGGCCCTGAAAACCAGTTTTTTACTGAGCAATGAAAAGTGATTGCATAAACGCTATATAAATATTTCAAGTATCTATGTTGTCAATCCTGGTAATGATTGTTAAGCTGTAAACAGAGCAGGATAGTGCCGGGGAAGCTGAGTTGGATTTGATAGGACAGGAATTAGGATAGAATGGAAGTCTACAAATCCTATACTGGACAAGAGCAATGGCTGTTGCTTTTCCATTTTTATAATCCCACATCTATACTAAGCATACAACATGTTTTTATTGAATTACATATTTTGAAGGAAGTGCAAAGAGATTCATGCTCACCTTTGTAGCTAGTTCAGTATGTATTTTTGGATTCTGAGGAATTGGCAAGGGCCAACCCCAAGGAATATCTTGCTGTCCTATGGTAGTTCTTGCCTTAAAATGCTCTAGAGCAAATTTCCTGGTAATCTGACATACCATCCAAACAAAAATGTTATTCCTGTCCAGATAAACAAACTTGAGAATTTATTTTTTCATTTAACCTTCCTGCATGACTCCAGACCATTATGATTTGATAAACACACAAGAGTTAATGACAATATAAATGTGCATTTGTGTTCATTTGGTTATTTACTTAGAACCAACCTGTTAAAGACAAGAGTCATGCATCTCACTGAAGGAGCTCTTTGTCTACAGTAGGTATTCTGTAAATACCCTTTAGAAAGGTGGCTGAAAGAAGAACATGAGAGCACAATTGGTGATATCTTAATTCTGTCACATAAAATGAAAGAAAAATGAAAGCATAGCCATATTCTCTGCCTCATGTTGATGGCAGAAATGTGCTTTCCTTTTAACAGAAAGGCTACACTACTCTTTTAAAAAAATAAGAAATAATTGGTTAAAAACAATTTCAATATTTTTCTTTGTTCAGCACTCATTCATAATATAACTGTGATCATCTCCCCCCATATCATTTAAATGATGCATGTTCTAAAAAACATGGAAATGATCTTACAGCAAACCTCAGTCCCTGAACTCCTACTTCTCATTTTCTATTGAATCATATGTAATAGACTTGCTATTTGAAATCAATTCAGGAAATCAGATTCAAGTCCCAACAAAAGGTCGTGGGCAACCAGGTATTTTCCTGGTGATTTCAAATTGTTCCATTTCCTCCCTTCTCAGGTAGGAAGAGATTGTAAATGTCCATCTCCTTGGAAATGCCAAGGAAAATGTTTGTTTTGCTAGGTGAAAGAAATCCCACCTGGTGGCAGTGTTTGGATTGTTATTCCCAGCATATGTCAGAAAACAGTTCACTTACAAACAAGATCTGGGTACCAAGAACAGAGTTACAAAATGATAAGATATTCCCTCCTAATATAGAGCAGGTTAAAACAGAACCAGACCCATCCTCTATTAGGTAGTTCTGGGCACAAAGTTAATTCTTATGCTTTCACTTTGCTCCCTAAAGCACAGTAAAGCCTCAGAGTTCTGCCTGATGTAATAAGAAAGGAAGTTTCTCTTTGGAGATGGTCTTCAGGGTGGCAGAGTACAGGAGTGCATGGCCCCCTGGCTAGTACACTTTGTGCTTTATGAGAAGAGAGCAGTCTTTGCTCAGAGACTCAAAGTGCTGCTTTCTTTGGTTCTTGACATCTAGCCAGGCTTCAAGGGCCCCTAATAAAATGTAGATATCCCTGGGAAGGCTAACACCTTGAGCATTATCAACTGGTATCAGTTAACACCTTAAGGAAAACTTCGGAGGGTTGCCAAAAGTTGGTAGAGAAAGGGGAAGCGAAATAGCATCCAGCATCCAGGATTGCCTCCCTCCCTATTTCATCAAGATCAGCACTGCTAATTCCTCTAGAACAAGTGGACTCTGTCATACCTCAATGGCCTTGGACAAGTCCTTCAGCAACTCTAGTTTCTAGTTTGCCTCTTAATTGGAGAGAATAATTATTCTTTATCTCATGAAGGGTGTTGGGAGAATTTATGACCTATAAAACATTTGAGATTTTCAGTGTGAGGCAGTTCACAAGTACAAAGTATTATTGGTTTTATGATGGGAATATAAATGTGATATAGGTAGCATCATAATGGTAATATTTTGTGGAAGTACTTATCTCTAGTCCTATGGGGAGGTTGGCCTATTTGATTCTAGCTACTACACCATGGTAGAAGTCCTACTAACTATCAATGGATACAGATTAGGTTCTGATATAAAGGAGGTGTGGTTGGATTTTATTACCTAGCCCAGGTGTTTTGTGGTATTTCTTATCTGAGAGTAATATCCAAATGTGTAGCCTAGCCCAGCTCAAAGTCAGTCTGGGTAGGGATTTGTTTTTCAATCCTGTGAAAGTGACAAGACTTTCTTTTCTGTTTCCATAGTATTACTATTATCCTACTCTTCAATCACAAGACATACTCCTATTCATACTGATTTAGAACTAATGTTTGTTTGTGTCCCCTGTCTCTTTCTACACAGAGAAACAGGACTAGAATAATCAAGATGGCTGTTCACTTCATACTTGTTCAGGAGTCTATAGTGATTCCCCAGAGACCAACATCTGACATTTGAACCTCTCAGTTCAGAATTCAAGAGCATCTATAATCTACTTCATCAGTTTCATTTCCAGTTTGGTTTCCCCATAAATCCAGTACATCTATCGAATCAATTTATCACTCATAGCCCTTCCATTGTAAACACTATGACTGAGGATAGTTACAGTCTCAGTACTATAATAAGCATCTAGTACATAGTTGATGTTAAATAGTGGCTTAATGCATGAATAAGCAGCAAAGCCTGAAATAGTTTTCCTCATTCTGTCCCTCATCTATATTCCTGAGTCTTCAAAGTATTATTCAAAACTCAAATCCAGAAAAATACTTATATAAAGACCTCAATTTCTTCAGTCAGTCAAACTTCTTATTCAGTGGGATACATTATTGGGTATACACTTCATAATAATATTATGACCTCCTTGATGGGGCTCAGGCGATTTTGTTGTACATAGAATACATACTTAAGTTAGAACTTAACTTCTCTGATTTGTTGCTATATAGATGAGGTGCAGGTTTAAATACATGTTTGATATGTAAGAGAATGAGCTTCGGTGTAAGACAGGGCCCAGGCTTTGCCCTTATCTAAATGTAATCTTATTAATTTAAGTAATTATCTCTTAACTTAATTGTGATAAGTACTTATTTCTAATTTACTGAATGTCTTTAAGCATCAGCTCCTCTATATAATACACACATACACACATGCACATGTACATACAACCTTTCTACATATTTTTAAACAATATTATTAGGCTATTTGGAGGAGTAAATCAATAATGCCAGCTTCTTAAATCTCTACATTTCCTTAGCAGTAGGAAAGGGTCACTAAGTGTTTTCTGCAAAAACTGGTATATGCAAAGTACCAGTACAATAAGGAAGCAACACAGTTAGGAGATGACTTCTCCAAAATTTATCTTGTGGTCCCAAATGAAAATTGAAAACAAATATCTTAACTTTTTTCTTTTTAATTCTTGTTTTGTATACTTTTTAATCCTTTATAAAACCTGGTAAGTTACAGTATTTTCAAGGCTCATCTTTGTTGTCACATGTATGTATTAATACTTATTCTTTTTCTTTGCCAAATGTAATTCCTTATATGGATATACATCTTGTCTATCCATTCATCTGTTGATAGACATTCTTGAGGTTGTTCCCATGGTTTGACTATTGCAAGTAGAGCTGCTATGAACATCTGCATACAAGTTTTTCCTTGAACACAAAGGCCAAATATTGTATGATTCCAATTATACAAAATATCCAGAATAAGCAAATCCACAGAGACAGAAACCAGATTAGTGCTGGCCAAGAGCTGGAAAAAGTAATTATTTAATGACACAGGGTTATCAAATGGGGCCATGTAAATGATCTGAAACTAGGTAGTGGAGATGCTTGCACATCATTGGTATACACACACACACACACACACAAAACCAAACCTAGTGCAAAGTTAATATTATCTGATTTGTGTGATTGGCTGGAAGGACTTTCATCAGAAACAATTGGAAGAATTCTGAAAGTTTGTGTTAACACTACCGTTCTTTTCCACGAGGCAATTTTCTACAGGACAGAGGTAACTTAAGTTGAGTCTGACCAACTTGCCTTGCTTTGCTCATGGCTACCTTAGTATTAGCACATCTCACATAACCTCTCTATCCTGGGAAAACCAGGTTTGGTTGGTCGCTGTACTTTGTTGTTGTTTTTTTTTTTTTTTTTTGCATTACTGGGGTTTGGACTTGGAGTCTTCATCTTGAGCCACTCCACCTCCATCAGCTCTATTTTTGTGAAGGGTTTTTCTAGATAGGGTCTCATGGATCTATTTCCCTTGGCTAGCTTTGTACCATGATTCTCCTTATCTCTGCCTCCTGAGTAGGTAGGAATACAGGTGTGAGCCACCGGTGCCTGACTGGTCACTGTATTAATTAGAGTTTTTCTAGAGAATTAGAATCAATAGGACACACACCAACACACACATATGGGGTGGAGGTAAAAGAGACAGGGATTGATAATTCTTAATCTAAAAATGTAAATTCCATAATTATCCAAAATCTGAAACTTTTTGAGTGCAAACATCACGTTCAAAAAGTTTCAGATTTTGGAGCACTTATAGTTTCAGAATTTTAGATTAGGGTTGCTCAACCAGTAAAATCTGTTTAAATATTCCCAAATCTAACACGCTCTGAAATATAAAATGCTTCTAGTAGTAAGCATTTGTAGCTATCTGTCGAGTAGGCAAGCAGGATGGAAACTAAGAAGGAATTTCTATGTTGCAGTTGGAGATAAAATTCTTTCTTCCTTAGGAAATCTCCAAGCTCTTCTCTTAAGACCTTCGACTGACTAGATGAGGTCCACATATGTATGTCATGCTGGATAATCTGTTCTATTTACAGACAGTTAATTTATGCATAAAATGTGTGGGTTTTTTTCAAGTCTCTTGGTGTTTTTATTTCCCAACTTGTAAATATTTATATTGTGTCCTTAGGAACTAAATGTCCACATAAGTAATCTGAAACATACAGTACATAGGTTCTTTTTATTGAATTGAGCCATATTGATTTTCTTCTGATTTAAAATAGCGTACTATAAACAAAAGGTACCAGAATTCTAATCTAATATACAATCTATTTTTTAAAAAATTGAGGTATAATTAATATATAAAATTATATGTATTTGATGTATATATCTTGATGTATTTGAAGGTTAGTATATACCATCCCAAAATGCAATGCCCTAAACTTAATCATTACCTCTAGAAGTTTCTTCTATCCTTTTTTTGATAAGAACATAAACTGACAGAGTTTTAAGTTTTTGACATAAATTCTTAATTATATGCACCCGGCTGTACAGATCTTTCTGATTTATTCATCTTGCATAAATGGATGTATATACCCTTTGATCAACACCTCCCTAACTCCCCCCTTGTCTATACCTTATCATGAGATTGTCAGGGAGTACATAAAATACTATGTTCCTGGTTCAGTGTATGATTCAATTGACATTCAACATATGGTGGCTATAGAGAGGACAACAGAGAATTTTAGTAGCCAACATTCACTGGACACTTTTATATGCTAAGAACTATGCTGGTCGTTTTACAAGCAGTATTTATTTAAACCTTATAATCTCCCAGTTGTGTAGTGATTGTTATTGTCTTCATTTTGCCAGTGAGATAATCAGGTTTGGAGGGGTTGCTATTCTAAGGTCAAACAGATAGCAAATGATAGAATTAACATTTGAAGCCCGCCACTCAGATTCCAGAACCTGCATTCTTTATCCTTCTATCACACTATTTGGAAAAGTGAGTTAAGGCTGACATCCTTAAATGAGGCTAAGTTTAAGTAATTGTTGAACCACTTATTTACTAGCACTCTAAGTCTTTATTTCCTTATTAAATAGTAGGAATAATTGCTACAATCACAATCTTTATTTTCCACAGATTCCACATTTGTTAATTCACCCACTTGCCAAAATTAATTTGTGTGTTCCCTATCAACACTGGGGCACTTAGCCATTTACTTACACACATAGCGTGGTGAAAAAGTAAGTTTGCCCAACCCTGGCTGAAGTTGAACAAGGCAACACTTTTTTGTTTGAGCTCTCACACTATAAGCAGCTGTCCTTTTCACACTCTACTAAGTGCCATGGTTTTTGCACTTTTATTTTTTTTGTGTGTGCTTTTGTTGTTTAAAACAGCCAGCAAGTATAGCGCTGAAGTGTTTCAAGCACAAGAGGAATGTGCTGTGTCTTATGTTGAAAACACATGTGTTAGATATGCTTCATTCAGGCATGAGTTATAAGGCTGTTGGCTACAGGTTCAGACAATGAATCAACAATGTAACTTAGATGTCTTTAAACAGAAAGACATATAAAACTATAAAACAATGTTATATATTGATTGGCTGATAAAAATATTTTGACCAGAGGCTCCCACGAACCTAATCCTGTATTTCCTGAGGAGCAATGATGTAGTATTCACTAATTCAGTGTTTGTGGTGATTTTATAGAACATAACTGGTGAAAAATGAGAATCGATTCTATGTCATAAGAGTATTATTTGGATTAAGTAAGGTAGTGTAATGTGCTCGGCAAAAAGAAACCCAATGTGTTGTAGTTAAGTGTCTTTCTTTTAAGGCTCCTATTTTACTCTGACTTAGAGATTGTGCAGTGCATATCATAATATGTTGTTCTATATCATTCATTGAAAGGCACCTATAAAATACATTTACTAGCCTATAACTCAAAGAAATCACTGAAAACATTTTTGGAATGTTATAATAGGAGAACAAAGAGCAAAAACTCATATTAGACCTACTGTCAATCCTCTTATGCAAATAAATGGAATTATGGAATAGAATCAAGTACTACCAATCCAATAGACAAACTCTTACTGCTCCAATTCTAATTATAGGAATGAACCATTAATAAAATAAATCATCAAGCTTCTAAATGTTCATACAATTGAGGAGAATCCTTTAATTTTGTATTTTTTAAAGTTACGATCATTAAGACCTTTTTAGTAGAAAATAAAAATGAAACATTGAGAAAACCTGTAAGAACTTATATATTGTGGAAAAATCTTAACTTTATAAAATACTACTGTAAAATGTCTTTTATCACTCTCTCAGATATCCATGGAATATGAATCTTGCTCAACTTTTTTTAAGCTTTTAAAAAATTTCTTAATAATTTCTCCCAGAGAATAAATTATTCACATTCTAAACTTTCTCATTCCTTTTTTCAATAGAATATATATTATTCTCTGGAAAGAAAAGAAAGTTTTCAGTTTAAGATTTACAAGATTGGGCTCAGATTATAACATATAAATATCAATCCAATAGGTTTCAGTGTGTTATGACCAGTCTGTCCTTTCTCTCTATTGGGAAAGGTGTCTGTGTTCAGTAGATGCATGGGGGAAATCCAGAGTCTGAGTACAGATTTGACTTCCTTGTGAAGTTTCCATAGCTCCAAGAGGCTTTCCAGTCTTCCCTCGTAGTCCTGTCACATTATGGTCCCGCAAGACTTGTGAATAGTACCCCTGATAAAGAGGACATTCAAGAAACACTTGCTGAATGAATGAATGAGTGTTACCTGGATTCCCTGCTTAGGTGTGTGTTAACTATAGGATGTTGCCTTTCTTACCTAAGTCACACAACTAGTAAGTGGCAGAGCAGGGTTAGGGAAAAAAAATGTTCTTTTTGACTCAATGTTCTTTAAACTTAACCCTTATTTTTACCTTCTAAGCTTAAATTTAGAATACTCAAAACCCTGTGTTCAGACAAGGAGATATGCCCTGAGAAAGGATGTCCTTAAGTATAAACAAGGGGTCATTCTCAAAGGTGTTTGTCTTCTTCCAACACTTATTTTTTTTGACAAGATGAAGGATATCTCCACCAACTCTAAAACAACTGTTCGCTCTAATGCAGGGCATGTTAACATTAAGGATCTTACTGATGAGTTAAAGATAAGTACCACTGCAGCCTGATCACACCCTTGACCTCAGTGCCCAGATAGCTGTGAGCCTTTTGGCCTGCCAGGGTCTTATCAGCTACCACCAGTGGGAGGAAAACTGAAGGAACTTACTGAATTTCATGGTTTTCTGTGTTCCTCAGAATGATGAGGCCATTTAAACCACATGGCAGTGGCTTTTTTCCCCAGAAAATTATTTTCTTTTATGTGGACTTTCCTAACTAAAAACTTCTCACTTTTTGCATTCTTTCCCTCCTCTTTTATCCTCTGTCTCTGCAATCTTTGCCAATTCTGGTAAAGACAGATCCTTTTTTTCTTGTATTGTTATGAACACCACTCTAATTCACATCTAATGTTATGATGAAGCCCCTTACTATACACAATTTAACATGCATTAATAATGTTTTTACAAAAATAAACTTTACTTAAAAAAAAGTGGAGGGGATATTAGATCCTTATCTCTCCAGGTGCAGCATCATTTTACATTGTTAAAGCAGCATAGATCAACATTGCCACTGTTGCTTCTATTGCAAAGAATCTTCTAGTCCTCACCAATTGACCACTCTGTCCATTAAATACTGAGAATTCTTTGTTGGTTGGTGACAAAGGCTGCTGTGACTCTTTCATCAGCTCTCTTGGGACATCCATGAGGCCTTTACTTCTTTCTGGCCCTTTTATTCCTTGTTCTTCTCTTCTTCCTGACCTCCTTGCATGGTTGTGCTCTTACCCAACATCTGCCCTTGGCCCAGGGGACAATTTTCAGCTCTGGGTATTGTCTAATTTTTTTATAAAAAACATTTTCCTCATGACAGAAAATACACATTTGCATTTCAATAACAACTCCTGGATATGTTTAAAAAATACCACCCACACATAATATTTAACCTAGGAAATTCTGGTTTCTTTTTTCTATTCCACCAGCCCCGTTGGCCACCAAACCCTCTGTTTTCAGAGGGAGTTATGTTCCTCACACACAGCCAGCTATGAGTGTAAGTGAAGGTTAAAACAGTCTTGTCTGACTATTTGTGTTTTTTGTACTTTGATCTTGTGATGACTGTTTTTCAGCTTAGGTTACAACTGCTGACTCTCACTTCCTTCCTTAGGAATTCTCCACACCTTGTTTCATGTCAATCATCCAGTCTTGAGTCACAGAAGGAAAGAATGAAGGCTTCCTGCTCTCACTCATACCTTCTCCAGACAATTCCTCTGAACCATCACAGATAGAGGTAACTGAAGACTCCAATTTCTTGCCATGTACCAAGGCCTATGTTCTCCTTTTTCCTTTCTTCCCTTAATTGCATCCCATACTTCTACTTCTGTAGGGAGGGAGAAATCTAGGAAAATCTGCAAAAACATATCTCTGGCTTTTTTTTCCAAGAAAGTAAAATAAAAATAATTTTGTATATCACTTGTGAATTTTGGAGAACTATCATTTGATAAGGTTGCAATAACCCTTTCAACAGGAAGGATTATTAAGTTACAGTATTCTTTTTTTTTTGTATTATTGTGCAGGTGGAGGTACACTGTGGCATTTACAAAAGTTCTTACAATATATCAAATAGATCATACTTGAATTCACCCCCTCCACTATTCTCCTTTACCCTCTCCTCCCTCCATTCCTGGAGTAGTTTCAACAGGTATAATTTTTCCATTTACAAACACATATACATGGTATTTGACTGTACTCACCCTCCCACACACTTTCTCCACCTCCTTCCCTCTTCCACTGGGACCAATACCCCTCCCCCGGGCAGGACCTGGTCTCTCCTCCTGTCCCCCAATTTTGTAAAAGAAAAAAAATGACATTTTTGTTTGTTTAAGATAGATATACAGGGAGTTCCCTTGTGACATTTCCATCCATATATGTATTATAACCCGAATTGGTTCATCCCTCTATTTTTCTTCTGATATCCATTTTCCTGAAGAGGTTAATTGATTGCCATTCTTTCAAAAAAGCCAAACTAAAACATATATACCATAAATTGCTCTACAGCTTCCATCCTTTTGTAGATCAGGTTCAAGTTCATTCTTTTGTTGTTGTTGGTTTACTCTTTTAGCTAACATTTCCTGAGTTCCTGCAATGGGCAAAGCTTAGTGTTGATGGTATGGTTTAAAGTTGTTCTAACAATGTCTTCATAAAACTCTCCTTGTCTCCCTCTTAATACATTGAATCTACTTTGATTTGATTCTTGTCTGTTGGTCTCATGTTCTACTCCTCAATTCTTTTCTACATTATTCTTTCTATTTTGGCTATATTCTGTGAAGGAAAGGAGTCATGTGTAAATATTTCCTATCTCAAGGTACAAGAAAGGCGTGTAAATATTTTATTTTTAAACCTTTTATTAGACATTGAAAGAAAGATATCTGATTTTTAAAGATAATGCGCCAATGTTTAATATGAGGCAAACCAAAAATCAGGATAGCAAATGGATATATATTTGATGTGAAGTTACCTGCCCTGGTGTAATAGGCAATTCCATTCATTTGAATATGTATGGAGACAGAAAGTAAGGAAGATGTGCTATTGCCATAATGAGGGACTTTCCTTTAGTTACACTAGCTAAGAGAAGAATATTATCTCACATTGTAAAGGTACTTATTATACAACACATAAGTTTCATATTATGAAATAAAAGCAAGGTAAAATTGTTTTCTAGAAATGGTAACATTATATCAACAGATCTATACTTCAGTACATATTGAATATCCTTCTTGCTTTACAGAGCCATTCTTTGTATTTGTGGTTTTGTGATTGAACACAGGGTCCCATACATACTTATTATCCACTCTATAAGGCTCAGCCTCTAGAACCATTTCTAAGGTAAAATGGCAGTATCTCTGTATAGACTTCATCCAATGGTTGATTAAATTGTTTAATAGTTTATATAAGATAGAATGAATTAACTTATTGAAAACTTAAGTCTGTGTGGAGGAGTATTATAAGAACCTTATATTTGCAATCTATTTGATTATTTTAGTAACCTAATGAAATGGGTACAATTTTGACTCATTTTGCAGATGGGAAAATTAAGGCTGAATGGGGTTAAACTGTATACCTTACTTCATATAGCTAGCTAGATTGAGCACAATCTAGTGTTAGAACCCTTGAAATTATATACTTTCAGTCCAATCTATCAGATATGTTTTGAAGGTTGATTCTCAAAAAGCTAATTGATAGTAGAAGAAATAGAATAAAACCTTAGGATATACAGAATGGCACATGGGAGACACTCAACAAATTCATGGGGTCAATAGAATGTTTGAAAGCAGAATTGTCCTGAACATCTTGAAAATTTAGTGTTTATCTGTGCTTTTCAGGGTACTAACCACAGCTCTTATGCATAAAGAGCACATTTGATATTTATCCTTGTTGCATTATGAATATTTGTGTTCCTACAAAATTCATACATTGAGCCTTAATCCCAAATGTGAGATATCAAGAGTTGGGCTTTTGGGAAAGTGAATAAGTCATGAAGGCTCCACTCTCATGAATATGATTAGGGCCATAATAAAAGAGGTTAAAAGGACCTCCCTGGCCCTTTCTGCTGTGTGAGGATTCAGCAACAAGAGCCCATCTATGGGGCAAACAGATTTACTTATCAGATGCTGAGTCTGCTGGCATCCTTATTTTGGACTTCCCAGCCCCCAGAACTAGTTTGTTGTTGGTTTTTTTTTTTTTTTCAGTGCTGAGGTTTGAATTCAGGGCTTACACCATGAGCCACTCCACCAGTCCTATTTTTATGATTTTTTTTTGAGATAGGGTCTTGTGAACTATTTGCCCAGGCTGGCTTTGAACCATGATCCTCCTGATCTCTATCTCCTGAGTAGCTAGGATTGTAGGTATGAGCTACTGGCACCCAGCAAAGGCTTTATTTATTTATTTATTTATTTTTGGTGGTACTGGGATTTGAACTCAGGACCTCTATGGCTTGCAAGGCAGGCACTCTAACCTTGAGCCATGCTCCCAGCTCTAATTTTTTCCATTATTTACAAATTACCCAATTTGAGAGGTTTGGTTATAATGGTCAGAGTAGAAATATGACACTCCGCCAGAATGAAATTTTATTTGATACCTTTTCAAAGTCTGTTGGTATCCAGTTGGTCATTCACCTATAAATGAATCATTTACTCTCTTCTGACTTAGTTGAAGTGTTTTACGTTGCAATAATATGTGAATTGATTAAATTCTAATATTAGAAGTTCATGTTTTTTTTTGATAGTTCTCTTTAATTTAGTTTTGATGCAACATTATAGTATATTTTGCCTGTTCAATTAGCATAAGTTGCTTAGATTTTTCTAAAAGTTAAATGCTGTAGACTAAGTTGCCATTTAGTAAACAAACATTTAATCAAAGCAATGAGAAGGGGCAGCAGAAAAGAGAAATTTTTGCATCTTTAATTTTTTAAATTAAGATATGGCAAATATTTCAAGAAGAACATTGCCAAGTTCTAAACTCTAACTGAGGTTACAGCTTCCTTTGGAAACACTGCTTTGGAAAACTCAAATCACAGTGACTCTGTCTGATAGAGACCTACAAGCATGGTGATGAGCATGCACTGGAAATTTCAGGCTATTATATAAATTAGGTTGTCACAGAAAGGAAGTGAAACTCAGGCTAGGAGCAGTAGCTCATGGCTGTAATCCTAGCTACTTGGGAGGCAGAGATCAGTAGGATCACATTTGGAGGCCAGCACTGGCAAAAGAGTTTGCAAAACCACATCTCAACCAATAGAAAGCAGGATGCAGTGGCACGCTTCCCTGACATCCCAGCTATGTGGGAAGCATAAATAGGAGGATTATAGTTCAGGCTCTCTTGGGTATAAATGTCCTACTTATACCCAAGAGGTCCTATGTGAAAAATAACTAAGGCAAAAAGGACCAGGGATGTGGCTCAAGTGGTAGAGCGCCGACCAGTTAAGCACAAGACCTGAGTTCAAACTCCAGCACTGCCAAAACACCACACACACACACACACGCGAGAAACCCAATAGAAACAAAGCTTTCATTTGGCCTGTTGCCATTTTTGTGAACCATCACTATTGATGTTCTGGATCCTCAAAAAAAATTTAAAATAAATTTAAATGTATAAGTAGCTAAGCATTCTTTTGCACACTATGAATATGTACAGCTTTTGTCAATTAACCAAATAAATTAGATGGTAGAGCGATTAGAAACTATCAGTTAGTTTTGCTTGGAACCTGTCATTAGCATCAGTAATAGTGCGGTAAGGGCAGTATTATAAAGTAGGAAGCCTAAGTTTGCTTAAGTCCTAGTCCTTATGAAGTCATTTATCTGTTGGAAAAATCAGATAAACGTCAGAAGGAGTGAGGTCACCAGAGGAGAGAACTGATTAGCCATCATTTTAGCTAATAGATTTACTATTCCCACTGACATTTGTGTTTACAATTCATATTAT
Organism: Castor canadensis; assembly: GCF_047511655.1. NCBI lineage: Eukaryota > Metazoa > Chordata > Mammalia > Rodentia > Castoridae > Castor > Castor canadensis. Next base: position 87,805,884 of record NC_133394.1, read on the forward strand.
GTAATTTTAAAGTAATCACTGAATAAGGGTGGGCTCTATGCTTATGGAAATATGATAAGTAGATTTTGAAAGATAGTTTAGTTTTTACAAGGTCATTCTCCTGTGTGACAAGTACAATGGAGAGTTCTTTGAACCTCTGTTAAACACAATCTTTAAAATCACCTGAACATAGACGTAAATTTGTCATCATCAAAGAATAAAACTAGCTCAAATAAGCATACAAAATATTCTTAGGAGCACTGTAGCAGGGAACATAAGCACATAGCTTGAGGCTTAGCTGCATGTGTTCAAGTCCCAGATCTGCTTATAAGCATCAGAAACTTACTTAACCTTTGTGCCTCAGTTTCTCTACCTGTAAAATGGGAACAATGAACAATATTTCCTTCACAGAGCTGCTGTAAATGTTAATAAAGATAGCACAGCACATGGTGTATATAAGTGCTAGCTATTTACATTACCTGTAAAACTATTGATTGTTGAAAAACTACTTTGCAGGTGTGCAACTCATGGAGGCGATCAGGAATGGGTCCCACTCTAATTGAACTATCAAAGCTGTTTCTTCTGAAGCTAAAAACATGAACAGTAATCTGGTGAATGTTATTACACTCTATGACTGATTAAAAAGGTATCAGTGGAAGATTGGGGTCAGCCAGACGAGACAAAGAGCAAGAATTTATCAGTGCAAACTTAGATCTGGCCAACTTACAGAGCACTGTACAAACTGGTTCCCTTGCAGGTTCCTGCTCATGGTGGAGACATGGAGGTGAGGATTGTTCTTGCTCACTCTCAGGCCCCCTTCTGAAAGTTGTTTCTCATGTACTGGAAGAGAACAGACTGGCCACTCAACCTGAGCATTACACTTTCCTTGGTATCCAAATTTCCTGTTATAATTCTGTCTATAAGCATTCTGGGTTTATATCAGGTCCTTGTGAGTTTACTTAGAAAGGTAATATAGTATCATGCAGAAGTATATAATTTGAATACATAAAACAATCACTTGCAAAACTTATTTTAAAAAAAAAATAGATTCAGGCTCCCCTTTCACCCCTAAATAACCACACAGATGTGGATTAGGTAAGTCTAGCCTGGGGTTCAGGAAGCAACATAAGAAGGTACCTCAAGTCATTCTGGTGGAGGTAGACTTGGAACTACACTAACTAGTAGAATATTGGGGCAAATAAACTTTATAACTAGAGAGAATAGGGTGCAAAACCAAGTGCTGACTTTTTCTAAAATCTGTATGATTTGGGGTGAGTTTCTGGACATTTCCAAACTTCTATTTCCTCATCTTGTAAAATGGGAGTAATGATGCTCTGTTGAGTATTGAAAAACATTGTCACAAAGGTGCCTACCAAAGGTCCTCAGTTGGCAGTTTTAATCAATGTGACTATAGGAGCCTACTCCTCTCCACAAGTGAAGTGCCAATTTGGAAATTCAGAGTTGTGAATGCTCAGGTTGGTGGCTGCACTATAATGCTGTAGCCTTTGGAGAATCTGCCTTTTCTGGGTATTAATCATGCTAGATGGAGGTCAAATCCCTTCTCTCTGATGCACCAGCAGATAGCATCTTTATTGTATATTCTTTGTTTCAGAATGTCTAAGACCAAGCAAAGCTCCAAAGCATACACTGATTGGCCCATCACACCTTCTCCTGTTTAGGGCAAGTGACCCAAACACTAGCATGCTTTTGCCTGTTAATCTTTGATTCTTATCTATGCACTTAAGAAAGTGAATCACAGTCTGGTGATGATTTTCTTTATGTTATCGAGATTTTGATCTGGAAATGACCTTAAGACCATCTGACCCAGATCCTGTCTAAAATAAAGATGAAGAACCAGTCCTAGAGGCAATCAAAGCCTCTTTTCTTTAAATGGCAGTCTAGCTGGAGGTGCTACAGCTACTCAGAGAGCTCTGGAGGATGAGCATGGCTCAGCAGTGACCTGTCTCATGTAGGTTGAATTCTTTTCTTCATACAAAGTCTGTGTAAGTGACTATGGACAACTTTGCTTCGGTTTCCAGAAGAGAACCTGGCAGAGTCCAGGCACATTGGATGCTGCTGTGTGCTGACAAGCGAGGGATATGAAGAGGGTACTGGTAAGAGGGAAAGGGGCCATGCCCTCCTCCCATGAAAACTTTAGACAAGAAAACTAAGGACTACAAAATAACTCTTGAGTATGTGACTTTTTTTTAAAAAAGGCAATTTGATTTAGCTGGAAGGACATTTTTGGTATGAGCTATTTTCTGTCTCACTTGATTTATAATGTCAGCTCTCATAGAATTGGTCCTTTTTATTATAAGGGCTGAGTTAACAAATTAATAGTGTTAAGTCGTGTATCAGGCAAATTATAGGAATAAGAGGGAATATACTATGTCCATTCCTCACAGTACTTTTTCTTCTGTAAGCTATTGGGATATGAGAGTTACATGTTTAAAAATTGGCACCTTAATCTTGGTTTATACACACTGAAAAGAACCAGAATACAGCGTTGTATCCCAGAAGTCGATTTTGTACCTCAAATTTTTAATGAAAGTGTTTTTTATGCTCTGGATAAAGCTGTTTGACTCACAACACACTTCTCTACACTTCATGATCATACCCTGTCTCTGGGACCACTTTTTAAATATTCTGTTTAAGTAAACTACTTTCCTGACAATTTAGAATGAATTATATTTGATGTATAACACTGGGAAACTATACATGTATTGCTTTAGACCTTTGATAACAAAAAAAAACCATTAAATAGAATTAGCAGAAAAAAAAGAAGAAAAAAAGGAAGGAAGAAAGGAAAAATCAAAGGGAGGAAAGGAAGAAAAAACTACAACAAACTAAGAGACTAAGGAGAAATTCACTGTGGGGCTTGACTAAGGAACAAAGGACAATAGTGGATTTCTGTGAAAGTAAGGGGCTGGGAAAGTAGAGGAAAGATCGTGTGTAAAGGCAAGTTCTCAATTCCCATGATCTCCGTCTTTATGTTTCTGAGAAGCATTACCATAGTCTACTACAGGTTTCTCCTCTGTTGAAGTCTTTTAAGGGGGACCTGTTTACTATATGACTATTCCTTTGTGTTCTGTTTCTCTATTGCTTGTGGAAACAAAAGGGACTGAGTGATTCCTATGTCCATTTTCCTTCATTCAGTGACTTGCTGATGTAGTCCTGGTAGTGTTCTGTAGCAAACAAGAGTGAAATTTATAATCTAACATTTTATACTAGAAACACATCTCTTCTATACATCTACCACGTGATCCTGCACAAATGACAAGGCCTCTCTGACTCCCGCTTTCCTCATCTGCTTAACAGTGATAATTGGTTTCCATAGAAGTGTGCCTGAGGGGTGTGGTACCAGCTCACGAGAGCTTGGTTTGTATATTCTTGTTAGATGTGACATTAGTAGCTTGAAAGTGAAATATTCATAGTGAAAATACTTATACTCTAGAAATTGGCAAAGACTACAAATCAGGCCTTTTTCTTTTTTGAGAGCCTACTGTTAGTTATTTATTAATTCATCTCTGCTTATGTACAAAATGAAGTTATAAATAGGATTTTGCAAATTTTAGGAGTACAATATTTATTTTCCTTTACCTCAGCCCAGCCATCCCTATGAAATACATGTATATGAAAACCTTTGATCGCCATGCTTCTAGATTAAACAGAATATCAATAGATTTTTTTTTTCTTGGAAACTCAATGTCATATTATAATCTCCATATTTATTTGATTCAGTTCTCTCTGTCTTTGTCTGTCTATCTCTCAGAGGCAATCTGAAATTCTGTCTCTTTTCTCAAATTCTCCTTAAATGATGCCCAAAACAGTGTCCCATGGAAATGATTATTATATTGCATTTTGATGATGCATTTAAGTGTGAACATAGTTTAATGAACTTTGATAAGAGTTACAAGTTTAATATAAGAATTATCAGCTTGATATCTAGTAAAAGTATAAAGGTTTCTTTGTGCTGATCTGTGAAACGTGGTTGGTATCTCCATGAGAAGGACAAGATTAAGGGTAGATGTATAGGTCAGTGGAAACTTAATTGCCTAGAGGAAGGGCAGAAACCTGGCATGTACCTGGAGAGATCTGTGTCAATGACAAGTTTGAGACATGGTTGGAAGTTCAGGCTGAGACTGAAAAGGCCAATGGGGGAGTTAATACTTCATTTATGAGGAAAGAGAACAGCACTGGACTAAGAAACAATCAGAGCCACATTTTAGGAAGATTAATCTGGCAGAGAAAGTCCTCTTGGGAGAGGAGGGACTGGACAGTCAGAAAGGATATTGGCCCCCTCTGGTCTCCATGTCTGCTGACTGTACATCAGGATTCCAGAGAAGATGATATAGGGGTTTTGATGATGATAAAATTAAGCCATTTCTAAGATGACAGACTTTCCCTTGGCACAGAGGGGATCTCCAGAGAACTCTCCTTTTCTTCTGGATCCCCCTTCTTAGCATTGACTTTCATTCCCACAATGTTAGCATGTCTCAGCCATAACTGGGACTGATAACATACAACTGGATGGAAAAGATGCCAGGAATCTGTATAGCAACAGATGTAAACTGTTTTCCTTAAAAGGATTTAAGGATGAGAGGAGAAAGATGTGCAGGAGGCTGACAAGACTATAGAAACACTGCCATAATATGTAAGCTCTGATTATCTACATTTAAGTAATTAGCACATCTTGACCCAGTGAAAGCGGCCACCAAGCCTCTCCCTGTGAAGGGGCAGAGATCATTGACAGCTGCTGCTTGGGCTTTTAGGGGTGTATTCTGCTTGAGACCAGCTGGGGGAAATGGATCCCCAGAAAGAGTAGCCACTCAGTGATGAGAGTGCTGTTGTTCTTTCTTGTAAACAGTGGACACCCTTGAAGGCCATCTGCACTGCCCCAGTGCGTTCTGCACCTGGGTTTTTGTTTTCCTTGCTGAGAGCAGTTGCCTGGTATGTATCAAGAGCTCTCATCTGCCTCACAGGCAGTCATGGGGCTCTGACTGCAGCATGTATCTGAGAATGGGTGTCTCAGTACATTCTCACTCTGGAAGAAGATCTCAACGTTATGAGCATTTCAATGGCAGAATAGGATTATAACAGAAATGAAAAAAATGTATGCTTTTACCAGAATTTTGAAATAATCAACTTCTTGCCTGGTCATTTAATTAAAGTCTCATATGTTTTCAGACTTAAAGTTCAGAATTTTTGGCAAACTTCCTTACTCCTCTGAAAATTCCAAAACACTTTGCATTTGTCACTTGATAAGAAATGCTCAAATTTATAAGTTAAAAAGTAGGATGCCAAGAAGTAAAATATTCACCATACCCCCTTTGAAAGCCAGAGTAACAAAAGGGCAGAGAATTCATGAATTCATAAACCCCTAAATCCTACTTCAGTTGATTCTACTTTGCAATCTCTGTAGGTACGTTGTGACTGTGTGGTTTTGTTCAGAGCTTCATGCCTTTCCTAAAAGGAAGCAGTGTTTGATTGAAGGGTGAACTTTTGCCCTTTCCTCAAGGAAGAGAAAGCCAACGTGGTTTCTTGTCATCCTTAGGAACTCTGCCTAGTAATTCATCATCCTGAGTACGCATCTACCCCAATCATTGCAAGGGGCTGAGCCAACCTGGGACCCCCATCTAGAACTAAGACAAGTACCACTTAAAACCAATTAAATTGTCTCAATCAACAACAGACTTCAACATTTTTGCTCAACCTTACCACTAGGTGGCAAGCCCTCTAGACAAGGGGACCCTGGTTTTAGTTTCTTTTCCCAGGTGCTAGTACAGCACTGGCAGTCTAATGTGGACTTTAATGAGTGTCTTTAGCCATGACACAGTGACTTCAAAACACCTTTCTATGGTGAACAGACAGTTATTGAAAGACTCACTTATTGCCCAGTATGCTTAGAAAGCAAACTAGTTCCATGAAGACATGGATGAGAGAAAGCCTCATTATATTTTTAGTAGAATTTTACTTAATTTGTCTCTGTCTAAGCATCTTAAAATGGGTACCTCACAGTGGTGTTGTGAGGACTAAGTGAAATAACACTTTAAAGGATAATTGGCACATACCAGTTCTTCAATAAATATTTATTCAAAGAGTGACCAAATTAGTCAATAACTTAAACAGAAGATAGTTTCCCTGAAATGCCCTGAATTAAAGTTGCTTTGCCCACAGAAAGGGAAATTTAAAATTATTTTACAAGAAAATAGACAAGATTCTTTTATAAAATACAAAAACATTTAAAGTTTAAAATTTACTTTTCCAAAAGTTTCTGTAAAAGGTGACTCACTGTCTGGAAATACTACTACATTGGATTATCACTCTAGGTCTTGGATGAAAGTCGACTGTAAACGCAAGGAAACATGGTAATGCACTGTTATATTATTTTTCCTTTGAGCTATTAGGTTTCTTTGGGATTGCCATAGTTGTAGATGATGGAAAATAAAGAGTAGAATGCTCAGTAGTGTTTAACTGTGAAAAGAAAACAAAAATGTAGATAATTAAAAGTAGTGTAAATCCATGTCTGAGTATTTTGAACTGTCAAGTAAGTTCATTCCATGCTTCATATAGCTTTTCCCGACCACATTTAAATGCTATCCTACCAGCTTCCAGGACTCTCATGGTAAGAAGCTTTCATTCCCTTTTGAAAAAAATCTATATACATGGAAAAAGTAGGGCATTTGATAGACATATAATTATGTAAAATATTTATTTACACTCTATCAGTCATGTTCAAATACTTACATTGAAAACAAAACAAATTGATGCAGAATTTTCCATGTATTTCATGGGAAAGGCTCCTAAATACTTTCCAATGTGGAAAAACTAGGCATGTCTTTGGTTTATTCACTCCCACAATAATAATATCCTTTTTTGCTTTTACCAACTCTGCATTTGTACACACTTAACATACATTCCTCTATGTATGTGAACATGAGTCTGACGAGATTCCACAAATCTGTTTGTCCTCAGCAACATGGCTATCCTCAGTACAGTAAAATCAGGATTTGAATCTAGGACTTATGGCTACAATGTTAATACCCACTCCATAAGGCAATAGGTTTCTGTGAGGTTTTAGGAAACCAAGAGGATGTGAATTGAGAGAGCTGTTTCTTAGATTTTATGTTGATTCTAATTGCAGATACAGGAACTGAACTTACACTAGGCAGGTTGGGACAGGAGAAAAGAAAAAAGATATTTAGAATAAGAAACAGAGAAAAGAGAAAATAGAGTGATAAATGAACCAAGTCGGGGAAAGAAAGAGGTATATATTTATTTTAAGTTCACTTCTTGGGACTATCTTCTACTGTCACAGATTCTGTGGCATGTTCAATTGTTAACATCATATGACTGAGTCCATAGAACACCACACCTTTCTATCGGACTTGTCCAGCCATTTTCTGCATTATTTGGTTGTCCCTGTGAAGGAGGTGGCATCTTTGATATCACTGAGCCTAATATGCAACATGTGCTCATCATATGTGTTTTGAACACATAAATAAGTAGGAAATAATGTGATCCCTAAGACCACTTAGATGCTGCTAGATTTTGCCCACATCTATTCAGTAGGCAAGAAATCTTGCCTAAAAGTCCATTAAAAATGTTTGCCATTTGGACTGATTAAGCATTGGCACCATCCAAAAATGTAGTGCATATTGAACTCTTTTCTTGAGTAGAGAGAGCATGTTCCTCTTTATCGAATTTTGGTGGTTTTTTTTTTTCCTGAATAATCATTGAGTGTTCTTTGTTTCTTCATAGTAGACTTTTAAAATTACATAATTAGACATGATTCATGATATATTCATGTTAGAAAGTGAGTTAATTTCATAATACTTAATCTGTTTGGAAGTGCAAAGTTTATTTCTTCTTCACTAATTTGATTAGAAAGCTCCTGTTTCATTCTCCTTTCATAATAATGGCTCTGATCTGTGTTCAAAATCATTAAGATCTCAAAAGTTTTTAATACATCTTTTCTATCTTGTTTCATTTCCTGAATTTTAAGATCACATATATTAAAATATCAGGTAATTAGATAAGAAAATAAGAAATGTCTCCCAGAGAAAAAACAACTTATGTGAGTTTTATGTTATAACTTATAAGAAATATTTGAGTTTTACAGAGTGTTAGCAAAAAACTTCAGTGCTTCTACCTCTCCTTACCATTTAAGCCTTACTTAAGCTGGAAAATAAGCACGTTTTTAGAAGACAGAAAATCATAAAATCCTGTTATTCAACTAATTCTATGTGTTAACTTCTTTGACTGAATTGCAGGATATAGATCATGGTATGGATATAAAACTCAAACAAATAACTGTTTTTCTGAAGCCCAGAATCCCCCTAAAAGTTTTGTTTGTAAGATAGTAGTCTGCTGAATTGTCAGAAATATTTCTAGCCATTGTCTTTATATCAAGTGTGAATTAAAAATGTATATCCACACATTTAAGTGTGGATGTATATTGTGAATGTGTGTCCTATTCTTTGATGATGCATTTGAGCTGTTAGAATGTCTTTCAACAGGCATCTTCTGATTGTGTGAGCTAAAGGAAGCCTCTACATGGAGGGAGGACAGTTGTAGGCTGAGGTAGGGTCTAGGGCTTCTGAAGAGAAAGCCAATACTTTATAAATAATATGATTTGGCCTAGTGAATCTTTTATGTAGTGAATCAGTTTAGTCAGGTGAGTTCTTTCCTTCTTTTTCTCCTCTTCCTCCCTCCTCTTTGTCTTCCTCCCCTGTTTCTTTTTGCCATTTCCAAGTGTCTAGTTAATACTGCCATCTCCAAGTATTTGGTAAAGTTCACTTAACGGATTGGATTATTTCCAATCAGCCTAAATGCAATAAGGGAAGTTATCCATAACTTCCATACATATTGAAGCCACGTGATTAAAGAAGAGCAGTGTTCCTTGAGGCTGCTGAAGTGACAGCGTCCATAACTGACAGCCATTTCTGTAAGGATGGTAAATCTCAGAGGAACCAAAGTCAAGGCTACAATACCTAGTCATTGATCCCCCACAAGAAGATTACTTTTGCATTGTCAATTTTGAAAAATCTTTGTTTATATTAAAAAAATATAGTCAGGTACTGATCTGAGAGTTGGAACACATATAAAAAAGAATTCAAAATGAGAAGAAACACATACTAATATTTGCATCATGCTACATTTTAGCATAAGTAATGTTATATAGTTTTGTCAAGATTATATGATTACAACTATCTTCTACAAATAGAGACATTGCCTGCCAAGTGATGTTAGCCTAGGCCACAGAACAGATTTGTTGTTATTATTCTGACCTCACAGCAAATGTTCTTTAAACGACAGGTGGTGTTTTTATTTTTGTCTTTTCTTTAGAAAATCTAACTTACAAATACAAAATATTTAAACATACGGAAATTTTTCCATGTGTATAAAATATATGTATCACTAAGTCAAATGGTTTATTAATTTTCTCCTGAATTTTAGTTTCATTTTTCAAAATTTTCTACAATGTAATACATTATTCAAAAACCTAAATAAAATGAAAGAGTACATGTGGAAAGTGCAGTTCCATTTCTCACCTATGCCATACCTACCCACTGGAGGTAATTACTTCTAGTAGCTCCTGGTTTTCTATTTTTTCTTTCTGTTTCAATTAAGAACATCTACTAACTGCTTAAAGTTAGGGATATACAAAAAGCCCTTGAACATTACAGTCTAGAAAATGAGGCAAACAGTAAAGACACATACAGATGGCCAGGTGCCAGTGGCTCTTGCCTGCAATCCTAACTATCTAAGAAGCTAAGATCAGGAGGACTATAGTTCAAGGTCAGCCCAAGCAATAGTTCATGAGATCCCAACTCCAAAATAACCAGGGCAAAATGGACTGAAGGTGTGGCTTAACTGGTATAATACCTGCTTTGCAAGTGTGAAGCCTCAGATTCAAACCCTCATCTCACCAAAAAATAAAAATAAATAAAGATATACACAGAAAATTAAATAGTAATACATTGCAGTAAGTTCCTTCAATAAAATAATTAATTCTCAAAATTAGTTGTTCCCCAAACTGCATCAGCATCAGAGTCATGAGTTAGCTTTTTAAAAAATAACACAATATACACATAGTATAAAAATGGACTATATAGTATAGAAAACTGAAAGTGAAAAAGCACATACGTTTCTCAAATGCTTCTCTCTAGAGATTGTGTATATAGATTTGTTTGAAATATTTTCTGCGACCTCAAACATACTTACATATATACATATAAAACATTAAATATAATCTCTGTTGTTACCTTAAAATTTCTGTCAAGGAAATGGAAGCATAGAGTAATGATAAATACAGACAACTGTCCATATTCCAAAGCAAGATAATAGACTGTCTATGTAGGATATGCTCAGAAGCCATAAATTTTGGGTGACCCCACTGGCTCATTACTCATCACAAGGCAAGAAAAAGAAACTTAGGGGAAACAACATTTTTGGTTTTCTGCTTTATGTATTCCTTTACCCAATGAGAGGTAGTTGGGAGTGGGAAAGGATGCTTTGAGAGACTTAGAGACCTGTGTTATGGGACTTGGGGCACAGAGACCAGTAGCTGACTTATGTTTTCAAAGTCAAGGGAGAGTCCTGATGGATGAAGCAGATAGAGGGCTGCAAGTGCCCACTTTCTGAAGAAGAAGATAGAAGGAGAGGGCAAATGAGAGGGAAGTAGGAGGCATCATTTAAAAGGGATATTATTTAAGGGGACTGCCTGAAGGGGCCATATAACCTCAAGAGAAGGCTTGGACCGCTGAGTCCAAAGACTAGGAAATGATCTAAGCAGTCACCTAGAGGAGTAGCCAGGGACAAGCAGCTGGACGTCTCCATCTGAGGACTCTGACCTCAGAAGAGACCCACAGGAGAAAGCACAGTGATTATGCATCCACCCAATTAGAGGGACCAATGCCACATTACAACTGCAACAGCCACTCAAAGCTGTCTTTTCTTCCTCACTTTCTCTCTTCTGAGACTTATGCCTAGAAGAGACAGTAGCTCTGAGCAGGAATGGATTATAAGAGCACAACAAGGAGAATATAGAAGAAGCCAGTTAGGTTCTTCTCTCTCATTCTAGATGTTCAAGCCTAGAGTTAGTCATAGCCACAGGACTAGAGGAAGGCGGAGTTCTTAAAATTTTTTTAAGTCAACATCTTGCTTAATGCATACTGATAGTGCAGTGTAAAAATTTTAGAGAGGGAGTAATTTTAAATTAAATAAATTTTTCTGTGGTATTGAGAATTAAACTTAGAACTTCACAATTGCTAGGCAGATGCTCTGCCACTGAGATACACTTCTAGCCCATAGTTTATTATTATTATTATTAATTTACTGATACTGATAGACTGGACTCCTACCTCCATTGAAACTCCACTTTTTTGCATTTGCCAATTTTCATGATACAAGTACTCCCATAATGGCCAATATCAAGGTGTAAAAGCTTTATCAACCAACTTGAAAAATCCCTAAATGGCAGAAATTTAAAATTTAACTTACTTGATACAAACTAGTTGAGATTATTTTTGCTAAGTGAACTGGAAAGGTATGTGGTGAACTTTGCCTAATGAAATCTTAGATGGAGGTTTGTGTGAGGAGAAAGCAGGCCCATGGGACCATCTTAACATGAAGTAGTAAGAAAGAGTTCCATACCTTTTATTGTACTCAGCTCACTGACCTTAACTTTCTATGGGATAAGAAGATGAAGGGTATTTTCCCTTGAATGTTGGTAAAAACTGAAAACTAAAACCAAGAAGAAAGAAATATCTATATGCCAAAGGTAATTACTAAATTTATGTACTCTTTCCATTTGATGAACAAACTAGATACTCATCTGACAACTCATCTCCATCATTTAGAAGATAAATCTAGAAAGGCCACTTTTCTAGAGAAATTTGTAAGAGTGGAAAAGTTTTGACTTTTTCTCTTCTTGGACAGAGAGATGATGGTTTTTTTTCCCTAGGCTCAATGAAAAACTTAACGAGGATAAGTGGGCTGCAGAATTATGGGATCAAAAGTAGCTATAAGACTTGACTAAAACATCAGGTATGACTTCAATCTATATTCCCCAGAGGAATGTATGTGGTAATGGCAATTACTGATTTCTTCCTACCTGGATAATTCTGCAACTGGGAACTGGTAGGGCGATGAAAGAAGACCGCAATTGTGTGAGCTGTTCTCTCATCCATTGGCAGGGAAATAAAGCATGTCATTTCCGGAAGAGCAAGGAGTCTTGAGGCTGGTGACTATCTTGAAAGAGCCTACCACAGAGAACTTCCTTCTGGGCCATAGCGCCAAAAGTGAAAGGGGCATGTCATCAGTTCTAACATTAGTGTACAAATGAGTCACTACATACTTTCTGTTTTATTGTACCTGGGATGTACTTTGGGAATGAGTCTTTTTAAGAGGCTTTCCCAGTTATGTCTAAAATTGCACCAGAAGTTTGGGATCCATTGGGTATTTAGATGATGACTTCTATGAATATTCTTCCACAATCACCTGCCTACATCTCCTCTTTGTTGCTTCTCTACAAATATACCAAGCAATCCAAAATAATATACTATGAGAGCACTTTGGAAAGTGCATGTAGAAAACTGCAAATGGGAATTTATATATAGAAGTGTTTTTTTCCATTACTGTTCAAATAAGTGCATATTCTATTGCCACCAGATATATATTTTTCTTCAGCATCATGCTGTTACAATGATTTTTACCCAGAAACTGACAGTCAGTTATTCATAAAGACAAAACTGTCTTCAATCCTACCCTGTTTTAGAAATTAGGATTGAAATCCAGTAAAATATATCTATTTTCTGAGATTTTTCTTTTGAATTTGTAAGATGATTTTGAGCTAGTATTTCAAAATTCTCTGTTGGTTTCAGCAATCTCAGGCAATCTCAAAGAAATCGTATGGTAAAGAAGATGACACTTGAGTGGCATACATGTATTATAGGACTTTGCTCATGGAGAACAAGTTTTTGCTGCAAGTACTTACAAAGTTTTGGGTGTAAATTTTCCTCTGCATTTCAAAATATCATTCTTGCCACCAAGGGAGTGACAACAAGGTTTAGCAGTGCAAACTGCTTATAGATGAGACTCAGTCCTTTCTGACTGTCCAAGGCTGAGCTTCCTTAGGCTCTTCTGCTTGAGTATAGTAGCTCCTCATGTTACTTTTCCTTATTGCCATTTTGAGATGCTGCCCAGGGAAACAGCCAACACCTGTGCTTTCATGGCACATGACTGGCTTGGGTGATTTATTTATTAGCTTTGATTTCTAATATATTGTAAAGTCCCATTTCCAAAAATCTGAGAAAGTGAAAAAGTTTTCCAATAGTTTAGCTCTTGTAACCTCTGAGAGATCTGCCCCATTACTTGCTGGAATTGTATAAGTTTGACTACAAGTCATATCCTTAAAATTTTCAAAATGAAACAAGCAACCATACAAAACATCAAAATATACATAACTATACATTCTTTCTTTTGAGGTCAGGAAGTCTTAGTTTTTTCACATCCAGAGATAAATCAGATGATGGTCCCTTTCTCCCTTATTTCCACATACCATCTTCTCATTCTTTCTTGGTACCAAATTTTAGCCGCCTGAATCTGGTTATCCTCATTTCTTCTCTCCCAAATTCCTTATCTGGTATTACACTGCTCCAAGCAGATCCCCATAATAAAGATTCCTCAATTTAGGGGCCAGTGAAACGTTCACACCCAGACCACATCCACTTCTGAATGCGTTCATCAGATGTGGATGCTACAAAACTTCTACCGGGACATATATTATTTAAATGTGTTCAGATGCTTAATTTCATTATTAGAAAACATAATTTAGCCTTTGGTATTCTGGAATTAATTGTTATGTGTATTGTTTCCATCAAAAATAATATGAATGATCTGTTGAAAGTGTTTGAATAAGTTGACTGGCAGGTTCAGCCAAATTGCCTTTTCTATTTTCTATTGCACAAACACCAGTTGAGACTCAGAAAACCAGATATCGAGTTAGATTTCAGAAATGAAGACCTATGTTGGTTTTGTAAGCCCTATGTTTGCAAGATTATCTCTGACATAGGAAAGTAGATAGTAGCCTATTTAAAATACCAGAATCAGATGTCCAAATGATATATTTCAATCTATAACATAGCATAAAACCAAATGGATTACTATCTTGCCAAAGATGCATAAAACCAAATGCCCTTAAAATACAAAGTAGTATTCTCCATATGGCTTACCTTTATACTTAGAAATGAAGAACACTTAGTAGTCTGTGGCCTTGATCATGGGATGGCAGTGAGGCAGAATTAGGCAAAATTTGGGACTGAAGTTCCTCCCTGACATGCTTTAAGAGCTCCATTACGAAGTTAAGACCTAGGCTGATGAAGCAGCCTCCAAGTTACCTGAATGCTCTCAAGCAACATTTTCTTCAAATTTTGTATTAGAGGACACGGTGTGCAAAATATTCAAACGTGTCTGCATATGGTGTTTAGTGAATTTAGTCCCTTCCTTTTGTCAGCTAAAAATACATAGAAACTGCTGCAAAGGAGTGCTGTAGAAACCACTTTCATGCATCTTTTTATGTATGTGTGTATGTATTTTTTGTGGTCCTGGGGTTTGAACTCAGGGCCTTGTGCTTTTCATGCTTGCTAGGCAAGCACTCTACCACTTGAACCATGCCCACAGTATTTTTGCTTTAGTTATTTTTCTGAATAGGCTCTCATGTTTTTTCCCCCCCAGGCTGGCTTGAATCATGATCCTATTTATGCCTCCTGTGTAGCTGGGATCTCAGACCCACACCACCTGATGTTTTGTTGAGATGGGGTCTTGCTAACTTTTTGCCTAGTTGGCCTTGAACAATGATGATCCTGATCTTTGCCTCCCTTGTGGATGGGATTACTAGTGTGAGCCACTGCACCTGTCCTCTTTCATGCATTTTATCTTATGTGTTAGTTACATGTTTGGACAAAATTGTAAAAATCAGGTATTTTTTAGTGGCACTGGGATTTGAACTCAGGACTTCAGGCTTGCTAGGTAGGCATTCTTAACTCTCGAACCACTCTGCCAGTCTTCTTTTTTGTGGTGAGTTTTTTTGAGATAGGGTCTCACGAACTATTTGCCTGTGGCTGGCTTGAAACTGTGATCCTCTTGATCTCTCTTTCCTGAGTAGCTAGCAGTAGTGCCAGTAGTGTGAGCTACTGGCACCTAGCTGTAGAAATCATTTTTAACTTCAGCATCATAGTATGATGTAAAATTTTCACTCTTGGATAAATTTAAGCTACTCTATGAAGATAGATGTTGGGCTAGTATGTGTAAGTACATAACAGAGACTAAGTTTACTGCAAGTTTCCATTACAATTAACACTGCTCTTTTACTAGGTTCATATCAGTTAATACCATCACCACCTTCCCAGTTGACCGGGCTAAAGAGCACTACTAATAAACTCATGTTAATTTTGCTCCTATTTCTCATGTCTTCTCTTTCTAGATTTCTGTCACTGCCTTGTGATATCTTGTATAAATTATTGCATTGCCTCCCAAGTGACCCCAAGCCTCCATCTCTCCAGTTCCATTATCTATTGCCTTGTACAATCTAGTCACATTTTTGTGCTGCCCCCAAACTCACCTAGACCATCTTTCCCACCTTATAATCTGACTACAAACTAAGATGCTCTTTATCCCATTCTATCTAAGTCCTATTGATATTTCAGCTTTTTCTGTTTAGTTTTCCTAGGCTTATCAAAACAAAATACAAATGTATGGGCAGAGTACCCAAGGCCATTCACGATCTAGTCTTTATTTACCTTTTCATCTCTATTTCACCATTCACATCCTACATTAGACATTTTGTTCCAGTATGACCAATTTACTTAGAATTCTTTAACCATGTCCTGTTTTCTCTATGGTTATTTGTTCTTGTTATAAATGTGCCATCTTTATCTGCTATTTCCTTTTCCTTCCTCAAAACTTACCTTGGGGATCACCTCATCCAGAAAGCCTTCCAAATAATCTTTATTTAGACTTCTAGTATGAATGAATCTTATACAAACTCTGCCATATTATTTTGCCAACTTAATTAAAATAATTTAATTATTTCTTCCTACTACCATATTCTCAATTCTCAGAAAATCTTAGTTCTCAGAGGCAGTTCAATTTACTGAAAGTTGAATCACTGAAAAGGAATTATTGAAAGCCAGTGAGCCTCTTGCAAATTAATGAACTATGATTGATTTACTACATAAGCTTCTTGAGGGCAAGGCCTTACTTATATTATCAATTCTGTATCTTATGGCATTCAATACATGGTCTTTCCAGGAGCATTGAGTCACAATTCCAGTTATGTCCCTAAGTTTTGTTAATTCCAAAACGGGGGTTTTCTTTTTCCTAGAAGTACCATTTTACAACAGTGTTATTTTAGAAGTGGAGTCAATATTACAAAGGAACAGTGTTACATAGGAAAAACGAACATACTTCATATATGTCAAGAAGATTTTCTTTCTCTCTCTTTTTTTTTTGCCGTACTAGGGCTTGAACTCAGGGCCTTCACCTTCAGCCACTCCACCGGCCCTATTTTTGTGAAGAGTTTACAAGACAGGGTCTTGTGGAACTATTTGCCTGGGCTGGCTTCAAACCTCGATCACCCTGATCTCTGCCTCCTGATAAGATTACAGGCGTGAGTCACTGGTGCCTGGCCAAGATTTTCCTTCTTAAAAATATTGAGCCAGTTTCCTTATCCCTTTTTTTTTCTATGTAAGTTCCACTTCAGACTCTATACTTTGTGTTTCACAAAAGGTCTCAACGCCCAGAAGGACATTCTAAGGACTTTCATGTGGTTCCCATTTCTTGGAAAATCATCCCTCTGTCATACATATGTTTGGCACATTTGTCTCACTTTGTCCTCCGCCTAGAGCTCGAAGAGTACATTGTTTAGAGAAAACAAAATTGTTACTTTTGTGATTTGGAAAAATAACCAAATCATTGAATGGGGAAAGAAGCATCAGAACATCTTTAAAGAAGTATATCAACCATAGAGAAATTGTTCAAACCACAAGAACGTTCATTCATGGTCTAAGGTCTGCAATGTTTATTATGTAGTATCTTGTATCAGATTTTTATTAAGACTATTTTCAAAGACCACAATATTATATTATATGGTATCATGCAGATAATTCAGTGGAGCTAGTGATTAAGAATTTAAAGTGTCCCATTAAGGCAGATCACATATGTTACATCAGGACTTTTAAAAGCTGATTAAGAAATGTCATAAATGAATGGGTTTTCTACACTTGCTTATTGACTCATTCCTTTCCTCCTTCCTCTTCTTTCTCTTCCTCCTTCCTCTCCTTCTCCTTCTTCCTTCTCCTCCTCTTCCTCCTCTGTCTCCTCCTCCTCTATCTCCTCCTCCTTCTTCTTTTTCTTCTTTTGTGAGACAGGTCTTGCTATGTAATCCAGTTTTCCTGGAATTTACAGTTCTGCTGCTTCTGTCTCTCAAATGCTGAGATTACACTCAGCTTGATTCATTCTTTTATTGTCCTTTTTGTCCAAGAAAGAAAATTATCAAGCATTTATTTAGTGCATGACCTGGACACGACATTTTAGAAATTAAAAATGAAAGTCAAGATTCTTGGTAGTGAAAATCTTATGGATTTAAGTAGAAAGCAACATTTTTTCATAAAGAAGAAAAGAGATGATAAAACAAATTAAGAGACATAAACAATGGCTAAGAAAGTAAAAAAAAAATGTCTAATTTTCAGCTTGAGAAATCAGAGAAGACCACTGGAGGAGGTGGTAAGGGATTTTAAATTTAGAAGGTCAGAATTTTAGCAACTACAGATGAAGATTAAGCACATTAGAGACAAAAAAAGATGTGCAAAGACATAGTGGTGGCAAAGTGAAGGACCTGTTTGAAGAATGGTTTATATACATTTCGTGGATATGCAATGGTGAAGGGAAACAGGAAGATGTTTGCAATAAAATCTCATTCAAGTGGTTGAGCCTCTTGAATCATGAATTATATTTGATAAGCAAAGAATTTCTGTAAAGATTCTCTTTCCTCCCTCCTTCCCTCCTCCCTTCCCTTTCTTCCTTGTTTTTCTTTTTCTTTTTTCTTTTTTGGTGATACCAGGGATTGAATTCAGGACTTTAACCTTGGCTAAGCAAGAGCTCCACCACTTGAGTCATGCTTTCCATTCTTTTGTCTGTAGTTTGTTTTTCCAATAGGCTCTTAAACCCTAGATGACCTTGAACCATGATCCTCTGCCTCTCCAGTAGCTAGGATTGCAGGCATGCATCATTATGCCTGGCTTACTGCAAAGAATCTTGAGTTTGAATAAGTGAGTAAGGGTGATCAGTTATGTTCGTAAGTTGATTAAACTAGCAGGACATGGGCATTAATATTCTATTTCTGCTACAAAAAATTATCACAAACTAAGTGGTTAAAGCAACATGGATTTATTCTTTCATAATTCTGTTAAGTTAGAAGTCTGACACAGATCTCACTCGAATAGAGCTGTGCTCCTTCCGGGGGATTAAGAGAGAGGATCCATTTCCTTGCTTTTCTACCTTCTAGCGGCGACCTCCATTTTCATGCTTCCACTTTCTCCATCTTCAAATCCACCAACGTTGCACCTTTCTGATCTTTTCTCATTTAGTTACAACTCTCTGAATTTGTGGGCTCACTTGAATAGTTCATGATAATCACATGTCCAGGTCCTTAATGATAATCACATCTATAATATACTCTTTGGTCATGTAAAGTGCCCCTCTTAGCTATGATATTAATTGGTTCTAGGAATTAAGACCTGGAGATCTTTTGGGGCATTATTCTGTCTTCCACAATGTAGATGGATTGAAATTAGGAGTCTTGTCTTGAATAATTAATTATGTGGCCATTGCTGTGGTCTAGGCAAGGAATAGTATAGAATTCAGCTATGGTGGTGGTAGTTACAATGGAAAGAAAAGAATGATACATGATCGGAGATCTAGTAGATAGACTTTGAAACAAAGTGGTAGTTTCTGGATATTGAAAGATGCTATTAATAGGAACAGGAATATCAGGACAGGACAAGATTTAGAAAGAAAAATTGTACATTTATTAATTTGTTGAGATTGATGTGTCAATGAGTTATTGAAATGGAAGAACTCAATAGGCAATTGGGATCAGGTATCTGAATCTTCGGAGACAGGTCGAGGCATAGAAATACAGTAAAGATATAGTGCTAGGGATTAAATGTACCTTAGTGACTATGTGATTTATCAACTTAAATAAAACAACCTTATATAATATTTATTATAAAAGTAAAAACAGACTGGATCTTGTTAAACTAATATAATGAACAGAGCTAAATTGGTAGTCACATATCTAATTCTAATTTATAATATATAATTATTTTATGTCATAAGCTTTCATATTTAAATGTAGAAATATGACTTGATACTTAGTATCCCCTTCTTACATTTTATTTTGTCTCACAGATATCTTTGGCATTAAAAAAGTGGTTGTATTTATTTTAAGGAAACATTTCAAAATATGAAATGTTATCTCTGGTCAATATCTAAGCATTGAGATTTGCTTCTCAAAAATGCTAACAGTTGAGAGAGAACCATCTGTATTTAATGTGTGGTTCAGTCACCTCTTTCCTGGTTCTGTGCCGGTCTTGTTTTGCCCGAGCCTACTGATGTTCCTCTGAGGTTTGTAGAACATCCGGGTATATTTGATGTTGGGAAATAGAAGGATTCTGCACCACTGGGTGTTTTTGAATTGTTCAGTAGTCACCAAAAGGACAGTTAGAAGGCAAATTAATTCTAGAAAGAGAATGTGCTGGTTGAAGGTGACATTAACCTTATAAATAGTTTTTTTCTTTTTTTGATATTTTACTATAAGGAATTTTTTTCAGGTTTTATGTCTGTTAATTCTAACCATAGTGAATTTTATGATTCCTATTTTTTCATGTGTGGAAACAGGTTCAGAAAATTAAATTGTGATTTTCTTAAGATAAATCAACTGAAATGTGAATTAACAGGCACAGGAATGCAGATTCTGAGTCTAAAATGATTGTTCTTTCTTTACACTAGACCCGACTCTGAATCTTAGAGGCACAGTTTGAAATAATGGTGTTCTTGATTGTCTGTCATCTGCACTCCTCATTGGAAGGCAAGATTCTAGGCACCAGGCACTATGAGTTTGTTGTTTACTACTGTAGTCCCAGGTCTTAGAAGATTGCTTGGCATCTAGTAGGTGCTTAATAAGTACTTGCTTAATAAATAGTAAATGAATCCTCAGTTCAACAATGTCATTGCTTAGGCAGTGAACATTCATTCTTCTAGTACCTCATGGCATGTGACAGTTTCAGATGCCGTGCCATTACTTACATGCTGACCACATCAGGACACAATTGCAGGAGGGCTCACAAACTAGTCCTAAACCCATAATGAGTGACACACCCTGCACAATATTGTACAGTGTGTTTGATGACAGTGAGCGGTCTGACAGGTTAGAGTTGCACATGAATGAATGAGAATCCAAAGCTACTAAAAAACTTACTCAAGGCTGGATGCCAGTGGCTTATGCCTGTCATCCCACCTATGTGGGAAGCATAAATAGGAAGATCGTGGTCCAGGCCAGCCTGGTCAAGAAGTGAGATGCTACCTCTAAAATAATCAGAGCAAAAAGGATTGGAGGTGTGGCTCAAATGGTAGAGCGTATGCCTAGTAAGTGCAAAGCCCTGAGTTCAAACCCCAGTACTGCTAAAACCAAATACCTTATTCAAGCAAAGTGCAAGGGGTGGAGGTAGAAAAATCAGAAGAGCTCTTCTTTTAAGGGTTTTGATATATGTTGGCATCCATGATGTGGAAAATGCAGTCTTACAGTGTCATGGTGCCATACTTTGCACAGTTCTTTGTATTACAGCTATGGCTGTTCAGCGTCACAGTCAGTAATAACAGTTGCAGAAGAATTTGGCAGATTTAACTATGTAACTTCAGGTGTGTGAAGTCAGAATAATGGGTTTTATCACTTTGATATCCAAGAGCTTCTTGAAGGTTTTGTTTGAGGTCCTTTTCTGCCACTCGCCTTTGTATCTGACTACTTAACTTCTTCAGATTCCTTTGCTATTTACTTTGTACAGTTTTAGACTTCACTGGACCTTCTCATGACAATAGTTAGTCCTTCCTACAATGATAATTTGAAAGAAATACTATTTTTCAAAAACAATTAGAAATTAAAGATTTATAAAGCCCACTGATCTTTGATGTTTGGCATGTGGTTATAACTTGCATAGTAAGTGCATGTTTTCTGCATTATTTTATACCAGCTATGGAATAAATAAGTGAGCAAGAAAAGGCAGAATTTCTTTTTTGATTTTAAAATGACTTATTACAAATATTTATTTGATTTCCTGAAGGAAGTAACCACAATGTATTACTGACAGTATTCATATTTCTTGAGAAGGAAATTATTTCTGAAAAGAGGAAACCATTCTAAGATTGGTCTTTTTTGGTTATGAGCCACTTTTTAAATTAAATTAAACATTATTGTTCTTTGAAAATTGATGGTTGTGATCTTTAAAAATAGATGCTGGCAAAATAAGACTCATCAGTGACAAAGATTGGGAAGACAAAGGAAGATCTGCAAGCTGGTATTATCCATTGATCCATTTTCCAAACTGTAAAACTAGAGAAAATGAGTTTCACAGAAACCAAGGATCCACACTGGGCATGTAAAGTTAAGTAAAGGTAAAGGAAGACTGGCTCCAGATGAGTGCCGGGTGATCACTTTTTAAGTTAGTTTCGTAGGGCTGTTACCGGCTGGAATACACCAATGAGAATTGCTTGTTTTGAACCAGGCTTAGTAATACATGGCTATAATCCCAGCCTCTCAGGAGGTGGAGCAGGAGCATCTTGAATTCAAGGCCAGCCTGAGCAAAGTTACTGAGACCCTATCTCAAAACCAAAAAACATAAAAAAAAAGGGCTAGGGGTGTTGCTCAAGTGGTAAAGAAATTACCTAGCAGGCAGAGCATCCTTGGTTCAAAAGGAATTGTTTGTTTTATGTTCATTTGCTGGTCATCCTTAACTGATTACCATTTTTGTGATTTGAAGATTTTAAATGCTGTCACACTAGGAGGATGCAGCTTTTCCTAGCTCTTTACACACTAAGGCACTAAACAGCCTCTGGAAGAAACCTCTGCTAATTACAGATTGAGCAAGCTTTACTGAGAAGCATATTTGTTTTGCAATCAAAAGCAAAGTTGCAGATGAGGAGACAGGGGGAGGTGTTCCATGCCTACCACTGTAGTCTCCTTAGATGAAAACGCTTCTCAACTGATGACAATTTCGCCAACCAGGTTTTTTTTGTCAGTGTCAAGAGACACTTTTGGCTGTCACAATTGTGAGACAGTTGCTACTAGCTAGAGGACAAGGATGTTGCTGACTGTCCGATAGTGCACGGGACCTTTCTTCTACAACGAAGAATTATTCAGTCTGAAATGTCAATAGGGCTGACATGGAGAAATCGTGGTCTATACTAACTAGAGAGCAGGACAGGAGCCTCTCTTTTGCATTGTCACTTCTCCATCATTTTTTTTTTTAATATTTTAGTTTTTTTGAGACAGGGTCTTGCTATGTAGTCTAGACTGGTCTTGGACTCGTTATGTAGCCCAAGTTAGACTCTAACTTGACATCTTCGTGCTTCAGCTTCCAGCATGCTTTGATTGCAGTCACATACTACCATACCAGGCCCAACCTTTATTTCTAAAGTAATGACATCATTTGTGTAAATGAAGTGTTTCTTGAGACATGAAGAGAACTGTTCTGGAGTCTTAGAGCTCTACTCACTCTGCTTCTCATCATCCTTTGAGACAGAATTTAAGGCTGTTAAACATAACCTGAAGGCTCTGAAGGATAAAACTTACAAAGCCCTTTTCTGACATAGCACCATTCTACCACTCATCTTGAAATAACTGGACAGCAAGGGAAGACAGTCCTTGTAATGATGTATATACCCTGGAAGGTGCAAAACCCGTGGGCAGAGACAGAAAGAACTGTGGTCAAAGCACATTGTGGGAGTACCCATTGTTTATGATCTTCATTGGTATGTGGCATCACGGACCGAGGAGAAAGTCCTGTGTCAGCTAGGGGAGCTGCACTGCTACAGACGGTTGCTCTGACTGTGGCTGGGGAACTGCTGGGAGAAGAGAATTTAGTTCTCTGGTAGCATACACCAACTGCAAGGTTGGTTTTATTTCATTTGCGACCTAATTTATTTAAGAAGCTAAAATGTATTGAATACTATATGGCAGGTATTCTTCTAAGTGCTTCCTTTGCCTATTTTATTCTCATATACTATTTTGGAATTGGAAAATGATTTTAAAAATAATGTAAAAATCATTTTGTGAACTTTAAAAAATGCAATGAACATGATCTTGCTCGAAAACACTGAAATTAATTAAAGTACAAAAATTAAAGCCATGGGTGGTGACACAGCAACAAATAACATATAGAAGCTAGAAAAAGCTAAAAAAAAAGAGAAGGAACTTAAGATAAACAAGAGATTTTAAATGAAAAAAAAGTGGAGTGTTCTGAAAAAAATCCCATTGGAAAGAATTAATAGCTATTTGAGAAAAAATTTGTTAAATTTCTGTGAATTTCCTTCTATGGAAATAAAACACAAGCAGACAAAATCATACATCTAAAAATAACAAAAGTACCAAATAAAAATTTTGAAAGTTATCATTTTAGAATTAAGAATTCTTTCTGCCATGAAATATAAACACTATTAATAAAAGCATTACTGAACTTGACTGCTTAAAGATTAAATCCTTTAGGTTACCATAAAAATTAAGAAATAATGAACCAAATGAGAAAAATATTTGCATATCACATTTCAGAAAAATAATTTCTGTAGTATGTCCCAAACTTTCCCAAATCAATTAGAAAATAAAGAAAAATGAAATAAGAAATTGGCAAAATTCAAAAAGATATTTGTCCAATAAATATATAAAAGTATGCTACAAGTCATTTAAAATTAAAGAGATATAATTTAAAAGTATGATAGAATACAAATGTTTATTTGTTAGAGAAGAAGGTAATGAAAAGATTACTAAAACCTATAGTCAATATACACTGTAGGTGCAGGGTTATGATTTTGTGGATGGTAATTTGATAATATCTATCAGCATTTAAACATATCTATCTTTTCATCCAATAGTTTTGTGCTCAGAAATGTCTCCCACATGTATCTGTTCATTTCATTGAACAAAAATAGAATGTTAATAAAAGTATAGTTTGTAACCACAAATACTTAAACATACCCAATACTAGACTGGCTAAAATATTGCAGTATTTCCATACACACTGGAATGGTGTGAGTTCTTGGAAAAAGTGAAGTATGTTCATATCCATTAATAATTACTTTAGTGTGTGGATACTCCACGTGTAAGTGAGGGACAACACGCAGTGGTAATATAAAACAAAAACATAATATTGCTACGCATAGGTGTTCACAGACAGCTTTCTGGAAGAAAGGAGACAAGAAACTGTCAGGAGTGGTGTCTTTGGAGTGTAACGAGTATGAGGAAGTAGGGCTAGTTCCAGGATGAGGTGAGTGAGCCATCTGGGAAACACATTTGAGGAGGCACCCTAAGATTGAGTGTCTTCTAAAGTGTTGTGGTTTAGGTATGTCACTTGCCTTGCCCTCTTTCTGGCCTGTGACAAATTGTACTTGGCTTCCATTTTCCTATTTTCAATTATGTTTGAAATATTAGCCATGAGAATTTAAATGTAATTTTAGAATCAAAAAGAAAAGAAATGATTTGATAAAATTTGTGCTTAGTGTGGTGGTGCATACCTGTAATCTCAGCACTTAGGAAGCTGGGGCAGACCTTGTGTCAAAAACAAAAACAAAAAGAAATTTCCTAATAAGATGAAAATTTAAAGAAAAGAATTTCATACTGTAAAAAGACCTTACATTGCTAACACTTTAAAAAACAGAGTCTAATAAAACTATTTTCATAGACATTGCCACAAAACTGATTTTATTTTATTTTATAAAAAATTTTATTAACATGTAATAGTTATACAGAGGGGTACATTGAGATATTTACATATGTGCTTACAGGATATCTTAGTTGGATTTACCCCCTCTATCATTCTTTCTCTTCCCGCCTGTCCCTCTTCTTAGAACAATTTTAGCAGGTTTCATTCTTCTATTTTCATGTATGGATACAAAACACTTCCCCATATTCACCCTCATCTACCCTTCCTTGTGCCCACTCACTTCCCACCTTCAGAAAAGACCTATTTTTCCTTCCTGCTCTTGACGTTTTTAATGAGCAAGAATGGGGGGAGAGGTTTAATTTGATTGAAGCACAATTTATATAGGCCTCAAGTACCAAGGCAAAACTAATTTTAAATTTTAATAACTGTTACTGAAAGAGAAGATATATTAAAAGAACAGTAATGTAGATCTACATATACATCTAGATTACGTTATTAAATACCAGAACATGCTAGAAGTGGTAATAAGATGGATACTCATCTATCAGAAAAATAAAAACGGAATTAAATCAGGTTTTGTATTTTAAGTTTAAGAAGGAAAGAGAAATAGTTTTTTTGTGCAAGGGTGCTACCACTTGAGCCAGGCACCAGCCTCTTTTACTTTGTTTTTCAAATAGGGTCTCTGCTTTTGCCTGGAGCTGTCTTGGATCTAAGACCTTCCTACCTCTGCCTCCTGAATACTTGAGATTACTGACAAGCATCACCACACCCAGCAGGTTTAAAAACTTTTAAATTGGAAATTTAAGGTTCTTTTCATCTAGTGAAAGTATAATCTATGCTAACAATGCCCATGAAGAATAATCAAAGAAGAGCTGCAAACAGAAATTATTAGATTTACAGATAATAATAAAGATTTTTTGCTTGAGAATTTGACCATATCTTTAGTAACATTTGATAGGCAAAAATAAGTACATACACACATACATCCATATATGTGTAAATATATATACATATCTACATAAAATAAGAAACAGAAGCACTTAGTATAATAATAAGGTTTAAATAAGTATTGAAATAGACAATATACAGTTTTCTTTCAACAACCTGTGGAACATTCAAGTAAAAATAAAAACTCATTGAATGTAAGTTACAAAGAAAATATCATTAAATTCCCAAAAGTAGAAAGTACAAAGACCAGATTCTTAAACTACTGTGCAAGAAACTAGAAATCATGCTTATAAAATTAGATAAAACTAATTATTATTATTTTAAAATAAAAAATCTTAAGATAAAGGTAAATACAAATCTACAAGTATGTGGTATTTATAGGATAGGAAAAATGAGAATGGTAATTTTCTATACTTACTGACTTTAGACAAAGTTGTACTCAAAAGGAAATTTTTGAACTTTTTTATTATTTTTAAACTATTTCATCATTTTTAAAAATAAGAAATGAAAATAAATGACTAATCTCACCTCAAAGACATTAGGAACAACAACAAAACACACCTAAAAAAGGCATGAAGAAAGAGATGAAGAAACATAAAAATAGAACCAAAATTCATAGAAAACTAAAATCACAACTCAAAATAAAATGTTAAGCCCTTTAAAACCAAGTGTCTTATAAACAAATTATGAGAGAAGATAATAAAAGTTTTAAAAAGGAAGAACTGGAAATGCAGTATTCCAAAATGTATAAACAAATTATATTAAAAATATATCATGTACCATCCTACATAAACTTGTTAGAAAATTTCAATGAAGTAGTTCATTTTTCTGAGAAAAATTAATATTCACAATTGGCTTAGGAAATAGAAAGCATGTATTTCTTTCAAACAACAAATAAAGGTTTCCTCAGAAAACCTTTTGAGCAATGTAGTTTTACTGTTGAGAACTAAAAACTTGTTAAATATAGTATTAATTAGGCTATATACTTTGATTAAAGGAAAAGACAAATAATAGGCTGGGAAAAAGTTTTAAAAGCACATATTTGTTAATAGTCTTGTATTCAAAATGTACAAAGAAACTCTTAAAATTCAACAAATAATCCAAGCTAAAAGGAGGCAAAGGTAGGAACAGATACCTCACCAAGGAAGATGCACAGATGACAAATGAGCCTTTAAAAATATACTCAGCATCATATCTATCTAGGAAATTATAAAATAATACAACAAAGAGATAAACTGCATACCTTTTAGGAAGGCTAAACTCCAGAATTGACAACACCAAATGCTGACTCTCAGTCTTTACTGCTGAAAACTGCAAAATAGTTCAGCCACTTTCTGAGACAGTTTGGCAGTTTCTTACAACACACAACAGCCTTACCACATGCTCCAGCCACCATGCTTCTTGGCATTTACCCAAATGAGTTGAAAACTTTTGTCCATACAAAACACTGTACACAAATGTTTATAGCAGTTTTATTCATAATTTTTATTTGTAATTGTCAAGATGCCCTTCAGTAGTGAATGGCGAACAGACTGACCTACATCCATTGAGAAAATATTATTTAATTATTAAAAAGAAGAAGTGAACTATCACGCCATGGAAAGCTATGGAGGAAAAATTAAATGCCTGCTGATAAGGAAGCTAGCCTGTAAATGTTACAACCATATAATTTCAACACTGATATTCTGGAAAAGACAAAACTATAGGAGATACTGAAAAGAGGTTTAATGAGTCAAAGGGATGTAGGTAAGTAGGTAAGCAAGGAGATTTTTAAGGCAGTAAATCAATGTGAGTATATATTTTAATGGTAGATACAAATCAGTACGCATTTGTTAAACTCAGAGAACTGAAAAACACAAACAGTGATTTCAAATGTAGACTGTGGGCTTCAGTTAATAAATTTGCAATATTGGTTAATAATTACAACCAATATATCACACTAAGGCAAGATGTTAACAATAGATGAATCAGTGTGTATTTGTGGGAGAAGAGTTATATAGAAACTATTTGCTTTGTGCTCAATTTTTCTGTGAACCCAGTACTGCTCTAAAAATACAGTCATTATTAAAAAACACTGAAATTTAATATTTAGTGCCCATTAATAAGATCTTATTGGGGTCAAGAAGATAGAAAGATATATATACGTATACATATATATATATATATACACATACACATATATAGATTCCCATAAATATTATTACAAAATTCCAAAATAATCTATGACTAAACAAAAAAATCATTTTAGAAGCATTTCTACCTGGGATGCATCTCAAAAGTTCAACACATATCATACAGCTTAACAATAGTTTACAATAGTTTCAATTCATTGGCAGAATTTAAACACTGACACCCAATCCTAGTGAAGTGTCAAAAAAAAAAGCCAAAATGAATACAAGTATAGTGTCCAACAAAGTCAATATATTAAAATTTAATCAAGGGTCAGTATCACACTTAATAATTTTGTCACAATGTGTTTCTCAGTACTTATTTCAAGAGATGTTATCATGGGTGACCTCCCAACTCATGATAGGCCCTTGAAGACAACATCCCTTGAGACACAGGGATAAACTTCCAAGAATTATTTCTATCATTCCGGGTTAGAACCCTGATTGTTTCTGTCTGATCCAGGAATGCATACCCCACCCAAGTGTGGGCAAACACCTTTCCTCTCCTAAGATTTTGAAATTTGGGATTGAGTGACAGAGACTACAAAATATTGGGAACTCAACTTTACTATTTGCAATGTTTGACAGAAAATTCCAGAATTTGTCTGTTTTAGTCAGTTTCCCATTTCTGTGCAAAGTACCTGAGAAAAACAAGGAGGATAGATTTATTTTCGCTCCTGGTTTCAGAGGTTTCAGCCCATGTTGGCTGTCTCCATTGCTGTGAACTGTGGTGAGGCAGAAGATCATGGTGGCAGGCACCTGTAAAATGAGAAGCCTGCTACCTCATGGCAGCCAGGAAACAAGACTGCGTGAGACAAAAGGGCTACGGAAAGACATACCTTTCCATGGAACGCCCCAACAACATACTTCCTCCTACCAGGCCCCTCCTAGCTTCCACACCTCCCATAGAATCATGGACAGAATAATTATAGAATTATGAATATGCCATAGAATTACGAATCCATCAGTGGATTAACTCGTGGATTAGGCCAGAGCCCTCACGATCCAATCACTTCCCCAAAGCTTTGCTTCTGAGCATTGCACTGGAGACTAAGCCTTCAATACACAAGCCTTTTTTTGGGGGGGGGCGGGGGATATTTCATATCCAAACCATAAGATCTTGCAATTGTTTCCCCCGTATCAGTTATCTACTCTTTGGATTTCAATATGCTTCTCTTTCTGCTTAAATATGTGAGATTTAGTTTTCCATGTGGCTAACAACAAAATCTCAAATAATGCAGGCACAAAACAAAACAAGTGTTTGTTTTGTTGTGGAAATGGAAGGGTGGTGTTCGGTGGACAGTTTGGAATCAGAGTTGAAGCAGGTTTATGGATATCATCAATAGTAAGCCACAGTATGGGTCTATCGGGTAAAACTGTAGCACGCGATTTTGTATCTTATTTGATCACTGGTTTTTATATTTGGCAGGCATTTTGAAAAGACTAACACGGAAGAAATCTTACTTTGGGAAATACAACTGGCGTTCGAACTCATTGCCTTGCACTGGCTAGGCAAGTTCTTCCACTTGAGCCACATCTCCAGCCCTTTTTGCTTTAGGTTACTTTCTTTTTTCTTGGGGCTGGCCTCACACCGTCATTCTACTATGTTTCCTTTATAACTGGGATTGCAGGCTATAGTGTGTACTACCATACCTGGCTCATTTGTTGAGATGGGGTTTTGCTAACTTTTTGCCTGAACTAGCTTCAAATTGAAGTCCTCTTGGTCTCTGGCTCCCGAGTAGCTAGGATTACAGGTGTGAGTCATCATGCCTACTCTCTCCATTGCCTTTGCCTTTATTTTTTAGGTAGGGCCTCACTTTTACACAGGGCCAATATTGGATGTAATCCTCTTACCTCTGCCTCCCAAGTAGCTGGGGTTACAAGCATGTGCCACTATACTCTGCTCCTAGTAATGTTCCTAGTAAACAAGCATCATCATCAGGATTTAATGTGGTCTGGCAATCTTGGCTAATATAATGAGATATAGAAATTGGACAACACTAGAGGAAAGGAGGAGTCAAAGTTAACATTGTTTGCATACAATGTGCATTTATCAACAGTAGTAAAGAGGACAGGTACAATATAAATATTCAAATTCAACTGCGCTCATGTTTTATCTACAATACTCTTCCGGTAGCTGCAATGTGGAATGAGGGATGGAATACACTCATAATAGCAGCAGCCATAGCCAACAGTAATAAAAACATAAGATTCCTTGGATTCCTTTTTATTCCAAGTTGGTGAATTTATTGAGGGAAACATTTATTCATTACTGGACTCTGGGAACAGTATCTGACTGCTCCCAAAATGAATGAGTACATAATTCCTTTTAATTCCCTTGAGATTGTAATTAAAAGATACTGTCTACATTTTTAAACTACAGTTACCTGGAAGGTACAATAACATTGAAGAGACTGGTCATATGTCAGGTAATTTTTCCTATATATACTTATTTTAGTAAGTTGTATTTTTTTTTTCTTATGGTGCTGGGGATCCAACCCAGGGCCTCATACAGGGTAAACAAGCTTTCTACCATTGTGCCACGCCCCCAGTTCATAACCTATGATCAACTAAGGCACATAAAAAGAGAAGCCTCCAATCACACTGAGACTCCTTCCGTTATCACTAGCCATGAAAAGAGAAGAATGAATTGCAGCTCCAATGGACTTTATACCTGAGCACCTAAAACCCCCTTCTTGCTCTCACCTGCTTCATGAAACTGGATGCGTTGTTTTGTCACAAAATTTCCAACTTTTATGAAGATTCTCATTCACACACAAGGTTATAATAGTTACTATAACTATGGGAAATATAAGTCTGCATGGCCTGGCCATTTTAGATAATAAGTCTTAGTGGGGTTGGATTGGTGATTGAAGGTAAGTTGAGTGTCCCTTCTCTAGGACTTTGGGAAAAAAGGGGGGGAGGAAGACTGAGGGTGGGGAGGATGAAAATATGCAACTAGAACCATATTTCCTGCCCTAAGATAAGATCTAGAGAAATGTAGAGGCTGTTTTGTAGAATGAGAAAATAATGATGCAGAAAGGAATTTGGTAATGAGTTAGATGTGCACTTCTGGTGGTGTTCAAGGTTTTGTTCTGTTTTCTGTGAAGCTGGGGATCAAACCCAGGGTCTTGTGCTACTATGCAAGCACTCTTCATTGAGCTACATCCCCAGTTCTAGAATTTTAATTATATTATTATATTGTTCATTGATACGAACATATTTCTTTCTTTTAGGTCTGGAAAATATCCCTGTGCTTTTATAATAAAGGTTTTAACTGGATTTCTGTCACATATATCCAGAATCTTGAATAATATATCTAAACCATCACTTGGAGAAAATTAGACTTTACTTATAAGATGATTTTCTTCAGCTAAGTCTATAAATAGATTAGAGAAACAGCAAAGAGAAATCATAGTTGTTTGGATTTTGAAGGGATCTTCAGGAGCCAAAGTCTGGGGAGATAAAGTGATTTGGCCAATTACCAACTTCATCTTGCCAAATAGTCTGGTTCTTAATGCTCTTTACTCTTTATTGCTTTGCCCAGTTTCTTATTTCATTTCCCTTCAGTTGGCTAGCTCAGTTTTGGTCCTGTCTCTTTGGCCCTCTATTTTTTTTTTGCCGAATCTCAAAAACGTTTTACATATCCTTTTTCCTGGGACCTGTACTAGCTTCCATTAAATTTGCTTTCCTAATTTACCCTTGTTTCATGCAAAATTGTTCTTTAATGGATCTCTCCTGCCATTATCTCACCCTACTGGGTGGAAGTTACCTTGATGAGCCTCAATGTAGCGGATTTCCAAGTATCAACAATTTTGTTAGTATGACCTTAGAACTCTGTAAGACAAGGCAAGATTTGCGAGATATTCTCAATACAATCAGAATTCATTGAAATATTTATAAGAGTTGTGGCCCTGAAGATAGAAAGAATATGAAAACAACTCAGAATGAGACGATACATGGATTCATTGAATATTAGTCATCTTGAGTGGATGCTGCAAACTCAAATTAGACATGAAAGGTAGAAGAGTATGAAACCTGAATGCAGTTCATTTGGATAGTGAGACAATTCCAGTTTTAAAGCACGATTGTGGAATCCTCAGAAATGCAGACTTGGTTGAGCATTGGCTGAGATGGCATAAGGTAACATCCTGGCGTTTGTTGTTCACATTCTATGCTATGGTTGAATTGTGTCTACCCAAAATTCTTATATGAAAATCCATATATTCATATGTTGGTGATAGGGTCTTTAAGGAAGTAAGTCAGTTAAAATGAGTCTATTATGGTGGGCTGTAATTCAGTCTGACTGATGTCTTCACAAGAAAAGAAAATTTGGGCACACAGAGACACTAGGGACACACAGGCAGAGATGAAAGACTGTTGAAGACATAATGTGAACATGACCATCTGCAAGACAAGGAGGGAGCCCTCAGGTGAAGCGCAGCCTATCAACACCTTGATAGAGCTCCAGCCCCTAAATCTGTGGTATTTAATTAATTAATTAAGCTTTGAACCCAGGGCCTTATGCATGCTAGGCAAGAACTTTGCAATTTCAGTTATACTCCCAGTCCTTTTGTTTTTATTGTTGTTTTTTGAGACAATGTCTCACTACCTCTACCTGAATTGACCTGGCCTCATGACCCTTTTTCCTCTGCCTCAAGAGTAGCTGGGATTACAGGTATGCACCATCACACCCTATACTGTTTTGTTGTGCTTTCATAATAAATACATGTTGACTAATGCCTACTATAATCCAACTCAAATCTTTAGTTAAATTTTACTGTCTGTAAGTTCAGTTCAGAAGTCAATGTAACAATTACTGGTGATGATAGAATGGTTTTTTTAGTGTTTTAAACCTTGGGGTTAAATACAGCAATAATCTATATACATATATTAATAAGTATTTTAAATACCTACATCTAAAAATATTTATGATAGTCATATTTAGGAGAAGCTAGAATATTAGAAGGCAGAATAACAGACAAGTCATAGTATTTCTATTCAAAATGTGATATTTGAATAATTAATTCAGACATGATTACAAATTAAAATTTTGGGAACTTGCAAACCATACTGGAACATTTGAGAGAATACAAGAGTCATTATATTTATATTTAATTTATTATATTGCAGTACTTATTTAATTGTATGAGGAGGATTGTTAGTTAAAAATTTGAAGTCTTTAGAAAATTGAGTACAATGAAGTTTATGAATGAAACTTAAAATATTTAAAGGAATTACTTAATTAAATAATGCAAGGATCTAAAAAAGCAATTGTTAAAATTTAGTCAAATTATAAGTAGAATAATAATATTTATCATTGTACTTGAAGTATAAGGAAGTAAGACATTGAATTCATAAATATAGTAAGTCAAATATTTACTTTACTGCAAAACAACCTCAGGCTTACAGAGAATTCGAAAGTATAGCACAAAAACCATTTCCATTGAATTATCTGCAAATAAGTAGCTACAGTTTTGCCCCTTGACTTTCACAGACTTTAGTGTAATTTCCTATGATCAAGGACATTCTTTTATATAACCACAATATCATCATTGTCAAAATTAGGAAATAAACATTTTAACTTTACTACATCTAATCTTCAGAAACATTCAGTTTCCACCAGTTGTCCCCATATTCCCTTTATACACTCAGAACTGTGTGTTGTATTTGGTTGTCATGTCTCTCCAGTCTCCTTCAGTCTGAATGGTTTCTCCATCTTTTGATTTTATGACCTTGACATGCTTGTAGGTTACAGGCCAGTTCTTTTGTATGATGTCCATGGATTTGGGCCTTTATGAGTTTTCTCTTGATTAGACTAAGGCTATGTACCTTTGGCAAGACTGTTATAAAAGGAATGCTGCCTTCCTCTGTTGTATCAGATTAGCCTAGCTATTCCAACTTAAAATGTGACATCTGACTGATCTACTCAGACATAAATATTATTTGGTAGGGCATGAATTCAGTTTGCCTCATTACTGATGGTACTCTTTGATCACTTATTCAAAGTAAGTGGTATCAGCCAGTCATTTCCATTGTTCCCTTTGTAATTAATACATATTTCATGGTGAGGTACTATGTAAATTTCTTCTTCCTTATTGAGCTTCCAATTTAACTTATTTGATTGCTACTGTTATCATTATTTATTTTAATGACCAAATTGTCCCAGATTTTTGCCAGAACCCCTTTAAGATGGGTTCTGTGTCCTTTTGACAACTCTCCTTCATTAGTTGGGAATATCTTTGATTTCTGGCAAAGTCTGTTCCAGAGTAGTATAATTTTCCCTGCTCCAGTCCTAGAATTAGTCATTTTCCCCAAGAGCTCTGCTTTTTGAAAAATTTTATCTTTTGATGAAAAATGATACAGAGAAACTAATATCTGAATGCTAGGCATGTCCAGAATCTCAGACTGTTTCTGCTCCAGGCTTTTTCAATGGACAGAGTAATATGTATGCATTATATACATAATACAATACATAGTATGCAGTAGTATACATCTGCATATTTTGTGTCTATTGTATATGGTGTGTATATTGAAAACTATGAGTCACACCAAAACACCCAATTCCAATTTAACATCACTCTGTTTGCCCTGCTTGGTACAACACTGTCACTTCCCCCGTAAACACACTTCTCAACCCATTTGAATTCTGACACTGTCCTGGGATCCCCCACCCTACAATATGGAGCAGACTCCCACCTTGCTTAACTGTGCCTAATTGCCTCAGTACTAGATTACATTGAAAGGGAAAAGAATTGAACAGGAAGGAGAACCAAATATTAATTTAAGGAAAAAGAGGCTTTTCTATAATATCTTTTATGCATTGAAGTTACCTGCATGGCACACTAGGAAAACATGTTTGCTTCTCTTACAAAGTCTTTATTTCTCTAAAATGTTCTGGCTTCCTTTAGATTTCATTTGCTTAGCTTTGTTGTCATGAATTTGTGTTGTTCCGGAATATCAATGTTAAACACGTCTATTATTTCATAATCATCTCACAGACTATTTCATACTTTATTTGCTCTGTACTATTGAAAACCTTGTATTCATACAGTGTTTCCAATGCCTGTCCTCTAATTTGGGGCCTCTTATCAATATTCAGTGATTTTGGGGTACAGTACTGCTAGCTCTGCCACATGGCATAATGTTTGGTACACTAGATTTAGCAATAGTGGAACCTGGAACATTGTTGTTTTGGAAACTCTGAGCTTCAAAATATGTCACCAATTAGTGTATCTTTGAAGTGGCAACAAGATTCTCTTCCATGAACTGTTGCAATAGCCTCAATATTCAGAAAAAAAGAAAAAGAAGAAAAAGAAAACCTTCAAATCAGATCAAGAGGCTATCTGTACAATAAAAAGACAGGCAAGATCACAGTTTTTGTTCTAATTTCCCTATTAACTTTTATTATTCTAATTTGCCTTCCAGCTACAGGACTCATTTATGATTCCTATTTGCTTCTGACTACAGCATTGATTTCAACTTAGCAAACACTAAGGGAACCAGCTAACGAGTTGGTGCTTAAGTCTTCCGCCTGGAAATATGGTCGAAAATGACAGCTTGTATGTAGAGTTCTGTCTGGATAGGGACTCTAGTAGAGTTGTCACCTGGTTGAGCCTAAAACACACAAATTACATTGTTAGTCAAGTTCATGCAAATAATTGGCATTAATTGAATTTTCTTTTTCTTTACCGTTGTAGAGAAAGGAACTAAAAAGGCCGTGTCTATGGAGAAGACCACATGTTTCCCCCCTGGAATCTTTTTCCCAGGAGCAATTACTGAAAGTGTAGAGACCTAAATTGTGTCCCAGGCTCATGCTGCTTCACAGACTGCTGAACTCCATTCATCGCTAACTGCAGAAATCCTAGTAAAGAGCGCTACAAACACGTGTGATTTCAGGCGCATGATTCAAAAAGTAGCCTATCTTGATTTCCACTTTGTCAAATAAAAATGTCTCCAATTTGGGATTGGTTCAGACTAATAGAAATGGCCATTCATGGCAGCTTTCACGATAAGCTTCTTTCTTATCAATTTAAAAGCTACTTTATCTGCTTTTCTCCCCATCAAATCATAATCTGTGAAAAAGATTTGGTCCCTTTACCAAATCATAATGATAGATTCATAGGGAGTTCCTTATGGGTATTGATTTGCTAATGTAGTATTGATAAAGACAAAATTTTGGATGAGTACAATTCTTACAGAGGGGAAAATTCTAAGAGTTGCAAAGGAGTTAGGGTCCTTTGCATGCTTGGTATACAAAAATATGATGTTACTTGGCTCTTGTCTTTGATTGCAGATAGAAATGATAAAAAACTTGGAACTGTGGCTAGAAAAGCTTTGGTGTAACTTTTTCCCCTCCTAATATTTTTTCTTGTGCCAGTTGTAAAAGAATAATTTGGATCCGTATTTTATTAAATAGAGTCACAAAATTATAAGGTCATCAAAATGGGCAAAACAAAAAGAATGGGTTTCTTGACTGGCTTATCCATCCAAGTTATTTCTGCTATTTATTATTTTTGTGTTATATGAAGGTCTTTGAAGTTTTAGAAAACTACTGATAATGCCAAACATACTATTGTCTATAAATAGCAAATTAATTGGGATCACTGGAATGCAACTAATGCCTGGTACAGGGATCTATTTTTTAAAATCTATTTCATTTCGATTTTCCTTTTTGCCTATATTATATGTCTATGCTCTGCTCTTTGAATTGGTTACAACATCTCTCTGGTTCTTTCTATAAATAATGAATTAAATGAAATTTTTGGCACATTCGTTTTATATATGTATGAGAGTTATGACTTTCTAGAAAATTATCTTGTAAACATTTTGGGTGGTCTACTGCCAGTGCCCAGTGGCTTCCTCTGATGGTTAAGTAGCCTGCACTTCAGGAGTGTTGTACCTCCTGGGCAACTTAAACCTAAGTATATCTTCTTTGAATCCCAGATGTAAATCTCTACTAGCAATAAAATATTAACTTTGCTGATCTCCAGTTCTTTCCATAGTTTCTTTTCCATTATTTTTGTGTTTCTTTTTTGTCTTTGAAACATTTACAGTTGATAAATTATTCCCCACTGGGGATGATAGTGATTTAGAATATGGTTTTGCGATCTAAGCCCTGTGATTTCTGTAGATAGTTTAATGGAGTATAGAGTTTAATTTTCTGCTGAATGTGAGATAAGAATCTAGTTTTATAGTATTTTATCTTCGTTGTTTGACTACATGAAGCTTAAACTAAGAATTTTGTTTCCCTATAGGGAAAGACAACTACTCTTTGACATATGGATTGCTGATTTTTTGGATGTGTTTGCTTTTGACCCATGGGCTAAAGTTTGGACCTGGTTATCAGCTGTTTATGTGTCTCTGTGTGTTGATGCTTACAATTTAGGGTGAACTGTGTCTTTTTTGTATAGTAGCATTGTCCTACAGTAAAGCTTGCCTTACTGGTTCTTTTCTTTGTCTGTTATACAAAAGGCTTTAAAAACATTCTGTGTAATCTTCATAGATATAAACACTATGTGTCTCAGAAGAATAATTGTCTATGCTTTAGGACAAATTTGTTACATCCTTGATTACTTAAGAAAAAGAAAAAAATAAAGCAAAAACACAAAAATTCCTCATTTATAAAGAGCTCTTCACAAACATGTAAACTTCTGTTCATTTTTAAAATATTTTA
Organism: Castor canadensis; assembly: GCF_047511655.1. Taxonomy (NCBI): domain Eukaryota; kingdom Metazoa; phylum Chordata; class Mammalia; order Rodentia; family Castoridae; genus Castor; species Castor canadensis. The sequence goes on from NC_133394.1 coordinate 87,843,647, forward strand.
TTGTTTAAAATGTTTACATAAACAGTTAACTCAATAGTTCTCTGGCACCCTGATCTTAATCGAGTGTACAAATATCCTCTGACAGTTGTTTGTTCTGCTTTCTGCCATTCCATACTCAAATCCTAATTATAAAACAAGTTAAAAATTTTAGGATCTCCTTCACACTGAAAGGTGTTTATGAGATTTCCTAGAGGGACACTGGAAAAAAAATCTCAAAGATTTAGTCTTTTACTTTTGAAAAATGGTGTAAAAATAATTAAGTCTGTTTGGAGAATCCCACAGGATGGGCTGCCAAACCAGAAGAGATGCTCAGTCTGACTTAGGTAAGTTTGTATGATATGATGTCACCAATGGAAATAGTACAGAAATTTTATATGTTTGCTGGGAAGTCACTGGAGTTGTTTTTATCCACAGGAAGATCACTAATTGCAAAATCTTAGGAACATGTCCATCAGGTTTTTCTATATTTATCAGAGTTCTCATGGTGCTTTGCCTGATGATATTACTATAATGATTTTGGTTATAATTTCAGCTATCGGTTAAGGCCTTACTGCAGATGTACTGAACTTCTTTATTTGATATTCTTGGTATTAACAATTGTCTCAGGAATATTTGGTCATACTTCAAGAATTTTTTCTTCAATAAAATTATTTTCATTTATTTTTGAATCAAATACAATATTCACAGACTTCTGCTGAAATAGATTTGATTGTTATTCATTCAGATATTTTGTCTAATATTTTTCCAGTGGCTTTATTATCTTTGTTTTTCATACCACAGAAATAACTAAATTCCCTTGTCTGCTGCATTATTCTTGTTAGGAACATTCATCTGACTGTTCACATTGGCAAAATATTAGTCATAATTCAACCATAGTCATCTGAGTACTCATCACCAATATTTTATTCTGATGCTTCCCTATAGTCTCCTATAGGTTACAGACCAGAATTTCTGTCTTCCACAATGAGGAATGGTCTCAGAATCTCCTGGAAAAGGACTGTACATTCAGCATTTATGCTTCATTGCTAAACTGGCAGTGGTTAGACAACGTACAGATTGCTCCATGGGTGAACTGAGTCAAGATTTCCCGGAGCCTCTTTAAGGTCAAAGAGAAGGGTGGCATGTGATAATTAACACAAAATTATGTAGAGCAGGAATTCATTGCAACAGCACTAAAAGAACTAATGAAAGACATCTTGCAGCTGTTTGCCTGGAATACTGTTGATAATATTTTAAAGTTCTGTTTTCCAATATATAAGAACACACTTTCCAGCTGGACACCAGTGGCTTACAGTGACCTGTAATCCCAGCTACTTGAGGAACTGATGTCAGGAGGACAACTGGTCAAGGCCAGTCATGGCAAAAAGTTTGTGAGACCCCATCACAACCAATGGCTGGGCACAATGGTGCATGCCTGTCATCCCAAGCTACATGGAAGTTTGCAATCTGGAGAATCTGGCTCCAAGCCAGTCCAGTCAAAACAGTTTGCAGGAACCCATCTCAGTGGGAAAAAGCTGGACATGTCAGTGCTAACCTGTCATCATAGAGGCAGCAGAAAGCCTAAAATAGGAGGATTGAAGTCTAGATTGGCCTGGGCTAAAAGTGAGACCCTATCTCCAAAAAAAACATAGCCAGAGTGAAAAGGGCTGGAAGTGTGGTTCACATAGTAAAGCACCTGCTTAGCAAACACAAAGTTCTGAATTCAAAAACCCAGTACATTTTGAAAAACAAAAATACCCTTTCCCCCCTTAAACATTCAGTAATCCATAGAAACTTTTAGATTCTACTTTTATAAACTGAAATGAATAATTTAAAAATGGTATCTGATTTTCACTTACCCCTCCAGGACTCAAGAATTCTTAAGTCTCCTTACTTTCAATGGCTATTTAATGATTGGCATAACTTCAGTCAGAAGCTGGCATTGTTTTTATCAGGATGTAATTGTACAAATTATAAATCCAAGGCATTGGGTGGAGTTCAATATTTGAAACAAAGCTCATTTAAACAAGTTTAGCTTTCTTAGGGAAAATTTGCCTTCAGGCAATTTGGCATGTTTTGGGGCCCAATAATTTTTTATCTTATATTTAAGAACCTTAAGATATTTTGGGGACCTTGAAAAGAGGGGAATTTACCCAAATTTATAGGTATTCCAAATGATGTCTGGTGGAGAGTGTTTCTTAGACTTGTTTTCCTAGCCTTAGGACAACAAATAACAGAGGATTTTAGAAGCTCAATTTGAGATTCCTTATGAAAATGTACAGAAAGATTTTAATGTCTTATTTGTTAAAAATTATATGGTCTTAGAATTTATGAAGCATACTTAAGGGTTCTATATCATAAAATAATACTTTTCTGAACCTACATAAACAATTGGGCAGAAATAATGGGACCAGGTTTATTTTATAATAAAGAATAGTCTTTTCTTGATATTATTCTGATAAAGGGAGGAGAAGACACTGTTGGGGAAATTGTGAGAAACTTTGAAGAAAAGTCATATACTGGGTATATGGCTTATGCACTCATGTAGGGTTTCTTCCTTTGATCTAAATGACAACCCTGTAAATTGTAGAGATCTGAAAATAATTCAAATAAATCTTATCAGTAATAATGCAAAGTGGTGTTTGATGAAATGGACCTGATTTTTGCATTGAGTTTTATAGGCCTTTTTTACCCTTATTTATAAAATTTGAGAATTTCTTATCCCCATTATATGGCTGTCTTCTGAACGCTCCTTCGAGCCCATTTTAACACCTTACTAATCCCTCACTCATTTATGAGTTAAAAAATCTTTCACTTGTGTTCATTTTCTATCTATAGGGCTATCGTGATTCTATCTTCTTTGAAGAATTGTTCCTAACAATACAGCACGAGAGTGCTAAAAGCAATCACACATACACAACAGCTACAGCAAGCAATGTCACTGGTGAGAAAATTCAGCACTTAGAAAGCTCTTCACACTCACAGCTCTGGAAGAGCTGCTGAAAGACTTCTGCCTGAGGTCATTAACAGGTCCCAGGAGAGACTGGATTCCAAGCACAAGTATAAAATATGAGAAAAACAAGATACTGGGATAAGACCAGCAGCAATAAATTACTGAAAAATAATAGATGATAGACAAAGTAAAATGACATCCATCAACCTTGCCCTACCAAATTCTAGAAGAATTACAGATTTCAATGTATAAAGTAAACCACACAAACAACCAAAGAAGAAAATATAGGTAGATATTTTCCAAATCTTAATATAGGAATTTTTCTAAAACATAAATATTTGAAGAACTCAAAAAGACAATAATGGTTTGGACTATATAAAAATTTAAAATTTATTCATACCATAAACAATTATATATGTTAAGACAGATGTCTTATAAATTGTAGTATTGCTAAAAATGGCCAATGTCTAAAACCATTTATGCACAGAATACTTAAACACTATTTTTTAAAAATAGTGATAGATTTTTAAAAATCTATCAAAAACTTATAGGAAAATGAGTAGAAGGCAAGAACAATTATAGAAGGAAAGTGCAATATACTACCATTCATGTGAAATAAATGTTCATTTCCAATAATGATAAAAATGCAAATAAAATTGACCTCAAACAAATTTGGACTGCAAAATTAGCAAAGTTTAAAAAGTATGCAAAATGAATAGAGCATGATGAATAGAGAGTCTAAAATCACTCAAGGATTACAATATCAGTTATAAATTGATATTGTCAATTTATAATTGATTAATTGATATTGTCTAACTACAACATAATTTGATAACAACCTTCTCAAGCTTTACAAAGAATGTATACTTTGACTAAGCAATTTCCACTGTAATAGGCCATCTTAAGGGTGGAAAAAAAACATAGGATATTTGTTTTGGAAGTTGTTAGTTAATCTTGGTTGTAGAGAGTGTTAGTTCGTTGAGGGAAAACAGAAACCAATCTTAATGTCCATTAGTTGAATTATGGGTAATTTAGAAGATAGAGAACTATCTACATTGTTTTTCAATTTACTTGTAAAAATTGTGCTCATACTATATAAACCTCAGTAAATACAAATATAAGTTTTCAATTGCTACATGCGCTTCCTTCTGTGGGTGTATCATAATTTTTAAACCACCACCCAGTCATGAGCATACATATTATTTCTCTTTTTAACTCTTACGTCACAAAAGTAGTTTTCTTTTAGAACTTCCACGGTTGCTAATTTAATATTCAATGAGGAAGCAAGATTTGTTCATTGAGTACCTAACTTGGTGGCAGGCATTCTAGACATGTTCTCTTGTTTAACCTTTTGTGAAATGGCTGTCTTCACAGATTTTTATAAATGATGAAGAGGAGGTGGAGAAGTGCTCACAGGGGTTAAGTAATTTTCCCTAGTTATGGAGCTGATAAAATCTCTGTAACTCCAACTCATTTATAATATTGCCCTTCTCAAACAACTTTTCCCTGCTCCAGTCTTGGTAGCCATTCTTGGCCACTTCCAAGTTGGCCTGCCCTTTCACCTGCTCCCAGACATTTGGGGTAGTCCTCAGGTCTGCAGTTCTCATGTCAGATTCATTAAGGAGCTTAAGTGGGTCTTTGAATATCCTAAGACAATATTATACTAATCTATATGGCCATTTGTGCATTCTTTCCAGAGTTTCAAAGAAGTCTATGAAATGTATCAGATTTCTTAAAAAGTCAGTTATGTTTCTCAAAAGTCTAAGAACCTATTATCTGAAGCAGCTTCATGTGCTTAAGAGGGAGTTTTCTGGACTCCAAGTTGGAGCTGCCATTTTTTTGTTGTTTTATTTTATGTTAGTATTAGTTTTTACTCTTGCTTTAGCTATTAAGGTTAGCCACAAGTCCACCATTGCTTGGACTGATGATATCTGTCAACAATAACCACTTAGACATTGTCAGCATAGTTCTTTTCTCCCTTGCTGATAATGGTCTTGACATTCATTCATGCCATTGTGCTCCATATTTTAATAAATTTCAACAAGTCTCATCTTGTTCTGGAGTTTCAATGTCTCAGAAACTTAGGTAAGCATTTGCTAAGGTGGTGAATGGCTGTGAAGGAGTCATGGGAGTTGACTACTTGTTTGAGTGCTGAGACCTGAAAGCATCTGTGCTCTCTCTTTGAATTAGAAATAATTCCTTAAAAGAGGTCCCACATTTGTAATGACTCCATGCCTGTTTCTTTGTCTTTAGACATCAGGTGTGTGAGATCATGGAAAAAAACATTTACCTTGTTCAAACTCAATCATTTTATCCAGCCAAGAAACTAACTTCCCACTTCTGCCATGATCTTTGGCTTGTGGTAATAAATTTCATGAAAAAATAAGCAAGAGTTGGGGCTGTAGCTCCTATTCCTCTCCATCCTCATGGAGCTCTCATGTGCCCTATTTTGGCACAATGTTTAATTAGGCTACCTTTGTAATGAGATGATTAAACAGTAATTTTTCTTTCTTATGCATGTTTTATTGTAATATGTCTTTTATACTGTAGATATTCTATTTGGATGGCAGGGAGTTATCATTTATACTCTCTTACTAATGAACATTGAGACGTATGTAATAATTCAAAAGGATATATTTCATATTTTTTATTCCTCCAGTTCACCTTTCTTTTGCTTACGCTTCACATATAAGTTCATACACTGGACACAATAACACTGTGCTGTCTCTAGGGCTTGTTCCATAAATACTGAATATAAAATTAAAGTCAGTTTTCCAGGTCAAGAGGAGGACACGGAAGTTAAGTTTTAGGAGTTTTAATTCATAAAAGCCAAGCTCTGTTATGTATTTTTTTAATGTATTCCTCAAGGCCATTGATTTTTAGTAGTAGTTGAGTAAATACTAGTTTATATGTGGTAGACTTTCAGTTCAGATATACCAGGTGATTGCCCGGGGGAGAAAATATTTAAAAGCTACTTAGTATGTGGGTGTTTTAGGGCTATAATCAACCAAACATGCAGTAATTTGGGCTGCAAAACCAGAAAGTTGGCAAGATCTCAGCTTTACTTAATAACTATGACTGTGCCACAGTTAAAAAGCATCGTTTACCAGCGGCCTCCAAGGAAAAACCAAGAGCCAAAAGAGTGGTGTTGATTCAGTAAGCAGTCCCTGCTTTACTGGCCCAGTAGTAGCTCAGTTTTGCAGTGGAGTTTGAGGGGACATTCTTGAAGAAACCGGAGTCTTGTTTAAACTTATTCTAATCAGTATTTTCTTTTTTTCAGTGCTGGGAATTGAACTCAGGGCTTTATGCATGCCAGGCAAGCACTCTGCCATTGAGCTACATCCCCAGCCCTTGATTTTTGTTTTTAAGGTTCCAAAGTAAATATACCTGGTCCCTGTGAAAAAGACAGATTGTAAAACTGAGGACTTTCAACAGTGGGTGGAGCTCCAAGAGATTAAATTGAACCATCTGCCTAAAGGATGTAGGAATGTTATGGGCTTCCATTTTGAGAACAGCAATTTTAAGGCTGTGAAAGCCTGGAATTTTAAGGCCTGGGTGGCAAGGGAAATTAAAAGCAATCAATGAACTCAGAGACAGACACAAAATGAAGGAGTTAATTAACACCTTTTTTCCTAACAACAGCAAGTGCTTGAGTAGCAGTTGCTGGAGAGGAACAGAACAGAGGAGAGAGGGGGCTGATGCTGCTGCAATCATCCTCCAAATTAAAAACAAATTAACCAAACCAACAACAGGTGGTTTTGGTGGTCAAATTTATTTAACTTAAAATTTTATTCACCTATATATTCTTTCACTCATAGGAAAAGAAAATAGAACCTGACAAGTTTGTTTTTAGCATCTGCATAATATGCAATAATACACATTTGTTTTAAAATGATAAAATAATTGCCATTCTCATTCATTCATACACCTAACACATTGTCATTTCTCTGGACACCCAAAGTCAGCATTTCAAGTCTTAGTTAAGAATACCAAGTTTTAGTTTACCTAGCAAAGAGAGCAAAGCCCCATTTTTAGTTTTCAGTTAAAAATAGTTTTAGCTTTACATATGTTTCTGGTGCCTGAGATCCCAAAGAATTTTGGAGTTAACCTCAAAAGTTTCCAGGATTATTTTTGGCCCTACTATTCATTTCTTTAGCAAATATTTAATATTCAATGTATTCATTCCACAGATGTTATTGAGTACCTACCACGTGTGGGTATGCATTAACTCTAGCAATACAATGGTAAAACAACCAGAAAGTTCCTGCCCTACCTTTCACACTTTATGCTTTCTAAGTTTGAGTCAAATATGTTCTTTCATTTGAGCCTCTGGGCAAACATACTTTGCAAAGTGATTCTTGAGAAGGCAATGATAGGAAGGATAGATACTACTGCTCCCCAGCCCCTCACCTTCCTATAATGATCCAGGTATGTAAAGCAAAAAGAGCAGCAAATCATCAGTAGAAACATTGAGTGTTGCTGTACTTTTATGGAGGTTACCTAAAAGTCTTCCATAGACAGCATGTACTTTCTAGTCTCTTTGCATGCTTGCAGGGATGTGTAACCATTTAAAATTTAAAATTAAGACTCTTCAATTAAAACTCATTTTAAAGGAATGACTTTTGGTTCCTTTATGTACATACAGTAAGGTGAAGCGACAGCTAATAAAATATTATTCTGTAAGGCAGTGGATATGAAATCTAACTAATCTTTAGAATTACCTGGGGAGACTTTTAAAAATATAGATCCTTGGACTCCACCACTAATGGACTCAGTTTGACTCCTTGAGGGTGAAGCCTGGGGTTCTCCTGACTGGCCAGTTTGAGAAGGAGAGTGGAAGAGGGAACATTTTCCTGGATCAATAGAAATTACTCCTAATCAAGCTATGTGGCTTGATGTTGATAAAGAGCTCTTATGGTGATAGTCTGCATTCCAAACACTGTTACTGCTGTGCCTAAACAACCGCGAACAATTTGTAAAAGAAGTCTTGGCTGCTGTGTATGACACTCCAAGGTACTGATACATAAAGGAAACAGAACTACATCTTGCTAAATCAATGAATAATTTGTAATGTACATGCCTTCCAGGTCTGTGACACTCACAATGCATCCAGAAGGGTTTATTCTGTAATGGTGCCTTTTATTTCACCATCTAACGTTTTCTGGTGTGCTTGTTTTGTTATCAGGCATTTAGCAGATACGCTTTAGTATATCTTTCTTTTCTGAGGGATGGGGTGAAGTGAGATCTCTCAAAATCATTTCTAGATACACATGTCTTTGAGGTGTGTCTTTATCGAGATGATCAGGCAACTGGAATGCTGAAAGCATCAGCTGAGCATATGATGATTAGAACAGGACCCCCACTCTTTGCTCTTCACTTGGACTATTGTCATTGTAGTCACCTTTCAGGTTTTTCCTCCCTCCTCTCTCCTATTTTACACCCTGTATCACCTTATAACATAATTTTCATCCAGTCATGTCCCTGCACCAGAGACATGGCATGTCCCTCCACTTCCTAGCAAGTCCAGTCCAAGATCCTCATCAGTACTACATTGATGACCTCTCCAGGCTTACTTTCCACTTCAGTCCTTCAGGTCAATGCAACAACCAAATTGAACTATTTATATTTCCCTTTGCCTCTCTCACATTTGTGAATCTTGGCTAATAGATTTAATTCCTGCTGTTGACTGCTTCTTCCTCTCTATAAGGTCAATTCCTAATCATCCTTCAAATCCCAACTAAAAGATTTCCTCCTTCATATCATATAACATTTTCCTCAATGTTGTCCCCTCAACCAGTCTTCTCTCCTAACTCCTGTCCCCAGAACAAAAGTCATTCTTCTTTCGCTGAATTCCTCATGTAGCTTTCATTTTGCAGCTTAACACTTTCTGCCTTATATCTGGTTGTGTTTTCACATGCTTATTTACCCCCAACATCTCTGTCCACCAAAAAACCCCACAAAAACAAAAGGCCCTACAAATAAACAGTAAATGTTAAAGTCTTGTTCACCTTGTGTCCCCCATGGTATGTCACAATGTGTAAGTTTCAAGCTAGATTCTACTAATAATGAACTGTCACCTTATGCTTCTTGAGTCTGTTCATTAATCAAAAATACATTCTGGTTTAATAGTCTCATGGAGATAACTTAAATAACATATTCCTGGGACCACCAAGAAGACTTGAAGGCAGAAACCAAAATAAAGATTTCTCCATAACCTCTACAAAATCTCTCGCTAATTATAAACTCCCCAATTGTTTTCTGACTTATTTGGATTAATGTAGAGTGGGGTGGCTGTATTTATTCTTACATATCATTGCTGTGCCATTCACTCAACTTTTGATTATTGTAGCATTATTATTGTTGCTATTAATTATTATTTTGGAGAGAATCACCCAGTTAATAATTTATTCAATGAATAATTGTTATTTATTTATTATCTAAGTGTTTTTCCCAGTGATGGCTCTCATGGGCCTTTTCCATTTTAGTGAATGGAAGAGGGAATGGAAAAATAGCTGGTGTAACTAAGAAATATGTTTTCCTGTTTTAACTATAGTATATAATCTTTCTCTCAACTTATTGGTGGACCATGGTACCAGTTTTAGAGCACCTATATAGTGGTAAGACTCAAAGCAAATTTGTTTATGATTAATATTTTCTAAAATTAAAAGAAAATGCCTGTTTTTCACTTGTCTGGATAGTACTGGGGAGTGAGTGCAAAGTGCTTCTACTCATTCCCTCTAAAGATAATATACTGGAAACATTTTGGTGGGTGTGAATCACTCAGACAAGCATTCTTCACTCAAAAATAGAAACCTGCCTTATTTGTTCCAGATGTTATACAGCTGCAGGGAAGTTAAAGCCAATGGTCCTGTTTTCAATGCAACCAAACTCTTAGTGCATTTGGAATTTCTTAACCAATGAACTCATATTATTTGTTCTAAGACCTGCACAATTTTCTTTTTCCACTGTTACCATTCACAAGCAACTGTGTTTCATGGGAACTGCACTTCAGAAGTAATAAGTCTACATCTGTGTTGCACAAAGGAAACACATCCTGTTTACCACTGTTTCTACCTTTCACTTATCTTGGCCTCTTTAATTTTAGGCATAAAGTATTTTAAAGGTACTTGAAGGAAAAGCAAAGGAGGATAGGTCGTATTGTTCTAAAGATACATTTCAGCATATTGACTGTTGGAGCTGTAAGATGTTAATCTTAGAAGAACCTTAAGCAAAATTATTAGGAAAAAATGTTGATATAAAAATGTAATTTTCATTATTTGTAGTTATTAATATTTTATTATATGTATGTATAATAAATAAATTGTATATATAAATGTATTATAGAATACATTTATTCTTATTTCATAATTCTCCGATATATCTATAAGAAATGCTATATTGGATTATGAAATATAGAACACCAGGGATCTTTGAAGAGAGGAGAAATACATGCTAACTATTTACCTAATCCATAAAAACTGCAATCAATAAGGTTTATTCTACTTATGTTTGAGAACAGATTGTGAGATTCCTTGAAGTTATCACCTTAGACAAACTGTAGAATCACAATGGCTACTTATTAAAATATGTACTTCTTGGGCTCAATTGAGGCTGAATCTCTGAAAATTGAGTCTGATGCATTAGAGGGACTCTAGACACAGAACAAAGCTAGCCATAAAAAAACAAAATCTTAGCTTCCAGTTGTGAATATTAAAACCCAGGAAGGTGAAGTAGATTTGTCAAGGCAATGTAGCCAATTAAGTAAGGCTTAGAAGTTTGTTTACTGATGCTGAGATAAGAATTTCTCTACAGAGAGGCTGCCATTAATTTTTATCTTTAAAAAGATAACCTAGCAAGTGTGAGGCCCTGAGTTCAAACCTCAGTACTGCCAAAAAAGAAAAAAAAACCCCATAAAATCAGAATAAAACTCAAACGTGTCATGAATAAAATTCAGAAACATATCCAAATATCATCAGGTGTCTTACTGAATAATTCTTTACTCTTATCATTCTTGAACTGAATTATTTTTTCTTTCTCCCAGGTTTGAAAAACATTTATTTCGAATAAAAAAAATACTCATTTCTTTAAAATTCAAAAAAAAGAGGAAAATGTGAGCTAGGTGCCGGTAGTTCATACCTATAATCCTAGCTACTTAGGAGGCAGAAATCAGGAGGGGCATGGTTTGAAGCCAGCCTGGGCAAATAGTTCCCGCAATCTTATCTTGAAAATACCCAATCCAGAACAGGGCTGGTGGAGTGGCTCAAATGGTAGAGTAAGTATGAGGCCCTGAGTTCAAGCCCCAGTATTTCAAAAAAAAAAAAAAGAAAAGGCCAGAAATGTTAGATTTCTTGTATTATTGACCAATATTTGAAATCTTATGATCAATTATTTTGGAAATGACAGTTTCAGTTATTTGAACTGTTATTCAAGTAACAGTTTGCATTCAATAATGATTCTTCAAAGTCTATAAAACTGTAATTCATGATATATATTCCTAAAGAATGCCATTAGCTAAAATAGAGCTTTAAAATAGGTTAAATTGGCTATGTGTGATGCTATTCAAAATGGATTCCAAAGGTTTGTTTCACAGATCTAAATGAAGCTATTAATAATTTTAGGCTTTTCTTATGCATGTAGTTTAGCCTTCCAAAGTAAAATACTGTGGATATTATTTGTTAAATTTTCTGTCTTTGCCTCAACTAATCACATGTTGTCACCTTACACAAGTAAAGAACCAGTACTAGACTGGCAGAATGGCTCGAGAGGCAGAGCGCCTGCCTAACAAGTGTAAGGCCTGGAGTTCAAACCCCAGTACCACAAAAAAAAAAAAAAGCCTGAGTCCTTTGATATGATCTTTTCTTTCTAAATTTTCAGTATAAATCCAGACAGTTTCCTCCAAAGTTCATAAAAAATTCTTTATTGGTCTGGTGGAGTGGCTCAAGCTGTAGAGAGCCTTCCTAGCAAGCGCAAAGCCCTGAGTTCAAATCCCAGTACCATCACCAAAAAAAAAAAAAAGCACTACTAGAAAGAAAGCAAATTAACACACTTTGTTGGTACTCATAGATTCATAATAGATATGGATTTTGTGATCCAGTACCTCATTTCATTAATGAGAAACCTGAGACCAAAATAGAGTTGTATTTTAAAGAAGATAGTGTGGCAAAACCTGCTGGTTGTTTACCCAAACCCCTCTTCTTCCTGTCAGAACCCTCATTTTTAGCTGGGTGCCTGGCCACCTGAAGAAAAATTACATTTTCTAGCCTTCGCTATAGCTATAGACGGCCATATGGCCATGGACAATGAACAAAAGCTATGTGATAGCTTTTGAGAAACTTCCTTAAAAGGCAGCAAGGTCATGTCTTTTGCATCCTCTCACCCTGCTCCAGGGGTTGTGTTTACTACATGATTGTTATGACTGGAGATCTATTTTGGTTCCTGAGGATGAAGGCCACCCTGGTCCAGATGACCATGGAGCTGCCTTTCCAACCTTAAACTGCCACCATCTAAACTCACATGTGGGAGAAAAGAAGCTTCTATCACTGTCTTGAAATATCTGGTACTTGCAGCTGACTCTGTTTGTAAGCAGTAATCTATTTCTTACTATAGAATTTCATCTATTCATTCTTTGGACAGGTAGTTATTGAGCACTTCGTGTTTGCCAGGAACAGTATTAAGGAGATATGAAGCAACGATTTATTTAAAATTTTGAATCTCTGAACACTTTTGGAAAAGATTTTAGAAACTGACTCCCCTTTTCCTTTGGCCCATTCTTGCCTCCATTCCAGGTGGATCACACAGTTCTTATGTTGTTCACTCTGATGGATTTGGATTTAAGACTGATATTGCCATGTGAATGTGAATAACATGTTTTTAATCTTTTTTTAAAAAAGTTAAAACACCCCCATACACAATGATGTTAAGCAAAGTTTTGACTTTCATTACTAGACATTTGACAAGTAATGATAAAAGGTCTTTGAAAATATGTAACATAAATATTTTTCCTTCAGTAGATTCAAAATATCATAGGACATGTCTTTAAGATATGCAAATAAATTGTGTTTTCTAAATTAACACTTAGAAATGCATTAACAGTTGGGCTATTTTCAGTACTGGTCACATACATGAATTTTGGGTACCAATGTGAGGTGAGACTCTCTTTCCCGTAAGTAACTTATCTCCCTGGTAAAAGCAAAAAGCAACTGGATACCTCCAGGAACAGGATGAGCAGGTTGCATGCTGGCTCCCTGATCTGCTGAGGCTGGAAGTGTTCTAACTTATAAGGTCTACTTAAATTCCCTCTAAACTCTTTCTTATTAACTTCTGATAATTTATTAAGCTTTGGCATTTTTTAAGACAGTACATTTTCTAAGTTTTAAAACAGTTTTTAATTTCTAAACTGAAAAAGTTAATAGTATCAAATATTTAATAGACTTTTAACTAATGTAGAAATACAATAAATTTTGAAAAGATACATAAGTATAAATCAGAATTACCTTTGGGTCCACATTGAGAATTTTTCTGTCTCTTTTATATTTGAAAAGTAAGCCTTCAGGATTGTCAGAAATCACTTGATAATTGGAACTTGAATTACAAACAGCAATATGACTGTCCCAGTTGTAAAAGCTATAAAAATAAACATTCATTAGAAATGAAGACACACAACGCATTAGATGAACAGATGTGTTTCAGAAAATATTTGGAGCAGTATGGTCTCAAGATAAGTGGTTATGTACAGTCATGTGGAACACATCTGAGATTTGAATTCTTGCAGAAGAGATTAGATTGGGTTATTCTCCAGTCATTTAGATATATATTTAAAATGATTTTGCATGATTTCCTGGTTTGGACACTGTAAGACCTAGGACCTCTTCCAGTATTATATTTTCAGGAAGTCAAGAAGAAAATTGATGCAATTTAAGGTTATTTGTTCCACTGCAGACTCTTCATAGTATAGAGACTGTTTACTGGAAGGAATGGCAGGCTAAGTCACCTCTTTTCATTTGAAACTATTTCAAATTAATTTATGTTTTTCAGGTTCTTCTTTTCATTATATTTCCCAAGGAATGGGGAAACTACTTATGCGTACTTGAGTGGTTGCCTTATGGCAGACGGGGTATCGTGTATTCTAGTACAACACCTTTATGAAGTTGTTCTCATTTCATATGCAAGGCAAGGAGACTAGGCCAGGTCAACTAGCTTGGTTAAGGTCCTGCGACTAATATGTCATGTAGATAATATTTCAACTCAGATCTGTGTGTTTCAAAGCACATGTGTGCTCTTTCAATTATTCAACATTGCCTTCTAACATTTTATCTTTTAAAAAAATCTCCTATGGTAACTTCCTATTTTTCCCAATATTGCTTTATACTTGCTTATGAAAACTAAATATAATATTGTCATTTGAACTGAAAAGATCCATAATACACTTAATTTACAGATCTTATTCCTAGTAACACATTTCTAATATTATGTTTGCTTTTAAAGTGACAGACACAAAGACAACATATACAGCATATAAGCCAATCTGCCTTTCAAATATTTGTAGCATTTGCTTTAAATCAGTTTCCCCTGATTCTATTTGTGGATTGTTTTGCTCTCTCATTACCCCCCTCACTCTTTTTGAGAGAGGATTTCACTGATTAAACTCACTCTGAGTTTTAATCTTTTTTTGAGGCCTCACTATTACTACTTCTGTGATATTACCTGAAAATGTAATAGGTTTGCCGTCAAATTTTTCTATACTTAAAAAGGATTGATTACATAGATTGTATATTTATGTAGGGGGGACAGAATGGAGAGTCTTGGAGAGAGAGAACTATTCGCTTCCTTTTCCTACTACTTTTTCTATGGCTAACAGATAAAATGTCTGCCTTTTTATTAGGCACAGAATAAGGAACAGTGGTTTTCCAATCATATCTGTGTTTTTAGTTAGTCTTTTAGACAGCAGGAGAGACTCTTTGATTGAATACAGAGACAAGCAGTTGAGCATTCATGCCCATGCTGGTCCACACTTTAGCTAGTCTTCATGAATGAAGTATATACCATGGCAGAATCAGCCACTAGTATGGCAATGGCAGGGGAAAAACCTGTGGTTCTGATGATATAGTCACTTTTGTGATAAAAGCATTAGCACCTAATTTGATTCTGTATTCATCCAAGCTAGGTTTATTAATAGTTTAACCCATAAGAAAGAAGATAGTTTGACTTCCATTTTATTGACTCTTCAGTTAGAAGATTGCTAAACTGGAATGGGAGACACTGTATGATTTTTCAACTTGACAGATATGTCTTTCTAAGTGATTATTTATGAGATGTATAGATATAGATAATCCCAGCAAAAGGATTGAGTCATAATGCTTAGAGTTGCATGGTTTATATCACACATTCCTATCTTGCTGCTCAGACCTCAGATTAAAAGCTTCTTGAAAATCCCAGAAGATCTTATATTTATAAGATTATAAATTATAATTATATTTATATTAAAAAATTAATTTGTATAGCACATGGTACTTTTAAAGAAGTGATTTAAGTTGTTTGTCAATACTTTTTTTTTCCTCCTAAGCATGTACAAAAACAATTCTAATAGCTAACAAATAGTATTTAATAAAGAAACTAACAATTACTTAACAATTACCATGTGCTAGGGTACTGCTGTGAGCCCATTGAATTTTCTCATCTAATCTTACTAAGTATAAAATTATCCATTAAAAATATAGAACTGACAGAGAAATGGCATCACTTGGGTTCTAACATTAGAGCCTGTTCTGTTGTACATACACACTGTACTTCCTTCCACATACTATTGGCTTTGCCCACCTGAAGCTCTTCCACAGCTAATGCTAGCTACTCACCAAAATACAAATTTTTCAACTTTTTCTTGGGAAGACCGCCAGACTACAACTCAAATCTTCCTTTCTATGTAATGATGTGATTAACAGAGATTTAGCCAATGGAATATGGGTAAAAGTAGTATTTGCTGGTAGTTGAGTTAATTAATTAATTTGGAAAATTGAACTTTTCAGGTTATTCCTAAGAGTTATATAATTTTGATTATTATTGTAAGTTGGATATTTATTATATTTTCAGGATGATTACTATTATTTAAGGAACACATATTCTTCTTGTATAAACATTTTTATCTGGTTATTTTAAGAGAACTTCATTATTAATTCCAACTGTTTTTTTTTTCCCCCTGTGGATTCTTTGGTTTGTTGAGTACTCAACTATAGAATCTGTAATAATAGAGGTACTGCTGATAATAAAATGGTGTCTTCGTTTCCAAAATGAGTCCCTTAAAATTTCCAAATCTTACAGAATAAGGATGAGTGAAATAGAAACAAATCATTTTAAGGTAGCTTTAAGTTATAAAAAAGAGTAAGGTATAGACTCAAATGAATACTTTTTCAAGTTTTATTAATTCTTTTTCATGTGATGGATTTTTGTGACAATTTTAATTTTAAAGAATATCTTTACACTGGAAGCATTGCTCAAGTAGTAGAGTGCCTGCCTTGCAAACATGAAGCTCTGTGTTCAAACACCAGTACCACCAAAAATATAGCTTTAAAAAACTTGAAACTCATCAGTTTTATTCCTGTCTCTACAGTTAAAGTTCATAAGTTTGATATTGTCTTTGATCAACATCAAATGCCAGAAGATGTATATTAATACTATCAAATTTCCTTTTAGAAAAAATAAAATAGAAAGTACTGTTGAGACCTAAAGGGAGGATCAGTGAAATTGAGGCTATGGTAAATGTGGATAAGTCCTCTGTCAGGTTAATAAGAGAATAAGTAACTGAATTGGGATTAATCTGATTAAGGGAGAAATATACATGTCTGAAATGCCTTTGATTATCAATGTACACTTTAGAAAAATGAAGGTCAGGAAGGTTCATTCCTGGGGAGACTGCCAGTAGGAATGGGGAGGGCATAAGGAAAGGGTGAATGAAGGTGAGTATGGTACATGTAGTTTGTATTCATGTATGAAAATAGAATAACGAAACCTGTCGAATTAGTTCTAAGAAGGGGGAGAAAAGGGAGAACGATGAAGGGAGTGAATCTAAGATACATTGTAGCACATGTGTAAATATCACAATGCATCCATGCATCCCCCTGAGTGACTATTATATGCTAATAAAATGTTTTAAAAGGGGTGAAAGGCATTTTAAGCAGAGAAAAACCAGGGGAAAAGGCATACACACATAAAACATTATGAAACTTTTGTGAAAATGTAAGTTTTTCAGTTTAATTAGATCATGGAAGGTAATGGAGGTTAAGGAAGTTGACATCAGCAGACAAACAGATCATCACGGACCTTATATGAAATAGGATGATGGCTGGACTCTTTCTAGAAGATAGGTAGCCATGAAAAAATGTTTTAACAATGAGGAAGTTTGATAAAAGAAAAAGTACTTTTATGAAGACAAATTTGGAAGCAATATAGAGAATTACTTTGAGAGTGAGTGAAACTTACAGTAGTCCAAGCAATCCTGAAGTATACTTATGGATGAAAATAAAGGATTGGATTTGAGAAGATCCTAACCACTGTGACAGAAGGACTTATGTGACAGGCAAGAACGAGAGAATATTCTGATATTTCTGGTTGGATTCCTGATGGATGGAATCATTTACTAGATATAAAATACAAGAGAAGGAACAGATTGCAGAAGGCATGGGATAGTTCAGTTTGAACATGGTGAACTTTAGATTCATGTGAAACATCCAAGACAAAAGCCGGGATCTTGGTTTGTGTTGTTATGGTTCCATTTCCAATACTTCCTCTTAGCTCATACCTAACACATGGTAGATGCTGAATGCATACTAATTGTGTTACAGATTAAGGATGAATTTCTGAAGCTTCAGAGAGTTTTCTCTGATGAAATAGTAGACCTGCTTAACTTCAAAGGGGCAACCAATATGGCCAAAGAACACACAGAAAAAGACATATTTTTGGAACACAAATAGGAATCAGCAAAAGAAAGTAAAAAGCAATAATCTGAAACCAGAATTAATTTAAATTAGAAGGAACCAGCAGAGACTTGTTGCAAAAATTGAAGAAAGGTAAATATGCCAAGAAAGCACACCTTAAAAAAGACAATATCTGGGGATATATCTCAATGGTAGTGCACTTGCCATTCTTGCATAAGGCTTTGAGTTGGATTCTCTGCTCTGCTAAAACAAACCCTTACATAAATAAGCAAACATAACAGTGACAATTCATAAACTAGATAAATTATGAGCAGAGTCAATAAAAATTGGCACTTGGAATAATATTACAGGAGATCACTAGAAAGAATGTAGTGGGAGAAAAAGTCAGTTAAGAGAGAGTTAAAGGAAAGGTGAGAAAAGATTACTGAATAAAAGTAATTCCTTTAAAAACTTACTTGTGAAAGAAAGAAGAAAACTATGATAACATTTCAAAGGAAGTGTTTTACTTCCTTTGTAGACAAGGTTTATTTTACTTAAGATAGAATAATCTTATATAAAAAGGTTCTGTCATAGGAAATGATATATGAGTAGATATATCTAATATGAACATTATGATATTTCTTTATATATGTAGATTAACTTAATTTTTTTGTGAAATAAGTTTATATTTATATGAGGCAAATCAGAGGTGACATTTATAAAGCATGGATTATCAACTTTGACCATGTGTGTTGCATACATGTTTTTACCACAGCCATGAACAACCTCTTTCCCACTCGAACACATTCTTTTTTATACACCTTCAAACCCTAATTATCTTTTTGCTTAAATCCCACCAACTCTGTAAAAACCTTTCTTGATTGCTTCAAACAGAAGGGATCCCACGATCTGGTGTACGTTCATGGAGCCAATCGTTTGGCAGTTAAACTAAGATCTCCCATTTGATGTCTCTTTATTGTTCCTTGTAGTTGTCTCTGATGCCTTTTCTTGTGTTTCAAGCTGTCGTCCCGGCCGGATTGTGAACTTGCTGAGGGCTGGCACTTGCCCATCTCTAGCATCTTTGCAGCTTTTCTAGCACCTAGCACAATGGCGTGTGCATAACAGATGCTCACTAAACACTTGCTGTTTCATTTACAGTTTCCCAATACAGAGCTGTGTCATCTAGAAGTTCCAAAGTCCACTAGTCAACAAATAACAATTAGGTGACTGACCCAACGGAACCAGCACTGTGTTCAGTATCATAAAGAGTTAAGAGCTGGTGCATTTTCCAGAGAATCTTAAAAATGCATGCAGGCGGCAGTAGCCTATGAAGCAGTAAGAGTACAAAACAATTGTGTGCACAGACGTTGAGTGAAACTGGATAAGGGAAGTGAAATAGCTGACACTCATGGCTTGTATATCTCTGTTCCCTCAGCATCTGGGACCCTCGGAAGGTGTTTGTTCTAGGACCATATCAGTCTCTCCTCAACTGAAAGCCTTTGGTAGGTGCCATGTGCCCTCCCAGAGCTCCATGGATACTGTCCATCATTGGTCCTGGTTCAGGACCCATTGGGGTTTGGAAATAGCTTCTGCTGCTCTTTGTTGAAGGGTTGGATCCTTCACCATAGCCTGGGGTAGAGCCCTGCCTGCACCCTACCTGCATCTGAGAAGGTCAGATCCACAGTAGGGCTATCTTGGGTAGGGTGTCTCCTGGAGCACGGATGTGTCTACAAGCAGTCACTGTAGGGCTAGAATCTTCACATTTCTAGACACTGTTGCAAGTCATTTTGTACCGTGCTTTGCCAGCTGCATTTCCCAGGGACTGACCCCTTCTGCTCTACCTGATGCTCCCAGTTTTGAAATTTTATTTTTATTTATTTATTTAGAGTCAGGGTCTCTCTATATAGCCCAGGCTGACCTCAAACAATCTTTCTGCCTCAGTCTCCCAAGTGTGAGCATTATGGGTGTGTGCCACCAAGCCTGGCTTCCAATATTTAAGCCCTACATTTCTAAGATGTTTCTTCCATTCTGCTACCTTAGAACCTAAGTCTCATCTCCTTAGATCTAGACAGAATTTCCCTGTCACCTGGAGTTGATTCACAGCCTTGGGCCTGTCCTGGGGCACCACTCTCACTTTAGCTGCTTTTTCTTGGCTCTCAGTCCCTTAGCTTCTACTGTGCCAGCATGATGGGTTAGAGGTCCCAGCTGGGGCTAGTAGGTGAGAATGTGAACGGATGTGGGCACCTTAGTTTTCTGCTTCCTGTGTCTATTACAAGATGTGCATGTGTGAGATCATACATGTGAAAACGCTTTGCAAACTCTAAGGTTATTCATTTATTTTCCTGACTAGAAATACAACTCATGTTTACTCTTGAATGTGAATGCAGGGGCTAGGGGTGCAACTCAGTGGCAGATTAACTTAATTTTAATAAGAGCACTGAATTTTATTACTATTTTACCACATAAATAAAAGATAAAAGAACAGAACCTGAGAGAGAATAATTAAATTTTCAAGCTCATATATCTAATGTATGTGTACCAGAACAATCTCAGAGCTAGACTATAGAATCTAAAACAAATGCACATTTCAACTGCTATTCTTTGATTACTTTTCACCTACGCTACAATTTTGACTGTGAGACCTTTGGTTCCTTGGCTCATTGCTTTTTTCTCCTAATTTACAATCACTTCTTTGTGTCTTTCTTGATTTATCCCTGATTCACAAAACACTGGCCCAAAGCCTCAGCTTTCGTGCTCTATAGATTCTCTTTACCCTGAAAAATATCAGTTGTAGATCTATTAAAATGTCTGCGTCCTCTCTCTGCATGTGGTCTTCTGATAACTCTTACTGAAAAAACACAATTGTATCATTGGTGTAATCCTCAATTCCTAATCTCTAACCTCAGGACTGCTCTTGCTACAGCAGAGTAATTTGTTATATTTTTCTAGTCACCTTTCACAATTGCTCATCAAACTATTTATGTCTCCTATTCCTTCTCTTTCCTCCTTACTCTCAGAAAATGGTTTAACCTTTTTGCTTTATTAAGAAAATAAAGGACTTTAAATGGACATATGGCTATCATCCTATCTTATGATTAAGAAATTTATTTATATTAATAATATCTCTCATCTCTTTCCATTCAACTCAAAAGCATGCTCCCCTCTTCCTTTCCAAGATAAAAATCATCTCTATAAGCATTCTAAATTTCATCTCTTATTGCAGCTCTAGTCTCTTCAATCATCCAAATTTTCTCTTACATAATCACTCACATCACCAGGCTTTTCCCTAGAACTTGAAAACGTGAATGATTCTAACTAAACAAAGAACGGAAAGACAATGTTCATTGACAAAATGAATGACATATGCCTACCTATACCATTACTGTTTATGAGCCAGTTGATTATACAAATCCTGTTTTCAGCTATTCTTGAGGGATTCCAAGATGGCGGCTAGAGTTAGGAAGCAGAAAGCGACTCTCCTATAGTGAAATCTTGGAGAGACGCTGGAAACACACTTTGCAGGCATAATCACTGAGAAAAGGCATAACATTGACCCCTCCACATCTCCAGCCGGTGCAGAGAATCTCCACTTCATGTTAAACGGAGAAACCAGGAGGGCCCCCGGGGCCGCCAGTGGCCGGCGCCCATACGGCTTGGGAAGATGGGGACCAGGTGAGCTTCGTGGTACCGCGGTACCCCCACAGACAAGCCTAGGCCAGAGCAGCATAGCCCCCGGACAGACTGACCTCCACCCAGGAAAAAAAGAGAAACTGAGTAATAAGCAATAAGAACAGTTAAGACAGGCTGGAAAGAGGGTGGGGCACCCTGAGTGCTGAAGATTGGGGGAAGGGAATCCTTCCCGGGACTGTAAATAAACAAGCCGGGCGGGCCAGAGAGCCTCTGGCGGGAGCGGGGCGCACACCCAGCAACCAGGAGCGGGAAAGCTTGTGAAAGTGGAGGAGGGAGGAAAACTCCACAGGAGAGGAGGGAAGACCCACTTCCCACTTGAACTGGTAATAAACATGGCAGCTGGCAGGAGCAGCAGCACCGCCCAGTAAGCAGGAGCAGGAAAGCTTCTGAAAGTGGCAGTGGGAGGAAAACTTCAGAGGAGAGGGGGGAAGACCCACCTCCCACATGAACTGTAAATAAACACGCAGGCCTGACAATGCGGGGGCAGTGTCACCTTTCCCAGTGCTTGGAAAGGGGAAAGCCTGTAGCAGAGGCTCCTGCACAGGAGAACTCTGAGCAAACAAAGCCTGTGCGACCAGGTGAGTGTTAGCTCACCCCAGAGATCTGCATAAATAATGCCGCCAGCTACAGGCTGAGAGCAGCAGGCAGGCAAGCCACAGTTGCAGATACCACTCTCAGAACTGTCTCCAGATGCTTTTTTTTTTTTCTTTTTCTCCCTACCTTTGATGAGAGAACAACCGAATTACACCTGCAAGCCGAAAAACTTACTGAAACTGTATTGCATTTGAACTTGGGACACTTGGTGGGGCTTTTGTGTGTGTGTGTGTGTGTGTGTGTATGTGTGTGTGAGTGTGTAGTTTTGTTCTACTTTATGCATCCCCTTTGATGAGACAACTACAGAACAACATCTGAGGCACCAACTCCAGGACTGGAGATTGAGACGGACACCCAAATTATTCAGACTGAAACTGCATTGCATATAAACTTGGAAGTTTTTTGGTTTTTTTTTTTAATTAATTTTCTATTTTCCATTTTATTTTAATTCATTTTTATATATAGATATTACTTTCATTTACTTATTTTTTATTTTTTTAATCTTTGATTTTCAATCCTCTCTCTGTCTCTCTAATGTCTGTTCAGCTTACTGTCGATTAGTACACTAACACTCCCTGTTTATACCTTTGAAACTCTCTTGTCTGATACCTTGTTCTGCTTTCTCCCTCTTGTCTGTATATTTGTTTTCCCCTTTTCTTTAACTTCTTGCTTTCCATCTCAGCTTACCCTTCCATTCTAAATATTACCATTGTTATTATTACAAGCTAGAAAATACTTAATTGCACACAGTACAGGGACAGTAACAACACCAAGGACAATGACGGGAAGACAGAAAAAACAGGGAACCCAGTTTCCACACAGCAAAAAAATTAGTACAGGAACCAGAGGGGAATGAAGAGAACAGAAACTCAGATCCAGACTCCAACAAAATGAAGATAAACTATGCCAAAGGACCCAATGAAGCCCACAAGAATAATTTAAAAGAAGACATACTACAAGTACTCAATGAGAATTTTATAGAGATGATACTGGATGGGGTCAACCAAAATGTACAGGAGACTCTCAAGAAATTCCAAGACAATAAAAATAGAGAATTTGAAAAAGCAAAAGAAGAAATAAAGGAAACCATAGAAGCACTGTATAAACACCAAAGTGAAAGAGAGAACACAATGAATAAACGGATAAATGAACTCAGGACAAAAATAGACAACAATAAAGAAGAAAACTGCCGGATATGGAAAACCTCAGAAAAAAGAACAAAACAGAACTGCAAAACAAAACAGAAGGCCAATCCAGCAGAATAGAACAAACAGAAGACAGAATCTCAGAACTTGAAGATGAAATGGTAATTAAAGGAAAAACTGAAGAACTATTAATTAAACAACTCAAGACCTGTGAAAAGAAAATGCAAGAACTCACTGACTCCATCAAAATACCAAACTTGAGAATCATGGGCATTGAAGAAGGAGAAGACGTGCAAGCGAAGTGAATGCGTAATATATTCAACAAAATAATAATGGAAAATTTCCCAAATCTAGAGAAAGATATTCCCATACAAATGCAAGAGGCCTCCAGGACACCAAACAGACCAGATCAAAATAGAACTACTCCACGACATATCATTATTAAAACAACAAGTTCAGAAACTAAGGAAAGAATATTGAAGGCTGTAAGAGAGAAAAAACAAGTAACATGCAAAGGTAAACCCATCAAAATCACAGCAGACTTCTCAACAGAAACATTAAAAGCAAGAAGAGCATGGGGTGAGATCTTCTGGGCACTGAATGAAAATAACTTCAACCCCAGGATACTCTACCCAGCAAAGCTATCATTCAAAATAGATGGAGCAATAAAAGTCTTCCATGATAAGCAGAAACTAAAACAATATGTGACCACAAAGCCACCATTACAAAAGATTCTGCAAGGGATCCTGCACACAGAAAGTGACACCCAACTTAACCATGAAAAGGCAGGCAGCACCAAACCACAGGATAAGAAAAAGCAAGACAGTAGAGAGTAACATCAAGTTAGGTACACACAATCAAACCTTCAAACAACTAAGACAACTAAATGGCAGGAATCACCACATACCTATCAGTACTAATGCTTAATGTTAATGGACTTAATTCACCCATCAAAAGACACCGTTTGACAAAATGGATTAAAAAAGAAGATCCAACAATTTGTTGCTTACAGGAGACTCATCTCACCGACAGAAATAAGCATATGCTTAGGATGAAAGGCTGGAAGAAGATTTACCAAGCCAATGGCCCCCGAAAACAGGCAGGAGTAGCAATACTTATCTCTGACAAAGTAGACTTCAAACCTACATTGATCAAACGAGATAAAGAAGGACATTCCATACTAATAAAAGGGGAAATAGACCAAAAGGAAATAATAATCATCAATCTGTATGCACCCAATGTCAATGCACCCAATTTCATCAAACATACCCTGAAAGACCAAAAAGCATATATAAATGCCAACACAGTGGTTGTGGGAGACTTTAACACCCCATTATCATCAATAGATAGGTCATCCAAACAAAAACTCAATAAAGAAATCCAAGATCTAAAATATGCAATAGATCAAGTGGACCTAGTAGATGTCTACAGAACATTTCATCCAACCTCTAAACAATATACATTCTTCTCAGCAGCCCATGGAACCTTCTCCAAAATGGATCATATCCTAGGGCACAAAGCAAGCCTCAGCAAATATAAGAAAATAGAAATAATACCGTGCATACTATCTGACCACAATGCAGTAAAAGTAGAACTCAACAACAAAAGTAAAGACAAAAAACATGCAAACAGTTGGAAACTAAATAACTCATTACTTAATGAAGAATGGATCATCGATGCAATAAAAGAGGAAATTAAAAAGTTCCTAGAAGTCAATGAAAATGAAAACACAACCTACCGGAACCTATGGGACACAGCTGAGGCAGTCTTGAGAGGAAAGTTTATAGCCATGAGTGCATATATTAAAAAGATTGAAAGATCCCAAATCAATGACCTAATGATACATCTCAAACTCCTAGAAAAACAAGAACAAGCAAATCCCAAAACAAATAGAAGGAGAGAAATAATAAAAATAAGAGCTGAAATCAACAAAATAGAAACCAAAAAAACCATACAAAGAATTAATGAAACAAAAAGTTGGTTCTTTGAAAAAATAAACAAGATCGATAGACCCCTGGCAAACCTGACTAAAATGAGGAGAGAAAAAAACCCAAATTAGTAGAATTAGGAATGCAAAAGGGGAGATAACAACAAACA
Organism: Castor canadensis; assembly: GCF_047511655.1. Taxonomy (NCBI): domain Eukaryota; kingdom Metazoa; phylum Chordata; class Mammalia; order Rodentia; family Castoridae; genus Castor; species Castor canadensis. The sequence continues at coordinate 87,869,011 of NC_133394.1, forward strand.
CCAAGGAAGTCCAGGAAATCATCAGAGACTACTTTGAGAACCTATATTCAAATAAATTTGAAAATCTAAAAGAAATGGACAGATTTCTAGATACATATGATCATCCAAAACTGAACCGAGGAAATTAATCACCTGAATAGACCTATAACACAAAATGAAATTGAAGCAGCAATCAAGAGTCTCCCCAAAAAGAAAAGTCCAGGACCTGATGGATTCTCTGCTGAATTCTATCAGACCTTTAAAGAAGAACTGATACCAACCCTCCTTAAACTGTTCCACGAAATAGAAAGGGAAGGAAAACTGCCAAACACATTTTATGAAGCCAGTATTACATTTATCCCCAAACCAGGCAAAGACACCTCCAAAAAGGAGAACTATAGGCCAATCTCCTTAATGAACATTGATGCAAAAATCCTCAACAAAATAATGGCAAACCGAATTCAGCAACACATCAAAAAGATTATTCAGCATGACCAAGTAGGCTTCATCCCAGGGATGCAGGGGTGGTTCAACATACGAAAATCAATAAACGTAATAAACCACATTAACAGAAGCAAAGACAAAGATCACTTGATCATCTCAATAGATGCACAAAAAGCCTTTGATAAGATCCAACATCATTTCATGATAAAAGCTCTAAGAAAACTAGGAATTGAAGGAAAGTACCTCAACATTATAAAAGCTATATATGACAAACCTACAGCCAGCATTACACTTAATGGAGAAAAACTAAAACCATTTCCTCTAAAATCAGGAACCAGACAAGGATGCCCACTATCTCCACTCCTATTCAACATAGTACTGGAATTCCTAGCCAGAGCAATTAGGCAAGAAGAAGGAATAAAAGGAATACAAATAGGTAAAGAAACTGTCAAAATATCCCTATTTGCAGACGATATGATCCTATACCTTAAAGACCCAAAAAACTATACTCAGAAGCTTCTAGACATCATCAATAGCTATAGCAAGGTAGCAGGTTATAAAATCAACATAGAAAAATCATTAGCATTTCTATACACTAACAATGAGCAAACTGAAAAAGAATGTATGAAAACAATTCCATTTACAATAGCCTCAAAAAAAAATCAAATACCTAGGTGTAAACCTAACAAAAGATGTGCAAGACCTCTACAAGGAAAACTATACACTTCTGAAGAAAGAGATTGAGGAAGACTATAGAAAGTGGAGAGATCTCCCATGCTCATGGATTGGTAGAATCAACATAGTAAAAATGTCGATACTCCCAAAAGTAATCTACATGTTTAATGCAATTCCCATCAAAATTCCAATGACATTCATTAAAGAGATTGAAAAATCTACTGTTAAATTTATATGGAAACACAAGAGGCCACGAATAGCCAAGGCAATACTCAGTCAAAAGAACAATGCAGGAGGTATCACAATACCTGACTTCAAACTATATTACAAAGCAATAACAATAAAAACAGCATGGTACTGGCACAAAAACAGACATGAAGACCAGTAGAACAGAATAGAGGATCCAGATATGAAGCCACACAACTATAAGCAACTTATCTTTGACAAAGGAGCTAAAAATATATGATGGAGAAATAGCAGCATCTTCAACAAAAACTGCTGGGAAAACTGGTTAGCAGTCTGCAAAAAACTGAAACTAGATCCATGTATATCACCCTATACCAAGATTAACTCAAAATGGATCAAGGATCTTAATATCAGACCCCAAACTCTTAAGTTGATACAAGAAAGAGTAGGAAATACTCTGGAGTTAGTAGGTATAGGTAAGAACTTTCCCAATGAAACCCCAGCGGCACAGCAACTAAGAGATAGCATAGATAAATGGGACCTCATAAAACTAAAAAGCTTCTGTTCATCAAAAGAAATGGTCTCTAAACTGAAGAGAACACCCACAGAGTGGGAGAAAATATTTGCCAATTATACATCAGACAAAGGACTGATAACCAGAATATACAGGGAACTTAAAAAATTAAATTCTCCCAAAACTAATGAACCAATAAAGAAATGGGCATGTGAACTAAACAGAACTTTCTCAAAAGAAGAAATTCAAATGGCCAGAAAACACATGAAAAAATACTCACCATCTCTAGCAATAAAGGAAATGCAAATTAAAACCACACTAAGATTCCACCTCACCCCTGTTAGAATAGCCATCATCAGCAACACCACCAACAACAGGTGTTGGCGAGGATGCGGGGAAAAAGGAACCCTCTTACACTGTTGGTGGGAATGTAGACTAGTACAACCACTCTGGAAAAAAATTTGGAGGCTACTTAAAAAGCTGGACATCGATCTACCATTTGATCCAGCAATACCACTCTTGGGGATATACCCAAAAGACTGTTACTCCAGAGGCACCTGCACATCCATGTTTATTGTGGCACTATTCACAATAGCCAAGTTATGGAAACAGCCAAGATGCCCCAGCACTGACGAATGGATTAAGAAAATGTGGTATCTATACACAATGGAATTTTATGCAGCCATGAAGAAGAATGAAATGTTATCATTCGCTGGTAAATGGATGGAATTGGAGAACATCATTCTTAGTGAGGTTAGCCTGGCCCAAAAGACCAAAAATCGTATGTTCTCCCTCATATGTGGACATTAGATCAAGGGCAAACACAACAAGGGTATTGGACTATGAGCACATGATAAAAGCGAGAGCACACAAGGAAGGGGTGAGGATAGGTAAGACACCTAAAAAACTAGCTAGCATTTGTTGCCCTTAATGCAGAGAAACTAAAGCAGATACCTTAAAGCAACTGAGGCCAATAGGAAAAGGGGAACAGGTACTAGAAAAAAGGTTAGATCAAAAAGAATTAACCTAGAAGGTAACACCCACGCACAGGAAATCAATGTGAGTCAATACCCTGTATAGGTATCCTTATCTCAACCAGCAAAAACCCTTGTTCCTTCCTATTATTGCTTATACTCTACAACAAAATAAGAAATAAGGGCAAAATAGTTTCTGCTGGGTATTGGGGGGGGGAGAGGGAGGGAGGGAGTGGGTGGTAAGGGAGGGGGTGGTGGCAGGGGGGAGAAATGAACCAAGCCTTGTATGCACATATGAATAATAAAAGAAAAAAAAATAATTAAAATGAAGAACTGAGTACAGTGGTTGTGCCTATAATCCCAGCTACATGGGAGGTTGAAGAGAGGAGGATCCCAGTCCAAGGTGGCACCAGGCAAAAGCGTGAGTCCCTGCCTGAAAAATAACTAAGATCTTCAAGTGACTATAGAACACTAATAATGATTTTAGCAGTTTCAATCTCCAGTATGTTAAATATTGAGAGGAGAAAAAGGAAACCACTATTACATGAACTTCAAATTAGACGTCATCTATAACACATCATTAAAATTAGAGCTATCAAGTTTTAAGAGATTTTTGGTTTCAAAAACAATCAACAGGTTATAGTGATTCAGAAAGAGTTTTGTTTCGATGTTCATTAGTAATGTGGCACTTTTTTGTTTTACGTAGTTGAAATAGTGGACCTTTATAATACCCAAGACTCCCAAAAGACCAAAACTCATATGTTCTCCCTCATATGTGGACATTAGATCAAGGTGTAAACACAACACTGGGATTGGACTTTGAGCACATGATAAAAGTGAGAGCACACAAGGGAGGGGTGAGGATAGGTAAGACACCTAAAAAATTAGCTAGCATTTGTTGCCCTTAACTCAGAGAAACAAAAGCAGATACCTTAAATGCAACTGAGGCCAATAGGAAAAGGGGACCAGGAACTAGAGAAAAGGTGAGATCAAAAAGAATTAACCTAGAAGGTAACACACATGCACAGGAAATTAATGTGAGTCAACTCCCTGTATAGCTATCCTTATCTCAACTAGCAAAAACCCTTGTTCCTTCCTATTATGGCTTATACTCTCTCTACAACAAAATTAGAAATAAGGGCAAAATAGTTTCTGCTGGGCATTGAGGGGGTAGGGGGAGAGGGAGGGGGCAGAGTGGGTGGTAAGGGAGGGGGTGAGGGCAGGGGGGAGAAATGACCCAAGCCTTGTATGCACATATGAATAATAAAAGAAAAAAAAATAATACCCAAGACTTACATATTACTATGAACTTAAAACAAACTCTTTGGAACATACAACCTACTAAGACTGAATCATGAAGAAATAGAAAATTCAAACAGACAAATAATGAGCAAGATAATTAATCTGTACTAACAATGAAGAAAATCCCAGGACAGATGGATGGATTCATTGATAAAGTCTCCCAAATATTTGAAGAATTAACATCAATCATTCACAAAACAATTCCAAAAAATTGAGTGGAAAAGAACACTTTCAAATTAATTTTATGAGTACTGCTTTATCCTTATGCCAAAGCCAGACAAAGACTCTCCAAGAAAATAAAATTACAGGCTAATATCCCTGATAAACATTGATGCAAATTTCCTTAAAAAATAGTAGCAAACTGAATTTAGCAGCGTGTGCAAGCAGTCATACACCATGATCAAGTGTTACTTGATCAATATTACTCCTGGGATACATATGAACTTCAATTAGGTGACACACTGTGATAACAGAATGAAAGATGACAGTCATGTGGCCATCTCCATATATGTAGAGAAAGCATTTGACAAAAGTTAATATTCATTCATGAAATAAATTTGTCTCAACAAATTAGATATAGAAGGAATATACTTCAACACAATGCAGGCCATATGTGACAAAGCACAGCTAACTCAATGGTATAAAGCTTTTACGCTAAGAACAGGAGCAAGACAAGGACACTCACTCTCATCACTTTTACAGAAACTAGGCAAGAAAAAGAAATAAAAGGCATCCAGACTGTGAAGGTAGAAGCAAAATTGTCTGTGCTGATATGACATGATCTAATATAAAAAACTTTAATGATATCCCCAAAATATTGTTATTACTAGTAAATGAGTTCAGTAAAGTTATAGGATACTAACATACAAAAATCAGTTTCATTTATATTAATTAATAATAAAAATTAAGAAAGTTCCATTTAAAATAGCCTCAAAATAATAAAATACTCAGAAGTAAATTTAACTGAGGAGTTGAAAGAGCTATGTACTGAAAAGTATGAAACATTGATGGATGATATTGAAAAAAACACAGGTAAGTGGAAAGATATCCCATGTTCATCGAATGAAAGAATTAATATTGTGAAAATTGAAATTGTGAAATATTGTCTAAATTTATCCAAAGATTCAAAATAATCTTTATTAAAATTCTAAAATATTTTTCATGAAAATTGAAAAAATAATCCTAAAATTTGAATGGAGCCATATGGCGAAGGTAATATTTAACAAGAGGAGGCAAACTGAAGGTATAAGACTACCTGATTTAAAAATATACCACAGAGTTTATAATAATCAAAACAGGATGGTACTGGTATAAAAACAGACATAGAAACCAATGGAACAAGTCAAGAAATAAATCCATGCATTTAGAGTCTATTGACTTTTAACAAACATTCTAAGAAAACACTGTGGGTAAGGCCAGTATATTCAATATGGTTCTCAGAAAATTGGATATCTACATACAGGAGAAATTAGACTTGTATTTCATACTATATACAAAAGTCAACTCAAATAGATTAAATTGAAACATGTAAAACTATTGGAAAAAGACATAGGGGAAAAACTTTATGATACTGGACTGCACAATGATTTTTTTGGATATGATCCTAAAATCATAGGCAACAAAAAGCAAAATAGACAAATGGGATTACATCAAACTAAAAAACTTCTTCATAGCAAAGGAAACATTCAACAGAATGTAGAAACAACCTATAAATTGAAAGAATATATCTGCATACCACACATGAGATAAGGGGTTAATATCCAAAGTAATACAGAAGCTCAACACAATAATAAAACAAATCTAATAACCTAATTTAACAATGGGCAAAAGACCTGAGGAGTATTTCTCAAGACATACAAGTGCCTGGCAGGTACATGAAAAAGTGTTCCACCACACAAATCAGGGATTTGTAGATCAGAATCATGGTATCACCTCACACCTATTATCAAAGAGATAATCACAGCTCAGTCCCAGGACTCAGGAGACTGAGGCAAGAGGAAAGTGAATTCCAGGCCAACCTGGGCTTCATAACGTGATCCTGTCTCAAAAAACAAAAGAGATAATCACAAGTGTTGGTGAGGGTATGGAGAAAAGAGAATCCTGGTACATTGTTGATGGGAACTTAAATTCATAGAACCATTATGGAAAAATAGTATGAGGTTTCCTTAAAAATTAAAAATAAATATACAATGATCCAGCAATCCAATTTTTGGAAATATATCTAAAACCTGGAGAAGATACCTATATTCCTTTGTCCATCTCAGCATTATCCAAGAAATGGAAATAACCTAAATGTCCATTTATTGCTGAATAAATAAATAAAACATGGTATATACATATAATGGAGTATTATTCCATCTTTATTGGAGGAAATATTTGCCATTTGTGACAATATTTTAGATAAGCCAGACATAGAAAGACAAAATAAGGTATGATCTTTCTTATAAGTGGAATCTAAAATAGCTAAACCCATAGATGGAGATACTAGACTGACAATTTTCAGAGACAGAGGTGAAGGTGAACAAACTTTCAGTTATGTAAGATGAATAATAAGTCCGGAGATTTAATGCATAGCATAACTATAGATAACAATACTGTAAGGTAAAGCCTAAGTGTTCTCACCACAAAAATGAAAAACAAAAAGAAGTGAAGGGAAACACAGCACAGCTAAGGGGAGTGGAGGGGAGGGAAGAGGACAAGAGAGGAAGGGAAGAGACCAAAGGGAGAAAAAGATGTAACTGTGTGAGGTGATGTGTATGCTAACTTGATTATGGTGATTATTCCACAATGTATACATATATTTCACATGAGTACATCTCAAATATACTATTTTTTAAAAGGGAAAACTCAAGACATTTTATATCAATCATAGGGATATTTCAATGTTAAACATCATTGCTTCCTTTGTTTCTCTGTGTAGACAGCTTATAAGAAGGATGACCTTATAAATTTATTGTTCAAACTAGAACCCTTTGAGAAAGAAAGGGGCTGCTACTAATAAATGCACCATGAAAACAAGAGAAAATATGGACTATCCCTCACAAAACTGAGATGTGTGGTCTCCACACCTGCAAATCCTTTCAATTTGCTGATTTAGAGTTGATTTATCCAATGTTTGTGTAAAATATTTCCAAGTTTTTACTATAGGTTTGCCAAAAAATAGGGTAAAATGTTTAAACAATGCTAAAACATATTTTCTTATGGTTGATTCTTCTTATTTTACTTTATTGCTGTGGAAAAATTATATTAAATGGAATTGCAATTGTGGTACAGAGACATGAAATTTAATATAGAATAATAAATATTCCTGTCTTTTTTTCTATTTTTCAAATTCACAGCAGTAAAATATTTTATAATAAAAGCTTTCTGAATCATCATATTTCATGTAAAATATGTTTGATCAGTTATTTTGGTTGGTAAAAATATGAAATTTAAAGTTTAGTGTTTTATGTTATTTATTTTGGCTCTTACTCATAGCTATATATTGGAGCTATAATTTCAAACAGCTGTTTAATAAATGTTTATTCCCGTTAGGAAAAATAGGTAACTCTTGAAAACACATTGTGCATATTAGAAAAACAATTATGAATGTTAAAAGTCCTACCAACATACACTCTCAGAAGGGTTATTTAATTTAATTTTACACAATTTTGAGTATCTATTCTGTGTCAGGAATAGTAAGCACATAATGATGATGGGAAACTGTTCTTATCTTAAGAAACTCATAGTCTATGGGGAGTAAAAAATTTGGAAGAAGATTATAATCCAGAGTGAAAGATGATACAATAGAAATTTGTGTTAGGTATTTTGGGAGCATAAAAGTTAAAAAAGTATTTATCTCCTAGTAAAATGTATTTCTGATGGGATTTTTTCCAATTAAAAGCTGCAGGGCCAAGCATTTTAGAATAAAAGTTAAATAATAAAAGTTTAGATAATAAAAATTAAGTTAGTTGAGAACTGGAAAGTACATACATTTGTATCAATCATGATGAAGGGAGTACACTAGAGAATTAGGCAGAAAATAAACTGCTGTAGGCTAAGAATTAAGTGTGAAATGTTCTTAATTTTCTCCTACAAAAGTGAAGAAACATTGATTTGGTGTGTCTTCCTTTTGGTGCCCCAGTAGGCTCAGAGTGAAAGAAGCAAGGAGAGCTTATGAAGCTGGCTTTCCTATCACTTTAAGGCAGATAAATGGAAGATAGATACCATTACCAGCTTGCCATCACTCCAAATTTTCACCTGGATAAGCTGACAGATGGTTAACTGTCTGGCTTCTTCACCATACCATGCTCCTTGAACCAAAAATGTGTTAAGGAGATGGATGGTTATGGAAGACACTGAGGAAGAGGTGAATGGACTGTAATATTTGGCACACTTGACTAATTGTAGAATCTCAAGGACAAAGAATAATGTAACTCAATGGGTAGGGTTTTTAGATCATCACCAAGGAACTCTTTGTCCATAAGGACTATCCTTATAAATGGTGGTTCTGATGAAAGATTCCATAACTTCTTTTATACTCCTAAACTGTAAGCTGAAGGGGACTCTAGTCTTCTGGTAGGACATCTGGAATGCTCCATTACTAGCCCCAAACAATGGAGAAGGGGAGTGATAATAACAGACATCCAAGACTTCTCACATAGTAGGGCTATAGAGATATATTTATGAGTTGCACAGAACTCTTTCCTGATTTTGCAATTGGAAAGTATTAGGAATATCCAAGATTACTTCCCAATTCCAAATCAGGAAGTAAGAACCTCAAGCAAAATGCCACTAACTAGACCTGTAGCAATTGGGTTAGGTGGTGAAAAGGTAAAATAGAAGGCCTTTACTCAGAACAAAACCCTGGGGGAGTATGATAGAGGGATGAGGTGGATATCACAGATATGAACTTAATCTCATTCTCCTGGTATTATTACAACCAATGACTGCTACTAATGTGACTTTTCGTTATTTTGATGCTTGATCATTTCCAAGAGCTCTGACTTTCATACTCTTATTTAATATCTATAATAAACAAATGGGATGGCATGTACATATGGCCACATATGTATGCATGCATTATTTATTGTTGTTTTTTTATAGAAAGGAAAATTGAAGTCATAGAATGCTCTAGAGGAAAAGTTGTGGAATATTTAATCTGAGTATAGGATGACTTTTTTTATTGCTGGTCTTAGCTAATTATTACTGTAGGTCAGATTTATCAGGCAAGGCTTAAAGTTCTGCTAAACCATGGAAGCAGCAAAGATTCTCCTCTCAGAGCAGACCATAGGGTGGGGAGAGCAAAGAATAAACTCCAACGACAGTGCTTGTTGAGCCAATTGTCCCTTCACAGTAGAAAAAGAAGACCCAAAGAGTTATTTCATATCAGAGAAGGCAAAAAGTGACTTATCTTGAAATCTGGGCTTAATTCACATGTGTTAGAGCAAGACTGGAAAGCTTCACTTGGGTATACCAGGGCAGTTGTGTGCATGTGTGTGTGTATGTGTTTGGGATGGGATATTAAATTTCAATATGAATTTCCTTACTGAGTCAAGGTAGTGATTGAAATAAGCTTCCTGATACAGTTTTCTCTTTGTTCCAGAGTTCCTCCTTGCCTTGTATTGATCATTGGTATGTTACATATATGGAATGAGTAGATTTGTACGGAAACAATTTCTTTATGCAAGTACCAGGGCTACTGCCTGAGTGACACATAGCTAGCTCTCTTGTGATGGACAGAACTGAAGATCTAGTCTAGAACATCTTCAAATATACAACATCATCATGGAAATTTTGCCAATTCTGTAGATTAAATTGAGCAATCCTTATATCAGACACCATTTTCTATCTCTTCTCTCACTCTGAGCCATTCTAGAAGTTCTAATAAAGAGAAATTTCAAATAAATAAGACTTTCTGTGGATTTTTTTTTCTGGGAAGTTCATTTGTCTACTTTGTTTCTGAAGGCTGAAAGGAACAACACTGTTAGGAGATTGCATGGCTTAGAGCAAGACAAGTTGCTGAGAGAAATGCATGAAAAGTCATGTTAACGCATTCATTCTTTCCATTTTTTTTATGGCGAGGGCATACTATGTGTAGAGCTCAATTTTAGGAGTTTGCAATAGAATTTGTTTATGAATTTACTTTCTAATAATACTAAACAGATAAACCACACAATCCAGGTACCTCCTGAAACTCAACAAGTATACTTGAGGAGGGAAACCTTATCTACATTGAAGAAATTAAAAAACCTTAAGTATAGCTTCCTGGAGGGAGGAATTCTAGAATTGAATCTTAGCCAGGGGGAAAAATGAATTAGGAATGGAAAAAACGTGTCTCAACTAGACAAGAGAGCATGGGGAAACTGTTGAGCAACTGAGTGAAGAATGTTAGAGAACAGAGTGGACAATGACTCAATATCAGTAGAACAGGAAGTAAAAGCAAGTGCATAAGAAATTAGATTGAAGATATATCCAGAGAACAGGTCATACAATTCCTGGTTTAACCACACCAAATAATATGACCTTTATCCTGCAGGCAATGGGAACAGCTGAGGGCTGTAAACAGAAAGGCCACATGGTCAGATAAGCAGTTTGGGAGGACCATCCCGGCAGTGGGTGGAGAGTAGATTTAAGGGGCTGGGGATTGAGAATGTTAAATTCTAGGGAACTAGTTTAGAATCCAGGCTAGATTTGAAAATGAATGATCAGTGATGTTGTGGAGGAAGTGGAAACTTTTAGGGGTACGTAGCACTGAGAAGAAGTCATTGATGAGAAGTGTTGCAGGTGATGACTCTTAGGCTCTTTGGTTGAGAGACTGGATGGATAGTGGTGCTACTACTTAGAGGGTTAGAAGGAAACACCTTTTCTATGCCTCTATTCTAAGATGGGAAATTTTTCTTAAGCACACCTGACTTTTTGCTCTATTGATTTGGTGAAAATGAGAACAGTGGACTGTGAAAAGACCCTATGGAGCTGAATGAGTGGCTCAAGCAGGAGAGTGCCTGTGTAGCAAGCATGAGGCCCTGGTTCAAACCTCAGTACCACCCCCACCCCCAAAAAAGAAAGAAACAAAGAAAAAGAAAGACCAACACAGGGTGTGTGTTAAGAGCCTCCTAGGAGGAGTGTTTTCGTAGGACAGTTCCATGGAAATCAAAGGTAATAGAAAATAGAAAAAACAATGAGGAAATCCCCATTGTCAAATGCACAAAAAGAAAAAAAAAGGAATGAGAAAACAAGGACCAAAATTTGGTAACTGTTATTGGCAACTTCCTCTTAGAGGATAACATATTTATCTTAGGCTAAGGCAGTTTTAGAGAAAAGTAATTTTCATTGTTTATATTGGAATTATAAGATTAAAATTCTATTCTCTAAAACCAATAAACATTCTTTGATTTGACATGGTCTTTCTATCCTGGATGTTGTGAATATGCAAAGATTTTGCATTATTACACCAGCAACCTCATTTCTCATTTTTATCTTATGAAGGCTGAGATACTCTTTACCTTATCAATGTCTCTACTTATAGTCACAAATTCTGCATTGGAGTTATACTTTTCCTTTGTCTCTGTGGATAAATTTTTAGACTTTGCTAGAATTACAATCCCTCAGTCATGACTGGATTAAGGATTAAAGAAGTCAATAGAATGGGAGAGGAAACCATGGTAAGTATTAGTTTCTAGAGATCAGGCAGGAAAGTGAGGAAGAAAAAACTGGGGTACAGGTATGTTTTGAGGGAGAACAGCCATTCTTTCAGACACTGTAGTTGTGTTTGGAGTCAAAAATGGCTCTAAATTGTGAAAACTAGAAGAGATGTGAAATTGAAGAGCCATAAAGTTGTGGATGAGGACTGAACTGAGATTTAGGCGGCTTGCAGCTGTTAATGAAGGAGCATTGTTGATGGAGAAGAGAGACTTCCTTCTCTGCTATACCTGGAGAGAGATCGCTAAGTTAGTGGTGGAGCACCCAGTCAGTAAAGTGCCTTTGGTAAATGGACAGGAGAATTCAAAGGATCTCCCTGGCATTGCATTTGAAAATATGTTTTGTTACTTGGCAAAAGAAATTTGCAGATGTAACCAAGTTCATTAGTTGTCTGTTCTTAAAATAGGGGAAGTACCCTGGATTATCAATATTGGTACAATGTAACCATATGAGCTCTTAAGAGCAGAAAATGAAGACAGAAGCATGAGAAGGACTTTTTATTATTATGTTTTTGTTTTTATTTGCAGTACTGGGGCTTGAACTCAGGGCCTTGTTCATGCGAGGCAACTGCTCTACCACTTGAGCCACACCCCAGCCCATTTTTACCTTAGTGGGTTTTTTTTTTGTTTTTTTTTTTTTCCGATAGGATCTGTCATTTTTGCTGAGGTGGGCCTTCGGCTATGATCCTCCTACTTATGGCTCCCATGCAACTGGAATTACAGACATGTACCACCAGCTTGTTTATTGAGATTGGGTCTCACAAATTTTTGCCTGGACTGGCCTCAAACTGTGATCCCCCATGTTCTGCTTCACAAGTAGCTGGGATTCTTCAGGAGGATTTAGTAAGCAATTTGATGCTTTAAGATGTAGCAGCCATAGGGACTTCAGTCCTATAGCCAGAGGGCATCTGAATTCTGACAACAATCTAAGTGAGCAGGGATTCTTCTCCAGAGCATAGAGGAGAATGCAGTACTATTGACACTTGGCTTTAAAACCTTTTGAGACACTGAACTGAGGACCCAAGCCACACCATGCAGGACTTCTGTGACAATAAATGGATGTAATTTTAAGTGGCTAAATCTTTGATAATTTATTACTTGACAATAGAAAACTAATGTATTAGGAATAGTAGTGCTTTGGCATTACCTTAAGGGTGAATATTTAAGAGGAAATAAAGACTTAGAAACAATTGAGATGTTGGGATGGATGGGAGGCTCAGAATTTATTTTGAATATGGAAAGGAATGTGACCTTGTGTTGTGCTCAAAGCTGGGAAATCAGGAATATAAATCATAATCACAATGTAATCTGGGAAAAATAACAAAAATAGTAATGAAACAACACAAGTCAATGTAGTAAGAATTCATATTGTAAGAAAAACAACCTTAGGCAAAAAAGAGAAGCTAAAAGCTTCATAGCCTTTGAATTTTCACTTCACAGTTTTGTTATTTCTGTACGTGGTATGGGGAACTAGCTCTAAAGACTATCTCCAAAAATATACAGAGCTATACCAAGGAAACCTGAGAAGGTTCATTGTGGACCAGAGTTCTAGCATGAGCAGTTATTTGTTGCCATCATTGTGCTGATATAGTAAGATTTAAGGAGGGAAAAGCTTCAATAAGAAGAATTGTAACTGCTCATACAACAAGTCTTTCTCATCTGATTTACCTCCTTCTGAAGGCCTTCATCATTCAAATAAAATGTATTGAATATTTTTTATTTACAAGCAAGAACATTGTCTTATATTTGTTCCATAAATTTCTGTATCAAAACTTTTTTCATTATTGTACAATGCTATTCAATCTTTTCCTTTGCAAATTACTGTTCTTCTCCCTCCTATTGCAATTTTCATAGTGAAACAGGAAGAAGTAATGTCTTAGCATGTTTGTGAGTCATAGTTTTAGTGAATATAAGTCATAAGGAAATGATACTACTACCTATGGATTCACCCAAGCTAGAAATGTGGGTCACTCTAGGCTTTTCTCTTTCCTTTAACCTGTATCCTATCTCTTATCAAGTCTTATGGACTTTACCTCCTTAGTCTCTCCTGTGTCTGTATACATCTCTTCAAATCCTGCATTGCACATCGGTTCTTACATGAATTAATGTCACAGCTTCACAGTCTGTCTTCACCTGTCCCCACTTTTGGTCTATACTCCCTCTCATCTACCATCCTCCTGAAATCACAATTACCTTTAAGACTATCACATCAGATTTTGCATCCTGCTTAAACTACTTTCCCAACACCAATGACTTTCTGAACACACAACTTTTCAAAATTTGGAAACTTTCTCTGTAGTTACTCTGTGCACTCCCAATCCCATATTTCTCTTGAGTTTCTCCTACTATGTGCATTTGTTTGAACATGCTGTTCTAGTCTCTGAAATGCCTCTCTACCTGTGGGAATGCAGTTTTATTTGTCTTAACTTCCTCTTCACAATTTTCTTTCATTAAAGTAAGTCTTACTCATTCTTCAACTTTGCATCACACAGTACCTCTTGTGGTGGAACCTACAACCCTCAACCAACATAATTTGTATTCCAATCTCTGGGATGAATTCGTATTCTACTATAGAAACTAAAGCTCCATTCTGTATTCATTGATTTACCATTCTGTTTTCTCAACTACCCTATGAGCCCAGTTAGGATAAGAACCATATTTTAATTGATTATTCCTATAGCTTCATCACCTGGCACTTGGTGCTTTCCAATCAATGTTTATCATTATAATTATAATTAATAATAAATTATTGTACCAGTACCTTGAGGTTGCCATTAGACATGTGCCTTGGCAGTCATCTTCAGCATCAGTTCCTCACTCATGCTTTCCCCTCTCTTAAGTCACCTTCTTTCTTCTTTAGTCTTTTCAGCCCAACTAAAACCTTGAGGTCTCAACATTATTCAATACTTAATGCATTAGAAAAAAATAATCTGTCTTCTCTTTCATTTGCCAGCATTATATATCTCTGTAATTGTGGGATTGTATGCTCTATACTTTTTTTTTTCATTTTTCTTTTATTATTCATATGTGCATACAAGGCTTGGTTCATTTCTCCCCCCTGCCACCACCCCCTCCCTTACCACCCACTCCACCCCCTCCCGCTCCCCCCCCTCAATACCCCGCAGAAACTATTTTGCCCTTATCTCTAATTTTGTTGTAGAGAGAGTATAAGCAATAATAGGAAGGAACAAGGGGTTTTGCTGGTTGAGATAAGGATAGCTATACAGGGCATTGACTCACATTGATTTCCTGTGCGTGGGTGTTACCTTCTAGGTTAATTCTTTTTTGATCTAACCTTTTCTCTAGTACCTGTTCCCCTTTTCCTATTGGCCTCAGTTGCTTTAAGGTATCTGCTTTAGTTTCTCTGCATTAAGGGCAACAAATGCTAGCTAGTTTTTTAGGTGTCTTACCTATCCTCACCCCTTCCTTGTGTGCTCTCGCTTTTATCATGTGCTCATAGTCCTATCCCCTTGTTGTGTTTGCCCTTGATCTAATGTCCACATATGAGGGAGAACATACGATTTTTGGTTTTTTGAGCCAGGCTAACCTCACTCAGAATGATGTTCTCCAATTCCATCCATTTACCAGAGAATGATAACATTTCATTCTTCTTCATGGCTGCATAAAATTCCATTGTGTATAGATACCACATTTTCTTAATCCATTCGTCAGTGGTGGGGCATCTTGGCTGTTTCCATAACTTGGCTATTGTGAATAGTGCTGCAATAAACATGGATGTACAGGTGCCTCTGGAGTAACAGTCTTTTGGGTATATCCCCAAGAGTGGTATTGCTGGATCAAATGGTAGATCGATGTCCAGCTTTTTAAGTAGCCTCCAAATTTTTTTCCAGAGTGGTTGTACTAGTCTACATTCCCACCAACAGTGTAAGAGGGTTCCTTTTTCCCCGCATCCTCACCAACACCTGTTGTTGGTGGTGTTGCTGATGATGGCTATTCTAACAGGGGTGAGGTGGAATCTTAGCGTGGTTTTAATTTGCATTTCCTTTATTGCTAGAGATGGTGAGCATTTTTTCATGTGTTTTCTGGCCATTTGAATTTCTTCTTTTGAGAAAGTTCTGTTTAGTTCACATGCCCATTTCTTTATTGGTTCATTAGTTTTGGGAGAATTTAGTTTTTTAAGTTCCCTGTATATTCTGGTTATCTGTCCTTTGTCTGATGTATAATTGGCAAATATTTTCTCCCACTCTGTGGGTGTTCTCTTCAGTTTAGAGACCATTTCTTTTGATGAACAGAAGCTTTTTAGTTTTATGAGGTCCCATTTATCTATGCTATCTCTTAGTTGCTGTGCTGCTGGGGTTTCATTGAGAAAGTTCTTACCTATACCTACTAACTCCAGAGTATTTCCTACACTTTCTTGTATCAACTTAAGAGTTTGGGGTCTGATATTAAGATCCTTGATCCATTTTGAGTTAATCTTGGTATAGGGTGATATACATGGATCTAGTTTCAGTTTTTTGCAGACTGCTAACCAGTTTTCCCAGCAGTTTTTGTTGAAGAGGCTGCTATTTCTCCATCGTATATTTTTAGCTCCTTTGTCAAAGATAAGTTGCTCATAGTTGTGTGGCTTCATATCTGGATCCTCTATTCTGTTCCACTGGTCTTCATGTCTGTTTTTGTGCCAGTACCATGCTGTTTTTATTGTTATTGCTTTGTAATATAGTTTGAAGTCAGGTATTGTGATACCTCCAGCCTTTGATAAGATCCAACATCATTTCATGATAAAAGCTCTAAGAAAACTAGGAATAGAAGGAAAGTACCTCAACATTATAAAAGCTATATATGACAAACCTACAGCCAGCATTATACTTAACGGAGAAAAATTAAAACCATTCCCTCTAAAATCAGGAACCAGACAAGGATGCCCACTATCTCCACTCCTATTCAACATAGTACTGGAATTCCTAGCCAGAGCAATTAGGCAAGAAGAAGGAATAAAAGGAATGCAAATAGGTAAAGAAACTGTCAAAATATCCCTATTTGCAGACGACATGATCCTATACCTTAAAGACCCAAAAAACTCTACCCAGAAGCTTCTAGACATCATCAATAGCTATAGCAAGGTAGCAGGTTATAAAATCAACATAGAAAAATCATTAGCATTTCTATACACTAACAATGAGCAAACTGAAAAAGAATGTATGAAAACAATTCCATTTACAATAGCCTCAAACAAAATCAAATACCTAGGTGTAAACCTAACAAAAGATGTGCAAGACCTCTACAAGGAAAACTATACACTTCTGAAGAAAGAGATTGAGGAAGACTATAGAAAGTGGAGAGATCTCCCATGCTCATGGATTGGTAGAATCAACATAGTAAAAATGTCGATACTCCCAAAAGTAATCTACATGTTTAATGCAATTCCCATCAAAATTCCAATGACATTCATTAAAGAGATTGAAAAATCTACTGTTAAATTTATATGGAAACACAAGAGGCCACGAATAGCCAAGGCAATACTCAGTCAAAAGAACAATGTATGCTCTATACTTGTAAGGGAAGGTTTTCTGAGTGGTAGCTGCAAAAGTGTCCTGACACTCCTACAACCACATCATATACTCAGCAGCCCATTTTGCTTGTATAAAGCATAACTTTCTTGTTGGTGAGACAGAACCATCAGACAGACCCATTGGAGATGGAATAGCAGAGATCGTTGTAATTGAATAAAATACCTTGCTTTTAAAAATCTTCTCTTGTACTAGTAGGGAGCTGGTATGATGTACTTTATTTTTTTAGCTAAAAATATTTTTTGGAGATAGGGTCTCATCTTGTAGCCCAGGCTGGCCTGAAACTCCCTTTTTGCCAGGCTGGCTTTGAATTTATAATCCTCCCACCTCCACCTCCTGGGTGCTGGGATTATGGGCATATACCACTAAACAGGGAAATATATAGTTTGACACATATTGAAAACTTTATTAATGATAATGAAACTTGAAAGGTTGACAATGTGCAATACAAGCTGCATAAGTATCCATACCATTTGACCTAGTGATTCCACCTCTAGCAATTGTAGATAAAAATATATGTACATCAATATTAAAAATAGTGATGGTATAGAATTAACCTAAGTGGTCCAAACTCTCATTGTAGATAATCAGGAGACTTTCAGCAGGTCTGCAGCAAGCAGCTACAATTAGGAGTTAGCAGCGAGGGTTCCAAGTTGCAACCCTCCTGCCTCAGCCTCCTGAGTTGAGTGTAGCTCAGTGGTAGAGTGTATGCTTATCATGTACAAGACCTTGGATTCATTCCTTAGCACTGAAAAAAAAATAGTGGAACAAAAGATAAACAGGAAATGGAACCTAGAAAGAACATTGCTTTTAAATAGCAGATATTGTGGCCCATTTTTTAATTACAGCATCAATTTAGAGGGCCACAACCTGATTTGAAATATAGAAGAGTGTAGAAAACATCAGAGGGCATCTCCCTAGATAGAAGTAAATAAAACGTTCACAAAATGTTTAGTAGACATTGTTTTATTTAGAGACGCATGTTATTCTCTCTTCTCCTTTTAAAAATGTATTGTGGACCATTTCAAGCATAATAGACAGAATAGAATGATGACTCCCCATGTACCCATCACTTAGCTTCAAGCATTATTCTCAAGTGACCTGTAAGTTTCATCTTTCCCCTCCAGCAAACCCCTTTCACCAATGAGATTATTTTAGACTAAATCCCTGCCAATGTATCATTTCATCTGAAAAGAATTTCAGTATGGATCTCTAAAAGATATCCCTTTAAAAATATAACTGAAATTTTATTATTGTACCTTAAAATTACAATGATTCCTCAATGTCATTAAGTACCCTGCAGCCTTCAAATTTCCTCAACAGTCTCATAGATTTCTTTTTTTATAGATGGTTTGTTCATCTCAGGATCCAAAACAATGTTAATTGAAAAATAAGTGGTTAAAGGACACCAATATACTGCTAGCTATGGTAGCTGATACTCGTAAAGAATTTTCAGGGAAAAGATTTAAAGTGCTTACAACATAATGAGATGCAGAGTTGTGTGTTTATAAGCATATTCATGCCCAAATCTCCTCATGCAATTGACTGTCTACCAGTCATGATCACATTTGAGGAATCCTCTCCTTCCTTACAGAATACAACAGTGCAGACAGTCAAATAAGTTCTTATGGTCTGCATAGTGGCTACAGTGAGAGGTTGTAGTGAAAGGGGGAATTGATAGTCGCAGTGACAAGTTCACAGTTCAGAACTCAGTTGGAGTCAACTCTAATTCCACAATGTGGGGCGAGGCCTGAGAGTGTAAGCCCTACCCTGTCTAGCCATGGGTGAACTGTTGTGTTAGCAGAAGAGGAGATTATCTAAAAGTAAATATTTTGCAGCTCTTACCTTTGTTTAGCAAGTGGAAGGTGAGTAGCTGACTGATTGCACAGCACACACTTCACCACTGACCCAGTGAACACAATTGTGCCCAATAGCCTCTCTCCCTCCTATCTCTCCTGTCTCCTCTCAGAGGTATGAATAGATACAGATATACACATAGATGTGCATATAGATAGGTCTGTGCAAATTATATGTATCTACAGATGATATTTATAGGTATAGAATTTTTAACTATTTCTAAAATATTTTATATTTATATTTTGTGCCCATAACATTTGAAGATTTACAATGCTTTAAGATTTTGAGTTGGAAGCTTAGGAGTGATTTAATTGCTATCTTTTTTACTTTGTACTCTTCCAGAGTTAGCATATTTTTTCATGAGTATATATACTTTTAAATGCAGAAACACTTTTTCTAAGTGTTTCTTTTTAACAGAAAACCTTTTATTATGGCATATTCACCAAGTAGGTAAATATGGTTTCCTTTTGGCTCTATGTATCTGTCTCAGACAATATGCTTTATAAGATTATTTGTAAAATTATTATACGTTGGATTATAAATTGGGGATGTTTTTGAGAAACATGGTATTCTTGAGGTTTTTAATCTAGGATAGTAAGAATGGACATGAACTCCACCTGTAAATAGTGAACTGTTGCTTTAAAAACAATATTTAAACTCATACCCAAAGTTTTAGTTATAAACTAATGAAAACCATGCCTACTTCCTAACCTTTATATATTTTAATTTGCAAGTAAAAGTTTAAGTGTATGTCAAATGCACATGTTAAAAATCATATGCAGTTCACATACATATGAAACACTTATAATAATCATGCTTCAAAACCAGTAGACAGAGCTGCTACTCCTGCAAAGAACGTTATCAGGGCTTTTGGTACAAACTTATTAGAGAGCATCATCTTTGTCACTGCTTTAGTTATATGCAAATAAATCCCACATCCATCCAGTTTTCTCTGCATCATCTTAGAGATTCAGACTTATCCATCATCTATTGTAATCTACTGAATCCCACATATTTCACAGACACTTTAAATTCAGCATGTCCAGAACTGAGTCCTTGAGCTTCCCCCTGAATTACTGTCACCCAAATTTATTGGCACCTCTGTTAATTGAGAAGCCTGTGCTTTATACTTAGAATTGTGCTTAACTCTTCCCACTCTTCTTATCCCATTTCCACTCACTCATTTTTGCCACTTTTCCTCCCTAGAAACTTCTCATATTGAGCCCCTCATCATCTGGCCCCTACCATTGCCCTAATCCAAGTCCTTAGATGTGGCTTGTTGTGCTGTGCATCTGTTCAATGCATCTTCCATGCAGCCTCCAGCAGTGGTTCTCACACACAAATTTAGCTGTTACTCCCTGGTATAAATTCCTTTCTATGACTCACCATCACCTATAGCATAAATTCCAAGCTTAATTTGGTTTACAAGGCCCTTCATGTCTTACTGCTCCCAGTCTGAAGTGTATGCTATAGTGACTGAATTGCTAATAGTTTCTTTTTATGAACCATGCTGTTTTTCAGGTTTCTGACCTTGTTCATGCTGTCTCTTTTGCCTAAATGACACTCCCCTCTCTTCCATGCCTGGAAGCTTCTATGCATTCTTTATAAAGAATTAGCTTGGCAGCACCTCCTCTAGGAAGCCTGGCCTTTTTCTCCCCCCACGCTAATTCTTTTTATGTTTTCCTGTGTGCTTGGAAACACCCAGGACCTATCTATCTCGTTGTATCTCCAAATCATCTTATGATTGTCTAAGTCTTACTTCCTCTGAAACAATGTGCTACTTTGAGGAAAGGAATCATGTCTTATGTTTTCAGATCTCATAATAGTGTGCTCAAGACACAGTGGGATCATGATAGAAATTCAGAAAATAAAGTAATAATGTGTAAGCAGATATACTGAACTAGTTTCCTCAAAGCTCTTGGGGATTAAGAATACAATAATTGGAGCCAGCATGGTGGCAAAGGACTGTACACACTCCAGCACTCACTTGAAGAGTGGAAGCAAGAGGATCACATGTTTGAGGCCAGCCTGGGCTACACTACAAGCTTAAGGCCAGCCTAAGATATATAGTAAGACCTTGACTCAAAAACCCAAGGCCTGGGACTGTAACCCAGTGGTAGAGCACTTGCTCTGCATGTACAAGGTCCTGAGTTTGGTCATCAGTACTAACATATGATATTGTAAGGACATGACAACTGGGCTTGGTGTTTGATTTTGTCAATTAATATGGGAGAAATTAGTAATTAACACTTAGAAGAGAACATAGAACTTTAGAAGAGAACAAGAGTGCCCTTAGTAAATAAGAAAATGGTTCTTAGTTCATAAAAAATAGAATGAATGTCAGGTTAATATAAAGAATATATGTTTTACATAAGGACTAGGTTGAGTAGCCCTCAATTGGAAAATAATATTTTTAGTGATAAATTTGGTTCATTTTCAGCACTTTGAGAAAATCAGCCAGAGTGAAGAATAGAAAGCCACACCCTTACTATAACCACATCTTAAATCTGTCTTTCCAAAACCCCCACATGTGCCCCGAAAGGTAGTAGAAACTGAGACAAGAGCTCACCCCTTCATGCTATGGAGAGATGACTGACACTCTGGAGACTTCTGGACATTTTATGTAAGCAACAAAAATAGACCAGAGGACAGTCCACCATTGTTTTGTAGTAAAAGGTGTCATGTTGTAGGATAAGCCAATTCAAGTATAGAACATGTAAAAGAGCTAGAAGGAAGATACACAATGAGAAGGAAAGGGACTCAAATGAGAGGTTTAGCAAGTACTTATGTGTTATACCTTGGAAGACCAAAGGAGACTCCATTGTGGGCCTCCCATGAAGAATAAAGTCAAGTGGCTTTTCTGTTCTTTACCTTGATCAAGGAAGCAGGTAGGTAGGTAAGGTGTGCTGACACTACAGTGTGACCCAGGCTTTACATTACACTACCTCAGTTTCTTTGTTTAGCTTTGGCTCAATGTTCAGTTTGGATCAGTTAGGAAATGCTTCCATCTCAAGTAGGATCTAGCATATACTCAGTGAAGTGATTCATTCACATTTAGAGCTCTGTATTGATTCAATGGATATTGACCAATCTTTATTATTACTGCTTGTCAGGAATGAGTTTTGGCTAGGATTACTTGTCCTGCATTCTAAGTTTGAAAGGGGGCAGAAAAGCATAGTAAATTCAAGGGAAGTAAATGCAAGGGAAGATCCTTCAGTAGGAATGTGAGGTATAGATCATATAAGAGTAATAAGTTGCATAGAGATTTTACAAGCCCAAATTTTTACTGACAATTTTTAAAAGGGGTCATATAATTCTTAGAGAATTATAAGAAGCTATGTTTGAGGCCTTTCTTGTGAAGCCGCTGAGGGTATTCAAATATGTCCTTAGATTTGAGGACATAATACAACCATGCTTATCCAAGTTTTGACTCCTCAAGAGCTTGAGTTCGTGCAGGAAGAATTGCAGCTCCCCTTGATTTGATCTGGATGGTGATCTTCACAATGCTAGTATGTAATGTGAGCCTGGAATTAATAGACACATAATAAATAAACTCTATTTGAATGAACTTGATGTCTTGCTTCTTTGTGAAAGATAAATTTGGATTTAAACAAGAGAAAAATGAAGTTCACCTCAGTATAAAATGATCCAAACATATTGAATTTGTGAGTCATGGGCTTAGAAGAAAAACAGTTTCTTATGTAGTATGGGAAGTGAAAGAGCTATTTAAGTTAAAGTACTGGATAATTCAACTTTACCTGAGGATCTCATACTAGCAGTTGAAAATGGAAAACATTGTAATGGCTTGAAACTATAATAGAAAATTCCATCAACTGGAATTATAATGTGTGGATGACTATATTTCTGCCTTAGATGTGATTGTGACCAGCGGCTAAATTCTCAAACTTCATGTACCACATTTCTCTAATAAGTTGAATTAGAGGGTTGCATGGTAATTCAACATGGTTATTAAAACATATAGAGGCTAAAATACTGATATAATGCATTGAATTATAACCTGAATTGTGGGATCTGGAAATCATTCTAACTCAGAATACACTGTTTTGTAATTTGCTTAACTTGTAGCCTGCATTAAAGCTAGCATTTACAAGATCTAAATGTGTATATACTGAAATAGTAAGAAGAAAATTAATTCAGATCCTCAGGGTTGTGGGTTAAGTACATAATTGTGGAAAATACAGACAATCCTGGCTTTTATCCATAATTTTTGTAACAAAGAGTTAGACATGCTGGTCAGTGGTGGGCTCTCCCTTTACTCTTCTCATTGACAAAGGGTTTTTCCTGCTGCTGGACATCTCAGCTTCCATTACAGTCTACAAATCTACTTTCACTTAGTTTCATCACAGAACCCTGTAAACAGAGAACAGTATGGAGGTTCCTCAACAAACTAAGTATAGCACTACCAGTCATCCCTCTCCGGGGTATGTATCTAAAGGAAATGAAGTCAGTATGCCAGAAAGACCTGAATCTCCATGTATTGTGGCACTATTCACAGTAGCTAAGATATGAAATAAGTCTTAGTGCCCTTCAACAAATGAATGAATAAAAAAAATATGGTATATACACACAATGCAGTATTATTAAGTCACAAACAAAAATAAAATCCTGTCATTTGCAGCACAAAGGGTTAAAGTGGAAGACATCATGTCAAAAAAATAGGCTTAGTACAGAAAGATAAGTATAATATGTTCTCCGTTAAGCATGGGAGCTAAAAACAAAATTGTTCTGAAAATAGAATAGTGATTACTAGGGACTGTGAAGAGTGTCTGTAGTGATGGTGAGGGTGGAAGAAAGGCAGATAGATATAAACAATGTACACTGCATGCATGTGTAGAGATATTGCTGTGAATACCACTAATATGTGTAAATTAAAAACAATAAGACTGAAAAACAAACACTTCCCTAAGCCCGGATACAGCAGATGTCTTCCTTCTGTCTTCCTCAAATGAGGCTGCTGTTATGTGATTTGTGCATAGGCCAGGGTAAAGAAAACTCCTCTTTCAACACTGGCGCTAAAGAAGTATTACTGGTAAGATATACAAGAACTTGCCACGTATTTTTATACATAAAATCAGTATTATAAAGGGTAGCTATCAATTTGCACTGAAAAGTTTATATGCGCATGCACGCGCGCACATACACACACACACACACACACACAAACACACACACTCACTCCACAGAAGCAATAGTATATATATAAACTACCTGAATGATACATACAATTGGTTGGGAAGATAATGTGTCTAATTGCCAGTTTGCAAAATTCTGAAATACAAACTCATTTGTAAATTGGGATCTACAAGAATAAGCTAGATATGATTAGTCATGAATCAGGATGTATTTAGTCATTAACTTTACCCAACTTTTGAAGTTGGGGAAAATTCACTTTGTTATTATTCATACCCATGGAAACTAAAAGTTTATCTTGTAATCAGAGTCAAGGCATGTAGTAACAAAAAAGATACAAAATGCTTGTTTTAGTTATGTTGCGAAATCAATCAAATATTTGTTGGCCAATGGGAGATTACCCAGGGTTAATCAGTGGCTCTGTGAAAGCCAGGACAGAATAAGACACTGACAAGGTGAATAAATCAGAGGAACCATGCTTGATTGGTATCTTGATATCTTAAAAGGATCTTAAACAAATGTTCACAAAGTTGCAGAACTAATGGCACTACAGCAATACTGAGTAAAATACTAAGAAATATAGTCTCAGTTCTGCTGTGCCAGTAAAAATCCAGAGAGGTTACTGTTTAACTTCATTGCAATTCTTTCTACTTCTGCACAATAAAGCAGCTAAAGTAATCAGTTTCTAACCTGCACTAGAATGCTGCTTATGCCTTTGTATTATGATTAATTTAGAGTAGCACTATTGAATTTATCCTTAGAAATTGTTTACAGATAATAAATAATTGTGACATGTATCCTGGCAGTTGTCAATATCATGAAATGAGCAAAATAACAATCTGTTGTGCTTTTTCAGGCATATTTCTACTGTATGAAATCTTTCCTCAAAACACAAACATCTCAGAGTCTTTGGGAAATATGCCATGGAAAGGAAATGAAAGCATTAGCCTGGCAACTGCTAGTGGTAACTGTTGAACTATTTGGAGATTTGTTTATCTGAAGGTTAGCCAAAACTTTGGTAAAGAATATGGACTGGAGTCCTCTCAAACACATCATTTTCTATGAGGCTTCCAATACTTGTGTAAGTAATTGCCCAGAAGAATAGCTTCCCTTGCATTAATTGATGTTTCTAATTCTTTTTCAAATCTGGAAAAAAAAAGGCACTCAAAATCTAAAATAGAGATAATTTTATTAGTTTTTCTTTTATACAAGATTGACACAGAAGGATTTTTGAACAGTAATACATTTGAAAAGCAACTAAACATCTGTATTGACTATGTCTTTTTTATCTCCAGTTAAGGTCTCCTGCTCAGATCTATTATCTGTGAAAGAGTGGGTTAGATTTCAATGGTCTTCAGGATATTGTTCCTTGGATTTGTGCTGCTTTCATCATAAAACAGAAATCTAAAACTTACTTGTCATGTCTTCTGCATTTAGAACTAGCTTTCCTAGTCCATCCCCCCCTCCCCTTTTTCTTTTGGTCATCTCTTTGACTCTTCCTTTTCCAGTCCTAGTATTGTTTTATACAGCTTGCCATCATAGTTTTCCATCCAAATAATTTCTTACTTCCAAATATTACTTGTAATGATTTTTTTCTCTTTCTATTCCTCTGTGCTTAACCCTATTGGATAGTTTCTAGACTACTTAATCATTTCCTGATAAACCTCCTTATTCTAGATCTTTATTTATTGAATACATGGATCATATTACTTGACCCCAGACTTTATTCCCTGCGTATTGTATCACTTAGCTTCACAAAAGTGAACAATTATGGCTCTATTCTTGAATTAAATTATAATTTGACATTTTGACCTGATATTCAATATGTTCCTCATAACTTTCACTCTACTTGTGTAATCAGCAACCATTATTCAGTTATGATTCTTTCCTTTATGATTCTCTTGAATACACTATGGCTACATTGAATAAATAAAGAATTTATCAAATATAGCAAAGCAAGAATTATAAGCACTTATACACCACTAGAAATAAATCAAGTTCCCATCAGCCAGAATATAGAGACCTCATACATAATACATGGGTCATTAAGCAAAAGAACAGGAGCACCTTAGACCTAGATTTCAAGCTGTTCTGGACCTGTCAAACTTAGCTTCAAAACAAGTGTTGGAGGGATCTGGTTCCCAATAGCTTAGTTAAATTTTAAGACAAAGTAGAACATTCTTTAAAAGAATACAGAAATATCTAGCACCAACAGTGTAAAATCCCAATGCCCAGCATTCAACCAATATACTATAGAAACAAAGAAGGAGGGACATGTGATTTGAAACCGGAAGAAAATATCAATTAGTGGAAAACTGCAAGATACATAGTAGCTATTTAACATTTGATTACTTGTACTGGCATCTTTGCCATCTCTGAGACCATTTATAGAAACCTCACAAATAGATGTGTTAAGGAGATAGCATGGAACATATAAAAATAACTCAAATGAAACTTGAAAGAAGAAAAACACCTCTGAAGTATGAAGTATATTTGATGGAATTAATCACAGATTAGACATTGCAGAAAAAAACCAAACAGTGAACTCAAAGACATAATAAAAGAAAAAATTAAAAGAGGCCCAGTTAGCTAACATATGTGTAAACTGAGTCCTAGAAAGAGAGGGGAGAAAAGAAGGGAGGATTTAAGAGAGTGATATGGAGAAGGTTTGGAAAACAAATATTGGAAGAAATAAAGGTCTAAATTTTTTAAAGCTTAATGAAAAATATAAACCTATAGTTGTGATAAGTTCAATGAACAAATATTGAAAAAACCCACCCATGCACAAATATACCAAGTTGTAGAAGAGTAGTGGGAAAAGAAAAAATTCTTTAAAAAACAGAGAAAAAGGCACATTTATGTGCAGAGAAAAGGGGGAAAGCATGAAAGATAGAAGATATTGCATCTAAATATACATAAGCTAGAGAAAATGGAGTGATTTCTCTAAAGTTTTTACTGAAAAAACCCTATCAACCTAAAATTCCCTGTACAAATGAACAAAAATAATTGAGAGAAATTTCTAAACACTTTCAAATAAACTCTGAGTCAAGGCAAAAAACCACAAAGGCTCAGAAGGACAAAGGTCACATGTTTTCCCTCATGTATGGAAGTTAGACCTAAAAGATAAATGTATACATAAAAACATATATGATCTTATATACATATATATGTATATAGAGATAAAGGATAGATAGATAGATAGATAGATAGATGATAGATAGATGATAGATAGATAAATAGATGATAGATGGATAGATAGATAGATAGAGAGATAGAGAGATAAATAGACAGAACTTGATTGTAATGGTGGGCCTGTCTGAGAGGAGTATGGGGAAGTGTCAGAAGAATAGATGGTGAGGGTAGGAGTTGAGGACTGGCTACAAAGTGGCAAATGGTATACTTTAGGAGGTGATGAGATTATTCTAAATTTTGATTTTAGCAGCATGTGCATGAATGCATACATTTGCCAAAACTCTTGACTTGTATAGTTTACGATCAGGAAATTTGACTGTATTTAGTGTAGTAAGACAAATTAAATGGAAGTTGGTGCCAAAATCAAATGAGCTATTCCAGAGTATACAAAACAGTTTCTCAGTTTACCACCAAGTAGTGTCTGGGTGGCTCCTCCCTGCTTCTCATGCATAATATTTTTATTTCCTTCCTTCTCCTTTGAGATCACTCTCTTGTGTCCCCTAACTTTTCCCTCTTTTTCGCTATCAAGAGGGAAGTCCTTTTCATTTCTTATCTGAAATACCCACTATCTTTCAAATCCTACCCCCAGCTCCTTCTTTCTTTTTTAAGAACACTTTCATTGGTATATAATAGTTGTACAGGGTGTTTCATTATAAATTTCCATATATACATATGTTGCACCCTGGTTTGGTTCAGCCCCTTCATCATTCTCCCTCTTCCCACTTTCCCTTCTTAGAATGGCTTTAACAGGTTTCAATGTTCCATATTCATACGTATATAGAAAGTACATCAACTGTATGTTCACTCTCTTTTATGCTCTTCATTTACCCTTCTTCTCCCTCTAGTACTCTCCCCTTAACATGACTTATTGTACATTCCTGTCCTTCATCATTTAAGTGTCTTTTCATTGTTCAGTAGGGTTTTTGCTTGGTATCTTACCTATAAATATATTGTACGTTATATTATATATAAAGTATAATCCCTTCTATTACTCTTCCTTCCCTTTCCTCCTACACTGTGTTGTTCAACAGTTTTCAGTATGTTTTATAGTGGTTTGTTCCTACATAAATTCAATGTACTTCAACATTATTATCAATTCCTTCTTTCTGACAATACTGTCCTTAGACCAAAGAAGGTAAGGTTTACATGCTTTGGGAGTGCCTTTCTAAAACTTTTTAAAGTACCCTTGCAGTGATGTGTAATGGTGGGCTCCAACTTGGGTAGGTAGTGCTATTTAGATGAGAAATCAGATTGGATAAATACTTTTGCTACTTTTATACCTCTTTCTCCCTTTTGGAGTGAGTACTTTCTCTCTTCCTTTCACTCCTACCTGTGAAGTCCACCAGAAAAACTCAAGGAACTTAAGAGTCAGTCCTCTGGGGTCATACTGGACCCTGAGATTGGGCTCACATTGCAGAGGGACCTAGCCAGTAGTTGCCCCCATTGGCTGAAATAGTATTTGCTCCATTGGATTCTATGAGTTTGGGCTGCCAAAATGAAGCTGAAGGTTGATTTACAGCGATTCTTACCTTTGTGGAACACAGGATTCTGGGTTTATGACTGGGTTGCTGTTGAGGCTTGGGCTTCAGCAGCATGTGTGGATCAATGTGTCAACTCTTGTCTATCTGTGTTTGGATCACTTTCCTGCTTAGGCATGGAAGCTATTCTCTAACTGTAGCCTAAGTGTCAATTTTTCTGTTGGAAGTAGCTTAAGATCTTGAAGAGGAACCATGCTTTATCATTCCCTTGTGTTTTTCACTATAGCAGATTTCTGTTAAGCACTAGTATGTTATTATTATTTTGTTTGTTATTGTCTGATAGATTAGAAGGTGTACAAAATACTTAATCTTCTCAGTAAGTCCAACATTCAATTTAGGAAGTTAAATGCTTAACATTTTCTCTCTTTAAAAAGATGTCATTAAGCTAGGTATGATGATACATGCCTGTCATCCCTGCACTTAGGGAGCTGAGGCAAGAGGTTCAGATAGTGAGTGCATGGCCAGCCTGGAATATATAGTAAGATCCTGTCTCAAAAAAAAAAAAAAGAGAGAGATTATTAAATAATGTTGGCTTATGTCCTCAGATCAGTGTTCCTCAAGTGTGTGTGTGTGTGTGTGTGTGTGTGTGTGTGTGTGTGTGTGTGTGTGTGTGTGTTTTAGGGGCAAGTTTAAACTTTGCTTTTGAAATTGAGTTCTAAATTATAAGGTCAAAGACCAATAAAAAATTTTATTTTTCTATGGTATAAAAATAAAAACATTTAAATAAGCACAACAGTCTTGAATGTAAAATAAGTGCCTCTTGCTTCTTTATAAATCATTTTCCTCTTCAAAAAGTACTTCCTACAGTCTTCATCTGATCCTGACAGAAGCAATACTCTTTTCCTGTCTCTGGTATGTGGTATGGTTTTAGGGGTTGATATCATGTACTTTGTATGACATGAAAGTCATCATAAGATTTATGGAATTGACCAGAATTTTATTGCAGCCAGATTTTTCCTAATAACCTAAGCCTGACATCAATTTGGATGATGAATGCACTCAATTTAAATTTCCTTTTAGCATACAGATGAATAAATACTAAATTCCCTCCCCAACATTTGGGATAAACACCTGGTTCTAAATCTATCAAAACCTGTGTTAGTAATATAACTGAACCAGAAAATGTTTTGATTCTTTTAAAATCAATTCATTTACATATATATCTGATGTGAACATTCATGTAAACTGATTTGTATTTATGTCAGGAAAAAAATCTTCAAATATGAATTTGGCTAAATAGAATAGGAAAAGTACATAATGAAAAAAGTAGAAAGCAGTAGGAAAAGAATTAGTACAATAGAGAAAAGATGACAGATAACACTGTTAAATAATAAACACTAAAAACAGAAAACTTTGAAACATTTGAGCAGCTTAAAGACATAGAGACACAAAAAGAGAAATAACTTATGTTTTATTTTACTTAAATGCCTTGAAGTACTCAGCTTTAAACATTTTGGGTACATAAATAGAAATACTTATTTTAAGAATCCCATTGTAAGAGGAATGAGTCAAGAAACAGGAAAACAAAGATGAGAAGAAATTTAATATGATAGTGTGTTATTGAATTAAATTATTGAAATAGATTTTTAATTCAGAAGCACTTCCAATGCCCATTGTAAAAACCAGAGAGAACAGAACAAACTTTTAAAGTTGCCAGTGATGACAATGGCCTGTTTTAACAAAGTTGGTCATTTATATAAAAGGAATTATCAATTTTGAGGTAAAACTTAGATGTTAAACTTGGCTATGCCAATCTGCTAGGCTTAGGGGACATTTTTGGGGGGATAAAACTTACATTCTGTTGTTTTGAAATAATTTCTTACATATTGAATGTATAGGTACATATCAATTTGTGCATTTTTAAAAGAATTGATCCAGGCAATTATTAAATATGACTGGTAAGCATCAGTCCATTTGAGTTTTATTTATGATTTTCAAAAAATTCTATTACTTATGAAACTTGTTTTTTATGGAAACTTGTTTCAGAAAAATACTAAAATTGAACAGAGTGTAAACTATGCTGTTTTCTAAGCTTTACACTGACTATGTGTTACTATAAACTTCTCTTAAAGTCACAGAGATTTCATTTATGGATTTGAAATATTGAAATACTTCAATTTTTAAAAGACAATAAGAATTTAAAAATTACAATAAGTTCTTTTCCATTGAAGTTTAAGAAAAGCAAAGCTTAATACAAAAAAAAATTTCTTAGAATGAAAAATTGAGAACCATAAGGTAAACATTACATATTAAATTTATCTTTAAATGTTTTCTTGGATCCTAAAATTACAAATTATTCCTTGGAATTATTTGACCATTACATAGTAGATTGATTTCTCATTTTTGTTTAGAATAGCTAACTATTAATATATTATTAAAGTCATTATTACAATTAAGTTACAACTTTTAATTTATTGCCAGAGCCAGAAACTGAATCTTGTAACTAATCTCTGGCTAAACACTTTTAGAGAAGAATGAAACACTTTTGTATTTCAATTGTGAGCCACCTCAGGCAGTAACTGAAGCCTGGTAAAGATTGAACCAAATACAGTTAATGAGAAGTAGACAGACAGGGGAAATAAATAAAGTCAATTGCTAAGACAGATCTGAATTCAAATTCATGACCACTACTGTACAGGTTTCTTTCAGGTATGATTACAGTTTTTGTATTTGTGACAAGTGGACAAATATGACAACTAACAAAATTGTGTGCATATGCTGTATAACACAAAGCCTCAACCATGATGGTGAATTTCTGGAGTTTTGGTGCCTAATCTCAGTGTTGACATTTGAAGCAAATGTGATTCACATTACCTGGGATTTCAAGTCACATAGCACTAAGGCAGAAGGTGTGTGTGAGTGTGTGTGTGCACACACACACATTTCTGAACATTTGGATTAAATTCATAGTTTTCTTTTTTTTGTATAGATCAAGCACAAGAGGAAAGGATGATGAGAAAAGTGAACATTAGTTCTTAATATAACATTAATAATTTTGCAATCTGCTGGAGCAAATATTTATATCTACAATTTATTGACCCCTGACTGATCTTAGCAATATTACCTCAAGTTCAGTGCACCAATGCCAATTTGGTGATTTGGCTGGCATGCTTACTTCAAAAGAAAGTTTTGTTCTGGAGATGTAATGAGAAGCAGCATTTGAAAGACATGTTTTCTTTCTGGTGACACTAGTGTGTTGGGGCAGGTGCACCACTAAAGAAAGCAGTGTACGAAAGAGTAACTTGTATCACTCCTCTGATAATATTTTTCCAAACTTCTTTACTTAAGCAGGTAGGAATGTAATGCTGAATCCCTACCCTCAAAATATTAAGCAAAGAAGGGGGTTAACAAAATCCAAACTTAAAAAGAAAATTTTAAAGTTTGAACTCTACAGGACATCCTATCAGCAAAATGAAGTGTCATTGACTTTGTCCTGTCGCTATTTTTGCAGCTCTGACAAATGTAACCCACAGGATTTATCAACTACCCGAGGCAAGGTTGTCATTCCACAGATGTAATGTCAACTGCAACACCATGGTTCACTACACACTTGCTAACTTGGTGAATAGTTTGGGCTATGGGGAGAACAGCAGAAGAATTTATGACAGTTGAAAAAGTTACATGCCAATGAATACGATACCCTTGGCTCCCTGAACAAAATTTGAAATCACTCTGTATTTGCTTGTTAATCTTAAAATGAAAAGCACAACCCAAAACCGCAGGAACAAGCCCTTTGTCAGAGCAAAGCTCAGCATAAAGAACAATTCTAATAAGAACCGTTCCTGTGATGTGGCAATCAGGGGGACTCATAGATGTGACTCTTTACAAAAAGTATTGGATTTTTTTCTAAGAACTAAGAGTACTGTGGGGTATGTGCAAATTTTCAGAATTATGGTCTTTTCTTTAAAAAAAGGTATTTTCTGGTTCTAATGCACTTAATGAAAGGATAAATGAGAACTGGTCTTGTAGTCTGTCAGTTCAGGAGCAGGAATTAACATCTGGATTAATACTGAAACTCACCAGTAGGTACAGTCAAACAGCTTGGTTTTGTTTATTTGTTTTAACAATTGATCAGGTTCAAATGTATTGACCATTAACTTAATGGACTGAAATGGTAAAAGTTGCCAGTCAAATAAAGCATAGGTTTTTTTTTAACCCCAGTTTAATAAATGGGGACAGACCTTTAATATTAAAAAGCAAAAGGGTTGTACTATATCTTTTAAAAATTATTTTATTGTGACATAAAATTTGGATGTTTTTTCTTTTTTGTTGGTATATATTAACTGTACAAAGGGGGTTTCATTGTAGTCTTTCCACGTGTTATAATGTACTTTGATTAAATTTACCACTGTTCCTCTTTCTTATCCTGCCTCTCCCCTGTTTTTACAATTTATAACAGATTTTATTACTCCATTTTCACACACGAATATAAAGTGCTGCAATCATATTCATGTTCCCACCATCATCTACTTTCTTCCCCACTTATGTTATTACAAACTTTTTTCAATAAAGTTTCACTGCTATTTCACATATGCTTTTAAATATCATAAGACTTGCTATTAGGAGGTATTCTTCTCACACTGCAAAACCACTTTTTATTCATCTTCCACCATATAATATATTCTTTCCTGTTAGGCATGAGCTTCTGCTGCCTATGACAGGGCTTAGGACATTTGTTTGCTGTTTATGACAGACACCTGGGGGTTTCCTGACGGGCAATGAACCTTCACTAAACTTCAGAAGGTTAAGTTCTTGTCACTCACATGTAAACATGTCTGTTTTTCATTACTTGGCTTTCTTCAAACTAGGCTGAACCACTGGGAAACACCAAGGATGGCTTTCCCAGAGCAGTAGTCTAAGGACCATGGCATATATGCTGAGTACCTCTCTTTCCCTTTTTTTCAAGGACAAACACTAATATCATTGCCTCCAGATCTTTCCATAGTCACTGAGGAAAACCGAACCCCAAGGAAAAGTCCTTCAAGGAAAATTAAGGAGAAAAGATCATGATATGAAAGGAAAATGTATAATTATCCAATGTAGGCATTCTTAAGAATGTTTCCCCATGGCGCCCAAGCCAAAGGTTCCCTTTTGCCACTCTCACCAGGACCTTGGGACACAGAGAAACAGTATCTTTATTATTGCCTCCTACATCCTCACCCATTATTTGCTAATATGCAATCCAGTTTCTAAGAAGAGCTGAAACCATTCTCAACCTGAATTGAGTGTGGGACCAATTTTTGAGAAGTAGTGCTGTATCCAGTGTTCCTTAGACCAGAAATGGTCATCTCTTCAATAAGGTCGATGTAAGGATTAATAGCAATAACATAGGACATCATGCCTCGTGACTGTACCATTTCCAAATGCAACACACTTGCAACTGGGAAACCTTCAATTTTACTTGAAATGCTTAGGTAATCAGTTAATTGCACCTTAAATTTATAGCTCTAAATAGGGTAAAATGCACTCAAGAACATTTTGAGAGTTATGTCAGAATGAAACGTTTGAAGTGTATCCTCGCTCTAATCATAAATTGTCTACTGAGTACAGATGTCCTAAGACAGTTTAGAGAAACCTCTCTCTGTTCTTTTTTTTCTTATTAAAGCTTTTATCTCTGTTCTTGATTAAATATGAATTTAACTTTATTTTCTACAAATTCTTATGTAAATGAAGGAAATAATAAATCTCTTGAGACCAATGACTATGTGTTATATTATTGTGTATATTACAGCTAATTAAAATTATTTAGTGGATTACACTGAGGTGTCTGAAAGCTACTTTTTGTATTTATCTGAAGGACTTTCTCACAATAATTTAATGAATTTTTGTATGACAGTATAATTCAAATTTTGACAAAAACTATACTACTATGTGTTTATCTATATTAATCTATATTAATACTTGTACATATATTAATATCAACATCAATTATCATATTGTTAAATATACAACTTTGTACATAAAAGATACTAGAAGAAAAGAAGTCCAAATACTAATAGTAATATGTTGGAGTGGTAAAATTATAGGTGGTTATAATTTCCTTTATACTAGTAAAAGATGAAATTACAACAAAACCATGTTTGTAGATCTTGCTTGGTTTTAATTGCAATTCTTGAATCAAGAGGGAATTTGGAACAAAAATGATTCAGAATGAGCCATCCCACCACATGTGCAGGTTATATTTACAACCAGAGAAAAGGAAGAGACATACAGAAAAGGGAAGTGAGGTGTAGAAACAGTGGGATTATTGAAAAATTCATATTGGCTTTATTTGAACATGGTTTCAATAGTTGGCTGCCTGTGATTGACTATAGTTCTGCTTCTAGGATTGGCTGAGATTCAGCTCTTTTATTTCAAAGCAAATTTCAAGTTAGGTTTTCAGTTCATTTATGTACTAAGTTAGGTTTCAGTTTGTTAAGTAAGGATTTGTGTGGCAGCTTCCTCAGGTCACATTTAACACAATTTAACATTACTTTTGTATACCATCTGTGTTGTCTTAGGTAAAGGTCAAGTATGTTTATACATAGAATAAAAAGGGTTTTTTATTGTTTATTCATTTATTCATATGTGTACACATTGTTTGGGCCACCTCTCCTCCCTGCACCCAGCCCCCTCCCCCTCTTCTCCACCTCCTCCCTTCCAGGCAGAACCTGTTCAGCCCTCTTCTCCAATTTTGTTGAAGAGAAAACAGAAGTGATAAGAAAGACATAGCATTTTGCTAGCCTGAGATGAATAGCTATACAGAGAGATTCTGAGCACTGCTTCCATGCACTTGTGTATTACAACCCAAGTTGGTTCATCTTACCAGACCTCTTCACTACTTCCCAGTCACCTTCCCATAGTGGCCTCTGCCAGTTTAAGATCACTTTATTAGCTCCTTTGCAGTGGGCACATCAAACTCTTTTAAGTTTTGGGTTTTCTTCCCTTTCCCTATTTCTTCTGTATGCGTTCTCCCCTTAGCATGTGTCCCATGTCCAATAACACTAGTGCAATTGTTTCAGGTCTATTATCTGCATATGAGGGAGAACATACGAATTTTGGTATTCCGAGCCTGGCTAATTTAGCTTAAGATGATGTTCTCCACTTCCATCCATTCACTTGTGAATGACAAAATTTCATTCTTCTTTGTGGCTAAGTAAAATTCCATTGTGTATAAATACCACATTTTCTTAATCCATTCATCAGTAGTGGGGCATCTTGGCTGTTTCCATAACTTGGCTACTGTGAATAGCGCTATAATAAACATGGATGTGCAGGTGCCTCTGGAGTAACCTGAGTCACATTCCTTTGGGTATATCCCCAAAAGTGGGATTACTGGATCATATGGCAGATCTATGTTTAGTTTTTTAAGAAGCCTTTATATTGTTTTCCAGAGTGGTTTTACTAGCTTATATGCCCACCAGCAGTGTATGAGTGTTACTTTTTCCCCACATCCTCACCAACATTTGTTGTTGGTGGTGTTTTTGATGATAGCTGTTCTAACAGGAATGAGGTGGAATCTTGATGTGGTTTTGATTTGCATTTCCTTTATGGCCAGGGGAGAATTTTCCCTGTGTTTTTTGGCCATTTGGATTTGTTCCTTTGAAAAAGTTCTGTTTAGTTCAGTTGCCTACTTCTTTATTCATTCATTGATTATGGGGGAGTTTAGTCTTTTGAGCTCCCTGTATATTCTGGTTATCAGTCCTTTGTCTGATGTATAGCCAGTGAATATTTTTTTCCCACTCTGTGGGTGGTCTCTCACTTGTGATAGACATGGATCTAGTTTCAGTTTTCTGCAGGCAGCTAAGCAATTTTCCCAGCAATGTTTGTTGAAGAGGCTGACTATTCTATCGTATGTTTTTGACATCTTTGTCAAAAATAAGGTGGGGATGGCTGTGTGGATTCATATCTGGGTCCTCTATTCTATTCTACCAGTCTGCATATCTATTTTTGTGCCAATGTGTTTTTTATTGCTATGGCTCTGTAATATAGTTTGAAGTTGAGTATTGTGATGCCTTCAGCATTGCTCTTTTTGCTGAGTGTTGCCTTGGCTATTCACAGTCCCTTTGCTTCCAAATAAACTTTAAGGTAGAATTTTCAATCTCCATGATGAATGTCATTGAGATTTTGATGAGAATTGCATTGAACATGTGTATTGCTTTTGGTAGTATAGCCATTTTTACTATGTTGATTCTACCAATCCATGAGCACAGGAGATCTTTCCACCTTCTGTAGTCTTCCTTAATCTCTGTCTTCAGGGGTTTGTAGTTCTCCTTGTAGAGGTCATTCACATTCTTTGTTAAATTTACTCCTAGGTATTTGATTTTTTTTTGAGGCTATTGTAAATGGAATTGTTTTCACATATTCTTTCTCAATTTGTTCTTTGTTGGTGTACAGAAAAGCTAATGACTTTTGTAAGTTGATTTTGTATCCTGCCACATTGCTGAAGCTATTTATGGTGTCTAGGAGTTTTTGGGCAGAGTTTTTTTGGGTCTTTGAGGTCTAGGATCATGTCATCTGCAAATAGGGTTATTTTGACAGTTTCTATACCTATTTGTAATCCTTTAATTACTTCTTCTTGCCTTATTGTTCTGACTAGGTATTCCAGGACTATGTTGAATAGGAATGGGGAGAGTGGGCACCCTTGTCTCAATCCTGGTAGTTTTTCTCCCTTAAGTATTATGTTAGCTATAGGTTTGTCATATATAGCCTTTATAATGCTGAGGCACATTCCTTCTATTCCTAGTTTTCCTAGCACTTTTATCATGAAGTGGTGTTGGATCTTATCAAAGGCTTTTTCTGTATCTATTGAGATGATCAGGTGGTTTTTGTCTTTGCTTCTGTTAATGTGGTTTATTACATTTATAGATTTGCATATGTTGAACCACCCCTGCATCCCTGGGATGAAGCCTACTTGGTCATGGTGAATAATCTTTTTGATATGATGTTGGATTCAGTTTGCCATTATTTTATTAAGGATTTTTCCATTGATGTTCATTAAGGAGATTGGCCTATAGTTCTCCTTTTTGGAGGTGTCTTTGCCTGGTTTTGGGATTAGTGTAATACTGGATGCTTAGAATGAGTTAGGCATTGTTCCTTCCCTTTCTTTTTCGTGGAAAAGTTTAAAAGAGTTGGTATTATTTCTTTTTTAAATGTCTGACAGAATTCAGCAAAGAATCCATCAGGTACTGGACTTTTCTTTTTGGGAGATTCTTCATTGCTGCTTCAATTTCATTTTGTGTTATAGATCTATTCAGGTGATTAATATCCTCTTCGTTCAATTTTGGATGGTCATAAGTATCTAGAAATTTGTCCATTTCTTCAAGATTTTAAAATTTATTGGAATATAGATTCTCAAAGTAGTCTCTGATGATTCCCTGGATTTCTGTGGTGTTTGTTGTCATCTCCCCTTTTGCATTTCTGATTTTACTGATTTGGGTTTTTTCCCTCCTCATTTTGGTTAGATTTGCCTGGGGTCTGTCAATCTTATTTATTTTTTTCGAAGAACCAGCTTTTTGTTTCATTGATTCTTTGTATTTTTTTTTGTTTGTTACTATTTCATTAATTTCAGCCCTTATTTTTATTATTTCTCTCCTTCTGTTTGTTTGGGGCTTTACTTGTTCTTGTTTTTCTAGGAGTTTGAGATGTAGCCTTAGGTCATTGATTTGAGATCTTTCTGTCCTTTTAATATATGCACTCATGGCTATAAATTTTCCTCTTACGACTACCTTTGCTGTGTCCCCTAGGTTCTGGTAGGTCATTTTTTCATTTTTATTAACTTCCAGGAACCTTTTAATTTCCTCTTTTGTTTCATCAGTGACCTACTGATCATGGAGAAATGTCTTGTTCAGCTTCCAATTGTTTGTATGTTTTCTGTTGTTGTTTTTGTTGTTGAGTTCTAGTTTTAATGCATTGTGATCAGATACAATGCATGGGATTATTTCTATTTCCTTACATTTGCTAA
This sequence comes from Castor canadensis, assembly GCF_047511655.1. NCBI lineage: Eukaryota > Metazoa > Chordata > Mammalia > Rodentia > Castoridae > Castor > Castor canadensis. The sequence goes on from NC_133394.1 coordinate 87,907,973, forward strand.
AGCTTGCTTTGTGCCCTAAGATATGATCAATTTTGGAGAAAATTCCATGGGCTTCCGAGAAGAATGTATATTGTGTGGAAGTTAGATGAAATATTCTTTAGACACTAGCTAGGTCCATTTGATCTATGGTTTGATTTAGTTCTAGAATTTCTTTATTGATTTTTGTTTGGATGATCTATTTATTGGTGACAGGGGGTATTAAATTTTCCCCCTACCACCATGTTGGAGTCTATATATGGTTTTAGGTCCTTCAGGGTGTTTGATAAAATTGGGTGCACTGACGTTGGTGCATATAGGTTTATAATTGTTATTTCCTTTTGGTGTATTTATCCTTTTATTAGTATGGAGTGTCCTTTATCTCATTTGATCAAGGTAAGTTTGAAGTCTACTTCATCTGAGATAAGTATAGCTATGTCTGTCTTTTTTCAGGGGCCATTGGCTTGGTAAATCTTCCAGCCTTTCACCCTAAGCCAGTGCTTATTTCTCTCAATGAGATGGGTCTCCTATAAACAACAGATTGCTGGATCTTCTTTTTTAATCCTGTTTGCCAAATGGTGTCTTTGATGGGGGAGTTAAGTCCATTAACATTCAGTGTTAGTATTGATAGATGTGTGGTGATTCCTGTCATTTAGTTGTTTTTGTTGTTTGAGGGTTTGATTGTGTGCAGCTGAATCAATGTTACTCTCTGATTTCTCCTCTTTTCTTCTCTTGTGGTTTGATACTGCCTGTCCTCTCGTGGTTTTGTTTGCTTTCATTTTCTGTGTGCAGAATTCCTTGGAGAATCTTTTGTAGTGATGGCTTTGTGGTCATATATTGTTTTTGTTTCTGCTTATCATGGAAGACTTTTATTGCTCCATCTATTTTGAATGATAGTTTTGCTGGGTAGAGTATCTTAGGGTTGAAGTTATTTTCATTCAGTGCCTGGAATACCTCACTCCATGCTGTTCTTGCTTTTAAGGTTTCTGTTGAGAAATCTGCTGTGATTTTAATGGGTTTACTTTTGTATGTTATTTGTTTCTTCTCTCTTACAGCCTTTAATATTCTTTCTCTAGTCTCTGTGCTTGTTGTTTTAATGATAATATGTCATGGGGTAGTTCTATTTTGGTCAAGTCTGTTTGGTGTCCTGGAGGTTTCCTTTACCTGAATGGGCATAGTTTTCTCTAGATTTTGGAAATTTTCTGTTATTATGTGGAATATATTACTAATTCCTTTTGCTTGGTCCTCTTCTTCTTCTTCAATGCCCATGATTCTCAGGTTTGGTCTTTTGATGGAGTTGGTGAGTTCTTGCATATTCCTTTCACAGGTCTTGAGTTGTTTGACTAATAGCTCTTCAGTTTTTCCTTTAATTTCCATTTTATCTTCAAGTTCAGAGATTCTGTCTTCTGCTTGTTCTAGTCTGGTGGAGTTGACTTCCATTGTGTTTCTATTTCATTGTTTTTCTGAGTTTTTTTCCATATCATTAATATTGTTTATTTTTGTCTTTAATTCATTATCTCTCTATTTATAGTGTTCTTTGTTTCACTTTGGTGTTTATTTAGGGCTCCTGTGAGTTCATTTATTTGTTTCTGTGTCTTCTCATATTCTTTATTTTTGGTGTCTTGAAATTTCTTGAGTGCTTCTTGTACATTTTGGTTAACCATGTCTAGCAACATCTCCATGAAATTCTCAGTGATTCCTTGCAGGATTTCTTATTTGAGGGTGTTCTTGTGGATATTGCTGGGTTCTTTGGTGTCATTTATCTTTGTTTTGTTGGAGTCCAGAACTTGGTATCAATTTTCTTCATTTTCCTCTGAATCTTGTATTAAATTATTTTGGGGGGAGAATGGTTTCCATCCCTTTTTCTTCTTCCCATTGCTCCACCTCGTACTGTGCAACTATGTTCTTGATAGGCTAGTTGGTGGTTTCAGTCACCTGTTTTCTTTCCCTTGGTTTAATTTTGTTTTGTGGCTGTATTGGGTTTTTAGTTAAGTGTGTGTGTGTGTGCTATTTCTGTCCCTGTTCTGGGTGTAATTTAGTATTAACTAATTCAAAAATAATAAAACTAACAACAACAATAACAAAAACAAAACCAAAGAAATCAATCAGGAGACTTGAACAAACAAACAAGAAGCAAAATAAACATACAAACAAAAACTCCAGGTTCAGGAACAACAGAATTTCAGTCTTAGTTTAAGTTCTGGTGTTACTCCTTCAGCAACCAGTCCTGGTGTTAGTATTTAAGCAGAAGCTCTGTCATAGTCTTGCTGGGTGGTTGGCCTGTGGGTAGTGTTTTGTTTTTTCTTCTGTCTTTCAGCAGCAGCTGGTTCCTCCCCCAGTGAGTTGTGGCAGTTTAAGCCTGCATTCTGTTCTCAGGTTCAGGTGATCAGCTCTACAGACCACCAGCTGTCTTAGTTTGGAGTTTGAGTTTTCTGTGTTTGTTTACTGGGGGCTTGTTTCTTTGCCTCATCCCCTTTCCCTGGGGCAAGGTCAGTGATCTGTCAGCCACCCCTGCCCCCAACTGTCAGTGTGTTGTAAAGGTTTGCTGTTTTTTTCCTCAACCCTGTAGAGCCATCTGACTTTGGGTGCTGCTCACTGTCCCAGAAGATGAGTCCTGTGGTCTGCCACCTGCCCTACTTCAAGCAGCAGCCTATCACCTGCCTGATGCCAGCCCTTCAGCCTTTCCAGCTGTTTGTTTACTGATAGTTCATGTGACAGTTAGCTCCTTGCTTCCTCCCCCTTCTGCTGTGTACTTTCAGCAACCCCACCCTCTCTAATGTGTGCTAGTTTATTGTTTAGTTGTTTTTTTTTTTTGCGAAGGGGGGTCAGTCTGCCCAGGAGGCTATGCTGGGTTATCCCGGGGTGCCTGGGGGAATACTGCATGATGCTTTGCTCTCACTTGTTTGGTCTGCTGAATATCTCCTAAGCAGGTTTGGAGCCAGTGGCTGGCAGCATGGGAAGTCCACCCATTCTCTCAGTGTAACATGGCATGGAGAAGACTTTCGTGGGCTAGGGGTTCAGGGTGTCGAAGTTTTGACTCTCCTTGGTGCTTCACCTTTGCCAAGCATGGCTCCAGCATCTCAGCAAGGTCCCTGATTTGTGGAGCTCATGCTGTCTGCCTCTGCACCCCAGTCACCATCTTGGATCCCAATAAAAATATTCTTATGATAAATTCCTTTAAAAGTTTGTCCATACTGTCTTTACCAATAAATCCATTCAAGGACTTATTACTGAGGATTTCTATGGATTTATTAAATTATAATGATCTGGTTATATTATAACACTTTATATAAAATTATATGAAATAATTTATTTGCAGCAGAATAAATATTCATTGCAGTATGTTTATGATAAGTACACATATATGATATATATACACATAAAATTCAATAAAACACTTATATAATGTGCTATATGTACTGTTTTACTCTTTAAAAATAATGTATTCTCTGATTTGGACAGTTAAAAATAGAATTGGAGGTGAGAAATTTATGAAAGTTCTTTAAAAGTTGCTTCAATAAATCTGAATTTATAAGAACAAAATATTGTCTTAGAACAATATCTTATGTGGTTATCAAATTAACCATCCTGTCTTTGCCACAGATTGGTGACATATCACAGTCCCATCTAGAGAGACCCTAAATCAGATTTTGAATGAGGAAAAGAAAGAATGGTACTAAATACAGAAATCATCCTCTGCCACATATTTTTCATGGATATGCAGATGGTCAGCATATATCTTACCGCCAACCTCTTGGTAACATGTCCTGCTACTTCACCTACCTACCACAGGGTAAAAAATGTTTAAACTTTTCTTATGGAAGAAATGTAACTTTAGGGCATCCTTCAATGAGCAAGAGGGAGGCATGTAACTCAATTGGAAAATATCACAATTTTACTACTGAAAAGTGCTCTTGAACACTGAGCTGTTCTCAAGATATGTATTTATATGCATATGTCAAAGTGTATAATTTTAGAAATTGCAAGATCTCAGAATGGGGAGAAGGAAACAAACTTTAACCTAAGCCAAGAGTTAGTTGGCTGACTTGGGAAGAAGAGAAAAATTCAACTGGCAATCCATAAGAATAAAAATGAAAACTATTCTAAAACTTTGCAAGATTTAATTTTAAGTTGTCCTTGGAAATTTTAGGCTTGAAGGCCTTCTAGTCATAGTCTAGCTAAACTAGATAGCCCTATCTGAGAGAAATGAGAAAACTGGACCAGTAGCTGGCAATGATTGGGGCAAGAGGATGAAATAATTACTTAATAATTATTAAATCTGTAGTCTGGAAATCTATTATTTTAGACAGAAGAATAAGATAAAAATTAGCGTAGTAATCCAATTTTAGCTGGATTTAAAGTTCCAAGCAGATAAAATAGACTGACACACACCTGTGGTGATACCTGAGTCGTGAAACATCTTAGAATTGTCAAAGTAAAAAAATGTATTTCTGAAAAATGTTTGCTACTTTGGATAACACTAGAGCAAATAATTCCTGCTCCTTTTTGCCCTCAGAAGTTCTGGAATGTTTAGCAAGAATATCTGGCAACATTATTCTGATTCTTGGATGATTTTCCAGAGAGAAGGGTTTTTCTAGAGGATTCTGAGCTCTTCTAAAGAAATAAATTTTGATAAAGTAATGGATCAAAAATAAAAATTGCCTAATATGTAGTGTGTGTGTGTTTATATGATTTAGTCAGCTGCTACAAGAACAAATTATGTAATTGAAATTATGTTGTTTTTCTCCTGTGCTGGAATTGAACCTAGATCCTCACACATACTGGGCAAGCACTTACCACTGAGCTATACTCCTTGCCCCAAAATTATGTTCCATGTTAAGTTGGGTGTATTCTTCCACTTCCTTTGTCTACCTTCCTTCATGACTCAAGAGCAAATCCTGCCTCAAAAGGCAATCTTGACCTCTGATTTATGCACAGTTACTCTTACATGGGTGAGTGGTACTTTATGTTCTATATCTAACTGTCCATTTTCCATTTTCAAGACCAAAATTATTTTGGTACTTCATACATTTTTCTCAAAGCATAGTTCCCACTAGAGATGGTATATGAAATTTTTCATTTTTACTTGCCTTCATAATTTCTTTTTATTCCATCTCCCCTCTTTTATTGAAAAAATTCTTCACAAGTACTTAATAATGATTCTTATTAAAGTGGTTATCAATGTCTCAATATATTAAGTATCTACTATGAGTTAGTTTTCATATTAGATGCTTTACATTCAGTGCCATACTGTGGTTCACAATAACAAACCAAAGTAGATACTACGAAATATTTCTATGAGAAATAGAAACCAAGGATCATAGAGGTTGAGGAAATTGCCCTATGGTAAATCCAGAGTTAGAAATGAGGTTTAATTGATTCCAAAGCCTGGGTTTAGTATTGCTATTGTAATTAAAATAAATATTTGTTAAATCATACCAAATTGTATTTTTCCCATAGAATGCTACTATAAAGTCAAAATATTTTAAATTTGATTCTTTTTCCTCTAGGACTTTTCCACACTTTTATCTGAAAGAAGCAATCCGTTCTCAGTTTTCTTGTTAAATATATTTTATCAGAACACAGTCATCCTAGAAGCAGATTTATTTAAAGATATTAACTCACTTACTGATAAACCAAGCTGATAAACCAGGTCTAAATTCAGATAAACTGTTTGCTTTAACATATGTTGGCATGACTGATATTTTTCCAAGTTCTTTAAAATATACAATAAGATGAAGCCATTTCTACTTTAATATTATCTCTATTCAATTCATTGTATAATTATGGAACATAGAAAAGAGCAAGATAAAAACATGAGTTAATTTAGAATGCCATAGTATACATGGATATGAATGTCTTTCCACTTCCTTTCTGCTCATATGTCTCCTATCTATGAATTTCTTTCTCTTCCACTTCCAAGTCACTTTTCAACTCACTATAATAAAGTTTTCTCTGACCCGATACTGCCAACCACTTGACTGAAATGGTTATTATAAAGGTCACCAGTGTTTTCCCTGTTTCCAGATAGAATGAGCATTATTTAATACTAATCTTATTCAATAGGTAGCTACTTCTTCATTCATGCAATACTTGATTTAATTACAAGACACAACTGTGTTCTCCTTTTATGCTATTGTAGCTTCTTTCTTAGTTCAGTTCTTTGGGTTCTTTTCTTCTTTCCAACATATAAAATTTTCTGTTCTTACTTTACATATCTTTTCTTTAGTTTTCTCTAGTTAATTGCATTCATTCCTAGAGATTTAAACACTAACTTTCTGATGAACACTTTTGAGTTTGTATTTACAGAGCTCTCACCTCTGGACATATCTCAGAGATAACCTTAAACTTAATCTGCTAAACAAATAAATAATAGAAAATTTTTTGTTGCACATCCTATGTGCAGTCACTGTTCTAAGAGGCATATTAGGTCATGCCATCCTCATGTAGCTTTCTATACAGGTGGTATTATTACCCTCATTTTACAAATAAGTATAATAAATGAGAGAGTTTGAGTAACTTGTACAAGATCAACATGCAGGTAAGGGATGGAGACAGTTGAATCAGTTTGGCTCCAGGTATCGTGCTCTTCCACTTCTAGATTCTGCATGGTATCTTTACTGAAAATCACATTTTTCTTCTTCTGCACATAGGAAGTTAGCAAACCCATCTCATCATTTAGGGATCAGTTTTCATTTTATCTCCTATGACAGACTGTCCTTGATCATCTTGTCTAGAGTAGCTCTAGATTGCATTTTTCCCAGTCCTGGCTTTCTGTTTATTTCTTGGAAATTACTTATTAAAAGTTGTATGTCATTCAATTCACTCATCACTTTTCTCAGGTGTCATCAATCATTTTGCTTAATACTCAATTCTAATTCCTTTCTGTTATGTCTTCTACTGCACAGGTGAGCAAACTAAAATCTACTTTCCTAAAGTGATCTTTAATCTGCCATCTAGATGTTGACAACCAGAAGCTCTCACCAGAGACATCATGTGGAACTATTTTATGTGGGGAGAAAACAAAGAACACAAGAAATGATTTTGCTTCGATTATGGAAGAAAAGACAGTTTAAGAGCTGTGAAGTGTAGCAGAAGGTTCCTGATACAGTGTTCCTCACTGTTGCTGCAGAAACAAGTTTCTGGTGGAAGCTTCCTCATTATGTAGTTTCCTGTGTGGTACAGGCTGTGGCTTCTTTGCCAACTCAGTTCTTCAGTGTGGCTTTAGAAGTGATTACCAAAGCCCTGTTTAGAGTCTGTTTCTTCAGTCTTCCAAGAGACTTTGTGAACTTTTTATATCCTTATTAAATTCCTTTTTGCTTAAATTAGCTTCAGTAGACTCTTTTATCTAGAATTAAGGACCTAAGCATTACCTTTAATAATTTGTGTGTTTCTTTTGCCTACCAGAATATAAGCATTCTGAGAGAAGTTAGCCTTGTATTCTCCATTGGCTAATTCCCAATACAATAGATTCTAACATATAATTGTCATATATAAATTATAAATAGTGATTAAGGGATCTTTCCTGTACTTTCCCCAAATGATTAATCATATCTTAATTTGCATTCCTGTAATACTTTGCAGAGACTTTTCTATAGTACTTTAAGGCTAGCAGGTCACATTTTATTATTCTGAATCACTGTGTTACAACTAATAAATGAAATAAAATCCATAGGTGATGGTATATTAAAAGGACATGATGCTGGTTAAAACTTGCTATATAAATTCAAAAATTAAGCTACTATCTTTATCATTATATGCAGAAGAAGACAAAAATGAGCAGTCAATTTTGTTTCTTTTCCCAGGAAGGTACACTTTCAATGTATTCCACTTATCTTCTTTTTGCAGAGTCACTTACATTTCACATGATCTTGCTTTTTCAAGCTCTGGAAAGAAGGGACAGGAAGTCTGAAAAAGCCACATTTCAATTTGTGTAACTGATGTGAAGAATAGAAGGTTCTGTCATAGTGGCTCCTCAGAGAACAAGAAAAACTCAGTTTAAATGGGTTAATTTTTATATATAGACATTAATAATACTGTGCTCAAACTAATAAATATAAATGAACCAATTTTCTTTTTTTTCCTTTTAATTGTGTTTTAAATGAATTATACCCACTTTGGAAATCACATTGTATTGCATGGATCCAAAAATAATCACTTTGACAACAACTATTTGTGGACTCAGATGCAAAAAAAGTGTGAGTACTTATTTCTGATGTGCTCAGTTTTCATTAAGAGAGACTAGTAACACACATAAGACAGCATCTTTTTAAAGCTTGTGAAATCACCATAAGAAGGGAACTAAGGTAGAAAGGAGAAAAATGCAGGCAATGAACCAATTCAGGATATATGAATTATCATATGAAACTCATGGGCATCTCATAATGAAACTCCATGTATAGCTATCTTAAACAAACAAAAATGTCTGATTTTTTTTCAAAAATGGAGAACAAGAAGGTAAAACAGCTCCTGTCTGGGGATTGGTGCCAGTGAGAGGGGTTAGGAAAAGATGTACAAGTGTGAATTTGGTGGAAATAACATGTATTCATGTATGAAAATGGAAAAATGAGACTTGTTGAAACTATTGTAAGAATGGGGGAAGGGAAAGGTAAAGGAGAGTGATGGAGGGGGTGAATTTAACTAAGACATATTGTAAGCACTTTTGTAAATGCCACAGTGTGCTCCCAGTACAACAATATGATAATAAAAATGACAGCATGTAATATTTTGTGTTTTGGATATTTTGGTTGAATGTTCTGCATTTGTAATATTAAATGCCATATCTCTCCATTGATTTTTATTTTATTTTTGTTAATAAGCTGAAATTTACATAAAACAATGAAAGAGGTAATATTTACACTAGCAAACATAAGCCAGATGTAGAAGCATGCACTTCCAGATTAAACATTTACTGAGTTGGCAGGAAAAGACCTTCCTCATTCATCCAAGTGCTTTTTGTTTGAATAGATTCTAATTTCTCATTGCTTTATCCTTTTCACCATCTTTCTGTTGCTTTGTTTACTAATGTTTTTTTCTTACCATGGACCTCTACAGTTCTACACAGCTGTTTTCCAGATGAGCTAAAGAGCTCGTTTTCATCTTTAGAGAAGTGTAAGCTACCGGAAAATTCTTTATGGCTTTCACAGAAGATATGATTGAAATCTCTTTGGGAAAGTTATCATTGTTGCACATATCTTTTTCATTGTGTAAAACATAAAAGCACTGAAAATTATCTAGCTATGCAATCTTCAAATAATGTATATTCATTGAAAACTAGGGAAGAAGAAGCCTACGTTTCTGAAAAACATAAAGGCATATATTCAGAAAACAAAGAAAACTGGCTTTCCCAGAAAATTGAGGAAGTTTCTGATTTTACTCTTATCTACTAACGGTTGATTATTCCACTTCTACACAGTTTTTCACCCTAATGAATTAAATCAAATGAGTTAAAGAAGCAAAAAAATTAATTTTTTCCCCTGTTTTATTGAGGTATGACTGACAAGTGCTTTGCAGTACCATATGAATTTTAGGATCTTTTTCTATTTCTACTAAAATAGCATTAGAAATTTGACAAGATTGCATTAAGTCTGTAGACTGTTGGTTAATGCTATAGTTTGGGTCCTGAATGTCCCCCAAATGCCCATATCCCCAGCTTGGTGCGATTGAGAGATGGTGAAAAGTTTAGGGGTTGTTAGTGGGAGGTTGTTATAACAGTGTATTTTAAACAGATAAGAACTAAACTTCAATCACGCAAAACTCTGCACTTCCTTCTCCCACATACTTGATATCATAGGTGTCACAATTTGTATCTTTTAAATTTTTGTATCTATTAACAAATTATTGCAGTTATAGATATTGTTAATTTTTGTCTTAAATTTTATAGTAGAGTTAAAAGTGACTTATGTACTCTCCTTTATAATATTATTCCATGCTTCACTATGTACTTATTTTCTAAAAGTTGTATGGTTTCACATGTTTATATAATGCTTCATTTCATCATACATTTATATAACCCTTAATTTCATTTGAAGATTTATCTTTAGCATTTCTAATAAGGCAAGCTTGGAAGTGAATTGTATGCTTGTTTGTCCAGGCAAATTTTTATGTCTTCTGCATTTCTGAAGGACAGCTTCAATAGCATATTATTCTAGATTGGCATGTTTTCCTTTCAGCACTTAGAATATATCATCCCATTCTTTCTGGGCAATCTATTTACAGTCTTATGGGGACTTCCTTACATGAGTCACATTTCATCTATTGCTTTCAAAGTTCTTTGGCTTTGCTAATTTAACTACAATGTATTTTGGGGGTATAACTCTTTAAATTCAACCTTTATGGGTTATTTTGTTCTTCACATCTGGATGTCTATTTTCCTTCACAGATTGGGGAAGTTTTCAGTCATTATTGTCTTTGTTCCCACATTTTTTATTAGTGCATATGAAGTGTACATTGTATGTGTGTGTTCCCTTAAATAGACTTTCTAAACTACAATTTTTCTCCCTCTTCATCCACAACTTACATTGAATATATGAGTTCTCCTGGCATATTGAAACTTTCTTTAAACTTTATTATTGCTATTGTTATTATTATTATTATTATTATTGCTTCTTTGGCTGAACAACTTCAATTAACCTGTCTTTTAGTTCATTAGTTTGCTTTTTACATTGATCAAAACTGTTTTTGAGCATACCTAGTGGATTTTTCATTTCAGTTATTGTATTCTTCAGCTTCACAATTTTTCTTGGACCTTTTAAAGAAATCACTTCTATTTTTTGTTGACTTTTTTCATTTGTTCATTGTATTGCTTTTGTTTTGTCTACTTATTTATCCATGTTCTCTTATAATTCCATTAGCATCTTTAAGATGATTGTTTTGAATTCTTTAAGCTATTTCTTTCCTTCTGTCCATCTACCCTTTCTTCTAAACTGCCTTTCTTTCCTTCCTTGTTTGGTTAGATCTCATCCCCCTTTCTTTCCCTCTTTCTTTCTCCTTTCTCTCCCCCTTCCCTTCCTTCTTTTTTTTCTCTTTTATGTACATTTTCTGAACTTCCTTGAAAGTTTTTCATAGTCAAACACTTTGGCACCATGTTTACAACACAATTTAAACATTAAGATCCCAAAGATTGGACTTTGAAGATTTTCACTTGCACTGAATATAGTGAATGGAGATTATGGGAACTAAAAAAAAGGTATTTTTTGGTATTCCCAATGAGTTGCCTTTTCATATTTGTACTTGTTAATTGCTTTATTTATTTGAAGACAGAATAGAGACATTGAGTTCTGAGTTATGACTAAAGAAATTCAACAACTTAAGAAAATGCTATTACTCCATTTAAAAATTTTAGAATAATAGTATACATACATTATCAGATTATAAAATGTGCTCATGAATCATAAGTCACACTGCATGAGGGCTTATCTGGTTCACACTTTTTCTTTAAAAAGATTCTGTAAAAATAAGTAAATATCTAGCATAAGTAAATATTTGTAGAAATTAAAAATTATGAGTGTTAAAAGAACAAAAATATTGGGATGGGACTATTATATTCGCATCACCAACAAAGCAAGTTTTATTTTGCTTTTTACAAATTTTGAGTAATTGAATGTATGTAATTAAAATTATTAATGTGTTAGCAAGCTTTTTGTCTTTTTTCTCTTTTTAGTAATAGTTTAATATAATAATAATATATTAATATATGTATATAATTTATATATATATATATATATATATATTAGTATAATAATCCATCATACTGCTACTTTCATAGCTAAATACTATGTAATTTGCCTGGTGGGGAATAGGCCAATCAAAGTTAAATATCAAGGATAACTGCAACAGAATTTAACTACTTCAGTGAATTTGCTTGGGACTTGTTTGGGGAAGTTTTTGGTAAGTTCCTATATCTGCTTCTAGAAATACACAAGGGTGAAACATAACTGACTGAACCAGATTTTTGTTTCTTTCTTCTCAAAACTGACACAGAATGAAAGATCACAAATTTGAATGGAATTAATTAGGTCTATTAAAATTACCATTGCTTTTATCCCTAAGACTAGAAGCAGATAAAGAATAAAATAGTCCACAGGTTTTTTCTTTACAAGAAAACCTTTAAGATCAGTTTGATTTTGCAAATTATTGTTCTGTTTTTCAAATTATTTTATATGACAGCTATTTTGTAATACTAGAAAATGAATATTGTTCAAAAATCAGGATATTATATCATTAAATTTCACAAATTAGTAGAAATGGAGTAAATTTAATTTTGTAAGTAATTTTGAAATTGAATGTCTCAAATTTAAGCATAAGCTCTTTTTGTCCCCAACTTATTGCTCAGTGAACTCCTTTTATGTAAGAAACTAAAATCAAGTAAGGGTGTTCTCATACAAAGAAAAATCATTTTTATACAAAAACTTAAAAGGAATTCAGATAGGGTACATGTTATGAACACTGGGATATTTATAAAAAACAACTAAAGCATGATCATTCTAAAATTTTAATTATTATAAATGAATGCTTTTGTATAAAAACACATATGTGTATGCACACATGTAGATGGATAGATAGATATATTGTTCATTTACTGTCTTCCACTATTTTCATATAAATCCCATGAGAAAAGAAATCCTTTTGTTGTATCCTCAGTACCTAGAACTTGGTGATTGGAGATGTTAAATAACTATATGTTGAATGAATCCTCATTGGGATTTTTGTGCTAGTTTTTTCCAGGTACAGCTCTGAGAACTGAGAAAGTACAAATATTACCCCCTGCCCCCAACTTCCAACATCATACTTGTTCTAACATCGAAAAGTTCTTACTAAGACATGATAATGTCATATTATATGTGATTGAAAGGAAAAGAGTGGACAAATGATTTGGAAATTCATTGATAAACTCTGTCCAGGGAATTGAAGACTTTTTTTCTCTCCTTCCCCCCTCCAACAACCTTGCAGAGTTTTTAAAAAGGAAGTAGACTTCAATTATGTCTTTAAAGATGGGTTCTTCAGGTGAGGAACATGAATACAGTTTCTTTGAGTAGAATGTCATGAAAGAGCATGGTATATGTGGGAAACTGTGAGAAGTTCTTTGTAAGTAAAGCATTGGGAGTGTGGGGACATTGGAAAATACATGAAATAAGATGGGAAATTTTGATAGTAATTTTTCATTTAAAAACAGAGAGTTTCAATCTTCATAAATCTTAAAAATTGTCTGTTCTTTAGGTATTTGAATACAATTTGATGCTGTTGAATGGTAATCTAGACTTCTGAAGTCTGAGATGATATTTCTAATATGACAAGTAAGATTTCTGGGATGCATGTGATTTTTAAATCAGTGTGACATGACGGCAGTAAATCTCTCTAAATTAATTCTAGAATGCCTCCAGAATTTCTCAATAGGCAGTATTGTAAATAGATTAGGATTTAGTCCATGTCATTTTTACATCCACTCTTTAGTTTAATTCAGCCATAGTCAAGGAAATATCATACATGATACATAATTATAGTTATTAATTAGAAAAATGAACTACTTTTAGTTTAATACCCTGATAAAACTAGTATATTTAAAAAAAAAAGAAAAATAAAAGACTCAATATCATATGTACAAATAGATAAATATATAACATGTTGGATTGTTAAAAAGTCTGGAATAGGGATTAAGAGATCTAAGATTTAATCACAGCCTTGTTATATTTACCTTTTTATCCCTAAGCAAGGCAATTCTGTCTTTCAATCATTACTAGATTTCTAGAGTTTTTAAAGTCATGAATGTTGAACCAATTTTTTTTTGTGGGGGACAGTACTGGGGTGTGAACTCAGGGCCTCACACTTGCTAGGCAAGCCCTCTAGCACTTGAGCCACTCCACTCCACTAGCTCTTTTTAGTGTTGAATGATTTTGAAATAGAACTTCACAAACTATTTTCTTGGGCTGGCTTCCAACCTCATGCAATCCTTCTGATCTCTGCCTTTCTGAATAGGTGGGATTAAAGATGTGAGCCACTGGCACCTGGCTGAACTTTTGAACAAAATATTCCTGGAATATATTGACTTGCATGTATTTCTAGAACAGAAACTATTATTTCTTGCTTCCTCAGAGAGGAAGATGCATCATTTACCTTAGTTTTTGTTTTAGATTCTGTGATGACCACAGACATAATGTCCAAATAATGATAATCGTGGCACATCTCCATTTTTTCCTCATAACAGCTGGTACAGAGAAATTAAAGGAAGGCAGGGATATTTATCCAACCTCCTCAAGGTTCTTCCGGCTATATAGAACAATATTAATTTTTCCACGGAAAATGGGCTTGCAAATTTGTGAGATGACCCGATAAACTGATTATCTCTGTTAAGGCAATATTCCCAAGAAAATGCTGAGTTCCAAACAAAAAATAAATGAATTTTTTGCACAGTTCATTTGCATGAGTTTTATATATCTTCTACCTCCACTATAACTTTATATTGAATTACATCATAAAATAGCATTCCTCATTCTAATTCAGAAAATTAAATAAAACCCACCATAGCAAAGTTAATTTGCTAAAATATCTTAAATATAGATTTAAAAAAATAGACTAATAAAAAAGCTTATATGAGTATATAAATGTTAGTTCATACCAGTTAAGGTACAATAAAATTTTGCAAAAAAACAAAATACAACTTTATAGAGGAAAGATCTAGCGATTCTTGTTTAAGAGGTCAAATTGAGAATCACTAATAATGTGACAACTTGATATTCAATGTCTCTTCATACAATGTCATATATTTTAACTCATCAGTGGAGAATTCTTTTTAGCAAAATATTCACACTGAATACAATTAAACCTTTAGGAAAAATATACCAGTTTAAGCCTAACACAGAGATAAGAGAAACAAGTCAAATGATGTCACATGCAAGCATTCAGACAAGTCAGGAATGTGGGATAATTTAAAAGGCCCCAACACAATGATAGTGGGAGATAGTGGTTAAAATACCTTATTTTAAACAATAGATAGGTCATCCAGACAAAAATAAAATCACAAAGAAACCTCAGAATTAAGTAACACTATAGACTAGTGGACTTAACAAACATCTATAAAGAATTTAATCCAGCAGCTATACAATGCACATTCTTCTCAGCAGCCCATGGGATTTTTTTTCTAAAATAGATGATATCTTAGGGTACAAAACAAGTCTTAGAAAATAAGTTCCTGTATCCTACCAGACCATAATGTTATAAAAGTAGAATTCTACAGCAAAAGAAATTACAGAAAATATTCAAACACATAGAGACTGAATTGCAGATTGTTAAATGACTAGTGGGTCATTAAAGCAATAAGGGAGGAAATTCAAAAGTTCCTAGAACCTAATAAAAATGAAAATCAACCTACCAGAATCTTTGGGATATAGTAAATGCAATGCTAAAAAGAAAGTTTACAGCTATGAATACCAGCATAAAAAAAATCTCAAATAAACAGCCTAACCATACATCTCAATCTCCTAGAAAAATAAGAACAAGCCAAACTCAGAATTTAGTAGGGCAGTAATAAATGAAATAGGGACTGAAAAACTATACAGAGAACCAATGATACAAAAAGTTGGTTATTTGAAAAGATAAATAAGATTGATAAACCCTTAAGCAATCTAACTAAAAGGAGGAGGGAAAAGATTCAAATTAATAAAATTTGAGATGAAAATGGGGCTATTACAGCAAATAGCAATGAGATTCGGAGGATCATAAGAGAATACTTTGAAAACCTATATTCAAATAAACTGAAAAATTTAGAAGAAATGGATACATTTCTAAGTACATTTGAGCACCAAAACTTGAAACAAGAGGATATAAACCATCTAAATAGATCTATAACAAACAATGTTAGGAATTTAAGTCAGGTTACAATAAAGGCAGGTGCACATCTATGTTTATTGCAGCCTTATTCACAATAGCTAAGCTATGGAAACAGCCAAGATGCCTCACTGATGAATGAATTAAGTAAATTATGTATTTATATACAATGGAATTTTATTCAACCGTAAAGAAGAATGAAATTCTGTCATTTGCAGGTAAATGGATGGAACTGGAGAACATCTTAAGTGAAATTAACTAGGTTCAGAAGGCCAAAAGCTGCATGTTTTCTCTCACATGTGGAATATAGAACTAATACAAATGCAGCAATATTATGAAAAATAGGTCATGCTAAGGGGAGGTCACATACGAGAGGGGGAGGGCAAAAGAAGGAAGTTAAAAAGGTGAATATGGTTGATGTACATCCTATATAAGAATGAATATAGAATTTTTAAACCTATTGAAATCACCATAAGAAGGGGACTAAGGCAGAAAGAAGAAAAATAGAGAAGATGAACCATTTTGGGTTATAATACATACATATGTGGAAATGTGGCAAGGAAACTCCCTGTGTAGTTATCTTAAGCAAAAATGACATTTCTTTTCTTTTACAAAATCAGAGAACAGGAGGGCAGAACAGGTTCTGTCTGGGGGGCAGGGTTGGTACCAGTGGAAGGGGAGAGGAGGTGGGAAAAAGCTGTGGGAGGGTAAATGTGGTACAAGTACTGTGTACACATGTATGCAAGTGGAAAAATGATACCTGTTGAAACTATTCCAGGAATGGGTCAAGGAGAGACAAAGGAGAATGATGGAGGGAGTGAATTCAAACATGATATATTGTAAGAACTTTTGTAAATGCTACAATGTACCCCAGCACAACAATAAAAAAATAAAACATATAACAAGCAATGAGATCCAAGCCATAATGGTCTCCCAACAAAGAAAAGCCCACGATCCCCTATGGGTTCACTGCCAAATTCTACCAGTCCTTTAAAGAAGAGCTAACACACCAATATTCCTCAAACATTTCAATAAAGTTGAAAGGGAAGTAACACTACCAAACTCATTCTATGAAGCCAGTATTGCACTCATTCCAAAATTCCATAAGGACACAACAACAATAACAACAACAAAGAATTACAGACCAATCTCTTTAATAAACTTAGATGCAAAAACTCTCAATAAAATACTTATAAGCCAAATTCAACAGCATATTAAAAAGAACATATAACATGATTAAGTTGGTTTCACTTCAGGGAAGCAAGAATGGTTTGACATATGCAAATAATAAATGTAATACAGCACATGAACAGAATCAAGAAAAAAATCACATGATCATCTCAGTTGATGCAGAAAAAGCCTTTGACAAAATTCAACTACCTTCCATGGTGATAGCTCTGAAGAGATAGGAATAGATGTAATGTACTTCAACATATGACAAATCTACATTCAACATCATACTAAATGGGGAAAACTGAAATCATTTCCTCTAAAGTGAGGAACAAGATAAGGATGTCCACTCTCCCTGCTCTTACTCAATATAATACTGAAATTCCTAGCCAGAGCAATAAGGCAAGAGAGAGAAATAAAAGGAATTCAAACAGGTAAGGAAGAAGTCAAATTATCCCTACTTGTAGATATATGATTCTATACCTAAAAGACCCCAAAAATTCCTTCAAAAACAAAAACCTCCTAGATCTGACAAGCACATTTATAAACATAGCAGGATATAAAATCAACAAACAAAAATCAGTAGCTTTTCTACATACCAAAATGATGATGTTGATAATAATAATAATTTATAGGACATGAATGTGTATGGCAGATTGCCTGAAAGGGAGATGAGTAGGAGGGTGAAGTGGGAAGGAAAGGCTACTGAGGGGTGAAAATGTAGGCTACATATATTCATATGGAGACAGCATAATAAAACCCACCATTGTTTGAAAAGGGAGGGAAGAAGGTGAGTGAATGATAAAAGAATGGAGGAGGTGAGCATGTTCAAGGTACACTGTACACATGTATGGAATTGCCACAATGAAACACCCTTGTTTCATTTTAAATAACTCTACACACTTTAAATAACTCTTTTTCCTTTTTACTGATTACATTACTATACCTCGCCTCAAAATTTTTAACTATAGACCCAGATTTCCCACTGTAAACTCATCACTTTATTTCTTGATGCATTGTTTTTCTCATTCATTAAAAGAGTTGAAATAGCTGGTCCCCAAAATTTTAATATGTGTACTTCTGTTTAAATTTTATATAAGCTTAATCCTGCTTAAAAATAGTAAAATGCAATGGGACTACTTCTGAACTGCCAGTCAAAAGCACAACTTAACAGTTCTTTATTTTTTTCGGTCTGGGAATTGAACTTAGGGCCCCATGCTTCCAAGTGCTCTATCATTTGAGTCATGCCCTTAGTCCTGCTTTTATATTTTTAAAATTTCCTGAGTCTTATTACTGTCTTCTTCCTTGTGTCCCTCATCTGAAAAAGTGAAGATTGAAACAGTTTATTTCTATAGTGTTTGAAAGAAAAAAATGTTTGGAATGTCTACCAAAAAGTATTATTCAATTTTGTTTATTGTATCAAAATATTTTTGGTTAGGAACAGACACACGTAAAATGAATAGAAATCACATGAATCAGCAATTTCATTATTGCATATATATTTAATTATAGCAATGCAGTATTAATGCTAACTACCTGACATTAGCATTAGTCTCCACAGGATAAAGACAATAGTCTCAATATGACTGGACACACCAGGCACAAGTGAAGGGTCCTGCCCTTGACAACTACACTTTTGACTTACTGGGTGCAAACTTGAATGTTTCTAAATCCCTGTTAAGTTCTCTCATCTTTGGTCATACTGGGGTTTGAATTCAGGGCCTCATGCTTGCTAGATAAGTGCTCTTCCACTAAAGCCATGCTCCCCAGTCAGTTTTGTTTTAGTTGTTTTTCAGATAGGATCTTAGATTTTGGTCTGGGTCATCCTGGACTTTGATCCTCCTATTTATACCTCCTGTATAGTAGAGGGCATAGGCATGCACCACCATACCCAGCTTATTGATTGAGACGTGGGTCTTGCTAATTTTTTGC
Organism: Castor canadensis; assembly: GCF_047511655.1. Taxonomy (NCBI): domain Eukaryota; kingdom Metazoa; phylum Chordata; class Mammalia; order Rodentia; family Castoridae; genus Castor; species Castor canadensis. The sequence goes on from NC_133394.1 coordinate 87,926,873, forward strand.
CTGGGCTGACCGCAAACCACAATTCTCCCAAAATCCACCTTCTAAGTATCTAGGGTTACAGGAGTGAGGTGTGATGTCCAGTCGAAATTTTGATCATTCACTAGAATGGTTCATAGAGCTTGGTGAGCACTAAATATGTGATTACAACTTTATTATAAAGGAAACAAATCAAAACAAGCCAAATGAACAGAAATTAGGGAGGTATGAAGGGTCTGAAACACAGAGTTTCTGTGTCCTCCATAGCTGTGTCACCCTTTTGGCAGTAATGTGTTTGCTAACCAGAAAGCTCTGCTGAAATTCCGCATTCAGAATTTTTAGGATGGGAGCGTCATTATGTTGGCTTGATAAGTTGAGTCAAAGGTCACAGGAATTAACTCAAAACTAAGCTTCCTTTCCATAGTTCCCCTTCCCAGGAGATTAGGTAGTACCATACGGCAAAACATCCTGACCCTCTACTCACATATTTAGCCCCTCTCCTGAAGCTAAGTACAGTACCCATCATAGAATAGATAATTGAGGTAAACTCGGTTGTGGCCTAAGGGGCTCGTGGATAACAAAGATACTACTATTGTTTAAGAAATTTCAAAGTTTTAGAGTCCCCATCTCACCCTCAGGAACCAGGAAAAAGAACAAATTCTTGACGGTATAACAATAACTAAGAAAAATGAAAATATGAGTCCATAGAATGTGGAAACAAACCAAATGTCCATCAACTAAAGAAATGGATAAGTAAAATGAGGTATATTTAGTGGTTTGGGGTCATAGCTCAGTGGTAGAGCACATGCTTATCATGATGAGGCCCAAGGTTTGATCCCCAGCACCACCAAAAGATAAAACAGGTATATCCTTATATTTCAGGTGCCCCCCAAAACACCCTCCTCGCTAGGAGGACTTGAAGGATTCAATGTATAGTCATACTGATGGCTAAGACGTATTCTCTCTCTCTCCCTGTCTTTCTCTCTCTCATTTTGGCTAAAACTTGTTATAAAATAAGGATACAAGACAAAATCAGCAAGGGGAAAAGGTACATGTGCAGAGTCCATAGGAAACCACACAGAAGCTTCTACGTCCTCCCAGTGGAATCAGTCACATAGGTGAGTTTCTATCCTCCAGGAATGAATTGTGATAACATATGAAATGTTATCTACATAATGGGGCAAACTCATTAGTAATTCCTTACTTAAAGTTTTTGTTGGGAGTTGGTTATGTAAGCACCCTCTGCCTAGCAAGTACCAAGATTCCAGACTCTCAGAAGGAAAGCATTAGCCAGAGTTTACACAGAGAGTTAAGTCAAAGCAATCCATAAGGAATGGTCGAAATTGTCCAAAATCCTAGTTTCCAGGGCAATTTTGTAAGCAGCCCTTTTTAAAGTTAGTAATCTCAGTGTGCTGTGTTAATGCTTTTTACATACCACACGTGAGATATTATTCAACACTAGAAAGGAATAAAGTATAAGTATATAGTATAACATGGATGATTGTGGAAAACATTAGTGAACTGAAAAAAGCAAGTAACAAAAGGCCCCATATTGTATGGTTCCATGGAAGTGAAACACCCCAAAGAGGAAAATCCACAAAGACAGAAAGGAGAGTAGTGGTTGCCTAAGGCTGGAAGGTTGAACGGAAAGGGAGGGAAGAGCAATTGCTAAAATGTTTTTGGGGTTCTTCTCCTGGGTGTTGGGAATCAAATCCAGGGCCTTTCATGTGCTGGTCAGGCACTCTTCCACTGAGCTACATCCCCAGGGGATTGTATACATTAAATGGATGACCTCTATGGAATGTGAATTATATCTCAATGAAGCTGTTATATAAAAGATGGATAGAAGCAGTTGCTCATTTTGTTTTACTTAAAAAAAAAAAAGTCAAAATCATTAATCCCCACACTAGAAGGCAAAGGTAGGAGCCTGGCAAATTCAAGGCCAGCCTGGGCTCCATAGAAACACCCTGTGTCAGAAAACAAAACAAAACAAAATGGAAAATTAAGCAAAAAATCTACAAAAACAGAAACAAAAGTCAATGTCATGACCAAGAAAAATAAATCTGGTTGGGGGCCTTTTTTAAATGAATAATAAAAGAAAAATGAAAAAAAAAAGTAAATGACACACTGGAGATATCACAATATCCAATTTCAAACTATACTACAGAGCCATAGCAATAAAAACAGCATGGTACTGGCACAAAAGCAGATATGAAGACCAGTGGAACAGAACAGAGGACCCAGATATGAATCCACACAGCTATGCCCACCTCATTTTTGACAAAAGCACCAAAAACATACGATGGAGAAAAGACAGCCTCTTAAACAAATGTTACTGGGAAAAGTGGTTATCTGTCTACAGAAAACTGAAACTAGATCCATGCCTATCACCCTGTACAAGTATCAACTCAATGTGGATTAAGGACCTTAGTATAAGACCCAAAATCTTGTAACTAGTACAGGGAAAAAGCATGGAATACTCTGGAAGCAATAGATATAGGCAATGAATTCCTCAGTAGAATTCAAGCACCCAGCAACTAAGAAAAGGTTAGACAAATGGGACTACATGAAATTTTAAAAAAATGGTCTCTAAGTGGAAAAGATCATCCACAAAGTGAGAGAAAATCTTTGCTAGCTATCCATCAGACAATGGACTGATAATCAGAATATACAGGGAACTCAAAAACTAAACTCCCTCAAAATCAATGAACCAATAAAGAAATGGGCAAACAGTACTTTTTCAAAGGAAGAAGTCTAAATGGCCAAAAATAAACATGAAAAAATGCCCAACATCCCTGGCCATAATTGAAATGCAAATCAAAACCACACTAACATTCCACCTCATTCCTGTTAGAATAGCCATCATCGAAAACACCACCACTAATAAACGGTGGTGAGGATGTGGGGAAAAAGGAACTCTCATACACTGGCTGGTGGGAATGTAAACTAGTACAACCACTCTGGAAAACAATATGGAGGCTTCTTAAAAAGCTAAACATAGATCTGCCATATGATCCAGCAGTACTACTCCTAGGGATATATCCAAAGGAATGCGATTCAGGTTATTACAATGGCACCTGCACACCCATGTTTATTACAGCACTATTCATAATAGCCAAGCTATGGAAACAGCCAAGATGCCCCACTACTGATGAATGGATTTAAGAAAATGTGGTATTTATACATAATGGAATTTTACTCAGCCACAAAGAAGAGTGAAATTTTGTCATTCACAAGTAAATGGATGGAACTGGAGAACATCATCTTAAGCAAAGTTAGCCAGGCTCAGAAGATCAAAAATTACATGTTCTTCCTCATATGCAGATTACAGACCTAAAACAAATGCAGTAATATTATTGGACATGGGTCACACACTAAGTGGAGAAGGCACACAGGAGGAATAGGGAAAGGGAAGGAAACCTAAAACTTGAATGTGGTTGATGTGCTCACTGTATATGATCAAATATAGTAATCTTAAATTGGCAGAGACCACTACGGGAAAGGGACCAGGAAGTAGTAAAGAGGTCTGGTAGAAATGAACCAATGTGGTACAATACACAAGTGCATGGAAGCAATGCTAGGAATCTGTCTGTATAGCTATCTTTATCTCAAACTAGTAAAAATACTGTATTTTTCTTATTTTCTCTTATGTTTGCTCTTCAACAAAATCAGAGAACAAGAGGGTGGAACAGGTTCCCAGAAGCAGGAGTGGGGAGAGAGAGGTGGCCCAAACAATGTATATGCATGTGAGTAAATGTACAAACGATAAAATGTTTATGGGAAACATAAGCAATGCATTTTTGTATGTTGATTGGATGATATTTCACAAAACTTGCTATAAAACACACTTGAACAACAATTAAGAAAATTTAGATATGAGCTTCTTACAGATGATGGAAGGAGATGATATTCATTTTTTTATGTAGGATAATGCTAATGTTGTATAGGAGAATGTGCTGATCCTTAGGAGATATATGTAAATATTTAGGGGAGAAATCTTTAGCTCCTTTCAAATAGTACACACACCCACACACCCACACACCTATACCCACACCCCACAAACCCACCATACACATGAACATACCCCAAGATACTAAAGAGTGCCGAAGCATATTTGGAAAAATGTTACCAGTTGTTTAGTGTACATGGTGAATATAGTCATCCTTATTGTCTTGTTCTCAGAACTTTTCTAAAACTTTAAACATTTTTATAATAAAATATTTGAAAAGTTGCACAAAAAGTGAATCTACTTAATACCTTGAAACTATACCCTTTAAAATGGTTACAATGCTCAATATCATGTAGTACATATTTTACCAAAATTTTTTAAAAGTTGGAAAAGTTATTGTAAAAAGAATAATCCTGTCTAAACCACAGTCAGTGTTGTCAGTAAACTAGAGGTTGTGTCAGATCTCTAATTATTCACTTAAGGTTTACCCAAAGACATAATCTTGAAGGAAGCACATTCTAGACAATTTAAGACAATGCCAGAAAAGTGCTCTGGAATTCTGACTTATTTTTTTAAGCAATGAGCCAAACAGGGCCTGGAAGAAATTTCAACACTGGATGATACAGACAGACATTTCAGAAAGGATTCAGTCAGAACTATTAACTCCTAGCCTATTTTGGGTTTTGTAGACAGGCAAGAGGAAGTCTATCTGCATATAGCTTTGGAAACTGTGTTTTCTATCCTTGAGTTTTCCATGAGAGATAATACTTTGTGTTCATCTTAGGATAAAGAGAAGTTAAAATGAGTTAAGTATTGGAGAATAAAATTATCTGTAAAACAATTCCAAGCAGATATTAAAAAAATTATGCGAACCACAGTTCAGAGGATATGGATAGGTTCTAAAAGTATCCTGGGATATAAATGAGGTTCAACAAGTCAGGGCCAATTTTTCCCTGAAGACTTTTAGGCCGAAGCCACAATTATAGACCTCTTTTAGTTTGGTTCAGAGTTCTTCCACTCGAAGCTGTGGGACACTGTAATTCTTACTCCCAGTGACTGAAAATGAAAGCCTGGTTAAGTACAAAGGATTGCTTCCTGCCAAGTTCAATGAAAGGAGGAAGTGGAAAGGGTGGGTACAGGATGGTCAAAATTCCCTAGTCTTAACTGTGGACAGTAGAATTGCTTAAGGTTTTGAAAAGCAATCCAAAATTAGGTCTTGTCAAATGAGATACACATCTGCAGAAGAAATATATGACCTGATAAAGACTGGGCTATAGAGATGACCAAAGGGGAAAATTCCATCCTTACATGATAAAGTTCTAAATAGAATAAAGTATGATTTATCTCCATTTGGTCCTGGATTTCTGGTTATATATTATATGGGTCTGTGTGTAAATTTTGTTAAGCTAATTAATATCTTTATGACTCAGATTCTTAGCATATGAAATGTGAAAAAATACTCCTAACAGGTAAGACTGTAGTGAAGATAAGTGAAAGGATGAATATAAATTAGTTAGCATAGTACTTTGTGCATAGTAAGTGCTCAGTTAATTTTTATCATTTCTATAATCATCTCAGATTTTGACTTGGTCCAATCTTGTTAACCACAATGGGATGTAACAACCTGAGAGAGACCAGGAACTGAAATTAAACCCACCCACAGTGGCCAAAGACCATGATAAGGCTAAATTATGGCAAATACGACTTCTAGAATTCAAGACAGCCGTGAACTTAAATGCCTAGAAGAACCTGACAGGTCCTGTGCAAGAGCAACTTTGGAGTGATGGTTTTTGCGTGAGAATGTATGAATACTCAGTTCAGTGTTACTCTGGTGAAAATGAAAGCACACCCCACTCAGGAAACAGATGCAACTTAATTCTAGATGATGGTTGGAATGAGGGAAGGCAGGCTTAGTATAGGCAGATGTTATGGGTTTTTAAGAGAATCTTCAAATTTAAGCTATTGTATATAAAATTTCTTTTCTCTAAACCATTTACACTGTTTTAAACACATTGTATAGGCCAAGTAAAATATTCTGCAGCCAGACCTGGCTCAAATGACTAATTGGTAATCTCTGGCTTATGGCTTCTTATGAGCCAGAAGTTCCAAGTCAAAAACATGAACTATATATGTAATGCTAAATTTCCCACAGTCACATTAAAAAATAAAAAGAAATAGATGAAAATAATTTTAACAATACATGTTGTTTGATCCAACATAGCCAACATACTATTGTCTTAGAATGTAATGTGAATTTATTAAACTATTAATACTTTAAATTTTGTGAAAAGTCTTCAAAATTAAGGTTGTATTTTATGCTTTTGGTATATTTTCATTTAGGATGAGCTGCATTTTAAATGCTGTATAGATATACATGGGTAGTAATTGTCCTACTGGAGAACATGGGTCTTAGGCTTGTTTCTCAGACTTTAATATTGCTATGGTTTAAATGTGTCCCCTCCAAAATTCTTGTTGAAACTTTGGGAAGGGATTAAGTCATGCTGACTCTGCCATCATGAATAGATCCTCCCATATCTTGACTTTGAACTTCCCAGCCTCCGGAACCATGTGTAATAAATTTCTATTATTTCTGAATTACCCAGTCTAAGATATTTTGTTGTAAAAGCACAAATGGATTATGACAGATATGCATATGGAAAATTTGAGGATCATGTTACCATGCTAACTCTGATGCAGTGACTAGGACAGAGCCTGAGATACCTCATTTCTTATAGGACTTCAGGTGTTGTCAATGCTACTGGTTCATTGATCACACTCTGCAAAGCAAAGAGCTAGGTGGTTGGGCAAGTCTCCTTTGATCTGTATCCTTCTATACCCGAAGCATTTCCCCCTCACTGAAATTTAGTGAATATCTGTTAATGAAACTAAACTGGTAAGCTAATGATTAGTGGCCATGTTTGATTTTCAAACAATGCTTTATTTACTTTAAAAATAAGCAATATTTTATATACCTTTTTGCAGAGGTACTATGGTCATTTGCTCCTTTTTTAAACTTGAGAAACTGCCAATATCATACCAGAATGCTTTAATAAATATGCACGTAGGCACAGGATAGGCACTTATAATTCTGAGATCAGAGGTTTGGAACATTAAATATTTTAATAAAACAGCCAATGGGACTGCAAGGACTGCAAGGGAAATTTGACAAATACCGCTCAAAGCTTTAGTATTTAAGGGAATTTTATGGTTAAGGGTATGAATATTTCATGGCATCTCCAAAAAAGAATTACAAAAGATATTTTTCATTTCCTCTAGATCATCCTACTTCTGGGGTGAGTAGAGTTATACAGGTAGGTCTCAGGTCTTATATTCAACAAATACCTAAACTTGGAAATACAAACGACTCTAAGTGGGGCAGAATATAACTCAAGGATTCTATATCCTGAGATACAAAGGCTTAAACTCAGGATAGCAGTGAAATAAGAACTTGAGAATGTGTTCAGGCTTATCACTTCTCTCTCAGATGGTAAAAATAATGCTTGTTGTACTAGATCATGATGTTATAGGAAAATGTGAAGGATTTTGGTAAACTGTAGAATGCAATGTGCATATAAGTTGTTCAGAAGTCTGTCAAGAAAGTATAGAATCTTGATGACATGGTCAAGATTGAGTCTGAGCTGACAAAGTAATCAAGTTCTTAGAGCCCATTCCACTGCAGCACTTCAAAACTGTTGCAGCTGCCTGTCAATGTTTACATTTCCCACAATAAAAAACAAAAGGCATAATTTTAATCACAAATGTCTTTCTCTACATGGTATAAATTAGTACACCAAAAGGTAAAGAAATAGAAAGAGAGCTTATGAAAACCTTACTTTAAAAATATTTTCTTTAGTTCTGAGTTGAATTAAATATGGAGCTATATATAACAAAGGTATTCTCCCTCTCTTGACAACTACTTAACCACTATATACAATATTAATTCAAGTAGGTTAAAGATATAAAATAAAAATCAAAACTATAGCACTCTGTAAAACAGTGTCTTTATGGTCTCCAAAAGGTGGGAATTCAAAAGTGCAAACTGCAGAGAAAAGATTAAAATGCATTAATCCTGCCATTAAAACTTCTGACTTTTTAGCATAAAGGAAATGAAAGGTGATGCTTTTGATACATATAAGACGCAAAAAATTAATCCATATCTAAAATAAATATGAGATTATTGAAATTTATAAGAAAAAAAGGAATAACCCAGTTAAAAAAGGGGGGAAAGTAGTATTAATAGGTACTTCACAGAAAGGGAATTTGAGCAGTCAACAAAAGATGAATAATCAGATCAGTAATCATGGAAATAAAAATTAAAGCCACAATGAGAGATTATTTGTTACTCATCACAGTAGGGAAACAGTGTTACTATTACCTTTTGATAGGATGAAGTTCAACCAGATCATTCTTATAGTACTCTTACTATACTTCTTGTGGGTACAAATTGGTATAAACTCTTTGAGAAACAATTAGGCATTATCTGTGTACTGTTCTGTGAGTCTAGTTTTGCAGTTTTTTTCATAAACTAAGAGAAATAATCACCATGTTTGTCTTTCAGTATGAATTATATTTCAGGACTATCAAATAAGTGATAAAGGAAAATTACTCTCTATGGAAGAACTCTAACTAAAAATTCAAAAATGGATGATTGAATTGAAAATTACCATTATGCAACACTTAGTAAAACTATTTAGGTGGCTTTCATTAACAGACACTAAAATCATTTGGTGAAACTTCATGGGGAACCTAATGGAATGATTAGAATGATGGTATCTGAGCCCACTGATGAAGCTCAGAAGATCTAAAACTGTGCAACAGGAAGTTCAGAGCATCAGATATTAAAATTGTCACTTTGATAGCATAATGAAACCCATCAAATACAAAAGGGAGAAAGGAGGTGGGGGAGAAGAATGAACTCATTCAAAGCACACAGTATGCATCTCTGAAATTTTCACAATGAAATTTCCTTGTATTATTAAGAACAAAATTTTTTAAAAAAACTTATTGAAAATATTCTTTCTTAGAAAAAGTTGAAACTGCATCTAACCAAGTCATTTTACATGATCTAGGAAGATAGATAATAACAAACAACTTGAGAGTGATCAGTTAAATGGAGAACATGACATATTCCAGACAAAGATTTCTCCAAAAAATTGGTAGCATGGAAAATCAGAATGAAGGGAACTGTTGTAAAGTAAAAGTGGTACTAGATGTAGAATAACAAACACAATTTTATTTGCATTTTCATTGGTCAAATCAATTGTAAAAATTTAAGACAATCAATGCAATGGGAATAAGTACTAGTTGCGTAGTATGTGACATTAGGAATTGTTTTGTTAGGTATGATAAGGTCAAGATGTTTTATTTTCAGTGTTACAAAGATCCAGTCAGAAGTGCTTACAACTAAAATGATATATTTTTCTTTTCCTTTAACATAAAAAAAGCTGTTAAGTTAATAGATTTTAATATTTTAAATAAATCATTAGTTGCGAAGTCATTAATGGAAGGTAGGGAGTCTGGGGTAATATCTGCACTTTTTCTTTTCTTTAATATATCTTTTCATTGATTAAATTTATTTTAAACATTATGTAATATAAAAATTATACATATTAATGTGGCATCAAGTGATGTTTCAATACATGCATGTGCTATTTAATGTTTAAATTAGATTAAATGTCTCTGTCTCCATGGACACTTATCATTTCTTTTTGGTATAAAATTTCAGAATCCTTCCTTCTAGATTTTTGAAATACATATTACATTATTGTTATCTATAGTTATCTTACTGTGCAATAGCACCCCAGACATTCTTATAACTGTCTAGCTGTAACTAAGTGGACATTGATCAACTTTTCCCTAAGTCTGCCTCTCCCCTAAACTCCACTGCATCTGGTAGCCACCATTTTACTTTCGACCTCTATAAGATGAACTTTTTTAGATTCCACATTTTTTATGCTATTGACTTTTTGGAATTCCTTATATATTCTGAATATTAGCCCTTTGTCAAATGTAAGTCTTGCAAATATTTTCTTCTATTCTGTAGATTTTCTCTTCAGTAATGATTATTTCCTCTGCTGATCAGAAGCTTTTTAGTTTTATGTGGTCCCATTTGTCTCTTTTTGGTTTTGTTTCCTATGCTTTTGGGGTCTTCTCCAAAAAATTCTTGCCCACTCCATTGTCCTAAATATTTTCCTGATGTTTTTTTCTAGTAGCTTCAAAGTTTCAGGTTCAACACTTAAGTCTAATTCATTTTGAATCTAGTTTCATTTTTCTGATGTCAAGTTTATTCTGCTGCATGTGGATTCCAATTTCCCCAGAAGCATTTACCAAGCATACAGTCCTTTCTCCAATGCATGTTCTTGGCATCTTTATCTAAAGTCAATTAGCTGTAGTTGTATGGGTTTACTTTTAATTTCTGTGTTCTGTTACATTGGTTTATGTGTCTGTTTTAATGATAATACTATTCTGTTTTGATGTTTTTGGATTTAATGGTGGGTCCATTTGCCAAGATGAGGTATAAAGTAGCCACAGTAGGCTCCAGGTATTAAAATGAGTTTAATTTTGAACAGAAGTTTTAGGTGTCACAAAGGGCCTTTTGAGTTTGACAACCATAGATTATTTTCGGCAACCATCCACGTCTTTCTAAAATTTCTAAAAGTTTCTTCATGGTATTCAGGGATTTAGTTATAGTTTTAATGCAGAAGATATGTGAGTCAACCTACTTCTGGGTGTTAGAAGGAGGATAGATACAACTAAAGGACAAAAGACATGAGCGGTGGGAATTATTACAAAAGAGAAGTTAAATGAAATGCTATGTACCTAGGATGGATAAGAAAGTTGTAAGTGCATTAAAGTGGTGATGGGTTATAAAGTCTTTAGACAATAGCAGTAAGATGAGCAGAGGGTGACAGGGGTCTTAAAAGAGGAGAGTATTGTTACGAGTTCCACATAACGCTTTAAATACAGTAGTGGTGTGCAGTAGAATCTACTACCACTTGGGGGTTCTATGATAAGTAAGATATGGTCTAATAAAGAAGTTTTAGAAACCCTTGTTCCTTCCTATTATTGCTTATACTCTCTCTACAACAAAATTAGAAATAAGGGCAAAATAGTTTCTGCTGGGTATTGAGGGGAGGGGGAGAGGGAGGGGGCAGAGTGGGTGGTAAGGGAGGGGGTGGGGGCAGGGGGGAGAAATGAACGAAGCCTTGTATGCACATATGAATAATAAAAGAAAAATGAAAAAAAAAGTTTTAGCTTGAGTGAAATCCTGAAGAGAGCAGAAGGGTCAATCTGTAACTAGACTGGCGGTGTAGAATAGATCCTAGGTACTGGGCTGTGGGAGCAAGAGGAACAGGTAGGGGTCAATAGTAGAAAGAATGATGAGAACAAAGGAATCCCAGAATACGATCATGAGGAGAGTAATAGAAGATAAGCTGGTCAGAAGTCTGCAGTTTGGCTGGTGACCAAAGAAAATTGGAGGAAAATACAAGACTACTCTGAAGGCTCCTAGGCAGAGTCCAAGAGGTGTAAAAGACTTATGAGGCTAGTGGCTTTTAGGTCCTACATGACATTTAAAATAAATGTTGCTGAGAATTGATTTGTCTTTCCTCTGAAGAGTTCTCCAACTCAGACTGTTAAAGGGGGAAAATGCAGCTATGCTCCTTCTCCATTTTAGAATAAAGTAACATAGCTAATAATATCACAGTCCTACTATATTTGCATTTTAGGCACAACATAGAACATAAAATAAAAATCCTTCATCACTGTCTCTGAAGGTGTAAGAATTGTGTACAATTTACCTTAAGTCTGAAGGCTTTGGAAGAAGTCTTTTTTTCCCATTAAAGTAGACTTCAAAATCTTCAACTTTCAGTCTGTGGGCATAGTCGATGTAGCCTGAGATCTCTTGCCCGTGAGAATTTTTGTCACGAATGAAGATCACAGACTGGAAGCATACAAGAATAGACAATGGAGATGGAAAATGAACAAAAGTCATTTGAGTACATCGTGTATAATAACAGAAGCTATAGTTACTGAGCATCACATACACAATGGCTATTCCATCCTTGTAATGATTTTGTCAGGTAGGTACTACTATTTTTTCCTGGAAGGTGAAGAAACTTATCGGAAGTTAAATGAGTATGTACATAAGATATGATTACAGTAATTTTATATAAAATTACCAATATAACTTACACAGTCCTTCCTTAGAAGATAATATTTTAAGTGTTTTAAATATATTTATTTATTTTCTCTTTAATCTTACTCTTCTTTTTAATCATCATTTTCTACATAAGGAAACTGAGAAACAGGTTAAGTAGTTGCTCAAGGTCATATAGCTGTCAGTGGCAAAACTGAAGTTCAAACTGAGGTCTATATATTTGTCTTTCTAATCACTACATTCTTATTCCAATTGAGTCATTACATATTTTCTGTCATACATATATAAATGGGGTTGATTTATCTCATTCTCATGAGAATCAAAAAATTCCCTTGCAAATTAACTCCATATTTATATTCTTTAAAACATTTTTCATTCACATTAATTTCTTTACAAATACCATTGAGCATCTCCTACATGTTAGGCACTTATATAGGAAGATACAGTAATCAATAAGACTGTCAAGGTCCAGACCTCCAGAAATTATTTCTTGGGAAGGCTAGAAAGACAATAGATATGTAAAAAGGACTTCTTCCTATGAGTGATAAACGTGATAAAGCAGTAAAGAAGGTGATATACAGAATGACTTGGTGGTGAAGAATAATTTCGGTAATAAAAAAAGACCTGAGGCAGTCAAGACTTTAAACCAAGGATCTGAAGGATGAGAAGCAAGATGTACACCATGTAAAGAGGTAGAAAAGGAGACTATCAGATGAACAGAATAGCTAGGACAAAGGCTCTAAAGAGGAAATAAGGAAGTGCAAATGATGGAACTGCAGTTTTTCCTCCTTTCTCCACAACCATTTATCTCAAGTTGTACAGAAAAAAAAGAAGAAGACGAAAAGAAAACAACCTTATCCCAACCAGAAAAGTTCTTAATGCATTCATTTTCTAATGTAGATAAAATTGTAGAATTTCATAGCATAGTACTATATTTGAGAGCTTTTTCTTTTCAACAGGCACTGGATTGTTACTTCTAGGGTCTTTTGAGTAGTCAATCAGGAACAACCGAGATAGGTGATGTTGGGTAGCAGAGCTTCTAAAACACTGAAGTTAAAAATTGAAAAGATTCTTTTTTCCCCCACTGAATCTAAGAACACATGTTACTAACAATATCCCAATTGAAAAATGATAGAACAGAGACACAATTTGAATGAGTTGTTATTCTGCTGAGAAGTTTCATTTTGCCTGTCTATTCTGATAGTTTGGTACTGGGTGCTGGAAATACTGTATTGAGAAGGATTCTGAAGTTTTTGGTCCAAGGGGAGAAAGTATTGTGATGGATTAGTGTTCCCATAACTATGGCAGGAAGAATGAACATTCATTGTTATTCCTTAGTCCTTCTCATTTCACTCACATAACTCCATGGTAAATTAGTTTAGATTTTCCTGTGCTTTTAGCCACTTACTTTTCAGTTTCTGTAGTACAAATTCTAAATAACGGTGATCAAAAAGGACTTTATGAGACTCTCACACTACTAAACCAGTAATTAGCTTTGCTCTTACTGCTTGAACAAGGTCATGAGTTATAGCTATAACTATATATATTATATAACTTAACATTTCATAAGCACTCCTAATGGTGTTTGATGTCTTTTCATCCTCAAGCATTGTTGGAGATGAGGGAACCATGACATAATGATAAGAAACTCAATTCATAGCAAAATATAAAAATACTAAACTCAAATGAACTTCTGAACATATAGCCACAAATATCTAAGGCAAAAATTGACTTAACTATAAGAGCAAATAGATAAGCCATCATCATTGTGATTAATTCATCTTTGTCATTAATTTCTAGATTAAACAGAGAATGAATGCATACATATAAATATTAATACAGATTTTAAAAAATCGAAAACACAAGCCTGAATGCTTGGTGTTTACTTTAAGCAAGTACCTAAACTTCTTTACTCTTCAGAGTTCTTATGGATAAAATGACCAATGAAGTAAAACTATATCCATTTGACCATAACTTCATTATTTTATATTATTATATGTATAGCCCTCATGTCAGTTAAAGCCCTTCTTTCATGGACATGTAATTAAATATGTTTGCAATCTCACTTCTCCAGTTCTGTGAGAATTAAATGTCTACTATGCGTGGTTTTTGTGAATCCTAGAGTTTTCTGATGCTAGAAAGCTTCAAGTGAGGCCAAACTGAGTGTAAGTGTTGAGTCCCTCTAGGTTCATTGTATGTCCCCACTCAAGTCACTCAAATTCTTGATGCAGTTGCTATATTTACAAATCCTATGCCCTTTAGCAGGCTTCTGAAAAATCCAGAAAGTATCTATCATAAGCAAAACTAGAAAAAGCAAAACAAAAACAAAGTAAATAAATCACCCAAATCCTGCTTGGATCCAGGCATTTCCTTAGTTCAGCCATCTTGTAGCCTCTCCCTTCTTCCTGTTTCTCCTTAGAAACTGTAGAGAAACAGGAAGACCTCTGCCTTCCATCTTGGCTGGCATTGCTTGGCTTACACTCACGTGGCTCAGGGTCTTACTTTCCTTTCAAGAACAAAGTTTGTAAGCAACCATGTAAATACTCTTTCCTTTTCAATGTGAATTCTGGTGGTGAATCATTATAATCTATGGTTTCTTATATTTTCAGCAGGAATTCTGTAATTCTGTAATTCTATGCCAGAAAACATAATCTCATGAAGCCCTTTTCATACAAATCTGTACAGGGCAAGTAAAAATTCCTTTGACCACTTTACATTTAGTCACTGTTAGTTAGAACTTTGGATATATTTTGAAATTAAAGTTCACACACACACACACACACACACACACACACACACACAGAGCAAACCCAATTTGCAAAAGAAAGCCATGATTCAGGTATCCATTTTGGACAGAACAGGTAAGAGAGCCCTTGAAGATTGGGGCGTATTTCAGCTTGAGTGCAACATAGAACTCTCTATTATAAGAATAATTGAAAAATGTTATAAATTATTGTTCAGAATTCTCTAATAACATTTTTATGACAGCTTTTTTGAGGTCTAATTTATATAACAACATTCACTATGAAGTTTAACTGTATAATTCAACAATTTTCAGTAAAGTTACAGAGTTGTGGAACACAGTGCAGTTTTAAAATACTTTCATCATCCCAAAATATCCCTTATGACCATTTGCAGTCATCACCATTCCCCTCAACCCCAGGCAATCACTAATCCATTTTCTGTCCCTATAGATTGGCTTTTCTGCATTTTCATATACATGGAATCATATGCTATATGGTCTCTGTTCATTCTAATAAGTTTTTTCAATCACCGTTAATTTCCCAAAAGACACATGGAGACTCTACTTTATAAGAAGCTCTTTTAAAAGATGTTATATTTATTAAAGAAAAATTTCTAAAACACACACCCTCCTTAGAGAAGGCCATTTAGTCCTCTCTAGAATAAGTCAAGGAATAACCAAAAAACTATCAAGTAAATCTGATGATATTCATTAGGAACTAGGAATAAAGATCTACATTTATTAGCAACTTAATCAGAAAAGTCTAGGTTTTTTTTTAACTAACTACTAAAACAAAGCAGAAAAAACAAAACAAAATACCTACAATAGCTAGGAATTGAGAAATATTAATATACACTTATTTCCAATATTGAATAAGATACTGAGATACGAAGGAACATGTGGAATTTGAGATTTTACTGAGATAGTCTGTGACCTCAAAAGTGAACCAATGTTAATTGAAGACTTATGGCACATACTTAGGTCCTCATTACTTTCTGTAAGTTAGAAAAAAATATGGATTAAAGTAAAATTTAGACCATTAGTATATCACTTAGAGTTTTGGCTGCTTGTCTTTTCCCAGAAGTAGATTAAAATACAAATTCATAAACTTGTTATAATTTCAGTATATAGGTTGCCTGACTTTTTCCTGCCAAATACTAATGAGGAGACATAAACCTGATACATTGAAATGGGATTTTGACAACAGTAAAGCCAAAGTCCCAAAAAACATCGACAAAAAAGGTCTACTAAGAATTATGCTGCTGTTGCTAAAACTGAGTCACCCATTTTGAGAAATGGGGACTGTCAAACAAGGCTGAGCTCTGTGTGCCCTCCAAAAATGTCTGTGTTAGTGATAAAGGAGGGAATGTTCATCCCCTAGAGCTGTAAAACTCTGGAATGTCTTTATGAATCATTAGTTCCAGGGAATCTACTTTTCATTTCAGATGAAAAACAATTTTGCAAATGGAGGCTTAGTTCTCTGGGGACCAAGAGTTGTTTTAACATTTCAAAAGGTCTATCAGTATAACTTTGTTTGAAGTTATTTTATGAACTTTCTATACTAATAATTATTTTCACATCCTATGTCCTCTTGCTCAATTGCAGTTGGATACATGTATTTTCACTGCTCATATCATTATCAGGGCTATGTTTAAGACACTTCTTTTTCTTCCTCTTGGAAGACAAAAATATTACACTAGTAATAAACCATTAGCTATTCAACAGGCAGTTTTTATTTGCATTGTGCCTTTTACTAATATTTTTGTGAAAAACTTTTCTAAAACAATATCAAAAATTAAACAAAGAGACTATGTTGCTGAAGAAAAGTTGCTATAAAATAAATGTGCTGAAATTCTAAGTAAAATACCTGTGGGGTATTTTTGATTACTTAAAATTTTACCTTGAAGTATAAGAATTTGTTAAGAATATCAAATAACCAGGCACGGTGGTTCATGTCTGTAATCCCAGCTATTCAGGAGTTGGAGATCAGGAGGACTGTGGTCCAAGACCAGCCCAGGCAAAAACACAAAAAACTTAGTAAGATTCCGTCTCAGCATATAAACTGTGATTCCGGCTATGTAGGAGGCAGTAGATTGGTGTTTAGGCTGGCCCCAGTCAAACACCACCACTAACAACAAAAACATAAGATCTTATCTAAAAAAAAAGTAACCTATGAGCAAAAAAGGCTGGAGGCATGACTCAAATAGCAAAGTGTTTGCCTAGCTAACTCAAGGCCCTGAGTTCAAAAGGAGAATAAACAATATAACTTGTATTATTAGGTGAATAAAGTTATAATAACTAAATCAGATATCATTGATATAGGGATGGATAGATTAATGGAAAGTACTATTACTTCAGGAACATATCTATGCACACAAGTGGGCATGTATGGAGGGTAAATGATTTTGCATAGAGGAATATTTTCTGCATTTTTACAATGAAGATCTACTCCTTCTTTAACTTCACTGTTCCAGAATCTTATGATTAAACATGCTACTTTCTGACCTCCTTATCTTCCCCCATACTCTAGAAACCCCAACCCAATAATCCTTTCAACTCCTTGGAGCTACGACTCCATTACGGCATTACATCTCACAATTAATTATTCTTTGTATTTGCTCTGCTTCTTCCTTATCCACTGTAGATTCCACAGTGCAGCATCACAGTTGTTCACTTCAATATCCTTTAAATTCCTAGCATGCATTCTTCTGTATACTCATTGAAAAAATTCCAACTCAACTTTCCTTTTACTCGGTTTTTGCATAGAATAAATAAGTTTTTCTAGATAAGAAAACTGTTATAACTAGTCTCTTTAAAAATTAACAACCTTAAACTCAAATGGACTTACAGTCATTGTAAACAGTTGTCCATGCTATGCTTTTCCTGTCTCCCACATGCCCATTTTTTTTCCAGATCTTTTCTCTTATCAAACTTTCAGCAAGATCCTTTCTCATACTTACTTTCCCCCTGAAAATAGAAGAAATCAAAACAGAATCACCTCATTCTTCCACCCATCAATTTTACCTATCTACCTACATCTTTTCTATGTCGTTCCTTCCATCACGTTGTAAAGGCTGAAACATCTAGGCTTCTATCCAAAGCCACCCAGGGCTAGCCTCTCCCTTTGTGCATCTGACCGCATTTCCTCTGTTGTTACTCTTGAATTAACTGAACTGTGGATTTTTTTTAACTTCTATAAGTTCACTACTATTGACATATAAACATTATAGCCCCAAATCTCTCTCTCTGTTTTTTTTTCTCATACTCTTCTCTCAGCTGTGTCTTGATATCTAGCCCAGGCTGGCCTTGACTTGAACTCATGACTTCTCATTTCTTTCGGCATAACATCAGCCATTTTCCTGGAGCACTCTGCTAAAACAGTCTGTCTTACAATTATGCCTTCTTTACAGATCTGATGGTTAATCCTCAATTTTTATTTTACTCAAAGTCCCAGTGGCATTTGACACAATTGTTTACCTTCTCTTTCATGAAACGTGTTCCTTCTCTGACTTGAGACACTATATATTCTTGTGGATTTTCTTCCATTTTACAGCTCTCTTCTTTATTGTCTCTTCTATCTGCTTGACCTCTAAGCTTTGAAGTTTTCCAAGGCTCGGCTTTCATCTTTTCTCTATCTGGATTCACTCATCAGTTCGTGTGATTCATTTCCATGGATCTCAGTATCAGTTTTACTCTTTTATGAACTTCATACTTGTGTATGTGATTTTTCTCTCAGAGTTCTCATAGGTTTTTCAAATTCTACGTGTCCTTCATATAACTTTTCATTTCCTGGTTCACCATCTTGACCAGACCTTGTCCTTTCTAAGTAATAAGGAATGTCAAGCCAAAAACCATTTTTTCTCCTACCTTACATCCACTGATGAGAACACTGATTAAGTTCTGTTGCCTCTGCTTTTTACATGTATGGCCCTAGTATCCTTGTACAGCCCTCAACGTCAATTACTATGACTATCCCTATAACTCACTGTATTCCAGCCATACTAGCCTCCTGGTCAAATTGTTTCTAGAGCTCGGCCCTTTTGTTTGACATTTTCACTGTCAAAAATAATCTTTCCCAGACATTTAAAAGCTTGGTCTCTCACTTCACATGGGTTTCTGCTAAAATTTCACTCCTTTTGGAGTCTTGCTTGATCACTCTAACTAAAATAGCACACAAAGTTCAGGCTCTGTTTCTTTGCCATGTTTTGTTTTTCTTCATAGAAGTTACAGCTATCTGATTGGTATTTATTTCCTTATGTTATAAATTTTTCTTTCCCTTTCTTTGGAATTTAAGGTTGATAAAAAGTAAAGACTTTGTTGTTTTTTTCAAGTGAGGTCACATATTCAGAGGCTTTCAAAGATTAAGACACAATCATCTATGAAAAACTATTATTCTCCCTGCCACTTTTGCTATCACCTTTTTAGCTCTACAATCCTTTTTAAAAATGGCATTGGGGTTTGAACTCGGGGCCTCTAAGCAAGTGCTTTACCACTTGAGCCACACTTCACCCTTTTTTTGCTTTAGATAATGCAGACAGAGTTTTGCATTCTCCTGGGCTGGCCTCAGACCATGATCCTTTCACCTGTGCCTCCCACATAACTGGGATTATAGCTGTAATACCACTCTCAACTTGTTGGTTGATATGAGCATGTCACTATCTTTTTGCCTGAGTTGGCCTTGAACCTTGATCCCCCTAATCACTACCTCCTAATCAATGCCTCCTAGGATTAGAGGCATGTGTCACCCTGCCCAGGCTCTACAACCTAAATTTGATAATTTAACAGTTTTTAACATTTCATATTACTATTAGAAAATAGAATAGCCATTCTGATTTTTTAAAAAACTTGTAACTGCCTTTATTTTCTAAAGTTACTCACTTTAAAAAACTTTCTCACTTAAAGCATTACTCTTCAGATAGTTTATCTTTTATACTGCTTATAAATGCAATTGTAGGCCTTCAACTGTTTAAGAGTCATAATTATTCGATAGTATTTATACTATAACTGCTGTTTTCCCTAAATTAGGTATACATAACAATTTTTAATAGTACAATTTTTATTTTTTAATTTTTTTTATTCATTTATTCACATGTGCATACATTGGTTGGGTCATTTCTCCCCCCATCCCCCACCCCCACACTCTTTCCCCCTCCTCCCCTCACTTCCAGGCACAACCTGTTCTGCCCTTATCTCTAATTTGGTTGAAGAGAAGACATAAGCATAATAAGAAAGACATAGAGTTTTTGCTTGTTGAGTTAAGGATAACTATACAGAGAGACTCCTAGCATTGCTTCCATGTACAAATGTGTTACAACCCAAGTTGATTCATCTCTAACTGATCTTTACACTGGTTCCAGATCCCCTTCTTCTTTTATTGACGTCTGTCACTTTAAGGTTTCAGCATTAGTTCCTCTGGAGTGGGGACATCAAATGCTTTTGGGTTTACTACCTATCCCCATACTTCCCATATGTGCTCTCCACTTGTCATGTGATCCAAGTCCAAACACAATGCTGTATTTGCCCTAGATCTAAAAGTCTGCATATGAGGGAGAACATATGATCTTTGGTCTTTTGAGCCTGGCTAACTTTGCTGAAAATGATGCTCTCCAGTTCCATCCATTTACTTGAGAATGATAAGATTTCATTCTTCTTCATGGCTGAGTAAAATTCCGTTGTGTATAAATACCACATTTTCTTGATCCATTTGTCAGTAGTGGGGCATCTTGTTTGTTTCTATAACTTAGCTATTGTGAATAGTGCTGCAATAAACATGAGTGTGCAGGTGCCTCTGGAGTAACCTGAGTTGCATTCCTTTGGGTATATCCCCAGTATTGGGAGTGCTGGATCATATGGCAGATCTATGTTTAGATTTTTAAGAATCCTCCAAATTTTTTTCCAGAGTGGTTACATCAGCTTGCATTCCCACCAGCAGTGGACTAGGGTTCCTTTTTCTCCGCATCCTCGCTAACACATGTTGTTGGTGGTGTTTTTGATGATAGATATTCTAACAGGGGTGAGGTGGAATCTTAGTGTGGTTTTGATTTGCATTTCCTTTATGGCTAGTCATGGTGAGTACTCTTTCATGTGTTTTTTGGCCATTTGAATTTCTTCTTTCAAGATAGTTCTGTTTAGTTCAATTGCCCATTTCTTTATTGGTTATTGATTTTGGGAGCATTTAGTTTCTTAAGTTCCCTGTATATTCTTGTTATCAGTCCTTAGATGTATAGCTGGCAAATATTTTCTCCTACTCTGTGGGTAGTCTCTTCAATTTACAGACCATTTCTTTTGTTGTGCAGAAGCTTTTTAATTTTATGAAGTCCCAGTTGTCCATTCTTTCTCTTAGTTGCTGGGCTGCTGGGGTTCTGTTGAGGAAGTCCTTCCCTATACCTATTAGTTCCAGAGCATTTCCTGCTCCTTCCTGTACTAATTTCAGAGTTTTGGGTCTGATATTAAGGTCCATGACCCATTTTGAGTTGATACTAGTACATAGTGATAAACATGGATCTAGTTTCAGATTCTTGCAGATGCATAACCACTTTTCCCAGCAGCTGTCTTTTCTCCATAGTATGTTTTTGGCACCTTTGTCAAAAATAAGGTGAGTATATTTGTGTGGTTTCATATCCAGGTCCTCTATTCTGTTTCACTGGTCTTCATGTTTGTTTTTGTGACAGTACCATGCTGTTTTTATTACTATTGCTTTGTAATATAGTTTGAAGTTGGGTATTGTGATATCTCCAGCATTGTTCTTTTTGCTGAGTATCGCCTTGGCTATTCATGGTCTCTTGTGTTTCCAAATAAACTTTAGGGTAGATTTTTCAATCTCTGTGATGCCAGTCATTGGGATTTTGATGGGAATTGCATTAATCATGTAGATTGCTTTTGGTAGTATAGCCATTTTTATTATATTGATTCTACCAACCCATGAGCATGGGAGATCTCTCCACCTTCTGTAGTCTTCCTCAATCTCTTTCTTCAGGGGTTTGTAGTTCTCCTTGTAGAGGTCATTCACATCCTTTGTTAAGTTTACTCCTAGGTATCTGATTTTTTTTGAGGCTACTGTGAATGTAATTGTTTCATATATTCCTTCTCAGTTTGTTTGTTGTTGATGTATAGAAAAGCTAATGATTTTTGTAAGTTGATTTTGTATCCTGCCACCTTGCTATAGCTGTTTATGGGGTCTAGGAGTTTTGGGGTAGAGTTTTTTGGGTCTTTAAGGTATAGAATCATATTGTCTGCAAATAGGGTTACTTTGACAGTTTCTTTACCCATTTGTATTCCTTTTATGTCTTCTTCTTGCCTAATTGCTCTGACTAGGAATTCCAGGTCTATGTTGAATAGGAGTGGGGATAGTGGGCACCCTTGTCTCATTCCTGATTTTAGGGGAAATGATTTCAGTTTTTCACCATTAAGTATGATGTTTGCTGTAGGTTTGTCATATGTAGCCTTTACAATGTTGAAGTACATTCCTTCTATTCCTAGTTTTCTTAGAGCTTTTATCATGAAGTGGTGTTGGATCTTGTCAAAGGCATTTTCTGCATCTGTTCAGATGATCAAGTGGTTTTGGTCTTTGCTTCTATTAATGTTCCATATTACATTTATAGATTTGCATATGTTGAACCACCCCTGCATCCCTGGGATGAAGCCAACTTGGTCATGGTGGATAATCTTTCTGATTATTTTATTGAGGATTTTTACATCGATGTTCATTAAGAAGATTGGCCTATAGCTCTCCTTTTCGTCTGGATTTGGGATGAGAATAATATTGGCTTCATAAAATGAGTTAGGTAGTGTTCCTTCCCTTTCTATTTCATGGAACAGTTTAAGGAGGGTTGGTATTAGTTCTTCTTTAAATGTCTGATATAATTCAGCAGAGAATCCATCAGGTCCTGGACTTTTTTTTTTTTGGGAGACTCTTGATTGTTACTTCAATTTCTTTTTGTGTTATAGATCTATTCAGGTGATTAATATTCTCTTGGTTCAGTTTTGGATGGTCATAAGTATCTAGAAATCTTTCCATTTCTTCAAGATTTTCAAATTTATTTGAATATAGGTTCTCAAAGTAGTCTCTGATGATTTCAAGGATTTCTGTGGTGTTTGTTGTTATCTCCCCTTTTGCATTTCTAATTTTACTGATTTGGGTTATTTCTCTCCTTGTTTTAGGCAGCTTTGCCAGGGGTCTGTCAATCTTATTTATTTTTTTCAAAGAACCAGCTTTTCGTTTCATTGATTCTTTGTATGGTTTTTTTGGTTTCTATTTCATTGATTTGAGCCCTTATTTTTATTATTTCTCTCCTTCTGCTTGCTTTGGGATTTGCTTGTTTTTGTTTTTCTAGGAGTTTGAAATGTAGAATTAGGTCATTGATTTGAGATCTTTCTGACCTTTTTGTATGTGCACTCATGGCTATAAACTTTCCTCTTAGGGCTGCCTTTGCTGTGTCCCGTAGGTTCATGTAGGTTGTGTTCTCATTTTCATTAACTTCCAGGAACCTTTTAATTTCCTCTTTTATTTCATCAATGACCCATTGATCATTGAGCAGTGTGTTGTTCAGCTTCTAATTGTTTGCATGTTTTTTTACTGTTGTTTTTGATATTGATTTCTAGTTTTAATGCATTTGATCAGATAGAATGCATGGGATTATTTCTATTTTCTTATATTTGCTGAGGCTTGCTTTGTGCCCTAGGATATGATCAATTTTGGAGAAGGTTCCATGAGCTGCTGAGAAGAATGTATATTGTGCAGAAGTTGGATGAAATATTCTGCAGACAGCAGCTAGGTTCATTTGATCTATGGTGTGATTTAGTTCTAGAATTTCTTTATTGATTTTTTATTTGGGTGACTGTCTATTGGTGAAAGGTGGGTATTATAGTCTCCCACTACCACTGTGTTGGAGGCTATATATGTTTTTAGGTCCTTCAGAATATGTATGATGAAATTGGGTACATTGACGTTGGGTGCATATGGGTTGATAATTGTTGTTTCCTTTTTGTGTATTTCCCCTTTTATTAGAATGAAGTATCCTTCTTATCTCATTTGATCAATGTAAGTTTGAAGTCTACTTTGTCAGAGATAAATATTGTTATGCCTGCCTGTTTTCAGGGACCACTGACTTGGTAAATCTTCTAGCCTTTCACCCTAAGCCAGTGCTTGTTTCTGTCGATGAGTTCAGTCTCCTGTAGGCAGCAGAATGTTGGAGATTCCTTTTTAATCCAGTTTGCTAAGCAGTGTCTTTTGATGGGAGAATTAAGTCTGATAACATTCAGTGTTGGTATTGATAGGTGTTTGGTGATTCCTGTCATTTAGTTGTCTTTGTTGTTAAAGGGTTTGATTGTGTGCAGCTGAATCAATGTTATTTACTTTCTTGCCTTTTCTTCTCCTGTGGTTTGGTACTGCCTGTCCTTTTGTGGTTTTGTTTTCTTTCACTTTCTGTGTGCAGAATTCCTTGAAGAATCTTTTGTAGTGGTGGCTTGGTGGTCATATATTGTTTTAGTTTCTTCTTATCGTGGAAGACTTTTTTGCTCCATCTATTTTGAATGATAGTTTTCCTGAGTAGAGTATCCTAGGGTTGAAGTTATTTTCATTCAGTGCCTGGCATACAGCACTCCATGCCCTTCTTGCTTTTAAAGCTTCTGTTGAGAAATCTGTTGTGGTTTTAATGGGTTTACCTTTGTATGTTATTTGTTTTTCCTCTCTTACAGCTTTCCATATTCTTTCTCTATTCTCTGTGCTTGTGGTTTTAATGACAATATGTCGTGGAATAGTTCTATTTTGGTCATGTGTGTTTAGTGTCCTGGAGGCCTCCTGTACCTGAATGGGCATAGTTTTCTCTAGATTTTGGAAATTTTCTGTTATTATTTCATTGGATATATTACTAATTCCTTTTGCTTGGTCCTTTTCTTCTTCTTCAATGCCCATGCTTCTCAGGTTTGGTCTTTTGATGGATTTGGTGAGTTCTTGTATATTCCTTTCACAGGACTTGAGTTGTCTGACTAACAGCTCTCAGTTTTTCCTTTAATTATCATTTCTGTTCTGATATTCTGTCTTCTGCTTGTTCTAGACTGCTGGAGTGGCCTTCCATTTTGCTTTGCATTTCTGCTTCATACTTTTTTCTGAGATTTTTCCATATCATGGGTTACTTCCTCTTTAATATTGTCAATTTTCATCCTTAATTCATTTATCTCTCTATTTATGGTGTTTTCTATTTTAGTTTGGTGTTTATTTAGGACTCCTATGATTTCATTTATTTGTTTTTGTATTTTCTCATATTCTTTATTTTTGTTGTCTTGGGATTTCTTGAATGCCTCCTGTTTTATTGGTTGATCATGTCTAGTAAAATCTCTATGAAATTCTCATTGATTACTTGCAGAATTTCTTCTTACAGGTTGTTTTTGTGGGCTTCATTGAGTTCCTTGGTATAGTTTATCTTTGTTTTTTTGGAGTCTAGATCTGGGTATCCGTTTTCTTCATTTCCCTCTGAACGCTGTGTTAATTTATTTTTGGAGGGAGAATGGTTTCCATCCCTTTTTTGTCTTCCCATCATTTCCCTTGGTACTGTTTCTGTCCCTGGTCTATATGTAATTTAGTATTAGCTAACTAACAATAGTAAAATTAACAAAACCAAGAAAGAAGAAGAAAAATAAAGAGAGAAAAAAATGGAGAACAAAGAAATCAACAAGAACTGATGGTGGGCAATCAAACAGTGAACAAGACAAACAAACACTTAAAGGAAAAAAAAATCCCCAGTTCAGGAACAGTAGAATTTCAGTCTTAGTTGTTCTGGTGTTACTTCTTTAGCATCCAGTCCTGTTTGTCTGCATCTCCTAGGCAGGTGTGGAGCCAGAGTCTGGTGGTGCTGGAGCCCTCCTGTGGCTGGCTGGCCCATGGGGCAGTGGCTGATTAGGCCGGTGGGTGGCTGGCCTGGTGGGCCTGCAGGGTGGGGGTTGGGCAGGTCAGCAAGTGGGCAGTGGCCCACCTTTTCTCTCAATATATCATGACATGGAGAAGCCTTCCACAGGCTATGGGTTAGGGTGCCGATGTTTCAGCTCTCCCTGGTGCTTTACCTAAGCCAAGGGTGTCTCCAGCATCTCAGCAAGGTCCCTGACTCCTGGAGCTCATCCAGTCTGTGTCTGTGTCCCAGTTGCCATTTTGGATCTCTCCTAGTACAATTTTTAAATGTACTGTTTAGTAGCTTGCTAGATAATCTTTTTTTGGAGTAAATAATAAAAAATTGCCTTTACTATAAAAAAGTAAGTTTACAAGGGGAGATTGCTCTTAAAAATATCTGTCAGAAGGAATAAAAGTGCTGTGCATGTTGGTACAAATCTATGGCCCCAGCTACATAGAGGCAGAAATAGGGGGGTTGTGAATGGAGGCCACCAAAGTCTGAAAAACAAACTAAAAAAGCAAAAGTCTGGCTCAACAACAAGGCCCTGTGCTTTAATTTCCAGAAATGAAAAAAAGAAGTAATAAAAACTAAAATTAGAGAATTAGAGTTTAATGGTCACAAATAGTTTATCTATAATTGCTTTTATAATGCTTTAAATGTCACTGTCACTGATTCATTGCAGCTTTTGATATATTGGCTGTATTTGTTCCCTAAACATTAGAGAAAATTCATAGCTTTCACCTGCTGTAGAATCTTTTAGGTATACGGATACTTCTACCCATATACATTCATCAAAGCCCATTTCAACTTCCTTGTCCAAGGGCGCCTACCCTGATCTGCACCCACAATGGTAAGGCTCTTCTTCCAAACACTTAAACTGGTTACTTGATTTACTGTTCATGAGTGTGCTGCCTTAAATTGTTCATTGCCTTTTACGTGGGAAAACATTTTTTTCCACTGATTGGTCACAAATGGTATACATTATGTTTCTTCATTTTGCTTTTGCATTTATTATACTGTCCTGGCCATAGCAGGTAATTATGTAAGTCTGTTGGTTGATCCGCAGAAATACATCTCACCCACTAATGTCAACATCATTAGTAATCATTTACACAGAAAACAACAAGTCATTGTTTAAAGCAACAGAGAATGTCCTAAAAAATATTTAGCACACTTTTTTTCTCATATTATACATAGGAAAGGAAAGCCTGTCTCTTGTACTGGTGAGTTCATAGGCCAGCTGATAGCACAACAATCATATGACGTAATGAGAAAGTTTAAGGGACTGAAAATGTTAGAAGATTTACCTTCCATTCCATTAGGCCTTTGTTATCTGCTTAACTCTGACATGTCAAGTCATCTCAGCTGTTGTTTGCATTTTCCATCTGTAAAATGGACACTTACGCAATTTTTCCTATATACCCCAGTGGGTATTATGTAGGTACAATAACAACATAGAACATAATTCTCTTTAAACAGATAAATTCCTTACATGAAAGGAAAAAAAAAGCTACATTCTGTAATGAGACTTCCCCAGGGGATAAATAGTTTTTAAGAGATATTCTTCTTGGAATTCCCATTTTAACCCCTCTCCTGAGTGTATTTCAAGGTCATAAAAGCACCAGGTCTGCTTTGTACAGTGACACTAGAGCTGCTGGTTTGCTTTCCTTGCTTTTGAGAACTCAGTTCCTAGGACACAATCAAGAAGTGATCAAAGTTCCAGCAAGGGAAACCCAGTCCTACTGTGAAACTAGATGCACTGGAGTTGCTCTTGTCCCCCTACAGATAAGGAAACTGCTTTGCAGGATTATTGTGAGTTGCAAATGAGACGATTGTGAAAACTCTCTTTGAAGGCTCATTAAATTTAGAAGCTTAGTTCCAGAAAATCAAAAAATTCATCTCTCGGTCTCTTTGTTTTGTTGATGTCAATAAGCTTTATTTTCATAAAAGATTCATGAATTTGACCTTTAATATTACCACAGCCAAAATATGAGCTAGATGGTGTGTGTTGTATTCTAGTCAAGTGTAGTATTATTACTTCAATGGCTGGAGCTATCCTTTTGGTAAGTGTGAATAAAATGAGTGACAAATCACAGAGGCAGAAAAAATTTAGATTACTTACATTTTAAGTTTTCTTTTTATTAAAGATAAATGCTACTGGGTTGTTTTGGTTTAATTATTATAGTTAAGGACAAAAGTATTTTGCAGGGGCAGATAACAAAGGTAAACATACATTTATTATTGCTTTTTATCTTGAGATTACAATTTTGTATTTGCACATTGCCCTCAAACCACATCCTGCATGTTTTGGATTTCAGAGACTTTAAGATTAAGAGCAGCTCTTTTTTATCTGATTCTTATTCTTAGGGTTTGTTTTGATTTTTTTTTCTGGCATGATGCATAAGGGTTTTGAGTTGTTTAAATATCCTTTGGGACTTAGAAGCAAAGGAAGAACAGGATTAAGATGATCTTATTTTAATTTAATATTTATTAAACACATACATTATTCTACAGTTATTGGAAAACATCAAGATAGAGTAGTCTCAAAACATTTGGTTTTGCCTCTTTGATTTTTAGAAGAACCATTCAAATGTCCCACCAGTTCCTGTACCCTTTCTTTTACAAATGAGGAAATTGCACCTAAAAAAGATTAATTATTTATCTCTGGTCACATCTGGCTAATAGCAAAACAGGGAGTAGACTTTGATGTTTTCATTCCACCCTGTCCAGACTCTTTCCACTCCACCAAACTGCCACTCATGACACCTAAGTGTCTCCAAGAATGATAAATAATTAATTATATACTAGAATGTAAGAATATTGCAGGCAGGAATAGAGTCTTGTTCATCCATGTGGCTAGCACACAATAACAATAAACACTTTAATAGTATATATATATATATATATATATATATATATATATATACATACATACATATATATGTGTGTATGTGTGTGTGTATGTATATATATTTGAATAACTAAATGCTGACCAGTGCTCATTTCACTATCTTACATGCCATAAAGAATCAGCATATCATCTTTGTTAGCACACATCTCAACTGAAGGTAAAGCTATTCAGTTTATTTTGACTTTGAGGGCTCACTGGCAGTAACACTTCTTATCTAGCAGGAAATATCAACTTCTAAAGTACTGGTCTTTGAAATTCTAGTGCTCAAAATGATCATACAAGGTCCCTGTACAAATATCATTTTACAACTCTTCAATTTGGTGTTCTAACACAACTACTTAACTGTATTCTTATGTTGCTCAGATGAATAGTTAAGCCCACTGGAGCTCTGCAATTTCAATCACAAGTATATCCTAATAGTATTTTAGAGATGAAATAAAAATTATAAAATCACTATGAGAAATGTAAGTTATGTCTAAGGTGATATCAAGATTATATTTGATCCAGTATTAAAATCCTCAGATAACTAAGACCAGCATGATAACAAACTGTCTCCATAGGACTCTAAAACAATAACACAGGCAAGAGAGAATCTTCTTTTAAAATAAGGCTTTTGTCCTAGAAACCAAGTGGACTCATGATTAATCTAAACTTAACCATCTAAAAGACACCATTTCAACAGTTGTCGTTACTCACTATAGATCAAAAGGACTTCATGTTCCAAACTTACTGTAAGTTTTTGTTTGTCAGTCCAATGATAGGGAGTCTTGGCAAGAAGACAAGCCAAAATATCTTTGTAAGACCAAGGAGTCTGATCATGGCTCCACCATCTACAACATGAGTGATGACATTGGGATATGGTTGACATTGCTTTCTTTTCTTTTTCTTTAACACTGGCTGATCTCTTCAGCTTTTCTTCACTGTCAGGGTGGTAGAGAATGCAATGGTGAAGAAAATAATGCACACAGGAATCCAACAAACTTGACTTTTAATTTCACGTATAGCTGTAACCTATGAAAATTACTTAACTTCATTTAAGTAACAGTTTTCTAATCAGCAAAATGGGGGTGATAAATGTGCTAGCTTAGTAAGTTCATTATGTATGTCAGGTATAACAATGCATGCAGAGCACATGACCCACTTTAATCATTCAGTAAATATTAAATTTTATTGATAATCACCAAGATTTGGGGGTGAACGTAAGCGGAAGGTGGGAAGAGGAGACCTTTCAGCCACCTGTAATCTTAGACCCAGGTTACAGTTGTACCTTCACATGATTCAATTGCAATCCTTAGGCTATGACACCAGTTGTTGTTAGCAAAGCTTCTAAGTAACAGTGAGTGTCCATGAGCCTGAAATTTTCATTTCCTTTAGACTCTGTGCAGGTGTGGGTAGTGGGTTAGGTTTGAAGCTATGGGATATTCTCATTAAATCCAATCTTACTACCATACCTATTACCACTCATAATTTAAATGCTAACCTAATATGAAATATGAATAAATAGAATTCATGTCCACTCTTCTCAGATGGCCTATAGCAGTCATTTAAGCATGAAGAGTTGAGGCAAAGTCTTAATCTTATCCTCACACCTCAGCAGTCATTGTGTTATAGCTGTCCATATACACAGCTCCATTTGCTCAAGCACCACAGTGTCTTCTCCAGATGATCTTTCAACTTCTTCAAGGATGCCATTAAAAATCTCACCATTTACATTCTGTTGAATAAAACTGCTCAATGATTTCCTACTTTGTTTAAAATAATTGGAAATCATTATCAGAATCTCCTTGGCCTTCAGAATTTGGCTCTACCTTATTTCAAATTATACTTTCACTACTTCATTCTCTGCTGTCACTATAGCCAGCTACATTGACCTTCTTTCTATTTCTTGAATAGTCATACTATTTCTTCTCTAGACATTGAAATCACTGTTCCTTCTGCCTGGAATATTTATCCTTCTATCTTCCCATGACTGTCCTGCCATTGAAGTTCCAACTAAAACATTTCCTTCTCAGAGAGGCTTAATTTGCTACCCTACCTGTTGGATTCCTTTCATTTAATATCAACTTTAGTGTTCTTCTGGCACAGTATCTCTCCCTGAAAATACTTGCTTACATATTTACAATTCCTTTTTCTCCATTGAAAAGCAGTCAGTTGAGAACATAGAACTTTTCTGATTGACCATTTAGCATCAGTGTTGAGAACAGTGGCTTTCTCAGCAACTTTCAAAAAATACTCATTCAATGTCAGAATGAATGAATGGCTTGAAATAGTCCCTTTAACTCTCCACAGGGTCACTCACTCACCCTGCCTTTCATATTTCAGGTCTTTTCTGTTCATTTGCTCACTCATGGCTGGACGGAGCACCACCACCTCTCTTTTGAGGTGGTACAGGAAGGGGGAGTACTTAGTAAGTCCTTGGATAGACCCTAGAGTTTCAACGAGGAAACACAATGATCTTCTCTGTGCCATTTAAATGATTTCATCCTCATACCTTTTTACATATCGCTTTATTGTGCACTCTTTATTTCTTCATTTCCCTGATGTTCCTGGTATCCATATTCATTCCCTCCATTCTTGGTTGTATTTTTTATGCACCTCACCCTTGTCCCCAGAATTTAAGCAAGAAAATAAATCAATTGAAGTGGATTTTTATTATGCTATTATACCTAATTATCTTAATTAATTTAACCATTCATTCACTCAACAAACATTTTTTTTTTATGTGGTAACTCAATTTAATTTTCAAAATCACAAATTTTCATGGCTTTAATAGTTGATAGAAGCAAGTGTTAAAATATTTCTTAGTCTTTGGGTTTTGTTTTGGTTTTTTTTTTTTGGCAATACTGGGGTTTGAACTCAGGATTTCACACTTGTAAGGCGGATGGCTCTACTGCTTGAGCCACAGCTCCAGCCCCATTACTTTTACTATTATAAATTCTTAACATCATGTTACTGATAAGTTATTTTCTATAAAGTTTAAACTAGTTTCCATATGATTATATTTTTCATTTGATTATCAGGCTTAAACATTAAATTTTGTCAATTTTATTACATTTATTTATGTATTTATTAATGTAAATTTTATACTCTTTGGATATGAACAAAATTTTCAAATATAAATTCTATCCATGTCTTACTAGGAACACACAGTACTACAAAAACATCAATGGTTACTTTTTTATCACAGATTTCATAAGTCTTAAGAACAAGAGGGTTTTTTTTTTTAGGTATCTATCAAGTAACCAACTTCTAAACATAATTTACATATGTACTGCCAAATATATGAGTCTAAGAACAGATATTTGGGGTACAGGTTAACACACTTTTTATATAAATGTTCAGGTGGTAAAGTTGGGGCTTTAAATGCCACATGGTATTTAAATGCCACATGGTATTTAAACACTCAACTCTGTAATAGTGGTTAAAGCTGTTATAGACATGTAAATGAATGTACATGTGGCTGTGTTAAAATAAACTTCATTTGTAAAACTGGGTACTATGGGGGGTATCACTCTAGTAGAACAGAACGCTTGTCTGTGTATCCAAGGTCCTGGGTTTGAGCTCCACCATTTGTGTGTAAGTATTGTGCATGTATGTAAAAAATGTTGAAACTTCCTCAATAAATGAAGTGATGGCCTCCTTCCTTAAGAATCCCCCTCATCTTCGCCAAGAAGGGGCGGAACTCCTCGGGTGGCACCTCGGGATAGAGCTGGCTCCGCAGCAGCTCCTCTGTGATGCCTGGGTGCCCATGGAAAGCGTCCTGCGCCAGTCCGCTCAGTAGCCCACTCAGCGCCTTGCTGCCCTCAAGCTCGCCCGCCATGGTCAGCGGAAGCCACCAACAAACATTTTTGAATGCCTAATATGTGCCATACATTGCTCATACCCTGGGAATATATTAATAAACAGGATAAAATCTCAGGACTCAGGTAGCATACATCCTATTAGGTGTTGACAACAATAAATTAAATTTGTTATATTTATACAATGTATTTTACAGATAGTAAACATACACTTTAAAAAAATATCTAATTTGACTGTCCATTTTCATTCGTTGAAGTAAACATAATGGTATGTTCCCATATAAACATTGACAAGCAGTAATTAAGAGTCCAGCATGTCTGTCATTTTTCATTTGGGAATTTTCTTATAACACATAGATTAATATTGATTAAACAAATAATATGCTATCTACATTTCAGAATAACAAGGTTCTCCCCAACTTCAAACAATCACGTTATTTGCAAATTTAGATGTGTCAGCACATATTTAGATATTTTCCCTAAACCTAAACATTTTAAAGTTCTAATTAAAGTCATGGGGAAATAGTTTCTTAATTAGATGACAGGGTTTTGAAAGTTTATTCCATTAACTAATTTATCTATAAGTTAAAGAATGAGAGTAATTAAATTGGGAAAGTGAAATAAGAACTTGAGTCATTCCTTTTTACCACATACAATCTCGTAAAGAAGGGCAGTATGATTTTTTTAACAACTTCACTGGGTTCCAAGGTATCTTGAGGATATCTTTGCAGAGAATGTGCTCATTATTGAAGCAACAATTTAAAAATCATTTAGAGACATTCTTCCATGAGAACTAAAATGCACACTTATATGTTAGAACATTGGAAGGAGCAAAACCTGAGTTACTAAACATTCAAGTTCCAATTTGGCTACTCAGTAGTTATGGCTCCTTTGAGCAAACTATTTAATACTTTCTTATGTGACTAAAAATTAGAAATAGAAATACCTGACTTACTCTTTGGAGAAAAACAAAGCAACTATCACATAGAGCATTATTAATAATTTATTAATCATTTACTAATTATTACTTTTTAATTATTCATTTAGTATTAAGAAATCATTATTTCTTGCCACCAACCACGCAAATACCTCAAATTTATTTTGCAATCCTATAAGGACCTATAGAGAAACATATGAGTCCTATAGGGGAACATAGACTGGTACACAAAATTCTCCAAGAACATGAGTTTCAAAGGATAAGAAGAAATGGTCAGGCAGGGTAAAGGAAAGGAAGTTCATTCCATGTTTCCAGATGGAGAAGTTGTCTCTCTTCTTCACTAGACTGACTTCATGAGGTCAAGTTCATGTTTTATTCAATGTTGTTTCTGTAGCACCTATGACAGTACTTGGTGCATAATTGTCTCTTATTAAATATTAAATGAACACCTCTGAAGCATAGCATGACCTCTTCTACTCAGATGCCTGTATTAAAATATATGTTTTTTAACTCAGAATTTTAGAGTGAAAATAAAATGTTTTTTGAGGTTGGAAAAACAGTCTATAATGAGAACTAGAAATAATTTGCTACATATGCATATTCAATGAATTATAAAGCCTATATACTGGGTTGATATCAATTTTCAGTCTCTTTTTACTAAGGAAGTGTCTTTGTGAGAAAGCAGAGGGGCTCAACTCTCATTGAGTGTATTTGGCTAGGAGTTCAGTGCTGCTAAGTATTGTTAAGAATGCTAATGTAAGTGACAGATCTTTTTAAGATTAATTAATTTATATCTATTTCTTTTTTATTATTATATTATCATTGTACTGGGGGTACATTGTGGCATTTACAAAAGTGCTTACAATGAATCTTAGTTAGATTTACCCCTCCCCATCATTCTCCTTTATCCCTCTCTCCCCCATTCTTAGAATAGTTTCAGCAGGTCTCATTTTTCCATTTCCACACATAAGTACATAATATTTCCACGATATTCATCCTCCTACACCTTTTCCTTATATCTTCCCACCTCCCACTTGTGCCAACTCTCAGATAGGACCTGTTTTTACCTTCCTGTTCTACATTTTTGAAGAAAGGCATTTTTGTTTGTTTAAGATACTATACAGAAAATTTCATTATGACATTTCCATGTATATATGCATTCTATCCTGAATTGGTTATTGTAAGCACCCTTTTACTTTTCCTTCATGTAAGCTAAGCTTTTGGGGTGGGGAACGTTGATTGAGCAGCTCCTCCTTCAATGACTGGCTGGACTGTCATCATAACATTGCAGATGCTTTAGATCTTCATGGATACCTATAACTACACTCCATCTGCAAAGAACCCTGCAAACATGGTGCTGTTGAAGCCACAAACTTCTTCTTCAAGAGGCCTTGCTCCAGTCACAACCATTCCAGAAAACTTTCCCTGGTTTTGACGTTCACAAGACAAGCCTCTGTGAACTTCAAAATCATCCTTCTCACCCTCAGCCATTCTCACTCAGGACAGGAGGAGCACATCCTCAGTGACTCAGAAAACACCTTCTGACTGAGGAAATGGAAGGCTTGCAATTGGTGAGGTTCTGATTGGTGAAATTATAGTCTGAGCACAAGCGTGCCATGTCACTTTTATAGCTATACAACAGGCTGTTTTTCAGACTTACTGGATTAGACAGGAGACCGTCTCCTGTGTGTTTCCCTCTGGTGTTGCAACATTAGACCCAATAAAATTCGTCTCTCAAATGATCGTTTCTTGCTTACTTACTGGTCTTAGTTATGGCTACAGTGGTAAGCAGTGCAGCAGTATGGTAGTGTCAATGAGAAGGCAGCTGAAGATACCCAGATATGACTGGGAGGCAGAAGCTGTCAGGAGCAGAGGCAGCTGGGACAATGAATGATGGAGGTAGGGAAGATAAGAGTGGGCAGGGAGCCCACACTGGGGAAAGTGAAAGCTGTGAAGAACCAAAGACAAGAGAGTGAGAGCTCTGATTGCTGAACGAGTTCTCTAAACCTGCCAAGCTGTAGGGGTCAAGGGTCCTGACACCCAAGTCTGGTGAGCTGTAACACTGATTGTTGCTTAGAGCTGAGGATTACACTAACCAGCTGCTGGTGTGTGAGGTCCATAGCAATAAAAACCCAGAGCAATAAGCCTCTGATCTGAGCACTTAGCTCTATAAATGTCTGGTTAGTAAAGCTTGGAGCCATATGCCTCTAGTTCTCAGGGTAAAGAGCTCTAAGCCTCTGAATCTGTCAGTCCAATCTATTTTCCTTTGTACTCAGGGCCCAGGACTCCCAACCTAAAGGGAACTACTTGTGTATTTGGGATTTCTACCTGTGTAAAACCAAAGGATCCCAACCCACTCATTAACAATTTTAACCCATAATTAGTCTCGATAATTCATTAAACTCTACTCTGATTGATCATATCTTCTTTGATCTGTTTCAGGATGTTCTTATCTTACTGGGGAAACCACATTCTTTCAGATTTCCTTATTTTTTATTTTTTCAGGTTGTGTTTATGCCTGAGGCCCTTTGATCCAAACCTATTCACTGAAAAGATACCTAGAATGCCTATGCAATGTAATAATCCTCATGTTGTTAGGTTCTAAGATTGTTCCTCACTCTCCTCCAGTGAGTAATACCCACCAATGTAGATAGCCAAAAGGGGATCAAAATCTTTTGGTCAGAAGAATCATTCTGCTCTTGGAATCTGAACTGAAAACAGAACCCTTACTGCATGCCACCCCACAAGCACAGCATAGTAGTAAGATCATAGGCTCACAGCAGATGCCCAGGCACACATCCAGCAACACCATGAACTATTCTAAGTAACTTTGTTTGACTGCTTCAGATTCCTTTCCATCCTAGTCTCTGACCAGGGAGGCTGCTTCATTGGGAGAGCTGCATGGTAATAGGATTCTGGACCCTGTCAGATTTGACTACACAAAGCTCCAGAAGGAAGATAGTTATCCCCTTGGCTCTTGTTCATAAATGAACGCTCTATGGCTTAGGACGTAAGGTCAACGCTCTTCTCCTGGATAATCACAATCTATACAACTCTCTCTCCTTTCTGACTACTGATCAACTCTCCCTCTCGGGAGTTGGGTGAGGAAGAGGTTGGCACCTCAGATGGTGTCATTTTTATTACTAGTTCATGCAGTATCTCTCATTATGACCTTGTAAGACTTCCATTATTCCTATATTAACAGACAGATGTTGCCACTATTTCCTCCTGGAATCATGATGGACATTCTAACCAAATACCTAAGGCCAGTTATTTACCTTCCTTGTGCTTCAGTTTTCTCACCTGTAAAAGTGAGATTAACAATGGATTATTGGTCTTAGGTTAAGATTAAATGAGAGAAAAATCCTAATACATAGAAAACAATAAATGTAGTTTTTAGTGCTGCTGATAGTGTTCTGCTGCATGATGACAGAGTCTATGAAGCACAATTCAATAAATAGCACCCTAGATTATCTTGTTAGTCTCTATTTAATTACCACAACCCCAAAACTGTGTTAAATTACACATTGCCCATGAACCAGGTGCCAGGAGACATGTTAAGGATACAATGTTAGATAAAAATGTGATCTCCAAGCTAAAAGGATATAAAAAATTACAATAAAATTAATAAGCACAAAAGTTGAAATATTGGGCTGGTGGTATGTCTCAAGTGGTAGAATACCTACCTAGCAAGTATGAGGACCTGTGATCAACCCTAGTATTATCAAAATAATTGAATTATTTTTTAAACTTTGTTATGGGATCATAGGTAAGAAGCAGAGAAAATTCCTAGGATGCTGATGAAAAGAATTCCCTAAAATTATAGTTAATTCTGTTGGAAACCTAGAAAGAATTAAGTACAGGTAAAAGAAGACAGTGACTTCCCAAAGGCACATGTCAAAGAAAATAAAGTGAGAGACTTTGAATGTATTGAGAAGATACTTATGGCTTTGCTGGAAATTTTAGAGTAGATAAGTAGAAGGTGCTTAGAAAACAAAGGGAATAAAAAGAGGCAACTAACCTCATAGGAAACTTTTAAAAAACTTCAAAGAAAGGACAAATAGTCATATCAGGGAGAATAGTTTGACCTTTCTGATTCTATAGCTAAACTGTGACTAATGTTACCAGAATGATAAATAGTGAATAATTACATAACCTAAAATATGACCTAGATCTATTGGAGGGAATGGGAGGAGGAAAAATTTTAGGGATGCTTTGAGAGAATAAAAAGAGACAGGTAGTGGAGAGAAATCATCATCTTCCACAAAAAGAAGCAGAAGCAATGATATTAAGGAGTATCAATACTAATATGTTATTTAGGCACAGCTAAAGAGTTAAATGAGGTCTTCTGAGGAGCAGATATCAAAACTAGGAAGGTTAGAAGAAGGTAATACTATAGTTCTTGATATGTTTGAGGTAGCATTTGAGCTTTGGAAAATATATGAATGCAGTATTGAATAAAATGAACATAAGTACAAAGTTAAATGTAACTATCTTGCACAGAAATGGTTGCATGAAGGAGAGAGGTAAGTAGTACTGAAATGTTAATTGTGTCAGAATATGGACAATCTGTAATCCTAAACAGGCTTCCAAACCTTATATTGCTAAGAAAAAAGAAGCAGCATATTCGGATTTCTGTTTTAGAGACAAAACTCTGGGATAATTTTGAAGAAAGTGAGAGTGAGGAATGAATAATGTTGGGGAAATTAGATATGATAGGTCTGCAAAAAAAATAATGAAGTTTCAAATAAGATACTGGCCATGTTCATAGAAAACAAAGGAATGGTTTAAGATACTGTTTGAAGGTAAAATCAAAAGATTGGAATGAAAGAAGAAGAGAAAGTCAAGAATTGTTGCCTACGTAGGGACTAAAAGGCAATAGAAGGGCTGGATACTTGAGTCAACCCAGTTCCATGAATTGACCCATAATGCATAGAATAACCAAGGCTTGGAGAATACAAGGGCCCAGTTAAAACATCAGAACAATCAGAAAAATCAAATAAACTACTAGGCTATGTAGGAATAATTCTAACTATGAGAAATAAGACATGGGATGAGATCATTTGAAAGCAAATCCAACCTTCATTGTCAACTTCAGCTGATCTACCATTTTGGTGTTGTAATGATATCACAGGTCTTAGCTGGTCAACACACTACGTTGGCATGTATGTTGGGTATAGGAACCGCAGTGTGGGAATACAGATGAATTACTATCAATGAAACCCTAATAGTATGATTTGTCAGGATGGTTCAGCTGGTATTCATTATAGATCAGAGAGTGCATTACTGTGTGTTGGCTTCTACAAGAATGGATTTGTGCTTCTTTTGGCAATTATGAGTATATCATAAAAGGTGTCAGATGAGAGCATGTTTTTATATTTAGATCTACCCAGATTTGGACTCAAGTTACTAAATTTTATTTTGTTTTGTTTTCTTGCTAAAGCTTTGAACTGTCTTCCTGGCTTCTCTTCCATTTTCTTTTGTTCTTTCTCTTTGTTTCTTTTTTGCCCTTATCTCTGTTTGATAAAAACATATATTTAACCAATATTTCTTTTATCACAACAGAAAATATTATCTATGTGGAGTTCATCTTTTGTGATAACAAGCATTATTGCACTGAAAATGAGCTAAAATAAGCTACTTAAATAGTCAGGGTTAAAACAAACATTCACACTTTACATTGAAATGAAGAGATAATCAGAGTTTTTATATTTATATTGATATATAATATTTTTTATTATAAATTTTTTATTAGGATGTATTCATTATACAGGGTGGGAGATTCAAAATGACAATTCTGATCAGACTTATATTACACATTATTTACATTGCCCCTATTATCTCCTCCTCAGCCCCCTCCCCACCCCACTTAAAGCAATTGCAAGAGGTTTTTTAGTTCTGTTTCATATACGCATATGAAGTTCATCAATCATATACGTCACCTTAATTTCCTTCCTTCACCCTCCCCTTCCCACTAGTACTCCCCTTCACTGCCCCACACTGTGCCTATTTTACAGTCCTGGTTTTCATTATTAATATTTAAGTTGATGTTCAAAAGGGTGTCTCAATGTATGCCCACTGTAGGTGTACTTTACTTTGGTCTGTTTAATTCCTTTGATTATTCTCCCTTACCTCTTAACCTCCCATCCCCCCACCCACACATTTTTTTCTACAGCTTTCAATACACATCCTTATATCCTCTACCTTCACATCTTATGTTATGTGATATTACTGATGCTCTGTCATTCTTTTCCTTTCTCTGTTTTCCTGAGTTCCATAGAGTAGTTCCACTGTTACAAACATGTTCTATATCTGAGCTTGTATATGATCATGCTTGTTTTTGTGTGAATGTTTATATTTGAATCTATCTTCCAGATATGAGTTCCCTATAGATTCTGGATATGAGTGCCTTATCAGATGAGTAGCTGGCAAAGATTTTCTCCCATTCTGTGGGCTGTCTTTTAAGTCTGGTGACAGTTTCCTTTGCTGTGCAGAAGCTCTTTAACTTGATGCAGTCCTATTTGCTCATTGTTTCTCTTAGATGCTGAGTCTTTGAGTTCTGTCTAGGAAGTCATTCCTGTATCTGTCTGTTCCAGTGTATTTCCTACTGCTTCTTGGAGTTGTTTCAATGTTTCAGGCCTTATATTAATGTCTTTGATCCACTTCGAGTTGATTTTGGTACAGGATGAAAGACAGGGATCTAGTTTAAGTTTTCTACATGTGGATATCCAGTTTTCCCAGTAGGATTTGTTGAAGAGGCTTTTTCTCCATCATGTGTTTTGGGCTCCTTTGTTAAAGATCAGTTGGCTATAGCAGCATGGGTTTATGTCTGGATCTTCTATTCTGATCCACTAGTTTTCCTGTCTATTTTTGTGTCAGTACTATGCTGTTTTTATTACTATGGCTCTGTAGTATAGTTTGAAGTCAGGTATTGTGATGCCTCCAGAATTGGTCTTTTTGCTCAGAATTGCTTTGGCTATTTGAGGTCTTTTTTTTTTCCATATCCATTTCATGATTTTTTTTCTATTTCTGTGCAGAATATCATTGGGATTTTGATAGGGATTGCATTGAACATGTAGATTACTTTTTGTAGTATGGCCATTTTCACAATGTTGATTCTAACAATCCATGAGCATGGAAGGTCTTTCCATCTTCTGATGTCTTCTTTGATTTATCTCTTCAGTGGTTTATAGTTTTTAAAAAAAAGTCTTTGGTTTCTTTTTTTATATTTATTCAAAGGCACTTCATTGTTTTTGAGACTATTATAAATGGGCTTGTTTCCCTGATATTTTTCTCAGTCTGTATGTTGTTAGTACATAGAAAAGCTATGTTATGTTATGTCTTATATGTCAATTTTGTATCCTGCTACTTTGCCAAAAGAGTTTGATTTCTAACAGTTTTTTGGTAGAGTTTTTGGGGTTTCTTAGGTATAGGACCATGTTATTTACAAATAGGGATATTTTGACTTCTTCCTTCCCTATTTTAATCCCCCTTTTTTTTCCTTGCTTTTGTTTTATTGCTTTGGCTAGGAATTCCAAAACTATATTGAATAGGAGAAAGCAGACAGCCCTGTCTTGTTCCTGACTTTAAGGGGAATGGTTTCAATTGTTCCCCATTTAGTATGATGTTGGTTCTAGTTTTGTCATATGTAGCCTTTAGTATGTTGAGGAACATTGCTTCTATTCCTAATTTCTTCAGAGCTTTTATCATGAAATGGTGTTGGATTTTGTCAAAGCCTTTTTCTACATCTATTGATAGGATCAAGAGGTTTTTGTCCTTGCTTCTGTTTATATGCTGTATTACGTTTATGGATTTATGTATAGTGAACCATCCTTGCATCCCTAGAATGAAACCAACTTGGTCACAGTGTATGAGCTTTTTGAGGTGCTGTTGAATTCTGTGTGCCAGTATTTTTTTGAGAATCTTTGCATCTGTATTGGTCTATAATTCTCTTTTCTGGTTACATCTATATTGAGTTTCAGAATGAGTGTAATGCTGGCTTCATAGAACGAGTTCAGTAGAGTTCCTTCCCTTTCTATTTCCTGGAAATGTTTGAGTAGTATTGGTGTTAGCTTTTTCTTTAAAGGTTTGGTAAAATTTGGCCATGAACCCATCTGGTCCTGGGCTCTTGTTTGTAGGGAGACTCTTTATTATTGCTTTAATTTCATTGCATATAATAGAACTACTTTGGTGGTTAATATCATCTTGGTTCAATTTTGGTCAGATATAAGCATCTAGGGATTTATCCATTTCATCTAGATTTTCCAGTTTACTTGAATATAATTGTAGAAGTACTTTCAAGGTACTCTCTAATGAGTCTCTGGATTTCATTTCATTTGTGGTTATGTCTCCTTTTTCATCTCTGATTTTATTAAATTGCATCTTCTCCTTCCTCTGTTTTGTCATGTTGGCTAAGGGTTTGTTGATCTTGTCAATCTTTTCAAAAAACCAACTTTTTGTTTCATTGATTCTTTGTATAGTTTGTTTGGTTTCTATCTCGTTGATATTGGCCCTGATCTTATTTCTCTCCATCTGCTGGTTTGGGGTTTGCTTTGTTCTTGTTTTTCTAGGAGCTGAAGGTACATCATTAGATTGTTTAAGAGGTCTCTGTTTTTTTAATGTAGACACTTATAGCTATAAACTCTCCCCTTAGCACTGCCTTTGCTGCATCCCATAGATTCTGATATTATATTTTCATTTTCATTGAGTTCTAGGAACTTTTTGATTTCTTCCCTTATTTCTTTGGTCACCCATTGTTTTTTTCAGTAATGTATTGTTCAGTCTCCATGTGTTTGAATATTTTCTAGGGTTTCTTTTGTTGTTGAGGTCTAGTTTTATCCCATTGTGATCTAATAGGATGCAGGGGGTTATTTTGATATTCTTGAATTTGTTGAGACTTGCTTTGTGTCCTAAAATATGATCTATTTTGGAGAAAGTTCCATGAGCTGCAGAAAAGATGTGTATATTGCCTAGTTGTTGGGTGAAACACTGTGGATATCAGCCATGTCTATTTGGTCTAACATGCGGACTAGCTCTCAAGTTTCCTTGTTTATCTTTTGTCTGGATGACCTATCTATTGGTAACAGTGGGTATTCCGGTTTTCCATTATCACTCTGTTAGCGTCTGTCTGTGCTTGAAGGGCCATTAGAATTATTTTAAATGTAGATGGGTGCTCCTGTGTTTGGTTTATATGTATTAAGGATTGATATTTCCAATTAGTGACTTGTTCCTTTCATTAATATGAAATGACTTTCATCATCTCTTCTGGTCGATTTTAGTCTGATGCCTACTTTTTCAGATATAATTATGGCCTGTTTATGTGGTCCATTTGCATGGAAACTTTTTCTACCCTTTGACTCTAAGCCAGTGTTTATTTTTTTCAGTAAAATGAGACTCTTGTAATCAACATATGGTTGGGTTTTGTTTTTTAACCCAATTTGTGATTCTATGTCTTTTAATTGGGGCATTGAGGCCATTTACATTCAGTGCAAAAATTGAGAGGTGACCGTTGTTCCCCATCATTCTTAGTCCCCTGTTGTTTAGTTTTAACTATTTCTTGTTTACTGGTCTGCTTGCTCAAAAGGTTTAATCTTTCTTTAGTCTTTCTGTTTCATTCCAGTTTATTCTATATGTAAGAGTCCTTTAAGTGTCTTCTGTAGTGCTGGTTTGGTGACCATAAATTCCTTTAGTTTTTCCTTGTTGTGGAAGGTTTTAGTTTTTCCTTCAATTAGGAAGGATAGTTTTGCTGGGTAGACTAGTCTAGGTTGACAGTTGCTTTCTTTCTGGGCCTTAGTTGTGTCTTTCCACAACCTTTTTGCATTTAGAGTTTGAGTTGACAAATCTGCTGCTATTCTAATGGGTTTGCCTTTATATTTGACTTGTCTTTTCTTTTTTGCAGCTTTCAGAATTCTTTCTTTGTTCTGTGTACTGGATGTTTTGATTATGATGTATCTGGGGGTGTTTCTTTTTCGGTTTTGGTGGTTTGGTGTTCTGTAAGCTTCCTGCACCTGGTGACTCTCTCTTTCTTGAGGTTAGGGAAGTTTTCAGCTACTATTCTATTGAATAGGTTGTTAATGACTAGTTTGTACCTTCTTTTCTTCTTCTACACCCATGATTCATAGGTTTGGTCTTTTCATGGCATCCCAGATATCTCACATGTTCCATTCATACTTTCTTAGCATTCTTTCATGATCTTTTCCAGTTTGGTCAAATTCTTCTACCTTGTCTTTCATACCTGATACTCTATTTTCAACTTGTTCCACTCTGTTTGCCAAGCTTTTGATTGAGATAGTTACTTACTTGGGATATTGAGTTGTTTATTTTGGATTGATTAGTTTTCAGGATTTCCATATCTTTATTGATTTCCTCTTTCATGTCTTGGATAGTCTTCTCAATTTTACTCATTTGTTTGTATTTTTGTTGAGCTCACTTAATTGTTTATTCATGCCCTCCTTGAGGTCAAAACTAACTTTTATGTTTCTTCTTTGAGGTCGTTAATTATTTTTACTATTTTTTTTAATTCATTTTTTGAAAGCTCTTCTTCTGCTTAGGTGTTTAAATCCTTAGTGGTGGCATTGGCTTTTGATGAAGAGCAGTTGTCTTGCTATTTCATTCTGCATTGAGATTTATGCATCTGGAGTTGTTTCTGGTTAGGGTTTTAATCCCTTTGTGCCCCTGTAGTTGGGGTTTTGACTTTTTTTCTCCTGGAACTCCAGCAGTATTCCTCAGAGAGGGTTATTCTGGATATGTTGCCCTTTGCAAGGTTCTTGTTATGGTGCTGATTACCTCTTTTCTCTCCTCAGTGAGGGGCTGGAGTTCCTGCTCTTTGATGATAATAGGCATGATTACTGTGAAAATGAGCCAAAATAAGCTAGGTTAAAACAAATAAAAATTTACACTTTAAATTGATATGAAGAGAAAATCAGAATTTTTATATTTATATTGAAATTTAATATTTTAAAAAATTGTGTAAATGTATTTTGGGGCTAATTGCTATAGTGATTGTCACTTTATTAAGCCAAATCATCAATGATGTTATCTTTGGCTAGTAGATATGTCTTGCTTTTCTTTTATTTACCAATGTGCTTTCAAGTCATTTTAGTCAATAAATTTGCATATAACATTTCTATTAGTGGACATGTTATCCAATGAGTTGTAATAGGAAATAAATAAAAACATGGCTTAGTTTAGAATTTTGAAATCCCCTGAGGGTATAATTATTGCCTGTGAGCAATGGTACCATGTTGCACATCATAGATCACAATACAGATATTACCCACTGGAGTTAGCAGTCAATATCCTG
Source organism: Castor canadensis (assembly GCF_047511655.1). Lineage (NCBI taxonomy): Eukaryota > Metazoa > Chordata > Mammalia > Rodentia > Castoridae > Castor > Castor canadensis. The sequence goes on from NC_133394.1 coordinate 87,971,532, forward strand.
AATCATTGTACAGGACAGCCATAACTAATAGACACATGGGAAGTCAGCTCCAGAGGAGATTAAAGTCCCTGAGCATTAAACAATATATATTTTGGAGCATCAAAGGAATAAAAGTCCATTTATGTCATGTTCATTCTTCTGACACAGAAAATTAAATCTGACACTTGTTCTCTATGTATGCCTTATTTGGAAAGAGCTCTTGTAAATGTACCATGGCCTAGATTTATTATGGATGGCACAGTATAGTTCTGACATGAAAAATTGCTTGGAATGCTATCAGCAAGTACTAGTTCCTGATGACTCATAGAGCCGTCTTCTCTCTTTCACACAATAATGACTAATTCAGGAATGATGGGAAATGAAGTGTTACATTTTTAAACAGGTAAGAAGAACAGAAAATTATTGGATGCTAAAATGGTGCATCCTCAATGGATGTATCAATAGTGTACATTTGGTGTAGCTTTTGATTAAGACATGAATGCAGATAAATACCATTAGCTAATAGTTGTCAAAATTTATTGGATGTAAGCCATCTGAGAATTAAAATGCAGTTTCTGGGCCCCACTCCCAAAGATTCTTATTTAGAAGTATGAGAATGGGTCTGGAACCTTCATTTTAATAAGCACTCTTGGCTGCCTAATATCACAGTCCTGCTCTCCCATTTTGAGAAACACTGCCATATATGGAGGCTTACAGCATTAGCATCTCTGAAGAGTTTAAATAAATATAGATTCCTCTCCACAAGTCCTACAAGGGGTAAAGTCCCTTAATGTACAGGTTTATTCAGTTCTACAGGTGATTCTGATTTGCAGCTAGGCTGAGAAATACTGCTAAATAGAATTAACTTCCTTTTGCTGCTTATTAGTAAGGGCTTTTAAAATTTTTTTTTTGAGGAAGTATCATACTGTTTTCCTCAGCAGCAACACCATTTTTATATTCTTACTAACAGTGCACAAGGGGTTCAATTTTTCCAAATCCTTGTGAGGGGAACAGACACCTAAATATGCTCAAAACTGAAGTTTCAGCCCAATCACTAACTCACTTTGCTAGCCAGCCTGTTCTTAATTATGTAAGTTTTTTAAACAAAAACTTTAAATGGACATTCTTTTTCTTTTCTTTCTTTTAGACTTTTCTGCCCTACCCTCCCGCCTCAATGGAAGGAACTCAAGAACATCTTTTCTGCTCTATGGAAGGTCATATGCTCCTCTCTTTATCTAGCTGACCATGGGAGTGAAGGAACATTCAGAACAATAAGACATACAGCTCTGGAGACTAATATCAGCACTTTAAGAAATAAACAGACCCAAGGCCACCATTTGGCTCAAAGTCATGCCTCAGCATGATACCTGGAAGCCCACTCCTGGTCTTTCCCTTCAAGCCCCATTCTTTCCCCTTTCAGGAGGAGTATGACAGCTTTGGGGACTGAGGGCTTTGTCCTACTCAATTTGCATACAAAAATTAATAAACTTTTACTTCCTTTCCTCTAAAACCCTGCTCTCACTATTTATAAATTGGTATAGACTTCAGGGGACTGAAATTTCTGTATCATTCTCACCAACATTTGTGATTTTTCTAATCTTTTTTAATAGCAACCATCCTAATAAATGTTAAAAGTTGGTATCTCATTGTGGTTTTGAATGCAACTGATTTTGATTTTAATTTCTCAAGTAATAAGAGATATTAAGGATCTTTTTCTTTTTTTTTCTTTTGTTTTCTTGAGGGTCTCTTCATGTGTTTATTGTCCATTAATATAACTTTTTTGAAGAAATGTTCCCTCAAGCCCTTTGTCCATTTTTGAATCAGATTGTTGTTGGGTATTGTTGAGTTTTAAGAATTCACTACACATTCTAAGTACTCCATTTTTTTAGTAATCAACTCGTCTGGTTATCATATATTTTGATTTTCTGTAATTAGATATGCAAATATTCATAAATATTATGTCTTCTTTCTATATTGAAACTTTTGTTAATAATGTCCTTTCTAGCCTTATAATATTTTCTGATTTTGAGTAATATTTTCTCATTTTGTCAATAGCTGTCTTTTTTTTTTATTCATTTATCTACATGTGCATACATTGGGTCATTTCTCCCCTCTCCCCTGCCCCCATCCCCCACCCTCCCCTCTCTGCCCCCCTCAGTTCCAGGCAGGTTCTGTTCTGCCTTTATCACTAGTTTTGTTGAAGAAAACAGACAAGCCTAATAAGGAAGATAAAGTGTTTTTGCTATTTGAGTTGAGGATAGCTATACAGAAATATTCCTAGCATTGCTTTCATGTACACGTGTTATGACCCATGTTGATTCATCTCTAACTGATCTTTACATTGGTTACTGATCCCCTTCTCATGATAACTTCTGTTGCTTTAAGGTTTCTACATTAGTTCCTCTGGAGTGGGGACATCAAACACTTTCATGTTTTAGGTTTTCTACCTATTCCTATATTTCCCATATGTGCTCTCCCCTTGTCATGTGGTCCAACTCCAACCACATTGTTGCATTTGCTCTAGATCTAATGTCCGCATATGACAGAGAACATACGATTTTTGGTCTTCTGATCTTGGCTGACCTCGCTCAGAATGATGTTCTCCAATTCCATCCATTTACTTGCAAATGATAAGATTTCATTATTCTTCATGGCTGAGTAAAATTCCATCGTGTACAAGTACCACATTTTCTTGATCCATTCATCGGTAGTGAGGCATCTTGGTTGTTTCTATAACTTGGCTATTGTGAATACTGTTGCAATAAACATGGGTGTACAGGTGCCTCTGGAGTAACCTGTGGTGCATTCCTTTGGGTGTATCCCCAGGAGTGGGATTGCTGGATCACATGGCAGGTCTATGTTTAGATTTTTAAGAAGCCTCCAGATTTGGAGTATTAGTCTTTTTACATGTAAAGTAATTACTGACAAGGAGGGACTTACTTCTGTCATTTTGTTATTTGTTTTCAATATGTCTTTTAGCATTTTGCTACCTCATATCCTGTGTTACTATCTTCTTTTGTGTTTTGCTAGTATTCTTATTTTAATTTGCATTTATGTATAGTTAATAATTATTTTCCTTGTGATTACAATAGGGATCACATTTAACATTCTAAAGCTATATGAATTTAAACCCTTATAACTTCAATAACATACAAAAGCTCTGCTTCTATACAGTTCTACCATACTTATAGTTTATTGAGTTTCTTGGATGTTTGTAATCATGTCTGTCTTTCATTAAACTTGGGAATATTTCAGCCTTTATTTCTTAAAATAACCTGCCTCATCTCTTTCTTCCTCTCTGACCCTCCAGCAATGCATATTTATCTACTTGATGGTGTTCTGCAGGTGCCTTAGTTCTGTTTACTTTTCTTCAGTTTTATTTTCTTTCTTTTCCTTAGACTTAATAATTCCCATTGTCTTATTTTGGAGTTTGCCAATGAGTTTTTCTGCCTGCCAAAATTTGTCCTTTAATTCTCTGGTGAATTTTTTATTTGTAATTAGTTTATAGCTTTAGAATTTCTTTTTGGTTTCTTTCAGGTTTTCCATCTCTTTATTGATACATACATTTTGTGCAAATATCACTTTCTTGAGTTCTTTAGTTCTTTGAACACTTTTAAGGTAGTGGATTAAAAATCTTCTGTTCAATAGGCCTGATATTGGTTGTTCTCTGGCATATTTCCTCCCTCCCTTTCTCTTTCCCTCCCTCCCTCCCTCCTTCCCTTTCTCTTTCCCTCCCTCCCTCCCTCCCTCCCTTCTTTTTTCCTTCTAAATAGGTTATAAGTTTCTGGGCTTTTTTTTCCCCAGTGCCTTGTGAATTTTTTGTTGAAAAGTAGACATTCAAAGCTAATGATGTGAATATGGAAATAAGATTCTCCCTTTTTCCAAGTTTTTCTGCCTTTATGTTACCTCTTTTATTGGTGTTCTTTAATTTTGTTGTTGTGGTTTTTGTTTTGATCTGCCTCCACTGTGAAGGATAAGGCTGAAATTTGAATTTAGTCTTCTCACATCTTTTCTAAGCCCATATCTTTTCCTGGTCATGCACAGTATGTATGTAGTTTGAATATTGTATTCTTTAATTCCTATGTCCAAAAAGGTGAAAGAGAAAAATGAACAGGGAAGAAATGGAATTCCTGAGTCACGTTAGCCAGAGAGGCTTGCAATAACACATGTAGTATGAGTACTGGCTGTCAACCTCAGTGATCAGACTCACCTTCAGTGATCAGAGTATTTATACCCAATACTGTAAAATTGCAAACGTGTGCTGCATGAACACATGCACAACTAGCTACCTTGTGGCTGGGAGGGAGAGGGGGAAGTAAGGACTAGTTAACAATTGCTAAGAACTGAAATTAGCTGCAATTTACTGTCAATGTGTTTCCTGAAACTTGCAAACCTTCAACAGATTTCAAAGTTCAAAAATAGTTATACCAAACAGATTCTCCCCCATGACTGCTGTTTAGGTGAGAAGGCAGACTTCTGATGTTTCCTACACCACTGACCTCCTAGATTCCTCTTAGTGTTACTGTTTACAATGTTGCTACAAATGAGTCACAATGTGCTGTATTCATAAAAGTTTCTTGGGAATGAAAATAAAAGTGTTTTCCCCCTGATATTTTATTATGAATATTTACAAACATGTAGAAAAGTTGAAAGAATTACAGTGAACCCTCATATACAGTTGGTTTCTACGTTGGCTCACTAACATTCTTGTAAGAGGCCCCATTCAAATAGTAATTCTAGAACTTTGTAGCTGGGTAATCTTGGACAAGTTCTTTAACTTCTCTGAGATTTATTTTCCTTATCTAGAAAAGGCAGATATATAACTCTGATATAATCTACGTATAGTACTTAGCTCAGCACCAGGCACACAATATTCCATCAGTGTAAGTTATGGTAATTAATGTTTGTTGAATGAAGGAATGAAAGCATAGTGAAGTTCCTGAAGATGCTTAAAGGAAATTTAATATCTATATTTCAGCTGCTGGATATAGAACAATGATATCTCTACTTAAGAGCTGAAAATATAAATATTGGGATTTTTTTCTTAAGAGCAGGACTAATGTATCTATAAAAGAATTGGACCAACCAATTATTTACTGTTCTGGCTACATACAATAAAAGATTTGATCTCTAGTATATCCCTTGGATTTCTTTCATCAAAATAATAAAGAGACACTAAATGGGAAATGCTATTGCTTCTGATTTATCAATAGATACCATGACTCCAGGCCCTGAGTTGCAATTTTTTGTTGGAGAATAGAGGAAGGTAAATGAAGAGCTAAACTAGGGCGAGGCAGGAAATAACAAGAACCTGAAATAGTCTTGCCAGCACGAGATATGTCCTAAGCCCTTCTTGCTGTCTCCTGGTTCTATTCCTGTCTCCAAGGAGGCCAAGGGCATGTATTTAGGTTAGGGCAAGGGAGGTGCTAAGTAGGTCCAGGTGGAAATCTTTAAAGCAAACTGGCTTTTCTCCAGCCTTAGGTTCTTCTCACATACTTTCTACAGCTGCATTGCTGCTTAAACCACAGCTGGTCTGTGCTCTCTTGTCCAAAAATGGTTTGTACTATTCCTAAAATTTGATGTAAGCGATTTTAAAGGCCATAAGAAAGATGCACATTGCTAATGAGAAAAAAATGTGGCAAAAATAAAATATTTTAATATGCCAGAATCTCTTAACTATAATTTTAGAGAAAATACCCACTATTTGGGTAATTTCTTATTTTTCTTACAAAAGATTACAGAATCATTCATAAATTGAACTGAGTGACATTCTAGAAAGAGGATGTTGTATTAACAGCTTAGAATCTAACTATCTTATATTGCCCTTGGTTTTGTCATGTTACATTTTTGGATTCAATATTTTTCTATGCTTATGTACACTAATAAATCTTATCCAATCCAAAAATATTATGATAGGTGAATTGAGTCTTACAACTTTAATATTACATGGTTATAAAATCAGCTTTTTAATTTCTTCTATCATGAATAAGCATTAATCAAAACCACTGTATTTGCTGAATAGTTTATGTATTAAACAGATTCTTTAAAGATGTTAATTATTGTATTTGTATTTAAATATATATTTAAAGTTACTTTCATAACATGGTGAATGTTATTCTATATATTCCCATTGATCCGTTATTGAACTTAAGTCATATTTTCTGAATTATTTAGAAAAAAATTTCAAACTTGAATTCATAGAATAAAAAAAGACCTCTGTTGTGAATTCCAAGAAACCAGTTCTGAAAAGTTTTCAGATGTTAGTGAAGGCTTTTCAGGTTACTTCAATGCACCTGCTTGATCAGACCTTCAACAAAGTATTTTCATTGGCAAATATGTAATTTATGCATAAATAACAAGTTGTTTCTTGAGAAACTGGAGTAAGCTCAGTGCCTTAAAGTCTTTGTGCAAGACTTCCATGTGGTTTCTACCAAACTTTTGCAAAATTAATTTCAGCAAATCCAAGTGCTTGGGATACAAGGAGATGAGTGCACACAGAGGCCTTTTTACACATTGCTCAGCGGTTCTTTTCTATTAGCTTCTTGGCAGTCCTGCAGGCCCTCAGGAGGGTCCCTGGTAAACTTCTTTCAGGGGTGTGTGTGTGTGTGTGTGTGTGTGTGTGTGTGTGTGTGCATGCCTGTATGTGTACTGAGCCACTGGATAGTTACCATCCACCCCCAGTCAAAATGTTTCCCCTTGGGTGAACAATCCTGCACTGTGAGTGTTCTGCAGGTGTCTCAGGGTGTCAACTGGCCTCTGTTTATTATTCGTGTGCTGTGTACAGGGAGACTGAGCTGGCCATCAGTAACAACTCTCTGCAAATGGGTCAAGGAAATGAAAATAAAGCCTGTACAGCGGGAACTTTTGGGGTCTGGGGTTTTGCTGGCAAATTCTGCCCAAGTTCCTCCTTAGGTGCTACTTTAAAATTGCTGCTTGTTTGATTTGGCTGGGACTTTACATGGCAAGACCCTGTGAGATTTGTGAAAGGGGGGGGAGAGTGGCTGGAAGCAGGTGGGCTGCTTTTTTTTTTCTCTCTTTTACCAGTGCTTCTGCTTGGTTCTCTCTTCTTCAGAAGCTTGTTTGTAGAACGTTTTTTTCCAAAAATGAGAGTTGTTGGGGAGTTACTCTTAAAGGCATTAGGAATCATTAGCATGATTTGGAACTGTTTTGTTTTTCAAATCTATTTCTCCTAGTTGAAAAAAAAAGCTGTTAAAACTGAACTCTTCTTCTGCTTGTCTTACATTTTCAGTGACCCAAGAATAAGAATGGAATTTTCTTATCAAGATTGTTCTGTGACGATTTCCAAACACAACTTATTGTATATGGGAAGGACACTGGTTTACTTAGTAGGCTCACTCATAGTAAAGTATGCATCAAGTTTAATATCTTAATTACAATGTTCAAAAAAAATTTCTGCTGAAAGAATTGCTAATTTATAGAAGTTAGTACAATTATTTTACAACAAATCAGTTCTGTAATTATCTTTTTCATTATGCAGACAACTACTCTAAATATTGTTCTGCACAATTTATGGGGATCTGGCTCAGGAGTATCAGTCTGGGAATCTACTAACTGGTTATCACTGTTCATAAAAAAAATTCTATCTGTATAATGATCTATATTATCCAAAATGGCAGTATATACTATTGAGAAGTTGCTGTTTTATATTCTTAAAACATATAACCAGTCATAAAGCATCCTTATTCATCATTTATTAACTCAGTGAATGTTCTTTGGACCACTCATCCGTGCTGGACAATGTGCTAAGCAAGGCAAGCAGGACAGAGAAAATGATTCTGCCCTTCCAGTTCCCTGTATGCCCGCCCACCATGCACTACCTGTTGCTGCCAGAGGATCCTTTCAAACACAAGTCAGACTACATTGCTCTTCTGCATGAAACTCATACAATCCCATCGAGGCCTCAAGTGACACACTGATTCCTCACGTTCTTCCCCACACTGCCCTCCATCCTTATGCTGCTCCAGCAACACTGACCTTGTTTCTTCGTTACCATGTATGTCTGCTTCCAAAGGCCTGTTCTACAAATTCATGCTTCTCTATTATGTCTCTCTCCTTTATTTCTGACCTGATTCTGCTTTCAGTAACTCTAGCTTTTGTTTCATCTCTATTTAAGTTTGCTAAGGGTAGGGCTTTTGTTGTTGTTTTATATTTCTGTCTTGTGTTCCCCTGTCTGGAACTATCCTTCATACAATAGAAATTCATTAAGTATTTGGTGAAAGGATAAAAGAATGAATGTGAGCTGGTGGCTCACACCTGTAATCCTAGCTATTTGGGAGGCAGAAATTAGGAGGATCATGGTTTGAAGCCAGCCCAGACAAATAGTTCACAAGACCCTATCTTGAAAGTATCCAACATAAAACAGGGCTGGCAGCGTGGCTCAAGTGGTAGAGCACCTGCCTGGTAAGCATGAGGCCCTGAGTTTAAACCCCTATACCACAACCACCACCACCACCAAAACAAACAAACAAACAAAATCCCCCAAACCCAAACCAAATAAACAAAGAATGAACATATAAAGACCTGATCCTGATCTTAAACTAGAAGGAGAGATGAGTACATGAGTACATGATCATATCACCACAAATCATTATAATGTTATGATATAAGATGCTAGAGTAGTTATAGACCTGCATATATTTCTTAAAATCTAAATTTATTAATATCTACAAGGTATGTTTTGAAGTCAAGAAAAGCAATATCTATTTCAAGCTTTCTTGTATCACTAGTATTTCTTTTGGATGCTGTGATGTAGCCATTTTTGTGTGTGGTTCTTTTACTACTTCTCAGACTCTGGAAACCAAAACTGAAAACAAAAATAACAAAACAAAAGGAAAAAAAATAACATTAAAAAACAGATTTCTTAGTTTTTCGAGAATAGTCAGCTGGTTCTCAAGAATGCTGGCTTGCACGTGCAGCCGATTTATCTGTGAAGTCTGCTCCTGAGTCTTTGACTATCCACCAGCCTAGAGTCTCTCTGAAAATCTCTGAAGGAGTGGGGCATGCCACTGACATTATTGTACTTGTTTTGTTATTGTTATATTATGACACTCACAGTACTACTGAAGCCAAAAGCTTTTTAAAATAGTTTTTTTACTTTAGGAATTGGGATGTTGCTTCATAGATCCTTTTGGTTTAGAGAAAGAAAAGTGATTAAATTAGTGTTCATAAAGATCATTATTATAGCCTACAAAGAAATAATTCTATTGCTTCCCCACTTACATAATTTCTTCTTTTATGTCAGTTAACTACTTTTTCCCCCTCACTTGCCTATAAATAAAGTTGATAGTGCCCACTTACCTGGCTTATCTGACCTGAAAATAGCCCCTGTGGACCTATTGAGCTCATTAATAGCACATGTGCTCAATCTCTCAACAGTCACAAAAATCTACCGCTTAATTCTATCTCTTCTTTCCATTAACATTCTTAATACTCCTAACTGGAAGCCCTTAGTCACCTCCACTCACCTGACGAGGCATGGCCTTAAGTGAATACTTTTGTACTGAAGCTCTTCTGAAAAACTGTGATCCTTTTACAGCCCACAGACATTGTTCATTTTTATTCTGTGAATTCTTTGTTGCTTCTGACAGAGAATATTGTCCTTCTTTGGTGCTGTCATAAATCTTAACGTAGCTTCTTGCTTAAACATTATCACTTTCAGCCTTCTATTACCATGAGCTAAATCAATTTCATGTACAAGGGTGTCATAATATACCTAAATCAAAGCAAACCACATACCTGCTGTTCTCCTTACATTGCATATATCCATCAATCTTTCTAAACAGTCATCTTTTCCCCTCAAAGTGACATGCAAACACTTTTTCAAACCTGCAAATTTAAAGTACGTTTTTTTTCCCTCTTAGGCTATTCTCTGTGAGAGAAATACTGAGTTTACCTCTTCTCAGAAGGCTTCAGTAATTTAAGTGCTTCGAGTCTATTCATACTTAAGGATGCTGTTTGGAAGATTCTAAAATCAATTTGAAGTAAATAGTATGCTTCCATTACCCTGGGTGACATACATTTTAGCATGAGAACAATTTTTACTGCCTTATGTATAGCTCTTATTAAGGTGATCTGAATCTCTGACCATCTGCTTTTTCCACTTTCAGAAAATTACTATTTATCTAGATACTCTTTTTGGATAGGTGAAAAGGATTGATAAAACAATTCTTTTATATTCCTTTGAAAGAAGTCTGTTTTTTTGTGTGATCTGATAAGCACTTATTTATTTTTATTCATTTATTCACATATGCATACATTGTTTGGGCCATTTCTCCCCGCTGCCCCCTGCTCTCTCCCTCTCCTCCTCACTCCCTTCACTTCCAGGCAGAACCTGTTCTGCCCCTTTCTCCAATTTAATGAAGTGTTAAAATGAGCAATAAAGCATGAGTATCACATTATAAAAAATACTACAAAACTGCGATAACTTTGTTATTCCAACAAATAGCAAAGATCTTGTCAGAGGAACAAAATGAAATACATTAAAATAGAGCCAAGTACATGTAGAATAATTTAGTACACAAAAGGCAGGTTTTCAAAACAGGAGAAAAAGGACAACTTATTCAATAAAAGCTCTTGGGGGAAAAAAGTACACTTTGGAACCAAACAAAAAAAATAACTAAAAGCCTTCCAAAATTGAAATAGATTGTCTAAAATACAAAAAGGAAGCTGTAAAAATCACTAGAAAAAAGTCAGCCCTCCTTATCTGTGGGTTTTGCTTTCATTTATTATATCAACCAAGATCAAAAATATTTGAAAAAAGTTAAACATGCACAGACTTTTTTGTCATTATTCTTTAAACAAAATGCTATAATGATTTACCTAGCATTTACATTGTATCAAGTGTTATAAGTTATCTAGAGGTGATTTAAAATATATGGGAGGATATGCACAGGTTATATGCAAGTACTATGTCACTTTATGTCAGGGACGTGAGCTTCTGCAGATTTTGGTCTCCACAGGATGAGATCAAATCTCCAGTGGGTATGAAGGCTGGCCCTAGGGCATTAGAAGAAGCTTGGGATGCTGGTGAACACACTGAACCTGCCACCAAAGCAACAGAGGGCAAAATTTCTCCCTTAAATAGCCTCTTTTCAACTTTAATTTTAAAACACAGATAAAATTAAGAGACAAAGAAAAATTTGAAAAGAAGTATTTTGAACCTTCATATAGAAATACTTTTTGTGGGCTGGGTACAGTGACTCATGCCTATAACCCCAGCTAGTCAGGAATTAGATGTCATGAGGACTGCGGTTCCAGATCAACCCAGGCAAAATCGTTAGTGTGACTCCATTTCAAGCCAAGTGTAGAGGTACATGCCAGTAATCCCAGCTACATGAGAGGTATAAGTAAAAGGATCATGATCTGAGGCCACCCAGGACAAGAGCAAGCCCCTACCTAAAAAGTAAACTAAAACAAAAGGACTGTGGGTGTGACTCAAGTGTAGAATGCCAAAACCTCGGTACCATCAAAAAAGAATGAAAGAATTCTAATTGCATACTATATGCCAGATTTACCCCAACTGAAAGTGTTTTCAGGAAGCTTCTAGTCTAAAGAAACTGTTCTGTATTTTGGACTCTAGAGACCATGTTAAGGTAGTTACATTTGTAATGTGATTTTAATATATTCATTTTTAAATCTGTTAATTTAAGTTTATCTACACATAAATATTTATAAAACAGAATGTGAACTTTTTCATAGCAAATATATTATTATTTCTGTTTGTATATTAATACACTATGTACTATATTCTTAATATATAATTCCCATTTAATAACAAAACTTTATTTAACCTAATAGAAAAAAATGGGCCAGCAAAAGTACATGTAGCTTATCAAAGAAAATTCATAAATACTCAACAAGAAAACTTATTGTTACAAAAAATGCAGCTTGAAAGAAGATTATTTTCATGGCTTAACCTAATATATAAAAAATACCTTCCAAGCAACCTTAAAGACATCTGGTTGGCAAATCAGTACAATCTTTCTGAGGGAAATTTGCCAGAAGCCTTACTTTGGAGCACAACCTTTGCTCCAACAATTCTGTACTAAGAGACACACACGTCCTAAGAAAATTATCGTTAATCTGCAGTGACCTGTATGCACAGGATATTTTCTACAGAATCATTTTAATAGCTGATCTTTCAAACAACCAAAAATTCATAAGTAAATATATAGAGCTTTGTTTGTTTGTTTCATTTAAATAGTATGTAGTAGTTCAAAAGGGGACACAGATACATAAATTATAAAAAGAGGTAAAATGCAGGTTATGAAGTATCTCCATTTTGTGATTTGATTTTTGTAATAAAATATTTATAGAAAATATTCATAGTAGTCATGTTTATATACCCATTTATTTAAAAATATCTAGTTGATATTCTGTTTTCTGCATTTTATTATTTACTATATTATAAACATTTGCATTTTTATAAAATGTTATCTTTAAGTAAAGAGTATTTATAAAATAAAGTGGAAAAAAGTGAATTAAACATGATTGAAATGGGATGGATTACAAAGATTTTCATTGGTAGATTCCCCTGGTAAGCATGTTCCAGATGAATATTTGCATGGAGATTTTTTTGGGTGTGCTTTAGGGACTAACACTTGTGGAGGGTAAGGAAAGCAGGACTAAGCAGAGAGAGAAGTTACTTCCACTAATCCTCTGGGGTGTTCTGGAGCTGGGACGGTCTTTAGAGATATCCTAGTTGAGGCAATCATTACCCTCATTTGGGCCTCATTATCCTCTTTTTTCCAGAGGAGACCAGTCATTGGACACAAGTTGCTCCCAAGAGCAGGGCATAACCCAGACAAAACAACTGCTTTTAGCTGTAAACAATTGCTGGGGTCGGAATTGAGCTACTGGTAGTTGGAGAGATGAGTTGCTCTGACCTGAAGGGGAATTGGGCAGAGCACCAAAACATCCCCTGTTTTGGTGGTTTCCAGTTGAAAACTCTGTGCTATCTGGACAGGGTCATCTAGAGTCTAGAGTGATACTCATCTTGAATTCATCAATTTCTCCCTTAATGATGAGAGTAAAGGGAATGGTTTCACATCAACATAACTCATAGAAGACTAATATGCATACAAAACAAATTCATTAAATTTTCACTGAGAAATTAGCTTATATGATATCAAAATATCTGTTTTGGCTAACTAGTCCATTCTCTGCTATTTTGGAAAATTCTCCTTGAGAAGCAAAATTGATACCACAAAGTTTCTTGCATCTGGAAGAAAGTGATGATTGTGTTAAAAGATAGTGCTTTCAAGTTGATATAGTTCCATTCTACCCTCCTTACTGCACAATAAATACTACTAAATTATTTTTTTCTCAAAATGTTTCCTGACCTAAGGTAGAGTCTACAATTGCTTTTATATTTGTTACAGTTTACATGCTGGTTCCAGATTAAGAAGAATATCCTCCACCCTTTTTGTAAATTATCTGCTAGGAAGACTTGCCTTTGGGAAAAAATTTTGCATATATTTTATATGAATTTTTCTTCTCAAAGAATATCTTCCTCACTTTTAAATCTTATGCTTAAATTTTGATGTATTCCATGAGCTCATTAATTTTACCAGTATTGTTAGAGATGATTTCTCAAACAGCAACTGCGTGATTTTGTAAGTAATAATTTTCTTTTTCTCAGTTCAAAATGTTCTGATGAAGTCATCTTTGGAGAGTAGCTCCAAAGCTCCCCAGCTTCAAAAGTGCTGGGATTAGAAGTGTGAACCACCATGCTTAATATTAATTTTCCTTATTTTTATTGGTATAAGTACTATAAAAATTATTTTGTTGCAAAAAATTATTAATTGAGGTTGTCTGTCCCTACTCCCAAACCTAATTCAATTCTTGTCTAAGAGGAAAACATTGTCAAAAGTTTGTAGTATATATTTCTAGCCCCTTCCCTATGCATTCATATACATATATACATATATATATAATGTCTAAACATAATTGTGACAATAACTTATGTATTGTTCTGTGACTTACTTTATTTCACTTTTATTTGACTTGGAGAACATTTCAGGACTTCACAGCTAATAACAAATTGATGGAAATAATATATATTTCATAGGTAAATGTAATTAGTGCATATTTATTGTTATTAGTGATATGTTTACTACTTTATTAATATTTTAAGCTAATGCCTTATCACTCAATATCACTCATTCAATGTGCCCTCTTCCTTCAGTATATTTCATATTGCTGGTATATACTTTTCTTATTATAGTAAATATAAGTAATTATAATAGAAAGAGCTTGTAGTTAGTGACTTTCTGAGACTTGATTCTGAGAAATATCTCTTTTGCTTCGTACTTGATTGCTAGTTTGGCTGACTCTAGGTTCAAAATTGTTTTTAAGGTCTATCCATTATTTGTTGTTGTTTGTTTGTTTGTTTGAGACAGGGCTTCTCTGTTTAGCCCTGGCCGGCCTTGATTTCATGATCCTTATGCCTCCAGAGTGCTGGGATTAGAGGTGTGCCACCAATCATGGCCTACTCATTATCTTCTAGCATGCAGTGCTGCTGCTGAGAAGTATGAAAATTTTGATTTTTTTTATTTTTATTTTTTATTAGGATATATTTGTTGTACAGGGGGGATCCATTGTGACAACTGCAATTAGGCTTATATTGTACACTGGTTAGATCACCCTCTCCCCACCCCAGCCCACTTAAAACAATTGCAAGAAGTTTCTTTGTTCCATTTCATATAAGTATAAGAAGTTCATCAACCATATACCCTCACCTTAATCTCCTTCTTTCATCCTCCCACATGTACCCCCAACACACCGTACCTATTTTACAGTCCTGCCTTTCATTATTAATATTTAAGTCAATGTTCAAAGGGGTTTCTCTATGTATCTCTGCTGTTAGTATACTTTTCTTTGGTTCATTCAATCCCTTCCATTACTGCCCCTTATCCCTTTACCTCCCACCTCCCATTTTCAGTAGCTTTCAATACATTCCTTTTATTCTCTACCTACACAGATGTTATGTTTTACAATATTGTTGATGCTCTACCATTCCCTTTTCCTTTCCCTTCTTCCCCAAGTTCCATAGAGTAGTTTCACTACTACAAACATGTTCTACATATGAATTTTTATGTGATCATGTTTGTTTTTGTGTATATGTTTATCTTTTGGATCTATCTTCCACATATGACAGAATTCTGAACCTGGCTTACTTCACTTAATATGATGTCCTCCAATTGCATCCATTTATCTTCAAACCACATGTCATTATTCCTTATGACTGAATAAAACTCCATTTTATATATATATATATATATATCACATTTTCTTGATCCATTCATCAATTTTTTAACTATAGTTTTAGAATTTTCTCCTCATTTTTAATAGTATATAAGATTATATACATGTATATATGTATAGAAAAAGAAAGAGAGAGGGAGGTAAGGAGGGGGAGAGGGAGAGGGAAAGGGAAAGAATAAGAGTCAGCTTTTAACTTGGAGAGTTAATTTTATTTCTTTGTTTCTTCTTTTGCATTTTCTCAATCCCATCCTATAGAACTCTTATTGATAAATGGTAGTACAGGTTGAGCATCCCTAATATGAAACTCTGTAATTCTGAATCCTTTAAAATCTAGACCTTTTGAACATTGACATGATGCTACAAACAGAAAATTCCACACATAACCTCATCTGTTAGGTCACACAGTCAAAATGGGTGTACAATATTACAGAGCCATAGCAATAAAAACAGCATGGTACCACCACAAAAACAGATATGAAGACCAGTGGAACAGAATAGAGGAACCGGATATGAATCTACACAGCTATGGCCACCTTATTTTTGACAAAGTTGCCAAAAACATTGGATGGAAAATAGACAGACTCTTCAATAAATGTTGCTGGGAAAAGTGGTTATCTGCCTACAGAAAACTGAAACTAGATCCATGTCTATCACCCTGTAAGTATCAACTGAAAGTGGATTAAGGACCCTAATATCAGACCCAAAACTCTGAAGTTAGTACAGGAAAAGGAATACTCTGGAAGCAATAGATATAGACAAGGACTTCCTCAATAGATCTCCAGCAGCCCAGCAACTAACAGAAAGGAAGGACAAATGGGACTACATGAAATTAGCCCAAAAGAAATGGGCACTAAACTGAACAGACCACACACATAGTGGGAGAAAATATTTGCTATCTATACATCAGACAAAGGACTGATAAGCAGAATATACAGGGAGCTCAAAAAACTAAATTCCCCCAAAATTAATGAATCAATAAAGAAGTGGGCAACTGAACTAAACAATATTTTTTCAAAGGAAGAAGTTCAAATGGCCAAAAAACACATGAAAAAATGCTCACCATTCCTGGCCATAAAGGAAATACAAATCAAAACCACACTAAGATTACACCTCACCACTGTTAGAATAGCTATCATCAAAAACACCACCAACAACAAATGTTGGCGAGGATGTGGGGAAAAAGGAACCCTCATACAACTGCTGGTGGGAATGTAAGCTAGTACAGTCACTTTGGAAAACAACATGGATACTTCCTAAAAAACTAAACATAGATCTGCCATATGATCCAGCAATCCCACTCCTAGGCATATACCCAAAGGAATGCAACTCAGGTTATTACAAAGGCACCTGCATACCCATGTTTATTGCAGCACTATTCACAACAGCCAAGCTGTGGAAACAGCCAAGATGCCCCATTACTGACGAATGGATTAAGAAAATGTGGTATTTATACACAATGGAATTTTACTCAGCCATGAAGAAGAATGAAATCTTGTCATTCTCAAGTAAATGGGTGGAATTGGAGAACATCATCTTAAACAAAGTTAGCCAGGCTCAGAAGGCCAAAAATCGTATGTTCTCCCTCATATGTAGATAATAGACCTAAAACAAATTCAATAATATTGGACATGGGTCACATGCTAAGGGGAGAATATGTACAGGAGTAATAGGGAAAGGTAAGGAAACCTAATACTTGAAAGTGTTTAATGTGCCCCCTGTAGATGAGTCAATAAAATAATTTTAAACTGACAGAGCCCACTATGGTAAGGTGACTGGGAAGTAGTGTAGAGGTCTGGTAGAGATGGTGGGTTGTAATACACATGTGCATGGAAATAATGCTAGGAATCTCTCTATATAGCTATCTTTATCTCAAGTTAGCAAAAATGATATGTCTCTGCCTGGAAGTGAGGGGGTGGGGGGGAGAGGGAGGGGATGGAGGATGGGGGGTGAGAACGCCCAAACAATGTATGCACATATGAATAAATGAATAGACAATTAAAAAAACTTTTCAGAAGTACATCATAAAAAAACAGGTGCACTAAAAATACTGTATAAAATTACCTTCAGACTATGTGTATAAAGTACATAGGAAACATAAATGACATTTGTGTTTATATTGGGGTCCCATCTCCAACATGTCTCGTTACATGTATGTGAATATTCCCAAATGCAAAATAAAGAAAATCAGAAATCAGAAGCACTTCTGACTCCAAGTATTTCAGAAAAGGGATACTCAATCTGCATTTGTAGATTTATCTGTCATGCTTCAGCTTTTCTTTCATGCTTTCCATCTCCAGTTCTTTTTGTGCTACCTTTTAGAGATTGCTCTGATTTTCCAGTTTATTAAGTCAATAATCAAATGTATCTAGTTCATTTTATAACCCATGGGCTGTATATGAAGTTGTACTGTTTCAAGGACCATATATATCAGTCCTATTTAGTTGCACTCTGGCTACTTTAAGCAGAACTGTTTTAATAGGTGGGACTGGATGTTCACAAAATTATCTGAAGGTCAGGAAGAGACTGAAATTGGAAAGCCCAGGAACAGTATGGTAGGGGACTGCTGCTTCTGTCACTATGAGGAATCTTCTACAATTGCTGGCTTCTAACCCAAATGCCTCTGCCACAATCTGGGGATAAATTGCCACTGCATTCTCTGCTGGCTTCATGGCCGTTCAGTCTCAGCCCTCGTGTACCAGTGAACAGGTGTCACAGGCTGCTTCTGCATCCCTCTCAAGCAGAAAATAGACATGTGGACCTCTGCTAGAGCTACCACAGAAATGCCAAGTGTCTTCTTTTTTTTTTTTCATTTTTCTTTTATTATTCATATGTGCATACAAGGCTTGGTTCATTTCTCCCCCCTGCCCCCACCCCCTCCCTTACCACCCACTCCGCCCCTTCCTTCCCCCCCCCTCAATATCCAGCAGAAACTATTTTGCCCTTATTTCTAATTTTGTTGTAGAGAGAGTATAAGCAATAATAGGAAGGAACAAGGGTTTTTGCTGGTTGAGATAAGGATAGCTATACAGGGCATTGACTCACATTGATTTCCTGTGCGTGGGTGTTACCTTCTAGGTTAATTCTTTTTGATCTAACCTTTTCTCTAGTACCTGTTCCCCTTTTCCTATTGGCCTCAGTTGCTTTAAGGTATCTGCTTTAGTTTCTCTGCGTGAAACCACACTAAGATTCCAAGTGCCTTCTTGAGTGTTCCAAGCCAACAATCACAGCAAAAGAAGATAAAGCATGACCTCCATTCAGCATTTTGACTTCTTTCTTCCAAATCTCACATAGAGTATGCTACAAAGGTGTTGGACTAAAGTGACAAAAAAAGTTTACACATTTGCCACATCTTATTTTTAATTCTGAACATTTTTAACTTCTTTTTTCATAGTAACCTAAATTTGTGTTATATATGTAGTACTTGTTCTACTGTAAAGTATATTAAATGTCAATTTTAAAGCTATTCTCTGGTTTTGCTATTAATTCATTGTGATTGTGTGTAGAATTATCCACTGAAGCTGTATGGATAGCCTATCTTTTAGATTTTACATTCCTTTAGGCACAGTCTGATATCAGAGTTGGAATTTTCAATGTAGAATTTAACCTGGGAGCAAATTTTGCTCTTCAGTTCTGTTTTTGTACCTTAATTGTTCTTTGGAGATAAAAGGTAACCTCAGGCTTTTCTGTGCTTATTTTTGTAGTGCCAATACTTATTTGGGAGATTCTCTCAGCCAAACTGCTTAATTAGTTGAGTATGAATATCAACGGTTTTTTTAAATCTTAATTTAAATTAATTGCTGAATGCAAGTAATTTGATAACTAATTTTGCTAAATACTCCAAGGAAGCATTTAAAATTACATACTCAGAGTTCAAATTAGTCAAAGACATTAAAATTACTCACAAATTATAAAAAAGTGTCAGAGGAAAGAATCATATGAACAAAATTCACTGGGGAGTTGATTTCTTGCATATTTTTTATGGAATGTGTGTTCTGGCTCAAGTATTCCCCTTTCATTGAAACTATTTGAACGCCTTCAAAATCCACTATAAACATGGAAAAAAGCATCTCTTATGGACTTACTAATGACATGATGACATTCATGTCCATCTGTGCTTAGTACCAAGTGCCAACTTCAAGTACACGTCCAGAGCATGAAAACAGGTACATGCTTTTAACAAGTTTGGAGGGGGACGTTCCTGAGAAACACGTGTGAATGTCTCAACAAACATTTTAAAAGGGAAGGACATAATTATCTCACTTTTTTAGGGGAAGTGATGAAGTGTTATAGAGTTCAACCTGTTCAAACATACTTTGCAAATCTTTAAGAAGTTTTCTACTCTGAGTTTTTGGAAAGAGCAATGATCAAAGACATAGAAAGAAAAAATGATTCTGCTAAATAAGACTTTCCAGTACTTCTGAGAATTCTCTAACATAAAAGTAATTGCAGAAGGCTGGAATACACAGAATAATGAATCCTAACTTTTGATAATGTTGTTAATTGGGAAAAGATAAAGGATCAAATGTAGCCTGTCTTTAAATTTAGCAAACTTTTTTTAAAATACATTCTGAACTTTGAAAATACTCCTTCAAATTTTGCTGAGGGTTTTTTTTCTTTTTTGTCTTTTCAGAGTAAGAAATCATACCAAATTTTTTACTGCATTGAGCTTTGGCTTTCAAATCTATATTTAAACTTCAGCCAATGATTTGAATGCATTATTTTATTACTTGTCTTTTAATAGTTGTTATGGTTACTCACTTATATATTTTTCCTCAAAAATAGATGTTTAATGAACTTATTTCCTAAACTAAATTCTATGTGAATGATATTCAAGTCTTCATTCATGTGAGTTCTGCTTCATCGGTACAGACATAGTGAATGATCCACTGGTTTTTATTCATAAGCCCGAAAGGCTTACGAGTTGGACAGGATACTTACCTCCAATGATTATATTAGGATCAGCAGAAATAAAAGTCCTTTCTACAAATGCATATGGAGAATTACTTTGACCCATTGTTTAATTTCCCGTATACAATGGTCTTTGGTTCTTATGAACATTCCTTTGAGGAATAAAGTATAGTTTTAAGACTAAATACCTAAGCTCCAGGAAAAATCATTCATTCTTGGTAATTTGCCTTTCATAAATCTAATTGTTGAGTGATAGAGTACTGCCTTTTAATTTACGTTGCTGAAGACACAGGCAATTTTTTCTTGTATATTCCAAGATATTCTAAACCTTGATATTATAAACGGTTCCACTTCAGAGTATTTTCATGGAGTACATAGATTTTTACATTCATATGAACATTTGTGTATACAGATAGAAAAAACATTTTATATATCTGATAGACAATATATCTTAATATATAAGGTAAAGTTAAGATACTTTTAACATTAAAGCAACACAATTTTTCTTCTCTAATATTTTCTGAAGGTTTATTAATAGAAAAATGTGGTAGAAAATAATACTTCATGTGAAATTACAATAATCTCTTGCAGAAATGTGCATGGACTTCAACTAATATGCCTATATATATATTAGTGATGATATTAGACCCAATCATGAAACATGAAACTAACATGCATTGCAATAAGTAATATAGCAATCGCAACCATATTTTAGTCAGGCTTTGGAAAAAGTGACCTGAAAAATTTTTATGTAAATTCTGATCTACTAATTTCCATTTTAATAAGAATGCTCTGTTTTTCCTAAGTGGAAGTTTTCATCAATCAGTTTTAGAACAATGAAACTGTTGATTCTAATTTGACCACATTTGTTGTCTACATTGAACTGTAGGTTTCAGGTCAGATTACAAAGCTTGGAGATTTTTCAAGCCTTTGTAGTGCCTTGGAAATAAAAGATGGATCAATAAATACATGCTACATAGATAAATTGAGTAAGTGAAATGTGTTTGTTATGATAAATTTTAGTGTTTTGCCACCTTTCAGAGACTCTTCTTTATCTGAAGTGTCATCTCATCTGGGAAATTTTCTTTGCTCAATGCCAGGATAAGGGCAGGGACTCTCTTAAGTATAGTTTTGACCTTCCACATGCAAACCTCTGTCAAAATACTTGCTACCTTTTACTGTAATAGAGCCAGTGTGTCTGCCCAAACTGCAGTCTCATGAGTCAAGGGACTGTGTTTGGAAGAGAAGCTGTGACATAGAAGGGGTGATTCAAAGTTCCAGCTGTGACTCATTGGCAAGTTATCCTGATGGACACATGCTTTTCACCAGTTTTGCAAACTTAAGTTTGGAATTTTAGACTGTATGAAAGCATTTCTCTCTGGTTAAAAAGACTTCGTTCCTACTCTTAAAACTATGTGGCTGTAATTGAGATCCCCTTCCAGAAGATCCTTTGTCCTTTATCTGCTTTTTATTCAAAATCCTTCCTCAAGCTTGTGTCTCCTTATATATTGCATTTTATATGTTAATTGCTTCCCCTAATATTCTTATTTAGTTACAGATTTGTATGATTCCCTGTCTCTTTCCAAATTTCTCCCTCTATGTGTTTCAGTGTGCTTTTCCATCTGCTTTTCTTTTTGTCCATGTCTGGATTTAGGTCTTCAGTTTACACAAGATTAACCTTTCATGTCTCATGGGTCAGATGCCTTATCTTCAGTCTTTGAAGTCCTTTGCAACTGATTCTCCAGTGATGCAGCCTCTCCACTTACTGCTCTTTAGCACAAAGCAGACACAACTGGCCTCGTGTTGGTGGTCACTTTTCTGAATGACCACAAATGTGTGAGTCAGCCAGCTGTGGCAGAAGGGACAGTCTGTAGCTATAAAACAGACTAAAACTAACCAGACCATCAGAGATCAAACACATGCCCTTGGCTGTAGTCCTTAAAACACTAATTATTAACAACTAAGTGAAATAGTAACCAATATACCAGCCATTTTAACTAGGTGGTAAATTCGGTTTACATGTCTTCAAGCATGAAAAGCACTTTCATCTACTGAATAAAAACCTAATATAACAAGCAAATTAGTACCACAGCTAATCACAATTTATATAACAAAATGGGCCTTTAAAGAATAGCTATACTATGATAGCCACATATATATAATATATGTATTTATTTTGGAAATATATATATTTTTTTGTTTTGGCGGTCCTGGGGTTTGAACTCAGGGCTTCATGCTTGTGAGGCAGGCACTCTTCAACTTGAGCCACTCCACCAGACCCAGGGAATATATTTTTACAATGTATCATGGAATATGATATCTCTTAAAAGGTATTGTCATTTTAAACATAAAACTGAAATATTAGAAATTTCATTGCAAATGATTATTGAAATACAAACAAATTGGTTTTATGGCAGATTTTTAAGGTTTTTCTACAAATGGAGAGAACTATAGTATTCAAAACATTCAGGAGTGATTTGGATGAATCAATTTACATTTTTCAACCCACAGCAGAGATCGGTAGGATAGCAGTTCAAGGCTAGCCTGGGGAAAAAGTTGGTGAGAACCCCATCTCAACCTTTAAAAGCCAAGCATCATTGCAAATGCCTGTCATCCCAGCTACAAAGGAAGCATAAATAAGAGGATCTCAGCCCAAGTCAGCTCCTGGCATAAATGTGAGGACCTATTCGAAAAATAAAGTGACAGGGTCTGGGGGCGTGGCTCAAGTGGTGAAGCCCCTGAAGACATCAAGCCTTAAAGAGTTGTTACCTACTTACCAGTGAGGCGCTGGACCACAAACCTGAGCAATTTGTATTCAGGAGACTGTGGGAGGATCTTAAACACTGTGTGGATGTTGCGCTACAGGTACAGATGTAGCTAGAAGAGAAGGTAGGAACAGCTTCGGAGGGTTGTGAAAGCCAGGAAAAGGGACCTGATCTCTGTTCTATAAGGGATGCCCCTCACTGAAGCTTTTGAGAGCACGTGTAACAGGATGGAAACAGAGTTGGGAAGATTGAGCCAGTGGTTAGTACTCAGGAGCGATTAAAGAATGGGAATCTTGATGTGGTTTTGGGACACTTTTGTGCTAAGATGTTTTTGTAACAAGTCATCAGGAGGTGATAAGGACCTGAACTGGGGTGTTGGCGATTATGACTCATTCAAATGTGTTGGAGGGAATAATCCTGCCTGTATTGAGATCCTTTACTCTCTTTCCCTCTTTCTCCTTCATAAATGTAAAAGCTCTTTCTAAATAGTCAAAAATGAATATGAAACTTTATCACAGAACACTTACATGGTTTACTTTGTGGACAATTTTATTTCCTTGAAAGTTTCCTTAACTGGCTCTCAGATTGAAACAATGCAATTCTCCTGCTCCCACCCAAAGGATTTCACTATAATACACTATCCACAACATCATCAGTGATCCTTTCCCATATAATTATAGGGTGTGCCACAGTACAGATGTCTCCATGCAAAGCAGGAGTAGCCTGCAATTAGTGAGAAGAATTCTGCAGCAAATGTGGTTAGAGGCAAAAGGTTTACTCTAAAATTGACAGCTCCATCTATAAATAGTTTGTTGGCTTTTTTTTTTTCCTTTCTGTCTTTGTCAAGGACATCTTTGCTTCATCTGAATACTTTCTACAAAATAATGTTGCAGCTATGGATGCCATATGTAAAAGCTGTTTTTGCTTTAGACTGGTTTCTCCCCGTGCAACATGGTCTGAATAATCCATTATAAAAATGCCTGCATTTTCCCTGCATCTGGAAGGTATGCATATGAATTTATAAGGCTTATGTGAGGCATAAGTCAGTGGTTAGTTCATCTGGTTGTAAACTATGTGACTATGTACCGTGACCACATTAAAACTGAACCACAAAGAAAAAGGGAGAATGGGCTCTAACCTATAATTGTGGCTCTCAGAATCAGGACCCTCACAAGCATTTAGTCCTAAATGTGTCACATGTAAGAGATGCTTGAAAAATCACAGTAGTTAATGTCTAACATGTGTGGCACGTGGAGTGGCAGGTTAGCAATTTTTGAAATGCTATTTTATGGGGGAAAAAAAAGATCCCTATTTATTCGATGCAAATGCATTATGGCTGGTCATGTATCCTATACTGAAATCAAAGACCTCTACTACACCAAATTCAATAAATTCCCTGCATGTCAAAATTAAGAATGTATTTTAGGAGCATGTTGAATTTGAATTCAAAATTAATTTCAACATTTCTTCATAAAATTATGGAGCCATTCTGTAAGAAAATAAACTTAAAATACAGATCAATATACACCTCTGTTTGGTATTTCAGATTAAGGCTGCTTTTGTATGTTAATGTCTTCAGAAAGGTCATCCAGGGTAGCAGCACATTACAGTCTATGGATGCCAAATTCCTTCTTCAGATACAATTCTGATTAGTAGCCAAAAGAACTCTGAAAAAATATGGTTGGTCACAGTGACCAACATATGCATATAAGAAAAATTTACAACTAAATTAGTTGGTTTAACTCAATATTTCAGTATTTTGGTATCAGAATTGAAAAATTAAAATAAACTTTTATGAATCCCTGAATATTTACATATTAAATCCTTTAACCTAGGTATAACAACATTTTAAGTTTCATGTTATAAAATAAAATGCTGTTTTTGCCTTAGTTTTCTTTACTCTTCATTAATAGCATTTGAATTATTCATAGCCTGTGGGCAAATTCTCATCTCAGTTTTACCTATTTGTGGTATCTGCATATAATAATTTAAAATTTTTTAGAAATAAGGTTATTTAAACAATGAGGTGACAAAAGAAGTTTTATTCTTTTTCCTGATTATATAAGTAATCATTTTTACTGTTGCAAAAATGTGATGGTTATCTATATGAAAAAAGTAATGAATATGCCCTAAAATCCCAAAATTCACCAAGGGCCTCAATTTAAGAGGCAACTCAACTGATTACTTTGATATTTTACTTTATGAGCCAGGCAAATGTGGATGAGTATCTTTTAGTCACTATTTTTTTTAAATATATGTGAAATTTTATATTTAAATATTTGAAAAGGAAAAACATAGATGTAGTTTTCTAATCTTTCATTCAAAATTGTAATCCTAGACTGCACTGTAGTCCCTTGGCCTCAGCTGCTCATGGCCCATCTCGAAATGTGTGGACAACATGTGAAGGGTTGAGTGGGCTAATGAGGACTGGGGTAGCTTGGATGCAGCATCAGGGTCCTCATTACCTGATGGACTGGGAAAAGACAAGGGAGTGATACCCAAGGTTCCTAAGATCTGAAGCTAAACCCTACCTTTGCAGAGGTCTCAGATCCTGACTGCCATATTTGCTCTCCATTGTGTTTTTATTTTAACTACAAGATGCATTATTAAAGAACTAAGGCTTCCTACCATGTAAGTTTTGAAATGTCTGAGAAATGTGGTTGGGGGAATGTAGGAAACTACTATCACCATGTTCTTTATTGTGCTTATTTGATGTGAAAGCCCCTTTTGAAAAACCAATTAGAGCAAATGAATAACATCTTTCCAGTGCATCATGCTATGACCTAGGATTGGGACCTTTATTAAAGAACAATTTTAAGAGTGTATTTTCTACTAAAGCTTATTTGTTTAAAAAATTGACACATTTGTATGTATTGATTTAGTCATTGAATTTTTTAAGCATTCAATAAATGTCCTTGAACAGTTTCTAATCTTTTTTTCTGGTGCTATTTTGTGATAGAAGAATATAATCTAAAATGTTAATTATTTTGATCTTGGCAGATGTATGGATTAATCCAAATTAACCTAAAAATGACAATGTTTTCCTGTGCTGTGATTCATGAGATGGTTGTACATATATCATTTTAAAAAATAAATTCATTTGAAATATTTCTTTATCTGTAGGCAAAATGGAGTGCAAAATGTATTATATATATTTTCCTCCTCCTTACAACTACTTTTCTTTCCCAATTAAGTTTACACATTTAAATAAAACAATCAGATTTTGGCTATTTTGTTTGCAATATATCTGTAATGATTTATCTCTAGAGTAGTGACTTGCTCACAACAGGGGTTAAATATTTTTGGAATGACTCTCTCTTTGCAAATCCCTTAATTATAGAAGTGTTTCATATTATATTTTGTTTCTGTGTTGCATTGTCAAATTCTTCATGAAGCCCTTTATAACTCTAGATCTTAGCACAGTGCTTATCACAAAGTCACTACTCATTAAATAGCTAACAGATTGATATTTAATGACCTGAATTTAGAAAGCAAGCAAAGTACCTTCTTCTGTAATTGTTTTTTTACATGATTTAAAAGGTTAATGCATTAAAAAGTTATTGTTCTAAAAGCTAGTATTATTATAACTGTGGTTTGTAATTCAACATTTTGTTTTCAACATAATTTAAGAGATTAATAAATTAAAAAGAATTCTTAGTCTATGTTTTTGAGAATACAATGTATAAGTGGGTTATTTTGTGATGTCATCAACTGATAGGCTTATAAAACAATAAAGTAGTTTCTGTATGTTTTGAAATTAAGCTGGTATAAATTTAGTGCTATAACTTTAAAATGTTTTATGTAATGCCCAAAGTAACCATGAAGAAAAATAGGTGTAGATATATAGAAAAGGAAATGACAAAAGAATTTAAATATTTCACTATAAAAAATTAACTAAGC
Organism: Castor canadensis; assembly: GCF_047511655.1. Classification (NCBI taxonomy): domain Eukaryota; kingdom Metazoa; phylum Chordata; class Mammalia; order Rodentia; family Castoridae; genus Castor; species Castor canadensis. The sequence goes on from NC_133394.1 coordinate 87,998,369, forward strand.
ATAGAGACAGTAATGCATGAAATGGAAGACATAAATCTAAAAGAGCTGTATCTGTTATATGGAAAGCAAATAGCAAAATGATAGAAGTCTCTCTTTATCAGTAATAAATGTAAATGAATTAAATTTGCTAATCAAAATATAGAAATTAGCAGAAGAGATAAAACATGTGACTTAATTAACTGCTTCCTGTAAAAGACTCACTTTAGATACAATAGACACAATGAAAGGATGGAAATAGTTATTCAATTTGTTATGGTTTAGATATAAACTCTACCCCCAAAGGTTCATGAGTTGAAGGTTTGATCTCTACGCACTGGTGCTATTACGAGGTGACAGGGTCATGAGTGTGCTGACCTCATCGATGTATTAATCCATTGTTGAGTTCATTAGCTATGTAAGCTAGTAGGAGATAGGACCTAATAGGAGGAATGAGGTCACTGGGGTAATGCCTTTGAAGAGCATACCTTGTCCCTAGACTTCTCTCTCTCTCTCTCTCTCTCTCTCTCTCTTTGCACTTCCTGGTTACCATGAGGTGAAGAACTTTGCTCTGCCATGTCCTTCCACTATTACATTTTTGCCTTGACACAGACTATAGAACACTGGAGACAGGCAATTATGCACTCAAACCTCTGGAACTATGAGCCAAAATAAATCTTTCATACCTTAAATTGTTTATCTCAAGTATTCTGTCATAGTGGTGAAAAGCTGACCACCACATTGTGGAAATAATAACTAAAAGAGTGCTGGGGTGGCTATACTGATATCAGACAAAACGGGCTTAAATCAAAAACATTTATAAGAGACAAAGGACATCAAGTATTGTGCATGGGGTCTTGAAGAGATATAGGTACAACCATGTTTATACCACCATTACTCACAATAGTCAAAAGGTGGGAGTAACCCATTTGTCTATTGAAGGATCAATGGAGAAGGAAAATATGGCATATATATACAGTGGAAGACTAGGAATATTTTCTCATTTCTTATAAAGGAGTACAATCCTGACATATGCTACAACATGGGCAGATATTGAAGAATGAAATAATCCAGTTATAAAGAGACAAATATACTATATGATTTCACTTATATGAGGTACATTGAGTAGTGAAAATCTCAGAGACAGAAAATAGTAATTTTTCAGGGATGAAAAGGAGAGAGGAATGGGACATTGTTGCTTAATGGTTTTATAAGATTAAATGAGTTATGAGGCTGGAAAGAAATTATGGCTGTTTTATGAATGAATTTAAATCTATATACTATGGTCTAAATGTATCAAAAATTGTATTGAAACAATATCCAGGGCAATAGTATTAAGAGATGGAATGATCAGGTCACAAGGGCACCTCCTTCATGAATGAGATGAAGACCTGTGTAAGAGGCTTTACACAGTGTTTGGCACGTTTACTTTTCTGCCCTTCCACCATGTGAGGACACAGCATTTGTCCTCCTTTCTTTCCCTTCCATCATTTCCACCAAATGAGGACATAGAAAGTAGGACCTCACCAGACATCAAGTACTTGTGCTTAATATTAGGGCTTCCTAGCCTCTACAACTATAAGAAATAAATCTCTCTTTTATTAAAAATAAAATACAGTGTATTATATTTTCTATTAAATACCATTAAATTACTTTTCCTGTTTTTTCCTCTTTTAATACTGCTACTGGAAAATTTTAAATTGTATATACAACAGGTATATACAACCTCTTAGCTGGGATTTGAATGAGGCCATGGTCTAGACTTTGATCATGATTGGCACACACTCTGTGCACAGGCTGTAAAACTCTTGTACAAGGTATTTATATGTCTAAATACCTTAATGTTTTCAGTGGAAATCTTTTCAATTCTTAATTTCCTTGGAAAATCCTAATAGTATTTCAAAATGTATTTTAATGGTTTTGTTTGTGAAATTGACTCTGTTCTAGGTGGGCAGCACTGACTGCTTTCTTGTTGATGATGTTCTGATAGCTATATGTATGTTAATGATTTCTCTTATCAAACTATATTGTAATCATTGCCAAACACTTAAATCCCACAGCAGGTTATAAGTTCCCCTACAAACAGGTAGAGTACTTAATATCTTGTGGAATACAAGACATAAATGGATTTAGTAGTCAAATAAATTTTGTTTGAATTATGTCCCCATTACTGAATGGATATGTGAATTTGAAAAATTATTTAAACTCTAATATGTATATGATACAAGGATTGCTTATCATATTACTTTTAGGATATAGCTTTTTTATATCAGCTTCCTCGCTAATTAACTTTTTTGTCAATAAAAGACACTTGTTTCCAGGCCCTCATCTAAGCTTAATGAGAGATTTCAGTGTAAGAGAATTATAGAAATTCAAACACATTAATAGTGTCAGTGTCAACTTCTTACCTTTTGGCAACTTCTTACATTTTGTATTTTTTAATTATGTCGTTTTTATAAACTATTGATTCATTATAATTAAATGGACATTTAATGCTTACACTCCAGAAAGGCCAGTTGAAAGATAATCTTTTCAGACTATTAGTGAAGAAGATGGGGAGAATAAGAAGAAAGTATGGTAGGACTCATCTAAAATATTGATAATTTTCCCAGAACTTCTACACACTGGAGGTTTAAAATATCAAAAACTGTTTTGGATGGCAGAAAGAGTGGAGTGCATCTGGGAACTTCTAAAACGGCAGAGGGAATGTCCAATGTGCTCACAGATGACCACTATTGAACCGACATCATAGCAGCTAATAATGAGACCACGATGAAGGCATGAATTGGAGAACCCATAATTCTATTATTCTTTTAAGATGAAATATGATAGAATGAGACTAAGAAGTGAAAAATAAACAAAATGATAATCATATATACCACAACTCAAAGCACTCACCCACTTCTAAAAACATACATTTTGAGTAAAGCCAGGCCTCAAAATGAATAAGCCTAAGTATTCTAAAACCTCTGCACCATTACTTTAAAAATACATTTAAAATAAGTTATTACTCTCTCTTTCCATCTCTGTAATACCCGTATTTAGTTTTTCTTTTGTAAAACAAGCCAAGAGAACTAGATAAGAGTGTTTTCAAACATTTGGGTTAAAATGATGACTAAAACTATTATATTTAGACAATTTTAGAGTAACTCATTTTGAAAGCTTAAATCATGTTTTTGAAAAATATGTTTTGTTCTTTATGCTAATTTGTGACTTCCTGCTTCAAGGGAAAAACTGCTTTAAAAAAACAAAAGCCATTTTCCTCTAACATCAAAAAGTGCTTACAAAATATTGTAGTCCTGAATTAATTGAAAATGAATAGAAAACATAAGGATTAAATTTCTACTGCATTTCATAGGAACTTGAATGTGAGAAAATGAAGAGGGCTTTGGACAAAATGAGCTTGAGATCTAATGTGAGATCATCTTTGTGAAAGCTGGAAGCACCTCTCTTTCCATGAGTATTTGCCTGTTCCAATTTTACCAGCAATCTATTCTATTCTCCTGTCCTTCTCCCCAGCTGATACCACAAAAGTATGGAACTTAAGAAGAATCTATAAAAAAATCTACAAGGGATTCCCTTATCATAATCACTTCTGTTAACCATCAGATCTGAAGAAGCAAGATTCTGGCTTAATAATCCATGAAACTGACTTGAAGCAAATATAATATTTATTATCTCTTATGTATGTAAATTTAATGAGCAATCTATTGATTTGTCAATAACTTTTTTACTAAGGATAAGTAATTATTAATAAAAATGAATACATTGTTATGAGTGTGTCACTCATAGGTCTCATCCTGTAATAGACTCCCTTGAAATTGTCTTTTGCTATCACCTCGCTTTTGCTCTTCTGCCTCTCTCTAATCCCTCAACTGAAAAGAAATCTTTAGATTCACAGAACCTAGATGGTCTGTGTAATTGCCTTCTTTAGTCACTAGCCACAGAATGTTAAGTCCATTGCAATGTTCTGGGAGAGGCATGGGTGTTGCTATGAAAATCACACCCAGTATAAAGTCTCATGACCTCCTTCCTTCCCCAGGCAAATTCCTTCACAGACCCGAGCCTGGGAAGGTAGAGCTTTGAGGAGCTAGTCCCTCTATCTTCTTCAAAGTTGGCCTTGAACAAACTTGATTCCTTCCTACCAATACTCATCTCTCAAGTGTTGGTATTTCTGTGGTAAGCAGTCCAAACACTTGACTCTGATAATCATTCCATGCTGCTTTGGAGTGTGAATAACCCATTGCAGGTAAAAAGTGGCCAAATCCTTAGTTTCAAATTTTGGTAATTCATTGAATGCTATGAAAATGGGTTTCTCAAAATTTGTGGTTTTAGTTGTTGGACAAGAAAATATGTGTCCCTCAATTACATAGTAAGAAAACAAACAAATTGGGTATTATCATGTCCCTACTTTTACATAATCATGGAGGGACTGAGCTCAGACTAACATTTTGGTGCACAACTGAAAATATATGCAGTGTTTTAGATGACCGTTTTTGGTTAGACTTAAGAGTTATATGTAGATATGTGTTGATCCTGCAAAATTCAAACTTGCTTACACAAACTGGGCTGTGAAAAGGACAAATGCAGAAAACCTATTTGAACAAACATTTCCAGGCACAGAGTTTGTTGATGCAGAAATACAAAGAAAAGAAACCTCAGAAATAGTTTATTTACTTAACAACTTTGGCCATTTGCCTATTAATAGTATATCAAGCCCACAACCACTGCAAAAATAACATTTAAACGAAGGAGACTTAAAACATACAATCCATATAGTGACAGCATCAAATATCAACACTGCTTCCACTTAATCTAATTTATTTCTGCCTTCTCCAACGATTGCTTAAATTTTTCACTATTTCTGCAAGATATGATTTTTTTCTCATCTGTCTAGTCTATAACTCATGGTTTAGAAGTTTAGTTCAAAAGTTATAATAAATCCTATTGCAACTCATTCATACTTATGACACAAAATCAATCAAGGCAAAACTTTACTTCAAAGATTTGCCTGATTCTTGCAAATGATTTACTAAACCAGTAGAGTGGGAGAGAGATCTGTATTTTTTGTAATGTTGCTAAAGCCCCAATTCAATGCTCCTAAGGAATTAGATTTTAAATTATATTTTAATTGAATTTTAGTTTTAATACTTGCAAGTAGTTGTAAGTGGCTATCATATTAGAAAGTTACCATCTGATAACAATTTCATACTACATACATAAAATCACATTCAGTGTGTAATAATACTATATACATTTCAGATAAATTTATTGGGATGTCATTCATTTCAACTGATTGCATATGTGTTCTTTTGTTTGGTGACTAGTTGCTGAAGTTGTTTATATTTTTTTATAACCCTGCCTCTTAATGTGGTTCTCTCTGCTTCTGAGAGCACATGTGAATAACTGAGATTTATGCAGTTAACCCACATATTTGTCAATATGACGTTATGTGAGGAAATGTGGTCTGAATTCCCTTCTGAATGAGACTCTACCTTTCTCTTTTTCTTTCTTCCTTTCTCTCTTTCTCTCTCTTTCTTTTTTCCTTTCTCTCTTTTTCTTTCTTCTTATCTCCTTTCCCTTCCCTTCACCTCCTTTCCCTCCCTTCTCCTCCCCAACCCTCCCCTCCTCTCCCCTCTTTTCTTTTTGAGACAATCCTGCTATGTAGCCCAGATTGGCTTTAAATTCTCAATCCTCCTGCCTCCGCCTCCTGACTGGGAATACAGTCACATGTCCTCATGCCCAATTGAGATTTTACATTTTCTATTAATCATTTATGTATGTGATAACACCATTTAACTCCTTGAGATCTTTACGCATTGGCCTTTATTCCCTGTATTGTGTTCTTTCTAAGTCAGTTTGCAAATATTTAGGAAAAATTTTTTGAAAAGCATACTAGTAAAGCACATGTTACTTATATTCTCTATTTAGCAATGACATGCTCATTCCTGGATTTCAGTGTTAGGTTCTCTGATGTGCAAGGAGAGTTGACTTCTATCTTATCAACATAATTCATCCTCTGAAATGTGCTGTGTCTCAATAATTGCTCATGTATATTATTAAGGCTCTCCTGTCTACAAGAACAATGCTAAGTACTTTACATGGATTATTTCATTTAACCATCATTACTACTCTTAAAAAGAGGTACAATTATGCCACTGATATCCTTTTAATTAAACATAAAGGTTAAATATGTGCCCAGGAGAATCAAGAAATAGCAGAGCTGGAATTGTAATTTAGTCTTTCTGACTTTAAAGACGACCTATTTAAATACTTTTCCCTGAAACTCTTACCCATAATAGAATTTTTTTTGTTTTCATGAAACAAAAGGAGACTTGTTGAGTAACACATTTTCTTTCTCTAGAATAATAATGATCTAGGGGCATGGCTCAAGTAGTAGAGCACCTGCCTAGCAAGCACAAGGCCTTAAGTCCAAACCCCAGTACCTAAAATTAGGTTCACGATTATTTGAAACAAGTTAAGATGTACTTATTGATAACTTAAAAGGTTTTATTCCCTTGAGGAGGAAGCGTGAGAAGAAAATATATGTTTAGTGTTAATGTAATTGGAAATTTGAAAAACCTCCATTATATAGTTCACCGATAAACATACTCAAAAACTGGTGTTCCCATTAGGATTTGATCATGGAAACAGTTTCTGCTATTTTGCATTCGGGGTGAAATATTTCCATCATTAAATAAATGTTTTTTGCTCACATATGATAGTCAGGACACCGTCATCAGATAAATCGCAGTATATCATGATTATTCTGCTAATAATGGTTTATCTTATTCAGGTTTCTATGACAGAGCACCACACACTGGATGGTTTATAAAGAAAAAATTATTTTTCACCGTTTTGGAGGCAGCTTTAAAATATATGACCAACCTAATAAACTTTTAAGCCTGATAAACAGGTTAAATGTAGTCAAGTGTAGATTTCATCAGGATTGCTCCCAAATCTGCTTCCCAAGGACTATTTTCTTACATGAATCTCTACTACTCTGTAGTTCTGAAGTACACCTGAAGCATAATACCTGTCAGTATTGTTTTATTATTTTTTCATTTGTATGTGATGGAAATAACTGAACACCTAACTTTATGGATATTTGGGACAGAATAATTTATCAGAATAGTAATAAAATCAGCTTCTACTAATTCTATATCAGGTAACTTTTTATTAGTATTAACGTTTTCCAAAATTAATGAAGTAAATAAAGTAGATTGATTGGATTAAGTTCTAAGAGAAATTAATAGTGCCTTCTAAAACCTCACACTATTTTCCTCCCAAACCTTCACCAGAATACTAAGTCAGTTTCTTCTTGATGCTTAAGTCACTCCACTACAAGAATAAAATGATTACAAAGGCATGCTTGGTTTTCAGGATTGTGGTGGTAAAAATAGCCTCAGTTAAACCCTAAAGATATGATATCCTTATGCACCTTATTTTCTGTTCAGTACTGGTCAGAATAAAGCCAACTGTATATTTTTATGCAGATAATAGGTATTCACCTGTATTTCTGAGACATTTTTATAACCAAATCTCCACAGTATTTTAGTTTTCCCATTTGTGAAAATCTCCAGATGGAAATATAACATCATCCTATATGTTAATCATTTTTCAAGAGCTGTATTTCAGCAACCTTCAAGCAACTCGGCAATGTTCCGGGAGGGAAGATATAACAGATGAAGAAAGTATGAAATGTTTATGTTAATTCAACCACACTTAATTTACAGGCTTACCCATTCCAATGAAAACCAAGCCTTTGAAAACCCAAGAACATATTGTCTAACCCTAAACCACTTTCAATAAATAAGAACTTTTCAGTTACCACAAAAAATTATGTTTTAGAGGTCTATTATGTGTCCTCCTGTCCTTCCGTATAATGGCTTTTCTCTTCTTCCTGATTCCCTCCAACCATATAAATTCGCCAGTATAAACTAAGCACTTAATACGGTTAGAAAACCATATTCACACACGCACACACACACAAACACACACACACACACACACACACACACAAAGAGAGAGAGACAGAAAGATAAACAGAGATTTTCAAACAAATTTATCCATAATTCTAATAAGATACCACTTACTTAAGATATACTAGACAATGAGCCCATCACTATGCACTCATGTACACACACACACACACACACACAACCCAAATAAATGTACATATGTGAGAGATAGATGTCAATATATCTTATTTTATCTTCTCAAAACAGCCAGATGAGATGGGGACTAGTTTTTAATTGCCAAATGAATATGAAGAAACCACAAGTTTGCCAGGTAAAATCAGTTATACAACTTATCCAACAGTTACTTCAGCTAGTTACTGGTACAATAAGACTTGCAGATCTGTCTTTTTTTGTTCTGTTTTATTTTATTTTATTTTTTGGCAGTATTGGAGATTGAATTTAGGGCTTCACACTTGCTAGCCAAGTGCTCTACACTTTACCCACATACCCAGTCCTTTTGATTTTAGTTTATTTTTTACATAGGGTCTTGTGCTTTTTTCCCAGGCCAGGCTTGGACCATGATTCTCCTACCTGTACTTCTCAAATAGCTGGGATTACATATGTGAACCACAATACCTGGTTACACACTTATTTCTACCTAATGTTCAAGTCCATAAACTTTTGCTTTCCAGCGATGATTGCTTAGTGAATGTCAAGCACTTTGTTCAGGTGCTAAAGGTACATATAAAGAGTGAAAGTCCAAGTCATTTGCCTTTAAAGTGTTCATGGTTGAATTGAGGAAACAGTAGATTGTGTTATTTTCTACATTTAACTAAAATCTGGACTCTCAACATGTAATCCCTAGATTAGCAGTATCTACTTTCTTAGGGATTTCCTAGAAATACAAACTCTTGAGCCCCACCCAGACCTACTAAATCAGAACATGAGACTTAGTTCCAGGGTGTTTTTTGTGTACAGAGAAGTTTCAGATCCAGTAGCTTAAAGAGATGAGTTGGAGGGTACATATAACTTTTCTGGGTGATGTGGGACAAGACTTCCTAGAGGACTGACACTAGAGTTGTGTCAGGGAGGATAATAATAATATGATTGTATAGGTAAAAGGGACAAATTTAGCAGAAGCTGGAAGAGACTGAAGACCAAAACTGAAGACCACTTGTTTTCATAAAGTATTAGGCATAGGGACTAGAAATTACTATGACAAAAAGGGCGCGAATTGATGTTTCGGCAAAACTTGTGTTTTCTGTTAGCCACATAAAGGTTACTAACCACAGTTCCCTTAAGCTTCCTCAGGATGACCTGAGGTGGTTGAGGGAGTTGCTTTGCCATCCTGGGAGGGAATGAATGCTAGTATATGAGAGAATCAGAAGGAAACGTTAGACTCAGGTGCTTCTCAGAAACTCTGAAACCCAGCTGGGCTATGACTGAGTTACAGTGACCAAAGGGAAGGAAAGGGATTAGAAGGATGAAAAAAGGGGGTTTTAAGTAAAATTTGAGTTAATTTCATTCTTAAAAAAATGCAACAATAGTCACCAAAGGGAAACTAAGATTAACCACATTGATGGATGTGGACCTCATATAGTTACCATATGCATTCACCACATAGAACAGGACTAGGGTACTGTCTGAGCTGTTCTTGATAATGAGAGGGTCAAGAATCAGCACTACACATTTCCATTCCTTCCTTCCTGTATCATAACAGTGTTCTGTTATATACAAGTTTGGGAATATTGTTTTCTAGTCATCAAATCCATTTTACAGTGAAAATCTCTGAATGTCTTATTTCTCCATGATATTGATCAAGTGTGTCAGGACAAATTTCTTTGCAAAAATGGTATAAACATTTTTCACAGTGGAGGATTACATTTGAAGTAAATACTTAGCACCTATCACTGGGGAAGCTGGGGTTCAGAAGTTGCTAACACTGTAGCAACCTACAAACATTCTAGGAACACTGGGGCCTCCAGTGGCCAAGGCTCAGCTACAAATTTAGCATTCTCTCCTTTTAAGCATTCCAAAATATTTTTGTGATTGCCTTGATAGGATTCCAGTAAAAAACAGCTGTCAAAATGTATTGGAGATTTTCAAACCTCCTACACAGCACTGTTACTATAATTGGATGAAGTTTTTTTTTTTATTTGACTTTAGAAAGGTTGTGGGAGGCATAATTTAGGTTTGGTCAAACTTTTATTAATGTTCGTAGAAGAACTATAGTCCATAATTAGAATTTGGTTTTTAAAGTATTTCATATTTCAAAATGTAACAAAGCACATATGTAGCCATTTATCTTTATAGTTTCATTAATCTGAAAGTCAAACCCTCTTGGGCTATTGTGTGTACACAGTGTGGCAAATCACCACTGTGTAATCTGTGGGATCTGCAATATCAAATAGCCAAGGCAATTTGCTCACCAGTGTTTTTCTTGGTTTTAATCGCTCCTCCCTCACCTCCTTTCTACAACAAACTATGACTTAATTGCACAAAGGTTATCCTTTTAAAACCATGGCATGAAGACAGCCCATAGTACTATAGCTATTTATGCAGAAATAACAGCCCTCCAAATAGAGGATCTATTTTACTAGTCACACATCCATTACAACTGTGTTAGAATTCAGAGTAACCAGTTTACTGGCTAAGTAAGGGCCAAATTTCAACATCTCAAAAAAATATGTGGAGACCCTTTCTGAAATTGAAAAGAAAATAAACCTTAAAAGGGATTTTTTTTCATTACTTTGTTCTGCTTGGCTCTAAGCATAGAGTTTTATTGCCAGATTCAAGAAGGGTACCTCAAAAAATATTATTTTACTTCACCGAATTACTTTAACTGTATTTTGAAGCAAGGCACTTTCCTGTATTGGTGGAACCAATTACAGACTCAATTAAAAAAAGATATACTTTGTGGACAAATACTGTCTACTAATCACTGGGGAAAATATCTATTCATATGGTTTTAGTAAACAACTGTAATTATGCCTAATAGAACAGAACTTTCATCCTGAACTCTTGCTGTCCAGGTAGCCTAATGATCCTGAGTCTCCACAGAACAAATCCATTTCCATGTTAAACAAATTTATCTACACAAGAACCCATCATTTCAAATTTACACAATTTCTAGTTATAAATGTTTTGAGCTGGGCACTGGTGTATCATGCTTGTAATCTTAACTATTTGGAAGGCTATATGAGATCATGAGGATCACTTTTTGAGGCCTCCCTACAAAGGGAGTTAGGGAGACCCTTATCTCAGCAAATAGCTGGTCGCAATGGTGCACCTGTCATCTCAAGTTACATGGGAGGCTGGGATTTGGAGGATCACAGTTCCAGGCTAACTTGGGAAAATATTTTTGCAAGATCCTATCTCAATGGAAAAAAGCTAGGAGTGGTGGTATGAGCCTGTCATCCAACAAACATAATGAAAAGGTAAGCTGTGTATTGGGAAAAACGCTTGCAAACCATGTATTTGATAAAGGTTAATATCCAAGATATATAGGGAATTCATACAACTCAATAGTAGATAAAAACAAATTAATAAATGAGCAATGGTCCTAAATACACATTTCATCAAAGAAGACATAAAAACAGCTAATAGGCATGGAAAGGTGTTCAACATCACTAATCAGAACCACAATGATCACATCTATCAGGAAGGCTGCCATCAAAAATATAAGAGAAAATGTTGACCAGATAGAATGGGCAACACACTGTTAGTGGGGATAGGTTCTATGACAATTAAAAATAGAACTACTGTATGACCCAGCAACTCATCTTCTGTGTATACACCCAAAGTCAAAGAAATCACCACCTTGTAAAGATATCTGCACTGCCATGTTCATTGCGTTATTAGGGCACTTGAAACATGTTATTTTACTTCATTGAATTACCTCAACAGTATATTAAAGCAAGGTACTTGCCTGTGTTGAGAAAACACAGTATAGACTCTTTGAATTTAAGAAGTTATACTTTGTGGAAAATATTAAGTCTACTAATCACTGGGGGAAATACTCATTCATATGGTTTGAAAAAAAGACTAGAGATCTAATTATACATTGTACATTAGTGATCTAATGTATACTAGAACTATAAATACTAACATTGAATTATATGCAGGATTTTTGCTAAATGAGTACATTTTAGTTGCTCTTACCACATACACCGTAAAAGGATAATTATGTGAGATAATGGATACATTCACTTACTTCCTAATTGAACCATCTTACTACTGCATGTATTTCATACCAGACACCTTAAATATATACAATAAAATTTATTTTTAAAAAAGAAAATATGAGCTGATAAGCAGAAGACTTTTAACACATGTAAAATAAGACTCATACTTTAAAGCAAAAACAATAGTGCAGGTGATAAGCAAACATGACATGATAAAGTTGCAATAACAAAATCTTTTAAGAGTTTTCTTTTTATCACTGGAATAGTCAAAGTTTCATATTTTCTTAGCAATGAACGACACTGAGGTTTGGAAGAATCTATCAGTCAACCTGTCCTGCCAAAATACATTTCAAAAAAAAATTATTTAATGCAACTTGTCTTCTTTATCAATCACAAGCCATTTACTTGGTTTGTAATAATGGAGCATGCCATGTGAACAGTGGAACATCAGAGCATGAAACTAAACAGTTATTAAACTCTTGATTAATGAACTGAATTAAGTAAAAACAAAATCAATATTAAAAGATGAAGAAAGAAAATATTTAAAGCAAGAAGAAAACAAGATCGACAGACCCCTGGCAAATATAACTAAAATGAGGAGAGAAAAAACCCAAATCAGTAAAATCAGAAATGCAAAAAGGTAGTAACAACAAACATCATGGAAATCCAGGGAATCATTAGAGACTACTTTGAGAAACTATATTCAAATAAATTTTAAAATCTTGAAGACATGGGCAAATTTCTAGATACTTATGACCATCCGAAATTGAACCAAGAGGATATTAATCACCTGAATGTATCTATAACACAAAATGAATTGAAGCAGCAACCTGATGGATTCTCTGCTGAATTCTATCAGACCTTTAAAGAAGAACTGATACCAACTCTCCTTAAACTTTTTCCACAAAATAGAAAGAGAAGGAACACTGCCTAACTCATTCTATGAAGCCAGTATTACACTCATCCCAAAACCAGACAAAGATACCACCAAAAAGGAGAACTATAGGCCAATCTCCTTAATAAATATCAGTGCAAAAATCTCAACAAAATAATGGCAAACTGAATCCAACAACATATCAGAAATATTATTCACCACAACCAAGTCGGCTTCATCCCAGGGATGCAGGGGTGGTTCAACATGGAAATCTATAAATGCAATACAGCGTATTAATAGATGCAAAGACAAAAACCACTTGATCTTCTCAATGGATGCAGAAAAAGCCTTTGATAAGATCCAACACCACTTCATGATAAAAGCTCTAAGAAAACTAGGAATAGAAGGAATGTACCTCAACATTGTAAAGGCTATATGTGACAAACCTACAGCCAATATCATACTTAATGGAGAAAAACTGAAACCATTTCCCCTAAAGTCAGGAATGAGACAAGGGTGCCCACTGTCCCCACTCCTATTTAACATAGTCCTGGAATTCCTAGCCAGAGCAATTAGGCAAGAAGAAGACATAAAAGGAATACAAATAGGTAAAGAAACTGTCAAAATATTCCTATTTGCAGGCAACATGATCCTATATCTTAAAGACCCAAAAAACTCTACCCAAAAACTCCTAGACACCATAACAGCTATAGCAAGCTGGCAGGATACAAAACAAACTTACAAAAATCATTAGCTTTTCTATACACCAACAATGAACAAATACTACATCCTATAGTGTCGGAGACAAGGCTCCCTTTGTGAGCCATTCTGTCTTGACCTTGCCCTGGAACATTTTGCGGTTGTTTGTCCCAACTTCTCCATCTCCAGCACAAGATGGCGCCGTCCCTGCTTCTCTTCCGGGAGTTTACCTTGCCGCCGGCGTGAACGGGCACCCTATAGCAGAACCAGCCAACCAGCCTGCACCTCCTCATACCCCTCACTCCCTCAGCACATAAATACCCCTGTGTGAACAATAAAATTTTGCAGCTTGATCAGAACTCTTGTCTTGCTGTCTCCTTCGTGTCTCTTGTCCCTTCATTCTTCCCCTTCTAGGTTGGCTACCCACACTGATGTGTCCTGCAGGACGGGACATCTGGCGCCCAACGTGGCTGTAGCTATTCCTTTGATTGCGGGGAGAACACCGTCCTCCGGGAAGGCTTGGGCCCAAGCAGAGTTTGCGATCGCCTCGGCAAACGCAACCGAGAGACAGATCCAGGAGGAGAGTGAGGATGGCGAACGGTGAGTGACCCACCCTGGGACAAGCAGTGCCGTCACATGATTTGTTTCTTTCAGGCCTCAAGGAGGCCCTCAAGACACCAGGGGCGCGTGTTAAGAAAAAAGACTTGAGGTCATTATTTTGTTACATAGGAGATTTATGTCCTTGGTTTCCTCTCGAAGGAACCATTGATGGTAAAAGATGGTTCCGGGTCGGAGACTGTTTAAAAGATTATTATGAATCTTTTGGCCCCGAAAAGGTCCCTGTGACCGCCTTTTCTTATTGGAACTTGATTAATGACATTCTCAAAAGTGCACCCTTTGATAATGGTACTTTAAAACTTGTTAAAATTGGGCAAAATGCTATGCAGACGGCTTCCCGCCCTCCTACAGGGGTCTCTGATGGTGGAGGACCCACGGATGCTGTCAAACATCTTCAAATAATCGAGCTTTTAAAACCCCAAATCCCCGAACTCACATATCACCCCTTAATGTTGCCTAAATCTCAGATTCCAGATTTAGATCCCAATACATTAGATATTTTGGGAAGTACCTTCTCCTTGCTTAACACTTCCAACCCCACCCTTGCTAAGGATTGCTGGTTTTGCATGACCACAGGAGCAGTAATGCCCATGGCAATACCTGTCAACTCCACCATAAATAATCAGGATACCTGCCAATCTGGACTTCCCTTTAAAGTACAGCCTATGGATGCACCTACAGTATGCCTTCAAGGCAGGATGCAAAATAATTCTTATGATATTGACGTTGGGGTTAGTTCTTTTGGAAATTGCTCATCAGTTCTAAATTATTCCTCACCCACCCCAGTTCTTTGTCCCCCCAACGGTACAGTTTTTTTGTGTGGAGGAAACTCAGCCTTCCCTAG
The DNA here is from genome assembly GCF_047511655.1 of Castor canadensis. Taxonomy (NCBI): domain Eukaryota; kingdom Metazoa; phylum Chordata; class Mammalia; order Rodentia; family Castoridae; genus Castor; species Castor canadensis. The sequence continues at coordinate 88,013,525 of NC_133394.1, forward strand.
GCTTCCAGCAAATTGGACTGGTGGCTGTGTTGTTGCCTTATTACTCCCAGACATTACTGTTATTTCAGGAGATGAACCTTTGCCCATTCCTAGCTTAGACACCTTAATTAAAAGACATAAACGGGCAATACAAGCCTTGCCACTCCTTGCCAGCCTTGGAATAACAGCAGCTATAGGCACAGGTACAGCTGGCTTAGGCATGGCTATACACTCTTACCGTCGCCTATCTCAACAACTTATAGATGATGTACAAACTCTATCTGGAACCATTAAGGATTTACAGGACCAAATAGACTCCCTGGCAGAAGTGGTCCTTCAGAACAGGCGAGGCTTAGATCTGCTAACAGCCAACCAGGGAGGTATCTGCTTGGCCTTAGGGGAAAGATGCTGCTTTTATGCCAATAAATCAGGCATAGTATGCACCAAAATTAAACAGCTTCAAGAAGATTTAGAAAAGAGACGAAGGGAGCTATTTGAAAACCCCCTCTGGACTGGGCTTAATGGAATTCTACCCTACCTTCTTCCACTATTAGGCCCCTTGCTAGGTCTACTTTTAATTGTGATCATAGGGCCCTGCATTATAAACAGGCTGATACAATTCATTAAAGAACAAATTAACACCTTAGCCTCTAAGCCTATACAGGTCCATTATCATCGCCTGGATATGGAAGACCGTGCTCCTGAGACCCTCCTTTCAATAAGAACTCGCTAAATGCTCCATCTGGGTTTCCAAATTTTCTCTCTGCCACCCCCTCTTCTTATATAACATTCTTGACCACTCATCGCCCATTGGGCCCTCCTCCACTGGGCCCCTCTGCTTGGGGGAGGCAGCACCCAGGGAGAGTGATCATAAAGGCTTTTCTAAACGAGGGTGCAGGTAAGACTGCAGGAGGGTGGATCCTAGGATCCCCAGACCCAAGACCTCTGTATGACATGCCCTGGTGCATGGCGGTTGGCATGCTCCTAAAAAATCCACCTCCTCAAAAAACATGCCGAGGAGACTCTCTTGAGAACTTAGCAAGGACGCTTGCTTACAAAGCAAAAATGATCTCTACCCTGAGGAACTGGGCCTCTGTCATCCCCTCTCAATAAGCCGACATATTCTGGTCATGTTTGTATAAGAATAAGGGGGAAATGTCGGAGACAAGGCTCCCTTTGTGAGCCATTCTGTCTTGACCTTGCCCTGGAACATTTTGCGGTTGTTTGTCCCAACTTCTCCATCTCCAGCACAAGATGGCGCCGTCCCTGCTTCTCTTCCGGGAGTTTACCTTGCCGCCGGCGTGAACGGGCACCCTATCAGAAGTCCTATAGCAGAACCAGCCAACCAGCCTGCACCTCGTCGTACCCCTCACTCCCTCAGCACATAAATACCCCTGTGTGAACAATAAAATTTTGCAGCTTGATCAGAACTCTTGTCTTGCTGTCTCCTTCGTGTCTCTTGTCCCTTCATTCTTCCCCTTCTAGGTTCGCTACCCACGCTGATGTGTCCTGCAGGACGGGACACTATAGCTTTACATCCATTTATAAAGGAAAATGAGTTGGTGCATACATTGCAACTAAGTGATAAGTGGAAGTTTTACTGAGACAGTTAACGAAAAAGCATTGTACTGTGGTTAAGACAGCAGATTCCTGAATAACATTTGCTCCACCATTTGCTAGTTATGTGACCTTGGAGAAATTGCTTCATTATTCGAAGCCTTAATTTCCTCATTTTAAAAATGGAAGTACCTTGTGGTACCTGAGTAGTAGCCAGTCTGCATAGTGGCCTCAATGGTTCTGTCTGCTGGTTGGGCTTTCAGTAGGCTAAGGGTTCTTTTGCTCTGTTCAAATGGAAATCACAGATAGGCAAAGTGCAGCTCCCTTAGCATCAGCAGCTCAGAGTTTAGGGTGTCAGGACCCTCTACTTTTATTGTTAACACTCTGGGACTTAAGTGCCAGTGGCTCAGCACCCGGCAGCTAGTGTTCGAGTTCTGAGCTTGGGGTGTCAGAACCCTCAGCTCTTAGTGTTACAGTTTGTTGGCAACCAGAGCCAGTACTTCTTGGTGTCTTTCTGATGTCTTTCAGTGGACAGGGTATATAGTTCCCCTTTGGCAATCTTGTCCCTTTTCAGACCTTTACCTTCTGAAGCCTCAGCTCTCCATCTTCTCTTAACTTCTCAGCCCTGTGTAGTCCTGATTCTCTGCAGTCTGTTCTCAGCTGCTCTCTGAAACTCTTCAACTGCCTTCCAGTTGCTACTGCTGGGTGTGCCTGGGAGAATCGTCCGCTCTTGGTGTTACCAGCCTGGTCTGCTCTACCCATACCAAAGATAAGAAGTAGACAGTAAGACACTGGGATGAAGCGCTATTAAGGCTTAGGCTGCCGCAGCCGGGGAGCAGCGAGCATGATAGAAGTGTCCCCGGCTGACTGTTGAGGGAGTGAGAGGAGAGCTGCTCATGCAGCCAGTGACACTTGTGCACAATCTCCATTTCTAACCACAAGCTTCCTGCCTACTCACACAGCCTGCAGTTCTACTGGGCCTGCCTGCCTCAGTTGTCGTGGGTGGGGAGTTGCCATGGTTCCTGTGATTGAAACAAAATCTCTTTAGGGCAGATACAGTTGGTTTGAAGTGTCCTTTGGGTGTTTTGGGTAGGATGGGAGTTTCCCTGAGTAGCTGTGAAATGTTCAAAGCAGCCAGAACTGTCATGATGACACGATGATAGCTCAAGGAATCACTGAACAAGCAGCTGCTTGATTAACATCTCCTGGTTCTTCCCAAAAATGACTGGGCTGAAGCTGCAGCTGCTAGAGCCCTTATGAACGTTCAGAAGAGGCAGCAATATCGATTATACACCTCCTGGACCCACAGAGACAACTGTAGTGGTTTCAATCCAGCCTCTGTTCCTGCCCAGCCTGAGGTCCTGTTCAGGGTACTCTCCTAGGCAGCTGCAGCAGCAGTAGGCCAGGGAGGAGTCCAACAGTTGTCAATCAAGCAACTGAACTGCTTGCACCTGAGAGCTTCAACCACTTACAAAGGAGAAAACTTTAAGGAGTACTTACAACAAAGATTTAATGATGAGATTAACATTTTCTTCATTGAATTTTATTTGACAATGCCTAACCCCTAACCAAACACCCTTAGGGAGTGTTGGGCCCTCCTGATCTGTCTCAGTAGTAAAGACAGTTGTGTGGTCCACCTCTATAATGAGTAGGACTGAATTGCAAAACCAATTAATTATTGTGTAAATGACATAGTGTCACTTCCCATGTTCAATCATAAAAGATGCTGAGACTTCTTTCTTGTTTTTATCTGATTACTCACTCTTCTGTTTTGGAAGTAGATATTCCATCTAAGTCAACAGTCAAGCCTCCAGACAGTTGTTGCCTTGTAACATTTTGATTAAAACATCATAAAAGAATATATTTCACTTATGCCTCATATAGCTGGTATTCTCTCTGTTTTATGTGTTGGAAGAACCAACTCAAACTCACTTAAACTGAAGCAAAAGGGGAAAAAGTATAATTTGTTGTTCCAAATAACGGAAGGTGAAGGATATACTTTTTGTTTTTTTAACCACAAATTGCTAAACTCAGGAGTTTAAACATTATCTCCCTGGTCTCTCCCTATTCTTGGACTTGCTCACCTCCATTTTAGTTCTAGAGTTCTTCACAGCAAGATGGCATCTAGCTGTTTCAGCCCTACATCTTAGGTTGCAGTCCACTGGGAATGAAAACATTTCAGTTTTCCTTTGACTGACAATGTCAGTGTCTCTGAACCAATGGCAGAATCAGGGAAATGAGAATCTATAATTGAAAGTGGAAGAGGAGATGCCTGTTAGAAGAAACTAGGGTCTTGTGGTTAGAAGACTGAATGGCTGTTGGACAAAAAAAAAAAAAAAAAAAGATGTTGAATAATAATTGCTTGAACTAGATGATATTATCACATTCCACAAAGAAGGATGGTAAAACACAGTGCTATAAGTAAAAGAACCACTCAGATTCCAGGGCCTATGTGCTATACCATGTTGCTATATTGTCTCTCTAAGGCATCTTATGGTTTATTATTCTTTTGTGGCTTGACAATTTGGATGTTTCAGATACTACATGTATAGATAATAAATTATACTCCAGTCCTGTACCATTTGTTCAACTTTTCAGTTACCTAATCTAGCTCAATTATGAAACCTAAATCTGAGTCACATAAAATATAGTATGAGCCATAACAATGTATAATCTTGTTAGGGAACTCTCCCCTTCTAATCAAAAGATGGACAGTGATGCTTGTCATTTTCCTCTCAGCACCTGTAAATAGTCTTGGTTTAATTTCCAGTAGACTAAAAATAAATATTGAATATGTCATAAATTTCTATACATTTTTACTGTGTTATTGTACATATTTTATGCAACAAAAACATCTGGGCATATTTTATATGTAGTATTCTGTGTAATTGCTATGGGAATAGAAAGAAGTTCTTGTTGAAGATGTCACAGTGATAAAGGATTCTGAAAAAATGACAATGTCTTTTAAAAACATGCAATAGCACAAAAAACTATCAGCAGTGATAACACCAAATATAAGTAATATATCACTACTAAATGCCAAATGAGTTGTAAGCAACAGCAGCTGAGGAAATCCTGGTAAAGAAAATGAAGGGTGGGGACAGAGTGAGAGAAGGAGGCAGCTTCTCAGAAAACTTTTTGGAAATTGCTTGATAATGAATATGAATTGCAGATGTGAAGGGGAGGAAAGAAACCATTCCAGGTAAGAATAAAAAGCATGAATAATAGCAAAAAATGGACAACAGTGGCAATAAAACTACAGATATGAGGAAGAGGTGAGGAATCGTGCCACTTGTGGGGAATAATGGTGGAAAAGTGGAATAAATAACGAGCACAGGTATTTTCAAGCTCTGTGGCAATGCGAAGCTTTGAGTCAGTGGGATTCTTGAGAGTAATTTTCCCAACACCTGTTACATATTGCATTTTGCATATGCTTGCTTCAAAGAAAAGCTACACTGCTTTACATACAAATAATTAAATAAAATAAAGGTAGACAGGTAAAAATTGAGCAGGCATTACACACTGAGTAGGGGAGTGACACGGCACAAATTCAGGAAGTATGATGCTGAGTACATGAGAAAAACTTATATCTCTGGGGGTTGGGGAGTAGAAGAGGTTCAATGAAAGTTAAAAAGCCACAACCTGTGTCTATGTGTGTGTGTGTGTGTGTGTGTGTGTGTGTGTGTATGTGCGTGTGCGTGTGTGTGTGCATAAATTTAGATACTATATGTATATATAGGAACTTGAGTGTATGGTAATATGACCTGCTGTGGGATGGAGAAAAAATAATAGATGAAGGGGAAAAGAAGGCAAATATCTTTCAGTATTATCTCTCCAATACTCTTGCTGGTCTCATTTAATCCTCATGCCATACCAGCAAAGTAAAATATAAAGCTATTTAGGACTTGGCCAAGTTGTGACCTAACTCAGAGATACAAAAAAATAGCTCTTCTGTTGCAGAACTAGATAATTAATTGGATAGAGGTATTGACATCAAAAACGTTTCATCCAGTGCCCATTTGGAAAACATGGAAGAGCTGGAAAATGAAGTCATCTGTCAAAGACCAAAATGTTGAAATTAAGAGCACAGTCAGTGAATCAGACTACCTCATTCAAGATTCAGCTGTGTATTAGTTTGCTATGTGATACAAAAGGATAAGGCACTTAACCTCTCTGTACGTCAGGGTTCCATCTACAAAATGGTAATAAAAAATAGTGCCTACCTCTTAAGCTTGATCTGAGTAGTAAGTTAATATATGTGAAGTGCTTAGAACATTGTCAGGTATATACTAAATACTAAATAATTGCGAATTACTATTTTATAATAATAATTAAGACACAGTATCTGTACAATATCATACAAACAAAAATCCATGGGCTAACTTATACATGTGATAAAAAGACATATGACTACATCCGCCTATACAAATAACTACGAGTAAAAGTACTGCTCGAAATATTGTGCTATAGTTTTGTAAGATGGGGAAACGTGTAAAGAGTATTATTTCTTGCAAGTTCATATGAATCTACAAAGATCTCAAAAGGTCTTAATTATCTCAAAATAAAAAGTTGAATTTAAAAAAAAGTATGGTTTGTTCTTTGTCCCTTCATAAATCTGTGGAAGAAATAGCTCCATTGCAGGTCACGGGTTTCTGTGAAGGGGAAGACTGCACGTGATTTGGAGAGCCATGCACTAGTGTGTACAGCAGTATCTGTGAAAGAATAAATAGTAAATTAGTAATTTTAAGTTTAAAAAAATCTGCTTAACTGGAAGTTGCATTTATTTGTTTAATCACTGCACAGTGATACTAAGTTAAAACATCACCAAGGATGGAGCCAGCACTCAACAAATTGTCACCAACTAAGGAATTGATGCTTATTTATCGTTTACACCAAGGAGCTCTGAGGGACGGTACAGGGTAAGACTTGATTCTCTCCAAGTTGTTTTAAAAAGCGTAGTTTGCACATGCAGTTTCCACGTATCTGTTACACTACAGCTAGAAAGTCTTGAACCAGTCTCTATGACACAAATTGAAAGAAAGAGGAAATTCTTTTAAAAAATCGATCCTGAACCTGTGTAAGGAAGTTAAAAGTTGTTCAGAAGCTAGAATTGTTAGTTGTAACTTTTGATGTCTTTGTGGCAATACCGAGGACTTAGGCATAATGAAGTAATTCTACAAATATGACTTTTTTAAATTGAAATGTATGCAATTCTAATAACTAAAATTAAGCTTTTTCTCTTTTGTAAATTTTGGATTCTAAATACAGAAATGTTTAAAAATATAACATGAACTCATGAACAAGCTTCAAAAAGTATCAGCGTGGCAAATCTTGTTTCATCCATCTGTGTAGTCATACTTCCACTGAATTATGTTAAAGGAAATCATAAATACCTCAGCACTAGCTGTGTATAGATATGATATATCCTTAAGTGGTAAGGATCCTTTAAAAATATCTGAAATAGGATTATTACACCTGAAATAGTTCAATTGTTTCACAAATGTCTTTTTCAACTTAGTTTATTAAAATTAAGACACAAGCAAGGTTGTAACATTGCATGTGGTTAGTATGCATTCAAGGTATTTCCTCCTCCTTCAAATTGGAGTGTGTTTGTAAGAGAGCTCACATGATGGCAAGGCAACCTGTCATCAGGAATCAATGCTTAAGAAAATGGGATTGCTTAGTCTGGAGGAGAATGCTAGAAAAATATGGTGGATGACTTGTTCTGTTTAGAAGGATATAATTAAACCCAGTGACTAGACCTATTCTGTGTTGTCACAGAGAGATTTTTTTGGGGGGGAGCTAGAAATTATTTTTGTTGTACAATTTTGTATCTTTTTTTCAGTTGTTAGAGCATTTTGAGAATGGAATCAGCTATTCTGGCAGTGCTTCTTAATTTGAAGTTATAGACAGACATGTTTGAGAATTTGAGAAATATATGGATCTTAACCTACACACCAAACATTTGCATATAACTTCAGGATGTTATGTTATTCTTGAAATTCATATGAGGATTCCTATGGAATCTGATGTCAAGTGAAGAGCTCCAAGAGACTGTGCTGAAAACACCCAAGTAGAGGTTGGGCAACCACCATGATGTGGCACTGTACAGAAAAGGAGAACAGGTTATGGTTCTAAAATAATTGTGAAAACTGCCAAATTAGCATGATATATTCATATAGTCCCTCTTCTGATCACTTGGACAGCTATTTCCTTGTATCCTAAAGAGTTGTAAAAACCCCTATTACCTTGAAGCATTTCATCCATTCCACTTTTTAATTATTGCCATGGTGTTGGAGTGGGCAAGAGAGTAGTGCTTTGAGTCTGATGGCAAAAATTTACATGGGGTAGGGGTGAGGAGAGAAAAAGAGATCAACCTGAGCCAGAACTATCTTTGCCCTACAAAACAATTTCTTTTATAAAATGCCAATATCCTCAGATGGCATCAAATTGTTGTATTTATTTTGTTGACTCAGTTGGTTTCAAAATTGCAATTCAAATCACTTACTGGAATATTTCAATGTGTTAAAAATAATATCGAAGCAAACAAAGACTCATGCCTTTCTTACTTTATACAACCATTTTGTTTATGGATTTGCATCCCAGACAAACACAGGATGGTCAGTTTTTCAAAAATACTCTGCAAAATTCTGACAAGCCTAAGATTTTAAAACTTTGTACAAACATACTTGAACTGATTTTTTTATTTTTACTTTTAGTGTTCTGGTGCTTCTTTTAGTTAGTTTGCAGGGTAGTTTAGGGCAAGGAATACTTGATTTGGATTTGAAGAGTGTTCTTGTTTTACTCTTCAAACTGATTAACTACATGATTTAAAAAATATATCAATTAAACCAAACAGCAAGAAAATAAATATTGTGCATTTTAAATGAAAGATGTGTAGGAATGAATCAATGAATACAAAAAATTAGATATACAATATTTTTGTTGTTATACTTTTAGTAATTTATTGTTTGTGATTACTAAGGCAATACATACTCATTAGGAAAAAACCTCAATATAAAAGAAGCGTAAGGAAAAAATATTTAATAGTGGAAATTCTACTATGCTATGGTGTTACAATTACGTCATAATCCTTTCTAGTCTTCTTTAATACCTTACAAATATATCTTTCCTTTAGATATTTATTTTAATTAGAAGCATGTTTATGGAGGTTTATAACAGTTTTGTACATACATATGTTTTTTTCTTAGAATTTTAATAAGCATATGTCCATGTCATTGCAATTTAAAAAGTTTTAATGGCTATATTCACCAAATATAAACATTTTTAGTTTATCCCAATTTTTAATAATTATGATTCAGGTAAATATCCATGTCCATAAGTATTTAAAAATAGAATCGCCAGATCAAGGACTGGGACTATTATAAACTATTAAATATGTATTGTTCAAGTAGTTACTAGCTTTCACTGGCATGATCCATACTGGTGAGTGCTCATTTCACATCACTAATTTTGCCAGCAATGTTGATTAGACAATTTCCAAATTGACATATGAGAATCATGTATTGTATGAAATACCGGTACCATACAGTGTGTGAAATTCCCTTGAGCAATCAATGTAGTTTAAAAAACGAAGGATAGGAAAGTCAAACAGGTCCTGTCAGGACAGGTATCTGTGGGGGGAAGGAGGATAATCAGAGAGGGCGAGGGAGCATGAACATGGGCTATGTACTTTGTATACGTGTTTAAAAACAGAACAATGAGACCTGTTGAAATTGTTCTAGAAAGAGGGAGGAGGGAAGATGATAGAGGGGGTAAATCTAATTAAGATATACTGTAAGCACATATGTAAATGTCACAATGAGTCTCCCCTGTATATCTATCATATGCTAATAAAAAAGAATCATGTAGTTATTTTAATCTGTATTTATTTAATTGGTGGTGAGCTCAATTTTCACACATTTATTGGTCATTTCTAATTCTTTTGTGAATTGGTTATTTAAGAGCTTTGTACAAAGAAATGTATTTTTCAATGGAAAATGAAGGCTGGGATGTAGCTCAGTGATACAGCACTTTGCTAATATGTGTAAGGCCCTAGATTCAATCCCTGGCACAAGAAAAGAGAAGGGAAGGGAAGGAGAAGACAGGGAAAAGGAAGGGAGGGGAGGTAAGGGAAAGGAAAGGAAAAGAAAAAGAAAAGAGAAAAGAAAAGAAAGAAAAAATAAACTTTAATTATGTATACATATGTTAGAAGAGAAAAACTGTAAGTGAATACGTCCCACTGCAGGGGTCTTTGGGAGTATGCAAAGATTATTTAGATTATATGTTTTCTCTAAGAAGTTATTTGTGGAAAATTATGGTAATTCTAAAGGTAACTTCTATGCCAGGAAAATTATGGCTATTTGGAATCTTCAAATTAATATTAATTTAACAAAGTCACAAATACACAGATCTATTTTACTTAATGTTTTAAGTTCAGATTTCCTAATCATCTTCATCATTCTTTTCATAAATTGGGTACATTTTAACAATCTCTTTTGAGGAAGCTTTTGATTAATGTGGAATCAGCCTAGTGTAAAAAAAAACCCTGAAATTTCTTAACAATTCCTACCATTTACAAAGTTGAATTTTTTCAAAACTTTCAACTGTATCTCATATATAAATTCAACATATTAACATTCTTTGGAAGTAATTCAATTAGTCCAAATTAATAACCGGTTAAAATACATGAGTAGCTTTAGTAACTCTAACATCAAACTCCAAAATATAGTGACACTTGAGACAATTAATGTCATGAAAAATTAATTTATAACTTTTGATATAAAATTTACAAGTCCCAAATAATTACTCAAATACACATTTAATTGCAATCAAATGGTAACTGGCTGACTATTCTAATATCCCCAGGTCTATTATTAAAAATTTTTAAATATGTAATGAAACCAAGTGTTCAAACTGTTATAAGAAAAAATCTAGATTTCTATATTTTTACAAAGGAAAATATATTAATCCCATGATGTTAATTGACACTTTATCACCCATATTTGCAATTCTATTACTTCCAGGGTTTAGAGGAAAATTATCCACCAAGAAAAATAAAGTTAAGATTACCACCTAAACAGAATGAGCATAAAAATAACCTTAAAATGCAGGTGGATTTCCCTCTTGTCACTAAGGGAAATCCTGGGCCACTCCCTCTATTCACCATGTCAACCATGGATTTCAGTCCATACCCTTCATATGAGATACAGTAATAGCACTAGTCCTCTCAACTTCAGGAAATTCAGCAGAAATGATCTTGTCTGGTTGTAATATCCTCACACTCTAGACTTTTTACCACTTATTGGATAGTGTACAACTAATCTATCTCTGCTTCATACTATTCTGAATTTCTTTCATATTCTTACAATATAACCAGGCCACAATTCTCATAGATATTTAAATATCTGATTACATCCCTTAGATCTCCTAGAACTTGGCTGATTCTATGGCTAAATAATTACAATCATACTAATGATATAATGAACAAAATAGTTCATATTAAAATGAGCTTTCTCAAGTGATTGTAGACAAATGTTAATCTAATTATACATAAGTTTAGTTTGATGATTTACATAGCTTCACTAATCCATTTAGCAGATTAGGACGTGTTTGCTGAAATGCAACCACAGCCTGAAACACTGACACTACCCAATGACTATGTTATTATGGTCCTATGTCCTTTATAGTCAGCCACATCTTTTATTCATATCCTGTAAAGTGACTAGATATCTGCACCATGCTTTTCTCTGGAAACTCGTGACACATTTTTGTTACTATTCCCCAGGCTGCATGGCTGTTTACCGCGCCCTTTGTAAAGCAAAAGATACCTACTAATTATTGACCACTGATCTTTACCATCTGCCTTTTTGGCTGATATCTTAAAGGAGTTTCTCTGCCAGAGGCCAATAAAACATTAGATTTTCATATCCTGTGTGACACTCCTGCACTTTTATTTGCTTGCCTCTGATCAGTCAGAAATAATAGATAAAAACTCCTCATAACCTGAAGTATAGGCCAACAAAACTTAGAAGAGCAATTACAAAACATGTGGCAATAAGTACAATCTGTCCTCTGATCTCTATTTTCCCTTTTTTTCTATAATTAAAAGAAATTATCTGTGCCTGTTATTGTTCAGCAACACTGAATTTCTTAGAATCCTTTGTAGCTAGGAATGGACATTTAACTAAACTCTATAAAAATGGGATGTGGAAGAACACAGTACTTGCAGCTTTTAGTTACTCCTTTTAACAGAAATGTCTATGCCTTCTGTGTCCATGCTCTTGTCTGTGTTAGCTGGACTTATGGCAGAGGGTGAAGGAGTTACCTTAAAGGACATGATGGAAGACATGTAGTTAAGATGCCTCAGCAACAACATAGAAGGGGAATAGATTCCTAGTATCACATGGCTACCATATCAGGCCTAGATGCTGTAGTTGGATTGTTACTTAAGGGTAGAGAAAGGTCTACTTTTTTTTAAGCCAGGAGTATTTTACCATTTATCACTAATTGAAAAGTCTCATAACCAAACTATAAACTGAGATCATGCTCAGTCAGTGAGCCCATACATTGACCTTACTCAACGGGATTGAGAAAGAGAAAAAAGTAGTTATATTAACAATATCACATAGTGATGTAATCAATGTTTATGTCTATAAAATGTTTTTGTACCAAATATCTATATTTTTGAGAAAATAAGTAAATAAATTTTAGCCTTACAGTTTTTTAAATTAGCACATACTAATTACACATTTTAACTATGCTATTTTCATATATATATATATATATATATATATATATATATATACACATATATAATATGCTTCCATTATGTTCACCTCCTCGTTACCTTCTTTTACAGACCATACTTGCCTTTCACTGGCCCTCTTCCTTGTCCTAAATTGTCCTCCTCCAATTTCCTATCTTTTTTAAAAATCTAGATTCCACATATGCGAGAAAACAAGCAACATTTGTCTTCTTGAGCCTGGTTTATTTTGCTTAATATGGTGACCTCTGGTTCCATCCATTTTCTTACAAAGGCATAACTTTGTTTTTCTTTATGGCTAAATAAAACTGTCTTGTATGCATATGTGGCATATTTCCTTTATCCATTCATCTATTTTTGGGCAACTAGGCTGATTCCATTGCTTAACTATTGTAAGTAGTATCACAATAAACATGGGTACATAGGTATCTCTATTATATGATGACTTAGATTCCTTTGAGTATCTGCCCCATAATGACATAGCTGGATCTTATAATAGTTATGATTTTTATTTTTTTGAGGAACCTTCATGCTGGTTTCCATTGTGTCTTGACTAATTTAAATTCCCATTAACAGTGAATAAGAGTTCCTTTCCCCTCACATTTTCATCAGTATTTATTGTTTGCTTTCTTGATGATAGTCATTCTGACTGGAGTGAGGTGGAAACTCAACATAGTTTTGATTTTTTCATTTCCCTGATGGTAAAGTAGTGATTTTAATTGATAAACTTTGATATATAGCAAACTGCTGAAAGTGCTACCTACGTGTTTCTTATTGCTTATGCTCAACTGTCAGAGTATTTAGTCATAGAAAGGCAATTTCAAGAGATTAAGAGCTATCTCATAGATAGTTTTAATCCAGAGGACCTGTAAATAGAGGAATGAAAAATAAAGAAAGGGTTATTCTAGAAATACTTATGGATGTGATTTTTAGCTAATGAAATGAATGCTGTGAAAATTCTCAGAAGGCTCACAAAGTCCTAGAGAAAATAATGTCAACAGCAATATTGCAAGCTCTACTTAAGAGGAATAGAGAAAGTATAAATGAAAGGAAGCTATGAGACTTCCAAAACTCTACAGGATACTATATTAGTCAACTTTCCATTACTGTCGCAGATTTCTGAGATAATCAATTTAGGAAAAGAAAAGGTTCATTGTGGCTCACAGTTTTGGAAGTTTCAGCCCACACTGAGTTAGCTGTGATGATTTTGGGCCTGTGATGAAGCAGCACATCATGGCAGGGAGCATATAGCAGAGAAAAGCCAGTCATTCCATGGCTGAGATACAAAAGAGAACAAGGAAAAAGACTAGAGTCCCCAAATCCCTTTCAAGGGCATTCCCACATTGACCTCAAACATCTCACTATGCCCCACCCCTTAAAGACTTTACCAACTCCCAATAGAGCCATTCTAAGTAACAATCCTTACTTATGTGGATCTCTGGGGAACATTTAGTACCCAAACTACATAAAGCAGGCAGGAAACAGGCGAATATGGTACTCAGCTGTAAAAGTTTACTACTTTTCATAAAAAGGATGGATGACTCTGAAGGTGGGACCAAGAAGCTAGAGGATAGAGCTGAGAGCCACAGAGGTTAAATCCCAGGTTTTGCAAATAGATCAAGAAATCTCATTTACCCAGCTGGATTATAGAACTGCTTTGGGTTAGCAGCTCCTTTTTACTTTGCATTTCTTCTTTTATGAACCAGAATGTTACAGCTGTTGTCTTGTGGCTGTGTCATATTGGAAGTATTGTGGGTAGACAATTTGTCTCTACTTTCATAGGTCCACAAACATAGGAATTGTGCCCTAGGAGTTGTATATGCAAATTATATATAAGAAGATCCACCCATACCTGATTTAGATAATGAGCTACAGCTGAGACTGGGTTGGGATGAGAAATGGACCTTGTAGGCCTTGGGATGGGGAGGAGTATAGGAAGGACATCGTATAGTAAGCACAATTAGAGGGCTTTCAAAATTATACATGCCCTGTATAATCTCCTAGTGTGAATATATTGTTTTAAATATGACGAGGTTATAGTTAGGCCAAGTTTTATGTCAAATGGTGATGGAATTGTCCCTCAGTGATTACATTATATTAGATTGCAATGTAGCAGTTGATAGAAACTTGGAAGTCTGAGGTATTGGCTCCTGTTGGCCTGGAAGAAAGCAGATTTCCACATGATGTACTATCTATGAGGCTCAGATAGCATCTAGTAGCTAAAAGGCAGGGAACCTAGTTATATGAAAGAGGACTTTTGAACTTAATCATGCAAACAGTCTGGAAGAGGATCCCAAACCTCAGATAATAATTTCATCCCTTATCAATGCCTTGATTTCTGCTTGGTGAGATCATGAGCAGGGTACTGAACTAATCCAGATATGGACTTCTGACCTATAGAACAGTGAGATGAATAAATATTGGAATGTTTTTAAGCCACTAAGTTTATGGTAATTTGTTATAGAGTAATATAAAACTGATGTAGTCACTAATAAGACAAATCACCTTTAGTGAAAGTTTTGTAACATTCACTGATGACCATTTCTGCAAAAGTAAAACAGGATAACAAAGCCTATGTCATACCATAATGTATTAAATGAAATAACTCTCAGTAAGCTTGAAACAACATGTCAGCCACCCAGTAAGCACTTAACAAAATATACATATTATTATTTCCCCCCATTTTTGTAAACTCTTCAATTTTTCTTTCAATATTGACATTTCTCAAAGATTCCACTGAAGGTAATCTAATCTGTTTTGCTCCCCTACCTAGTCTCCACTTTGAAAACCATTCTGCACCTCACAGATCAAATGTCCCCTTCTGCATAAAGCTTTACTTGCACCCTCATAGATTTAGCATCAACCAGTGCTTATCATCCTCTGAGTTACCATAGCATGGGGTATTTGCACTGCTATTTAAAGCATACTTCATCACAGGTTGTTTGCATGCTTGTGTTCTGCTGAAACTGAAGACCATTTTAAATCAGTTTATTTCTCTTTCTATCTGTGACCTGGACCCTTTTTTTTCTTTCCCCTTTATTTTATCATTTTTACATTTACTTACACGTGTATACATTGTTTGTGCCGCCTCTCCCCCCACCCCACTTCCTGGTTGTTCTGCCCTCTTGTTCTCCAATTTTGTTGAAGAGAAAACATAGGAGATAATAAGAAAGACACATCTTTTGCTAGTTTGAGATAAAGATAGCAATACAAAGAGATTGCTAGCATTGCTTCCATGCATTTGTGTATTACAACCCACATCGGTTCATCTCTTCACTACTTCCTGATCCCCTTCTCATAGTGGCCTCTGCCAGTTTAATATTACTATATTTTTTCCTCTACAATGAACACATCAACCACATTCAACTTTTAGGTTTCCTACCTTTCCCTATTCTTCCCTTGCACATTCTCCCCTTAGTGTGTGACCCATGTCCAATAATATTACTGCATTTGTTTTGGGTCTACAATCCACATGTAAGGGAAAATGTGATTTTTGGCCTTCTGAGCCTGGCTAACTTCAGTTAAGATGATATTCTCTAGTTCCATCCATTTACTTGTAAATGAAAAAATTTCATTCTTCTTTATGGCTGAGTAAAATTCCATTGTGTATAAATACTACATTTTCTTGTTCCATTTGTGGGGCACCTTGGCTGTTTCCATAGCTTGGCTATTGTGAATAATGCTGCAATAAACATGACTGTGTGGGTGCCTTTGTAATAACCTGAGTCGCATTCCTTTGGGTATATCCTTAGGAGTAGTACTGGAGGATCATATGGCAGATCCATGTTTAGTTTTTTAAGAAGCCTCCATATTGTTTCCCAAAGTAGTTGCACTGGCTTCCATTCACATCAGCAATGTATGAAGGTTCCACTTTCCCCACATCCTCACCAATGTTTGTTGTTGTTGGTGTTCTTGATGATAGCTATTCTAACAAGAGTGAAGTGGAATCTTAGTGTGGTTTTTATTTGCATTTCCTTTACAGCCAGGGATGGTGAGTGTTTTTTCATGTGTGTTTTTGGGCATTTGGACTTCTTCCTTTGAAAAAGTTCTGTTCAATTCAGTTGCTCACTTCTTAATTGGTTTATTGATTTTGGGGAAGTTTAGTTTTTTGAGCTCCCTGTATATTCTGGTTATCAGTCCATTGTCTGATGTGTAACTAGCAAATATTTTCTCCCACTTTGTGGGTGATCTCTGCAATTTGGAGACTAATTCTTTTGTTGTATGGAAGATTTTAATTTCATGTAGTCCCATTTGTCCATCCTTTCTCTTAGTTGCTGGGTGGCTGGAGTTTTACTGAGGAAGTCCTTGCCTATACCTATTGCTTCCAGAATATTCCCTGCTCTTTTCTGTACTAACTGCAAGGTTTTGGGTCTGAAGTTAAGGTCCTCAATCCAGTTTGAGCTGATACTAGTACAAGGTGACAGGCATGCATGTAGTTTCAGTTTTCTGTAGGCAGATAACCACTTATCCCAGCAACATTTGTTGAAGAGGATATCTTTTGTCCATCATATGTTTTTGGCTCCTTTGTCAAAAATAAGGTGGGCATAGCTGTGTGGATTCATATCCGGGTCCTCTATTCTGTTCCACTGGTCTTCATGTCTGTTTTTGTGTCAGTACCATGCTATTTTTATTGTTATGGCTCTGTAGTATAGTTTGAAGTCAGGAATTGTGATACCTCCAGCATTGCTCTTTTTGCTCAGTCTTGCCTTGGATATTTGCAGTCTTTTGTGTTTCCAACTGAACTTTAGGTTAGATTTTTCAATTTCTGTAATGAAGGTCATTGGAATTTTTATAGGCATTATGGTAAACATGTAGATTGCTTTTGGTAGTATAGCCATTTTTTTTACTATGTTGAGTCTGCCAATCCATGAGCACGGGAGATCTTTCCATCATCTGTAGTCTTCCTTGATCTCTTTCTTCAGTAGTTTAAAGTTCTCCTTGTAGAGGACATTTATGTCCTTCATTAAGTCTATACCTAGGTATTTGATTTTATTTGAGGCTATTGTAGATGGAATTGTTTTCCTATATTCTTTCTCAATTTATTCATTGTTGGTGTATGGAAAGGCTACTGATTTTTGTAAGTTGATTTTGTATCCTGCTATATTACTGAAGCTGTTTATGATGTCTAGAAGTTTTTGGATGGAGTTTTTGGATCTTTGAGGTATAGGATCATGTCATCTGCAAATAGGGATATTTTGATTGTTTCTTTACCTATTTGAATTCCTTTTATTTCTTCTTCTTGCCTTATTGCTTTGGCTAGGAATTCCAGTACTATGTTGAATAAGTGTGGGGAGAGTGGGCACCCTTGTCTCGTTCTTGAGTTTAGGGGGAATGGTTTCAGTTTTTCACCATTAAGTATGATGTTGGCTGCAGGTTTGTCATATATAGCCTTTATAATGTTGAGGTACATTCCTTGTATTCCTAGTTTTCTTAGAGCTTTTATCATGGTGTGGTGTTGAATCTTATCAAAGACCTTTTCTGCAACTATTGAGATGATCATGTGGTTTTTGTCTTTACGTCTATTAATGTGCTGTATTACATTTATTGATTTGTGTATGTTGAACCACCCCTGAATCCCTGGAATGAAACCGACTTTGACCTGTACCCTGACACAAGATTCTAACAAAGTGCCTGGTACAGAGTAGAAACAATGCATAATCAATATGTATTGAATTGAAAAAAATACCAGAAGAGAGTTTCATACAATGTATTCAGTTAATATAATACTTTTAATTGTCATGGCAAAATTACTTTTCTGTATTTTTTTAATGGTTAAACCATGGGCCTCTTTAGCAAATTAACATAGAGTAGGCAAGGTTAAAGGTAAATTTATTTTCATGCTTCAAACATGAATTTACCATCAACACTACTGTAAGTTTATGCCAGCTTTTAGGTGATACAGAGCAACCAGATAGTTTATAAAGTTCAGTAAAAAATCAATGCTTTGTTAAGTATGTATAAACATAATATCTGCTTGATGGATTTGGTTTTCCATATTTCCACTGGTTTTTTCTTGGTATTATTGAATGATACCTCATTGACTTTGCTGCAAGTCATTTATAATTCAAGTGAACATATACAAGCAGCTTTTAGTTAATGCTTCCTACTACTTCTCATATATATCATGTGACTGCTTGGGAACATCTGTGAAACCCTCTGTTTGTCAAAAACTCTGTTTAGAACTTTAGGTGTTATTATTGCTTTCTTGATGATTCATCCTTCCTGAAGGGAAGAAAGTGGGTGCCAATAATTTTGATGGCACTCTGGACCTCACTGAAGCACAAATATATTTTTTTATCCAAGGCAAACAATTGTGTACAACCAGAAATATTCTGCTCTAACAGGAATTTCATTGTTGGTTTTAAAAATATCAACACTAATATTAATTTCTCTGACAAAAATGTATATGGAGCAATTAAAAGGGCAATAATTAACTATTGAGAAAAATAGTCTATTTTGAGGAGGACAATATGACATTGTCCCAGGCTTATAGAAATGCAACATGATTCACCTCTGCTTACAGCTGAAATTTACTCTTTCAACACACACACACACACACACACACACACACACACACACACACTTTAATAAATTGACTTTTCTTAAGCCTAAGAGTAAAATAAGAATGAGACAATGGCATAATAGCAATTTTTAAAGTAAAATTTGATGAGTTTAGGTAGCATTTCACTTAGTAGAACTCCAAGCTCAATAGGACACTTCTAGCATGTTATCTGACACTCACAAAATGCGAACATTCATGCTAGATTTTGTTTGTTTGCTTTGTGGTTGTTTGATTGGTTTGAACTATTATAGTATAATTAAGAAAGCAAAGGAGCTGGAATAAAAGGCCTGGAGAAGTCACATTTTTTTCAGAATCTAAATCTCATTCTCTATAAAATAGGAATAGTATTCCTCTCCAGTCTGTGTGGGTGTTTATGTTTGTGTGTGTGTGTGTTTGTGTGTGTGTGTGTGTTTGTGTGTGTGTGTGTGCAGTGACTGAGAGCTATACAGAAGTGTTGTTAAAATTATGTATTAGCCACAAAGATCTCATAAATGATGTAAAAATAAGTCTTTGGACATCATTTATGATTTTTATGTCTGTATTGATATGATAAAATTCAATTATCTTTAGTACTTAGAGGCAAGCAAATTATTTCCTTCTTTGTTTAAATAGTAGTTTACCTGAATATAGAATTCTTGTGTAGTTTATTGTCCATATGAAATATGAAGCTATTTTCTCATTGTTTGGTCTTTTCAGTTAGATATCTATCTTAGACTGTTGCAGACATTGTAACTTCACAGATGAAGTGAAGTTTTTCTCTAGTTGTTTTGAAGATTCTTTCTTTGTCTTTGGTGCTATACACTTTCAACAGGTTATGTCTAGGGGTTGGTTTATTTTTATCTTTCAGTTAACTTAAGCTCATCAAGTCAAGATTTATGCCTTTCATGTATCCCATTGCTGTTTTTCCAAGCATTACCTCTCAGCCATTCTCTCTACTCTCTCCTTCTGTGTGTTGTGTTGTCACATTTTGTAATTTGTGTCAAAACCTCTTGCATACTTTCCAAATTTTAATACTCTCTGTACTATAACTTGATTAATTTCTTCAACTCTAAATTTCAATATTAATAGTCTTTGCAGTTTGTTCACTATTTAACCTGCTTGAGTTTTTTTCCTTTAATTACAGTGGTTTTATTTCATTTTAGATTTTCAATTAGGTCTTTTACAATTGAAGTTTTTCAGTCTTCTTTTCCCTAAGTATATAGTTCTTTTTAATTTTACATTTGTTCATTCAAAAAGAGGTTCTCAGTTAAATTATCTTAAAAATTTTAAACTCTGACACTTTAGAATTTTTGCCAATTTATCATAGTGAATTTTCTTGATGAGTTTTTAAAGTTTTTATTGTGAGCTTATTTTTAGTAGATGCTGTTTCTTTTGCCTATGAAAACCACTTACCATCAGCTTTTTTTTTTCTTTTTTCATTGTTGGGGATTAAATCCAAGGCCTTTTGCATGCCAGGCTAGTGCTTTACCATTGAGTTATATCACCTGCCCTGTAATTAACAATGACAATAGAAAATAGGTTCAGAATTCCTTTTTATGCCAGTGAAATCAGGTGCTAACTCTGGCTGAGAACTGATTTCATGATAATTTTTCAGCATGAGCCTTCCTATACCATGCAGGTCCATGATCCATACATGTTGGATCCCAACATGTGCAAAGCCATGCATTTGGACTTCTCATGTAGACATCTTTCTCCTACCCAGAATCTTGGATAGACAGCCTTCTTCAGTGTGATCCCAAGCCATTCTGCAGACTGTCTCCAGCCCACTCTTTACCATGGGCAAATATTACAGATTTGGTTCCCTGGAAAACAGAATCAGAGTTTAATGTTCACACCATTTGTTACTGAGTGGTTCTTGGGATTAACACCTATGAAAGGACCAGATGTGCAGCTCCAGAGCTGGCATGGCCTTCTTTGGTTATTTCTTATTGAGTAACGAGGGCAGGGCCTTTATATCCTCACATCATTCCATCGTTGTGCAGACAGATTCCCCAAAACTGTGATAAAAAATCCATTTATTTTATATCTGGAAGAGTGTCTAGCAATAGACCATTTACTACTTACAGACTTTAGCAATCCCAACTCGTCCCATCAGGTAGGCTCTATACTTCATTTTCTGCTCTAACTTACTGAAATAAACATTGAAATTATGCTCTTACTGAAACAAAAATTATTATT
Organism: Castor canadensis; assembly: GCF_047511655.1. Classification (NCBI taxonomy): domain Eukaryota; kingdom Metazoa; phylum Chordata; class Mammalia; order Rodentia; family Castoridae; genus Castor; species Castor canadensis. The sequence continues at coordinate 88,034,566 of NC_133394.1, forward strand.
ATTTCTACCACACTTGGCTTTGGGTGCATTAATACATCACAAGCTTTAGTTCCTGTTTACAATTATTGGGGTCATCCAAACCAAGATGCACTTGAAAACAGGTCTGTCCTAGGCAGAATGTGAGCTGCATTATTTCTTTTGAGTATTATTTCCATAAGGTCATTATTTTTATTGTTTTAGTTCCTCTCCCAGCATTTCTATGTGGAAAATTTTTCATGTTATCTTAGTTCATCAATTTGCAGGAAAGGAAATGTGTTGTCAATTTAAAAAAATTAACCTTAAGTTATCAGTGTTGTATAAATGTAATATATGCATTATATTTTATAACAAGTCAAAATCCAGCACCATGAATAAATAATCCAGCAAAGAAATAATCATTTACCCATTTATTTAAATGTATAAATTTATTATATTTGAATCCAAGCACAATACAATTGCACGCAAAAAAATCAAACACTGAAGTCTGTTCCTGCATTATCTTTGAATCCACTCATTTGTTTCTGCACCAGAATTATATCGATTTGGTACCTATACATTTATAATTTACATTAACATATAAAACCCTGTTATACTTACCTAACATTTGCTTAGGCAAATTATCAGTTAAAACAAATATTAAACTCTTATTATTGCCAGGTGTGGTGGTGCATACCTGTAATCCCAGAACTAGAGAGGCCAAGGCAGAAAGATTGGAAGTTCAAAGCCAGTCTGGTCTCAAACAATACAAAAAAAACCAGAACAGAACAAAACATTCCATTGTTTACCGCACAAAGCTCCAATGGGAAATTTGACTGGAACTAAGTACATTGCTTAGAACCTGCATATTCTTGTTGATTTTATTTGTCTAATTATTAACGACTTGTTTAATTATTTTGTATGTATTATCATAATAATACATATATTTTCTATGATAAAGTTAATAATTAAAAAAGAGAAAAACATTTTCTTTTTTCTGTATACATTTTGCAGTAATCAACTATTTTAAATAAGGATCTTAGTCTTTTTAGCTTGAATATTTGAGTCTGAGTTGAAGTACTCTCACTTTCCCCTTCACACAAATTGATCAATTTTTCATTTTTGAAGAGTGTAGCATATTGTTGGACCTATAGGTTGGCCGTGTTAATAACCGCCACAGGAAGTAATGCATGGTTGTGGTTTCTTTAACAGCCCAATTCTAAGCAAAATTCCATTGTGTCTTAGTTTACAGGAGAGTCTGCCTATATTTCCTTTGTATAAAAACAAATACAGCAATGGTGGCCACCCAGAAGTAAAGGACATGTTACTGAGGGGAATGGGAAGAGAAAAGAAGTTTGGTTAAACATATGTTCTTGTTTATATTATACTTTTAGACAAATTTAAATGGAGATTTTAAATAAAATGTGGTTTCTGTCAGACTTAATTATTTCTAAAACATCTGCTGTGAGACAATAATACACATTAAGACACCCTCTAGGATCAGAGGAACTTCCAAAATTAAAATACTTGGATGACTGAACAGCTATCAAAATGACTGTGGTGGAAGGGAGCAGGAAAATTTACATATATATATATATATTTACAACAATTTATAAAAGAAACAGTCATATGTTTATCACAGGTCTCCCATTTCAGTCTCTTTTCTCCATAGCCTGGCAAAACTTGTATCTGACCACATAATCACTGTAGGTGTTTTAAATTACCTGTTGATCTGTGAGTACTTTGAGGACCAGGCCTATCTGCTGGTCAACTGCATCATCTCCATCATCTCCAGAGCTAACGTGTAAGACTTGGCACATGAGAGACATTCAAAAACATTGACTACATTAAAGTACTTTGAACTGTGGTTTAAAAAGGAAGTTTTTGCATAGATATACAATCATATAAATTGAGTTTTATGGGTTTTGTGGTAGTGACATATTTTAAATAGAATTATATTATATATATATTTTACAATAATTTGGGTGAGCTTCATGAGTGTCATCATTTCTTTTCCAGAGTTAACCCTTCCTTTTTTTTTTGCAGCATTGGGATTTGAACTCAGGTCTTTGTGCTTAACAGGTAGGTGCTCTACTACTTGAGCCACACTTTTAGCCCTTTTTGCTGTGGTTATTTTGGAGATGAGTCTTGATTTTTGCCCAGTCCAACTTGGACCACAACACTCCTATTTATGCTTTGGACTGTAGGTGGTATGACAGGTGCATGCCACCACACCAACTTGTTGAAATGGCATCTCCTGAACTTTTTTTTTTTAACCTGTACTGACCTTGAACTAAGATCCTCTTTAATTAGCCTCCCAAGTAGCTAAGATTACAGAGGCATGAGCCATGGGCACCCTAGCAAAGTTAATCTTAAGAATAAGAACCTAGGACAGTAAGAGAACCATAAATAACACTTTGATGTTGTTTTAATGTTTAGAAGAATTTTTTTAGCCAATACAATTTGCACTGATTTTACCCATATTTAAGAAAGTTTACCTCTTCTTTATGTCATTTTGACATATACTATTCTCTGTTTTGCAGGCCCTAGAAACTATATCATCTTTACATGACAAACATACATTTCTGCCATAAAATTAATAAAAACTATGGGAAGGGAACTTTTGATATATATTATTATGTTTTAGGTACATAAACTGATGACATTTAGGCACTCTTTATATCTTCTTCTATTGTCTATATTATAAATAGCTCTATGAGAAAGTATGAGTTTAATCCAGCTGATACTGGTTAAATGAAAAACAGACTGTGAAATGTTTATGGTTAATGTTTGACAATGAAATAATGTCTATTTTACTTTGTTAATATCTAATACTAGACTATCAGACTTAATAATGAACCTTAGCTCTGGTAAGAAATGAGAGGCTTTAGGAGAGAAACATTTTCCCAACATTAGAACATATAAATGTAAATAAAAATAATAGCAATTCATACTCAAATATCTCAGAAAAATTGATACCCTCATTTCTTAAAATGGCCAGTCATGAGAAAAATGATTTAAAATTTAACTTTTACTGAAGTTTGAATGTTAAATAATTTTTGGCTTATAAGACATTTTAAACAATTAAACTATAGTAGTTACCAAGTATCTTACATTTTATTTCCATTATAATTTTGATTCTTCTTGTTATACAATTCTTTCCAACTTCTCTTATGTGAAATAATGGAGACCCTAAAAAAGGACTACCAGAACAAAAAAGCAAACTCTGATTGTGATTATAGAAAAAATCATATTGATTTCTATGTGTGATTTAAGTAATCATTTTAATTATTTTAAGGTTGTTCTTCTCATGAAATGTTCAAAACTAAACCCTTGTGTGTATGTTCTGGAGGACGTATCAGTATCAGCTGACTATAGTCATAAATGTCAAGTAAATTATTTTGTAACTATCCAAAATATTTTAGGAAGTCATAATTTGCATCATAAAAATGCCAATACACACTCCTTCATGTCGACTACTATTTGGCACAATATTTTCTCTTTGAAGTATTCCTGATCTTAATCTATCTAGACACCCTACATGTGACAGAGTCAGAAAATGTTTTTATGTAAATAAACACATAATAAGTACTTCATACTTTGTGGCTATGTGGCTGCTACTCAACTCTGCCACCACAGCATGAAAACATCCATAAACAACTCTTAAGCAGGTCAGTGTAGCTGTGTTCCAACATAACTCTGCTTATGGGCATTGAAATTTGAGTATCAGACAATTTTCATATGTCAGGAAATTTTATTAAACTTTTTTGAACCTTTAGGAAATGTAAAAACAAGCCAAGAGTGGTGGCACACACCTGTAACCCCAACTACTTGGGAGGCAGAAGGAGGAGGATTGTGGTTAGTGTGAGACTATCTCAAAAACAAAATAAAATGAAATGGACTAGGGGCATGACTCAAGTAGTACAGTGCCAAGCTTGCTAAAGGCTCTATGTTCAATCCCCAAAACCACAAAAAACAAAAAACAAAAAAAAAAAAGAAGAAGAAGAAGAAACAAGGAAAAAGGAAAGAAAATGTGTGGACACTGTTCTTAGTTTCAGGACTGGATTCAATCTGAGGGTTACAGTTTGCCATTCCTGATATAAGGTGTTGAGTAGCTCATGCACTGATTTCGGTTGTTGGCTAACAATTTCAAACTAAGTGATGGTGATCAGAAACAGGAAAATAATCAGCTTAAATACATTTCCATGGTTAGAGAGTAAATTACTACTTAAGTTTGTGTACAGCTAAAGAGATACAGTGACACTGTGCAAAAGCAACCAGTCACATCCTGAACCATGTTTCCTTCACAGAAAAAAAAAAGGAGAGATTTCGGATGTAGAAAATTTTAAATAAAATCAACAGATTCATAAAGATTAAGCTATCATACTATTTCATGTCTTTGTTGGGGAACCGATACAATTAAATTCAATATATTTTCCACTATTTTCTATATTAAAACCACTAAAATGCAAAGCAGAGGAAAATTGATTGTTTTTGAAAAGATAAAATTTGGATGGAAAATGAGGGTCCAGCAGAGTACTATACCCACTTTCCCTTCATGCCCACTAACCTGGGTAAATAAAATTTTCTAGAGTGTGGAAAAAGTGGAGTACACACATTCTAGCTCTCAAACAACTCTGAAGACAAACTATAAGCAGAATAGAGACTGCCCCAAACCTGAGAAGACCCCTTTGTTACTGAAAGCACTAAAGGAAAGTAATAGGACTAGCTGAGCCAGAGTAATTTTTATTTATTCATGTAAAAGTATAAAAATACTTGCTAGAAAAGTGAATTAAGCAGATGTTTCTGCTGGCCACAGAGTACCAGTGAAAACTACACTGCCCCTTGCAGAAAGGAAGAGAGGATTTGCTTCTTGAGCAATAACAGACCTAGAGTTCTACATTAATTGGATTACACTGGTCTGAACGGGATAGAGTTGAACTATCTATCCAGTTCAACTGCCCCTTTCATTATCCACTTATCTCCCTGAGGGGTAAAGGGTGAGCTAACTAACTGAATGGTAAAATTTTCTGAGCACTCATCTAAGCATTTGTTCTAGATGATTTACACTCCTCTAATTTCATTCTGAAAATAATTTTGCCACAATTTATAACTGAGAAAACATTGAAGAATGGTTTCAAAATCAAATAAAATGAAATGAGAAGTAATAAATTTTGATGTCATACAAAGAACTTAACATTTCTTATTCAGATTGTTTTATTTCTTTTCTTTTGTTTGATCTGACCACAAATGAGCCAATTTTTCATTTAGCCTCATGCCTCTTGGTTTTACTCATGTCTATCAAACAGAAGACCCAATAATGTTACATTTAGATTCTTTCTATAAAATAATCAGACAAAAGTAATAGGAAAATAACAGCACTGTTCATTTGTCTATCTTTTCTTTCATTGAACTAAATTTTATTCTAAATTTTATTCAGAATTACTTGATTATTACTACTCTTGGAAATCTCTGCACTGATTTTCTACTAAACCCCAGATCTCTAGTGCTGTTATCTTTTTTTGCATTCTGACACTTAATGACTTTAAAATGACTCTCTGTTTCCAAATAAGAAGAAAGATGAAAAGAGTATTATTCCATGCTACAAGAAAAACACCAGCACCTAAACAGTCTTCAAACACACAGCATTTTTTGAGGACTCACTGGAGAGCTGAAGTCCTAAACCAATTAACTAACATGAAACCAAAGAGATAACCATTCCCAAACACAGACCTAAGCAAGCACCTCCTTACCTGGTGCAGATACCAATGAACAGGTGGCAGTGCTCAGCAGAAATTTTTAACAAATTGCTGAAGGTTATGTGTGGAGTGCCGAGAGAATATAGAACATTTTGGAACCATAGACACAGAGAAATTCCTCCCAGAGCATTTTGGAAGACAAATTAAGGCACAATACAAAGAGAATACAAAGCTAAGGATGGAGAATACACAGAGACAACCCCACTCCCTCCAAGAAACCAGTCCCTACCCTAAAAACAAGGTAATACTAAAAAAATTTGAATCCCACAGTGTACTGGACCATATTCTATTTACTTCTATATTCCTGCACAGTATGTCAAGCACTCAACATAAAATTAGAAGGCATAAAAAAATCAAGAAAAAACATATGAGCTGGAGACAACACAATCAGCAGAATTAGATGCAGATATAGTAATGATGTTGGAACTATCTAACAACAGATATAAGATTATTATGATTTATTATTATGATCACAAACTAGTAGAAAATGGGGAGATGGATAATTCCAGCAGGAAGAAGGAAACCATAAGAAAGAATCAAGTGGGAATTCTAGAAATAAAACAAACAAAATAAATACAATAACAGAGATGAAAAGTGCCTTCAAATGACTCCTCATTAAGCTTGACATAGCAGAGAAGAGAACCAGTGAACTTGAAGACAAGTCAATAGAAATTTTTCCAAACATAACAACAAAGGGTTGGGGAAGGGGTCAGGGAATAACATACCAAAACAGAGCATCCAAGAGACACAGGCTATTATCCAATAGTATTACATACATGTAACAGGAAATTCAATAGAAGAGAATGAAAACAGACCAGAAAAAATATTTTCCAAAATTAATGTCAGACCCCAAACCACAGAGAAACTGAGAGAACACTAAACAGAATAAATTAAAACAAAACAAACAAACAAAAAAACCATAGCAGTATCATATTCAAACTCCTGAAAACCAAAGACAAAAAGGCAATCTTGATGACAACCAGAAGAAAAAAGACAGAATTTATATAAGCCTTAAGATGGTGGCATGAAATCTTTAAAGTACCCACAGATTAAAAAATCCTGTCAATCCATAATTCTAAAGCAATCAAAATACATATCAAAAATTAAGAAGAAATGATTTTTCAGACAAATAAAAACAGAGAAAGTCCATTGCTACCAGGTCTACAGTATAAGAAATAGTAAAGAAAGCTTTTCAAGCATAAGACATGTGGTTCAAGACAAATACTTGGATCAACACATATTAATAAACACAGAAGAAAATAAAATTAAAAATTCATGTTTTATCTTATTTCTTGTTTTATAAAACATGTATATTTTTATTATAGAATTATTTAACACAATAAGAGATTGTCTAATGTTAACTGTTGAATGTACTTCTAAGCTAACATTCATATAAATATACATACCACATTTATACATACGTATTAGGCATGAGACTAAAAGCCATAGAACCTTAACTTTTAGGTAGGTGCTTATCATGTCCCATTCATTGCCTTATAGGTATGGAAATTACTCACTCATTTGTAGGTATAGAAATCTACTCACTATAGGCCCAGCCTACAGTGAAAATAACAGAAATTCCTACTGTGGGACCAGATGTTACGGAGCTATGAAAGCCTTCTTATATTCTGTTGCTGGAAGCTCCTTTCCTGTGAATGGTTTCTCTAGGAGTACTGTTCACAACCTTGCTATATGACTGGGTTTTTTCATCTCTAATTACTTTAAAATGTAAGTCATCTAACACAGAGTAGCTACATGCAGAGTGTTATTGGATATGTAAAATTGAAGTCAATGACATATTTAACTTAATTTAAACACTACACATGTACAGAAACATCACGTCACCCATTAATATGTACAATTTTTATATTTTTATGTATCTGTTAAAAAGATATTTAGCTTAAATAAGTTAAAAATAAATACAATCTATGGCAATAATGTCACAAGAATTTGGGAGAAATTTGGAATCATCTATTTTTATACCATATAATAAGCTGCATAAGAGTGGACCAAGATGGCAGATTGCTGATAGGAACCACTTTCCTGTGCCTCCACAAACCAGAAATAAAACCTTAGGTACATGGCTGCAGGAATCAGGCAAGTTAGTAAGTTATAGTGGGGAACCAGTAAAAGGAACAAAGAGAAAACCTTTGCTCAGAGAGAGAGACCAAAGCCACTATAGTTCTGCTGCATCCTGCATCCCAAGATGAACCCCAACCTTTTGTTTTGTTTAGTTTTGTGTTTTAAACTCTTCCATTTTGTTTTGCTTCTGGCAAGAGCCACCATGTGGCCCACATGTGAACACAACAAATGAATGGAGGGCTAAATGCAGTCATCAAGTATTGCACAGACCACCAGACAGAAGCCAAATGGCATCTGTGCCCCACCACCAAAGGCAAAAAGGTGGCATCCACAAGCCAGTAGGGTTAACTGGTTTTAGTCCTGAGGGCTGAACATTTTAGCCTAACTGGACTGATTTAAGGCCCTCACATCCAGCCCTGGGCTAATGAGTGAGTGAAGCCATGTGGTATTTTCTATAACCAGTGTTACTCCTGAGGGCTACCATCCAGTCAAGCCCGGAATGAAAACATAAATACATCTGACTCTAAAGACAATTTTCTGCTAAGTGGGCTGATTAAAAGCTCCCCATGTGTGGCCCTGGACCAGAGGGGAGGTGAAACCATTTGGCATCTGGTTCTCTATACCATAAAAAAAAGAAATATCTGGAAATGAGCAGGCTGGCTGTCTAGCGCTCAACATTTGTGTCTCTACCTTAAGACAAGGAAGGATGTAGAAGTAAGCAAGCAGACTGGCTAGACCCCTAAACCCACTGCCCACCCCAGATATATATATATATATATATATATATATATATATGAATTGTTCACCACTCTTCTGTAAATGAAACATTAAACTAGATGTTTAGATGAGAAAAGGGGGGAAAAAAAAGAACAGCTCACAATGGACAAGCCAAAGAAGCCACTAGATTCCTTGATCATGACAAAACAGGATCTGAGAGTGGCAGAGTGCTTTCTGACTCGCTATTTGTACGTGGGACCCTGCCACCCACTCCCAACTGGCATTTTACTTGGTTGGAACTACCACAGCACACCCTGGCAGGGCAGCCTAACCCCTGGGAATTGTTACTATTCCACAGGATCTTCCTTTCATGACCACAGCAGCTCCCCTGATCCGAGTCTACAGCGGCCACAGAACAATATTTCTACACACTGGTATTTTCTTCACTTCAGCCCTCATTCTTCACTCCCTTTCTCCCCATCTTCCTTATTTTCACCTTCACCTTCTTATTTTCAATACCTAATTTTAACTACCACACAAATGAGTTTTATTTTTATAATTCCCTACTGTACCATGTAAGAATGCCAGTCCCCTTCATATACAACACAATTAGTTGTATAGATAATGTTACTTATGGTATTTTACTTCATGTAAATATCTGGTATATTTTAATGTAAATATTGGTATTGAATTGGTGAATTTGTTACTGCTGAGTTATGCCCCCAGGCTAGTAGTCAGAAATGACGCATCAACACTGTAACTCCCCAGTCCTGCCAGAACATAGAAAACAATTCAATGGAAAATTTTTAAGTGGTTAAAATCCCCAAGAAATGAATTCACTTCTGATGAGCAAATATCAATGCAGAAATGCATGATATGTGAAAAAGCAAGGCAACACAGCACCTAGAATGTCAACAACTATACATATATATGTATATACACACACATATATGTATATATATAAAATACATAACCTGTAACATATATATAGCTATATATAAATAGGTACATAAATATATGTGTATACACAGATATATCAATGAGGCAAAAAATCAATTATTTTCTCCATATGTATCTAAAATATAAAGTAGTATCAATGAATGTTGATTACAAAAAAATAGAAAAAATATACTCGGCAAACCCTATTACTAAAGAGAGTAATTCAATTCAGTAACATGATATAATAATTTTAAATTTGAATACAGCTAATAACCAAGCCTTAAAGTATGCAAAGCAGAAGTTAACAAACAGGCCTAACAAATGCAATTCTATTCTCATATACAAAGCATTGTACTCAATAAGTAGAATACACTTTATTTTAAAATACTCACTGAGCACAGCAAAATAGGCCGTGTTCTTTGTAAAATTTCAACAAATGTTAAAGGCAGAATATATTCTGTACCATATGCAATGAATCTAGAAATCAGTGACAAAAAACTTCTTCTTGTTTACAAATTTAAAAAATAAAGCTCTAAATTCCTCATAGGACAAGTTAGAAATCATAAGGAGAGTAAGAGTAAAAGCAAAGCTCTGGCTCAAGCAGTTTCATCCACACACTTCACTAATCATCTAAGGAGGAAATCATGTCAATATCATAAAAACTTTGCCAGAATATAGAAAAGGAGAAAACATATCCAAACTTGTTTTATGGGGGCTAAGATAATCATGATGCCAAAAAATGAAAAAAGTATTATGAAAAGAGAAAATTATAGACCTACCTGACATTAACATAGCTACCAATATCTATGTCCAAAATATTGACAAACCAAACTTAGTATATATACAAGGGTAGTATATCTTTAGCAGTTTAGATTTCTTAATACTAGAAAACCAGTTTATGTAATTTTACACATTAACAGAATGATCATTCAAATAACATCTAAGACAAAGCATATGTAAATTTGTGATTTAAAATGTTCCAGTAGTGTTAGGATTAGAATGATATATTCTTAAACTGTTAAATAGGACCAATAGAAAATTTTAAGCACATATCATAGTTAATAGTAAGATGTTATTATAATCTATCCTTCTGATTTCAAGAAGGTATCAATGTTTCATCTTAGCATTTCTATTCAAAGTACTGGAAAGCATTATCAGTGAAATAAGGACAGAAAGAGGAGGGAGGAGAGGAAAGAGGAATGACAGAACTGACCATCTATGAAATGATACCTTATTTATAAGACATCATTGTCTATGTGCAAAGTGTAAAAGAACATAGGCTAAGTAACTGAATGTATACTTTACCAGTTTGATTTGAAAGAAAGTCAATGCTTAAAAAAATCCATTTGTATTTCTATTTTACCAACTACAGAGTAATGACATTTTCAAATTGTTATTTAAAATAATAGCAATATTAAGTACTTAGAAACAAATCTAATGAAAAATTTGAAATATGATCTTGAGGAACTAAGTCCTAAATAAATAGATAGATAAATACTATATTTATTAATTGAGAAAGTCATTTTATAGGTACACATTCTCTTAAAACTGTTCTATACAGTCAATAAAATTCAAATAAAACCTGATCAGATTTTTCTGTGAAAACTGATAAAATGATTTTAAAATATTTACATACAAGGAAAAGTCAAAATCCAAGGCAATTTTTCTGCTTTTTGTTTTTCTTTTCTTTTCTTTTTTATTATTAGCATAAAATAGTTGTACAGGAGGATATGTTGTGCCACAGTATATCTTAGTTAGATTCACTACCTTTTCCATTCTCCCTCATCCCTTGTCCCCCTTCTTAGAACAATTTCAAAAGGTTTCACCATTCTATTTTCATATTTCAATTCAAAATACATCCACCATATTCACCCTCATTCATCCTTTCCTTATGCCCACACCTTCTTACTGATACCCCTCCCGAAAAAGACCTGTTTTACCTTCCTGTCTTGAATTGATAGTTCAAGGGGGTTTCATCTTGGCATTTCAGACATGTATATATTATGCTTTAATCAGATTAACCCCTTATTACTTACTCTTTCTCTATCACCCTGCTCCCCTATTAGTCAATAGCTTACAGTGCATTAGATTGTAGAATACTCACATACAGAAAAAGGAAAGTTTCAATACTTTTCACTCTGCAACATTCTCTTTCCCTCTCCCACCTCCTGTAATCCCCTCAAACAGACCCAATACTATAATCTTGCTCTCCTCCTCTCTCTATCTCATAAAAACATACATACATATATGTGCATTTATGTGCACATGTAACTTATAAGTCTAGCTTCTACATATGAGGAAAAACATGCAACCTTTGATTTTTTTGAGCCTGGCTCAATTCCCTTAACATGATGTTCATCAGTTCCATCCACTTACCTGCAAACAACATAATTTCATTCTCTTTTATGGCTGAATAAAACTCCATTGTGTATACACACCACATTTTCTTAATCCATTCATCAGTAGTGGGGCATCTGGACTGCTTCCAAACCTTGGCTATTGTAAATAGTGCTGCAATAAACATGGGTGTGCAAGTGGCTCTATGGTATCCTGGAGCACATTCCTTTGGGTATAATATGGGATACTTTAGGCTAGGGTGGACATTAGGACTTATTATAATGCTAAGTTAATTTAGTACAAGTGTGTTTGTGTGAGGACAAATAGAATGACAGGACAGAGGAAAGCAAAAGATGTGAATATACAGTTGTCTCATTTACAACAAAGATGTCTCTGAGTTCAGAGGGAAAAGGACAGTCACTGTAATAAATGGTCCTGAATCAGAAGGCTATCCATAGAGGGGGGGGAAGTTAAACCTGACCTCCCTACCTCATATTTCATGTAGAAACCCATTTTAGATAGTTGATAGACATAGATTTGAAAGGTAAAATAAGATAATATGGTAAGATATATTCATGTGCTTAGGACAAGGAAACATTTGTTAAACATATCAAGAAAAAATTACTAGTCATAAACAGAGAATGATAAACTAGATCACATTCATATTGGGAACTACTGTTCACCAAGGCATCATCAAAAGAATGAAAATGCAACCAAAACAGTAAAACAAATATTTGTGATCCATGTATATTAGGTTCCAAACTAATTATCACAAACTTGGAGATTTAAGACAACCCAAACATGTTCCTTCACAGGCCTAATGCAGAAGTCTGAAATTAGTATCACTGGGCCAAAATCAGCAGGCCCCCAGGGAGAATCTGTTCTTTGTAGCTGCACCAGTTGAGGCTCTACCTCCTTATCAGCCTATCTCTTGGAAACGTGCCAATTCTTCCCAATTTCCTCTGTAAATAATACATGTGATTGCATCTATAGCCTACCTGCATAACCTAGGATCATGTCTCTGTCTTAAAATCCATTTTTTTATTGGGGTTTGAAGTCTGATCTTCAGTCTTGTTTGGCAGGTTCTCCTTTTTGTTTTAATTATTTTTCAGATAGGGTCTTCTGCTTTTTGCCTGGGCCAGACTCATTCATGATCCTCCTTCCTATGCCTTCCACATAACTGGGATTACTGTGTGTACCACATCTCCAGCTTGTTTTGTTGACATGGGGGGTCTCACTAACTTTTTCCCTAAACTGGCCTGGAACCACAATTCTCCCAATCTCTGCCTCCCTAGTAGCTGAGATTACAGTCATAGGCCACTATGTTTGACCTTAAAATCCTTAATTTAATCATATCTGTAAAATCTCCATATAAATTGACATTTATAGGACCCAAGGATTAAGACCTGATATACTTAGGGAGATCTGCTATATTTAAGGAAACCTGATATATTTAAGGGGCAATTATTCACCCTACAGAACAATATAACTAATAGAGGATTCAAATTTAAACTATGTGAAGAAATCTTACAAATCCATGAGCAAAAGGCAATCTAACAGAAAAAAACTAGGCAAGCATTTAAACATAATTTCACAAAAGAGGATATCCATCCAAATGGTCAATAAATGTATAAAAATATGTGTAACCCCCATCAGAAATGAAGGAAATGCAAAGTAATGCCACAGTTAACACCACAGTTAGGTACCCTGAAAAACTCACCTGCATGGTTAAAAGTACGACTGACCATGTCAAGTTTTGATGTAAACATTGAGCAACTGGAATTCTCACATGTTTTTGATGAGGATATAAACTATTAAAAGTATTGTGAAGAGTTGTTAATATTTTCTATAAAATGAGATGCAAAGAACCACATGACCCAGCAGTTCTACCATTACTTATATTTCCTATTGCAATGTATGCAAAAGAGAAGTGAAAGAATGTACTTGCCAGCATTATTCACAATAACCTAAAGCTGAAAGCCAACTCAAATGCCTGTCAGCAGTACAATAAATAAATAAATGATGATAATAGATATGATTTGTTACAGATTTTTCTATTCTCCACCCATATCCTATGGGATCCCTCTGCCATCTTCGTCTGTGTATTTTCAACAGTTAATACCTACATCTCTATCAAAGGCTCTCTTGAGATTTGGGGGGCATAATTTACTTTGTACCCATAGAGCCAGAGGGCCTGGGAATTTACATACCTTATTTACAGCCCTCAACCAATAAGTGATAGGTGCAAGACAATAAGCTTTCCAGCCCCTCTGACCTAATCCAGATTCCAGTGAAGTGCCTGCTATACCTAGACCAGAGCACTGCGAGACTGGGCAAGTACCCCTCCTGAGAATTTGGCTTCATGTCATACTCTTGTTTGAGCAACTCAACAGTCCTGACCCGTGCTCATATTCACTTACTTTCTTTTCCTATTGGGAATGATAAAATCATTTTTAACAAAAATCTTTGTCTTAGGTTTTGCTTTTAAGATAACATGAGACATATTCAAATATGAAAATGAATTGTTAGCCAGCACAACATGGAGATATCCCCTCAAAACTTCAAGAAAAATAAATCACACACATAAAATGTGTACTATATGGTTTATTAACATAAAGTTCAATGAAAACTAATCTATACAGTTAGAAGTCATGATGGGGGTTTCTTTAGGGGAATGATGTGCCAATGAAAAGGGTAAGAGGAGTGTTCCAGGGGAGCTGGAGTGTTTTAGTTCTGCTCCTTGGTAGTACATAGGCACATATCTTCATGCTGTGACAGTGCCTGAGCTATACACTCAGATTAGGGTGTATTGTCTATCACCTAATGTATTATAATGTCATAATAGTTCTTAATATAGAATCTTAATGATTCTATATTAAATAGAATATTTAAATAAAAATTGTAAAAATTAGCAGCCATATATTTAGCTGTCATAAAAGATACAACATAGTCAAAGCTATCCACTGATCATCTATTTATAATCTATATTACAGTAGATATATATTTTAAAATTAAATATATATATTCTAAAATGTCATATACTGAATCATTTAATAGATGACAAAATAATTAGGTCATGTATTAATCATAACTATTTAAATAAAATGAATAAATTAAGTTGGGATATTGACATAAGCAAACAATAAAAAAATCTAATAAGCTAAATGCACATACAAACTCTGTGAGGAAAAAGATATTTTTAAGAAGTGGAGTGATTTAGAAATACTTAACTTCTTGGGCTACCTTTTGGTCTAAAATTGACTTTAGTATTATTCATGAAATTTCATCTTAGTAATATGTAGATTCCAATTGGGAAAGAACTATTATGACATTATAGTACATTAGGTGATAGACAATACACTTTGTTATAAAGGAAAATATGGTAGTTGGAGAGCCAGGTACCAGAGATACTGAGTTTTTAAGAATGCTTAGAGCTTTCTGGTTCCATTGGATCAGAAAGGATAAATAGGCACCAAACATATTTTCCAACTACTTAATTATTCTGGCTAATGAAATTATAACTTCATCACCATTATCGCTATAATTCTTGTCTTAATCTTCAAACCTTATCATCATCAGCATAAATCAGTAAGTACTTCTTGTCCATGATCAGAGACTCTACATGAAACCACAATCTTAAATTATTTAAAAAGCATATTAGATTTTGCCTTTGAGGATTTTTTTTTAATTTAAAATAGTTGAAATGACTCTCCTTATGACAGATGAATTTCTTAAAACTGTCCTTAGTATCTAACTTTGCAGACATTAAATTAATAAGCAGAAAAAATAGCAGCAAAGATTGTTGCAAATAGACTGCTCCATTTGCAAGTATAGAAATAGCTGCAGATATTAGAAATATACACTGAATTTAAACCAGTTTGATTATGTTTTATAAGAATATAACAGCATTCTTTTAAAAACTTAATCAACAAAATGAAACAACTTAAATTGGAGTACCTGCATAGCTTCATAATAATTCACTTCCCAGTTAATTTTTACAACTTAAAACAAAAGCTTTTTTTTTCCCTTTAAGCCAAACCTAACTCTTGTATTTCATGTTCTTACTCCAAAATACAAGCAGAGATGTAAAATTCTGTGAAAAATGTACTAGGACACATACATTTGGAAACAATTTTGGGAAACAGCTCATGTATATGCTTATAGAGAAAACTATCTTTAACAGGAGATATTCCACTGAGTTAAATGTTAATGCAGGGACTTGGAATGCTTCAATAGAGCTCTTGCATAACTAGCAGTCAAGGACATTGTGCTTAGCCTGCTGTCTGAAAAATTAATCTACTCATGCACAAGGCACTGTTATATTCAACATACTAAATAGTGATTTAAGTTTTTCAGAACCCTAAAATTCAGTTTATTATTATATGATGACACTTAGGTAAACTGAAGTGTGTAAATTTCCTCTACCATATTTCTCCCAGATTCCTCTAGCTAAAATAGGTTGCTCCCATTCCTTCGATATTCTGATTTGTTCAAATTTCTATTAGTGTACATGTTATATGCTAAATTGTATTCTCCATGCCCCTTCAAATTCCTACGTTGAAGTCTTAATCTTTACTGCCTTATGATGTGCATATGCTTGGAGATAAGGCTTTGAAAGTGGTAGCTGAGATAAAAGGAGGATGTGTTGATGGTCCTGACTCAATATGACTGGTGTCCTTACAAAGAGATAAACACACTAACATACATAGAGGAAGGATAATGTAAAGACACTAGATCATGAAAGTAATTTAAGAGCCACAGAAAGAGGCCATAGAAGAAACAAACTCTGCTGACACTTTTGGCATAGATTTTCAGCTCTAAGTATTGCAAAAAATCAATCTCCAGTGTTTCAACCCACCCAGTCTGTGGTGCTTTGCTAATGGCAGCCCGAGCAAACTAATACAGTACATAGCACACTATCTTGAGCTAGTGACGGTTGTACATTGCCTTGGAGGGCAGGGGTTGCCTCCTCATCCTCCTCTTCTTTCCCTTCTTTTTTCTTCCTTCTTGTACTTCTTCCTCTTCTTATGGAGTCTCTCTAGTTCCATTTATCTCTCAATAAACATTTTAATGAATATACGTTTGTGAGTCAAAATTCTCATATTTAGAGAAAGCAAAGTGGAAAAAATAATGGCAGAACTTTAGAAAAAGTGAAAGGTTCAATTAACAAATTTTAGAAGATAAGAACATTGGAAAGATAATTCTTGTCTTTTAAACAAAGTCTGGGAAACTTCATGTCCCTTTACTCCCTCCTTATTCCCCAAGTCTCTGTTAAAAGTTGACGAGTAAAAAGTGCACCAACTTCTGAAACTCTCAACGTAGTGTGAACTTGAAATGTGCTTTATGATTTTGTTTTTCTTGGTTGGTACTGGGGTTTGATAGACAGGCACTCTACCACTTGAGCCACTGTGCCAGACTGATTCTGTTTTTCTTAAAGAATAGTTTTCAGCCAGGTACCAGTGGCTCACACCTATAATTTTACCTATTTGGGATGCTGAGATCAGAAGGATTGAGGTTCCAGGTCAATCCTGACAAAAAGTTTTCCAGACCCAAGTTTAACAGTAAAAAGCTGGGTACGGTGACATGCGTCTGTCATCGTAGCCATAGCAAGAAGCATAAAATAAGAGAACTATGTTGCAAGCTGGCCTGGGCAAAAAATGAAACCCTATCTCAAAAATATCCAGAGCAAAAAAGAGCTCATGCTGTACAGCTCTACAGATCCTGGCTAGCAAACACAAAATCCTGAGTTCAAACCCCAGAACTATCCCCCCAACACACACACACACCAAAAAACTATAGCTTCAGCGGAGCCTCCGATAAGCCAAAGCACATTTTTTTTCTAATGTCTTCACTACGTGATCAAATCATGATATTGCCAAAGTAACTCACACATGGGCTGCAACTTTCAACATAATTTAAATCAAACACAAAGCTGTCCTATAAGTAACACTAATGATTCCAAGCCTATAGGATAATAAAAGAAAGAATATAACTAATGATCACTGTGTTTTCTTATCTGATGTAAAAGTGAACTTTCACTTGTGTTGAAAACTTCTGGCTACATTCCAAGACCATACAGTCACAAGTGGATCTCTATCATACAAGTTTATGACACTTATTCAGTTATCTCATTGCTGTCATGCATGTAAAGAGCTTGACAATGGTACTGTCCCACATGTAAACCTAGTAATTATAATAAGGTATATCAGAAAGTTACAAGGGCTAACAACACACAAATACTGAAAGTAAAATCTTCTTCCCACTTAGGTAGGCAAGGTGTTTAGCAATTACCGATCTAAATTTAACAAACATGTTTATAATGCTATTATTTTTTAAAACTATTATTATTTTGCAGTTCTGGGGCTTGAACTTAGGGCTTTCATCTTGAGCCACTCCACAAGCCCTATTTTTGTGAAGAGTTTTTTGAATAGGGTCTCACGAACTGTTTCCCTGGGCTGGCTTCAAACCGCAATCCTCCTGATCGCTGCCTCCTGAGTAGCTAGGATTCCAGGCATGAGCCACCGGCACCTGGCAAATGCTATGATTTTTAAAGATAATTCTACAGTAGCGGTGGCAAAACTTTTCATTATAATATTGTTTTATAGAGTTTGAATGATTTCCTATGTATTTGTATAAAACAGTGTTAACAACTATGCATGTGAAAAATGAGGCGCCAATATACACCATATTTTAGAATGTACTTAAAGGATAAGCAACAACTTCAAATAAAAGACTTCTTCCCAAATTTTACTTTCATAATTGCTAAGATTTATTTATCACTTATCAAGTGTCTGGTCCTATGATAAATGCTTTATCCCTAAATACTAGACAGTTCTAGAAGGTGAAATATTTTTATATATTTTATATACAAAGAAACCAAGACCAAGAAAAGTTAGTAGCTTGGATAGCTTTTATACAGTGTAATGAAGTTCAAATCTGGCAGTAGTTTCCATAGCATTATACCTAATATGCAGCACTGCCTCCCAGGCTGTAAATAACACTTAGCAGTATTAATCGTGATTCTCTAACTATAAATGTCTTTAAGTAAGTAAATGAATATCATCTCAGTCTTTAATAAGTTATACAACTAATCTAAAATCTGCATGTTATCTGTAAAATAGCAACAGTAAAATGAAGGGAAACAATTTTCATGTTCTGCTGCGAAAAAGATGCTTAAACAGTAGTACAATAGGAAAAAACATGGCATTCTTCTGTCATTTTCTGTGTAGACAGATTATTTTGCTATTTGACTCAAGTTTTTATTTAAAAAATTGTCTATTGCATCAGTGCAGTAAAGAATATATCAGCTAGTGTGAAGTCCTGAGTTCAAACCCCAGTACTACCAAAAAAATAGATAAATAAAAATAAAATAATTCATTAGCTAAACATATGGTCAAATGATCAGAAGATGTAATCTCTATGAGAGAACAAAGCCTGTCCCAGTCTTATAAGCAAACAATGACAAAAATTCTGTAGCTATCTCCTGAGAGACACAAAATTACTAGTGGTTGTAATTAAATGAATTTTGTTGATTTCCTAGAAAACTGGAAGTAGACATCTAAAAAAATTTGAATAGAATGACAAAGTAGAAAAATACCATAATATATTTTATCTATTCAATAAAAATGTATTTAACTGTCATTACATACCAGAGAAGAAACATAGTATGTTCCCATAGAGTATGTAATCTAGTAGGCAAGACACATGCTCACCTACAAGAATGATATGGGATGAAGCTGTGAAGTTTGCAAGGACCAAGTCATGCTTACTTATTTAAGTCTTTTTAGAGGATTAGAGATTTTTTTATTACCCTGAAGGCATGGGAAATCATTGAAGGGGTTTAAGCAAAGGAGTGGCAAGTTAATATTGCCATTTTTTGGGGGGAGTTGTGTCTTGGAAAATCCACTATGTGCATACAATCTTCTTCAGTCCATGCTGCTGATAGTAGCCTTCACTGTCAGTCTTTAGAGAACAGCTGTAAGCAGAAGTCTTTCTTTAGGGAGAAAGCATCTCTCTTCTCTATACTCTGCATTCTGTAGGCAGAATTCAGCCTTTTTTTACATTTATTTTTTCTTTTATTCCTATGTGCATACATTGCTTGAGCCATTTCTCCCCTCTGCCCCCCACCCCCTCTCTTTCACCCCCCAACTCCCCTCACTTCCAGGCAGAACCTATTCTGCCCTCTTCTCCAATTTTGTTGAAGAGTAGACATAAGCAATAATAAGAAAGACATAGCGTTTTTGCTAGTTTGAGATAAGGACAGCTATACAGAGATTCCTAGCATTGCTTCCATGCATATGTGTATTACAACCCACATTGGTTCATCTCTAGCAGACCTCTTCACTACTTCCAGGTCACCTTCCCATGGTGGCCTCTGCCAGTTTAAGATCACTATATTTGCTCCTCCGCAGTGAGCACATCAAACACTTTCAAGTTTTAGGTTTCCTTCCCTTTCCCAATTCCTCCCATGCATGTTTTCCTCTTAGTGTGTGTCCCATGTCCAATAATATTACTGCATTTGTTTTAGGTCTAAAGTCTGCATATGAGGGAGAACATAAGATTTTTGGCCTTCTGAGTCTGGCTAACTTCACTTAAGATGATGTTCTCCAGTTCCATCCATTTACTTGAGAATGACAAGATTTCATTCTTCTTCATGGCTGAGTAAAATTCCATTGTGTATAAATACCACATTTTCTTGATCCATTCGTCAGTGGTGGGGCATCTTGGCTGTTTCCCTAACTTGGCTATTGTGAATAGTCCCACAATAAACATGGGTGTGCAGGTGCCTATGGAGTAACCTGAGTTGTATTCCTTTGGGTATATGCCTAGGAGTGGGATTGCTGGATCATATGGCAGATCTATGTTTAGTTTTTAAAGAAGTATCCATGTTGTTTTCCAGAGTGGTTACGCTAGCTTGCATTCCCACCAGCAGTGTATGAGGGTTCCTTTTTTCCCCACATCCTAGCCAACATTTGTCATTGGTGGTGTTTTTGATGATAGCTATTCTAACAGTGGTGAGGTGGAGTCTTAGTGTGGTTTTGATTTGCATTTCCTTTGTGACCAGAGATGGTGAGCATTTTTTCATGTGTTTTTTGGCCATTTGGATTTCTTCTTTTGAAAAAGTTCTATTTAGTTCAATATATTCATTCTTAATAGATAGCTCTTCAATGTGAAGAAAGGATTCAAGTTGGGGAGTTAATGTAAGAAGACTAATTAGAAGGCTATTGGAGCAATCTATCTATGACTTGATAGAGGTTTGAACAAGAAAACTATTTAAGAAATAGAAATAACATGAAGAAACAATAACATAAAGGAACAGAGAATAGGTACAGCAATGTTTCCACGTACATTTTGCCAAATATCCTGCTGCACCGTGGTCCTGGTACAACAGCTGACCATAGTTAAGCCTACTTTTTGTTATAGTGGTCAGAAGTCCCCCGACAGGGATGTTCCCAGCCATAAATATAAGCCAGAGACCTCACCTACCTCACGTTATAGCTGTGGTTTCATACACACACCTCCCCTCAAATCACCATCTTGGCTCTGAGGATATTTTATTAATAAACCACTTCCTGTTTCCTAGTTCTTGGAAATGCCCTCCCATTTCTAAGAATTCACTGCAATTATGTGCATATCTTTAGGATAATCATTAAACCCTATCCATAAAAGTGCCCAAGGCCTGAGAGCTTGATGAATGTAACTACTTGGTCAAGCTGTCTACCCTCAAACTCCTAAGGGAATGTACTTTTACTTTTGATCCAATAATACTTTTGTTTCACTTCAGCAAATCTCATTTTTGCATTTATTTCAATAAATCTTTCTCTGTTAAGTCTCTTCTGTGTGTGTCAGATCCTAATTTTTTTTCTTCAAAGAGACTACAAACCTTTATTTGTCTCTGGAGACATCTTTTGATGACTGGCAGAACACTCTTAAAGAGTTGCCAAAACTAATCAAGGTGACTGTCATTCTAATGAACTGGTAAGCTCATAGCTGACTGTCTTGCTTAGGCACTAAAATTTCCCTTTACCTCCTTTTCTCTTAGACCTCTCATTGTCCTGAGATCAAAGCCAAATAGCATATGCCTCCCAGAAAGGCTATTAATATCACTACAATGAAGGGTCATGGAGTCAGATAGACAAGCACTAGGGTTCCCATCCTATATGAGTCAATCCTTGTGCAACCATGCTGGAACACTGTATAAACCGTCCATGCACAGTATCTATGGCTTATCCCTTGTTAGTTTTCTTGAGCCAGGTTTCTAGCTCACCTGTTTCTTGTCTTCCTCAAATCTTTTCCATAGATCTTGGTTCATCTTGTCTTGCTTCATGGATTCTGCCTTACCTTGTCTTGCATCAGTCTGCTCTTCCCATACCTGTTTTGCTACTCTGTTTCCATGGTGGTGGGGGAAGGAAATAAAGTAATCAGACATTTACCTGCAGGGGGATGCCTGATCTGCACTGGGTATGTGAAGTATGCTGTTCTAGCTATTTTATTCATTGCTAAAATATGCAGGGAACAATAATTTCCTATCATGGGCTTGTCTTGTATATCATCAGACCTTTTGTTATCATGTAGAAGAATATAGCACTACCCCAGTTAATTTGACTTGAACATACTGTAAGCTCCACAAGGTCCAAGTTTATCAAGAGACTACAAGTGAAGTTCTCAGGGGTCAAATTCTTTCTCTGGTGACACAAGCATGTTTCCAACTGGCAGAGATGAACTTCCAATGGGGTCCTGGGACTTCCAGTTTCAGCATTCCTCCAGGAAGCATGTGCCAGTCATTCCTATTGCCTTTCTGCCCTTTGTTTTGTCTCTTACCGTTTGTCCCTTGAAATGCCTTCTCAAAGACTGGAAGCAGCTATTGATGGACTCTCTTAAAAAGATAGTTTACAGGACATGGTGTTGCAACCTGTAATTCCATCTATTCAGGAGGTAGAGATTGAGAGGATCTCAGTTTGAGGACAGCCCAGGCCAAAAGTTTTTGAGACCCCCACCTCAACAAATAAGTAGGGCTTGGTGGTTCATGCCTATTATTCTAGCTACTGATAGTCATAGGTAGGATTGTGGTCTGAAAATAATTAAAGTAAAAATGAACAAACAAAGAACCCCAAAAATGGGGGTTTGAGGCTGGAGATGTGACTCAAGTGGTACAGCACCTGCCTAAAAAGCTCAATGCTTTTTAGTTCACGCCCATGAACCATCAAAAAAAGCAAAAGAACAAAAAAAAGGAAGACTCTAATCCATTTTTTAATATAACTTGGCCTCGATGCAAATTAAATGATGCCCTGAGAATGGAAATTCAAGATATAATACTATCCTCCAACTTGACCAGTTTTGTAGAAGGCAGGGAAAATGTGTCTAAATATTTTTGGAAATAAGAGATAAATGAGGTATGTTTCAAGACTCTGTGCTTGGAAAGTATTTGCACCTGTCAGGAAAAACCCAAAAATCCTCTTTTGAGACCCCATTCAAGCCCAATGAAGAAAAACACCAAACCTGTTGGAGATCTGAGGGGTGGAGAGAAAGATGCCTTTCCTGGTGAAATCCTGAAAGGGAAAGATATAATCGTACCTAAACACAACCATATGCTCCTATCTATCCAACTCTGCCTGAGGAGGACATCATGTCTCCTCTGGTACCATTTACTCCCAAACCTTTGAGAACTGTCCCATTTCAGGGCACGGCAGCTGAGGAAAACAGAACTGTGAGGGTTCAAGTCCCTTCCTCTTACTCTTTTTTTTTTCAGGATATTGGGGTTGAACTCAGGGTCACATGCTTGTTAGGCAGATTTTTCTACCACCTGAGCCATGCCCCAACCTTTTTTTTTTTTTTTTTTGCTTTAGTTTGTTTCAGATAGAGCTTTTTGGCTGTATGTTTGTTTGTTTGCAGAAGTCTGGTCTCAGTCATGTTCCCTTCTTGATGAGAGACTTTAAACAACTCAGCAGGTAGATTTTATGAAGCTGATTTATTCAGGAATTAAGGAACATAGTTGTCTCTTTTGATTACACCTGGAAGGACCTGCTTGTGCCTCTATCCCATTGTTGCTGTCTTGATCAGAAGCCCCAAAATTTGCAAATAAGCAGCATGCTATTAACTATTAATGGCATGTTTCCTTAAGGAACAGATGTAGTAGCCAACACTGAGACCTGTTGAAACTATTGGTCAAATCAGGGCAACCAAGATGTTTATAAAACAGGGGTTCCAGCTATCTTAGTAATATCCAAAACTTCAGGTGGAGAAGAGGCAATAAACAGGTTAACTTTGACAAAGTAAAAGGAACAATTCAGATACTTAATGAGAATCTGGCCCTCTTTAGAATCAGACTAACAGAAGCTCTCAGGAAGTATATTAACAGATTCTGATTCTCAAGAAGGCCAAATAATCCTTGGGACCCATTTTATTAACTTCTAATACATGTAGCAATCTCCAGAAGTTAGCTCTGGGCCCCAGACACCTCCAAATCAATTAATGGCGATGGTCTTCCATGTGTTTAATAACAGGGACCAGGCAGAGGAGGAAAACCAAAGGAAGACAGGGAAAGAAGAAAGTTTTTGACTACCCTTGAGATACCCTGACATCTCCAAGAACCCAAAAACAGCATTCTAAAAGATGCCAAGAAAAGGAGTTTGCTACAACTACCAGCAACTAGGACACTAGAGTCAGGAGTGCCCACTGATATGGCGGCTACCTAAGAAGCCCTGCCCTATCTATAAGCAAAAGGGAAACTGGAAAATGGATTGTCCCCAGGTCCAACAGGAGCAGGGATCAATCCCTGA
Organism: Castor canadensis; assembly: GCF_047511655.1. Classification (NCBI taxonomy): domain Eukaryota; kingdom Metazoa; phylum Chordata; class Mammalia; order Rodentia; family Castoridae; genus Castor; species Castor canadensis. The sequence goes on from NC_133394.1 coordinate 88,059,134, forward strand.
AGAGTGACAGATGGCCATGTCTGACGAAGCTGCCAAAAGTCTCTGTGGCCTCCTCTATAGTCCGGGCTCCTCTACAGTCATCCACATTGGGGTGAGGAGCCCTGGGTTACCATGGATGTGTCTGATAAGCCTACCCAATCCATGTTAATAGAGAGGCCATCTTTGCAGTTCCTCTCTTTCACCTTAAACTACTGTCTTCTAAATCTAGCACATCTGTAGGTGCCTATGACATGTCCTTCCAAGAACACTCTACACTATCCCTTCCTGCTTATTAGGAAATCAGATAGCCCCCACCATCAGTTTCTTCATAATGCCAGAATTGCCCTGAATTCCAACTGGGGAGAGACTTCCTGCAGATCTTGGGAGCCACCATTACCAAGGACACACCCATAAGAGACTCAAATAAATCATTCCTAGCTTGTCTACATGTAAATATTGCTGAGCCTTGTTTTGAGCCCACCATTGCCACCAATGAAGTTTTTTTTTTTAATTTTCTTCCTATTTTTTACTTTTTTTTTTGGCAGTGCCAGGATTTGATCTCAGAGCTTTATACTTGGTCCATATCCCCCAGCCCTTTTTGTTTTAGATTTTTTTTTTAAAACAGTCTCACATATATGCTCGGGACAGCATGGACTGCAAAGTTCCTATTTATGCTTCCTGCTGAACCTGGATCACAGATGTGTGTCACCACACATTTGTGAGATGGGGTCTCACAAATTATTTTTCCTAGATGGACCTACAGCCATGATTATTCCAATCTCTATCTCTAGAGTAGCTGGGATTACAGGTGTGACCCAGCAAGTTCAGCCACTTGGTGGTAAGGGTTTTGAGTTAGGATTCAACTCAGTTCTTCAGGAAGCATGGGACAACTCCACTCTTGGATACACTAGTCATGTAGATACTCTTCATACCAGACCCTGAAGAGGCCCTATTCCTAACTTCATTGAGGTATGAGCCAAGCAAAGTCCTCAAGCTATTCTTTAGAAGACAATCTTCAATATCCTCCAAGGATAAATGAAATGCACAAGAGGAATGGCTACATTTTAACTTTTGTAAATAAAATATTCATGACTGATTTTGTGTTAAATCTGGAGCATTAATTTGCCTCTTATCTATTGCTTTACCCATATGTGCTTGCTCCCTAATGGATTAATTATTTCACTTGTTCCATTCCTAAGAACCAGACTTCATAAACCATGAAAATCTTGTTCTTTGGTATATCTCTCCTCTACCTTTCACTATTAAGCATCTTTTACTCAATGTAGTCTGACATGCTCACTGCTTCCTAAATTGGACATATCTACTTGTTAGATCTGTATTGGGTCCCTTCCAGAGATGACCTACATGGTCATTCCAGCCCCTGTGTGGAGTTGGGCTCTCACCCCTCTCCAAGCTCACCCCAAACTCAAAATTGCTTCCAACATGTGGCAGGAGATCCTGGGGCCTAACGCATTGTTGCAAGAAATTTGGCACAAGATTCCCCAAGTCCCTAATGCCTCATGTTGACCTGTTGTTGGGATCATGTATTTTGGGATAAGGCTCACTAACAATTCTTCCTTTCCTTTTTGCCTGAAATCAAATCAGACTCAAGGGAAGGCTTTGGGGTCACTTAAAGAAGCTTTTGCTACTTAGCCCTCTGGATAAATGTACCAGATCCCCAATGTCTCAACAGTATATAGTCTCCTCTTTCCATGCTAAGACTACTCTATTACAACAATCCAAGACCTGTCCATCTCTTAAAGAAGGCCCATCACAGCACTTCCACCACATTTGTGTACCACAGTGGGTGACTGCCAGCATGCTGTACTTCCTACTTTTTCTATCTGAAATGTTTGACAATGCAAAATTGTTATCTGCTAAACTTAACTGTTTTAACCTTCAGTATCTCCCAAGAGCAAATGCTTTCAGACCTCACTAGGGTATCTTTTCTATAAACTAGTGGGAGGCTCAAAAGCCACATTTCTTGTGGACCCATGCCTGTCCTTCTGACAAGAATGACTATGGTATCTGGCAACTATTCTTCTGTCACTAATTCCTCTGGCAACTGGGATGAAAAGACTTCCAGAAATGTAATTACTAGTGAATTTTCCATCTTCCTCCCCCACTGCTAAGGCATTTATTTTCTCTGTGGAAATAATATCTACTTAGCTTCTACCTGAGTCAATGAAAATCTGGTCCTTGCCATACTTGTAGCCTCCTCTAAATCTGATCCTAAAGACATCCCATCTGCCTTCCTCTGGCCTCACCCTTTTCTGTATCCTAATGCCAAATCCTGATGTTAAGTTAAAATCTTCTCTTGCTGCTTTGGGAATTACACCAGGAATGTCTACAGGAATGGCAGGAAAAGTTTCATAATCAATGGTGTATTCCAAACTCTCAAAGAAATTATGCCTCAGCATCCAGGAAACCACCAGGGCTTTACTTGCTTTACAAACCCAGATTGACTCCTTTGCAAGAGTTATCCTTCAGAACTGCCAAGCCCTAGACATGCTTATAGCAGTTTAAGGTGGCACGTTTCTTTTCCTCCAGGAAGACTGTTACTCCTATGTTAACAAATCTGGCATGGACCAAAATAATATAAAAGATCTAAGTTGCTCACCTGAAGGAACAAGCCTCTATGGGATGATGGTGTTCTCTGGGATTGTCCTAGAATAGCTTTAAATAGTTCCTCTTGATCTTGGGATCCACCCTCAATAATTCAAGCATTGACTTTTGGTCCTACCATTCTAGAATGTCTAACCTCATTCATATCTTCCAAGTTAAAAAGAGTGCTCTTCTGTAGTTAAAAGTCCCTGAAGACTCCAACTACCTCTTCCAGAGAAATGGACATCAAGCCATAATCCCACAGACTACTAAATGTAGCAACAACTTCTTATTCTCCAGCTTTCTCAGTCACATTCAATTAGTTATCAAGGAAGATGGACACCACAGGTAGTGTCTACCATCACCTTCAGCTTGAAAAAGCTACAGAAGAATAAATTTTCCTACTTTTCTCCCTTTCTATGGTTATAAGTGTCTATATTCCTTGAAGGGATAATGATATTGGGTAGGCAGGCAGAAAGGAAGCAATAACATAAAAGAACCAGAGAACAGGTGTAGCAACTTATCCAGGTATATTTTGCCAAACATCCTGCTCCACCATTATCCTAGTGTTACAGTTGACCAGAGGTGAGTCTATTTCTTGGTACCCTGGCCAAAAGTCACACAACAGTGACTTTCTCAACCATAGAGATGAACCAGAGAACTTATCTACACTTCGTAGTTGTGGTTTCACGCACACACCTCTCCTCAAATTGCCATCTTGGCTATGAAGACACTTTATTAGGTAAAGCATACCACATACCCTGGTTTTTGGAAATGCCCTTCAATTTCTAAGAAATCTCAGCAGTTATGTACATATTTTTTTCATAATCATTAAACTCTATCTATAAAAGTATGTAAGACCTGAGAACTTGATAAACTTGACTGTTTGATCAAACTGCCCATCCTCAATCTCCTATATTAGTGTGTTATTGTTTTTGCTTTGGTAATACTTTTTCTGTGCTTTAGTAAATCTCATTTGCACATTCATATCAATAAACCCTGCTCTGTTAAGACTGCTTTATCTGTCAACCCCTGGATTCATTATTTAGCAAGACTAAGAAACTTTCATGCATCTCCAGTGAGAGAAATTCAATATTAATTGACTAAAGAAAAGATAATGAAAAATATAGACTATAGAAAAGATAATTCTACAGAATTTGGGACAGAGGATACATAAAGGTATGATTTATTTAGTTAGAGAATATTAAAGAGTTGCAGAAAGTTTATTTTTGGACTTGTTTGATTTTAGTGCCTGTAAGTCACCCAAGCAGAGACTAATTAGTCAGTCAGGGTTTTAAATTTGAAATTCAGAAAAGATGCTTGATTTGAATATAAAAATTTATAAGTCACCAGCATATAAATGATAGTGAAATCATTTTGATAGAGGGAATAAAAAGAAGAAAAAAGGGAGTCTAGGATAGAAAGTTCTATGAATTTCATTATTTCAAGCCAGTTATCAGGGCTGGCAGAGTGGCTCAAGTGGTAGAATGCATGACTACCAAGCTTGAGGCCCTGAGTTCTAACTCCAGTACTGCCAAAAAAAAAATCAAATTCATCACTATAGAATTTGGCAAAAGAGCCTCAGAAATAGTAAGAAAATCAGGTAACCACTAGCTATGTTAGGGAAAAGATTGAAAATATTGAGTAATTACTTTGTAGTTAACAAGTCATTATAGAAGATGAGAATGTAAACAATGAAAAAGAAAAAGGATGAACCCTGGAACAAGAGTATATTTATTACTATCCATGTCTTCCCAAAGGTTTTCAGGGAAATGAAGTCAAATTGTTTTCAGAACTCTACTATATAACTATCTCATATGTAACTATATTCTCATAAGGGAAAATATTAACAAACGAGACATTTATATTGAGAATACTTGCCCTTTAGGACACCATTAAAGACAAGCTATAAAGTGGGAAAGAAATAGCATTTGAAATGCATAAAATCTACAGAAAACTTAAATACAAACTATTTAAAAGCATTACAAATCAACAAGCAAAAGAAAATCCAATTAAAACATCACTTAGAGATTCCAAGATGGTGACTAGAGGGAGGAAGCAGAAAGCATGCTTCCTAAAGCAAACTCTTGGAGAGGTGCTGGAGATACACCATATACCTGGCAGGAAAAACCACCAGGAAGAGGCAAAACTCTGACACCTCCACACCTCTAGCCCATGCATAGCATCCCATCACCATGTTAAACAGAGAAACCAGGAGAATCCTGTACCACCAGATGTCAGCTCTAACCTGCTTGGGAGAAGCAGACCACCACTACAGGAACCAGAGTGAAATGAAGAAAACAGATAACCAGATCCAGACTCCAAAAAAACGAAGATAAACCAGAAGTGACTCAAGATATGGAAAACATCAGAAAAAAGAATGAAATAGAATTGCAAAACAAAATGGAAGGCCAATCCAGCACACTAGAACAAACAGAAGACAGAATCTCAGAACTCAAAGATGAAATGGTAATTAAAGGAAAATCCAAAGAACTATTAGTTAAACAACTCAAGACCTGTGAAAAGAAAATGCAAGAATTTACTAACTCCATCAAAAGACCAAACCTGAGAATAATGGTCATTAAAGAAGGAGAAGAGATGCAAGCAAAAGGAATGCGTAATGTATTCAACAAAATAATAACAGAAAATTTCCAAAATCTCGAGAAAACTATGCCCATACAGGTACAGGAAGCCCCCAGAACACAAAACAGACCTGACAAAAATAGAACTACCCCATGACATATTATCATTAAAACAACAGTACAGAGACTAGGGAAAGAATAATGAAGACTATAAGAGAGAAAAAACAAATAACATACAAAGGTAAACCCATCAAAATCACAGCAGACTTCTCAACAGAAACATTAAAAGCAAGAAGAGCATGGAGTAAGGTCTTCCAAGCACTGAATGAAAATAACTTCAACCCTAGGATACTCTACTCAGCAAAACTATTATTCAAAATAGATGGAGCAATAAAAGTCTTCCATAATAAGCAGAAACAAAAACAATATATGACCACCAAGCCACCACTACAAAAGATTCTTCAAGGGATTCTGCACACAGAAAGTGAAACCCAACATAACCATGAAAGGGCAGGCAGTACCAAACTAGAAGAAAAGAAAAAGCAAGATAGTAGAGTAACATCGATTTAGCTACACACAATCAAACCCTCAAACAACTAAGACAACTAAATGACAGGAATCACCACATACCCATCAATACTAAAACTGAATTTTAATGGACTTAACTCCCCCATCCAAAGGCACTGTTTGACAAACTGGATTAAAAAGGAACATCCAACAATTTGTTGCTTATAGGAGACCCATCTCATTGATAGAAATAAGTATAGGCTTAGGATGAAAGGCTGGAAGAAGATTTACCAAACCAATGGCCCCTGAAAACAGGCAGGAGTAGCAATACTTATCTCTGACAAAGTAGACTTCAAACCTACATTGATCAAACAAGATAAAGATGGACATTCCATACTAATAAAAGGGGAAATACACCAAAAGGAAATAACAATTATCAACCTATATGCACCCAATGTCAATGTACCCAATTTCATCAAACATACCCTGAAGGACATAAAAGCATATATTAGCTCCAACACAGTGGTAGTGGGAGACTTTAATACCCCCCTATCACCAATAGATAGTTCATCCAAACAAAAAAATCAATAAAGAAATCCTAGAACTAAATCACACCATAGATCAAATGGACCTAGTGGATGTCTACAGAACATTTCATCCAACTTCTACACAATATACATTCTTATCAGCAGCCCATGGAACCATCTCCAAAATAGGTCACATCCTAGGGCACAAAGCACGCCTCAGCAAATATAAGAAAATAGAAATTATACCAAGCATTCTATCTGATCAAAATGCATTAAAACTAGAAATCAACAACAAAAATAAAGACAAAAAATATGCAAACAGACAGAAAGTGAACAACTCATTGCTTAATGAACAATGGTCATTGATAAAATAAAAGAGGAAATTAAAGGGTACCTGGAAGTCAATGAAAATGAAAACACAACTTACCAGAACCTATGGGACACAGCAAAGGCAGTCCTGAGAGGAAAATTTATAGCCATGAGTGCATATATTAAAAAGACTGAAAGATCTCAAATCAATGACTTAATGATACATCTCAAACTCCTAGAAAAACCAGAACAAGCAAATCCCAAAATAGGTGAGAAATAATAAAAATAAGAGCTGAAATCACTGAACTAGAAACCACAAAAACCATACAAAGAATTAATGAAACAAAAAGTTGTTTCTTTGAAAACATAAACAAGATCAATAGACCCTTGGCAAATCTGACTAAAATGAGGAGAGAAAAAACCCAAATCAGTAAAGTCTGGGATGCAAAAGGGGAGATAACAACAAATACCATGGAAATCCAGAAAATCATCAGAGACTACTTTGAGAACCTATATTCAAATAAATTCAAAAATCTTAAAGAAATGGACAGTTTCTAGACACTTATGATCATCCAAAACTGAACCAAGAGGAGATTAATCACCTGAATAGATCTATAACACAAAATAAAATTGAAGCAGCAATCAAGTCTCCAAAAAGGAAAAGTCCAGGACCTGATGGATTCTCTGCTGAATTCTGTCAGACCTTTAAAGAAGAATTGATACCAACCCTCCTTAAACTGTTCCATGAAATAGAAAGGGAAGGAACACTGCCTAACTCATTTTATGAAGCCAGTATTACACTTATCCCAAAACTAGGCAAAGACACCTCCAAAAAGGAGAACTATAGGCCAATCTCCTTAATGAACATGATGCAGAAATCCTCAATAAAATAATGGCAAACAGAATTCAACAACACATCAAAAAGATCATTCACCACGACCAAGTAGGCTTCATCCCAGGAATGCAGGGGTGGTTCAACATACGAAAATCAATAAACGTAATAAACCACATTAACAGAGGCAAAGACAAAAACCACTTGAACATCTCAGTAGATGCAGAAAAAGCCTTTGATAAGGTCCAACACCATTTCATGATAAAAGCTCTAAGAAAACTAGGAATTGAAGGAAAGTACCTCAACATTATAAAAGCTATATATGACAAATCTACAGCCAGCATTATACTTAATGGAGAAAAACTGAAACCATTCCCTCTAAAATCAGGAACAAGACAAAGGTGCCCACTATCTCCACTCCTATTCAACAAAGTACTGGAATTCTTAGCCAGAGCAATTAGGCAAGAAGAAGGAATAAAAGGAAAACAAAGAGGTAAAGAAACTGTCAAAATCTCCCTATTTGTAGGCGACATGATCCTATACCTTAAAGACCCAAAAACTCTACTCAAAAGCTCCTAGACACCATCAACAGCTATAGCAAGGTAGCAGGATATAAAATCAACATAGAAAAATCGTTACCATTTCTGTACACTAATAATGAACAAACTCAGAAAGAATATATGAAAACAAATTCTAATTACAATAGCCCCCAAAAAAAATCAAATACCTGGGTGTAAACCTAACAAAAGATGTGAATGACCTCTACAAGGAAAACTATAAACTGCTGAAGAAAGAGATTGAGGAAGACTATAGAAAGTGGAGAGATATCCCATGCTCATGAATTGGTAGAATCAACATAGTAAAAATGTCTATACTCCCAAAAGCAATCTACATGTTTAATGCAATTCCCATCAAAATCCCAATGACATTCATCAAAGAGATTGAAAAATCTGCCTTTAAATTTATTTGGAAACACAAGAGACCAAGAATAGCCAAGGCAATACTCAGTTAAAAGAACAACACTGGAAGTATCACGATACCCGACTTCAAACTATATTACAAAGCAATAGCAATAAAAGCATCATGGTACTGGCACAAAAACAGACATGAAGACCAGTGGAACAGAATAGAGGACCCAGATATGAAGCCATACAACTATAACCAACTTGTCTTTGACAAAGGCACTAAAAATATATGATGGAGAAAAGACAGCCTCTTCAACAAAAATTGCTGGGAAAACTGGTTAGCAGTCTGCAAAAAACTGAAACTAGATTCATGTATATCACCCTATACCAATATTAACTCAAAATGGATCAAGGATCTTAATATCAGAGTCCAAACTCTAAAGTTGGTATAGGAAAGAGTAGGAAATACTTTGAAACTAATACGTATAGGACAGGACTTTCTCAATGGAACCCCAGCAGCACAGCAACTAAGAGATAGCATAGACAAATGGGACTTCATAAAACTAAAAAGCTTCTGCTCAAAAAAAGAAATGGTCTCTAAACTGAAGAGATCACCCACAGAGTAGGAGAAAATATTTGCCAGCTACACATCAGACAAAGGATTGATAACCAGAATATACAGGGAACTCAAAAAACTAAATTCTCCCAAAATTAATGAATCAATAAAGAAATGGGCAAGTGAACTGAACAGAACTTTCTCAAAAGAATAATTTCAAATGGCCAAAAAACACATGAAAAAATGCTCACCATCTCTAGCCATTAAGGAAATGCAAATCAAAACCATACTAAGATTACACCTCCCCCTGTTAGAATAGCCATCATTAGAAACATCACCAACAACAGGTGTTGGCAAGTATGTGGGGAAAAAGGAACCCTTATACACTGCAGGTGGGAATGTAAACTAGTACAACCACTCTGGAAAAAAATTTGGAGGCTTCTTAAAAATCTAAACATAGATCTGCCATATGAACCAGCAATACCACTCTTAGGTATATACCCAAAAGACTGACTCAGGTTACTCCAGAGGCACCTGCATACCCATGTTTATTGCAGTGCTATTCACAATAGCCAAGTTATGGAAACAGCCAACATGCCCCAGTACTGATGAATGGATTAAGAAAATGTGGTTTTTATACACAATGGAATACTACTCAGCCATGAAGAAGAAATGAAATCTTATCATTTGGAGGTAAATGGATGGAGCTGGAGAACAACATTCTGAGTGAGGTCAGCCAGGCCCAGAAGACCAAAAATTGCATGTTCTCCCTCATATGCAGACTTTAGATCAAGGGCAAACACAACAAGGGGATTGAACTTTGGTCACATGATGAGGCGAGAGCACACAATGGAGGTATGAGGATAGGCAAGAAACCCAAAAAAAACAAGATAGCATTTGATGTCCTCAATGCAAAGGAACTAATGAAGAAACTTTAAAGTGACAGAGGCCAATAGGAGAAGGGGACCAGGAACAAGAGAAAAGGTTAGTTTGAGAAGAATTAACCTAGAAGGTAACACACATGCACAGGAAATTAATGCGAGTCAACTCCCTGTATAGCTATCCTTATCTCAACTAGCAAAAACACTTGGTCCTTCCTATTATTGCTTATACTCTCTCTTCAACAAAATTAGAGATAAGGGCAAAATAGTTTCTGTCTGGTAGCTGGGAGGGTGGTGGGGAGAAGGATGGGGTGGGGGGAAAGCGAGGCGGGGAGAACGGGGGAGAAATGACCCAAACACTGTATGCAAATATGAATAAATGAAATTTTAAAATCACTTAAATAGGCTTCACCAAAAAAGATAACCAAGGAAGCTGGCAGACTGACTCAGGGAGTAGAGTGTCTGCCTAGCAAGCATGAAGTCCTGAGTTCAAATTCCAGTACTGCCAAGCAAACACAAACAAATAAATAAACAAAAAAGTGGGTTCTGGGTTGGAGGAGTAGCTCAAGAAGGACAGTTCTTGGCTAGCAAGTGTGAGGCCCTGAGTTCAAATATCAATACCAATAAAAAAAAATCCAAAAAACAAAAGACAACCAAGGAGCCAGAAAACATATGAAAAAAAAGACATTCAACGTCTTTATAAATCAGTGAAATTAATATTTCACTGATTAATATAAACATAATAAATATAATTAATAATATTAATATTAATATAATTAATATAAAGTTTGTACTTCTACAAACTCACTCGAATGACTAAGACTCCCACAATCCTAAGATGTAGTGGAGTCATGAGCAACCAGAAGTCTCTCACACTTCTAGTGGACATAGAAACTGTTAAAATTACAGCAGAGAACTTTTAATATTTTCCTCCAAAAGTAAACAACGACATTTTCCCAGCAATTCTACCATTGTAATATTTCACATAGTAATTTATGGAAAATTCACCAGAAAAGAATATTTATGCAGCATTATTCATAGTAGTCAAAAAGGAAAAAATCCTCAAGTCCTTTCTTCATCTTACACTCATCCTAAACTCTGTCTTTCTCATCCTAAACTTACCACATCCTAGATCCCATCCTCATCCTCAACTTTCTCTTACAAAGTTCCTCCCAGTCTTTCCCAGTTTGTTTAGTTTATTTCTCTATTATTGTTGTACTTGCTGTATGTCGTGACATTTACAAACATTCTTACAATGTGTCAGGGTTGAGTTCGCCCTCTCCTATGTTACTTTTCATATACAAACATCACATCAAACTCAGAATTAAGAATTCTCCCACACAATCTAAGTCAGAAATAGTTTTAATAATGTAAGCTTTGTGTCGGAATGGACCAGGCATCTGTTAAGCGACACAAATATAGAAACAAAATCTCACGGATTGGTTAATAGCTGCCTGTTGCTATCTCAAGAGAAACCCTAGGACTGGAGCCCATGGAAATCTGGAGAGTGTCGTAACAAAGGGTACAGTAAAGGTTTGTGGAAAAACGAAGAAGAGAAATAACATAGTAATAGTCTATGTTTGAAGACTAACAGCCAGGTAAATGCCAAAAATTTTATTCAATGTGATAAGTCTTTATCATTCCATTGATGGTGGTAAATTTGTAACTATGCTAGCTCCTGAGAACTAAAGGGCAATTTCATTAAGCCACTGATAATCTTAAGGGGGAGACTAGAAAGCCTCAGCGAAACAACCAAGCAGCAGAAAGGCATATGTTATTGTGGTGAAGTTTCAGCACCCTCCTTTTAAAAATGTGACCACTTTCAATACACATCCTAGTATCTTCTACCTTCACATCTTATGTTCTGCAATATTACTGATGTTCTATCATTCTCTTTTCCTTCCCTCTTTCCCCAAGTTCCATAGAGTAGTTCTACTGTTACAAACATGTTCTACATCTGAGTTTGTATATGATCATGCTTGTTTTTGTATATATGTTTATCTTTGAATCTATCATCTACATATGAGAGAAAACATGCTACTTTCATGTTTCTGGTCCTGGCTTACTTCATTTAACACAATGACCTACAATTGCATCCATTTACCTTCAAACCGCATGTCATTATTCCTTATGGTTGAGTAATATTCTTTTTGCATATATACCACAATTTCTTGATCCATTCATCAGTTGTAGGGCACCTGGGTTGTTTCCAAAGCTTGGCTATTGTGGATAGTGCTGTGATGAACATTGGTGTACAGGAGTCTCTACTGTATCCCATCTTATATTCCTTTGGGTAGATGGTCAGAAGAGGTATCATTGGATCATATGGCAGTTCTGTCTCTAGTTTTCTGAGGATTCTCCATACTGCTTTCCACAGTGGTTGTACTTAATTTGCGTTCCCACCAGCTGTGTGTAAAGGTTCCTGTTCCACCACATCCTCACCAGCATTTTTTGTTATTTCTCTTGTTTATGGCCATTATAACTGAGGTGAGATGAAATCTAAGTGTTGTTTTGATGTGTATCACTTTTATAACTGGGGAAGTTATATGTATTTACTGGCCATTTGTATCTCTTCCTTTGAGAATTCCCTGTTTAATTTCACGTGCCAATTTCTTCATTGGGGTGTTGATTGGGGAGGAGGGTTGAGTTTTTTTGAGTTCCCTGTAGATTCTGGATATTAGTTCCAAAAACAGGGAGTGGGAGGTAAAGGGGTAAGGGAGAGTAACAGAAAGTGTTGAACAGACCAAAATAAAGTACACCCACAGTGGGCATACATTGAGACACCCCTTTGAACATCAACTTAAATATTAATAACAAAAAACATGACTGTAAAACACACACAGTATGTATGTGAGGGGGTTGCTAGTTGGAGGGTAGAGGGTGAAGGAAGGAGATTAAGGTGATGGTATATGGCAGATGTACTTCATATGCCTATATGAAGCAGGACTAAGAAACACCTCTTGTAATTGCTTTAGAGGGGTGGGAGGGGACTGAGGGAGAGAGATGATGGGGGCAATGTAAATAACGTATAATATAAGTCTAATCAGAATTGTTACTACTAATCCCCCTGTATAATAAATATATCCTAATAAAAATTTTATTTAAAAAATAAATATTTAAAATGTGACAGTTCTTTGTTATAGTAATTTGAGTAGTAATGAAATCATAGACTCTACCTAGAGCCATTGCCTTGGCAATGTACATTTGAAGATTTCTTTAGGAAAACAGTTGGATGCCTATGATTTTGTCCACAGACATGCTGATGTCATAGCATCTGGGGTGAAAAGAAAAAATGGACTCATCAGTCAGTTAGATGGGTTCTAAACACGAGGCTTTTGTTTGTTTATTCATTGATTAATTTTTCTAGGGTTTCTAGTCTCATAGGTTCCACCTTCCAGACTTCCTACCTCCAAATAAAAGAAGTTTGGATTCTCTTTTTGTGTAGTTATTCATCCTGGTCTTTTGATTTTCCACCTTTGCAAAAAGTTTTTAGCAATATTAGGCATATTGAGAGCTATAACGTTTATTAATTGTCATGGAAACTTTTTCTTACAAAGCCACAACAGTGAGAATGAGTCTATATTTCCTATAACTTTAAGGCTAAGTTGAAATTTACTAACTGGGGAGAGCACACTCCTTTAACAAAGACAATAATACTTGATTGTCATGGCACTTTACAATTATCTAAGTAGTAATGTTTGGTACCTATACTAGATTCAATTAATTTGTTTACCAGTGTGGATAAAATAATTCCAGATCATAGGATAAATTCACTAGTTATTTCTTTTTCATCCCCAAAGATAAATATTCCTACTTGAATTTGTAGATCATTTTCCCAATTTTTATATTCATGTTGTTAAAAAATAAGAGTGTGCTTAAAGCAAAATGAAATAAATCTTTTATATAGAGATATATGTTATAAGTATATGGAAACTTCTTCAATGGAAATATCTAGTAAATCAAACTATTCAAATTCTTTTTTTATTACAATCCATAATCTTATTATAAAAAGGTAGTACAAGTTAGCTAAATTGTAAAAGACAAATAACCAAGTATCCATTTCTCTCAGGCAGAAGTAATAAAACCCCTTCATAGTAAAGATGATAAAATTCTATGTGTAATGATTTCCATGGCCTACCTGACATTTACAAGTGGTGCCCTTATCTTTTGTCATCTATCTTTGCTTCTCCATCTCAGTAAACTTAAAACCATCATCCACCTGCTTCAGATAACTTAAAATTGCCTCATAAATACAGACTTCTTCCAAAACCAAATTAAATAGAAAGCAGAAAGAAGAAACAGAGAACATTAAATTTCCTTTAGGCTCCTTGCCTAATTATTCTTGGGCTCAGAGCCCAATTTCCATTGAACATACTCTGATTTCTCTAAGGCATGAATAAAAGGACAATCCTTATTATCATGATCAAGCTTGTCATATTCAAAAGACCATTTCTCAGTTTCTAGTTTGCTTTCATAATGGCTTATTTTGTGCACCATAAGCTTTGAATGGGCTTGATTAGGTTACTCTTCACCAGGCTGACTGAAAAATGCACTACAAATAACACTACGTACTATCTCTTGCTATTTTCACTATCTGCTTGAGTATAAGTTTGTGAAAACAGCTGTCCGTTCCAACCTTAGAGTGTTTTCACTATACAATTAACTATTGTCTGACTATGAATGCAACATTAATCACTAGTTGTTAAAGAATGATCAACCACTAAAGAGCTACTGAAGGAAGTCACATCAATCTGATTGATACTATCTTCTCCATTTGATGCACAACAAAATAGGAGAGAAAATTTTAAAAACTGAATAGATTTTTCAGTCAGAAAAATGACTATTTACTTAGAGAAATGGTGTTATTCTTGTGTAACTGTATGCAAAAATATTATTTCTCTTACAACAATGTGTATTCCCAAATGAAATAGTTCACAACTTAAACACACTTAACTTCTTAAATCATTTGAATAGATTTCTATAGAGTCTACCTTGTGTCCTGTTCTCTATATGTAGTCTAAAAATATTTCTAAATCTACTACTGATTATAGCTTACTGTGTGGAGTAATTACATCACAATTCAACATACTTCATTTCTTTTAATTCTTACCTCTCCCTCTAAAATGAAACGTGACCCTTTACTTATGAGAAAATAGGCTCTAGTAGATTATTTGCCTAAGTCTAAAAATATAATAAATGGATGAATCAAGATTCAAGCATAGGTCTCTTTTGCTTCCCATAGTACTTCCAATTTTTACATGTATAAAATCCCCAGGTCCTAAATTGCGTGTACCTTGGTGTCTTTATTGTCTCCTAAACTCTGAAGGGATTAATAGAAGACTATAGAAAATTGAGATAGAAATTGAATTCCTTGGATAATTTCTTTTCTTTTTGCGGTACTGGGCTTTGAATTGAAGGCCTACACCCACTCCATCAGCTCCTTTTTTGTGATGGGTTTTTGTTTCAAGATAAACTCTTGAGAACTATTTCCTGGGCTGGCTTCAAACCATGATCCTCCTGATCTCTGCCTCCTTAGTACATAGGATTACAGGTGTGATCCACCAGCACCAGCTTTCTTGTAAGCTATCTTATCTCAAGACATTCATCAGACAAATCCCAGGAAAGGAATATTCTGATTAGGACTCCTGATTAGTTCTGAAAACCATTAAGGTCTTTGAAAGCAAGGAAAGTCTAAAAATCCAGGAAAATAAAAAATATTCTAAGGGGAGATGATGAATAAATCTCTCAGATGCAATCCTAGAAGAGAAAAACAGCCTCAGGTAAAAGCTTAAGAAATTAGAATAAAGTGGGCTTCAGTTAATAATAATGATTCAGTATTCTCACAAATGTATCATATTAATGTAAGGTATTAATAACTGTAAACTCAGTGAGTAGTACATGGGAACTCTGTACATTATTCACTCTTTTTGTAAATCTTAAACTATTCTAAACTCAAAACTTATTGAAACAAATGCTACTCTTCAATTCATCTTACTTAGTGAGATCTATAAACACACTTCTCAAATTAAATACAATATCAACTTAGCAGAAATGCATGCAATTTTATTTGATGCATCATATCCATGTATGATATTCCAACATGCAACTTAAATTAATTAAGGTTTGATACATATTTGTTTAAGTTTGCTGACCATTTTAATAATGTCATTTTATTACTCTATGCTGTTATTTTCTAACTTATCAAGACATGACCTTTCACAAGCTCCTTAACTAGTTTTAATATCCCTTAAGTATAAAATTAAGATAACAATATGTGAAACTACAGGATTGAATGAAGTTAGGATGAAAAGTGATATTGATATCAAGCCTAGTGAAAATCTTCACATATATAAGCTCTCTAAATATATTGCTACTCAGTTACATATCATCATTTTTAAGTGTGGCAGATCAAACTTTTTTTTAACCTTACATATAACCATCTATACATTTTCAGAGGACATCCAGAATAGGTTAGAAATACCCTTTGAGATTTCACTGCGTGATAGGCACACAGCAGCTGGGTGAATAAAAGCCTGAGTACTGACGTGCTACAACAACAAAGTGAGGTGCAGTAGCCCATTCTGCCTCCAGCTCATGTTGCTCCCTGACCTCTGCCTTCCTACACTGTGGAGTTGGCTTGGGCACTTTGTATGTTTATGATCTTGATTTCGAAGCCATTTTTTTGTCTGTCTCTTTTTCAGCCAAATGAATTGTTTGGCTCTGGGTCAATGGAAACAAATACTGTACTTGAAATTTGTCTTTGAAAGTGTGGGCCTCAGTGCAGAATGATAGCACTTGTTTATCAGAAATGTTTTCCCATCCTTTAGGAATACTCACTGGCACATATAAGGTAGCCAAGAGTGCCCCCCTTCTCTCAGTAGAGTAGCATTTTGAAAAAAAAAAACTTTAAAAATAAAGTTATCTGAACCTGAGATGATTTGGGATCATTTTTAGTTGTGGAACTTACTTTCTGAAACTGAGGAGAAATTTGAGGTTTGTCATTATTATACAAAATTGTCAAATTCTTAACAAATCAATGTACTTCCTATCAACTCCTAAAAAGTAACTTAGATGTTAGGTAGGTCTTGTGTATTAATAATACAAGAAAAGGGAAAGAGAGGCTCACATGCAGAGGGTCTCACATAACAAAATTTTAAGGTTGGCCCATTTTAATAAAATGTGTACATCAAACATCAAGTTTTTCTAAAGTGAAGATGAGTTCCTGCCTATCCATTATCCATGACCATTTCTTCTTGTGAATCACAGTAGCCACTTTTGAGCTGACTGGTCAGGTTTGGAGGAGACTCAAAAATTAATTTATACAACATAAAGACTCACAACCAGGACCTGAAATGAAGGCACACTGTCCTTGGTTCCTTGCTAGGGTATCCAGGCAGTGGAAAAGCAATTGTAGCATCTGTTAAGGTTATTATATTGCTGTTTTGAAAATGAGACAAGTTTCTGTAATGAAGAAATCACTATCTTATTTTCTTACCCTTTTCTCCTTTTTAAAATAGAAAATCATGAACGTTCAATCTCTATAAGATGAATTACAAAAATAATGTTATCATATACTTTTAAAAGATAAATGAAATAATCTTCAGTTTATAGCAGAGAACAAAGATGGGATCTTTGTGGAAAACTCACATCTGTAAAGAGTTGCAAACAGATTGAACCAAATTTCCCAAGGAACAGCCTGAGTTCATATTTACAATCTGGCAATAATCATATTTACTATAAATGATGAAAAAGACCATTCATGTTATACATGCAGGCATGAAAGACCTTCAGATACATATGCTTTTATAGTTTTGTGACACGTGGCAAATTAAGTCATATTTTATAGATTTCAATTTTACTCATTCTCAAGTACCACAGTGCAGCTAAATAGTAGTCTCTTTTTAAAGATACATAGTTGGAGTAGCAAGAAACTAGTGTGCAAAAGCCAAAATCATCATACAT
The DNA here is from genome assembly GCF_047511655.1 of Castor canadensis. NCBI lineage: Eukaryota > Metazoa > Chordata > Mammalia > Rodentia > Castoridae > Castor > Castor canadensis. The sequence goes on from NC_133394.1 coordinate 88,076,778, forward strand.
ACTGGAATCAAGTTTCAATTTATATTATTTTATATTTATAACCATTTATCCACATATATTAATTCCCATCATCAAATGTACTTCTTATTTAATCACAGGTCAAAATTGAGCCACAAGGTTAGATAAAACTTACCTGTGAGGTATGTGAGGAGATAAATGCCTATATATGAAGAGTAGATTATTGATTTGTATCAATAAGTAAATACAAATTTAGTCAAAGAATGAAGTTGGGTTGTGATGTTTAAAACTTTCTAGCCTTTTACTTTTTTGTTGTCTAGAAACAAATTACAGATAGCTTCCTTTTAGAAATGAGGATTGCACTGGTTAATCTTTTGTTTTGTTTTGCATTCTGGATATAGGAGTTCACTATGTACCCGAAGCTGGCTTTGGACTATAGATCCTCCTGCCTCTGCCACCTGAGTCCTGGGACCATAGGTGTATGCCACCACGCCCAGCTGCGGTAGCTAATCTTGATTGTCAACTTGATTGGATGTCTAAGAGATTACACACTTTTTCCTGAGTGTAATCTGGATGTCTATTAGGTCATTCCCAGACAATTAACTAAGGTGAGGAAGAAACTCTGAATGTGGGCAGCACTATCCTATAGACTGAGGGTCCAGATGGAATAAAAAAGGGAAGAAGGACAAAGCTTATGAGGGCAGGTCTCTCTCTCCTCTCTCTCTCTCTCTCTCTCTCTCTTTCCTTTTCTGGCCATGAGGTGAGTTGCTCTACTCTACCATGAGCCAAAATAAATGTTTTCTTCCTTAAGTTGTTTTGTTTATGTATTTTTGTCACAGCAATGAAAAGCTAACACAAGGATCTTTAAGTCAAATATTTTTGCTGAGGGTTTTGTGCAGGTCAGAGATTACTAATTTGGCACCTACTTGCCAGGTTACAGGGTCATGGAATAAATTCAAAGAGTCACATGCTAAACATGAGCATTGTTAATGTGCATGTTGAGTTCATATGTGTTCTTATGACCACATATGAATTCAACTGTATTCATGAACTTAAATGCACATTTAATAGTTATTTTAACTCAAACATGTGACTATGAGCATGGACTTATGTGCTAGTCAAAGTTTTTGTTGCTGTGACAAAATATCTGAGGAAACACCTTAAGGGAGGAAGGATTTATTGTGGCTCATGGTTTTAGAGGTTTTAGTCCATGGTCATCTGGTTCCACTGATTTTAGACCAATGGTAAGGCAGAAACATTATGGAAGATGTACATGGCACAGGAAAACTATTCACCTCCCAGCAGCCAGAAAGCAAAGAGGAATAACAGGAGGGGGTCAGAGCCAAGATATACCCTTCAAAGGCATACCCCACTTCCTCATGACCCACTTCCTCAGCTAGGCTCTACCTTCTGTTGTTCCATCATCTCCCCATAGTCTATTCATATTTTGAATTCATCAGTGAATTAAACCATTGATGAAGTCTGAACCCTCATGATCTAATCATATTTGGAAATACCCTCAGACACACTCAGAGGTGAGCTTTATTAATTTCCTAGGTGTCTCTCAATCCAATCAAGTTGACTATCAAGATTAACTATCACAATTTAGATTTCCTTTATAAAGAAAAAATGAAAATAAGCTATTTAATATGCTTTCAAAAACTAATATTTACTACTTCCTCTTGTGGTTTTAATCAAAATCTCACAAAATGGGAGCAAACTAGTTTGAATAATTTTAAGGTCAACATTTCCTCTCAAATCAATCTCTTATCTTCTGGTGAAGACAGCAAAATTCTGTCATGTCTGATAACTTGACAGTTCCCTGAACTTGAGAAAGAAGCAGGACTTCTTAAACCTGACCCTCTGCTAGAAATAAAAGTAATACTCTACTGTTTGCTATTTGCTGGTTTCTTGGCAAGCTACCGCAAAATATTTTTAAATAAAATAGTGCTTAAAATATGATGTGAAACTTTCTATGCAAAAAGTACAACTTAAATATATTGTGTATATAAAACTATACTTTTATAAGTTCAATAACATATAAGGTGAATATAAAATTTGGCAACAAGATACACAATCAGGTTGAACCAAGTACAAAAATTTTTGGAGTAGACAAGTCAGTTGAGGTGATACTTTCTAGTAGAAATTATTTTCCTATCATATTTTTTAATCATATTTAACTTTTCTCATAAACAATACTATCAACAAATACATCTGAAAGACGTTTTCTTACATGAAGATCCAAGAAAATTTGCCGAAATGAGTTGCATTCCCTATAAAATGTAACATTGTAACACTGCTTCTGAGATTAATTTGTGTTGTTTTAATCTTTAAACACAGGATTTTAGGCTAGACCATCAGATTGAATTAAGACATTTCACTTTTGAGATCTTTTGAGAGCTGATCTTTACTGTTATTTAAAGACATATTATCATTAAAAACATCTCATCTGTAGAAAAGAATGTTTGCTTTTGATTATCATCTATCTTTATAATTTCTTTTGGCAGTACTGGTGTTTGAATTCAGGATATTGCGCTTGCTAGGCTTGTACTCTACCACTTGAGCCATGCCTCCATCCCTTTTTTCTATGGATATTTTTGAGATATAGTATGACTTTTTATCCAGGCAGGCCTGGACAGTGATCCTCCCAATTTAGGATTCCCACTGTAGCTGAGATGACCACACACCACCACCCCCAGCTTTCTCCCATTGAGATGGAGAAAAATTTTTTGGCCTGGCTTGTCTTGGAACCTGGATCCTTCCAATCTCAGCCTCCCAAGTAGGTAGGAATGATCCACAGGTTCTGAGTTTGATTATTATCATTACTTTTTTTTTTTTAAAGTCTCTACTCACCACTGCCAAAAGAGCCTACCCATTTTTTGATCCTTCAATTTTCTTCATAGTATTTATCAAAGGTTGATATTATTCTTTCAGTCATAATGTCTATTTGTCCATCTATCATCAATCTATGATAGATTTGTTGTACTACCGGAACGTAGCCTCTGAGAAGGCAGAGAATTTGTCTAATATTCTGTTATAGCCTAATACTGAATCACACCTGGCACTTATTAGAAATTCAGTAATTATTTATTTTATGAATAAGGAAATGAATGAATAAATTTAATGCTTTTCATTAGATACTGCTTTTTTCTTCAAGAATCATATGTAGGTAATTCTTATTCCTCATTTAATGCCCTATGTTAAACTGAGACAATATTTGCATTCATTAAAAGTGGTGCAAATTAAGTCACATCCAATACCAATTCACAGATTTCCAGTTTTAGTTCAACATGGTAAATGCATATAGATTTAAAAATTATTACAATATTATAGCTCTCAAAATTACTAATACAGTAGAATTTACCAGATTATTGTCTCAAAATTACAGCCACATTCAGATGATAGTTACATTTCTAATGAGGGCACAATTAATACTGACTTGTACATGTATATTTGTAAGAGTTTTGATATTAATAAAACTTTCATTTCATTTTATCTGGAGTTAGAAAACATCACTAAGGCTGGAGATGTGACTGAAACAGCAGAGTATCTCCCTTGTACCTGTGAAAGCCCTGAGCTCAAACTCCAGCACAGTCAAAAAAAAAAAATCACTAAATTTGTTTTCAAGGCTTTTGACAGATGATGGAAATTTTATATTGGAATACTTCCTACTTGTTTCCTTTTCTAAGTAATATTTGTTGATAAAATACATTTCTAGCACAATAAACACTTAAAGAATGAGCTCAAAATCTAGAGGGATACAGAAAAGAAAGCAGAAAGTAATGCAAATGTGCTCAGTCCTCCATGTGGGTCCACAACAAGGGATCTAGGAAAATTTCCTTCAGGACACTGATTGAACTTGAAGTCAGAAGGGGGGTTTTGTTAGAGAAAGAAGGGAAGGATAAAACCATTAGGGACAATGGTTTTTCTGCTTCTAAAAATTGAATTGAAATCGTGAGAATCAAAGGTTACAGTGTTTTTGAAATTCCTTACAGAATTTCTCTCTAGTTCCGGATTACTTCCTAAGTAGATACTCAGTCAATACCAGATATTTTCTTATTAGCCCATGTGTGTGACAGCACTATTTTTGTGTTCCCATGTCGAAAATAAAGGAATTTCTTATTTGTAACAATAAGAAGAATCATTTGTAATGAAAGAATAGTCTTTCTATGTATCTGAAATCAGTGTGAAGAAACTCATAGTTGAAGGTGTGTGATTCTCAGAGAAAAATCCCAGAGTATCTATGGCTTTTCTCCAAGTAAACAGCAAGATTCATGGGGGAAAACCATGAAACTGAATCATTTCCTTCAATATTCCACCCTTTCTGGAATATTTCCAATCAGATTGGTCTTTTTCCTGCTTTGAGTGTCTATACTCAAAACACATAACATCACTGTTTTAATACTGAGCTATCTTTGTGTACTATTTTTAAGGAGAAATAGCCTATAATAAGAACAAAAGTTTATGGAGTCTTTTAGTAATAAGGCAAATAAGTTTTCTATGTCATAAAAAGCACATGACAAAAATGCTACATTAAGAGTTATGCATAATAAAAATAAATCAACAAAGAGTTGATAATTTAAAGACAGGGATTTTTCTAGAATTCAACACTTGAGGAAATGACCAGGTAATAATTGTGACATTATGAGGAAAAGCAAGAATGGGTGATGAAAATCAGTGTGGCCAAAGGCTGCCATAGTGTTAGGCCATGAACTTAAAAACATAAGGTTGTTCACTGTTTGTGGTGAAATCAGGGAATTTTTTTTTTCTTTCTATTGGCAGATTGAACTTGCCATGGTAGTACTAAATGAGTGAGATAATGGGGAGAGAGCAAGCAGATGGAGTTGCACTGGTAACAGCCAGAGATAAGGGGATTAAGTGAAAACAAAAACATATTAAGAAAGAAGTACACCTGCACCATTAAAGCTTGGTAATGGCCAGAGGGCCCTATAGAAACCAGAAAGCTTGGCTCCATGTAATTTGAAAGTTATTTTACAAGCCATTATAGTACATTTCTGCATGCATGCCTTCCCTTTTATTGTCAGTGGGGGTTTGAGGAAAAATTGCCAGTAGGCATTTTTTAAATGCAGAAGATCTGGTGGTTTTACTGTTACTGTTTTTGTTTACCCACATATTCTAAGTTAACATTTATTTTAGTAACATGGAAGTACCTTGTATCAATTTTTCAATATGTGATTTGATTTGGCCTTTTAAAGTATTCAGAAGTCAAAAAATATAAATAAACCAGGCACCCATCATCAGCACAAAGGTTTTCCTTTATATTTCCCCATGAGGGAAAGTAGGTGTCATCTTTAAAAATTCCATCAGTGAAAAGAGGCACATAGAATTAGGCTTTGTGTAAGTCACTGCAAGCAATTGCAATGTAATATCAGATGCAAAACACAGAAGTAGCACAGAGAAGGGTTCTCCAGGACGACTTTAGAGAACAAGTAGAGATGGAGGATAGAACAGGAGAAGGACATCTGCAGAGGTGGAAAGAAATAAACCAGCATACTGGGTGTGGGAATTTCTAAGTAATTCCCCTATCTCAGCAGTATAATTAATTAATGGCAATCAGTGCCTCTAAGGGGGCTTGATGATAGTGAAGAAATATGTACTAGTCATCTGTTTTCCATATGATCTCAAAATTTAGTAGTTTAAGACAGTAAACATCTATAATCCCATAGTTTCTTTGAGTCATGAGTCTGGGCATTGCTTAACTGGGTTCCTCTGACTCAAGGTCTCTGGGTTTTAGTCACAACAATTGGCCAGGACTGTAATCAACAATGAAGTCAGGGCTTCGTCCCTTGGCTGGGAATGAAAGATCTTCATCCAAGACCACTGAAGAGGGTCTGTTCCCAAAGCTGCTCATCACATGATGCTTTCTTCCCTTGGACTGGATGATCTAAGAGAGAGTGCCAAGGACGCCATAGTTTTGTTTTTTATTTTTTTTTTATAACCCAATCTTGAGTGACATATTATTTCTGCTATCTTCTATTTGTCAGAAGTGACTCACAAAGTCCAGTCTGCCAAGGCAAGAGGACTACACAGACACACTTTTATTAAGAGGCAACCTACTACAAACACCAGGGGATTTCTTGTCATGCACAGGTTAAGGCGGCAACACAGAGGCTGAGTAATCAGCAACCAAAAGAGCAGTTAGTTGGGAATGGAATGAGCCAAAGCTTCCTGTGGAGAGACATGCTATTGTTCTGACCCTGAGAGCAAACTAGGGGCAATAAGGCTTGGTGGCACTTACTTAGGTTAAAGGTGCAGGATATATCTGTGTTTTATTTTTTTTGTAAACTCAACCTCAACATTGAAAAGAAATATTGTTTTGGCTAGTCAAATTCACTCTACTTAACCGTAGAGAAAGGAGTTAACCTCTTTTTGTTGTATGGGGCTATAGGGAACTCTCAGGCACTGTATCATTTCCAAAACTGCTAATGCCATGGGTGCAATGGGCAAAACACATAATTGGACAGAAATCTTTGAAACAGGCTTTAGATCTCACACTAAGGAGCTTAGATTGATGTAGTAGGTAAAGGTGTGATCTCCAAAGATCATAATGTTCTACAGAGCACATTGAAAGAAAGCAATGTGGAGAGTTGGTGGGCTGGAGGAGTATGTGGCAAGGATACCTGCTTCTTTTGGTCCTCACTTTGCAGACTTGTACAGGAAATAAGATGGGGTAGACAATGTGGAGAGAAAATGGAATTGAGAAATTTTTACAAAGCAAAATGCATGGAACTTAGTGACTGACTGAAAATAAAGAGTGTATGGAAGAAGGAAGGGTTTAGGTTAGTTCTCAGGCTTTTTTTTTTTTGATAAGATCAACTGAGAATATAGAAAAAATATAAATTTAAAAGAAATGATAACAAGAAATGACAGAGATTAGGGCTTTGAATAGTTTCAAAATCTCAGAACAAAAAATAGCAAAGAACAAAAACAAATTGTGAAAAAAAAAAAAAATAGAATCCACAGTAACATTTCCCAGGATTTCTTTATTTTCTTTTTTCTACAGTATTTTATAGTCTATTATTTTTTGACTTCCAAAAATAAGAAAAATATTAAAGCAAAATTTTGTGAACTTGAAATTAAAAATCAAGGTTCTAACCTTAGAAAAAAGAATAGACTACAGGTTTTGAAACATAAGATGATAAAAAAGGGTATTGCTATTGCATAACAAATCATATCAGGTGGAAAATTACTTACTGATCTTTGACAACAGAAATATTGAGTGTAGTTTCCTTTCCAAACACAGCTGATAATGTTTTATTATTATTAATTTTTAAATTGCAAAATGTTTTGGAGGAAAAGCCCTAAAATTCATGATTTTGGGCCCAGAAATTATGTTTCTGTTGTTTGTTTAATACATAAATGATGTGAGTTTTCTCTGATTATTAAATTAAAATAATGCAAAAACTGAGAAATTTGTTAATTTTCATAAATTGATATTAATGTTTATAAAAATTCCATTTAAAAATATTTATATGCTATCACTTCATAATAGTATGCAGAATTTCTTAAAATATTTGACTAAATTGTTCATATTGTTTTATAGACTCCTTTTTGAAAAATATTTTGCTTGCCAGTGACTGGAACCCCAGGGTCAGAAATTCCGATTTAGTATTTCTGTCTCAAATATAACAACAGAACACATTTCGACAGCATCTTAAAAATGCACTCCTCTAATTAAGAAAATGTGGTATCTATACACAATGGAATTCTATGCAGCCATGAAGAAGAACGAAATGTTATCATTCGCTGGTAAATGGATGGAACTGGAGAACATCATTCTGAGTGAGGTTAGCCTGGCCCAAAAGACCAAAAATCGTATGTTCTCCCTCATATGTGGACATTAGATCAAGGGCAAACACAACAAGGGGATTGGACTATGAGCACATGATAAAAGCGAGAGCACACAAGGGAGGGGTGAGGATAGGAAAGACACCTAAAAAACTAGCTAGCATTTGTTGCCCTTAATGCAGAGAAACTAAAGCAGATACCTTAAAGCAACTGAGGCCAATAGGAAAAGGGAAACAGGTACTAGAGAAAAGGTTAGATCAAAAAGAATTAACCTAGAAGGTAACACCCACACACAAGAAATCAATGTGAGTCAATACCCTGTATAGCTATCCTTATCTCAACCAGCAAAACCCCTTGTTCCTTCCTATTATTGCTTATACTCTCTCTACAACAAAATTAGAGATAAGGGCAAAATAGTTTCTGCTGGGTATTGAGGGGGGGGAGCGGGAGGGGGTGGAGTGGGTGGTAAGGGAGGGGGTGGGGGCATGGGGGAGAAATGAACCAAGCCTTGTATGCACATATGAATAATAAAAGAAAAATGAAAAAAAAAAGAATAATTATAAGAAGAAGAATAGGGTATTATGATAATAATTAACAGATACCATTTAATGAGTTTTTACAAGGTAATGACACTATTTTGTGCTTTCTATGTGTATTACATTTTTTCTTAACATTCCCATGCAGTATTATTATTAGCCCTCTTTTTAAAATGAGGAGTCCGAGGCTCCAAGCTCCACAAGAGAACGAGTGGCAGAATCAAGATTTGAATCCAGTTAATTTGGCTGAAGAGTCTGTTACTCTTATCCATCCTTGAATGGTTTTTCAGCTACTTGTTACCCTAAAGCAACAACTTGAGATTTATAGCATTTGCTCAATACAACGAATATTTCATTCTCTTCATACTTTTGGAGGAAGAAAATAAAGCCTAGGCTACTTAAATACTTCTTTGAAGGTATTTTAGCTATTTTTAAATGTCACAGTGGCAAAAAAAAAAGTTCAAGAAGGAAAACAGGAGCATGTAGATACCTTTATTAAACAACCTGAAATTTTGGGCTCTATTACATTTTACTTGCAAGCTGAAATAAAAATATTTTTCCATGGATGTTCTTTCATCTGGAAAGAAAATATTTTTCCTAAAATATTTAAATGTTATCTTGATATACAGAACATTATCCCAACTTGTGATAATCTATTTTCTTTTATTTAGTTTTTATTTTGTTTTTGTTGTAATAGGTGGGCTGAGGAAAGAAGAAAACTTAAGATTTTTTTTTCAGAACTAAAGTAGTGCACTAAAAGAAAAGCAATACTAATCATGAAAAGTGTTTCTAGGTGAGAAAACACCAGTTGATAAACACATACCTCTATCCAGCTGATTGTATAATACTCACTGGTATTGTGGTAATACTGTAAAAACATGACTTGTATCTTTGAAATATCAGATTTAATTTAAATCAATTACAAGCCAACAACTTTATTCCACCACTGGTGAGTAATGCATCCAGTCTCCACAATGTTTAAGTTAGTGAAGAAATGGAAAATCAGGGAAAGAACATATGCTAGTGTTGATCTGGATGTACATGAAGTGCCAAAAACATTACAAAGAAAGATCACTCATAACACATTTCAGTATCCATGAAGTGTGGAAAAAAAGTTCATCTTTTCTTGATATAATTTGTTCTTCCTTTCTTTTCCATACTCACTATTTGATGGCTACTCATCCAACATTAAACACAGGTTGTAGAAATACATTTGCTTTATTTTAAAATATATTTTAATATGTATAAAATAAATGTGAGGCCCTCTTGAGACATTTTCTTCTCTCACTTAACACAGGAAAATATTTATCAAATATTAGTGACCACATAATAGGGCATTTTTAAAAACCTCCAAACACTTGAAAAGTATAGGCAGCTTTAATACATAAATTTCAGTGTTATTATACTGATTATGTTACAGGGGGATAGACAGAGCTTTTAGTTTGCCTGTACTCCTTCTGGAATATCTAAAGAAATGATAAACAAGGGATTAAAAAGTGTAAAGTGATGTGGTCATGAGAACAAAGGAGAAAGTAAGAAAAGAAAAAAAATGCATCGTGAAACTATAGAGTAGGTAAAACATATTTTTGAGGATTAATTAATACAGCAGACAAAAGCGAAACCCAGGATCCTCTTCGGAGGGGAGGAAAATTAGAGGTACCAGATGCATGAAGGTGCCTGGGGGTGGGGGCTGAAATTTTAGGAATTATGTGAAAGTCTACATGAGGGCCAGTTAGAACTACCTTCCTTCTCCTCTCCAGCCTTGGCAACCCTGCCACTATAAAAGTTTAAATAAGTGAGGCATACAGGGTCTCTAGAAGTCAATGTCAAGCATGACAATTAGTAGTTACATTGAAAACAGGACCATGAAACGAAAACCTACAAACTGTAAGGTCTAAAATCTCTAATGACCTTTTCCATTAAGTAGCAGTGAGGCAGCACTGCCTCCCCTTTCAACCTATCATGTACAGAAGATTAGAGAAGTCCTTGCCAGTGAAACTGACCTCTGCAGAGAAAAAAATTTTACTTCTGGAGGGAGGTTTATTAATGAATTAGATGCTTCTCCACTCAGTACTCCCATGGTAAACTCCACCTTTGGAAATGGTTAGCCAACAGGATAGTATCCTTCCAATCTGCTTGTTAGTGTCTTCTCTTACATATAAACATCCAAGTTATCTCCAGTCATTGGAGGTAAGTTTCAAACAAGAAACGATGATAAAAAAGAAAACCAGAAAAGGCATCTCAGAGGAAATATTCTTTCAATAAAGAAAGAAACTGAACTCCCCAAAATATACAAAATTAATATCCTCAAGGGGTAAGTCCAGTAGTTCAGCTATAATATAAAAAAGGACCTGATGAGACAAAGTTTGTCTCATCAATATGATTGATGACCTTATGAGACAAGGAAATTCAGATGCAGGCAGTTGCAGAAGGAAAGTCATGTTATGACTCAGGGAGACGAAGGCTATTTACAAACCAGGAGGGAAACCTCAGAAGAAATTGACCAGCCGACATACAGATTTTGAACATCCAGCTTGCAGAATTGTGAGAAAATAAATTTCTGTTGAGTGACCCAGTTTGTGGTATTTTGGTATAATATCCCCAGAAAATGAATGCTAGCCCTTTGAGTAATTTTCTTATGTTTCTAACTTGGGGTTTGTTGAGTTTCTTGGATATGCATGTTTATACTTTCTATTGAATTTTGAATTTTTTGCCCATTGCTACTTTTTTTCTTTTTTGGCCTTCTGCCTGTCTACAGACTCAGATCACATGTGTGTTAGGTTGCCTAAAATTATCCTCTAGTTCAATTGCACTTTATAATTCCTTCATTCCTTTTTCTCTATATGTTTAACTTTTGATTCATTCTATTCCTAATTTTTCAAGTTCACTAATCATTTTCCCTTTAATGTCTATTATTAGTTCTATATAACATATTTTTTATTTCCAACATTATAATTTTACCACTAGAAATTCAAATTGGGTCATTTAGTAAAATCTTCCAACTTTTTACCAACCGTGTTCAGTCTTACATTTAACTTCTTGAAATGTAGAATACAGGGATAACTATTTTAATAACATTGACCATTAATTCTATCATGTGTATCAAAAATGGTTATTTTTCTTTTTATTCAATAGAATCTATTATGGGTATCATTATCCTCTTTCTTTTTATTCCTTATAATTTTTTAAATTGTGAATTTTACATTTTGGGGCAGTTGAAACTTTTACATTCGTGTAAATATTCTTGAGATCTTCATTCTTGGACATGGACAGATTACTTGAAATTAGTTTTATTCATTCAGGTCTTGTGTTTAAGTTTTTTTAGGTGGGGCCACAGCAACATTTAGTGTAGGGTTTTCTCCACTTCTGAGGCAAAATCCCTCTGAGAACTCTACTACACAGTGCTCTGTGGATTAGGAGACTTTTCAAGCAAGTTTGCAGTTCTGTGTTGCCTCTAAAAATTATTCCTTCTCATTCTTTCAGGTAATTCATTCCTTGCTGCTCACATGAATTGCTGATACTCAGCTCAGTTCTTAAGGGTCCTTCTACAGATCTCTAGTGTTCTTCCTCAGTGCAGCTTACTCTTCTCCACTGCCCAGTGAACATTGCTGCATCAGCTTCCTCAGACTGTTATCTTGGCCCCTCAACTCACAGAGACTTCTGAGATTTCCCTCAATGCATCTTAGAAACTCTCTCAGCAGTAGTCTGGAGCAATTGTGGAATCCACCTTATTTGTTTTCCACCTCTCAGGGACCACTGGCCTTTGTTTCCTGATATCTAATGGCGTGACAACCGTTGTTTCATACTGAAATATGAAACAACGGTTACTGAATAAACCGTTGTTTATTCAGTTATCTAATTGTTTCAAGAGAGATGATAAATTTGGTCTCTGTTCCTTCATCTTGATCAGATATAAAAGCCCTCTAAATGTCATCAAATGATGAGATGCTGTTTCCCTACCCTTTTCTCCATCCATGTGCTAAACCGGCAGCAGCAGAAGGGGTCTTAATTCATTAACTTTTATTTTCTTTTTCAGTAAGGGTTCAGTGCTTTGAATTTTACTGATTACTGTTTAAATACTTGCCATGAATCCTGGAATATAATATTGTATTATTAGAAGTTATGTAATTTTAGATTTTTTTCTCTTCTGAGAGAACAAGTTTTATTTATATTTATTTTTAAATTATGATGAAATGAAGTTTTAGTCCATCATTTCTAATTTTACTGCCTTATGATTGGACAGTAGTCATTGTAATATTTTTACTTTATGACACTTGTCTGTGACTTAACATGAAATTAATTTTTAACATAGTGGTGTATAGTAAGTATTATTTTCATATTTTGTCTTTATCTTTATTGGTTTTCAAAATTTCTCCTTACTTTAAACTTCCTAAACTCTCTCCCGCATCAATTATTTACCCATGACAATTGTTCCAAAATACTTTTCACAGACATGACTCTCATATGCTTGCATTGGTAAAAATAATGGTGTTGAGCACATTGTTGATTTTTAAAAAATCCTTTCTCCTCTGTTTGTATATTCTTCAATTCACCAGAAATTTATTGAACATAATTGGATGCCAGAGATATTGGGCTGAAGACATGGTCCCTATCACAGAGAAAACATGATAATAATCTTTTGTGTTTTTCCCTCTCTGAGTTTTACTAGAACTTATCCATGTTTTTTTCCCATATTTTTAAGTACAAAGTTCCAAAGACTTACTGCTCCATGTGGCATTATTAAGAATCTTTGTAGCACCTACTCAGAAAAAGCTACCCTGTTGACCACTGATAATAAAAATACGTATCATCTTCACCTCTCTCTGTTCTTTCTTATTTTTCTCTGAACACAAGCTTTGGGTTCAGCAATTAGTAGGCCATTGCTATAACAAGTATAAGCTTACAGGAAAAGCTAAAAAAAAATAACAGATATTGGACAATTAATATATAATTATAATTTTAACATTAAATATGATCATAAAATGATAGGGATAAAAATGAAGAGATGTTTGCCAAAAGGGGAAATTCCAATGTTTCCTAATTGTATATCTAATATTTTGTGCAAATAAACTTTTCAATTAAGAGAATAAATGAGAATTAGACTAATTTCTCCTCAACTCAATTTTCACTTGTACAAGATGGTGATAAAAATATCAGGCTTAGCTGGGCGCTGGTGGCTCATGCCTGTACTCCTTGTTACTCAGGAGGCAGATTATCAGGAAGATGGCTGTTCAAAGTTAGCCCAGGCAAATAGTAGGCAAGACCCTATCTCAGAAAAACCCATCACAAAAAGGGATGGTGGAGTGGCTCAAGGTGTAGACCCTGAGTTCAAGCTCCAATACCACCCCCCCAAAAAATATATATACATATCTATTTTAACACTATATATGTATTTTTATGAACATATGTATTTTTTATGTACACACACGCACACATATATATACACACACATATATATGTATCAGCTTTAATGGATTGTTGATAAGATTAAAATTAATGATTACACACATAACAGTAAGTATGTAAAATCACTATATGTCAAATAAAAATAAAAAATTTAAAAAGATTAAAAGTATTGAATATAAAAAATGTTCCTGACACATAGCAGGCATTGGATATAGAGTGGTTCTTGTTTTCATGACTATTGATTCATTCTTATATAAAGATAGACATTTTTCTTTTTTTAAAACAATGAGCCAGAGACAGATATAATTTAAAGACTTTTCTAGCATATATTTTGGGGGAATGCAAGGTTTCAGATGTTTTGTCTACCAGTAGTTGGAAAGAAAAAGTAGTCGTATGTGATTTCTGCTGACCTGAATTTATCTCCAGTAACACACAGTGGTCACAACAAAGCATTCAAATATGACTTTGTATATCTCAAATGTCATGGGAGAAGCTGGAACTACACAGGAGAAAATCACTGCCAGACATTCTGGTTCTCTTCTCTTATTTAAAAACAGCTGAATTTAACTCATCCTTCAGTTTTCTGCTTACACATGATCACTTCTAAAATGAGGCCACCCATCTTTAGATGTTCCTCTAAGTGGTCCTATGCCCCCACCCCAATTTCCCTTATCATACTATTCTTCATATATTTCAGTAATATTTCTTCCCAACATTTTGTAAACTCCATAAACACCAGAAACATGTCTGTCTTATTCACTTCCACAGCTCCAGAACTGGGCAGACCATTTGACACAACATTGGCTACTGAATGAGTATTGAGTAAATAAATGTATGGGGAAGTGTATAAATTCCCTAACAGATGTGCAGATTTAAAGAAAGCGCTCAAATCTGGGTCTGAAATAGACAGCTGAGAATGTGTGAACTCATTCCTCCAAGGTATTAGATAGAGTGGGAGCTATTGTTACCAACTTGGGGTAACCTCTGTACCACTAAAAATCACCACCTATGCTCAGAGACCTTCTATGTGGGCATAGTTTGGAACCAGCTAAGACTCCTTAATCCATAGCTCTACATTGAATGTCTGGTGATATATGAGGCCATAGATGAGAAAGGGCCATATATGAAGTTAAGAGCTAGGTGCTTTATCATGTAATTTCCTTCAATCTTAATGATTGGGATGTTTACTTTTATTATAAATAAAGGAATAGGCTACCACAGATATTACTGGAGCTAAATCATCTAATTTGTCACTGGAAGAACCTGGATACATATAAAAGATGTAAGCTTACACTATGGGTGCAAGGTAAGATGCAGCAAATTGATGGTGTTTTGGGTGTTTCTGCCTGGGTGTAAGCAGATCTTCATGTGTCATCAATGAATTCAACTGAAACCCAAAATGGCTTTCTTATAGCATATATTATGAATTAGTGTTATCTTTATTGACATTCACTTGTTACCAGGAATCAGATTAAATTTCTGAGACTCATTCTTGTCCTCTGAAAAGGAACAATGCACTGTCAATCTCTCTTTGGGTTATTGGGGAAAGCATATAAAACACCCACAAGCAGTCATATAGCATTAATAAAACACATCAAAGTTTAAAGGAATTTTAACACAGTTGTCTCTGTTTCCTTACCCTGTTCCTGTTTTAGTAAGACAATTTTGTTCTCTTTTTTATTTTTATTTGGGATTATACAATCTATAGGTAACTAGCCCTGTATTCTTTTAGTACTTCAAAATCATCCTAGTAAGCTTATAGGAATTTTTTTTTGATTCAGATATGAAAATCAAATCAGGTTCTCAAAAAAAAAAAAACCAAAACCCAATGCTCACAATGAAAATTTGCTGTGTCATGGTTACTGTGAAAATGGTTGTAAATTCTAGGTTCAATGGAGACAATATTGGGCTTGACTTTTATAAGCAGCTTCCCATTTATTAGCATTCAGATCCCTGATCTGAAACTCGCACCAATCAAAGCTTCATAAAACAAATGGCCAATAGCAATCTTACAAAAAGTGTATGCTGTACTCACGAAGCCAATATTTAAGGGGCACTTAAAAGAAAAAAAATGCGTATTTTATATATTTAAAGTCCATTTTCATTTGTTTTTAAAACAATTGTTTTGTTTCTGAAAAGCACATACCATAATGTCAACTAAATTGATGACCAATGGAATGTATTTCTTTAACAGCACAAACTGTACTCTCATTTTGGTCTTTCAGAAGTGCAATTGTTGTGACAGCCCTCAGGAAATTGAAAAGTTTGCTATTTCCACATCAGAAACAAAACTAATTTATGCCATCACAAAATGCAAAACAAACCATTTTGTGGAAAAAATTGCTTGATCGGTTTTTATCAGCAGCAAACAGACATAAGCACTGCCAGGATTTGCAGAGAGATCTAAATATCTGAGGTAAGCCAGCTTGTTATTTTTTCCCCTTCTCTTAAACAAGGTTGGGTTATATAGAAGCAGCAAAATGCTTTGTTTCTTTACTGTATTCCACCCAGGTCACTCAGCCAAATTTCAGAAACATTATGTTTATATAGTGAGCTTCAAACACCTACTTCCTAATTTGGATTGATCAGAACAACTTCAAAACATCTGTCCAAGTTGGTACACTGCCCAGGAAGTCTAGTAACTTTCAAGAAGAGAAACAAAGATTTATTGGGTAAGACAGGGAACTACCTGGAAAATTATGAGGTTTTAGTAAGACTATTGGTACTCCTAAATTTGCCAAGAGTCAGCCTTGTGGAATGCAGTAAGAACTCTAGGCAGCCTTAAAATAAACTGTTTGATTAAGTGCAATTATAAGAAATTGTCATCTGTCAGAATTGATATTTTTCCTTGGAATAATGTGCAAAATTGTCAATGCCAGAAGTATGATTGGTAGAGCTCTAAAATCCCCATTTTTCCTTCATGGTATGGATTGGAGGTAATGAAATATCTTGTCTTCTCAAAATTCCAGCTCACTTCCAAGTCCTGGGATGATTATAATTTTACCTTCTAAACAAGTTTCAAACATGTCTAAAGAAGTGTGACATAGCTAGGTAAGAGTATAAGGTGAGAAAAGAAAGAGGGTTACTGCCAAACAGTTTTAAAAGACAGCATGACTCTAGGTCTTTCCTCAGTGTTTCAGACTTGCAATTTCGTTTGGGAGTACTCTGGAAGTGGATTTCTGCCTCAGGAATTGAAATTGACTCACATTAATCAAAGCTCAAGGAAATATGATGGATAAAGCCTGATGATATTTTGAGGATTAGCATTAAGAATTATAACTGCCCATGTGCCTAGGGACTTCACCCTTTACCCACAGCATTCTCTGTAGGCAGTCCAACTGCAACGAAAGTCAAATAATAAGCAGAAATTTCCTTGGAAGGATAGAATCTCAATAAAGTCTAGTCACTATGTGATGTGAATATTTAAGTTTATCACATCAGATGCCTATACAAAAATTAACATTAGTTCTTTCAGGAGGCAATGCTTCCCAAATAATTTGGAAGCCTCTCTCTCTTTCCCTCTTTACTCCCTATGGTCCACCTCTTCATATTAAGACAATCCTTAAGAAACAATATCCATTGAATCACCAACAAACATCACTACTCAAATAAGTTTCTCTGGTAACTTTCTCCCCAAAGAGTTCAGAAAGATAGCATTAGATTAAAGATAACCTAGAGAAAAAAAGACAGAATTCCATAAGAAATAAGAGTGTAGATACTGGAGTGCTGAAAACCTACTCTACATTTTTACAAGTTTAGTAGGGTCTGTTGAGCAGCTTCCTTCTCTTGGGTTGAAGCTCACTTCAAAATGACTATAAACGGGAAAGTTGGATGCCTTTGTGAAACAAAGGCAAAAGTGTCATAAAGTCCACTTATGTTGATTGTTTTAGGAGAGAAATGTATTAAATCCTTGTTTTGAACTTAAAGTTATAAATTAAATACGCTTTGCTGCATAGCATAGTAGTTAAGGTCATAGCACCAAAAAAGATGTAACTTTGAGCCTCAGCTCACTTATTGCTTGGTTGTATGTACTTCTCTAAGCTTGGGAATAATAAGAGAAGCTAACTCATGACAGTTGTAGTAAGGATTTCACTGGAGGCTGTAAAGTTCTTACTTGGCACAATGCCTGGTGCATAATAAGTGTTTCATAAATTCCTGATTGCTATTGATGTTGCCACTGATGTTACTACCATTGCCATTGGTGATGTGCTTTGGGGATCCCTCTAGTGTCCTCAAGTTCATCCCACATTTAGAAAACTAATTTTATGGAATATGACAGAATAAGAACAGTTTAATTCATATTATCTTCCATAAAACTAATTTTATGGAATATGACAGAATAAGAACAGTTTAGTTCATACTATCTTCATTTCTTGTTTGGCCTCTTGCCTTTAAAGTCTAATAGTTCACAAAATACACACAGCTGCCGATGGTTCAGTTGGATGTGCAATTCTCTGGATTGCAACTCTTCAGTGGCTCCCAACAGTCAATAGGGTCCTGGTCTTCAGGCTTTTGCTTAACTCTCTAACTTCTTTCCCCTTCCTCTTTATTACTTTGTGGTCCATGAATACCAACCTACTTAGAGTCATTTACAAGGTCTCATCTCCATGGCTTTGCTCCTGTCTCTTAACTCTGCTGGAATGTACTTTATTCTCCACTGGGTTATTGCCCATATATCCTTCAATAATCAGTTTTTACACTCTCACCTTCAGTGATTGGCTCACGACTGTCTCCCAGTATCCATCCTACTGCTTGGCACCCAGCAGGCTCTCAATGAAGAAATGGCTGAAAGAATATCCCTCAGAGAGGGCTCTGATGAGATAAGGAAATGTAGGCAAAGAAAGTTTCTACTTTCAAGTTTGAAGTACCATAGATTGTGAAAGACAGTATTCATATAAATAAGTATGGTAGAATTTATAATAAAAAATTTTGTTAAGTCTAAAAGTCTAATTGTTTTAGGATACAACATTCATGGACTAGTTGGATTAATCATGCCATTATAGAGGGACAAATCATATTAACTCACTTCTACAACAGATGTTTTAAGAGTATTTGGATACATTTTAATATGTTTAGTTGCTGATTTATAAAGTTTATAGTTTACTTGTTTAAGTGAAGAAAATAATTTAAAATTGTTAAGTATGGATCATATAATTAGTCATCATTACAGATTTTACACATTTAATCTGCTCAAGTCAAAACAAGATGTTTTTCATTCAGCCAGTACTACAAGCTCAAGCTAGTAGCTAAGAAACTAAGTTTGCATTGTTACTTGGCCTTTATCATGCTTCATGCTATCACAGATAACTTAGATTCTGGAATTAGGACTTATCTGAACATTTTGTTGATACTTGAGGTAAAACGAAGCTAATCTACTTTATCCCAGATGTACTGGCTTAACAGTACATGATGTTAACAGTAGCACGACTTGTTTTCTCAGTATGTTAAATAGTCATAATTCAGATAGTACTTAAGAAGCAGATGTTGGGAAGGAATGGTTCTACAGGGAGTGTGGCTTAGGGAAATTCCTTAAATATACAATGAAGCATGTTGTTAGGGACTTATACCATTAGTCTTCAGTACATTTACCTTCTAGCCATAGCCTCAGCAACTGTAAACCTACCAGGAACTTGGCTTATTAAACTTTAAAAAGAAACATACACTTGGTAGTACATTTTAACTAAGTAACTCCTGCCTCCTTATCACTACCACTAAATTTAACCAAAAAGAATGTTCCATTTTAGAAATGCAAGCAAACGGTATAATTTTAGACATTCGTATAGTAACTCTAACTATTTTAAAGGAACAGAATCAATTTAAAGAACTTATATTCTATGATGTTTGGTGAAGTATCTCTTAAACCTACTTGGAGGGTCTAATCTTGAAGTAGCCTCATCTTAATGAAAGGTAACAATTTTCTGGAATAATTGGAAAATATGGCATTTTGGATAAGATCATTTTCCAGCCAAATATTTCCTGGTATGCATCAATATTTTTTAAGTAGCAATAATAAATTTGGTATAATGGGACTCTTCAGGCTTAATTCCAGTTAGGTGGAAATTAAGATACTGCCCCTGCTACTTAAAAACTCTGTTACTGTATAAAAGTAACTTAACATCCCACAGCCCCAGTTTTCTCATATGTTAAAAAAAAAAAAAGAACAAAAAAACTGTAATGTTACTTCCCTGTAAGGTTAGGCTGAGGGTCAGAAAGATGTTTAAGAACCAAGCACAAAAAAGGAACCAAATACTTATACTTAGCAGTATTATGGCTCATCTATTCTATATAGAATACACATGGAATTTGGAGTGAAGAAAGTTAGGATAATAAGAATGGTAGAGAGGTTGTGAAATCAAATGCTGCCAGGGCCAGCAAGTGAGTGAGGAGTTTGGGAAGAAGAGAAGGAGGACCCCTGGTAGGATTGGGGAATACATGCTTTTGTTTAAGGCTTTGGATTCAAATCGTTTAATCATCATGGACTAAAACAAATGACAAATAAACCAAACCTGACCTTGTTTTTTTTTTCAGTCCCAAATTTGTCTCTTTTAGGAATTCCTAAAAAACCTAATTTCACTTTCTGGCTTTTATATTTGCTTTCCTCGGACCAAGTTGAACGAGCATATTATCCTCAATCATACTGGCCAATGGGAAAACAAATCCTTTCACCAACCTCCACTTTGGGCATGAAATAATGAGCCTCAGTTAAAATGCTCTCCTCACTTCTGTTTCTGATTGTTGAAACCTACAGAGAGCTGGTTCCAGACCTTTCTTCCCTCTTTAAACCCTTAATTGCTAGTCCCACCAATTTACTTTCAGCTACTCCATTATTATCATTGCATTATCTAATACAATCTCAATTTATCATTGTGATTGTTTTATATCAATTTCTCTAGTTAACATTCAGATAAATTTGATCAGTGCTTAATAGTTATTAATTTCCATTGCTTCTCCGACATATAGTGGGGAATCAATCAGTCATGTATTACTTATATATGTGTAGCTGTAAACAGCAAGTATGGCAATCCTAGAGTTCATTTCTTGGATTAACAGTTGTTTTACTTAACATTTTTTTATGTCAAGGAGACTTTACATGTTTTAACTCATTTAATTCCTGTATGAGAGGAGATTGGTGCTAGTGTTACTGCCACTTTACAGATGAGGAAACAGAGGCATATGAGTGAGTATTAAGCACCTTGCCTAAGGTCATACAATTCTAAGACTTGGAACTGGTATTACAGCCTATGCTCTTACATTAGTTATTACATTTTACCATTTCTTGAAATATGTTAATTTTATTTAAACAAAAGATGTATTAAGGGAAGAGAACTTTAAAGAAAAGGAGGGTTCCCATTATATACTGATCCTAACTTTTTTATCTTTTCTCTTTCTTTCCTCAGGTATGTTTTGTGTTTCTACAATGCTGAACCAGATTTTTGTGTGCTGCTACCAACAGATGTGAAATCTGAATCACTGTATGAGGTGTTGACTTAAAACCAACTTCTTGTTCAACCAGTCTGTGAAGCCCTGAGCCCAGTGACACCAAGGACCTTGTCTGTGTTTGTGTTACATTTTATCTAGATTATGGGTGACAAAACACCATGCACCTTAGCTGAATTAGATTGCTCAGCATCTGAACTACTAGAAAGTAGGTGAAACACTGATCAATTCAGGTTGAAGAAGCATTTTAAACAGGGGAAGAAAGTTGTACAATAAAAAATTCCTAATCATAGAAGTATGTCAAGAATAAAGCAGTATCAGAAACAGTACCTCTGACAACCCCAGTATTTAATCCAGATTATTTATATGTATTATAGGTTCATACTTATTTGCAAACCCAGCAAATTTTTATTCTGTCTTTATACTTTACAACATCATTTGCTTTCATTTACTCATACAACAAAAAAGGATGTAAGCCAAATGTCTTTCAAAGAAGCCACATCTTTTAACAAATGTAAAACATATGGGAGAATAAAAGAGCTAAACTTCGAAAAGCAAAATGGATTTTCCTTGTTAGGATTGATATCTAAATGTAAAAGAACTGTGTTATAGGAATATATTTGTTAGTTTTAACAAGTATAGTTAATTTATCATAGTTTTGACGTTTATTGGGCTCATTTTCATTTAGTATTTTTTCCAACTATTGAAAAACAGTGTTAATAAGTCATGGTACTTATAATAGTGACATCTATTTTGTGTGTCTTTGACAGTTTTAAAGTTAATATTCTACCAATTAGGTGGCAAACTAATCATACTCTGATTCCCTATATGATTCTTTAAATGTTTTCTTTACATTAATAAACAATATTTATAGTAATCTATGTTAATATTTCATGTTGTGCTTTTGCTTATTGGTAACTAAATGTTAAATTCAAGGGCATTTATTATGAAGTATCAGCCTTAAATTTTATTTGTTTTTAGCTACATTATAATTTGCATTGCTTTTGTGATTGAGTGATCATAAACAGAGAGAACTTACAGTATAACAACTGTGAAAATTTCCAAGTGGCTCTTGCCATTGAAAGAAAGGTGTTTGGACAGATACATAATGTATTCACTTTTAGTATGTTAAACACAATATGAAAGGCATTACTCATAAATACTTTAATACCAACTTAAAATAGAATCCTAACACATCTTATAAGAAGATTACCAATCAAGTCTTTCCCAGTTGAACAATGTAATTTAAAATGTACATAATACATTGTATCTAATAAAAAAAAACCAGGTATCATGTGAAATGGTGGACTCAGTTTGACTTAGTAAAGCAGAATGGCTCTGGAATATATTTACATAGAACAAAAGGAAAAACAATGTCTCCATTTCTTACTAGGATTAAACTCTTATCTAAGTGGTCTGTAAAGAAACAAAAATGTAGGACCATAAAGGATACATTGATTAGTCCTTTCTTTTTTAGCCAGCTCAAGAAGGAGAACTTCTTGAACTCTAACAGAAAAACTTTATATAGCCATCAAATGGTCAAACTGTGAAGTTCATAACAAATGAAGCAACTTAATTGAAAAACATGCCAATAGTTGGGTTTGTTGATGAACAGTTGCAACCTGGATATACTAGAGAGCTTACCATATTCCCAATTGCTATTGATATTGGCTCCAGGTATCCTGATTTAGAAACAAGAATTTCAAGCTCAAACTAGCTATCCCTTATGGATAATAACTGAAAGTCTCTGATTTGTATGAAGAATCTTCAGAAAATCCCACATCAGATTCCTGAATTTTCCTTTCTCCAAAGACCACTAATCTAATTCATCACAGCTACAGTTATTGTGGCAAATGTCTACATACATAATGTTACTTTCTTGAACTGGAGGAAATACTCATTAACTCCCATTTTGAATTTGCTACACAGATAGTTATAATTTAGCCACATATATGAATCACCCATTGAAGTTTTAAAATATTCAAAGTTGGAAATAATAAGATTACTGGCCCACATAAAAGGCATAAAATTGAATGAAACTTGTGGGACTCTAGAATTTATTTTCTATGCCTAGGATCAGATGAATGAGAATTAAGGAGCATTATGAAATAAATGCTATAGACAGCAAGTTATTGACATACAGTAATGGTGAGTTTGCCCCCGGTGATAGACAATTTTAAAAGTCAGCCAGGCACTGGTGATTCATGCCTATAATCCTAGCTACTTGGGAGGCAGAGATCGAGGGTTTGAGGTTTGAAGTCTGCTGGGGTGAATAGTTTGTGAGACTATCTCAAAGACAACCCATTACAAAAAAGGGCTTGAGGAGTGACTCAAAGTGTAGGCCATGAGCTCAAACCCCAGTACCACACACACAAAACAGTCAAAGTCAATGATACACAGGGCACGAGCTAAAGTAGAGGCAATCTGAATGTCAAAATGATGTAAGTAGAGTGTTAGTGAACATAGGACCGTGAAGATTGTATGAAGGATACCTGGCGTGCAAGCTGAAAGCAATGTTGAAATGGCTAATGAGTCACGTGACTAACAGAAGAAAACAAGATAGTTAAGAATGATGCTGATAACACAATACAGGAGGAAGGAAACCCTGGGAGTTACAATGGCAAAGGCAACAAGTATGGAGAAGCAGACAACATAGGAGCTTGTACTTTCACAAATTTCATTACATTGGAGATAGAGTAGTTC
This sequence comes from Castor canadensis, assembly GCF_047511655.1. NCBI lineage: Eukaryota > Metazoa > Chordata > Mammalia > Rodentia > Castoridae > Castor > Castor canadensis. The sequence goes on from NC_133394.1 coordinate 88,100,627, forward strand.
TGAATGATACACGATAAAGACTTGGATCAGGATAACTGTCATATTATGACAGAAGAGCTATCAATCTGAGTAGGACAAGAAACTGAGATCAGTTAAGACTGTCATTAATATGAATGTAGACTCTTTTAAAAAACGTGATTTGCTATTAAAATATTTGATGAAAATAGACTCATTCACCTTTTTCTTCAGTCATCTAACATTTGTTGATTTCTTTGTACTCCTCAATGATACTGAATCAAATACTAGAAATAAGCAAGTATCTTACAATAAAGGTAGGGACCAAGTTTATATGTGAATGATATGAGTGTTAAAGGAAACCCATAAGAACTTAATTTTTAGAACTCTCAGTTTAATACAGAACTTAAGTTCTTAACTGGATAATACAACCCATTTTTCTAATGTTCAGATTTTAACATAAATAACTCAATGAAGAAATGGGCAAATGAACTGAACAGAGCTTTTTCAAAAAAAGAAGTCCAAATGGCCAAAAAACACATAAAGAAATGCTCAAAATCCCTGGCCATAAAGGAAATGCAAATTAAAACCACATTAAGATTCCACCTTAATCCCGTTAGAATGGCTGTCACCAACAACGCAAAGAACAACAAATTTTGGCAAGGATGTGGAGAAAAAGGAACCTTCACACCCTATTGGTGGGAATATAAATTAGTACAATCACTATGGAAAACAGTATGAAGATGCCTCAAAAACTAAAAATAGAACTGTCATATGATCCAAAAATATCACTCCTAGAGATATGGAATGTAGATCAGGTTACACTAAGGCAATTGCACACCCACATTTATTGCAGCACTATTCACAATAGTTAAGCTATGGAAACAGCCATGGTGCCCCACAACTAATGAATGGATTAAGAAAATGTGGTGTTTATATATAATGGAATGCTATTCAGCCATAAAGAAAAATGAAATTTTGTTGTCTGCAGGTAAAAGGATAGAACTGGATAAGATCATTTTAAGTGAAGTTGGTCAGGTTCAAAAAAGTGAAAGGCCACATGTGTTCTGTCATATGTGAAATATAGGCCCAATACCAATACAAGCAATATTATGAAAAACAGGTCACATTAAGGATAGTCACTAACAGGAGAGGGAGAGTAAAAGAAGGAAGTTAAGAAGGTGACTATGATTGATGTATTTTCAATGAAAGAATGAATATAGAACTTTAAACCTGTTAAAATCACTATAAGAAGGAGACTAAGGTAGAAAGGAGAAAAATAGAGGGGATAAATCAATTTGTGTTATAATACTTATAAACATGGAAATGTCACAATGAAACACCCTGTGTAGATGTGTTAAACAAACAAAAATGCTTTTTTTTTTCAAAAACAGAGAACAGGAATGTAAAATAGTTCCTATCTGGGGTTTGGTACGGTTGGGAGGGGGAAGGATATAAAGAAAGTGTGTAGGAGGGTGAATATGGTGGAAATATTAGGTACTCATATATGAAATGGATAAGTGAGATTTGTTGAAACTGTTTATAGGAATGGGAGGGAGTATACAGGAGAATTATGGAGGGAGTAAATTCAGCTAGATATATTGTAAAAGTTTGGGAAATGTCACAATATACTCCTAGTACAACAATAATAATTTTTTAAAAAGATAATATATCTACCACCACAAGCCATTGAACTTTATGAAGCATCCCTCATTTACACAGAATTTCAGGATTCCAGATGTAGCATTTTTAAAAGTAATTTGAATTGGAATTCAAACTTTATTTTTTTTCTTTATGTTAGCCAAAAATACTTATCCAAATTATTCTGTTTCCAACAGTGAAAGTGACTAACTTTTGTAAATCCACTAAAGAGTCTCCTGGAAATCATGCTTACTACTAAAAAGTAATAATAGCTAAATCTAATATCAGGGAATAAAGTATTTCATAGTTCTCTTTATTCAGCCAGTATTTTTTGAATACCTACTATGTGCCAGGCACAAAGAAAAAAAGCTGGGTGTATAAATATGAATAATATTGGCTGTGTATATTTTGAAAGTTCATGTTCAAGTCAATGGAGATTAATGTGAACGTGCAATGTTAGAATGGAATATAGCTATATCAAAGCTGTTAGGAAACTGATAGAGAAGGAGTAACTAAATCTGTTAAGAGAGCAGGAAAGGCTTCATAGAATAGTTAATGATGAAGTGGGTACTAGAAAATATTGGGGGAAAGACAGCAGAGATAAGGAGGATGTGAGAATCTTTTAATTAGCGAGGGAAGTGTACGTGTACAGCCAGGCATGGAATGCAGAAGGGGCATAGAATGATTAGGAAAGTGTAGTTTTGTTAGGCCACTGGGTGGAGAACATGGACCACATGGAGTGGCAGGATGATAATGATGTGGTAAAAGACCTTCAGTGATATCATCCCATATCTAAAATTCTTTAATGGCTTATCTATATTCTTACAGTAAATCTTTTTTTGTATTGTGCAATTTTCTTCCTTATTTGCCACATTCTTACTCTTCTACACATTACAAAAACAAATTCAGCAAACATTTATTAGATGCTGGGGATACTGCAATAAGCAAAATCAGTTCTACTTCAGGGTCTTTATAGGTATTGTTCCCCATACTTGGGACACATTTTCTTCATTATCTGCATGAACAGTTTTCATCACTTAAGTCTCAACTTCAATGTTCACCATAGGAAAGGATTCCTTATGCATTTGATCCTGATCATTTACTCTTTTTTCAAATTCTTTGCTTGTTTCTTTCCACTAAGCTCCACAAAAAAAAAAAAAAAAAGGATTTGGGGCTCTTTAGTTCACTAATATATTTATTATATCTAGAATAGTGCTTGGCTCAGAGAAAATAATTCAGTAAGTATTCTGATGACTGAATGAATAATATTAACCACAATTCATCAGTATTTTACATATTTATTTTTTATTTTACTTAATTTTGTTCTGTTTCTGGTCTACCTCCCAAACTAGAATGCATGCATGTGAGAGCAGGAACTAAGCTTTTCTTATTCACCCTACACCTTCCCACAATGACTAATATAGTGCCTGGCACATAATAGGTGCTAAATATTTATTGAATTAATAAATGGAGATAAATGGAGTAGAAGATGCAGAGTAGATGAAGAAGCCATACCAAAATAGAGAATTCATAGAGAAGACCTGGGTCATCTTCTTCATTTCATCCCATTCTGGGAGACAATTTAAAAACAATTTATCCTAGACACCATAAACAGCTCAGCAAAATATCAGGATGCAAAATCAACTTACAAAAATCAGTAGCCTTTCTATACACCAACAATGAACAAATTGAGAAAGAAAATAGGAAAACAATTCCATTTATAATAACCTCAAAAAAAAATCAAATACCTAGGACCAACCTTAGCAAAGGATGTAAATGACCTCTACAGTCAAAACTTGAAAGTGTTTGATGTGCCCACTGTTGGGAGAAAATAAAGTAATCTTAAACTGACAGAGGCCACTTATGGGAAGGTGACTGGGAAGTAGTGAAGAGGTCTGATAGAGATGAACCAATTCAGGTTGTAATACATATGTGCTAGGAATCTCTTTGTATAGCTACCTTTATCTCAAACTAGCAAAAATGCTATGTCTTTCTTATTATCGCTCATGTCTTCTCTTTAACAAAATTGGAGAAGAGAGCAGAACAGGTTCTGCCTGGAAGTGAGGGAGTGGGGGAGGAAGGGAGGCAGCAAGGGGTAAGGGAGAAAGATGACTCAAACAATGTATGCACATATGAAAAATAAATAAACAATAAAAAAAGGGGGGGGAACTACAAACCAATGAAGAAAGAAATCCAAGAATGCTACAGAAGGTGGAAAGATTTCCCATGCTCATGGATTGGTAGAATCAACATAGTAAAAATGGCTATACAACCAAAAGCAATATACATGTTCAATGCAATTCCCATCAAAATACCAATGACATTCATCACAGAGACTGAAAAATCTACCCTAAAGTTCATTTGGAAACACAAAAGACTGCAAATAACCAAGGCAATCCTGAGCAAAAAGAGCAATACTGACGGTATCACAATACCTGAATTCAAACTATACTACAGAGACATAGCAATAAGACAGCATGGTACTGGCACAAAAACAGATATGAATACCAGCAGAACAGAATAGAGGACCTGGAAATGAATCCATATAGCTACACCCGTCTAATTTCTGACAAAGGTGCCAAAAACATATGATGGTGAAAAGACAGCCTGTTCAACAAATATTGCTGGGAAAAGTGGCTATCTGCCTGCAGAAAACTGAAACTAGATCCATGCCTGTCACCCTGTACTAGTATCAACTCAAAGTGGATTAAGGACCTTAGTATCAGACCCAAAACATTGATGTTCATACAGGAAAGAGCAGGGAACACACTGGAAGCAGTATGTCTAGGCAAGGACTTCCTCAGTAGAACCCCAGAAGGCCAGCAACTAAGAGAAAGAATTGGCAAATGCATAGTACATTTGAAAATTTTAAAACTGAAAAGATTGCAAATATCTTTGAAGAAATAAACAATTCCCTTCAAAATAATCCATGGTAATATATGTATAATAAACAGTTTGTTTCTTAATGCTAAACTTTAAACTCCAGTGTTGATTAATGAGATTAGGATTTGTGAAGCTAGTTGCAATTTACCAAAACAAGTACTTGAAAATATCTAGTTTCAACTAAAATGTTTCCATTCCACTGTTGTAAGTAACATCATGAATGGACTGCCTCAACCAATAACCCCACTGTAGGAACTGCACTCTGTTCCTATTTCTCTGGAGTATATTTCTGGATTTGAACCATTTGTTGTCCCATTCTCCCTGTGATTTTTCCCATGTCCTGCAGCATTGTGATTGTATGCTGACTACTCTGCTTTACGAATGCTCTTTCTTATGAAGCAACAAAATAAATTGGTTTGAAATGACAAAAAAAAAAAAAAGGATTGGCAAATGGAATTACATGAAATTAAAAAGCTTCTGCACAACAAAGGAAATGGTCTGTAAATTGAAGAGACCACCTCAGAATGGAAGAAAATCTTTGCTAGCTATACATCAGACAAGGGACTGAAACAGAGTATATGGGAAGATCAAAAAACTAAACTCCCCCAAAATCAATGAACCAATAAAGAAGTGACAAATGAACTAAACAGAACTTTTTCAAAGGAGGAAATCCAAATGGCCAAAAAAACACATGAAAAACTGCTCACCATCCCTGGCCATAAAGGAAATGCAAATCAAAGCCACACTAAAATTCCTCACTCACTCCTGTTAGAATTGCTATCATCAAGAACACCAATGTGGGTTGTAATACACATGTACATGGAAGCAATGCTAGGAATCTTTATCTCAAACTAGCAAAAATGCTATGCCTTTTTTATTATCTCTTATGTTTTCTCTTCAACAAAATCAGAGAACAAGGGGGCAGAACAGGAAATCAAAAACTTGAATGTGGTTGATGTGCTTACTGTATAGGAGAAAATGTAGTAATCTTAAACTGACAGAGGCCACTATGTGAAGGGGACCAGGAAGTAGTGAAGAGGTCTGGTAGAGATCAACCAATGTGGGTTGTAATACACATGTGCATGAAAGCAACACAAGGAATCTCCCTGTATAGCTATCAGCATCTCAAGCTAGCAAAAACGTCATGCTTTTCTTTTAATCTAATATGCTGTTTTCTTCAACAAAATCGGAGAACAAGAGGGCAGAACAGGTTCTGTCTAGAGGAGGTGGAAGAGGGAGAGAGGTGGCCCAAATATTGTATACACATGTAAGTAAATGTAAAAATGATAAATTAAAAAAAAAAAACGAGCTCAATTTGGACATGTTAAGTCTGACAGTCTTGTCCATATGAGTTTAGAATGTAAAACTTGAGATAGTTTGGAACTCCTTAAGAATAGATATAGTGCTCAGTGTTCAAGAATTGAAATAATATGAGAGAATGATATTATCTTGGGAACTCATGAAGTATATACCCTTCTAAAAATGCAGGTCAGATATGGGAACATACAAAGCGTGATTTTATGTTTTGAAGGGTATCAGACTGTATCATGATACTGTGATGCTGAATTTTTCTAGATGAGTGATTAGTATATTAATTTCGGCAATAATACAGAACTATAACACACTTCACAAGTTCTATTTTCAACCCAAAGCTTTGAAAATATAGGAAAAAGTATCTATTAATGGGAACTTTCACTAACAAATACCCTATTCCAACTGGGCACTGGCGACTCACTCCTATAATCCTAGCTACACAGGAGACAGAGATCAGGAGGATCACAGTTCAAAGCCAGCCAGGGACAAATAGTTTGTGAGACCCTATCTCAAAAATACCCATCACAAAAAGGGCTGGCAGAGTGGCTCAAAGCGAAGGACCTGGGTTCAAGCCCCAATACTGCAAAAACATAAATTAAATAATTAAATAAACAAATAAATACCCTATTCCACTTCTTCAGACTCACTTTTGGCCTATATATACAAATGCAGTTATATTACTCCTAAATTCAGATAAGATAGAGAACATTCAAATTAGATTGATTATTAGGAAATTATGTGTTCAGAAATTTCTAGAGTGTGAAATTTATAATTAAGCTTAATTAACCTGAATGTTACAGATATATAGACAACTAATGGTCAAAAGTGAATGCCAAAGACATGGAAATCACATAGTTATTCTTTGTAAGGGAGATGTATAGCCAAACTTATGTGTGACACATCACAGAAATATGGCAAAATATGTAAACTATCATGACCCCATAGCAAGTTTCAGGTGGGTGTGTGTGGAGAGGGTGAAGAAAATTTACTATAAATGGATAGATACCAAATAGTTTAGATTTTGTGGGTCAAGAAGCAAAATTGAGGATATTATATAGGTAATTATATAACAAGATTAAAATCCAACTTTTCTCGGTGAAATTCAAATAATAATAATAATGATAGAGTTTAATTTTTGGTAAAGACAAGCTCATTGGTATCATGAATGGGATTCTTTGTTGTTTTCAAATAATGATTTGCTTAAATAGGCTTCAAATATATTGTTCTATTGTCAAAATCAATTATAAATGCTCATCTGTTAATTCTGGCATGAGATTTTACATATTTCATATTTGAAACTTTCACACAGATAGATATTGCCAAATGCATATATCAAATCACAAGAATATGATTTAAGTTGGTATATTCATTGCTTGGAAGGCACTTTTAGAATTATATTACATTCTTTTCTTGATATTTTCTTTTCAGAATGTAGATTAATCATGTTCAATTGAATGTTATGTGGCCACTTCTCAATTTCATAGTTAAATGGATTTTTAAGTATGGAAATTTCCTTTGTACTTGAACTGAAGCTTGAAAATCACTATTGGGTAGTAGTTTAGGAATTTTGCAAATTTGTATGGGAATGGAGATCTTACTCTCCATCTTACTTGTGACAACATGGAAATGTGTAAAGTACTTTGACATTACTTTTGTGTGATAGGACAAATTGTAAGATGACTTCCAAGGTCCCCATTTACAAGATGCAAGTGCTGAGAGCATTGTGTACTGTCTTTATGTTGGTGCCTTAACTCTGTCTTTGAAGTTCATGAACAGTCATAGATAATGCACAGATGAATGAGCACATTCTGTATAATCCCTGGGATGCTAAATAGGATGGATTTTACTCCCGTGAATAAGCCTCACTTTGTGAGTCCTTTAAACTTCTTGTAGAGGTCAGTGATAGAGGAAATCTGAGATTCTAATACTGACAAGTATTTGGTACACTGTTTCTGGCTTGAAGATGGAGAGGGCCATGTGGAAGAGATGTGGACAAACCTTAGATGCTGACAGTGGCCTCCAGCTAACAGACAGCACGGAAAGCTTAGTCTTCTTTCCCAAAAACGAGAATCAACTTGGAAGTGAATTTTCCTCCAGAGCCTTCAAATGAGAACTCAGCCTGGCCAGCATCTTTATTTCAGCCTACAGTACTGTGAGATAATAAATGTGTATTGTTTTAAGCTACCATGCTTGTAGTAGTTTGTTACAGAGCAATAGAAAAGTAATATATTTATTCAAAAGATGTAAGCTATTATTAAAGTGACTTTACTATAGCAAAAAGTTTAATATAAACACTATTTTGCTTATATGTTTAAGTTAAATCTAAGGAAACTATCAAGTTTGAAACAAAGCTTATTTTCAAAATCATTCAATATTTGAAAATAGTGTTCTTTCTGTTTAACCCTAAGTTAAATAGTTATAATAAAACTTGACCACTGTTAATCCATAGAGCTGCTGTATGGTAAAGTAACTCATGGCATTATTTCTTTTTTTGACAAAAAAAAAAATCATGAACAAAGTTAAGGACACAAGAGTAAATGACAATCATCATTTAGACTACTAGTCCAGTAAAAGACAATATACTAAAATATTTTCTACACAATTCCTAGTGATGAATAATACTCTAAACACTTTTTCATTTTTGTGTTCTTTGTAAGTGCCCACAACTGATCCTTTCTCTGTTATATTCATGTTTTCAGCACTATCAGTTGTTATCTTAGCTGATCCCACTTTCAGCTGTACTGAATTGGTGTTTTCTCACTGTTTCCACAAAATTGCTAAGAGTCTTAAACAAGTTTATTTTCCCTGGACAAATTTCTTCAGCTGTCATAATCGAACAATTAACTCAACATTAGCAAGTGGCTTTCCTCACTTGACTAACAAATGTGTGACTCAGAAACTTTCGTTACATCTTCATTTTAATTTCTTTTGTGAAGAAATTCTGGTATGATGAGATATTCTACCTTAAATTTTCTAATTTTTCTTCAATATTGGTTTCTTATAAGTTGGGAATATTGTGATGAGTGCTTAGTTGATGATACTGGTGTTGACATATGCTGTATTATTTTAGTATGACCACAGTACATAATAAACACAACACTTTGCTTATGCTGTATTATCACTACATGTCTGGCACCTGAAACATTGGTGGATTATGGTTGTGTCACTGTGCTTGGTAATGCACTGAGCAGAAATGAGAAATGATGAGAGCACTGCATACAATCTCTGTGGTGGCTTCTTAGCTTTTTCATTGTGGTGCATAAACAGCCACAGATAATCCATAAACAGATGAGCATGGCTGTGTTATAAAATAACCTCTTTTATGGGGACTAAAATTTGAATACAATTTTCACATTATGAGATATTCTTCTTCATTTGATTTTTTTTTAATGGTTCTGGGGATTGAACTAAAGTCTTCACATATGCGAGGCAGGTGCTCTACCTATTAGCTATACCCTTAGTCCTCCATTTGATTTTTATTAAACAATTTCAAAGTTTTAAAAACTTTCTTATATAATGGGCCCTACAAAAGCAGAGAGCTGGCCATATTTGGTCCACAGGACATGGTTTGCCAAATCCTATTCTAAAGCTTGGATGTTTCATGCTTCAAAGCAAAACAGGCCTACATTATTGGTTGAGGTCTCCTTGGGTAACAATACAATTCATATTAAATATGAATTTACAATGGGACAAAATATGAATATCAGAAACATCATTTTGCATAAGCCTTTATATAAGGTGATGTAAAAGATACCAACAAAGAAATGTTCCTTTTGTGATCTGTGAGCGACCATTTTTTTTGTGGTACTGAGATTTGGACTCAGGGCTTCTCCCTTGCTAGGCAGGTGTTCTACTGCTTGAGCCATGCCTCCAACTATTTTTCCTCTGGTTATTTTGGAGGTAGGTTCTCATTTTTTGCCCAGACCATCCCGGACCATGGTCCTCCTATTTTAAGCTTCCCATTGTAGCTGGGATGACAGACATGCACCATGAGGTCTCATTTTTTTCTGTTGAGATGGGTTCTCATGAAGTTTTACTGTAAGGGCTGGCCTGGAGCCACAATCATCCCCAACATGGCTTCCCAAGTAACTAGGATTATAGGCATGAGCCACCAAAGCCCAGTTTGTGGCACCATTTCTCAATGTATGATCCATACATCAAGCAATTTTTTGAGAGTTGCTAATTAGAAGTACACATTCATGCTTACTTTCAATTTGATTTCATTAGGAATTTAAAATTTTACTACCTAGTTAATTCTTGTGTATACTAAAGTTTAAAAGCAATTTTCTTAAAAGGGATCTATTTTAGTAGATAATATAAATGACCAAATCAGTGTTCCATGCTCATACATGAAACCAGAGGAATATATATATATACTAATAAATATCAATTTAACAAATCCATGCTAGGACAAGGGAAAGTAGGAAACTAAGTCTTACATGTATACTAAAAATATTTTTTGAGTCTCTAGGGATTGAACTCAGGGCCTTGCATAGCTAGGCAAACACTCTACCTCTTGAGTCATGCTCCCAGCATTATGGTATCTATACACAACACGCACACACACACACACACACACACACACACACACACACACACTTGTGTTCCTTAGTAGGAAATGATCTCTAATTGCATAAAAGTATTCAATTAACTCTACTAAATTTTATTAACTTTCTCCATATAATTACTTAGGCTATCATTTCATGTATTGATACTCTATGATTAGAAGTTTATATGTTCATCTATTGGGAAAGTATTAGGAGAAAAAGGGATAATAATTTTAAATCTGATCTAAATTCTTATTTCCATCCAAAAACCTTTCCTTTGGTAAAACCGTCCTTTGAAACTTTGAAACTTAATGCTAACTGATGAGGCCAAGACAAATATAAACTATTTTTCATTTAATCCTTAGACAATACAGGGGCTTGGGAAATATCTTCATTTGCTTTTGCTAAATTTTTCAATGTTTTAAGATATGTTCACATAAACTCCATTTTCAAATATGAGAAAAAATAAACAATAGTTGCTTAAGACATAGCACAGACCACAGAGCAACTGGGGCCAATAATGACAATGATTTTTTAAAGAATGCATCTGGCTGAACTTGCTTATAATGGCTCCCTTTGAAGTCAAATTAGAATTATAAAGTAAGATCTGAATTTTGAATATTCCATAGCAGCCATATAAAGATGATACATTGCTGTACTTTAACATATACACTTAAACACATTTGAGAAGCTTGTACTCTCATTCAAAAAATGAGAGTTCTTAGGGATTAAACAATTTTCCAGCAGTAGCAAAAAAATTTTTTAAAGAAAATATAGTGCAGAATCCCACTATTTTAACAAATCACATCCCCCTTGGTCAAAATATACTCTTTATTGTTACTGTTGCCAATCACAGTGAGAATAAAACTTTGTGTCCTGTGTTAATCACAAGCGTTTTCCATGTTGCTTCATCACCATGAGAATCATTTACTGTAATGACACAGAGTGAGTGAATTCGAATTCTTCTCAACAGTATCCAATTGTTGAATAATTGGTTAATTGTTTATTTCTTAATTTAAGAATCTATTCAAACAAAAACTAACTAGAAAGGAAACCACTAGGTGGAAATTTGAGTCAGAGGAGGCAGCTCTTCCTAGTAGATCTATTTGTCCATTGCTGTTGACACAGCTCTTATTCAGAAATTAGTACTCTACTGGTTGTGGCAAAGTCATTCCAAACCCCTCTTGCTTTTCCTGGGCACGTAACTAGATTACCTTCAGTTTCCCTTGCAATTAGATTTGGCCATGTGACAGAGTCCTGGATAAGGAATCTTAGCATAAGTACTGTGCTGCACTTTCAGACTAGCGAATCAAATTCCTATACATTAACTTCTCTCGTATCATGCCCCCCACATAGGTAGGATTACAGATATGTACCACTATACCCAACTTGTTGGTTGAGATGGAATTTCCCTAAATTTTTGCCTAGACTGGCTTTGAGATGCAATCCTCCTGATTCCTGCCTCCCAATTTCAGGTATGACTCACTACACAAACTTCTAGTTGTTCAAGCAATTATAAATGTTGGGGTCAATTTATTTCAGCAATTATTATCATTCTCTTATTAAAAGGAAACAACTATACTGTTGTAGAAGCGATGTGATAAACATGACAAAGAAATCCATTAATCTCAGCTAAGCTGGAAACCCCTGAACCTAGATCAGTGAGCAATACAGTAGATCTGTGAGCAATAATAAACTTCTTTGATGTTGGTGGTGGTAGTGGTAGTGATGATGGTGGAGTATGTAGGTGTGTTCCACAGTACTGGGGCTTGAACTCAAGACCTTAAGCTTGCTAAGATGACACTCTACCACTTGAGTACTCTTTTTTGCCTTAGTTATTTTTAGATAGGGCATTGCATTTTTTGCCCTGGGCCAGGATCAGCCCTCTATCCTCATATCATGCTCCCCACATAGGTAGGATTACAGATATGTACGACCATACCCAACTTGTTGGTTGAGATGGAATTTCCCTAAATCTTTGCCTAGACTGGCTTTGAGCTGCAATCTTCCTGATTTCTGCCTCCCAATTTCAGGTATGACCTACTGCACAAACTTCTAGCTGTTCAAGCAATTATAAATGTTGGGGTCAATTTATTTCAGCAATTATTATTATTCTATTTAATACAATTGGGGGTACAAACATATAAAGGAGGTTGTGTTTTTCTTTTTTTTTGTCTGAAACAAAGTTGCTAGCACTATTGTTCCATCAAACCCTGTGCTACACCTGACTTCTTGATCACCATCAGTTTTACTTGAGCCTCTAGTGAAGCCTAAAGAAATAGCTCTATGCTCTACTGCCCATTAAAAAAACAACTGGGTGAAACTTATCCAATTTCTATTGTGACATGTAAACTGGTCAAAATGGCCATTTAATCCTGTCAGTCTGTCCTGACTGACAGCTCCTGTAATACAAAATAAGGTATATGCACATTTTAGAAAACAGAATGAATTAGAATTGGCTGAAACCTGCTGCATCTGCAGATATAGTTCTATCTAAAATAGTCAGAGTTGGTTTAACATTAGACTGCTTTGGCAACCAATATTTATCCATTTTATGTTAATTAAAACCTTGATGAAATGCTGCTTCTGCTATTTTGGGAATGTTTGGTCTCTTGCCAACAACACTGACATATCATTATGCCCATGATCTACCGCATCTATCGTGAATCCAACCATAAAATGTAATTCTACAGGATCACATCTTTTTCATAGACATGAGCAAAATATGAGATCCCTTAAGCACAACTTGTATCTTCTGTGCATGTTTCTAATCATGAGTAGGTTTTCAATTTAACTTTGCATTCCTTATATGCAGCTGACAACCTATCTTATTTCCTATGATAGCTCTTCCAGAATTTTCTTCTTTTCAGAAATGATTTCCCCCTTCATTTCTACTTTTCAGCAGTTAAATACTGAGAAGATGCATGCCACCTTACATGGGTTTGCTCAAATTCTTTGCTTTTCACCTTTTTCTTCATATGTCTGGTCCTCCTTACTTCCTCTCGAAGGTGAATAACTTTCCATTATGTTCTTCAAGACATATCACATATTAACTGGACTCCATCCTTACACTTGGTTCCACTAATTTCTTCCTCTTTTAGGTTTTCTCTGTCAAGCTCCTCCTTTTCCCAGTACATGCAATTTTCCTTCCTTGCTGTTAATTTTTCTTTCTCAGTCTAAAGTGAAATCCTACATATCAATATGGAAAGTGTGTGTGTGTGTGTGTATGAAATTTTTCCCAAATTTCAATTCCCAATTTTTCAATATCATCCCATCTTTCTCCTCTTTACTAACAAATGTTTAAAAGAGTAACCTACAAATCTACACTTTCTCGTTTTCCTTCCCCATCCACTGGTCTTTCATTTTGTCTAGATCTAGATTTTTCATAAAAAAGGCTGGATACTATAAGTTAAAGATGGAGTAAAGAGAGTATCAGAAACAGAATAGCAAAGGCAAGATGACATAAAAGGACAATATGACTAAAGGAAAATATCCTTGTTGGGTAGTAAGCATGTGTATTTTCAGGGGAAGGAGGGAAGAAAGGGCTAGAGAAGCAGAATATGTTAGAGTATAGATGGTCTGTATATCAAGACCTATATGCAGTGTATCCGGTGGCTTCATTGAAGTTATTTGCAAACAAATAAATACTTCACAGTATCTTCACCCACCAAAATATGAACTATTCAGTTGAAATTGAGTAAAACCCTAAGATTTCCTATTGATTGAGGTATTTTTCATTCTCAGGGAACTTCTGAAGCCACAAAGTAAGCCTTACAAATGGATGTGCTCCTTTATGAGGGAAATGTATTCAGTTGTCACTGTTCCTTCTGAGCTTTTTCATGGAGTTATAATGTGTAATGGTGCTTCCAGTGCCTGCTGATGGAAGGCCTGATATGTGCATAATTATGTACAAGAACTGAAAATTTGACATTTTTTGGTTGGTTGTAATGTTCCAGACATTTTTCTATAGCCTTCACACTCATTATCTACTTAACTCTTAAAATAAGGATGGTGGCCCAGAAAGGTCAAATATTTGAACAAAGGTTGTATAGTTCATAAAAGTGACAGAATCTGATTAGGTAGGTGACTGGAATTGCCAAGGCCCTTCTGAGGTAACAGAGTGTTAGTTACAGAGACAGATCCAGGTCCAAACAAAAACAGTATGGAGTTTAGAAAGATCTGAATTATAATGAACAGGAAAACTTTAGATTTCACTGGGGTTTACATTTAACAAGCAAGATCTGGTTAATTTCTTCATTAAATATGCTATGTCTAAGTGGCAGATGAGATTCTTCTACAGTCTCACTCAGTCAATGCAGGGTCATGGAAAGTGGAATAGATTCAAGTAGGAAAGACACAGCTGAATATATGAAGAGCTTAGACTGATCCATGAAAGATGGCATCAGCACAGCTATTTCCATCAGATCTTTCCAGAAGGTTAAGCATTTTTTTCTCCCACTATGTCATCTTTTCCAAGGCTACTACAGAAATATTCCATGAATCAAAATACAGACTCAACTGGAATAGTATTTTTTACAGAGATTTATTTGTTAACACGATACAAGATTGTAAACGTTACTAGCATTAATAAAGATGAAATTCCTAATATAAGCACACTTTGCTGAGACTGCTATTATGCTTGCTTTTAAAAACATAAAATGTAAAATACTTGTAGGGATGCATTCTTTTACTTAGTAGATGACATGAAGCAAGATGGCCAGGAAAAAAATACTCAATAAAATTCTGGAATTTAGCAATAACTAACGAAAACCAATAATTTAACAAGGGATAAATAAAAATATTTACATGATATCAGGTTTTTAGAATGGCCTAATCTCCATGACACACATGCAGATTAGCTTGTCGTGATGCCGACATTTCAGACATTTGGTAAGGTATTTATCTCCATATATATAAAATTAAAGAAATAATTTATTTCCTCAATGTTTCCAAGAGAAATTTTCTGAGCCATCGGTTTCTTTAATTGATAAATTTCTTTTTAACAGGACAAAAACCTCAGACAAATCAAATATGGATTCATGAAATACATGTAAAAAAGAGTTTATGGGGAAAAAATAAACTGTAATCATGGAAAAGTGCCTCCTATTATGCTAAGCAAAAGAAAATCCAAAGAGAGTAATGAGAAGCTTCTAATCTTGCAATTCATTTGAATAAATAATAAGACTGGGATTTTTGAAAGAACATTGCAAAAATAAATCTATTTATGTACCTCTTCAGCATCACTGTGGAGTTTTTCCACCCCACCTCATTTTCCCACCTGTTTGGAAAGATACATTCTGGCAGCATGACTAGGACTTAATATTCCTAACCAAATACAAATTGAATTCCTGCCTCATAGCATCAAATCTCTGAGGAATAAAACCTGGCCACATAGAAAGAACATAAACTGTTCTTTCACAAGATGGCAGATATTTGGCACATGACTTGGGATTTGTTTAAACAAGCTGATTAGTAGTATCACCTTGGCAAGTTCATTGTTTATAATCATTCTATTTCATTTGCCTATAAAAAGTAGAAGCATACATTCTGTTTTATAAGCCTGGTATGAATCAATAGGGGATTTCCGCCCCCTGTTTGGAAAATTCTGCATACCTAAACAATAAGGGGGAAAAGATAAGTGCAGGGATTTTAAAGCCCACCAACATTGCTGAGAGGAGGTTTCTGCTTACAATTATCCCATTAACCACCCTCAAACTTTTGTGGGAAAAAGAATAGAGATACCAGTAAATCTTACTATATTTCCTGCTTAAAACCAATATGGATAAATACACTTACACCTAAGATTATTACTGTTAAATATCACTTTCAAATCCTTCCTTACAAAAAGAGTATAGTCACTTTTTTAGGTGAACTGACACACTCAGGTCTTTCTGTAAAAGGCTGCAAGTTAATTAAGCTTGTTTGATGACAGGTGTTTGACAACTGAATATTAGAATTCAGATATTTTTAAATAAAAATAATGTCACTTCTATTTTTGCAAGGACACAACTATAAGAAATTGGATTTTTACCTCTCCTTCCTTAACATCTTCCCTTCTGAACCAACTCGAAGATTCTTAAGCCATATCTTCAACTTTGGTACTCTTGAATTTTCTATTTACATTCTCAGATCTAAACCTTACTAATGTTTTTAGAATCCTAATCCATTGTTCTTTTAATTCCAACTATGGAAGGTAAAGTATTGCGTTACTTAAAGTCATGAATTTGAATGCCAGGCATATCAGCTTCAAGGCCACACACCAATCCATCTTCTCACACCCCAAGTTTTCTCCTCTATTATCCAGCTTGCCTGGTTCTGAGGTCCAGGGAGAATTTGCTGACACAATATAAACATTCTCTTCACGAACAAATCATTAATATGCATTAGTTTTCATTTTAACTATGACTTTTATTTATTCTTTGCTTTTCTTTCTTCTGGCTTTGTATAAATTCAGTTTGTAAGTATCAAATCTATCTCATTTTTTTATTAAAAATTTAAAATATATTTTAAAAATCTCCCTCTTTCTGGCTATTGTCATATCTATTTGTCTTCTTATCTATAATTTCTTTAAAAATAGACTAAACATGCTGTCAGCACATTCTCACTCACTTCGTTTATTTCTGCATACCTTGTTTTTGCTTACCTGGCCCTTTTAGAAGGAAATATTACATACTCATACTCTTCTAGTCAGTCTTACTAGAGCTCCAGGCACATTGTGCTGTGCACTGCTATCTAGATATTTGACTAGCACCTGATACTCAGCTAAATCTAACATTAAAATACTACATGTTGGCTTTCAAACTTGCTTTGCCTCTCCTATTATGTTAGTTAGATGGCACAACCATCATCCCAT
This sequence comes from Castor canadensis, assembly GCF_047511655.1. Lineage (NCBI taxonomy): Eukaryota > Metazoa > Chordata > Mammalia > Rodentia > Castoridae > Castor > Castor canadensis. The sequence goes on from NC_133394.1 coordinate 88,117,820, forward strand.
TGATAATATTAAATAATAGGCATTATCATGTTAATTATAAACAACAGTATTAATTACTAAACTTATGAAACATTTATTATATGTCAGACATTGTTCTGAGTATTTACAAATATCAACTTAATGAAATAATTGTCAATTAACCTATGAGGTGATATTATCTAATGAAGACCAAGCTTAAGTAATTTGCCTAAATTTGCATAGCTAGTAAATAGTAAATGCAGATTTTCTGCCTTTGGAGTCTGCACATTTAATCACCTTACTATATGGAGTTCAGCACAGTAGCAAGAAAGATGGAAGCCACCTTTAACTTCTCATCTCCCTTTGCTTCCTCTATTGTGTTAGTACTAACTTCTGTATTCATTTTCATTTCCATTTCCATTTACCTATCAAATACATGTCTTCAAATTCTTATTGTCACACCTATATGGTTGCTATTCTCTTTGCTTGTAGTTCTTTTCAATCTACTTTCTCTAATCCTGACAAAAAAGCTCTATCTAAACCTGGTTTGGTGATGGGCACTTATTATCCCAGCAGTCTGAAGGTTCCATGGTTGAGAGTTTGAAACCAGCTTGGTCTACATAGTGAGCCCATGTCTTTAAAAGAAAAAAGAAAAAGAAAAGAAAGAGAAAGAAAAGAAGGATCTAACTAATATTAAATTCTGATGGGTTACTTTCCTGCTGTAGATGGTTCTCAATTACTTCAGGGTAGAGACTTAGTCTTTAGAACTCAGACACTACCTACCTCTTCAAAGCCAACTCTGCTCACTTTTCTCCTCACTTGAAATGTTCCAGGAGAACAAATCTCCAATTATGTCTAGGCTTTGTCCAGAGCTGAAGTTCAATCATGTGTGATAACCTAACAGTTTCTCTTGAGCAGAGGGATTAAGAACTTTCTAACATAATTCAGAAATATGGCCAAAAACACCAAGAACTGCCAAAAATCTGGAATAGGAGATTAGAAATCAAAGTAAATTCAAAGATAACATAATGGATTAAATTTGATTGAATTTGAGGAAATGAGCTCCTTAACAATACAACAAATGAGCTTGACTTAGTAAAAAAATCCTAAAAATCCCTAGTTAACAGACTTGAGGAATTATATCAAATTTAGCACATCAACCATGTCTTCAACTGCTCTATTGAACTTGATTAGCTAGCAGTATTTCTTGGGACTCTCTTTATAGTGTAAATTAGAGGAAAGTTGCATCCCCTTTGCCAATTTGTCACCTATTGCTTCCCATCTTGGGTACTATGAGGATCCAGGGTGTTTCTGGTACTTCCTTGTGGAAAAGTAATTATGCTTTCTGCATCTGGAAGCAATGTGGCAGCTGTTGGGATTGTGTAGACTGGAGAGGCAGCAAGAGATAACATGGTGTCTGTTAAAGTAGCAATGAAGCAGTGTTGAGTGAGGCGTTGACAGGCCACCCATGACCCAACAAGAACAGCCTGACATGTCCAATAAAGCAAATTCAGAACCTATTTAGAACAAAGTTTTTTTTCAATCAACATTTTTGAGGAAGTAATTAATCTCAGACATAAGTAGGTTTTAAGTGGGAGTATCAGTTAAGGAGTCTAGAAGCCCTTATCACTTACTATAAAAGAGGAAGAGGCAATAGAATTCAAATATTGCTGATTGAGGGAATACAGTTGATGGACTTCGTATATGAAATAAAACAATGAAATCTCTTGAAATTGCTTTAAGTGGGGCGAAGAGAGGGTTAAGGGGGGGAGATGGTAGGGGTGATCTAACCAATAGTACAACTTAAGCTTATTTGAAAATGTCACAATGAATCCCCCCTGTACAAAAAATACATCTTAATTTGTTTTTGAAAAAGTGATTTCTTTGGTATCAACAAGTTTATAGGGGCTAAGGAAATTCAAATTATGCAGAAATATTGAACATTTGGTAATTTTTCCAGTACAAATGACCTGCTTACTGATTTATGAACTTTTATCTGCATTGGAAGTTTTTCACCTCACATGTTGTAAAGTCTTTATAGTCAGTGATTACCTAACCTAAAACAGTGCTTACTACATAGGAGGCACCTAAAAATACGTACTCTGCTGAATTAAATACAAATGGAGAAGGTAAAAGTAATTTAACATGTTAAGAGATTCAAATGCAGTGTATACATTCATTTCTTCATTCATGTTTTTATTTATTAAAAAAGACTCATTGACTCCTAGACACTTGGCTAGACTCAGGAGATATGATGGTACAAAAGACACAATCTTGTCCTCAAGGAGCCCACTGTGATAGAAAATAGTTGTGGCAAATACTAGGCAGGAGTATGTACTATGTATATATGTACATATATATATATGTACTATGTATGCTATATGTATCTGTAGATCAGATACTTATGTTAGTAGCTTTAAATGAATTATCCCATTTAATTTCCACAAATGTAATAATGAAATACATGTGTTTTGTCTCATTTGATAAGAAATGGAATTAAAATGATTTGCCAGAGTTTCATAGCCAAAAGGTTACAGAGGCAAAACTTTAATTTTGGATCTGTGTAGGATCAATAGTAGCATTCCTCAATCTTCTACCATCAATTGACATTGGAAATTTTTTTGTCATATAAAATATTTTTCCAGTTTAAAATGTTTAGCTTGGACTTCTCCAGAAAATGAATATCTATGAAATTCTTGATTTGATTTCTTACTTATTTTTATACAATATGTTATATTAATTTAATATTAATTAAATTATTAATTTAATATGCATTAATGTTAAAGTATAGCTACAAAGCAAAAAGGTTGTGCTCATACTATCCCAAATGATTTCTGGATGTTACTTTGTATAAGCACACTTTTGGACATATTGTCCTATGTCATGTTACCTGGCATGAAATAGGGTCAAACGGAAGCTGGGTGGTAGCAGCCATGAATTTTGTCTTTGACTGTTACCATTGTGATGGATAATCTAAGTGTTCTGAGGTTTCACCTCATTTTATTTCTATTCTTGATTTGTTTTTCTTGTTTGTTTGGAGAGGAAGACATTAATGGCTCTATATCTCTTTGTAGAGATTGGGGAAGTGAGGTAATAAAATATTTTAAGAGCAGCAGGGTCTAAAAGATATCAAAAATGATTATAGGAGAGTATTTGTTTCTGAAGCCATCTCCAAACCTCAGACTATCCCATTATAGTTTGAATCTGAAATGCCCCTCACAGGTTCATGTGTTGAACACATGAATAGTGGTGATGCTTTTTTGAGGGGTTCTGGCAATTTGAGGTGGTGGGCCCTCGTGGGGGGAAGGAAGTCCCAGGGGAAGATTAAACCTGATCCCTGAGCCCTTCTTTTCTCTCTACTTTCGATTGCCATGAGTTTAATAGCTCTGCTCTACCACATCCTTTCCACAATAATGGACAAAACCTCTGAAACTGTGAGCAAAGTAAATAATTTCTCTCTTTAAGCTGTTTATGTCAAGCATTTGGTCAGTGATGAGAAAGCTAACTAAAATTGAACCTAGAGAAGTGGGGTTGTTGGTGTGAATAAACTTGACCATTCTTAAGCTTTTGGAACTGATTTGTGGGAGGAATTTGGAAAAGTTTGGAGAGGGAAAGGCTAAAAAGTCATAAAATGTTCAGAGCTTAATGGGTATTTCTAGTGAGAGCTCAGAAGACTAGAATGCTATGAGAATACAGAAAGTGAAGGTCAGGCTCATGAGATCTCTGATGGGAACAAGGGCTCTTGGGAATAGGACTAGAGATTATCATGCTGTATCCTGGTAAAGAATTTGTTTACCTTTTGTCTGTGTCCTAAGACTTTGAGTGGGGCTAAATTTTAAAGAAATGGACTAATTAGTTTGCAGAAGAAATTTCAGGACAGCATAGCATTCAGGCTACGCATGGTCACTGCTGACTACTTTTATTAAGATTTATAGTGAGAACAAAAAGCTAAAAATTTGCAGGTTTGTCATAAAAGCCAGTGTAAAATTGGGACTAAGGAAGGCATGGTTTCTGAAGAGATTAGTTATTTTTGTTTGTTTGTTTGTTTGTTTTGTTTTTTTTTCTTTTATTATTCATATGTGCATACAAGGCTTGGTTCATTTCTCCCAAGAGATTAGTTATTAAAAAGAAGCCAAGCCCTCTGCATCAAGACAATAAGAAAGATGCTTTGAGGTGTCTCAGGAACTGGCCAGGCTCCACCCATCCTAGGCTCAAAGGTATAAAACAATAAGTTCATTAGTGCTTGCACAGGGCTTCATAGCAAGTTGTTTCCCTGGATTTGCTTCACCATGCTCAATTGCCCAGGCACTCAGAAGATGCTGCAGCCACAGTTGAAGGGGACCTCCCTACTACTAAAGCTCGCAGCAGATCTTGTTATCCACATTATGCTGTCTTTTCACACTTGCAGAATGCAAGAATTATGGAGTCATTGAGGTTTCCACCCAGATTTCAAAGGAAAGCCTGGGAGGCCTGACAATGTGTGACAGGGTGAGAGTCCCTGCAGGCAGCCCCTGAGAGGGTGATGCATAAAACTGTGCAGGTGAAATCTAAGTTGCAATAAAGATCTCAGGATTCTCAGAGATGCTAGGAACCCAGAACATCTGTCAAGGAAAGCTGCAGGCAACAAATGGAGCCATCCCAGGAAAGAGGCCACGTGGACTGAAAATATCAAAGCCACAAGGGTGGGGCTGCCCGAGCCCATTGAAGCTCACATCAAATACCCAAGATTCCAAATGTCGAGCCACAGAATTTAATGTTTGCCCTGCTGAGTTTCAGTCTTCCTTTGGTTCCATCCCTCTTTTCTGTGCCTTAATTTCTCCAATTTTGAATGGAAATGTTTACTGTGTCTTATGTATAAAACTTATTTTTTTTTTATTTTGAAGGGGTTTACAACTCAGAGTTTGCCTTGTGTCTCAGAAGAGAATTTGGGCTTAGATTTTTGAATAGTCTTGGAACTGCTAAGATTTTGGTGACTCTTAAAGGTGAAATAAATACATTTTGCATTATGAGATGGCCATGAGTTTTTGTAGGCAAGGGATGTAATGCTATAGTTTGAATATGAAATTCTCCACATATGCTCATGTGTTGAACACTTGGTCCCCAGCTGGCAACACTATTTTGAGAAAGTCTGGCAACTTTAGGAGGTAGGTTCTAGTTGGAGGAAGTAGGTCCTCGTAGGCATGACTTTAAAAGTTATACCTGGTGCTGAGCCCTTCTTTTCTCTCAGATTCCTAGCCATTGTGAACTTAACAGCTCTATTCTATCACATCCTCCCTGCATAATGCACAAAACCTTTGAAACTGTGAGCAAAATACATAGCTTCTCCCTCTAAGATGTTTACGTCAGCTATTTGGTCACGTGATAAGAAAACTGTGGAATAAAATCCCATAAAAGGATTGTAAAATAATCCCTTGAAGCCTCATTTATAACCAAAATCTTCAATTCTGAGTTACTTGACATAGATAATTTTTCAGATTACTACAAATAACTCCTTTAAGAAATGACTATTTTTTTATAAAGATTTAACTGCTGTTGATTCAAAAGTACATAAAAATATCAAACTTTATATTTCTCAAACATACCAAACTTCACTTCTTTTTCATTGATAATAGAACATAATCTAAAGTGCTCATCTGTACATAAAGTTCATATATGATTTCCCTGGCTACAGTGCCCTAAGTTCACTTCACACTACTCCTCCCAGTGCTTACCATGGGCCAAGAACAGTGAACATTGAGCTCATTTATGCCTCAAAGTCATCACACACACTCTTCCTTCTCCTTAGGTCACTTTGGTCGTTTCTTCCTATAACTTTTCTCACCACTCAGACCTCACTTCAAATGTCACCTCTTCAGAGGAGCCTTTCGTAGCCACACTTTGAAGTTTCCTCTCACTCCTTATCACATGTCTTGTTTTTATTACCTTTCTCAGTTGTCACATGAAATTATAAAGATTACTTTTTTACTTATGTATTTATTATTCATTTTCTTGATTAGAATATAAATCATATAGGAAGAAGAACTTTGTTTTAGTCACTGCTCTAAGTCCTCAGTGCTTAGTCTATTTACTGTTCTGTATCCTTAGTACCTAAAATACAGATGATAAGAATTATTAAGGAAAGAATCATTACAGAGGCAAAGTGTTATCATGTGTAAATTTTACTTTTAAAGATCTTGTGCCACTTTATTTTTCTGTCTCTCATCTTGGTATCTTCTTTCTATCTGCCCCTTTTAACAGGGTTTTAATCTCTTACCAAGTATAAAAAAATTTGTTCTACATAAATGCAATTTCTCCATATATTCTTTGCACAATGACCTACTTAAAATTATCATATTTAAGGCATAGAAGATTAAATTCTGCTCTTTTTAAAATTATATACACATAAAGTCCTGTTTATTTGTGTCTGAGTTTCTGTAGCATTTACTATAATAACAGTAAGATTTATAATTTCTTCTAGTAAAATAAAGCGTGTATAGTTTGCATTGATTGGTTTCTGATATAGTCAATTCTAGCTATACAAAAAGAGATTATTTGGGGAAGAAATAAAGGGGAATAATACAGACATTCTCTATATGGATGCTCACATTCATTTGGGCCATATAGCTTTGTTCTATCTGGGCAATGGAGGGTATCTACTAAGGATGGTGATTAAACCTCCCACTGAAGTATATGTGAAGAAGCTTTCTCAGGAACAAGTAGGAAAAAACTAGGTGGCAAAAAACAAAAATGAAATAAAAAGGCTTTAATGGTTTATAGATAATCATTAGACTTTACTTGGAAAAGGTGCCAAATTTCTACTTGGATTAGAAATCTAATAGAGTAGATTTTCTGACATATTCATAAGTATCAAAAATAGTTCACACTGGTTATTAGCTAATAACATATCAATGATGAATGATAAGATGTGAAATTGGTATATAAATACCACCTTGTATCCAAATATGGAAACTATCTGCACATTAGTATTATCCTGACATTTAAATACTTGTTTATTTTAATGATGTTACCATGAGACATTTCCAAATACTACAGAGTGTATGGGTTTGTTAGCAAAACTTAATGATCTATTCAACAAGAACAAGGACAAGATCAACGAAACAAATCTGTCTCCTAAAGGGCTGAAGGTATAGAAGCAATTGCCTACCAAGCTTGAGGCCCTGAGTTCAAACCCCAGTACCACAATGACAACCAAAAAATAAATCTGGCTCCTGAATATAACAAAAAGTCAAATGATGGAGTATGTAAACTATGCAAATAAAACTTTCATTTCTGCTTCAAGTTCTGAAATTTATAATGCTATTCAACCACAGCAGTTTTTTTCAAAGTGTTAAATTCAAGGCACATCCAACTAAACAATTTCATCTTTCATGTTGTAAGTAGTCTTAAATATTTTAAGAATAGTACACATGCTTTCTACCTAAAATTGACATTTTAAGATAAGTGTATATAATGACTTTTACTTAAAGGTGAAACATTTGAAAGAGTGCTATAGGGGTTGGGCCTAGTGGAAGGAAAATAGCTATAATCCCAGCTCTTGGGAAGCTAAGGCAGACAGATTACATGTTTTAGGTCAGCTTGGGCTGTATAGTGAGACCCTGTCTTAAAAAAAAAAAAAAAAGAGTGCTATAGTCAAGTTAGATTTAGACATATCAATTGAATATCATTTTATTATAACAAATAATGAATTCACAAACACTGTGCAGATTTTGGAAAGTCTTCTGCATACCTGTTGTTAGATATTACAGTGAAATTTAAGGGTATTTGGTGAGTTATATGCTCTGAAACTGTTGGCACTTAAAGTTGTGAACAGAATATAGATATATACAGTTCTTTCCTAATGAGAAAAGATTAGTAGATATAAAACTACTGGCAATCAGCAGCTGGCCATGCAAAACAACAATAAAAAACACAGACTGCTCCATTCTCAATCAGGTGGCATGTGTGCTGAGCTTTTTGCTTTCATTAGGATCGTCAGGAAAAGAGCTCAAGAATGCTTGTCTTGTGAAACGTATGTATTGACCTCAAAGGGTGAAATGCAGGGCACTATTTATTCAGGTGAAAAAATACAAAGTTTTGCGTGTTGTTCAGCAGTGATCAAACAAGATTCCAAAGAATGTACTACATGTGTGGCTTTCAGTACTCAACTGCTGTATTTCCGATATTAAGTGGTAAGCCAGAAACACCCAAGATTTTAAGGTCAGTGGCAATTTTATGCATAATAATTTTTCAAATAGAAGAGTTTTATAATTTTATAAAAAAATACTGAAAAATTGTAGGAATGATTTCTTCAATGAGAAAATTTAGCTTTTTATGGTAGCCAAAAGAACAATAGTCTACTAAAGTAAATAAATTGTTACAAACTTTCTAATGATGGAAGCTAATACTTTGTAGTTTGAATAGCCTTCAGATGACTAAAAATGGCCACCAAATTCTGTTATGTCGATCTCATCATGATACATACCATCTTCGTTATTTTCAAAGCACCCATTACATGCTTGCTAAGTAATGGATGTAAAACACAAAGCCTGATATCAAAGAATTTGCAACAGTAATGCCCACCTCAGTGTTAATTCCTCTCTGCATATCTTAAAATCCTTCTGAAATAATAAACTAGTAATTTTACATTCCAATGGTCTCAGTATTTTTACTTATGAAATGGGGATATTAAAATAGTTTACAAAGCTACTTTTAGAAATGAAATCCTGGGATTCTGTAATAAATAATTCAAGAGTTCCAAGGTTGAGGAGATCTTGGGTGGTAGAGCTGAAGTTTGACATGAGAATGTGAAATATGGGACTTTAATAAACAGAAAAGAGGGAGGAGCACATTCCAGGGAAATGGAATTGGGTAAACTCAGGAGAGCTGATGTAATAGTTTCAGAAGACTAGTGATGGGACCAACTTGCCTGAGTGAAAACTCACACTAAGAGCAGAGAGTTGCCTGGTAGGTTGGGCCAGATGGTAGAATAACTTACGTGATTGTCCAGCTGGGGTTTCGAGTTTTATTTTAGATATAAAGGCATCTTTGAAGGAGAAAGGTAATTTTTGCAAAGTGTGTTTTATTGAGATTCCTAAGTAAATATCCATGTATTTGTGGGAGTAAGTGTAATTAAAAAGCCATACCAATACAGGAATAAGGATATAAAGAATTTTCTCAGATAGTTTCAGTCAGAAGTATAAAGGAAAGAACAATATTATGTCAAGTACTTTGTCTCCAAATTACTGCATTATAGGCTGAAGATTGGAGAGAAATTGTTCATATTTTAATTTTATAGGGCAGTCATTTCATACCAGTAGAAATGTGGGCTCAGGAAAGGCCATCCTCTTGGTTAAGCATCAAAAATATAATCACGATTTATAGTCTACTGAAACATTCTTGCTCTTTGGAATCAGGAGCTGCGTTCATGTACCTGTCCTCTCAATGTACCAAAAGCCTCACAGTTGTTCAGTGTCCATAAAACACAAAATGCTGTGAGAGTCAGGTAGCATTTCTTTGTCTAGTAGTATGACAAAGTGTTTTCTTCAGATACATGTGTGATTATAATGAACTATAGAATAATTTAATTTTCTATGTGTTATTAAGAAGTTAGAGAATAACAATTATGACATGAATAAAAACATTTTATAGCATAGCCTCAGCAATGAAACAAAAGAAAAGTACAAATGACAGTAGATGGCTATGAAATGTGTATTTCACTAGATAGGGTGAGGAGCTAAAATGTTCTTAGAGTTTGATTATAACAGCGTTAAAGTTAGATTTTTATCAAAGTTGCCATGGATTTATTTAAGCTTCAACATGTAGGCTTATGTGGTTGGTTAGTGCAAATTTGCAATTAAATTGTGAAAATGGTTTTTAGCATTTTACATCTGGGTTTTTTTTTCCAACTTAGTTCCCACAAGAAGATGAAAAATATTAAGAACTTGAATCATTCAGTATTACTTGTGCCAGATCCACTATGTAGATCCCATGGCAGGCATATTTAATGAAGGAGTCGATTGCTGCCTCAGTTCTAATTTGGCCTTTCCCAGTGTCCAATATATTTCTCTCAAATGAACTGGTCCATAGGGAGCTTCAAAAAGTCAGGGTGTGTGAAGAGAACGAACAGGAAAAAAATTCAGCATTATGACAATTTTCTTCAAGCTTCATTTTTTATAAACTTATGTCAATTGAATTCTATGGTTTAAATTAACCAGAGCATAGGCACATTAATTAATAAAAAAATTCCTCTTATACCAACACACACACACACCCCTTCACATACAACCATTCCACTTTGGAGTAACATATTTCTACATTGTCCTGCATATGGTCCAAATTAGCACCTGCATAGTTCAGTTATTAAATGAAAAACAGCTCTTTACTAGACCTATAGCATTTTTGTACACAAGAACCTCTCCAACAGCATTATGTATTCCCTTATCAGATGTGTGTGGTATGACATAATGGATGTAACACTTCAGTACAATTGGCAAGATTTCAATTCCCAACCACGGGATCAAATTTCCCTGTTCATTGTTTTGAAAACAGACTTTATGCATTGGGTGGCTAATGTTGAAGCCCTGGACTTTTTCCTTCAGAGATCTCAAACAAAATCTGAGAAGCTAGTAACCCAAATTTAATAACAGTCTGCAAATTTATTCGCTGAACGAGAGCTTCTTAGCGTAAGTGATGAAAACTGCAAAGAAATGTTAGGTGAATATGTGGGGCCAACCCTAGAGTCTCTTTATCTGAAAAAGAAAATAAAAGTAGGTGCTATTGAACAGAATATTAAATTCTGGTTTGAAGATTACATTTCTTGTTTATTGTCTTTGTAAAGTAACATTCGGATGCAAATTTTAAATGATTTTCTAATACATTCTAAAATTTATTTAATTACATAAAATACTACATATCAATTTAATTGTACTTTTCACATGAACTTTACTGTTTTACTATTTCTATTTGTTTTTAATCACTGGCCTTTATTTTTGGACAAACATAATATATACATGTATATCTCAAGCATCTCTTATTGGACAGAGAAAGTTTTGAGACTGTGTAAATAAACAGAATACATGGAAAGATACCAATTTATTTGCTTAGAAAAGGAAAAGTATGCTGATGGTTGTAGTAAGAGTTTTTAGTGATATAAATGACTAGGGATTTTTTTGGTAAATTATGGCTAAATCTTATCCATTGGGTAAAGAGCAAGGAAATGGATTTCAGTTAGAAGGAGTCTAGCTTAGATAATATATCAACTTCCTTATTCTAATGATTTAACTAGCATGTAATGAGTAGAACACTTTCAAAAATAGAAATTTCTGTGTAAATAACAAATAAAAATAAGCAAACATTAAAAAATGTATTAAGATGTTTCCAGAGAAGGAACAATGGTCTTGTACACATGGAAGCTTATATACTGGCTAGTGAGTTGTGCAGCAGAAGGGATACAAACTATTTTGGCAAAGATTCAGAAATGACAATTACAATTTTGTCATAAATGACATTTGAAACAACTTCATTTTCAAAAGTGAAATTTAGAAGTAGGGTTCAAGTCTATGAAATCTTAAAAGTTTTAAAAATGGACTTATCTGCCAAATATTAAAGTACTGGAATTAATGTGCACTGCTTGAAACTCAGAAAAGGAAATTTTATAATACAGAAAAGGAAATGTACTAGATTTCCATGATAACACACAAGCAATTTAAGCAAATATTTATTGAGCATCTGCTATCCATAAGGTTAATAAATATCTCTGAAATTTTATTATATCTCAAATCCAATCATATCTTCAGAAATACAAAACTATACACAGCAAAGGCAGGTGCTATTCCTATTTTTAAAAGCTGGCATAAAAAGATTCCAAAAAATGCTTTAAGCAATTAAGTACTAAACATATGGAACTCATTAACTGTAAAAGTTAAGCTGAAATATAAATATATTCAAGAGATGTTACATTAAATTTCATGTTGATAGACCTAAAATAGGTTAGTGAAAGAAGGTAGAGACTTTCCAGGTATAAATATTGGTCTCCTCTATTAAACATGCCTTGGAAATAAACATAATAAGAAAATATTGGATTGAATAACCAGGGGAAACTTCTGTGGATCTTTTGATAAAACCTTAAGTATTAGGCACTAGATTTTGTTACCAAGAACCATGAGGATCTATAGAGATTTAAAAGTTGAATAAAATATTAACCTATGTGTATAGAGGAAAATCTATCGAGAAACATTTTGAAATATTTTCTCACCTTGTGAATCTATGCATAATAATTTGTGGGGGCTTCACATTTGCATAGTATTCTATAGTCTTCTCTTTCCTACCACCATCACCACTCAGCCCATAGAGTGATAAGTTATTCTCCTATTATATGTGAGATATAAATGGGCCAGATAAAGAAAAATAGGATGAGTGAGCGGTAATTTGAGGGGAGCGGATTATGAGATGCCAATGAGAACTTGACATAAGCACAGTTGTACTCAATGATCTACAGGCTGAGTTTGGCATGGCCCCAGGCACAGAAGAGAGTGAGAGGCAAAATGCAGCACAGCTGTTTTTCTAAGTTGTTTATGTTCAGAGAAAAAAGCAGGAATGCAGGTTTCTCTTGTTTCAATGTCATGCCCCTCCCTGAGAACTGTTGCTCCACCTCCTTGTTTACCACTGTATATAAAAGACTGCTGAAGGAGGACTGGGGTTTTTGATGACGGATTGAGGGATTGATTGAAGGATTGATGGGTATGGATTGATGGGCTGCTTGCAAGAATGATATTGCAGCTGCTGCTGGGTATTTTGTGTCTGTGAGTCTAAGGACTGAGACTTAAAAAAAAAACATGAGACTGTGAGTCTAAGGAAAGAGACTTTAAAGAATGAAAGAAGCAAGGTTTTAAAGAATAATAAAGAAGACTTTAAAGAATAGAAAAGAACAGAAGCAAAGAAAAAAAGAGAATAATAGAGAAAAGAAGTAACAAGGCTATTATGTGTCTCTATCCCAATGCCCCGCACACCTGGCTCCAGCTTTGTCTTCTTTTTTTTTATTGTTTTTTTTTTATTTTATTGTTTTATTATTCATACATGCATACAAGGCTTGGGTCATTTCTCCCCCTTGCCCCCACCCCCTCCCTTACCACCAAACCTGCCTCCTCCCACTGCCCCCCACCCCCTCGATATCCAGCAGAAACTATTTTGCCCTTATCTCTAATTTTGTTAAAGAGAGAATAGAAGCAATAATAGGAAGGAACAAGGGTTTTTGCTACTAGAAATAAGGATAGCTATACAGGAAGTTGACTCACATTAATTTCCTGTGTGTGTGTGTTACCTTCTAGATTAATTCTAACCTTTGATCTAACCTTTTCTCTAGTTCCTGGTTCTCTTTTTCTATTGGCCTCAGTTGCTTTTAAGGTATCTGCTTTAGTTTATCTGAGTTAAGGGCAACAAATGCTAGCTAATTTTATAGGTGTCTTACCTATCCTCACCCCTCCCTTGTGTGCTCTCACTTGTATCATGTGATCAAAGTTCTCCAACCATCCATTTACCAGCGAATGATAACATTTCATTCTTCTTCATGGCTGCATAAAATTCCATTGTGTATAGATACCACATTTTCTTAATCCATTCATCAGTAGTGCGACATCTTGGCTGTTTCCATAACTTGGCTATTGTGAATACTGCTGCAATAAACATAGGTGTGCAGGTGCCTCTGAAGTAACCTGTGTCACAGACTTTTGGGTATATCCCCAAGAGTGGTATTGCTGGATCAAATGGTAGATCAATGATTAGTGTTTTAAGTAGCCTCCAAATTTTTTTCCAGAGTGGTTGTACTAGTTTACATTCCCACCAACAGTGTAAGAGGGTTCCTTTTTCCCCGCATCCTCACCAACACCTATTGTTGGTGGTGTTGCTGATGATGGCTATTCTAACAGGGGTGAGGTGGAATCTTAGTGTGGTTTTAATGTGCATTTCCTTTATTGCTAGAGATGGTGAGCATTTTTTCATGTGTGTTTTGGCCATTTGAATTTCTTCTTTTGAGAATGTTCTGTTTAGTTCACTTGTCCGTTTCTTTATTGGTTCATTAGTTTTAGGAGAATTTAGTTTCTTAAGTTCCCTATATATTCTGGTTATCAGTCCTTTGTCTGATGTGTAGCTGGCAAATATTTCCTCCCAGTCTGTGGGTGGTCTCTTCAGTTTAGAGATGATTTCTTATGATGAACAGAAGCTTTTTAGTTTTATAAAGTCCCATTTATCTATGCTATTTTAGTTGCTGTGCTGCTGGGGTTCAATTGAGAAAGTTCTTACCTATACCTACTAACTCCAGAGTATTTCCTACTCTTTCCTGTATCAACTTTAGAGTTTGTGGTCTGATATTAAGATCCTTGATCCATTTTGAGTTAATATTGGTATAGGTATATACATATTGGTTAATATGTATATCTATGATATACATAGACCCCTGGCAAACCTGACTAAAATGAGGAGAGAAAAACCCAAATTAGTAGAATCAGGAATGCAAAAGGGAGATAACAACAAACACCATGGAAGTACAGGAAATCATCAGAGACTACTTTGAGAACCTATATTCAAATAAATTTGAAAATCTTAAAGAAATGGACAGATTTCTAGATACATATGATCATCCAAAACTGAGCCAACAGGATATTATTAATCACCTGAATAGATCTATAACCCAAAATGAAATTGAAGCAGCAATCAAGAGTCTCCCCAAAAAGAAAAGCCCAGGACCTGATGGATTCTCTGCTGAATTCTGTCAGACCTTTAAAGAAGAACTGATATCAACCCTCCTTAAACTGTTCCACGAAATAGAAAGGGAAGGAAAACTGCCAAACACATTTTATGAAGCCAGTATTACACTTATCCCAAAACCAGGCAAAGACACCTACAAAAAGGAGAACTATAGGCCAATCTCCTTAATGAACATTGACGCATAAATCCTCAACAAAATAATGGCAAACTGAATTCAACAACACATCAAGAAGATTATTCACCACAACCAAGTAGGCTTCATCCCAGGAATGCAGGGGTGGTTCAACATATGAAAATCAATAAACGTAATAAACCACATTAACAGAAGCAAAGACAAAAACCACTTGATCATCTCAATAGATGCAGAAAAATCCTTTGATAAGATCCAACATCATTTCATGATAAAAGCTCTAAGAAAACTAGGAATAGAAGGAAAGTACTTCAACATTATAAAAGCTATATATGACAAACCTACAGCCAGCATTATACTAAACGGAGAAAAACTAAAACCATTCCCTCTAAAATGAAGCACTAGACAAGGATGCCCACTATCTCCACTCCTATTCAACATAGTACTGGAATTCCTAGCCAGAGCAATTAGGCAAGAAGAAGGAATAAAAGGAATACAAATAGGTAAAGACACTGTCAAAATATCCCTATTTGCAGATGACATGATCCTATACCTTAAAGACCCAAAAAACTATACTCAGAAGCTTCTAGACATCATCAGTAGATATAGCAAGGTAGCAGGATATATAAACCAACATAGAAAAATCATTAGCATTTCTATACTCTAATAATGAGAAAACTGAAAAAGAATACATGAAAATAATTCCATTTACAATAGCCTCAAAAAAAAATCAAATTCCTAGGTGTAAACCTAACAAAAGATGTGAAAGACCTCTACAAGGAAAACTATACACTTCTGAAGAAAGAGATTGAGGAACACTATAGAAAGTGGAGAGATCTCCCATGCTCATGGATTGGTAGAATCAACATAGTAAAAAGGTCGATACTCCCTCAAGTAATCTACATGTTTAATGCAATTCCCATCAAAATTCCAATGACATTCATTAAATAGATCGAAAAATCTACTGTGAAATTTATATGGAAACATAGGAAGCCATGAATAGCCAAGGCAATACTCAGTCAAAAGAACAATGCAGGAGGTATCACAATACCTGACTTCAAACTATATTACAAAGCAATAACAATAAAAACAGCATGGTACTGGCACAAAAACAGACATGAAGACCAGTGGAACAGAATAGAGGACCTAGATATGAAGCCACACAACTATAAGCAACTTATCTTTGACAAAGGAGGTAAAAATATACGATGGAGAAATAGCAGCCTCTTCAACAAAAACTGCTGGGAAAACTGGTTAGCAGTCTGCAAAAAACTGAAACTAGATCCATGTATATCACCCTATACCAAGATTAACTCAAAATGGATCAAGGATCTTAATTTCAGACCACAAACTCTAAAGTTGATACAGGAAAGAGTAGGAAATACTCTGGAATTTGTAGGTATAGGTAAGAACTTTCTCAACGAAATCCCAGCGGCACAGCAACTAAGAGATAGCATAGATAAATGGGACCTCATAAAGCTAAAAAGCTTCTGTTCATCAAAAGAAATGGTCTCTAAACTGAAGAGAACACCCACAGAGTGGGAGAAAATATTTGCCAACTATACATCAGACAAAGGACTGATAACCAGAATATATAGGGAACTTAAAAAACTAAATTCTCCCAAAACTAATGAACCAATAAAGAAATGGGCAAGTGAACTAAACAGAACTTTCTCAAAAGAAGAAATTCAAATGGCCAAAAAACACATGAAAAAATGCTCACTGTCTCTAGCAATAAAGGAAATGCAAATTAAAACCACGCTAAGATTCCACCTCACCCCTGTTAAAATAGCCATCATCAGCAACACCACCACCAACAGGTGTTGGCAAGGATGCGGGGAAAAAGGAACCCTCTTACACTGTTGGTGGGAATGTAAACTAGTACAACCACTCTGAAAAAAAATTTGGAGGCTACTTAAAAAGCTAGACATTGATCTACCATTTGATCCAGCAATACCACTCTTGGGGATATACCCAAAAGACTGTGACACGGGTTACTCCAGAGGCACCTGCACACCCATGTTTATTGCGGCACTATTCACAATAGCCAAGTTATGGAAACAGCCAGATGCCCCAGCACTGACGAATGGATTAAGAAAATGTGGTATCTATACACAATGGAATTTTATGCAGCCATGAAGAAGAACGAAATGTTATCATTCACTGGTAAATGGATTGAATTGGAGAACATCATTCTGAGTGAGGTTAGCCTGGCCCAAAAGACCAAAAATCGTATGTTCTCCCTCATATGTGGACATTAGATCAAGGGCAAACACAACAAGGGGATTGGACTTTGAGCACATGATAAAAGCGAGAGCACACAAGGGAGGGGTGAGGATAGGTAAGACACCTAAAAAATTAGCTAGCATTTGTTGCCCTTAACGCAGAGAAACTAAAGCAGATACCTTAAATGCAACTGAGGCCAATAGGAAAAGGGGACCAGGAAGTAGAGAAAAGGTGAGATCAAAAAGAATTAACATAGAAGGTAACACACATGCACAGGATCTGCCAGGAGTAGGTAGGGGAAGGGAGTGGAACACTATCATGCTCAGTTGTTATAAGCTCATGAGAAGATGCTTAACATCACTAATCATTAGGAAAATGTAAATTGAAACCACAAGTAGTTCCCAATTCATACCTATTAGGATGGCTAGTATCAACTATAAAAACCAAAATAATAATAATAATAATAATAAGGTTGCTGAGGGAGCAGAGAAATTAGAACCTATGTGAATTGTTTGTGAAAATGTAAAATAATGTCATTATAAAAAAAAAACAGTAGGGTAATTCCTCCAAACACATAACTATGATGATTAATTCTGCTTCTGGGTTTATACCCAAAATGATTGAAAGCAAAACTCAAACAGATATTTGTGCACCTACATGCATACTAGTACATTCATTGTAGTCAAAAGGTACAAACAACTCAAGCACCCACTGACCAGTGAGTGGATAAATAAAAAGTGGAATGTACATATGACGGAATATTATTCAGTCTTAAAATGGAATGAAATGCTGAGCCTGCTATAACATGGATGAACCTTGAATATAGCATACTAAATAAGCCTGTCAAAAAAGACAAACATTGTATGATTTCACTTACACAAGGTACCTACAGTAGTCAAAATTCATACAGGCAGAAAGAAGGATGGTGGTTCCCATGGTTGGGGTTGCTATTAATTATCGGGGAACAGAAAGTTATTTTTAATGGTTATAGAGTTTCAGTTCACAAACATGAAAAAGATGAATGAATGTTTGTGATAATTGCACAGTATGAATGCATGTAGTAACACTAAACTGTAAACTAGAATAAAAATTTGGCTGATAATTACATTTATATCTCAGTAATCCTTACTCAAGGTAATCATTAATTCAAATTACTTAAAAATTATGCTAATAGCTATGGGGGTACAAAGAAAAATATAAACTATTTCTTAAAGAAAATTAAAAATAATAGAACAGTAAAAATTTTCCTATAAATGATTTCCAAGGTACAAAATGACAAGAGAAGTAATAAACATAAAAATAGGAGCATATTATCATGAGGGAAAAGAGATACAATTTCCAGTAAGGGCAGTTAGATAATTCATAAAGGAGTAGAATTTAAGTGGTCTAGAAATAGCAACATTGGATTTGTAGGGGTGAGGCCAGGACACTCCAGGACAAAACCACTTAGCATGGTCACAGGAAACAAGGGTTTGAGTATGAATAATGAAAGCATTTCTGTTCTCTGTTATACAGCAGAAGGAGAGATAATGGTAGTGTTCTCTTACTTTGTGGGATTTTTTGTTTGTTTTTTCAGTACTAGGGTTTGAAGTCGGAGCCTCTTGTTTGGGTAGGCAGGCCCTCTAACCACTTGAGCCACACCTCCAGCCCTTTTTTTGCTTCAGTTATTTTTCAGATAGGGTCTCATGTTTTTGCCTGGGACAGGCTTCAGACACCTATCCACCTACCTATGGCCTGGCCCCCTTCATAGCTGGGATGGTAGTGGGATGATAGGCACATGCCACATCTCAGCCATTTGTTAAGTTGGAGTCTCACTCGCTTTTTGTCTGGGCTGTCTCTGAACCATGATCCTCCCAACCTCCACCTTCTGAGTAGCTGTGATTACAGGCATGAGCCACAGTGCCAGGTCAATTGTTGTTTGTTTGTTTTTAAATACTCTTCCACACCCAAGTCTGACTGATACTGTAATCTCAGAATTTGGCATTGCCTCTCTGCCATGCACCTCATTCCACCTTAAGTATAGATCTCAGGACAGGTCTATAGCCTCTCCGCACAACAGGAGAACTGAATCAAGTCAGGGCATTTGATTCTGGGATCCTCTTACTAACCAGTGTCGAGATCATGTTTTCTTTGATGTGTACATCTTGGGTTGGGGCGAGGATTGTCACAGAACAGTGTCCTTCAAGAGAAAGGAAGAAGTCTTCTCTTGTCATTCGCCCAGTTAGCTCTAGGATACTTCCAAAGTCACCTTAAGTCTTTCTCAGCAGTGTCACAGCAGAAAAGAGGGCTGTGAAACATGATCCCTGACCTTGAGGTCTCCACTCCTCTCTGCTGCTTATATTCCACTTCAAATATCCCCAGGAATTAGAAGAGTCAGCCTTTTCTTTCACACCCTTTACCTAATAACCTGCTTCCTAAATTTTACTTCATGGAAAAGCATGAACAACAACCTGGGCATTATGGAGAAATTGTATAATTGGGTTTTCCAGGACTGAACATTAATAATGCTAAATGGAAGCTGAAGGAATTCAGAACATTCTCTTCAAACTTTGGGTTTTAAGTTTTTACTGGAAACATCCCTTATGGAATATGTGAACATTTCTGTCTTCCTCTTTTCTTTCTTCATCCTCTGCTGGAATATTGAGAAACACTAAAACAATGCAAACATGGCTATCTCTGATAAAAGAGCCAGAGGAAAAAAAAGAACATGTATGGCTGGCTGCACAGCCCTAATGACCTTCCCAATAATGTCCAGCACCTTCCCCCACTCCTCCTTCACAGTCATTTTTTCCAATGCCCATCCTCCTCCAACCTCCCTTTTCCCACCACAGGATGCTTAAAAACCCCAGACAGTAAGAGAGACGTACACTCGCCTCTCTCAGAGTGTTACTCTGATGGCCGAGGGTCCCTCTCAGGTCTGCTCTCCCTAATAAAGACCTGCTGCTTGTAGAGGTTGCAGATTCTTTCTCGCTCTCTTTCTCTTGCTTTTTCATTTTCCTTTCATCCTCCATGGTATCATCTTCACCAAATAGGCAGCTGAGTGTCTTGTGTACTCAGAAAGGCAGAAAATAAAAGCTTATTATTATTTTCTAAGCTATTATATATGCTGCAGAATAATCAAGTATGACATGTCACTGGTCAATGATGAAGAAGATATAAGCTGAAAATATGTAAACAAAGTTCAGAGAGTTGGACTGACAGTCCTGATTTAGGCATCCATTAAATGGAAATGAAGATTTGATCTAGAGGTGAATGCTCACTGTTGGGAGACTGTAGGTAAGAAGGAGTGAACAGGCACTAGAAGAGATCTTTAGAGGATGTCTAAATTGGAGATTTCAGAGAAAAGGAAAAGATAATGAAAGTCATTTAATTGTAATCCCAGATGTTATAGCAAAATCCCTATAATACAATGTCTGAGAAACCATCATAAGTAAATTTTAAAATATGGGTTGATTTCTGGTTTCAGACAAGATACCTTTTCCTCCCTATTTCTCTACCCTACAACTGAAATTCCTAAGTATAATATAACAAATACCTATAGTAAAAACCACATTTTGGAAGGAAAGCAGGAAGAAGCAAATGAAAGCAGATTTAAATTACTAGTTGTTTGCCAATAAAGAGAGCAAGGTACAGGTAGTGGGAGCTTTCACGGGATGGATTTGGAGGATAATGCAATACAAAGTATGGGTGAATTTGGTTTTCTGGAAGCACTTGGGATTGATTGCTGAACTGGACAATGTTGTGAGCCTTTAACATCACCCTTCAGTTCACCACCCTGTGCAGGCCTCAACCTTGAAGAAAAAGTCTCTGTACATATATCTGCCCTTGCTGTTCTACTGTTACCTAAGCTAGAAGAAGCAGAGAACACATCTGTTAGTTTTCTCTACAAAGTCTTCCATTGCTTGTGTCTGTCTTCCTCTATAGGCTGGAAGCATCTACTGTTGCTTGGGGCAGAGATGAAGATGCTGTTCTGCATAGGTGTTTATGAATGATGAAGATCAGAAAGAAGGTCTTCAATCAACTTGATAAAATAAAATAAATAGAGACAGAGGGCAGTAACTTGAAGGCTGAGGGAGGGTCATTTGTTTAGGATAGAGAACGTAAAATAAGTTTGTGAACAAGAGGGAACAAAATACAATCAAGAACAGAAAAAGTGAAAGATGGAAAGTTACAAAGTTTTAGCCTTGTTCTAATAAGAAGGACAATGTGGAAAGGAGCACATTATTTCACATGGTCTTGAAAGGAGCAAATGACTGTTATCAAGAACCAAAAATAGGATTAATAATTTGAAGAGGTAAGCATAAGGGACTAGATAGAACTTTTCAAAAAACTGAAAAGGAAAAATTTCTCTAGCTTTCTTTAGAAAATTTCCAGAGTGTACAGGAAATAACTGAAAATATATCTGAAAGGTCACATACCAATAATAGTCTTATTTAATATCAAACTGCATTAATAATTTGTTCTGTATCAATTTCAAACTCTTAAAAACGTTCAATACAAATACCAAAATTGTCAAGAAGATAAATTTACTTTTTTTCTTTAATCTCAGGGGAACATTGGTCTATGCATATTTAAAATGATGTTGAGAAATTTGGTGCAGCTGCTCATTATGGTCAGATGAGAGGAAATCATTAAGGCAACTTCCAACCACCCGACTTGCACCTTCAACTAGAGAAGGCAAGAGATGCTCTTCAAATACAGAGTGAGGAGAGGGCTTGCATCCCAGAAAGGGGTGGGGGAGGTAACAGTGTGTAAGTTTGTTAGGCAGCTTTCCAGTTTTCCTCTTGGGGACCTATGTTTATAACTCTGGTAGCTAACACTCACATAATTACAATTTCAATGTCCCCTGCAGAATATTGTTGATCTTCCTTTGTGCTTGATCTTCTGAACAACTGTGTCTTCACATTGATGTATCTACTCACTGTTTCAGACACTTTAAGAAAATAAAGTGAGAATCATATCTGGAACCATCAGTAAAGGGGGAAAAAATCTTACCATGCCCTTGGCAGATGAGGGGATTATATTTTTATCTGCTCAAGAACAAAGTATTTGTGAAGCCAGCACAGCTACAGGACCCACTTATACCAATTCTTTCTACCAAGTTTCCTTATAGATTTTGTAGGTTCAACTTTAGTACATAAAATTTTGTTTTCTGTTGTGATTCCAGGATGTCTGTTTTTTAAGCTGGTATTTCATTAAGATTGTGCCAGGTAGAGTGGAAGACAAATGTAACTTAGTGTTTTTCAGTTTATGTTCACTTCATAGGAAATCCCTCTTCCTATCCATCATTCTAGAGAGACTGCTTAGCAAAAAGTTATATTATTGGAAATTACAAGCAGACAACTGATAATAACTAATAATTTAATGGATAACACTTCCAGAAAGTCAGAATCACTGAAGAACTTGTCTTCATTAATTTTCTAGGAATTTTCCTAGGGCAT
The DNA here is from genome assembly GCF_047511655.1 of Castor canadensis. Classification (NCBI taxonomy): domain Eukaryota; kingdom Metazoa; phylum Chordata; class Mammalia; order Rodentia; family Castoridae; genus Castor; species Castor canadensis. The sequence goes on from NC_133394.1 coordinate 88,140,314, forward strand.
TATTTTTTCTTCTGTTTTTGTTCTTTTTTTTTTTTTTTTTTGGTGGGACTAGAGTTTGAACTCAGGACTCTACACAGGGAAAACAAGTGCACTACCACTTAAGGCAGTTCATTTTGTTCTGGTTTTTTGGAGATGGATCTCACGAACTATTTGCATTGGCTGGCCTGCAACCAAGAACTTCCTGACCTTAGCCTCCCAAGTGTCTGGGATTACAGTTGTTAGCCACCAGTGCTGGCTTGTTTTTTTATTCATTATTTTTATTGAGCATTATTTTTAAAAAGATAATTAATTATTGTCACCCTAGATTCACCTTTAATGTTTTTCATAAAAATATTCCCATTGGGTATGATTAAAGGGACAGAGAAACAGAAGTCTTAGAATGCTTCTTACTGAAATATATGGAAATGGCTATTTTTCTTTAAAAATAACTTAGAAGAGTAAGCATAGAATTACATGAATTAACAAATGAGGACAAGATAAGAGGTGCGTCTGTGGACATGCTTATAGCTCTGTGCTTATTTCAATTTTAGACTGACATTTGCTATCAAATAATTAATCATTTACACCAGAAATTTTCATAATAGATTAATTAGAACTAAAAGATAAAGTTGCCTAAAGGCTGAAGGAAGAAAGCCCAAGGAACACAAAAGCATTATTGAGTGTAGCATTTATTAAGACAACGGAACACCACAGGATTTTATAGAAATTCCACGAGAAGTCTACTTTGACTCATAAATACCTGCCACTTAACTTAGTAAAACTCCCCATATCTGTCTTACCCTGAGCACATGATAAATGACTAATGTACTTTTCATAAAATGTCCATCAATTCCCAGAACTTCAATGTCGTGAAACATCTTAATCAGGTTTACAATAAATTGAAGCAAATTGTGTAACTCAAATGGAGTAAATACAAAAGCGAGCATTTGAAATAACGTCAAGCGAATGTATTAGCCCGTCTGCCACATTCACATATAAAAGTAAATATCTCCTTAATTAGCATGGTATACATACCCACATATGCACAAACACACATTATAGATATGTGAACAAGCAGGACCTAAACAGGTAGGAGAAATGTGATCTAAGGCACACCCGGGAAAAATGTACAAGATCCTATCTGAAAAATAATTGAAAACAGAAAGGGCTAGGCACATGGCTGAAATGGTATAATGCTATGCTACTGCCACAAAAAAAAAGAAAAGAAAAGAAAAGCTGAGCAAGAAAAGAATACTACAGTGTTGTTTAATTTGATAAAAATAATATCATAGACTATGAAATATTTTTTAGTATTAGAGCTCAATATTTGAAGTGACAAATCTTGTTTGAATAATTTTAGTGAAAATCTTTAAAAATAAAGACATTCTTGCTACCATCACAAATACCCATTCTTATGGAAAACATTGTATAACTGAGTTACACCCCAGCAAATATAAATAGGAGTGCTCACATTTTCTTCCTGTCCTCTGTAGCTCATGTTGCCCACCCTCTGAGTCATGTGCACTGGACACTACTGATGAGTACTGACAACAATGGGGAGTCCTTGGGACTTCTGCACTAGAGGTTATCATCAACATACCAATATGTTACAATATTCTCTCTGAAAAGAATAAATTTGAGGAGGAGACATCATAGATCAATGAGGTCACTTGCTATTTTTTTGACTCTTACTGAGTCAAAATGAGGATACATTAAACTATAGCAGAGAGAGAGAAAGATGGTGAAGGGAAACAGATAGTAAAAGCAGCATCACTAAAAATAGGTATGGAGAGGATGGCGTTAGAGCACCTCCTGTGTGTCCTATCTGCATCCCTGGGAAGACTGTGAGCTGAGACATAAAGAAGAGGTTTGGGATAGATTTGGGTGAGGAATTATGCATTTAATTTCATATATGTTTAATATATTCACATGCAACAGACTATGGAAGTGTGGAGCTGAGAAGAGAGAATAGGGATAGAAATTAAACAGAACTTCAAACTTTTATATAAATGGCAAAGGCATTGTCTCCACTGGCCATCAGACTCACTGATTCTTATTTGGAAAATATGGGGCATGAATCTGAGACTCTGTGGCAACAAGGAACAGGTCAGTCAGTTCTGCATTGGAGGGAAACTAGGTCCAGAGGCACAGCTCATTTATTTGTATGCTGCTTAGCGAGAAATGACCTAGGAAGAAAGAAATTTGGACAGCATAATAAGGATAGCCAACACTTCTCCCCTCCCCCTCCCTCTCCTCACAAACACAGAGAAATGAGAGAATAATCATGGCAGAAGAAGGGTAGGATGTCCACAGCATGTGGACATGACCAGGGAGTGGATTGAGGACCTGAAGGAAGCACCTGGTTCACAGGAGACATTCAGAACATATGACTAGTATTGCATTCATTGTAAGCATTCTTGTGCTTGCTAAAGTAAATTAATAAAGTATTATAATCTTACCCAAACAAAACCTATGCATAATACATATCAAATAGATAGGGAATAATATTTTTCAAAAATTCCGTGTGACTATTACCAACTTAAACATTCCCAGTACTGTGGTTAGCCTTCCCTGACTATACCCGCTTCCTTCTCTCCCAGAAGAAACTACCATCTTGAAATTTATGTTCTTCATTTCTTGCTTTTCTCTATAGTCTTGCCAAATACTGAAATGTATGTTTTATAAAATATTGCTAATAAAATTTTTAAACTTGGTGAAAGTTTACCTCATGGAGAGAATTTACTTGATGAAATATTTCTGGCACCACTGGAGTTTTACATCCATTAACAACAGCATTTCTCCATCTAGAATGTACAGTGACACTTCTAATGGGAAACATTTATTGGCACCCGTGTAGGCAGCTTCAAGCTCTCATCAGATAAAAATTTTGTTGTGACAATCACAACCTAATTTGTCTTGAGTTTTTGAGAGACAAATCATAGTACTGATTTTTATTTTCTAGCATAAATGTAGCTTTTCATGTTCTTAGGAATTCTCTTTTCTGTAATTTCAAAATCACCCAAATACGTTGATTTTGGAGTAGGGTATGTTTTTCCTTTTAGAGAGAATTCATCTTCCCTACAGTATTGACAATGCCTCTCCTTAACAACTTACTTAAATGAGTCCTCAAATCATAAACACATGAAATGTTCACATAGACTGTTTGGCTTTATACTGAATGAGCTGAATGAAATTGAATAATGTATAATAGATTAATATTTCACAACTTATCTATACTTTTCACTCTTTTGTGCCCATTTACCATTGCCCCAACACACACACACACACACACACACACACACACATATACACACACCACACACACACACACACATACACACACCACACACACACACACACATATACACACACACACACATATACACACACACACATACACACACACACACACACATATACACACACACACCACACACACACACACACACATATACACACACACACACACATATACACACACACACACTTGTGTACATTCCTGACAGCCTAGAGAAGGAAGCAAGATTCTTAGATTTGACTCATCTAATTACAAAAACCTCCAAAATATCAAAGCAAAAGAAAAAAGTATTTGCAACCTAATGCCAAATGGTATCTGAATAAATTTACAAAGTATATTAATATACAATTTACAACATACAAATAACCAGTAGGTGTAAAAAAAGTTCAATCTCAAAGAAATGATTTTACAGCCAGAACACTGCAAAGAACAGAAAATAAAAACAAAACTATCCAGGATTGGAAGGTGTAGAAAAAGTGTGATATAAATTGGGTGGCTATTTCACACAACGAATCAAAAGCTTTAAGATGCTTTCTGCTTACATCCTTGTATTATACTTCTAAGCGATGGACACAGATATTTAGGTCTCAGATAGTTCGTATCCATGGTTATGCTGACAAACATGCTAACAGTATAAATGTCACTCATAGATGATTGGCTAAATAAAATCTGATTCAGAGTCGGGAGGAGGTGGGGAAAGGGCACGGGAGGGTGAATACACTGTGTATACATGAATGTAAATGAAAAATGATACCTGTTGAAACTATTCCAGGAATGAGGGGGAAGAAATAAAAGAGAATGATAGAAAGGGTGAATTCAACTATGGTATATTTGTTAGAACATTTGTAAATGCCACAGTGTACCCCCAACCAGCAAAATAATAAAAAAGACTTAAAAAATAAAATAAAATCTGATACACCAATAAAATAACATTTGTATATGTCATTAAGATCATGCTCCTGAAAATGATTTATTGTATAAAAAGAAGCTAATGATATACACTAAATAGGGGACCAAGAAATAAAAAGACCCGCCAATGTAATTTTTAGAAAGAAAAGGTAAAAAGAATTGTAGTTTGCATAGCTTTAGGCAAAAATAAAAGATATATTCTACAAACTACTCTCTGGATAATAAGACAGCTTATTTTGTATTACTAATGTCTCTAAATTGTTTTTTAAGTTTTAATTTAAGATTATTATTTTAAAAATAACTAACCTAAAGCACAAAATTATTGTTCTCAATATGTTTGAATGCTATAAATCATTGCAATATCAACTATCCTAAATTAGTTTTAAATGATTTTTATCTATAACTAGCATTCATATTTTCATACACTGTATATATGCATACACACACACACACATAAAATGTCTTTCTGCACTCTGAAACCATTCTGTCATTATTTTGCATATTTATAAGTAGGCTAATCTCCCAACCAAAAGCCAAAGCAGTACTGAAAAAATGAGAGCACTGTACTTTTTTCCAGTTAGTAATATATAAGACTGAAAGTCCATTTGAAAAAGAACATTCCTTCAGTGATTTATTAAGTAAATTCCCTGATGCCTCAAGAATACATTTATCTTAAAGGTACATGAAACTGCAACATATGACAATGATTTGGATCTTTCAAAAATATTTAAAAATCAGGGGGTAGGAGCCTACTAAAAGTTCCAGTGCCTTGACCAGCTACTTCTGCCTTTCTCTAACATCTGCTCTCCTTGTTTTGCTCAGTGATCATCCAGTCTCCCTGAAATTACCACAGATACCCTCTTGCTGTCTGCTTAAAAACTGCTTATTTTTTAAACCACACTGTCTAGGTCTTCCTAATCACCTCAGCAGGCACTCAGCTCACCATACCTAATCTCCTTTGTATCACTGTGATGCTCTTACTGTTGTTTCTTGTAAGCCAGGGCAAAGTCTTTGGCACTTTTGTGCATGTTAAAATAGAGCATTTGGAACATTTTTGACAAGATGACACACTTTCATAGATTACTAATATATGTTTTACTAATATACTAAAATATGTTTTAAAACTTCTTGGTTAGCTTCTCATTTATTTTTATGTGTTTTGTAGTTAAGAAAAACAATGAAGCTGTTTTGAGAGACATTTGAAATGAGGCTGAGTATCATTTCCTTTCTTGTCTATCAGCTGTATATTTCATTTATTTCTGAACGTTCTTTAGGTTATACAACACCAACAAAATCATGATTCACACAGTAAAGTTATGAACAGTAATATATTTACCAATTTGTCTTTCTGGTGGTACTGAGGTTTGAACTCAGGGCTTCACACTTGCTAGGCAGGCACTCTACTATGTGAGCCATTTCGCCAGTCCTAGATTTAGCACCTTGTATTTCATTCTCAAGATTTTTAAATTACATTTCCTGAAATGAAGCATGCAAGAGGAACAGAAGGAGCTGCCAAAGTTGAATTACAGTGCAAGACTGCTTGATCTAACACAATTGGACGGTGATGAGTCCATTTGTCAAAAGAACAGTAAGGAGAAGATCATGACAAGGCTACAAATATTTTTTTAATGTAAAACATCCAGATACCCTTGTAAGTTGGCATTTTTAAAACTATGGTTAAGGCCTTATCTAGCAGGCGGCTACTTTTTGGAGTCAATCTTTCTTACACAAACTACAACTAATGCATCATCTATAAATTCTAATATCGTTTTCTTTAAAGTGTAGCAGGAATTTAGAAAATACTTTAGAAGTAATTTATCCATGGAAATAATCTAGATATTTTGTGATTCTCTTCCTAACAACTTACCGTTGTTTTATCCTATCTAATTTAACCACAATTTTAACCAAAACTTTTAGAAGCATTTATTAATTTTCTTACAAATAGCATTTTTGTGCTTTCACATTTCATCTGCTTATATATTTGATTCAGTTACAAGAACAATTCAAAATTAAACCAAGCAAGCTCTCCACTGAATGTGATCATCCATCCTACTGTGAGAACTGGATACTGGGATTCCAAAGAAAATGGTTCATTTCATAGTTCAAGGAGTCACCACGTATAGATATAGAGCATTTCTATTGTACTAATTTTTTAATAACTATTTTTGGACTCAATGTCATAAATTTAAGATGCAGCAAATACTTAAAATACCTGTTAGTTCTATTTAGGATATTATCTTACTACTTGCTATTAAAATACTACTTGGTGTTTAGCTGATTACACTGACAAGAACAGGCACCAAATGGATGTTTCTGAGACTTCACTGATGTTTTATTGAGCTCTATGCAAGTTTGCTGAAGTCATCCATTAATGATATAATAAATATTTACTGGTTTTCCAAACATGCAGCAACATGTGCAAGGTGTGGAGGTATGATAAAAAAGATCTATTAGTTTTTTACAACTTATATTCTCAAGCGGCAGTCTCCAAAGTTTTTATTCACATATTTCTACAGTAAAAATACTTTCTAGGTCTATATCTACATGTATATTTACCTACTGTAAACACATTTATGTATACATATCTACACTAAATGGATATTTACAAATTCTATACATGAACATATGTATGTATTATGTTATGAGATGTGCATATTCCAACCTTATTTTGTGGCTTAAATAGCTCAAAATAAATATTCATGTGGTCATAAATTAACGAATTGACAAAACACATAAATTTTCACAGCACATTTTTAGTTTTAAGAATCATATTTTAAGGACTTTGACAAACTCATGGTTTGAAGACAGTCTTTCTCATCTGGTGCAGAAGGCAGAGTCTTGCTGCTGGAATGTGGAGAACCACTGAAACAATGCAAATATGGCTACCTCAGATAAGAAGGCCAGAGAAAAACAACACGCCAGGCTGCTCAGCCTAGATGACCCTCCCAACAAATATTGAACACCTCCCCCCATCCTTCTCCCCAGCCACCTTGCCTAATGCCGATCCCCTTCAACCTCCCTTTTCCCACCACAGGGTGCTTAAAAACCCAAACCTGTAAGAAAGGTGTGCTTGCGTCCCTCTCAGAGTACTACTCTGATGGCCGAGGGCCCCTCTCGGGCCTCTCTCCCTTTTTTTTTTTTAATTTTTATTTTTTTATTATTCATATGTGCATACAATGCTTGGGTCATTTCTCCCCTCTGCCCCCACCCCCTCCCTTACCACCCACTCCGCCCCCTCCCTCTCTCCCCCACCCCCTCGGTACCTGGCAGAAACTGTTTTGCCCTTATCTCTAATTTTGTTGAAGAGAGAGTATAAGCAATATTAGGAAGGAATAAGGGTTTTTGCTAGTTGAGATATGGATAGCTATACAGGGCATTGACTCACATTGATTTCCTGTGTGTGTGTGTTACCTTATAGGTTAATTTTTCTTGATCTAACCTTTTCTCTAGTTCCTGGTCCCCTTCTCCTATTGGCCTCAGTTGCTTTTAAGGTATCTGCTTTAGTTTTACTGCATTGAGGGCAATAAAGGGCTGCTGCTTGTGAAGGTCACAGATTCTTTCTCAGAGTGTCTCTCCTTCTCCTTTTCCTTAAATGCCTCAGTTCTTTTCCCTCATTTTCCTTTCATTTGGTGCCGAAACCCAGGAGAGAGTTTCGAGTGGGGAAACGCCCTTCTTGGGCTACCATGACTCCATGGTGATCCTCATATGGTTTAGGGTGCAACCCATGGGGTCTCTGGTCCGGGTTTAATATAGACACACTACAGCTAAGAGGTGGTTAAGTTCCTGCAAGGGATGCAGCCGGGGCCAGCCTTCATCCCCAAACCACCTGACCTCTCTCTCGAACATCACTCACTCCCTCCTTCTTTCTGTTCTTACTATTCTCTCCATGACTCTGGAGCTATTGTACTTTCTACTAAGCCTCCTCATTATACTAACAACTGTTTTGGGTATGGGGTTAGGTGTAACCACCCTTTCTGATTGGACTTGAGCACAAAAACATTGTTAGTAGGCATTTTCTACCTAAAAGCTGCATCACTCTGGGGCCTAGCCTTCTAACCATACACATGCCTCTAATTTCCCATTCCTCTGCGATCTCCTGCAGGGCCTTTCACTGATTCAACTTCACACACTCAACACCAGCTCTGATTTCTACAGGGATGGGGAAAACCTGGCCTCTCCATCCGTCACTCCATGGTGCCTCAGTGTGTCAGTCTCTGGCCATTCTTACATTTGGCATTCCTACTTCTCCATCTCCCTCTCACCTTCCAGCCACTTGGCCTCAGCAAGTCTGGCCCCTAGCTATGTGGGTTAGAGATATCTACCTACTGCTCCAGGTTCATTTGGTGTTTTCTCTGGGGGACGCCCTAGAAAATTTACTAAATTACCTAGGTAATACCCACTCAAATATTCCCTCTGACTCACCCCTTGGGTGCCTTCTATATAACCTTACCAAACTGGGACTGAAAGGTGATCTAAAACCAAAAACCTCATCCGTTTTCTATGGAAATTTGCCCACAATACAGATTACCTAACTCCTCAAAATGACCCAAATTTGGAACTTTTGATCCCAATGTTCTCCAAGACCTTGACAGCTTTATAGTGAGAAACGGCAAATGGCAAGAGACTCCTTATCTCCAGGCTTTCTTTTACCTGATACTGACTCTCACTTTGTTCAAACTGCAGCCTCAACAATTTCTTCTTTTCAACTCCTACCCCTCTCCATCAGCACTGAATCCCCTTCCATCAGCCTTCACTCAGACCCCGTCAATGAAACCCCCATCAGTCCTCCCCTCAGACCAGTTTCTCCAGAGACACCCTCTTCCTGGGAAGGTCCCTCATCCCTCTCCACAGAAAACCGTCTCTAGACCCAGCTCCTCCTCTCCCCTTGTCCCCTCCTCACACTTGGTCATGGGCACACTCACCCACCCATTTACAGCTGTCAGTCTCTACTGATCCCCACCCAATTTCCATTCTTCCCCTGTGAGAGGTAGCAGGAATGGAAGGGACAGTCCAAGTCCATGTCCCTTTTTCTATGATAGATATTTCCCAAATCGAACAAAGGTTGGACTCCTTTTTCAGATAATCCAACAAAATATCATAAGGAATTCTTCCTTCTTGCTTGGGCCTATGTCCTCACATGGGATAACATTTACAACATTATAAATGACACTCTTCATGAAAAGGAGAGACTATGAATGGCAGCAGAACAACACACTGACCAACTCCATGAACAACACCCCAATAGACAGACCTTCCCCCACTGAGGCAGTTCCTAGAACCGAGCTTCAGTGGAGCTATCAAGATGGGAACCTGGGATCAAATTCCCAGGATCACATGATCTCCTGCCTATTAGGCAGGCATGAACAAAAATAGTCATAAGCAAGTCAACTATGACAAAATTAAGGAGGTCACACAGGATCCAGGCAAAACCCCGCCCTCCTTCTCAATCACCTCACCGAGGCAATGACCAAATATGCCCAACAGGGTCATATTTTCTTACACCTCCACTTCATTGGGCCTGGATAACTGGAAAAAAGCCACAGAAACTTGAAGAGGGTCCCCAGGCCCCTCCACAAACCTTAGTTAATATGGCCTTTAAGGTCTTTAACAACAGGGAGGAGGAGGCCAAAAAATTAAGAGATAAAAATATCCCCACAAAGTATCAAATGCTGGCCTCTGTTCTCCAAAACCAGACACCCCACAGGACCTACCCAAAGGACCAGCAAGAAGTTTCCTGAAGCCTGTTTCCAATTCCCAAACCCAGGACATTAGGCAAAATCTTGCCCTAACTCATTCCCACTGACAAGACTCTGCCACAGTGTGGACATTGTAGACACTGGAAGATGGACTGTTCATAGGGAAAACAGTTTTTTCCTCTGGCATGGCCTCTGATTCTTACTAGTGTTCCAGCCAAGAACCCAATACCAGCGTTCCTGCTGGGTGACTGACAAGGCCCAGATCATAATGCCTTCTTTATGACCCCTTTACATCCCTCCTCCCAACCCTTATTTGCCTTCATATGGACAGAACCCATCACCCACCACACCCAACAATTAACTTGGACCATCCTTTCCCAGGGATTCTGAGACTCCTCCCACCTTTACTGGCCAAGTCCTACAGCAGGATCTCAATTCCTTTGATCTTTCCTCAAGCAAACACATCCAATATGTGGATGACTTCCTTCTACACAGCCCCTCAAAATCCTTATGCAAGACCCATGCCATTCTTATTCTTAATTCACTAGCACACTGAGGATATCAGGTATCAAGGAATAAGGCCCAACTCGTTTCAACCTCAGTCTCATACACAGGACTTTTATTAACTCTGGGATATCATCAAATACCCCAAAACAGAAAAACCGCCATACTCCAAATCCCTCTTCCTTATACAAAAAGGGGCATTCTTTTTTTTCTGGATTAACCAGTTATTTTACAATTTGGATCCCTAATTATTCAACAGTAGCCAAACCACTGTACAAGACTACTAAAGGAGACCTAGATGAGAATTTACCTTACCCCAGGACCCTCTTAACCCTGTTTAATCTCCTCAAACAAGCTTTATCAAGGGCCCCTGCACTTTCCATTCCAAATCCCAATAAAATTATTCATCTATATCTACACTCAGATAAAGGCCAAACGCCCAAAATGCAGGAGACTTAGTGGCTCTTATAGCTTACCTCTCAAAACAATTAGACCCCATTTACAGGGGCTGGTCAGCCTGCCTAAAAGTGTTGGTCATGACAGCTCTCTTACTATAAGAAACCCAAAAAATAACCTTCAATTTACCTATGACAGTCTGGTCATCTGACAATATTCAGGACTTAATTATCTAGCAAGCTGTCAACTCCATCTCCCCATCTCGTGTTCACATCTTACACTCTATTCTCCTATAACCTGATCCAATGATGACAGAGACTAAACCTTGCTACATTCTTACCCTCAAACATCCCACCTCACCTAGAACCTCTAGACCATAACTGCATTCAGATACTTGATGATTCACTTACAACCTTTCATCATATCTTAGACACCCCCATACCTGGCTTGTAGATGGCAGTTCTACAAAGGCCTCCACTACCACTGCAGCTAGGGCAGGATACCCAATAATCAAGAGGCACCCAAAGAGTACTGCATACTCAATCATAGAGACAAACAGTCATCCTCCTACAACTACTTCCTAACAGGCAGAATTATATGCTCTTACACAAGCATTACAAACGGCAAAAGATAGGATGGTTAACATTTATATGGACTCAAAACACACTTATAACATGATCCATTCCAACAGTCAGATGTAAAAGGAACAGGGGTTTCTTAACAACCACAGGGTCCCCAATAACTAATGCAAAACATATTATGGCCCTTTTACAAGTGGCCACCCTCCCCCACAAAGCTGCCATCTTCCACTGTAAGGGACAGCAAAGAGATAACACTTTCATATTTATTAACCATAACTTAGCAGATACCACTGTCAAATGGGCAGCACAAACACAAACACAACAAACCCCTTCCCAGATTATCCTCCCAGTCCACTACAGTTACATGGAAAAGGAAACAGAATTGTTAAAAACTCAAGGGGCCAACCAACAACAGGGTTACTGGTTTCTTAATGACTACCTCGTCCTACCAGAGCAACAAATAAAATTCATATTAACTGCCCTTCATAGAATCTTTCATTCTAACCCTCTGTCCTTCCTTCATTTTATTAAAACCCACATCAACCCCAGCCCTAGTCTCCACAAAACACTTGATTAACATCTCCATTCAACTACTCCTAGCCATAAATCCCAATGTCTCCTCTTGCTGGATCTGCACTAGGTCCATTGAAAAGGAATGTACTGCACATCCTCCTACCTTAGTAGACTGGACCACCACAAGGAGGACCATATATCAAAGCTCAACTAACCTGGGCACTATGTTCTTCTCCCGTCACTCTCAGAGCAATAATGTTGAATCTGATTCTCAGACTTTATTTGACTTAAAACTCCAACTAACATCCCTACTAGGAAACTCACAACACTTCACCTTTCCAAAAGTGCCTCCTCCTGTTATAGGCTCTATAGCCCAGGCTGACTTCTATGGAACACCTTTATGCATACAAAGACCCCACTTCCCAGATTCTTGGCCCATAGATTCCCTTAATGTCTCCCAGTGCACAGACCCTTCTCCTTCCACACCCCCCATCACGGGCAACTCAAACTTCTTAACCAAGGGAGCAACAGGTACAAATACATCAAAATGGCCTACTTCTCGACCCCCAACCTATCCATTTTGTCACACCATCATCCCCGCCCCCCCCACACACACACTCAGGGCAGCCAACTCACACTTTTGTAATGGGAGACTCCACACTAGCGCCATTCCAGTCTGTAATGTACAGGGACTCTACCCAAACCCCTTCTCCAAGAGTAACTGAAAATTCACACCTCATTCCTGGCTCTTTCTGTACCTGCCAATCCAGATGGAGTCCCGCACACCCACCAACGCTTCTTCTCCCCTCTTACAGCACTTTATAATGGTCTCCCTCTCCATCTCCTTCCGCTCATAGGAGAGAGAGCAAAATGCAGATTGATTAGAACCCCTCCTCTCCTTCAAGTTAATTACTGTCATCTCCCAGGCTACCTCAGGGGAACAACTCAAGGCCATTATGTTTGTACAAATTCTTGGCTCAACAAAAAAAACCACATTGCCCTTGGCCAGCCAGAAGTAGTCAAAAGACAAATGGCACCCCCCACTCCATATATATATATATATATATATATATATATATATATGTATATGTATATATGTACACATACATATATATGTGTAGCTATATACATATATATATGTACACATACATATATGTGTAGCTATATACATATATACATATATATATATATATATATATTTCAAAGAGCCTGAAAGCTGGACTGTGGAGAACCACTGATACAATGCAAATATGCCTACCTCAGATAAGAAGGCCACAGAAAAACAACACGCCAGGCTGCTCAGCCTAGATGACCCTCCCAACAAATATCGAACACCTCCCCCCATCCTTCTCCCCAGCCACCTTGCCTAATGCCGATCCCCTTCAACCTCCCTTTTCCCACCACAGGGTGCTTAAAACCCCAAACCAGCAAGAAAGGTGTGCTTGCGTCCCTCTCAGAGTACTACTCTGATGGCCGAGGGCCCCTCTCAGGCCTCTCTCCCTTAATAAAGGGCTGCTGCTTGTGAAGGTCGCAGATTCTTTTTCAGAGTGTCCTTTTCCTTAAATGCCTCAGTTCTTTTCCCTCATTTTCCTTTCACTTGTGTGGAAACTTTCTGTACAATTTACTACATAAGAAATGTAATTTCAAGAAGAAATGGTCATACATTTGATCAATAAACTATGTTCTTTTCAGGGCTTTAGAAATTTATATCTACAATTTTTTTCAAACAATTGAAAAACTAGATCAACCTCTCCCTCTTATTGTATGTACATCAAAACTATATTGTAAGTGTCAGAGTGGAGAATGTATCATAAAACTAAATCAATTATGAGTTCATTCTTCATTTATATCACCTCATTAGCATGACTAAATACGATTATGTATTTGGAGGTAAAAGAAAGATAAGAGAGAGAAGTGAAAAGGGTCTGGAGAAGAAAGATAAAAGAAGGGAGAAAGAACAAAAACATCATGATTGACCATGTTATTATGCTTCTGGAACTGAGAGAAGACAGTCATTTCTGACAATAAGAATTGTTGTGCATTGTTTTTCAGAAGATGATAAAGTTCTGACATATGACAGTATTACTTACAAAACTTTAAAAATGACTTGGATTTTTTCCCAACCTTTTAAAGACATTTAATCATTAAAATGGCTCCTAAATAGAATTTGTAAACATGAAACTTAGGGTAAAGCTTCTATTGCAAAAAACTTCTAGTACTCTTGTTCTACACAGTAGGTCTATTGTAATTAGCTGATTAGAAATTGGGATAGTAAGTCACCAGCAATCATCAATTTAAATTGGATACAGGAGACCAGTACTGATGGGTACTGTTGGGTGACAGTAAAGCCATGGTGAAAGAATTTCCAGGCTGACTAAACATCACATCTGTGTGAAGCATGTCTGTTCCTTTCTTTTCCTTTTATTTAACAAATATTGCATGGGATAAAGGAATGTCAAGGCCGACCACTCTAATATAGATGCAAAACACATGCATTTGCACCAGCTCAAAGCAAGATTACAGACACTGGAGGCACTGTTGTGGTTTGGCAGTTAAAAAATATTCCATTTTCATTAACTTGTGGTTCAAAGATACTACCACATTTAGGAAAGGATGCTGCCTTTTCTGTGACTGGTGCATTAAAAGCTAAATCCTGAAAACTAAAGAGTGGAAAGAATGATACATTTCAAGATCATGCTAAAACTTAAATCTTTTAAATGAAGAGAAATTCAGCCACAATAAAAACACAGATTTTAAGCAAAATGCCCCAATTTTACTTGCTATGGCTATGAGAAAACTCACAAGTGATGTTAGACCTTAGGAGTAATAAAGACCTTGAAAAACACACCAAGTAAGACAAAGAGCAGCATGTGATAGAACGCAAACAGCCCTTCCTAACCTCAAGAAAAATTCAAGTGATGGGAAGACATCTTAACTAAATTGTTGCTAATGCTTCCTGTTTGTCCAGTTATTTCACATCCTTAAATTACAGGGCATGTAACTCAAACATACTAAAGTCTAAATTTTCCCAAAGGATTACTGCAAGGGTAATCTAAAAATATGTATAATAAACTAATTCATCTGAATATAACATGATTTTTTTTTCATTTTTCTTTTATTATTCATATGTGCATACAAGGCTTGGTTCATTTCTCCCCCCTGCCCCCACCCCCTCCCTTACCACCCACTCCGCCCCCTCCCTTTCCCCCACCTCAATACCCAGCAGAAACTATTTTGCCCTTATTTCTAATTTTGTTGTAGAGAGAGTATAAGCAATAATAGGAAGGAACAAGGGTTTTTGCTGGTTGAGATAAGGATAGCTATACAGGGCATTGACTCACATTGATTTCCTGTGCATGGGTGTTACCTTCTAGGTTAATTCTTTTTGATTTCACCTTTTCTCTAGTACCTGTTCCCCTTTTCCTATTGGCCTCAGTTGCTTTAAGGTATCTGCTTTAGTTTCTCTGCGTTAAGGGCAACAAATGCTAGCTAGTTTTTTAGGTGTCTTACCTACCCTCACCCCTCTCTTGTGTGCTCTCACTTTTATCATGTGCTCATAGTCCAATACCCTTGTTGTGTTTGCCCTTGATCTAATGTCCACATATGAGGGAGAACATACAATTTTTGGTCTTTTGGGCCAGGCTAACCTCACTCAGAATGATGTTCTCCAATTCCATCCATTTACCAGTGAATGATAACATTTCGTTCTTCTTCATGGCTGCATAAAATTCCATTGTGTATAGATACCACATTTTCTTAATCCATTCGTCAGTGCTGGGGCATCTTGGTGGTTTCCATAACTTGGCTATTGTGAATAGTGCTGCAATAAACATGGATGTGCAGGTGCCTCTGGAGTAAGTCTTTTGGGTATATCCCCAAGAGTAGTATTGCTGGATCAAATGGTAGATCGATGTCCAGCTTTTTAAGTAGCCTCCAAATTTTTTCCAGAGTGGTTGTACTAGTCTACATTCCCACCAACAGTGTAAGAGGGTTCCTTTTTCCCCGCATCCTCGCCAACACCTGTTGTTGGTGGTGTTGCTGATGATGGCTATTCTAACAGGGGTGAGGTGGAATCTTAGCGTGGTTTTAATTTGCATTTCCTTTATTGCTAGAGATGGTGAGCATTTTTTCATGTGTTTTCTGGCCATTTGAATTTCTTCTTTTGAGAAAGTTCTGTTTAGTTCACTTGCCCATTTCTTTATTGGTTCATTAGTTTTGGGAGAATTTAGTTTTTTAAGTTCCCTGTATATTCTGGTTATCAGTCCTTTGTCTGATGTATAGTTGGCAAATATTTTCTCCCACTCTGTGGGTGTTCTCTTCAGTTTAGAGACCATTTCTTTTGATGAACAGAAGCTTTTTAGCTTTATGAGGTCCCATTTATCTATGCTATCTCTTAGTTGCTGTGCTGCTGGGGTTTCATTGAGAAAGTTCTTACCTATACCTACTAACTCCAGAGTATTTCCTACTCTTTCTTGTACCAACTTAAGAGTTTGTGGTCTGATATTAAGATCCTTGATCCATTTTGAGTTAATCTTGGTATAGGGTGATATACATGGATCTAGTTTCAGTTTTTTGCAGACTGCTAACCAGTTTTCCCAGCAGGTTTTGTTGAAGAGGCTGCTATTTTCCATCGTATATTTTTACCTCCTTTGTCAAAGATAAGTTGCTTATAGTTGTGTGGCTTCATATCTAGGTCCTCTATTCTGTTCCACTGGTCTTCATGTCTGTTTTTGTGCCAGTACCATGCTGTTTTTATTGTTATTGCTTTGTAATATAGTTTGAAGTCAGGTATTGTGATACCTCCTGCATTGTTCTTTGGACTGAGTATTGCCTTGGCTATTCGTGGCCTCTTGTGTTTCCATATAAATTTAACAGTAGATTTTTCAATCTCTTTGATGAATGTCATTGGAATTTTGATGGGAATTGCATTAAACATGTAGATTACTTTGGGGAGTATCGACCTTTTTACTATGTTGATTCTACCAATCCATGAGCATGGGAGATCTCTCCACTTTCTATAGTGTTCCTCAATCTCTTTCTTCAGAAGTGTATAGTTTTCCTTGTAGAGGTCTTTCACATCTTTTGTTAGGTTTACACCTAGGTATTTGATTTTGTTTGAGGCTATTGTAAATGGAATTGTTTTCATACATTCTTTTTCCGTTTGCTCATTGTTAGTGTATAGAAATGCTAATGATTTTTCTATGTTGATTTTATATCCTGCTACCTTGCTATAGCTATTGATGATGTCTAGTAGCTTCTGAGTAGAGTTTTTTGGGTCTTTAAGGTATAGGATCATAACATGATTTATTTTAAATCAGCCTAAATCTAGGCAGTTACCGGCATTATATGAAGTCAAGATTGCTCATGTTTGTATCACATACTTGAATAAGGGTATTTCATCTATCCTTTCATGAAAAAATGAAAGTCAGACTATAATACAGTGGGGAGCTTTCCTTGACATTACAATTCTTGGATTGCATTGATGATAACAGTCATAGAGTTTTAGAGGACTGTGTGTGTGTGTTTGTGTGTGTGTGTGTAATTTATATATATTTTTCTAGGGTGAACCAGTGTACTATACAGAATTATAACCCTTAAATATATCTTAATCCTAATCCCAGGAATCTGTAAATATGTTAGAATACATGGCAAGGGGGAATAATGGTTGCAGGTATAATTATATTTGCTCATCAGCTGACCTTGACATGGGAAGATTATCTAGGTGTGCCATATGTCCTTATAAGTGAAAGGGGGAGGAAGAAGAGGGGGAACCAGAGAGACAGCAGCATGGAAAGAAGCCCAATACTGCCAAAGGGGTGACAAGACATGGAATGAAAGTGGCCTGGAGGAAGTAGAAAAGACAAGAAGACAAATTCTTCTACAGAGCCTCCAATGACTTGATTCTATCCCCATAAGGCCTATTTCAAGTTTCTGAACTCTAGAATTGTAAAATAATGAATTTTTATTGTTTTTAAGCTGCTGGATTTTTGGTTAATTTACTACAGCATCAATAGGAAGCTTATGCCATCTATAAAAAAGAGAAAGAAAACTTTAGGCAAAATCAAAGTGAGTAAAAAAAAAATGAATGACAATGATAATAATTATAATTAATTACAGGTAACTTTTCTTGAGCAGTGACTATGTCAGTCAATGTCTGGGGAGGAAATAAATGTATGTAGTATTTGGTATGTATATGAAAAAAACTAACACAGATCTCTCTATAGATACACACATATAGATATGTTATGAAAAAGAGAAAACTAAATCTAAAAGAAGCTAAGTAGATAGTGTTGAGTGTTGTATAACTTTCAAACCTATACTCTTCCATTGCAAGTCTACAGTCCATGCACATTTTCCCTGAAATAGGGGCATACAGAGTCAAAACAATTTGCCAAATGACCTACTGCTATTTCAGCTGGAATTTATCACTGTTTATCATACAGATTTATCATAGTCTACTGTTACTTAAAGGCACCAAAACTAGTTTCAAATAAGCATCAATACTTCTAGTCTACATTCCCCATCCCAGAATTAAGCCCTGTCAAAACTAAAATGAAACAAAACATGTTGACATTACATTTTTCAGTGTTTTCCAGTGTTTGATGTGCAGGCAAAGACCCAATATAGTTTACTCCCGATGTAAGATGCATAAAAACTCAAAGCGACAGATTTTGACAAATGTTGAGTCCAAAATGAATTAATTCATTTTGAATTAATAAATTCATTCATTATGAATTGCATAAAATGTCTTCTCCCTGTAGGAGAGATGAGTAATAAGGGGGGGAGTTGAAGTTGATCAAAGTGCATTATATGCATGTATGGAAAAATCACAATGAAATCCCTTTGTACAATTAACATACACTAATTAAAAAGAAAGAATCTAAAAAAACAAAAAATTCTTGCCCATTGCAAGTTTTTCTATAAAATTTTTCAAAAATTGAATATAGGTAAATAGTAAAATCAGTAAAGCAATGCTTTAAGATGGCAACCAAAAACTGACATTGAGTTTTAAAGTATTTCACTTTTTAAAAATAGAGAATTTGAAAAAGCAAAAGAAGAAATAAAGGAAACCATAGAAGCACTGTATAAACACCAAAGTGAAAGAGAGAACACAATGAATAAATGGATAAATGAACTCAGGACAAAAATAGACAACAATAAAGAAGAAAACAGCCAGGATATGGAAAACCTCAGAAAAAAGAACGAAACAGAACTGCAAAACAAAACGGAAGGCCAATCCAGCAGAATAGAACAAACAGAAGACAGAATCTCAGAACTTGAAGATGAAATGGTAATTAAAGGAAAAACTGAAGAACTACTAATTAAACAACTCAAGACCTGTGAAAAGAAAATGCAAGAACTCACTGACTCCATCAAAAGACCAAACTTGAGAATCATGGGCATCAAAGAAGGAGAAGAGGTGCAAGCGAAGGGAATGTGTAATATATATTCAACAAAATAATAACGGAAAATTTCCCAAATCTAGAGAAAGATATTCCCATACAAATGCAAGAGGCCTCCAGGACACCAAACAGACCAGATCAAAATAGAACTACTCCACGACATATCATCATTAAAACAACAAGTTCAGAAACTAAGGAAAGAATATTGAAGGCTGCAAGAGAGAAAAAACAAGTAACATACAAAGGTAAACCCATCAAAATCACAGCAGACTTCTCAACAGAAACATTAAAAGCAAGAAGAGCGTGGGGTGAGATCTTCCGGGAACTGAATGAAAATAACTTCAACCCCAGGATACTCTACCCAGCAAAGCTATCATTCAAAATAGATGGAGCAATAAAAGTCTTCCATGATAAGCAGAAACTAAAACAATATGTGACCACAAAGCCACCATTACAAAAGATTCTGCAAGGGATCCTGCACACAGAAAGTGACACCCAACTTAACCATGAAAAGGCAGGCAGCACCAAACCACAGGATAAGAAAAAGCAAGACAGTAGAGAGTAACATCAAGTTAGGTACACACAATCAAACCTTCAAACAACTAAGATAACTAAATGGTAGGAATCACCACATACCTATCAGTACTAACACTTAATGTTAATGGACTTAATTCACCCATCAAAAGACACCGTTTGACAAAATGGATTAAAAAAGAAGATCCAACAATTTGTTGCTTACAGGAGACTCATCTCACCGACAGAAATAAGCATATGCTTAGGATGAAAGGCTGGAAGAAGATTTACCAAGCCAATGGCCCCCGAAAACAAGCAGGAGTAGCAATACTTATCTCTGACAAAGTAGACTTCAAACCTACATTGATCAAACGAGATAAAGAAGGACATTCCATACTAATAAAAGGGGAAATAGACCAAAAGGAAATAATAATCATCAATCTGTACGCACCCAATGTCAACGCACCCAATTTCATCAAACATACCCTGAAAGACCTAAAAGCATATATAAACGCCAACACAGTGGTTGTGGGAGACTTTAACACTCCATTATCATCAATAGATAGGTCATCCAAACAAAAACTCAATAAAGAAATCCAAGATCTAAAATATGCAATAGATCAAGTGGACCTAGTAGATGTCTACAGAACATTTCATCCAACCTCTACACAATATACATTCTTCTCAGCAGCCCATGGAACCTTCTCCAAAATAGATCATATCCTAGGGCACAAAGCAAGCCTCAGCAAATATAAGAAAATAGAAATAATACCATGCATACTATCTGACCACAATGCAGTAAGAGTAGAACTCAACAACAAAAGTAAAGACAAAAAACATGCAAACAGCTGGAAACTAAATAACTCATTACTTAATGAAGAATGGATCATCGATGCAATAAAAGAGGAAATTAAAAAGTTCCTAGAAGTCAATGAAAATGAAAACACAACCTACCGGAACCTATGGGACACAGCTAAGGCAGTCTTGAGAGGAAAGTTTATAGCCATGAGTGCATATATTAAAAAGATTGAAAGATCCCAAATCAATGACCTAATGATACATCTCAAACTCCTAGAAAAACAAGAACAAGCAAATCCCAAAACAAATAGAAGGAGAGAAATAATAAAAATAAGAGCTGAAATCAACGAAATAGAAACCAAAAAAACCATACAAAGAATTAATGAAACAAAAAGTTGGTTCTTTGAAAAAATAAACAAGATCGATAGACCCCTGGCAAACCTGACTAAAATGAGGAGAGAAAAAACCCAAATTAGTAGAATCAGGAATGCAAAAGGGGAGATAACAACAAACACCATGGAAGTCCAGGAAATCATTAGAGACTACTTTGAGAACCTATATTCAAATAAATTTGAAAATCTCAAAGAAATGGACAGATTTCTAGATACATATGATCATCTAAAACTGAACCAAGAGGAAATTAATCACCTGAATAGACCTATAACACAAAATGAAATTGAAGCAGCAATCAAGAGTCTCCCCAAAAAGAAAAGTCCAGGACCTGATGGATTCTCTGCTGAATTCTATCAGACCTTTAAAGAAGAACTGATACCAACCCTCCTTAAACTGTTCCATGAAATAGAAAGGGAAGGAAAACTGCCAAACACATTTTATGAAGCCACTATTACACTTATCCCAAAACCAGGCAAAGACACCTCCAAAAAGGAGAACTATAGGCCAATCTCCTTAATGAACATTGATGCAAAAATCCTCAACAAAATAATGGCAAATCGAATTCAGCAACACATCAAAAAGATTATTCACCACGACCAGGTAGGCTTCATCCCAGGGATGCAGGGGTGGTTCAACATACGAAAATCAATAAACGTAATAAACCACATTAACAGAAGCAAAGACAAAAACCACTTGATCATCTCAATAGATGCAGAAAAAGCCTTTGATAAGATCCAACATCATTTCATGATAAAAGCTCTAAGAAAACTAGGAATAGAAGGAAAGTTCCTCAACATTATAAAAGCTATATATGACAAACCTACAGCCAGCATTATACTTAACGGAGAAAAATTAAAACCATTCCCTCTAAAATCAGGAACCAGACAAGGATGCCCACTATCTCCACTCCTATTCAACATAGTACTGGAATTCCTAGCCAGAGCAATTAGGCAAGAAGAAGGAATAAAAGGAATACAAATAGGTAAAGAAACTGTCAAAATATCCCTATTTGCAGACGATATGATCCTATACCTTAAAGACCCAAAAAACTCTACTCAGAAGCTTCTAGACATCATCAATAGCTATAGCAAGGTAGCAGGATATAAAATCAACATAGAAAAATCATTAGCATTTCTATACACTAACAATGAGCAAACGGAAAAAGAATGTATAAAAACAATTCCATTTACAATAGCCTCAAAAAAAATCAAATACCTAGGTGTAAACCTAACAAAAGATGTGAAAGACCTCTACAAGGAAAACTATACACTTCTGAAGAAAGAGATTGAGGAAGACTATAGAAAGTGGAGAGATCTCCCATGCTCATGGATTGGTAGAATCAACATAGTAAAAATGTCGATACTCCCAAAAGTAATCTACATGTTTAATGCAATTCCCATCAAAATTCCAATGACATTCATCAAAGAGATTGAAAAATCTACTGTTAAATTTATATGGAAACACAAGAGGCCACGAATAGCCAAGGCAATACTCAGTCAAAAGAACAATGCAGGAGGTATCACAATACCTGACTTCAAACTATATTACAAAGCAATAATAATAAAAACAGCATGGTACTGGCACAAAAACAGACATGAAGACCAGTGGAACAGAATAGAGGATCCAGATATAAAGCCACATAACTATAAGCAACTTATCTTTGACAAAGGAGCTAAAAATATACGATGGAGAAATAGCAGCCTCTTCAACAAAAACTGCTGGGAAAACTGGTTAGCAGTCTGCAAAAAACTGAAACTAGATCCATGTATATCACCCTATACCAAGATTAACTCAAAATGGATCAAGGATCTTAATATCAGACCCCAAACTCTTAAGTTGATACAAGAAAGAGTAGGAAATACTCTGGAGTTAGTAGGTATAGGTAAGAACTTTCTCAATGAAACCCCAGCAGCACAGCAACTAAGAGATAGCATAGATAAATGGGACCTCATAAAACTAAAAAGCTTCTGTTCATCAAAAGAAATGGTCTCTAAACTGAAGAGAACACCCACAGAGTGGGAGAAAATATTTGCCAATTATACATCAGACAAAGGACTGATAACCAGAATATACAGGGAACTTAAAAAACTAAATTCTCCCAAAACTAATGAACCAATAAAGAAATGGGCATGTGAACTAAACAGAACTTTCTCAAAAGAAGAAATTCAAATGGCCAGAAAACACATGAAAAAATGCTCACCATCTCTAGCAATAAAGGAAATGCAAATTAAAACCACACTAAGATTCCACCTCACCCCTGTTAGAATAGCCATCATCAGCAACACCACCAACAACAGGTGTTGGCGAGGATGCGGGGAAAAAGGAACCCTCTTACACTGTTGGTGGGAATGTAGACTAGTACAACCACTCTGGAAAAAAATTTGGAGGCTACTTAAAAAGATGGACATCGATCTACCATTTGATCCAGCAATACCACTCTTGGGGATATACCCAAAAGACTGTTACTCCAGAGGCACCTGCACATCCATGTTTATTGCGGCACTATTCACAATAGCCAAGTTATGGGAACAGCCAAGATGCCCCAGCACTGACGAATGGATTAAGAAAATGTGGTATCTATACACAATGGAATTTTATGCAGCCATGAAGAAGAACGAAATGTTATCATTCGCTGGTAAATGGATGGAATTGGAGAACATCATTCTGAGTGAGGTTAGCCTGGCTCAAAAGACCAAAAATCGTATGTTCTCCCTCATATGTGGACATTAGATCAAGGGCAAACACAACAAGGGGATTGGACTATGAGCACATGATAAAAGCGAGAGCACACAAGGGAGGGGTGAGGATAGGTAAGACACCTAAAAAACTAGCTAGCATTTGTTGCCCTTAATGCAGAGAAACTAAAGCAGATACCTTAAAGCAACTGAGGCCAATAGGAAAAGGGGACCAGGAACTAGAGAAAAGGTTAGATTAAAAAGAATTAACCTAGAAGGTAACACCCATGCACAGGAAATCAATGTGAGTCAATGCCCTGTATAGCTATCCTTATCTCAACCAGCAAAACCCCTTGTTCCTTCCTATTATTGCTTATACTCTCTCTACAACAAAATTAGAGATAAGGGCAAAATAGTTTCTGCTGGGTATTGAGGGGGGGAGCGGGAGGGGGTGGAGTGGGTGGTAAGGGAGGGGGTGGGGGCAGGGGGGAGAAATAAACCAAGCCTTTTATGCACATATGAATAATAAAAGAAAAATGAAAAAATAAATAAATAAATAAAATAAATAAATAAAAGAAATCCAGTAAAAAAAAAAAAATAAAAAAAAAAATAAAGTATTTCACTTTTGACTCAGATTAGTCCATCAATATACTTTCTAATTCATTAACACAAACCCATTAGCTAATATTCCTCAGTGTAAAAATGAATAGTGATCTTTGCAGTATGCTTATTGGTGGAAGAAAAATTTTTCTACTGCATAAAAGGGAAAGAATATTATGTTTACTGATCCTTTTCATGAATATTTAGCTGTCTCTTTTAAAGAACATTGAATTTAAGAGAAACTATTAAATTATATGCTAACATCTTGGTTAAAACAGTATCTTTATGATGCCCTCCCCCAAATTTACATTAAAGCACATTAAATGTGCTGAAAAAATAAAATGCATTAAAGTGCTATTTTACTCCTTGATGCATATGCAAAAGAAATGCCTCATATGTTCACCACAAAACATATACTAGCATGTCTATAGCAAAACTATTATTAATAACCCAGTGTCTATTTTTAATTACTCACCATCTATCAAGTGTCAGGTGAATAAACAAAATGAGACATAGTCACACAGCAGAAAAACAATTTGTAAACTCAAGTGAATAATCTATAACTATATGTTATCATAATGATATAGTGCAATTTTGAAGGAAAAAAAGACATTGAACAGAGTGTTCACATTATCAATCCATTCATAAGAAGTGTAGAATAGTTATTGAAGTTGACCTGACTTTTCCCTTTGGCTGGGAAAGAAAGGAAGAGAGAAGAGAACAAAAGGAGTTTACAGAAATGCTGTGCCATGACCTTTTATGTGGATGCTGACTATACTTTGTGTATATTTAACTTCAGTAAAAAGTCTTTGAAAATCTCATGGTGAATAATAGTTTTCTAGTATCAAATTGATAACAATCTAAACATTGGTAAACACTTTGCATTATTAGAATGAAGGAAAATGGGGACTATTATAGTATTGATTAGGAGTACAGAAAAACTAGTATAACCTCTATGGAGAGAATTTTAGTAATATCTAGCAATATTTTTAAATGTGAAGTCCTTTTGTCTTAATGGTAGAAATGTATTCAAACATATATACTCATACTAATATAAAATGGCATATGTATAAAAAAATTTATATCAGCACCAACAGAAAAAAATAAATTCTCAAATTAATAGTAAAGAAGGCAAGGAATTAAGAGAGTTGACAAAAATATACATACCAATATAGAGAAATATTTTCATCTTAAGCAAGAAAGGTCAAACATCCATTCATCTTTGCACTAATTATTTAATAGATACCAACATCTGAGTGTGTAATATTCTTATTTTTATAATGTAAGTGCTATAAAATGGTAAATCAAAAACAGAATAATGGTAAACTTTAATTTTTATGAAATATCATCTATTTATTCACATATTCAACAAATACTTATTGAATGTTTTAAATATACTTTGGCTATAGACACTAGAAATACAATGGTGAACAAAAATAGTTGAGATTTCTGCTAGAGAATAGAGATATTAATCAAATCACAGAAACAAATGTTAACATTTATTTATTACAATAATTAAGGAGAGGTATATATTACAATAATAACTTAATGAAAATTTGCCTGGTCTGGAACATCTGAGAAAATAATGCTTGAACTGAGGTCTTGAAATTGAATAGTGATTCACCAGGTAAAGACTATGGCGATAAAACATCCCCAAAGTAAAAATTACATGAGCAAAAATCCCAGGAACAGGTCACAGTTTAGCAGAGCTTAGAGCTGCTAATGGCCATGTTTTCCTATGAGCAATGAGAAGCAATTCACTACTTTAAAGCAAAGTAGTGGCAAGACTAATCTAACTATTTTTCAAAGAATGGATGGGGGCAGGTAGGGTACAGAAAAGAAGGTAAGTAGATCAGTTAGGAGGCCATGAGTTGTGACAGCATAGGTGGAAATAAAATCAACAAGATCTGATTGTGGACTAAACATGGGGGATGAGGGAGAAGGAGCTGAATTAGGATTCAGACTTCCACAACTGAATTATGGTACTATATTCACTGATATGGTTGGACAGTGGAAAGCAGTGGTGAGAAAAATGAAGAATTTAGCTTGAGAAATGTTTGAAGTGTTTTGGTTTAGTAAAGAGAACCTGAAAAATAGATTCTCTGAAACTCAAGAAGGGTATCTGGGATGGAAGACCCGAGTGCAGGTAAGATTTCTGAGGAGGAGTGTGCGTGCCAGAAACCAAAGGACAATGTGATGAAAGGTGATAAATGCTGCCAAAAAAATCAGTAAAAGTAGCAATAAAAATAACCTGTGTTTAATTTATAAAATTAACTCATTTCAGATTGAAGCCTGAGAAATAGTGCCCTGTGAGGTTAGATAACGGGCCCAGAGTCACACATAGAACCATTACAGAGAAAGCAGCTGTCTCTGGCATAAAAGTCTTCCATATACAGAGCCAGATCTACTCAAGGATCAGGGGCTAGAATTCTCTAAATGTTCTGTTCACTTGAATTAGTCTTCATAGAATGCTTGTGACAAATCCTTATTGTCTCCACTCTAATTACCAAGTGATCTGCAATTCCACAGGAATGTAGGAAGAAATAAATAAGATAGTAACATGAAAAGCCCAGTGTGTGCAAGAATCAATAAAGGTTTTTATTGTTTTATGAAAAGAATCACTAAAATGGGATAATTAACTCTGTGTTCCAGTGCTGGGTGTGTTATTAAAAATATATTGAATAGTCTAGCAACCTGGATCTATTTCTGCTTTAGTTTTTAATTTAAACAATAATATGCATTCATTATCTGTGAAGTAATGAAAAGATCTATAGAAATAAAGCAGTTAATCCTTCCACCATTATTTCATTCTTACTACCCTACTTCCCCCCAAAAAAGCCCTCAGTGCTAACAACCTTGTAGGTATCCTTCTATATTGTTTTTAAGACATATACACACAGACACACACACAGACACACACACACACACAGAGGAGCTGGGGACACATGACTCATTCCTGTAATCCTAGCTGTTTGGGAGGCTGATATAGGAAGGACCAAAACTCGAGACCAGCCTGGGCAATTAATTCTCAAGAGCCCATCTCTAAAATTACCAGAACAAAATGGACTGGCTCAAGAGGTAGAGCATCTGCTTTGCAAGCGTAAAAACCGAGAGTTCAAATCTCAGTTCCACAAAAAAAGAAAACCACACACACACAGAGCATGTTTTGTTTTTATAAAATTGAAGATTACAATGAACACATTACTTTGTAACTAGATTTTCTCATTTGACAAAGACATATTGGAAATCCCTAGAGTATAATAGATATAGATATAACTTATTAAATTTATTAAATGTCCTTAATTTAATCCATGATATTCTCTAGCTTGGATAAACATTTTTGATTACTTCCCAAATGATGGACATTAGAGGAACCAAAACTCTTTTATCTTAAATTACACATAAAGTAAAAATCAGCACTTCATATAAACTCTAAAGCATCATTGTTCAAGGATTTTGTCGCTATGACAAAATACCTTATATAAACAACTTAAAAGGAGGAAAAATTTATTTGTCTAATAGTTTCTGAAGTTTCAGTACATGGATGGCTGGCTCCACTGCTTTTAGGCTTTATCCTCTCATGCAGAAGAGGATATAGTGGATCAAAGCTGCTCACCTCATGGTGGCCAGGAAGCAGAGAAAGACAAGATACACCCTTCCATGGCATGCCTCCCCAGTGACTAACTTCCTCCAACTAGGCACCACTTCTTAGTCTTTACCACTTCCCAATAATTAGTACAATTGTTTCAGGTCTATTATCTGCATATGAGGGAGAACATACAAATTTTGGCATTCCAAGCCTGGCTAATTTAGCTTAAGATGATGTTCTCCACTTCCATCCATTCACTTGAGAATGACAAAATTTCATTCTTTGTGGCTGAGTAAAATTCCATTGTGTATAAGTACCACATTTTCTTAATCCATTTGTCGGTAGTGGGGCATCTTGGCTGTTTCCATAACTTGGTTATTGTGAAAAGTGCTGCAATAAACATGGGTGTGCAGGTGCCTCTGGAGTAACCTGAGTCGAACTCCTTTGGGTATATCCCTAAGAGTGGGATTACTGGATCATATGGCAGGTCTATGTTTAGTTTTTTAAGAAGCCTCCATATTGTTTTCCAGAGTGGTTGTACTAGTTTATATTCCCACAAGCAGTGTACAAGAGTTCCTTTTTCCCCACATCCTCGTCAACACCTGTTGTTGGTGGTGTTTTTGATGATAGCTGTTCTAACAGGAGTGAGGTGCAATCTTAATGTGGTTTTTGATTTGCATTTCCTTTATGGCCAAGAATGGTGAGCATGTTTTTATGTATTTTTTGGCTATTTGAATTTCTTCCTTTGAAAAAGTTCTGTTTAGTTCATTTGCCCATTTCTTCATTGGTTCATTAATTTGGGGGAAGTTTAGTTTGAGCTCCCTATATATTCTGGTTATCAGTCCTTTGTCTTATGTATAGCTAGCAAATATTTTCTTCCACTCTGAGGATGGTCTCTTCAGTTTAGAGACCGTTTCTTTTGCTGTGCAGAAGCTTTTTAATTTCATGTAGTCCCATTTATTCATCTTTTCTCTTAGTTGCTGGGCTGCTGGGGTTCTATTGAGGCAGTCCTTGCCCATACCTATTACTTCCAGAGTATTCCCTGCTCCTTCCTGTACTAACTTCAGAATTTTGGGTCTGATATTAAGGTTCTTTATCCATTTTGAGTTGATACTAGCATAGGGTGATAGACATGGATCTAGTTTCAGTTTTCTGCAGGCAGATAACCACTTTTTCCAGCAACATTTGTTGAAGAGGCAGTAAAGTTTCCATTGTATATTTTTGGTGACTTTGTCAAAAATAAGATGGGCATAGTTGTGTGATCCATATCCCAGTACTCTATTCTGTTCCACTGGTCTTCATGTCTGTTTTTGTGCCAGTACCATGCTGTTTTTATTGCTATTGCTTTGTAATATAGTTTGAAGTCAGGTATTGTGATACCTCCAACACTGCTCTTTTTGCTGAGTACTTCCTTGACTATTCGCAGTCTCTTGTGTTTTCAAATGAACTTTAGGGTAGATTTTTCAATCTCTGTGATGAATGTCGTTAGGATTTTGGTGGGAATTTTGTTAAACATGTAGATTGCTTTTGGTAGTATAGCCATTTTTACTGTGTTGATTCTGCCAATCCATGAGCACAGGAGATCTTTCCATCTTCTGCAGTCTTTCTTGATCTCTTTCTTCAAAGGTTTATAGTTCTCCTTGTAGAGGTCATTCAAATCCTTTGTTAAGTTTGATGCTGGGTATTTGATTATTTTTGAGGCTACTGTAAATGGAATTGTTTTCATATATTCTTTCTCAATATGTTCATTGTTGGTATATAGAAAAGCTAATGATTTTTGTAAATTGATTTGTATCCTGCCACATTGCTAAAGATGTTTATAGTGTCTAAGAATTTTGGGTAGAGTTTTTTGGGTCTTCAAGGTATAGGATCATGTCATCTGCAAATAGGGATATTTTGACAGTTTCTTTACCTATCTATATTCCTTTAATTTCTTCTTCTTGCATAATTGATCTGGCTAAGAATTCCAGGACTATATTGAATAGGAGTAGGGAGAGTGGGCACCATTGTCTTGTTCCTGATTTTATGGAAATGGTTTCAGTTTTTCTCCATTAAGTATGATGTTGGCCATAGGTCTGTCATGTATAGTCTTTACAATGTTGAGGTACATTCCTTCTATTCCTAGTTTTCCTAGAGCTTTTATCATGAAGTGGTGTTGGATCTTATCAAAGGATTTTTCTGCATCTAATGAGATGATAAAGTGGTTTTTGTCTTTGCCTCTATTACTGTGCTATATTACATTTATAGATTTGCATTATGTTGAACCATCCCTGCATCCCTAGGGTGAAGCCGACTTGTTCATGGTGAATGAACTTTCTGATATGTTGTTGGATTTGGTTTGCCATTATTTTATTGAGGATTTTGCATCAATGTTCATTAAGGAGATTGGCCTATAGTTCTCCTTTTTAGATGTGTATTTGTCTGGTTTTGGGATGAGTGTAATAGTGGCTTCATAGAATGAGTTAGGCAGTATTCCTTCTCTTTCTAAGCAGAGTTGGTATTATTTCTTCTTTAAAGGTCTGATAGAATTCAGCAGAGAATCCATCAGGTCTTGGACTTTTCTTTTTTGGGAGACTCCTTATTGCTGCTTCAATTTCATTTCATGTTATAGATCTATTTAGGCAGTTAATATCTTCTTGGTTCATTTTTGGATGGTCATAAGTATCTAGAAATTTGTCCATTTCTTCAAGATTTTCAAATTTATGGGAGTATAGGTTCTCAAAGTAGACTCTGATGAGTCCCTGGATTTCCATGGTGTGTTGTTAGCTCCCCTTTTGCATTTCTGATTTTACTGATTTGGGTTTTTTCCCTCCTCATTTTAGTCAGATTTGCCAGGGGTCTGTCAATCTTGTTTATTTTTCAAAAAACCAGCATTTTGTTTCATTGATTTTTCTGTTTGTTTTTTTTTTTTGTCTCTATTTCATTAATTTCAGCCCATATTTTTATTATTTCTCTCCTTTTGCTTGTCTTGGGTTTTGCTTGTTCTTGTTTTTCTAGGAATTTGAGATGTAGCATTAGGTCATTGATTTGAGATCTTTCTGTCCTTTTATTATATGCACTCATGGCTATAAACTTTCCACTTAGGGATGCCTTTGCTATGTCCTATAGATTCTGGTAGGTCATGTTTTCATTTTTATTAACCTCCAGGAAACTTTTAATTTCCTTTTTTATTTCATGAATGACCCACCAATCATTGAGCAATGTGTTGCTTAGCTTTCAATTGTTTGTGTATTTTCTGCTGTTGTTTTTGTTGTTGATTTCTAGTTTTGATGCATTGTGATCAGAAAGAATGCAGGGGATTACTTCCATTTTCTTATATTTGCAGAGGCTTATGTTGTACACTAAGATATGATCAATTTTGGGGAAATTTCCATGGGCTGATGAGAAGAATGTATATTGTGTGGATGTTGGATGAAATATTCTGTAGATATCAGCTAAGTCCATTTGATCCATGGTGTGATTTAGTTCTAGAATTTCTTTTTTGTTTGGATGACCTATCTATTGGTGATAGTGGGGTATTAAAGTCTCCCACTACCACTGTATTGGAGTCTGTGTGTGCTTTTAAGTCCTTTAAAGTATGTTTGATGAAATTGCGTGCACTGACATTGGGTGCATATAGGTTGATAATTGTTATTTCCTTTTGGTGTATTTCCCCTTTTATCAGTATGAAGTGTCCTTCTTTATCTCATTTGATCAGTGTAAGTTTAAAGACTACTTTGTCAGAGATAAGTATTGCTACTCCTGCCTGTTTTTGAGGACCATGGGCTTGGTAAATCTTCTTCCAGCCTTTTACCCTAAGTTGGTGTTTGCTTCTGTCAACGAGATGGGTCTCCTGTAAACAACAGATGGTCGGATCTTCTTTTTTAATACAGCTTGCCAAACAGTGTCTTTTGATGGGGGAGTTGAGGCTGATGACATTCAGTGTTAATATTGATAGGTATGTGGTGATTCCTGTCATTTAGTTGGTTTTGTTTTTTAAAGATTTGATTGTGCACAGTTGAATCAGTAATATTCTCTGGTCCCTTGTCTTTTCTTCTCCTGTGGTTTGGTACTGCCTTTCCTCTCGTGGTTTTGTTTGCTTTCATTTTCTGTGTGCAGAATTCCTTGGAGAATCTTTTGTAGTTGTGGCTTGGTAGTGATATACTGTTTTAGTTTCTGCTTATCATGGAAGATTTTTATCGCTCCATCTATTTTGAATGATAGTTTTGCTGGGTAGAGTATCCTAGCATTGAAGTTATTTTCATTCAGTGCCCAGAATACCTCACTCCATGCCCTTCTTGCTTTTAAGGTTTCCATTGAGAAATCTGCTGTGATTTTGATGGGTTTAACTTTTTATGTTATTTGTTTTTTCTCTCTTACAGCCTTCAATATTCTTTCTCTACTCTCTGTGCTTGTTGTTTTAATGATAATATGGCATGGGGAAATTCTAGTTTGATAAAGTCTGTATGGTGTCCTGGAGGCTTCCTGTACCTGAATGGGCATAATTTTCTCTAGATTTGGGAAATTTTCTGTTATTATTTTATTGAATATATTTTGAATCCCTTTTGCTTGGACCTCTTCTCCTTCTTCAATGCCCACGATTCTCAGGTTTGGTCTTTTGATGGAGTCAGTGAGTTCTTGCATATTCCTTTTGCAGGTCTTGTGTTGTTTGACTAACAGTTTTTCAGTTTTTTCTTTAATTTCTATTGTATTTTTGAGTTCTGAGATTCTGTCTTCTGATTGTTCTAGCCTCCTGAAATGGCCTTCTGTGTAGAGTGCATTAAAGCCTTTGAGAATTGGACACAAGCAAGGCAAGATGCGGCTCACCTGTTTTTCCAAGATTGGCTCAGCCCCAGAAGCAGAACAGCTATTTATCCTAAATCGTTTGCATTCAGAGAAGGAGGAACACAGGTTTCTCCTATTACAATGTCACATCCCTCCCTGAGAGCCACTGTTCCACCCTGTTTATGGCTGTTTATAGAAAGGCCTGTTGAAGGAGGGCTTGTGGGCTTTTTTGGGCCTTTTTGCCTTTGGCTTTTACATTTGGCTTTGAACTGGGTTTTTTGCTTTGGGCTTTGGCCTTGGGCTTTTTTGGTACTGGAAGTTTTTGGAAGGGAAAAGAATTACTGAAGGGAAAAGAATTACTAAAGGGAAATTGCTGAAGGGAAAAGAAAGGCTAAAGAGGGGTTGATAGAAACTCTGCACCAAGAAATTTAACATAGGCTTTAGAAAAGCTAAGCCAAAGAAAGAACTTTATACATATACCTTAGAAAAGCTAAGCTAAAGAAAAGCCAAAGAAAGAACTTCACAGTGCAAGTCTGAGCACCTAGGCTTTAAGAGAGCTAAAGAGAGATGAGACAGTGCAAGCCTGGGGCAAAAGACTTTAAGAGCAATTAAGCTAAAGCTAATCTGAGAGCAAACATGGGACAGTGAGAGCCTAAGGAAAGAGGTTTGAAGTAAGGTTTAAAGATAGAGAAAAGAAGCAATGAGGGTTGTGTGTCTCCATCCGAGCACCCAACACAGCTGACCCCACTTTCTGTCTGTCTGTTTATCCTGTGTCTTTTCTGAATCTCCAGTCACCCCCAGTTAGCCCCAGTTAGGTTCAGTAATAACCAGGAGCGAGAGAAAAAGCTTTCCCTAACAAAGGAGGGAGTGAGAAAACAGGCCCCCTCCAGGCTTCCATTGTGTTTTGTGTTTCTGTTTGATTCTTTTTTCTGAGGTTTTTCTATATCATGGGTCACTTCCTCTTTAATATTTTCTATTTTTATCTTTAATTCATTTATCACTCTGTTTATTATAGTGTTCTCTGTTTTGCTTTGGTGTTTATTTAGGGCTCCTATGAGTTCATTTATTTGTTTCTGTGTGTTATTGTATTCTTTACTTTTGATGTCTTGAAATTTCTTGAGTGTATCTTGTACATTTTGGTTAACCATGTGTAGTATCATCTCCATGAAATTCTTAGTGATTACTTGCAGGATTTCTTCTTTGGGGGTGTTTTGTTGGAATCGGGAACTGAGCATCCGTTTTCTTCATTTCCCTATGAATCATGTATTTAGTTATATTTTGAGGGAGAGTAGTTTCCATCCCTTTTTCTTCCCATCAAGTTGCACTTGATACTGTGCAACTATGTTCTTGATAGGCTAGTTGGTGGTTTTAGTCACCTGTTTTCTTTCCCTTGATTTAATTTTTGTTTTGTGGCTATCTTGGGTCTTTAGCTAGGTTGGTGTGCTATTTCTGTCCCTGGCATGGGTGTAATTTAGTAATAACGAATTCACAGGTTTAATATCCAACCAGTAGTTTATAGGTTATATAGAAGACCCCCTGGTGGTAATATGTATAAGCAGTGGGAGGTGGGGGGATTAACATTTGTAAGCTAGCTGTAGAAATTTGGAGAGTTGGATAGGGTGGGACTAAAGGGGAGGTGGGAAGTGCAGGGTTGAGTGAGGGAAGCAGTGTGGGGGCTGCTGGTTTTTGTGGTCCTTGTGTATGGTTGGGTGTATTTCTGTTGTTGTAATAGAGGGTGCTTGTGTCAGGGATTACAGAGGTTTGGGTTGTGTAAAGTTGGTATAGTAGGTTTGTCAGCAGTTGATAAGTGTGTAGGAGGGAGGGAGGAGTAGTCCAGTGACAGGTTGGGGGAGAATGGGTTGGAAAGGTGAGGGCAGGGGGAGACAGTAGGTGAGAAGGGGCAGAATGACTTGTTGGGGAGAAAAGCAATGGATTTTAGCACTGGAGAAGGAGGGAGAGTGAAGGAGGTGAGAGTAGGGAATGAGAAGATGATGATGGTGAAGTTGATAGTATAGAAAGAAAAAAAGATAACAGGAATAGAAATAAAAATAGAAAATCCACAATATCAAAACAAACAAAAAGCAAAAAACAATGGGGACAAAACACAAGCAAGGAAACAAAAAAAAAAAAGAAAGAAAGAAAAGAAAAACACCAGGTTTAGGAACAATAGAATTTCAGTCTTAATTTAAGTACTGGGGTTACTCCTCTGGCATCCAGTCCTGGTATTGGCCTATAAGCAGAAGCTCTGATGTGGTCTCACCAGGTGATTGGCTTGTGAGTAATTTTTTGTTTTTCTGTCTACTAGTTAAATTGAAATTGTGAGTTGAAGTAGCTTTGCCAGATCATATAGGGTGGTCAGAGATACTGAGTTCCCCAGCTGATAGCTGTGTTACCCTTCAGCTGCAGCTGTTTGGTCAGTTCCTCCCCCAGTGATGTGAAACAGTTCAGATTTCAATACTTCCCTCTGGTTCAGGAGATCACCTCTGTAGTCCACTACCTGCCCTGCATTTGTGATGCCTTTTCACTGTGCTTGTTTACTGGGATTTCTGTGCTGGGGGTTTATTTCTCTGACCTGTCCCTTTTCTCTGTGGCAGTTTCAGTGTTCCATCAGCCCCCTCTGCTGTCAGTGTGTTATGATGGTTTGCTGTTTATTTTTCAGTTTTGTGGGGCAGTTTGGCTTTGGGTGCTGCTTACTAGCTCAAGAAATGAGCTTTGTGATCCTCTACCTGCCCTGCTTTGGGGAGTGGCTTATCGCCTGCCTGCTCTCTGCCTTCCTGTCTTTCTAGTTTTTGTTTACTGATAGTTTGCACTGAGATTAGCTCCTTGCTCCACCACCTTTCTCCAGTGCATTTTCAGCATTCCCACCCCCTCTGCTGTTGTGCTAGATTACAGTTTGCTGTTTGTTGCTAGCTGGGCAGCAGGTCCCGGCTATTAGGTACAATTTAAGGCTGATTTGTGGGTCAGTCTTTGAATTTTTTCCT
Organism: Castor canadensis; assembly: GCF_047511655.1. NCBI lineage: Eukaryota > Metazoa > Chordata > Mammalia > Rodentia > Castoridae > Castor > Castor canadensis. The sequence goes on from NC_133394.1 coordinate 88,175,906, forward strand.
GCACCTAGTGTGATGGTGGTTATTATTTTGGCTAGAGGCAGTCAGAGTTACCCAGGTATGGCTCCAATTTCTCAGGGAGGTTTTGGAGCCACAAGGTTAGGCTTTCTGCTTCTGTACCCTAGTTGCCATCTTGGAAAGTCTGGACTTCTTCTTTTGAAAAAGCTCTGTTTAGTTCAGTTGCCCGCTTCCTTATTGGTCCATTGGTTTTGGGGGAGTTTAATTTTTTGAGCTCCCTGTATATTATGATTATCAGTTCTTTGTCTGATGTACAGCTAGCAAAGATTTTTCTCCCATTCTGTTGGTGGTCTCTTCAATTTAGAGACCATTTCTTTTGTTGTGCAGAAGCTTTATTTGTCAATGCTTTCCACTTTGAGTGGAAGCCATGGATCTAGTTTCAATTTTCTCCAGATAGATAACCACTTTTCCTAGCAACATTTGTTGAGTAGGCTGTCTTTTCTCCATCATATGTTCTTGGCACCTTTGTCAGAAATTAGGAGGGTGTAGCTGCATGGATTCATATCCAGGTCCTTCATTCTGTTCTTCTGGTCTTTGCATCTGTTTTTTGTGCCAGTACTGTGCTCTTTTTATTGCTATAGCTTTGTAGTATAGTCTGAAGTCAGGTATTGTGATCCTCCAACATTGCTCTTTTTTCCTCTGTATTGCCTTGTCTATTTGTGGTATTTTCTGTTTCCAAATGAAATTTAGGGTAGATTTTTCAATCTCTGTGATGAATGACACTAGGAATTTAATGGGAATTGCATTGAACATGTAAATTTCTTTTGGTAGTGTAGCCATTTTTACTATGTTGATTCTGCCAATCCATGAACACAGGAGATCTTTTCACCTTCTTCCTCAATCTCTTTCTTGAGAAGTTTGTAGTTCTCCTTTTAGAGGTCATTCACATCCTTTGTCAAGTTTATTCCTAAGTATTTGATTTTTTGAGGCTATTATAAATGCAATTGTTTCCCTATATTCTTTCTCAATTTGTTCATTGTTGGTGTATAGAAAGGCTACTGATTTTTATAAGTTGATTTTGTATCCTGCTACTTTGCTGAAGATGTTTATGGTAGCTAGGAGTTTTTGGGCAGAATTTTTTGGGTCTTTAAGGAATAAAATCCTGTCATCTGAGAGTAGGGATAGTTTGCATACTTCTTTACCTATTTGTATTCCTTTTATTTCTGCTTCTTGCTTTATTGCTCTGGCTAGAAATTCCAGGACTATGTCAAATAGGAGTTGGCACCCTTGCCCCATTCCTGACTTTTGGGAAAGTGGTTTCAGTTGTTCCTCATTAAGTATGATGCTAGCTTTAGGTTTGTCATCTATAGCCTTTATAATTTTGGGATACATTCCTTCTAGTCCTAGTTTCCTTAGCACTTTTACCATGAATCTTATCAAAGACTTTTTCTGTGTCTATTGAGATGATCAGGTGGTTTTGTCTTTGCTTCTGTTAATGTGCTGTATTTCATTTATTGATTTATGTATGTTGAAACATCCCTGCATACTTGGGATGAACTGAACTTGGTCATGGTGAATGATCTTTCTGATATGCTTTTAGATTTGATTTGCCATTATTTTATTGATGATTTTGTATCAATGTTCATTAAGGAGATTGGCCTGTAGTTCTCCTTTTTGGATGTGTCTTTGTCTGGTTCTGGGATGAATGTAATCCTAGCTTCAAAGAATGAGTTAGGCAGTGTTCTTTCCCTTTCTATTTTGTCAAAAAATTTAAGGAGTGTTGGTATTCTTCTTTGAAGGTCTGGTGGAATTCAGTGAAGATTCCATCAGGTCCTGGGCTTTTCTGTTTTTGGGAGACTCTTTATTATTGCTTCAATTTCATTTTATATCATAGATCTGTTTAGGTCATTAATATCCTCTAGGTTCATTTTTGGATGGTCATAAGTATCTATAAATTTGTCCATTTCTTCAAGATTTTCCAATTTATTTGAATATAGGTTCTCCAAGTAGTCTCTGATGACTCCCCGGATTTTCTTGGCATTTGTTGTTATCTCTCCTTTTTCGGTTCTGATTTTACTGCTTTGGGTTTTTTCCCTCCTCATTTTAGTCAGATTTGCCAGGGGTTTGTCAATCTAGTTTATTTATTCAAAGAACCAGCTTTTTATTTCTTTTCTTTTTTATTTTTTTTGGTCTCTGTTTCATTAACCTCAGCCCTTATTTTTATTATTTCTCTCCTTCTGCTTGTTTTGGGTTCTACTTGCTCTTGTTTTTGTAGGAATTTGAGATGTAGCATTAGGTCATTTATTTGAGATCTTTTCTCTTAAGACTATAAATGGGTAGATCTGGAGTCCTTCAGAAATTCTTTTTAGTATTTAGACTCCAAACCTCACACATTAGGTGATGAAATAAGAACAGAGACACCTTAATCTTCTTGTGTTTTTGTTGTTGTTTGTTTGTTTTTGCAGTGCTGGGAATCAAATCTGAAGCCTCCCCCCTGCTAGACAAGTGCTCTACCACCAAGCCACCCTCCTAGCCCCGTCTTTGATTCTTATTCCCTGGATTGAAGGGGTACTAAAGCAGTAAGAACAGAATTTCTACATGTTCCCATGATCAAATCTGTCAAACTACATCTAAACCATAAGCATGATTTCCCCTTATCACACAGGACGAACCGTCCTCCTTCCTAAGACCAAGCTTTTCAGGGTGTGTGCTAGGTCATTGCCTCCCTCTACTCACAGACTTGTCTCTGGAAATATTTACCTCTGCTTATTTTGTCCACATTTTTCCTTCTCTAGTAGATATTTTCGATATAAATATCCTGTAATTACCCCCGCTTTCATACAGAAACCTTATGACTCTTCTTTCCTCTTACACCCATTTCTTTGCTCTCTTCACAGCAAATGTTTCTAAAAATATGGTACAGTCATCTATATCCATTTCCTCTTATTTCCCTTTTGCTTGATTCCACTCTAATCAGGCTTCTATCACTACCTCACTCTCAAAATAGTTCTTTACCAGGTCACTATGGGAAAGACTTCCATCTTGTCAAATCTGGTGACTTCTGTCTTTCTCTTAATTCATCAACAGCCTTTGGCACTATCAGTCTAATTCCTTTACTTCTCTTCCTGTTTAACATCTCTTGAGTTTTTCCTCCTATCTCACTGGTTACTTATTCTTAGTGTGTGCTTTGCTGTTTCTGCACCCTTTCCACCCCCACTAAAATGTAAGTGCCATAAAGGGAGGACTTTTCTCTTTGCTTTTGTTTTCTTCTTTGTCTGTTTTACTAACTGCTTAATAGCTCAGCACTTATAGTATGGCCAGGCATCTAGAACTCCATAAAGTAGATTATAGTATAATAAAACTATTGTATTGCCATGTATTATATCAAGGCAAATACTGGTAATTCTGGTAATATGAGTCATAAGAGTTCTTATATGAATTTGTAAAATGCCCAATTTATCAGATTCTCACAAAAAACTTTTCCTCCAGACTTTTCTACTTTAATTAGGAAGACCACCACTAACTTCCCCCACAAAATAGTGTATATTCAGACATAAACCCCAATATACAGTCACTGACTTATATGAGGTTTCATATTTACCACATCTCCTCTTACTACATCCCTTGGCCTCTGTCCTTTCCCAGCTCAAACTGTTTTTTACACTGTTAACAGATCAATCAACTTAAACTAAAGACAGAGCATGGCATTTTTCAATTTAAAAAAGCCTATCATTAACCATTATAACCTTCTGAAATTTATTAAATGCAAATTTCTCAGACTGGACTTCAAAGCCTTGAAGAAACTCCTTCCTCAATAAGCTTTATAGAGCTACCCTGAAATACTCATAAGCCATCCCTTTTTCCTGAAGTAGTTCCATGTTTTCATCCAGCAGAGGCATTGATTTTACAGTTTCTTCTGAACTCAGAATGATCTTTTTGTTAAGTACTTGTCTGACTATACTTTGCTTAGACTCTCCCTCTACTATCTCATATGCCATCTTTCTAGAAAGTATCCTGATTCATCTCAGAGACATGATAATGTCCTTTGTGGCCATGCAACGCTATTTCAGATCACATTCATATGATGCCTTCTCCAGTCTCTCTTGTTAATATCTGTACTCTTGCATGAAATGTAAGCTGTGGGTAAGATATCTTATTTGTGATTAAATTCTGTACAGGTAATAACAATACTATGTTCCTAGAATATGCTTGATTGTAAAAGTCATTAACTTGATAAATAGGACTCAATATGGTGTAATCTCTAGACAATTGCCATTCTGAACTTGGATTTAAAAGAAACACTGCTTAACTTATGTAGCTAAATGAATATGCTTAATTTTTGTAACTAAATTCTATGTAGAATATTTTACAAAAATGAATTCTAAGATATAGGTATGTGATGCTCTTTCTGTGTAGGTAGAAAGATTAAGTTGTAAAAAAGAAATGAATTCTGATGACCCAACAGAAGGAAGCAATGAGATAAAATTTGTATAATAAAATTACTCAAACTCATGTAATTCATGTGATGTCATATTTAGCAGATATTAAAACTTTATATTTATAATGATACAATTATTCAAATTAATTAATGGTAAATACATATTACTTTAATATTTGCATTGAAATGTGATATATTTTATCTGGATTTTATAGAGCAAAGTCAATTGATGATGTTATCCAATGATGAACTACAGAGGTTGTCACTTTCTATACTCAGGGGAGACACTCATTAATCTTTAACCCATTGAGACACAGAAAATAAGCAATGTGCACATAGGAGGAAAATAACTCACTAGAAAATATTCACAGAGAAAAAACAGACTACATTTCATAAATCCAATGAATATTATAGGTGATATCTAGTGTCAGCACTGGAGTTCATGTTGGGGGAATTATAAAATTCCCAGGACTAATTCTAAAACATGATTATATGAACTTTCCAGTATACAGTTTACATAGAGGAATTTGGAGTTGTTTCAGAACCAGTCACTGACAATGTGAATCCTCAAAGTATTACTATTTCCATAGACTTATCAGTATTAGGCTCTGAGCTTGAAATAGGGTTACTTTACTTAAGAGATGAATACCTAACACAGATGGCTTACTAAGAGGAAAGAAGGGTAAACCTCATTAGTTTGGTTAGGCAAGCAAAGTTGTCTCCTGGAATAGCCTGGTTTCAGTCTACTATTACAATTCACATCTCCTACCAGCTCTGACACACCCACATACATGCCTCCATGATCAATAGATCATGACAGATCTATTGACTTAACATTTCCCTAGGGTGCTACAAATCAGAGCAGGCTTAGTAAACACATTTCCTGAGCAGTTACAGCATCCTGAACAGAAGGGATCCATAGTGGTTCATTTATTTTTTTATTATGTTAAAATACACATAAGATAAAATAATCATGTTTAGTAGTAAGGAAATTCATATTGTTCTGCAACCATCACCATCATCCATCTCTAGAACCTTTCCATTTTCCTAAACTGAAATCCCATACTCATTAAACAGTCATTACCCATTCTCTTTCTCAGCCTGTAGTAACCACCCTTCTACCTTCTTCCTCTATAAATTTAACTATTTTAAGAACCTTATATAACTTGAATCTTGCTTTATTAGTCTATTTTCTAATATTCATAACTGAGGCTGTAAACTTACAAAGACGTTTATTTAGCTTATTGTTCTGGAAGTTTAAGGGTATGGTGGTAGCTCTGCAAAAACTTCCTGGTGGATGGTATCATGGTGGGAGCAAGTGTAAGAGAAGGAGATCACATAGTAAGACAGGAAGCCAAAAAGTCAGTTACCTTTTTTGTACAATTCACATTAAGGCCAAGAACTACCTTTTTACCTACCACAGGCTATGCCCCCTGTAACCTAAGTATCTCTTACTGGAATCCACCTCTTTCACATCCACCCCTCTCAGCATTCCCACACCAAATACCTAGGGAGAGATGCTCTAACCATATTTAAGTTATGCATTTATAGTGGATCAATTCTTGACATCCATTTGAACTTCAAATTTAATAGAAGCTAAATGGGAACAATGGAATTATCCATCAGGAAATATGATCATTTTAGTAATCCAGAAACTCTGTACTTGACCCAGCCAGTGAAAGTGTGAACTGTAACCTTGTCCTTATATTCTCAAGAAAGAATGACTCAAGTTTTAGACTCATTGTTTTCCATACTCCACTAGGCTCGTCCTTGTGCTTTTGATTCAGAAAGTTTCTAGCTCCTTTTCTTAGAAATAAGACTACTTTGTTATCCATTTGTACACTTCACAAGCTTATATTCTCATATGGGATCTATACTAAACTCAAAAAGAATTATTAAATAGGCTTCAATACATTTAGTATCACAAATAACTGTATCAATAAAATGCATTATCTTTAAATGTTTAATCTCAAATTGGAGTTCTTTGGAACATCTTTGTATACCACAACAATTACAGTAAATAAAAGTTCTACAAGAAGGCAGGAATCAACAGGCAGTGTGTATGAAGCCTGTGACAGGAGTTGAAGTCATTTGTTTCTGGTCTACCAGCCTTGCCCCTACTTTGTTATGCAATTCTGGCATTGAGGCTCTCCTTACCTCAGCTTCTTCCCCTGTCAATAAAAACAGATTTGATGAGATGGCTCTCCTTGAACTCTGAGAACTTCAAACTTCCCTGCAGCTACCAACTTCCCTCCCACTTAAATGCTAAGTACAAATAGAAAATTAATCAAAAAAGATTTTTCCTTATTCCTAAATATCAATCATGATATTTTAAGTTAAATAATTTTAGGATAGTCAGCTCTGTGTGACAAAAGAAATATAAAGATTGTACTGACTTTAAATGTGGCTTCTCCAGTGAAGACATAAGTTTGGCACCATGACCTCTCATTGAACTACTGCTTGGACATATTTCTTTTTTTAAGGACATGATAGAAGTTATATACTTTTGCTAATTATTCTTTTTGTTTTCTATTCTTTTAAGTCATCTAATAGGCTTGTTCTAGAGTTTCTGTTAGCTCCTTTTCAGTAGAATGAGATTACCTTACTTGTTTGTATCTTTCATGTCAACCTTGTATTCTCATTTGGGTCCCTATGACAAGTAAACGAGCCTGGTAGAGAGCTTTACATGAAATGAAATGCTATAGTGCTGGGAATTCCTCTTTAATTTTAACTTTAAACTCGATCTTTTGGTTGCATGACTGACCACCTTATTATTACCTGTACAGGAAAAGGTCCCATCGATAGTGAATGTCTTAGGTCCACAGACCAAAGACAAATGCTGCCATTGTGCAGGATGGTGTAATCTGTCAAGGAAATGCACAGGCATTGACAATCATTTCTTTTCAATGTAAGGAAATTTCACAAAAAGAAAAATGCATGTCTATCACTCTCCTTTCTACTGTACATTATATCTATTACACCTTGCTGACAATGGCTTTTTTTTTCTATTTGCCCTTTATTTTATTGTAATAAAATTTAAGGAATATTATCCACATCTTCTTAATAGGCTCTCATATAAACATTATATAGTATTAAATATAATTCAACAGGTCTCAAATGCCCAATCTTTAAAAGAATGAAAATAATTTATTGTAGAACTATTTATATTATCCATGTATGGCTATAGTCTTTACTTTTGTTTTGAGATTAAAAGTGAAGTTTTGAACTATTTTTATAGGTACTTTTCATATTTTTCTAATATATTACTTATACCTTAATTCTCTATATAAGAGGTGATTAATTTTTTTCCATAATGGATCAGTAAATATTTTAAGTTTTGTGAGCCAGACAGTTAAGGTTAAAATGAGCTAACTTTGCCATCTACTAAAAAAGCAGCCAAAGACAATATGCAAATGAATGAACATGGTTGTGCTTCAATAAATATATCCTACAGAAATGAACTGCAGGCTGGATTTGGGCTAGGACAAGTTTGCCAACTCTTGTTCTATCCCATTCCATAAGTGGTATACAAATCATAAATGTATGATGCCAGGATATGTGAATTTAGAACACCCTTTTCTACCAATTGTGTCACTTTGGCATTTCTCTTAACCTACCTCAGTTTCCTCATTTGTAATTTGAGGAGGGTTTTTCTAAGTGAATGTTATCAAACTCTAATATTTCTATAGCCCCTTGACCATGCCCTTTGATTGTTCTTGAACAAATATCAAGTTAAATGATCCAATTTATGAACATATTTTATCTTAAAAATTCTCATTTGTAAAACATTGTTTTGTTTTTTTAAAAACTGCTTTCCTTTCACAAGCACATTTTAAATCATCTGATGCAGTCTCTGTGTGGCTATAAGTAACATACCCTATTCACTCGTGCATGAACTTTTAGCGTTGGAAAGGACGCCTGTGAAGACGACCTGCTAAGGCATCTAATGCCCCGTGAAATTTCACACAAAGGTTAAAGTCATGTGAAGGTTAAGGCTGCTGATATGTATAGCTAGGCAGCTGTTCCCTTTCTTCCTCTATAATTTCTGCCTGTACCTCTGAAGAAGGGAATATGCTTTCAGTATTTATTTATTTGTTCATTTCATTCATTCATTTCCTCACTTATTTATTACGCAGTATTGGGAATTGAACTCAAGGCCTCCAGCATACTAGGCAAGCACTCTTAGCACTGACCTGCATTTCCTACCCTTTTCTATTTTTATTTTGAGACAGTGTACTAAATTGCTCAGGCTGGCCTTTAACTTGAAACCTTCCTGCTTCAGCCTCCTGAGCAGCTGGGATTAGAAGTATGTGCCACCATGCCTGGCTGAGTCTTTATTTTTTAAACCTTCTGAGATATTAATTTATACCATGATTACATGACAACTATACTCAAAAGTTTTGTTATTTTGATATGAATATAGGACTACTGTTAGCTGAGCTGAAATGCAAATAAGATTTGCTTTTCATGGTACATTTCTTTTGGTTATTAGTGAATTAATGTGAAATTTTTTCTAGGAAATATGTGATTTCTATTTTTATTGGAATGTGATTAACATTGTGCCACATTTAACAGGAGATCCAAGATCAAATTCTGTGCAGTTGCCTAAGGTAATCAAGTTGAATAAGTGACAGCTCATGGTTCTTAGAATACTAACAAATGGGTGTTTGCTGCTACCTCCAACATTAACATGGGTCATGAAAATATGCTTTCTAGCAAATTCCTCCCTTATCACCTGGGGGAATCTGAGCACAACTGTGAAAAGGTAAGTGAGCATGTAAAATAAGTAAACTCTTAATTGTATCTCTACATTTCACTTTTACTAATTTCAATTTCAAAAATAAGTTACAGAGAATAAAGAAGATACAGTACTCACTAACATATATTAAACTTATTAATTTTGTTTAGAAAATTTCTCCTAGATCTTAATAAAATATTAAATTTAAACAAAATTTAAAATTTTAGGCTGATATTTTCATTATTTGTTTTGGCAAAAAGTATAGAAATTAAAGGCAGAAACTGAAGTTGATTGTACATTATAGGATGACTACTTGCAGAAAGAAGAAAATGGAAGAAGAAAAAGCAGACTGTAGGCCTTCACTTTATGGCAGGGAGATTTCATTCCAGATTCAATGTTCTGTGGGGGTTCTTTCCCTTTCTCTCTCTCTCACTCTCTCTCTCTTTCCCTCCCTCCCTCTCTCCCTTCTCTCTCATGAAAAATCTTGCTGTGGGGGAAGTTGCCTGTGATAATCACTATTCATTCTACTTGTTAAACTCAAGAAATAATGAAATTATGAAATCTGAACTGTTGTAAATGAAAATTTCCTATAAACATGTATTAATAACTTTATAATTTTTAGAATTTATAGAACTTTAAAAACCTAGATATTTATAAGCTACATTACATTATGAAGCTAGATTATGTTAAGGATGCATGTATTTAGAAAAGTACAATTTTGGGATTATTAATCATGTCATATATTTAATTCCTCTGGGAGATATCATAAGAAATGATTTACAATGACCTCAGTGGAACACATAATGTTAATTTTATTTCACTATTCACATTTTGTTCATTTCAGGTTAGATAGAAGCTATTCCACATATTTTAGCAAATTCTAGTTTAGCTAGAATTCACTAAATAGAACTTTGTCAACCAAAATTTCAGTACAACTACAATTAAATGATAGTAGATGTTCATAATGATGTCTTCAAAGAATTAAAATTCCTAAATGCCTTTGGAAACTTAAAAATAAAATTAGAAGATGATATGCGATTGTGCTTTTGAGTGCTTTTTAATGATCCAATTTTAGCATCCAGTCTAAAATGCTTTTTCTCTCCACATCTCTTCATCCTGTATTCTCAAGATCATACTACTTTATGATAACTACAATCAAGATAGAATGTTTCAAACACCTAAGTAGAAAATGCTTAAAATAACAAAATAAACACAGCTTTTTAAATATAAAATAAAGGGCACATTTTTTAAAGATGGTCTTAATAAAACAGTACCTAATGAAAACATACAATGAAACATATAGTCAACCAACATACAATGAAATGACTGTCTGAAGTATATAATGTCTTCTCCATTTTACTCTTGAGGGAAGTGGGGACCAAAGAGATTAAGTACCTTGCCCATGAAGTTGGTGACAGTGCTGTTTGAACTGAATCTGGCCCTGGAGCATACATTCTTAAGTATTATGCTACATTTTCTCAAGAGTTTCCTCTTGATGACCAAGAGTTTACATTCCATTTTTTCTTAATGGTTCCATGTTACTTTCATTCTGTTCTCCAAATTATTAAAAATATTTGTAAGACTAATTACTTTTCGGGAAATACTATTTCTTATACATTAATATAATTAGAACCTTACTGTAAAGTGTATATTCTGTACAGTTAAATTATTCTCCCATGAAATTTGAAAGCAGGCAAAGGAGAAAGATTTTACTTTATTTTCGAATGGCGAGTTTACTTGTAGTCCTAATTAAAAGCAAACAAATTCAGACAGGAAAGTACCAACATTCCTGAAACTTCTCTGGCCATATAAAACTCCAAAGCCATGGCATAATTGCACAGTATCTTTCCTTTAGTGAAATGCCTCCTAAGGATGAAAACTTAAGCCAAGTCGTTCAGTCTTTTCAAGTTTCCATGGTAATTTTTCAGCTGTAATTTTAAAAGTAGCCATCTTTACATTTTAAGGATAGAACGTAGGCTACCACCATAATGTATTTGTAATTTACATGTTTCTCAAAGCTTTGATAGGCATTTAAATTTCTCTCAAAAAGACATTTTAAGAAAAATGTTTATACTTAATATGCGTCCCTTCAGCATAATTTTGTCTTGTTATGTTAAATAAAAGCCTCTCATCACATTGTTCATTCATCATATTGTGAGCTTTTAGCACACCATAAATTCCCATTATTAAGTGTACCATTCATAGAGAAGATAATCTTTCAGCTCCTTTCTCTTTTTTTTTTTCTGTTGCAAATCAGGCCAAAGGGTCTAAAAATTCCACCAATAGTCATTTTGAAAAGTCTTTAAATTTCTATTTATTCAAGAATATATTTTCTCTTACTTCTATTATATTATATGTCTAATGCATACACGGAAACTTCAAAATAACCACCTTATCATCAAATATAATTTATATGTATGAGAAGTAATAAATGTGCATATTCTCTTCTGTAAGTATATATAAATTACTTGGCCTCCCACACATCTTGATCTCTGTGTCCTTCATAATATTGTAGTTGTCACTATTGTTATCGTTTGCTGGTTAGTCTGTCCCATGGAGCAGGAATTTCCATGATGTCAAGTGACTTGAAAGAACCCAAAGTTTCAGCAGGAGCAGCCAGCATTTGCTGAACAAAGGTGGATTCATTGAATTAATGAGTAAATTAGCTAATATGAAAAAAAGGGAAATGAAGAAATCTTAATAATAATAAGGTACATTTGGGTCTTGTGAAAAGAAAACCAAGTTGTTTTAATAATTTTTTTAATCACAAAATATTTACATATAATAAACAAATGGTCTAAGTCTGTTCGGGCTGCTCTAACAAAATACCACAAATTGGGTGGCATATAAACAACAAATATTTATTTTTCATAGTTCTGGAGGTTGGGAAGCTCATGATCAGTGTCTACCAGAATTACGTTCTAATAAAGATCTTCTTCCAGGTTGGGAGGTGGAAAGCAGCTCTCGGGGACCTCTTTTGTAAGGGTAATAATCTCATTTATGAAGGCTTCACCTGCCTAATCTGATCACCTCCCAAAGGTATCAAGTCCTAATGCCATCAACTAACTTAAAAATGGTATGTTCTTACCTACAGAATTGTGACAGTACTTGAACACTGCAGGAGAAATAATGATGAAATCTTTCATTTTCAAAATGAAAGATTAGGAGCTACTAGGATTATATCAAAAGCATAAAGGAAAAGATTTCTTTATGAAATTAGCACAGCCAGGAATCCTACAATATGTACTTACAACATTTATTTTTATCAACTATCAATTTCTATCCCCATTCATTAACTTGGAATTCATACTTGGTATTGATGTAGGCTACAGTTTGAATTATTTTCATTGAATTTCATGTAATCATATAATCTACTGTCTAATTATACATATATATATAAACACAAACAACAAGGCATCAATTATATAATAATATAGCAAATTATTTCTCATAAAAATAAATTCAAATTAGCAACAAAGCTTAATGCCCTTATTTACTATTCTGGCAACTTTCAATAATCATAAAAACAATTTTATTGTACTTCAAAATTAAAGTAAAAGATATAATTCTAGTTATTATGACAGTTCAGCAGAGCAAAGAATGGGCCAATTGATGTTTAACATAATGTTATTTTATAATTAATTCAAACAATACTATCCTAATAAAGTAATCAACTATATTTTATAAACAGTTCTGCAATTAATCATACTTCTTTTATTCTTTCTTTCTAAGTTTAACAATCTAAGTGGCACCTTTTTGATATTGATATGAATTAGTGAATTAGTGAGGGTCCATTTTCATTTAAAACCAAGTAAATTTCTAAAGCATTTTGTTCTAAAATAATATGCTAACATAACTCTTAAGTATGTTTAGGTAAGAAAAAATAGTTTCTAAATCTGCCTATTCTTGGCATTTGTTTTATGGACAATCTGTCATTAATAAAATAATTTCATTGTAGTATTTACAATATATCATGTTGCTATGGTCAATATAACATATAGATGGTTAATTTCATGAATAAAACATTTAAATAATTAAATATATGTGGTTCAAACTTCATCATTATCTCTTTCTCCTTTGAAATGAGTTCCATGTCCTTAAAGAAATACATTTCCCAGGTCCCTAGGTTATTTCAAACTTGTGGCAAGTTTATCCAAGTAGAAAAAAGAGAGTTTGTTGAGGAAGAAAAAGAAAATCATAGAACAATTTTCACTTTCAAAAATATAAAAACAATTGATCCCATATTTTAATTAAAATGAATAGTGCTACAATAAATGAGAGTACCTGCATTTCTTTGATATATTGATTTCATTTCTTTTGGATATATACCCAGAAATGAAATAGTTGGATCACATAGCTCTATTTTTAGCTTTTTAAGGAATCTCCATGCTGCTTCCTTTAAGATCTATGCAAATTTACATTCTTACCCTTTCTCTGCTTTCATCAGCATTTTTTTTTTGATGATAGTCATCTGACTGAGACAAGATGATATCACATTGTGGTTTTGCTTTTTGTTTCTCTGATGATCAATGATGTTGATTATTTTTCAACTAACTAATGTCTATCAGTGGATGAACGGATAAAGAAAATATGGTATATATCCAAAGGAATCAAAGTCATCATACAATAGAGATACTTGCATACCAATGTTTATTGGGACAATATTCACAATAACAAAGTTATAGAATCAGACTAGGTGCCCATCAACACATGAATTAAACAAGCAAAATGCAGTATACATACACAAAGGAGCATTTTTCAGCCATAAAGAACAAAATCATGACACTTTCAGGAAAATAGATGTAACTGGAGACCATCATGTTAAGCAAATTAAGCCAGACTCAGAAAAATAAATATTACATATTTTATCTTATATGTGAAAAACTAGATTTTAAAATAGATATGAAAGTAGAAAGGGTACTATTTGGGATGGGGAAGCTGTAGGAGGAGGGAGACAACGAGAGGGTGATGGATGTGAATATAATTGAAGCACATGATACACAGTATAAAAATATCACAAGGAAACCCATTATTTTATTCAACAAATTAAAATTTCTAAAATATGGTATATATACACAATTGAACCATAGAAAAGAGCAAAGTCTGTTATTTATTTCAAAATAGATGGAACTGAAGGGCATTTGAAGTGAAATAAGTTGGGCATAGAAAGACAAATAGTACATGTTCTCATTCATATGTAGAAACTGAAAAGCTTGTTCTCACAGAAGAGAGTAAAATAATAATGATTAGAAGCTAGGAAGGGGGGAAAGGGGAGGAGAGAAGGGAATTGGATTACAGGAAGTAAATATAGTTAGGAAGAATAAGTTCTAATGCTCTGCAGCATAGTAGGGTAACTAGTTCACAACAATTTATTACGTATGCAGGAGTTTGGAGACTCAAATACAAGAATATGATAAAAGTTTAAGAAGCTGGAACTGCTAATTATCTTAATTTGATCATTATACATTGTACATACATATCAAATTAACAAGCTGGATCACATGGATATGTAAAATTATGTGCAATTAGAGAAAAAATGATAAAAATAATTTTGAAAAACTGTATCAGAGTAATTTTTTTAATTAGTGAGTTTGAAAGTGATTATGAAAGATACATCTGTGAGCAAGCTCTCAAAATAAGAATCTTCATATACTTGCACTATTCAAAATCACCAAGTTATAGAAGTGGTATTGCTCACACACATGTCTCATGACATTGGTCATAAAGATTTTCTCCTGTTTTCTTTAGTATTTTCATAGTTTTGACTCTTTAATCCATTTTGAACTGATTTTTAACTTTTCTTTCAAAAAAGTGTCCAATTTGATTCATCTGGATGTTGGGTTTTCCAAACATCACTTATTGAAGAGACTATCCTTCCCCAGTTATGTGTTCTTAGAGTCCATGATCCCTGTTGCTCAGGGACCTGAGATAAGGCAGTACATCATGGGGGAAACACAGGGTGGAGTAATTTGAATTATTTTATACTAATTTTATCTAAGTATTTTATTTATTTTGGGAACTTTTATAAATGACATAATTTTTTTGATTAATTTTTTTCCAGATAGTTCACCATTAGTGTATGCAAACACTGACTTTAATTTTTGGTGCTACATGGGATCAAACTCAGGACCTTGTGCATACTAGGCCAGTATCCTACCACTTAAATATGATGATTCTGTATTCTGAAAATTTATTGAATTCATTTATTAATTCTAACAGTTTTTTGGCAGAATCTTTAGGTTTTCCAAATTTAAGATCATGTCATCTATAAACAGGGACCAAATAACTTCTTTCTTTATAACTTGGATGCCTTTTATTTCTATTGTGTAATGCTTTGACTTGAACCTCAATATTATATTGACTAGAAATGGCAAGAGTCGGCATCCTTAACTTGTTCTGAATATTAGGAGTTGTCAACTTGGCAAAGTTGGCAAAGTTTCATGAGTCAATGTTAGATATGGGTTTTTCATATACAGCTTTTATTATGCTCTAGTTCATTCCTTCTGTACATAATTATCATGGAAGGATGTTGAAGTTTGTCAAATGTTTTTTCAGAGTCTATTGAAATGATTGATATGGTTCTTTCCCTTCATTGTTAATGTAATCTATATCATACTTACTGATTTACATATGTTGAATCATCCTTGCATCCCTGAGATAAAAACATTTGATCGTGGTAAATGATCTTTTTAATGTGCTGCTCAATTCAGCTTGGATGTATTTTGTTGATAACTGTTGGATCTATGCTAATCAGTGACATTGTGCTGCAGTTTTCAGTTTCTGTAGCACATTACCTTGTTTGGCATCAAGGTGATGCTTACCTCATAAAGTGAGTTTGGAAACATTTCCTACTCAGTAACTAGCACCTTGATTTGTCTATTTGGTGATGTTGTATTTTCCTGATTGTTCTTGATCTTGTGGGTACTGTGTTCAGTGTCTGTACATTTGATGAGCCAGGTACTTTTGGAGGCTTTGCAGAGTTGCTTTGTCTGGGAAAGCCCTAAAGCAGCTGCAGCACTGGGACATGTCAGAAACCTAAGGCAGTTGTGCTGCCCAAATCCTAAAGCAGATACAGGTGCTGGAATGCTCCAGAAGCCTGGTACCATTTAGGACTGCCTGATTCCGAGGGATACTTGGAATTCAGAGGGACTTACGTTGGTTCAGCAGTATATACAACAGAGACAGACACTGCTATGAAAGCCTGGATCCTGGGGCTCACTGGTCCTAATGGCACTAGAGCAAGTCTAGAGGCTCATTCCACAGGTACTGGTCTGGAGTATGGGACCATGGATGTCTACCTGGAGTGGGTTTCACTGTGGTAGGCCCAGTGCACATCCTATCTCTCCTTACCTTGGGGACAGTATCTCTATCTGCACTGTGCTGCCTGGTGTTGGGAGAAAGAGTGATGCAGGTAATATAAAATTGTCCATATTGCCTTCTTTAATGTATCTTTTCTTATTA
This sequence comes from Castor canadensis, assembly GCF_047511655.1. Taxonomy (NCBI): domain Eukaryota; kingdom Metazoa; phylum Chordata; class Mammalia; order Rodentia; family Castoridae; genus Castor; species Castor canadensis. The sequence continues at coordinate 88,192,498 of NC_133394.1, forward strand.
CTGCACTATAGCTAGTTAGTGTGATCTCTTACCTGATTTCACAGCTCTTTCAAAGGTATTTTTATGCATGGATTATTGGTCAAATTGATGTTTCTGTAGGGGATGTTCACTGAAGAGTACTACTTTGCCATCATGTTCCTCTCACTTCTTCACTTGATTCTATTCATATCAAGTTTTTTTATTTCTGCTTTATTGTTTCATAATTTTCTTCATTATTCATGAATACATTATCCAACTGTTCCCTAAAAATAATTTTATGTTGTATGCTTTCTTGTGCATATTACATAAATGTTAGTTATTTCTTTTAACATTAATTAGTTTGCTAATGTAGATTTTTTTCTTTCCCTTTTTTATTGGTGGTAGTACTGGGCCTCACACTTACTAGGCAGGTACTCTGTCATTTGAGATAAATCCACTGCCCTTTTTGCTTTAGCTATTTTTCAGGCAGTCTTGTGTTTTTTGCCTGGGCCAGCCAGGACTATGAACTTCTTCCTTATTCCTGCCATGTAGTTAGGATGACAGGTGCTTGCTACCAGCTTATTGGTTGACATGGGGTCTCTCATTAACTTTTTGCCCAGACTGGCTTCAACCCATAATCTTCCCAATCTCTCTCTCCCAAGTAGCTTGGATTATAGCTGTGAGCCACTGCACTGGGCTGTTCATGTACTTTAAAAACAATCTGCAAGCTTATTTGAGTGAAAGGAATTCCCCACCCCGCCTTTCCCTGCCCCTTTCTATTGTAATCACTCTTTATTCTTCTGTACTTTGCTTCTACCTACTGCATCCTAATGAGTCAAGTTCAGACCCAAACCATAAAATATTTCCTTTGTCATGTTGACATCAGTGATAACAGATGCAGTCGCTAAGCCAATGGACAACCAATCTGAGTTTCCAATTTAAAAGCATGATGTGCTGATCTTCTCATTTACTTTGGCCTACAGAACTACAGTCCCAGGTTCACAGTCAGAACCATAATTCCAACCTTTCTGGAGAGGAGTTAGATTGGGCAAAAGTTCCCATACCACACATTAAGTAGCAAACCCATTTTCACCTTTCACTGCTATTGCTTGCAGCAGAGGTGAACCTTTAAGTATGAACTCTGTGCTATTTCAACCAGAAATGCCAGGTCATCTTGATGAAAATAACTACAGTGAAGTTAACATACTGTGAGTCACAATGGTCTTAGGAATAGATGTTTGTGTACAAGTATTCATCCAGGAAAGAACAATGTGGTGTAGTGAGATTAGAATCAATGCTAATCAATATTATATGGTTTAACTCACAGGGGATGACCAAAGGTTGTAGGACCATGAGGTAATCAAAATCACTCTGTGTTGACATGAATGTATCTGGGGACTACTACAACAGTCTTCCAATGATCTCCTAGTAATGGTCTCTCCTCTTCTATGACAAAAATAAGTATTATTTTTTTTAAAAATTATCATGGGAGATATTTTCAGTGAAGAATGCAGTGGTTTTCTGTGTATATAGGAAGTAAAATGAGCTCTTAAGCATAGAACTGAAAGCCTTTTTGACCTAGCTATAGCTATAAATTCAGTCTATTGTACTGAAATTTAAGTGCCTTGTCTAATGGCCAAAACTTTCCCAGCACAGTTCATTGCTCTGTATCTAAAGGTTGTTCTTTCTGTTGTATACTTTGCCTGAAATATTTTCTTTTTTCCCAATATATTTCTCTCTCCCCCTCCCCCTCAGTGGTGTGGAAAACTTTTGCTTTCCTTGAGACTCAGGCTAGATATCTTGCTTTCTGCATCCCTTAGCACTTAGCACATTGATCAGTTGAAGCATTTATCATGCTTTACCATTTGTTGAGGTATTTGTTATGTTGAATTATTGTAAATGACTTTTTGTAAATAAATGATTTAATATAACTGATACTTTCTATACAGAGTCTTTGATTCACTTATCCCAGAAATTTCAATATGTGGAAAAGTGTCTGGCATACAGCAGATGCTCAATTCATGTTAGTAATGATCCAGCTTCAAACCAGTAGAAAAGCCATCCTCCAACCCGATAGCTAGAATGAATACATTAAATCAACAAAAGCTCCTCTGTCCAGAGAAGAGTGCTAAAAATAGAAATAAAATTGAGAAATCATCTATGAAAACCATTAAAAAAACATTTATTTTAGATAAGGAATGATTTGAAGGAGACAATAAGTTTGTTTTCAATTACTAGTTAACTTTTATCCAGTAAACCTAAAAATGATTTTGAAAGACTCTGATAATTGTTCCTAAATTTTATGATATAACTATTCACTAGAGGGTGTTTACCAGTTCAAGTCTAAGCACTGAGAAAAACAAGGCGGTATCTTCAAATGGGAACATTCAAATCACCCTAGGTAAATTTGAATGTGGCATCTCACCTGTAAGTAAGTCCTAGAAAAGGCATTCTATTTCTCATGGTGTACCAAAAATTTAAGGCAACAGACAAAGGTGAGAAGAATGCTGGAATTACCCTCCTAGGGATCACTAATGAATAGTGTCAGTGACTTTGTCAAAGGTCACTCATTTAATGATTTATTAAAAAAAAAGAGCTGTTAAGAAAGTGCAGAACCTAGAGCTAACAATCACAGAAATAGAAGATTTAGAAGATTAAATAACCATGGTCTGCCAGGCACTTTCTCTATATACGTTATTTAGTTTTCTTCACTACCCAGTCCCCAAAAGTCTAATTTTATAGACCAGATTTACAGATGTTGCCAAAACTCTTAGATCTAGAAAGTGACAAGGCCAGAATTGAACCCAGATCTACTTTATTATAAATCCAGAACTACTGACTCCCTGTAGGGAACAGATTTAAATAGACAAATAAATCAGGAGAGATGTTAAGTCAGTTAGTGTAAAGTTGATTAAAGATGACCCCAAAGAACTTATTAAATTAAGTGATGAGAATGATGACAGGAATAAAGAGGGTGAACTGAATTCTTCAGTATGTCATCAGGAATCAAACCATCACCTAAAGGCAACAGTAACATAGTTTAAGTTCACCTAACTGTAGCAAACAGAAAATACAAAATACGAAGTAAGAAATTATTAAATTCATCTAAAACTTGTTGTTTGAACATCTTGGAGAAAGTCACAGGGGGTCCCAATAACAAAGCTTTCACAGAAACCTTTGTTGGCTTTTCCTGAAAGCACAGTGGCATCTCTTTTGTCACCATGCCATCCCTGATACCTCCATAATCATTCCTGTCTCAATAAATTGTTCTTTTCATTCTTTTCTGGAGTCAGTCACTGAATGTCCATTATATTACATTATATTACTGCCTATAAATTATATTTCTGCTCTTAGTGTACCAACAAGAAAGGGTAGTGTTAGTCACTTAGCCATAAATATTCTTGCGTCTATAAGCTCATTGAATAGTATAGCCTTGACCATTGTGCTGTGTGTGCAGGTGTTGAATCAAGTATGTGATGATAGGTGGGTTTTTTCATCATTTTCCATGAATGTAATTCATGAAAATATACAGATTCTAAGTACAGTGCCTTGTATTTTATGTAACATATTTGAAAAAAAGTTAGATTCTAAGCATAATGCTTTATTCTTTTAGTAACATTTGAAAATTGGTTCCATAAATCTATGTCATGTTATTTTCTCAATGTTTCTGAATATCTGGTTATATTTTCATTAATGTTTCAATGGAAATTGGAAAATAAGAAATTTTAAAGATTATTTAGTCATTTTCATAGTGGAGAATGAACATTTAAAGATCATAGTGACAAATTCTCAATTTAGGCTTAGTCTGAATGGGTTATGAGATGAAGAAAGACATAAAGCAAAATCATTGTAGTAGACACAATACAATATATGTCTAAACATAAAGTATATGTGTGGAAAATATTTCAAGTAGGCAAATCAAAGGAAAGGTCATAGTCAGTGATAGGTTCCTGGAGACTAACAGCTTTAATAAGTGGTTAGCAGATTGACTATTATACCTTTTATTGGAGATGAAGGAAAACACACTACTGAATTCAGCCTTTCAAGAGAATAAATACATTCTGAATACTTACCTATAATGTAGAAACATGATAGATGTAAGATATCTAGTTAAGTGCCTGGCACATAATAGGTAGTAAATACATTTTATGTTTTCTTCCCCTATTGGTTTCTTTCCTTCTTGTAATATTGAAAAAAGGAATAGAGATCATGGAAATAAGTCATTTAATGTTTTCCAAGACCAGATACATTCTGAAAACTCCACATGTCTTAAGAAGGAAGTTTAATTATGAGAAAACAGGAAAAGTAGAATTTCATCTGTGAAGAGATGATTTTGCAGTAGCCTCTGTAATTATGCCACCTTGAACAGGCCACTGCCACCTTGTGGCATTTTGATTCAATGAGTTTTGATATATGATTCATTTCTAACCTATCAAAATAAATTTTGAACTTAAGAGTGACAATCTTTCCTAAATATTTATTTGGGGAGTAAATTCTTTCTGGCTTGATTTTAATGTACCTTACAGCCAATAATCCCAGCTTCAACAATCATCTATTTTGTGTATTTGGGGACAGACAGAAGGCCTGGGATCACCAAGAAGAGTCACTATGGCTTGTTTCTGGTCCTAGGCTCTTTTTCCTCTGCCTAAACTACTTTAACACAATGTTTTTATGATGTGAGTTTATATTTCTTCTAAGAATTCATTGATGTCTACGTCACACTATTTTACCTCTAAATTACTTTTATATACTTCTCTACTTTTTTTCCTAAAACAGTCATCAACTTTTTTGTATGCATAGCATATTTTTGAATATAAGAATATTTGACCACAGACTTGAAAAAAAGAATTATATGGATAATTATCAAATTACTTACTTTGCTGTCATTATTTGAGAAAAACTGCTTCTTCTCTTGCATGCTCATGGGATAAAGTTTTATACATTGCAAATAACATTATTTTTCTTTGAAAAAGTTGACTTTATATTGTACCTCTTACCTCTTCATTCAACAAACATACTTACTGTCTTTTTTTCTTAGAATATCTAAAGGAGTAAAGCGTATCCTTGACTTTTAGCTATGATGAAGTACTTTATACATCATCATTATATATGAGGATAGTTATAAATCATCCTGATCAGCTCAAAGGACCATCTATATAGTCATACTGCCATATATCACTAATTTTTCTTTTATTCTCAAACTTTGAGTATTGTTTTATTTTCCTTTTATAATTTCTTTGGTTTAATGTCTGTATACTCCTTATTGAAAATAAGAAATGTTTGTTTAATTGCTTTGAGCAATCTTTAAGTTTCAGTTACTGAATTGACTCACATGGACCAATGACAACTTCCTCTATTAAACATTCTGGTTATACAAGCAAGGAGCATATCTAATGCCTATCCTATAGTTTCATTATGGAATAAAAGGCATATTTGTTATTTCTCAGTCCTTCCACCTATACTCTTACTTATGTTGATTCATTCCCAGGGTTTTAATTATCATTATAATGGAGACTTTTATATAGGAAGTGTCATTTAAAAAAAATTAGGTGGCAATTACATCTGCCACCTTAATGGATGTTGAAGTAATTTTAGGATAGTAAAGTATTAATGAGTGAGAGGATTTAAGAACAATATTCCCTTTGGGCAATAGACCATCTGAAATGATCCTGAAGAAGTAGACGATGGCATAGCATGAATTAGACTAATCATTTGATAAGCTCACTGCAAATCATTCATCTTCACTCTATAAAAATTCAAAAAGCTAAATTTATGATGGGGTCAGGGTATTTCACAGAGGGAAGCTGAGGCTGGTCATTAGGAACATGGAGAAATCTGGCTCTGAAAGAAGGAAGGAGATTCTTTTTAAATTATCTACCATTTTTGATAATTCAAGTTAAAGGTGAAATAGTTCATAGAGAACACAGATGGTCAGCAAAAGACAGACACTTCCAAGCAGTTCTATTTGATCCGTTTTATGTCTGTAAGGGCCCAACTGATATACACAATTTCACTGGTTTTTAAAAAAGTACCATTCCATTAATGATGGGCCTCCTAGACATTCTTTACTTTCTATTTATTTTTTGATACCATAGTAATAATCTAATAGCTTCATCCATATTTTTTTCATAATTCTATTCTCATCAATAGTTTCAAGAGTGGGAATTGCTATGTCGAAGACTGGGCTTTTTAGTTTGTATAGTGATTGAGTGAGAACTTTCCAAAATGCATTAAGATATGCTTTCATTAGTGATGCACCTCAGCATCTTTGCTAGTATTGTTAATTTATTAAACATCTAATGTTAGAATTTTTAAATAGATGTATTCAATATATAAGTATAGGAGTATCTATAAATGCATACCTAATTTTACCTCTCGAATGATGTTCTCTCAGAGGATGTTCTTTTTTCTGCCGATTTTTTTTTTTTGCTAGATTTATATAGACTTACTCAGCAATACATTTGGATCTTCCATCTGGCTGATATGCTGGAACCATTACCATCTCACACAATGTGAGAAGTGACCTGAGTGTTAACTTCTAGATTTCTTAGGGCTTCCGGGGAACATAGGGTAAAGTGGATGGACTTCGCTTGGGTGTCAGGAGTCTTGGCTGCCTTGACTTAGCTATCAACTTGCATTGGGACCTTGGGAAAGTCAGTTTTCATCATTCAACTTGTTATTTTTTTTTTCAACTGAAAATAAAATTGAGCCATAGATTATCTCTATGGTCCTTTTGGGTCAGGGGCATTATGATACTTGTGTATATGTGTAGATTGTATGTTATGTCCAACACAATATATAGAAAACTTGTATATACAAAACTTTATATTCCTCTTGAGGTTCTTTCATCATGTTAAGTATTAGTAATCACAACCGAGAATCTCAGTTTCCATAATCATCTACTCTGTTTTGGGGCAGACAGATGGCCTAGAGTCACAAAGAAGAGCCACTTTGGTCTGGTTCTAGTCCTAGAACCAGTTTTAATCTACAGAGATTAAAACTTTAAAGTTTAGTTGGGAAGACACATAAGTGAAAATTTACGTGGAAATAAGATATAAAATACAATATAATATTTGTTATCATTTTAGATGAAGTTACTTCCTAGACATCTGAGATTATATTGACTAGTGAAATTAAATAGCTTTTCCTCTCTCAGAGAAGGATAGTAATTAACTAGTGGGCAAATAGGGCTGTTTACCAGCTCCCTAACAGCCAAAGGAATGGACTTGAGGGTAACCTCCAAGGTATTGTACTTTGAAAGTGATATTGAGGGCTCAGAAAGCCACTTGGCAACAAACAATACAGTAGTTTCTTTCAAGAGAAGTACCTTAATATCTCCTAAAGATTTTATAGAGATTGCTGAGTGAAATATGGAAGACATAAATTACTTCCTAAGTTGTTTCTTCTGGACATATCAAGATGCATTCTGACCTTAGAATAAATCAATGGTGTCAGTTTTCTAGTCCCGTATAGACACAATACAGTTAGGTATTAAAGTATTCTTAAAGATTTTTTCTGTCAATAATTTTGACTTCTGATAACCCATAATACCTTGTAATAAATAGATAGAAATATTAGGAAAAGTAAATACATTGTTACTTATTTTGTACTTATGTAAGTTTGCTTCTATGTCACCATTCACCTAGCCAGTGAGCAGTGTTGACCAGTAGATAACAAGAGATTTCTAAATTCTCCTCTTTGATTATTATACTTCCCTAAGCTTAAATCAGAACTCCAAAAGCCTGGTAAACTGAGTTTACTAAATATTATCAGCCTCTGTTCCCAGTATTAGTCAAATTGTATTGACTGCCTAAAGAACAAGAAAGAGCTAATGCAGTAAAAAGATAATATTTCAAATAAAGGTGTATTATTAAAATATTAAGTTTTAATACCCTTTGCTACTGATTAAATCTATAACATAATATGGCATTAAATCTATAACATAATATAATTAGCAGACAAATATTTAAATGCATCAATGAATAAATAAGAAACTTGGAGCTATAATTAAATATACTCATTCACAATGTTTTGGTAAAAATACAACCAAAGGTATCTCCCACATGTTGACATTAAAATAATGCTTTTCTTTTCTGATCAGATATTATTTCAAAACATTTAAACTTCAAACAGAATTTTAACAGCATGTGTAAGCAATGTTTTCACAACATTTTAAAATAAATTGGAGTAACTCTTTGAAATTGAAGGCTTGTAACCACATTTACAAAGAGCCACATTACCAGCAATTGTTACTATTTAATGTGTTAGCTGGAAGAAAGGAAGGAAGGAAGGAAGGAGGGAAGGAAGGAAAGAAGGAAGGAAGGGACGGAGGGAGAGAGGGAGGGTAGGAGAGAGGGAAGGAGAGAGGGAGGAAAGAAGAAGCATTGTCCCAAATCTTCTAATTTCTCTGTCAACCAAACTACATTACCTTTGCCTCTCCATCATTTAGAAGTCAGCCAGGCTACTTAGTACATACATAACACATGCTATTCCAGCAAAGTGCCTGGTCTCGGTCCTTTCCCATTACCCACATCAAATCAGAGTCATCTTCTCTAATTATAGTATCTGTATTAGATCGAGGTCTCCTTTTCATTAGAGGTACCTTAATTTAGAGTCAATCCCCACTACTGGTATGGGCTGTCTGTCATCTCTATTAAATATAGTGCTGTAGTAACAGGTCATTATTAGTCCTGTAAAGTCACCTCTTAGAATGCTTTCTGTCAGGAATACAATTTCTCTTTATTTTGAATCACTCCTTAACCACTGAAAATATTCTAATTTGTAATAAATTTTAATCAAAATTCTTCCCATTAAAGTGGAAAGAATAGCATAATTTCAGTGCAAATGATCAACATTCTATCAGAATAAATTTAATATGAAGCACTGATACAAAGAAGGGGAAAATAAAATACAAAAATATCATTAATACATAGGATGGAGGCTCACATACTATGGCTTTGAATAACAAAACCCAACTCCATACAAATTGGGAAACAATAAGACATAAAATAAACTGGAGAGAATGAATTAACATGTGCCAGCTTTCTTTTCCATGGCAAAGATAGAAGAATACAGCAAAGAGCCATCACAGTCCTAAACTGAGGAGGGTGCTGTGCTTTCTCCATCGATTCCGTCTTTGTTAGTGGTGGTTTGGCTTAGCATTAGTCTTTGCATGAACAGATGAATTGTCAAATGCAGTCAGTTATAGAGCAGCACCATATTAATACGCACAGGTAAACAATGTCTAACTGAAAGAGTCGTTCTCAAATTTCATGAGCTTAAGCCCCATTTCCAGACTTCCTAAAGTGGTCAGCTTTCTACAAAAGTAACGTGATTTTGATGCAGGTGACAGAGGACTGCATTTCATAAACACTGCTATGATGTGAAGGCACATCGGTAGAACATAAAAGTCAGCTTAAATTTTGGTGGAGGAGATAGGGTGGGGAAGGAACTAGTGTTTCTTCCTATTTTGTTTGGTATCATGTGTATAACCTAATTTTGGAGAGAGAAAGAAAGACATGTAGCTATTGCCCATAATGAATTGAATTAAAGGAAATGAGTTATCTAAATTTATGTGAAATACCATAGTGCTACATCAGTTTTAGAGTTAAATGATTCAGGCAAGAGTTAAAAAAAAAAAAACAATGCATTAATTATTCTCAGAAAATGAGAGGGTCCACAAAATATGGGATGCCAATAACTTCAGTTGTCAAAGCTCTGCACATTTTAACATTTGTATGGAACTTTTCTCTACTTCTTGCTACAACAGACTATACTAGACAACATTTAAACATGTAGATGACTTGTGTCATCCCTATAAACATTCATTGTTGAGGTAAAATAAAATATCTTGAAGTTAATATCCCAAGCCTGCTATGTACTAGCCCAGGGAAAACTGCATTGCTGTCTGGGCCTTGGCTTGCTTATCTGTGAAACAAGGGGTAAATGTGTAGAGAAGTACACATCAATTAATCCTTGTGAGCGAACCTAATAACAAGACCAGCACATCGCTACTACTTTTCCTTTCTCTCCCAGGCTGTTAATCTTACTCTTCTCACTATTGTGCTTGGTTCTTTTGATGGGATGTGTTATAACTTTTGAAGGTAAATAAAACAGATAATCAAGGTTGTTAAGAGCTAGGTTCAAAATGGAAGAAGACTTGAAGCAAGAGTTTCAATGTTAGCATATTCAAAGGCATTCTGCATTCAATTCAGAGTTGAAAGTTTAAATACAACCTCTACTTACGTGGAAGTATTATGGGTACACTTTAAAATTAAACCATAGAAAAGTATTTAATACTAAAGTAATTTGGGTACATAATAGGGATAATTCAATTTCTCAAATTTATTTTTAGATATGGAGATTTCAAAAAACACAATATGATAAAGCAATACACTTTCAGGCTAGTTTTCTTTTTAGAAGGAAGAAAAGGGAAGAAGGTAAAAAGCAGTGCACAAATAGAGGAATTATATATTTTCTTGAGTTCTGCAAAAAAAAAAACCATGTTTTGCTAATAATTGTGGGTGGCTAATTGTTTTCATGTATTTTTAGCTGTATCTAAAACAACTGGCACATACTGTCTCTTTGAAGAATAAAAACAAACAAAACAAAACAAAACAAAAACCTTAAACATGACCAACAGTGATTCAGGAAGTTCATATAAAGCTCACAACATTTATTCGTCTACTTCAGTTTTATGACACAGCTCAAAGCATTTGCCCTCACAAGCCAAATACATTAGTGTTTAAAGAATTCTCTACATGTGACAGTGTACTGTGTGGGCAGTGATGACACAATTCAATTGTTCTTATTTCTTAAATCAAGACCTACCACGGTGAGTGTCAGGACCTACAGATAACATGTTCAGTCTTCTGGCTGCCCTTCCATCCTTTGGTTATGGGGCCTTAACGGACCAAGTCCTCAAAACTTTTTTAAGAGAATTCAAAGGAGTTTGCTTAATGGAGTTCAAATATCAGGCTAAAAGCAGTTGCAATTTTGATTTGAACTCAGCTTCCCACTAATGTTCCAACCCAGGTGTGGTCTGGATTTGGTAAAACATTAACTTTGCTCTCTATGTAAATAAAATGGTGGCTGCACAGGTGCACCTGCTGTGTGGGGTTACAGGGAGCCACAAAGTTATCAGAGTATAATGTAAAAAAAATAAACAGAACAAGTGTGCAAAGGGGCTCATCTAGATTGCCGTTGTAGATTGTGTATACAGTTAAATCTTTCTGTCAAATAAGTTTAACGCAGTTATTGAATAAAAGGTATAGCTCACATGGGAGATAATTTGCCCAGCATTCCCGTACGTCCCCCCTCCATTTATGAATATTTTCAAAATCTACACAATTACATAGCCAGACAGTATTTAAAGGTCCTATAGAGCAAGAAGGGAAAAGTTGCTAACTGCATATGGAATATGCTATACTACCTTTTAATTCCTTTTGTGAAATAACAGAATGACAGAGAGCACTAGGAGCATTTATTACTGACAGGTGTAATTTCACCCCTACTTGAAAGGCCATGACTTTAAAAGGAGATGAAAGCCTACAGCTGATGAATGAGAGAAGAAAAGTCTGACAGGAATAACACCACTTTCTCAAGGGAATTGAGTCATGTGGTCCTGTGGTTTACCATTTGGCCATGAAGTTACAAAGATTTACAGTGTGCTCTGAAGGGCTTTGGAACGTGTTTATTTGCATTTATTTCTGGAGAGCTGATAGAACAACTTAGTGAAACAACAGGCAGTATGACCCTCCCCCAACTGATAATGACATAATGGCTACAGGCCACCCACAGCAATTTAACTATGACTGATGAAACTCTCCTGACAGAAAGTTTCTGAACTAATAACAAGATTTGAGATAATGATCTGGGTATAAAAAGACTTTATTATTTTAACTGAACATGAACCATAGGTTTGCGTTTAAAAAGAGGCTTTCATAGATTTTACAGACTTAAAAATAAGATCTGTATGAACTTTTTAGCTTTGGGTCCAGGATGATAGAACCTTTAAGTAAAAGTTCTTTAAATTATCCTAACTAAGCCAACAAACATTCTGTACTGTTATTTTTAGTGTCCCGGCTGAGAAAATGATTTTAAGGAAATTAAAAACAGAAGAAAAGATTTAAGTGTGAATTACTATAACATGAGAAAGAATGTGATGAGTGTCACAGAATAGGAAAAGAAACGGGAAGTGGCTGTTTTTCTTTAGGCACTGAATGGACATTCTGTTTTGTTAGAATTCGCTCTCCTTTCATGTGAGTCTTTTACCATTTCACTACTAAGTCCAGGGTGGATTGGGGGATTTTGGGGTGGTGGCGAATCCATTGATATTCACTCCAGGTATAAATTAGCACAATATCTCATGTGAGCGCAGGCAGACACTTATTCCCTATGTATCCCACTAATTTTTACTAGAGCTTCTGTTACATTAAAGAAAGCCTTAAGAAATTTCCCTTCTTATGGTGATTTCAATCCATTGGCAGAACAGGAACAAGAGCACAAAAATTTATAAAATACAGCATGCAACCATGAAAATATGGAGACAGGCTAGCTACCACTGGAAAGTTACCAAAACCTACAGGTACACATAAAATACCACTTATAAGAAATTCAACAAATATCACATAAATGAAAATGAAGAAAAGTCACAAACATTAAATATGCCATGAAAAAATCATTACATATTCCATTATTACTTTGGTCTATTACAGAAATAAGAAATAAAAATAACATTTGTACTTACTACTTTGATTGCCTGAAATTCATGATATTAAAGAAGTGTTCTGTTGACATAATCCAACATTTAAAAACATCTAAACAATGTTTGCACTAAAAAAAAGTAAGTCCTACATAATTCCAGCTACTTGGGAGGCAAAGATCAGGACTGTGGTTTAATGCCAGCCCAGGCAGAAAGTTAGTGAGCCCTATAACTTAACAAATAAGCTGGGCATGGTAATTCATACCTGTAATCCCAGCTACATGGGAGATATAAGTAGGAGAATCACAGTCTAAGGTCAGCCCCAGGCAAAAATGTGAGGCACTAAAAAAACATGTAAAGCAAAAAAGGGAGAGCTGGGAGCATGACTCAAGTGATACAGAACCTGCCAAACAAGCTGGAGACCCTGAGTTCAAACCCACATACTACATAAACAAACAAACAAACAAACCCTACAAAGCAAACCTTGAAACATTTTTACAAGGATGTTCCTCTATTCCCCAAATAGCTTCTTTCTCTCACTACATCATTTCCTGACCTTGGAAATATTTGCATGAACAGCATGGCATAAATATCAAGATTATTTAACATAACTATATAATATCACAGAATAAGCTCTTTAATGGCTGTGAACATTATTCAAATTTCATTATAGAGATTTGCTATTGTGAATATGTGCACAATGTTTAGCATAATGCAAACTTATTTTATGCAAATGTATTATATTTCTGAACATAACATGGTAGGAGTTCAAGTAACATACTTGCATATAAAGACACGAAAAACTTTTCCAAGGAACTCTTCCATACATTCTTTATATTGAGTTGTAAACCCTGCTTTAATAGTCTCAAAGACTATGTGAACACAGGTAATCCTAATCCATTTGTGAAACTGAATTTTATCATGAAGCATTTTTAAGCCAACATTTCCCTCTTTTCATCTCCTTTTTTTCATTCTTTCTTCATCTCTCTGTCAGATCACATGGGCACACACACACACACACACATACACACACACATACATACAAACATACATTTTACTCCGTTTAACACAAGCATTCTAACCCACTTCTGACCCTCAACAAGACTATTCTATCTCTAACTCACTATTATTCTCATTAAACCTCCTCATTTCATCCTGTTAGTAACACATGCTCTCTATCAATGCCAAGGAAGACAGGTTCTTTAAACAAACTTTCTTTAAAAAGTAAGAATAAAAATAGAGGAAGTATGTGAATTTTTAAAAAGTGGAAACCTAAGTTCTTTTATTACATTCAGAATGAGTTTTTTTCAACATGAAAACCCTCCATTTTACTCTAAGAAAATCATGGAAAATATCAACATCTGTACATTGCAATAAAAGCACTACTTGTAACTGCCATTCATCAAACCAGTGAGTAATTCGGAAAACAGTAGCAGTATCCTTTGGAGCAGAGTGTATATGTAGGATGAAGCCAAAATGTTTTTATAACTTGTAAAGGAAACTTTTCCATGAGCAGTACTTTCTGCCAGTGGCTTCTTCAAGGTCTAAGAGGCATCAGGCTCCTGTTAATTTAGCTTCAAAAAATTAAGAGAGGAAATCCAAGTGAGGTGTCTTCTGCACGATAACCAGTTCTTCTGTCTGAAGTAAATTCGAATCCCACCTTCTGGTACTATTGGAATTAGTTATCAATCAGGCATGTTGGTGTGTATGAGACTATTGATGAATAAAATGAACAAAAACTTACAACATTTTTTTTTCCAATTTCAATTATTTTGCTTTCATGAACCCATTTTTCCAGTGCTGGTGAAAACAAGGGACATATGATCCAAAGAGGAGATAGTGAGACAGAAGAAGCTGGAAGCATATAAATTGAATAGTCTATTTCAAAATTATGTTTGACCACATTTGTAAATGCATATAAAAATCAAGATAACATCTTTAATGTAAATATCTCCCTGCATTATAATTAGAGCTAGGAAATGCTTTATAGATGTTTCCATTATATAACATTCTAATTTAAAGTAAAATTAAGCAAAGATACATCATATTACCTTCATATTGTTATATTATACAGGTTCCTAACCCGATTCAACTTCCAAGATGGGCCAAAAATGAAAGAATCACAGCCATAATTAAATTTCTATCCCACAGCATTAGGGAATAGAAAGCAGGCATTTCACCCTGACAGTGACACATTTCTCAGTTTTCAAACCCTTCAAGCAACTCTCCTTATTCCAGATTTTGCCCTTCCAATGCTTCTACCAGCATCCAGAAACCACACTGCCAGGATATCATTAGAGACTTTGATTTTCTGGAATATGACACAGTGTCCCTGAATCTGAAGTCAGAAAATACAAAAACTGTTATATCTGAATGATTTCCATTTTTCTTCCACAATCTATTCTCATACATTTTTTCAATGTCCACAACTCTAGTCTCTGGTATCAGCAGCTTTCCAACCTCCTTCCTTTCCTCCCAACCCCATCCCTACTTTCTCTTTTTTTTTTATTATTGTGCTGCATGGGGGTACATTGTGGCATTTACAAAAGTTCTTACAATGTATCAAATATATCACACTTTAATTCACCCCCTCCTTTATCTACCCTCCTCCCATCCATGGAATAGTTACAACAGGAATCATTTTTGCATTTACATACATGTGTACACATTTTTTGCACCATATTCAACCTCCTACTCCCTTTCCCTGCCACCTCCCCCTTTCACTGGTCCCAACCTACCCCCTGACTGTTCTGCCCTCCTATTCTCCGATGTTGTAGAAGAAAACAGAAAAAAGGGGGAAAAATGTCAATTTTGCTTGTTTGTGATGAAGGTAGCTATACAGGGAGTTTCCTTGTGATATTTCCATGTATATGAGCTTCTCTTTCCCCTCCTGCCTTTTTGTTCTTGTGTTAGTTGTTGTCTTAATGTTAGGGAACTTTCTTGTCTTTTTCTTTTTTTTCTTTGACACTGGGTCTCACTGTGTAGCCCAGGCTGTCCTTGAACTTGTGATCCTCCTGCCTCGGCCTTTAAAGTGAGTCACCATGCCTGTGTCCTTTTGCTTTTAACAAATGCAGAACATCATGGCATCTTTATGAAATAGAGACTATATTAAATAACAAGACATAAAAGGTATCTGTCTTTATGGCACTTCTGGTTTCTTATCTATCTGAAGAAACAGATGCTGAAAAAATTTCAAGAGAGATAAAAAGAAATTTGGCAGTGATACAATAAGAATATTTAATATTCTCTTTGTTCCTAAGAAAATAATACTTAGGCTGCCTTTAAAAAGACATAAAAAGTTCACATAGAAAACTGGAAAAGAAAGGCAATCATAACCTTGACTGGAGGGTCCCTGTCATCTTTAACTCTCCCAAACCTACCCTACCTGACTTTATTTGCTTCTTTAATTTTTCCTCTCTCCATTCCTTCCTTCCATGCACCAAAGACAAAAATTTCAACAATAATGACAAAAATTATTGAATAATTATTATTACAAGTTAAATATACCAATCTGCTAGAAATTTATCTCACAGAAAATCTCAGTTAAGAGGAAGAAATACACAGTAAATCTTTGTTTCTTAGTTTTATAACAGCAATAATCAAAAGGAAAAATTAAAAGCATATTATTTAGGGTACAGATTAACAAATTATGGTACATCCATACAATGAAATATTATGCAGCCTTTTAAGACTGGGGTAGATTTGTATGAGCTAATACCACAAGCTGATTCAGATGTAGTTACATAAGATGAGTGAGCTGCAGGAGCCTGTAAACAGTATAATCTACCTGGTAAAATATGGAAAAGGGTCTCTAAATTTATTCTATAATGCAAGATGCAGATGTATTTATAGTTCTGTATCTGTCTGTAACTATGTTCCTATGATTGTAGTGAGGGCTACATATCTTTGTACATACTCAAAATATTTCTGGAAAGATTTATAAGGGTCCATTTTGTCAAAGAAAGGGCAGTGAGACTCAGGAATGTGGCTTTCACTTTCAAAATTTATAAATTTAATTTTTAATTTATATCTGTGATTAAGACATTTCTGCATTTGTGCTGGATGTGATGGCACACATCTGTAATCCCAGCTACTTGGGAGGCTGAGGCAGGAGGATCACAGGTTAAAGGCCTGTCTGGGCTACCTATCAACTTCAAGTCAGTCTGGATGACTTAATGAGACCCTGTTTCAAAATTAGAAATGTGTCTGAGAAGTGGTGTCCATGCCTGGCAGACACAAGGCCCTGAGTTCAGTCCCTAGAAGCCAATAACAACAACAACACAACAACAGCAACAATAATAATAAAAGATTTGTTGTCTAAAATCCTTATTCATTCATTTGTTCATTCATTCATTAGCTTGTAGAATAGTTAAGAGCCTCACTGATTCCTCTCACAACAAGGGGAATGGCCTCTCATAGGAATACGGAAGTAAGGCCATTTGGCACCTATAGACCTAGGACTATTCTTGTGGCCTGGCCAAAGCCATGAGTAGCAGGGACGCTGCCTGTAAACACACACAAAACCTAGCACATCATTAATTTTTGTCAAAGTGCTCAGTATATTAAAACAATAGATAGCATGTGAATCTAGGTAAGGGATTCTTTGTATTGTACTTCTACCTTTTCTATAGCTTGAAATCATTTCCAAATAGAAAGTCTTAAAGAACATAAGAAGAAAAAAGATAACATAATGATGTTACCAGGTAAGCAATATGCAAACTGTTTTTATTCTTATAAAAACAAATAAATAAATGCTTTCTTTTAATTTTATTTGCAGGTTACACTTAAAGCCAGAGTAAAATAACACCACAAGCTAAAAGCTTATTCTTGAAAACACATTCTTGACATTTGTTTCTATTTTTATTTAAAAAGATGTAGTAATGTCAGAAGTAGCATTTTGTAATGTCATTTTCTCTTGGCTATCTAATCCAGTTT
The DNA here is from genome assembly GCF_047511655.1 of Castor canadensis. Classification (NCBI taxonomy): domain Eukaryota; kingdom Metazoa; phylum Chordata; class Mammalia; order Rodentia; family Castoridae; genus Castor; species Castor canadensis. Next base: position 88,210,094 of record NC_133394.1, read on the forward strand.
TCAGCAATCCAGTCTGTATTCAGAGTAAGATATATTCGTGTAATTTCTTTTATGTTTAAGGAAAAATGATTATTATGAAAACACTCTAAGAAAATCATTTTGGTATTTTCCTTCTCCTCCCATTAGGCTACTTTTTACTCTTGGAAAATAAAGTTACAGACATTCTTACTAAGCATCAGATTGGAAAGTAAATGCTCAAAAGAAAATGTCTGCACAGAAGCATCTCTTCAACAAAAATCATCCAGTCCCCACTTTCTGAAAGATGAATAAGTTACTTCAACATGACCTCAAGTAAAGTTACAAATTGCCATTGCTCTTTTAGTTGAGGATGTGTTTTATATAACTCAGGAATGAAAACTGTAGCTTTTAAAATTTTTCTCTACAACTGAACTTAACTTACCCTGTGAGCCTCCATTTTCACTGGTGGCAAAACAAAATAAACTCAGTTACTTTATTTTTTACTTTATATACACTTTCTTTGAAAAAAAATTGATCAGCTCCTTTTCACCTTCTTAGGGTTACATTTTTCTTTCTGGTTTCACACTGGCTTCTGGGGACAAGTATCCAATCCAAGGTAACTGATACCTATCAATCCTGCTTTTGCAATATGCACTGTGATGTGCAATTCATATTTTTGCACAAGTTATACTGGTATTTGTCGTCCCTGCATTCACCTTGAAACAGGTTGTCCCAACTTTGCTTTCCAGTTCTGTCCATTCTTTGCACTCTCCAAGTCATGAACTCAAGACCACTTTATGTCTGTCTAGAAGAACCTCACTTTGCGAGCCACCTGCCCAGGCATCTTATCTATTCATTGCCACTACCTAGGGATCATGCTGATAGCAAAGTGCTTCTTTGAGGCTTCTTATAATACAGGCTACACTTTAGAAGGTAGGTGAAGATCTCCCGCTTTAGGGTTTCCTAAAGCATGTATCAAGTCTCAGTTGTCTTTACTTGCTAACCATGTGTCTTGAAGTACAAGATGTACATAGGTAATAAGACACTGGACTGTTTCCCAGGGACCCAGTAGTGTTTACAGTTTAGCCTAATGTACTTTGAATTCTTTTACTGCCAGATGGCCAAGATTCTGTTGTGATATTGGGCAAAAAGCATCAATCAGCTCACATTCCTCCTTCTTCCTGCTTTATTGTTTTCTATAGATGCTCTCAGTTCCTCAAGCTTTTGACACTCAAAAGATCTTCCCTCCCTCCAAAAACCAGATTTTGAAATAGAAGCTCTTTTAAGACTGTTTCTGTTGTGAGGCTTTATTTTTTTTCTTTAGATTTGGGTCTTCTTTTCCCTAGGACAAATGTTTGAAGGAATTAAGCCTGGTAATAGCAGGGATAATGGTTTTAACAAATGAAAAATTCTTTGATTCTCAATACTCATTTCTGATAGCTGTACTGGAGAGGTAAAAGTTCTCAATTTGGGAAGGAAATTTTGTATCTAACTGTGGTTTTAATTTACATATTTGCACCAAATTTAAGTAAAATATGTAATTTTACACTCACGTTCCTTTTTAAGTGAACATTTTGGTTTTGTGACCCAGTGAAGTAATATACTGTATTCAGTTTGGGGGAAAGAAGAAAAATGCAGAAAAACAAATTAAGGTATCATAATTCTACCACTGAAAATAACCTTAGAGAGAAAGGGCATTCTGTAAATCACCTTCCTTGATAAGAGTATAAGACAGATGGAGGATTTCATTCTTGAATTGTATGTCAGCAACATTTTAAGCTATTACTTATTTTTCTGAACCCTTATTTGCAGTTGTGTAATGTTCCATCACATAGATGAAAAATGCATTAATTGAATGATTCTGTATTGCTAGAATTTAGGTTGCTATCATCTTTTTTCTAAATTAAAAAAAAACAGTATTCTGAATGAATATTGTCATAGCCAAATTCTTCAACATATTCATGAATATTTTCTTAGAAACAATTCCTATGAGTGGCTAAAGGATATACACATTTTCTACTTGCTCCCACATATTGCCAAAATGTTCCTACTAAAAGTATAATGTGGTCATTTGATCACTCCTGATTCTCAATACTCAATCCTGATAGCTACATTTGAGAAACAATTTGAAAAGAAAACTCATATCTAAATATGGTTTTACATAGATCTGCCATATGATCCAGCAATCCCACTCTTGGGGATACACCCAAAGGAATGTGACACAGCTTACTCCAGAGGTACCTGCACACCCATGTTTATTGCAGCACTATTCACAAAAGCTAAGTTGTGGAAACAGCCAAGATGCCCCACTATCGAATGGATTAAGAAGATGTGGTATTTATGCACAATGGAATTTTACTCAGCCATGAAGAAGGATGAAATCTTATCATTTGCAAGTAAATGGATGGAACTGGAGAACATCATCCTGAGTGAGGTTAGCCAGGCTCAGAAGACTGATAATCAAATGTTTTCCCTCATATGTGGACTTCAGATCAAGGGCAAATACAGGAAGGGATTGGACTTTGGTCACATGATAAGGAGAGAGCACACAAGGGAGGTATGAGGATAGGTAAAAAATCCAAAAAACATGATAGTATTTGATGTCCTCAATACAAAGGAACTAATGCAGAAACTTTAAAGTGACAGAGGCCAATAGGAGAAGGGGTCCAGGAACCAGAGAAAAGACCAGATCAAGAAGAATCAACTTAGAATGTAACACATATGTACATGAAAGCAATGCGAGGAATCTCCCTGTATAGCTATTCTTATCTCAACTAGCAAAAACCCTTTGTCTTTTCTTATTATTGTTTATACTCTCTCTTCAATAAAATTAGAGATAAGGGCAAAACACTTTCTGCCTGGAAGGAAGGGATGGGAGGGGAGAGGGAGGGGGTGGGGGGAAAGGGAGGGGGCAGGGGGAAGGGGGGAAGAAATGACCCAAACATTGTATGCACAGATGAATAAACGAAATAAATAAATAAATATGGTTTTACACCATATATTTATAAAGAGATAATATGGGCATTTTTATACCCCTACATTCCTTTGCCTACTTTTCTGTAAAGATAGATGTCTTTTTAAAATTGATATGTAAAATACACTAATGTAATTTTCATATTTAACCTGTTGTGGCCTTATATTTCTTCTAGGGACTTTTAATATGCCAGTCTTATTTAGTCAAATCTATAATTCCTTCCCTTTGCCATTTTTAGCTTTAGAGTTACACTTGGAGATCATTTTTAAAAGTTTTTATACTTTATTTTTATTATTGTTATACTATGGGTACATTGTGGCATTTACAAAATTTCTTACAAAATATCATAGTTGAATCACCCCCTCCTTCCCTTTCTTTATCCCTCCTTCCCCATTCTTAGGATACTTCCAACAGGTCTCATTTTTCTGAGATCTTTTTTTACTTTTTTAAGTCATCCCCTCTACCATTCTCTTTTGTCCCCACCCCACCCCACCCCCAGATTCCTGGAGCAGTTTCAACAGGTATCATTTTTACATTTATATGCATATGTACACATTTTTTGTAACGTATTCACCCTCCTACCCTGTTTCCCCATCACCTTCCCACTTCTACTGGTGCCAGCCCTCCCCCTTGGACAGGACCCATTCTGTCCTCCTGTTTTCCGATTTTATAGAAGAAAAAAAGAGAAAAGATAAAATGAAAATCATGACATTTTAGCTTAAGATAGTGGTAGCTACACAGGGAGTTTCCTTGTGATGTTTCCATGTATATATGTATTATAACCCCAATTGGTTCATCACCTCTAATTTTCTTCATTCTACCTTAGTCCCTTTCTTATGGTAGTTTTGTTTGGTTTAAGATTTCTATTAATTCTTGTATAGAGAGTATATCAACCCTATTCAAGTTTTTAGTTTCCCTACCCCTCCTATGTGTGACCTCCCCTTAGTGTAACCAGTATTTCATAATATCGCTGCATTTGTATTAGGTCTATATTCCACATATGAGAGAGAACTTGTGGCCTTCTGATTCTGGCTAACTTCACTTAAGATGATGATCTCCAGTTCCATCCATTTACCTGTGAATGACAGAATTTCATTCTTCTTTGTGACTGGGTAAAATTCCATTGTGTATAAATACCACATTTTCTTAAACAATTCATCAGCAGTGGGGCATCTTGACTATTTCCATAGCTTAGCTATTGTGAATAGTGCTGCAATAAACATGGGTGTACAGGTGTCTTTGTTGTAAGCTGACTCACAATCCCTCAGGTATATTCCTATGAGTGGTTTGGCTGGATTGTATGGGAGGCTTATTTTTGTTTTTTTAAGAAGCCTCTATACTGTTTGCCATAACGGTTTTACTAGCTTACATTCCCACCAGCAGTCCATGAGTGTTCGTTTTTTACCCGCATCCTCGCCAACATTTGTTGGTGGTGATGTTCTTGATGGTAGCTATTCAACAGAAATAAGGTGGAATCTGAATGTGGTTTTGATTTGGATTTCCTTTATGGCTAAGAATGGTAAGCATTTTTCATGTTTTTTTTAGCTATTCGGACATCTTCCTTTGAAAAGGCTCTGTTCAGTTCATTAGCCCATTTCTTCATTGGGTCACTGATTTTGCGGGGAGTTTAGTTTTTGAGCTCCCTGTATACTCTGGTTACCAGTATCTTGTCTGATTTATAGCTAGCCAAAATCTTTTTTTAACCTAAAAATTATATGAACATTTGCTTATACTCTGTGAGGTTAGGGGTCATTGCCACACACTCCCAGAATCTCACAGACAGAAACAGTGTAAGTGTTATTAAGAGAAAGCAGAGAAGAAGTAGAATATACACTATCCCCACCCCTCACCTGGCATCATCCACTGCTCAGGTTTGCATGTGGTCAATATCCTAGCACAGGGGGGCCTTGAGTCAGTAAGGACACACATGTTAATAAGGGCAAGTAGAAATCTAAACAATCCATAATAGGTTATGACTCCTGCTCAGAGGATGGTCTTGTGAGAAAATAGGAGCCTATGGGCCCCAGAGGCTGTCCTTCATTAAACTAACCCAGACCTGCTGAGACATTTTTCTCCAGGGCAGACAGGGAAGAAAATACATTAGTCACCAGGACCATCTGACTTTGTCTCTCATTAACTAAAATTTTACGGCTGATTAATTTCTGGACTTAAATTTTTACCCTGAAATTCTCCACTAGTGTAAGGCAAAAATCTAATGTCTAATCTCTTTACAAAATGTTCTTGCTAGTTTTAATGATTTCTCAATTAGTTCTTTTGAATCTTGGAATAAATTACATTTTGTCCACAACTAATATTTCAGACTCTTTCCATGTTTATACATTTTTATTAATTGTGATGTGTCGTTTATCAGGCTGTAGCCTCTAATATAATCATAAACTTGTGTTAATTGCAGTGATTACAAGCAGTCTTACCTAGTAATCTAATTTTACTAAGCCTACGTCTATGGATTCATCTTTGCCTTCTCTTCATTTTTTATTTACTTGGAATCTGGCGATTTTTATTTTATTGCATTGTTACCACTCCCCATGGAAATAAGCAAGTGAGTAGTCCATGATTCTGTTACCTGGGTGGAGCTAATCAAACAAGTAGAAAGTGTGATGTGGTGTGGTGATTCTAGGTAAATGTCCTTGGTGCACAACAAACTTTCCCTCAGACTGACTGTCCTAAAGTCCAGAAAAAAAAGCAAGGATGGCCCATGTGCTTCCACCAAAGTCATTTTTTCGGTGTGGTTTTGTCTATTTGAGAGTAAAGATTATTTTCTCATTCTATCTGACTTTAGAATCTTCTTTTAATTGGCTACACATTTAAGTGGGAACACAGAGATGTCATACATCAATAATGTCCTCAAGCACCAATACTGTATATTAATCATTATTTGTATTCTATATATTTCAAAATGCACAGAACACGGTATGTACTGCTGTAGTCAAGGGCAATTCATTGCATAAAAATTAAGAAATATGCAAATCATTTAAAATTTCAAAATTTAGAAAAAAATGAGTTACAGAGCACAAATGTTCTACTTTAAATAATGCCAAATAATAAAACTGTGAGATTAGCATCTTAATCTCTCTAAAGTCTTAGATTAGGCCATCACCTTTTTAAGTATCAGTTTCATTATCTGTAACCTAAAAGCTATCGACCTTTTAATGTTTCTTCATATTGATTCTTTAGAAATTTTCTAGGTATATGATAATTTTATATATAAACCTTATTAACTAATGTTTACTACGCATTCAATAAATGCAGACACCGCACTAATAAGCACATCATCTATTCCATCTGATTTAAGGTATTCCATAATTCATTGAGTGGGTGTCATTACTACTTTCATTCTACAACTGAGGAAACTGTGGCTTAGAAAGGGTATATGATTTTCTGCCACTAATACCAGAATTTAAACTAGGAACCTAAAACTCTGATTCTGGAGCCTATGATCCTTTCCACAGAATTATTCTATGTACAATTATCAGAAACTGTCTTCTTTTCATTTTGAACACTCAGAAATATACCTAGGACTTGTCCATTCCCATGAGAAAAATGTCTAACTTTTTCCATAGTAAAAATGCAATAATTTTATGAGGGCTATGGTACTAATCTGATAAAACATTCTTAATTTTGACACTTTTGCAACTATAAAAGCCATTGAGACAAAGCTTATTTTTCATTTAAAATCTCACAACAACACAGGGATTCTAGCCTATATTATAATACATTTTCATTTGGAAGATAAATTTACACTGTCAAAGGAGAAAACTGATTAAACAGAAGCAGATTAAGTGCATGAAAATAATTTCAAGGTAGTATACCATTGAAGTGATTCCAAAAAGTGATGGATGTAATATAAGATCTTAAACTACATCAGAAACACCAGGATTTAGTAAAAGGGTAAAAGGGGAGTTCATTCACATAGAGGAAGAGAAAATTTTCTTTGGACTAGTTATATCAGATAATATGTTTGTTTAAGGAAAAATAAACAGGCGGGAAAAAGTTCTGCATACCTAACATGGAAAGAAAGCATATTTGTGCTAATATATTACAGAAACTGTTTCACTAAGGCTCATTCTTTCAAAAGTATTGCCCTCATACAGTGCCCAAGGTCAGTTTGAATTTTGGTAATATGCTATAAATAAGTGTGACAATGATGTCATTCGTGTTTGGACACCCTACCTTTAAAAAATATTTTTTCTCTTCATTATTCATGGATGACCAATTTTTTTCCTTTTGAGATCTGGTGAGCCTCAGCTTTTTGTTTTCTTTTGTTTTGTATCCCAATTTCACATAAGTTTCCTGCTGACAATCAATAACTTTCATTGCTTCATCATTAAAGGGAAATAATCAAATTTGGTGACAAGCCTTATAAAAACACTACTGTAACTATTTCAGGAAAATTATTGAACTACATTGCATCCATGTATGAAGATACATCTGAAGTGTACTGAAAGCTATTGAATAACAGGGAGATAGGGGTAGAGAATTAGAGGAGGTTAATTTGATTAAAGCACAATATATGATGTGTGAAATACCATAGCAAAACCCTTTGAACATGAGTATATACTTAAAAATGAAGGACAGGAATATAACACAGGGTGTTATCCACCCAAACAGAGGTAGAAAACAATGTGAGGGAGAGAGTGAACGAAGAGGATGAAGTAGAGTGAATATGGTCAGGGTATTTTGTATACCCATATGAAAATAGAACAATGAAACCCATTGAAATTGTTTTAAGCAGTGTGTGTGGGTGAACCTAATTAAGATACATTGTAAGCACATATGGAAATGTCACAGTGAAATCCCAATGTACAACTAATATAGTCTAATAAAAATGTGAAGAAAAAAATAAATGAACCGTCACAATCTTAAACACAGTTTTCAGACCTTAAAGATTTCCTGGGTGTGTAATAGTAGTGGTGTGAAAGATGAGGAGCAGCAGAACCTCATTTCACATTTATAACAACATATCCATGAGGTACAAGTAAGAGACTTTTGAATCTGTACTCATCATTAATATTGGTCTTTAGATACAATACCTCTGAAGTACTGAATTCACATTTACATTTTTAAATAAGATTAGCAATGAAAGAATTTATTTTCTAGATCCATCAGCTCACTAACTACGTGGCTTAACCTCTGTAAGACTCAGTGTTCTTGTTTATCACTGTCATTGTTATATACTACATACAGAATAAAAAATAGCTCACAAGTACCCAATTCAGTAGCACATATACTAAAATTGAAACAATAGAGAGAATGTTAGCATGGCCCTTAAACAAAGCTTATAGGCAAATTCATGAAGCATTCCATGGTTTTCCATCCAATGACATGGTCTTAGATGCACAAATCCCAAATCAGAAACACACAAAATATGAAAAGAAAGATAATGACTCCTTCAAATGTCAATAATTCCACAATAATGGATAATAGTGACAATGAAATGGATGAAATCCCAGACAAGGAATTGAAACCAATGATTATAAGAATGAGCAATGAAATTAAAGAAGATATTAATAAATGTCTGAATAAATTTCAAGAGAAAACAAACAGCTGAGTGAAATAAGGAAGAAATTTCAGGATATAAAGAATGAGCTTAATAAAGATATAAGAACACTGAAAAAATTAATTTGAAATTCTGGAAATAAAAAGATCAATTAACCAGATTAAAAACTAAGTTGAAAGCCTCCTGAACAGACTGGATCAGGTTGAAACAGACCTTCTGGGCTTGAAAAGAAGGTAGATGGGTCAGAGCATTCAGATAAAGATAAAGAAAAACAATACTATGAAGACCTCTTGGACTTCATTAAAAAACCAAACCTACTAATCATGGGAGAAGAGGTACAAGCTAAAGGTATAGAAAATATATTCAATAAAATAAAGGCAGAAAATTTTCCAAATCTTGGAAAACAGGTGGTCATAGAGACAAGACCAGAAAAAAACCTTTGTGGCATATTACAGTTAAAACATTAAGCACACAGAACAAGGAAAGAATATTGAGAGCATCAAGTCATACTCAAAGGCAAGTTAACTCAGAATGACAGCCTTCTCAACAGAAACATGGAAATCAAAGAGGGCCTGGAATGATGTATTTCAAGCCTGGAAAGAAAATAACTGCCTCCTTAGATTAGCTATGCTTCATAATTCAAAGAGAAATAAAAACCTTCCATGAGAAACAAAACCCAGACGAATTCATGATCACTAAGGCAGCATTACAGAAGATATGCAAAGAAATCCTACAAAGAAGAGGATGATAAATACAGCAAAAATGCAGGAAAAAACAAATCTCATAGGATGAGTAGATAAGTAAAGGAATATACTACAAAAAATAATAAAATGACAAAATTACTGTATACCTTCCACTAGTAACTGAATATTAATAGTCTCAATTCTTTAATCAAAAAACACATACTGTACATTGATTGCATTAAAAAATAAGACCTCACTATTTGTTACCTACATGAAATGCACTCTACTAGTAAAGACAAACATAGACTTAAAATAAAATGATGGAAAAAGATTTTCCAAGCAAATAGAGACCAAAAACAAGCAGGAATAGCTGTACTTATATATAGCAAGGCAAATGTCAAACTAAACTTAGTCAGAAAAGACAAAGAAAGTCATTTCATGGTGATAAAGGGAACAATACATCAATGGGAATAACAGTTATAAACATGGACACACTAAATGTTGATGCACTCAGTTTCATAAAACAAACACTACTGCATTTAAAAACACAGACAGACACCAGCACTATAATAATGAATGACTTAATACCTCACTCACACCAATAGATGGGTCACCCAGACAAAAATAAATCAACAAAAAAAACCTTTAGAATTAAACAGCAATGTAAACTAAATGGACTTAACAGATTCTACAAAATATTAAACCTGATACTCACAGCATACTTATTATTCTCATTAGCTCATGGAACATTCTCTAAAATGGTCATATTTGGTACATAAAGCCAGTCTCAACAAATGTAAGAAAATGGAAATAATTTCCTATATTTTATCAGACTACAATGGAATAAAATAAAATTAGAAATCAACAGCAAACACAGAAAGTATTCAAACACAGAGACACTGAGCAATTCACTTTTCAAAGATCAAAGAAATAGGAGAAAAGGTTAGTTCGAGAAGAATTAATCTAGAAGGTAACACACATGTACAGGAAAGCAATGCGAGTCAACTCCCTGTATAGCTCTACTTATCTCAACTAGCAAAAACCCTTGGTCCTTCCTATTATTGATTATACTCTCTCTTCAACAAAATTAGAGATAAGGGCAAAATAGTTTCTGCCTGGTAGCAAGGGGTTGGGGAACAGAAAGAGGGGGAGGGGTAGAAAAGGGAGGGTGGGAGGAGAAATGACCCAAACATTGTATGCACATATGAATAAAAGAAAAAAAAAGAAAAAGAAAAATATAAAATAAAAATTCCTACAATCAAATAAACATGAAAATATAACATAAAAAAGGCGGTGCTAAGAGGAAAATTTGTGCTTATGAATGCCTAACTTAAAAAAATCAGAAAGATTTAATGATGTACCTCAAGTTTTTAGAAAAACAAGAGCAAGCTAAATCCAAAAGAAGTTGACAGAAAAAGAATAATAAAATTCAGTTCAGAAATTAATGAAATAGAGAAGGAAAGAACATAAAGAATCAATGAAATAAAGAGTTAATTCTTTCAATAAATAAAATTTACACCTCTTTGCCAAACTACCCTGAAAAAAAGCAGTTGGCCAAAACTATTAAAATTAGAAATAAGAAGATGTATATCAAAGCAAACACCAATGAAATTTATTATGGAATGTTTTGAAATCTTACATTCTAATAAACTGGAAAATCTAGAAGAAAGGATAAATTTCTAGATGCATGCAGCCTTCAAAATTGAATGAGGAGGATATGAACTACTTAAATAGATCTATAATGTGCAACAAGGCTGAAGCATTCATAAAAATCTCACAACAAAGAAAATCCAGGACTGGACAGGTTCAAAGCTGAATTCTACAAAACCTGTAAAGAAAAACTAACACCAATGCTGTTCAAACTATTCCATAAAACAGAAAGGCAAGGCATGCTGCCAAACTCATTCTACAAAGCCAGTATTGCCCTGATACCAAAACAAATAAGGATACAACAAAAAAAAGAAATCTATAGACTAATTTCTCTGATGAACCTAGATATAAAAATTCTCAGTAAAATACTTCCAAACCAAATTCAACAACACATTAAAAATATCACATATCACAATAAAATTGGTTTCATTCTAAGAATGCAACAAGTTTCAACATAAGCAAATTAATAACCAAAATATAGCATGTGAACAGAATAAAGAAAAAAAATCACATGACTAATTCAATAAATGACTAATTTAACAATGCTTTTCATGGTAAAAGTCCTGAAGAAACTAGGATTAGAAGGAACATACCTCAACATAATAAAAGTTGCATATGATAAACCTACAGCCAACATCATATTAAATGGGGAAAAGTCTGACACCATTTCCTCTAAAGTTTGGAATGAGACATGGGCATCTTCTCTCTCTTTTCTGCTTCCGTACAACACTTAAGTTCTTAGCTAGAATAACAAGGCAAGAAAAATAAAGAGATACAAATAGGAAAGGAAGAAGTCAAATATCCCTATTTGCTACTATTGATGCTATATGATACTATTTAGTATCATACTAAAGACCCTAAAGATTCACCCCCCCCCAAACTCTTGGATCTGATAAAGACTTTTAGCAATGTAGCAGGATAGAAAATAGAAAACATTACTATCTTTTCTATGTATGAACAATCAATAGGCTGTGAAAGAAATCAGGAAATCAATACCATTCACAAAAGCCTAAAACAAATGTGCCTGGCAATAAACCTAACTGATGAGGTGAAAGACTTCTACAGTGAAAACTATAAAACACTGAAGAATACATTAGAAGTTGTAGACTCCCAGGTGATGATTAGATATCAATCAAAAGTTTCGCTTGAACAAGGTTTGCAATTTGGGCAATGTCATCCACAGAAGGAAGATGTTGTGTATGTATGTATGAGTGTGTGTTTGTGTGTGTGTATGTGTGTGTGTGTGTGTATGACATATCCCATAACCTAACAATTTCATTTGTAGGTATATACCCAACAGAAACTCATGTACATATGCACACAAAGATATACACAAAAATATTCAAAGCACCATTAATCATATAGCCAAATATTTCAAACAATCCACTATTTATAAACAATAAGACAAAAAAATAGTGTTATCATGTAATTGAAAACCAGGTAAATGAAATAATACACATTAGAATATACATGACAATACAGTGATTCTCACAAACAACACATTTAGTGAAAGAAGTCGGACAGTATGGTTCTATTGATATCAATAAAAAATGACAAAACTGTGCAATGGTATTTGAAATTAGAACAGTGGTCATCTTTGGGAGTAGGGTTAAGATAAGAAAGTCAATTAGAAACATACTCTATCCACAAAAAAAGAATGGGCACACATGGGTGTCAATAATGTCCTTTCCCTAATTCTGGGTAATGATCAAAGTGCTGGCCCATTTTTCAGTAATTCATTGAACTTTAGGCACTTATGAGTTGCATAATTTTATGTGTACACTATACATCAATTTTTGAACAAAAGAACAAGTTTGTTTAACACTGAGAATTGGGGGATTATCAAGAAGCTCCTCAGAATGCCCAAAACTTTAATAGCAATTGAAGATATTTAAATTTTTAACCTAAAATGGCCAATAAATTTTAAAAGAAAAAGGTGAAAGCTATCTCCAAAAGTCAAAGTGCAGAAACACTATTTATATTGCTCTAGAAACAGGTAACTAAAAGAGGACAGATTTTTTGTCCCTTGAAATCTAATTATTAGATCTTGCTAAAATGAAAATAACAACCTACAAAGAAATTAGGAGCCTCTCAAAATCTTTAAATTATTTGAGAAAAAGCTGGGTGGCCATCTGTCAGAGAAGTGACAAAGGGGAGTTATGTGACCAGAAAAAGACTGAGCCTAGTAAACTTAGCTCCATTCATTTATAAGATGCTATGGTTTATGATAAAATTAACATCAAGCATGAATCTGTCCCTCTTCTTTTCTCTCCTTTCCTCCATAATCCATCTCTTCCCTCTTCCACCTACAAAATGATAGTAACAGAAGATGAGGTCTTTAACGTTCTCAGTTCTTCATTCAGAAGAGTTCACAAAGCCCTAAAGATGTAATAGAGGCTCCCTGCAAAAGTCACCTATAGAGTGCTTTGTGTTCTGTGCCAAATTCACTTTCCCCAAAGAAGACAGTATTTTGGAGCTGGATGTTACTCCTTCCCAAATATTTTTCCAAGAATCTTGGAGAATTTCACTACTTTAGAAAATGCACGAGAAAATATCTGCACAATTTCCCTTGCTACATAAATATTTCGTATCCAATTACAGACGTCAAAGTGGTATGCATCATCACTTCCATGACACCTCAATCCACAAGAACCCCCAGGACAACAAAAACTTATCAAATTTTACATTCATCCTAGAGTATATTAGTTCTCAAACAACTGAGATGCCATTTTATTTGATCACTCTTTACCTACTCCAATATGATGTAGAGCATTTAGATCAAAACATCACCTCATTGCTATCAAGTAGTATCTTTTGCAAAGCAATGGATACACACAAAATTTTGGACAAACCACACGTAGACACTACTAATAAAAGGGAAGCAGGCATAGTTGAGCTTATTTCAAGGAGGAAAAAAAGAGGAGGGATGGTGAGGGAAGGGAGAAAAGAGAGAGTTACCACCAAGAAAGAAACCAATCTTATCAACAGAACTCTGGAGGAGCTCAGCATTCAAAAAATTCAGTAATTTGGAAGGCAAGGAGTGCAAATTAGGGTAAAGATAAGAAAGTCAATTAAAAACATGCTCTATCCACAAAATAAGAACTATCAATACCGAGATAGTCATGCTCCTCAAACAATCAGGCAAAAAATTGAAGAATAATGTCTACAGAAACTGAAAAAAGTCCTTGAGGAGATCTTGGATCTTGGTGCAGAAGAGAAAGACAATCACATTTAGGAGCTCCTCAAAGCTCTCTAAACAATCACAAGTTAATGTAGAACTTACAGCCACAGTAACAAGGTGACCACGGCTAGGCACACAGAGTTCATCGTCAGCTTGTATGCTACCGTTTTATTAAATATGAATGAATAACCAAGGGTCACTGCATATTTGAGAAAAATCTTCCAACATGATACAAACAAATATATGCCAAAAAAATTTACCATGGAAGACATAGAAGTAATTCAGGAAATGGAAGAAAATTTAAAAATAAAACAGAATCTGTATTCTCTGCAGGGATCAAATAAAAACACAATAGTAAGTTGGAAGAACTTCAAATAGAATAAATGTGATAAATAAACTGAAAATGACATATAAATTAGATTACACTCATACATAATGCACGGTCCAAAAAGGGTAATAAAAAAGGAATGGTGATACCCCCGTTGAGCTCAGTCCTAGCATGAGTAAATGATAAGAGCATGATAGTAAAGGAAGAGAAATGGGTGACAAGATTAATAGACTCAACAACCTCAGGCATCCTGAGTAATTTTAGGATCTGGAAATTACCTAAATATTTAACCAGCTATGGTGATACACACCGGTAATCCCAGCACTCCGGAAGCTGAAGCAGGAGGATCGGGAGTTGGGCTACATAATGAGACAAAATAAATAAGAAAATACCCAAATATTTAGAAACAAAATAACTTAGTAAATTCATGTGCTACAGGAAAATCAAAAGGAAAATAGTAATTTAAACTTCCTGAAAATGAAAGCACAGCCTGTCCAAATATCTAACAGAGCAAAAGCACTACTCTGACACCACCAACAACAGGTTTTGGCGAGGATGCTGGTAAAAAGGAACCCTCTTACACTGTTGGTGAGAATGTAAACTAGTACAACCACTCTGGAAAAAAATTTGGAGGCTACTTAAAAAGCTAAACATTGATCTACCACTTGATCCAGCAATACCACTCTTGGAGATATACCCAAAAGACTGTGACACAGGTTACTCCAGAGGCACCTGCACACCTATGTTTATTGCGGCACTATTCACAATAGCCAAGTTATGGAAACAGCCAAGATGCCCCACCACTGATGAATGGATTAAGAAAATGTGGTATCTATACACAATGGAATTTTATGCAGCCATGAAGAAGAATGAAATGTTATCATTCGCTGGTAAATGGATGGAATTGGAGAACATCATTCTGAGTGAGGTTAGCCTGGCCCAAAAGACCAAAAATCGTATATTCTCCCTCATATGTGGACATTAGATCAAGGGCAAACACAACAAGGGGATTGGACTTTGAGCACATGATAAAAGCGAGAGCACACAAGGGAGGGATGAGGATAGGTAAGACACCTAAAAAATTAGCTAGCATTTGTTGCCCTTAATGCAGAGAAACTAAAGCAGATACCTTAAAAGCAACTGAGGCCAATAGGAAAAGGGGACCAGGAACTGGAGAAAAGGTTAGATCAAAAAGAATTAACCTAGAAGGTAACACACACACACAAGGAAATTAATGAGTCAACTCCCTGTTTGGCTATCCGTATCTCAACCAGAAAAACCCTTGTTCCTTCCTATTATTGCTTATACTCTCTCTTCAACAAAATTAGAGATAAGGGCAAAATAGTTTCTGCTGGGTATTGAGGGGGTGGGGGGGAGAGGGAGGGGGTAAAGTGGGTGGTAAGGGAGGGGGTGGGGGCAGGGGGGAGAAATGACCCAAGCTTTGTATGCACATATGAATAATAAAACAATAATAAATAAATAAATAAATAAAAGCACTGCTCCGAGCACTGAAGCATCTGTATTAAAAGGTGAAAGAGCTCAAATCAGTGGCCTAAGAAACCACAGAAAAAACACATTAAACCCAAAATAGGAGAAAAGAATAAAAACTAAAGAGCAGACATCAATGATGTCTTTCTTTTGCATACACAAATGGTATGCAAAATCAACTAATGTAATAGCTAGTTCTTTGGGAAGATCAGTAAAATCAATAAATCTTAGCAGAACCATTGAGGAAAAAAAAGACAACACAAATTACCAGTGCCAGGAATATTGACAGTGTGAATATTGCTATAGATCCTGTAAACATTAAAGTTTAAAGAAAATCATGAATAATTTTATGCCAATAAATTTGACAAATTTCAAGTGACAACACAAAGCAAGCATTCAATGAAATACAGCTACCTTAATTATAACTTCAACTATTAATACTGCAAAGTCCCTAACTTTGTCAAGCATAATAAGGAGCACAGGTTTTTTTTTTAATGGATATCCCCAATCCTTTTGTTTGTATTTTGTTGAGATAGGGTCTCATTAACGTTCTCCAGGCTGGCCTCAAACTCATGATCCTCCTGTCTCTGTCTCCTGAGTAACTGAGATTATAGGTACGTAGCACCATGCCTAGCTCTATTCTTGCTATGTTGACTATAATGAAATCATTGGTTCAGATTTAGATCCTCCCTTTAACTTCTCTACCCAGGATGCATAAATGTAAAGATCAGCAATGGTCAGACATCTAAAAACAGGTCTGAGGAAGAGCACCTGTCAATATAGACACTGCTTTTCTCATCTAAAAGACACAATCCTCTCTGGGTGCCGGTGGCTCACGCCTGTATTCCTAACTACTCAGGAGACAGAGATCAGGAGGATTGCAGCTCAAAGCCAGCCTGGGCAAATAGTTCTCGAGACCCTGTCTCACAAAAAACCTCTCACACAAAGAAAAGGTTGGTGGAGTGGCTCAAGGGGTGGGCCCTGAGTTCAAGCCCCAGTACCACAAACACACGCACACAAAGACACAACCCAGCTGTAAAATACGTTCTTCCCCAGGGGCCCAGGAGTGGAGAAAAGGAATAAAGCCTAGTCTGTGTTCCATTTTCAGCTGTACCATTCAGATAAACAGAATAATTGCTTCAAAACCTAGGTTGTCACAAACACTTAGTAAATTCACCACATACTGGCATTGTGGAGGGAGAGAGATCTCAGCACAATTGCTAAATTTCTGGTTGTGATACAAGCAATACTGAGAGTGTATGGATCAACCTCTTAAACTATTAAATTATATCCAACTAGAAAATCAGAAAAAAAAGTCTTTTGAATATGATGCAATGCAACTTTCCCCTAACAGCACAAGTTTTTTTCTGCCAAATTCACTGTATTTTGCAAATTAGATTGAATGATAATAATTTACACATGTTTTAAACAGGAATCATTCTTTATATCTTTCTCATTGCTCTGAAGGTTCCCTGATGTTTATTACTTGTACAAGTATTCTTTGACAACTTATTTCCACTGGAAACTTCCCTATGAAGTCTACTTTTAATTTTATGAAGTGGAACTTCATAAAATTTGTTCATTTGTTGACTATTTAGTTCACTCATTTCTAATAATATATTCATGTATTAAGAATTTTTCCTTCTCTCATTTTTTTTGTATCTCCACAATATGAAAATCATTGCATTTAACATTAGGCATCTAGACATGCAGAGGTTTTCTTCCTAACAGTTTTCGGATTTGAAAAAAAAAATATTACTGTTATGTTGCCTCAGTGAATATGAAAAAGGTCAAATAGTCTCACGGACATATTTGGTTCCCATTCCATATGTCCTAATCCCAAACTCTCTGTAAATTTTTCCTCCATTTTACAGAGTAGCAGCTTTTATTTTGTCATTAACATAAAAGTTTTAAAAAGTAAAATTCCACTAATTTTATATTTTACTGACTCCACCCCATTTTGAACTGCATTTCCCAATCATTTGTAGCAATTTTTCAATGGCTATTAATATTTGCATTGGTGTTGAAAAGAAAGTTGGAAGAACTGAGTTTAGAGGAAGTAAGATCTTTCTGCAATGCACAGAAAGTACCTTATGGTTCAGATCTAAAATGTCCCCCAAAGGCTCTTGTGTTGAAGGTTTAGTCCCCAAAGCAGTAGGTTCAGAGTTAGCTGTATCATGATGGCTCTGATCTCATCGGTGGATTAATCCATTGATGGCATTATTTGGAGGTGGAAACTTAGGAGGTGGAACCTTCCACGCTCTTGCATTCCCTCTCGCTAACTCCTGTTTCCCATGAGGTGACAGCTTTGCTCCACCAAGCTCTTCTGCCATGAAGTCCTCACCATAAGTCCAGAAACATGCAAACCTCTGAAACCCATGAGCCCAAATTAACCTTTCCTCTTGTAAGGTGATTTTCTCAGGTATTTTGTTATATAGCAATGGAAGCTGGCTAATATAAAGCAAGAATCCTAGACTTTCTTCTGGATGGAATTATTAATTTATTCCCACAAAAGGATTCTGCTGAATGATTATCCTTTCTATGTTAGAGATAAACTTACTAATTTTAAGGTTGTAGTTCAGGTTCCCTTTTAGTTATACACCACAAATTGGACTCTAAGTTAAATTAAAAGGAAGATTTACTAGAATGGCCCTGTACTCCCAGATTCAAAGTCCATAAAGGGGTTAATTTCAATGACTCCTTAGCTCTGTCTTTCAATTTGGAATATCGCTTCCCAGCAGAAAGAATCGTACTGGCCTCAGATGAATTGGTTATCTAGGTGGACAGAGTTGGATAGGACATCCATGACCTCCAGAGGACCTCTTCTAGATCTGGGCTCCATTCCCAAAGAAAAAAAAAAATGTGAATTGTCATTCCAAGTTTTGACCTCTTAGCTACATTTTTAGTTTATTTCTTTATAAATATTTTACTAGACACAATAAACTTACCAGTAGTTGGTCATTTAAATTTTTTCCAAATGCCTCATAATCTGTTACTTGCCTTCATTTATGACTATAAAATAATTCAAATATAAAGAATTTAGAAGAATATTGATAATGAATATTTATTAACATAATGAACATAATTAATACTAATGTGGCCAATACCCAGATAAAGTAGATTACTTAGCTCTCCCATTTCGGTACTGTAACTCTTATAGAAATAAAACAAAACATAAAGACCTATTCTG
This sequence comes from Castor canadensis, assembly GCF_047511655.1. Lineage (NCBI taxonomy): Eukaryota > Metazoa > Chordata > Mammalia > Rodentia > Castoridae > Castor > Castor canadensis. Next base: position 88,229,064 of record NC_133394.1, read on the forward strand.
CAGTATTTCCCTTTCCCACCTCCTCCTACCTTGCACAGTATACCCACTTTCCTAAACTCAGTGTATGTCATCCCATGTAATTTTCACATGCTCGGCACATGAATGTATTCTTTAAGAATTATTATTTTGTGACTTTCAAGTTTTATGTAAATGTTTTAGTAATAGCATTCATTATGAAGCATTTGCGATGTTCTGAATGCTGTTCTAAGCACCTTACCTATATTAGTTCAGTTAATTCTCACATCCATTTTACTAACTTCGTTCAGTTATTAATCCAATTTGCAAACAAGGGAACTGAGATGCAGAATGGCATAGAGCTTGTGAGTGCTCAAGGGTCATTCTGCACCTATCCTTCTGAAATGTGCTTTTCCTCTCAATAGGATGTTTTCCAGATGATACACTGGTAAAGAGATACCTCTAGTTTTTTCACATCCTTGGATACAGTCCTATTGCACAAATGACAATAACTTGTTTTCTTGTTTATGAGCACTTAGGTTGTTCTGCTATGATAAGCAATGCTGCGGTGTTTTTCTCTCAGCTATGTATCTGCCAGTTTAAAAATTATGTATGCACATTTCTTTTTACTAGATGTTGTTAAACTGCATAATTTGCCATGTCCTTCCTCAGCACCTTTTTTTTTTAGTTTATGCAAGGTCAGCACTATTGCCTTCAATAGAATTTGTCTGTATATACCAGGTTAAGAAATGTCTCATGTATTTTTATCCTCTTAAAAAGCATTTGTAATGAATAATTGCTAAAATTTATTAAACTGGTTTCTTGTCTAATGAGCTAATCATATTGGCTTATCTTTATGAATTAATGTGGGCTACCTCCATAACAGAGTTTTTAAACTGAAGCTGCTTAAAGATATAGATTATCCTTGGTCACAATGTATAACTTTTTCAGTACACTAAAATATAATTTGGTATTCTGCATCTATGACCTGAATCAAATGATATTTTCCATAATTTCCTTTTCTTCTGTTGTCATTATCTAATATAAAATTTATATATTTTCCAGAAAACTAATATGATAGAGCTCTCATTTCTGTCACTATTTTATTTTCCCTTCTCCAGTTTGTACAAGACAGACATTATCTGTTCCTTCCAATATTAGAAAGCAAATCTGTGCTATCTTAGGCCTGCTGAATTCTAGGGAGGCAATCTTTAACAGAACTAGGGGAGACTTTTTTATGATTTTTTTGTTTTTCTTTTGTTGTTTTATATTGCTCTTTACCTTTTTATTAGTTTAAAATAGTTGTACAGGGGGTTTTGTTGTGACATTTCCTTATAGAATGTATCCCAGTTTGGTTCATTTCCCTCAATATTCTCCCTCTTCTGCCCCCCTTCTTAAAATGATTTCTACAGGTTTTAATGTTCCATATTCATACATGCATAGAAAGTTAAATCCTTTTTTAAAATGGTTGTTAGTTTATTGAATTTTATTTCTGCCAGTATCAATTCCAGTAATTTATATTTCTCTAAATATTTATCTGCATCATCTAATTTTAAAGATGTTGGCATAAATGTATTTTTGTTATTCCTTTAAAAATAGTTCCAAATCTCTATGTTGTTATTTAAAAATTATGTGTGTTTCAAATTTTTCTTCATCGGTTTTGCTAAACTTTTTATTATTTTTATTAATCTTTCAAAGAATCAACTTTTAGCATTGTGAATCCTAGTGATTATCTCTGTAGTTCCAATTTCTCACCTCATCTGAAAAATGTTCATCTTTATGATTTCCTTAAGTTTAACATTTTTCTAGCATTTTAAACTAAAGACTTAACAAATTTATTTGATAATTCATTATGGTTTAAATGATGGGATCTTGTGAAGTGACTAGAAGATAGGGCTCTGACCTAATCAATGGATTAATATATTTGCATTATTGGGAGGTGATGAAGACTAGGAGATGAGGCCTACTTGGAGGAAATAGGCACTGGGGTCATGACCTGGAAGAACATGCCTTGTCTCTAGCTCCTCTCTATCTTTCTCTCTCAGCTTCCTGGCCACACACTCCGACTACCGTGGTGTCCTGCTTCACTTCAGGTCTACAGCAATAGAGCCAGCTGACCATGGTCTGAAAACTCAGAAATCATGAGCCAAAATAAATCTTTCCTCCTTTTAAATTGTTTCTGTCAGGTATTTGTCACAGCAACAAATAAATGGTTTTTGTTGTTACTATTATTTAAATGAATGAACTTATAGCTATAAATTTTTCTTCTAGTAATGCATTAGCCAATATAAAGTAATTTCACTTTTGCTTAAATAGTTCATAAATTTTATTGTGATAACTTCCTTATGGTATGTACTTTTTTCCTTTTGATTTTTTAATTTTTATTTTCTTGCATTATAACCAGAAAATGTGCATGTATATAACTCGCTCAACATTTATTCAGATTCACTCTGTTTCTCACCAAAGATGTGGTAGCCCTGAAAATGATATGTGAACTTGAACTTAAATATATAGTGTTTTAACTGTTTAATTTATTCATTTCAGAGAGAGAGAGAGAGAGAGAGAGAGAGAGAGAGAGAGAGAGAGAAAGGCAGAGAGCTTAATATAAAAGTATATACACATCTGCAGCACTGGAACTCTGTAGCAGATGTTGGTGGTGCCCCTCCAAGACCCCTGTCCAGGCAGGTGCACCCAGCTACAGACCTTGCAGCTGTTAACAGCTAATGGTTACCACCTGCACCTTCCTCAAAAGGACTGCTCTACTCCTGCCACCTCCCACCTTTGTGACAGCTAATGATTAACTGACTGAGAGAGAAGGAGGAGGGTGGAAGTGTATACAAGCATATCCCCCTTGCCTTAAGGCAGAACAAACTCTGTGAACCATTTCACACTCCATGGCTTTATGTGTGATCTGACTAAGACTAGATTTCCACTAAAACCATATCTTTGCCTGACTTCTTTGTCTGTTGTATCCTTGCTTTCCTCACACCCTTACACATTTCACAGAAGAGAAACTTCCCAATAAAATCATTTGCACTGAATCTGCATCCTAGACTCTGTTTATAGGAATGTGACCTATAGTATTTATAATTTATCAAAAATATACTGTTAGGCCTGTATATGCTTTACACATTATATGGTTTTATTCTAGAAATAGCTCAGTAGTGTGAAAACTATCTCCATATTTTGGGTGGGGAAGCTCAGACTGCATAAAGTTGAAGAACATGTGCTTAGCTTATAATAAGAGGTAAATCCAAGAATCAAATTCAGATAATGTGTCTCCATAACCTCTGCTCATTCCTGTTTGTCTCAGTGTACATGTATCATATTTTATGAAAGGGAATAAAAAAATTAAAGATAAAATTAAAGATTTATACATTTCTAGCAAAATGGAAATTGATATGCATTTTGTTTTCCAAACTGTGATGTGATTTGTTTAAAATGAAGACAAGATTTTATGAGTCATATAATTTCCATAAGAGTTTATTAGTGGACAAGGCTGGATTCTATTAAAAGGAAATAAACATCTATATAATACCTTCATTTTCTTGAAAGGGAACATTTTATAGAAGTTGGAAAATAGTAAGGAGGAAAAGATCATGTCAACACAATGTTATTGGTCATATACAACACAATCTTATGCTTCATAGAGATTTCAACACAGGAAATGGGTATATTAGAAAGTGCCTAATTCATGGGTTTTCCTGACCCAGGTACAGTGGTTTCTTTGAATGACTTTGAAGGAAAAGTTGTAAGCAGTGTTTTCATACCACCTTCAATAATGTGCATTTCAAAGCCAAAACTAGTCAGCCGTTTAACTGTTTACATAGTCAACATTCAGTGGGAAAATAATTGTCAACAGGTCCCACACAGAATGCCATGTTGACCTTTCAATATAATTCTCATGAGTTTTCTAATTATGTAGGTAATATATAATTTTTGTTTCTTCCATTCACAAATCAAGAATTCTTAACTACAACAGCTGAAAAATGACAGTCCCTACCCTTAGCTATTTAGTCACTTAAAAGAATTATATGATCCTCTTACAATGGAAAAACTGTAAGGAGGACTCTTGTCTTATCTGTCTTTGTTTTTGACAAAGAGCAAAGTGGTATGCACAGAGAACATTAAGAAAATGGACTGTGGTTTGCTATAACACCAAAAACATTTAAGTTCTCATAATATCTTGTCAATGACCAACAATCTTTAGACCCTAAAAAAATATGTACTCAACTGTTGTCACAAAGAACTACCAATTATACTTTTGAAAGAGAAATTCAAACCTATTTAATGCTTCCCTTAAAAACTCCCAGCAAAAGCACTTCATATTTTCTACACCTATTTCATTCTAATTTTAGTGGTTATAAATCATACTATTTTAACAAGTTCTTATCATGAATCATGCAGTTCCAAGTATTTAATCTATACTTTTTCAAACCTCAATCAACATTAAAATGAGGGTACTCTTTTAATCCTCACATTACAGAGCAGAGTACTGGGGCTTAGAAATTGCTTAGAAATGCTTAGAAATTACCTAAATCATAGGTTTTCCTAACCCAGAAGACATTTTACATTGTATAGTACTGAAAAAGCAGTGAGTCTGGAGCTAAGTCTAGTCACTGACTAACTCTAGCTTCTAAGTTTATTTAAACACTGAGCTAAACCAAATCCTCCAAAGTCAGTATCATAATTCTATTCCCATTATCAAAATTATCATCTGCTGTTCCCTCTCCATTGAATCCCCTAAATAGAAACATGTGAGCACTCTTCCTCAATTCCCTCTGTTTTCTACATCAAAACAATTCACATGGGAGCTGAGAGTATATCTCAATGGTAGAGCATGTGCTTAGCATGTGTGGAACCCTATGTTTCCTCTCTAGCCCCCAAACAAACAAATGCACGTGGTTTACAGATTTTGTCTCTTAAATTGTTATTCAAAACCATCTTTTCCCACCACTAATTCTGTCATTTCTTTATCCCATCCTTTCATGATCTATTGTCTGAACTGTTAACAATGGCCTCTCAGGTGACTTCCCTGTCTCACCCATGACCATCATCTTGCATCCCAACAGACACAAGCTTCTTTCCACATACTGCATCCAGTGTACCATTTTATTTTTTATTATTAACATGTAAGAGTTATACAGGGGGTACAACATTTACATTAAGTCTTTATAATATATCATAATTATGTTCACGCCCTCATCTTTCTCCTTTATTCCCCTTCATCCTTTCTTAGAACAATTTTGACAGCTTCATTGTTCTATTTTCAGACATGAATACAAAATACTTTCAATTTATTCACCTTCCTTCACCCTCCCACTGCTACCCACCCCTGGACAGGACCTGATTTACTTTCCTGTCCTTCATTGATTAAAAATGACAACTAGCAAAAATGCTTTGTCTTCGTTATTAGGCTTGTGTCTTTTCTTCAAAAAAATTAGTGATAAAGGCAGAACAGGACCTGCCTAGCACTGAGTGGGGGAGGGAGGCGAGAGTGGGGAAGGGGGGCAAGGGGAAGAAATGACCCAAACAATGTACGAACATGTGAATAAATGAATAATTTAAAAAAAGAACATTTTTGTTTATGATAAATATATAGGAGATGTCACTGTGACATTTCCATACATACATGTATTATACTCTGAATTGGTTCATCCCCTTCATTATTCTCCTTCTTTCACCATTCCCCTCCTTATGATGACTTCAACAAGTTTCAGTGTTCCATACTCACACTTGTATAGAAACTACACCAGCCATTTTCACCCTCTTTACTTTCTTCATTTATTCTCTCTCTCACTAGTGCCCTCCCCTTACCATGACATGTTTTATGTTCCTGTCCTTCATTGTTTAGGTGTCTGTTCATTGTTAAGTGGGAATTTTGCCTTGGTATTTTACTCACAAATACATTGTGTTTAAGTCATCCAACCCCTCTCCACTACTCTTCCTCACTCTTTTCCCCTCATCCTGTGTTTTTAAAAAATTTTTAAAAAATTATATTATTGTTGTAATGGGGGTACATTGTGATGTGCAAAAGTGCTTAAAATATATCTTAATTAAATTTACCCCCTCCATCATTCTCCATTATCTTCCCCCCCATTCTTAGAATAGTTTCAGCAGGTCTCATTTTTCCATTGTCACATGAGTGCACACTATTTCTATCATATTCACCTTCTTATACCCTTTCCTTATATCTTCTCCCCTCCCATTGGCACCAACCCCCAGACAGGACCCAAATTACATTCCTGTCCTCTGTTTTTGAGAAAAGAAAAATAAATTTTTGTTTAAGATATCAATACAGAAAGTTTCATTATGATATTTCCATGTACATAGGTATTGTATTCTGAATTGGTTCATCCCCTCCATTTTTATCCTTTCTCCCTTAGTCCTTTCTTATGGTGATTTCAACAGGCTTAAAAATTCTATATTCATTCTTGTATTCTGCATTGTTCAATAGTTTTTTAGTGTGTCTCATTGTGTCTTGTTCCTACACATATGTAATGCATTTCATTATCATCCACTTTCTATCATGCTTTCCTTCTTTTCCTTTTCCCTTTGTCTCCTCTAACAGTTCCACTTTTGGAAACATGTACTGTATATATTAATATACATATACTATAATGTTTGCATATGTGTTGGGTCTCTCATATGGACACATATGAGAGAAAACATGCGACCTTTGTTTTTCTGTAGCTGGCTAACCACTTAAGATGATGTTCTCAAGTTCTGTCCATTTACCTGACAATGAACAACAAATGTACTACAGAAATGCATGTCTGATCACATCACCCACTTGTCTAAGTTCTTTCCAGGCTACTCATCACCTTCAGGGCATTGTCCATGCTGCAAGCACAGCAACAGACCAATTGCATATATTTATGGGTACAATGTGGTATTTTGATACATGTATACATTGTGAAATGATTGAGTAAGGCTAACATTTCTATCATGTTGAATCCTTACATTTTCTTTTGTCAAAGGCAATTCAAACTCAATATGGCCACAACTGGGCAGGGCATGGTAGTACACGACTGTAATCCCAGCTAATCATGAGGTAGAGATCCAGAGGATCATGGTGTATGGCCAGCCCAAGTAATACGTTATTAGCAAGACCCATTTTCAATCAATAGGATAAGAACGGTGGCCTGCAATTATATTCCCAACTACATGCGAAACATAGGTAGGAGGATCGTGGTCTGAGGTCACCTCCTGGAAAAAAAAGAAAGACCCTACCTAAAAACTAACTAAAGCCAAAAAGGCCTGGAGGCATGGCTCAAGTATGAGAGCACCTGCCTAGCAAGTACAAGACTGTGAGTTCAAACCCCAGAATCTCCCCCCCAAAAATGTCCACAATCATGCATATGATTCCATGTGAATCCTGATCCTTCATTATACCACATCCAAGTGTGGCAGCACCATCTGTGAAGGCCACAGTGATCCATGACCATTCCTTTTGCCTCCAAGCCCCTCTTTAGCTATATCCTGTTGCCACATCTTGCCAAGTTTACCCCATCTACCATCTCTTCTTCTCTTGTCTGCACTTGTCATACATCTACTGGCATCTGCTTTATTCTCTTTATATTTACTCTCTATACTTTGAGGGTGTGCTGATGTTTTCTGCTTATATCCCACAAACCACTCATATTCAATCAAGAGATTTTTGTGCTTCTTATAGCACCTGGCATAGTTGCAATTCTGCATTAATTTGTATGTTTACTTGATTACTCATCTTGTTCTCAAAGAAACTCTAAGTTCCATAGGCGCTTACCACCTAGTGTATCACCAGCAGCTAGTCTAATGCCTGACACAAAGCCAGTTATCACTATTTGATGAATGACTAAATAAATCAACTAATAGATGGAAAGCAAAGATCTAGTCCTCTGTTTTGGTAGCAAGAAGCATACAATCAGTGAATTTGGATGATTTGTTAAAGGAAAATGTGTCTCCTGGAACAGATGCAGGTCAGGAGGAGCTATAAGATGATCAGTTTAAGGATGACACAGTTAAAAAATCAGAAAAAGAAGAACCATAGGATAACTAGGTCATAAAAACCAAGGTAGGAGGGAAAAACAGATTGATCAACTATGCAACTATCTGAGTAGTCTTGAAAGAAAATAGAAAAATTATTGTCTCAGAATAACCCATTCAACATCTTTGCTCTAATTTCTGTACAGGCCTTTCTTTGTGCAGTCATCATATCTGTACCTCTCTGAAATTTTCCTACATCTCTGTTAAATGCTCTTAAAGTTTATGTTTTCATTAAAGTATCCCCTATAACTCTGTCATTTCTATTCAAATATTTCTGGAAATCAAATAATTCCCTTGGCTTCAAAATCTGTTAAAATTTTAATTTCTATAATGTTTCCATTGAACTTTTTTGAAAAATGCATTTGTAATATCTTTTATATTTACACAATGTGTTCACTTCTCTGTGAGTTGTTATACACGCCTCTATCACCTGCCATTTGCCTCAAATATGTGGCCCTGTGTATCTAGACCCAGACTTATTTGCTGTGCTTTGCCAAGCACCTGTCAGAAGTACTCAGTTGATAAATGTCAAAAGGTGATGGTAGTATTAAAAACTCTGCAGCATGAGCAATCAGAAAACTACACTTTCTCAGGAAACAATAAATCTGCCTACAAACGAGAAGGAAAAGGGAAATTAATCATCTTAGTCCTTTAAGAAGTTTGAATCTGAAATACATGAGTCATGGGACAGAAATGTTTTCAAACATTAATGGCTAATGGTTAAAATGGAATTAAATAGCTATATTACTAGGAAAAATACTTATTTAGCCTGTCATTTGAAGTACTACATAATTAATAAAAATTCTTTTAAACATAGTTGTACATGGGTTATATAAAGTTCAATGTTTTGCCTAAACTAAGTGTATGAAACAATATAACGGGAAGTATCATAGAAAAAAGTGTGTGCTTATATATGTGCTTGTACATGCACATGTATGTGTATGCACATACAATATATGCACATATATTATACATATACATATATAGGGAATTAAAACCTATCCATGAGATTGTATTGCCTCTTGAATTAAATCAAATTACCTCTGTCTTAACATAAGCTTTTAAGAAGGATTTATCTAAACAATAACTATGTCAACAAATCGGAATGGTTAAACCATTGAAAGTTCTAAAAGGAGCATAATTTACTAGAATTTTTGAGTAGCATTATATAAACTATTAATTTCCCCAAGTCCCCAAATCCTCTCAGGACGACATAGTCCTGAGATTACATGTCAAAGCAGTAAGCATACGGTGCTACAAATTTATATACAAATGTGACAGTAACTAGTACCACAACTTGGGCATTGACAGTGCTGGGACAGGGAGCCCATGGGGACAAGGACAGAGAACAGGACTGTTTTCTAGAGCTACAGAACCAATAGCAGAATAAATTCAAGGGTAAATGAAATAATCAGTTTTGCAAGTATTTGACCAGAGGGAGAAGCAAGGCACTCAGAACAAGAGTCAGTTACACTAAACAACATTTGAAACCTGGGATCACAAAACTTCAAAATAAAATAAAAAGGTAAGAGTGTGAGAGAGCAAATCTAATCTCTTAATTTTTTAGCTGCAACTTAAAAATTACCACCCAGAAAATTACTATGAAATTAGTACATCAAGCCCAATATTAGTCATGCAAATCAAATAAAACAAGTCATAAATTCTCTACTATGTACTTTTAATAAGATGAAATAAAAAGAGTAGCAAAAGTGTATCTGGGGAGTTCTTCATTTATTTTGCACCTGTACATTATGTATAAAAAAACTCAGTCCTTAGGGGATAGTTATTTCCCTTGGAGTCTTCAAATTATTTGGCTGTTCTTAGCTGTAGATCTCATAAAACTCACATCTATCTTTTCTGACAGTGAATTAAAATAGTGTAAAATCTCATGAATATTGTACTTTTTACAGAACTGCCTTCAAAATTTCTATCCATTTAGTAAATTGACTTTTAGGTAAGCTTATGATTCTAATAATTAGATCTAAAAAATTCTATTGCAAACAGCTTGCAATAAAACCATTGGTCTGCTTTAAGACAAGAAAATTGAAAAATAAACCTTAAATGCAACCCTTTATAAAATGATATGGATTCTACCAATTATAATAATATTACAAATTCAGAGGCTCAAATGGATGACCATAGGTTTTCTTCAGAGTCAAGTGCTATAAGTCTGACAAGATTCTGATTTCCAAGTAAGTGACTACCCAACAAACATCAAATGTTATCTATTTAGCATACTTAATAAAAGTTAGATTTAGGAGCTTTTTTAGGGAAAAAATACATACCGATGTAATAAAGATCATTTGGAGAAACAATGCAGAGAAAATTGGCCCACTTGAAGCAAAGCTATTTCATCTTCCTAAACCAAATCCACCAGCCTACTTGATGGTTGTGCTTATCAGTTCTGTCTTCCCTCTAGTTTTTATAGACAAGTATCTTTGGCCCTTATAAAAGCCAAACTTTTGCTACAGATCTCATGTCTCCAAAAGAAGTCCTTTTCTTCTACTACACCATCAATATGTCTCTCTCTACTAGATTGCTCTCTTTAGTGTAAGATATGGGTTAATATTACACATCTTAAAATAAAACAAAATAAAATTCCTCTGGCTCTAGGCTCCACACCAAATGTCACTCCACATCTGTGTTACACTTCATTGCAAATCCTCTAAAGGAGTTGTTTTGCCTTATCTTTACTAATGCACCTTTTTCTTTTTGTGACCTTCTCCAGTGAGATATTTGTCCACATCCCTCCACTGAACCATCCCCCACCCAAGAAACCAACGGCATTTACCTGGCCAAAATCCATGGAAATTTTCTAAAACATCTGTTGTAGGCTGAATCCTGTCCCTCGAAAACATATTTTGAGGTCCTAAATCCTGGTACCTGTGAGTGCAACCTTGTTTGGAAATCTTCATAGGTGTGATAAAGATACAATAAAGATTAAGTTATATTCAATTAGACTAAGCTCAAATATAAAGTGACTGATGTCTTTATTGTAAAAAAAAAAAATCATAGTAAACAGAGATGTAGATCCAAACACACATGAGAACATCATTTGTTGACAGAGACAGAGGCTGGAGATTAAAGAGATTCATCTAAAAGTTAACGCTGAGCATTACCAGCACCAGAAGCTATGAGAGAGGTGTAGAACAGCCTCTGCTGGATCTTCCACAGAGAAAGAGCTTCTGCTGACACCTTGATTTCAGATTTCTGGCCTCCAGATGTGTGAGAATAAATTTCTGTTGTCTTAGGCCACCCAGGTTGTGATACTTTGTCATGGCAGCCATGGAAAACAAATACATCATCTTACTTGACCTATCAACAATATTTGACAAGATGAGTATGCATTCTTTTCTTAGATTTTTCTTCTCATGGTGTTTGTAGTGTCACTTAATTTTTCTCCAAACTGTTACCTCTCCGAATCTTTTGCTGGCTCTTCCACATATTTCAGATCTCTAAATGCTGGAGCATCCTAAAGGTCTGTCATAGAATTTGTGCTTTTTACTATAGTTTCTACCTAGTAAACTCTTGTAAGTCCATGATTTTATATACTTTTTATTTATTTTTTTAAATTTAATTTATTTATTTTTAATCTCATTTTTTTACATTTACTCACATGTGTATACATTATTTGGACCACCTCCCCCCCTCCTCCCACATACCTTTTGAATGTTAATAATTTTCAGATTTATAATTCTAGCCAAGACTTCTCCCCTAAATTCCAAATCAGCATGTATAAGTGATCAATCCACGTTTCTACACGGATATCTGGTAGGCATTACAAAATTAATGTAACCGGGCAAGAACCATTTCATTTTTGATTCCCAAAATAATGCATTCCTCAAGAATTCTTGGGTAAGAGTAAATGGCACCAGCACACACTTGCTGAAGTCAAAGCCTTGGAGTCCTCTTAATTTGCTCTTTCTTTAATATTCCTCATCTAAGCCATCAGTGAGTTCTATCTGTTCTGCTTTCAAAACACAGGGATAATTAAGTATCTTCACTTCATTTCAACTGCTACTATTCTAATCTGAGAGTTTCACTTCTTCCTACAGGAAACTCCAACTTGCCTCCTTGCCTCTGCTCTGGCCCTGCTTTCCACATCTTTACCCTACATAGCAGCAGTAAGGGAAGTCTTTCTAAAATGTCTACCATGTTACTTCACTGTTTCACTTTATCCAATGACTTTTTATTTCAATAATTAAATGTATCTATAGATGTATCTATGTATATGTGTGTATGTACATATATTTCTAAAACATACATGATCTGGCTTCTGTTTCTATTATCTAATTGTGAACCAGCATTTTTCAGCCCTATACAATCTGATGTCAGTCCTTACTGTGGGTAGAATTTGTTCTTGTCTTCTCTTATATGTCATATATATATATATATATATATACGCAAGATACTTATATATACATATATATGTATATATGTTTTATATATACATATATATGTATAATCAATGTACATGGAGCCAATCACAATGGGTCCTTGTGTTGCTTGACCACTGAGGATTTTTTGCAGTTTTTCAAAGTCCTTAATATGGAGTCCTGTGGCAGCACATTTTTTTGCCTTTCTTCCACCTTTCTAGTTGTTCTTATTAAGAATTAGGTAATTTCCTAACTCCCTGTTGTGATTCATAGTGCCCTTCAGAATCTAGTTTCTGCCCAAATTTCCATCTTCACTTTTTTAAAATTTTCTCTCAGCCTATATCCTCTAAGAATTTCCCATTTTAAGTCTGGATTAATTATATTTAATTATCTAACCAAAGTATGATTTTTTTCCCTCTCGATCTGAAGTACACTGAAAGTTGTAAAATTTTCAATGGACCTGATAATGAGGAAAATTCCAGTGTTTTTACTGAGAAAACACTAGTGACATAGACCTCCTTGTACACATATTTTTCTGCAGCTCTAAATGTTTCATCACACACTTTTGGTAATTTTCCTAAAACTCAGTTACTACATTTTAGCATGAGTGTTTGTCTTTTCTATTAAATTTCATTTAGAACATTTTTAAGACTTATAAAGATGGTTATCGGTAAAATTATATTAATAAGGATGACATAAGTCTTAATTCTAAATAACATGGGCAGTCTTTACATATTTGATCTAGCACATATTTTAATAAATAAAAATTGCATTCTCTTTGGAGGATTCAAAATTTATTTTTCTATTATGTAATTTCTATCACATCTCCCAAGGTAGGACTCTAAGGCAAACAATAGGACTTATCATCTAGATTTCCCATAAAATCAGGTAGATGGAGAGTAAAACTTGGAGGTTCATGGGTACTGTAGCTTGTAGAGAGAGGAACAGAGCTGGGATGAAAAGAAGCGGACTATTCACCCCGGGACCGGCACAGTCAGAGAAAACCACCACTCTGCCAAGCACAGCCATTTTCTCTGCAACCAATGTTTAGAATCCTAAATTTTTTTCACCATTGGCAACAGATGCAAATGGGAATAGAAAGAAAGTATACATATATTCCTTTAATATACAAGCAATAAATAGTCAATTTTATCCTTCATGAATTACTTTTTAAGAAAAATATTAAAAGTTATGTTGCCAATATTAACTGCATCTTTACTGTACACATTTTAAGGTTTTGGGTGAAATGTACTCACGCTCACTTTCCCATTGCGATTGTCTTCCTCTCTCATGGCCAGGGCCTTTAGAAATGTATCCTGCAGGTCCTTGCCAGCACTTGTTAGTGTCCTGTACAAGAAAGGTCTTCAGTTATAATACGTTGGACAAAAAATATATTTCCAACATTATGTGGCCAACAATCATGCTTCTTCATTCCAAGTGACAATTTCCTTATAACATGGAAACCATATACAGACAGTCACTATGGCCACTAGTTTTCTCAATCCAGTTTCATATATTTGTAAAGTATTTATTTGAAGATAATTGAAGTTAAGTCTATAAATAACATAGATATCCATGTTAATACTCATGCTGGGGATAATTAATTTCATTTACATACTCACGTCATTCTTTTTATCACCCCATGAAAAGACAGCATATTCATACCACTGAGTTTCCACAAAAGCTTTAAATTGTGCTTAATTTAAGTATAATTTATTCATTAATTTAAAAAGCTTAAAATAATAGACGGCTAAACCAATCTTAACTTAATCTTAACTCTATTAGTAGAGATAATGAAGGGAAGAAAGGAAACTAGGTTGAGAAACCTTTGTCAGATAAAAGAAAGCATTAAGAATTCAAGAGAGAAATGATGGTCTCTGAAAATAAATTTTAAAAGAAACTTATAATAAAGTTATGAAGCAATATTGAAAAAATAATGAGTGAGTTCAAAAGTGGTTTGTCAAAGAATAATCATGTCTTCATATGGCAAATTTCAATATATTCAACAAATATTTTTATCATATGTCCATTATATATTCAGAACTGTACCAGTGGCACAAGAATAGTAAAACACATCTCCTACTCTCAAGTTGCCAAAAACCTAGAAGCCATCGTAATTTAATCATTCTTTAATGTTACACACCAAGCCATAATTGATGCCTTCAAAACATAGGTATTCTCATTTCAACTACTACTATTCTGTGGCAGTAAACAGATGTGCAAACATGAAGGTATGCTATTTGGTGGTAACTGTATCAATAGAAATATATCAGAGTATCAGAATTCCTAAGAAAAGTCACTGAATCTTAAATTTAAAAGTAATTATTCTTAAATAGAATGTTAAATAAGACACTATTAGCTATTCTGTAGAGGGAGGGGAGGAGACAGACTAGTATCAGTAACTGCAAAGCAATAAAAGAAAACAGATGTAAAATTTCATTTAGGTAATGGCAAAGCAGTCTGAAAGTAAATTCAGGAAGTAAGGGAAAAACTATATACCATTGATAAAAGGTAACATTTCTGTAGATATACAGTTAAGGATATTTAGTAAGGTCACACACTAGTGCGATAAGAACTTGAATTCAAACCCAGGCTGTCTGGCCCTAGAACTCATTGTTATAACAATCAAGCTCTGTTGTCTTTCAAGGAAGGCTTGTATACTGCTTAAAGAGCTTGGAGCTTGTCTTTGAAAAGGTACTAAACCACAAGGGTTTCCTACAAGATGGCCAAATTTGTATTTTAGAAAGAATATTCAGTACCTTTGAGAAACAGAGCCAGAGTAGCACAACACTAGAAGGATTGAAGGGGATTATTTCAAAAGGTTAGCAAAAGATGAGGAAGATCTGATTGATTCAAAGCAGTGGTGGTAAGAATAAAAAAGGAAGGAACAGGCTTGGAAAATGTTTAATACAAAAGATGGGCCAGAAGTTTGCTTTTAGTTAAGATTTAAGGAGTGGTTACCACAGGGTAATATTAAATTGGTGTAAGCAGGTATACATTTTCATGATCTAGAAATATAACTCTTTAAATTGATCATAACTTCTCTGGTTTTGTTTTTCTAGCTTTATGCTCCTTGGCTTGCAGTAGCAATAACAAATAATAATCAGAACACTTAAAAATGACCACTAACTAATACCAATGAAAAGAATTAGGCATTTGAGAAATTTTAATCCATTGTTCTGTCCCTATCTCCTATATACTGCTCTAATACTAAATCTCTAAAATATAAAATTCATTTAGTTAGTTGCTTACTCAAAAAACATTTCTCTATTGATATGTTCCTATCAATTTTTTCCACCTAATTTTCTGCTGTTCATCTGTTTAGAATCACAGTATATTGGAAATTTTCTGTGAAGTTTTCAACAGAGAATTAGTTTTACAAATGCATCAGTCAGCATTAATTAGGTTATACTACAGAAACAAATAGCCCGAATTATTGAGAAATTATTTCTCAATAATATGATAACCTATTCTACTTTGTCTATGAATTTATGATAACCAGTACTCTTAAAAGTAAGTCCCCTCTTGTGGAGAGAGATTATGAGAAGCCTACAAGAACTGAACAAGGTGAGATGCATTCAGCAGCTTTTCCTAAAATGTTTATCTGTAGGCTGAGATTGGCACAGACCCAGCCACGGAAGAGGGAAGAAGGAAATGCAGAACAGTTGCTTCTGCTAAGTTATTTATGTTTAGAGAAGGAGGAATGCAGGTATCTCCTATTCAGTGTCACTCCCTCCCCAAGAACTCCTGCTCCACCCTGTTTACTACTGGGTATAAAAGACTCACTGAAGGAGTATGCAAGGCTTTTTGCTTTTTGGATGAAGGGAGGCTTTTGGCTTTTGGGTGAAGGGAGGCTTTTTGATGTGGGAGGTTTTGGAAGGGAAATGAATTGAAAGTGCTGGAGGGAGGATGCTGAAGGGAAATTGCTAAAGGGGAATTGCTAAAGAGGGGTCGATAGAAAGTCTGCACCAAGAACTTTATACGTATGCTTTAGGAAAACTAAACTAAAGAAAAGGTACAGAGAACATGGGACAGTGCAAGTCTGAGCACCAGGCTTTAAGAAAGCGAAAGAGAGAACACAGGACAATGAAAGCCTGGGTGCAAAGACTTGAGGAGAGATTATGCTAAAGAACAGATAAAACAAATCATGGGACAGAGCAAGTCTAAGGAAAGAGGTTTTAAGCAAGGTTTTAAAGAAGACTTTAGAAGCAAGGTTTTAAAGAAATGTAAAGGAGTAAGGCCTTAAAGAATAAAGATAGAGATAAGAAGCAATGACGGTTGTGCATCTCCACCCAAGTGCCCAACACACCTGATTCTACTTTCTGTCTGTCTGTCTATCCTGTGTCTTTTTTGAATCTCTAGTTGCCCCCAGTTAGGCCCCAGTTAGGCTCAGTAATAACCAGGAGCAAGAGGAAGCTCACTCCCACAAAGGAACAAAGAGAAAAAGCTTGCTCCACCTTCTTTTTAGTTTATTAGAATTTGTTCCTATTACTCATAACCAAGATCCATAATTGATAAAATGACTATCCAGTTAAAATAGTCCAGAATTCTTAAGAGTTTCCATGTCAGAAGTCTATTCCCTCCCCAACATACCTTGTTTAACTGTACATCTTTAGAACTTTGCAAATAAGTTAAAATCCAATTTGATTACCGGTCTTAATCCTACAACATAATCAATTTTCATTGATAATGATATCATTATCATTATCATATATTATTATCATATATAATTATTACCATTATCATATCATATATTGATAATGATAATCATTATCAATTTTCATACATTCCTCAATGTTATTTCCTATAGGTTTTATATGTGTGTCTGCATTGTGTACACTTGTGAAAATATATATAATATTACAGAGTTGTTCATTTTGTTACATATTTTACAATTTACTATTTTGTTGTTATTGTTCCTGGAAATAGATATTTATGAGAGTAGAAACAAAGAAAAATCAAAATGATCCCCAGGTATATCAGACATGAAATGCCAAAATAGATTTCTAGGTACCATTCTCTAATAAGGAAGAAATTTCACTTATTCTACTCAGCCTGGTTCTTTTGCTAAAGGCTAAGGTTTTTAGCAGATATCTGGGCCAGGCAGGAAAAAGAAGTTATAGGCAATAGAATTCTTGTTGCCCTGGACACTGACAATGGCAGATATTGTTCTTCCTTCTTCCATTAAAATAGAAGGCTCATTTTTTACCTGGACATATAGCTGCACATTTCTCAGTCCTTCTGCTGTTAGCTCTGTCTATGTAACTAACTTTTACACAATGGAATCCAAGTGAAAATAACGTGCAACTTCTAGGAAGTATACTTAAGTGAGAGGATATTCTTTTTTCCTGTATATAGAATATAATATGCCATCTTGGACTTGAACGAGAGGCCACTATCATGAAAAACAAGAGAAATGAGCAAGATTTCTGCTGAGTTGGCTCACCAACACAATCTTGATTGGTACCATCTGGTCTTTTTCAATATGAGACTTAAAAAGAATTTACATTTTTTTAACCACTATTATTTGGGTTTTTCTATTATTTTTGACCAAACCTAATTCAAACAGGTAATTCATCATATGAACCTTGTTCACCCTTCTGAAAAAATTGCTGCTTTGTGATTGGCTTGGTGATCAAACTGGAAATTAATTTCATCCATACTATGCTGCACTGCTAAGAAAATTAAAATAAATTAATTTTAAACAGTCAGAAGTTAAAAATGGAAGCATAAGATAATGGAAATTAATCTGAAATATAATATGGAACACCATACTCATCTCCCAATTAGATGGAGTCACCACATTTTTCTGAACTGGGTTTTCATGGTAGGCTAAGTAAACTCTAAGCTCCTTAGCTGCCACAAAACTTATGATTTAAAGTGATCATACAATATCAGCAACACCATTAAAGTATAATCAGTCTAGGGAATGAGACTATTATACTGCATTATACCTGAGCTCACATTGCTCCTTCTTTACTGTTGTTCAAGTCTTACATGCCAAGAGGTATATCATTTCCTATAAACTCTGTGAGGAAGACAGAAGTATTTTATTACATAAATGTGTGTGTGTGTGTGTGTGTGTGTGTGTGTGTGTGTGTGTGTGTGGAGAGAGAGAGAGAGAGACAGAGACAGAGTAAAAGAAGGCAGATAAGGATTTATGGCTTCAAAGTGATTTGCAGCAGAGAAAAAAAGTTGTATAAATAATCATTCTTACACCATGTTATACTCAGAACCTGAACTTCTCAGCAACAGGAAATATATTGGGAAAGAAGGAAAGGTAATGTAAAATGTATGATGAGGAATTCTTAAATCTTTAACATGCATTTCTCTTATTTAACTATGTTTATTTAACAGTCAGTAGCCTGAGAAACCTTGCTTAAATAAATATTACAAAAGGAGTTACTTCCTCAAGAAGTGAAGTAGATCTGTTACAAAATGTTGTGGTCATGAGTTTTATAAAGGCAAATATTCCATCTTTGTTGTTTACACTAACTGTACTTTCACAATGGGGTAAAAGTTATATGGACAAGTTAATTTTTACCAACTGTGTTTAATCATTAGCCAGTGATATTATATTATCCTACAAGAATGACTATAAACATATTTTTAAGACTCTACAATTAGGTCACTGTTTCTCTAATGTATATGTGTCATTTATGTACAGTATCTTACATATTTACATTAGATTAACACTTGAATAAAAAGCATGAATTACTAGAGAAACTATTTTGAAAAAGTTAAAGTAGAAACTTAATTCCAAGAATTATTTGTTTAAGAGTTCACTTAGAGACTTTTTTCAGTGAATATTTGTAAATTATTAGTTGTCCTAAGGTTTTAAATGTATAATCAGAAATATTCTAATAAGCTTAAATTAGTGAGGGTACATGTGAAAAAGAGAGTGCAGCAACCACCTTCCTCTTGAGACCTCCATGGAAAGCAGATCAGCCACCACTATAATTTCAGTCTACAATGGAATTCTGATTACTCTGTTCACAGGTACCTTTGATTTTTTTTAAAGCTAGTGAACTCTGACAGCCTACATTCCACATTTCTAGAATTCACATTCAACTCTTTAGCGGTTGTTTAAATTGGTAGTTTAACCTCTCTGTTTTTCAGCTCCTTAAAATGATGTTTGGGGCACTCAGTTTGGAAAACTTTAATGGAGAGTAACTATTTTGTAAATATATATTTACATTTACATTTTACAATTTTAATGGAGAGTAAATTATTTACTAAATATATATTTACAAGTAATCAGAGAGTAGCATTGACTCAGCTGCACACAATCAAATCCTTAAAGAACAAAAACAATGAAATGGCAGAAATCACCACATACCTAACACTGAATGTCAATGGACCCAACTCCACCATCAAAAGACACTGTTTGGCAAACTGAATTAAAAAGTAAGATCTGAAAATCTGTTGTTTACAAGAGACCCATCTTATTGACAGAAACACTGGCAAAGGGTAAAAGTCTGGAAGAAGATTTACCAAGACATTGGCCCCCCAAAACAGGCAGGAGTAGCAATACTTATATCAGACAAAGTAGACTACAAACTTACAAAACAAGGACACTTCATGTTAACAAAAAGGGAAATACATTAAAAGGAAATAACAGTTATCAAACTATATGCATCCAATGTCAGTATACCCAATTTCATCAAACATACACTAAAAGACTTAAAAGCACATATAAACACCAAAACAGTGGTAGTGGGAGACTTTAATACCCCTCTTTCACCAAAAGATAGGTCAACCAAACAAAAAATCAACAAAGAAATCCTAGACTTAAATGACATCATACATCAAATGGACCTAATTGATGCCTACATAATATTTTATCCAACAACAGCAAAATAAACATTCTTCTCAGCAGTCCATGCAATTTTCTCCAAAATATATCATCTCTTAGGGCACAAAGGAAGCCTCAGCAAATATAAGAAAACAGAAATAATTCCCTGCATTCTATCTGAGTACAATGTATTAAAACTAGAAATCAACAATAAAAACAACTGTGGGAAAATACACAAATGATTGGAGGCTGAATAGCACATTGCTCAACCATCGGTGGGTCATGGAAGAAATAAGACAGGAAATCAAAAGTTTCCTAAAAGTTAATGAAAATGAAAACACCGCATACCAAACCTATGGGACACAGCAAAAGCAGTCCTAAGAGGAAAGTTTATAGCCATGAATGTATACATTAAAAGGACAGAAAGATCTCAAATTCCTAGAAAAACAAGAACAAGCAAAACCCAAAACAAGCAGAAGGAGAGAAATAATAAAAATAAGGGTTGAAAATAATGAAATACAGAACAAAACACCACATAAAGACTCAACAAAACAAAAAGATGGTTCTTTGAAAAAATAAACAAGATTGACAAGTCCCTGGCAAATCTAACTAAAATGAGGATGGAAAAGGCCCACATTAATAAAATCAGAAACAAAAAAGGGGAGATAAGAGCATACATCAAAGAAATCCAGGGAATTATCAAAGACTATTTTAACAATCTATATTCCAATAAATTGGAAAATCCTGAAGAAATGGACATATTTCTAGATACTTATGACCATCCAAAACTGAACCAAGAAGATATTAAACACTTAAGTGGATCTATAATATGTAATGAAATTGAAATAGCAATAGAATCAACCAAAAAAAGAAAAGTCCAGGACCTGACAGATTCTCCGTTAAATTCTACCAGACCTTTAAAGAAGAACTAATCCAAACACTCCTTAAACTTTGCCATGAAATAGAAAGGGAAGGAAAACTGCCCAACTCATTCTATGAAGCCAGTGTTAAACTCATCCCAAAACCAGACAAAGACATATGCAAAAAGGAGAACTATAGGCCAATCTCCTTAATGAACATTGTTATGAAAATCCTCAATAAAATAATGGCAAACCAAATCCAACAACTTATTAGAAAGATCATTCACCATGACCAAGTTGGCTTCACCCGAGGGATGCAGGGATGGTTCAACATACACAAATCAATAAATGTAATACAGTACATTAATAAAAGCAAAGACAAAAACCATGTGTCAAAAGTTCTTACAACATATTAAATATATCATACTTGAGTTCACTCTTCCCCCCATTGTCCTTTATCCCTTCTCCCTCAGCTCCATTTGAGTGTAGGCTAAAATATATCAGATTTTTCCTTTATTGTTATTAACTTATTTCCAGTTTATTTATTTATTTTGGGGAAAACTGGGGATTGGATTTTTCAGTTTAAACAAAGGTTTTCCTATCCTGAAGTCATCAATATGTTGCCCTATGCTATGTTTTAAAACTTTAGTAAAAGAAACTGCAATGCCACTCTTGTCATGTATCAAAAATCTGTACCTAAATAAATTATTCAATTACAAGTTAAAAATTCTGTGTAAGATACAATGCGACCTGATAAATGGAATGGCCTATAGAAAATCAAGTGTAGACTAATTATAAGTGTGCAAATAACTCTATAATATGACTCATTTGTGCAATATTAATTGATAAAAGTAACATGTATGCACTTTAGCTTTTCAGGAACAATCTTTTATTGCTGTAGGTTTACAAAAATTTTACACCAACACCTTTCCTCAAAATTTTTACATTGTTTGTTGGATTAATAAGCAATGAATTTATATTTAAAACAACTATATTTTAAAGTTGAGACTTTCATTGATTAAATGTAATATACATTCCTCTGGTTCAAACTATATTAGAAAATAGTGTACATTTTTTAAAATCCATACTATATATTGTTCACAATTAAAGTACAATTCATTTTCCTGAATAGTATTCAAGGAAGAAAGCAACCAGTGAACAATTTCAAGTCCTCTCCTTTGAGAATCAGTCCAACAGGACAATCCACGTTTAATCTCATAGGGATTGTTTTTTCAAAGGTCAAAAAGTAGGGTGGGATGGGAGAATGGTGGAACTAAAATCTATATATGGTCTTTGAGTCTCCTGTCTTTTCATGTAAACTATTCTTACTGGCTTTCAATTTAACTAAAACAATGATTTTTTAGGAGTTAGGTCACTAGGAAGAATGCATAGGGAGATTAATGGTTTAAGAAGTTTTATATTACATACTGTGATTTCCATGGGATTTCCAGGAGGTCATCAATTTATATTCTAGTAACTTTCACAAAGAAGGGAATACTTAAGAAATGAGATTCACTTATAGGTAAGAAGGAAAAACCAAATATCTATTGAGAAGCAAAATGTCAGCACTACTTTCCCCCCATCTTCTTCTGTGAGAGTTTTTAAATTGTCAAAAATTACAGGAAAGTTATTGACATCTCTGGGAAATACATCAACCATCAGGAACATACAAAAGAAAGACAAGAAGTACTAACTGTATACTGCACAGCTGCTTCTTTTCATTTTCCACATTGAGGAAAACCCTAGTGGGAGTCCCAAGATCTTTGGTGTCTTAAATTAGTCAAACTCTACTCTCCTTGGATGACAACTTTGCTTTTCTTATAGAAGACAAAATGGGTTGGCTTCTGTGTGAGAAAATGCCTCCTTTTTGTACTTTTGGCAAGTTTTCTCTTGTTAATTCTTAAATGTGATAGGTTAAGATGTTCTCACACTTTGAGAACAAAAAAGCAGTTGTTTAGAAAGGACATAGATGTTCTTTGTTTTCATTTTATTCTGAAAGCACATTAAAATATAACTTTGTTTTATTCTCTTCTGGAAGGCAGCTATATCTTTATCCTGATTTAGGATGTACTTTCTGACCTTATGGTTGTGTTTACACAGTGAAAGCCAAAGAAAGCACGGAAATCAAGGAAAGTAACCTCTTGTTGGTATGCATGCCTCCAGATTCTCTTCGGAAATCTGTGGAACATTAAGACTGGTTATGTGTAGCACCTTGAGCAAATGAGGACTTACAAGCTGAAGATGTGGAGACAAAACAGCTTTATGCTATATATATCTAGTCTTTATGCATGTTTTTTCTAATATTTGAAAGAGCCCATATAAAGTGGTAGAAAATTTGATACAATGGAGTTCCATAGGCCCACTCCTCACCAGAGGAAAGCAGTCAAAATGGGAGCCCATACTGCATTTCTCAACAATTATACAAGGTGGTAGGAACTGTCTTTCATTAGTGGGCACTTGAATGTTGATAGCAGAAGAGTGGCTAGGTATGGTGGCACACGTGGGCTACATAGTGAGCTCAAGATCATCCTCATGTACATAGGGATAGCATGTCTCACAAAAAAACTACTGCCTGAATGGGGAAAGGACTGTATGAAAGAAGAGGAGTTTTAGTTTGGGACTTTGTAGAGAAAAATACCTGAAGAAGAGTATAAGGAAAACTTGCTGCATGATGTTCTCTGTATACGGTCACCTCTTTAATAAAAATTATAGCATGGCAATGCAATCTGACCCCAAGTAATAACAAGAGAGAGAAAGGATGGAGCAGCATTAGAAAGAGAAAGGAAAGAGAGAGGAGAGGGCAAGACAGAGAGAGAGAGAGAGAAAGAGAGAGAGATGGAAGCATAATAGACTGCTACAGAAGGAAGTCACATATATATAAGCCTTTTCAGTCAAAGTCGTCCAACAAAGAGCAGTGGCTTCTAGAATGGGTCTGCCCAAATAACTGCCACACTCAGTCACTGGAGGAAAGCAACCTATGGGAGGTCACTTTAAAATTTTTGCTTTCTAATTATAGAAAATATTTATTGAATTCTAAAGTTAAATCTAGAATTGAGAGATTTAGAAAAGTCTTTTATGATTTGGATCTTAAATGTCCCTAGAAGCCCATATGCTAATGGCTTGATCACCAGTCTGTGGCACTCTTGGGAGGTGGTGGAACCTGTACAAAGTGGGGCCTAGTGAAGAGACATTAGGTCACTGGGGAAAGGCCCTTGAAGTGGTTATTGGTACCCTGACCCTTCTTCTCTTTCCTTCATGGCCACCATGAGGTACACTTCCAACCATGATGCTGTTCTTCCCCACAGGATCCCCCAGTGTACAAACAAACATGGGGCAATTGATCATGGACAGAAACCATGAGCCAAAATAACCCTTTTCTCCCGATAAGCTGGTTGTCTCAGATGTTTTGTCATAGCAACAGAAAGCTGACTAACACATCTAGTTTGCATGCCCCTTAGTTCCATCTACCCTACCTTATTCCCTTTTCCATATATGCCATAATATTTTTTCAAAAATGGATTAGCCTTACTGTTCTTACAGGTTTTAATATCTTTCTATCAATAGCCAGAAGCTGTATATTTAATTATGTAAATGATAGCATAATATACACATTCATCTTAATCTGCTTTTTCACTTAACATTTTATTCAGAGAATTATGCTCTAGTGGTGAGACATTTCACTCTTGCATAGTACTTCATTGAAAAATACACTATCATTTATTCACTCAGTGACTGATGGTAATTTGGATTGTTTGACATTATTTGCTATGACAAATATTGTGTCAGGGTTTAGATTTGTTACTTTATGCATTGTGATCATGCCATCCTTCCTGCTAAGAGGATAAGTCTTTCCTCCAGCTTCCCTGAATCTGATTATGCTGAATAACAGAAGACAGGGAAAAAATATCATGCCAGTGCTTTCTGAAAAACACATATAAGAAAAACAACTATGCTTAGGTTAACATGCTGCACAAAGCCCAAGCCTATGGAAAGATGAGAGAGAGAGAGAAAGAGACAGAGAGAGAGAGAGAGAAAAAGGGAGGGAGAGAGGGAGAGAAGGCCACTAGTGAGAGTTGTAAGGTCCCAAACATGTGAGGAAGCCAACCTCTCAGATGACACCAACTGAGCAGAGACCAGCTCATTACAGCCAGCTCCCTTTTGAGGTCCTGAGCCACAGATCAATGAGCAAAATAAAACAGACATTTAAAGATATGGTGTGCATTTCAGAAATGTGTAACCAGGTCAAATATTCGTTCGATGATCTATAATGAAATTTCTCTTCTATGAAAATAATTATAAACCTTTTACTTTATGAAAGATCCAAATAAATTCTTTTCACAAATAATGAGTAGAAAATGGAATGTCACATTTCATTTTAATAAACATGATTATCATTCATAACTAGCTATTTTCATGCATACTTTAAGAATAAAACTATTGGGTAAAGTAATAAACTCTTGTTGAAAACATATTTAAGTCTACAAAGTCAGCTTTCATGTTAGCAAAATAGTCCCTTTTCCATAATCCTTTTCCTCTCTACTATAGTTTCCCTTATAATATTCTGAGCCATACCAATACCTAGGAGAAATATTACAGGACTTTAAAGTCCAGATAATAAAATAAACCACTTAGTTCCAATAAAGAGCATTGTGGCAGATGCTATTCCAGCTGAGAATTTTGCCTGGCTGGCTCAGGGAGAGTAGCACAATTATATCTGCGCTATGAAAACACCAAACAAGTCAGGACCAGGAAAAGGATATTTTTTCGTTTTCATTTCCATTTGAGGGCACTCTTTACTTCAGTAAAAGTAGGATCTATTTACATTTTCCAAATTACACAAGCAACTGTGTATGGTAACCTCAGACAAATAGCACCATAATTCCCATTTAGATCAGTGATATTTAATATTCTTTATTAATTGATGCTCTGGCATTTATTTGTTATCTTGCCCCAATAAAGAAAACAAACTAGATTCTAATCATTGAATATTTGTATCTAGCTACTCTCTCAAAGGCTCAGAGTGTTTTTATCTTAAGTAAATAATGGTTTCAACTCTTTAAAAACACTAGTAGGGATATTACTTAAGTAATACAAAAATTCAAGTGTTAGTCAAATAAAAAAATCTTTACTATTAGAGGAACATAAATTTCTATGTATAAAATTAAAATCCAGTCCAAGAAAAAAAAGCTAGTTATTTTTATAGCATCCTGGAACTATTATACTTTATTAATTGATATCTTGACTTAGAACATATATAAATTAGAAATAACAAATATATGCATCAGAATAAATATATTTTACTTATGTATACACTATGATTCAGTCATGTATGTTACTTGCTAATTAAAGAGTTTTTTAAAATGTGCTATCCTTTATAGTAAATAATTAGACTAGGAAGTGATTTTTTTAAGACCTTGGCTGTTAGTCATTTTGACATTTTTGGCATGCTGTCAGCTGAAAAGTCTACTATAAAAATTTGATTGCAACTTACATAATCTAATGTACAGGAAATGCCTTTTAAGGACCTTATATACAGCATATTTTATTGTTTAATAAAAAGAACAAGTAATTGTAAAAACTAAACTTACTATATGATATTTGAAACTCCACAGGGTAAGTGATTTCAAAAAAATATTATTGTTGCTCATATATTTCAGCTGAACAGTTTCCATGGTTATCGGGGTTTTGGCTCATATTGAAAGTCCACACCTGACTAAATATTGGCATGAAATGTTTCAAGCAGTGAGTAGAGCTACCAGTGGTATGGCCATGTCACTTAGCCAGCATTAACGATGTATTTAAAGTTTCTTTATCAGCTTTCTGTAAGTTTGTAAAACCCACCACTTCCAGAAAAAGAGGAGAAAGGCAACTGAGAGGTTCTCCATGTGTGCTTACAGCACACTTCAGGATATGTGAGGAGGCAAGTTTTGTCTTTCATATATCCTATTTAGAAGTGTGTTTCTCTCTCTCTCTCTCTCTCTCTCTCTCTCTCTCTCTCTCTCTCTTTCTCTCTCTCTCTCTTTCTGTGTGTGTGTATGTATGCGTGCCCAGTTTTACCAGAGTATTAGAAAATATTCTTTTATATACTTAATTACTCCCCAAATAACATGGGAAATTAAGTCAGAGAAAATGTAAATATTAAGATTTAAAATGTGGGAGGCAAAATGAAGGAGAATCCATTTTCAGCCATTTAAACAAAGAAATTAGATATTACTTAACCAAAGATCTAAAGACACTTGATCATGAAGAGGAACATTGATTAATATCTCAAAACATACAATCTTCCCTGATCAAAATACACACATATTCTGATAAAGGTGTGTTTAAATGTAGAAAACAGATTGAAGAGTTGGATGTGGTGACTCAAGATTTGGCTCATTCAGCTCCTGTGTAGCCGGAATGACAGACATATGTCACTAAACCCAGCTTTTTTGTTGAGATGGCGTCTTGCTACAACTTTGGCCCAGGCTGGACTCAAACCACAATCCTCCAGATCTTCATCTCTCAAGTAGCTGGGATAACAGGCATGAGCCGCTAAAGGCAGCCCCATGGCTAGTTCTTGAAATATGTGATGTTTCTCCTACAGCTGTTTTCTTTGCTGAAAATGTTAAGTGGATTTTTTCTTTCTTCTTTTCCTTCTTCTCTATCTCCTTCTTCTTCTCCTTCTGCCTCTTCTTTTTGTTTCTCATATTCCTGATTATCTGTAATTGCTGCTCAAATGTCATGTTCTCCAAGATCCCTCATTGACCTATACCTAGTCTAGGCTGAGTAGTGTGCTTTTACAAAAATTTAAGTATATAGCAATTAGAGAGCAAAACAATGAAGCAGATTAAAACTAAAGTTTTATTATAGAAGATAGTAAAGCTAGAGGGAAAATGAGTTAAGCAAATCAGAGTCCTAACTCATACAAACTCACAGAGAGAGAGAGAGATGATAGAGCCTCAGCAGATTTCACTGGGATGAGAGAAAAACACATTGAATTCATAGAACCTGAGCTTCTCATATCTGAGAATTTCTACAATTAGATATTCAGAGGGATGTTTTTCAAGCCTTGAGCTCATGTTTTATAGTGGGGTTTTTCCTACCTTGTTTATTAATATGCCTTCTGTCCTTGATTCCTATGTTTGTCCATAGTGAGGACTCAGCAATGGCCTGGTCCCAGGGTAAAAGGTAAATAACTGGGAGTTCCTACCACATTATGCTAGGATTCTCATAAATTCCAAAATAAAAGAGTCTTTTATTTTTCTTTATGCACTTACAATATTTATTTTTGTATTTTATCATTAAATATCTATTTTCCTAAGTTAAATCAGATGATAGAAAGAATCTTAACCTATTTTGCATAATTCTGTATTCTCATGAGTAGCAAAGTGATTCAACAAATGCTTGTGAACCAAATGAATTATTATGTGATGTAACTACTGCATCAGTTATTATGATAAGAGCCAAAGGTAGAAATGTGGTCAGATAGAGGCCCTCTCGTTGAAGAGCTAAAAATGCACTTGGGAATACAAACCATTAAACAGATCACTGAAAGAAGACTGCTGTGCTAGGAAGTACACTGGGTACCAAATAAGCCTACAGGGAAAAGTATATAATACTACATCAAAAATGTTCTAAGATTCTCTTAACTAATGTGTAATGCTAACACATTTACAACTTTATTGAAGCAACTCATGTGTTTCTTTGAAGAAATATTCAATCCTTATATTGGTCAGAATTACCAACCTCAATGAAGCAATGTGAAAGCACAGAGTTCAAATAAGCCTAACTGTGTTTATATGAGCACACATAAACAGAAGTTATATTGTTGCAATGCTAAGGAAAGTTAGAAAAGCAATGCATGTACAGTATTTCACAATTATCTTTACTGTCATGTAAAACATTCATTCTCTATTAATATTATATCTAAATCATATAAAATAGTATCTCCATCATGTTTCTTGGAAAAAACAAAATATATTACTAAATGTCTTAGGTGAAAGCAAATTTCTCTTTACAGCAAGGTTTTAATTTGATTCTGACACAGAGTTCAGAGCAAGAATCAAGTCATCTGCTTCTCTGATCCTTCTATGTGGTTGGAAGCTCTGATTTATCAAGAAGAAAAATCCCCATCAAAGGAACAGCTGACAGTTTTGCAAATGTTGAAAGGCTATGGTAGATAGTTCCCTGCTAGTCACTCCAAAGGTTTATTATATGGCATCAGAAAAAACTACTTGGTGTCACTTATGGCACATGAAAAGCTCTTTATGGTTTCTATACCTCAAAGTATACAATATTCACTTCAAATCATGGAAATAAAGCCTACATATGGAGAAAATACATACTTCTTTCTTGTATGGAAGAGAGTATCTTAACTGCTATTCCTGTGTCCTCTCTACACAGACTTTGGGATTCTAGCTAAAGCTGTTCTTTCTAAAGAACCGTTTTCCGCTAAGTCACTTTGTGTCATCAAAGTAGTCATAAGATTCTACATTTACAATTTTAGCTCATACCACTGGTTTCTGACCACTGATTTTTGTTTAGAGTTATTAAAAATATACAATAATTTTGTAATATATAACCTACTTAAGATTTCTCCCTTTCATCTTATAATACAGTAGCCATTTGTGTCCCAAACCTGGAACATTTCTGTGATATTCTTTCTTGAAATAGTTCAAAAATATTTTCAACTATTTGGATTTGTGTCCTCTGTTTATTAAAATTCAAATATTGGAAATTCATACTGCCTACCTCAGTGTTCTTAGCTGCAAACAACAGAATTCACTCTGTAAAGGTAAAGCATAAGTGGAATTTATGGAAACATCTTAAGGAGCTCCCAGAACTTCTATGCAGATCAGAAAGACAGACTCAGAAGGTACAAACTGTGTAAACTGAGTTAATTGCTTTGGCAAAACACTATTCTTTGCCCTTGATCAAGATATTCCACAGCTTATACCAAAAATACTAAAGTAGATTTCAGACAATGCTCCCCTGCTAGCCCCAAGAGCTAGATGTTTTACTTACCAAAAAAAGTGCTTGTTACCCTCACTTCCAAATCCAAATCTCCTGAACAAACACTGGTAGTCAAACCACAGTAACAAGTTTATGCACTTGCAGCAAAAGAGACCAGCAGATAAGCTCTGTCTTCTCTGTGTTGTCTTAGATTCCATACTTGTCTACTTGTCATCTATTAATCACAGGGCCAAACTAACAGCTAAGGTTGTTGACATCTCCTCTGTGATTCAGCTTTGTCAGAAGTATGGAAGTCATATCACAAAACCCTCCAATCAACCCTGACTCCACACCACCACCAACCTTCTGTATCCAAAGCCAATATTCCACCTATCCTAAACCACCCAGGGGTGAAGTACCACACCTGTACTAAAGACAGCCCCTGTGACTTAAAGACTTCTGATATCATTCAAGCTAGCCAGCCCTAAGCTCTTTCCCCTGCCTGCCCTGACTATACTTTCTCATGGAAAACACAGTAAGGGTGCAGGACTATGATTTGTCCTTACTCCTGCTTCCACCTTTTGACAAAGCCTGCTGCTTTCCCCAGGCACCTCTGCATGGCATGACATGCCCTCTTCTTTTATGAAAAATTCTTTCAAAGACAGGGTCAGTCAACTTTCTGTCACTGTGATAAAACAGCTGCAAGTAATGAACTTAAAGAAAGATTTATTTTGGCTCATGGCTACACAGGTTTCAGACCATGATCAGCTGGCTCCATTTCTTTTAGTCCTGTGGCAAGTCAGAAACATTATGATGGAAAAGCATGGCATAGAAACGCTGCTCACTTCATGGCAGCCAGAAAGCAGAGAGTATGAGGAAAGGTCTGGAGACAAGATATACCCCCATGAAGGGTACTTCCCTTCATCAGATGTATGTTGTATAAACGCTTTCTCTCTTTGTATAGGTTGTCTCATCACTCTGTTTCCTTTGCTGTGCAGAATTTTCTTAGTTTGATACAATCCCATTTGTCTATTTGGTTGTGCGTTCCTTGCATCTGTTTTTGGGATCAGACCCAAAATAATCATTACACAGACCATGTGAAGAAGCTTTTTCCCTGTGTTTAATAGTTTTGTGTTTGATGTTTAAATCTACTAAATTATGAATTGATTTTATAAAATCAATTTTATAAAATCCAATTTTATTCTTCACTTTCCCCAACATCAGTTATTAGACTATCTGTTCCTCATGGCAAATTTTTGCCATTTCACTGAAAATCAATTGGCTGAAAATGTATGGATTTACTTGCAGGCTCTCTATTGCATTCCACTGGAATGTAGGTCCATTTTTATGCCAGTACCATGATGCTTTCCTATAGTTTATATATGCCTATAACTTTGACCTTTTAATTAAGATTGCTTTTATTTATTTACATTTTTAGTCTTTTCTTTTTTGGTGCTGAGATCGAACCCAGGGCCTCATGCATGCCAAGGCAAGCACTCTACCACTGAGCTACATCCCAGCCCAAGATTGCTAATAAATGATACATAGATACCAGAATTTGGAGTTACCTGATGAATAATTATTAAGATTCATTTCTATGAAGCAAAACATAGAGTTATAAAATCAGGGAATCAAAGGATTCCTACTGTTAGGATTAACAATAGGAAGCCATGTTAGAACTGGTCCCCCTTCCCCTTGAAGATGACTTACTAGAACCTCTCTACCCAGCCCTAAAGAAAAAAAATCCACCTTTAGCCATTTACTAGAAACTCCCCACCAGAAGATTGATCCACCTTTAAGCCATGATCTTGGGAGGGTCAGAGGACCATTGAGGATTATCCTGCCTGATGACCTTCCTGGGGCTTCTCCACCCAGCTCATAATTACCCCCAGTCTGTAAGCAGCTGTGGGCTCCAGCTGTCTTGCTGGGGACTCCCTCTTCAGGACCACTTCTCCACAATAAATCCTGTGCTGACACTGAGCTGCCTCCCCACCCACCTTCTCTGAGCCTCTTTTCTAACACCTACCTAGTGTACTATTCCATAGCAATGTGGCTGGAAGGCAGGGAGGGGGAAGGGAGATAATGAATGTTACAATGAAACAAAGAAAAAAATGGAGTTGAGGAATATTACCTGGGGCAAGACCAGAGAAGGGTCACCTCACCCCAGAGGTTAAAACAGCCAATGAAATAGCATGTGACTATGTATGGGACAAGCTGTTTACTCCACCCCCATTTCTGTAACCTGCTCTAAATGGTATATAAGAAAGGGCCACTTTGTTTTCCAGGCTCAATCTTTGGACTCAAGTCCTCTGAGATGCTGCAGGCCTGCTTAATAAAGTTGCTTCCTGAAAACCTTGGTGCCCTCTCTGTCTGTCTGAGCCCTCCTGCAGCAGTGACAGTCTTGAAAGACAATACTTCAGATTCTGCTGAAATATTTTTAATGGCAGAGAAGTTTTAAAGATAATTTATTCCAATATTGAGCAGTTCTAATTGTTAGAAATGACTCCTTACATTAAGCTGAATTATTGCTCCTGGTAACTGAGGCAAAATAGATGATAAGGAAATCAGAACACATCTGAAAATCAGACAGTCAGGAGCTAAGACAAAGAAATCACTCAAAGATTTAAATAATTTATATATGAATAAAATGTCACACTATGTAGCCAGTCCATTAGTAGTTTTCCTTGGTAAAGTGACTTATTCTTCCCCTCCCTTTGCCAAACATGTTTTTGTTTTGGAGGTATTAGGGTTTGAACTCAGGGCCTCATGCTTTCTAGGCAGGCACTCTTACAGCTTGAGCCACTCTGCAGGCAGCATTTTAAATTCTAATGAGAAACCACACCTAAATAATTAAGAGACTATTAAATAATCTTTTGGAAGCAACAAAATTTACCTTAATCCTTCTAAGAAAGTACTTGCATCCATCACTCCCTTTTCTTTCAGATGGTGAGCTATAATCTCCTTGAATGAGTAACAGACCCCAGAAAAGAAGGTGTAACTAGTGAAGTGACCAAAAAAGTAAAGCTCAAGATCACAAATACCAGGTGTCCATGTCACCACAGTTGAGTAATAGAAAAGCCACCCTAACACCCACTGTCTCCACATTTGGATAATATAAAAATAGGAACTTAGCAAAATGATAAAAGTTTGCCAGGTGACATGACCACTTATCTAGGAAAAGGGTAAACTGGATTTCTCAGCCTAGTCTGGAAGGTCTAAATATACCTGGGACTAGGAGTGCCATTTTCAACCTGTCTCCCACCTCCTGCATGTCAGGAGTTTCTCCTTCCTTTCTGCTTTGCCTTCTTTACTAAACAAACCTGTGCTAAACTTCCACTTTGTGAGTTTCCTTTTTTTGTGAAAGCCTTCAAAGTGCTTTTCATTATAGATTTCAAGGTCCTGTGATGTGCATGGAAATTGGGAAGCTGAGTGCAGTATTCCTCTACTTTCTCTCTTATTGGGGATCCTCCCTTTCCTTTCTCTAGTGACAGTAGGTACCAACTACTGCTTCTAGTTCTAAATTTTTCTAAATCCCAAAATTATGTCTGTGTGTTTGTCCAACAGAGAGATCTTCAAATACTTGAGGATAGCTATTATGTGATCTCCTAAATTCTCATCTTTTTATACTAAATATTTCAAGTTCTTTTGCAACAGGAACACTCCTTTGGAGCGGTTCTTCCCTTCCCCCCTCTACATGGTTAAGATGTTATCTCTAAAACTTTTTTTAGACTCACAGAATCCAGAATGTCTGTTCTAGAAAATAAAAGCACTAGTTGTAGAAGGTCAAGGTCCATGACTGAGGCAGGAAAGATAAAAGAGGAGACAGGAAAATTATATTATTTTACTAAAGTTGTAAAGGGCCAGACTCAGACATTGGAATTGTGGGAAACCCTTAGGACCCCCAAAGCCTGTTGGAAAAGAGCAGAGTCACTGTAGCTTTTGTGCAACAGCCCTAAGAGAGATTGCAACTGTCCAAAAGGACAGTTGCTGAACTCCCCTGTTCTCTCTTTGCATGGGACCAGGAAGACCCAGTTTCAAGAACATGATGTTCCGCACTTAGGCTCGTAGTCATAGCAATGTGACAGACAATCCCAGTACTGAGGTCAAGGGAAACCTGGGGATTGCCATGTACTCTTTCCTGCTTGTCTGCACTGCTTAAATACACTCTTCAGAAAATAAACTATGACATTGCTGCCCGGCCTCACCCCGAGTTCATGTCATTATTTGCCATCTAAGCACCCAAGACCAGAGCTGGTGCCCCTGCTGCAGCTGGACTGAGGCAAGTGGTGCCGTGACTCGGATCCACTCTGAACGTCTTGGCGGTGTAATTCAAGGAGGGAGGGGCTCGCTACGGAGCCCCAGCCCAAGGTGTCAGGAACCATAAATTGGGGCACGGAATGGGGAACTCACTGAGTTCAGAACACAGGCATTCCTTACAGCTACTGTGCTTTTGCTAAAAAGTAAGGGTTTACCTTACACCCAGGGAAAAATTGAAGTTTTTATAGAGATAGTTATCCTGTTTAATCCTTGGTTTCCTGAGCGTGGAAATTTGGATCCTGATTGCTGGAAGCAGATAGGAGAAAATGTAAAAAGAGCTCACCAAAGAGGGGAAAATGCCCCTATTCATTTTTTTTGGCATGTGGTCCTCTATTCATTATTGCTTGGGACCTCTAACAGATCCTTCTAAAGAGGCTCATGAATCAAGTCTTCTGGAGAACAATAAGGAACACAAGAAGAAAGATAGCAAGAAGGACAATAAGGAGGAGGAAAAGCCTCCCCCACAAAAACATGTAAAATTTAAATTTTCCACTATGGAGGATTCAGCATCACCTTATGCTGGCTTTTACCCAACATTGGCTCCATTTCAGGTTGATCCTCAGACCAATGCCATACCTAAGACAAGAATAAAATGAAGAGAAGAAAAGGAAGTTTCCCTAGAAACAACTTTTAGGCAACTCTTTTTGGAGGATGGGAATAATGACCCTTCTCCTCCATCTTTGTCTCTTTCATCTTCAGAGAATCCTCTGACCCTTCCAGTCATCCTGGGGCCTCAGGGACAAGAAAGGCATGAGCCCATTTCTCTTGAGGTACTTAGAAGATTTAGAGATTCAGTCAGGGAGAATGGAGCTAATGGTCCCTACACTCTTAATCTATTGGAAAATCTGAGTTGAAAAATTTGTACACCATGAGACTATAAGAAGTTAGCCTGAGCTTGCCTTAGCTCTTGTTATTTCCTTATATGGAAGCCAAAATATTATGATGAATGTGATGAACAGGCACAAAAAAATAGGGATAGTTGGTCCTTTAACTGAGGACCAACTGCAGGGGGTTGGCCCATTTGCCGATGCCCTTCAACAAATGCAAGGCACACCCCAATATTTTGATCAGGTAAGAATTTGTGCCAAGAGAGCTTGGAGTAGCCTCCCTTACTCAGATAGAGAATCAACTGAAAGTTTCTTGCAACTAAAACAAAAGGCCAATGAGCCTTGGGCTGAATTCTTGGCCCATATAAAATGTGCTATCAGCCACAAAATTCAACATGCAGATGCACAAATATTCTTGGTTCACCAGATTGCATATGAGGGGGCTACCAAAGAATGTAAACAAGCTATCAGACCAGTAAAGAATGGAGATCTTTCTACTTGGGTTTCTGCTACCCAAGATATTGGCACCCAAACCTATATGGCCACCACTCTTGCAGCTGCCCTAACAAAAGGGAGCCCTACTCTCTCCCATACTACATGCTTTGGATGTGGACAAAAGGGCCACTGGAAAAGGGACTACCCTGAAGGAAAAAGTTACCAGGGCCCAAAGCATGTCACACCAGGAGGAAAATCTTCTAAAATGTGCCCACAATGCAATAAAGGCTATCATTGGACTAAAGACTGTAAATCCAAATATCATGCTGATGGGAGACTTTTAAATGGAACTGGGAGCAGCCTTCAGCCCCACCCCAAGAAGGAACAATTTCCTGTATCCAGTGGGAAAACTCCTGGAGTTCAGGATTTGATCTCCTGGTCTTAGAGGCACTAACCATCTCTCCAGGTAATACACCAGTCCCAGTAACATGCCATTTCTATAACTCTGTAAAAGAATTTACAGGAATAATCAATGGGGAATGAAAACTATCCTGTACATCCTTATTATACTATGTTGCAATCCAAGTCTCCAACAATAGTCTATGTTTCTAGCTCTAGGCAATGGTTAGGATTAGAGAAGGATGCCAAGATTGCCATATTTTTGCCTTTACCATCTGAGACCTCTCTTCAAATAAATTGGACTCAAATCATTTTAGATCAAAGGCCCTTAGTTAATATTTATATTAGGGGAATAGCTTTTCAAGGTCTTCTAGACACAAGAGCAGATGAGAGTGTTATCCCTCAATTATTATGGTCTAAACATTGAGGAACAAAAAGAAGAACCACAGTACAAGGAGTAGGGGGACCACAATTAGCCAAAGTTAGTACAGAGATCCTCAATGGGAGGATGAAGAAGGCAATTCAAGGACTTTTCAATCTTTCATTATTACAGGACTGCAATTGTGCTTATGGGGGAGAGACATGATACAACAATTGTGCATGACTCTTACCATGCACAAAGCTCAACATTGGGAGGAGGCTCTTTCCCAGGCTCAACAAGATAGGACAGTCATGAGGCCTTGGGGGGAGGTCCTTTCCCAAGCTCAACCAGATAAGACAATCATAAGACCTTGGGAGGAGGTCCTTTCCCAACGTTCTTCCTGTCGCTGTGGCCTTGGTTATTCTTGTAACCACCTTCCCTCCTAGGGGCCACTGATATGAAGTCCCAGCCCACAGCTTACATGGTTAATCAATGAGCCTGTATGGGTTGATCAGTGGCCACTTTTAGGACAAAAATTACAACAGGCTCCTATTTTGGTACAACAACAAATAAAAGCTGGACATCTGGAGCCTTCCAACAGTCTATGGACTAGTCCTATTTTTGTAATAGAAAAAAAGGCCAAAGGAAAATATAGATTAATACATGACCTTTGAGCCATTAATAAAGCCATGCAAACTATGGGAACTTTACAACCTGGCTTCCCTTCTCCTGCCATGATTCCTGCAGGATTTGCAATTATTAAATATAGTTGTAAAAGATTTGTTTTTTCACTATCCCATTACATGAAAATGATAAGGAAAAATTTGCCTTTACATTGCCATCCATTAATAATGAAAAACCAGCTCAACAATATCACTGGAAAGTATCACCTCAAGGCATGAAAAACAGTCCCACCATATGTCAGGCCTATGTCCATGCTGCTTTTATACCCTTCTATAAAAAATGGACACAAATGAAATGTTTTCATTATATGGATGATCTTTTAATTGGACCTATTACACCAGGTCCTCAAAGACTTAGAAAGATGCCTAGCCAAGGAAGGTTTAACTCTAGCTCCTGACAAAACACAGCTCTGTCCACCATTCAAATATTTGGGACACACTATAGTTGATAATATAGTCAAACATCCTAAACTAAAATTAGACATAAAAGAGGTTATGACATTAAATGAATTACAGACACTATTAGGAAACATTAATTGGATTCAGCCTTTTCTTAAGATTCCCTCAGACTCTTTAAAACCTGTATTTAAGCTATTAAAAGGAGACTCACAATTAAACTCATTAAGAAAATTAACTCCAGAAGCACAACAGGCTATACAACTTGTTGAAACCACTCTTCAACATAGTTTCATTAACAGGATAGACCCCAGTCAGCCCCTCCAGTTACTCATATGGGGAACTCCAACCACTCCAACAGGGGCTATTATACAATGGCCAAATACAATGATAGAGATGCTCTTTACCCAAAACACACCCCCTAGGTCTATTACTCCCTATATACAAGAGATAATATATCTAATTATGAAGGGAAGGCAAAGATGCAAACAATTGTCTGGCAATTCACCGATATTCAGATAGACTATCTTTATCAACAAAACTATTTATGGCAAATTGCAATTAGTAATTACTCAGGACAATTTGACAATCACTATCCCAAAGAGTCTACCATAAAATTTTTAACTTCTCAGGCCTTGATTCTACCTCTCATCACAGCCACCAAACCCTTAGCCAATACAATCACAGTATGTACTGATGGCACCAGTAAAGAGAGAGTCATTTTTATCATTTACTCCCCCTCAGGGACATATACAGAACAAATAAACATTGCAACTCCAGGAGCAACTGCACAACATGCTGAAACCTTAGAGGTTCTTGCAGCCCTGTGAGCTCTCCCTGGTCCAGTCAATATAGTTTCAGACTCCCAATATGTGGTTAAAGCCATTAACTCTATTGAAACAGCTAGACTAAAGGGAGGTCCTAATTCTACCATTTTTTAGTTATTTACATGGGCTCAACTGGTCACTTGGGCTCATACTTCTCCATTTTTTATTACTCATATCCTTTCACATACAGGCCTTCCTGGCCCTATGGCAGAGGGAAATCAAGAAGTAGATCAGCTCATCTCCTTCACTGCTGTGGAGAACTCTCAAAATCCTTCTTTTTTTCAACAGGCCTTACAAAGCCACTCTTTACTACACCAGAGTGTTAACATGTTGCACAAACAATTCCCAACCTTGACTCAAGACCAATGCAAACATACTATTAGGGCCTGCCCCACCTTCAGTACTCTTCTACCTTTGGGCCCTAATACTGGCATCAACCCTTGTGGTCTGAAAGCAAACCATAGCTGGCAAACTGATGTCACTCATATTCCCCAGTTTGGCACCCTAAAATATGTTCATGTGACAGTGGACACATACTCTGGTGTCCCCTTTGCCTCAGCCCACACCGGAGAATCTACCAAACATGCCCTTGGTCACCTGCTTGGTGCTTCTGCAACTTTTGGAATTCCAAAGTCCATAAAGACAGACAATGGTCCCACCTATATAAGTAAAAAATTTCAAGAAATCTGTAAATTATGGGACATTACTCACAATACTGGAATTCCTTATAATCCTCAAGGCCAGGCCATTGTAGAATGACAGCATCAAAGGATCAAAAAACAACCTTTAAAAATAAAAAAATGGGGAGTTCATCCCCAAGTCTACACATACCCAATTACATCTCATCCTATTAACTTTAAATTTTTTCTCACTTGATGATTAAGGCATTACACCTATGGAAAAGCACTTCCATGCATGGGACACCTGCCCACCTGTGCGTGTTCTTTGGAAGAATTTAGAGACAAACACATGGCAAGGTCCTGACCCTTTACTAACTAAAGGTTGAAGGTATGCTTGTGTCTTTCCAGAATATGAATGACAACCAAGATGGCTGCCACTCTGATGCATCAAACCAGTCACAGCCATTGATGGGACCCATGAAGAGACTTTGGCTAGACAAACTTAGTCCTAGTCACTGGTTTAATTTTGGACTTAAAGGACTAATAGACATAGGTGGACTCATGCTTTTGGGTCTACTTAGTATCATATAGCTAAAAAGACTAATCACTTGAGAAACTAACTACCACAAAAAAGAAAAATTTTTAAACACATTTTTCACAAAAAATAAAAAAGGGAGAGATGTGGGAAACCCTCAGGACCCCAAAGCCTCTTGGAGAGGAGTAGAGTCAGCGTAGATTTTGTGCCACAGCCCTAAGAGAGATTGCAACAGTCCAAAAGGATAGTTGCTGAACTCCCCTGTTCTCTTTCTGTGTGGGACTGGGAAAGCCCGGTCCCAAGAACATGATGTTCCACACTTGGGCTTTTAGTCCTAGCAACATGACAGCCAATCCCCATACAGAGGTCAAGGGAAACCTGGGGACTGCTACGTACTCCTTCCTGTTTGTCTGCACTGCTTAAATACACTCTTTAGAAAATAAACTATGCCACTGCTGCCCAGCATCACTCCAAGTTCATGTCATCATTCACCACCCATGCGCCCAAGACCAGAGTCAGAGCCCCTGCTGCAGTTGGACTACAGCAGGAACAAGGAAGTAAAAACTAAAAAGCCAGAGCAACTAGCCACTACCTCCTGTCACCTTTTATATGTTTAAGACACAAGAACAAGGCTAGCTACATTCTAGAGTTATCTGTCTCTGCCCTTCTCTTTGAGATATTAACAAGCTACAAGTCTCCTTGGATGGGAGAGGGACAAAGAGAATAAAGGATATATCTAGCAAATGGAGGTCCTAAAGCACACATTCTGACCGTGTGGTTTGAGAAGGCCTGGATGACACCTCCCTGTTTGGGCAACCATCTTAGCCATCCAGATCCAATATTGTAATGACCACCTGCCAACACTATTTTGAGTCTTCCATTTCCTGCATGAAGATCAGGAACTGTTTCTTCCTTTTTCCCCATTTCTTTCACTTTTATCCAGTTATATTAAATTATTTTCCTAATAAATGTTGCTATTGCTATTACTTTTATATTATAGTGTCTTTTCTACATTTTTCTCTTGTCAGATGCAAAAACCAAGACATACAACAGTGCTAAACTTTCAGTAAACAATGACCACATTCCAGCCAGAGTGGGGGATAAAGAGAGTCATGTCTTGGTTGAGGCAGACCCCACTGAATCACCTTCCCCTCTTCCTAAAAGTTCTTTGTGAACCAGAACCCTCCCTTCAGATTAACCTTTATGGTCATTAGCTCCATCACCCTCTCAAGATTGCTGGCCTGTTAATAAGCCCATTATTTCCTACCACTGTGCTTTTCCTAATATTGACCTTCTGAGTGGTGGGCAGCCCAGACTTTAATTTCAGTAACATACTACAACCAACACAAAGAGTGGTTCTAGAACTCTCACTAGCTTAATGACTCTGGACTGAATGCACTCCAATTTGTAAGTATTTCTTATAAAATATAGTTCTCTTACTTCAGATACAAAGGGAGGATGATCACTTGTGTTCCACACTTTTAAGTTCTTAACATTATGCTTTTAACACATACTGATCTTAACATATTCTGAAATCACTTTTAATTAAATGTCCAAGGTATTTGCAAGGATCAATCAACTAGATGAATGACTATCAGGCTAGTAAATTTATCAAGATCATTAGTTAAGATTCCCTCAAAAGAGATCCAAAGGTCTCATTATAAACAAAGAAATCTTAAACAGGTTAAATTAAAAATAAAAAACAGTTGTTATTCAGGTACAGAATGGATTTTCAAATTGGGAAGCCCATGTTCAATAAGAAAACAAACAAGTATTCTCCCCAGGGGCAGGAAGACTATATTTTTAAAGGGATAAAAGAACAATGGGATGAAGTGATGAAAATTTTTGACTTGCCCTATTAGTTATACAAGCTGTTTTGAACAGATTTAGAGATTGGTGCTCAAGGTCCTTCCTACAGTACCTATACATAATTGGTTGCTAAGGGTCTGTCTCAAGAGAATTAACAGTAAGCAATAAGTCTTCTCAAACAGTCAGCCAGTCAATAGAAGTATAGTAGCTGGAAACGCCCAACTTGTAGTTTTTCAAGCACATGCTTTCAGAACAGCATTCTTTACCTGGAAATTAAAGATGGAGGGACATATGTTGATGAGAGAAATTGAGGCAGTCTGTAAGTAGGAAATGTTTGGGGCTCATGTATGTTGCCTGGGGATGGGCCAGACCACCCTCACTTGGCTGGGAACTGCCCATGCCCATCCCCACTAGTTCATTATTAGGTGGGAACCTCCTGGGCTTGCCCTCCTATGGGATAGTGTAGGTTTTAAAGGCACCTGAAAGAGAAAAGCATGCTCTCTCCACCGGCAGACTCCACCACATGGGCCCACCATGCCCTCTTCTTCTTCCTTCTCTTTCTTCTTCTTCCTTTTTCCTCTTTGTCCTCCTCCTCCTCCTCCTCCTCCTCCTCCTCCTCCTCCTCCTCCTCCTCCTCTTCCTCTTCCTCTTCCTCTTCCTCCTCTTCTTCTTCTTCTTCCCTTTCCTCACCTGGCAGAACAGGTTACTCCCCTTCTCTCAATAAAGCTATTCTATTTCACCCCATCCATGTGCTCTGCTTGGATTTTCCTATTTGGAGCACAAAAACCAAGATCTTCTGATCACAGACTGCACAAGCACCATTAACATTTGTGGTGATGCCAGCCAGGAGAAACTGATTGGGTGAGATCCCCATATGTTAGCTCTCCAATCTTTATTTTAATCCATCTTTCTCTGTTGTTTGATTCCACACCTCATCACCTGATGCTTCGGAACCAAATACCATTTATGGCTTTGGTGGTATGGGACCCTCATGCTGGGTCATTCACCCGATGTTCAGGACTCCTTCATAGTCCCGGCACAGACAGACCACACCCCAATTGGTAGGATGCAACATTTGCCAGCTTCTGCAAGTGCCCCAAAGCACAGGGTCCACATCTAGGTTCCCTGGTCCTGCCCTGGGGGATGGACCACATTAAGAACAAGCCTTACCTTCCCTAACTC
Organism: Castor canadensis; assembly: GCF_047511655.1. Lineage (NCBI taxonomy): Eukaryota > Metazoa > Chordata > Mammalia > Rodentia > Castoridae > Castor > Castor canadensis. Next base: position 88,271,403 of record NC_133394.1, read on the forward strand.
TTAATTCCCTTCCCCTGTCCTTTCCTTTGTTGCACCGTGGAAGATTTTATTCCCAGGTCTCTAACCCCCCAAGTCACTGGGAGCAATTAGAAATGCCCCCCACCATTTGGGCTGAGTTTTTCCCCTCCCCACATCTCTACTTTCTTTTCTTTTTCCCCCTAACTGGTGGTTTTAAAACAACAAATAGGGAGGTCAGCCCATATGGTGACTGGATTTTAAAAAAAAATGTGCCCTGGGAAAGCACAGCTGCTTAAAAAAAAAATAGGGAAGGGAGCCACCCAGACAGGGAGCAAATAAACTGCTACCTGTGGGTTGGGAGATTCTTTCCCCTTACAATACCCTCCCCCAGTGGAAGGGCATAAAATGACAGGCCTTACATCTGTCAGGCAATGCCATAGTGGTAAAGGGAACAGAGCCTTACTGCCCCATCCTGAGTGCAGCATCCTGGCCACCCCTGGCACCTGGGGATGGGCATGTACATATGGCTTCCCAGGACACCACTTGGGGCAGGCACTTGGCTTGGCATGGGTCTCCCAGTTTCTGGCCAGCCACTCATGGGAACCACAGGGCATTCACAACATCCACACAGTTTCCCAGTTGGTCACTTGAGGCAACCACGCCTGCAGCTTACAGTGTCCATGCACAATTTCCCTGGTGGCCAATTGAGAGTACCATACCAGCAGCCGCACATGTGCTTCAGTGTATATGCATGTGTTTTTCTGGGCTGGACCCTTGGACTGGACAGAAGTCCTACCTTTGGAGGTCATCCTTCCAGGGACCTGAAGGTTATGCCTCTGGAGACCTGGATGTCCCACCTGCAGAAGGCCAAAAATCCTGCCTCCAGGGGATGAAAGTTCTGGCTCAGAGGACCAAAGCAGGCTGCCACTAGTGTGGAAGCCCCCCCACCCCAGGACACTTGACACAGTTTGGCAGGGCCTCTGGACCCATGGCTTCTGGGTGTGATTCTCCAATTCCTCCTCTTGGGCCTATGCACAGCATAGGCCCTGGTCCCACATCTTAGTGTTGGCTGGAAGCCCTACCTAGCCAGCCATGGAGCACTGACACCCAGCAATAAAGTGCAGCAACAGTGACCACAAGGCAGCAGCGCATAAGCAGCAAGTTACAGCTGCAGCACCTGTGTGCATACATGTGCATGCTTGGGGCTCTGCACAGTCAGGCAGTCTCTGTCAAACAGCCTCCAGCTGAAAGGCTGCCAGTGCCTGAGCTGGCTGAGAGAGGAAATGCAAAGGCATGGCAGCTCCACTGCCAGTGGGGAAGACAGGGAAGCTCCAGAGAGAGGGGCAACACCTCTGGTGACCAAGATCCCATGCCCAACCAAACTGTTATCTTCCTATCTCCAACCTTCTCTGTCTCTCTCCTCGGACCCACTCCTTGGCCCACCCACTTGCCATGCCTGTCTTCAGTAAACACCCCATCCAACTCTACTTGCCCCCATAGCCTACAGGGGTCACAGAAATGCTCACACTGGGATCAAAACTCGCTTGTTCCAGGGCTAACAAGAACTTGTCTGCCTATCTTAGCCAGAGATTCTTAATTCCATTTAAAGGTAAAAATCTAAATTAACATATAGGTTACATCTAAGTAGCTGTGGTGTTAATTGTTGCTGTCCTTAAATGTTTAATGTATTTAAGTTCTCTAAAGCATGTTTTCTAAAATTAAAAACAGTGCCATTTAAGGATTTAACATTGGTCATCCATGTAGGAAAAATGATCTTTTCTATCAAAGTATTTGTTACCCTCTTAGATTACTTAAAAATTCCTCAGTTCACCATCTCAGGTGACTTGCATGTTTAAAGGGTCCTTGCTTCTTCTGGATTCCTGTACAACTCCATTGCCCACCAAACTGCATGCACTAACCCATCTCCCAACCTTTTAGCCAATTGGGAAGGATTGTGAACCCTTGACCTGGACAAATCCCAAGTGAGGGGCAGGTACAACTGCATCAGGGATATACAGAGGAGCCACTGTCAGCCATTTTGTGCCTGTGTGCTTGCTTAGCAGGAGTAACCACATGCTTGCACTCTCTTGATCAAGAGAAAATTGCCTTGTCAAGATTTTCTGTCTCTTTTTTTTCTTTTTTTTTACTGGCTATCTCTCATGTCTTTATTTTTTTTTTCTTTTATTATTCATATGTGCATACAAGGCTTGGGTCATTTCTCCCCCATGCCCCCACCCCCTCCCTTACCACCCACTCCACCCCCTCCCTTTCCCCCCCTCAATACCCAGCAGAAACTATTTTGCCCTTATTTCTAATTTTGTTGTAGAAAGAGTATAAGCAATAATAGGAAGGAACAAGGGTTTTTGCTGGTTGAGATAAGGATAGCTATACAGGGCATTGACTCACATTGATTTCCTGTGCGTGGGTGTTACCTTCTAGGTTAATTCTTTTTGATCTAACCTTTTCTCTAGTACCTGTTCCCCTTTTCCTATTGGCCTCAGTTGCTTTAAGGTATCTGCTTTAGTTTCTCTGCGTTAAGGGCAACAAATGCTAGCTAGTTTTTTAGGTGTCTTGCCTATCCTCACCCCTCCCTTGTGTGCTCTCGCTTTTATCATGTGCTCATGGTCCAATCCCCTTGTTGTGTTTGCCCTTGATCTAATGTCCACATATGAGGGAGAACATACGATTTTTGGTGTTTTGGGCCAGGCTAACCTCACTCAGAATGATGTTCTCCAATTCCATCCATTTACCAGTGAATGATAACATTTCGTTCTTCTTCATGGCTGCATAAAATTCCATTGTGTATAGATACCACATTTTCTTAATGTGTGGCTGTTTTTGGCACCAGAGGGTTATCAATTCCAACAATTTGGGGGATTGTCCAGGATTTTACATTCTGTTTGGGAAGGGGTCCCCGCCCTTCCCTGGGGAGACACATCCTGCTGCCTGATTGCAGTGGCCCCAAGGTTTGGCTGACAGTGGCAACTTTCTGGATCTGCAAATGCATGCAGACTGCAGAATTTCTTGACATCATGGATAAAAGAGCTCTGAAGACAGGGACCAAGGTGACCATGTAAGTTTTGTGCACAAACCAAGACAAGAAACATCAGGAGGGTAACCAAGTAGTGTCTTGGTGGTTGGGATACTGGAGGCTATGTGGTGTGTGAATGAGACATGTCAGGTGACATGCAGGGAAAGCGAAGTCCTGATCTGCAGTTCTGAGGTGACATCATACTGTTTAAGGTGGAATTAGATTCTTGAATCTAATCCAGGTCAGCAGCTTATACTGACACACAGGCTACCAAGAAGTGCCTCAAGCTCCCATGAAGGATGTGGATGGAGACAGACAAAGCAAAAAAGAATCAGAGTGCAAGAAACCTCCAAGGCAAAGGGGGGGGGGGGGTTGAGCTCCTGATAGATAAGGCACAGTCAACCAGAAGGGAGAAATGGGAAATAAAGGCAGCAAAAAGGGGGGGGGGCAGAAAACAAAGGCCCAGAATAAAATACCCTCTGGGAGACCCCTAGGGAAGATTTTTAAATATTGGGATGATAGCTCCTGAACCAAAGGAGAAAGAAACAATGAAAGATTAAATTCTGCTGTTTTATCTGGACCAAAGAACTGGTCTTAAAGCCTTCATGGTTTTTTGTTTTTTTTTTTATCAGAATTTGGGTCTGATGAGGATTGGGTCTGTCAACTATTAATTGAGCATGCTAGCAACAAAATCTCAGTCATTCAAGAGGAGATGGAATATGCCCTCTGTTGGAGGCACAATACTATAATCCTGTTTCCACTAAAAAAAAAAAAAAAAAAAAAAAAACCCTTTCTAGCTGGGATTTACTCTCCTCCCTACCCTCCCCCTTTTGCCTGCTTTTCTTCCAGCTTAGGCACCAAAGCTGGCCCCAGCCCTGCCCTCCAGGCATCCATCCCTCCACCTCCACTCCCCTTCAACTCTCAGCCCCTCAGACTTCTGCTCAAAATTACAAAAACTAGAAAATTGGAAAAATAGATCCATAGAGGAATTATTAGGAGAGGCACAAAAGGTATATGTAAGGAGAGAGTAGGAAAAACAAAAACAAAAAGCAAACATTTTGTTATCCATGATTCAGCAGGTTAATAGGGAAAGGCCAGACCAATATCCTATTGGACCTCAACCAGCCCGGCCTCCCTCATGGGGTATAAGAGACCAGAAAGTCAGAAGATGAAACAGAGAAGAGGGGAAAATAAGTGCTTTAAATGTGGGGCAACTGGACACTTTTAAGAAAGAATGTCCAGAATGGGAAAGAGAGTGTAGGAAACTGTTCCCTAAATGATCTTTGATGAAGAATGGGGGGTCAGGAGCCCTTTTACCTTGAAGGGTCCCATGCAGAGCCCTTGATAAATTTAAAAATGGGACCACAATGTGAAGCTGTCACCTTCCTGATTGACTCAGGCACTTCCAGATCCTCCCTCTGTCTTCTGCCCAGGGGCTTAATCTATTCCCTGGAGAGGATACTAATTTCTGGGGTAAAGGGAGAAAGCTTTTCAGTTAAAATATTACAAGAAACAGATGTTTATTTCTCACACAGGACCACTAAGATGAAATTTCTCCTAGTCCCTGAGGCAGGTACCAACCTATTTGGAAGAGACCTGATGACCGATTAGGAATCAGTTTACATGTAAAAAAAGGGATAAAATACAAGCAAGCCCTATCACAGCTCCAGTGCTAGCCTTGCCCTCTCTTGAACAGTCTTTTTACCTCTTTGTGAATGTAAATAAGGGAATTGCCCTCAGGGTGCTAACCCAAAAACATGGGGGTCAATGTCAAAAAGTGTGGCCTTCTTATCTAAATTCCTAGATCCTGTCACCTGAGGTTGGCCTGAGCAGCTATAGCTCTTCTAACCCAAGAAAGTAGGAAAATCACCTTTGGTGGAAACCTAATTATTAGCAATCCCCATCAAGTTAGGACAATCTTAAATCAGAAGGTGAGTAGATGGCTGACAGATTCCAGAATCCCAAAGTATGAGGCTATCTTGCTAGAAATGGATGACCTAACTTTGACTACTGATGAGGCCCTAAATCCAGCCACTTTCTTGGCAGGAAGGCAGGAGGGAGGAGCCCCCAAACTTAAATGCTTAGATATTATTGAATATCAAACAAAAGTGAGCCCAGATATCAGGGAGACTCCTTTCCAGACTGGGTTCCATATCTTTGTGGATAGATCCTCTCTGGTAATCCAGGGGGAAAGGCATAATGGATATTCTATAGTAAACAGGGAGACCATGACTTAATAGAATCAGGTGGACTCCCTAACAGTTGGTCAATGCAGACTTGCAAACTGTTTGCCCTAAATCAGGCCTTAAATCACTTAACAGACAAAGAACGGACCATATACACTGATTCAAAATATGCATTTGGTGTGGTCCACATCTTTGGGAAAATCTGGATGGAATGGGGCTTAATCAATAGAAAGGGCCAAGACTTGGTACATGGAGAATTAGTTCAACAAATATTAGAAAGCCTAAAACTACCTGAAGAAATAGCCATAGTCCATGTGCCAGGTCACCAAACAAGGGGTAAACTTTGAGACTTGGGGGAATTCTTTTGCAGATGAGGCAGCAAAACAGGCTGCACTCACATCTGAGGCACTAGTCTTTTGTCTCATTCTGCACCTCCCTGCTTCTCATGTCACCCCTTTTTACTCCCTTTGAAGAAGAACAACTAAAAAAACTTGGGGCAGTCAGAACTGAACAGGGAAAATGGGTTCTCCTGGAGGGAGGGAAATGATCTCAAAGTCCCTAATGAGAGAACCCCTTATCTATCTTCCTCAGGGGGAGTCATTGGGGACCCCAAGCCATGTGTGATGCAGTTTTGCAAGCCTATGGGTGTATAGGGATCTATACACTAGCCAAACAAGTATCAGAAGGATGTCTTACTTGTTGAAAGATTAACAAGCAAGCTCTGAGACAGAGACCAGCTGGGGGTAGAAACCCAGGTTGCAACCTTTCCTACAGCATTCAGGTACATTACACTGAGATGTCCAAAATAGGTCATCTTAAATACCTCTTGGTTATTGTAGACCATCTCACTCACTGGGTCAAGGCCATCCCTCTCCCAGGGGCCACTGCTACAAATGTAATTAGGTTATTACTAGAAAAATAATCCCAAGGTTTGGGGTTATAGAAAATATAGACTCAGACAATGGGAACCATTTCACTGCCAACATCCTTAAGGGACATATGAAGGTTTTAGAGATCAAATGGGAATATCATACTCTCTGGCATCCACCTTCCTCAGGGACAGTTGAAAGAATGAATCAGACTCTTAAACTAAAACTCACTAAATTAGTCTTAGAGGCCAGATTACCTTGGGCTAGATGTCTTCCCATAGCACTACTCAGAATTAGGATGCCCTTCAGAAGACATTGGCCTCTCCCCCTATGAAATGCTTTATGGGTTTCCTTACCTTAGCTCTGTTATTGATGTACCTTCCTTTGAAACCAAAGACTATTTCCTCAAAAATAATATACTTGGATTGTTGTCTACTTTACTTTCTCTCAGGAAAAAAGGATTATTAGCACAGGCTCCTCCACTTGACTTTCCTGTTCACTCACACCAGGCTGGTGATTATGTGCTAATCAAGACCTGAAAAGAAAATAAGCTTCAGCCAGCTTGGGAAGGACCCTTCCTGGTCCTGCTGACCACAGAGACAACTGTCCAGACCATGGAGCAGGGATGAACTCATTGCACACAGGTAAAGAAGGTGCCACCCACTTGACCAGAAGGAACAATGGGCTATGCTTTCACATCCAGGCAACACCAAAGTGACTTTAAAAAGACTATAGTTAAAATATTCTTTCCCTTTCATTTAGGAAATAGTATGATTATTATTAATGTAACTCAGAGTACTTTTCTCTTAATTGTTGAATTTGATACATGCCAGATCCTTCCTTGTGGAGGACTTATGTCCCAACTCTAGCTCCAAGGATATTCCTTTTACTTGTGTCCCATCCCAGAACCCACAGGGAAGCTGGTATCTGTCCAGAGTGGATGGATGTGAGGTGAAACACTGGGCATAAAGGATATACTTCTCCCTTTTATGACAATCCTAAGGGCTGGACCAGCCCCCCAGGCACTGGAAAGACTCCAATTTCTACCATCAAGAACAACTGACAGAATTTTAACAGACTACAGTCAAAATTACAACTGTTTCAGACATATCCCTTTCCTACTTGTAAAGATAAACAATGTAACCCACTTAGATTAGTCATAGAAAGTCCTGGGAGTATGACACAAGAGCCATCTATATTTTATAGATATGAGTTCGAGCAGATGTCTCAGGGACAGACTTGTTAGATGCTTTTAAGCTCCATCTAGCTCCCAACCCCTCCTAGGTGACACCCAGTTCTACCTCCACTCCAACATTACCTCCACGTTTGTACAACAATCTACCTCATGTAGCTGTAGAAGTCAAGGAACTAAGACAAACTGTGGCTATTGAAATTGGGTAGAGGGATACAAATGCTTAGATAGAATGGATAAAATGCCATCTTCACATTAAGTAAGAGCAATTGTGATGTTTGTACTATTGGGAGACCAGAGTCTCAGGTGGTCCCGTTTTCGTTAGGATGGTCCTCAGATCCAGATAGAATGTATTGCATGTTGGCTTTGTTTCAGGATGCCAACTCTTGGGGCAATGAGTCCTGCTGGACACTATCACTACTGTTTCCAGAGTTTGCATGTTTAAAGGGTCCTTGCTTCTTCTTCCGATTCCTGTACAACGCCATTGCCTGCCAAACTATACACCCAAACCCATCCCCCAGGCCTTTTAGCCAATTGGGAAAGACTGTGAACCTTTGACCTGGACAAATCCCAGGTGAGGGGCAGGTACAACTGCATCAGGGATATAAGGAGGAGCCACTGTCAACCATTTTGTGCTTGTGTGTTTGCTCAGCAGGAGTGAGCACATGCTTGCACCCTTTTGATCAAGAGACAATTGCCTTGTCAAGATTTTCTGTCTCTTGTGTGGCTGTTTTCAGCACCACAGTGTTATCAATTCCAACACCCATAAAGTATATCTATAATAAAAATGCATTGTAACTTATTTAAAATTTATTTACTCTAAAGGCAAAATTAAAAGGAAAATTTATTAATACAATGTCATCTTTTTATACCAAAATGTAGTGCTAATTAATGCTGTCCATCATAATTATTTTTCTAAAATACAATATACAATAAACCTTTAAAACATTCTAATCTTAACTGTTCTCTGCTGATAAAATTAGGCTTATAGCCAAGAGGTTAAAGAAAATGGGTCCCTATATGTGGACATTTTAAATAGACAATTTAACTAGAGGTTTTATTCTTAATCATTATTTTTTATTTGAAATTAATAAAATTTTGTTCTCTACAGCTCAAAGTAGTATGTCAAATTCTAAACTTGTTTAAGGTCCTTTGCAAACAAAATCTGTAAATGACTGGGTTCTATAGGGTTTAGATTCTTGGCTTTCTAGGTAATAACAAAAGCCCTTTATGAAGAAGGCCAGGATCTAATCATAAACATCTGGAGTTAACTGGACAAAGCAAAGCTTAAAGGTTTACTACCATTTGCCTTAGCTCTAGTAATTTTAAATTTAAATAAGCATTTAAAAACTAAAACACAAGACATTATATCAAAGGAAAAATGTCTACAACCTCTGACTTATTCTCTAAAAGTATCAAGTGATGTCACATCTGAGAGGATAACAAAATTTTTAAATCCCACTTTACCTTGCTTCAATTGGTCTTTTCTTTAGCATGACTAATTCATGGACACATATCTCTCAGGGAGAGATGTCTTTTACTCCCATAACAGTTTGCTATTCTGAGCTTGTATGTTACATGTAACTTGTCTTTGTGTTTCATTTGAGAGACCCTTTGGAGAAATCCTGTGATCATAAGTAATGCTGCCACTATGATGGAGCCACCATGTGTTCAGCGCCATCTTGCCACTCCCTAGTAATAGGAAACTCGTGGATGATGCCATCCTCTAGGAAAATTATAACTTAACTTGTGGTTACAATTCTCTAGAATAATATAGATTCTATACATGTTGTTTTATCCTATTGGTCTGTTAAGAATTGGATGAAGAGTAGAACATTTATGTTAAAGATACATTATAAATTACTTAGGAATCTAGCTGACTACTCTTCTAAAGATAATGACAAAGAAATGGTTTAAGAGAACACTCTAAATTAATGCAATTGTTTTGTGTGTCATTGGGTGTGTTTTCTGTACATGTCTTTATCTCTTACAAATTGTAGCTACTTAATTTTTACTATTTTGAGCTCATTATGCACACTTATTGTCTTTGGTATGCTTAGGTCATAACATTCAGGATCAGCATCCCATCTAAAAGAACCCTCATGTAGGGGTAGACAGACTGACCCTTAAGGGAATGGTTGACTCGAAAGTCAGAGTACCCTGCTACTTGCTTGCTCCACAGTCATGTGATAGAAATAGATCTAAGGGACTTGTCAGACACAAAAAACCTGAGGTGTTTTTCTAATAACACTAAAGAAACTAAGTTTAAACTAAAAATTCTTTTAAATTGTTCTAATACTCTTAGTCCCTTATATATGTATCTAAATGTCATAAAATCATTTATAGAGTTAAAAGCTTATACATGTAAGCAGCTATAGTTTTTTATTCAAGTACCTTCTAATAAGGTCTTTGACATTTCTGCTCTTTAAGACAAATGCTAAAAGTTCTAACATTTAGGCCTGACATCTGTCAGCTAAACATTGGTTTAGCTAACATTGGCTAGTTAAACATTTTTTGTATATATAATATATAATTGAACATCAAAACAGGTCTACTTAAAATTACTGATACTGCCTTCCCTAATCTTTAGAAAATTTGGGGTTTTTAATTGTCAGTACTGTATTAACAGTATTGACAACCACCAATATGTTACTTTACCTAACCGAAATTCAAGGTTTAATTATAATTAACCATGGTTACTTCAAGCTTTGTCATTATAGTTCTGATCCTTCAAGAACATTCACAGGCAAGCCCATGAAAAATGACTCAGACAAATGCTTATCTATCAATCAGAACAAACTTTCTTAAGTATTGGGGTCATTTTGTATTTTCCTTATAAAATACATGCTAACTGTTGCATGCTAACACTTTAAAACAATATAAAGATGTCGATACATCCCCTATGGTACAAGCAATTAGATTAATTAAGTCCAGCCTAAGAGCCATTTTTTTAAATATAAATCTCCTTGTTGCTTAATTTGGCCAAAAAGATCGTATTTGCACTGACTTCTGATCTGTTTGAGTCTCCTCCTCCATGGGACAAAATCTGACTTTCTGGACTTTCAAGGAAAAACCACTTCTGCACCAAGGGACAGAACTGCCAAATTGGCAAAATCTTCAGAGACAACTGTTCAGAAAAAACAATTTAAGAGGATGCAATCCCTGAGTGGTCAGTGTCCCCAAACTTCTCAAAGGAACAAGTGGCATTCAGCCATCCAAGACAGTTCAAAAGGACTCACAAATGAGGACTTCTCCAGATGCAGATGGAGTCAGTTATGCCAGACCTCTAAAAGTAACCAAAGCCAAGAGATTTTTTTAAAGGGGGGGAGGGGCTTTTATGCATGTGCTGTAATATTTAAGCCTTCTGGGCTTCTGGAAAAAGGCAGTCATGCCTTTGGCCCAGACCATCTGTTTAAAAAAAAAAAACAATATAACTTTTGGTGGTATCTAACTTCTGCTTAGGGATGTTGTGGATCTTCTTTCTGTCCAGAACTGACTCATTGATGTTTACTCTCTAATTGGACTAACTCCTGCCCCCTGGCACACCTGGCCCCTAATGTAGTTAGCCTTTAACTACAGTCCAAAACAGAGGGCCATCTAAGAGTTAAAAATAGCTACACGTATAAACACCCATAAGTAAAGTAACTTCCTGTCTCTTTTCAAAATTACTTTGTCCTTCCTGCCACACTGGCAGGGTCCTTTCTGACCCTCCTATCAGTGTTAAATGTTCAGGACATGCCTTCTAAATCAGATTTATCTCTTCAAGAATAAAAGCCTTTAGGACCCAAATCATGAAGCAACAAGACTTTAGAGCTCTACAAACAAATGTGATCTCCATGAGAAAACTTAACTATGCTGGGCAATAGTTCAGACACCTTGTGTCCAAATGAGCCCAAGGGAAAGAAAAAGGAGACAAAAATTCCCTTTATAGACATGGTCTGCTGCCCCTTGTTGGCTTAAAGCACATACTGAAGATGGACTTCCCCCCTTTCATAAGGCCCCCAAAAAAGAATTTTTTGGAATATTGTCTCTCAGGTGGAGTTTGAGGCAGGCTAGAAGTAGGAAAAGTTTGGCTTACATGTATGTTGCCTTGGGTTGAGCCAGACCATCCCCACGTGGCTGGGAACTTCCCATGCCCCTCCCAACTAGTTCATTATTGGGTGAGAACTTCCTGGGCCTGCCCTCCCATGGGGTAGTGTAGGTTTTAAGGGCACCTGAAAAAGAAAAGCACTCTCTCTGCTGGTGGACTCCACCTGCACCCACTGTACTCCCTTCTTCTTCCCTTTCCTCACCTGTCAGAATGGGTGACTCTCCTTCTCTAAATAAAGCTATTCTACCTCACCCCATTCATGTGCTCTACTCAGATTCTTCCATTTGGAGCACAAAAACCAAGATCTTCTGATCATAGACTGCACCAGTGCCATAAACAAAACTGCAGACTGCCACATATGATTTCTGAAGCTCATGGAGAAATTCTGCTGTTTCTTGACCAAGGTACAGTCATCATAATTTTTATTTATTTTTCTACATCTTCTGAGAGGATGTCTCCCCTTCACCAAATGTCCACCAATCAGCTGTTTATCCATTCCAGAACATGTCTAGGGATTGATATGAATTTCCTCAGACTAGAGCTTTTGAAACTGAATTTTTTCCCCATTTGAAAAACTGGGGAAAGCTCTACTTTTATTTCTCACATTCTCAGCTCTGAAAGAAGAATGAACATCTGCTCCATTTTCTGATATGTAAATTGTTGGTACTGAGAAACAGGAAACAGGAAGTTTATTTCCCTCTTGCCCTTTCATGTTTTTATGGTAGGTACTTGCCCTACCAAGGTTGAAGATGTTTCTCTTAATGGAACTGGTACACAAACAAATTGGATAAGCTATGAGCCTCTCCTCTTTGTTAGAAAATCATCATATCATGGCATCCAGGACAGGCATGGGAATGGGAGGACAGTTCTCTTACAATTCTTGTTTTTACTGTTCATAAATATGCTGAATCTAGAATTTTAAAGTCCTCTGCATATTCTTATGTGTTACCATCAAGGGGTACAGGTTCTTTTTCTCCACCAGATAAAGAATTAACAGGCAGGAAAAATGAGAGAGTTCAGCAAAGTTTTATTGGGGAAATAGAAAGTGAAAGTAAAACAAGGAACTTTTCCAAGAGGAACTGGGATCCGGAAATGGGTAGTCCTTGGGAGTGTTCTTGTGTTTCACTTTTTTTTTTTTCTGGTACTAGAGCTTGAAATCAGGGACTATACCTTGAGACACTCCACCAGCCCTTTTTTGATGTGAAGGGTTTTTTCAAGACAGGGTCTCACAGAACTATTTGCCTGGGCTGGCTTTAAACCACAATCCTTCTGATTTCTGACCCTGAGTGGCTAGGATTACAGGTGTGAGCCACAGGCACCTGACTGGTGCTTCCCTTTTTATCCCCAGGACATCTCCTCCTTCCTAGGGACATGGTTGGGGACACCAGTACTAGGATAGGTTCCCTTTAACTCATGCATTCATACCAGAGTTTTCACTGGGTCCCCGGACTCCATGAACAAGGACAAAGGGTTGACTGATTGGTTTCTGGGCCTTGGCCCATGGAGCAGAAGCCCACTGTGCAGGTCCTGTCTGAACTGTTCACAGAAGTCCCTTGCACAGACTGAAGTTGGGAAAGAGAAGCAGGAAGGGTGTGAAAATTTCCCACCACTCCTGCCAAGACCATCTTGCCCTATCTGCCTATGTCCCACTATCTATCCCTCATATGAATTCATCTCTGATTATTCCAAATGACCAACAGTTTCACTCATTCTTAAATAGGGTAATCTATGCTAAATTTTAAGTGCTGATAACAAATTCACTTACTTTCTATAGATTGGAAGATACCAATTTTCAGGGTAATTCAAAATACTTTTGTTGTATAACTTTTTCAGTAAGTGACAATGTCTTTATTTCAGCAACATTTCTATTGTCATGCTGTTGGGGTCCGAGGTTGACCACCCCTCAGAGGAACAAAAGACACTCACAATAATGTAAGCCACAAAGCGAGGTTTATTTCCAGCCAGCTGGGGTCCGGGTATCCACCCGACGCAGCGGGTTTCAACGAGGACCCCGAATGCAAAGTTCAGGCTGCTTTTATATTTTTTAAACATTAGTCATGGTCACACAGCAATTTTTATGGCCCCTGGGGTCACATATTTCTGATATCACCCACATCCTGGTGGTGGGGCAGGATTACTTGAAGATTACTTATCAGGAACTTGATAAACATCAGGTGTCTTAACTCATTGACTCACATACCATTTAACAAGATTAACCAGAAATAGTCCCTGATCCCAGAAACCATCCCACCTCCCTTAGTTCTAGTAAGTGGCAGCTTGGGTCATGTTAGTCATGGCCGGTTACAGGCTGAGTGGTCTGCAAGCCTCAAAGGTACCCTAACATTCCCCCCTTTAGTTGTTTATAATGAGGAATCATGCTCTTCTAGGTGACGAACATAAACATTCTCAGGGCTGGGTAACTTTTCATATTGCTGTCTCAGGACCGTTAGTTGGATTGTACTAATTCAATCTTTCACGAAGTTCACTAGCTTATTCAGAATACAAGGACCAAAGGTTAAGATAAGCAGTAGTATGACCAGAGGACCAGGGTAGAGATAAGGTTAAGATAAGCAGTAGTATGACCAGAGGACCAGGGTAGAGATAAGGTTAAGATAAGCAGTAGTATGACCAGAGGACCAGGGTAGAGACCAAGGTAGTGAACGAAGGGGACCTATTGAACCAAGCTTCAAACCAATTTTCTTGGGCTTCCCTTTCCCATTTCCTTTTTGTCAGTCCTTCCCTCATTTTAGCCATAGAATCCCTAACTACCCCTGAATGATCAGCATAAAAACAACATTCCTCCCCTAGGGCTGCACATAGTCCCCCCTGCTGGAGGAACAATAAGTCTAGGCCCCGTCGGTTCTGAAGCACTACCTCAAATAGAGAGGTAAGGGATTTTTCCAGGTGACTAATGGAGGCTTCTATTCTCTCTATGTCCTCGTCTATGGCCACATGCAGTGAGGACATCCCTTTATGTTGAGTAACCAGGGAGGCTATGCCGGTTCCTGCCCCAGCCACTCCTAGGCTAAGTAGGGTAGCAATGGTTAATGCAGAAATAGGCTCTCCCTTCTTTCTCTCACCTGTTCCTGTATTCCAGTATGAATATAGGCTCTCCTCAGAATGATAGATGATGCGGGGCAGCAGTCACTAGGACACAGAATTCTTTAGAGCTGTTAAAGACATTAGTTGATAGGCAAGGGGTAAGCCCGGACTGTGAGCATACCCACCATCCATTGCCTTTTGGAATTACCCACTTAATACTATTGCCCCAGGTGGGATTGTTATCTATAGTAGAACATAGGTCCTGTTTTTCTGCCGGCACCTTCCCTAAGCAGGTTCCTTGGCTGCTCATTTGTTGTATGGTCAGACCTCTCTACAGTCTCCCCAGGAACATTGAGTGGGATTTTCACTAGTCAAGACATTGTAGGTGACATTTAGCCCTATCGCCTCATAGAATGGGGGCCTCACATTATAGCACAGCAAGCAGGAGGTAGTCATATCAGGGTTGGTGTGGTTTAATGTTAGGAATGCAGCATTTACCAAATTCCAGAGAGGACCTGTGGACCCGGACATGAGATTGGGCCTTCCCAGGGGAGGGCCGGTGCCCAGCAGTCCTAGAGTTTTAATGTTAGCATTTGTGTGAGGCCGGGAAGGGATCAGGGTGGTGCGAGGTTGGAAAGGTGGCTCTACATAGGGTGGCTTGAGTACTTTGTTGGGGCCTACCATTTTGGACGGTGGCCCTATGGGCTCAATTTTTAATCTGATTACTACGGTCGAGCCAGAATGTCCACCATGTTTATAATACACAAGTCCCCACCTTCTGCCTTGTATCCACCCGGGGGTGTCCCTTTTGCCACTGTTAGTGAAAGTGACCTTGATTCTATCTAGATCGGTGGGCCAACATTCTTGGGTGGGCAACGGCTTTTTAGTTCCCCACGGTACCCCCTCATTTACAAAGGCAAATTTAACCAGGTCCGGTTTTGATACCCCCCATTTCCAATTACCATTGTTAGATGTGACACATGCCCATGACTTACAGAAGGAGAATTGCATCCCCCCACAATCTTTGCTTATCTTGTGGCCGGGGCAAGCATAAAAACCATAACATTGGGCTTGCTCTGAGGCAGCAGATTTATAGGCAGAATTGAGGTCTCTAAAGCAGAATTGAAGCTCTGGCCACCAAGTTCCTGTAGGGGCAATGTGTATAGTCTCGTTAAGGGTGGTATGGGTCTCCCCGTCGGTGAGTATCCAGGTTTGCTTATAGGGCTGGTGAGGGTTGGTTTCTGCAAGGCTCCTGCTCTGGGCGTTGAGCAAGATCAGAGCGACCAGCCAACCCATTCATGGCTGTTCTTGAAGACTCTGCATGTTCCCGGAGTCGCAAGACCTTCAGCTTTAATGGGCTATCTGGGTGCCGCCATGCGGTCCACTCTCTGGTGTCTGTCTGCTCTTGCTGACTGGCTGGACACACGTGGGAGTGATGGACCCAAGGTCCGATGCCATCAACCTTAAGAGCATTGGGGGGTAACCAGAATGACCAGGTAAGCACCTTTCCATTTTTCTTCCAGAGTGTGGGCTCTGTGCCTCTTTACCCATACCCAATCCCCTGGGATGATGCCATGTTCCGGGTTCGATGTGTCCTTTGTCTCATACAAGGCGTGCACTATGGGTCAGATTTCACGTTGGACCTCCTGTAGGGCTTTTAAGCTGGCCAAGTAATTTGGGGCCGTACTGGGGTCTTGGTCTGGTAGGGTTCAGACAATAGGGGGAGGAGCCCTGTATAGAATTTCAAAAGGTGTCAGTCCATGTACATATGGTGAGTTTTGAACCCGGAAGATGGCATAGGGAAGGAGGGCCACCCAGTCTCCGCCAGTCTCGATGGTTAATTTAGATAAGGTCTCCTTCAGGGTCTGATTCATTCTTTCTACCTGCCCTGAGCTCTGGGGGTTATATTCACAATGTAGTTTCCAATTAGTCCCCACTGCCCGGGCCAGCCCTTATAGGACATTACTGATGAAAGCCAGACCATTATCAGAGCCTAGAGTTTAAGGGATGCCATATTTGGGTATGATTTCCTCCAGCAAAACCTTAGCTACAACCTGGGCAGTCTCTCGTTTTGTAGGAAAGGCCTCCACCCAGCCTGAGAAGGTGTCTATCAGAACCAAAAAATACTTATACCCATACCTTCCCGGCTTCACTTCAGTAAAATCCACTTCCCAGCTCCGTCCCGTTGCCCTACCCCATACCCGTGTACCTGTATGTAGGAGTCCCTTTTTGCTGGGTTACATAGCCTGGCACCCGGCACATTGGTCCACAATCTTTTGAATCTGGGCTGTTTGATGTGGGAACCAGAGGCGGGCCAACTTGAGGAGGGCGAGTAGTTTCTTCTTTCCTAAATGGTTGGCTCAATGTAAATTGGAGAGGAGAAACAGTCCTAACTTTTCAGGAAGGATCAGCCGCCCTTCGATATCATGATACCAGCCTTGCTGATTGGGCTCCGGGCATCGGTAATCTTGGATCCACTATTTGTCTTCCAGGGTGTACTCGGGTCGCGGTGGCAAGCGTGGAAGCTCGGGCACAGGTAAGGTCAGCACTAGGGTCGTGGAGGCCAAAGCAGCATTTTGGGCTGCTTCATCCGCACGCCAGTTCCCCATAGCTTCCAGAGTCTGGGCAGATTGGTGACCAGGAACATGTACTACCGCAACAGCTTGGGGCTTCTGCACCGCAGTCAATAGTCTCTGGATCTCTGGGAGGTTACGTAGCTCCTTTCCTTCCGCTGTAATGAAACACCCTTCCCAGTAGATGGCACATGTACATGGATGGTGCTGAAAGCATAACAGCTGTCAGTATAAACAGTCACCTGTTTTCCCTGAGCCCACTTGAGTGCTTCTGCCAATGCGATCAATTTGGACTTCTGGGCTGAGGTCCCCGCAGGCAACGGGG
Source organism: Castor canadensis (assembly GCF_047511655.1). Lineage (NCBI taxonomy): Eukaryota > Metazoa > Chordata > Mammalia > Rodentia > Castoridae > Castor > Castor canadensis. The sequence goes on from NC_133394.1 coordinate 88,288,669, forward strand.
CACTCCAAATTATGTTCCCACCTTGGTCCACCACCGCTGCACCCACCTTATGCACCCCATCTGAGACGAAGCTACTCCCATCTGTATACCATACCAGCTCACTGTTGGATAGGGTTGAGTCCTGGAGATTGGGGTGCACTTGGGTGATTTCAGCTATGATCTCCTGACAGTCATGTAGAGGGGCTGCATTAATACCCCTTTCACTATCCCCCTCCTTTTGTCTACAAAGAGGGTGAAGGGCTTTAGAGGGTCTGGCAGCGTCAGGGCCAGGGCTCTCAGAAGGGTGGTCTTGAGCTCCTCAAAGGCCTTCTGTTGATCTGGCCCCCAGGCCCAAGGGGCCTTGTCCTTAGTTGCCTCGTATAAGGGTTTTGCCAGTTCAGCATAGCCCAATATCCACAGCCGGCAGTAGCCCGCCGTCCCCAGGAACTCGCAGACTTCTCGAGCTGAGGTGGGGACAGGGAGTCTGAGAATAGTTTCTTTCATAGCATTCGTTAACCATCTGGTTCCCTCTTTTAGTTCATACCCCAGGTAGGTGACTGTTTGTCTACAAATTTGAGCCTTCTTTGCACTGGCCCGATAGTCCAACTTCCCCAGCTCCTGAAGGAGGTCTCCAGTGGCTTGCCGGCACTCAGCTTCAGATGCAGCTGCCAGAAGCAAGTCATCTACATACTGCAAAAGTGTGATGGAACTGTGGCTCTGGCGATGAGTCCAGATCCTGATTAAGAGCCTCATTGAACAGAGTAGGGGAGTTTTTGAAACCTTGTGGAAGTCTAGTCCATATTAGCTGTCCAGGGATTCCCATATTTTCATCATGCCATTCAAAGACAAAAATGGGTTGACTGTTGGGTGCCAGGGCTATGCTAAAAAAAAACATCTTTCAAGTCCAAAGTGGTATACCAAACATGGGAGGGGGGCAAATGGCTCAGCAAGGTATAGGGGTTGGGGACTGTGGGGTGGATGTCCTAGATCCTCTTGTTTACTTCCCTTAAATCTTGGACTGGCCTATTGTCTTTTCCCCGGGGAAACGGGGAGGAGTGGAGTGTTCCAAGCAGAATGGCAGGGCCATAATATTATAGTCATTTCCCCAAGTCCTTCCTGCTTATATAGTTTCTTCCTGATATCTGGGGCAGCCTGATTTATGAAGGACATTATCATGGCTGACTGATTCACCTCTGCTAGTGGGTCTAGGGGAGTATACTGTCTGTATGCATCGTAAAGACGCTCAAGGAACACGGCCAGGCTTTCATTTTCCCCCTGCATTATTGCCTTTACCTTAGCCAAATTGGTAGGGTGGCAAGCTGCCGCCCAGAGGCCTGCCATAAGAGTCTGGCAGTAGACCCGGAGATGCTCCCTACCTTCTGCATCCCCATAGTCCCAGTAGGGTCTGTTCAAAGGAAAACGATCATCAATCAGGTTCGGCAGGGTGGTCAGTCATCCATTGTTGCCAGGGACATTCTTTCTGGCTTCAGGGAGAATCTGCTCCCATTCCTTGGTGGTGCATAGAGTCTTAAGGAGCTGCTGACAGTCATCCCATGTGGGACTGTGAGTATGCAAAATGGACTCAAACAGATCAGTCAGGCCTCTGGGGCCCTCAGAAAAAGGAGGATTCTGGGCTTTCCAGTTGTACAGGTCACTACTTGAAAAAGGCCAATACTGATAGGTGCTTCCCCCATCAGGACCAGCACCACCCAGGGTCCGCACCAGGAGGATGGGGGCCCCGGTGGAAATGGAGGAGGGCTCGTCCTGAGGTTTCCTCTCGCTGCCTATGGGGCCTGAGTCCCCTCGCCGGTCTGGAGATGGGGCAGGGGGTGCAGACAGGGAGGCTGATGAGTGGGGAGGCTCAGGGGGGCCAGCTGCCTCTGGCTGGAGTGGCGTGGCAGCAGCATATGGCGGGAGATTTACTTCAAAATCTAAGTCTATCAAGGATGGATGGAGAATTGGTTCTTCCTGTAGAATAGGCCTTTTAGGGGAAGTAATGGGAATGAGGGTGTTCCCCGACACAGCCGGTATCATAGGCTGGTCTGCAGGTGACTCACGGATAAATGGCTGCAGCCAGGAATGAGGGTCCTGTACCAACGTGTGCCACATAAGGATATAGGGATATTGATCAGGGTGGCCGTGAAGACCGGGTCTATTAATGATGTCTCGGACCTTCTTAATCATGTCCAAGGAGAAGGTACCTTGAAGAGGCCAGCCTATATTAAAGGTTGGCCATTCCACTGAACAAAGGGTGTTAAACTTACCTCTCTTAATTTCCACGCCATAATTGTGTCCCTTAGCATGGATTTCTGAAAAATGACTCAGAAAGAGGGTCTTAGGAGTTACCTGAGCCTGTCCCATGATGATCAGGAGAGAGGGACAGAGGAGACAACAAAGAACGAGACAATTCCAGCAGACAAACAAATTCGCACAGGACTCTAACATGCACAAGTACCGGCCGGTCAACCAGACTACTCTCACAGGCGTAATTCCATTGACACCAGATTAAGGATCCTTACCCAAAGACCGCCACTGAGGATGTCGGCATGGTTCCTGACCATCAGGGATGTCTCCCACGACTTCCAATAGTGGAGCCTCCAGGGCTGTGACCCCTTCCTTCCACTCAACGAGAATTCTCAACCAAATTCAGACGGGGACTCTAAGTCCCTCCAAACGGAGGTGGCCAATCCTCCTTCCGTGGTCTTTCTCAATTAAACCTCAGTATCGGAGGCCATTTGTTCCTCTCAGAGAGGGGCCGATATCTCGGTGGGACCTCCAGATGTTGGGGTATGAGGTCGACCACCCCTCAGAGGAACAAAACACTCACGATAATGTAAGCCACAAAGCGAGGTTTATTTCCAGCCAGCTGGGGTCCAGGTATCCACCCAATGCAGCGGGTTTCAACGAGGACCCCGAATGCAAAGTTCAGGCTGCTTTTATATTTTTTAAACATTAGTCATGGTCACACAGCAATTTTTATGGCCCCTGGGGTCACATATTTCTGATATCACCCACATCCTGGTGATGGGGCAGGATTCCTTGAAGATTATTTATCAGGAACTTGATAAACACCAGGTGTCTTAACTCACTGACTCACATACCATTTAGCAAGATTAACCAGAAACAGTCCTTGTTCCCAGAAACCGTCCCACCTCCCTTAGTTCCTGTAAGTGGCGGCTTGGGTCATGTTAGTGATGGCCGGTTACAGGCTGAGTGGGCTGCAAGCCTCAAAGGTACCCTAACAATGCAAGCCTATGATTTACTTTCTGAAATGAGAAAATGTCTTCATAGTCTGGACATAAAAGTGTAAATTTAAAAATCTAATTGTTATGTCTAACTCATTGTGCACTAATTTATATAATTTCCATAAATAAATGGAATAAAAGTAAATTTGATAATCTCTAAGAGACTCATCAAAATCTTAAGGGATAATTTTCTATTGACAGGTATCAAGATTATTATATGCATCAATTATCAAGATTAATTGAATATTGTACTTACGTATATATAACCATGAAGACCAAGTCAGCACAAATGGAAAAACTCTGTTTAGAAATTTTATAAAAGTTATCTCTAAATCTTGACAAAAGTCAAGAAAGTTATATTTGTAAGATGAGTTTCTGTTTAATTTATGACTCATTTATGTTTCTAAGGAAATGGCACAGGATAGATAGAAGAGGAGACAGGGATATACTATTTGAGTAAGTATTAAAAGGGCTGGACTCAGACATTGGAATGAGGAACTGAAAACTAAAAGGCAAGAGCAGCTAACCCAGCTCCAACCTCTTGGGCACCCTATTTCTCCAGCTCAGAACATAAAAAATCCACAAAAGGGCTGTCATTTTTGAGCTTGTCTCCCAACCCTGCACTTCTAGCAGTAGGTGCTTTTTTTCCCTCTGTAAATTTCTCCCTACTTTATCCTGTTAAGCTAAAATAAATCCTTGCTAAAACTTTAACCTTCCGAGAATCTGCTTTTTGTAAGACACTTTGAAAGGTGCATTCATTTTCTCTAAGATTAGAAAACAAGGAATAAACAAAAATGAGAAAAATAAAATTTCCCCTAATCTCACCCACAAAATGCAGCCATTTTTATTGCTTTTGGCAAGAATTTTTAATAAGTAGCATTGACAAAGTTTGTATCACTTCCATTACCCATGGCAGATATTATAACCAATCATGTTATTCCATTTCAATGATTACAGTATTTGCCTCACAATTCTTCTAAGGACAGCACTGGATCCAATATACATGAATATATGAATATTTTACAGGATTGTTTTAAAGGATCCTTTAGAATTGAACTGCATATGGGCTCTACATTGTGATATAAATGACTCAGTGATAAACAGCCTTGAAGCATGTGTGCATATAAAATTAATTTGCATTAAAAAGCCTCTGATACTCTTGCTAAATTGCTTTTACAGAGTTTAATTTTTTTTTTCAAATGTTAAAAGTCTGTGGGAAATGACTGGATCTTAGAGGTTTAGTCCAGAATCTTTTGTCTCCAATCCTTTTTTAAAGTTTCCCTAAGGCAGGAAGCTAAGTGGCTTTGTTTTGCCAACAGTGAAGGCTCTTCTATAATTAAAATTGCAAAAGGTATCCACCCTGAAAAGAAAAAAAGATGTGGTGGCAAAAACTTCCTTTCTAGTTAGAGGAGTCAAATGTAAGGCTAAAAGAAGAAAATTGGGACATTCCAGTAAAAGGATTTATAAACAGAATCTTAGAACTGCACACCTGTGTATACTAATAAACATTAAGAACATTCATTAAACTTCTTAAAAACTAAAAGATTTTGGGAGTCATGCTTGAATACAGTGTTTTTATCTTTTGTGTTTAGCCAGGTAACCACTGACAGCTTCAATTACCCAGCTTCTATTATGCAAATGAAATTGAAGCCAGAAGTCCTGCACCTGTGCTTGTCTCTAGATTTAATATTTCTAATGAGTTCTTAAATCCTGTTCTACAGACATGCATGTGAGATTGCTCAACTCAGATTACAGCAGAGCAGGTAAAAAGCTTTTCAAGGGGGAGACAATGCTTTCAAGGCAGTCAATGAGATGGTATACATAAGGGCTTAGACAGTGTCAGATGGGAAGTAGACACAACAAAAGTACAATAAATTATTAAGATTTCTGTAGTATTGAGATGTTTGCCCAGTGACATTAAAGTAATGAAAACCAAAATGTAAGGCAGAGTTCTTAGTTATCCACTAAGCTTTCTCTTTGTGGGAGGTCCTTTGTACTCTAGACAGCCACTCTTGGTATAACTGTTATCAGATCTATGGTTGCCTTTAAAATTATGAGATTTTCTTTTGTTTTTGTTTTTTATAAATATCATGCACAACTCAAATTTATTTGCAAACCATTTCATTGTATTGAACTAATAAAACATTTAGATCTATGAATATCATTGCAAACAATAATAATATTATAATAGCAATAATATAATAATAATAGTAATAATAGCAGTTAACATGTAACTGGCTCTTACCATGTGCCAAGCATAGGCTACAAGATTTTGTGGAATTTATATAATTAATTTATAGTATGTCAGTTAATCCTCACAAATTAATGAGAAAATAATAATTAATCTTAATCTTATTTCACAAATGAAAAAAAACTTGAAGTTTGGCTAGATTAGCCAACTAGCTCAATCAAGCCAATCAAGACTAAGAAATAGTAGGATATGATCTTTACCTGACACTATAGAGAAGTGAACAGAGGAAGATAAATGTGACTTTCCAATTCTACATGCTAGAATATTGCAAAGAAATGAAAAAAGAAAGTTCAAAACATTTACAGGGACTAAATCTGATTTTTTTAATATGATGTTCCCAACACTTGGCAGCAAAGTATCCACAAAAGTACCATAATCTTTCCTATGCTAATTTCTCTTATTTAAAAATAGGAGAAGTATTAAGATGTGATAAGGCATCCTAAAGTAGCCAGCTCTCCAAAATATTAAATATCCACTTGAAATTTGAGAATGGATTCTGCTTTTTCATGACCACAGGAAAAGACAATAGAAAGAAGTCTCATGTTACCTATGTATCTTAAAAGATCTTTCCAGGTGTTCCATCAGTATCTTTTAGTGAAAAATGGGTCACATAATCACATCATTGCAAGGGATTCTAGAAAGGTACTATTACCTGGGAAATTGTTACCTTGAACCAAATCAAAAATTCTAACGATGAAGGACTGAAACAATATTAATAGGTCATTGTCAGGTGCTCTTCACAGTCCATGATAATCATTGTGTCTTTTCTCTTTCGATTATAAAAGATAACAAAAGACAATAGTTTAGAATAATTTTAAATCGGCAAATTATACCAGCTACAGGAGTTGTGAGGTATCCTGAAGTGACAACTAAAAACAACACTTTCTTTTTCACACTTTAAAAATAGTTTAAGTTGTATTCTACACATTTAAAAGAAATGTATTGGAATATATGAAGGCAGAAATTTAAAATAATGCATAACTTTATTAATTTACATTTCACATCTAATTTGGGGGAAATTTTTGAGAACTACTTTCACATTATGTCTGGAATCTGGTCATTTCTTGCTATTTCCATCCTCCCAATGTCATAGTCCAAGTCATCCTTATCTCTTGTCTGGATAATAAAACCAGTATCTTTGTAGGGAGCAGATTATGAGATGCCTATAAGAACTTGACATAAGCACAGTTGTGCTCAATGATCTATGGGCTGAGTTTGGCATGGCCCCAGCTGCAGAAGGGCAAGAAGGCAGAATGCAGCACAGCTGCTTTTCCTAAGTTGTTTATGTTCAAAGAAAGACGTAGGATCACAGGTTTCTCTTGTTACAATGTCACGCTCCTTCCTGAGAACTGTTCCTCCAACTCCTTGTTCACCACTGTATATAAAAGACTTGCTGAAGGAGGATGTGAGGTATTTTGATGGGATTTTGATTGGCTACCTGCAGACTGCTTGTGAGGCTGCCACTGCTGCTGCTGCTGCTGCTGCTGCTGGCTGTTGTGTGTCTCCACCAAAGCAGCTTTCTGCACCAAAAACTTTATATATAGGCATAAAAAAGCTAAGCTAAAGAAAAGCTAAAGCGAACACAGGATGGTGCAAGTCTAAGGACCTAGACATTAAGAGTTATGCTAATACAGTTTTTAGATGCTGCTGCTGTTGTGTGTCTGCAACCTGAGGACCAAGACTTTAAAAGAGAACATGAGAAAGTGCAAGTCTGAGGGCCGAGACTTTAAAGAATAGAAAAGAAGAAAGACTTTAGAAGTAAGCTTTTAAAGATAGAAAAAAGAAGCAAAGTAAAAGAAGAGAATAATAGAGAAAAGAAGTAATGAGGCTGTTGTGTGTTTCCATCTGAGTCCCCAGCACATCTGTTCCCCAGCTCTGTCTTCTATCATTTGTCTTTTCTGCATCTCCAGTTGCCCCCAGCTAGGTCAGTGGACCAGGAGCAAAAGAAAGCACTCTATATCTCTTAACTATCTCCCTCCCCACTTTCTTTTTTGCCTTCAACACAGCAACCACAGCCACATTTTCAAAATGCAAACTATTTTTGTTTCTGCTTAAAGCCATCTGAAAGATTGTTTCAGACCAACTGAAAGTCTTTTTCAAAGCAAAACTTGAAGTTTGTGTATCAACAGATAGGGCCCTATACACTCTGTGCCATTGTGGGACCTGATTTGTCTTCTACCATGTCTCATTTTACCACTTCAGCTACTCCTTGAAATGCATGTGCACTTTAAGGTCTTTGCACAGTTTTTGCTTTGTCTGGAGCACTTTCTCCCCTAAATCTGCTCTGCTTCCTTCTTCACTTCTCTTTCATCTCTTCCTATCAGCCTTCCAATTCCACTGTGCCTGTGACATTATGAAAGAATGACAGAAAACCTTACTCTTCCCCAGCCATCCTTACCCTACCATTCTTCCATTGTACCCATCATTCTCTAACATACAACATATTCATTGACTAGTAAATCCACTAAGGAGTAACCTCCATAAAAATAGGGACTTTATTTTGTTAACAGGTAAAAACATGGGCCTGGACCATTGTCTGGCACAAAGTTAAAAATAAATATTTGTTAAATGGCTTGATGAACATCATTATTTAAATAGAGAAAAGGCTGTGCAGTTAAAAAATACCAAAGTCATGGATTATGGTGTAATTAAATGACTTTTTGCATAAGATTTCTATGAATTATACTGTCTAAAAAGTATCATCTTGGTAGTAGGATACCACATTATTTTAAAGTACCTAAAAATCATGTCACTTGGCTATTTCTAGAAGTATCAGTGGCTTACAAATACACACAGAATATTTCTGAGGGCTGGCTGAGTGCTCAGCTGGTAGAGCCGCCGCCTAGCAAGCATGAGGCCCTGAGTTCAAACTATAGTACTAGCAAAAAATAAAGATTGTATAACATTTCTGAAAGAAATCTCAAGTATTAACAATGAAATATTTTGCTACTCTTTGCATTTCAAATTCTGAAGTACCAGTATCACAGTTCCAGTTGTATTTTCATATTTTTTTTGTGATATCATCATAATTATATTCCACATTCCCAAGCAGAATCTTGTTGGGTCTGGAAACCTAAGGGACAGATGAGTGAGTGAGTATCCCATCCCCCATGGTGAGCACTATGAGCCCTGCACCCTGAGGAGGAGTTATGTGGCCTCATAAATCTGCATTCCTGCACCCTGAGGAAGAGATACATGGTCTCATAAATCTGCCATGGGGCTGATAAACAGAATACTCTCAAGTTTGTTTCCCCTATAAGGGACAAACAGACCAGCTCATCAAAGAGAGCCCATGTGCATGAATCCATGGCCAATGGAAAAAACCCACCTAACCTAGAGTTAAAGTGTCCATAAAAAGCCCCAGCCTTCACCCAAACAGGGAGTCACTGGTTTCCAGGCTTCTCTGCACTGCTCTAGCCATAGCCTTTCCTTTCTCTCTAATAAATCCTACTTTGTGTGCTGACCGTGTTGTCCCATGAGTCAATCAACTCCCTCACAAGCCAATTCTTTGGCCTGTGAAGGCAAGAACCCTTGATACCAGCCTGAAACATTTCTAGTGACCACACGAAGGGACCACTCTCTTGGACCAAGGTAGGTACGACTGAGTGCCAAAGCAGCAAGAGTTTGCCTAAGGTGCAACTGTGAATCTCTGGTGCCCTGCTGGATACTCCTGTTGGGGGGAACCCCCTGCTGAGGACTAGTCAAAAGCAGACTTCCCTGTGTCACTCCCCTGTCTCAATCTCTGTTCCTGTCTTCCAGAGCTCCTAGCCAACTTTGGCCTCAAGGCAATGCCAGCTCTGGGGGTGCTCTCTGATCCTTTCCTGTGAGTTGAGACAAATCCTGGCCTGTTTGGTTTCAGCACCTGCCATTCTTCTTTTCCCCCACCTGTCAATACCCCCTTCTGCTGGAGGCAACAATCTGAGAATGGAGATTTTGTATGGCTGACAGTGTTCCAGTACCACTTAGTGGGAGCAACCTGAAAGCACACATAATTGTTAATCCCTCAAGCATGTGTCATGTCTCTAGGCTCTGTTCCCCCTTCATCACTTAGGATGTCAGGTCACCCATTCTGTCCTCATCACCTCTGGTGAACATTCTTCCCAGAATTTTGGGAACAGATGCTACCTCAGTCCTCTCTCCACTTCCTAAGTTGTCTCTGTCCTCCACTCCCTCCCTATGTTTACTGGGACCCTGGCCTCCCATGGGAAGCTTGTTCCATAGTTTGTTATGTCTTTCTTCAGTTACGTCCAAACCTAGTTTGTCAAGATCCTTGCTTCAAACCAGTTCTGAGTTGGCTGCTGGGTGCCAGCCAAGGAAAGGGAACTACATGGAACCATGGCCTGGAGTGGTGGACCCAGCAGGGGTGAGGACTAACACAGGCCCTCACACTACACATGCACCCAAACCCCTCCCCCCAGGCACAGCCCCTGCTGCAGCTAAGGCAATCCATGGGAAGATCCCAGCTGGCATCCAGAGCCACTGCCACCAGCTGTGCAGTGGCAACCACAACCCTCTGCCACTCCCCAAAAAAAGAAATGAGAAGAGAAAAGAATGCACACACTGTGCATGGGAGGAGGAGTGGAAGGCCACAGGACAGACCCGGTGGGGGCGAGGGCTGACACGAGCCTCCTGAGACACCACACACACATCCTAACCCCACCCCCACAAGGGGAGGAGGGAAAAGCATGCACATATAGGGACTCTGGTCCATCCCATTGGACTCCCTAGGCACAGTGGTGAGGCCTGCCACAGCTAAGGCAATCCATGAGATGGGCCTGGTGCATGTCCAAAGCTGCCACCGCCAGCCACACAAAGTGACAAACTGTGACCCACCACTACTCCCCAGAAAAGGGATGAGGGGAAAAACAAATGTGCACACATGTGTGTGAGGACGAGGGGCGGGCCACAAGGGCAGGCCTGGGTGGAGGGGGTCACTCTTCCCAGGCATGGGGGAAGGCTGTGATGCCTTGCCCAGCCTTGGGGCATACCAAGTCCTGCTTCATGCCTTAGCCTGACCGACCCAGCCCTTAGAGCCAATTCTTATCCCAAAGTTATGGTCCCCAAGAAGCACTAATGTAACCTTCTGGGAACAGACAAATAATGGGTTTTGTTATAGTCTCTGGACCTCTGATTTAAAGCTTCCTACACTTTTGGCCTCAGCATAAAAATTTTCCTCCAACTATTGAACTAGTCATCCTGTGTGGCACTGTGATTGCCCTGGGACTCTCTCTGAGTACCCTTCTCTAACTCTACAGGCACTTATCCAGGTGATTCATCCCTTTGTTAAAGAGGTAGCCACCCATTTGCTGTCTGCTTTTGGTGATATAAGGCTAAAAGGCAAGATCCTAGAGGTATTTACTGCATAGGGAAGGGTGGCCTACTCTGATCAGTCACTACAGTTCTTTTAGTCCTGGCCACAGACAGCAGAAGGAAATCACAAGACAGGGACACCTGCTTTCATCAGGTCAATCCCCTATCAGGATGCTGACAAAAGGGGAGACTGACAAGTTTTTCTAGGTGGGATGTGCCCTCTTCAGTTTTTAGGCCTCAGTACCCAAGTGGTCTCCACTGGCCTGTCTACTGAAACATTTGAAGGACCTTGACCCTAATAATTTCAAGAAAAAAAATCCTCATCTTTCTTTGTACTGAGGCCTGGTACCAATACCCCTTGGGTGACTAAGAAAAGTGGCCTTCAGAGAGCTCCTTAAATTATAATACCATATTTCAATTAGACCTTTTCTGTAAAAGGGAGGAAAAGTGGACTGAGGTCCCTCATCTACAGTTTTTCTTTTATCTCCAGGACCATCCAAAATGGCTCCGTAATTGCTATCTAGATACTCAAACACTGGCTGTTCTCTGTAAGCCACAGGATAAACATGGGAAAGGAGGACTAAGATAGCCCCTTACCAGTGACAAGTCCCCCATCCCTACTGATTCTTCTATTGCTCCACCCTTTGCCCCACCTTCTGAGCCAACCCAATATTTGGGACCTCCTAATGGATGTTTTCCCCTTTCAACAGTCAGTGGTAAGAAGAGGGTGAGTCTATGTCTCCTTCTAGATCTCCTTAGATCTAAGGGAGAATAAAAAGGATCTGAGTAGCTATACTGATGCCTCAGGCCAATATATCCAGGCCTTTATTTCTGTGATCCAAACCTTTGAATTGGCATGGAAGGGTATCATGCTTCTACTGAACCAGACTCTTTCCCCATTAGAAAAACAATGGGTCTTGGCCCAGACTACTCAAGTTGGAGATGATTTCCATCTACAATGAGCCCTAACACCTGTGGCACCTGGAAATGAGGGAATTAATATGTCTATGCCATGGGGGCACAGGAAGTCCCCTTGGCAGATCCACATTGGGATGAAAATCATGAGGGGGTGGTGAATGGTGTCGAACCACTTCATCCATCTTATAGTGGAAGGACTCAAAAGGGCCAAAGTCAAGCCTCTAAATTATTCCCAGGTGACTAGTACAACAGGATGCTAATGAAAACCCCCTTACCTTTCTACAGTGTCTTAAAGACACTATCATAAAGCATACCACAGGGAACACAGAGCCACAGGTGGGAGAGGTCCTCCTCAAAGATAAATTTCTAACTCAGTCAGCCCCAGATATCCATAAAACTCCAAAAGTCTGTGGCTAAAGGGGAAAAGTCATTACTTGCAAGTAGCCATGTGTATATACAATAACTGGGACATCATTAAAAAGAGAAAAAAAGATAAAGAAACACTATGACCTAATCACAGCTCTCAGAGAGTGCCCCACCTGATGGGGGCCTATATCCCGAGCTTGCTACCATTGTGAACAGGATGGGCACTTCTGCAGGGAATGCCCAAAAGGGAGACAGCCTGGGAGACAGCCCCAGCCCCCACCAGGACCTTGCCCCCTCTGCAAAGGTAACCACTGGAGGTCTAAGCACCTCCATCTCCAGGTGGTAGGTGAGGTGCCACCCTCTATGGATTGATGGGTTCTGGGGCCTCTTGTCCAGGCTCCACTTTTTGACATCAGTGTTGAGAAGCCTCAGGTAACAATAACAATAGAGATATGAAAGGTCATCTTCCTCCTGGACAGTGAAGACCATTTCTCTGTCTTACCATTCTCTCCTGGTCCCTGGTCCAATGACAAGGTTATCATTCGGGGCATATCTGGCCAGCCCCTAGAGTGCTGCTTTACTTGGCTATTGGCCTGCTCTTGGGGAGACCTCCACTCCTGTCACTCTTTTCTCATAGTCCCTGAGACTGGAGTGCCCCTGCTGGGATGGGATTTACTATCTCAACTAAAAGCTCAAATTCTACTCCCCCCAGGCGACTATCTCTGCTGCCCCTTCTTCAGGAACAAGTAGATCCCACAGTGTGGACCAATAAAACAGCCCTCCTGATTCAATAAAACTGAAAGATCCCTCACAGATTCCACATCAAAAGCAGTATCCCCTAAAGCCTGAGGGACAATGAGGCCTCGTACCTATCATAAATTCCTTAAAAAAACAAACAAACAAAAAACAAGGCTACTAATCAGTTATTCTAGCCCCTACAATTCTCCTATTATTGCTGTCTAAAAACGACCAGATAAATAAAAACTTGTTCAAAATCTATGGCTCATTAACAAAGCAGTCATTCCCTTGAATCCAATTGTTCCCAATCCCTATACTCTATTGACTCAAATACTCTCAAAAGCCCAATGTTACTGTGTACTAGATTTAAAGGATGCTTTTTTTTTACATTCCTCTGCATCCTGATAGTCAGCCTCTATTTGCATTTAAAAAAATCCCACTAACCCCTCACAACAGTGAGCTAGCCAGTTTGTGGTCCTTCTAGAACAACATATGGAGCTGGGCTTCTTGAGCACTACCTCTGGCAGGCCCCCTTTTTATGCTCCTCCTAATATTCCTATTTGGAGCTTGTATAATAAACGTCTCCAGATTCATATCTCAACAAGTCCAAGAGATCAAATTCCAGCTTTTAGTCAAGGAATATTCATCTCTGCCTATGCATGAGCCCTCTGAATAGTTCTATCAGCGGCATCTGGAGACTACACGGGTCAACCCCTGAGACAAGTACCACCACCCCACCCCCTGTTGCCCCACTGTTATCAAGAAGCAACTAGATGAGTCATTGCCCCTCTCCCCAACAGCAGTTGGATACTTGTCTCAGAGCAGGGACTTGGTGAGTCTGGAAACCAAGGGACAGATGAGTGAGTCAGTATCCCATCCCCCATGGAGAGCACTATGAGCCCTGCACCTTGAGAAGGAGTTACATGGCCTCATAAATCTGCATTCCTGCACCCTGAGGTGGACATACATGGTCTCATAAATCTGCCATGGGGCTGATAAACAGAATGCTCTCAAGGTTGATTCCCCCCCTAAGGGAAAAACAGAAAGGCTCATCAATGAGAGCCTGTGCGTGTGAATCCACAGCCAATGGAAAGAACCCACCTAGCCCTTACCCTAATCCAGAGTTAAAGCATCCATAAAAAGCCCAGCCCTCACCTAAACAGGCAGCCTCCACTGTGCTGCTCTAGCTGTAGCTTTTTCTTTCTCTAATAAATCCAACTTTGTATGCCAATCTTGTTGTCCCATGAGTCAATCAGCTGCCTCACAAGCCAATTCTTTGGCCTGTGAAGGCAAGAACCCTTGACACCGATCTGCAACAATCTGGAAGTTCAAATTCCTTGTGGAATTCATAGAAAGATTTTCATTATCTTAGTGAATGTGTGACCAACTCTGCTAGATCCAATGCATTTTTAAAATTATTGTCTGTAGAAAAAGGATTTGATAATTTATAAAATTTCTTCCATCAGGTCACAATTACTTTTCAGTATGTCTTCACATAAAAGTTTTCTAAATAAGATCATGTGTTTAAAGTTTCTGTGCAATTTAGAGAAGGGAAAATCTGCTGTTTTTTTTTTTTTTAATTCAGTTGATTCAAATAATTCAATTCCCTTCCTTTGGGCCTCAGATCTGTTCTCTTACCTACTGTGCACAGAGAGGGCAGTTCTGTGCCCTCCCCCCTCTACTACTTGTTTGGCAAAAAAAAAAAAAGGAAGGCACTGTATCTAAATAGTTAGTAGCAAGTAGAGGTAAGCACAGACTGCATAGTCTCTTTCCACACAGAAAAGAAAAAAAAACCCTGAACACATCATTTCCAAAACTGGTCTTTAAAATAATTCCCTACTAAATTTCATTATAATGTTTATTAGGGTAGCCACTCAGAGTCTGATTATATTTCAGCAACGATTAAGCCACATTAGTGAGATCCAAACAGCCAACTAACACTACTATAAATGAGTTAAACTATCTGCACAAACTGACAGAAAATAATATAGCACATGCACACAATAGCATTGAGTGCTATTTTTGAAAATCCATGCTATGGCAGATAATGTTTAGAAAATAAAGGCATAATCTGTCTTAAATGACAGAGTGTATTCTAGAAATGAACTAGGGAAGACTTCTTATGTTGTTTACATGATTAAACTGAGACCTGAAAGAGTCATGTTTATTGGTAGGAAAGGAATCTAAGAGAGCCTATGGGGCACATAGAAAATAGCACATAAAAAGGATTGCACACAGGAGAACATGGTGCTGGCAGAGGGGAAAATGATGGCCCAGGGCTTGAAGAATTCAGCAAGGGAGAAGAAAATCGCCAAGCCACTACCACATCCTAACAGGTTTCATTGAGGGTGGGGAAATATGCTTTGGAGAGTCAAGTGAAGTGGAGAAATTCTGAAGGACATTAAAGAAGGCAAGTAACAGTAATGTCTTGAATAAGATAGTGGATAAATAGAAGTGAATACATTTAGGATCATTAAGGTGGCAAAATCGATAGGGTTTAGGGATTATCTAGGTAGTCCCAGAAAGATAGAAAACAGCAAGCATAAGGGAGGGATATCGCCCTCTTTCTTGAGTCACTAGGTGGATGATGATGACATTCACTGAAATTTAAATATTGGAGGAACTGTGGAATCTGTTTCATTTAGGCTACACTGACTTTGAGGTTACCTTAGGATATTCAAGGCCAAAACCTGGTGAGCATCCTTGTCTCCTCTTAATCCCTGAGCAAATCCTATTTACTTTAACTTCAAAAAACATTCAGAATCTGACTTAACCACTTCTCACCATGTCCTCTACTTTTATCTTGTTCCAATCCACCACCATCTGTCACTAGGATTAACCTAAGTCCCCTAATTGTCCTTCCCTTTCTTTTCCCTTGTTCCTTTACAATTGATTTTCACTGTAGCACCCAGAGTAATTCTTTTAAACTTGTCAGGTTGTGGCAGATTAATTTAGCTTGTCTCAGATTGCTTGGCTCAAAAGCCTCCAGTGACCACCCATTTCACACAGGATAAAATCCAAAGTCCTTAGCACAGCCTCTAAGTTTATTCTCTCCACCCCAGTCCTGGCTATTGTATCAAACCTGTAACTGTGTGCCCCTCACAACCCTCCTTGCTCTTCCCTAGACAAGCCACGCATGTTCCCATCGCAGGGCTCTGTGCACACTCCTCCTGCCTGGACAACTCTACAACCGAACTATGAAGAAAATTAAACACTAACTAACAAGAAAGGTATAAGATGATACATATCATCATGATATATTATCTTGCCATCTACTCTTTAATTTTCTTCATAATTCTAATCACTATCTGAAATTATATATTATGTATTTATTGATTGCCTATAACTCCCCAGAATTTAAAATTCATGAAAAAATATTGTTAGTCCTGATAACTACTCCTATCATTTAAAAAAGTTTCTGGCACATGGTAGGTAATCAAAAATATATACAATTTTAATGAATTCAAATGGAGCTATCCAGCATGCATTTGTATATATGAATGAATATATAAAGATTGTAGAATAGAAATAGAGATTTGATAGTCCTTGGTTACAGTTATTATAGCAAGGAGAGCACATATTTTCCAAAGAGTGAGGCAGGCTAGAAGTAGGAAAAGTTTGGGGCTTATGTAGGTTGACTGGGGATGGGCCTGACCACCCTCACCTGGCTGGGAACCACCCATGCCCCTCTCCACTCATTCTTTATAGGGTGGGAACCTCCTGGGCCTGCCCTCCCATGGAGTAGTGTAGGTTTTAAAGGCACCTGAAAAAGAAAAGCAAGCTCTCTCTGTCAGTGGACTCCACCTGCACCCACCGTGCCCTCTGTTTCTTCTTCCTTTTCCTCACCTGGCAGAACAGGTGACTCCCCTTTCCTCAATAAAGCCATCATACTTCACCCCATGCATGTGCTCTCCTTGGGTTTTTCCATTTGGAGCACAAAAACCAGGATCTTCTGATCACAGACTGCACCATGGCCATTAACAAGAGGACAAACTGTAGAATTAAAAAGCTAGGTGATCATAGGAGAAAGGCACTAATACATAACAGTCTCCCAAATTTGTGTGTTTAGGTTCTCTCTCTTGCAAGTTTTAAACTCCTATTTCTGTTATTCTTCTGAACATCTCTACCCACATACAAGTTACTCTCTCTCCCTCATACCTCCAGTTATGAAGCTTTATAATATCAAATAAATAATTATCTCTTGATTCTATCTCCTCCACTCAGTCCTCTCTGGCACTGCACTCATTCATTGATTCATTGACTCATTCACTAACCCCTCATTAAATATCTTTTACATGCCAAATACCACTCAAAGAACTGAGAATGCCAAGATAAAGAAATTACAACACTTACAATCAATGAACACACAGTCTAGTGCTGAAGACAGGAATGTGAATAAATAAGTATACTATTTTGTGGTGATAAAAACCACCTGATATTGCACAAGACTTCACATATTTGGAAAACGGAAGTTTAGTAGTTGTCTTAGCTTATTTTATGCTGTTATAATGAAATAACATGGCATGAGTAATTTATAATAAATGGAAATTTATTTCCTCCCAGTTCTGGAGCTTGGATGTCCAAGGTCAAGGGGCTGACATCTGGTGAGGATCTTACTGTACGTCCCACGGCAGAGGAAGAGGGGGAGAGGGAAGGAAAGAGAATTCTCCTTTTTGTAATGAGCTCCCCTCCCCTCAACCATGGCATTAATCCACTATAACAGCAGAACTTCCTAATGGTTCTACCTCTTAATACTGTTATAATGGCAACTAAATCTCAAATTAAGTTTTGGAGGAAAGGGGAAAGAGTCATAGGTTTACTCTGGGTTAGAATTTAGTCCATGACTACTTGGCCCTATTGCTTTGGCCTGTGGTGAGTCAAAACATTATGGTAGAGAGCACATGGTTGAGTGAAGCTGTTCCCTTGGTGATGGTCACAAAGCAAAGAAAACGATAGAAGAAGCCAGGGCACACCCCCAAGTGATGTCTACTAGACCCCACCTCCTAAAGTTTCCACCACCTCCCAATAGTGCCATCAGGCTGGTGACATAGTCTTTAGCATGTGGCTCTCAGAGGACATTTCAGATGTAAACCATAGCATCTAATAATTTCCAAAACACAGGGGTCACACCAGGCAAGGAGGAAGACACAAAGTGCAAAGGTGAGAAGGATAACACAATTTCAGTGAAATGGAGAGCAAACCAGTCCTGGCAGCCTGTGTGAAAGGGTTGGAATTATTTGGTTGAAAAGTGTGAGGAAAGGCCGGGTTATAGAAGGACTTTCACTCACTGATTCTAGCTATGCATACTCAAACACCAGAAGTCATTTAGGGACTTTGTAAAATGTGGCTGTATGATGAAAGTGGTGTTTGAGGAATATTAAGAACTCTTTTACTCTTGACTGCCAGCACTTTGTGAGGAAAGGTGCAGCAAACAGAAAGAGATCAACAGATACATTCTTATAACACACTCCTACCACTTCCTACTCTATGCTTCCAATCTAGGCAAGATAATTTTCATTTTAAGGAAACCAATTAAGGCTAAAAATAGTTAGCATATCCCCGGTGGTCTCATGACAAGCAAGCATGCTGTGGCCCTGAGGGGCACATTTCTAAACCCTGAGGATGACTTTACATGAAGAGTAAATACAACTGCTAACATTTCCTGAGTATGCTGAGTGTGCACTAGGCATTCCATTAAGCCTTGTGTGTGCAACTCTACTTCATCCTCACAATAATGGCTGAGGCAGGTCTTGGGTGAGAAGAATATAGTCAGAAAAAGCTAAGTCACTGGCACAAGGTCACAGTGCTGGCATGTGATTTGCTTTCATACACTATACTCTAGAAAGAGATGAAAATGTTCAAAATACATTTGGTGCCTAATTATTCAAAATGGTCTAAAATAAAAGCCTTATACTGTGCATATGTTTGGTCAGGAAGTATCAGTTAGAGCCTTCAAATGAGTCTAGCAGTAGACTTGAAACTAAAGGGCATAGCAGAGAAGATGCAATGGAAGTGCTACGTAAACCCATTCTGCTTTGCATGCATGTCAGTTTTTGATGTTGTTTTGTTCATTTTAATTAGAGCACAGTGTGTGATGTAGAAAGTATTGGGTAAGCTTTATACTGAAATAACACAGTGCCAAAAGAAGCAACTGAGTAATGTAAATATCCATTTCATTTTAATATTACAGTTTTGAAGATGCAGCATTGTACAGATATAAAAAACTATACTCATCAAAAAATTATTAGAATATTTAAAAGTTTACTTGTTCTTTAATGACTAAGACAAATGATAATGAGGATGAGTATTTAAATATTTTAATTAAATTTGCTTTTTAATAAATATGTATCATCATGTAGTCACTACTCTCTACAGAGTTATGATTTTTATTTATTATGTATCAGTAAACTTTGAATCAAAGACTTTTAACTGGGTAATGGAAACATTAGAAACCTTAAGAGAATAGAGAGATATCCTTTACCTTTTTTTTCACTATGAACTTATTCTTTTTTAGCAGTACCAGGGTTTGAACTCAGGGCTTTAAGCTTGTTAGGCAAGTGCTCTGCCACCTGAACCATGACCCCCATCTAAACTTCTTTTTTATACAATTAATCTACTTTTTACTGTTTTTTATGCCAAAATACAGTCTTTTGAGCTATTTTCCAAATGAATACATTTCCTTAACTTCTTGGTCAAAATGCTTGAGAGATTTACCTCAGTTGAAGTTTTCTGAGTATTTCATTGCATTGTAAGATAAAGGGCAAAGGGCCTGGCTGACTTATGCCTAGACTCCTGAATGCAGGAGCTGTGAGCTCTGCTAAATAGGGCAGGTATACACAATAAAAGTCTAACTGAAAGTACCCATATCTCCTCTATGACTATAATTTCTTGGATTAACTCTCTGATCAATCATTTATCCACTAAGATTTTAAAAAATTAAATGGTTAACCAGGCATCTGTGGCTCAAGCCTGTAATCCTAACAACTTGGGAGGCTGAGAACAGGAGGATCACATTTCAAGGCCAGCCTGGGCAAATAGTTCTTGACTCATCACCAACAATAACCAGAGCAAAATGAACTGGAGGTGTGACTTGAGCAGGAGAGCACTTGCTTTGCAAGTGCCAAGCCCTGAGTTCAAACCCCAGTGCTGCCCAAAAAATGTGAAGATTACAGGATTGGGAAAGGATAGTCTCTTCAACAAATGGTGCTGCAAAAAATGATTCATATGCAAAATTGACCCATTGCACACAAAATATACCTCAAGACGAATAAGAAACTATAAACTTCATAGAAAATGAGAAGGAAAGCCTTCAAAACATTCATCCAAGCAATGATTTCTTGGATTTGGTATCAAAGCACAGCCAAGAAAACCAAAAATAGGAAACTAGAACCCATCAAGCTAAAATCTTCTGTGCAGCCAAGGAAATGGATAACAGAGGGGAAAAGCAACCTGCAGAAGTAGACAACAATATTTGTAAGCCATGTAAAGGGTAATATCCAAAACAGAGAAGTAACCTGAACAACTCAATAGTAAAAAAGAAAAAAAATGAACTGACATTAAAATGGGACAAGGAGTGAACATGCTTGTCTCTAAAGAAGACAGACAGATAGAAAACTGGTATCTGAAAAGACACTAGACCACAATCACTAATCAGGGAAGTATGAAACAAAACTACAATTACTTCACATGTCTTACGATGGCCATTATCAAAAACCTAAAAACCAAACAAACAAATCTAAACAAATAGAACAGACTTTGGGTAAGGATGTGGAGAATTTGGAAAATGTGTGCACCGTTGGTGGGAATGAAAAATGGTATATCCATGGTGGAAAACAATATGGAGATTCCTCAAAAAATTAAAAATAGACTTATCATGTGATCTAGCAATCCCACTTCTCAGTATTCACCTCCCCAATTTTTTGAAAACAGCATGTGGGAGAGATATTTGCACCCTATGTTCATAGCAGCGTTATTTACAATAACCAAGAGGTAGAATCAACCTAACTGTCCACTGATGGATAAGTGAATAAAGAAAATGTGTTTTTTACATATATATATATACATATATATATATACATATATATATATACATATATATATATACATATATATATACATATATATATACATATATATATATACATATATATATATACATATATATATACATATACATATACATATATATATATATATATACGTATATATATATACATATATATATATATAGGAATATTATACAGTCTTTAAAAAGACTGCTGACTTACATTCCTGTGCATATATACCTGGGACTGGTGTGTCTGGATCATATGTTAATTCTGTTTTTAGTGTGTTGAGGAACATCCATACCGATTTCTATACTGGCTGCACTAATTTACACTCCCACCAATACTGTGTACATAAGGGTTCTTGCCTGTTTTCTTGATGATAGCCATTCTGACTGGGACGAGATGGAATCTCAAGTGTCATTTCAATTTGCATTTCCTTTATAGCTAAGGATGTTAAACCTGTCTTTATGTAATCATTGCCCATTTATGTTTCCTTTGAAAACTGTCTGTTTAATTCACTTATCTATTTTACTAATCAGATTACTTTTCTTTTTGAGTTCCTTATATATTCTGGACATTAATCTTTTGTCAGATGAATAAACTTTTCTCCCATTCTCTAGCTGTTGTCTTCCCTCTGCTGTTTCCTTTGCTGTGAGGAAGCATTTTAATCTGATGCAATCCCATTTGTCAATTCTTTTTTTAGTGGTACTGGAACTTGAACAATTTGAACTCAGGGCTGCATGCTTGCTAGGCAGGCATTCCACCTTGTGGGCCACTCCACCAGTGCAGCCCTGTTTTGTATTGAGTTTGTTTTGAGAAAGGGTGTCACGGACTATTTGCCTGGGTTGGCTTTGAACCATGATCCTCCTGATCTCTGCCTCCTGAGTTGGTAGGATTACAGGCTTGAGCTACCAGCACTCTGCCCATTTGTCAATTTTTGCTATTATTTCCTGAGCTGTGAGAGTCCTAGTCAGAAAGTCATTACCTATACCTAGATCTTGAAGTGTTTTCCCTTAGTAGTTTCAAGCTTCAGGTTCTTACGTTAAGGCCTTTGATCCATTTTGAATTGATTTTTGGATAGGGTGAGAGATAGGGACCTAATTCCAGTCTTCTATATGTGGTATCTAACTATCCCAGCACCATTTGTTGAAGAGGCTATCTTCTCCAAAGTACACTTTTGGCATCTTTTGGCATCTTTGTTGAGAATGAGATGGGGTTAGCTACATGGGTCTAATTCTAGTTTCCCTATTCTATTCTATTGGTCTATGTGCTTGTCTTTTCTGCCAGAATCATGCTGTTTTTGTTACTATGGCTTTGAAGTGTAATTTGAAATCAGGTATTGTAATACCTCCAGCATAGCTTTTTTTTCTAGGATTGCTTTGGCTATTACAGATCTTTCATCCTTCCATATGAATTTTAGGATTGTTTTTCCTTCATATGTGAAATATGTCATTGGAATTTTAATGGTGATTGCACTGAATCTGTAGAGTGCTTTGGATAGTATAGCCATTTTCACAATATTAATTCTGCTGATTCATGAACAGGGGAGGTGTTTCTATCTTCTAGTGCCTTCAGTTTCTTTCTTCAGTGTTTTATACTTTTCATTGTAGAAGTCTTTTAACTACTTTGTTAGACTTATTTGCTAGTTTTTGTTTTTGAGAGCATTTGAATGGGATTTTTTGCTGATGTTCTTCTCAGCATATTCATTATTGGTACATTAAAAAAACTATTTATTTTGTATGTTGATTTTGTATCTTGCTATTTTGCTGAAAATGTTTATCATGTCTAAGAGGGATTTTGGTGGCTTCTTTAGGGTCTTTTAAGTAAACAGATAAGAATAATTTGACTTCTTCCTTTCCTATTTGGATTGCTTTTCTTTTTTTCTCTTGCATTATTGCTCTGGATAAGAATTCAAGCACTATATTGAATAAGAGTGGGGAGAGTGAACAGCTTTACCTCATTCCTCATTTTAGAAAAAACACTCAGTTTTTCACCCATTTAGTACAACGTTGGCTATATGTTTGTCCTATATATCCTATGTTAGTTGAGGTATGCTGCTTTCATTCCTAGTTTCTTCAGGGCTTTTATCAAGAAGACATGATGAATTTAATGAAAAGCTTTTTCTACATCTTTTGAGATAATTGTGGTTTTTTTTGGGGGGAACCATCATTCTATATATGTGCTATATTACATTTGCATACATTGAACCATCCTTGCATCCCTGGAATGATACCAATTTGATCATGAAGCATTCTCTTAATTTTGTCACAGTCAAAGCTATGTCATAGTATTAGTTTCATATAGCAGAAACTATGGCCATTTAAGTCAAGAGTGAAATATGCAAGTGAATATTAGTATTATGACAGCCATATAAGATTAAGAATAAACTTATGCTTATAATATATATTATCCACATAATATTCCTATGGAAATTATGCCTAATTTGATGTCATTTGGAGAGTGTTTCACAGAACAATATCTAAGAGTGACCATTGTCAGCTTAATCCCACTAGGGCTTTCACCTTGAGCCATTCTACCAGCCCTATTTTTGTGATAGTTTTTTTGGGATAGGGTCTCATGAACTATATGCCTGGGTTGCTTTCGAACCACAATCCTCCTGATCTCTGCCTCCTGAATAGCTATGATTATAGGCATGAGCCACCAGCACCTGGCATTTCATTTCTTAATATCTAACTTTTATTATACTGATTTGTGGGTTTTCAAGAGATCCTAACCCTCCCGACTGTGTCAGAGAAAGTTATCACAAAAAGAATGCTGAGAGAGAACCAACCAGATGAACTCTAACACACTGCTACTAGATATACCCCACCTGGCTGGTACAGTCAATATTTTGGTGCTCAGAAGAGATAAAATGAGTTCGAGAACACATCTCTCAGAACTCCATTTTAGCCAGGCTTATTTCTTTTTGGTTGTGCTACATACATGAGTGAAAAATTTAATATATCAGGTACTCAAAAAACAGATTTCTCACAAATAAAGAACAAATTTTTTAAAACTTTAAACAGAGCTTTAAAAGTTATCACCTGCTTTTCCCATGCTGTCTCCAAATATCTGTTGCAGATACCCCAGCAAGACCTCAAATTACTATTTGCCTACAACAGAGATGGGGGTCAGAGGAGTGGGGTACAAAGCCTATCTTCTATAATTTCCTATGTCCTCGCCCTCACTAACTAAATTCTGACATGATATGAATCATATAATTTTGTGCTCAGAACTCAAAATGAAGCTCCATGTTCTGTTTGACTTACACAGGGCTCTTAACCATTTTGCTTTTAAAACAATTATTTATTTACATTTACAGTGCTCAGGATCAAACCAGGGCCTTGTGCATGCTAGGCAAGTGGCTCTATCACTGACCTACATGCTTTTGTAACTTATAATATGCAGCATATATTTATGCAACCAAGATTTGGGAGCAGTTAAATGACAGTGTTGACTCATATTTGGTTACAGTAAGTTAAAATTCCTACATTTCTAGCCCTAGTATGCTCTTAAGCTGGCCTTCCACCAAACCACCACCCCCATTCTGCATTTAGGTGGTAGAATTCTCAAACATATTCCTAGGATTTTATATTGGTTCCTATGTTAAATTGTTTCTCATTGCTTTTGGCCCTTTCTAGGCTGTCATCATATTTTTTTTTAATTCCAATTCAAACATGTCAATTATCCTTCAAAGTTTTAAGTCACCGTACTTGTGTTTGTTCAACAAATATGAACCGAGTGCTTTCTATGTGCTAGAACCACACTAAGCAGTGGAGTTACAGAGACGAAGATAAAACTGATTCTTCTTCAGTCACCAGCACTAATGGAAGTTTTGATCCCTTTACAGTCAAGCCTTGTGGTCTACTCTTCCAGCCCACAGAGCCTACTGCTCTATCCACACTTGACTTTTCAGTGCTTCTGTACTTATTTGTCTTGGTGTGTGCCCTGCCTTCTGCCCGTCATATCCTGCCTGCAAATCCATATGCATTTTCTTTAAGCAAAGTTCTACTCAGTGGTTCAACTCTACCTTGAATGCTAGTCCAGATCATGGATGATCAACTTTGAGCAATCCAAGAACCCTGTACTCTCATTGACATGGCCTGATGGCCATGCAAAGTATGCTTTTCACATCCTCCTATCTTTCCCTTCTCGCCATCCAACATACCAGATTTTTAAGACATTTCCTTGGCATTGAATTCATATCTCCTTACTCTTCTATAATTCTTCTCATCTGATCAAGTTTTTCTGAGCTGTCCTCCTTCATAAAGCTTTGTGCTGCAAAAAAAACCACCCAATTTCATTTAAAAAAATCAACTGACCTGAATTCTGAAGAGCTTCACTATTTTCTTTTTGTCCTTGCCTCAATTCAAATCTAGTTCTCCCATGAAGAACTAGCAAGTGAAATCTATTCATTTTTCTCATTTTGTTTATTTTGAAGTCAGAACGAGTGGTTTATCATTGTTCTAAATTTTCAATGCTGTTTTCAGGTCTTTCTGCTATAGAATTCCATAAGCACTGTTAATCTTTAATGGATTTTAAAGCACTCACCCTCCCTCCTTCCTGTTTATCTACCCATCTCTTAGATTTTCCCCCCAAATCAGCCTGGTGTCTTGCAATTCATAGGGACACAATTTAATTGCTCAGTCTTCTGCTTCCTCATCTTCAGTAAACCTTACTTCAATTCTACTTTACCAATGAAAGCTCATGTCCACACCTCCCAGTGTGTCATCACCTATGCCTTTTCCACTCCTAACCTCTTAAACTCACCAACAAGCACAGCTGTCCATCATGGTAGTTCTACCACTCAGTTTTCCCACCTTGTACTTGTTCTTAGATCACAGAAAGGCATGTAATTTCTGATTACTTCTTTCTTCCTTTCAAATAGCTTATCCTGTCTCTACTTTCTCTCATATCCAAATCCATTCTGCAGTCCACCAATCACTGTCTTCTAAGTCCTCAAATCCCTTTTTTTTGTCCCTGTAATGTACCCAGACTGAGTTAAATTTAATGTGCGGTGGGTAAGCCGAACCATTCTAGGGAAAATAAACAGTGCACATCAGTGCCACCATGGATCCCTGAAACATCAGCAGCTCATGTTCTACTGTCCAGAATACTATTATGTCTTACTATGAACTCTTTCCATTCCTCAAGCAGCCATTTCAAAATATCTACATTCATCTCAAGCTCTGGCTGCATCCATTTTGAATCTAAAATAATCCTAACATTACACAACAAAAAGTATGCCAATTAAATTCTGTTGACTTTTTTTTGTAACCTGATCTACAAACTTAGCCCTATTTAAGCGTATTAAGCGTATTTTCTGTCATTTGTCCTGTTTCAGTGGGGAGAGGTCTGGTCTCTCAGATAAGATCATTTCCATTACAATTTCTCATGGTCTGTCTCTGTTAATATATTCTCTCTCTTTAGGGAGTTTCTGACTACCATTTCAACATGCTCAAATCTCTCTGATACGACACAACAGAAATCCTTCATCAAACCAGTACCCCTTTGTTCCCATTTCCTATTTCTTTCCTTCCTATTCTACAATAAAAATTAAGATAGTGCTGTTATACACAGTCTCAAGTTTAAATACCTCTCATTTACTCCTCAATAAATTTTGTTTTCAGCATCTCTTGCATCTTATTCTAAACATGTGATTTAATTTAGTCAGTTTCTTTAATTTTAATTTTAATTTTAATTTTTATTATTATTGTACTGGGTGAGGGTACACTGTAGTATTTACACAGGTTCTTACAATGTATCAAATATATTATACTTGAATTCACCCCTCCACTGCTCTCTTTCATCCCTCCTCTCCCAATTCCTGGAACAGTTTCAACAGGTATCATTTTTGCATTTACTTACATGTGTATACATTATTTGCACCACCTTCCCCTTCCCCTGCAATGTCAAACTTCCCCTCCCCCACCTCCAGGCAGAACCTGTTCTGCCCTCCTATTCTCTGATTTCATAGAAGAAATAACATAAAAGATAATAAGAAAAACATGGCATTTTTGCTAGTTTGAGATAAAGATAGCTACACAGGGAGATTCTTTGTGTTGTTTCCATGCATATGTGTCTTACAATCCAAATCCAGACCGCTTTTCTACTCCCTAGTCCCCTTCCCATAGTGGTCTTGGCCAGTTTAAGATTACTGTATTCGTTGATGTACCGTGAGCACATCAACCACAATCAAAGTTTTGGTTTCCGTCCCTTGTCCTATCCCTCTCGTGTGCAGTCTCCCCTTAGTGTGACCTGTATCCAATTATATTGCTGCATTTGTTTTAGGTCTATAATCTGCATATGACTCCTCAATAAATTTTGAACCTAGACATTTCAGTGAAAAATCAGATCTCATCAAAGTTACAAATGTAAGGACAGATAGAAGCTCATCTGTTCTTATCTTAGTCTATTTATTATTAACAATAAATTTTTACTGAACTCCTATTGTATCGTGACACCAAACCATGGGTTGAAGATAGAGTTGTAAAAATACAAACACAGCTTCTGCTACTCTTGTGGATTTGATTTCTGAGGGATTACTCTGACAATAAGCCAATATAAATTAATATTATTAGCTGATGAGCTTTTTGACCAAGTGCCTATCCTTACTGAAAGAACAGCTGAGAAGGTAGCTCATGCCTGTAATTCCAGCTACTTAGAAGGTGAAGATCAGGTGAATCACCGTTCAAGGCCAGCCTGAGCAAACAGTGAGTGAGACCACATCTCAACCAATAAAGCTGGGCATGGTGGTGTGTACCTGTCATCCCAGTTATGTACAATCATGGTCCAGACCAACCTGGGAAAAAACATGAGATCCAATTCAAAAGATAACTTAAAAAGCAAAATGAACTTGGGGCATAATTCAAGTAGTAAAGTGCTTACCCAGCAAGTGCAAGGCCCTGAGTTCAAACCATACTACCACCAAAACAAAGTCTTTATGCTCCATTCCCAAGTGACTCTCATGAGCATATGCTCTCTTTGTCATCACTTATGACTTGACCACACCCAAACTCTTAAACTCAAATACTCCATTCCCAGATCTTGTAGCCAGGGCTCATTACAATCTCTGAGATGGCAACTACTTTCCTTAAAAATCAGACATGTCCAAATTTCCTGTTTCCCCACTAGATATCACACCTTCCTCCCCAACCTTAATACAGGTACTTCTCTCTTTATCTTCTTTCTTGCATTATGATCATGTTAATTATCTGTTAGTCACATTTAGCCAAAAGTTCATTCAACACAAGCATTATATTAAATTCTCTTCTTACCTTCCAACTACATCTCAAAGCTTTACACAGGTATGATTCCAAAAATATTGTTAAATAGACAAGTGAATAGATAAATGAACACACGTATGAACATAAAAACAAATGACCTAAGTTCATAATCACCTTCCTCCTCTGTAGTGGTCCATTAGCTTCTACAATAAAACATGTTAGAGTGGGTAATTAATGAACAACAGAAATTTCTTGCTAAGAGTTCAAAGTCTGGAATGTCCATGATCAAAGAGCTAGAAGATCCAGTGACTTATGTGGGCATGCTCTCTGCTTCAAAGAAGTCAATTTCTTTTTTTGTTTTTTTTTTCATTTTTATTAGCATATATCCATTGTACATGGGGGGGATTCATTGTGACAATTTCAAATATCCCTACACTGTACATTGATTAAATCATCCTCATTCTCTTCCTTCTACTGAAACCCCTTCCCTGCCCCACTTACAGCATTTGCAAGGGGTTTCATTGCTTATTTCCTATACATATGTGAAGCACAAAAGATGTCACTTTCTTACTGCATCCTTACATGGTAGAAAGGCAAATGAGCTCCCTTCTGCTCTTGTATATGCACTAACCCTGTTCATAAAGTCTCTGCTGTCATGACCTAATCACCTCCAGAAGGCTACACTTCTTAAAACTGTCACTTGGGGGATTATGTTTAAACAGTTAAATTTTGAAGGGACACAAGCACTCAGAAGGGCAGTTCTATTTGGTTCCTGACATTCTATGAGGCACAAAAAGCATTTATATACTTTATAATAACACAGATTTTTTTTCCGATTCTCTGTGACATCAAATTTTCTTTTGGTTCTGAGAAGAAAAGAAAGTAGAAACAAATTTAAAGTTCTGTGTCTTCATTGTTAGCACATAAAATAAACATAAGCATTCTGATTAAAATATAGAAATACTCAAAAGTTTAAAAGATTAAGGCAGAATGTTCTAATGTTACTAATTTTTTTTTAAAGAGAAAGATTATGGCTACACTGACTAAATGAAATAGAACACCAATGGTCTTGGGAATTAGATCAGTTAAGACAAACAGTGTGAATAACAACACTGAGCCTTTCTGCAACCACAGTGTGGAGAACCATTATCTCAACAACAGTCTCAGCTTTTAATACAATTTGATGTGTAAATGCCATCCCTATACAAATACATGTCTGGATTTTGTTGTCAAGCAGTCACATGCATGTCCCAAGAAATCTTGTCCAATGGAGAAGTAATTGCCATTACATCGCAATAATTGATTTTCAGTTTTAAAACATTCTTTGGATGTTAAAAGTTAAAAAAAATTATTATAAAGTTAAATGATAGTCATTGTGAATCTTTATAGAATAAAGATACTAAAATTTCTGCATGCAATCTCTGATGTTCAAGTGTTACATCAAAAGAAATTTAATCAGGGCTGGTGGTATGGTTCAAATAGAAGAGCACCTGCCTAGCAAGTGTTGAGCCCTGAGTTCACCCCAGTTCCACCAAAAGGAAAAAAAAAAGAAAGAAAAAGAAATTTAACCAAAGGAACTTGTGCTACCAGGGACTTATCTTTTTTACAATAGGTGCAATCCTAGGTGAGTTGAGGTGAATCACTAATGTTTTGTACACTTTGTATTAAGGAAACTTCCCTCATTAAATTAATTTTAAGAATGAGACAAGTTAGCATTTAATACAATAGTTTGAGATGTTAAAAATGATATTTTTGCCTATTTAAGCAATTCCATGACATAGTTATTGAGCTTTGATGTGGCCATATTTTATGTCTATTATACAGTTTTTCAAAAGTGATAAAGTGACACTGTTTCTTAATGACTAGAATCTATTCACAAAGGTAGAAGAAGCCAATGGAAAGGATTGAGAAAGGTAGGGAAAATGTGGTTGGTTAATGATAAGAAACTATGAAGCTTACATCTTTGATGTGGCAACAGTTGTAGAATCAAGGTAGTAACCATTTTAATTTGGTAATGGCTTGCCAGTCACCAATTGGTTATTCACTGAGTCAACCCATTTTCATGCCAATAATTCTCTTTCTGCTGACTCTAAGAACTAAAGACTTTTAAAACAGGGACCCACTGTTGGCTTTCTCTTTTCCCCTCATGCTACTAGGGGCACTTAAGGTTTCTTACAACTCTTGTCTATTTCTTAGCTAAATAATAAAATTGACTCAGATTTTATTAAATTCCTGAAAGATTAGTAAGATGATTAGAGAGTAGAGCCCATCCCTTCAAATGCATTTCTCAAACTTTGTTTTCAAATTACTGTATGAAAAGTTCATGGCTTATTATTGTCCCAATCTCCTCCTCTGTACTAGGAGGTTTTTGGGTTTTTTTAATTGATGTTAGTCTGATACCACAAGTCATCCTTTTGCTCATGACAGGAATTTGCAACATAACCTGGGAAGAGCCTTACTGGGGGACTTCATAATGATTATTGATGTATTATTGATTATTCAACAGTCATTTCATAGTAGAATTCATTGCACCATGGCCCTTAATGTCTCACCCCTTACTTACTCACCCCTTACTGTCAAGATTCCCTCTTTTTTTTTGTTTTGAGATAGGGTCTCACTATGTAGACCAGACAGGTGGGCCTTAAACTCACCATACCCCTGCCTTCGCCTCCCAAGTGCTGGGATTACAGGACTTCACCACCATACTGGCATTTTCTCCCTCATTTTTAAACACATGAATGGGAGTTGAGGATTCTCATTTAACATCTTGCATGGGATAATTTAATCCTTTCTTAGTATATGTGTATATTTTGTTTAACCTAATAAGTATGACTAGTAACAAGAGACTCCTTGAGTAAAAAAATACCATTAACTTGTAACATTCAAATTAACTTTTTGTAAAAGTAAGAAAATCATTATTATACACTCATTCATTTAATGAATAACTATTAGGTACCTACAGAAGAGCAGACATTGGGCTACTACAGGGAGCTCTTTCAGAAGCTTGTTTACTTGGGGGCTAAAATTATCTAACACAGGTGAGACTCCAAAACATCTTTCTTCTACTGAAATAACCCAAACTCTTGAGTGATTCATAGATTAAAATATTGACAGGAATAAAGTACATTAGGAAAAAAAAGTGGGCTTGCATTTTAGACTATTTGAATAAAAATGTGCTGGAATGAAATAATACTTTTTTTCTTTATAGAATCTGGACTGCAAAATAGTTGGAGGAGTGCATCATGAAGCAAACAAGTAATGCTGACCAGGTAGAAGAACTTTTGCTTGCTTTGAGTGGATCCATTTTTTTCCCAACTACTTAGGGCTCACATCTGCAGCCTGAACCATTCCAGAGATTTTGGGGTTACAAAGTCTCTGGATTTTGGGGTTACTTCACATGCAAATTCTCTATATCAGATATGATAGCTGCATACCTTATCAACCAAAGAAAAACACTTTCAGAATAAGAGAGAGTGCTGTGAATAAGTATACTGGGAAAGCTGGTGAACTGTGATTGTCAAGACCAAGTCACACACATACAGACTCCTTAACATCTGGAGATCTCAGAATAAATACCTCTTTCAGATGCTTTTCTTTAAAGTGTAAATTAATCAAAATTAAGATTCAATTTAGATTACAATTAGAAATATTCTTTATCTACTACTTATTTTATGCTTTCAACAAAATTACTTATAATCATGTTATTATCTAATTTATTTTAATCATTATCATTAATCATTGTATGTGGAGATAGAAATTCAGAGAACAAAAGAAATAGGGAAAATATAAAAACGCCAAATACAGGACTATATGTAATTGAACTTAATTCTATAGAAGGAAGTACAAATCTTTTTTTTTTCCTCAGTATTATTATCACTTAATAATCTAATATATTTTATTCACTGTTTGTTGGTTTGGCAGTCAGAGATGCTTTAAACAAGAGCGCTAGCGTAGTTTCTCTGTGGCTGGGCAATGAGGAGTTACTTGCTGTATTAGTTGAGAATTGAACAAAGGTACTTATCAGAAGGTTATATTATAACTCCGACAGCTGCTTAAATTTTTTTATTTAAATACTAAAGTACAGCTGCTTCTCCCTTAAATACCTATTGTAAGGTCAGGGTCCAAGGGCCCTTCAAAGGCACCTTATACATTTCTTAGGTCTGCCCATCCCAGAGAGGGTCAGTGACAATATCTCAGGCGAGAGAAAATGGGTTAAAAGGCATAGGCATTGGTCTGGTTTTGCTCTCGTGTTTACCTTCATTAGTTTTGTGTGTGCATTCCCTGGTCAGGCTCTCTCTTGGTCAAGGATTACTGCAGCTACAACCAGCACATGTGCCTGTTTCAGTGGTACTGAGACTACAAAGATTGTATTTGACAAGCTTTTACTATCAATTTTCATCTAAAATTTCCTCAGATACAACTATTATTTTAAACACTCACTGATGAAGCAAATGACACAAAAAGAAGTCAAAATGAAATAGGCCTGTTTCTATTTCTTATATTTACTATGGATTTATTGGGGACTGCCATGATTTGGATGGATGTCCCTCAAAAGCCATGGCTGCAGCTTGGTCCACAGGGGTAGAACTACTGGAAGTGGTGGAGCCTTCGGAAGGTGGGGCCTAGTGAAGTGTCTTTAGATCACTGGGGACCTCTCTCCATATTCTAGTTTGATCACTCTGACACACACACTTGCCATTACTATCTGTTACCCTCACCAGAGGTCATACTAACACCAACCACACCCGCCCCACACACCTGATCTCAGATGCTGAACCCTTCAAACTTTGACCTAAACAAACATTTTCTCTCTATAAAGTTAGTTGACTCAGGTATTGTTTGTAGTAAAGCAAAACTGACTAATAGAGGCACCTATCCTATTCTATGCCCTAGAAATACAGTGGGTAAACAATAGACATAGAGCCTTTTCTTATGTCATTCCTTCTCAAAGAATTACTCCAATGATGTTATGGTTTAAAATAATGTCTTAGGAACTGTTAAAAAGATAAACAGTGACTCAAAGTGAGAGATCATGACTCTGCATAATAAAAACTTTGACGCTTCAGTCTCTAGATTCTTCTCTTCATCTTTAAATGTCACTTATTTTCACTAAACATTAGCACTGAGGCTATCCAATACTCTTTTGAGTCCACCACCCCAACAAGGTGTCATCACCTCTCAAATTACTCATATCCATTAATACCAATCAAAATGTACAACTCTGATGGTCACGACTCCGTGGGGGCGGGGGCAGGGATTTTTTTTTCCTTTTTTGTCAAAGGAAAGGAGTCTAAGGGAAAGCTACTGATCAGTCACACTTTAGGGTGCATTTGTTTATGGGGTTTACATGCTGCATCACCTCAAAAAATGAGTTTGGAATTGATGGGAAAGGTAGGATGGGGAAAAGAAGTAAGAAATTGTTATTTTACCTCTTGTGATAGGGTAGACACAAGGAAAGCATTAGCAAGAACACATTTAGGCAACATAAAAGCATTATTCCTATTACACTGGCTGAAAAGTATTGAGAACTGGGAAAGAGAAAGAGTGCAGAAAAAGAGTGGGATAGTATAAAAAACAAATTTCAACATCTTTAAAATCCAGTTCTGCTTCCTTTATACATAGAGGCAGGAGGCAAGAGTAGAAATAGATTATAAGGAAAGTGGATACAGGGATGTGGAGATTCTTTAGGTGGGCACTTTGTGTGTGTGTGTGTAATTTAATCCTCATTTAAACTCTATGACATTGTTACTAGCATAATTTGTTCCAGAGATGAAGAATCTGAGGTACAGAGAGGAGAGGACGAATAAATTCCCTCAAACCAGAGTTAACACAGCCAAAAAGTAGATAAGCTGGGATTTGAACATGTGCAGTCTAGCCTTGGTGCCTGGGTTGTTACCATTATGCTATCCTGTATGTGTGAGTATTGGAGCCGAAACTGGGGGCTGTATGGAAGGTACAGTAGTTTGCAGCCTGCTAGCATTTATGCCTGCAATTTAATTTTCAAATTTGTACCTCATAAGCTATAACTTCAAATGCTCCCTGACTGAATCTAATAAACATTTTAATTATACTGAGGATTTACTATTTAAGTATTCAACTTTAAAAGTAAAAACATGCAATACAAAGCAACCAATATTATTTTATTTTCACTAGCTAGCTTTTGCATGGATTTAAGTACTAGAATTGTGTTAGAATGTGAATTTGGCCTTTCTACTGGCCTTCCTGCATTATGTATCTTGCCATTACAGTAGTTCTGGAGAGCTAAATATTTGCGACTGTATTTAGTTTAGGAAATCTGTTCTTGTGCAATGACTTTGAAGCTTTATGTGAACGATTCATAGCATCTGGTTCCTGTTTACAATTTCAGTCTTCCAAGATATGCTTATGAGAATCACAAAATGCAGTAAATCAAGTGTTTACAAAATTATTTTTACTAATAGACTTGCCTGATAAAAAAATGACTATGTCAAAAACTTGTATAGATTACAAAATACTTGAAATTCACTATTTTTAAATAATGTAATGAATGTGGAAACAGGTACCAAACAGCAACAAATTCTGAAACATTTTCACAACCCTAATCACTCCAAAGTAGAAACCAAATTAGGAAAGAATTTTCTTGAACTCAGTATGAACAGTTAATTACTAAATTATCAAATAATAAAAATGAAAATAGTGAGTGTTAAGTATTCACATTGTTCTAATAGTTCACTTGATCTTTGCAAGAACAGCTGGTAGGTGTAATAATTACTATTATTATTACAATGCTCAGATGAGAATACAGTGAGAAGTTAAGTGATTTACACAAGACCCATAACTGCTAAGTTGTAGAGAGGGAATTTGAACCCTAGTAGTTGTGACTTCCTGAACTTCACATGTAACTCTTTTCCTTCATCATTTTACTACTAAATAGGTCCTATCATTTTATTAGTCAGCTCATACCTATTATGTAGCTTTTTATCAATAGCTGCCTGGATTATATCCTGGGTTGGATCCAAAATATGCATCCCTATAATAATACTACCATTTAGAGATGTTTACATGTCCCAAAGTGTTGTTCCATGAGTTGTTTTTCAAAAGTAAGGTATGTTTTTTTTTTTTTTCCTTTTTGAGGACACACTTAGTACAACACGTTTTGTCACTTTATCCCATTTTCATCATTTTACTAGGCATCTAGATAATCAGTCAGAGAAGTGACTGATGGGAAAAATGTGACTATTTCTTTATACAGATGTCATACATAGAATCCATAAGATACATATAGTTTAATGACATATATGGAAAACTATATGTTTTTTACAAGATAAAAATAAGTGGAATTTAATTATTATTTTTCTCCTCTAAAGTTGCACTTAATATTTATTTTGGTTTGATCTTGCGCAAATAAAAGTGTTGGAAGCTGAAGCCAAACAACTTAATTTGTCCAGTTTCTGAAAACACTTAAGAGGGGGAGGCAGTATTTCTTTAAAGATCTTATAAAAGTTGATCAGAAATTTACAAAACATAAGAATTTTTTTAATTTCTAGGCCTCCATAAACCTGGGAGAATTTCATCTGAAATCTCAGCCTTGGTTTAATGATTTCTATAATGACCTTAATAGACAGTTCCTTAACATATTCCCTGAGTTAATATAACATTAAAGAGGAGAGGACCTGCTATTTTATGCTTGGTTTAACTACAATTATTGCATATACTGCTACAAGATATGAAGATTCATTTAGTCAGCCGTTAGGTCATGTGATGGGCTTGGGGTCATTGGCTTTTGAAAATGCCACAATGTAAGTTGTTTGAAGATTCTGGTCTTTAATAACAACCAAGGAAAAAAGCATGCCCTGAGTGCTGTGTAACAGCCAACTTCATCATCACATCCGTGGCCATCACCTCATCATTGGTAACTACTGACTTATAAAAAGAGATGCGGAGCTGAATTTTGTTGTTGAAAGCCAAAAAACAACAACAACAAAAAAAAAGAGATGCGGAAAGATCAGTCATATTCCTTTCAGTGGTAAAACATGAAAAAGTAGTTTTTAAAACTTCCGTGTTATAATTATATTAAACCTTGATTTTCTTTCCTCATGGAAAAGGTGAGCTGAATTTAAATATAGTCACTTTCTACATCCCAATAAATTTCATTTACATGTAAGCATTGTATATAGCTGTGCTGCCCTCAAAATAAATTGTTGATGCTATGTGCATTTCATATCAATAGAAACAATGTCCACCATCGATGCGACACTTCCTGTGTGTCGCATAGATTCTCCATCGCATGTTTTCAGTGTTACTTCACAAGGCAGATAGGTACTTTTAATGTAGATAAAGAAAGATACCACAGTTAAGTAGACAGCCAAAATGACACGCAGCGGGGTGGAAGTGAGAGGACTTCAGACCAGATAGCAAAACTCCAGCAACCATGCCCTTAACATCACATACCATGGCTTCTCCAACAAACAGGAACGTTAAAAATTAGATCAAGGTATGACTAAAAATTACTGTTGGATCTGAATAAGTGTCTTCTCCGAGAACTACCAAATTCATCCTCATTAGCTGGCTAACATGAAGTCAGAGGACAGAAAGTTAGCGATTATCTATGTGAAGAAAGTATCGAACACCCTCTTACAGCATTCTGATCTAATATTGTGCATATTGTGAAGGACAAATCACAGGTGCACTCTTCGCTTTGTGAGTCTGATTAGTCAGCTTTTGTTTCCACAGGTTTCTTGTAACATCATACTTTCTTGAATACCTTCCCACTTAGAAAGGACATAATGTTACTTTAAGTACTGAAGGGTTCTTGTACACAAGCTTCAGAACAGCACATGGTACCCCATCCCCATAAATATGTGCAATTCTAGGTGTCAATTAAAGTAAATAAGGATAACAGGGCAGGGGTAGGGCTCAGGTGGAAGAGAGCCTGCCTTGCAAGCAAGAGGCCCTGAGTTCAAAACCCAGTCCCTTCCTAAATAAATAAATAAGGATGAAAAAGAATATTCAACAAGTTGTAGGTTTGCAAGGGAGAAAGGATCCAGCAACAGTAAAGCAGAGTTACACTCACTCTCTCTCTCTTATCTTTCTTTTTTCTTCTCTCTCTCTGCATTAAAATACACAGGAAAAATTTGAAATATGAAAGTTCATCATACGTATAAACTATTTCAGTCTTGTAGATCATACAAGATCTTGCTAAGCTAAGAATCTATTTCATCCATTTTCCTTACTACTGGATTTTAAAATGTGTGCACGGTGAGGTGGCACAAACAGTGATTAAAGGTACTCTGTGTCTTTTTAAAGAAATTCATTCTTCAAAGTTAAACGGGGAAGGTTAAAACTTACACTTGATTGCTTTGCTCTATGCCAAGATTCTCTTCTAGCTGCAACTAAATAGTGATTCTCAGGCTAATTAATTAAAATAAAGACCCATATAAATTCTTTAATCAGAGCTGAGCAACCCCCTATACACACATGAACAAACACTCTAAAAGTGTTATGAATAGCTCCAGTTTATCAAGGAGTTTTATAATTATTTAAAAAACAATAGGGTCTAGGGATGTATCTCAGTGGCAGAGAACCTACCTTGCAGTCTGGGTTCAATTTCCAGTACAAAAAATAAATAAATGTATTCTATATGGTAGAACCAGATGTATATCAAGAAACACAATAAAGTATAAACAACCAGTTCCCTAATTACAGTAAAATAGACTTTATAACCAACTAATGAATGACATGTTAATACTGCTCTCTATATAAAATAAGACAAGATAAAAATATTAAAATTTAGGCCAAGCATGGTGGCACATGTCTGTAATCCCAGCTACTTGGTTATAGACTGATGGGGCAAAAACCAAGCAACAAGCAAGTCCAGTGTGGTGGCTCATAACTATAGTCCCAGCTATGTAGGAAGCATGGATAGGAGTATGGGAGTCTAAGTCCAGCCTGGGGAAAAACAGAGGACTCTTATCTGAAAAACAACTGAAGCAAAAGGGGTTAGGGGTTCAATGTTCCCTTTTACCAAAAAGAAAAAAATCTTTTTTTTATTACAGCAATTCTTCCCCCTATTTTTCTTTGTCACAATTATTTTAACTATTATAGGGCCTTGTGCCTTACACACAAAGTTTAGAATAAGCTTGATTATATCTAAAAATATTCTTG
Source organism: Castor canadensis (assembly GCF_047511655.1). NCBI lineage: Eukaryota > Metazoa > Chordata > Mammalia > Rodentia > Castoridae > Castor > Castor canadensis. The sequence goes on from NC_133394.1 coordinate 88,326,893, forward strand.
ATATTTATTATCATTATTATTTATTTTAGTTATAGGTTCCACATCTGAACAAAAAAATACAATATTTGTCTTTTTGAGGTTAGTTTTTTCTTGCTCAAAATTATGATCTCTAGTTCCATCCATTTTCCTGGAAAGGAAAATGTCATATTTAAATACAGATTATTTTGTTGATTTCTAGCCAATGTGTATTATTTTTGCTTCCTTTTGTTGCCATTTTGCAGTAACTAAAACTTGAGGTACTATGTTGAATCAGAGTGATGAAAGTGGATATCCTCACCCTGCTCTGTGTCTGAGTGTGACAGTGTTTAGTTTTCTGCCATTCAGTAGGATACTAGTGGTAGTCATTTTGTAAGTACCCATTAGCAAGTTGAGCTGATTCTCCTCTCTTCCTAATTTGCTAAGAAATTTTATCAAAATGAAGTGCTAGATTTTGTCAGATGTTTTTTCTTTGCCATCTGATGTGATTATATGGCTTTTTTTGTCCTTAGTTTATTGACATTGTAGATGGCACTCACGGATTAATTGTGAATATTGAACAAAGCTTTCGTTCCTAGAAACAATCCTACTTGGTCATGTTATACAATTCTATACATTGTCAAATTAAGTTTTTTAATATTTGGTTAGGGATTTTGTGTCTAAATTCATGAAAGGGATGTTCACTTATTGATGTTTAACAGATTCAAGATCTGGAATAATCACTTCTTTCTCATTCTTGATATTGGTGGTATTTGTCTTTCTCCTTTTATTTTTCTCAGTCTTTGTAGAAGTTACTGATTTTTTGTATTTTTGTCTCGATTGATTTTCTCTATTGTTTTTACTATTTTCTATTTTATGCCTTGACCTTTATTTCTTTCCCATCAGCTTGCTTTGGGGTTATTTTACTCACTTTTTCTGCTTTCTAATGTTCTTACCTCTGACCTTACCTCATTTCCAGTGGAATTATTTAATGCTATAAATTGCCCTCTGAGCACTGCGCTGGCAGTATTCCACATATTTGGTTGTTGTATTTTCATTTTCATTCAGTCATGTTTCTTTTTAAATTTCATTTTTTTCTTCTTTTTTGATATATGGATTATTTAGGTGATGTGCTTTGACATGTTTCTTTTATTGTCTTCTACTTTGATTATCTTATGGTGAGAAAATACTCTATGAATGATTTCAATTTTACATTTGTGAGGTTTTGTAGTTTAGGAACTGACTTCTTGGTGAATATTCATTGGCACTTGGAAAGACTGTATTCTTATTTTTTGATAGAGTTTTCTGTATATGTCAACTCCATGCTATTTGTTTTAGTATGGTGTCTAGATCTTTTTTTATACTCGATGAGTCTCTGTTTAGTAGTTCCATCAGTTTCCAAGAGAATGGTGCAAAATTACCAGCTCCAGTATGTCTATTTTTTCCTTTCATCTCTATCATTTCTTGTCCTTTAAGGCTTCATTGTTTGGTGTGTTCACATTTAGGATGTTTATGTCTTCTTGGTAGATTGAACCTTTCATCAGTGATGGCCCTGTTTGCCTTTAATAATTTTCTTAAGCCTAATGTTAGTTAAAAGCTTTTAATATAGTCACTCCTGCTTTTTAAAATAAATGTTTTAATGTATAATTTTCTCTGCCCTTTTACTTTCAACTTATGTTGGTTGTTGGATTTGAAATGACATTGTTGTGAAAAGCATGTAGTTGTGTTATTTTTTTATCCACTGTGAAAAAATCTTTTTATTGGTAAACTTTTATTGGCACTTTTGAGCTATTATTGATACTTTAGAACTTAGCTCTGCCATTTTATTTCTTTTTTTTCTATTTGTTTTCCTGGATTTTGTTATTCTGTTTCTCCTTTCTTGCCTGCTGATGAACTATTTAAACATTTTTCAGGATTTCATCTTGATTTATTTGTAGTGTTTTTCAGTGTATCTATTTGTGGTATTGCTTTGGGTATGACAATGTACATATGTAACTTTTTCCCTTCTTTTATTTTATCATTTTTACATTTACTTACATCATTTTTACATAAACTTGATAGTTTATTGGAATATTTTTACCACTGTTAGTTAAGGGTAGAAACATCTCTTCTATTTAAATAACTATACTTTCCTTACTTTCAAATATTACAGTTTTTTGCATCAGATGATGTTATAATTATTAAAATATGATTTATAAAACTTTTCAGGAAAAGAATAGCCCATTATATATCCTCATAATTTCTGATATTTTCCATTGTTTCTTCTTGCTTCCACAGCCTCCAAGGTTTTTTCTTTGACAATATTTTTTTTATATCTGAGAGAGGAGACAGATATGTTTCAGAGTTGAGATCCTGCCTTGAAAGACCATACTCTGAAGCAAGAGGGAGATGTATTTCTATAAAGTAAGAGTAATCAATCAAACTTTACTCCTTCCACAATACTAGATCAAAGAAAAGTTAGCACACCAATAAACCATATAGAAAGGTCCCTTATTCGTATATTATGGGAACCTACAATGTGTCAACAATTGTGCCAGATGGCTGCTACTTTAAAATATTCTAAACTGGTGTCATCTGAGATGTGTGAACTGGTTTATTAAAGAATTCTAGGCATGTACCAAGGTCATTCACTACAACTATCTGATACAGAAGGTAACTGATAATTAACTTGCAGTATAATTTATACCATAATTCAGCCAGGCACTTAAGAAGCATAAAAACAGAGACAGAAAAAAAGTAAAAAAAGATGTCTGGGGCAGGCAGAGAAGGTTTACCACCTAACTTGGGGGACCCAGTACAAAATGAAAAGGTAGGCTGTCATCTTCGAAATACCTAAGCAGTTCAAGATGATGACAGCATTAAATCGAGCATAAGGCCCTTCTAAGTATGGGATTCTGTGCAACTTCAAAATTAGCTCACTCATGAAGTTCACTCAGATACTAAGGAATCTGTGGATAATCAGAAACAAACAGGATTTTAAACTGGAAGAATTATAAGCTCAAATCTGTATGTAAAATAAAGAAACTTCTGGCAGTCAAGCATAGGATAGTCAATATATCAGTTCTGTGATAAATTAATGTTTTCTGGGTAATTTAGAAGCCTCAACTTCATCTCAATGAAACAAGATGTTCAATAATCAAATGTATGACCATTTTTTGTTGCTGTCTAGTTAATATCTGTAACAGTAAAAAACTATGCAAATATATAATTATACATCCCTAATAAATAATGTTTATAACATTTGTGAGCCAATACTAGGTAAACAATTATATATTGCTAATGAATAATATTCTTCAATTTATTTATGATTTGATCAATTCTGTTGCTAATTACTATGTTTCAGAAATGAGCAACTTTATAAGAGACAATATAGATTTCCAATATTCCCATTCTGAAATCAAGATTGAAGGCTTAAGTAAGGAAATCTACTATGTATGTATATCACAATATATTCTTGACTACACATGATGATAAAAAAATTTGATATTTATTTAGCTTCACTTTAGTACAACTTCACTTTAAAACAAATACATCATAGAATTTTGTTTCCTCTGTATGCAGAGTAGAGCTGTCAATAAATATGCATGTTTAATTTCACCCTAACTACTCAAGCTAGTTCTAAAATACTTCCAAATTAAATCAAAATTTAACAATATACTTTTAGTATGCTACAAGCTAATAAAATATCATGAGTATCATGCTATTATTTTTAATAAGATATTTAAAACTAAAATTAAATAATTTCATATAGTTAGAATGTATGTTCAAATTCTGTATTTTATGAACACCAGCTATTCTTAGGCATCTATGTCCAACTATACTACATCTTGTCATTTAACCATCTTCCCTCATTCTCTTCATTTGTCAGTAAGATGAATAGGAAACATTTGAGGTCAGGAAGTTATCTTCAGGAATTAGATGCAGGAAAAGCTAAATTTTCTAGAGCTAACCTTCAGCTGAAGTAAACTCTGGAAGTCTATAGTGCTGAGTCTAAGAAGACTCTCAACAGTGTCCAAAATTGTTCTGTTGGCAGACTGTCATTTGGTCTATTCTGGTGTCTGGAGAGCTGTGTTCCAGAATTAGCCTATAAATATTCAGGGGAGGAGGAAATGCACCATGAACTTGGGAATTACTCAGTGTTGGGTCAGAAAGCCTGGAAAACCCTGCATGTGGCTTTTACCTACAAATTCCTAGATGCAATAGACAAGAATATTCACTTGTGGTACTTTAATATGTAAGAATGGAGCATATCTGGATTCTCTCTTACTTAGATTACAATTGCAAAAAGGTCATAGAAATCTCATTTCTAGAATCCCTGTAGAAATTGTTTGCCAATCAGAGCCTCACAATGTGCTGCCATATGTCAACAAAATGACCCCTGGAATGTAACTAAGTAAGCAATTATAAGCTCTCATGTGATTGTGGCTATTCATTGAGCCAAGAATACATATTAGTTAAAACTTTCGATATGCTGAGAAAAGAAATGTGTAGATCAGGTATGAAGTTCCTCCTAAATTCAAATGTATAAGAAAATAACTCTTCATTCTTCAATAATAATTTCATTTCTAACCTCACTCAAATTCCAGTAATTTTTCTCAGAGTTGAGTCTGAGTGCCAAGAGTCTTACTTATGTCATAAGAGTGGAGGTATCATCTGTCCATGTTTGTACTCTCTGAATCATCTGGTTTTGTCCTTGAAAGCTGGTCTACTGAAGTGACAGTTCTGTCAAATCTTATTCTCATTCATCAGGTCTTGTCCACCAAAAATCCACTATTTTCATTACTCCATTATATGCCTGAGAATTTACTCAGTCACTGCAGAGAATGCTAGACCATGGGAAATTCTATGAGCCAAACTCAGGCTATTCTGCTTATAGATGTTATATAGCCATTTCTATGATGAGTCCTGGGCTTCATCATGGGGATAAACTCAAGGCCTTTTCTGCACTAAAATCTCATCTGCATTCAATGAGTGGAAGCAGTAAAAGTGTGTGGCTCCTTTCTGTGGAATGTCACAAACAGGTCAAATCCTTTGACACTCGTTCTTTGACTTTCTTGTCATGGCTATTCCAACATCCTCCGAATTCTCCTGCTTTTCCTTTTTTCTCAGTATTTTTCTGAGTCCTACTTTCTCTAGATCAATGAACAAAGACTGCCCAAGTGTAAAAATAGTAAATGGGGCATAGGCTACCCAAAACTATTGGAATGACTTATCTCAATGACTTATTTATATGTTTATGGCTGATCTGCCAATATTTTATGAACATAGTTACTCTGCACATTTTAATAAAGATTGTTGGGCCAGAAATGGATGTAACGTTCATATTAATGTTTTTTAAAACAATTACACTCATATTACCTTTTCATGTGTATTATATAATTAGAATAAAATTGTGAGATGACACGTATTATATCTAACATTGCCAAGAAATAGCAAATCAGTTTACGTTCCATTATTTACATAGCCAAAGTAATGGTAAACATTGAAACATCAAGTTGATTTTAACAAATTTATGAAAGTCTTCCTAATATTCATTATAGACTTTTATTCCTTTCTAAATCAGGAAATGATATCAGACCTAAAACAGACATTCTAAAATGTTCCCAAATACTCCTAGATTTATTGCTTTTAAAATCTTGACAGTTCATTTTAAAGTCTAAATTCTGAATGATGTACTTGGTGCCGACAGTTCATGACACGTTCCTGTCCAAGGTCATGGAGCTCCTATAGACTTGTGTGTGTGGTGATCTATTTGGAAACATGAGAATTTAAAAACATACAAAAGTATGAACAACGGGCTGTGTTAGAATGACAGACCTGCAAATAAAATTAAATTAATTTCTTACTTCGTTTTAAACATTAGCCATAGTCAATACTTGGCTTTCATCATTTTACCTAAATCCAACCGTAAGTCATTTGGTACCTGAGGAAGCATTATAAGAAGTTTAGGTTTTTCCAAAACAATTTAACTTGACCTATTCCCTCCAAAGAGAAGCAAAATAAGAAAATACAGATCATAGTACTAATGAAAATTATTCAAAATGTTGAACTTGGATTTTCTGTAGGATTTTAATCTGATAATGCTCAATCAATACTTAATTCCCTGAATTAAGAAATTATGGTCTGAAAAATAATCAAATAGTAATAAAATGTTATTAGAGAGATTTACTAATGTATTAATCTGTCAAGATTGGTAAAATTTGACTCAATGTGATCTAGCATACTGTCATGAAAAGAGGGACTATTCACTGTGCATTTAAGAAAAGCTTTGTGGCAGAGTTGCTCAAGTGGTAGAGCACCTGCCTAGCAAGAATGAGGCCCTGAGTTCAAATCCTAGTGCCACCCCCCAAAAAAACAAAAAGAAGAAGAGCTTTGAAAGCATCAGAGAAATCTTAGGTCTCCATAAAGATAATTCTCAAGAAAATACTAGGTGAATAGCAAATATTCATATTTGGGGGATGCTGGTAGAAACCCAAAAATAGAGATTGTACATGATTTCCATTCATTCAATAAATATCAATTCAAATACCTATTCTGAAAGTACAGCGGTAAACACTTGGTCTTTGCCCTCCTTGAGAGCAAGTATAAAAGTAGGCAAGAAGATAAGGAGAAAATTATGGTTCAGTATAAAAGCAGTGAACACAGCTAAGTAGTACAGCTAAGACCATCTTGTTGTAGGGGAAAGAAAGGAGAGGAAACCTTCTCATACTGAAGAAAGTATGGTATATGGTAAAACTGGAAGAATGAAGAAAATTAGCAGGCTGAAAATGGAAAACATCTGCATTTTGCTTTGCTCTTTGACTCAGGCACTGTTCTAGGCTCTAGCAAATCAATAGGGAAAAATTTAGACTCAATTCCCTATCTTGAAGAAGCTTACATTCCAGTGTGAAGATAAACCATAAACATATAAACAAGGAAATATATAGTAAGAAATAAGGTAATAAGTGCTATATGGAGCACTCCATAAAGGGCAGATAGTTAAGGTTAGCCTGGGGTAAGATCCATGTGGAAAGATATTTTGTAGAGGATAAGTATTCGAGGGAGCTGGAATTTCAAGAGCCAAATCCTTGAGGTGAGAGTTACTTGGCATATGAAAGTCAGTGTAGCTAGTGAGGTAAGTGGCGAATAGATTAGTTAAAAGTTAAGGTCTGAAAGTTGGTGAAATGCTAGTATAGGTAGGTCTTTGTAAGTCATTGTGGATACTTAGACTTTTACAGTGGAGGAGAAGGAAATGTGTTAAAAGTTTTGAGGAGGTAGCTAAACTGATCTGATTTAAGGCCAATCTGGCTGTTGAGATGAGAAAGGAATGTCATGGAGAAGTGGGAAGGGAAAAAAACAGGCAGTCTAGTTAGGAGACGAGAGTATGATATATAGTATTCCAGGCCATAATGATGGTTTCCAGACCAGGGAGATAGCAGTAGAGGTATGAGTAATGGATATATTTTAGAGGTAGATCGTGTATGACTATGATTTGCTGATAGATTTTATGTGGGATAAAATGGAAACAGAATAATTAAGATAATGCTAGTGTCTTTTTTCTGGGCAACTGAATGGATCAATTTTACATTTCTGTACAGAAAAGACTGTGAAGAGAAGGTTTGGAAACAGAACGAGAAGTTAGAAGTTAAGTTTTTGACATGGAAAATTTGAATTGCTTAGTAGACATCAAAGTGGACATCTGTTAATGTGGTGTCCAAAAAGCATTTGAATTTAAAAAGTAGAGTTTAGGGAAGAAGTCTCTTTTGAAGGTATAGATATGGAGTTGTCAGTGTATATGAAGAGGTAAAGGTCTTAACTCTGGAGTGCCCGTTACTTATAAGCATGAAATGTTGAAAGTAATCAGTCAGTGAAACAAAGAAGGAATGATCAGTGAAATAGCATAGACACTGTGTGGTTTCCTAGAAGAGTGTTGGAAGTTAAGCCAAGACTAAAATGAATAAAATTGTCATATCTATCAGAGCAGGACTGAGGATCACCCAATGAAACAAGTAAAATGGTAATTGATGGTGACCTCAACAAGAGCAATTACAGGGAAGAGGTAGGGAAAGAAAGGAGTCTGATAAGAATGAAATCAGATAGAACTTGTACAAAGGAAGAAATCCAAATGGTTAAAAAAACACATGAAAAAATGCTCACCATCCCTGGCCATAAAGGAAATGCAAATCAAAACCATGTTAAGATTCCACCTCACTCTTGTTAGAATGGCTACCATCAAGAACATCAACAACAATTGTTGGGAGAGGATGCGGGGAAAAGGAACCTTCATACACTGCTGGTGGAAATGTAAGCTAGTACAACCACTATGGAAAACATATGGAGGTTCCTTAAAAAACTAAAAATAGATCTGCCATATAATTCAGCAATCCCACTCCTAGGGATATACACAAAGGAATGAGACTTGGGTTATTACAAAGGGACCTACACACCCATGTTTATTGCAGCACTATTTACAACAGCCACAATATGGAAATAGCCAAGATGTCCGACTACTGATGTTTGGATTAAGAAAATGTGGTATTTATAAATAATGGAATTTTACACAGCTACAAAGAATGAAATTTTGTCATTCACAGGAAAATGTGTGGAACTAGAGACCATCATAAGTGAAGTCAGACTCAGAGGACCAAAAATTGCATGGTCTCCCTCATATGTGGATTATAAAATAAATAAATAAATGCAGTAATATTATTGGACAAGGGTCACACACTAAGGGGACTCTACACATGGGAGAGATAGGATAGGAAAAGGGAAGAAAATCAAAAACTTGAATGTGGTTGATGTACTCACTGTATAGGAACGAATATAGTAATCTTAAACTGGCCAAGACCGCTATGGGAAGGGGACTAAGAAGTAGTGAAGAGGTCTGGTAGAGATGAACCAATGCGGGTTGTAACACACATGTGCATGGAAACAACACAAGGAATCTCCCTGTATACCTAGCTATCCTTACCTTAAACTAGCAAAAATGCCATGTTTTTCTTATTATCTTTAATGTTTGTCTTCAACAAAATCAGAGAACAAGAGGGAGGAACAGGTTCTGCCCAGAGGTGGGGGGTGAGGGGAGAGGTGGCCCAAATAATTTATACTCATGTAAGTATGTGTAAAAATGATAAAATAAAATTAAACCACATGTGATTTAAAAAAAGGGCTTTGAAATGTTTTGATAGGAAAAACAATGGTATACTGCATTCAAAGCACTTTAGGGAGCATTACTAAGAAGCTATTTGACTCACTCATAAAAATACAGTCAACTCTGGGATAAAATGGTAATTTTCACTGCCACAGAAATATTTCTAAAATGCTTCATGAATTAAAAGAAATGAAATATCACATATAAGTACATTTTCATGGAATTTAGTAAAGGGAGACTTCATTTAATAACCATGTTTTGAAGACTATAGAAAGGAAAAAAATTATGTAGTAAATAGCAATATTAGATAAAACTCACTAGTATAAGAAATCATGAAAGAATTAAATAGATCTTGGGTACTACATGATGCTGATCAATAAATCTGAATATAATTAAAAATGAGAAATAATAAAGAATCAAGACACAGAAAGAATAACTATCTCAAGTACTTTTGCTATAAGCAGAACCCAGAAATGAGATGATACCTACAGTGAAATAAAATGAAAAAAATTAGTGTTTTTCTGTTATTGTGAGTGACATAATAATGAAAGAAAGTTTATGTTAAAAGTAGAAAGATTGCCTGGTTTAATATCCTTTAGTTGGCAAGGACTGGGCTGTATAGTAGACTGGTAGAGATATTATTATTCTTAAATTAAAAGCACAGTTAGGAAAAAAAAAAAACACAGTTCACTGCCAAAACCAAGAGGAGAGTCAAAGTACATGGTACAATTTTATGGGCATGGATATAATCTTTTACAATTTCTATTCTGATTACTTCAATTTTCTCAAAAGGGGATAAGAAAGGTAATTAGTGTAGAGGGAGGATGTTGGAGTGGTGTTGTTTGAACAGAGAGAAAGTGTGAAAAAAGTCATCTAGGAGAATGGGAGAACAAATGGACTAGCTCAATGGAATAAACCCTGGACAGTGGTCATTAATTTAGAGTTTTTAGCATGGCTTTCATTTTTTTCTAAACATATTCAACAATATTGGTACAGGCACATAGTGTTCTGAAGGTTTTACCAAGTCTTACATTTTACCAGGTAAATATAAAAGAAAGAGAAAGGGACAAGAACACTACAAGTGAGCATTATGGTGATAGTGTTTGGTTTGAATATGAAATGTTGCCCAGCGACTCTTGTGCTGACTGTTTAGAACTATCTGGGGGAGACGGTGGAAATGTTAGAAGGTATGCACTAGCTGGAGAAAGTAGGTCACTGGGGACAGGTCCTTAGGGTATCTTGTAGCTGGTCCCTACCTGCCTTTCTATCTCTGCTTCCTGTCATCATGAGAACCTCCTATGCCACAGGCTCCATTGTCATGATGTTTTATTCAAGCATATGGGGTCAAGTGATCATGGACTGAACCTTCTGAAACTGTGAGCCAAAATAAACCCTTCCTCCTGTAAGTTGTTCTATATAACACAGAAAACTGATACCAGAAAAGATACCAGTTGCTGTGACTGAACCTGACCTTGTGGTTCTTTTATTTATTTTTAATTTTTTTGTTCATTTATTCACATGTGCATGCATTGGGTCATTTCTCCACCCTGTCCCCCTCCCCCAACCTTCCCCCCATCTCCCCCTCAGTTCCAGGCAGGTCCCTTCTGCCCTTATCACTCATCTTGTTGAAGAAAAGACATAAGCATAATAAGAAAGACAAAGTATTTTTGCTAGCTGAGTTAAGGATAGCTATTCAGAGAGATTCCTACTATTACTTTCAAGTATCCATGTGTTATGATCCATGATGATTCAACTCTAACTGATCTTTATGTTGGTTCCTGATCCCCTGCTCATGATAACCTCTGTTGCTTTAAGGTTTCTGTATTAGTTCCTCTAGAGTGGGGACATCAAACACTTTCATGTTTTGGGTTTTCTACCTATTCCTATATCTCCCATATGTGCTTTCCCCTTCTCTTGTGATCCAAGTCCAACAACATTGCTGCATTTGCTCTCAATCCAAAGTCTGCATATGAGGGAGAACATAGGATTTTTGGTCTTCTGAGCCTGGGTGACCTCGCTCAGAATGATGTTCTCTAGTTCCATCCACTTACCTGCAAATGATAAGATTTCATTCTTCTTCATGGCTGAGTAAAATTCCATTGTGTACAAGTATCACATTTTCTTGATCCATTCATCAGTAGTGGGGCATCTTGGTTGTTTCCACAACTTGGCTATTGTGAATAGAGCTGCAATGAACATGGGTGTGCAGGTGCCTCTGGAGTAACCTGTGATGCATTCCTTCAGGTATATTCACAGGAGTGGGATTGCTGGATCATATGTCAGGTCTATGTTTAGATTTTTAAGAAGTCTCCAAATTTTTTTCCAGAGTGGTTGCACCAGCTTGCATTCCCACCAGCAGTGTATGAGGGTTCCTTTCTTTCCCACATCCTCACCAACACATGTTGTTGGTGGTGTTTTTGATGATGGCAATTCTAACAGGGGTGAGGTGGAATCTTAGTGTGGTTTTGATTTGCATTTCCTTTATGACCAGAGATGGTGAGCATTTTTCATGTGTTCTGTGGCCATTTGAATTTCTTCTTTTGAAAAAGTTCTGTTTAGTTCAGTTGCCCATTTCTTTATTGGTTCATATATTTTAGGAGAATTTAGTTTCTTAAGTTCCCTGTATATTCTGGTTATCAGTCCTTTGTCTGATGTATAACTGGCAAATATTTTCTTCTACTCTGTGGGTGGTCTTTTCAGTTTAGAGACCATTTCTTTTGTTGTGCAGAAGCTTTTTAATTTTATGAAGTCCCATTTATTCATCCTTTCTCTTAGTTGCTGTGTTGCTGGGGTTGTATTGAGTAAGTCTTTGCCTATACCTATTTGTTCCAGAGTGTTTCCTGATCCTTCCTCTAGTAACTTCACAGTTTCAGGTCTGATATTAAGGTCCTTGATCCATTTTGAGTTGATACTAGTACAGGGTGAAAGACACAGATCTAGTATCAGTTTCTTACAGACAGGTAACCACTTTTCCCAGCAACATTTGTTGAAGAGGCTGTCTTTTCTCCATCGTATGTTTTTGGCACCTTTGTCAAAAATGAGGTGGATATAGTTGTGTGGATTCATATCTGGGTCCTCTATTCTGTTCCACTGGTCTTCATGTCTTTTTTTGTGCCAGTACCATGCTGTTTTTATTGCTATTGCTTTGTAATATAGTTTGAAGTCAGGTATTTTGATACCTCCAGCATTGTTCTTTTTGCTGAGTATTGCCTTGGCTACTCACAGTCTCTTGTGTTTCCAAATGAATTTTAGGGCAGATTTTTCAGTCTCTGTGATGAAAGTCATTGGGATTTTGATGGGAATTGCATTAAACATGTAGATTGCTTTTGGTAGTATAGCCATTTTTACTATGTTGATTCTACCAATCCATGAGCACGGGAGAGCTTTCCATCTTCTGTAGTCTTCCTTGATCTCTTTCTTCAGGAGTTTGTAATTCTCCTTGTAGAGGTCATTCACATCCTTTGTTAAATTTACTCCTAGGTATTTGATTTTTTTTTTGAGGCTATTGTGAATAGAATTGTTTCCATATATTCCTTCTCAGTTTGTTCGTTGTTGGTGTATAGAAAAGCTAATGATTTTTGTAGGTTGATTTTGTATCCTGCCACCTTACTGTAGCTGTTTATGGTGTCTAGGAGTTTTTGGGTAGAGTTTTTTGGGTCTTTAAGGTATAGGATTGTATTGTCTGCAAATAAGGATATTTTGACAGTTTCATTACTTATTTGTATTCTTTTAATTTCTTCTTCTTGCCTAATTGCTCTGGCTAGGAATTCCAGGACTATGCTGAATAGGAGTGCGGATAGTGGGCACCATTGTCTCTTTCCTGATTTTAGGGGAAATGGTTTCAGTTTTTCACCACTAACAATGATGTTGGCTGTAGGTATGCCATATATAGCCTTTATAATGTTGAGGTACATTCCTTCTATTCCTAGTTTTCTTAGAGCTTTTATCATGAAGTGGTGTTGGAGCTTGTCGAAGGCTTTTTCTGCATCTATTGGATGAGCATGTGGTTTTTGTCTTTGCCTTTATTGATGTGCTGTATTACATTTGTAGATTTGCATATGTTGAACCACCCCTGCATCTCTTGGATGAAGCTACCTTGGTCGTAGTGAATGATCTTTCTGATGTGTTGTTGGATTTGGTTTGCCATTATTTTATTGAGGATTTTTGCATCAATATTCATCAGGGAAACTGGCCTATTCTCCTTTCTGGAGGTGTCTTTGGTTTTGGGATGAGAGTAATATTGGCTTCATAAAATGAGTTAGGCAGTGTTCCTTCCCTTTCTATTTCATAGAACAGTTTAAGGAGAGTTGGTATTAGTTCTTCTTTAAATGTCTGATAGAATTCAGAAGTGAATCCATCAGGTCCTGGACTTTTCTTTTTTGGGAGGCTCTTGATGGCAGCTTCAATTTCTTTTTGTGTTATAGATACATTCAGGTGATTAATATCCTCTTGGTTCAGTTTTGGGTGGTTGTAAGTTTCTAGGAATCTGTCCATTTTTTCAAGATTTTCAATTTATTAGTGTATAGGCTCTCAAAGTAATATCTGATGATTTCCTGGATTTCCGTGGTGTTTGTTGTTATCTCTCCTTTTGAATTTCTGATTTTACTGATTTGGTTTTTTTCTCTCCTCATTTTAGTCAGGTTTGCCAGGGGTCTGTCAATCTTATTTTTTCAAAGAACCAGCCTTTTGTTTCATTGATTCTTTGTATTTTTTTGTTGTTTCTATTTCATTGATTTCAGCCCTTATCTTAATTATTTCTTTCCTTCTTCTTGTTTTGGGATTTGTTTGTTCTTGTTTTTCTAGGAGTTTCAGCTGTAGTGTTAGGTCATTGATTTGAGCTCTTTCTGTCCTTTTGATATACGCACTCATGGCTATAAACTTTCCTCTCAGGACTGCCTTTGCTGTGTCCCATAGGTTCCGGTAGGTCATGTTTTCATTTTCATTAACTTCCAGGAAACTTTTAATTTCCTCTCTTATTTAATCAGTGACCCATTCATTGTTGCATAATGTGTTGTTCAGCTTCCAATTGTTTGCGTGTTTTTTACTGCTGTTTTTGTTGTTGATTTCTAGTTTTAATGCATTGTGATCAGACAGAAGGCATGGGATTATTTCTGTTTTCTTATATTTGCTGAGGCTTGATTTGTATCCTAAGATATGATCAGTTTTGGAAAAGGTTCCATGGACTGCTGAGAAGAATGTATATTGTGCATATGTTGGATGAAATATTCTGTAGACATCAGCTAGGTCCATTTGATCTATGGTGTGATTTAGTTCTAGGATTTCTTTATTGATTTTTTTGTTTGGATGAACTATCTATTGGTGATAGGGGGATATTAAAGTCTCCCACTACCACTGTATTGGAGTCTATATACGCTTTTAGGTCCTTCAGAGTATGTTTGATGAAATTGGATGCATCAACGTTGGGTGCATATAGGTTGATAATTGTTATTTCCTTTTGGTGTATTTCCCCTTTTATTAGTACGGAGTGTCTTTCTTTATCTGGTTTGATCAAAGTAGGCTTAAAGTCTACTTTGTCTGAGATAACTATTGCTACCCCTGCCTGTTTTTGGGGACCATTGGCTTGGTAAATCTTCTTCCAACCTTTCACTCTCATTCAGTGCTTATTTCTGTCAATGAGGTGGGTCTCCTGTAGGCAGAAGATTATTGGATCTTCCTTTTTAATCCAGTTTGCCAATCGGTGTCTTTTGATGGGGGAATTTCATCCATTAACATTCAGTGCTAGTATTGATAAATACATGGAGATCCCTGTCATGTACTTGTCTTTGTTGATTAAGGGTTTGGCTGTGTGTAGCTGAATCAGTGTTACGCTTTACTTTCTTGCCTTTTTTTCTCCTATGGTTTGGTATTACCTGCCCTTTCATGGTTTTGTTTCTGTTCATTTTCTGTGTGCAGAATTCCTTGGAGAATCTTTTGTAGTGGTGGTTTGGTGGTCATATATTGTTTTAGTTTCTGCTTACTTTGGAAGACTTTTATTGTTTCATGTATTTTGAATGATAGTTTTTCTGGGTAGAGTATCCTATGATTGAAGTTATTTTCATTCAGTGCTTGGAAGACCTCACTCCATGCTCTTCTTGCTTTTAATGTTAATGTTGAGAAGTCTGCTGTGATTTTGATGGGTTTACATTTGTATGTTATTTGTTTTTTCTCCCCTATAGCCTTCAATATTCTTTCTCTAGTCTCTATACTTGTTGTTTTAATGATAATACGTCATGAGGTAGTTCTATTTTGGTCAGGTCTGTTTGGAGTTCTGGAGGCTTCCTGTACCTGTATGGGCATAGTTTTCTCTAGATTTTGGAAATTTTCTGTTATTATCTTGTTGAATATATTACACATTCCTTTTGCTTGCACCTCTTCTCCTTCTTCAATGCCCATAATTCTCAGGTTTGGTCATTTGATGGAGTCGGTGAGTTCTTGCATTTTCTTTTCACAGGTCTTGAATTATGTAACTAATAGTTCTTCAGTTTTTCCTTTAATTACCATTTCATCTTCGAGTTCTGAGATTCTGTCTTCTGTTTGTTCTATTCTGCTGGATTGGCCTTCCATTTTGTTTTGCATTTCTGTTTTGTTCTTTTTTCTGAGGTTTTCCATATCCTGAGTCACTTCCTCTTTAATATTGTCTGTTTTCGTCCTGAGTTCATTTATCTCTTTATTAATTGTGTTCTTTGTTTCACTTTGGTGCTTATACAGTGCTTCTATAGTTTCTTTTATTTGTTCTTGTACTTTCTCAAATTCTCTGTTTTTGTTATCTTGGAATCTCTTGAGTGTCTCCTGTACATTTTGGTTGAACATATCCAGTATCATCTCTATAAAATTCTCATTGATTACTTGCAGGATTTCTTCTTTCAGATTGCTCTTGCGGGCTTCATTGAATTCTTTAGCATAGTTTATCTTCATTTTTTTGGAGTCTGGATCTGGACATCTGTTTTCATCTTCAAGTTCTGAGATTCTGTCTTCTGTTTGTTATATTCTGCTGGAATGGCCTTCCACTTTGTTTTGTATTTCTGTTCCATTCTTTTTTCTGAGGTTTTCCATATCAGGGATTACTTCCTCTTTAATATTGCCAGTTTTTGCCCTTAATTTGTTTATATCTCTGTTTCTGGTGATCTCCATTTCAGTTTGGCATTTATTTAGGGCTCCTATGATTTCATTTATTTGTTTCTGTGTTTTTTCATATTCTTTGTTTTTGTCCTCTTGGAATTTCTTGAGTGCCTCCTGTTTTGGTTGACTATGTCTAGTAACATCTCTATGAAATTCTCATTAATTACTTGTAGGATTTCTTCTTTTAGGTTGTTCTTGTGGCCTTCTTTGGGTTCCTTGGTATAGTTTATTTTTGTTTTGTTGGAGTCTGGATCTGGGTATCCATTTTCTTCATTTAGCTCTAAATCTTCTACTACATTATTTTTGGGGGGAGAATTGTTTCCTTCCCTTTTTCTTCTTCCCATATTTCCACTCAGTAATTTTTCTATCCCTGGACTATGTGCAATTTAGTATTAGCTGGGTAACAATATTAATGCTTATAAAACCAAGAAAGAAGGATAAAAAAGAGAGAGAGATGGAAAGATAAAAGGAATAGAAAGAAAGACAGAAAAAAAATGTGAGAGATGGTGGATGGTCAAACAGCAAACCAGGTGGCAAATCCCTTAAAGAAGAGGAACAACAAAAAAAAAATCACCAGTTCTGGAACAGCAGAATTGCAGTCTTAGTTGTTCTGATGTTAGTTCTTTACCATCCAGACCAGTCTTTGTGTGTCTCTTAGGTAGGTTTGGAGCCTTCCTGTGGTGAGTGGCCAGTGGGTGGGGTCCCACAGGCCTATGTGTGGAGTCCTTTAGCTGAGGTGAAATAGCAGGCCTTTGGAGCATGGGCTTGGCATGCCTGAAGGGTGCAGTCTGATGGACTGAGGTCCTGTGTGTCTGTGGATCCCTGGCTTGACAGGCCTGAGGGGCACGGTCCAGCAGAATGGAGATCATGCATGTGTGTATCTCAGGCATGGCAGGCCTTAGGGACACAGGCTTGCAGAATGGATATTGTACAGGCCTGTGCAGGCCTGGAGGGCGCAGTCCAGGGGAACGGAGGACATGTTTGTGTATTTCAGGCGTGGCAGGCCTTGGGAGTGTGGCCCCGCAGAGCAGAGATCCTGCAGGGCTGTGAAGGCCTGGGGGCATGGCCTGGTGGAGATCATGAATGTCTGTGGATCCCCACCCATAAGGGCTCATCGGAGGGAGATCATGGAGTCTCAGGGGTGGGAGTTTGGGGTAGCACAGTCCTGACAGGGCAAAGGAGCAGGGCTGGAGTTTCAGAGATCCCACAGCTTGTGGAGCAGCAGCTCCATGGGCCTATGGTGCAGGGCTTAGAGTGCAGCGCTAGCTATTCTTTTAGTATGTGGTGGCACGGAGAGGTCTTCCACGAGCTAGGGGTTCAGAGTGCTGATATTTCAGCTTCCCCTGGTGTTTTACCTCAGTCAAGTATGTCTCCAGGTTCTTATCAAAGTCCCTGGATCACAGAGGTCAGAAGGTCTGTGGCTATGTTCTGGTCACCATCTTGGATCCCACCTTGTGGTTCTTAATCTTTTGGTTTGCAGGAGGAATTTGGATGACTTTGGAGATATGGGATAGGGAAGACCTAAAGTACTAGAAGCAGAGCTTACTGGGTGATTCTGATGGGAGTTCAGAAGAACATAATGCAAATAGAAATGTGGACAGTGAGGACCAGACTCATGAAGTTTCAGATGGAAACAAGGAATCTATCAGTAATTAGATTAGAGGCCATTCATATGACATTCTAGCAAAGAACTGTCTTTATTTTGTCTGTGTTTGAGACATTGAATGAGGGTGAATTGAAAAGTAACGGACTAAGTAATTTGGTGAAGGAAATTTCAAGACAGTATAGAACTCAGGCTATGGCACTTAGCTGTTTCAACAGTGACATTTACAGTGAGAATCAGGATCAAAAAGCACAGCAGAAGGAATTGAAAAATGTGCAATCTAGTCAGAAAAGGAGTGAGTTTAAAATTGTGAACAAGGAAAGTGTGGTTGGTGAAGAGATTAAAGCTATTAAAATGAAGCCAAGCACTTTGAGCTGGGACAACAGGAAAGATACCCTGAGGGTATCTCAGGAGTTGGCCAGACCTCACCCATTGTTGGCTCCAGGTTATAAAATAAAAAATGTCATTTGAAGGACTTTCTCTTGAGAAGAGAGAGCTTCAGGGCACCCTGCTTGTACAGGGCAGCCATGGCTCAAGGGAGCCTAGCTCCAACTCAAGGTGGTGAGTGGGTAGTGAAACTATTAAGATTATCTAGAAATGTTTTATAGGAACCAATATGAACCACAACCTTGGTCTACAAGGCTCAAGCATCAAAGTATAGATGATGTTCAGCTATGGTCTGGTGCCTTAACAATATATGAAATGTTATAAAATAGCATTTGGGATATAATTACAGAAAAGATATCTGATCCACACCAACCTCAGTGTCACCTCATTAGCTTGCTGTGTTTTCTTTGTGTGTGTGTGCATGCACGTGTGTGTACATGCATGTATGTCAGAGTGTTGGTCCCCTAGTAAATTTACTTAAGGTGGTCAATTGGACTGTGGACTAATGACACTTGAAAATGCAAGGAGAGTTTGAAGATGAGAATCACTTATAGCCTGACAGATGCATTATAAGTCTAATGCAACACAATTCTTTTTATTGCCTCAAACTCTTTTTCCTATTATGATTTAGAGAGAAAAACACAAAAACAGAAAAATAATTTATATGAGACCATCTATTTTATAAATAGGTTGCAGTCAGAAAAAGAAATTGTCTCTTTCTACTACATTTTAGAAAGGAAATTGTATTATATAGAATGGCATCATTCTGATACTGATTAAAAAATAGTATCATTTCAAGTCCTCTGTGAAGCAATTTAAGACACTGATCAGTTTACTTGAAAATTAAAATTTAAAAGGCAGAAGTATGGCTGGGGTTGTAGCTCAGTTGTAGACTGTTTGCCAATAGGCAGGCTCTGGGTTTGATCCCCAACACCCCCACCAAAGAAAAAGGAGGACAGAAGGAAGGAAGGAAGGGGGGGAGGAGGGAGGAAAAGAAAAATAAAGACAAAGAAAGAATAATAAAGTAAAAGTCAGAAGTGTAGTAAATTTCAGAAGATAAGTAAGTTAGTGGGAAAAATCAAATTCTACTAGCTTCTTCTCTCTAGAGAAATAACACATTTTCCATATAATCTAAATATAGGGTTAGGGTTTTTTTCATTTTATTTTTTTCCTTAGGGTACAGTAGACATTACATAATTTTTAAGGTCTCAATTATAGATTATTCTTGTATACCAGTTGAGACCAATTCTAAAAATGTATCTAGCTAGTATAATTAAAGTTATTTTAGATTTGAATAATTATAGTGTATATTATAAGTATGCAACTGTTATTTTCAGTGTCATCTGTCTTTACACGGAAATCAGTTATAATTTATTGTTTTTAAGTGAAGGAAATCCAACACAAATCCCCAATGAGTAGCGCTTCTAGAATCTAAAAACACATCACCAAGGTTTCCAGTGCTTGACATCCAGCTGGATGAGTTCACATCATAAAAGCACCACACTGGGGGGTTTATAGACAAGAGAAGCAGAAAAAAACCACTCAAAGCAGGTAGGAGGGTGAGGTGGTGGTCAAAGTAGACACTGAGATTAGATCAAAGCAGTGGCAGTGAAAATAGGAAGATATTAATGAGTTCATCATCTCATTTTGAGGTAGAATCAACATAATTTAGTGAAAAGATTATAATTAACATTGAACCTTCCAAAAGACAACTTATGTAAGTGTGAAGAAAGTAATGTTTCTAAAGCAAGCACTATAAAAATTAATGCAACGTTCTCTAATAATGAACATTCTTGCCTCTGTTCCTTTTATTGGATTCAGTTCTAGAGGTTCCTAAATACACCAACAATATTTTAAAATAATACCTTTGGAGTGCATGAAGTAGAAAGACCATATGATGCTCCAAAGAACTTCACTCTCAACACAACTGCTTAAAGTATGTCACTCTGAAATTTCACCACTACCCATGTCTTTTGTCCATGTCTGTGGAAATATGACAAACTGAGCTGATATGGACATTTCCCTTTCCCAAACACCAAAACTCAAAAACATACATGCTTGCTGTAAACATGAAGAAAGAAATCTCCATGACAAAGAGTGAGTAGATACAAGAATAGGAGAAGCAGCATCTCCAGAGCTGTGAATAATAAAACTATCAGAAATTCAGCTTGACTTAAGAGATAAATTCCTTTTAATCTGAAGTAAATTCAATTCTTGATTAAAATGCAAGTAACTTGGGAAGTATGATGTTTTATTGACTAAAAATTAATAATACTATTAGACTTTAGCTTATAGAATTAGATTCATTACGTCACCATGGGTCATGCATGATCAACTTTTCTTTTCCTTTTCTTTTCTCTTCTATTCTATTCTTTACATCAATATAGCAGTCAACATATTGATAATCAATTGAAACCACAGAGAAATTAAAGTTCATTTCCCAATTTCTCTTTTCCTGCAAAACCATGAATTAAAACAAGGAGGGTAATTCAAATTTCATTCAAAGCATTTCTTAGAAACAGTAAACCACACACTTTTATTTAGCTAGTCTAACCTCAGTGAAATTTCTCCTCTGACAAACACACTATCATACTACAGTATGATTATCTTTGCATGTACACAACTCCCACTGATTCCAATAATAACCATATGAGTATAAATATAAGATTTCCCACATCTAGGAATCTCTTATCTAGATATCTGTTTCAAATAGTCTCATCTGGATTTAGTATAACCAGAACTTCTTAAAATGAAAACTGATGTTACCTTATACTTAGCTATCATAACTCAGTCTGGAGATCCATGAATGGAAGCATTTTACATGTAAAGTTGAAAGAGATTAAAATGTTCCTTTTATCACTTACATCTAAATGCATCTCTCACACTGATGCAATAAAAATAGTATAAAATAAGCAAATTCAAATTCATCTATGAGGAAAAATTACCAAGCAGAGGTTTTCATTGAGAACACAAAGATAGAGTTCATAGGATTTCTTTTTTGAGCAATAGAAATACTCTTTTTCTTCATAAAGTGTGAATGTTAACCTTTTGGATAAAGTATCTTCCAATATTTCATATTAAAGCAGGGGTATTTTCAGTTCACATATGTGACTATATATGCTTATATTTTAGTAGGCAACTTTCTTGCAGTGCTTACTTTGAAAGTGTCTTGTCTAGACAAAAAGAGGATGGTTGAACCCATGTTTGTCATTATTCATAACATTTTATGAATTTTAATGTGAATTATTCATAACACTTTTAATTTTAATATGACTTTTAATATATTCACATTTTATAAAGTAATTTCCACTTTTAAATTTATATTACAGTAATAGTCATTTCTTGGTTGTTACCTTGAAGGGTTTTTTTGTTTCATTCCCAGTTTCTGTCAGAACAAATACAACTGCACATGAGAGAAGGTGGTGACATTTTATGTCATTGCCTTGTAATATTAGAACACCATTTCATACATCAATTATCATGACACGAGTAAATTAATGGAGAAAAGAATATTACTTAATATGTACCAGCTTGGTTTCTCTACTCAGGAAATAATTGGATTAAATTTGGTACTACATCTATAACTTAGAAATATAGTTCATTATTCTCCAAGATTATTGAAAGAAATCAAAGTTGCACATCATAAACACCTAATCTAATCCTGGTCTAGGGAAAAAAATGTCATGAAAGTAGAGTGCAATAACTAAAATACTGACTACGGAATACATATCAGCATTGTTCTAAGAAATGTACATTGGACTCTTACAAGAGGTACTATTATTAACTTGTATGACATCACACAGGTAATAAATAGAGGAGTCATGATCCTGATGTCGAATCCTGTATCCATAGCCATTTCTCATAGTATTGATATGATACTAGCTCTTGAGAATGGTAGGAATACAATAAATCCAAGCCCTGTAAAAGTTTTATGCAAACTCATTGGGTAGAAAACTTGCAATGACACAAAATATTTTATTGGACTTTGAATGATGAGTAAAAGATACCAGAAAACATGTGGAAGAAGAAGGTCAATCCAGACAAAGAAAAGAGAACAGACCACAAGCCTTGAATGTGTACTTGTATCTAGAAACCAACTACTAGATGAGAAGAAATGCTAGAAATCAGATGAAAATAACTTGAAGCCTAAATATAAAGGCCTTTGAGTCCTAATCTAAATGATTTTAACATTATTCTGTAGATGATGAGATAGCACTGAAGGATTTTAATCAAGTATTGGTATTACTAGAATGATGTTTGACAAGTTCAATTTTAGAACATACAACTCTTGCTTGCTTCTCTCCATGACATCATTTCTACCACTGACTTCAAATTCCACCTCTGGAAGCCTACCCTGACCACCTGGCCATCTCTGGCCAACGAGGTCAGATTCTTCCTGTTCGTTTTTTTGTTTGTTTGTTTGTAAATTATTACTTTCATAGTTTCTCTTGACTTTTATTCTAATGCTTATAACTATTTCCTAGGTAAACCAAGGTAATGAGCCAAGAAAGGGTTTGGCTGTACATAAAACAGAGTCTTCAGTAGTTGAAGTCTACTTCAACTATCTATCTTCATCTATGGATGAGACAGATGAACAAAAACATGGCAAGTAGAAGACTAAGTTGTGAGTTAGCAGTAGAATAACATCACAGAAGCAGATTCAGAGAAATAGCAAAAAAGCAAAAACAAACAGGATCCACAGAAGCAGAAGGAAAACCAGGAGCAATGTGTGACAGGCAGGAGCTGAGATTATATCAAGGAGTTGTTGTTCTTGACTGACAAATGACACACAGAAATCAAGTCATACAAAGATTAAAAACAGTACATGCAGGGTACTAATTCATATTATAAATACAAATGTCCAAAATCAGTGTTACAGTATACTAAAGTCTTGAGGGCTTAAGTTATCTTACAGATCAAGAAGTACTGATCATTAGTGCATTGAGTGTAGAGAGCTGAATGAGCTATGACCACACATTTTACAAGTTTCAGTGGACTTTATCAAAACTTCCAGTTTCAAGAAAACTATTAGCATAATCTTAGACAGATTCAGATAGCTGTCATTTTAGCAGTTACTACTTGTATACATTTTGTTTAAGAACATAAGATCACCTTCCATTTAGTTAGTCCAGTAATTTTGAGTACTTTAAGGATTTGGGAAATCCAAAGTGCCACATTGAGCACGTAGGAGGCTGATGCAGGGGGAGGGGGGAGGTTTTTAAAAAAGAACTAAAATGACTTCCTGTGGTTAACATTTTAGAACCTGGTCCAGAACAGCCTGTACCAATATTGTGGGTTTTTTGGTATCTTATTTATAAGCATCGGAAACAGACTAGCACTAGTGCCAGATTTTGAGGAAGATGCACGTGTGAGGCAGATGGAACTCGTATTTCTATCATATGCAATTAAATACTTATTGAACATACTGCCAAATACTACAAATATTAAACCATTTTGGAATAAATTTACTATTGCTTTGACAGCCGTTTCAACAAAATAACAGGTTACTCCAACAAATGAGAAGGCTAAATATATTGAAGTTATATCATATTTTAATGCAATTTAAAATATGATAGTTTGGTACAGCCTAATTTTATATAAAGTATAACCAGCACAAATTTAAAATTAAGAATTTTATTTTAATAACAGACATCAGGTTCTTATATTAGTAAAATTAGGAAACAGCTTTTAAATGAGCTCTCCCAAGTAGAAGTTAGTAAGTTGGACAAGAATAGAATGAAGCTGTTTTCCACGCACTATAAAAGATGGCTAAAAGGAGAACACTCATTAGAACACCGTTCTCTCGTGGGTTCCCACAACCTTCTGAGAATCCCTTCACAGTGATGGTAAGTGCTCCAGAGAAATCATTAGCAGACAAAATTAATGACCAATGGATGAATTATCTAGAAGCCACTGTAAGTTCTGGCCAGGGCAATTTTAGTTGGGATGGAAGTTCAGTCCAAAGTGTAGTGGGCCAAGGACTAAATGGAAGTTTAGCTTAGAGTTCTCTAAAATAAGACTTCAGCATATTTCAAAATGAAAATGCATGTCTGTCATTTAAACCAAAAACATGCAGTCACTAAAATAAAAAGGTTTCTAAACTCCTTACAGCTATTGTTTATTTTATATAAAAAATGTGAGATACAAAGAATATATGACATATTTTTGTAACATATTCCAGAATAGATATTTTAGTCAAAAAATATTATTTCTAATTCTCAGGGATTTAAAAAATGACAACAATAAAACAACAACAATGAAACTTCAAGAAGAGTGGAACTAAAACGGCAAAAGTATCAGGTACTGGAATCTGCACTTAAAACAGATAGCTTAAACCAAAAAACATTGGAAATTAGTTAAATTTTTCCCCTTAACTATCAAAGATTCCCCACTTAGGGGAGTACAAAAAATAATCTGAGTACCTACTGTTAATAAGAGACACATCTAAATTGAAATATAAAGAGGTAAAATAAAGGAATGACATGTATAAGATATAAGAGGCAAATGTTAGCAATCTGTGCAGCAATGTAGAAATGTCAGAAACATTACATTCAAGGTAAAATCATTACATGATAAAAATAATATCAGTGTTACAATGTTCCTAGTGAAATATAAAGTACAATTAAAAAAACCTTAAATACCATGAATCCATATTATAATGGTGCCATTAAAAATTAGTAGTTCATCACAGCATAATTTGTGATAGCCAAAAAACAAAAACAACCTAAGCTTCCACTCACTGATGAATGGATAAAGAAAATGCAACATATACACACAGTGGAATTCTATTCAGTCATAAAAAGAATGAAATTCTATCATAGATAGAAGTAGGTATCATTACATTAAGTGAAATAAGCCATGCACAGAAAGACAGTTACCACATGGTCTCACTCAAATGTGGAATCTAGAAATACTGATCTTACAGAAGTTGAGAATAGAAAGATGATTACAGAAAGTCAGGGGGAATAGAGGGGACAGGGAGAGACAGGGGACGCCTAATCAATAGGTAAGAAATTATAGTTAGGTGGGAGTAAGAAGTTCTGGTGTGCTATTGCATAGCATGGTGACTCTAGAAAACAGTAACGTAGTGCACATTTCAAAAAGCTGGAAGAAAGGATTTTAAAAGTTTCCACTACAGAGAAATGATAAATGTTTAAAGAGATAGACATGTTTACTCTGATTCAAACATTATGCAATGTATACACATTTTATACAAATATACACATCAAATTAATATCCATTAATTGTATAATTTTTATGTTTTATGTGTCAGTTAAAAGTAAATGAGTAAAAACATTATAGAAAAATGTTCAATGACTTAGAACATTGTACATAATATACTATAAGGTTAAAAACATGCTTAAAATGGAAAATATTGTGTGATAAAATTTTTAAATACTATATAAAATATAGATTCATATATGTGGGGGAAAATGAAGTGGTAAGAAATGTAACAGAATACTGAAAGCACTGACAAAGTTATAGGCAATCTTTATCATTTTTCCTAATAGTTTATCGATTTTATCTCATTGAATAATCTATTCTTTAGCTTTGAAATTAGCATGTTTCTTTTTCATTTCCATGTCTCATATGTCAAGTCAAATAAAGAAATTTACACCCAAAGAAATTATAAAAAAATCACTTTTTAGTCAAAAACACAATTACAATAAGAAACTTTGACAAAAGGAAGTTTTAATATGAATTGTAAAATTACTTAAGCAGAAAATGGAGAATTTTCTCTAAATAAAAAAGAATATAGGTAACTATAATTCATTTTAACCCACATTAAAACTTTCTCAGTGACCAAGAATTAGCTGCTTAATATGGCTGTTATGTTTCTTTATATGATATTCTAAAATGTTATTTTAAATATATAGGTATTTTTTTCTTGGTGTAGATCCTTTTTATGCTAGTAAAATAGCCCACATAAGTATGCATTTCAGGAAAGAAACTGAAAACTTCAGCAAAATTAAATGTTTTTTCCTTCTCCTTCCTCTTGCTATCTACATTATAAAACTAAGCTAATACTAAATTTCAGCATTGTAGAATAATGCCAAATCTTTAAAATTTAGCCTATCAACCTATTCCTTGATAAAATGAAATAAAATTTAGCATATAATCTGGGATTGTTTTGTAAAACATTTGCAGTGAATGGATGCCTACCTCTTTAGACTCTAATGGGAAAAGTGAACTTGGAGTCAGATTCACTAGAATTAAGGCCTTTTCATTGTCACAAATGATCACTTTGACTTAGAATTCTGAGTCTTTACCACATAGATTAATTCCACAAATATTGAGTATTGATGATGTTCTAGTCTAAACATAGGGGTATGATTAGAACAATAAAAAAGAGAAAAAAGACCAGGTCCCATCCCTCTTAAGGGTTTTATTCAAACAGAGAAAGACAGTAACAAATACATGAATGACTAAACAAGATAATAGTTACTCATGGTTTTAGAAAAGAGGAAATTAGTGTGACTGACAGAAAGGTAAGGAGCAGAGAGTAGCTTAGTCAACTCAAGCAGTCAAGGAAAACTGCTCAACCTAATAATCCCCTCTCTATGAAGAGCATATAAAAAGTAGAGAACCCTCAGGATTCTTGGCTCCAGCTGACCCTTTCCGTTCAATGTAAATAAATATCACTGTTCTTTACGGGCAGTGACTAGAGTAATGATAGAGATAAATCAGCATAAATGATCTAAGCAGATCTTTTGTCTAGAAGCCCCGAGGAGGCCGGCAGACAGAGTCAGAGTCATAGTACTGATTCCTCTGTACTGTGCTGGGAGACGCATTATCTCCCCACCAGACTCAGATTCCGTGCTGAACAACTTTCTCTTAGAGTTTTCCTTTAAAGAAGATATAATCTATTCAGTTCTTGAAAGTGATTACCATACCGTTTGAATTATTGCTCAGTTATTTGCCTAGCAGGCACCAGGAAAAACACACTCAGAAAACACTAATGAATAAATTGATGATGCTTAAAATTTCTCCATTGCAATTACAGTCCAGTCTTTCCTCTCTGATATAATATTCTGATACCCTTGACTGGGATTTTTGTGTTTCTGAAACTTCTGATGATTCCTCTACATCTGGGGCTGTTGCACTTGTGTTAAGTTTACTGCTTACACGTCCAAACACACGAAGTATTTTAGGGTTGTTAAGATTATTCTTCACAGGAGAACTCTGAGCAAACAAAGCCTGTGGGACCAGGTGAGTGCTAGTTCACCCCAGAGATCTGCATAAATAACGCCGCCAGCTACAGGCTGAGAGCAGCAGGCAGGCAAGCCACAGTTGCAGATACCACTCTCAGAACTGCCTCCAGACGCTTTTTTTTCTTTTTCTCCCTACCTTTGATGACAGAACAACCGAATTACACCTGCAAGCCGAAAAACTTACTGAAACTGTATTGCATTTGAACTGGGGACACTTGGTGGGGCTTTGTTTTTTTATCTTCTGTGTGTGTGTGAGTGTAGTTTTGTTCTACTTTATGCATCCCCTTTGATGAGACAACTACAGAACAACATCTGAGGCACCAACTCCAGGACTGGAGATTGAGACGGACATCCAAATTATTAAGACTGAAATTGCATTGCATATAAACTTGGAAGTTTTTTGGCTTTTTGTTTTTTTGTTTTTTTTTAATTTTCTATTTTCCATTTTATTTTAATTCATTTTTATAAATAGATATTACTTTCATATACTTATTTTTAATTTTTTTATCTTTGATTTTCAATCCTCTCTCTGTCACTCTATTGTCTGTTCAGTTTACTGTCGATTAGTACACTAACACTCCCTGTTTATACCTTTGAAACTCTCTTGTCTGATACCTTGTTCTGCTTTCTCCCTCTTGTCTGTATATTTGTTTTCCCCTTTTCTTTAACTTCTTGCTTTCCATCTCAGCTCACTCTTCCATTCTCAATATTACCATTGTTATTATTACAAGCTAGAAAATACTTAATTACATACAGTACAGGGACAGTAACAACACCAAGGACAATGACAGGAAGACAGAAAAAACAAGGAAACCAGTTTCCCCACAGCAAAAAATTAGTACAGGAACCAGAGGGGAATGAAGAGAACAGAAACTCAGAGCCAGACTCCAACAAAATGAAGATAAACTATGCCAAAGGACCCAATGAAGCCTACAAGAATAATTTAAAAGAAGACATACTACAAGTACTCAATGAGAATTTTATAGAGATGATACTGGATAGGGTCAACCAAAATGTACAGGAGACACTCAAGAAATTCCAAGACAATAAAAATAGAGAATTTGAAAAAGCAAAAGAAGAAATAAAGGAAACCATAGAAGCACTGTATAAACACCAAAGTGAAAGAGAGAACACAATGAATAAATGGATAAATGAACTCAGGACAAAAATAGACAACAATAAAGAAGAAAACAGCCAGGATATGGAAAACCTCAGAAAAAAGAACGAAACAGAACTGCAAAACAAAACGGAAGGCCAATCCAGCAGAATAGAACAAACAGAAGACAGAATCTCAGAACTTGAAGATGAAATGGTAATTAAAGGAAAAACTGAAGAACTATTAATTAAACAACTCAAGACCTGTGAAAAGAAAATGCAAGAACTCACTGACTCCATCAAAAGACCAAACTTGAGAATCATGGGCATCGAAGAAGGAGAAGAGGTGCAAGCGAAGGGAATGCGTAATATATTCAACAAAATAATAACGGAAAATTTCCCAAATCTAGAGAAAGATATTCCCATACAAATGCAAGAGGCCTCCAGGACACCAAACAGACCAGATCAAAATAGAACTACTCCACGACATATCATCATTAAAACAACAAGTTCAGAAACTAAGGAAAGAATATTGAAGGCTGCAAGAGAGAAAAAACAAGTAACATACAAAGGTAAACCCATCAAAATCACAGCAGACTTCTCAACAGAAACATTAAAAGCAAGAAGAGCGTGGGGTGAGATCTTCCGGGAATTGAATGAAAATAACTTCAACCCCAGGATACTCTACCCAGCAAAGCTATCATTCAAAATAGATGGAGCAATAAAAGTCTTCCATGATAAGCAGAAACTAAAACAATATGTGACCACAAAGCCACCATTACAAAAGATTCTGCAAGGGATCCTGCACACAGAAAGTGACACCCAACTTAACCATGAAAAGGCAGGCAGCACCAAACCACAGGATAAGAAAAAGCAAGACAGTAGAGAGTAACATCAAGTTAGGTACACACAATCAAACCTTCAAACAACTAAGATAACTAAATGGCAGGAATCACCACATACCTATCAGTACTAATGCTTAATGTTAATGGACTTAATTCACCCATCAAAAGACACCGTTTGACAAAATGGATTAAAAAAGAAGATCCAACAATTTGTTGCTTACAGGAGACTCATCTCACCGACAGAAATAAGCATATGCTTAGGATGAAAGGCTGGAAGAAGATTTACCAAGCCAATGGCCCCCGAAAACAAGCAGGAGTAGCAATACTTATCTCTGACAAAGTAGACTTCAAACCTACATTGATCAAACGAGATAAAGAAGGACATTCCATACTAATAAAAGGGGAAATAGACCAAAAGGAAATAATAATCATCAATCTGTATGCACCCAATGTCAACGCACCCAATTTCATCAAACATACCCTGAAAGACCTAAAAGCATATATAAACGCCAACACAGTGGTTGTGGGAGACTTTAACACTCCATTATCATCAATAGATAGGTCATCCAAACAAAAACTCAATAAAGAAATCCAAGATCTAAAATATGCAATAGATCAAGTGGACCTAGTAGATGTCTACAGAACATTTCATCCAACCTCTACACAATATACATTCTTCTCAGCAGCCCATGGAACCTTCTCCAAAATAGATCATATCCTAGGGCACAAAGCAAGTCTCAGCAAATATAAGAAAATAGAAATAATACCATGCATACTATCTGACCACAATGCAGTAAAAGTAGAACTCAACAACAAAAGTAAAGACAAAAAACATGCAAACAGCTGGAAACTAAATAACTCATTACTTAATGAAGAATGGATCATCGATGCAATAAAAGAGGAAATTAAAATGTTCCTGGAAGTCAATGAAAATGAAAACACAACCTACCGGAACCTATGGGACACAGCTAAGGCAGTCTTGAGAGGAAAGTTTATAGCCATGAGTGCATATATTAAAAAGATTGAAAGATCCCAAATCAATGACCTAATGATACATCTCAAACTCCTAGAAAAACAAGAACAAGCAAATCCCAAAACAAATAGAAGGAGAGAAATAATAAAAATAAGAGCTGAAATCAACGAAATAGAAACCAAAAAAAACATACAAAGAATTAATGAAACAAAAAGTTGGTTCTTTGAAAAAATAAACAAGATCAATAGACCCCTGGCAAACCTGACTAAAATGAGGAGAGAAAAAACCCAAATTAGTAGAATCAGGAATGCAAAAGGGGAGATAACAACAAACACCATGGAAGTCCAGGAAATCATCAGAGACTACTTTGAGAACCTATATTCAAATACATTTGAAAATCTAAAAGAAATGGACAGATTTCTAGATACATATGATCATCCAAAACTGAACCAAGAGGAAATTAATCACCTGAATAGACCTATAACACAAAATGAAATTGAAGCAGCAATCAAGAGTCTCCCCAAAAAGAAAAGTCCAGGACCTGATGGATTCTCTGCTGAATTCTATCAGACCTTTAAAGAAGAACTGATACCAACCCTCCTTAAACTGTTCCATGAAATAGAAAGGGAAGGAAAACTGCCAAACACATTTTATGAAGCCAGTATTACACTTATCCCAAAACCAGGCAAAGACACCTCCAAAAAGGAGAACTATAGGCCAATCTCCTTAATGAACATTGATGCAAAAATCCTCAACAAAATAATGGCAAATCGAATTCAGCAACACATCAAAAAGATTATTCACCACGACCAGGTAGGCTTCATCCCAGGGATGCAGGGGTGGTTCAACATACGAAAATCAATAAACGTAATAAACCACATTAACAGAAGCAAAGACAAAAACCACTTGATCATCTCAATAGATGCAGAAAAAGCCTTTGATAAGATCCAACATCATTTCATGATAAAAGCTCTAAGAAAACTAGGAATAGAAGGAAAGTTCCTCAACATTATAAAAGCTATATATGACAAACCTACAGCCAGCATTATACTTAACGGAGAAAAATTAAAACCATTCCCTCTAAAATCAGGAACCAGACAAGGATGCCCACTATCTCCACTCCTATTCAACATAGTACTGGAATTCCTAGCCAGAGCAATTAGGCAAGAAGAAGGAATAAAAGGAATACAAATAGGTAAAGAAACTGTCAAAATATCCCTATTTGCAGACGACATGATCCTATACCTTAAAGACCCAAAAAACTCTACTCAGAAGCTTCTAGACATCATCAATAGCTATAGCAAAGTAGCAGGATATAAAATCAACATAGAAAAATCATTAGCATTTCTATACACTAACAATGAGCAAACGGAAAAAGAATGTATGAAAACAATTCCATTTACAATAGCCTCAAACAAAATCAAATACCTAGGTGTAAACCTAACAAAAGATGTGAAAGACCTCTACAAGGAAAACTATACACTTCTGAAGAAAGAGATTGAGGAAGACTATAGAAAGTGGAGAGATCTCCCATGCTCATGGATTGGTAGAATCAACATAGTAAAAATGTCTATACTCCCAAAAGTAATCTACATGTTTAATGCAATTCCCATCAAAATTCCAATGACATTCATCAAAGAGATTGAAAAATCTACTGTTACATTTATATGGAAAAACAAGAGGCCACGAATAGCCAAGGCAATACTCAGTCAAAAGAACAATGCAGGAGGTATTACAATACCTGACTTCAAACTATATTACAAAGCAATAACAATAAAAACAGCATGGTACTGGCACAAAAACAGACATGAAGACCAGTGGAACAGAATAGAGGATCCAGATATGAAGCCACACAACTATGAGCAACTTATCTTTGACAAAGGAGCTAAAAATATACGATGGAGAAATAGCAGCCTCTTCAACAAAAACTGCTGGGAAAACTGGTTAGCAGTCTGCAAAAAACTGAAACTAGATCCATGTATATCACCCTATACCAAGATTAACTCAAAATGGATCAAGGATCTTAATATCAGACCCCAAACTCTTAAGTTGATACAAGAAAGAGTAGGAAATACTCTGGAGTTAGTAGGTATAGGTAAGAACTTTCTCAATGAAACCCCAGCAGCACAGCAACTAAGAGATAGCATAGATAAATGGGACCTCATAAAACTAAAAAGCTTCTGTTCATCAAAAGAAATGGTCTCTAAACTGAAGAGAACACCCACAGAGTGGGAGAAAATATTTGCCAATTATACATCAGACAAAGGGCTGATAACCAGAATATACAGGGAACTTAAAAAACTAAATTCTCCCAAAACTAATGAACCAATAAAGAAATGGGCATGTGAACTAAACAGAACTTTCTCAAAAGAAGAAATTCAAATGGCCAAAAAACACATGAAAAAATGCTCACCATCTCTAGCAATAAAGGAAATGCAAATTAAAACCACACTAAGATTCCACCTCACCCCTGTTAGAACAGCCATCATCAGCAACACCACCAACAACAGGTGTTGGCCAGGATGCGGGGAAAAAGGAACCCTCTTACACTGTTGGTGGGAATGTAGACTAGTACAACCACTCTGGAAAAAAATTTGGAGGCTACTTAAAAAGATGGACATCGATCTACCATTTGATCCAGCAATACCACTCTTGGGGATATACCCAAAAGACTGTTACTCCAGAGGCACCTGCACATCCATGTTTATTGCGGCACTATTCACAATAGCCAAGTTATGGAAACAGCCAAGATGCCCCAGCACTGACGAATGGATTAAGAAAATGTGGTATCTATACACAATGGAATTTTATGCAGCCATGAAGAAGAACGAAATGTTATCATTCGCTGGTAAATGGATGGAATTGGAGAACATCATTCTGAGTGAGGTTAGCCTGGCTCAAAAAACCAAAAATCGTATGTTCTCCCTCATATGTGGACATTAGATCAAGGGCAAACACAACAATGGGATTGGACTATGAGCACATGATAAAAGCGAGAGCACACAAGGGAGGGGTGAGGATAGGTAAGACACCTAAAAAACTAGCTAGCATTTGTTGCCCTTAATACAGAGAAACTAAAGCAGATACCTTAAAGCAACTGAGGCCAATAGGAAAAGGGGACCAGGTACTAGAGAAAAGGTTAGATCAAAAAGAATTAACCTAGAAGGTAACACCCACGCACAGGAAATCAATGTGAGTCAATGCCCTGTATAGCTATCTTTATCTCAACCAGCAAAACCCCTTGTTCCTTCCTATTATTGCTTATACTCTCTCTACAACAAAATTAGAGATAAGGGCAAAATAGTTTCTGCTGGGTATTGAGGGGGGGAGCGGGAGGGGGTGGAGTGGGTGGTAAGGGAGGGGGTGGGGGCAGGGGGGAGAAATAAACCAAGCCTTGTATGCACATATGAATAATAAAAGAAAAATGAAAAAAAAAAAAAGAAATAAAGCAAACATTGTTTACTGAATTTTAAGAGAGAAAATAAAAAACTTGAATTTAAAAAAAAAAAAAAAAAAGATTATTCTTCACAGACTCATTTATATTCCAATGGGCAATAGTATCTTGTCTAAATTATTATTTTATGTTTTATATATCCTAAATTATATTTTGTCCAAAGTTTTTTATTAACATTTAGTGTCAAACTTATTTGTGATTATCACATTTTAAAATTTGTCATGCATGAATTTGCAGGTGCTATGTGCTACATCATTTTCCAGAGTACAGACAAGGTATTAAACCATCGTGACTGCACCATGTACCACATATTGTAGATGAAATTAACATAGAATAGTGCGAGATGTGGAATGGTGAACCTGTGGCTCTTCAGTACAATTTTTTAAAGTACAGTTGCGATATAGGGAAAATATGAGTATTAATTGTAAATAAAACAGTAAATTTTCATTTCACGCCCTGACCTTCCATAACCACACCCTCTGTTATCATCTCTGCCATACAGGTAGTTTGATCTGCCTCAACTTTTATCCCCATTCTATTAGTACCTTGTTGGTGCTAATATTCAAGATGTTTACCTGAAAATAGGACCCCCCTCTCTGCCTCTGGATTTAGGAAAAAGTACCTGAGAACACTGGAGGTGAGAACTCACATCTCTCCTTTTTTTCTTCTCAAGTAACAGAACAGAATCTGCCTGGAAGCAAGGGAGGTGGGAGGGAGAGGGTGAGGGGGGAGCAGGGGGAGAAATGTCCCAAACAATGTACGCACATGTGAATAAATGAATAATTTAAAAAATGAAAAAAAAAGAATCAAATAACAATATGTGTAATGTAAATGGAAAGAGATTGATGATCCTCAGTCAGGTCTAATAGTCAAAACTGATAGCTCCATGTTTAGATAGGAGCTCACAAACAGGGCTGGCGGCATGGCTTAAGTGGTAGAGTGCTTGCCTAGCAAGCACAAGGTGGTAAGTTCAAATCCCAGTACTGAAAAAAAAAAACTTCACAAATACCATAATTTTTTATTCATTTATTCATATGTGCATCATTGTTTGGGCCATTTTTCCCCCCTGCCCACCCTCCCTGTTTAAGAATTTAAAAAAACTCCTAGAGAAGTAAAACACATTTACATACTTGAGAAGTAAGACCTATTCTGCATTTTTATATTCTTCAGCAAATTGAGGAAAGCAATTTCAAGGGTTTAAGGGAGTGATTACTAGAAACTTAGTATATTAAATTCTCCCATGGGAAATCGTATCATAAGGAGCTAAGTTATTTTATTGAGAGTTCTGAAAGGGTTAAAGTAGGAGTTGAATAAGTTCTAATCATTTTTATTGTTAAAGTCTTTTAAATATAACAAATAGGCCTGGATTCCAACTAAATTCACAGTGGTTTCCAGAAGGAGAGGCTGTCTCAGGCACTTCTCAGAGAAACCGTCTGGCACCCAGCACAAAGCCTCCTCCCACTTTGGGTCCTGCCTCTGTGAATGCCTGACATACCTGGGACACTGTGCAAAAACTCAAACCCAGATAATGAGGTCTCCAGACAATGCTAGCCAGTGGACTACATTTGAGTGTTTTTTTTTTTTTTAATGGACTAAAGGATCAATTCTGCCCCTACAGAAGCTAGAGAAACTCAGACAGAAAACTGCCCAGGCAGAGGCATTGGTCTGTATATGTATCTCTTGGCAGTCAAGATCTTCCCAATCTTCAAGTAGGATGGATCACAGACAGACACTGTGACTGAGGCCTGGGACATTGTCTGCAGAGAAGCACCAGAACTCTGGTAGAGGGGACACATTGTGTTTCTTTGTACTGTGTCCTTACAGATCAATCTAGTCATTTCCTTTTTCCAAAGAGAAGAATGTTGAGGCTATGACTTTCATTTTTGGCAATCAAAGACAAGCCAACCTATAGTGTTCTAAAATCCTAAAACTCAACATTAGGGCCATGAATTCTTTCTTTAGTAGTCAAACCCAGACAGGGACTTCCTATACCCTAAGTTAGTAAAGCAAGGGCTATAGGAGAAACCCTGCTTATTTAGAAGAGTATCTAAACAGCACAAGTAGAATTTGTCCATAGGCAAGTTGCCCTACGGGTGTTGAAGTCGCTGGAATTGGAAGACTGCCTCTAGAAAACAAGGGTAGCCATTCTGGAGCAAGAATCTCACAGAATGTCTCCATTCCCACTAATGGTTTCTGGACATCAAGTACCTAAATATTATTTAGGACAAAGTAAACAGAACTTGATAGTCACTGTAATCTGCTCAGGTTACAATGTAGTGGCTAGGTTCACAACATAAGGGCTATAATGCTTCATCTTCATAAAAATTAAATTTAGAGTATTATTACCTACGGCATTGTAGCAGAGGGCAAAGGTGCATTATGAGAAAAAAAATTAAAACAGCTTTTATAATCAGGCATAGTGGTGCACACCTACAATCTTAGCAATAGGCAAGAGGACTATGATTTCAAGGCAAGCTTGGGTAGGCAGCTCTGCGGGTGTGAAAGTTACTGGGGTTGGAAAAGCCTGTCTCAAAAAAAAAAAGTGTCTTTACTACACTACTTGGAAATTTATGATGTTGATGCATTAAAGTATATAGGGATATAGGCTAAAAATTTTGATCATTTGCTTCTTTTCTACTTTTTTTTTTCTCCATTTTAAAGCAGATTCTTCAAATAATGTTACTTTTTTATCAAGTAGATATCACAAAAGTATATTTTGTTACATAATTACAATTACCATATTGAAAATATTAACAAAATTCCATGAGTACAATTTAATGACAAGTCCGTACCCAAGTACCTTCAAAAATGTCTTTTTAGAATTGATTTACTAAAGTTGACAGCAAAAGGTATGCACATTTAATTTACTTTTTAAAAAATTCTCATTTAATAAAGGACAACCCCTTCCCACCTGCTCACCCCACACACCCATGCCATTGACTTTCTGGAGAAATTGTGTTGGTTGTCTTAAGAATATCCTACATCCTGCATTTCTCTCATTGCTTCCTCTTTCATAGTTCAATTTATTCTTTTGTCACACTTATATCATGCAAACCACTAAGGCTCTATCACAGTCAGATTCAACTTCTCAGCAAGAATGCTTGATTATGTGGTGCTGTGAAATGTATATGCCATCATATCAGGGACATACCAAGTCTAGCTGCCTCCATTCAGTGAGGCTCACTCTAGTTGACAGCTTGGTCCTCCCATTAAGAAATTCCTTATCAATTTTTCTCCTAACGGTTTCATCATTCACTGACATTAATGACTCAGTCAGTCATATCGATAGAATTACAAAATGTGATATGTTAATGCTGTGATTCCATCCATACATTTTATCTGGGATTTTTCTATAAAGAATGTTCTCTTGTCACACTGAATCATTTCTATCCTGCAATATGATAGGCAAGACAAATGCTTCTTTGCATGATAGGCAAGACAAATGCTTCTTTTCCTCCATCACCGATATGTTTTTTAAATGCACTAACAAAGAACAGTAATGTTTACAAAATGATTACATTAGTCAATGCTGGAATTTGCAATAATTTTCTTACTTAAATTTGTGCTCAATAGAATTCCATTTGTAACAGAAAATCAAAAGTAAAATTTGCTACATAAATTTTTCAGATGAAGAAGGGAAACCTTATACAGAAAAATTTCAGCTATGGCTGTGCTAATTAATTTTTTAATTAGCATTCATTGATACTACAAGGGTTTCACTGTACTAACTCCAGAGATGAATATAGTGTATTTTGAACAAGTTCATCCCCCCTCGATTATATTCCCTGGACCTCCCCTCCTGCCTCCCCCTTTAAAAAAATTCTGTTATCAGTATTTACTTTATTTAAACCCATTCAGATAAATGTAATATTCTTAAAATACATTTATAAAATATATCAATTAACACAAAGATGCTGTTCACTGCATATCTTTCATATATAGATTTAGCTGATTTTAGTACAAATCATCTTTACATATGATCTCATCTATGATCCATTATATTGGAGCATTTCACAAAGTAACTGAAATTAACAATGTTTAGTTGACAAAACATGTTAAAAAGGAAGTGTTCAGCAAGAGATCTGATTCAAATTTAGTTTCAGCATTTATTGGTTATTTGAGTATTTAGAACCTTGCTTTGCTCAACTTAGAAATGGGGACAATGATACTTTAAAAAGTTGTTGTGTGAGTATAAAGAAAACTTGTATAGAAGAATAAGCACTAAAAGTGCTAACAATACTACACTATTGAAAACAATATAGTACTGCTACCCCTTCTAAGTTCTGCACAGGGATAACTGCTCTTCTTCATCTGTTCTCTACTGCTTCATTCTTTTTTCTCTTTTTTTGAGAGTAAAGTTTACTAGGAAAGGAATACACTTTCAATAGACTGTAAGAGGGTTATATCTAGGGTGTGAAGGTAGAGTGTGAAGGAGTTGCTTCATTCTTTATTATTGTAAATTGAACTATTTGTAAAATGCATTTGTCACTATAGCCTACATGCCAAGATATTTTATTAGGTGTATGTGCTAAAACATTCTTATTTCTTGGATGACTTAATAGATTTCTTAGGAGAATTATAATATTAGATGGTACTGTAATCATCCCAAGAACACTATGTAGATGATGTTATTAAGAAATTATAGAAATATCATCTAAATAAAAGTAACTGACCATGGTATTGTGAATTTCGTCTCAACCTCCAATACCTGTTCACAGTCAGATAAAAGAGAAAAGGCTGTTAGAGACAGTGCTACATTAGTGCGAAGAGTGTAATGCATGCTTTCTTATTGACCTAGTACACACTTCTGGTAAAAGAATTTCAAGCATAATAAAATCTTTCCTTAAATTCTATATTCCCAGATAGAGTTGCCACCTGTGCAATTACAGAACCATTTTACAAGATTTTCTAACTCCTTCACTTCTTTCATTACTGTCCAGTTTTAGATAGTAAACCTTTCTCATATAACCACTCAAAACATGTGTATTACCATATTTCAAATTCCCAATAGACCAGGACCAAAACTATTCTGTGTTCACTTCATGGGACAAGCTCTCTAAATTAAGTGTTTGATAGTGAATGTTAGCCATGTACCAGGTCCTAAATATAAATCAGGCACAAACTGGAAAATTCTTAGTTTGACAGATATGGGGGAAAATACATGGTAGCACTGCTGCCATCAAATATTAACTGTTAGCAATATATATCTATATATATAATAGTTCAAATATATTTTCTATTTTCAAGTTTAGAAATATTGTATTTTTGCCTAAGTTCTGCCACGAATTAGTATGTAATTTTTTTAAACAAGTCACTTTTAAATCCTCAGGGTCATGCAT
Organism: Castor canadensis; assembly: GCF_047511655.1. Classification (NCBI taxonomy): domain Eukaryota; kingdom Metazoa; phylum Chordata; class Mammalia; order Rodentia; family Castoridae; genus Castor; species Castor canadensis. Next base: position 88,366,005 of record NC_133394.1, read on the forward strand.
GGTTTTCTCAATCCATAAAATAAGGAAATACAGACTTGGTCTCCAAGCTCCTTTCCAGTTTTTAAATTTTTATCAGCATTTAGTAGTTACAGTTAGTAATTCAAATTCTCTCAAGAAAAAATATGACCTCATATGTGCTTTGACAAATCTCTAAAATAGACGGATTTACTGTCAACAGAGTTTAAAAATATGCCATTAGCTGAGTTAATACAATATCTGACAGAGAGGTGCAAGTCTGTTTAAGAAGTCAATAGCTTGCTAATATACATAAATTTCTAAAATATTATGCTATTTGCCGTGTGTTTAAGTGAGCTTTACTGGTGATGATTAGTCATTTTAGCACATTGCTTTGGCTTTGTGGCATATGGAAATATTCTGAAAACAACCAGCTTTGACCTTCACAACTGCATCCTCATTTTCAGTGAAGCATCCTTGTCTAGACCATTTGTCTTTACAGATAAACCCTAACATCTAAAGTGCTAGCTGCCCTACCGGCACTTAGCTTATTCAACAACATCGCCCCTTCTAGAAGTGCTAGGATTGTGCCTTTCCAAACGCCATACAAGATGATGTCTTTTTTTTTGAGAACATGTCATTTCTGTTCATGTGGCTTAAAGAAAGTAATGGTACAAAGATGTGTTTGCATATGAATAAAAAATAAATAAACAAAACAAAAAAAACAAAGATGTGTTTGTTGGGTGGGATTTTTGATACTTTTCTAGGAATAATGAACACATTTTTGGACATCACTTGATCTTTTACAATAGCACTTGCTTGTTTAGATGATGTAAAATCTGAATTAATACAGAATGATTTTTAAAAATATTTTATGAGCAAGTATATTTTATAGTGCAAACTCTACAGATAGAGTTGAGCTGTAATTATCAGAACAAACTCAGTATCAGAATTTTAGAAGATTAATATATACTGTAATTGGAAATTAATTTTGACAGATAATAATCTAAAATAATCTTTGAAGCAATTAATCTAATTGCTAAATTAAAATGGAGACCAGGCTTGAAAAATCCTTGAGCAAACAAAGCTGATAGGCCTAGAAAATAACCTTACCTTTGCTTAAATTGTAATAGTAAGCAAAATTTAAGATTAAGCTAATTCGTATAAAAGAGCAGAATTTAAGCTCAACCAATCAAAAGCAACCAGCTTACACTAATATAAGTATGGACTTTCTACAGATAGACCAAATAAAACTGCAACCAATAAATGTTTTCTTTACTTCTACATTGTCCTATTAAAAGCCTCCCCTTTGCATATCTTCAGTGGAGCTCCTGAACCACTTCTGATTTGGAACTGCCCAATTCATGAACTGATATTTGCTCAAATTAATTTTTAAATTTTATTGTGCTTCAATTTACCTTTTAACACAATAAACAACCACCAACAACATCTTCAAAATTTCCCTTTGGATACCTTTTTATAAAAATCCTTGCAATATTATGCAATGTGCAAGGAAGCCTGGGGATAATTTTTGAAGACACAATACAATTAAAAGTTTTGCATTACCTTATTTTTAAGGAAAACGCCACAGTATATGAGGAAAACAGTACAATAACTAGGTGTTTCCCAGACCCATATTAAATTGCTACAGCTGGGTATAAGTATTAAACATAAAAACCTGGATATAGCCATTAGCAAATACTAGGCCTGTGTAACTCAGAACATGTGTTTTAACTTTATAGCAATAGGCTGTGAGCTTTTTGTCACTTGGTCTCTTAAGGCTTCCCAAGATGTGTTAATGTTCCAGGTGTCCACCTAATTCACCTAGTACCAATATAAAGGTTTTTTCCCATCTAAAATTCTAAGTTTTAGGATAATTTTCTTGAACTAAACAAGTCTATTGTACTGAAGTGATAGCTCCCCATAATGTTACAAGAAGTGTTCTACATGTTTAAATTAAAACATCTAATTTGCATTTACTTAATGAATGGATATTTATAAATATCTTCTATTATTCAAAATAGACAAGTTTTCATAATGAATAATTATTTTATCAGTGTGTGACCAGTGTTTGTGTTTTCACCAGAAATGTACATCATCTTACTTGATGGTTGTAAGAAACGTTTATTTAAAGTCTAGTGTTTTCCCAATGTACTTCTCAGAATATGAAGATATTTTCTGTTTTTCTTATGCATATTAACTACTCAAATGGTCTGAGAAATCTTGCAATAAAGAAATCAATTAATCTTCCTTAACCAACCATTTTCTAAAGTTATCTCATGATGGAATCCTTATGTCTCATAAAACCTAATAACCTTGTGCAGCAAATACTTTAAAAGCTTGAGATACAAAAGATGCTACCAAGTTTTCTTTGTATATTTCATTTCTAATTTGCAAATAATTTTTCAAAGTCTTCAAATCCATACTTTTTGCAGTTTAAGTTCTTTATGTCTCCTTTCTTTTTTTTTAACAGAAACCATGGCAAAAACTGACAAACTTACCACAACTTTTAGATCATCCAGGTTAGTGCAGCAAATACTACTATATTTCACGTAGTACACTTGGGATTAGAAAGTTGTTACATCATCACTTCATTTTCACTCTGTTAGACTAAACAGACCTAAGTCCTGCTATTGTTTCCTGGTAAGCATGGTTTATGCTTATCTGATCACTCCTCTGGACCTTTTACCATTTCAAAACTATCTGCAATCATCTTGAATTATGATTATAGGACATACCTGGGATGTATGTCTAGCTAATGTATATTCCATGAGTCAGGAGCCACTTTAAACATATTGACTGGCCTGATATTATTGTTGAAGTGGAACTCTTTGCAATTTATGTGCATCCACCATATCAACATGCTCACTCCCTTCCCAAATATGGCTTTTCTTGCTAATGTCTTTCAAAGGAGAGTATGTTAAACTTCATTTTCTATTAAGACAAGGAGTTAAACTTTCCTAAAGAACATGGAAGGAAATAGAATCAGCTCATAACCAACTATGTTGCATTCCGAAATAGAATGGTCTCATTGGGTACAACAGATTTATATAAAGTGAAAGACTGTCAGTCTGTTTTGAACTTTGAATTTCCTGCAACTTAAAAATATATTGTTAATATTATTTTTCATGATATGTAACAGATTTTCTAATTGACCAATTACTTAATAAAAATAATTATAATGATAATTCATTAACTGAATTAACTGCTAGAAACATGCACACAGAAAAAATTTGTTTCAATTTATTTTCATTTTCATTATAGATAAATATAATAGGATGTTAAATCAAAGACTATCAAAAAACAATTACAGTCCAATAAAATAAAGTTCTGTGGGGTAGGTGGAATGGAAGTAGAGTTAAGAAGAAACACAAGTGATGAACGTGTTCGATGGTTATAGAAAGCCTCTCTGTATTTTTAAATGGAAAATAACAGACATCATTTCATTAGCTCACATTGGATACATTTTCAAAGGTGGCATACAATATGCCAGGAGTAACAAGCTTTATAATTACTTAAATCAGAACAAAAGCATTAGATGGCATCTTGGGGACATGTATTGTCTCAGAATTGTTTGAGGGTGTAGATGAGCAATGGTGTTTGAAGACCACTGTATAGGACAGGGGAGAGTAAGTAAACGCAGGAGGGAAAAGCAGAAGGGTGGCAGAAGCACTGAGTTCAGGGTCCACATAGGTTAGTGGTCGTGACTTCAAAGTGAGATCAATCACTCTTGCAGGTTTTCCTACAGCCATATTCAAGTTTTCAAAGGCAGGTGGAGAGGTAGTAGAGAGATGGAGTTTTGCCAGGCAGCACTAAAGCCAAAAGTCAGAGCAAGTGAGTTGATAATGTCTGCAAGGGAGCCATTATTATCATGGACCATGGACTCTAAGCTAAGGGGACAGTAAAGGAATAGAGGCTGTGAGGGATAGTTTAAAAAGGTGATGCAAACCTTGGGCATAGTTCTAGGAATCTAGAGAACTCGAGAGAGGGCTGTGGAAAGCTCAGTGGTAGGATGAGAAACTAGGACGCTTAGAACTGAGATGACATGATATTAGAAATTCAAGATCATGGCAGGATATGGATAAGGTTGACATATGGACAAGCTCACTGCAGGAGAGTAGGACTAGGAGCTGAGTGGCCAGGCTAGAAGTCTGATCTTCATATTGAATCATTAGCAGGTACAACAGGCATAAAAAGAGAGTGACAGAGATCCAGGAGACTAAACTGATGTCCCTATACAACATCAAGATGCAGGGGTGGTGGATGATACAGTCGGAAGGCAAAGCTGGAAAACTGGGGAAGGCCAAAAAAATTGTCTAGAAAAAGTAATTCCAGGGATACGGAAGTGTAAACTCCATCACCACCTCAAACATTTGTTGGGCTGCTGGGAGGCAACATCTGTGGAGAAGAACCAACTAACCGTGGTCAGAGAAAAGCTTCAGAGTGCACAGTGGAGGGGATCCAGAATCAGAAAGAGAAGGAAATAGAATCAGAAAAGCTGATGAACAAATGGAATGAAATTCCAGGGAATAAGAAACCCTGTTTCTGTATAAAATTAAAAATAAAGAGTTGATAAAGAACACAATAAGATTAATTCCGATGCTATTATGGAGAACTCCAAAAGTGTTGTCAAGATTATTTTAAGGTATAAAGATTTAAACTAAAGAAGATGCAGAAAGAAATCTTATCTGAACTTCCCTCCTCATTTGACTAAAAGAAGGGCCTCCAGAAAATAGCTGCCATTTTGCCTCCTCTGGTTTTGATGAATTCAGTTGTCATGGAGATAGACTGACCATTCCTACTAGTATGAAAAAGTCTGATAGAGCTTCTCATACCTTCCCACATCAGTGCACAAACAAACACAGTATTCCTCTTACTCTTATTACTCAACATATTATTTTATCTAATAAAATGCTGATAATATGGAATTGGAGAAACTTAGATATAGTCATAACATAAAAGAACTAATCGATAAAAATGTCTATTTTGCAGTCACAATTTCTAAGTAGTCAAGCAGATTTTTTTTTTTCATTTTTCTTTTATTATTCATATGTGCATACAAGGCTTGGTTTATTTCTCCCCCCTGCCCCCACCCCCTCCCTTACCACCCACTCCACCCCCTCCCGCTCCCCCCCTCAATACCCAGCAGAAACTATTTTGCCCTTATCTCTAATTTTGTTGTAGAGAGAGTATAAGCAATAATAGGAAGGAACAAGGGGTTTTGCTGGTTGAGATAAGGATAGCTATACAGGGCATTGACTCACATTGATTTCCTGTGCGTGGGTGTTACCTTCTAGGTTAATTCTTTTTAATCTAACCTTTTCTCCAGTTCCTGGTCCCCTTTTCCTATTGGCCTCAGTTGCTTTAAGGTATCTGCTTTAGTTTCTCTGCATTAAGGGCAACAAATGCTAGCTAGTTTTTTAGGTGTCTTACCTATCCTCACCCCTCCCTTGTGTGCTCTCGCTTTTATCATGTGCTCATAGTCCATTCCCCTTGTTGTGTTTGCCCTTGATCTAATGTCCACATATGAGGGAGAACATACGATTTTTGGTCTTTTGAGCCAGGCTAACCTCACTCAGAATGATGTTCTCCAATTCCATCCATTTACCAGCGAATGATAACATTTCGTTCTTCTTCATGGCTGCATAAAATTCCATTGTGTATAGATACCACATTTTCTTTATCCATTCGTCAGTGCTGGGGCATCTTGGCTGTTTCCATAACTTGGCTATTGTGAATAGTGCCGCAATAAACATGGATGTGCAGGTGCCTCTGGAGTAACAGTCTTTTGGGTATATCCCCAAGAGTGGTATTGCTGGATCAAATGGTAGATCGATGTCCATCTTTTTAAGTAGCCTCCAAATTTTTTTCCAGAGTGGTTGTGGGTTCCTTTTTCCCCGCATCCTCGCCAACACCTGTTGTTGGTGGTGTTGCTGATGATGGCTATTCTAACAGGGGTGAGGTGGAATCTTAGTGTGGTTTTAATTTGCATTTCCTTTATTGCTAGAGATGGTGAGCATTTTTTCATGTGTTTTCTGGCCATTTGAATTTCTTCTTTTGAGAAAGTTCTGTTTAGTTCACCTGCCCATTTCTTTATTGGTTCATTAGTTTTGGGAGAATTTAGTTTTTTAAGTTCCCTGTATATTCTGGTTATCAGTCCTTTGTCTGATGTATAGTTGGCAAATATTTTCTCCCACTCTGTGGGTGTTCTCTTCAGTTTAGAGACCATTTCTTTTGATGAACAGAAGCTTTTTAGTTTTATGAGGTCCCATTTATCTATGCTATCTCTTAGTTGCTGTGCTGCTGGGGTTTCATTGAGAAAGTTCTTACCTATACCTACTAACTCCAGAGTATTTCCTACTCTTTCTTGTATCAACTTAAGAGTTTGGGGTCTGATATTAAGATCCTTGATCCATTTTGAGTTCAAGCAGATTTTTAAATGGCACAAAGAATTACTTGTTAGCAAAATTTTTTTGTTTGGGGATTTTTATTTTGTTTTGTTTTGCATTTTGGTGGTACTAGGATTTGAACTCAGGACCTCGCACTTGCTAGGCATATGCTCTATTGCTTGAGTCATGACCTTGGCCCCGTAAAAGTTTTTTTTTTTTAATTTACTCTTCTATTGTTGTACTGGGTACATTGTAGCATTTATAAAAGTACTTACAGCATACCAAATATATCATATTTGAATTTACCCCCTCCATCATTCTCCTTTATCCCCCTTTCCTCCATTCCTGCAATAGTTTCAACAGATCTCATTTTTCCATTTATAAATATGTGTTCACAGTATTTGCACCATACTCACCATCCCACACTCTTTTCCCACATCCTTCCCACCCCCACTGGTACCAGACCCCAGACAGGACCTGTTCTGCCCTCCTGCTCTCTGGTTTTGTAAAAAAAAAAAAAAAATGACATTTTTGTTTGTTTAAGATATCTATACAGGGGGTTTCCTTGTGACATTTCCATGTACATATTTATTATAATCTGAACTGGTTCATCTCCTCTATTTTTCTTCTTTATACCTTAGTCCCCTTCTTAAGGTGATTTCAACAGGCTTAAACATTCTCTAAACATTCTTGTATAGAAAATACATCAACAATATTCTCCTCTTAAAAAGTAAATGTTTTTAATCATAGAAAACTTCAAATAGCAAAAAGATATATAGTTTTAATATACTATAGTTTGCAATCAAATTCTTTTGGTAGTTTGTTGACTAAAAGAAAATCTCTAATTTTTTAATAGGTTGTGCTCTTTCTATTTTACTCTAAAGGAGCACATGATCTCTAAATAAGAGAGATACTCCATGAGGGATAGTTCACCTCCCTAAAAAAGTTACATATTAGATATTTTTAAAGTGTGGAACCACTTAAACATATCAAAAACTATAAAAGTTAAAACTAAACTTTAGAACCACTTGGGAAGGATAAATGATGCTGGCCCTTAGATTTATTTTGCTCATTTTGTCTTAGAGAAATAAGTTCTTGGCTTTGGGAATTCACACATGCTGTGTCTTTTGAAGGCTGTTAGATGATTCTTTACCCTGACCCTTACCTGGCTGACCACCCCTCATGTGTAAAGTCTCAGTCTCACCATATCTTCCTCTGTACAGGCTTGCCTGGCCCCACACGCCTGGCCTATGGTTCCTCCTCTGGGTCCACAGGATGCCCTGCATGTTTCTTGCATTTATATCATACTATAATGGTCTATTTGTTAGGCAGGTGCTCTACCACTTGAGCCACTCTGCCAGCCCTAATGAATTCTAAGCTCCTCCAGGGCAGGAGCTGATTATCCTTTTCACCAATGTATCTGTCACAAAATCAATACTAAATACTTTATAGATTTTCATGAATTAATAAGTTAAGAACCACTAATAATTTCATTTGTGCTCACTGTACCAGTTATTTCTTAAGAAATCAAGAGGGTAATGCACGTCACTATTTATCAATCGGGTTCGGGCATAGGTTTTGGAAAAAAAGATTAATTATGCCTAATTTTTCATTAAAAGAGGTAGCATCCAAAATCTTTAACTGTCATGGAAAATGTGTTCAATTATAGAGTTGTTTTTAACGTAGTGAATCTGAAGCCTCTTAAAAAAACCATAATTCTTGCTATCTACATTAATAAATAACAAACTCATTTCAAATCCAAGAGATGCAAACAGAGGAAAATAGATTAAGCCCATATGAAAGCAAAAGGTTACATGAAAATTGCCTCCCCTGCTCCCTTTTTAAAAGTTCAACAGTATTTACAAAACATAATCAATTCCTGTTTAGGATTTTAAAAAAATGTCTGTGTAACATTCTAACCTGAGTGAGATTCAACAGACTGACTTCTATTAAATTCCAAGCTTAGGACTGCTAAGTCAACACTCAAACAGTGCTCGCTAGTGAAATGCGGAGGCAGCTTGGTTGCCACGGCTGAAAGCACAGCAAAACCTGAGTGAAGGATGGCTGTGGGTCAGGTGCGGCCAAGGCCTCAGTGTCAACACAGGTGTGTGGGAAGCAGCTCAGGCACTCTCCCATCTCCAGACTGCAAAAACACTGGTAGTTGAGCAGTGGCATACAAATGCCAGATTTTCAATACGTCTCATTTTTATCAAGTTGATATATCTGATTTCATTTAGATGGCTCATGAGACACTCCTGAATCTCATATCAGAATTTCATATGGAAAAATTGAGAGATTTGAAAGCAGAGTTTTACCTCCTGTCTGAGTCACCCTGCTGAAAAAAGTTGTCTGAAGTTATTTCCACCTCATTTACTGACATTTAGCAAGGAATCTTTTTATGGTTACATGAAATTAATGTCACTCAAGGATTTTCCCTGCCAAAGTCAGTTATGTGGCACAGCAGTGCTATTTTAAGGTATAATGGATAGTGAATATGCCATAAGTTACTGTAAGCTTATTAACAATAACATTTGCTAAAATGTTTGGATTAGGAGGCATTTGTTTTCATTTTCAGGGTTTTGCTTTTCGGGTAGTTGTTGGTAAGAGTGTGTATTTTAATTATTTTGAGGGAGTTAGCTTACTTTTCTGACATATCTATTATCAAAAGTATTGATAAGATGGTATAAAATAATGTTAAAGTAACTTATAATTATGAATTTAGGCCAACAGTCTGGGGCTGTATTTTAGCTGGACAACCCCTGCTATGAGGCCTGAGCAAATTATGCAAACTCTCCAGTCTTGGGTCTTCCTTGTCAAATCTCTGTCATCATGGAAGATATTACATGAGGTTATTTCGTGCCCTAAATGACTCAATACACAGGAAGCACTTAGTCCACTGCCTGGTAATGTTACAAAATAATGCTTACTGTCAGTGTTACCCTTTTGTTTTTAAGAGTCAAGTTATTTCATATGGAATTTAACTTCACTTGATATGGTTTTCAAAGTGCTTGACTGTAGAACTGATTGGCCATAAAATGTAAGTAAAGATATTTATGATTAATTTCTCTGCTAAAATATATTTCTCCCTAATTTATACTTTTTCACCGATTTTGAACATCTCTCTTGAGGGAGGCAATTTTCTTCTGGATGAAAGATGACACTTAGATTTCATTAATAACGTACCATACTATTAGTCCTGATTCAAAATATGAGTGAGAAATTTTTAGTCAGTAATCTCACGAAATTGAGAAAACTCTCAGATACCCAGTTGAAGATGAAAAAAATTGAAACCAAGTATGGGCCGTTAAATGACATGAAGTAATCAGTAATGATGCATGCAATTATATTTGTATAAGGTGCTTAAAAGTAGTATATTTCCATTTAAGGTGACATCTATACTATATTCTTAATGATAAAATGGATTTATTAAAATATTGATTGCTTTAAACTGTATTTTGAAAACTAATGCAGTCTTATGTAACACTAGAGAGAAAAAGAGAAGGTACACTAAGAATTCATTTATTATTTGTTCATTTTTTTTGACCAATAATATCTTTGTGAGCAAAATTTTTATGTAACAATTTGAACTTGTCTAATGCTTGGTTCTGCTCACACCCTTTGTATGTCATTCTTACATACATTTCCTTATTTGGGTTTCACAGTCCACTCAAGAGATGAGGAATCAAATGTAAAACATTTATTAACATTCCAAGTGGCAGAGACTTGTTTTTGGTGTTCCTGAGTTCTGTCTAGGGCTCTTTGCACTACTCTGTAGCATTAGAAAGGCACTTTTCATTATGCAAAGAGAAGATAGCAACTGAGAGAGCTAATGACCATCATGAAGATGCAGAGACATCCCTCCCATGTGGGGACTCTCTTAGCACAGGTGTTCAGCAAAGTTCCAGCCTAAATTAAATGATACTACTAGCTTTTTACTTCTTCCTCTCCTCTCTTTTAATTTTCACTCAGGAAAAAAAGAATGCATGAGAGAGCCTAACAGGGATTTAACGAAAATTTTAAAAAATAAAGTAAAAGAATTGAAGAAAGGAGCAAGTAAATATACTGATAAGAGGACTTGCCTAATTGATATGACTATCAGATTTGACCCTGAGAGCCCTAAAATTCAAAGCAAAAATGAAATGTGATAAACTCTCTAATTCTCATTAGCAGAAATGAATAAAGGCATGTATTTCCTGATATATAAGAATTTTTTCCTGGTTTAAATGCATAAAGGAAATGTCTGATCTGGTGTCTTTCATTGAAGACCATAAATATTTTAAATTATGTCCTTTCCTAACATTCCTAACATCCAGTATACAGCACCCTTCTGTATACTGTTAGATATTCTCAATACTATTATCATTAACATTATATCTACCAGTGCATGATTTCCATATATTTTTGCACAGAATGTCTTTTCTCATCCCAACTTGGATGAGAAAACTTTCACACAAATAAGACTTAGCCCAAGGTCATGGAAATAGTAAATAATAAATACTCATGCACATCTTGGCACTCCAAATCCCATGTGCTCTTTAAGATAAAGACGCTGCATCACATTGGCACTGGGAGCTGCCTCCACAGGCAAGGCTCATGGTCTCAAACATGAGCAGACATCGCAGTCCCCTGGAGTGCCTGTGACACACACCTCACAGGGCCCCTCCATCATGGTTTCTGACCCCTGATACATCTGAGGTGTAGCCGTTGATGCTGATGCAAGTTCTCAGGTGATACTGATGCTTCCTGCCAGAGATCATATATTGAGCACCACTGCCCTACAACTTTAATGCAATGTATCACACTTATGTATGTCACACTTTTTATTAGCATACATTGATAGTACAAGGGGGTTTCACTCACACATCACACTTTTAATAGAGTATGCTTGATGACTGGTTTTTCCAGTTATCCAGACTTATTTAGCAATGTAGGACCCACATGTAGGACCAGTCATTAAGGAAAAGAATAATGGAAGAGGGGAGGGAATAATTAGAAATGTTATCCCTTCCTAAACTGCATTTCCCAATAAGTTTTCTGAAGCTAACAAAAGAACCAATGCTCACTTTGATTCTCAGTGCCTTCTTTTATTAAAGGGCCATTACTGTTTTGGCATATTTCCTTTGTTTAATCTTATAAATGAAAAATCTGGACTTACACATAAGGGGTATAACAAAACCAAGCAGGAAATACTATACCTATGTGCTACCAACCTTTTCTGTCTGTAAATTGTTTCTCACCCACACCTGTATTAGGTCACTTAACATTAATATTTATATGATTAACACTAAATTATATATTCTAGATTTCGAGAGTACATAAAAGGAAAATATTCTCCTGAATGCTCAGTAAGAGGGACCCAGGTGAAGCTGTGGCCTTAGAAGCCTGCCAGGTTGAAACAAGGCAGTGAGGCAATTGGGAAACTCTGAGATAAGATTCAGGAGGCAGGTAAGTTTACAATAGAGTGGGAGAAATTGATCCAGAGAGGAAATCCACAGCAAAATGAAGATGAAAAAGGTGAAAACTGACAAACGAGGTTTACATTTTAGGATGTAGTTAAGAGAGTGGCTTAGGATGGTTTTAGCTGGTCAACTCCAGTTGCCATCAAAATACCTATACCTGGCTGGTGCTGGGGTAGAAAGCTTGACTCACAGCATTTGCCGACACCAGTGAGGAAAATAATTTCTCCTTGGCCAATTTTAAGCTGCCAACAGATAGCAGAACTGGAAAAAGACTCCCCAGTTGACTTGTGAGCTTATGAATGCTGGCTTCTGCCCACTGATAACCCCAAACCTACCTTACAAAAGACACAACCAGGCTGCTAAGAGTGGCTCAAGTGTTAGAGCGCCTGATTAGCAAGCATGAGGTTTTGAGTTCACACCCAGGCACTGACCCTCCCAAAAAAGAAAGAAACACATCCAAGGGAAAACAATGGGCTTTGCTTTCAAACACAGCTTGAAGACAAAAAATAATTCTGTAGTCTTTGCCACAGTTTTCAGCTAAATTGCTGACTTCACAGTTTTCTCTAATTGATAGAGAAGCATGGGATTGCCTTCTTTCAAGTTTCTGAAAAAACCTTCGGCGTGCAATTTTTATACATTGCCAGCTGCTCTGATTGCTATAAATTGCAATGCAAGAACCTGAGGTGATGTCAGACTGCAAAGGTCTGTGATAGGAGAGCATTCAATGAGGTGGTAAAGACTTAAAGACAGTTACAGGGTATCTGGGTGGGCAAATAACAAATAAAAAAGAATAAATTAAGGAGGAGAGGGATCAGAATTCTGATTTTGCTGGCTCCTGATGAGAAGAGAAGACTCTATCCCACAGTTGGCTTTAAGGGAACTAGAAGGAAAGCCATCAGCATAGGATAGTCCTTGATCTTTTACTGTGGCTCTGAATGCTGGTAAATGAATCAGAGAAGAATGGTACCTCAAAGCTGAGCCCTCCAGTAAAATATTTTGAAACATGTCTCTTGCAACTTTGTACCTATTTTGGATATTTGTTTAAAAAATATTTTTGAGAGAAGCCTTCCTGTACCTCCTTTCTTTAAATATTGATAAGCAATTCACATAGAATTTTTAGACTCTTAAAATACTTAGTTCCAAGGAAACGAACAATGTTTTGTTTATTACTCCTTTTCATGGAAAGATTCTAGAAAGATGAGGTTCACAAAGGTTTCTAACTTGTACTTTTTGATTTTTTTACATTTAGGTAGATACCTTTCCAATCTAGAGCAACATTACAGGAAAATCATTTTTCCCTTGATTATTAAATGACCAGAAAATAATTTTGGTTTTCAAGGGACCCTGAATTATTTTCAGGTTCCTCATTTAAAGAATTTCAACCAGGAACCTCAAAACCTGCAAATTGCTACACTCCATGGACCTCTAAGAGGATCTGTTCCTTCCAGAAATTATGCTGTGGGATGAAAGAGGAATCACATTGGTCCCTATGTGGTAAAATGCAGCCTGGAGATGCCTTGCTTCAATCCTCAGGGCCTTGAATGTTAATCATATGAAGTGTTTATTCTTTAGGCGTTCCTTTTCAGTTTTCTTTGGGACAGCCTGCTTCAGAAGGACACCATGTATATTCAAGGAAAGAATAACTTAAAAGAAGGTTAAGATGCTGAGGAAAATCTCAAAAGGTGGTAGAAGGCTGTGATTCCTTATGTTTGCAAGTTTGCTTGCTTTGGTTTAGTTTTTATTGCATCACTCTACTTCTTTTGGTTTTCCGACTTTCATTCTCCCAAGGTATGAAGGGGAGCGAGTATGAGTGTGGGGAACTATTAAAAGATCTATTTTAATTTCCTTGAAATATAGCAATAGATTTTAGGAAGTGGAAAGACCAGGAAAGATATATAGAGCTGGAGCCACTGCTTCCTTCACTTCTTCCCATACGTAACTTCCAGCCAGTAAAAATGACAAATTCTATTCTCATTTCTTGAGTTTCATCTGCTAGAAAATGAAGTCCAATACATACAATGAAAAGAGGGGAAATTTAACAAAATAATTTGGATCACTTAGGTTCCACACAGAATTATATTCTTCATACACCAAGAATTATAATGTCTCTTCTTCTATTCTTTTTTTAACAATAACTTAAAACAACTTAGCCATGAAAAACATTTTTAACTGCAATTATGGGATAATTTAGCATATCAATGTCATTCTTATGAAAGGATTATCCTTATATAGAATATGAAAAAATAGCTGTTTTATCTTTATCATGCCAGAAAGAGTATAAAAATATCTGAAAAAGTAGAAGACATAAAAGTATCCCCTGCAGTTTACAAGATCCTTGTTTTTCTATTAATCAATAATATTCCAGGTACCTCTTTAATATGAAGCTCACAAGAAGATGTCAAAATATTATGACAAGGTAGAAGAAGCTATAAAATTTCTGGAGTTTACAGTTTCTGTGACATTTGGTCCAACTCACAGAAAGCTTAACACATTTAGAATTTATTAAAAATGAATTATTTTAATACTACTAACTTTATCTGAAAATGGCAAATGTTTAAAAGGAAAGGTTAGAAAAATAACAGAAGTAAAACAAAAACGAAAAGTTTGCTCATTTGCAGTTTATTTTTTAAGACTTTGAAGTTTGGAATTCTGGACTGATGGATATACTCCATGTGTAAAGCTCTGAAATGTTAAGAGAAAAGTTTCAAATACTGGAAAGTTGAAAGACACTCATTGTCTTTAAAATTTTGCATCACACACTAAGGCTATAACAGCACTGCAATATTTTGAACAGTCAATGAATGCCATTTTCTCCTTTTCAGGTAAAAATCATACCTTTTCCTAATGAATTGTTAAAAATGAAATGCATAGAAAATACAGTGTACAGTTCCATGTGTCTTGAGTTATGCAGCTGCACTCAGTTTCCTTTAGCTTCAGCACTAGTAGTATAAGTAAATATTACAGCAAGCAACTGGTAGCATATTGATCATAGCATCTAGCAATCTTCCACATTTTTGGGGAGCTATAATTTGGTCTTAACATTTGTTCCAAGCTTAAACTTGGCATAGAAGTTCTTGATTGGAGTGTGCAGTATTTTTATTTTGCAAAATAAAGTCAAAACTAGTTTTCTTGTTATTTAGTCAACAGCAGCCAAACATAACATGATTTTGGCTGAATATAGATACTTTCATGCATCTCTAGTTTAAAATCAGGTTTAGCTTTAAAAATGAAATGCTGCAGATATTTGTGGCTAATGAAGACCAGTTCCAATTGGCAGACCTTAATGTTTGCACATGAGGGTACGCATTAACTAGTGATTTTACAGTTAGCAAAATATCACTCAGTGAACCTCTATTCCGCTTAAGCTAATGTTACTGAATATATTATAGCACCCCAAATTCATATGTTGAAGCTCTAATTCCTGACTCTATTTGCAGAAAGGGCTTTTAGGGAAGAAATTATGGCTAAGTGAGGTCATAAGAGTGAGGGCCCCTTTTAGTAAGACAGGTGTCACTATGAGAAAAGAGGTGACCATGTAGGGATGCAGCAGGAAGGCAGCCATCTCAGCCAGAAAGTGAGGTCTTACCAGGACCCAACCCTGACCATACCTTGGCTTTGGACTTCTACCCAACAGAACTGAAAAACAAGCATCTGTTCTTTGTGTCCCCAGATTACTGTGTTTTGTTATGGCAGCCCACAGACAAGTGCATATAAGAACTAGAAAGACTTAAGATTATTGCTACTAAATATTTATGTTTAGTCACTTTGAGTTAATTTTATTTTGCTTGTAAAATTCTTCAGAAAGGTGACTTTGGTGATACCTTATGTTCTTTCTTCAAATAATTATGCAGCATTAGTTCCTAATTGACTTATTCCCATGATATTGTTTTTATAAAAGTTGTTTGATGTAGGTGATTTTGAGAGTTTTGCTTTTTGTCTGAGTGTTTAAAAGGCTAATGTTTCTATTCCCTTGATGGATAATAGTTTTGATAAGTCTCCGGTTAAACATACTTTAAATTTTTAAAATCTAAGATTCAGAGTTGCCAAGAGATAAGTTGTGAAGTTTGCTCCTGTTCTGTTCAGTGTTGTGGGGAAGCAGGTACTTTCTTCTCAAAGCAACTACAATTTCTAAATAAAGTGATATTCTTTGCTTTATTCTACTTCTGGTTTTGCTCAGGTATTCATCTCATCCCCCTGTTATCCTGAAGGGTTAACTGTTCCTGCACATCCTACCTCATTCCCCAATATTGTATACTGAAATACTTTAATCTTTTAATATCCTAAATTTTCCTGTATGTGCTGATATTAGGACTCTGACATTCATTGAAAGAGAAATTTAGGAGGAGAAGAAAATTTTGTTGAGTAATAAGCTGATGTGTCCACTTTGGGAAACACTGAATTTGAAGCATCCATGGGTCATCCAGTCAGAGATATTTAATGATGTGGGTAGGGGGATAGATCTGAAACTTGGTAAAGATTGGGACAGTTAATATATAAAGAGAGAAGAAATCAAATGAATACTACAGAAACTGATGGGTAAATTGAAGGGAGTGGTGCTGGGTCAGTGAAATAAAAAAGAACTATGTACCAGAAAAACATGTTGGGTAGGGGGTAGTCAGTGACAACAGTGTAAAATTCAGCAGAGAAAGACCTGAAGAGTGTTGACTTAGTTTTTTTAAGAAGTACAAAGTATTTATAAGAACAACTTAGTAGGGAAAAGGAGACAGAAGTCTAACTACAGTGGGCTGAGGAACAGAGGGCAGACAGAATATTCTTTATAGGTTACTTAAGAACAGAAGCAAAAGAGCAGGAACTAGAGAAACTTAAAAATTGATGAAGGTTTATTTATTTCATTTATTTTTAATAGGGAATGAATTTATAGACTAAGGATGATTTTAAAAATGTAAGGGAGAAATTACATTTCTTTTCTTACTCAAGAAACTTGTTTTGAACATAATTACTATATGCCAGTTACTGTGTTACAGGTTAAGTGTCCAAAGATGGATTCATTTAGAATGGTAGCTTGCCATGCTGGGAATCCCACACTGATCAAAGTTTCTAAAAAGGTAATGGTTTTATGATCCAAGTGGAGTCCTTAGCTTCAAAAAGGAAGAGAACCAGTTTTCACAAAACTGGGATCAAGTAGTCATGAAGAACACAGCAGGTCTATACATGGAGGGAAAAGGGAAGGTATCAGAGAAAATTCATACTGCATGGTTTTTTCTAATTTCATGACATAGGAGATGCAAATCCACTCAAATGAGGATGTTCATGTAAATAAAATAATTTAATGAAGGAAATAAAAAATAATTAATGAAGGAAATGAAAAAAGGAAGCAGGATGATCATCAAGCATAACTCTCAATCTAGCTAAAGTTGAAAGTTGTAGCTTTTG
Source organism: Castor canadensis (assembly GCF_047511655.1). Taxonomy (NCBI): domain Eukaryota; kingdom Metazoa; phylum Chordata; class Mammalia; order Rodentia; family Castoridae; genus Castor; species Castor canadensis. The sequence continues at coordinate 88,383,202 of NC_133394.1, forward strand.
GTATGAATCCACATAATATTAGAAAATTCTCCAGCAGTATTCAGAATATTCAGTGGTAGACCAAATATGAAAAAGGTCTGAATTTTTCTTTGATTATGATGATACTAGTTACAGTGACTAACTTAGAAATATCAGTGGTTTAACACTAAAGTCTTTTTTCATTAAAAATTCCTTAAACCAGGCACAGTGGCTCATGCCTATAATCCCACATTCTTGGGAATGTAGAGATTAGGAGGATCATAGTTCATGGCCAGTTTAGGCAAAAAAAAAAAAAAAGTTTAGTGAAACCCTATCTCAAAGGACAGCCATGTATGTTAGTGGCACACACCTGTAATCTCAGCTACTTGTGAGGTGTAGGTAGGAGGATTGTAGTCCAAGGTCAACCCAGGCCAAAAGCATGAGATCCTATCTGAAAAATAAACTGAAACAAAAGGGGAGGCAGCTAGAGGTGTGGCTCAAGTGGTAAAGCACTTACCTAGGAAGCACTGAGCCCTGAGTTCAAACTCTAGTACCATAAAAAAAAATTTCCAAACAGGAGAGGAGATTCATTTCATGAAGTCATTTAGGAAATCAAGTTAGCAAAGTTTTAGCCAACTTCACCATGCAAATTTCAAGAATACCTGTGTTATCATGCAGCTGGTAGATAGGAGAAGAGGATGATCATGCCAGAGTTTGATGGCACGCATCAATTATAATCATAGCATGTAGATCAGTCCTCAGATGCATGTCAAAACCTAACTGCATGCCTAGCCATGTGACAGGAAGAAGGGAAAAGTATCAAGTCAGATTCTGATATGGAGGGAGAAAGCTGAGGGGAAGGAGGTGAAGAAGATTAAACAAACAAACAAATTAAATGAATGGATAGATGATAGACGGATAGATAGAAAAAAGGAAGGAAAGGAAGAAGGGAGGGAGAAAGGAACAGAGAATGACAAAAAGAGAACTAAAGTTGAGTACATTGTATGCATCTATGTGATTAACATAATGAAACCCCCATGTACTATTAATGTATTCTAATAAAAAAAGAAAATAGAACTAAGGTGTTGAGAACACAGGACAACAAATGTTTAAATTATAATTGGACACAACGTTATGGTAGAAGGATAAAAAGAGATTTGAAGTATAATCAAATTAAGAGATTAAAGTTGGAAGGTAGGGGTATGAAACATTAGAAATTGACTAGAAGGTAGTAGAATTTTAGAGTACAAAGGGAGGATTTTTCATGGGAATGAGGGTTCCAGAACATAGTCACCTTTTCTAAAAATGTAAAAGGTTCTAAAAGCTGGCACCTTTCAGAGCTGTGTGCATTCCAGGATATACTGGTGAAGAACGACAGCACTTGGAGGGACAAGTAAAGTGTTGAGCTAGGTGTCAATGTCCTTGACAAACACAAGATATAGATTAATATGCCACAAAAGGACTGAAATGGATGTCAGTAAAAAGACACAAAGTAGAATTAGAGTGTTTACTGGAAGATGCTGGAGTGATGATTCAGAAAAATAACAAGTAGCTAAAGGCTGCAAGGCTTATGAAACATGGGGTGAATAAATAGTCTCTACTGTAGATGCTTGCTGGAAAATTTGTGTCCTCAGCAGAGAGGCCTAGTTGTGGTCGGGGCAAGGAAGATGCACAGAGCATTCTATGAAAAATTAGTGTTACAGTAGAATGTGGCTATAGAAAGCCTGGAGGTCATCTGAAAACTACCCATGCATGGGGTAGGAAATAGTCAGCTAAACAGTGCTGGCTCAGGAGAGAAACTATGACTACGAATCCTTCAATTTTTGAGCATTGTCTTAGAAATCAATGGCAAGAATGAGCGGTATGATGGTACCAAACAGAACTTTTGCATACAAATTTGTATCAGCACCCCCTAAAAATGAAAGAATGGTATTGCTGCTTCTTGTCCCATGGGTCCTGGAGTCTGAGTGCTGTCCCTGTGTCAGAGAACACCACAGAACCTGTGGTGTGGTGTGGTGGGGCCACAGGCTTCCTAGGCCCACTGTATAGGGTACTGGTTTGGGGTGGAGGTGTATGCTTTGCTACATAGAAGATTGAACGACCTCCATTCTACTGAGTTGGGAAGAAAATCTGCTCTTCATCTCTCCTCACTGTTGGAGGTTGGATTCTCTCCCCTTCAGGGCTCCAAATTGGAAGCCTAAGAAGATAAAGGAGGTGAGGGTAGGCAAAGAACCTAATTACTACTTGAGAGATTGAGGTAGAGAGGAATATAAGGAAAGAACCAGCAAATAGCATCTCAATGAATTAACTTAGTGCATATTGAGATATTCATAATAAATGAAGGCCTAAAAGCACTCTAGGTACTCAAAGAATGTATTGAAGGAAAGAATATTTCCTGTTATTCTACCAATCCAGCCAAGCCAAAAGGATTTGGTAGGTAAAACATGTCACCTCATTTAATTGCATAAGTGTGAAAACCCCCCAAAATATGTTTCTAAAGACCTTCTTCTCCAAAGTAAGGAAATCACCATAAATAACTTTCCAAAATGCCCCAGGGTTCAGTGATGTTATTAGTACATTGGCTAATAACAAAGTTACTCAGTTTCTCACATGATTTATTGCTGATGGTGAGGTATATGCTGCCTGTAGATCACAAAATATTGTGAATCATGGCTCTCAAATTAATGTTTAATTAAATAATTTATTTTAATTCTGCTTACTTCAAAGTTGCATTTGAAGTGGCTACATTTTGGTGTAATGCAAGCTACTTGTGCAGTATAACTCTTCCATTTTTATGTGTCCTAAAATACTAAGAAACTGACCATTACCCATTTGCAGATGAAAACAACTGCAAATTTTTCTTTTAAAAAGAATTTGGAATGATGAATTACCTCCTGAAAATACTTTCTTCTCTTGTTACCCAGAACATCATACTTCCTTTGGTCTTTCTAGCTAATCCTTTTCTGTCTTTGCTAGTTAGTTTTTTTCTCATCACCCAAGCTTCTATACGATGGAGTATTTCAGACTCATCCCTTAGAAGTATTTTTCATCTTACCTACTTACATGATTTTAAATACGACTATACTAGCATGACTCACAAATTAATATCTCCAATCCAGACCTCCCCACTGAACTCCAACATAGACATCCACCTATGCTCTCCATCTCCATTTGGATTTCTACATGGCATCTGTCTTGATTTGCTTTCCACTGCTATAACAAAATACCTGAGGCTGGGTAATTTGCAAAGAAAATAGGCTTATTTAGCTCAGAGTTTCAGAGTCCAAGCTCAAGCAGTCCCATTTCTTCAGCTTCTATTGAGGGCATCACCATAGGAACTTGTGCAGAAAAGATCACATGGAGAGACAGCAACCAGAGAGCAAAAAACACTCATGCTTGCTCTTTCACAATAATTCACTCTTGTAGGAACTAACTGGGATCCTACAAGAACTACCTTAATCCCTTCTGAGAGAGGGCGAATGCCAAATTTCTATCCAGAAATACTAAATTAAAGCTATATCACCAGCCTTCCACATGTTACTTTTCCACAGTGTTGTATCCTTCCTTTTAAGAATACTGAGAAGAGTGTAAAAGTGTGGGAAAGTTAGGGGAAGTTCAGCAAGATTCCCATATACTTTGAATGAGAGTTTCATTTTGCCTATGTTTTCATTGATGGGCAATTTTTACATGTGTTACTTAGTCTTTTTCTTGTGTTTCAAGATTACTCAAGTTTCTGCTAAACTTTAGTCAACTTTTCACGTTTCTGATTAAGGCAGCTAAAACCCATTTACATAGGTACGGTGCTGGTAGAATACTTTGGTGATAAACAGGTCCTCATGTTTGAACACTTCTATATCCTAGAATGTGAGGTCTTTGCTCTGGGAACCAACTCTAGTACTGGCTATCCATGTTTAAGCCAGACAACCAATTTCTGAAGGTCTGAACATGCCAATATTTTGCCTAAGTGAGTTGATGCTTCCTGGTAGATATCCTGTGCCCCGTGTGAAGCATCCAATTATTCTGACCATCCATATAAATTTTTAAGTCCATTTCCCTTTCTTTTCAACTCATTTTTTTACTCCTGCTCTTGATCAGACCTGGCATTCCTGAGTCTTGGGCCTCATTAGTATTTAGCAGATTGATCAATTCCCTCCCAGGTCCTGAACCCCTCCATTCTGCTTCTTTCAGTCTGTTTCCCCAAACTTCTGTCTGTAAAAAAATTGTTGGAAATTGCCAACAACCAACAACCACCTCCTGTTATTGTCATCGTGATTTGTTTACATTTTTAATTCATTTCACTGAGTCTGAATAATAAAGAACATTAACAACATGTGATCAGTGCGCCATCCTGAACAAAAAAAGTAATCTGAGGTATGGTTTATGGAGAAAATGTTTAATTAAAACATTTGGCAAGCTAGTTAAAATTTAGGTTACTGGGCCATACTTCTGACTAAATGGATTAAGACTTACAGGACAGGTTACATGGTGTGAATTAAAGAACGATAAGTGAGAATGCATCTTTTAAAGTGAATACTCTTAAAGGGGTTTAAACTTCTCTGCCTGAATATTTAGAGAAGATTCTATTGATTGTTAGTAACTGGAATATTTGTGACAGGCAAGATTCAGGGGAATAAAGCATGATCTTTTCTAATAGTTTTATGATTTAAAAACCTTTCCTTAGATATAAATAATGAAAGAGATCAAGTTCTCACTGCCTACCATGTATCTCTGTAGAGCAATAAGTGAGTGCAAGTTATGCCAGTCACAGGAAACTTGGTAAGACTGCAGTTTCTTTGAGATGTAGTCAGGGTTTACATTGACTCTCCAAGTCAGGCATGTTAATAACTTGTGCCAATTTTAGTTTCTACTCTGCTCTCAATCTCTGTACAAACACCAGGGACTACTTTAATGTAAACATTCAAAGTACCACATGCATCATCATGGCCATCTGTTTTTGCTCCCATTTCTCATGGTGTCTCTGACTTCAACTAATAATGCAAACATCATTCTGAAATTAATCATCAACAGAACAGTGTGAATTGTTTTAAGTTAAATTAACATCTCTGAAGATGACTAATGGAAAACACCAATGTGGACAGATGTTTTCATTTGGGGAAATGTGTTATATCCCTTCAAACAAATCCCATAATCTACTCCCACAATTTCTACTGCTTAACAAGCAATCAAGTAAAATAAAATAATTTAATTACATTATTTTTCAAACTTATTGTTGTACCACATTGTTCTCATTCAGCCTGGTTTGACGACCCTTTTAATGTTAACAATATTAATAATAGTGGCTTTAGCTCCAAACAGCATTAAATTTCTATGATATAAAATAAAGCAACCATCAGATCTATTTTATAATAGTCTTTACCCAAATAGCAGCATGTTAACATAACTTAGTTCCATATGGGATACTCATGGCCTTTACAAACTTAAGAGACCAATAAATTCTCATAACAAATTCTAAAAGTAATTTTATTCTCTTCTATTTCCCAGAAATAGCAGTAGCTAGAAAAACTAATTTGGATTTTCATGTCCTATAATTTATTCTGTGGGTGTGTATGAAGAGGAACAAGTGTAGAATGAAATGAGTGGCTGAGGTCCTGTTGGCGTCTACTGACTGAAAGACCCCACAGAGCCAGGCAAAGGCTATATACTCCTTTAAAGCAAGTAAAGGACCCAGGTTGCAACATCACCTTAAAACATACACCATCATTTTGTGGAGCACTTCCAGGCAGAGGATGGGCTTTCCTGTCTCAAGGCCTTTGAAAGTGTCCACTGCCAGGAGTATTCTCTTTAAGGTGAAGATCTAATATCCTTAGGCCTTCTGGAAATTAGCTTTGTACTTTCCACGCCCCCATCAAAGGTCCTGACCTTGAGTTATATGTCTTCCTGCCTCTAGGATCAAGCAGATAGGTAACAACCCTAGCACATGTCTAAGTGTTCACTGAAGGACTTCCTGACAGTTTCCCAGAAAAACTTTTCCAAGTGGGACATGGGACTTAGACTTGATAGGAACTAGTCTTTCACTGGATCTTTATCAGATCAATGTAGTCAATCTTAAATTAAGCTCGATTTTGTCAATGGCATAATTTGTTGAAAGTTAATGGGGAAAGTTGAAGAAGAGACTAAGCTAATCTAAATCATCTATCACACAAACATCAACAGTGTAAAACAGTATTAAGAGAGGAAAGAAAATGCACCCACTATGCTGTCAAAACATTGAAAGCAAACTTTAATTTGGGTACTAAAAATACTAAATTTAGTTTCAGTGAAAGTAGTTATTCCCAGTATAGAGTTGTGTACCAGACAGAACTATCAGTACCAAATAATATGAAAATCATAGCTCTACTGAAAAACATAAAATCAATTAAAAATTTAAATGTGCTCTTATAACGTACTCAATCTCAATTGCACTGACAGGCCCCTATTATGCACTTAAATGAAAACTATATCGAACTTATATACATATATAATATATATATATATATATTATATTATATTATATTATAATCTTAACCCCAGAATTTGACTGTACTTGAAACAGGACCTCTAAGTTAAGATTAAACATGGGTAGAACCTAATACAATCAATGCAACAAGAGGAAATTTGGACACACAGTCACCAGGATAAGTAGCACAGAGGAAAAGCCATTTGAGGACACAAGAAGGTGGCCATCTGAAAACAAGGAGAGAGGTCTCAGAAGAAACTAACCCCAATGACACCTTGATCTTGGATGGCCAATGCCAGAGCTGTGAGAAAATACATGTCTGCTGTTAAGCTACCCATTCTGTGGTATTTTGTTACAATAGTCCTAGCAAAGTAATACAGCCACTATTCACACAACACCTGAGCATGACTGTGGCCTGGAGGGGTGCTAGTAGCTGAGTTAGGCACAGCACTGGGAACTTGCTCCTCTCCACCTGCTCAGTCCATCCTAGAAACAATGCTAGTGTGCCTTTCAATTACTAGAAAACTCTATAAAACTCAGCCACACTTTTCAACTTCCCACCAAAGCCTGCTATCTTTCTTTTTCTACTTTAGATTTGCCATGTTTGTTTTTTATTCTGATGAAGGAAAATCTTCAGCACTTTCAAATATTTGAAGGTTCAAAATCAGCTCTAACAGAAGAATGTTCATTGTTTTATTTGCTACAACAAAAGGGAAATCGTTTTAAAGATTGGTCATACCCTTTAAATACAATTTAAAGAGTGTAGAAACCACTATCTTTTTCACTGCCTATTGTTAAAGACACTGCTTTTTGTCAGCCTCGTCATCACACCATGTTGATGCACCACCTCCCCTAATGAATTAAAAAGAAGTGACTGTCAATGTTTGTTTTTAATGACACATGAAAAATAGAACTTTTCACAGAAGTGAATTTTGGAGTACCTATATGTGCTTGGTGAAAAAAAAATGTTAAATTTTCTTTGTTTTTTATATAACATGCTAGGGAAGATTTTACAACATTTAATATAAATGAGACTTTCCAAAGTATTTTCAAGACTTTTAATAAGAAACATGAGATTTCTTCTGTGGGCATAATGTTTTAGTATATTGCTTTGTGTTTGAAATGGCAGTTAACAAATCTTTATCAAGTCTTTTTAATTATATTAAATTTTTCATTGCAATGGCTATGATCAATTTTATTCACATAAGTAAATGGTAAGAAATGAATATTTTTTATTGCATTTCAATTGTCAGAAATGACTTTTCTATGGAATTACCAGAACTCAGAAAATTCTGTTTAAGTTGTATTTCAAATGTTCATTCAGTCTTTAAATTAAAATTTTCTTCGTTCTTTTCCTGTGATAAATCTAAATGTGAACATTCTTGTGGTAATACTGATTTTGAACCTTTGAGTATTTGAAATTACTAGACTGTCCGTAAGCCTATAGAAATGTTGTTTTGTTCATCGTGTTTATGATTCAAATGTTAACAATAGCTAAAAAAAAGAAAATCACCAGTGGGACACTTTCACCCTCACTCCTTCTCCACTCTGTCAGTGCACATTAACGTGTTTAAATTAGGCTTCTCAGAAGCTGGGAAATCATCACTCAAATGCACTATTTTGAAAGTCAGCAGCAATTTGTTTTAAAAATGTGCACATATGTGCAGTATGAAACCAGATCCTTTCTCCTCCTCCTCCCTTTTGCTCTCCTGTCCTTTACCTCCACTACTAAATCAATTATTTTATAAACTCTTGCATAATTCTACTTGGACAACCAATGTACTTCAGTATGAAACAGTGTTATGATCATAGGTCTTTGAAAAAGTTGAAGATAGAATTTTAACAGTTTGGCTTTTGTTATATTTTACATTTTTGATGTTGAGTGTACATCTATGCGCAAACATAGATATATGCAAACATCAAATAATACTAAAAAATAAAGTTTCTGAATTCCAAGTCTTAAAAGAAACTCAATATAAGTCTTGCACACTTTTTAATGCAACTCAACATTACCACTGATGCACAAAAACACCCAGTTTTCCTTTACTTGTTTCGAGTACTTGAATATTTTATTCTTAGTAGTTGGTTATGGAGCTTCTTTGGAACACATTTTCTCTGAAGCATTTCTCTTGAGAGTCTAAGCAGTACAATGAACACTTTGATGAATTAATCTGGTTTCACCTTGTCTCTTTTATATTTGACATATATGTGAATGCAATTAACAATATTTTTGAAAAGAAGAGCTTTTCTATTCTCATTCCTTCTTTGGTCTCCACTACAGTACTGATAAGTTTTTGTATAGGCTGGTAAAATTAACCATTTGTAATTACAATGAGGGGCTCCTTCTCCCACCCTGCCCCAGCCTTGGTCATTAATCTTGAGCTTGCTTTGACATTGTTGTAAGTGAGCTCAAACTATTTTCTAAAACTTTGTGACAACATAGTTTATTTGCCTCTATTGCTTTGGCATATTTTTATGAGGAAAGTAAGACATTTAGTCAGAGAAAGAGAAAAGTAACAGAACATAATTTTTTGAGTTATTTCTCATTGCATTGCTCAATTTGTATAAGATAAGTTTGCTTTGTAAACAAGATAACTCCCTAGCATTGTGAAAGATGTTATACTTTATGGTGAGAAATTATATCTATAAAATTAAATGAAAGTACTAAAGGAAATTATGGGCCTTTCAGCATCAGAAAATCAATTTATTACAATGTTTTCTAGGTTTTGGCATTTTAAAAAATTATTTAAAACAAGATGGATGGAAAAAATAAAAAATTAGTCATGTGGTTGGTTAGCAAAATAAAAAAATTAAATTATTCATTGAATTTCATTGTAATTTATAAAATTTAGAAAATATAAACATAACTTGTGATCACAACTTAAAATCATTTTTAAATCAATTTTCTGAATCCATTAAGGCATGTAATCCTCTTTAATAAAATTGTTAATTTATATTCAGTTATTATTTGTTTTCAGAAATAAATCTCTTAAGCCTCTAAATCAAAAAAACTTATGAAATTTCATTAAGAGTATTTCTATTGTACCAATAGCCAATAAAGAAATAAGGAAAGCTAGAAAGAAATTTGAAGTAAGAAAATAATTCTGCTTTATTTACAAATAACAGCTATTGTTAGTTAAATCACTAACAATAACTGTAAAATTAAAACGTAAATGTGAAAATTCAGAGCAAAATAAATGCTAAGGAAACCTTAAGATTTCACTTACATCCACAAAACAGACTTTCATTGATAAACATTGTGATTAAGATAGTAGTCAGATTGAGATAGAAATGAGAGAGAAAGGTTTTTCAGGTTATTATTCAAAATTTGCCTAAAGATGAAAATGAAATCTAGGAGTGCAAGTGGTCCACCTTGGCTCTGTTGGGACATAAGACCACCTGACAAAGGACTTTGTCTGATTTGTACAGTGTGCCAGAGGAGGATGTGGGACTTCTTGTCTTGACTTAAATCTCAAGAAACACTAAACTGCCAATGTTGGTAACTCGTGAGTTTAATTTAGCTCTGCTCATGGAGTGACGAGAGTAAATGATCATTTAGAATATAACTGCCTCATCACCCACAGCAATAAGCACTCTCATTTAAAGTGTGTTTGGTAAGTTTCTATATTGGATATATCATAATTCCTTCACAATATTTTTTAAACTCTGCAATTTGAATCCTGAATATTGTTTGAAGCTGAGAATGAGGTAAGTTATTAATTGAAATTGGTCCACAGACATGTGTTTCTCTATTGTGTTCAATGTCACTCACACCTAAACACAGCAGAAAGGTCACTATGCTCCTGGCCTTAGGCAGTGGTAGGATCTAGATCTCCAGATCTCTTACTAAAGGAAAGACAAAGAATTTTTTGGGGGGGAAGGGTAGGTGGTACTGGGGTTTGAACGTAGCCCTTTTAGCTTTAGTTATTTTTTTCAGATGTGGTCTTAATGATTTTGTTCAGGCTGAGCTTGGATCATGAGCCTCCTAGCTATGCTTCCCACATAGCTGGGATTATAGACATGAACCACCAGGCCCGGCTTATTTGTTGAGATCAAGTGTCACTAACTGTTTGCCTGGCTGGACTTGAATCATGATCCTCCCTATCTCTGCCTCCAGAGTGGCTGGGAATACAGATCTGAGTCACCATACCTGGCTCTGATAGAGAGCTTTTCTAAGTTACCTATTTCTCAAATTATTTAAAATGTTCACTGTTCAACACTTGATGTTTAACATTAAGTGTTATATTTACATTATCAGATACAAATGTATATTTACCACTAATGTCATATTAATTAACATCTCAAGGAAAAACATAGGTCGTTAATTTTTACAGCTTCGTGAAACTTCTCCAACTTATTTTATGAATAGTGTTATTAGAGTCTATAATCAAATGAATACTTGAAAGGACCAGATATTCTTAAATGCTATAAATATTATTGAATCAGCAGCCACTAACACTGCTTCTAAGGCTCTCCGATACTTTCACAACCCGACACGGCATGGTTGCTGATGTGTGCCGTAGCGTACCATGAAACAGGCACCAAGGTAAATGAAGAAGTTGCCCAGAAATTAAAACTTTAAACACCCAAATATAAACCTAAAAAGATATCTAAACAAATAAATAGATAAACCGTATTTTTGTATGGGATGACAGTATACTTGCCACTTTTTTTCAATTTATCCAATGCAATATAAGTTAAAATACCAAAAGAAGTTAAAAGTGGACATAAAGAGAGTGTCAATCAGAAAACAAAGGAAAAGCCTAGAAATTTCTAAAAAGAGAAGTTGCTATGATTAAACCATTCTGCTATGAATAAAAAAAGAGAGAGAAAAAGAGAGAGAGACCAAGCCGGGTGCTGATGGCTTACGCCTGTAATCCTAGCTACTCAGGAGGCAGTGACCAGGAGGATCACAGTTTGAAGCCAGCCCAGGCAAATGGTTTGTGAGACTCTATCGCAAAAATACCCATCACAAAAGGGGCTGGTGGAGTGGCTGAAGATGTAGAGCCTGAGTTCAAACCCCAGTACCACAAAAAAAAAAAAAAGAAAAATCAACAAATGACATAAAACAGAGTAAAATAATATCTAATCCTAATCCAAGTGGGAATTCATTTTATGGCAAAGTTAACATTTCAATTCACAACAGAAAGAGATTACTTAATAAATTGTCTTAGAAAAACTGATTAAGCAGATAGATAATTGGAAACTTCTCTAAACTTTTACAAATGGATGAAGTTCACACACACACACACACACACACATAAATTTAGAGAAGAAAAAAACAGTAAACATTTTGTTACAGCTGGGATGATCTATGGAAGCGGTTCAGGAAACAGAGAGGCAAAAGGAGCCTCTGTGCTATTTCTTAGATCCACAAAACTCCCTGTTATACACTCAAGATCTTTGCATTTCCTGTTGTCTTGTTCCAGTTCTCTTTCACCCAACCTGCCTCATAGTTTACTCTTTTCCTCCAGTTATTATTCAGAGGTTGCCTGCTCAACGAGGTCTTTGGTCTTAAATTGCAACTCACCCCAACCTCCCTGTTCTCCTTTTCCTTTCCCTGTATTGATCGGCGTCTTAGCACTCGCCATCATCTAGCAGATTGCTAGATATTTTACTTACTTATCTTGTTTATTATCTAACTTTCCCGACAACACTAAATGCTTCATGAAAACAAAATGCCTTTTCTATTCTTTCCAGTTCTCAGCACCTACAAGACTACCTGGAGCATCTAGGATATTACTTCTCTTAGAGACGGAAATGTTACTGTAGCCTGCTTCTTGCTGGTCCAAGTTTGGCAGCTCAGAGATTTCCTTAGAGGTTGAAAAATTACAGGCTGTTGCAGGACATGTTGTTGTTCTTTATCCATACAATTCCCTCAAAATCTTAGTAAGCTTCCAGGCAATTTGTTTTGGATTTACTCCATATGTAAGTAATTGTAGCCAAAGATCTAATCTCGATGTCATTTTTAAGCCTAAAGATGCTTGTCTTTCCTTATTACCCTATGTGCTTTGCTCAACCTCTCTTTGGAGAGAGGTTATATCCAGCTATCTGAACCAGTTTGTTTGGGTGGGAAAGCAATACCCTTAATTTGATTTTGCCTCTGGTCTGGCTCCCAAATCTGGCAGAGCATTGAGCTTATCTGCTACCGAAGCAGTGGCTTTGAAGCCACCTATTATAATTGCTTTGGTTTGGAGTACAGAAGGAGTTGACTTTTCCAACCCTTAAAGGCCTCAAATTATAGGAGTTTTTAGTGAAATTATTTTGCTAACCCAGCACAAAGAGACTCTGAGCAGAATTGTATTTCTTTCCACTTCTGCTTGCCTACTAGCTAACTCTAGTCTGAATTCATCTTTGTCATAGTATTTCACCAGAAGGGCAAGAAGCAGTCAACATCCATCAAGATCCTGCCACTCTTCTGTGATTCCCCCTAATGTTATGGTCTTGGTTAGTATGTGGTCTGCCTTCTAAGACAAGTCAAGTTACAATTATACCAATGCTTTGCCCCAGCATCCTTAAGGGTCCATAAGTTTTTAGCCTCCAATACTTATGTCTCTTCCCCCTACCTCCAAATGGCAAACATAATATGCCACACATCTGTCTAGGTCATGCCTCTTTAGACATCTCACTTCTGGCACAACATTCTGTCTTAGGATATAGGTTTGGAATGTACAACAAACATTCAAACATACTAAGTAAAGAAACTAGAGGTTTCATTAGGCTTTTCTCACTCCATTTTGAAATTGATCCAGGACTCTTATGCAGGACCTAGGCTCTTTCTGTCATATAGCTCTGTCATACATGGTAAAAGATAACTCATGACCACAGACACTTTTCAAAGCAGCACGATAAGGAAAAGATGGCAAAAGGGGCAACCCTTCCTCTCTTTGGGACATATCCAGAAGCTTCACAAATCACACTTAAGGGAACTTGAAAGATATCATTTTTACTCTCTAGACACATATCCTACTGCAAAAGAGTCATTTTGAGAGAAGAGGAGAAAATAGATTATTAAAAGTAGTTTTTACTACAACTTTAGGAACAAGTGTCTAATTTATTTGCATCTAATATGTTGTTTTGTAGTGAACCAATAATTGTAACAACTGCAAGAACTGAGTTGACTAAAGCCTTATTTAAGCCTTATGTATATGAGAATTTTCACAAATATTCACACAACATTCAAAGCAAGAATTTTAGCATAAATAAATGTAAATTTGTACCTTACCTTTGGCACTAAATCCTGATGCACAATAGACATATGATAATTGCTGGGTGAATGGACAAATGAACTGATAATTTACAGATTCTCACTGAGACCATATATGTGTTAGGTACAAAAGTATTTTTTTTAAGTATGACATAAGGTCTCATAGCAGAAGAGGCTGGAACGCTTACTTCATGATACTGTGAAATTTAAAAACTGGGTATATTTAATAAAGATTATGAGTATAATGATCAAAAAAATTTCAATAAAATTCCTAGTTATCACACAGAAAATAAAGATTTTCCAAGCATTTTTTTCTTCAAGTAGTTATATAATTCTAAATGAAATACAAAAATTTGGTATCCTTCTTGCATCAAACTTACAATTTTCTGCATATCAAAAGAAGTAATTACCAGAATCAAGAGAAAACTGACAGAATGGGAGAAAATCTTCACCAGCTATTCAGTAGATAAAGAAATAGTATCCAGGATATACAAAGAGCTCAAAAAGTAAATACCAAAAGAACAAATAATCCAATTAATAAATGTTCAAATGAATTGAACACAGTTCTTGGAAAAAGAAATACAATTGGTTAATAAATGCATGAAAAAATGTACAATATCCTTAACCATAAAAGAACTGCAAATGAGAACTACACTGAGATTCCATCTCACTCTAGTCAGAATGGCTGTTATCAAGAAAATAAACAACAAACGCTGATGAGGATGTCTGGGGGAGATGGAATCCTTACACACTGTTAGTAAGGATGTAAACTGGTGAAGCCACTATGGAAATCAGAATGGAGAGTCTTCAAAAAACTAAAAATAGACCCGCATTCTGACCCTACCATACCACTTTGGGCATGTATCCAAATGAGTGTGGATCAATATCCCAGAGAAATGCTTGAATACCCATATTTATTCAGTTCTGTTCACAATAACTGTGGAATTAGCTGAGGTGGCTGGTAACAAATAAATGGCTCAAGAAAATTATATATATAAACAATTATAATTATAATATGTAATATAGCATGGAATATTACTCAGCCATAAAGAAAAATAGAATTATATCATTTGCAGTAAAATGGATGGAGCTGGAGATCATCATGGTAAATGAGATAAGCCAAGCTCACAAATATCATGTGTTCTTGCTCATTTTTGGAACCTAGACCTAAAGTGATGATGACAGTGATGGTGATGATGATGATGAAGGGACATGAATGTGAAATGGGAATGTTCTGAGGGGAAATCAATGGAAGAGGGGGGAAGAAAGGGATACTGAGGTGGGGGAAAGAGGACCAAAATACACTACATGTGTATTGGAAGATGGCATAATGAAACTCACTAAACACTGTAAACAGAGAATGTATCTTTTCAAAAATCTTCTTGATGAGAGTGAATAAAATCATTTGGTACTCTATCAAGAATATAGATGAGTAAAGTTATCTTCTGTGTAAAATAAAACTGAAGAAAATCTTCTGGGAAAGATGGCAAGCTAATTCCCTCCTTCCAACTCTACACTCTTATTCTCATGCACAAAAGATATACACTACAGTAGAGCTAGAAACTTTGTGCCAAAAATATTTTCTTTTAGAAATAGCATAGGTAAAACAAATGGAAGAAGGAACTAAGTGTTCTCTTCCAATATTTTATCATTGTAAAACCATTTCCATTTTTATTTTCTTTTAGATATTCCTATCTATATTAATAAGTGGGATTCAAACATTAACTCATTCAAAATTTACTGCTAATTTTCTTTTTATGACCCAGGTACTGTCCTAAGTCATGGCATTCAGAAAATTTCCTATCATCATGACTTTACAATGCACTAGCATAGAGAACAAAAAACTCTTCTGTGAATTTAGCACAGTAATGTACACAGGCTGTAAAGGAGTTGGCATGCATCAGCTTGGAACAAGTCACTGCAAAACAGAGTAATTTTTAGAGACATATTAGTAGCATTCAATGTCTACTAAGCTGCTAGGAGCAAGGTTCAAGCAATAGTATTCACGGTCAGGGACTCTCCAGGTGAGGAGGCATCTCTGTGAGGACCCAGGCTGCCAGCACCTCAGGGAAACTCCACACAACTTTTCCACATAACCAAGTGGCTGCCAATCCAAATATAGAGTTAGCTATGAATAGAAATCTGGCCCTGACTCAGTAGCTTCTCCAAGCCTGTTAAGAAAAATAGCACAAGGAGCAGAAAGAAGAAAGGGAAGGGGAAAGGAAGAGAAAGAGTAAAAAAAGACATGGAGGAAGAGAAGGGGAAAAAGAGGAAGAGGAGTGAGGGATGCAGACAAAGAGAAAAGCAAAGAAGGAAGGAGGAAAATCTTACAGAGATTTGGTTCCTCTGCTTTGGGAGCCCCACATTTCATGAAGAGCCCACTGTATCCAATGTACCATAGATACTGAGCAAAACAAGAAAATTCTTTCTCCTAGAACTCACACTCTGGGCTGGGATCTAGCTATAACTACAAAGTTAGACAAAGATAAATGCAGTAAAGAAAATGACGGTGTCATTTTAAAACATTAGATTAGTCAGAGAAGGTCTTTTGAAGGTGAATTTGGGAAGCGATCTGAAGGATGTAAGGAGTAAGCCATGATGATATTCGGGAGAAAAGATTTCCAGGCAAAAAGCCCTGAGGCTGGCTAGCATTTGGAGTTCTAGACAGGTGGCTAGAATGGCTGCAGTCCAGGAAACAAAGGGCTAAACAAGCTGAAAAGGCAGTGGATTAGAGATGCTGGGAGAGGAAGAGAAGTGAATAACACCTAAATGTTTGGCTATGGTCACCATTTGCCTAAATGGAAAATCCTGCAGAATAAGCAAGTTTTGGAGGTACTCTCTGTAGTTTGTGTGCAGTTAGGAGGATGCATGGAGTAAACAATCTGATAATGAATCTGCAGATCAGGGGACAGTTCTCAAGTGACAAACCAAGTAGGCAGCTGTATTTAAAGTCATGCTATGGGCTGGAGGTGTGGCTCAAGTGGTAGAGCACTTGTCTAGCAAATACAAGGTCCTGAGTTCAAACCCTAGTACGTCTAAAGAATAAAGTCATGGTAATAAATACATCACCATGTAGCTGTGGAAACAAAAGCCAACAGAAGTTCAAGGAAAGAACTTCTGTTACAGAAGCACTTCAATGGTAAGAAATTGAGCAGATGAGGAGGAACCAGCAAAGGATATTAAGAATGAACAGCTAGAAAAGAAAACCTGGGAAAGTCCCAAAGTTAATTGAAAAAAGTGCTGCAAGGTGGAGAAAAAGATCAGCTGTGCCAAATCTGCCAGCAAGGCAGATAAGATGAGGACTAACATTTGGCTACTCATTTCTCATGCATGTCATTGTCAGTATCACTGCAATGCAGTCTGTTACAGCAAGATTTTTTTCCTTTTTAGTCATAATGAATTTTTAGAGGCTAGAACAGCACCTCTTATGTATTTCATGTTCAATAAAAATATTAATAAATGAATCTCATTTATGCACATAAATATAAGAGTTCAAAGACAATGGAAAAATATTTTATAGCAATATGATGCCTGTGGATTTGACAGATTAAAAATGCAAACGATGGCAATTTAGCTTCCTGTTCTAGATGGTACCAATATAAGTACAAAATTCAGAGAAAGTGATAGTATATAGAAAAGTTGTAAATAAATCATAAAAGTGTACACTCCTTTTTTCTTCTTTTGGTGGTTCTGGGGTTTTGAACTCAGGGTCTCATGCTTCCTAGGCAGGTGCCTCCTGAGCCACTCCATCAGCTCTAAGTGTGTGCTCCTAATGCCCCTGCTAGCATCCAGATTATTGATTTTACCCAAAGCCTTGCACATTGACCAACATGACTTTTTACATATTTTTTAAATGGCACATTACAAAGTACATATTTTGATCCAAAATCAAATATTTCAAAATATGACATTTGATTCAATTAGAAGAAACTAAAGAACTCCACTAGAATTGCATTAGTTATTCAACATCTCAGCATGCTCATGCTCTTAAAAAGCAGATTTTATATTCATGCCATGATAACCCATGAGTCTACAGTATCCAAAACTGTGTAAGAGTTCAATGAAGCTGAGTTTATAGCTCAAAATGACATAAAATTTCAGCACCATACCCACCAAAACAGATTAACAAGTGAAGAATGTTGATGGCACAGTAGGAACGCAAGAAAAACATATCATTAAATAAAGTTAAAGCAGAAATATTTTTGCAAAGTGCCTAATTATATTTTATACTTTTATACTGAGACATACACCTTACCAATAATGTAATTTTCTAAGATATTACACACTCTCACAACATAAATGCAATATTTTTCTCCAGTTTTTAGGCAAGAGTACCTACTTGAGTTTTCCAATTAAATGTGCCCTTAGTGTTTCAACAAAACTAATAAAAGAGTCCAGCCTATTCAGATAAATAACTCTGGAGTGACTAGTTAGTCCCAGCTGATGACTGATTTTATAATATTAGTTGAATATTGGGTGGGATACATGGAAACATAACAGAATTTTCCTAGGCAATTTGCCAGAGTTCGTCAAAAAAAACAGTTCTTGTGATTTCAACTTTGAACTTTGAACTGTACATTGTGTGAACTTGTCAAACACTCATCCCACAAGTAACCTTGTGCTCTTTCTGCAAATCTTGTCAAATGGAATGAACCTAATTTAGCAGAAAAAAATGTTTGAGGCCAAGAAAAATACACACATTGTGTATAGAGTGTCAATAATTCTGGAAATATTAGTTTACTTCTATTCATGATTTCACTTTAAGAGAATGCAGAGTTGTTTTGCTGAAATATTTATACCATAATTACCTCATTTTTCTCTCAAAAAAACCTTTTCTCCATATGTTACCATGTTTGTGCATTATTTTCATAGAATAAGCAGTTCAGCTGGTTAATACATGATGGAACTCAAGGTCAAGGTCTCAAATTTTGTATCCTAGCCATTCTCCATATCCATGTGAATCATGCAAGCTAACAAGATTACACTCTATGACTTAAATCCACCCACACCACTTTATGGAATATAGATTACGAAGAGTCCCTGCTTGCCAGGAACTGGCGGCTCACGCCTGTAATCCTAGCTATGTGGGAGCTGATGGGAAGGATTGTGGTTCAAGGCCGGTCCAGGTAGAAAATTAGTGAGACCCCCATCTCAACCAAATATTGGGTGAGGTAGGGTGTACATATCACTCCAAGCTATACAGGATGCTGACATCTGTAAGATTATGGTTCTATGGCGGAGAGGACAAAAAGATTTTGCGAGATTCCATCTCAACAGAAAAAAAGCTGAGTATGATGGCATGAACCTGTCATCACAGAGATGGTGGGAAGCTCAAAATAAGATTATAGTCCAGGCCTACCTGGGCAAAAAGTAAGACTATATCTCCAAAATAACTAAAACAAAAAAGACTGAAGATGTGGCTCAAGCTGAAGAGTGCCTGACTAGCAAGTGGGGAGCCCTGAGTTCAAACCTCAGTACTGCCAAAAAGAAAAAGGAATACCCCCTGTTTGTTTTCAATTTAAAATACATTTTTCATGTATAGATAGCGATTGTAGTAGAATCAATATAGAAACTATGGAATTTAAAATTAAACTATAAAGAAAAAGACAGCTATTTATGAGGGGAGCTAATAATAGAACCAAAGAATAGCATCAGAATGGAGCCAAAAGAAGTCATATGAACTCTACCACAAAACTCATTTCTGATGCCAAAAGAAGTCACAAACTCTGCCACAAACTCAACTCTGAGTTCTGTCATTTTTATTGGGTCATAGGCTACTGCAGTGACTTGCTATCTAGCACATTAATTTTATTAATTATCTATGAATAGTTCAAATTAAGAACTATTCCTTAAAATTATCTGTTGGTTCTTATTTTTCTTTCATAGCATCTGACACGTAATAAATAGTAGTTATTTAATTACCATTTGTGAATAGATAAAAAATTAATGGATACATCAAGGAAAAAATAGTTTAAATCTGCTATTAAATATCTAAAAATAAATATTAGGTTTCCCCTGCATTTTATTATACATTCTAAGCATTATAAGCAGTTGAAATAAGAACAAAATGTTCTAAATGCTTTCACAAGCATTTATAATGCCTTCACTATACGTTATAATGTATTTTTCTATATTGTTTAGATACCTAGATTGTTATCTAATGAAGCTCCTTGATTTGAGAAAGGCAAAACAATATTAATAGTGGCAATTATCTCCTTTAGAGCAGTGGGTCTTGATGTTTTAGTGGTCACATAACTCTTTGAGGAACTAATTGTAAAACAATGAGCTTTTGTGCAGAAATGTACACATCTTACATAAAATGTCACACAGAATTTTGCAACTATTCATGTCATTCATTGAAACATGAAAGGGTCAAATGAACTTGCATCTATTCCTCTACCCTAGCCCTACCTTACTAAGATTGATTTGTAGTTCCTGAGCCCACCTGAGTATAATTGGAATTATCTCATGTATAGATTTTTACTTATGACTTATATTTTATAAGGAATCATTGGGGAAGATGAATGCACTTAAGCCATAATAAAGCAAGGAGGAGATAAAACAGCAACTAGATATTTCATCTTGAAACAAAAGTTACAACATTGTCTGATACAGTTCTGAATATATGTAAAGCAAATATTTAAGACAATTATATTATAAACCAAGAAGAATGAAGAGATGAAAGGGATGTAAGGCTTCTATACTTCATTCAAACTGGAAAAATTATTTGACCAGTACCTTGCAATAAATTATATGTAGATAAATAGATACATACATACATAGGTGAGAATATACATATATACAATAAACCATAGGGCAACCAATAAAAACGCTATGCACAAATGTACACTCAAAAACAATACAGACAGATCAAAATAGTATTCTAAAAAGATGTTTAATAAATTCACAGGAAGACAAGAGAAAGAAAATAAACAACAGAAGCAAAAAAAACCCCAGAATACAAAAAATAAGATGGCAGACTTAAACACTAACATATAAATATATATATGATATGTAAATGTTCAGAATAAACACTATAACCCAACTCTATGTTGTCATAGAGAACTCACTTTGAATACAATAATGTAGGCAGGTTTCAGGTATAAGAATGCAAGCTATATCATGCAAATATCAACCAAAGGAATGATACTACATTAATATCAGATGAAACACACATCAAAGCAGAGAAAATTACCATTGATAGAAGACATTATCTAATGATAAAAGGGTTAGTTGACCAAGAAGACATAGCAATCCTGAGTGAATATGCACTAAACAACATAGTTGCAAAATATGTGAACTCTAAATGCTGGAACTAAAAAGAAAAATAAATAAATCCACAAGCATTCCAGGAGACCTCAAAACCTCTCTCTCAACAATTAATAGTACTAGACAGAAAGTGAGCAAGAATATAAAGGAAATTAGCCATTCCATTAACCAACAAAATCCCAGTGTTTTTAGAACATTCCACCAAACAGCAGAATATTCGTTTTTTCAAGTGCCCAAGGAAGATATACCAAGTAGGCTACATTCTAGGCCATAAAACAAACTTCAACCAATTTAAAAGAAGTTAAATCTTATGATAAAGTATGGAAACAAATAAGAAAAATAATTAAACTTTAAACCAATAAAGGAAACAATGTTGGGGCTGAGGCATGGCTCAAGTGGGAGAGTGCCTGCCTAGCAAGCAGCAACAAAAAAATAAAAAGGAGGGGGGAAGAAAAAGACAATGTATTCTGGAGCCCTATTGCAAATCATGCTAACTATGGTTAATAATGATGTATTGCATACTTGAAAATTGCTAAGAGAGGAGATTTTAAGTGTTCTTACCACAAAAATAAACAAACAAAAAAAATGACAGATACATTAATTCACTTGATTTGATCATGTCATAAGTATACATACATCAAACGTGCTGCATACAACAAATATATACAATCTTTATGGGTCAACTATACTTTAATAATGTTATGGGAAAAATAAAATGCAGAAAAATAATGGGAAAAATCTTCGAACAATTAGGAACTAAATACCATACTTCAAAAAAAAGAACAAAATAATCCCTAAGCAAGCAGAGGGTAAAAAAAAAAATAGAAATCAATGAAATTTAAAACTAAATAATAGAGAAAAACAGTGGAACAAAAGCTGGTTTTTGTTTAGCTCAATAAAATTAGCAAGGCCACGGTAAACTATCAGAGACAGAAAGACACTAACTGGAATGTCAGTAAAGATAAAGGGGTAGGTATCACAATAGCCCCGTTTGCATTAAAAGAAAAACAAAGACAGTAGGAACAACTCTACACACAAAAAATCAGACAATTTAGATGAAATTGACCAATTCCTTGGAAAAGATAATCTTTCACAATTTACTCATATGAAATAGATAATTTGAATAGCCTTATAGTCATTGGGAATTTTGAATCTATAACTTAAAAACCCCAAAATGAAATCCCTAGGTCCAGATGGCTTCACTGAAGAATTCTCTCATATAATTCTTGTTTAAGAATTAAAATCTTTTGCTCTAGTTTTTTTTGAGATAAGGTCTCACTTTTATGCCTAGGCCAGCTTGGACCAAAATCCTCTTATTTATGCTTCTGACAAAGCTGAGCTGACAGGTGTACCACTGTGTCTGGATTCTTTTGTTTGTTTATTCATTCTTTTTTAAAATTATTGTTGTGTAGGGTGGGGGTACATTGGAGTATTTACAAAGGTTCTTACAATGTATCAAATATACCATACTTGACTGCAGCCCTCCATTGTTCTCTTTCATCCCCTCTCTCCCTGATTCCTGGGACAGTTTCAATCAGTCTAATTTTTGCATTTACTTACATGTTTATACATGATTTGTGCCATCCCCATCCCCCACAGAACCTGTTCTGCCTCCTGTTCTCTAATTTTGTAGAAGAAAAAACATAAAAGATAATAAGAAAAGCATGACATTTTTGCTAGTATGAGATAAAGATAGCTATATAGGGAGATTCCTTGTATTGTTTCTATACATATGTGTATTACAACCCAAATTGGTCCATCTCTACCAGACCTCTTCACTACTCCCTACTTCCCTTCCCATAGTAGCCTTGGTCAGTTTAAGATTCCTATATTCATTCCTATACAGTGAGCACATCAACCACAGAAAAGTTTTTGGTTTCCTTCCCGTGCCCTATCGCTCCTATGCACAGCCTCCCCATAATGTGACCCGTGTCCAATAATATTGCTGCATTTGTTTTAAGTCTATAATCCACATATGAGGGAGAACATGCGATTTTTGGCCTTCTGAGCCTGGCTAACTTCACTTAAGATGATGTTCTCCAGTTCCAACCATTTAACTATGAATGACCAAATTTCATTCTTCTTTGTGGCTGTGTAAAATTCCATTGTGTATAAATACCACATTTTCTTAATCCATTTGTCAGTAATGGGGCATCTTGACTGCTTCCATAGCTTGACTATTGTGAATAGCGCTGCAATAAACATGGGTGTACAGGTGCCTTTATAGCAACCTGAGTCACATCCTTCAGGTATATCCCTAGGAATGGTATTGCTGGGTCATATGACAGATCTATGTTTAGTTTTTTAAGGAGACTCCATGTTGCTTGTCCATAGTGGTTGTATTAGCTTATCTTCCCACCAGCAGTGTATGAGGGTTCTATTTTCCCTCATCCTCGCCAACATTTTTTGTTGGTGGTGTTCTCTATTCTAACAAGAGTGAGGTAGAATTGTAATATGGTTTTGATTTTCATTTCCTTTACAGCCAGGTATGGTGAGCATTTTTTCATGTGTTTTTTAGCCATTTGGACTACTTCCTTTGAAAAAGTTCTGTTTAGTTCAGTTGTCCATTTCTTTATTGGGTCATTGATTTTGGGGGAGTTTAGTTTTTTGAGTTCCCTGTATATTCTGATGTATAGCTAGCAAAGATCTTTTTCCCATTCTGTGGGGTCCACTTCAATTTAGAGACCATTTCTTTTGTTGTACAGAGTTTTTTAAATTTAATGTAGTCCCACTTGTACATCCTTTCTCTTAGTTGCTGAGCCACTTGAGTTCTACTGAGGAAGTCCTTCCTATACCTACTGCTTCCAGTGTATTCCCTGTTCTTTCCTGTACTAGCTTCAAGGTTTCAAGTCTGATGTTAAGGTCCTTAATCCACTCTGAGTTGATACAAGTACAGGATGACAAGTGCCTAACATTTTATTGGTTGAGATGGAGTCTCACAAATTGTCACTCAGTTTGTCCTCAAACAGTGATCCTCCTGATCTCTACCTCCCAGGTAGCTAGGATAACCAGTTTGGGCCATGACCCCCAGATAAGTTAAAATCAATTCTACACAATCTCATCCAGAGAACAGAGAGAAAAAAATACTGCCTAATTTACTTTATGAAACTAGTATTGGCTTTATTCCAGACTAGACAAAGATAGTAGAAAAAAGAAAACTATGTGACAGTAACCTTCATGAATACACAGTAAATACCATTAACAAAATATTGACAAATAGAATATAACAGTGTATAAAAAATTATACACTCTAAGCAGGGTATATCCTAGGAATATAAAATTGAATCAATATTCAAAAGTCAAACAATTAATCCATCACATTAATATGTTACAGAGCAAAAAGTACATGCTCATAGCCATCCATTCTGGAAAAACAAATAACAAAATTTAACACCTATTCATAACAGAGATTCTAAGAAAAAACTGGAAAAAAGAATTTCCTTGACAAGGAGTATCTACAAAATGTGCAACCAACATTATCCTTAGTGATGTTAATTATTAATGTTGATAGCTCAATACTTTCCTCCTTAAATCAGAAAAAAGACAAAAATGTCTGCTCTCATCATTCTTACTTCAATCTTTGACAGAGGTTCTAGCTAATGTGATAAGGTAAAAAAAAGGAAATAAAAGGCATACAGGTCAGAAAGGAGGAAATAAAATTGTACCTATTGATACAGGGCATGATTATCTATGCAGAAAACCCCAAGGAATCTATAATGGAACTTTTAGAATATGAATTTAGCAAGACTACAGAACACAAGATAAACATACAAAAAATCCATTGTATTTCTTTATACCAGCAATAAACCTATGAACAATGAAGTTAAAAACATGTAGCACTTAAGATTGCCCAAAGTAAAATGAAATACATGTAAATCTATTAAAAGATGTCTAGAACTCATACTCTGAAAATATGCATTACTGGTGAAAGAAATCAAAGATAATTAGAGACATTTCATGACATAGATCAAAAGACTATAGGAAAGATGTCAATTTTCCTCAAATAAATATAGATGTTTGACAAAATTCTATCAAAATCCTAATAAGATATTTTTCAAATATACACAATATTATTCTAAAACTTTTAGGAAAGATAAAGGCAACAAAACAGGTAGTATCATTTTTTTAAATGAGAATAAAGTGGGGGAAGTCAATCTATCATCAACACTTTGTAGTGCTGGCCAAAAAACAGATACATAGGTCAATGGGATGGAACAGAGAACTCAGACATGGAAACACATAAATACATCCACTTCAGTTTTGACAAAAGTGCTAAAAGCAATTAGATGCAGAAATAAAAACAGCCTTACTGCTGAATAATTAGATACACAAAAAACAATGAAAATGGACCTAAATCTTACTTCTCTTTCAAATTTAACTCAAAATGGATTACAGATTATAACATAAATACAAAACTACAGAACTTTTGGGGAAAATCTTATGATTATAGGATTAAACAAAGTGCTCTTAGACTTGATCCAAAAACATTATCCAATAAGAGAAGAGATGGTAAATTGTCAGACATCAAAATTTAAACCTTTTGCTCTGTGAAAGACTATATGATAATCATGAAAAGACAAGTGTAGCCCAGGAAAAAAATACTTACAAAATAGACATATCAATGAGCTATTTGAAGAACTCTCAAAACTCAAGAGTAAAAAGACAAATCCAACTATAAAATGAAAAGAGGCACGAAAAGATATGTCAATGAAGAAGATATACAAATGGCAAAACACATATCAAAACAGATTAAATAAAAAGTGTAACACAAGTGTAACACATCTGCTGACAAGGATGCATACTCCAGGATCACAAATACCTTGCCAGTGCCAATTAAAATGGTACAGACACTCTAAAACATGCTTGGCATGTTCTTACAAAACAGAACCATAACTACCCTTATAATGTACTTATTACATTCCTGGGCACAAAAAAACATTTACACTAATAGTTATAACAGTGTCATTCATAATTAATAATATTCATAGTGTAACTGCAGTGTTTAGCAGCTTTAAACAAACCAACCAAGATATCCTTTAATGGATGAGTGGTAAAATAACACATTAGTGGCTGAGTTGGTAGTGGGGTGGACAGGAATGATCGTGTCTGTATGAGGGCATCATGAGGGCTCCTTTTGGTGATGGAATGTTCTGTATATTGTATTAATGTCAAGCTCATGGCTGTGAAATACAATAATTTGCAAGATATCACCGATAAGAGAGACTCAATAAATGGATACCATGGGCTCTTTGTGTAGATTCTTGTGAATCTACAATTACCTTAATATAAAAATTTTAATTTAATAAAAACACAGCCTTTAGATTAAAAACTATAGAGATGCTGCCAGCCTTGACAATCAACAAAAAATTAAGAGTGCCTATAGAAATTAATATATGAACGTCAGTTTTTATATTTAGTTTCATCACCTGTCTCCATTTTATCTGGGCTTTACCTCTGAGTTTTGTCACAATCTCTTCTGCTAAAGGCCCAGTCCAAATTCTGTGCCTCTATTTATGATCTATCACTATTTCCAATAACACAGGGGATTCCTAGAAAACAAGAACTGTGTGTGCTTTGTAAGTACTTACTGACTTTTGTACTGCAAGTGTTCTTTTCTTTTCATTGTGTGTGTGTGTGTGTGTGTGTGTGTGTGTGTGTGTGTGTGTGTGTGTAGTAATGGGGTTTGAATTCAGGCCTCAGACATGCTAGACAGGCGTTCTACCACTTGAGCCATGTCCCAAACCTTTTTTACTTCACTTTTTTTTTCTTCTGATAGGATCTTGCTTTTTGTCCAGATGGCCTCAGACCATGATTCTCCTACCTACAACTCCCAAGTAGTTGGGATTCATAGACATACATCACCACCATGAAGTCTTGCTAACTTTTGTCCTGGGCTGGCCTCAAATTGCAGTTCTCCTGATCTCTGCTTCCCAAGTAGCTAAGATTACAAAAATGGGTCACCACACTGGATGGTATTTTTAAACCATGAGTCATGAGGATAGACTTATCTGAATAGACACCAGACTACAGAAATCTGAATTTCTCAGGTAAATGAGCAATATAGCATGCTAGTACATATTTAAGGATCAGCCTGACAGAGGTGGGGGTGGGAGGAGTTTGCACAGCTTGCCAGTTTCAACTTGCAAGCAGTTCTGCCATGTTCTATTTCAAGCTACCAACAAACTTGGGAACTGATACATACGTCTAGCTTCTGTGAGTATGTGTCACATATCTGAATGTGACAGCAAAGACTGTAGAAAGAATCTAAACTCACTGAGATTTTGACCAACAAATTGAAAATCAAGTGATAAAACTAATAGGTCTTTATAAATTGAAATCAAGTAATGTGGTCACTCAAAATCTTTCTAAGTAGCCTTCAATGACTAAGGTAGGCAAATGTGCTACCTGTAATATGCTGAAAGTGGGCTCCACAACTCCCTACTAGAGAAGTTTAAGATGAAAGCCAGATTCACAGTGAATTCTGACACAAGAGCAAACACAGCAAGGAAGACTGATGGGCTTCACAATGCACTGACCCCAAATATGGCACCTTAATGCTGGAGAAAACAACAGAAGGAGAAAGGTGTCTGTCACCTTTCCCTCATCCTTTTCTTCTAAAGCAGGTCATAAAACCCCTTTTGAGAGATGACCCTCCCTATACTGGGAGGAAAGAAACTTCTTATCTCTGAAGACACAGGGACAAAGAGAAAATCTGAAAATCATGGGCTTTTCTAAAGACCCAGTTTATTAACACTAGATCACCCCCTTTGTCCAATCTTACTTCCCCATCGCTATCTACCTCCCTGTCATCAAAACAAAGCATAAAAACACACAAGTTTACCTTCTCTTTGAGTCTTAATTTCTGAAGGCTCTGGTACACATGAAACTTTATATTAAATAAATTTGTATGCTTTCCTCTTGTCAATCTGCCTTTTAGCTATAGGTTTCTCGTTCATGAACCTACAAAATATAAGGTTGGGTGAGGAAAAACAAGTCTTTCCTCCCCTACAGCACAAACAGGATTCTATAAACTTGATGAAGTCCTCATTTATCCTTGGGCTCTCCAGCAAGCACCTCATGAAATAAAAGATAGATCTTGAGACAAACAGCTTTCTGGAGACAGGGTAAATTGAACTGAGTGCCTAGCTGCATCAAGCAATGGCCTCTCCTTTGATTAGTAGATTAAAGAACATAACTGCCACCCAAAAGGATTAAGCTGCCTGGTGATCCTAATGTTTCTACCCCAGCCATATAGAAGGGGTAGTGCCTATACAATTTCTATCCATTTGAAAACTGACTTAATCCGTGAAAAATTATGCTTGGTATCACTTTAAGGAGTTAATAACTCTTGCAGATTCAGATAATTGTCTCTCTTCTAAGTGCTAACTTTTCTTAGACTGTGGGTTCCTGTTATTTCATTTTAAATGCTAACGGCCCCAAGGGTATAGACTAAAACTAATTTATACATACATGTCACACTACGTAGTCACACTTTCTATGCATAAGCTTTTTAAAGTAACTTACAGATGACATGTTTCAATATATTACTTCAGAAAAGTTTTGTTTTTAAAGTACTGAAATATATGTGGTATAAATACTAAGGAAAGGCATAAGAAAGACTAAATGAACATCATACAGTTGAAAGATTAATTTAATGTTGATGTTAAATAATATCTAATCTGTTTAAACTAATTGGTGGATTTTATAATTTCTTTGAGAAAATTTATTTGACTATATATTATATCTTATACTACTATTAGTAAGAACAGCTAATATTTATTGAATAGTTACTTTGGGCCAAGCATTGTGTGACAGTCTTGACACAGCCTGTCATCTCATTTAATCCATAGACGTTCTAGTCCAGAACACGTGGTCTTAACCACTTCCCAATGTTAGTTGAATTTCCCTGGGTGCAAGAATCATCTCAAGTACTTGCTAAATGTACAGACTCTGATTCATAGGGCCAGCAGATCCAAAAGTCAACAAGCTGGCCCAGAAGTTTCTTAGGAACAGTTAAGTTTGGGAAATTCTAAACTATGCTATGCTGAATCTCTGAAAATGCTAACCCATGTGTATAACTTAAATTTACATTCTAGCTTTTAGGTTCACTTTTTTTCTGACAATGAATAGCAAGAGACATTCTTTTATCTCCATTTCTTTAGGAAATTGTTAGAAAACTCCACATACCAATGTAGACTTTATCCAGAACCTTCCAGAAAATACAACAAAGCATGGTATAATACATTAATATGCACAGTAAAAAGCCAACAGCTAATAAATATAACATCTTTTCTCCTTTCATAATTCTCTTAAAATGACTAAAAGAATTACTGTTAAATAAGTAAGCATTGAATAGTTTCAGGTAAATAAATGTAGGACCAGTCAACATGCTGAATGTCAGGATAATTTTTATAAAAATCTACTTTTTGAAAAAAGAAAGAAAGCTGAAAGTTGGCTTTGGTGGTCTTCTTAATTAAATATAATAAGGTCATCAAATTTTTAATGTACATAGTTGTTTATTAAATGATCCCTTTTGTGCATTCAGACAAAAGTGCAATCTTCTTCACAAATTTAAACACATACACACACATTTGAGGCATTTCTGGTGAGATCAGCTCTCATCAAACTTGTTTACCAGACATTTTCACTTTGACCTACGATTCTGCTATTTTTATACAACACTATAATCATTCCCCAGTGTAAACTCACTCCCTGAGCCATTCAGTGACTTAACTGGCAATACCTTCCTTTTACTAACAACTCTGCAATAAAGGAAATGTTTTTAAACAGTGAATGTGTAACAAGGCAACAAGTGATTAAAATTCAGTACATTATCTTTCTCAAATTTTATTGCTGCAGGTGCAAAGCACAACTGTGAGAGCCTTCTAAGGGCAATGTTCCCTTTAATCAAAAACAACTCTATTTATACACCTGCCTTACAAAGATTCCAAGTGAAAAGTCCTAGGGATAGATAATGGAACAAGAAAACAACACTAAACATTAACCCTCACAGAAGCTCAAATCAGTCCTTCTCCAAGGAAATAGATGAGGTGAGAATAATCATTGATCTAACAAAGGTATTCCCAAAGCTACTTATGTCCTCAAAAATTGATGTGTACTAAAATGTGCTACAACAGGGGGAAATAGTTTTTTCATCTTCCAAGAGAAAAATAATTGCCAGGGGTGGGGTAGGTAAGGGAGGGGGCAAGGGGAAAGAAGGAGAAATGACCCAAACATTGTATGCACATATGAATAAAAGAAAAAGAATTGCCAAGAGTAAGACCTTAGAATTTGTTCCATGCTGTTTGCTATGCAGTTACAGATTTCAATTCAGCAAGTATGCATTAATTGTATGCATTAAAAGGATTTATTTCGGGGGCAAAGAGTATGGGGGAAAAAAAGATCATGTGAGAGATTAGGGTAAACCTTGCAAGAGGTTAATAAAAAGATTAATAAATTTATATACTAAGCAGCTCCTCAATCCAGTTACTGCCAGAAAGCACCAACTATCAAGAGTAACCAGAGGGGGGTAGGAGAATAAAGGAGAATAACAGAGTGGATAAATAGCGAGGCTGGCCTCAAACTTGCAATCCTCCTGCCTCTGTCTCCTGAGTGCTATGAATTATAGGTATAAGCCACCACACTCATCCCAAATGGTCTCTTATTTCAGTTCCACACAGCAGTAAGGAGGACATTCCTTCTCACACTTCCATCAACATATTAGGTGTCCATGGCTGTCTGTATGTTTTGTGCTACTTTAAAAGAATACCTGAAACTGGATAATTTGTGAAGAAAAAAATTACTGGTTTATAGTCCTAAAGGCCAGGAAGTCCAAGACTGAGAGGTCGGCATATGGCAAGTGCCATCTTTTTGCTTCAGATCATAGTGAAAGAGCAAAGAGATGGCAAGAGAGTCAAAAGGAGGCTGAACCCATCCTTCTTATAGTACCCTTTCCTGTAATAAGGGCATTAATCCATCCACATCCCCCTCATGACCCAGTCATCTGTCATTAGGCTCCACCTCCCAACACTGTTACATTGGGAAATAAGTTTCCAGCACTTACTTTTGGTGACACAATTCAAACCATAGCAATAGCCATGCCCTGGGTGTTGGAGGGTATTTAAGTTCTCAGACCATTAGAAGATATACTCTCTCTCCACAAGTAGACAGTCACTGAACCACCTTCTAAAACAGATAGACACTATTCCTTCTGGACTATTTGGACTTTGTGCTGGTTCAGGCTGGGCTCACTACAGCATGCAAGGGCCCTTGTCTATATAAATAAACTGATTAAATAATGTATTTAAATACCTTATATATGATGTCTAGTGATTGATGGCCACTTAATATCCTCAAGATCAGCCTCAGGAAACTGTCTTTTCATGTTCTTTTTTGTTCTCCTTTGTTTTTGGTTAACTTTCTCTCTGTGTCTTGGGAAGGGAAAGGGAGCAACATTGTGTTACTCATACTGTCATAGCTGTTTGGAACTTGTTTGCATTGAAACAGTAAAGATTCTTTTACTCTTATTAACACATGATTCTTGTACAATTATTGTACAAATTAATTGGATTCAGTATCACTGCAATGTTTTTGTACTTGCACACATTGTGGATTGATCAGGTCCATAGACTCTTCTTCTGCACTTGCACCCTTTCAAGCCCTTAAAAATAAGTCTTCTACTTTCAGTTTCATTTTTGTATGCTTGTTTGTTTGTTCCCACTTATGAGACAGAACATGCAATACTTGTACTTCTGTGACTGGCTTACTTTGTTTAATACAATGCCTCCAGTTTTAGCCATATAATATAGATCTTCTTGCCTCTGCAGTTCCTTCCTGACAGTTCTTTCATGTTGATGACATCATTCATTAGGAATCTGCCTCATCCCTGGTGCCACCTGGGGACCCAGTGGCTCTCAAAAGATGACACTATGCTCTCCTGATGATGACCACAACAGTAAGTCTTGCCTAGAGCCTGCAGAAAAATTTGAACGAGAATTTCTTTGGGGTCATGTTACATATATCCTTTGGAACTGTACAACACAGAACAAACATCTTCCAATAGTGCCTCTTCTTCAACTCCTTAGGCCATAATCACTGCATTCTTAGAATGTGATCTCTTTTGATTTTGAAGTGGAGGCAACTCTGGCCTCCATATACCACTAACAATGGGAAGGTTATAGAAAAATACATAGAGAAAAAACGTCTTAATGAAGCAAGGAATATATCACTATCTTCTAACATGACTTGAGGCTAACCAAGAGAACATACATCTACATGGATCAGAGACAACAAATACAAGGAGATCAATCAGAGGGGTCTATTCATGTTTTAAAACAGCTGTCTAAAGTACTCAGAGGGCCTGAGGCACGACCACCTGAAAAGACCACCGAGTGCCAGCAGTGGGAGAAAATTTGCCCCTTAGGTGCAGTGGACAGGAGACAGCCCTACCATTGGAACAATGGGTTGCATATGAATCGCATGAGTAGCTTAATCTGGAGACTCAGTCTTCCAATGCCCTGGATAGATCCACTATCCCATAGTAAGTGTCACCTATAATCAGTGTGTCGACACCATTTTGGTGGCCTACACTTCCATGGAATATAAGAAAAAAAGAAATACTATGCCAGTCAGAGATCTGCTCAGGATATAGTCTGCTGGAAATCTGGCCCATCTGAAGCTGAGGTAACCCCATAGCATCTGGTTCTGGAGTTCCCTGAGAATAAGAGAGGGTCAGAGAGCTTCCCCAGAGGGAGACAAGGAGACTATAACCCATGAGGTTCAGATCTCAGCCAGGAACTGTTCTAGAGCTATGTACTGGTCCCAGCTGATTTCTAATCCCAGGAACCAGAGAGGGACTTGTAAAATTTGGAGGAAAAGGTTTTCAGCAACAACGTTTAGCCAGGCATCCTATATTTTCATTTCTTAAATCTAGCATTGCAGCTATGTCGTATTTTATTCATTTTAGGGATCACTTAGTTCATTTATGCCATGATTTATTTAAACCAAGGTTTATCCATTATTAATTTTGATTATTTTTTGTGGTATTGGGAATTTTTTTGGTTTTTGTTTTTTGCTTTTTTTCACTACTGGGGATTGAACTCAGAGCCTTCCACTTGCTAGTCAGACATTCTACCACTTGAGCCATGCATCCAGCTCTTTTGACTTTAGTTTGGTTTTCAGATATGATCTCCTGCTTTTCTCCAGGCTGGCCTCAGATCATGGTCCTGCACGGTTTGCCTCCCAAGTACCTAGAAGGCATGACCCATCATACCTGGTTTTAATTTTTTGATCATACAGAATACTTCTTAAAATAATGTTTTCAAAAAGGGTGCATATGTCACACATTGTGGTGCACACCTATAATCATAGCACTTGGGAGATGAAGGCAAGGGTATCACAAGTTCAAGGCCAAGACCTTCCCTTAAAAAAAAAAGAGGAAAAAAGAAACCCAGAGAGAGAGACAGACAGAGAGAGACAGAGAGAAGGTAGGTAAGAATGCTTCCTAACCCTTAACATACATGCCTATCTCCATTGTTCCTTACATATAAATGGCAGTTTGTGTTCAGTAGAAATTAATAGAAGGTCTGTCTTATAACAGATTGAAGAACAAAACATATATCTGTCTGCCTAGATACTTGTACTACACATGTATACAAGACAAACTGCTCATCTAAGAATAATTTATTCTACTTTATTTTACATGGCCAAGGAAGACTGTTAACTGCCTGAAGGCAGAATCTATACCTCACTTATCTTTGAATGTATGTGTAAGTATACTCACCAAATACAGGTTTTCTCACTGTGCTCAGTCCTGGAACAGGATATTTACTAAGAACTGGTTGAATGAATACTCAAATCCGATAATACATATAAGGAAGGAACAACAGGATGAGGAAAAGCAAAAAGTTGAAGAATGCATGACACTACAAATAACCTCATTTGCTAAAGTCTCATATATGGAATAAAGAGCCAATGCAAATACAAACAATATTATGAAAAACAGGTCATGCTAAGGAAAGTCACATATGAGAGGGAGAAGGTAAAAGAAGGAAGTTAAGAAGGTGAATATGGTTGATATACTTCCTATACAATAATGAATACAGAATTTTTAAACCTGTTGAAATCACCATTAGAATGGGACTAGGGAAGAAAGGTCAAATTTAGAGGGAATGACCCAATTCAGGTTATAATAAATGGAAATGCCACAGTGAAACACCCTGTTATAGATATCTGTGTAGCTATCTTAAATGAACAAAAATGTCATTGTTTTTATTAAAAATGGAAAATAGGAAGGCAGGTCAGGTCCTTTCTGAGGGGTTGGTATCAGTAAGAGGGGTAAGGTTACAAGACTGGGATGTAGGAAGGTGAATATGGTACAAATATTATCCATACATGTATGTAAATGGAAGAATGAGACCTGTTGAAACTATTCTGGGAATGGGGTGGGGGGATAGCGGAGAATGACGGAGGGGGTGAATTGTAAGAACTTTTGTAAATGTCACATTGTACAACCAGTTAACAATAATAAAAAAATGTTTTTAAATCTATGTAGAAATACAGTAGAAAATGGAGACAGCTCACTACCATATTGTGGGAGTTAAAGACTTTTCTTTTTTAACATGAGCAGCACTAGAGCTTTGAGATTAGTGAGGGAGAAAGCTACTTATTTAATAAACTACAGAGGCCTGTTTCCCATCAGTTATGTTATACCAGCAGCTTTATAGGCACTGAATTATGGTGTATAGTTGCAGGTAATGACTCAGTGGGATGAGATGGTCAAGTCCAGAGTTATTGAATTCTTGCTTTCCGGAAGCCTTGGCCATCCTTGCACAAGGCACCATATATTTCACTGTCCTTTAATACTTAAGGGACAACTCATGTGCCTTTTCATAATAGCTCATCAGTCCTTAGGACTTTTTGACCTCCTATTTTCTATATTATTCCAATAAGATGAACGAAAAAGGACCTTTCTTTTCACTTGCCTAAGTCTGACTAATGAATCGTCTCTTAGCAAACTATACTAAATGTCTTCTTCTGCCATGGAATTTTACTAACAACTGTTAGTTAGTAACAAATTATGTTAATTTCTAAAATAATTTATTTAGAAATCTTAGTTTATAAAAAGTCTCTCATATGTAATGCTATTTGCTGAAATGCCAGAATAAAGTAAATGGATGAAAAACACTAATTAAAACAAGGGGTTCATTTGGTTTTGTTTCTGTATAAAAAAAACTCTGAGAATTGTCTCACCCAAAATATTTGCCTACAATCTCATGGAATTTCCACACCTGTGAAAGTCCATTCATAGAGTCCCGTTTCCCAGAGGCCTGGGTAACCTGACCTCAAAACCTGATTTAGTCTATATTAAATTATGTCCTTTTGTGAGTTTTTTCCTTTTCCTTCTTATCTATTTCAAGGCAAAAACAGAAAGAGAGGAAATCATGGGATAAGCAATAAGTGCTAATTGCTTACCAGATAAGCAATAAGTGCTAATTATTTAGAAACTTCTCTACTAAGACCACAAAACATTGTAAATTTGTTGGTTTCCTAATTTCTCAATGTAGAAATCAGTCTGTATTTATCTGGTTTAAAATCTAATTTTAGTTCCTTACTCCACAAACGTTTGTGAGAACCTTTACAAGATACCATGTAAGGAATAATGGGAGAAGCAGAGGAACTAAGACATAGTCTGTGTCCTCAAGGAGACTGTAACCTAATAGAGGTACTCAAAGCCTTGCATGAAGAATGACAATGCAAAGCACTGTGACTTGTGAAAAATACAGATCATATGATAGTGCGCCATGAGAGCCCAGGAGAAAAGGAGAGTAGGGTTATTAGGGTACATCAAGAAAGACCTCTCAGGGTTTTATCTGGATTATGAATAATGGATAGGATAATAAATGAGGAGAGTAGGAAAGAGGTTATCCTTGGTAAAAAGAACAAAGTAATGCCTGGCACCCATATGTAGCTATTACACAGAACAAGCAAAGAACGTGGAAAGGCAAGGAGCAGGGCAGTCCAAGACCTTCATTATTATAGTGAGCAGTTTGTTCTGCTGAAAGCAAATGAGAAGGAGAGCTGTGGATAAACAGACGGGGAAAGTGGGCTGGAGCAATGGAGAAAGTGAAGCTGTTAAAGAGTTTGGAACACTTTAGTGGGAACAGAATCAGATGTAAAATTGAAGGGCAGAGCTGGGCGCTGGGGGCCATAGACTAATGAGGTGCATCACCACCACTCCAATACATCAGCCTGCATGTGGGTTGGGAAGCACTGGAAACACTCGTAAATGTGACAGAATAGGAAATAAGACTGTATTTCAAATTGGTACCCAACTGTGCAGCAATTGTCCTGGAGCTAATCCTTTTGTCACAGTAAAAATGGCTTTTTATCTTCAAACTGGAAACTGAAGACATGATGAGCAATCACTTATAGGTTGGAGTCGCCACTACCATGCCAGGGTATTCATGTCTGCTCTCACATCCACACAGAGGACTATTTTACAGATGGTGAGCTGTTGTGGACCATCTCTTGCCCCAGTGTCTTCAATTCCCAGTTTTCAACATTTACACACAAAAAGATTATTGTAAATTAATTTTGAAGTCAATAGTTATAATACAATGATGCAATTTATAAAATACCTATCTATCTACCAAGACTGGTAGGATGAAGTTTATGGACTGTCATGTCCTAAGTAATAATCTTCAAAGAACAGACAATAGATCCTTTGACACATCCTAACAAAAATTAAATGAAATAATTGAATAATAAAAAAATACACAATAGGTAAGTTACAGTCAGGACATGGAGTCATACAACTTTCTTAGGTAATGAAAGCACAATTCTAAATGGTAAAGCCAAGCTGAACATCATAAAGACATGACACAATCCACATATTTCCCATGTGAACCCACTTT
Source organism: Castor canadensis (assembly GCF_047511655.1). NCBI lineage: Eukaryota > Metazoa > Chordata > Mammalia > Rodentia > Castoridae > Castor > Castor canadensis. The sequence continues at coordinate 88,420,007 of NC_133394.1, forward strand.
TTGATCATCTTGGGGTGTTTGGGTTCTGAAAGAATGAGTATCAGTTGGTCTTCTAGCCTTTATACTAATGGAAATTTGTATTTGCTCTCAACAACTTTTACACAAAAGGGTGCTTTTGAAAAAGCTATTAAAGCAATATCTTCTATTTGCTTCCTTATTGTTTACTTCATCAGAAGTTATACTTGCTTTTAGCACTATTTACAATAACCAAGTTATATAATCAGCCCAGGTGCCCAACAATTAGTGAATGGAGAAAGAAAATGCAGTACATACATACAATGGAATGTTATTCAGCAATAAAAAAGAATGAAATTATGTCATTTGCAGAAAAATGGATGGGACTGGAAATCATTAAGTTGAGTGAGATAAGCCAGTTCAGAAAGAAACAACCACATATTTTCACTCATACGTGGAATATAGATCTAAAATAATAAATAAAATAATAATAGTAATAGGATGTGATTGTAGAAGGAGTACTGTTGGGGAGCATAACCAGTGGGTGGGAGAAGAGGGAAATGGGAGGGTGATGGGGAATGAATATGTTTAAAGTACATTATATACATGTATGAAAACAGGGTAATGAAACCCACTAAAAACTATTAAAAGGGCTAAGAAAGAGTAATATAGACAAGATGAATCCTTTGTACAATTAATTTATGCTAATAAAAAATTAAAAAGTATTTGTTGAAAAAAGAAATTACATTGCTTAATTCTGTCTACAGGCAAGACAGAATGCCTAGCCTGCTCCCATGTTCTATTCTGTATAGCTTTGTAATGATCTCTGTGGAAATCAAACAAAATGAACCAGTCAACTTCAATCTGTAATAATCAAAATAGTGAAATCTATTTTTAAAAGTATGAATGAACCTTTGTAAATCTTTTCATTAGAAAAATAGTCCCTATAATATAATGCACCATAAGAGAAGTCTAAAGCTGGACTGAAGAATTTCAGTACATTTTTACTCAAAATTATTTCATGAAATTTTATTTCTGAGGATTGAATTTATAGCTATTGGTTAAATCATAGTAAATGGAACAAGTATCTATAACAAAAATAATTTTCACAATATGTTTCAAAGTATTTTCTGTGCACACATTGATACATTAATGATTTTATATAATTAATCTACTAGTTTTAATAACAAACTTCTAAAAATATGAAAAACAAAATTGAAACAAGTTTTTTCACTCAAATTCAGTATCCTGGTAGAATCACGCATGCATTAGTAATTCACTATATAGGGTTAGTAATTTTTATGCAAGTGGAGGGGACAAGAGTATGATTACTTGACCTCATTTGCAATTTAGATTTATTTGAGGGACAACTCAGTAGCAGCTTGTGAGCTCTGAACTCATTTTTTAGGCCTGAATCACATGCTAGCTAATCCAGAAAGGTTGCCAAATTTTTACTAGATATGTGACCACAACCTCAACGATATTACCAAATAGTATCAGTGATAAAGGGTACATTTTAATTTTTAAGTTGACTTAATTCAGCAAATACTTATTGCACAACCCCTAGACATTTGTTAGGAGAATCTTCTTAAAAGTGTGACATAGTCCTTGTCTATGTAGCCTCATTAACTTATCCACAGACATTCAATGCAACTACTGCTTCAGCACATCTGTATTTCAGGCAGTGATTTGCATGGATAAAGATAACAATGCTGTACAGAAAGGGCAAAGCCCCACTCTTCATGATACTTAACACAGATGTTAATACGTGTGCCAAAATGAAGAGCACAAATAATTAGGCAAGTATAACCAGAAAGATGAAATTCCTCTAAACTAACTGAAGAGTAATTTTATGTGAATGTTGTGGTTAGTAACGGAACTAACCGTTAGGAAATTTCCTAACATTTCCGTTAGGAAATGAAGCCTATCTTTCGGAGCATGAGCAGGGAACATCCCATACCCCTTCACAATACTTCAGCTGCATCTGTTTTACCTTCCTCAGATATTTCATTTGCAAAAAGATTCTATTCAGGAAACAAAAGAAAAAACTTTGAAAATCATTGACCTAATTACTGCACTTCATTTCATTCCTTAAACATGATGCAAAACTACTTTAGAACTCTGTAAAATTCCTTTGATGCTCTGGAAAAAAGTTTTAAAGTTATTTCCCTTTAAAAATTGGATTTGGAATAATAGTCTTCTGCAGTTGCATTTTCCAGACATATCTTGCTATACCTGAAATGCCCATCCATAACTTGATCCTCTCAGGAAAGCAACTGAGTCTCCCATGAAGGGATGATAGTCACGCTCAGTAAGAAGAGTCTCAACCTGGTTCAAGGACATCTTTTTTCTCCTGGAAATTTCCCATTATGACTCACAACTTTTATCAGTTCTGATTGTGTGAACAGAAAGACATGACTGCAATAGTCATTTTATGGAATAAACACAGAGGAATGAGAAGCAGCTTTACAGTTAAAAATGAGAAAGAATGACACAGACCTGAGACAAATACAGAAAGGAGTGATCATGAGGCTCTAAAGGGACAAAAAGAATCAACTCCATTTCTGACTGAGTTCCTGGGTTCTGGTGACTCATGAAACCCAGACATAAAGGGGTGTCTGTTTCTTTCATGTGTAATCAATAATACATCCACTCTCCACAGTTCCTCCAGTTTCTTGGCCTCTTCACTGTCCCAGATTTTTCTTCCTCTATTTTTATTCATGTAAAATAGTTTCAGTCTTAAAGTCTGTAGTAAAAACAGGGTTTCAATAAAGGTAATAGGTTACATTTGCACATGTTAATCCCTGTCAGCATAGCTGTAAATATCTCTCGCTCCCAATTTCCACTCTGAAAGGTGTCACAGGTGAGTTCACACACAGTGTTGTTATCTTCTCCACTCTGGTACCTCTTAGGAATGTCTGTTGTTTACACAGTCACTTAAATGCTATGGTCAAACCACAATCAACACCCAAGTAATAACACTGTCAGCATCTATACCTGGCTATGTATTTGCTGTACGATTCCAGTCCTCCCTTTCTCCCTTAAACCCATTCCAATTAAACTTTTGCCTATATTTTCAATATCATTGTACAGGTAGCTTTGGGACACAAAAAAAAGATTATATAGATTCAAGCCATGTTTTTCTCCAGCCTTTTAAGTTCTGCTAATAAAACTTAAAATCTTAAATTCTCTTGAATGTTGTAATATAATATATAAATTTAGAAACATTTATACTTAAAATCCCAAGTTGAAACCAATTATTCAATTGCACATTTTAATTCAAAGTTCTTAGGCAAACATTCCAAAAGGCCAAAATCTCTTACTCACTTTAAGTAAATATAATAAATACTAAATATAAGCAGTCTTAACACACAATATTAATACCATAATTTTGAGTCTTAGACACTTTATACTACATTGTAAAACTTCTTGAGGCTGAAAAATGCATACCCATTAAAGAAAATAATTCCTATCCAATGAACTGAGATTACTTTTGCCATAGATTCCATAACAGATGGAGAGATGTGTGGGTCAAGGCACTGTAGCAGGGAGGAAGATCAGAAGAAAACAGACTAGGCCTGAGTCCTGAGAAAGTAGCAGGGAGGTAGGGATGGCATAGCAGAGAGATATGAGAAATCTGAACATAAGGAAGTTCATATAGCACTAGGGTAAAGTAGCCAATAAAATTAAATATAATTATATATGGATTAGATCTTGCTTTTTGCTTCTGTAACCTGCTTGAAAGGATATATAAGGTGAGACCCCCTTGTTCTCGGGGCTCAGCCTTTGGACATGAGTCTGCTGGGTCTGTGTTGGCATGATAAAATGTTGCTTCCTTCTAATTGCCTCAAAAGTCCTGTATCTCAGCTAGCAAACTCCTGCAACATTTCTTGGGGGCTTGTTATCTGGGATTGTGGAGATGGTGAGTTATCAAATCCCTTGTCACCGGGTTGTGTCCTCCTGGACTGCCAGAAGGAGATCGCACCAGGTGCCAATGGACAGCTTGATCCGGAGGGGGATTCATCTTGCCGGTGAGTTGGGGTGAGGGCCTCGGATGCACAATGGAACCCAGTGAGGCACAGGAAGCAGCGAGAGGAGAGGAGCATCACTCATCAGACTGGTAAGAACCCAGGTTCAAATTCAGTCCTGCCCCAGGAGGCAGAAAGGGAGCTTGATCACCTCCCAATGGGACATCCTAGTTACTGCCATTTTGAAACCATGTCTCTCAGATTCAGGGAGCGGTATGGGAGTACGGTGCTGTATGAGAGTATATGAAAATGTGAGCTGAGATGCAGCCCAGCTGTGAAGTGAGTGAGGAGTGCCCTCCCATTCTGTGTCTGTCTGGCAGTCTGGTAATGGGAGGAGATGGGTAGAAATCAGAGTAAAAACATCCTTTTGAAGTGTATGATTAATAACTTTAAAAAGGGATTTAATGGAGACTATGGAGTTAAATTAATTCCTAACAAGCTAATGGTCCTTTGTGAAGTAGATTGGCCTGCTATTGGCTTCCAGAAGGGTCACTAGATAAAACTGTGATTAATGAAGTTTACAGAGTAATTGTGAATAGAAAAAAATACTAACACCCAGGAGAATGGGGAAAGCCAAGAGGCTAAAACTGGTCTTCAAAAACCAGACTTTGTTTAAGTTCAGGTAGCAATTTATTGGGCAGAATGAGGAGAAACCAGAGTCTTTCAGTCTTGATGGGTAGCTTTAGTGCCCCAATTTGCACATCTTCACCCAAAATGGGCATCCTGAAGGAGAACTGAGGCTCAGCACTAACTGAGCTCTTACAAAAATTAACACATGAAGGATGGACTTGCACTAATACATAAGATCTGGTCAGACTTGAAAGAAAAGGAATGTTGCAGAAGGGTTGTGAATGTGGAGAGAGAGAAATGGAGGAATGGAAACAAAATTGGAATGAGGTCTTCATGGATGAAGTGAAGAGAGAGAGAGGGGAGAAAGAGAGAGGAGAGGAAAAGAGAGAGGAAAAAATAAAATGTCATGAAATGTTTGGAGACAGAAAAGGATAAAACGTTTAATACACTCCTTCACTTGAGTTTTATGTCTTAAAAACAAAAAGTAAATTTAAAACTTTAGGATTATTAAAATATGCCAGAAATACTGAACTTGCTGGCACCTTTACTTTTAGGCAGCCTAAACAGGGAGAACCTACCTAAAGGGTAAAAAGAAAAGGAGCGACTTTGACTGTTGCTGGTAAAAAAAAACAAAAAACAAACAAAAAAAACTGTCCAAAAGGTTGGTGCAGTAAGCTTGGTCTGTTATTGAGACAGTCATGAGATGCTTATGTTTCCCTTGCTAGTGGCTGGTCAGATTATGCATCCATTCATGGTCGCTCACAGTGTGTGTGTGTGTGTGTGTGTGTAAACATCTTCAAAGTGGTTCTTAAAATGCTGCTATAAGGTTAATATGATACTCAAGGTAACAAAAATAATCAGGGTTTTTTTTTAAAGATCTCTGTTATAAACTGCTTAGGCTTTTTACACATAAATATGCAAACATCTTGAAAACAGTTCTTATTATAGAGTCAATGTAAAAATTATTGCTCTGTTCTGCTGCTACTTTTAAAAAGCAGGTTATCAAACTTATTTCAATCAGTTCTCACTAAGATGCAGGCATTCAGGGGTTAACACTCTAGCTTAGACCAGAGGGAGAAAAAAAAAGAAGAAGAAGAAGAAGAAAAGAGGGCTACAGCCTACAACAAAGATCTTGGAATTTGGGTAATTAAAGAAATGACCTTTGCATGTTTCATCCTGTCATAAACACAATCTGGAATTAAATTCTCTCTTATCATACAGGGGTCTATTAACAAATGGGTTTTCTATAACAAAAAATTTAAGGTTGTTTTATTTCTGGTATTTTCCCATACAAATATAAGGTTCTAGGTTAAAAGGTTTTACAAATTAATTTCAACAAGTATCATGATATTAAAGATATGATTTTAAAAACAAAAGGATAAAAAAAAACTTTTGGATAAAAAAAAAGGATAAAGACACCTAAAAAATTAGCTAGCATTTGTTGCCCTTAATGCAGAGAAACTAAAGCAGATACCTTAAAAGCAACTGAGGCCAATAGGAAAAGGGGACCAGGAACTAGAGAAAAGGTGAGATCAAAAAGAATTAACCTAGAAGGTAACACACATGCACAGGAAATTAATGTGAGTCAATGCCCTGTATAGCTTTCCTTATCTGAACCAGCAAAAACCCTTGTTCCTTCCTATTATTGCTTATACTCTCTCTACAACAAAATTAGAAATAAGGGCAAAATAGTTTCTGCTGGGTATTGAGGGTGGGCAGAGGGAGGGGGCGGAGTGGGTGGTGAGGGAGGGGGCGGAGTGGGTGGTAAGGGAGGGGGTGGGAGCAGGGGGGAGAAATGAACCAAGCCTTGTATGCACATATGAATAATAAAATTAAAAAAAAAAAGACAAGCTCCCCCAGGGAATACAAAATAAGTTGTCATAAAGATACAGAGTAAGTTGTCATAAAAGATGGAGTTTATAGATACTCATGTAAGTGATTAAGTTAACTAAAATCTAAGAGTTACATTAAGGTTTTATAAGGTCAAAATTTAATGTACTGATGTTAAACTAAAAACTTAATTCTCTAAGCTCATAATAACAAGGCTATTTTTTAAATATTGTATTGTTCTTGATAACATTTACAAAAAAATTGTCTTAAAATGGTTTTTGTTTTGTTAAGATAACTGTCAGGGAATTTTGATGCAACACATTAATCCACAAATTTGGCAAGACAACAAGAATTTATTAAACACAGAAAAACAAGAGGCAGCTGAGCACAGGGAATACTGCTGCACCGATGTAAGAGTTAAAACAAATTTACTTATGTAAAGCCAAAATGCACCCTCCAGATAGGATTTTTAAAAAAAAAGAACTCAAAAAACCACTACACTGGAAGTCAAGTCCTTCAGTTTTTATTGGACTCAACAGAGTGGAGGTGTTAGTCCTACTCCTTCCACATGTTGGAGGGAATTTGGGGCCTGGGATGTCCAATTGGGCCTGTTATTTTAGGGGTCCTCCATTGACTACAGGTTGGTGGGATCCTGCTGTATGTCATGAGCCATATGTTAATGTCAACAATCTGGGATGTGATCCCTTATCAACATCTGGGCCGTGATTTTTGGCCACTTTGTTTCCTAATTCCATACCTAGTACCCGTAACTATTTACCTGTGTTCTCTGGTGATTTTTGTCGTGGTTTTGACTACTAAGGTAATTGAGTAATGTTCATTTAAGAATTGGTCTATGTAGGAGTTAACAATGAAGACAGCCATGTTAGGGCTAGACCCCCTCCCCCTTGCAGATGGTTTACCTTTATCTCCCTGGATAGATGCCAAGAACAGTTGGGCAGTGACCTAACTACAACTTATCTTTCTTGGTTGCCCAGCAACAATATCCCTTAGTGACCTTCCTGGTACTTTTCCACTAGCCCCCCACATCTAGCCCAAGTCAATGTATGACAATGGGCTCTAGCTCTCTTGCTGTGGTCTCCTTCCACCGGCCTCCTGCCTAAACAATAAACCCTGTACTGGTGTTTGAGCCATCTCTCTGCCTCTTCCATGCCTCTTATTTTCTAACAGTTTATATAAAACTTTCTAGATGACCTCATGGTTAAACAACTGTTGTCTGGGGTAATTCTAATAAAGTGGGTACCCTATATCTGACTGGATTATTTGGCATCACTGACACTGTCTCCCCCACAAATAATGAAAAAATCTAAGGTTTTATTTCAAAAACAACTAAATTAATATGTATATATAACCTCTATAGAGCTGTGATGCTGTTGCTGGTTCCTGTATATTAAACATGTTTTTATTCAAGCCTTCTAAAATACAGAATTTAGATAAACACTGTAACAAAAGGTTACTGGTATTGATACAATGTTCTGTTAGTTGCTAAATTGTCCATCAGAATTTTAACCATGACTCTTAAGTTTTTGTCATTACAGTTCTGATCCTTCTGGGACATTTACGATCAAGTCCATAAAAAAATGGACTCCAATAACTACTTATGTGTCATCCAGGTTAGCCTTTTAGACATCTGCTTTTGTTAGATTTTGCTTTGAATTGTCCTTGTCTAGAAGCCCACTTCCTAAAAGCCTCCCTTTCAAAGCCTCTTTGTTGCTTAAATTTGGCCCAAAGGGTCTAGTTGGCACTGACTCCCACCTGATCTGCTCATTATTCCCTCCTGACATGGGACCAAGACCAAACAAACAAACAAAATCCAGGAAAAAGCAAATCCTGACAATGACCAAGCAAGAAGAAAGATCTTCATGGTAAGGCCATATCACCCTGAACGTGCCCAATCTCATCTGATCTCGAAAGCTAAGCAGGGTCAGGCCTGGTTAGTATTTGGATGGGAGACAGATCTTCAAAAGACACTGCTCAGAGACAAGAAGTTTGGAGACAAATGGGGAATGCCATCAAAGTTCAAATGGAGTCACTGGTGCCAGACCTCTTAAAAATAACCAAGGCTGAAAGGAATGAAGAAATGGGTCTTATGCATGTGTGGCTATCTGGCATTAAAGCTCTTCCAGACACAAACTCATATTTTTAGGCAGGGTCTTCTACTTAAATAGAGATAAAATAACTATTTTTATTGGCTTTAAACATGTCCTTAATACTTAAAGATGACGATTTTAACTTTTTTTTTAAACAACGTGTTTTCTTGGACATATACACTGACAGAATATTGTTGCCATAGTAATTCTACTCAGTTAAAAAAAAGACATTTAGTAAAAAATAAAATAAAATATCCAACCATTAAAACCCCATTGAGGGGGCCCTTTTGTTGTTATCTTGTTACTCTCACCATAGTTAAAGTAGAAGTGATTGCTCCTTGGATCCACCACAGTCGAGTCAAGCCAGCTTCTCTCAAATGGGAGTGCATCCCTATCCAGCTTCACCATGTAGGATCACCCTCTGGAACCTGAGTGCCCTCCCTCAGCAGGACTCCACTTCCCAGGAAACAACAGGGGACCAAGAACAACAGAATGACAGCCCTGCGCTAGTCACCATTGGAAGCTGACTAGTCTATGAACGGCAGAAACTTGAGGAGTCAACTCTCCAACAGGACAAACGGGCTATGTTTTTCACACCAGTTATTTCACTGTAATGCACTGTCACCCCTTGTCTGTATCTGCTGCTGTAGTTCTCACCCTAATCTTTATCATAGGCTTGGCAGACCCCACCCCCTCCCCCCCTCCTTTTATAAGGTGATGAAAAATGAATTTTCCTTCTCTGCCAAAGCTAAAAATTTGTTCCTCCAATTGGCTGAGTCCCTAGTCAAAACACTAAATGTCACTTCATGCTATGTTTGTGGTGGGGACCAACATGGCAGACCACTGGGCTTGAGAAAAAGAGGACCAATGGCCTTACATGTAATGATGTTATAAAAATACAGACCCTTAAATTAAGATGATGCTCTTTGACCCTGAGCATCAAAGTGGGAAATGATGCAGCAGGGAGGAGGATCAGAAGAAAACAATCTAGGCCTGAGTCCTGAGAAAGTAGCAGGGAGGTAGGGATCGCATAGAAATCTGAGCATGAGGAAAGTCATGTAGCACTAGGGAGGGGAAAGTCACATAGCACTAGGATAAAGTAGCCAATAAAATTAAATATAATCATATGTGGATTAGACCTTGCTTTTTGCTTCTGTAACCTGCTTGCAAGGATATATAAAGTGAGATCCCTTTGTTCTTGGGGCTTAGCCTTTGGACACAAGTCTACTGGGTCTGTGCTGGCACAATAAAATGTTGCTTCTTGCTAATTGCCTCAAAAGTCCTGTATCTCAGCTAGCAAACTCCCACAACAGCACTATGTTCCCAATGTTCATAATCCAATGAAAAATTGAAACACAGTTCTACAGGTTGCTGCATTCCTCAGAACCTTCAACAAGCAAAAGCTGCTAGAAGCTGTTTCCCATACAACACATTATCTGACCCATGTGTCTCATAATACCCTACCTCATACAAATCCTTCAGCTGCTTCTCCCTGCACCAAGGTCCATGGCCCCACACCTTGGCAAATGAGAATAAATCGCTTCCCTCTCTGTGCTTATGGAATACACTGTCTGTGTTTCTCTTGTACCTCTGAACTTTAAACTCCTTAATGAAAGGGGCTGTTTCTTACTAAGCTTTATACCCCAAAATGAAAAATATTATTTGTTTGAATTGTAAACCTTGTATGCTTAATGTTTAACAAGCAAAACACAAAACTATATTGATTCAGGTTATTGGTCAGAAATAAAGTGAGGGAGCTTTGGTGTTGAAATGACCATTTAGATTTTGCCTTAGCAAGTGAACTCAATAAAGGGAAGTAGTGTACAACAAAAAGCATTGTCATGGGGTTGCCTGTGTGTGAATCCTAATGCCTCCATTTTTAGATGAGTGGTCTGCTTAAGATACTTAGCCCCTCTACGACTTGGTTTATTATTTTCATTAGTGCCGGGGGACTAATAAAGGCACCCAGTTCATAGGATGGTCATGAGGATCCGTATAGATAATGCAAACAAAGCACTGGTAGGAGTATTTGCCATACAGTTCCTGAATAGAATGCACCATGTATAATACTCTGTAGGCACTGAGAGTGAATGAGCAATAAATGCCATCTATTATTATTATATCCATCTATAATTTTTCTCTCATTTTTTTAAACAAAAAGAAGTCTGTCTACATTACAGAATACAAAAGAGAAGTTAACTAAAGAGAAATCTTATCCTAGAAAATAGCATGTAAGTGTGCTTAATGCCTATTTATCTCATAAGCTCTCCAAGAATCAGATAATACCATAAAACAGTAACAGAATAGTGAAAGACTACACCTACCATATCAAAGGTGCATAGCATATAGCTTCAGGTTCTCAAAAGTTAAGTTGTTTCTTGAATTAATAAGTGAGAAAGGAATCATTTTTCTAAAAGTGAAATAAATTCTATAGATTATAATTGCTAATTTCAATTTAAAATTAGGTTTAGATTGCTTCATCCACCTGAACCTTTCCCAGACATATGTTTTACTTGAAATGCAGAGTCAGATTAAGTTAACTCTAAATAAATTTTGGACAGCAACCAAAGGAAGTAATGATTCAGACTAGTAACAGATTAGTGAATTAAGTAACAAGTTATACATATGAACTGTTTCTTCCCTAAATTTCCTATGAAATAACTTGTTATATCATCATTTGGGGTTTAGCTTAACTATGGGAGTTTTCAATATCCCCTGTTCCTCATTATTTTCAGAAGTCAAACTCCAGAGCATATTTGAATTCTAAAGCTTTTTAAGATTCAAGAGATCACCATTCAATTGTTACAATTATGAGTCAAATAGCCATAGGAAATGACATCATTGGTTATAACACAATGCTGCTTTGGTGCTGGGAAATAATTTAACTGTGATGCATGTCATAAAACATCACCAAATTTTATCCCAAACTTAAGTCTTGGTCCTCATTCACTTAACATACATTTATGCTCTCCTAATACAGATTATTACTTTACAGAGTTCATTCTAATTCTTAATATTAACAAAAACTTCTAGTATCAATGGAGGATGCTTCTAAAGCTGTACAATTTCTCCCTAGAATAGGAAAGAAAGAGAGAAAAGCAAGCCAAGGTTTGAACTCTGCACTAACCTGTTGAAGGACCTTTAGCTAATAACTAAATCTCTAAGTCTCAGTTTCTCCATCTGTAAAAGGGGGAACATAGCACCCCCATAATTAAGTGAGATAACTTAACACAGTACCTAATCTTCAGTATAAAGGCAGCTATTATGATTCCCTGAATTATCACTACAAATCCAGAAAGTTCAGAGAAAAGGGCCAGTTGTACCACAGTTTTACAAATGCACAGGTAAATGGACAGGTAAGAAATACTTTGTCGTCCCTGGTCTGATCACTAAGATCTGTGGTATTAAGAGATCAGAGATATACATGGAAAAACAAGGCAACACTTTGATCCCTGCCTCTGCTGAATTCTAGCTTCTATTTATGCTTGGTTAAATACTGCTGACTGTCTTCCAGATAGCTCCACAAGAGTGAAAACAACATGCATAGAATCTCAGAGTTGGAAGAGTTTCAAAAGGAGACCTAGGGTAGCTCCCTGCATTGAGGTGGGAGCACACTTAAATCATCCAAGGCAGATGGCTGTGTAGTCCTACTTTTAAAGATCTCTAAGGACTGAACTCCCCCATATTCCTTGGTTACCTGTCGCAGTGTTTAATCCCTTCTTTCTACTTATGTCCATCTTTATGATCAACTGAACTTTTTCTCTTGCTACAATTTAAAAGTATTTCCTTTTATTTGGTCTCCTGTGAAAGTAAAGAACATCTGTTCTGCATCTTCCATATAATAACCTTTCAAATACTTGAAGACAGTTAAATCACCCCTTAGTCCTCCCTCCTCCAAGCTAAACAGTCCTGATCCCACTGAGCCCTCTTGTAGGAACTAGTCCCCATTCCTTACATCACTTTTGCTGATCTTCGCTGGACCTTCTCCAGAGTCTCCATATTCTTTGCCAAATGCAAAGACCAAAATCGAACACAGCAATAATGCCAAATAAAGCAAAAGGATTACTTTTCACTTTCTATATTCCTCTCTTGATATAACATTCCAAGTGGTGTTCTTGCACTTTTTTCCAAGAATACATTGCTCTGTCTAGGCCTCTTTGCTTGGTAATCATGTATGCTCTATCATTTTGTGGTACCTTTCTCCAAGGCTTAGATCAGATTTCAGGTGCTTCGAATAATTCCTGTCAGTAAGGACTGAATTTAGAAGTGCACTGTTTCAGAACATTTTTTTCTACCTTCTATAAAAGCTAAAATAGAAAAGCTGTGCAAACAAAATAAAAATTTGTGCAATCCATGAAATGACCATCAATGTTTATATTGTGATGACATTTTAGAAACATCTTTTCTTCCTGATATGTTCATAGGAATCCATTTTCTTCTAAGTCAAAAATAATACAATCTAGTTAGTTTTTCAGGATCTTCTAACCAAGTATAGCAACAATAAAGCAATTAAAAGGCTAAAATTTATTAAAAAGTATGTGAATAAGTTTGCAAAAATGGTGAGTTCCAGCATATTTTATATTTGATTTGAGTTTTGCAATTTAAATTTACACTCTGTAAATTTAATAATACAAAGTAAACATATATTTTTGACATCTGCATTGATTTAAATGCTTGAATGTATTTATCTAGTGATATTTTCCTGAGAATTTAAGAGTCACCAATAATTGTAATGTTTTATTTTGAACTTGTTGCAGGAAATGGCGAGGGAAACAAAGTCACCAAGACCACTTTGCAGGAAGCAGGAATTTTATTATGCTAGCAGTCTCAGAGGAATAAGTTCTCAAAGCCCTGATCCCGATCAGTGTCAGGAGATAGGTTATATACCCCCCAGGAGGGTTATTCAACCAGGGGGTTTTTGCAGTATATGGGGTTTTTGCCAGTTACAGGAAAACAAGTTGGTTACAGGATTTGCCACTCCCCACCCCCTTATAGAATGTGGATACAGTTACAGGAAACCTTTCAGGGCTAGCTGGGGACTGCAATATTGCAGAGCTAGCAGAAAGCTGCTTGCAGATTCAGTGTGGGGAAACCAAGGTAAATTCCAAAAAAATGGCCAAGATGGCTCCAACATTCCCCCCTTTGATGCTTTGGTATTTTATTTGTCAAAATGCATCATCTCTTTCATCCTTAGGGATGGGGTTTACTCTTTAGTGACTTTGTAACAGATATAATTGTGTGGCCATTTTCCATTCCACTATGGCATTTATCAGGGTCAATAGGGACTGCATGACCAGTGGCAGCAAGCATGGGAGTATATGACAGTCCAACACCATAATTAATACAGTCCCAAACATTGTTTTAAATTCTCCTCTTGTAGAGAACCATAACGAAGGGTTTTGGGTTGCAAAAGAAACCCAGACTAGAAGCAACCAAAAACAATACCGCATCCTGTTAGCAGGAAAAAAAAAGAAAACTGCCAGAGAAAGCCTTTTGATCTGGCTTTATCCTACTGGAGCAGTTACTGCTATTCCTATTGACCAAAGCAAGGTTATAATACCAAAAAGAGATTCCTTAATGGCAGAACTCAAGCATCACCACAGAACACTGACTATGTCTATTAACTATCTGTCCAGTTGACTCCTCAAGCTTTTGCTGGGGGTAGACTAGTCAGCTTCCGGTTTGTGACTAGGGCAAGGCTGAAAGTCTCATCCATAGGGAATTCGAGTGGATCGCTGGAGTCCAGTTGACTCTTCTACTCGGGAGCTGCTTTCTTCACTCAGGTGTGGTGGATCCATGGGGTGATCTCTGCCACCTTGATTGCTGTGGGAGTAGTTAGGATCACCGAATAGGGCCTTCTCCACTGAGTCTGGAGAGGCTGAAGATTCTACTCCTTTATCCAAACCTGGTCACCTGGCTTAAAGGAAAGTACATCAGTGGTTAAGCTAATAGGGAGTCTCTCTCCAACATGGTGAGATGGGTTATTGAGTACTTTTCCCAAACCATGCATCTGTTGGAGCAAGGTTAGATTTCTTATCTCTTTTAAATCTCCCTTAATGCCCTTTATTAGTGGGGGTGGCCTTCTGTGGAGAATCTCATAGGGTGACAACCCAATTTGTTTGTTAGGGCTGCACCTGATCCTAAGTAAAACTAATGGCAAGATCTGTTTCCAAGTTAGGTGAGTCCCCTGACAGTTATCTCCCCTCCCAATGTAGGCTTTTCTGTCTCTGATACCAGCAAGGCTGTGGCTACAAGAGCTCGCAGGCAAGGAGGCCATTCCTTTGCCACTGAATCTAACTGCTTAGAGAGATAAGCCACCGGTCAATGGCATGAGCCCAAGAATTGGGACAAGACTCCTATTACTATGCCACTTCACTCATGCACATAGAGGAAGAAAGGCTTTCTCCCATCCAGGAATCCCAGAGCCTGGGCACTGACTAATGCCTTCTTGATGGCATGAAAAGCCTATTGCTGTTCAGATTCCCAGATTAGGGTCTCCTTTTCGCCCCCCTTTGTGGCTTCATACAAAGGCTTTGCTAGCAATGAGAAATTAGGTATCCAAATCTGGCAGAACCCAGCCTCTCCCAAGAATTCACAGATCTGTCTTCTTGTAGTCAGAGTCGGGATTGAACAGACAGCTTGTTTTCTTTCCATGCCAAGGTTCCGCTGGCCTTGGGAGATGTGAAACCCCAAATATTTGACTTAGTTTTGACAGATCTAAGCCTCCTTTTGAGATACTTTGAATCCAGAGACTGGAGTAAGAGTTCTGTCCCTTTAAGATAGTCTTGGTGGTTAGCTGCTGCAAGGAGAAGGTCATCCACATATTGTAAGAGAGTGCAGCCAGCTTCCTCTGCTGGGTATGCTTGCAAGTCTGATGCTAGAGCAGTTCCAAAGATGGTTGGGGAGTTTTTGAAATCCTGTGGGATCTGAGTCCAGGTTAACTGCTGTTGCCCCCCTGACTGGGGGTCCTCCCATTGGAAAGTAAAGATGGGTTGGCTCACA
Organism: Castor canadensis; assembly: GCF_047511655.1. Lineage (NCBI taxonomy): Eukaryota > Metazoa > Chordata > Mammalia > Rodentia > Castoridae > Castor > Castor canadensis. The sequence continues at coordinate 88,435,500 of NC_133394.1, forward strand.
GGTGCCAACTGGATGCAGAAGAATGCATCTTTTAAGTCTGAACATGAGAAACAGGTTGCTTCTGCTGGTATCAGGGCCAGCAAACTATACAGCTTTGGGACCACTCATGCAAAGTCACAGCTGCTTGATTGACTGCCCAGAGATCTTGCACTGGGCAGTAATCATTGGTGCCTGGCTTCTGAACTGGCAGCAAGAGAGTGTTCCAGGCAGATTGACAAGGTCTCAGTATTTCATAGTTCAAGAGTCTCTGGAGGTGATGAGATATCCCTTTTCGTGCCCTCATCAGGGTTGGGTATTGTCTCACTCTTACTGGGGTGACTACTGGCTTTATCTCTATTACCACTGGAGGAATGTGGATGGCTAGCCCCAGAGGATTGTCTTCTGCCCATACTCCCGGGACCTTAAAGCACATCTCTGACCCCTTTAAGGCAGTCTTTACTGAATGCAATCTCCATTCCTCTTCCCTAGGAGTGATAAGAGCTAAGATCTTAGCAAGCTCTGAGCCAAAGCTGAAAGCCACTTGTCCATCCTCCTGAAAACTGATTTGGGCCATCAGCTTACTTAGCAGGTCTTGGCCCATCAGTGCCACTGGACATTCTGGTATATAGAGAAACTCATGAGTCACAATATGCCCTCCCAGAGTATGTTTTCAGGGCTGGAGAAATGGGCAGCGGGTCTGGGTCCCTGTTGTCCCTGAAATAATCTGGTGGGGTCTATTTTGAGCTTGGTTCTACCCATCAGGTCACCACCAAATGTCCAGCACCAGTGTCCGCCATAAAATCTACAGGTTGGCCCCCTACCAACATACAGACCATGGGCTCTTGGGGGCCAAGGAGGAAAGAGCCAAGTTAGCCCTAATCATCAGTCTGCTCAATGCCTGCAAGCCCCACAAAGTCCTCTTTCTCTTTTTTCTTTCTGTGCCTGGGGTGGAGCTGTGAGCACTCACTTTTCCAGTGTCCCTCTTGGCAACAGAAGGCACATTGATTCTTCTTTAGGGGTGCTGATCCCTGGGGCCATGCTTGTGGGGAGCTTCCTAGGGGCCCCCTTTGCCTCTTTCTTGGCCTTCACCCCAACTGGAACTTTGTCCTCCCCATCCATTTAATGCTGCTGCCAGGAGATCTACCTTTTTCTCTGGTCTCAGTTGACAAACACCTTAGTTGCCACTTTCAGGAGCTGGGAGGCATTCATGCCTGCAAATCCTTCTAATTTTTGTAACTTTCTTCTGATGTCCCCCTGGGCTTCTCCCACGAAAGTGACATTGATCATTCACCATATTTTAGGAACCTCAGGATTGAAAGGAGAATATAGATGGTATGCTTCACATAGTCTCTCATAGGACTGTGCTGGACTCTCATCAGAATTCTGTAAGATCTTTGAGTCTTTGTTCATGTTTATGGTCTTTCTTCCCCCTTCTCTTAGACCTGCCATCAGAGCCTCTCTGAGTTCTCTCAGAGCCTCTCTATGTCTGTGTAAATTGTCTTGGCCTTCTGCTTCATTTGGGTCCCATGCAGGTTCGGCTTCTGGAAAAGCTGTCTGGCCATAGGCTCATTCATCATTTGTTCCATTAGGGGCATGAGCCTCAAGCCAATGTAGGGCTGCTTGGACAACTCATCTCTGTTCCTCCTTGCTAAGGAGTGTTTGGACCACTGGGGGAAGAGCTTTTTTTCTCTTTTTCTTTAATAGTCTCAGTATTTGTTGTCCTTGCTATTATAATCTTACAATTGTCTTCAAAACATCTCTTAAGCCAAGGAGGAGGATGAGCTGCCAATGTCTGCCATATGTCTATGGAGGGGAACTGGTCAGGATGACCTGGTATCCCTGTTGTCACTACCTGGTAGACCCTATGAATGGTTTCTTGATCTAGAGAGCCCTTGGAAGGCCATCCAACCTTAAAGGACACCCAATCTATTGACAGACTTTCCAAAGTTTCTGGGTTGTGAGCTCCACACCATAATCACCTGTGTACCCTCTCTTGAAGTTGTCAAGCATACATTGTAAAGGAGTCTCTTTACCTTGCCTCTTACTCATATTGAGACAAGGTACAAGAGGATCAGGGAGTTTGGAAATGAGATACGGGGTCCTCAGTTTCTGACACAAAGGGAGGACAGACAACTTTCTCTAGATGTTCTCCTCCTGGAGATATTTCAGACGTCTTGTAGCTCTAGTGAGTCCATATAAACCCCAGACCAGTGCCCCAAGGGGGGGGTCACCCTAGACCAAATGAGAGCATCTCTGGCTTCTGGAAACAGACCCTGCACACCATGTGGCGACCAAAGTCACACTCCTATCATGCTCTCAGTTGCACATCACAACAAACCTAGTCTGGAAGGTATCCCAGCTTCCCTGAATAATCACAAAAACCAAAAAACCAGATTCAGGAGTACTGGTGGGTATGTAGGGGGTGATCATGCCCCTCTTCTGTCCACTCATGGATGAGCCTATTCTGATGGACCTGGGTCCTACCTGTTCCAGATGGGCACCACTCCAAATTTTCCTGGCTCCTGAGGTCTCCACCCAGGTTCCATTGGCATGTACAGACTTGAGGCCTCAGTCTCCATGGGAAGCTTCCCTAGCTGTCTGGACTAAGTGTCCAGTGGCACCTCGGCTGGGTTACATCCCCAGGAGTTGGGCCACAGCCTGACAGCCAGGGAGGCAAAAATGCCAACTTTGGTCTCCAGTTCCCGGCCAATGCACCAGAAATATTGCAGGAAATGGTGAGGGAAACAAAGTCACTGAGACCACTTTGCAGGAAGCAGGAATTTTATTGTGATAGCAAACTCAGGGGAATAAGTTCTTAAAGGCCTGAGCCCCAATCAGTGTCAGGAGATGGGTTATATACCCCCAGGGAGGGTTATGCAACCAGAGGATTTTGCAGTATATGTGGTTTTTGCCAGTTACAGGAAAACAAGTTGGTTATAGGATTTGCCACTCCCCACCCCCTTATAGAATATGGGTACAGTTACAGGAAAACTTGCATTTATCCAGAGCCTCTTCCAGGTATCTGCCATTCTTAACCTTTCCCTCAAATGGCAGTGAACACTCTAGGGCACCAGTGGAAGAGGCCAGTGTGCATCTCTTCTCTATATATAATCAAATGTAAAGATACAGCTTTACAATGTAAAGATACAACTTAACTCTAATAACTTCACACCCAAGCTATTTTCATATTCTGATTATTAAAAACACTTAAATAAGAGAAAAGTATGATTATGAGTTGAAAGAAGCTTCTTGAAGCATACATAACTTACATAAATAAAAATAAAATATTTCCTCAAATAAGAAAAGCACAAATAACTCAGTTTTTAAAAGTCAGGCAAAAAAAAACTGGGCACTGGTGGCTCTTGCCTGTAATCTTAGCTACTCAGGAGGCAGAGATCAGGAGGATTACAGTGCGAAGCCATTCTGGACAAATAATTCGTGAGACCCTATCTCAATAAAACTATCACAAAAAAGGGCTGGTGGAGTGGTTGAGATGGTAGAGCACCTCCCTAGCAAATTGTGAGGCTCTGAATTCAAATTCCAGTGCCACCAATAAGTAAACTAATTAATTAACTAATTAAAAGTTAGGCAAAATATTCAAACAGGCTTTTCACAAAACAAAAATAGAAATGGCTAATAAACATATAAAGAGATTTTCAATTCCATATCTTTAGTGATTAGGGAACACAAATGGAGATCACAGTGAGAAACTACTTTTCAAATACTTGAGTGGCAAAAATAAAACAAAGTCTGACAAGTATTAGCTGAGACTTAGAGCCAAAGGCACTTTATTACTTGATGGTGGTACCAGAGGCCCCAGCCACAAGGCCTGCTTGAGTTCAAATGCTCATCTGCATTGACAAACAACAAAATTTAAATATAAATGAAAATTTTATTTGCAGTCTTAGTCAAAACTGGGGAGAGAGAAATTCTCAATCTGTTTCTGTGACAATTTATAGAAAAGATGGAACACAAACCAGGAAGTATGCATATGTAGATTTAGCTAGGCCCCAACAGATTGGAGCTGAGAGGTAAGTCTTTCTCCTGACACCAGGCTTTTGGAGTGGGCTATTTTCTTTTAGACATTTCTTTTAGGAAGCTACAGCTGAAAAAGAATTTTTAAAAGTGTATTCTCATTCCTGAGGTCCCGTTAACAATAGCAAGATGGTGAATTGGTTTAGCTACTTTGGAGGTAAGGTTAAACATTCACTTCCCCCACTTCAGCCCTGCTGAGCTATTCCAGGGCTAGCATATGCCAGGGTAAAAGCTGACATGCCTTAGAGGATATTACTACGGTGGTTCTGCTCAGCACAGCAAAACTTATGAGCAACCACAACCCCTTACACATGTAAGACTCATGGTAATATGCTCAATAGAATGGCATGCAGACGGCAAAAATAAAGGAGCACATGACAATATAAATGGTACTTAGTAATTAAATATTATATGAACAGTAGGTCCCAAAAGATTATACCTAGCATTAGATTCTTTTTGAAGAATCAAAACAAGTAAAATTGAAAATATCCTTTTAGGGAATATATATAGATACAATAAAATTATACAAAATGGAAGCAAGAGGATAGTGTGTACAGAATTTAGGATATTGGATAATTTTCTTACACAAAATGACCCTAATTATTACAAAAAAAAGTGCTCAATTTTCATTCACCTCATTCTTGCATCTATGCCCTTTACAACTTCTTTGCAGCTTTTCTCATAAAAAAGTGCTGTCTATTTATCCATCTTTTAAATCTGAACTGGTCTTGCAACTGAGTGTTGAACAGTAATGACAATGTGCCAATGTTAAGCCAGGCCACTGTCTGTCATATCCCTGCCTCTGCCAGAAGAACATGCCCTGGCTAGCCAGTTGGCGACTCAGAGGTCACATGGAGTGGATTTGAGTTATCCTGGTCAAAGCAATCCCAAACCAGGCAGCCACAGGCAACTCACCATACAGACTGGGGAATAAGCCCAGCCAAGATCATCTGAGCCAGTTCCACAGTGGCAGGACCAAGCCCAGGACACCCATGTGCTAAATAATGGGTTGCTGTTTTAAGCCACAAAGTTTTGGGGTGAGTTTTGATGCCAAATTTTCAAGATGAGAGGTAACTGTGTTAGCGGAGTCAGGGATGTAGTCTAAAAGTTGATGATATTTTCTTTTTCGGCAATATTGGATTTGAACTCAGGGCCTCATGCTTACGAGGCAAGTCTCTGCCACTTGAACCTTATGTTTTTATTTTGTGTTCTACAGGTTTTTTAAAAAGCCAAAATTTCAATTCACGGATGTTGCTTGCATTCTGACAATTTTTAATTGTACTGCTGCATTTCATCTTAGTGCTGCACCTACTTAATCTCATGGTCGCAAAAATTAGGCAGCACAGCAAAGCCTGAAGCTGATAGTAAGAATATTAATACAGAATAACATAAAAATTTTCTGGTGTTGTGTTTTCCCCTATAAAATGTGTAGCATGGTAATGCACAGATTTTGGACATGCAGACTTCTGCCACTAACCAACTGTTTTGGCCTTGAGTAAATTGCTTTATTTCTCTGTGCCTCATGACGCTCACCTGTATACTAACCTTGTAAGGTTTTGTGGGAACCACATGGAGTGCTCACTCATAGTTTTCACACAACAGAAAATTGCCACATGCATAGTAATATTGTGAAAGCTTTCACTAATATTTGACTTTGAAAAGTATCTTCTCATCAAAGTGTGAATGATATCTAGCATTCACTTATAGTAGGAATGAGAGGAATATGGATTTGACACCCAAGGAGAAATATAAAACTTAGAGCAAAAACAACCAGCACCACATATGTCTACCTGGGTTTACCAAGTCCTTCTAAAGCATATGTAGAAGATTTATTACATGTCTTTTTGATATTTTGGAAGCAAATGTTCAAGGTCCATTAAACAATGTGCCTGCTGATTGAACCTTGAATCAATATATACCAACATTCTGTGTCTATCAAAAATCATTCCTCTTAGGTTGTCTGTGGACCAAGTATCGTTCCTTTCCATTACAACATGACAGACCCTGACCAGTAAGCATAATCAAAAATATTACCCATAATGACTTAAGTTTTGATGAGCTAATAATAAAAGTGTCAGTTGGTATCATTATGGGTTACATTGGAAAAACAGCCAGTACCTTTTAGGAGCTGAAAAAAATGTATCATCTAAGTGAATTTTATAATGAATTCCAGTTTTACATTCATAGACCTTGTATAAACTGAATGCTGATTGGCATATTTGAAACAGTGCTACTAATTTAGATGTTAGTGCAAGGATTTCTAAAATACAAACATATGAACATATAAAAGTACATTAGTATTTATGCTAATAGGACAACCTTATGAATTACCCTATTCTAAATATTCAAATATATATACCAAATCTGTTTTTGTCCTGATGCCCTTTTTTAATTAAAAAATGCAAAATTACCAGCATACACACAAAAATACATCCTGAGATGAAGTCAATTACACATTTAAATGCCCAACAAGTTAGAATATTTAAGGACTTAATTGAAATAGTTTTATTAATCCCACTTCAGAAAGAGAAAAATCAAAAGCCACAACATCCTTACAAATAATATTTAAAATGTCAGGGGTAAATAAAGCACTTAGTCATGAATAAACTCCAACTAGTTGTGGTGGCACACACACCAGTAATCAATGAGACAAAGAAGATGAGGCAGGAGGAGCATGAGTTCAAGACCAGCCTGGGCTACACTTTTGAGTTCAAACCCCAGCCCAACTAAAAAAAGAAAAAAAGCTCCAATATAGTACTAAAGTTTAATAATACCTATCAAGAGTCTTCTGAGAGTCATGTCAACACTGATTCTTGAAACACATGGCATCAGTCTACAGAATGATACAGGACAGAAACCTTACTGCTAGCAGGCCAGTGTAAGGCACTTCTTTCCTGCAAAAGTTCAGCTGCTCAGGTGCAAGGAGATACGACCTACTTTGGGAAGGAATAAAAGCCAACCAGGCTGAGGTATGTATCCAGAATGGCCCATACCTCCTACAACTCTTAACAAAATTTTCAAATTTCACCAAGGGTTGTTTGTTTGATGACATATATTTGACACATTGTAAGAACTTTTGTAAAGGCCACAATGTACCTTCGCCCAGCACAATTAAAAAAAATTAGAATTAAAATTAAAAAAAAATTTGACCAGTACTCTTCACACCCATCAAAATGGCTATCAGAAGAAAAAAAACACTAGAAAATAATAAGGGTTGACTAGGATGAGAAGAAACTTGAACCCTTGTGCACTGCTTTGGGGAATGTAAAATGGTACAGCCACCATGGAAAATAGTATTGTGGTTCCTAAAAAATTCTAAAACAAAATTGTCATCTAATCCAGCAATCCTACTTTTGGGTATATCCTAGATTTAAAGCAGGTTCTCAATATTTGTACATCCATGTTCACAGAAGCATTATTCTCAAGAGTCAAAGGGTAGATACAACCCAGTGTTCACTGAGGGATGAATTGCTGAAATTCACACAAACAGAAAACAGATGAGAAACTTCCAGAAGATGGAGGGTGGACAAATATAAATTTGATGTTTAATGAGTTAAGAGCTTAGCTTTGCAAGATGAAAGAATTATGACAATTGATTGCACATTAATGAAAATATGTTTAACACTATGAACTGTACACTTAAAATGCTTAAGATGAGAAATTTCATGTCACATGTATTTTACCAGAGATAAAAATTTTAAAATTATATATTTTGCCAAGCACAGTGCTCTCACCTATAATCCTACCATTTGGGAAGTAGCGATCAGGAGAATCACAGTCCAAGGCCAACTCTGGACAAAAAGTTCACAAGACTACATCTGAACCAACAAAAGGTAGACATGGCGGCATGTACGTGTTATTCCAGCTTCATGGGAAGTATAAATAGGAAGATTGAGGTCCGGACTGGCCCAGGCATAAACAGGAGACCCTACTTGAAAAATACCTAAAACAAAATGGGCTGATGGTATGTCTTAAGTGGCATAGTGCCTGCATAGCAGAAGGCTCTGAGTTCAAACTGCAATCTCACAAAAAAAAATTTATGTGTTTCTACATTTATATATATGTGTGTGTATTAGTAATGTATTTATAGATCTATAATCACTGACCCATGACTCACATTTAGAAGCAACTTACTTAAGGACATAATTACACAACAAAATTAAGATTTAACAAGATAGTTAGATTTAGGTTTTTGTTAAGTGATTTTTTTAAAAAAAAAATAATGTAGGTTCTAACTGCATGAGTTAAATCACTTAACTCTTAGGCTGGGCCACAGGTTCAACACTAGAACCCACCATGTACACTAGATAAATATGCTAGATCTGTGTTGCAAACTGAATGACAAATCATTTTACTGCTACTTTATTCACAATACATACAGCAATTAACACTCTCAAGTCTAAATCAAAAAGTCATTTAGTCAACCAGTAATTGATACCCTAATATTTTTCCAGCACTGTGGTTGACTCTGGTGAAACAGTAATGAGCAAAGAGAAAAGAGAGCTGCTCATATGGAGGTTACTTGGACTTGAGAAGAAAGGCATTGCATGTAGCAGGCAAGGAGACTTCAGAGAAAAATAAAATAGAATAATTAGCAAGTGACGGCTACAGTCTGGGAAGACCACCACCAAAGAATGATATATGGACTAGGATCAGAGTGACAAGAAGGAGCCAGCTGTACAATGATGCATACAGCAGAAGAACTTGCTGAGCAGCAAGAATATCCAGTGCAAAAAGTCTGTGTCCAGAATAAACTTCATGTTCACCAAGAAATTAAATCAGAACTATTAGATACCATTGGGGAAAAAAAGAGGAAAAAGATTCCAAACAGAAGAGGCATTTTATATGTATAGTAGCCCTGGAATTCCCATACAAATTAGTTCCTATATTCTAGCCTCTTTGCTCAAAGATTATTAACTTCTTGCAGAGAGAAGCAATCTCCATTAAGAGGAAATGCTTTGTAGCACCTATGTAAACAAATTTTATTTACTTATTGCTGTGGATTTTCAAAAACTATTTTGAATTCAAATATTTTAAAATTACAGAATAAAATTTAAATGTTAGTCCCAATTTATTCTTAGGTTGAGAAAGTTTGTTATCACTATCCAAACCCAGGTGCAAAAACATTTTTGCTAATGTTACAAATTCACTACTTAGAGAGAAGAGCTACCCAAACACACCTGCACCTTTTCAAAACTGATTTAATACTGTGTTAAAGTAAACATATTAAGGGCACGAATGTTTAGTCATCAAAAAGCTCCATTGCCCAATGTTCTATTTAGAGTGAACTAAACAGCCTATTTGGATTCTGACAAAGATAAACCTGTATTTATCCAAACTCAATATTATCAGGAAGTACTCGAGGCTTATAATTTTACCTTAAAATTGTTTTGGCCTTGTGACTTACTAATTTATAATAATTGTAATAATGCCTAAGGAGGAAGCTATGTTCTGAAGTTGTAACATTTAACAACACATTTTAGTCTTTTTTTTTTTTGGTGGCATTGAGATTTGAACTCAGGGCCTTACACTTGCTTGACAGGCATGCTTACTGCTTGAGCCTCTCCTCTAGCCCCATATTTTATTAAATGATGAAAGGGAATACAGTTGTTAAGAATTCAGATTGCTTGAATTTTCATCTTGCTTCTGCTTTTTACTAGTTGTAGAATCTTGGATATAAACTCTTTATGCTCAATCCCCTCATCTATAAAATGGAGAAATTACTACTAACATCCACCAAGATGGCTGTGACCATTAAACCAATTAAAATATGTATAGTGTTCTCCAGTACTTGGCACATACCAGCAAATGATAGTTATAATATGACTACTATTTATCATTTCATCATACATACAGAACACTCAGACCTATCTATTGACTGATTTTCACATCCATAAAAGTTTATATACCTAATTACATTCTTACCAACATATAGACATAAAGAAAAAGACAATGTATAAAGTGCAAATTGAAAAAAGTCATAACATTTGCAAGTTAGTAAAAAATAATTCCACAAATAAATTAAATTTTGATTTTAAAACTCTAGCCAGGCCTGGTGGCACACACTACCATGGGAGGTAAGCACATACAGGAGACTGAGGCAGGAGGATCACAAGTTGAAGGCCACTCTCAGCTATCTAGAGAGACCATCTCAAAAAAGGATCTGGCATTTCTATAATATTAATTAATTTCAAGGATGTACTTTATATTCTTTTAATCTCGTAGATAAGAGAAGGAATCATACTAAATCGATAATATATCATCATCTTGATTAGAATAATTCTACTAGCATGTTTGTGTACAGTAGAAAGAACTCATCAAATATCAACCATCCTTAAAATAATATTGCATTGATGCCAATGCAATTCACTGTGTAAAGTTTAGAATGCAATAATTGAATATTATACATATGAAATACCTATCACAAATATGCTATTTTCTTGGTTCATGTTTACAAAAATACGTTTGGGCAAACAGGAATGTGTAGTGTTATGACATACCAAACTGTCTTATGGAAACATGGAAGAAATCCTGTCATCCCATCCTTTGAGGGCCCTCAGTGTTATTCATTGGAAATGAACATCTTTAACTCCAAATGGATCACAGGGCTATTGTAATGGGCTTTTGCCAGTCTTCTCTTAGAGCAAATGCATGTCTATAGTTTGGAGAATTTTACTGTCAAGAAAGAAAAAATAATTTATTAGCTAACAAACTGCTTGGGAATACTGACAAATTTTAGAACATTATATTGTTTTGTGGAAGATACCTATTTCTCTATTTACTTATTTTCCCTTGGTTGTAACACTAAATGTATTAAAGGAGAGAGGGAGAAAAGAAGAAAGGAGATGTGTGTGTGTAGAACATATTTTTATGGGTTCTCTTGGTTCAAACATATTACATTAACTTGTTAGAGAGAATGTGGTAACCAGGAGTTAAAAATCACTAGATTATGCACAGTATTCATTACTAGAGTAGCAAATGATTCATTCAATGTCTTGAATTTTTGAAGTTGACAGTTTGATGGACTTGAATTTAGTTCAAAAACTTCATCCACATTGGTAAAACAGCAAGAAACTACTTTTCCCAGTTTTGTTTAAATCACTCCATTTCTTTTTCCAGATCTTTTATTTAATAACTTATAATAATCAAGTTGTGACTTATTAAACATAAACTATAAGTACCTTAAGGCAGAAAGGCAGGTTTTAGAAACCTTCCATGGTTTTATATATATATATATATATATATATATATCAACAAATTAGATGTAGAAGGAATGTACTTCAAGTAATGAAGGACATGTATGACCAGCCCACAGCTAACATCATACTCAGTGATAACAAGCTCTCTTCTAACATCAGTAAGAAGTCAGGGATGGTCCCTGTCTTGGTACATCTATTTAGTTGTACTGAAAGCTCTAGACAGAACAGTTAGTCAAGGCACTCATCAGAAAGGAAAGAAGAAATAAATGTTTCTGTTTGCAGGCATTCTATTTATTTTTAAAAAACTAAAAACTCCACTAAAAAGCTGTTAGAAATAATAAACTCAGTAAATTTTCAGGATACAAAATTGACAGGATACAAAATTGACATACAAAAATTGGCTGCATTTGAATGCACTAATAAACTTTCCAAAAAATAAACAACTCCACTTACAATAGCATTAGAAAATACTTAAAAAATAAATTTACCCATGTGGGTACAATATCTATATACTATAAACTATAAGATATATTATGCAAATTGAAGAAGTCTTAAGCTGTAAATATATCCCATGTTCATGGATGGGAAAAATTATTAAATGTCCATACTACCTCAACTAACTACCGATTTAGTGCAATTCTTCTCAAAATTCCAATGGCATTTTTCACAGAAATAGAAAAAATATTAAAATTCAGCCACAAAAAAATCAGATGGATAAAAAGTAATTTTGAGCAAAAGGTTCAAAACCATAGTCATCATACTACCTGTCTTCAAAATACACAATGCTATGACAATCAAAACATCATAGTACAAGCATTAAAAGACACATATAAATTAATGAATTGAAATGGACAGCCCAAAAATAAATTCATACATTTGTGTTCAATTGATCAATAAAGATATCAAGAACACACAATGGGAAATGGATATTTTTCTTTAACAAATGGTATTGGGAAAACTGAATATCCATAAATAGAAAAAGGAAATTTGACCCTTATTTTCATCTTATATATAAAAATACACTCAAAATGGGTTAAAGACTTAAATGTAAGACTTGAAACTGCAAAAATATCTGAGGAAAACATAGGTTAAAAGCTTCTTAACATTGGTCTCAATGACAAATTTTTGGACATGACCTCAAACACACAGGTAACAAAAGGAGGAGTACAGAAATAGGATTGCACAGTAAAAGAAACAACAGTGAAGAGACAGTCAACAGAATGGGAGAAAATATTTCAAACCATATATTTGATAAGAAATTAGTATCTAAAATGTATAAGGGAGTCAATTCAATATGATGAAAGCAAATAACCCAAGTTGAAAATGCTCAATGTCCTGAATAGACATTTCTCAAAAGAAGACAAAAAAATGATCAACAGACATATGAAAAAGTGGTCAGAATCACTAACCATCAAAGAAATGCAAATCAAAAGCACAATGAGGTATCACCTCACACATCTTAGAATGGCTACTCTCAAAAAGATAAATGATAACAAGCTTGGTAAACATATGGAGAAAAGGGAACCCTTATGTGCTTTTTCTGGGAATGTAAGTTGGTATAGTTATTATGGAAGATAGTATGGAAGTTCTTCAGAAAACTAAAAATGGAATTACCATAGGATATGGCAATTTCACCTCTTACTTATCATCCAGCTTTTTTTAAAAAAAGGAAGAAGCTGGTGGAGTGGCTCAAGTGGTAAAGTGCCAGCCTAGCAAGCATAAGGCCCTGCGTTCAAACCCCAGTACCAGCAAAAAAAAAAAAAAGTTAAAAAAGGAAGAAAATCCTGTCATTGACAACAACATGGGTGAACCTGGAAGACATTACATCTGGTTCAGAAGGACAAATGTGCATGATCTTACTTGGATGTGAAATCTAAAAAAGTCAAACTCATACAAGAAGAGACTGGTGATTGTCAGAGACTTGAGGATGAGGGAAATGGAGAGATTTGGTGAGAGTGTACAATTTCCATTGTGCAGAATAAGTAAGTTCTGAAAATCTATTAACAGCATGGTGATTATAAATAGTAGTAACATTGTATTATACACTTGGAATTTGTTAAGACTTTAGACCTTAAATGTGCTTGACCATGGAGGTTTAAAAAAAAAAGATAACTATGTGAAGTGGTGGAGATGTTAATTAGCTTGACTATTATAATGATTTCCCAATATATTTGGATATTAAAAAATCATACTATATACTGTAAATATGCATAATTTTTATTTGTGAATCATATCTCACAAATAAAAAAATCTCTCTGGAAAAAATCTCTCTGGCAATCAGTTCTCATATTGGAAAAACCACTGTGGGCTCTAGAGTCACTCCACTTCAATTTAAATCCCAACTCTGCTACGTACTAGAGGATTATAGATTCATTTCCTAATGTCCCTGTGCCTCAATTTCATCATCCATGAAATGGGTTTTAAAAATTAAATAAATCCTTATTTTAAAGGACTTTGGTACTGAGTGTCTGATGTTAGAAAGTGCTGAATAAGCTTAGCTATTTTTACTACCAATTAAGTAATGGAGACATAAAGCAAAAAATGTCTCTACCCAAATCAGTTAGTGTGAGCTACCCACAAGTGGATCTTATTTTCTCAATGACAGGAGCAAGCCTTTGCCCTCAAATAAACATTTTATGCTAAAGTTTTATCACTCTACTTATCCCTAGTGCAGTTAAAAGCAAAATACATTCCACTTACTCTTCATCTTCAGATATGATTCAGTTCTGCTTCAGTCTAATGCCACTCTAGGTCCCTTACCTGAAGTACAGATTTAAAAATACCTGAGGAATCGTGGTTTTGACTTCCTTGGGTGTGGGATCAGAGCGATAATGAGCTATTAATTATAGTATTAATAAATATATCCCTAGTCTTTTTTAATTGGCTTATGAACAACTGGTGTGTCCCTGAAATGGAATAAGGTTGTGTGGGGTGTTTGTTAGAAAATGAAGCCCTGAAGAGAACCATAATTTGTTACTGTGACACCATGTAGGAATGATTACCAGATAACATTGGATAGAAAAATCCCAAAGATAATCCAGAAAAATTATTATCTAATTGAATCTAATAGTGAATACTAAAGATATAAACATAACCAAGCATATCCCAGGAATGTGATAGTTTAATATTACAAATCCTTCAATGTTTTTCAACATTTAATGAAGGATTAAAAACTATAGGTCCTCTATCTCAGGAAACTGCATATGAAGTGAAATATCCATGTTAAACACAATGTTAAACACACATACATACATACATACAGTCAAACCCACATGCACACACACACCACAAAGAACAGGGAAATTGTACATATTATCCCTTTTTAAATAAGGAATAGCACAAGAAATTTACTATTTACCTATATACTTCAGTGCTTTACAAGAATAATTTCATAGAAGAATATTAAAGTAAAATGATTGAATAAAATGAAAACATCACTGTTGTAAATGACTATGAAATCCCTCAAAAAATGTAACATACTGTAAGAAGTTCAGTATATGTAGTATAATTCACATCTCTGTAAAAATTCAATATTTTTCTAGAAAAGTGTATGTTTAAGTAAATATATGAAAAAAAGCAAAGGAAATAAATTAAGTATTCTAGAGTAGGTATGTATGAAAGAAAAGAAATATCATTGAAAATGGGGGAGGTAGATGGTTTCCAGGGACCAGAGGGGAGCCAGGGCTGAAGAGATGTGGGTCAAAGTGTACAAATTTCAGTAGGAAAAGAGGAATAGGTTCTAGAGATCTATCATATAGCATGGTGAATTTCATTAATAATACTGTGCACTCAAAAAATTGCTAAAAGACCAGCTGGACACTGGTGGGTCATGTCTGTAATCCTAGCTACTCCTGATGGAGGATTTGAAGACAGTCCTGGGCAAATGGCTCCCAAGACTCTATCTTGAGAAAAACCCATCACAAAAAAGGGGTCGGTGTAGTGGTTTAAGCCATAAGACAGCCTGCCTAGCAAACATGAGGCCCTGAGTTCAAAGCCCAGTGCTGCACAAACAGTAAATTTTCTCATCACAAAAGCTGATAAAGATGTGATATATGTGTTAATAAATTTGATTTAATCACCTTACAATGTATCCATACATCAAAATATTATATTGTATGCCATATAAATATACAATTCTTTATTAATACAAATAAATAGCAAAATGAGGGATTCAGAAGAAAACATTTTTAAAATTAAATTTAATTAAACAGGACCCTCACAGGGACTAATGGTAACAGTGCTATGGAATGAAGAGCACATTGACTCAATTCTATGTTCCCATGGTCCCAAAACTTAAAAGGGAGTTGGGGAGGTGGTGACATTGGCTTTGTTTCCTGAAAAAAATATAAGAAAGCCTTCAAAGTTTTGGCTAATGTACTCTTTTTCTGAACAAATTCCTTTCCTCCATTCACACTTCCTGAGCTATGCATGAAACTTTTTGTCCTGATTAATCACTAGATAGATGTTTTTCCTCTCATCTTTTGAAAAGACACAATAACCAGCACATTTACTTTAAGCTCAGGAGATCACACTAGCTAACAATGCACCAATAGTATAATTTGATAATTTCATTCAAATGTTATGAATAAAACATTACCAACTAAATAACAGACTCTTCATAAGTACAGATTGACCATTTAATATCAATACTACTCAAAACAATGTGTGACTGTAGCTAATAAAAATGTATTATAGATGTGAAAAAGCTAGAAAAAAGAATTTTGAGTATTTTCATCATAAAGAAATGATAAGAGTTTGAAGAGAGATGTTTAACCTGATTTAAACATTATATAATGAGTATGTATATGGAAACTTCACACGGTACTCATTAAACATGTATAATTCTTACTTTTTGTTTTTAATTTTCAGCATAATACTCGCTAGAAAAATATAATAAATATTCCTATATCTAGCAGGTATCCTTTGTATTCTAAGAGTTAAGAGTCTGACCCTCTGGTTATTAGAAAATATGACTAATCAGCTGCATAGTAGAAAAGATGTATTTGTTTGCTTGTGGGGTGTGTGTGTGTGGGGTGTGTGTGTGTGTGTGTGTGTGTGTGTGTGTGTGTGTTTGAAGGGAGGAACAGATGGTAAGGGAAGACATAAGAAAGAAAACATCCTAGAAGAAAGAATAAGAATGGTTGAAAAGTGAAAGTTAAAAAGATTCAGGGTCTCTCCAGTTTCATAACTAACGATGCTATACAAACCTTGTCAAGATCTGATCCATGTTATATTGAATGTCACATCAGAGCTCAATCAAGGGAACATCTTAAACAGCACAAGAACACCAGCAATTCTTGAGAAATCATGTCTTCCTGGATTCAAGTGAGGAGATGAGAACCAGGAAAAACAGAACAATTTGGATAAACAAAAACACAGAGAGATCCAAGATGGTGACTAGGGCACAGAAGCAGACAGCATGAGCTCTATGATTCCAAAACCTCACAGAGATGCTGGAGTAACACTTGGTGGAAATAAAGAAGTAAAGAGAATCAAAATTTTGACACCCTGAACCCCTAGCCTGTGGAAAGCTTCTCCACACCATGTTATACTAAGAAAACAGGTGGGCTGCTGCACCACCAGACACTGGCTCCAAACCTGCCTGGGAGACATTCCGCAGACCAACAGGTGAGAACAAAGCATCACGAGGTATTCCCCCACCCAACCCTAGGATAAACTAGCATAGCCCCCTGGGCAGGCTGACCCCCCCCACACACACACACACACAAAGAACAATAAACAAGGAATTGAAAACTAACATACAGCAGAGGGGCAAAGTTGCTGAAAACACACTGGAGAAGGGGGAAGGAGCAAGAAGTTAATCTCCATGTGAACTTTCAGTAAACAAAGACTGGAAAGGGAGAAGGGCCAACAGTGGGCAAGTGATAAGCCCCTGCCTGAAACAGGACAGGTAATAGTCCACAAACCTCATCTCCTAAACAAGTGAGCAACATCCAAAGTCAAATGACACTGCAAAATTGAAAAATAATCAGCAAACCATCACAATATGTTGACAGCAGGGGGCCAGCTGACAGATCACTGACCTTGTCCCAGAGAAAGGGGGTGAGGCAAAGAAGCAAGCCCCCAATAAACCAACACAGTGAAAACCCAACTCCAAAGCAGGAGAGCTGGCAAGCTACAGAGCTGATTCCAGAACCTGAGGACAACATATAAACTTAAACTGCCAGACCTCACTGAGGGAAGAGCTGACCAAACAGCTGCCTCTAAAGGCAGAAGGAAAAAACAAACAAACAAACACTACCCAACCACCTGGAGAGACTACAACAGAGATTCTGTTTAAATACCAACACCAGGACTAGATGCTGGAGGAATAACACCAGAACTTAAACTAAGATTGAAATTCTATTGCTCCTGAATGTGGAATTTTTGTTTGTCTGTTTGTTTGTTCTGTTTCTTGTTTGTTTGTGTTTGTTGGTTCATCTCTCCACATTGATTTCTTTGGTTTATTGGGTTTTTTTGTTGTTGTTGTTAGTTTTACTATTGTGAATTAGTAAATACTAAATTACACCCAGACCATACTTAGCTACACACACTTAGCTACAAACACAATATAGCCACAAAACAAAATTAAACCAAGTGAAAGAAAACAGGTGACTGAAACTACCAACTAGCCTATCAAGAACATAGTTGCACAGTACCAAGTAGAGCAATGGGAAGAAGAAAAAGGGATGGAAACCATCCTTTCCCCAAAAATAACTAATACAGGATTCAGAGGGAAATAAAGAAAACAGATACCCAGTTCTAGTCTCCAACAAAACAAAGATAAATGACACCAAGGAACCCAATGATGCCCAGAAGAACCAGCTCAAAGAAGAAATCCTACAAGTAATCTCTGAGTATTGCATGGAGATATTACTAGACATGGTTAACCAAAATGTACAAGGACACTCAAGAAATTTCAAGACACCAAAAATAAAGAATATGAGAAGACACAGAAACAAATAAATGAAAACAGAGGAGCCCTAAATAAACATCAAAATGAAACAGAGAACACCAAAAATAGAGAGGTAAATGAATTAAAGATGAAAATTGACAATATTAAGGAGGAAGTGACCCATGATATGGAAAACCTTAGAAAAAAGAATGAAACAGAAATACAAGACGCAATGGAAGGCCACTCCAGCAGACTAGAACAAGTGGAAGACAGAATCTCAGAGCTTGAAGATAAAATGGAAATTAAAGGGAAAACTGAAGAGCTATTAGTCAAACAACTCAAGACCTGCAAAAGGAATATGCAAGAACTCACCAGCTCCATTCAAAAGACCAAACCTGAGAATCATGGGCATTGAAGAAGGAGAAGATGTGCAAGCAAAAGGGATTTGTAATATATTAAACAAAATAATAACAGAAAATTTCCCAAACCTAGAGAAAGCTATGCCCATTTAGGTACAGGAAGCCTCCAGGACACCAAACAGACTTGACCAAAATAGAACTACCCCATGACATATTATCATTAAAACAACAAGCACAGAGAATAAGGAAAGAATATCGAAGGCTGTAAGAGAGAAAAACAAATAATATACAAAGGTAAACCCGTCAAAATCACAGAAGATTTTTCAATGAAAATCTTAAAAGCCACTGAGCTACATTCCCAGCAAAAGCAAGGAGAGCATGGAGTGAGGTATTCCGGGCACTGAATGAAAACAACTTCAACCCTAGGATACTCTACCCAGCAAAACTATCATTCAAAATGCACGGAGCAATAAAAGTCTTCCATGATAAGCAAAAACTAAAACAATATATGACCTCTAAGCCACCACTAAAAAAGATTCTTCAAGGAATTCTACACACAGAAGATGAAAGCAAACAAAACCATGAGAGGACAGGCAACACCAAACTACAGGAGAAGAAAAGACAAGGAATCAGAGAGTAACATTAATTCAACTGCACACAATCAAACTCTTAACCAACAAAAACAACTAAATGACACCTCCAAAAAGGAGAACTATAGGCCAATCTCCTTAATGACCATCGATACAAAAATCCTCAATAAAATAATGGCAAACTGAATCCAACAACACATCAGAAATATCATTCACCACGACCAAGTCAGCTTCATCCCAGGGATGCAGGGGTGGATCAACATACACAAATCTATAAGTATAATACAGCACATTGATAGAAGCAAAGACAAAAACCACTTGATCACCTCAACAGATGCAGAAAAAGCCTTTGATAAAATCCAACACCACTTCATGATAAAAGCTCTAAGAAAACTAGGAATAGAAGGAATGTACCTCAACGTTTTAAAGGCTATACATGACAAACCTATAGCCAACATCATACTTAATGGAGAAAAACTGAAACCATTTCCCCTAAAATCAGGAACGAGACAAGTGTGCCCAGCATCTCCACTCCTATTTAACATAGTCCTGGAATTCCTAGCCAGAGCAATTAGGCATGAAGAAGAAATAAAAGGAATACAAATAGGTAAAGAAACTGTCAAAATATCCCTATCTGCAGATGACATGATCTTATATTTTAAAAATCCAAAAAACTCTACCCAAAAACTCCTAGACAAAATAAACAGCTACAGCAAGTGTCAGGATACAAAATCAATTTACCAAAATCATTACCTTTTCTATACAGCAACAATGAACAAATTAAGAAACATATATGGAAACAATTCCATTTACAATAGCCTCAAAAAAATCAAATACCTAGGAATAAACTTAACAAAGATGTGAATGACCTCTACAAGGAGAACTACAAACCCCAGAAGAAAGAGATCGAGGAAGACTACAGAAGGTGGAAAAATCTTCCATGCTCATGAATTGGTAGAATCAACATAGTAAAAATGGCTATGCTACCAAAAGCAATCTACACGTTTAATGAAATTCCCATCAAAATCCCAATGACATTCATCACAGAGATTGAAAAATCTACCTTACAGTTCATTTGGAAACACAAGAGACCACAAATAGCCAAGGCAATACTGAGCAAAAAGAGCAATGCTGGAGGTATTACAATACCCAACTTCAAACTATATTACAAAGCAACAGCAATAAAAATAGCATGGTACTGGCACAAAAACAGATATGAAGACCAGTGGAACAGAATAGAGGACCCAGATATGAATCCACACAGCTATGCCCACCTTATATTTGGAAAGGCACCAAAGACATATGATGGAGAAAACACAGCCTCTTCAACAAATGTTGCTGGGAAAAGTGATTATCTGCCTACAAAAAACTGAAACTAGATCCATGTTATCACTCTGTACTAGTATCAATTCAAAATGGATCAAGGACCTCAATATGAGACCTGAAACTCTGAAGTTAGTACAGGAAGGAGCAGGAAACACTCTGGAAGTAATAGGTATAGGCAAGGACTTCTTCAATAGAACCCCAGCAGCCCAGCAACTAAGAGAAAGAACGGATGAATTAAAAAGCTTCTGCACAACAAATGAAATGGTCTCTAAACTGAAAAGACCACCCACAGAGTGGGAGAAAATATTTTCAAGCTATACATCAGACAAAGGGCTGATACCCAGAATATACAGGGAACTTAAGAAACTAAACTCTCCCAAAATCAATGAACCAATAAAGAAATGGGCAACTGAATTAAACAGAACTTTCTAAAAAGAAGAAATTCAAATGGCAAAAAAACACATGAAAAAATGCTCACCATCTCTGGCTATTAAGGAAATGCAAACCAAAACCACACTAAGATTCAACGTCACACTGCTAGAATAGCTATCATCAAAAATACCACCAACAACAGGTGTTGGCGAGGATGTGGGGAGAAAGGAACTCTGTATACTGCTGGTGGGAATGCAAGCTATGCAACCACTCTGGAAAACAACATGGAGGCTTCTTAAAAAACTAAACATAGCTCTGCCATATGATCTAGCAATCCCACTCCTAGGGATATACCCAAAGGAATGTGACTCAGGTTACTCCAGCGGTACCTGCACACCCATGTTTACTGCAGCACTATTCACAATAGCCAAGTTATGGAAACAGTCAAGATGCCCCACTACTGACGAATGAATTAAGAAAATGTGGTATTTATACACAATGGAATTTTACTTAGCCATGAAGAAGAATGACATCTTATCACTTGCAAGTAAATGGATGGAACTGGAGAACATCATTCTGAGCGAGGTTAGTCAGGCTCAGAAGACCAAAAATCGTATGTTCTCCCTCATATGCGGACTTTAGATCTAGGGCAAATTCTCAATGTTGCTGCACTTGGGTCACATGCTAAGGGGAGAGCACATATGGGAAGAATGGGGATAGGTAGGAAAACCAAAACTTGAAAGTGTGTGATGTCCCCACTTCAGAGGAGCTAATACAGAAACCTTAAAGTGACAGAGGTTAAATGGGAAGGTGACAGGGAAGTAGTGAAAAGGTCAGGTAGAGATGAATCAATTTGGGTTGTAATATACCTGTGCATGGAAGCAATGCCAGGAATCTCTCTGTATAGCTATCCTTATCTCAACTAACAAAACTGCTTTGTCTTTCTTATCATTGCTTATGTCTTCTCTTCAACAAAATTGGAGAAAAGAGCAGAACAGGCTCTGCTTGGAAGCAAGGGGGTTGGGGGAGAGAGGGATGGGGCTGAGGGCAGGGGGAAGAATATATGAATAAAGAAAGAATGAAAAAATCCACAAACAGCAGCATCTCTGATATCTAATATTAATTGAAGACAATTGCTCAACAGTATTTAATAAATAGAAATAAAATATAAATTTTGACAGATAAAAATTAGGCAATTTGATAGGACCATTAAGTGGAAAGTAGACTTTGAAAATATTCTAAAATACCAATTCTATAGGGTCAAAAATGGTAATACCAGCATTTTTAAAACTGGCATTTTCATATGCAAAGAAGAATTCAGGGAAAGAACAATAAGTTATTTTTAAGGTATTTGGTATTGGTCCTCCAACAGAGCAATACAAAATAGATATTGATCTCAAAGTCCAGAAGAGAGAGTAGTTGGGCTTGGAAATTTGACCTACATTAGCTTAATACATAGAAGTGAGTGAGATGCAAAAGCAGTAAAATATAAATAAGTGCAAAAACCAAAGACCTGTCCTTTGGGAGGAATCAAACTTAGTGAAAAAGGAGAAAACTCAGCAAAGATAGCAGACATCATTAAGTCTAGAAGACAAATGAAAAGTTATAAGGTTATAAAAGTCAGAGAAAGGGAACACTTGAAGAAATGGGTAACCCCTCATTACTATTAGAGGCAGCAGCAGGGGTCAAGCAAGTTGGGTGCATCTCAGAAGAGATTCTCAAGTTTGTTTATTCAATGAATAAAATAAATTTATAGAGAACTAAATTAAGAAAAGTATCTAAATGACATTCCAAAGAAAATAGTTATACATTTTAAGTATGTGAATTTTATTTACACTTTGATAATTAGCTGAACTATCAGTAATATTGGATTGTGTCTATATAATTTTCTTCATAAATGCATTTTAACTTCAAAATGGCTAAATGTGAAAGTGATGACAATATGCCATATATAAGAACAGTCAGTTTATCTAAGCAATGAGCACATTTACTAGAGTTAGAATTAACTGCATAAATGAACACATTCATATAAATACATGACAAAGGAACAATGAAATGATGGATACATATGATGTTCCTTAAAAACAGCTATAACACCTGTAATCGCTTGCTTGTTTGGGATATGTGTTTGTGTGTGTGTGTGTGTGTGTGTGTGTGTGTGTGCATGTGTATAGAGAAGGAGAGAGTGAAAGAGGACAAAAGAAAGGAGACTGAAAGTAACAGGGATGGAGGAAAGAGCAAAGCTCAATATGTTCTCAGTGATGCTACTATACACAACTAATTAATAGTGAGCACTAACTAATGTCTTAGGATTTTAAGACTCGGTGAGTGTACTTGAAATAATTTTATTGAGTCAGACACATAATTACATGAGAAAACAGCTTTCTGTGAGTCAAAAATTCATCCAGTATCTTTGTACATAGATTTTATTAGGAAAACAATTGCTTTCTGTGCCATGTGTGGTGGTGCACACCTGTAATCCCAGCACTTAGGAGACTGAGGAAGGAGGATCCCAAGTTTGATATTTTTGAAGCCCAAAAGCATGGTCTTCAGTAGCAAATTCAAAGCAAGCCTGGGATACATAGTGAGACTTTGTCTCAAAAAGGAAAGAAGGGAGGAAGGGAGGGAGGGAGGTGGGGAGGGGAGGGAGGGTTCCATTTGAAATAATTTTTAATAACAATTTTCACATAAGCATTCATTTAAAAGAATTATAATTCTACTAAAATTCTAAACATGAAAACAAAACAAACTATCTCATAAGTAATAAATAAAATAAAATAGAATTTAAGAAAAGAGACTTTCAGCTGATGGCATTCATGTTTACTGAACTGGATTGGGGGATTTAGTAAGGACTGCAACATTCTACTCTTAAAAGTACTTAGATTTCAGCTATACTTCATACTGCACAGAGTAACAGTGCATCACACACAGTATGTACCACAAATCTAAGAGACAGAAATGATCATCTTTCTGGACAAAACCTTATATAGTGTCTTTTTGACCAAGCTCATGCAGCAGAAAGTGGAAACTTCCAGAACAAAATCTGACAACAAGCTATTAAACATTAAATGTGAGTTGTGTGAGAGACAGAGAGATGTGTGTTGCTGGGGGAAGAATGAGAGCATAGGGAGACAGACAGCCCACCACACCACCAAGGCATAGATGTGCAGTGATTGCTGGAAGCTGATTATAGATCAGAAAGCTGAGAACTAGATTCTAAATAAAGTCAAAGCAAGTTGGTAAACAAATGATAGGTGAGGAAATTATTACTAGAAGATCAATACACGAAATTTTAAAAGAAGTTGCTCATTTAGAAGCACTACAATATCAAACAGAAATGTGGGTCTACAGAATGAAATAAAAATGACCAGAAATGAAAGGATGGGAGCAAATACAAAGTGATTCTTTTCCTTATTTTTTAATCATTTTAAAAATAGCAGTCTTTTGTGAAAATGTTAATTGTGTCTTGCAGGATTTATAAAATACTGTAGAAGGCAAATGACAAGATATCACAAAGTGGGAAGAATGACTAGAACTATGGTAAGGCTCTTAACTCATGAAGAGTTTTAATACTGTTTCAAATTAGACATTATATATAAATTGAAGATATACATCACAAACTCTTCAGCAACTGCTAATGATTTCAAGAGCAATCACTAACAAAAAAGTTTGAAAAGGTATAAATAATAAGTCAATGGTGAAGATTATGCTGGAGTCATTTTTTTAATTTAAATTCAAAGAAAGGCAAGGAAAGGGGGGAGAAGAACAAAGAGTAGCTTGAACAAATCCGAAAGAGTTAATAAGATGGTATTTAAATCCAGGGACAGCTATGTTTGCTAATAAATAGATTAGGTGGTCCTGATATGCAAATTTAAGGTAATAACTGACAGATAACTTTCTAAAAAACAAGAGTCAAACATGTAATGCTCATTCATTTTAAATATATAAGTACAAGTAAAAGTAAAATGGTGAGAATAATATATCATGCAAATATTCTTTAAAAGAAAGCTCAAGTGACTATGTGAATATCAGAATAAAGTAAATTTCAGGAAATGAAATTTTGTCAGGAGTAAAGATGATAGTAAATAATGATATAGGAGTCAATTTTATTTGAAGAAGTAGTAAAAATTACGAAGGTCATGCATCTACTATCAAAATACATAATAGATAAAAGTAACTAAAACAAAAAAGATGAACAGACAAATCCATAATTATAGTTGGAGACTGCAGCACTCATCTCTGGGTAATCTCCAGAACAAGTAGACAGCAAGGATACAGAGGACCTACACCACACACGGAGGGGCCAGGTAACAAGAGGAGTTCTGGCTGAGGTTTAGCCTACAGTATGCTCATGGGTGCACTCAGAGATCATTGATGTGAATGTCTAATTCAGACCGTCATACCTGGCCACTTCATACCTTTCTCCAGTTACACTACAGCCTTACTCAGTGTACTAGTTTCTTAGGACTATTGTAACAAAGTACCACAAACTGGTTGGCTTAAAACAACAGAAATTTGTTTCAAAATTGTGGAGGGCTAGAAGTCCAAAATCAAGGTACCTCAGCAGGTATGTGCTTCTCTGACACGTATAGGAGAATCCTTCCTTGCTTCTCCTAGCATCTGATGATTTTCTGGCATCTCTGGCATTCTTTGGCTCATAGATGCATCATTAAATCTTTTCTTTATCATGTGACATTTGACAATGAAGGATTCACCAGTCACACTGGATTAAATACAACCCCATAGTGAAAACTAATTATAACTGCAATGATTATTCCTAAACAATGTCACATTCTGAGTTATTGGGAGTTTGGGCTACAACACACTTTGGAGAAGGGGAGGAAGAGGCACAATTCAATCTATAACATTAAAAGGTAGCTTTAACAACACTGAGAATGAACTCCCTCCAAATGGGCAGAATGTCAAGTTATATCTGATCATTCATTCCATGTAGAGAAACAAGGAAAAGGAAATGTTCCCTGGACTAGAATAGGCTCAGAAATCTGGGAAGAAACAAGTTGGAAAGACAGAAATTAGGGATGTCTAAAACATGTGAATGGACATATGGAAATAAATACAAAGGTATGAAGATTTTTATACCAGGTCAGTGAACAGAAATGTTACAACAACCTAGTTAACAACTAAGCTAGCCAGAGCATAGAAATTATGTCAAGGGAATGATAACAG
The DNA here is from genome assembly GCF_047511655.1 of Castor canadensis. Taxonomy (NCBI): domain Eukaryota; kingdom Metazoa; phylum Chordata; class Mammalia; order Rodentia; family Castoridae; genus Castor; species Castor canadensis. The sequence continues at coordinate 88,461,442 of NC_133394.1, forward strand.
GTGATTAAAATCCCCAACTAACTAATCAACAACATATGAGCAAAGCTCAAAATAGAGACATGGGAAGAAAGAGAAGGCAGGGGAATATGATTCCTCGAAGGGCTCATGGGATTTGCCAAAGTCAAAAGAATGATGATAAAAATGTTTAATGAGCTTCAAATTGATCTTAATGAGGACATACAAAAACAACTCAAGGAATCCCAAGAGAACACAGATTAAAAAATACTCAAGAAGACACAGAAACATCTAAATGAAATCAAAGAGGTTATCAACAAACTTTGAACAAAACCAAGGAAATTATATTTTAAAAAGAGAGAGATAAATGAAATAAAGAAAGCAGTGCAAGATATGAGAGAAGGGCTTAATAAAGATATAGAAAGTCTCAAAAAGATGCCTACTAAAAATAATACACTACACAGCTAAAGAGACAACTCACCCAAACTTTATCAGTGGGACCTCAATCATGATGGTACGAGGCATATATGAATAAAGCAGGAGAGGGGAATGGAATATAAAGACCCAACAGTGTAGACTCTCACTTATTAAGACCAGTCTTGCTCTGTCTACCTCTGAATGTCCAAATGCTAGCAACAGGGGCCAATACTGAGCCCTATTTCTTAAGCATAACTGCTGAACCCTTATCTACAAGTTAACTAAATTAAGCCCTTTTTGTTCCAGAAGGGGCAGGAGTCCACCTCACAGAAAGACTTATCTATTCCAGATTTACGTTTGCTTTTTCTCCGGCTTGGTCTGGGCCAGCACCATGATCTGGGAGCCATTGAATACTTGATCCACAAGCTTGATATCAAATGCCATGTAGCATCCCAACCAGGGAACCCACTTTACAGAAAAAGATATAGAAAAGTCCTCACACCTAAGGAATCCTCTGGTCATATCACAAAAGTCACCATCCTGGAGTTGTTGATCTCAAAATATTAGAATGGTTCACTAAAGGCATGGCCGAATCTCCAGCTTAGTGGTAATATCATTCAAGGTGCAGCACCATCCTCTAGGATTCTCTCACTGAGGAAAACAGCAAGTGTCTCACTAAACTACAAACCATGGATGCCACCTAGGCACTTTTAGGTTTCTTGTGCCCAGAGAATAGCAGGCAAGAAGAAGGAACATGATCTTGTGAACAATAATTGGTGCCAATCAGCAGGAAGAATAAGGTTCTTATCACAGAATGCAGGTAGAGAGGAATAGATGACAATCTTGGGCAACCCACTTGGGGGCATCTCTTCTTATTTCCCTACTGAATTTTAAGTGGCATTAACAAATTAATCAAATCTAGCCTTAGTAGAGTAGGATTATCAAGACCTTAGTCATTTTATGAATCAAGATTTGGGTCACACCACTGAAAACTGAAAAGGTGACAGCTAAGGTTGGGAATTTACAACAGATGGTAGAAGCAGAAGATTACAAAAACAGTTCTGTCTCTCATTCCAGCCTCCAGTGATGGAGGCTTTAGCTCATCCTACTAAATTTGTTCTGAGTCTCTACTCAGAGAGCAAGGTCCTGGGGCTCTGGAGCTTGCTTCAGGCCCATATTAAGTAGATCTACATGCCACAGTTGGTGAACTGTGGCAGAAGCAGAGTTGTATCACACACATATCTCTTGGAGAAAGGTCCCTCTGCTACCTGCAAGGACCTTGGTGAGCTGACACACCCACCTGTTCACCTTCAGGATTTGCCTCAGCTTTCAAGCTGAGATGACACTTTTCTGTGACTGCCAATGGTTGGGCTCAAGAGGGGTAGTAAAGCCTGAGTAACTCATATCATGCAGGACTCCTTTGATTGGCAGATTTTACTCTGGAGCTCTCCATTGTCATGGGACAGTCTGGGAGTGCTGTAGCAGCTAGGAGAATGCAGAACCTGCTCCACCTATCTCCCTTCTCCCATCCCACACCATCACCACCACCAACAACCTAGTAATTGTGCAAATGAGTGGCCTCCATCTGATATGATTTTCAGAGAAAAAATGTTTTAGCAAAAGAACAGGTCTAAAAGAGTAGGTAAAATGATTTGTGAAGGGGTGGGGATTTATCATAGAATCAAGGCTAACTGGATGTGTTTATTTTCACACCCCTCTTTGCCTAATCAGCTCTTACTCATCCTTTAAAAGTCAATTTAGCAGTCATGTCTGCAGAAGAGCTCTCCATATGCTTCACATCCTTCCCCCAAATGTGGTCTTAGTATTACTTCAGGGTACCACCACAGTTTCTAGGGTGGCATACCATCTTCTTTTTAATTGTCTTTTTTATTGAGATAAAAATCACATACTACCAAGGTGCACAATTTTAAGGTGTGCATTTTAATGCAGGTTTAATATATTTTAATATATTTACAAAGTTTTTCAGTCATTGCCATTTTCTAATTATTCATTTTATCATCCCCAAAAGAAACGTCTTAAAATTGTGCACGCAGTCGTTCTGCAGTCCTCGCTCATTCTAGCCCTTGGCAACCACGAAGCTACTTGTCTCTATGTATTTGCCTATTCTGCACATCTTATATAAGTTTATGTGGTCCTTTGTGTGTGTTTTCTTCTTTAATTTAGTCTTACTTTTTCATGATTTACATGCTACAACATGTTACAACTTGTTATGACTCAGTAATATTCCATTGTACTTATATACCATATTTTTATCCATTCATCATTGATGGGCATTTGGGTTGCTTCCACTGTTTTATTACTGTAAATAGTGCTGCCATGAACATTCACACATGAGTATTTAAGTGGACCTATGTCTTCAATTCCTTTGGGTGTAAATATGAGTACAGTTACTGGGCATCTGTCCACTCCATATACAACATTTTGAAGAATTGCCAATTTTCCATTTTCCCATTCCCACCAACAATGTTATTTGCATTTCTTTCATTTGTCTAGCTCTCAAACTTCTTGAGACCAGGAACAAGTTTTGTGTTCTATTGCATTCTCAGAATCTAGCATAGTGCCTAAAAATTATGGTTATTGTGAATATTTGTGCATAATTGAATACAAGCCCAGAGAAACTTCTTTTCACCTTTTGTCTTCTTTTGAGAGCCCCCCTCATCAAAACATCATCTCTCCAGACTTTTTCCTATGAAGTTATTGTAAGTAGCATTTCCCTAGACACTAGCAAATAGGTGCTCTGTGATTGCCAAAGAGTGTTTTCTATTTGAAGTTCCTCCACTAAATGCTAGAGAGGTTACTGTAAGACATCTGACAGTAGATTAGCCCAAATAGTTCTGAGTTGGTATCGTTTTGCAGGCAGTCAGATAATCAAGCATGGGTCCAAATCATCCTCAGCAAATATTCCTGGCTCTAGACCTCCCTCTGCTGTTCCTTCTGGCAATAACACTAAAATGAACCTAGTAGGGAAGAGAGCAAAGTGACTCCCACATGGGACAAGAGGCAACATGTGGGACACATCCCATTACAAAGACAACCAGAGAAGATCTGCAGATGAAAGGGCCTTCCGATCCTAGAAACTCTGGGTAGGGATAAGCCTCCCAAGACTGGCACTTAAGTAGCATGATGACTTCCAGCTCTGGACAGTTAAAGAGACCATCACACAGAGGAAATACCCACTTTGATCCTTGAACACAAAATGGACATGTGACATGGATGGGACTTATCCTTTAAACATGACCAACTGTTCTTGATATGAAATCATTTAAAACTCTTATAAAATCACATATGAATGTGCATAAACTCCTTGTAAAAATCTCATAGAAATCTTTCCACTTCTGCTCCTGGCTAGGGACACACAGAGGACTCCCCTTGTTATATTATATAATGCATATAATTATACACATATAATTTGTATCATTTCAAGTTTTTAAAACTAGAAGTGAGCAACTATGTGCAATAAGGTTTTTAAACTCTATTTAATTACTAGTGGTAGATAGGCTGCCCTTCCAAAGATGTCTGTTCCCTGATGTCAAGAACCTATGGATTTGTTACATTACATGAAGGTTACCGACCCTAAAATAGGGAGACAATCCTGGCTTGTCTGGGTGGGTCTAGTGCCATCATATGAGTCCCTAGAGGAGAAATCTCTCTCTAGGAGGATCAGGAAGCATACTGCAACAGGGAAGTCAGAGAGGTTGAAGGGTGAGAAGATCATAAACCACTGTGGATGGAGGGGAGGCACACAGAAAGCATGAAAGGGAATGCAGGCAGCCTCAAAGGGCAAAGACCTACCCAAAGTGACAGCTGCTAAAGGAAATGGGGACCTCAGTCCAAGGAAATGAATTTGGCCAACAACCTGAATGAATGGAAGCAGAATCAGAGTCAGAGCTTCTAGACAAGTTCACCCAACAGCAGATTTCAATCTTGTGATCAGTTGGGCAGAAACCTCAGATGATCTACACTGTATCTAAAAAACTACGACTAAATAATTTGTCTGTTTTAAGCCACCATTGTGGTAATGAGTTATGACAGCAATAGAAAATTAATATGGTCCCAAATGGCAGAATATCAAATTCCAATATTTTATGGTTCTGAAACACAATAATCAATAGAATACCCACTTAAAATTTCACATTCTCAGTACCCATTGATGTCCTACTACCAAATGTTACATTTTATAGTAAGTACATGGAAAATGTCTAGCCACAATTACTGAGTGTTTTTAAAGCTATAATCTAAGAATACGGTGATTTCTAAGGAATTGCCCTCCCCAACATTTATGAATTAGTTTTTTTTGGAATCAAGTAGATAATTGTTTTGTCTAATCTTTTTGAAACTGTCTTACCAGTTTGATAAAATTCACTTTCGGAATCCATCTCTTTCATTATGTAAGTCAGCATATTTTATTAGATACACAGAATACACAACCTTATATTGGTCTCATTAACAAAAGCCAGTGATTGTTAATGTAGTTGAATGAATCAATGTTTAGAAAAATTCGAGAACATAAATAATGACATAGTTTTCAGGCCTCAAAAGTACCAAGGCAAATGTCATTCATATTTTTAGTACATAAATGCACAAAACCAGTAATAGTGAGTTACTCTTTAACAGGATTTTAGACATATTTTACTGTTTGTATTTCTTAAATTAGCAGCTCAAAGTTGCATTTGGCTTTATTGCAGTTCCTCCAGGTCCTGATCTGTAGAACACATACTTTGGGGTATTCCAAGTTTTACCTGCTCCACCCAGTGTTTCTAAATGACAACAAAGTCCAAAAAATGGATTTTTCCATAGACTGTAGAATGTAACAAAATCTGATTTGGAATATGGACACTTACTTTTTCTGAGTTCTTTCAGCCAGCCTTGCAATCTCTATAGCTGCCTTCCTGGCTTCAAAATCTTCTCTTTTCACAATTTCTCCAGTCCCTCGGTAGCCTAGCTCCACCAACTGGCGAGCCAAGCCTTCATCCTAAGGAGAAAATCAATTGATAGATGTGTGGGTAGATAAGATATTCTTTCCAATATATACCAAGCAATTGTTTCAAATGACAAGTTAAATGTATATTTTGAAATGAGACAAGAGCAAATAGTCATGAAAATCTACCTTTCTGACAATACATTTATCTTTTTATTATTCTCTTTTTATTAGGATATATTCATTATATGAGGGAATTCATAGTGACAATTTTGATTAGGCTTGTATTGTACATTGGTTAGATTACCCCATCATCTCTTCCCCTCAACCCCCTCCCCACCCCACTTAAACCAATTGCAAGAGGTTTTTTGTTCTATTTCATATAGGTACATAAAGTCCATCTACCATATACCTTCACCTTAATCTCCTCCATTCACCCTCTCCGTTCCCACTAATACCCCCTCCCACACACACTGTACCTATTTTACAATCCTTTCTTTCATTATTAATATTTAAGTTGATGTTCACAGGGGTTTCTCTATGTATCCCTGCTGTGGATATACTTTATTTTAGTCAGTTCAACCCTTTCCACTGCTCTCTCTTACCTCTTTACCTCCTACTCCCCCCTTTTTCAACAGCTTTCAATACACATCCTTATATCCTCTACCTTCACATCTTACCTTATGCAGTATTACTAATGCTCTGTCATTCTCTAACTTTCTTTTTCCCTGCGTTCCATAGAATAGTTCCACTGTTACAAACATATCCTACATCTGAGTTTATACATGATCATGCTTTTTTGTGTGTATATGTTTAATAACATGCAATCTTTGTCTCTCTGAACCTTACTTACTTCACTTAACATGATGTCCTCCAATTGTATTCATTTACCTTCAAACCACATGTCATTAATCGTTATGGCTAAATAAAACTCCATTACATATATATACTACAATTATTGATCCATTCATCAGTCTGACAACATATTTAGACACATGTGTCTTGGTCTTCCCTTTTGCCATAGATGTGATAAAAAGAGAACATCAGCCACTAAATTTTCTCTATGGGAGTGGAGGAGAAAAGTCTGATGTGTTTTTAATCAACTTAAGAGAATGGCAATAGACAATTAATAGAGTATCTTAAAAATTATCAACAATAAAACTAGAGACAATAGTGTTCCTAAAAAAGACTTTGAAAATTAATTGCGCAAAAAGAGAATTGGGCTGCTTTCAGGAAGTTCAATGTTTCATACTGACTTCCTTGAAGTCAATTAACTGATGACACAGAATATTGTAACTTCAAATACAACTAAAGAGGAACAGATGAATTTCTCACTTAACTAGAAAAATATTGTTCCCATATAACGTTGGCACCAATAAAAACAGGAAAGTAGACACCCAAGATGATAATCACAACAAGCTTCAAGTTGAAAAAAACAACTTCCCCACAGTATTTTAGGCCTTTTATACTTCATTTACATTATTAATTTTGTCATACATTTTTATCACTTGCATGGCATATCTAAAAATATTTGTTTTCCCATAATTTGAAAATGTATTACTTTACATGAAGTTGCCAATATAAAGTATTATATACAATATTTATTTTAAGTCATTATCATCTTAATTAAAATTGAGATTCCACCTCATTCTAATAAAAATGGCTATCATCAATAACACAAACAACAACAAAACTGGTGAAGATATGGAGAAAAAGGAACACTTCTACACTGTTGGTGTGAATGTAAACTAGTGCAACCACTATGGAAAGTAATGTGGAGGTGCCTCAAAAACTAAAAATAGAACTGCCATACAATAGAGCAATACCACTCCTGGGCATATATCTAAAGGAATATGCTCCAGGATGCGATGCAGCCCTTTTCACACCCGTGTCTACTGCAGCACTATTCACAATACTCAAACTTTGGAAAGAGCCTGGTTGCCCTACAACTGATGAATGGGTTAAGAAAATATACACAATGGAGCTTAATTAAGTCATAAAGAAGAATGAAATTATGTTGTTTCAGGTAAATGGATAGAACTGGAGAAAATCATGTTAAGCAAAGTTAGCCAGGCTCAAAAAGTGAAAGACTGAATGTTTTCCCTCATATATGAAAGCTAGACCTATAAGTTAAATATATATAAATACACATATGATTATACATATATATGTATATATAGTGAGAGAGAGAGAACAAGATTTTATTAGTGGGTCTGACGCGACTACAGGAGGTGGGAGAGGGAAAGAAAATGTTAAAAAATGGAAAATACTGAAACATCCCATCTATATATGACTCTAATATAACCTAATGTACTGCAAGCAGTTAAATAACAGGGGAGCATGGTGATAGATAAAGAGTAAGTAACGGGGGGGGGGAACCAGTTGAAGGGGGGCATAAGGAAAGGGGGAATGAGGGTGGATACGGTGGGTGTATTTTGTATTCATGTATGAAAATAAAATGAAACCTGTTGAAATTGTTCTAAGGAGGAGGGGATGGGGAAGAGGAAGAACGATGGAGGGGATAAATCTAAGATATATTGTAAGCACTTATGCAAATATCACAATGTATCCCCTTGTACAATTGTTATATACTAATAAAAAATAAATTAAAATATCTGAAATATAATGAAAACAGTATATATTTTATTGTTTTTATACATTGTTAATTTGGACATCATTATTGAATGCAGGAACTGTCTAACAACTAAATAAGAACACTTAAGATGCTTGGTTAATAATCTATTCAGACCACAGTGACTATTTTAAAAGTGATTCAAACAAAACCAAATAATTTAGATATAATCTGCTACTTTACTAAGCATTAAAAACCCATACTGCACACCCTATAGCAATCTGAACACATTTGCCAATTATTACAATGCAAAGCTCCAGGTCCTGGGAGGCCCAAGGCTATTACCCTTCTTTGTAAGGTGCTCTGCTTTAAATAGACTTTACTATTGGTGTATGATTTAATGTGAACCACAAAACTGAGCAAATGCCTCCACCTAGTGGAATTAATCTTTAATAGAAAAAGCAATGCAGATTTGGAGTTTGCTTTACAAGGGAGATAATTTGAGTATGAATTTTCTTAAATACATAATTAAAAGTGAGTTTATAGAAAGGACTCAGCTCAGCAAGATTGTAGGTCTCTTCCATAGAATACAAATCAGTTGGAGTCAACACAGAATTTTATATAATAAAGACCATGAAAAAGTTGCTGCATTTATTTTGCATACAAAGTGAATTTTGCACTCCTATGTGCTTTACTTATGTTATACAAAGTCATTTGGGTAGTACTGCAATCAGCAATGCTAATCTATATTGCAACCGTGAAAAACTTATTTAAAAAAAAAACAAGGAAAAAGTCAACTTTGTTTGCCTCACTATCATACTTTAGCTGGTAGACTCACTAGACATCTCTATACTAAGACAACATATTTCTTATATATCTGGAAACACACTAGTGAAGAGCAAAACTACTAATACAAAGGAAGCATGATGCTCAAGATTATCCCAAATATCTTGACTTGGAAATTCTGACACAACTCTTTTCCCAACCCCCAAAATAATGCTTTAAGGAGTGCAAAGAAAGTCTTATCTAATCCCAAATGCTAAGATTTGACAGTTGCCCTATTGCCAGTATACAGAAGTTTCCTGCCAACTGTAAGGTAGATAGAGTTGTCTCAGAAAATAAAATCAGAAGGCCCACTTGAAAATACATTTTAAAGAATTGTACATCTTTTATAATTTTTCTGCCCTGAGAGTCAGAAGCATGAAATCTATGACAATCAGGAAGCTAGTGGCTAGCCACCCACGTCAAGACTAAATTGGCTCTACTAATTTCATTCTATCATTTCTTCTTTATAAAAGGAATATGTGTTTATTATAGGAATCTTTGAGACATAAAACAAGCATATCATCTGTATGCTATATCATCCATGATCTTACCACTAAGAGATAGATAATCATCTTGGGGTATAGTCACTTAATCTTCACTCATGGCATGTGTTTGGGTGTGCAAGATTTCTTTGAACTGAAGTAGACTTGGGCTGTGTAAAGTCTCTAATTGCCTAAATCTTTGGCATTTAATAACACATTTTGGACACTTCCATTAAGTATTCATAAATATAACTTTAGTGATTACATATTCCATAAACTCTGTGAGTAGAGGAATTGTACATAGTTCACTACTGTATCTTTAGCTCCCTGTCTTCTTTTAACAATAAGAATCACTGGATCTTCATTTTTATTTGCATTGGTTTAAATTACTGTTGAAATTTACCATCTGTTCATGCATTTATCAGTCATGTGTAGCCTTTGAATTGTTTGTTTTCAATTGATAAATGAACCCTCTGCTCATTTATTATTACTCATAAAAACTTTGGGTGTATATAAAGTATGTTATCTAAATGTCTGCAAAATATCTGTAAATGTTTTTCTTAGGTCATTGCTCTCCTATAACTTCAGACAGTTTTGTTTTCACACCTAAGTTTTCAGAACACTTAGAGTATATTGTGTGGTACTAGAAAGATAATTATTTTTTAAAAGGTTTTTAAATTTCAAAATAGATACTTATGACATTAATTGCTAAATACTTCTTTCTCTATTGATTTGAAATTCCACATTTTGAATACTTAACTCTCAAAGTAAGATCAATATCTGGATTTTTGTCTCACTTTATTGATTGGATTCTCTGCTTTCTCAACTATTTCAAAGGTAGGATGCTTCTCTCTACATGCCTACTTGGAAAGTTTCACCACAACTCTTTTCTCCACAAATTTCAAGCCTCACCTACATTAAACTACCTGTTGCCAGGAACAGTCATTTGACTTGATTTAGGTAGGTCAAAATTGAAAGTGTTGGAAAATGAGACGTATCCAAGTACCATCTTCCACCAATTTGGACAATCTAGATAATTTATAATACCAGATTTCCTAATGTTAAAACAATATGGCATTTTGGGAATAAATTACAGGGAATGCTCCAAGAAATAGACTTTGGGATATAGATTTATGTATGGAAAGCTTATTAGAAAGTCACTTGGAATCTGCACCTCTAGGATGATGATGGAAGCAGAATTGGGCAGTGAGGTCTTTGACAACACATGTCTTCAGCAACTCTGGAGTTGGGATGGCCCTGTGGTGTTGCCTTGGACTTATATATAAAATGGCCAGACCTTTATAACCACATAATGAATGGAATTAGATAAGAACTGCCCCCCAAAAGACGTATGACTTAGGAAAATGTTAGTTTTGGTGACAGCAATCAGCATAGTTAGACACTCAGTAAAACAACATTTTATGTCATTGATCATCTCTCTTATTTTTCTACTTTTCTATTTCATTGATTTCTGCTCCTATCTTTATTAACAACTTCCTTCTGTGTACTCTCTTAAACTTAATTTGTCTTTTCTTTCAGCTTTGTAGGGTGGATGCTAAGAACATAAAATTTTAGTTCTTTTATCTTTTCCAATATAAGTTTTTTAGCCTATAAAGTCCCCACTATGAGCTCCTTTAGGTATAGTGTGGAGAATGGATTATGAGAAGCCTATGAGAACTAGACATGAGCAAGGCGAGATGCAGCTCAGCTGCTTTTCCTGAGATGTTTATCTGTAGGCTGAGATTGGCACAGCCCTGACGGCAGAACAGGAAAATACAGGAACAGCTGCTTCTCCTAAACTGTTTACATTCAGAGAAGCAGGAACACAGGTTTCTCCTGTTACAAGGTCACACCCCTCTCCACCTTGCTGCTCCACCCTGTTTACCACTGGGTATGAAACACTCACTGAAGGAGGATGGGGGTGGCTTTTTGCTTTGGGCTTTTTGCTTGAGGCTTTTTGCTTTTGGCTTTTTGATGTGGGAGGACTTGAAAGGGAAAATGAATTGCTGAAGGGAAAGTGCTGGAAGGAGATTGCTGAAAGGGGAAAATGAATGGCTGAAGGAGAATTGCTAAAGGAGAATTGCTAGCAGGTCTGAGGGCCGAGACTTTAAACGCTCTCTTTAGAATGCTAAAGAGAACATGGGACAGTGTGAGTCTGCACCAAGAACTTTATACATAGGCTTTAGAAAAGCTAAGGTGAAAAAAAGCTAAAGAGAACATGGGTCAGTGCAAGTCAAAGGACCAGGAGTTATGCATATGCAGATTTTAGATGTGGCTGTTGTTGTCTGCAAGTCTGAGCACTGAGGCTTTAAGTAAGCTAAAGAGAGAATGGGACAGTGCAAGTCTGGGGTGCAAGACTTTAAGAGAGATTATGCTAAAGAAAAGCTAAGAGAAAAGATGGGGCAGAGTGAGTCTAAGAAAAGAGGTTTTAAAGAATAGCAAAGCAAGGTAAAGAATAGTGAAGCAAGGTTTTAAAGAAGACTGTAGAAGCAAGGTTTTAAAGAATTGTAAAGGAGTAAGGCCTTAAAGAACAAAGATAGAGAAAAGAAGCAGAGTAAATGAAGAGAATAATAGAGAAAAGAAGCAATGAGGGTTGTGTGTCTCCACCTGAGTGCCCAACACACCTGATCCCACTTTCTGTCTGTCTGTCTATCCTGTGTCCTTTCTGCATCTCCTGTCACCCCCAGTTAGCTCCAGTTAGATTTGGTAATAACAGGAACAAGAAAAAGCTTGCTCCAGTATAGCCAGTAAATTTTATGTTTTATTTTCATTTTTAGTTAAATCCAAATATATTGCAATTGTTCTAGTAATTTCTTCTTTGACAATGAGTCATTTAGAACTTGGTATTTAATACCCAAATATTTAGAAATTTTCCAGATTTCTTTCTAGTTTTTATTCTGTTTTGATCAGAGAATATATTTCTCATGATTTCAATACTTCAAATGTATTGACTTATTTTATGACCCAGTATCCATGTCTCTTCATGAATGTCCCATCTGCATTTGAAGAGAACATGTATTCTATTATTGTTCAATAACAGTTCTATAAATCGAAGATCAAGTTGGTTGCTAGTGCTCTTCTAATTTTTCTTAAGAGTTTTTATTAGGTTATGTTCATTAAACCAGGGGGGAATCACAGTGACAATTCTGATTAAGCTTATATTGCCCCACTTAAAGCAATTGCAAGAGGTTTCTTTGTTCTATTTCATATGAAGTCCATCAACCATGTACCCTCACCTTCATCTCCTTCATTCATCCTCCCTCCTCCCACTAGTATCTGCCACACATGCTGTTCCTATTATACAGTCCTGTTTTACTATTTAAGTTGATATTCAAAGGGGTTTCTCTATGTATCTCCACTGTGGCTATACTTCATTTTGGTTCATTCAACACTTTCCATTACTCTCCCTTACCCCTTTACCTCCCACCCCACCTTTTCCACCAGCTTTCAATACACATTCTTATGTCTTCTACCTTCACAGATGTTATGTGGTGCAATATTACTGATGCTCTATCATTTGTCTTTTCCTTTCCCTCCATCCCGGAGTTCCATAGAGTAGTTCCACTGTTACTAACATGTTCCTCATATGAGTTCGTATACACTTGTTTTTGTATATATGTCTATCTTTTAGATCTTTCACGTATGAGAGAAAAACATGTGGCCTCTGTCTTGCTGAGCCTGGCCTACTTCACTTAACAGGATGTCTTCCAATTGCATCCATTTTACCTTCAAATTACATGTCATTATTCCCCATGGCTGAGTAAAACTCTACTGTGCATATATACCACAATTTCTTGATTCATTCATCAGTTTTAGGGCACCTGGGTTGTTTCCATAGCTTGGCCATTGTGAACAGTGCTGCAATGAGCATGTGTGTATAGGTGTTTCTATTGTGTCCTGACTTACGTTCCTTTTGGTAGATGCCCAGGAGTGAATCACATGGCAGTTCTATCTTTAGCTTTTTGAGGAATCTCCATACTGCTTTTCATAGTGGTTGTACTAATTTGCATTCCCACCAGCAGTGTATGAGGGTTCCTGTTTCACTGCATCCTCACCAGCATTTGTTGTTGTTTTTGCCCTTGAATATGAACATTCTAACTGGAGTGAGAGGAAATTTGAGTGTAGTTTTGATTTGCATCTCTTTTATAGCCAAGGAAGTTGAACACTTCTTTATGTATTTGCTGGCCATTTTACTTCTTTCTTTGAGAATTCACTGTTTAATGATGTGCCCATTTCTTCATTGGGATGTTGAGTTTTTTGAGTTCTTTGTAGATTCTGGATATTAGTCCCTCATTGGATGAATACCTGAAAAAGATTTTCTCCCATTCTGTGGGCAGTCTCTTGAATCTAGTGACTGTTTCTTTTGCTGTGCAGAAGCTCTTTAGTTGGATGCAGTCCCATTTGCTCATTTTTTCTCTTAGATGCTGAGCCTTTTGAGTTCTACTTAGGAAGTCATTCCCTGTACCTATATGATCCAGTGTATTTCCTAATGCTTCCTGGAAATGTTTCAAAATTTCAGGCATTATAGTAAGGTCTTTGATTCACTTTAAGTTGATTTTGGTACAGGGTGAAAGGGATCTAGTTTCAGTCTTCTACATGTGGATATCTAGTTTTTCTGGCAACATTTGTTGAAGAGGCTGTCTTTTCTCTATTGTGTGTTTTGGGCTCATTTGTTGAAGATCAGTTGACTGTAGCTGCATGGGTTTATGTCTGGGTCTTCTATTCTAACCATTGATCTTCCTGTCTGTTTTTGTGCCAAGACCATGCTGTTTTTATTGTAATGGCTCTGTAATATAGTTTGAAGTTGAGAATTGTGATACCTCCAGCATTGGACTTTTTGGTCAGATTTGCTTTGGCTACTTGAGGTCATTTGTGTTTTCATATATCTTTCCAGACTGATTTTTCTACTTCTGTGCAGAATGTCATTGGAAGTTTGATAGGGATTGCATTGACCACATAAACTGCTTTGGTAGTATGGCTGTTTTCACAATGTTGATTCTACTAATCCACAAACATTGGAGATCTTTCCATCTTCTGATGTCTTCTTCAATTTCCCTCTTTATTAAGGTTATAGTTTTCACTCTAAAGGTCTTCGGTTTCCTTTGTTAAATTTATTCCAAGGTACTTTATTGTTTTTGAGATAATTGTAAATGGGATGGCTTCCCTGATTTCATTCTCAGTCTCTTCTAATCTTTTATATCCTAAAGATTTTCTTTTTTCTGGTTTGCTTTTATCAATTGATGAAAAAGGAAAGCTGACATCTCCAACTACAACTACATATTTGTCTAATTATTGATTCAATTATTATCAGTTTTGTTTCAAGTATTTAGAAGATATGTTATGAGGTACATGGCTTAAATATTTATTATTACATCTTCATTAATATAAAATGTCTCTGCTATCCCTGAAATATTCCTTATTCTGAGGTATAGTTAGCCTGATGTTAACTTAGGCATTCCAACTTTTACTTCTGCTTACATGGTACACAATTTTCATCCTTTTTCTTTTAATCTATCAATATATTTATATTAAATTGTATTATTTACATTTGGAGAGGGCCCACATATATGGGTCTGGAACTTTTATCTATTCTGATAGCCTCTGCCTTTGAATTAAGTGTCTAGATCATTTACTTTTACTATAATTTTCAATATAGTTAGATTTTAATCTACTACCTTATTTTCTGGCTTCTTATTAGAATGACGTCTTTCTTCTTTTATAATTCCAATGCATCTCTGTTACTGGGTTGTTAGTTATTTGTCTATTTTATTTTTCAGTATTTGCTCTAGGATTTATAATATGAGTCATGAGATTCTTGCATTCTACCTTTGAATAATATTACATTATTGCAACATACTACCTACTACAACCACTTCTATCCTTTGTGCTATTGTTGTCTCATACAGTCATTCCTTAGTATCCATTTTGGATTGGTTTCAGGACCCAGTGCAGATACCAAAATCCATGGGTGCTCAAGTTCCTTGTATAAAATGGCATAGTATTTATACATACCCCCTTTAAACCATCTCAACATCACATGTACTACCCAATACAATGCAAGTGCTATGTAGATAATTGTTATACTGTATTGTTCATGGAGTAATGACCAAAAAAAGAATCTAAGTCTAGGAGTACAAATCTATGGTAGACTGTGTATGCACTTAGTAAGTGTGAGGCCCAGGTTCAATCCCCGACACACACACACAGAAGAAAAAGAAAGGAAAAAGTTTATATAAGTGCAATACTGATGAAATTTGTTTTTGAATATTTTCATTCCACAATTTGTGGAATCTCTTTGTGCAAACCCCACAGACATCGAGAGCCAACTGTATTTTTCTTCTCTATCTACTATGCCACAAAATACAGTGTCATTATTTTCCCTTTAAATAGTCAGTAATATTCAATTTAAAATGAGCTGGATGCTGGTGGCTCATGCCTATAATCCTGGCTATTTGGAAGGCTGAGATTGGGGAGATCATGGCTCAAAGCCAATTTGTGCAAAAAAACGTTTGAGAGATCACATCTAGACAAAAAAGAAACTGGGTGTGGTGGTGAGCACCTGTTATCTCGGTGATGGCAGGAAACTTAAAATAGGAGGATGGCAGTCTAAGCCCACTAGGGCAAACAGCAAGATGCTATCTCCAAAGCAACCAGAGCAAAAAGGGCTGGAGGTATGGCTCAAACAATAGATTTGAAATCCCTGAGTTCAAATCCCAGAAAACTGCCCCCCCCAAAAAAATACTCCTTGTGTTATTAAGTTTGAATTCATTGAAATTCTTGGTTTTGTGGATTTATAGTTTTCATGAAATTTGGAAACTTTTGGCCATTATTTTTTTCAATGTGTTTTCTTTCCACCTTCCCTCTGCTCCTTCATGTGTTTATCTTTTGGCAGTACTGGGGTTTGAATTTATGCATGGCTTCATGCTTGCTAGGCAGGTGCTCTTACCTCTTGAGCTATTCCACCAGCCCTCCTCTACTCCTTTCAAACTCCTCTTCTGTGCATATTAGAGCACTTGACACTGATTGCCCCAGAGGTTCCTGACGCTCTGTTCATGTTTGTTCAGTTTGTGTTTCTTGTTGCAGTACACTGTTCATTGTCAGTGAATCAGCTCATTCTTGATGTCTTTACCATACTCATTTACTTGTTCTAATTTGGTTTCAGCTAACTTTTGTTGCATTTTCATTGTAGATAATCATGTTTTACATATAAATAGTATTCTGATTCCTTCCACATATTTATGGAATTTTCCTTAAATTGCAGTAATAAGAAATCTGTGTTTGAAAATACTCTTGGTCAAGTTATAATAAAGGTGGGTTTAGAATTTTATCCTATGCTTTTTCTGCATCTATGGGGATTGTTATTATTTTTTTGTTTTTAATTTGTTAATGTCATGAGTTCATCCTTGAATTGCCATGACAACTCATACCATTTTCACTTTGACCTATTATTTCTTTTTTTCATTTATTTTCATGTTTATTTACTCATTTTCTGGTCCTGGGGGAACTCAGGGCCTTTTACTTGCTAAACAAGCGCTCTGCCACTTGAGCCACGTCCCCAGTTGTTTCGCTTTTAGTTTATTTTTCAGACAGGGTATCATGCTTTTGCCAGAGCTGTCCTCAGTCTGTGATTCTCTTACTTCCACCACCTGAGAAACCAAGATTACAGGTGTGCGCCACCACACCCAGCCTTTGATTTTTAATTGACATGTAATAATTGCACACACTTATGGAGTACAGTATAATATTTAATATACATATTACAATGTGTAATGATCAAATCAGAGTAAATAGCATTTCCATCATCATTTGTCTATTTTTTCTTCACATATTTCTGGAGTCATTTTAAATTTCTTTCATTCAGATCATAAAATTAGTCTTTAGTTTTCTGTTTTGCACTATCTTTTTCCAAAATGATATCAGGGATACACAAGTCCTATAAAATTTGATACAGTTTGAGTATGAGCCCACAATGGTTGGCACACAGTAGTTCTATATATCAGCCCATGGTGACACCAAGTTAGAGGTACCAGCTCACAGCACAGGCCATTTACAAGGCTGGACTCATCACTCCCAGAAGTGGTGGGAAGTTCTACTTTGAATCCCTGGACTGCCAGCCTCCAAAACCAGCTTTGGTCCCCAAGTCTGAGTCCCAACCAGAGAGAAAAATATCACAGCAAATTTCAACAAAAAGGAAGGGCTAGATCTTCTGACTCACCCAGGGGTTTAAACAGTGCTCATGCCTGCCCCAAATCCCTGCATAGGCACAAAGGCAAACCTTGAGTTCGTGCTGAGTATAACAACTACTCCCATGTATGCACATCTGCTACTCTACCTAACTTCAGGGCCCTTCCCACAACATCGTGCAACTGCAACTCAAATAGCAGTTCCACCTGGCCAGAGAATAGATCCTGTGGCCTGGCCTGATCTGAGATGATTGCAGTGCCCATCCAGCAGCTCAATCTGACTGCAGAGCTCAACCAGTGCCCTCTCCAGGCAGCTGCCCCACTTGAACTAAGAACAAAGGCCCAGCCAGGTAAAGAACCCAAAAGCAAGTTCTGCCCACCCAAAGTCATTATCAGCTGACCCATCCAGCATCACAGGTCAGAGAATAAGAAAGAAACAAGAAAGTACCTACCAAACAACCAGAAAACAATTAACAAATTATCAGCAGAAAGTCCTTGCTTATCAGTAAGTACCTAGAATGTAAATAGATTAATATAAATAACATAAATATAAATATAGAGTGACTGAAAGGATGAAAAATAAATAAAGTCCAAATTATATGCTGCCCACAAGAAGCACACTTCACTTTTAAGGTGACAACTGAAAGTGAAGGAATGGAAAAGATATTCTATGCAAATGAAAATCGAAAGAGAATAGGAGTTGCTATTGTAACTTGATTTATGGGACTAGTTTAAATAGATGATACTAACTCCAAGAACAAACATTGTTATCGTGTTAGCAAGATACTTGTGTAAGGTTTCATTATTCAACTAAATCATCTTATTTTTTACAAAAGCGTAATATGAAAAAACCTAACCAATAAGCAAATTTCTTTATCATTCCCTCAAATGTCACCATCCTCCACTTTAGGAACTTAAAATTCTGACTGATAAAACACAAAGTACTAATTTTTTACCACTAGTCAACATTAATGTTTTTAGTTTCTAACTCACATGAAAAACCGTGACTTTAAAAAAGCACTGAAATCTTTTTTTTGGCAGTACAGGATTTGAATTCATGACCTTACACTTGCTAGAAAGGCACTCTTACAGCTTGAGCCACTCTGCTAATCCTTTTTTTTTTTTTTTTTTTTTGTTATGGTTCTTTTCAAGATAGGATCTTGCAAACTATTTGCCCAGGCTGGTCTTGAACCTAGATCCTGCTGATCTCTGTCTCCTGAGTAGCTAGGATCGCAGGTGTGAACCAAAGGCACAGGCTACTTCTTAATTATATTAGGCTTAAGTTTGGAAACATTCCACACGTGCAACAAAGATGATTTTATTCTATCAAAATGTTTATTGTCTACATTTCTTTTTTCTATCTGTTTAAAACATGTTTTTGAAGCCAAAGAGGGATGATGGAAATGTCATCTACACTTATTTTTAGCAGATAACTTCAAAAGAACAAATTATTTGTCCAAGGTCACACATTTTGTTTGTGGTAGACATAGGACTGGAATCAGATGTTTCTGTTCCCTTAAAATTATTTTCTTATCTAGCACACAAATATGTTTTAAAGGGTAAGAGCTTTTCAAACCCGCTGTCCACATTTAAGTGAAACTCCACTCTAATCCAATTTTTGGAGTTCAAATATGTGAATTCAGGACTGGAGGCGTGGCTCAAATGGTAGAGCACCTGCCTAGCATGAGGGAAGCCCTGAGTTCAAACCCCAGCAGCTGGGTGTGTGCGTTGGGGGGAGGGGGGTCAAAGCACTCAAATGCCGTTACTTCTTCCGGCTTAGAGATAGGGAAGTTGCCTACAAGATTTAGATCCTTCTCACACCACACCGTGGCCCAGGTTCCCTCAGGCCTCCCGAGGCAAAGCTGAGACTTGCAGAACAGCAGAGTCCCCAGGTCGCCGTTCATGGAGTGGGGCGGGGGCGGTGCTGGGTGAGGTACACCAGAGTGAGGAACCTGTTGTCCAGCCCCCATCTTCACAGGACCTGTCGCCTGTGATTGTCCCCTGGGGCAAGACCTTTACCCCACTCCAGTCTCCGTGGGAGATGGAGGGGTTGCTGGGCAGAAGATAGCAACCCATTTGGTCTGCTTGTGAGCCTTATTTTTATGGGTGGTGGTGATCATCACCTGGATAAATAACTGAGTCAGGAATGTGACTGCCCCACGACCTGTAATGCTCACCAGGCCAGCCTTGACAGCTGTGCTGGCAAGAAGCTGTCTTGTGTTCTTTGAGCGCAAATTGACAAAGGAGCGAGAAGCAGGGTGTCGGCCCCGAGTGACAGCCCACCCTGAGTGACTCTGGAAGAGGGCTGGGTGGGGTGGAGGCTGGGAAGCCAATGAAGAAACTCCAGGCTCCCCGGGGCGCACGCGGTGTCTCCACTACAAGACTGGAGAGGACAAAAAGCCAGGACCAAGGCAGCAAGGGCTGCAGCTCCCGGCTCTTCACCCCGCAGGTGCTTGGGGGCGGCAGAAGCTGCAGTCTGCGAGGCCTCCGCTAGGGGGCGAGCGCCCCACGACGAGGCCTCCCTCGGACAGGCCACGGGCCCTGGAGGCCGCGGCGGTCACCGCCGCGCACCTGCCCTTACCTCTAGGTAGTACAAGTCCATCGTGGTGATCTGCGAGTCCAGGAAGTCTTCGTAGGTGTTGAACTGCGTGACTATATTGTCCAAGGCGGTCAGCGAGTCGTCTTGGTCCATTTCGGTTGCCCCGGCCTGAGAGTCCCTAGCAACAGAAGCTCGAGGGCGGGGTAAAGAGGCTCCGCCCACATGGTTCCTTCCAATCAGCTGGGGCCAAGGCGGAGTTCGGTACGTTAGTCCCGCCCCGTGCCTCAAATTTCCTCCTCCCAGTTCAGGTCCGGTGCCAGCCACTGTCCCACGCCTGGGGAGCCTGCGGAGCGGAGGCCAGAGATGCAAATGCCATTTCTGGGTGTTTACACTCAATTCTGTGAATCCGCCCTGGCACTCTCATTCTAAAACAATGTCATGCCGGCCAAAGATACAGAAGTCTAGGGAAATGGTCTTCTGAGCAGGGTCAATAGGAAAATACAATAGGTAAATAACTGATAACGTCTGCGAGCAAGGAGCAAGTTATTCATTTCTCAAACGAAAGAACCTCAGTGACAATATCTTTGAAGACCTCGTGTGGCCCCAAGTTCTTGCTTTTTAATTTTCTTTATTTTTTACTATTTAATTCTCAGTAAGCACACAATGGAAAACTTTGCCATACTGAAACTGCCTTTTTTTAAAGGATAAAATATGTGTAGAGACTTATAAGGTAAAAGTTTTTACTACAGGTTTGTTTCCCTTTAGAGTAAAGTTTTTCATTTTTATTTTTTTAACTTTAAAAAAAATATTGTGTTGTGGCACTTATGAAATTTCTTAAAATATGTTGAATTTCATTTTTAAAATATGAATTTAAAGCAGCCCAACAGGCAGTGGGCAAAACTTTCCAGAAGCCAGTTTGGGGTTTTAATATTTTTCAAATCACCCTTGAGAACTAATACATACTACAATGCTATGCCTGCAGTGGTTGCTCTCTGAGAACTTAACTGAATTGATTTAGAAAAGTGTCGCAGATGTGCTGAAAAAAATTATACATGAAAACATTTATTACCATATTTCACTTTCAGTCAGCTTATACAATTTTTAAAGTTCCTCTCAAAAAATCAGGAGGTCATAAATGTGCAAATCTTAAGTGATCTAGATAAAATATTCTCTATGATATTACCAATTTGTCTTTTATTTAACAAATGTATTTTGAAATGCTTTGTACTTAGTAGGCAAGCCCTCTACCACTTGAGCCAGTCCGCCAGCCCTAGACTTATTTTTAAATACAATTTAACCATCAAATTTGAGAGAACTGGAAGAAAAAGAAAAGCACAATACATGCAACACAGTAACAACATTTACTGAGTGCTCCCTGCATTCCAGCCACTATTTAAATGCCAGAAAATGGATTGTCTCATTAACTAATATATGTATTAAAATAAACAACCATCAACAATTTGACATTATCTAATATCTAAAACAACATGGAAATTCAGAAAGCCTGAGAATGGAGACAAAATCATTGTGAATTATCTAACTAATAGGAGATAGATCTTCATTTCTCTGTTATCCAAGCGAGTCTTTCCTGAAAGAAGCATTATTCTGGGTGAACTGAGCACACAGGAAAGCTTAGAAGAGATTCAGCTACTTCTATACAGAGAATATAAATATTTGTTTTTGTAAAATAATATTTAATATGACTTTACTATATGTCAGTCCTAATCTAAATACTTTCTATGCATTATCTCATTTAATCATGACAATAAATTCACTTGGAAAACAGCAGTGGTGTTATTCTCAACATACAGATAGAATGAATTTAAATGACTTAGCCAAAATTCCAAAGATAAAATAATAACAACATAAGTTGTTATTCCCAATCTCACACAAACAGAAAGCAGGGGTAAAGGCAGGTTTTGAAAAGTCACATAGAATTAATTACAATAATTGTTTTTTATTAGAAAAAATAAGTCAATTTGTGATCAAGAACATGGATTGGCACAAATATCAAGACAAAAGGGATGGCACATTCCCAGATGTGGGGGCAAAAAAGATAGAGTTCTATGTAGGATGAAGGGGAAGATTGTTCTCACGGTTATGAGGGACCAAGTGAAGAAGAAGAAAGGAAGTTGATTACATAGAGGAGGAAACTGGTGGGGGGGAACTTGAATTCCTGTTTGGAGACAACATCCATGTTCTTGAACAATCCAACAAAAATGGTTTTAGGGGCTTACCATCCCTACTGGATATTGCTCATGTCTCCAGAGGGCTTCTGTGTATTGCACTTGTTTTGAAACCCTCCAACTTCAAGATTTCATCACTTTCAAGAAACAGTAAAGCTCCTAGGGAATGTTTGAGTTTATGAAATTACAGCTCTTTGGTTACAAGGACCTCTATGCTTATGAAATGTGAGTTCATTGCTTGTCTATGCATCATTCTAATATGACCCATTGTAGTTATGCAGTTTCAGGGAAATCTCATTTAATTTACCATGTGCTCAGTAGTTCTTTGGCAAAGTAATCCCCAGAGCATCTAAATTTAAACAATCGCAAAAATATTTTCAGTCAATGAGTCTGGTAATGTCTTCTAAACGCTGATTTTCAGCAAAATTTCAGCAAATCATCTTCTCTATTAATAGTGAAATGAAAAAGAAAATTTGTAAATTTAGCCTTATTACACAGTAAGGCTAAAATTATGGTAAGCATAATTCAATTCTCTTTTTCTAAGCTTTCCATTTAAATTCAGAAGCTTTCAGACCTGTGCCTGAGAAATTACATGAAAAAGTGGCAACAAAGAAATTCATGAGCTTTGGCAAGTCTCTCTTTCCTATCATGAGGACTTTGTTATGATCAAGAAATACTTTATTTTGGATACCATGCATTCCTACTTCAAGCCCAGGATTTTAAAATATTGAATTCTGGAATTTAGCATCAATCTAAAAAAAATTCATTCTTTGCCAAAAGACAAGTAGGGATTATGTATATTCACAACAAAAATCCAAGATGTAAGAGAGGGAAAACATATGTTAGAATAACAATATACATGCCATGTTTGATTTAATTGCTGAGTATTTTTTTAAAGGCACAACATAAAAATAAAGGTCTAGGAAAAAACAAGCACAAATATCTCTTTGAAGTAAACAAGCTTTGGTACTATCCTCACCTGGTGGAATGATACAAAATAACTCCTAATTAAACTGTATTTTCTATTCCCAAATATTTAGTAGTATTCTACAATAGTAAAGTGAATAGGAAACATACTTTGGTGTATTGACATGATAGGAAAGTGAATGCCTTGCTTAATAATGTTAATAAATGCTGTACACTCTGAGTAAGAACTCAAGGCTCTATTAAGATGGACTTAATATACTACCATATTGTAGGAAAGAAAAACATATGCTCTCTCTAATAAGATAAGAGATTTGTGTCTGATGTTACCCAACTGCTTATTAAGTGTCTGTGATTGCAGATGAGGGCTATTGCTTAATCATGAGGCAAGGAGAACTCTTTTGAGCTTTGTAATAATGATGACACTGAATTTATTTAAGCTATTTATTGTGATGAGATCACTGGACTGCTACACTGTCTAATTTATCCTTAAGTGCTGGAGTGCTGGCTCCTGGTTCTCAATGATGGAGACAGAATGTGTTCTTGTGTCATAATTCCCAAGGTTTCTCTTTCCTTGTCAATATCTAACAACATGAAAGGAAGACTCAAGATGATAGAAAACATAAGAATGAGGTTGAGTCGAATGCTGGTGGCTTACGCCTGTAATCCTAGCTACTCAGGAGCAGAGATCAAGAGATTGCGGTTCAAAGCCAGCTCGGGCAAATAGTTCGTGAGACCCTATCTCAAAAATACCTAACACAAAAAGGGCTGATGGAGTGGCTCAAAGTGTAGGCCCTGAGTTCAAGCCCTAATACCACCAAAAAAGAAAAAGAATGAGGTTGACAGGTGTCAGCAACTGATAAAGAAGGAAAACTGTTCCTGTGCTATGGGCTAGATGGGAATGATCACCACACCTAGTTCCAACAGAGAAAAATTTGGACTCTCAGAGGCTCTGTAAGGTATTCCTAACACCCAGGCTAAAAAATTCCCTCAACCTCTTTGCCTACATGGAAATCAGACTATACCCCAAAAAAGCATTCCCCCTGAATGACTGAACACTCAGAAAACATCACAGGTAAATAGGTGACTAGATGGTCACATAATTAATGTAGAGCTTCCATTTTCAATGGGTGCTCAGCACTTCCCCACAATCTATTTTTCTTATTTTCTATAATGGCTTTTCTCCTGTCTCAAAGCAGATAAACTTAGCTCCCAAAGAAAGTAAAAAAGTTACCAGATTGGATTTTCTGCAGCCAAATACACAAGCTTACTCACACTCACACCAATCCATTACTTTTTCCTTAGTGTTTCAAAGGAAGAAATTTATCTTCTCCTATACCTTCACCCTACACTAGTTCTATCCCCTTCTGTCTTCATAGGATTCTTTATCATGATTATCCTCTCTTCCATATTGTAAGTCATCTTCTGTGTCTTCTCTCCTTTAGCCCCTTTTCTATTAAAGAATGAACAAAAAAAGACTTTCCTCAAATCCACAATTTCAGCCATAGTCTCTCTTGCACTTCACAGTAAAGCTTCCAGAAATAGTGGTCTACAATCACTGTCATTTCCTTGCCCTCCATTTTCAGCTCAACTCATTCCAATCTCATTTTACCCATTGTTCCACTGAACCTATTTTCACCACAGTCAAGTTGACTTCTTTGCTATTATGGCTAGCAAACATTTTTTTCTGTCATTTGATTCTTAGCAGCATTTAACCCTGTGACTTCTCCCTTCAAAATTCTCTCCTTTGATTTCCATCTCCCTACTTTGCCCCAAGTTTGAATGGTTTTCCATTGACTGTTGCTCCTCAATTTTCTTTTCTTTTCTGCCCCTTACCAAGACTTTAAAAGTTGGAGAGTCTCAGCATTTCCTCCTAGGCCTTTTTCTGCTCTGCACTCTTGTTACTTGGAGATATCATTCACAGCTGACATTTTGCTTACTCTCCTATGTATGCTTCCCTGAGCTAAAAACTACCTTCTGAGCTCCAAAACACCTATCAAACTGCCTAGAAGACTCTGTATGGTCTCAATACCCCCTCAGCATACCACCTCCTCTGCCCTCAGATGTTCATGAAAGAAATCTGTAAGACAGTTTTGACCCTTCCCTCTCCCTTACCCTGAAATATAATGCTTATACCTTAGTGTCTCACATACATCTTTTGAAGGCCTCCATTTCTCTCTAAATTCATTGACACTGTTTCCTTGCCTAAGCCAAAGTCTAACACCTACACTCTAAAAATAGCTTGTTTCTTAATAGCTCTTTGTCCCCTTGTCTAGTCTACTCAAACAATGAAGTCAGAATGATTGTTTAAAAACACTGAATTTGATTTCATCATGTTGCTCTTAAAAACCTCCCTTGACTTTCCATGGATCGCAGGATAGAGTACAGTTTTGTTTTGGTTTTGTAATATGGTTTATAAGACTTTCCACATTTTGACCATGTGGAAATACTCACATTTTGTAATATGTGAATATTCTATTTCACATGTTACATGTTCCAACCACACCTGACAGCTTTCAGTTTTCAAAGCAGCCACCATCTTTTTTTGCCAATGGGTCTCAAAATATGATGTTCCTTCTGCCTAGAACATTCTTTCATAATACATGTGTTTTTCCATTCATCTATTGTACATAGAGGCATATAAAGAAATAGAGACAAAGAAGTTAGTCATCTCTAAAATCTATGTGTGTATACATACACACCAGAACACCTTCTAATAACCCCACCACACACACCATTTGTTGTGAAAATCTTGCTTGTAATAAAATATTTGCTAAATATCTATACTCATTAGAATCTATGCACATGAAGACAAAAACTATATCAACCCTCTTCACCATTATATTCCTACCATCTGACATGGGCCTGGAACAGAGTGGTTCCTCAAAGGTATTTGCTAAATGAAACTGTTTTCATATTTGTTTTATAAACAACCTGAATTTGAAAAGGAACTTAACATACCGGTATAATAAGAACACAAGACAGAGATATTTTTGAAATGTTATGCAAATTCAGAAGTGACAGTTGACTTCAAACTGGAGGGAATCACTGAAAGTTTAAAGGATGACATACCCCTTATGCTTAATTTGAGGTATGGAGATGGGGAACTGAGGTTCTGAGTAAATGTTCCTATGAATGAATCACATGTGCTAAAATTTCAAAGCAAGGAAACAAAAAATGTGTGGGGAAGGGCAGATCTGATAAGAGTGTTGGGTGTGTGCAAGAGGGGAGAAAAATGGGATGGTGGGTCAGAAACAGACCATGTTGTGCTCTGTCTACTTATGATCTTACCTTATTAGCCAAGCCACAAAAAAAAAAAAAAAAAAAAACCAAAAGAAGTGCTTGCAAAGAAATTACCTTCACAACTGTATTTGAGAGATGATCCTGACAGTAATTAATGGCTGGAGGGAATGCTGGAAGACTTTTTAGGTCAGGAGACAGAAGGGAAGAGGAGTCTGGAATTTGAGAGTAGCTATAGGGGAGAGGGATTCAAGAAAGTTTGGGAAAGGAATTGCATATACAAGATTGATTTCAAGATCAGGACTCAATTTACCCTCAAGATGCAATGAGAAGATTTTCATTTCATATCAAACTTTTACCTTTCCAAAATAAGAAATACAATGTTGTGACTGGTTCTTAAGGAAAACTTGCTAGTACTTAACTCAAATAATGAGGCACTGACTTGAGGATGAAAAAGAAATTCAGATGAAATTTCAGGAGAAAATAAAAGTGACATCTTTAAACCTGCAGAGACAAGGTGGAAACAGGCTACTTCTCTGAGGAGTATGTTTAGCCCCTCTAAAATACACAGTGACCTCTATAGAATTCCTAAGAGGAGAATCTCCATCTATTTTAAACCAGCTTCTTCTTTTTAGCCTCTGAGTATGATGTCAGAGCTCATCAGGTACTCAGACACTTACACAGTCATGGTAATAATGCAATCCCAGTCACAACTAAGCCAATGCAGAAAGGAAAAACAAAAGAATTAGAATCTCTAGACCTTGTAAAAGTGGCATTGAAGGAAGTGGTGCCAGTTCCATTAAGAGCTAGTTCAACTAAAGAAGCTCTGCTTCTCTAGGACATCAAACGCTCTCTGACTGCAGGTGAATTAATCATAATGATCTACCTATGCAACTGACTTTAACTTACTGCAGCAAAAGTAAAACTTACTCATTTCAGTAATTATTTAAGGTAACCATAGAGTCGTGCACAGTGCTATGCCCTGAGAATGCAATGAAAAGTAAGGCTTGGTCATTTTTTTCAGGGATATTCTAATTTAGAGATAGGAGAAGAGGGTTTGTACTAGTAGTTTTTTGGATGAAGGAAAAGAAAGAACCTAAGCAGATTTGGGAGTACAAATTTGTAAATAATTGAGATGAAATTCTAAGAGCTATGATTATATGTATATGATTATATACATATTTCCATGTACAAAGTGGAATGTATGTGAGAAAAATGATTTCCTGTGAGGAGAGACCTAATAGAAAGAATGCAAGAATGGTGTTTGAAGAAATCAATAGAAGACCTGGTATGGTGGTGCATGCCTGTAATCCCAGCTACTAGGGAGGCAAAGATTGGGAGGATTATGGGATGTAGACTCTACTATGAAGAGTATTGTTTGCCCAGACTTCATTGCTATATTCTCAGTACTGATCAAAGTGTCTGGAACTTACTGGGAGCTCAATAAAGATTTAACCCAGGTACAGTCGTTCATGCCTGTGATCCCAGGTACTCTGGAGGTGGAGATAAGGAAGATTGTGACTTAAGGCCAGCCAAATAAAAATTTAATGAGACTATATCAATCAATAAGCCAAGTGTGATGGCATGCACATGCCATCTTAGCACACACTGAGAACCCAGGACCAGGCCCATCCAGGCAAAAACTCTAGATCCTATTAGAAAAACAAAAGCAAAAAAGGGTGAGCAGTGCAGCTCAAGTGGTAGAGTGCCTGTTTAGCAAATATAAGGCCCTGAGTTCAAACACCAGTTCTGCAAAAAAAAAAGTTTCATGAAAATATCAGTTTGTATAATTTTTATAAAACTATTTGATATTTTCTAAAAGGCTTCTCAAAGGAACTTAAAATCAAAGAGAATGTGATTGAAACCAAACACCAATCACACATCTCTCCACTTCTAATCTTCTTCATTAAACCTACTGAAACCCATAAGAAATCACTCAGTGCCTCAAAAAGCTGTAAAAAGAAGTCAGAAAGCATTCTGAAATGCTTTCTATTGTGCTTGGTCATCATGATGCAAGACTCTTGAGTGGTTTGTTATGATCTCTGCTTCCACAGACTCACAACCACAATACCCCTGCAGATATCAGCATGACAAATATAAAGTACTGCCTCATCTGGGAATCCATGGTTGAAGGCTGCCTCCTTCATTTCCTCCCTTGTTCCAAGGATTTGACCTAAACAGACCACAGGCCCTTGAATCATAGGAAACACACACACACACACACACACACACACACACACACACTTAACACATTACTGCAGAGATACAAAATAAATGCAAGGATACAGTTCAAGGGACATGATTCAGGCATACAGGAGCACATCACCTTGAAAAAGGAATGATATGGATGGCTACAGTTACCTCCTAAGATCTGTTAGTTTCAGAAGGGACTCCTTTACATGCAGCTAATTGATATAAATGGAGGATGGAAATTCTGGCAATAAATAGGAAGATTGTTTCTAATGAGATTACTCCATAAAAATTGGTTGGATAGATCTGATCCTGTGGATAAGAGTCTACAGTTACCACGCCAATCCTTATGGGCACTCATTGAAGCTAGTGGGACTGCAAGTGGCTTTCTCTTCCTTCTCATAAAATCTCTACTTTCAGAGAAGGACCCTAGAAGAAAATGCCAAGAAAATACTCTCTCTTCATCAGGACAGACTTGGAAACAGAACTATTTTCTACACTGTGGCTGGCAGGCATGGCTTTATTAAAATATCTCTCTATAATATATGCCCAGATGGCCAGTCAGTCATATAAAAAGCGGAATTAAAATTTCCAGCAATATGGTATGATTTGTAAGAAACAATGTAGCAATGGAATTGAAGTAGCTAATTTGGAACAAAGATGTTACTTTATCAAGATAGAGAAAACCCTTCGAATATTAACTTAGAAGGTCCTTGTGGGAGAAAATTTTGTTTACCATCAGCAGTTTAATTTTCAAATTCAGAAACAGATAAGATGGATATTATTTTCAGGAAAATTCAGGCATGACTAATGGTAACATTAGTTAAACAATTTGAATACTAAACATACTGATATCTTAGAATGAATTTATGAATAAAAACAAAGATTTTACAAAAAGTAAGCCAAAATGCTATGGCTGACATTAGCCAAATGAACATAAAAATATTGATTGCAATAACCAAGATGACAAAAGAAAAGAGGAGGAAGAGGAAAACAATAATAGTCACACTAAAAATGGCCCTGACCACATGTAGGTAGCCTCTGCACTGCAGGAGCAGCCCCGACGTGTGTCCAAGAACACAACCATTAAGGAGCAGCTCATTCAAAAACTAGTAGAGGTCACAGCCATCCTGGGCATGTCTATAGTGAGTGTCTTCAATGTCTGCGTGCCCCAAGCTGTGAGTAAAGCTACATTCTGTATGCATTGTGCCATTCTCAGCAGAGTGGTCAGGAGTCAATCTCATGAAGCCAGGAGGGATTGAACACCCTCATCTTGATTTAGACCTGCTGGAATTGCCCCATAAACTCCACCAAAGTCCATGGATGGAGCTGGATACTGAAGGACAGAAGAAAAGCTATTCTCTGGGGTGGGGGGCGTAAAATGGAAGTTTTACAACTACTGTGTCTCAACAGTACACACTTTAGATGTGGACCTATTTAAACAGCATAAACAAGTGTGAAGGATGTCCAGTTGTTTCCTTTCCTGCCTCTATCTCATTATCATTTTTATTTTCCTGATATTTTTACCTATTTCCCAAAATGTCCATTTAGAGATCAACTGTCATGTGACTATTACAATATGAAATTATTAGCCCGTGTCTTATTTCTTTTAATTATTGCGATGCTCAGAAATGTTTTATTCCTGGGGCACATGAGTGGTAGTACCCCTAAGTTTCCATGGTAGAGAACAGTGAGACAGAAGGAGGGCGTGACCGCGGCACAACTGCAATGGCTATCAGAGTCTATGAAAAAATTAAGACAAAAGCTTTAAAACAGCTCTGACTACAAGCATTGCTAAATGCATCAGTGATGAGAAATCAGGCCTCAGTTTATGATGCAGTGCATAATGCACCATGCTTCTTAATATTTTCCTCCTTTCCTTTCACCATTTAATTTAATGAGCCAATTATTGGACTTTGAGGGCTTTTGTAAAGAGCTGATAATAAAAATCAATTTCAGAGTGCTTTGAGAGCTTTCGTGATAACCATTCTAGAGAGCAGAATAGTTATTTACTCCATGTTCCTTGATAATGTCTCCCAGAAGGTTACATATTCCAGAAAGTGTACATGTAGTACACTGTCAATTTGTGAATTTTTAAAAAATGTAATTTAAGGATATGATCCTTTGCTTCATTTAAAGGTCCAGTAATCCCCTCAAAGTACTGCTGCAATAGACACAATCAAGAACCAGTCATTCTAATTAATCTAAACCACTTAAAAGTTTCCAAGCAATTACTGACACACAGGGAGAAATCTAATTGTTAATTTTAAACAGACTAAAAATATAACTTAAAAATAAAATTAAAACTTGAACCAATTCTGGAGGTGGGCCTACATAATTATTCAAGAGTGAAGAATTATATTATTTTTATGAACTACTTTCATATTTTCCATTATAGGCATATATAATTTATTGACCAACATAATATACATGATTACATCACTAATTTGCTCCTACATATGTTAATTAATAACGTTTTTAAGCTAATGTGATTTTTATTTAAATCTTTGTGCACTCACAAATAAAAAGCAATTAAAACTTTTAGTTGGGTCAAGAAAAAAGAAAGAATTTTCTTGAGAAGTCAACACTTAATGGATGAGTTTAGATTTTAGAAAACCAAGGACTATTTCTGTTTCTTACATTTATTTACTTGGGCCCCTAATCAAATTCTGTAACCCCTTTGTATCTTACTTTCACTATTGAGGGACTATGATGATAAATTACAGCTCCTTTCAAGTCATAATTAAACAGTGAAGCTAATTGGAAGAAATGAGCTGCATAAAACAGAGACCTTGTTTTCAGCTTTTTCTTTTAAGTTATGTTCTCTTTCAATCCGGGAGGTCTGCGACTAAACTATGATTTAGCAGCCAGCTTCCTGCTGCTGGCCAGAACCAATTCACCTGATCTACACACACACTGCATTCCAACTAGTTTCGAACCTTTCTACTACTGATTAAGTCTGTCTTTGTTACATTTACTGTCTGGCCTTCATCCTCTGCCCCGTATTCTGTCTTAGTTTCCCAGCTATCAACCTTGACTATTGTTTCTGACCTAGGTATAGTCCCTTTCTCTGAGAACTGCACTTATCCCAACTTCCTGTGGGTGGCGCTCCTGCCTGAGGCTCCCCAGCCCAGAGGCAAGACGCTTGCTTCTCCTCTGCCCATGGTGCCCTGCAGAACTGGCTTTTCCCACAGGTGAAAGCCATGCTATGGTATGGTTTGAAGGGCATCAGGCCTACTAGCCAAAAGCTCCCCTGGCAGCCTACATGAGAATGCTAGCCAAGGATCATTAGTGTTGCTCCTTAAAATAACTTTGTTGTTTTGACTCTGAACCCTTCTAGCCCCCACTCTCACCTTTTC
Organism: Castor canadensis; assembly: GCF_047511655.1. NCBI lineage: Eukaryota > Metazoa > Chordata > Mammalia > Rodentia > Castoridae > Castor > Castor canadensis. The sequence continues at coordinate 88,493,253 of NC_133394.1, forward strand.
CTACCAAAATAATTGTTTCCTTACCTAGTTACTAAAAACTCAAATTTTCTTAAGATTTCAACAGTTGTGTGATAGCAAAACAGACAGCACTTGATAAGCAAAGCTTTAATGTGTCTCTGATTCTGTTTATTTCCATGTGTATTTCTCATTAGAGACCTACTTTAGTATTTAAAAGGAAAAGTATATTTTTAAAAGATGGCCTCCTCACTAAGGGGAAAGGATCATACACACTCAAGGGTGATGGTTACAGAAGCAATTCATCTGTAATCATAATGAGAAAATTCCAAGCAGATATGTAGGACATAGTGTCAAGACTGTGCTTCATTGGATGATTCTTCTCCCTAAAACCTAGGATGTTCTGAATTTCACCTTCAATGTGGAGATTGTTTTCCTGCTAAATCCTTCTGAGCAAAGGTGGATTTAAACAAAATTAGGCCTTTTGTTGCTTGCAAGAAAGAACACATGAATTAGTAAATGGTTCATCAGAGATACATTTAATTAAATAATTAGGCTTTTTACAATAGCACAGCACTTCCTGGAATAAATGAAATCCATGTTGATTTGGGGTAGAGAAAAGAATCCAAAAACAGAACTTCATCTAGGTGAGGTAACTTGTTGTAATTGGGGATTAAGAACAACCAGGGTTAAATGTGGGAATGTGGTATGATTGTTTAGGGTGTTGGGAAGAAAACTCCAATAAGACTGATAGATGCATGAAGGATTGGCCCAGGAAACCAAAGGGTAATCTTAACCAATTTATATATTTTGCCTGGGATTTATTATCCTCGTTTCTTGCAGAATAGAGAGGGCAATCATGGAAACATACATGATAGGTGGATGGTTTTACAACAAATAGTTAATACCTACTCTCTGGCTAGCCCCAATATTTGTAGGACCTAGAGCCTTTTCCTCCCATCTGGGGTCACATGCATGTGAATACCCAAGCTGCAGGGTTTAATCTGCATTTCACGGTGTCCTGACCACTCCTTAGGTGGAGTCCATACATACACTTTCAGTGAGGATGGTTCTCATTAGAGACACTGTTGACAGTGAATTCTGAGACCTTAGGTACCTAAAGCCTAGTAGAGAAGGATGGGCCCAGGAGCCCAGGTGGACAAGTTCTTTCGGCCACATGAACTTCTCTCCTTCAGAAGGGCAAGGCAGAGAAAGGAGGGCCAACGGTATATGACATCTCCATCTCCCAACTGTGAAGAAGTATATTGAGTCAGCAAGACTGAGGCATCCATACCAGCACTGAAAAGCTCTTTATAAAATGGTTCATGTCCCGTGACATCTGTGTGGGATATTTTCAATTGACTACTGGGCTACAACCATATTATTCCCATGTGCATTTTGGTCTTTTTTTTTTTCTCTTGAAAGGGAAAATAAAAACAGAAGAGCACAGGAAATCCATTTGTCTCTCAAGAATAGAAAAATATCATCTTTTTATTCAGAATAAAAGGAATTTCCAGCCATTGTAGAATTGTGATACCTTGTCATTAGTTGCCCAATGTCATACCTCAGCTGGTGACCTTGCTGTTGTGCTGTATATATACACACACACAATTTTTACTTAAAGTGACTTTCAATTTAGTTTAAGACATTTATGAGACTTTAACCTTTTAGAAAAATAGAGGATATCTTGAGGAAGGATCATATTGAAAAGTGTGCAAATATGCATAAAAATTCAGATTTCTTTGGGACAAATGTATTCTAACAGTCAAATGTGTTAACCTCTATATTCTGGTTCTTCATAAAGCTTAAGCTACATGTTTCATTTTACAGATGAGGAAGCTGAGATACAATGAGTTCAGACATTTAGAAAGTATTTTGTTCATGGTATATGCTTAAAATATTTGTTGAATGAAGAAAACAGTATCCAAGCCCAGAGACAGTGGCAGATCCAGTAACAGAAAGCCAGAAGGTCTTGTGATTCCTGATCAATTGCTTTTCCAGTGTTCATCCACACATTTTCCCTAGCCAAATTCAACGGTGCATTAAGACATAATCCTAGTCATGTTCGTCCATAATCCCATATGTGAAGGAAGTGGAGGAAATGAAAATAAAAGCCAAAAGAATGCACTGCCAATTATAAGCATGTGTTTCTGGGCACTAGTTAAGGGAACTATATTGCCAATTTTTTTAAGGGAGATTTTCACAATTTCCTTGCCTGATTCCTAGGAAGTAAGAATTCATTCTTAGGTCAGAGTAAGCGTTTTAGCCTCTTTATCCCAGAGGTACTAAAAATAAAAAGTACTAAAAGACAAGCAAGTGCACATAAAACCTCTCTCTTCTAAATAATAATTAAACAAAAATCCAGCCTACTAAAAATGCCCAGGCTCCTCAGCCAATGGCCTAGGCTGCTTTTATTTTACAGTATCAAATGTACTATCTAGATACAGTGGTTAATTGAAGCAAAGAATTGGATTCAATGCATCTTTTATTAAGCCTGGAGTCACTGTCTACCAGACCAATGTTCCAAATGTAATTCCATCTGCTTGATACTTTGACATTTTAGGTCTGGAAAAGCACAGGGTGAAAGATGGCAAAGAGCAGGGAAACTTTAGTTCAGAAGTGCAACAGCTTAGAACATAGCTTTTGGAAGGCAGAATCCAAACCACTGTGACTAATACATTTTTCAGATTTGTTAAGTAGAGAGGCTCGCAGGCAAAAGGGAGACAAGAGGCAAACAGAATTGGCTCCCACACCAGCTCTTTAGGATTCTGGTATGATGCCTTAAGATTATTTTCGTAGCTGGGTAAGAATAAAAGGTTGTAAATGTATAATTCGTGGACAAGGCAATAATTCTGAAAATAGTATTTTCTACTGAGATATGAGCAACCAAATAAATGGACCAAAGGGTTACACCAACTGTTTCTGAAGATAGAGTGCACCTGTTTTAAAAAGAAAGCAGCCCAAAGAATTTGTTCTCCTATTTCACATCTCTTGACCTTTTCAACCATTAACTTCACAATAAGTGACAAACCAAGTTTAAGTGAGTCTATATTTTAGAAGTGTGTTGAACATTTATTCAACCAGACCAAATAAAAGTTCTTTTCTAAATACAGTCTACAATTTTACCTTATTTTGCACAGGTATAATTGGAGACCACACGCTGAAAGGGCTGGATATTTAATATCAAAAGTATGTAAGTATTGCTTCAGTAAACTTTTGTGATACAGATATCATAACATTCACAAAATCAGAAAAGATATTTTGATGGTTTTTCATAGATTCATAGACTTGTACAACCAACCAACTTATAATCAGTTTTAGAGCATTTAATCAATCTGCAAAGAAACTCAATACCATTTAGTATTCACCTCCCAACACACTCAGACTCTCATCCCCTAGGCTGAGGATATCTTTGTACATTTGCCTGTTAATGAAAACTTTTTATAACTAGAATCACATAATATGTGTTTTGTGACTGAATTCTTTCTCTTAGCATAATATTTTAAAGATTCATCCATGTTGTAACTGTACCAGTACTTCATTTCTAGTTTTGGTTGAATAATATTCCTTTATATAGATAGACATTTTGTTTATGTTTTTAATCAGTTGATGGGCATTTGAGTCCCTTCCATTATTGGCTATTATGAATAATGCTGCTATGAATACTGTGTGGATGTGTCCACTTCTTTTGATATAAACCTAGCAGTAGAAATACTGGATCAAATGGTAGCTCCATGCTAGCTTCTGAAGAACCACCATACTGCTTTCTAAACTAATTGCACTATTTTTGGTTTCTTCACATTTTTGCCAAAACTTATTACCTGACATTTTGATTATAGCCACCCTAGTGAATGTGAAGTGGTGTATAATAGTGGACTTGGTTTACAACTCACTAATAACTAAAAATCTTAGACATCTTTTTTTTGTGCCTATTGTCCATAGCTATATCTTTTATAAGGGATTATCTCTTTATATTCTTAGCCCATTTTTTTACTGGGCTGTTTATGTTTTTTGCTATTAAACTGTAGGATTTTTATAATGTACCCTCACCCAGCACAGCAATAATAAATAAACTGTAGGATTTTTTCTGTATTCTAGACACAATATCCTCATCAGATATATGATTTGTAAATAATTGCTCTTATTCTGTGGATTGTCTTTTAAGTTTTTGTCAGTATCCTTTGAAGCACAAAAGTTTTAAGTTCTAATAAAGTCCAATGCATTTTTTCTTCTGATGCTTATGCTATGGTAACACATCTAAAAAATCATTGCTGAACCCAAGATTAAGAAGCGCTACCCTTATGTTTACTTTTATAATTGTATGGTTTTATCTTTTAATTTTTTAATATGAAAGCCATAAAATGAGTTTTCATTATCAAAACAAAACAATCAACAAAATCAGTACAGCAGATAATAATTAGACTTTTAAAACAAATAATATGTAATGAATAAAATTCTCATTATGGAACATTTTGCTTTTATCAACCATGAGAGAGCTGTGGGTTGGTATGGAACTTTTCAGGAATAAGTGCTACATGTTTCATTTCTCTACATCTCCCACAGTGCCTAGCACAGTTCTTGATAAAACCATCAGACAATTGAAGCATTGGTTTGAAAATTATGGTTTAAATCAATAGACTTTTAAAAATCAAGGACAGGAAACTAAAAGGTCCTGTCTGAGGGTGAGTACCGTTGGGAGGGGAGAAGAAATGGAGAGGGCTAGAGAGGTCAAATTACTCAATGTACTTTGTATATGTGTATGAAAATAGAACATTGAAACCTATTAGAAATTTCTCTAAGAAGGGAGGATGAGGGAGAATGATAGAGGGTATGAATCTAATTAAGATACATTGCAATCACATGTGTAAATGTCACAGTGAAACCCCTTGTGCAACTAATACACACAAATAAAAGTTGTAAAGAAAAGTATGGTTCATACCTAAAATGTTCTATATGACTTTATCTGTTACATTTAATTCTTTAATATATTTCAAGCTAATTTTCATATGGGGTGTGAGGTACTTGTTTACCAACTTCATCCTTTTTCATTTGGCTTTCCAGAACTATTTATTAAAAAGAATCCTTTCTTCTTTAAATAGTTTTGGAACCCTGAATGAAAGCCAGTTGTGCTGGGCCTGGTGGTGCATATCTGCAATCCTAATACTCTGGAGGATGGGACAGGGGCACTACAAGTTCAAGGGCAGCATGGGCTATGTAACAAAACCCTGTCTAGAAAGAAAAGAAAATCAATTTGTTATATCACATGGGTTAATTTCTGGACTCTCAATACTATTCTATGTATATATATATACATACATATACATATAAAACATACTGTACATACGTAGAGATTTTATTTGCCAGTATTTGACGGTCTTAATTACTATTGTTTTGTAAAAAGTTTGGAAATGAAGAAGTGTAAGTGCTCCAAATTTGTTCTTCTTTTTAAAAATTGCTTTGGCTAGTCTACATTCATTCTGGTTCCACATGCATTTTAGAATTAGTATCTATAGAGCAGCCAGCTGGGATTCTGGTAGGGGTTATACTGAATCTATAAATCATTTGGGGGAATTTTGCCATCTTAACAATATTAAGTCTTCCCATCCAGGAGTGTAGGATTTATTTCTATGTACTTAGATCTTTTATTTCTTTCAACAATATTGTATAGTTTTCCAAATACTACTTTCACACTTGCTTTGTTAAATTTATTCATGAGCATGTTATTCATTTTGCTATTATTGTGAATGGAACTATTTCCTCAGTTGTTTTGGATTGTTCATTGTAGGAGTATAGGATTGATTTAATATTTTAATCTTGTGTGCCACAACCTGACTGGACATGCATTAGTCATAGTAGTTTTTCAGTGGATTCCTTAGGATTATCTATCTATTCAACCAAGTCATCTCAAACAGACATAGTTTTACTTCTTAATAAATCCTTTTTAAAAAACAATAATTCACAGTACCTTAGCCTTAAATGAAACAGTCGAATCTGCTATATTCAAATATAAGAACTTAGTCACTAGTCTGATTTTCCATCTCCGTTGAAAATCTAATTTTTACTAATATTCAATTATCTCTAATAAAGCATTCTCTTTCTTTTTGTTTTCTTTAATATAAATTGTGTCAATTGTCTCCTTTGATGACTTTACTTTCACACAGTGAAACTGCTTTTTGCAAAAAGATGTTATTCTGAAAAGAGTATATTATTTAAGAAATCACCATCATTAGTCTTTGATTCAATAGAATAAGGAAAATATCTTTATAAAATTATTTTACATGGCAAAGGACAGAAAAGCATTATCACATCCCCATGGCAGTAAGTTTGCAGCAATATAAATAATACAATAGAACATCTGTCTGCAAAGGCCAATTAAAGCCTTAATGTGCAAGTCCCCTACATCGTAAAATGTAAATACTTGCCCTGGATGGCTACTTTTTTCTATACACAAAGCTGCTTCTGAAATCACTTTGCAACACATTGAATTATAAAAATTAAAAACTACCAACATTTGGCACAAGTCTGATTGCAAAGTAATAAAAATTAATCAAGAATTATATAACGATTCTGGGACTGCAATGAAGCTTTCAACATGTCTCTCCATTTCTGTCCAAAACTCATCTATCATCCACATATGGCTGTCTTCATTAGAATTGTGTTTCTCAGGCACTCATTAAGCACTTGACGAGTTAGGGTTTTACCACAGAGCGGCTGAGTTCAGGGGCAACTTCTTGACCTAAATGCAAAGGCCTCCAAAACCCAGTGCATATTACATGAAGTAAGGCCATGAAGTTTCTCCTTGCAAATATTGTCTCTTTGAGGGGTTTTATCCAGAGGTTGGGAGAGAGAGAGACAGAGAGAGAGAGCCAGAAAATAGGAAAGAGGTACTAATCTCAGGGAAATTCCCTCACTTTAGTATCCTCACCAGAAGAAACAGAATAGTCTGTAATATAGCTTTAGCTGTTTTTCGGTATTTTGCAGTATGTGCTTCTGTAAGGAAAATGTATGCAACCACAGGGAAGGTTTAAACAATTGTCTTCTAACCTGGCTAGCTGTATTTTATATTTTTAACAGTTCTCCATTCACACATTTTTAACACCAAGTTTTTAACGAATACACAAACAATTATCAAATGTATATTAAAACGTGGCAGAGTTGATAGCCTCAGTTATCAATTCATAATAAAGCAAACCACGTGAACCATATTTGCAAGTGACTTATCGAACATGCTCTCTTAAATGGTGTTTGAATAACTGCTGATTTTAACCTCAATAAGGCACTGGAGCACCCATATCACCAAAGAGGTCAGAAAATTTATCTAGAATTCACCCCAGAGCCCTAACTACTAACCAGGACATTCTGTATTTGAATGTTGTATCTCTCCTTCTGTGACTTTGTCATACTGGACAAATCACAAAAGCTCTCCTATGCCTGTTCTCTTATTTGTAAACTGGGAGTAAGGAAAGTACCTAACCTGTGAGATGTTTTAGAGGGTTAAATAAGCAATTGCACATAAAAAATATTGACACAGTATTTGGCACACAATAAGTTCTCAAATAGATTCGATCTTCTTGAATTTTTTTTTTCATTTTTCTTTTATTATTCATATGTGCATACAAGGCTTGGTTTATTTCTCCCCCCTGCCCCCACCCCCTCCCTTACCACCCACTCCACCCCCTCCCGCTCCCCCCCTCAATACCCAGCAGAAACTATTTTGCCCTTATCTCTAATTTTGTTGTAGAGAGAGTATAAGCAATAATAGGAAGGAACAAGGGGTTTTGCTGGTTGAGATAAAGATAGCTATACAGGGCATTGACTCACATTGATTTCCTGTGCGTGGGTGTTACCTTCTAGGTTAATTCTTTTTGATCTAACCTTTTCTCTAGTACCTGGTCCCCTTTTCCTATTGGCCTCAGTTGCTTTAAGGTATCTGCTTTAGTTTCTCTGCATTAAGGGCAACAAATGCTAGCTAGTTTTTTAGGTGTCTTACCTATCCTCACCCCTCCCTTGTGTGCTCTCGCTTTTATCATGTGCTCATAGTCCAATCCCATTGTTGTGTTTGCCCTTGATCTAATGTCCACATATGAGGGAGAACATACGATTTTTGGTCTTTTGAGCCAGGCTAACCTCACTCAGAATGATGTTCTCCAATTCCATCCATTTACCAGCGAATGATAACATTTCGTTCTTCTTCATGGCTGCATAAAATTCCATTGTGTATAGATACCACATTTTCTTAATCCATTCGTCAGTGCTGGGGCATCTTGGCTGTTTCCATAACTTGGCTATTGTGAATAGTGCCGCAATAAACATGGATGTGCAGGTGCCTCTGGAGTAACAGTCTTTTGGGTATATCCCCAAGAGTGGTATTGCTGGATCAAATGGTAGATCGATGTCCAGCTTTTTAAGTAGCCTCCAAATTTTTTTCCAGAGTGGTTGTACTAGTCTACATTCCCACCAACAGTGTAAGAGGGTTCCTTTTTCCCTGCATCCTCGCCAACACCTGTTGTTGGTGGTGTTGCTGATGATGGCTGTTCTAACAGGGGTGAGGTGGAATCTTAGTGTGGTTTTAATTTGCATTTCCTTTATTGCTAGAGATGGTGAGCATTTTTTCATGTGTTTTCTGGCCATTTGAATTTCTTCTTTTGAGAAAGTTCTGTTTAGTTCACATGCCCATGTCTTTATTGGTTCATTAGTTTTGGGAGAATTTAGTTTTTTAATTCAATTTGTAACACATTTGTTAATGCCCACTATTGATATAGATATAGATATTGTACATACAGATTATTTTCAAACTTTCCTATGTTAGCACTTTGTTTATTGTCTCCTTTATTTCCGGGAAGACAATACCCCCTGGATGGGGGACAAGAAGATAACAATCACAGCCTGAATTGAACCACATGGCCACATTAACAACTGCTATTATGTCTAGGCTGGGTCTTCTTCTGAGGCACTTGGCACACACTTGAGATGAGGTATTACAATCCCACTTCATCTGTCACCTGGAGAGTATGGATGTACCTAGGACTAGGAGAAGCTCAAAAGGTGTTCAGCTGGGTGCTGATGGCTTTCACCTATAGTCCTAGCTACTCAGGAGGCAGAGATTGGGAGCATCCAGGTTCATAGCCAGACTGGCCAATTGTTTGTGAGACCCTGTCTTGAAAGGCCCCCCATTAAAAAAATGGCTGGTGGAATGGCTCAAGGTGCAGGTCCTGAGTTCAAGCCCCAGTGCTGCAAAAAATTTTTTAAAAAGGTGTTCAATGTGTGAGTGAGAATTAGATATCCTGAAGAAAGATAGATAACAGGATAGATTAAAAGGCTGACTATTGCAAAGAAAATTTCCCACTGGATATACTGTAGTTCTAAATAAAACATCTTACATTGATTGTATTGTTGGTAATTATATATTGCTACAGTTGTTCTTATATGTAATTTATAAATAAATATATAAAATCAGAGGTGTGGCCTCAAGTAGCTTTCTATTAATAGGATTGATTTTTAAATGGTATAGAGACCCAAGAGTGGGGGAAAATGTGCTAAAATATGCCTCATCTATCTTGCCATCTCTTCCTATTGATCTATCTATCTTTCCCTTTTCTTTTTTTTAAGCTTGAAATTTGTCACTTGAAATTTTTGTCATTAACATCCATATATAATGGAAGAAAAGTACATAAGATATATGAAGATTATTAGTGGAGTAAATAGATTATGAGAATTCTCTTTGGTATCCAATTTCCCAAACCTCATTGATACTATACATATTTTATCATCAAAGTAACTCTACTTGTCAAATTCTTATGCATTTGAAATACTTCACAACTTACAGTGGGAGAATTTGTGTTGATCATAAAATCCTCCTTGTTGAATGAAAGCAATCACCTTAAAAGCTCAATAAGATTTGTAGAGGTGTTTGTTAGGTTTGGGTTTGGTTGGTTTGTTTTAAGGAACAGATGGCAGCTACTTTTGTATGTGGATGGTACCACTATCTTAATTCATCCGCCTAGGATCTTTCTGTTACTAATTTTCTGTCATAGTTGTCTTTATGGTCTTTCTTTATAAACATGATACATTGATATTATTATATATGCAGTGTACATACATGTAACAAATACATTATAAACATACATGAGTTGGAAATCAAAAAAGATGAAATAAAAGGCAACCACTGTTTTAACCATTAGTTATCAATGGCTAAAATAATTTCACTCTCACTAATAATATTTTATTAAGAGCAATATAATTTTTAAACACTTCATGGTACAATTAAAAGCTACATTTCTAAAGTCAGTATGTTTCAATACCTATATTAAGTGTGTGTGTTATAACAGAAAAATATTATTTACAAGCTACATTGATCCAAATGAGAGAGATAATGTAGACTCTGCTTACTGAATTTCAATAGCATCTTAGGGTCCACTTACTGAAAGTCAATACCAATTTAATCCATCTACCAATTATGTAAAACACATTGTTGAAATACAACAGATAACTTTATAACTTCCTTTAGAACAATCACTTATTCATTCATGCTAATAAGAAAGTAATATGCATATTTATCTAATGGAGGTCTCATTCTCTCTGGTTTTATACTTCCCAGTTCACCCCCATAATAGTGGGCAATGTGTCCATAAGGCCATGTTTTGGTTAAAGGAAAAGAAATGGATTACTAAGGCAGCTACAACTATGCACATGTACACATGTGTAGCAAAATTTGTTAAACTCACACGAATGAAAATTGGCACTTATTGATTGAGGTGTACATCAACAAAAATAAAAGTTTACAAGAAACTTTGAAATGAGCTCTTCTAGTTTAATAGCTGGAAATATATTAGAGTACAAGACCAAAAGGGAAGAAACTGGGGGAGAACAAAATAGGAAAAGAAAAACATCTTTTATGCTATAGCAGAAAGAATATTTACTACACCAAATGCAAGCAAGATAGAGCACAGGGATAGTAAAGATAGAGGCCATATCTGTCTCCTTCCTAAGTAACTCCATTTAGAATCTGATCCTTGCATGGTTTCCAAACCCAGCAGTTGAAACCAACCATGATGAATGGAGTGTAATAATTGTGTGATACGCTTCATATGGTATCTTTCAGAGTCACATAGTATCTGGAGCATCATTTATGAGAGGAAAGGAATGTGCTGAAGCCAGCTCTTCTCAGTCTTAGCTTTTAAGTTGGCTTCATAATAAAAAGCGTCCTGAAATCAAATATAAGCACATCTAACAGTAGTCTGACATGCTGCTTGAGAAGCATCTTTCTGTGGTCAATTCTATTTCGCAAAAACTTGATTTTATTTGTAATTTAGTGGGCTTCTCCTGGTGGCTTTTGTGATCTTATAGTTAGAAGAGACAAAGTGGATCCTCTCAGTTCACATTATGGAAATAATTCTGGCAATTTCTATATTCGAACATCAGTCTTACTTACTGGAGAGTGAAAGCTTAACGAATAATTGAAAAAGCTGAAGGAATTAGACTTAGGTATTAAGCTCTGTAATGCAGCAGACTATATGATTTCTTACCATATAATATACACATATTCATTTAACATGTAAATACACAAATGACCACTTTGCATGAAACAAAAGACACTAGGAGCACAGCTTTTATTTCAGAGCTGCACGGTAAGGGAACAGGTGCAGAACTTTTTCATTATCTGACCCAGTGGTGGAGCTTGTTAATGGCAAGGCAGGTGCTCCAATGTAGATTTCCTCACCTGAAACCAAGTTCTTTCCATGCACATAATTATTTTCTTCTTACACAGAAGAGAGTTACAAATTGGGCAGTGGGCTTAGTTTAAGTGTGGCCATCTGAACTTATGTGTGGGCCCTACAGCTCTGTAAAGGCTGCATAATAGGTCATGGTAGGAGCAATGACAGTAGCCTTGCAGTCTACAAAGTCCCCTCATTGTGGCAGAATCTCCAATTACTTAGCTGAACAATAGCTGTTACCTTCTAGTAGTATTTAAAGGAAACATCAGTAACTTTTACTCATGGTGGTTTGAATTTTGTGATGTGCCAAGCCCTACGTCTCTTCAGCAGTGATTCTCAACCTGACCCATTACAATCAGCAACATTAGGTTCTCTCACTGTTAGAGACAGCTAGGGATCTCTTAAAAATATGGAAGGCTTAAGACACCATAAGACAGTGAAATAACAATCTATAGGAGGTGTTCTGTCATGGTAGAGTTATATAGCACAAAACAACATTCTGTTCAACAACAAACTCACATATGACAGAGGTAAAATAGGTTATAATGGAGCTGAAATATTTCCTATCACCCAGGGACATCAGAACCATCAGAATGTTGGAGAGCAGCACATTATCACGTGCTTGTGGTGATATTCATGTAAACAAACCTCCTGCACTGCCATTTGTATAAAAGTATAGCATATGCAATTACATACGGTACCTGATATTTGATAATGAAATAAACCAGTAAGTTAAGGGTTTATGTATTTATTATAGTATAATTTTAATCTTCATTTTAGAGTGTGCTCCTACTTTAAAAAAAATATTAGCTCTAAAGCAGTCAGGTATGTTCTGCCGACAGCAGCCTCACACATCTTGTGTTTATTTCATCTCTTGGTTGCATAATTTTCTCTTCAACTTGATTTAAGCTTATGCTGATTTGTTCATCATGAGCCTAGAAGCAATAGGCTATGCCACATATACATACACATACCATATATTCTAGGTGTGTATTGAACTATACCATCTAGGCTTGTGTAAGTGCAGACTATAATGTTCTTATAATGATGAAATAGCCAAGTGACACATTTCTGAGAATGTACAGTATTCCTGTCATCAAGTAATGCACAACTATATTTTTAATGTGATTTAAAAATACACATTGAATGGTATTTCTCAAAGCACACCCACGTGATTTTACTCTCCAAAGGAAAGCTACCTGGAGCTTTCTTCTTGCCCTTCTGCTAGGTTTAATCGTCCTTATCAAAGCCTCTAATGGGGGTGGTAGAACAGAGTCACAGCAAAAATCTTAGGTCAATTCACTCTCTAACCTTTTTTGATATTTCTTTTAAAAATTTGCTCTAAAACAGTATTTTCCAACTTTCCTGTTCATCAGAATCCCCTGGAGGACTTGCTACAACAGATTTCTGGGCCTTGTGCCCAGTTTCTGATTCAGTTAAATCTGGGGGTAAGACCAAAGAATTTGCATTTCTAAGAAGATCCCAGGTGATGCTACTGCTGCTGGTCCTAGGGTTTCACTTTGAGAATCCCAAGTCATTGATAAAAGCCCACCAGACTTGTTTCTCCATAATGATCTTTGCCAAAAAAAAGGCAAGACTCTTCAAAATTGTCTTTCCCAAGCCCCCCATACTTCCTTTCTCAACAGTACCTGACCTCTAGCATGTGTATTGCCCTCCTGATGGTATCAGTAAGCAACCAGCAGATTGCACCCACTAGGCTCTGCCATTTGCTCTTTAAGAATAAACCTCTTTTCCTCAAAATACTTCAAATGCTTTTGAACATTTGAATGAATCATTTTCAGAAGTCACACTGTCTTCTATAATTATAGAATAACCACAGTTATACAATATCTCTTGTCTATGCTATGCAGACACGGTGGGAACACATATGTTACATTTTTGCTTCTTCATACAGTACAAGTAAATGCAGGGAAATTTCCCCCTATTTTCCTTCTGATGGAAACTGCTGTTGGTAAATAAAAACCGAGCCCAAAGTCTGGAAAATGCCAGGATCAACCTCAACAAGGAAAATATGTGGAACATTGAAGATTTTTAGCATATAAAAAGAACTGAAGCCTAATATGAGCCAAAACAGTGTATTGTGAGTTTTTAATTGACAAGACTGCAATTTGTGTTTTAGCAAGCCCTCCAGGTGTCTTAGGCAGACTGAAGTTTGAGAACCACAGATTTAAGGAATTATTTGAATGATGGTATTTTGGAAGAAGAAAACAAACACACACTTGGGGTTTTAACAGACCTGTGTCTCTCCTCAAAGAGAAATACATAATAAGAGAAATAAGCTGCCTGAGAACCTGGAGGAGAACGGTCTAGCGAATGGAAAGAACGTGCAAAAAGAAATGCACTATTACCTATATCAGGCATGCTGCAGGTGTGCCTACCGGCCTATCACACCACATTCAGGCAGATTAAGTCAGGAGGCCCTTTGTAGGAAGCAAAGGTGGATTGTCCTAAACACAGCGTGTTAAGGTGACCTTCAGGACCTCTTTTCACCCTCTGAATGTTCATAGAACTACCTTAAAACTATGTCAAAATATGAATAAGAAAAAAATGTAGAGGTGGGGGTAGGGAACAGGGCAAAGGATGGAGGGAAAGTGCTGCCTGAGTCAGACAGATGCAGACTTAATCCTGATAGTCACTTCCTAGCTGGTGATCTCAGGCAAATTACTTAATCTAACTCAGGTTTTGTCCTTATCTATAAAAGGGGATAATCATACCTACCTCAGAGAATTGTTGTGAGGATTAAAAGAGATAATGACATGCTTGGCACCCAGTAGGAACGCAATTGTCCAAAAGTAGCTGGCAGCCCCAGCTCTCCCTCTGGCATAATGGAAATCTTCCTATTTCTCTTTAGCAGAAGCTTTTCCCTCTTTGGTCTTTTGCTTTTCTTCATCTGCTTTCTGAGAGTAGAAATGACTAGAGTGTTGCTCTCCTGGAACTGGTTACCTATCAGCCCCGTTTCCTCATCTAGCTCCCAACTTCCCAGTCTTTTCCCTCCAGCTCTGGTGTGCAGGTGGGTGGAGGTGGGTGCAGCCCCAGGCATGTGTAAGTACCCCTCTAACACTCAGCCAGCTCTGCTTGGAGAATTAGCCTTAATTAGTCATTTACCTAGCATAACTCAGCAAATCTGTGTTTGAAGTAGAACTATCTTATACAGTATTTAATTTCCCTACTTTCCATTTCAATGTCAAAAAGCTAAAAGGGTCTTCTGAAATTGAAGAAGGCTTTAGGTCTCATTTTTCTTTAATCTGCCTGGTTTGGATTTGTGGATTTTAAGTGTAAATAACTCCTAAACACAGATGAATTCTGCATGCCAGCTACCTGTCAAGTGTAGCAAGTACTCAGCCAGCTACTGCATTAGGTTTTGGTTTAAAGCCACTCTAAATGATTTATTGTTTTTAAATTATTTACATGGCATTATTCCTTTCTTGTAAAATGCTGAAGTGCTGTCAGGAACAGCACGGCAGCAAGGTTATGAATGGTAGTACAAGTAAATCAAGGTAATTAGGCTTCAAGTTGCAAATACTGACAAGTTCTCCACCAGCCGCCACTTCACTGACGATAATAAAATTTGCATGATTTCCTGACATTATATTCACCACATATTTTCACTGCACACTCACTGTAATTACTAAGGGCATGATCTCACACTCATAGCAAGCAGAACTCTCACTGAACCCAGCCACGACTATTATAGATGCTTAGAAATGAAGCGAATGGAATTAAGGGGAGAGTTCCCTACATAGCTTTAGGGATCTGTGATGTATCAACTGAATCTTGACAGCTAAGAAAAAGAGGAATATTCTCAGTTCTCCTAAAGTAAGACCAGGTCAAATTATAATGAGACTAAGGTATCTCAAAGATATGCTTTGGGTCCTGGGGTTTGTGATGATTGACTCCTGCAATTTGTTTTCTGATTCTTTGATGTCAAAAAAAATATTCAAAGGTGACTTGAAAGTATATTTAGGCATAACTCTAGGTATAGCTATGGAAAGAAAAAATCTGTTGTTTTCCAAAAATTAGAATGAGCAAAAATGATTCAATACACCAAAAGATCTGTGGACCCTGTGGAAGTACAGGGTAACTAAAGCAGGTCAAATTCAATGTCCATCACCCATTGCCAACCTCTTATTGGTCTAGTTATTCCTCAGTGTTAGTGCATCTCTCACATATACCAACACATAAATCATACACGTTCCATGTTCAGGCTCAAACCTTAGAGCACCCCCACAGCTGTCTCAGAAGAGGGAAAAATTAGCTTTTGAACTATTTGTAATACAGTTTCAAGGAACGCACTGTAGAAACTAAAACTTAGTAATTAATAACCTTCTGTGTGGCATCAAATTAGAAGAGAGGAAAAAAACCCAGTTTGAGTCTCAGCTTTGTTTTCTGATCCTGGGAGGTTTATATAGTGCCTGTGTCTTGGTTTCTTCAACCTAAAATGGGAGAAATTATACATGTAGTTGTTGTGAGAACTGAAGAGTAAGGTGAAAGCTCTCAGCACGGTATCTGGCATATAAGAAATACTGGCAGAATACATATGTGAAGATAGAACAAACTCCCCAGATGTGTCTTAGTGTACTGCATAAATCTCTCAGTAGGTCCCCATAGAATTTAAAGTTTTGTTAGAAAATAGTGTCTGAGTTAAGAACACCTGAGGAAACAGCCAGAAAAGAGACCATATTTTTTAGAATCTAATAACACTCTGTCAGTCCTGAAAAGGAGAATTTTAGGAATGAATCATCTCTCTCCCCACCACAGAAAGCAGCTGGTAGCATAGCAATAAAAACAATCTAGTTGGGGCAATCAGATCTTAGCTGTTGAATTGCTCCAAATCACAGTACTCCCACACCCAAAGGTATCTACGGGTAAATCCTTAAAATAATGGAATTCATGGAAGAGTTACACATCTTGGGCGGGTGGTGGTCAAAGTTATCAACCATAGTTACTAGATCAACTTCCTCTAGATCTATTTCAATGTAGATATCTCCTTCCTGTGTTTGAATATGCTGGGAATGGGGTCTTTTTTGTAGTGGTAAGGTTTATGAACTTGTAGTAACATATATGCAATCTTTAGAAAAGTGGAATAAAAGTCTGCTGTAAATAGTTTGTGTTAATTAGCTTAAAGATTACATCAAGCTCTGCGGTAGGTTTACTCATCTTTAATTATATCCATTTTTAGACCAGTAGTAACTTACGAGATTTCTGGAATGTGTTTAGTAATCCACTGAAGAGACTGACTCAGAGTCATAGAAGAAAGATACCAGTGTGTCCAATTGCCATGACTGTTGGCCTCTATCATTTGTTCCCTACACTTTAACATCAAAAGTACATAGTTCAATTAGCACAATAGCAAGCATGAGGCTATTATGTAGATGTGACACATTTTATATTGAATCATATGAGTGGTCAAAATTTCTGCTAAAAATACTGATGTCATTTTTCAAGTGCCCTTTCCTTTGCTCTTGACTGTATTTTGAAGATAAAACAAACCATCTTTTGTAGAATTCATCAGTCTGCTCATTTTGTTGTTGTTGACAATAGTGTTCTCATTTCTCCTACACAACATATGTGGGAAATCGGTCTTATCAACTCTTGTAGGGACAAGATCATAAACTTTCTGAATGAGTACCTTATTGTTGAATGTGTCATGTATCACTGAAATATTTAAGCATGTCTTATGGTTAGTTCTTACAAATGCTGTTATACTATTCCACTTTAGTGAGCTTTTGATCAAATGATTTAAACTACAATTAATGTAGCAGCCAGTCAATCAACATACTTATTACTAGTGAGTACATATTACATAGTTTTTTTAAAGCTTAGATTTGAATAGTGCCTTAGTAGAAATTTAGTCCAACTTTCTCTTTCTATGTCTTTGTGTGTACGTTTATATCTTTGTCTTGGTTTTTTGTCATCTTTATAGCTGTTATATATTTTCTCTCTCCTTTTCATTTAGAAAGAATTTACTTGGAGAAAGAATAAAAGAATTTTAGAATTGAAATGAACTTCAAGAAGAGAGATTAGTGGGAGCCACATTAGGAAGTCTAATCTATCTTAGGAAAGTCAAGTTGAAGAAAAAGTTGAAATTTAGTAGGAGAGTTTAGGGTTTTGGTCAACTCTAAGTTAGAATCATCAGTACTTTCTACCTAGAGTAGAATGATGTTAAAAGACCTTTGAGAATTGATGTACATCAGCAAAGGAGATGAAGAAATGTTTGCTAGTTTTTACCTCCATTCAGTTAACTAAACTAATTCAGCTTACCATGTTGTATTGACACCCTTCCCTTTACTCCCTACAGTGTGTAACCATTAGCTAGACTTATTTCCAGTGCCTCATTTTCAAAGGCTTCAGTAACTGTGTGTCCTAAGAAAAGACTTCTTCTTAATCATAGCTGTCTACCAGGGTCTTTCTAAAAGGAGCCTGCAGATGTCTACAGAGTTAGGACGAAAGAGCAAAGAGTTCTCCACAATAACATGTACTGAGGGATCAGTCCTAAATGCATTGAATTTGGAAACTGGCTATAGGAATATACTAGAAAATTCAGCTCACAGTGGTAGGAAATTTCGCAAATAATCAGGTCAAACCCCAATAAGATATCCAAACCTTCCAGTTAATCCATGGCAAGGATACATTCAGAACACAGACTCCTATTTGCCAGTCTCAGCTGTTCCTATTATAAAGT
The DNA here is from genome assembly GCF_047511655.1 of Castor canadensis. Classification (NCBI taxonomy): domain Eukaryota; kingdom Metazoa; phylum Chordata; class Mammalia; order Rodentia; family Castoridae; genus Castor; species Castor canadensis. The sequence goes on from NC_133394.1 coordinate 88,511,625, forward strand.
GCATTCAAATGGATCCCAGATGTGTAGAACTTACTCAACCAATGAAGACAGAATAAGTGCACATGAAACTAAAGGAAGAGTAAGTCTGCTCTAGTCATTTTTACATATCTGCAAATAGTAAACTTGATAAATGTTACCTGATAACAAAACACATGGTTTCTTAAAACTATATTTTAAATGGTTATTTATATATTAATGTACTTTATTTTTAATTGCTGCTATCTTGTGTGATTTGAAACTGATAAATTATTTAATAATTAATGTATGTATGACCTAAAAATAAAATAAAGCATGCATCAAACAATTGTCAACTCAATTTATTGGACCCAGTAACAAAGGTATGCCATTTAAGTTTTCTATCTAGATTGTATTGCAATCATAGACTTTGGATCTAAATTATCTAAGCCATATATCTTCATTTCATTTTTCCAGGGTAAATATCACTACAAAGAGAAGACTTATTTTTACCATCCTTTGGGCCTTCTGCTGGAAAAGTAGAAAAAGTCTCAAATAATACCTTTTTAATTGTGCCCTCTAGTATTATAAATGTAGGACAGTATGTATCATACCTTTGTGAATGTGAAATGTCTTGTACCTGCTTTATGATACATAGTAGTGACCATGCTTTATCAGAGCTGTTTTTAATGATGTTACTCTAGAAGGTTTTCTTTCTAAATGATGATTGAGAAGCTAATAAAAAAAATGATGCCAATTACCACAAAAATAATAGAATTTTGCTGTTTTCTGGGGGTTTGTTTTTTACTTTTCTTTTCTTTTTTTTTTAATGGAGTGTGCTGGATGTCTCTACAATTTTGTTCAGATGACTGCAGAACCTGGAAAAGCTGTCACTGCTATTGATGCATAACATACTGCTATTACTGGTCTTTTTATATAAATATAAATATTTAGATATATAATTTGAATTTTTGGAAACTTTAGCTGTGCTGTCAACTTTAGAAAAAGTATCCCAGTTTACCATGTTGAGGTGGAATTGCACAGAAATTAACAGCCATATTGGTCTAGAAATGTTAAATTTAATCTTTTTCCATTTGTGCAGGGGCAACACACTGAATTAAATATTTAAGGTCTTATCTACCTGGGTTTGATTACAGAAACTAATAAAGTATTCTCTAAATAATAAAAAGGTGACTTATTTTTAAGATTATCAAGTTAAAATTGTTTGATAACATTAAAATATAAGAGTTAATATCAGAAGGTATATGACAGAAGTATGTTAGGCACAATAAGGAATGTGTGGTGACATATACCTAATAGGTCAGTCTTCTGCTGTACATGTAAAATAAGAATAAATTTTTCCAAGCTTTGGTGAAAATAAAAGAATAATTTCTGCAATAACTCAACATATTTGTTCCTAAAAGTCATTATTACATGTTAAATTGCTCCTTAAAAAAACAATAGGACCCATGGGAAAATGGTAGTAAGAGTACAACACTCAAATAAAAAAGAATTGATATCCAACAAAAATAATAGCACTTCCTAGTGCTTTCTCACTTTGTCTTTATATGGTCTTTCCTCTGTCCGCAGGCAGAAAGAAAGCTCTAATGTCTCTTCCTCCACTTTAAAGGAAACCAGTTCTTTTGGATTTGGGCTCCACTTTATGACTTCATTTTATCTTAATTAGTTCTGTAGAGCCCCTGTCTCCAAACACTGTTACAATGGGGTTAGAGCTTCAACATACGGATTTTAGGAAGCACACAATTCAGTTCATAACATTGTTGAAGGAGAGTTATCTTATAATAAGTGGAAAATTGTGACTGCAGATTCAGATAGTTGTGGCTCACTGATCTCATGAAGTATGTGTTGTATATCTTGTATATTCACAGACAGCTCAGTCCAGCTGAAAAAGCTAGTGTTTCTCACAGATGAAATTGCCTGTAAGCCAAGACAAAATAATTGCTTCCTGGTAAATCAATTGAGTTGGAAGAAATTAATATTTTCAAAACATGTACTATAGTAGAGCTTATTCCACTCACTCATTTAGCCAGTAAATTTTGGGTGCCTCCTTTATGGCAAGCACATTGTTAGGCACCAGAGATACTGCAGTGAATAAGCTAAAGTCTTATTCTACTCTTCTGAGTAGGGAGACAGAACACTTACATACCCTTGGGGAAACTAGTAAACACAGAAGCATGCAAAAAAGTCAAAGTGTGGAAAATGCTCTGAGGAAACTCAGGAGGGGATGAGGTGGAATGTCTTCTAGAAAGATGGAGTGGCATCAGCAAAGGCATCTCTGAGGAGGGGAAGAGTGGAAAGGTGGCCCAAGGGGGTATGGTTAAGGTAGAGTTCATGAGGGTGAAGAAAGAAGTAGATGTAACAGTAGACTGGGGAGAGCCATATCCATCCTACCGGGTTGAGGAACCACTGAAGTGTTCTGAGCAGGAAAGTGACCTGATTTCACTCTGACTTCTCTGTAAAATCCACCACAATGAGAAGAAAGAATATCAGTGGTAGGCTATATCAACAGACTACAGTACAGATGAGGATGGTTTAGACTCAGATATTGAGTACTGATGGAAGTTGTAAGGCTTAGAGTTTATTTTAGAGGTTTAACCGAAGTGGTAGATTGGATAAGGGTTATATGCAAAAGAAAGATGCCTAGATGTTTGGCTCAAGTCAGTGAATAAATCATCACGCTGTTTATTAAACTATGGAAATCTGGAAGCTTTGCCATTTTGAGAATAAGAGTTGAATTTGAGACATGCTAGATTTAATTTTCCTATTAGACATTCAAGAAGAAAAATAGAGCAAGCAGTTGGTTGTGTAGACCTGGAGCTCAATTGGAGGCTGAGGGTAGAGATTGAAACTTGGGAGTCATCAGCACACAGATGGCATTTAAAGTGGAAGCAAGATCACAGGCGGTGAATCTAGAGACCAAATAGAAAAGAGACAAAAACTGAGCACTGTGATCCTCAGGTTTTAAGGACAGGTAGAAGAGGAGCCAGCCAAAAAGATAAGGAAGGCACAGCCAGCAAGGCAGCTGAAAGATCAGGAGCATATGCTTTATTTTGGGGGAGGGGGAAGCAAGTAAAAAAAATGTGTATTGGAAGGAGGGAGTGATCTACTTTTTGAGAGACTTTCAGAAATAATAGTGATAAGTCACAAATTTATTACATGCTTCGTATAATTTAGAAAAATACAGTCTGTGTGTTTAGTGTAAAACATATGAACACATACTCCCAACTAATGTTTTCGGAGGTAGGACCAAGAGTTAATACCTCAAGATTATACTTTGGATAAATAATAATTTAGGGTTTGTATAGGCACTGAAACTTTGGATTTAGCATTGCTTATGAGTGCCCTCTAAAGTTCTTTATGTCTGTGAGAATGCTGAAATGTGTCCTTCCAAACATAGAAACAGAACCTTCTCCGAGGTCCTCTTACTTCACTCAAAGTTTTCTCCTTCAGTCCAGGGTACTCCTTTGTTTTTTTTTATAATACCCTTTCTGGGAGAACAGATTCCCTGGAAACACAGGGCCTGAGTGCCACAAAGAGGGTTACTTGGGAGTTGGCTTGCAACGAGGGTTGCCAGGTGTAGCAAATAAAAACATAGGATGCTTGTGCAGTATTTAGAATGGGTTACACTGAAAAATTATTAGTTGTTTATCTAGAATTCAAATTTCATGGCGAGTGTTGTACTCTAGCTGACCCTATGTACGTGAAAGTGAAAAGGGCAGGGTAGAGGGAAAAGGAGGTCTTGTATATGATTACAACTAAAGTCTAGTAGTGTTTGAAACTGGCATGGCCTTTCATATTTATTGGAATTTGTGACAACAGGGCCAGGCCATGGTTTCTCTGAATCGGCCAGTCAATGGCCTCATGTACGCAATGTGGGCCAAGGCAGGATCCTAAGGTCAAGGAGCACAGCCTTCAGCAACTGCATTTTCAGGTACTGGGGTGTAAGCATGACAGTACTGAAGAAGGAACTCGGACGAAACTCCAATGTATCTGTTTTACAGCCCAACACCTTAGACGTTGTCTACTTCCTTTACCTCAATATCTAATTGGATAATGTAGCTAAGTGTATTCTGAAACCTAAGAATGCTGAATTAAAATTAAAAAGTGCTGTTCAAATGTAAGGTGGTGGTAGTAACTATAGTAGTAAAGTGACTAATAGTAATATTGCTGCCTAGAGCCCAGACCCTCCACCACAGTACAGGATTTCTTTGTATCACTGTTCATCTTCCATCTAGACCTATAAGTTTCTTGAGGGAAGAAAACATATCTTATTTCTATATGTTTACCCAATAGTTGATGCCACATTTGGTATGTAGTAAAAAATCAACCAATGTCTATGGAAAACAAACAGGGAATAACTAAGCAAGTGATCCAAATTATAATTTACAACAATTAGGCTTGCCCTCTCTTAAGGTGGTGGGAAGCTGATATCAGGCCCTCAAATCAATGTGAGACATAGAAAATTGGCTCCATTCTTCTTGGCCTCTGATTCCCTTTGTTAGGCAATTAGGCTCTTGACCAATCCCTGAATCATTCAGTTCATTAGATATTCACTTAGTGTATGATTGTTTGATGCATGACTCATGACATGTTTTAAAGAGTTAAGGAGAAATGGACCCTTTCCCGCTTGGAACGCTTTTAGAACCTTTAGAAACTTTAAGAATCTCCTTCCTAAAGGAAAGAAGTCATTCTGTGCTTCCTGGTGAGAAGTAGAGGCCTCTATTTCTGTCTTAACCTGCAACCTCACCTCTTATGAATGTTTCCTTCCATTAACCCTTGAGTGAGTCACACTGATGCTTGATGATAACCCTCTGGTGGACATGCTTCTCCCAGAATGAGTGTTGACATGAAGTAGGCTCCAGATTCCCTAAAGCCAGACTAGTGATCCCAAAGTTTAACCACACTGGATCCTGCCTGCACATCCTGCCTCTGGCTCCACACCCACCTTTACGCCCACGGCATGAAGCTGTGACCACAGACGCAGACACTTGCAGGGTGGTCCTCTGAGCACAACCTCAGGGAAAGAGTCATGAAATACTTACTGACTACCGGCCAACGTTACAGGAACGCTGACTGAAACCACTGCAAGGGTGCCTCTAACACCCAAGGTAGACAAAGCAACATTTGCCAACCCCCTCAAATGTCCTGGGGGAGGTTCATTTGCACTAATCCTAGCAGTCCAAAAACAGCAGCTGTTCTCAAAGGGAGTCTGATATATAATCCTTCGCTTAAGACCAACAGTGGGAGGTGATGTTTTATCAAAAATGTGCTAAATTGTTAACAATTTTTTTCCTTACAGCAAATAGGTAGAAAAGAGCTGAAAAGTTAAGCAAGGCCACATTCATGTCCTGATTTTTTAATTCACCACATATTTCTGTGTTGTGGCAATCCTTATCTTGGAAAATGAATCAGACTTTGGAAAGCACAGGTCAGTTTTTCCAATTTCTGAGAAATCCTGAAATCAAATATCATTGATTTTCCTTTTCTAGCTATCAGGTCAGCTTTGATTATAACATAGAATTTGATGTCTCCCTAAAAAAAAAAAAAAGAAAGAAAGAAAGAAAAGAAAACACCTACATACCATTTTCTTATACTCTGATGGATCCCAAATATCTTTAATGAACATAGAAAAATCCTGACAACATCCTGTAGGACAATGAGCATGGAAAACATAAATTTCCAAAGGCAGCATGAAGGGAATTTGTGAATTACTTCCAAAACATATAACATAACCTACAGGTCAAGATTTTAAATCTATTATTGTAAACATTATGCTAACATGTTAAATTCCCTTGACAAGATTACAACCTACTGAGAACTGTATGTAACACTCAAAGAATATAATTCACTGCTGATAATATAAGCAAGAATGTAAGTTTCCTTCAAAACAGGTATTGTGTTTAATTCTGTCCCAGAACCTCAGCACAATGCAGGTGTTTATAAGAAATTTATTATTTGTTTCTGTCTTACATTATTAGTTACCAAGAAACCATTGTTCTTTTAGTTTGCATTGTCTTCCTTGGACTTTAGAGTTTTGCTAGACTGCTTTGATTTTGCATCATTAAATTCCTGGACTAGAAGAAAATTCCTGTAGTCTATGCTCTGCACCAGCAAGCTAGGATGTATGTGTATTTCTCTCTTGCTCCCTAGACTGTAAAGGTTAAGAATTTCAGACAGCATGATTTCCAATGTGAAAACAAACTGTCAGAGCTTACCAAACTTTAATCCACAGTGATACAACTAATTTGGCAACTTAAATGGGTATGACTTTCCTTCCTAATCATAATTTACAGAAACTCCAAGCCTTAGAGAAAGTTTATAAAAGTCATTGAAATGACTGTTATTCTTTCACAATTTAATCAGAAAACATGCTTTCACCCCTTTGTAATGCATCCTTTGTGCAAAAAAAGAAAAATTGACTGAGAACATACTACTTTTATGCTGCTTTTTCTTTCCAAAATTTTCTGACATGCTCTGTTAGGTTGGAAAGTCTCTGTATATTCTCCTTGTACATTTAATATTCTAGTAAACAGGTACACTTACTCTCAGGGGTCTTGTATGGAAGCGAATATAGGACAACTAACGAACCTTAAAAATGTAAATACATAACCTGTGTCAGAGTATGGAAACAAGTTTTGGAATGCATGCATCCTGCAAAGAAAGCCCTATCATAAAATGAAGTACTGCTGTTGGAAGCACAACCATAATTGCTCTCTAGAGAGTAAAAGACATTGTGTTGCTTCCTCAGCAGAAATTCACCTCCCTGTATGAAAATCTGATAAATTTTCTAGTTTCCCACAGGGGGAATGACAGAGAATTTAATGAGAAACACATTGGAACAGGACCTGTCACTGTGTGATTATGCATTCACTAATCTCTCTGTAGGGTACAGAAAAAGTCAGTCTTCTCTGAGAGAGTTTATCTGAGGAAAGGGAAATTCTAGAAATACATTACCAAAAAGAAATGTCTTCACTCTCCTACTGATACCTACTGACATCCCACGAGACTGCATGCTTGCCCTACATGTAGCAAAACCTTCAGGATCTACATAGTAACCTATTTTTATGATTGCCAATGAAACTGAAGTGTCACATGATGGTGAATTTATTGATACCTAAATGCAGCTAGCTTGCAAAAACCTGATATTTTTAATTTGATCTCAAAATTTGTAAGAAATGCAAGCATGGTGAGGGGACAGTGGAAGTCCATACTTTTATTGTAGGAGCTGTGTTATTACATAACATGAAATTCTCTTACCTGTTATCATCATCTCCATCAAATAAATCTTATTCAGCAACTCTATCTATCCTAAAAACATTGTTGAGCAAAAAACACATGCCAGGAACCTAGAAATAAAAGTATATACTGAGTTCTATGACTAAGTAGAGTATACAGTAGTGTTTATAGAATATTTAAGTCAGAGGGACATACATTCAAAATTACTATCAGCCAAGAGAGTTTCTTAAGTTATTTTTAGGAGCCTGATGTTAGGTTGATGCAATGAGTACAGCTATGTTCCCTCAAGAATTTAAATTAGGAGAGTACATCAATGTAATCATCTAAAAAAATACACTGAACAAGTTTTAAGCAAGTAAAAGATGTCTATTCTTGAACTAATAAAAAGGGACAGGAAGTTGTGTTGTGAGCTATCCATATTTGAAGGAGTGATGTCAAGAAGTGATAGCTCATATTTCTTCATGAAATTCTAGAAGGCTTCTTGGAGAATGTGGAATTTTAATCATAAAGAGGTGTTCAAAATTACATGTTTAATTAAGTTCCTAGAATCATTTATTATCAACTACCATAGTATTCTGACCTTTTCCCTCTGGATTAATTCAAAATTTTGATGTTTCATAAAATGCTAAGCTCAGGATTGATTCCAATTTTGTAAATCATCAGATCCAGTCTCACACTTACTCAATTGTATTAGTATTGGGGCTCAAACCCAGAGCCATGCTAGGCAAGCATTCTACCACTGAGCTACATCCTCAGCCCTGTATTCTTGTTGTTGTTTGGTTTTTAGCTAAGACAATATCTTTTTTTAAAAATCTATATTATTTCATGGATAATTTTTTTCATGTGCTTTCCTACTTCATCTGGACATAGATTATTATTTCATCTGAGGAAGAACCATGTCCCTTTTTTGTGTCTCAATAGAACTGCCAACATTTTAAAACTCAAAACAATTATTGATGATAAAGCTGGATAGAAATGATGTTGGAGATCAAATGAGAGCTAATAGTGACTTATGGTATCTACGACAGAGTCAAGACCAAAAATAATTTCATAAATGAAAACATACAGAACAGTTCTTGATTTATAACCTATTTTTTAACTTAAAATTGCTTTAAAATACTACTTGATGATTTGTAGCTCACTTGACTGACTTAATGCTGTGTGATTTCTTAGATGTAAAAAGGCTCCACTGATTTTTTTCCCTCCTTCCCCCTGAGACTTTTAAATACAGCAAAGAGTATGATGGAGGAAGGAAGTTTATTCCTCCACAAATACTTCATATGAAAATCTTATTTTAAAAACTGACCAGTACAATAAGTGATCTGTACTTCTTCATCTAAAAATTCCTCTTTCAAAAATAATCTTTTAAAGATCACTGGCTTGAAACTAGATTTTATGTGGTCAGAATTTAGATGCAGCAATGAAGTAAATCTTAAAGAAAGTATAAAACTCCTTTGAGAAGTTACTTTTATTTACTTCCTACTGCAGCAACACCTACAATGCTAATTTTATTATTAAAATTATCTCTATATATGATTTGCTCCAATTTAAAATGGGTGTCAGCATTCAAGTTTTTGTTAGTGCAATATTTTTATTTTGTTATTGAAAGTGTAAGAAGTCATGGCTTAGACTCTCCCTCCTTTGGCGAAAAAATCATTCAGTTTTCTATTTAAAGATCAATTTCATAGAAAATTTTTTCTTTTGATTTATGATATTTTATTTTCAGTCACTAGACTACATATAATGTAAAAATAAGTTTTGCCAATATCACTTATTATTGTCACACAATTTCAAACTGCTGGACCACTATACCGCTCCTAAAAGTATTAAGGTAATTTGTATATACCCATGCTCTCAAGTTAGTTTCTTTAGAAGGAAGTAAAAATTAACTTTGTGACATAAAAAGCACAGTGTTATTACATCTTATTTAGAAGCCACTACCTCTAGAGATGTTCCAAGTAAATAATATATTAAATTAAAAATTTAATATTAATAAAACTGAAATTTCTGCTTAAAGAAATTGGGTTCCTAAATATTACCATAAAATTCACTGAAATTTTTTGATGAAAATAATATCAAATGAATTTATTTGATGTTAGATGGATCTAATCACTTACATAATCAAAAACTATATGAGCATGAACTCTCATAAAACTTTATGAGTAAGAAGGTATATTTATACATGTTATGTACACATGAGTTCACTGAATTAATTAATTTAGATAACTTTTTATTTAACTGAACATTAATTAAATGTAATCATATGACCAGAAAATGACAGGTAAGTGTGATTTAATTTACTTTTTTAATCTTAGTTGGTCTTTAAATTTTGAAATTAATGAGTCCTGACTTATGCAATACATATTTGGTAATCATCCTACCTCAACCTTCATGTATTAATCAAATCTAAGTAAGGAATAGAAGACAAGCTATTTACTTTTTAGTTTAGTGTAAACTATGAGTAGCCTATACAGTATAGACTCAATTTAATTTTTGTTAATCATTACCATTGTTACACATCACCATGTGTTTGCCCATTAAAAAACACATTTACTAACCTCCTGCTTTACAACTTAAATCCTTCATATATTCTAAGAACTTGATATGTAGTTCACAATTCTTAACAGCAGATTAGAATAAACTAGAATAGTATTTGTAGTTTTATACTGCAAAATATAAGGTGATATTCCTGTTGGATAGGCTTTGACATACTTTTTTTTAACACATTATTGCTTCATTTAGGAGTATTCTAAAGTATAAACTAATTGAAACTTTTGTAGCATTTCATTTTATACTTTAAAAATCAAGCAGTAAATGTAAGTAATGTTTAATCAGATAATTGACTTTGTAATAAACTGCTATATTAAAGTATATGCATGATGTTTTACTTGATGATATATATACATATATGTATATAGGTATAAAGGTATAGTTTGTTCCCATCAAAGTAATGCAATTTCTGTGTATGGTACTAAATTCAATTTTGATAAGTATTTACTGTGCAAACCCAAACAAGTCATTCTTTAATAATAAAAAAATAGTTTATCCGTATTATTTAAACATACTTAAATGCAAAAACCACGAAGTTTTCATGAACTCTTTTGCTCTTTACTATGAAAGACATACTAATCATTTCTAATCATTAGCTATACTTTTTATTGCAACATTTGTGAATATAAGGTGAACATTTGTATTTCAGAGAACTCCATAAAAATGATTATCCAAGAAAATAAATTTTGTAGATTTAATGTTATATTTTCTGTGATTTATGTCCAGCATTCAGTATTTCAGCTGAGAATGAAGTGCCATTTCCAGATCATCAAAATCCTAAATTAAGTTTCCCATATCACAAAGCCAGAATTTTTAAAAAACATACATCAGAAAGTTTCCTTATAAAAGGGCAGATCTATTCACTGGAATGGTTACTTTTAGGATAGGAACCTCAAAGAGTGTTTAACTGAATAATAAGAATATTTTTTGACAGTGGGACTTGACATGGATAACTGTTCAATGATTTATCCATCTCCTTCAGCTCTCCATCTTTCCCTTCTCAGTGGTTGCTCCCTGTGGATCTATACAGTAAGGAGAGCAAGGGTCACAGAAGTATTTTTAAGCACTCTGATTTCATAGTGTATGCTTGATGGACAGAATAAATATATTCCTTCAGCTGTTCAAGAATGAGGGCAGGGGATAGATGAAATGAGAAATGAAGGCAAGATAGAATTAGATCTCAATAAATGCTTCAAATTTAGTGCTCTTTTACCTCTAATCCCTTTCTTTACCTCCAACTTTTAATTCCATCAAAATGTCATATTTTCTCCTTCTAAGCATTATAGCCCAGCCGTTAATGGGGTAGGATTCCTCATGTCATGAATTTATGTACATGTACACAAATCCAAGTTGAGCCTTTTGTGCTATGGTAGAATGTTTAAGCATTTTAAAATATAGAACTAAACTTAAATTACTTGAGGTATAGCCAAAAAATAAAAATTAGTGCAATGAACAGAAAATTGCAAAGGAAATACACATATAATGAATAAGCTACAAACACATTTATAATTCACAAATGGCATTAAAATGATTGCTTGTGTCATATTAATTAAAATAATAAAAGTAAGAAAATATGCTCAATGCATAGGTACTTTTAAAGAGCAAAAAATCCAAAAAACAAAAGTTAATAAAATATTTTATCTTCATCAAAATATTCTTTGGAAACCCAAAATAAAAATGTATCATGCATGTTCTTTCAGGTTGATCTGCAAAAGTCAGAAAAATGAGTTGTCCAGGCTAGTTAACTTTCTGAACAGGTAGAATTCTAAATATCCACTAAGTATAAACCAAGAGGCTTCAAAGTCTTACTGAGCTGAAGCAGTATGCTTCCTGTATTGGAACAAAGAATTCCAGTTCTGCTCCTAGCAAAAAACATTTTTGTTTCAGTCCAAATGAAATAAATGCCCTGACTTCCATACAGTATAAGTATAGCTGAAACTGTATCTGAATATTTTTCTTCACAAGTCTGAAGACACCTGGCGAAACTCCTGAGGGGAAGAGTGGTTTCTTTTTCACAAGGTCAAGACGAACATTATCCAAATCGAAACTTGAGTCTGTATTTCACTGTATTGGGACTTTTGCGAGGTGTAGACAGGGAAACCTTTGGCTTTACAGGGTTAGGTGGCTTTTTCTTTTCAGGAACAGTAACTGTGAAAGAAAGTTCTGGCTGCTCCGACTGCTTGAATCTTGGTAGAAAGTGGGTAGAGACATGCTGGGGTTTCACCCGTGGACTGCAGCCTCGTTTTGCTTTCCCTCTTTTATTCAGGGCCACATACCACTCCCTCCCTGTCTTTTCAGTTCTGTGTATTGCTGAAGCATAGGTATTATAGCTGTTTTCCTGAAATCGTTCCCTGAACTTGCAGTCGTCAGTGAATTTGGCCTAAAAGGGAAAAAAGAGGAAATTAAGTGTGTAGTCATATTTTCAGCATGCATTAAAGTATGAGGTCATATACCAAAAAGGAAAACCAAGAATTCTATTGATCCCTACCCCCATTCCATTCCCTTTTATAAAGGCATCTTTACTTCTTTCAAAGTTGCTCTAAAATTCTTACTTTTGTTTCTATATACATATTTCATTCATCTTTGATAATAAACACTGATTTCTGTTCCCTTTGTTATTACAAGTGATAACCTGAACTCTTAACTTAAACATTATGGATTTCTAATTTAATATATTTAAGAACTGTTAGTGTTTTAAAAATACTTTGAACTTTAAAAAATTTTAACAAAAGATTTTTTTCCATCTAAGCCATCAAGGAAATAGAGCTATATTACTAAGAAACAATTGTCTGGTGAAACATGAATTTGTGCTTGTAGAAATAGGGTCAAATTTTTCTTTTGAAACAGACATAGTTTTTCAGTTATCACTGTAATGCATGCTGCTGAGAGATGAGTAGCATATGGTCCAATTAATATTGCATGTGCTAGAGTTCTTTAGAAAAATATATCTTCACACATGTGAAACAGGAGAGCATATCTGATGCCAAAAAGAAAAACTCACTGGAGTCACTTGCAACATTTCAGTTGTATCTTACACACATGGATGTGTGCACACACACACGCACAACCACACGTCCACAATATATGGCCTTTAAATGCTCAAAGAATGGCGGAAAAGTAGATGAGTAGCCACCTATCATGGTGCACCTTGAGAAATGGAATTCTGACAGCAGGATGCAGAGGATACAATGACAACAGAGAGGAAGGGCATCTAAGTAGGTAGAGGTGACAGGCAAGAGGGCAGGAAAATCATCTTGGAAAAGCTGACATTGGAACCTTGTCCTCAAGTACAGCTAGCTATTAGGGAGGCAGGTGATATGAGAAGGATTTTCAGGAAGAAGTAACAATGTGTTCAAAGATCAGCATGATGCTTTTGAACATCTGTAGATAGTTTAGTGTAGCTTAGTGTGACTTTGATTTGGGGCGCATGGGAGAAAGAACAAGAGATGAGACTGATATAGTAAGCCAGTGCCAACCCATGAGGGCTTGGCTTTACCACCTTGAAGAATCTGATGAAGATCTAAGGACTCTATGCTGTGTGAAGGCAGGGTGCTGTCTTTCTTATTTCTTGCTAAATTTCTACAATAGGACCTGACACATGCTCAGTGCTAAGTTAACCTTTGTGAATAAAAGATAAATGGAGCACCACAGTTCTTGCAATGTGGTTGTAGGCTGTACTACAAGGCTTCTTTTGGTTCAGAATTTAGAAAGGCAGAGGAAAGATCCTACCTTTTCTGATTCCCTGATGTGGAAGCCGGCTGTTCTAATTGCTCTTCTGGGAGTCCAGAGAGACAAGGAGACCACAGAATCATGAAGTGGGAAGATCTCGAGCATACAGTCACACTTGCTACCAAATACCAATTCTGCCAATTGAGCTCTTAGCCATAAGTTCCTTACCCATAAGCCTTACACCCAGAGGACAACTGTAAGAATCAGAACATTTTTTAGGAAAGGTACCTGTAGTGTTCATCAAACTTAAAATAATCCATAATCCTAAAGGAATTAAGGGTTCCTGTTCTAAGGTAGTCTACCAAGTTTCTCAATTTTATAGAGTTCCATTTACATAGAATGCCTAGGCTTGTCTCACATATATAAAATTGTTAAAAGCTGTGTACTTCTGTATCAAACTAAAGGTTCTATACTGGGATAAAAGGGCCTTTTTATCCTTACTTGTTCTAATAATGTCAAACTTTTCCTTGCAATACAGATCACAACACTGTCATATGAAAATCTGAGTATTGCAAGGCAATTTACATAGGTACACTGTTGAGGTCCACAGGGAATTTTTGACTTGTGCAAAGAATACTGACAACATCAGAAGACATCCAATATCAGAACATTTGCAATAGCATACTTATTTACCTCATGCATAACAGTTTACCCCGGTCACTTATATTTAAATCGAATGAAGCTTTTTATTTGGGGCTATAGAGCTATATATGTAGCTCTTCTACAAGTCTGGTAGATCTCTGGATTTGATCTCCAACAGGCTTAAAGCAGGTGTATTAAAGAACTACCCCCATGTGTGGCATCATCTCTTCCTGTCTTCCAACCAGCCAACTTACAAGTAGGCCAAGAGTGATGTGATGACACCACTTTAGAAAATCACACAGCTATTGTACCCAATTTTGATTAAAAAGACTCTTTTTTAAAAAAAAGAAAAGACTTTCTTATAAGTTAAATATAGACTTGTGTACAGCTGCTAGCTCTTAAAAGGGCTCTCCCATTTAATTAGATAATCCCAAAGTTTTATTTTAAAATAAAAGCTATAGCCATCTGGAATGTTTCTGGCTCCATTAAAGGATAAGTATTTTAGAAAGGCATGGAGCATTTCATTAAAAAGAGTAACGGGATGGGATTACAGACCAGTGGTAGAACATTTGCTTAGCATCTGTAAGGTTCCAGCTAAGATCCCCAGTATCACAAAAAAAATTTTCTTAAAATGTCATTGAGGACTGAAGTGTATCTCAAATGTTAGCATACTTGCTTAGCAAGTGCAAGGTTCTGAGTTCAATCTTCAGTAGAGCAAAAGGAAAAAAGTCATTAAATAACATTTTATTTATACCTTTACCTTGACCTGACTTCTACATCTGTTTCCTGAAAGAGTAAGTGCTTTATCCAATTTTGACAAGCTATTTTTTTACCTTTTGCCACTTACAGTGTCCAAGAAAATAAAGAATATATTATTTTTCCATTCATACGGCTGATAGGCGTACATGCACAAACACACACATATGCACACAATAGCATACTAAAAGACAAATACATCTGTTCCCTCCAAGAATTTCTCCTGTGACTAAAAACCTACCTACTCTGCCCCTAAAATTATTCCATCTAAAGACTTTCTCTTTTTCTCTTCAAGAATCTCAACTTCTTTCTCCAAAGGAGCCCTTGAAGGAGATAGGCATTCAAGCTGTAGATTTTTCAAGTATCACCTGACATTGAGTAGGAAATTCACACATCACATGCAGCCCCTCAGCTGCATGAAAATGGGAGTAAAGGCAGTCAGACTATTTTGGCTTTCTTAATTGACTTCTAATTTAATGTTGTGTCTGAAAATTTCCTCCACCTCTGACTGAACAAAACCATTTGAACAAACATTTGAGTGAATTTTTTCATCAGGAGATCTAGTTTCTTCTTGAAGGATGGACCACTCCTGTTAGTATTCCTGGTTTCTCTCAGATAAGATGGTGACACTATTGCAGCACGTCTGTGTGTGGACACGTATGTCACAAATGGGACAGTCACCAAGAAGCACAGATCAGAGCTATAGCCATTAAAACCTAAACCTTTACTACTGAACAATTTCAATAATAAATTTCCCAGTATAATCTTCATGTTTAAATTCTCTCTTGAATCATAAGATATCCTTTAATAACACATATATTTTCTAAACAATAGAAATGCATTTCTTTCCCTAGAAAAAAATTAAGTTGTCACCCAGATTTTCCTTATACTTAAGGTGTGAAAAAGGAAGTAAATCAAATTTCAAAGAAGCTGTCGAAGCCAAGATGCTCCACCACTGACGAATGGATTGAGAAAATGTGGTATCTAAACACAATGGAATTTTATGCAGCCATGAAGAAGAACGAAATGTTATCATTTGCTGGTAAATGGATGGAATTGGAGAACATCATTCTGAGTGAGGTTAGCCTGGCCCAAAAGACCAAAAATCGTATGTTCTCCCTCATATGTGGACATTAGATCAAGGGCAAACACAACAATGGGATTGGACTTTGAGCACATGATAAAAGCGAGAGCACACAGGGAGGGGTGAGGATAGGTAAGACACCTAAAAAACTAGCTAGCATTTGTTGCCCTTAACGCAGAGAAACTAAAGCAGATACCTTAAAAGCAATGAGGCCAATAGGAAAAGGGGACCAGGAACTAGAGAAAAGGTGAGATCAAAAAGAATTAACCTAGAAGGTAACACACACGCATAGGAAATTAATGTGAGTCAACTCCCTGTATAGCTATCCTTATCTCAACCAGCAAAACCCCTTGTTCCTTCCTATTATTGCTTATACTCTCTCTACAACAAAATTAGAAATAAGGGCAAAATAGTTTCTGCAGGGTATTGAGGGGGTGGGGGAGAGGGAGGGGGCGGAGTGGGTGGTAAGGGAGGGGGTAGGGGCAGGGGGGAGAAATGACCCAAGCCTTGTATGCACATATGAATAATTAAAACAATAAAAAAAAAAAACACAAATAAGCTGTTGAAATCAGGACCCATCATTCCACTGCCCTAGTACCATTAACCACTAGACAAAAATAATCATTAAAATTTAAAAAAAATTTTTTTAAATGCCTGTGTTTCAAATTCATTTTTAGTAATTTATTCAATGAGTGTTTCCTGACTAACACATGTCCCGGCACTTTGCTGTCACTTTCATAAAAGAAAGCAATAGAGGTATGGTTTGCCCATGCTCACTAGTGACTTAATGTTTCTCTTTAATTTCTCCTTCATCTTACAAATGTCAAAACAAGTTATATTCAACAAGCCATAATTCAAAATTAAAACGAAATATTCAAATCAACTAATTCATTGTTGTTTAACATACTCTTAATTGTCAAAACAAATAAAACTTAAGCAAACTGAACTATATTTGAATATCCAAATTATCCCAGGGAGGGGAAATGCACAGCTAAGGACTTTTTTTTAAAATCAGCAGTCACTGTCTTGAGTCTACTCATGTCTTCTCATAGTGAAGAACCCATTTTAAACAAAGGATGCTTAGAAAAGGTAAAAGTCAGGCCTGGTGGTGGTACATGCCTGTAAGCTCAGCACTTAAAGGCTGAAGGAGGAGATTTTCACATTTTGAGTTAGAGGTGATACTGACCACCCTGGGCTAAAGAGCCAGACCCTGACTCAAAAAAAAACAAAAACAACAACAAAAAAAATCAGGTTCAACTCAAAGAAATCAAAACTTAGATAAACTAGAATATTCCAGAGAAAACCAAACTGAAATTAAACAGAAGGTCAATTAAACCAAGTAAGACATTCTCTCTGAAACAACATTGCTTTTAAAAACTCTGAAATCTCTAAGTTCCAAGAACAGGCAGACAAAAAGGGCTATCAGCATCTGCCTTCCCTTTTGAGATGTTAACAAGGCTCCTTGAATGGGTAGAGGGAAAGGCTGGCTGGTAAATGAAAGTCCTAAAACCCACCTATTGTCCCTATTATTTTAAAATAATAAACGGCACCCGTCTTGGGCACCCAGATCCATTGTCTAGTGATCAAGGTTGCTAGACTTCTGATGAGTATTCCCCCAGCTCGGAAAGTATAAGACCACGGATATCGGACCACCTATTTGGGTATTTACTCCCATTTCCTTTGTGGGCAACAGGAAATGTTTCCCTCTTTTGCTTCCACTTCTACCTACTTTATCTTGTTTACTAAAATAAATCCTTGCTAAACCTTAAAAAGAAAACTCTCTAGCATAGATTTGTTCTTAGTAAATACCATGTTCTATGATGACTGAGGATCTTGTTCAAGAATGAATTGAAGCTATGAAAATATGAATTCTCATTACATGCTGATACAGAAGTAAATGTGCAGCATAGGAAAGCTGTGCAGATACAAGTGAATTTGGACTAACATTGGCAAAAAAACTCTTAGAGTTTGTGGAATACTTAATCAATTTTAATTCTCTATTTCCCTGTTTTCTTTGATTTGCATCTTTCTCCTGAGAAACTGTATAAAGTTAAGAAATCATTAACTAGATGAAATTATTAAAATATTTTATAGACTGTAATAAAAACAATTATTGACCACCTTGTGCAGCAAGCAGTTTCCTTGCTTCATGCATAACACTGCTTTGGTTCCTCTGTTTTCTGAGCTCCTTGGTTTATCACTCAGTTCCACCAATGGAGCTGCCCCAAGTGGGTGCCCAAACCCCAAGCTATTTGCATGACTGTCCCTGATTCAGGCCAGTATGCACCCAAAGGGACTGCCTTTCTCTTTCCCAAAGAAGTCCCATAGGGCTATCTCCAGGTAGGGCCATGATAATTGCTTGACACTGGACATCCATGCATTCTACATCTCAGTTCTTCCTACTGAACTGAGGAACTAAGGAAATATACAAGCTGGGTTTAAAAATCACCAACCTGGTAATGAATGTAGTGAGGAACATCAAACACAGCATCTGTCCTTCAGGAATTGCCTTAATGACTCCACTCGGGGAGTGGGTTCAAAATACAGATGCCCTGGGCCCTATCTCCAGAGATTGTTTTATTAAGTGTGAGGTGAGAAGCTGGACTTGTATCATGAGCCAGCATCCAGGTGATTTTGATACAGATGTGGTAAGGATCACATCAGGAGGACTGTGATAGAAGACGTAAGCTCTTATAGTAATTCCATGATCATTAGGATATTGACTTTTAATCAGAAAAACAGAGAAAATACTCCACTTAAAGCCCCATATTTATCAAGTGCCTGGTTGGGGCCTGATTTAAATCTTATCTTCTGACCCCTGGACTACACCTCTTTCCATAACACTATGATAATCAAAGCTGTCTCCAGACTTTTATACAGTCTGCTTGCCCTGACATTGTTCCATGTTGAAATACTGATAAATAGCAAGTGCCATTACCCAAATCATCAGAGAAGTATAACACCATCCCTTCCTTTAGGCCAACTCTGACGCTATAGGCAGTTAGTTAAGCCAAAACTTTATGAAGTAGGCCCTCTCTAGTGCAAAATTGAGGAACAGGAAGGGAGCTTAAACTGCAGGAGCAGAGTCCCAAACACATTTGGGGGACTGAATTACTGGACATTTGATTTTTTCATGATGTAAATGGAAAATTCTTACAGGGCAAAGGAAATTTCTTTGTAAACGCTGTGATGTCACTCATGGTCTTGACCTGCAGAGTGGAACTTAATAGGCTGTTTTTCAAATAATGATGAGCAGCATTGCCCCACTTCCCTTTTCAGTAACCATGCTCAGCTTTGTCCTCTCTGTGCCCCCAGCACAAGAAGTCCTGGCCAGACTCTCCTCTTGGGCAAGCCAGCTGGCTGGCACGTTCTGAATCCAGAAAAGGAGGATGTTCTAGTCCTTTCTTAGGGCTGATCAAGCACACATTCCATGCCTGTTTCGTAAACTCTACAGTTAGCTTCCTTCAAACATGATCCCCTAAAACCCCAGAAACAAAAATAATTCTACCACATGCTTCTCTCTGGATCTTTAAATAAGCTAACTTGTTTTTCTCCAATAGGCAACAAGCTATGGAGCATACATTATGAAAAGAATGAAGAATATATGAGAACTACTTTTCCCAGGATTTATATTTTTTTAGGGAAATAACACAAAGATGGACAATACAGCTCCCAAAGAATTACAAGATTATAACTGTAAGAAATCCTTGCCACTTTAAGAGGTGAGCTAAGGAATTTTGCGTTCAAACTAGGCTCCTTGGAAAAAGGAAAACTCAGCAGATAAAGGACTACTGGATGTACAAGAAGTCTGGACCCAAGAATAAAAGGTCAATGATAAGTAGGATTCGGGGATGGTCTAAATAGCTAAAGGGTCACAGCTGTCTGACCTCAACAGCAGAAGGAAGAGATGGAGGATCTTCACCAGCTGCCAGAGAATAAGTTCAGGAAAATCTGTTTAAATGTTAAGTGATGAATACCTTCCAGGTGCTACTGTAAATGTTTTGTATGTATTATCTCATTTAAAACCCTGGCCCTTCATCATAGATGGTTATTGTAATTTTCCTTTTATCATTGATAAAAGCCAAAGAATGGAAGGATTAAAAAAGGACACAGTAAGTGGGGAAGTAGAGTTTGACATTGGGCAATCTAACTGCACCCTCAACCACATACTCAAGGACTTTCACTCTTACATCTGGATCCACCTCAGAATAATTCAGAAGGACTCTCTAAGGGACCCCAAAGCTGAGGAGGGAGTGGGAACATAGGGATAAAACAGAAGCAGGCAGAGAAGGGCACACAGTCTGAAGAAGTAGCTCTGCATGGGAATGAGTTGAAGTACTGGGCAGAGGACACAGGATGGCTCTGACTGACCCTCACAGCTCTCTGGGAAGCAATTACCTCCTCCTACTTGCCATGGCTCCTGACACATTTTAACAAAGAGAGTACCATACACCTTCCTCCTGTAAAGAATGATGAAAAAAGCTGCATGATAGGAATTCGGCGGTCACATATTTAGAGTGAACCAAAGGTTTTAAGCAGAGTTGCATGTACACAAGGGACTCAAATGGGAGCAGGGGGCCTCATGTATCTAGGTAGTTCAAATACAACTTCTTTTACGGAAATAACTTAGCACAAAAATGAAATCAGCATCAATGTTGCCTAAATCTAACTGCTTGGGGGTTTCATTTTTCAGCGTGCCATCTTTGTGTGTATGGACAGTGAAGCACATACTAAAGGAAGATAAGATGTCTGTAAACAAAACAGATCTTCAAGTTCACCTTGAGAGGAATCCCCTAAGAACAGCATCATTGCGCTGAATAACCAGCACTATAAACGTGTTAAGTTCTGTTACAGACGTATCTCCTTCTCTCTAGATTCTAAAACCAAGTACTAGAGACACAGAGTAAATGAAAGTGTTGTGGGGAGGCCAGTACAGAAAAAGTGTTGAGAGACAGAGAGAATTCACTAGAAGGAAATTTGAAATTTTACATATCTAACGTTTCCCACTTATTTAGCTATTATAGTTCTATAATTACTCTTAAGTAATTATATATTGCCACAGTATTCATTTTTTTACATATTATGTGGAAATATTAAATCATGCATTTATTACTTCTATAAATAGGTGAAAACAATATAATTGATTCCAAAACATAGTATCTTGTTTTAAGCCAACTTTTATCTGCAATGCCTTCTACTGTTTAAAGAGAGAAAAAAATGTTAAGAGGATATAGTTCTTTGTTAACTGTGTAACCTTAGGAAAATAATTTAACATCCCGGATTCTTTCCTCACCTCATTATCTAATAAGATAATGTGAGTGAAAGAGATTTCACAGAACTATGAAAATACATTATCTCTGTCTGGCAACTAGTTAATACTCTGTTACTTCAAATCTAAGTTGAAAATCTCCAATTACCCATGAAGATTTCTTAATGTAGTGGGAGATTACTTTCCCCAGAGTTATAGGAATACTTTACATTTGTAGCTCGCATTTACTTTGTAAAAAGGACTTCGAAGGTATTCTTTAAATGCCACTGCACAATTGTTAGTTTACGTTAGCTCCCAAATTATACATTTAATATTAAAAGTATAGGTTGTTAGCCTTTTGAGTAATAGTGTAATTTTTTAAAATCAAATAATCACATTTAAAGTTATAAGAACAAATTTTCAACATGTTTAATTAGAAACTGAAAACAGAAAAGAAACCAGCTTGGCAAAAAATGGATAATTGCTAGGATTAATACTATTTCTAAGTTGAACATCTTTAAAAATAAATCACTTCATAATTTAATTAGATTTCCATTTAGTGAAAAAGTGTTAATAAAAGCTTAGATCAGAGAACATGGGTTTGGACAATTGGTTTATAAAGAATCCACATAATCATGGGGCTTAATTTTTTTTATCTACAATTCAGCTCAAAGTCATCAGAATGACTTTTATATCAAAGAGTGTCAGTGAGTGACAAGAGCAAGACTTGCTTTGTACAATTTAAAAGTCATTATTCCATGAAATAACTTTAGCCTGCCAAGATGAGAAAGAATAACAGATGCTGTTTTTGCATTATCTGCTTTATTTCCACCAGTCATCCTTAGACATTTGGGTCAAATTTCTAGAAATTTGTTCCTTGCATTTGACAGAGGAATCATGTATCCTAACCTCTCAGTTTGACCTTTCTAATTGGCATCCATTTATAATACTTCACTTTCTGTGGCAATTATCCTTAAGCTGGTCACAGTTCCTCTGTTTTTTTGCATGTATTAGTGAACAAATCAGAATGTTTTCAAAGTTAAGATTTTTCATCCCCAACAAAGCAGTAAGAGGAGCTATTATGATGCTTAGATTTTGAAGGTGTTTCAATCTTTTACAACCTGAAAGTAGATGGAAGAGATGTTATTCTGTTCCAATATGCTTAATCATTATTATTTTCAACCTGTGTAGATTTCTTTAAATTCCAAACCTGTGTAGATTTCTTTAAATTCCAATATTATTTTTAGAAAATCAAGTGTCCAGCTTTTTTCCACAGTAATTCATAATTTTGTCTCTTGAAAGAAATAAATGAAAAAATCAAATATTTTCAATTGCTCAATCTGAGTAATTTTTTTATAAATACTGTATTATAGTTTGCTAGAGTATAATAATCAGCTCAGAAGATGTAACAGGTAAATCATTTGATTTCTTGTAATAAATGATTAAAGAGTTTCACAAAGGTTTTCCATTTATCTCAATAAACTAAGGTTTTGGTCCCTTATTATATCTATAATATATTTAATTTATTACATATAATAGTAGGCAATATTTGTTGAGTACTCCCAATGTACCAAATACTGCTTTAAGCACTTCATATGTATTATGTCATTTAATCCTCGAATAACCTCAGAAGTTATTCTAACTCTACAATTTCCTTCAAAAGTTATTAACAAATTACTTTTAGATGTTCAGAAAAGGAAACTGTAAAAGTCTTACAGATAAATCCAAGTGGGAGTCTCATTGAATTTTTAAAATTCTATAGGTAAAAATTACAAGTAATTAGTTCCAATGGATTGCACTCTTAATTGAAAATGTCTATGTACTTTGAAAATTGGAAGTGATATTTTGGGCATTCATTTAATAATAACTAAAGGCAATAAGAATTAAAGGACTAACTTTAAAGATGAATTGCTTTTTAAAATTACTTAATGTGAAGAAACCTGAAACACCTCGGAAAAAGTCTACATCACTTTTAAGTAGCATGTACAGATACTAATACAAATAAAATCTGGGAATGGCAAAGCTAAACTAGACATGTTTTATTATCTTTTAAATATTTTGATATTTCCCATTTTTATAACAAAGCAAAGAAATAATTTTTAAGTTGATTATGAAATGTATAAGTGACCTAAAGAAATTTTTTAATGTAAAATTAGTTTTCATGTTATTAAGAAGTAATTATATTTGCTGTGACAAAAATACAAGATAAAAGTTCCCCAACTTCATCAAGTACTATTTCCCCAAGGAAGGTTAGAATCTTTTCATTAATGGTTTCTTCTCTCCTTATTTGTTAATGTGAAAATACATTATACTGCTTACACCTACTTTTTGACATCATGAGTAGCTTGTAAAGTTAAATAAGAACTTCATCTATTAAATACAAACCCCATCACATAAACACGTAATTTTAAAATGCTATGGACTATCACAATGAAACTTATCTGTACTTGGACCCTTCTAAGATATAAAATATGGCAACCACCTTGAAAAGGCTATTTCCAAATACACTCACCCTTTATTTTCTGTAGGTTCTATATCTTTCCCAGGAAACAAAATCCTTAAATAATTACTTGCAGACACATAAACAATTCTCTTGGTTATATACACATATAATTTTACCAAAAAAAAAAAAATTAAGTTCTCTGAGCAAGTTGTCCAACTCATTTACTGGTTTGGAAAATCACTTCATTCTGTTTTGCAGATGTAAATCTCCATAATACTGTTAGCAAATAAAAGCAGTTCTACTTACACTTGCATGGAGCTTTCCTTTTTTTGACATCGCTAAAAATTTGTTGCTGAAAACTCCTCGTATTCCTACAATTCCCTGAGATACGGCAAATATTTCCAAAATACCTAGGATGACAGAAATCCCAAAATAAAACACAGACTCTTCTATATATCATTGTGAAGAATTAAACTTCTACATAGATTCTTTCCATTTCTTATTACTGCAATCAAAAAAGAATTTAATATTGACATCCTTATTTTTAGCATTCAAATGTTCATTTTAAATGATTAGTTTCAAAGATTAAAAATTTCATTCTGTTTCATCAGTAATTCTTTTTTGTACATGATAAGTTGCTTTTAGTAGACAATGTTTGATATTAGAATATTTTCTAGTTCTAAAAGAATTAAAAAGACATTTTTTACTTTTATGAAATAATTCTCATCCATAATCTACTACCTTTAAAATTAAGCCATATAAGTCTGTTCTCAAAACTAATATAAACCATTCAAAAGCCTAGAAGAGAACACTCATTTATATGAAATAAATCCCTCTTCTCCAATCATCACAACTTAAGAGTAGAAAATAAATATATATCATATTGCCTCAATAAAGTGTTTAATGGATTATGTTTTAAGAGTTCTTGTATTTTGGATTGTTTCTTGAAAAAAATTAAGAAGATACATTATTTTAATATTTTTATAGTCAGTGTTATCATGTCAATGTCTCCGACTCCTATAATAATTGCAAAATCCATATCTGCTGAGTCAAGAGAATTGTTCAACAGAATTCATAGAGTATTTTAAGAAGATGAAACTCGTAGTCTACATATAATTGGAAGACCTGCTTATTATAAACTCATATATAATTTTATACAAATATGAAGAAAGCATAATTTTCACTAGCTTCTTATATCAAATTGCTAATAATAATATAGTTCATTAGAGCTAAGAAAGGATCTGTCCTAGAAAATAACAAAGGAAGGAAAAGAAGGAAGGAAGGAAGGAAGGAAGGAAGGAAAGAAGGAAGGAAGAAAGGAAAAAAGAACTTCTCAACATGTCAATGCATACTTTGCCCAGTACATACACTAATCAGGATGTATCGGTAGAACTCTGCTGACTAGAAAAATCACCAGATTTTCTTGAAATAACAATCTCTCCCTGCAGCACTTCACTTTGCAAAAAAGGTATATTAAGTACATATATGAATAAATTTATTGAACACTTGCATTGCACAATGAACGCTAAGTGCCTATAATTGTAACAAATACTGCTACTTGTTTACTCAACTCTGTTTCTTCAAAATACTTGATTAGAAAGTTCATGGGGAAAAGGGAATAACTGAAGAACTATTTTTGTCATGAACTTTTAGAGTAAATAAAACATCTCAGAAAAACTGCAGCTACACACTTATTGTAGCTTTTAATTTAAAAAAACTATGAATTGTTTAAAGAGAGCTATATTTTGCTTTTAGTAAGAAACTGTTTAAGAAAGCAGTGTTTTATACATCCTTTCCTTCGAAATGTTTTCAAAATGTTATCTATAATAAATTTTGCTATAAAAATTGTTTGGCTGTGATACACACCCAAACATTTAGAACCCTTATCATTGAATCAAATCGCAAAGCACACAGAATGCTTTGTAAAGTACACTACTTTATAAGTATATAAAATATATATTTTTTTTACATAGAAATATGTTACTTATATAAACACAATTACATATGTTATGCAAATATGCAAAATATTTATATAAGTACAAAGTTAAATTACAAAGATGTAATAATATTTCTTAAAGATGACTATAACATCTGATAAAACCTTTATTCCTATCAGGATTATTGCACACTATTGAGAACATCACTAATGATTTTAGATATTTCAGACACCAGGGATGTGACTGTAAATTCTGTGTAAACAAGTGTGAGCAAAAATGAGAAAGGAAGAACATAGTCATTTATGTGTGGAATGATAAGTACAAAGGAGACACTTTGGAGTTAGAGTAGAAAGGAGATTTGTTGTTTCTCCCAATTTACTCATAGTTCTAGACTGTTAGAGGTTTTTTGTTCTGTTCGCTAAGAAACTACCTGGCATTATAAATTAAAAGCCAATCAATCATATATTAATGAAAGGTGTATGGCAGTATTAAAGATAAAATTCTTATAAGCATATGTGTTTGCAGACTAACTTTTAAGATACTGAGATAAAAGGTCTTTATAAATATTTGCTTAATAAAAATATTGTTTTGCCTAAGTAAATTATTGTTTTTTGACAATTTTTAAAGAAAGACCTATTTTGGCACATTTAACTTGTATCTCAGCACACTGTGCATTCTATATGTGCTTTATGTTACATACAATTTCCATTGCAATGAATTTTAAATATGGGGAAGATGAAATAATATTATGTGCAAGTGTTACTATTTCATTATATACTGCACAGCTTCTTTTCTTTAAATTCCAGTATAAAAATGATGCACTGTAAGAGAATGGAAGATTTAATAATTTTAAGAAAATTACATTTAATTGTAAGCTTAAAAATATTCTATTTCATACTATAAAAAGTGGAAGAAAGAGAAAAGATGAGATTAGATTAAAGGATTATTTTTCACATAAGCAACTTTGATATTGAACTTTTCATTTCAATGTAATTATGGCCTAATATTGGGAACACTGTAAAGATCATAGTTTCCAAAGTAATGTCAGCAATGATTTCACACTGTCTTGTTTTCTAGAATATTGGAGCAGAATCTATAAGCCTCACAACTCAACTTCCTATTCCCCTTCACCAAAGATACAGGTTATCTGTTTCATGTATTTTACAATGCCAAATCTTGGTAACTCATTAGAGAATTCAACACAGAATTTTAAACCCATGTGCATTAAATCACAATTTGTAAATTCCAAGAAACAGTCTCCAGCAATTTTTAATTTCAGTATTTTCCAGACCTTCGTCATTAGTAACAAATCTGATGGAAATTTATAGGTCACCTTATGGATGTCAAGACAGTATACTTAAGCAAAATTGTGGAAGGAAAGTTTGTCTCTCAAATCATAGATAGTTGATTTCTATCTGCTATGTTGAATTGTGTTCTTTGACCCTCTCATTGCCTTTTTTCCCTGCATCAGGACACCCCATGTGTACTCATATTGGGACACATATTTTGGTATTCTCCTGCTATTGCGTCCCTATCCTGCTTGGACATGGCGGGGTGGGGAAGAGTGGCTCAGTATAAATTAATTCACATAAAGTACTAGTGATGGTATGTGGTGTGTTATCTTTCCTAATGTGCCATATCTAAATATTTAAGAGGATCAAAAGATGGGGGCAATGGTTAAGGGAAGGAAGTAGTCTCTCTGTGGAATTTCAGGGTTGACATCTTGGTTGAAAGAGGCAAGAATTTCTTGGGTCTCTCATATTAATTATACACTCAGTTTAATCCACTTACTTAAAAAGATAGTTTGCCTTATAAAGTCAGTTTGCTTCAATTAGAAAACACATATCCAGATATTTTTACTTAATATTTGTCAGAGTTATTAATATAATAGGATTTGACTGGTGGTGATGGATACATACAGTTAGTATAGACTTGGCAAATAAAATCTAGAATAACACAGATATCCCATGTAGTCAGAAGCTTTCATTGACTCTTCTAAGAATTCCTAAAGAAAAATATTTTAAAGCTTAAGTTTCTCTATTTGCATCCACACAGCAATTGGTATTCTGTGCCAAGTTATCAAATCGGTGTCTGAAATACTCAGTTTAGCATAGCAGTCTTTGCTGATCAGATTAGTAACAAAATTTCCACTTGAGTTTTTCTGCATAGTAGATATAGATTCTGGTTTAGCTAGGCCAGAGAGACTACCTAATGACTCTACGTGATACCAAAATCGATACCAAATTCAGATTTTTATAACATTGAGGGGTTTACTAGTCTAAACGTGAATGGAATTTTTGCATTTTATGTGAGTACTTTGACTTTATACAGCCATAGTCGTAGACTTTTCCTCCCTGAATTGATAAGTACTTGATTTCTTGTTCTTCAGTTGTCCAGGATAAGTAAACAGAAACACTACATTGAAAATAAACTGGAAAACACACAAGTTAAAGCAATCTGCTATTCCCATGCAACCATTGGATCTTATCATCTGCCTTGTCTTGTCCATCCTTGTTCATCTTTCCCTGGTACATTCTCATAAGAGTTTATATGCCATAAGCTTGACCCCATTTTCTGTCTTTAAAACCTGCAAATACTATCGTATAAGAGAAGCTAAGACTGTATTAATTGATGCACCTATACTAAACAAATTATATTCTAATATCTATGGCCAGAGCACACAATTGATGGTGAAACTAGAAAATATTCACAATTTACAAAAATATTCATCAAATGAAAATTGTGAAATACATATATATTCATCTGTTCTATCTGACAAATATTATTACTGGGTTTGAGAGAACCTACTAGAATGAAGTGCCATGGCAAAACCTTGACTTTTTTTCCTGAAGCAGCTGGCTTATAGCAAAAAGAATATAAATTTTCTTTCATTGCTAACTTACAGCAGCAGAACTAAAAAATAAGATAAAACCAATATATCCTCTATAGTCCTTGATTGGGCTCTCTCAGGCTCTCTGTAGACTAACACAGATGCTTCCTGATATACTCTAAGCAATAGTCCATGACCAATGCCTTAGTTTGCATATTGTCAGGAAACTATCAAGTGCTACCTTCAAAGAGGTAAATGACCAACTGGAAACTGCTGCTTCTCTCAGAGATAGTCGAGGGCAGAGACCCACTTTAAAATTCCAAATTACATGCCATCCTACTAAACATGAGACACTGTATAAATTCTTAACTGGACAATGGTAGCAATGATTTATAAAGCAGTAGTGGACACTCCAGATATCACAAAACAGACAATCTCTATGACTTGAATATTTAAGTTATGGTTTCTTTGGGGAGAAAAATCTGTGACAAGCAAAACAAAACAGCAACAGCTAAAGAAAAAAAAGCACACAATGGTGAGGTATCCATCCTACAATAGGTACATGAATAAATGAGTAAATGAAAGCAAGTCATGTGAGGTACTTCTTAAAACTGAAATATGTTAGGAAAAATCTAATTACAAAGTTTTATTTAAGCACCATTTAGGAAACATCCCTGTACTTGTAGATAACTGTCAGCATGAAATTTAAAATGAATGTACCTTGGAAATAATAGTGGTGAGTGTCTTCTATAGCTGAATGCATTTTGTTGGTCTGTTCTCATTTTCTTTATTTTGCTTTTCTACAACTTCCCCCCAGTAGCAGGATCTAAGTCTCAAAACTCTTTAACTCCTGTGTCTTTGTACAGAAAAGGGGGGATATCTTGGGAATGAGCCTTGCTTTCAGAGCTCCCTAGCACACCAAACCTACCCTAGACACATTGTTTTGGTCCCCTGAACTCCAACATGCTGCTTGCTTAGATGTCTGCCTCTTTGGGTCTTTCCTTGGACACACAGAGTTAGTGCTTCTTTGCTGGATAAACTGCAAGAAATATAGAATGGGGAAAGTTTTTCTGTAAACAGGAGAGAAGACTGCTGGAGATGGAGAAAAACCTCTGATGTCTGATGGAGTACAGCTGAATGGGACAAAATGAAAAGGATAAGTAGAAAAACTGAAAAAAGATGTAACTCTTGCTACTTCCGAAATCTCAGAAAATTTACCTTCCCTGGAAGAAACTGTTCCCTTTTCACCAAAGGTGGAAGTTATTTGATAAGAGTAAATGAACTTTAGAACGTGAAAACAGGCTTCTCTGAGGAACAAACAGGAGGCACTGGGACTCGCTGGGGCATGTGAGGAAGGCCTTTTGTACCAAGTCACCTCACCATGTGCTCCTCAGCCAGCTGGAGCGGTACACCCCAAAAGACTAAACACATGCCAGCGGTGGAACCGCTCCTATCCTAACTCGAATCCACAGGTCTTATTCACCCCATCCGACCCTTTAACTCACCAGAGGCGGCTTGTCTGCCAGCTCCCCCACAAATGTTTGCACCTCCAAACCCCCACTTCACAGGCCCCTTGACAGATCGCCAGCTAGGCACTGAAGCCTGTGCTCTTCCTCGGGAGCCAGAATAAGTAGTTGTTTAGTGGCATATGGGGTCATAGGTCTGAGACAGCAAGTTAAGTATACCTGGGAGCGACCAGGTTCCTGGATGGTGGGATGTCTGTGTCCAGCTCTATCTCCTAGTATCTTAGAGGCCCTGGCTGTGTTTTTTATATGGTCCACTAACCCCAGCTGGAAAAAAGATCTGGATTTACTCAGATCAAGTCCCGCAGAGAGCGATCATCCCCAGTCCGGCACACTTCCCCAAACCAGAGAGGGAAATAGGAGGACCAGACGGGCTGTGACCTTCCAGAAATGGATGGAGTGGAAAGGAAGAGGAGATGAGAGAGAAGAGAGAGGAAACTCAAATTAGGAAACTCAAAGCAAATTTAAAACTTGTTTTGTAAAAAAGTTCTACACAATTTGCTCCCGTGTAGAATGGAAACTCCTCTGTAGGTTCTTTAAAAATAAAGAACTTTTCCCTAGTTGTCCTTGGGAACCAAAGGTTGAGCAAACTCCTAGCAAGGTATTGTCATGGTCACAATGCACTAAACATTGCTAAACACAACACTGAAGTTAAAAATTCCAATGTCCATCATATGTTCCTCTTAAACCTGTCCAATTTTCCCAAATCACTGCCTTCTTCCAAACGGGAATTCTGCTGTCCCAGTATATATATATATTCTATTTGTATATGTATATAATATGCGTGCATACATATGTGTATGCAATACACATATACCTATAAATGTATATATTGTGTATGTGAATATACCTACACAATATTAATTTGAGGTTTATGCTAGCAGTTGGAGGAGAGAAGTATTTGAGATGTCACTCTTCCAAAAAATAACTTCAGCTATGTACAGGGAAAAGAGACGCAGTTTGACACTTAATTAAAAAAAAAATGCCAGCCTAGTTCATAAGCAGAAGGTCAACAGGAATTGTATGAGAAGGAGAGGTTTGTTTTTTCTTCTACGCATGGCTGAAGGCTCATCTTTGGGGCCAGGGCATCCTGGAAAGCGGGGTGCTGTCTTGGGCACCAGCCACTGGGTAACCCACACCTCAGGAATCGCTATTCCTCATGCCCAAGAAATAGGTGCTTGTGCGTGCGCCATATAGATGCATGTCTACCCAACCTGCCTGGCTGTTTCCAGGACCCGCTGCGTCCTAGAGGCTGGGGCTCCAGAAGGTGTGCCTGTGGCCCAAGGCATACCGGCTGTCCCTCCCAAATCTCCGCAGCCAGCCAAGAGCAAGCAACTTACTTAACATATTGGCTTCGTGGGAGCCATTGACTTTGCCATCCGGGTAGATCTGCAGATGGAAACCGATGCCCACTCTGCAGTAGAGGCTGCCGGTCCGGCGCCCCGAGGGACTCCACTGGAAACTGCTCTGCTCCAAGCCGCTTCCTTGGCTGCTGGGAGAAGCTGCGGGGGAGGAGGAGGCAGAAGAAGACGAGGAAGACGTCGTGCTACTACTACTCCTGCTGCTGCTAGAGTCTCCCGGGTTCCTGTCAGTGGCAGCGGGTCCGAGTTGCCCTTTGGGGGCCAGACGCTTCTCCCCGTGAGCCCAGGCGCTGAGGATCAGGTGGCTGAGGAAGAGGAGGAAGGGGAAAGACAAGCTCATTCTTCCAGCCGCGGGGGTCCTAAGTGCATCTTGTAGGGCTGGTTCTGGGCTCTGTAGCCCCCGTGCGGCTGCGTGCCTCTGGCGTTGCCCCCCTCGCCGCACTGGGTGGACATAGCCTCGGGGAAGAGAGAGGGAGAGGGGGAGAGAGAGAGAGGCCACCAGAGCGGATCTCAGCGCTGGCACCGGGATATTTATAACGCCAGTGATCTCACTGCTCCGTGCACGCCTGCGAAGCTTCCCCTCACCCGCCGCTTTGTGTACTCACTGGCCGGTGCGGGGAGGGAGCCTCTCGGTCTCGGGGGCGGGGGGTGTGAGGAGGGAGGAGATGGGAGAGAGTGAGTGGGAGGAGGTGCCGGCTGAGAGAAGCTGCACCCCGGACGCTGGGTGTGCCCATACAAGGGCCACGCACCCCAGCAGTTCTCACGCGCCACACGGCCATCTCCCCCCCGCAACCCCCCACCGCCACCACCACCAGAGCTAAAGCTGTACGGAATTCAGCTCCGCACAAGCAGTTGAGTCCCTCAGGGACACCGCCGGAAACCCGGCATCGAATCGTGGAAATGGGGTCTTCTCCCACCTCTCTCACTCACTCTTGTCCCAGTAACGCACTCTTGCCTATCTAGTACCCAATGCCTTTTCAGGCTCCTCTCTTTGCTGGCCGACCCCAACCAGCTCATCCTCTTGCCCTGGGCGCCCTCGGACTTTTTCAAGTGCTTTCGGAGGGAACCCAACATTGATCGTAGCCCAACTTGGGGAGGCTTTGGTGTGACGCTGTTGGGAGAGAAGGCTGGTTTTGTTGCTGATTATTAAAGAGCTAAGGAACGGATTTATTTAGAGTCTAGAAAGCCACCCTGAATTATTATGCCACGACTCGAACTGCTTTCCTGTTATGCCTAATTTGTTTTTTCTTCTGGGAAGATCATGGTCTGTATTTCAGCAGGTGAGCGCACAAACACACGGACACCCATGCTCAGAACCAGGCAAAGGGAACTGAGTCTGGACACTAGCACATGTGACTGACTGCCCAGTTGTCCTTTCTCGCCCCAGGATCTCCATGGCAGGAAGGATTAGCTAACAACTTACTTCAGCTTACTCAGATCTGCCATTGACTGAAGGACCGACCCCAATGAATGATTAATGACGCTCACGCTGGATTTCAACCTCAGGAAACCTGAGAACTGAGAATTTCCCTGTATGCAATGCCCTGACTGTTATTTATCTGAGAAATATACCTGACTTGCATTCTTGGAATATTTCCGTCTGAAAACATATCTGAAGCTTTAAACTAAGCTATGACACATAATTCATTGGTCATTTTAATGAAAAGCCAGTGATATCGACTGATAAGTTCAATTCACATAAGCCAAAGTTGATGCAAAGACATGGCCTTATCCATTATTGAGTAGTATCCATTTAAGATTTCCTATCTCAATAATGAAAAGCATATAAAACGCATGTAGATTTTTTTTCAGGATTGGAAATCTTCCACTGACAAAGTACTTAACATCAAGGAAGCTGTAAAGCAGAGTCAATTGGAAAACATAAGAAAGCCACTGTGAAGTCCATCAGAACAGTCCATGCCTATAAAGTCACCTCTTTCCAGGGTGCATGAGGTTAGGCTGTTGCTGTAGGGCCCTATGCCTTCTGAAGTTGATGCCCTTGGTCTGTAACAAAACTGTTAGGGTTAAGCCACACTGAGTGCCATTAGTAAAGTTCCACGGTGTGTCACACAGCCTAGTGCCCATGCCTAAAGTAACAAAGATTTTCCAAAGCAAATCCTGTTGCTTCTCTTAGCCCCTTTTCTAAAGAGGTGGAGGGTAAGATGATTCTGGGATCTGGTTTCTGGAGCTGAGATTCAGCCCATTGTCTTTTCTCCTTTCCTCCACCTGCACTGAAACAGGTCCCCCTGCAAGAGCCAAGTTGGGGATCAAATCCTTGTCTAAGGAAAGCCAAGACATCTGCTCCTGTGTCAGTCAGGAGGATGGTAACTTGCACTCTTCTGTGGTCAGAGGGCTTAGGAAGGGATGTGAAAGGGGGAACCACTAAGAGTAGACAAGACCAGCTGTTGTGGGCAGTGATTGCATTTGGCAAACCAGATCTTAATTTTTAACTCCTTTCTATAGTTGGGAGGTGGGGTGGGATGCATATAGGCGTGCCCTTAAGACTGAGTTAATACCCAAAGGTGCACATAAGCAAGTACAGTGGATGCCATTAAACTTCTAAAACGTGTAAGAAGTTGAACATGGATGTGGATTACGAAAAAGAGCTCCAAAATGTGAACAGTGGAACTGAGACTACAACAGCACTTCAGTCCATGAGCTGAGCTCCCCAGTTGGTGAGGATAGCAAGCAGTTGCCTTGCATGCACTCCCTGCCCCCAGCTTTGCTGTGGTGACCTGCATCCTTCCTAAACCACTAGTAGCCAGTCTCCCCCAAGTCTGTGTTCATCACAAATAAGCAGTTGGGGGCGGAGTGGGAAACTCATTACACTGTCTCCACTACCCTGGGTTTCACTCCCATAAATTCTACTCCAAAGACTCTATTCCAAGCCTGTACCACATTCTCTCCATTGATTTTCCAACAGGTGAATCACCCAGCCCCTGCTGGGGACATTCTGGTGGTCCCCTCACAAGCCAGGAAGCCTGACAAGGTCCCCAGGACATGAGCAGACACATGTGCCCACAGAGCTGTTCCTGGAAACTGGGAAGCAAGACACGGAGAAGGTGCATACTCCTGGCTACTTGTAGCCATAAAGCTAATAGCCCTATAAGACTAGTGTCCATTCATCACCACCTACCAGGGCACCAAAAAACTATCCAACAGGTGGCATCAAGCTCTGAATGTGCTCACATCAGCTGGTTTCCCAACCCCTCGGGTTTCCTTTCTACAGCTCCATTCCATCAGGCTCACTGGCTGCAGTCCCTGAGGGTCTAGGCCTAACATTAAGCAACTCTACTACCTTGGGCTCACCTTTCCCCACACCCCAGCATCTGTTTCCCTAGTTCCTTGAGGAAAACCTTGGCAGTGAATTTTCCTTACCTGTTCGGCAGCTCCAGCTATAATCCAGTTTCTAGCAGTAGAAATCAACTCAAAGGCAGACCCAATTATCATATCGTCAGCCTGGAACCCAAAAGCCTGGGGAGAGAGAGGGCAAGGTGAAGAAGTCAGTACACAAGCTGCCCTTCTAAAGAACAAGCTCACAACTTACAACTTTCCTCTGGTTGTAAGTGAAAGCCAGGGCTCCCAAGGCATACATCCTGTTTCGACCAGGAAAGGGCAAGAGGTGGCTGGTGGAAGAGGATGAGCAACCCAGGACAGCACAAGCCAATCCTGGGAGGCTCCCAAGTTTGCTGCAATGCCAGACAGACCTTGCACAGGCTTCTGTTCCAAAACATCAATTCTGCTAGATCTCTTGCATCTCGAAGTATAAGCACTCTGCAGGCTTTATCTGTTCTGCAGTTTGTTACACAGTACAATTGGAAGGCAATGTCTGCTTTCTTCTTTTCTATTTGATCCAAGCAATCAAAAGGCCAGGAGTTTTCAGAAAGTTCTGAGAAAGCTTCTTTGAATCTGGCTTTAAAGGATTTTGTGGCCCTTTCTCCATTCTTGACACCTTTCTACACTGTGTCCACATAACAATAGGTACCACATTTTGCTAACCAGGTTCCTAGGGATCTCACAGTGGCCTCTAATCTCACAGGATTTTTAATGGAGGTGTTATGAACTGAAAGTTTGTGACAGGGTAAAATTCATAATGAAACTCTATTCTTCAATGGAATGGTATTTGGAGATGGAGCAATAGGAAGTAATTAGGTCATAAAGGTAGAGTCCTCATGGTGGGATTAGTGTCCTTATAGGAAAGAAAAGGAAAAGACCTGACTTTCTTCCCGACCCTGCTTCCACATGAGAAAATCAGGAGGAGAGCCTTCATCAAAGCCTGGTCATATTGGTTCCTTGGTCTCAGATTTCCCAGCCTCCAGAGCTGTGGGAAATACATATTTATTGTTTAAGCTACCCTTTCTATGTTTTCTTGTTACAGCAGTCGGAGCTACCTAAGAAAGAAGCACAGTTGCCTAGAGCAGTCCGGAGTTGACCCGTGGGGCCCTGAGTCCATGCTTCTGCCAGGACCCTCTGTTTCCTCCAGGCCTGGCTTCCCACCAGCCCAGTTGGCAGCAACAACAGCAGAAAATAGCCTGTGGCTAAAGGAGCAGGCTAAGCAGGTTGAGAAGGGTGGGGAGGGCAGGCTATGTGAAAAAAGAAACAGAATGAAGAGGGCAAAAGAGTATACTGCAGGTGAGGATGATGTGGTTAGAAACTCTTCATATGTTGAGCTTAGACCTTTTCCTTTTTCTCCAAAGTCCACTGCTTTCCTCGGAGGAAGGGGACATTTGGAAACAGCCACTAGTACCTGTTATCTTCAGCATCTCTGAAGTAGCCTTTGTTGCTAAAAAGAGGCCTTTTGTTACCTGAATGAATCCAACAAAGTCAATTATTTTCCCTGTATTAGCTCTGCACCTGTGTTACCCAACTAACCTAGTGTCTGTTTTTGTTTTACCTTCAGGTACACCCATGCACTGAGTTCCAAAGCATTATCGGCCCCCAAATATCTTAACACACAAAATCCAATTGTGGGGAAATAACACCTATTAAAGTACTAGAGGGCCAGTCATGAAAGATGGGGTTCCCTGAACTTATTACACCTGGGTGCTCATGGCAAGATTTAAGATGATGCTGCCAGCCCTTTTCCTCAAACAGCCTGATTGTCCCTTGTAATGGATGACACAGTTTATAATAATGTCAATGACAATGTTCTGAGAATATGTGGAGAGATACAATACTCCCAGTCTCCATTCCCCATAAGGTGGGCATTGGATTGGAAATCAGAGACTTTTCTCATTCATGAAGGAGGAGAAGAAGGAAGAAAAGGTGGTCTGCTATTCAAAGAGATATCATTCTGGGTATTTGGTTTGTATCCCTACAGACAGGCCATAAGAAAATGGGCACTCATTCAAGAAAAATGGGATGGGTGGGTGGGGTGGCAGCAGATAGGGAGAAAGGAAGCCCAGAGTCCTCTTCTTGTAGGTCATCCATCTTGTATAAAATGGGAAAGGCAGGAAGAAAGCACAAGTGAGACCAAGCCTGGGATCAGCAACAAACAGACAGGAAGCCACTGCAGGCACAACACCTGTGCTGGCTACTCATCAACACATCCAGCCTTTTCTTCAGAAAGCAATTCCATCAAAGCTGATCTCTCAGACTGCATCTGTACACAGATGACTGTAGTTGATTTTTTTCCCCCACATTAAGATACTTATGTCTCAGGACAAAACTTGGAGATACACCTGTTAGGATAGGTCATACACAAAACTGGATAGATGCCGTCAACAATAATACATGGACATTTGCTTTGCTATAGTTTCGTTGTAGTTATTTTTCCAAGAAAAGTTTAGCCATCACATTCTAGAGAAACATTCCTTGTATACATTTGCTTGGAAGTCCAAAAAGTGATTTTGATTTAACCAAAAGCTGTTAAAAAAAAAAAAGAAGAAGGAAAGAAAAGATAAATGTATTTTGCTGTGGCCTCTAGAAAGAGAATTGTGAATGGTCCCTTTTTTTCTTCAGTATTTTTGCCGTAATTGAAAAATTAGGCAGCTATTACAGATATGGGAGTTCACATATATGATCCCAGCTATTCAGGAGCAGAGTTTGGGAGGATCATCGCTCAAATCCAGCTAGATCAAAAAAATTATTGAGACCCCCCCATCTCAGCAAACAAGCCAGCTGTGGTGCATGCCTGTCATCCCTGCTAGATGGGAGGCATTGGACGGAAGTATGGCAGTCTAGGATAGCCTAGCAAAACTGTGTTATCTGAAAAATAACTGAAAAAAAAAAAGGGCTGGGACATGGTTCAATTCATAGAGTGCCTGCCTAGCAAGTACAGACCCTGAGTTCAATCCCCAGGACTGCCAACAAAGAAAGAAAGAGAAAGAGAAGAAGGAAGGAAGGAAGGAAGGAAGGAAGGAAGGAAGGAAGGGAGAGAGGGAGGGAGAGAGGTAGGGAATAGACTCTCCATTCAGTGTAGTATAAAGATGTTTGATAAATTACAGTACATAACAACTAGAATTGCCTTCACTCCTCTCCCATGCAAGCGTAAAGAAAATGAAATCTACAATGGAGCACAAGGACCTAACACATATAACTTACTTTGTCATGATCATACATATACAACATGAAAATCATGTTGATAAAATCCATCAACATGAATAAATTTGTTTTTCATTCCAGTAGCTGGTGCAGATCAGAGTGGTGAGAGAATCCTAGCTTAGGTCCTGAGAAAAAAAGAGTTGCTGGACACAGCAACATATACTGTATGTGGGAGGCAGGAGAAGCACCTGGACAGCATGACAAGACCCTGTCTCAGGAAAAGAGAGGGACTGAGAGACAAAGAGGCAGACGGAGAGAAAGAGGCACAAGTGTACATTCACAGATTCCTTTTTTGAAGAAGAATTTACCTTATGCAAACCATCACGATGTATACCCTGCACGATCCTTAAGTGAGGGACTGAGGAGCTTACAATATATTACAATCTCCATTTTTCTTGGATGCAAATGAAGCAATTTCCTGCTGAGAGTCAGAAGGGGACACAGTGAAGCCTGGTGTAGTAATCACTGAATGAAGTATTGTGATTTGATTATTACTTAGCTGTTTCACTTTTCTCATGAGTATGTATGGTCTCAATAAATCACAAAATCTTTAAAGGCAATCTTCTTTGAGTATATACTGCCTTGAAATCTCCCAAATGCACAATCATGTAAATCCTGAAGATTCTTATGAGGAATGGCTTCGAAAAATGCTAAATAATTGTTGAAATATCTTCCCCAAAGAAGTAAAAACTTGTCTACTGTCTGTCATTTCTTCAATCAAGGGGCCTGAGGATCTGGGAGAGTATGGTGTGTGTTGGGAGTGTGTATGTTTATATGTGTGTGTTTTCATCTTTTGCTTTACCATAGCTCTTAATTACAGTAATCATTTTTGCAAATGGGCTTTGTTTTCTACTCTGCATCCTTGGCTTTTGGCACGCTGCACCAGGCAAACACCTGTTGTCTGGTTATACAAAGAAACACCTGTCATTGAAGCCACTAAGTGCTAACATAGGGGCTGTCATGGGGTCTTGGGAAGCTTCGCTATTGTCAGAAGAAATGAAGAGCACCTGCCTAGGGCTCAGGAGAGCCAAATGACAGCTTATTGACTTCTAACAGAAGGTGTCCAGGAATCCATTCTCCTTTCTCTGCCTACTCCTGAGAAATGCAGCCCAGGGCCGCCACATCTGTTAATGAGTAAATGAAAGTCATCAGATTCCAGGAAAATTCCTTTTTAAAAGAGACTATAGTTAATACATATGAGTAATTTTACAGGTGAATATCCAAGTGATAAGAGCAGCAGAAGGGGCATAAGAAGAAAAAGGAGAGGAAGCACAGAAATGTTAACATGAAAAAAATGAGGAAAAAGATGTTTTTTTTCCTATATAATGATTTCAGAAAGTGACATTTTGAGCACATTAGTGCTGGGCTGGTTCTATGTAGACAGGTGAAATTAGTCTAGTAGACAACACAGGAAAAGTCAGAGTCAATTCCTGAAGTAATTAGTTTTTCATTGACAGGCTAAGGTATGTAGATATGGCTTAAACTCACATACAGAGAAGAAAGAGAAAAAAATGAAAAACAGGCTTATGAAGGAGCAAAATGAAAAGCTCACATTTTTCTTTTTCAAAGAGAGTTTATGCCACTATTTGTTTTTGGATGTCTTAACCTTTTGTTCTACAGGCTCAGGATATATAGAAATCCATACTGGCTCAGAGAAACTTCTGGAACCTGCCTCATCCTGTGAAAGATTACCCACAGAGCTAGGTTTCTAAGGATCCATCTGCATCTCTTTCCAGTTGGAGCTGTTCTCCACGGTGCTCTGTGGGGGGAGCTGTCAGCCTGCCTGCCTTCTTCCTCCAAATGGATGCCTCTTCTCACTTCTGCCCCATTGTCTCTCATAAAACCACACTCCTCTCCTCACATTGTGATTTTCCCTACTCTTGGGGTATTCTTTGCATCAAGTATAAATAGAAAACCGGAGTGGATGAAAACATTGCAAGTGGGAAGCAGGAGAAATCATTAAGAGACCTTTTTATCTTGGATTCATCCTCGGTTTCTTTTTCTTGCACTCCCTATATGCAATCCATCAGGAATTTCTTTGGCTTTATCCCTCAAATGTATCCTGGATCCAAAACCTTCTTTCATCTCCACTGCAACCACCCAGGATTAAGCCACCATCCCATCTCACATGGATGATTGCAACTGCCAGTTTCTTTGCTTTTGGCTTTGAACCCTTGCCACCTATTCTCAATGCAGCAAAGTAATCTCTAGAATCCTCCTAGTGACCTTTGAGCCTCCACCTGACCCCCAGGCTCACACCATTCAAGCCCTGCAGTTCTTCCAACTCAGAGTCCACATTGTCCACATAGGTACTTTCTCTCCCGGGCCTCCTCTTCCCTACACGTTTGGCTAATTCCTTCACCTGCTACAAGTTTGTTCATGTTTCCTCTTCAAATGTTACCTGAACGTGCTCTACAAAACTACACCCTCTACATACTTCCTAACTCCATGCTACTTTTCTTTCATTTTTCTTGACAGCAATTGTGTTTTGATAAATAGTTTCAGAGCCCTTCCTATAAGGCAGGCATTCTAGCTAGAGCTCATAACAACCCTAGGAAAAAGGCACTGTTGTCTTGGGTCTTTTAGGTCATTAAAATTGAGGCAGAAAGAGGTTAAGTAACTTACTCAAGTCACAAAGCTAGGAAGAGATAGAGGTGAGGTTCACACTCAGGCAGCCTGCTTGGAGAAGAAATGATGCTCTGGTAACTTTGCTTTGCTGCACTTTATCACCTTATAACCATGATAGGTTGTAGTTCAGTGCTGTGACTGCTGTGCACTGCCTTGCTAGCTTGTAAGCTCAATGGGAGTAAGAATTTTTCCTCTGTTCACTTATAGTTGTGAAACACCTAGAATGATGCTTGATACATTCCTGGTGCCCATTAAGAATTTGTGGAGTGAATAAATGATCTTGAAGGTTGAGAGTCCCACTCCCAAACTTGAGATACATTATTTCAGGCTCATGGCTAAAATATCCACTTCTCAGGAACGACTACAGGCAGAGTAGAACAGGGAGAAACAGCATTTTGATTCAGACATTCTATTTCATGCTGTAATTTTTCAATGTGTGAAACTGCCGCAGAGATGCTGCTTTGCTTTCCCTGTTTTGTTAAGTTCACTCACAACTCCACCCACTGTGTAGATGAGTAGGTGATGGTGAGAGGAGCTTAGGAAGCAAAGGACAAGTCAAGTCTGGTGTTCACTCTTGTTTTTATGCACACATACCAAACACCACTTAACCTATTCAACCTTACTTCCTGTGTGAGTTCACAGTAGCAATAACAAAGGGGTTTGGAACCAGAAGACAGAGACCCCAGGAGACAGAGATAGCTGGTTCTTTGTGGTGTCCACACTTGGAAAGAAAACCATTTATGACGAGATCTCCTTAAAATGCTAGCAGAGCACAGCAGAAGCCACAGTGCTCCAAAGCTGATCTCGGAGACAGCAGTGGCAAGAAAACACCCCGCAATGAAAACCAATAATCCTGAATTCTAATTCTATAGCCCACCCCTACATATAATTAGAGAGGGAGACAGAGAAAGAAAGAGAGAGAATCGGTGTATTCCTGTTCAAACCTCAGAGCCTTATGTTCATTCTCTGTAAAAACGGGTGTTATAGTTTCTTGTTGGCAGTACTGAGGTTTGAACTCAGGGCTTCCAGTTTCTAGGCAGGCGCTCTACCGCATGAGCCACACTTCCAACCCTTTTTGCTCTATTTTTGAGATACAATGTTATGGCTTATGATTCTGTGGTCCAGAGTGGCATGGACCACATGCTCCTGTTTCTGCTTCCTGCACTGTAGCTGAGATGACATGCATGGACCACCTCGCCCAGCTACTGGTTGAAATGGAGGTCTCACAGACTTTTTGCTCAGGATGGCCTGCAACCACAATCCTCCCTATTGGGCTGCTGTGCCCAGCTAAACGACTGCAAAAATTTCTATCCTGATGTCCTTTGTTTTAGAGGAAAGAAGAACAGGTGTTACTGTGAATGCAAAATCATTACACAAATAATTTTTATGTTAAGTATATATACATATATATATATATATATATATATGATTCACTTTCCTAATGTTCTAAACACTTTAAGTAATGTACAGTTACAGAAGGCTTTTTATAATTCATTTTGCCTTGGAAAAATGTGGACAGCAAAACAAAATTAATGATCTCACATGTCATAATTTGCAGCAAAAGGACTCGGTCCAGTAGCCTTTTAGCAGGTTGGATTAAGAATCTCTCTAGGTTGTTGAGCAGAGGAAGACAATTCTCTGAGTATCTGTGTTTCTCTGAGTATTAGTGGAGTATAGATGCATGAGATTTATCTGTCTTATTCTGAAACACAGAACTAAAGGAAAGGAAGTAATTGAGATAGAGAAGCACACTTTTGTTTTCAACCATCTTCAAATAGTGACCCTTTTGGAAATGCAAATTAAAACCACACTAAGATTCCACCTCACCCCTGTTAGAATAGCCATCATCAGCAACACCACCACCAACAGGTGTTGGCAAGGATGCGGTGAAAAAGGAACCCTCTTACACTGTTGGTGGGAATGTAAACTAGTACAACCACTCTGGAAAAAAATTTGGAGGTTACTTAAAAAGCTAAACATTGATCTACCATTTGATCCAGAAATACCACTCTTGGGGATATACCCAAAAGACTGTGACACAGGTTACTCCAGAGGCACCTGTACACCCATGTTTATTGCAGCACTATTCACAATAGCCAAGTTATGGAAACAGCCAAGATGCCCCACCACTGACGAATGGATTAAGAAAATGTGGTATCTATACACAATGGAATTTTATGCAGCCATGAAGAAGAACGAAATGTTATCATTCGCTGGTAAATGGATGGAATTGGAGAACATCATTCTGAGTGAGGTTAGCCTGGCCCAAAAGACCAAAAATCGTATGCTCTCCCTCATATGTGGACATTAGATCAAGGGCAAACACAACAATGGGATTGGACTTTGAGCACATGATAAAAGCGAGATCACACAGGGAGGGGTGAGGATAGGTAAGACACCTAAAAAATTAGCTAGCATTTGTTGCCCTTAACGCAGAGAAACTAAAGCAGTTACCTTAAAAGCAACTGAGGCCAATAGGAAAAGGGGAACAGGTACTAGAGAAAAGGTGAGATCAAAAAGAATTAACCTAGAAGGTAACACACACGCACAGGAAATTAATGTGAGTCAATGCCCTGTATAGCTATCCTTATCTCAACCAGCAAAACCCCTTGTTCCTTCCTATTATGGCTTATACTCTCTCTACAACAAAATTAGAAATAAGGGCAAAATAGTTTCTGCTGGGTATTGAGGGGGTTCGGGGCAGAGGGAGGGGGCAGAGTGGGTGATAACGGAGGGGGTAGGGGCATGGGAGGAGAAATGACCCAAGCCTTGTATGCACATATGAATAATAAAATAATAAAAAAAGAATTCATAAAATGAGCTCTTTGCTAATCTTGTAAATATTACTAAAAATATTCTGTATGTTTTTAGAAATTATCTTGTTTTCTATAGAAATAATCCTCATCATTAATTTGCAAAAAATAAAAATAACCATTATTTCTGATTTGCTGAAATTTAAGAAAGAAAAAAAAAATAGTGACCCTTTTTTGTTGCCAGAACTATCTATATAAAGGCAGCAAGAGTCACTGGTGTGTCATCTTGCATCACTCTCAGGCCCCCAGCAGGTATAGTAGTTTGCAGAGCATGGATCTTTGGACAGAACTTGTCCACTTTTTACAAGAAAGGGATTTCGTTTTGGGTTTCCTAGTCAGAATACCTTCGTAGCAGCCTCCCTTGTGCTACAGTAGTTAAAATCATGTGTTTTAAAATTAAACAGATAATCTCATTTTGACTGAGGTAAGTAACTTCACAGCAGGTAAGTGGTTAGAAACTGAGGGGGAACCTCAGTTTCCCCATTGGTAAAACCAAGAAACAAACATGCGAATTTAAAAGTTTCCCTCATATATGATTAATTTTTAATGTCTAGAAATAGGCTTTTAGGACATCTTCTTGCATTATTTGACTGGTAATGTGATTTGAGTTGCTTGAAGAAAGATGTACTGCAGAATTGTATGTTTAATTAACATGTCATTTTAGTAAAAGTTTTGAGCACATCCAAGATAAAAATTTTAAAAGTCAATACCTTTTAAAAAAAAAAAGCTGGATGTGGTGGTGCACGTCTATAATCCCAGCAATCAGGAGATGGTCTGGACTACATAGCAAAGTCCTATCTCTGGGGTCTTGGGGAAAGAAAAAAGAAAATAATCATCAAGGAATTGTCTATTTCAATGTTAAAGATCTCCACTTTTTAAAACTAACA
The DNA here is from genome assembly GCF_047511655.1 of Castor canadensis. Taxonomy (NCBI): domain Eukaryota; kingdom Metazoa; phylum Chordata; class Mammalia; order Rodentia; family Castoridae; genus Castor; species Castor canadensis. Next base: position 88,555,751 of record NC_133394.1, read on the forward strand.
CTTGAAATTATTATTAAGAAACTTTATTACCTTTTAATTTATTGCTAAGGAGGAAGGAAGTTTCTACACTGTTCCCTTGCAATTGTTTCACATTTAATACACTGCCATTGAAAGCAGAATTATTAACTAAGCAAAACCCTGGGGGACTCTTTAGCTATGGCTTCTTAAAAGGAATCAAAGGAAGCTGTGGTCAACATAAATACTGGGAACCAGGAAGTACTGTGGTTCTAATATGCATCCACGCAAGATGCAGTCCTGCAGCAGGAAGAAACCAGCATAGGTCTAAACCTCAGCACAGAGAGGCTTTGGATGAGTTACTCCAGCACACCTCACCTAGGGACATAATTCTCTCTCTCTCTCTCTCTCTCTCTTTCTCTCTCTCTCTCTCTCATTTCTGGCTCTGTAACCTGGAGCAAGTTTCTTAACCTCTCTGAGCCTTAATTTCCTCATCTGTAAAGCAGAAGCAATAACCTCTGCCTCTGTGTACTGTTTTGATTAGTGCTGTGAAAATTTATAAATGAATCAATATTTTCCATTCCCTGCATGTTGAAGACTCAATATTTTTAACCATTAAAATATAATCTCTATTTTCCCCTTAGTAGATTTTGCAAGAAATAACTGAAAAGAATCACATTTTCTGTAACTTCATATAACTTTAACACTTTTCTGTCATTAAGCATTCTTCAACAATATTACTTTATTTTTATTTATTTACCTTCTGACAGCACTGGGGTTTGAACTCAGGGTCACAGTGCTTGTTAGGCAGGTTCTCTTACCACTTGAGCCATTCCACCAGCCTTAAGAATCACATTTTGATTCAAGTTAACAAGTGCATCTAAATGGACTTTCTCTTAGGTTTTGTTCAATTCTGTGAAAGGTAAAAAAAAAAAATGCAATTTAACCTGAGTAGTAAAAATCACAAGACATTCCTTTTGTCATAAATATCAGAGATAACAGCAGGAGATGACAGTAGAAAGATGACAGCCCTCCAATTTAACAACAATAGTACAAGACTCTTGCAAGCTATGAAATAATGATCACCCATGTCTTCTCATTACTGCAATGAGGAGATTCTGGCACCTATGTCATGTGTTCCTCCAGTGAGTTCAGCTATATCTCTTCTAGATAACAAAGGCACCTGTCACATACTGCCAGAAGAAAGCCTTAAAATGACACTCCATTTGTCAAATCAGTATGTTACACAACATATTTTTCTTAGGGGATTTCCCCAGCCATGTCTACATGTTAAAGCCACATTAAAGAGACCCTCGGGATAGAAATGTAAAACAGTCAGACAAACAAGCATTCCATCCTCAGGGGACAGAGATTAGGGTTTCCAGGAAGCACAAATCATCCTCTGAACACTTTCATGTTACTTGTTGCTTTTCAGTGCGAAGATAAAAGGGCACATGGACAAGAGAAGTCAATGATGAAGTTAATTTGTGTTTTGTTTTATTTTGTTCTTTTTTAAAACCATCATATAGTAAAACTCTGGCGGGGGGAAGTTGTTTTGTTTTGGTGCACTTATCTGAGTTTTGACAAATGCATGGTCATGTAACCCTCACCACAATCAAGATCCTAATTTTGTTTTAACCAGTCATTAACAGGTGTGTAATGCAATTTAAATGGCAAGTGTACCAGCCTCAGTCCTTCACATGGAAAACATGAAAAATGGGGCAAATGTTAAAGATAAGTGCACTTCCATTTTCTGAAATGAACCCTCCATGAACTACAAAACTTCCTTAAATTTGTTTATTTTACTAATATTTCAATTTAAAATCTGCTTCCTGAAATGAGCTTTCCTTGACTCACTCCTCATCCCAAATCTAGATTAGGTCCTACTAAGATGTGTTTTCAAAGTGTGCCATTCTTTTTAAAGTATGGCTACCTACCATAATTTTATTTGGTGTCTTTTCTACATAGCTTTTCCCCCCAGGTACTGGGTTTGAACTCATGCTCTCAAATGCTAGCTAGGCAGGCACGCTACCTCTGGAGCCATGCTGCTAGCCCTTTTTGCTGGATTATTTTTGTAATAGGGTCTTGAATTTTTACCCAGGCTGGTCTGGACTACAATCCTCCTATTTAGGCTTGCCATGCTGTTGGGATGACAGGAATATACCACTTCTCCCAGTTGTTTGAGATGGGATCCTGCTGACTTTTTCCTTGGCTGGCCTCAAACCATGATCCTCCCAATCTCTGCCTCCTGGGTAGCTAGAATTACCAAAAGTCAGCATTTGTTTCAACAATGTCTTTTTGAGACTTTAGGTTACAATAAGCCTAATTCTTCTATCAAATTCTTAACTCCACTGTGCTAGCCCCCCCTAACGATTAGACAAGAGTTGTATAAAGAGTGGGTATGTCCAACTGGATATTGGCAGTATGATTTATAAGGTGTATAAATGAAGCTAAAGGTGTAATCTTTTTTTGTATGAACTTGTTTCCCAAGAAACAAATGATACCATACCCGCCACCACTCTCACTCCACCTGGAGTTACACTCTCAGTTAGCCATACTTTATAGTAGTTTATTTTGGACATCGAGCACTAAGCTTGAATGATCCAGGAAAGTACATCTGTGTTTGAAAACTTTCAGGAATTTGCAAAGTTTGTCTTCACTTTTGCTACACTACAGAACCAGCAAACAAGGAGAGGAAGGAACACATTCCAGGCACACACCAAGGAGTATGTACAATTGCTCACTTCTTCCCAGTTCTCAGGCTAATGTGTGCAGAATGGGTTGATTTACTTAGTCTTTAAAGGACCAGTCAGGAAGAGGATGCAAAGGATTCTTTATACTTTTATGCTAGGGGAATGGGCCGTAACAACACTCAAGATTCAACTACAGTAAGTAATTCCTGCTACTCCACATTAAAGTGTTCCCAAGTTCTCTTTCTTGTGTCATGATAGAAGGGGCAGCAGTCTAGTGATGCTCATGGTGAGCTCCACGAGAATGGGGTTTCTACTTTCTACTTTTGTCCCTATTGAATTGAATCTCCACTGCCTACCACGGTGATTGCAGCAGGGGATGTACTCAGGAAGTATTTATTGCATGGATGAGTGAATGAATGAAGGAATTGGCTCTGGTTCTGACTCTGCTGTTGAGTAAACATGTGATTGGGCAAGTTGCTTGTCTCCTCCATGTGTCAGACTCTGCTCATCTGTAAAATGTAAAATCTGTAAAAGCCATTAAGGTACTTTAAGAAGCTAGACTAATGTAAGAAACCGAGCTCAACAAAAAGTCACTTATGTCTATTCTTAATCTCAGGCTTCATTGACCACCTCCCTGCCTGCTTCAATCAAACTCCATAAAATAATAGAAAGAATATGTTTTAGTTCTGGTGCTAATGATTGGCACTTTCTCCATATCAGTTGAACTTCATGGACTTTCGTTTTCTTATGCATAAACTTAGGAGAATAATAATGATTTTTAAAAATCTTTTCTGATGTCAACACTGAATGATTCTACTTTCTTTTACATGTTTTATTTAAAGTTGTGATTTCTGGGAAGGGGGGTGAAAGTCCTTAAATTAATGTCATTTAAATATTCAATTTACAATGATCCTCTTTAACTTGAGTCAAATTAATAAGTCCCTTAAACTTAATAAAGGTGATAAAATACATGGGACAAAAAGTTTTTTCTGAAAAAAGACAATAGAGAGTAGGTATAAAACTGAGAGAAACAAAGCACAGAGGTAAACGATATCTCAGGAGACAGAGCAGATAGGTTAATGTAAGGAAACATGGTCACAAGGTTTCCTGCCACACTAAGAGGAATAGTACTCTAATGTACGAGTTTGGATTAATTATCATTTCATCTTTCAAATTTTTGCTCTTTTTGAGACAAGAATTTTGATTTAGGCAGTATAATTTTCCTTCTCCCAGGACACAAATAGCTTTCATTTCTCATTTAGCCTTTGGAAAAGTGCCAGCAATCCTGGATTTCTCCAGATTTCAACCACATTTCTGACACCATGCATCAAATAAGATGTGACACATGGACAGGATGGGTTCCTAGTGGTATTTTAAAAAAGAAGAAAAGCAAAAAGGAAAGCCTACATATCTGTTACAAAAGCAAATCTTTCTTACACTGACAAGACCAAGCAGGGTCAAAATATCTTTTATTGTGATCTTTCGCATTCTATTTAAACACATCACATTTGGTGAAATAAAGGTGCAGAGAAACAGGGAAGGTTCCACTATTCAGATTGAGAAACTCACAAAAGACAGAAGAATCTCTGAAAAAACACTAGAGCTGTACATGCTCCCAAAAGACCTATTTGAAGAAGAATAAGGTAAGGCATAGTAAACAAACTCCTTTCAGTAAACTTCCTTAAGATCTCAGACTGCTTTCTGTTTGCTTGTTTGTTTGGTGTCAGGGATTGTACCCAGTACCTCATATATACTTGGTAGGCGAGTGTTCTATCACTGAGCTATACCTCAGTCCTGGGGTCTCAGGATAAAAAATAAATAAATAAAATAACCCTCCTAAAGACAAGTAAAATACGATATGGAGTACAGAGGCACAGTAACAATGACAAATGTAATTTAGTGACAGACATTTTCTGGAAGACTGTGGAACAGAATGTTTTAAGATAATGGACAAGCCAGTTACTTTTTTTTTCTTTTTTGACAGAATTGAAGTTCGAACTCAGGGCTTTGCACTTGCTAGGCAGGTACTCTACTGCTTGAGCCATACCTCCAGTCCATTTTGCCCTTGTTATTTTGGAGATGGGGGACTTGTGAGCTATTTGCCCAGGCTAGTCTTAAATTACAATCCTCCTGATCTCAGCCTCCCAAGTGGCTAGGATTACAGGTGTGAGCCACAGGCGCCCAGCTGCCAGTTACTTTTTTTTTTTTAATATAGATTAGATTTGTTTTTAAACTGATACACAAAAGCATAAAAATTTTACATATTTAAGGGGTGCCATGTGATGTTTTGATGCATACATATATTGTATAATGTTTGAATCAGGCTAAACAGCTCCATCTCCTTAAATGTTTATCATTTCTTTATGGTAAAAACTTCCAAAATCCTTACTAGCTTTTTGAAATGTACATACGTCACCATTAGCTGTAGCCCTCTTAGTGAGCAACAGCACACCAGACACTTTCATGCTTAGGTTACACTGACTTAGTACCTACTCACCAACCTCTCCCTATTGCTCTGTCTTCCTACTTCCCCAGCTTCTGGTAACCACCTTCCTGCTTTCTACTTTCATGAAATCAACTTTTAAATATACTATAAATAATACAATGCAGAACTTAAGAACTTTGAGGTAGCAATAATTAATTTCTAACTTTCTAATGAACATCTTCAACTAACTCTTCCAAAGACTCCTAAAACTTTTCGTGTCCTAAATAGCACTCATTGTCTTTGTCTTAGTTTTGATTAGAGCCTGAGTTAAGGATTTGGTGTAGATTATTTGGAAGGTAATCTGATGAATCAGAAAAAAAGCTCCCTTGGGAGAATAAAGCCAGAAATAGGGAAAATACAAATTAAAGGGGAGACATTTTACTGAACTGGGTATCATAATCAGACCCCCTGGGGTAATACCCAGCACCCTGGACAAACTACCTCAGAATTGTCACATAGGGAGTTAAAAAGTTGGACCAGTGACCCATTGATTCTTCTTCTCATATCCAGAATACATCTATGTGCTGGTCAAGGGTATCCACACCTTCAGAAAAAGCCCTGAAGTAGAAAAGCAACTGTTCAACGGTTTCCACTGCAACTGAACCTTAGTGATATATGTTTGGAACTGTCTGCATATCCCTGCAGTGCTGAAAGCACCATAGAATCAATCATAATCTCACGTCAAGTTGCTCCTCCTCATATACATTCACTTTTCCATGAATGCAGTCACTACCTACCTGTTGCCCAAGCCAGAATGCTTTAGTTATCATGTGTTTCCCCATCCCTCCATCTCCCACATCTAATCTTGACAAGTTTTGATTCTACCCTTTTTTATTGTGGTTTAAAACATAAAATTTACCATCTTACCCATTTTTAAGTGTGCATCTCAGTAGTGTTAAGTATATTTACATTGTTCTGAAGCAGATTTCTAGAAAATTTTCCTCCCCAAAAGCTAAAACTTGATACCCACTAAACAATTCCCACCTTCCCGTCCCCTCAACATGTAGTAACCATCATTCTACCTTCTGTTTCTGTGGATTTGATATTTTAGATACCTAATCAAGTGGAACTGCACAGTATTTGTCCTTTTGTGACTAACATTGCACTTATCTTAATGTCCTCTGAGTTCACCCACATTTTAGTGCGTGACATGACTTACTTCTTATTTACGGTTCAAGAATATATTGCTCTATGTATATACCACATTTGTTCATCCATTGGTAGATATTTGGACTAGTCCCAAATATACTGTCATGAATAATACCACTATAAGCATGGGTGTGAAATTCTCTTCAAGACTCTGCATTCAGTTCTTTTGGATATTTAATTTTTTCACTATTTTTATTAGCATACACTAATAGTGCAAAGGGGGTTCATTGTGATAATACCATACATAGTACAATGTATTTTTAAAAGATCACTGCTCTATTATATTCTCTTAACCTCTCCCTTTCCCCCCTTTTTCAAAAAAGTGTTTGGTGGATTTCACACACACACACACACACACACACACACACACACACACACACACACTTATTGTAATATACCCAGAATTGGGATTGCTGGATTATAAAACAGTGCAGTCTTTCAGTGCTTTCCCATAGTCTTCAGTGTATAGTCTAAAACAAACCTTTTTTCATGGATACTGAATAAGACACCTTTCCTGAACTGGCCCTGGCTCATCTCTCCAATCTCATTACTTCATTCATAATGCACTAAGTTTATGTTCATAAACTCACACTCTTTCTCCTCTCCTCAACTTCTCACTAATTGTCCCTTTTGCTTACGTCTTCCTCAATCCCCCTTTTCCTCCTTACTCTTTTTCATCTTTCAAGATTTCTACCAGTTATTTTATCCCAGAAGCACTTGCTAGTCTTCTTCCTAGTTTGGGTATGTGCCACTCCACCATCTGTCACAATGTCACACTGTCTGGTAATTATATGTTTATTGTATGTTTCCCTCTTGAGATGATATATTCCTTGAAGGAAAGTGACTCCAAGTAATTTCCAAGAATTCTAATGCAAGTGGTCCTGGAACTACATTTTCAGAGGTAAAACTCATCTTGTGTGAATGAGGTATTTATCAAAGCTTTTCATAATATTTTTATAGCCAACATAAAAATATATAGCTCTGCACTTACTTCTACATTGCTCATCATTTCAGTTCAACAATTGCTTCATTAATTGCATAATGTCCTACTTAGGACATTTCCAGATGATTCAAACTTGAGAGGATTCTTAGCATATTCAATGAAGTATATCAATTGAGACTAAAGACTCAAATGAAATAATTTCTTCAAACAAAATGAAGGTTATTTTAAATTTCTATTAAAAGTAGTATGACTTTTTATTTAATTATCATTAAAGAAAATTAAGAAACTACAAAAGGAGGAAAGAGCATGTTTACTAAGATTCTAATACCTTGTTCTATTCCAGGTCAATAACATTTTGCTCTGTTTCTTTTCTATTTATTGTAACAAGACAGGTGTATTTTTCACATAATTTCAGCCATATTGAATGTACAATACAGTTTCTTTTTTAAATTTTAACATGGTGAATATAACAAATTAACAATGGCTACTGGTATAGGATGAAAAAGATAGTTGATCAAGTACATGATAGACAGTAGAGGATCCAACATAGTTTGTGTTGAAACATTCACAAATAGCATACAAATCATATTTACCACAAACTCAAGGCAAATCTCCATTACAAAAGAGCTTCTAAAAATCACAAATGCAGAGCACCTGCCTAGCAAGCCTAAGGTCCTGAGTTCAAGTCCCAGTACTGCCAAAAAAAATAAATCAATTTCAATATTGGGATAGTTTAAGAAAGATATGTACTCTTGGACAATATTTCCAAAGCAAAATAACTTATCTTAAAATAGAACAATAGTCAACAGGATATAAAAACCTGGTAATATTATCTATATGTTTGAAAGATCTGGGGAAGTTCAGCATAGAAAACAGAAGAATTGGGAGGATTATAGCTGTTTTTGGAGTTGCAACTCTTTGACAGCATTTACTTGGATATATCCCCAATTTCAACCCAAGTATAATAGTGTGTACTTCAAAAGTGACTAGTGATCCAGGTCACCAGATGTGGTGGAATGTGTTTGTAACTCCAGCACATGGGAAATTGAGGCAGGAGGATCATCAGTTTGAGGCTGGCCTGAGCTACACAGTGAGACTGCTCTCAAAACAAAACAAAGCAAAACAAAAAAGTGACAAAGGTTTTGTTGCAACAACTTTATGAAAGTTAAACAACTATTAATAGATCCTTAATGATTTGTGTATGAAAACTAAAGTTTATTTAGGTATAAATTTGTCACTGTCACTGGGAAAATGAGCATATAATTTCCAAACCAGAAGAAATCCTTGAAGCAACTATAATTTTATGTATAGTCCTAAAACATCATAGATTGAGCTTTACACTTTAAAATGTCTCACATTTTTAGATATTAGAAAACTTCATTTTAAAAGAGATGCAAACATTCAAACAAAAGTGATGTACTTAAAATACATGATTAATATTAACAATGTGTAGTGTTTTTTCTATGTCATTTTTAAAAATGCTGTTACAAACATCTTCTCCAAAATATGTATTTGGGTTGTTTTGTTAGTTTTAAGAAATGGAATGCCTACAGTGGCTCATGCCTATAATCCCATTTATTCAAGAGGTAAAAATCAGAAGGATCTTGGTTCAATGTCAGCCCAGGCAAAAAGTTAGGTGAGATCCTATCTCAACACTCAAGCTGGGTAAGGCAGAACATGTCTATAATTCCAGTTATTCAGAAGGCATAAGTTTCAGCATCGCAGCCCAAGGATGGCCCAGGCAAAAAGCACAAGACCTTATCTTGTGGCCCAAGTGGTAGTACACTTGCCTGAGTCCAAATTCCAGCACTAAAATAAAGGTAAGGTATATAACACACACGGTTGTGCTTTCTTCACATTAAAAATACACTTAGGGTAGCCCTTTTGAACTAGTTCCCTTTCTTAAATATTTGCTGCAAGTTACACAGAATGATATGTGATAAATACATATTCTTACAGTTATTCAAGGTGTTTCCATTTTTTTTTTACCATTTCCTTATAATGTCTTAGTAACCCTTCTAATGTACCAAAGATTCCCAAAACTGGGACATCTATGTTAAACTGTATTATGTGTATTTTTTATTTCAGTACAACCTGCCAATCATTTCTCAAAAAGTTAGGTAGCTCTCAACAGACTCCTCAAGCAATGCTTGAACTCTTTATTTTTTTGAACCCATGATCTCCTGCTTACTGGGCAATCTCTCTACCAGATCCTCCTGCCTCACCTTCCCAAGTGCCTCACATTTTTTGACTCTTCACCTGTACATGAACACAGATCCTCTGAATTTAGCTTTTAATAAAGGTCTCTTCACTTATTGAAGGGCTTTGCAAATGAGCATGGACTATTTTGTCACATGAAGCACAGAAGCAACCTGATGAAAGTAGCTGTTTGCTTGGCATAATTTTTCTAACAGAGCTACTCATAAACAAAATAGACTTTCTTATTAAGAGGTCAGTTTACTGTGCTATGGAAATAACCTTCCCTCAAATAATCCTCATATTTGCATAATAATTTATTCACATAGAAAATTCATAAATTTTAATTCTTAATAATCTCTAGATCTCCATTAATCTATTATCTCATAGATATGCAATTTTAAAGCAATCTCAATTTATATTCATTCAAACAGAAATTTATACTACTCTTAAATGTAGTGTCTCTCTTTTTCTCTCTCTCTTTCTCTGCCTCTTTCTCCTTACCTCCCCCATCTTCTCTTTGACACTTTGCAGAAAACAGAATATCATGGAGCACATCAATCATCCAGAATATGTGTTTTACTTACAAATATTCAAATTAGTCATCTTTTGCAGATCATTTAATAATATTAATATTCACTTCAACATGTAAATGTTTCATTCAGGCTTACTTATAGACATAATAGGGCACTTTGTTTCAGAATTGTTTCTATGATTATAGCTAATGTCAGTGATTCTATAACCAAACTTTTATCAACTCTATATCCCTCCCTTTCCCCCCATAACTAAATATTAATAGGAGAATCAAAGGAGACTTCAAAAACAAGACTTACTGGGGTTAATTTTAACTAACAGAATTAATTTTGGTAGAGGTTGTAGTTCTTAGAAAATGAAGAAAAGAAAAATATTCTTAGAACAGTAAACACCACAGACCCTAGGAATGGGTAGTTAATGGTTTTGGCTGCAGGGACAGCAGTAGTCCACTATCTCAAGGACAGATGACTCCATATTCCCCAGATGTCCCTGTTCTGTTGTGTCACTGTCCAGCAGCAGCCACTGATTAGAAGAAAGTCCTTCGTCCTCCTGAAGGAGCATGGCCAGAACTGATGGCAGTAGGGGAGATGTTGGCAAGGTACTAGAACAGGTGGCAGCAGCAGGTGTGATAGGCTAGAGATGACAAGGGCACAGAGTGTGCTGTTGGCAAGCTGTCAGTGGTAACCAGAGTTCAGGAACTATTGATAGTGAAGAAATTACAGAGACTGTGGCATGGGGATAGAAGAGCAAGGCAGAACAGACTGTCATAGCAGGATGACAGGTACCCCCTGAACAAGCACAAACAGGGAAGGTGATTAGAGTGGAAGTGGTGGCCTGCAGTTCCAAAGTGGCTTGGGAGGATCACACCATGATGACAGGGAAGCCTGCGGAACTCCAGCAGACTCCAGTCACCCAGAGATCACATGCCAGAAGGCAGTTGGTGAATAACAGCCATCATGGAGAAGGGAAAACAAAGAGAAAGGAACCTTATGATATTTTACTTTTTCATTTATTGTTGATGTCATGCTGTTTTATTTTCATTCAAGGAATAATAGTCTGAGAGGAGCATTTGCACATCCTCAACTACTCTGAGGCCCCAGAGAGTTCTTAGTCTGGGAATCAGTGATGACATGTTTTGTTAGAGCTCACCTTTCACTGCTGCATAGACATGTTAAGACCATACACTGAGAAGGTTAATTATAGACAATTGTAAAATCTTTCTCTCATATGATTCAGCTAAGTAAATATTTTACTAGATTTACTAGATTTCTGCATAAAAGTACTAAAAAAGATACTGAGTCATTGAAGACTATGCTATGCTGGCTTTTGATACTGCCTTGACACTGCAATGTGAAGACTTTTTAATTCAATGTGATAGAATTCCATCAGCATTTTATCATGTTTTCCTGGACAAATTGTCCTGTACAAGAAGGTATTCCTCCAGGAGGATAGTATTCCAGAAGTGTCAGTCCCACTCAGAGGAAAGTTAAGTTGCAAAGCACAGATTAATTTCAGTATAATAAAATATGTATCTATTGTATTTTCTTATACATTTAATCATAGTCTTAAGTGTGATGATTTAAAAATGTTAATCTGTGATATTTTCAAAATTCACTTACTCATTTAAAAATTGTTTTTAATTTTTGCTTCTAGTTTCTAGAGAAATTATAATAAACAACAAAAGAACCATGATTTTGATTTTTGTGGAATTTTTATTCCAATGGAAGGAGGCAAATGATAAACAAACCATTAAAAAATAAAAACATTATATAGCAGGATAGAAATATTAGGCTGTAGGACAGAATGTTGCCGGTCAAATGAGTCCTTTTTTTGACAAATTGCCATTGGACAGTGACAATGAAAAGGAAAGATGCAAACTGTGCAGCTATAGAGAGAAAGAATATTCTGGAAAATAAAAAGGATGCTTAGTGCAATCCAGGAAAAACAAGGAGGTCAGTGTGACTGAAACTAAACATGAGAAAATGAGAGTAGTAGAAGAGGTTGAAGGGAAGGGTGATGTTTATCGTCTGTGACGTTATGGATGATGAGAAGAGCTGTGAATTCTAGACTGAGAGAGAAGGAAAACCACTGAAAGGCTTTGAGTAAACTTACTTGGCCTGACTTAATTTTCCAAAGGATTATTCTTATTAGAGAGAATATAAACATGAAGGGTAAAGAACCTAGGGGTCAAATCTGGAAGTTTTATTAGGAAATTATTCACATAATCCAGTCCTCCAATGATGTAGTTTTTTGGAGGAAAGTGAAATGATTGAATGCTGGGTATGTTTTGATAACAGAGAAGGAGTAGCTGATGGATAGAATGTGTGGGACAGGGGAAAAGAGGAAGTGAGAAATAATATCCACTGTTTGCTTTGCTTTGTTTTGTTGCAGGTTCTTGCTATGTAACTTAGGCTGGCCTTGAACTCATGATCCTCCTGCCTTAGGGTCCTAACTGTTGCCATTACAGGTGCGCACAACCATACCTGTCTCACACCCAGGTTTTTTAACTAAGCAACTTGACAGAAGAGATATGCCACATTAATTTAAATAAGAAAATCTGGAAAAATAGATGGGGGGGCAGGGATTGGGAGTTTTGTTTTGGTAACCACATGAAATTGTTGAATATGTATCGAATACTGAAGTCTGGAAGTAAGGAGAAATTGGTTCTAGAGATAAAAACTCAGAAGCCATCAGCATATCAATGAAATTTAAAGCCATGAGACTAGAAGATATCAGCCAGGAAACTAACTCATACTGAAAAGAGATCTGGTATCACAATACCTGACTTCAAACAGTACTATAGAACCATAGCAATAAAAACAGCATGGCACTGACACAAAAACAGATATGAAGACCAGTGGAACAGAATAGAGGACCTGGACATGAATTCATGCAGCTACATCCACCTTATCTTTTGACAAAGGTGCTAAAAACATTGAATGAAGTAAAGACAGCTTCTTCAACAAATGTAACTGGGAAAACTGGGTATCTGGCTGCAGAAAACTGAAACTAAACCCATGTCTTTTACCCTATACATGTATCAACTCAAAGTGGATTAAGTACCTTAATATAAGACTTGAAACTTTGAAGTTAGTGCAGGAAAGAAGAGAGAATACATCAGACAAGAAACTGATAATCAGAATATACAAGGAGTTAAAAAAAACTAAACTCCCCAAAAATCAGTGACCCCACTAAGAAATGGGCAAATGAACTGAACAAAGCCTTTTCAAAGGAGGAAGTCCAAATGGCTAAAACACACATGAAGAAATGCTCACTATTCCTGGCCATAAAGGAAATGCAAATCAAAACCATGTTAAGATTTCACCTCACTCCTGTTGGAATAGCTATCATCAAAAACACAAACAACAAAAAGTGTTGGTGAGGATTTACAGGAAAAAAAGAACCCTCCTACACTGTTGTTTAGAATGTAAATTAGTACAACCACTATGGAAAACAGTATGGAGGCTCCTCAAAAAACTAAAAATAAAATTGCCATATGATCCAGTAATATCACTCCTAAAGATATAACTGAAGAAATGTAAGTCAGGTTACAATAAAACACCTGCACACCCATGTTTATTGCAGCACTATTCACAATAGCTAAGCTATGGAAACAACCAAAGATGTCCCACCTTGATGAATGGATTAACAAAATGTGGTATTTATATACAATGGAATTTTATTTAACCACAAAGAAGAATGAAATTTTGTTGTTCGCAGGTAAATGAATTGAACTAGAGATCATCATCTCAAATAAAGTTAGCCAGGCTCAGAAGGCCAAAAGCTTCATGTTCTCTCTCATATGTGGAATATAGACCTAATATAGATTCAAAAATATTATGAAAAACTGTTCACACTAAGGGGAGGTCACACACAAAATAAGTAGAGCAAAAGAAGGAAACTAAGAAGATGAATATGGTTGACATACTCTCTATACCAGAATGAATATAAAATTCTTAAACCGGTTGAAACCAACATAAGAAAGGGACAAAGGTAAAATGAAGAAAAATAAAGGAGACGAAATAATTGGGGTTATAATACATATATACATGGAAATATCACAAGGAAATTCCCTGTGTAGCTACCTTTATCTCAAACTAGCAAAAATGTCATTTTTTTCTTTTTTATATTTTCCTCTACAAAATCGGAGAATAAGTGAGCGGAACAGGTCCTGCTGGGGTAGCAGGGTTGAAAGTGATGTAGGAGGATAAATATGGTACATATACTGTGTACACATGTATATAAATTCAAAAATGATAACTGTTGAAACTATTCCAGAAATCAGGAGAGTGGGGATAAAGGAGAGCAGGGCAGGGGGTGAATGCAATATGATGTATTTGATATATTGTAAGAACTTTTTGTAAATGCCACAATTACTGTTCCCCATTTTTGAAAAAAGATTTTTGTTGTATAAGATAGCAACACAGGTAGTTTCATTGTGACAGTTCCATTTATATATGTATTATAACCCAAATTGGTTCATGCCCCCTATTTTTCTCTTTTCTGTCTTCGTCCCCTTATAGAGCTTTCAGCGGCTTTTAAAACTCTGTATTCTTGTATAGAGCACATAAATCATATTCACCTTCTTAACTTCCTTCTTTTTTCCCTCCCTCTCCCATTAGTGACCTCCACTTAGTGTCGCCTGTTTCTCATAATATTGCTGTGTTTGCTTTGGGCCTATATTCCACATATGAGGGAGAACATGTGACCTTTGGCTTTCTGAACCTCTCCAACTTTATGTAAGATGATGCTCTCCAGTTCCATCCATTTACCTGGGAAAAACAAAAATTTGATTCTTCTTTGTGGCTGAATAAAATTCCATTGTATATAAATACCACATTTTCTTAATCTATTCATCAAGGTGGGGCATCTTCTCTGTTTCTATAGTTTAGCTATAGTGAATAGTGCTGAAATAAACATGGGTGTGCAGGTGTTCTATTGTAACCTGACATACATTTCTTTGGGTATATCCCTAGGAGTGGTATTGTTGGATCGTATGGCAGTCTATTTTTAGTTTTTTGAGGAGCCTCCATACTGTTTTCCATAGTGGTTGTACTAATTTACATTATAACCACCAGTGTATGAGGGTTCCTTTTTCCTCAAATCCTCTCCAGCATTTGTTGTTTGTTCTTCTTGATGATAACCATTCCAACAGGAGTGAGGTGAAATCTTAACATGGTTTTGACTTGCATTTCCTTTATGGCCAGGTATGCTGGGCATTTCTTCATTTTTTTTCCATTTAGATTTCTTTCTTTGAAAAGACTGTTCAGTTAATTTGTCCATTTCTTCATGAAGTCATTGTTTTTTTGAAGTCTAGTTTTTTATGCTTTCTATATATTCTGGACATTACTCCCTTGTCAGATGTATAGTTGGCAAAGATTTTCTCCCATTCTGTGGACTGCCTCTTCTGGCAATATTTCTTTTGTTGTGCAGAAGCTGTTTAGTTTCATGTAGTCTCATTTGTCAATTCTTTCTCTTAGTTGCTGAGCCACTTAAGTTCTATTTAGAAAGTCATTGCCTAGGCCTGTTAATTCCAGTGTATTCCCTGCTCTTTTCTGCATTAGCTTCAAAGCTTCACGTCTCATATTCAGGTCCTTAATCTATTTTAAGTTGGTACACGTACAGGGTGAAAGATGTGGTTCTAGGTTTCAGGGTGGCACATGGGACGTGAGGCCCATGAGCTGGCCATGCTGCCTCCAACATGGAGAGTTTGTACCAAGTCCCATTCTTGATGCTAGAATGTCCCAATCTGAAACTGAAGAAGCCACCCTGGGTGCACATGCCATCTGCCATGATGGTATACACCCTGGTGGTGGTATCCTATTTCCTCACCCCTGGAGGAATAATTTATAATGTTGTTGTTGAACCTCCAAGCATTGGCTCTATGAGTGACGAACATGGGCATCAGAGGCCAGTAGCTTTCTTGGCCTACAGAGTAAATGGGCAGTACATTATGGAAGGGCTTGCATCCAGCTTCCTGTATACAATGGGAGGTTTAGGTTCATAATCCTGGACCGATCCAATGCACCAAATATTCCAAAACTCAATAGATTTATTCTTCTACTTGGATTTGTCTGTGTACTATTGAGTTTTTTCATGGCTAGAATATTCATGAGACTGAAACTGCCAGTCTATCTGATGGGTTAGAGTGCCTTTTGAGAAGAAATGGATGAATACTGGATTTGCTCCTGTCGTGAAGTTTCAAAGGCTGTAGCAACCCTCTGAAATGTGGAAAGAATGAAGAGCAGAGTAAAGGAAGCATGGAGTGAGAACCTAGGAAGCAGAGCTTGGACCAGAATGGCTTGGTATCACAGTCAAGTTTATCACAGTATTTTTTGCTGCTGACCTTTTCTGATGTACCAATGATGTTAAGTGGTATTTTCTTCGTAGTTTTTTTATTTCTTAAAGAAAATATACTCCTGTTCTAAAACTGTGATATTGAATAAAGTGATTATTTTTTACAATCCCCTAAAAAAAAAAAAAAGAAAGAAAGATGTGGTTCTAGTTTCGGTTTTCTACAGGCAGATATTTATTGAAGAGGCCGTCTTTTCTCCATCGTATGTTTTTGGTGCCTTTGTCAAAAATCAGGTGGACATAGTTGTGTGGATTCATATCTGGGTCTTCTATTCTACTGGTCTTTATATATGTTTTTGTGCCAGTACCATGCTGGGTTTTTTGCTATAGCTCTGTGTTATAGTTTGAAGTCAGGTATTGTGATACCTCCAGCATTGCTCTTTCTTTGTTCAGTATCACCTTTGCTATTTGATAGGTCTTTTGTGGTTCAAAATGAACTTTAGGGTTGATTTTTCTATCTCTGTGATGAATGTCATTGGAATTTTGATGGGGCACTAAACACATAGATTGCTTTTCACAATGACAGCCATTTTCACAATATTGATTCCACCAATCCATGAGCATGGGAGAGCTTTCTATCTTCTGCAGTTTTCTTCAATTTCTTTCTTCACTGGTGTATAATTTTCATTGTAGATGTCTTTAACTTCCTTTATTAAGTTTATTCCTTATTTTATTTTTTTGAGGCTATTAGAAATGAAATTGTTTTCCTGTATTCTGTCTCAGTCTGTTCATTGTTGTTGCATTTTCTATGCCTTTCTGACTACTGACATTTGTAAATTGATTTTGTATCCTGCTACTTTACTGAAGCTGTTTATGATGTCTAGGAGTTTTTTGGTGGAGTTTCTAGGTCTTTTTGGTATAAGATCATGTCATCCGAAATAGGGGTAATTTGACTTCTTCCTTTCCTATTTGAATTTATTTTTTGCTCTAGCTAGGAATTCCAAGACAATGTTGAATAAGAGCGGACACACTTGTCTCATTCCTGACTTTAGAGGAAATGGTTTCAGCTTTTTCCCCATTTAGTATGATGCTGACTATCAACTTGTCATATATAGCCTTTATTATGTTGTGGTACATTCCTTCTGTTCCTTGTTTCATCAGAACTGTTATCATGAAAGGATGTTAAATTTCATCAAAGGCTTTTTCTGCATTTATTGAGAGGATCATGTGGTTTTTGTCTTTATTTCTGTTAACATGGTGTATTACATTTAATGATTTGCATATGTGGAACCATCCCTTCATCCCTGGAATGAAATCAACTTGATCATGGTGTGTGATCTTTTTCATATATTATTGAATTTGGTTGCCAGTATTTTATTGAGAATTTCTTTATCTAAGTTCATTAAAGAGATTGGCCTATAATTCTCATTTTTGTTGTTATGGTGGTGGGATGGGATTTCTAACCTTGGTACTATTGACATCTTAGGTTAGGCAATTCTTTGTGTAGGGGCTTCTGTGTATTGTAGGATGTTTAGCAGCATTCCTTGCCTCCACTCACTAGATGGCAAGAGTACCTGTTCTCCCAGGGTTGAGCTATGGTGACAAAAATGTTTCTCTACTTCATCAAAATTACTCCCAGTTGAGAACTACTCATGTAGGACTTGGTCTTAGATAAAAGTACAGACAGTTCACCTACTGGAACAGGAGGAAAGGCAGAGTTTATCATCTTGGATACAGATAATCTTGACTATGTGACAGTGGGACTAGTATATGGAATTACTTCTGATTGAACCTGCTTTGCCTGGAAGTGAGAAGGAGAAAGAATGTGTTGGAGGCTGGAGAAGAGAGAAACAGCATCGTGGAGAGTGGAGGGTGAGTGGTCTGGAGTGACACAGTTGGATTGCTAGAGAGTGCTAAAGGTAGTGGTGATGAATTCAAAGTAAAATCAGTAGGCGTGGTTAAACCTTCTGGACTGTGGCTGTGGGTAGAGGTCAAGACCATCAGAGGAAAGATCAAGGGACTGAGGTATAAGGTTAGTGAAGGATATATAAGACAGATGTGGAGGTAATTAATAAGGATAGAAATAATATTGGAGAAGGTAGTGAATGAACCAGGAGATAACATCTTTAAGAAATCAGGATATCTAGGCATCCTTAGAGGTCTCTAACAAGGAGAGTGGTAAGTGATATGACCTGATGGCATCAGTTGCAAAGCTGGGATTTAGGAGGAAGAGAGGGGCAATGTCCTAGAGAACACTTCTGGTAACTCTGGCCCAAAGGGCACAAAGAACACGAGAGAAACAGCTGCAACTTGAAAGAGCTGTAGGGAGGCAGGGTCTTGAGGGGAGAGTGAAGATTAAATTAGAACAATAAAATAAAGAGAGCATTTTAAAATGCAGTTGAAGACATAATGAAATTTTCTCCTGGTACAATGTGAGTTCCAGATGGGACCATGAAACATGTTTGTAAAGGAAGAAGGCAGAATAAGATTAAATGAGAAAGTGTGCAGAGTTGTGTGGAGGTAAGAGGCTTCTCATGAGGATTCAGTAGGTGGTCAAGTATGAAAGGTCTCTTGCAACAGTGTCTTTAAAACATTTTGTCTAAAGTACAACTTATGTGGCTTCCATTGAGCACCAAGAGAAGCCTTGAGCATGTATACGCTTACTCTGATTCACACTGAGAAAAAAATACCTTATTCTTTATTCTCTGGGGGTCCTATGAACATTATTTACCAGAAAGAGCCACAGGCATGGAATCAGGAATGAACAGCTCAAAAAGAGGACGAACTAGAGGCACATGATAGCCATCTTCAAATAGCCAAAAGTGCTATTAAGTGCAATAGCAATGAAATAAATAATTAAATTTCTTTCTAAAGGATGGGAATTAAACCAAAAGTAGAACACTTTTTTACTGCTATAAAGAAAGTAAGGGAAACTTTTGCCTAATTGTACATTTTCTTCTTCATTCAAGTGATATCCTTTTTCTATGGTTTAGCTAGATTAGGTAAAAAGAATATTTTTTTCTGTCCCGTGGATATTCTATAATGTAAATTCTTCAGACCTGGCTTGACATATTAAATAGAATTTCTTTCTTTTTTTTGTTGTTGGTGGTACTGGGGTTTGAACTCAGGGATTCATGCTTACTGGCAGGTGCCCTATAGCTTGAGCCACACTTCCAACACCAGAATTTAAAGGAATTTGTTGAATGTTATATCACAGTTGTTCTCAACAAGGATTGATTTTGTTCCCCAAGAGTCCTTTGTCAGTATCTAGAGACATTTTTGGTTGTCACAACTTGGGTTATTTACTACTGGGAAGAAGCCAGAGATGCTACTAAACCACTGTATTGCATAGGACAGCCCTTCACAACAGTCATTCCTTCCAAAATGTCAGCAGGAGGAGAAATCTTGGCTTATCAAGGCAATAGCCTGGTTGCAAAGCTAAGCTTAGTTACTCCTGCTGCCTAACCCTTCTTTGCATGTCAGAAGCATACTTTACTTACTTTTTCTTCCAGATTTCTACCAGATCTTTATCATCCTTCCTTTCCTAGACAGTTGGGTATTTGCTGAAAGCTTGAGAAATGTTCAGTATTAGAAAGATGGAGAAAACTATATTTACAATTTAAAAAGTAGCCAAAAATAACTTCTTTATATGGCCAAATAGTTGGAGTTATTAAGTTCCTTTATCACTATGTTGCCTCTTTCCCTGATCTCCATCAAAGTAGGTGGCTGACTCTACACTGCATTGAGTTAGAGGTACTGTATGGCTGGGTAGCAACAGAAGTATACAATATTTTATGTATGAAAACCCCAAACACTTAAGAGAACTTAGAAAGTATATGGACAAAGTCAAAAGGATTAGAGATATTCTCAGGTATCAGTGTTATCTTAGAGTCTCAAGGACAGAAGTAGATCTCTCCAACCCACCCACTAAGGGCACAACTCCAATGTTGTAGTCTGACTATGTGAGGAGAAAAGCATGGTGGGGTTGTGAGGCTCTAGTAGCGTTGTGAGGGAGAAAGACTTTAGAGAAAAGTGACTAGTGAAGTCATCATCCTGAAGATACAGAGCACCACAGGAGCGGTTACATAACCATGCAGGGATAGTTCAGGGGAAAAATGATCAGGCAAGCGGCAATCGATATTAACAAAGGGGCAACAACCAAATTTCCTAGCTTATCACAACCTTGCTCCATGTATGGAAATAGAGATGCAAAGCCCAGGAATAACTTGTTAATATTTTGCCAATGTGATATAATGAGAGCTAAGAGAAATAAACTCAATCATACACAAACATTTTAAAATTACATTTCTTGCACCTGTGAATTTAGAAACTCATATCCATTACAACAGACTTGTACTTAGTCTCCCCATCAGTGAACAGTGTTTAAGAAAAAGCTGCTCTCCTCAACCACTCACAATCTGTTTAAGACAGCATTTTCAACCCACTAAGTACAGTCTGTTGGTGGGTTGTGAAGTCAAATTAGTAAGTCATAATACTTTACTCATTGTTTTTGTGGGACTGGGGTTCGAAATCAGGGTTTCACCATTGCAATGCAGGTGCTCTACTGCTTGAGTCATGCCTCCAGTCCATTTTGCTATTGTTATTTTGGAGATGGGAATCTTGTGAACTGTTTGCCCAGGATTGACTCAAACCTCCAAGTCCTCCCTATCTTAGCCTCCCAAGTAGTTAGGATTACTTTAATGAGTAAAAGAAAGTGGAATACATGAAGAGCATCACACATGGTTAGCCTAAGTATTACTTGGTGAGAACGATCAATGGAAGCCACATAAGTTTCTTTCTATCCTAAAACCTGTAACATGGTGACTACCATGTGAAGGATAAGGAGATGTAAGTACTGATTGTAGGAATTTTGATTACAGTTTGGCAGTGACAAGAAATTAGCAAGAGAAGAACAAATAGAGTATATCAGAAAAGGAGTTGGAAACCACAGAGAGGAAGGTAAGGGTTTGTGGAGGTGGAAAAGTGATGGAGATGGGAGGTTGGGCAGGAGAAGAAGAGAACAGCAGGAGAACAGCCATAAAGTATAGGATATGAGCATGCATGTTCCTTCTCCTTTTTAGGAACCCAGGACTCCCAGGCAAATATACCAACCAACCGGAAAGAAGGAGAAGGGAGGGGAGGGCATGAAAGGACCTGAGAATAGAGAAACTAAACACCTGAGAAAGGAAAAGGAAGGAAAGTGAAACCACAGAGAGAGGAAGTATGAGCATGAAAAGGTATTCCAAGTATTGATGTGTCCAGCTAAAGGCATGGAAAGTTAGCAGAGGAAAAGAAATCTGAATTTAAAATAGAAATTGGTCATCAGAGTAAAATTTAAAGAAGGCAGTGAGAATCTTGTTAAAACTTACTTAAGAAAAGATAGCTTAGAAAATCTACCAGATTATTTTAGATATAATTATGAAGATATCATATAATTTATATACCACATAATTATAAATATGTGGTATAAAAATAATTTGTAAGAAGTTTAAACAGGTGATACAATAAGAATAAGAGTATAGTTGGAATTTTATTAACTGTGCTACTATGTAAATGGAAAATGTTAATTCTTTAACAATTCTTCAAAATTTTTAGATATTTTCATAGTAAGAAAGAGAATTTTGCAGCAATTCTGATTGAAAGAGAATAATATGTGAAATATTTTCAGGGAGATTGGTGACTTGGGCTTGGTTTTATGATATTTTTGTATGTTTTATTACAATGAAATGCTAAGTTCTGCTTAACACCAGTGACATCAATGAAAGACGGGGCCTAATTCCCTGAGTTTCCTCTTTTATTATGTTCTATATTTGACCTAGAAAATAGCATAGGGTGAATTTTAAATGTATTAGAATAAAAAATAATTTATTTTAAAGTTATTCAACTGTGATTATAGACATTACTGACTGCAACTGGCTCTAATGACTGCAAAATAACCATTTTATTTGTTTCCTACAAAGACCTGATATTCCCCTATTAGCAGCTTCTTGGGGAAGGCTAATATATGGTTTCAAAGAACTTCTTATAAAAGTTTAAACTTTAGTGTAGGTGAAATCTCAATTGCTATTTAATGTGTTGTTTATTAATTTTATGATTAAAAAACATTTGTAGGTCATTGCCAGTGTTGCTGTGAAGATCAAATGAGAACATGTATGTGAAACAAATTGGTAATTATAAAATACTAAAGAGGTTTAAACTCCATTACTTATTTCTCCCAAAATAAGAATTATTGTGTGTATTACTAAAAATTCAACTAAAACAGAATACTAAATGATAAAATGCATCTGAAAGAAACAATTCAGTTCTTGCACATATAGAGAAAAATGAAGTTTAGAAGATGCTGCAAATATTTCAGAGTGAAAACCAGGACCAAACATGGTTCCAACTACTTGGAAGGTAGGAGTATCATGGTCTGACACCTAAGCAAAAAAAAAAAAGCTAGAGCTAAAGCAAAAAGGAGCATGGCTCAATACGTAGAGTGCTTGCCTAACAAGTGAAAGGCCCTGAATTCAATACCCAGTACAACCAAAAGAAAAAAAAAACTTAAAGAGAAAACCAAGGAGTTGTGGCCAAAAGTTTCAAGAGACAAAGTATTTGCTACCATTATCCTTTTTATTATGGAAACTTACTATGTCTATTCAAAAGGAAGATTTTGAACAGAGATAGCTTAACAAGACATATTTCAGAAAAAATTAAATAAACAATGTTCTTATATTATGCAATTTTAATAATCAGTGATTTTGAACAGATGAGGCAGCTCAATAAAGAGTGCTTGAGATAATTTATATGACTGGTGAATAAATATTAAAGATAAACTAAAGCAAAACTATAAAATAAAAAGTTATTAAGTAGTGGAAACTCTGTAGAAGTTGAGGATAAGATGTAAAGGAAGAGTTTCTGGATAAAAACTGCTTGAAAGAAAGAAGGAAGAAGGGCAGAGATAATACAGGCAGACCAGGTATCCTACTATATAGGAAGCAGTTGCCTGATTGATTTCAGGAACACTTGAAGTAGGGTTAAATTCACAGTCACACAACTTGTGCAATTGCATCTGGTCCTGGGCTTAGGAAGCACCTTGCTTGGTTTAATGTTCTGTTGTAGTCATATTGAAATTCTTATAATTTTGTCATAGAATTAGGTTTTGGAAATGAAATCTAAAAGGATAACAGAACATTTGAGTGAGCAGATGGGATAGGTGTGCCATGCTGCTTTCATTTTGCACCAGCCCCTGCAATTATGTAGCCAGACCTGTCTAGGAGGTCTGTACCACCTTCCTGCTGTTAATCTAAATACACTTCCACTTACTTACTGGGGCCTCAAATTCTGTTAAGATAACATAAATCTTTTCATAAGCAATTTAAAAATAGCATGATTGTGTTTGTAACTTCTTTCTAAAGATTTTTTTCTTTTGTTGCTGGGGATTGAATTTGGGGACCTATACATGCTAGGCAAGAGCTCTGCCACTGAGTTCCAATTATTGTTTGGTTTTTTTGTCGTTGTTTTTGTGTTTTTTTGTTGTCTGCTTATCAGTTAGCTTGAAACAGAGTCTCACTATGATTCTGACTGTCTTTTAATTCTGTATGTATATGGCCTTGGCTAGCCTTGAACTCAAGACCCTCCTGCCTCCACTTCCTTTGTGCACAATTCCAGGCTTTTGCTACCATTTCCTACTCTTTCCTACAATTCAAGAAATTCTCTAATCCTTCAATTCTTTATGTTTCTGAAATCTGACCTTTCTAAACTTATTATGCTTATTTCCTTAGATCACTGCTAATTGAGCTTCCTTGTAGCTTTTCAATCCTATAATTGACGCAAAATATAACTGAAAAAAGTTTAACTTTTATTTTAAAAAACACTATAATTTCTTTGTGGTCCTGCAGAAAAATTGAAGCAGAGAGAATTGCTCACCTAAATTCCCAAATTGAATCGGGAGCAGACCTGTAAGTTTTATACTTTTTGTGTTACATATCCTAATTATTTTGCTCTCCCATTCCCACCTCAGCAACATGTCCTGTGATGCAGTGCTGGCTAGCTGACATCCACAATATTCAGGTGTGTCAAATTAGCAATGATCAGGTGGTGTTACACGATGTATCTTTCCACTCATCCATTCCTGTGTCCACAATAGCACAACCATGAGTATTAGCAATGCAGTGGTTATTCATGTCTAACTCAAACAGCCTCACTTGAGTACTACTTTATAGCAGTCAACTTTTTAAGACTATGAAAGAAAAATATTTTTGTTTCTTTCACCTGCAATATAGATCGGTGTTACTTAACCAGACTAGCTCACTGTGTTGGTTTGAAATTTGAATGAGATGATATGTGAGGAAGAGATTTGTAAACTCTAAAAGAACCATTTTGATGCAAACTGATGTCATGGGAAATCAAGGAAATTGCAAAGTTTACAATCACATTTGATATTATGAGGCTAATAGAAAATAGAAAAGCTTCAATATTTCATTGACCTACAGAATGAAAAATGGAATTTGGCATTTTCTGATGGTTTTTAGAAAAATAAATTTGGATAAACATTCCATTGTACTATTTTCTTGTCCCAAATAGTCTCTATTACTCTGCTATTTTCATTCTCTCTGTTTGAATATTAAGCTAAGATCTCCCAATCCAGAAACAATTTTATTTAAAGTATTTTTTGTCTTGCCTATTATCATCAACTTAAGCTAGTATCTCTGTTGTTCCTTTTTCTTCTATCTTCGGAACCCACTGTCTCCATTTTCCTGCTACACATCTTCTCTCCTTGCAACTCTTTTTCAAAATACAGCAATGATTTCCTAATTGCCAAATTTAAATACTGTTTATCCAGCCCTTATTGTCAGGTAATAGTAACTGTTCTGTAAATGTTCTCCATCCTTGTTTGCCAAGACATTGTCTCATCTCCTTGCAGACTCTGTATCTTGTATGGGTTCTGTTTTAACTTCTCTGCTTCTTCCCACCAGCAAGTACAAATGTTCCCTCAGGCTCTACCTTCTCTTCTCTTCTTTCCTCTACACAGAATGGAATACTTTATAAGAGTAAATCTTCATATATCTGAGCATAGTGCATGTCTTCATGTCCTTAGGTTTTCTCTCATATTTCTCAAAAAAGTTTTATAATTTTCCTCCAAAATTTCTTGCACAATTTTATAATTCCCAGATTTTGACACTTTGATGTTTTTGTAAAAATGTCTTTTGTTAATTATATTTTCTACCTCTTTGTTGCTATATGTAGGAGTATAATTGACTTTCTATATATTGCTCTGAAATTCAGTCACTTTGCTAAACTAGACTATTAATGCAATCAATTATTTGTGGACTCCTGGAATTTTTATGTATGTGTCTATAATTAAGACCAAGAATAGTCAAGATGCTTCTGAATAGTGTGGAAGAAGAACTTACTCTACTAGATGATAACATTTACTATTAGTTTATAGTAACTAAGACAGCAGTACTGGCCCAGACATGGATAAATGAACCTCTGAAATAGAATAGAGAAACTGTAGCACTAATGTACATATAGCTTATACTGATCTAACTCTATGTTTATTCCCAATACATCACTGAAACTTCTCTTAAGATCACTGTTGATAGCAAGTTGTTTAATATAGCAAAAAATTCTCAGTTTTGATCTCTTTCACCTTTTCACTTAACAAAATTAATCATAACCCATGGTGAAACACCTTCTTCACCTAGCCCTCCTCCCTCCCACACTGGCTTTTGTTATTAATATTTAAGTTGACGTTCAAAGGGGTGTCTCAATGCATGCCCACTGTGGGTATGCTTTACTTTGAATTCTTTGATCCCTTCAATTGCTTTCCCTTACCCCTTTACCTCCTACCCCCACCCCCCAAATTTCAACAGCTTTCAGTACACATCCTTATATCCTCTACCTTCACATCTTATGGTATTTGTTATTGCTTATGCTCTATTATTCTCTTTTCCTTTCCCTCTTTCCCCAAGTTCCATAGAGTAGTTCCACTGTTACATACATGTTCTACATCTGATTTTGTATATGATCATGCTTGTTTTTGTGTATATGTTTGTCTTTGGTGCTGTCTTCCACATACGAAAGAAAACATGTTGCTTTTGTGTTTCTGATCCTGGCTAATTTCACTTAATACGATGTCCTCCAATTGCATCCATTTTACCTTCAAACCCCATGTCATTATTCTTTGTAACTGAGTAATGCTCCATTGTGTATATATACCAGAATTTCTTGATCCATTCATCAGCCGTAGGGTATCTGGGTTGTTTCCAGAGCTTGGCTATTGTGAATAGTGCTGCGATGAGCATCAGTGTACAAGTGTCTCTACTATCTTACGTTCTTTTGGGTAGATGCCTAGGAGCAGTATCACTGAATCATATGACAGTTCTATCTCTAGAATTAGTGATTCTAGGACTGTAGCAGAAATCCTGTTGTTTTGTTAAACCTGAGAGTAAGGAGGCTGTTAAAAACTTATCAAAGACACAAGAGTCAACTTGAAAAAGTTGTTAGTCAAATTTACAGCAATTTCTCATCAATAGCAATTATATAAAAAATGGATTTAAGCCACCAAACATGTTTGTCATCAGCTCATTACTCTACCTTCAAAAAACATATATACGCACATACCTGCTGACACATCTTGGTCAGTCATCTTAGAGGAACTAAGGAAACAATTCATTATTTAGAAAACTGATAAAAATAAAGAAGTGGTGTCAAGGTTCTTTTTTGTACCCTGAGATAAACAAATAGAAAAAAACTTTTATGTAAGTTTTTTGTAGTGGCTCATAACCTCTTGCTCTACTTTCTTCAGGACTGCTTCATGTAACCTAAAAACACATTGTCTCAGTTACACCACCAGTCTCATTTTTTCTGCTCTGGGGATAGTCAATTGCTTCAATGTGGACCACTTACTGAAACCTATCCAGCTCAATGCATATATAACCTAGAAGTGGATCACCAGCTGACAAATAAAGGACCAGATCTAGAACACAAGTCTGCATATTCTGTTCTTGACAGAAAATTCAGGAAGCACATCCTATGCGGCAACTCAGGAACTCTCGGCAGGATTATATCTCAATTCTACACAGTGAGTAGCAACTCCACAACACATCTTTATATTGCCTTTCTTTTCTTCCCTCTTTCATTTTTCCCAATCTATGTCCCTGAAATAAGTTTCTATAATAAATCCTCTGCATTCAAGTCTTTGCCTCAGCCTTTACTTTCTGAAGTAAAACGCACATAAAATAGAAATGTTCTGGAAAACAACTGAAAAGAGAAATGCTAGAATAAGAGTATCACCATTTTTCATCTATGGTTTATAGTCAATTCAGTGAACTACAGATGATTGTTATCATTATTAAAATAGATACCAGTGTATGTCTTCTAATGGGTGTTCCTAATACCACTTATGAAGAATTCTGACCAAGTCTCTAACAGCCAAGAGATTACAATAAAAGGTACAAAGAAACATGTTTTCACGGCATCTCAATAATGCAATAAGAAAAATCCTGGGAGGCCACTAGTAGGAGGGGGAGGGTGAATGAAGGAGATTAAGGTGATGATATATGGTTGATGGACTTCATATATCCATATGAAACAGAACTAAGAAACCTCTTGCAATTGCTTTAAGTGGGGTGGGGAGGGAGTTGAGGGGGAGAGACAATGGAGGCAATGTAAACAATGTACAATATAAGTCTAATCAGAATTGTCATTATGAATTCCCCCTGTAAAATTAATATATCCTAATAAAAATTTTATTAAAAAAATAAAAATCTAAAATGTAGGCTATTTTATGGGACAATTGGCTCAGTTTCTTCATGAAAGAAGTTGTTAGGAAAAAATAAAAGGAGGAGATTCAAGTTTCAAAAAAATTAAGAAAATATAAATCAGTTATAATTTAATTCTTAATCTAAACAAATTATAAAATTAGCATAAGGCAATAATGGAAATGCTGATTTGGTACTTGATAGTCATAATTTTAAAAATGTGATAATTTTTGTTTTAAAATATCACTTTTAAATTTTAATTTTTTAGCATTTTTACTAGCATATATTAGTTTTACAGGGGGATTTCTTTGTGACATTTCCATATCCTTATAACATACCTTAGCTAGATTCACCCATTCCATCATTCTCCCTCATCCTCCATCCTGTCTTTTTAAAACAATTTCAGTGGGTTTCATTGTTCTGTTTTCATACAGGCATATAAAATATATTGACCATATTCACCTTCACTGTTCACCCTCTCCCCTCCCACTAGCACCCACCCTTGAAACAGGGTCTGTTTTACATTCCCCTCCTTCATTTTTTAAAAATGTAAATTCATTGCTCGTATGGGTTCACTGTGGTATTTCACATATGAATATAGTGTATTTTAATCAGATTACCCCCTCTATCACTCTCTTTCCTATTCATGTAGCTGCCCCTCCTCATTATTCAACAGCTTTTAATGAGTTTCAGTGTATTTAGTAGGATTATATACCAAACTATTTATAAATAAAAGGTTTTCTGATCAGAGCTTGCTTTAAAATAATCTAGAAAAGCAAGGAATAGGAAGATATAGATGAAAAAGAATTGGTCATAAGTTAATCATTATTGAAGTTGGAAGATGGGCCCATATACATGTGACTTATCATTCTGTTCTTCCTAGTTTTGTATATGTTTAAAACTTCTCATAATGAAAAGCATCCAAAATTGAATAATTTACTGCCACTATCTTTGCTACCACTAGCCCAGGTAGAGCTACAGGAATTATTGCAATGCCTCCTAATCAAACTGACTTCATTTTTGCCCCTTCTATAGTCCATTTGGGGCACAGCTGCCAAAATAATTATTTTAAAATTTAAATAAGTGACATCACTGAAGGCAGAAAAGGGTGGCAGCAGAGAGAAACATTAGAAGTTTATTTTATTAGTGTAATAATCTTAGTATCATTATGGTTTGCACCAGACAGATTGTAATGGTAAATATGATGAGATGTAGGTTATATATTTTGATAAAACATCAAAGGATTAATTAATGGATTGCCCATAGAGTAGGCAAAAAATACAGAAATCCAGGATATCAGCAAAACATTTTAGTACCTTATAGATTTGTTAATTTGTGTCACAAAAAAAGAAAACATTACATGTCAGTTTAAAAAAAGGAAAAAAATGTATCATGAAGAAAGAGGTATACGAACTGCTGTAAGCTTAAGTTAATCAGTTAACTATCAGCTTCAGAAATAACCGTTAGATTCCTTATGAAATCTGAAACCATGAGAAGAGAAAGTGAGGAAAGTCTAGTATTATATTGAAAGAAGATATTGCTACACTTTGATTGCTGATGGGAATGGTCCAGGAGTGAAAGAAAATTTGATGATTAGAGAATAATAGAATCATTTTGTAGCAAGTCCTTGGGTAGATAAAAGGGAACAAGACTCAAGATACATCTAGAGAGCTTCTGTTCAGATAGATACATAAATAATTCCTTAAAAGGGACAACTACAAGACAAGTTATATGATCACAGATGCAGGTAATTTGATACAATGTGCATACGAATTCAAACTATGGAAGCATAACAGAATTATGGAGCAGTGCTTAGACCATGGGAGATTCTTGGTCCTGAATGTAAAGTAAGATCAGTCAGTATGATTTTGTTTTTGTTTTGTTTTCCAACCATGTTCAGTTGTGTATGTACTGATGTGTAAGTGGAAAACTGGATTTGACTTGGGCTAGGATTTGCCAGGTAGGCAAACAAATGTCTTTTCCTACTTCTAGCATACAGCAATGACCATTTTATCAATTCCTTGACTTTTCAGAGGCATAATTTCCCTACAACTTTCAATATTTATTTTTATGCTTCACACAAAATAATCATTGTTTAAGTGTTTGTTGCATAGGTTATGGACCCCTATATTGTCATTGTTTAAAAGGATTCATTTTGACAATATCAAGATCAAAATTGGACTATAAGTTAGGATCTTTTAAGCAATATTGATCTTAGGAAAAATTTAACAAAGTATTTATTCTATAGTTTAGAAGTGTGATTTACCTGTATTTCAATGAACACCAGTGATATATCCTTTGTATCTTTGGAAACAGTTCTCACTGACAATCAGCCTTAGAAAAATGAATTTCAATTAAGATAGGCTCCAAAGGCCAGCTGTGTTAGTTGTTTCTGAATTTTTTTTTTAGGATTAGTCCCAGTTTCACTCAGATTAAATGTCTAATAGACTAGCTCATATTGTTGATAATCTATTTTAAGTATAAGTTAACAATAAAAAATTCATCATAAATCAACACTTTCAAAACAGTAATTATCTCATTTGACAAGAACATCTTTGTATTTTATATGCAAATTTAACATTAAAATTGTCCCTTAACTTAAGAACTTAAGTAAATTCATAAGGATGAGATATTAAATTTTTTCTTACTAAAGTCAATAAACTATGTGAATGGTCAATATTCCTCCTAGTTAGCATTTTAGAAGCCTTCAAATGTAATAAATCAGAAAAATAAGTAAGAAGTTAATGTTTTAACACTAAAGAAACAAAATTGCCATGATTTGGTGATGATAGAATCGCTGACATAAAAACCATCCAAAAGAAATAATTGGAAAATTATTAGAATTAGTAATTAGAATTAACTTATTCACGTAGGCAGATACAAGATCAATCTTTGGATGCCTGTAGCTTTCCTTTGCACCAGCATTCATCAGAAATGGAAGAAGGATAAAAGGTTCCATTTATAATATCAAAACCCATAGCATGACTGGGAAGAAACCTGGCAAGACCATTCTACCAGAACAATGCAAGTTAACTGAAAAATGTTCATTATGTATAATTTCAGAGATATATTTATTGATGAGAAGCTCAATATGCCATTTCTCTCCTAGATTAATATGTGCATCAGGGCAATTTTCACTTCCAATAGAATTTTGAAGTAATCTCGATAAGCTGATTCCACAGCAAAGATAATTTTTAGAAAAATGAAGAACAGACTTGATCTACCAGTTGATAAAACAGGTACTAATTTTTAACAGATGATGTTACAAAGAAATACCTGAATAATAATAAATGTACTAAATTACATAAATTAAAAACACATAAAACAAATAGTAAAATGTGCAGAAATGACCCTTCAAACATAAGAAAATTCTTATTATAATAAAAGTAAATTTTTAAATAAATAAGAAAATATGAACTATTCATCAAATAATGTCAGGAATATTTGTTGTCCATTTGAAAAAAAATGAAATCAGATTCACATAGTCACAAATAAAAATAATCCTCAGAAAATATGAAGACCTAAATGATAGTAATATCAAATAAGCTATTTCTTTTTATCATAAGAAAATATAAGATATACATTTGTTTTGAGAGTAGAGGTGGTCATGCAAGGCACTGAAAGCAAAATCATAAGAGAAAGAATTGCTATATCTAACAATGTTAAAATTAACAATTTCTTTATAGCAGAGAACTCATAAATAAAGTTCAAAATCAACAGATAGACTGAAAAAATGTTTACAAGAATACAGCAAATAAGCATTTGAACTTAAAATATTTTAAAGCTAGAGATTAATGAAATAAAGCAAATGATACAATAGGAAAAATAAACAAAAATATGAATAAGCAATTCACAGAATATAAATAATAAATGTGTGAAAAGATGATGAATCTAACTCGTATTAAAAAATTAGGGACATTTCAATCACAAGATGCCACAGAAATAGCAACCTAAAATTTGATAGTGAGTGCTGGCAGGGGTGTGGAGAACTCATCTTCCCCAAGACATTGGTTCACCACTTGGGAAAACTATTTGGTGATATCTGTGAAAATGTTAGGCTCCTCTTCCCTATCATCTAGCAATCATTTCACAGCATCTACTGTAGAAGAATGCTTGAAGACACATGCAAGAATACACACAGCCACACTGTGAGAGAGAAAAAGAGAAATAAGCTAACTGTTCTCAAGGAAAATGGGTAATTAAGCTACAGGTACATTCATTCTGAAGGACACCAGGAATAGTTTCTTGAGGACACTGTGTGTAGTTCAAAAGGAGAAACATTTACAGGAAAGAGCATATCTATCATTGAATGAAAACCAAGCACATAAACCGAATAATTTTTCAGTGTCCATAACATTTACTTCAAACACTTGTATGCAAAACAGCAAAATAGCATAGTACATTTCCACATGCACACATTTGAATATAAATGCTCACCAAAGGATCTGCAAGCATATACAAAAGGAATCATCTTTTGGAGGGTTTGGAGATTAGGCTAGTAAAGAATGGAGACTGCAGCCTGTCTGTAATATTTCAATATTTTACATGGGGAAAGTATTCATATACAAAAGTAATTTTAGTAAGTAATATTGTCAGAACTGGGTATCATGTGTATAATAATTGAAAGTACACCTGATGGTATTATTTCCGGTATGGAATTAAATATTTTCTTCAATAACATCTTGTCAAAAGTGACAGAAAATTTATTAAAGTGGCCTGTGTTATAGGGCATTGAAATAAGTGAGTGACAGATAAATGAGATAAAGAAGTAAAGTGTTCCTTTCAAAGACAGGAATTAGTCTCTGCATGTGGTTTTTCTTACCTATGCTTCCATTTCATAGGAAAATGAAATACTATAGCTGAGTTTAAAGCTGTTTATTTCAGTTGAATTTTAAAAGATAGCAGAGAAGACATATTTAAATGAATATAGTGAAGGATAGAGGAAGGATGTAGTGGGAAATCAGGCTAGCATAACCTTATGTCAGATTTCCCAAAGAAAATACAGGAGATTGTGTTTGTAATGATACATTTTTCTGCACTAGTAGTGAAACTCACAACATAGTAGCAGCTTGTCAACATGTTCATGCTCTAGCTTAAGGGAAACATGGTAAAATGATTTTTCTTTACTTACACCGGACATTTACACATTTGCTAGAGCTATTAATTGTTTGTTTGCTTGGTGTTTTTTTGTTTGTTTGTTGTTTTGGTAGTGCTAGAGATAGAAGTCAGAGCCTCAAGTCTGCTAGGCAAATGCTTTACCACTGTGCTACATCCCCAGCCCTGAGCTATTGTGTTTTAAAAACCACCAGAGAAACTAAATCAAGAATGATGAATTTCAGAGATTCAATTCAATAGGTGTTGACACTAAATATTTTTCAGCAGTGCTGGTGTTTGTAGCAAGAGGCAGAAATTGAATGGATACTTCAAAAGTCTTAAATTGCTTGTATATTTTGTGGTTCTTTCACGCTAACACACCTTTATAATGTCTGTTAAAACTTTAGAAAATAAACACACCTTTCTTGTATTCAAATAGAAACATTTAAGTAATCAGGAACAATATAGATTTGATATGGTACCAAAAAAGACCATTAAAAAATGTCACAATAGAAAATATCCTTGAAAAATAAGGCTATGTAACTCCAGGGAATAATTAAGAGTGCTTAGGAAGAGTGTCAGAAGGATTTTAGGGAAGAGGTTTTGAGAAATAACAGAAATTTTCCTGGGAGGAAATAAAAGTTCTACACAATGACAAGAATCAGTCCAAATTTTTCGGTTATTTAGGGAAATAAGTTGAAAAAGTGACCTCTAGTGGACTCTTAGCTTCACATATAAAGTTGGTTCTTTTCATTTTGGAAAAAAATAAAAAGTTTTTTATTCTAAATATAAGTCACTGAGGGTATGAACTCTGGATAGCATATTAAAAAGCCAGTAACATAACATTTATTTTTGTTGTTTTGAAATTTTAAAAATCAGTATTTCAAAAGGATGTCACAAATTCTCCTGATGCAATCTAGTATGTTTAAAGCAAGGTAAACTTTAAAAGCACTTTTCACTCACAGCATGATGTTTATTGGTCAAAAATGCGTTTTCAGTGAGCCTATGACAGATACAATTTAGAAATAAGAGAAATGAACCACGGGATCTCATCAACACATCCATTTCTGAGCCTGATGTTTCTTTCACTGCTTTTACCGCCCACGGAGCAGGTCTGCAGCACACCTCTGCAGACTGACCACACAGTACATGCTAGCTTCTTGAATTCTAAAATAAGGCTACTCATATGCCACACAGCCCAGATTCTCAGCTGAACAAATGCCATAAATCAGTTGCTTCCTGACTTCAGAATCAAGAAGGAAATTCATTTAAAAAGTCTGTATTGAGAACAAGATGTTAATTTATGGTGGTGTAATGAAAAGAGATCCTCACCAAGTTAGAGATGAGATTTTGCTCAACAGCCACCATCAGATGTATTTCATTTTAAAAGGATAGCCTTTCTTTTTTCCAAAGAAAAGACTTAAGTTTAATTTGTAAACGGCTGAGGGTATGGCTTGGTGGTAGAACACTTGCCTGTTATATACAAGGCCCTAAGTTCCATCCAGCAGAGAAGTAAATAAATAAATGAACAAATAAAAGAAAAAGAGAAATTTTTAAAAAGGAAGTGTATTTACTGTTTTCTTGTAAACCTGGAGAGCATATGGAAAAATACTGAACGATCATGAGTGCTGGGATTACAGATGTGTGCCACCACGCATGGCTCATTTTACTTTTTCTAAACCAGGAAAATTGTACAATCAGTAACCATCTTGAGGTAGGGAACTTTCAGAAGTTGAATTCTATAGATCTTCCCCTACTAAACAATGTCATTTTAAAGGACTAGGAAGGCTTTGAGAATATAAAATCTCTGCAATTCTAATCCCACTCTATGAAGAGAAATACAAACATACAATGGGAAATATGTAAGCTTAGTATTACTTTTGCCTATTTTTCACATGTACTTTTAAGACTTCATTCATGTTGACTGCACTAAACAGACTGAATTCTACCCTGTTCTCTGTAGTTTTCTTAATATGACTGTCTTTCAGACCAAGAGTTTTATTATTACAAATAGCTACTTTGTTTTAGATTCTTTTTAAAAAAGTAATTTTGAGAAAAGGAGATCTAAAGAATTATTTCAAAGAATTAGACAGCTATTTCCCAAAGTCACATAGATACTAGAAAGTATTTTATATAGAATCATTTCTAGGGTTTTAGTAGGATAATATGATAATAAAATTCATCCTTTTATTCTTTTACTTTTTTAATCTATAAAGAATAAAAGTTTGTTTTAAAAGAAATTCACTGTAATGTTTATTACATAGTTTTCATTGTCTTTTATATTTAAGAAAATTTTAACTGATAAAGGACAAAAATCTAAAGAGAAAAAAAAAGCCAAGAGCAGAAGAGTTATGTATATAATAAATATGTATAATATACATGTACACAAATTTGTATATATACATTCCTATTTTGAAACATTTTTTATTAGTATATATAGTTACACTTAGAATGCAGACTTCTTAGTGACCATTTGACAGCCTGTCTAACCAGTGTACACAAATGCTCAGAAAGCACGCTGCACCCCTAAGTAGCCAGCTTATCAGGACCTCCCATGCTGTTCACTCCCAGCATGAGTGAGCAGACAGGTCTGGCCTGTGCCCTAAAGGCCAGCATTCCTGGGCTCACCAGACCACCAGGGAAGAGAGCTGGGGAGTGCTGAGCCTCCAAACCAGTCTGGGGAAATGGATTATTACCCAAGATGTTTAAGAAAGATAAGCAATCTACTCTGAGGAGTGGTGGAGTTGAGTCAGGGTTCAAACTGGACTTTGTGTTAGTTAATTTGCCATCTACCATTTTCACAAAAAGGGATAGTTTGCATCCATGGACAATTCTTTTCACAATTTCTGAATACACTCTTCCATGTACAAAAAGAGCACAGAAAGCCTCTGTCCATTCACAAATGGAAGAAAAGTGTTTATACTACTGAAGCGACAGGTAACAGAAAATTCACAAAAAACTACAAAGGGAGATTATGAAAATGATAATTTTTATGTATCTGATGCCTACAATGAAATTTGGACATCCATAATTTATCTGATATCCTTACTAAAATCCTACCTGGTTTTAAACATTCTGGTTTACAGAGGAGAAAATGGAGATTCAGAAAAGCAAGGTGACTTACCTACAGTTCAGACTGCAAAGGAACACAGCCATTGAGGGATAATGCCAAGTTCTCTCTGACAATACCTTCTTCTGCCCCACCTCCCAACACAGAGGAGAAGGATAAAGAGAGACAGTGGTCACTCCTTAAGTCATCAGGGTCTTAATATCTGAATGGTCATTTTTATTAGCTGCCAAACCAGTAATTTGAACCTTAACCTAAGTTCTGTCTCACCAATATACCAAGAAGAAAAAAAAGAAAAAACAAAATGAAACAAACATGTATTGACTTTTCTCCTGCTATCTGGCAGCCAAATACATCAAGTATAACACCCAAATGCACTCTCTACCACTAAGATAGCTGTGGAACACATCTAGACAGCTTGTGTCACTGTGGAACACATCTAGACAGCTTGTGTCACTTGTCAATTAATATACTTTTTAGAATGCAGCAGCAACAAGAGGACAAAGAATTGTTATGCTTTGCAATGTTGAAAAAGAAACAAAGACTTGGAATCTCTGAGGCATTCATTTGACTCTTAGAACACTAGAATATTCTAGGCTGCTTGCCAAATGAATGTTTTGTTGAATATAAATCAGTTTGTTATCATGCATATGTATATGCATTCAATAGGATTGAGAGTTTAAAAAGCATTTTATACCTAAGCAGACCAATATTTTAACAGAAGAAGCCATCACCAGTTGCCTTTGTTTCTTAGACATTTTTCCATCATAACATTCTCCAAATTCAGTGTACCAGCAGCATTTCTGAAGTATTTCATGATACTCCAGCTCTTTTCTAATAACAGCCATAAAGAATGCCTGGACTTTAGCATGTATGACTTCAGAAATCTCTTCTCATTTATTATGATAAGACCTGTAACTTTCTAAGCTCAGCTTCCCTGGAATAGGTAGTGAATGAATAGTCCTTCTGGATAATGAAATTATTATGGCTTTTTTTTTTTTGGTGGTGGTCCTGGGGTTTGAACTCAGAGCATACACATTGAGCAATTCTACCAGCTGGTTTTGGTGATGGGTTTTTTTTGGGATAGGGTCTCATGAACTATTTGCCACAATCTTCCTGAACTCTGTCTCCTGAGTAGCTTGGATTGCAGGCATGAGCCACCATTGCCCGGCTAATAAAATTATTCTTATTATCTAGTAGTAATTTGATTAGTTATCAACTAATAGTTTGTTAACAGTAAAAGATACAGTTAAAACAAAGTTAGGTTTTAGAGGACCCATTTCATAGTGTACTCTTAAGATAGCTTCTTTAAAATGGAATATTTGAATTATAGGTTACTAGGTGAGGCATCTTCCCCTCACTGGCTTTCTTATCTAGTACTACTCTACTCCTAGCCTCTTAAGGAGAATAGTAATGGAATTCAGTTGACAGGTATGTCTGCTCAGTATTATCATGAAACTTAAGTCATAGATCAATCTGAGTGGTTTCTTTTTTTTTTTCCTCAAACCTGTAGAAATTATTTCCCTAATGACATGAGTCATGACCTTTAATTTGTCCTTGTCACATCCAATTGTTGTTTCAGGCATGTCCTACCCCTCTTCCATGTTTAATTGCTGAAGCTACCTGCCTGATTGAGAAATTAGAAGGTAGATGATAGGCTGGTGACATTGATAATGAAAGTGACCTAAGGTAGCCATATAAGAAGATAAGATAAAGAGTATTTCACATTGTAAACTGAAATCTTTACCTCTGAAACTAGGTGAGTCTGGTTGGTTAACTATTTGTAAGGAAAATGCAATAGGGGAGAAACAGTTATGCATTCTGAGAAGGCGTAATTTTTAGCTTCTTATTTGGAACTTAAGTTTTTCTTCCATTTTATTGGTTTGACAAAAGAATAGGTAAGAAGGGCAATAAGTACTATAAAAATGCTTCTATGAATCAATCATTATTGAAGAGAACATACAGAAAAAAATAATTTCTAGGAAGAAAAAAAAAGAGATTCTATCTTCTGTGTTCTCTTGCAGTTATTGGAAGCAAATTTCCCAGACTTTATTCAGGGCAATTACAATCTAAAAAATTAGTCATTTTTCTCTCTTTTTCCTCTTTTTTTGTTGCTGTGGGAATGGGATAGAAGAATGGAGAAATAAACTTATCAGAAAAATATTATGATAGTGATCTTTCCCATGATCTCTATTTTATTAAAGCTCATATAATGTACTGTTTCTCATAGCTAATTACTTGAAACTTAAGTGATTATAGCTCACTACCTATCTGTAGCATTTCATGACACTTACTAATTTAGCATACCCCATTATTTCCCATAGACTTGTTGACATTTTCACATTAAGCTCATTCTATTTGAAAGGAAAGCTTTTTGTGATACTTCTGTCTTAATGCTGTACAGAAGGAAATTTTATCCAACAACCTGATCCCAAAACAATTTGATAACTTAAGCTCCCTGTGTTACATCATTTGAAATAGAACCTTTCAGAGAGCATCCATATACTATGGTTAACTAATTAAAGATTGTGACATTCTCGAGACATACCAAGGGCTACTAAAAGGGAAGTATTTTTAAACTCTCCTTTCCTTTCCTGGCTTATAGTAATAAGGGCTCTTATAAAGTTACCAAGTAGATTGTATCATCCTCCATGCTGGCTAAAGGTCAGCAACAGTAAATCAGCTAATAGCAACTTCCTAAAAGTTTAGAACAGGAAACAATAAAGGATGCTGTATCCAAATGCAACTTGCAAGGATCACTTAGCTGGATAATATACAATTGCTGAAGTTAAAATTAGCCAGGTCACCTTACTCTTATGGAAAAAATATCTCTGGGAACCTGGCAACCAAATAAATAGATGGGCACTTCCTTCCCACTAATAAGCTTCCTTCAGTTCTATGCTGAAACCTTATTCCTAAGACAGACACTAACTCATCAACACTACTTCTTAAACCAAGTTTTGGCACTTGTCTAATTATTAAAAAGACCTTGATCTGAAAAATATATAACTGTAGTATACACATGTAGTGGGATATTATTAAGGTTGAATATATCTTATAAATCATAATCAAATTTATTTTTTCAGATAAGAAAATATGTCCAGAGAAGTGACTTATTCAAACTCAGTCCACTATATTGACTTTGGCCATTTACCATACTGCCAACCTTCTGTGGGTATCAAATGTTCTTATATTATTTTGTAAATTATTTTATCATTTGGGCTAAATATCTTTTATAAAGACATTGTTCAACTTTATCACTCAGCATCTAGCAGTAGCATATGATCTAAGTCGTTGCTAAAGCAATTTATTAACATACGTAAGTCAAAAGCAAAAAGTGAAATAGTAGTTAAACATGGGAGATTTCTTTTACTTAATAAAGTGTAGTTATTCAATGACCCCAAATTATTTTAAAACATTTCTTATTCTACCCATTTTGTTGTTTAAAACCTGAATTACAATCAAATGATTCTACCTAGTTTCCACTAGGTGGCAATATATCTTTTTCTTTACAATCTAAATGTTTTTCCTAGGGGTAAGAAGAACATATCTACCTGAGTATTTTTGGTTGTTGTTTGAGAAGACCCAATTGAAAAATTAAGATTTAAAAAAATCTTAACAAAGAGACATGGCCAGTTAGGGATATGTGAGGACAGGAGACAGGATTGTCTATAAAACCCAATATCAAAACTAAAATAATAAATTGTGCTTCACATATGCTCATAATTACAATCTACATCAAATCTTACAGAATTACATTAAAAATCTGGTAGTGATTTGTTGCTTTAATTGAAGTCGAGTTTATTATTTATTATTAGTATCAAAAAGCACTGAAAATTTTCTTAGTACTGTTCTTTCTTAGTTCTATTAACATATCATCCTTGAGAATAGGTCATAGTATTTTTAAATACATTACTTATTTTCACAGCCTGTTTTAAGCATGACTTGGCAGAGGAAAAATACTATTAAATTCAATTCTTTATTTTTATATAAGAAAGGCTGTTGGTTTTTTTAGTTATTTGAGTTCAAACTTTAAAAATATGTTGTTTCTGACTAATAAAACAAACACTATTTTCTTTAAAGTCAGATAGGCTTCAATAAACTATTTGACTTGAATATGAGTTTGCTAGGCTGCCATAACAAAACACCACAGACATTGTGCTTTAAAGAACAGAAATTTATTTTTTCACAATTCTGGAGATTAGAAGTTCATGATCAAGGCATTGGCAGGTTTGCTTTCTTCTGAGGCCTTTCTCCTTCATTCATAGATGGTTGCCTTTTCACTGTATCCTCACATGGTCAGTATTATCTGTTTCCCTTTCTTGTAAGGACATCAGTCATATTGAATAGGAACCCAAGTACCTTATTTGGGTACTTTGGTACTCATTAAACACTATCTCCAAATATCACAACCAAATATTCTGCGGGTTAGGACCCAGCATATAAATTTGGGAAGGGAACATAATTCTGCCTACAACAACTAGTAAATCTGCACAAACAACATATTCCATACTTACAAACAAAGGTATTGTGGTATAGCACCAAGGATCTAGACAGGAAATTGGAGTTTGAGAACTAAGGAAATTTCTTAGCGATTCTTTAATCCACTGATTTTCAACCCTTGTCACAGAAAAGAATTTCTGAAGCACACTGGTGCCCTACCCTCACCCTCTTATGGTCTTATTAATTCATTTGAATGGAACCAGTCATGGGTATTTTTTCAAGCTTTCAAATGTTTCTAATATGAGACCCCAATGCAGACCACTGATCTAGACAAAGATTCCCTGAAGGTTTTTAGAGAATCACCCAGAAGATTCACTAAAATATAAATTCCAAACACAACAAGGGGATTGGACTTTGATTACATGGTGAGGAGAGAGCACACAAGGGAGGTATGAGGATAGGCAAGAAACCCAAAACCAAAAAAAAAAAGATAACATTTGATGTCCTCAATGCAGAGAAACTAATGCAGAAACTTTAAAGCGACAGAGGCCAATAGGAGAAGGGGACTAGGAACTAGAGAAAAGGTTAGTTCAAGAAGAATTAATTTAGAATGTAACACACATGCACAGGAAAGTATTGCGAGTAAACTCCCTGTATAGCTATCCCTAGCTCAACTAGCAAAAACCCTTGGTCCTTCCTGTTATTGCTTATACTCTCTCTTCAACAAAATTAGACATAAGGGCAAAATAGTTTCTGCCTGGTAGTGAGAGGGTAAAGGGGGAGAAGGAGAGGGTGGAGGAAAGGGAAGGAACAGGGGAAGGGGGGGAGAAATGACCCAAACATTGTATGCACATATGAATAAAATAAATAAAATAAATAAATAAATAAATAAATAAATTCCAAAACCCAGTCACTGCTACCCTCATTGTGATTCTCCAGAAGTACAGCAAAACCCATTCATCAGGTTTGCTGGTAGGTATTATGAATCTTAAGCCTGAGAAGCTCTGATGTCATCTTTCTTATTTTACAGGTGCGAATCCTGAAGCTTAGAGAAATTAGTTCAGTCAAGGTCACCCAGCTAGGAAATGGCATAGCCAGAATGAGATTGCATGTTAGATCTCCTGGCAACTAATAAGACTTTTTAGTAGAATTCTCTGTGGGAAGACTTCCATAAGGAACTGTGGGCCCCTAAAATGATCTTACAGCTGTGACCCAGTATTAGACTGCATCTACCCTTTCATTCTGGCATGTCCTGACATATATAGAAACCTAGTAAGACAGGGCAATCACAGCTATGTTTATACACAGGATGCCCATAGCGTGTTGAAGGGTGACAGGCAGCATCAGAACTGAAGGGTGATTGTGCATTCTGTACAACATTCTTCTTAGTGTTTCTGGCCCTGACTCTTCAGACTCATGCCTGAGCCCCACATGGAAGGAGAATGCAGTGGACTTAAGTCCAGTGACAAAAAGTGAATGGAGACTTGTTTCTCTGGCACCAGTAGTGTCTGTAACAGATGTCGGTAGCTTCTGAATCAACAGAGACTTAGAAATGCTCTCCATCAGGAAGTGGCAGCTTCTGTATAGGCATCAGCTGGCAGAGAAGCAGCCGTTGTAAACTGGTGGACAGGAGCTGAGACCAAACTGGGAGCTGTAAAGGTTTTCACTGCTGTTGCCATGAGCTATTCAAAAAATTTGGCTTGGGAGAGCTCTTGGGAGCTTGGTATCAGAGCCTGAATTGGTGGTGAAGGTTGTGAATGTATGCATACAAATAAGTTGTGAAACAATTTTAGGAAACCCCAAAATCCAAGAAAAGAAAACTCATAAGAGGGTAATGATACATGAACATTTAAGCAATTTCCTACAAAGATTTAGTTTAAAAGTTTTCTTAAACAGGAACTTTTCCTCATACATTTACAATTTTTATTGTTTATGATAATGACCCAGACTTGACTGGGGAAGGAAGAGCAAAAGGTAGACTATCACTGGAGATTTTAAAAAGATTTTTTAAATTAGGTTATATTTATGACAATATAATTCAGTTTACACTCTGTTTAAGGAACATAACAGTTTTCTAAACTGATACACACCTACATTGTGAACCTTCATAAAGATGGTTCTAACTTCTCTGTGTTTCTAAGTGTGTATCAAAAACCACCTACTTTACAGCCTGCAGAAGACTGCTGAAAATGCAGGATTCTGGTCCTATGAAAGATCTATCACATTTCTAACAGCTATTAGGTGAATAAGGGAGATTTCTTACTCTGAGACTTCTATATCCCAAAGGTATCACTATTTTGTCTTTCCTTTGGGAGCTGTTATTACTTAGAATTCATTTTTTTTTTTTTTTTTTTTTTTTTTTAGTGATTGTAGTGCTCAGCTACTATAAATAAAGTTGCAATGAATATTTGTGTGTAAGTGTAGGGGCATCAGCACAATTTTTCACAATTTTACTCCCAGTAGAATGTTGTGTGCATTTAACTTTACAAGAACTATCTACTTGTCCAGCATAGTTGCACCATTTTGCACACTCATCAGCAACTTAGGAGAATTCTAGTTGTTCTGCATTCTTGCCAGTACTTGGAATCATCCCTGTTTTTATCTTTGTGTTCTAATAGATGTGTAGTGGCATCTCAGTGTGGTTTTATTTGTCATTTTCCTAATTGCTAATAATGAGAGAATTTTTTCCATGTATTTATTACCATCATTGTACTCTCTTTGGTGAAGTGTCTGTTCTAGTAAGTATTTTGTTCATTTTTTAAATTTATTTCTATTTTCTTACAGTTAAGTTTTAAGGCTTCTTTATGTATTTCCTTGAGAGTTCTTCCTATAGTCCTTCTTTGTAGATGTGATTTGCAAATATTTCCTGTAAGTATTCTGGTTTGGTCTTTTTATTCTCTTTTTTTTTTTCATTTTTCTTTTATTATTCATATGTGCATACAAGGCTTGGTTTATTTCTCCCCCCTGCCCCCACCCCCTCCCTTACCACCCACTCCACCCCCTCCCGCTCCCCCCCTCAATACCCAGCAGAAACTATTTTGCCCTTATCTCTAATTTTGTTGTAGAGAGAGTATAAGCAATAATA
Organism: Castor canadensis; assembly: GCF_047511655.1. Lineage (NCBI taxonomy): Eukaryota > Metazoa > Chordata > Mammalia > Rodentia > Castoridae > Castor > Castor canadensis. Next base: position 88,599,436 of record NC_133394.1, read on the forward strand.
GGAAGGAACAAGGGGTTTTGCTGGTTGAGATAAGGATAGCTATACAGGGCATTGACTCACATTGATTTCCTGTGCGTGGGTGTTACCTTCTAGGTTAATTCTTTTTAATCTAACCTTTTCTCTAGTTCCTGGTCTCCTTTTCCTATTGGCCTCAGTTGCTTTAAGGTATCTGCTTTAGTTTCTCTGCATTAAGGGCAACAAATGCTAGCTAGTTTTTTAGGTGTCTTACCTATCCTCACCCCTCCCTTGTGTGCTCTCGCTTTTATCATGTGCTCATAGTCCAATCCCCTTGTTGTGTTTGCCCTTGATCTAATGTCCACATATGAGGGAGAACATACGATTTTTGGTCTTTTGAGCCAGGCTAACCTCACTCAGAATGATGTTCTCCAATTCCATCCATTTACCAGCAAATGATAACATTTCGTTCTTCTTCATGGCTGCATAAAATTCCATTGTGTATAGATACCACATTTTCTTAATCCATTCGTCAGTGGTGGGGCATCTTGGCTGTTTCCATAACTTGGCTATTGTGAATAGTGCCGCAATAAACATGGATGTGCAGGTGCCTCTGGAGTAACAGTCTTTTGGGTATATCCCCAAGAGTGGTATTGCTGGATCAAATGATAGATCAATGTCCAGCTTTTTAAGTAGCCTCCAAATTTTTTTCCAGAGTGGTTGTACTAGTCTACATTCCCACCAACAGTGTAAGAGGGTTCCTTTTTCCCCGCATCCTCGCCAACACCTGTTGTTGGTGGTGTTGCTGATGATGGCTATTCTAACAGGGGTGAGGTGGAATCTTAGTGTGGTTTTAATTTGCATTTCCTTTATTGCTAGAGATGGTGAGCATTTTTTCATGTGTTTTCTGGCCATTTGAATTTCTTCTTTTGAGAAAGTTCTGTTTAGTTCACCTGCCCATTTCTTTATTGGTTCATTAGTTTTGGGAGAATTTAGTTTTTTAAGTTCCCTGTATATTCTGGTTATCAGTCCTTTGTCTGATGTATAATTGGCAAATATTTTCTCCCACTCTGTGGGTGTTCTCTTCAGTTTAGAGACCATTTCTTTTGATGAACAGAAGCTTTTTAGTTTTATGAGGTCCCATTTATCTATGCTATCTCTTAGTTGCTGTGCTGCTGGGGTTTCATTGAGAAAGTTCTTACCTATACCTACTAACTCCAGAGTATTTCCTACTCTTTCTTGTATCAACTTAAGAGTTTGGGGTCTGATATTAAGATCCTTGATCCATTTTGAGTTAATCTTGGTATAGGGTGATATACATGGATCTAGTTTCAGTTTTTTGCAGACTGCTAACCAGTTTTCCCAGCAGTTTTTGTTGAAGAGGCTGCTATTTCTCCATCGTATATTTTTAGCTCCTTTGTCAAAGATAAGTTGCTTATAGTTGTGTGGCTTCATATCTGGATCCTCTATTCTGTTCCACTGGTCTTCATGTCTGTTTTTGTGCCAGTACCATGCTGTTTTTATTATTATTGCTTTGTAATATAGTTTGAAGTCAGGTATTGTGATACCTCCTGCATTGTTCTTTTGACTGAGTATTGCCTTGGCTATTCTTGGCCTTTTGTGTTTCCATATAAATTTAACAGTAGATTTTTCAATCTCTTTGATGAATGTCATTGGAATTTTGATGGGAATTGCATTAAACATGTAGATTACTTTTGGGAGTATAGACATTTTTACTATGTTGATTCTACCAATCCATGAGCATGGGAGATCTCTCCACTTTCTATAGTCTTCCTCAATCTCTTTCTTCAGAAGTGTATAGTTTTCCTTGCAGAGGTCTTTCACATCTTTTGTTAGGTTTACACCTAGGTATTTGATTTTTTTTGAGGCTATTGTAAATGGAATTGTTTTCATACATTCTTTTTCCGTTTGCTCATTGTTAGTGTATAGAAATGCTAATGATTTTTCTATGTTGATTTTATATCCTGCTACCTTGCTATAGCTATTGATGATGTCTAGAAGCTTCTGAGTAGAGTTTTTTGGGTCTTTAAGGTATAGGATCATGTCGTCTGCAAATAGGGATATTTTGACAGTTTCTTTACCTATTTGTATTCCTTTTATTCCTTCTTCTTGCCTAATTGCTCTGGCTAGGAATTCCAGTACTATGTTGAATAGGAGTGGAGATAGTGGGCATCCTTGTCTGGTTCCTGATTTTAGAGGGAATGGTTTTAATTTTTCTCCGTTATTACTTAGAATTCATAATGAAAAAGTCTAAGAATGAAGATCTTGGGAAAATTGTCTTTTATTTGAGTCTTTTCTTTACTGACTCAATGAAATTAGGAGGCATTATCAAAGGTTCCCTCTTTCAGCATCCTAGTTGACTAAACTCCTGGAACCCTGAGCTGGCTACTGTAAAGAGTTAATAGCACAGGCTCTCAGAAACTGAACACATTGATTTTAACTTTCTTCTTCTGCCAGGCTTGTGGCAAATGCCTATAATCCCAGCACTTGAGGGGCTAAGGCAGGAGACATAAGAGTCAAGGCCAGCCTGGGTTACATAGTGAGACCCTGTCTCAAAAAAACCATTATAATAATAACTAATAAAATAAATTTTTACCCCTGTACTATGTTCAAAGAAAAAGCACCATCCTACAGAAAAGAAATGGTGAGATAGATATATAGATGATGGATAGATAGATAGATAGAAAGATGATATTGTGTAGATATAAAAAATCTCAAATCTCTACTTCTGAATTGTTTTGCATAAACGTATTTTGAATATTTAAAAGATTTAAGAAATTCAGGTGTGAGCTGCTGGCAATCATGCAACTTGATAAAACTTGTTTCACCATGCTATTATCTTTGTAAGTAAGGAATTAGATTTTTGAAAGCTAGGTTTTCTAAATATCTCCCCTGGTTTTAAGTTTAGGCATGTTTGGAAGCTTAATAGACCACAGTCTCAAAATCAAATATATCTAATTTGGAAGCAGTTTTAAGCATTTTTACCCTGGGTGTAGAAGTACCTCTGCATACCAATGCTTCATCTTTACTTAGATGTTCCAAAATTAGAAACTATGCCAGGAAAGGAAATGAAGTAAAAAAAAAGCCTTCATGTAAATTCAAAGTTTTTTTCCTAGATATTTATTCACACAGGTGGGAATTTTGGACACCATCTCTTTGCTGGAGGGGAAAGGACTAAGAGAGATCTAAGAAAGCCTAAAAGTAGGAGGCAACTGAAGATAGGAGGTTCTGAGATGGAATTCAGAGAACAGATTAAAAGTCCCTGAAGATAAGCTTTTGACATTCATTATTTAGCTCTGCCTAGTCCTCCTAAAGCAAATAGTTTAACTTGTGCTCTCTGTGAAAGCATTCTAATGGAAAAGTTAATTACCCTCCCAGAATGCTGACTTTTATCTTTCTAGGACAGACTCTGCAGTAATATTCCCTTTATTTTTTCCCTCCACCCTCATTGGGTTGGTATGCTGGACCCCTGAGCCTTGAAAGGTAATGAACAGTACAGATACTGTGGTTTCTCTAGTTATATGACTTACAACAATTTCTGGGCTTGGTGTCTCTGTTTGGCTATATTTGTCTTTCCAAAAGACCCAGTGAAAATTTTGCCAGAGGGTAAAACGAATCTTAATTCATTTGTTTGGGAGAAAAAGAAGTCATCAAATGCTTTTTCTTTTTGTGTGTGTGTGTGTGTATGTCTTTTTTTATATTTATTTTTTAAATGCTTTTTCAAAAAAGAATATGAAGTTTCACACTTCACAAAAAAGTAACAAAACACAAAAAGCTACTTTGAGTTGTACAGGCAATGGTGTAACACTGGTACAGTCATCCAGAGACCAACCCCTAGAAAAAAGTGTAGTTCTGGAACATTTGTACAGACTTCAACCCTGAAAGCAGGTGTGCACAAAGATCTTGATCAAAGGTTGGGAGTGATTTCTGCATTTCTCTTCTGAAACCCAGTCAAGGTTTTCTCCAGAGAAAATACAACAAAGGTGATGGGGGTTTGGTGGGTTGGAATTGGAAGCTGAACATTTCTGGTAAGAGAGATGAAGAGACAAAGACCTAATAAAGTTAGTCAATTTTACTCATTTTTTTCTAAAAATTCTCATCCTTTTTTGGTGCACATGTTATTTCTTGGTTTACAAAGGATCTTAATGTATTCCCCATGAGTTTGAAAAGGAGAAGGTATTTTATGCATTCTTCAAATCTCCATTTTAAAGGAGCAGCAGTTATTTATTACAAAAATAATGCATTATAGCTCAAAGTCCATTTGAAAATACTGAAAGACTTGAGCTGGAGTCATGGGCTCCTTTAGGTGATACTAAAGGATGGATGAATGTCAGTTATGGGTCATTATGGTCTACAGAGGGAGCATTGTCTTCATGAAGCACTGGGCACAGCATAGCTTTCTAAGCAAGGTGACTTTTGTGATATAGCAACCAGGAAGAGGAATGAGCTGCTCTTCTGAGTTTTGCCCATCTCTTCTACATCATGGCAGTTATAGCTAGGGCTTCTCTTATAGCCCTTTTATCTTCACCATTATGCTGGCTTACAAGTTTTAAGTACTGGAAACACACTGTACTTATGATTTAGGATTACTGCAGCTAAGTCAGTTAAATCTACATATAGATGAATGGACTTACAGCCTTGCTTGATTTTATGTCTCAGGTAATTTTTCAGTTACCCTCCTATAAGACTGAAACACTGAGAAAAGTCCCAAGTAGTTACATGCATATCTACAAAATCAAACCAGATATTAACTTCTGGTTAAAAATGAGCAAAGATCATTAAAGGAAGTCAAGGCCACAAAAGATTCCTTATAGCAGTACTAGAACATCCTGATTACCTAAGGAAGATAAGAGGAGGCTAAAAGTACATCTCTTACATCAAAAGGGAACTCAATCATTTATAATAGTATAAAAAGTCTATGTATAACTTTATTTGCTTTTCAAGACATTGCTATGTGATAGGTCCACAGGTAGTATTATTCACATGTTCAAATAAAGGAAGTAGAAATAAATAGACCACAATATTTGGAACAGGTCTCCTGTCTTAACAACCACTATTCTTTCCACTGTACTCTGTTACACTCTCATCTTTCTATTCCATGGTGACAGCCATACTAACCACAAGTGCTAAAGCATGATGGAACCAGGATCCTTAGTAGGCATTCTCTTGGGAAGGTGGTGAGACCTAAACCAAAGCAACACAGGAAAAGTACTTAGAATAATTTCTGCCAGGTATGTGTTTGAGTGTGTGCTTTCAAATGTATGTGTATATTTGCATATGTGTCTGGGTATAGTATATGCACACATATACATAAAGGTGTATGCAAACTTGTGTAGGCAAAGATTCTAGTATACACACAACTTGAAAAGGAATAAGTAAATAATAACTGGCATAATTGAGTTAGTTCAATTAGGACCCCTGTACCAGTTCAAAGAAGATTTTCTTCAGTTTCTTTATTTACTAGAGTTTTTTTTTTTTACTGGAAAATAGATATATTATTGAAAATTCTAAGTCCTCAGTCTAAAGTGGGAAAAGGAGAAATTGCCTTAGGAGTGTGATCTGTGAAGCAGAGAGGCAGTCCCCTCTTCTGTGCCCACCAGCCTAAGACATAGGCTTCTGGCTCAGCCTCCTCCTGGCTCTGAAATGCTTTGAGGGGAGGAAAAAGGGGAGGTGCAGCTTCGTGGCCCATTTCCAAGTCTGCTCCTGAGCAGGCTCAATTATCTACAGTCCTTGGTCGTCGTTTTTCACCTTTCGGGGAAAACGATGAATTTCCAAGCTAGGGGGAACTCTCGGAATACTGTCTATGTGTGTGTTGAGGTGGGGGGAGGCGTTGAGGTGACTGGCGCTGCTCATCTCTTCCGATCCCAGGGTGCTGCGGTAGCCTCTTAATGCCGCGTGTTGGACAGTGCGGTCTCCTGATGGGCTGCTGGTGCTGCCACCACAGGAGTCGGTTACCTGGGTGGCCAGAGAGTCACCAAGAGAACTTTCCTCTTAAAACCGCGGGTAGGAACGTGAAGCTCTGGGAGAGCTTAACACGGAAGTGAAGAGGAGGTGCGGGAACAGAAAACTGGAGATTCCATAGAATGAACCCAACTAAAGCAGAGCTTGGGAAAAGGAAGAAGGAAGAGAGAAAACCTAAAACCTCCGGGTAGATGCCGGCTCGCACTCCGCGCAGTGGCCGTGCGGGGTGTGCAGGATGATCGGGTCGCATCTGCCCGGGGTTGGGGATGGGGGTTAGGCTGCACTGAAGCAGGTGGCACTGTCGCTGCACCTGAGCTTGCAGCACCGCTCGGAACGGGCGGGGGAGTTAGCGGGAGGAGCTGGATCCTGGAGGCCGGGCAGCTCTAGGGCTTCAGGTTTCGGAATGGGGGAGGCAGGAGAAATGGAACACCCTTTCCTGGGTGGTCCTGGGTGGTCCTGGCTGTGCAAGATTTCCCGGTTAGAGGTCTCGCTCACTGGGCATGGCGCCTAAGGAGATACTCTGCGAGGAGGGAAATTTAATAGGGAACGGGCAGCGCAGCTAAGAGGGCTGGGATAAGGAGCCCCGAAACTCGCAACCTAGACGAGATACCCCTCTTCCTCACCTCAACATATGACTGTGGCCGCAACTCTGTGCTTGCAACTAGTTCGCGCCCCATGGCCACTGTAACACGCCGGGCTGTTGGCATCCTTGGTCTGAGTTCTTAAAAGTGAGCTTCTGTCACCTTGGGAACTTTCCCAGAGAGGATTCGGTTTGCATCTGGGCTCTCCACTGCCTTTGAACTCGTGTTTGTTCCGTCCTGGCCCCATTAGCTCCGAAGGTTTGGGGTGCACTCTGTACCCTACAAGCACATCCTAGAAAATAGAACCCCACCCCCAATTTACAAATGCGTCCAAAAATAAAGAGACAAATGCGGAAAGATTCTGGATTAGCTTTGAGAAACACACCTATGTTCTAGACCTTTAGGCGCTGATCAGTTCCCCAGTTCTTCCACTGATGGGGACACAAGTAAGGATGAAGCACCTGATTGGCTTTAGGACCTGGGTTTTTTTGGTTTTTTTTTTTGCACTAGATGGTCAAGCTAACTGCTTACACTGAAAGCTCAGGCCACCTGGTGTGGACTTTGTGGAACCAGCTTGTCTTGATGCCTACAAGACCCTGTGAACTTGTTTCCTCTGCAGCTGTGTGCAAACGTTTATGTCCACGCCTTCAGCCAGAGACCTCAGCTAGCTGTGAGAAGGTTCAGATAACAGGAGAGGATTACAATACATTTGGAAGCTTGAAAATTCAGCATTAAGATAAAATATTTCCAAGTTTGCCTTGGCAAACTAGCTTTGGGCATCCTTCTCTTACTACCTCTTGCCAGAATGGTCTTCTGGGCAGATTGATCAGCATACTTACCCTGACCTAAAGTATCTGCCACCAATACACCTATCTGAATATGCTCAGGCAATGCCAGGCTTTCTTCCTGATTGTATGACTGAGTTACTGAGCATACAAAGGAAAACACAGGACAGGCTGTGTTTGCAAGCTTCCTTCAGAAAACTGATTCCAGTCTATAAGGAAGCGCTTTTCAAAAAGCAGTATTTGCTTCCCTTTTCTCACTTCACACCTGTCTGAATCCCCAATAGATAATAAAGCTGAAGATTCCAGAAGAATCAGATAGAGAGGAGCATTCAAGGTTGTTATCTTTTGCTTTTCTTTTTTCTTTTTTTTTTTAAAGTTAGGCCCTAGGGCAGCCTATTTGTTTGTTTTTAGTAATAAGAGTTTTGGTCTAGAGATCCACTGGCATAGAAAATTTAGTTTGCCTGTCAGGTACTACGATTTAAGGATTTCCTAATGCCCATCTTCCATTTGCCTCCAAGTATCTTCTTCACTTCTTGCTACCCAATTTTCTTCACAACCAATCTTGGTCTTTTTCTAGGAAGCTTCCTTTAGGCTCAATTGCTTAGCTCATTAGCAAAATGATTCTTTGGTGCTAGAAGTAATTGCAAACATAGTAGAATATGCCATTCATTTTACAGAAAAGAAAACTAAGTTGCAGGTAAATCAAATGATATCAACAATGAAGCAGAGCCACACTAATCAAGAATAGAAGAGTCAGGACTGGAGTTTTAGACTATTCTCACCACACATTGCTGGAGACCAATATAACAGACCATCAAACTGTTGCCTGGGAAAACTGAAAGCATTACTCAAAGGAATATCACACAAGAAAGTGTTTGGGTGAGCCTAAGGAACCCAACTTGCTTTATCATCAACCCTGGTCCCACTCCTTGTAGATTCATTTATTTGCCCTACACCTGATCTTTACCTGCTTCCTACTCTAACCATATCTTGTTTTCCAGTGGTCTTAAGATAATGAAGGCTTTAAATCCTTTAGGGAAAAGTCATTGAAAAGCCTATAATGAGAAATTATGTAAATTTCTCATTTTAGATCTTTTCACAAATGTCCTTCAGATTTGGGGGAAAGTCAGCAGAATGTGAAAGAAGAAGATAGCTCACTCCTATGCTAGCTCAACCAGTACACTGCTTTTTTAGGCATCCACAGAGTAACTATGGAGACACCCAGGGATTATGAGGATGCTGCCCTAAGGGTAAAAGGATCACTGTTCATTTGGTTTTATATCCAGTGGTACAGTACATACCACATCCACCAACACAAGTATACTCCATTTAATTATTGGCAGTGTGTGAACAGTACAGAGTGATTTTTCACTATAGTTAAGAACTTAAAGAGGAGAAAGGTTGTCAGGTTGTCAGTTTCTTCTATATTGTAATGTTTCAAGTTCCACCCCCCACCCAGAGGCGGTATGAATGTTGAAGCCTTTAGAAGAAAAACTGGGCCCTACAATGCATAAACTATCATCAAACCTTGATATTTTCACCTCAGTTTCTAGAGAAACTTCCCATTGGGCCTCTTAGTGGATGACAGAATGCCCAGGATTCTAGAATATAAGGTACTCTTCCATGTAAGTATCACTACCAGAACCTAAACTGGGCTTTTCATCTGTTCTTCCAGATGCAGGTCTGAGAATTGTTTGTCTCTGGCCATTTGTGGAAATGCTAATTATCCTGCTTCTGAAAAAGATATCCCAGTAACAGGTTAGCTGCATGGCAGGTGTTTCATTTAAATGATTTGTTTTTGCTCAAAAGGCCAACATTTTCCAAATAAAGATTGTCCAACAGATAATTAAAACTTACATTCATTCAGGTAAATAAATGCAGTGCAACAAATAAATAAATAAATGTCTACAGTAAATAAATGCAAATACAACAAGGCTCTCTTCTCTTCCCTTCTTTTCAGGAGCTTGTGAAGGTAAATGCCATCTTCTCAAAGTATAGCACTTAGCTACAAAAAAAAAACTGTTAAAAACTTTCCAAGTAATTGCTTTGAAGAAAATAGTCATTTATTGTCAAAGCATCCAACATATCCGGATAAACTATAAAGTTTAATAAATCTTTCCAGGGATAAAAGAAACACATAACTATTCAGACTCCATTTCACTGTCACAAAATTACACTTTGTATTAAAAGGAGATACATATTTACATAGAGATGATATTCTTCACTGAAGTCCATAATTATTTCATGATACATGCACTTCCCCCTGGAAACTTAAATTGAATGGCGACCCCCTTTTTATTCGTTTTGTTTATTTTTGTAAGAACACAAGCTGTCATCAAGAAATGCAGAAAGCATCCCACTCTCCTCCGTTACTTTATATCGAAAATAAATTTTGTCCTTACATATAATTATTACATCTAAACTGTAAGTGCTTAATAATTTAAGTAGAAACGTATGACAAATGCATCAATATGTTGCAATATATGACATTTTAAAAAATGTAACTTTATTTTTGGGAAAGTGAAAATGCGTGCATTCAAAAGAAAACCCCTCAAACATCCCACCCAATCAAAAATCCACCGTCCTGTCTTGTGTGTGTGTGTGTGTGTGTGTGTGTGTGTGTGTGTGTGTGTGTGTGTGTGTGTATGGGGTAAGCATTTAATGAGAAAGCTCCTGGGGGAGGGGCACGTGTATGTGTATGCACGTGTGTGTGTGTGTGTGTGTGTGTGTGTGTGTGTAGTGTTTCGAGCAAAAGGAAGTGGTGGTGGATGTCCTCGCGTGTTTGTTCTGCAGGTGGCTTGACTGTGCGTGCGCACGCGTGGAGAGCCGGGGTCCTTTCCCCAGTCAATTATGCGAGGTCATGTGCCTGGAGAGGTGGTGACGCTCCCTGAAGGACTCGTTGCAAATGGGGCACTTGAGTTTCTCCTCCCGCCGCCGCTTCACCAGGGGCTCCATGGCATACTCCTTTTTGTGGTGCGACCTCATGTGGTACACCAGGTCGGAGGTCATGCGGAAGGAGGCGTTGCACTTGGCGCACCAGTTCTGCGCGGGCAGACACAGCGAGGTAAAGGAGGGCGGCAGCAGTGTGAGCGCCGAGGGCAGCTGCAGCTGGAGGGGCCCCGCGGCCGCCGCGGCTGCCGCAGCAGCGGCCGCCGAGCTCTTGGGCCAGAAGGCGGTGGCGTAGAGGAAGGGGCTCTGCTTGGGCAGGCCGCCCCCGCCGCTCGGCAGCGCCCCGCAGCCCCCGTTCAGGTCCGCGGCCCCCTGGAGCTTCACGGCCAGGGGGTCCGCGGCGGCGGGGTAGAGTCTGGTGGGGCCCACGCCGTCGCTGGGGTGGCAGGGCTCGAGCGCGCCCAACTTCTGACCCAGGACCAGCGGGGACAGCTGCGAGAAGGAGCGCGCGGGCTGCGAGAACGCGCTCTTGCGCTCGTCCGACGCGGCGCCCTGGCCACCGCCAGTGCCGCCCGCGGTCCCCGCACCACTCCCGGCGCCGCTGCCGCCGGAGCCGCCCAGCTGCGGCACGGAAGTGAAGGCGCTGCCCCTCGCGGGGCTGCCGCCCTCTAACCGGCTGGGCAGCGGGCCACCGGGCCGCGGGGCCAGTAGCTTCTCGGTGCCCGCGGGCGACGCAGCGGCAGGCGTGGAGGAGCCGCCGCCGCCGCCTGCGTCCTGGTCCTCGGCAGCAGTTCCCCCGCCGTCGGCGCTCGCCTCCTCCTGCAGGCCGCCCGCGCGGCCCGCCTTCTTCACCTCCACGAACGCGCTGCGCTTCGCCTCGCCGGTCTCCGGGCTGGGCGGCGCGAAGAGGCGGCCGTTCTCTTCCAGGCTGAAGTAGCTGCCCGAGGCGCGGTACTGCTGCGGCGTGCACACCAAGTCCTCCTTGGAGGCTGGCAGCGGCCGCTCGGCGAAGCGAGCCCGGCCCCCCACGAGCCCCGCGCCGCCGCCCTCCGCCGCGTCCTCCGGGAATTTTCTCTTCCCTTTGCAGCCGCCGGTGGCGATGCCGTCGGGACTCAGCTCTGCCTCCTGGTGGCCGCTGCTGCCGCTGAGGCTCTGGGCCGGGGAGCAGCTGGTGCCACCCCGGGAGTTTTCCAGTTCTCGGGCTAGGTTGTGAAAGTCTGTGGATGGCTTCGCGCTACTGCCGCCCGCGGCGGCCGGTGGGTTGTTGCTCTCGGGGGACGGGGACGGGTAGTGGTGGATGGGACCGGCTTTGCAGAACTTGGGGCCTGGTCCCAAAGTCACCTCCTGTTGCTGCTGCTGCTCTTTGCCGCCGCCGCCCCCATGGTCCTTGGTGCCCACGCCGCCGCCTTGTTCGTCTGGGGGACTCATGTCGGTGCTGTGAAGTCTCTTGGGGCAGCGGAAACGCAGATGCGCCACATAGGGGAATTCAAACTGGAAACGTTGGCTGCATTCCAGGCATGTGTAAGGGGTCGACCCTGCTTAGTGAGCAAACACCACACACACGCACACCACAAGATTACTCAGCTTTGGCCCCAGGCTACTTTGCCATCACCCCTTTCACAAACCCACCATTTTCTCTCAGGGTCTGAGTGCCCAGGAAAAGATTATACTATCCGACTTCATCTAACTTTCCCTAAGTGTACCCCGACTTATCTTCATCTGCCTATCCCAGCTTCATTCCAGAAGCTTCCTGTGAGACGCTTTCCTTTTAGAAGCTTCGCATTACAAGCCCAAAGGGGAGACAGGCACGCCATCGCGCTCCCTGCACCTCTCCCCAGCTTGAGAAGGGCCCACCCGCAGGTCGCGATCCAACCTACCATTCATTTTGTTGTGGGATCTAGAGGGGCAGAGCAAGAGTAACTCAGTCAGTTCTTTCCCGTACCAAACTAGTAACTCCTCGTCTTTGGCAATCCTGCGGAGAGAGCGGTAAAACAGCTGTCCGTTTTTGATATAGGCTTCAAGATTCTGCTCTTCTTTATCTCTGGCTGATTGGACCAGCCGCAGCCACATAAGACCTTCTGAGGAACCATTTGCCGCAGAGGTGTCTACCTACAATTTAAAATAGAAGAAAGAAGGGGGGGAGGGAGACCCATGTGAGAAATTGAAGCCAGAGGAGCTAGGACCATTTTTTTCTGTCGTTCCCAAAGATTATCTAAGAGCATGCTTCCCAAACTTGACCCAAGTTGGGACACGCCCCCTATGTTTGTAACCACTATGTAGGATAACTATGCTTTGAAACACTGCGCCAATGATACACATTTTTAAGTTACCATTTTCATATATTGGCTGAGTACTAAATGAGCAAATTTCTTCTCACAATGTAAATTAGTGTCAGCCTCTTCAGAATTTACTTGTAAATTATAACACAATGCAAAAGTGTGGGGGGGGGGCAGTGTTTGCTTTTGAAGTAAAAGGCAAATTCAGTTCTTAGAAATTATTATGTAGTACTCATCTTCCTAATTGTGGATTGAACAATTAATAAGTTTTGCTTTGTAAAGAAAAACTAGGAAGTGAGGCCTGTTATCTTCAAAATGAAACATATGGACTTGATGCTTTGCTGTCAAGACAATTAACGTTTTTATTTTATATAAATACAAACTCTGGGCACTAGCTAATGTTAGGGAAGAAAGTAAATTTAGGAGGTGAGGCCTCCTAGGTTGGAACGCAAATGCACCCAATACTTCTACAGTAGTTACAGAAAATACTCAGTATGCAAATTAGCCTTAGCCCCTGTGAAATCACCCAGAGTTCAGGACGTCCCGTTCAACCAGAGGAAAACCCAGAACTGAGGCACTGGTGCAGCATCCCATCATCCCAAATCAAATTTTGTTATTTAGTCCAGAAAATCAGTTTAATTTTGAAATGCGTTTAATTGTTCTTTTCTAATCTTTGGTGTGTAATGTACATTGTTGCATTTTCTATCTTCAAATCCTATCTCCTCTTGTCATTAAAATGATCCTTTTAATGTCCATTTTCAAGGGGACATCACCCTCATCATCTGCATCACATCAGCTGAGACTTACCCTGAAGATATAAGGGACTGTTCTCTTGTCCGTGGACTTAAGAGCTATGAAAGCTATGCTGTCATACAGAGAAGTATGGCTCAGAACACAGGGACCAAATATAGCATTCTCCGGGATGTCGCAGGTTGTGTAAACGCTGGTAAAAATATCTGTCAGACATTGTTGGACAGCCTTGGCATCTCCATCCCAGATGCCTCGCTGGATGCCTGAATCCTCCATCACTGGAGACAGATACACAGGACAGGGAGTCAAGTTATGTTACTGCCTTTACCGCTATGAACCCAGAAGGAACATTTCAATTATCAGACATTTTTTATTGCATTTGCCTGATTTCTTTTTTTGCATAGCGCTTATTTTTTAAGCTAAAGCAGATCAATCTGGCATATTTTAAAGATGCTAATTCAGAATTTTTCCCTTTCCTTTTAAACAAATGGAATGGTGGGAGCCCACTGACTACATGGGAGAAAGAAAATAAGCTTAGAAAGACTAGGTCATTTTTGCATTAACTTGGAGATGGATGAAGTGGGCTTTGGGGCTGAAGGTAAGGAGGGGAAATGCACTGGCGTGCACGCGCGCAAATACACACACACACACACACACACACACACACACAACCTGATTGTGGGGAAAAAACAACACTCCTTGTCCTTGGAAAACAGTCCCTTTCCTCCTGTGTATTGAATGGGGTGCCCAGGAGCTTATTTTTTCTTTTCTTCCAAAGAGGGCAGCAGCATTAGCGAGTAGGCAGAGACAGCAGAGCATAGCGAATGGATTTCAAGTGGAGTGTCAGGGCCACTAATTCCGTGTCAGCTAACCTTTCTCTGCTGCCTACAAGAAGGGACATACGTCTGCTCATTAACATAATACTACACTGTCCCTCCGAGGCTTTAATTAAAAGCAGCAAGCAGAGGTAATTATTTTTTCCTCGACATGCTTATTTATGGATGAGGTTGAATCCCAGTTACCTTGTTATACAAGAGGGTGGATTGAGTCGCATGTGGCCCATGAAGTGAGCAGGTATAGGGCAGGCCTGAAGTGTCCCCTGTCTGAAATACCGTGTGTAATGACTGGTGAATTCTCACTTCCCCAGATACCACCCTGTTTGGGCCAGAGGGGGCAGCCCTGCCTGAATAGCCTCATTGGGCTCTCCAGCTGTTTAATCCGCAGCAATTTAGAAAGTAATGCCCCAATGGAGGGCTTTCTATTAAGCTGTCATAAAGGGACATTTCCCTTCACCTGCCACTGGACACCCCCACAAGACTTACCATTTTAAAAAAGTGTATTTGAAGATTTTTAAAGTCGGTTTTGAACTAGCTGTATTGGGTTTTATTTTTGACTGCTGAAATGATTCCTCTAAGTTGTTTTTCCCGAATAATTTCACCATTGACAATAATTTATGTTTGCTTTGTATAATCTAAATAGCAGGAAAGAGTGGACCTCATTCTTTTTCCTGCAAAGCGGCTCATTAAACAATAATATTAGTTCTGTAATACCTATTTTTATCTTAATGTCTGTTAACCAATTAGTCTTGTAGGTGTGATCACAAGGTAGTGCCTTTTTAGTTCTTTCCTGCTAACAGAGCCCAAAACTTTGGCCAACCTCTTTTCCCATTCATTCTCTTGTATGCCCCCAAATGGCTAATGTTGGGCTGCATTTGCTAGAGAGCAAAAATAAGGAAAATATTCTTAACGTATAACGTTTACTATGCTACACTCTATATTTGGGGGCATTTTTGTCCAGCACAAGGTAGCCTTCCTGATTTCCAAAAACAAATTAAAATAGATTAAAAAAAGACCTCTCTCATCTCCTTTTCAACGGAATCCTACTCTCTCCTTTATAAATGTTTTACGCCCTATTTTTTCCTTTTAAAAGTCTCTTTCACACAAGCATTTCATTGTGCCGAGAGGTCGCCCCGTCACTTCGGGCAACAGCAGGGACGCAATCATTAAAATGCAGTGCTACCTAACAATACTGTGAAAGGTCCTCGCTACGCCACGCTAATAGCAGTCCGCGTCGTCGCTGCGGCGGCCGCCACGAGCCTCCAGCGGGTCACAATGAGCCTGGGACTGCTCTCCCGTGCGGAGTGGCCTTTGCGTCCCAACCTTTCACAGCTGTGCCTGCTGTTCTAGACCCGGGTTCTCATCCTCGGGGCAGAAGCTCCCGATCGCTGGCAGGGCTCGCTGGAAGCCGGTCGCTGCCGCCGGCCGCTCGCCCTGAGCTCTAGGCAGACATTGTGTAGCGGCCGCGCGCTCTCCATTCCCGGCTTTTCGGGCAAAGTGCTCCCCACCCACTACTTCCTTTGTATAATCTTATTGGCAATAGAGATCCCCTCAACAATCATTTTTCCCTCTCTTTTGGATAATAAGGAGAAGAGGGACAAAATTTTCCACTCTTCCCACCAAACCTGCCTTCTTCCCATCCCCCCTCCCACGTCAATGCAAATAGACTTACCAGGAATAAGGTCAGGAGCGAATCGCCAAATAAGGCCACCTGAAACCGGGAAGATGCAATCGAGTGTTTCTTTTTGCTTACTGCATCAGTGTATTTCCATGTCAAAAGGTGTTGGTGTTTCTGTCTTCTAGGTTCTTCCTAAGGAGACAAGAGAGAGATGGAGAAATTGGGAGAGAAAGATGAGAGGAGGAGAATGAGGAGAGAGAAGGGGGAGAAGGGAAGAGAGAGAGACAGAGAGAGAGAGACGGAGGGAGTTGTACAGATGGACCCGATGCAGTGACTGACTGGCACGCAGACACACACTTTTTGTTTGCTGCACATAATCTGCCCAATGACGCGTGACAGCCCACGTCCCCTCCCTTTAACTCTTTACTGGGCTGGGCGCTCCCTCCGGCGCCGCGAGCTTCGTAGCCTTCTCCCTGGCCTGCCTGCTCCTCGAAGATCCTGTGCGCCTTCACCGAGCGGCAACTCCTCCCTGAGAGCAGCCCAGTCCTCCTCCTCTAAAGCTTGGGTCCTCTGGGACGGCTAGAAGGGCAAAATCAGGTTCAGGATCTAAGAGGAAGGCACCAAATGATGGAAGACGGCCTTTTTTCCGTTTCGCTCGTCACTTGGAGAACCTAGGACAGAGATGGATGCGTTGCTGGTGTAGAACCCGAGCACGTATCCCCAGAGTTTGAATTCTGTGCACCAAAGATGGGTGTGAAGAAGTCCCAAGGGATTCTCCGGTCATTGAGCCACCAATGATTTGAGGAGCTAGTTGTGTGGGGGCAAGGAGTGATAAACAGGGCTCCAGCTCTCTTCAGGGGCGTTCTCACTACCAAGCCCTCCCGTGCAAAATTGAGAAAGGATGGGTTTGATGAGAACTTGGCTTAGCCTTCCAGTGTCCCAGGAGGTGGGGTAAGGGGAGAAAGTAGGGTCGCTGCCAGAATATGGAAGGAGATTTAACAAGGTCTTCAGGTCCCAGGACAAGAGTAGCTGGGTGTGTGGGTGGAGGCGTTGCAGGGAAGAGCCCAAGTTACTGGAATCAAGCTGTGACTGCTTTTTCACTCTCTGCATTGTGTGTTCAGAGTGATCCTCAAGGGACCCATACTGGGGGTGGCCGCGATCCGAAGACCTCGAGATGGAGGGAGGGTGTTTCAAAGTAAAAAAATATTGCGGAGATGGGCTCCGGAGAGCTTTTCATGTCCTGCGGATGATGGAGGAGTGGATGGAGTAGCCCAGATTGTCTCCAGAGCCTCGTTTGTGCGCTATCCCACTTAGAGGCGCTGGCTTGCCCTTTCGTGCAGCAGCTGATGCTAATGACATGAGGACCTTCACTGCCTACAAGTTGACTCCATCCACAGGGGCCACAACACAATGTCGCTGAGGGCTCTCCAGCTCTTTTTCACTGCTCAAGTCTCTACTCCTGAGGGAAGAAAGGCCTTTGAGTGGCATAAGCGATCCCTCAATTCCCACTCTCACTACACTGCAATCAAATGGGCAATCTGTCAGCTTTAGAACAAATCCGATTGTATAGCCTGCCCGCCAAAGGGCAAGACACAGAACCATGATTTAATAAGGAGACAATCTCATCCCTGCCCCCTTCCCTGGTTGTAATAGGGTGAGTGCACAGGAAGTGGGCAAAGAGCACCTTACTGTGCTAGTTTGATCCTTTTGCGACTCTAACACCTCTCTCTCTGGATCCCAGGGACCCAGCAAAGCATACTTGCCTTTTCTTGCTGGTGCCTGCTGACCAAAAAGGCCAGGGAAGAATGCACTTTGCAGAGCAGAAATAAAGTGTGGGGAATTTCCCCACTGAGTTCACTCCTTGGGGTCCTTCCCCACTTCCCTTTTCCAGTCAGCACCTCCACACACACAAGTTCCCAGTCCTTCTGATCACACAGAACCTCTGCCTAGGATTACACTGGGACTCCAGGAAAGAAGGACTACAAAATCTCCATAAATTGGAGAAATTGGCATACCTTGCCCCAAGTCTCCCTTAACTCCCAGTTTAACCACTGACTTTTCAAAAAAAAAAAAAAAAGCTTCTTGAATTGCAATTTTCTTTCATCTTAAAGAGACATTTTTTCCTTATGCAATGTTTACAGTTTTAAATAATTTGGCTAAGGGTGACTCATAATGACCAAGGCTCCATGCATTGAAGGCTCTCACATGTTTGTATATATAAGGATCTGTGACTGTTTTTATCTGTCACTTATTTTAGCTGCTGCAGAATTCTCTCTCTCTCTCTCTCTCTCTCTCTCTCTCTCTCACACACACACACACACACACACACACACAAACATTTCGCTTCCAACCATTTATTTAAAGGAAGGTGGGAGTATTGAAAGAGATTTCCATCTCTTCAATGTTGAAAAAAAGGAAATTGTTGGAAAATAAATCTCAGGGGCATAGGTGTAAACAGCAGCAAGTCAACATAGGAAAACAGCCATGAGGGAGTTGTGGTCCCATAGAAACTATACATAACCTGAGATACCCAATAGTGTGTACTGGATGAGGGTAGGAGTGTTAGTGAATTTTGTTCCATTAATCTGTTGAATAGAACACTCCTTTGTGCCTGTTTTGGTTATCATTTAGAAAATACACAGTTTATATTTCCCAGAAAAAGGTCATCTTCCCATGTAACCAACATTTTAAATAATTTTCTTACATATTGTAAACATAAAGACATCCACTCCAAAAGGGGGGCATCTAGAAAACAAACTAAATGGAAGACATTTTTCTTGTGCCTGCCCTGTCTCTCTTTATACTATGTCTCCTTTAAGGTACTGAAACCCTGTCTCCAGTTTGTACAATATAATGTTTCTGGTATTTAAGTTGGGGGTGGGTAAGCATGACCCTTCAAAAGTCCAAGTAGAAAATACCTACAATTCTGTACATCAGAGTTTTTGAGAATCTGGCCATAAGATGTTTCATCTCAGGTTCAGGGTTCTTTTTTTTTTTTTCCTCAATTAAATGTCTCCTCCTGCTTCCAGGTAAAGATCTAAAATTTGAAGTTCTTCACATTCTATGGATCCAGCCATCTCTTTGTATCAATCAAATGATTGACATAACAACAACAAAACAAATATGGGTAAGATTAAGTTGAAATTCCTACTTGGGAGCATTCCAGTATTTTAAGTGGTACACATTTTACTTGGTAGGACAATTGTTAACTGGAGATAAAGAAACTCCACAAATTATTTTTATTTCTCTAGAAATTTCATGGGCTAAACTGATGCATAAACTACTTTGAAATCACTTACTGGAATTCACTGATACTAAATGAAGGGTTAAGGCATTTATTCAGCCTCAGACAGTACTATAAAAATACACCTCACTCAAACAGTTTTCTATCATTAACATGGAACAGTGGGTTTATGCATATATTCAGAGCTCTTTTTCCTAAGATTTTATTTCCAATTAAATGACTAGAAGAATGACAATGAAGAGCAAGTGTGCTCACCTTGCTCTGCTTTAGTGAGACTTTGTGCAGTCACCACAAACAAACAGATAGGTAGACTACTGCGGTATGTTGTTTTGGAAAAGGAGACTGGAGAGAAGTTATGAATGATTCCTGAGGTGGTTCCTTTTATGATCAAAGTAAGAGGCTGGAGAAAGGGTACGAAAGGAAATCTGATACTTAATGAGTATTATAATGAGAATGTCCTATCTCCTCCAGGATTGAGAAATGAGGTCCAAAATAACTTAACTTTGTAATATAAGGCAGGTAGAGTTAACTCTTCAAATAACTCAGTTAAAGATTATTATTCTATAAGAAAAAAAACACATTATTTTTCTTTTTTGTAGGTCTTGTTTCATCCCCCTCTAATCCTATTTCCAAATCAATGTGCCAATGAAGATTTGGTTATCAAGACTATAGAAATTCATGGTGAAAGCACAATCGCTCTTAAAGATAAGATGCCAATGAAGCAGAGGTGGCAGCTTTTTCCTAGTTTTACTAATTTTCCACAGGGTCTTCTTTGAGTGACTATAAGGGTTGGGGAGGTGGAGAATGGAACTTCAAGTAAGAGTATTATATTACCTAACCTTACCAACCAGAGTAAGGAACTAAGGAGGTTATCTTAATCTGATTATTTATTTTTACATCTTGGAGAATCAAGAAGAGACAGACTTGCTAAGCTGGGTTCCTCACCCTAGGTATTATAGATGGTTCTTAGGGTGATAAATGAATACATGGCCTGGGAAAGCCAGAGACTCAAGGATGGAGAATTCTGGACTACAGACTCCCAAATATAGAGGTCATGACTGGGGATTCACACTTTTCTCTCTTGACTTTTCTTCTTTCTCAATAAATAGTACTGCCTTTAAACCTGCTGCTACTGCTGCTATCACCACTATTGTTATCGTTATGATCACAATTTACTTTCCTCAAGTTTAAATCTCTGAGGAATTCCAAACTCCACTTACACTTCTGTTGGGGTTCAGCTGACAGCTAATTTTCGAAAGCTTTGCAGTATTCATCACCTATCATTCTCTCTTAGATCAGAGTTGTAGTCCACTGGCTCAATGGCTTCTAAGTATGACTTTTAGTAGAACTAGCAAACCCAAGTGATCTTCTACAAATCTGAAACCATGCCTCATGCTCACAAGTGTGATCTGTGAACTAAATCAACATCCAATATTCTGATCTCCTAGATTCTCCCAGATTTTATTCTCTTTGCCAGATGAATGTCTAGTGATCTGGCAAGGAGCAGGTAGTTCTTTTTATCAAATCCATATGTTCCAAAGTTCTTCTCAAACTCAGACACCACAGCCCCTGAACATATCAATCCTGGAAAGAAATGTCACCCATTCTGAGTGTCCTCACCTATGGGTCAGACTTTCCAAGCAGACTGAGACCAGGGGGTGTCCAGCAGACTTAAGTGAGATTTTGAGAAGACTGACCATTGGCTTTTGGAATGTCAACAGACTGAGAGGCTTGACAACAAACTGCCAGAAGAACATTATCCCAAGATTCAGCTCCTGAGTTCTACACTTTTCCCTATCCATTTTAGGCAGTATCTAATTCCTGAGTAAAAAAGAGGGCCCTGATAGATGTGCAGTGTGTAGTTCCTAGGCAGACTTTATTCCCTGGCACCCAATTCCAGCTGGCTTTCTGAGTTGTAGACTTAAGAAACTGGGTTGCTGGGGATGAGCAGCAGAAAGCATTGGTCTCCTGTGGAAGGGATCTAGGCAAAAGGCAGACAGACCCAGGCCTTTCCAGCTTGGAATCTGCCCATGGTGTACTTCCCTGAGGCCTGAAGAGATAGGATGTGATATCAATTAGTAAAAATGGTGATGATTTACATTACTTTGTTAGAGCCCTGGAAATCCCCAAATACCCAAACTGCTCACCTGCTTAGATTGTCCATTGAACTGTTTGAGGGAAAACCATCTTCATGATTTCAACTCAAACCAATCACAGGTGTTTCATGAATGAATTTAGCATCCATGTCAATGAATCTCTCCCCAAACATTATACAGAAAGCTATAGCTTTCAGTAGAATTTCAAAAGCACTTAAAACTATCAGTGTAAGTCTTCAATGCCAATACTTGGAAAAGTAGTCTCCTAAAAAATTCAAAAATCAACTTGTCACAAATGATAGTAACATCGTAAGTATTATAAATAATGCTGATTGTACCTTGTCAGGTGGAATAAATAATAAACAAGAGGGATTCAAACTTATATTTGTTTTCTTGAACTTATTAAGTGAAGTTACTTCCAAAACTAATGTGATAGTCTCTGATAATATAATAAACAAGATATTCATGATCTTGTGTAAGATTTTTTTAAAATGTACAGTTTAAAAATGAATAACATTCAGAATTGCCAAATAAGTCTTTCATAAAATTTTAGGAATAAATAGATTGAATATAATGACCAGGATATTGAGATTACCTGTGCCTAGAATTCAATTTAGATCTGAACAACTTTATGCCTGATCAGATATGACAGGGTGTGTGTTTATGTGTGTTTAAGACAGTTATGGGTGAAGGCTGTCAAGAAAATAAATTAGAAAAAAATCAGACTTATTTTCCTTGGCTACATGTCCTTTCTGCATGTTTTCACGTTTTGAGAAAATAGTTTGTGTGAAGTAATACAGTAGAGCAATTGGTCCTGGGGAGGCAAAGCTTATAGAGTTTTAAAAGGAGTATTTTACTGTGTAATACTTGTGTGATTAGATTCTAGAGTTTATTCTGGAGGCCATAGGATGTTCATGTTTCCGGATAAGTGAGGTTACCCTGAACTTGTTGAAGTATCCTGGAGAAAGCCAAGGCGTTGAGAACACAGCAGGCTCCTGGGGAACGGCTTTAACTGTTCTATACCAAAGTCCCTGGCAGCTGAGTTTGAGCTCAAAGTTTGGAAGGCAAGGCAAGGAAGGAAATGCCTACCAGATTGGAACAATTCTTGATTTCTGCATTCTCCAGTGCCCATGTCTCAATAAAAGACACAGTGGCCTAGCTAAGAGCACAGAGAAGGTCAAGTGAGGAGCTTCAAGGAAGGTACCGCCTGACAGTATTGGGAATACATTTGCGTCATTCCACCAAAGACTGCAAAGCACTACAGCAGATGCGACCCAGGCAGGATAAGATATGTCACTAACAACCGGGAGTTCACCCTTGTAGACGAAGCGGTGCTCCAGATGCACCTGGCAAAGCAGGGACCAAGTGCTGTACTCAAAGGTCCTCCACGTTTCCCACATTTCCTAGCCTCCTATTCCTTCTTGGAATTAATGCTAGCATTTGCTTCTTGCTAGGCCACCACTTTCCTCATGGAAAAGGGTTATGAAGGCGGAGCCTGCATCAGCAGCAAGTCTTTCTGCCATCCACACCCTCTATGTGCCCCAGGGGACAACCTCGCCCAGCTGGTAGCCCAGCTTCCATTGAGGAGCGGGAGCCTGCGTTCCGGATTACGAGTTGGGGTGCTGGTGAACTAGCTCAGCTTCCGGTTTCCTCCAGTTGAAGTAATCTGGCAAGAACTGCATGCAGCAGCTCAGCGAGGGAAGGAGGGCAAGAGCGCTTTGGAAAGCCAGTTGCTGAGCAGATGGTAAGGGATTTACTCTTCAAGAGCTGGGCTTGTTTCATTCCAGTCTTGGACATCCCTGGCAGGTCTTAATGCCTTCATCAATGAACATTCTCCTCAGTTAGAGTGTACAGCCTTGACCTAAAGAGGACCAATATCTCAGGCTCAGGGGAACCATACTGTCTGGGATTCCACTCCAGGTCTGCGACAGGGAAACTCACCAGTGTGTCAGGCCTCATCTGATGTGAAAGCAACATATGAACCTTTTTCAAAAAGTCATTGTGAGGACTGAGTTGCTTACTTAGCAAGCACCGGACATCTAGTAAACGCCCATTTCAGCGCTGCCTTTTGTTACTAACACTGCTTTCCTTTCCCCACTAGAACACTGGGGAACTTCTTTCTTCACGCGCTTTCCAAGTGACTCAGTGAAAGTTTAGGGTTCCTCCATTTCTAGGGGGATGGGACCGAGGTGTAGGAGGATAAAATAGGCAGGAGGAATCTGTTCAGGATCCTTTCCACTGCTAAGGGGCCCCAAAATCCTACCCCAAGTTACGGAAATCTACCCTTCTGTCCCCGCTCGTCCACTCCACCTACCTGCTGGAAGCCAGGCTAGTGGGTGGAGATGGGACTTCGATCGCCCTTGCCCTGGTGGGGGCTTTAAGGGGCCGGGGTGCGAAATTAGAACCGCGGGAAGTCGGGATGGCCAGGCCAAATTCCCCGAGCTGAGAAGTACGTGAAAGCGTCATTGGTTAACTCAGGCGCAGTGATCCAAAGCCCAGGCGGGCGACTAGCAGTGACTCAGGCTAGAAGCTCCCAAGTGAGCGGGCCTTGAGGGCTGGGTGGGTAGCGGAGGAGTCTTACACCTGGGAAACAGAGCGGGATCGATCAGGCAGAGGGTGGGGAACAGCAGTCGCGTGGTGCTCCCAGAATCCTAGGACGAGGCTAACGTCCCTCCGCCGTCCTTAGGTCGGCTGGGGCGCGCGTACCGCTGAAAGCCGCGGGCAGCAAGCCTGACCCAGCTCTGACCCAGCTCCGTGTTGGGTGGCGAGTGTAGGGCAGAACTTCTTCCTCCAGACCCTTGCGTCTTCCATGCAGGTGCAGCCCTGGCCAGGCGCATTAAGTGCAGCCGGTGTCCACAGTCTCCGGGTCTGTGAAATGTCCAGCTCAGTCTGGGTATCCAGGGACAGGCATCAGTTGTCAGTTCTCAGTTCCTCCTCCTTCTAAAGGAACCAAGCGGCAGTAGTTTACGAGCTTGAAATGTGGAGTCCTGAACATTTGGAATTAAACTCCAGGTGTGCAATCAATCTACTTTGTGTCTGAACAAATCACTTAACCTCTCTGAACTTTGTTTTCTTCATTTGTAAAGTACACAGTAAAAAACAACATCTATCTCATGGCGTGGTTAGGAATAATGCAAGGGTAAGCAAGGCCAAGCCTGGGTTCAGATCCTGGCTGGATCACTTGTTTGGATTAGCATCTCTGCGGTTATGTGAAGCAGCGGAATCTAAAATGATAGCAGTGCTTAACTCAAAGGGTCACTATAAGAAATAAGAGTGGTAAGACTTATTTTGCCTCGCACTTAGGAAGAGCACAAAAGTTGGTCATTTAAACTATCTGAATGCCTCCTTTGAAATGCTACACAATGTAATTTTTAAATCTCAGCTCTCCTACTATAACTTTTCTTCTCTTTTGAGAGAAACGATATGCAAAGGAGTATGTTGGAAGGTGGGGTGCTAGTGCTCAGAGAAGGGAGGAAGAAGTTTATGGTAGAAGTTTAGGTGACATTTCTGGAAGCTGTCCTTCTAGTCTTTCCTCTTCAGTTTCTAGAGACAAGGTAAAAGAATGAGAAGGGCAGAGGAAAAGGCTTGTAACATGGAAGGTGGTCAACAAATGCTTCTTGAATGGAAAAACAGCATTTCAAGGAACTAGGGAGATAGAGATTCTGCCAGAAGTAGGAAGGGAGACCCAGCACTTGGATCGGCTGACCTCTTTAGTTATAGCCCCTAGGAGAACAGGGTTCTATAGTTCTGTAGGAGGACAGGTTCTGAGGGCAGAATGGGTGTATCCCAGAAGCAGACACAGAGCATATCTGACTCAAGAGAAGTCAAACTCAGGTGAGGGGCAAAGAGGAAAGATATGAGCATAGCCAGTAGTAAATTAGGCCTCAGTAGGGTTAGACTTTGTGTATTCTCCAAAAAAATTGAAAATTCAATTAGAATCCAAAACATTACATTCACAGATATTCATCCCATAATCATCTTCACAGCTATGTGTCTTTCCCCCTCTCCTTCAGTGTCCTCCTCTAACTTTTCATCCTTTGTTGTTCTTTGCTGATAATAGGATAACCATCAAGGAACAGTACATTCAAGAAAACATGGCCCCAAGCAGCAGTCAACATTTGCTTTTTCTCCCTTTAGGGTGGAGAAGGCTGATGCTGCAATGACCTGGGGTATTTCATAAACTTCTGGTTCTTAGTCCACTTTCCCCTCAGTCTCTGACTAAAAGTGCTCTTAGCAAAAAGGCAAATAAAATAAAATCAATTCCTTGGTGTTTGACGGAGGGGCAGGGGAGGTTTGCAAAGGAGACACTGGTGAGAAGGAGCTACAACTTGCAAAAAGATTTATTTTTCCTGGCCATAAATCTCATCCCCTTGTTCCTCTGCCCAACGAAGCATGATAAAGTCCTTTTCCATAAAGTATTCAGCATTAGCGCCACAAAGCTCCCTCAATCCCATCTGCTTCTACCATAACTGCTGCTCCCGAAGCAGGGAAAGCAGCACAGAGAAAGGGCACCACTGTTAGGCTGCGGGACAAATGAATAGCTTTGGTTCTCCTTGTATATCTGTATCTATAGAGACAGGAGAAGAAAGGCCGCATTATATCGATACAACAATTGCAAAACAAAACACGGAAGAGGCATCTGAAGGGCAACATCGCATGCATCGGGGGTCCCCAGATAAAAAGGGCTTTAACAGATTTATAGAAACCTTTAATTGGTTTTCAATTGAAAGCTAAAGAGGTTGCAACGAAACTGAGAAGAGTGGCAAAGTGCTCTCCTTCAGCCGTCTCAGAGGCCTGATGGATTTCATGGAAGGAGAACAGAGGAGTCCCTCACCGCCCCAGCGCCTCTGCCTGGGCAGGGAACAACTCTGCTTTCCTCCTGGGCCAAGGAGTTGCTGAGCTGATCCTTAAATCTCTATCTCTCGCTCCTCTCGCTTTTCTTCCCTTCTTTCCTCCCTCCTTCAGATTTTATAGGCAAGAAGAGAGAGGAAGAAGGAAAGAATGCAAAAGTGAATCTCACTTCCTAGTTCGGGAAGAAATAGACTCAGACTTTAAACCTGGTCACTCGCTAAGAACATAGAGGCCTCTGAAAGTAAGAGGAGTTCCGCCTTCACCCTCCTGTAGTCCTCTCTCCTGTGCATTTTAAAACTCAACCAGGAAAAGCTAAACGTCCCTGGAACCTCTCCACTCGGTGAGATGAGATGTCTTCGCTTGCTACTTCGGGGTGAATTTCAGCGCGGGTCTCTCCCCAGAGCGGCCACCAAGCCTTCTTAACTCCTCCCTGTGCGAGGCTGGGGGTCCCGGAATCCAGCCTCCCTCCCTCCTCTTAGTGCCCACCCACGCAGCGGCCACGGACGTCGGTCTGTCTGTTCCTAAAGCTAATTTATTGGCCCGACCCTCTATTATCATTTTCAGCTTCCTAATTAATCAAAGATAAAAGGCAATGGCGCAAATTACGATTATGAGGGAACTAGAAGTCGGTTTTGAATAAAATGGGAGAAGCGAAATATGATTAATTGGACTACATGATAGTGAAATCTCAAGTGCGAGGAACAGGCCCTAGGGGAACAAACTCTGACTCAGTTGTGCGGCGGGTGAGCCACTCCCCCTTCCTGAACGCCATCGCCAGGGGACAACCCCTAGCTGAGGTCACTTGGGACCAACTCGGGTTCCCAACGTCGCTCAACACCTAATGCCCAGTTAACTCTTTTCCCACCCCCACCATGTCACCACCCTTGTGCAGATTCTGGGCTCCTGGCCAGGGAGTCCAGTGGGTATCAGGAGCGCCTTCTGCTGAAGTGCATCCCGTGACTGAGCGAGTGCACCGAGACACTCCTCTTGCTGCTTCCCTTGTGCCCTTGCACGTTCCTCTACCGAGGCCAACTCTCCTGAAATTGCGGGAAAACAAGTCTAGTAGGTCAGAGACCGAATTGACGGGTAAGGGATTAAGAGTCCTTGTCTGATGCTGCTTTCCGGAATTACGTTCGGGATTAAAGGCAGACACCGCACGGGCACACATTTTGCATTCGCTGGTCTTTGTGATTAATGTTTCCCAGGGGATTTATTCTGAAAGCTTACGGAACCTGCTCTCGGGCTGTAGCGCAGGGGGCCTGTCCGAGGGCACTGTGGGCACGCGCCCGCACACTGGGGGATTAGAGGGACGTCTGACCGGTTTGTAGAGTCCCTTCTCTCCCCTTCCGCATCCCCAGCACAACTGCTTCAGAGAAAACCCGTGAGGACTGTAGGAAGAGGCTGAGTTTATGTCTTCTGCGGGGTGTGTGTGTGTGTGTGTGTGTGTGTGCGTGTAAAGGGAAGATACTCTCCAGCGTCCTGAATTTTCTTTGGGAGGAAGAGGCTCAGTATCAAGTCACTGAACTTCAGGCATCCCATTCAGCAACAGTATTCCGAGCTCCTCATTCCAGGGAAGCGCCGTTCCCCAACCCTTCACTTACAGGATCCCAAATCAAACAGTCCCTTCACTCCGTCCCCGGAAGAGGGTGATCTCAACCTCCTCGAGCTGCCAAGGTCTGGGCTGGTGGCTTGGGCACCAGGAAGGCACCTCTGGAGAGGAGGCAGAACCTGAGCGGGAATCAGTCCCCTTCCACACCATCTCCCCGGGAACAGATACAGAGCACCAGGGTGGTGGTACCAGAATAGAGGAAAGTATGCTTGCAAGGGGGAGAGGCAGGGAAAAGGAAGAGAACGGGTTGAGAGAGAAAGAGGGGGAGAGGGGAGAGAGGAAGGAGGGAGGGAGAGAGAGAGAGAGAGGGAGAGAGAGGTGGGTGGTCGCTGGTGGTGGGTATTACCTGTCTCTGGCAGAAGGGGGCACCTTTCGAGCCCAAGCAGCTTCTTTCCGCGGGTCTGAGATGGGACGCCCAGGCAGAGCCCATCTCCAGCCCCGACTCCGGGTGCTGGGCGCCCCCTCCCGGCGGCTGCGCAGCCGCTCCGGCTGTCCCGCGGGCGCTCTAGTCCCACGACTGCTGGGACTAGTTGCTGGGAGGAAGGTCAGGGGGAAGCGTGGGGTGCACCCAGAGGGTCGGGCTCCTCCCTCCCATCTCTGCGCCCTCTCTGAGGCTTCCTTACCTGCGGGCCGCAGGATTCTTTCACCGTGAGCGAAGCTCCTGCGGGTCCCCCCGCAGCCCCGCGCCTCCCGAGGCCGCGATCCGGCCCCAGCTCAAGCCTGCTGAGAGCCCGCCTGCCTGGCAAAGCCGTGCGGGTCTCTGGTGCAGCAGCTGGGAGGGAGGGAGCGAGCGACTGCCGGCTGCTGCCGGGCGGCGTCTGAGGGCCCGTGAGCCGAGCGCAGGGAGCCACCATCTGGAGCCTGGGCGGCGGGCGGGGGCGGGGTGCGAGCGGAGGGTCCTGGGGGCCGGGGTCTGGGCGTGGGAGCGGCGTCCAGCCGCGGTCTGAGTGCGTGCGAGGGTGTCTTGGGAGGGCGTGGGTGAGGAGACTAGGGCCCCTGGGGAGGAGGAGCGGAGAGGCCTGGCCTCCCCAAGTCCCCCAGATTCTGGGGAAGCCGGGACTGGCAGGTTTGGCCATAGTGCAGTGCAGCCCAGCTTAGCATCACCACCCCCCTCTCCCCGCGCGGTTCTCCCTCGAGGGGCGGAACCAGTACACTCCTACACGCGCACACACCTGAGGGGCGTCCGTGCGCCTTTCTCATTTCCCTTTCCTCCCACCTGTCCATCCCACTCCAGGAAACGTTCCCTTCCAAACGGCAGGGAGTTTGGGACACCGCCACCCTAAAACAGCAACTTCAGCCAGAATGTGGGACAGGCAGAATATCGCCCTTGGGGATATAAACTTACAGTTTCCGGTGGACGGTGGAGGAGGAAAGAACCGAGGGGCTGCCAAAGGGATGGGTGTGGGAAGCTCATCCTTGCAGTTATTGTAGGGGAGTAGAGCGTAATTCCGAGGGGGGTAGGGGAGGATGGAAGGTGTGATATCTCCCCTCCCCTCCTTTTATTTCAGGCCCTTTCAGTGCTTGTACTTCTTTACATTTCCCTTTCTAACGTCTGGATGGGGCAGGACGTCCGGGGCGGGGGTGGGGGGAGAGGGGGCAATAGAGATGTTGTGGGAACTCTAGTCCCTCCAGCTTGGGATCTCTGAGAGAGGCACCCTCAGCCATAGGCTCTAGCCCTAAGTAGTAGGAGCTGGTTGAGCATAGGGACAGTGGCGGGTGGTCTGAATTTAAAATGGTAATAATAAAGGCAAAGCATAACTACTCCCACCCCAAGGCATTCAAAGACACCCCCACCCCCAGCTGTCTGGTGTCCGGCAGAATGGCCTTATGTAAAAGATCTGGCATGTCACCCAGTGGCACATCTGGTAGGTGTAGATGGCATTCATTAGCACAGGGTTTCTACTCTGCGGCATGCCAAAGCTCTGACAGAGATGCGTGCTGCCAATCATTCATTGCTGCCAATCCCAGAGCGCGCCCGGGAGGGCGCGATGGCCCCCTTCCACTTTGGCACCAGGACTGGAGGGAACAATGTGTTGAGATTCGAAAAGATGAAAGGGAGCTGAGGATGCTAGGCACTCAACAGATGTATCCCGTGAGGAGATAACGGAGCGAAGAGTTATTTAGCAAGAAAGCAGATGCAGGATCTCAGGAGGGAGGCTTGGGCAGGGGTCTGCCTGCCTAAGGGCTGGCTTTAAGGAGAGGCGGAGGAACCCCTTCGGAAACCTGAAAGTTGAGGTTACTCCTCTGAAAGCACACCAAGACCCAAACCCCAATCCTCTAACTGCAAGACTTCCTTCTCTCTGGTTTGTGTCTTGTATCTCTAGCTAGAAACCTAGCTAGCTTTGAAAAGATCAACTTCTCTGCCCTTGTCGTGACTTTCTGATGATCAAGATAAGGAGTGCCTTCCTGTTTTTATTTTGCATCGTTCTCAGTTTTGTAACTTGCACTGGCGGGGGGGCGGGGGGGACAGGGGGCTAGTCTATCTTTACTGTGTTTTAAAAGCCAAAGGTCTTGCTCCAGTTTCTAGACTTTCAAAAGGGATAAAGATGAACAAGTAAATTGTTTACAAGAAAAAAGCAAATTAAACACAAAATACAGGAGAGAGATTGTCTTGGGTCAGGTGGTAATTAATAGGTGTTCAGTGTCACGGAGACGTTTTGTAAGCATTGTTTTATCCATTCATTATTTTATAAAACAGTAACAACAAAGTTCAGGATTTCTAAGGATCTGTGTCTTTCAGTATGTAAATTGGGTCTAATCTAGCAGCTTTTTATTTTATGACTATTTATCTTGCAAGCTTGGATATGTAGTCTTTTGATCATAATATAACTGCTGCAGTTCAGCATTACGTCATTATTTTAAGCTTAAGAAAGGGACAGGGCAAAGAGCTGTGGTTGCTTCCTCTTATCAATGAAGGAAATATTTTCACTTGTCATTAGCAGGACCTGAAGTCCCTGGGTACAGATCCTTGCAAAGAAGCTGAGGAAGCTAGCCTTTCCAGTGTGAAATGACAGGGACAAGGAGATTGGGAATGGTAGTTAGATTGCACACAAGAACATCTGTCAAAAACTAAAGGACAAAGGAGAGCTAATGCTGGCATCAAGCAAGAGTAGATTATCAAGTTTTGTCATAAATAAAAGTTTAACAAGTTTTAAGTAAGTCTTCTGTTTTCATTACACGGCAAGTTCCAGGCCAACCTGGTCTACATAGCAACAGGCTCTCTCATAAAAGCAAACAATGCCTGTGTGGTGGCTCACTGTTGTAATCCCAGCTTCTGGGGGCAGGGTGCAGAGATATGGAGGATCATGGCTCTAGGCCAGCCTGGGCAAAAAGTTAGAGGGATCTCCATTTTACTCAATAAGCCGGGCATGAGGCCATAGTTGGTAAATTGCATCTCAGGTGACTGGCAAAAACTCCAGACTCTACCTGAAAAATAACCAAAGTAAAAAAGGGTTGGGGAATTGGCAGAGTGGCTCCAGTGGTAGAGTTCCTGTGTAGCAAGTATGATGCCCTGAGTGCAAACCCAACCACTGCCAAAACAAACAAACAAAAAGGGTTGGGAATGTGGCCCAAGTGGTAGAGCACCTACCTAGCAAGCCCAGGACCCTGAATTCAATTCCTAGTACTGACAAAAAACCAAATCAAAACAAATACCCCCCCCACAAAAAT
Source organism: Castor canadensis (assembly GCF_047511655.1). NCBI lineage: Eukaryota > Metazoa > Chordata > Mammalia > Rodentia > Castoridae > Castor > Castor canadensis. Next base: position 88,630,577 of record NC_133394.1, read on the forward strand.
AAAAAATGATTAAATAAATAAAAGGGAACACTGTACTTGGATTTAGAAGTTTGTTGATTTCATTAAAATCTATTTCAAAATAGGGGCTGGGGTATAGTCAATATATTCATAAGACAGCAGACACAAAATCTGATTTATATTTAAGTAAAATTAGTCTTTGTAAGAACACTATATAAACCTTGTTTATAAATTTGAGTGAAAGAAAGAAGATAGTCTTGTTAGAAAGACTTGCGTTGAATTCAAATTCTGAAATTCACTATTTGTCACTGTGAATCACTCTATGATTTGGCGTATTTTACTTGTCTAAAAAATGTTTTCTCATCTGTAAAATACTAATGTTAAGGCCTTGTAGAGTTATCAAGACTTAGAGATCATGACACATGCAGAAACTTTTAAAATGTGTTGAGTCCCAGAGACCCAGCTGAAAACAGAAGTTAGCCTGAATGGAGCATAGTGAGACTGCTTAAAAGTGGGGGGCAGGAGTGATGGAGCTGGTGAATTCTATAATTTGAATATAGTTTGTCCCACTTGAAACTCATGTAATAATTTAATTCCTAATTTAGTGGCAAAACTTTTAAGAGGTGATTAGATCATAGGGCACCACGATCATGACTGGATGAATAGTACTTTGGTGGGAATGCGCTCAAGCTCAAGAGAGTGGGTTGTTTGAAAGCCAATCAAGTCCCTCTTGCTTCTGCTTCCATCCAGGCCTGCATGCTCTTTTTCCTTTCCTCTGTGTCACAGTGTAGTACTAGGCTCTTGCCAGGTGTTGGCACCATGCTCTTGGATTTCCCAGCCTTCAGAACCATGAAGGTTCTTTCCTTTATAAATTACTCAATTTCAGGTGTTTTGTTATAGCAACAGACCATTATCTGAGACAGTGAGGCACACAGACACTGGCATAGCATGAAGTTCTTAGGAGAGTAATATTTCTAGAACCTGGTAAGGACTGGAACCTTAAAGGAGGGGCCTAGTGAGAGGCAGATACATAGCTACTGCTAGAGAGGCAGTGGTACAGAAAAGAGGGTCAAGGAATAATCACCCCAATCTTTCTCTTTTCACAGGCTCCAATTTCATGTCAATGTTGGACACTATAGGCTAAACCCTGGCCAGCAAGGTGCTGGAGTATTGTGATGAATGGGATCTTGGGGGAGACAAATGCAGAATAACCTGCTCATTATTATTATTATTATTACTCACAAATAAATTTCCCTGAGAACTGTTTCTGCAAACATATATTTGATGCACAATTCCCAACTGGAAGTAAAATCTTGTGTGTATTTCTTTCTTTCTTTCCTTCTTTCTTTTTCTTTCTTTCTTTCTTTTTTCTTCTTTCTTTCTTTCTTTTTTCTTTCTTCTTTCTTTCTTCCTTCCTTCCTTCCTTTCTTTCTCTCTCTCTCTTTCTCTTTCTTTCTTTTTTACACACAGGATCTTGCTATATAGCCCAGGCTAGCTTAGAACTCATGATGCTCCTACCTTAGCCTCTGGAGTGCTGGGATTACAGATGTGAACTACCATATCTGGCTTGGAAGTAAAATCTTAACAGGCTTTGCAAACTTAAGCATCCAAACATTTATTATTACTATTTTATTATATTATTGTTGTACTGGGGATACATTGTGACATTTATAAAAGTTCTTACAATATATCATAGTTGACTTCATCCCCCCCCATTCTCCTTTAGCATCCATGTATTTTTTTAATGGATTTATGTTTTTTTTAAATTATTCATTTATTCACATGCGCATACATTGTTTGGGTCATTTCTCCCCCCTGCCTCCCTCTCCCACCCTCTCCCCCCTTCCCCTTCAATTCCAGGCAGGTCCTGTTCTGCCTTTATCACTAGTTTTGTTGAAGAAAAGAGACAAGCCTAATAAGGAAGACAAAGTGGTTTTGCTAGTTGAGTTGAGGATAGCTATACAGAGATATTCCTAGCATTGCCTTTGTGTACACATGTTGTGACCCATGTTGATTCATCTCTAACTGGTCTTTACCCTGGTTACTGATCCCCTTCTCAGATAACCTCTGTTGCTTTAAGGTTTCTGTATTAGCTCCTCTGGAGTAGGGATATCAAATGCTTTCATGTTTTGGGTTTTCTACCTATTTCCATATCACCCATATGTGCTCTCCCCATGTCATGTGGTCCCAGTCCAACCACATTGCTGCATTTGCCCTAGATCTAAAGTCCACATATGAGGAAGAATATACGATTTTTGGCTGATCTCGCTCAGAATGGTGTTCTCTAGTTCCATCCATTTACCTGCAAATGATAACATTTCATTCTTCTTCATGGCTGAGTAAAATTCCATGTGTATAAATACCACATTTTCTTAATCCATTTATCAATAGTGGGGCATCTTGGTTGTTTCCATAACTTGGCTATTGTGAATAGTGCTGCAGTAAACATAGGTGTGCAGGTGCCTCTGGAGTAACCTGTGTTGCATTCCTTTGGGTATATCCCCAGGAGTGGGATTGCTGGATCATATAGCAGATCTATGTTTAGATTTTTAAGAAGTCTCCAAATTTTTTTCCAGAGTGGTTGTACCAGCTTGCATTCCCACCAATAGTAGATTAGTGTTCCTTTTTCCCCACATTCTCGCCAACACATGTTATTGGTGGTGTTTTTGATGATGGCTATTCTAACAGAGGTAAGGTTAGCATCCATGTTTTTAAGAATCATTCCTCAGAGCCATTTGTCTAAAGGATTCCTAATAACTCCCATGAAAGATTTCCAGAAGTCTTGGAAGGCTTTGCAAGCCAAGACCTGGAAGAATTTGAGAACACACTCTTACTAACTTACTTCCTTTGGGTATCCCCAGGTCTCTCATCATTTTGTGGCTTCCTGTGCCATGACTAGTCTTTCTGTGCCTGGTTAGTCATTTGATGACTATCATTTTCAAGGAGGTCAGCCAGGCTTCAGCCAAAAAAAAAAAAAAAAAAAGCAAACAAACCAACCCCACATCAAGAGGAAATGTACCATGGCTTCTCTTGAGTGCAGAGTCTGTGTGTGATCTAAAGATTGCAGAAAGTTTTCCTCTTCCTAACATTTTCATTCCTATACTTTCTTCCCAAACCTGAACTAGCTCATAGGCTGAAGTTTGGAAGAGAAGCCAGTTCTCTTCTCTGACACCTTAGATAAGAATTATAGCCAATATCAGAGTCTTGAATATTCATTTAGATGTTAGCACAAATAAAACTTCATTTCTGAATCTCCTAGAATCAGATTTGAAAAATTTAGAGAACTGGCATAGGGTTGGCAGAGAGTATTTTGGTGGAGAGTAACAAGTTAACTACAGCAAACTAGACCATGAGGGGTTTTTTAAAAAGCAAAGATGTATCTTTTTGGAAGTACTGTACTATGAAACAATAATTAGAAGTGAAATAGATTGACTCCTGGAAAGACAGTGTGCGGAGCACTAGTGACATGAATGAAAATGATATATAAAGGAACAGCCATTTAAATGATCTGGAAATGGTCTAAACAGCAAGTGAAGAAATATATAGTCAGTAGAATCTATGAAAATTTGGTAAGAAAGATGAGTCTGGGGTATTTGAACCAAGATCACTCCCTTTCTTGCCCTCTCCAGTCAGTGAAGCAGAGACTCTGCTGGAGAATGCTATGGTCAAGACCCCCCCACCCAGGTAAAGAAGGGAATTTTAAAGCTAAGTATGGGAGTACCAGTCTGTCATCCTAACTACATCAGAAGTGTAAATAGGAATATCACAATCTAGGCCTGTTGGGGCATAAATATGAGAACTTATTGAAAAATAGTGAAAGCAAAAGGGCTTGGGAGTGTGGCTTAAGTGTACAACACCTGTCTTGAGTTCAAACCCTGATACACCCAACATGAGAACACCAAAATATATGAAGCAAAAAATTTAAAGAAGAAACAAAAGGAGAAGTAGACAATTTGATATTTAGTATTTGGAGACTTCAACACTTCAATTTAAATAGTGGATAGAAAAAGTAGGCCAAAGATCAATGAGGAAATGGGATATATGGACAATGGTTTAATCAGTTAAATAACCTAAAACAAGAAACAGTAGAAAATATAGATTAGAGTAAAAAACCATGAAATAGAAAATAAAGAACAATGGAAAAATTAATGAAATCAAAACCTGGTTGTTGAAAAGATCAACTGAAATGACAAATCTTTAGTTACCAAAAAACGACTCAAGAAGAAATGGATAATCTGAATAAACCTATAACAGGTGACGAAATTGAAGCAATAATCCAGAAACTGACAGGAGCTGTGGCTTTGCATGGTGAAACCTTGAGTTCAAACCCCAGTTCTACCAAAACCAATTCAAATAATCAAGAAACTTCCCAAAATGACAGTGCTGTGGGGTGATAGATGTGGTAATTAGGTTGGTTTAGCTATTCTACAATGTGTGCATGTACCAAAACATCATGTGGTATACTAAAAGTATAAATAATTCTTATTTGTCAAGTTAAAAAGAAAAAAAGAACTATCCACAAAGGAAAGTCTAAGTTCAGATGATTTCATTAATGATTTCTATCAAATATTCAGAAGAATTAATAGCAATTCTTTATAAACTCTTGCAAAAATGGAAGAAAAGGAGCAATTCATGACTCATTTTATGAGGACAGTTGTACTCTAAACAAAAATATGACATAGATCATAAGAAAAGGAAACTACAAGGAAATTTGCTTATTAATATAAATGTGAGGATCCTCAACAAAATATTAGCAAAAGAAATCCAGCATGTAAAAAGAATTATACACTATTATGACATGAAGTTTATCCCAAGGAGATAGGGATGGTTTAACATCTGAAAATCCATTAAGGTAAATCTTAAACTCAATAGAATGAAAACATAAATGATATGATCATCTCAATAGATATATAAAAAGCATTTGACAAAAGCCAATACCACTCAACAAACTAGGGACAGAGAGAAATTTCCTCAATTTGATAAATGGCATCTATTAAAAAAAGCCACATCATACTTAATGATGAGAGAATGGTTGCTTTCTTGCTAAACAAGTAAATGAGCAAGAGAGGCTGGGTGCTCATTGCTGTAATTCTAGCTATTAGAGAGGTAGTGATCAGGAGGATTGAGGTTCAACTCCATATAGAAAAAAGGGTTGTAGCCATTGTTAAAGTTTAGATCTTGAATGTCTCCAAAGACTCATGTACTGGCTGCTTGGTACTAGATGAGGTGGTAGAAACCTAGAAGGTGGGATCTGGCTGGAGGAAGTAAGCCACTGGAGGCTTGCCCTGGAGGAGACCCTGACCTTTTTCTCTCTCCTCTGCTTTCTAGCCACCAGAAGCCACCATTACGTGGTTCAAAGCCAGCCAGTAGTTCATCTGCTCCATGTCCTCTCTGCCATGATGCTCTGCCTCACCATGGTCCAGAAGCAAGGGAGCCAGGGACCATGGACTGAATCAGCCTCTGAAACCATGAGCCAAAATAAATCTTTCCTCCTTTTAAGTTGTTTTTCTCAGGTGCTTTGTCATAGTGATGGAGAGCTGATCAACACAATAAAAACAGATACTTCTGGCTGCTAGTGGCTCACACCTGTAATCCTAGCTACTTTTGAGGCTGAGATCAGAAGGATCCAGGTTTGAAGCCAGCCCTGGGCAAATAGTTTGTGAAACTACATTTTAAAAATAACCAGAGCAAAATGAACTAAAGGTGTTGCTCAAACAATAGAGTATCTGCTTTGCAAGTGTGAAGCCCTAAGTTCAAACCCCAGTCCTGCTCCCAACACCCCAAAACAAAATCTAGATACTTGAAAATACAAATCAATAGATAAATGCAGTGGCAATACTAATAGCAGACATAGACTTTATAGTTTAAAAATATTAGGGATACAAAGACTCAATATATAAGGATAATAGGGTTAAAGTATCAGGAAGATATAAGCATCTTAAATCTGTATGCACCCAATAACAGTGTTTTAAATTACATAAAACAAAAACTGACAGAAGAAAAAGAAGAAATAGACAAATATACAGATATAATTTGAGACTCAAATACTCTTTTGTCAGTAATAGAAAAACTGGTAGACAGAAAACCAATAAGGATGTAAAAGAATAGAACATTACTGTCAAAAAACTGAATCTAATTTGTCAGTTATAGGATAGGACACTCCACAAAACAACAGAATATACATCTTTCTATATACAGCCAGAACACTCACCAAGATACATCATATCCTAGAGTAGAAAACAAAGCTAACAAATGAAAAATAGGAGGAATAATATGGGGTATGTTCTTTGATCACAACCTATATTAAACAAGAAAAAGAAACCGGAATTGAATAGTAAAATTTCCAGACATTTGCAAGTTAAATAACATACATCTAAATAACCCTAAATCAAGAAATGTAGGAAAATATTTTGACATGAAGAACAAAAATACAAAACAAAATTCTGTTTTCTTTTATTTACTTAGTTTTTGGGAGTACTAGGGTTTGAACTCAGGGCTTCACACTTGTTAGGCAGGCACTCTACCCTTGAGCCACACTGCCAGACCTTTTTTGTGTTGGGTATTTTTGAGATAGGGTCTTGACCAGACTGCCTTCAAACTACAATTACCTGATCTCTGCCTCCTGAGTAGCTAGGATTACATGAACCACCAGAACCTGGCCTAAATTCTTTTTAAATTTAAATCTATATTCTACATACTAGAGAAAATGTGACATTTGTCGTTCTGAGTGTGGCTTATTTTGCTTAATATGATGATTTCTAGTTCTATCCATTTTCCTGTCATTTTCCTGTAAATAACAGGAAAATGTTATTTACAGGAAAATGTGCATATATACCACATTTTCTTTATCCATTTATCTGTTGATGGGCACCTTGACTGATTCCACAAGTTGTCTATTGTGAGTAGTGCTGCAATAAGCATGGGTGAGCAGGTATCTTTATTGTATTGACACACATTAGTTTTTAAAATTATTGTATGTATTCATGAGGTAGTTTGATATTTTGATATATGTATACATTGTGCAGTGATTAAATCAAAATAATCAACATGTATATCACCTGACATTTTTATCTTTTTTTAGCAAAAATATTTAAAATCAAGTTTTTAATAAAAATTTACAACTACCCAATATCTTATTCCCAACTATAGTCAACACTCTAGAAAGTAGATCATAACTTGTTCCTACTATCTAACTGAGACTTTGACCAACATCTCTGCATTCCCCCTCCATCCCTAGCCAGTCTTGGATAATCATGGTTCTACTCTTGTTTTTCAAGTTTATCTTTTTAAGTTTCCCTTATAAGTGAAATCCAGCAGTATTTTTCTTTCTGTGGTTGAGTTGTTTCACTTAGCATAATAATGTTCTTTAAGTTTACCTAGATGGCTGTTAATGGCAGGGTCTCCTTCTTAAGACTGAGTAGTTTTCTATTGTGTATCAATTCCACATTTTTTAAATTCATTCATCTGTAGATGGGCACTTAGCTGATTCTATAGCTTTGCTATGATTAAAATGGGTATGCAGAGATTTCTTCCACATGCTCATTTCACTTCCTTTAGATATATACTCAGAAATATAATTGCTGGATCATATGGTAGTGCTAATTTTAATTCTTTTTAGAAAACTCCATATTGTTTTCCATAATGTCTGTACTAATTTACATTCCCAACAACAGCGTACAAGGGTTGCCTTTTCTCTACATCCTCATCAACACCTATTACCTTTTATCTTCTGGACAAAAGCAATTCTAACAGACATGAGGCGATATCACATTGTGGTTTTAATTTCCATCTTCCTGATGATTACAGTGTTGAACATTTTTTTTCATATACCTGTTGGCTCTTTGAATGTCTTTTTGAGAAATGTCTGTTGAGGTCCTTCACTCATTTTTATTTGGGTTATTTGTTTTCTTGCTATTGAGTCTGAGTTTCTTATGTATTTTGAAGGTAACCTTTTATCAGATGTATGGTTTGAAAATATTCTCTCTCATTTCATAGCTTATCTCTTCACTTTTACTGTCTCCTTTTTAGTTTGATGCACTCTCATTTGTCTATTTTTGCTTTTCTTCCTGTGACATACTTAGAAAACCTTTCTGAGACCATTGCCAAAAAGCTTTTTCCTATGTTTTCTCTTTGTACTTTCACACTTTCAGGTCTCTGTTGAAATCTAGCTCATTTTGAGTTGATTTTTATACATGGTGTGAAACAAGGATCCAATTTCATTTTTTGGTATGTGGTCAACATCCTTTCCTGATAAAAACTCTAGCAAAATTAGGTAGAAGAGAATATCTTCAACCTGATAAAGGACATCTATCTAACATTGTACTTATTGATGATAGAATGAAAATTTCTCTCCTATGACTAGGAAAATCAAGAATGTCCACTTTTACCATTACCCCTAGACATTATTGTGGAAATTCTAACTATGACAATAAGGCAACAAAAGAAAATAAAAACAGTCTAGACAGTGACTCACATCTGTAATCCCGGCTACTTGGGAAGTGAAGAAAGGGATAATTGTGATTTGAAGCCAGCCCTGGGCAAAAAGTTATCAATATTCTATCTCAAAAAATAAGCCATGGCACATATTTGTCATTTCAGCTACTTGAGAAACCCTAGGTAGTAGGCTCATGGTCCAAGACGGCCCCAGACAAACACATAAGATCCTATCTGAAAAATAAAGCAAAAAGATCTTGGGGCATGGCTCACATGGTAGAGGCCTGACTTGCAGAAGACCCTGAGTTCAAGACCCTGAGTACTACCAAAAAAGAAATAAAATCAATAAAGCATGCATGGAATGGAAAGGAAGAAACAGACTCTCCTCATTTGTAAATGCCAGGATGTCCAATATAAAAATTCCCCAGGATCTGGGAGTGTAGCTCATTTGTAGAGCTCTTCTTTGGCATGCATGAGGATCTGGATTTGATTTCCAGTACTGACATCTCTCTCTCTCTCTCTCTAGACAGATATAGATAAAAATATAAAGATATGTATATATCCTTATCTATTTATATCTCCAGGAATTTATTTTTAAAATATGAGGATAAATTTGGATTAAGCAAGGTCACAGAACACAAATTCACAAAATCAACACACAAAACAGTAATTATTCTTTGAACCATTTGATTCCAAATAGTATTTTGCAAAAATTATAAAAGCTCCCTACAAAAAAGATGAATACCTGGTAACAAACCTAGGCAAACTGTAAGGTAGTTATATGCTGAGAATTATAAAATTCTGATAAAGGAAATCAAAGAAAATTTAAATAATAAAGAGATATGCCTTAGACATTTGAGTTAGAATACTCAATATGGAAAAGATTCAATTATTCCTAAATTAATCTACAGATTTAACACAGTTTTGACCAAAATTACAGTTTTTTTAAGTAAATATAGAAAAGATGATTTAAAAATTTTATCAAAAGGCAATAGTTAATTAATAGTTAAAACAACCTTGAACAAGAAAAGCAAAGTTAGAGAACAGTGCCTGAGTTCTAACAAGACATACAGCTATGGTAATAAAAATAGTGCAATATTGGCAAAGAGATGGATTCATCGATCAGTCTAGAACAGTTCTGGAACAAGTTACAGAATCCAAAAATAGATCTATACAAATATAACTGTTAGAGTTTTGAAGACAATGTGAAAATAATGGAGTAGAGAAAAATAGCTTTTGAAAAAATAAGTGTTGCTATAATAATTGGATACCCATATGCAAACAGAAAACAAAAAAATGAAGTTCACACTTTACACCAATATTAACCCAAAGTAAATCACAGATCTAAATGGAAAACCTAAAACTGTAAAACTTTTAGAAGAAAATGTAGCAGGGAATCTCCATGACACAGGGCTAGGCAAGATATCAAAGAGTTTTTAGACACACACCAAAAGAACAATTCATGAAATATTAAGTTGAATTTAATAAAAAATTGAATCTTTTTCCTTTTCTGAAGGATACTGTTAAAAGAATGAAGAAATATACTTAATATCAGAAGAAAATAATTGCAGTTTTGTATCTAACACAGGACTTGTAACTAAAACAGAAAAATAACTTTCAAAATTCAAAATTAAGAAAATGAAGAGCCTAACTAAAATATGCGTAAATGAACAGATAGTCACCAATGAGGATATGTGGAAGACAAACATGCATATGAAGTGATATTAGACATTTCTAGCCATAAAATTTGAAAATTTCCAGTCATGAATTTGATAATAAAAATCACAATGATTAGATAAAAATATTGAAAACACTAAGTGCTGATGGCATGCTAAGGAATTGTAACTCTCATACATTGCTTGGGAGAATGTGAAGAGTCTCAGCCACTCTGGGATAGTTTAGTAGTCTTTTTAAAATAAAATTAAACACATACTTTATAACCCAACAGTCCTATATTTTTGTATATACTGGGGAGAAATGAAACAAATTCACAAGATTTTATTCACTAACATTTGTAACAGCTCTATTAATAATTACCTTTACTAAAAACAACCAAAATATCTTAAATGAGTGATAGATTTGAACACCTATGCTGGAATATTTCTTAGCAAGAAAAAGGAATGAACTAGTGATCTATAGAAAAACCCATATGGATCTCAAATACAGTAAGTTGATTGAAAGATGAAGATCTGAAAAAGTTGCATATGTGGCATTCTTGAAAAGACAAAACCATAGTGCTAGAACATGGAGAGCCCCTGTAACCAATACCTAAGAACATGGCAGTGGCCATCCCATCCTTATCACTACTTATAGGGGAGTTGGAGGTATATAGAGGACTATAAAGGAAAAGAAATGACCATGAGACAGCACTAGCACAGATAAGCTTTATTTGGACAGCTTTACAAATTAAAGGAAGCCTTTCACAGCATGACACTGTCCAGAGGTTATGGTATAGGTTCCCACTCAGAAGGGGAAGAGAAGGGAAGTTCTGAGGGGGAGAGAGGACTTAGGAGAGGAAATCTGTGTGCTTAGGTGATGTCCCTCAGCAGCTCAGTGGAGATTCTCTAGGCCACAGGATTCTACAAGGCAGTAGCAGGTCTTTACTGATCTGGGATTTATCTTATCTATGGCTAGAAGATGTGTGAAATTTCATGGAGTGTGCAAAGAAAGCAGTCTCTAAATAGCTAAAGTTCTGCTTATTTGTGTTATTTTTTACAACAATTGGACATGTGAAAATTTGGGTTTGATGTTAGGCAGGCACCAACCTGTGAAGAAATAATACAACCTAGGATCAATATTTGGCAACTCTCTCTGGCTCATTAATATAACAATTTGGTAATGAATAGAGACTGGAAGAAACTCAAGTACATAATATAAAAAGTCCATGCCTTAAAGAGGCTTTGAGTAGAAAAGAAGACATTGAAGGCAATTCTAGAAAGGACTCAAAAGGAAAGAGGATCATGTTATTAGAAACCAAGAAAATTATATATAGCTGAAGGGTTATTATACAGTAGTAGAAAACTCAGCTAAATTATGTTCAACAATAGTGGGAAAAACAGAAATTGGTGGCTTTTGGCCTGTTCAGGTTGTAAAACTTGATAAAATAGAGTTAGTCCACACTAGAGAAGCGCCCTCTGGAGAGAAGGCGAAGGGTATGGCTGAATAAACTTTTGTTGAAGTAGTTAGGCAAGTGGCTCATGGATATACTCAACCACCTCAGCAGATACCAGGAAAAGAGATGTTGCAATCCCAGAAAGATCTGTGGAGGATGACCCTTGTCACATATTGTGGATATGAGGGAGACCCACAATATTTTTGATAATATTGTATCTGAGGCAACACTGCTGGATTGCACTAAAAGGGAGAGTGAAAGAAGAAATGAGAAGAAAGGATTGGGTTTCCAAAATAACACTGGCAAGAATTTGCAACTGCAGCTCTTTCTTATATAAAAAGGAGTATTGACTCCAAAGCAGAGCCACTGCAGGTGGGTCAGAGGCCCAGGGAGCTGCCATAGTCTCAGACAGCACAGCATCCAGAAGCATGTATTATCCATAAGCCCTGAAACCTAATGGAATTTTCCTCCAGGTATTTTATACTTGGAAACAGTGACTTATGGAGAACAATTTTGTCCCAGAATGGATTAGACCCAGAGTGTAATCCATACCTGATTTACTCATTGAACTTGGAACTTTTAAGCTGATGATATTTACAAGAGACTTTGTACCTAGAGTTGATGTTATAATGGGTAGAGACTTTGAGAGATGTTGGAATAGTGTGAATATATTTTATATGTGGAACAGATATGAATTTGAGATAGTGGTGCCAAGGGTGGACTGTAGTGGATTGAATGGTGTCACCCTCAAAGTATATGTCTGTAAAATGTGCTTAAACTACTTTTGTTGAAAATAAAGACTCCTTACTTAGGCCCTTGAATTAACTAAAATCAGGAGAAAAGCTTGACATCTTTGCCTCCACTTTGTATTTGTCTTCTTTCTAAGCCATTCACTTCATAGTCCCCTTGGAATCCAGGAAGAAAAGGACTTATCAATAACATATTTAGAAGGAGAAAGGGAGAAAATTGCCCAAAGAAAGGGAACATCAGAGTGTCCCCCACTCCCAAAACAACTGATAATAATGGTCAACCAGGCCCCACCCAGCCAATCTGACCATCAGGCCACATTTGTGACTGGGAATATTTAACTATACATACCATTTGTCCCCTGTCTTAATTCTTGGTCTATTTAAAGCTCAAGGTCATGTCTATATATGGTCTATATGAAGATGTGCTGAAGTGCCTCTTGCTATGTATGACATGTCCTAAGCAGTGTAATAGATCTTTCTCTGTTCTTTACTGTGTCTCTTTATTTGGCAGATAGGGGCAAGCAGCCAGACCTGGCATGGAGAAAGCCAAGGAAGTTGGGTCTGGGGTTCAAATCCCCAGTTCCATGTCTACATTCTAATCTCCAGATCCTGAGGATATGACCTTATTTGGAATTGTCTTGGCTGATGTAACTAATGAGATCAACGTGGATTGTATGAATTGATGTAATCCAACAACAAGCATCCTAAAAATGATGCACAGAAAAGTGACACATAGGGAAATAAGAGAAGGCCATAAATGACAGGGATTAGAGTTGTACAGCCACACAAGCCAAGGAATATTTGGAGCCATCAGTGAGAAGGCAAGGAATGGTTCTCCCCTAGAGCATTCACAGACAGCAACAGCTTGATTTTGGAGCTCTGGGGTTCAGAACTATGAGATAACACTAACTACTGTTGTGTTAAGTTACCAACTTTGTGATGATTTGGTAACCCTAGGAAACAAATATATCTACTTTGTTATTATAGACTTAGAGTTCTAAGTAACTCACATTATGGGTAAGCTAGCATTATGGAAGAGCACTGATGCACATTTGGTTTCTTTGTGTACATTTGGGAGTCTGGAACTCTTGGGTCTGGAATGATTGGGACGTGGAAATTACAGCCTTAAGTTTATTAAGACTTCTTCATAGTTCTTATGAATAGCAAACTTTTAGAAAAAGCTGAAGGTCGTATGTCACATCCAATTTTGTATCTTATTGGGCAATTCCTCTGAAAAATGGTATTTTGTTTAATCTTCCAGTTTGTGGCAGGATTAGTTCTATAATGGAATGTATATAGTTCTGGTATATCATTAGGACATGACAACAGGGCAAACTTTATGAGCTGATTTTCTCATTTATGAAATAAGAAAGTGCAAACATCTAACTTGCAGAATTGTTTATTTTACATGACAAAGAATGTGCATATGCTTTTTAAGCTCTGAAGCACCACACAGTATACTTTAAAGCTATTAATATTGTTAGATGATTTTAAGATGAAATGTTAACTTGTATGCTCTACATTAACATTTTTCTCAGTTCTACTCCATTGGACTCACTCATGCAATCATTAAGTCAACCATCTCAACAGCTTATCAGTGTGTACAATTTTGGATTACTAGCATATTCCAGACCATCATCCAAATACAGGCTAAACAGTTTGTGTCCAGTTTTTGACACCATTAAAAAGAGGAAAATGTATTTGGAAAACTGTGACTAAACAGCTTTTTTTCAGATATTCATGTATTCAGCAAGTCAATCCCAATGGGGATGACCTGTGACATAACAGAACCAGTCAGTTATTTTGATGTTTTTCTTATTGGCAAAAGGTTGGTCTGGGGCTTTTGTTTGTTTCCTTTTTTTTGTTGTTGTTGATAATATTAACTATTCAATCCTGTCTATCTTAATTATAGAACATCCCTATGGATAAGGGGAAAAATCTAGATGCCAACTAAAAATCTCAGCTAAAAATCTGAATAAACATTCCAGAACTGTTTCTCATATTTGAATTTTTCAGTTTTAACCTGCATTTTAGATGTTGCTGATTATAGCCTTGCAAATTAATTTCAATCAAATGGAGACTTTGGTTTTTGCAAGAAATGTCAGATAGAATAAGGTAAGAAAAATATGTCAACTCTCACTGTTTATGTTACAGCCCTTAGGTCCAAAATAATAGAATGAAAGGCTATGTAAATTTTTTTTATGTAAAACAATTACTTCTCATATCTGATTCATTACCATATAAGCCATGTTAACGCATGGTAGATTCATTTCCTTTATTTGCTTTCTCTGAAGGCATTTTTTTCACTTTACTGTTTACTGCTTGTCCAATATTTTGTTTTTTCTACTATTCTTTGTTCAAACTGCAAAAATCTGAAATAAAAATATAATATAGAAGTATAGGCATCAGCTAGCATTTTCATGGCATATGGTACTTCAGATACCATATGTACCAGTGTTTAGTGATTCTGGCAAAGAGGCATAGAATGGTGAAATCCAACTGCCAGGATTGCTGAAAACAAATATGTAAATCTCCAGGGCTTTTGTTATTCATAACATACCTCTAACACAGCACATACAATATGCTGTTCATTCTGTAACTAGTATAACTAATAAACCACATTTTCCTCTCTTATTTTGTAAGGCTTCTCCCAGTTTGTGTGGTCTTCTGCCTCTAACCTTGAATCTCACTATTGAACTCTGTAATGCATGAAACTCATATTAATGAAAGAGGCCTAGGGGAATACACTCATTCATCCTTTTTCAAGGGCATTTATTTATTTTTCAAATTAAAATCCAAACTCTTCTGCAGGCCTTCTGTGAAACAAAGAAAATACACTGGGCATGTTCTCTAGACAACACACAGTCATGAGGCAAAAGCAGATAACACCAGGAAAGAGTAC
Organism: Castor canadensis; assembly: GCF_047511655.1. Taxonomy (NCBI): domain Eukaryota; kingdom Metazoa; phylum Chordata; class Mammalia; order Rodentia; family Castoridae; genus Castor; species Castor canadensis. Next base: position 88,645,731 of record NC_133394.1, read on the forward strand.
TTTGGGAAGGAAAACAAAAATAGATTTTTTTGCTATGAGGCTGTCCTCTGGTTTCCGTAACACTGAAGTCCTATAGCATGTAATGTGAGAGGAGGTCTGTGGATATAATTAATTTGAAAAGGGAAACAATAGCAATTTTCATACTGCTACAAGCATTCAAGCCAGTGTATAATAATGACAATTTTGAAATAATCACAATTTAGAGAATAAAAGTTGGTTGTATTTTACTTTGTTTTCTCTGCTACTTTGGACATAGCTGATGGGCAAGAGACATCAGCTTCTCCTTTCAGTTTTGTAGACAAGTAGTCCCCACAAAGTGGAAAAGACAATTAGAGTACTCAGACGTCATTATTTTCCACTTGTCAACACAGAAACTGTTTAACCTTTTTGAGCTTGTTTCCATATATGTGACGAGGATAATATCTTCCCTGGGGATATTATTGAGGATAATATGTGATAATCTTTGTGAAAGTGCACTTATTCAGCATTATCATTATTAAAAAGAAACCATCTGTAGATTTTATGGTAGTTTAGAGACCTAAGGAGGCTTGTAGTACTTACCATGGGGTAATTTTCTGTATGCACAAAAGTATAAGAGGAATATTGGACATGGAAAATTGTGAGGAGCCAGTGAGATGGTCAGCAGCGAGAATGACTCCTTCTGGATTAATTCTTTTAGAGCAAGTCAAATGAAATTGACATTTTTTAGGTCAAAAATTACCTAATGTACAAAAATTAATTTCATTTTCCTTAGCTGTTTTGATAGATTGATTCTTTCTTTGTCCCTTTCAAGCTACTGCAGTTAGCTAGTAACTAGGATAACAGTTGATTTTTATTGCTGCTTATTAGCTTTTTTCCTTCCCATCACCCCCAGTGGTTAACACATTATTTTGACTTTGTTCCTGAAATGTATCTCAAATGTGAACTTTTATTTCTACTGCCACTGCTTTAGTTCATACACTCATTTCTTGGTGAGATCATTGAAATATTTTCCACCTTATATTCAACCTAATAATCTCTGTGGCAGCAGCAATGATCATTTGAGGGGTTTGGGAGGAAAAGTAGGAAGATGGTCAACAGGGCCAGTAAACCATCTCCAGGTTCAGTCTGAGATCCAAGACATAATTTTGAACAGATTAAGAGAAGGTTGGAAGAGTTGAATACTTAGGAAGGGGATGCTAAGAGCAAGATGAGATAAAAAATTTAGGGAACTCTAGTATAAACATTGGAATCTCTATTAAAATTGTACCCTTATAGTGTTGATAGTTACTAGAGTTAGGGATAAATCTCTTCTTAAATTGTCTGGCAAGATTGATTTTTAGGGGATGCTTGAGGACTTAGACTTTCTTTTCTTTATTTTTTTTTCTTTTTGAGATAATGTCTCACTATGTAGCTCAAACTGACCTTGAACTTGTGATTCTCTTGTCTTAGTCTTGTCTAATGCTGGGATTAGAGGTATGTGCCACTATGCCTGGTGAGAGGTTGGATTTTCCATAGAACATGTAGATGGTATTATATTATCGATGACTGTGGAAAAATTCCTAAATGGTTCCTGAAATCTCTGAATGCTACCATGCAATATTTTTTCCTCCCAAGGCTACTGATAGATCAACAAATTGTTTTGCCTAAATAAGGTGGTCCAAGGTTGATGAGCTCTTTATATATATATATATATAAATAAATAAATATATATATATATATATAATTCTGTCATTGAATTGGAAGAAAAAAATGAATAAAATTCATTTATAAAATCTCCTTTTGTTTAGGAATTATATTGCATTGGTATTTTGATGTGTTTAAGTTCCAGTGTAAAATAGGGAAAACAACTCATCTGTGAATTCCAAAAAAGATAAAAGGAAGTTACAATTGAGTTTCACTACAGGTGAAATAGATCCAAATGCTTCCTGAAAAAACAATAGTATGTGTAAAAATAATTTCTTTTCTTCCAAATATGATAGATAAAACAAGCCTACAGAGAACCAGAAATTAGCAATTAGCAATCCTTCTACCATAGGGAACCACTTATTGAGAAATAATACTAACTCAGGGAAACAAACAATTAAAAGTTGTCATCTGCAAACAGATGTTTGCCTTAGAGAAGAAAGCACTCTGTGATTCAGCAGAAGCAGAAATAAAATGCTATTCTGCTTTTATTATTGACCTGGATCTAGTGAGATTGTCTGTTCTACTAGAGAAGTGCATTAGTAAAAAATAAAAGTATAATAGTGACAAAATCTTTCCAAATAGCTTATCTTTGATTAATGAATCAATGAATTGATTATTCTATCAACACCCAAGAACTAGTTTCTGTAAGAGGCATGGAGAATAAAATATAAGTATGACATAGTTTCAACTATCAAGAACTTATAGGATAGCAGGGGAGGAAGAAGAGAAAGACCAAAAGATGATGCAAGGCCCATTCACGGTATGAGAGAAAGTGATCCTCTCTACCTGGACTGCCCAGAGAAGGCTCCACATGAAATTTATCCCAGCTTGATCCCAGTTTGGAAAGACATTTATAGTCAGAGAAATAGCATTTAGCACATATGTAAAATCCAAAAGAGCCATATTAGAAGGACCAGGACTTAAAAAATTGGGATTTCTGGAAATAATATGTCATAACAAGATGAACCTAGGATATGAACTAAAAAAATAGAGACTTTGGAAACTGACAACTGCAGTTACTACATTTTATTACTAATTTGAAGAACAAGAAAATTATTGGTGATCCAACTTTTGTGCTCTGCTAACTAATAAATGCAAAGCATAAATTGACTTCAAAGCAAAAATCTGGCACATTTACAAATGACAATTGGTAGTAATATATTTGTAATTCTGGATTTGCTCCACCTTCTTATCCATCCATTTCCTTCATCCTGTAATGTGCATGTTACTAAATGTCTCCATACCTAGTATATGTCACTGTGTTGTGGCTACACCAGGCAGGGGTTTAAGAGCACAATTTACTGTGAATGACCCCAGGATTATACCAGGACATTTCTTGGATCCCAAAATTGCAAGGTTATGTCCTTACTCTAGCTTGATTTTCTCCATCCTTGAAATGGCCAAAGGAAGTGACTCTTCTGATAAATACTGGCAAAAAGCACAAAATGAAGAAGGGTTTCTCTTTCAGATTCAAAGAGAGAAATGAATTCAATATGCCTTTTGTTCATCAGCTGGAATAGAATGTTATTATTATTTTTGCATTTTAAAGTATTATCTTTTCCCTATGTTCTTATTATCTTCTTCTGAGACATGTAGAGTTGCTGATGGAAAGTACATGATAACGTAGATAAGGTTTGTGGTTAGGAGGCAGGATCTCAACACTATTCCATCAACATGATGCATTTTCTAAGCAAACAATTATTTATCATTATAATGGCCTACATAAAAACTCAAGTACAAATGTTGCCAATAATGATTTCATGAAGTATCTCTATATATCCATCTATCTCTACATATTGTATAGAATATTTCAAAACAAACACACACAATATATGCATGTACACACACTCACAAAAACTTTTGGGAAGAACCAAACTTTTATGAACAATTTGCCAACAGAATAAACAATCTTGACTATAATGCAAAGCTTGCCAAGTCCTGTCAGAAAGCTCTGTGACTTAATGCAATTCTCAAATGGTGAAGAACCACTAAAATAACCCCTTCACTCAGACTCCCGTGATTCCCTGCGGGGAGCCTTCACTGGAGTTGTCATTGTGCAAAAGCATCAAATTTAACATATAGATATAGGGAGTGAAGTCATGTGTGTGTGTGTGTGTGTGTGTGTGTGTGTGTGAGCTCACACATGGGTGAGAGCATGTATACATGTTTAAGAAGAAGAGCTGATATCTTTGATCTAACAAAGTATATATGAGTAATTGGGGGTAGGAATTCAATGACTTTCACCCAATAGAATCTAAATTTTATTACAAATAATTGAAAATTTTCATTCAGGTTATATTCATGAATTTTTAAAGTATGTGTCCTGTAGGAAAAAATAATCATATAGAACACTATTTTTCAAATGGTAGATTGTAATTCATTAGGAGGTTATGAAACTTACTTAGTTCTGAGTAGCATTTTACAAAATGAGTAGAAAACTATGAGAATAACATGTAGTAAACATAAGTACTTTCCTTTTGTGAAGTCCTTATTTTATGTATGAATGTGTGTGTGTGTTGTGTATTAGACTATGATCTCCACTTTAAAATGTGAGTTGTAATAAAAAGAAACTTCAAAGCTCACTAGCATTGAGTCTGTATCTTAATTTTATGTTCAGTACAATATTCTCATACTGGAGATGGTGAACTCCCTGAAAGCAAGTTTGAATGTATTTCATCTTCACACCTTCTCCAGCCCCAGGAGTTGAAGAGCACTCTTAGTTGAAGATCACTAAATAGTTATCAAACAAATGCTAACTGCTCCAGATGCTTGTGTCTAAAAGGATAATAAAGATAGTAGTTTGCATTGATATAGCACTTAATACTTTTCAGAGCACTTTCCCATCAATGATCTCATTGATAATTCAGAACTATTTTTTTGGAAGGAAGCATACAAAATGCTGCATTAGTAAGTTTCATTATCTCTCAACTGTTTCACATTTCAGTGGAAATAGCCCCAAGTTGAGAATTATTGATTTAACACTATTGTTGAAAATGAATTGACTTTACATATGAGTCTTTATTTCTGTCTGGCATTTGTTGTGTTTCACTGATCTATAGTTCTACAATTATATAAACATTTTCTCAGTGCAATTTTATATAAAGTTTTCAAGTCAGGTAGTAATTTCAAAAAGAACTATCAGTTTTCAACTTTTTGTTGGTTCCTTTGCATTTCCGTATAAGTATTAGAATTAGAAATTACCAATTTATAGAAAGAAGTTCTGCTAGGATATTGGTTAGCTTGAAATTGGATATATAGATCACCGACAGCTGAACAATATTGAGTCTTCCAATCCATGGTATAGCTCTTCAATTATTTTGGTATTTAAAAATTTTCTCAGCAATATTTTGTATTTTCTGTGTATAAGACTTGCACATTTTTAATCACATTTAATCACAAGTACTTCATGTTTCTGAGTGTGATTATAAATCATAGATTTTTCTAATTTCATTTTGAAGTGTTTGTTGCTAGAATACAGAAATAAAATTGGTACTTTTATGTTGACCTTCAATCCTGTGACTTTCATAGCTCAACTAGTAGCTTTTCTGTAGATTTGTTAGGATTTCTACATAAATTTTGTATCCTCTACATAAACTATGTGAAAAACACCTTAATTTTTTTCCTTTCCAGCACAAATTATTTTCTACATTTTTACTGCCTTATTTTCCTGGTTAGGATCTCCAGGGCAATGTTAAGTAAAAGTGCCGAGAGCAATCATTTTTATTTTATTGTAAGTCCACCATTAGGTATTGTACTAGTGATAACCTTTTCATAGGTACTCTTTTCAGATTGAGGTATTCAGTTTGGTCAAATGTCAATTAAATAATCATTTTAGCAGTTCAATTATTATGTGCCTTGGCTTGATTTTCTTCCAGTTTGTCTTACTTGAAGCCATTGAGTTTATTGGATTTGTGAAGATAGGATTTTGAGCTTATTTGGAAATTTTCTGGTTTTTGTTCCAGTTGTTTTCTGTCTCCACCTATTTCCCTCTGGAACTCCCATCACTTGTATGTTTGATAAGGTCACTAAAGCTCTTCCCAGTTGATTTTCAGATTTTTTTCCTTTTATCTTTTGTTTTGAGTTTATCCTGCTATGTCTTCCAGTTCACTGATACTTTTTTCTCCAATGGCTAGTCTTTAATTGATTGCATTCCAGGTATTTTAGTTTTCATTTCAGGTGTGGATAAATGACATTGGTATCTGTATGGTTCTTTCTTTCCGTCCTAGGGAATGAAAATTATTTCCAAGCAGTAAGCCATTATAAATGTAGGGCTCAACTTGTTTGCTTCCATCTCTCTCAGGGATCACAGTCTTGTTATGTCCTTTATCCCATGTCTGAAAATTGTTTCTTTGTATAATTGTTTAAAATGACAAAAATAGCAAGAGGGTATATGTGGTGTATGCTATTTAACCTAGTCAGAATTTGAAGGCTACTATCTATCTATCTATCTACATATGAGTTTATTTTTCAGAGAGGGGTTTGGATTTTGGTTACAGATGGCCTCAGACCACAATCCTCCCAATCTCTGCCTCCCAAACAATAGCTGGGATTACAGGTGTGAACCACTAGGCACTCATGTATAATATTATTTTTAATATCTGCATAGCATTCCATTTTATGGAATTTTCACAATTTCACTAGTTTTCTGTTGTTTAGGAAAGTCCCAGTTTTCCAATTGTGAAAATATTATTAATATTGTGAAAATATTATGCATGAATATTTCTACATTTATTTAAATATTTCTTTAGATGAAATGTCTTAATCAGACTATTTTTGCTACTTGTATGGATATTACTTATCCCATGTAAAATAAATGATGGGATTTAGTTAGGAACTAAGTAACAGTCTTCTCAATTATTCAATCTTTAAAAACAAACTGGTATGTAATATGAAGGAATGGTGGTTAAAGGCTAATTGGCACCTTTGCTACCTGGAGAAGGTGGATTAGATGGTGTAGGCTAAATGAGCCTGATAACTGAGCATAGTGCCAGCAGAATTGTCCAAAGTTGGATATAATTGTCCAAGCTCTGCTAATGCTAAACCAGGGGAGGCTTCACTTCTACCTGTCCCTAGAGGAGTTATGTTTGTCCCTAGTGGAAATCCACTATCAGAAGTTTCTGAGGAGGAAACAAGAAAAAGCTGAACTTACTCTTCTAAAACCTTCCAATCAGGTAAACCATTCCACTTCCTGGGGGAGATGGAGTAAAGTTGTATAAAAGAAGCCAGCCATTACACTTCTTAAATTCCTTTAATATGAAATAAAACATCAAGAAGGGGTAAAAAACATTTGCTTGCTAGTACCAAATTAACAGGTATTAGTTATTGATAAATTACCATGTGCCGAGTAACATGCACTCTCTCATTACCTTAATTCTGTAACATGGATACCATTGTTATCCCACTTTTGCAAGAGGTCTGTTTGAGGAGGATATAAATCTGCTTGGTAGAGCTCACAGCATTTCTCAGAGTGTAGTTTGTAGGCCACCTTTATACAAAGTGCCCAGGGAGATCTTTAACTGGAGTTGTAGTACAACTTCCAAAATTTGTGGAAGAGTATATTTGATAAAATTTTCATATAATTGATCTTAGTTTGCACCTACAGCCACTGTTCTCAGTTGATAACAGAAAAATCACTCTACTAGCAGTCAGTTAAATTCAAGAATTTATAAATGACTCAGTAATTGTAGGTTTAAATTTATTCAGATTCAGAGTTCTACTCTACTTCCATTTCCTGAGGTTGAATCTAGGCTCCAGAACTGTTTATTTATTTTGGCTGTTTTTTTTTTAAATTATTGTGCCAGGTGGGGGTACATTGTGGCTTTATAAATGTTAGTACAATATACCAAATATATCATACTTGAATTCACCCCTTCCATCATTCTCCTTTATCTCTCACTCTCCCCATTCCTGGAATAGTCTCAACAGGTATCATTTTTCCATTTACATGCATGTATACGCAATATTTGCACCATATTCACCCTCCCACACCCTCTCCTCATATCCTCCTCCTTCCTACTGGTACCAAGCCCCCCAGGTAGGACCTGTTCCGTTCTCCTGCTCTATGATTTTGTAAAAGAAAAAAAAATGACATTTCTGTTTGTTTAAAATAGCTATACAAGGAGTTTCCCTGCGACATTTCCATGTAGATATATACATATATGTACACACACACATATATATAATAAGGTGAATTGGTTCATCTCCTCTATTCATTTTTCTTCTTTCTACCTTATTTGTTTATTTATTTTTTATGTGTGTGCTTAGTTTTTAAAAAAATTATATTTATTGTTTTACTGGGGGTACATTGTGACATTTACAAAGATCTTACAATATGTCATATTTGAATTCACCCCTCCATCATTCTTCTTTATTCTCCTTTTCCTCATTCCTGGAATAGCTTCAACAGGTCTCATTTTTCAATTTTCATACATGAATACATAAAATTTCAGAGTTATTTTTAATGATTCTGCATCATCAAGAGTTTAATCTAAACTGTCTTTGAACTCTTGATCTTTTCTGAGAAGGAATTCCACATTTAAACTTACTATGGTTTGGGTCAGAATGTCCCCAAAAGCTCATGTGTTGAAGGCTTGGTCCTGAGATGATGGTTCTCTTGAGAGGTATTAAAAATTTTAGGAGGTTGTGTCTAGTTGGAGAAGGGGGCATGCTCTTGAACGGTATATTAGGATCCCAGCCCCTTCTCCTCTCTTTATCTGTTTCATGAGGTGAGCAGCTTTGCTCTACTTCATGTTCTACTCTATGATGCTTGACCTCACCTCAGCCCAAGCATTGGGGCTAGTGGACCATGGTCTGAAACATTTGAAACTGTGAGTGTTGTAAATTGTTTTGTCCGGTATTTTGTCACAGTGATGGAAAGTTGACTAATATAGCACCTAATCTGTTCTTCCTCTGCAAGGCTCCTTTTCCTCCCAGTGGGCAAGCTCAATCTATTTTTGGACAGAGGGTAGGTGGAGAATAGAGGACTATCTGGCTCTTCCCCAAATCTATTGTTTATGGTATATCTTTGGTTTTACTTTTCAAAACAAGCCTTTCCCCCTGTTTTAAAGCAACAGGTTCTGTGGAACTTAAAGATCTATTGAAAACTAATCTATACTAATTAAGATTAAAATTAAGGACTAATTGTCCTTAATTTTTTGTTCCAAAGTGCTGCTGCTTCTTACTGAATAGGGGAAGAACAAGAAGAAAATTTGGTAATAAGGGAGCAAAGTAGGTAGAAAAACCTCAGTTATCCCAAAACAGTAACTACTTTTGTGACAAAGAAGTAGTATATTTTGAATCAGAACCTCTGGGCTAGCGAATAAGCTCTGGATAGCAATGATCACTTTAGCGGATTTTCCCATTTAGACATCATCTCTGATGGACTGCAGAGGGTTTTGAGGACCCTGGAGATGGTCTGCTAGGTGTCATAATGATATGGATAGTTGACTGCTCAAACTAAACAAACAAATTTACTCTGATTTTTCAGAATGCATCTGCTAGAAAGTAAAGGAGCCTTCTGCAACGTGTTTTGTCTTCTTTCTTCTTTCTGCACTTTCACCAGGATCTCTATTTTTTTTAACTTGTATTTTTAGTCCTTTCTACATTAGATTCCACTTCTCCCTCTCCTGATGTGGGGAGTGAGTTTGAATTGGGTGAAAAGATGAATAATTACTGGGCTCCTTTGATGTTCCTGAAACTTTCTATGATCTCAGTTAATCTGTACAACATTTAGCTAATTCTCAGAAGGATAAGTAAGTTGCTCAAGATCGCACAGGTAGCAGGTGGCAGAGCAGGATTAAAATCCAAATCCATCTGGCAGTAAAGCTGGGCTTTAATTACTTGACTTTGCTGTCTTCCATGACAGGGTTTAGCAGTCCCTTTATCACCCTTGGTCCCTTATTACCAGCACTACCTCTACTTCCCAGCCACAGAAAACCCAATCCTCACTTTTGCCTTTCCCCATGCTATCAAATTGTGTCTGCAACGGTAATTTTTTGTGTAGTATTACCTTTGTAATTTTAGATTTCCATTAACTGTACTCTTTCTTATATAGCATTTTGCAAAGTACTCTGTAGAGTTGTGGGTATTTTAGGGCTTTTTGTTTAATATTGATGTGGATTTGGAATTCAGGCTCTTGAGTGGTCAAGTAACCTTGAAATTCCCATATTACTCTTTTTTCATAGTTTTAAAAAATGTGTTAAGACCAATGTCATAGTTTTAAAAATGATTTAAATACACAAATTTTTTTTCTCTGAACAAACTTCTTTGGGTTGGTAGCTAAAGAGTCCCTTTATGTGAAATTAATTTTCTTAGTAGCATTTTAGTTCAGAGTGGCTGAATTACTGAAAGAAGACATAGGACTGATATAGGAGTGGTGAGTAGGGGGACAAGTTTCCAGAGGGAAGGACAAGGGACGAGGAAGGTTATTGTTCACCAAGGTTATTGCTCACTATTTGGCCACCTTTCAAATTCCCTGAGGTCCAAAATCCTCTAGCTTTTTCCTGGTCTCAGGTCAGTGCAGCTGACTATGTCTTAAGGACTCTCCTGTCTGTGGAGCCTGCTGTGTCCATTTACTTGCCTTTCTCTTTCATATAGGTGGAAATATATTCTTCTTGATGTATACTAGCGGTGCATTAAAAAGTAGATATTAAAAGCCTGTTTTCCCTTAACAAGTGAGGGAAAGTGTTGGTTCTATTATTCTTGGATGACATTAAATCCACATATAGTGGGAGTGACATTCACATACAACTTCTTGAGTACTCTTGGCTGCATGGTTTAGACTGTGTAGTGACAGAATTTAAACTTGCCAATTAAAATTATCTCAGTTTCTTCTGATTTTAAACAATCCAATTTTATATAATTATTCAGATATTTTCAAGTGCAGCATCCTGTGAGGATGTTCCTTCTCCTGTGATACTTGAGAAATGACATCTGGATTCAAAGGGACTTACGTGTACCCAGGGTCATGGGCAAAATGGTGTTTGGTCTCCATGGGGTTTTGGTTTCTCCCTTGCTTCTGGAAACTGTCCTTTGTCTATCAGAATTGTGAGACAGCCTTCAGGAATTACCTGCAGAAGTCTGCATCTTGTGGAATGCACGGTCAAGTCTTTTGGCATAACTAGGGAATAGCCATCCTCTCACAGAACTGGCCCCACCTTAAGTTTTGGCATTATTGCCAGTCTTCAGCAGCTTTAACAATGATGCCATCTCATTTCTGAAACATTCTCCCTGCCAAGCAGACGTTTTGGCTCTCAACTAATTTTCACATATGAATTTCTAAATCTCTTATACATCTCATGAGAGAAAGACACAGAGGGTGAAATTCCAGCCTCCCTCTTTGTGCCTAACAAACACTGGACAGATTCTAATATCCATCAGACACCCTTGGTTGAGGATGGGAGCGAGATGATCTACCAGAGTCCCAAGTAAGAAGGGGAAGAAACTTTTTACTTTCTTTTCTGCTCCCATGTATATTTTATTACACATTCCTCCCCAGAAACAAATGTATTACTTTAGCGTATCTGGGAAATGATCTATGGAAACACTGGTAGGGGTGGGGAAGTGAGACTGTGGAAAGAAGAAAGCCAATAGAGTGTTACCAAGCTACTTATGATGTGGAATGAAACAGTGGAAGGGTGGAAAGAGATGGGGTGTTCATATGCCATGTTCACCAGCAATTGGTTGAGGGTCAATCTTATAGGGCATTCATTTTCAAAAACTCCCTGTCTGCTCTGTGTAGAGGTGGATTAGGCTTCAGTGGCCAGAGAAAGCCATCAGGCAAAGATATGAAGGTGCCATAGTTGGAAGCCAGGCTGGCATGAGCAAATGGTTGGGACATGGCTGCAATATCAATGTTGTCTCCCACAGTCTACTCCTGGCACCACTTGGATGTACTCATGACCCATGATGAGTTTACTCTGTTCTCTCACTGATTCTTCAAATTTGTGGTCATAGCTCTGAAAAAAAAAAACACTAAAACTCTAAACAAACCATTTAATGCAAGAGGGTTAGTGGGGCAAAGTATGGACCTCACTTGTACAATTAATACTAAGGTTGCAACTGAATTTAGTTATCTTTTTCCTCTATTACACATCCTAATTAGTTTCTCCTCACCCATGGTCAACACTTCAGCTTGTTTAGGTTTCTAATTAATGGAAGTATGTCAGTCCTTCAGCCCCAAAGGGTTTGGGCTCTTGGTTACTGTGGCTTTGGCTGGCTGAGGTTTCTATAATTTTCAATTGTTTTCCATTTATCCTTCTCATGAGCCACAGGATTTTTACAAGTGCTTCTTCAAACATACTTCTCCCTATTTCATATCAGTCTGTACAGCAACTGATAATGATGAAAAGGCAGTATCATTACTTTTGTTTTTGCGTGATACAGCCCAATGCTGTATTTAGCTTTAGGTCTGGTAGATTACTGCCATGTTACTTTTGAACGATGGGATCTAGGTCTGAGGACTAACACAGATATGGAAACTGGATCATGAGTTTTCATTGCACTGCATGATGTCAACCACTACTTCCCTTTCTTTTGATTCTTTTTCTACTTATACAGGTGATGCAGTGCCCATATTTTCTCCCTATCCAGCTTGCCACTTGGAACTATAAGCAACTGTTGTATGCATTTGTAGGTGGGACTCTTTAACTGTCATTTCTATATCCATCTTGTCTCAAGTACTACAACCTGGCATCTCTTACCCAATGAAACTAAGGTGCCCAAGTTTCATAGGAGCATGCCTTGTTATTGTCTCTGATTTACAAAGGGCAGTCACATCACTCACTAATCCTGGTGTTTCCTTTCTTGAGTTTCTTTGGGGCCCTCCTGAGACCATAGATAATGGGTTTTCTGGTCATAAATGATAAATCTATTTTGTTATGAGTCTTTCATCCCTTCATCAATATTCAACCAAGACAATTTTAGTAATTCTACCTCATTTACAGCATCTTCTCGATGCATCAAGGATGACACCAGCAGCAAGGTAAAAGTGGTTCAAATAATTTTATTTCTCAGTGTCCTGAGTCAGGGAAGTGTTTGCAGAATAACGAATAACTTTATATCTGTCCCTCCCCTTTTCTACATTCTTAGATCCATATTGGCCATGATCTAAGTACAAATTAACCAGTTTCTATGGCTTTCTTTCAGGTGAAGAACTCTTTTCTTCCACAGGAGAAATAGCACTGCCCTAGTCTGAGCTGGGTGGAGAGTTGTTCTGGATCATTGTTCTAAAACAGTAGTTTTGAAAGTGTGGTCAATGGACCAGTAGCACCACTTAGAAATTTGTTAGAAATACAAATTCCCAAGTCCCATCCTAGAATCACAAAATCAGAAAATCCACAGGTCAGGACTCAGTAACCTATGATTTAACAAACCCTGCAAGTGATACAGATACATGTTAAAGTTTGAGAAATACTTATATAGTGTAGTTTATTTTGGGGGGAAGAGTTCTTTTTTGGCAGTACTGGGCTTTGAACTTAGGGCCTCATACTTGCTAGACAAGTGCTTTCACCACTTGAGCACTTTACCATCTCTTTTTGTGATTTCTTTTTTCTGAGATGGGGTCTCACAAACTATTTGCCCAGTGATCTCTGCCTCCAAAGTAGCTAGTAATACAGGCATGAGCCACCACCAGCTTGGAAGGAAGTAGGGCATCTGTCTCAGGTGAGGCCTTTTCATGGTTTCCAGCCAAGGTGAGACTGTGTTCCTTTATCAAGAAGAGAGTTGATTCTTCTAGGTAAGGAGTTTTAGGAGATCAATGGTTCAAGATTTTCATGAACACATACTACTTGTTCTTATTCTAGATTTTAGGTCTCTCTTTTCCCTATCAGAATTTTGACTTCGGCATAGGGAATTTCCAATGGATTATAAATTCAGCTTTATGTATAATAAAGCTGAAATAAATCCCAATACCATCCACATCCTGATTTTAGCACAGTCTGTCCTTTGGTTGTGAAAGATGAGGGTCTCTTTAACTACTGGCATAATAGAACAATGGTTTTGAATTTTGTTCTGAGTTGATAGTTTTGACTTTGTGACATTTGTTCTTTTACCATGTCAATGCACCACCCCCACATGCCTCCCAGGTCTTATCACTATCATTGTTCCCGTGTCTCTCATGTCCTACAGATCTTGCATATACCTTGTGCAATGAGTGAACTATGTCAGAAACATAGCTTGGGTTTCTCCACAATGTCACAGCCTGCAGGTTGTTAGTTAAGACATCAACATAGCATCCAAGTCAGAGTTGTTGTGGCACCAGGGTGTCAAGCCCAGAGCAGTTTCCAGACTTACTGGATCAGGAGCAACCGAGTCAGCTGAGTCGAGTACAGGGATCTGGCAGAGCTGAAGATCCTGGTGCAGAGTCTGGAGTTTGTCTCCTGTAGATCCCATGACATTGGTGTATGACTCTATACACAAGAGTTAGGTGCCTTTCCTTTTATATGATTCAGGTGAAGGGGTTTCATCATTCCTTGGGCTTATGTGTTCAAATAAGCTCCTAAGCCTGATTTTTCTGATATGGGTTTGATACACCCATGTGTCCATGTGTTACCAAGTTAATTTGATAAATTCATAGGTAGTAATATTTTATTTGCATGAATAAGTTATTTTTCAGCTGAAGCCTCATGGCTTGTATTGGACAGATGGTGATTGTTTACTTACATGAACAAGATGTAGAGTCATTCTGCCTCAGAATTTGCACTCAAAATGGAGCAACTGCATTTTTATAAAATGGAGGCACTTAAGGAAAGGTACAGTCTGAAAGCCACTGCTCTACATAATATGGAGTAACACTGAGCAAGGCTCACCCTGACCTCTGCACCCTTTATCTTCTCCCCTGTTGCCAATCCCAATTCACCATAGGTAAGACATATGTTGCTATGGTACGATAAGAATCACTCTCTGCTTCTATTGCACAGAGCAATGTTACATGGCCTAATTTCATTGTTGACCATTTGAACAAGAACTTAGTTTTTCCCTGCTTATTTACAATTGGAAGTACTAAGATGGATAGAGGTGGATATTGGCTCAACCAACAGCAATGTTTGCTACAAAAAGTGTATAAAATAACATTACCTAACATTAAACACACACACATATGTCATGGCATATGTATTTTATTATATAATACTGTTCAGTTTTTAAGTATAGAATAAGTAGTGGGAAACCAGTTATTAAAGGAGATGATAGAAATTATTAAAACTGGGGATATTTGACTGTATTTAGGTGAGGGTTTGTAAATGGTGGTATTTTTTCTAATACCAACAATGGTTGATAGAGTTGGAGAATTACATATAGACCTTTCTGTACTTGTGGCTCAAGTGGTAGAACACCTGCTTAGCAAATGTGAGGCCCTAAGTTCAAACCCCAGTACTGCAAGTGATAAGAGTGCCTACCTAGCAGGCATGAGGCCCTCAGTTCAAACCTCAATGCTGCCAAAAAAATAAAATGGGTCAAACCCCAGTACCGCCAAATAACAATGAAATCAATATAGCTATTGGGTTGGCAGAGGGGCTCAAGTGGTAAGAGCACCTTCCTAGCAAGTGTGAGGCCCTGAGTTCAAGCCCTAGTGCCACCAAAAAGCAAAAATATACTCACTGCAACTCTATGCAAAATTTTAACAGGATGCCGGTGGCTCACTTCTGTAATCCTAGTTACTCAGGAGGCAGAGATCAGGAGGATTGCAGCTAAAAGCCAGCCCAGGCCAATAGTTCATGAGACTCTATCTTGAAGAATTCCATCATGAAAAAGGGCTGGTGGATTGGCTCAAAGTGTAAGCCCTGAGTTCAAACCCCAGTACTCGAACAAACAAACAAACAAATAAAAAAGCCAGTTCTAAATAGGCAAGGGTCCAAGATTTAAATTCTTTCATCAGTAGGTCACTGAGAAGCCAACTTACAGAGAAAAAAACAGTAATTTACAACATTATTCATATGCTTGCCTAAGGGCTGGGGACATGGCTCAAGTGGTAGAATACCTGCCTAGTAAGCTAGAGGCACTGAGTTCAAAACCCAGCACATTCTGAGCGAGGTCAACCAAGCTCAGAAGACCAAAAATTGTATGTTCTCCCTCATATGCAGACTTTAGATCTAGGGCAAATGCAGCAATGTGGTTGAACCGGGACTACATGACAAGGGGAAAGCACATACGGGAGATATAGGAATAGGTAGAAAACCCAAAACATGAAAGCATTTGATGTCCCCACTCCAGAGAACTTAATACAGAAACCTTAAAGCAACAGAGGTTATCATGAGACGGGGATCTGTAACCAGGGTAAAGACCAGTCAGAGATGAATCAACATAGGTCATAACACATGTACATGAAAGCAATGCTAGGAATATTTCTGTATAGCTATCCTCAACTCAACTAGCAAAAACACTTTGTCTTCCTTATTAGACTTGTCTCTTTTCTTCAACAAAACTAGTAATAAAGGCAGAACAGGACTTGCCTGGAACTGAAGGGGGAAGGTGGGAGAGGGTGGGGGGTCGGGGGGAGAAATGACTCAAACAATGTATGCACATGTGAATAAATGAATAATAATAATAAAAAAGATAGAGGGGAAAGAAATTGCAAGACTCCAGTATGTTTAAGGTAAAAAAATAAATAGCACCCAAATGAAGACATGTTGTAAGTATAAAATATACACCAGATGTAGAAAACTCATTACAAACAGTAATGGAAAAGTCTCAATAATAATTTCATGTCATTAGTAATTTGATAATGCTGATTACATATGGAAATGATTGCTTGGATGCATTGCTTTAAATAATACATATGACTGAAATTAAAAAAAAAAACCCAGCACAACAAAAAAAAAAGAAAAAAAGGCCAAAGTTCATAATAAGATTGCTCAATAATGGTTATTGACCAGAAAAGAGTTTTACAATTCTGTTGACGTGTGTTACTTGGCCTAAATCAGGAAGTTCTTCATTTCCTCATTGGGAAACTATGACTAGTGAGGTTTACGCACCTGATTGCATTTTGTGCAGCAGAATTTGTTAGTGGTTTGCAAAATCTCATTTTAAAAAATGAAACAAAACAATGTCAAACATGTTAGATTAGAAAAATCAATTTGAAACTTGACCCTATAAAGGAAAACTTATTCTATTTCTTCAAACTTCAGAAATTAGCATTCTCTCCTGAAACAGCACAAATGTATGTTTACCCTAATAGCCAGAGATTTTTCTGATACCTTTTCTTTTGATGAGAATCATAATTCCTTAGAGGGAAGCTGTTGCATTGTTTTAAAGCAGGAAAAAGTTAAGATTTGAAACAACAGGTATGAAACACAGTTTTTGATGGAAAGATGCTTTTAGGAATGTCAGGGGTAAAAGCATGGGAAGATAAAAGTAGCTATTTAATGAAAGACCCATTCTTCAAGTTATGAAAAGTTGTGCATTAGAACACAATAATTATTCTTAGTTAACATAAAAAATGTGTGATATCCTATGGATTCATAATGACAAATCAAAAAGAAAATAATTGTATGTGTGAAAAGTTTGAACATGAAAAAGGAAGAGAAAATAAAAGAATAGGAATATTTTAAAGAAATTATTTTGGTGAATGTGGTGGATCATGCCTGCAATCCCAGCACTTGGGAGGTTAAGGAGAAGGATTTTGAGTCTATGGCCAACCTGAGTTACACAGGAAGATCTGCTTCAAAAAATAATTTTAATAACTAGAAGAAAGGTTTTTTTTTCTTCTGTTGAGCATAAAAGTTTTATAAATTATAGTTGTATATGTTTTATTATTGTTATATAGTTATATTAGTTACCCCCTAGGTAAATACAGATAAGCACTACAAAGAACAGTGAGCAAAAAAAATGATTCCAGGTAAAGTAGAAGCATACAAAAGCACTGATCAATACTGGTGGTTACCCATTATCAGAATGACCAGTTATGCACAATGACCAAGTAGAGGCGCTAACTAGGTATATTGAGATAATAGGTTAGCCAAGTGTCTTTCCAAAAAGGATTTATCTTCAAGTAAGTGTCTCCTAGGAGATGAGACTTTTAATGGTTCCACTAAGTATGATGAGACACATTGACCAGAGTGAGTTTTACAATTCTGTTGACATGCGTTATTTGGACTAAATTATGAGGCTCTTTATTTCCTCATTAGGAGACTAGTGAGGTTTACTCACCTGATTGCACTTCATATAGTAAAAATTGTCACTGTCTCTCTCTGACTTTATTGCTTTAATGGAGCCAACTGCTGCATTGTGGGCTGTCTATAGAAGCCCTTGTGACAAGAAACTAAGGTTGTTTCTGGCTGACAGCCAGTGAAGAACTGAGACCTTCTATCCTGTAGCCCAGAGGAACTGAGTTCTACCTACAGGCAAATGAGTGAGCTTGGGCACTCACTCAGTTGAGCCCTGTGATGATTGTATCACAAGGCAGCATCTACATTGTAAACTTGAGAGAAACCCTAAACCACAGAACCCAGCTGAGCTGTGCCCAGATTCTGGATTCACAGACACTGCGAGATAATAGTTTTGTTTTTTTAAGCCACTGTTTCAGAATCATTTGCCATTCAGTCAAATAATAGTACATCAATAAAGATAAGTTCAGGGAGATGGTTAGGTGCATCTTTGTTCAACCTCCAATCAGGTATCTAAGACAGGTAGTGTGGAGTATGCTACCCAAACCAGAGATAAAACTCTTTTCATTTTGGTCTGTCAAGGTGGCTGCTAGGAAGCTATGAGTGCTAAAACTTGGTCACTCATATTTATGAATAAGAACATGCACCAGGATAATAAGAGCTAATAAAGAAAAATGTAAATGTGCAGATTTTAAATTCCAGAAAAATTTCACTGATTTCAGTGTAAGTGCAATAATATATTCCAATTATTTTGTTCATGCATTTTGCATATTTCTTAAGGTGTTTGAAGCATTGAACATTAGGTTATATATGGTAAATTTGTGATTTAAATTGAATTTTAGGGTAATTCAAATAAATAAGCAGTCAATGTTCAAATATTTGGGGGAAACACTGATTTAATAATTCTGTAAATATAGTGTAGATACTTACAGTAATGTTAATTTTAATGCTTGAAGGATTATTACATATTTTATGCTTTCATGAGATAAATAAATTTAACATTAGGGATATTATTCTTGATATTATCCTTGGACATTAAAGATCTGTCAACATTGACCAGTAACTCTGAGGGAGTTCTAAAATTTTTAATTCCTTTCAACTATCAAGGTCTCTTGCAGCTTTCTTCTTCCATTATAAATGAGAGTGACTTTCAAGGTTAAACTTTCATTTCCTAACCGTAACTCAGATTCTAAAATAATTCTCAAATTACCTTTTCAAATTTATTATTACTTTACTGAGCTATATTTGATAAAATTCTATATATTCAAGGTGATATGATACATATGTATACATTAACGAATTATGTAGTATGCAACGATTAATTTCATTAATTGAGTAATCGAGTTTTAATACATTTATCACCCACAATTACTTTTATTTGTGTGCATGTGTGTGTGCTTTTGTGTGTGTGTGTGTGTATGAGAGAGAGAGAGAGAGAGAGAGAGAGAGAGAGAGAGAAGGAAGATGAGGAGTGAGGAGGAGGAGACCAAATTATATTTTAATAGTAATTATTAAAACTAGACAATATTAACTACTGGTCAAAAATTAAAGATGAATTTCATGTATTTGGTGTGCTATTGAACTGGTTTCTTCCATGGAAGATTGAAGCCCAATCCCACTGGAGATCCTCTACAGAGTGGTGTAGAATGCACTCAAATTTTTCCCTTTAAGGGAAACCCAGTGACTCTCACTGGTTGTAAATTGTTCTTGAGAATTCTCATACTTCTGGGTTTCCCTGTGTGCAGGGAACTCTAGTTCAAATGAAAGAATTCCGGATAACTCATTCTTGAGTACCTTTTAGGTAAATAATAATGGTCTGTAATTTGTAGTCTGATAGTGGACTCAAATCTGCCTTAAACAGTTCTGGATGGGACAGATACTCAGAAATGTCTACCCAGCCTGATGGAGTACATAGCTGACTTCCCCCACCACACATCCAGTCTCATTCCACAAAGAAGCAGGTTAACTGGAAGGACATTCATGGTGCCTAGCCATGTCCCTGCTCCTAGAGATAAGTGACATTTGATTGTTGAGTTTGTAAGGAGAAACTAGACAGATGCGTTCCAACCTTCTCAGCTTTCTCTTGGGATCCAGCTGCATAGAGAACACAAACAGGAAGTTTGGCTCCTCTGTCACAGGCTTCGCAGGGGCAGACCTTCCACTCAGGGATGCTGTGGTGGTCCATTGTTTCCTGTGACTGGCCTGTAAGCCAATCTAAGCAATAAGGCAATGTTTTAGGTCTCCTTAATTCCTCTTTTTCTTCTTATTTAGTACAAAATGAGGTTATGAAAGGAAGTAAGGAAGTTATATTAGTTCCACTCCAACATTGTTTTACCTTCAAACCACAGGAGCAGAGTGTGAAATTTACTGACAATTCTTTCCTTTTTGAATACGGTTCTTACAGATGCTATTATATGAGTTCTCATCAGGAATGTAGCCCCTCTTCTTCTGATTTCACATCTAGAGTTAGATTTACATTTATTTTTACCACATCAGATGTATGTGTCTCCAACTTTGTCATTCTTCTATAATTTTGCTTCCTCACTAAATCACTGTTTTGTTTTGTTTTGTTTTTCTTTTTGGCAATACTGGGCTTTGAACTCAGGGCCTTGTGCTTACTAAGCAGATGCTCTACCATGTAAGCCATGCCCCCAGCCCTTCCTGCCTTTTCAAATATTTTTCAAATAGGGTCACACTTTTTGCCTGGGTTGGCCCTTGAACTGCGATTTTTTTTACCTAGGCCTCCCATGTACATGAGATTACAAGTGTGCTCTATCATATCCAGCTTACTTGCTGAGATGGGGTCTTACTAACTTTTTGCCTGGGCTGGCCTTGAACCATGATCCTCCCAATCTCTGCCTCCTCAGTGCTGGGATTATAGTGTTGCACCAACAGTTCTGGCCACCAAATTATTTTTTTAGGGGAAAATGACATTTTGCTTTTATCTTCAACTTAAAGCTACTTTTAGATTTAAAAATCCATTTATACCATATGTCTCAGATTTTAAAGAGCCATCCTTCCTAAATATTAGACTGACAGATAAGGTGATATTGAAGAGTAGAGCAGAAGTAATGTAAGTCAAAAGATTAAAAGTAGAATGTACCTATTTATCTGGGTTACAATGGAACAGAACATTCACAGATAACTTGCTCCAAAGAAAAATCTAGCTTGAATCATGGGCTTCAAATACACACACATACACACTATTATTTTTTTGTGGTGTTGGGAATTGAAACTAGGGTTTCATGCATGCTGGGCAGGCACTCACCCTAGACTACATCTCCAGTCCTTAAAGTCTCCTTTGTTGACTAGTCCAATACCATGTCAATTAGAACTCAGGACATGATGAAAATATTCTGACTCAGCTGCATTCGACTACCTAAAATCCTACTGAACATGCTTTTTGGCATGTCTTACTCCTCTGAAGTGATTATCTACTTTCTGAAACCAGAAATGAGTTTGTGGTTTAAGTTCAAGAAAGTTTGCAGAAAGCACCAAATGAATCAGTTGTTAAAGATTTTACTTTTTCTTCAGGGTGCAGCAGGCTACTTCAGCAAAGAAAAAGAATACGTGGATACTTTCTACAAGCTCAAAAGGAGAAAACCAAAACCAGGGGCCTGGTAATCAGAATTCTGCACTTGCAATTCAGAGGCACTTTAATTAGATCCCATTAAAAATACAGTAAAAAGACATTCAAGACAATAAGCACATTTTTAACAGCAAAGAATCCTCCACTTCCTTATTTATTTTGACATACTAATATTTTTATAAACTTGAAGTAGAAGATAAGCTGCCCGATAAAGCCATTTCATACAGGTAACACACAGAGATTGTTTTAAAAGTCTTTTCATGCAATGGATTCTTTTGGAACTAACAAAAATCTAAGATACAAATAATTGATTAGAAATGAAGCCGTCACTAAACCAGGATACACAGGTCTGGCAGCTGGTGGCCCATGTTTGTAATCCTAGTTACTCAGAAGGTAGAAATCAGGAGGATCACAGTTAGAAGCCAGCCCCAGGCAAGTAGTTCTTAAGACACTATCAGGAAAAAAATCAACCACAATAAAGGGCTGGTGGAGTGGCTCAAGGAGTAAGAGTGTCTGCCTCACTAGCATGAGGCCCTGAGTTCAAACCCCAATGCCACCCAAAAATGAAGAAGAAAAAAATGTTCAAGTAATTTTTACTGTATTAGAATAATAAGGTACATTTGTCATCATATACATTGTCATAGTTCCTTAAAATGGGGAGTGTTTAAAGTCTTTAATGAAAAATTGCTCAGGTTTAATTCTGTCTGTACATTCAGGAACAATCATTGGTTATGTACAATTCTCTCATCATGCAAAAAAGCCCCAGTTAATTGTTTTCTAAGGTCTAATTAAGTCAAATGAAGTAATAACAGCAATTTAATTATCAAGCTGTAAATCAAAGAGGTGCAGGAATTGAGCAGTTGAGTTGTTATTTCCTGGCTACAGTACTGCTGCTGCTTAATCCATCTTCTTCATGTAGGACCCGGAGGCACGGATGGTCCAAATGAGAATTTCATTATTGCAGGAAATGACAGAATGTGTGAGAGAAAGGAGTTCCTCATGTCCTGACAATCTTTGCCATCTTTTGATACGATCCTTACACTTCTATGTGTATGTGTAGAAAGAAGTAGGAAACAAAAGCAGGAGGTTAAGACAGGAAAATAAAGAGAATGCTGACATAGCCACATTAGAATTGTGTTTATTAAAAAACAAACAAACTGATCATCAAGTCTGCCCAGTACACCAGAACAAGCGATCAGAGCAGACATTACTGCAAATTTAGCTTGATAATTTATTCGTGAAAAAAGCTAGTTTTGATGAGAAAAACTTCAATCCTTTCCTTGTAAACACAAAGAAATGCAACAGGAATTTTAAAGGTCATAGACCAGAAAATGCAACAGAAACTGTAATAATCCTTCTCAATTAGACAAATCAAGTTGAAAACAAGTATTAAAACACCTTTCATTCTGAATATTTATCAGCCTACATATATCATTGTTTCAATTGGCTTTTGATGAAAACAAACACACACTTCCTTTTTTCTGGGTTCAGGGTTTGTGCTCAGAACTTTGCACTTGCAAAGCAGGTGCCCAACCACTTGAGCCACACCTCCAACATTTTGTTCTGGGTGTTTTTTGGAGATGGGGGTCTCATGAACTATTTGTGGGTCTCGAACTTCAATACTCCCTATCTCAGCCTCTGAAGAGCTAGGATTACAGGTGTGAGCCACCAAAGCCCTTCCGCAACACATTTTAAAATAAGAGATAAAACATCTGGATGTGGTGAAAATAAATTAGTTACCCTCCCTCCAAAAGACATTGTTTAACCTCTGAGGCATACAAACCTATATAATATCTTATAAAATTAACCAGTGTTCTTACAAATCTAAAGAAGTTTTGATCTAATGACATTACACTGACCTCGTGGTGAAGAACAAGGCACAAGAATATATTCATCAATTAGGCATTTTCAGTGTAACCAGTCTCAAAGGTTGCCATTTAATTCTTAGCAATATATAATCACTGCTATGCGTTTTGGTACTTGTCTTGAATTGTAGAGAACCAGAAGCAGTGCATACAGCAAGAGGGTTTGCATTTGACAAACGGCTGCCACGTTGAACAAATTTCTTCTATGGATACTGTGATGTGTTCTGCAGTTGGTCACTTGCAGTAGATTTTTGGTTTGATTCTTCAATATTCGTGCTCTCCCCAACTGCAGTCCCTGACACGTCCTCGTCTTCCTCCTCCTCGAGGTCTTTGGAAAGTAACTGCCTAGCTAATTTCATATTGAGTCCTTCGTTGTAGTGAAGCTTCCTTTTCATTTCGAATTGTCGCTTCTTCTCTCGCTCTTCCTGGGAGAGGTGACCCTCTTCCTCCCCGAGGCTTTCTTGTCCCCGAGCCCCGCCCCCGGGCTCCAAGCCTTTCGAAACGGTCAATTTCCTGACCAGGGCTTCTGGAGCCTCGGCGACGGTGGCCTCGGAGTCGCTGTGCGCATCTTCATCCTCCCCGGCCGAGCTGCTGTAAGGAGTGCTGGGCTCGTCCACTTTCATTAAGCCGTAGTCTTTGTCCGCTGGGTGGTAGGTGGCCAGGATGTTCATCTCATCCCACCGCTGGGATTTCTTCCTCAGTTTCTCCTCCACTGAGAGGGCCTGCTCGGCCGGGGTCCCCACCGAGGAGGTGGTGGAGGCCTTGTTCTTGAGGATGCCCTTGACCGGCCGCTGCGAGGCCGTGGAGGCCGCCATGGCCGCACGGGGCGTCGGCTCAGGGTCACTGCAGGCCTGGGGTCCTGGACCACAAGGCTTGGGCGCTGCAGAGACCCGCCGCGCAGCCACGGGGCCGCTGGGGCTATAGGTCCTGTTGTCGCAGAAACCACTGCTGGCGTCGCTGTCACGACACAACCACCGCCATGCCATGACATCAGCCACGGCCACGCGCGCCCGCGCGCCGCCTTTGGCTCGCAGGCAGATGGAGGCCGCCTTGGTCATCGCATCATTCTTAGTGACCAAAAGTTTCCTTCATTCACACTGCCCTCCCAACCTTTGCTGAAGGTTCTTAGGATAATTGGTCACTTTTTTTCAGGCAGTAAAATGGACCATTCGATGACAACCGTGTTGTTGAACGTGATCTTGAGACATTGTACTAGCTTTGATTCCCTTAAAGCACAGCTTTAGAAGAAGTCTGGGACATGTTAGTTTATTAGGTGGGGAGGGAATGTTATGGCTACCGAGGAAGGTGACGGAGAGAAAGATGGAAAGTCTATAAATTGTGCCTTAGTGAGATGGTAGGTACAGATGAAAGTCCTACTGTGAACCCCTGAGAAGCCATGGAGAATGCCCTCGGAATTGTTCCTCCTGAGCACCAGGACACTGGGAGGCTGTTGACTCTCCTTAATTTGTAGAGTTGAACTCCTCAAATTTCTGGTGGCCCATCGTGCAAGCATAATGAAGACAGATGAAGGAATGCAACAGAGGCTGGAGAATCAGGAGGTTGAAGGTCACAGGAGATCTGTCCACCACAGCTGTAGCTGAAACCCTAGGGAAAATACAGGATGTGAGACAAGGCTCAAAAAGTATCTGCCTCAATAATGATACAGAACATAGTCAAAATATTGCTCCATTTATCCCATCAATAAGTGGCTTACCTGTTGACCTAGCATGGCTAAATAATTATTTGCTTTTTTGCAAAGCAAAACTAAATGGCTGGAAATCTCCAAATTTCAGAGCTGCCAGACATATCTGTACATCTATGCCTGTGCCTCTGTATTTACTTATATCTATGCATTATCTCTATATCAGATTCATCATTACAGTTGTCATTGAATGACCCATTTTACTACCTGAGAAAAGTGACCAATTATCACAACAGCATTTAGCAATTGTTAGGATGGGCATGATGAATGCTACTAACCCTGTTCCCACCCTCCACCAAATCATTCAAGATTTCCTTTGTATTGCACTGCTTTGAGTTTCCTAAATATGAAAGCTTAAGTCATCAAGTGGTTGAAACTGAAAAGAACCTACCTGAATGGAATGAGTAATTTAAGCTATATATATATATATGTATATATATATATATATACATATATATATAAACCTCATTATTTATAGGCCAGATTCTATAGATACAAGTTTCTTTCTTTGTATATTTTCCCACAGGCATTAAATAAAAGTTTGTTGAAGTGTTCTAGTCTATTCTCTATCATGCTCATAGATACTAAATGAAAGACTTGGTGATGACAATTGGTCTTAGTGTTAAGGGACAATAGCACATGCCTGGACCGTCCTGGTAGTGGCATATGCATAAGAAACTTCAAGAGGAATCTCAAATTCATACTGTGGAGATATTTTGTTCTTCACATTTTGTTAAGAAGGATAGCAGTTTCCTACTATTCTCATTGTGAATAGTTAAGGATTCCTTTAACTATTGCTTCACCTTCTATAACGATTTAATTCATCAATGTTTTCTAACATTGATTCAAAACTGTTATGCACTGAAATAACAAATGTAAGGTTTAATTCCTCTCCATAAATTGTTTTATTTTAGTGATCTAATCAATTATTTAGTATGGGGGCTTGGCTCAGAGGCTGGTCTTATAAACTCTGTGGAAAAGAAAGTGTTCACAATGAAATCTCCACGTTTGCCAATGACCCTAAGCTCTTCTGGTTAATGAAATGCCAAGCTGATGAGGATAAACTGCAGGAAGACTTCATGAAGCTGCATTAGTGGACAAAAATTGAAATATGGGCCTTAGGCAGGACAAAGTTAAGATAACGAGTTGGGGCATTTAGCAAGAAAATAACCCAAACTATACCTTCAGAGTAATAATTTGGAGCTATCCGTTACAATTCAGGGATCATCATGGACTCTTCTCTGAGGATAATGATGAGTCCATTCAAAGCTGCTGACATTCTGGTAATCACCTGGACGGGAAGGGAAACAAAACAGAACACACAATTCTTTTACAGGAAATCCTGGTGCAGATGTACCTGTTATTTATTGTCTGATCACTGCATTTCAAGAATATAGCAAAAACACTAAAGGGTAAGAAATCTGAAACAACCAAGAGGAGTATATAGTATTACCACCACCAAAGTGCAGACTGAAAATATTTTAACTCCAAAATGGAATGGCAGAGCTTAAGAAGAAATAGAGCTCAAGCCTTCAGTATTGATGACGATTTTGTTTTGTATGTGCAAACTAAGTAATTCTCCAGACCAAAGGCATTTGAAACTGATAGATACCACATTGAGTGCATTTATGAGCCTCATTTCTCGGAGAGATGCTACTTCCTAAGGAACAATTTCCAAAAAGATTTAATAAAGTCTTTTTGTATGCATTTAAATTGTTACTTAAGAGAAAATTAATGTTCATAGCTTTATTTTTAGTCCTTTGAGCTAGAAATCGGTTGTTTCAGTCTCCTCTGTGTTGTTGTAACAGAATACTGTATACTATGTAACTTATAAGAAACTAATTTCTCCTAGTTCTGCAGACTGGAAGTTCATTGTCTCTCTGCTAAGTCATCCTGTAACAGAAGGTGGAAAGACAAGAGAACTGGAGAGAATAAATAAGCAAGAGAGGGCTGAACTTGCTTTTATAAGAAGCCCACTTTGTACTAAACAAAAGTTACACATTAACCTGTGATAATGACATTAATCCCTTCATGAGGACATTAATAACCTATTAGGTCACTTCTCCCAGCGATGTTACATTGGGGATTATATTTTCATTACATGAACTTTGAGGGGCACATTCAAAACCATAGCATCAGTGGAGATACTATGCATTCCTCTTGTTACTTATCCTCTGATTTCCATCAGAGAAAAGAAAAAAAGTAAGCCACCTTTTAAGACCAATATTTTCGTCAGTTGCAAAGTTAAAATTGGAGATGTGTAATTAGTTTGTGAGTTTCTCAAACATCTGTCACATCATACTGTTTAGTTACTATTGAGACAAGGCAGAGAACGTCCAACAAAATCTCTGTAAAACACAGAAACATTTTTCAATATTTTTCTTTTTTTAAGCAAGTCAGTTAATTCTTGTCTAAGGGAGACTAGCCAATATCAGCAAAATCTCTGATGAAACAACCTAGAAACCCAGAAATTTCCTTATTGATTTGCATATATATGTTTAAAAAGACTGTACTACAATCTAATGGTTTCAATGCTGCTGAATTTTAGTAACTAATAAGAAATACTCTGAGGTGGAATCAGTCAACTATTGATTGACTGGCACTTGATGTTATTAAAATCAATCTGGCAATGGTTGCGTAGGTGTGGTCCACTTCTAAGGAAATTGTATTTTTCTGGTTACATTCTAGTCCCTACTGTCTACTGGATTGTTAAGGGTGAACAATAGCCAAAGCAAATTTTTTAAGGCAAAGGTCAGCAAATATTTTTCAAAAAGATTCAAATAATAAATATCATTTGCTTTCTGTGTCATGTGATACCTGTTATGACCACTCAACTCTGCCATAATAGTGAGCAAGCAGCCAGAGACAATGTATAGGTGTGGCAGTTTGTCTCAATAAAAATATATTTACAAAACAAGCAGCCAACATTTAATCTAAGCAGGAGTTTACAATAATGAGACATAACTTACATAAGTTTTTCAAAGTAAAGATATTAAATTACACTTTATATTTCACAGAAATCCTCTTTAATTCAACTTGTGTACATATCAGGCATTCACTTTTAAGACCTGACCTCTGCTCAGGACTGAATGTTAAAAACTAATGATATTTTCAGTCAATGGACTGAGCTTATGTTCTGTTTTTTCATTTGGTAACTATATAGCCTTTAGCAAAGGGATTAACTTTTCTAAGTCTTGGCTCTTTCTTCACAAAATGGAACTATAGTAATGATTAGTTGTGTGAGTTAAATTATATTAGTAAAAAGAATTTTAAAAATACCTATAAATGCTAGTTATTGCTAACACTACTCTGGGTCATTGGTTGACATGTGCCATTTTCTTCTTCATGAGCATCTTTACTGACTTAGTAGCTCTGTGCACTTTTCCTAAAGGAGAAGTAAGTTAATCCAAGGACATTCTGGCAGCATTATCTACTTCACTAAAAAAATTAAATTACTCATTAATCATAGGCTTTAAGAAATGCATACTTATAGAGGAAAAGAAATCCTAAAATATGTAAAAAAAGAAAAAAAATAAGAGAAGTTGCAACAGCGAACATAAATGACAGTAGGAATTTCAGAAGAAAAGGGTGAGAAATTAGAAAAAATAAGAGTTGGAAGATAAATCACAGCACAACCCAAATCCAGCCAACAATTGGAGACTAGAAGGAAAAATAATAAGGCAAAGTTAATCAGAGTCTAGTTTAAAAGGGCCTAAAAGCAATGGACTGAACAGGAAACTTGCAAATACAGGTTTATTTGTTCTCAATACCAGTGTGCGTGACCATTTTAACCTCCCACATTTTACTTTAGTTATTATACATGAAAACTTCTCGTTTGTATCCAGACAACCATTTCAGATTTTAGAGCCCTCCATTCTATTGGTTCTGCATTTCTAATCAGAAAGCTTCATTGAAAAAAAAATGATGTCCATGTGCCCTGATTACAAAATGAGTTAAATAAATAACAGACTTGTTAATCAGGATTTGGGGTAGACTTAAATTTTCACAGTCCATTTTCTCCCTCTCACTTTCTCGCTCTCTCAAGCCTGTATTCCTGCTTATACATTCTCACAACACATCCACACCCACGCATGCCTGTCAAACTTTCTCTACCCAGATGGATAAAACGGACTGAAGTTGGGTGCACCAATGTGTCTTTTATAATCAGTATTCACTGCCTCAGAGCCAGACAAATGAGGAGAAAATAAAAAGCATGCTTAAAAAATTGTAGAGAAAATAACATTCCTACTTTTCTTTCTGTTATGACTCATGCTATCCTACCTAGGTGCCACATTCATGTTAAAGATATTCTCTTCCACCATCTGACATACAGAAGGTTAAAAGAAAGACTGTGTAAGGAGAAACAAACAAGAGTGGTTTCTTTTCATCTCAAAAAGGAGATATTTAAAATATGTCTCCCTACCCTTGAACATAGTTATTTTCAGTCAATGGATTATACAGGGACTTAGCTATAGCAGCAAAAATATAAAGCCACACTTAAGAATTGCATCTTTTGTTAATTTGCAATTTTAGTGGATTTTGAAGTTTAGACTTACTGGAAAAGGAAGGGCAATTAGATCTTGGGAATAAGTAGAACAGGAGTGTTGTGTTTTGTCTTTTTTAATAAGAAAAGAATTGATTGTTTTGAAGAGAATAATTTGGAAAATCCTATGAAACACTTTCTATAGACCCCCAAAGAAAGAATATCTTTTCAGAAAAAAATTAAGAGTAAAATATTAATGACACTTTTATTTTATTTCTATATTTAAAAATGGACAGAATGTGTTTCAGCTATTCTAAATTCCCAGGGGAAAGCTACATGTTCTGTGGCACCATCATCTGTATTGCTTTATTTTCATCAGTTCAGGTAGTGTTTCATAATGAAAAGCAGAATTTATTTTTCTTTTATAGAACTTCTTCCTTTTTCTGAATTCACTTACGTTCCTTTTTGCCAAAGTAAAAGAATTTCTAGGATTAAATTTTCAGTGTGCATACTTTCATAAGGACTAAAATAGTCCATCTAAATTCCTTTATATTTAATCCAACT
This sequence comes from Castor canadensis, assembly GCF_047511655.1. NCBI lineage: Eukaryota > Metazoa > Chordata > Mammalia > Rodentia > Castoridae > Castor > Castor canadensis. The sequence goes on from NC_133394.1 coordinate 88,675,702, forward strand.
GAGAGAGAAAGCAAGACAGAAACATAGGTATAACAGGTTTCCCCCAGATCCCCTTCATCCCTACCCTGGGCAATTATGGCTGCTACCACCACATAAAAGTAGATAGCACAGGCATACACAATATCCTTTTGTATTTTTCATAGTAGGTCTCATCTTAACTCTATTACCCCAACCTATGCAGAAGGCAGTGGTTACTCCAAAGCCATCATTTTAACCAGTGACTAGAGACATGAAGCCTTGAAGGAGTGACCTGGATTTGATTGAAACTGGTTTTTCTAGATTGCTTTTTAGATAATTATAGATACCTGAATTAATCAAAAACATGCACTTAAGCTGTGCAGAGCAGCTCGTCAAAGTCGGCTTGCTTAAGACTACCCTGTTTTTGCTCTTTTTAAAAATTCACTACAGAAGAAACACTCTACTATGGCAACATATGATGAAAGTGACACTGATTTGGAATGTAAATATATGCAGGGTGTTTTAAACCGACAGCATTTTGTATGTAAAAATACTTTATATACTATCTTTGAAATTCAATTGACAGAATAAGATAATAATCATTCTACTCCAATTTTTAAAATGTACATTGGAAAAGGATATTCACTTGAGGATATACTATTTTTATATATAAGAAAAGAGCGAATCTGTCTCTTTTTCTTTTGGTAGTATTAGTTTGAACTCAGGCTTGTGCTTGCTAGGCAGGCGCTCTACCACTTGAACCACTCCTCCAGCCCATAGTGAATCTCTGTTGTTTTAGTACTCAGCAATGAAATGGAACTAGTTGAAAAATTAAATTTTCATTATGTCAAATCATAAAAAATTGCTGATACTTGATTTTTTTAACCAATACAGAGGATAATTTCAAGTGGTTCAATCTAAAACATGCAACGTCCTCAAGGGGACAATATCTCTCCCCCCAAAAAGGATACTCTTAAGCAAAGCTTTATGTAATTTCATGGAAATTTTTTTTTGGGTGGGACTGGGTTTTGAACTCGGGGCTTTACACTTGCAAAGCATGCACTATACTGTTTGAGTCACACCTCCGGTCCAAAGCTTTATGTAATTTCAATAGAGCCTTAAGTTTTTCAGTTCTACAAATAATAATTGTATAATTGTTTATACAATTTCTCAGTACTATTTTCTGGAAATCAGGTGGAAACATTTGAATCCATGTGAATTTAAAGAGTCTAGTGTAGACTAGTGTCCTCAACATTTTTAAGGTCTTTAATATAATAACTATTGGTTTGCCAGGATAATTTAATGATTTTTTTTGTTTGCACATCCACACATCCACCACCAATTCAAAATATGAAATGCTTCCCTCATCCCAGTTTTATGTTCCTTTACAACCAATGTTCCATATTGCTAGGGAGCCAGCAATCTCATTTCCATCACTATAGATTAAATTTGCCTTGTCTACAACTTATAAAAATAGAATGACATAGTGTGTACACTTTTGTTTCTGACTTTAGCCAATATATTTTAGAGATCCATCAATATAATTATAACAGTAGCTTGTTTTTATTGTTATGCTGTAGCATTCCATTATATAAGTGTATCATAATTTTTGTTTATTCATTCACCTATTGATGGACATATAGGTATTGCCAGTTTTCAGTTACTATGAATTCTTATGCATAAAACCCCATGTTATCATTTTTCCTGGATACGTACCTAAGGATGAAATTGTTTGGTCATATAGTAAATATATGTTTAACTTTACCATAAATCTCCAAGTTGATTTTGGAAGTAGACACCTTGAGTTTTGAATCAGAGCCACAGTATCAATTTTCTAGTTGCTGCTAAAACAAGTTACTATACATTTATTGGCAAAACATCACATACTTACTGTCTTACGGTCTTAGAGGTCAGAAGTACAAATGAGTCTTCTGTGGCAAAATTCAAGGAGCTAGTAGGTCTGGTTCTATCTGAGGAATGAATTCATTTCCTTGGCTTTTTCATTTTCTAATGGTTGTCTATATGCATTTGTCTTCAGATCTCCCATGATCTCTCTCATCTCCTACTTTTTTCTTATGAGACCCCTGTGATTACTACAGACCTACATGGCCTCTTATCTCAAGACCCTTATCTTAATTTTGACGTATGAGGTAACAGTCACAAATTTGGGGAATTTACATGTAGGTAGATGGATTGGTGTTTTGCCTGCCACATTCTCTAACTTTCTAATCAAACAATTTCAATCAGAATTACTCATTTAGCCAAAACTCTAAGGAGCATGCAAAATATTTTGCATCACATTCCTAGGCTTAATAGTTTCTACTAATTAGTGGTTACTATATGACAGATACTGTGCTAAGCACTTTGCATATACCTTTCATAGAGATGAAAATGTCCACATTTTAAGATAAAAAGACTGTGCAGACTTTTACACAGGTCACAGCATGGCAGAACTATGATTTATATCTGTTGCTGCCCATGCCATTAGCGAGTGCACTTCATTGCATTTATCTTATCCAACATTTTTCACAACCTTTTTCTCTACTACCTACCTACATATTGTGGAGATGGCCTTCTAAATTCAGTTCAACAGTACTTATAACCTCTTTAGTACAAAATGTTACAGTAGACACTATCAGAACAGGAAAATGAGCTGCAGTAAATAATCCAAATGGCAAAAATAGACAAATAAAACAAAATCAAAATAATTCTATATGCAATAAGATGGATGCTACATAAAGGATAGAAACAATTGTGCAACTTTAAGGGAGAGAGAGAGAGATTATATTTATGTTTTGTGACGGTGTTAGTGGAACGGTACTGGTAAGGCACAGGGTGGTAATCAGTAAAGACATCATGGAGTAGACTCAATTTTGAGATTTTTTTTTTTAGATTTCATGGATCTAAAATTTGATAAATCTAGACGTATTTGAAAAAGGCATAGCCCACTATCTATTTCTGGATCCATTTTAGACATCATAACAACTTGATTTATGTTCAGTATAATCTAAGGGGTATATAACATTGATGTAACAGTCATCATAGCAGGATGATATGCTTAAAAGTTTCTCTTTATAAGCTGGAGATTATTGCCTTATGATGAGAAACAAGACAATCTAGCAGGATCTATGTCAAAATCTTGACTTTTTAGGTCCTAAGTAATAATAAATTGATAACTTAATAGTAAAGATAACTGTTGGATACATTCCTGAGCACCCATGTATGCCAAACCTGTACTAACTGCTTAGCTCATTTAATCACAACAATCCTTTGAGGCAGGAATCCTTATTAAAGAGGAAAACTTCAAATGTTGATGCATGCAATGTCAGAGAGCTAGCAAATATTACACTGACATTTGAAACTGAACAGTCTGGCTCTTGAGACCAAACACTTATTATTAATCTATAGGGAAACCATTATTAATCTAGATCAGAAACTATAAGTAATTCAAAAGCCAGGATTTTGATTTGCATAAGCCTTTGTGAGAGAAGAGATGAAACTGAGCAGCTGATGGGAAGGAAAAAGTCTGAGAGAACTCTACTGAGCTTTAGTGGATTCTAAAAAGTACCTGTTTACTTTCATCCTAGGGAGTTCTAAACTTCAGAGGAAAGGGGGAAAAAAGCCTGGTTAAGTGTGTGAGGATCTTAGAGCAGATAGAACCATGGTGGAGTTCCACAGGGTGTAGCATCCCATTTGCAGAATGTAGAGAAGTCCTACCTGCAGGATGCCTAAACAGTAGATCAATCATAGATGAAGGAGGCGTCTAATAACACAGGATATGGTCTCCCAGTCAAGACATGTGCCAAGGGATAGAATGGCACACAGAGGTCAAGTGAACAGTTCCTGGCCTCGGTGGACCAAGAATGGCATACTTCATATGCGTTCCTAGCCTGACCCTTGAGACAGAGTGAGCTTCCAAGAATTTAGATTATTCTTGTGGAGGACAGAGGGGGAAATGCATGAAATGATAGATTTTTAAGACAAAAGATGTTGGGGTACATCTAGAACTGATTGATGAATTAGCAAGATGAAGTTTTCCATTATAAAAAAATAAGAACTCAGTGAAAATTATCTATAGAAAAACAAAATAACTACATTTTAGAAAAGCCAACTTTTATCGCCTGACAGATCCATATTCCTTACTGAGAGAGAAGGAAAAATAAAAACACAATAACAAAGACAATGTAGTGACACTAGGCTTCATGAAGTATGTATTTTGCCACAAATATTTTTTCCTCAAGATTTTAGATCCTTTGTCCTTGGGATGAAGAATGTAAGATCGTAGAGATTAATCTTAGAGGTTAAATATCCTTCAGATCATTGAGAATATTTAAAAGGTAGTGTATGTGTGTGAAAAATTGTGGGAAATACTATTCATATTTAAAAGAATGCTGTTTTCATTTTTTAAGTGGCAATACCATAACTAGTAGCAAAAGCAAGGTCTCTAAACTTCAGTTGACTTCTTTTCTATAATGTCACATACACTATCTTCCACTTCATTGGGAGGAACTCTTCTTGTCCTGCTCTGACTATTATAAAGTGACAATATCAGATGATAGTGAAAACGAAAGTGCTCAGGTTTGTCAGTCTCCAAGTCACACAATGCAAGGCAATATTAGGTGTCTGACTAGTTGCTAATAACAGCTTGAATATGTGAGTGTGACTAGGCTGTGAGTATTTTCTGAAGTTTATTATTTTGGCAGTTTAATGTGAGATATTTTATAGGAGAGGTGTGGGCAGGAGAAGATGCAGACAATGTAACTTCCATTTCTTGTTGATTGTACCCACGTCTGTCACTCACCTGCTTGAACAGCTAAAAACCATTAGGAGCCTGAGTGTAGAAGCTTCCTGTTAAGTGGGAAAAAGTCTCTACTGCTTCTTAGCAAATCGTGGTAAACATGTCAACACATTATGGGATGCAATAAACTTTTGAATATGTGAACATCTGATGAGAAGATCTTTTTGATTAGAACTTTTATGTTGGTTCAATAGTCAGGTCTAGTTATTCACTTTGTTTACTTTCAGGTACCTGAGACAGTAACACACACACACTGGAGCGTGCACTGAGCTCCCTGTGTGATGTATGTATGGAAACACATGTAGCGCATGGGCTTTTGAGCCTTCTTCCAGACTTTAGTATTTTAACCCAGGAGTTCCTGCATCTAGAATGGTGCCTGAATAGTCTACAACGGGTAGACTAAATCCAGTGTAAAATGCAGGTAGATGTTTTCCTCAGTGTTCGCAGCACACTTGTGAAGTTGTTGAAAAACTTGTTTTGCTGTATTTTCCATTCTTAGTGAGATAGTAACATTAAGTATCACTGACAAATATATTGGGCTCTCTAGTCAGAATTTCTCTAATTATTGTATTTATAAATCTTTGGGAGTTGGCAGAAACCATAACTACTGATAATTTAAGGAATTCCATAATTACTGTGATTAGTTTTATTACAAAAATAAATATTTCACCTACTAATGACCACAGGTACTCAGCATTTATGTTCCAGGCACTGTTCACAATACTTTTCACACATTGCTTTATTTAACACAACAACCCTGTGAGATAGGTAGTGCTGTCATCCCCATTTTAAAGATGAGGAGACTATACTATGGCTCTGTAGTGTAATTTGAAGTCGGGTATTGTGATGCCTCCAGCATTGCTCTTTTTTGCTCATTTTTGCCTTGGCGATCTGATCTTTTGTGCTTCCAAGTGAATTTTAGGGTTGATTTTTCAATCTCTGTGATGAGTGTTACTGGAATTTTGGTGGGGATTGAACTGAACATGTAGATTGCTTTCAGTAACACAGTCATTTTCACAATATTGATTTTGCCAACTCATGAGCATGGGAGATCTTCTGTAGTCTTCTTTGATTCTTTCTTAAAGGATTTATAGCTTTCTTTGTAGAGGTCATTCTCATCCTTTTTAAAGTTTATTCCTAGGTATTTTTTTGAGGCTATTATAAGTGGAATTATTTCCCTACATTTTTTCTCAGTCCGTTCATTATTATTTCCTTTTTTTCATTAGTCTTCCCAAGTTCTCTTTCTCATTCTTCCTCTCTTTCCTGTTTGATCACCATCCCCTTCTTTCTTTCTTCTCTCTGGTGTCCTGTACTTTTCACATTTCTTCTCTTCTTCTCTCCCTTTCTCTTCACTGTATCTCTTCTGTTCAGGGTTATATTTTCCCAAGTCTTACTAATGCAGAAAATGTATTGTAAAACCAATTTGTTGGTACCCAAGGTTTTCATTAAAGACTTTTTTTTTTAAGTACCAGGGCTTGAACTCAGGGCCTACACCTCGAGCTACTCTACCAGTTCTTTTGTGATGGTATTTTTTTGAGATAGCTCTTGCAAACTATTTGCCCAGGCTGTCTTTGAACTGTGATCCTCTAGATCTCTGCCTCCTGAGCAGCTAGGACTATAAGCATGAGCCACTGATGCTGGCATCATTAGAGAATTGTGGGTTCTAACATGGCAAGAAATGACAGGAGGAATTGAGGCTTTATTACACGTATTTAAGACATTGAGTTATGGCTATCCAAAGTTCTGTTCCCAAATATCTTTTTTCTTCCTTGTTTTGTTTCTCCATGGGAATTAGAGTGGGAAAACAAATGATAATGCAGAATAAAGGGATGAATCATAACTACTTGGAGTTTTAAAATGTGAATAAGATTAAAAGTGGGAAGTGACTCACTGACAGGTAACACAGGGAAAAACCTTCCATGAAAGAAGGAAATATTAGTTGAAAGACAGATGGCCATTGGGAGAGTTGTTAAAGCAAGGTCTTTAATAGACAGCGTACCTTGGAGGTTTGATTTGGACATGAGAGAGTCCATCTGCCTCCAAATAGCTTTCTTGTTCAAGTCAAAAGTTTATTAATAATTCTCTTTCCTACTTAAAAGTTTAAAAACCTATCTGATGTTCAAGGGGGTGTCTCAGTGTTTGCCCACTGTGGATGTGCTTTACTTTGGTCTGTTAACCCCTTCCATTACTCTTCCTTGCCCCTTTACCTCCCACCTCCATTTTCAACAGCTTTCAATACACATCCTTATTTCCTCTACCTTCACATCTTACGTTATGTGAGATTACCGATGCTCTGTCATTTTCTTTCCCTCTCTCCCCGAGTTGTATAGAGTAGTTCCACTGTTAAACCATGTTCTCTATCTGAATTTGTATTATCATACTTGTTATTGTGTGCATGTTTATTTATCTTCTACATGACAGAAAACATCCGGCTTTTGTGTTTCCGATCCTGGATTACTTTGCTTTAACATGATGTCCTCCAATTGCATCCATTTACTTTCAAACTGCATGTCATTATTCCTGATGTCATTATTCCTCCTAGTGGCAGGGAGGAGGGTGAAGGAAGGAGATTAAGGTGATGGTATATGGAAGATGGACTTCACGTACCTATATGAAACAGAACTAAGAAACCTCTTGCAATTGCTTTAAGTGAGGAGGGGAGGGAGCTGAGGGGAGAGACGATGGGGGCAGTATAACTAATGTAAAATATAATTCTAATTGGAATTGTCACTATGAATCCCCCATACAATGAATATATCCTAATTTAAAAAACCTATATGAAAGGGAAAACTGTTAATATTCAGCCAGAACATCTATGCACCAGGTACTTTATGCTTTTTCTCTTAATAATAAACCTGCAAAACAGACAAAATTTTATCTGCATTTTTTCAGGGAGGAAAATGGAGAAGTTAACTATCTTGCCTAAGCGTATATAGCAAGGACATGACAGAGCTCACCAGTCTAACTATGTTGCAATATTGCCTCCCATTATCAATAAATCACTAATGTCTCAAAGAAGGCATGAAAAGATAAGGATTTTTTAAATTTCTTCTGTTCATGTAAAAGCCCTGAGAGTGGATGAGAGAGATACAGTAACAGAAAGGAAGAGAAATGGTATCAGACAGTGAAAGTTGAATAGAAGCAGATTTATGATTTAAACAACAATAATAATAACATTTCTTGAGCATTTTTCTACATCAAAAACATTATTATTGGACTCGTATATATTATCTTATTAAAGTCTCACAAATGTCTTTCTTTTTTTTCAGTACTGAAGTTTGACTCAGGGCCTCAAGCTTGCTAGGCAGGTGCTGTACCATTTGAGCCACTCCACTAGCCCTTTTTGTTTTTGTATTGGGTATTTTTCAAGATAGGGGCTCACAAACATTTGCCCAGGTTGGCTTCAAACTGCAATCTTCCTGATCTCTGCCTTCTGAGTAGCTAGGATTACAGGCATGAGCCATCTGCACATGATCCCTCACAATTATCTTTGTGTATATGTGCGTGAGTGTGTGTGAGTGTGTGTGTCTGTGTGTGTGTGTGTCTGTGTGGCGGGTGGTTACCGGGGCTCAAACTCAAGACTTGTGGTTTCAAGGCAAGTTTTGTACAATTGAGCCATGTCCCCAGTTCTTTTGTTTTAAATGTGCTTTTCAGATAGGGTCTTGCACTTTTGTCTAGTCTGGCCTTGGAATGTTATCCTCCTACCTTCACCTACTGAGTTAACAGTTATGCATAATCAGGCTTGGTTTGGTTTTGAGACAGGCTGTCTCATTGGCTGGCTTTGAGCTATGATCCTCCTGTCTCTGTCTCCTGAGTAGTTGGGATTTTAGGCATGGCTACCATACCTGGCTCAAATCCTACAAATACTTTGCAGGTGGATGCTTTTATTTTTGTCTGTGTTTGAAGAAGTAGGCATTGAGAAGTCAAAGCAATTTGCTCAATGTGATGAAGGTGATACAGGACAGAGCTAGAGTTTGAACCCACTTCCAGCAACCCTTTTATTTAACCACCTTACTGAGGAGATTGGAAAAACCATCTTGATGATGACTGAGGTGAGGCTATCCCTGTATTAAGGTACCAAGCTGACCATCTTTTGGGCCTGCAAATTGTTCTTGTCTTTTAACAATTACAGTCTAAATTATCTGTGCCCATCTCAAAAACTGTTACTGAGAATCACAGGCCACATCTAGATAAGGAGGTAGGATGGAGATTAGCTGTATCAATATTTCATCAGTGAAATCTTAAAATTTGTAATATTTTGACAGCTTTAATGGCTGTTGCTCATCCTGCCTCCCATGACCATGTAGCATAAATGCCCGAGGACTGAAAACTACCAGTTGGAAGGACTGCTTAGCTGGAGAGTGGGCAATATGACACAGCATAACAAAACAATGCTGAGAGACTTTGTGGAGAGAAGAGACAGTAGAAGCTCAAGAGCTTCAAAGCCTACAAAGGAAAAAACTGGATTTGAATAGGGGGCAGAAACAGGAGCCAGTAGTGGATGTGTTTGCAGCATCACCATGACATGTACCTGTCAGATTGCTAGGGCTTTATCTGGTGTTGAAGATGAAAGGAACTTAGAATCCAAAAGGTGGGCTGGGGGTATGGCTCAAGAGGTAGAGCACCTGCCTAGAATCCAAAAGGAATCTCCAAAAGGATTAGAGGTAAAAATGATAGTCCCTGTTGAATTGGACATGAAAACAAGACAGGCTGGAGCAGAAGAGACTGAGATCAGACTTTACTAGAGTTCATCAGCTGAAGAAGCAATGACCCTGGCAAGGACAGCAGAAATCTCTGAATCCTTGCAGAGGATCAGGTCATGTGGAGTGTTTTAAATTTGTTGTCGTCTCAGGATCCCAATTACAAATATCCTCAAGAGTCAGCCTCATTCATCCATTCATGCATTCATGCGTTCCTTTATTAAACATTTGTACCCTTGCAACATGTCAGGTGTTGTGTTCAGTTCTGGGGATACAAAGAGTGAAAATTAAACAAGCACCCTCTGCTGTCATAGAGTTTGCTATCTGGTGGAGGAGGTGGCACTTGGACAGATAAGAGCACATAAGAAAGAAATTTAAATTATACATAAATTAAAGAAAAAGAGCAGGTGCTTTGAGAAAAAAGGAGGGCATGTGTTACATACAGAGGTAAATTGCTCAGATCTCTTTCCAAGAAAGAACTCACTTCCCAGAGACAAGGCAATCAGCTGGACGGCATCTTCAGCCTTTAGTCATAAGCGTTAATTGTAGCTTTAAAGGGATAAACTCCAGTCAGTGCTAAGGAAGGACGTGGTACAGACCTATGCATTGCTATACAACGTAGGACCCCTGGAGTGGCAATCTATTTTCTAGGTCTCTTGGCTGGACTCACATAGATTTGGTTAAATTAATATGGTACTAAAGTCTCCCCTGCTCAATTCTGATTCCTCAGCTTTCCTACACAGGTGTTGCCCTCTCAAAAGTCATTTCCACTCCTGACTTCATTTCAGCGTCTGGTTCTCAGAGAATTAACCTGCAGTAAACCTCACCTAGATTTGGGGAGCAGAGGACTATGGACGTGCACTCTGAGGAAGTGATGTTTAAGAGTTAACTAGGGATGGGTGGGGGAGGAGCATTCCAGGATGAATTACTTGGTAGCATGGTAAAAGTGTTCAAGGAAGAAAAGAGTGAGAAGGCCAGCATGACTGGAGCATAAAATAGGAGGGAAAAGTGGCCCAAGGTAAGGTTGAAATTGTTGGCAGCTCCATCATGCTAAGAATTTGGATCTCATCATCCTAAAGGGAGAAGGAAACCACTGAAGAGTTTTAGGGGAATGACATTATCAGGTTTGTGGTTTATAAAATCATCTGAATGTTGTGTAAAATATGCTTCAAAGACTGCCATGAGTGGAAAGAGAGAAATCAGATAGGAAGCTATTTAATTTTCCAGATGAGAGATAATAGGGGCTAAGACCAAGATGTGGTGGCTGTGAGGATGGAGAAAAGTGAACCAACTCAATAGATGTTGTAGAAACAGATTTTTGAGTACCTCACTGTCACTGTGGTACAGATTTTATGTTTTCATTAAAATGAAAGTCTAAAAAACTTGGAAACAAATTTTCTCCATGAAGAAATTCTATACTACATCATTCTACTTACAAATCATTTGAAAACTTATTATTGATATTGGGGGTTTAAAAGTGATTTTTGTGTAATTCATTGTTTTCAAAAAAATTTAACTAAGCTGGCTGCAGTTCAATTTAACTTCAAATTTCACCCTCATGTAATGTGTATTATGTTTATATAATTGATAGATGAATTTTTTTTCAAGGACGATTTTCTTAGACCAGTTTTAGGCTCACAGCAAAATGTAAAATGTAAAAATTTCTCACAAACTTCTTGTTCCAACACATGCCTAGTCTCCCCCATTATCATCATCCCTCATCAGAGTAATATTTGTTACATTTGATGAACACACACTGACATATCGTGAGCTTCCAAAATTTACCATAGGATTCAGTTTTGATGCAATTCATTATATGGTTTGGACAAATGTATACTGACCTGTATCTACAACTATAATACCATGCAGAATATTTTCAGTGTCCTGCAAATCCTTGCACTCCACCTATTCATCCCTCTAACTTTCCTAACCTGTGGCAACCATTGATCTTTTTATTTTACCCATACTTTTATCTTTTCTAGAATGTACTATAGCTGGAATCAGGAGGTAGGTAGCCTCTTTAAATTTTTTTTCACTTAGTGATATGTATTTATATTTCTCTAGGTCTTTTTATGGCTTGATCACTCAGTTCTTTTTAAAATGTTGAATAGTATTAGATTGTCTGAATGTATTATAACTTATTTATCCATTTTCCTACTGAAGGACATCTTGGTTGTTCTAACTTTTGGCAATTATGTATAAATCTTCTATAAACACCCATGTACAGACTTTGTGAAGACATAAGCTTTCAACTCCTTTGAAACAATACCAAAAAGCATGATTACTTGATTGTAATGGTAAGGGTATATTTAAAAAACTGCCAAACTGTCTTCCAAAGTAGCTATAACATTTTTCATTTACATTACCAATAAAGTGGAGGTCCTGCTCCACAGAAATAGGTACCAAAGAGTGATTAAGAGTTAGTAAAACAACTTTATATTAAGTATATGTTATTGGTATTCTCATTTTGTTCGTATTTCATGGGTAATTTTTTTATAATGTAAGAAGTGAATATGGGGATGGGTAAAAAGAATCATATAGAGCATTTATTATCAGTGGTTTTGTTTTAATTAGTTAATAATCATTATAAGAAAATAATTTAATTCATCTCTCAGGGTCCATAAAAAACTTTTTCCTTTAAAAGGAATCCCCATAGTTACTTAGCTCTGAGAAAGTTTGACTTAGGCTGCAAACACATCTAGGGCTAATAATCCTAACATCTTTTTAAGAAAACATTTAAGGAAAAAGAAAGATTTTAAGAAAACTATGGAAGTTTAATTTTGTTCAAGTGACTCGTACAAAACTTTTATATACAAAAGTTGTAAATACTACAGAAATGATAAGGTGAGTGAATCAAATTACCCGCTAATTTGATTAGGTGTCAGGAAACTGACACCTAACTGGGAAAATAAATCTCTTGCCATCATACTAACACTACAGCCAATGCATTATACTTGCTAAGAAAAATATGAACAAATAATCCATAGGAAGCAGACAATGTCAAGAACTTGACTTTAAAACAAGAATTCATAAACCAAGATGAATTTTGAACTAGCCTAGAGGATGAAAATGATGAGGATTTAGAAGTCAGAAAGACAGGAGAATGTTGACACTGAAATGAGGAAGAGAAAGGGCATCTATGGAATACTAGATAAATTATGTTCACAAAATGAAAATACATTTTGATGAATGATGGCATATAAGCTATAAAGGGAAACAAGAGTTGTACTTAGAGAACTGTGAACACTAACATTGAATTAAGTTTTAAGTTCTGGACCATGACCATGGAACTGTCATGGAGGAGGGTAAAATCCCTGTTTTCAAACTATTGGAACAATGCCAATGATGACTGAGGGGGAAAAATAGACCTTTTGTAGTTCAGCAACAAAATTTCCCAATCTTGCCTGAACTAAAGGCATTGAAGACTGCCCTTAAATTTGAGAAACAAATGTAAATTCTCTCTAGAGAAAAAGATACTTCCTCTCGGTCCTCAAATTATCTCTGTAATGTTTACATATAACGTCAGACATGCAATCCAAACTAGAGGAGAGTTTTTGTTTTAGACAAAACAACAAATTGATCAAAACTAAGAAAAATGTGAGAAAATAAAGAGCCATGGGATGCCATGGTAACGTTAAAATAGCCAGGCTTGATAAGTTGAAGGAAATTGACAGAGCAAAATACATTTTAGAAGGAAAAAATACAATAACTAAAATTAAAAATTCAATGCAGGGATTTAAATAAGATGAGAAAATTAATGAACTAGAAGATAGGTTGGGAAACAAGATTCAGACAAAGTTTGGGGAAACAGAGGTATTGAATACAGAGAGAAAATGTTAAAGACATAGAAGAGTCACAAAAAGTCTAGCATACATATAATTGGAGACTTAGAAAGAAGAGAGTGCATCGGGAAGAATGAACAGAAATGATGGAAGCCAGAAGACCATAGGAAAGCTTCAAACTGATAGAAAGAATGACTGCTAACTTGGTATTTGACATTGAGAGGAAAATATCTTCTATATACTGAGGGGAAATAAAATCATTTAAAGAAAAATGTAAACAGAATCTTTATCTACATTCACATATATGCAACTTTAAATAAATATTAACAGCTTAAGCAATAATAATGTGAAATTTAAAATTTGCCAAGAGTTTAAAATAAGTGGCAGCAATAGCATAAAAACTGTGGATGGAATAAAGGGAGTTAAGGTGAGCTATCTGCCTCCTACCAGAAAATGCAAGGAAAGTAAAAGGATGAAGGAATATCATATATACTGCAAATACCAACCAAAAGAAAGCTTGTTTAGACATGAATACCAAAACAAGTAGTCTTGAAGGCAAAATGCAGTAATAGAGCTTAAGAAAACATTTCATACTGATAAAAAGCTCAGTTTACCGGGAAAATAAAAATTTAAACATGAAAGCAAAAATTGAGAAAACCAAGGGCAGGAATAAGTAAAATAGTGAACTATGATATCTCTTTGAGGAAATGATAAAATAAGCAAACAGAAGACTAATAAGGGTATAGAAGATTTGCCACCATGATTCACAAAAGCAATGTAATTGTCATGCAGCAGACAAAGCTTCAAACAACTTCAAGCTGCATATTTCATTCAGATGCCCAGAGAACAGTGACAAAAATGTATTATGTGCTGACCACAAATTGGTACTCTATACAAAGTATGTTCTTTGGTAGAATGGAAATAAGTAAAAAACTTATAATAAAAAATTACTTGGAAAAATCTCCATGTATCTAAAAAATAATAAATGTACCTCTAAATAATCAAAGGATCAAGGAGAAATTATAGTCTCAAAATCAGAATATATTTTTAAATTGTTGGGTGCATCTAACGCTGTGTTTGTGAAAGAAAACAGAGTTGAAATTCACTGCAGTAAAGAAAAAGGACACAAAGAAAATAGGGGGAAAAAAGAAGAAATAATAAAATTAGTGAAACAGCAACAGAAAAAGCCCATAATGAAACTCAACTAAGTCCAAAGTTGTTTCTTGAATAATAAAGCATGAATTTGATAAACAGGGAAATTAGAAAGTTGAGCATAAGTGTCTTATCTTTAAAGGACATATAATGCTGATTTAAGAAAGCCTACAGTGTCTACAGGCCTATAGTCAATGTTCTGCTGGAAATCCAGGAATAAAGGAAACAAGTTTATTAAGCTTTCCTTACAATCATGTACCTAAAGTTTTTCCACAGTGAAGAAGCAGGGTAGCTGGAATTGGAGAAAAGATTTGAGAGCGAGCTCTATAGCAATGGGTCGCTCTCTGAGGCAGAGGGGCCTGACTTGGTTCCTCATACAAAGAGCAGCAGGAATCCAGGAAAGAAGTGAGACATGGTTACTATTTATTAAAAGTTGAAGATGGTACTGCATTAGTAAGTATAATTGTTATGTGTTAATCAAAAATTTTTAGATGTTAAGGAGAAGGGAATGTTAACTTCCTTGATTTGATCATTACATCCTGTATAGATATGTTGGATTATGACACTGTACCTCATCAAGTTGTGCAATTGAAATTAAAAAAATTAAAAAATAATAGGAGTTAGAGATAGTAGGGGACCAAACTCAAGGCTTACTTATGTCATTACTCTTCATAAAGACCAAGCCTATACCATAATAACACTCACTGCAAAAAAAGCTGGCAAGGATGAGAGGGGTGTGGGGGAAAAACCATTCTACACTGTTGGTGGGAATGTAAATTAGTGCAACCCCTATGGAAAGCAGTATGGAGGTTCCTCAAAAAACTAAAAGTAGTGTGGATCATATGCATAATGATCCACTGATACCACTCCTGGGCATATACCCAAAGGAATGTGCTCTAGGACACAGCAGAGCCACTTCCACACACGTTTATTGCAGCACTATTCACAATAGCCAAGCCTTGGAAATAGCCTAGATGCTCCACAAGTGATGAATGCATTAAGAAAATGTGGTATGGAGTATTATTCAATCATAAAGAAGAATGAAATTATGTTGTTTGCAGGTAAATAGATGGAACTGGAGATCATCGTGTCAAGTGAAGTAAATCAGGCTCAGAAGATCAAAGGTCACATGTTTTTCTTCATATGTGGAAGCTAGATCTATAAGATAAATGTACACATAAATACATACATTATATTATACAGATATATAAGATCTATCTATCAATCAAGAGAGCATGATTGTATTAGTGGGCATGTCTGAGGGGCCTACAGGGAAGGGAGAAAGAGAATGTTAGAATGAAAAAAATTGAACATTGTATCTGTGTATGAAGATAATAAAATGCAATGCACTGTTAGCTGTTTAATAAGGGAGCAGTACACTAGAAAAAAAGTAATGGGGGGGTTAATCTGCTTTAAGTAGGATATTTACATGTCTGAAATACCTAGGTGAACCTCACCCTGAATACTTTTCAATATACACTTAAAAAAGTGAACAGGAAGGAAAATAGATCTTGTCTTGGAATGAATGCCAGTGGGAGAAGGAGGGCATAAGGAGAGGATGAAAGAGGGTGAATATGGTCAATATATTTTGTATTTGTGAATGAAAATACAACAATTAAGCATGCTGAAATTGTTCTAAGAAGGGGAGCAGAGGGGATGAGTGAGAAAGATGGAGAGGTGAATCTAATTAAGATATATTGTAAGCACATATATAAATATCACAATGTATTCCCCCTGTACAACTATTATATGAAAATAAAATATTTTTTAAAAAAGATCAAGCCTAGATAATAAATGGGCAATTAACAAATAATTGTTGATGTATGTGTAGGTTAGAGGTGAAGTTCTAGTTCTAACTGCTGACTTTGGTCATATGATTTAACCTTTGTGCACTCATTTCAACATCTCTTAAGTAAATGCATCAACAATATTGACTTCAAAAAATTGCTGTTCAGTATAAATAAGACATTATAATGAAACACATATCTTCAATTATAAAGTAAATATGAGTATCGATTGTGTTTTCTGAGGCAGAGACGAGTATTTCTGTGAAGCCCTGGTTAACAAATGCTCCTTCGGTGTACAAGGCTCATATGGAAGGTTCATAACTGTATTGAATCAATCAAGTTTTCCTTTTCCCCCTTCACCTATCATGCAATTAAGGTTCAAGCACCTAGATGGTCAAGTGATTTGTTAATTTTAACATAGTACATGGGTCTCACCAGTTTCCTGTAGTTTACAGTTCATGCCTAATCTCCAATGGTGCTGAGTTTTTATTGGCAATGGCATTATAAATGTAAACACAGGTAAAATAAGAAAATGAACCTTTTAAGAACAATTGTGTAACTGTATTTGAATTTATAGGCAGTGGTGGGAAGCTTTAGGCTTCATTTATGTTAGACAACATGGCAATGTCATTATACATATTTTCTTTCTTTTTCCCTGTGTGCTTGAAAATAACAAATTAAAAAAGAAAACAGCATCCGTGGAGCCATTGTCCTCAGAACTATTAAGCAAACAAATGAGTATTTCATAGACTTAACGTGACAATGAATTACACGTCCAAAACAGGTTTTGTGTGTGGTTTAGCAAAACAAAATTAAGAGTCATTGTAGGGAAGGACATTGCCACAGCTTTGGCATAATTAGGAATCATCACAATCAAATACAGGAAATTGGCACATCTGCTTTTCAGGCTGTTGATCCAACTGTGAGACTGCCTGTGCACACTGGCACGAGCAGTTCTGATGCAGCTCGATGTGTTCTGCAAAGCTGTCTTTGCATAAATATTTACATAATTTTCTCCAAACACCGCTACAAGCAGTTGTTTTTTATCACTTTTTCTCCCTTGGGTTATTATTTCTTCCCATCCCTACTCCTGGTAAAGGAGTGATTACTTGTTATTCTAAAGATCTCTCTCTCTCTCTCTCTGTTTCTTTCTTTCTTTCTTTCTTTCTCTCTCTCTCTCTCACTGAGAAATTTAGAGGAACATCTTGGAACCTGAGAGTTTTATAAAATGGCAATAAGATGGAAGCAGCACTTTTCCATTATGCTGTTTTGGTATACTTTTCTAGAAATACAACACAATACACCTAGCCCAGCTATAAGACAAAGTAGAGATAAAAAGTTGGAAAGAGAAGCCACTCAGAGTTTAATATTGATAAAGAACAGAACATCAGGTTAGGTGGAGTGGAATAGCAGGATCTCAAAGAAGTAGCCTCCCCCCCAACACCATTTCCTTTACTTGCTAAAAGATAAAAAGTCTTCAACAGAAGCAGGGTTGAGGAGTTGTTTCACTTTTAGTCAGCTAATAATTCTGTTAGTTTCTTTTTATTAAAATGATCTAAAAGAATTCCCCAGTTTTGACATCCTATGTTCCATTGTTGAAACTACAATATTTAAAAAAGACACATATTTTACAGCTTTAAAACTCTAATTTAAAAAATCTTGCATTTTCTCTATTTTTCCAAGCATTGTTTTGCTTACAAATTTGCTTAGATATTCTACTTTTGGTATTGTAAGTTTGGTTAATAATATCTAAATCACAAAAGATATAATATTTAATTATGCTTTAAATATTTAAAAGGAAAATCTCTATGGAATGCATAGTTTTTTAAATATTAATATGAACTCTTTGCTTTTGATGTTGATTTTTTGGTGACATATCCTTGGGACTTGTGCATTTGAGGATGGTGTGGGATACATTGCTGTAACCAAATAATTGGATTGTTTACACAAGGAAAGGTATGCTCATTTTCCCTTCCAAAAGCATTAGAAAGAGCAAATTTTCAATTCAATAAAGAAAAGAGAAAGGAGATTAAAGAGAAAGAGGTGAGAACTCTCCCTTGACCATACTCCCAATAGGCAAATTACAAAGTATTGATAGTTATCAACTGTATGTTGTTAGTTTTGAATCTACGATTCAAAAATCGTAGATTCTGGGTTGTCTGTGTTAGGTGCATTCAAGACACTGTTAGGGAACTTTATATAGTTTGACTTCATTATATTTGTCACTTCTGAATGAATTCCTTTGTTATTGTAAACCATCATGAAACATAAGAAACTCTTTTAATAATATTTTAAAGGACATTTTCACTTTGCCAACCTTAGGTCTTTGGTTTTTATTCCTGGGTTGTTTCCTTATGGGCTCCAGGTAACTGCTGTGACTCCAAACATTACAACATGCAAAGTAAAGGGTGAGAGTTGGGCTGCCTGATGGCCCTTCTGTTGAGAACCATTTCTGTTCTCTTGAACTCTCTTTTCTCTGAGCATCTGTCTTAGCCTCCTCACCTCCTCACCCACCTCTCCAGGCTTCGGGCTTCAGTTTTTTAAATTAGCTGATCAGGACTTCATCCAATAGTGGGCTCACAGGATTATTATTATTTTATTTTTTTTGCAGAGGAGTTTGGGAAGTTAGGACTAAAAATTGATCCAAAAAGTCAGTCATTTGGGAATAAAACCATGGGTACTGTGTTTGATTCTTAATCATCCTGTTCTGAAGACTCATTCAATCTTTTATAACCCTAGACTTAATAGAGACAGAATATTTATGTATGTTGAACATGTGTCCCTTGGTATTAAAAATTTTTTGTATAGGTGTGGTGTAGTGTCATGTGTATGTGTGTATTTATAAATCATTTCTATCCATCTACTAACCAGATATTAAAAGTTTCAAGCTTTTCCTTTCTAGGTCTGGTAACTGAGTTTTTCTTACTTTCCTTGCCATGTACTAGGAGTAAACACATATATTCTGCCCTTACCTGCTCATGATTGGGATCTGATTTAAAAGATGAGCAACTGTCAGCAGTGTCTTTGATCATATATGTATCTCAGGATCAACCAGCAATTCAATTTTTTTTCTGCTTGCATTTAACTAGGGCATTTTTTTTTAATTACTGGGGTTTAAACTCAGGACTTCATACTTCATGCTTGCTAAGCAGGCTTTAGCCTTGAGCCACGTCTCTAGTCCTTTTTGCTCCGGTTATTTTGGAGATAGGGATTAGCCTTTTGCCCAGGTCTGGACCACCATCTTCCTATTTAAAGCTTCTGGCTGTTGCTGGGATGACAGGCACCTACCACGACACTTAGCTTTTATCCCCCTCATTGAGATAAGGCCTCGCAAATGTTTTCGCCCAGGCTGGCCTGGAACAGCGATCCTCCTCATCTCAGTCTCCCAACTGGCTAGGATTACAGACATGTGCCACTGGCACCTAGCTTAACTAGAGCAATGTTTTAAAACTCCACATACCTTATCATATTTGCATCATATAATTATTACCACCCCTAGCTGTAAAACTACTCTGAAAATATATTGCACATACTTCAACATCTGAGAAGAAGTGCTGTATGTTGGAAAAGCTCTTTATTGAAAGTTTAGCATTTCGTCCAGAAGTCCTCACCTGCAATGTGAGGGAAGTTGACTACAGAAAATTTTAGTCAGAATTTATTGAACAATTATCATGTACCAAGAACTGTTAAAGGTGCTGGTGAGAAAAAGAAAAGTGTTCTCAGTTGGAAATTACAGTCTCAGTGGATTCATGAGTAAGTACAATAAATTACGAAAGGCCTCTATTGGAAAATGCATAGAGTTCTGTACTAGGGTGCCTAAGGGCTTCATTTATCTTCCTCCAGAGGAAGTCCAGGAAAACTTCTTGGGATAAATTACATTTAAGATGAGAACAGAGAATAATAAGTAACAATAAAGAGGAGAGGAAAAATATTTAAGCTAAAAGTTTCCTTACGGTACAAAAATTCTATCATTGGATCATTTCAATTGTATGTAGATGATACAAACAGTTGAGAGAACAGAATTACTTATCTTTTAGAAATGTGGAACTTTGGGCTTGATCTGTAATGAAAGATTCTTAATTATTTTTAATTTCCTGGTCTGTTTTTCCTCTGTAGGAGCTCCCTCTGGGCCTGTTAGTTCAGAAAAGGAATGGTGCTCATTTGAGCTACATAATTAAAGAAATAGAATTTTCAAGCTGGAAAGACATGCAAGTTTGTTCAGTCCAGCTCTCTTACTTTACAGAATGTTTTTTCAATTATGAAAGATTAAGCAATTTGTCCACTGAGTTCTCATAGCTGGTTAATGGTTGAGTTTGCATGAAATACAGCTTCTAATTCCTGGTTCAGCAGTTGTCCAGGTATTGCAGTTTGAATTTTCATAATATAAGGTTATGTAAACATACATTTCCATAGTAGTTTATAACCACGAACCAGGGTAAGAAAATTATAAATAGGAGTAAAGGTGGAAATTAATTGGGGCAGGTTTTATGTTTATTTTGTTTTGTTTTCTCTGGTTAGTAATTTCAGCATTTTGATACTGATGAGTGTGTTTCCAGCATTAAAAAAGTACTTATTTTCATTTTTGTTTACTTTGGGATACATTGTGGTGTTGATTATATACTTGTGCTAGCATATTAATTGAGAAATAAATGTATTTTCACTCAGCATAGCTCACATGAATCTCAATTTCTCTTTTTCCTAGCAGCATCTAGTCTCATTACAATCTTTTAACTTACAGATTATAATTTTTTTGGCTGTACTCAGTTTTAAACTCAGGGCCTCATGCTTGCTAAGTAGGTACTTGAGTCACTCTGCCAGCCCTTTTTTGTAGTTGATTATTTTTGAGATAGACTCTTGTGAACTATTTACCAGGCTGGCTTTGAACCATGATCTTCCTGATTGATCTTTGCTTCCTGAGTAGATAGCATTACAAGCTTGAGCCACTGGCACCAGGCTGAGGTTATAAATCCTTATATCAATTTGGTTGACTGAATATCATAGTGGCAAAGAGTTCAGGATCTAACATAATTCTTGACTAATTCTGAACTCAGTATTTGCAAGTTATGAAGTAACTTATGCAAGATATTACTTAGGCAAGTAATGTCACTATTCTCCATTTGCTATTCCTTTGTTTGTAAAATGGAGATGAGATTGTAATGAGGATTTAGAGAGACAGTGTATATAGAACATTTAGCCCAAGCGCAGAAAAGTGCTCATTGTATGTCAGTTATTATTGTTATGACTCATAAAAAGTTAAGTTCTCAGTAAAAATAATGGTTGAAGTGGCCTCCAGAAATACCGCTTGCAGGAGTACTTGTCAAAGCAAATACAAACAAAAATTTTACACTTGTAGAGTGGAAAAAATCAGTTTTGATACTGATGTTACCATTGCTGTTGCTGGAAACCAGATTTAGTTTACGAGTCTTGGCTGCCAGATGAATGAAGCTGAGAGCCAATTTTGTACAAGTGGGCCCCACATGATTCCTGGGAGTGTCCTGAATGTGAAGAAGACACAATGTGCATTACTGCTACAAACCTCTTTTCCTGCCAGGAATGACATTATCTGGATAGCTTGGCTCAGCCTGGTCATCCCACCCTATTGGCAGCAGGACAACTGTGAGACAGAAACAAACAGCGTGGGCCAGAAGAAATAAGACCTGGGGCATATGGAAGGGGTGCAGAGAGCTCATAGAAAGAAACAAGAAAAAAAGAAGTTTGGGGAAGGATGTGATTAGATGAAAAGTCAAATATGAGATTTCAATTAGAAAAGGTGGCTTAATATTTTTGAAGTTTTAATTAAGCTTTTCTCAATATTTTCTATTTCCAGAATCCTTCCTTCTAAATTCACCCTCCTTTCCGTCCCCTTGCAGACTAAAGCTGGATAGCACATGCCATGAGGATGCACAATGATGCAGACCAGATTCTGCCTCTCTTTCCTCCACTCCTTCCCCAAGTATAGACGCACTCATCTCTGCAGTAGACCTCTGATTTTAGATGCATACTGGAAAAGTGAATGGGAAGTCACCAGATTGGCTGAAATATTTTTTCACTTCAGAGTCTTTTTATGCCAGTAGAAATATCACAGAGTTAGAGAAAAATATGTAATATTAAATACCTGAACATTTGAGTTTGGCAGTGAGATGCAAATATTAGGCATGTACATATTATATAATTGTTCCTTTAATCTTGAATTTCTAGATTCTACCTGCAAGAGACTGAATGCTTGTGTCCCCCTAAAACTTATATGTTGAAGTCCCAATCCCCCAGGTGATGGTGTTAGAAGGTGGAACCTTTGGGGTGATTTGGTTATGAGACGGGAGCCATTATGAATGGGATTCATGTCCTTCTATAAGAAACCCCACAGAGTTCTCTCATCTTCTCTGCCATGTGAAGAGGTGGAACCAGAAAACAAAACCCGATCAGACTTCAGACCTCTTAGTGCCTTAGTTTTGGACTTCCCAGCCTCTAGAATGCAGAGAAAATAAATTTTTGTTGTTGTTTATAAGTTACTAGTAGTCTATGGTATTATGCTATAGCATCCTAATTGAACTAAGTCAGTAGTGTTCTATCCAAAGTAGAAGTTAAGTAGTGTATCTTAAGAAAGATTCATATTGCATGGTACTTATGAACAAGGAAGTACATGAAAATTTTCTGAGGATTTCACTGCCGTGTCTGATAATCATCCAGTCAATATTGATGCAACATAGCTTCATTTGAAAACAGCAATAACAGTAAACCCTATACCCTGGATTAAACTAAACCTTTCACTGAGCGATAGACCTTTGTGCTCATTCATTCAACATCAATTATGGGTCAGGCAGCATACCTGACCCATACTGACCAGAAACATATATAATCTAAGGAGAGGGATTATATGTCAGAAACAAGCTAAGATTCTATGTGAAGTAGTGGAGATGGGAGAGCAGTTCTCACAAGTAATTTTTGCTTAAGGTTATTTAGATGTAGAATTAAGTGGAAACTGGATAATCTGTAATTTCCTGTCTCAACCAACAGTTACATTCTCTGAACAGCTTTGGAGGGGTCAGCATACTGAGAATACTGTCAGGCCAGTATGCTCTTATTGGTGGATCTGGCTTGTTAGTTCAAAGTACAAGACCTCCATTCTCAATTACTCACTTAACATTCCAGTACATTTTGGGAACAACTGATAATTTTGAAAGCTAGCCGATGGATAAATGGTAGCTGACTTAGTAGATCTAGGAAAGCTGAAACCCAAGCTAAATTAAAACTGGTGAGCTTTGGAAATACCCAGGAATTGAAAGAACCAGGTGCTTTTGAAAGTGAGAATGCAGGTTAAAAGAGGAGGATAGGTTGATAGTGTTTCATGGAAGAGTTTCAACTCTTCCTTCCCCTCTCCTTTGCAAGCAAAAAGATGGAGGTTAACTTCCTGAATCAAAGAGGTCCTGCTAATGGAGATACTAAGCATCTACATCCTAGATATATATTGATTATTAAGTGAGATAATGTGTACTTAGTATATGGTTTGGATATTAAGTGTGCTCCAAAGGCCCATGGTTTCCAGCATGGGCACTATTGGGAGGTGGTAGAACCTTTAAGAAATGTGGTCTATGAGGAGATTTTTAAGAAATTGAGAACATGCACTTGAAGGGGATAGTAGACCTCAGCCCCTTCCTTTTCTTTCTTGTTATTTATTTATTTATTTATTCGTATGTGCATGCATTGTTTGGACAATTTCTCTTCCCTGCCCCCACCCCCTCCTTCACCCCTTCCCTCTCCCCCTCTACCCTCTCACTTCCAGGTAGAACCTGTTTTGCCCTCTTCTCCAATTTTGTTGAAGAGAAGACATAAACAATAATAAGAAGGACATAGCATTTTGCTAGTTTAACATAGGATAGCTATACAGTGAGATTCCTAGAACATACAATTTTTGGCCTTCTGAACCTGGCTAACTTCACGTAAGATGATGTTCTCCAGTTCCATCCATTTACTTTTGAATGACAAGATTTCATTCTTCTTCATGGCTGAGTAAAACTCTATTGTGTATAAATACCACATTTTCTTAATCCATTCGTCAGTAGTGGGGCATCCTGGCTGTTTCCATAACCTGGCTATTGTGAATAGTGCTGCAATAAACACAGGTGTGTAGGTGCCTTTGGAGTAATCTGAGTCACATTCCTTTGGGTATATCCCTAGGAGTGGGCCCCTTCCTTTTCTTCCCTTTTGTTTTCTGCCATGACACAAACTACTCTACATTGTCACATGCTCCTGCCCTGAGGTTCTTCCTCCCCATGAGGTGTTCCACTCAACAGAGGTCCAGAAGCATTAGATCTGCCTGACCATGGACTGGAATCTCCATGACTGTGAGCCAAAATAACCCTAACCCTTTTCTCTTCATAAGCTTATGGTCTTAGGTGTTGTTATAGTGAGGGAAAGATGAATATAGAGTATTGTATTCAATAAAGCTTAACTAGTACTACTATGACAATATTGTTTTTTCTTCCTTACTCTTTTTTTTCTTTTTCAGGGCTGGGGATTGAACATGGGGTCTCACACATGCTAGGCAAGTGTTCTTACCTCTGAGCTATAGCACTAGCCCCTAAAATGACAATACTTTTTGAATGATGGGGAAAAATCAACTTAGAGTAAGAAACAGAATGAATATTTGGCTCCATATAAACATGCACACACACGGAGTATATAAATATATAAGTGGAAGGGGGCATGTGTGAGGAGTAAGCACAGCAAAGTTTCTAAAGAATAGTTATATTTGTCCTTTATGTTTAAGTTAGAAGAAACAGATTAAAGTAAATAAAGTCAGTTCTAGTGAGATGTAAGAGAAAAAAATGCTAACTAATCTTTTGTTGACTCATTCTAACTCCTTCATGGAGCAAGGTGTCATATAAACTAATTCCAAAGGATTTGCTAGGTATCTACAACCTGTAAAACATTGAGTAGGTTATAGGTTCAGTTATAAAGTTATATGATTGCTATACTTAATAAAAACACTTTCACATATGCTCTTTCATATGATTCTCTTAATCTTCCTTCAAAACTTGTAGGCAGACAATTATAGTTGGTTTTTTTAGAATGTAAGAAGTAAAAGGTAGGGAACTATAGCAGTTGCCACGCATTAGCATAGCCACAGAAGCAAGACAGAGACAATAATTTGATTGTAGATAACTATTTTTATAACTCATGGAAATGTTTTATTGATTTTCAGGGAGAAGTGCCAAATAAACTGAAATGCTGATATTACCTGGTTTGTACATTCTCTCTTCTATAAAAAATTTAAGAAGTTTCCAGGGAAATTAAAATGGGTTGGTGAAATGCAATGAGAACACAGTCATGGGATGATCGTATGGTTGATCTAATCAAATTATGGTGCACAATGTCCCTCAACACCTTCTAAAGCTGTACTTGCCAGCCAGCTGGAAAGCCTGTGTCATTGGGTTGAGGCACTGTTACCACTGTGTTGTGATGAAGCTACACTGACAGAAGTGTGTTCTTTGACTTCATACAGGCCATCTGCTGACACTTATTCTTTAGCTATATTTCAATACAGTTGGTTAGGCTAGGGCTTTCTCTTATATCAAATCATGGTATTGCATATTTTAAATGAAAATCTGGATACTTGGTTTCTGAAGGGCTTAAAAATTAATGATGTATCCATATGGTTTTCAAATATTCTTAAAATTTTTTAAAAGATTTTTGAGACGGGGTCCCTTTATGTAGCCCAGGCTGACCTCAAACTCATGAACTTTCTGCCTCATTCTCCTGAGTGCTGGGATAATAGGTGTGTGCCACCACAACCTGGCTGGATTTCTAATATTCTTATAAGCACATTTAGGAAGCCCAATAATTGACTAAAAGTAACTCGACTACATTTTGATAGGAATGAGGCTGAAGACAATGCATTTAGATTAAACAAACATAGTGTTGGAACCATAAGTGTCAGAATATAGAATTCACAGTCTGTGCTACTCTTTATGATGTTGGTGTACATTTACAATACTATCAAACTCTTTTAATCACTACCCTTATGTTAGAAGCTTTGTTTGTCTTAGCTAGTAAAATGTCACTTCAACAAAATCAAAAGAATTTTTAAAAATCCACATGCTTAGAAAGCAGAAAATAGCAAAATGTGGGAAAAAAGTCATCTTTGCAAGGAAAGGTCAAGAGAAACATATGGATCCCAAGTGAAATTAAAATAAGGTTTCTGTGCAGACTAGATACCATGGCAGATAACGGTGCCACAGGCCAGACAGAAGGTTCCCAAGGCCCCAGGCTGCGTTCCTTCTTCTGCTTGACTGAAGACTTTATCCAACATTATTTTGGTGATAACACTTGTTATACATCCTCTGGATCCTCAGATGCTAAATCATTCTGTAATAGACTTCATCCAGAAAACCTAAAGTCCAGACATATTTCATCATTTCTTAAGAGTCAGTGATTATAAAACTGCCATCTGTACATGTCTGAAAGCATATTTTTATTTGGGTTATTATTTGATAATGTACAGACAATCCAGTCTTCAATCCTCTAGTGTGTCTATTTTTTAAGACGTCCATAGGAAACATTTTTGTTTTATTTCTTAAATGCCTATTTTTATTTAGTTGCACTAAAGCCCATCCATATTAAATAGGAAGCAAATGAATAGTTACATGGAGTAACAGAGAACATGTTTACTGAAAAATATGATTATATTATCTTATTATTGAGCAAACTTCCCATGAGCTTAGAGTTGGAGACCATACATAAAGATTCTAAACAGAAACTTCTACCTCCTTGGGCATCCCCTTTAACTGAACACTTCTAGTTTAATATTGACATATTATCACTTTTTATTTACTAGATGCCTTTGTCACCAACCAGATTCAAAGCAGGGAGACAGTGATTAGCTTTGAAATTCAGCCATAGCCAAGGGTTCATTTGTCTCTTTAACTACAGACTTTGTGAGCCATCTTGATAAAAAATGTATGACCCCAAGCCACCTGCATCAGATGCTTGGCATTCTGCCATTAGATATGTTTTCTTTGGGATTGAGATAAATATGAAAATAGTACCATTCACCTTAATAAGGTGGTAGAAATATTTTTATTGTATACATATTTGTGTGAATGGCAAATGTATTTTTTATCAGATTGTTTTCTCTTTATGAGGAAAACTTGAAGATCTTGTGTGTCTAGAGCAAGAAATGAAGGAATAAATATTTATTGGGAGAAAGGGAGAGTATTTGAGGAGCAGGGTAAAAATGGGAAGTGAAGTTTGTAGATAGTATAGCCTAGGATATTGTTCAAGGGTGAACTATTCCACCCAGGTTACTGGCAGGAAGAAGTTGGAAAGCATTCAAATTGGATAACTTAATGGAGAGGTGATTAATAGTGGATAGGATAGGAGCATGGGTGTGGAGGTTCTTTCAATTCCAGCTACTTGGGAGGTAGAGATAGGAGGACCATGGTTTGAGGCCTGCCCATGCTAGAAGCACAAGACATATTCCCCCCAAAATACCAGATTTGGTGGTTCATGCCTGCAATCTCAGCTACAGAGGAGGCAGAGGTAGGAGGATGTTGAGGTCAGCCCAGTGCAAAATTGTGAGACCCTGTCTCAAGAATAAATAAATCAAGAGATCCAAAATGGTGACTGGTACACAGACACAGACTGTGTGAGCTCCAGAAATCAGGGATCTTGCTGAGATGCTGGAGACACACTTGGCTGAGTGTTTGTTTGTCTTGTTCACTGTTTGATTTTCAACCATCTCTCCCTGTTGATTTCTTTGGTTCTCCATTTTTTTCTCTTTCTTTTTCTTTTTTTCTCCTTATTTCTTGGTTTTGTTAGTTTTACTATTGTAAGCTGGCTAATACTAAATTACACATAGACCAGGGACAGAAACAGTACCAAGTAGAATAATGGGAACAAGAAAAAGGATGGAAACCATTCTCCTCCCAAAAATAAAATAGTACAGAATTCAGAGGGAAATGAAGAAAATGGATATCCAGATCCAGACTTCAACAAAACAAAAATAAGTTATACCAAGGAACCCAATGAAGTCCACAAGAACAACCTGAAATAAGAAATTCTGCAAGCAATCAATGAAAATTTCATAGAGATGTTACTAGATATGGTTAACCAAAATGTACAGGAAGCACTCAAGAAATTCCAAGATTTCAAAAGTATAGAATATGAGAAAACACAAAAACAAATAAAAGAAATCAAAGGAGCCCTAAATAAACACCAATGTGAAATAGAAAACACCATAAATAGAAAGATAAATGAATTAAGGATGAAAATTGACAATATTAAAGAGGAAGTGACCCATGATATGGAAAACCTCAAAAAAAAGAATGAAACAGAAATACAGAACAAAATGGAAGGCCACTCCAGCAGACTAGAACAAGCAGAAGACAGAACCTCAGCACTTGAAGATGAAATGGTAATTAAAGGAAAAACTGAAGAACTACCAGTCACACAACTCAAGACCTGTGAAAGGAATATGCAAGAATTCACTGACTCCATCGAAGACCAAACCTGAGAATCATGGGCATTGAAGAAGGAGAAGAGGTACAAGCAGCAGGAATTTGTAATATATTCAACAAAATAATAACAGAAAATTTCCCAAATCTAGAGAAAACTATGCCCATTCAGGTACAGGAATCCCCTAGGACACCAAACAGACTTGACCAAAATAAAACTAACCCACAACATATTATCATTAAAAATCAACAAGCACAGAGAGTAGAGAAAGAATATTGAAGACTGTAAGAGAAAAAACAAATAAAATACAAAGGTAAATCCATCAAAATCACAGCAGGTTTCTCAACAGAAACCTTAAAAGGAAGAAGTGCATGGAGTGAGGCGTTCTGGGCACTAAATGAAAATAACTTCAACCCTAGGATACTCTACCCAGCAAAACTATCATTCAAAATAGATAGAGCAATAAAAGTCTTCCATGATAAGCAGAAACTAAAACAATACATGGCCACTAAGCCACCACTACAAAAGATTCTCCAAGGAGTTCTGCACATAGAAAGTAAAAGCAAACAAAACCATGAAAGGGCAGGCAGTACCAAACCACAGGGGAAGAAAAGGCAAGGAATCAGAAAGTAACATTGATTCAGCTGCACACAATCAAACCATTAAACAACAAAGACAACTAAATGACAGGAATCACCACATACCTATCAATACTAACAGTGAATGTTAACAAACTTAACTCCCCCATCAAAAGACACTGATTGGCAAACTGGATTAAAAAGGAAGATTCAACAACCTGATGCCTACAGGAGGCCCATCTTATTGACAGAAAAAAAAGCACTGGCTTAGGGTGAAAGACTGGAAGAAGTTTTACCAAGACAATGACACCCAAAAACAGGCAGGGGTAGCAATACTTACCTTGGACAAAATAGACTTCAAACTTACATTGATCAAATGAAATAAAGGAGTACACTCCATACTAATAAAAGGGGAAATACACCAAAAGGAAATAACAATTATCAACCTATATGCACCCAATTTCATCAAACATATTTTGAAGGACCTAAAAACATATATAGATTCCAATACAGTGGTAGTGGGAGACTTTAATACCCTCCTATCACCAATAAATAGGTCATCCAAACAAAAAATCATAAAGAAATTCTAGAACTAAATCACACCATTGATTAAATGGACCTAGCTGATGTTTACAGAATATTTCATCCAACTTCTGCACAATATACATTCTTCCCAGCAGCTCATGGAACCTTCTCCAAAACTGATCATATCTTAGGGCACAAAGGAAGCCTCAGCAAATATAAGGAAACAGAAATAATCCCATGCATTCTATCTGATCATAATGCATTAAAACTAGAAATCAACAACAAAAGCAGTAGTAAAAAACAGGCAAACAATTGGAAGCTGAACAACACATTGCTCAATGATCGATGGGTCATCTATGAAATAAAAGAGGAAATTAAAAGGTTCCTGGAAGTTAATGAAAATGAAAACATGATCGACCAGAACCTATGGACACAGCAAAGGCAGTCCTAAGGGGAAAGTTTACAACCACAAGTGCATATAATAAAAGTTCAGAAAGATCTCAAATCAATGACCTAATGCTTCATTTCAAACTCCCAGAAAAACAAGAACAAGCAAATCCCAAAACAAGCAGAAGGAGAAAAATAATAAAAATAAGGGCTGAAATCAATGAAATAGAAACCAAAAAACAATACAAAGAATTAATGAAACAAAAAGTTGTTTCTTTGAAAAAACAAATAAGATTGACAGACCCCTGGTAAACCTGACTAAAATGAGGACAGAAAAAACCCAAATCAGTAAAATCAGAAATGCAAAAGGGGAGATAACAACAAACACCATGGAAATCCAGGAAATCTTCAGAGACTACTTTGAGAACCTATATCCTAATAAATTCGAAAACCTTGAAGAAATGGACAGATTTCTAGATACTTATGACTGTCCAAAATTGAATTAAAGGATATTAATCACCTCAATAGATCCATAACACAAAATGAAATTGAAGCAGCAATAAGGAGTCTCCCCAAAAATAAAAAAAAGTCCAGGACCTGATGGATTCTCTGCTGAATTTTATCAGATGTTTAAAGAAGAACTAATACCAACCCTCCTTAAACTGTTCCATGAACTAGAAAAGGAAGGAAAACTGCCAACTCATTTTATGAAGCCGATATTACTCTCATCCCAAAAGCAGACAAAGACACCTCCAAAAAGGAGAACTATAGGCCAATTTCCTTAATGAACATCAATGCAAAATCCTCAATAAAATAATGGCAAACCAAATCCAACAACACATCAAAAAGATCATCCAACATGACCAAGTAGGCTTCATCCCAGGGATACAGGGATGGTTCAACATACAAAAATCTATAAATGTAATACAGCACATCAATAGAAGCAAAGACAAAAACCACTTGATCATCTCAATAGATGCAGAAAAAGCCTTCAATAAGATCCAATACCACTTTTTGATAAAAGCTCTAAGAAAATTAGGAATAGAAGGAAAGTACCTCAACATTGAAAAGGCTATCTATGACAAACCTACAGCCAACATAATACTTAACGGTGAAAAACTGAAACCATTTCCCCTAAAATCAGGAACAAGACAAGGGTTCCCACTATCCCCACTCCTATTCAACATAGTCCTGGAATTCCTAGCCAGAGCAATTAGGCAAGAAGTAGAAATAAAAGGAATACAAATAGGTAAAGAAATTGTCAAAATATCCCTGTTTGCAGATGATATGATCCTATACCTTAAAGACCCAAAAAACTCTACCCCCAAACCCCTAGACACCATAAAGAGCTACAGTAAGGTGGCAGTATACAAAATCAACTTACAAAAATCATTAGCTTTTCTATACACCAACAGTGAACAAACTGAGAAGGAATACATGGAAACAATCTATTTACAATAGCCTCAAAAAAAAAGCAAATACCTATGAGTAAAGTCAACAAAGGATGTGAATGATCTCTATAAGGAGAACTACAAACCCCTGAAGAAAGAGACTGAGGAAGACTACAGAAGATGGAAAGATCTCCTGTGCTCATAGATTGGTAGAATCAACATAGTAAAAATGGCTATGCTACCAAAAGTAATCTACATGTTTAATGCAATTCCCATCAAAATCCAGATGACTTTCATCACAGAGATTAAAAAATCCACCCTAAAGTTCATTGGAAACACAAGAGACCTTGAATAGCCAAGGCAATACTGCAAAAAGAGCAATGCTGGAGGTATCGCAATACCTGACTTCAAACTATATTACAAAGCTATAGCAATAAAAACAGAGTGGTACTGGCACAAAAACAGACATGAAGACCAGTGGAACAGAATAGAGGACCCAGATATGAATTCACACAACTATACTCACCTTATTTTTGACAAAGGTGCCAAAAATACACAATGGAGAAAAGAAAGCCTCTTCAACAAATGTTGCTGGGAAAAGTGGTTATCCATTTGCAAGAAACTGAAACTAGATCCATGTTTATCACCCTGTACTAGTATCAACTCAAAATGGATCAAGGACCTCAATATGAGACCTGAAACTCTGAAATTAGTACAGGAAGGAGCAGGGAATACTCTGGAAGTAATAGGTATAGGCAAGGACTTCCTCAATAGAACTCCAGCAGCCCAGCAACTAAGAGAAAGAATGGACAAATGGGACTTCATAAAATTAAAAAGCTTCTGCACAACATAAGAAATGGTCTCTAAACTAAAGAGACCACTCACAGAGTGGGAGAAAATATTTGCCAGCTATACATCAGACAAAGGACTGACAACCAGAATATACAGGGAACTTAAGAAACTAAACTTTCCCAAAATCAATAAACCAATAAAGAAATGGGCAACTGAACTAAACAGAACTTTCTCAAAAGAAGAAACTCAAATGGCCAAAAAAACATGAAAAAAATGCTCCCTATCTCTAGCCATAAAGGAAATGCAAATCAAAACCACACTAAGACTTCAACTCACCCCTTTCAGAATAGCTATCATCAGAAACACCACCACCAACAGGTGTTGGAGAGGATGTGGAGAAAAAGGAACACTCGTACACTGCTGGTGACAAGCTAGTGCAACCATTCTGGAAACAAATTAGGAGCCTTATTAAAAATATAAACATAGATCTGACATATGATCCAGCAATTCCACTCCTGGGGATATACCCAAAGGCACCTGCACACCCATGTTTATTGCAGCACTATTCACAATAGCCAAGTTATGGAAATCACCAAGATGCCCCACTACTGACTAGTGGATCAAGAAAATGTGGTATTTATTTGCAATGGAATTTTACTCAGCCATGATGAAGAATGAAATCTTATTCGCAAGTAAATTGATGGAACTGGAGAACATCATTCTGAGTGAGGTTAGCCAGGCTCAGAAGAACAAAAATTGTATGTTTTCCCTCATATGTGGAGTTTAGATCTAGGGCAAATACAGCAATGTTGTAGGACTTGGGTTACATGACAAGGGGAGAACATATACAGGAGGTATGGGGCTAGATAGTAAACCCAAAACATGAAAGCATTTGATGTCCCCTCTCCAGAGGAACTAATACAGAAACCTTAAAGGGACAGAGGCCAACATAAGCAGGAGATCAGGAACCAGTGTAAAGATCAGTTAGAGATGAATCAACTTGGGTTGCAACACACTTGTACATGGAAGCAATGGTAGGAATCTCTCTGTATACCTATCCTTAACTCAACTAGCAAAAATGCCTTGTCTTTCTTATTATTGCTTATGTTTTCTCTTCAATCAAATTAGAGGTAAGGGCAGAACAAGTTCTGCCTGGAACTGAGGGGGGGGGAGGAAACAATGGGGGTGGGGGGTAGGTGGGAGAAATGACCCAAACAAAATATGCACTTATGAATAAATGAATAAAAAATAAATTAAAAAAATAATAAATAAATGAAGATGAGCAGGGGGCATGGCTCAAGTAGTAGAGTGCTTTTCTATCAAGTGTGAGGCCCTGGGTTAAACACCAGTTTCACCAATAAATAAATAAATTAATAAATAAATAATAAACAGATAAATAATAAATGACAGGATAGGAATTGTTTAAGAGTGTAGATTAAAAATGATTCTAGGAGCAGGGCTGTGTAGAGACAGCTGCTCAATAGAAGTTGTGGTCTCTGATGGAGGGATGTGACAGCCAGCTTAGGAAGCCCCTGAAGAGCAAGAGCCATGGAAGGCACAGTGGAAAGACTTGCTCTGTAATGTACCAACTAAGTCTTGTGCCAGTAATTTGGTTCTTTGCATCAAGAAAAGATAAAACATTTCTCTTTTTTTAAAAGTTATCAAGTGTACTTTATGTTTCATTTTGTATTAACATTACTTGCACACAAGGAATGGGACTCACTATGATATTTCCTTACACACATACAGCATGCATTGAATTGATCATATCCATCTACCATTCCATCATGAGCAAAAAAGATACAAGATACGATTCAAAAAATTTTTTTTCACTACGGGCTGGTAGCTCACAACTGTAATCCTAACTATTCAGAAGGCAGAGATCAGGAGGATTGCAAATAGAAGCCAGCCAGGGCAAATAGTTTTTGAGACCCTACTTCAAAAACATCCTTCCCCAAAAAAGGGCTGGTGGAGTTGCTCAAGGTGTAGGCCCTGAGTTCAAACTTCAGTACTACAAAAAAAAAAAAGATTCAAATCAATTTTGTGGTCTAATATATGGTCTATTGTAGGTAAAGTTCCACACACTGATGAAAAGAATGTGTCTATTAAGTCTACTTGATCTATAGCATAGTTTACCTCTGATGTTTTTGGTTGCATTTTTATATGAACTATCTATTGGTGGGAGTGAACTATTGAAATTCTCCACAATTATTGTAATAAGCCTATCTCTTTCTTTATGTTTAGCAATTTTTTAAAATATAAATAGCATTTGGTGCTCTGTTGTTATGTGCATATAAATTTACAATTGTTATATCTTCTTGATGAATTTTTCCTTGATCCTTAAATAGTAACTGTTTTCGTGGTTTCTTAACTACTTTTGTCTTAAAGTCTATTTCTTTTACATATAAGTATAACATCTCCTGGTTGCTTTAGGATTCCATTTGCTTGGGATATTATTTTCCATCCTTTCACTTTCAGTCTCTGAGTTTTTACTGGTGAGGTGATTTTCTTGTAGACAGAATATTATTGGGACTCATTTTTTAATCCAATCAGCCAGTCTGTATCTTTTAATTGGAGAATTAAGGC
The DNA here is from genome assembly GCF_047511655.1 of Castor canadensis. Classification (NCBI taxonomy): domain Eukaryota; kingdom Metazoa; phylum Chordata; class Mammalia; order Rodentia; family Castoridae; genus Castor; species Castor canadensis. The sequence goes on from NC_133394.1 coordinate 88,710,591, forward strand.
AACTTACATTAATTGTTATTATTGAAAGATATAGATATGTGCTTATTATCTTGTTGATTTTCTTCTAGTTGTTTTGAATATACAACATACAGATTCAAAATTCTTCCCATCCTATAATTTTTGATAGTTTGACTATAATATCTATTTTATGCTAATATCTATTTGAGGTCTATAACCCTCCTGGCCACATTTTTCCAAAGCTTTGGAAAGTTTTCTGCTATTATTTCATAAAAAGGTCAACTATATCCTTAATCTTTATTTCCATACCTTTGGGTATGTCAATGATGTGGATGACTGATCTTTTAATGGTCTTTCAAATATATTCAATGTTGCCTCAATTTTTTCATAGTTTTTTTTCTTTTTCTTGTTTGAATGTTATACTTTAAAAGACCTGTCCTCTACCTCTAATGTTCTTTCTTCCACTTATCTAGTTTATTGTTGAGATCTTCAACTAAGTTTTTTTTTGTGTGTGTTTTTTATTTCTCTTACTGAGCTCTTTATTTCCAAGATTTCTCATTGGTTCCTTTTTAAAATCTCTATCTCCTTGCTGAATTTCTCATTCATAACCTACATTGTGTGCTTAATTTCCTTGAATTGCTTATCTCTATTTTCTTGAATATCATTGAGCTCTTAAAAATCATTCTTTTGAATTCTTTATCAGACATTTTAACTATTTTTATGTCTTTAGATCTTGTTACTAGAGAATTATGGCATTTAGGAATGGTGGCATTACCTTGGTTTTTCATATTTCTTGTGATTCTATGTTGAGATTTGTTCTTCTGGTAAAATGTCTCCACTACTTTTATGGGATGGTCTTTTTATTAAGTAGCTTTCTCCTGAAGATATGTCTCATAGTAATGGTTTATTATGCAATGTTGAGCTTGTTTCTAGCTGGGCATTGTATAATAATCTCCCTGTAGCTTTTTTGTCTGTGAATAGTGAGTTTGGGTACAGTATATTTTTGTACTGGAGTCAAAGAGACTCACTGTTTCTGTAGGTCACACAAGAATGCAGATACTCTAGCAGTTCAGACAGGTATGGAGTAGAAAGCAGAATGTGTAGGGGTACAGCCTCTATGGCTACTTCTACAATGGTAGTGGAGCCCTATTAATTGATAGAGGTTTCTTCTGGCACTGCTGAATTTGGCATTGTTACTTGTCTCTGTCACTGGCTGCACCAGTAGTGGTGAGGGGCCTGAGCACTTGTCCTATGACTAGACACTGTTGTGGGTCCAGGTCATTCATGGGCAGAATAGAAATCACAATATCCCCTCTGTGGCACTCACACCCAGACTTGTCAACAGTTCAGGAATATGCAGGTGTTTCAGACCCTTACAGCAGTCCAAATTCCAATAGGCTGTAACACCCTGGGGAGTTGCTGGGAAAAGATGTGAATTCCTATTTCAACACCATGCTACTATTCAGGTTTCAGTTTATTTATCTATTTAGGCTGCACACTTCTAAGAGTTGTGAAACTTTCTGATAGCTTGGATTGCCTGCATCAGCACTGATAGCATTTCCTGGGGACTCCCTTTTTAACATTTATTGCTGGAGACTCTTCTTGTCCTGGTTGTGGAGCCAGGGTGGCAGGTGCTGGGATATTTTTTTCTCTTGGTATGGTTTTGTCCCAGACCTCTGGATTTTACAAGCTTTCCATTTTTTTCTTGTTCAATCACAGTGTTTTCCCAGACACTCACTTTAATATGCAGGTATTTACCTTTTGCTTTGGTTCTTCTTTGTGGAGGAGTAGGTGAGTGCTGGATGCTTCCATTCAGCCATGGTGTCCTTTGAGATGTACTTTAGATGTTCTTTACATCTCTCTGTCTAACTTTAAGAGAATGCTTCCTCAATGCATATTACATACTTCACATTCCAAGGAAGCAGTTCTTGGCTTCCTGTTATCCAGTGTCCTCCCTATTGATCTCCAAGTGCCTGTATGTCACAGGGTGACAGATGATGTGGCAGAGTCACCAGGGTCTCCAGAGCAGAGGATAGGGAGCCCGGCAATGGATTCCAGGATGGCCCATAACACTCTTTTTAGAAAGTGATTTTGAAAAATCAAATGACATCATTTATGTAAAATCTCAAATATAGAGCCCTAGAGAGAGGAAAGTTTAATCTAAAGAAGATGCAAAAATTCAAGGCAGAGGTAAAGGCAAAGGAAAACCTTATTTTCCAGAAGCATGAGAACTGGTTAATCTGAATACAAGTGTTCATAGACAGATGTTTTAGAGATACATATCTGTAAATCTGAGACCAGTAAATCAGCAAAGTTAGGAAGAGACAAGGACAGAGAAGGAGAGAAAAAACAGAAAAATACCAAAAAGAATACTCCAAAGTTTTTCTTAAATCATTAGGATCAACATCAAACATTCTTGAGGATGGGGTATATCCACTTCATAAACTGTGAATGGAATTGCTCATAGATTTTACCAAGGGGATGATTGGAAATATTTTGTCATGTTTATTAGAAATTTATTTCATGCATTTTTGTGTTCACTATTAAATTTCTTATTAAGACACAACAAAGAGACTTAAAACACTCCTTTCTTTTTGTTGCCCTACGGAGTTAGCTTTCAGTTTAAATCCCAGCATACAGTAATGTATAAAGAATGTCAATGCACTTTATCTTCTACAAGTTTCTCTTGTAAGAAAAATTGCTGGTTAAAAGAGATGATATGTATCTTAAGTCTGCTTCAGGGAAAAGAGAAATTATGTGTTTGATCTCAGGAGTTTGGTATTGCATTGTGGTGCCATCTAACATAAATGCAATTTAAAATTCTATGTGAAGTCCTTCTGTTTTGACTGTCAATTCAGAGTGGAAAACCATTTTGATAGAAGTGTCAAGGAAATGAAGAATAGTGAAGACATCAACTTGATTAGCTTATTTTTTTGACTGCCACATGATTCTTCTTGTATTATATCATGTATGAACAAAAAAAGCATTAATTCAAAGACCAGAAATTCAATGAGTTTTAAACTAATCACCTCAAGATGCATTGAACTTACCTTTAATATCATTTACATATTGATGTATGGACTTACTGGCTCCCTTGATTTATATTCAATATTTGTGTCATAGAAGGGAAATCATTAATGAATGACTTTAAAATGCAAATTTGTCAAGGTCAGAATTTTAAAAACAGAAGCTTGTTGACTGAACCTGCACTGCATTTTATTTCTCTTTAACAGTTTGTTAGATTATTGATCAAAATGTTGACTATATTTTTTTATAAATTATAAGAGTCATTTTTCAGTCTTCTAAGTGAGCTTAACATGAGAGAAAAATCTCTTGGACACACGAGATGGACCTATAATCGGTACAAGCAATGTACATATGTATTCTGTGGAAATGAGTGTCCCAAAGAACTTGGCTGTATGTAGAAGTTTTTCATAACATGAATCTTGCCCCAACTCCCACCCAATGACTCTTTATCAGAAAAGGGGCCATATTTCCTAAGGAGGACACCTTGAGATGGCTTTCAAGTGTAGCATTTTCAGGAGGTGTTTATCACCTCCCAGAAGGGAGGCTCTCTGTCATATTTTGTTTATATGATCATGCTCTGAACTTAAGCGGCAATTAACCGTGGGCATTTGATCCAAACTAGATCTATAAAACAAAATCTTTCCTGGAAATTTGAAATTTAGACCTGGACTTTTCAGAATAGACTCTAGTCCCATCTGTAACTGCCTTCATAGTTTTCTCCTTTGTTTCCAGGGAACACTTTGTTGAGGGGAAACAGCACATGTAAAATCTTATTGTTGGAAGTGTCTGGATGGTCTTGTCAGTAAATAGTGAACTGAAGTTTTCAACTCAGTCCATAGGATTTACTCCTAGGGAAGAAATAAATTTGAACACTTCATAGCTTAATTTCTTATTTCCATTTGTTTTGACCTAGTTTACCTTGGAATCTATTACCAAAACCAAATTTATTTCTTCCTTGGGGGTAAACCCTTTGGACTGTGTTGGAAACTTCTGCTCCCTATTTACAGTTTACTCATTATTCATCCAGACACTGTTCCAACAATGAGATTTCACATGTGCTGCTGCATGGTCTCACACAGGGTTGCCCAGTTTACCCCAGACTACACACTTCTCTGAAGTACCTTTACCTCTCACTCTTTTTTTGTTTGTTTGTTTTGGCAGTAATGAGGGTTGAGCTCAGGATTTCATGCTTGCTAGGTAGGTACTCTACCACTTGAGCCATTACATCCAAACCTTTTTTCTCTGGTTATTTTTAAGACCAGGGTCTTGCTTTTTGCCCAGGCAAGTCTTTTTATGCTTCCCACTATAGCTGGGTCCATGCCCAACTTCTCTCCATTGAGAAGTAGTCTCATGAAATATTTTGCACAGGCTATTCTGGACTGTGATTCTGCCAATTTCAACCTCCCAAATAGTTAGGATTACAGGTGGAACACAAAGAAAAGCAATAAAATAATATTAAATTTTATCTATTTGAAAATAGTTTTAAGAGTTCCCAGTTCTTGTATTTCCTCTCCAATTTATCTTGTTCTAACTTCTCTGATGTTTAAGCTTTATTATTGTTTCTATTTTTGTACACAAGTGTCATCTACTTAAAGGTTTTTAACTAAATTATAATTTGGCAAATTTTTTACTTAAGGGTCAGACAGTAAATATTTTAGGCTTTTGGGACATATGGTCTCTGCCTCAATTATTCTGATACCAATGTAGCACAAAAGTAGCCACAATACATAAATAAATGGTCAAGGCTATGTCTAACAAAACTTTATTTACAAATACAGGTGATAGACAGCCTTCTATAGCCTGAGCTTTGCCCAACTTGGTAACTTTGCTTTTTATTCTATCCTTTCTTATACTCAGGACTCCACTGAAATTAAGTTTCTTTTTGTTCCCATTCACTACTCCATGCTTCTGTACCTTTGGATGAAGGCCTGGGTGGGGTATAGAGTGACTGTTGTTTCTTTAAGCACATTTCTGTAAGAGGTACCTCTGTATCAGCTTTATAGTAGCATGTTGTCATTTTGCTTGCTAAAAGTATCATGAAAATATACTAGAGAAAACAGTAAAATGCATAATTAAAACAACAGTTCAGGTCAGGTATAGTAGGGTATATCTACAGTCATGGGAGGCTGAGATTGGAAGGATAACTTGAGCCAAGTAGTTCAAGACTAACCTGGGCCACACAGTGAGATCATGACTATAAACAACAAGAACAAAAACAACAAACTCCAATAATTCTAACACCTGAAATACAGGCAATACTACAAGACAGGTGAAAAGTGGTCAAAGAGTTGTCTTTTAAAAAATTTTTAATATGTTTGCTCTTCTCCTTATCCCATTAATGATGCCATGCTATCATTAGCCCCCACCCTCAAAGAGAAGCCAGTTATACTTTGTTTCTTTCTATAGAATTTTCTTCCCTTCATCTCTGCCAGTGTGTGTGTGTGTGTGTGTGTGTGTGTGCACACTCATGTGTGCTGAGGGTTTAACACAAGGCCTCCAGCTCACTAGGCAAGCACACAACACATTTCCTCATTTGTGCCAATCTTAAAAGCACAACCCATCCTTTAAGATGCAGATTAAATCTAAGTACTTCACATCTGTGCAGGTAGAGGACATGCTATGCACTGAAAGCCATCAAATAATGGGGGGTGGTGGGAAGGAAGGAGTAAAGGAGAGTGACAGAGAGGTTTTAACTGATCAAAGTAAAGCATATTCACAGCTGGGATGCATTGAGAACCCCTTTAAACATTGATTTTGGAAGCAATGATAAAAGGCAGGACTGTAAAATAGGTACAGTGGAGGGGGTAATTGTGAGAAAGGTGGAAAGAAGGTGAAGGTGAAGGAATATGGTTGGTGGGCTTCATATACATATATGAAATAGAATGATGAACCCTCTTGTAACTACTTTAAGTGGGACGGGGAGGTGGGAAGGGGGATGAAGGGGGCGATCTAACCAATGTACAATGTAAGACTATTCAGAATTGTCACAGCAGTTCCCCCTGTACAATAAATATATGCTAATAAAAGTGGAAAAAATAAATAAAAGTAAAAAACACTGATAAAAATATGTAGATTAAATCTATTGCTTTTCATAAACCCTGATCTTTCCAACTATGAGTAATTTCTCCCTTCCTGGAATTTCTATTGCATTCACTTTAATCTTGGTATTATTATTATTTTTTTATGTACCTTAGCTCAATCAGTAGGATATCCAAGTAGGGTACCTCTCTTGACAGACTTCATATATTCAAAAGGCACAGATCAGCACTTTCAGAGAGTAGGCATTAAATTATTATTTGATTGATAAATTAAAAATAGTGTTCTCCAAATTAAAGTTCGCTTTATTTGAAGAAGTGTTAACTCTATGTAAAGATCAGAATAAAAAACAAACCTCTAACGCATGAATCTGTAAAAAAATATCCTCAGGAGCTTGTGGTCCTGAGGATGTTATTATTGACCTTGCATTGGCATTTTTTCTAACCAAATTCACTACATATGAAACCCGCTGGCCATTGGGGATTGACAACTTTCCTACTGCTCCTTGCAAAGAACTTCCCAAGAAAACTGGGATAGATAATCTATGTGCCATATGTGCTGTTAAGATAAAGTTGAATATGCAGTAATCAAGTGGTTTTCATGAGAAACACAAGGCCTCCAAAATATGAAAAATCTTTTTAATTGAAGTACTTATGGTAGTCACTCCAAAGAGCAAAATTACATTTCAAACATTTTTAATCTTAAAAAAGGAGTTAAGTATCTAAAGCTGAAATAGCTTGGAGCAGAAACACTCTGGCTGTTAAAAATATTATACAAACACTTTAGAAACAAGTAAAAGAAGTTTTATGTCTTTCATGCTACCTACAAAGTCATTAAATTAGTGCTTAATGTGAGAGAGACTTTTTTTCTTTGTGAAAAGGGTGGAGACCTGGCTGTCATGTCAGGTTGCCAGCAAGAGAATAAGGACAGCCAACTCCAAATTCCCTTAGTGAAATGCATTGATTGGGACCATCTTTATTTAGATAATATTGCCAGAACAGCCTCATTCTTATTATTTTTTGTTTCTTTTGAGGAAGTTGCTAGAAGAGTAGGAATTAGGATTGAACATTTAATTATCAATGCCTCAAAAATCAGCTTATTTAAAACTAGAAACACATTTATCAAAAAGACAATATATAGAGAAGCACCTTAAAAGCTATCAATTGCTATAAAAATTTGTTTTTACTATTTTCCAACTTTTATATTATTATCATGACATAAAATAAACATCAATATTTTAATGTCAATTGTTCTGATTTATTCTATATTGTCACCCTTCACAAGTAGGTATAAATATGCAATTTGTTTAATCTGGGAGCTGGAGATTGAAAGATTACTTATATCCTTGATTTATGTCAATCATTCCTGGTTGTAACTTGTTTTGACTCCGTTTTGAGCAGTCTGTTTCTTTCTATAATCAATCTCATTCTTTGAGTTTTGTTACCTAAAACCCCTTCTTTTGTGCTGTGTGTGTGTGTGAGTAGGTAGTTAAAAAATTCTCAAATTAAGTATTTCTTTCTCCTCATTTTAAAATCTAGCTTTGCTTTTCCTTTCAGGGTATCTGAGTTTACCATGAGAGGACTAATACCAAATGAATGCAACGGATAAATTAAAAATTCACAATTCCTTATGTCTTTTATTTATTATATTTTTAAATATAATTATGAAGGCCAGGCAAAATGACTAACCTTCATAGAGATTATAGAAAGCTCAGACTTGCTTGTGGCTTTGAGGAGAGAATCTACTTTACCTACATTCAATGAAAGGAATGTATGAAGAGGGATAAATAACCAATAGGGCCATGTGGGTTGCTAAAGAACATCTTCCCAAACTACAATCCAGCACCAGGCTGCAAGGGAGCTGCCTACTCTGCAAACCATTGCCTGTACTATGACATGAACCAGTAAGAGAGACACCGAATGTTCTGTCTCTCTCCTTATGTGACTTGGTTCTGATTCAAAGTCTAGCATGATTATATGTGGATGCATCATAAACCACGAAGAAATTTACCTGTGGAAGGGAGACTAGGAAATGGACATATTTTAGCTTTCTGCACAGGCAGAAAGACATGTTAGAGTAGGGTTGGATCAAGGTTGAATGGGTTCATTCCTGGTGTACACCATTTCAGTCAGCATTTATATTCTGTTTTCTGAAATACCCACTAGGCATTAAAATCAAAATAATTAGAATTTGAAAACCGGGCTATGAACCAAGTTATGTCAGGCTGCATTGAGGACTTCTAAGAATAAATGCAAGATAGATTGAGGTATAAAGGAGAGACTTGTGAGGATTGGATCAATTAGGCAGAGTTTCATGAAGAATTTTGACCTCTCTACAGCCTTCAGGTAGAATACGAATACTCTAAAAATATTCTGTCCTTCTGCAATAACAGAACTTAGTGAATGTTTATTAAATCCCCTACTATATATTTATAGCAAATCACAATTTTTGTTCTTAAGAGATTTAGTAAAGGATTAGTATAAATGTCCAAAAAATTCTGTAATACAGCGAAACAGAAAGTGTTATCAAAGGGAAAAATAAACTGACCAGCAGTAACAGTGAGTTACTTATGTGGGAAAGAGAATCTACAAAATAGGCCTAGAGGGTAAATGGTATTTTGGTGTAGACTTGAAACATGAATACTATTTTAATTTCAAAAACTTTTTTATTTAGGAATAATTTTAAATTTAAAAGGGTTTCAAATATACTACTGTGAGTTCCTGTATACCCTTTTGCCTTGAACACATAACCTAACCAAGTTACATTTGTCAAAACTATGGAATTCACATTGACACAATAATATTAATATTAATAACATTAGTACTATTTAATATTATTAATAAACCACTTCTTTCAAGTTCTATTGAACTTCTTACTGTTCTTGTTCCAGGATCAAATTCAAGATACAACACTATATTTTGTTGCCATGGCTCCATAGTCTCTTCCTTTATAAATGTTGAAATAATCTTATATTTACAGAAAAGTCATAAGTATAAAGAAATGTTTTCTGCTGAACAATTTTTGAGTGAGTTGTTGGCCTCATGACCCATTACATCTAGAGAGTTCAGTGTAATTTCCTTAAGTCAGGGTATACTCCTATATCACCACCATATTTTTCCAACTATTCCAATAAAGTCTTTCAGAGCAAAATGACCCAGTCAAAAATCACAAATTACTTGTGGATACTGTGTCTCTTTAGTTTTCTTTGCTACTGAGCAGTTCATCAGTCTTTTTGTGTTACATTTCAAGGATCCAGCCCACTTAGTCTGTAGAATGCCCATCAATTTGGGTTTGTATAATACTTTTTTATAATTAGATTCAGATTATTTATCCAAGGGAATAATAATACCAAAGTGGTACTACATTCTTTTCATTGCATACATCAAGTAGAACATGATTTCGATTTTTTCATGACTGATGATGTTGACTTTGGTAAGTTGATTGAAGCAGTATATGAGAGGCTTCTCCAATGTAAAGTCACTCCTTTTCTCTTTATCATGTATAAATATTTTGTGGGGATAAATTCTGTAATATTCTGTTTCTTATCAGAAATCATATGAATTTGAATTTTCATACAATTATTTATATTAGTGTGAACTCATGGTCTACAATTTTACCTAATGGGCTGTAATATTTCTATCATTTTTCACTTCAACTCCCCCTCCCTTTTTTTTTAGGTGCAAAGCGACAGAAAGGAAAGGAAAGCAGGAGAAAGAGTAGAGGCTCCCATGTGGGAGGGGCTGAAGGAAAGCAGTCCATGCTCTCAAAAACCTTTTCATTTAGAATTAATTAGTGATTCACAGGGAACTAGAAAAATATTGTGCAGGAAAATTCTGTGTATCCTTTATCCAGTTTCCCTTAATGGTAACATTTCACATATACTAAAACCAAGAAATTGACATGGGTACAATCTACAAATCTTATTCATATTTTATCTGTTTTACATGTGTGCATAGTTTTCCATAATTTTATCACTTATGAATCTCTGTAGAACCCTCTAACACAACCAGGATGCAGAACCCATTAATCCTGTGTTCCCTTGAATTATCCCTTTATAACCACACTCATACTCTCTCACCTACACTCCCAAACTCCTAGAACCACTAATTTGATCTCAATTTCTGTTATTTCAAGAATATTATCTGAACTATGAAGGGATATAACCTTTTCATACTAGTTCTTTTATTCAGGATATTTCCCTTGAGATGGAGACTAGCTGTGGCATGTATCAATAATTTCTTCATTTTTATTGTTCAGTATTAGTATCTGGTGTGGCTGTAGCACAGTTTGTTAAACTATTTACCTCCTGCTGTGGTTCAATGTATGTGTCCCTCCAAAATTCATATGTTGGAACTTAAACCCCAAGATAACTGAATTAAGAGGAGGATGCTTAGGCTGTGAGTGCTCTGCCCTCAAGTGTGAGATCAGTGTCCTTGTACAAAGACTGAAGGCAGTGAGTTCATCCCTTTTATCCTTTTTCCATGTGAGGCTGCAGCAAAAGGGGCCATCTTTGAAGCAGTGAACCCTCATCAGACCCTGGATCAGCCAGTGCCTTGATCTTGGACTTCACAACTCCCAGAACTGTGAGAAATAAATTTCTGTTGTTTATATGACACCCAGTTTACAGTATTTTGTTACAGCAGCCTAAACAGACCAAGATCCTCCTTGAATGAGCCAATTCCTTATCACTACTCTTGTCTTCTCCCCAATCCAATTCCATCATCCTGTTTGCATTTGACCCTACTGTCACCCTGACCTGCCTCCTACCCTGGTGAATGTCCTCCTTATTTTGCTTGAATCTCTGTTGCTGCCTCAGGCTTCCTTGGCCTCTCTCTGCACATATGAGTCTTTTCACTTCCATCTCAGGCTCTGATAACCTGAACCTGGCTGCCACCTACCTGAAGACCTTCTACAACCCACCTTCTCTGATTTCCTGTGGTGAATGATCTCACTTCCTTGACCAACTTCTCCTTGTTCTGAAGTGGTTCTTACCAGTTTGAGTTCAGATTCTGTACTCTGGGCTACCTCCCCTCTGAAGTTCCTCTTCCAATGCATTGCCTACACTCTTATCCCTTACACACTCTGCCCTACCCCTACTCACCCCCCTGTTGCTCTGACATTCCAAGAAAACTTGCCAATCTCTTCTTTTTCTGTTCATGTTAAACCTGCTGCATTGGGATGATCCTCCGAGTCCATGCTTGGGCTGTAGGCATTCCAAAATGGGCTTCCTCCCATAGAAGTCCTCCCCATCTTGCTTACCCTCAGACACTTTAGTGTTACCTCCCAACTCCCAGGTAACTTCCTCACCTGGCTTGTTCTTTCAGTCCTCGTATTGAGCTATCACCTTCCTAGATGGCTATCTTCCTCACCCTTCTCAGGCCCAAATACTCAGTGCCCAGCTGCTTCTTCCTGACCATGGGACATTCCTCAGTCTGCTCAGGTTCTGACTCCCTTCTCTGCACTATTATAGCTCCTTTCCATCCTAACAGCCATGTGGTTGACTCTGTCTGTGGCTTTTGACATGAATTGTTCCATAAGAGAATGGAAAAGAGGAAGAGATAGCACTTGACACCTGGAACATGGTATCAGAGAAATGACATAAGAATCAAAGGTGGAACTGTGCATGCAAGAGGAACAGTGACAACCATGGTTTCTCTGGGGCATATTGTTCATCATGAGGCTAGATTTGTTAGAGGTGAGGATATAGAGTTAAGTTGTGGTACTATGTGAGGCCCTTAAATTGTTAGGAAAGATATTGCATTGGCAATACCAAGGTAGGTAGTTAAGATGATTGTTTTTGTACTCCAGAATATTAATCACATCGAAGTGTGTAGGAGGTATGGGGAGACAGAACACTAATAGACTGATTTCACTGAGAATTAAGAAAACTGACCTGGATCGAGGATACAGTACAGGACATAAGAGAAGGGATGTAGTCACGTGACTTTATCTTTCCAGATGCCAGCCCAAGCCTGAGCTAGCTTGCGAGGGCCTGGCTTTAATATGGGAGAGTACTACCATCAAAGTAACTCCCAGGTGTCTTGACTTTTTGTGGAAGCTCTGGATGCCATGGATGTATTGCCTATATTTTTCCTTCAGGACAGGGACACTCAGTTCCCCCACCATAAGAGTTTGCCACTGACGTCTCACAGCTGCGTCTGTCCTCATAATTGCCCTAAGCCAAAGGAAGCTGCCTTGTTATGCATTTCCTTAAGTGGCAGCCCATATTTGATGACCCATCTGTGAAGGGACACAAAAAACCTGACCCCCCTTGCCTCACTCGATCCAGGCCACCTATGAAAGGTCATCATGGTTCCAGTGCCACTGAGGTTGGCTGAGTCTTCTTTCACCATATATCATGGTTCCTCTTGCCTTCTGACCATTTCTGCTTCCTTCATCTCTTTACTCCTAAGGCATGCCTCAATAGACCTCTTGCATACAATTGCAGTCTCATATCTGTTTCTGAAAAACCAGGTTGAAAATATGTGCCATCCCAAATACAGGTGTTGAAAATCATTCTCTGACATTGATTGACATCACTTATAGTCATACATAAAAATTTGAACTCAGAAGTAATTGTATCTTCCAAAAGCATTTTTTTCACTCTCAGGAACTAGTTCAGACATGGGAGGTAGAGATTTAGCTCTTTATAGACTATACCTGATAAAAGATGAAATAAGATTTGTCACTGATAGGTAGTGAAGATTTTTTTCTTCCTCTGAATCACCATAGACAACCATACAATGAATCACTTCCCATGTGAAGTGAATATGAATCACTTCCGGTATAGCTCTAGACTTCTAGAGAGTCATTCCTGCTATCCTGCATGCCATAAAAAGATATCTACTTGTAAATAATGTAGATTATTTGATTTTTTACACCTAAATTACACTTTTTTCTGTTATTAGTATTGCTTATTTGCCTTTTTTTGCTTATTGTTTGTTGAGTGAAGGAAGATAGAAATAAATTAATTTCTATGCAAACTTCTTGAGAGTCTAGTGCTTAGAATGTTACCAGATACATGGTGGGCATCAGTAAACATCTGTTAAATAAAGTTCAATAAGTAAATAATTACAAGGCCAGGTATGGTGGCTCACACTTGTAATCCCAGCTATATAGAAGGCTGAAGCAGGAGCATCATGCTCCAAGGCCAGCCCTAGGGCTGCTCAAGTGGTAGGGTACAGCAAGCACAAGGCCCTCTGTTCAAACCTTAGTGCTGCCAAAATAATAATAATAGTTAAAAATTGTTAATAGTTAATAATAATTGATAATAACAGAATTCAAAGAGGGAGGGCATGCATGAACTGTGAAGGAAAATACTTCACCAGAAATCCAAATAATTTGACAAAGAAATATTATTATCTAAGTAATTCAGTTTAAAGTCTCTCTCTCTCTCTCTCTTCCCTTCTCTCTAGAAATCTTCATTCCGTTTTCCATTTTTGATTTAAAATTGAAAGTTAAATAGGGTTCCAGAATGACTGACATGGTACAAAAGTCAGTTTGAAACCTTTCCTGTCTGGGTTCCAGCTGACACAAGGCCAAGTCCTCTCGCCCACAGAGGAGGAGATTAAAGCTGTTATAATCACTCCTTCCTCATGGCTTAGAGAGATTTCCAGGTTTGCTCTGGCTTTCATCTTCCTTCATCATGGTTTGGAAACCATGACCAGTGGTCTCATTTGCCAGGGACTATCCCAGGGAGGGGCTGACCCAGTTTTAGCTCTAGCCCACATCCTTGGACCCATCCCAATCTGCAACAAATTGGGGTAGCTGAGTTGCCCTAGTAATTAAGGAGTCATCCACAAATATTTTTAGATGAAAGTGATTTGATTAATTTTTGGTCTGTGCTATGTGAGGCTATTTTCTGGTTTACTATATATCTTATAATAGCAAGTGAGTGAAATGAAAGAGATCTATACCTAGGCTGAACTCATTACCCAAACAAGCATGTAAACAAAAGAATACAATATGGTTTAGTATGTCAGTCACTTCTAGTAGCTTTGCAATCAGAAAATAACTGGTGAATAAAGAACTGAAAATTCTAGAAGAGCTGGAAAATTTTCAGGAAAATGAATTTTAGAACTCAGATGTTTTGCTTTATTTTGGGCCTATGCATATATAGATTAGATCAGTTTGTGGAGTCCAGAAGACAAGCAGGCAATGAATCAAGAAGCGAGGGAAAAAGGAAACCAATGAATATGAGTTTAAAATACTTCACCATGAGGACATAGTACACAGTTAGTGTTATGTCTCATTTCTTCACTTTGTTTCCTCTTTTAACTTGAAACTGATTGTCACAGTTTTTGGCAGACCTTTTCCTTCCACATTTTATTTAGTTATATTTTGATATGGTGTTAATTGCTAGGTGTATAGTAGCTTTGATCCTGTTTTAAGAGTAAAGCTGAAAATGGAGATCAGACTGCAAGCTTCATGAAAAAAATGACTTGTCATCTTGTTCAGTTCATTAACTAAACGCTCCCAGTATATAGTAGGTATTCAATAAGCCTTTATTAAAGTGACTGGTTTTGGGCTGATCAAGTGGTTGAAGTGGTAGAGCACCTGTCTAGCAACTCTGAGGCCCTAAGTTCAAACTCCAGTGCTGTCAAAAAAAAAAAAAAAAAAAAGAAAGAAAAAAGACTAAACTGACTGGTTTGTAGACTCAAAGAACTGACAGATCTGGTTGTATATCAATGGTAACCCCAATGAAATGTTAAATATACATGGAAACAAACAGAAGAAATACTAAAAGGTCATATATAAGTACCATATGAAATTTCTATCATAAAGCATTGTCCTTGTTAAAATGAAAAAGAAGAGGGGCCATGTTGTATTACTGTGGATTATTGCTATCCAAGTGAAACTGTAAATTCTAAAAGCCAGTTTTGACAAGTGGAGGGCGGAAGTCACAGGTGGAGGTGAAGAGATTGCAGAATGATTAAGCAAAGAAACTGCAAACAAGCTTCAGCTTCTGCATAAGTTTGGCAAGGGGAGCCTAGCTTGCACCAAGACCATGTCCTTATTTTAAAAATCAACTGAGTTCATTTTCTTGGCCGATATATAAAAGCAGAAAAAATTGTTTCTATATAAGTACGCATTATGTAAATGTTTAAATCAGGTTACATATATCTAACTCCTCAAGCATTTATCATTTCCAAGATGAAATTCTTGATAGCTGGATCTGGAAGTGATTGACAGTAGGACTAACTATTTTGAGGTACAACTTTTCATTCCTAAGGGAACCTGCACCATCTCTCTTTTGTCCCCTTTCCACCTTTTCTTAGCTTGGTGAGCTGCAGCTACAAAATAGGTTTCTTTAAAAGAAAAAAAAAAAAAGAAGAAAAAAGAGAAAATTCCGTTCCTTAAACACGGCGGCACGGTGTGATTGTGAGTGGAATGCTGCTGGGGCAGGCGAGGCCATCGCCTCCCCAGGGAAATCGCTGGTCTTTGGTCTCCAGGCCATGCGGAGGGTTGGTCAGACACAGCTGGGAAAATGGGCCAGGCCTGCAGAATCTGCGAGTATGGTTAGTTTCTAGAGGACATTTGTTTTTCTCAAGTCCTCTCCCTCTTCTGAAATCTGGCAAGCGTTAGTCATCTCCAGCTCAGCACGGACCCACAAGTGTGCGTGTGTGGCTCTGCGGGCTTCAGCTGGGGCCCGCCCCGCCCTCGGGCGCGCACTGCCACCCCGAGACCAGACGCGGCCTTGGCGTGGCTTCTGTGGAGCCGCTGACTCCGGGTGGCTCAGCACCCTCGGCTAAAAGGGGACGGACCAGCCAGGCTGCGCCACACAAGGAAGAAAGTTGTGGAGCCAGAAGGGGGGGGGTCTCCACTCCAAGTTTGTGCCGTGTCGCCGCGTCCCGGGGCGCCGACCGCGCACAGCAGCGGAGGGACTTCAGTCCTCCTGGAGGAACGGGATTCCCGGTGCGGGTGCCAGACCGGCGCTAGAGGCTCTGCCCCAGGCCGGGGAGGAACTTGTCCTGCGAGCTGTCGCCGTGGGCCTTCATTGTTTGCAGGAACTCTCCGGAATCCGGAGGGGAAGGACTGGATCGCGCTTCCACTGGGATTCGCCAAGAGTTCCGGCGGCAGCTGTGGCGGTGGCGAGCCTCCCTTTGTCCTTTCAGGACCTCCCTCTCTCCTTTCTCCCTCTCTCTGTCAGTTAATGGGGTCCCGCTGACGCAGGCGCCTGCGCCCCAGCTGCTCTCAGTCCCCCACGACCCACCCCAGGGTGAGTCCCTGGAGACTCTTTGGCGTCCCCGGCCCAGCAGAACAAGGGGGCTGCGAGTGCGAGGGAGTCACAGGCCCCTGGCCACAGGATGGTGGCGGGCCGGCCCCTGGCCCGCAGCCCCGGGAGCGGGCTGTTACCCGGACTGTGGTTGTTGGCGCTCAGTGGCCTTGGGGGACTGCTGCACGCCCAGGAACAGCCCTCCTGCAGAAGAGCCTTTGATCTCTACTTCGTCCTGGACAAGTGAGTGTCAGGGAGGGATCAGGTTCCTCTGGTGAGGGAGGCACTGCATCAGCTAGGGCTGGGGAGGCTGAGGTGTGTGCGCGCGCCCTGGAGACTGGAGTTGGAATGCCGCCCGTGGGTGCCCAGTTGCTCTCTCCTGTGGGGGCTGGAGAAGGGATGGGGGAGTGACTGGAGCCAAGAGCTAATTAATATTTCCACTGCATGCTACTCTTGGGGTCTCTTGGGACATGGGAGTGCAGCCACCTGTGGTAGCCTTCTTCCTAGGGAGGACTCACACTGGAGTTTTAGCCCCTGGGTCCTTACCACAACCGCACAGCACCCTGGCTCTATAAAGTTTGCCTGGTTTTATCCTGATTACAGAGTTTTCACTGCAACCAGGAAAAGCCTTAATATACTCAACATGTTTTGCATTTCCTTAGAAGGCGTTTATCTTTATTTTGAAAAGCTGGTTCTTACTCAACAAGTCATAGGCAGGTACATCCTCTCTCCAGTCCCCCACCACCCCCTCCTCCCTCTGCCCCCCCCCCCCTTCCCCCGCCATGGGCACACTAAAGTTTCAGTTCGGGACATCTGCTTTGCTTGAAGAGGAGGCCAGGATTCCCATTTTCGTGCTCCTGAAAAAATATTTTGCTTTTTTTTTTGTCTGATCAGTTCAATTTCATTTTTCAGGTCAGGGAGTGTGGCAAATAATTGGATTGAAATCTACAATTTTGTCCAGCAACTTACGGAGAGATTTGTGAGGTACTTTTTCCCACTTCACTTTTCTTGGCAGTGGAGGGGAAGTAGACCAAAATGTAGGGTTTCCCTTTGCTGAGTTTGCAGAGGGAAAAAACCCCTCTCCTGAAATGTTGATTTTTAAGTGTCTCAAGGTGGTTATTGCACACATGGTGTTATTTGGACAGCCCCTCAGCTGTCCCTCAGGGCTTACTTCATCTGGATCCCAGAAACTTGGCTCACACATCAGGGAAGTATCTTCACATAATATTCCAAATGTTTTTTCCTTTTCGAATTTTCATCTGTTTTGAGTTTCAGTTATGCTTTCTCATAATTTATCACATTAAAAAATAAATTTTATGCTAATAGTATCCATAATATATTTTCTATTCCACACAATTCTTAGCCTTGTAGAAGTCCTCATTTAAAAGGAAAAAGTGTTGGAAAACTTCAAATGAACATGTGTTAATAACCCACTACTAGAAAAAGCTCTTGTGTGTATGTGTGTTTAAAGAAATGACTGTGTTTACACAATGTGTGGGTGTGTGGCTGGTTTGAAATTTAACTGTTCTATATATGCAATAAGCGTCACTAGGAAAGACTGCTTTCCCTCTATAAAAAGCATTACTGCTATGAAATCCAGCTTACTCTCCTATTTAGAGGTAACTAGAAATTAGTGGTATCGCCTATTTAAAAATAACCCTAAGGCACTAGACTTCAAGGCCTTCACCCCACACCCTTTTTATAAGAAAATATGCAATGAGCAAGTGCAAGTTTATCAAGATAATGGAAAGGACACGAATAGGAACTGTATCATTAAATGTTGCTTCTTTCAGTCTTGTTAGCCCAAATGTTTTCTGTAAAACAGGCTTGGATGATCAAAACATTTTGAAAGTCATGTTGCGAGTAACTTCAAACAATCTGTAGAGGCCTAGGCAATCCTTGCTTTCAGTTATTGGCAGCAGTAAAGCTATCCCTATAAAAATGTATGCCTGTCCATGTTCAATCATCAGTCCTCTGCTTAAAAACCCAAGGAAAACACTCTCGTTTCTGTACAGGGTCTGAGGTAAAACTGTCTAGGAAGGAAAAATAAACAAGACCCTATATCCTTAAATGTCAAAGCAGAACAGACAGTTGTTTACACTTGTTCTGATTTAATTCTAGAGTGTGCAGAGAGTGTCATGTAGTGTTGATCAAAAGCCATGGATCATTTCAGAGCAACACTTGAAGAAAGTACAGCTCTTGTTCATGTGGTCTGGTTTGCAAGTTGGAATCTGATGATATACAGTTCTCTAGCTCAAGTTTAGTTGCTCAGTTAATACTTAACTGCAATGCATAGGAAATGAAAGAAGGGTGACTACTGAAGAGACTGATGCCTTCAATAAGCCTTTGAGATAATTCTGACCTTCAGTTTGTAGATCTTAGTTTCTTATCTTCAGTTTCAGTTCATAGTAATATTTGCACAGAGTTTCCTAGAAACAAGAACAATTCTGAGATAACTGTCTAAAGCCTGAGGAGGTACAGGTGACTGGAGCCACTATTGCTGGTTGGAATTGTGATGTTTGAGACTGGAGAATAATAATGTCTAATCAGAAAGTGATTTGTTCATTTCTTTCATGTTTTCCCTGACACTGTTTAAGTATTCTTACTTCAGGATAGATTTTATATGGACTTTTAAACCATAGTTGTGGCCATTAAGTCAAACTGGCTGCTCTCCAGCCCTAAGTATGGTTATTGATAATCACTCCAAAAGGCTGTCTGGCTTCCTTCAAGAGTAGAGCATTAAGGGGAGAAGCATTTTCTATGAAAGTATTTTACATCAGTCTCAAACTTATCTTTCCACATACTCTCTTTTTAAATGCAAACTCTAGCAGATAACGGTGGAGTGTATTTGAGAGCTGAGAAGCATTGACTAAGTCCAAAATGACTTATTTGGTAATGTTAAGAAGAGCTAGCTTATCGACTTAGGGAATTCCATTTAAAAGGAGCCTGGACTCTTCAGTGAGACCAATTTTAAAGGAGACTTGCTAGCTGTGCATCTGTATTGTATCACTGTTTCTTTAAAAAATGTTTTAACTGCCTCTTTTCTTATTTTGCAGCCCTGAAATGAGATTATCTTTCATTGTGTTTTCTTCTCAAGCAACCATTATTTTGCCATTAACTGGAGACCGGTTAGTGCATTATCGTTTCACTACAGGCTTTTAGTAGATATGAGTCCTAAAGGCATGACTGATAATTCCATGTGGTGCTTCAGGCCCCTCAGTGCAATCAGGCAAGCACGCAGACCGTTCAGTTCTGTGTACTAATAGCAGGGAAAGGAGGTATGAACAATATAAAAGAAAGCATCATTTGGAAATCAATATCATTTATACTAGATGTGGAATGTGCAGTGAAGCTCAGATCACTGCTTTACTTGTATATTCACAATTTCCTACCTTTTCCTCTCTGTTACTGTAAGCAGCATGGTAATTTTGCATGGTGTGTGGATTTCTGAAAAGTTATGTGGACAAGGATTGTTTTTCGTAAAAATCAATTAAAAATTGACTGTTACTTCTTAAAGATTTAAAGTGAAAAGGTCAAGAAAGTATAATATTTAAAGGGGCTCAAGAAAAGAATTAATTTATAATTCATTGATTTGATTTGGAAGATTATATATCTACGTTTCTAATGTCTTAGTTAGGTTTTTCTTTTTCCTGGAGATGAAATCTCCTACAGATGGTGAGTCCAGCCTAGGACTTCAGTTTTCCCATTGGTTCTTGACTTCCTTAATTTCTTAGATGCATGTGGCTCTGGTCAAGGTTCAGAGCAATGGTTCCTTATAACTTATGTACGACAGTCTTTCATATTCAGTAGTACCCCAGGCTTTGCCTTTATAAAAAGAAATTTTCTCCACTGCCCATCTTAATTTGCAAAGAACTAGGTTTGGGTCCAGAATATCAAGTAAAAAAGAACAATTTTAACATTTTAACATGCATTTTAGCATGCATGTATATAGAAAAACACTTAGCACAATGCCAGACACATGGATGACTCAGTAATTGACAGCTACATACATTGTGCCAGGTTCTCTGCTAGGCACTTTGCATATGGTTCTCAAGCACTTTGAAGAGGAATTGTAGTCACTGGTCGCCCAGATTGGGTTGCTTTGACATTCATAGAAGGGTATGTAAGCTAGAATTCTTCTTTTACCAATTAGAGAAGAGACTGAAATGGTCGGGAGAGGAGTCTTCTCTCTCCAGAGGCAACATAATGTTAAACTTAAAGAGTTATTGGACCAAGACTACCAGTTTACTAGCCAAAATAGTCAAGAACAAGTTACTTAACCTCAGGGTTCAATCTTCCCCACCTATAAGATGACAACAGTGACGATGATGATAGTAATAGCTACCTCATAAGGTTGTTGCAAGAATTAAAGTTGGTGACTATGGAGAATTTAGGACAGAGTCTAGTATATAAGTATTCAAAAGATAAAAGTGTTATTATAATGAGAGTTCTAGTTTTTCCATTTAATGATTTGGAGACTTGGGGTAAATCAACTACTCAGTATGTCAGTTTTTCTGTCTATAAAATGCAGATATAAAATCTGCCATGTTTTCTTAGAGAGTTATTATGAAGATCAAAATAAAGCAGTGCATAGAAAGGGCCTTTGTATATCATAAAACAATCTCCAGTAAAGAACCTTATTTTTTATCTAAATTGTGATTTTACTGCTTTTAGTAATTGAATAGGTAATTTCTCAAATTTCTATGGTCCTCTATATTTGGATATATAGTAACTTTTCTTCTATTATACAAGTTTAAGTATGAGAAACAATTTCACATTTAGATGTAGGACCACTGAACAAATGTTTCCACAACTCTTATGGATCTTTGGTTCAAAGCCTAGAAATTGGGATCCTACCTACAAATAAATGTTCCTAATGTCTTATAGTGTGTGCATAAATAGATGTAAGTGCATGATTTGAAAAGCAGTGGTAAGCAAGGGAAAAGTGTGGCCAAGTCTCACAATTTCATTTCTATTACTCATCATTATTAGTACCTTGGTAAATACAAGAAGTAGCTCTTTCATGTTTCTCGGGGCATTGCTAAAAGTTTTCAGTACAGATGAGGCAAGACTGGAAGGTAGTAAGTACTTATAGAAAGGCCTTGGTTCTGCTACAACTTCAGCATGGTGTCCAATATCACATCAATGCACAAATAAAATAAATGTGGCAGGAAATTTTTCAGTTATGTGTTTCATATGCTCATTATTTTAAAAATTTGTTCTTTTAAACACTTTAACTTGAAGCATTCCTTTCTTTACTCTTGTCTGAATGATTTTTATCCTCCATATGTTTGTTATTCCATGCACACACCTACCTACATATCTGACTGCGTACCTTATAAATGAGATCTGGGGGGTCACACAAAGGTGAATCATCTAGTGTGAGTGCAAATGGACATGATCACATGTGTAAATAGCCCAAAGTTGTATACTAAGGCCAGAGAAGAGGAAAGCTGAGTGTTGATTCAACATGGAAATATCCAGCCTCTCAAAATTAGAGAATATAGAATCAGCACTAATTTTTAAGCAATTATGTTGGATAACTGAGGCTAGTGGATTATGTTTAGTTCTGTTCAATATTATCTTATACTATAATAGTGAGTTAGTTGAAATCCTTTGCTGAACAATTATCATGTCCAGGCAATGTACAAAGTGCTTTCTATGCGTAGCCTCCATTAATCCTTCTGTCTATTCAATTTAATAGATAATGTTATTATCTTAATTTTACTAATGAGGAATCTGAGCTGAGGGAAGTAATGTAGCTTGTCTAAGGACACACAGTTAGCAAGTGCCAAGCAGTGTATTAGCCAGAATGATCTTTTAACATTTGAAGAATATCACGTCACTCTCATGGTTAAAACAGTTCAATGGCTTAGAATCAAAAGTAAATGCCTTCCAATTGCCTTAGAGCCCTACCTGATTGCCCCAGCCAGTTCTCTCCTGCAATGTTGTATCTTATAATCTAGCCCAACTGGCCTTCTTTCCATCCCATAAACAAACCAAACTTGTTTGCACATTGAGCTGTTGTCTCTTTCTCTGCACTAGGTCTTCCCTGGTTAGCTTATACTTTTCAAAATTTATCTCAGATTACCTCTTCTGAGAAGCCTTGCCTGACCACTAAGTCTAAAAAACCCCACTTTTCCTCCCTGCATCTCTTAAGACACTACTTAATTATCATTTTTTGAAACTGTTCTGCTAACTGATTTATTTCTATCTCCATATGAAAAAGGGTACCTTATTTGTCTTGTTCACTCATATAGCTCATCACCCAGAATAGAGCCTGGTGCAAGGTAAGAAGCTTGATAAATATTTTTTGAATGTACTATTGAGTTCTTCTGATCCCAGAGTCTGAGTAATTGTCTTCTATCATAGATTGATTATCTTACTTTATGATCATATCACATGATGAACAGTGCCTTGTATTTGCTACTTTTCTCATTCCTACTCTTATATGTCAGTTGTAAACATTTCTGACTTCCTTTTCAATGTATGTATTTTCCCCCAATTGAGAAAGCCATAATTGACTTGAGCACAATAGTTATTTACTTAAGAAAAAAAAATAGCCCTTAGGCAAACTTGTTGGAAATTATAGAGAAATCATTTAAGTTTAGACAACATACACATATTTCTGTTTTTGAAAGAATTTCTTCTAATTCCTTAAAAACTTAATTAAAATTTACTTCTGGGAAAGTAGTCCTTTATACATAGTTGATAACTTACAAATCGGTACATCTACATTTTTGGTAACCATCAGTATCTATTAAAGTCTAGAATTTCTATACAGCAATTCTAGTTTTTAGAACTGTGTCTTACTGAAATATTAAAACTACCTTACAAAGATAGGTATAAAATTGTTCATAATAGCAAAAAACTACATTCAGTCTAAATGCTTATCAATTGATGAGACTATCAAAATATAGTATACATATAATGGGATACTGTGCAGTCATTAAAAATTTTTGAAATCCACATGTATTGACATGATAATATATATAAAATAGTCTAAATGAAAAAGCAGAACACTGTTAGTATGAATTTATTTTTGTAAAATAAAAACAAAAAATCTTCTAAGTGTGTGTGTGTGTATGTGTGTGATAAAAAATGTGGAGAAAAGGCTGCAGGATAAACAACTGTTAGCAATGATGCTGTCTTAAGCACGAGATTGAATGAGGGAAGAGCCATCATAGTTTTCATTTTCACATATCCAAGTTGTTTGATTTTTACTTCAATAAGAATGCATTTGTAAAAAATCTAAATTAAAAGGAATGTCACTGACTTCTACATCCACAGATTACTAATTTGGAATCAGAATGGAATTCAGGGGTTAGAGAGAAAAAGCATTCAGTTATAGAGCATATCCAGCTGTTACCTTGGCAGGCTGTGAAGGCGCCTTGTTAGAGTGAAAAGCACAGGACTGGATTCTTTCTCAAGTAGAGAGAGGAGCTACATACTCACTGCATGACCACAGACAAGTTACTTAACTTCTTCAGTCCAATTCCTGGGCCAGTTAAAAGTACCTCATCATTTCTACCATATGGCAATGTTGAGGTTATTGAATGCTTATAATGCAGGAGAAAACCTAATCAGAGATGTGACTTATACAGGGTACACCACAAATGTTTGTAATTTTATATACTTTTCCTTCTTTGATCAAGGAACCTGGACTACAATGACACACATAGCTCAGCAGTTAGAGCCAAAATTCACACTCTGTTTTGAGGCTCATTGTAAACATTTAACCACTGCACTGTGCTGACTCAGGCTTTCTGTGTTCCCCTTCTGCAGTTTTCTCATTAATCAGAATTTGTCATAGCTCAAAAATGGTCATCCTCTATATTTCTCTATACATCAGTGAAGGTGGAGAGGAAGTGACTGAAACTGGGTTAGTTTTTAAAAAAATTTCTACTAGGAAAGTAATTTCTCCTGTTTAGCAGTCTGCTTTGGCCTTACATTGTACTAACCCCCTGGGGCCTATCCATGGCAGCAGCTCAGTTTCTGATGATAGATAGGGTAATAGTTACTTCCAGTGAAGTTCCACATCTCCTTTACTACTTTTTTCTAGAAAATTAACTGTTCCTCATGCCTGGAGACAAACCTGGCACACAGAAGTCATAAAATGCAGGAATGGGTTCTAATGTTTCAGAGAAGTAGTGAGTAGGAAAATGGAATTAGAATATGTGAAACACAACAGATATGAACGTCAGGTGTGAGCTGAGTACTAGTAAATGCAGAGTAAAGTAGAGAGAAATTTTCACCAAACTCAGATTATGCAGGGTACTTTGTGAGCAGATATTTTTGGATCCAGGACCACCACGTTGGATTTGTTGGGCTGGAATTTATTAGGCCATATTATGAACCACAGAAACTTTGACAAATGTTGACCTTTGAATGACATTTTAAATGAACAATAAGTAAGTGTTTATATAAACTACAATAAGAGATAACTAAAGCCTGCAAGTTCCTAAGATGATAGAATACATTGCACACACACACTTCAAACACACTTTTAAAAAATCTGGACTTGGCATGTGATGGACTTGAGCCAACAGAATGCAGCAGACATGAACATGAAGTTCTGACAGTTCCAAGAACAGGCCCAAGAATTAATAACACTTGAGAGTTTCCTCCATTACATTCTTGGAAACCATCTGCCATATAAAAACTGTGACTATCCTGAGACCACCCTGCTAGAAGGAAGCC
The DNA here is from genome assembly GCF_047511655.1 of Castor canadensis. Taxonomy (NCBI): domain Eukaryota; kingdom Metazoa; phylum Chordata; class Mammalia; order Rodentia; family Castoridae; genus Castor; species Castor canadensis. Next base: position 88,735,528 of record NC_133394.1, read on the forward strand.
CAAAGTGGCCATATGATGGAGAATCAAGATTCCAGTCAACAGTCCTCTCTGAGTTCATAGGCAGTAGCCAGCCCGAGCACTAGCCCCAACTTGTCAACCATATGAGTGAAGCCATGTCAACCTTTGATGGATTTAAAAATAAAACTGTTTTCATTCCTAGTCTGCCCTGACAAAATGGTTTTAGGTCAATGATCAGACCCAGATTTACTGCCTGTAAAATGTGACATCAGAAGAAAAATCTGTAAAAGGGTCGCTCTCCCTCCTTCCTCTTTCCCTCCCTTCTCTAGTTCATTAAGAGTTTGGTTCTCTGATTCTCAATTTAAAAACCAGAAGATTAGTAAACCATTTCATTTGTTTAAATCCCACCTCATTCAAAAACATATTTGAGGCTGCATAGAACATAATTATATAGCAGAAAATTAACAAAATAGTAAAGGTTAAGATCTTGGAAAAGGATGAAGCAGGTCAATAACTATAAAAGCCTAACAGAATTTTGTGAATAAGTAAGAAATTTATTATGGGCTTCCTGGTAGTCAGTGCAAAAAAATTTTTACATAGTTGTAAAGAGCAGAAAAGAGGAAGTATACAGCAACTACTTGAGGGATGACAAAGAAACTTCTGCTGTAAAACCTAACGGGGAACTTTACATGGTAGCAATATCCTTGACTACAGTATCACAACAAATACTGAAGTGGTTTCAATATTACTACTGCTTGTGGTTGAAGACATAACATGAAAACAAAACCCAGTGAAGCTGATCTTGTAAGGTAATATTGGCTTTGAGCAAATCTTTCCAACATAATCATTTCTTCCCTTTCCCCTCCTCTCTCCTCCTTACTTCTTTCTCCTTTTTCTTTATTTTTTCTACTTTCCTTTAGAGTTTTCTTTAATATCATGGCATGGATGAATGAGTTCTGTTTTCAACCTACTGCATCATTTTGCTTTTTCTTATTTAACTGCTTACTGGCTGGGAGATGTAGAACTTATTTTTAGTTGCTTGGGATCCTTGGAAATTTGCCTTGTCTTGTTTTGGCTTCCATTTTCCCTAAACGGACACTTATCAGTTGAGAAGAGGCAAGTCAACAGACTGGGTAGTTTGCCCTGAAAGAGTTCAGTTCAACACCAGTCCTACTTGATGTCACTGCCTGTGGGTCAGGAGCATTTTCCTCCTATGGCCACGCAGATGCAAAAGTAGTGACGGGATGCAGTGCAGCTTGGATTATCATGGCCACAGTCATACACATGGATAGAAAACCATTCCGTGCTCTGTCTCTTCCATTGAAATAAACTAACAGAGACTGGAAAAGACTGTGGATCCCACATCGGGGAAGTTCCTTCCACTCAGAATCTTGTGTTCTTGTTGTCTGGTCCTTAGAAGTAGTGGGGATCCGATTTGAACGGAATGAGAAGGCTATTTTTACCGTGCAGATTCTGTTTGTGTAAACTCACATTTCAGTTGTCTTTTTCCTTTCCCTTTTGGCAGCAAACACTAATGCTTGAGGACACACTGCCACTCATTTCTGAGCACCAAATATTTGGTTTTTATCTGTATTCAGACAAAATCAGTTTCAAGTTGTTTCCAGATATATCAAATATAAATATTTACATAAAACAGCTTATAAATTATGTAATTTACTCCATCATCTGTGGAATTATGAATTTTTTCTTTGGTAGATTGCAAATTTTATTGAGCATTTACTTTGCAAAAGGCATAATAAGCACAGAGCATGGGAATACATGATAAACGAGACCTGGTGGTAGTCCATTGTAAACTTCCAGTCTAGTTGAGAAGTGAAAATATGAAATTATATTATATTAATTAAATTAGTTAAATTATTTTAGAGTTTTAATGCTTTTATGAGACAATTATTTTTGATTGTACTGGAGTTTGAACCCAGGGCTTCCTGCTTGCTAGAGAGGTGCTCTACCACTTGAGCCATGCCTCCAGCCTTTTTTTGTTTTGGTTGCTGTGATGACAGGGCTATACCACCCAGTCATTCATTGAGATGAAATCTAGTGAACCATTTGTCTGGGCTGGCCTTGAATTGTAATCCTCCTAATATCAGCCTCCCAAGCAGTAGGATTATAGGCATAAGCCACTGGCACCCTGCTAAGACACACAATTTCCATCGTATTAGAAGTTGAATATGGTTATGAATAGAAAGCTTGAGGCACCTTGGAAAAGGGTGTATAATGAAGTTACAGAAAAGTTGAGAATGGGTAATTTTTAAATCTAGTATTAACAAAGACAACGCATGGGTTGTTAGAAACATAAATGACTAAGTCTGGAAGGAAGATGGTTAGGCTCATAATTTGAAAGTTGGCTTGTGTTTTGCAGAACTTCTTGAAATGGAGAAATCATCTGATAAGAATTTCCATAGTGATATTAAAATACAACCAAGAAGTTACTTTTAGAAAGTGTGAGACTCTGGTGAATGCTTCCTTTTTTAGAGTATTTGAAAAACAGCACTGAAGCATTAAAAACACATTAAAAAAAAACTATTTCTTACGTGTTATAATAGCATGTGATGTGTACATACATTTATATTTTATATGTTAATATAAAATGTTGTGTACGGTTCCTGTAAGTTCCTTGATATTAAGATAATATTTTCTTTCTCTCTCCCTCTTTTTTTTGATGGTACTGGAGTTTGAACTCAAGACTTCATGCTTGTTTAGCAGGAGTTCTACCACTTAAGTCATGCTCCAAGCTCAAGATAATATTCTTTTAAAAATTACACTTTATCTATTCTACGCAGAAATGTGGACACCATTCAGGCTTTATTTAAAGTATAATTTCATTTACCATTTTAAGAATTTTACATTTAAATAGACATTACTTTTGTTTTTGTTAAACTAAAATTCAAAACACAGTATCTTAAGAAAATCTCTTCTGATCTCTTAAAACTTCAAAAAGAAATTTTGAATTTATATTTTTGCAGCATTATCTTATTTATCTCAAGATATGTACGGCTTTTTATTTATTTATTTATTATTATTATTGTTGTGCTGGGTGGGGGTACACTGTAGCATTTACAAAGGTTCTTACATGTATCAAATATATCATATTTGAATTCACCCTCTCCACTGCTCTCTTTCATCCTCCCTCCCCTAATTCCTGGAACAGTTTCAACAGGTATCATTTTTCCATTTACATACATGTGTATACATTATTTGCACCATATTCACCCTCCTATTCCTTTCCCTGCAACATCCCCCATCCCCGCAAGTCACTCAGCCACCCCTCTCTTTGTACCATTTCTGTTCTCCGATTTTGTAGAAGAAAAGACGTAAAACGTAATTTGAGAAACATGGCATTCTTGCTAGTTTGAGATGAAGATACCTACACGGGGAGATTCCTTGTGTTGTTTCCATGCATATGTGTATTACAGCCACAATTGGTTCATCTCTACCAGTCTTCTTCATTCTTCCCTAGTACCCTACCCACGGTGGCCTCAGCCACTTTAAGATTTCTGCGTTCATTCCTGTACAGTGAGCAACTTTGTGCTTCTTTATAAAAGGAACTTGAAATCTGTATTTAGGAATCCTGAAAATTGGGTCTTCCTTTAATTAGCCACACAAAACAGCTTTTAGTAATATTGTAGTCATATTTCATTTAGTCATATCCCAGTCACACCACTGGGACAATGGCTTAGTCATGATGAAAAAGAATATTCTTTGTCTTTTCAATCTTTTTTCGTTCATATTGTATCTCTCAAGAAACCATCCACCCATCCATCCATCCATCCACCCATCCATTAACTCACCAAACATGTATTGAGTGCCTACAATAGTCAGGAGAGTGTGTTGGTATCTGCACATCTGAAAAAAAAGTCATAAAAGTGAATAAGTCATAAGAATCATGCCTTTGTGAGACTAAAGTAGCAAACTGTACCAAGTAAGCAAACTTACCATAAGTAAGGGTAAAGTATTTTAGGAATTTGTAGATAGTAAAGTAATTCCTACTGTTAGAGTGGTAGAATGAGTGGTTCAGTAATACTTTTTCACCGAAGCTTAGTGACTAAATCCTTATACTTTTGTGGATGTGAAAAACCATCTTTTATTTCTTAGCACTTAGTAAAATAAATAGGATTGAAGATATCTGTCTTTGGCTTAAAATACTTAGAATATACTTAGATTTTTCAGGACATTTTTAGTACTTTTACTTTTTCATGGTTGACATACAGAAATTATCCAGGCATCAGGCATGGTGGTACATGCCTATAATCCCAGCTACTCTGGAGGTAAAGACAGGAGGATCACAGTCTTAGGCCAGCCCAGGTGAAAGGCTGAGGGCATGGCTCAAGTGGTAGAGTGCCTGCTTAGCAAGTGCAAGTCACCACCCCTGAGTTCATTCCCTAGTACTGCCAAAAAAAAAAAATTATTAAAGTACATATTAATATGACAGGAAGTATGAACAGTTATTTGTCCTCAAAGCTTTTCCTTTATTTCTTACTGCAGAAGACTTAGTTGAAGTACTGACATATTATTTAAGAAGTGGTCTTTACTCATTTTTCTTTTATCTAATATTATAATTCATTGTTTTCAGAGGCAAAATCAGTAAAGGCTTGGAGGATTTAAAAAGTGTTACGCCAGCAGGAGAGACATACATCCATGAAGGACTAAAGCTAGTAAGTTATTTTACATTGTAGGCATGGAACAGAATGTTTTCTTATTCTATAGTGAAACAGCTTTCTAGAAAAGCTCCAAAACTCCATTGCATATTTGTCTTTAAATTTTTAAACTCTAGCTATTCTAGAAATGAGGCTGGAAGAAAATGTGATGGTGGTGCTAAGAAATATTTGTGTTTTGTCTCAAGGATTTTTCCATTTTCCTCTGAGGTTATATTCAGATTAATCAACTGTAGCAAAAACTCTGTATCATTTAAACCTGATAGTGACTACCCTAGAATGTGAATATATACAGATTTCAACTAAAATAGCTAACACAAAATACCCTGTTTTAAAAGCTAGTCAGTAATATTTTTATTTTGTCCAACTTATATATTCATCTTGATGGGACATGCTAGTTAAAAGTTAAAATTAAATTGTGAGTTGGATAATTATTCTTCATTTTCAGGCAAATGAACAAATTCAGAAAGCAGGAGGCTCCAAAACCTCCAGTATCATAATTGCTCTGACAGATGGTAAGTTGGACGGTCTGGTACCATCATATGCAGAGAAAGAGGTGAGTATTAAACTGAAGCTGTGCTCACACCCCACTGTTGTACTTTGCTGTGTCTCTGCATGTATAGCTTGATATGTGAATAATTCTCACTCTCTCTCTCTCTCTCTCTCCCTCTGTCTCTTTCCCCATCCCCCCACTCTCCTTTCTTTATCTATAGGCAAAGAATTCCAGGTCACTTGGAGCTAATGTTTATTGTGTTGGTGTCCTTGATTTTGAACAAGCTCAGGTGAGTTACAACAGATCTGCAAACTTTAAATCATATTATTGCCTTAAGGATAGTTAAACATATCCTTTACATTAATGATTTATTATAAACATTTTCTATAAAAATGGTTTATGTCTTGAGCTCTCCCTAATAATGTCACAATTTTATAGGTTTTGTTACTGAAAATAAAACTCTAGACAAATTTCTTGAATATGTATTTGGTTTGAGGACCTAATACAAGAGGAACACTTGCATTAAAATGATATGGATACTCCTTTAGCCCAACTTATGAGATTATTATGACAGTCTCATTTAGAATTCTTATGTTCAGTTAAAATTTGACTCAAGTGTGTAAAAATTTGGGGAACCCATTTAGAAACCCTTAATGATTTTTGTTACCAAACTTATTTTTTCATGAAGTTTTGAAGGTTTATGTAATAAATTTTTCATCACAAATCATTTTACATTTAAATTTTTACACAAACATGGCTTAGATGAGTTTCATGCCGCTAATAGTAATTAGAGTTCTGTGCTGTTGAGAAATGGCAATTTGAGATCGCTATGAAGGGGCTGGCTGAAACTGACTGAGTTCGCTTAATGGTGACACATTTAGAGTAAATACAAGTCTCATCACCTTCATTTCTTGACCTTGAGCACAGGCAATGCTGGTGAATAAATTCAGTGAATTTTTCAGATGAACATAACTAAAACTTAATTTTATATGTAAGGTTAGTTGTAAATTTATGAAGTGCTTTGTGTCTTGATTATCCCCTAATTAAATGTTCCTCTTTTCTCTGAAGCTGGAAAGAATTGCAGATTCCAAGGAACAAGTTTTCCCTGTCAAAGGTGGATTTCAAGCTCTTAAAGGAATAATTAATTCTGTGAGTATGTCTCTTGGGGAAGGAAAGGCTGATCATTTTATATACATTTCAAACTATAAGAAATAATTTTAATATCTGGAGCAGGCAGCCATTACTTAGCAGAAAGAAAGTTTTGACAGACTGATTTTGTTTGCCAGTGAGACGTGGTACTAATTCTGGCACGTTGAGTTCTGTGATCCTTGGGTTGTGATTTCCAGTTTAAGATGTTCATAAACCGTCTCAGACACTTCAGTCCTTTGAGCATGGAGTTAACCATCTTGATATCTTGAGAGTTTTGCTAGGCTTTATGGGAGAAATGTAAAGTAAATATTGGGATTGGAATGTGTGACTACATTAGTAGTCCTCCAACTCTAGCAATTTCTTAGCTGTCATTCAGGCAACTTGACCCAGTTGTTCTTTCCATTTAGATGATTAATATTTTCCCTGGGAGCACATAATATTTCTGTTTGGGATGCAGTGGAGTTGTCTCTGGTGATCATTAGACTCTGGGCTCCCCTGATGGGGCATGGGGAAGAAGTGATGAAATGCAGAGCGAGGCTCCTGGCTTTCACTGCTGAGGTTTATGTTTCATTTTACTGCCTTTTGCTAGAAGCACTAGGAACAGTTGCTATTAAGTATTTATGATATTTTGGAAAACACCATCCTAAAATGGAAGTGAATAATATATATTCTCTAAGCAAAAGCTTTTCCTTTAATCTTTAGTTATTCATAAAAGGGAAAAAAAATCTCACTTTCTTCTAACATTTGATTCTAGCATTTAAAATTTTTCTCTTTAAAGATCATGGTTTTCAGAAATACAGACTGAGATTTATTGATTTTGTTTTTAGTAGCATGTAGGCTTTTAAAAAAATAATGGTGCTTTTTAGAAAAAAAACATATAATTTGATTCAATCATATATCAGTATATCTAGTGGACAAACCAAATGTAAAAGCAGAACGGAACAGAGATTCAATTATTTTGGAAGTTTGTGGGAAAAATTACAACATAAAAATAGTAAATAATTTTATGACTAGATTCAGAGTAAATACAAATGTGATTTAAGTTTTAAAATATAGGAAAAGGAATAGATGAAGCCTCCCTCAGTAAACAGTCAAGTAGGTTGTATTTTTAATAGAGTTTTATTGTGCTTGAGGATTTTTAATTGTTTTTATAGTTGTAGTGGGATGGAGAAAACACCTTGCTGGGTTAGCCCCTTTGAAAATTTTGTCTCTTTCTATAAAAATTTAATTCATCATTCTCTGGGTGACAAATTAGCTTTCCTGTCATTATGGGTTATGCCTCTAGATTTCCTCTTCAAGAAATTCATAGTTAATCACCAGAGGAAATAAAGTTGTTTTTGTTATTTCTTATGTTTGCTTGTAAAATTTCATTTTTCTGTTGTAGTGAAAAACTTCTGGATGTGATTTCTAAGTATAGCACAGTCCTTCCGGACTGAAGTTCTTGATGGATGTAAATTGAATAATTTGTACTGAAAAACTTGACAGGAAATAGAAAGATTTGATTATTTTATCCACAAGTTGAGTTTCATCTGCAGCAAGATGATGGGTACAATGCCCATGTTAACATAGTTCAGCTTCAGCTATTTTGTCACAAAAGGAGGAGTAAGTCATCTCAGGAAAGCCAGAGCTGGGGAAACCTTGGAAGTACCTGGCAGAAATGACAGGTAGAAGGAGGCATTGCCACCAAGCTGGATTACAGTAATCATGCAGATTTTTTACCAGTGTGGGGATAGCTTGGGATTTTGGCCTACTTTGTAGAAATTTGAAGCAATTCCTCTCTTTCCATCTCTCTTCAAGGACAGATGTTACTCCATCCCTAATAATATAATAAGATATAAAACCTATAGTTCTGCCTCAAATTTGAATTGTACTTTATAGTTACATAGTACTATCTCACTAAAAAATACACTTGATTTTTAAAAAATATAGTATATCTACCACAGGGTGAGGGCAAATAGAAGATAATCTTATATTCCTTATGATTTACCAAACTAATGTATGAAATTGCATTCTGGAATGTAAAGTAAAGGGAAGAAACAATAAAAGCTAAAGTGTTTCAGATGTTTGGCTCAATGAAGGTAAAATAGTTGCTAATTTGAGAGACAAGTTTTTCCTGTTATTTAAACACATCTGGCTTCCTTATCATTAGACATTAACTTCTTTGAAGTTATCTTTGAGAAAAATTGATAGCACAGTTTTCTTTGTTCTTTCTCCTGGTCCTGCAAAACTCAGTGACCAAGATGGTCTTGTACCTTTAATGTGTAAGCTAACTGTATTGTTGACATGTTATTTTCCAAGAATAAATTTCTTAGCAAAGATAGGACTTTTATTTTTTAAGGCTTTCTTCTTTGTAGTTAAAAAAAAAAGAAGAAACACTATGTAGTTCTTTCTTCTATAACTAAAAAAACAATCAAGGAACTGGAAAAGGCCTTTGTTATAAGCATTGCATGTGGTAACATTTTAGTGCCTTTTCTAAGATTTATTTGATTCAGAAAATAACTTAAGCATTCTCTTTTAATTTTTCAGAAAATGTATTATTTCAGCATTTTTAGATTTCTATCCAAACATAATATGTAACATTCTTTGGTATAATTTCCAAAGCTAATGAGCACATATGAAGATTTATAATTTGTTATCTCAAGTAGGTGCTTGTGGAAAAAAAATTCTCCTTTTTCTCCCTTCTTTCTTCAATTAAATCATTTTTTTCACTTACCCATTTACTGAGCCATCACTATCCTTGAGGCACTGTGTTAGGATTGGAAGAAGGGACACAAATATAAATGTCAAATTGTCTGTTCAACAGGATTTAAAATAATAGTGATAGAGTCTTAGAATATGTCATTCCATTGCAAAATTTACTAAGTATTGTAGGGATTCAGAGGAGGGAAATTTTAGTGAGTTATCCCATGGAATATAAAAAGAGTCTTAGATTGCAATTGGTATTAAATATTGATGTGGCTACAGTGTGGCAGACACAAAGACAGGATGGGTTTGGTTATGTGACGTTATAGAAGGCTTTTCATGGTGGGATTGGCACTGAGATCTGACAATTGGAGGAGATATTATTAGAAACAAGGAACACACAGCTTCACAAAGAGTTTGGGCTGAGGGGCATGAGGAGCAAATGTTGGCAGGCAGCCTGTTGGTTCATTATGAAGACTTTTATATACTTGAGTGAGAACTGACATTCATTGTACAAATATCAGGGAACTATGGAAGATTAATTTAGACCCTTGGATTCTATGACCATCATGAAGGCTTAGGAAGGATATTCTAACAGAAATGTTCAGGATGATTTGAAAGATGGAGAGGCGTGTTATAAGTCTCTTGCAGTTGCCTTTAAGAAACATGGTAAAAGGAAACAGTATGAAGTTGGGAACAAGAAGACCTGTGTATGAATTCCAGCTCTGCCACTGCCTACTCACACGATCTGGAATTCATGGTACAGTGTAATCTCCCTGAGTTTTAAAATTTTCCCCAGTCAAATGAGAATGATGAGTTCTATTTCACTGGATTATTGTTTGATGAAATAATGATTAAGAATGATCTAGGTCAGTAGGGCTGGACTTTAAAATGTCTGTTGGGAAGCTATGAATGGCAGGAAGCTAGGACTACATAAGATAGAGCTATTGATCCTTGTATAGAGCAATCCATGGGGAGAGATGTTCAGCAATCTGTATTTCCAGGGCATGACACTGGTATATAAGAGGATCAAATTCAACAAGTGTGTCATAACAGTGATTTTTAGATGGTATAGCTACCCAATGTCAAATATTTGGGCACTAGCTCTAGATCCTCAGGCCATGGGATTAGGACTAGGTCAACAACTGGAGAGTGAGATTCAGTATTATCATGATAAAAGCTATATAGAATATCAGGTACCTGTGGGGTACATTCAGAAAAAAGCCACATTTCCTCTGGGGAGACTTGTAGTACTAATAAAAAATTCAGTGTTGTTACAGAACAAACAGTATTCCCAATGAGTTATAATTCCTTAAATTTATTCTAGGAACTGAGATTCTATTCTTTTGAAATAAAACCAGGTCAAGGTCCTAATTAGGGTAGTAGTCACTAGTACCCTAGTAGTTACTACACTCTACCTTGTTTAGAACCATGTCAGGAACCAGGGTGGGGCTGAACCTCCAGATATGAAATCTTTGTCTGTCTCTGAGGCAGGCTCTGACACATTTTAGTTGTGATGACATAAATATGTAAATTTGAGAAGCGTTAAAAGCTAGTAGAACTTGAGAGATTATTGGATTAGAGCACTAAAGGGACAGAAAGGGGAGTCAGATACATCTAATTAATATGAGTAACTAGCAGCAGTTAGACTGAAAGCTGTTTTTACAGAGGGGGCAGGGATGCTGATGGACAAAATGGAAGAAGTCAGTGGGAAGAGACAGAAGTCAAACTGATCTTGAGAAAAACATCCCAGTGGAGGCTGTCCCTTAGGGAAGAGGAGGTCTAATGAAATGCTAAGTTTAGAAACATTTTTGGTTTTGGGGGAAGATGATTGCAGGACTTATATTTGAAAATGAAGTTTTATTTGGACTATTAAAAGTAAGACTGACATGAGGATCCCATGGTTTTAGTTCAATGTTTCATAAGGCAGTGCTGTGGAAAAAAACATTAAAAATAAAACAAAGCCTCAGAATGGTGGATAATGTGGAAAGAGCAAAAACTCAAAATGCTCTGTGGAAACTCCTTTTCTTTTCTGAAAACAGGACCATGTGATGTCTCACCACTTGGAATTATTCCACAATTTTTGTTTTGAATAAGACTCTCTCAGAAAGTGTTAAGCAGAAAGAGACAAATCAGTTGTGAGGATGGCTTTATAAGTAACCCTGGTCCAAAGGAAGCAAGAACATTGCATCCTAGTTGATGGCAGTTAATGCAGTTTCTAAGTTCCTAATGGGGAAGTGTAGGAGCATAAATAAGAAGTGAATGATCACAGTAGGACATTTAAATAACACTGCATTAGATGTTTTCTAAGAGGAAAATGTGCAATACATATTTCAAGTAGTAACTTCATTCATAATGTTGGAAATAACACACTTCATTTGACATTTGGAGCTAAATTGTTTTTTCTCAGTAATGTCTATTGTTGTTTTGTTTGAAAAGTACCTAAGAAAGGTGTCTAAAACTATGTTATAATGGAAAGGGAAGACATTAAAAACTCATTTTCTCTATAGGCAAATGATTTTCATAAGAAAATCATTAGGAGAGAACCTAATAAACATCCTGATGAGACCTCAGCTTAAGTGATTTTAGCAGGCTGTGCTACAAACATTGACTGCTTAGCTGTAGAAACCTCTGTTTGTAAAATTGTGCTTGGATGAAAAACTAAAGCCTGAGCAACTATAAAGATACATTCATAGCAAGAAAAGAAGCCAAAACTGATAAGACTTATTCACAATTGGAAAGAGTTTGAAGGATTCCTGTTAAAAAGGACTGGCTATAATGAGAAGACCATTATAAATTAGATTATTTCTGACTTCTGTTTATCTAAGGATCTTTAGTACTGAGTGTGAGGAGATATTCCATCATTAATCACATCTTCCAAATCAATGAGAAGTGTGATTTTTATCCCCCCAAACCCTGGTTGTTTTTTTTTTTTTTTTGTCTAATGACTAATACAGTGTTGGGTAAGTGGCCATTGCTTAATTCATATTTGCCAATGGATGAATAAATAAAAAACATGTGAATTCTTGAATATATTTTTATAATACAGTAATGAAGTATTTGAGCATTATAAATCAGTCTCTGTGTCCATATAACTTTGCTGTCATCTTGTTATTGATATTCTACTATATTAATGTTTTGATTACAAGTAACAAGAACTCAAGTTCTGCTAGTTTAAGGAGAAAAAAAGTTATTGACTTATAAGCTAGGAGAGTCCAGAGAGAAATTGCCTTAAGACAGCTGGATCTAGGGAATCAACCATGTTCATAGGGTCTTCTCTCTCAGTAAATCCTGCCTGTGATTTGATTTGCTTATTATCTCTTGTTTGGAGGAGCAGCAGACAATGGGAATTTTCAAAGGTTTTAGGAATGCATGGTCATCCCGTCAAGCCCTTTGAGAAGTGAGCACTATTGACTGCATCAGCATAGAGGGTCCTGGATAAGAACTCTGGCTCACTCAACTGGGTCATGTGCTCATTCTTGTACCAATAATGTGAGCCTTATTTGAACCAGTTTAGGTTATAATTTACCCACTGCATTCCTATGGCAAGGGGCAGGGATCAAGATAGAGAAGGAGCAGAAGGCTTCATGACTGATAGCTTTGCTGAGACCATGTAGAGTAAGGAACAGCTTCTCTAATAAGAAAGGGGCGTTGCTCATAGAGGAGTAAGGATGAACTAGTGTCCTGGGCAGGAAAAAAACTAGCAACTATTACAGTCCATTGTAATATTTGAACACATTTCAATCATTTTTCACATATATGTATCATGTAAGGCATTTCATTCCTTTAAATTCTACTTAACTTAAAAATAAAAATTAAGGGTTTCATTAACTGATATTTTATAATTGGATGTTGACATTAACTGTACAATTCACTATTTGCATTTGTATGAAAGTGTTACTTCATAACATTCTTTTTTTACTTGGTTGGGATTATAGTTTCAGGAAATTAAATCCACTTTGAGTAAATAATTATAATTTGGGGATATTTTGTGAGAAAACTAAACTGGTGGGAGTTAGGTAACTTGTTAACATTAATCTGTTGGGTTTCAAAAGAAGATGACCTGTAGAGCCTACCAGTGCTTGAATGCAGACTTATCTGAGTCAAAAGACAGGGAAACTGGAAAGGGAAAGAAAATGGCTAAAATTTACAACCAAAATATACCATCAAGTCTAAATTTTAATGGGAAAACATATGATTTCTCAGCTTTGTCTCATTTGCCCCAAATATAGTGATTCCTAATATTTTTCAGAACCCTCTATTGAGTATTGACTAGGTTCATAACACATCTCTGTGTGCTTGGTTACCAAGACAGATACAGTCCAGAGACTTTTCAAAGATTTCAACATTTAGGCACATATGCTTATAGAATCAATAGAAGAAATGATAAAAATTTTTTCTAAGTCTGTTACAACAGGAAACATTTATTTGTCACTCTGGTTTTGTGAAAAGTCATATGGAACAAATACAGACAGAATGCTTGGCAGAATTATTTCATATTTTAGCTAATAAAGCAAGGAAACAGGCAATTCTGAGTAATATGAACTAATGTATGCATCTGAAAAATATGTTGAGACTGTATTTCTTTAGGTCCTGAAACACGTAATACATTTACTGCTATTTACAGCATAATTTCACAGCATATTTTATAGAAAGTCTATTGATTCATTAAGATAGCATTATTGATTATTTTGCTTTTGCATTTACCCAAGGCAGGGGCATAGAAGCAGATAAACTTTTGTTTTAAATCACAGTTTGCTTTTGGCATTTTTCTGTGTTGTACTGAAAAAGAAAGACCTAATAATATGTTTTGTTATAAAAACTATAACTGAGAGATGCAGAAGATGTTAGTTGGTTTTTTTTAATGTGGGCATATATATATAAGATTTTTTTACCAGCTGGATAACCAGAACTATGTGTGTGTTTTATTTTCAGTTGAGCAGAGTAATAGCAAGTGACTATAATTTGCAATTCTTTCCTAGGATTTTGAGGGAAAAAGTTTGTTTAGAAATCTATCACTCGTGCTGTTATTACTTACAACTTGCAAAGGAGGGGCAAATCCACATTTACAAAGGATCAGAGGTCACAGGCTGTATTGAGCAATGTAATGTTTTGAGGCTTGAGCATTTTTCAAGGGTGACTTCAATCCAAACATGTGATTACAAATAACAATTGTTTTTAACTGAAGAATTATCTCTTTGAGAAAAATGTATTTGGTTGGGATGTTTGGCAGCCAGACAGAACATATAATAAATTGCATATCTGGAAAATACGTAAAGAGAATGAGAGACATCTTCCCAATTGTTGCAGCTGCTTATTTCATGCCTGTGGATGGCCTGTTATGAAAGCTGCATTTTATTGCATACTTTAAAGTGAGTGGTGCTCTGGGATGTCTCCTTATACCATTTAAACTTGGAATTCTTCACATTTGGGATGAGCTCTTGTAGTGCTTACAGCTGTTCGATGAGTCAGAAGAAGAAAATGCTTGTCTTTTTAGACCTTATTTATTGCCCTTGCTGGTATTTGCTGTTATTCTGTGTGTCATGGAAATTAGCAGTTTCTGTCTGTTAAAGGCGTACCTAGCCTGGTAGCGAGGGGATTGGGGGGGAGAGGGAGGGAGCGAGGAGGTAAGGGAGGGAGCAGGGGAAAGGGGGGAGAAATGACCCAAAGATTGTATGCACATATGAATAAAAGAAAAAAAATTTAAAAAAAATAAATAAATACATATAGCAACTGTAAAAATAATAATGAACTCAGAACAGTGTCTGCCTCTTAGTAAGAACAAAAATGTTTGTTAAACAGGTAAGAAGCCAATTTAAAAATGAATAGCTGATCTACATATACCCTCTTAGGTACTAGTAAAATATTGCTATTTGGAACTTGTGAAAAATACTTTCATATAGTCTAGCCAGAGTTCCAGAATGGAACTTAATTTAATTACAATTGTGCTGGTTAATATTGAAAGCTTTCAGTTTCAGCTGCCAGTCACTAATGATAATCATCTAGTGGATAATTAAATATGTTGTTTGCTTTGAAAAAAAAATGGCACACCTAAGAGGATGATGAATTATCTATAATCGTCATTTGTTGACAATGTTATATACCCCAACTCAGTTAGTTGAAATTTAAAAATTTTTAATAGAGTTGTAAAAATGTTGGAGAAGTTTGAATTACATATTTAACTTTAAGAAAATGATCTGTTTGTTGGGGAAATCCTCAATTTGGAATTGATCTTAAAAAATAACACAGAAAAGACTGGGTGTGGTGGCTCATGCCTATAATTCTAGCTATTTGGGAGGCTGAGATCGGGAAGATCATGATTTGAGCCTCCCTAGGATGAAAGTTGGCAAGACCCCATCTTAACAAACAAGCCAGGCCTGGTAGATCACACTGTAATTCTAGCTATGTAGGAAGTGGAGATTCAGAAGATGGTGGTTTGAGGCAGCCTAGGGAAAAAGTTAGCAACAAACAAATCTGCATGATAGTATATGACTGTAATCCCAGCAATGTGGAGATGTAGGAAGAAGGATTTCAGAAACTGCCGTAATGCTAGACCCTAACCAAAATAAATAAATAAATAAATAATTTAAAAAATAAAGTAAAAAAAGGACTGTGTGTGAAGCTCAAGTGGTAAATCACTTGGCTAGCAAGTCCAATGTCTTGAGTACTACCAAAAAAAACCAAAAACCTCACAGAGAAAACCACTCGATAGGATTCTTTTTCTCTTTTTACATATCCTATCTAATAACTCTTTTTAGATAGCACATAACTTAAACTTATGTTTCTTTTTGTGTTGTTTATACTTTTTTTTGTTTTGCTTTACCATTTGGCATCAGGTCCAATGTCTTTGATTAACAGAATTTGAATTCATCCCATTAAGTTTTCCTTTCATCGTGTAACTGAAAAACGATTTGATTAATTCCAGTAGCCCTTCATGAAGTTCTCGTTTGTGTGCTGGCAGAAGATCAGACCCATGTCCTTGGATGGGTGTGGTGCATGCTGTACCCTGAGCTGTATTCTGAGCCCTACATTTGCTTTTCAACTAAATTCAATAAATATGTATTTAGCAGCTGATATTTACAACACATTGCTCAAAATACTTTTTATATTAGGTTGAATTTGAATATGTGGCAATACTCTTCATTTAAACAGTATTTACTTCATTCTTTCCTAAACAGGCTGTAATAGAGTAGATTCCCATTACCATTTAGACAGTAGAAAAAAAATACAGAGCTTTAAATCTGTCTTGGTTTATATTAGTTGTAGGGAGCTTTTTTCTTCTTTTTTTGTTCAAACTAGATACTTGATCTTCAGATCATAAAGAGTGGTTTTTAGATGTTTCTCCCAAATTCAACATCGATCCTAAATAATATTTTAACTTCATTGACCCATCTTAATTTAGTCTATGCAAAATTTTTATCTTGAGTATATCCTAACTACAACATTACCCTAAGTATCCCAAAAGTTTTATTCATGCTATCCTAAAACTGCCAAAAGAAAAATCCCACAACTATATCCATGGTATGCATTACTCAAGCCATAATATGGGTTTTTACATCTTGTACATCCTCCATTTGTCATTGTAACATGTGCTCATTATGTGAACCTATTCAGAGATTTATAATATCTCAATCAAAATATGATTCCATATATATTTTAAAATCTCTAACAAAGAATAAATCAAATCAAGGTTTCACAACACTCAGACCTTCTAATACCATCCAGTCACTTATGCTATGGATGGATCTTTGACAGTACTCTCACATTATGTGGTTATTAATTTGTAATTATAAAGACCCGATTAGACAAGCAAGATGAAACTCTTTGTAACCAATGAAATTGTTGGAGCAGCTGGGCCTCTGACTTGGACGTGGTTCTCAAGACCCCATAAATCTTGCCAATTCTGGTTCCAAAGCGCATGTCTTCCACTTGTTCTCTAGTGGAGAAATTTGGCCTATGTTGAAATTCTGCAAATTGGGTAGATGTAAACCCAATTCAAATTGACTTGGGACATGCATGGGGTATTTGAGGCGAAACACCACTCTGATGCTTCATCCATGTTGGTTGCAGAGAAGGACAGCAGTGGGATCTGCTTTCATCTCCTGCCAAACATCTGTGTCTCAGAGAGGCCAGCAAACAGCACAGTCATCTCTTGATGCTGTATCCGGCGTTGCTGCTAACCAAAAACTAACCTGGAGAGGAGATATAAACAACCTTATCTTATTCTTCCTTTCTGCCTTGCCAAATAGAGAAATTCCATGAAATGAGTGTTTGCAATTTCACCAGAGTATGGAGAAATATTTTAATCATACTAGTAATGCATTGAAATTTCATACAACCAGTTAGAAGCAACAGAAAATACATAAGATTTGTAAGGGGTGATCATTATTAGTTCCTCAGCAGGTTTATCTTAAACAACTCAGAAAAAGAGGAAAACTTTGATTTTGAGTTCGTGTTAACACCTGACAGGTTTTTTATCACACTTTTTAAAAGAAGTGTTCAGAGCAAATAAATTTTGAGGAGAAAAAGTTTCAATAATATTATTATGTACATTTAATTCATGGTTTGGAACAGCATGCTGGAATGTAGAATTTTTACACAAAATAGCAGAACTTAGAATTCTAAATCTTAACCTCTTTTCTATTCCAGATTTTCATCAGTTTATAAACACAAGTGCTACAAATGGTCTTGTGTATTCTAAGCTACTATGCTAGACTCCTTCTTTCTCAAAGTTCATACATTTATCTTCTACCCAACCTGTGCCCTGTGAGAACAGATCTAGTTTAAAAAGTTTTTAGAGACTCCTGTGGTTCCCAAAAAGAAGAGGGAAAGTATTAACAAGACCAGTACAGGAATAGACCTCAGAAGACACATAGGCAGACCTTGCTTTCTATGGTAGAATCTCATTTTTGGGAACATTTTTCACTTATTCTGCTTGCATTTCTTGCTTATGGTAGTTATATTGCCTGAATTTCCATAGTTAGGGATTTTCGTGGCTTAACAAACATCATTTTGGGATTATAATACTATCTAGATTGTCAAAGGGTCATATATTTACATTCACTTATCAGTAAGAGTGAGTTCACGAAATGAGAAAATAGTATTTTGCTGGTTTGAGATAAAGATAGCTATACAGCTATATATAGAGATTTCTAGTGTTGCTTCCATGCACATATTTGCCCAAAGTCTATTCCACAACCAAGGGGAGAAGGAACAAATTGTATTGTGCTAGTAAGCTTTCTGTAACTATAACATATATCTGAGATGAATCAACTTAAAAAGAGGAAAGGTTTATTCTGATTCTGTTCTGGAGGTTTCAGTCCATGATTGACGGACGCCATTGCTTTTGGTCTATGGTGGCACAGCATATCATGGCTGAAGCATGTGGCAGAGCTGGCCTGTTCACCTCATGGACAGGTATGAAATAAAGAGAGAAAGAGGAAAAGGCTGGAATTCCAATGTTTTCTTCCAGGGCATGCCTCCAATGACCAGGAGACCTCCCACTAGGCCTCACCTGTTAAAGGTTCTACCACCTATCAATAGCCTCACAGGCTGGAGACCGAGCTTTTAATACATGGACCACTGTGGAACACTTATCCATACCACAGCATGTATCTGTCTATCTATCTATCTATCTGTGTATATGTCTATGTATCTCTCTGTCTATCCATCTATCATATATCCATCCACCTATAGAGAGACTGAGCTTAAAACTCTGCCTCTCAGTTTTGAATGTCTTTTCTGTTCTTAAAACTCTGGCTTATTCATTTTACAATCATGAAAGCTGAATACCATTGACATCATTACTTAATAACAAAAAAGTGTATTCTAAGATAAAGTAACAAATTTAATTTAAAAAACATGTTTGTGTCTCCATTGCTTAGGGCCTTTGATGGCTTGTTATGCAAGTATGGCCTCTATTGTCTTTTAGGCTCTGGATGAGCTTTACTTGTACAAATAAAATAGGATATAGAAAGAGGTAATAAAGGCAATGTAGAAAACAGGGAGTCTTAAGTACTTGGGTATTCTATAAATTACTAAATCACAAGATGCTCTAGGAATTTTAATTTATCCAATTGGTAATTTTAAAATAAACACATAAAACCCCCACAAATTAAAAATGAAAACTGAGTGACATACTTCCTAAGGTAAGAAAGGCTGATTTTAGATTGTTTTAGGTAGCATGAAAGGAGTGCAGGGAAAACAATCAGGTTAATTTTGATATGCTAAGTGATACATTTTCAAATGGTTAGACCATCTACCACAAACCTGGAGGTAGTGGAGCACATGAACAGAAGAGTGGGCTCTGTACTCAATCATACCTGTGGACCTCTGGCTCACTAGTTGAAAGCAAATAGTTCTAGAGCAATTTTTAAAAGCCCTCTGAGCTCTAGTTTTCTCATCAACAAAATGGAAATAATAATAATAATATTCATAAGACTTGTGAGAACTAACTGAAGAAATTCAGTTCCTGTAACACAAGTACCCAACAAATGGTGGTTATTATCATGTTAGAAGTTCTTTTAAAATCTTCACTATTATATTTGTACTTAAGTAGAAAGTTTAATTCTTTGTTCTACATATTAATGTTTGGGGATATAAAGTAGGGTCTAGGTAATAATGTACATGTTATTTTTCATTTGTAAATACTCCTTAATACTAATATTAATTTTTTAGTGAACACTGTGCCAGGCTATTATTGGTGAATTCTTATGTATAAAGGTATATTATACAATTTACTGCAGGATGTTACCAATGTGAGCTATTCTTAAACTTTGCTTAATGTACTATGATTTTTTAAATGTTTGACTTCAGTAGAGCCTAAATTGCCAAATCACTCTGACCTTTTTCTTTAAAATGAAAATTCTTTACAGGGAATAAACAGGGTTTAGCTTCAGAGATGTAGACTAGAAACAGTCCCTGAAGGCACTTATTCTCCAGAATTAGAGAATATTCGTAGAAGAATGACTCACTTATGTGGTGGGATGCATATTCTCTCACATGGTCCTTAGAAAATCCATTTGCAATTTTAAACTTATTTTATTCTAATGGATTAAAGAAAATAATTTCCAATTCTAGTAGATGCAGTGTTTAAATCTGTCTCATAATTTTCTTTGATATGTGAAATGTTTTTCACTAATGCTGGCAGAGGAGTGATTAAATGACTAATAAAGAGATTGCAAGGCAAAGGATGCAATCAGTTTCTTTAATATAACCTATTTTAAAATAAATTCCTTCAGAACTGGTGACAGACATAATATATTTGGGAATTTCGTGCTCTCCTTTGACTTTTCATTTTCATGGCTTACTACTCTTTCTTCTTCTCCTTCTCTTTCCTCTTCCTCTCCTTCTTCTCTTTCTCTTCCTCTTCCTTTTCATCTCCTCCTCTCTTTCTCCCTCCCTCCTCTTTCCCCTTCCCCTCTCCTTCCTCCTCCTTCTATCTCAGATTGACCAAAGCTCAGGTATAATGCCCATTTTTGTTAGTTCGAGCATTTTTAAGTATATATTCCCTTGCAAAACTTGTCTACCCTGTTTCCTTCAGTCTTATTATCTGAACTGTGTTAAAGTAATTTAAAGACCTTGGTGATTATGCCTTCAAAAGGCATAATAACCTTTACAATGGACCTCAATTCTTTTTTTTTAAATGATTTTATTATCATACTGTAGTTGTACAGGGGGATTTATTGTGATATTTACATATATGTTTAAGATACATCTTAGTTGGATTTACCCCCTCCATTTTTCTCCCCCTTCCCCTCTCCCCCTTCTTAGAACAATTTCAACAGAGTTCATTTTTCTATTTTCATGTATGGATATAGGACACATCCACCATATTCACCCTCATTCCCTCTTTCCTTGTGCCCACCCCCTCCCACTGGTAGCCATCCCTGGAAAAAGATTTATTTTTCCCTTCTGCCCTTCTTTTTTTAGTGATAGTCCAAGGGAATTTTGCCTTGGTACTTCAGCTTTGCATGTATCATGCTTATATCAAATGAACTCCTTCCCCTCTGCTACTTACTCATTCTTTATCACCATGCTCCCCCAATATTCAAGAGCTGACTTACTGTACAGTGCACTATTCAATGATCCTCAATTCTTGAATCCACAGAGTGTTGGTTATATTTCTCAAATAAAGTCTTACTAAATTTGTTTCCTAATCACTAAAGCCAAACTCACTACGTGAAAAGTTCTATCCTAAAGAGTACAAATGAGGTCTCCTTTTCAGAGATGCACATGTGACTGACAATTCTGGGATTTTACAGTTTTATTTAGGCACTGAGAATCTATTATTTCCACTGTTAGAAAAGAAAGCTCAGAAAGCATTTGTTTCCTGCTGCAGTCCTTCCTTCCTTTTCTAGTTATGAGCAGGAAATGCTAAAACCACTGTATATCATCTGTCTTCAACTTCCGTCAAAAAGGGATTGCTGCTCAAAGATCATCTGGAACTTGTCTGACTTTGATAATGTAATGCAGAGCAGTTCTAAAAATAAAGACAACATTGTTGTGACCATTACAAGCAGCTTATTTCATCACTGTTGCTTTTCACTTGAAGTCTTGTGCCTTGTATGGTGTTTTCTGTTTCTCAGAAACAGAAGTAGAGTCATTGTGTTTTAATGCTTTGGGAATGCTTGAGTACAGAGTCTGTATTTTTGAGAATATTTGGTTCATACAAGGAAAGTCTGTGTTCCACAAGTATAATGTTTGAGGCATACAAGAAAGATTAGCACCTATGAGAATTAAGTCTGAGAATGGACTAGAAATACATTGCCCAATAAAGAAGTGCATATATATTGATAGCATATTCATCTTCTTAATAGAAAGTATAAGAATGTTATTGAACAGGAGATCTAAGACTTTTGAGGCAGCACCATGTTATTTGTGCTTATTTGCATTTATTCTAATCAAATATAGATCCTCAAGGTTATTAGTAATCTTATGATTCACTTCACTTGTTATAATTTAGTTCTACAGCTTGGTCTTTTTTTTTTTTTTTTTTTTCCTTCTTAGATACTAGCTCAATCATGTACTGAAATCCTGGAATTGAGACCCTCAAGTGTCTGTGTTGGGGGTAAGTGTTTAGAATTTAAAAGTACTATGTATGAAATTGTATTTTTCCCTAGCTAAAATGTATGATTTGAAACTCATATTGAAAAGAGAATAGCAAAATTAACTTTTTTGGCATCTTTTTTTTTTGTGCAAGAATTTTTAAATAATTCCTTGAAATATTTCTATTTTAAATTCAAATTTTTAAGAGTGGAGTGTTATTTTAAATAATGAGCATATTGTGTGACAGGCTTTTAGAATCTTCTATATATTTAGTTCATATTTGAGACCTTTCCTATGGCAAAATAAAATACGAAATCTTTTCTTTTAACTGACTATATCTGTGGACTTTGAGCTACGTGCTTGGATAACCTGGCCAAGATACAGTTTCTGCCAGCTCGAGGCACATAAGGAAGTGACTTATGGGTGGGTGGCAGGAAGGAAGCAGGTGGCTTCATCAGCTGGTGCTCAGAACAGACTCAGGTCTCACACCTCCCAGCCATCCTTGCCCAGAGACTCTGTTTCTCTCTGCCCTATTTTTCTTTCTTTTTAAAGTTTGACCTAGAGTTCACTTTTAAAATTTTTTATTAGCATATATTACTTGAACAGGTGGTTTCATTGTGACATTTACATATGTGCTTACAATGTATCTTAATTAGATTCACTCCCTCCATCATTTTCTGTCATTCCCTCTTCCTACAGAACAATTTCAACAGGTTTCATTGTTCAACTTGTATACATGTATACAAAGTACATCCACCATATTGGCCCTCAACCTACAGTTTATTTTAATCTGACATCACTAAGAAAGGGAAAGTAGGGGGAAAGGGGGAACATATTGTATATTTTACCACCCAGCTTCCTAGCCCACTGGACATGGTCTTAAAATCTTCCTCTTCTAGACTCCCTAGTAATGAGCATCAACATGTTTAGGAGAGGTAGTGTCTCAGAACATCCCAGAGCAGAGTGACCTTTTCTGAAGGTATAGATTAACAAATTCCTAGAGATAACAAAGGAAAATAATTGGAAAAATAATACTGAAATAAAACAATATAGCTGTTCTTTATTAAACTCTACATTTTGCTGTTTATATACTGTGTCCTTTGCAAGTATAAATTTGCCTAATCCTCATAAAAATACTATTTGTTAATTTTATAATTCCTGGTTGCAGATGGAGGAACTGAGGCAGAGACAAGTTGAGCACTTGCTATTAGTAATTTTTTTGTTTGGTCCTTATCTGTCTGATCTAATGCCCATGCTCTTACAAAATCACATTTATAGTTTTACCTGCATTTATTTGAGTTTTCAGTGTAGACTTTTTTTCCTAACACATTGAATGCAGAGTTTTGTGTCCTTAGTTAATGACTATAAGTGTGTTGGACTATGTTAGGCAGGAGAGGTTTGAGAGGATGGAGAGTGTTAAAATGGAGATGAAGCCCAAAGAATACCTGAGCAAATCCAGTTAGGCCTCATAAGTGACTTTCGCTTGATTTACAAACATAAGCGAAACTTGAGCTATGTCTTATAAATGTGTGTACTAAAGAAAAACAGAACTTCAGCTCACCAATCAAAAGCAACCAACAGATTTATGAATCATAGAAGTAGGAACTTTCCAACAGAATGTTGCTGGTGTTACCAATTCCTTTGCCTTACTTCCATGTTCCAGCTATGAAAACCTTCCCCAGGGTTCCTGTGGTAGAGTTCCCAAACTGCTTCTGACTTGGGACCGCCCAACTCATAAATTGTAGTTTGCTCAAATAAACTCCTTAACATTTTATTGTGCCTCAGTTTGCCTTTTTAATAAGTTAATCATTGTTAAAAAGTTAATATTCCCTCTTGTAGGCAAGTGCAGCCTATCAGATATTAGATCTGTTAACTTTTCTTCTAGCACATTCTTTCACTCCCTAACACTGAGTGCCTGTCCCTACAATATAGGTAGGGTGCAAGAAGTTAAATAAACTTCCTTTAGTCACTGGTCATAGATTATTAATAATCCAAAATACATGACCTCTGGCGATATATAAGTTAGTATGTAATAGAAAATGAAAACAAATGAAGAAGCTGTTAAAGAAGAACTCTGTATAGGAGAGACATAAAGGAAATAAGTACACATGACTTTTCTAAGAACCATAGAAAATGAATAATTCTTTACATACCTCAAATTTAATACCCAAGAGTGGAAAAGAAAATAAATAGGCTTCTTTCTTTTTTTCTTTCTTGATGATAATTTTATAAGGATAGAAATTAGGGAATGTTGTATGATATGTGTCTTGGAATGACTATTATGCTTTAATTCTAGTACCTTGGTCACTATTGGGAAATATTCTTAGAGAATAAAATAATGTCTCCTTATGTGGCAATGAATGGTATCTTCACCACATTTACATAGGTGGTTGAAGAAAGCAAGCCCAGTTGGAAATATAGAGTTGTGTTTTCATTGTTACTAGTTGACTGAATGGTATAAAGAAATTCATTCTGTATGCCTTGATACTTTAAGTAAAATCGTCAACTTTTTTTGTAAAGCAGTGATTAACATGTTTCTCTTTTCCTTTACTTCTAGAGGAATTTCAAGTCGTTGTGAGTGGAAGAGGCTTCATGTTGGGCAGTCGGAATGGCAATGTCCTCTGTGTTTTCACTGTAAATGACACCTACACAAAGAGTAGGTCCTCTGCAATCTCAGTGCCAAATTCATGTCTGCACAGCACACAAACATAAGTGTCTTCCTCTTTTTCCCAACTAAAATCAGCTATGTTATAGTTTTTAGTCAGAAAAGAAAGAAAGGAAATCTCTGTGATAATACAAAGAGCAGTGTTAGTAGTGGCAACATTAGTTGAAGGCTTAATAAATGCTGGACCCTATCCTAAGGAGCCTCGTTACTCAGATGATGCTTTGTGGTTGAAGGAATAACTTGCCCAGAATGACACAGATAATAATGCACAGAGCAGGTTGCTGAATCCAGTTTTCATTGTTGCTCTAGATGGATGAACCACATCAACCATTTCATTAAATTCCTCTTTTCCCAGACTTATTTTTTGTCACTCTTGCCCTAAAATGCAGTTATTTTGGATTTGAACTATTATACTGCCTTATTTTTTGTCTCTTGTTATCTTTATCTATCTTTGTAGTAACTTGTCAGTTTTTTGAAGATAGCTCTTTTTCTTTTTTTCTGTTATTGATTATTTTGTAATCCCATCACTCATTTATAATATTGTTTGCTGGTAATGATATTAAATGGATCTTAATATTTTGAGCATTTTGGATCTCTATTAAAACATTTTCCTCACTGATGTTTATGTTCTCTAAAAATTTGTTTTATAAGGCAGAGTCTATAACCCTGAGAACTCCAGTAGAATTGGGTTTTGAGAGATCCATGAAGAATTTTGCTGTTTCTTTGACAGTGTTAAACACTCTAATTAGCAAAGCTTTGGCCACACACACGCAGTAATTGTCCAAAATGTGTTTGTTGAATTAAAGTGATGAGGATTTCAGCATGGTAAATGTCATCATTACTTCATCTTTTTCTTATTATGAGCACCATTTGGTAAAGCAAAACAATCTATTGTAACAAACTCTTCATAATAAATTCCACAATTGAGTAGGAAAAACTAGTTTTATTTTTACTCAGAAATAATTTGTATGTGAGTTTTACATAACTCCTCTTGATTGCATAGTTGATTATAAAATAAATATTTTATCCTTAGCTGCATAAGATTTAGTTTATTATTAAAGTAAATCCTTCAACAAATAAGAGGAATTAAAATTGTATTTCTGTTATTCACATTCTAGGATAACCCATTCGATTAAACAACTTTCCAAGTATTTCCAGTCTAGAACATTTTTCTCATATATTGTTAAAATTACAAGGGCAATTGAAGCATGCAGCCTAGTGAAATATTCTTATGTATTATAGATACAAATATTTTACTAAACTTGTAGAATGAATTCATTTTCCTTAGGACATTTATCTTCCTATCTCCAGCTATTCTAATTCTGCTTTTTAAAAAAAGATACATAATTTACTCTTAAAAATCTGAGATATTTGGGGCTGGTGGATTGGCTCAAGTGGTAGAGTGCCTGCCTAGAAAACATGAGACCCTGAGTTCAAACCCCAGTACAGCCAAAAAAAAAAAAAAAAAAAAAAAAACCTGAGATATTTGAAACATTCAGGAAAAAAGACAATATCTCTATAGTACCTACAGCTTTATGTAAATTTAGTTTAAGTAAAGAAGATCATAATTTGTGATTTACCAATGCTGCATGTAATCTCTTTTCACTTTTCATGTTTTCTTTCTCCTCTTTTGTTAATTTTTTTATGCTAACATATCTCATTCCACATGTGAGCTTTGCTTGTGGAATGTTCTTCATATTACTAATGAAATTGTATGGGATATTTAAACTCTTTATTAATTTATTGGCTTTTTATTTTTTTAGGTGAAAATGCAGTAAATGTACAGCTTAATTCTATGCTTTGTCCTGCACCTGTCCTGAGTAAAGCTGGAGAGTAAGTACTTTATTAAAATCAATGTTAGCAACAAATTGTTATAAAGTGACAAATATATATTGCAGTTTTATTATCTTTTTTGCTGTACATAGTGAGCATTAAATTGTGAAATTTATACATTAATTATTGCTAATACTTCAATTATATCCATAGTACATTGAAAATGCTAATGTGTTTTATCTTATTTCTAAATATTCATTAAAATGTTCTGTAAATATTTATCTGAATAGATTTGAGAACTGTTGTTAAAGACAGTAGATAATCAGAACCACAGCCATTATTTTGAACCTTAAGATATTATATTTACACACACACATACTTACTTATGCACAGACTTCCAAACTGAGATTTTTGAGTACTTATTATAATATATAGTATATCTTAAAGAGCAATTGAAACAAGCTCATTATGGTCCACCTCAGACTAAGTAGTATTTGAACATTTTTACTGATTTATGCTTTAATTTATATCCCATTTTTGTTAAGGTCTATATTCATATTTTGTGTGTGTGTGGCAACGAGCCATCTTGATAGTTGGTTACAATAAGGATTATTTGGTTTGGAGGTTTGGTTTCTATTTGAATCATCTATATGCCAATCATTTTGTTAACAACTCAGTATTTCCATTTGTGACTTTTTTTGTATCCCCTCTAATATGAAGCAAATGATTGTAAATACTTGAGATGTCCTCTAGCCCCATAGCAATGGATGCAATTGTGTAGAATAATTGGTCAAATACAATTTCTGGGCATACTTTATATTGCTCTTTCACATAGAACAGAGAAATATTAAATATACAAGGCAAGGATCCGAAATCTGAATTAGTGCTCAGAGTGACGATTATATCTTCTTCCATAGAACTAAAGAGAATCATTTTAGTATTTTTATGTTGCCTTGAGCAGTTTGCTTTTGTGGATGCTTAAATATTGAAGATATATGTGGAATAGCACTTCTGGTCATACAAATAAATTTGAATAGTATGAACTTTCTGTTCTAACCAGATCAAAAGGTGCGGCATAATAGAACTTAATGAAAGTAAGACTATTATTCATTTTCATTACCTTGCCATGTAATAAGAATCTAGTGTTATTGACAATGTGCCTGTGGCTGAATTCAGCTGGTAATGGAAATTTGAGGCATGTCAGTTTACCATAGGGCCATCTTCTCCCCAAACTTACAGTAGGATTCAATGACTTTCTTGTATTAGTCATGACTGGTCTATTAAAGTTTGGTCTGTTTTATTGAATTTGTTGATCCTCCTTATTTTTCCCCCCAGCTGCTCCTCAACTTTTCTTTCCTATTTTAGTCATTGGAAACTCCATCTTTTCTGTTGTAACTTCTGAATGACAATTAATTTCTTTCTGTTCTATACATAGTCTGTCCATGTCAGCATGCTTTTCAGCTCTAATTTCAAAATAGGTCCAGAATCCAATCTTAGCTCACTCCCTTCTCTACCACCATCCTAGACCAAGTTACTGTCATGTTTTGCTGGTTTTATTAGCTTTTCTGCTGGCTTTACTGTTTCTGTCCTTGGTAAGAGCAATCATATTAAAATAAATAGGTGTATGACACTCCTCCACTTAAAATCGTCTGAAGTAAGTTCCTCATCCACTTAGAGTACAAAGACTTAACATTTGTAGTCCTCTACAAGGTTCTACAGGGGCTGCTGCCTCACTTCCTTTCACAGTCCATCTCCTATTTGCTTCTCTGCTCACTTATGGTCACACCGACCTCTGCTGTTTCTTAACCATGCCAGCTCACTCTCTCTCCTGTCTGCACTTTTATAAATGCGGTTGCCTTTAGGTGGAAATGCTCCTCCCCTCATGGCTGGCTCCAGTTCCTTTACCTTCTTCAAATCCTGTTCATATGTCATCTTTACAGTAAGTCCTTTCTGGCCATCATAATTGATCAAGCAATCTCTCCCTTCTTTGGTCCATAATTTCCTATTCCCTTTTCATATTTTAATTTTTCTCCAAAGCACTTCTTTGTTATGGTGTGTCTCCTGCTAGAAAAATGTCATTTGTATTATTTCTTGTAGCATTCCCTAGTACCTCACCTGGGGCCTGACACATAATTGACTCACTAAGCATTTGTTGGATGAAAAGGTGAATGAATTTTCTTAAATGTTTTGTTTTACATTAGAAAGAACTAAATGAGGTCATTTATTACTGGAGTGAGGGACCTAGATTAGATATGAGAAAACTGGTCTGAATTTTACTTTGGGGAGGTATATACAATTAAAAGAACAGAAAACTATCTGACTTTTTAATAATAATGAAGTTAAGGAAGGCAGCTGACTTTCTTCTCCAAAGAAATTAAGAATGAAATATGCCTATTCTAACCCAGGCATTGAATTTGTTTCTCTAGCATTTGCCTTTGGGTGCAGTCTCCTTTTGAATAGAATTCTATAAGGGGCACTGATACTCTTTAATGATTTATAGATAGGCTAACTACTTGTGAGCTATGATTTTAAAAATTATACATACTATAATAAATATCATATTTGAGATATCATCATTTATTTAGCTTTTGGCATTAATATTTCACCTACAGGCAAACTGAGAATGTTTGGGTTGGAAAACTATCTAAAGGAATAATTTTTTGCCCTTTAAATTTTTCTTTATTAGGCAAATGATACCACTCTGAGGCACAGCTTTAGAAGATTTTATTTGTTAACATATTGGGTATTTGAGGACATCATTATTTGTTCTATTTAGTATATTGCAAGTAATTTGGACCTTTTCTTTTGCCTTGAATTTTCTTTAGATACTTTTGTAGGTGATGAGTTCTTATGAGATTGGAATAAAATCAACACAACTGAAACAATTTAGCCTTGTAAGGTGACTGATGCTTAATAGGTTTGCCTAATTAGCTTTTGGCTAAGGATTCAAACCCATTAAGTAGCTAGTTAGTCTATGTTTCAGATAAACACATCTGGCTCAGCAATGAATGGAGGTCTTCCCTGTGTGTGGGTGACAGATGTGGTCACAGTTCCCCCTGTTCTCTCATTTAAATAATTAACAACACACTGGTGAAGTAACCCGAGACAGACAGCCTCAAAGCCAGATATGTGGTCTCAGAGCTGGATCCATGGACTTGTGCCTCATCTCATTAGCCTGCCCTGTCAGTTCCTCTCTCATATTTATGTTTTATCCTGAAGTGCATTTTTAAAAGATTTATTCTTTTAAAAATTTAAAGCTTGTGGATTTTGGGTTAACTTTTTTTTTTTTTGGTGGTACTGGAGTTTGAACTCAGGGCCTCATGCGTGCTAGTCAGACACTCTTACCGTTTGAGCCACTCTACCAGCTGGGGTTTGGTTTAAAAGAGGGTTAACACCAAGTTCTTTACTTGTAGATGGGGACTAAAGATGTAGCAGAGTAGCTAAGACATTTCTCTGCATTCAAAAATTGATGTTACACAGTAAATAAACGTTATAAACAATTGGGCAGATCCTATCCAGGAATATTATTGTTGAGCATAATTGGAACAGGGCTTTGAGGAACTTTCTGTGAGAGACTTCCATGTTTATTGAATTTCTTTATTTCTAAATTAAACTTCAGTCTAAGGTAAACAATTTCTTAGTATTTAAACAAAAAAGAAGGTAAGAGTGGTAGTAGTGAGGTTGTTTTCTTCTATTCTTTCATTGGACATGATTTACTTTAAAAATACCATATGATTAAGCAAACTGTCTTACCAGCAATAAATCTGCATTAAGGAGTTGTTTCTACCAGTGGTTCCTTTGTACCAAAACACCTTTTTAAAGTTCGACTAAGATGACCTCTTTAAAGTTCAAACCTCTTCCCCCTTCCAGGGCAGTAGTCTCACAATTTATTATGCAGGTATCATACCTACTGACTTATCTGCTTATTCTCTGACCCTTGTTTTGTGAGACATCAACAATAGTACAGCTGGTCTGCAATAGTTGAGTTCTCAAACCCGTAATTTGGCAAGAAGAACAGAACAAATTGAGTAAATATACACAACACATTGAAAAACAGAACAGAATGAACCAGAGCCTTATCCTACAGCTCGTTTGATAGAGAGGATTTAAGGAGGCATATGGTATAGTTGAATGTGCTTTCAAAAACATTGGCCAGAATCTTCTGGCAAATATGAAATAAAAATCTAAGTCAGATAAAGTAATAGTATTAATTCTTTTAAAAGGCAGTGTGGGAGGACACTTGACAGAGTGTTTTGCATAAGGAAGTGGGACATCAGTACATGAGGAAAACTGTAAGCTTCTGATACCAAAGGGTCACTAGATGAACACTGTGGCTGACTCGGGGTTAGAGCTGGACTTACAGAGTTATTTTTTTCAATATTAAACCTAGTCTATTTTGTCTGGAATCAAATTAATTCTAATCATTTTTTCTCGATTGGCTAAATTCTGCCTTTTACCACAGCTCTCTTTTTCTTTTAAAAACATAATGTGTATATGTGTGTGTGTGGGTTTGCATATGTATAGAACCTCTAATTCAGTGCATTAACAGCAGCTAATAAAATCACAAATGTATTCATTTTTCTTTTCTTTTCTTTTGTAAGGAATGAGACTTAGTTTTTTTGATCATTGATTACTTATGTCTTTATTTGGAGTATACACATTAGAACCTTGGTGAAATGGGTTAAAGCATCGAGAACTCTCTCTGTCCACCTCCCTCTATAAAGAACATTTATCTATTCATTCTCATAGTATATTGCTTTCTGATTATACCTATCAATATGATAAATTCATCTAATCTGCATTGTAACTACATTATAAGTATTATATTCAGTTCTAGACAAATGTCTTTAAGAGGTTCAATAATTAATTTCAGCAGGTGTAGGTGTGGCCAACAAGATGTTGCCAGATATGAAAATGTTCAATAAAATGCAATTTGTAATACTGGAGGAAGGTACAACTCAGATATAACACATTTGCTCTCCTCATGTCATGCAAAATGTTTGACTTACTCTTTATTGCTACAAAGAAAGAAAAAAGAGTAGCAGATAAAGGGAAGCACACTTCAGCTCAATAAAAAGAAAATCTTTCCGAAATTAAAAGTGTTTAGTGAGTGTTTTAGTAACTATATAAGTGTTTGAAGAGGAACAGCTACATTGGTGATGAAGAGAATATTCCTCAAATATGCACTTAAATCCTCTTACATATCTGCTTCTAAATATTATATTATCAAAACTTCATTATTACTAAAATATTTGACATTTTAAAATAAAAGTCATTAAAATTGAGTGATTATTTCCTGGCATATTTTTAGTATTTTATGAAAACTCACCAGTCAATGAAAAAGGGATTATTTTCAGTGTAATGCTGAAAAGAATCATAATACAAGTTTAGGTTTGTTGTTCATTGTATTTCTAAATATAGATTTTTTTCTCCTGAAAATCTAACAATCTTACTGGCTGGAATTTTAATTTTAGTTATATATATATATATTGAGATAACCTAAAATAAGAATGTATTTAATCCTTTAACCACTTTAAAGAAAGTATTCACATATCTACTTATAACTAGAAGTGAAATCTTTGAACTTTTCACAAATATAAAGCTCCTTTTTCAACTTAAAAATCTTTATTATTCATAAAACTAACTTTTAAAAAGCACTGCAGAGTGTTAAATAGTAGCACTAGACTTGAAAATATCTTAAGTCACCATAATTTTAATAACTTTTTGAGTAGTTGCCAGTTTAATTTTCAGTGTGTGCAAATTGGAGGTAAATTATTTATTACTTCCAGCAAATGTCTTTCACAATTTTATTTAATTTTTTCATCCTTTTTAGTGGATCATAAAATGGAACTCTTTTATTGGATATGCATAAAGCCAGATCAGAGTATCTCTGACATATGGCATTAAGCCATTTTCCTATTTTGGAACATTCATACACATTTAGGTATTAAATAAAAGTACTGTGACTATTAGGACTTACTGAGTTTTATTTACTAACTTATATCATCACAATACTATTTAATAAATTTTCTTATCGATGTATTTAGCACACTTGAATTTAGCTTTATCACTATTAATTACCAGTTCACATGAAAATTTACTTCAGACAATCTTTTTGTTATGATTAGGTGCTGAAGTTTCTTTTAGCTTTCCACTTTGAAAGAAACTATTCTAAAAAAGGAACAAAGAGTAGATTAAGATACTTGTAAGAAATGTTAAAAAATGTAGAACCAATTTATAGAAAGGGAAGTTGAAAGACTTGTCAGCTCTCAGTCTTACCTCCCTTTACCTTCAGGCACCATCTGCATATGGGACACTCTTTCTGTCTGGAAGAGCTTCCCACTCTTGCATGACTTTGCACCTTGGTTATCTTTTCTTAGGTATTACTTCAGGCTCATTTCCCTCTTATATTCCCTCAACTGTCAGTTTTCACAGTGGATGGATTCCTGATCCGGAACTCATCTCAGATGCTTCCTTCTTCTGCTAATGGGTTACAGATTTCCAGGCAAGATAATTTCTTTACCTTTAAATTCACTGTCCAGTTGTCTACTACCCAAATGTCTACTCAGTCATTTGAATTTCTCATAGGCATGTTAAACTTGGAGGTTACAAAGAAAACTCATGTCCTTTTGTTCAGACTTACTTCTTCTCCTGTTCCCTATGTAAGACTACTCATCTCCTTCTAAGACAGCAACTTTGAAAGTTTTTTTTTCCTTCTTCCTTGCCTCTTTTATCCAATAAATACCCATGTCCTTCTCATTCTCTTAATCTCTCAATTTTCATTTTCACATGCCCTCATTGCCACTATTTTAATTCATTTCTACTTTGGCTCTTATTTGAAATAGATTGAGACTTTCTTAGCTGGTCTTTCTACGCTAGCATTTGTTCTTCAAACTCATGCCTTGTACTTACAAATATTAGTAAGAGCAGTATTTGTAAAACTCAGCCTTGACCACAATACTACCAAACTTTAGCAATTTAAGATTGATTTCAAAAGCCTAGACATGGCCTCCTGGATGCTTCATGGTCTTCCCCCATCTCCTTTCCAGCCCAAAGCCATGTTTTTTTCCTTCCTCTGACACGCTGTGTTGCTGGTATTTAGATACACGTGACTGTTTTGTGCCTCTCTTGCCTCCAAGCCTGTCAGGTGCTCCATCTGCGTGGATTCTTGTTAAATGTCATTCCCTATAACCCAGTCATTCCTTAGGATTTGTCTTTATAGGTAATTTCCTGCAGGAAAACTTTGTTGAGGCTCTAGTGCCAAGGCTGAATTGGTTGTGTCTTCCATATGGTCCTCTAATACCCCTCTGCTTGTATCTGCTTTACTTAGTATCACACTGCGTTGTGATTATGTGACTTCCCTTCAGTTAAATTATAATCTGTTTTGTTATTGTAACCCTATTATCAAGCACAACCTGGTTTGGCTGTGATATTTTTTGCAATAGCTATTATTGCTGTTATAGGCAATTAAGAAATATTTGTTCATTTAACTAGTAAAAGAGTGAGTGATTCAGTGAATTCATTGGCAAAAATTCATAAACCAATTTGGAGTGTGGTTTTAGGCTTAATGTTTAAACACATAGCTAAAAAATAGTTATAATGTTGGGCTTAATCAAGATGTTTTACAACAGGAAAGGAATAGCGCTGAAAAGTTATTTTATGTAAATCTAAACGACATTATAGATACTTTTGAACAACTTAACCTTCTATGGTTTTTTCGGGTAGAGGGGTTGAACTCAGGGTCTCATGCTTGCTAGGCAGACACTACTCCTTGAGCCACTGTCAGCCCTGCCTTCTTCATTTTTATGTCAGTAAGTAGAAGAGAAATTCTCTAAACAAGCTGGTGCAGCTCTGTATACTTGGAATCCCAGCTACTTGGGAAGTAGAAATAGGAAAGATCCCGGTTTGAGGCCGACCCAGGAAAAAGGGTAGTGAGACCTCAGTAAGTCAGGCATAGTGGTACACACCTGTGATTCCAGCTACACAGGAAGCATAAATGGGGGATCATAGTCCAAGGTGACCTGGGCAAAAAATGCAAAACCCTATTTTATTTTACTAAAGCTAAAAGGGCTGGAGGGTGTGACTAAAGTGACAGAGTGCCTGCCTAACAAGCCCAATGCTTTGAGATGAAATCCCAGTAATGACAAAAAAAGAAATTCGTTAAACAAAAATGTGCTGCATATATATCTAGTTGCTGCTATACATTACATTATCTATACTATTTTTTAAAACTGTGGCTCTAAAAGGTTTATAAAAAAATCCTTGATATTCTGAATAACTCATTAGATAATTATCCAGTGTTCACTCATTTATAGAGTACTTGCTCTGTTCTAGACACTGTGCTACACATGTTATGTACATTGGTTTTTAGGATCCCCTTCCAGAGGAACTCTAAAATAGGTACAATTCTTATTTTATAGATTGAGGAATGGAAGATTGAGTGGAGTGATGCAGGTTCAAACTCAGGACTCCAGGTTTCCCAACATATGAGCTGAATCTATCACCATTTTCAATTCTTTTTGATATTCAGGACAAATAAAGACAAACTTTCCCCTTACCTCCCATTTATATCTGGAATTAAGCAGACACACCATTGCTTTAATACATTTTTCTCATTATTTTAACTAAGACTCTGGATTCTCGGATTCTGTTGTTAGACTCATGCCAGTCAGAAGTAACTGCTATGCAGGATAGGGATGAACAACCCATAGATACAGGGAGATATTACATACAGTATGACATTGGTAATGGTGGGTAAGGTATTGAGTTTAGGTTAGATGATAAGGTGGTTTTAACAGTGTGTTCCAGTAATGTGCCCATAGCTTTGGGCAAAGGCACCAGGTTTGTGATGGTGCTGGCATCATACCAATAATTTAAAAACTATTTTCTAAAAATAAAACAAAATTCAAATGCAAAACTATGTTCTTTACTTTTGTGACATTTCTGAAAATTTTTCCCAGAAAACATACACATAAATTCATAGGCAAGGTTAATGCTTTGTTTCAGAATATAGTAAATGTTATTCTAGTTAACCATGAAAAATATATGAATATATAAAAAATTGTAAAAGTGATACTAAGCTGGTGTCCATGACAGAAACTTAAATGTAAGACCCTATAATACCTGTGGAGGATTAAGGTAGGATATTGCACAGTGAAAGTGCTTTCACTATAGAGTCAGAGATCCAATATTTGGGTAAGTTACTTTTTTAAACTTCAGTTCTCTTATTTGGAAGGCAGAAATAATGCTAGTGTGTACCTCAGTGGGCTACTGTGAGAATTAAATAAGATGAATTAATATGTGTGGCTCACAGTAAGAAATCAATAAAACCTGAAATCATTAGTGTTGTTCCTTATGGTAATGTTTTGGTCATGCTACTACAACTTTCAGGAAGGTGAAGATTTTATTGTTCAAAGGAAGTACATATATCAAAAGTATCATCAAGTAGATTTCCATATCTATGGAGACTTAGTTCTTTTTTATTTAATACCAATCACATTATATGAGACTGAGATTTGAGGCCAATGTAGTTATTTTGGTTGGCTAAAAGTCTTACCAGCAAGCATATCTTCTAGAGGAGGGACTGAATTTACTTTCAAAACTATATCCTGTGTTCTTATTCCATTTTGGTAAGCATTGAAAACTGTGAATGTTTCCTTCTTCAATTAGAGAACTGGCTCATTTCAGGTGAATTCTAGGTGTCAGATTATAAACAACTTCAATCAATATTTAATGATATCTTAAAGGGGATTAGTAAGATTATCTCCAACAAACATATATTATTATGAATCAAAATAATCTTCCCCCCAAATAAAACCATGCCCACCCTGTCGTGTGATTCCTGGTCCATGCTTTAAAGTAGGAGAAGTAGGAACAAGGAAAGATTATTTTTGGATTCAGTTATGCTTAGTCATTAAAACAAAACAAAACAAGGCACTTGGTTTTGCAGAATAAGCAATAAGGTTTAAGTTTTCTTTCTTAACTAGGCCACTGCGCATTCTGTGTTGGATTAGTGCCTGAATTCAGTTAATTTGATGCAAATGCTCAAAATTCTCATTCTTTTCTGGATTTAGCTAAACCTTTAAAAAAAAACCAGGAAATGTTTTGAAGTTACTATGTTATAAGAAATATTTTAATAGGAATATTTCTGAATTTTGCTTTTGTTTATTTTATCGTTTTTATATTTACTTACATGTGTATTCTGCAGGGCGCTCCAGTGGCGCAGTCAGTTAGCACATGGTACTTTTATTTCTGAATTTTGAATAAGAACTTAGCTTGAACTTCTGCCGTTGTTTCTCTGTGGCTGTATACCTGTATGAATCCAAACTAAATACATTAAGGGAAGAAAAGCCTCACCGAATTTCATTATTTCATCAAGCCTCAGTGATATGACAGAAAGAGTCCAAAATTAGGTAGAATTCTATAGCTTTGCTACTTTCAACAAGGTAATTAGATTTCTGGGCCCCTGCAACTCATCTGTAAAACTGTGAAACTACTACTAACTTCAAAGGCTTTTGTGAGGATTAAATAAGATGATGCTGATAAAATGCCTAGGATGGTACCCAGCACCTAGCAAGGACTAAATATTCTATTTCTCCTCTCTCTTCCCTGCTTTTATTGATTGAAAATTCTGCCAGCAACTTGAGAGTGCTTGTGTTTTATCTTGTCCATAATAAGTAGTATTTGACATTGAAAGGCACAGAGAAGAAATTTTCCATATTTATGTGACAAATATTACAGTAGCAAAATTCTAATAACTGAGTAATTATGCCAAAGTTTCTGGCTATTAATTCTTGGAATTTTGGATATTTGATGAGAACCGGTGTTTGAAGTGTCAGGCTGAAGGCCTGGCTCAAGTCTCAGAATACCTGCATGGCAAGTATGAAGCTCTAAGTTCAAAGTTCGGAACCACAAAAAAGAAAAAAAAAAATAGTGTATATTATATTAACAAAATGTCACCTGCTGTTCTCTGCTTTAATGAATAGATAGCTTTATCTTTGATTTGTGGGCATGTTAATTATTATATTATAATATACTTTGTAAACTATTTTGAAATAGAACTGTTTCCTTACATTAACAGTTTGTTACTTTTTCTTTATATCTTGCTATAGCTTTTTTTTAAAGTTTATTAAAGGGCATCAATTCGAGGCTAACTGATTCCCAAAAATGAATGACCAAAACCTGAGTTAAAGAAATTTAATTATTATTTGAAATCATATTTTCATAATGAGAACTTTTTTTTAAGTGAAATTCACTTAAAAGCCACATTTTCTCTCATATGTGGACTATAGACCTAATACAAATGCAGCAATATTATGAAACACTGGTTACATTACCGGGAGGTCACGCACAAGAGGAGGAGGGTAAAAGAAGGAAACTAAGAAGATGAATATGGTTGATAAACTCTCTATACAGAAATGAATATAGAATTCTTAAACTGGCTGAAAAGCACCATAAGAAAGGGATAAAGGTAGAATGAAGAAAAATAGAAGAGATGAACCAATTGGGGTTATAATACATATATACATGGAAATATCACAAGAAAACTCCCTGCGTATCTACCTTTATCACAAACAAGCAAAAATGTCATGTTTTTTTTCTTTCTTTTTTCTGCAAAATTGGAGCATCGGAGGGCAGAACAAGTCCTGCCCAGGGTGGCAGTTGGTACCAGTGGGAGGGGTGAGATATTGGGAAAATGGGGTAGGAGTGTGAATACAGTGCAAAAACTGTGTACACATGTATGTAAGTGCAAAAGCAATACCTGTTAAAACCATTCCAGGAATGGGATGGGGGGTGAATTCAAGTATGATGTAATTGATGCATTCTTTCTTCTAGCTTTGTCTGGATATTTTAATATCCTGGGACCACCTACAAAAATGCCTGCCATCACTTCTCTTTCTCTTTTTTGTTCTTCACTTTCTCCTGGTCATTTTTATTTTCTTTATGTTTCATCCTTGAATGGTATATTACTTCCAGGTTTTGTATTCTTCAAATGTGATATGGTGATGATATTAATATCTAGAAACAGGGAAAAATAAACTAAATAAGGTAGGGATTTTTCTTGTTTTAAGTTTTGTGACCTGAAATATTCGCAGCATTTCTCTGGACTAAGGAGTTTCTTAATTTCCCTTTTTATGTTAATGGTTTTTAAAAAACAATTAGATCACCTAAGGAATTTGCCTTTGGCTATTGAATTAGAATAGAAGATGGAAGAAAAATTAGCATAACTAATCAAAAGCTGTTACCCTTACTCTTTAAGTATATTTTCTAGCCAGTTTTGAGTTATGTAAGAAAATAAAAAAAAGAAAACTCTCCCATAATCCTGTAGTTTCTAATTTATTTTAATTATGTCTTCTTCAATTTTCTTTCAGAACTCTCGATGTTTCAGTGAGCTTTAATGGAGGAAAATCTGTCATTTCAAGCTCATTAATCATCACCGCCACAGAATGTGTAAGTGAAAAGTTAGTTACCTTTTAAAAATAACATTTCTATTCAGAAATCATCTGTGGAAACTCTGTATTATCAAATAATAAAGAAGGCACAAAAATAATATTAGAGAGCAATACAAGTAAAAACTTCTAGAATATATTTTACCTCCATCTGAAAGAAATTGTAAGATAGTAAACATTTTATTTTGATATTTGTGAAACAAAAGTTGTACTTAAAATCAAGGTAACAGCATGAAAATGAAGCATTTCTTAGAACATTAAATATGGAAATGATAATTTTTTTCTGTTTTGAAGACTAGAATTTAGTATCTAAGACATTTCTCATGTTCTAATATCATTTGTGCATTTAAGAGATGACATTATTTTTTACATCTTAAATGTTGATACTTCTTGGTTTGAAAGTACACTGAAACTGTATTTTAATTGAAATTATTGGTTTTCGTTGCCTAAAATGCAGTATTTTGAAATATAAACTCCAGTTATAAGAAAGTTTTTTTTTTTCTCATCGCTAATTTGTGAACTTACAGAAAGTTTTGATATTATATTGTAGATCATGCAAGCCGGAAGTACTAAGTTGGATTGACCATATGGTTACTATTTTTAAGAGTATTTTTCCTTTGTAAAAAAATATATAAATCAAATCAAAAAAAAAATAAGAGAAAAGAAAAAGAATGAAGGAAAAGAGAGAAGAAAAATTCTTGTCCTCCAAAAGACCAGAATCCCAAACTTAAGATTTTCTCATATCTCATGGTTTTGTGGCTGTATATTTTTATTTACAAATTCAGAGACATCCTTCCTCCAGAAACAAAATAAAACAATTCAGTATTACCTGTGTAGAGCTGGTTGTGTTTCTCACTGTGAGACTGTTGCAGGGAAAATAAACATCCAGATGGAATCTTGTGCACTTTTGAACTCCTTGGATAATTTTATTGATACTTCCTTCTATTTTGAAAATAGCTAGTTTTTTCTCTATTTTTTTTAATCTGTAATGTTTTGCAATTTTTAGGTTTTGTGTATGTTGCAATTTGTAGGTTTTCTGGTCTGTTAGGATGTGGTCGGTAAGGTTACAAATATTTGTAGTGTGTAGTTTCTCAGGGCTTAGCTCATGGAAAGGGCACTTTTTCTTCACCCTTCCTACTCTTCACCTCCAGCTGTCTTTTTTTTTTTTTCTTCTTTTCCCTGCAGGAAGGAAAACAGTTCTTGGTTCCTGTTTTATACCCTGTATTACTTTTATGTGCAGGGTGGCTAAAGTTAAACCACTCATCTGGAATTTATAGGTTGATAATAAGGAAGTCTTAGCTAAGTCTTGCTTATTCTCAGGAGGATAATTTGACTAAAAGTTCTTCAAGAGTAAGATGATTTCAGAAAAAAAGAATATTGATTATGTCAGAGATGGGGAAAAGTTGTGATATTAAATCAGGGGTCAAGGTAATTCTTATAGATCAGATTTGAGCTAAGACTTGAGGAAAGTGAGGGATTGAGCCCTGGAGACCACCTGATGGAAGAGTGTCCCATGCAGACAGAGGGGCTAAAACAAAGCATGAGGTGGGACAGTACCTGGTAAGTTTAAAGAAGCGCCAGGTGGCCTCTGTGCTGGAGTGGGGGTAGAGAGGTAGAGCCAGGAAGAGTCTTTGGTCGAGGAGAGGGGTGGTGGAAATGGAGTAGAGGACAGCAGATGGGGCTGTGTGAGTCACTGTGAAGACATGAGCTTTTCTTCTGAGTGAAACAAGGACGTGACATGATTTGACTTAGTATTTTAAAGGATCACTCTGGCTGCTGTGTGAAAATAGGTTTTACCAGTGGGGACAAAGGTGGAAATATTGAGACCACTTCTGTGGCTATTTCAGTAACCTAGGAGATGGGGAAGGAAGTGGTTCGTTGGGTGATGGCAGTAGAGATGGTGAGAAGTAGTTAAATTTGAATATGTTTTAAAGGTGGAACTCAGAGTTTGAGTAGACAGATTAAATGTAAGGTGTGACAACAATAAAGACATTAAAAATAGTTCTAAGATTTTTTTGCTTGGGCAACCAGAAAGATGAATAGTCATCAGGTAGAGCAGTTTCTGGAAGAACGTACATTCTCTTTTGGTACTGTTTAGTGACAGATGTCTATGAGACACCTCAGTAGATGTCAGAGAGGCCCCTGGGTATGCAAGTCTGATGCTGTAGAGAGAGGTCTGGGTTGGAGTAGAATCTTGAGAGTTGCCAACAAATGGTTGGAATGAAGTAAGCAACAAAATTCCACATATTTATTGGAAAAAAAAATCCCCTAGTTTTCAGTATGTTATAGCAAGAAGGGAAAGGTTTTATCTTTTCTCTTATGAGGAACCCAAACAAACTGGGCCTTGAAGGGAGAGCAAGGTGTAGGCAAGAGAGAAGGCAGGAAAGCACATTGCATAGAAACAAGAAACAGGGTGGGATGTGCTGAAGAATTGAAAGCAGATATGTTTGCTTAAAGTGGAAATAAATACAAAGAAAATTTGGAAATAGAAAATTTAGAGGGGTAGGGGAGTAGTTCAAGTGGTAGAGCACCTGCCTAGCAAGTACAAGGCTCTGAGTTCAAATCCCATTCCATCATAAAAAAAAAACCTAGATACTCACTGGTGGTCTAGTGGTTAGTGTTGGGCAATCTCACCACTGTGGCCTGGGTTCAGTTCCCAGTCAGGGAAGCCTTTCTTCTGGACAGGAGACATGACTCAAGGGGTAGAGTACATACTTTGCAAGCATGAAACCCTGAGTTTAAACCTCAATCCCAACCAAAAAAAAAGAAAAAGAAAAGAAAATTTAGACCAGTTTATGAATAACCTAAAACACCGGACAGAATTTATAGTTTGTTCTATAAGCCTATAGTACCCAAACTGTATTACATGGAGATGCTAATACTAAAATACAAAAAGAAAAAAAAGTTTGTGTTTTTTCATGGTTTATTCAACTTGAAGAAATTCTTTAATTCTAAAATTGTCCTCCTGCCATTTTAATTTTAAAATATCTTTTGATTGAGGCAACATAACTAAGCAGTTTGTGAGAACCAGCCTCCCTTCCCTCTCTCCCTTCTTTCTTCTTTTCTCCTTCTCTGACCTGTCTTCTTCATTTCTCTATATCCCTCTCCCTCCTACTTTTCCTTGTGTATTATTATTTGGCAGAATGATTAGCCAGCAAGTCTGTGTGAAAAGCTCCATTCTTTTTTTATTTTAGGTTTTACTGGCTCGAGACATCATAAAATCTGACTGAAATAGATAATAGTGTCTTTATAAAAGACTCAGGCATGAATGTGATGGTGCAACATGCTATTTTGGGAAGACTAGATTCTGAAAGAGAATTAAGATGGAAAACAAACAAGACACAGAAAACACTTTTAAGAAACGAATGCTAGAATTTAGGCCAAAACTTTGGTTCAGAATTAACTCATGGTGGTAGAAACAGTGCTGGAAATGATAGTAAAATTTGCATTGATGAAGAAATGTATATTATAAAGTGTCTTTTGATTTGGAAGGAATGACTGATTCCAAAATATTGCATCCCATGGTCTGGAAGAATGATGCTACCGTCATCTAAAGATGGAGCTGAATCTGGAGATGAAGAGTATTTTCACTATATACATGCTGAGTTAGTGAGATAGCCAAAATCAAATGGATCATTGTAGATATAACCTCAGTCTGAGTGAGGGACCAGGGCTGGAAATCACTATTTAAATTTCACGTTTGTTGAAATAAATTTCACTTTTGTTGAAATAAATTTCACTTTTGTTGAAATAGTAGAAAAAAAGGATGGGAGAGTTTAGTGTTAATGGAATTTTGAAATAGGAAGAATATGTAGTGTGAAAGACAAATTGCACTGGACAAAATGAAACAAGCAAGGGAGATCTTATTTGAAACTATTATTGCACGAGGGAAGAGAGATTGACTGGAACTTTGCTGAAACCAAGGGCTGGAGAACTTTTAGGAGCCAGGGTCGTAGAAATTATGAGCCACCTGACTCTGTAAGTTTGTCTTGCCTAAAGTAAAAGTAAGCTTTCTCTTATCCTAATAGGAGGCAGTGTTAAAACTTAGGACTAGGTGGCCACTGGTGTTGGACTCCTACCCTTCTGCAGAGACTCAGATAGGGACATAGTCTAATTTGATTTCTTTTCAAAGCAACAGCTGCCAGGTCCTTGAGAAATAGACTTTTCTCCAGGGTCTGTCAATTAGCAAGAAGCTTTAAAGCTTTATAAGCTTTTCAAAGGCCAGAGAAAGATTTTGCAATTATAAGTTTTCTAAAGTCAACTATTTAGGAAAAGGGAGGTCTGAGACCCATAGTCAGGAAGAAATATGATTTGATTAAAGTTTAAAGGTTAATCAAGCTAAGGAAAAAAGGTAATTGTTATTTTGCTCATCAGAATAACATTAAAAAGTGAGAGACAAAAGCTCAAGACCTGGCAAAACCAGATCACTTAACAAATAGAGAAGACAAAGGACAGAATTCCAAGAGGAAGAGAAGACTGACCTCCTGGAAGAGGTCAAGTAGAACAAGGCTGAGAAAAGGTCCCAGGGTCATTAGAGACCTTCCTCCTTCAGTACAGACTGATGGTACAAAGATTTCTCTTCCTCTTCTGTATAACTTTTATTACTTTATTCATTATTTCAGTATAACAAATATTGCAGTTTGCTGTATCATATTGCTAATCATAGAAAGTTTTTTTTTTTTTCTTA
The DNA here is from genome assembly GCF_047511655.1 of Castor canadensis. Lineage (NCBI taxonomy): Eukaryota > Metazoa > Chordata > Mammalia > Rodentia > Castoridae > Castor > Castor canadensis. The sequence goes on from NC_133394.1 coordinate 88,779,104, forward strand.
CTATATTTGACCATATTTTGTATTCAGCCTCAAACTTCTCTGGCATGTGGCAGTAATACTATCTTTTTTTGAGTATGGAAAGTAGATTGAGTTGAGGAAATCCACTTGCTGACTTGAGCATGAACTCTCTATTCAAAATGGAAGAGAGTAGTGGGAAACACTGACAAGTACCCAGGCATTAGATTTGAGTGACTGTCAGGCTTCCATGCATGTTCAGATATGGCAATTAGGTAAAATAATGTTAGTAATCTTGCTCCTTAGGGGGATGATGTCTTTGGACTTTCACAGCTATGGGAAATACAAAACAAAATAAGACATTATTACTTTGGTAACTGATTGTCCTTGTGCAACAACCAGAAATAAAGAAGCCTCTTTCTATGCTTCAAGAGCACCCAGGGCTCAGTCAGGACACACAGGACACTGAGCTGCAATTTCCTGTTTACTTCTTGGCCTTACTCACCAGCCCAGAGACATTGAATGCAGGCTTGGTACATTGTCAGTGCTGCTTCTTATTCACCGTCCTTATCCAAGAAAGTTGCTTCATAATTTTTTGCTAAACAAGGGAATGAAAGTTGCTGTATGTTTAGTTTGAAAGTGGGGAAACTAAGGTTTAAGTTTAAGATTAAAGTCTGAGAAGTTTTGTATTTAGGAAGCTCTTTCCCTTTGTCTCTTTTCAATCTCTTAAATGTATCTCTGCTTTAAAAAATATAGCGAAAGACCTCCTTTCCTCTTGGAACCACTGCTGTTCTGTTTCTTTTGGAATAATAATATCAAAAACTGGTTCTCTGAGCTTGGAAGAAGTGCCAGACACTGTGCTAAGCACTATTGCACTCATGTTAAGCACTTTCTGGCTTCACTTAATATTCACAACCCAAGAGGGAGGTGGTACTGTTGTTCATTTTACAGAAGAGGAAACTAAGGAACAGAGAACACAGCCACCACCAATCTTCAGCAACCACATTAGAAGATGCTGCTTCTGCTAGGTGGAACCAACCCTTGAAGGGGTGTGTGGCTTGATAAGCAGAACATCTGCTGATTTCAGCTCTTATTGTCCCTGGTACAAGGGTTATTTGGAGCCCGGAAGCTGTGCAAGTTTAAATTACTTGTCTGGTTTTGCTAGTAAATACTCAAACTGAGAGTTGAACCAAAATCTGTCTTTCTTCCCCTAAAACAAATACTTACACAACTTGCCATTTTAAATTGTATCCTAAATTGATTTATCTAGAATAGGAGTAAGCAAACTTTTCCTATAATAGGCCAGAGAGTAAATATTTCAGGCATTGAGAGCTATCTGGCCTCTGTGACAATTACTGAGCTCTATCATTACAATGCAAAAGGAGCCTTAGACATTAGATAAACAGCTGTGCTGTGTTCAAAAAAGCTGTGTACACTGAAGCTTGAATTTCATGTAACATATTCTTCCTTTGATTTTTTTCAGTTATGTAACATTATAAAAACAAAACATTCTTAATTTGTGGGGGGTTCTAATAAAATAGATAAGCTTAACTTAACCCTTGGGCCAGACTTAACTAACTCCTATATAGACTAGTTCAAAAACATCCAATAAAGGAAATCATCACCTATTCCATGACCACTTCTTTTTTCCCTAACTCTAAATTCCTGGTAAAAAAAATTACAGAAACTAATTTCCCCTTTTTGGTGCCTGTTTTATTCTAATGTGGTTACTGTGATTAGTTATTTTCTAGATAGATTATAATATATTATTCATGAAACTTGAGATGTTCCTTTTTCCTGTAGTTATTTTGCTGATATAGTAGTGATCCTGATTTGTTTTTATACTTCTGTGATTCTCTTAGCTAGAATTTAAGTTATATTGGAAAAGTAAAGTTTTTAATTATTTATTATTACTTGTTTTTAGTGGAGAAAAGGAAATGAGATGTAGATGAAGCTCAAAAAATTGTGTTTGGATTACTAGAAAATAGATTTCTTCTACCCTAACATCAAACTTGAGGGTCTGGTACATCCCAAGATAACCCTTGAAAGATTTCAGCTTCATACCTTGACTTTCCTACCCAAGTCTTTTTAGACACCTAAAAATACCACTTGCTTAGAACTCTTTATTTAGGAAGAATTGATGCAACAAATGGCCAAATTGCAAAAACTGGAAGCTCGTCTATCTATCAAATGACCATTAATTTAATACACATCTAATTCTCTCTGTAATTAATTACCACCATTCAGACATTTGTCTGGCTTCTTTTCTTCAGTCTTTTCAGGTATCACTCAGTTCCCTGTAACTCTGTACTCTAGCCACAGAGGTCTTTCTCTTTCTCTCTCTCTTTTTTTTCAGTACTGGGGCTTGAACTCAGGGCCTTCACCTTGAGCCACTCCACCAGCCCTATTTTTGTGAAAGTTTTTTTGAGATGAGGGTCCCATGAACTATTTCCCCGGGTTGGGTTTGAACCACCATCCTCCTGATCTCTGTATCCTGAGTAGCCACAGGTGCCTGGCTCTTTCTTTCTTTCTTTTTTTTTTTAAACAAGGGCCACTAATTCTGTCTACATTTTCCCCTACTCCTTTTTACACTTCCCCAAGAACTTTTTATCAGGACCCTAGACTTGCTTAGTTTCCAGTTTTACATTTCTGTTGTATCCCCTTCCATACTCTTCACACTTGAAATTATTTGTTCAAGGTTTATCTCTTAACCTGTGTTCTATGTGAAGACTTGCCCAATATTGTAGCCACGAGACTCATTTAATGGCTAATATGTAGTAATGAGGCTCATCATATATTTTTTGGAAGAGTGAAAAAGTGTTTTCAGCTTCTTTTTGTGTATACTTATTCCATTTAGTCCAACAAAAATGACTTTTACATGTTGAATATTTATTAGGATTCGTTTGACCTGAGGTCTATTTAAAGAGATGCAGGCCTGAGTTAAAAGTGAGAAGCTTCTAGCTTCTGTTTATGACATAGATCTAGGTATAATTTTATCTTGTTTCAATCTCTGCTGGCTCTTAAATCTGGAGTTTTCAGCATGGTATCTGCTAGGGCCTGAAGTTTATGTGCTTGACTTTCCCTTAATTTGTTTATGAAGTTATGTGGACAATGAAGTGATTTCCCTTTGTGACTTTCTATTCTCTAGTAATGACTGGGACAATGAAAACAAAGGAAACGGGAAAGCCTGATCTTGTATCCAGTTAAGGAGCTAATGTCTGGGATGGGTGCAGCCAGGGACTGTATCTCAGACGTATATCGCAAGGGCTGGTAGCTTTAAACTGTGGGCTTCCTCTGAGCCTCTTTCCTTTACCATGCTTAAATATGGTAAAGGTTAGATATGTAGGTATTCAGAATGTGTGTATTTTAGTTTTAATATTTTTGAGACAATCTTTGGAACCAGTAAAGATGATAATATTGTCATAATAAATGTGTATTCCCCACCTGGAGGTGCATTGTATTTTGTCAGTCTTACTACTAGAACCATTTCATTTAGAAGGGAAATCAGGAATTTCAAGTACCCATCAGGACCAGCCCATCTGCTTTATATTTCAACTGTCAGCACAATTTTCTGAATTTCCTGCTCATGTCACATGCATAGAAAGAACAAACTAACCACTAAGTTTTAACAGATTCTTTGCATGTCCTTATTTGTGAACACAGGGTGATTATTCTAAGAAAAAAAGGGGAACCCAGTGTTCATAGAACTCTCTTGAAAGTTGTACTGCACAACCAAATAGTGACTATTTCCATGAGTGCTGGGCGTAGACCCTCAGTTGGGAAGCCCTGGTAGGAATGCAAATGGGAATTGCAAGTGTTCCTCAGAGTCCTAAGATTAGGATGATGCCCCCAGTGCGGCAAAAGCCCATGAGGAATAAGAAGATAGCAAAGTAGAATTCTAGCACACCTCGTGTGGTGAGGCAGGCAGTTGGATAAGGGCTGACTGTGTCAAACCTGTTGGGGGTGTGGAATTTCACTATTCAATATGGTGAGATTACTAGGTGGCATGAAATTGAGGTCCTCCTCTCGTGGCCCCTCCCCAGATAGTTTGACAGCCAAGCAGTGATTACCTGGGTGTGGGGAGTCATGCACCTGTACTGTTTAGTAAATAAGGGCAGGCACTGGTACATCTTTGCCCTCCTAGTTTAGCACTACCAATGGAAGATCATAAAGCAGTCATTATGCCTTCAAGATGCAAAAGTGACCTTGATATAGGAAATATGCCCCAAAAGGAGGATTATAGGGGCATTATCTTAATCATTGGCCCAGGATGTGAGTGTTTTGGAGTTTTAGAATAGAATCTTTTAGCCAGGGATATTCCCTTGGTCCTGGCTCATGTTTACCTATGCTAACAGGAATGCATAATTCATTCTGTACACAGACAGTCACGGATTGGGGATATCTCCATATGACTTTGTATTTAAAGTAATATCAAGAATTTATACACTTGACAACTGTTCTCCCATAGCATACCACCATCTTCCACATATTTCCATAACATTCTCTTCCCTTTATATTGTTTGCCTAGATTTTATGCCTTATAGTATAAAATTAAGCCTATGGAGCTTGATTTGTTCATGAATACCTAGAATTCTGTGTCTATGGAGCTTGATTTGTTCATGAATACCTAGAATTCTGTGTAGATGAGGCACCTGGGGCAGTTTCCTAAGTAGCCTGATCTATGCTGTGAATTTTCTTTGACTTTAAAACCCTCACATATATTTTGTCTGAAAATTTTGGTAAAATAGTTCTCTCTCTCTCTCCTTTTCCTATTTTTCTTTACTGAATTCTTTCCCTTAAACAAACAAAAAACCCTATAAAATAGTACTACTGAGAATCCCAGAGATTGGGGTTTGGAAGAAACACTATTCCCTTGAAAACTATTTCTACCCCAAAAGTTCTAGTCATAATGTAAAAGTATTTTCACTCCTGTTGGCATTGGTGTCATTTGTAGTCTTATTTACTTGAAGTTCATTCTCTTAGTAAATAGATTTAAATGCTAGACAGGGTAAATTGATTGAATATAGCCTCTGATTTCCTAGGACTCAATGAATCATGGCAGAAGAGAGAACTAAAAATAATCACAAAGCCATAATTCATTCCATTGTAAAAGTGCTAAAGATTAAAATATAGAGAATATACATAGAGAAATATATTTATTATATAGTCCAGAAGGGCATTTTCTAGACAAGGAAGGCTTCTCAAGTGATTTAAGTTGAGGCCTATAGGAAAAATAGGTGGTTGTTAGGATGAAGAGGGTGACAAGCAGAGCCCAGAGTGGGCATGTTAAGGCTAGAGGAGCCCAGCGTCCGGAGTAAAAGGACATCAGTGCAGTTTTGTGTAGGTAGTATTGAGCCACCATCAGAGGTAATCGATTATGAAATCATAAGGTTGAATTTTTGCATTAGTATGTATATATTATTTGCCCAAAAGGTCTGTCGTGGATTTGCCATACACTTGCTGGGTTTTTTATATTCACCTTCTCTTATTTAAATATATAAAGTAAATGCTGTTCTAGCACCATAAAGTCTGGGAAAATTCTGCCTTGGGGTAATGCTGCTTGAACCAAAATATTCTTTACCTAGACACAAAAGTTCCTATGGGATCATTTGTCTAACCCCAAAGAGTGATTTTTTTCCTTACATGCTTTTAAGATATATTTGAAACAGTCTGTAGCACTTGGGAAGATTGTGGATTAATTATTGCCTTTCTTAACATAAACTGATATTATTATTTTAAATGTTACTTGAAATAGAAAGGAATTTATAGAATTTAGACAATTTAAAGGAAAAAAACTGAAATTTGATTTAACTCTGTTATGCTTTCCGAATTATTTTCTAGTGTTTTCTTAAAAAATATGCATGTGGGATTTGAATCTGAGCTTTGCTGACTGTTTTGTTTTTCTTTTGCCCACTTTAGTCCAACGGGATTGCAGCCCTCATTGCAATTTTGGTGTTATTGTTGCTCTTGGGCATCGGTTTGATGTGGTGGTTTTGGCCTCTTTGCTGCAAGGTGGTAAGTAAGAAGGATTTGCAACTCAACTGTTTTTTAATCAGTAAGATATAAAGTGAGGCCTGAAATATAAATGAATGCCATGTGGTTTGATAACAGCAAAATTTTGGTTACCAGCTTGAGTGTTATTTTACTGCTAATATGTACAAGAAAACATGTTAATAATGTCTATTATAAAACTTCATCTAAAAAGTTCTCCAAAACTAGGTTTGAGGGAGAAGGGTTGAGAAATGTTGGGGAATTCTTTATCAAAGGTAATTTCACTCAAGTATGAGAAAAATTCAATAAATCTGATCAAATCAAATCTAATCAAATAGTTATCAACTGAGAGCAGTTGATAATGTCACTTTGTTTTAAGTACTTACTGAATCTTTTATTCTTTGAAAGATCATCTATTTCAGAATCTTCTTTGTCTCTTGAAAATATTTGAGAAATAAGCCAAATGCAGATGTTAGGGTATCTGTTGAATAGTCACTTTTGGAATAATGATAAATGGTTTTAATTTGTGTCATTTTTCATGTTTGTGTGTAGCCTAGTGAAATAATATGGGCTTGTTTTAGTTCCCTGCTACTGATGTAACAAATTGCCACAAACATGGTAGTGTAAAGAAACAAACAAAAAATTGTTATCCAGTAGTTGAACGACCACAGCTCTGACATGGGTCTCACTGGGCTTAACTGGGATCAAAGATGTCAATAGGAATGCATCTTCTTGAAGTTCTAGGGGAGAATCCATTTCCTTGTCTTTTCCAGCTTTAAGAGGTCATCTATATTCCTTGCCTTATGGCCTCTTTTCTCCATCCTAAAAGCGAGGATTATTGTATTTCCTTGTTCATTCATCTGTAGTCACATCACTCTTTCTGAACTCAGCAGAGTTCAGATGGCTTTAAGGAACCATCAATTAGGCTGAAACCACTTGGATAATCCAGGATCATTTCCCATCTCATGGCCCTTAATCACATCTGCAAAATCCCTTTTGCCATTTCACAGTACCAGGGAAATCAGTGATGGGCATCTTTGTGGAGGTACATTCTGCCTACCATAGGGTGGTATATTAAGAAACACATTTCAAGCAATTCAATTTAGATTATTGAGATTTCAAAGAAAAGATTGTCCCAAGGAAGACTTTTTTTAAAGCATACCTACTACTTGTTTTGAAAGTGTTCCTTTTATTATAAGCACATGATATAGAACTTTATATTCTTTAATCATGGTGGTATTTTGTATGATATTACTAGCCCACCTTTCTCTCTCTCACCTTTGCTGACTGATTTCAGCTTCCTTGCCATTTCAGGCAGTGCTTTCTATCACCCCTGTACTTATTATTAATGTACTTCAGTCTGTGTTCATGAAACAACTTTACAACGCTTTATCTCAGAGCAGTTGGCCCATGGAGGAGACACAGAATTAACAGACAGTAGGAGAGACAAGAAGCATCCTGTCTCTTTGCTGACCTAATCAGTTTCCTTCTACAGCAATTTATGCTCAGTTTCCTGATGTAATCTTGATTATCCTAGATATCTCTATTTTAGGGTGGCTAGCATTCTTGAGTCTCAAATTAAAAAGCAAAAAGATACTGTGAATTGTGCGCATTTTTTTTTTTTTTAACTTAAACTTTCCGATGGTGGATTTCTTCTCTTCATTACTTTGTTGTTTCATTTACTTTTGACTGTAGGGCTCAAAAGTGTCAATGTGTATGATTGTTTTTTGAAAGACATGTGCAAAAACTGATCTCTTTGGGAGATTGTTAGACGTGCTCAAATATAGGCTTTTAATACCATTGTGGAAACTATAAAGGGAATCATTGGGTAGCAGATCTAGATCCAGTCTAACTTTGCAGTTTATAAACCATAGAGTTATCTTTATGCAAGACATAGAGCGGTCCTTTTAGTTGTGTGACAGGATGTCAGAAAGACTTCATTCTCAAAAATATATGAATGCTTATTAGTTCTGGAATTTATTTAATAGAGAGCCACCTTTATTTTTATACTTAGAAGTGTGGAATGAATAGTGGCTATTCCAAAGTATGAGCCTTTATTTATACCTAGGTGTAAGTGAAAAGTAAATGTTTTCTAAAAGAGTTTTAAAAACAGGGAGAAGGTAAAGATGAAATTCTATACTCAGCCCTCAGCAAACAGGTATCGACCATCTTTTAGGTGCCAGTTACTGTGTTAGGAACTGGGGATACAACACCACCTGTGATGTGATATGGAAATTCACATTTTAATATAGAAACAAATAAATGTGGGCTAGTTAGTATAAATAAAGAGTCATGAATACTCAGTAGCAACATGTGTAAAGCACAGTAAGAACATCAAGGGGGTGTTTTAGGGAAACCTGGATGAGTCCATGACCCCAAACTGAGTTTTGAATGATGATTAAGATGTTGACAGTTAATGAGGGACATTTCAGAGGAAGAGCGATATGAGTTACTCTGGAGCCCTTTGGGAAGTTGCTAGGCTGAGACATGATAGTTTAGATTTCAGCAAAAAGCATATGAGGGAGGGGCTCCTGTGTCTTATAGGACATCTGAAATCATTCTAGAGGTGACAAAAAGCCACTGGAGAGGAGTTTTACTTTCTGTATGGTAGTGTCAGGGTCTGGTCCTGGTGGAGATTAAGACTGTTCCAACCAAGTTCTCTCAACAGTTGAATTAGGACATTAATGACAATGCAGCTTGGATATGTCCAGAGTACGTATTTCTAACAAAGTGTAGAGGCTAGTTTTAAGCTGGAAAGGAAATGTGCTACAGGAAACATGAGAGGTGTTATGAAAAGAGGGGGAAGGACTAGAACCTTGCGAAAAAGGATCTTGAATATTTCAAATGGTGTTGCAATACAATTGTAAGATGTTTATTTTGTCCCTTTTAGATAATGTATTTGTGTAATGCTGAAATTAGAATGTGGTTACTTAAATCATTCTTAGCAGTACTAAAATATTTGGGATCAATTTGACTTTGTCTAACATTACCAGTAATATAAATTTTTAATGAAAAATGGAATGCAGTTATTTCAACTTGTTTGAATGTATTTTAAGTCCCAGCACCAAATATTTAAATCCAATCTTTCAACAGAAGCATGGCTAAACAGTAGAAAGTCTGCTCTCAGGCATGTTTAGAATATGTCAACCATCCACCTCTGTGGACACTGTGTGCTTAGGAGCACTTGTCAAGATGCAGAGCCTAGAAAAATGTCCTAACAGAGGCCTCAAGATTCAATCATTTCATATCGGATGTGATATGAAATATTATGAAATTATTGAATCATTCATTGTTCAGAGAGTAAAATTGCATGGATATCTAATCAATGACTCAGGGATGAAAATGTTACTTACATTTTAGACAGAGATAGGGGGACTTTCCAGGATATTTTAGGTGGGTCTTAAATGCAAACACAAGTCTTATAAGAGCAACACAGAGGGAAATTCGACAACAGAAGGAGAGAAGGGAATGTGTCCATGGAGGCAGAACTGGAGTGATGCAGCCACAGCTTAGGAAAGCAGGGTGAGCCAAAGCTACAGAGACATGGAACAGATTCACCTCTGGAGCCTGCAGAAGGATCATCTCTGCCAACACCTAATTTTTAACTCTGAAAGATTCAATTCAGACTCCTGACTTCTAGAACTGAAAGAAAACACATTTCTGCTTCTTAAAGCCACTAGGTTTATGATCATTTGTTGTAGTGCAGTAAAAAGGAATATATTTTCAGAACTGTTCTGATATTCCCATGTTGGAAAGCACTGGTTAGAATAACCCTTTAGTTTGGGGGAGGTTAACTGTCAAGTAATTGTGCATAATACTTTGTGTATTGGATAGAATTTACTTACTGTCTCAGAGTGACAAGGGATTTGGAGGCAAAGCAGATTTATAATCTTCAGAAGTGTCCAAGGCGTATTAGAATCATTTGATGCCGGGGATTATGGACAGATTTCTCAGGATGATAGTTCTCGAAAGAAGGAGCCAGTACAATTGCATTCTCATTTGGAAATGGGATCATTGAGTCTCTTGAAAGCCAGAGGTTGACCTTTTTACCCTGCAGAGAAAAGCAAAGAAGGGGAACATTCAACTAAGCACTGATATGTGCGAAACTGTGGCATGCACCTGGTTAGATGTTCCAGTTCAGTACCAGAGATCGAAAAACAAACCAAAGTCATAAATTTTCCTTCTAAATGGAATAATGAAACCCAATTGAAATTGTTCTAGGAAGGAGGAGAAGTAGAAGAGGGAGACTAATGGAGGGTGAATCTAACTAAGAGATATTGTAAGCACTAATGTAAATATCACAATGTATCCCCCTGTACAATTACTATATGCTAATAATAAGTTTTTAAAAAGACATTTTCCTTCTGAAATATTTTTATTCAAACTCTAGCCAAAAATTGTAGTGTAAAATAGTACCATTTTGGTAATATGAAAATAAAATTATAACTAAGTAATTATAGAGCATTATCATTTGTTTAAAAATCTTTCTTCTCTTATAGTTTAATAATTCCATGAAAGCAAGTACTGTGCAAACTTTTATTAGCATATATTAGTTGTATAAAGGGGTTTCATTGTGATATTTATTTTTTTTTATTTTTATTTTCTTTTAACTATTCATGTTTTTTTTTTTTTCATTTTCCTTTTATTATTCATATGTGCATACAAGGCTTGGTTCATTTCTCCCCCCTGCCCCCACCCCCTCCCTTACCACCCACTCCACCCCCTCCCGCTCCTCCCCCCTCAATACCCAGCAGAAACTATTTTGCCCTTATCTCTAATTTTGTTGTAGAGAGAGTATAAGCAATAATAGGAAGGAACAAGGGGTTTTGCTGGTTGAGATAAGGATAGCTATACAGGGCATTGACTCACATTGATTTCCTGTGCGTGGGTGTTACCTTCTAGGTTAATTCTTTTTAATCTAACCTTTTCTCTAGTTCCTGGTCCCCTTTTCCTATTGGCCTCAGTTGCTTTAAGGTATCTGCTTTAGTTTCTCTGCATTAAGGGCAACAAATGCTAGCTAGTTTTTTAGGTGTCTTGCATACAATGTACCTGTTTCAAATTCTCCCCCATCTCTCCCCTTTACTTCCCTCCCCACTTCTTGAAATAATTTCCAGAGATTTTATTGAATTTGTGTGGTAAAAAAACATGTATTTTTACTTCTAACTGAAATTTATCATTTCCTACATTCATGAATTTAGTCAACAACCCACAGAACTATCATCTTTGTCAACAATAGTAATCACAGATACCCTTTGTCACATTTGTAACTAAATTTTATTATTTTTTAACCACACTGTATTTGGATTTGAACTCAGGGCATTGCACTTACTAAGCAGGTGCACTATCACTTGAACTACATCCTCAGTCCTTATTTACTTTTAGTTATCTTTCAGATAAGATTGTCATTTTGTTTTTCAGTGCTGGCCTGGGAACACAATCTTCCTGTGCCTCTCACATAGCTGGGATTACAGATGTACACCATGATGCTCAGCTTGTTATTGCTTGAGATGGGGTCTTGCTAGCTTTTTTGCACAGATTAGCTTCAAACTGTGATCCTCCCAATCTATGCCTCCCAAGTAGCTGGGATTATAGGTGTCTTCCACCACACCCAACCAAAAAACACACGTAATTCTATAGCAGATTTTTTTTTGCAGATTTAATAAATATATTACAGAATAATTAAGTCTTTTAAATCCTGTATATTTTGATTTAGCTTAATTATTATGAAAATTGGCCCATAGTTCACCAGACTCCCAAAGCAGAGAATGGCATAAAAAGGGTAAAGGAAGGGTTAAAGAATATCTGGTCAACAAGATGCTTTTAATGTGAGACTGTTTTATAATTTTAAATCTTGCCATTCATTTTAATGAGTATTTTTAAAAGACGAAAGGGAGAGATAAAATCAGTGCAAATGTTGCTGACAGTGTCCTTTGTATGCTTTGGCTGTCCATGACAAAGTAGAAATCAGAATTTTATCCTGCAATACTTTCTTCTTTTTTTTTTGTGGGACTGGGGTTTGAACTCAGGGCTTTGCACCTGCAAAGCAGGCATGCTACTGTTTGAGACACACCTCCAGTTCATTTTGCTGTGGTTATTCTGGAGATGAGGGTGGGGCTTCTTGAACTATTGATCCGGGCTGGCCTTGAACCTTGATCCTCCAGATCTCAGCCTCCCAAGTAGATAAGATTGTATGTATGAACCACCTGTGCCTGGCTCAATTAATACTTTTAATAAAAGAGCACTTCTGAAAAGTTGAATTTTCAGGCATTACTGCAAGATGTGTTCAGTTTCCTCATAAGGAGAACAGTTCTCCTTTTTATGTAAAGTCTTTTCTTACTGCATGTATAAAAGCATCCTTTGCTCACTGAGTATCCCAACATCCATACTCCAGGGCCATCTTTCTTCTACAAACACATCAGCATCATCCTTCCTTTTTCCTTAGATTAAAAGGAGGAGTGCAGGGTTATAACAAAACTTACTGTGTATTGAATTATGAATGTGACATCAGCAAATATAGATGCTTTCATTATTATTGTTTAGCTTAGAGGATATGTTGAGTTTATGGCAGATTTGTTTTCCTAATGAGGATAGTAGAAATGACACTTGCATGGATGCCTCATTTGGGATAACCAGACACTCCTCAGAATTACAGATGTAAGGCTAATGAGGTGGCAAACAGGCTTTCTGCAGTGCTGTCAATGAGTGTGTTAGATAGCTGCAAATAAACACTTGAATACTCCAGAAATCATAAATGTTCGCTTTGCTCTAGTGGTCTTGGCTAATGTTTCAAAGGACTGCAAGTTCACTTTTCTTTAGTGCATTTAGGACATTACAGAAAGATCTCACAAATTTTAATTTAAAAAGTTAACTTTTTAAAGCCCAATTTGCTGATAAGTTGAGATCCATGATGGGGGCGTACATGACTGGGGCTGTACAGAATCATTTTCTTAGCCAGCAACAGTAATAATTTTTGTATATTGCCCTTTTTTATTATTATTATCAAAGAAGGCTCCTTGTGCCTTTATTGAGTTACTTTGGAGCAGCCTGATTTTTTTTTGGGAATGCACAATAAAACATAGTAATTTAAAATTTAATATGTCTTCCTTGCACCATTAATTAAAATGACTTACGTTTGGTTGCCTTGCAGTGTGATGTCAGAATGTGTGGCTTCCATGATGATGTTCTCCAACAGAGCATCATTTATACAACAGGGAATCAAATTCTTCCTTGTCTTAGTGTATTTGCTTTGATAGCAACCTCTTTACTTAACTCTTGGCAGGGTTACTCTCGCACTGTTCCTCCCAGGCCTCATGTGGCATTTTAGGTTGCATTTATTGTCTAGACTTTTGGCCACTTGTTTGTTCAAAGTAAGATTCCTTGAACATTGATGAATTTGCCAAGGAGGAAAGGAAAGGAGGGTAAAATAATCTGAACCAATTTTTTGGTCTGGATGCTGAATACATCTAACTTTATGGAATTCAGAAAACAAGGACTTCCCCAGTACTGATATAAGAAAACTTTGCGTTTACATGCTTCAGAAGGAAGGCACTGCGCTTGCTCTCTGATCTTACCAAGAAGAAAAGGGGGAATTAAAGGAAGACCCACATATATTTTAAGTAAATTCTTATAAACACTAAGAATGTTTTCTCTATTGTCTGTGGATTTGTGGGCATTGAGATGACATTGCTGAAGAACTGGACATTTCTTTTTGTCACTGGCAAGAATCACTTCTGAAATACTACTTGATATACAGTCATTGTACAGTATCTGTTTTTTTTAATCCAAAGCAGTTCAATGTTGACAGTTCTTTTCACTCTTTTCTGAATATCGGAACATATGATCGCACCAAGCTGGCTGCAGGCTCCAGTGCTGACATTTTCTAGCGCAAAGAATGCCCACATCACTTGAACATTTGAAAAGTGTTAATGAGCAGATCAAAAGGACTGTTGCCTGAAGCAGCTAACTTTTTTTTTTTTAAAGAAATAGGCTCTCCTCCAAACTGAAATCTTCATTCTAGCAGTTAAGTAGATGCGATGTAATCCTCCCTGATGATGATAATAACAAATGAAAAAAAATTGGAGAAGAATCAAACTCTGCATATGGTTCATAAAGTGATGAAAGTGTTTTCCAGAATTTTCAATACAGAGCTGAAGGATGCTAAGCGGAAAAAATCCTGGCAAGTAGGCAATATTATGCCTTTTAAAATCTGCAAATTCTCATAAAATATGGTGCATATGAATACATCCTTTTCTGAAATGAATGTGTTCTTGCACAATTTAATATAAGAATGGGATTCTCATGACTGTTATTTTTAATGTATTTGGACAACTGTAAATTTTCCTTTTATCCTGAGTTAGTTTTACAGAAATGTATGGGTTTCTGTTTAAAACAGATTATTACCATTTTTGGCTTATGGGTCAAATGGCTCCCAATGATTTTCACCCTCTTTTGTTATTTATGAGGTCTTGTGGTAAAGTGAAAAAAAGGGAATATTTTCAAACATCACAAGAAAACCATTCTATTTCCTCAACCAGCATTTCTAGGTGAGCAATGTTAGGCGTATTAGTTGATGTGTTATTTTTCTCTAAAATAGAGACAAATTCTTACATAGTTATAATTAGCTTTAAATAAGTCTATCCAATTTCCTATCATCTGTGTTTCTGTCCATCCACACTAGTAAGTAACAACTGCTTGGCAAACTATAGGTCTTATTTTCTACCTACTTCTTGGCAGTCTGACCTTTATTTAAAAGGATGTCATATGGCAGAAATTGAACACAGAGTTTGGAAGTAGGTGGACCTGAGTCCTGGGTTTCAATCCTGATTATGTTTTCTCTTTGTATGTACTTGGGCAATTATTGAAATTACAGCCTTTATTGTTTCATATTTAAAGTGGAGATAAGTGCAGCAATTGCACCATTATTATGAAAATAAGTGAAAAAGAGTCTGTGCCATATGGCAACCCCAGTAAGGGATGGAGAGCACACAGATGAGCCTTAGCTGGAAATATTGTGATATATTTATTTTATTATTTTATCAGAAATTTCATTTTTGAAAAGATCTATAATTAATCTAATTTTATACTTTAGATGAAGAAATTTAGAATGGTCTTACGTCTTTCCAGTTGCCACTGAGTTCACTAGTTCTCTGACTTTATCAGTTGACAGAGAAATTTGATGCTTCATTTTCTTTGGAACTACTAATATTTATATTTCAGTTTCATGGAAATCTATCTCTACTTATTATTTTATATTTTAATCACTATTTCACTTATAAATTTAGAGATTAGCTATGGTCCTTTGTGAACATTCTTAATTCCTTCTGCTCTACTTTGGTGTCTGCCCTCTGAAGAGCAGTTTATTAGGCACTGATGATATTTATAAAGGAAGAGAAATGACTCAAAATTACAAAATACACATATAAATCCAAGTTAATGAAATATGAAAGGTTGTGTGTGGGAATGTATATTTTTAGAGGTTTTAAGCATTCTAGGTAAAACAATAGATAGTTGGTAGACTGGTCTGTGATGGCTAAATGTGACCTAATGTGGAAATGGTCATTGTATTTGAAGGAAGCAGAGGGATTAATAGTCTGTCTGAAGTAAAGGTACATGTAGAGAAGTGTTTATAGATAGGATGTTAGGGCTAAACTGTAGAGGGACTGATAAACTGTGCTGTGACATTTGAACAATGAGAACAGAACAGGTCATGCAGATGCACTGAGAAAGGTTTTTGGTTTTCCAGTTTATAGCTTATGTTAGATAAAGGCTTTCCTAGAAAGTGAAAGGAGAAAAGGTCTATTGTGACCTTGACAGAAGTCCTCATAGAAAGATTTTAAATGGAAACAATATTCCCAAAGCAATTGTGAAGCTAGATACTCTACAGGATAGTAAGTATGATTTAAAAAAAGGAAGGTTTATGGAAGAGGATACTCAGAAATTCTCAGGAGGATATAGTATAGAACAGGGTTGGGGATGCTATTTGTATTCTTAGAAATTTATATATCAGTATTAGATGTGCAGGTAATAACCAGAGTAAGTCTCAGATTCTTACAATGAAATGAAAATGAGCTCAGGTATATTTTGCCCAAACTTAGTGGAATAGAATGATATGCCTTGATCTATCACTAGTGAGAGAATGCCAGAGAACACTTTATGGTAATTTGTAAAACTAAGAAAGGAAGCCTAATGTGTATGATTCTCTTAATAAAATTCAACAATTAATTGATTCAGAGTGTAGGCATTTTCAACTAGAGAAATGATCAATTGAACTTCTGTTACAAGAATATTGACCTGGTTACATAGCTTAAAATGAGGGATGGGCTAGAGACAGAGATGTAGCTAGATGCTTAATTTAACTACAAGTATAGAATCTAACCATTGATGTCCCCCAAAAGGTATGGTAATTGCAGACTATCAATTAAGCTCATCAATATTATTAATAACAATGCTGAGAATGGAGCAGGTGAGGAATGATAAGGGTGAAATTGTTTTGAATGAACACCATTTAGTTCCTTGTATTGCTCTGCTATACTTAAAACTGCTATAAGTTCTGGAAACCAGAGTTGAGACATTGACTACCTGAATATGTCTCAAAGAAGCTGAACAAGATGACCAAATAATTCAGAATCATTTCATTAGAAATGCATGCTATCTTTGTTGCCCTTAATGCAGAGAAACTAAAGCAGATACCTTAAAGCAACTGAGGCCAATAGGAAAAGGAGACCAGGAACTAGAGAAAAGGTTAGATCAAAAAGAATTAACCTAGAAGGTAACACCCACGCACAGGAAATCAATGTGAGTCAATGCCCTGTATAGCTATCCTTATCTCAACCAGCAAAACCCCTTGTTCCTTCCTATTATTGCTTATACTCTCTCTACAACAAAATTAGAGATAAGGGCAAAATAGTTTCTGCTGGGTATTGAGGGGGGGAGCGGGAGGGGGTGGAGTGGGTGGTAAGGGAGGGGGTGGTGGCAGGGGGGAGAAATGAACCAAGCCTTGTATGCACATATGAATAATAAAAGAAAAATGAAAAAAAAAATAAAGACAAGTAAAAATGAAAAAAAAGAAATGCATGCTATCTTTAGTTTCCAAATGGATAAACTCAGTGGAAATGTAATTATTCTAGCACACAAATGTGATTATTCTAGCTTTTAAAAATAGGAAATTTTCTTCTCTGCAAGAAAAATTTTGTGTGTGTGTGTGTGTATGAGTGTGTATGTGTGTGGTTGCTGTGTTTCCAGATGGTAGGACCAGGAGTAAAAAGTGGAAACTATAAGAAAGAAGTTTTGGTTTCAATTGGGGAAAAGCTTTCAGATGATGAGTTCCTTGCCAGTAGAATGAATTATTTTGTGAGGTAATGAATTTCTTTATTGTAGCAGTCCAAACATAATTGGGCTACAACATGCTGGGATCTTATTCAGAATATTGAAGTTTTGGTTTTGTGTGCCTTGGAGGATCTGGAAAATGTTGCACTCAATTCTTTTAAGCTCCAGAGAATCCTGAGTTCATGGTGGGAATGGAATAGAATGAATCCTTTCTTCTTTCCTTGTCCTTCCTCTCTGTTGTCTATCCCCTTCCTTCCTTCTCTCCTCCTTTTTTCCCTTCCCTTTTCCATCTCTCTCATTTTCTCTTTTTATCTTTCCTATTTTCCTTCTGATTTACTTCCTTGAAAGTCTAATTTATGTCAGATATTCTACTATGTACTAGGAATGCAATGAGAAGTGAAGCAGACATAAAGACTGCTCCCATGGAATTTACAGTTATTTGGAGCTAGATAAAATTACTAACTCCAGAAAATGCTGGGAAAGAATAATAGGGAATCTGTGTGTGCGAAGGGGACCTTAGTTTCTTAGGGATGGTTGAGAAAGAGAGAGAGAGAGAGACAGAGAGACAGAGAGATTAAAGAAAGTATTGTAGATAAAAATGATTTGGTGAAGTCATTTAGAAGTGATAAAGAGATTATGGATTATGCCAACATTTTGAGGCTGTAACTAAAAAGAGTGACCTACAGGAAACAAGGAAGCTGAGAAAGAGAGTTTGTTTTTAAATGAAGATGGTTGGGTTGGTTTTGACCTTGCTGACAGATCTGGTTTTCATAGCTTGTTTTGGACATGAAGGCTGACAATGACGTGAAGTGCTTCCTTTTTGAATAAAGAAATGTACCTACAGCTTGAAAGTCTTATATTTGTTTGTTTTGTTTGACTCTCTTATTATTTTAAGTCTTAGTCCTTCGCAGTTGTTCACTTCTGGGTTAACTATGAAAAAGTCACAAATTTTTGTCTTTCAATTTTACTATGACCTAGAATTTCATGTTTATTGATAGAATAAAACTGAATTAAATAAAAGGATTAAATAGAAATAATGACAGTTATTATAGCATTTGAGAAGATATTCAGTCAAATTCAATTTTTGTCCAGTTATAGTCATGTACTTGTACTGCCTATCTGTGCATTCTTTCCTGAGGCTTAAATCTAAACTGAAATTTGAATGAAAAAATATATATACAGAAAATTATGGGCCAACTCTCCAGACATTATCAATAACATTAAAATTGTAAAACCCTTTCATTGTGGAAAATTTCAAGCATTTACAAAGAGACAGACTTATAGGTGAATCCCCATGTTCTCATCACTCAGCTTCAAAGATTCTCTACTTAATGTCAGTCTTATCTCATCCATACCTCCATCCATATTCCCATCTATTTTGATGAAAATATCAGAATCGTGCCATCTTATCTAGAAATATTTGTGTATACCTTTAAAAGATTATCAGTCTTTTAAAAACACAGCCCTGAAAATAGTAATATAATAATTAGTAATAATAAGTCCTGATGAATTTAAAGTGGTACCTCATTTTCAAATCAATATTGGCTTAAACCTTTATAAATTTAATAAAATAATTGAAATAACTGACATTTGATGAAGTGAAGTAGAGTTCTAGTTCAGATTTTCCTCTTAGTACAGAGTCTTGGATATGTACCTGAAGCCATTGGCTTCAGGTCAGATATTTTCAGTCTTAATGAGGTATAAGTCCCATATCCAGAATCAGAAAAGGTAATTTCAAATTAGGCTTTAGGCTCCATTCTTTTCACATGAAGAATATGTAAGATTTCATGAATAGTGAGTTAAAGGAATGGAATATTGACAGAAGAGTTGATTGTGATAAAGGTAGCTTCATACAACAATTTATATTCCCCTGGTTCTATGAATAAGATTGGCTCAGTCAGGAAAGTCTCACTGAAAATCTTATAGGATTTCAAACAAGCATCAGTAGAGCTGGAGCCATCTGAAAGCTTGATTGTCTAATGTCTAAGATCCATTCTCTTACACACCTGACTAATTAGCTAGGGGCTAGCCAGTGTCTCTCTGTCACCATCCTGCTTTCCACAAGATTATCATGAGCTTCCATACAGTTTGATGGTCTCAGGGTAGACTTCTGACAGTATCCTTTCCCTAGAGTAAGGGCTCCAGTAGTGTCAAGGGAGACTGAAAAGCCTCTTTAGACTTAGCTTCAGAAGTCATGTGGTGCTGGTGGAGTGGCTCAAACAGTAAGAGTGTCTGTCTAGCAAGTGTGAGGCCCTGAGTTCAAACCCCAGTACTGCAAAAAAAAAAAAAAAAGTCATGTGGTGCCACTTGTACCTCATTCTCTGGTTGAAATCTAGGAGTGTGAATGTAGTGGAATACCGCCCACCCCCCATTAAAAGAAAGCTAGTTAGTGGCAAGCCCAGATTCAAAGGGAGGGGCACAACTATTAGAAGGCAAGGTACTTAGAGGGACATCTATGAAGTTATCACAATATTTTGGTAACCTAATTATTTCTTTACTTTCTTACTATCTCTTTCCTGTGCCATGGAAAATTTACATTTTATTTATTTATTTTTTGGCACAGGTTATCAAGGATCCTCCTCCACCACCACCTCCTGTACCAAAAGAGGTAAATGAGTACTCAGTATGAGTGTTTTTCCCTCATTTGGTGAGGTATCATCACCAAATTTGTTCAATTTTATTTGTTGTTAAAAATTATGATCCTGAGTTTTGATATTTTACTTTATGAAAATCAGTTGTTATTTTTTATCTCATGGTTTCTTTCATCTGCTAGAAGAATGGACCCTCCATACATTGGTAGATTGGCCATCAGGAGCAACAGTACATAGAGATTCAATATACTTTTTAAGGCAACATAATAATTGTCTTGATGTCACTTCTTTTCTTTATAAAAAGTTGAAAGATCCAAAATGTTAATTTAAAGATGTTATTACTTTCTTCAAATTGATTATTTCTTTTGCATTACTCTGTTAGGCAAAATCCTATTAGTAACATAAAATAAAGGACTTAGTGATATTGTGACTTTTCAAAGCTTTTCAATTGTTTATCTTTTTACTACAAATTTCACAGAGTTCAAACTTACATATACATTGTAATGTAAATACATGTACATTATATATACATTGCTTTAAAATGATTGTTAAAATGCTTTATCTTTTTAAGTATGAAACAAAGAACAGATTTGGAATAAACAAATGATGCTCATAGTTAAAGAGAAACTTCTAGTAACTTAAGGGTGATGTAGAGATATACTAAGATCTGAGGAAGGAAAGGAGTCCTCATACCTTTTAGAATTTCATTTGAAGTTCATTTATCTGTCTATGTATGTAACATACACCCATATATACTACATATAATTTTTACATTTTTTGATAATGTATATGGCATTATTAAAAATGTTCATGTGTGAACCAGCACTGTAAACAATATATATATGTGCATATAGATATGCACACATATAATATATGTGTATATATATATAGGGGAGCTGGGGTTCAAAGTCAGGGTATCATGCTTGCAAAGCAGGAGCTCTACCACTTGAGCTATACTTCTAAAGCTAAACAGTATTCTAAGAAATTAGTTAAACCCATTAAAAATTGTATCTCCATAGGAGGAAGAAGAACCTCAACCCACCAAGAAATGGCCAACTGTGGATGCTTCCTATTATGGTGGTCGAGGGGTTGGAGGAATTAAAAGAATGGAGGTTAGTATCTTAAAAAAATAGAAGTTGCTAATCTGAAATATTTATTAGGTTTATAAATCGTGGAAATTGTGACTTTCACACCTCAACATCACAATATAATCCATTTTTACTTAACACTGGGTCTTTTCTGGATGCATTTCTTTTCTATGAGATCATCCTAGCCATTTCAAAACTGGTCAAGAAGAACTGGTTTCATTAGTCAAAGATTTATTTATAAGATCTCTGAAATCTAAAGGACAAGAGCACCAAGGCTCTTTCTTACTATTTTGGAAAAAATTACTGCATGGAGCATCAACTTTGAAAGAGCCAGCCATTTGAAATTGCAACAATGCTCTTCTTTGAAAAGATCCAATAGTTATGTACTATTTGAGGAGAAAATGTTAAAATATTCAGAGGAATGGATATGGCTTTATCACAAATATACAGGAAGCACATTGGAAACTTATAAGAGCTTTTAGTTACTACTTATAAACTATCCTAATTAATATTACATAGAATTTATAGAATGTGTGAAGTTTCAGACTATTTCAAAGTGTGGATTAAAATTGAACTTAATATTAGAAAACATGTGGCCTTTTGTTTTCTGAACCTGGCTAACTTCACTTAAGATGATGTTCTCCGGTTACATCCATGTATCTGCAAATGACAAAATTTCATTCTTCTTTGTGGTTGAATAAAATTCCATTGTGTATAAATAACACATTTTCTTGATCCTTTCATCAATAGTGGGGCATCTTGGCTGTTTCCATAGCTTAGATATTGTGAATAATGCTGCAGTAAACATGAGTGTGCAAGTGCCCTTATTGTAATCTGACTTATATTTCTTTGGGTATATCCCTAGGAGTGGTATTGCTGGATCATATGGCAGTTCTATTTTTAGTTTTTTTAAGGGCCTCCATACTGTTTTCCATAGTTGTTGTATTAATTCATGTTTCTACCAGCAGTGTATGAGTGTTCCCTTTTCTCCACGTCCTTGCCAACATTTGTAATTGTTTTGTGTTCTTATATTGCCTACTCATCCTTTTCAGTTGAAGAAAATTTGTGAAAAGGATTTAGACAACATTTAGTGAATGTAGGTTCACTTTAGTTATAGATAACTTGACCAGATTGTAGGGAGTAGTCCATTAATGAAATAAAGATAGGAATAAAAATGAGTAAAGGGAAAAAAAGGCAAATGCAGATGCTGCAAAGGGGAAATAAAATATACAAAACTACACAATAAAAACTGAACTGAGAATTAAAGGTCATTAAACTTTCTTAAACATGAAATTAAACTTGGAGAGGGAAAAATGAAAACATAATATTTTGCCTTAAAGCATATCTTCTCAAACCTACAAAATACTTGCCTTTACAAATACTTTCAACTGGGAAAATAAAATGAATTACAGAAATTATGAGATCTCTGAATTCCAGAGCAAATCTTCATGAGGTAATTTTAAGCCAGGATACAGATTTTATCTACAATTTTTTCCTATCTTACTCCTTTAAATTAAATATTTATTTAAGCACCATGGTAATGGGAATTTGCAAAAAGCTGGAACTGAGCTGATGTTAATAACAGCTGTTAGCACAACGGATCCTCTATACCTAATGTCTTTATATACTTGCTTCTGCCAATTCCTGTGAAACTGTTGTTTCTGGATTCTGAAATTGCTTGTATACAATATAAATTCCTAGTCATCCAAATATGATCTAGAAATTATGGAATCACATTGTTTATAATGAAAGCCAAGTGGGGTTGGAAGAATTTAGCTATCAAGTTTGCTCTTACTATTTTTTTTCATAACAAATTTTAGGTATTTTAATTCTGCTAAGGCTTCCTTTAGTAATCTATTCTTGTTACTGTTTCTTCCTTTTAAACCATCTCAGTGTGGTCAAACTAAAATATTAAAATTTACATATATACATATGTATATAAATAGTTAATTGCTTTTAAGAGTTGTAGGAAACTTCTACAAAGTATTTTCTAGTTTTAGACTATGAGATTAAGTGAGAATTGCTTGTGGTATAGTTTGTGCTAACGGTGATGATGAACTAAAAGCTAATGAATCTGTTTAACTCCTCTTGTTAGACCTCAGCAACAGTATTTCATAAGTAGAGTCCCTTTATAGACTCAAAAATGCCACACTGGATCAGAACACTAGCTCAACTAGCTTCAAAGCTATTTTTTTTATCTTTTTCAGTAATACTTGAAATATGAATCTGAATATGACCTCTATGATATCAACTGTGAAAGACAGGCTAGGGAACTATGCATGTTAAAATCTATCATTTCTGAATGGGTCTACATTTTACCTACTTACATTTCTACTCTGAATTACTTCCCTGATGTATGATATTCACATGTTTATTGAATTATGTATCTGCTTTTGTTTTTTTCCTTAATATTGAGACTTTATAACTGCAAGGAATATGTCCTGGTTTTGGAGTTTTTAATTCAATTTAGCTATGTCTAAAGACTTTATAAGTGTTAGTTTACCTAAGGGAAGACACTGTGATTTGAAAGAGAAGGTCATTTCTCTGGAAAGAAAGGCAACTACCAAGCTCTAAAGGTTTAACAGTGTTTAAAACAATTTTAACAACGTCATAAAGAACATTCTAGTACCATTGATCACACTGGAAGATACAGATACATTTTAATGACTCAGCAGGGTCTACTTGAAATTGAAAGCCCATTCTAAAATTGTAGTAAAAATAAGGTAGAAATATCCAAGTAAGCCTTATCAAAAAGCTGTGGAAAGTTCTTTCTGTGGAGGATACTTATCTATATCCCTGCCCACCAATTCAGGTCATTAAAATGCTTACAAGGCTTTAATATTTTTCCTTTATAGGAATCACTTAACCGTGGTGTGTCTTAGTGTATCTACCTGGGAGGTCATTTTTACATTTCTTCACAGAGCTGCACCTGTCTTAGCTCTGTTGGCCTTGACTGGACAAAGCCTTTGGCTTAATCCAGCTCTTAATTTCTGTTTGCCGAAAAATAAAGAAAACAATTCAGTCCTGTGGTTTGTCAATGTCAAAAGTTTCCAGAGAAGGAAATTTCTGAAAATTTATGGAATTCCCTGGTGTCTCAGAAAATTTTCTCTTCAAAGCAGAGTCTTTTCCAATTTGTCTTCCTGAATGAAGAATTCACTTATCAAATAACCATACTCAGATGAGCACAAATATTAAAGATTGAATACTACTTTGCCAAGTCATATGTTAATACACTAATTTCATATATAATTATTTTTACTTCCAAAAGGTAAATATTTAGTTAATACTTTTTGCCTTAAACTTGATGAAAAATTTGAGGGAGCAAGTCCTTTGTGTAAAATAAATTTGTAAAATTCAAACTGATTTTAAACTTATTAACACATTTTAAAGTGCCTATGTTCAAATGACTACCTGTGTGACTTTGGGCACATCTCTTTTTGTGGTACTGGGATTTGAACACAGGGCTTCTTACTTGCTAGACTGGTGTTCTACCACTTGAGCCACACCTCTAGCCCTGTATATTTTAGTTATTTTTTTTCATATAGGATAGCGTGTGTTTGTCTGGGGCAGGCCTCAGAGCATGTTCTTTCTACTTATGCCCCCCACATAGCCAGGATTACAAGCACATCCCATTTCTTGTTGAGATGGAGTCTTGCTAACTTTTTGTCTGGGCTGTCCTTGAACTGTAATCCTGCCAATCTCTGTCTCCTTAGTAGCTGGAATTACAGAAGTGAGCCACTCTCCCTTGTCATTGGGCACATCTCTTAACCTGTCTGTACCTGTCTTTCCCCCATTTGAAAGGAAAAAATATAGTATCTATTTCATTGAATTTTTGTATGCATTAAATACAGATGGATATGTAGAAATCATTCAATAAATGTTAGCTATCATCATTATCATCTAACATACATAATTATAGAATGGAGCTACATTGTGTCAGGCATTCCTATGTAAACCACAGATTGACTTCTTATTTGAAACCATGGAGAAATGATTGTGTAAAATTGAACTGACTTCAGATATTTATAGCTTTTTGCTCTAGGATTTTAATACAAAATATAATAAGGACTAGTAGCCACCTATTAAATTTCAGGAGAGAAAGTATTAGGAGTTAGTCTACCTACTCATCTTCTTAGTCAGTGAATCCAAGGACTGTAGAGTCCTTAGAACTTGCTCCTCTAGGACACTTGTGTCAGATGACATTGTCCCCTGCATCTTGAAGGTTCGCTGGGGTGATAAAGGATCTACTGAGGAAGGAGCAAGGCTAGAGAAAGCCAAAAATGCCGTGGTGATAGTTCCCGAAGAAGAAGAGGAACCCATCAGGCCCAAGCCACCTCGACCCAAACCCACATACCAGCCTTCTCAGACCAAGTGGTACACACCAATTAAGGTACATGTCCAATTCTTTTGATATTTAGGAAATACTTTATTAGTTTTAGTAATTAAACATGTAGACAAGGCTTTACATATCTAATATAGTGCATTACTCCTTACAAGTGGGAAAAATTAAGTTCATTATTTCAAGACAAATATGGCTATTAATTTCTGTACCATGCCAACTCCACTCAGTAAACTGGTATACATTTTCCCAAACTTGACAGTACAACTAATGTCTCCAAAGATTCAGATTAATAAAAAATCTATAATAACATCAGCTTTTTTAGGTTCAGCAGTCATCTGAACAAAATTATAGAAACACACTCCATTAACAAACAAAAAAAAAGTAAAAAACAGAAAAGAGCAAAGTTCTGTTACTATTGTGTTATCTGGTGCCTCTTTTTTTTTTTTTTTACCATTTTCTCAATCACTATCTGGAAAGAAAATATTCTAAAATAGCGTCATTACAGACAGCTCTGATAAAACTTAGTCGGTACTAAGTATCATAAAGTGGATGGAAGATACTTTATAGTCACAGAGGCATGGCACAGTACTATCCTCCATCTATTATAATAAAGGATATGTTTCCAAACTTTAAAAAAAAAATGGAACTTAAACCTCCGAAAGAAATTGCAAGCTTTTATATTCCCTTGTCTCCAGCTCCCCAAATTTGAAAGGAGTCTAAGATAGATAAATAAGAGAAATTCATTTTATGGTCTACCAACTAAACCCTTTCTTAGCATAAGACTCTCCCAGTTTTTACTTATTTGTTTAATTTATGAAAGAAATGAAGCATCAAATAACTCTTTCCTGCCTTTATTTTCCTTCTTTGGTGAGTAGAGGTTGAGTACATTCCTGAGGAATTCATGAATACCGTTTCCCTCTAGGGTCGTCTGGATGCGCTCTGGGCCCTGCTGTGCAGGCAGTATGACCGGGTATCCTTGATGCGGCCTCAGGAAGGAGACGAGGTTTGTTTATGGGGCTAGGGTGGGGAAAAAGCTGACTCCTGGGGCAAATGCCATTACAAAATGTCTAATGAATTGTTTAGCACTAGAATGAATGTTCAAGTCACAGTTCTGTACCAGGCCCTTTTCAAGTAACTAATTAAAAAGATGTTAACCTACTCAAATACGCACATTCACTACCTCACCCTTTCACTTTGCAGACATATGTTCAGACTTTTTATCTGGTGGGGACAACACACTGGCAGTTAGTAGCTGAAGTCTTTCTTCTAGCATTTAATAGCAATGAGACCTTAGAACCACAGTTTCTTTAGGTATAAATTTAGACCCTGTCTTCAACACTTGGTGTAATCAATCTAGTTTCTTGAAATTATGAAGGAGTTTTTAAAGTTATAAAATACTGTATAAATCTGTGATGGTGATATGTTGATATATACACGTTTTTGCATTTTTCCTCACCAAAGGAGTCTATCTAAGGTTCTTATATTTTGGGATGCTGGCTACAATTATTCTAGTTTTATAATGTCTTTAATAAATTACAGTTTCCTAGCTAATCAATGTAAGAAAAACTGTTCATAACCATTTCATAAGTAAAAATAGGCAGGTGTGGTTCAGAGACACACTGTTCTTAATACTAGACTGGTTTCATTGTATGTCAATGTGATCCTTCTTCATCTTACTATTTTCTTGGTAGTACTGGCATTTGAACTCAGGCTCCCGCATTTGTTAGCCTTGTGCTCTGCTACTTGAGCTACACCTCCTGCCCTTTTTTTGTTTTAGTTATTTTTCAGAAAGACTCTCATGTTTTTTCTCAGGCTGGCCTCTGACTGCAGTCCTCCTACCTATACCTCTGCATAACTAGGATAACAGAGGTGCACGACCATACCCAGCTTGCTTGAGATAGGATCTCACCAACTTTTTGCCCAGACTAACCTAGAACCTGATCCTTCTACCTCTGCCTCTCACATAGCTGGTTTATTCTGTTTTGACAAAGGAATGAACTTCATGAACTTCATCTTCGAAGGTCGTTAGATACTTTTTAAAGTCTAAAATATTTGGTGAGATTATACTTATCTTATAGTGGCAAGGTAAGTTGTATTTCATGCTATAAGGTTTTAGTTTGGTGTTTTAAATACAAAAGGACCTAAATTTTAACCTTTTACTTCTTTCAAACTGGGAAAATTAAAAAAAAAATCTGAATTCCACCATTTAGGAAATACAATTTGAGAAAATATCCCCAGAAAATTTCTAGCAGAACATCCTTTACCTGTTTCTAGGACCACTGATAGAGAGAACTAGTTGGTTTATGAAGCAACCTTCTTCTTTCATTATCAGATCAGTGCGATTCTTAATAGAAAGCTCTTTTATAATCAAACTCACACCTCTGTTTAATTCATGTGAATTTCAAGCTCTTCTGGAGTCCTGTATAACTCTTCTTCCTCTTAAACATGCTAGACTTTCACCTTTGTGAAAATAATTTCTTTCCCTCCAGGTAAGATATTAAATCATTTGTTTAGTAATGTTCATCTTACTAAGTGCTGGGCATCAAACTAGCACTGAAGATGTATTAGCTGAGGGTGAGGAAGATTGGTTCCTATTCTCTTGCTTTATATGTTCTTTTAACTATTATGACAAAAATGTAGCTTTTAGTCTTTCATCATTTGTACTGAGCTTTGAAATGGGTAGAAAGTCAACAAATGGAGCTGGTAGGAGGAGCATAGATGAGGTGTCATGAGCAAGGTCACCGAGGCAGCCAAGAAGACAGCGATTCACAGATCACTAAGTAATCTGGGGGCAGGGGTTAAAATCAGAGAAATTATTTGGAAATAGAAAAGAAGAAATTTTTGAATTTGGATAAATTGGTATATTTGCTTTTGAAAATGATGCATTATAATCATTCATTCATCCACTCCTTCATTCAAAAAATATTTACCCAGTGCCTAATACCTACCAGTCACTTTGTTAGATGCCAGGTAAATTTGGCATTCTCTTTAAATTATACTGCTAGAATATTCCGCATTTTGCCCCAGTGAATTAAATTGTCATTTATTTTTCCATGGTTGAAGAATAATGTTTCTGGATCCATTATTTTGACCAATGTGTCTTTATTTTTTGGTAATTTGGTCACACTTTTGGCTAAGATAAGACTTAAGACTTATTCTTAAGTCTTGAGGTCAGGTTGTTTCAGAACTCTGAATTTTTCAGATTTTGAAGAGTTTCATATATATATATATATACATGTATATATATATATATGTTATATAAAGCAGCATTTCCTAATAACATTATTTAGACATTTTGCTATTATATATTAACATTAATATGTTAATTATTATCAGTAGAGACTAAAATGGTCTCAAGTTAGTTCTGTGTAGGTTTTGCTTCCAGTTGTATTTTGGTGACAAACTTGGGACAAAACTTTTAGTTTTCAAAAGATTGAGGGTTTCAGATTTCAGTTGCCCTATTTTTATCTTGATGAACATAGTAAATAATCTTTGTTGACAAAGGTAACCATGTGACTTTGATACTTGTCCCAAAAAGAACCTGCACCAATCATAGGACACTTAATCACAGTAAATATTTCTATGAATTTCATTTAAAAGTCTCAACAATAGCTGAAATACAGTGAACATTATTGTCAAAAATAATATTTAATTATGGGTTTAAATAAAATCATATTTGTATGGCAAAGTGACATGATCTACACTGACACCAAATATCCCACAGATTTTATTTCTATTTTATAAAAAAGCATGTAATATTTATAAAATTACAGTCTTTTTTAGCTTTTATTTGGGGAACATAAAGTAAATTAACTCAAAAGAAAATGATAACCCAGAGGCAGGAAGAGTATCAGGGATTTAAATGTGTATTTGGCCCTGCCAATTTTAATGCACGATAGTAAAATATGAGAGTCCACTTTGCTCATGCTTTATCTGTGGGAGAAGAGCATGGCTTACCATGGCCTTCTGCTTATTCTGGGTAATTAGTTAAGCCCTCAAAAAAATGACATGGTTTATCTCATAGGACTGCAAAATAAGGAAAATTAAAAGGTAGGATACTAAAATGTCCAAGTGGTAGTATTGTCCATCGATATATTTTCAGGAAAAAGGGAAAAATGAATTACCCTCAAAGTGCGTGCGTGCGTGTGTGTGTGTGTGTGTGTGTGTGTGTGTATGAGATTTAAGGTACATTAGGGCATAATATTGAGTGAGAAAAATTAGTTTTGAGGTTCTTTTGTTTAGATAACTATGTTCACTCTGTAATACAAGGAAGGGTGAAATCCTGTTGTTTGTAAACTGACTTCCCCGAAACAAGTCAATACTTGATTAAAGTAAATTAAACATTGAACTCAGACTAATTCATGAAACATTTCGATGTATGGTATGTTCATTTTTCCTTTGCTTATCACTTTTAAATCAATAAATTCATTTTCCCAGTAAATTATCCCATTGAATATTCGGAAATTTGTAGATACTCTCCCGCTAGCTTAAATTCGGTACATTGACTCCTTTCAGAACAGGTTTGTCTATCATAGTATAGCAAATGATTCACTGGAACAAATGTTACTGGCTGTTAAGTTCACTTCTTTTCTTTTTCTTTCCTTTTTTTTTTTTTTTTTTTTTTTGGCACTACTGGGGTTTGAACTCAGGGCCTCAGGTTTGCTAGGCAGGTGCTCTATCACTACCCTTGAACCACTCTGCCAGCTCAAGCTCACTTCTTTTTAATAGAAATGTATCAACATAAATTGGTGACTAGATTTGGCTAATAATTTTATTTTTGTTTCCTGTGCTCATCAAGGTTTTTGTATGTTTGTACATATGTCATATTTACATTGGATCATGCTTCTTATGAGGTGTTTGCATTGGGATAGGAGTTGTGTGTGTGATTATAAAGCAAGTCCTACTTTGTAAAAATGAACACTTGGACACTTTCTAGTTGTTAGAAATGAATGCAGTTAGCTTTGCATAGTGAAGAAATCAATGACAATACTTTCTCATTTCTAAATATTAAAAGGACTAGTCCCATCCTTTCTTAAAAAAAAAAAAAGGCAAGAAAAACTTTATTAAGTCGCTTGAGCGACAATAAAACACAATTATTTTCTAGTTGTGACTAATGGGTCCAAATACCACCACCTCTGCCTAGTCATTTATTTATAAGTTTATTTATAAGTTGTTTATTTATAAATTGTTTACTGCACATTCCTCCTCTTGAGCGTCTAGTTAATAAGCATATAGGCGTTCACAGAATTAAACCTGGAGTCACGCATATCTACTATGGGGTCCCTCCCGCCGGGTGCACGGTGCCTTGCCAGTGCACCGCTCTGCCTGTATGGCGCTGGGCTCCGGGGGGCACGGAAACCACCGCTGAATTGAAGTCCTTGATCAAGTCAGTCAAGTTCAGATACAAAGTATCAAAGCGTCGCGGCAGCAGGGCTGGGAGCCGGGCGGAGGCAGCAGGGTGGCAGGCGGACGCCGGCCCGCGCGGGCTTTGATGGCGAGGCTCCTCCGGGTCCCCAGCGCTGCAGCGCGGAGGCCGCGGGCCTCCAGGTGCGCGCGGGCAGGTTGTCGCCATAGCTGCTGGCAGCGAGCAGCACGATTGTCAGCCACGGTAGTTGAGAGCGGCAGAACCGTTTTGGTCTGGTACTCGCTGCCTGGAGGCCCGAAACACCAAAGGTAGGAGTGGGGGTGGACACAGCTGCGCTCCCCAACTTGCCTTAGGCACAAATAAGAGATCTAATGCAGTTTGACTCCATGGCGGCAGGGAGACGAGGACAGAAAGCCACTTCAGAGACAACTTAACGCTGCAACATCTGCCGCCAAGTTTCCAGGGAGTGACAGGGGACAGCAGGTACAGATCGAAGTCTCCACAGAAACAGCCTCCATTAAGCCCTGGACTCTTTTGAAGACCCTCCATCAAATAGGCCCCATTCTGCAGCAGGAGTTTGTTTGGTTTTCAAAGCAATGTGTGTGTGTGTGTGTGTGTGTGTGTGTGTGTGTGTGTGTGTGTTTCCCCCAAATAACAAGGTAATTTATAAATGATGCATTACCATGCGTTCCCCTTTTTTTATTCGAAAAGAGAGTGAAGCAGAAAGGCAGAGAAAGAAGAAAGCACAGCACTAATTTTGGAGTTGTTCCACAAACCAATTAAATCTCCAAGGAGCTTCTTGTTTGTTACTGAGGTTATGTTAACCTTCACACGCAGTTCCTCCTTCCTCAGTAAGCAGAAGTGTTTGTGCACTGCAATAGAAGACTCCTAGTGACATAGGTACCGTCACTATTTGTTTTTAAAACTTACAGGGTTGCTTATTACAATGGATTTGAAATTGAATTCGAGGTTTGGGTTTTGTTTTTTTTCCAGATAGGCAGAATTTTTAAATATTTCTTAAATAAAACAAAGTTCCAGAAAATTGCATTGTGCACACAGATATGTAACAATAGAATTGGTTAAAATATTAGCTTGGCAAGTAAGGGCTCCAGGGCAGGGTAAGATAATAAGCATTCTGTGATGATGGAAATTACTATCATTCATAAAATTTGGGCTCACTCCTTCCGCCCAGAAGTTGCAAGACCACTGTGAGATAAGGTAGAACTACTGAGGCAAAGGTGTGCTTTGAGGGTCCTGGGAAGTAGCCAGGGAGCAGTGGCCTGGGAACACATACTACTGTGTGGCCTAGCTTTCATCAGGGGGTGGTGAAAAGCAACATAAGTACACAGTGAGTTTTCAATTAAGCCAACTGTATTATGTTGAGAGGACTTTTGTTAATTATGCGGATGTGCTTTTGAAATGACTGATGGCAGATACTTTTTTAAAAAAAGTCCATTCTAACAGAACATAGTATCTGAGTCCTCAGTTTAAAAATCTACATCAAAACAAATCTGAGAAGACAGGTAGCACAAGTTCACTTAAAAGGATGTAGAGAAGCCTGATAGGCTCAAAGGCAAATGTTCAGGTATGACCTGTTTACATATCTGGTTCTAGATTTAAGTTCATGCTTCTCTCAGTCCTGCTTCTGAATTCTCACGCCTAAAACAAACCGGCCCCTCCCTTTTTAGTAGCACCTTCTTCAATGATCCCAACCCTCCTTCGGCTTTCATCACCCAATGCTCAGCACTGGTAAACTACTTCACCCTCAAATTGAATAAATGACTTGATAGCAGAGACTTTTCATCACCCTGCTTTTATGTTCCCCACCATATGTTCAGTTCCCCACCACTTGTGGGTTTTTCAGAGCAGGTTAAAAACCTCACGCAGATGATTTTGTATTTAAAGCTTTTCAACACCAAGAATTATACTGTTAATGACTGCATTCTCTTTAAATCATTTTTGAGACATTTTTATATTATTTCATTTTATAGTGTGGGTTACCCAACAGCATGATTCTAAAAGTCATTATTTTTTGACAAAAATGAAGGGCAAAGAATATAGCTTAGCGGTAGAGTTGCTTGCCAGCATGCTTAAAGCCCTGGGTTGCATTCCTAGCACTTTTAAGAAATTTCAGCTTTAAAAAATGACTGCATTCTTAATCTTAGTCTTTGAATTCAATCTAAATATTTTGTAACAGATAGAACACTTAATAGAGTTCAGGGGCTCTAAGAAAACCCTTTATATTAGTCCAAGTCAGTCTTGTATATCGTTTCTGATATTAAATGATAGGGGACAACATAAAATGGTTTTAAAGCTTTAAGCTGATTATTGTTTGACTTCTTTGAGATGTGGAGTTTATAGTCCTTCGGGGAAATTAGGATTTGACAATGCTGGGAAAGGATTCCACTAGGTGTTTTTACGCTTTGTATTACCACTAGTATCTTTCATTTTTGTTATCTCTTGCCTTTAAATTTCAGGCATCTTTCAAATACCATTTATACCCTTAATAGAAGTCATTAACTTTGTCATATACGTATTTGAGAGGTAAAGTTTTTACTAGAACAACCCATGTCGTGAGCATGCTATTTAGTACAATCCCACAACTAACTTAGGAGGATGTGAATATATATGTATATGTATAAATAGTATAGTTTATATACTTTGTTTAAAGTAAACATATTTAACACTATAGAATGTATTCTCATTGCATGTCGTCAGCTAATGTCTGTTTCAATGGAAAATAACAAATTCATGAAATAGATTTCTTTTTTGATACCATTTCTTAAATTAAATAAAACCATCTCTTAATTATGTATATAAGCTGGCAAAAGTGTTAAATCAGTCTGGTTCCCTGAAGTGAGATGCAAAATATGCAAAATTTAGACACTTAAATTACCAAAAAGATGACTTTTTTATTCAAAAAACATATAAATAGAACTTAGATATATAATTGGCTTTTTTCTCCCTGTCCAGACATTATTTGCTATTTTAGTAGCATTCACACAGCATCTTATATATTAACTTGTAAGTATGGTAGAAACATCTTGTTTAAAGTTGGTCAGAAATATTTTGATAATTAAGAAACAAAAACTGTTCTATTAGTGTAAATACTTATTAAATGAATGCACTAATTTTAAAAATATGATATTATTTCATCATCAGTAAGCTTTGGCCACTGATAACTGAATACGTTATTTTCTTAGGCTCAATGTGCAATTTTGATGCAAAGTGTCTTGAAGACATCAATTAAATCATCCAGTTGGAGCTGGACTTGTGGTGCATGCCCCATAATCCCAGTACTTGGAGGCTGAGGCAGGAGGATTGCAAATTGGAGGCCAGCTACATAGGGAGACCTTGTCTAAAATAAAACAAAACAAAACCAATCATCCAACTGAGGGCAGAAGTGTCAACACAAGCACAGTTGTTAATCTTCCCCCCCCCCCCTGCTTTTTTGAGTACATTTTGAATAGTCTTAATATAATTTTATTGTAATGGATTAAATTTATGCTTAATCAATCACTTTACAATGTTAATAATCTAAAATTATATTCTGCACAGGTTAAATATTCAGTTGTTAATTTGGAGCTCAAGTGACCCAGTCTGAGAAGAAAAAAAAAAGTACATTTTTTGTAGAGAGTTCACTGTTTAAACAGAATGCATTATGATGGTGACTTTAGGCATGCCAGATAGCAATTTATAACTTTATGGAAGGAACATTTATAACTAACTTAAAGAAATTGCCTCCAGTAAGAAGTTTCAATTGCTCCCTTATTCTTAAAAAGATACTTATATTAGCAAATCCCACAAAAATGTGTATATAAACATTTTTGTTTTGTTAAGTTATCTTTCCTTTCATTTTCTTTTGCTGCTTTTTTTTGGTGGCAGTGGGATTTGAACTCAGGGCCTCACACTTGTTAGGCAAGCATTCTACCACTTGAGCCACTCCACCAGCTTTCATTTCATTTTCTATGTATAAATGAAACTCTAAGATTTCTTATAATGCATACGTATAATCCATAGGCAATTTCTCTTTAAAATTGGTTCACATAATTTTCATTTACATTTTCTTCTATTTCTACTTTGAGTCAAATTGCAGCCTCTAAAATTTCAGGATTTTGAAACTGATTTAATTCTGAGATGTGAAATAAAAAGAATGTATTTTTCACATTTTTGCAAATAGCAAACATGCATGGTGGAATTCGTTTTATTTTTTCTGACTTTAGATTAAAAAAATAAACTCTTTTTTACTTTGAAGGATTAAAAGAAATTTCCTGTATTTCCACTTATGCTTTTTAAAATAAAAAGAATGAATTTGGAATTTTTTTGCAAGCTCAGTTCCAAATAATTTTATTCTCTGATATTCATCATAGTTCTCTTAAGTATCTCTCATCACTTAGAAAACGTGGGGAATGGCATTGCTAACTTCTTACAACCTTAAATTCTCATTATGCTTCTTAGCAAGCAGGTTGTCCTACTGAAGTCACCCCTCTACCCTAGTTTAACATTTCCTCCTGTCCCTTCCATCCCGCTCACCCTTTCTTGTTCACTTCAGGCTGTGAAAACCAAGGTCCTGAAACTTTGATCCTGTTATCTGCTGCTTTGTGTAACTGAGATTAACAAAGCAGACACTAGCAAATTTACAACCAACAACATTGGTTCATAGCTAGGTATTTTAAACATGCCTATAATAATCTGATAATCTGCTCCAGAACTAATCATATTTTATTTTGAATAAAAATTAGAGATTTCTAATAGTTTTTCAAAATCAAGCACTGTTAAAATAACAGTTTTCTACTAGAACCATTTCCTGACTCTAATTATTTACCAGTAATTTATGAATTCAGTGCGTTTTATTCACATAGCCTTAAGGCCCCACCCTAGTGAAGACTGGAAGCACACAAAGAACTACTATTTGTATTTAGTTGCCTAGGAGAGTTTTTAAGTCTATAAAATGTATTTTAGTAAAACTTCAAATAGTGTATTTATATACTATTACGGCATAGAGGTAAAGTTCAGAGTAAAGAGAAATTGCTCTCCGATAGTCTCTCTCCCACACCTCTCCCTTCTCCTCTCTCTAACGCTGCTCAGTTCCTGAGGTCTAAGCCTTGGTCTGTTTCTCTGGAGCCTCATGTCCTCAGCAGAGCACATAGATGCTCTCAGCTTTGCTATCATTAGACACATCACTCAGAGATGATTCTGTCCTCCCTCCTGACTTCCACTCGCACATCTCTCAGAACTTAAGTTGTTTCCCACTTGGATGCTCTCTTGTCACCACTTTCTCTGTGTTTAACTGGACTTAACCATACCCCTCATGGATGGCTTTCACATTTTAGTTACATAACTCTTCTTTCAGTCATTTGCTCTATCTTTCACCTGAGGTTTCTGAGCTGAAACCCAGTTGACGTAAGTACACCATTGTGGTTCCCACAACTCAGTAAGCAGAATAAAGATTTTAACTTTCTAAATCTGTCATATAGCATCCTATGCCACCAAATAACATTATTACTCTTTAATAGGCATGAAATATTGATACAAGGAACAGAATTGAGTATATTACTGTTTTTTAAGTTTCATTATAATTAAGAATAAAAATGAGCTACCGATGAACAAATGCATTACAGACTAGTGATTTGACTTTGTAGAATTTTAGAGTTTCTGTTATCATTATTTATTATTTTACTTTCAGGACTCTTTCCTGAAACTGGGAAAATTAAGACAAAGCACTTATAAAATTTGACAAGTTTGAGTTATTTTCTATTAAGTTTTGGCAAAGAATGTGCATACACAAAAATGTTTTTTAGATGAAACTAAAATTTGTCATTTGGGGATGATGATTAATTTTTAAGTTATAATTAAATCTATTAAATATTTTCTTTAGTTGTATAAGCAGGATACTATCATTTTCCTTTAGGCTGAATTCTGAAGAGATGAAGGGTTGTTGTCTTTATTAATTCTCTTTATCAGGATTTTTTTTTCTTGAAATTGCTTTTCTCTCAAGTTTTTCTAAAACAGATTTAATTTTTGTTTCATATTTGATCCCAGAAAAGTTTTCAGGGGTTGGAATTCTTGTGAGATCTGTATTTGTGCCATAATTTAATTCACAGGAGATGGACTGGTGAATCTGTCCATCTCTTGCCCAATTGTCTGTCTACCCTGCTGCCCTGTGTGTAGTTCATATTAGGTCTGCTTGTCTCACGCATGCAGTTTACAGTGAGAAGGCAGACAAGTTAATTCAGATCCTACTTCCAGAAGAGGTGTATGGCTTTCACTACCCTCTGAAATCAGATTTATGAACTAGTCCTATACTCTTAACTAGATTAGTTCTTTTTCCATTGATTGCTTAAAGTAGGGCAGCTGTCTGAGCTGTTGGTTATAAATTTGTTAATGTCTACTTCATTAATCTCAGCTACAAAAAGCAGCAGATAACAGGATCAAAGTTTCAAGACTTTGGTTTTCACAGCCTGAAGTGAGCATGAAAGGGTGGACAGGATGGATTTGAGGAGACAGAGGAAATGTTCTGCACCAGGGTAAAGGGGATGACTTCTATCATTAATCTTAATTAATTGCCAAGAGTTTTAAATCTGAGTTATTAATACTGAAGTTAAGCCCTTACTGTTCGTGCTTTGGCATCAGAGGGTCTTTCATGAGATAAGAGTTTTAGGAGCTGGAGAAGTGTGTAAGGATGCGTGTACATGTATGTTTATCTCATATAAATATTTTCCTTTATATCTTTCAAATGTTTCTCTGGGTTAATATTCAGTTCTTCACTTTTTGACAGTTACTGTAGGGCAGTTAAGAATGATAGACAAGTAACAATAAATCCAAATGAAATCCCTAGGTATAGCAGTCGCAATAAATCTGAATATATTACTTTCATGTTTACCAGCATACAAACTACTTTACTGAAGAGGAAGTGTCAGATTATGGGGTATAATAGAAGAAGGAGAATTGGAGCTCAAATAAGAAAAGAGAAGGGAAAAATGAAAAAAAAGTGAAGAATAGGAAGGATATTATTTCTCTGAAAAATTTACAAGGAATAGGAACATGAAGTGTTTATTTAAATAATAAACTACAAATTATATGTTTTTAAGGTTGCATGTTCTAGTATGTAGCACTCATTACTTAGAAGTAAATAGATTAAGTAGTCTTTAATCACTTTTTTCCTTCCTATGGCTGCCCTACTCATGTTTGTCATTAATCTCCCTTTTCTATTAAGTATTTGGTAGTACTCTGTGATGCTTTCAATGTGAAATTTCTATTAATTATATTAATCATGAGCATTTTTAGCTTCCAAAAAAATTGGCTTGTAATTCTTTAAGGGAAAATCTTAAAAAAAAAGATAAGGCTCAAACCTTCAGAAATATGATTTCAGTGTTTTATCTCATGCTGTCATTTTATTTGACAAATTTTAAAACTAATGAAAATATATGATATGTTGAATTATTCTAGTTTTATACATATCTCTGTATATATATATATATATATATATATATATATAGAGAGAGAGAGAGAGAGAGAGAGAGAGATAATATACATTATCTCTGATGGCAGCAAATTGAAATTCAGTAGCAACATATAGTCTGTGGTTTAGGTATTATTAAACTGCAAATTTAGAATCACAAGTTTGACTATGAGACATATGCTTCTTTTCTTGGAGCATTTTCTTCCTCTTATGATTTGCTTTAAAGGTAAATAGTAAAATCAAAAAAAGGAAATAGTATTTATTTTTTTCATCTACCTATTTGTTTTTGCCTATAGTACCTCATTATTGAAATACAGAAGACATAGATGTAAAGAGTCTAGATTTTAATTTACAGGTTGTGGAGAACCAGTAAAAGTTTTGAGCTGAGTGGTAGTGTCATCCAAAAGAAATTAGAATTATGCTCTTGGAAGGTTCTCAGGTAGATTTGTAACAAAAGTGGTGATAGTGTGTTCTTCTTTATAGCTTAGTCCTATAACAATATTTATATTGTCATTTGTATTTGTACATTGTCTTTCATTGGTCATTAAAGCAATTACATAAAAATTTTGATGTTATAGTCCAATGGATCAAGTGATCAAGTGGATTGTTGGATAAAAGAACACTTTTCCCAACAGAGATGTCATCGTCTTTTTAGAACACTAATTTGAGTTCACTAAGTACAGAAGAATCAGGGACTGGTGGCTTCAGATATATTTTCTGATTTCTCAGGGGTCTTCTTTGCTTCTTGAGAATATTTGGGTAGGTCACTGAGGCTCAGAATTCCAGTAGTGCCAATGTAGGGGTGTGTGTGTGCGCGTACATGCGTGTGTGTGTGTGTGTGTGTGTGTGTGAGAGAGAGAGGGAGTGTGTGTTTAGGGGAGTTTATGTATCTAATGAGAGGTGGCAAGACATTGCAATTGTTGAGAGAATTCATAATTTTAGGAAAGAGAGGAACTTTATTTTCATAGGAAAGATTTAGAGCTCAAGTTCAGCTAGCAGTAATTGAGCATCTAATAGATATGCTCAATTATCTCATTTTTGTCCTAACAGTCTTAAGAGTTAGGTGTTATATTATTCCCATTTTACAGATGAAGAATATGAGATTCAGAGATATTTACTACATTCCTCAAGGCTTCATCACTGAAAATAATCACTCTCAGAATTTTTAATTTCTAGTTCAGTGAATGTACACTGCGTAATACTTTATTTTTATGAATAACTAACCAAAGTAGAGCCTTTATATAGGTAAGGAAGAATTTTAAATTTCTGATTTTGAATCTAACTCTTGGTGCTTAAATTGTCAATTTTATATCTATGTCTGTACTGATAAATTGTTCTGGCATATATTCAGAATGTATTCATATTATTCTATATTAGATATATATGCATATGGTGTGTATTTAATTTTGCATGCATCTGTAAATAAAATTTGATATTTGAAAATGGCAATAAATTCCACACAAAGTTCATAGGCAGCACACAATAGAGAGTATTTGTATGAAAATGAGCCTTAGCAGAAATGGGCCCCTTCATATACTGCAACTTCCATCCCCAATTCAGCTTAGCACCCCCGAAGAAAAAGAATGTTCAGAGGCACAAGAGAGATAAAAGAGCTTATCTATTCCAGGAATTACAGGTTGGGAGTTGGAGAGGAGGATTACAGGAGGGAGGCAGAATTAAGGTATTTGCTAGAACCCTTATGGGCATTTTGAAAAGAGTGAATTAGGAGACAGGGTCTTAGGATCTCTATACTGTTATTGATTAGCTTCAACATAAAGTTACTAATCCCTTTGGGCCTCAGTTTCCTTATTTGTGTATAGAGACACAAGTGATTACAAAAATACCTTTAAATTGTAGCAATCGTTTATTAAGACAGCCCTATGAAGATTAGACCTCTAGACCCTGCCCATCACCTCTCAGAAAGTAAGATTTTATCATTTTTGATAAGCAAAAGAATTTATGCTGGTAAAAAAATTAGTTTGTCATTTAAAATATTTTTAAATCATTCATACTTTTGTGGTAATTGGACATTTATTGAGATCAAACATAATCAATAAATATGTAAATATTATATAAAGCATTGTAAGACTGAAAAATGGGATATAGTCCTTGCAATATTCTGAAACATGATCATATAACAATG
Source organism: Castor canadensis (assembly GCF_047511655.1). Classification (NCBI taxonomy): domain Eukaryota; kingdom Metazoa; phylum Chordata; class Mammalia; order Rodentia; family Castoridae; genus Castor; species Castor canadensis. The sequence continues at coordinate 88,819,366 of NC_133394.1, forward strand.
GCAGGATTGTTCAGCTATAGTGAATGTTAAGAAATAAACAGAAAATAATGTATATGGAAGAAAATAAAGAGGCTACAAATTTAAGATACCAAGATAGCTAAATTTTATGTTAGTGTTCAGTTTTTGTAAGACTTCTCTACTTCCTATTTTCTTCTTTCATAAAGAGATATTAATGTGTTATTAAATTATCACCAATGTTATTTTGATATGTTACATTTTGCTGCCTTGTGTCACAACTGCAAAATCATTTAAACACAAGCTCTCCTTTTATTGAATACTGTTACAAGCAAAGGAGTACTGATATGTTCCTGTCATTAAATATATATTGATACGTGGAACTATTCTCCCATTGGGTTACTCTGAAATTGATTTTCCAACATGGGCTAGCAGTAGTGGACAGATGTTAAATGAAAATCAATCATTTTCATTTAAATCAGCTAAATATACTCCTTTTATTAAATGGTCTTTTCCCCTACAGTTAACTAGATGACAAATAATACTTGTGTAACCTCTGACCTCTAGCCTCTGAACGCTCTTAACAAATCTCTAAGGAGAATGGTTTGATCATAATTTTAGATCAGACTTACCTTACTTGGTCAATTAGACAACAGTATATTTTAGATATTATTTATTAGTAGAAAAACCCTGAATTAGTACTTTGAATCACAAATTCTTGGGCCCTTAATATTTTAAACATATGTAAAAAAATACTTCATTGAGAAGAGAATATAAGGCTGAATGTTGGGTCATACACCAGCTACTTGGGAAGAAGATGTAGGAAGATCATAGTTTGATGCCAACCTGGGCAAAGTTAGCTAGACCCTATTATCAGTACTTAATCTTAGGGAAGACCTATTTTACTCCTTCACTGGAATCAGCTGCTTTTTCTCCTTTATTTTCACAACTTGTGATTGAGACTGCTAGTTCCTTCAATTCACTTTCGTCCTCATTAACAGAAGTCCAATTTTACATACAGCACAGGACATCCATCTTCTAGACTATTTCTCAACTTGTTAGGTGGTATTATTTCAGATTTACTTGGAATTTTCAGTTTCTGCAACTTTAGTCTTAAAATGGGGCTTTCTTCCCATTTGCTCTCCAGAATGCAGATGTAGTAATCAAAGCATGTAGCCAAGCCATATTTGATATTGGGGTGGGTCTCCAGTGATATAAACTCCATTCACAAGTTTTGGACTAAGTATGTACCTCATTAACATAAGCACGAAAAAAAACCTGTATTTTTTTTGGTCGGGGGGAGGTCTCACTATGTAGCCCAGTCTGGCATTGATCTAGCAATCCTCCTGCCTCAGCCTCCCAATTGCTGGGATTCCATGTATGTACCATGCCTGGCTACCCATTATACTTTTTATATGGGGATGTAAAAACACCTTAAACTGTTCACTTATTTCTGCCTGGAAGCGAGGGAGGACTGGAGGGTGGGGTGGGGGTAGGGGTAGAAAATGGCCCAAACAATGTATGCACATGTGAATAAGTAAAAATAAAATAAATAAAAGGAAAAAAAAAACTAAGAGCAAAATACTGGGGGCGTGGCCAAGTGGTAGGCTTTCTTAGCAAGCCCCAGTACCCCCCCCCCACACACAATAGCAAAATGTTATTTGGGGAAAATACTAAAATGAGTACCAGAATCCCAAACTGTGAAGACAAAGATAAGAGTCAAACTTGAGGAAAACACTTAACCAGCAAGTTGTGTGAGAATGCAATTCTAAGGAAGTCAATATACATTACCATCATGACTAGTGCTGTCATCAGTGGTTAAAAAATGAGCCTAACCCATAGCACAGCAGCTGTGTTGCAGACGCTATCCTGTGTACTTACATATGTTACTTTAATCCTCAACATCACTTGTTGGAAATTATTTTTATACCTGTATCAAAGATAAGGAAACAGAGGCTTGGGAAGGTCAGGTGAATTACCAGAGTTTTACAGATAGATATGTAGGTGGTTCAAACTCTGTTTAAACTTTACATAGGGTACTGAACACTGTAGTTTTCCATTTAAATTATGCATTAATGTTTCCAAATTTATTGATCAGTTATACACAAAATGCACAGCAGTTTAAAATTCAGTGGTTTAGTTGTAGTTTATAAGCCCTTGCATTTAATTGACAAAATTATAGCAATGAAATTAAATTTAAAACACCAACATATGAATGTGAAGGAGTAGTGAACTGTTTCAATGATGTAAGAATCCCCAGTGATTATTTAAATATAAAATAGCTGAAACCTAAATAGTAAGTATTTTAATCAATCACTTGTAAATATTCAGATTAGAGAATTATTTGTGGATATTTTCAGGCACATACAGATATTATGCAGGGGCCAAGGTTTATGAACAATAGTAAATCTTATGTACTTTCCTCTAAAAAAAGAATATAATATAATTAATGGTAGATAATAAACCAACAGTTTACTCTTAATAGTAAATTATTAAATTAGATTATTGATCTTAACTAAAAGGAAGAGTCCCGTCAGAAGGCTAAGATTTTAACACAATCCCAAATTACATTTTCCAAATATAAAAGCCTTCAGATTCACTAAAGAACAGCCGTAATTTTTGGTTTAGGATACTGTTGGCACAGTCACATAATTTATTGTCTATAATTCCCCCTTAAATGTACTTTTCAGAATATTTCATCATCATTTTAGGCTTCAGTTAAATTTATATAGAATTTACTGTTTATTTCTCAGATCATTCTCTCTAAGAGCGGGAGCTCTCATTTTGATCTATAGAGCAACTGATTCCACTTGTCAAATCCATCCCTTGATCTATCTGAAAATAGTGTGCCTAACATCGTTCTACAAAAATACAATCCTGAAGTGGTTTTTAAAGCATCTCTTCAGGTGTGTTAGTGAAAATTGAGGCAAGCAGGCTGCCAGCCATTCTTTCTAAGACAAATCCCTAGCATGTGTGTAGTGGGAATAAAAGGTTGATCATCGGAAGGTTGCCTCGTCTTCAGTGTGGCTCTATCAACACTGCACCTGTGTTGTACAGCACAGTCCTCCATTTTCCATATTTTAGAGGCCAGTGTTTGCACTGATACAGCTCTCTTAGAAACTATTATTTTGATGAGACGTCTTGAAAGACTTATGTCACAACATGGCCACTATTATATTAATATTGTCATTATTATTTTGCTGAGAAAATGCTGTTTTTACCAAATAATAAGAAATAGTAGACCTCCTTGTTCCCAAGGTATCATTCTGGGTACTTCCTCATTATAAAAACAATAGTATTAGTGTTATTAATAGTAGCAATAAAAAAATCTGTGGAGTTGAAGACATAAGGAAAATATCTATATAATCTATATCTTAAAGTTGATGTTATTTGTACAAAATAGTTTTTTAATCATTTATACATATTTACTTTTTGTTTCTGTAATCTGTTTAGAAATAAGAAACAAAAATTTGAGTTAATTGCAGTACTAATGAAAATACAATATATAATCTATACGATTACAGATCACTTAAAAATTTTAAATTATGAATGCTAGGATTTTCTTTTTGGTATTTTAGAAAACATGAATATTTGAAAACACTTCTGACTTGTCTTTTCTAAATTTTTGGTCAAAATGCTTTTCAGTAAAATTAGAAAAATGAGCTATAAGTGTATAAATTGACTCTAAAATTATTTCAAAGAAATGTTACTTTTTAAAATTCAATGATGATTATGTAAATTTCTACCTGCGAGAAACTTATCAAGATCTGTTTGGAGTGAGGGTTAAAGTAAGCGTCAGAAATTTTAGTCCAAAATATAGCAAGGAAAGCTCAATTAATAAATAAAAACAAAAAGAAAGCCAATTATACAGTTGAGATGAATTGAAATTTCTAATTAAATTCCTCACTACTTTATGGTCTTGAAATTGATAATAGTACTGTTAGTGAAAAATACTGTCTTTTGAAGAAATAAAATATTTTTGCTTCATATTAATTCTTAGTAATACATGAATAAGATAACTTATAATATATAACAGAATACTATAAAATATGTATGTATATATATGCATATATTTGAAAGCTCCATAATTATCATTCAACATCAAATAATTGATAATTTAAAAAAGTGGGCTGGAATTAAGAAACGAGAGGATTAAAACCATTTCTTGTATTAACCATTACTCACTATTTTTAGGCAGACTGAGACCCAAAAATATTTAGCATATAGTTGTCAACAAGTTTGTAATCTATAAAATAAAATTATGAACTATCTAATATCAATATTAACAAATTATTTAATATTTAATGAACTATTTAAATATTAATTCAAGGCAATAACAGAAGAGCTATCAGAAAGGTGTTGCTGGATTAATTTCCAAATAAATGCTTTAGACATTAATTGTCAGTGAATTAAGGAAGAAGACTTCAGATCATGAGGGAGATGTAGCTCATATAGGAAGAAAGATCTGAGTTATTCTTGAAGTTTTTTATAGGCAGAGAAGGCAGGAAAGTTTGCATTTGTTCTGGGACCGTAACTGAGTTATTTGGAGCTGTATGTGGGGAAATACTAGGGAATAAATCTAAGCCCTATCCAGTTTGAAGCATCTAATCTAGTAGTGTGTTAGACTAGCCAATGAATATTCAGTAAATATTTATTGCAGTGGTTTTCAAGCTTAACATTAAAAAAACAAACATAATAACCCTGAGTCCCACCAGATAAAAAGATTCAGTTGAATTTTGTTTTCTTCTAATGTTGTAGTAGGACTCCATAAAAACAGGCTCTTGTTTTCTTGAAGTATCAGCTTGGTGACTGGTAGCATGCTTCTGAAAAGGCAAGAACAGAAGGAAGTCTCCTTTCACTTAGTGTGGCAGGGGTAAAGTAAGCCTGAAAAATTGCAGTCTAAAGCAGAGCTAACAAAACTCAATTGAAGATGCACTTGAGCTTGAAAGAGAAAGTTGGTAGGAAATTAGAAATACTGAATTTGGCAGAAAAGTCAGGCCTGAATATTGCAAATCAGACCAGACTCCTTAGATCATTGAAACTGTGGAAATGTTCCAGAGGTTGAGGGTCAGTTCTGCCTTACCTTAACAGGCATTTTCTTTCTTTTGGATTAAAAGCAGCAAATGTTTGAAATTTTTTAAAACTTCAGGATTATATCTTGAACTCTCATTGCTATAATGTTCTTATTTTCTGGTGCTTTACCATTTTTATTGCATGAAACATACAAAAACTGAGATGTTTGCATAATTCACAGTGGGAGTAGGGAGAGGAGGGAAGGAAAAGGAAAGAATAGCCTTTCAAAATTCAGAAGCTATTAACTTCCTACAGCTATTTTCAACAGCTTTGTTCTTTCAAGAGACATAGACATGAAGCTACTGGAGGTGTGGCCTTTTTTTTCCCCTTTTAAAACAGTTGGGGTTTTGCAATTGAGGAGCATTATAACTGAGAGATGAGGTTCTGAAAGGTTTTATGAGCAATTATATCTGAAAAATGTGTATTAAACAATGATACTTGATATTTTTAGAGGAGTAGGGCAGATAATTATTGAAATCATAAATAGACTGGGAAAGAATGTAAATAATTAGAGATATAAAGGAATTTGGGGCTATATTTCTATAACTGTTTCTAGGATTAAAAGCAACAAACAGCCTTAGGACAATGATTTAGTGGAAAAAAATGTGAACAGATACTGCACAAAGTAATGAATTTTTCATTTTTTGAGAATTTTTCTAAGCATGGAGGTTTTAAAAGATAGTTTGACTTAACTGGAACCATAGCACTGATATAATAGTTGTATTGTCCCTTCTTAAAAATTTTGAGTATCATCATCAGTTTTGTGTATCTTATTCTTTAAAAAATTAGGTGAATACTTACAAATTATAGTATTTGTGAATAGATATATTTTCAGCAATATTTTGTAAGAATGGCCTAGGTTTACTGACAGAAAGCAATTTTCATCTAGATTTGACCATATTTTTGTAGGGGAGAAATTGGCTTAGGAAAGAACTTAAAATTTATTCCTTGCTTTCTACATGCCAGCAACATTACACTCCTTTTCTTATTTAGTTCTCATAAAAAGGAGGTTCTTCATTATGCATGTGGGAAGTTAGCAAGGGCTAAATAGCTGATAAGTAGTGAAGTTTAAGCTTAGTTTTATGACATCAAAACTTTCACTGCATTAGAGCTAGAAATTTATAATCTACCATGATGCAAATTCTTGGGGTGTTCAGAATCATGAGATTTTGTACATATGTTTCTATATACAATACTTATTATTTATACTTTTTAAACCTGCTGTATTAGCCTACACTTTCCCAGGAGGAGCTCCATAATGACCTTAAAAGTGTGGTCACCCACCTGTGATGGTGACAGCTGCTGCAGCTGAATCCAGTTCTTGTCATCATTAATGACCTGCATTTGACACTTTCTTCCAACAATCCTTGCTTAGTGTACATGTACGGAATTAAAATAACTGCTACCTGTCACTAGGCTTAGCAGACAGCTCTTATTCATCCCAGACATATAAATGTCATGTGATAGTGATCAAATCCCTGTTCTCTACTGTGTCCACCCTGTTGTGGGTACTTGTGTCCTATGTCTTCACTTAAAAAAAATGTTCAAAATTCATTTAGAGCTAAAATGATGAATTTTCATTCTGTCACTTATACTGAAGGATTCTTCTTCTTAGTTTTTAAATACTAGCCAGGCATTTATTAAGGAGTAATATTTTCTGAACATAAAGCATGAGCAATGGATTTAGTCTTCTTTTATCCTGCTGAAAAAACTACTGGAGAAAGAAATCAGAGAATGTAATACTGGTGCTGACTCAAGGAAATGATGGAACGCAAAGAGTATAAATCATATACATGGAATTTTATAATATCTCTGTTTAAAAACTTTGCTGTAATTGAAAGATCTGGGTTACTTCTGAAGGTCTTCTCCTCTCCCCTCCTCTCCCCTCCCCTCCCCTTCCCTCTTCTCCTCTCCTCTCCTCTCCTGTCCTCTCCTCTCCTCTCCCCTCCCTTCCCTTCCCCTCTTCTTCTTCTCTCTCAAGTCCTGCATTTAATTTGAAAGGGAGAATTTACTGACCTGAAATGGAAGTAGAAGAAGATTCCTTTGTGATTTGAACCACAAATGAAGTATTCTTAATATTATACATCTACTGAATGAGTTTAGAGGTTCCTTTGTCCCAGACATTGAAACTTTTCAAAACTTGTATAATCTTTATTTTGCTTAAGACTATTTATAGGCATCTGTTGTGGTTTATTTTTCTTAGGAGAATTAATCTAAAATGTTCTTCTGAATTTCTGTGTATCTTAATTTCACACTTTAAGAAAAAAAATCATGCCTGAAATTTGGAATAACACATGGTTTGTATGTACTATGTGATTTACGCCAGCATTATTGTCAAACGTTCAGATTTGAACATCAGCTTTTTAATTTACTAATAGGTCTTCTTGAACAAATTATATAACCTCTCTGAGTCCCCTCTTTTTTTAGCACAGTGTTTTGTTTTGTTTGTTTCTTCTAATGTGAATGACAGAACAGAGAAAATAATTTGAGGACTGTTTTTCCAGTTATGCCACATAATGAGTTTAAGTCTTGGCTGAGAAGTTAGTCATATAGAACTCTTTGACTGTTAAGTCTTACTGTCTTCATGGACCCTGGAGAAGAGAAGCTGATGAAGACGAAACTGATTTCCCAAATCTTGCCACTTTTTCTCATCAAGAGAGAAAAAAATGTTTGGTTTTGTGAGTTAGAGATAAGTACAGTCAACTGCTAATTTCTTAGCTTTAATTCCCAACTTATTATTTAATGAAAGGATGATTTCTCTGAAGCTAAAATTAATCTCTCAAATATGTACCTTCTATATAAAGTAAAATGTATAATCAAAATCTCTTTATATTGGTTAATTCATATTTATATTTGTGAAATTAAATTTATGGATATATTCTATTTGGGAAGAAATTTTTTTTAGAGTTTTATAATATTTACTGTCAAGGTACTTGCAAGTAGATACTAATTATCATACATGCTTATACATTTTTCCAATACATTGTATCATCACTCAGAAATGACCTTGTTAGGTAAGGGGGAAGGCAAGAGAGACATATAGTGTCTCTTGAGAGCAAGTGGAGTGAGGCATATCAGGAGAAGACACTAAAGATTTATTGTCTGTGCCAAAGGAAACACGAATCTCTGCTCTTGCAGTAAGTGTTTTTGACATCATCCACAGTAAAGGGTGACTGGAAGCTATAGGCTAAGCATGTTTTGTGGAGCTAAATGATAAACTGTCTCATTTTGTTGTATGGATTGAGCATTGTCTTGCTGTTTAGTCTTTGTAACACTTAAAACATGAATGATGGTCATGCTAAGCCAATCCTTGTTGTAAATAGGACCTTGCAACCCAAATAATCAGATTATTTAATTGAACTAATATGAAAGAGCAGATTCAGTTAAAGTAGCAATAAACAGAGATACATCATTACTTTTTCTTCCTGTTTCATATTTTTCTTGAAAGAACTTTCTTCCCTGTTTACATGAGCTGCTTTGAAAGAGAGTAATGTAGCTGATTCGTTTACCCTGAAATTTGAAGCAGAGATGACAATTCTAGTGCAAGAACTGGAAACTTGGGAGGAACTGCTCACAATGGTCTTAAAACAACCCCATTTAACTGAGAAAAGAGGATTTTGATTTGGCTTAAAATATAGTTGGGTTCTTATTTACTTTTGGCCAGAAGAAGCATTCAGCTCACACAGAAAAGATTCATGACAATTTGGAGTATCCTCTTCAGGGGTACATTTACCTTTAGTTTAGTAAAAAAGAGAGAAAGTATTGTGCTCCTTTTATTGGGCACTAAGATTTTAGGATTAATATCCTTAGCTTATAGGATATAAACTATATGGTACATTTCTTTATCTTAAGGCAGTAGTAAACATTCTAAACAAATAAATGCCTCCAATTAAAAAACAGAAGTAGAGAGAGCCTTGTGGTTCACCACCTATTGCTCTCTCTCTCTAGCAAGTAAATTGTAGAACAACTGACTTTCCTCTGATGGTTCACCATCAGCAGAATTGGTAGGTTTAGGGTATCCATATTACTTTCCCATACTGGTTTTGATGTTCTACTAAGATATTGAGATTCAAGTTTTGATTTTCCCAAAATGGTACAATATAACTGCAATGTGATGTAACCTAAGTTAATAATGTTTTATTATCTTACCCTATCTGAGTTCCATTCTTGAATTTATTGTATACCCTTAAACCAATGCTTAATCTTTCCCAAATTCATTTCTTTTTAAATATTTAAAATGAGAAGTTTTGTATAATAGCACTTACCTCATGGGATTGTTTGAATATTAAATGAAATAAACACATAGTCCAGTGACTCAAAGTCAGAAAGTTTTTGATAAATATTCATTATTATTTTTAGTAACAATGTTTTGTGTTTTATAGTTTTACATATTCCACTTTGGATGAGTTTATTCTCTGTGGTTTTACCTTCCTTCCTTTTTTTGTTGTTTTTAATTTTTAAGGCTTTATGTAGTGGATGTATCTAGGGTATAGATTTATGGGTAGGAACAAATATATTAAATGAGGGCATATTTGTGATGACCAAAATGATTTTTTTATGGTGGGACTAGGGTTTGAATTCGGGGCCTTGTACTTGCTAGGCAGGTGCTCTACCACCTGAGACACTCCCCAAGCATATTTTTGCTTTAGTTGTTTTTTGAACAAAGTCTTACAGTTTTACCAGGGGCTGGTCTCAGATGGCCATCCTCTGACCTATACCTGCAGCCGAGATAGGATGACATGTACGTGGTACCATGCCTATCTTTTTTGACTGAATTATGCTTTTGCCAATTATTTTTTCAGCTGATTGATCCTACTGATTTCTACTTCCCAAACAGCTGGAATTTCAGCTCTTTTATGTTTATTTATTTTGGCCTGGCCAAAATAAATTTAATTTAGGTTCTAGCTGGTTTAACTCAGGCTTTTTTTTTTTTTTTAACTTTGTGGGACTCCTTCATTTATTCTCCTGATATCAGAGGTGGAATGATTAAGTCTCCTGGAGAAAGATGCCAAATGAACACCACAAAATAAGTCTAAATGGCTGCGATACTGAGGTATCTGACAGAAATTGAGTATTTCAGTTCTCATTTGTATTGGGGATCTCAAATTTGTACACAATAGGTTTATTAAGAAAACTGAAAATTGCTTTCTCAACTTTATCTTGTGTATTATAAATACTCTGCTTCATATTTATGGTGAGGATTAAATAAATTAATGCCTGTGAAACACTGAGAATATTGCCTGGCATAGAAGAGATGCTCAGTGAATGTTAACAACTGCTTTAGCATTTAATAACAATACATTGGCAATCAGTGCATTTTTTCCTAATAAAATGTTATAAAATGGATGATGCTTGACATGAAAATCTGGAAGGCAAAATTATGGGAATTTTGAGGCATGATATTATTGCATAGTAAGGTTAAATGCTGCTGTATAACAAAATTTGGGGCATATCCCTAAAATTGAAATTTCTCACATTGGACTGTTTTACATATTATTTAACTTCCTAAGTTGTCTTCTGTTCAACAAGAAATCTCTGCATATTTGCTTCTTCACCGTTATCTTCAGGGGATAATTTTGTGTAGAAGAAATGGGACAGAAAGGTGAAGCAACTTCTCACTCATCACTCAGGTAGCTCTAGAGTGGAAGGGTCTATTTCCAATGAAGCTGGTTGAAATTAAGCTTAGACTTATAGGTGAAACAAAAAAAAATTTAAAAAATCAAGATGTATCTGTTTCTAATACATGTATGACTGATTTTCAGTATGCATAAGAATAGAAAATTGTGGTGACATCGGACAATTGCAAAACAACTTTGCAATTTTAATTGTTCCTTTATCTTCTTGTTGGCAGGAGTTATTCTCTATTACTGAAACCTCAAACTCTAGGGAGAAAAATATTGGGCTAAAAAGAAGGAGAATCAAAGGGGCAGAAGAATCTGCCAGAAGTGGTGGACATGCTTAATGTATTTAAAAGATTAATGGACTATTGAAATTAAAATTGCCAACACAAAGCCTGTGATGCCAAACTCCCAAGTATATGTATATCAAACATGTGGACTGCAGCTTAGGCCAGTAGCTGACTTTTATATTGTGAGAGTCATAGTGTAGGCCTTTTTAAATAATTGTGAAGAATGAAAACAATATTTTATTTGGCACACAAATTAAAACTATACACATAAATGCAAGAACTTGAGTTCACATTTTCTTCCCTCAAGCAGTGCAGTACATCACTTTTTTGGTGTGGTGCCAGAGTATGATACTGTAAGAATCTGAACGTTTTTCTCCTGCTATAGCAGTTTAAAATGGTCTTGTGATTTAATGGTTTTTAATGAGTAGAGCAGTAGTAATTATTCCTATATATAATGTAGTATATTAGCCACCGTAGGTAACAAAGTAGCAATATTTAAGGTAATGTGCTACATTTTCTGTATTACTTAAATTTTTTGGTAGGGACTGAATTTTGGATACCTTTAACAGGCTTGAATTCTAGAGCTCTCTCCTCTTCCTGTTGCTCTGTCAGTGTTCTGGAGTTCACAAAAATTTCCTGTAGAGGATAATATTTTGTAATTTGTGTGAGCAGCACTACCAGTGATGTTAGGCTTTTTAAAAAATTGTTGTGCTGAGTGGAGGTACATTATGGCATTTACAAAAGTTTTCACAATATATCAACTATATCATACTTGAATTTACCCCCTCCACTGCTCTCCTTTATCCCTCCTTCTCCCATTCCTGGAATAGTTTCAGCAGGTATCATTTTTGCATTTACATACATGTGTACATAGTTTTTGCACTGTATTCACCCTCCTACCCCATTTCCCCACTACCCCCTCTCTCCCACTGGTACCAACCTCCTCCTCACCCCAGCAGGACCTGTCTGCCCTCCTGTTCTCAAATTTTGTAGAAGAAAAAAGAAAAAAAAATGACATTCTTAAGATAAAGGTAGTTACACAGGGAATTTCCTTGTGGTATTTCCATATACATATATATTATAACCCCAATTGGTTCATCTCCTCTATTTTTCTTCATTCTACCTTAGTCCCTTTCTTGTGGTAGTTTTGCAAAGCCTCTGGCAGGTTCTAATTATCTTGATTCAACTTAGAAATGAATGACACTTTGCCTTCAGAGTTAGCAAGATAACTTGCCATTTATTCAAGTATTTTCCTTTGCTTTTGGCCACCTCTATCAAAATGGTCAACAGTAATGTCTATAATAAACATCATGATAAGTTTTGCAAGAGTCAAAATGTCAAATTCCTAGAAATGAAAAATGGGTAGGGTAATCATTTGTGATTAAAAACTAGATAAGATAACTAGATATTAAAATAAAGTTATTTGTTTTTACTTAAAACCAATATATTATTTAGTACTATTAGGGAATTTAAAAAACACTAGCATAGTGTTGAGTACATAATTAATGCTCAATATCTACTTAATCATTCAAGTTATTACTTAATGACATATAGCATCTTATGATTTCTTTACGTCTAATTTAGAGAATGAAACAAACCTGTTGAATGAGAATGGCATAATCAAGGCAATATTTCTATCAAAAGAGATACAAGTCAAAACTAGAGTTGGAAAAAAAGTGACCCACCTGAGTAGCAGAAAGTCTCAGATAGACAATTTTCTATGAATATACTATAGCGAGACTTTGTGGTTAGACTTGGATCACATGACAAGGGGAGAGCACATATGGGAGATATAGGAATAGGCAGAAAACCCAAAACATGAAAGTGTTTGACGCCCCCACTCCAGAGGAACTAATACAGAAACCTTAAAGTGACAGAGGTTATCACGAGCAGGGGATCAGGAACCAATGTAAAGATCAGTTAGAGATGAATCAACATGGGTCGTAACACATGGGTACATGAAAGCAATGTTAGGAATCTCTCTGTATAGCTATCCTTAACTCAGCTAGCAAAAACACTTTGTCTTCCTTATTATGCTTATGTTTTTCTTCAACAAAATTAGTGATAAGGGCAGAGCAGGACCTGCCTGGAACTGAGGGGGAAAAGGGGGAGAGAGAGGGGGAAGGGTCAGGAGAGGGGGAGAAATGACCCAAACAATGTATGCACATGCAAATAAATGAATAATTTTTTAAAAAGCTAAAAAAACTAGACATTTAATATAACATAGCAACAGTGGAAATTTTATTACTCCTCCCAATAAACTTGCTGCTTGTTCTTAGTAAAAAAAAAAAAAAAAAGACATGTTCAAGTCAGTTGATTAGAAATCAGCCACACCAACCTAAACATTTATGGACATTGCAAACAACCTTCCAGAGAGTTTCTTCTGCCTGATATTTTGCTGTTTTAGATGAGTTTATGAGATTGGTTTTCAAGGAACTTACTTGAGCCAAATCCAAATCTACTGAGATTTTCCTATTACTACTAATTGCCTCATTAAGAATGTAAAATGGGTACCTTGTTTTTCTTAATGCTACTGGTGAGACTACAGAGAGCAATTCCTCTTCTTTAAAACTGAATTAAAAGCTTGATTACATCTATGAGGTATTTTTTAACTTTTTTAAAATTAGAGCTAATTCTTTTATTAATTTTCTTAAGAGTAAAGCAAGAAAATTATTAACTCATTTTTCCTTCTTTGTAACAAATATTGAAATGAGACATGTTTTCAAATTATTGAACAAATATATAATCAGATTATTCACTGCTTGATGACTTTGGTGCCTAGTATTGTGCAAGAGACAGAATAAAAGAAAATATAAAAATATAACTTGACTTCTTACCCATGTATGGTTCTCATTAGGAATGATTATAAGTACAAAAAAGGTCATTATAATCCATAGTGCAATAAATAACCAGAGCTTAAAGTGAATTAGTTTAACATTGTACAATAATTTTAAATTAATTGCTTTCTAATTATTTTATGTGTTAGTTTTTTCTTCTTCCCTATCTATTAGGCTTCATTTCATTTCCTGGTTCCTGAGACCACCTTAAATTCTGTTGAAATATTTCACCTATTCCTTCCATCAGCAGTTATATGTGAGCTTTTATGAGGAAATAAATTATCTTCGCAAGAAAAGAAACTTTTATAGAATTAGAAAAATATGAGAACATTTTGGAGGTTCATTTAGATTTGTGGCATGAGATGAAGAGGAAAACTTAGATAGAAAGCATCTAAGCTGGGTTCTCAATTGGTGCAACCAATTTTAGTGTTGTGCCATTAAAGAGAATGAAAATAGCTTTGCAGTGTCCAAGTTCTTATGACAGAAGGTTTGAAAGTAAGACAGTTAAATGTCATTATGTCACTTAAAAACATATCTGAATAGTGGTCAAGGAAAAACCCAGCCAAAAATGCCCCTGCACCTAAATAATTATATCATTTGGGATATAATTGTCACTGATAGTGATGATTAATACATCTGAATTTCTTTTTTTAATTGTTATTTTTTTTGGTGGGACTGGGGTTTGAATCAGAGCCTCACTTTGCAAAGCAGCTACTCTACTGCTTGAGCAACACCATCAGTCCATTTCGCTCTGGTTATTTTGGAGATGGGGTATCAAGAACTATTGACCCAGGCTGGCCCTGACAGCAAGCCTCCTGATCTCAGTCTCCCAAGTAGCTAGGATAATAGGTGTGGGTCACCAGTGCCCAACCTGAATTACTTTAAAAAGCAGCACCGCAATGTTACTATGAGTGATGTGCATGTATTCCCTGCATTGACAATTGTGACTAATATCTTAGAATTGGGATATATGATCGACCTCTAATCAGGCTGTACACATATCAAATCCTAATTAATTCCATTTTTTTTACAACCTTAGAACAGAATTGTGGTTGTTGGGTACTCTTATTTTGGAATAAGCATTCATAGTATAAGAAAGATCTTTGTGGGAGCTAAGTCTTCTCCTGAGAGAGCATTAACTCAAGTGTTACTCTTTGCTATGGCTATATAGCATCTGGACTGCAATTGAAATGCACACATACTGCAGTGAATGTGAAATAGTAAATGCTCCTCCTGAAAACAAGCAGCCAACTTCACACAAATGGGCACAACCTACCCATCACTAATTCATTTTAGATTCTCAAGTCCTTTGATGAAGTGTAAAAATACCTGTAGCCAAAATAAATAAGATTTTCACCCATTTCCTCCCACATACTTTATCCACATAATTACAAATAACAATGTGCTTGCACTTTGGTTTTTACTTTGCTTCCTCATATTAAAGCTGTGACCCAGCCTTCACCCTAGCTACTTCTCTCTTAGCTTTTTCCCACTTCTGAGAAAAATTTCCTCTTTTCTCCAGTCAAGGTAGTCTTTGAGCTTCTCTTTTGATGCTCAGCTTTTATCTCTAGTTTACCTTAACTCTGTCACTGCTTCCTGAACATATCTGTGAAAATGATGTTCATTTTTAACTTCAGGAATGCTGTTCATGACTGAGCATGATATATTAAACAGAAAGGTGGAAACCAAAAGAGTAATAGGGGGCCCAAGTCTAGAGGAAAGGGTGTTTGTTCTAATGGCCAAGGTGTACTTTACTTTTCTTTTTTAAAGGGTAGAAGGTATACACTTTAATTTTGGAGGCATGTTGCAAACCTATTTCAAATTTCTTCATACTGGCCAGCACTTTTCAGTTGTTTTCTTAATAGAATGGCAAAGTCCATTCTCTGATAGTAGACAAGATCTCTCTGCATAGACTAGTGTGTGTCTTTCCTGAGAGAACTACTCAATAGACTGATGTTTCTTTGGTTTAAAACTTAACTAATTGAGTTACTCTTTGTGTCTCTGAGTCTGTCTCTGTCTCCCTCTCTCTCTGTATCCCTCTCTATCTCTTCTAATACCTGCGTTGAAGCTTTGCTTAAAATAATCCTGTGCTTCAGACTATGTGCCAGAGCATAAAGTTAGAGAGAAATAGTAGTAGTAAGGCACGGTATTTGTTTAGTGCCGATTTGTATCAGACCCTGAGTTTCAGATGCATTTTCACAATTCTCCTTGTAACCCTATGAGGCAGGTGCTGTGTTCCATATTTTACAATTGAGGAAAATATGATGAAAAAAAATTGCATTGCTCCAAGTCAAATGACTGTCTAGTGAGAGATTTGTTTTTTAAAGACAAAAAGAGCCTACCAGCTTGACCATTCCTGTCATCTTGTTCAGAAGCATTGGTGCTCACACATTGCTGCTCTCTTCACAGAAACTCTACTTGACTGCTATTTCTGTGTGCATTTTAAATGCACACCACACTTCATATATGAGAAAAAATTCAAAATTATTAATGTCTAGTTATTTTCAACAATTTGATTCAATGATAAGATTACAACTGAAAAAGGAACTTTAAATTTTTTAGAATAAAATACATAAATAAGGTGATAAAATGTTTTGTAGCTTTTTCTTATTATATGAAAACACATCCTTATTAAAGAAAAATTACAAAATTTGAGAAGGTCAAAGAAGAAAAAAGTTACCTTCTACTTTGTTAAAAAATAGTATTACCCTCAGTTTTTCTCTGAGCCTGTTTTTAAAATATAGTTGAAACCACACTATATAAATACTAATTTCTGACGTGCTCTTAAATTGTTATTGCATGAGATATACATTATGAGATATGTGTGGAAATGTCACAGTGAAATCCATTGATATGCACAGTTAATATGCATTATTAGTTAGAATAAAAATAAATGACATCATTCTCATTTTCGTGTTATTATATAGTTTTCATAACAGCCTTATAACATTTTGCCAAGCAGATTTGCTGTAACACATGTAGCAACACTCTATGTGGTTTTTTTACTAGATTTTCACAGTAAGGAAAGTGCCTTTATATCTAATGCAGTGCCCCCTTACCTTTCTACCATTTCAGTTACCTGTGGTCAACCACAGTCTGAAAACATTAAATGAAGAACTTCAGAAGAAAGCAATTTATAAATTTTAAAGTTCATCCCTTTTTGAGTAGTGTGATGAAATCAAGGACTGTCCTGCTATGACTACCCTGGATGTGAGTCATCCTTTTGCTCAGCGTTATCTTCACTAGACATGTTACCTGACTGCTAGTGACTTGGTAGCCTTCTCAGTTACCAGATAGACTGTCACTGTGCGTGTATTCAGATAATCTTATTTTACTTAATAATGGCCCCAAAGCACAAGAGTAGTGGTGCTGACAATTCAGATATGCCGAAAAAAATCCATAGAGTGCTCCCTTTAAGTGAAAAGGAGAAAGTACAGTAATTAAGAAAAAAAAAAAATCTTGCATGCTGAGGTTGTTAAGAACTCTACGGTGAGAATGATTCTTCTGTCCATGAAATTATGAAGAAGGAAAAAGAAATTCATGCTAGTTTTGCTGTTGCATCTCAAACTATAAAATTCAAGACTGTGGTGTGTGATATGTGCTTAGATAAGATGGAAAATTCATCAAGCTTATACATATATGCACAGGAAAAATATAGCATTATAGATTGCTACTATTCATAATCTTAAGCTTCAACTGGAGATTTGGGAATGTATCCCCCACAGATGATTGAAGAGGAATATTGTACTTTTATCCCACATGAGGTATTTTTGAGAAGAAAACAAATAGACTTATGATAAATTAGGAAGAAATAAAGTTTTCCAAGAAAAATGGATCATTTCTTTATGCTATTAAGAGTAGTTGAAGGGCCAGGTGTGTGGGGTACCCTTCTAAATCCAGCTATTTGGAAGACAGAGATAGAAGGATCACAGTTTGAATCCAGCCCAGGCAAAAAAAAAAAAAAAAGTGAACTGTATCTTAAAATAAATAAATAAATAAAAATAAACTAAATGGGGCATGGTGGCTCATGACTGTAATCCCATCTACTTGGGAGGCATAGGTAGGGTGATTGCAGTTCAAGGCAAGCCCTGACAAAAGAATGAGACCCTATCTAAAAAATAAAGAGACAAGGGTGCCTGCCTAGCAAGCAGGAGGCCCTGAGTTCAAACCCCAGTGCCACTCTCCTCCCTACCAAAAATGGAGCTGTTGAGAACATTTTAAATAATTTTGTAAAGGAATCCTACCCTCTTCGAACGCCTTCTTCACTAATCTCCTGCTCTCTCAAGATTGAATCACATGATAAATTTCTAACCATTTGCTAGTCTTTGTAACACTTTTCAGGAATCAAGGGGTAAGGCACAAGAAAGATCACTAACATTTATTTATTAATGGCGTGCTTATATTTAAAATTTAGCAAAACACATGTATCAAAGTGCCTGAGTTGCATTTGCCTATGTAATACATATTTAGTGGGCATTCTACTTAGAGTATGGTGATATGATTTGGTCAAAAGAGAAGAGAAAATATTAACTATCCCTAAGATAACATTTATCAGTAGTTTACAAAAATTCAACTGTGTATTAGCACTGACAGGAATCAGTAAGCAAGCTATAGATCTACATTTTGTGTGTGTGTGTGCGGTTTACCTCAAGAAACAGACGGTCATGTGTTCATAATAACTATGGAATATGAAGTCATATGAAGAGTGATATGAATGAGAATAACTATGGAGACACATTTTGGTCCATTCAGGATGGAAGTGCTATAAAGAAAACAAAATAAAGACACAGAGAATGCATGGAAAGAGTTTACAGATATTCAGATATAAATAAATACTTCAATGTGTTCAGGTAGTTGAGCAAATTAGGTTATCCTCATTTAATATCATTTGTTAATGGTTTGTGCCCGTGACATCCAGCTACATGGGAAGCCAAGGCAAGGAGGACTATGAGTTCATGCCCATCTTGAACAACAGAGCAAGAACTTGTCTCAAAAAAAACCCATAAATAACATATATATTTTTCCCTAAGGCTATATCATTTATCTAAATCAATACATTTGTGGCAAATATAGGAAATATGCTCATTTGCTTTTGAATTTCTATTGTTGAACTGGGAACACAAGCGTGCTCTCACAGTTGCCACTTTAACCTTGCCAATCACAGACTTCCTGTAAGTGCACTGCAGTTATTTGGAACCTTTTCTGGGTTGGCGTTGGCTTTCTTTTGCTAGATTACATTTATGCATTAGTGCCATCTGTGCCTGCTGCACCTTCTGTGAGTTAGCCCTGGCCAAATGACTGGCATTTATTTGGAAGGGGAGACAGAGAGAGAGAGAGAGAGAGAGAGATTGAGAGAGAGAGAGAGAGAGAGAGAGGTTGAGAGAGAAAGAGGGGAGAAAGAGGGAGAGAGAGAGGAGAGAGTGATCATAAAGCATTTTACTCTTTGTTGGCACAAGTGGGATTTAGGAAAGGAAACACATTGATAAGCATAAAATATTTGCAGCTGGTGTCCCTGATTTCAACCCTTATAAAGCTATCTCCATTCATTTGATCTGTCTTAAAAAGTATAATAACTATTTATTTTTAGCCTGTGGAAGTGCAAAAGAAGTTAAGAGCAAAGCATTTAAATCAGGAAGTACAACAAAGCACATATGCAAGATTTTCAAGTTGAGGAGAATTATGTGCCATTTGAATACGCGTGTGCCTCTTACATGACAGAGAGTGTACTTAATGGAGAGATGGTGTCATTGATTAGGTTTGCCAGAGCTCATTTAAATTGAGCTCCATTTTGATCAATGTGTTGAAATGTAGACTTAATTCTACAATTATATTTAGGAGAATTAAGACTCTATAGTAAACAAATAATCAGGATACTCAATTATTCTGTAGAATCTTTCTGAGACTATATTATTTTAAACCATTTGGTATTGCAAAATAGATCAGCACCTCCCATATCTACAACACACTGTAAGCTATAAGTAGAAATAGATAAATACTTCTCTGATAACTAAAATAGATGTTGAAAAGTTTCAGCTAATTTACACCATATTTATTTTTATGTTACAGTCATTTTTAGTATGCTTGACTGTCTGGTTTCCATATTGGTGGCAAATTACAAGTAGTAAAATCAAATTGGTGCACAGGAGCACCTAAAGATGGATGACACAGTAGGTAGTAGTTGCAAGGAAGAGAAGAGAATGAAACCGACTTATGACTCAGAGAGAATGGAATTATTTAGTATAAGAAGAAATAGCTACATATTCCCCAGCGTCCTCTAAGGACACTACTGAACTATTTCCTGGTGCAGTAATCAATATTTGTAATTACAAAGTTTTGTCTTCGATATGAGAGCATATGCAGACAACTCATTTTAGGAAGATGGAAATGTGAATATGTTCTTGAAAAGAGTTCCATCCAAAATGAAAGATATATAAAGTTTTAGGGCTTAATGTTGTCAATCCACAGCTATCATTGTGTACTACTTTAGGTTCTAGAGAGGAGAGTTCACTTTCTGTGGTCTCAAATAGGTAAAGTCACCTTCATACAACTTCCACTAATATATTTTTATATTCATTTTCTTTATATTCTTTTAATTTTAATTTTTTTTCTAATTCCTGTATTCCCATTGGATTTTAGGTTTTATAAATGTAGGCCTTTTCCTGTGTTTCTATCTAGTAATATTTCATTATCTCAATGTATAAAAATGTGGAAACAGCCAAGATTTCCCCATTATTGATGATGGATTAAGAAAATGTGATATTTATACACAATGGAATTTTACTCAGCCACAAAGAAAGAAGAATGAAATTTTGTTATTGTCAGATAAATGAATGGAACTGGAGAACATCATCTTAAGTGAAGTTAGCCAGGCTCAGAAGGCCAAAAGCCATATTTTCTCCCTCATATGAGGATTGTAGACCTAAAACAAATGCAGCAATATTATGGATGAGGGATTACACTAAGAGGAGGCTGTGCAAGGGAGGTGTAGGTCAAGGGAAGGAAACTAAAAACTTGAATGTGGTTGATGTGCTCACTGTACAGAAATGAATATAGTAATCTTAAACTGCCTGGGGCCACCAGGGGAAGCAGACTAGGGAAGAGTGAAGAGGACTGGAAGAGGTGAGTCAATTGGGGATGTAATACATATATGCATGGGAACAACATAAGGAAACTCTCTGTATAGCTATCCTTATCTCAAACTAGCAACATACCATGTTTCTTGTTTTATCTTTTATGTTTTTTCTTCTACAAAATTGGAGAACAGGAGGGAATAACAGGTTCTGCCCAGTAGGGGAGTGGTGCAGTTGGCACCAGTGGGAGTGGGGAAGTAGCAAGAAAAGGGGCAAAAGGATGAATATGGTGCAAACATTGTATACACATGTATGTAAATGCAAAACTGATACTTGTTGAAACCATGCCAGGAATCAGGGGTAGGGGGATGATGGGGAGAGCGATGGAATTCAAGGATGATATGTTTGATACATTATAATAACCTTTGTAAATGCTACAATGTACCCACACCCAGCACAATAAGAATAATAATAAAATGTGTACATATACCCAACATGTAGAATTTTACTAGAGTATGCTAGTTATATTGTGAGTATTGGAGGCTGAATCTTCTTGCCACAAATCCTGGGCCTGACATTTACTTGCTATGGACATTTTAATGAACTAATTCTTTGAACATCAGTATCCTCATTTATAAATAATAAATTTGGCAGGTGTAATAATACCTGCCATACACCACTGTGATGATTAAAGAATCCCAGTATTTATCAAGGCCTTAGAAAAGCCTTTGCTTAATAATGGGTATTAAATTGTATGATGGTCAGACATCATTGTGGCTATTGTTAGAAAACTGGATTATATTCTTGTGGAATAAAGTTGGCTATAGTTCAAGTTATGTTTTAAGAAGATGATTGCCACTAGTTTTCCTCAATACACACTACTTTGTGTATATTGAGATGTATATTGGTTTGAAAATACCTTGTACCACAGAGATATTGCTCTGTTAGCATGGAGGGAAAATGCTAGGTAGGCCTTGGCACCTTTCTGAGATAGAGAAATTAGTAGTTGAAACATTTTTAGTAGATAACTGCAACTGTATTCTTTCACTCACAGCAGTTGGAATCTTCAGATTTTTTTCTCTGTTGGTCAAGTCTGTGAGCCCACTAGTGGTTGTCTGTATTGCCAGATGGTAGGCAACAGGGCAGAAGAGCCCTCCTAAGTGACTTAGGGACCAGGGCTGGTAGAAAGCCAACAACACCTTTGCTTCCCACCCTTAACTATTAGAATAATTGTTCCACTTTGAATTACTTATTTTCAGCTATTACACAGTGTTAAGATTTTGTTCAACTATTAAAGATTCTATTGGGATTAAATGCTCTATTAGGATTCTACAATTTTTAGTTAACTTTTGAAATGGCATATGTTTTCTTCACTACATGCCTTGCACACATATATATCATATAATACCTTTTACATACCATCATTAATTTTGTTACTTTAAAATGAATTGATTGCATAGTAAATAATTAAATTTTAATAAATATATTTATAGGTAACCATATGTTAGAAATTTGTAATAAAAGGCCATCTTATCTTTTAAAATTAAGTAATTAAATGTTTCTATTTAAGCACAAATCTTTCATAATGTTTTTAACATTATGAATTTTTTGACATTTGTATGACTTTTCATTGTTGGGTTAGGTAGGGGTACATTGTGACATTACCAAAGTTCTTACAATATTTCATATATATCATACCAATTCACCCCCTCAACCATTCTCCTTCATGCCCCCTCCCCCAATTCCTGGAATAGCTTCAACAGATATCATTTTTACATTCATATACATGTGTACACAGTATTTGCACCATATTCACCCTCCTTCACTATTTCCCCATCTCCTCCCTGCTTTTACCAGTACTAGTTCCCCTACCGCAGACAGACCTGTTCTGCCTTCCTGTTCTCTGGTTTTGTATAAGAAAAAAGAAGAAGAAGAAAATGACATTTTTGCTTGCATAAGATAGCTACACGGAGTTTTTTTGTGACACTTCCATATACGTGTGTGTGTGTGTGTGTGTGTGTGTGTGTGTGTGTGTGTGTGTGTGTATTACAGCCTGATTTGGTTCATCTCCTCTGTTTTTCTTCTTTCTACTTTAGTCATCTTCTTATGGTGGTTTCAACTGGTTTGTATAATTTAAATTCACCTCATCACTGATTTCTATAAATTATAACATTTTAATTGCTTTAAAAATTCTGTAAACAATGACAGAATGTGGTAGAATATATACAATAAAATTTACCATTTAATCATTTTTAAGTGGACAATTTAGTAGCATTGAGTCCGTTCACACAACAGTGCAGCCATTACTATCTAGCCTCAGAATTTTATGATTCCACACTGAAACTTCAACCCTATTCCAAAATAATACCTCATTTTCCCTCTTCCCTAATTCTTGATGTCTATTATTTTACTTTCTGTTTGTATGAATTTGGCTATTTTAAGTTCATATACAGCTGGAGTTATATACTATCTGCCATTTTATGACTGGTTATTTATTTCACTTAGCAGAATGTTGTCAAGGTGCATACATACCATGTAATATCATAAGTTCATTTTAAAGCTGAATAACACTTATATGTATGAGTAATATTCACTTTTGACATTTTGTTTATCCAGTTATTCAGGGAGAGATATTTGGATTGTTTCTTCCATCTTTTGGTTATTGTGAGTGATTCTGCCATGAACATGGGTGTACAAATATCTGTCTGAGTCCCTGCTTTTAGTTCCGTTGGGTATATATCCAGAAGAGGAGTTTCTGAATCATATGGCAATTCTATGTTTAATTTTTTGAGGAAACACCATACTGTCTTCCATAAAAAGTATATAATTTTACATTTCCATCAGCAATGTACAAGGATTGTTTTTCTACATCCCCTCCAATACTTGTTATTTTATTTTTTTTGCAATACTAGCTATTTGTACATATACACAGTAAAATGATTACTGCATTCAACCAAGCTAACATACCCATCATCTTCCATAGCTACCTTTCTTTATGTGTGCATGTGTGTGCATGTATGTGCGTGTGTGGTGAAAGAATAAAATCTACTCTATTAGTTAATTTCTGGTATACAATATATTAACTAAGTCCTTACGCTGCACATCACATTTTGAACTTATTCTTTTTACCTGACTGCAAATTTGTACCTTTGACCTGCTTGTCCATATTTCCTCTTCTTCCTATGCCTGGTAACCACCATTTTATTCACTTTTAATATTTATTTGACTTTAAAAACAGATTCTGCATGTAAGTGAGGTCATGAGGTGTTTTTCTTTCTGTGTCTGGCTTATTACTCTTAGCATAATATCCTATAGATTCAGCCACGTTGTTGTAAATGGCAGGCTCTCCTTTTGTAAGACTGAGTAGTATTCTTTTGTATATAAGCCACATTTTCTTTATCCATTCATCCATTGATAACACTTAGGTTTTTTCCATATCTTGCCTATTGCAAATATTGCTGTAATGTATATGGGAGTACAGTTCCAGCTCAGGCATTTGACTTGGTATAGGAATACAAAGAAAAAAGACTCACATGATAAGTTATGGTAACCTCATAACAGACTTCCTATTATAAGAAATGTATTTGGACTTCTTCATTCATTAAAAATGTCTACAGACTTGTTATGCTCAGCTGTCTTCACATTGGATGAAATTGATTTATTTTTACAATAAAGACATTTTAACATGCAAGTCTTTACAGATCTTTTTAAATTCTCATTTTCCTTTCAGTCTTAAAATCAAATCTCTGCATTTGCTTTGATATGCCAGTCTCTCCTCTTCCACTATGTAAGCTAATGTAACCTTCTAGATGGGAAGCTCTGACAAGTTGTGTGTACTTTCTTACTCATTGGTAGCATAGGATAATAAGCTATTTTTATAGAAATGGTTCAGATTTCTGTATTTTGGTAAGTTGAAAATTCTCCTTAACTAAATCCTCTCAAAAACTTATACAAAGGCATACAAAGCATATATAGATATTAATTCTTAAAGATATTGAATGCAAATTCTTACCCAAAACTATTTATTGATTTATCCAGCAGGGATTAATCACTATTAATTCAGCACACCCTCAGTAATCTTGAAAGTCCACATCATTATTTTTATCAATTTTAACATACAGTTCTTCCAAGGTAAAGAGCATAGGACATCAAAGTCATTGTTTAAGGACATGCTGAATGGTGATATTTTCCAAGACCATTTTTTTTTTAGTATAAATTGTCTTTTCCCATTAAAGTGAAAAGCAGTAAAAGAAAAAATGCTTTTAAAATTCTTCTTGTCTGGAGAACTGTTGAATGATGTTAAATTTTCTTTGTTATACTTTGGTTGTACAGTGCTTTCCTGTTCATAGACGAAGCCTTTGTGCATATATAGGTAAATGGATAGATGAAAATTGTTACACTAATAGTGCTCACTGGTTACTCTTAATTAAGTGATTCACTGGTTGATTTGTAAAGGTGTTATTTTTAATATTGCTGTGTAAGAAGAGACCATAATCACACAAAGAAAAGGGCTTGATATAATCCTTTTAAATCTGGGAATGAGTTTTGTAGACTCTGAACAATGAGGTATCAATGGTAGAAATTTTAAGTCCTAAAGATTGGTTAATAGTTATAGCAAAAAGATGTTATTACTATCAATTTTTAAGTTTCATTAACCTGCATTATTTGAGAGTAATATAAATTAATACATTTATATGGTGTTATCTTTTTCAACTCATACTTGTGTTTGGAATTTAGATTTGCTTATTCTTGTTTCCAGATGATCTGTTTTAAACATATGTTAAGTTATATATTTAAAACTAGAAGCACTAAGGAAAAACCCACATAAAATATGTTTTCTTCCTCATGAAAGGCTTAATGCCATTATCATTTGGGGGGGTGGGAAAAAGAAAATGTAAGATAAGTCTATAAAACAGACTTTTAATGGCTCCAAATAGAATGAACAGCTGGCTTTCTTTTTGCAAGGTGCATTGATGTTGTCAGAAGAGATTGAATAAAAATGCTGATTCAATTGTCCATGTTTGGACTTTGCCAACACAAAAATATTTTATTCATTCAGCCTTCTCCAAGTTCCAAAGATTAGTGTTGACTTTGATGGAAAAAGACAATAATATATATTTAGAATGACCATTCTATCACATTTAAATATAAAAATTGTGCTGCTACAGTTAGATTTTCCTCAAAGATGCCATTCAAATAAAATGTTACACTGTCATCTCACATAACCTTTTCATCTGTGATACAAGGGTGTTGGGCTAGGGCGTAGCAGTGCAGCACAGCCTTTATTATAGTGTTGTACTGATGCATGACTGTAGAACTTTTTTTTATTTGTTTCAGTCACCAAAGAGATATTTTCAGTGGTTTGGAAATTGAATTTTCATTGCTTCACTTAAAAAGTGTGCCAAAGATTAAATTAAAAGAAATCAGGTTTCATGAAGAGTAGATTTTTTTTTTTTGCAGTTGTAACTTTCTACTCTCATGTTTCTTAACTCTAAGCAATGTCTGTGCTCGGGTTCTACCGTAGAATTATTAAATTTTCTAAAAGTCTCTCACCAAAAGAAGAACAACTCAGATAATGTGTTATGGTTTAAGGATTTTCCCCACAATTTAAATAAGATATAGTAACTAAAATTAGTTTATCAAATTATGATTCATTATTTTAAAGAATGTGTTTGTTCTTTTTAAAACCCCAAATCTTGTTCACATTTGTTATCAATGAAATCAATTTTGAGAGCATTTTAAAAATACTTGTTTTTAGAAATCTGCATGAATTGGGCTATATTTTCAGTTTCATATTTAATGATGTTAATGATCAATAAATATAAAATGGTTCCTCCTTGATGCATAACTTGGTCTCTGAAATTTTATCAACATACTCAGAAATAGCAAAGACTATGTCATTTATGTGAAGAAAAATCATGTTTTCTCAAAAATTGATTTCTTTAATAAGGAATAGCAGAGGCATAGAAGGAAATAAATGCTCATAAAACTGGGCACCAACTTTCACTACTTCATGGTCCATGTACATGTGTTTAGACTGCTCAAGGTTGCTTCCTGCTCATCAAAGCACGTGTTGTATTTAAACCTGAGAATCACAATGGATCTAGAATATCTACTTTCACTTCTATCTTCTCTGTCTGTTGGTGGCTTTCAGCATGAGACATCTGCTACCATCTGCTCTCTGCTTAGGATTGACATCAAGTTCATCCATCTGATGCTTCCTGTTTCCCCATTTAGAAAACTTCATCCTGCAGTTCAGTCACTTGCCTGTTACACCAGCCATTGGGCCACACACAGGAAGCAGGCCATCTAAGCCTACTTGAGTATTCATGTGACACAAAAAGCCAGGAAGTTTTTTTCTCTGAAGTGGTTGCTGCTATTGTTTGACTACAAGTCAGTTGGCAAAATGAAGTATAGTTTCATAGTTTTGAGTTTAAAATTTTAGACAAGTCAGCCTCCTATTTAACTTTAAATGTATATGTCTTCAGCATTTTTGAGTTCTGTGGACCAATAAACAAATTATTCTTTGCACATAAAGGCAACTTAATGCACTTCCATGTTTAATCAATTAGTATTTTTAAAGTGCCATTATTATGTCTCTGCTTATATGAGTGTATCATTATGCTTGTATATATGTAAAGATGCTTAAACTTTAAAAGTTCATGCTTTTAATTTGGTTGAAATTAATTGTATCTCTAGAAATGGTTTAGTATTTTCATAATTGTGTTAAAACTTGCTCTGGTTAGTTGATATGTTATTTGGACTAGCAATCTCTGTTGATTAAAGGACAAAGTTCATGTATATTTAGTTTCTTTTCAAATTGTAAGCAAGAAATCCCTATTAAATGCCACTGTACACTCACTGATCAGTGAGATGACATCTGGGTCACAGAGACATCCTTCTTTCCAATATAAATCTCTGTGATTAAGTATGAAAGGCTGTTCAGCCTTGAAACTACATGTAAAAGCAGGATAGTCTTCATGCTTCTATCCTTCTAATTTTAGAATGCATAAATGATTTAAGAGACTACCTAAAGTTTTGTTTTCCCTGTTACAAATTTTGCGCAAATTTAGCCATCTGACTGTTGCTCTCACAGTTTGGAAAGTAGAAATACAATGTGAAGACCTTTAATTCACATTACTTACAAATTATCAAGTCTTTGTCAAGCTGGGAATTGTGGTGCATGCATGTAATTCCAGAACTCCAGATCTGAAGCAGGAGCATAGCAAGTTCCAGGATATAGTGGGCTAAAGAATAAGACCATGTCTCAAGAAAAAAAAAAGCACATAAAAAAGAGCACACACATCATGTAATTTCATACCATATATCTAAATATTAATCTGAAATAAATATTCAAAAATAATAACTAATTTTCCAGTTAAAGCTTTAGGAAGATTTTTTGTTAAAAATGTTTATTTGTAGTCATTAAGAAACAAATCCATATTTGCCCTTCAAAGTGAAGCTTTCAGAGCTGCACATTTCTATAAAGTATTTTACTTGGTATTACCCATAAAGTATCAATTTTAAAACTTAAAGTGAAGTTTTACTATTTGTCTTTCTTTGGGCTATCCTGGTAAATAATCATTAGTTTCAAATTAGCTGGAAATTTTGTTGTCTGACAATCCAAAGAGCTGTGGCTACTTTTAAGTAGAGACAGTTAATGAAATAAATAAATTATGTAAGAATGAATTCATCAACATTTTATTAAATTTTTTGATTGGGACAACATACATTGTTTAAGGATCCCAAAAATAAAGATTTAAGTCTTAGACTCTTAACTTAGCTAAAGCCAAATAATTGCATTTCTATATACATTAGGAAAATTTCTCAACTCAACAAATACTTTTCGTGGTTTATGATGTATAACAATTAGGATTTCTCTTTAATGAACCCAACAGTTGGATAAAGCAAATGCATCATCTCAATACCTAATTTTCCAAGAAAAAATAGACATTACATGTTAAAATTTACTCAGAGATGCTAACAACACAGGTTAAAATGTCAAGTCTTGAAATGCTCTAGAAAAAGAGTAATTTCATGCAGACATTCTTCCACACTGAGTAAATTATTCTAATTCTTACCTAGTTAAACATTGGTGATATAATGTGCCATTTATTTGCATTTTTCTAACTTTTCTAAGTGTATAATTTCAATATTTATTGGATCTTCAATTAGCCATTACTTGACATAATGGTTGGAATTTGAGTTTAGTCAGATATGCTTATGCATAGCGTTTTTATTTGTTTTGTCCTTTGTGCAGGTGAATTTTGAAACATAAACTACTTAACATCTTAGCTCCATTGTCTGTTAAAAGGGATCTAGATGCTTACTTTGTATAGTTTCTGACTTTGCTTTTAAGAACAGATTTGTAATAGTTACTGCCACAAGACTTTGCCTGATAGGGTGTCCGCATGATAGTGCTTCTTCTCTCTGACCTCATCATTCAGTTTGTCCATCACTCATTCTGCTCCTGTCCTACTATCTGTAGTGTTTTCCTACAGGAAAGGCAAAGATTATTATACCACCAGGTCTTTGCAGTTGCTGTTTTTTTCCTACTAGAATTGTTCCTTCAAAGATAGTCAAAATGTCAATAACATTTTGAATTTCTGCTCAAGGTCCACCTGTACACTTTCTAAAATTACAACTCCTCCAACACTTACCCCTACAATACAATCTTGTACATTGGTGGTCTCTGTACTCTTACTGATTCAGATTCAGTTTTTTTTTTAATTTTTGCATGGGTTATTCATAAGTGATGCTGTGTACTTCACAATGGATCTGATACATTTTTTTTCAGTATTGTTGATGCCAAGGTGGATGAGAGGAGGCAGGTAGAAACTCCTGATTCATTAAGTTGATTGCTATATATTTTTGATGTTACATTATACTTTCATAAATTTCATTCATTTTAGCACAGCATGTTTCAGATTCATCTTTTACATTTTCTGCCTCACCCATTCACCTCCAAGAACTCTTACATATTATTATCAGATGTATTTGGAGAACACATTTGGGTAGTAGTTATTACTGGGTTGTTGTTGTGCCTTTTCACCAGGCAAAACCAGGAAATAAAATAGTTTGAAAAAATAACAAGTTCTTGATATATTGTTCAGTTCCAATTTATCATTAAAGGATTATACTGAATAGATTTGAACTTATACTTGTATTTCTTTTCTTTAACATGAAAATTCTTATCCTTAGTAATCATGTATTGTTTTCCTTCTTATTTTACATATGGAAATATTTAATAGAAATATTAGTAAGATTAAAACTGATGAATAAAACATTAGTTCTCTTATTTTAGATTACATTTTATTGTTGATAGACAAAATACTGCATCAAGTCACTTGAAATAGTGCTTTTCAAGCACTATTATATATATATATATGATATGGATATATATATATATGGTTTTATGTCCAGTTCATTTGTTTCAGTTTCTTTCCAGTTCTTAAATCCACTGTAATTGGTTTCCATTTGCCACATTTAATCTTAGTTCTGCCTTCTTTTGGGTTACTGCAGTACATTTTGTTACCCATTTTATCATGTCTATCCTCTTTTAAGCTACTCCTGCATGTAGTTTTCCAGTGATGCCTCTAGAGATAGTACTAGCATTTAACTTTTCATAACATATTATCAAATAATGTAATAGTTCAAGAACAATATGTAAACATTATTGTAGTATATTGTCCACTTTTCCTTTCCTGCTCTATGTGTACTTGACATGTTTTATTTCTACATGTGTTATGAATTCAATAATATATTAGTTTTTGCTTTAAATGAGTGTGTCATAAAGAAATTTTAAGGGACTGGTGGAATGGCTCAAGTGGTAGAGGCCTTCCTAGGAAGCGTGAGGCCCTGAGTTCAAAACCAGTACTGCAAAAGAAAAATTTTATTTCCTTTATATATTTATGCATTTTAATCATATATTTACTGCTCTGTTTCTCTTTATTTCTTTCTGCAGATCTGACCTTCCAATTACTGTCTTTGTTTCAGTTTCAAGAATTTTTAGCAAACATTGTTGTTAAAGTATATTGCAGATCAATTATCTCAGCCTTTGCTCATCTGAATATGTCTTTATTTAGCTTACATTTTTATAGAGTATTTTCTCTGGACATGGAAATCTGAGCTGATTTTTTTTTTCACTTAGCATTAGAAAGTTCTTTT
This sequence comes from Castor canadensis, assembly GCF_047511655.1. NCBI lineage: Eukaryota > Metazoa > Chordata > Mammalia > Rodentia > Castoridae > Castor > Castor canadensis. The sequence goes on from NC_133394.1 coordinate 88,850,376, forward strand.
GCCTGGTGTCTACCATTGTTTCTGAGAAAAAGTCAGCTGTTATAGTTCTCACTGTTCCTCTCTCTCTCTCTCTCTCTCTCTCTCTCTCTCTCTCTCTGTGTGTGTGTGTGTGTGTGTGTGTGTATACCCTCTATATATGTATTTTTTGAGTGGGGAGACCAAAATATATGCTTTTATGATATTTTTTGGTTACAGAAGTTTTCCTGGTTTTCTATGTATCTATTCTGCTCGGGGTTCAGAGAATTTCTTTTATCTGCAGATTTTTCTCTTCCATCAGGCCTAGTAAATTCTCAGAAATTATTTTTCAATACCTCTTCTATACTATAGCCTCTCCTTTTCTTATGAGACATTAATTACTCATATGACAAACTATTGTATATTACCCCACTGGTCTCAGATTCTTTTTTTTTCCCTCTGTTTTTCAATTTGGAAAATTTCTGAAGCTTCAAGTTCAGTAAGTCTTTCTTACACTTTGTCCAGTCTACTTTTAAGCCAATCAAATATATTCTTTTATTTATTTCTTCTTTATGATTTTATTAGAATATTATAGTTGGACAGGGGAATACATTGTGATGTTTACATATATATTTAAAGTATAACTTAGTTGAATTTACCTCCTCCATTGTTCTCCCTCTCCCCCTTTCCCCCTTCTTAGAATAATTTCAACAGGTTTCATTCTTCTATTTTCATATATGGGTACAAAATACAACCTCCATACACACCCTCATTTCGCCTTTCCTTGTTCCCACCTCCCTCCCCATTCTTTATTTCTCATATTGCAGTTTTTCTCTTTAGCTTTTTCCATTTTGTTCTTATTTATAGCTTCCGTATTTCCACTGAAATTCCCAGTGTCTTTATGCATTTATTCACCTTTATCACTAGATTTAAAAATATCTATTACTATAGCTATTCTAAATCCTTGTTTATTAACTGTATTATGTAGACCATCTGTATTGGCTGTGTTTTCTATTGTTTATGGCACATATTTTCCTACTTCTTTGGGTATGTTAACTTATGCTTTTTTTGCTGAACATTGTGAATTATAAAAAAAAAAAGTAGAGAGAAACTGACCTACATAACCTTTATCCCTAGAAAAGTATGTGCCATTTTCTCTGTCCTGTGGCTCATCTATAGCAGAACTGGATCTGGGTTTTGTCATAGACTTAGTTTTATCTCACTATTGGATCAGCAATTTTGAGGGCAGGATCAAGAACTCCTGCCTGTGAAAATTTTCTCTCTGTCTCACTCTTTCTTATAACCTATCTATGAACTTTTTGAGTTACAGAGGAAGTGCCTTTGCTTTACAACTACGGCAATCCCTCCATCCCCCCAACAACAGACTTTTTGTACCTTAGAATACTTGTCTCCATATTGATCCTCATTCCTACAGCCTTGGGCTTGGCAGTGCCTTGCACTCTGAGAAGGTCCCACAGGCTTTGGATGGATCTTTCTGTGGTTTTCAGTTCTCAGGATTCTGCATGCTGCTTGCTACTAGTGGTTGGGAAAGGTCCTGGGTACCACAGGGATATTGTTCTCATTAATTACTCTTGCTGTGTCCAAACCCTCAGTGGGCTTCTCTTCCCTTGGGGAAGATCCCATTGTGCCTTTGGAGAAGGATATGATCTATACCCTCCTGCCTTATGGTTATGTGGAATTATATTTCAGCTACCAGCCTTCCATTGATTACTTCCTTGTTCTCAAGAAAAGCTTCATCCACTGTGGTATGATCTCTCTTCACATCAGCTTTCCTGCCATGTCCTATGCTTTCAGTAGGCTTCAACTTTGTGCTTAGTGAAAGCTGTTTTAGCTGTGGTCATTTCTTTTTATCAAGTATCTTTTCCCCAAAATGTAAAATATTTACATGTTCACACTTTAAAATGTGTTGAAAGTTACTTCATTTGCAGTCTTGTCCATTCTGCTTTGTGCCCTCTCTCTATCTATTGGTGATCAATTTTGTTTTCAAGGCAATTATTATTTTTTCCTTTTAGGATATAAGTATGTATTAGAGTCACTGTATTTTCCCTCTTAGCAATATAAAACATAACATAATATGCATGCTGTGTGCATTTTATAAATTAAAGGAATTTTTTCCTTAATAAATCTTCTCCAGCCTCTACAATGGCATATAGAATTCATCCTCATTCTTTCTAATAGCCTCATATTAGTTATGGTATTGTCTTAGTATATTCATTCTGTTCCTCAATGATGGACATTTGGGTTGTTTTCAATCTTTTGTTAATACCAATAATGCTGCAGTACATATAAATCATATTCTGTGTTTCTATTGCTTATAAAGTTGTATTTCTAACTAATTTTTTATTATTAGCTTAAGACCTAATGCATTATCCATGCTTCAGTTGAGATTAGAAAAAGAAAAATCATTCCTATACTCCCTGTGATGTGTCTAACAAAATAAAAATTAGTCTACAAATGAAATACACAGAATTCTGTTTTGATTCTCTCTCTCTTTCTCTCCGTCTCTGACTCTCTCTCTCTCTCTCTCTCTCTCTCTCTCTCCCTCTGTCTCTGACTCTCTCTCCCTCTCTCTCTCCCTCCTCTCTCCCTCTCCTTGGACTTATGAGGCCCTAGAGAATGACTTGCCAGAGTAATTTCCAGAGAATTGTCAAAATTATATCTATATCTGCATCTACCTATAGATACATATCTTGCTTACAATTAGTAATTTACAAAAGTTAATTTCATATCTTTTTGCTGTGAAGTATGGTTTGTGTTTCATTGATTTCTAACTATGTGCTTAAGTTTTGAGAAATAAAAACATACATTTTGATAGAGTCACTAAAATTTTGCAGGTGTAATGACTGAATGAAAAGACAAAAAAATTAGAAGGTAAAATTTGTAGACAAACTCAGCAGTTCCCTTATGTCATTTGAATGTATATTTGGTACATGGTCTGCCCTGAAAATAGGAAATTTCTAGAATGAGCTTCTACTAGAGAAGATTATATAGGACTATATTTCAGCTCAAAAATTTGCAGTTTTAATTACAGCAAAGATTAACACAGATTCTTTATAAATAAGTAAAAAAGAGGGTGGGTAGTATGGACCTTTCTTTAATCTTGTACCCCAATTGCTACAGAAAATCATCATTAAAAAGCCTATTGTGTTCTCATGTCTCCTTATAAAAGTGATTTTTGGATCTCTTGATTTGTCCGTGTCTATGTCTATATGGATCTATGCTTTGTGTACAATTTTAAATTTGAAACACTGTTGCTTAAAGTATGAAGGTTTAATAACCTCTTTTTAGAAGTGGAGATATAAATAAATCAGCTATCTGTATTTGAAAAGTCTAAACTAAAGTGCAGTTGTTGGCTTTAGCTTGTCAATAGATATTTATGAGGTGAGCATAATCCTATAACGGTTATAGCAGTGAAATACATCCTGTGCAGATAGCTAGTAAAGGATCTCAGGAGCGTTAATGCAAGTAGAATTTTAATGCTCAAGGGATAGGAAATGTGGTACTTGCTTTGGTTAATGCTGCTGTTACTGACCACAGTAAAAATGAGGGGATGAAATCAGTTTTTAAATATTGCAACAGTATTGTGGTCTGTATACTTAACAGACAGAAAACAAGTCAGTTCCTACTGTTATCTGATTTTTATCTCTTGTTGTAATTAACTGCAGAGTAGTAATTTAGTGTCAGACATTTTTCTTTGGGGTATTTCATTCCACTTCCTACTTATTATAATACCTCCCAGGAGGAGGTATTGCCATCAATGATTTCTGGAAATATGTCAATAAGCTTCTCACTCTGATGGATACTACTCAGTGCCTGAAATAAATCACTTAAATGAAGTGAAAGCTGACATATTCTGATTGTGAGTTTACCTTGTTATGACTAGGATTTGATTTGTGACGTTTGCTTGGTACATTCTGTTCCTTCTTTTACTGAAAGTTTGTAATAGAGGAAAACATCCACATAAGCTCTGTTCTAAGATAAACTGGTATTATTTATGCATTTCCACTTTGGAAAGAAGTCATATTGTGCTTACTTTTTCCTAGCAGGCAAAGAAAATGAAGTTAAGTTTCAGTCTTTATACTCAGAAGATTTATTCCTGTAGAAGAACTTTTGGGATTGCATGAAAAATAATATAGTTTCAATTTTTTTAAACTTCAAGTTCATATTAGCTATGTTCACTTAGTTCAGGGTAAGCTCAAACTGATCATCATCTGCACAATTTATTAAGTCCTACCCTAATAAGAAAAGGCAACAAAAAAGAAGTAAATATAATATTTTCTTTTGTATAGGGCAGAGGTTGTGTTAATATTTTATTGGAGGGTTTTAAAGGTTAAGATGAATTCAGATATCCTTATTGATTGATTGATTGATCAATTTGTATTTTTGTGATAGTATAGGGGTTAAACTTGAGTTCACATTTGCTAGGTAGGTGCTCTATTCCATGAGCCATGCCTCTAGTCCTTTTTGCTCTGGTTATTTTGGAGATAGGGTCTTGCTTTTTGCCCTGGCCAGCCTGGACCATGGTTCTCCTATTTTATACTTTCTGCTGTAGCTGGAATGAGAGGCACACACCTCCATGCCCAGCTTTTTCCATCAAGATGGGGTCTTGTGAACTTTTTGCTCAAGCTGTACTGGAACTGCCATCCTCCCAATTTCAAACTCCTGCATAGCTGAGATGGAAAGTGTGTGCCACTACACCCAGCTATTGGTTGAGAGAAGGTCTTGCAAACTTCTTTTTTTTTTTTTTTTGCCCTGGCTAGCTTCAAATTGTGATCCTCTGGATCTCAGCCTCCCAAGTAGCTAGGATAGCAGGCTTGAGCTACTGCACCCAGAATGTTTGGATATTCTTTATGGTTGAGAAAGCTGAGAAGTAAGAAAGAAATCTATATTAGCTTTAGAGAAGAAATATAACAAGAACTTCAAAAGAATAAAAATAAAGCAATAATCATAAGTAAAAGTCAAGGTATAGTCATACCAGAAAATGTACACTAAAGATAACAAATGCTATTAAGACATCTTACATGGATGAGCTTTCTGAAAGCCAAGGCATAAAGAGAAAATGGTTGAGTTATAGCGTTACCATTATATAATACAAAGGAAGCATACAGACTTTCCAGTAATAACTAGCTTTTCCCTAGCTCTGAAGACCAACTTGAATTAATCTCTTATTATCAGTATGCAATTTTCAACAGCAGTTTTCCAAGTTGCAAATTTCTCTTTATATGTCAAGAAGTCATATGAGCTATTTATATGACCAAAATTTAAAGGGATTAAATTATATTGTTGTCATAGATTTATGAAGGCATTTATAAGAGAAGTAAAGAAGCCAAGTCTAGGACTATAGGAAGTTTACTGGTGATTTGACTTAAGTTAGTAGACATTCAAATATTTGGATTAATAGTTATCGAACTACATTTTTGGCACTGAGAAAATCTTATACAGTACAGAAATGAAGCTTTCAGAAACAACTGAGCAGTGCTGCTTAGGTTGAATCAGGTTTGAGAGACCTGCAGTTGTGCCTGCTTGCTCCCTTCATGTTTTCCACAAGAGCACTTGTGGCCTCTGAGGCACTTGTGCACCACTGCGTTCACTTGTTGATGATGGCACTTCATCAACTTTAGAATGAAAAAAAACAGTGACCTAGAAAAATAGTTGGCTAACATTTCTCTTCATGCCTCCTTCTCAAAGAGACTTTCGTCAGTTGATCTGGAGAGAAAGGATTCTAAAGTTATCATTGATATGACTGTAACTTAAGGTATGACTGCTTAAGGTATGACTGTAACTTAAGGTATGACTGTAACTGCCTATGTGTTCACTGAATAGAGAAATATACACCCTAGATATTGGATATGTGATTAGAAAGTTTGATGCAGAGTGAAAATTAAAGAGATTTCCCTATATTGCATTTTATTTTTTTGCTGTACTAGGGTTTGGACTCAGGGCCTACACTTTGATCCACTCCACCAGCCCTGTTTTGTGATGGATTTTTTGAGATAGGGTCTCGCAAACTATTTGCGTTGGCTGGCTTCAACCTCCTGATCTCTGTCTCCTGAATAGCTAAGATTACAGGCGTAAGCCACCAGCACCAGGCCCTTTTAAACACAATGAGCTCCAGGATACATCAGGCACCCTAAGTAGACTGTGCCTGTGTGCAGACATATATGACACACATACACACAAACCCATTTTAAAATTAGCCAATTGTGACCTTCCCAGATGTTTCCATGGCCATCTTATTGAAGCATGAAAATACAAATGCCAACTGTACATTGTAGGATTTTTAATGTTAATTATAGATCATATGTTTTTAAGAAATTACCGAATATAGATTATAAAAATTTATTAATAAATCTACTGAGGCTACATTTATACACTTTTTTTTTTTTTTTGGTGGTACTGGGGGTTGAACTCAGGGCCTACATATTGAGCCACTCCACCAGCCCTATTTTTGTGAAGGGTTTTTTGAGGTAGGCTCTCCTAACTATTTACCCTGGCTGGCTTCAAACTGTGATCTTCCTGATCTCTGACTCCTGAGAAGCTAGGATTACAGGCGTACTCATATACACTCTTAATGGTCAAATGCAACCCAGATACCAGTGAATTAGTTCACCTGTGAGACTCCAAGTACTGAAAAGCTCTGACGCAGCTAGCAGTTAGTGACAATTCCAAAGAGGGAATAATCAACAGGTTCCTGTACTGACTTTTGAGAACAGAAATGTAGATGATTATAAAGAAATTCAATTTTGATCACTGAATTTATTCTTTGCAAACTAATGTTTCTTATGAAGCTATAGAAAAGATATAAAATAAAGCACAAGACATTATACACAGTCCAACTACCGGCAGTCTGTTGGTATGTTGTCTGTTAGTCCTATTAGTTTGGGGGCATATATCACATAATTATAATCATGCATATATGCAATTTGCATTTTTCTTTTTACTTGCCAGTTTCCTACATCTCACAAAGTTTTCTATTTTAATGGCTATATGATAGATAAATTATAACTTAGTCTCTCAATTATTAGGCATAAGTAAATATACATTGAGAGGTTATATTTTTCCCTATACTAAAACTCCTCTGGTAAGTATTCTTACACCTCTGTGCAGTTGTTTCCTTGGGCTGTATTCCCAAAATGAAATTACTGAGTCAAAGATGAGATGAAGCATTTTAAAAGCATTTTTACATAGTTTGCTTATCCTGTAGTTATTTTATTTATTTATTTAATTTTTTTTTTTGCCAATTTATACACCACTAGCAAGGCATGAGAGTTCTTTTGCCACAGAAGTTCACTGATTAGGTAATACGCTCAGTACAAGGTTATGTAAGACAGTTGCATTAAAGGGGAGGCAGATTTATTCCTTTTAAGTAACTTCTAGTAGGAGAGTAAAATATTGCCAGGCTAAGATCACAATAAAATGTCAATTATTGATATATAAATGCACTTCTTATATGCTATAAAACATTTTAAGCTGGTAAACATACTTATAGTGATCTTTTTTAGAGTTCATTTGATTTTTAATATATAAGAAAAATTAACAACTTAATATTTGGATTATCACAATTCGTAAGTTCATGTACTTTAAATATATTTGAGTATAGCCTGAAACCAGAAGTAAAATTATATTTGTTCTGCCCATCCTTAATTTCTTCAAATATTTAAGAAATTTTATTTCTAATTATTTTTGTCATACAAATTAATAGGTTAACATTGATTTCATTATATTCAAGGAAGGCTACATTCCCCGGGCAAAAGAATGGAATATGTTCATAGTTCATTTTTAAACTAATAAAGTCTTAAGGCATTAATTTAGTTCAGTTTAATATGGACAAAGTGTTATTAGTATTAAAGTTTATGACTCTGATTTGTAAGATATCATACAAAATTCAAATAGGTTTTTATTGATTGCCTAATTGAATGAGTATGGGTGCTGCCTAGTGCATCAACGCATGTTTAGAGTTACTTAAGGTTTACACGCATGATTAGAGCATGATTTAAGTCAGGAAAATTATTTAGAAAAATATTAAATTAATTCAAGTTGATGTTATTTTTTCACATTAGTCATGAGAGTGAGGTAATATGTTATATTACCTTAACACTTTCACCACCCGAGTGCAGAGACATTAAGCACTCAGTAATAAAATTGGTAGTTGTAGTAATATGTTGCCTCCAAAATTATTTTGAAGATAATTTGATGTTTGCCTTTTACTAAAAGCTAATAGAAACTCCCAGCTCTATTTTGCCTTTATGCTTTTTTGTTTTTTCATTAACTTCTGAAGTTTCTAAATTTATTGAGTAGTCATTTATGAAATAAAAATAGGCAAAACATACATTTATTTTCCAAGTTTTCTTCTTTAACAGTGTATTTTGTGCTTTAGTTTTTGCCATAGCGTGGATATTTAAAGCAAACATATTTAGAGAAAATAAAGAATGAAAAAAATCTGAAATGGTTTGAGAACAGATATTATAAGAAATAGACAAATCTCATTGAAGTGATAATCCCTACCTAAACTAGAAAAGAGTATCCTAACTTGAGCCAGTTCAGGGATCTGGGTGTGATTTATGTAGTACAGTGGACCGGCAGTGTCATACTAACGAGAGGAAAGGAGGATCCTTAGTTTCTAACTGGAAACTGTTTTATAATTCTTGGCCTACTTATCATTACAACTGGGATAATGCACCCACATAACCTTAATTGAAATGTTAAGAAATTGGCAGGTTCTCTTTGGAAATGTGTAATTCAAACAAATACTCTCCATTTGGAAAGAACCCATCATGGTGGTGTGCAACTGGGAGAAATAGTCAACAACAAGGGAAACTACTGAGAATAAGTCTGTGTATTGTGAAAGCCTTTCATAAAGTAGAACCATAAAGATGATAATCATGATTCCATATCCTCAGCTCTCTCTACTTCTTTTTTTTTTAATTTCTTTTATTCATATGTGCATACAATGTTTAGGTCATTTCTCCCCCCTTCCCCCACCCCCTCCCTTACCCCCTTGCCCCCTCCCACTGTCCTCCTACCCCCTCACTACCAGGCAGAAACTATTTTGCCCTTATCTCTAATTTTGTTGAAGAGAGAGTATAAGCAATAATAGGAAGGATCAAGGGTTTTTGCTAGTTGAGATAAGGATAGCTATATAGGGAGTTGACTTGTATTGCTTTCCTGTACATATGTGTTAACATTCTAAATTAATTCTTCTTGAACTAACCTTTTCTCTAGTTCCTGGTCCCCTTCTCCTATTGGCCTCTGTCACTTTAAAGTTTCTGCATTAGTTCCTTTGCATTGCTCTCTCTACTTCTTAAATGTGCTCCTCATCTTCACGTTTTAGAAGCAGCAGATTGCATAGAGGAACACTTCCATTTTAATTCATTGTAGAAAGAAGCATCTAGGGTGATGACTTTTGATTGCTATGATAGTACAATTATACTTAAAGCATCAGTGACAAATTTCTGATTCCCTAATGTCTTTTCCATTTTGTAGGTGAATTTACTGTAGAAAAGATTGGAATGTACCATCATGCTTTGACCCAACGAAAGCAATGTGTAATTTTATTTCTCAAGTGGACATTGTTCCTTCCTTGAATAATCATTTATTATATCATGATATGAAAACTAAGTATTTTCATGCTTTGTCATAATTGCTTCAATATTTCAATAAGGATTTCTTTCTTCCATCAGGGCCGATGCATAAACTTCTCTCGAGTTCCACATCAGTAAAAGGAAAGCAAGAAGAACAAGAAGGTACCAAGATGGCACATTTTCACAATGCTGATTTCAACCAAATGAAAAAAGTCAAGTACATTTCAGAAACTGTTTGAAGAGCATCTTAATTCTTCTCTGTCAGGACACATTTCCTCTGCCTTCTGCTTTCCTTGCACCAGACATTTTCAAACACTTGGTCTACCATCTTTATGAGAGGTGCTGAAACTCAGTGGTAGCTAACAATTCATGACATTGAAAATAAAGAGAAATGTTCATCTGCATACTACCTACAGTTTCTACAAGAAAGGTAGTTCAAATGTTTAGAAGAGGAAACAGCAGTTATGACAACCATGTAAAAGATAACAAAACTGGGACCACAAAACAACTAGCCATATTGGATTTTTAATGGAGATAGGAGTTTTTAACATGGAAACATGGCACCAATGTTTTTGTATGACAAGATCCCTCGCCATAGACTGAGTATGAAATTTCCCACCAGGCTAAGCAAATAATGGAGTCCATTATAGCTATGTCAGATCATAAAATCCTTCCAAGTCCCACATCAAAGTGTGCCTTACGGGAAGTTTCTGACTAGAAAATCTTGTCATTCTACCACTGGAAAGTGCACACGCATGACAAAATGTAGACAAGATGCCTCAAGGTATTGGTACCAGGCGAGATTTTGCCCTTTAGTTTTTGAAGACACCTTTCTTTCATTATGCACTTGGGACAAGAAAATTAATAGAGCGTTATTCCAAAGGAAGACAGCCTCTAACCAAAGATCCACAGTGGAGAACTCACGATGTAAGGCCTTATTCCTGAGACTGGTAGATTTCCCCCTTTTCCTATGTTTGTGATTTAGTAGTGCATAAAGTATTAATATCTGTAAACATACCTAGGAGTTTATTTTGCTTTTAATTTAAAGGAAGCTGTATGCACATAGCTTCCGCTCAGGGTTTTTTCTTCTTTCAAGTCTCCAAGGGCTCTTCAGCGTCACAAGCCAGCAACTCTCTTTGCATGAAAATTTCAAAGTTTAATTAATATAATTAAAGGCAACAGCAAGCAGCAGCCTGTGAAGATTTTGCTCATCTTTTTTATGCCTTTTGACATTGAATGACCTATTACTGTATGTGCATTACTTGTATTTTGAGGAGTACTGTACCTTGGTTATGATTCAGTAGAGAAAAAAAAGACCTCCTTCAGTTTATAAATTAAATTTTCAGGAGGGCCACCATCAAAAAACATTGACAATGTACGTATTATAATTTTTTCAGAAAAATCACCCTCGTGTCACGTCTACGATGCCAAATTATGTTAGCGTGAGCAGAAACACTGTGGGGGAGGAAGAAGGCAGCAGCTGAAGAAAACAGCTCAAATGATCTAGTCACTTTCGATACTGTACTTCAGATGCGAAATGGATATTCGACTCGAAACCTGACAAAGCGTGCCTGCTTTGATGTGAACTGGTATAGACAATGACCAGTGGCCGGGTCAGTGGGATGTCTCTCTGGGAGCACAAAGGCTTATCAAATGACACTAAAAATAAGTTCAACAACCATCACGTTGGAAGGGAGAAAGAGAACACTTCATGTTTGGCGGGCATGCAAGTGCACAAGATGGAAAGAGCAAGTTGGAGCATCCTGGTATAATTACCCCCATTGTGCTTTAAGTGGAAATTTCAAACGACGGGGGTGATGCTGTTGGTTGGTGTCCAGGTTTATGGTACTGCTCCAAGAAGCCTTACGCACAAAAATAAATATATACACCCACTCATATACATATATTCTTTAGCTTGAATCTTTTGCTCAAGTTTATTTATGTCACTGGCTGGCTGGATCCAAAGTCATGTGTCCACATACTCATAAATAAAAATTTTACCTGTGCCTTTGTTATTTTCTTTAAGCCCTCATAAACCTCATACCTTCTTTGGTCAGTATACAGTTGTCCTGGTTATTTTCAAGGATAAAATTCTAATCAGTTCCAAAATACCCAGCATGTTTGCATATGATACTATTGGAAGAAATCTATGTGTGCAAGTACAACATGGAAGCCAGATAGAGTACACCTGACCCTTTCTTCAATGAGTTCTTGTAGACATCTGTTCTGTATTTGCATCTGGAGTAAGATCTATTGCTACTTTCTTAAATGGGTACTTCATTTCTGATCAATGCACACCCATTGATGATATTTTAAGAGAATCAAGGATGCCATAGAAGCTATGACTATGTTTATTTGATAGTTACTTTAAATTTCTCCAGAGTCATATACCACATTTGTATTTTGCTACATGAGCAATATAAATAAAAGCTCTGCCTTTAAATGGCCAAATAGCTTTCCAGAGATTTGTAATGCAAATACTATGAAGAGCTCTCAATGAAGAGGGATGGGCATTTGTTTATATGTAGACTGAAAAAAAAACCACCATTAATAAAGTTCAAAGACAGATGGAATTTCATTGCCCTTGAAAATATGAACCAGATCTATGCTATGCTTTTGACTGATGAGTCTAACCAGCAAATGAGAAGAATTTATTTTAGTGTCATTTCCTAACCAGAGGACATGATCAAAACTGTCTGTATCTTTCAACCAGGAAAACAGTTTGGAATAAAGCCTTTTAATAAACTTCATGGCATCTTATATATAAATGAGAAAAATAGCTCCTATGTAATTTTCTGGACATGATATTAATCAAGATCTCTCTCTGTGTAAATGAATAAGTCTTATCCATCACCCATTTGTGTTGCATAAGGTTGAAAAAACAATTAAGTGGGAAATGACTCCTAACTTATGTGTCTGCTCTGCCTAGAAAGAAATTTTTGAAGGCATCTATATATATTTCATAACAATGTCTGTTCTTTATGGATTTGATCCATAAATATTTATCTATCTGAAAACTTTGATACTTGGAATGTTTTCCTTAAAGCATTTGGTACTCCAAGAAAAAACATTTGGTGCTATTCCTTTCCCCAAGTTAATTCTATTTTAAAATTTTATATTTTCTTCCCAATGAGATGCAGAGTAAAATTTGAGAGTCTCCATTGACTAGGGAGCAGCATCTGTCATCTATGGTTAATTGCTATTTTGACAAAAATATATAAGGTTTAAAATCCCCTATATTTCAAATTGTTAGAGAAAGAGCCATTTGCTTATAGTTCCCTTGATCTTTATTCTAAACATTTAAAAATAAATTATTCTGTATTTGTTTTGTTAAAATAAATCCTTACTGGATATAAAATGTCAGTGTCTCTGTGAACTTAACTTTATAATCTTAGTATCACTGATCATTGTTTATGACTCAGAGGTATATTTTTTTGCTTATTTTAGAATTGAAACAAAATCAATATTATGGCTCACAAAGTGTTTAAAACATTTTGATTGATCAGCTTACATATGTTATTTTTGAAATTTAAGAAGGCAAAATATAATTAGGTTATAAATACAAGGATTAGAGAACATCATAATGCCTTCCCCCACATGCAAATATATTTTAGTTCATTTTTACTAGATTTTGTTCAGCATCACATTACTTTATGAAATTTTGTTACTACTGGAAAATTTCAATATATTAACATAGCTATTAATGTGAAAGGAAATATAACATTTAGATACATAGAGTAATTCTAATATATCTTACATAGTTAACAGGCAGGTGAGGCTTGAGAACATTGTCTATTTGTAGTGTCATTGAGCTATATTCTTATCTCAGAGCTAGATTTATATTGTGATTTGTGAAGTTCTATGGCATATTTCTAAGAATAGTTTAATTTTAGTATATTTCTATGCTTTCTAGGATGTAATTCAGTCAATTGGATGAAAGAAACACATTATTTTTTGAAAATATAATGTACCATGTCCAGTGGTGTTTTTTTTAATGCACTTTATTTTGTGGAGATGTTCTTGTTCAGATTGCTTTACAATGAGTCAGCTTAGGAGTCAGAGGATGGAGGTCCTACACCATAGACCTAGCCGCCAACTAGTTTGCTCACATTAAACAGATTTCTCAATCATGCACTGGGGATGGACTGAAGATGTCAAAGTTCCTTTCACCTCTGACAACATTTCTATTAATATGATCATATCAGAAGTTTTAGTGTTCATGTTTCTCAAATTTTGAATGACTAACTTCTTTATTTGTAAAGCTTGGTAATATCTCTGTAAACTGCCATTAGCTACAAAAAAGACATTGAACTATAATATATGACTTGATAATTAGCCATAATGGAGTAATTTGTTAGCTGTTTTCTGGGGAGTAGAATTAGTCAGAGACAACTGGTAATATAATTTATAGCTGATAAAATCTCTCAAAAGATGTATAAAATATTGGTAAACACATCTGTATATTTTATACAGATTTTATAGTCTCACCAAATGTACCAAAGGCACATATAAAGAGGTAAGAAATATTATGAGGTATTTATGCTACCAGTTTTAATGATTGGATACTTTGTATACTATAGACATATAAATTATTAAGCTGTCTTTTCCTTAGTCTAAATTGAAAAAAATCCATTTAATTAACAATAACTCTACTTATGTTTCCCTTAGCAAATATTCAGTGGAAAATAGTTTATTTAGTAATTTGACACAACTTAGGATCTGTAGTACATTGGAATTGCTAATCGTTTGCAAAACTACCATAGTCTTAATGAACAAGGATACTGTGAAAGTACTTCAAACTTTTAAAACAGTAGTTCCTAACATTATTTCCTTTATTACTGTAAAGTTATTCGTATCTCAGGTAAACTACATTTGCAAGAATGCAGATGCTAATGGTAATCCAAAGTCAATTGTAAAATTAATAAAATGTACATTTAAGCAGATTCAATTTGACTAGACTACCTCAAATATTAGAATTTCTAACCTTTCAAAAAGCAACCATGGTCTTAATGTAGAAGGATACTGTGACAGAACATATTTCTAGAGTGTCAAGTATTGAAAAAATAATGTATTGCCTTCACAAACTAAATAAAAGTCAAGGTGACTTTAAACAGTTTAGATGCAAAACAAAGGGACTAAGTGCTTCCAAAGTCAAAGGGGATAACAAAAAAAGGAAATTGTTATATCACATGCTAAAACCCAGAAGCAAATATCAACCTATTGGCGTGCTGTGTACTCCACTATCTGATTTGTAAAAGTAATTAGGGAAAGAGAAACTTACAAAATAAAGTGAAATCAACTAGTTCCACCAGATGACACCTGTAAATAGAATTTTTGCCAGTTGAAATTCTGACACAAAATGAAATGATTATCATTATCACACCAAAGTTTTTAGTTCTTTTTTTAACATTCGCTATTTCTAAAAGTCTCTGTTAATTAAACAGAGCAATGACAGACCTTCATTTTCTTTAAATACTTTGTGTAAGGCTGTCACAGAAAAAGAAAGATTATATTTTAAACAATATGTTCAAGTGTAAAAATTTTCAACAAATTCTTAGTGTTTTTAAAAATGGAGGGAATTTTCAGGGCTTTTATAATGAACATCCTGGGATTATTCATAAGTATCTGGATATTTCAGAAAGTTTTAAAAGACTTTAAATTTTAAAAAAGTCAGATATTAAATTGTGATCCATAATCTTCAGTGTACTTTTTCAAGTTCTGAAGACTATTGCTATGATTATAACATTGTAGTACAACACTTAAAAAAGATTCTGATAGCATAAATGGTGTTCAGTGCCTCAGTATACCTATCACCAGAAAGCACTGAAGTGATAAAGTTAAATCAATGATTGTAAAATTTTATTTCAAAATGATAGGCCAGTTCATGAGTGATTTAAAAATTATAACATTTTTTGAGCTAGTAGAGTTAAAAATAGTATATTCCTCAACTTATTACATGGTGGGTATCACTTTGCATTAAAATGTTTTCCTCATCTTCTATAGTCTGTCAGATAAATCTTAACTGTAGGTTATTACTCCATGTGTGTTTATAATCTCTAACTTTGGAAACAGTATCAAATTGAGAAGAAAGAGTTTATACTAGTTTCCTACTACCACTACAAATTACTACAAATTTAATGATTTAAAATAATACAAGTTTTACAATAATAGAATAATACAAAACAATACAAGTTTATTCTCTTACACTTGTGGAGGTCAGAAGTCCAAAGTCAGTTTCTTTTTTTTTTTTTTGCAATTTTTTTTTCTTTTATTATTCATATGTGCATACAAGGCTTGGGTCATTTCTCCCCCCTGCCCCCACCCCCTCCCTTACCACCCACTCTGCCCCCTCCCTCTCCCTCCCACCCCCTCAATACCCAGCAGAAACTATTTTGCCCTTATTTCTAATTTTGTTGTAGAGAGCGTATAAGCAATAATAGGAAGGAACAAGGGTTTTTGTTGGTTGAGATAAGGATAGCTATACAGGGAGTTGACTCACATTAATTTCCTGTGCGTGGGTGTTACCTTCTAGGTTAATTCTTTTTGATCTCACCTTTTCTCTAGATCAAGGGCAAACACAACAATGGGATTGCACTATGAGCACATGATAAAAGCGAGAGCACACAAGGGAGGGGTGAGGATAGGTAAGACACCTAAAAAATTAGCTAGCATTTGTTGCCCTTAATGCAGAGAAACTAAAGCAGATAACTTAAAAGCAACTGAGGCCAATAGGAAAAGGGGAACAGGAACCAAAGTCAGTTTCAATGAGCTACAGTTGAGATTTTGGCTTGGTTAGATCCTTCTGGAAGCTCTGAGGAGGGAATTCATTTCCTTGCCCTTTTCAGCTGCTAGTGCATGCCTATGCCCTTTGACTTGTGGCCTTTTTATCCATCTTCAAAATGTATCATGTAACCTCTGCTTCAGGAATCACATCACCTGTTTTGTCTTTCATTTCCTGCCTCCGCTGTCTTATAAAGGCTGCTATGACTTGACTGGGCACACTTGGATAATCCTGGATAACCTGTGTCAAAGTTCTTAAGCATGACCACACCTGCAGAGTCCCTTTGCATTATAGTCTAATAATCACAGTTTCTGGGGATAAAGACATGAAAATCTCGGAGTGCCATTGTTCAGTCCACCACAAAGCTTATAATAGTTTTCTTGTCATTAAATATTTTCCTTGTATCTGTCACCATAAAAAAAAATGAGTTCAGCTTTCTACATTAGGTCCTTACCTGCCCAAATTCTTCAACTCTTGTCATATCAGTTATGCCTTTTTTTCTTCTTTTCTTTTGCAAAGCAGGGGGAGTGTTTCCTTTTGTCTCTTTTCTACTGTTCCACATTTTACTTGAATTTTCTCAAAAGGAGAAATGCCAGGGGATAAATTCTTGGAAAATGTTTGCTAGATGAAAAACTGGGCATAAGACCCAGAAGCATACGGGCAGAGTTTTGTTGTCATTAGATCATTTCCTTGACCTGTCTGCAGAAGGCCAGAAGTTAATGTTAGCCCCTGGAACACTTCCCACTGTCATGCTGAAAATCTCTTAGGAAGGTTTTGAAATATTACCAGAGACTAAGGACAAAAATAAGTTGGTATTTTAATGCTAACATCAGCAACAGACATATGGATCATCAACAGAATTTTCTCCACCTGTTAACTGTTTTTTCCATAATTAAAAGTGTTTTTGAAAGAAGAGTGATTTTTAACTTCAAATAAAGCTAACGTAATCAAATATTGCTCAAGCAGTAATTGTGAACAAGATATCAATAAAAATGATAAACTCTAAAATGAAAAAAATTAAAAGGGTCAGATCTCTAGATAAATGTTCTCTAAACAGAAATTTTCTTGGCTAGTGCACTGAGTTCTTAGTACATTATTAAATTCCATACATGTAGTAGCAGTTTTCACATTGCTCGTATTTTTCAAATTTTATAGATACATTCTTTCATAAGAAGTACATTTATATATTTAAAAATTCTACAAGTGACTTACAATGTGAACTTTAGGTACTTCATGGTCATAAGGCTATCCCTGAATTCTCATGGGAAGCAATTTGATATCTGTAAATAACGCACTCTTAACATGTTTAAAGAAAACCAGGAAAATCACTTGATAACATTAAAATTTTGTTTCTATATATTATTTTATAATTTTCTAGTATCCTTATATTATTCATTGTTTTGTTTAATAAATATACACTTGATGCATATATACACTATGTATACTGTGCTAATGTGGCCCAAACCTAGGCAAATGCAGTGCCAAATTGTATTCTAAGGATACAGGTGGAGGTTGGAAGGACCTTCTGATGATACTCAGTTAAAAAATTTGATACCATGAATCCTGAGTGGCCCATTTAAATATAAAGTGTGATCACATAAAGTAAGATTTAATGCTAAATGAAGCCTGTTTTATATGCAACCCTAGATAAACTCTGGACCACTGAGAGTATCTCATTTTGCTGCCAGTTTTCACTGTACGTTAACAGTCTTCCCGAGAAATCAAAATGCTTTTAAATCATTCTATTTGTTACAAAACATTACTTTGACTTTACTTACAGATAAGTTATATAAAATTTAATATCCCCTCAGGTTAAACAAAACAAAACAAAATGCTGTGAAAATGATGATGTGAAGGATGACACAATTCTTGGGAAAAGCTGGTTTCTGTAGATTGTTTTCAGGACCAGCTGAAGGGCATGATGAAGATCATTGCTTTAACATAATTTCAGAGGCAGTTAACGTTGAACGAGAGAGGAAAGAAAACCCCAGATATTGAAAGGATGATTGATTCATAATCTTAGCTTTAATTTTGAAATATTTTTATATAGCGAAGTAACCCTTTTACAAAAGAAAACTAAATGAGATCTGTATCTTGCTCTTTACCTTATGGCAACAAACCCCTGGGTATTTAGTTCTATTCTGACATCAGCATTTCCTTCCCTGTTTTATCAAAAGGCCTATACAAATCAGGTAAAGATCAGTGCTGTTATAGGTAAAGCCAGGCATTGACACCTGTCAGCCACACCCAGCACTCTGATTCCTAATGACCCCTGGGGAATGGCAGGAATGGGTTGATGGGAAGAGCCTGGTTATAGGAGGATATTTGTGCTTCATAGCCAGAAGTAAAAAAGACCCCTCCAAATGAGTAAAATGATGAGGGGTCAGGGAGTTAGTTTTCATTAACAAGAGAAAGGAGTCAAAAACTTCCCAAGAGGTCAGAATGGAGCAATTTTACACGTCCACAAATGCAGGGATGAAGCTCAACAGTGAGAACAAAGCCAGAGAGAAAAGAAACTGCTTTGAAAGTACTTACCAGCTTCAGTAATGAATACTGGAAGATGCCCATCTTGTGCCAGTCTCTGCACTAGACAATGGAGTACTGCAGCTGAAAAGACAAACTGGCTCAGCAATCTAACCGGCAAGTGAGGACAGGTGCTAAGCAACAAAATGCTGGTGTTATGAGTTCTGTAAAGGTGAAATTTAAAGTGTGGTGAAAGCTTGTAATTGGAAGGGCTAAACTAGAAGACTAGTTTAGAAAAGGCAGTAAAATGTTTGCTGAAACTGGGAGAATAAGTCAATGGTTTCCCCTTCAATCTTCCCATACTTTTTTCATTCTTCCTTCAGTCTTATCCAATAAGCAATACATTGGCAGAGTGCCTGGCACACAGGAGGCTCTCAATGTACATTTGTTAATGAGTTAAAAATAATTGTTCAGACTTCTAGTTTTTCCAACCCTGAGTAGTCCCTTTCCTTCTATGTCTTCCTTCTTACAAAGAAAAAGCCCTGGACATAACAAAAACATAGGAAATATGTAGTTACAAAGAAGATAGCAGACTATTTAAGACCTGCAGATTGAGGAAGGAACAACATGAAGGTGATACTCTGGGTTTCCCTATTGATTCACAAATTCCAAATTGCAAAAACCTCCAACTGGAAACTGCCAACAGGCACAGATATCCAGTGTGCCCCTCAATAAAGAGTCCATTAAGACATGTAAAGCACACCTAGATGGATCTCATCACCTTGTGTCCCCATTGAGACATGAATTAAGTGACAGAGATTGGCAGAGAAGAATAAAAAAATTCCCAACATTATGTCACCAACAAGAAACACTTCAAATAGAATGACATAGATAGACTGTAAGTAAAATGATGGAAAAAGACAATGTCATGTAAATATAAATTTTTAAGATGCAAGAGTCGCTATATTAATATGGGATAAAGTAGGGCTCACAGCAAAACATTACTAGAGACAAAAAGAAATATAATGATAAAAGATCAAACTTTCAAAAAGACACAATCTTCTAAACACGCACATGCCAAAAAACAAAATAAAACAACAATAACAAACACACCCAAAACAAGCACAACTAGAGCTTTAAAATGCATGAAGCATAAACTGACAGAGCTGATAGAAGAAATGCAGAAACAAATCCACAAGTGCAGCTTCCCAGCTGTAACACCCCCCACTCATTAAACAGTGGAACTAAAAGAGAGAAAAATCATTAAAGATATAGAAATTTTGAATAATACGACCAGCCGGTAAGATATAGTTGACAACAGAAAATGTATTTTTCACATACCCATGGAACATTCAATGGGGCCTATAATATCCTAGGCCATTAAACAAGCTTTGGGAAATTCAAAAGTATTGAAGTCACACAGAATATGTTCTTTGATCATGTGGAATCGAACTGAAATAGATTACAAAGCTAAGAAAGTCTCCAAACAATTGAAAATTAAACAATATACTTATAAATGAATGATGAGTCAAATAGAAATTTAATGGAAATCAAAATTCATGAAAATAAAATTGGATCATATCAAAATATGTGGCATGATACGGGTAAAATAATGCCAAGAAGAAAATCTGCATTATCTAAAGTGTTAGATAATAAAAATGGTATGAAATCAGTGACCTAAATTCTTAGCATGAGAAACAAGAAAAAGAAGAGAAAAATTATGTTCAAGCCACTCAGAACAAAGGAAATGATAAAGATAACATAAGTCAAGTGAATTGAAACCAGGAAAACAATAAACAGAATCAATCAAGCAAAAGATTGTTCATCAAAAAAATCAATAAAATTGATAAACCTGCACCAAAACTTATAGACATAAAAGAATAAAAAGATAATAAATCAATTATCAAAAACAAAACAAGGGATGCCACTACAGTTTTTGCAGCTGTTGAAAATATAAAAGGGGAACATAATGAACAGCTTTGCCTACAAATTTTTAGATGAAAAGAAATGGGCTAATTATTAAAAAACCAAACACTACCAAAACTCAACTAAGATGAAATTGTTCATTAAAGATATTGAATTTTAATTAAAAAAAATCTATCTGTCCAGAGGAATCCAGGCCCAGATCATTTCATGGAATAATCCCTGAAATATTTAAAAAGAAAACCAATTTCACCATCTCTTCTAGGAATAAAGAAGAGGAGGGAGCACTTCTCAATTCATTTTATGAGGCTATGTTTGCTTGGACACCAAACCATCAACCCCTACAAAAAAGGTCCAAATCTTTATTTTGAATAAGGCTACAGCTAATAAGTGAAATTAACAAGTTCACAGTACATAAGAGGGACTCACACAAAAACCAATTGCATGTGCATATATTAACCATAGAAATGTGGAAAAGCGGAGTTAAAAACACTGTGATACTTACATTCATTCCAATTAAATGATACGCTTAGGTATAAAATTAATAAGATATGCACAGGTTCTGTATGATAAAAATTGAAAAATGCTGATAAAAATCAAAGAAGATTTAAAAAACAAAGACATATCATGACACTGGATTGGAAGACTTAATTGTCATAGTAAAGATGCCAGTTTTACCCTAGATACAATTTCAGACAGGAGTTTTGTAGAAATATAAAATCTTTTGCTAAAATTATATGCAAAGACACAGGCTCAAGAATAACTTAAATAATCCTGGAAAAAAAGAGTAAAGTGGGAGTCATTCTATCTAGTATTAAGACCTGCTAGTTACAGTAATCAAGATAAATGATATTGGCAGAAAGACAGATGAACAGAAAGAATACAAAAGTAGACTTTCAACATATGCAAGTAATTTTAGACAAAGGTACAAAGTTAATGAAATAAAGGGAGGTTATTCTTTCCTACAACTGGTGATAGAGTAATTGAATTTTTACTGGTAAGAACATGAAAAGACAAGCTACAGACTGGCAAAAAAAATATTTCCAAAACACACATCTGACAAAAACTACTATCTAAAATACAGAAAGATCTTTGAAAACTTACCAGTAAAAAAACAAACCTGAAAAACTATCCAGTTAGAAAATGGGAAAAATAAATGAACAGACAATTCAGTGAAGAGAATATAAAGATAGACAATAATGAGATGAGAAAATGTTTGACATCATTACTCATTAGGGAACTACAAGTTAAAATTATAAAAAGATATCATTACATATCCTTAAGAATAGCTACAATAAAAATAGCAACACCACCAAATGCTGGTAAGGATGTAGAGAAACTGGATTACTCACATCTTGTGAAGTATAAATGTAAAATGTAAGACTACTCTGAAAAATACTTGCCAGTTTCATAAAACAAAGACAGGTAGTTACCATAAGGCTCCCACATTGTATAACAATGATTTGATTTCTCTGTATATCAAATCAAGCTACTATGAGCATTTATTTTGATTTCTCGAGAAATGATTTTCAATTGCCAAAATCTAGGAACAACCTAGATGTCCTTCAACTGGTGACTGGTTAAACAAACTGCAGCATATTCATACCTAAAATATCTCTTAGCAATAAAAAAGAACTATTGATATACCCAAGATTTGAATGAATCTCCAAGAAATTATATTAACTGAGGGTCTGTCAATGTTACATATTGTTACATATTGTACAACAAAATTATAGAAATGTTACATATTGCACAAGAAAATTATAGAAATGAATTAGTTACCAAGGGTCAGGGCCCAAGTAGAGGAAGGAAGGTGAGGATGACTACAAAATGGCAAAAGAAAATCCTTGAGGAAATTAATTCTTTTCTTTATTTCAACTATTTCAGTGTTAATATCTTAGTTGTAATATTGTGGGAAAAAAAACCTTACAGTTTTACAAGATGTTACCATTAGGTAGACCAGTATAGAGTCTATAGGATCTCTCTGTATTATGTCTTCCTTGCAAATCTACAATCTATAATTATCTCAGAAATGAAGTTTAGCAATATATCATAGTGCACTTTATATTTTGTGAGGATAGATTTCATGCTAAGTATTCTTATCACATGAGCAAAATATGCACAAAAGAACATAAGAATAAATTTAGAGGTAATTGATATGTTTAAGACATTGGTTGTGGTTATGGTATAGTAGGTATATGTGTATGTCTAAAAGGGTAGTCATTAAATGTGTGTAATTTTGTATGTCAATTATGTCTCAATAAGACAAAAAAATTCAATGGCTTATATTGAGTGAAAGAAGATGAAAAATAGCAATTTCTCTTATATTCATATAAGACAAATATCTACATTTATTTGAATTCATATGAATATAAGTTTAGATATGCATAATTTAGACAGTCACATGCTGTGACTAGTGTCTTCTTCATTGTACAGTGTAGGCTCAGGGGTTCTTATACTCATTTTATTCATACCTCTATTTAGTCATTTAAAAGCATTTTGGGAGGTAAACCTATTATGAACCCAGGCACAGTGAAGATTAAAATTTCCAACAGGTCTGACGACAAAGAAAAGAAAATGTTTGAGATGTGTGAATGGAACAACACCACCTATGTGCTGAGAAAAGACTTTTTAAGGAAGGTGGTACTTAGAATGAGACATAAAGAATGAAGATGAGAGAGAACAGCAGATGGAGATGCATGCATAATATTAATGAGGCAAAGCAGAGCATCATCCATTTGGAATTGACACATTTATTTTTGACTACATGTATGATCCACAGCTTATTCAACCAGTGGCCTATAAGTCAAAGAATCAGAGTATTTCAAAAGGGAGAAGTAGATACAATGTATATTGACATCAGGCCATAAATTATTCCTAGAGGGGAAGACATAGAAGAAGGATGGGGATCTTTAGATATCTCTTATATTTTATTTTTAAATAAGAGTTCAAGCAAATATGGCCAAATGTCTACATTTATCTCATCTGGATGGTACATGATTGTCCCATTGTTCTATGTATTTGAAGTACTTATAATAACATAATTCAAAGGAGCTGATCAACTTTGCCAAATCCTGCAGAAGGTCAAGTAGGGTAAGGGCTGATTTAATAATAATGTTTTCTCTGGGGATTTTGAGAACAACAGTTTCAGCAAAATAGTGGCAGTTAGAAGCCAGATTCCAATGGGTCAAAAAGTGAAATGGAAGATTGACCGGAAAGGTCAGAAATACAACTTTGTAGGATCAGAATGAGTTATACTTTTGTTAATGTTTTCTTTTAAAGCAAGGTGACTTGAATAGATTTACAGACTATGGGGCAATAAAAGCAAGTAGAGAAGTAAGCCATGTAATGTCAGAATAAGACCCCTAAAAGAACCAAACAAGATTCAAAGAGGTGATGGATGCCTTGTTAGGAAAAGGGCATGAAATTTCTTTTTGTGTGTATGTGTGTTTGAGGGAAGAAGAGCAGAGGATGGAAACATCTTCTGCAGAATATGTATAGCAAGAAAATAGGGGCTCTTCCTACTGAAGGGGTCATTTTCTGAGATACAGAGGAATGAGAATGGGTGTGGAGCTTGATGAGTGATGAAAAGTCAGGTATATGTTAAAGAAATCAGAAACTACTTGCTTCAAATAAAATGACTGCAAATGGTTAAGACAGCTCCCTGAATTACACAGGCTGATCTCTCTAGAAGCAGAGGGTAAGACTGATTTGGGGTACTAATGTTTATTGGAGATCATTACCTATGAAAAAGTGAAAATCATCTAATGATTTATTGCAGGACACTGAATGAACAAACTGTGAATAATTCATGTAGTTAAAAATAAGCATACCAATCCGTATAAATCCCCAGAATATAACATTCAGTGAAAAAACAACCTGCCAAAAGATATCTGGTATATGATAAGCTTAATGTAAAATTTTAAAAACAAGCAAATAGTATATTTTACATTATAGTTAGAAAGGAAAAGTACAAAAATATCCATGGAATAAAACAGTAAGTTGGTTACCTCTGTTACATAGGAAATTCGAAGGGGTATGAGGTTTGTGAAATATGTGTCAAACCCTCTACTTAACACATGGTAAACACTATAGGTGTTAGTGTAATAACAAACCATGTTCACATATTTTTATTCTTATTGTTAGACAGGTGAATGTTATGTTATTTTCTTGTTGTATGTTTCTTTTTGTCCTCATGCTGAGGATTGAACCAAGGCCTCTTGCATGTTGTTGTATATTTGGTGGAATTCTTAATGATGTTTTTTTAAAGCCCATTGGGGATACTTTTCAACTTTCTGAGAGCAAAGTCCTATGACTTGGTGATCAAATGCAATAGTCAAGTCAGTTATAGCTATTTGGCTGACCACACACACACATACACACACAGCTTCCTGTCAAGGTGACATAAACACCATAACTTCTTTAAATGGTAAGGCCAAATGCATTTGTCTTTTCTCTTTATCTGGTGACTTTCTCAAGGGCAAGGACTGTGTCCCTTTATGCTCTGCCAGCCATCTCTGGCACATTGCTAGTCCTCAATAAATAATAATTAATTCAGCTTCTTTGTAAATAATCACCCATTTATACAATGAATAATCATTAATGATAATGAAATGACTGAGAAGAGTGGAAAAACTTGAAAAAAAATTAAGACATACCAGTTTGTACCTAATTAAATGTAATTTTTATAGAAGACATACTTAGGACTTGTACTCTGTCAATTTGATATAGGTCTATTATGAATTAGATTTTAGGAATCTGTTTTTCTTTTAGTTTATATTGCCACCAATGTCTCAGTTGAACTTGCATTATGTATGCATGTTTATATATGTGCATATACTTGCATATGTGTAAATATTTGTATATGCAAAATGCATATTTTTCTATTTAGATCTATATATCACTAGTCCTCAGCAAATCTATGTGGTATTAAATTTATGGGGTGTGTGTGTGTGTGTGTGTGTGTGTGTGTGTGTGTGTGTGTGAAGATTCCCATCCACTTTTCCATTTTGTGACAATATTGACATTGTGTGGTCTATTTGTGCCCTAGACCTTTGTGTACCACATCCTCAACTATCTCAATGTTCTTGTACTTTTCTTAGGACACAGCACAGTGGTCCAGCACACAGATGCTGGACCTATTCCCAGCTCTATTTCCTACCGGTATCACTTTGGACAAACTACTTAATTTTGCCTTTCTCTCTCTCTCTTTTTTTTAACTTTACTTTTAGGTTATACAGACACTCATTAAAAATTAAACCAACTTTCAGAAGTCCATTTGGTAAACAAAGGATCACTTTGAAAGAGCATGTGAAACATAAACCAATCTGTGTTGATATGGCCACTAACATCTGCTACATTTCACTTTGCTTTTCACTTGGAAGTCTTATCTGAGAGTATTTCTTAGTTCTTGCTCCTTCAGAACTTCAGTTAAAACCAAGAACTGTTCATTTCTTTCAGGATCCAGTATATGGCTCTCAGAAAAATTAATAAGTACCTGCACTTTCTGAGTCGGTGTCATTGAGCAACTCAAAAGTGAACAACACATTCAAAGGACCATGTAATTCAGTCAATGCTTTTATTTATGAGAACAATTTTGCTAGAGGACAAAAGCTTTTTAAAAAGAAGATAACATGTGAAATAGATGTAATAGAAGGAATGAGTCCTTTAGACGACAATGGGGTGACAATAAGCACTTGATGCCATGTTTATGAGTTATTTTGTTATTTTAGCCTAATGGTCTGCAAAGTAATTTAAATTGTTAGGACAGATATTACATGGATATAATAGTGTGCTTGATTATTTCCATTTGACTTTAAAGAAAACTTCAGAGAACTTTCTGAATTATGTTGGATTGGTGTATTTTTAAAAAGCAGAGTTTTCATATGCACACTATTTTTTACATGTTAAGAGAATTCTCTTACTCAAAATGTAAAAACACAAAAACAAATACCTTAATTCAACAGGGAAATTGGTTGATAAATCCTGTAATGAAATGAGGAGTCAACTCTGCTCCTTTAAAACTCACCTTCGTTTCTAACACCTGAGCCATCATTGAAGATTAAAGACAGGGGTCAAGGAGGGCTATTTCTCATACTTTACCTGCTCATTAAATGCCAAGATAGTTTTTTATTCAATTATACATCTGCCAGTGAAAATAGTGAGCAAAGACAACATCAAGGCCATGTTTTCATTTCGATCATTGTTCCCTAGTGAATTACAAGGTTGTGAGTCTCCTACAATAAACACTTTGCATTGACCCAAGCTTCATAAATCTGGCACAGCAGACTGAGCTGCTGAGCTATATGTTGTGATCAAATCTTTCTACCAACAACATTAATCATTTACTCAGGGGGAAGTAGCGGGTCAAGAATGTTCTCTCTGATGCTCCTGTCAGAAAGGAAGTTTTAACATAGGCGTGTTTCCCTCTCCCTTCAGAGATTTTTGTACTTGGCCTTCTCTACAGGTTTTCGAGCTTCAACCTATATTTTAGACCTTACTAGGCAATGCCAAAATGAAGAAAAATATGCAAAGAATTACATATTATGAGAAAAACATCACATTTGTAAGCCACAATTTCTAAAACTTCAGGTAAAATTAAAAAGATAGCAGATACACTTATACATCAAAAATAATTATTTTTTCCACATTTAGATTCACTCAAAATTGGAGATGTATTTGAACTAAAATGGCTTTATTTTTGTTCTGGATATGGACTGCTTCTACTTCATTTTTAAGTGAATAATTTCCCCCCTAAGGAATTACTAAAGTTAACGGAAAACCAGCCAACACATCTGTCTCTGAAGTGTTCCAAGACAAAGATATTAACAAGTCAGGCAGGTTATGCATTTGACCACCAGCATGTTATTTGGAAAAAAAGGAAGATATGACTAATACACAGGAAATTATCTTTTTTGACACTATATTACATTAGAGAACAAAACAAAACAAAAATTAGGCAAGTAAAAAGGAGATGAAATAAATCAGATTGTTTTAGGTGTCACATCTGTAATTACACCATTTCTTCCCATTGTTTCAATGCATAAACAAAAGTGTATCTATTTATTACTAAATAACTACTAAAATAAGTGCTTTTCAAAAAGCATGTTCTTTAAAAATCTGATTTTCATTTACTCTCTTATAATAGTTACAGGTAACTTTAATAAAATTTACTCTGATTTATGTGCAATGTAATAAAATGAAGTGATTAATTAATCTTAAAAATAGGTATGTTTCATTGATTACTGTTCTTTCTGACACTACTGGCTTGCCCACAGAATATTTCTTTCCCCTTCCTTTCCCCCTTTCTCCTTTGTCTTTCTCTTTCTCCTCCTCCCCTCTCTTCCCTCCTCTCCCACCCCCCTCCTCCCTCTCCTGCTCTTCCTTCTCTCCCTCCTCCTTTTTCTTCCTCCTCCTCCTTTTCTTCCATGAAGTACAAAGTGTTTGGGGGGGACACTTAGTTTTAATTCTTTATTAATAGCAAATATGATGACATGGGGAAAGAAGAAACAAAGGGAAGAGTTCTCAGAATTAATTTCTATTCTTACCAGTGTAGAGTACATGTTGCACATTCAGAAAAAGGTTCATATTTTTCTTTTCATCAATTGTGATAATTTTATTAAACCATTTAAATGGAATTTTAATTGTATTTGGTTTATCAGACTAATATCTTTCATATTGCTGGCAGTTTTAATTGCTGTTGATAATATTGACTTGGTAGTTATGCTGTGTCTGAAAATATGAAGATCAACTGAGTTGACTCATTAAAATGATAATAATTTTCCTGAGCACTTTGTGCATAGAATGACTTTGAATCTCATTTCTGCTACTTACTGGTGGCTTTTAATGCCATGAATTCTCTTATCTATATCTGTAACTAAAGATCATTTTTAATACTATTATTTCATAATATACATAGAATCAGATTGCTGAAAGATTTGTTCACTGCTTTTTAAGCCATCTTTAAGCCATCTGTACTGGGACTACATTTTACTTACAATAATATCAAAATGAGTCTATGAGCACTAAAGACATTTAAACAAATGTTGAATAATATAATTCAAGGAACTAAAAACAATACTGATGTTAATACTATTCTTTACAAATATAATGTGATATGATAGTAAAACCAATACTTGTTTTTTCTGTTATAAATAATTCTCGCAAATCATAAAAGCCCAAAGAAATGTAAAGAAGAAAAAGTCTCTCATAATCTTAGAGGCATTAGTGTTACTATTTTAAAATGTTTACTCCCATTTTCTTCTTATTAATACACTACTTTAAATTCAGCCACATGACTGTCTGTGGACTTACAATCTTGTACACACAAAAATAATTTAAATCACACAACACATTATTTGCAAAGATTACTTAGTAAAGCAGGTATTTGACATCTTCTTTTCTCCTCAATTGTAACCCTGGTTATTTCACAAAATGAGGATCATCATGATCTTTTAACATTGAAATATCAGCTGGTCTCCAGGAACATCCAGGGAGAAATTAATTAGTTTTACAGAAGGACTGAGATTGCAGTGTGCATTTTGAGGTTCCATATAGAAGATTATTTTAGATTTTTTTCTCTATGTAGGAATTGATGACAAGAAATGAAAGCAACTGCCTCAAGCAGTGGCATGGTAATTACCACAATATCAGAAACTTGAGTTGATCCATCTTTGAAACCTAATCCAATTAGAAAGTACAGAAATAGCTTATTAACCTACTTGAAACATTCTTCTCGGGTGGGACTTAATGAGATATGGTTTAGATTCTTCCTTGGTAAACATCCTTAAATATTTTCTGAGTGGAAATAGTTAAAAGTGAATTACAATGGCCCTCAGGAACTGCTTATCATTTTTTTCTTCAGTACCATCTCTCAAAACTTAGACTCAAATGTCCAAAACTAACCAAAATGCTGTGCTTCAATACAACAATGCCTTTCTCCTTTTGGGACTCTGCAAATGTTTTGCTTGGATAGTATGTTCTCATCCTTGGCCTGGAAAATTCGTACATCATGCCTCAGGTCACCTCCTAAATGTAGCTTTCATTGGCCTACAAGTTTCAGCTATCTACTCCCCCATTTAATGCTTTCAGACACCTGTGCTTTCCTCATCAGAGGGCCTGCCATTCTGCATTGAGATTTCTGGCTACTTATCAGGTATAAGGATTGAACTGTAACTTTTAGGCTGTTGCACCCCAAACTATATTTTCCATATTTTTCCCCATTTCTCACATGCACTTTGTCTCCATCCGTCTAGATCATTCATAGCTTCACAAATCTGCCTTTACTCTCCTTCCTTTTTCTATTACTATCCCTTGAAAACACTCACATTTACCTAAACCTTGCTTGTTCTTCAAAGTCCCACTCTTTTGGCACCCCATCTCCAAACACTTTTCTAGTTCAAAGTGCAAAACACCTCAGAGCCTTTGCTACAATTATATGGCCTTATAGGTAAGCTGCCATTTTGGATCTCATCTCCTCTTCCTTATAGGCAATAACTTATCATACATCTGTGTACCCTTATCTCCCACCATTTAGCATCAGTGCTTGGAAAAAGTGTTTGTTGTGTAAATGAATTCCCATATCTCCAGGTTTAGACAGTCACATGCCAGCTGCCAAGTGTCTTGCTGTCTGTCTTCCTGGAATGCCTCCCCTCTCTCTCTTCCCGCTGAAATCAACTGTCTTCTTAAGTAGACATTTCAAACATCTTGACTTCTCAAGAGCCTTCTTAAGTCCACTTATAAGACTGATTTCCTCCACCATCTCTCTTTTTCCATGTGTTTCCTTAGCATTTGATTTTCTTTTCTAGAATATAACTTTATTTATGCTAAACTGTATGTCATTTTGGTTGTTTTCAAGTAATTTAAAAGAGATTTGCTTTGTCTCCTAAAGCGACTTGTAAGTTCTAGAGAGGTGATGTCTGATAGGACTCTTCTATGATGGAAATATTCTATATCTGCACTAGTCACTAGATCACTGGCTAGACTCATGTAGCTATTGAGAGCTATAGAAGTGCCTAGAGGGACTGAAGAATGAAATTTTTAATTAATTTAAATTTAAATAGTTATATGTGACCACAGCTTTCCATATTAGACAATGAAGTTCTCAGTACCAGAGGCTCAATATTTTAAATTATTGCCCCTCCCTAGTGTGTCTGGTACCTAACAAGAAACAATACCTTGTATTTGTAAGGTGTATTACAATTAGTGTATGAAATGTTGTGTAATACACACTCCTACTCAAATGGAAATTGCTCTGTAATGTAGACTGGGTGAATATTATTATATGCATTATTGAAATATGATAACTAAGGTGACAAATTACTTAGTTAAGTTTTTACAGAAATCCCTGGCAGATTAGTATCTGCCCCTTCCCATTCTTTGCCACCTTAATTTTTATGATATTATCATTTTTTAAAAAACATATATTGACACTTAATAAAGTGTATCAATAAACTGAATTATTAAATTAAGAATTTTACCAGATCACAGTTAATCTTCATTAACTGTTCATGTATTATTTCATTCAATAAATATTTATTGAACCAGAAAAAGATAGGTGAATATATGCATTCCTGCTGTGAAGGGGCTGGTGATATGTATGTGTTTGAGGGAGGGAAACAGACAGTAAATCAATAAATACGTAAATAAAAAATGAAAAGTACTAGGTGGTGAAAAGGACCATGAAGAATACAAACTGGGCAGTGAGAAAGAGAATAAACTGGAGAAGTCTCTTTTAGATAAGTTCTCAGAAAAGAGTTATCAGAGGGGGTGACATGTGAATAGAGTTCTCAATGGGAAAAGCTGGAAGAGAATCGTGGGCAGAGGGAACAGCATATTCTAAAGGAACTTGATGAGCCTGCAGAGCAAAGGGAGGCTTGTGTGGCTGCAGCATGTTAAATGGGGTTATGGAACTGTCTAAATCTGCTCAGGCTGCCAGAAAAAATACCATACAGTAGGTGCCTTGGACAGTGGAAATTCATTTTTTCACACATCTGGAGGCTGGATGTCAGCGAATAGGATGCAGCATGGTTAGGTTCTGGTGACAGCTCTCTTTTGGTTACAGACAGCAAGCATTTTGCTGTTTCTTTACATGGCCTTTCCTTGATGAGTGTATATGGAGACAGAGAAAAAGTGAGATCTCTCCCTCTTCCTCTAATTATAAGGCCACCAAACCTATTGGATTAGGGCACCACACTTTTGACCCCATTTAGCTTATATTACCTCCTAATAGACCTATCTCTAAATATAGTACAATTGGAGATCAAGGCTTTTAAACACATGAATGAGGAGGGAAAAGACATCTTAGTTCATAGCAAGGGTGAAGAAGAATGGGTTTTGCCATGTGGAGCCTGGAAAAGCATTCTGATTTTATTTAGAGAAAAAAATAAAAACATACAAAATGGGGAAATCTCAAGTATTAACCAGCTTTCTTTCAGCTTCTAAAAGATGTATTCATTCAATGTTGGTTTATTAAGCTCTTGTAACAGAGAGATGCTATGCCAGGCTTTAAGAGTACCAGGCTTTGAAAAACAGTTTAGTGGATCATAATAAAGATAAACATATACTATGCTAAAACCTAGCAATTCCACTCCTATTATTTACTCAAGATATATGCAAACATGTCAACTAAAAATTTGTGCATGAAATGCCTATGGTAGTTTTATTCATAATAGCCAATAACTAGAAACAATCAACTATCCATCAACACAAAGAATAGATACCAAGTTGTGTTGTGCTTATATGATGGGAAAAATATTCAGTTACAAAATTAATGTTACATTCAATATCATGGACAAATCATAAAAATATTACACAGCACAGAAGAAAACAGGTAGAAAAGAGAATATAAATATGATT
This sequence comes from Castor canadensis, assembly GCF_047511655.1. NCBI lineage: Eukaryota > Metazoa > Chordata > Mammalia > Rodentia > Castoridae > Castor > Castor canadensis. The sequence continues at coordinate 88,882,956 of NC_133394.1, forward strand.
GTATTTGTACAAGTTCAAGAATGAGAAAAAAAGAAAAATTCTAGTATGTGATGAGGATTGGGAGGCAGGTGTTGACTGGAAAGGGAACTTACAGAGGTAAAGGAAATCTGTGTCTTGATTGATTGCTACACAGGTGCACCATTTCATCAAATTCTGCTCATAAACTCCAAATATTTTACTATACATAAAATACATTAAAAATTAGGTTATAAGTCAAATAAGATGAGTAAACAGAGGGAAATGAAAAGGGGGAATAATTATGCCTAACAGTCTGACTGAATAGAAAAAGATTGGAGTGAAGTGTGTGATTTAGTCTGATTCTTGTGGGAATCAACCTTGGGCCAGATACAGAGGGTGGGACTCACTTAGCAACAATGTTTGCTCTACCAGCACCATGAACCAAAGTGAACAGCTGCATACTTCTTCCTTTACTTCTGATTGTTAAGTCCAAACAAATACCCCTAAACTAGCAGGAGTTCTGACCTTAAGAGTCATATAGCTTAAATTCTGTAAGGCATCAATTTTCATATTGGTCAAATTCATGTACTAAAATTTGGAGTTTGCTGGCAGGGCAGAGAATCTTCAGTTTTGGAGTACATTTCTGTTGTTTTTCTGTTACATGCTAACAGTTCTAACCTCTAGGCCACAGGGCAGGACTCATCTGTTCAGCCTCATTATGAAGGGAAGGGTGGTTCAACTGTAGTCTCTCAGGGAAGGGTGGGGTTGCAATTATTTTATGCTATTACTTATTAATTTTAAGTGCATGCAGAAGCCAGTGGTTACATTTTAACTTTATATGAAAAATCAAATAAAACAAATGAAAATTAACAAATCTAAAACCATAGACAGAAAGGTTTTGGTCATTTTAGATAAATGTGGGAAAATAAAAATTAACCTACAACAACCCAAATAACTATTAGAATAAGCACTTTCTGCCTTGCATTCCTTTCTAAGGCTCGATCACATCCCCCTGTTTCTCTGGCATGCTTTTTGTTATTCTATTAGCTCTGAAAATATTCATGTCTGATTCTTTTCTGCAGCTAGGAGCTCAATTTATTGAGTCCAAATACCTGTTTATTACTTCTATGGATTCACAATAAACTATAAGGAATATACCTCTATTATTCCTCATTTGCAAATGAAGAAACATAGTCACAAGGAAAGTAGATGGCTTGTCTAAAATTATGCAGCCTGTAAGAATGTTTCTATATTTTGGAATATAGAATATCCTGGAATATCCTCTAAAGGTCCGTGTGTTGAAGTCTTAGTCTCCATCTTGGTGCTATTGGGAGGTGATGGGAATTTTGAGAGGTGAAGACAAGTGGGAGGTCTTTGAGTTATTGTTGGCATGCTCTTGATGACAGTGGGACCCCAGCAAGCAAGATATGAGGTGAGTGGTTTTGCTCTAGCCATGACATGCTGCCTCACCACAGGCCTACATGCAACATGGCAAACCAATCATGGATTACTCTCTGAAACTATGAGCCAAAATAACCTTTTTCCCTTTGTAATTTGATTATCTCAGTTTTTTTTATATTGATGGAAAACTGATTTATACATGTGTCAAGATGTGAACTAAAAAATTGAACAGATATAAGATACTTTATCTTCAAGCTAAGCTAAAACCCATTGCCTCCCTGTTCTTTGATTCGCTCTCTCCTTTTTTAAGCACCAAAGTTGTATCATTAACCCCAGTAAGCCTTTATATATCCAGTTTAGTATCCAATTTAGTGCTTATCCTGGAAAATGATGAATTGCAGACTTGTACCACATTCCTGTGTCTCCATGAACCAAATTTAAAACCTCAGATACATGGTTACAAGGAAAGGCAGGCAAGTTAATAAGCCAGGGGAAGACAACAGTAAAAGGTTAGTCAGATAGTGGCTACAGAAAATCAAAAAATACAAAGCTTTAAATCTATAAAAGAAACAAACAGGAAACCTTGCTCAGGTGGAACCCGGAACCACCTCTCAGAAGCAGTAGCAGATCTTCCCCATGCCTCAACCATTCCAATGCAGTTTTTTGTTTCATTTTCTTTCTGGATAGAGCCACATGTATCTGCTACCCTATAATCAAAATAACTGCACAAGAGGGCTAAGTTCAGACCTGCAAGCCTTGCCTAATCCACCAAACAGAAATTGGACAGCAACTGTGTCCCTCCACCTGGGACAAAAGGCACACAGGGTAGCAAAGAAGCCAGATGGACTTTCCTATAACTGGCTATATCCCTAAAAGAACCACCCAGTCCAGTGGGTGTACATAAATACACTGCCCACAAGACACTTAGGTATGTGGCTCTGCTCTGGGTGTTCAGGTGAGGCCACTCAATGACTTAGTCTCCAGCCCAAGATAAAGGGCAGCCATGGGAGTGAGCAAGTTGGCTAGATACATCCTAAATCCACCACAAAACCCAGTGGGAATATACAAGTGACAAAAGCTAGTCCCCCTTCATTTGCAAACAAAACATTAAACTGGAGGCCTAGGCAGAAAAGGGGAAAAGCTAGCTGTGGACAAACCATGTGTTGGGCAAGGCATGGACTTTAAGAGTGGCACACTTGGCAGAGAGGCCCCTGATCCACTATCTGTGCTTAGAGACTCCTCTACCCATTCCAAAACTGCTACTTCACACTCCTGGAACAGCTCCCCCCCACCCACCAGAACACCTGAAAGAGCATTCCAACCCTTGAGAATTGCTGCTATTTCACAAGATCTGCCCTGCCTCATTCTAGAAGCTGTCCCTAATATAGACTCTTAACCAACCATGGAACATCAAATCCAGGCTGTACCCAGGCAATCTAGGACTCAGAGGGGATATGTGAGTAAACACAACAGGAGAACTGCAGACAGAAAGTGAGGACCAGAGACTGGAGGAAAGATCCATTGCACTGATAGAGCCCACAATCACAAACTGTTCTCCTCTATAAGGAAAATATACTGATTCTTATTTTAATTTTACTTTTTTTTTTTTTTTACAAATTTTAGTGGTTGTTTATTCTGCCTAATTTTTAACTATTCTTCATTTTTCTATATCTTTGCAATCCTTCTCCACAATAATTGAACTATATTCCTGCACACCATTATTTTACCTCCAGCCCACATACCTCACTCCCCTTCTCCTCATCTTCCTTCTTCCATATTTCTTCCCACATGCTCCTATTTTTACTAGCCAATTTTTAGCTCCTACCCAAATAACTTTTTCTAACTCCCTCATGTACCATATAAGAATGCTAGTTCTTTCAGGTGCTGGTGGCTTGCACTTGTGCTCTTAGCTACTGGGGAGGCTAAGATCAGAAGGATGTGGTTTAAGGCCAGCCTGAGCAAATAGTTCAAGACACTCCATCTGGACTGGAGGCATGGTTCAAGCAATAGAGTGTCTGCTTTGCAAGCCCAAAGCCCTTCATTCACACCTCTGTCCCACCAAAACCAAAAATGAGTGCTAGTCCCTTTCATATATAAAATGATTCATGGTATATATTATGTCATCAATGGTGTTTTATTTTATGTAAATACCTGGTTTGGCTTGAAATTGATGAATTTGTTATTACTGGGTTACACCATCTTACCAGTTATGAGAAACAGCACATCAAACCTGCCTCTACCCAGTACAGCTAGAATATAGAGCATAATTCAATGGAAAGAATTTAGGTAATTAAAACTCCAACCAACAACTTGACTTCAGACAAGCAAAATCAACATAGAAACACAAGAAATATGAAAAAATAAGATAATATGACACCTCAAAAAGTCAACAACCACACAACAAAAGATCTGAATGTCAGTGAAGTGGATGAAATGTCAAATATTGAGCTCAAAGGAATGATGACAAGAATGACCAATGAAATGAAAGAAAACATATATAAACACTTCAATGTAATCAAAGAGAATACAAATAAACAGTTCAATGAAATAAGGAAGACAATATAAGACATAAAAGTGGCCATCAATAAAGATATGGAAATCCTGAAAGAAATTGAATTCAACTATGATATGTTGTGAGAATTTTGTTAAATGTCACAATGTACCCCCAGTAGAACAATAACTTAAAAATAGGTTAATGTAAACCTATATAAGCCAAATAAAAAACTCAGTTGATAGTCTTTCCAGTAGACTGGATCAAGTGGAAGATAGATTATCAGGGTGAGAAAACAAGGTATAGGTAATAGAAAAATCAGATAAAGACAAAAATGAATGAAGAAGTATGAGTGGAACATAGAATTGTGGGACTCTATTAAAAGAGACAACCTGAATATATAGGGAACTTAAAAAACTAAATTCTCTCAAAATTAATAAACCAATAAAGAAATGGGCAAGTGAACTAAACAGAACTTTCTCAAAAGAAGAAATTCAAATGGCCAAAAAACACATGAAAAAATGCTCACCATCCCTAGCAATAAAGGAAATGCAAATTAAAACCACACTAAGATTCCACCTCACCCCTGTTAAAGTAGCCATCATTAGCAACACCACCAACAACAGGTGTTAGCGAGGATGTGGGGAAAAAGGAACCTTCTTACACTGCTGGTGGGAATGTAAACTAGTACAACCACTCTGGAAAAAAATTTGGAGGCTACTTAAAAAACTAAACATTGATCTACCATTTGATCCAGCAATACCACTCTTGGGGATATACCCAAAAGACTGTGACACAGGTTATTTCAGAGGCACTGGCACACCCATGTTTATTGCAGCACTATTCACAATAGCCAAGTAATGGAAACAGCCAAGATGCCCCACTACTGATGAATGAATCAAGAAAATGTGTTATCTATACACAATGGAATTTTATGCAGCCATGAAGAAGAATGAAATGTTATCATTCGTTGGTAAATGGATGGAATTGGAGAACATCACTCTGAGTGAGGTTAGCCTGGCCTAAAAGACCAAAAATTGTATGTTCTCCCCATATGCGGACATTAGATCAAGGGCAAACACAACAAGGGGATTGAACTTTGATCACAAGATAAAAGCGAGAGCACACAAGGGAGATATGAGGATAGGTAAGACACCTAAAAAATTAGCTAGCATTTGTTTTCCTCAACACAGAGAAACTAAAGCAGATACCTTAAAAGCAACTGAGGCCAATAGGAGAAGGGGACCAGGAACTAGAGAAAAGGTTAGATCAAAAAGAATTAACCTAGAAGGTAACACACATGCACAGGAAATTAATGTGAGTCAACTCCCTGTATAGCTATCCTTATCTCAACTACCCAAAACCCTCATTCCTTCCTATTATTGCTTATACTCGCTCTTCAACAAAATTAGAGATAAGAGCAAAATAGTTTCTGCTAGGTATTGAGGGGGTGAGGGAGGGGGAGAGGGAGGGGCAGAGTGGGTGGTAAGGAAGGGGGTGGGGGCAGGGGGGAGAAATGACCCAAGCATTGTATGCACATATGAATAACAATAAAATAAATAAATAAAAGAAAAACCTATAAATTATGTGCATAGAAGAAGGAGAAGAGGTGTAAGTCAGGCATAAGAAGTATATTCAAAATCACAATAGCAGAAAACCTTCCGAATCTTTAGAATATATGAACATCCAGGTACAGAAGGACTTGAGAACTCCAAACAGACAATATCAGAATAGAATCTGCCCATATTATATTATAGTTAAAATTCTAAGTATAGAGAATATGGAAAGAATATTGAAAGCTACAAGGGAGAAGCACCAAGTAACCTATAAAAGCAGATCCATTGTTGAGATATCTCAACAGAAACATTAAAAGTAAGTAGGGCATGGAACAATGTATTTCTAGCTCTGAAAGAAAATAACTGTCAACCAAGATTACCCATAAAAGCTATCATTCATACTTGAAGAAAAAAAAAAGCCTTCCATGATAAACAAAAACTAAACCAATTTATGACCACTATACCAGCACTGCAGAAGATACACAAAGGGATTGTATATGCAAAGAAGGAAGATAAATGCAGCCATGAAAATATGGGAAAACTAAATCTCACCTGATGAGTAGTAAAGCAAATAAGCAATAAGAATCAGACACTAAAAAGTAGCAGGACTTACTACATAATTTTCAATAAGAAGTCTTAATGTTAACAATCTCAATTTTTCCAATTAAAAGACACAAGCTAGTGAACTTAATTAAACAAACAAGACCCAGTCATTTGTTGTCTCCCAGGAACATACCTTATTGACAAAGAAAAACCCAAGCTAAAAGTGAAAGAATGGAAAAAGACTTTTCAAGCAAATGCAGCCCAAAAGTAAGCAGGAATAGCACAATCAATCATATCTAACAATACAAACTTAAAGTCAAAATTAGTCAAAAGAGACAAAGACAGTCAATTCATATTGATAAAGAGAACAATCCACTAGAGGATTTGACTATCATAAACATATATGCACTAAATGTTGGGGGACCCAATTTCAGGAAACACTACAAAAATAAAGCTCAGCTAGACCCCATCAAATAATAATGGGTAATTTTAATACCCCATTCTCACAAATAGATATGTTATTCAGATAAAAATTAACAAATAAACTTCAGAATTAATTGACACTATAGGTCAAATGGACTTAATAGCCACAGAATACACATTTTCTCAGCAGATGATGTGACTTTCTCTAAAGTACTTTAGGACATAAAGCAAGTCTTAACAAATATGAGAATATTGAAATCATTTTCTGTATTTCATGTGACCACAGTGGAATAAAATTAGAAATCAATAACAAGAGAAACTAATGTTCTAACATATGAAGATGATACAATTCAATTTTGAATGGTCAATGGGTCATTGAAGAAATAGGGAGGAAATTTTTTTTAAAGTTCTTAGAAACAAATGAAAATGAAAATACAATTTACCAGAATCTTTGGAACACAACAATGGCAGTGCTAGTGGGAAATTTTATAACCATGAGTGCCTCAATTAAACGAATCAGAGAAAAATTTCAAATAAATAACCTAATAATGCATCTTAAGCTGTTATACAAACAAGAACAAGCCAAACCCCAAATTGGTAGACAGAAAGAAATAACAAAGATCAAGGCAGAACTTAATGAAAGGGAGACTAAGAGAACACTACAAAGAATCAATGAAAAAAAAGTTAGTTCTTTGAAAAGATAAATAAGATTGATAAACCTTTAGCCAAACTAATCAAAAAGAAGAGGGAGAGGACCCAACTTAATAGAATTAGAAATGAGATAGGGAAAAACACAAACAACAAACCAACAAGAAAACCCAAAGAAATTCAAAGGATAATTAGGAAGTATTTCAAAGACCTGTGTTTAAATAGGCTGCAAAATATAGAAGAAATGGAAACATTTATATATATATATATGACTTTCCAAAAAAAGCCCAGGACCATGGATTCACTGCTAAATTCTAACCCTTAAAGAAGAAATAACACCAATCAAACTATCCCATAAAAATGGAAGGGAAGGAACACTACCAAATTCACTCTATAAAGCCAGTATTACCCTAATACCAAAGCTGATCAAGGACAGCTTTACATGAACATGTAAAAATTTTCAACAAAATACTTGAAAATTGAATTCATCAATACATTAAAAAGCTCATACATCATAATTAAGTTGGTTTCATTCCAATGATACAATGATGATTCAATACATGTAAGCCAATTAATGTAACATGCCAAATAAACAAAATAAAGAACAAAAATCACACAATCATCACAATAGCTACAGAAATATTTGATAGAAGGAACATACCTCATCATAGTAAAAGCTACATATAATAAACCTATATCCAACATTGTCTAAAATGGGGAAAGACTGAAAGCATTTCTGTTAAAGTTGGGAATGAGACAAAGATCTCAATTCTCACCACTATTACTTGATCTAATACTTGAATTCTTAGCTACAGCAATAAGGAAAGAGAAAGAAATAAAAAGGATTCAAATAAGAAAGGAAGAAGACAAAATATTCCTATTTGCAGATGCTATGATTTTGGACTTAATGGCCCTAAAGACTCCACCAAAAAACTCTTAGACATGGTAAGCACCTAAAACAAAGTAGTGGGATACAAAATCACAATAGTTTCAAAAAATTAAATATCTAGGAATAAACCTAAGTAAAGGGATGAAAGACTTTTATAATGAAAACTATAAAACAATGACAAAAGAAATTGAAGAGGGGTGCTAGAAGATTGAAAGATCTCCTATGTTTATGGGTCATCAGAATTAATATTTTAACACTATCATATTTAAATTAATACTACAGAAAGCAATCTACAGATTCAATGAAATTGCAATCAAAATCCAAATGCCATTCTTCATAGAAATAGAAAAATCTATCCTAAAATTAATTTGGAATCACAAAGGACCCCTATAGCCAAAGCAATCCTGAGCAAAAATAACAATTCTGGAGGTATCATGATACCTGACTTCACATTATACTACAGAGCAATATTAATGAAACAACATGGTACTAGCACACAAACAAACATGTTGACCAATGGAACATAATCCCCACACATATAGTCATCTGATTTTTGACAAAGGCTCCAAAAACTTACACTGAAGAAAGGATAATCCCTCCAACAATTGGTGTTGGGAAAACTATCCACACATAGAAGACTAGACCGCTATCTCTCACTCTACAAAACTCAATTTCAAGTGGATCAAAGATCTTAATGTGAAATAAGAAACTTTGAAACCGCTAGAGGAAAATATAGGAAAAACCCTTGAAGATTTAGGCATAGGTAATGCTTTTCTGAATAGAAATCCAGTTGGTCAGAAGATAAGAATAAGATTTGAAAAATATGATTGCATCAAATTGAAAAGTTCTGTGAAGAAAAAAAAAATTATTGCCAGAATCAAAAAGACAACTATAGAATGGAAGAAAATTTTTTTCAGTTATTCATCAGATAAAAGATTCATACTCAGAATATATACGTATGTGTGTATGTGTGGGTGTGCGTGTGTGTATATATATCTAGATATATATATCTATATATAGAGAGAGTGCTCTAAAAATTATATTAAACACCAAAAGAATAAGTAATCCAATTAATAAACAGGAAACTGAATTGAATAGATCATTTATGAAAGAAGAAGTATAAATGACTGATAAATACCTGAAGACATGATCAACATCATCAGCCATAAAGAAAGTGCACATCAAAACATCATTGGGATTCAATATCACCCCAGTCAGGATGCCTATCATCCAGAAAGCAACAACATACTGGTAAAGATGTGGACAAAAAACGACATTTATACACTGCTGGTGGGATTGTAAATTAGTGTAGCCATGGTGGAAGCCAGTATGGAGGTTCCTTAAAAGACTAAAGATGGAAATAAAAGAGTATAAGTCAACATACAGTCAAGGTACATGCAACCCATATTTATTGCAACATTATTCACAACAGTCAAAATATGGAATCATCCTAGGTGCTCATCAACCAATGAATATATTTAAAAAAATGGAGGTCTTAAAGACCAAAAATCGTATGTTCTCCCTCATATGTGGACATTAGATCAAGGGCAAACACAACAAGGGGATTGGACTATGAGCACATGATAAAAGCGAGAGCACATAAGGGAGGGGTGAGGATAGGTAAGACACCTAAAAAACTAGCTAGCATTTGTTGCCCTTAATGCAGAGAAACTAAAGCAGACACCTTAAAGCAACTGAGGCCAATAGGAAAAGGGGACCAGGAACTAGAGAAAAGGTTAGATCAAAAAGAATTAACCTAGAAGGTAACACACACGCACAGGAAATCAATGTGAGTCAATGCCCTGTATAGCTATCCTTATCTCAACCAGCAAAACCCCTTGTTCCTTCCTATTATTGCTTATACTCTCTCTACAATAAAATTAGAGATAAGGGCAAAATAGTTTCTGCTGGGTATTGAGGGGGGGGAGCGGGAGGGGGTGGAGTGGGTGGTAAGGGAGGGGGTGGGGGCAGGGGGGAGAAATGAACCAAGCCTTGTATGCACATATGAATAATAAAAGAAAAATGAAAAAAAAATGGAGGAAATCCAAAATGGGGCTAGGATAGGGAATCAGAAATCCTAAGCTCCATGACCCCAGAAACCTCCTTGAGACATTGGAGCTACACTTGGGTAATTCTGGTTGCTCCTTGGCAAAATAATAACTGCCATCACATTAGGTGCAGATAAAATTCAAAAACTGACCTTTAAATAAGCTTTTAACTGCAACTAACAGCCATGGAAATGCTCTGCAGCACAGTCAGCAAAGCAAGTCTGGCCCTAGGCAAAAAAAAGCCCCCCCTCTCAGCCATTTCTCCCTTTTTCCCCCCTCTTTCTTTTCTTTCTCCCAACAAGCAGAAGAAAGAGCATCAATCATTATCAAACTGTGACATCCTGGACCCCTAGCCCATAGACAGCCTCCCTATGCCACACCACACTGAAAAAAAGTGGGCCAGCCAGCTCCAAAGCTGCTTGCATGAAACTGCAGAATGAATAGATGAGCATCAGGCACCACACGTGATCCCCATATGAGCCACCTGGGAAAATAATCCAGCACAGCTCCTGGGCAGACTGAAACCCTCACCCAGCAAGACTGAAAAACGTAAACAGTGAACTGTAATCTAATACCGGCAGTGGAGGAATTGTTGGAATGATAAACCTGTCCCAGAGAATGGGGGTGGGGCAAGGAGTTGAACTCTCAGTGAGTGCCAGAACTCTCAGTGAACTAACACAGGTAAAGCAGTAAAGGCTGCGAGCGGGACTGGGGTGACAAGCCAATCTCCCAGAGGAGCTTCCAGCACCCAGCAAAGATCAGAAAAAGCAGAAAGGTGGAGAGTGAGGGTGGGGTAAAAAGCCAACCTCCCAAAGCAGGGCAGGAGGTGGATCCTGGAGCTTATCTCCAGAACAGAGGGCAGCATTCAAAACTGAGTTGCCTCACCTTGCTGGGGGAGGAACTGACCAAACAGAGCTGCAGCTGAAGGGCAACACAGTTCCCACATGGTGAAAACAACAGCTCTGACCACCTGCTTGAGCTGGCAGTCTTACCTCACTTCACAATTCCAACTAATCTTGTGGACAGAAGAACCAATGGCTACACCCAGCCAGTTACCTGGTGAGACCACATCAGAGGTTCCGCTTGTATATCAATACCAGGATTGGACACCTAAGGAATAAGTCCAGAGCTTTTACCAAAAGACTGAACTTTCTGTGGTTCCTGAACCTGGTGTTTTTTTATTGTGTTTCCATTTTTAAACTTTTCATTATTCCTGTATTATTAACTTCACCATCACTATTCTCTTATCCCTATTCTTACCCTTTTCACTTTCTCTCCTTTTCCTGTGCTACAATCCATTGTTCTCCCTCCCAACTTCTCTTTCTGCCCCTTCTCATCCACCCAAACCTGTCACCACACTACCCCTCCTCCTGCCTTCACACTCACCACCCACTGACTAGCCTACTGTACCAACTGTACACAACTCCAGTCCACTGCAATCCCTGACACAAGCACCCTCCACTAAAAAAACAGAAATACACACAAACACAAACAAAAGCCACAAAACTCAAAAGCCCCCCGACCACTTCCCCCACCCACCCACCTCTTTTCCTGCCTGGTTTTTAGTGCCACCTTTACCAATTCCCCAAAATCTACAGCCTAATAACCATTACCCCAATTCCCATTGTTTATAGATACTATCATCAAGGGGTTTTCAATATAATTTGTGAACAACTGGTCTGGCATTGAACCTATGCATTTGTTGTTGCCAAATTATACCTCCAGGACAGGGACAGAAAGAACACATCAACCTAGCTAACAACCAAGTCAGTCACAACACAAAAATTAAATCATGGAAAGAAATTAGGCAATCAAACCACCAACTAGCCTATCAAAAACATAGTTGTACAACACCAGTGGAGTGATGGGAAGAAGAAGGGATGCAAGCCACTCTCTTCAAAACAATGATTCAATACAGGATTCAGTCAGAAATGAAGAAAATGGATACACAGTTCCTGACCTACACAAAACAATGATAAATGTCATGAAGGAGCCCAGTGACACCCACATAAAAGCCCTCAAAGAAGAAATCTTGAAGATATCACTAAGAAACTCATGGAGAAGATACTAGACATGGTTAACCAGAACATACAAGAGGTGGGGGCAGGGGGGGAGAAATGACCCAAGCCTTGTATGCACATATGAATAATAAAAGAAAAAAAAAAAGGAGAATTAACCTAGAAGGTAACACTCACGCACAGGAAATCAATGTGAGTCAATGCCCTGTATAGCTATCCTTATCTCAACTAGCAAATACCCTTGTTCCTTCCTATTATTGCTTATACTCTCTCTTCAACAAAATTAGAAATAAGGGCAAAACAGTTTCTGCTGGGTATCAAGGGGGTGGGGGGGAGAGGGAAGGAGCAGGGTGGGTGGTAAGGGGGGTGGGGGCAGGGGGGCATTGTACGCACATATGAATAATAAAAAATCTAAAATAAATTAAAAAAGAAATTTCAAAACACCAAAAATAAAAAACATGAGAAGACACAGAAACAAACAAAGGAACTAAGAGAAAACTTCAACAAACACCAAAGTGAAACAAAGGACACTGTAAAAAGAGAGATGTATGATTTAAAGATGACAACACAAAATATAAAAGAGGAGTTGATCCCTGTACAGCTATCCTTATCTCAACCAGCAAAAACCCTTGTTCCTTCCTATTATGGCTTATACTCTCTCTACAACAAAATTAGAGATAAGGGCAAAATAGTTTCTGCTGGGTATTGAGGGGGTGGAGAGGAGAGGGAGGGGGCAGAGTGGGTGGTAAGGGAGGGGGTGGGGGCAGGGGGGAGAAATGACCCAAGCCTTGTATGCACATATGAATAATAAAATAAAATAAAAATAAAAAATAAAAAAAATTAAAAAAAAAAGAGGAGTTGAACAAAGATATTGAAAAACTCAGAAAAAAGAATCAAACAGTAATCCTGGAAATAAAAATTCCCTTTAGTCAAACAAAAAACACAGCAGAAGGCCAGCCACTCCAGCAGACTAGAACAAGTGGAAGACAGAATCTCAGAACTTGAAGATGAAACAGAAATTAAAGAAAAAAACAGAAGAAATCTTAGTCAAACAACTCAAGAGATGTGAAAAGAATATGCAAAACTCAGTGACTATCTCAAAAGACCAAACTTGAGAATCATGGGCATTGAAAAAGGAGAAGAGGTGCAAACCAAAGGGATACGCAATATATTCAATAAAATAATAACAGAAAAATTCCCAAATCTCAAGAAAGGTTTGCCCATTCAGGTACAGGAAGCCTCCAGGACACCAAACAGACTTGAGCAAAATAAAACCTCCCCACGGCATATTATCATTAAAACAACTACCACAGAGAACAGAGAAAGAATATTGAACACTGTAAGAGAGAAAAACCAAATAATATAAACATAAACCCATCAAAATAACAGCAGATTTCTCAACAGACACCTTAAAAGCAAGAAAGGCATGGAGTGAGGTATTCCAATCACTGAATGAAAATAACTTCAACCCTAGGATACTTTACCCAGCAAAATTATCATTCAAAATTGATGGAGCAATAAAAATCTTCCATGATAAACAGAAACTAAAACAATACCTGACCACCAAGCCACTGCTACAGAAGATTGTACAAGGAATTCTGCACACAGAAGATGAAAGCAAACAAAATGAGAAGAGGACAAGAAGTATAAAACCACAGGAGAAGAAAAGACAAGTAATCAGAGAGTAGCATTGATTTGACTGCACACAATCAAATCCTTAAACAACAAAAACAATTAAATAGCAGGAATCACCACTTACCTACCAATGTTAACATTGAATGTCAACTGACTCAACTCCCCCATCAAAAGACACCATTTGGCAAATTGGATTTAAAAAGGAGATCTGACAATCTCTTGTTTACAAGAGATCCCTCTTACTGACACAAAATAAACACTGGTTTATGGTGAAAGGATGAAAGATTTACCAAGCTAATGGCCCCTGAAAACAGGCAAGAATAGCAACACTTTTATCAGACAAAGTAGTTTTCAAACCTACATTGGTAAAAAGAGATAAAGAAGGACATTTTATACTAATAAAAGGGTAAATACATCAAAAGGAAATAACAATTATCAACATATGTGCACCCAATGTCAGTGCACCCAGTTTCATCAAACATACACAAAAGGACTTAAAAGCACATATAGATTCCAACACAGTGGTAGTGAGAGGCTTTAATACCTCTCTGTCACAATAGATGGGTCATCCAAGCAAAAACACAACAAAGAAATCTTAGAACCAAAGGACACCATACATCAAATGGACCTAACTGATGTCTACAGAATATTTCATCCAACAACAGCAAAATATATGTTCTTCTCAGCAGCCCATGGAACTTTCTCCAAAATAGATCATATCTTAGGGCACAAAGCAAGCCTCATCAAATATAAGAAAATAGAAATAACCTGCTGCATTCTATTGGATCACTATATATTAAAACTAGAACCCAACAACAAAAACAACAGCAGAAAATATGCAAATAATTGGAGGCTGAATAAACACATTGCTCAATGATCAGTGCATTATAGCAGACATAAAAAGTTTCCTGCAAGCTTATGAAAATGAAAACATCGCATACCAGAACCTATGTGACACAGCAAAGGCAGTCCTAAGAGGAAAGTTTATAGCCATGAGTGCATATATTAAAAGAACAGAAAGATCTCAAATAAACAACCTAATGCTACATCTCAAACTCCTAAATAAACAAGAACAAGCAAAACCCAAAACAAGCGGGAGAGAAATAATAAAAATAAAGGCTGAAATTAATGAGAGACCAAAAAAAACCATAAAAAGAATCAATGAAACAAAGAGCTGTTTCTTTGAAAAAATAAACAAGATTGACAAGTCATTGGCAAATCTGAATAAAAGGAGGAGGGAAAAGACCCAAATTAGTAAAATCAGAAATGATGAAAGAGAGATAGCACAAACACTAAGGAAATCCAGGGAATCATCAGAGTCTACTTTGAGGACCTATATTTCAATAAATTGGAAAATCTTAAAGAAATGGACAAATTTCTAGATACTTATTATCATCCAAAGCTGAACCAAGAGGATATTAACCACCTGAACAGACCTATAACACATAATGAAATTGAAGCAGCAAGTCTCCCAAAAAAGAAAAGTTCAGGACCTGATGGATTCTCCATTGAATTCTACCAGACCTTCAAAGAAGAACTAATACCAACACTCCTTAAACTTTTCCATGAAATAAGAAAGGGAAGGAACACTGGCTATTCTATGGCATTACACTCATCCCAAAACTGGACAAGGACACATCCAAAAAAGAGAACTACAGGCCAATCTCAGTGAATACTGATGCAAAATTCTTCAATAAAATAATGGCAAAAACAAATACAACAATATATCAGAAAGATCACTCACCATGACACCAAGTTGGCTTCATCCCAGGGATAAAGGGATGGTTCAACATATACAAATCTATAAATGTAATACAGCACATTAATAGAAGCAAAGACAAAAACCACTTGATCATCTCAATATATACAGAAAAAGCCTGTGATAAGGTTCAACACCTCTTCATGATAAAACCTCTAAGAAAACTAGGAATAGAAGGAATGTTCCTCAACATTGTAAAGGCCATATATGACAAACCTACAGCCAACATCATACTTAATGGGGAAAAACTGGAACCATTTCCACTAAAGTCAGGAATGAGACAAGGATACCCACTTTCCCCAATCCTATTCAACACAGTCCTAGAATTCCAAGCCAGAGCAATAAGGCAAGAAGAAGAAATAAAAGGAATACAAAGAGGTAAAGAAGTAGTCAAACTATCCCTATTTGCAGATGACATGATCTTTTACCTTAAAGACCAGAGGAAAACTCCACCTAAAAATTCCTAGACACTATAAACAGTTTCAACAAAGTAGCAGGATACAAATCAACTTACAAAAATCAGTAGCATTTCTGTGCACCAACAATAAACAAATTGAGAAAGAATATAGGAAAACAATTCCATTTACAATAGCCTTAAAAAAATCAAATGCCCAGGTATAAACTAACAAAGGATATAAATAATCTCTACAAACCACTGAAGAAAGAGACTGAGGAAAACTACAGAAGATGGAAAGCTCTTCCATGCTCATGGATTGGCAGAATCAACATAGTAAAAATGGCTATACTACCAAAAGCAATCTGTATGTTCAATGAAATTCCCATCAAAATCCCAATGACATTCATCACAAAGATTGAAAAATCTACCCTAAAGTTCATTTGGAAACACAAAAGACCACGAATAGCCAAGGCAATATTGAGCAAAATGAGCATTGCTAAAGAGTCATACCAATAAAAACAGCATGGTACTGGCACAAAAACAAGTATGAAGACCAGTGGAACAGAACAGAGGACCCACATATGAATCCACACAACTATGTCCATCTTATTTTGGACAAAGACACAAAAACATATGATGTCCATGCTTGTCATTCTGTATTAGTTCAACTCAAAGTGGATTATGAACCTTAATATCAGACCTAAAACCTTGCTGTTAGTACATGAAACAAGTAGAGAATACCCTGGAAGCAATAGGTATAGGCAAGGATTTCCTCAGTAGAACCCAGCAGCTCAGCAACTAAGAGAAAGGATAGACAAATGGGACTACATGAAATTAAAAAGCTTCTGTACAACAAAAGAAATGGTCTCTAAACTGAAGAGACCACCCACAGAGTGGGAGAAAATATTTGCTAGCTCTGCATCAGACATTGGACTGATAACCAGAATATACAGGGAACTCAAAAAACTAAACTCTCCCAAAATCAATGAACCAATAAAGAAGTGGGCAACTGAACTAAACAGAAATTTTTCAAAGGAAAAAGTCCAAAAGGTTGAAAAACACATGAAAAAATGGTCACTATCCCTGCCCATAAAGGAAATGAAAATCAAAACCAAACTAAGAGTCCAGCTCACTCCTGTTAGAATAGCTAACATCAAGATCACCACTGACAACAAATATTGGCAAGGATGCAGGGGAAAAAAGGAACACTCATACACTGCTGGTGGGAACGTAAGCTAGTTTAATCACTTTGGAAAACAATATGGAGGCTTCTTAAAAAACTAAACATAGATCTGCCATACGATCCAGTAATACTACTCCTAGGGAAATACCTGAAGGAATGAGACTCAGGTTATTCCAAAGGCACCTGCACACCCATGTTTATTGCAGCACTATTCACAATAGCCAAGCTATGGAAACAGCCAAGATGCCCCACTACTGATGAATGGATTAAGAAAATGTGGTATTTATACACAATGGAATTTTATTCAGCCACAAAGAAGAACGAAATTTTGTCATTTGCAAGTAAATGGAGGGAACCAGAGAACATTATCTTAAGCAAAGTTAACCAGGCTCAGAAGGCCAAAATCGCAAGTTCTTCCTCATATGTGGATTATAGGCCTAAAACAAATTCAGTAATATTATTAGACATGGGCCACACACTAAGGGGAGAACACACACAAGAGGAATAGGAAAAGGGAAGGAAACATAAAGCTTGAAAGTGCTTGATGTGCCCACTATAAAGGAGCTAATAAAGTAATGTTAAAGTGGCAGAGGCCACTATGGGAAGGAGACCAGGAAATAGTGAAGAGGTCTGGTACAGATGAACCAATGTGGGTTGTAATACACAAGTGAATGGAAGCAATGCTAGGAATCTTCCTGTATAACTATCTTTATCCCAAACTAACCAAAAACACTGTCTTTGTTATTATCTCTTGTGTTTTCTCTTCAACGAAATTGGAGAAGAGGGCAGAACAGATTCTGCTTAGGAGGCCAGCAGTGCAGGAGTGGGGGGGTGGCGGGAAGTGGGAGAGATGGCCCAAACAATGTATACCTATGTATGGATATGTAAAAATGATAAAATAAGAGAGAAAGAAAAAAGAAGAATGAAATTCTCATATGTGGAATCGAATCCTTAAAGTCACATGACAGAAATGTCAAACGAGTTCTGTTTGGGGGTGGCTAACAGTGGAAGTGGAAAGAAAGAGAGGGTGAAGGGGGTGAATATTGTTGAAGTACCTTATACACGTGTATGAAAATATAACAATGAAACCTGCTGAAATTATTTTAAGAAGGGGTAGAAGAGGTAGGAGGGGAAGGGATAGGAGGGGTGAATTTGATTTGGGTACATTGTATGTATGTACGAAAATATCACAAGGAAACCCTTTTATACAAATAATGTATGCTGATACAAAATGTAAAAAGAGATAAGACTAAAAAACTTTATTTTACAGATTAAAAAACTCTAAAACACTATGGTTCAGAAGGCTGATACTCCCAGGATTTTACAGCCAGAAGAAAATCATGAGGTTGACTGTATCTGAAGTCTTATTACCCATCTTCCCTAGTTATGAGTCCTTCTATTTAAAAGATAAACTTTTAACATAGACCTTATTCCAGGGTAATTTGGATTTAGGTAAAGTACTAATCTCCAAATTGTGAAATTCCAGCCATCTGAGGAAGTTAATGGAGAAGTAATACCACATAGTAGCCCCTTGTTCCCCTTCATATAAGGCTGATGCTGTGCTCAATGTAGCATTGAGACTACTCCCACCTCTGTGTCCTCCTTCGTACATTGCCCAGGAATCAATGTCTACTGGACATGTATGGTGATTGCTATCTGAATGCTATTTTACATTTGATTCCTTGGCCTATTTATAACACCACTACTACTACTCAATCCATTTGGAAATCCTTTAAAATTCTGTTCTTTCTTAAGTCTGAACTGGATAGTTCAAATAAGATACTACATCAGCCTTCAGAAACTGATATAGGGAAGGGATTTTTAATGTATCTTTGGATTCCATTCCAGAATATGATTTACCTAACTAGGGTTTACTTTAGGTAATTTAAAAATAGTTTGCATTCTTTTGGAAAATATATGAAAGGAACCAAGACGAGAGTTAGAGGTTAAGGGAGAGCCAAACAGTATGGACATAATTGAAATAACATGGGATTCTAAATTATTACATATTATATATTTTTCAAAGTTTTGAAACCTCATTACTGTTCTTCTGGTTAATACAATATTTTACATTTCCTTAGGGAACTTCTCTTTAATATCAAGATATTGAACTTGAGTTCTATGATTTTTTCCTACAAACCATTTTATCTTTTCTATACTGTAATAGGCTATGCCTACAATATTATGAGTTTTTAAGTATATAGAATTATGACATATTTACTACTTCATTTATTCATTTTTTTCTTCCACAAATATTTATTAAGAACCTGCTAGGTGCCAGACACTATGCTGGTGTTGGGGATAAATAAGACTCAGCCCCTTAAGAATTGAAAACAACTATGACAAAGTTCAATAAAATTGTTACAGTTGACAAACTTCCCAGAGATGACAGATCACAATGTCTCCTCCTTTCATTACAAGACATTTGAAAGATCTGCTAACCTCACAAGCCCCAGTAATACATCTCCTCTCATGAAGTTCTTGGACCTTTCCTATAACTTCTTCAGAACCAGGAAGGTTTCTGGTGGGTTTTTTCTTTTGTTATATGAATGAATAATACAGCAGACAACCAATAGCTAGATTATATTTCCTGCTGTCCTTCCAAAGCTGTATAGCCCAAAATAAAGGTGCTGCGGAGGTGGAA
This sequence comes from Castor canadensis, assembly GCF_047511655.1. Classification (NCBI taxonomy): domain Eukaryota; kingdom Metazoa; phylum Chordata; class Mammalia; order Rodentia; family Castoridae; genus Castor; species Castor canadensis. The sequence continues at coordinate 88,902,549 of NC_133394.1, forward strand.
AACCCAATTTCCATTCTAAGTTTCACACAGTGGGTTTTAGTCAATTAAAATTTCTGTTCCTAAGATACAGTTGCTCATGAAGGCAAGTAGCACCCACATTTTTTTGGAAACAATGAACTTATAGAGGAACTTTCTATGCTTTATACCTATTTGAGACCTCGGGGATTCTGCTCCATTGCTGAGGGTGTCATAAAGCTGGTGTTTTCTTCTTTCCCAGGCATCAACCTCTTCCTATTACCTGGGTTTTGACTCCTCTAAACAACACAACAAAGATCTTGGGGGTTGGGTGGGGGAACAACATGTTTCTTGTTCTTTTTATCCTCTCTAATACATTGGAACTAGGCCATCTGGCTGCCTTTTGGGTAAATCCATTTTATAACAAGATTTTTTTTTTTTTGGTGATTCAGTAATTAAAACCCCTTGGATAGGGTTCAATATGGACCTGCCTTATGCTGAATTTTGCTTTATAGCAAACTGTTAGTCACAGGTGCCAGTGAATTTATAAATGAGAATGAAAAATCTCTTATAGATTTTAGAATGTTAGTCATCTCTCAGTTTCTTTCGACTTATGTCCACTGTTCTCTAGAGGTGAGTAAGGTCAGAATATGCTTATAATTGCCCCTGGTCTAGCATTGTTAAGAATTTCATCTCTCATATTTATCCTAAATTTGAACTACTAGTGTTGAAAATAAGTCTTAATGTTGTTAATCATGGCTAAAGTGTAGTCAAATATCACAGTGGACTTGCTCATCCATTCATTCATTAAGTGTGTGTTGGATGTCAGGGTAGGAATTCAGACATAATTGGAGAAACATGTGAGCTCATCATCACCAAAAAGAATCGGCAGAGACCCAATATTCCTTTAGAATTTTGATGTTATCCAGGACTTCACACATTAAAATATCATTTGCTGTGGCATTATCTTAAGAGTATTTTCTGAACTTCATTTCTTTGAGCAATTTACCTTGTTATAACTTAATGCAAAAAAGTATAAATCAGTATAAATCAAAGTCAAGTGATCACTGTGTTTTTCTTGATATCATATGGGAAAATATTTAGTTTCCAGGCTAGAGTGCTCTCCTTTTTCTTTTTACTTTTCTTTTTGCCATGAATCATAGGAAGTTAAACAATTTGAGAATTTTCTCCTGGTCACTAATAATATGCAACTCTCTTTGTAAAACATCAATTTGGACTCTCACTGTTTTGAAAAAATTAAAGACTTTATATTTTTAGAGCATTTTTGATTCACAGCTAAATTAAGAGGAGTGCACAGAGGTTTTCCATATATCCCTTGCCCCCAAACATGCATAGGCTCCCCCATTATCAATATCCTACACCACTGGTACATTTGTTACAAGTGATGAACCTTCATTGATCCTTCATAGTTTTCCAAACTCTATAGTTTTCATTAGGATTCACTGCTGGTGTACACACTATGAGTTTCAACAAATATATAAAGATATGCATTCATCATTATAGCATTGCACACTGCATTTGTTCACTGCCCTAAGAATCCTTTGTGCTCTGCCTTTTCATTCCCATTATTAGTCAATCTTTGGCAACTACTGACCTTTTTACTGTTTCCATAGTTTTGTCTTTTCCAGAATGTCATTTTTTAGTTGGAATTATATGATCTGTAGCCTTCAGACTGGCTTCCTTTGCTTTTTAAGTTTTCTTCATGTTTTTTCATGGATTTATAGTTCATTTCTTTTTAATAATATTTTGTTTGGATATACAACGGTTTATCCATTCACCAACTAAAAGCTGTCATGGTTGCTGCCATGTTTGGACAATTATGAATAAAACTAATAGATACTGTATTTAGGCTTTTTGTGAGGACATAAGTCTTTCATTTTGCAGGCTAAATACCAAAGAGCACAGTTGCTGGGTCATACAGTGAAAGTATGTTTAGTTTTGTAAGAAACTGTGGAACTGTTTTTCAAAGGGCCTGTACCATTTCCCAATTTCATGAGCAATGAATGAGAGTTCGTGTTGCTCCATATCCTCACTAGTCTTTAGTGTTGTTAGTGGTCTGCATTCTATTCATTCTGATGGGTGTGTAGTGATTTTTAAATTTGCGTTTCCCTGATGTCTAATGTGGAACATTTTTTCATATGCTTATATGCCGTCTTGTTTGATGAGGTATCTTTTAAAGTCTTTGGGCCATTTTTTATAATAACGTTGTTTTCTTATTGTTGAGTTTTAAGTGTCTTTGTGCATTTTGGATAATAGTCACTTATCAGATGTGTCTTTTGCAAATATTTTGTTCCAATCTGCAGTTTTTCTACTTGTTTTTTTCACATTGTCTTTCACGGAAAAGTTTTTAAGTTTAATGAAGTCTGGCTTATCAATTATTTCTTTTATGAATTTTGCCTTTGGTATTTATCTAAAAGGTCACTGCTATATCCAAGATCATTGAAGTTTTCTCCTATGCTATCTTCTAGTATATTTATATTTTAGTCTATAGCCCATTTCAGGTTAATTTTTGTGAAGGGCCTTAGGGCTTCATTTGGATTCAATTTTTTTGACACAAGGATGTCCAGTTGTTCCAGCACCATTTGTTGTAAGCACTCTTTTTCCTCCATTGTATTGCCTTTACTTCTTTGTCAAAATCTGAGTTGACAATACATATGTAAGTATATTTCTGGGATATTTATTCTGTTCTATTGATCTATTTGTCTATTCTTTCACCAACACCACAGTCTTGATTATTTTAACTTTATTGTATGTTTTGACATTGAGTAGTACTAGTCATCCAACTTTGTTCTTCTCCTTCAATGTTATATTGACTATCTGGATCTTTTCTCTTTCTGTATGAGCTTGAGAATCAATTTGTTCATATCCACAAAATAATGTGCTAGGATTTTGATTAAGAGTGTATTGAATCTGTAATAGGTGAAGTTGGAAGACTCTCATCCTTTCTCCCTTGTACTCCTTCTGATTGGGCACCTGTTAACATGCCTATGTATTTTTATAGTCATGATTTAATTCCAAAGTCATTTATATCAACAGGTCTGAGGGTTTGTCCGACAAGAATAGTAACTCTGTGGTAGTTAACTGGGTAACAATTTACTTTTATATCAATTTAACTTGTTTAAATATTTTGAACATATGAGCTCCCAATCTCTAACCAGACAAAGAGGTAGCTATTTGAAATCTAGCATTTTCTTTACTTGGACATAGATTTATTTTCTTTCTTGAGACTTCATGAATGGTAACTGTGCTTAACCTTCTTGAATAGAAATGGAATGTTCCAGAATTCCTGAGAATGCACCAGATGGTGCCAGATTTCAGAAAACAAATGGTGACCTTGACCTTGTTGTGGCTGCTGTGTTGACTGACACAAACCACACCTTCATGATTGAACAGCTGATGTTTGTAATTAGAGAGGAATGTGCTATATGGCTTTGGTTTTGACTTTGCAAAGACTAAAAGGGAAACAATGGATCTGAGATGTAAGACCCATTTTTTGAATTATACTTAGGGATACTTTGGGAAAAGATTTCACTGTTCTTATTGAACTTCTTAAAAGCTGCTTATATAATCGTAGTTGGTTTTGAACTTTCCTGAAAACAAACTTTGTCATAGATACTTTAGCCATTTTGGATATATACAGTGTTAAACTGACTTGATAACTTGTAATATCATAACCCCTAATTTTAAACAATGTATAAAACTATGAAAAGCAGGTAGTTAAGGAGAAAGTTATGGAAGAGGGGCAAATAGCAGCAGAATTCTTGATAGAGAAAGTTTGGAGACATTTAGTCTATGGAGCAAGAAAAAGCTTTCTGTTACTTAACAGATATTGAGTAAAATGAGAATTTTTTTCTTTTCTTTCATCTAAAGCTTACTAGGTGTTGGCCATGGTATAGCATACTTGTATCCCAGCTACTCAGGAGGCTGAGGGAGGAGGATTAATTGAGCCAGCAGTACGAGATCAACCTGGGCAACTTAGTGAGATCCTGTCTCAAAAAACAAACAAACCAAAACAAAATTACTAGGCAGAAAATGAGTATTGGTTTACATGGGCTGCTATAACAAAATACTATAGACTGGTGGCTTAAACAACAAAAATTTGTTCCTCATCTTTCTGGAGGCTGAAATTCTGAGATTAGCCTACCAGTATAGTTGAGTTATGGTGAGGCCTATCTTCTTGGCTTGAAGAAAGTTGTCTTTTCACTGTGGTGCAAGACAATAGAGAGAGCACACAAGTACTCTAACTTCCTCTTCCTGTAAGGACCCAATTACCTCTTTGATGCTTACTTACATTTTCTTAGCAACTGGCCATTTTGTACTTTCCAATTGGGATGACATGGCTAAAGCAGGAAGCTTTTCTTAAGTTATGATTGAATTTCTTTTAAACAAAATTTAAAGTATTTTATTTCACAAAAGAGCTAAGAAAAAGAGAAAGTGTTGCTCAAATAAAAGAACAGTAATATTATAATGACAAGATCATATACCATAGTATCTAACTTTTTAAAGTATTTTAGAAACACAAGTGTGGAGAGAAAGAGAGAGAGAGAGAGAAACATCTTTCAGCAAACAGGTGGCACTGGTATAAGAAAAGAAACCTTATAATGGCTGGTATGCATTTCTAAATGTTTGAATTACTAAATAAACACACCTCTTAGTAGGGCATAATAAACAGCAGAATGGTACTTACCAGTCAAATAATAAAAAACAAAAATTAAGCTGCAGGTGTTACAGGGTGAAGTACAAATGGAGGCCTTCAACATCAGACAAAACCTAGCCAAGTAACTTTACAATTTCTGTAGGATCTTTAAATCTCCAGACAAACTTCCAATCTTTTTTGAGAAAAAGAAGTATCATTTCATCAAAAAATATTTTATTCAGTTGTATTTTACCTGTTACGATGAAAATTATTTTAAGTGACTGATAATCATCCATTTAACTATTTACTTAACAAACTTTGAGTGTTTACTCTATGGCAGACTCCATTCTAGGCAAGATAGATGCAAAGATGTCCCATAGTTCATGGTCTAACAGTAGAGATCAGCAGCAACTGTCCAGTTATACCACAGAATGATGTGTTCTATTTTTGAAATTTTTTTTTTTTGGCAGTACTGGGGTTTGAACTCAGGACCTCACATTTGCTACGCAGATGCTCTACCGTTTGAGCTACTCCACTAGCCCCCTGATGTGTTCTATGATGAAGGGAAGCAAATGATATTGTAAAAGTTGAGAGTCCTAATCTAGTCTGGAAGACTCTCAGAGCAAACTGATAGTGAGGCCATATGAGACTCATTCAGACAGAGAATTGGTTGAGATGTCCTTCTAGAGGGAAGTACATAAAACACACGAGAGACTTGGCTCAGGCCTCTGTCTTTTAGTTGGTATAGCTGGTATTTGGGTGCAAGGACTGGGCAAACAGACAGGTACATTATGAAGAACCATGCCTAAAGTCACCGTGAAGCCACTGTAGGATGCAGAACCATCACACTAGTGGCAGTGTGGCAAATTGGTAAAGAGAATTAAAAGTGGAGGTAGAAAGAATAGTTAAAAGTCTGTTATAGTAAATGAAGTAGAAAATTAATAAGGTCTTAAAGCAAGGTAGTTAGAGATGCTATAGGCAAGTGTCAAAAATTTAAGAAACATTTAAACAGAATGAATTGAAACTAATGACAAAGTTGGCATGGGATGGGGGAGCAAGGGAGGTGATGGATCAAAGATGGCATTTTATTTCAACAATGTACATGGACACCAACATTGTCCTTGATAGTGTAACCTTGGGAGACAAACTGATGTGGAGGGATACCGATGGCTCAGTTTGGTAGGATTTCATTTATATTGCCTGTTCAGGCCTTTGAGTGGAAACTCCCACTGGTAGTTTCATATAGAGGCCTAGGGGTCATGAAAGAAATACAGGCTAGTGATGTACAACTGGGGTTTACTAGCAAGAATACATTTTCCAGAAGGATGGGTCAGGAGATGAATCTGTAGCAATGCTGTACTATGTCTTAAGAAGCACAAAATACAAAATAAACTAAGAGGAATTCTGTTTGATTTTGTTTTATTTTGGCACTAGGGTTGAACTTGATAGGCAGTTACCCACTTGAGCTATATCTCCAGTCCTTTTTTGCTTTAGTTATTTTTGATAGGGTCCTTTGGCTTTGACTGAGGTAGCCTCATACTGTGACCTTCCTACTTATGCCTCCCACATAGTTGGGATTATAGATGCGATCAGCCACCATGCCTTTCTGGCTTGTTGGCTGAGATGGAAGTCCCCCAACTTTTTGCCTAGGCTGGCCTTGAAATTTTATCCTCCTGAAATCCATCTCCTGAGTATCTGGAATTACAGGCATGAGCCACCACACCCAGCCTGAGAAGGTTATTTTTAGTAATTATGCTAGAATAACAGGTATAAGTAAGAGTGTTTCAGGAGAATTCATATATATGGCCATACTACCTCTGAAAGAATTATTTCAGTGACATGATGGGGGAGGTTCTGTAGATAGCAAGATTTAGGGAGTGAAGTGAATGATAAGATATTAAAGTCTTGAGATAAAAACAAGTTTTTTAAATTAATATTTCTTTTTGTGGTACTGGGGTTTGAACTCAAGGCCTTGAGTTCATTAGGCAAGCACTCTAGCACTTGAGCCACACCCTAGCCCTTAGTTAACAAATCTTTAAAGGAGAGAGACTGAGTGATAGCTAGGGACGGAAGAGGTTAAGGGAGAATTCTTCACCTGCCAGAGACTTGAGCAATCATGAATATAGAAGAGAGGATGCCAATGGAGAAGGACAGGTTGGAGAATTTACCATAAGAAAGAATAAATGATTAAACAACTTGTAGATGGGAGTCAGAGGGGATGGCAGGGTTCACTTCAGAAAGAAGGACAGAAATACCTTTACTAAAGAGACACAAGAAGAAACAAATATAGAAAGCAAATATAGCAAACGTGTGGGTAGATGAATGTGAAATTGGACATGGTTTTCACCTGATTGCATCTATTTTCCATGTAAATTGTGATAGGAGGGCTTTTGCTGGGAGGGAAGGAGAGATTATAGGAAAAGAAGCTTGTGAAAAGCAGTCAAGATAAGAATGGTTAATCTGTTGAGTGAGAGACAAGCTGATTAGGAACATACAACAGGATTTTCAGGAAATGTTAAGGGCTGACTGGACATTATTAACTTGCAGTGACACAGACCTACACAGTTTTATGGTGTATTCCCACCCCATCCATTTTAGGTACAGGGGTTATAGTATTGGCCAGACTGAGGTTATGGCAGGCAGATGCAATAGCAGGAGGCAAAAGAACCAAGGAGCCATCTAAGAAGTGATTCAGGCGAGGATTATTCTCCACATGAGAAATAGGGTAAGAGGATAATAGTGGATTCTTACCCATTCTTGGAAGGCAGCTATGCTCACCACTATACAACCAACACCTTACCCATTCTTAATGGGTAAGAATGGGACAGTCAATCAATTTCAAGTCACATTGAGGTTATGAAACAAAGTTATTAGCAGTACAAATGAGATAGTTAGAAGTATGGCAAACTGTGTTTATAGAGTGAGTTTAGGACTAAGATTTCAGGGTTGTGTGGACTCTGGGTTTTTATCTCTCTTAGCAAACCCACTCATTTCCTCTAAGTCTAATATTTTATTTCTTCTGGCTTTGCTGTAGGATTTTGCGTCTTGGTGACTTCTTGGCTTTCTTGGCTCTATCCTGCAGCTTTCATCCTCCTCTCTCAGCCCTGGAAATACCGCTGTTAGTAATAAGTAGTTCTCTCTTCCAAAACTCACTGTATTACCCTCAGAACGTACATGACTCATGCCGAAACCAGGAAAATCACTCTCAAATCTCTGCCACAGGCCCTAGCTCAGCCTACAGTTTCCTCATGATGTCATCTTCTTGCTTTCTCACTTTAAAAGTCCAGACTACAAAGTAGCTCTTGCCTACCTAAACTACTTTCCCTGTAAGTAATCGAAATCTCATCTGATCCTGCCAAATGCTGGAGGTAACTTTAATCCTTTCACTGTTGAAAAACACCTGGATATCCCTAATTCTTTCATTTCCTCCCCTTCCTCACCCCATCCATCAATGAACTTTTGAGCTTTCTTGAGGCTTTGCTCCAATGCAGAGAAGTTAGGGTTGATTTGTGGTTGTGGAATTTTCCAAATTATATAAATATTTAACATGAATATTTTCAATTAAGTCTTGAGACTTATTTTCCTAACAGAGCTATGGCCACGAATTTGTCATGTCTGCTCCTCTGTGTCTGTACCACGAGATACTACAGGCCTCTTAAAAGTCTAGGCATCCTGTCACCTCATGACAGGATGAGGTGACTGTGTTGCTATGGTGATTCTACTACTGGCCAAATAGTCAATGGTTGATATTCCCTGTAGGAATTTTTGAAAAATTACTTTGGTGAATAAGAGAGTGAAATAAATTGCCTTTTTCCACCCCCCTTATTTAAATGTTATAGTAAAGATGAATCAATAGGAATTTTTTAGATTAATTAACCCTGAAGAGAAAATGGTAGAAAAGTGAAGAAGGGCTATCCATAGAAGAAGTGGCTGGACTCCAACTGTTTCTGGGAAGGTGAAAGACTAGATAGCAAAGTTAAACTTGGCTTGTCTTTCATATGGTACATGCTCAGCGTATAGGCCCAGGAAAATTTAATGCACTCACTCATCCATGTACTGAATTATTTACATACAAAGTTCTTAGCTATGAACCAGCTCTAATGCAATGAGAAATAGCTTAAAAGAGTAAGAATATAATCCGGAGCCAGCAAACCTGAAAATTAATGCTGTGTTGTCACTCTGAAGACCACTGTGACATTAAGCAGAATGAGATGAAAATTTTTACCTGTTTTCTTTCTGCTGCTTGCTTTGTTACTCAGAGACCTCATAGTCATAATAGTGACAGAATCTGTGCATCAATAGGCATCTGAGTCACTCTTATGTGATCATACCCACAACTTCTACAGTTGTTTAGATATAGATGCAGGCTGGCATTAAGGATCTTTTTATTTTTTTAAGTTTATTTATTTTCTTTTTTATTATTATATTGTTGTTGTATTGAGGGTACACTGTGACATTTACAAAAGTTCTTGTATATATCATAGTTGAATTCACCCACTCCATCACTCTTCTTTATACCCCTTTCCCCCCATTCCTGGAAAATCTTCAACATGTCTCATTTTTCCATTTTCATATATGAGTACACAGTGTTTCCACTATATTCCACTTAATTTATTTTTTATTGGTTGGAGGATGAACAAACACATCCCCCTACACATACATACATTTCTTAATGAGCAGATGAATATTTAGGTAGATAGTTACAAGATCACAGTGTATGAGTAAAACAAATGAAAGAAATTTAAAGTAACAAAGTAATCTCAATGCAAGCATAATATCTTACAGATAACAACTCTTTGAAAATATCTGATGAAGAAAAAGATGAATAATAAACATGTTCCTCTTAAGTAACTGTGACAAATTTTGTCTGAAAAAAAATCTCATGCAAATTTTATATTTTACTACATGCTTATCTCTGCCTTAATGGAACAAAAAAATAATGAAATGTTTTCTTTCCCAAATTTTGAATAAGATAGATTTTCCAGAAACCCATGTTTAGTGTTTATCCTACAGTTTGTGTACCACCAAGCATAACAACATTCTGCCCTATTTCAATGAACAGAAGGAACACTAGGGTGCCTTTGTAAAGATACTAAGACCAGGGCCTCACTAAAGATCAATTAAACCCAGTCCTCTGGAGGTAAAGTCTCAGCCTCAGTACTGTCTACACTCTCCCTGGATGTTTTTAATGTTCACACAGGGACTATTGTAGCTAGGCACTTACTCCTCTTTGAGAAAAAGGGATGAGGTTGTTTTAAATGCTATCTATCATTGCACTTTCTTTCTTTAAAATGTCTACTTTTTTTTCACTGGAAGCTGGAATATCTGTGTGTACAATGGGGTCTAATTATAAGCAAGTAGACACTTGGTCCTCCCTGAAACACAGGCCTCTTGTGTAGCCACACAGGATTCTCAAGACCAACACAAACTGCAGGTTCTAAAGCTGAGAAGCACAACTTATACTTCTTAACACCTGGACATTAATATTTTTGCCTATTTAATCTCTCCATGGTAGCTTCCTACATATAAAGAAAATTGTAATTTGAAACAATCCAAATTGTTGAATTGGGGAAGTGTTTAACAATTATCATTTGTCAGTTTGGGTTTTTGAAAACCCACCAAATTCTTTTGCAATATTTTCAGTATTTGTTGAAGGATGCCATCCCCCCTGCCTTAATCATGTGCCAGATTACTCGTAAACCTGGACCATATGCCACTGCAATTTGCTGATGGGCCCAAGCTGTTTTGGTAGATAAAGAATCCAAGGGGATTAGAGTGGCTCAGGCCTCACTGTGAACAGAGCAGCGGCAGTAAGGCAGTTATGAGCACACCTCCCCCTCCTCATCCACACAGCACCTATGTTCTCTTAGTTGAGGTCATTAATAACACCAAACCTGAAGATCACATCTAGGCTCACAAAAATGTACTTCACTCTAAATGAAGTTCTTCTTAGGGCTGGCAGAGTGGCTCAAAAGGTAGAGCACCTGCCTAAAAAGCATGAGGCCCTGAGTTCAAGCCCCAGTACCATTTAAAAAAAAAAAGTTCTTTAGACACTTAACACAGAAGTCAAGTTTCACAGCCACACAATTTTAAAAGTAGGAAGTATTTCCCCAGTTTTGGCCTAAGGATAATCCTGGGAGTAGGGGTGGAATACTTTTAAACTGATGAATGACATAAAGAATCTTTCTTCCATAGGTAAGAACAGGTAACAGTTAATGGTGTTATTTTCTGCCATCATTGTTTGAATGACTACAGTTTTTACTGATAGTAAAATAGCTTTGTGGGGTGTGGTGGTGTGTGCCTATACCCCAGGTACTTGGTAGGCTAAGGCAGGAGGATCTCAAGTTTGAGGCCAATTTGAGAAATATAGCAAGACCTTGTCTCAAATAAAATAAATAAATAAATAAATAAGATGAAATGATCTCTGTGACTCGACTTGAAATCAAAGTCATGTAATTGACTAAATTATCAGTATTTAACTGACCTTTGAGAAAATGTAATTTTCTGGAAAACACCTTCCCATGTTCCTACTTTTCCTTTCTAGTGCAAGTAAATCTTATATGCAGAAGCCATTGGGATTTTTTTCTTGTGTTTTGAGATTCATTTTCTTTAGAGAAGTAGCTTATTTTTAATGTTTAATATGGTTTCTTTACAGACAAAGCAATGGAGCATATTACTTTAAAATATTCTGCTTATACTGCTACGAGCACTTTATTAAAATATAAATTAGAGGAGAGTTCCATGTTCCTGTTAAACATTTTCATATTGCGTAGTTATGTGTGGATCTTGGAGGACAGATTAACTGAAGCTTAGAGTTGGAAACAGCATAGGGGTTCATCAAACAGCCTTTGTGTCATCTCCGTGTTATTCTCCTGCCCAATTAAAGATCCTTTCTAAATTTTCCTAACTTTATTTGAAACTAATAGTGATAGTGAATGCTAAAGGAGCATCTTTAATTGAATTTGTGTCTCCCTCCCTGTATCTTTCTTTTTTTTTTTCCTTTTTCTTTATTATTCATATGTGCATGCAAGGCTTGGTTCATTTCTCCCCCCTGCCCCCACCCCCTCCCTTACCACCCACTCCGCCCCCTCCCTCTCCCCCCCTCTCAATACCCAGCAGAAACTATATTGCCCTTATCTCTAATTTTGTTGTAGAGAGAGTATAAGCAATAATAGGAAGGAACAAGGGTTTTTGCTGGTTGAGATAAGGATAGCTATACAGGGCATTGACTCACATTGATTTCCTGTGCGTGTGTGTTACCTTCTAGGTTAATTCTTTTTGATCTAACCTTTTCTCTAGTTCCTGGTCCCCTTTTCCTATTGGCCTCAGTTGCTTTTAAGGGATCTGCTTTAGTTTCTCTGCGTTAAGGGCAACAAATGCTAGCTAGTCAGTCATGCAGACTTATTTTTATTTCATAAAATAACCCACATTTTATTACCCACAACAATACCTCATGTACTTGTTCTATCAGTTGTTAGGACTGAGTGTGTTTTCCTAGCAGTCAAAAGGAGACTATGCTCCCCTATGAATCCTTACTCTCTTTTTCGTTGGACATAAAGTATGGCTTATTGAGAAGAGCTGTCGCATCCCCAGTGGGGAGAGTTCTTTTTTACTTATTTTATTTGGTGGTACTTAGGGTTGAATTCAGGGCCTTGTGCTTGCTAAGCAGGTGCTTTATCACTTGAGCCATGCATGCCTCCAGCCCCTTTTGCTTTTAGGCTATTTTCAGACAGGATCTCACTCTTTTTGTCTGAGGCCAGCCTTGGATCATGTCTTCCTACCTAAGCCTTTTGTGTAATTGGGATGACAGGCCAGCTTATTTGCTGAGCTGGGGTCTTACTAAATTTTTGCCTGATTTGGCCTCAAACTGCCACCCTCCTGATCTCTGCCTCTTGAGTAGCTGGGATTATAGATATGAGCCACTGTAAGAGTTCTTTCCTAATCACGCATTACTTCTTATGTTGTTTCTTGGTGAAGTTTCCTTTAGTGGAAAATGACACAAACCCAATTCCAATTGCCCTAAAAAACAAAAAGATGATTATTTTTGCATAAGCAAGATTCCAGTACAACATTGACAAGATTCAGGTAATGTAAGCAAAATTTTCTTTTTCTTGGTGCCTTACTTCTGTTGGTTGTCTCCATGTGACAAGTAATATGGTTATAAACAGCCATCAGTTCATATCACACCAGTTCAATGACCCTACGAGAGTGACCCTACTCTGTATAAAAAAAGATGAGGCTTGTAGGGACCATATGCACATACCATGGCTATAGGATGTGATACATGCTCAACTTTGAACCCAGGTTAATAACTGTGCTCTTGTCTGGTCTCTTCACTCCCCTTTTTTCCTAATCTTTCTCCAACCAGATGCCACAGAGGCTCCCTTGGCTCCCTAACTATTTCTGTGGATCTTATGAAATGAGATTTTGCTTTTCCTTCTTAGATGACTCTTACTCAAAATGAATGTACCTTAACTTTTCTCAAAGTAACTTTTCTGGATTTATTTAATTCAACAACTACAAAGTATACGTATATGTACACCACACCTATAACAATACATAACCCATACCACAAAGCTATTGTAAGGATTAAGTAAGTACTGCTACACAGTAGATTGTTTAACAAACCTCTGTTTTTTTCTTTACTTATGCTTATATTAGAGAAAGTTTATGAAGGAGGTGAACACACTAAGAAGGAGATCACAGTGATATTGGTAAATGTGTACATAATTAATGTGAATATTGTGAGCTTAGGGTTTGAACTTTCCAAGTGATTGTTTTGGAATTCTGCAAATTACAGACATGTAGTTTTGATGTTATTATGTTTCTACACCTGAACCCTGTCCCTGAAATACCATAAAAAGTGAGTATCATTATAAAAATAATTTTTATTCAAAGATCTATTATATCATTAAACCCACAAAAACCTTTGTCATATGGAAGGGTATAAGATGGATTTATTTATTGTGGTAGAAAACAAAGTACTAGGATATAAAAGTTGTATGAAGTGTCTTTTAGCTACTAACTTAAAGATTCCAAAAGCCCTTTTTGTCAAATGTAAGCTTAGCAATGCCAAATTGTGCAAAGAAATATTTATTCAGTTTTCATAGTTAAATAAAACTACTACTTAAAAAATTTAAATTGTTAAAATATCTTAAGCAATTTTAATAAACAGAGTAAAAGATGTGGGAAGTGTGAAATCAAAAATGTTTTCACTCATTAGAGATGACCTTATATAGTTTCACTACTTATGAGTTATCAGGACATCTGTAACTTGTGAAAATGATTTTCATATCCTACTCCCAAATATTATGTATTTTCTCTTTATTTTTGAAAACATATAAATATGCAAATGCACATATTGAGAAAAATATTTTTGTATGTACTTGATTGTACCAAATCATTAAAAAAACAGTTTAAAATTCTCTTGCTAAGATAACAAAGGAATAACTAAACATACTACCAAAATTATTTATGTCCTTGTTTCTTCATAGGAATAGTTACCTTTTCAGAGGATAACAAACTGCTACACTGGGATATAGAGAAACATCAGTAACTTCAAATACTTTTTTCACTTGTGAACTGAATGTACAGCAAAGTGGGCATAAATTTAAAAAGAGAAAACTGATGAATCAAAAATCAATGAACTGGGTAAAAGGGTTAAGCAGATAAAGAAATGAAAATCTGTTTCAAATCTGTTTCTACCCAATCACTTCAAAGAGGTACAGAGGGGCAGTGTTTTAAGTAGACAGGCTGTAAAAATAGGACTGGCGTTTTAGTATGTTTAGGCCATTTGGCTTCTGTTTTGGTCCTGTCCTACCTTGCATCTTCACGGTTCACCTTTGTACTGTAGCTGTTGCTGTGACAGCCAGTGGTGTGCAGTCATACACCACTGTTGCCACTTAAACTCAGTACCTTTGCCTGCATGGAGACAGAGATGACAGCTAATGCTAAGTCCTTTTGAGGGAAGTAAAACAAGAAAGATTGGAAAAAACACTTAGCAGAGGAAGGGAGAGCTGCAATGTTTTTAAAAAGTGATCAATGAAGACCTCATTGGGAATACAGATGTTCCTCAAGTTAAAATGAGGTTATATCCAGAAAAAACTATCTGAAGTTGAAACAATCACAAATGGAAAATGAATTTAATACACATAACCTACTGAATATCCTAGCATAGAAGCACAATATACAGCAGAATATTGGTTGTTCACCATGGTAATTGTGTGGCTGACAGAAACTGATGCTCCTTGCTATTGCCTAGCATTAGGGGAGAATCTTTTCCTACCTTATTGCTTGCCTGGGGAATGAACAAAATTGAAAATTCAAGGTATGGTTCCTACTGAATGGTTATCACTTTTGCACCATTGTGAAGTCAAAAACTTGTCACTGAACCATGATTAAGTTGGGGATGGTCTGTATGGTACCATAACAAAGGAAGTGGAAGAGGGAGGCTCTCTGAAGGAGGAACCTTCCAGGCACTGGAATCTATAAGACATCAAAATGGAAATATAAATTAAGCAGTAGGCTAAGTATATGTGTTTGAAGTTATGAAGAATTCCTGCAGTGAGTTGTAAATTTGGGAGTCATCTTATATAAATGATATTTAAAGATTCTTAATTGACAAATTAAAGAGGTAGTGTGTATAGGAGAAATGAGGAGGGTCTGAGGACTGAGCATGGGGTACTCCATTGTGTAGAGGTAGAGGGGCTAAGAAGAAACTTGCAAAGGAGCCAGAAGGAATGGAATCCAACTTAATTGGATTGAGAAATGACAAGGACATTAGTAAAGCACACTTTTGAGTGTGTCTGTGAGAGTGTTTCCAAAGATGACTAGATCATCAGGGCTCTGACCTAATAAATGTATTATTTCCTTGATGGATTCAAAATTTGAACAGATTATTGGGAGGTGGTAAAACTGTGTAAGGTAGAGCCTGGCTTGGGGAAGTAGGTCACTGGGACTGTGTCCCTTGGGGAATGTATCTTGGCCTTGTTCATTCACGTCCTACTCCACTCAGCTTTCTGTCCACCCTCATGTGAGCTGCTCCACCATGCCCACCCCACCATGACAGGCTGAAACATTAAAAAATATTTCCTTTTTTAAAATTATTCTTTCAGATATTTTGGTCATAGTGATGAAAAAAAAACTGAATACAGGAGGAGTAGACATTGAGAGAGGGAATAACTAGGAGAATATAAAATCTGGGCACCCAGATGAAAAAAGAGTTTGAACAGTATCAAACACTAAAGACAATCAGGCACCAGTGGCTTACGCCTGTAATCCTAGCTACTCAGGAGGCAGAGGTCAGGAGGATCACGGTTCAAAGCCAGCCTAGGCAAACAGTCCTACGGGACCCTATCTTGAAAACACCCTTTACAAAAAAGGGCTGGTGGAGTGGCTCACAGTGTAGGCCCTGAGTTCAAGCCCCAGTACTGCAAAAAACAAACAAACAGCAATAAAAACAACCACTAAAGATAGGGATATGAAATGGGCTTCAAGAATTAGCCAATGGACTTATCAATGCAGAGGTCATTGTGAGTCCAAAGAGCAGTATCAGAAGAATGGTACAGAAAGAAGGTAGAAATAGTTCAAGAATAAGCGAGGATAAAATAAATACAGTGAACACAAACAACCTGTAAAGGAAACACCAGAGTGAAGAAGTAGCTGGAGGACATCTGTGAGGACAAGAGAAGTATTCTTTTGTTAATATACAAAAGAATTTCTAATGCATGCAAAACTATAAGAAAATATTTGATAAAGAGGGAAAATTACTGATATAAGAGATGAAAAAGGACTGTTGGACATTGGCCTTGAGTGGATAAGAAATGGTGTAACCCAGTATATAAGAGACCTAGGATAGGGACAGTTTGTATGCAAGGTCAGAAGAGCAGGAAGCTAGGAAGAATAGATGAATGTGGTAGATTTGTGATGTAAGCTTGTTGGAATTGTCTTTTCACTGTTTTTTATTTCCTCTGTAAAATGGGAAGCAAGGTTAACAGTAAAAGTGAAGATGAAAGAGGAGGTGTTAGGTGTGTGAGGATAGAGAAGAAAGTTTGATATGGTCCTCTAGAAACGTGGGAGGGTGACTGGACTGAGGACATGCATATGGTTCCTGGGCAACATTGGGGGCCCATTCAACAGTGGGGCACATATGGTCAAATTTGTGTGCTTTTATAAGAAATTTTCAGCTGAGTGTAGATGCAGAATAATCAGAGTTGTATTTAACCAAGATGGGGTTTTGCTGGTCTAATATAAAATGAGAGTGATACAAGAGAACTGAGTGATTTTCATGATAAGATTGGTTTTTATAGTAGATATATTCATGATTTCTGTCTAATCGATTCCTTCATCTGACTTTAGGCTTTCTATTAAAAGTTCCACCTCTCACTCATCCACCTTTAGAATCCCCAAATCTTTTTTTTTCTTTTTTGCATCTATCCCCATCCTTCACTACTATCCAAATACATACAATATCCAAGCAGCAGCTCTCATATCAGCCCTATCCTCACTAATCTCACTGCCATAGAAGGCAAGCATAGGAGCTGACAATGCATGAAGATATAGCACAGGCTCAGGTGAGAAAAGCAGGATAAGGTAAGAATAGGGAGGTCCTAGAAATCTTGATTACTGAATAATATTCTTAATTAAATGAGGAACCATAGATTTCTTACATGGTTACAGACTTCCCAGAGTAAGGATCCCAAAATAACCAACAGGAAATTGCATGGCTCTTTCTGATCTAACAGAGGAAGTCTGGTTTAAAGAGTGATATTCTTAATTATACATGTAGTATTTATGCTCTTTCAATTAATTGAATCCTAGAATCATAATGTGCTTTAGAAGAAGTAATTTACAAATTAAATGCTAAACATATTAATAAAAATAGAAAACTTTTACATTTGTCAAAAATAAGAAATAATACCAGCTGAAAATAGAGTAGTATTAGTGAAAATGAAGACAGATTAAGTAGTGAAAGGCATTGTAGAGATGAAAGAGGAAGTCTTGACCACTAATTGAAGACAGGTATCAGGGAGAAGATGAGAGTTAAAAATGTCTGTATGTGACTATGATACTGTAATTTTGGAAGGGCTCTGCTGGGCAGTTTCATGGCGTCTGTCATGCACCTGTAGTGCAAGATGAGGTTGGGGACTGAAGTCCCCTAAAGACCACATTGGACTGAACATAAAAGATGGTTGAATCATACTCTGGCTGCTGACTGAGATCTCGATTGGGGCTGTTCACTATTGTACCTACATGCAACCTCTCTTAGGTGGATGGACTTCCTCCATGACAGCAGCCTTCCCTAGAGTAGATTCCTTGAGAGAACTAGGAAGAAGCATCATAGCCTTTTCTGACGTAACCCAGAAATCACAGTCTCACTCCATCATACTCTAGTGGTTAAGGCAGTTGTAAGGGCTCCCAGTTTCAAGGGAAGGGGACATGGACCATCCTCTTCTTAGAAGAATCAGAGAACTTTTAACTATTTTAAAAGAAATGCCTCTCCTACTTTAAAGCAGAAATAATAAGTGACGTGTCCATCTTGCTACATTTCCCCCAAGTAAAACTTTTAACTAATGAATTAAAACTTTAATCTTATAGCTTAAAACTTTAAAACCTGGCTCTGAAATATACTAGTCTGTGTGACCTTATAAAGTTGCACAATATATCTATGCTTCAGATCTTTTCCCATTTGAAAAATGGAAATACAGACAGTAGCTCCTATGTAATAGTGATGCTGTGAAGATTAAAAGAGTCTTTATAAAGTTTGTATTTTTTACAGTAAGTGCACAATACCTATAAGCCATTACTTTTGAATGAGGAAGGTCAAGTAGATTCAAGTAGGGAGACTCCAATGGACTTATCGCCATCATTTATTAACCAAAAAGAAGGAGTAAGGATTCTATACATGCTGAAACATATTTCCCCAATCTTCAAACTAACCCTTCAGGGTGATGTTTGTATGCCTCTTTTACAGATGTGGAAACTGAGCCTCAAAAACATTACCCAGGTCCCTGTATGTCAAACAGGGAGAACTTGGAAATTATCAAGGAGTCCATTAATGGTTTTGCAAAAATCCTTCCTTAAAGATCAGCAAACTCCAGACTACTGTCTACTTTTGTAAATAAATTTTATCATATCATAACCATACTTATTTGTTTATACATTGTCTCTGACTGTTTTTCCATGGCAGTGTTGAATAATTATAACAGAAACTGTATGGCCTACACAGTCTAAAAGATTTACTTCCTGGCCTTTTATGGAAAAAGTTTGCTAACTTCTGCTCTAAAACATAAACTGTACTTTTACAGTGATCAGTTTTGGCCTTTACTGTATTACCGAAGAGCATGCCATATAATGAAAATCTACAACCTAAATAGAATGATCTCTATGAAAAGATCAAATATCTCAGTGACATTAGAAGGGCAATTCCTATATCTTATTTCTTACCTCTAGAGATATTCCCTAAGACAAGACAAAATACATGAACTGCACAAAGATTTAAACATTAATTTTGGGATGTTTGCCAGACCAGATGGTTAGAAAAGCTAAATACCATTGATTTATTTCTTACCCTTTATGAAGCAACATTAGAGACAATGGACCTTATCAGAACAAATGAGAATAAACAACAGAATGCAGATCAGAGGAGAATTGAGAACAAATGCTAGTGGATTTTATTATGCTATAATTAATTCTGTATATAGAAAAAGCGCTAATTATTAGCCAATTGTGAACTGCACTAACCAAACTTTTTCTAACGGCAGCTGGGCAAGGAGAGACCTTTCTGTTTTATGGATGTCACTTTTTCTTATGCATCATTGTGACTATAGTTTCTAATACCTAGAGAATGATCTCTTATGAATACAATTAATCAGTCATCAAATACTTTTTGAGTATTTAGTAAATGTTAGAGGCTGGGAAAACAGATTAATAATACCTGATCCCTGCAAACAATATTGCCATACAGTAATGTTTTCTGTCTTGGAGGTGCAACTAGGTTCTTAGGTTCTCCTGCATCACAGAACCTACTGAGAATATGATCAAAGCCACAAATACTATATGTTTTTTTAAATATGAAAGGCAAAGAAAATACTACTGATGTGTTCAAGAGGCCTTTAATTTCCTGAAGTCACTCATGAAAATACTTACAGGCCTTAACTTCATCTTTGGAATCTTTGTGGCAAACTATGGGCACAAGTAAAAATGTGATCTGGTATGCACATACTTGAGTTGCGTGTGTGTGCAAGCATGCTTGCACATTATCATATCTGTGTGTTGGGTAAGTAACCACAAAGAAGTTGTGTCTTAGCTTCTTCCAGGGATTAGAATGGAAAAATATCTTCTAAGTGAGAAGAATAGTTTATGCAAAAGTAATGAGATATGACTTGGCAGAGTAGTTCAAAAAGCCATGGCATTCAATGTGAATGATACAACTTTAGAGTAGAAGAATAAAGCCTTGGAAAAGAGACTGGAAAGGAGCAGAACTGATCACGGAAGCATTTGTTTATTATATCAGAGTAGACTTCTCTTTTTCAAGTGAGATTATCCATCCCTAAAAGGATGTGTCATTTAGCAGTTTACTTAAGGACTTGGTTCTGCCTGCTTGTTTATTGCTTATTCTCTCTTTCCTTGATTTTTTTGCTTTTCTTTTTCGTTTTTAAAACTAAGTAATGCTATTAAACAGAGATCTTTATATATAAAATATATCTTAGAGTTTAATTTTGTAGCCATGTTTTTCTTTTTTTAATTTAGAAATCTGAGACCTAGAGAGTAATTTATTTGATCAAGCCCACACACCTAAAAGTGACAGAGCTGAGAACTGAGCATTCTTTCTTCTGATTCCAGGTCCTTTATAACTTCCCCTGGGCATAAGATACTGAACTAAATGTTGTTTGTTTTTTTCTCTGAGAATAAATGATTGTTTCTGGCTAACATTGAATAGCCCCTTAGCATAAATCAGATCATTAAGTAAAATAATACTTTAAATAAGGACAGAATTTTAGAGGGAATAAGGGTTATTTCCATTTTTAGTGCTCCTTCACTCTTACCTACCCTTAGTTTATTTTTTCATTTTCATAAAGAGAAAATTAGCAGAGGGATTGTAGCTGGGATTGACCTGAGCAAACCAGACAGACTAGAGAAGATTAGAAAGGATAAGACATGGATAATGAAGTGCTGAGAATTTCTTCACACAGAGTCTAAGCCATAGAAGGAATGGCTGTGCATCACACAGTGAGTAATGCATGAAGAGTCTTTAAAAAGTTGTTCTCAGACTTCTCTAGGAGTGACAAAAATATGCAATTGCATAGCTACAATGTGGAGAAGGGCAATGAAGGCTGACAGAAGCAGGTCAATGTATTTGCAAATATAGTTGCTCCAGTGTCATGTGTGGCTTGGAATTCTCTCTTAGTTTTGGGTTTTGGCGTAATAAATTATTTCTAAATGGCATTTCCTAAATTCAAACCTAATTAACACATCAATTCCTATTTTACTGAGAATATTGTGCCAATTAAAGACTATAGAGCTAGTGGTTATGGAACAAGAAGGAAGGTGCAGTACATGAATACGTTTTGGTTGGATAAGTCATAAGGGAGAGCATATGACTTGAGAAGCAGCACATGACAGGACTCTTCAGTATCAGTTGAACAGCATTTAATGGTATTCAAAATCCAATGGAAATGAAAGGTAAAGGTAATTGAAAAGTGTCAAAAAGGAGGAGCCTCCAATAGGCAAATCTGGCTTCATTCATTAATTATGCTCACAGCCTGTTTTAATCATTGTACACAACTCATCACTTGATGAAATAATTTATAAAAAGTTCATGGAATCACATGAACAAGAAAGGCAAACAACATCAGAGGCACCTCCCAATGTTCCATAAGTAACGGGAAGGACATCTGGATCAGAGCACCACATCGAATGCTGTTTGTTTGTGTGCCCTCCTTTATAGAGGACAACCTTTCACCCTGCTATCCAAGAGCCAGGGATGTCACAGATCTGTTATTGTGGAGGTTGCTATGACCTCCCCACATGCTTTTCCCTCAGCTGGATCTCAAGTCCAGCACCATTTCACAGCCTTGCATCATCTTCTTGGAACATGGCCAAGAGGTGGAAAAGAAACAGCTGGGAAGAAATGATTTGTAAGGATTCCCAAAGATCCGACAGAGGATTCAGAAATTCCCATTTTACTAAGTAAACTTAAAGAATCTGAAGAAACTTTTTATCAAACACAATGACAGTATGAGAAGAGAGAAATAAAGTGTAAGTTTGGCACGAACACATTACAAGGCAAAAGACATTTGCAACAAGGCTAAAAGTTCTGTATATTTTTTAGGATTTGGTAATTTGATGACAGCCTAAGAACAGATGCTTTTGATACAATAGGACATAAGGTCCAGTAGACAATTCATAAAGTCCTACTGTATTTTAATAATTAAAATACATATTTTAAGGCCCTTTCATTTGTCCAGTGTCAGTGCTCTCCTTCTGATTTATTTTTTTTAAATCTCAATTTCTAAAATAACTTTTTAGAGCTGTTAATAGATCCAGAAATTATTTTAAGAGAATATCAGCTGTTATCATTTAATCTTATCTCATTCTAAATTGAAAGACACAATTACTACTACACATCTCAGAGAAATATGAAGCAATTTTTCCCTCTATTTTGGTTCTGTGAATAAATTTCATTACTGTTCCATGATTTACAAGTTGGATATTATCGTGGAAGTTTTTAATCTCTCTGTGCCTGAGTAATTGCAGACTCAAAATGAGGATAATCTCAGAATCTACTTGATGCAAATAGTTTGACAATAAAATAAAATAATATAAATAACATGCTTAGCTAAATGTTTTTGACATAGAAAGTGCTAGCTATAATAGTATTTACTATCATTATTCATTTAATTTCAAGTCTCTTCTATTGGGTCAAGAATATACTAATTTTAACATGACAAGTTTATGTTTGAACATAACATATAACTTCTAACCATAGAAACATCACTAGTGTCCAATTCAAAAGTATACAAAAAATTTCAACACTCTCCAAATTTGCTTGATAGGGGAGTCATATGTGCATGAGGAGTCTAAAAAAAATCTCAAACTATAAAAATGCCCAGATTTAATTTTGAAACATGTTAATGCTTGAGTTGTGACAGATCTGAAAATCTCAATGATTAAATTTGTTGTTAATCACATTTATATCATGTATTTTATCTAACCTCTAAATCTTACATGCCAACCTAAAATCTTTGAGGTTTTATAATTTGTTTATTCAAGAAAAACTTGTGCAGAGGAAGAGGGAAACAATGTATGTGAGCCCCAAATTCATCTCGTTTGCTGTTGCAGGGCACCAGAGTCTCAACCATTATTGAGAAATGTTCAGAAATTAGTGGAAAATGTTTTGGAATCAGAAGAGAAGATATGCATCATTGTCTATCTGCTACAGAGTGGAGGCTCCCTTTATTTAAAGGCCATCCTGTCTTTGGATCTTCATGCCTTTATCCCAGTGACATAATTGGGTGTGTCAGGTTGAAATCTTTCCAGATTTGGATGCATCATGTTTGGATTCTTTAGACCTAGATATTATGATAGTTTCCAGACTTAGAATCAGAAATACTGGAATTAAATTCTGATTTCTACAAGCTTAAAGAATCACTTAACTAGGCCAATTTCTGATCAAATAAATGAGGAATATTTTCCATGTCTTTATGTAGAACTATAGCATCTTGAAGTGGGTCACACTTCTGTGCTCTGGATGTTCTTCCATTCTGTCTTACTATGACCTTAATTCCCTAAAAAATCATCTTAGACATCTGGAGAAGGGAGGTTCTAAGACTGTCTTCTGTATTGGTACTTTATTCATGAAGTGATACTAGAAAGTGGGAAGTGATGGTTTGAACAGAAAAGAGAAAAAGTAAGGATGGATTACTGAGTTGACCATGCCATTGTTCAGTTCTCTGGTTTCCTATGAAAAGTGTTATGGTATGTGTTTCAGAATTGACCAATTGCATAGCAAAAGGAGTGGGCATCAATCCTTTAGTTTCTGCCTCCTATTGGTCAAGGAAAAACCCCACTGATATTTATCCTTTTCCACTTTTGTATGATGTATAGGTTCTGGCAGACTTCCCATGTGGGTATATCCAAATAAAACAACACCAAAAACCCAAGACAGAATACTTAGCTTAGGTCTGAGTCAAATGTTGTCAGGTTGCAACTTTTGGAAATTTGTCAAATTTTTCAAAAAATGAATCACCACAACATAAAGTAGGATCTAGAGATCATTTTGAGGCAGAATCTAAGAGGTATCATCCCTTTGCTCATACCTAATCCCTCTTACCTTTCAGTTTCTTTCATTCTACCTCAGAGTCCCTTTCAAGATGGTGATGAAACATTTAAGAATATAATAGAAAAGTTGAATAAGCTATTGTCCTCAATGTTGTAGTTAGTCCTAAAGCCATAATCAATATTTTTTGTCCACCACCATCCATTTTGAAGTTTCCTTACATTTGACCAGTAGCTGGTCTGTAGTGACCCTGAAAGTTTATCCACAGGTAGTCTGAACCCTTAGTGGCCTTGCCATTCTTGAGCTGCTGTTGATGCAGTTGCTGATTCTGCTCACTGAAGACAGAAACACCAAAAGAATCCCAATGCATATTCTCTTTTCAGAGAGAATATTCCTGCCTGACTCCAATGTGTAATAATTCTAACTCCCTATAGTAATTAAGTTGTTATTATCCCTAGTGTAGTTAACTCTTTGCTTGCTGATCCTACAGCATGATGGGCAACTTGACAAGAGAATAGTTGTAACTGCAAGAATAGCAGAGCCCTTTAGTTTGCTGTGATGGAAACAGCCCAGAAAACAGAGGTTTTAATATAAACCTAAAGTGATGGCCATGCATTATGAAAGTGGGTCATTAGGAATGATAGTGAGAGGTACCAGCTCTACATATGTCTTTTGTTCCCAGAATTGCATATTCTTTTTCGTCGGGACATAGAACCAGCAATGAGCTATTTGTTCTGAAAATAGATGACATTCTAGAGAACTGTGTCCCAAACTTACAGTATGTTATCCCTGAGCTGGTGCCTTTGCAAAGCAAAGTATTTTACCATTTCATCAGTTTAACTGTTTCTACTTGATGAGGTGCATAACAAGTCTGTTGGATTTTGTGGGCATGAAGCCATCCCTATACTTCAATTGCTGTCAAATTGGTCTGTTAGAATGCAGCAATAATATATGGAATAGCATATCAACACTCCAGGCAGGCATCAGGTAACTAAAAGCAGTGCTTACACAGGTATGAAAGGCTCAGTAAGTATGAAAGGAAAACCCAGATTTCAATTCTGATAAGGATACTGCCAAGTGGCATAGGTCCAATGTAATGAAGAGGGTTGTAATCATCAGTATAACCAAGTGGTTTGCTAGTTTCTTCAGGGATGGTGCCACACTGCTAGTGGGAGGGCATTCAGCAGTGGCAGTAGCTGGACCATTCCTAGTGAGAGAAAGGCCATGCCATCTGGTCCATTATAGCTCCTATCTCTGTCATGATTCCCTGGGATATGAGGTCTGGATCTGTATGCCCCTCCAAGTGGCTGCATTTAAGTGAGTCATCTTTGAATACAATCCATTCATGAATTCTAATGATTGCAGCAATCCAACATCTGAGTGCAACTGTATCAGAGACTTCTATAGTGAATAATTAGCCAAGTCCTCCCCCAAATTCCTAATCTAATAAATGAGGATCAAAGTAAAATGTTTATTCCTATAGTTTTGGGTTAATTTGTTAGGAAACAATCATAACCAGAACCAATTAGTGTATAGCAAGACTTTGGCTCTGTGCATTATCCTGGTCAACTGCTTTACTCCTGACCACACTAAAAAGTGCTATTTTCATTTTAGAGATGAGGAAAGTGAACTTTAAAAAGGTTCACACTCACTCAATGTCATGCAGCTAAGAAGAAAACGAGTTGAAATTTAAACCCAAGTCTGCCTAACTGGAACCTGAGATATAACATCAAAAGAAACATAAATTGTAGAGTTATACCCACTCTCCAAGCAGAAAAATAATTGGCAACATACATGATATTAACTGATTTACAAGTACTCATATTCAAATAAAATAGTTAAAATACTTTCTAGAGTACAGCATGTGCAGGCTGGAAATGAAAAATTTGGCTGAGAGGCTCCTAGTGAAAAACAAATTTAACTATTACCATATGAATGTTGTTGCCTGAATAGTGCTGATGCCAAATTGCTGAGTAAAAGGTATTGGAAATAATCTGTAACAACTTTTATAAAGATGTTTTGGCATGAAAATGAAGAGCAATTTCATTTTGAAATAGTGAAAAGCATGAGTGAAAGTATAATTAGTATCTGTAAAAAGTGAGTAATTATAGTGCTTTGCTTTAAGTGAACTTTGATGAAATTTAGTTCTCTAATATGCCATTACCCATTTAACCTAACATTAAAAAAAGAGAAATCAATCTCTTTACTTTTCATATCCTTTATAGGTCTACTGTCAAAACAGAAATACAAATTTAAGCTACTATATCATATGCCAAGACTTATGATTGTGTCTGTTCACACATGACTAAAAATATTTTTATTTGTTCTGATCATATATGTGGTTTGTAATTTATTTATACCAACTAAAAATTTTTCTATTTTATTCTGTTTGAGCTACACAGTATATATATATATATACATATATATATATATATATATTCTAAATATTGACAAAGAAACTTTTCACTCCTGATTGCCCTTTCATCACTTTGAATGCTCTTGTATTTCTTCAAAGGCTCTTTCCTTAATCCCTCTCTAATACTTGTATCTAAGGATTAGGTTTGATGTTTTGGTTTTTTATTAGGATTTGAATTTTTTGATTCATGGTTCTCAAATACTAGGGTGTATAAGAATCATTTAGAGAATACATAGCAAAAACTGATTCCTGGGCCACATTGGCTGGAATGGGACCTCATCTACTTGTGAAGAAGACTCTTGGAATTTCTTTTGCATGTTGTCTGAGTAATACCCACTCTCCAAGTAGAAAAATAATTGGCAACATACATGATATTAACTGATTTAGATATTAATTGATTTAGATACTCATATTCAAATAAAATAGTTAAAATAGTTTTTAAAGTACAGCATGTGCAGGCTGGAAATGAAAAATTTGGCTGAGAGGCCCCTAGTGAAAAACACTATATGTATGTATTTGGACAAACACTGTCCTAGGTATTATTCCAGTAATTTTGTTAGCTGCCACTAGATTGTAGGATGTTATTTACTATAAGTTACTACAAGTTTAGGTTCCACCCACATAAAGGTATATAGTTTCTTAAAAATTAAAAAAAAATCTATATGTTAAAAAGGATTATTTAAAACAAACTTGAAAGTACATAAAAATAAATATTTTAACTATTTGGAATTATTTTTTAAATGCTCTTTTAGTAGGATTTAAAGGTATGTAATAACCTAACACAAATGTTTATTTTGTAATGCTTATCATCCTTATGTATAATTATGATTACATATAAAACATTATGTGTTATATATAACATTACACTTACATAGAAAATAGTGCAGCAATAATATTATGCATTAAGTAAAATAGCAATTTTTTAAATTTAATTTTGTAAACCAGATTAATTAAAATTTGCATGGAAACTTGAAAATTATAAAAAATAGCTAAAGATTAAATAACTATATCATGGTCGCAAACTGGTTGAATACTATGTGCTTACCATGTCTTGAAATATCAAGGGTCAAAATAAAATGTACAAGTGCATTTACTAACTTTATTGCTCTTAGATTTGATTTATCTTTATCTATATACTCTTGTCTTTCAGACTACCTTCAGTTTTTCTTCATAGAATTTCCCCTCATTAGCTACAAAATAACCATATTTTATCTCAAAATAAGCATCACGCGAAATTAAAAATGGATAGGACAGAGCCATTACATGTTCTCTTGAATTAACTTAGCAATTAGCCTATTTAAGCTATCCCTACTTTACCAGACATTGAGCTTTACCAGACATTCCTCAGTACTCAAAATATAAAGTACTGCAGAGCATCTTCACTCTATGATATTCTATAATGGGCCTCTGTACCTCAAAATCTCTAATAACTTATGTATGTTTTAAAATAATCATCTCTTTCCTATATCCCTTCTTTGTTTTTAAATTAGTATAATATATTAAAAAGGGGGGCTTTAAGTCTGTATTTTAAAGAACTTTATTCAGACTTCTCCAAATGATTTGTTATGTAGAGTAAGAACAAATTCATTATCTATAAATAAGGATAATAATACATAATTCACAGAGGGTTTTTTTTTTTGTCAAACTATTTCAAAAATTTTGAAAATGGTTCTGATGGTGGTATTATTTTCTAGCATGACAGTGTAAGGAGCTCCGTGAACCTACTTCCTAGCAAAACTAGTGAAAAATATTTTAAGCAGTTATATGAAGTCTTTACAAATGGGCCTAACAGCATTTGAAATTTTACTTTATATTTATGAAGTAGTATTTTTTAAGAAAATGTACTAAAACTTGGCAAGACCAGTGAGCATTCATGGTTTTTGAACCAAGACCTGCTCTCTTCTTTGCTCTCCCATCTCAGCAAGATAAAAACTCCTCTCCAGACTTGTGCAGCCAAAAGCATAGGGCTCCCTCTCATTCTAGCTCTAAGACAGAAGGTGATTTTCCTAAGACCAGTAGGACATTACTATTTCTCATTTTGCTTTCAGCTTCCTATTCTGAGATTAAGTTCTGGGTAAATGTAACCAAGAAGTGATTTCTCCTTCCTTCTACCCAACCCTTACTCAAGGGACAAAGACTACTTTCCTGGGTATAACATCACTGAGATTACTGGGGCCTGTCCTTCCTTCAGCTTATAAGGTAGGGGTTGCAAACTAAGACAGCCAAACTGAGAGGACATCTCCCAAAGCACTGGATTTGCCACTCAGACAGAAACTCACCCTGTCCTTACCCCAGCTCCAGAGCTGTGACAGATAAGAATATAAAATAGAGAGATCCGAATCTCTCCCCAAAGGAACTGATTTCATTTGCAATAGAATATGGAGAATTTAATCCTAAGGAATCATAGTAAGAGACAATTAGGAAGGGATTGGTAGATTGGTAGATTCATTGCAGATATGGGCTAAACTGCTGATTGACTAATTTGTCAGTCATGGCCAGGAAAAGGGACAGCTGGATGGAGCCCTCTTTGAGCAAGAGCATATTTCAAACACTGACTTGAGGTGCTATTCCTTCAATTATGCTCACATGACTACATCAGTCTGTGGAATAATTCAAGCCTCAGAACATTGAAGACACTACAGAATCATCTGACAATTATTGGAAATTAACACCTGGCTGTGGTCCACAGAAGTATACATTGAGACAATCCCTCTGAATGTCAACTCAAATATAAATTATGACAACCAGTACTATAAAATAGGAGGGGTACAAGTGGGAGGGCGGAGGGTGAAGGAAGGAGATTAAGGTGAAGGTATATGGTAGATGGACTTCATATACCTATATGAAACGGAACTAAGAAACCTCTTGCAATTGCTTTAAGTGGGGTGGGTAGGGGGCTGAGGGGAGAGACGATGGGGGCAGTATAACTAATGTAAAACATAAGTCTAATTGGAATTGTCACTATGAAACCCCCCATATCATGAATATACCCTAATAAAATTTAGTTTTAAAAAACTGGGTGTGGTCT
This sequence comes from Castor canadensis, assembly GCF_047511655.1. Lineage (NCBI taxonomy): Eukaryota > Metazoa > Chordata > Mammalia > Rodentia > Castoridae > Castor > Castor canadensis. The sequence continues at coordinate 88,931,884 of NC_133394.1, forward strand.
GGGAAAGAGACAAATAGACATCTTCCAAAATGACACTTATCTCAGTGTGGGTTATCCAAGTCTGTGTCCCTGTAAGACCATCTTTAAAGCCTTCCTAAAGCAATTGTTTGGGGTGTGGTAGGTGATATACTTCAGTAAAATAATCCATCTAGACACTAAAATTATAAAAAGCAATGACAATAACAAACCCTGGAGTGGAGAGGACCAGTATGCAGATTTTCTATAGCTACTATTTATAATAAAAATTATGAGACATGGAAATTATGGGAAAATATGATCCAAGAGAACATATGACCATGTCAGATTTAACATAAACATAAATTGGTAGAGATTATGAAATCTGAAGAACAAAGAGAAAAGAGCTTAAAAATGCTAAGAAAAATAATAGCTAAAAAGTTTATAAACTTATAAGGAAACAGTAACCTATATATCTAGTAAATTCAACAAATTCTAAGTGGTATACGTACAGAGATACTTTACCACCACTTTTTTCCTTACTTAGCTTCGCCTAGTCTGTTAGGACTCCCTGGAGCTTAGCCTTTTCTCTTAACTTCAGTAACAATTTCATTACTACACACAATGGACAGAAGAAAAGGCAAAATATCAACAAGGAAATAGAATAGTTGGATGGCAATTTAGATGGGAAGACTTAACAGACACAAATAGAACACTCCATCCATTAACAAAATATACATTCTTCACAGATAACATTCTCAAAGGTAGACCATGTAGTATAGTACTAGGCATAAAATAGAACTCCAGAAATTTAAAAGGATAGAAATAATGAGAAAATATTTCTATGATCACAGAAAAATTGGGCAAGCTCAAATGTATGAGGATACCTTAAAATATATTCTTTAATAACCAATGTATCAGAAAATAAATCATAAGGGAAATTAGAATGTATTTTAAAGTGAATGAAAGTGAAGACTCAATCCATCAAAATTTACATAATACACTGAAGCAATTATTTGGAGGAAAATGTATGGTAGTAACTGCTTATGTTAAAATAAAAGAAAGATCCCAAATAAATATCAACGTTTAACCTTAAAGATGTTGGCTAAAAGAAGAGCAAATTAAATGTAAAGCAAGTAGAAGGAAGAAAATAATAATAATTAGGGTAGAAATTAATAAAATTGAGAATATAAAAATAATAGAAAATTAACAAACTGAAATTGTTATGAAATACCAACAAAATTGATATTATTTTCATTGATAGTCAAAGACAGGGAAAAAGAAGACTCAAATTATTAGAATCATATTTGAGAAGGGGACATTACTATGAACTCTACAAAAATAAAAGGGATTATAAAGAAATACTGAAAATAATTAGATGGCAATAAATCAGACAGCTTAGATATGTTATGGTTTGTTCCACAAGAATTCATGTGCTGGTAGCTTGATCTACAGAATGGTGGTCCAGTAGGTGGAACACTTAGGAAGTGAATCCTAGTTGAAAGTGATTAGGTTATGGTGGCTCTACTTTAATGAATGGATTAATGTTGTCTCATAGGAGTGGGTCAGGTCTTGTAGAGGGAGATTGTTTCTCCTGAAAGTGAATTGCTATTTAAAAATAGTAAGATTTGCTCCTCTTTGGTCTCTTGATTGTTTTGCTGATGAGAATGTGAAATAAGGCAACCACCTTGGAAAATAGTCTAAAAGTACACACAAATAGTTAGCATTCCTATGACCTAGTAATTGCACTTTTAGGCATGTATGCAATAGAAATGAAAATAAATATCCATAACAAAGCAAAAACAAAAGAATTGCACCAAATTTTTGTAGAAGCATTATTTATAATAGCCAAAAGGTGAAAATGACCCAAATGTCTATCAATTGATGAAAGATAAACCATTTGATATCCATATAATAAAATATTATTCAGTCATAAAATTAAGTAGTCATGTCACGCGTAATGACATATTGTCTAGTGATGGACTCATACAAAGGTGATTCTACCACATTATAAAGAAGAAAAAAATTCCCATTATCTACTGTTATAACATCATAACACAATACATTACTTATGTGTTTATAGTGATGCCGATGCAAACAAACCTACTATGCTGCCACTCGTGCAAAAGTACAGCAATTTGGTAATGTACAGAACATAATACTGGACAGTAATAAATGCTGCGACTCTGTGATGTTCTCACGGTGGCAAAACCATCCAACAACACATTCCTCAGTGTGTGTCCCTACTGTAAGTGATATACGACTACCAACGTATGCTAAAATATGGATACGTTTGAAAAATTATGCTAAGTAAATCAACCTAGTCACAAAAGAGCATATATGATTAAATTTATATAAAATATCCAGAGTAGGTTAGCCTAAAGAGATAGAAAATAGATTAGAGGCTGTAGGGCTGGGGTACTGGAGGGATAGCTAAAACTACAAGTTTTCTATTTGAAATGAAAAATTATTCTAAAATCGATCATGGTGATGCTTGGGCATACCCTTCTAGAAACCATTGAGTTATTCCCTTTAAAGAGGTAAGTTACGTAGCATGTGAACTGTATGCCAATAAAGCCATTTTAAAACAGAAAGATAAAATATTTTTCTATTTCCAGTAATACTTCCTTCTAATCTCTTTCTAAGGCTACCATTATAGGTGATTTATTTGTTGCCATAGGAATACTACATAAGGACAATATTAGATAACATCAAATTTTCTTCAAATCCTTATCCTAAGCTCATTCACCATCCCTTTTTTCCTTTTTCCTACTGTGAATAGAATGTTTATTAATTTAATTTATGAATTAGAATAGTTGGTGAATGGATTCAGAGTCAAAAGTTTTCCCTAATTCCTTTCTGCTAAATGTGACACTGACTTTTAAATGCTCGGTTCTTACTTCCATTAGGTCTCCAAGGTATGTGTCTGTAATGTAGAATTAGGAGAAGGAAGGAGAGAAGGATAAGAGGTATGTTCCAGCAATCAACAAGGGATTTAATTCATTCACCTTATTTCCCAGGAATGTTAAGCCAGGGAGAGTTAGGAGAATTGCATTATGTAAGGAAAGCGGAAGTAAAGGAGTATGGTGACAAAATTCCAACATGATATTCATCAAGAAAAAACTTGAGAACTTATTTTGAGGTTGACTTTTATTTGCTGGTCTGATCTTTTGATCAATACCTCTCTAAGCTTCATTTTTCTAAAAAAAAAAAGTGTTCAAGACATTTCCATAAGCTTTTCAAACACCTGCTTCAAGCCTTTTCTAAGTGTTTTTCACTCTATATTTTGGATGTTTAACCACTTGGTTGAAACAGTACTTTTTCTTTCTTTCAAAATCTAAAATATCATTGGTGATATTATCATTTTATGAGTAAAGTTGATCATTAATAACTTCCTAGCTAAATAAGAGACAGTGTGAAATAGAAAGAGTAATGGAGAGATCTGTGTTTTAGAACAGCTTTTGCCATAAATACCCTGGAGTCTTTGGCCTATCCATTTAAATTCTTTGAGTATCAAGTTTCTCATCAGATAAATGATAGGGATAGTTTGGTCAGGGATTGCTTAGATAGACTTCACCAAGCCTATGAACATCCAGAAATCTTATGCACCACATAGTCCCACTACATTTGTTTGTTTTGCTTTGCTTTTATGAGGAAAATGATAATGAAGTTTTAAATGATTTATCTAGTAGAAAAATGAATGAAACTTTTCATAGGGAAAAATCAGGACCAAATGTTCCAATGTCTTTTTTTTAATTATAAAATTGTGCACTATCATAAAATAACCATGTATTTTTTCAGTCTTGAATATTATAAATTTGTTTACCTCTTGACACATACAAATGTAGCTATTTCTCAGCTTATGTAATGCTCACTTGGCTATAAAAGCACTGGTTCAAAAATTATACAGGTTGTTGGATTCTTCTATTTCTTATTTCTACTTCTCTATTCTTTCATTTTACAAGGGATTTGTGATTGTTCATGTAAAAGTATCACAAACAAAATGACACCTACTTCTGATTTTTGTTTGTGTATGTCTACATATTTTTCAGCTAACGGGTCTTAAATAGATCATTCAATTTAATTCTTAACGTTGAAGGTAAAGAAACTGAAAGAAACGAATTCATTGACTTAATACTATGTACTTCTAGTCCTGAATGGTCCTGGCGTTACTGCTCATTCTACCATGCTTTCTGGTCTGTTTAGATCCCTGATTTTTTTTCTGCTGAGATTTTACAACTCTGTGTTAGTTGAATAGCAATTAATTGCATTAACAATTGGAAAAAATGGAAGATAATGGAAACTGTGATGATGTGATTCAGTCAGTGGTGGGATGATGTAAGAATGAAAATTCATTTAAAAACATTTGTGAGGATGTAGCTTTGAGGTTTTGTATCTGGTGAAGAGGGTACAATAACTCAAATGAATTTTTTTTACTAACTGATAAATAGACTAAATGTGTTAACATGGATAGCAAAGACTACAACTTTAGTCACAACTCAACTATAATTCTTATCTTCAGTGTCTTAACTAATATTTTTTCTATATATGATCAGTACACAACATACAGAAAGTAGAATGTTTTTCTAATTATCTCTTATGATTTCTCTTCAACAAAATCAGAGAAGAAGAGGGCAGAACAGATTCTGGCCAGAAGTGTGTGTGGGGGGGAATGTGTCACAAATAATGTATACACATGTAAGTAAATGTAAAAATGATAAAATAAAATGACAAATAATAAAAAAAGAAAGTGAAAACTTATGGGAAGGGGACCGGAAGTAGCAAAGAGATCTGGCAGAGATGAACCAATGTGGGTTGCAATGAAGTGCATGTAAGCAATGCCAGGAATCTCTCTGTACAGCTATCTTTATCTCAAACTGGCAAAAACTATGTTTTTCTTATTATCTCTTATGTTATCTCTTCAGCAAAATCAGAGAACAAGAGGACAGAAAAGGTTCTGGCTGGAAGGGGAGGTGTTGGGGGGAATGGGGGAAGGTGGCACAATGTGTACACACGTAAGTAAATGTAAAAACAATAAAATAAAAGGAGTAAAAAAAGTGATTCTAAGCAAAAAGAGCAACATTAAAGGTATCACAATACCAAATTTCAAATTATACTACAGAGCCACAGTAACAAGAACTGTATAGTACTAACACAAAAATAGACACAAAAGCCAATGGAACAAAATAGAAGATCCAGAAATAAAACCATATAGCTATATCATCTTATCTTTGACAAAGAAGCCAAAGACATATATTGGAGAAAAGACAGTCTCTTCGACAAAAGAAGCTGAGAGAAATAACTACATGCCGGAGACTGAAACTGGACCGCTATGTCTCACCTTGTACAAAATCAATTCCCCCCAAACCAAAGATCTTAATGTAATACCTAAAGCATCAAAACTACTACTAGAAAAAATAGGGAAAACTCTGAGAGATATAGCCATAGATTATTATTTTCTGAATAGGACTCCAATCACTCAAAAGCAAGAATTGACAAATGGGAGATTGACAAGCTAAAAAGTTTCTGTGCATCAAAAGAAACAGTTACCAGAGTCAAGAGACAATTCCCAGAATAGGAAAAAAATCTTTTCCAACTATTCAACAGGTATGGGATTAATATCCAGAATATACAAAGGGCTGAATATTTATTTACTTCATACTTAAAATTTGCTAGAATTTCTATAATCATCCATTTGTTGTAGCAAAGGATCATGTTTATTCTCAACTTGACATAGGGACAAACTTTTAATTAAACATATATAACTTCCTTCTCTTCTCTTCCCCTTCCCTTTCCCTCTTCTCTCTCTCTCTCTCTCTCTCTGTGTGTGTGTGTGTGTGTACTGGTGTTTGAACTCAGGTCCCTGTGCTTGTCTTCCTATTTTGCCTGGGTTGGCTTCAAACTGTAATTCTCCTACCTATGCCTCCCACATAGCTGGGATGACAGCTATGTACAACTGTGCAAAACTCACTGGTTGAGATGGAGTCTTGCAAAATTTTTGCCAATTCTGACCTCAAACTGTGATCCACCTGACTTATCTCTCACTCCCAAATAGCTGGAATTACATTTGTGAGCCTCCATGCCCAGCCATTATATATATCTTTCAGTCCTGTGTTTAGTCACAAGTTATATGCTCCTGTCAAGAATTTTATAATTGCATTTGTTAATTTTGTATCTGAGAAATTGCTGATTTTATGTGCAATGAACTGCAATAGTTAATAATTAATAAGTTAAAATTATATTAGGGTTTATAAGAATAATACAGTAGCATTACAGAACTTTATAATAATAAATGTGTTCATTATAGTAATCTATCAGAGATTTTTATTGAGAAAGTAAATCCAATTCATCTTTTTGATTTATGTTTTAGAAAAATACCTAAAATATTCCAAAGAAGTTATAATATTTTTTGTTTAATTTGCCAAACAAACTATTATAAATTGTAGGAATCCAGATCATATGATTTTAAATGTTTTTGATTCTACAAAAAAGAAAAGAGATTTGTTTACAAACTTTTAATTAAATATGATCTTATAAAAAAGAAAACTTATTTTATGTGTGATATTAAATGCAGATTACACACGTTTATATTCCTGTTGTCAGTGGCTTAGTTAAAATGACCTCAAAGTTTGAAAACCTGTATTTATCCCAGGTAAAATCTATCTAGCTTGGTTGAGCTTTACTGGAAACAAAAACACTTTTGTTCAAAGAGATATTTTAGGGAAATAGACTTTGAACCTTGTTTAACGGGAATAAAGGAATGCTTGTCAGGTGTCTATATCTAATATAAGCATAAAGAGGCCATAAAAGGACAACCAACAAACATAAACAAATTTTATATGACCTACTGTAAGAAAAAAATTTAGTACTTTCCCAGATCAAAGAAAACTCCTGCCAGGGGAAAAATGAACCACTCTTAACTCTTTCAAACACAAGAAATTCAATATAAGGAGCTGTTGATACACAAAGTGAAAGAACTGAGAGGCCAAACAAGGTTAGGTTGGGACAACCCAGAGATCAGCCACAGCAGGAAGGCCTTACCTTCCCAACAGATGGTGAAATAAGAAGAGGGGTATTTCTAGAACCCAGAAACTGTGATGGCTGGTGAGAGACCAAGGCCATGCCATGGTATTCTGGCTGGAGCAATGGATTAAAGCCTGTAGCTGCAAGAATAGCCACTGAAAACAGGGTTCAGCTTTCTCCTAGTTCCCCTTCCCTAATCTTCCATGAGTTTCTGCCATTGTTAAGCACAGCGGAAAGCCAGAGAGTAGGAAGTCTGAGAAATGTGGATTAACATGGTGAGAAGTAGAACTGAAAGAAATGGTGAATGAATCTGAGCAGACTCAGAGGACAAACATTGGAAGGTCTATTTGCATAAACAGTACCAAATGCTAGAACAATTAGATGGCAACACAAGAAAATACATAACCAAGTGTTTAAAGTTATACAGATGGTAACTAGGACAGAATTGAAGACACAAGTAATCTTTTCTGATTAGAAAAGATGTGGAATCACAAATCAGGAAACCTGAGATGAAACAGAACTTATGACTTGATTCAATTTGTAGAGACTGCAGTGTGACATTAGATTTCAGGGAGATTTTACAGAACAGACATCTATCATAAGAAAAGGCAAAGATAAGAATTATCCTAAAGAATGTATATACTTCCTTTCCTCATGAAATCAACAATATTTACTGAGTACTTTCTATTTGCCTGGTACCTATAGTAGCCTATAGAAGACATAAAATGTACAGTGGTAAATTAAAAAGTCTGTCTTTTACCCTTAAAGTGCTTACAGTCTAGCTGAAGAAACAGAAAATAAATCATCAAATAAATATATAATTTTAAATTGTGAAAATGCTAAAAAGAAAACACATAGGATGATGTCAAACAGAATAGTGCTCAATAACAAATAGGTCAGAGTTTGACCCATAAGAAGAAATGTTACAATATTTTGGGCATATTTCTTAGTACTATAAAAAATGATTCATCAAGGGAATGATATGGAGAAAAATCATGTTTTTGGTTTTTCTAATAGGCTGATTGAAGTGAATAGTAGGCTATGACAACAAAATAGGTCAGCAGTTATGGACACAGCTAGCTGAACGATCTCCAAGCTTAGTGACAAACTTGACACTGTGTTTAATAAGTCAAACTCTAATAAATTTAACTTAGGAAACCAACATACAAGTGATGCTATTAATAAAGGAAGAGAAGTCAGGAAAAGAAGCAGATTTTCAGGGAATGACAACCAGTCTGAGGCATACAATCTTGAAGATTATGTCTATTTGAGAAAATGTGAGACTTGAGAAAGTGATGCAGTTAATTCTGATGTGGTGGATCCATTTTTAGCTAATAAAGAGTTGCTGGGCATTTCCATGGTGTGTTCTTAAAGTCACAAGATTGACTTCTTCTTGTCCAATGTGATAATCTATTATTTAAAATTTTTGTAACCATATCAAAACATGTGCTGAAGTGTGTCTCATATTTTCTGGAATTTTTGTTTGTGGAGAAAACAATTAGCCAAATTATTTATTGATCATTAGATTAGAATTATGCAGATCTCTGTGAAGGTGAAGATGCTTTTTAGGGACGCTTGGTCACTGAATCTGTTTTCTTCCCCTGGAGGGTACATGGCTTTATAGATGCTAAATTTGATGCAAAAATGAAGAAAAATGTAATTTTATTTAACAGCCATTTAGATGGAAATGCATAGATTACTAGAAAAATCCTGTGGCACAGGGAGTTATGGCAGAAACTATTGGTACTTCACTCCTTTCCCCTCAGATTCTTTTTTTTTAATTTTTATTTTATTCATATGTGCATACAATATTTGGGTCATTTCTCTCCCCTTCCCCCCCACCCCCTCCTTTACCCCCTACCCTGCCCTTACCCCCCTTACCCCTTGCTACCCGGCAGAAACTATTTGCCCTTATCTCTAATTTTGTCCCCTCAGATTCTTTCATCATTTTCAGATGTACAAGATGCCAGGTAGCATTTATTCCGAACAGCCAGCATCTTGTCTCTTCATGGGCACATGCCTTCGACTTTCGGGTCTACTTACTTTTGTGTGTGGAGATCCAAAATGCCTAGGAATTTACTCTCCTCATCACCATGGGCAATGTAAGCAATGTCTGGTCAGAGATGAATTAATAATTCAAATCTCTTGCCATTTGTCTTAGGATGGCTGTGAAATGATCCACATATCAGACTTTTAAAATTTTATTTTGGTAAGGATACTTAACACAGATCTACCCTCTTAACAAAAATTTAACTGTGAAATACATTATTGCCACCTCCTATGGAACGCAGCCAAAGTCCCCGATGGATCTTAACATGATTTTGCTCCCTTGCTTGTCCTTCTTTCTATCCCGATCTCAGATCTCACATCCCGATTCTCCTGAACAACTTTTCTTCTGGGAACCCTGCCTGATAAAATGCTTTCATATGAATCCTTTCTTCAGAGTCCAAAACCAAACTAAGTCAGAAGGTCTATTAGTTTATTATTTGGTGCTACAGTAAGCAACTATTACAATTGTGTATAAAATAACAGATTTATTATCTGTATAGCCAACATGAGTGAAAACCAAGTCACTATTAAAATGAATCACTGGACTAAAACCAAGGTGTCTTAGGGCTGCATTCCTATGGAGAATTGTTTCTTTGCGTTTCCACGTTCTACAGGCCCCTGTACTCCTTACTTCATTAATCCTTTCTCCACCTGCCAAGAAAAGGCTAGTAGATTGCTTTTCACAGCACATCACTCGTACCAACTCTTCTGCCTCCTTCTTCCACTTTAAAGGATACTTGTAATTACATTGAGCCCACTTTAAGGTCAACTCATTAGCAACATTAATTGTATCTGCAAACGTAATTCCCCTTTGCCTAGAGATAACAGTCATGGGTTAGGATTAGGTGAACATGGGTTAGGACATGGTGAACCCCGCTATAAAAGGCTTTTGGTAACAAAAATTAGACTGTTTTCTCACATCAGGCATTATCGTACATTGTGTAAATTGTTAGTTTCTGCCTGTTTTTAGGGAGCTAGGGGCCTAGAAAAACGCACAGGAGAAGTTGCATGTGTTTCTAACTTGCTCTAATTTGTTTCACAGTCCATCTTAATTCTATTAATTAATCATGTCCTTGGCTAATTAAATCAGGAGTTAATCTGTGTATATCTGAGGAGGATCAGGGAATGTTTTGCTAATACACAAGCAACACAATAATGCTTGATGTTAAGATGCAATATTTTTCCAACCTGGAAATTAAGAGTAAAAAGTATGAGCAATTCTTCTTTATTAGTAAATTCCCTTTTAATCCCAGTGTTCAAGAAGAGACTATTGACTGCTTACAGACATATTACATAAGAATTCAAGTATGATAGGAATTAGACTAGTTTGTTCCTTAGATACCTTCTATGGTTTGTTTCATTATTGAGATTGCCTCAACACAATGATGTTCACCTTGATTTGGAAACTGTCTTTATATCACAGTATAATTCAGCCACGTTATCTTACCATTAGTAGGATAGAGATAATAGAGTCTGAATCTGCGGCAGAATTTACCCACCAAATTCTGACCAATGAAATAGATTTTAAAAATTGGCAAAGTATGTTATAAAGGAAGCTTTTTTAAATGTCCAAGAAAGTTTGAAAAATCCCCCTTAAGAAACTCTAGTAAGTTACAGAGAACCATAAATTAAGTGCTTGTTTGAAAGAAGATTTTAGAAGTCAAAAAAAGATAGTCAAATATGCTTATGCTATTTTTTCAAAACCAAAAAAGGAGACACTAGAATTGTTTGTCATATCTGAACTGTTGCTGAGAAACTAAGAAAGGTATTTCCAAAGTAGGATGCCAGCTAACGCTGAAAAATCTTGGAGGCTGCTTGCCAAAATTGTAAACTCCATTTGTCACAGAGCCTGTGTAGTATGGTTTCTTCTAAATTTATCTTCTCTACTTGTTTTTGTCATAGAATTATAAACAATGTGAGGTTAGACACACGAAATTGCTATTATGTGTTGCTTCTTTAAGCTTTCTTAGAAGCAGCTTTGTTTAATATCAACTGAACTGTTAAACCTAGGACGACTTGGATTCCATTAGATCCTATAGTTTTGAGGGTTAGCGATCAAGTCTTGTTACTTTCTGTATGCTCTAAATTGCCCTGCTTAATGCTTAGTACATACTAGGTGTCACATACCAGCCCAGACCTATGAACCAGTGAATGAATGAATGAGTGAATGAAGAGAATGAATGATTTATGGATTAAAATCAATGAAGAGCTGTTTCCTTAATGTTTTGTGAACATGATATTGAGGAAATATAGTAATAGAACCATAGTAATTGTTAATTTTTTTTCTTACTCTTTTGGTCTAGGGAAGTGGGAGTCTCTTATGGTTCAGCTGAAGAGAATACAAATTTATAATTCACTTGTCTTCTCTCTCTCCAAACAACACATTCAGAATAATTTAGTAGGCCCTTACTAAGGGCTAGGGATTCAAATAAATGCTTTTCTGTGTTATTTTATTTATTCAAAAATGGCCTTGAAGTGTCTCCATCCCCTGGTGTAGTTTTCCTGCATTATCCTTGGAAAAGTTAATCTCCTAGAGTCTACTTCCATACTTAGGTCAATGTTACTTGGCACAATTAATTTTAAGAAAGCGAGATTCCCTAGGGGGCCTGACCTCATCTAATGAGTCCTTCAACCTGGCTCCAGAAGTCAGGTACCGAAGTCAGAGATAGGAAATATGAGAGGGATTTGAGGGCAGACAGATTCACTGTTGCTGGTTTGTAGCTGGAGGGGTCCAAGGAGAGGAAGAACAGGCAGCATGTGTATGCCATGAGCAATTCTATGGATCAATCAGTAGAACAGGGCTCCAGTTTTTGCAATTAGGTAAATTCTCAACAGCCAAAGTGCTTTGGAAAGGACCCTGAACCACCCTGACCATCCAACCAATGAAACAATGTGAGACCCTGAGCAGTGAATCCAGTCATGACTGTCTCAATTTGTGATTTACAGAAACTGAGAATACTAAATCTATGTTGTATTTAAGTCCCCAAGTTTGTGGTATTGCTTACAAAGCGATAAAAAAAGCAATATAAACCTCCTACGACCGCTCATTCATTTTACAAAAGAGAGAGTTAAGTATTAATAACTAATTTTCTCAAAGACAAGCAAAAATGATTTTAAGGTTAAGATGTTTGACACTGGTATTTTTTCCAATGTGATTTTCATTTAGATGACGATTGTTTTATTGCTTTAGCATGTGACAGTCATGTGAACCATGTAATTAAGAAAAATTTCAAGATGATTTTTAAAAACTTGTTCATAGAAACATTTTGGATAGAATTTTATACATGATTATGAAAAAAATGGTCTATAATTTTTTTCTTTAGTGTCCTTGTCAATTTGAGTATCAGATTATGCTGGGCTCATAAAATAGTGTTCGTTCTGATTTGTGAAATAATTTTGGAATTTTTTCCCTAAAAATTTGGAACAATACAGTGGAGAACCATCTAGATAAAGTAATCTTTTTATAGGAAAATTTTATTTTTTTTTCGTTTTTCTTTTATTATTCATATGTGCATACAAGGCTTGGTTCATTTCTCCCCCCTGCCCCCACCCCCTCCCTTATCACCCACTCCGCCCCCTCCCTCTCCCCCCCAATACCCAGCAGAAACTGTTTTGCCCTTATTTCTAATTTTGTTGTAGAGAGAGTATAAGCAATAATAGGAAGGAACAAGGGTTTTTGCTAGTTGAGATATGGATAGCTATACAGGGCATTGACTCACATTGATTTCCTGTGCGTGGGTGTTATCTTCTAGGTTAATTCTTTTTGATCTAACCTTTTCTCTCGTACCTGTTCCCCTTTTCCTATTGGCCTCAGTTGCTTTAAGGTGTCTGCTTTAGTTTCTCTGCGTTAAGGGCAACAAATGCTAGCTAGTTTTTTAGGTGTCTTACCTATCCTCACCCCTTCCTTGTGTGCTCTCGCTTTTATCATCTGCTCATAGTCCAATCCCCTTGTTGTGTTTGCCCTTGATCTAATGTCCACATATGAGGGAGAACATACGGTTTTTGGTCTTTTGGGCCAGGCTAACCTCACTCAGAATGATGTTCTCCAATTCCATCCATTTACCAGCGAATGATAACATTTCGTTCTTCTTCATGGCTGCATAAAATTCCATTCTGTATAGATACCACATTTTCTTAATCCATTCATCAGTGGGGGGACATCTTGGCTGTTTCCATAACTTGGCTATTGTGAATAGTGCCGCAATAAACATGGATGTGCAGGTGCCTCTGGAGTAACAGTCTTTTGGGTATATCCCCAAGAGTGGTATTGCTGGATCAAATGGTAGATCGATGTCCAGCTTTTTAAGTAGCCTCCAATTTTTTTTCCAGAGTGGTTGTACTAAGTCTACATTCCCACCAACAGTGTAAGAGGTTTCCTTTTTCCCCGCATCCTCACCAACACCTGTTGTTGCTGGTGTTGCTGATGATGGCTATTCTAACAGGGGTAAGGTGGAATCTAAGCGTGGTTTTAATTTGCATTTCCTTTATTGCTAGAGATGGTGAGCATTTTTTCATGTGTTTTCTGGCCATTTGAATTTCTTCTTTTGAGAAAGTTCTGTTTAGTTCACATGCCCATTTCTTTATTGGTTCATTAGTTTTGGGAGAATTTAGTTTTTTAAGTTCCCTGTATATTCTGGTTATCAGTCCTTTGTCTGATGTATAGTTGGCAAATATTTTCTCCCACTCTGTGGGTGTTCTCTTCAGTTTAGAGACCATTTCTTTTGATGAACAGAACTTTTTAGTTTTATGAGGTCCCATTTATCTATGCTATCTCTTAGTTGCTGTGCTGCTGGGGTTTCATTGAGAAAGTTCTTACCTATACCTACTAACTCCAGAGTATTTCCTACTCTTTCCTGTATCAACTTAAGAGTTTGGGGTCTGATATTAAGATCCTTGATCCATTTTGACTTAATCTTGGTATAGGGTGATATACATGGATCTAGTTTCAGTTTATTGCAGACTGCTAACCAGTTTTCCCAGCAGTTTTTGTTGAAGAGGCTGCTATTTCTCCATCGCATATTTTTAGCTCCTTTGTCAAAGACAGATTGGTTATAGTTGTGTGGCTTCATAGTTGGGTCCTCTATTCTATTCCACTGGTCTTCATGTCTGTTTTTGTGCCAGTACCATGCTGTTTTTATTGTTATTGCTTTGTAATATAGTTTGAAGTCAGGTATTGTGATACCTCCTGCATTGTTCTTCTGACTGAGTATTGCCTTGGCTATTCGTGGCCTCTTGTGTTTCCATATAAATTTAACAGTAGATTTTTCAATCTCTTTATTGAATGTCATTGGAATTTTGATGGGAATTGCATTAAACATGTAGATTACTTTGGGGAGTATCGACATTTTTACTATGTTGATTCTACCAATTCATGAGCATGGGAGATCTCTTCACTTTCTATAGTCTTCCTCAATCTCTTTCTTCAGAAGTGTATAATTTTCCTTGTAGAGGTCTTTCACATCTTTTGTTAGGTTTACACCTAGGTATTTGATTTTTTTTGAGGCTACTGTAAATGGAATTGTTTTCATACATTCTTTTTCCGTTTGCTCATTGTTAGTGTATACAAATGCTAATGATTTTTCTATGTTGATTTTATATCCTGCTACCTTGCTATAGCTATTGATGATGTCTAGAAGCTTCTGAGTAGTTTTTTGGGTCTTTAAGGTATAGGATCATGTCGTGTGCAAATAGGGATATTTTGACAGTTTCTTTACCTATTTGTATTCCTTTTATTCCTTCTTCTTGCCTAATTGCTCTGGCTAGGAATTCCAGTACTATGTTGAATAGGAGTGGAGATAGTGGGCATCCTTGTCTGGTTCCTGATTTTAGAGGGAATGGTTTTAGTTTTTCTCCATTAAGTATAATGCTGGCTGTAGGTTTGTCATATATAGCTTTTATAATGTTGAGGAACTTTCCTTCTATTCCTAGTTTTCTTAGAGCTTTTATCATGAAATGATGTTGGATCTTATCAAAGGCTTTTTCTGCATCTATTGAGATGATCAAGTGGTTTTTGTCTTTGCTTCTGTTAATGTGGTTTATTACGTTTATTGATTTTCGTATGTTGAACCACCCCTGCATCCTTGGGATGAAGCCTACTTGGTCGTGGTGAATAATCTTTTTGATGTGTTGCTGAATTCGGTTTGCCATTATTTTGTTGAGGATTTTTGCATCAATGTTCATTAAGGAGATTGGCCTATAGTTCTCCTTTTTGGAGGTGTCTTTGCCTGGTTTTGGGATAAGTGTAATACTGGCTTCATAAAATGTGTTAGCCAGTTTTCCTTCCCTTTCTATTTCGTGGAACAGTTTAAGGAGGGTTGGTATCAGTTCTTCTTTAAAGGTCTGATAGAATTCAGCAGAGAATCCATCAGGTCCTGGACTTTTCTTTTTGGGGAGACTCTTGATTGCTGCTTCAATTTCATTTTGTGTTATAGGTCTATTCAGGTGATTAATTTCCTCTTGGTTCAGTTTTGGATGATCATATGTATCTAGAAATCTGTCCATTTCTTTAAGATTTTCAAATTTATTTGAATATAGGTTCTCAAAGTAGTCTCTGATGATTTCCTGGACTTCCATGGTGTTTGTTGTTATCTCCCCTTTTGCATTCCTAATTTTACTAATTTGGGTTTTTTCTCTCCTCATTTTAGTCAGGTTTGCCAGGGGTCTATCAATCTTGTTTATTTTTTCAAAGAACCAACTTTTTGTTTCATTAATTCTTTGTATGGTTTTTTTGGTTTCTATTTCATTGATTTCAGCTGTTATTTTTATTATTTCTCTCCTTCTATTTGTTTTGGGATTTGCTTGTTCTTGTTTTTTAGGAGTTTGAGATGTATCATTAGGTCATTGATTTGGGATCTTTCAGTCTTTTTAATATATGCACTCATGGCTATAAACTTTCCTCTCAAGACTGCCTTAGCTGTGTCCCATAGGTTCCGATAGGTTGTGTTTTCATTTTCATTGACTTCCAGGAACTTTTTAATTTCCTCTTTTATTGCATCGATGATCCATTCTTCATTAAGTAATGAGTTATTTAGTTTCCAGCTGTTTGCATGTTTTTTTGTCTTTACTTTTGTTGTTGAGTTCTACTTTTACTGCATTGTGGTCAGATAGTATGCACGGTATTATTTCTATTTTCTTATATTTGCTGAGGCTTGCTTTGTGCCCTAGGATATGATCTATTTTGGAGAAGGTTCCATGGGCTGCTGAGAAGAATGTACATTGTGTAGAGGTTGGATGAAATGTTCTGTAGACATCTACTAGGTCCATTTGATCTATTGCATATTCTAGATCTTGGATTTCTTTATTGAGTTTTTGTTTGGATGACCTATCTATTGATGATAATGGGGTGTTAAAGTCTCCCACAACCACTGTGTTGGCATTTGTATATGCTTTTAGGTCTTTCAGGGTATGTTTGATGAAATTGGGTGCATTGACATTGGGTGCATACAGATTGATGATTATTATTTCCTTTTGGTCTATTTCCTCTTTTATTAGTATGGAATGTCCTTCTTTATCTCGTTTGATCAATGTAGGTTTGAAGTCTACTTTGTCAGAGATAAGTATTGCTACTCCTGCCTGTTTTCGGGGGCCATTGGCTTGGTAAATCTTCTTCCAGCCTTTCATCCTAAGCATATGCTTATTTCTGTCGGTGAGATGAGTCTCCTGTAAGCAACAAATTGTTGGATCTTCTTTTTTAATCCATTTTGTCAAACGGTGTCTTTTGATGGGTGAATTAAGTCCATTAACATTAAGCGTTAGTACTGATAGGTATGTGGTGATTCCTGCCATTTAGTTGTCTTGGTTGTTTGAAGGTTTGATTGTGTGTACCTAACTTGATGTTACTCTCTACTGTCTTGCTTTTTCTTATCCTGTGGTTTGGTGCTGCCTGCCTTTTCATGGTTAAGTTGGGTGTCGCTTTCTGTGTGCAGGATCCCTTGCAGAATCTTTTGTAATGGTGGCTTTGTGGTCACATATTGTTTTAGTTTCTGCTTATCATGGAAGACTTTTATTGCTCCATCTATTTTGAATGATAGTTTTGCTGGATAGAGTATCTTGGGGTTGAAGTTATTTTCATTCAGTGCTCGGAAGATCTCACCCCACGCTCTTCTTGCTTTTAATGTTTCTGTTGAGAAGTCTGCTGTGATTTTGATGGGTTTACCTTTGTATGTTACTTGTTTTTTCTCTCTTACAGCCTTCAATATTCTTTCCTTAGTTTCTGAACTTGTTGTTTTAATGATGATATGTCGTGGAGTAGTTCTATTTTGATCTGGTCTGTTTGGTGTCCTGGAGGCCTCTTACATTTGTATGGGAATATCTTTCTCTAGATTTGGGAAATTTTCCGTTATTATTTTGTTGAATATATTATGCATTCCTTTCGCTTGCACCTCTTCTTCTGTGATGCCCATGATTCTCAAGTTTGGTCTTTTGATGGAGTCAGTGAGTTCTTGCATTTTCTTTTCACAGGTCTTGAGTTGTTTAATTAATAGTTCTTCGGTTTTTCCTTTAATTACCATTTCATCTTCAAGTTCTGAGATTCTGTCTTCTGTTTGTTATATTCTGCTGGATTGGCCTTCCGTTTTGTTTTGCAGTTCTGTTTTGTTCTTTTTTCTGAGGTTTTCCATATCCTGGCAGTTTTCTTCTTTAATGTTTTCTATTTTTGTTCTGAGTTCATTTATCCGTTTATTCATTGTGTTCTCTCTTTCACTTTGGTGTTTATACTGTGTTTCTATGGTTTCCTTTATTTCTTCTTTTGCTTTTTCAAATTCTCTATTTTTATTGTCTTGGAATTTCTTGAGTGTCTCCTGTACATTTTGGTTGACCCTGTCCAGTATCATCTCTATAAAATTCTCATTGAGTACTTGTAGTATGTCTTCTTTTAAATTATTCTTGTTGGTTTCATTGGGTCCTTTGGCATAGTTTATCTTCATTTTGTTGGAGTCTGGATCTGAGTTTCTGTTCTCTTCATTCCCCTCTGGTTCCTGTGTTAATTTTTTGCTGTGGGGAAACTGGTTTCCCTGTTTTTTCTGTCTTCCCGTCATTGTTGTTGGTGTTGTTACTGTCCCTGTACTGTGTGCAATTAAGTATTTTCTAGCTTGTAATAATAACAGTGGTAATATTTAGAATGGAAGGGTGAGCTGAGATGGAAAGCAAGAAGTTAAAGAAAAGGGGAAAACAAATATACAGACAAGAGGGAGAAAGCAGAACAAGGTATCAGACAAGAGAGTTTCAAAGTTATAAACAGGGAGTGTTAGTGTACTAATCGACAGTAAGCTGAACAGACATTAGAGAGACAGAGAGAGGATTGAAAATCAAAGATAAAAAAATAAAAAATAACTAAATGAAAGAAATATCTCTATATAAAATTGAATTAAAATAAAATGGAAAATAGAAAATAAAAAATAAAAACCAAAAAACTTCCAAGTTTATATGCAATGCAGTTTCAGTCTTAATAATTTGGGTGTCTGTCTCAATCTCCAGTCCTGGAGTTGGTGCCTCAGATGTTGTTCTGTAGTTGTCTCATCAAAGGGGATGCATAAAGTAGAACAAAACTACACACACACACACACACACACACACACACACACACAAAAGCCCCACCAAGTGTCCCAAGTTCAAATGCAATACAGTTTCAGTAAGTTTTTCAGCTTGCAAGTGTAATTCAGTTGTTCTCTCATCAAAGGTAGGGAGAAAAAGAAAAAAAAGCATCTGGAGGCAGTTCTGAGAGTGGTATCTGCAACTGTGGCTTGTCTGCCTGCTGCTCTCAGCCTGTAGCTGGCGGCGTTATTTATGCAGATCTCTGGGGTGAGCTAGCACTCACCTGGTCCCACAGGCTTTGTTTGCTCAGAGTTCTCCTGTGCGGAAGCCTCTGCTACAGGCTTTCCCCTTTCCAAGCACTGGGAAAGGTGACACTGCCCCCATGTTGTCAGGCCTGCATGTTTATTTACAGTTCATGTGGGAGGTGGGTCTTCCCCCCTCTCCTCTGAAGTTTTCCTCCCACTGCCACTTTCAGAAGCTTTCCTGCTCCTGCTTACTGGGCGGTGCTGCTGCTCCTGCCGGCCGCCATGTTTATTTACAGTTCACGTGGGAAGTGGGTCTTCCCTCCTCTCCTGTGGAGTTTTCCTCCCTCCGCCACTCTCACAAGCTTCCCCGCTCCTGGTTGCTGGCGCGCCCCGCTCCCCGCCAGAGGCTCTCTGGCCCGCCCGGCTTGTTTATTTACAGTCCCGGGAAGGATTCCCTTCCCCCAATCTTCAGCGCTCAGGGCGCCCCACCCTCTTTCCAGCGTGTCTTAACTGTTCTTATTGCTTATTACTCAGTTTCTCTTTTTTTCCCGGGTGGAGGTCAGTCTGTCCAGGGGGCAATGGATTCAATTTCTTTAATAAATTCAGGATTATAAAGAGTATTCCTTTTATGTCAATATTGGTCATTTGCTTTATGAGGAATTTGTTCATCTTAACAATAGTGTCAAACCTGTTGATATAGAGTTGTTTTATATCATTTCCACTTTTTGTTATATTTAGAATTTGTTCATTTTAGATCATCTCATCACTATTATTGGTAATTTGTGTTCCCCCCCTTTCTTTTTTGGACATTCTTACTAACTTTTGATCATTTCAATGAACATTTTCTAAGAACTGACTCATGACTACTGATTTACTTTCTGACTGCAATATTTTTCCTATTTTATTCATTTCTGATTTTATTTTTCCCTCCTGCTTTTTTGAATTTGATTTGCTATTCTTTTTCTAGCTTCTTACCATGAAATATTAAAATATTAAGTCACTGAATATAACTTTTTGTCCCTTTTTTTATAAGCATTTAAAGTTATATGTTTTCATGACTTTTGTTGCACCCTACAAATTCTGGTATTATCTAATTCAAATATTTTTTCTCCTAATTTCCTTCATATTTCTTTTTTGGACCCTTAGGTTATTTAGGAATGTATTTTCAGCTTCTTTGGTGTTATTATTAGTCCTTCCTTCCTTCCCTCTTTCCTTTCTTCCCTCCCTCCCTGCACATATATTTGTGACTTTTACATCTTCTCAGTAAGCTGATTCTTATACCATAAAACGTCTCTTTAGCTCTGATAATATTCTTTAAAGGTTACTTTTAACCCCGATAGTAATACCAATTTTTCTTATCGCTATTTTTATGATATATGTTTTTATATTTACTTATATCAGTGTATCTCTTAAAGTGCACCATTTATAGAAAATTTACAGTTGAATCTTATTTTTATGCAATCTGACAATCTGATTTTTAATTAATTGTACTGGTAATTCATTTTACATATAGTTCAATCAGTTCATTTTGTTAGATTTAAGTCTCCCATTTTGCTCTTTTCAGTTAAGTACTTTTTTGTGCCTGTGCATTCTTTGTTTTTTTTTTTTTTTTTTAAGGTAGTCAAGCAATGCTGGCATTGTATAATTTCTCTATTGGACTTGTGGTATTCTTTTTACAATACGTTTTTAGTAGTTGATATAGGGACTTACATTATGAGTCAGAATTTAGTTTATGTTTTTCACATGGCATAAAATGTAAATTTTACAAGATTATAACTTTATTTACCACCTCAAGTTTTGTGCCATTACTGACAAACATCTTATATACAAGCACATCATAAATCACCAAATATAATGTCCTAAGTTTTGCTTTACATGCTCAAATATCTTTTAGAGAAATTAGTAGAAAGAAAATACATACAGTCATCATTCCCAGGAGTATTGCTCATTCTCTTCCATATGTTTGATTTTTCATTTGATGTCATATACATTCAACCAAAAGAATTTCTTTCAGCACAAAATTTCCCAAGTTTTCTGAGAATGCCTATATTTTGCTTTGGTTTTTTAGAAAAATACCTGCACTGGATATAAAAGATATGTCTTCTGATCTCCACATTTCTAATGGTAAGTCTGATACCATTTTTACCATTGTTTCCCTATGCGTTTTGTTGTTTTTCTAAGATTACTTTCAGTAATGTCTTCATTCCATTGTTGAATTTTAGTAGCATTCTTGGTTTCATTGAGCTCTTTTGTTTTGTTTTGGTGGTGCAGGGGGGTTGAATTCAGGGCTTCATGCTTGCTAGGCAGCGCTTTGGTTTGGTTATTTTTGAGATAGGATCTTGTTTTATGCCTAAACCAAACTGGACTATAATTGTCCTATTTCTGCTTTCCCAGGTAGCTGGAATGACAGGCCACCACTGCACCCAGCTATTGTTTGAGATGAGGTCTTGTGAACTTCTTGCCAATGCTGGCCTTGAGCCACCATCCTCCCAATCTCTGCCTCCTGAATAGCTAGGGTTACAGAATTAAGCCATTGACCTGACAATTTCATTGAGTGTCTTACCACTGAAAGTTTTATGTTTTCACCCTATTTTGAAAACAAAATTACTAATAATTTTCTTTTCTGTAATCTGCTATCTCTCATCTCCTGAGATTATATTATGTTTATAATAGATTCCTTTATATGAATGTATCACTTCATGTATTTTATTTAGTTTGTAAGTTTTAATTTTCTTTTTAAAAATATCTCTATTCCTTTGTTGAGATGGTCCATCTGTTGAAACCTATTTTACTTCACAGTAGATGATATTAATAATAATAATTTATTGTTCCTGATATTTGGGTTGTATAAAGTTTGGTTTCATTTGGCTGACTTTTATCTTTATTGTGGGAACATTTTACTTTTTTATAATGTCACTTGACATTTTATTCTACCTGGAAGTTTTAGGAAATACATTATAGCATTACTAGATTCTGTGATCTTCCTTTGAAGGGAGTCATTTGAGTATTAGCAGACAGTTGACCTGACTGAAATTTTCAGCTCTGCCTTTCCTTCAACAAAGCACCTGAAATCACTGCAAGGTGTTATCAGCCCTCTAGCAGCTTTTTTCTGCTGCTGCCTTTGGAGTCATTCTATTTATTTGCAACTTTAGGACAAAGATTTGGTCAGAGTTTATACACTATTTTTTAGATTTCTTTTTCTGAAATTCTGGGACACCCCTGAACTATGTCCTCTTAACCTTTATGTTCTCTATGTTGCTAGAACTGGAAAGTGCCTTCAGTTGAAAATTCTGAGGAAAAAATACATCTGTAGTCTCCCTCCCCCTTCTGTTAAGGGTCCACATTCTTCCAGCTTCTGCCTGCTCCCACTCACTCTCCAGGGAGACCAATAGGCTGTTAATGTTTCAAAAATATTTTGTTATAATTGTTATCTGGGAAGAGTTAATTCAACCCAAGCTATTCTGTCACCACTAGAAGTGGAACTATATTGTAAGATCTCTTTTAAATGTCATTTTATGTTATTTTCTCTATTTTGTCTTTCGTTTTCTACATTTTAAGCACATGCTGTATTTTGTTGTTATTATTGTTTTTCATGTAGTTTTTAATGTGTTTGTTTTCTCTCCCATAATTTGTTTTAAAAGTGCTATCTGGTCTTATCTCTTAAATTTATGTAATTTCATCTTTGAAATCTTTGAAATTTTTGTTGATTGTTTTTAAGAAATAATACATACCTATTTTTATTATTTTCTCCCACTTCCCTGGAAGAAAATAAAAACTTCCCTGTGTTTTTATCCCTTTGATATTTGTCTTTCTTCTACATTTTACCTGTGGTCCTATCCTTTGGTTAGCCCTCTGCCCTACCTGAGAGTTTCATACTGATTACATTGATATTATTACTCTCAGTGAAGCTTTTTGTTGAAAAATTGTGGAATGAAATCAGGAGAGTAAAATGAGCCAGTCAACTTCTTGGAACTATTGGTACAACTGCTCTCAATAAATTTATTTTCTTTGCCTTAGAGACAATATTTCTGTCCTTGTCATTGTTGACTTTGCTGTTTGTGTTTAAGTAGCTCATTGAAGACAGTTTTGAATCACAGTTCTCCGTTGTTGTCAATCACTTCATACATTTTACCCTTGATCCTATTCTACCCTCTACTGGCTCTTCAGGCTTGCATGGTGTTCATCCAAGTACCAGATCACCACGGTTTCTCTTTCAGCTCCAAATCCATTTCTATTCTATGGTCTCAAATGATGTCTGTCTCCGAATCTTATCTATTCTCTTAAATGTTACAATTATAGCCCTCCTGGTCTTTGAATCTCTTAATGAGGAATATTTTATAAGCCATTTAAGACAATGCTTCTAAAGTTTAAGAAAAGCCTGAGGAAAAAATAGATCTGTCTACTGCATTTTGGGGGGGACTTTTAGCATTTTGCAAATATGCTTTGAATTTTGGATTTCCTATAGCATGTGTAATTTTCTATAAGTTTCAAAGAAAAGAAATGCAGAAAAAGAATTCTTTCTTCTATATTAAGATGGGAGTCCTGCTAGTATTTTTGAAGCTTTCAGTTTGCATGGCACATTTTACATAAATGTAGTGAAGATAAAATTATGTCAAAGGCTCATGATACCTTCCTTTGCTTTCCATGTGTTTTAGTATTTCTTGACTCCTACAATACAAAGTTTAATGCATCTTAAATACAGTCCTCAGCTCAGGCAGTACTTACTAAATAGTATAGTCTAACTCACAGATTAATGTCATGATTTTGACATTAGGTAGGCATGAATTAAACTGTTGTATCTACTACATACCTATTGCAGGATAATTCAGAAAATTGCTAAAATTCTCTAAATCCTAATTCCCATTCCTGTATATTGGTGATAAAAAGTACCTATTTCACAAAGATGTAGTAAGGATTATATATAGGGAAAACTGGTGCATAGTTATTGCTGAGTAACAGTAGCAATCATGATTATTTATCTAGGTAAAGATATTTTGTTGAATCAAATTGTGATATCAAGTATCATGAAGTTTTCTTGCAGAAGTCTACCCTTCAGCATCCTTAAGTTGAAAGATATGTTCAATTTCCCCTCTCCCACAGATAAGATTACTTAGCTAGAGAAACAGAAAAATGAGAACAATGGCTCGAATGCTAGGATCTTGATGTCTGAGGGTTGGTCTTATTGGGTGGATAGTTTTGCTCATGGAAGTTTATGCCAGCTGGTGTCATGTTATCTTTTGTCTACACTCTGACCTTTCAGCTTTATAACTTCCAAATGTTTATGTAATGAGAACTGCCCTTTTAAAATTGACACAGTGATTAAAATTGAAAATGAGAGCTGAGATTGCTCTCTAACAAATAGGCTGGATTGGAGTATACATCTGTCCAGCAAAAATCTTCTAAGCAAGCAGGCACACATTTCTTTGCTTGTATTGGGAAAGTGAAGGTGACATTTATATCATTCAATAATTTTTCTCTCCATCTGTTTATTTGATGGTAGATTTAAGTTGGTGAATGCTACACTTGAATTGGTACAACTCCTAGACCATCTTTCAAACATGTAGATTTTATATGGATGCATTCAAAGCCTAGTGGATACATGGTAATTCAGTTTGTAAGAAGACATCCATCAAGAGAACACTATAATCAAAGCAGAACCTGCTCCATTCCAACAGTTCATCTTCCTAACATATTCAAAACTTTCTCAGATCCTATAACAGGTTTTTCTACTTTCCTCACTTCTAGTCACTTAACTTTCTTCTGACCTGAATAGAAATGAATTGCAATTATGCAAAACCACCTTTCTAAGTGAGAGGTGAGAGCAAAAAATATCTCCAAGGTTTAATTAGAATACCCATAATGTTCTATCTTCATTGAAAAGTTTTTTTTTTTATGATTCTGGGGTTTGAACTCAGGAGCTTATCCTTGCTAGGCAAGTATGCTACCATTTGAGCCACATTCCCAGTTGGCTTTATACTTTGTAATTAATATAGAAATTCATAAGAAAGATTTAATAGCAACAAAATATTTTAATTAGCTTTTAGGACCCTTTTCACTACCTGATTCCTTTCCCTCTAACACTCATTCTCCGTGTTTTTGTATGACTGATTTCTCAATTCAGAATTCGCCCCAAAATACCTCTTTTTTAGCCATTACTCTTTAACTCAGTGCCCTGTTTAATTTTCTTCAGAGCCTTTAACACTATATGTGAATATTTAATTTGCCTTTTAAAATGTTTATTCCTCTAGGATTTAATGTACTTAACAATAGGAACTTGTGTTTTTATTATTTCCTTTGAAGTACCTAGAATGTAGTCCTGCTCAAGAAGTACTTGTTGGGTAGACAGATAAATGAGTACATGAAGTCATAGTGATCAAACTACCTGTACTTTGCTTTTCAGGTTGACAGAGGTAGGCTTCTTTTATTTCAAAGACTGAATCTCTTTCTTGTTCTTCAACTATGTCATGAACTTGAATTTGAGGAGTGTATCTAAACCTTTCTTATTTGCCCAGGGGAATAATTGATATTAGGTTAAATAAATGTGGCTTGTTTCTTTCTAAGATGTTCTAGTAGACTGCCTCCTATAGGGAGGGTATTTGTGGCACTTGAATATACTGATTTAGAATATCCAAACATTTAAGTAATAACAATATCTATAAAAGTCTTGAGAAGAGAGAAAAGTCTCATGACTATATAAATGTACTGTATTGTCAATGCATGATACTTTACATGCTTTATGAAAGGACAAAAACTACTAAAATTTGAGGGATATAAAGGATGATCTCAAAATCATTTAGTCTAAATCTCCCAGTGATTAGTCCCTTGTTGAGAGTGGAGTTTGAGAAGCCTATGAGAATTTGACATAAGCATAAGCACAGCCATGTCTGCAGGCTGGGATTGGCACAGTCCCCAACTGCAGAAGGGGGCAAGGACAAAATGCAACACAGCTGTTTTCCATAAGATGTTTATGTCCAGAGAGTAGCAACCACAGGTTCTCCCTGTTCCCAATAACTACAATGTCACAAACCCCGAGAGCTGTTGCTCTATTTCCTTATTTGCCACTGTGTATAATAAACTTGGTGGAGGTGGTGGAGGCTGTGTGTCTTCAGAGCACCTAGCCCACCTGATCCCAGCTTTTTGCATGTTTGTCTTCTGTCTTTTCTCAATCTCCCATCACTCCCAGTTAGGTTCCTAGGATGAGCTCACACAGACCACAAGAGTTCCTGAGCAAGGTTTCTATCAGACGATTGCCTCATGTTGTGAATCTATATCCAAATACCTGCACCAGCAGGGCTTACAGAATGATGAGAGATGGTCAATTCCATCTTCACAATTTTTTTGATAATGCTGGACCTTGAACATAGATAGACCTTGCATATGCTAGACAAGTGCTCTACCACTTGAGCCATGTCCCCAGTTGGTATTTTGCCTTGGATATTTTCAAATAGGTTCTTGCATTTATGTCCAGGCATACATAGCTGGGATGATAGGTGCATGCCACCACACTCAACTTTTATTGGTTGAAATGGAATCTCTGGAAGCTTTTGCCTGGGATGGTCTTAAACCACAATCCTACCAATCTCTACCTTCCATGGGTAGCTGGGATTACTGGTGTGAGCCACCATGCTGGGCATTTTCAGACAATTATAAGACAACATGTCCACTTATGTTAAGCAGTTAAATATTTTCTGAGTTATGTTAGAAGTGCTATTCCAAATGTTGTTCAAAGAAATATGTGAGAGGACTCCTGGTGCTTACCACAGCTGTGTTCTTACACTGACTGTATAGAAAGAGGAGGCAAATTAAACCTACCCCATATGCACCTCAGCCCAGGCCATATGCCTGGTCTGCATTGTGAATGGGGAAACATGAGAAAAGAAAAAAACAAAAAAAGAAAGAAATACATGGGAATCACTTATCAAGGCAAAAAAAAATTTTTACTTCTGCAGAAGGGTTGCAGCCACAGACTATAGTCTGATAGGCAGAACACAGAACACACCTGAGTGGGAAATCCACCCAGATTATATTCCTGACGTGATTCCCTGTCCGTCATGCTTGGGCTCACAACACTCCAGGGCTAGCTGTTGTTTGGGGAAGGGGCAAGATTTTCAGAAGCAGTGTCATTTTACAATTTAATGAGAGCTTGATTACTCATGGTTTACAGCTCAGTAAGGGAGTGATTTCTCAAGGTCCCCTGCAGACAGGGGATGTGGGCTGACATTTTTACTCATAGTTTCAGGAATATGAAGCTCAAAAAAAAGGTGATAGTGGTTCAATTAAGCTACAGAAAAGACAGTTCAAGCAGTTTGAGATTAGGGCATCTGGTGATAAGCAGCTCTTTATTTGACTGCAAGAACCTTGCAAGGTCAAGCAACATTTCACAAAGCATGTAGGCAGCAGTTCAGGGACGTTAGCTGGCAGCTACACAATGATAGTTATATATTAACTCCTTTGACAGAAAAGTCTTCACTTTAATTGATCCTCACAGGTATGTTTCAGTTTATATTCCATTTACATTCCATGGTACATGCTGAAAAATCTTATTTTCTATTACCAATTTTTTTTTCCTTTTAATACTTCTATGGGTTGGGTGCAGTGGTTCATGGCTGTAATCCCAGCTACTCAAGAGGTGGAAATTGGGAGGATCACAGTTCAAGGCCAGCCTGGGCAAAAACGTTAGTGAGACCCCCATCTCAATCAATTAGCTGGGTATAGTGGTGTGTGTCTGTGGTCCCAGCTACACCAGAGGCCATAGATAGGAAGACTGTGGTCCAGGCCAGTCACAGGCAAATAATGTGAAATCTTACTTGAAAAATAACTAAAGCAATAAAGGGGTGAGGCATAGCCCAACTGGCAGAGTGCCCGCCTAGGAAGTGCAAGACTTGAGTTTACTCTCCACTCCTATTCAACACAGTCTTGGAATTCCTACCCAGAATAATAAGGAAGGAAGAAGAAATAAAAGGAATACAAATAGGTAAAGAAGAGGTCAAACTATCCCTATTTGCAGATGTCTTATAAGAACATAAGGTCAACTGCAAAGATGATCTTATACCTAAAAGACCAGAAAAAGTCCAGCAAAAAAAAAAACTTGTAGACACCATAAATAGCTTCAGCAATGTAGCAGAATACAAAATCAACTTACAAAAATCAATAACCTTGCTATACACCAACAATAAGCAGATCGAGAAAGAATATAGGAAAACAATTCTATTTACAATAGCCTCGAAAAAATCAAATACCTAGGAATAAGCTTAAAGGGATGTTTTAAGTTTCCTCTACAAGGAAAATACAAACCACTGAAGAAAGAGATCGAAGAAGACTACAGAAGGTGGAAAGATCTCCCGTGCTCATGGATTGGTAGAATCAACATAGTAAAAATGGCTATACTACCAAAAGCAATCTACATGTTCAGTGCAATTCCCATCAAAATCCCAATGACACTCATCACAGAGATTGAAAAATCAACCCTAAAGTTCATCTGGAAACACAAAGGACCACAAATAGCTAACACAATACTGAGCAAAAAGAGCAATGCTGGAGGTATCACAGTACCCAACTTTATATTACAGAGTTGTAGCAATAAAAACAGCATGGTATTGGCACAAAAAGAGATATGAAGACCAGTGGAACAGAATAGAGGACCTGGATATGAATCCACACAGCTATGCCCACCTAATTTTTGACAAAGGTGTCCAAAACATACAATGGAGAAAAAACAGCCCCTTCGACAAATGTTGCTGGAAAAACTGGATATCCACCTGCAGAAAACTGAAACTAGATCCATGTTTATCACCCTGTACAAGTGTCAACTCAAAATGGATTAAAAACCTTAATATAAGATCTCAAACCTTAAAGCTAGTACAGGGAATACACTAGAGCCAACAGGCATAGGCAATGACTTCCTCAGTAGAATTCAAATGGCTCACCAACTAAGAGAAAGGATGGACAAATGGGACTACATGAAATTAAAAAGCTTCTGCACAACAAAAGAAATGGTCTCTAAATCAAAGAGGCCATCCACAGAGTGGGAGAAAATCTTTGCCAGCTATACATCTGACAAGGGATTGATAACCAAAATATAAAGGGAGCTGAAAAAACTAAACTCCCCCCAAATCAATAACCCAATGAATAAATGGGCAAATGAACTGAACAGATCCTTCTCAAAGGAAGAAGTCTGAATTGGTAAAAAACACACGGAAAAATGCTCACGATCCCTGGCCATAAAGAAAATGCAAATCAAAACCACATTAAGATTCTACTTTATTCCTGTTAGAATAGCTAGCCTCAAGAACACAAACAACAACAAATGTTGGCTAGGATGTGGGGAAAAATGAACCCTCACACACTGGTGGTGGGAAGGTAAGTAAGTACAACCACTATGGAAAACAGTATGGAGGCTCCTTAAAAAACTAAAAATAGACTGCCATATGATCTTGCAATACCACTACTAGGGATATACCTGAAGGAATGTGAATCAGCTTACAAGAAAGATACCTGTACACCCATGTTTATTGCAACACTATTCACAATAGCTAAGCTATGGAAACAGTGAAGATGCCCCACTACTAATGAATGGATTTAAAAATGTGGTATTTATATACAATGGAATTTTACTCAGCCACAAAGAAGAATGAAATTTTGTCATTCACAGGTAAATGGATGGAACTGGAGAACATCATCTTAAGCAAAGTTAGTCAGGCTCAGAAGGCCAAAAGCCTTGTGTTCTGTCTCAATTGTGGAACACAAATACAGCAATATTATGAAACACTGGTCACACTAAGGGGAGGTCAAGCACAAAAGGAGTAGGGAAACTAAGATCTTGAATAAGGTTGATATACCCAGTGTTCAAGAATAAATATAGAAATCTTAAACTGACTGAAACTACCATAAGAAAGGGACTAAGGTAGAATGAAGAAACTTAGAGATAAACCAAGTGGGGTTATAGTACATACAAAC
The DNA here is from genome assembly GCF_047511655.1 of Castor canadensis. NCBI lineage: Eukaryota > Metazoa > Chordata > Mammalia > Rodentia > Castoridae > Castor > Castor canadensis. The sequence goes on from NC_133394.1 coordinate 88,961,643, forward strand.
ATGGAAATATCACAAGGAAACACCCTGTGTAGCTACCTTTATCTCAAGCTAAAATGTCATGCTTTTCATTTTCTTTTTTCTCTTTTTTCTTCTACAAAATCCGAGAACAAGAAGGTAGAACAATCCCTGCCCAGGGAGGGAGGACTGGCACCAGTGAGAGAGGGGAGGTGTTGGGGAAACAGGGTAGGAGGGTGAATAAGGTGCAATAAAATGTGCACATATTTAAAGAAAAAAAAGAAAATTTCATTACTTAAGATTTCTTACTGAAAAAGTAATAGAGGGGGTAATTATGATCAAATATATGCATGTTCAGAAATGTCATGAGGGAATCCTTTACTACATGCAACTTAATATACACCATGAGAAAAAGAAAATCTCTATAATGACTTAGCTTCCCACCAGTTAGCAATTTCTTTATGTCTTTTTTGCAATAAAAGTCCCAAAAAGTAAAAAGAAAAACATACTCTGAGTTTAAAAACCAGTTATTGCAAAAAAAACAAAAGAAATTTTTATTATGAAACCCACAGTCTCATAATAAAAATTTGAATGCTATAAAATTTTATAAAATTAAGAAGTATCTTTCCTATTTTATCCCCTTAACCCTACTCTTCACAGGTAGCTACTGTCAAAATTTTCTTGTAGAGTCTTTGGAAGATTTTTCACCAAAAAAGAAATATACCACATATGCATGAAAGTAGCATGATGAACCCCTCTAAAAACTGTTAAAAGGGGGGAATCTCAGAAGGGAGTTTAAGAAAAATAATATAGACAGGGTGAATTTCACTATAGTACATTACATGCACATATGTGAATAACAAAATGAAACTCCTTTGTACAATTAATTTGTTCTAATAAAAATTCAAAAAATATAGTTTTTTAAAGCACAAGTCAGAGCATAAAATACACACTATTTTGAATTACATTTTCATTTTACACCTGATTCACATCTTTCCATGAAAACGTATAGATTCATGTCATTACTTTTATTAGTTGTACAGTTGGTCTTCCGTACATCTGCAGGCTCCACATCTGTGGATTTCACGGATTTCAACCATGTGTGGATCAAAACTATCTTTTACAAATCCAGAAAGTTGCCAAGCATAAATCTTGAACTTGCTGCATGCCAAGCAGTTTACATATTTCACATAAACCAGGCTATGTAGCGCTGCCTGAGCTGCCTCTCCCACTCACAGTTTTCTTCACTGGACTCTCATTCTACTACAGAGTTAGGCTTATGGTGGTCGCATCTACACTGAGCAGAACTAGACTCTTCTTGTTATTCCATGAAAAACACACTATAATTACTATTTGCAAAGCATATGCATTGTATCTGACAGCATAAGTAATCTAGATATGATTTAGTGTGTATGGAAGGATATGTGTAGCTTACCTGCAAATATGGCACCACTTTACATAGGGGACTCTGCCATTCACAGGTTTTGTTATCTGTGGGGTTCCTGAACCAATCTTTTACAGATACTGAGGGATGACTGCTTTCAGTTGGAGATATCTCAGGTCATAATGTTTACATGTATATGTAAGAATATGCAAAGGATAAATGTTTCAGGAGGGACTGTTTTGTTAATTTTTCTTTTATCACTGAGAAGAATTTTACTTTTTAGAATAGTCCTTTCTTCTAAAATACATTACTTTTTTCCTTCAAATTTCATAGTAGGTCACCTGTTTGCTGAAAAAAAAACATGAATTAAGTATATTGTGACTGAGATTTAAACTTCTTTCAGTTTTAAAAGAACAAAAATGAAGTCTTTAATACTCTCTCTGATTAGTGCCTTTTAACACAATTAACAATTGTGTATATTTGAATTTGTGTATTTGTATAAAATATTGGAAATTGTAGCATGTTTCTACAGTAAAATTATGATAGATTTGTTGTCAAAGGAGTGTCTGGTAATTTTCTTTTATTGAATTCCTAAAATAAACTTCTAGAACTTTGTAATTCTTCTATGGCAATTAAAAGAAAACTTTTTATTTTGAATTAACTTATAGGAAAATTGCCAATATAAGTACAGAGATTCACACATAGCCTTCGCCCAGATTGCCATCAAGTTTGTGATTTACAAAACCATAGTACAAATTAATTTAATACTATTAGTTAACTACAAACCTATTCAGACTCCAGTTTTCCCCATGTCTTTTCAATTCCACCATCCAGGTAGGACCCTACCAGGTATTTGGTTGCGATGTCCCCTTGATGAGTGGAGTCATTTGGCAGTTCCTCAGTCCTTTCTACTGATCTTGACACTTTAAAAAAAAATTATTTATTTATTTTCTTTATTGTTGTGCTGGGTGGGGGTACATTGTGGCATTTACAAAAGTTCTTACAATGTGTCAAATATATTATAATTGAATTCAACCTCTCCACCATTCTGCTTTATTCCCCCTCCCCCCCACCCCACCATTCCTAGAATAATGTAAACAGGTATCATTTTTGCATTTACAAATATGTGCACACAGCATTTGCATGATATTCACCCCACCTCTTTTCCCCTCCCACTGGTACCAAATCCCCCAGGCAAGAACTGTTCTACCCTCCTGTTCTCTGATTTTGTAGAAGAAAAAAGAGAAAAAGAAAAACATGATATTTTTGCTTGTTTGAGATAAAGGTAGTTACATAGGGAGTTTCATTATGGTATTTCCTGTATGTATTATCACCCCATTTGGTTTGTCTCCTCTAATTTTCTTCATGCTACCTCATGGTGGTTTCTGTCAGTTTAAGATTTCTATATTCACTCTTGTATACAGGATATATTAACCATATTCAAATTCTTAGTTCCTTCCTTTATCCTTCTTTTTTGGATCACTTATTTTACGCATCCTTTCAATTTTCCCAATTTTTTCTCATGATTAGAAGTCTATGTATTTTGGCCAGAAAACTGCAGAAACAATGTGTTGGTTTCACTGCATCATAATTGGGGAAACCATTCCCATGTACTATTTCAAGTGGTGTAAATCCCAATAACCTGGTGAGGTGGTATTTGTTAGTTTTCAGTAGCATAAATACATTATTTTTTTCTTTGTAATTGACACATATCTAAGGAGAGAAATTCTGAGGCTCTGACAATACTCTGTATTCTGTTCTTCTGTGATATTTCACCAGCTTCAAGGCCCCTGGTGGATCCAGCTTGCAGCAGGTATTACTGGAGTGGTTGCCTAACGAGGATGTGTGTTCTCATTGCTTTCACATTCGTTCATTAGAATTTTATGCAAAAAAGAGTGGCTACTTTCCCATTGATTTACTTACGTTTTCATTCATATTGACATAGATAATTATTATTACTAATTGTTCTTAATTTGGCTACTGGGAATTTCTTTTTTGACTTCTGTGTATTTGTGGCATGTTTTCTGGTGGTATGAAATATTCCATCTCCACTCAGTTTTTCTGCCACAGCCCTGGAATAATTAATTTTTCCAAGATATCTTTGTTCTTTTTCTAAGAATGGTCACCATGATTTGGTTACTGACTACAAAAGTATCATTGTTCCTAGACCCTCTCAGTGGGTGTACTAACCCACTTACCACAGACAGAGCTTTAGTGTTTTTGATGCTTACCTACATTTACACATTTAAAACTATGTGTTCACATTGATACTTCCCATTCCAATTAAACACTACAAGGTACATTTGAGTTTTTACCTCATGTGAATTCTTTCTTCAACAGAAAACTGCCATTCATAATGGGCAACAGATTCACTTTTTAATTTATTTCTAATATAAGCAGAAGATATTTTCATAGTTATTAACCAATATCCTTGTGAGTTCACTTATTATTGTTTATATTCACTTTTGAGTCCAAATTTTAAGTTCACCAGAGAAGCTGAATCCATTCATAGTCTCATCAATGTAATCAGAGAATTTATCTTTCCTTGCCCCCACAAATCTTATGTTAATTAATTTTTAATCTTTGGCAATCTAATGTAAAACTTAGGATTCTTTTATGGTTTATGTTGCTGTTACTAATATTAACAATAGATATTCATTCATAAGTTTATAATATATTTACATTTTTTCTATGAAGCTATTATTTATACAGTTTTGACCATGTTATATTGGTTGGAGTTTTTTATACCTGATCTTTTTCTTTTCATAATGGATAAACAAATAAGAATTTTTTCCTTACATATATTGCAAAACCTCTTTTTAGCTTTTCAACTGATTGTTCAACATTGAAATAAATGGTTCTTATTTGTACATTTTGATAAATGGATTTCAAAATTAACATATAGAACATTATAGTTACCTTGCTATATTTATTTTACTATTTCTTCAAGCTCATTATAATTTCATTACTTTAAATATTTTCAGAGATCCAAGATGGTGACAGGAACAGAGCCAAAGACTGCAGGAGCTCCGAGCTCTTGAACCAGGGACCTGCTGAGATGCTGGAGACACGCTTGGCTGAGGTAAAGCACACGGGAGAGCGAAAGTACAGCACTGTGAACCCTTAGATTGTGGAAGCCTTCTCCACACCAGGATCTAATAAAAGAACAGCTGGCCTGCCAAGTCCCTGCCTTCGGAGGCCTGCAGAGCTGCTGCTCCACTCATCAGGCCCCAGCTCTGCACCAGATCCACGCATCACTGGGATTCGGGCCCCTCGGGCCACATGGGACCCCCACATCAACACTGGATCCACACTCCGCCAGGATCCCTGCCCCTCGGACACGGCAGGACACCAGCTTGCACTGGATCCATGCCCCACCGGGATCCCCACCCCTCAGGTCTCCTGCCCCTCAGGCTCTGCTGGGCTCCAGCTCCATGTGGGACCACCAGATCCACCTCTGCCGGGATCTCCGCCCCTTGGCCATGCTGGGACCCAGCTCAGTGCTGGATCCATGTCCTGCTGGGATCCCCACCACTCAGGGCCAGGCACTAGTTCAGAGTGAGACAGCTGCATCCCCCTTCATGCCAGGATACCTGCCCCTCTGGCCAAGCCAGGTCCCAGCTCTACAGGCTTGCTAGATAACCACTCCACCAGACTCCCTCTCAGGCTGCCACTGGAGGGCTTCAAACTTGGTAAGAGACACACACAGTCAGGACTGGATGCTGGAGGATTAACTTCAGAACAAGTAAGACTGCAATTCTACTGCTCCAGAACTGGTGTTTTTTTTTTCCTTCTTTAAGGCTTTGGCTTTCTGGTTTGCTGTTTGATCATCCACCATCTCTCCCATTTTTTTTGTCTCTTCTATCTTTCTTTTATCTTTTCTTCTCTTTCTCTTTTTCTCCTCTCTTGATTTTGTTAGTATTAATATTGTAACCCAGCTAATACTAAATTACACATAGTATAGGGACAGAAATGGTACCTAGTGGAAGTATGGGAAGAGGAAAAAGGGATGGAAACCATTCTCCCCCCAAAAATAAAGTAGTACAGGATTTAGAGCAAAATGAAGAAAATGGATACCCAGATCCAGACTTCAACAAAACAAAAATAAACTATACCAATGAACACAATGAAGCCCACAAGAACAGTCTGAAAGAAGAAATCCTACATATAATTAATGAGAATTTCATAGAGATGTTACTAGACATGGTCAACGAAAATGTACAGGAGGCACTCAAGAATTCCAAGACAACAAAATAAAGAATATGAGAAAACACAAAAACAAATAAATGAAATCATAGGAGCCCTAAATAAACACCAAACTGAAACAGAGATCACCATAAACAGAGAGATAAATGAATTAAGGGCAAAAATTGACAATATTAAAGAGTAAGTAACCCATGGTATGGAAAACCTCAGAAAAAAGAATGAAACAGAAAGACAAAACAAAATGGAAGGCCATTCCACCAGAATAGAACAAACAGAAGACAGAATCTTAGAACTTGAAGATGAAATGGCAATTAAAGGAAAAACTGAAGAACTGTTAGTTAAACAACTCAAGACCTGTGCAAAGAAAATTCAAGAATTCATTGACTCCATCAAAAGACCAAACCTGAGAATAATGGACATTGAAGAAGGTGAAGAGGTGCAAACAAAAGGAATTTGTAATATATTCAACAAAATAATAACAGAAATTTTCAAAAATATAGAGAAAACTATGCCCATTCAGATAAAGGAAGCCTCCAGAATACCAAACAGATCAGACCAAAATAGAACTACCCCATGAAATATTATCATTAAAACAACAAATACAGAGACTGGAGAAAGAATATTGAAGGCTGTAAGAGAGAAAAAAAAATAACATACAAAGGTAAACCCATCAAAATCACAGCAGACTTCTCGACAGAAACATTAAAAGCAAGAAGAGCATGGAGTGAGGTCTTCCAGGCACTGAATGAAAATAACTTCAATCCTAGGATACTCTAACCAGCAAAACTATCATTCAAAATAGATGGAACAATAAAAGTCTTCCATGATAAGCAGAAACTAAAGCAATATATGACCACCAAGCCACCACTACAAAACATTCTCCAAGGAATTCTGCATACAGATGATGAAAGCAAACAAAACCATGAAAGGGCAGGGAATACCAAACCACAGGAGAAGAAAAGGCAAGAAAGTAGAGAGTAACACTGATTCAGCTACACATAACCAAATCCTTAATCAACAAAGACAACTGCATGACAGGGATCACCATGTACCTATCAATACTAACACTGAATGTTAATGGACTAAATTCCCCCATCAAAAGACACCAATTGGCAAACTGGATTACAAAGGAAGATCCAAGAATCTCTGCCTACAGGAGACCCACCTCGTCTACAGAAATAAGCACTGGCTGAGAGTGAAAGGCTGGAAGAAGATTTACCAAGCTAATTGTCCCCCAAAACAGGCAAGAGTAGCAGTACTTATCTCAAATAATGTAGACTTCAAACTTACATTGATCAAACAAGATAAAGAAGGACACTCCATACTAATAAAAGGGAAAATACACCAAAAGGAAAAAACAATTATCAACCTTTATGCACCCAACATCAAATCACCCAATTTCATCAAACATACTCTGAAGGAACTAAAAACATATATAAACTCCAACACAGTGGTAGTGGGAGACCTTAATACCCACCTATCACCAATAGATAGGTCATCCAAACAAAAAATCAATAAAGAAATCCTAGAACAAAATCACATCATAGATCAAATGGACCTAGCTGATGTCTACAGAATATTTCATCCAAATTCTGCACAATAAACATTCTTTTAAGCAGCCCATGGAACCTTCTCCAAAATTGATCATATCTTAGGGCACAAAGCAAGCCTCAGCAAATATAAGAAAATGGAAATAATCCCATACATTCTATCTGACCACAATGCATTAATACTAGAAATCAACAACAAAAACTGCAGTAAAAAACCTGCAAACAATTGGAAGCTGAACAACACATTGCTCAATGACAAATGGGATATTGATGAAATGAAAGAGGAAATTAAAAGGTTCCTGGAAGTTAATGAAAATGAAAACATGACCTACTAGCACCTATGGGACACAGCAAAGGCAGTCCTAAGAGGAAAGTTCATAGCCATGAGTGCATATATTAAAAGGGCAGAAAGATCTCAAATCAATGACCTAATACTACAGCTCAAACTCCTAGAAAAACAAAAACAAGCAAATTCCAAAAAAGCAGAAGGAAAGAAATATTAAGATAAGGGCTAAAATCAATGAAATAGAAACAACAACCAAAAAAAAAACCATAAGAAGAATCAATGAAACACCCCACTGGTTCTTTGAAAAAATAAACAAGATTGACAGACCCCTGGCAAACCTGCAAAAAAGAGGAGAGAAAAAACACAAATCAGTAAAATCAGAAATGCAAAAGGGGAGATAACAACCAACACCACAGAAATCCAGGAAATCATCAGCGAGTACTTTGAGAGCCTATACTCTAATACATTTGAAAATCTTGAATAAATGGACAGATTTCTTGCAACCACCCAAAACTGAGACAAGAGGATATTAATCACCTGAATAGATCTTAACACAAAAAGAAATTGAAGCAGCAATAGAGTCTCCCAAAAAAGAAAAGTCCAAGACTGCTGAGCTCAATCAGATGTTTAAAGAAGAACTAATACCAACTCTCCATAAACTGTTCCATGAAATAGAAATGAAAGGAACACTGTCTAACTCATTTTATGAAGCCAATATTACTCTCATCCCAAAACCAGACAAAGACACCTCCAAAAAGGAGAGCTACAGGCCAATTACCTTAATGAATATTGATGCAAAAATCCTTAATAAATGGCAAACCGAATCCAATAACACATCAGAAACATCATACACCATGACCAACTCAGCTTCACCCCAGGGATTCAGGGATGGTTCAACATATGCAAATCTATAAATGTAATACAGCATATCAATAGAAGCAAAGACAAAAAACACTTGATCATCTCAATAGATGCAGGAAAAGCCTTTGAGAAGATCCAACACCACTTCATGATAAAAGCTCTAAGAGAACTAGGAATAAAAGGGATGTACCTCAACATTGTAAAGGCTATATATGACAACCCTACAGCCAACATCATACTTAATGGTGAAAAACTGAAACCATTTCTCCTAAAATCAGGAACGAGACAAGGGTGCCCACTATCCCCATTCCTATTCAACATAGTACTGGAATTTCTAGGCTGAGCAATTAGGCAAGAAGAAAAAATAAAAAGAATACAAATAGGTAAAGAAACTGACAAAATATACCTATTTGCAGACAATATGATCCTGTACCTTAAAGACCCAAAAAACTCTACCCAAAAACACTTAAACAACATAAACAGCTATAATAAGGTGGCAGGATACAAAATCAACTTACAAAAATCACTAGCTTTTCTATACATCAACAATGAACAAACTGAGAAGGAATATATGGAAACAATTCCATTCACAATAGCCTCAAAAAAATCAAATACCTAGGAGTAAATTTAACAAAGGATGTGAGTGACCTCCACAAAGAGAATTACAAACTCCTGAAGAAAGAGATTGAGGAAGACTACAGAAGATGGAAAGACTTCCCATGCTCATGAATTGTTAGAATCAACATAGTAAAAATGGCTATACTACGGAAAGCAATCTACAATGTTTAATGCAATTCCCATCAAAATCCCAATGACTGGCATCACAGAGATTGAAAAATCTACCCTCAAGTTCATTTGGAAACACAAGAGACTGCGAATAGCCAAGGCAATACTCAGCAAAAAGAGCAATGCTGGAGGTATCACAGTACCCAACTTTATACTACAGAGTTGTAGCAACAAAAACAGCATGGTATTGGCACAAAAAGAGACATGAAGACCAGTGGAATAGAATAGAGGACCCAGATATGAATCCACAAAACTATACCCACCTCATTTTTGACAAAGGTGCCAAAAATATATGATGGAGAAAAGACAGCCTCTTCAACAAATGTTGCTAGGAAAAATGGTTACCTGACTGCAAGAAAAACTGAAACTAGATCCATGTCTATCACTTTGTACTAGTATCAACTCAAAATGGATCAAAGACATAAATATCAGACCTGAAACTCTGAAGTTAGTACAGGAAGGAGCAGGAAACACTCTGGAATTAATAGATACAGGCAAAGACTTCCTCAATAGAACCCCAGCAGCTCAGCAACTAAGAAAAAGGATGGACAAATGGGACTTTATAAAATTAAAAAGCTTCTCTACAATAAAAGAAATGGTCTCTAAACTGAAGAAACCACCCACAGAATGGGAGAAAATATTTGCCAGCTATACATCAGACAAGGTACTGATAACCAGAATATACAGGGAACCAAAAAGCTAAACTCTCCTAAAATCAATGAACCAATTAAGAAATGGGCAGTTGAAGTAAAACAGAACTTTCTCAAAAGAAGAAATTCAAGTGGCCAAAAAACATGCTCACCATCTCTAGCCATAAAAGAAATGAAAATCAAAACCACACTAAGATTCCACCTTACCCCTGGTAAAATATCCATCACCAAAAACACCACCAACAACATCTGTTGGTGAGGATGTGGGGAAAAGGGAATCCTGGTCGACTGCTGGTGGGAATGCAAGCTGGTACAACCACTCTGGAAAAATATTTGGAGGCTTCTTACAAATCTAAGCATAGAACTGCCATAAGATCCAGCAATCCCACTCCTGGGGGATATACCCAAAGGAATGCAGCACAGGTTACTACAGAGGCACCTGCACACCCATGTTTAAAGAAAATGCAAGAACTCACTGACTCCATCAAAAGACCAAACCCAAGAACCATGGGCATTGAAGAAGGAGAAGAGGTGCAAGCAAAAGGAATGCGTAATATATTCAACAAAATAATAACAAAAAATTTTCCAAATCTAGAGAAAACTATGCCCATACAGGTATAGGTATCCTCCAGAACTCCAAACAGACCTGACCAAAGTGGAACTACCCTACGACATATTATCATTAAAACAACAGTACAGAGACTAGAGAAAGAATATTGAAGGCTGCAAGAGAGAAAAATAACATACAAAGGTGAACCCACAAAATCACAGCAGACTTCTCAACAGAAACATTAAAAGCAAGAAGAGCTTGGGGTGAGGTGTTCTGGGCACTGAATGAAAATAACTTCAATCCTAGGATACTCTACCCAGCAAAACTATCATTCAAAATAGATGAAGCAATAAAAGTCTTCCATGATAAGCAGAAACTAAAACAACATGTGACCACCAAGCCACCACTACAAAGATTCTTCAAGGGATTCTGCACACAGAAAGTGAAACCCAAATAACCATGAAAGGGCAGGCAGTACCAAACTACAGGAAAAGAAAAAGCAAGAAAGTAGAAAGTAACCTCAACTTAGGTCCACACAATCAAATCCTCAAACAACTAAGACAACTAAATGACAGGAATCACCACATACCTATCAGTACTATGTGTCCTATGGGACACAGCAAAGGCAGTCCTGAGAGGAAAGTTTATAGCCATGAGTGCATATATTAAAAAGACTGAACGATCTCAAATCAATGACCTAATGATACAGCTCAAACTCCTAGAAAAACAAGACAAGCAAATCCCAAAACAAATAGGAGAGAAATAATAAAAAAAGAGCTGAAATCAATGAAATAGAAAGCAAAAAAACCATACAAAGAATTAATGAAACAAAAAGTTGATTCTTTGAAAAAATAAACAAGATTGACAGACCCCTGTAAACCTGACTAAAATGAGGAGAGAAAAAACCCAAATCAATAAAATCAGGAATGCAAAAGGGGAGATAACAACAAACACCATAGAAGTCCAGGAAATCATCAGAGACTACTTTGAGAACCTATATTCAAATACATTTGAAAATCTTGAAGAAACGGACAGATTTCTAGATACTTATGATCATCCAAAACTGAACCAAGAGGACATTAATCACTTGAATAGATCTATAACACAAAATGAAATTGCAGCAGCAATCAAGAGTCTCCCAAAAAAGAAAAGTCCAGGACTGACTTCTATCACACCTTTAAAGAAGAACTGATACCAACCCTCCTTAAACTGTTCCATGAAATAGAAAGAGAAGGAAAACTGGCTAACACACTTTATGAAGCCAGTATTACACTTATGCCAAAACCAGGCAAAGACACCTCCAAAAAGGAGAACTATAAGCCAATCTCCTTAATGAATATTGATGCAAAAATCCTCAACAAAATTATGGCAAACCAAATTCAACAACACATCATAAAAGATCATTCACCATGACCAAGTAGGCTTCATCCCAGGAATGCAGATGTGGTTCAACATATGAAAATCAATAAACGTAATAAACCACCTTAACAGAAGCAAAGACAAAAACCACTTGATCATCTCAATAGATGCAGAAAAAGCCTTTGATAAGATCCAACATCATTTCATGATAAAAGCTCTAAGAAAACTAGGAATAGAAGGAAAGTACCTCAACATTATAAAAGCTATATATGACAAACCTACAGCCAGCAGTATACTTAATAGAGAAAAACTGAAACCGTTCCTTCTAAAATCAGGAACGAGACAAGGATGTTCACTATCCCCACTCCTATTCAACATAGTACTGGAATTCCTAGCCAGAGCAATTAGGCAAGAAGATGGAATAAAAGGAATACAAATAGGTAAAGAAACTGTCAAAATATCCCTATTTGCAGAAAATATGATTCTATACCTTAAAGACCTAAAAAACTCTACTCAAAAGCTCCTAGACAACTTAAACAGCTATAGCAAGGTAGCAGGATATAAAATCAACATAGAAAAATCATTAGCATTTCTATACACTAATAATGAACAAACTGAGAAAGATTATATGGAAACAATTCCATTTACAATAGCCTCAAAAAATCAAATATCTAGGTGTAAATTTAACAAAGGATGTGAATGACCTCTACAAGGAAAACTATAAACTTCTGAAGACAGAGATTGAGGAAGACTATAGAAAGTGGAGAGATCTCCCATGCTCATGAATTGGCAGAATCAACATAGTAAAAATGTCTATACTCCCAAAAGCAATCTACTTGATGCAATTTCCATCAAAATCCCAATGACATTCATCAAAGAGATTGAAAAATCAACCATTAAATTTATTTGGAAACACAAGAGGCCACAAATAGCCAAGGCAATACTCAGTAAAAAGCACAATGCTTTGTCTTTGACAAAGGTGCTAAAAATATACGATGGAGAAAAGACAGCCTCTTCAACAAAAACTGCTGGGAAAACTGGTTAGCTGTCTGCAAAAAACTGAAGCTAGATCCATGTTTATCACCCTATACCAGTATTAACTCAAAATGTATCAAGGACCTTAATATCAGACCCCAAACTCTAAAGTTGGTACAGGAAAGAGTAGGAAATACTCTGGAATTAATAGGCATAGGAAAGGACTTTCTCAATGGAACTCCAGCAGCTCAGCAACTAAGAGATAGCATAGATAAATGGGACTTCATAAAACTAAAAATATTCTGTACAACAAAAGAAATGGTCTCTAAACTGAAGAGAACACCCACAGAGTGGGAGAAAATATTTGCCAGCTACACGTAGACAAAGGACTGATAACAAGAATATATAGGGAACTCAAAAAAGTAAATTCTCCCAAAATTAATGAACCAATAAAGAAATGGGCAAGTGAACTAAACAGAACTTTCTCAAAAGAAGAAATTCAAATGGTTAAAAAACACATGAAAAAATGCTCACCATCTCTAGCAATAAAGGAAATGCAAATTAAAACCACACTAAGATTCCACCTCACCCCTGTTAGAATAGCCATCATTAGCAACACCACTAACAACAGGTGTTGGTGAGGATGCAGGGAAAAAGGAACCCTTTTACACTGCTGGTGGGAAGGTAAACTAGTACAACCACTCTGGAAAAAAATTTGGAGGCTTCTTAAAAATCTAAACATAGATCTTCCATGTGATCCAGCAATACCACTCTTGGGGATGTACCCAAAGTAGTGCAACACAGGTTACTCTAAAGGCACCTGCACACCCATGTTTATTGCAGCACTATTCACAATAGCCAAGTTATGGAAAGAGCCAAGATGCCCCACTATCGATGAATGGATTAAGAAAATGTGGTATTTATACACAATGGAATACTACTCAGCCATGAAGAAGAATGAAATCTTATCATTTGCAGGTAAATGTATGGAACTGGAGAACACCATCTTAAGTGAGGTTAGCCAGGCTCAGAAGACCAAAAATCATATGTTCTTCCTCATATGCGGACATTAGATCAAGGGTAAACACAACAAGGGGATTGGACTTTGATCACATGATAAAGCAAGAGCACACTAGGGAGGTATGAGGATAGGTAAGACACCCAAAAAACTAGATAGCATTTGTTGCCCTCAATGCAGAGAAACTAAACCAGATACTTTAAAGTGACAGAGGCCAATAGGAGAAGGGGACCAGGAACTAGACAAAAGGTTAGTTTGAGAAGAATTAATTTAGAAGGTAACACACATGTACAGGAAAAGATTGCGAGTCAACTCCCTGTATAGTTGTCCTTATCTCAACTAGCAAAAACCCTTGCTCCTTCCTATTATTGCTTATACTCTCTCTCTTCAACAAAATTAGAGATAAGGGCAAAATAGTTTCTGCCTGGTAGTGAGAGGGAGGCAGGGAGAGAGAGGCTGCAGAAGAGTAAGGGAAGGGGTGGGGGGAAAGGGGGAGAAATGACCCAAACATTGTATGCACATATGAATAAAAGAAAAAAAAAGACAAGATGGAATGCCTTTATTTTGCCATTGTCTTTAACTTCAGATAAATTAAATTATTCATGGTTATTATTAATATTATAGGAATTCTAAAGAAATAAACAAAGGTTGTTATTTACTGATATGTATTTAACTTTTCTTATATACTTTGTTCATGCTAAGTGTAATATTATAATAGTCACAAGGATCTGACTCTGTTCCAGCTCTTACATTATACACCAGGATAATTTTTATAATCATTCTAAAGCAGAGAGAAAAGTATTAAATCTGACATAGGGGTATATTGTTCAAGGTCACCCAAATGATAAATACTGGAGCTGGATGTTAAATACAGGTCTATCCACTTAAATTTCATGTTTTCAGCATTATGTTAGATAACACCTTTTGAGGAAAAGTAACAAAAATAACCAAAGAAATAAATATAAAAGAGCAGTAGCTGCAATAAAACACTTCAGTATCTTTTAATACTCTTTTCTTTACTGATTGACTCCTTTCTAATGACAACACTGTATGTTAACACATAAATGTATCAGAGGATAAAACAAACTCATAACTGTCTTTGCTGGGATTATATAATTGTCCACTGGCAGAAGCAACATATTTTCTCTACTGTGAGTTGCCTATTTGTCTCATAGTTATTTACTTCTTTATACCCTGAACCTCCTCTATATATGAAATGAAGTCCTGGCGTAGCTCTGTTTACATAGAAATATAGCCAATACAGATTGATATAGTTTTCTCTCCATGCCCAAATATCTATTAACATGGAGAAAATCTGGATTATCTGGTACTGAATGTGCAAAAATGATTTTAGTATTCTGTCCTGGATGACTGAATGCATCCTTGGATCAGCCTATCAAAGTTAAATTGAACTACAAACCCAATGATAATTGGAACGGAACTCTAGCCCAAAACAGGACAAAAATATCCTAAGCTTTAGTTAATGAACAGAGGCAAATGGAAACTTTGGTTTATATTCATGGCACCCTTTGTATCAGTGCTTCAAAAAATATGACATTTCAATACTTAAAATTAACCAATTATATAATGATCACTATACTGTAGTCATTGTGTGGTCAATAAATATGAATCTATGAAAATAAATTGTAAGAATACAATATTTTAAATTAACAAATGTTTTGAGTTTTTCAAGACTGCATGCTCTTCATACAATATTAACTATGACTACATACCTAGTAACTAAATACCATACTGCTTGCTTGCATGAATGGTTTGTTTGTGGAGGAAATAAATTAGTAAGTAAAGTATAATAGATTCCATTCATTATAATCATGATGGTTGATTAAAAATGCTTTGGTTACCAAATAAGAGCATCAACTAGCTAGTTGACATGGTCAACGTTTTATTTGCTATATTGAATAAGTTCGGAATTTTCAAAAATTAGTCAAACTACCGTCATATTGATGTAAAATTTGCTTAATTTCTTATAAGTTTTGAAAGCTGTAGTGTTTATTTCTGAAATATTTATGAAAGTGTTATTACTTAAAAATCACAAATGCATACAAATCTAAGCACTAAAGAGCCTGGGTAAATCAACCTGACACACTTGTGGAGATGGAGAAGAGATTAACAGAGTTTAGAAGAAGAGGGTATGACTGACATAAAGGAGATCATTGTGGTGACAGGAGAGTTCTGTATCTTGATAGTGGTGGCTGTTGCATGAATCTATACATGTAATAATATGGGATGTGTGTAATAAGATGTATTAAGATAGCACGCATACATTGTACCAATAGCTGCTTCTGATAATTGCTCTATAGATACATAAGATGAGACCATGGGAAAGAACTGGGTGAATGATGCTCATCACTTCTCTACACTAGTTTGAAATGTTTTGTGAATTCATAATTATTTCAAAATAAAAGCATAAAAATCATTAAGCCGAATTCAACTTGCATAATAACTGTTTTTTTTCTCTCAGCATTTACATTTAAATGTTTTCTACAGTCATCAGCTGAATGATGCTATTTACAAGCTGTACATACTTTGGCTTTTGACAAGCAGATGCAGGTGGTGCATCAACCCAGCAAACCCATCATGTACTCTTGTTTTTAAGTGATGAACACATGGCATTCAATATGATATTTTTCTTTTGGGGGTAGAGTTTCCCAAGTGTTTTGGTCGAAATACTGTTGTGACATTTGCCTGTTTCTACCTTCATTGCAAATATGGTTCTATGCATTTTACCAGTACACAAAAAATGTAAGATATTAGAATTTTCCTGATTTTATAGTTTCTCTGGGATGTCAATTGTCCTTAGAAACAATATAGTAATATTCTGTGATTTGTAGATTCTTTCTTGTGTTCTTGTGTACTACACATAAGTGAATGGTGTTGACACTTCCTGATGCACAAATAGCACTGCAAGGCACATCACTGGCATCTTAATGCACATGGGGAAGAGTGGATGAGGAATATGGAAAATTCCCTTGTTCCGCCTGTCTCTTCAATGCCAGGGATGCTCAGCAGGCAAAAATTCCATCTGGTTGCAATTTACTTCTCCTCAAAAGAGGGGAATTGAGTACTACAATGTTTATTTCTATTAGTGCTTCTTATTATTTAAATTGCCTTTTAGTGGTGATTTGCCAATTTTTTTCTGGTTAGATTATTGTATTTTCCTGTCAGAGTTAAAGAGCTGATTCTTTTTAATTATATGGTGTTTTGTTTTATGTGTTAAAAATACTCTTTTGGTGTAGTCAGGGAATTGAAAAAAGAAAGACAGATTGGTGTGGCCAATGTGCAGAGAGTAAAGGGTTAGCAGAAGTGAAAATCCATCAGAGATACAGAAACATATACTGTAGAGTGGGTTTTAGTTTTTATCCTGGCAATGAGAAGCTATTGAAATGTTTTAAATTGAGGGGAGTGGGGTTGAACTGTGGAAATGATAGTGGTACTGCTATTAAGTTTATTATAGATTTAAAAATTTAAAACTCTTAGCAAAGAAAATGAGATATCTAAAAATGCAATGATTACTATTACCATTTCTGTCAGAAAGAGGCTTTGAAGTCTGAGGAGGCTGAGTGATATTTATTCCAGTGTCAGAGCTGTAACATGGCTGTTTCTAGCTGCTACATATCATTCACAATCTAATGTACAGAATGTGAGTGTGCTGAGTCAGCGGTTTGTGAGCTCACAACACCACCTCAGCCAGGGAAGTGATCGTGCTATAGATTGAAACCCTAGGAGTGCTAACAACAAACATCTAATCATGCAATTCATTTACTTCTCCTGGGAATCATACCAAACACATGTGATTCATATATTAGAGGCCAAAAGACTCATATACAATAGCACTTACATGAACTAGGTTTTAAGAAACAATGTGATCTTCATTACAGTGTTAGTCTGCAGGATTTACAAGTGCTATTTTTCAAAATTAAATAATCTACAAGCTTTATGTTCACAAGCACAAATACACTCAGTGGGCTTTCAATAAATAGCAGCTGACTGACTGACAGATAAGCATCCCTCATAAACAGATAAACACTTCTAAGTGAACAGTTGCCATATATTGAAAGAGGCACTATCAGATCTATGTGTACAAACTTGGGATTAAATATATGATAAACAGCAAAAATGAAATAGTGAATTTTTTTTGAAACCGTGGGTTCCTTGAATGGTAAATGTAAACAAAGACCAGTAATTATTAAAGTATCCCAAATAAAAGTCTTATTAAATAGCCCCACTCTACAAACTGAGTGCTCTTCAAAGATTATAAGTAAATCTATTTTTATAGCTTTAAATCTTCAACTGGCTGATTATTTTGTAAATAACAAAGACAATGATCTTACAAGTGTGTGATATTTCTTTAAAATTAAGTTTATAATGAAGTAATGCAAACAAAACTAAAGATTGAAAAATCAGGCATTTGATTATACCCTCTCTCCTCGGTTTTCAATATGCAAAAATCCCATCAAATATTCTTATCTGAAACAAGGAACATATTCCTAATAATACAACTGAAACATGGTAACATTTTCAGTCACAATTTTTGGACCAATACTTATAGTAGCTTTGTAAATTTAAGCAAGATGTGACCATTCAGAGTTTAATTCTTTTATTGCAATAATGAAAATAGTTCATTGCACAATTGTCACATTATACATATTTTTTAAAATACTATACCTATTCTTACTTAAAAATAGGTGTAATACCTGCTTCAGTGATGGATGTTTAATAAGCATGGCATAAGTCTTATTCACTGACATTCAGTAATTAATAATCAAAATGACAGTTTCTCTGATAACAAAGCTCCATTTAGCATCATCTCTCTGAATCGAGGGTAGCAGGGAGGAGTTCAGGCTGTAGCTGCTGAACTTAAAGGATGAATCAGGAGAGCAGCCTCTTGCAAACAGAACACGTCCTGCTTTCTGGGTTGACAGATGCTGAAGTTGAATGCCCGAAAGCTATTAGTCACTCTGTTTAGACCCATAGGAGAAAGCAAAGAGATCACAAAATTGCTACTAGCTCACCATAAGGGGAGGAAAAGGGGTAGGAAAATGAAAAATTAACAGTTCAGAGGGAATTCAACCTCTGAATGAAGAGGTGATTCAATTACTTTTTACCTCCTCCACTACCATCCCCCTGGTATAGGCCATCATCATGGGTTATTGTGACAGCCTCCCAACTGTTGTACCTGATTCCATTTAACATTCTCTATTTGAAAATAGCAGCTGGTATTATATTAAAACATCACATCAAATGTTGTTCCCTTGCTCTGTGTTACCCAGAGTATAAGCAGGTCCATTGGGAGTGGCCAACAAGACAATTCCATCCGAATGTCACTATTCTCCATTTACTTCTTCCCCTCCAGGCACACTGAGCTCCTTGTTGCTCATCAAACATACTGAGCACCATTCTACCTGCTCTTTCTTGTGCACAGATCTTCCTCTCCTAGGTCGGTGTCCTGCCTCTGTCCTATCACCTCCCATGGGAGACATTGTCCCATTTTTAAAATAGAAATACAGTCCCCCTTCCACACTGACATCCTAAACTACCTTCCTCTTTATTTTTAACCATTAAATTTTATGGTATTTTTATCATCTGCATAATTCACATGCTTATTTTTTATTGTCTTGTATTTAGAATGAATTATTACAATAAAAACATGTCCATGTTCTTTTCTACATAACAATTTCTCAGCCATTTTCAAGAAAGATCAAATTGTGGAGTTCCAAATCAGTCCTCACAACATAAATTTTAAAATACTGTGTATTCTACAAAATCTTTATGGGAAGCCAGTTGTGAAATAATGCCCTTTATACATTAAGGCCATTAGAGCCTCTGTCAAAAATACTAGGTAGAAGGGAAGCCTCTCTTCCCTACAATTTTATTTTAGTTTCTCCTTTCAAGCCAGGAACAGAGAATTTAGTACTCTTTATAATTTTCTGTTCTCTAAATTTTTTCCAAAAATTCTAGACCTTGTAGATAAAATTTGATTAAAATTGATAGCAATTAGAAATTGATTGTAAAAATACATGCTCAGTCTAGAGAATGTTTATATCTTTTAATGTATCTGCACTTGTACAAGTAAAAAGAATGAGCGCTGTCATTAACCCTGTTTTATAGATTGGGGGAACAGAGGATTCTGCTGTTTGACTGTACAAGATTCTACCAAGGTTCACATTTAAAATTCAGGGATAACTATCTTCTAAAGAGGTTAATCTGCATCTTCAGAGACCTACAAACATAAAATACTCAATCTTGCCTCTTTAAAATGTGCAAAAATTATAAAAACCCAGACCCAGACAGACTCCTGTGATGCGTGAATGACTTTAAATGGTGTCCCAGAGGGGACGCTCCCTATCAGGGCTTCCTGACACTGCAGATGACAGTGAAATCAGGACAGTCATTAATGAAGAACTGTGCAGGCACACACAGAAGATGGGCCACTTCAGTAGTGGGGTTAAATATGGCAAATGCCAGAATTCGACGTAAACAAATGTAGAATACTAAACCTTGAGACAAGAAAAAGAGGCAACATTGGCAAGAACAAAAAGAATAAATAAATAACAAGCTGCAGAATTTTGTTAGAAGAATTCACCACAAGACACCATGCATTGTGTAGTTCTTCAATGTTGAAAGAAGGACGAGTGACACATTTGCCCCTGGGATACAATATTGCAAGTCTCAATGCAGAGGGGAGGTTTTCAGATGCTCTTCTGCATAGTAGCTAATCTCTGGAGCACTGTCCTGATGCGGTTAGCCAGGTTCATGGAGTAGTATGAGTAGTCAACAATGGATGATAGGCAATTGGATTGATACTAAAACTTAGAATTTAATTTTCTTTCATCACTTTTGTGGAAACAGTTTGATGAATTCTCAATAGGCAAAGAACAAAGTATCATTTTGAAGAACTTGAGTATCCATCAATAATTTTGTTGTTAAAGAGAATCAGCACTTGTATGGGGTCTCACCTGATAGCCAAATACATTCCTCTCAAATTATTGAACTGAAAAATGGATAAACTTGTTCTACTTTAGAAAAATATTATTTTAGCCAGGTGTGTTAGTAAATGTCCATAATTCCAGCTACTCTGGAGATAGAGGCAAGGAGGTTGTGAGTTCTAAGTCAGTCTCAGCAAAATTAGTAGGAGTCCATCTCAGGAACAAAATACAAAGGAAAGGGCTTGAATAAGCTGCGTGTTTGAGTTTGGCACAGCCCCAAACCACAGAAAGGAACGAGTATAGTTATGCCCAGTAAAATTGCACGCTTGATTGGCACAGCCTCAACTGCAGAAGTGGGCAAAATGGAGTACAGCTGCTTTTTCCTTTAATGTTTAGGTTTGGAGAGAAGCTGTCACAGGTTCCTCCTGTTCTGAGGATCACGGTGTCACGCCCCCTTCCCCGAGAAACGCCTCTCCTCCTCCTGTTGCTACCGTATATAATAAACAAACACACTGGAGGTGGGGGAGTGCTGATGTGTCTCCATCCCAGCACACAACCTACCTGGCCCCAGCTTTATGCATGTTTGGTCTTTCTTCTGTCTTTTCTACATCTCCCGTAGCTCCCAATTAAGGCTTCTAGGAAAAGCTTGTGCGGGACGCTAGATGCCACCACCGCCACTAAAAAAAGAAAAAGACAAAAACTTACCTCAAAAACTGACAAAACATGGATTTCTACCCACTCCAGGCCCTTTCTTCTCTCTCCTCTTTTCTTGTAATAGCAATTTATAGAATAAATGATTTTTCTTCCTTTTACTTTTTTTGTATTTGGGATTCATTTATAGTACAAAGATGTCATGATCTTTATTTTCCCTGAGTCTTTATACAATACACATGTAGAATCTCCAGCATGAAAATAGTGGAAGAGAGAAGACATTCTGGGATAACAGAACAGATTTGAGCTTTCAGGACAATGTTTTTAGACTTCTTTTTGAAATACAATCTCACTGTGTAGTCTGGACTGTCCTGGAACTAGTGCTCCTCCCACCTCAGCCTCTCAGCTCTCAGGGTATGTGCCAGCATACCCTGCTGTTTTGACTTGCTTCTTTTATTTTTTTCTCTATGGCAGTATTGCGGTTTGAAATTGGGGCCTCATGCTTGGTAGGCAAGTGCTTTACCACTTGAGCCAAACCCCCAGATGCTGTTATCTTTCCTCAGCCACAGATGGTAGTAAAAACCTATTTAGTTTTTCTTACTGATTGTATAAAATGTTTTTGGTATCTTTACCATAAAGGATATACAATCAACATTTTGGTGGCTTCAAAAAGTCAATTTTACAAGATCAATCTCTACAGATAGTCTTATAAAAGTTATTGCATTGCTCACTCACTGTGTGCAAAACATTATTCTAAGTGCTTTATTTCGAATGTTTTAACACAATTTTATGAGCTAAATACTGTATTTATCTCAGCTGCAAAAGTGGAGACTGAGACTCAGAGAGACCACGATGACAGGGCTTGTGAGAGGCAGAGATGAGTAGTCTACAGCCAGGGCGTCTAAATCTACAAATTAGAGTCCATCTAACACAGCTCTGTCGGTCCTGGAACAATACTTTTAGCTCTTATCACAGCATTATATTCATTCACAGTTTACAAAATGTTGAAAAGCATTTAGAAATAACTACATCCTGTGATCCCCTGATGAGTAAGGAAGTATCCTAAGTCCTGGGAGAGAGGTGGTCTATCTCTGTCATGTCTAACCCAGGGCCTCCAGCTTGCTAGGCAGCCACTCCCCTGTACCATTTTTCTTCAGCTATTTTTTGGATAGGGTCTCTCAGTTTTCCCTAGGCTGGCCTGCCTGGATAGCAATTCTCCTACCTATGCCTCCCATGTAGCTGGAATCACAGAAGCATGTCACCATTCCCAATTTATTGGTTGTGATGGGATTTCAGTAACTTTTTGCCTGGGCTGGTCTCAAACTGTAATGTTCCCAATCAGCATCTGCCAAGTAGCTGGGATTACAGGTGTGAACCACCATGCATGACCCTCTTGTTCTTTCTTAATATTTGTTGGTAAAATCAAACGAGACCATATGAACTATTTCATGAACAAGTTGTCTTTATAAAGAATATGTGCAGCCCATTGGTTTCACAACTTTTCCCAAACTATAATGCAATCATTATAGAGTACTTACTTTTTTCTATTTCAGTGAATCGGAGACCATATTGAATCTAAACCCTTATCATTGTCTCCTGATTGAGACTATAGCAAGAACACCTTCAAGTTTTTATCCAAGTTTATTTCAATTGTCCCTAAGAAACCATCAAAATGAGGAAAGGTAAGAAATCAAATCACTAAAAATATGACATCCTAATTAAAGGAGTCTTGTGTAGAAAGCCAGACAAGAGAAAGGCAGAACAAAAGTGGTTGTACAATCATGTCTGTGCAGATGTCAATATCCTAGGAACTGGTCCTTTAATTAAAGTCTTCTTTTATTTTGTCTCGGCTCACGACACAAAAAATCACTGCAATCACCCCTTCCTGGAAACTAAATCACTTAGAACAAAATAATGTGTCGTAGAAAAAGGAAATCAGGGTTATAACAGTCCAGATATATAAATATGTACAGGGACTATCATTTTCTTTAACAAATGGTGTGAAGATCTGCAGGTGACAGTGGAGGCAGCTTTATCACCTCCCAGAACAGTGCTTCCCAGGCAGGCCTGAGCCCATCCCAGCCTGGGGCCATCATTAGTTCTTACACATGGCAGCCATGAAGGTGTCTCTGAAAGTAAATCATTGGAGGATTTTTATAATCCCAAATAAAATTTTCTAACATTTTCTTCTAAGTTTTCCAGGTTTAAGGTTTTAATCTTTTATTATTTATTGTGCAGCAGTTTTGAGGTACGTGGTGAGAAGCCCAGGATAAATAGTTGGGTGGCAAACTCCATGTTGTGTGATTCTCTATTGAAAACTAAAGAGTTCTTTCTTTTTCCTATTATCACTGTTCCATCCTCTAGAGCTTAAAAATTAATAGCATGTGGGTTGACAAACCTGTGCTGTCCATCAGTAAGATTACTGACAAATATCCTTCTGAGATCACATGGGAAAGAATGTCTGCACATAAATTTTTTCTTCAGTCACCAGAAAGATCAGAGGTACCCATGTCAACTGAACATTTTTTTCCAGTTTCCCAAAAATGATATTAGAATGAAGAAAATTACATGTGAAAAAAACAAATCTGCTTCAAATAGCAGCTTTGCAAGTTAAGAACAGATGTTAATAAAGCAGGTACTATGGATTAAAGGCAAATATTTCTTACTTCATTATTAATGAGGATTTGAAAAAATAACAAATCATTAACACTTTTTTTGTAGAATTAATCAAGGGACAATTAAGGAACAGTACATTATGTTAACTTCCTGTTTGAAAGTCTTAAGTCTTTGTATTTATTTCTGATGTTAATAGAATTCATTTGCATCTGTTTGTTTAGATTTAGATACAAACTTCGTATGTTACAACACCTGAAAAGGATCTGACTCCTATCTAATGAAGGATAAGTAGAAATCTGTCACACTAAGAATCAGTATAAAAGGTGAAGTCATGATGACATTGACTTATTGAGTTTGTATTCTGGTTTATTTATAAGCCCAACATACATAGGAAGGAAAGCAGGAAGAAAGAAAGGAGACAAAAATAAAAAAATAAAAAAAACCTAGAAGGAAAGCAGATGATTACTGTTGTGGTGGAGTGAAATTTGAATTAAATGTAAAATGGCTGTAGGTCCTTTTGCTGCTTTTCAAACACAACTTTCAGCATATTTTTCAATGTTTACAACAAAATAGCCCTTCTATTTTTCAAGATAAGTATTGTTCATGTTTCTCTAAGACTGTGATTTTTAAAGACCTTATTCTAATTTCGGATTATGTATGCCATTTGGACTTTAATTTATTTGTGGCACAGCAAGCACTCTGACAATTGTACTGCTTGTCCTATAATTACTATCTTCTTCCAGTGAGCATTTTGTTCTGTTCTTGTCTCCTGGAACATTTTATTCTGAAAAAGACGTGGTACAGACTGAGTCTTCATTCTAAGAATTCTCCTTAAACCTCTCTGGGTTTTAAAATATTTGAAATTATTTTTTAAATAATTAAAACCAGAAAAAATAATCAAAACTGGGGCATATTTTCAATTCATGTTCAATTTCTCTACTTTTATTTTGAAGATGGAAATGTATTATGGAATGCAACCTTGCACTTATAGACAATTCATTCATGATGTATGTACATTGACAATGTAAATATGTGGATGGAGACAAGTGCAGTTGTAGAAACACACAGTGGTTCACAGTGCTTTTTAACAAGCCATGTTTTGTACCCTAGCTATTGTTGCTATTTAAATACTACCAGTATTTTAAGGTTGCCCCCAAGTCATCTTTGTGGTTAATATAAAAAGATCAATAAGTGATTGGAAGAATTCATATTTTATTTTAAGTACATTTAAGTAATTCTATTTATTTATTAAACAAAAGAACAAAGGTTTATTAGAAGAGAAAAGAGAGAAAATGCTCCAATATGGGTGGGGTCTCAGACTGAGCCCCTTTTAAGTAATTTCAATTTTAACTAACATTGTATCCAGAATTTCCTAAAGAAATAGTATTTACAATGCATATGCACTTGTATAAAAGGATTTGAGGTGACTTACATGAAAATATCAGGATAATTATAAATAAAGTTGAGCGGTCAAAAACAAATTCTTCAACAAAATGCAGATGTCAAAAAAATATGACAGAAGCACATGACAAATAATTCAATTTAGATTTATTTACTTTTGTTTTTTTGGCACTACTGAGGTTTGAACTCAGGGCTTTGAGCTTGCTTGGCAGATGCTTTACCACTAGAGCCACACCTCTAGCCCTCAATTTAGATTTAAATATGGCTGTAGGCTTCCTTATTGCAGACTCAAATTATGAATACATTTCTCATTATGTGACAAAGGAAATGTCTAATCTTCTAAGTAGAAAAAGTGGAGTGTCCCTATACAAATAATATGGTAAACATTTCTCCTAGGGAGAAGGAAGTTCTCACAGCATCATATGAAGACAGAAATTTCTTAGATGTTCTTGGAAGAAAAGAACATTGTCATTTCCCATGCCTATTAATTTTTCAAGTCTATTCACACAGTTATTATGTAATAATGTTGCATACAGTGAGTGATACTTTTTCATACTCCTGGCTCTTTGCCTGACATGCTGTCTTCCCTTCATTCTGTTACATTTACGTAGCTCTTCCTCATTTCTGAAACCTCTACACAAACTTCACGCCTAAGCTTTCTCACAGATCTGAGTGTGGCACTTTTCACTCTTTTGTAAAAGCTGATTTACTTCTTCCTGAAAGATTAATAACTTTCTGAAAGCAAGGAATATCTTTGTTGATAGGGTATCCCCAGCCAATGACATAGCCTTTGATACCTCGATGAATCGTTGGAGGATGAATGAGTGAATTGAGAGTTCCACTGGAGAGTCAGCAACTGTGAAGGGATGACAGCTGAGTGAAGGGTGTAAAAGAGGGGAAAGCCAGCAGTCCATATGGAGAGGGGTAGATATGGTATTAGTCTTAGAACTCATAGTGCTTTAATTGGGTACCTTCCCGGATCCTTGTGAGTGGAATTTGATAAAGGTTAAGAAAAGATTTTGCTTAATCGCATTTCCAAAGCTTAAGTTGCTGTGTACTTGGGGACTGAAGGAGAGAACTAGAATCTTGGTACAGCTTTATTCTTCAAAACTGATTATCCATGTGTTCATTCTTAATAGTGTGTCTTTATCATAGTTATCTTTGAGGAAGGCAATTTATATTTAGCAAGAACTGTTATTAATTAGTATTCATGGGCATAGTCTTTCTTTCTGTTTCTTCTGATGTTCCAAAATTGCCAGGGAAAAAAAGCCTGCCATTTAATTATATTAAATCAGTTATGTGAACAACAGAATTCTGGCGTCAAGGACTGTATTAGCAAATTGTGCCAATTAGACACACACAGCAAGTACCATGCACTTTCCTTTTGCATTAGTGGCTTTTAAATCATATAATGGCATAGTAACAAATACAGCTAGTATGGTACGACTGTCACATTTTCCACACGTTCATTTTTAGCTGCTTTGCCTTTTAAAGAAAACATACAGTGTGCTGTAGGCCTACACATAAATGCTTCCCAAAATATAGGATTTAATTATATGCTTAAGAAGTAATATGCAAACATTCTTCTTCAGATAATTATGAACACTTATTTCTCCACATGGGAAGCTAGCCAAGAAGTAAAGACGTTCTGCACTTTGGGAAGTCATCCATTTTTAATACATGAGACAGTGCCCCTATCAAATACTGCAAGAAGAAAGTGATCAGATTTCTTGTGATCAAACAATCACAAGTAAAAGGAAACTCTAAAATGACAACTGTCATCAATCACACTGTGCCTCATTAAAAATATCATATAGGGAAAAATTCTGGTGTAATAATTTTTAAACAGATAGGTGTACACAACTTTCTTCAGGACTATCTTTTTAAAATACATGGTCATTGAAAAAGGCAAGCAAATGTGTGTGAGCTTTACTTTTAGGTATATTTACACACAAGCAAAATTTGATTAATTATGTTAAGAGTGGTGTTACAGTATTGAATGAAGATGAGTAACTGAAATGCACATGACACTAGATCATATTTTTGTTTACTGCTTTAACATTCTCATATACAAAATTTTGACTGGGGGTATAGCTCAGGGGCATTGCAGTCCTTAGCATAAGCAAGGATCATGGTTTGATCCTCATGGTCAAACCCCTAAAAATAATAAAATAAAATAAGCCCAGATCTTTAGAAAGGTTTCAAATGATCTAATTTGAATGTCAGGAAAACCTTAAACTGGATTTCATTGCTTTGGAAATCTTATGTATTTAAAGCACAGATTCCACTTTTTTTTTTTTTGGCAGTTCTGGACTTTGAGCTCAGGGCCTCACACTTGCTAGGCAAGTGCTCTACCACTTGAGCCACTCTACCAGCTCCCATCTTATGTATTTAAACAAGATAAATTGATGATTGATTTTAATTTTTAGTTTCTTTTAAAGTATTATACATATATTTAAGAATTTATTCTCTTATTTAAAATAGTTACCAATACTATAATATTGTCTTCCAAAGATATTTTAACATCATATTTATTTATTTAATCTGGTTTCTGAGACAGGATCTTACTATATAGCTGTTGTCCAGGCTGTCTTGAACTTAAGATTCTCCTGCCACAGCCTACATTCTTTCTATTGTTTTAGGGAAAATTTATGTAGAACTAAATTAATAGATTTCAATTGTGTACTTTGGTTGTAACAAGCCATACAAATACATAATATCCCAGGCAAGATAAAGAACACTGCATTACTAGCAAGTTTCCTCTCCCTGGTGAACACTCTTCTACTTTCCCTCAGTATAGACTACTTTGGCGTTTCTCAAACTTTAAGTAAATGGAGTTATCCAATGTGCATTTGCATATGCTGACTTTTTTGGAGAGATTTTTGAGTTTTTTCTATCTAGTTGCATATATCAGTGGGTCACTTCTTTATTACTTTGTAGTATTACATATGTATTATAGCAATTTATTTGTCCCGTCCTCTTTTTGGTACACATTTAGATTGTTTCCACTTTGAATTATTATTAATCAAACTGCAATAAAATATTTTTACAAGTTCTATTTGAGTGTATGTTTTCATTTCCTTTGGGTAATTACTGTGAATTGAAATTCTACATCATAGGGAAAGAATATGTTTAAGAAACTGCCAAACTGTTTTCCACGTTTGGGTAAGTTTACACTCTCACCATCAGCATAAGAAGAATCCAACTGCTTCACACACTTGCCAACATTTTGTGTTTTCAGTGATTTTAGAAGTATGTTGTTCAATTTCCAAATGCTGAAGGTTCTTCTAGGTATCTTTCTGTTACTGATTTCTAGTTTTAAATTCTATTATGGTCTTATATATTCTGTTCTTCTGTAAATGGAAAGGTTTGATGCATAGCGTACAATGTTACCTATCTTGATGAAGATTGAAAAGAATGTGTGTTCTACTGTTGTCAAATGAACCTAATGTCAATTAAGGCGATTTATTAGATGGTGTTGCTAAGGTCATTGATGACCATCTGCTAGTCTGCCTACTTCTTCTACCAAGTACTGTGAGAAGAGGGATGAAATAACTAACTACAATTATTGATTTGTCTATTTCCCTTATCAGATCTATTAATTTTGTCTCATATATTTTGAAGTTCTATTGTTAATCACCTACACATTTAGTGTAATGTCTTCTTTAAAAAATGATCTTTTTATTATTTTGTAATTTACTTATTCCTGAATTTTTTTGTTCTTGATAGCATTCTTCTTTTGAAGTCTACTTTATATGAAAACATAGGTACCAATGTTCTAGAAGTGTTTTTTCTAGTCTATTTTTCCATCCTTTAAATTTGCATCTCTGTATAGCTTTATGTTTAAAGTAGGTTTCTTGTAGACAGCAAATGGTTGGTTTATGCTTCTTTTTTTTCCCCTCAACTCTCACAGTTCATTGTGTTTTTCCTATGAATAGTCAAAATTTAACATTAAAATATCACTCTCTACATACTATCTTTATGCAAATAAGTAATTATACTAATACATTTTTAGTGCGGAAAACATTTTTTCTATTTAAATCTATGATCACAATGCATTTGGTTATTAATCATTTTAGTTTTATTTAATTTAGAATAGCAATTCAGAATCTCTCTCTTTCTCTCTCTCTCTCTCCCCCTCCATCCCTCCCTCCTCCATTCCGTCCCTCCCCCCCTGCAGTTATAGTTCATCTTTATTTTGAGGTATAATTGGCAAATAAAAATTTAAATATATATATACTTAATGTATACAAGTTGATGTTTGTATATGATATTTCATACATACAATATGATAATGAAATAATCACCACAAACAAGAAAATTAACATATCCATCACCTCAGAGTTACCATTTTATTTTTCTTTTTGTGCTAAAATTTAGGAAATTTAGCAAATTTCAAATCTATAATACAATATTGTCAACTATGTTCCTATGCTGTAAAATAGGACTCCAGAAATTACTCATGTTGCATAACTGAAATTTTGTAACCTTTATCAATATTTCTCCCACCTCACCCCAGCAACCACAATTGTACCTGCTATTTCTATGAGTTTGGCTATTTTAGATTCCACAGGTAACTGAGATCATGAAGCATGATGGTTAATTTGTGTTGTCAACTTGACTTGTAAAACTGGTAATGCACACTTCTGGGTGTGTCTTGTGAGAGTGTTCCAGAGATGATTGGCAGGTGGGTCACATTGAGTGAGGAAGACCTGCCTTGAATGTGGTAGGTTGCACCAAATAGACTGAGGACCTGGATGGAAGAAAAAGCAGAAAGGGGAAGAACATGCACAATGCTCACTCACTCACTCAACTGTTCTGGAATGGTGGGTTTGTTTTGCTACTGTCACAGCTGTCATCGATGGGTATCAGACTCCAGATCCTTCACTCTTTGAATGCAGTCTTGCACCAGTGACTCTCCAAGGGGCTTCCAGGTCTTCAATCTCAGATTGGGGCTACATAATTGGTCCTCCTTATTGTGAACAGCTACTGGTTTCCCTGGCACCCCAGCCTGCAGATTACCATTGTGAACTATCAACCTATCATAGTATAAGCCAGTCTAATAAATCCCTCTTATAATTATATACTTTTTGGTTCTGTCCCTCTGGAGAATGCTGACTACTATATGCAATATTTGTCTCTCTGTATCTACCTCATTTCACTTAGCAACATATCCTGCAGGTTATCCATCTTGTTAGAAATATCAGGGCTTCCTTCTTTTTTAAGGCTGAATAATATTCTATTATGTATGCATACCACATTTTCTTAATCCATTCATCAATTGACAGACATTTAAGTTATTGCCATATCTTTGCTGTTGTGAACAATGCTGCTGTAACCAAGATATTTGTTCAAGATGCTAATTTCATTCACTTAGATATATCAAGAAGTGCAATGGTTAGATCATAAGGTAGTTCTATTTATGATTTTGAGAAATATTTCTATATTTCTAATATAGAAATTATGCTAATTTATATTATAATTTATATTGCCACCAACAGTGTACAGGTTTCTTTTCCCCAAAATCCTTGCTAAGACTTGTTATCTTTTCTTTTACTAACTGTTCTGATAGGTGTGAATTGTATCTCACTGTGGTCTTGCTTTGCATTTCTGAACACCTTTTCATATACTTGTTGGCCATTCCATTTGTATGCTTTCTTTACCATGCATGGCTATTCAGTCCGTTTGCCCTTTCTTCTTTCATTCTTTGTTTCTTCCTATATTTATTCCTTTCTTCCTTCCTTCCTTCTTTCTTTCTTTTTTCTTTCTTTCTTTCCTTCTTTCTTTCTTTTCTTCTGCTATTGAGTTGTATGAGTTCCTTAAGCATTTTAGATATGAACCCCTTATCTATTATATAGTTTTCAAATACTATTTCCTGGTCTGTAGGTTAGGTTGCCTTTTCAGTCTGTTAGTTATTTCTTTTGCAATGCTTCACTATACTTTCTCCATTGTATGTTCTTGACACCCATGCTAGAGATCAATTGATCACAGATGCATAGATTTTGTTTCTGTGCTTTATTTTCTGTTCCATTGATCTATGTGCATTTTTTGTGTCATTACCATTCTATTTTGATTTTTGCAATATATTTTGAAGCCAGGGAGTATGGTATTGCCAGTTTTGTTTTTCTTACTCAAGATTGCTTTGGCTATTCAAGGTCTTTTGTGGTTCCATTTTGACTTTAGGAATATAAATCTGTTTCTGTAAGGAATTATATTGGGAGTTTGATAGGGAATTGCATTGAATCTATAGATCACTTTGAGTAAAATGGACATTTTAACAATACTGATTCTTTTAATTCATGAATGTAAGCTATTTTTTCATTTATTTCTGTCTCTTAAAATTTAATTCATCAATATATCATGGTTTGCACAATGAAAGTATTATGGTTAGAATATAAAATATCCTCCATAGGCTTATGTGTTTTAACACTTGCTCCTTATTTGGCAGCACTGTTTTGGGAGGTTGTGAAAACTTTAGAAAGTACAACCTATCTGGAAGAAGAAAGTCCTTAGGGGTATATTACCCTCGGGCCCCTTCCTGCCCTGCTTTCTCTGCTTCCTATCTGCTAAAAAGTGAAGAAATTCCTTTCTACTACACTCCCGCCACTGCCATGATGTTCTGCCCAAGTGCCTGGGGCCAAGTTACCATTGACTGAATCCTCTGAGACCCTGAGCCTGTCTGCCAGGCATTTTGTCTAGTTATGAGAAAAGTCATTAACACAACAAGTCTTTTCGTTGATACTGCAAAAAGGAATTGTTTGCATAATTTCCTTTACAGAAAGTTCTTTGTAAATAGGAGTGCTGCTGGTTTTTGTATATTGATTTTGTGTCTTGCAACTTTAGCAGATTTAATTAGTTCTGAGTTTTTTGTTGAGCAAGAGAAGGCATCTTTGCATTCTACCATTACTAGAGAGAGGTTTTTTCCCAGTGATTATGATGATATTGGTGAATTTTTCATATATGGTGTGCATTGTGTTGAGATTAGTTTCTTTTATAGTTATTTTATTGAAAGTTTTTGTCATGAGTTGGTGTTGAACTTAGTTGAATTTTTTTGCATTTATTGAAATGATGATGTAAAATTTTTCTTCCATTTTGTTCCTATGATGTATCACATTGATTGGCAAGTGTTAAACTATCCTTGTTTCCCAGAGTTAAGTGTCACTTGGTCACAGTGTGTGAGTCTCTATAGTGCCAGTAAATTTGGCTTGATATGCTATATTAAAAATTTTTTGCATATATGTTCATTAGGATTTTGGTCCTTAGGTTTCTTTTCTTTGTCTGATTTTGGTACTAAAGGGATACTGGCCTCATATAGTGAAGTGCACTCTCTTCTTCTATTTTCTTATTACTTTAAGAAAGACTGATTTTATTTCTTTGAGTGCTTGGTAGAATTTAGCCATGAGGCAATCAGGTTCTAGGCTTTTTGATTGCTGATTCAATCTCTTTATTTTTAATTGATCTTTCAGGCTGTTTTTTCTTGATTTAATTTTTGTAGGTTATATGCTTTTAGAAGTATATTTGTTACTTCTATTTTATTTAATTTGTTGGATAAAATTGTTCATAGTAGCTTCTTATTATCCTTTTTATTCTGAGGCATTCATTGTAATGTTTCCTCCTATGTTTCTGTTATATTTGTTTAACTTTTCTTTGTTCTTAGTTAATCTAGCTAAAAGGTTTTTTATTGTTTATTTTCAAATACCCAACTATTAGTTTTATTGATTTTATTCATTTTTGCTTTCATATTTACTATTTTTGTAAACTTTGGGTAGAGTTTGTTCTTTTTCTTTTCTTTTTTTTAGCTTCCTTAAAATGTAAAAATTATGTTGTTTACTTTAGGAATTTCTTGTAAACTGCTTTTGATAAATTTTATAAGTTTTTGTATGTTGTGTTTCTGTTTTAATGTGTCTAAGAAACTTTTAATTTCTTCTTCTTCTTCTTCTTCTTCTTCTTCTTCTTCTTCTTCTTCTTCTTCTTTTTCTTCTTTTTGGTGATACTAGGGTATGAATTCAGGGCTTTCATGCTTACTGGGCAGGTGCTCTACCACTTGAGCTATTCCACCAGCTTGAGAAAATTTTGATTTTTTCTTTGACACAATGTTTGTTCAAGAGTCTGTGTTTAGTTTACAT
The DNA here is from genome assembly GCF_047511655.1 of Castor canadensis. Taxonomy (NCBI): domain Eukaryota; kingdom Metazoa; phylum Chordata; class Mammalia; order Rodentia; family Castoridae; genus Castor; species Castor canadensis. Next base: position 88,994,964 of record NC_133394.1, read on the forward strand.
ATTATTGTGAATTCTTCCATTTTCTTGCTGTTACTGGTTTCTGGTTTTGCTATATTATGGAAAATATATGTGAAATGATTTTGGCTTTCTAAAATTTGATACAGCTTATTTTATGACCTAATGTTATCAATAGTAGAGTGTTCCATGTGTACTTGAGAAGAATGTGTGCTTTTGCTATTGGATAGACAGTTTTGTGTATATCTGTGAAGTCCATTTCTTTTATACTATCATTCAAGTCTGCTGTTTTTAAAAAAATAATTTCCTGTCTGGATTTCCTATCCATTATTGTAAGTGCCAATTTGTTAAATATTGTCTTTGTTTTACCACTGTTTTGTCTCTCTATTGCTCTCTGTGGCATTATTTTGTTTGATGATTTTCATAGTGATTTACTTTGATTCTTTCCTTTTTTCTTTTGTGTATTCATTTCATGTATTTCTTTACGGTTAGTTTGAGGCTTACATAGACTATCTTATAATTACAATGATCTATTTTAAATTTATAACAACTTCATTTCAACCACATACAAAAATTCTGCCCTTTACTTCCCTCTCTTAAAGATTGTTTTTATAGTCAGCATTTGATTATTTTTATATTGTGTATTTATTTAAAATTTTTATTCAATATCTTTTATATTATGTCTAAAATTAATTTACACACCACCATTACATTCTTAAATTAGTCTGTATTTGTGTAGTTACTCTTAATAATGAAATTTACACTAACACACACTTTTGCATTTCTGTTCAGTATTTTTTAATGTTAATTTCAAAAACTCCTGTAAGTATATCTTGTAAAGCAAGGCAGGTGGTGAGAAAATTCTCATTTTTGGGTGTTCTGGGAAAGACTTTACCTGTCTTCTATTTTTTAAAGGTTAATTTTGCTAAGTATAGTATTCTTGGATGGCAGGGATTTTTGTTTGTTTTCATTATGTTGAATATATCTTCTCACTCTCTTCTGACTTGTACCATTTCTGCTGAGATATCCATTCATCATTTTTGGGGGTTTCCTTTTATATTATGACCAATTTCTCTGTCTACTTTCAAACTTTTTATCCATCACTTTTGATAATTTGATTGTGATGTGTCTCAGCATAGTCTTCTTCGGGTCAAACCTATTTGAAGTCTTTTAAGCTTCATGACTTTTTTTTCCTTTTGACGGTCTCACCATGTTGCCCATACTGGCCTTGAACTCAAGATCCTCCTAACTCAGTATTGCAAGTGCCAGGATTAAAGGTGTTCCCAACTTGACCCAGAGCTTCATGAATTTGCATGTTCATTTCCTTTCCCAAATATTAAAAACTTTAGCCATTACTTAACATAAACTTTCTGCCCCTTTCTCTTTCTCTTCTTCCTCTTGGACTCTCATAATGCAAATTCTAGTTTCATTGATCATATCTCATAAATTATATAGCTTTTTACTCTGTTTTTCTTTTTTTCTTCTCTGGGCAATTTCAAGTGACCCTATCTTGTAAGTTTCAGATTCATTCTGCATGACTGATTCTGTTCTTGAGACTCTTTACTACATTTTTAATTCAATTCATTGTATTCTACCACTTCAGAATTTCTGTTTGGTTCGTTAAAGTGATTTTTAGTTTTTTGTTGAACGTGTCATTTTGTTCACATGCAGTAGATTCTTGGTATGCAAGGGTATATTGGTTCCAAGTAGATAGCTATGAGGAAAACTATGAATGCTCAGAATGCTCTAAAATTACTAAAATTTCCCTAAAGTGTATGAACAGTAGGGCTGAACATCCATAACTTGAAACTACATGGAGTAGGCTACATTACTGTTACAAGTTACTATTGTACACATTAATACTGCTCACCAAAAAGTAGATCTTGTTTCATGCCCTTTGTCTTGAATACTGGAGAGGCTTGACTCATTTTTATCATAATATCACTTTTCAAAAACTCTGAAATTTTCACTTTATCACTTAAATTAAGAACATTATGTGTCCTTTTGGCTTTGGGAGGATCATCATGACTTTTACTTTGTTTTGTGGGCTCCTTTTGCTTTTTAGGAAGATTTTCACATAATTATGATCAGGGAACCTCTCAGTAGATCACACAATGACTTAAATGTGGGGCTGACTGCTTCTCTGCACATGGGAATTTAAAATTTTGTTTTTTGAAATTCTTTTGAGTTTTTATTTTATCTTTTTTTTTTTAACCTCACTTTGTCAAACCATGTGTAGTGAATCTAAATAAGAAGGTTTTAGCATATTTCCCCTGCTTTCTCAATGCCTTACTCTCATTCTTTGTGGCACTGGGGACGTCCATATTTTATATGTTTACATATTGTATAAATATACAATGCATTGCTGTTAGTTTTGCTCCAGTTATTACCAGATCAATTAAAAAATTTAAAAATTCATAAATTAAATTTAATTTATTCCTTTTACAAATTTATGATCATATTTCTTCTGCATAAAGAACTTTCTCTAACATTTCTATATTCCCAGCCTGTTTCTTAGAATAAGCTAATAATTTTTTTTCATTTTTCCAGGAAAATCTTTATTGCTGAAGAATAATTTACTATGTATAGAATTCTGAGTTCACAATCTCTTTTCATTACAGTGCCTAAAATATATTGAAATACTGTATACTTTTTTATTGGGCTCTGATGAGAAGTCTGCTATAATTAATCTTTGTCTGTAGGTAATATGTCTTCTTTCTCTGGTTGCAGGATTTTGTCTTGTTTTTTATTTTTTAACATACATCTTTGCCCACTGGAACTTCTTAAATTTGTTGTTTGATGTTTTCTTATAAATTTTTGGAAATTCTTAGCTAGTATTTTTCCAAATAATATTTCTGTCTCATTCCCTTTCTATTTTTAAGTTCCTAATTTTTCAAGTTAGACAATTTCATTTTGTTACTTAGCTCTTTCTTTTTTTCTGGTCTTTTATCCTTTCATGTTTCAGATTGGAAAATTGTTATTGCTTATCTATAGGTTCAGATTCTTTCTGTTGTGCAAATATACTGATGAGTCCATTGAGGGCAGTCTTTATTTCTCTCCCTGTTTTTTTTTTTTTTCTGCCATTTCCATTTGACTTATAGTTTCCATTTGTTACTATTGCTGTTGCTGTTGCTCTTATTATTTGGCAGTACTGGGGGTTAAATTTAAGGCCTCATGCTTTCTAGGTAAAAGCTCTACCACTTGAACCACGCCCCCAGTTCTTTTGGTTCTTTTCCTTTTGCTTTTTGTTTGTTTTGCAGATGGGATCCCATGCTTTTGCCCAGCCAGCTTTGAACCTCACTGCTCCTACTTCCACTTCTGGAGTATCTGGGATTACTGGCATGTGCTATCATACCTGGCTTATAATTTCCATTTCTATCATGAATATATCAATTTGATCTTATGTGTGATCTACGTCTTCTTATATATGGGCTCTAACATATAATTATAGTTACTTTAAAATTCATGCCTGATCTTTCTAATACCTATATCATATCTGAGTCTGATCTTCATGATTGCTTTATTCTTTCCAATACTTTGAAAATGCAAAACATCTCAAATACTTTGTGGGTTTTTTTTGTTGTTGTTGTTAAAGGTTGAACATCTTATATAAGACAGTAGATACTGACATAGATTATTTTATACTTGGATATGTGTGTGCCTATTCTAATGTTAGGCTTTTTGTGAGGGAGGATTGCCTTAATCTACTAAGGAGTTGAGTTGTGTTTGAATTTTTTGCACAGGCTTATCATTTACCACAAGGTTTTCTTAATTTTGCTTCTTAGAGAGAATACAACTCACCAGCTGTATCCCATTGATTTAATTACAAATGCTGTTAGCCTTGTGGTGGGAGATGGGGGAGGAGCAGTGTTCTCCATGTTCCAGTTAACACACATTTTTAGGCAGAGGAAACCTGGGTATCAGAGTAGTATGGTCTTTTCAACTGCTCTTTCCCATGCTCCAACAATAGTGCTGTCTGGTCATTTTCTCCTTCCACAGATAAAACTTTATTTTCTTATTGTTCTCTTTCTCTAAATATAATGTCCTAAAGCAGGATTATGTGTTTCTTCTCTCAGTAGACTGACTCCCCCTGGGAGAATTAGGGGAAGGTGGGATTGAGTGAATGTTTGATAGTAGCTTCTGTTGCTCTCACCCAACAAATGCCCTAAGGTAAGTTTTCTTAAATTTCTTAACAATCTTCCCTGTGACTACATGATGTAGTTTATGGAGAAAAAATATGTTACAGGGTGCAGACTTCACAAGATATGCAGTCACAAACAGATTTGTATTCTCTCATTAACAATTCATTAAAAGAAGAATTCATTTAAAATGTAGCTGAATTTCCTTATTGGCTTATATATATATAGCATTTGACCCAGGTAAGCACATGTTTGGTTCCTTTTTAACTATGACATTTCTGCTCTGAATTAAAGTCTGCTGATAGATTCAAGAAAAGTCATTAATATATGGTTTAACAAGATCTTTTGGGTTTTTTTGGTAAGGGTTAAACCAATGCTCTTTACTACTTCTATAAGAAGCAAGAAATTTATCAATATTTTTAGTAAATCATTCTAGTGGAGGCTAAGTAGTATCTCATTGTAAGATTAAGTTGCATTTTTCTGATGACAACTAATAATGACTAATAACATTGAGCACATTGACCATTTGTGGATCATGTATAGTGAAACAACTACATATTCAAGATCTTTGCACATTGATTCTATTGTCTATTTATTATTGATTTGTAGATGCTAACTACATATTTTAGATACAAGTCCTTTGTCCTATGGATGCATGCAAAGTTTTTTTTATCTTCTTTACTTTTCAACCACATCTTTTGATGAAGAGGAGTTTTCCCTTATGTGAAATCCAGTTTATCATTTTATTATGCTTCATCTGTGTCCTTTGAAAAACACATTACCCACTCCAAAACCTAAAACGTTTTCTCATGCTTTCTTGCAAGTCCATATGATTTCATATTTATATTTAAGTATATGGGCATTTGAAATTAGTTTTTGTTTATGGTACAATGTAGGAGTCAAGATCCAATTTTTTTCTCTAAATACTTACACCACTGACTGAAAAGTCTATTGAGTTCTCACAGAATTATGTGGATATTTTTACTGAAAATCAGTCAACTACATATATGTCTGAATTCTTTCCATTGATTCATTTGCCTTTCCTTATGCCAATAACACACAGACTCCATTACTGAAGATGAATAGCATGTATTTGTTCATTTGTTCTAGTGTATTGAAGTTTTATGTTGTGTTGAGTGGGCACTGGTATTGGATCCATAAGATTCAGTCTTGATTCTACTTCACACTTACTAACCAAAGAAAGAAATTAAGACCTTTAAGCTTCTGAGATGTTCTCTTTCCTTTCCCTCTCTCCTTTTTCTTTCTTTTCTTTCCTTTCACTTTACTTATTTTAAAAATTAAAAATGTAATATCAGCATCATGCAAAAAATGCTTTGAAATAGCATTGTTCTTTATAAAGTTATAGCTTTGTATATACTTGATGTAAAAAGTCGGTACTTACATTCCTAAATGTTTGTGTGTATGTAAGATTTGAATTTGAGAAAGCTCTTTAGAAGCTTTAGAAAATCCAAATGCTGTATTTCTGATTTTGACTTGAAGACAGGGAGAGCCAGGGAAACAAAGCCATAGCAAAGTGGCTATTGTATTTTAGTTAAATTAGGGCCTCTTTTCTTCTCATCACCCAATATTTCCATCCATCATCAGGCAAAAAACCCAATTAGTTATTAATTGATGTGCATTAAAATTCATTAACTCTGCATGTGAGGCCTGGGCTATAATTAACTGTCTTTCTTACCTTTTGTTCTGAAATCTCTGGGTATAAGATCCCATTACTAATAAGGAGGGAAACAGTTGCTGTCTGTAGTTAGAAGCAAGGTCCCCAGAAGGTTGTATGACTCAGTGACCATAATATCAGATCACATCCAAGCAGCATTGTCAAATCTTTAAAAATTACTTTCTTATGTCAAATTTATTTTTGATGTAATTAAAAAGGGGGGAGGTAGCAATAAGTTTTGTTATTATGTTTTTTACTTGTTATAATGTTTTGATTTATTAAGATATTTATACACTTGGCTGTGCTTTGCATACGTTGTCCTCCAAATTAAAATTTGTATTAAAAAATTTAACAAAAACAACAACAAAAAAACCCATGTGAATGTGCAACTTCAACTAAGTAGTTTTCAAAGTAGAACAGTTTTAAACTGAATGCATTAAAATTACTATGTATTTTCTTAAAAGACAACTTACAAATGAATGATAGACAAAACAAATTTTTACTGGGTGCTTAACCAAAGTAAGAATTTTCCTAAATAGCTTGCATCTAGCTTCTGAGCTGATATTTGGACAGATTTACAGTAACAGTTATTTTGGAACTTTGGTATCTGTAATCTATAAAAATATAAAAATTTTTAAATCTCTCTGATCTCAAGTCCCTTAAAAGCTGGTTATGATGAGAATTATGCACAAACTTTATTTAAGTAAAAATTCTAACCCATTTTGCAGTGAATTCCATCTGTGAGTAAACTCAAAAGAAAGAAAATTATGTCAAATGAAAAAGAAAACAAAATTTACAGAAAATCAGTAGGAACTTTTAGTGTCTATACTTCTCTGCTTTATAAATTGTACTGCCTATGATTTTAATAATTTTTCTAAAGTTTAGTTCTAATAAGTTCCAGGATTGTAGAACAAACCTATTTCCTACCTCGTTCATAACTAGTTCTCTCCAATGCATAGTTGACTTAACACCTTTTATGCTTGAATATAGAAAAATGCAAATAATTTTTACATTAATCTGGATATGCTATAGGTGACTAAAGCTAGCAGGTGTAATTAGCTGCTTATGCTGCTCATTGCTAACATTTACTTTAGTGTTACTATATCACAGACTCGGATCTAACTATTTTACAACTATTAAATAATTTATTTCTTAGATTAGTTTTGTGAGATAGGTCCCATTGTATCCATCCCTGTTAAACATAGGAAAGTACTGAAGTTTAATGAAATTAAGTAACCCACCCAAGGTCACATTTAGCCTGTTGTGGTTAAGTGATACATATAAACACAATTCTATAATATCAACATTATTAGAAAATTTCCCTAAACTTTAAAATATTTTCAAATAATTGCCTCTTGAGTTACAAATTGTGTAAGTTCCTCTTCAGTCATGGCACTTTGTATTCTCACTAGACATGAAATGAGAGACGGTTAAAGAAAGAATTCTGTTTTACTACCTATAAAAACTATTGAATATGATAGACCCTGAGTCTTCACTGTGTCATTGCTGGCTCCCCCTCCTGTGAAAAGGACATCTCAATATTGATTACCAAAGACCCAGTTCCTACCATTCTTCTCCTTTTCAACAAGTGTTTTCATTCAATAATTGGACTTTCAACCTATGCATATACCCATGGCAACTAAATTTCTATCTCTAGTCATGGCCACTGAGTGCCAAATGCAAATATTTCTGGGTTTGTCTTTTGACACATGCACCTAGAATTTAATATAACCCAAACAGAACTCCATAATCCCTTCTGCTCTCAAACACAGAGCAGAAAACAAAAACAAAAACTCTACTCTTACCTCAGTATTTTCCAGATCAATTAATACTACTCCCAACCACCAAGTTGTTCATCTCCAAATTAGAAGCTATTCTAAACTTTTTTCTTCCCTTGTTCTTGGCATTTAAACCATTAGCATATCCTATGACTCTACTTCCAGCCCATATTGCACATCCATTCCTTCTCATTTTCTCCATTGAAATCATTTTAAGCCAAGCTGTATATGTCTCTTACCTAAATACTTAGTAGTCTGACTCTTACTCTTCTTGCTTCCACTCTTTCTTCTTTTATAATAATTCATCTATTAGCAAGATGCATTTTTAAGATGTAAATCTTAGTATGCTGCTTGTATTACTTTCTTACTTAAGGACTGCCAATGGCCATCCATTGTGCTGAGAATAAAACCCAGCCTTTTACCACAAACTCAAGGTTCAATGTGATCTTAGTTTGCTTATCTGTCTGATTTCACAGACTGTCATTCTTTCATCTCTTTTTTGGTTATTCTTTTTCTCTACTAATTCCAGTAGAGAAATTCTACTCACAATTTTTGTGTTTTGGTTTTTTTTAAATTTTTATTCATTTATTCATGTGTGCATACATTGTTTGGGCCACTTCTCTCCCCAGCCCCCTCCTTCTCCCCTCACCCATGCCCCCTTGCTTCCAGGTAGAACCTGTTCTGCCCTTATCTCTAATTTTGTTGAAGAGAGGACATAAGCAATAATAAGAAAGACAAAGCGTTTTTGCTACTTGAGACAAGGATAGCTATACAGAGAGGTTCCTAGCATTGCTTCCATATACAAATGTTTTACAACCCAAGTTGATTCATCTCTACCTGACCTTTTCACTAGTTCCTTATCCCCTTCCCATATTGACCTCTGTCACTTTAAGGTTTCTGTATTATCTCCTCTGTAGTGGGGACATCAATACTTTCAAGTTTTGGGTTTCTTACGTATTCCCATACTTCCAGTATGTCCTCTCCCCTTAGCATGTGGCCCAAGTCCAACAACATTGCTGTATTTACCCTAGAACTAAAGTTTGCATATTAGGGAGAACATATGATTTTTGGTCTTCTGAGCCTGGCTAACCTAGTTCAGACAGATGTTCTCCAGTTCCATCCATTTACTTGAGAATACTAAGATTTCATTCTTCTTCATGGCTGAGTAAAACTCCATTGTGTATAAGTACCACATTTTCTTAATCCATTCGTCTGTGGTGGGGCATCTGAGCTGTTTCCATAACTTGGCTATTGTGAATAGTGCTGCAGTAAACATGGGTGTGCAGTTGCCTCTGGAGTAACCTGAATCATATTCCTTTGGGTATATCCCCATGAGTGGTGTTGCTGGATCATATGGCAGGTCTATGTTTAGATTTTTAAGAAGCCTCCAAATTTTTTTTCCAGAGTGGTTGCACCAGCTTGCATTCCCACCAGCAGTGTAGGAAGGTTTCTTTTTCCCCACTTCCTCGCCAACAGCTGTTGTTGGTGGTGTTTTTGATGATGGCTATTCTAACAGGGTGAGGTGGAATCTTAGTGTGGTTTTGATTTGCATTTCCCTTATGGCTTGAGATGGTGAGCATTTTTTCATGTGTTTTTTTTGCCATTTGAATTTCTTCTTTTGAGAAAGTTCTGTTTAGTTCAGTTGCCCATTTCTTTATTAGTTCATTGATTTGGAAAGAGTTTAGTTCTTTAAGTTCCCACAATGTGATAGTATTTGAAGATAAAGCCTTTGGTTTAGATAAGGCCATGAAGATGGGGCACCCATGATGCCATGCTGGCACATTAATCTTCCACTTGTAACCTCAAGAACTGTTAGAAAGTAGATGCTTAAATCACATCTATGATATTTTGCTATGGCAGTCCCAGTTGACTATAAGAAATGGTTTCCAGTTACTGACATTTCTTGTTATTTACTGCATTCAAGGAAAATACCATCTAAAACATTCATCTGATTCATCTCACTTCCTTGACCTGGCTGAGTCTGAAGCAGCAGCTCAAGAACTTGGAAGGAGACTGAGGAAGAAATAGTGAGAAAAGATCTGACTCAGTCACTCCACTGCCCTCAGTTCTTGACTGACCAGTCCCAAGCTGGAAGAAAACAGAAGCTTCACACTAGATGACAGATTAAAGGCTTTAAAAAAGTTGAGGGTGAGTGGAAGAGATGAAGGTGAGGCAACATGGTTGATGGGCTTCATATACATATATGAAATAGGACAATGAAACCCTTTGCAATTGCTTTAAGTGGGGCAGAGAGCAGGTTGTGGAAAGGCAGAAAAAGAAAAAAAAATGTGTTGTGGTTCTATTTTAGGTCATTTTTATATGATCTTTAACTTGGAGGTGGGGAGAAAATTCATGTCATTTCCTGGATCCATTGGCCTTTGGGTCAGAGAGAGTTGCTGGCTGACTTTTGCATACACTTATGCTAATTCTCAGGTGCCCCATCCATGAGGGAGGAAGTTTCCATTCTTTCTAACTTAACAAAAGATTTCTAATTGAAATGGAGCTCTTTGGGCCAGTCAGTCCCAAACTTTCCCTAATTCTAGCCTGCCTCAAAAGTAGTATTCTTGCTATTGAGATTTGCAAAACAAACAAAAGGCAACCACACAAGACTAAACAGGAATTATTATAACTAGAAAATCCAGATTTTAAAGAAATAGACAATAAAAAGAATTACTAGTGTGCTGTGAAACTCAGGAGAGTTTTTACATGGTTTTAAAATTTCTCCACTTGCATGGTACTGGAGCTTGAATTCAAGGCCTCACACTTACACTTGCTAGACAGGAACTCTACCACTTAAGCCACACCCCAGGCCCTTTTTGTTTTAGTTATTTGTTGGACAAGGTCTATTGCTTTTTTGCCTTGGTGGGCCCGTATCACAATCCTCCTGCTTAACTATGCCCCGTAGCTGGAATCACAGGCCACGCCACCACGCCTGACTCAATGGTTGAGATGTGTTCTTGCTTACTTTTTTTTGCGCAGGCTGACCTTGGGACTGCCATCCTCCTCATCAAAACCTGTGGGAAATTTCCACTTTTATATGAACAGGCTGAAAATTTAAAGTCACAAAAGCTTGTGCCATGTAGTATATTCCTCCCTGCCGCCGTCTAGTAGACAAGCAAAGTGAAGCTCTGAGAGGTCAAGTGACTAACTCCCCTGGTGCTACTTGGACAGTTATTGACAAAAATAAGAATAGAAATCAAGTCTCAAGTCATCTCTTTAAGGATGTATTTTCATTATACCATATGGTGCTTCTTAAAAATTAGCTGAAGAGTAGACAATCATTCACAACATAATGAAGCCCAAGCAGAGTCTCTTGAAACCTGAATTTCTTGTGAGACTGAGGTCTGCTGTGCTGGCTAGGTCACAGCTCTCTTAGCTCAGTTGCACAGAGTTCCTGACTTAGGCCTGATTTTTATCTCATGTGAAAAATGCAGTCCATAGACAATGAAGGTGAGATAGAGGCAAGAAGTTAATTAAGAAAGTACAACGCTTCCATGTGAGATAGGGAGGGGTCCCAAAAAGGTTGCAGGTGAAGTGACTTGGTGTAGGGTTTTTGTTGTTCAATCTCTATGCTAACTAGGTGTCTAGAAAACAGAATTCTGGTTGGCTGTGTCTGCAATGTTACGATTGGTTCAAATTTCAAATCCCTCTTTAAACCATGGGGGTTTGAAATTCCTATTAGTTCTTAAAGTGTCCTCATTTTGGCCCATCCCACTTTTCATTCTTTGGCCTTTAAGGTCAGAGGGAGGGCATAATGGAGTTTTCCAGGGGTCCTTCTCTCCTAGCTATACTGTCTAATTATTGCTAACTGCCTAGCCTACTTGCTCACTATGGTGAGGTAAGCGTATGGCAAGGCACAGGCATACTTAACAGATACTACTGGATTTACCATGAAAGAAGTGAGTTTTGTGACAGAACTCCACAAAGGAGAATTTTGGTAGGGTCAGGTCAACTTTTAGCATCCTTACTTGAGACTGGTTGTTTAATGGGCTGAGCTACCCTGGGTCCTCCGGGGGCATATTAGACAATGACTGGTTTTTAGGCCTTAAGATTTGGAGCTTAAGCTACTTGTCCTATAAGAGACAGACCAGCAATGCATGCTAATTTTAAAGAACAGCAGATCATTGTGATTGAAATTAGGGGAAGCCATTCAAATTCTCTGGAAGATACAGAGATATCAGAAAGGAGGGATGGGATAAAAATATGTTGTTGCTTGTAACCACAGATACTTTTAAAGATATTTTAAATAAACTTATCATATTATAATATATTGTTATAATTCTTCTATAAATTGTAAATTACTACAATCAGTCTTATCATCAATATGTATAAATACAAAAAAAACCCTAGAATAACTAGGGTTTGGCACCAACTGTGGTTCAGGCCCCTTACTGGTGGTTTTAGAACATATTCCCAGAAGATAAGAGGAGATTAATTATACTCTGACACAGTGGAATGCTAAGTTTATCTAAATCAAGTCCCAGTATATTTATACAAATTATGTAAACTTGAGATCAGAATTTGCCTACAACAATAAAAGTTTTGTATACATGCACATTTTAAAATAAAATTAATTTTTAAAAGTGGTAAAATAACAACTCAAACCTTTGAATAACCAGTCACCATTCATTTAAACTTAGAAACTGAAATAAGAAAAGTCACTTATGAGCTGTATCTTCTCATGGTTTCTCCCTTAATTCTGGGTCTCACTGTGAGGGGAGCAAATGTCAGAAGTGACTTTGTCCTAGATAAGAGAGTCAGGAAGTCTTCCTTAAAAGTAAACATCTAAGGAGACGTAAACATCTAAGGAAAGAAGTAGTAGGCCTTTCTCCTAACCAAGGGGGACAGGGAAGCATCTTTGAAAACAAACATCCAAAGAAATAAAACAGGCTCTTTAAGGGAAGCAACACAGCAAACCTCCCACCATGATAGCAAAAGGTAGTATAAAATGTAAATGGTGGGCCAGGATGGTATGTCCAGATTACCAGGAGGTCAGGTTCAGTGAGAAGTCAACTAGATGGCATCTGATCACACATGTAATTTCAATATAGAATTAGTGGTGGTGAGGGTTCCTAAGTCAGGCAAAGCCCCTGTATTGTCCCTAGACTTCAGGCATTCCATGGCTTAGCCTTTTTTACTAAGCCTCTCCCATGCAGGGAGCTTTGCTATCCTTTCAATAAACTTTGTACTTACTTTACTCAACTCTTAGTCCAGCATCTTCAATCACCCACTTCACCAAGACATGAACTCTGGATCAACAATACAGTATCATAACAGCTGAAATTACTGTTTTCTACATATTGACCAAGAGATAAATATCATACTGAAGTAAATCATACAGTAAAAACAGAAGAGTTCTTTGTTTCTCTGTACAAATAATGATGAAATCACAGCAGAATCCAGCTCACCAATCTCCAGGTCAAGATAAATCCCACATAACTAACTCAGCCAACCCTTCTAACTGTTGTTACCAATTTAACATCCAATCCACAACGTCTTAAATTTGTAGTGATCTTCTCAAGATCTTTAGAACTTGTGCAAAATTAAATAATAAAATAAAGAAATGGTGAAACATCTTTAAAACATATATATATGCAGATAAATGGAAATATCTTTCCTGAACTTGGTAGGAACAGGTTGAAATAAAATGTTCTGGTTCTGTAAAGGAGAAAGAGTAAGTGGCATTGCGCTGAATGTACATGACCACCAAGTTTATCCAAGTAAAGTTTATACATGTTTATCCTACCTAACTTATTTTACTATCAATGCTACTTTTGAGATTGAGTGTATTGTCTTTTGTTCCTCAAATGTTTTCTCACAGGGACTGCATCAGTCTCTTAGAAAATATTGCAAAAGTGATGCGAATTCAGGTAAGGTTCATTGTTTGAAAAGACCTTTGGGGAAATGAATTTGTTCAATTTTCAATATTAGACTGAAGTGGAGAATAAGTGTGAATAAGGAGATGAAGATGAACCTTGCTAAACTTGCAGTGAGCAGGACTGGGAAGAGTGCATGAATCTATAGACAACTGATGTACTTTAGTTATATAAATTTCTAATGGACAGCTTACTGAACCAACAGTTTGCTGCATGCATTAAACTCTAATTTTCATTCTGTTGGGGGAGTTTCCACATTGGACTGGGATCAACATTTTTTCTCTGCCAAGAATAATCACTAAAAACAGTGGTGCACCCATACTCTATAAATACAATTTAAAAGATTAACACTACAATCTCCCCCAATTCAAAATTGTCTTTAAAAACTCCCACAGTATTATTATTAAAGTGATACACCATATATTAGGAATTTAGGTAGAAAGTTTGCAAGTGTAAAGTTCAATAAACATACACAGATATGTATTGTAATATGAATATATGTATTATTTTCCTCTCATGAACTTTCTATCAGTGCTTGTATTTCCTTCTTTGTTTACTAAAGAGGAAAGAGCAAGCTAGAGTTAGGACAATAATTTGAAAAGTGACAACACTCAGTTTCTCACCAGTTGCTATAACATATACCCATCTATTTTTCTTTGATTGCTTTTTTTGTATTGCACCATTTAGAAATCTGGAAGTTTAAGGACAAGGAAGAGACTGCATAAATATGGTGAATGAAAGGAAAGGACAAGCCAGCAGTGGGCATGAGTTAACCATGGATGGCCAAGCAGAGAGCTCTGGAACAATGACCTGTGTTCCATGCCATGCTGCTTTTGAGCGGGATGATCATACTGTTTATTCCTCAGTTAGTTTTGTGCTCTATAAAAATGACAACAAAAAAATTGACTCATGTAGATTGCTCTTCTTTACTACAAGACATGTTTAAGTACAACCTCAAACTAAGTTATACTCTAACAGAAGTAACCCCCAGAAAGTTACCCCATTTAAAAGGTATCATGGGCATAGTGGTGAAGAAGGGAAAGTGCTCAGTGTGTTTGCTTGGTAATTCTTTGAGAAATGAAATTGCTGCTAACACATGTCACTTTGACAAATTCCTAAGCAGACTGTAGAACTTCTTAGAGATTTCTGAGAGGCTGCTTTAGTCAGCAATTGTGAAGATCATCAGCAAGGAGCTCAATGAACAGAAAGATGGGAAGTAGAAAAAAACAAGAAGTGATTTTTCCTACTCCTGTGACTTTTATGGGCTATTGAGGCACCTTATGAAAACAGAGGTGTACAGCAAATAGTACTCTTGTCATTACTGTCAATAAATGATAAACAGCCTAAGATGATAGTCTTTTTCTGATTAAAAAAAAGATAACTTACAAAGTGTCTTTTCAGCCTAGTGAATCAATGTTATTGCCTAGTATTTAAAATCGAGCCAATCATACGTAATAAATATTGGGTATTCTAAACTTGAATTGGAAGACTGCACATTACTGCTGTGGAAGTTGAAAAGTTTTCTTCTTTTCTGAAATCAGTGACCCCCAAACTCAGTCATTAGTAACAATAATTAAAAGGTGCTCTAAGAGGGAATGGATGGATGATTGTCACTAAGAGGCACATTCTCATTAATTTATTACCAATTTTTAACTTTACTTCATTAGGACTTGTCTGTTGAAGGCTATTTAGGACTCAGGGGATATGCATGCACTTCATATTGGCTCCATATTGGTTTCAGGAGGGAAGATCATTTTAGTTTGTTGTCCTTCATGGTCCTGTATGTGCAGAAAGGTAGAGGGAAATCTACTGCCTTGTAAATCTTCCAATCAGGAATGTGGTCAACTTCTTTAGGATGTTTTCGGGATGGACTGAGCAGGTTATTAAAAGTCAGTTCTAGAAAACAATCATCAGCTAGGCAATTTGTAAAGCAAGCTGCATGTTATATATGCTTATATCTCAGTGAGAAGTATGAATAAATCTCAACCCTGTCCCTGAAAAATTAAGAACCTGGTCTAAGGGCTCCTGAAAGCACTTTTGAGGCTTAAGTTCCCTCAGCATCTTTTGTTCCCTCTTTTCAGTTGTTGCAGACTTCATGAAGATTGCTTCATGGCAGAGGATGAGTTATACAAGATGTCTGATCTTAGGGCCATGCAGCAGGTACCACCAGACCTATAGTACAGAGAACATCCCAGAGATATTCTCTGAATGAGGTTATGCAGCAAGGGATTCTTTTTCTTTTGTAAAAAATACTCCCATAGAAATAAATTATTCCTGTTATCTCACTGCCTTAGGGCTAAACATACAGTAGTATGACTTTTGGTTTCCCTATGAATATCTCTTGTGATGAGGCTGTAAAGACATAAATTGATCTATCCCAAAGTTGGGCCACCACCAAGGAAAATGAAATTAGGCATTCGTTGACTGCCTGTGGCATAATTTGCTAGAGCTTGTCGTTGTCTCCTATAGAAAAGCAAATGCCATGCCAAATGCTCTTGAACTTCATTTGAAAATATCAGCTGTTTAGGAGTCTCTAGGGTGAAATTTTCCTCATTGTTACCTTTGCTTTCATCTCCACAAAGCCTAACACAAAACCTGATATAAAGTAGACCCTGGGCAAATGAATAATTGAATAAAGTGTTGACTCATGTCATGAATGCAATAGCTTTTTATATATTTTCCTCCATGGTGTGTTAGGTATAGAGAATGTGATCCAAGATCATCTGAAGTAAATTCTTGAATAAAAACTGGAAATTATATATGTGTTAGCTATATAATTAAAGTATCATTTTCTTTAATTTGGCAGAAGACTTGGAAATCTAGATTATGCATTTAGGAATTTTTAAACAAACTTATTAAAGTCAAGAGGACCCTCAAATTGCCACAGTAAAAATAAATGCACAAAACAAATCCATTATCCAACACTCACAAAGCACTGTTTACCAATAATTAACAAATCCAACTGATATTAAGAACTTAGCCCCCTCTAATGGAGCAGACTACAGGGAAATATCAAAGAAGTGTTAACAGCTGGCTTGTTAATTACTCAGTCTTTTTTCTTTTATAAGAAAAAATAAATGAGAAAGCACAAAAGCAATTGTACAATAGTTCTATTTAATATAAGCCATCAGAAGTAAAAGTATTGATGGAATTGATCATGTAACAGTATCCCAGATCATAAATCATACTGTTGGATAACAGATATATAAAATGCTACCAACTTAAAGCGTGATAATATCTAAGCAACTCTTTTTATTATTTAGTAAATATTCTTAAGATCTAGCCACAGATCCTAACTTGGGTAAGAGAATTTATCTCATTAATTCTCTACGACGTACCATCTGTTTCCAGTCAAACCCATGTGAATGAGTCTTTCAAATATAACAAGACCATAGAGAATGACACATTTCAATTTGCCTTCATGTTTTAGTTTTTATATCTTAGTTTATCTTCAACCACTGGAGATGTATTTGAATAAGTGAAAAAGAAGGAAAAATTCAGAATAAATCCTTTTCAGAGGAAAGAGGTTATCTTGCATTCATATTCCCTCTATCCTTCTTCAACACCTCCTGGCCACTTAAATCAGGTCCATTCTGAAAAGTCAGTTGGTGAAAAGCTTTTCTTGACTATTAGGCATGGAAAGCTCCCTGGGCATGCATATAACAACTCTTGTGCAAATTTCTAGGGTGCTAAGACAACATTTATATTTGGCACAGTTCCATTCTTTCCAGTACTCAGTAGAATGCCTGTCATGTGACAGATATTCATCAGTTTTTAAAATAAGTGAATAAATAAATAAATGAAAGCTCAAATTTTAATGACAGATTGTTCTAGCACTACCCTAAACTAAGTAGAGATTTTTAGATGATATTTTACGGACATCAACTGGGAAGATCCCTTTAAAAACATTTTAGCTAGCAGAATGTCATGCTTATTAAACATAGTGTAAATATTCTGTACTGTATAATGTGTCTCAAAGACATGTCTACCTCAGTGGTGCCCAACTCATTTAATTTGTGCATGTATGTGTGGGTGTGCATACCCAGTAGATAAAGATGGCTGCTAAATCCTCCTAAAAATTCTTTTGTTAACATCCTTAAGTTCCTACAGAGTTGTTTGTGGAAGATGTCTTTCTGAGTTGTTGTAACCACTGGCTCTGACAGACTATTTACATCTCCTGAAATTGTAACTCAGTTTTAGACCTGAAGATAATCCACCTAATCATTGCTAATCTAGAATTCATCCTTTGGATCACATTACTCCAGGTATTTTTAGTCATAACTTTCCTAATCATATTAGACTACCTTTTATCACCCAAAAAGAATCATACCAGTACTCAGGATCCAGGCTAAAAGGATCTAATAGATAGATAGATAGATAGATAGATAGATAGATAGATAGATAGACAGACAGACACACATCCAAGGCTTACTGTAGTCTGGCAAATAACATTGAAGGCAAAGACAGGTAAAATCCAGTTTTACTAAATGGAGAACCATTATTATTTATTACCTTATACTTTGTGTAGTAATCAAACTATTTCAATTTAAGTCTGTCTGAAACAAGTATACGAAAACAAAATTAATATTCACCTACCTTTATGAATGATGAATGGTTTAGACTTTAAAGTAATATACCATTAACCTTTACATAAGTTTCACTGTTTGGTGTGCTGAGATTGGGGAGGGAGCCTCTTAATGTAATTCCCAGTTTTTAGCTGCTCTTGGTTTTGAATGATGATGGCATAATGAATCCAGAATCAGTTGTAAAATATCTTATTAGTCTTGCTTTGGAGCAAGCATGCATTCATATTTAATTTTACTTCCATGTTGCTCCTCCATTTAATCTTAATTTCAAGAGAAATATTTAAACTTTGTAAATATTTCATTGTTGTGCTTGTATATATGTGTGTGACTTTTGTTGTTCATTTACTTCATTTTTACATTAACATAAAAGCCACCTAACCACTTATGTATGATAATTTCTGTGTTCTTTCATCTTACTTTTGCCTCTTTTCCTTTAGACTACAAAATAGGTAAACATAATTGAAGATTTTTGGAAATGATTCAAACTCAAGCCTATCTTTTAAGGAAAATAATGGTGTTTCCCCTTCCTATTTTTAACACATAATACTTAATGTAGATTCAGCATTTTTAAATTAAGTTTCCAGTTTATAGTATAGCATGAAAAATTACCACGTACAGTTGAACTTTGAATAATAAGCATTGGAATCCGGGGTGCCAACACCCCCACACAGTCTAATATCCATGTATATCTTTTGAATCCCTCCAAATAGCCTGCTGTTGACTGGAAGACTTACCAATAGCATAAACAGCCAATTAACACATTTTTTATATTCTATGTAATATATACAGTGAAAAATGCATGAGAAATATGAGAGATCACATTTTACTGCAGTACAGAATTTACTGGAGACAACTGCTCACACAGAGATTAGCTTCACGTGGCATTTTAAGCAGATAACTTGCAACACTTGCGCTCACCACAAAAGCAATAAGAGCTGAACACAAAAATATTAGTCATACAGTATATACTAGAGTTAATTTTATGCAGTTATGATTGAATACTGCAGCTTTACACTTGTTTACATTTCCCTGATCTACAAATGTCACCAAGGGTGCTCAAGGGTGCGTAAGTTTTGAGAAATTTTAACTTTTAATAATAGATTTGTATATATTTTGTGGTGGTAAATGACAAAATAGACTACTATCTATATATATTTGGTGCATTCATAACATTTTTCACTTTCTCTTAATTTTTTCAATATTTCTAGGCTATGTGGTTCTTCTGCAAGTTTTTTCAAATTGTCATAAATCTCTTAATTCTTCACATTTTTGCAAATATCTTCATATTCTTCATATTAAGTGTCTAATGATTCCTTAAAAAGAGATACAATATATCACAGCACCTTTGCATTTACAGTGCAGTGCTACCCCCAGGGACTGCCATGTTAATATATGACAGTAGTCAATTTTCAAAAGAATTAAATTTTTTCCTGTCATTATTAGTGACAGTTCTGTTTTCCAAATATACATGATATTGTGGCAATCCTTTAGTTAATTCAGGAAGGCTGGTGGAGAGAGGTGTTCACACTGGTATTGACTAAAGGGTTTTAGAGTGGATATAGCAGAATGAAAGTAGATGAGACTATTAAGGATGTTTATAAATGTTGATCAAAAGATGAGCTGTGTGGCTGATCAGAGAAAGAAATCAATTCAGAAAAGGATTGGGAAAAGTTTATATTAGGCCTAAGGCCTAAAGTGGAATAAAAATTGAACTCATTGTTTGGGCCATTTCTCCCCCCTGCCCCCCATCCTCTCCCTTTCCCCTCACCTCCCCTCACTTCCAGGCAGAACCTATTCTACCCTTATCTCTAATTTTGTTGAAGAGAAAACATAGGCAATAATAAGAAAGACAAAGCATTTTTGCTACTTGAGATAAGGATAGCTATACAGAGAGATTCCTAGCATTGCTTCCATGTACAAATGTGTTACAACCCAAGTTGATTCATCTCAAACTGACCTTTTCACTAGGTCAGTGTTTGGGTCACTATGGCCAAAACAGTGTATGCACATGTGAATAAGTGGAAAAAAAATTGAATGCAAACAACATTTCCAATGTAGCCTAAAGACATTAAGTTTTCAGGTGTGGAGCAGTCTCTAATGACGATTAAGAGTGAAGAGTGAAGTCACAGCAATGTGCTGTGGAAATGGAGACTGATATCAGAATTTTAAATCTACTTAACTGATAAAGTAGTGATCAGGATGCTGGCAAGATACTGGCAGGATAAGGGAACCTGTGACCCACATGGCAGTTATCAGTGAATTGATTGAGTCACTTGAATGTATGTAAAACTTCAAGGGCAGAGAAGGCAAAAGCCAGACAGGCAAAGCTCAAGGAGGAGAACACCAGTTCTATGCTCCACTCAGATTCTTTCAATCTCTCTCACCACTTCCCTGAGTCCCCCACTGTTTAGATCCCTGTGCCCAAGCTCCACCTCCGCAGTCCTTAGTGTTCAAACCCAGCAACCTTGCCTTCATAGGGTTTCCAGATTTACTAATAAAAAAGTAAAGTATGACCACTTGCATGTGAATTTCAGGTAAATAGCATATTTTTAGTAAAAGTTTGTTCCATGAAATTTTGAAACATACTAGAAATAATTGTCTGAAATTCAGATTTAATTGGGTGTCTTATATTTTATCTGGCAACCTTATTATGAGAGAAAATTCATAAGTATAATTTGTTCTTAAAGCCATGTGAAGCCAGATCTTTGCCTGAAGGTGGATCCTTGCTCCCTGTCCCGAGTCACCATTCTTGTACAGGTGTCTCTTGGTAGCCCTTCCTTAGCAAGTAGCTTGTGAAGGATGCCTTGTCTCAGGGTTTGTTTCTCCTGAATCAGATTTATGACAGGAAGTTTATTTAAACAGTGATCAAGCATATTATTGAAAATAATTTGAAGGGTGATTAGCCATGGGACCACAGGTCAGAAAGGAGGCAAAGGGAAAGAAAGAAATTCATCCTAGTTTTATAAATGAAAATTGACAGTTGGAAAAGTTTTACTTCTCAAGCTAATACAACTAGAAAGTGCCACTGCTGACCCTCAAGTATAAATCAGATCTGCCTTTGCAGGTCTCCACACAACACCTTCTCTATGGCAGAGCAGTAACACATGTGTAAGGAATTGAGTGTGGAATCTTTTCAATATACCACTGAGCTCCATCTACACAGTGAAAAAGATGACAAAGTCATAGAAAGGATGCTGGGTTGTAGAGTGCCTCAGAGAAACAGAGATCAGAGCAGTAGAGGGAATCAACTGACGTCAAGATCTGAGGTCTGAAAGGACCATTTTGATTAAGTTAGCAGAGTCCAGACCCAGGAGTATTCCAGATGTCTGAGTGCTGCAGCCATTGGTAGCACCTCCCAGTGATTCTAATGAGGCCAGAACAGGATGGAAATCAGCCTTGCTAACACACTTAACATTGATGCTACACCTATTTTGGACAGCTTTTCAAAATGACTCACTTACATGCTTGTATTCACACTTCCCTCCCTTTTATTTAAATTTTAGTTACGAAAAAATCTTGTGATTTTGAAAAACCACAAGAATTTTGAGATGAAAGCATAAGGACATTGTATATTAAAAGAAAAGGACAGCCAGGCACTGGTGCCTTATGCCTAAAATTCTAGCTACTCAAGAAGCAGAGACCTGGAGGATCGCATTCAAAGTCAGTGGTTCAAAGCCAGCCTGGGAAAATAGTTCTCAAGATCCTATCTTAAAACTACCCAACACACACACACAGACACACACACACACACACACACACACACACACACAAAGATCTAACAGACTGGTGGACTCTCTCAAGTGGTAGAGCACATCCCTAGCAAATGTAAAGACCTGAGTTCAAACCCCAGTACTGTCAAAAAAAAAAAAAAAAGGTGATTCATTGATTTATACAACACTCTTTGTGATTTCTTTATTATGACCTATTTCTTCTTTCACTCCCATTAATACACATTTCTTAAGTACAAAATATTAGTGATATTTAACTAATAATAATAGTTTGTGCTTTCATTTGTGAGTGTTTAAAATTTGGTGAATGTGTAGCTGCTGGGTGTAAAATTTATCTTTGGCGTTTGGACAGCTGTGGCTCCAAAATTTGGAGTTAGAAGCAAGCCAAGAGTGTTTTATTGCTAGTATCTAAAACAAATTTTATTGGAAACTTTTATGTTTGTGGGTTGAGTAGTTTTTATAGTGAAGAGTTCTGAAAACTGCCATAAAATTTTGCCTTAGGGACTATGATTACATTTGTATCTTTCCCAAACTTATATAAATAAAAAAGACAGTTTTTACTGTGAAAGCTTAAAAGGTTAGAGAGGTTTTTGGTCTGTGATGAACCTTTTACAGGTTTGATGTTATAGGAATTTATTTTTAAAATATCAATAAAAATACAACTTTAGAGGTCTTGACAAAGAAATTGTGAGAAACTCAAAGTTAAGGTTTCCATTCAAATGGACTTATTAAAAAGAATTTAATTAATTTATTGTAGTATTCAAAATGTCCTTAATATTAACTGATGCTACAATTTTATACGGTTGTGATACATAATTTTTAATGTTCTTTGGTGGATAGACAGTATTTAGAGGTAAATTTCTCCTTGCTAGGCTATTTGAACATAGGCTGGACAATCACTTGACTGCACAATTATTGAGGGGATTAAGACATATTGGTGGAGACCAGAAGAGCCCTGTGATCCCTTTCCAAACCAGACAGTGTGTTTTCTAAGATGCAAGGAGAGACCATTTAAAATACTAAGTAGAAATGCCCCCCTTTCTCTCTCTTCCTTCATACAACAGGTTTAATTTTGTAAAAACTGATTGTATACCAAAAAGAAAGAAGAGAAGGAAGGAAGAAAGGAAAAGAGGGAGAGAAGGAAAAAGGAGCAAAATATGTATAGTGTAGATAATGCATTGCACGTGATCTAAAATAACTGTAAAGGAGAAAGGATTGCTGGGAATGTACTCAGTGGTAGAATGAGTGACTAACGTGCAGGCCCTCAGTTCAATTCCTACCATTACAAAAAAAAGATGGAAAAACAATGAAAGTATTTCCTCATTTTCTAAATGAGGTACCTGAGTCAAGGCATAGTTAGAATTGACACATGAGTCTTCTGACATCAATACCTGAACATTTATTTCTCATTATAACAGGTTTCTGAGTCAGTCAGAAAATCAACAAATATTTCCTGGGCATCTCTTCTGTGTCACACACTGTTTTGGGCACTGTAGATGTAGCAGTAAACAAAATAAATAGAATTTTTTTAGTGATACTAAGGATTTAACTCAGGGTCTTGTACTTGTTAGGCAGGTGCTATACCACTTGTAACATGCCCCCAGCCTCTAATAAATATGTAATCTTTAAACAGCTTTTTTGGTAGTATCAAATTTGAACTCAGGGCCTTGCACTTGTGAGGCAGGTGATCTACTGCTTGAGCCACTCATTAGAATTCTTGCCTTTAGAAAGCTTGTCTTTAGTGGGGAGCAAAGATGGAAGATAATTCTAGATTTTGATAAGTGCTTTGTAGGGGAAAACAAAAGAGGCAATGTCATTCCATGCAGAGACAACTTTTGTTTTAAAGAAGAAAAATGAGGTGACATCAGGAAGACAGCTTTAGAAATGGAAGTCAGGGAAAGGCTTTCTAAGGAGTGTCATGTGAGTTGAGACCTGAAGATGAAGGTTTAGCATAAGAAGATCTGGGATAAAATCATTGCCTTTAGAGGAACAGCAACTATCAACGCTTGGTGCTAGGAACATCCTGGATGGTCCACAGACAGAAAGTGCAGCTCAGGGTATACAAGGAAGACAGTGGAAGGAAGTGATGACATTTGGGAGTAATCAGGGCTCAGTCACTCAGCATCTTTTAGACTGCCGTAAAGAGCATTGGTGCTATTCTAATTATGAGAAAGCTCTGGAGTTCAAGTAGGGGAGAAATCATCGGTCTTATTTTTCCCTTTCAATGATCTTTCTCTTCTGTACTTTGTAGAGAAGCAAAAACAGATTCATGGGGGGCATACAGGGGCCTGTTGCAATCAGTTGTTCAGGCTGGAGACAAGCCATGGTACTTATAGTGGGGATGTGAGCAGTAGTCAGATTGTAGATATATTTTGGGATAAGGTGGTATATTTTTATATGATGAGTGAGGAAAAGAAAGGAATTGAGAATGACTTGTAGGTTTGGAAATCTAATTACTTGACTTAAAATTAATGTCATTTCCTGAAACAAAGAAAGTAGAGAGAGAGAGGGAGGGAGAGAATTAGAAGATGAGATGGGAATCAACAGTTCTATTGTGGCAGAGCTAAGATTCAAACAAAAGCACTTTGAGTTTTTAAGCAAAAAAGTAAATTTGATTCAGTTAACAATGGGTAAAGCTGAGGATAAATTGAGTATAATTTGTTGAGAGCATCAAAAGCCATGCAGTGGAATTTGACCTTAATCTTGCAGGTAGATTGCAAGTAGTGAGTGATCTCATATGAATTCTTTTGAAGAAAACTGTATGATTGAATCTGTGCTTTAAACTGTTGTTTCTATATGACCATATGACCATATGAAGGCTGGAATGGAAAAGGAAGACAAAAAAGGTAAGGAGAAATTAGAAGTCTATGATGTTAGTTTAGATTTGTGAAAAAAGTTACCACATCAGTGAGGATGGAAAACAGCAATGAGGAATGTACTCCTGAACTATTTGTGAACTACAAAGATAGGTATGTAGTGGGGTGACAAGATGACGAGCTGCACACTGGCTGGGTTTGCTAGTCTTGGGTAAAAAGACATATGACCTAATCTTAGAGAAGATGGAAGAGGCAGGAAGAAGAATAAAAGGCTTTTTCCCAAAGATTATGAATTTGGTTTAGGAACTTAAAAAATTTGCGGCATCTTCTATGTTGATCTTTTTTTCAGTAGGCATCTGGAAATACAGTATTGTTAGAGTGACTTGTTATGGAGGTAAACATTAGGCCATTATCAGATTAGGTATGCTAACTGAAGCTATCGGGGGGATTAAAGATAGTGCTAAAAAATTTAGAAGAAATGAATGTTGGTTATGGGGTAAGAAATACCTGTGATTATCATGCCATTCCCTGAGTAGTGTCTTCATAGCTGAAATAATAAGCACTAAATCTACTTGCAAAATACAGGTGACAAAGGAAGCTTCCCTGGAGTGTGCCATGTCTTCTGCTGCTTTATTTCCACTTTTCTCTTCCTCTCTTGCTTCACCCTTTACCAAGCAACTTCTTCAAATTAATTCTCCCTTGCTCAGCTTTCCTATGTCCTGTGGTAGTAAAAATCCTTAATCTAAGAAAATTAAGGCTATGTAAAGTTTGTGTCAAACTTGAACAGATGAATAGGATGGTTAGCACACTTTAGTGGAAAGATCATAGAATATGTCTCCTGAATTTCTAGTCAGACATTTTTACTTAACACTAGTATAAGCTAGGTCATTTGTGCTAACCCGCTGAATCTCTGCTTTCCTCATAAGCTTACACACCTCACAAAACTGTAACAAGTATTAAGTGGAATGATTTTTATATGTCTATGCTATATTGAGGGCTGTACAGACATTACAGTTTTACCTACTGCCTGACTTGCTCAATAAAAGTTTGTCAAATGAATAATCACCTCTATTCAGTGTTCTTACATCTGCACCTAGAGATCTGTCAGTCTCTATAAAATTGTTCCTTGAAGCATTTGTAGCTGCCAGGATTTCTGGCTGTAAGCATGTTTTTAATACCTTTTTGTATTTTTGGTTGCATTGGCTTTTATCGTAAATAACAAGTATATCAAATTATTAAACAACTGTATTATATAAAATATATGTCATAATAAGTTATGCTAATGATATTCATGGTTTTTGTTTTGGATTCTGAATTTTCAATAATCTTTTTATTCTATTTTCTATAAATCTTTTTCACTCAGTTTTCCACTATACACAAAAGGCATAAAATGTTCAAAATACTCTATAAAGCTCAACATAAATGTATGGCAGAGGAGAAGATCATTTAGTTAAACTCTCATTCAAGTAGGGTTTTTACATTGTCTTCTAAATTGTGTTTACTTTATAATATTTTTCTTGTTGCAAAATGTTCAGAGTTTACTTGGAGAAGTGTCTTAAAGTCTTAAAACTGAAAACAGTGATTATTTCTTTGGCCCTCTGATAGACTTTTTTGTGTAGTTACATAAGCTCAAGCAG
This sequence comes from Castor canadensis, assembly GCF_047511655.1. Lineage (NCBI taxonomy): Eukaryota > Metazoa > Chordata > Mammalia > Rodentia > Castoridae > Castor > Castor canadensis. Next base: position 89,021,154 of record NC_133394.1, read on the forward strand.
AGTTTCTATACAGTCTACATCTTTCTGTCCCATCAAAATACAAGAAGCCACATTCTAGGCCATGCTATTAGATTTGATTAGATTTCAGTCCAAAGTTATTATAAATAAATGATAAAGATTAATAATGATGAAAACACAGAAACAGACAATAATGTTGTTTTGGCAGCACTGGGGTTTGAATTCAGGGCCTAGGGCTCTACCACTTCATTCACACTCCAAACCCTTTCTGCTTTAATTATTTTTCACAGACAGTCTCATGGTTTTCCCTAGGCCAGCCTCAGATGGTGATCCTCCTCCTACTTAAGCTTCCCATGTAGATGGAATTGCAGATGTGTACCATCATGACCAGTTTACTTGATGAAATGAGATCTAACTTTTGCCCAGGATGGCCTCAAACTCTCTGCCTCCCAAATAACCACTGTGCCTGGCTGACAATAAACTTTTTGAAAGCAAAGGCAATGTCAGACATTCTTACTATTATATTTCCAATGTATAGCATAGAAATCACCCACAAAAGTCTATGCTAAACTAATGAATGTTGTATGTAGCAACTAGACGATGATTTCCACAAATAATGTTTCATGGAGTTAAGTACATCTTTCTTACTGATTTAGGGAGCACACTTATATCAACCGCCTTCTTGCTGCTCCTTCCAGGTTTGTTCTACCTCAGGAAATTTGAACAGAATGTTCTTCCCCACAGATCTTTTACACAGCTGCTTCTCACTGTGTTCAGGTCTGTCCTCAAATAACCTTCAAAATGTCACCTTTTGACCACCCATTTAAATGGTCTCTCCCTACCTTATTCCCAATTGCCAGTCACTATCTCTTTTTCTTAATATATTTTTATTTACAGAATATATCATTAATAGAAATCAAGAGTTTATTTGTATGCTTATATACTGTCTTTCTCCCTCATTAGAAGGTAAGGTCTGTGTGGACAGGGATCGTGTCTGTATGGTTCACTTCTATATCCTCAAAATTCATGAAATGTTTGGAAAATATTAGGCACTCATAGAAATACTGAACTGATAAATTAATTCCTGATATTTATTTTCAGTTTAGCTCCCAGTAGTTCTGGAAGATCTTTGGAGTATAAGTTAAGTCCTATGTCTCACCAGCCCATGGTAGACTGAGCAAATATTTAATCTTGCCATTTACTGGGGCTTTCTTCTATTCCAGGCACTTGCATTTTATCATTTAGTACTTGAAACAACTTTCTTAGGTTGTTATTAATATCTTCTTTAATGGTAAGGAAATAGATTCAGAAAAGTTAAGCAATTTCCTCAGAATTATTCAGCTGTTAAGTGGCCAAACCGGAATTTAAACCATGTTTAGTTTAACTGACAACCCTATGCTCACTGTCACTAAGCTATGCTCTGTTTAATAGTGAAGCTGTTAGAACCCTCCTGAATGGGAACATATTGCATTTACTTTGTATTTTATAATCCAACAGCAAAACTGTCTACAGTTTTCCTAAAACTGAAGTGAAATTCCATACTGCATTCATTAATGCTCTCTTGTTAGAAATATCCTTTTTATTCCCTAAAACTCAGGCTCCATACATAGCTTCCCTGGACCTCAGGTCTCCCAAATTTGCTTCTACTATAATTCTTTCATTCATAACACTTTGCTGCCATCTCTAACCTCTGAGCAAAGCCTCTCTAAAGTTTACTCAAGCTCTGTTAACCTGGTAAGCATAAATAGGTGACCATCAACGTATACTAAGTATTTCTGTTCATAAAGTAAGATAATAATTATGTCCTTAGCTTAAAACTTATTGATAAGTATTTCTGAGTTTTTATACTGAGTTTGCCTTATATATGATAATTAGCTTATCAAATGAAATAATGGCCATGAAAGACTAAAAAAGTTCCTTTCCTCTATTCTAGAATTATTCTCTAGTGAGGGCTTTTTGGTAACCAATTCCCTGACATCAACAAGCCCAAAGGAACAACTCTAGAGTAAATACTATAGGCCTTCTTTATGATGGGTCTGTGAATGGAAGGAATATTTCGGAAAACAAATTTACATACTTCAGAAAGCATCATTTGTTATTGTATTTAATATAATTGTGTTCTTGTTAAGTTTTGAGTATAGAAATTTTGCAATTGGATCACATTTTAAATCTCCCGATGGAATTTATTCATGCAATAAATATGCATTGAGTACATTACTAACTACATTCCATACTCGTTTTTATTTCTAGACACTGGAGATTCCGCAACGAACAAACATTTCTGTCTTACTAGAGGTCATATTCCAAGTGTGTGGAAGAGAAAAGGAAGCAGTAATCTGTAAATGTGACAGAGGGTAAATTGTGTAGAATAGTAAAAAGTGCTCAGAAATAGGCCAAGGTAAAAGGATTGGGAGGGCAAAGAGTGGAGTAGGGACAGATTTTGGTACTAAGTAGACTGTGCCAGGCAGGTCCATTGGGAAGATGGCTTTGGACAAGACATGCCAGTAGAGAGTTAGTTTCACAGACATCTAAGGTTGCTGCTCTAAGCACTAAGAAAAGCAGTGCTATGTCCCAAAGGTGGGATGGCGTCTGATTTCCCTGCAACAGGAGCATTTCAGTGTGGACACACCCAGGGACTGTAGGGAAGTTAGAAAGGGAGCAATGAAAACTACACTTTGCAAGGACCACCCAGACACTAAGGTGCAAAGATCAAAGTCAGGGGAACTGGTAGCTGGTCATTGAGGTAAATTATCTTCTCAAGCAATTTCACATTATATGAGAAAATACTATTTTATACATGGATTACTACCCAAATTACATGTTTTATTAGTTCTGATTTATATACATATATATACAATGCATACATATATATATGTAAGAGTTTATATGTATACATGTGTATGCATATACATATATGTAAGAGTTTATATAATGTTAGAAAACCTGGATATTGACAAACAAAAGAATAAAATTAAACCCTGAACTTAACACTGTAATTCAAAATGGACCAAAGACCTAAACATAAAATCTGAAACTATAAAAGTTCTAGAAAAAAACCAAAGGGGAAGAGCTTCTTCACATGAGTCTTGACAATGAATTTTTGGATACCACACTAGAAGCTTAGGCAACCAAAGCAGAAGTAAACCAATAGGATTGCATCAAACTAAAAAGCTTGATAAACAAAGTGAAGTAAACAACAAAATTAAAAGGCAGCCTATGGATTAGAAGAAAATATTTGGAAGCAGTACGTGGCAAGGGGTTAATAACCAAGGGACAAGAGAAACTCACCCAGTTCTCCAACAAAAAGCCAAATACCCTGATTTCAAAATGGACAAAGAACGTGAATAGAGATTTCTCCCAAGAAGAGTTTTTTAAATGGCATATCAGGTAATCTGTATATCAGGCAATAATCGGGGAAACACAAATCAAAACCACACTGAGATATCACCTCATAGTATTAGCATGGCTATTCTCAAAAAGACAAGCTATTGCAAGTGAGGATACGGAGAGAAGGGAATTCTTGCATGCTGTGGAAATGTCAATTTGTATAACAATTATAAGTAAGAGTTTGGGGGTTCCTCAAAAAAATAGGCTGGGCACAGAAGTTCACAACTGTAATCCCAGATATGCAAGAAGTGGAGGTTAGGAGACTCACAAGTGAAGGCCACCCCAAGTAAAAAGTTAGCAAGATCCTACCTCAACCAATAAGAAAGCTGTGGTTCCAGCCTATAATACGAGCCAAGCAGGAGGCTGTAGGTTGAAGAATTCTGGTGCAAGCCAGATTAGGCAAAAATGGAAGACACTACCTGAAAAATAAGTAAAGCAAAAAGGACTGATGGCATGGCTCAAGTGGTAGCGCATCCCACCTACATGTGTGAGACTTGGAGTTCAGACCCCAGTACTGCCAAAAAATACAAATAAAAACAAAAATAAAAGTACCCATATGACCCAGAAGTCCTTCTGCTGGCTATCTATTTAAGGAAATCAGTACTTCACAGAGCAAGCTGCATTCTAATGTTCTTTGTGGCACTATTCACAATAGGTAAGATGTGCAAACAGCCTAGATGTGTGTCAACAGATGAGTGAATAAAAACCTGTCATTACATGGACATGAGTTGTTGGTTCTCTTGGATAAATATCCAGGAATGCATTGATGGGCCAAATAATAGGCACATGTCTAATGTTCTTAGAAACCAGCAAACAAGTAATTTAAAGTGGCTGTATCATTTTGCATTCCTTCTAGTAAAATTCAAGAGTTTCAGTTGTTTCGTGACTTTCACAAACACTAGTGATCAGTCTTTTAAAACAGACATGGTGCAGTTGAAGTGATATCATATTGTGGTTTTGATTTGCATTTCCCTAATGATGCTGCACATCTTCTTATGTGTTTATTAGTTATATGAATGTCTTCTTGTTCTGAAGTGTCTCTTCAAGTTTTCTGTTCATGTTTTAGTCAAGTTGTCAACTTTATTGCCTTGGAGGATTTTATGTATTCTAAATACAAGTTCTTTTTCAGAAACATGCTTTTCATAGTCTGTTTTTATTTTTATTTCCTTGATGATGTATTTTGAGAAGCAGAAGTTACTCATTTTTATGAAATCCAATTTATCACTTTTGTTATGAGTAATGGTTTTTGAGGTATACTCTAAGAAACATTTGCCTGATACAAAAGGTAGCATTTTCTCTAATATTTCTTCCTAGAAGTCCTATAGTTCTGTTGCTTAAATTTAGACAGATTATCTATTATGGGTTATTTTTTCAGTTGAATGTAGGGCAGTGAATAAGGCTCATCTTATTCTCGTCTTACTTTTTTCCCAGAACCTTTTGCTTTGAAGACTATTTTTTCCATGTTGAATTACCTTGGTGTCTTTGTAACAAGAATACATTTCAACTGAGTATATGTGCAATTATATCTAGCCTCTGTTGTCTTCTGTTGATCTATATCCTTATACCAAAACTATAACACCTTGAATATTGACTCTTGAAATCAGATAATATAAATTCTCCTATTTTGTTCTTCTCCTAGATTCTTTTACTATACCAGGCTCTTTGCATTGACATATGTGTGTGTGTGTGTGTGTGTGTGTATGTAATATTTTTTAGATCAGCTTGTCAAGAATGATGAAAATTTTATCAGGATTGAATGGAATTTTCACATCAATTTGGGGAGAACAGACACCACAAAATACATGGACTTGGCATATACTTTAATTGTATATCTTAATATTTGCCTAGTTCCTCATAGAACTTTTTCGTATTTTCAGTATAGTGGTTGTATATATTTGTGTTAAGTTTATTTATAAATATTTATATATATGATACTAAAAATGGTGTTTATTTTCACTTTCCAAATGTTCTCTAAAGCCTATAAAATAAAATTGATTTTTCTCATATTGGTTGTATAATCTATGACCTTATTATACTCAATTATAAATTGTAGTACTTTTCATTTCAAATATTCCTTTGAATATTTTATGTTGACAGAAATTTGGTTTATGAATAATACCTCTCACTTTCCAATTTTTATGCTCCATATTTTTTCCTTTTCATATTGGCTGGAACTTACAATATAAACTTTTGACATATATTATTTGTACAAACAATGGGTTTCTTTATAACATTTTCATACAAGCATACAATGTACTCCAATCATTTCACCCCCATAACTGTCTCTTCTCTCCCTTCCCTCCAAATAGTCCCCCTTCTACTTTCATGTCTTTTCAAAAAATATAGATTCTGCATATATGAAAAAATATGTGATATTTACCTTTCTGAGTCTGGTTTATTTCATTTAACTTAATGATTTCTAATTCCACCCATTTTCCTACCAATAACATAATCTTGTTCTTCTTTATGGATTAATAAAACTCCATTGTGTATATATAGTACATTTTCTTTACCCATTCATCTGTTGATGGGCACATAGGCTTATTCCATAACTTGGCTATCGTGAATAGTGCCATAATAAATATAGGTATACAGGTATTTCTACTGTATATTTTCTTTGATTCTTTGGGTATATACCATTTTCCATAGCAGCTGGATTAACTGGCATTCCCACCAATAGTGTATAAGGATTTCTTTCCTCTGCATCCTTCCCAGTATTTGCTGTTGTTTGTTTTCTTGATGGAAGCATTCTCACTTCAGGCAGGATGGAATCTCAGTGTGGTTTTGATTTGCATTTTCTTTGTGGCTAAGGGTGTTGAACATTTCTTCATGTGCTCATTGGCCATTTGTATTTTGTTTTCGTCTGTTCGATTCATTTGTCCATTTATTCATTATATTATTACATTTTCAGTGTTTAATTTTTTGAGTTTTTTATGTATTCTAGGTATTAATCCTTTGTCAGATGAATTCTGACAAAGGCTATTTCTTCACTTACTAATGGTTTCCTTTACTGTTTAGAAGCTTTTTAGTTTGAAGTAACTCCATTTGTCAATTCTTCCTATTAGTTCCTGAGGTAACATAGTCCTATTCAGAATATTCCTCTAGCAGTTTCAAAGTTTCTGCCTTACAGTAAGGTCTTTGATCCTTTCTGAATTGATTTTTGTACAGAGTGAGAGATAAGGATCTAGTTTCAGTCTTCCATATATAAATATCAAGTTTCCCTAGCATCATTTGTGGAAGACACTGTCTTTTCTGCAACGTGTTTTTGGCTCCTGTGTCCAGAAGCAGATGACTTTAGCTGCCTCAATATTTCTGGGTCCTCTATTCTATTCCACTGATCTCTGCATATGTTGTTGTACCAGTACCATGCTGGTTTTGATACTATCTATGGCTCTGCAGTATAATTTGAAATCAGGTATTGTGATACCTCCAGCATTTTCCTTTTTGTTGAGGCTATTTGAGGTTTTCTGTACTTCCCTGTAAATTCCTAGATTGTTTTTTTTTTCATTTCTGTGAAGAATGTAATTGGAATTTTGATGGGGATTGCATTGAACATATAGATCACTTTTGGTGATATAGCCGATCTTACAATATTAATTTTGCTGATCTATGCTCATGGAAGGTTTTTCCATCTTCTAGAATCTTCTTTGGTTTTTTTTGTTTGTTTGTTTATTTTTGGGGGGATTGTTTGTTTTTTAGTGTTTCATAGGTCTTTCACTTCCTTAATCAGGTTTATACTTAGGTTTTTATTTTATTTATTTGATTTTTTATTATGACTGTCATGAATGGGATTATTTTCTTGAAACAGCTTGTTCATTACTGATGTACAGAAAAGCTACTGATTATTGTATATTGTATCCTGCTATTTTGTGTAAGTGTTTGCTAGATCAAAGAGTTTTCTAGTAGAGTCTTTAAGATTTTTTAAGTATAGGATCCTATCATCTGCAAATAGGGATACTCTGACTTCTTCCTTTCCTGTTTGTATCCCTTTTATTTTCTCCTTTTGCCTTATTGCTCCAGCTAAGAATTCAAGCACTATGTTGAATAAAAGTGTGTAGAGTGGAGGCCAAGGTTCCTAATTTTAGAGGAAATGGTTAAAAATTCTCCTCATTTGGTATGATGTTGGCTACAGATTTGTCTTATATAATCTTTATTATGTTGAATTATTTTATCTAGTTTTCCCAGGGCTTTTATCATGAAGGGATTTTGAATTTTGCCAAAGACTTTTTCTGTAACTGTTGAGATGATTGTGTGACTTTTATCCCTGTTTCTATTTGTGTGTGTATGACATTCGTTGATTTGTGTGTGGTGAATCATCCTTGAATGCCTGGAATAAAATTACTCAATCATATGCATGATCTTTTTAATGTGTTGTTGAATTCACTGAGAATTTTTGTGTCTGTCATTAAGGAAATTGGTCTATAATTTTCTTCCTACCTGGTTTTGGCATCAGGGTAATACTGGCTTCATAGAATGAGTTTAGTATGGTTCTTTCCCTTTCCATTTTATGGGATAGTTTGAGGAGAATTGCTGTTAGTTCTGGTAGAATTCAGCAGTGACTCCATCTGGCCCTGGGTTTTTCTTTGTTGGAAGATTCATTAGTGTTGCTTTAATCTCATTGCTCATCAGGAATCTATTTAAGTGTTTTATGTCTTCTTGGTTCAACTTTGGTAGGCCACAGAGGTACAGAAATGTATCACTTTTTCTGTATTTTCCAATTTATTGGAATATAAGTTTTCAAAATATTCCCTAATGAACCTTTTGATTTCTGTGGTATCTGTTATAATATCTACCTTCTCAGCTCTAAATTTATTGATTTGGGTCTTCTGTCTCTTTCTTTTGGTTAGTTTGGCTAAGTGCTTGTTATCTTGTTTCTCTTTTCAAAGAACCAACTGTGTACTCTTATAATCTCCATTTCACAAATTAATGCTCTGATTTTATTATTTATTGTTATTAAATGTAGTTAAAAAACAATTGAGATCATAAACTACACTCCCAAGAAGATTAGGAAAAATTACTTACATTAAACTCAGTTATGCATATGGAATGTATTTTATTTATTTATTTTACTTTTGTGATACTGGGATTTGAACTCAGGGCCTACACCTTGAGCCACTCCACCAGCCATTTTATTTTTATTTTATTTTATTTTATTTATTTTTTTATTTTATTGATATGTACATACAATGTTTGGGTCATTTCTCCCCCCTTCCCCCATCCCCTCCCTTAACCACCCCAACTCCTCCCTCTCCACCCCACCCCCTCAATACCTAGCAGAAACTATTTTGCCCTTAGCTCTAATTTTGTTGTAGAGAGAGTATAAGCAATAATAGGAAGGGACAAGAATTTTTGCTAGTTGAGATAAGGATAGCTATACAGGGAGTTGACTCACATTAATTTCCTGTGCATGTGTGTTACCTTCTAGGTTAATTCTTCTTGATCAAACTTTTCTCTAGTTCCTGGTCCCCTTCTTCTATTGGTGTCAGTTGCTTTAAAGTATCTGCATTAGTTTCTCTGTGTTGAGGGCAACAAATGCTATCTAGTTTTTTAGGTGTCTTATCTATCCTCATACCTCCCTTGTGTGCTCTCGCTTTATCATGTGATCAAAGTCCAATTCCTTTGTTGTGTTTGTCCTTGATCTAGTGTCCACATATGAGAGAGAACATATGATTTTTGGTCTTTTGGGCCAGACAAACCTCACTCAGAATAATGTTCTCCAGTTCCATCTATTTACCTGCAAATGATAACATTTCATTCTTCTTTATGGCTGCATAAAATTCCATTGTGTATAAATACCACATTTTCTTAATCCATTCGTCAGTAGTGAGGCATCTTAGCTGTTTCCGTAACTTGGCTTTTGTGAATAGTGCTGCAATAAACATGGGTGTGCAGGTTACTCTGGAGTAACCTGAGTCGTATTCTTTTGGGTATATCTCCTAGAGTGGTATTGCTGGATCATATGGTAGATCTATGTTTAGATTTTTAAGGAGCCTCCTTTTCCGGAGTGGTTGTACTAGTTTACATTCCCACCAGGGTTCCTTTTTCCCCCCATCCTTGCCAACACCTGTTGTTAGTGGTGTTTCTAATGATGGCTATTCTAACAGGTGAGGTGGAATATTAGTGTGGTTTTAATTTTCATTTCCTTTATTGCTAGGGATGGTGAGCATTTTTTCATGTGTTTTTTGGCCATTTGAATTTCTTCTTTTGAGAAAGTTCTGTTTAGTTCACTTGCCCATTTCTTTATTGGTTCATTAATTTTGGGAGAATTTAGTTTTTTAAGTTCCCTATATATTGTGGTTATCAGTCCTTTGTCTGATGTGTAGCTGGCAAATATTTTCTCTCACTCTGTGGTTGGTCTCTTCAGTTTAGAGAGCATATCTTTTGTTCAGCAGAAGCTTTTTAGTTTTATGAAGGCCCATTTATCTGTGCTATCTCTTAGTTGCTGAGCTGCTGAGGTTCCACTGAGAAAGTCCTTTCCTATACCTATTAGCTCCAAAGTATTTCCTACTCTTTCCTATACCAATCCACCAGCCATTTTATGTGATTGGTTTTTTCAAGATAGGACCTCACGATCTTTTTTCCTGGGCTGGCTTCCAACTGTAATCCTCCTAATTTCTGCCTTCTGAGTAGTTAGGATTACAGGAGTGAGCCACCAGCACCAGGCTGGATAATTCAGTCTTGACACTCTATTCCATGCCCTGTTCATACAAAGATGAGGATTGTCTCTATATGATTAGGTAGTTATGCATTCATAGGATGAACTCCATCTGCCCAATGTATGCTGTCCTCTTTGTATATTCATCTATTTGATGCACATATTTTATTGGGGATTCTGAGACCATGTTCTTAGAAAGGGTAACCACTTTTCCTTATACTATTCCCTTATTCTGTGAATGAGGATAAATTATTTCATTTTTATTTATTTTATTTTTTATTATTCATTTAAGTATTTCATTTTAAAATCTTGACTAGAATTTACTAGAATAACCCTTTGGCCTTTAATTTCTTTATGAGAAGATTTCCAATTATAAACTCAATATCTTTCAGAGAAGTAGGCCTCATATTTTTTAAAGAATTACCCTAGTTTATACAAAACAAATACCTCAAATACAGCATAGCTTCATAGTCATTTGTAATTTTTTTTTTAAAAATAAGGTAGATTAGTACTCGCAGAAATAGAAGACTTCTGAAAACAGTAATTTCACTTTTGATACACTTTGATAATGTGCTAAAAGCTGTGAACTATTACAGATTTATATATATTCACCTTTGGCAAGTATTTATGTTGTTTTTCTGTTATCTTTTTTATACTGTTGATTATTATGAATAACTTCTTTTAGGTAAGTCTATACAATAGGACTTTATTATATGTTATTTCTACCCAATGTAGGAGTCCTTTCCATTTGATTTTGAGTATATTACATTTGAATTAATCATTAAAATAGTATTTCCATTTTACTTCTGCTATCTTGATTGGTTTTATTTTATTTCTTGTGTTTAAGATTTTCTTTCTCAAATTTATTAGCTGTACTCAATTGTTTTGAGTCACTAGGGAAAGCTATAGTCTGTTTTCCATTCTAGTACTGGTTGTTTTTATAGCCTTAAATGCTAATATTAAGCCTTTACTTCTCATCCTGTCTCCTTTAGAAATGAAGTAGTATCTAACACGAACATATTAACACACTTATAGTTACTTGTACACCCTCCTTCCTTCTTCTTTCTCAAATGTTAATTTGCTCTAAAATTTTCCCCAATCCATTTTAGCAAATGTATTATTATAATTTGTTATATGGTTACCTCAATGATAGTCTTAACGTCTATGTTTAAAGAAATTCAATGATTCCTTCCACTCCTTAGATACCACACTTTGTGGTTGGTAAATTTATATCCCTAACATAAATTGAGAACTTAATCTATTCTGGGCAATGTGCCAGGAAGGGGTTCTGCTATGGGAAGGGTGTCAACTAACTACTCCACCCAATAGCAGTTCTCAGTGTAGTAAGTGGAACTTCCAAGTAAGTAAAGAAAACTTGCTTCATTTTTTCTGTAGTTTCCATGATGTTCATATAAAATTCTTTTATTTCACTATTACTTTTGGCTGTGATCTCATTTGATGGTAGAGCCCTCTATGGGCACTCCAAACTCACTACTTCATTTGTGTTTCATTTGTGTTTCTAGGCATGCATACTTGCCATGTGACATTTCTATTCTATTTAATTCTCATGGATTCATAAGCAGCACTCTTCAGTTTACCTCTGAGTAAAGAATCTCTCCTCTCTTGTCTGCTTCATTCACCCTCACATATTTGTTTTGGACATTTGGATTTGTGCTCATTCAATGGTATCTAAGTTTGAAATGCCAGGGGAAATAATTGGACAATGCAACCCACTCAAATTGTAAAAGCGTAATTATGTTGCTAATGTTCTATCTCTTGTTGAAGCCCATTTTGCTGAATCCCAGACAGCTTTCAGGAAGTTCTTGTTTCTTGAAAACTACCCTGGGAATGGATTTTTAAAAGCATTATCTCAACTCATTTCTTTACAGTTCTCTTTCCATTAACAAATCATTACCACTACCTTTCCAATCTTTATTGTGAAAAAGGATTCCCTGAGATATGAATTTTTTAAAAATGCACATCCAAGTTGTTAAAAGAGAATAACAGGGCATTCTGAAAGGCAAAAACTCATTTCTACATCAGTATCCTCTACTTTTCAGTGGTGGTCTATCAAATTATTTTACTAATTTATTCCTTTTTGACATAAAAAGAGGAGAGGGAAAGATTACATATAGTGATTGCCTTTAAGTCAACTTTTTCATAGCCTATGATCTCAAAAAGAATAATATGGTTTGGGTAAGGCTACTTGCAAAGACATCTGGAAGGCAATGTCATCTTTCACAAATGCAATCTACAAAATACATTATAACTTTATAATTATAATTTATATATCACAGTATGTAATAATATATATGTCAACTATACAAATATCTTAATAAGACTCATTTTATATTTCTGGAAATTTTATAATAATGTAAAATATTCTACCATGGCTTGTGAAATTTAATACAGATACTTGTATTGAACTTGTCATTTTCAAAACTTAATTGACTTCTTTTCTCCACAAACTATCTAGTAATTTTGTTGTTGTTGCTCTGGGAAACACAGTTTAGGGAGCCTTGCCTTAGGGAAAGATTTCCTGTGAAACCTACAGCTTCAAGATTTGAGTTAACAGCTTAAAAAGGAATAAAGACTCCCTTTATTTTATACTTGACTCATGGCTGGCACACACAAACACAGACTTACACTCATACAGAAAGAATACCTCACAGAAAAATTCAGGCTCTATACATAAGTCTAACTCTAAAAGTAAACTGAAGATGAGGCTCCACATCCTCCATTAACCTAATTATTAACTGGACTCCATATCACTTCTGTATTAGTAACTTTTCTCCTCATTGTGGCAGATTGCCTAGCATAGGAAATATAAAAAGATTAAAGATTTATTTTAACTCATAGTTGCATAAGCATCAGCCAGTCATGGTAAGGAGGATGCAGTGGAATAGAGCATCCAGGAAGCAGAGAAAAGGGCAGAGACCCACTTCTTACAAGTATGGCCTGACTTTTCCCCATCTCCAAATAATATCATCATATTATGAATCCATCAAAATACTAATATAGTCACAAGGTCAGAGCCCTTGTGATCTGATTATTTCTGGAAATGCCATCATTGACACTCAAATGTGTGCTTTATAATCTCCTAGGTGATTCTCAATCCAGGTGATAATCAAGATTAACCATTACAAATTCCAAATATAAACAATACTTCACATCATTTTAATGCTTTAAAAATCCCACTTTATGCTAAAAATATTGATGCCAGTAAGTTGACTATATTGTTAAAATTCATTAATTATAAAGGGGTTACTTAAGTGAAATTGAAGCAGTGATAAAGAGCTTACCTACAAAGAAGAGCCCAGTGTCTGATGGAGTCATGGCCAAATTTTATCAGACCTTTAAGGGAGAGCTAATCCCAATACTCCTCAAACCTTTCCCGGAAAACTACCAAACTCATTCTATGAAGCCAGCATTACACTCACTCTAAAGCCCAATAAAGATGCAACCAAAAAAGAGAGGTATAAACCAATATCTTTAATGAATGTAGATGAAAAGATTCTCTGCAAAATACTAGCAAGGAGAATTCAACAACACATCAAAGAGATCATACACTATGATGGAGTCAAATTCATTCCAGGGATGCCAGGATGATTCAACATATGCATATCTATAGATGTCGTACAGCATATAAATATAAGCAAGGACAAAAAACACATAATCTTCTCAATAGATGCATAAAAAGCCTTTGGCAAAAATTCAATACCCTTTCATGATAAAAAAAAATCAAAACAAACTAGGAATAGAAAGAATGCTCCTCAACATAATAAGGGATATATATGACAAATCTATAGTTAACATTATACTAAATGGAGAACAAAGGAAACTATTCCCACTAAAGCCAAGAATAAGACAGAGATGTCCGCTTTCTTATTCAATGTAGTTTTGGAATTCCTAGCCAGAGCAATAAGATAAGAACAAGAAATAAAAGGGATTCAAGTAGGGAAAGAAGAAGTCAAACTATCCCTATTTGCAGATGACATGATCCTATACCTAAAAGACCTTAAAAACTCTACCAGAAAACTATTAGAAATAATAAACTCTTTGTGCATAGTAATAGAATACAAAATTAGCATACAGAAATCAGTAGATTTTCTATATATCAATAATGCACAGACTGAGAAAGAAATTGGGGAAACAATCCTATTTATAATAGCCTTAAAAACAATAAATAAAGTGCTTTGGAATAAATTAATGAAAGAAACCAAAGACCTTTTCAATGAAAACTGTAAACCACTGAAGAGAGAAATCAAAGAAGACATCAGAAGATGGAGAGTCCTCCCATGCTCGTGCGTTGATAGAATCATCATTGTGAAAATGGCCACACAACCAAAAGCAATCTACAAGTTCAGTGAAATTATTATCAAAATTTCAATGACAGTTCTTACAGAAATAGAAAAATCAATTCTGAAATATATGTGGAAACACAAAAGACCTTGAATAGCTAAAGCAATTCTGAGCAAAAATGTCCAATGCTGGAGGTGTCACAATTTCTAACTTCAAACTATACTATAGAGCCATAGCAATAAAAACAGCATAGTGTTGGCAGAAAAACAGACAGGAAGGCCAGTGGAATAGAATAGAAGACCTAGACATAAATCCACACATTTATTGCCAAGTGATCTTTGACCAAGGACCCCAAAACACATGATGAAGAAAAGACAGCCTCTTAAACAAATGTTGTGGGAAACTGTATGTAGAAGACTGAAACTAGATCTGTATCTTCACCCTTTACCAAAATCAACTCAAAGTGGATCAAGAACCTGGCCTGAAACTTTGAAACAACTACAGGAAGTAGTAGGAAATACACTGGAACTGATTGGTATAGGGAATGCCTTCCTAAGTAGAACTCAAAAGGCTCAGCATCTAAGAGAAAGCATGAACAAATGGGACTGCATCAAACTGAAGAGCTTCTGCACAGAGAAAGAAAAAGTCACCAGACTCAAGAGACAACACACACAATGGGAGAAAATTTTTGCCAGCTATTCATTTGATAAGGGACTAATATCCAAAATCTACTAGGAGCTCCAAAAACTCAACTCCCAAAGAATCAAAATCTCAATGAAGAAATGGACGCAAGAAGTAAACAGGAAATTCTCAAAGGAAGAGGTACAAATAGCCAGTAAATACTTGAAGTTTTCAACTTCTATTTCTTCTTATAAAAGAGATGCAAATCAAAACTACACTTAGATTTCACCTCACCCCAGTTAGAATGGACATAGTCAAGGGCAATAACAACAACAAATGCTGGCAAAGATGTGAAACAGAAACCCTTATATGCTGTTGGTGGAAATGCAAATCAGTACAACAACTATGGAAAGCAGTATGGATATTTCACAAAAGGTTAAAGGAATGTAAGTCAGGATATAACAGAGACACTTGCACACAGATGTTTATTACAGCACAGCTATGTGGTTTGAAGGTAAATGGATGCAATTGGAGGACATCATGTTAAGGGAGGTAAGTCAGGTGCAGAAAGATAATGACTGCGTGTTTTCTCTCATATGTGGAAGAGAGATTCAAAAGATAAACATATACACAAAACAAACATGATCATACAAATGGATATGTAGAACATGTTTGTAATAGTGGAACTATTCTATGGAACTCAGTGATGGAGGGAAAAGAAAAGAGAATTATAGAGCATCAGTAATATAACATATAACATCTGTGAAGGTAGAGAATATAAGGATATGTACTGAAAGATGTGGAAAAATGGGCGGTGGGAGGTAAAGGGGTAAGGGAGAGCAATGGAAGAGGTTGAACAGACTAAAGTAAAGTATGCTCTTAGGGGGATACATTGAGAAACTCCTTTGAAAATCAATTCAAAGATTCCAAGATGGTGGCTAGAGGGAGGAAGCAGAAAGCGAGCCTCCTATAGTGAAATCTTGGAGAGACGCTGGAGACACACTTTGCAGGCATAATCACTGAGAAGAGGCATAACTTTGACCCCTCCACACCTCTAGCCGGTGCAGAGAATCTCCACTTCACATTAAACAGAGAAACCAAGAGGGCCCCCAGGCCACCAGTCGCCCGCGCCCAGGCAGCTTGGGAAGATGCGGATCAGGTGAGCTTCATGGTACCACGTTACTCCCACAGACAAGCCTGGGCCAGAGCAGCATAACCCCTGGACAGCCCGACCTCCACCTGGGGAAAAAAGAGAAACTGAGTAATAAGCAATAAGAACAAATAAGACACACCAGAAAGAGGGTGGGGCGCACTGAGCGCCGAAGATTGGGGGAAGGGAATCCTTCCCGGGACTGTAAATAAACAAGCAGGGCGGGCCAGAGAGGCTCTGGCGGGAGTGGGGGCGTGTGCCCAGCAACCAGGAGCAGAAAAGCTTGTGAAAGTGGTGGAGGGAGGAAAACTCCACAGGAGAGGGGGGAAGACCCACCTCCAACATGAACTGTAAATAAACACACAGGCCTGACAATGCGAGTGCAGTGTCACCTTTCCCAGTGCTTGGAAAGGGGAAAGCTTGTAGCAGAGGCTCACAGGAAAACTCTGAGTAAACAATGCCTGCAGGGCCAGGTGAGTGCTAAGCTCACCCCAGAGATCTGCATAAATAATGCTGCCAGCAACAGCAGGCTGACAGCAGCGGGCAGGCAAGCCACAGCTGCAGACACCATCTCACATCCCTTTTGATGAGACAACTACAGAACAATATCTGAGGCACCATCTCCAGGATTGGAGACTGAGACTGACACCCAAATTATTAAGACTGAAACTTCATTGCATTTGAACTTGGAGGTTTTTTGGTTTTTTGGTTCTTTTTTTTAATTTTTCTATTTTTCATCTTATTTTAATTCATTTTTATATATAGATATATCTTTCGTTTACTTATTTTTTATTTTTATTCTTATCTTTTTTTTATTTTTGATTTTCAATCCTCTCTCTGTCTCTCTAATGTCTGTTCAGCTTACTGTCAATTAGTACACTAACGCTCCCTGTTTATCCTGTTGAAACTTTGTCTGATACCTTGTTCTGTTTTCTCCTTCTTGTCTGTGTATTTGTTTTCCCCCTTTCTTTAAGTTCTTGCTTTCCATCTCAGCTCACCCTTCCATTCTAAATATTACCATTGTTATTATTACAAGCTAGAAAATACTTAATTGCACACAGTACAGGGACAGTAACAACACCAAAGACAATGACAGGAAGACAGAAAAAACAGGGAAACCCAGAGGGGAATGAAGAAAACAGATACTCAGATCCAGACTCCAACAAAATGAAGATAAACTATGCCAAAAGACCCAGTGAAGCCCACAAGAATAATTTAAAAGAAGACATACTACAGGTACTCAATGAGAATTTTATAGAGATGATACTGGATAGGGTCAACCAAAATGTACAGGAGACACTCAAGAAATTACAAGACAACAAAAATAGAGAATTTGAAACAGCAAAAGAAGAAATAAAGGAAACCATAGAAGCACAGTATAAGCACCAAAGTGAAACAGAGAACATGATGAATAAACGGATAAATGAATTCAGGACAAAAATTGACAACATTAAAGAGAAAACCACCCAGGATATGGAAAACCTCAGAAAAAAGAATGAAACAGAACTGCAAAACAAAACGGAAGGCCAATCCAGCAGAATAGAACAAACAGAAGACTGAATCTCAAAACGTGAAGATGAAATGGTAATTAAAGGAAAAACCAAAGAACTATCAATTAAACAACTCAAGACCAGCAAAAAGAAAATGCAAGAACTCACCGACTCCATCAAAAGACCAAACTTGAGAATCATGGGCATCGAAGAAGGAGAAGAGGTGCAAGTGAAGGGAATGCATAATCTATTCACCAAAATAATAACGGAAAATTTCCCAAATCTAGAGAAAGATATACCCATACAGATGCAAGAGGCCTCCAGGACACCAAACAGGCCAGATCAAAATAAAACTACCCCATGACATATCATCATTAAAACATGATGATATGTTCAGAAACTAAGGAAAGAATATTGAAGGGTGTAAGAGAGAAAAAACAAGTAACATATGAAGGTAAACCCATCAAAATCACAGAAGACTTCTCAAAAGACACATTAAAAGCACGAAGAGCATGGGGTGAGATCTTCTGGGCATTGAATGAAAATAACTTCAACCCCAGGATACTCTACCCAGCAAAACTATCATTCAAAATAGATGGAGCAATAAAAGTCTTCCATGATAAGCAGAAACTAAAACAATATGTGACCACAAAGCCACCACTACAAAAGATTCTGCACACAGAAAGTGAAACCCAACTTAACCATGAATGACAGGCAGCACCAAACCATAGGAAAAGAAAAGCAAGAGAGTAGAGAGTAACCTCAACTTAGGTACACGCAATCAAACCTTCAAACAACTAAGACAACTAAATGACAGGAATCACCACATACCTATCAGTACTAATGCTTGATGTTAACAGACTTAATTCACCCATCAAAAGGGACCACTTGATGAAATGGATTAAAAAAGAAGATCCAACAATTTGTTGCTTACAGGAGACCCATCTCACTGACAGAAATAAGCATAGGCTTAGGATGAAAGGCTGGAAGAAGATTTACCAAGCTAATGGTCCCTGAAAACAGGCAGGAGTAGCAATACTTATCTCTGACAAAGTAGAATTCAAACTTACATTGATCAAATGAGATAAAGAAGGAAATTCCATACTAATAAAAGGGGAAATAGACCAAAAGGAAATAATAATTATTGACCTGTATGCACCCAATGTCAACGCACCCAATTTCATCAAACATACCTTGAAAGACCTAAAAGCATATATAAACGCCAACACAGTGGTTGTGGGAGACTTTACCACCCCATTATTATCAATAGATAGGTCATCCAAACAAAAACTCAATAAAGAAATCCAAGATCTAAAATATGCAATAGAACAAACGGACCTAGTTGATGTCTACAGAACATTTCATCCTACCTCTACACAATATATATTCTTCTCAGCAGCCCATGGAACCTTCTCCAAAATAGTTCATATCCTAGGGCACAAAGCAAGTCTCAGCAAATGTAAGAAAATAGAAATTATACCATGCATACTATCTGATCACAATGCAGTAAAAGTAGAACTCAACAACAAAAGTAAAGACAAAAAACATGCAAACAGCTGGAAACTAAATAACTCATTACTTAATGAAGAATGGATCATCAATGAAATAAAAGAGGAAATTAAAAAGTTCCTGGAAGTCAATGAAAGTGAAAACACAACCCACCGGGACCTATGGGACACAGGTAAGGCAGTCCTGAGAGGAAAGTTTATAGCCATGAGTGCATATATTAAAAAGACTGCACGATCCCAAATCAATGACCTAATGATACATCTCAAACTCCTAGAAAAACAAGAACAAGCAAATCCCAAAACAAATAGAAGGAGAGAAATAACAAAAATAAGATCTGAAATCAACAAAATAGAAACAAAAAAAAACATACAGAGAATTAATGAAACAAAAAGTTGGTTCTTTAAAAAAATAAACAAGATCGATAAACCCCTGGCAAACCTGACTAAAATGAGGAGAGAAAAAACCCAAATTAGTAGAATCAGGAATGCAAAAGGGGAGATAACAACAAACACCATGGAAGTCCAGGAAATCATCAGAGACTACTTTGAGAACCTATATTCAAATACATTTGAAAATCTTAAAGAAATGGACAGATTTCTAGATACATATGATCATCCAAAACTGAACCAAGAGGAAATTAATCATCTGAATAGACCTATAACACAAAATGAAATTGAAGCAGCAATCAAGAGTCTCCCCAAAAAGAAAAGTCCAGGACCTGATGGATTCTCTGCTGAATTCTATCAGACCTTTAAAGAAGAACTGATACCAACCCTCCTTAAACTGTTCCACGAAATAGAAAGGGAAGGAAAACTGCCAAACACATTTTATGAAGCCACTATTACACTTATCCCAAAACCAGGCAAAGACACCTCCAAAAAGGAGAACTATAGGCCAATCTCCTTAATGAACATTGATGCAAAAATCCTCAACAAAATAATGGCAAACTGAATTCAGCAACACATCAAAAAGATTATTCACCATGACCAAGTAGGCTTCATCCCAGGGATTCAGGAGTGGTTCAACATACGAAAATCAATAAACGTAATAAACCACCTTAACAGAAGCAAAGACAAAAACCACTTGATCATCTCAATAGATGCAGAAAAAGCCTTTGATAAGATCCAACATCATTTCATGATAAAAGCTCTAAGAAAACTAGGAATAGAAGGAAAGTTCCTCAACATTATAAAAGCTATATATGACAAACCTACAGCCAGCATTATACTTAATGGAGAAAAACTAAAACCATTCCCTCTAAAATCAGGAACCAGACAAGGATGCCCACTATCTCCACTCTTATTCAACATAGTACTGGAATTCCTAGCCAGAGCAATTAGGCAAGAAGAAGGAATAAAAGGAATACAAATAGGTAAAGAAACTGTCAAAATATCCCTATTTGCACACGACATGATCCTATACCTTAAAGACCCAAAAAACTCTACTCAGAAGCTTCTAGACATCATCAATAGCTATAGCAAGGTAGCAGGATATAAAATCAACATAGAAAAATCATTAGCATTTCTATACACTAACAATGAGCAAACTGAAAACGAATATATGAAAACAATTCCATTTACAATAGCCTCAAAAAAAATCAAATCCTAGGTGTAAACCTAACAAAAGATGTGAACAACCTCTACAAGGAAAACTATAAACTTCCGAAGAAAGAAATTGAGGAAGACTGTAGAAAGTGGAGAGATCTCCCAGGCTCATGGATTGGTAGAATCAACATAGTAAAAATGTCGATACTCCCCAAAGTAATCTACATGTTTAATGCAATTCTCATCAAAATTCCAATGACATTCATTAAAGAGATTGAAAAATCTACCATTAAATTTATATGGAATCCCAAGAGGCCACAAATAGCCAAGGCAATACTCAGTCAAAAGAACAATGCAGGAGGTATCACAATACCTGACTTCAAACTATATTACAAAGCAATAACAATAAAAACAGCATGGTACTGGCACAAAACAGACATGAAGACCAGTGGAACAGAATAGAGGACCCAGCTATGAAGCCACACAACTATAACCAATCTGTCTTTGACAAAGGAGCTAAATATATAATGGAGAAATAACAGCCTCTTCAACAAAAACTGCTGGGAAAACTGGTTAGCAGTCTGCAAAAAACTGAACCTAGATCCATGTATATCACCCTATACCAACATTAACTCAAAATGGATCAAGGATCTTAATATCAGACTACAAACTCTAAAGCTGATATAAGAAAGAGTATGAATTACTCTGGAGTTAGTAGGTATAGGTAAGAACTTTCTCAACGAAACCCCAGCAGCACAGCAACTAAGAGATAGCATAGATAAATGGGACCTCATAAAACTAAAAAGCTTCTGTTCATCAAAAGAATTGGTCTCTAAACTGAAGAGAACACCCACAGAGTGGGAGAAAATATTTGCCAACTATACATCAGACAAAGGACTGATAACCAGAATATACAGGGAACTTAAAAAACTAAATTCTCCCAAAACTAATGAACCAATAAAGAAATGGGCAAGTGAACTAAAAGAACTTTCTCAAAAGAAGAAATTCAAATGGCCAAAAAACACATGAAAAAATGCTCACCATCTCTAGCAATAAAGGAAATGCAAATTAAAAGCATGCTAAGATTCCACCTCACCCCTGTTAGAATAGCCATCATCAGCAACACCAGCAACAACAGGTGTTGGCAAGGATGTGGGGAAAAGGAACCCTCTTACACTGTTGTTGGGAATGTAAACTAGTACAACCACTCTCGAAAAAAATTTGGAGGCTTCTTAAAAAGGTAGACATTGATCTACCATTAGATCCAGCAATACCACTCTTGGGGATATACCCAAAAGACTGTGACACAGGTTACTCCAGAGGCACCTGCACACCCATATTTATTGCGGCACTATTCACAATAGCCAAGTTATGGAAACAGCCAAGATGCCCCACCACCGATGAATGGATTAAGAAAATGTGGTATCTGTACACAATGGAATTTTATGCAGCCATGAAGAAGAACGAAATGTTATCATTCGCTGGTAAATGGATGGAATTGGAGAACATCATTCTGAGTGAGGTTAGCCTGACCCAAAAGACCAAAAATCGTATGTTCTCCCTCATATGTGGACATTATATCAAGGGCAAATACAACAATGGGATTCGACTTTGAGCACATGATAAAAGCGAGAGCACACAAGGGAGGGGTGAGGATAGGTAAGACACCTAAAAAATTAGCTAGCAGTTGTTGCCCTTAACACAGAGAAACTAAAGCAGATACCTTAAAAGCAACTGAGGCCAATAGGAAAAGGGGACCAGGAACTAGAGAAAAGGTGAGATCAAAAAGAACTAACCTAGAAGGTAACACACACGCACAGGAAATTAATGTGAGTCAACTCCCTGTATAGCTATCCTTATCTCAATCAGCAAATACCCTTGTTCCTTCCTATTATGGCTTATACTCTGTCTTCATCAAAATTAGAGATAAGGGCAAAATAGTTTCTGCTGGGTATTGAGGGGGTGGAGGGGAGAGGGAGGGGGTGGAGTGGGTGGTAAGGGAGGGGTAGGGGCAGGGGGGAGAAATGACCCAAGCCTTGTATGGACATATGGCTAATAAAACTTAAAAAAAAGACAAAATCTATTCAAATATTAATAATGAAAGGCAGGGCTGTATAATAGGTACAGTGTGTGCGGGAGTACTTGTGGAAGGGAGGAGAGTTGATGGAGATTAAGGTGAGGGTATATGGTTGATGGGCTTCATATACTTATACTAAGTAGAACCAAGAAACTTTCTGCAATTGCTCTATGTGGGGTAGGGAGGGGTTAAGGGGGAAAGACAATGGGGATGAGCTAACCAATGTACAATATAAGCCTAACTGGAATTGTCACTAAGAAGCCTCTCTGTATAACGAATATATCCTAACTAAAATAAAATTTAAAAATAAGTAAAAAATACCACTTTAAGGCAAAAAATATTCTGAGGGTAAGTTCACTATAAAGTATTGTTAAAAAACACATTAAGTCATAAAGGGATTACTTAAATCAAGAGACAGAATTGAACACAGGGCTTAGTGACGTCATAAGGAAAATGAACAAGCTTGTTGATAATTGAAGCAGGAAATTTCCTTAAGGTAGGGGTTGATGGATTGTTACAAAGACAAGCTTTCCTGACTTCATAGTTTGATGTATCATCTATTCTAGCTGTTCCACACAGAATTACTCCCACATATCTCTTTCTAAAGTGACAGACTTCCAAGGGCTGGTGGAGTGGCTCCAGTGGTACAGCAACTGTCTAGCAAACATGAGGCCATGATTTCAAACTCCAGTACTGCCAAAAAAAGTGACATCTAAAGTGAGTTCCAAAAAATGTACCGACTATTGTTAGACAATATTACAGGATAGACAGAGCCCATTGTGAACTTGCTAGCCTTAATAATTATCACATTTTGTTGGCAGAGTGTTTCAACTGGTATAGCGCCTCACTAGCAAGCATTCGCCCCTGAGTTCCAGCCCCAGTGTTCCCCCCCCAAAAAAGAGAACTATAACTTTTTATCTTTCCTAGTTTTATATGGGAAAACAGTTCATTGTTTTTTCATTAAAATGTGAATTTAAACTGTGTGAATTATGTTTGCATCTTTTCATGAAATATTTAATAACTATAAAGGAGCTAATGATTTAATATAGAATAATTCTGGCCCTATCTCACATCCATTCTCAGTTATTCTGCTTTATGAACATATTAGGCGAAGAAGAAATATAAATGTAGTTTTTTGTGTGTGTTAGCTCAGTAACTATAGAGTGTGATTTGATGATAAAATTGCCTGAATCTGAGATGAGAATAGAATATGAGTTATTCTTTTAACTTTCTCTTTTTTTTATATTGACTAAATATGAGTGCCAAAAATAAAGCTGTCTGATACCATCTTTATTATTTAACATTGTTTATAAAGAGCTAGTTATTGTAATACAACAAGAAAAGGAAACTGGGTAAAGATATTAAAAATAGGAGATATGCAAAATCATTTTAAAATGGAAAGACATCTGTGTTTAAATGAGGAGAATCAGTGGTAATATTAGAAATGATCAGATTTATATAAGATGACCAGTCAGTGGATGAATGGATAAGGAAAATGTGTGTGTGTGTATGTTTGTGTATGTGAGTGTGTGTGTGTAATGGAGCATTATTCAGCCATAAAAAAGAACAAAATCATTTGGTGTTCAGGAAAATGGTTGGAGCTGGTGATCATCATGTTAGATAAAACAGTCCAGACCCAAAAAGATAAGTATCACATGTTTTGTCTCATATGTGGAATCTAGATGGCAAAAGAGGCATAAAAGTAGAAGAGAGACTATTAAGAAAGAGGAAGAGGCTCAGGACAGGGAGGAGGATAAGGTAGAGTGATGGGGGAGAATATACTCAGAGTATTTTTACGTTCAGGTATGAAAATGTCACAATGAAGTCCATTTTTCTGTATAATTAATATATGCTAATAAATGTATAAACTGAAAAAAAGAGAGAAAAGTTTCTTGTAAAACTTTTATTTTCCACGGAGTTATTACTTGCCTTGTATTTCTCCTTGTTAAATCTTAGATGCAATTTGCTCTAAGTCTTCCCTAACTGTATGTAGAATTCAAATATTCTTGCAATATATTCAAAGGCAGAAGTTAGTTCAGAGCCTTCCTGATCTACTTAGCAATGTTTTCTTGCAAGCCTGTTATACAGTTGACATACTGCAATTTTTTCCCCATGACTCTAGGAAGCCTCTTCATTTATCTTCTGTATCAGATTATTCAGTTTGATATATTTTGTACCTTTTTTATAGTTAGTATCTACCACATTCTCCAGTGGCTGAGTGAAAAGTATACTTAGAAACTAGATGTATGTATGTGCTCTTTATTGTGTTTGGGGAGACTTAGTAAATGTTCCTTCGTTTATTAATCTTAGCTTTCAGAATTAGTGAACTGATGTCTGAACTGAGGGACAATGTAACCAGAAGGAGTTCAAGAAAAATTTAAGCAAGAACAAGTTGATACTGTTGAAAGTGAAAGTTACTAAAAGTGTTTTATCTCTGAAATGTCTAACTGCAATCTGTTAGTGATTATGAATATGAGATTTCCTTACAAAATCATTTTTTAAAACAAACATAGCTGAATTTATATCTATGATATTTAAAACTCTGCTGTCATCTGCAGAGACATTAAAATCTTAACCAGATAATTTCTAAATCTGCTTAGTGTTTGCAGGTAGACTTCTAGATATCTCTGACAACAGGGTTAGAAATTTAAGAAATTCTTTGGGAGAACAATTTTATCTCCTCAGAGAGTGCATCATTTTTCTTCTGGGTTTTTCACATAGACTATTTAAGTGAATATTAAAAGTGTGAATAGAAATATTTTGCACCCATGATGCTACAGATTGGCATCTTCAAAAGATGAGAGGCACTGCCAAGTGTATCGCTAATCAAGTTTCATAATTTACAACCTGTGCACACTGTGGGCTGAGAACCACAGCAGTTGTGCTGAGCATCTCGGGGAAGTTGCTATCATCCCAGCACCAATTATTAAAACCTCTTGCACACATTAAAGCTATAAAGATTAAAAATATAGCACACTTGTCATTAAATATGGATGACTTCATGTAATATGCATTATATACAAAAACAATGTCCTGCCACTCCAGCTTTATCACCACCCTACGGAAAATCCACAAACCCAGAGTCCCACATCAAAGCTCATTTTGGCAAAGCCAAGGAACAACTTCCTGATGCAAAATAAACACAGATGTTCCACACTCAGGCAATGGGCTAAGAGGAGATGGTACATGGGGGATACCCAGCTCTATAAATGACAATGTCTCCTCACATGGCCCATGTTCTCTGTTGTGGAGGCTGCAGGCATTGTTTAGAAAAGATAAATTCTTCTGTGTAAAACACTGTAGACTGTGACCCATGTGGAACTTGTTCCCTCTGCACATATGCAGAGAGACAAGAAAAGTCTCTGAGAATATCAGCATGTTTTTGAGCTATAGGGAAGATCTGCATTTCACTTGCATCTTAAGCAGTGCCTTTCATGTCAGTGATTTATTGATTTCTGTCTGCGAGGTGCAATATTAATAACCATATTAATTATGAGAAGGTCTGAGGAAGGAAAAGTTTCTAGCCTCTTCCATTAGCTGACAGTTAAAGGTGGCTGGTTCCAATTGATCAGACAGCTATAATTGACTTCTCTTGTTGCTTTTCATTCTCAGCTAATTGGAGTAGAATATCTTTGCTAAATAAACATTCCTGGGGCTCAGATATATTTTTCCTCCAAATAAAAAACAGAGTTGTAAAAGATGAAGAACACATACCTGAGATTTCTGATATGTACCCTAGAATTGCATTGGTATTCAATAATAACCTTTTAAAAATATCTACTGAAAATGGAGTATCCCTTTTCCCCTTGTACTGTCAATGTGATTGGGGAGGATAGGATAGGGTAGGACTGGAAAGAGAAGAATAGGATTCGAATGTTACTGTGGTTTTGGAATTACACAATTTTTTAAAGTCTTTGTCTTAAAATAGTTGTAATATAAAATATGTCTGCACACCCTGGAAACATGAGGATGTTTAGGGACCAACATACTCTTCCTGTATTCTGCAAGCAATATTGTCTTGGTTCCATTGGGGAATGAGTCCTGGTAGTCACATTAATTAGTAGAAAAATACATGAAAAGTATTTTAGGAAATAAGTAACCTCTTAAGAAAACCAAAAGTCTTGTCCATCATGTTCCACTGTCTTGTATTTTAGGAATCATGCCTGTGGAGTAACAAGCAGAAATTTTTTGGACTCTGCTCTATTCCTCTGTCATGCTGAAAGAATTTATGTTCTCTTTTTCTACTTTATATTTTCTAATGAGGCACTCTTATCAATATTTTGGACACATATTTCAAAAAATATATATATATGCATACATTTATTGGTTTATGAATTATATACATATACTTCCAGAATAATAGATTATATATATATACATATATATAAAATTTTTAAGCATACATTAAAAATTTTTAAAGGTGATACAAAGATAAAAATTTTTAAATAATTTAATTTTTGTATTTTATGATTAGTTTACAAGACTTCTTACACAATAATTTCATTTTGGAATTATGCCAAAATTAAAAAAAAAACATTTAGTGCAATGTGATTAAAATGAAACAAATGTGCTGAGAAATATTACAATAAGAAATTTAAGTATCTGGTTCTTAATAGCTTAATAGTTTATTTCCATACTTGCTTACAATAATTGCCAAGGTTGGAAGAAACTTAGCAGAAGTAGGATGAATCAAATGGGAGAACATTTTTGGCTCTGATTTCTAGCTAAATCATGATATTTATTTAAAATTACCACCTCTCATTTAAGTAAAACTATTTTTCTTGAAAGTTGACTAATAAATTTCCATGCTTCCTCATGTTAACCAGTTTTCCTTGCAAACTAATCAAATGTGATATATTTATTTTAGTGAATTGCTTCAAAAATCCACTAAGTTCATTCTCAAGTGTTAAGCATGTACAGAGCTGAAAATTTTACACAGTTGGTTTTCCCTATCTCTGAGTTCTACATCTGCTGATTGAGCCAATCACTGGACAAAAATATTTGTATACAATGTGTATAGACACTTTTTTTGCATTATTCCTAAAACAATACAACTACTGACATAGTATTTATGTGTTTTAGGTATTGTAAGTCACCTAGTGATGATGGAAAGTCTATGGGAGCATATGTATTGATTATTTGTGAACACTATGGCTTCTTACATATGGGATTTGAGCATCCAAGGATTTTGATATCACTGTAGGGGAGGAACAATTCTGTGATTCCAAGAAGCAGTTTCATTGGTTTATATATTTGGGTATAAAAATAAGAATTGAAACATTTCCATATATTCAATTTTCAAGATGCTCTCTCCATAATCCAAGTTACTTTCTCTCTTTACCTCCAAATGCCATATTAAAATTTTCTCTCTCAAATATGTGCTAAATAGCATACTCTTTTCAGCCATTTATCATCATAGAAAAAGTCAAAAAAACTGAAATGCTTTACTTTTTGTAAAAGAAAAATTAGTGATATATTTTAAGTCTCTCAACTGTTCATGCTTTATCACAAAATCACTAGTGAATATTTGTGTGCATACAAGAAAAAGCTAATAATTTATCCCAGTTTTATTAGAAGATGACAGGTTTTATGTTTTTAAAACTTTATGCTTATGTAATAGTTATGTTAAATACTCAATAGTAAAATAACTATTATACTATTATAACTATTATTATATTTATTTAATAGTTAAATAGTTATGAAATACTCAATAAAATTTCTATTTCTCATTTCACCTTTCTTTCTACAATGGATAGAATTATACAATTAATAAATTTTATAAATTGTGTTATTGGTTAACTACTTCCAGAATCCCTCTTTAAATTCCATTGGGAGCAACTATTCAGACTTTGGACTTCCAAAGTTATATTTATATCAAATATTGTTTTAAGGAATACATTTATTTTTATTTAAAAATTTACTACATTAAAGTATATCTTATCTGCCATATTTTTCTTAAATGGCTCCTAAAAATACTCATTTGTGCATTTTGTTAAAATCTGGGAAAAGATAAGCTGAGACAACACCTGTAAGGTGGTGATTGTTTGAAAAGGTAATGTCTTGGTCAATTCTTCATCACTATGACAAATACATTAGCGCAGCAATTCAAACGGAGCAAGATTTATTTTGGCTCATGGTTTCAGAGCTTTCAGTCTACGACCAGCTTGCTTGCTCCATTGCTATGGCCCTATACTGAGGAAGGCTATCAGGATGGTAAGAGTACTGACAGAGGAGCTTACTCACCTCATGGTGGCCAGGAAGCAGGGAGAGGTGAGGTTTTTGTCCTGGATCCAGATAGACCCTTGGAAGGTACACTCTCAGAAATTTACTTCCTCCAAAGGCCTTACATCATAGGTTTCATCATCTCCCTACAATGCCATCAAAGTATGAATCTAGCAAGGGATTGATTCACTGATGAAGTCAGAGCCCTCATGATCCAATCGCCTCTTAATAATTGGATCCACCAGCTGGGGACCAATTCTTCAAAACATGAGCCTTTTGGAGAACACATCATATACAAACCATAACTGGTAACCCAAAGAATATTACCTTTCCTTCTACTTCTAACTTTCATCTCTTTGTCTGTCTGTTCCAGGAGATACTGGCTTGAGTCCTGAGGTTCTGTTATGTTTATCATGTCTGTCCTGGCAGAAAGAAGAGGGGAGCTATGGATGAGCTTCCCCTCATCCCTCATTGTTGCCCACCAGGTACCCCTTCCAAGTATCTCGGCAGAAGCTGGCAGCCTGGCAGCTCCTGCATCATGCGGTCATGGAGCTGGAGACATTCTATGATGCTCGTATCCTATAGAATACCCTCCCAAATTAGAAGTGAATGCTACTAAGCCAATAAAGAAAAATAATTAACCTTCTAAGTGGTTCACAGAGAAAGGAAGGATAGTCAAAATATCCAGTGTCAGAGCCAGTAAATCAGAACAATTTGGAGATACAAAGACATGAATTAAAAATGAAAATGAAAAAAAAATATATGTATGCACACACACACATTTTCTTGAGCTAAAAATTCAGTAGGTGAAATAAGGGAGCAGATAATCATTGTTGGTATCTGTATCAATCATGTTGTTTTTCATAAAAACTCAATATTTTCTTTAAGTAAAAACCATGTAGGCCACTTCTGTCATACTTCAACAAAATTAGAAATTAAAAATTAAGTAGTGAAAAATCTAGCCATCATAGAAATTTAAAATACATTTGAATCAAAATGTAAATGAAAAGAAAATTCTAATATTGATGTAGGAAAATATTAATATGAAAACATATGGTAATAAACTCTATACTCATAGGAAAATTTATTTTCTCATTATTGAAGATGATTGGTCAAAGGAAAGAAACTGGATTCACTAGAAAAAGTTAGAAAAAGAACTGTAGGACACATAAAAAGAAACAAAGAAGCTGATATTATTAAAGATAAAATCAGGAATTATTTAAATTGAAAAATCAATAAATAGTAGAAGAAAAAAAATAAATCCAATGTGTAGTTGTTTGAAAAAATCATGAAAGAATTACTTCATGGGGAAAGGTGAAGAAACATTTTTTTAAAGCTATGAATGAAAAAGACATAATCATAGACGTGGAGATTTTTAAATATTTGATTATTTGTGACTTTTGGCCACATTTATTAGATTGTCATTTGCTTTTCTCTTATCATGTAGTTACTAATGCAGTCACACTGAGTAAAAGTTTCCCTCAGTCTCTCTTGATCTTACTCCAGTCAAGCTTTTTTTCCTTCATCATATCATTGAAACTTCTGTTGTCAATATTACCATAACTTTTTGCTACAAAATCTAATTTAATTTTCAGTCTATATATTTGAACTTTGGAAAGATTTGACACAGTGAATTACATCTTTCTCCTTGAAACACTTTCTTTACAAGAGTTCCTGTATCTATATTCTCCGGATCTTCCTTTCTTTCTCAACTTTCTTTGTAAAGTTCATTCTTAGCTCCCTATTTCCTTTACTACCAGATTTGGTCTCATGACCTCAAATACCACCCAATCTCCCACATGCGCTCTATCTATTCACAAATGCATGTGTATGCACACACACACACACACACACACACACACATTTCTCACGCTAATTCTACTGTCTCCCTCATTTCCATCCTTCTAGTTGCTTTAGTAGAAACCATTGCATTGCCCTCAACTCCTGCCTCTCTCTAGCATCCCATTTCCAATTTGTCAGAAAATCCTATTGGCTTATGTTGACCTAGAAACACTGTCTTAACAGTCACTATCCTGGTTCAAGCTATGTTCATCTCCAGCATACTGTACTTTCAGTTTCCTTCTTTCTACTTTTATTCCCACATAGTCTGTTCTCAATACCTCATCCAGAGAAATTGTTTTAAATTATAAAAATATAACTCAAATCACATGCTTTCTCTGCTTAAAACTTCTAAAGCCTAGTCTTATTAAAAAAGACAATTCATACGCTCATCTTCAATTAGTGTCTATTAGGAATGATATCAAGTCTTCTAGACAACTATATAAATCCTACAGCAGCAGGCACTGAATAAACCAAGCACTAAATATCAGCATAATTGTATGAAATCATGTTCAATTATTAAATCTTATCTTGGAAGGAAATTTATGGGTCACAACAAAGTTTTCAGTGTGCATGCTACAATTAATTATGATAATATAAGAAAGGTGTATTATAAATTGTAATAAGTTAAATGCATATATTATCTCATTAATTCAATCCAGTTCTTGACATTGTTCCAGATGCCCAAGAAATAGCAGCATAAGATAAAGTTTCTGTTCATGATTTAATTCAACCTTCTCATTTTGCAGAAAAAAACTGTCTGCCAGTGCCAAATAAGTGGTCCAAGGTTTAGCTTCAATAAGTACAAAGTTAGGATCAGCAGTTAGGCCTCAAGATTCCTAGTATATTGCTCTCTCTCTCTATAAATATATATATACTATGGGATTTCCTTCTCACACTATGATTTGAAGTTGTAATATATTTATATTTGCATTTTTTAATGAATACATAAAACACAGAATCATATAGACAGAGAAATCTGATCCTTAATATTTCCAGTTTTACCCAAATCCCAAATGTGTATAGGTATTATTACATATTGAATAGAACCAAAATAACACTAAGTAGAAAGTTATTAAAATAAAAAAATGTTAAGAACTATAGTTTCAGGACTTTTTGTGCAAGTGAAACCATAGATATAGCACAGTGACTACCTCCTAACAATCATTTAACATGATAGTTCTAATGCTTCATGTTTTTCCATTCAATTATCACAATTATCATAGCAGACCTATGGGATGAGTTCTGTTATTTTCCCAGTTTTCCATTGAGAAGTTAAAGGTTGGGGAGGTTAAATCATTTGGCCAAGGTCAAAGCTAGCAGGCAAAAACTAAGACTTAAATTCAGATTTTCTGACTCTACAATTGGAATTTCTAACTATCATGAATTGTAAACCAAAGCTACTTGAACACAAAATTATTGTGACTTTGGGTTCCTGAAAACTACCTACAGCAATCAAACATTTTCAAGTCCCACACAAGGATACATTAATAATTAAAATTGACTATGTTTCCTCACAAAAACTTTACTTATGAGTTTCCTTTTGCTAGAAAACATAAATGTAAAAACTAAATATAGGATACTTTTAGCTATACAAAGATAAGCTAGATATAATTTTCTGTATCTTTCAGACATTACAATAATAAACCACTGGGAAGTACATAAAACAAAATAAGCAGATGCTTATTTTGAAGATGAAAAGAGGAAGACTGACCAAAGGACTCAGGCCTGAAGAGTGACGTAGTGGTGAGTTAGTACTCAGGTTTTCCTTTTTGCTCAAACGTCACAATAAAGAAATCGGCAACTCAGAAATATCACTGGGCACGACTAAATACCTCAATAAATCCTACTCTTTTCTGCCAAATAACCAAGAAAGGGGCAGTCTAGTAAGACAGAAAGCTTTTAGACAATAATTATTCTATTTCAATCAAAAGCCATAAAATAAACAAATGAACAAGTAAAAAATTCAATCCAGGAGTAGTGACTCATGCGTGTAATCTCAGCTACCCAGAGACAGAGATCAAGAGGACTGTGACATGAGACCAGACAGGACAAAAAGTCAGCAAGACCCCATTTCAATCAATAAGCCAGATGTAGCTGTCATCCAGCTACACGGGAGGTATAAGTAGGATTGTGGCTTGAGGCCAGCCCTGGACAAAAATGGAAGACCTTTCCTGAAAAATAACTAAAGAAAAAAATGGTAGAACACCTTGCTAGCAAGTAGGAGGCCCTGAGTTCAAACCCAAGTACTCCCAAAAAAAAAAATCAATGATTCTTCCCCAGTCATACCAGCAAGGGCCTATTTGGTAGTTAGACTTCTCCTCTCTTAAGGTTTAATGAAGGTCCTCCAAACTCCTGATTTCCAACCACACTATGGTAAGGAGTTATTCTTCCATGTACTCTCCAACTCAGCTGTCAGTGGAGACAACATGGGGAGTCTCCACTGATACCCCTACCTGGCCGTACTAAGGTTCTCCTTCTCCCTCCCCCTAGGGAGGAGGGCACATGGAGCGTCTTGACTTTCAGCATTGTCCAGAAGTAAGATGGCCACCTGTTCTGGGTCAATGGAGTTTACATAAGGAGTGGGAAGTCCCTCCCTGCCAGGAACTACCCCACTCAGGGCTCAGTGGTGGTCAAGCCATGAGCCTAAGTGTCTGCTCTATGTAACAGCAATAAAGCAGTGTGTCCTCCTCCTCTGCCATACTGGGGTAAGAGAAAGTCAGGGTTTTATTTTTAAGTATTAAATAAGCTTACCATAACATACTATGAAAATCTCTAGATTATAATAGGAAATCACTTAAGCCAAAAACCTGCAAGATCTCAAACAGAATTAAAAAAATAGATGACAACACTGAGGTGACAAAGACATTAGTATTGTCACAAAAATATTTTAAATCAGCCAAGACTTTTAAAAAATGCTTTGCTGAGCAATTGTAAGCAAGGTAGAGACAGCTTAAAAAAAATAGCCTTAACAAAGAACTGTTCACCTTGGCAAATAAATGGGACAATATAAACAAAACCAAATGCAAATTTCAGAACTTAAAACTATAGTAACCCACCAACAAAGTGAAGAGGACAGAATCAAGAACCATTGAATTGGGAAACAGAAAATAGAAGCTACCTAATGTGAACAACGGAGAGAAAAACACTGAAAAAAGGAGAGTGGAATGGGAAAAGAATGTGAAGAAACAAGACGTAAATTTCTCAAATTGGAAAAACACATAAATGTATAGATTCAAGAAGGTGAATCAACCCCAAAGAGGATAAATACAAAGAAGTACACACTGGGACACATGCAATGAATGGGTTCCCCTCCAGGTGAACACAACCAGGAGCTGAGGAGTGGGGAGAGCTTTGTTACTTGCAGCAAGTGAGGAGAGAAAATCCTCAAAGCAGCATCTTTCAGATCAAAGAAGGCAAGGCACTTTCATTAGGAAACTTACTCTCTATATTTTTATTACTTCTAGAATGCTGTTTGAGCAGAATCCTACTATAAGAATCAACTAAAGCCAGGTCTTTTCTGTCACAAGGGGTTAATGTATAGTATAGTTATCATTGTGCAGATGTCAGCTTAACTTCCCTGAATTGTTGCCTGTATTGTATAGGCGCTTAACCTTGCAAAATTCCTGTCTTTAAACAGAGGACTGTTCATTTTTTTTTCCTTCTTAGCTGAATATGTTCCTGTTATCACTAGATGTCCTATCTTGAAAATTCTTGCTTAAGATGACTATTACTCAGAAGAATTTTCTTGCTCCTTCTGCCCCAAGGTCCCCTTGCCCTACCTGTACCCTTTGCAAATTAGCCAGTTGTGAAGATTGTAAACCCAAACATGTTCAATTAGGGTGAGGGGCAGACTTGCATCAGAGATAAAAATTGGGCAAATTTTCCACTTGGTGTGCTTGCTAACTGAGCTCTCTGCAGCACACCCTTCTGTAGATGTAAATTTTGCGTTGCCTATTGACTTCTAAGTTGTGCCATCTCTCTTGTGAAATCCCAATATCCTGAATTAATTTCTAACAATACAATGTGTAAACTTTTGGTATTGATTTTTTTTTCTTAGTTCAATTCTCTAGATATTCATTCATTTTGTTGCATGTATCAATAAACCAGGGCCTTGATATACCAGTTTGTTTAACCATTCACTCATTGAATGAGATCTGAGTCGTTCCCATTATTTGCCTATTACAAGCTACTGTGAACTTTTGTATACAGATTCTTGTGTGAATGTTAAGTCTTCATTTCTCTGAGATGAATAACCTGGAGTCCAACTGTGCCATGTGTTGTTTTTTTTTACTGACTTCCCCTCTTCATAGTTTTTAATAAGAAATGCATAGTTATAATTGTTATTTACCTTGATGAGAAGATGCCATTTCTCTTTCAATGCCATCAAGAGTTTTTTCTCCTTAATTTTCCAAATTTTAATTAGATGTTGTTAGCTGCTAGGCAAGTGCTCTTAGAAATAATCACCTATGCTTGTTGGGTCCTGGTGCTCCTTTAAATGGCTATTAATGAGCCTTCAGATTTGTTTTTCTGTTGTTGTTTGGTGCACATAAGGTTCTCTAAAGAAACTTGCACAAGGAACCAGCCACTGTGACTCAATAGTTTTACCTGACCTAGAATAAAATATTGTTCACTATAATACTACATTCTCCACTCAGAGGCATTCTGGCCTGCCTTGTTTTGAGCATATAATGCATAAAGAAGCATAGCTTTGAGCTAAGCATGTCCAGAAATGTGCCTGCCGTTACATGTACATAGTCTTCCCTGCATGAATATTATGGAAAGCATATCAAGTTACCCAAAATTAAGGAGGGGTAGAGTCAGAAGAGTGGGTGTGGCTGTAGAAATCCTGTAGTGAAAGAAACAGTCTGTATGTTGACATAATTAGCATAACAATGTCAGTGTCCCAACTCTGTGTACTATCCTGTAAGATGCTGTCATCCAGGAAACCTGTGTTAAGTGTATTATTTCTTACAGTCATAGATGAAACACAATTAACTCAAAATAAAAAGGGAGTTACAAAAATCGAATCTGGAAAAAAGCAGGGTCAACCCATGGGTTCTCACTGATATTTATAAATGTTTTATTATAGTGTATAACATATGGTCAAGATGGTAAGAGAGCAGTCAGAACTGACAAATATCGTAAGGCCTTGCTATGCACTTAATTAACCATAGTTTATTAGCTGTACGTAGTATGAGGCACAATGTATTTTTCCCAACTGATCGTTCCTCAGAAAGTAGAACATGGTTATTGAAATGAGTATTAGAGTTTAAACCATGGATAATTCATTATTCTCAGGTCTCTGCAAAAGATGCAATTTAACTAATTTTCAGTCTTCAGGCCTATTTGAGTGTCATTTAATGATCTAGTTCTTTGTATTTGAGGTACAATCCTAAATTAATTTGTTTTAGGTGTGAGAAGTACTAACAAAGAAACCTTTTCTACTACAGTTCTGTATTTTCATTATGGGAGATTCTTTTTTTTTTATTTTTTATTATTCATATGTGTATACAAACGCTTGGGTCATTTCTCCCCCCTACCCCCACCCCCTCCCTTACCACCCACTCTGCTCCCTCCCTCTCTCCCCCACCCCCTCAATATTCGGCAGAAACTATTTTACCCTTATCTCTAATTTTGTTGAAGAGAGAGTATAAGCAATAATAGGAAGGAACAAGTGTTTTTTGCTAGTTGAGATAAGGATAGCTATACAGGGAGTTGACTCACATTAATTTCCTGTGCGTGTGTGTTACCTTCTAGGTTAATTCTTTTTAATCTAAGCTTTTCTCTAGTTCCTGGTCTTATTATGGGAGATTCTGAAACCCTCTAAGGGTTTGCTTTGAAGCTACATGTTTTAGAGCCAGGTAGTTTCAGAGTACGTAATCACTTCCTCATCTAACAGACTGAAAACTGCTGTGGATCCAAGTGCCACTGTGTAAATGCCAATGACACTATGGAAAGTAAAACTGTAGTGTGTTACTGTTCCTTTAATTATTATGCTGCACTCAATAGCACAGGTGCTACATCTCTCTTTAGTCTTATGTTATCGAGTCTTACAATGAATGGCTATTTCTGTGCTAAGGAAGGTAAGATAAACATGTATACAAAAACAGCACTCAGAAACAACTGTCTTGTCTGGGTCTACCTCTGTGCCACAGTAAGCCCCAAACGACTTCACCTTCTTGCACTTAGCTCCCAGTGCTCCAGATTGCAACCATCTTATTGGGAGGTGCTATGTCTTAGTAACCATTGTGTCCTCATCGCTATAGTAATTCTTTCTTTAAAAATTTATTAGCATATAACAGCTGTACAAGGGGATACATTGCAATATTTACATATGTGCTTACAATATGTCTTATGTTTACCCACTCCATGAGTCTTTAGAGAAGAGCTAAATAAGTGTTATTGGAATGTGTCCTAACTACCATGGTCATACCCCCCTCCCCACCAAAAAAAAAAAATCTCTTTTAAGTGACCAAATCATACAAGGACTGTGAAAGAAATCTAATTTTTTGTAGACATGTGTTCATGAATCCATTTATTTTCATTAAGTACTTTAGAAGACTCTATTGATAGGAATTAAATGTCTACAAAATGTATAATTCAGAATTTGTAATAGAAAGTTGAATAACTATGAGGACTTGTGAGGAATACTGTGCCAATTTAAAGATTAATTTTTCTCCATTTTGAGTGCCTGCTGTATGCCAGACCTCACTGGTTGATTTCATAGTTATAATGGTAGGTATAGTTTCTGTGCTCAAATCCCTTATGGAAAATGTGGAACACATACAAACAGAAACTACATTGGGCCAAGGAAAGGGGTAGGTGCTGGGATGGAGGAAATAAAGGATATAATAGGATTGTCCTGAAGTGCACTTTCTGCAAGAAGTTATTTTTAGGTTTAATATGATACTTATTTTAAGTCTTTTTATTGCCCGTGTTTATGGTAACTATATGGATAACAATAGTAGGAAAACAAATAACAATTACTCTTTAGAAATGTATTATTAATCACAAGTTTATTGATGACTAGATTACTGCTGGGGAAAATTTCCTCCTACTTAGGCTAATACGTAATGCTTGATAGTTAAGGAAGTGCTTTGGATCCATTTACTTAATCCCTAAACTAATTTTATTGAGTTATAATTATTATTTCCATTTATGGATGAGAAAACTGAGTTTTGCTTTAAGTCATTTGCCAAGTAAATGATAGATTTAGGCTCAAATTCTAATGTTCTGAAGCCAAGGCAGATGCTCATATAGTTGCCTATTGGAAGATTCATGCTTTGTAGAAAATCCTTCAAATAAATTTTATAAAAGTAATATAAAACTATGTATATTATCTTCTAGTACTTGCTTTTTCACTCACTGTTCTAAAATTAGTGCTTAATATTGTATACAGTTTTGGCTCATACCTTTAACTTGCATGTACAATTACACTGTTGAATGCACAAGCATATATTTGCCCTTTCTCCCATGTATGGATACTTGCTTTGCTACCAACTCTTCTCCTTTCATGTTCTGTGTTATCATGAGCACCATGTGCGTTCTTGAGTTCTTTTTGTCTGCAGGCACAGAAGTTTCTTTAGGATATATATCCAGAAATGAATTGAATTTCAGAACTCAACAATATTTGCATGCTCAGTTCCACAATAATGATAAATGGGTTTCCAAAATGCTTACGTTCATTCATAATCTTACAATACTGAAACGTCCCTTTTAATACACACTATGTGTGATTTCTCAATTTTTGTCAATCTCTAAGTATAAAATAGCATTTCATTGTGGCCTTATTTTTGTTTTTTCCTGAGTATTAGGGAGACCAAACATCTTTTCACGTGTTTATTTTCTATTATGTTGTTTGTTATAGACCTTGTAATTTTAAGAAGTAATTGTATGAAGTATGTACCACATACAATGATTTGTATATACAGTCCTTGTGAATTAGGCTTAATGCAAATATATTTTCCAAGTTTGCATCTTTTCTTTAGTTTTAGTGGTAATTTTAATAAGTCAGTATTCTTAAATTTAATATAATCAATTTAGCAATCTATCAAAAAATTATGATTATTACTTTTTAAGCTTAAGAAATTTAATTGGATTTAATATAAGTGTAATTAGATTTCCCTACTCTAATCTCAGAATGATATGCTTTTTATTTTTCACATCTACATGCTTAATCCACCTATAATTGTACAGTATGAGATAAAGTTTAGTTTCATTAAATGCTTCACTATCTTCATGGACTTGAAATGCTTCTTGTAATTAATACTATTCACAGCTTATATCATTCTGGCTTGTGTATATGTTCTCTAATTTCTTATTGGTTATTTTCTCATTTATATGGGTTAAACTACCTTAATTAATTGTAAGTGTTGATATCCTGTGATCTCTCACTCTGATTTTCCTTTCTGCTACATTCTGGCTATTCTTAGCCACTTGTGCTTCACTTTGCTTGCTAGAATTTTTGGAAGTTTCTCTACAATGACATTAAATTTATACATTGATTTAGTAATAGGAATAATAGGAATCACTTGGATCTTGCATTTTTTAAGTACAAATTTGGGTTACATGTTCATTTACTTTCTTATTTTTAAATATCATTCATAAAAAGTTTTGCAATTTTCTGGATAAAGATCTCATGCATTTTCCCCCCAAAGTACTTTAAACATTTTATTGTTATGATAAGTGCTTTTCTTCTCATTGTATTTTCTGCTTGTTATTGATATACATGCCATTTACCTTAATAAAGGCTTATTTTAAACAATCTAAAAATCATAGATCAACTGTATTGATTTTCAGTATAATAATATCATGAGATTAAAACATAAATGTCTCCCTATCCAAATATTAAATTTGTTCTTCTTGTCTTATAAATTTAGATAAAGACTCAGAAGAATATTGATAATAACTGATGTAGTACCCATTTTTATCATTTCCTTATCTTGAAGGAGATGTCTTTCTGTTATTGGTTATGTTTGTATGTGTAGTGATATTATTGACTGATATAATTATAGGAGAATGAGCAAAAAATAAAGGAAGTATTAAGCTGAAGTTTAGTGCATGTTGACATATAAGTCCAAACTTAAATTCTTTACCTACACTTGGTATCCAAATATGTCCATCTTCAAATCCCTTGTACAGCACTCTTTGATTCTTTTGGAAATCTTAGATACATCTTTCCCTATATGACTGTTGAGTTGTGTGTGCATTAATTTTTCAGCGATTATGGCACTGTGTTCATATCTGGTGGCCAAAATTACATTAACTATCCTTTTCCATTTTCTCAACTCCACATCCAATCTTTCAGTTACAAAGATATTAATTTATCTACAAAGCATATGTTAAACCCACCTGATTTTATCTCCATGTTCAGTTCTTTAGTCTAATACCATCAACTCTCACCTGGACTGGTATGAGCCTTCTAGCTGTTTTCGCTGCCTTTGCACTTGGCACACCACAAGTTGTGCTCCATAGAGCAGCCTTGGTCATTTATCAAGAGTATAAATGCTTAAAATTATTTTGGTAAGTTTAAAAGGAAAGTATACTGCAACTATGAAAACATACTCTTATCATATTTAAGAACTATCACAACCAACCTGAGTGACATGGGAAATGACTGATTTTATCTCCTTAATTTCAGAGCTTTAATCTATACTATAAAAGCTGGGACTTGAGACAACAGCACTGAAAGTCAATTTTTCTAAATAAGAATATACTAATGAAGAAAATGATATGGGGATTTAATTATACAGGTAATTATTTAGTTTTTATGTTTCCAGTTATCAATGGCTTTTACACTATGATTGTACTTTATAGATGAGTCCAAAATGGTGGCAGATGAAATCTGGATGCTTCATAGATTTTGATGCTTGAATTCTTCAAAAATGAAATATTTTTATATTTTTGATTAACATAATAATTTCAGAGTCATGAAATGCCATGCAATATCTCAACATATGCATATAACATGTATGAATCAAATTAAAGTATTGAATTTGTGTCTGGAGCATTCAAGTTCTAGTTTTTCATAAAATATATAAGAAATTATTATGAACTACAGTCCTTCCACTGTCCTGAAGAATGCTACAACTTATGACTTCTATTTAACTATGTCAGAACAGAAATCACACTGTTTAAGCAAATAACTCATAGTCCAGATGATTGTTATAGGACAGAGTTACTGTCTATATGTGTTTGTAACTAGACCAAAGAAAAGACTAGAATCCTGTTTTAGTGGTCAAATTCAATTTGCATATTTTGTTTTTTAGAAACCATATCTTATTTTAATTTCTAACTGGTATATGTTAATTGTACATATAAGGGGTTTCATTATGACATTTCCATATAAACATATATAATGTACTTTGATCATATGTACCCCTTCATTGCTCTCCTTTATCTTCTTTCCTATCCTCTCCTTTGCCTTCCTCTTTTTCATGACCTCGTTTTTGTTTTTCCCCTAACTTTCACAAAGGAGAGAAAACATTCAATATTAGTCCTTATGGAACTGGCTTATTTCACTTACCATGATGATCTTGGGTTTCATACATTTTCCAGCAAATGACAATTATAATTTCATTCTTCTTAATGCCAGATATATAGATACATAGACTCTCTCTCTCTCTCTCTCTCTCTCTTTCTATTTCTAATTCCACAATTTAGCTATTGTGAATAGTGCCATGATAAACATGGGACATATAGGTATCTCTATATTAAGCTGACTTTGAATCTTCTGGATATATAACCAGAAGTGGTATGACTGGATCATATGAGAGTTCTATTTTTAATCTTTTTGAGGAAACTTCATATTGATTTCTGTATTGACTGGACTAATTTACATTCCCACAGCTGTAAGAGTTCCTTCCCCATGTCCCACCCCCACATCTTTGCCAGAATTTGTTGTTTTCTTGATGATTGCCATTCTCACTGGAGTGAGGTGGAATCTTAATGTAATTTTGATTTGCATTTCCCTGATGGCTAAAGACTTAGAATTTTTTTTTCATGTGTTTATTGGCCATTGGAACTTCTTCATTTGATAAAGTATCTGTTCAGTTCATTTGCCCATTTATTCATTAGATTATTTGCTATTTCAGTGTTTAATATTTTGAGTTCATTATATATTCTGGATATTAGTTCCCTGTCTGCTAAGTAGCTGGCAAACATATGTATTTGGTCAGGTCAATATGCAAAATGAAAATAAGATTTTAAATTATCAAGTTATGTTTTTGTTTTCAAATTG
Organism: Castor canadensis; assembly: GCF_047511655.1. Classification (NCBI taxonomy): domain Eukaryota; kingdom Metazoa; phylum Chordata; class Mammalia; order Rodentia; family Castoridae; genus Castor; species Castor canadensis. The sequence goes on from NC_133394.1 coordinate 89,063,150, forward strand.
TCGTTTTGTTGATACTTCATTTTAATTTAAAATTAAATACTTCCTTCATGTTAAAGTTCTCCATTTGGAAGGTTGTCAATATCAATAAGGTATGTAGAGACCTGAGAAGTCTTTAAAGTTGGCTGTTAGAGTGAGAATAAGTCCACAAAACCAAAATGATTTGTTTTTGCTAGACTTGTGGTTCATGAAGAACAACCTGTTCTTTCCCATCTCATGTTTAGAAGTAGTTGAGAATAAGGCATAAGAGATGGATAAATGGACATAAAGTGTTCTATTACTAATAAATTGACAGAAGGGTGTAACTTTATATTTTGGCCAGAAAGTTTTGCTTCCTCCTAATGATCTCTAGATTCCTTTGTGGAGTTGGAGTCCTGAGATAGAACACTGGAAGGAAAGTCAGGAGAGAAGCAATTACCAGAATTGGAGCTTATATCTACCCAAAAATTGAGAAGGAAGGTAAACTAGAACAAGTCCCCAGAGCATGCAGTGTGTCCCTAAATGTTCTTAACACACTGTGAAACAACCTCCGCCACATAAGATGCTGTGGCTTCCTCTGATACTTCAATTTTTGGGCACTTGAAAAACATATAGCTTTACAAATTCTTATTCCTTTAGAAACTAGAAACAAGGTTATGAAGGCTATCAGGGTGAATTTTTATTTGGAAAATATCTTTAAGATACAGAGCCAGGCAAAGGGTGAGGTGAGTGAAGCATTCCCTTTTCAAGGAAAATTCAAGGGGAGGGGAAAAAAATTCAGTATTCAACACAAATATTATGTTTATGTAGTATTTTTAAAATCTGAGTCCAAAAATCCATTGTAGTAATAATAATTCATGATACTTCTCTGAGAATAATACTGTCAGTGAAGTATTACTACAAAGACAGAATCAGTGCACTGGATTTTCCTTTTGCCTCAAGCTCCTGCATGGTTTTTGGACTAAAATTAATAATTTTAAAACAGTATGGTTCATGCCCTCTTTTTTATGTCTAGAATTCAAATTATAGAATTTAGATCTGAGAAGGAGAAAAAAACCCACCAAGGTCAATACTTGCTTACAAAAGATGCTTAGTTCATCCTCTCCCATGGCAACAGTTGAAAGTTCAAGGCAATACTTTATGAATCCACTGATGAGACTTTTAGACTGAAATATAGGGCATATAAAGTAATTTTTTCAGGCCAAATTCTCTCAACGTTGTTAATCAGCCAAAATTTATGAGTATCTACTGCATGACATGTGCTGTTGAGGACAGAAAGACTTGTATAAAGCATTTTTCTTACTCCTCAAAAATGCTCTTGAATCCAGTGACAATCTATCACCAATAGAACCCTGGAGAATAAAATAGGAAAACTGTTCTCTTACCAGTTTCTCTAAGAACACATTTAATAAATGGAAGGGACTTGTTTTTAATAATCTCTTCCTTATTTTATTATTTGGGAACAACAGAATAATTTTATATGCGAAAGAAGCTCATAGGTATTAAAGTCAGGAAGTGCTTTGAGGTGTTAACTATTCTGATTTTAAGCCCCTTCAAGGGAGTAATGTGAGCATCTCTCTCTCTGCTAACCGAGGGCCTGCTTTCACACAAAAAGCATTATCAAATGAACAAAGTCTTTAGGCTGCAGCACTGTGTGAGAATAGTGTTAGTATCAACGCTGTCTTTATTACTTTTGTCAGAGTACTTAACCATTCTGGGTCTCAGTTTCCTACTGATAAAACACAGTGGGAATTATAAAGATTAATTGGGTTATAGGAAGTAACAATAGCTTAAAATGGATAAAATAATTGTCTATAATTATCATTTTACCAAGTAGAGGGGTTGGAATTTTTTTTCTGCAAAGACCAGACAGTAAATATTTTAGATTTTGAAATCCCTACGGCCTCTATCACAACTATTACTTTTGAATTACAAAAGTTGCCACAGACAATATGCAAATAAATAGGCATGGCTGTGTTCCAATAAAACTTTATGAAAACAGATTTGGGCCTTAGGCTATAGTTTGCCAATTCCTGAGCTACTGCAGCATAATATTGATTCAGGCGATTAGACTGCCTTTTCAAGGAAAAAGATTACTAGACTCTAAACTCCAGGGAAAGGGAAGCTGTTCCTACAGTTTGTGCTCATTGTTGGATTTCCAGGGAGGAGTTTAATCAGCATTTCCCTCTTTTAGAGTATGTTGGCCTCAGTACTCAAAAAAGAACCTGGAACTTTCAGTAACACTCGTTAATTGAACAAAAATGAGGTAAATACCTTCTCAACTTAAAATTGTGCTATCATCACAATAATACTTTGTGTCTTTTGCTGTTCTTTCCACAGCTGTTTGGAAACAATAGCCAACTTTTGGTGAGAGTCATGCCTTCTCCCTTCTGGCATAAAATCCCTGACAAAGAGGCAATGCTGCAATTGCTATGGAAGAAAATGTATACAACCTGGACATTACGTTAGTCATACCTAAGATCATTAAAAAAATGATAGAGGCCCATGGGAGTAAACCTCACGTATCATTGTGATTTATTAGAAACAAATGGATTTGAACAGCTGTATTAGAGGGAGGAGCATTTGGAGCTTGTGAAACTTATACATAAGTACAGTACTAAATATGGAATTTTAATGGAAACATGACATAAATCATTAAGTCTTATCTTTGTTACCTGAACATCTTCATCTTATATTCATCTTATGAATGGTTTCTTTCCAAGTATGGTTTTTCTGAAATTTTTAGACATGTCCAGGAGGGATTGTGTCTGAAAGTCTGGACCAAACCCAGACTGGTGGTGTCACTGAACAGAGATACTTATTTCTCAGTGTTGATTCGGCTTTCAGAGGATCTGTCAGTATATAAGGGGATACTGGCTTAGGAATGGCTTTTAAAAGAACCTGAGTGGGTAGAAAACAAAGGTGTTTAGTCTACACTTTCACTTTTCTAAGTCTTTTTAAATAGATATATTTCTACACAAATATATTTTAATTTCAGATTCTAGAAAATATATTTTAAGAGTATGTGATCTGAAGAAAAGAGTAGAACTTTAAGGTGAAAAATAAGGTAATGTTAGTACTTTACTAGTCCAGTCCAAGAATCTTACACAATAGATGATTTTCAGTTGTATTCATTTATGTACCAAAAACTTAATATAAAGCTTCTCTGCTCCCATCTTCTGTGTGTCAGGGTTGTGCTCCTTCTTATCTTTTTATTTCTCTACTTTGTCCTGCTTTATTAAATAAGCCCTTGCTAATTTTTAAAGTAAAAACCTTAATACATGCTTATATGTCAAAGTTTTGTGCTTAGACCCAAGAAGACCATAAGAAAGCATTAAAAAGTGTCCTAACATTGAAAGAATTTTCCAGATAGTCTAGAAAATATAAATAAAGCAGGGAATTAAGTAAGCAAAAATAGGGTGAGAAAGAAGCAGATTTCCTGAAGGTGTCTGAATGTGGGCTAAGTGTAAAGAGGATCAGTCTCAAGGTTTTAGGTGGGAACATTGCTATATGGACAGAAGATTTCCCTTAAAATTGCATCCCAACACATGGTGGTGTAGAACCCTTCACATGTATTGAGGAAAAAAATCAGGGTGATTGGAGAGACTGCTTTTAAGTGTTAGTGATAAAACAGAATATCAACAAAAATATTAACAGCCAGATGGGAAATAGAATTCTAATAGGATCATCTTTTCCTGGTATTTTAAAATATACATTGTAATAAAATGAAATGTAGTATATTTTTATCTACAGGTGACATCACTTAGACTGTTAATTTTCTGGCACACATCTGAATTATGGTTGGAAACAAATTCTCCATCATCCTAATACTGAAAGCAGAACATGGAAATAAGGAACTGGAGTTATAATAACATTTTTAAACAGAATATGAATAAAGCAGTAAACAAAGTTCACTTCTACCTTAGAATTTTCCTTACATTTAATGAGCAGAGTTAAAATGTTTTATTTGAATTTGGAAGAGGCTCAGACATTTCTCAACCTGCTAGTTCAAGGCTTGGGAGTCTACAATCTTAAGGATGTTCCAGGAAAACAGTCTGTTGGTTCTGATATTTACTGATCAGAAAGGAAAAAAACCTGCTTTATAGTCTTTACTCTGGGTTCAGATGTTAAATAAATAAAACATACTCTCTATACAACAATGAATATAGAAATCTTAAACTGGCTGAAGACACCATAAGAAAGGGACTAAGGTAGAATGAAGAAAATTAAAGGAGATAAACCAATTGGGGTTATAATACATATATACATGGGACTACCACAAGGAAAGTCCCTGTGTAGCTACCTTTATTTCAAACAAGCTAAAATGTCAAGTTTTTCTTTTCATCTTTTCTCTTTTTTCTACTACAAAATTGGGGAACAAGAGAGTAAAACAGGTCTTGCCCAGAGGGGAGGGCTGACACCAGTGGGAGGGGAAAAGTGCTGGGGAAAGGGGGTAGAAGGATGAAAAAATGTGTACACATGCATGTACATGCAAAAATGATACTTGTTCAAACTATTCCAGGAATTGGGGAGAGCGGAGAGGAGATAAAGGAGAATGGTAGAGGAGGATGAATTCAAGTATGATACATTTGATACATTGTAAGAATCTGTGTAAATGCCATAATGTACGCCCACCCAACACAACAATAAAGGAAAAAAAACATCCTGGACTCCTGAAATACTCAAAATCTGTTAGAGTCATAAGGTTCAGTGCTGTTCCTTTAGTTCAAAGTCATTTCAAAACTAAATCATTCATAAATGAGTGGTCAGGTAGCTACCTAGGAAAGAGTTTGTCATTATGGGCTGGAAATAGCTCTATTCATCTGAAACCAGAAAGAGTATTTTGTTAGCAGACAAAAAGAAAAACCAAATATTCATAGGATCTGGCCCTCAGGAAAACTGAGAACAGGTTGTCTGTGCTTTGCAGTGCTCTGAATGATAAATACTAAATTTCTATGTGGATTTTGGTGTTGATGCAATATAATACTGAGGTAGAGGTCATATTGAAGAAACTATTTTTCTTTTCTTTTGGTTGGAGTTAATTTACTCAGTCTTTTCCTGAAATGCCAATTTTGGGGACATTTTATGTAAGCATAAGACTACAAAGATAATCAAAACCAAATGAGTTCTTGGCACATCTCTCACACTGTAATGAAACCAGAGTAATTGAGACAGTCAGCAAATCACAGTTATCAATCAAATGGTGAATGTGGTATGTACAGATGCCAGGTCTGATTTGGTATTGTGGTCCAGAGAACCTGTTTTGTTTTTGTTATTATTTTTGTTTGATACTTGTGCTACTCCTTAAGAACAGAACAACATACACATTGTCCTACTAGGTCATATTTAAACTTGAACCGACTGTGGATCAAAGGTGACATGGTGGGTTCCATTTTTAAGAGGAATCTTCCTAACAAATAGCTAGACCTAAAATTATAAAGGATGTAGATGAGGTCATTGTAAATGTAAATATAAAAGAATAGACACTTTGATTAGTGTATCAGTTAACCTTGATAGATTAAAAACGTACTTCCTAGTCAACTCTAAAATTAATCCTCTCTGAGAATAGAAGGGTTGTTATTATAGTGATTTCAGAAATAGTAAGTTGACAAAAAATTAAAAAGAAAAGAATAAATCCTAAAACTTTGAATATAAAGGAAATACTCATTTTGAGTTTTCATTCACTTAATTTTTCCTTTTATTTTATCTTGTTTTATGTAGAAAACACAAGGATATTATCTTTTTTTCTTCTTCTTTCTAATTAAAAGACATACATTCAAAATGGATTCACAACAAAAGTAATTCTCACTCTAGCTCTGAATTTTAAAAATGTAAAGCTCAAAAGTTTTGAAATTTTTGGTTCCAAACATTTTACTAAATGTGAATGTTGACGAATGAGTCATCCAAGTCTCAGTTCTTATCATTTAGTTTCTGATGAAAAAAGGAACTGGCTTTAACCACAATTTAAGGGAAAGAACAGTTGCTTCTCTCCTACTGATAAAAATTTCAGCACTATAGGCAAGTTCCCTTGATGCTAATATAGATATGGTGGGCCCAACAGACAGGTGGAGTTGGCAAATAAATGTTCATTTCTTTTTTTTATGACTCAATGTTATCATGAGGGAAATAGAGAACATTTCCACAACACAGCTGTGAGGGATTCTCCAGATCGTCTATCAAGAGAACACAGTCTTTTACTCCCCTGCAGTTTGGCAACCAATGAAGAGCTGAGTAGGAGATAGAAGATTATTCTCAAGTTCTTGGCTCTACTGGAAGTGCAAGTGTGTTTCTGAGTTTGCTACTTCTAGCATTCAATTCTAAAAGTCTATAGAGTTATTTTCATGATGCTGTAATGTACAGAATCATATAATCATAGGAGTAGATACGGTTTTAGACATCCTTTAGTCTTCCTTTGTTACTGGACAAGCCTTTTTCCAGTATATGACCGTATCTATTTACCTCTGGTGAAAGGGAACTTAGCACTTTCCAGAAGGGCTTTTCTTTTTTTGAAGACTTCTTTTAGAAGATTCATCATTGTACTTATTCTTAAATCTTCCAAAATATAGTTTTTACTTACTATTCCTAACTTTTCCCTTTGGGGGTCATCCATAGGAAACCAATTCTTTTTTATACACATACACCTTTAAATTCTTTAAAACAGTCATCATGGTCATTAGGCTGATGATCTAATTCTTTTAGTAATTCCATCCTGTGACAAAGTCTCCAGTCTTTTCTTTCACTGAGAGTGACTCAGCTAAATACCCAAGGTGTCATCCCATTACTGAGGAATAAAGTGGGCTCGTTAACTTTGCTAACCTGATGGGTGGATTTGATTAACTCCAGTGCAATTCTTCCTATGAACTCATCTAACATCAAAAGAGAAATCAAAGACATTGCTGGCCATTTTTAGGAACCATACTTGCCTTGGGGAGCAATGCAGCTAATACACATGCAGTAATAATATGTGCTTTTAATTTCCTTCAGACAAAAAGGATTTTGGAGAAAAAGCTCCAAAGATAGAAAAACGAAATTTGTCATTTTCCCTCACCTGTCACTGATGACCTTTGCACTCTTCCACTTAACCAGACACAAAATTTAAAGTATCTCCAAATCTCTTTCATCTTGGCTATATTCAGTGAATTTTCCGGTTTCACTTCTTTCCTGCTACTACCTTCTTGTCCCTGAGATATCATGTGTAGTTAGATACGGCCTTAGTGGTTTTAGCTAGCTTGAATCCATTATCAGTCTTCTTAATGCAGTTAAATTAAGTCAGTAGGTGCAACAAGGACTGGGAATTTATACCAAAATGAAATATCATACCAACTCCTTAATCTATTTTTGCAGATTCGCGCATTCTTATATGGGTCTGGCAGTGTTATGTCAAATTTTCCAAGAGAAACACAAATTTTTATTCTGAATATTGTCTTTGAATTTTCTTTTTAAAGGTTTTTTTTTTAAGTTGGTCCTCCCTCCAAAATACATCTTTGGGTCACCTGTAGTCCATGGGCCATCAGTTTGGGACTTTTGTTCCATAGTCACATTTTTTCAATTGTCCCAATAATTCTTATAATAACCTGAAATGTTATTTAGACACCAAAATGATAGGGTATGTGACAACTTTGCAAATGATTATAATACAGTGTAAATACAGAGAAGATAATTGTACATATCATCTGTTGAAAATTGTACTTTGGGCTGGAGGTGGCTCAGTCAGGAGAGTGACTATCAAGTGCAAAGGTCTGAGTTGAAACCCCAGTACTGCCAAAAAATAATATCTTTAAGACACTAAGTGAGAAAAAAATGAAAAAACATAAAAATTGCATGGTGAATTTGAATAGAAAGACTGTGGGCAATTAATTTTTTTCTTTCTTCTCCTTCTCAACATTTTCCTAATCCTTTATCGCAAAAGAGCTATAAACATATCTCAAGTATTATATGTCATTGAAAGGAAAATCAGAACACAAGATGACAGGAATTTCTTAATGTGTTTACCTTCCTTTGTAGCTTGTCTGTACTTTTCTATCTTCTTATTTTTTTTAAATGGTAACTCATGCTCAAATTACTTGTTTTTCAGAAGACATTCTGGTGAAGAGACTAGAAATGTAACATTAAGTTGAAGGGAATAAAAATGGAAATGAAAATATCATATTTATTAATAAGAGTGTGAAATAAGAGGAAGAATCATTAACAGTTACAAGACTAATCAAATTTTCTGGCTCTTTCTAGTGGAATTTCACTTACTCAAAGCTAGCAGTTTTCAAGCAGTTTCTCACAGCACAATTATTATCTGCATGTGCTATCACCATATTAATGATAAAGAAACTTAGACTTGGTGAGGTCAACTCAACATTGTGGAGCTCCTAAATGCTTGAGAACCAAACCCGGGCCAACCTCCCTACAAAGTTGTCATGCCTGCCTATTGCTTATAAGACAAATAATCAAAAATCAAAATAACAAATAAACCTTGACATCCACCAGAGCAAAACAAAATAAAATTAGGACTTGGTGCTTTTCTCGTATGTCTCTCTCTCATCAGAGTCATAGAATATCAAATGGACTTGCAATCATTATCCGTATTATTTCTTCTAAACAATGTTATGTTTCTGCTGAACTTCTTTTCTTTTCCTTTCTCTTCTTTCTCTTTCTCTTACCCCTCTCTGCACACTGCTAAACAATGACTATAACTGGCCATACTGAAAGTCAGAGGCCATTATACTTCTCTCTTTTATAACAAAGTAGTTATTAGAAAACTCAAAGGACTTATTTGAGATTTTTTTCATTCAAGACAATATAAAGAACAAATAAGCTACATCCATGTTGTCGTAAATTGAGTGAAGCATGATATGTCAATGGCTGGCTAACTTCATGTATTAAGCAGATCCTTTCAGTTTTTTTTCAGAAAAGGACAATTTTTTAAATGCAAGTAACTGCAAATAGGAAACTGGAGGGAAAGTCTTAGACTGGGGGAAATGGCCATCCCCTCCCCAACAAGGGAAAGAGGTGGTTCCTACACCTTTTATGGTCACTATGGGTCCCCCTTCTCACTCTGCTGCAGCATCCTAGAGGCAGAGTTCTTGATTTGACATCCAAGTCCAAGAAGGGACTGCTCTTCTGAGGGTTAGTTAACAGAGATAGCAAACAATTTTACAGTAAGGGTGCCGTTCATGTGTAAGACAACCAATCCAGAGCCCATATCCCAGCCACCTTCTCTATCAGTCTTTCAAACCCCTGACCACTCTTCCCCTATTCCAATTATGCCAGGGCCCAGAACCTGACAATCCTAAATCTTCTAAATCAGCCTTACTCATTCCTTCCCATGGAGCCAGAACAAATGCTCTTGCCCATGATTTCCTCTATTCTCTCTTCCTGATTTTATGCTTCCCTGCACCCTGCCCAAGGCATGGCATGACCTCTCTTCTTGGTATCTCTAGGCACACCAAGCTAGCTCTTCAATGGCAATTGTCTTCTAATCTGTTGGCCTTACTTGTCATACTTGAATAAAAATTAAACTACATCTTAATTACTCCAGAAAGCCCCAGTCTTATGGTGTGATTCACACTCCTTAGAATGCTAGATTTGTTACTATGACTGTGTGTATGATGAATCAAAGATGATTATACATTGTGCTTTTCCAGCCTGGTTTGGACAATATTTGTAAGTGCCCCCTCCAATATAATGTATACAAAAGCTTTTGGATTGTTTTGGTGCTGAACACTTGCTGGGCAAGTGTTCTCCCACTAGGCTATACCCCCGGCCCTAGAAAATTTTTTGTTTGTCATACAAATGATTAAAAGTATCAATAAGGTGTGTCAGTGCTTAAAACACTGAACAGGGTGATTAGTCTCATGTTTCACTCTAGACATGTCCCCAGAAACCATTGTGACTTTGCATAAACATTGAATGCTCATATTTTATGTGGGAATGTCTAAGTTTCAAGCTAAAACTTGAAGGAAAATCAATGGAACAAAGAGTTGCAAGACAAAATATAAATGTTTAAATGAAACTCTATGAGAAGTTTTGAATGCTTAAAATGAATTCAGGCTGAATAGAAAATGCTCACAGCTACCTCATAAACATTGTTTATTTTCTCTTATGAAGGCTCATTCCCTTGGAACCCTTTCCTTGCCAATATGTGACGTTCTCTGGGGCAATTTCCAATCATTGCTGCTGCCAGCCAGCTGATCACTATAGTAGTCAGCACACTGACCCCAGAGAACACCAGGATGCCCCGTTGTCAGCTGGTTTGTACAATGTAGCCTGAGCAATGTGAGAAGCTCCAAATACCCCTGCATCCTCTGGCTCAAACTTGGCAGCATGGGGAGGCTGCCAGGACAACACCAGGAGGGGAGCCAGGGGAGCAGTGTGCCAAAGCCAGCAGGTGGCAATGGCCAACAGCAGCTCAGAGAGGCAGATCAGTGTTTCCAGCAGTTAAGACAGCCAACAGAGGTGGGAGCCAATGCTGCTCTTGTTATCCTATGTATAGGCATTGTTATAAATGACATCAGAGCCCCCTGTACATTTCTCACCGGGCTTGTTAGCCAGGTGGCAATTTTACCAGCATCATCACTGCTCCAAGCAAAGCGTATGCTATATCATTTAACTTATATCTGAGGCCAGGGAATTACATTTCTTGGAATAATGTCTTTGATATGCAAAATAATGACTACTGCTACTTATACAATAGTGTCCACTATGGAGGTTAATGTACCTGACAGATACCACCTAAATCACACTTAAACTACTGCTCACAAATAAGGAAGGAAGTACTATTCATCCACTTTAAAGATTAGAAACCTTATGTGTGATATGATGTTTTGGAATTAAGGCCATGCAAAATTAGAAATAGAATCAAGATGAAAATATAGGAATGAATGTCATTCTCAGACAAGATCCAACATACTAGTTGATGGAGTACACAAAAGTCTGAGGTAAGAATGTTTTGCCCATATTATATTCACCTCAAATAGCAAGTGTGAAAGATTGCAGAATAGAAGTGTCTTTTCTTAATTTTGATCTAGAATATGAGTACATATGTATTAAAGAAGTGGAAATTGTTCATTATAAAACTTGTTCTAAATCCTTTCAAGAGTAGAGCTAATAAAGAAAGTGGATATTATAATGTATATTTTCCAAGCTGGAATAACTTTCAATAAGTTGTGATAAGTTTGTGAAATAAGCAATGTATATCAATCAGTAGATATGCTTGCTTGCTCATAACAAATTAAGCACTGCTCTAAAATTTGTGTACTTGAGAAATTCATAAAAATTCTTAAGACATACTGTACTCTTAAGAATATTACAATCTTGTTGACAAATCAAAACTAACAGAATTACCAGCCAACATTAAAAGAGACTATGCATTTGAGCATAGGCTCTTCCGGTAATCAAGGTAGGAGAAGAGGTGAAATAGTGAGACCCTGTGTGGTCCTTGAAGGCTTCCTGCAGAAGGAAAAATAGATGGACTAGATCTTAGCATAAGTAATGTTGGATCCCAAAGACCTCATCATACAGAGCCCTAAACTAAGATTCAGAGTTTTGTCTGCCACAACTTAATGGCAATTACTATAACAAGCTTCAATCATTGGGAGCCAATCACAAGCCAAGAACTGTATGAGAATAGTGGTGATATGATGGTGTTTAGAAGTAGGGAAGGGAGTTTTGTAAATAGTATATAAACGCTGCTAGATCTGCTCAAATTCATTTGGCTTGCTGTCTATGCTTTGCGATTACTACATATGTCCATGTTAAATTTACCCGAAGGAAGAAGCAGACCATATTGTTTTAGTTAAAACCTCCTGTATACAGATAATGCTTATTTTTATTTTGTTTAAAAGCAGAATCAACTAGAAATAGGGAAAGAAGTACTTCTTAACCTCCAGAATCTCCAGGAAATGAATACCTGAAGTACTTTAGCTAATGACCTAGGACTCAGTGAATAAAGTTTGACAAGCACTAGAGGTGCAACTTTATCAAAACTTTTTTGATTCTGTGATCATGAGAATACAGATAAGAATAGAACAGGCAATTTTAAGTTCAAGCAAAGGCCAAAGATATGGTATCTAAACTTCGTGCTGAACAATTGACATGCAAAATTCTGAAACTGAGTATAGGGTCACTCCTCTTCACCACCACTCTGCATCCTCCCCCTCAGACACACATTGATTCATCATTTGCCATGTCTGCACTTGTTTTATAATTATACCAATGTACCCCCATTCATTCCTTTTGCTGTGCTGAGAATCCGGAGTTGTTAGAAAGGTAGATTCCAGCCATTGCCCTTCACAAGAAGTAGTAAGCCTTTCAACATGACACAGTAATTTCACACATCTCCTTGCTGTTTCTAAGCAGATTCTAGCACAACTTGTTTGGAACTGCCACTTCCTGGCTTTGGATTTGTATCATGTTGGGTTTCAAGGGAAAAAAAATAGAACATTCTGAGCTGACTTCCTCTCTGGTACCGTTCTCAGCACATCTTGTTTCATTCAGTTTGGAGGCATCTGGGCAAACTCTAATGTATTACTCACAGCTATCTCCTGACATTTGCAGGGCCCACAGTAAAGTTCCAAATCATCTCTACAGTTGGAATATGGCTGCTGCTGTCTGTGGGGCAGTAAATAAATGTGTCTGAAAGAAGACAGTCACACTTAACTTGCCTCTCTCTCTTTCATGATACTTGTTTTTGAGAGAGCAGATAAGTAGGCTTGGAAGGTGATCTTGATGGAACCAAGCCATGTGGATCCTGGGGGTGCTCCTTAGCTGAACTGGGCTGAGTTACAATTCCTTCTGCATCACCACTCCCTACAACTCTTTACTTGAGATAATTCAAGAAGGTGAATTTTCATTCCTCAAACACATCAAGCTTGTTTTAGCCATAGGATCTTTACTCTAACCGTCCTCTCCACCTGGGTCTCATGTGTTCCACATTCCCAGTGTTGTCGTCTTCTCTTTCTTTTCTCTCAGCACTCAAACAGTGTCTTCTCAGACAAGTGTCCCCACCCCTCTGCCTAACTCAGCGTGCTGCCTCCCACTCCAATATTCTTTAATGTATTTTTCTGTTTTATTATTGTTACAGCACTTATAAAAATTTGAAATGCTTTAGTTTCTTTATTTTGGTTTTTTTTTTTTTGCTTACTGTTTTCTTGTCAATTGCTTATATTTTTAAAATTTTAAAATTTTATTTTCAATTTATCATATATTAATACTATGAGGGGAAAAGAAAAAATAATAAGAGGGAATTTCATTGTGATAACTGCATATATGCATACGGCGTACGTTGAAAAAGTTCACCCCTTTTATTATGGTCCCATTCCCTCTTCCTCTTCCTCCCTCTTTCAAACAATGTTTCATGGGTTTCGTTATGCTGTCTCTATATATACATAGTATTTCCATCCTATTCACCCTCCAGTTTCAATTGCTTTATAACATAGAAGCTTCATGTAATCATTGACCTGATTAATGTGTCTTTGGAATAGTGTTTCACACATAGTGGGTGCCAAGAACAAAAGCTAGGATGAATAAATGAAATACTTGTTGTTTTCCTATAGCACTTTCCAGTTATGGCTTCACTTGTTCTGTCCTGTATCTTTTCCCTCCTTTTCTTCCTCCTCTCTCCTGAGGTTGGAGCAGAGTACCTAACTGATATAATGTGATGAAGTACAATTATAACTAGGAAACTGTGTTCTCTGAGAATCTATAAAAATATATCCCATGTAACACCTCTCCCACTTCCATTCATTGAGAAAGGATTATCCACTTGCTGGAAGCTGGTGTGTCAGTTTGTGAAGGATCAGTCACCCAGGTGGCCCTGGTCTGCATGGAGATGTGAGAAGGCAACAGAATGGAAATCAGCCTGAGAGAGGACAAGCTAGAATCATTACTTGCTCTTTTTCTCTTCAAGCTTGCAAATACCACCCATGTGGTCTCTCTATTGCAGGAAAGCAAAGAGACCTGTTGATTTTTATTATGAGCAAATTATAGCCAGAACCCAAAATGTTTGACATCTTTGCTTTGTAGTTCTGAATTTCAAATTGCTTCAGTGAACAGAGAGAAAACTTAGAAACTCATGTGAATTTCAAACTAGCAATTTTAGCTGCAGAAGCATCATGTTTGAGCCTACTGAAACAGGCAAACTGGGATGCAAGTTTAGGCACACGGATTTATACTCACCTATATGTGGAAACATAAGAGTCATATATAAACTCACTCATGAACATACACACTCACAAGAAAAAAAAAACTATCATTAAGAAGTGTCATATTGTCAAAAACAAAACAGAATAAAATAGGATAAAAGAAAAATGAGCACATTTTGAAGCACATAGTATATCTGCAAAATATCTTGACATAGCATAATCCCATAGAAGTTCATAGCTTTCATGAGTAGGTGATTTTGTATTAGAGCCTTTATATAAAATGGAGGATTGCTTATACAGGGCAGCACAACTCTGAGGAGACATCTTTTGGCCCAGCTGCTAAAGAACTGTGGGGAATAACTTCTGCCCTACTGGCCTCAGCAATCCACTGCATTAATAGAACATAAGTGCTTGTGCAATGGCACTGGATCTGTGGCAGCTGTTTGTTCAATGTTTCATGCTTTTAGCCACATCTGCTCCAAATGAATGTTAATATTGCAGTGGCATCCACTAAGGATGGGCTCTGTCAGCTTTGCTGAGTGTCAGTCTGACCCCTGTAACAATGGAAAAACACTTTGTCCCCAAATACTATCTTCTAAAATATCCATGTCCTCTTAACTTGTAGGTTACACTATGAAACCCTCTCTGCCTTCAGGCTTCTCCTTTTTCAGGCCCCCCCCCAAAAAAAACCCAAGTCAGTGAATCTCAAGGAGAAAAATTGCATTTATTTCTAGCACCCTGTCCAGCAATGTCAGATAACAGTTTATTCATCCCCTGGCCCCTGGATGACATTGAAGCATATCAACAGTGACAAAAGTATATTGAATAATTATCTTGAAATTAATACATTATCCCAAACTTAAATAAATGTCATCTGATCAATATATCTTGGAATGGAAAGGGAAGAGAATGTGAAGGGCATCGCTTCATTATTCATTAATTTTAGAGTAATGTAGGCAGATGAAATGGTTATTTCAGAGCACTGCTATTATACTCACTGGCATTTTAAATAACTCCCAATATCTAACAGTATATAGTCTCTTGTTGAAACAGCTTATAGATGTTAACGCTTTGGCTCCCAGATCCTGCTGTTCTAAAAAGTCAAGTGACAATACTCAAAGGCCATCACTTTGATTTCTGTCTTTTAAAAATACCTTTCCATTTTCATTGGTAAATGGTAACTGTAGTTTACACTTGTCTTAAGTCCTGAAGAAATAGCCAATTAATGCTGCAGTCTTGAGGATTCTAATTGTACCATTAATTGTATTCCCAAGGATAAAATAAATAACTCAATTGTATTTCAGTTCTCTAGTATGTAAATGAGAAGTATAGGCTAATACCTCCTAGAACTTATATAAACCTGTGTGGGGATATTTTAAAGGAAATATTGTCTATACCATGCAGAAGTCAGTAGGTAATTTTGGTACCTAAATTATGAGTAAAAGACAATAATTAATCTGAATCTTTATTCCTTAATATAAGTTCCCTCTTTTATTTCTCTCTATTTTACTTAAAATTAGAATTCAGCATATTTCCATGTATGGTTATTATAATATATGATAAAGGATCATAGTCATATTTGAACAGTTAACCCCTTCCAAAAATATCTGGCAAAATAGTCAAAAGTCAGAAATATGTCAAGATAAAAATAGAGTTTGTTTAGCAAGATGTAGTGGTTCATGCATGTAATACCAGCTACATGGGAGGCAGAGGTAAGAGGATCAGGGTCTGTGGCCAGCTCCTGGCAAAAGTGAGTCCATTTGACAAATAGCTAAAGCAAAAAGGGCTAGTGACATTGCTCATGTAATAGAGCAAGTATAAGGCCCTGAGTTCAAACCTCAGTACTCCATCCCCCAAAAGATAGTGTTTGTTTAAAATTAAATGATTGAGCTATACTATTAAACTCCAAGATGGTTTAATGACAGAATTCTTTATTTTTTATTAATAAGAAGAAATGTAGTCACAAAACCACTGAAATAAAACCCAGTGGAGATACTGAAGGGGCGTCTTGTACTAAACTAGTGAGTTATTGGCAGGTGATAACATCCATAGAAAGCAAACGCATGAATCTGAGGCATTCAAGACCACATTATAAAAACAGAGGATTAAAGATTTCTTAGTGGTGCACCACTACCAAATATATAAGCAAGTTAAAAAAATTAGGCAGCTTTGTATTTTTTGCCTCATGAAGTCTTTGACTTATGTCAGTTCTCAGGCAGATGCAGTGAGGGAGGTACTCAGCTTGCCAGTGATCACCAAGTATCCATGACATATCTCCTTGTTTTACTGGCTTGGGCATTTCAGGTAGAGAGTGGCCACCTGTGCTGGGACTCAGGGCAGTCTTATGACCTCAATACAGAGAAAGTAACACAATTTAAAACCTTGGATGTCTTATGACCTGATGGAAGTGAATTCAGGACATTCTTTTATAGTAGCTGGTTACATGGCACATTTTACACACTAGCTAGCAGATAATTAACAGCATGTGAATATCCCTGCCAGTTCTAAATTTGATTATCCCTAATAATTTTTCTAATTGGTATAGAAACTCTATAGTATATTATAGAAGTCTTTACTCCCTCCTATGCTTTCTATTTGGAATGGCATTCCTTTTTCTCACACCTATCCACATAAAATCAAACCACACTAAACTGATATTACAGCATGTCACTATCACCAGACTTTTCTGCTCACTTCAGGCCAGAGATCTTTCTTCGTTGAACTCCTAATGCACTATTTCTCAGAAAGTATTGTTTATTGATGATCTGCATCAAACCACCAAATTTAAATGAAATAAAATATATCCAGATTCCCATGCAGAACTATTGAGTCAAAATTCCATTAACTATTACCAGTGGGCTTTATTTTGAGCCTCTGGCTTTAATTATATATTCTTTGAGAAATTTCTTGCACTGCTCTTATTTCTTGCTATGTCATATATCTGCTCAATTCCTAGAACTTATTTTTTGTGTTGTGTCTCCTAACCTTGAGATTAGGGGCACTGTCTTTTCTATTATATCTTCAACCTCACATCTTCATCCATGCACGCACATATGTGCAGACACATACACCACAGAGTCTTGTACAAAATGTATTCAATGAATATTTTGATTACTTATTTTGTTGTATGAAATAGAGATTTTAAACTCTAAAAATGAGACTATTACTTTAATAAAATTTGGCTTAGATTGTAGAATCTGTCTCCCATATCATTAACAAAAATATATTGTACTTTGGATACCACTTGGCAGTCCCTAGACGTTAATATCAGTCCAGTACCCAACCCAAAACAGATGGTTTACTCCAAATAAGATCATTGGAAGAAGGTTTGTTTATAAGGAACCTCTCTACATCATTGTGACAAGGAGGAATCATGATCAGAAGTGGGCAACCTAAAATTTAGTAAAGAGAAGAGCGGAGGGGTTAGTTGACAGAGAATGTAGTACAACAGTGACCAGGACAAAGTCAGATTACTTTGCATGGAGAAAGTCAGAGGAGTAAGGTCCTAACCTTGTTCTCCAGCTAACTTCTGAACTTCTTGGACTCCCCATTGACTGAGCCCATGGGAAGTTAGAAGTCATGAAAACCAACTAGAATCAATCAGGTCAGCATCTCAGAGAAAATAATAGTATGAAAAAAATGTGGCAAAAAGTGAACTTAAAGCACCATGTGAAAGATATCCAGAACAATGTTCTTATTCAGAAAATTTAAAGAGGCTCGATTCCAAGATGGCGGCTAGAGGGAAGAAGCAGAAAGTGAGCCTCCTATAGTGAAATCTTGGAGAGATGCTGGAGACACTTTGTAGGCATAATCACTGAGAAGAGGCATAACTTTGACCCCTCCACACCTCCAGCCGGCACAGAGAATCTCCACTTCACGTTAAACGGAGAAACAAGGAGAGCTCCCAGGCCGCCAGTCACCCACGCTCAGACAGCTTGGGAAGACGCGGACCAGGTGAGCTTCACGGTACCGCGGTACTCCCACAGACAAGCCTGAGCCAGAGCAGCATAGCCCCCTGGACAGACTGACCTCCACCCGGGGAAAAAAGAGAAACTGAGTAATAAGCAACTGCTTTTCAGTTGCTTGAGCAAATCCAGCTTCTCCCATCTTAAGGCCTTGGTACTAAATGGTTGTTTCTCACTGGTATGTTCTCACTAACCTTTCTATTGCAGACTCTTATCATCCAGATTTTGACCCATCACTTCCTTAGTGACATCTTCCCTACATTCAATATAAAGTTGATAATCATTATTTATCATGTTACATAATTTTGTATTTTACTTTTCTACATATCACATGTTACCATATCTTTTAATATATTTTCCTTCCATTTTAATATAAGACCCATGAGAGTGCAGACAACCTATTTCTTGGTCAACAATTTATTTGGGACAAAAAACATTCTAAATATTCTAAAATGATTCCAAGTCCCTCTTCCTACTATACTTTTTTCAGTAAACCTTAACCCAGTCATGGTTCCTTCAGTAACTCTTAGAGGATGAACCCACAACACTGCTGTCAGCACTGACTCCATTCCATATCCAAAAAGGCCAATGAAAACCAAAGCAAGTCAAAGGGAAGAAGTACTGGTAAAGTACATTTTAAATCATGGTGCTTAAGTTCTCTTTGACATGATCTAATTTTTTAAAACTCTTTGTCAGTTCTAACTTAATTAAGCCAAATACGTATGTGTACACATGTATCCACCATGAGTTCTGTCCATCAAAAATCTGTAAAATGATGAGTGAAAGTGAATTGATAAGAAGTTTGTTAAGAGTCTTTACAATTTTCTCAACATATGTAATATATGGTTCTTTAAATTTTCTTTTTTTTTCTTTTATTATTCATATGTGCATACAAGGCTTGGGTCATTTCTCCCCCCTGCCCCTACCCCTCCCTTACCACCCACTCTGCCCCCTCCCTCTCCCCTCCACCCCCTCAATACCCAGCAGAAACTATTTTGCCCTTATCTCTAATTTTGATGAAGACAGAGTATAAGCCATAATAGGAAGGAACAAGGGTTTTTGCTGGTTGAGATAAGGATAGCTATACAGGGCATTGACTCACATTGATTTCCTGTGCGTGGGTGTTACCTTCTAGGTTAATTCTTTCTGATCTCACCTTTTCTCTAGCTCCTGGTCCCCTTTTCCTATTGGCCTCAGTTGCTTTTAAGGTATCTGCTTTAGTTTCTCTGTGTTAAGGGCAACAAATGCTAGCTAATTTTTTAGGTGTCTTACCTATCCTCACCCCTCCCTTGTGTGCTCTCGCTTTTATCATGTGCTCAAAGTCGAATCCCATTGTTGTATTTGCCCTTGATATAATGTCCACATATGAGGGAGAACATACGATTTTTGGTCTTTTGGGCCAGGCTAACCTCACTCAGAATGATGTTCTCCAATTCCATCCATTTACCAGCGAATGATAACATTTCGTTCTTCTTCATGGCTGCATAAAATTCCATTGTGTATAGATACCACATTTTCTTAATCCATTCGTCAGTGGTGGGGCATCTTGGCTGTTTCCATAACTTGGCTATTGTGAATAGTGCCGCAATAAATATGGGTGTGCAGGTGCCTCTGGAGTAACCTGTGTCACAGTCTTTTGGGTATATCCCCAAGAGTGGTATTGCTAGATCTAATGGTAGATCAATGTCTACCTTTTTAAGTAGCCTCCAAATTTTTTTCCAGAGTGGTTGTACTAGTTTACATTCCCACCAACAGTGTAAGAGGGTTCCTTTTTCCCCGCATCCTTGCCAACACCTGTTGGTGGTGTTGCTAATGATGGCTATTCTAACAGGGGTGAGGTGGAATCTTAGCGTGCTTTTAATTTGCATTTCCTTTATTGCTAGAGATGGTGAGCATTTTTTCATGTGTTTTCTGGCCATTTGTATTTCTTCTTTTGAGAAAGTTCTGTTTAGTTCACTTGCCCATTTCTTTATTGGTTCATTAGTTTTGGGAGAATTTAGTTTTTTAAGTTCCCTATATATTCTGGTTATCAGTCCTTTGTCTGATGTATAGTTGGCAAATATTTTCTCCCACTCTGTGGGTGTTCTCTTCAGTTTAGAGACCAATTCTTTTGATGAACAGAAGCTTTTTAGTTTTATGAGGTCCCATTTATCTATGCTATCCTCTTAGTTGCTGTGCTACTGGGGTTTCGTTGAGAAAGTTCTTACCTATACCTACTAACTCCAGAGTATTTCCTACTCTTTCCTGTATCAACTTTAGAGTCTGTGGTCTGATATTAAGATCCTTGATCCATTTTGAGTTAATGTTGGTATAGGGTGATATACATGGATCTAGTTTCAGTTTTTGCAGACTGCTAACCAGTTTTCCTAGCAGTTTTTGTTGAAGAGGCTGTTATTTCTCCATCGTATATTTTTAGCTCCTTTGTCAAAGACAGATTGGTTATAGTTGTGTGGCTTCATAGCTGGGTCCTCTATTCTGTTCCACTGGTCTTCATGTCTGTTTTTGTGCCAGTACCATGCTGTTTTTATTGTTATTGCTTTGTAATATAGTTTGAAGTCAGGTATTGTGATACCTCCTGCATTGTTCTTTTGACTAAGTATTGCCTTGGCTATTCGTGGCCTCTTGTGATTCCATATAGATTTAATGGTAGATTTTTTCAATCTCTTTAATAAATGTCATTGGAATTTTGATGGGAATTGCATTAAACATGTAGATTACTTTGGGGAGTATAGACATTTTTACTATGTTGATTCTACCAATCCATGAGCATGGGAGATCTCTCCACTTTCTACAGTCTTCCTCAATCTCTTTCTTCAGAAGTGTATAGTTTTCCTTATAGAGGTTGTTCACATCTTTTGTTAGGTTTACACCTAGGTATTTGATCTTCAGCGCTCAGTGCACCAGCTTGCATTCCCACCAGCAGCAGATTAGGGTTCCTTTTTTTCCCACATCCTCACCAACACATGTTGTCAGTGGTGTTTTTGATGATGGCTATCCTAACAGGGGTGAGGTGGAATCTTAGTGTGGTTTTGATTTGCATTTCCTTTATGGCTAGTAATGCTGGAGGTATCACAATACCTGACTTCAAACTATATTACAAAGCAATAGCAATAAAAACAACATGGTACTGGCACAAAAACAGACATGAAGACCAATAGAACAGAATAGAGAACCCGGATATGAGTCCACACAACTATATCCAACTCATTTTTGACAAAGGTGTCAAAAATATACAATGGAGAAAAGACAGCCTCTTCAACAAATGTTGCTGGGAAAAGTGGTTATCTGTCTGCAAGAAATTGAAACTAGATCCATGTTTATCACCCTGTACTATGTTCAAGGACCTTAATATCAGACTCCAAACTCTGAAGTTAGTACAGGAAGGAGCAGGAAACACTCCAGAACTAATAGGTATAGGCAAGGACTTCCTCAATAGAACCCCAGCAGCCCAGCAACTAAGAGAAAGGATGGACAAATGGAACTTCATAAAATTAAAAAGCTTCTGCCAACAAAAGAAATGGTCTGTAAACTGAAGAGACTACCCACAGAGTGGGAGAAAATATTTGCCAGCTATACATCAGACAAGGGACTGATAACCAGAATATACAGGGAACTTAATAAACTAAAATCTCCTAAAATCAACGAACCAGTTAAGAAATGGGCAACCGAACTAAACAGAACTTTCTCAAAAGAAGAAATTCAAATGGTCAAAAATACAACCACCTTTTAAAAGAAAAAAAATGGTGTACTTAATAAAAATTTAAATAGCAGGTGCATAATTTAATGAGTGCTTAAATTGGAAATAGGTGTATTGCTTTCAGAAAGTTTCCCTGTTTTTATTCTAAAGAGAAGGTTTCTATTTACACAACACATTATTTGATCCATAGGAATCCCACCCAACAAAGTTTTCAGGAATATATAACTTTCCATCTGTATCTGTCTGTGGTCAGAATATACTGACTGATATTTCAAATGGGAAAAAATAACAAGAAACTGATTGAATACAAAAGTCTTGCAATAACAGAAAGAGCAAGAACGTGGAGGTGATGTAGCCCAGTATTCGTAAGCATGTGAAGCTGCTATCCTTTATCCCTATGATGAAGGAAAATCACCAGATACCATGATCACTGTAGTTGAGGCTGTTAGAACTGCAGGTATCAAAATCAGTTGGTGCAGACCAGAAGTTCAGACTACAGCAAATACTGCAAAATCCCCAAGCCTGTGAATACAACTGCTCTTGCCATAGCTCAAGAGCACTGTGTTAAAGGGTACAGTTTTAAAGCACTTGCAGCCTCTACTGTCTGCACAATAGATAGTGCTTTGAGCAGAAACCTGCACATTGTTCTTTTGCTGTTATTTCTGCCACTGCCAGAGGCATAGCCTTAAAAAGTAAACCAAAAAAAAATGCCTTCTCTCCTTTCACTTTATAACTTTCCACCATTTCCCACTGCCAGAATGGAACAGGAAGCCCACTGGGGGGGATGAAGGAGGAAGGAGGCTGGGATAGGTAGTTTCCAGGCTCCTTGTCTTTATGGGATAGAACAGAGCTCCAAATGACAGGAGTGGAGCAAAGAAAAAAACAATTATGTAATGGCATGATTCTGTATAGCACATAACTGGTCAATATTAAATTTCTTCTTCAAACACTTGAACTATATAAAGGTTAAAATGATAATTATAACTCATAATATTATTTGGTAGTAACAATTATTTGATTCATGTGCTGTGGACATAATGTAACAGAAATGCTTGACTGCATTCCTACCCACAGACAGATAAAATGTGTTTAGAAAGCAGGGTAAAATGCTTGTTACCTCACAGAAGCAAGATGGTTTCCCAATGATCTGAGAAGACAGAGCCCATCTGTGTGGCTATACCAAGTGTTTCCCATTCCAAGAGAAGTCTTGCATTTGCAGACTGTGTCCTGACCAGCTACAATGCCTTCTGATGTTAGCTGCCTGGAGTTAAGCCAAGCCTCACTAGTTCAGGGTATGTTCTTCCACATGACTGCCCTTACTTCATGCCCCAGCCAGGGATTTCCTGGACTGCACTCACATCTGACCAACTGACTACTAATTCTCAGTGGCTCCTATCCCTTCAGTTTTGATAATTGTCTAAAACAAATCACAGAGTACAGAAGAATTCTATGCTTCTGAGAGATTTTCGTTTTGTTTTTGAGACATGGTCTTGCTATGTAGCTTAGGCTGGCCTCGATCTCATGCCTCAGTTTCTCCACACCCAGTCTAGAAAATTTTTTTAAAGCAAAAAATAATACAAATTAGAATCAGGCAAAAAAAGAGACACACAAAACAAGGGTTCCAAACATGAGCTTCCAGTGTCATCTCTCCATGAGTCAGGGTATATCACCCTTCCACAATTCACAAAGTTTTACCAACAAGAAGCTCAGGAGACTTCATTATACACAGTTTATTAGGATTACATTACATAGGCATGATTGACTGACTCACTGGCCATGTGATTGACCTCGGTGTTCTGCTTCCCTCTTCTTCCTGAGGATCAAGTTGAACACCAGCCCTTTACCCACATAGTCTTTCTTGTGTGGTAAGCCCCAGGCTGAGCCATGTCATTACCAAAAGCTGACTAGAGGTGATATTTCACTTTGCTAGCATAAATATCAGAAGCCACCATAAATGACAAAGTCATTCCTCTAATTACAGAGATTCCAGAGCCTTAGAGGCTACCTCTCAAACCTGAAGACAAAGTTCAGGCAAATTCTTTTTTTTAATGATTTTATTAACATCTAATAGTTTACCAGGGGGATACATTGTAACATTTGCATATGTGTTAAAGATACATCTTAGTTGGATTTACCCCCACCACAGCTCTTCCTCTTTTCCCCGCCCCATCCTCTTAGAACAATTTCAACAGGTTTCATTCTTCTATTTTCATATATGAATACAAAACACACCCACCATATATACCCTCATCCCCCTTTTCCTTATGCCCACCCCACTCCCACTGGTACCCACCCTGGAAAATATTTATTTTTACCCTCCTGTCCTTCTCTTTTTTTCATTAAGTGTATATTGTTAGTCCAAGGGGTTTCACCTTGGCACTTCAGGTCTGTACGTATCATGCTTTTCTCAAATTAACTCCCTCTCCTCCATTACTTACTCATTCTCTATCACCATGCTCCCCTAATATTCAAAAGCTCACTGTGCAGTGCATTATATTATATTCATATATAGACGGGCTGTTTCAATATTTTTCATTTTCTAAAATTTTCTTTCTCTCTCCCACCTCCCATAGCCCACTAATACAATATGATCATATATGTTTCTACATTTAACTTAGAGGTTTCTACATTTAACTTAGAGGTCTAGGTTTCACATATGCAAGAAAACATGTGACCTTTGACTTTTTTGAGTTTGGCTAATTTCACTTAACATGAAGTTCTCCAGTTCCATCCATTTACCTGCAAACAACAAACAACATAATTTCTTTCTTCTTTATGGCTGAATAAAACTCCATCACATTTTCTTAATCCATTCATAAATTGTGGGGCATCTGGGCTGCTTCCAAAGCTTGGCTATTATAAATACTGCTGCAACCAGGAACTAGAGAAAAGGTGAGATCAAAAAGAATTAACGTAGAAGGTAACACACACGCACAGTAAATTAATGTGAGTCAACTCCCTGTATAGCTACCCTTATCTCAACCAGCAAAAACCCTTGTTCCTTCCTATTATTGCTTATACTCTCTCTTCAACAAAATTAGAGATAAGGGCAAAATAGTTTCTGCTGGGTATTGAGGGGGTGGGGGGGAGAGGGAGGGGGTGGAGTGGGTGGTAAGGGAGGGCGTGGGGGCAGTGGGGAGAAATGAACCAATCCTTGTATGCACATATGAATAATAAAAGAAAAATGAAAAAAAAAAAGAAAAAAGAAAATAAATAAAAAATAAATACTGCTGCAATAAGCATGGGTGTGTAAATAGCTCTATCATATCCTGGAGTACATTCTTTCTGATATATGCCTAGGAGTGGTATCACTGAATCATATGGTGGTTCTATTTTCAGTTTTTTGAGGGACCTTTATATTGCTTTCCATAATGCACTAATTTACATTCCCACCAACAATATAAAAGTGTTCCTTTTCCCCCATATTCTCACCAGCATGTGCTGTTGTTTGTGTTATTGGTGATGGCCACTTTGATTGGGGTGAATTAGAATCTCAATATGGTTTTGATTTGCATTTCTTTTATGACCAAGGATGCTGAGCATTTCTGCATGTGTATTGGCCATTTGTACTTCTTCTTTTGAGAATTGTCTGTTCAGTTCATTTGCTCATTTATTCAGTGGGTTATTGATTCTTTGAGAGGTTAGTTTTTGAGCTCCCTGTACATTCTGGTTATTAATCCCTTGTCAGATTTGTAACTCAACCAAATTCTGCATTACATAGGACCAGTGTTCATCCTTAAAATGACAGGCTATTAGAACCTTCATCTAACTCAATAAATGACATCTGAAGTTTTTCTTGCTGCTCTGAACCTGGCATACAGAACCTAGTCTCTCTCTTGGGATTACTGAAAATTGACTCTGAGCCTCTGTGATGAGCCGTTCCAACATGGATACGCTCCACCTCCACCAAGAAACAGACTTCCATCTCTGACTCTGTTAAATTCTGCCCACGCCTTCTTGACTTTGACCGTGTTATCGTCTTAGATCCCTTGTTCAAGGATAACAGCATGTATTTGGACTGAGTAGCTTATTCCAGTTGGCCAGTGTGATTTGTGTATGTGACCACTTTCTACTTTTACTGCCAATTTACCATGGAGGAACCAAAAAGTATGTGCTGGACATCACAGGACAAAGAATTAGATTTCCAACAAGAAGTTTGTCATTAATATAGCTTCCCAAGTATTTTTGAGAGAAGGAATTAACAAAAATTATTTCCTAATGATATTGAAAGAACCTTTCAAAAGAATTAGAAAGTGAAGTCAGATCTGAATATTTTCTTTCGATATTTAATTCCTAACAAAATTATTAAGTCTTATAAAGTGTATAACTTGTATATTTATATAAGAAAAATAAATGACAGGCTTCATTTGATTTAGTAGTATTTTCAATTATATTATAGGGCAGATTATAGGATTGTCAAATCATACTATTGGTATGATATTTTAGAAAATGTAAGAATGTTGAAAGTAGAACTGAAAAAGCAGTAGTAGCATAATTTTGAGTACAGTAATGTTAACTCAGATTATTTCAATGAAACTTCAACAGAGGCCTATGATTGAATTATTGATCAAAATCATTTAGTTCTTATTTAGTAATAGCATGCATTGCATCTTGTCATGGCCTTAGAGTAGAGAAAGTGTATTTTCCTAACCCTCAACCATGCAATTTGCTTTGGCTAAAAAGATGTTAGCAGATGTGACACAAATGGAGGGCTGAGATATACTTGTGTGATTGGGCATATTTCATGCAGTTCTACAATTACCATGAGAAGAGCCTCCCTGGGTAGCTATTGCCACTTCAGCCTGAATCTCAGAATTATAGCACATGGAACAAACTGAGCCTGACCTAAAGCAGAGACTAGAACAGACCTGGACACAGGCCAGAGCTTGAAGCCAGGGCCAGCTGAACCCAGCCTAGTTAGCCAAGCCCAGTTGACCTAAAAACACACCAAAGAGAATAAATGATTATTATTTTAAGCCACTATTTTTGCTAAGTGGGGCGATATTAAATAATGCAAAAATTGATACCTGGCAGTGGGGCATAATAATTACTCAAAATATGTGGTGTTGGCTTTAAGATTAGGGGCAGAGAGCAAAGAAACTTAGAAAAGTCTAGCAATGGATTATGTAGTGGTGAAACATTTGGTAAAACTGTCACCCATGGGATTTGCAAAGAGAGGAAAGAAATGATTATTAAACCACCAGCATCAAAGGACATTTTGAGGCAGAAAGTTAAAAATATGCTGATTGTTATTAGCTACATTTGACAAGGTCCTGCACATTCTGAAATGAGCTCAGGAAAGAACTCAACTGGTGAAGAGGAATAGATGATTGTTGTATTAAGACATTGAGTTTTGGGGTGGTTTGTTTACTGACATTATTGCAGCAAGAGTTGACAGATACAGAACCTAAAAATCTACATTAGTTTTAACCCAACATTTCTATTGTTCTTTTCTTTATATAAATATTGACACATCTCTATGCTGGATGTTATGAATAATACCAAGAAGAATGATTGATTTTACAGAATCATTAGTATTTGTAGATAATTAAACTTTTTGTTAAGATGAAATAATTTAAAAATGTGCTTGATAAAAAGATGGGAGAATATTTAAATATCGATCTTTTTATAAATATGAACTGCTTTAAACAACACACCTATTTTAAATAAATTCTGACATCTTAACTATAAGACATATTGATGAACTAGTGAAAAATGTGAATAATTCAACAATTAAATTATTTTATACTTACCAGTTTTTCCCACCAGTGAGAGAATAATAAATATTTCTTTATTTTAATTGCTGGTAAATACATCACTTACCAAATTAAGGTATCCCAGAATTGAACCAAACCAAAATGGTCAGTGTGATTAATTTTGTTAAATCAGTACCAGAGTCCTAATTCTAGAAAGAGACCTCATAAATTCTAACATGGCACAACCCAACAAGGTTGTAGTGCCAGTGTTAATGTTTATGCTTTTGTCCCAGCTCAGCACATTATCTCCAAATGAAGACCAACCAAAAGCAGTTCAAGTAAGAGATGGACTGCCAGAGTATATATGCAGCATTATGGTAACTTGTACATATTAATTCACCTCAGTTGCCTAATGAGAAGGACTACATATACAAAGGGCAAACACCTTGCATATAGTGGTACCATTGAATGAGAAAGAACACGATTGTGATTATTGCAGGGCCAAGTGCACCACTCACAGAAACAATAGCAAGGTTTCACTTGTATTTGCATAGGGAAGCCCTGTGCACATTCTCAGTCCATTACAGCTCCTCCTTTCCTCAGGTACCCCATCCCTCCAGAAAGAAAACTAAAATACAACATGGACACAAACCAGAATAGGAAAGAAAGAAAATTTTCACTATTGCTAGGAATCCATGTATTAAGTTCAAATTTTAACTGTGTCAAACATCCTAAATTTAAAATAAATATTTTTAAATAGTTGTTCAGTTTACATATTCAAACATATCTCTAAAGATTATGTAGTAAAAATGATCTCTTATTCCTCAGTGAGCTTTCCAATTTGAGTCACAAGTCTCATAAGCACGATACATGGACCTCATACCACATTGTCATGGCATGACTTATTTCTTTTATAAATAAGAAAAAATAGTCTGGGTCCATTGTTTAACTTGCCTTTTTATACCCTATATCAAACCAGATCTTTGGCTGTCCTTTCTTTTTTTTAATACAAGCTTTTCTAGTATTAAGAACTTTCATTTTTTTAACAAGCCTTGTTATTTTTATTTCATTTTTGTTTTGACTGTGGAAAATTTAATGTGGAAACATGTTATTGTTAAGGACTTATTTTAATTTGCCAGGTGGTGGAAAATATGTGCTTTTAATATGAAATATGAAAAGACATCTAAAAAATTAGCTAGCATTTGTTGCCCTTAACGCAGAGAAACTAAAGCAGATACCTTAAAAGCAACTGAGGCCAATAGGAAAAGGGGACCAGGAATTAGAGAAAAGGTTAGATCAAAAAGAATTAACCTAGAAGGTAACACCCATGCACAGGAAATCAATGTGAGTCAATGCCCTGTATAGCTATCCTTATCTCAACCAGCAAAAACCCTTGTTCCTTCCTATTATTGCTTATACTCTCTCTACAACAAAATTAGAAATAAGGGCAAAATAGTTTCTGCTGGGTATTGAGGGGGTAGGGGGGAGAGGGAGGGCGTGGAGTGGGTGGTAAGGGAGGGGATGGGGGCAGGGGGGAGAAATGACCCAAGCCTTGTATGCACATATGAATAATAAAAGAAAAAAAAGAAAAGAAAAGTCAGGATTTCTATTCCATAGAGATCTAGGTGTTAGTAACAGTAACCTCCATGAACTCCTGGACTAAGATTTGATTCTGCAGCTTTCTGTTTGTGAAATAAAAATGTCTTGTTAATACATTCCAGATCAATCAAAATATTAAAGCTAAGGTTATTTGCATCCATCAAATGCAATCACACCCACTGGCATCAGGGCTATGGAATTCTGGACTTCACTTGCCCTGGGAGTTCAAAGGCTGTAGCAATAAGTTATTAGCATATTTCCCACAGACAGGGCAGTGGAATGATTGAATATTTAACCAGTGCCAAAACATCACGATGCACCTCCTCTGACTTGAGAATTGAACTTGTCATCTCTTAAATTGTTTGCATTTTCAAGCAGTTAGTAGTTTACCATCTGAAAACCATTACCTCATCCCTATTCCTATAGCAAATCGCTTCATAAATGTTAAGTTAAAGGATAATGTTATACTTCCAACTGTCATTGGCAGATAGAGATAATATGTTCTATGCATATTTTGTCACTGACCTAAGAGGAAATAGCAAAAGAAGAAATGGGAACCACTGCTCATATTTTTTGGCATATAATGACTGTTTTTGTTTTTTAAGTAGACAAATCAAAAAAAAAAAAAACTCGCACTCATTTACTTATTCAGAGTCTGATGTCTTCTCACCAGAAGAACCTTGATTTCTAAAGCATTTCACTTCTGCAAGCCACAACATTATTTCCTTTAGCTGTAATATTGCTATTAAAATTAGGACTAGGAATTCTACTGCTTAAGCAACTTAAGTGAGTTGGAAATAACATTTGCTCATGCTCTTCTTTACAAGCTTGTGTTATTTGTTTTTAAGTAAAGTGTATTAAAGGACCTCATCGGGGATTTTACTCTATATAATTAGTTGTAGCCAAGTTCAAGGGGTCTAGTGCCTATTTGAGATTTCTCGGTTCTACTTCACTGGGTTGAATGCCCTGATCCATTTTGGCTCAGAGATGATATTTCCTCTAGACTGGAGTTGTAAAGAAAGTAATTTAAAATGCATAAACACAGTGCCTGAGCTATGCCATCTATCTACCACCCAGCAGGGTAGTCACACTAAAGCACTGTCTCACTTACTAACTGCTCAACGGAAGTCCTCATTCCCTTCCCAACTATTAATATTCATGTGAATTTGTATCAACTGCACTCAGGCAGAATTAAAATCAACATTAAAAAACCACAGAGTAGCAAAATTTCTAAGATCAAATTTTCCTCACAACAAGTTTTACAAAATAAAGAGTTAGAGTATTTTATTTTACCTTAATTTTGGGTATAATTAAAGAAAATGCAGAACCAGATGTCAGAAAGCCTGAGTTTTAGCCTTGGCTTCAAAATTAGATAATTAAACCAATATTTATTTGTGCTTACTATGTGTTTGACACAATGCTAGATGCCAGAATAGAATAAATTCAGTTTTCACTCTTACAAAGTTCATAGATAGTGGTAGGAACTAGCTAAGAGTTGTACCAGTCTACATAAATTGTAAGGTGGAAAGGTTGCATCAGCTGATTTTTCAGCTATTATTTTGTGGTTTTGCGATCAACAATGTATCTCACAAGTCATATGTTTTCAAAATGTACCACATACCAAGCAGTTTGCACTTCACTTTACATGTATATTCTCCCTAAATCCCTTAAAAACACTATGAGGTTAAATACTAACATAGAAATGCTGTGTAACTGGTCCAGGACCTAGAATTGGGACCCTGTTATGTCTGCCTCCAAAACCATGCCCTTACAACTAATGTAAGCCCATCAGGATTGTCAGTAAAATGGAACAATAGCCTACAAGATAAAAAGTCATGACACATTTTGGGGACAGAACTAATGTGTTGAACACAAGATGAAGAGAAATCATTTCTAGATCACATCTGATTAGAGATTAAGTATAGATCTGTAATATTATATTCCATAATTCATTTTTTTATAAAACAAAAATCAAGAGGAGAACATGATTTGGAATGTGGCATTTGGGAATCATAAAGTATGCCATTTGTGTGCATTGACTGTTGCCTGGCTAGAGGAGAAATGGCTTAAGAATTCACAGAGGCAGCAGCATGGGGTTATGAAGACCTGACCCTGGAAGGCAACTCTTGGCAATTGCTATGGTACTGGAAACTCATGTCCTTGAAGTGGGGTTCAGTGTCTCTATCTGTAAAATGAGGATAAATGGTTCTGATCAAGTTTTTAGCTTTTGTGATTGCTTCTAAACTCATTAATCTTTGTGATGCTCTAGTCTGAGTTAGAGGAGAAAGTCCAGTATCCAATGTATACATGTATCGATTTACCTTTGCTTCCTGTTAGAAGACTTTCCTTTCCCTAACTCTTGCCCAAATACACACACACAAACTTGCACCTCCACTGTTTAATATCTAATCATATTTTAGCTCTTAATTTAGAAGTAGCTTTACTCTGACCTTCAAAATCTGTTGTGTCCTCCTACTGTGTTCCATGAAAGTATACCTCCCTTATCGAGTTCTTGTGAAAGTTAGATTTGATAATATATTTGATAATACATGATAGTACAGTGCCTAGAAACATGCCTTGCACATAAAAATACTCAACAACTATTAACTAATATTATCATTATGGCAGGTTAAACTTGTCACAGTATGCTGTATTAGTCTCTTTGGTTATCTCTGTAACCTACTAGGAGTTAATTGTAGAAAGGCAAGAACTACAACAATCTGACTTGTTGAGTCATCAGCCACTGAATTTTTTCTAATAGTTAATATTAAACAATACATTGCAATTTACATAAGGAGACTTTCACTTGTGCAACAAACCAAGTCAATGCCTTTATCACTTATGCTCTATTGAAATAAACCATACATGCAATTTTAAATAATTTGATGCTATGAGGGTTGTAATAAAGTTGTGGACTAAGTTTTATAGAGACATAGAAAAGGAAATAGTAGATCTTGCCCAAGGGATTGAAGCATGCAACACTTAAATGATGCCTTGGAGAACCTAGAAGAGAGGCTGTTTCACAGAGAAAAAAAGAAAGGCAGGAACTACAACACAGATAGAAAAATGCATGGGAGCATGGCTGCATTCTTGGTTCTGGGGTAGAGCGGGATTCCCACAAGGGAAAGGATGAGGGTATTAGGCAGAAAAGAGAGATGAGAAAGGAGAGAAGTTAAGCAAAATTTAGAGCATTACATGTCTTAAATGGCATGCTGGAAATCATATTTATTTTAAGGCATTAAGGTTTTCTTTATCTCCTAGTTGCCAGTCCTCATCTTGCATTCTTTTTTCCCCCTTGTTTTGGCTTCTTGAGACAATATCTTGCTGTATAATAGCCCAAGCTAGCATAGAACCTGAAATCCTCCACCTATGCCTTCCAAGTACTGGTAACACAAGCATGTAACCCTAAGCCCAGACTCATCACATATTCTTACTTAACTCCACCATTCTATTATTCTCAACCATCAAGAACAATCTGACACTTTCCAAAATCTTACAAAAATGTAAGAGCTTCATTCCATGCTGCCTATTTTTCCCTATTGAATGCTCCCAATCACTTCCCTCATTTTCCCTTCTTTATTTTCATAATACTACATGTTTTCATTTTATCTTGTGTGTTATTGAAAAGCTAGTTAAGCATTTTCCCAAGCTATTAAATTGGGACTATACTTTGACTTTCCCTTTAACATTTCCTCTTCCCCAACTCTCCCTTATCCAAGCCTATTGATTCCACTTTCAATACACCTCTCAAATTCAGATCATCATGTCTGTTCATTCTGCTGTTAATGAAGTTTGGGTCTTTAAAATGTCACTTACTTGAGATTCTACTTACTCGTAGTGTGCTGTGGTAGGTTAAATATTATCTTATTCATTACATATCTGCTCTTGATTTTAACTTAATTGGCCAGAGCCACTGCTTATTGTGTTTTTCCAACAATATTTGGTGAAGAGAAATTACTTTAGCAATAGTCTACTTGCTAGCAGCTTCTGAATTTTCATTTTACACTACTTACAATGACCTTTATCAGTAAGGTGATAACCAATGGCTAAAATTATTACAAAGCTATAAATAAAATAAACCTTCAATGAAAAGCAATTTAAAACTTTATGTGAATGATGTTTTATACAACAAAAAGTCTCACAATATAGTTTGCTATAGACTCATTCCTAGTTTGCAAGTCATAAATCCATATTCTTTTCATCTGTTTATGTAATTCTTTCATTATTATTGAAAGCACTTTTCTCATTGAAATATGTTACAAATTTACTTTCTGATTATAAGACCACAAAAGACCAATTATTTTATGATAATTTTAAAGTAGTATTTTTCTAATTCTATCATTCCATCTACATCTATCAGCAAGAATTATCATTAAAGAATTACCCAGCCATAGCTTTTTGTGCACCTTCAAATTCAATTCACAGAGAAAAAACAGGATGCATTTGGTAAGGAACTGCCGAATAAAGACTACGCCATGTGTGGAAGAGAAAGAGTTACTAGGAACCAGACCACAGGCCTGTGTCACTCTCAGGTTCAGAGCACAGTGGCTTGGTGAAATGGGTAGTGGGCTTTATAGGAGGGGCTAAGCCATGGGGGGAGGGATAGAGTCTCTGGTCTCTGATTATCTGTGATCACCAGATGGAACAGGTCAACATGCCTGGCTAGTTGAGAAACTGGAAGTTCCTGAGGTTTTGCAAGCAGAGCAGGGAAACAAGCAAGGGAGTTTGGCAAGCAGTCATAAATCAGGGGGTCTGGTTTTGGTGCTAGCCTCGGGACCTTCTGCCTGCCCCAAGAATGCCAGGGACCTAACACATTTTACTCTTTGTTCTTTGCTTTTTTATAAGCTTGCTAATGAGTTTTGTTTTGTAGTTTTCTTTTCTTTTATATAATAAATATACAGAGTTTTACATGATGAATGTACTCTAATAAGTTGTGTCTATGTGATTTTTTGATAGCCAAATATTAGGATTGTTGACCACCGAAAACATCTTATTTTGCCTTCTATACTCACTTGACGTAACTTAAATTCTTTAACATTTTGTGGTTTGGCTCAAAAAAAAAGTCTCAAATTCTTATGTATCCTGCCTCTACCTTATAAACAGGCATTCTTCAGGAGATTTTACTGATCATAATCCATTAATACATTCATTGTTACTGATTTATCATTGTTTTTCAGTTAAAAAAGCCAGGAAATTAAGTTTTTAGTGTTTGTTTACTTTGTTAGTTTTTTATAGATATTTCTGATTCAAATTAAATTATAAGATTTATTTTACTTATCTTTAATTTAGTACATGTATTCTGAAATTATTAACCACCAAACATCTCTTTCCTAACCACAAAAACACAATTGCTTTATTATCCCTGATTGGCTATAAGATGAATCCTGAAGCAAAACTGACTTATTAAAGCTTTATTGACTGGGAAGTGCCATCCTGAGGGTACTAGAGAAAGTATAAGAGAGAATTGAGAGAGGACAAGAGGCTTACTCATGTAGAAACTCTTACCTTGGGCTTTCAGAAACCACTGTGCTTCCAAATAGTTCTTCAGGAAAAAGAAAAATGGGGGGAATTTACTTTGCAGGTTGCTGGCTCATTGTTCAAAGTTTTCCAAAGTCATTTGTTAATGACCTTGAATGTTCAAGGTCATGCTTGGAACTTCCTATGAAGCCCCAAGGAAACCAAATCCCATACTGTATTAAGCCATGTGTCACCTGAATTCCAAGCTAGAGTGTCTTTGTTGTGGTCAGGTTAGGCCTGAACATTGGAGCCAATGGAGTTCCTGCCATAGCAGCCATGATGGAGTCCCAATCCTCCTCTGAAGAAGTCCGAAGACATCAGGGCAGCAGAAGTAGATGAAGCAAGGGCAACAGCAGCTGAGACTCCCTCTTAAACATGCAGGGAGGGCCAGAGTCCAACCTGATAGAACCCTAAATTCTATCATATTTAAAATGGTTTTAAATATTTAAGGGAACCTATATAGTTTCACTATAATAATGAATAGAAAAAAAATAATAAAGTTACTCATCTTATGTTTAAGAGTTACTCTGCAGAAGCCCATTAATTGGGTCTTCTACAAGTTCTTACGTACATTGTTGTAGCAACATTAAAATTAGTAATATCAATAATGTTTTTAACAATTAGATTAATGAATAAAGTGCAAGAATTTTTGCAACTCTGGTTACTTAAGAATATATCCCATCAAGGATACACAATTAAAATACTAGGTATAAAAGTCAACTAAAGTATTTGCTTGTGTGTTTATATCACCAATTTGATAGATAATCAAATAATTCATTTCAGTTCAGCCATTTTACTTAGGATTACCTATATTTTTCATTCAGTATAATTTTAGGGTTTTTTGAGTGTGAAAATTTTTATGAATTTCCAAATTAAAATTACATAAGAAGGTAGCTTAGTTTTGTACCTTGATTTTTTCCCCTTAATATATCCAGATCTTTCCATATTAGCATATATATAAAAATACTTATTTCTTGTGACATATGCATAATTTTAAATAAAATAAATCAGAGGTCTTCATTCTTAAATGCCCCTACTATTTTGCAACCCAAATTTAACTTACAGAATAATGAAGGAACTAGTGGAGTAAGGTGATTTCTAACGATAATTCACTGTAAATTTTATAAATATTGCAACCAGAATGTTTGCAAATACTGACTTTTACTCCCAAGTCATCTTATATTAGGTTATCCAAGCTCTCTAAAAGACTTCTTATGGACTCAATATTCTTGTATCCCCAACCTCAGATGCTGAAGTTTTAATCCCCATTTTGATGGTATTTGGAGGTGAGCCTTTGGGAGGTAATTAAGCTTAGATGAGTACATCAGTATGTGGGCCTCATGATGGGATTTACAGAATTCCAAGTTATCTAAGTTTCTACTCTTCAAATACTATATGTTTTATAGTATTTACTGAACGTAAATGTTAAGACAAAGCTACATCATTTTATTCTAAGATGAGTGAAAAAGGTATTATTAGTGTGACTCATACTTTTAAAATATTTCCTTTAATCTTAATTTAAACATCTTAACTTGTGACGATGTTATCATAATATCAAAGAGAGACTATAGCAAGCATTGAAGAGGTACTTTCTTGAATGTCTGCTCGTGTTTTTCTATTATTCTTTACAGAGGAGACATTTATCTAAGCTTCTGTCCTGACACCATGTTTCTTAGCCACTTTCTCCAAAGAGAGAGGGGAGCATCTTGTTTGTGAGACAATGCAACAATTGTTGGGGCAAGAATTCAAATGGGTAAACTTAAGACAGGTCCTGTGTTCTACACCTGATTTATCACTGCCTAAACTTTCTCTTGGATCATTGTTCAAGTTCTTCTTCCTGAAATCAGGTGGATACAGCAACTGATTGATTAGATCAGATGATTACGAATTAGACTCAGAGAAATTAGATGAGAAAGTAGAGGCCTCCCTCCAATGCAATGTTCTTAGACAGTGTCAAGAACATTACCTTTTGTTAATAAATGAGCTAGTATAATGGTATCTCACTTGACATTTACCTTCTATCTTTAATACTCAGCAAAGAAAAGTAAGTATAATTGGGTACCATATTTGAGCACCAAAACTTGACCCGAAAATCCTATCATATCATTCTCTATGTTTTTCGTGTCCATAGAACACTTTTCTCCACTCTCATCATCACCATAGATCATCTGTTAACATCTTGGATACAGACTCAGACCAGGTGCTAGCACAGATTTTGATACTAGATTGTCTGAGTTCAGAAACCCTGATCAACTATTACCAAGCTACATGACTTGGAGCAATCAGTTTACCTCTCTGTGCCTCAATTACCTTCCTTGTACAATGGCAATAATAATAATATATTAATAATATGAAATACATAAAACACTATATAACTGTAGTTAAAATAATCGTAATCCTATATGGTTGGACTTAAAGAATATAAAGAATATAAATTGACTTGGCTTATAAATTGGAATTTCTGGTTTAATATTTTCATTGTATTGTTTTCATAATCTGTATAATTTATTCCATAGTATTGAAAGTTGCCAGAGGAAAGGTGGTACTCTGTCACTGACAAAATTAATTTTTTTAAAGATATATGTATATGACAATAATAATGTAATATAACAATATTAGTGATAGCAAACAACTAAAATACTTTCTGAATAAAGAAAGACAAGTAAAAACTAAATGAAAAAGATATTCTTTGATCTGAAATGGTTTAAATGCAGCTGTATTTAAAAGCAAAAATTTAAACTCTGGAGGCCCTTTGCAAAGGGCCTCCAGATACAAAAGGAAATGTTCCCAGTTTTAACACTAATGCATTCACGTTCTCTATGAAGATATACAAGGAGAAAGAGAGTTAGGTAGACATACATTGTAATTCATATTTGCCTACTTACAGATGGTAACATTCTGTGCAATAATAATGCTCTCAAAACCATTTGCAAATGTGTCCAGCAACAACTCTGCTTTGCATGATGAAGTTTCCACAGTGGCAGATGGCAAAGTGAGCAGTGAAGGATGCTGCCGGCCCACCAGGGTTATGTCTGTCACTAAAGCGATCTGGCTTCAAAAGCCAAAGTCTGTTGAGGTCATACTGGCTATTGCTCCATTGGAATGATTTGATTGATCACATTTGTGGTTATTCCGTAAATGATGACCTTATAGACAGGGTCCTGGCAGTTTCATCCTTCTGTAGGAATGTGATGTAGAGAAAGACACAATATCTGCAGTGTATCAGCATATTATAGGCTACTAGAGAAACAAAGGGGCAGCTTCTGAAACTTAAAAAAATATACAATTACTGACTTTGCTACTCTGTCATTGTTTTAGAATGGCTAAGTAGCCTACAGAGACAGTACTAAAGCTACCTTTTAATTTTCATGTCAAATTTAAGATGACATATTTAAGGATTCCCAAAACAAAAAATATATTATTTAATGCACAAAAACTCAGCAAAGATTATTGTCCTAATAAGATCATATAAACATAAATTGAGATTCTCTAAGTACCTAAAATTGACAGATAGTACAGATAAAAGGAAATAAAACATATAAATTTTAGTGATGAAGTGAACCCCTGATATGCTTGGAAAAAAGAAGAGAAACTCCCCAGAGAAGTTTAAGGTAATATAATACTGCTCATGAAATTTCTTGTATTGAAATAATCAAGTTCCAGTTACACTGTGGCATTGTCGGGGTCATCTGTCATATAATCAGTGAATGTAAGTTTTGAACTTGAACTTACTATCAGAGCATGTTTGGGCACTAGAAGGAGCAGGGTACACCTCTTCCTTTCCCCCCCACTTATTGAAGGGCAACAGAAAAATTACACAAAATTACTAAAATATGAAGCTTAACTCCTGTGAGTAAAGTTGCTCATCAATAACAATAGTAATTATCACTTGCAATTACTGAATGCTTCATGGCAGAAACTTCATATTAATCCCCACTTTGCCTCTTCAATTTTTATGAAAACCACGAGACTACAGATTCCAGGAGGAGCCATGCTAGTGTCAATCTAATCCAGTGAGAACTGGTTGCTAATTCTTCAGGTATTTGAGAAGCTATTTGTGATATATGGCCATTATTAAAAATTAAATTGCATAAACTTATGGTTAAATTATATTAAAACAAAGGTGAAAAGCACCTAAAACCCATCACATCCTAATTGCTTTATCATATCTTACCATGATCTGTGTTCACAAGGGATTTTTACATCTATTATATACCATGAAATACTTTGCTGTACAATGCTGTGTTACAATGAATTTCTTCCCAACTCTGTAACCAGCAATATGTTAGTAGCTTGAAGTCAGCTGTTGTGGTTGTATTTATGCCATGGAAATGTATTTGCTGAAAACCAGGTTTCTTCCCTAGTAGTCAAGTGCTAAACTGTTACCAGGACATCACTGTATGTTATGTTTCCTTCGGACTTCAAGGCATATTGTTCAGCAGGCCATACTGTCTCTTTTTAGATGATTTGGAGCATGAGTTTTTAATATGTTCTCTACTGGCTTTGGGAGAGAAGGGATGAACATGTGTAGAAGCTCTTTCTGGAGAAAGAGCCCAGCTTCTATCAGATTCTCAAAAATGTCTTTTTTTAAAAAAAGATGATAGACACTTATATAGGAATATCTTCAGTAAGCATTCCTTTTTTCATAAAATAGAGATCAAATAGCCTGCATTGACATGTTCTTGAATTTTGTCCCTCTTAATGTAGTCAGAGAAGATCCCTTCTGTACATCTTTTATCCAGTCAAATGTTCTTTCCTTCCTTTCCTCTTAAATAAGGTTCCCAGATTTAGCAAATAAGACTCCCAGTCAAATTTGAATTTCAGTTAAATAATATTTGGCACATATTTATTCTAAAATATTATTCCTTTTTTAACTGAAATTCAAATTTAACTAGGCATTCTATATTTTTTCTGGTAATTCTATTCCTAAAGGCCTTCTTTCTTCACTCTTCTTTCCATCTTCCTCTTCTTCTCATTCACATATCTATTGCATTAATGAATTGTCTTGATTTTATATTACTTACGTTAATGAGATTTAGCTATGCCTGAGTTCAAGCTTAGCTCTTTCACTTCTTACATTTGATATTGGGTAAATTAATTTCTTCAAATCTTGGTCTCTTGTTTGTAAAGTAGGACTTGTTGAGATTGCTAGCAAGGATAAAAAAGTCAGTATGTTTAACAAGTAATGTAGTGTCTGCTAGTTAGCAAGACTACAATGTGTTAGCGCTGGTGATGATGACAATGACACCATCATTGTGTCCTCGTGGTCTTTGACTTGTAATCCTGTGAATTATCAGTGACCTCACTTCATCCTCCATTTCTCTGCACACATTCATCCACTGTCTGACTTCATCTACTTTTTCTGTAATGAATCATCAAACCTAATATAACCGCCCCAAAAATCACCATCAGAGGAACCTCAAACATTCTCCAGATTCTGTTTCCTGATTTTTATGTTGATATGGCTAAAACAGACTCATTTATGCTAAGGGAGCAGAGCAAAACCCAACTATTACTTTGTGAGCACTGATAGAGATCTGGTTATTATGCGTTATTGAGTCTGATTCTGCCCCAAACTATGCTAGGGTCTTTTGCATGTATCCTTTCATTTAATCCTGCATAAGTGTTGCTACTAATATTTTATAGATAAGGAAAAGTGAAACCTTAGGAGTAAAAGAAGCAAAAAGAGAGGAAATTTGGATTTGGATATTGATGGTAAATTCCCCATATGAGGGTGGTTATAATACATTGTGCTGATGTAGGGCTTTTTGAGGGTTTTATTTTCCTTCAAGGTTGTTCACTTTTCCTTGCATCCATCTTACAATTTAGGAAAAACAGGGCTTTGTTGTTTCCATTGCTATTGGCAATGAAGCAGTTGTTAGTAATAAATGTCTTGGCTGCAACTATGCAGTCATTACAGTTTTATAGTAACTAAATTCTTTGATTTAATACTATATTTTGTTTGTTTCTTTTTCTATTATACTATCAAGGGCAAATAACTCATTAGAAATGAAAATAATGATCAACTGATATGGACTAACTGAAATGTCATGTTAGTAAGAATTCTGAGACCTTTTTAAGGTTCAACAATAAAGAATACCATGATAAATGAATGATATAAGCCATGCATATGAAAGATAGGGGATATAATGAGAGGTGGGTATTTAAGAAAAGGTAGTTGAGGAAAGTGTGAGATGCCTGAAGTACACAGTAAATCACTGAACTTCAAAATGACCAATTTCAGTCAGTTCTGAGAGGTTTTTTTAAAATTAATAACCCCATAGTAACAATGCTATGTAATTTAAATTGACCCAGAGAACATGGAGATGAAATAATTTATTCCAAGCCACCTTTTGCCTTCATTCCACTCTAATTTGTTTCTCTTACAAAAACAAAATCTACCTGGCCAGATTGGACTTAAATGTCCATTCGTGGTGGTTCCAGAAGTGGTACTTTTGTGGGGTAGAGGTTTGGTCATTATAGGGATTTAACCCAAGGCCTCATGCAATCAATTATAGGCAACACTGAGTTACCTCCCTGGTCCAAGAAGTGGTTTGTTTTGAGTATGGATTTACAGAAAAATCAGGGTTTATGTGCCTCTCCTTATCAGATGAGTAATAGTTGAAGGAAAGTAGATTGAATAAAACTGTCAACTCATGCAGAATACATCTTAATACCTGTTATTTCATAATAAATATTTATGTATATCACTACAACAAATCCTAGTGGATGGAATTATGAAAGCTGGCTTCCTATTAACTATTTAAATAAGATATGCACAGACCATATTGGGAATTAATTAAAGTTATAATGGCATAACATGCTGATTCATTCATTAATTCATTTACTTACATTAGTAGTAACCAAATGTATTATTTATATATAGTCCTTCATGGATGTTCAATGTATGATTAGGAAAATGTGATGGTCCTGGAGCTGTGACCATCTTCAAACTCATTCATACAACTTTAGGTCACTAGAGTACAGTTTGAAAAGTATAATCCAAGAAATTTTTGTGTAGTACTGTTAGGACAGTGAGTATCTTGGCCTTTGCCAAAGTCTAAGGATTTAGCCAGACATTAATTCTTTTGTGGAAATAATACACACACACACACAGAGGAAATCACAGAATGGGAAATCAAGACCCAACATCCTGGTTATAGCGCAGCAAGTAAATGCAGTCAACTTTCTTCATGCTTTAAGTGCTCCTTTTCCTTATGTATTAACTGGAAAATTGGAATAGACATTTCATTGGTTTGTTTATTAAAACATACCCTGGAAAAGTTCAACAAACCCCCATACATTATTTAACCCTAGTATTAAAAAATCTACACTCATATGTGGAGATTGTTATAGTCACAATATTATTTTGCTCCTAATAGTCTCTGAAAGTTTTCTATTTGATGTGCATATATACACACTTGTCCTCTGCTTCATAAAGAAAAACAATTTTGATAACATCCAGTT
The DNA here is from genome assembly GCF_047511655.1 of Castor canadensis. NCBI lineage: Eukaryota > Metazoa > Chordata > Mammalia > Rodentia > Castoridae > Castor > Castor canadensis. Next base: position 89,105,199 of record NC_133394.1, read on the forward strand.
TGAATTCATGGAAAGATTTCTTATTAATTCTTCATATTTAATATATTTCCTAAAATCCTTTAAAAACTTCAGTTCAATTACTCAGTTTGCCATTTATATGCATTAAAAAAAATATTAATATACACAAACTGTTCCTTTAATTCAAAATTTATATTATATGCTTAGTTGTATATATATGGCAGCATCTCACAAAGACTGGCTGGCCTATAGCATTTGAAAAATATTCTTTATGAATGAATGGAATTTGTTTTATATGAATATTTATGTTTATACTAAATATATATCTTGTATATGTATATACAATCCTTCTATATTTTTATGCCTTAAACACTATCCTGTTATTAACAGCACTGGTGCAGTCTGTGATCAGAGGACTTCCAAATTCTCTGTATCCCACTGGGAAGAATCCATGGCAAGACACGTGGGTATAAATGAAGTTTATTAAAAGTTAGGGAAGTGAAATACAACATGATGAGGTGGAAATTGGAATCCAAAAGATTATGTTTCTGCTCTTCAGGTGCTTTTAAAATGTACCATAACCTATGGGAAGGAGAGAACAAGGAGATTCCCGCCCAATAATTAGTGAGTAGGGTGGGGCAAGGGTGGTTCCCAGCCAGGTGAGGGTAGTTCCTGAGCCAAACCATGGTTAATCTAAGATGTAATATTTTTTCTATGAGTCCTGAACTTTCCCTACTTTTCTCCTGTCTCACTGTGAGACACTATTAAATATGTAGTATAGCATACTGGTTAAAAACCTGTAATTTAATACACCTGATCTCACTTCTACTTATTATTTAGGATCTGTGTGATCTTGGGCAAATTATTTAACCCTATGAATTTCAGGTTTCTCAGCTTTAAAATGAGGAAATGAAATAGTTACTTACACTGTGATGTCATTGTGAGGTTTAGAGGAGATAAAGTATTATACTAAGCATAGTATCTTGCACAAAATAAATACTCAATGTTAGCTAATATTATCAATAATTATTAAAAATGTTGATCTCAATATAGCCATTATTATAAAAAGAGAATCAATTTTTGAAGAGTCTCCAAATGTTTGTTTCAAAGGAAAGTGGAGGAAATTAACATATGTCCAAAAGACTACTTATGTGTAATTTACACATCATGCTGAATTTTAAAAAAATATTATGTCATTAAATTTTCACAACAAACTTGTGATGTAGCTGCTATATCTACTTCACAAAGAAGTGGAAAACTTAAAAATCCATAAAGCTGGTAACTCATATTCAAATACAAGTCTAAACTAAACTATGATATATCAAATTCTATACTAAATACAAATTTTAAGTGTAAATAAAATGGTGTTAAGTGGCCAATGAATTCACTATTTGTGATGAGTATACAGCTGGAATAATTTGAAAAGTAGCGGCAATAATCTCAAGCATTCTCCATAAAATTGTTTGAATATAAAACAAACAAAGAGGGAGGAAGGGGAAGCAACAGTTGAAAGAAATACTGTGAGCACACCATCAGCAGAGTACTAACACAGATTCTCCCAAAACTTTCATTGTAAACGTGGCCCTTCTTTCCAAACCCCTACAAATGAAAACTCTTTAGAAACTAATTCCCCCAAATGGAATAATGAAGCACTTAACCTTAATAAGACAAACTTGAAAGTGTTAGCAACAAGTGTCATTTTTGCTGTTTGCAGCTCTCAGTAGGTCTGGGCTCTGTCTCTAGAAAGTAAAAATGAAAAAATATGGCATCTTTTAACTTTTTAATAATGAAGTCCAATTACTCAGAGATAACAAGCAGAACATTGACAGTAGGGTTATCATCTCAACAATCTTAGGTCATATGAAGAATGTTATGGAGGTCATGTAGTTTTATTTTACAGCAAGTTTTTCTATTCAGCCATACAAATTGCGGCTTACCTTAAAAATAAAAAATAAGTCCTCAAAGCAAATAATTGTAATTAAAAATTAAGACGTTCAAATAAAAATTTATCATTATAAAATTTAAGAATACCTCATAGTCCCTCTGCTGCAAGATTCATATAGATGAATCATAATAGCTTCTTTAAGTAGCTATTCATTCATTTAGGGTTTTTGAGCACAGACCACATGCCAGGCATAGTTACAGGTGATGGGTTACATTAATGTGCAAAATAGGCAAAGTTTCTGTTTGTGGAATTTAAATTTTAGTGAGCTAATCAGAAACCAACAAATTAATGAAGATATTCATACAACACAGTACTAGAGGCCAGGAAGAAAAACAAAGCAAGATAAAGGGTAGAAAGTGAAGGATTTTGTAAGAGGAGTAGTTGATATTTTAGATTTTGTCAGAGAAGTCCTCTCTAGTGAAGGGACATTTAAGCAGAAACCTGAAAGAAGCAAGTCAGTGAAGATACTGATACACAGATGGGGAGCAGGGCAGACAGGGTGAACGGCAAGTGCAAAGGCTCTGACACAGTAATGTGCTTGGTGTGTCCAAACCACAGCAAGAAGACAAAAGTGATTGAAACAGAGTATAGGACAAAAAGAATTATAAAAGGCACTTTTTAAGGCACCAGACTTTAAAATACATTATCAATGGGCCTTCTTATGGAATGAAAGAGTGAATAGTGTTAGTCCACAGGGTGAAGACATTTCAGAAAATCCTTCTCCTATAGAGCCTCCTCTTCCTCCCTCTTGGTACCAGTGATGAAAGTCTGAGAAGCCAAAGTTGTTATCTGACACTTAACAGGCAAGCAATGATAACTGCATTTTAGATACAATGGTGCAATTTAAATATTTTTTATAATTTTAGACAACGGTTTTGGATAATGATATACTTTGTGAATAAGAACTAATGCCTCACTTATATGTAGCAGAAAAACTATAATGCTACTGTGAAAAATATTTATTTTGTGAAGTTTTCAAACAGTCCACTTAGGCTGACATTTATGCTGACTCATAGTCAAGTAGTCTTAGATATGTATTCCAACTTTCTACTTCTTATCTCAATGACCAGCTCTTCCTATGACTTGTAAAACTCTGCCTATTATTTCAATTGACCACCCATGACTAATCTCATCTTCCTACTTCATGAAAGAAGTTTTCTTTTTTTTATAAATAAAGGAAGTTCCAAGCAGGGTATGGTAGCAAACTGTCTTAATGGTTGATAATGTCAATTAAAAAGTCATTTAAAAAGTGTTAAATATTGGACCTTTCTTAGTGAGGAAATGAAGATTCCAGAAAGAATGGAACTTTGCAATACTCTCTGTTGAATACTTGTTTTTCTCTAAGAATTTTCTCTTTAGCAGAATCTATGTGCATACATTTTATTCAGAAGAAAATTATTTAATTGCCAAATTAGTGTACTTCTTTCTTATTATGCTCCAGGCACAGTGGAAAATACTTAGTGGTCATGGGGTCAACTTAACATGATTTAAGTGTCTTTCTGACCAGGAGGTGACTACTTATCTCTGAAGTCTGACCACCTGCCTCATGAGAGAATGAAAGGCACCAGCAGAAAACAGATCAGATGGCAGAATTTGGGAAAAAGCCAGTTTGCTGAATGTGAGATTCTACTGAATATATTATCAAAAGGTCCCATATTGAACTTTTTTGAGCACAAGGAGGAGATGGCTGTTGTAGTTAACTGCTGAGACTCCATTCAGGTTTAATCAATGGTTATTATTTCATTAAGATTGCATAAACTTCCTTAGTTTATTGAGCATTCTCCTTTGACTTGCTTAAAAATTTCCAAGATATTCAGACATCAGAAGTTCAGAGTTTCATAGGAAGAGTTTGCCCACAGATGTTAAGTGAAGTCACCAAGTATTTTAAATCCATTATTCCACTCAATCCAATCTCAACCTTCATGTGGTCTAAGTGCCAATTTTTATGCAGACCCATAAAATGAGAACCCTGCTGAAAGTCTTATTCTACAGGGCCAACTTCAAGGGCTGGAAGAAACTAAACTGGACAGCAGAGTTTTGGGTTTTTGGGTTTTTTTTAAGTTCTTAGATAAAGCTATTAGATTATTTCAGAAAAGGTAAAGAACTCAGCTTCCAATTTGTTTAAATGGGGTTGAAGGAAGAGGGAATTTTTTGACATTCATTAGGAATCTAAATGTACCAAGGAGGGCTGTAAAATACATTTTATTGAAGCTCATTTAGATTGGAAGCAGAGGAACATCTGTAACTACTCTGGAGGGGACTCTGGAAGAACTTTTTATGAGTTAACTGGGATTGTTGCTTTTAATTATTCGAGTGTGTAGATTATTCAATAATGTGTTTAAAGAACTTATTTAGCCACCACCTCCAGGCCACCTCACTGAAATACAAGAGGGTATTTTGTTCAGTTCCTTTTGCTTGTGCTCTGTATTTTAAAATATAATCCTTGAAGAGACCAAAACAAGTGAAAGTATGATTTGTTTTCAGCAATGACTAGTGGAGGAATCCCTCTGTGGATTTACTTTCTCTGTGTATATCATTTTTTGTGTGTGACCCGGTTATGGCTAAATTGTTTTGTTTTATACTGCATTCCAAAGCCATGATGGTATTTTTTTTTTCTCAAGAACTACTAATATAGGACCTTGTTTTGGATTTCTTCTGCATGGGTGTTCAAAATTAAAGTAAATATGGCAAGCCATTCTTTGTTTACAAAATTAAATCTTAAGTCATTTAAACTAAAATCTCACTAGGTATTTTGTGTCTGAGGAAGCCAATATCATAATTCCAACATAAAATGAAATGTTTTTAACCTCCAAGCTATAGGGTTACAGAGGAGATAATGGTCCCTGTGCATTCGTTAACACTCCATCCATCCTGTTATGTGGGTCCTTGTTTGATAGAGAAGACACTTAATGATTGAAAGGTCATCATACTTTACCCTTTTTCATAATCAAACATGTAAAGGCAGGGTAGATAATGACATGCACATCTTTTAAATGTATTTCAAATGCCTATTTGCTGTTTTATTTTTACTGAGAATCATCCTAAAGCCAATGTTAAATAGAAAAGCATCAGCATTTACAAAATAAAAGTTATTAGGATAAAAGGGTTCCCATTCCAAAATACAAGAATTTCTTTTAAACTTGGATATAATCATTAAACAGGAACTGAAGTTTTCAAGTCACTGGTGCTCACAAGTCATTGATAACATAGTGCCAATAATTTGTGAAAAGTCATTAATGCTCTTTGCATAAGTTTTTAAATCCCATTTAACTTAGAAATTACTTGACTTTTATGGAAATTCACCAAATTATGTCTTTCTATCCACTGTGTTTAGTGTCACAATCAGGAAAGAAGAATTTTCAAAAGAACAAGCTTTAAATTGGTCACTCTAGCATGGCAGATTTTATTATGGATTTCTACGTGCTCCTCAGAAAGACACTTCTCGACTCCCTGGGAAGAAAGCATATGACTGAATTTCAGCAGTCAGTTTTTACATTAAAATATGGCCAGTGAGGAGTTCCAATCTGTCAGGGAAAAGTGGCCATGCGGCCAGAGTTATCATTTTACTTTGGGGGTCTTGTGTTTGCCAAGTGGTCAGCCAGCTGTCCAGCATTTTAAAATGAGGAAACTGAAAAATCTGAACAGTAAATTGCCCTGGAATGTTTAATATTCATTAAACCTTAAGAATCTTTCATAAAATTTTAAAAGAATTGCTGTTTGAAATTTAGAGTTTTAATAATTATCCCCTTAAATTCCATGTCAATACTTAGAAAGAAATCTAGGTCCCCCATGGCTGCTGGCAGTTATAAGATAGAAAGAGTGACAGTAAGAAAGGTGAGAGGCCTGGTTTTAGCATCAGCTACTGTTATTCAGTGGTTGAGCGGATTTTTCTTTGAGCCTCAGTTTTATTATCTACAGAATGGGAATAAAAATAGTACCTAACTTGAAAAAATGCTTGATTTATACTAATATATTCTGAGCAGCTAGCAGACAGAACACAGTAAATTACAGTGAGCTATTTAAATGAACCTTAAAGATATAGCAGCTAGAGGCTCTAACTTGAAAATACATTGTTTTTGCCTGTTAATATATACTAAAAATGGCCACAATTTCAGAACGCAAATAAAATATTAATGCAGAACATTGATGAGGAAAATTATCAAAATATTGTCTATCTGAATAAGGAGGTTACAAGTTATGCCTTTGGGGTGATGGCTCTGAACCAAAGATTTTTTGGGGGATAACAGGTTAGACTTGTCTTCCCTACTTTCTTAGGGGACTTGTGGGGATGGCTGCAGGGGAAAGCGCCAGCCAGTCATGTTTGCATGTGATAAATAATCAGTTGTAAGCTCAGTGTGTGATTCTCGTTAAAATCCAGACATTGGAACAGCTCCCAAAACGCACTGCCACCACCACCACCACCAATCTCTTTTGCATCTCATTGGCATTTGAGGACGTTAATTGACTCATTATTGCAATTCATATTCAGGAAAGGAAGTTGATTAAGGGAGGCAGATGCAGAATCTCCAGACAGCGATGGCTGCGTTGTTTGCCTCAGCAGTTTACTTGAGTTATTAGAATACTTAGGAAACCACAGCCAGAGGGACAGGGAACGTTCCCACTCAGTGCACCTCCCAGAACAGGTTCTTATTGCAAATGGTATAATTTTGAATAACCTTATCCTATCTTAAGGTCCAAATAAGCAAAGTTATTTTCTGAGCTCTTTTATATTAATTACCACCACTTCATTTTAGTTGAATTGCTCTTCTGGAAAATTGGTTTCTGATATGTGTGGTTTTATCAAGAAATTTTTTTAAGTCAATAAGTATCTCTAGATCCTATTGAGTTAAAGGACATTTAAAAATTACTGTCAGTAGTAAATTTTATAAATGCCTTTTAATGTTTTCCTATATTGCAGTTCTCAGTTTTGGTTAAGTAAGTTCTGATAAATTTATAGATTAAATGTACTTCATTATTCATTTGACTGGTGATTTTCTTTTGTTGCTTTGCTCTTTTTAAAGCAATTAAGCTAATTTCCATTTTCATTTCTAGTATTGCATGCAGATAGATGCATATATAAACATAGAAGTGGGTTAGATCTGTACTTTTCAATATTAAATTTGGACTGACCAGTATTTTGATATTTTGACCAGTATACCGAGAAGTATTCCTAATAATTCCTAATAATTCTCAGTAATTTGCCTAACCCTTGGAATTTTGAGATCAGCTGAATATTTACCATTCTTTATTTTGAATTTTCTTAGTAGAAATTTTGAGAAAAATAAAATTTCCTTTCTACCTTAACTTTGTAAGCATTTTTCAAACATTATTATTATTCTTATCTCAAAGAAATAGAATTTAATCCAGAAGAAATTCATCACAAACAACCTTACGGATGTCTTGGTTTGTGTAAAGATAACCATCATTGACATTTAATAGTAGCATACCTTCCCAACTACCTATTTTCAGAGTTAGCTTATTTTACTTTTGATTTGAGCTGTATTAAATACCCTGAAAACATAGAAACACATATAGAGTTAATAAATTTTCTCACAGATATATAGACTTACATGAAATAAAAATGAATGACAGAGTTTAATATACCTCTTTTATACCTTTGCCTGATATCTAATTTCCTCCACTAATTAATTTCTTTCAATATGAAAGCAAATAAATCAAAGCTCTCTTTCCTCACATATTAATGATTTTGAGGGTTAATAACATTTGAAAGTATTTTCTACAAAAATTCAATTCAATTCAACAAAAATTTAATGAGCAACTATTATATATGTGACAGGAATTTAAGGGAGGGGGCAGTGGTCATAGATTAACAACAGATGATTGCTACTATCCAAGACTTTACAGTCCAGTGGAGAATGACATAAAATAATTCTGTATGATATAATCATAATATAGACACTTCAATTAAAAGGTTGGAGTTGGAATGTTGGGGACAGCAATTAGATAGCTATGACAAAAGTCCCAAGATGTAATTACCAGCCCAAAGAAGAGGCAATAGGCATAGGAATGGATATGTAGAACTTTCTGTGGAAAGAAAGTGGGTATTTAGTGAAGAAGAAAATGATAGGAGAAAAAAGGAGAGAGGAAAAAAATGATGATATCAAAAAGATTCTTAGCTTCAATTCTTGGGACCCTGATTAATAAGAGAGGCAGGACAGGAAAGAGAAAAGTGAGAAAAATGGAAGAGTAAGGAAAAGAGAATGCAAAAAAAAATCAAATACTTAGGAGTGAACTTAACAAATGATGTAAATGAACTCTACAAGGAGAATTACAAACCCCTGAAGAAAGGGATCGAGGAATACTACAGAAGGTGAAGAGATCTCCTGTGCTCATGGATTGGTAGAATCAACATAGTAAAAATGGCCATACTACAAAAAACAATCTACATGCTTAATGCAATTCCCATCAAAATCCCAATGACATTCATCACAGAGATTGAAAAATCTACCCTAAAATTCATTCAGAAACACAAGAGACTGCGAATAGCCAAGGCAATACTCAGCAAAAAGAGCAATGCTGGAGATGTCACAATACCCGACTTCAAACTATATTACAAAGCAATAACAATAAAAACAGCATGGTACTGGCACAAAAACAGACATGAAGACCAGTGGAACAGAATAGAGGACCCGGATATGAATCCACACAACTATGCCCAACTTATTTTTGACAAAGGTGTTAAAAATATACGATGGAGAAAAGACAGCCTCTTCAACAAATGTTGTTGGGAAAAGTGGTTATCTGTCTGCAAGAAACTGAAACTAAATCCATGTTTATCATCCTGTACTAGTATCAACTCAAAATGGATCAAGGACCTTAATATAAGACCAGAAACTCTGAAGTTGGTATAGGAAAGAGCAGGAAACACTCTGGAAGTAATAGGTATAGGCAAGGACTTCCTCAACAGAACCCCAGCAGCTCAGCAACTAAGAGAAAGGATGGACAAATGGGACTTCATTAAATTAAAAGCTTCTGCAAAACAAAAGAAATGGTCTTTAAACTGAAGAGACCACCCACAGAGTGGGAGAAAATATTTGCCAGCTATACATCAGAGAAAGGACTGATAACCAGAATATACAGGGAACTCAAAGAACTAAAATCTCCCAAAATCAATGACCAATAAAGAAATGGGCAACTGAACTAAACAGAACTTTCTCAGAAGAAGAAATTCAAATGGCCAAAAAACACATGAAAAAATGCTCACTGTCTCTAGCCATAAAGGAAATGTAAATCAAAACCACACTAAGATTTCACCAACATCAAAAACACCACTAACAACAGGTGTTGGCAAGGTGTGGGGAAAAAGGAACCCATGTACACTGCTGATGGGAATGCAAGCTATACAACCACTCTGGAAAAAAATTTGGAGGCTTCCTAAAAATCTAAACATAGATCTGCCATATGATCCAGCAATCCCACTTCTGAGGATATATCCAAAGGAATGCAACTCAGGTTACTCCAGAAGCACCTGCACACCCATGTTTATTGCAGCACTATTCACAGTAGCCAAGTTATGGAAACAACCAAGATGCCCCACTACCGATGAATGGATTAAGAAAATGTGGTATTTATACACAATGGAATTTTACTCAGCCATGAAGAAGAATGAAATCTTATCATTCTCAAGTAAATGGATGGAATTGGAGAACATCATCTTGAGTGAGGTTAGCCAGGCTCAGAAGACCAAAAATCGAATGCTCTCCCTCATATGCGGACTTTAGACCTAGGGCAAATTCAGCAATGTTGTTGGACTTGGGTCACATTATAAAGGAATAGCACACGAGGAAGGTATGGGGATAGGTAAGAAACCCAAAACATGAAAGTATTTGATGTCCTCACTCCAGAAGAATGAATACAGAAAGCTTAAAGAGACAGAGGTCAATATGAGAAGGGAATCAGGAACTAGTGAAAAGGTCGGTTAGAGTTGAATCAACTTGGGGTGTAACACATTTGTACATGGAAGCAATGCTAGGAATCTCTCTGTATAGCTATCCTTATCTCAACTAGCAAAAATGTCTTTCTTATTATTGCTTATGTTTTCTCTTCAACAAAATTAGAGATAAGGGCAGAACAGGTTCTGCCTGGAAGTGAAGGGGGGTGGGGCAGAAATTTAGCTGTGGGGAGTAGGGGAAGAAATGACCCAAACAATGTATGCACATGTGAATAAACGAAAAAAAGAAAAAGAGAACAGAGGAAATGTCCAGAAGGTCACAGTAAATGTGGGTTTTGGAAGGTCGAGGACAGAGCTATAAATCTAGATGAAGTGTCTGTCTACTAGGGATGAGAATTGAAGCTTTGGGGGTGAAAATGAGAGCACTCACAAACACAGTCATATCCGGAACTGAGACCGGATGTTTCACAAAAAGTCTATGAGGATGTAATGGTATGGTGGATGGAGAGGAGTCTGCAAAGGAGAGAATCTTCTTGCTTTGGGGAAGCTTTAATTTATGATAACCTAGAAAATATGGTAAGCTTAAATAGAAAGTACTATGAAAATTAGACCATAGAGACACAGTTATAGGCAAGGTTAAGCCAAAAATATCTCACAATGTATGTAGTTATTTGTTCATATATTTACTTATTCAACATTTTCTGAGTATCCCTTTGGACCAAAAATATGCATGACTATTGAAAAATTCCAGATTGTTCTTAGGAATCTCACTCAATCCTTTGTTGATTTTCCATTTTCCTCATGTTTCCATAGTAAGAGTGAATAGTTGTTAAAGCTTTTCCTCAATTTTGTAATAATTATCATCGATATATGACTATAATAAAATAGTACTTAATACTTGCATCATACTTTATAAATAATCCTTCTAGCAACTTTGTGAGATAGATCATATAAACTGCTATTCTCCCTTACAGATAATGATTGAAAGTACCATGCACAGCATCTTGTAGACAGTAAGCACTCAATAAATATCTATTGGCTGAATCCTACAAACTGGTTATTTTCAAAACTTTCTCAAAAGAGCCATAATGTGATTTTTAAATTTCAGCATTTCTTCCTCTACCCCAAAAGACTCCCATGTTCTAAAAGTTAGAACATGAAGATGAAATATTATCTTCTTTATTAAATCAAAGTAAAGCATTCTTTCTCTTTTCCTTGTCATCACTAAATACTCCCAAACTCCACTTATCCAACTCCAATTTAGATAGCATACCCAAGAGACAACCCTTTTAGGCCTGAGAAACCTATCTCACAAATGAAAACATTCATCTCAGTTGTTATCTATTAACCTCAGCTCTTGTTTTTTCCTGTTCCTAGAGAAAATTTATATACTATAAGTTGATATTAATTGCTTCCAGAAAATTTCCAAGTATTCTTTTCCAGATATGTCAAGTTAAAAAATCCTACAATGATGCATTCTGAAAGACATGATTTTCTAGAATTATCTAAAAGCTCTTATTAAGGTAAATACTGAGATCAATCCTGTGTTAAAGTACTCATATTTCACATTGTATTTCCAAAATTGGTCTGAATATGTCAGTTACAATAGCTCCAACCCATTTGGAGAAAGTACTGTGAAAATTGTCAGTATCATAGACCCTAGATACAGAAGGGTAACACATATCCTGAAAATTCTACCATCTTGTTCTAATTGCAACTAGATCAGATTATCCTGGGATCAAGTGAGATTTCCAGAGTGAGTAGATGCTCTGCCTTATCTACCAATGGATAATTTTAAGAAATAGGCATGCAGTGTTGGAGATGGCAGTTGATGCCTTAATCAAACACAGAAATTGACAACTGTTTTAGTTGATTCCCAATTGCCATGTTTGCAAATAATTTCAAACTAAGTTTCAAAGTTTTTTGTATTGACCAGCATTTATTGGAAAGGGGAAATGATGGGAAATTTGATTCAGGGAAAAATAAGCAATTGTTTCAAATTTGAAAAAAGAATTTCTTTTTAGACTATCTTATTTATCTTGGAGGGTTAGTGGCAATAAGTGGCAGAAATGTAAACTCCTATGCATCAACATAAACAGAGATAACTAGACTCAACTGGTTGTATTAATAGAGAAAATTCTCAAGAGACCTTCATGTATATGGACCCATCCAAATGTTATTTTTGTTGGTGAGTTTTTCCTAGCACTGAGCATTTCTCCAGCCTGCTTTATCTGCAGATTGAATTGCTGTCCCAGACATTTGATCACTTCCTCCAGAGTCAGAGTTGCCTTTGATTTAGGTGACTTACTCAAGGTCACTGAACATGAGTGCAGAGTGGAGACGATTTCCAAAGCTTTTGAGTCCCAGGCTGTTGCTTACCCACTCAATCTCACAGAAGAAAATGTAGAAAACCTGCAGATCTATTTATCTACATATTTTCTCTGGCTGAAACTTTGTATTTATAAAGTGATACTTGTACTCATGTCACAGTCTATTCACACTTCAAAATAGTTCAAAAGACTTTTACTCAATCCTAGACAATTCATGTTTCTAAATTATTCTGGGATTCTATATTTTGACACAGAAAGACCTATAGATTTCACAGTGCAAAAGGCAGCAAAAAAAGTTTGAAAGTGAAAACAACAATAAAAGATATCAGGTATTTTACATGTTTTGGTCAAATTGAGTCATGTAAACTCCCTAGATTGTCCTAAAATGTCACTTTTGTATCTTTTCTCAGGAATAATATAACAATAATCCACCTAACATTTCAGATCTATTTGCTTTAAAGGATACCTGTTCTGACTCTGTGTTTCCTGCCAAAGAAACAGCTCATCTGCAACAGTCTACCTGTATCAGAGTCCAACCAGAAAAACAGAAATCACTGGAGATCTAATTGAAGGAACTTAATTCAAGGTTACCAAGCTATACAAGAGCAAAAGCCAAACAAGAGATGGTGAAGCTAACCAGAGATCAGTACCCTAGAAGAATCATAAAAAGAGGTGGTATTTCCAGGACTCAGAAATTAGACTGTACAGAGGGAGCTGAACCAATGTGATAAGTTGCCTCTGGAAGTTGGAACTACAAAAGATGCTGTCCAGTAGAACCTGGCACCATGGATGAAGCCAGCCACTGCTGGAAATGCCACAGGTCAGATGGACTCTTGGTAGGGATGCTTTGAGTTCCTTTTCTTACCCAGTCTTCCAGAAGGCACTTGCTTTGCAGGAGAACAAGAGTCTGAAAATGCAGAATGAAGAAGTTAAACCTGAGAGCAAATGAGCAGTTAATTGGTTAATTTTCTTACCCATTAAAGTCTGTAGTTTTAAAAAGTCTATTTGACTTCTTCCATAAAGAGATGTTGATTTAATTTTTATGGTTTTTTTCTCCTCCCATCCAAAGTGCATTGGTAGGACTCTAATTTTATTTTATTTTATCTTTTTTATAGACTCTGATTTTAAGTAGATGATAGACCAGAACATTTGGAGAGAGGAGGTTTCAGTGACATCCTAAGATTAGGAAATAACACAAATTTAATAGAAGAAAAATTTTTAGCATTGCCAAGAAGTTCCTCTTCCCCAATCCTGGCCTCTTGGCAGTCATCTGACTATTTTAATTATTAACAGAGAGGAGATTCCAAGATGGTGGCTAGAGGGAGGAAGCAGAAAGCGTGCCCCCCAGAGTAAAATCTTGGAGAGATGCTGGAGATACGCCTTACAAGAAAAAGCACTGAGAAGAGGCAAAACTTTGAACCCTCCACACCTCCAGCCTGCGCACAGCATCTCCACTTCACGTTGAACGGAGAAACCAGGAGGGCTCTTGGACCACCGCCAGATGCCAGTGCCCAAATGGCTTGGGAAGATGCAGACCACAAGGTGAGCTAAATGGTACGCAGTACTCCCACAGATAATCCTGGGACAGATCAGCATAGGCCCCTGGACAGACTGACCCCCACCCAGAGAAAAAAGAAAAAAAAACTGAATAATAAGCAATAACAACAAAAAAGACACGTAGCAAAGAGGGTGGGGCACACTGAGCGCCAAAGGAGGGGGAGGAGAAATCCATCACAACAAGCTGGATGGAGAAGGCAGGAGCGGTGGCACACACCCAGCAACCAGTAGCTCGAAAGCTTGTAAAAGTGACAATGGGAGGAAAACTCCACAAGAGAGGGGGGGAGACCCACCTCCCATGTGAACGTTAAATAAACACGCAGGCCTGAGAAAGCTGGTGCAGTGTCATCTCCCCCAGTGTGTTTGGAAAGGGGAAAGCTTGTAGCAGTGACTTGTGCACAGGAGAACTTTGAGTAAACAAAGCCCTGTGGGGCCAGGGGAGTGTTAAGCTCACCCAGAGATCTGCATAAATAATGCCGCCAGCAACAGCAGGCTGACAGCAGTGGGCAGGAAAGCCACAGCCTCAGATAGTCATTCACAGAACTGTCTCCAAACTCTTTTTTTTTTCTCCCTACCTTTGATGAGAAAACAACCGAACTACACCTGCATGCTGAAAAACATAGTGAAACTGTATTGCATTTGAACTTGGGACACTTTGAGGTGTTTTTTTTATTTTGTTTTGTTTGTTTTGGCTTGTTTTTTTTCTCCTTTGATGAGACAACGACAGAACTACTTCTGAGACACCATCTCCAGAATTGGAGGCTGAGGGACGAACACCAAAATTATTAAGACTGAAACTTTATTGCATTTGAACTTGGAAATTTTTTTTTCATTTATTTATTTTTTTTGTTTACTTTATTTTTTTGTTTTTCAATCCTCTGTCTCTCTAATGCCTGTTCAGCTTACTGTTGATTAGTATACTATCTCTCCCTGTTTAACTCTTTGAAACTTTTGTTTGTTTGTTTTGTTTTTTCTACTTGTTTGTTTGTTTTTCCCTTTTTATTTAACATCTTTGCTCTCCATCTCCTCTCACCCTTCCATTCTAAATATCACCATTGTTATTAATTCAAGCTAGAGAATACTTAATTGCACACAGTTCAGGGACAATAACAACACCAAGGGCAATGAAAGGAAGATAGAAAAAACAGGGAAACCAGTTTCCCCACAGCAAAAAATTAGTACAGGAACCAGAGGAAAATGAAGAAAACAGATACTCAGATCCAGAATCCAACAAAATGAAGATAAACTATGCCAAAGAACCCAGTGAAGCCCACAAGAACAATATAAAAGAAGAAATACTACAGTAATCAATGAGAATTTTATAGAGACAATACTGGATATGGTCAACCAAAATGTATAGGAGACACTCAAGAAATTCCAAGACAACAAAAATAGAGAATTTGAAAAAGCACAAGAAGAAATAAAGGAAACCATAGAAGCACAGTATAAACACCAAAGTGAAACAAAGAACATGATCAATAAAGAGATAAAAGAACTCAGGACAAAAATAGACAACATAAAAGAGGAAGGGACTCAGGATATGGAAAACCTCAGAAAAAAGAATGAAACAGATTTGCAAAACAAAATGGAAGGCCAATCCAGCAGAAGAGAACAAACAGAAGACAGAATCTCAGAACTTGAAGATGAAATGGTAATTAAAGGAAAAACTGAAGAACTATTAGTTAAACAACTCAAGACCTGTGCGAAGAAAATGCAAGAACTCGCTGACTCCATCAAAAGACCAAACTTGAGAATCATGGGCATTGAAGAAGGAGAAGAGGAGCAAGCAAAAGGAATGCATAAAATATTCAACAAAATAATAACAGAAAATTTCCCAAATCTAGAGAAAGATACTCCCATACAGATGCAAGAGGCCTCCAGGACACCAAACAGGCCAGACCAAAATAGAACTACCCCATGGCATATTATCATTAAAACAACAAGTACAGAAACTAGAAAAAAAAATTGAAGGCTGTAAGAGAGAAAAAACAAATAACATACAAAGGTAAACCTATCAAAATCACAGCAGACTTTTCAACAGAAACATTAAGAGCAAGAAGAGCTTGGGGTGAGATCTTCCAGGCACTGAATGAAAATAACTTCAACCCCAGGATACTCTACCCAGCAAAACTATCATTCAAAATAGATGGAGCAATAAAAGTCTTCCATGATAAGCATAAACTAAAACAATATGTGACGAAAAAGCCATCACTACAAAAGATTCTTCAAGGGATTCTGCACACAGAAAGAGAAACCTAACATAACCATGAAAGGGCAGGAAGCACCAAACAACAGCAAAAGAAAAAGCAAGAAAGTAGAGAGTAACCTCAACTTAGGTACACACAATCAAACCTTCAAACAACTAAGACAACTAAATGGCAGGAATCACCACATACCTATCAGTACTAACACTTAATGTTACTGGACTTAATTCCCCCATCAAAAGGCACCATTTGACGAAATGGATTAAAAAGGAAGATCCAATAATTTGTTGCTTACAGGAGACTCTTCTCACTGACAGAAATAAGCACAGGCTTAGGATGAAAGGCTGGAAGAAGATTTACCAAGCCAATTGCCCCCAAAAACAGGCAGGAGTAGCAATATTTATCTCTGACAAAGTAGACTTCAAACCTACATTGATCAAACGAGATAAAGAGGACATTCCATACTAATAAAAGGGGAAATAGACCAAAAGGAAATAACAATTATCAACCTAAATGCACCCAATGTCAACACACCCAATTTCATCAAACATACCCTGAAGGACTTAAAGCATATATTAACTCCAACACAGTGGTCGTGAGAGACTTTACCACCCCATTATCATCAATAGATAGGTCATCCAAACAAAAAAACAATAAAGAAATCCTAGATCTAAAATATACAATAGATCAAATGGACCTACTTATGTCTATAGAACATTTCATCCAACTTCTACACAATATACATTCTTCTCAGCAGCCCATGGAACCTTCTCCAAAATAGTTCATATCCTAGGGCACAAAGCAAGCCTCAGCAAATATAAGAAAATAGAAAGTATATCATGCATTCTATCTGATCACAATGCAATAAAACTAGAATTCAACAACAAAAGTAAAGACAAAAAACATGCAAACAGCTGTGAAATGAGTAACTCATTGCTTAATGAACAATGGGTCATTGATGAAATAAAAGAAGAAGTTAAAAAGTTCCTGGAAGTCAATGAAAATGAAAACACAACCTACCGGAACCTATGGAACACAACAGGCCACGAATAGCCAAGGCAATACTCAGTCAAAAGAACAATGTTGGAGGTATCACGATACCCAACTTCAAACAATATTACAAAGCAATAACAATAAAAACTACATGGTACTGGCATAAAAACAGACATGAAGACCAGTGGAACAGAATAGAGGACATGGATATGAAGCCACACAACTATAACCAACTTGTCTTTGACAAAGGGGGTAAAAATATATGATGGAGAAAAGACAGCCTCTTCAACAAAAACTGCTGGGAAAACTGGTTAGCAGTCTGAAAAAAACTGAAACTAGATCCATGTATATCACCCTATACCAATATTAACTCAAAATGGATCAAGGATCTTTATATCAGACCCCAAACTCTAAAGTTGATACAGGAGAGAGTAGGAACTACTCTGGAATTAATAGGTATAGGTAAAAATGTTCTCAATGGAACCCCAGCAGCACAGCAACTAAGAGATAGCATAGATAAATGGGACTTCATAAAACTAAAAAGCTTCTGCTCAACAAAAGAAATGGTCTCTAAACTGAAGAGAACACCCACAGAGTGGGAGAAAACATTTGCCAGCTACACATCAGACAAAGGACTAATAACCAGAATATATAGGGAACTTAAAAAACTAAATTCTCTCAAAATTAATGAACCAATAAAGAAATGGGCAAGTGAACTAAACAGAACTTTCTCAAAGAAATTTAAATGGCCAAAAAATACATGAAAAAATGCTCACCGTCTCTAGCAATAAAGGAAATGCAAATGAAAACCACACTAAGATTCCACCTCACCCCTGTTAGAATAGCCATCATTAGCAACACCACTAACAACAGGTGTTGGCGAGGATTCAGGGAAAAAGGAACCCTCTTACACTGCTGGTGGGAATGTAAACTTTACATCCACTCTGTAAAAAAATTTGAAGGCTACTTAAAAAGGTAAACATTGATCTACCATATTATCTAGCAATACCACTCTTGTGGATATACCCAAAAGATTGTGACACAGGTTACTCCAGAGTAACCTGCACACCCATGTTTATTGCAGCACTATTCACAATAGCCAAGTTATGGAAACAGCCAAGATGCCCCAGCACTGACGAATGGATTAAGAAAATGTGGTATCTATACACAATGGAATTTTATGCAGCCATGAAGAAGAACGAAATGTTATCATTCGCTGGTAAATGAATGGAATTGGAGAACATCATTCTGAGTGAGGCTAGCCTGGCCCAAAAGACCAAAAATCATATGTTCTTCCTCATATGCAGACATTAGATCAAGGACAAACACCACAAGGGGATTGGACTTTGATCACATGACAAAGAGAGAGCACACAAGGGAGATATGAGGACAGGTAAGACACCCAAAAAACTAGATAGCATTTGTTGCCCGCAATGCAGAGAAACTAAAGCAGATACCTTAAAGCAACTGAGGCCAATAGAAGAAGGGGACCAGGAACTAGAGAAAAGGTTAGATCAAGAGGAATTAACGTAGAAGGTAACACACATGCACAGGAAATTAATGCAAGTCAACTCCCTGTATAGCTATCCTTATCTCAACTAGCAAAAACCCTTGGTCCTTCCTATTATTGCTTATACTCTCTCTTCAACAAAATTGGAGATAAGGGCAAAATAGTTTCTGCCTGGTAGCGAGGGAGCAGGGAGAGAGAGGGAGGGGCTGAGGGGGTAAGGGAGTGGGTGGGGGAAGGGGGGAGAAATGACCCAAACATTGTATGCTCACATAAATAAAAAAAATTATTAATAGAGGCATTTTCTTTAGAGACTGAGGATATGATGATGACTTTTTATATGTATAACAACTTGAACATTATTTCAAGGCATTTCCCTCCACATTCTAAAACCTGACGATGTACCTTTAGGGAGGAAAGGTATTGCTCTATTCATAGCTGGCTTTTAGCGAGCTCCTTTGTAACTCTTCTAAGAACCATAAAAGGTCTCCAAGTAAGAGATAATGTGATAGGACTTTAAACAATGTCCTGGAACAAGGAAGAGTTAGGTGCTGAATGCTGTGTATACATTGTCACAATCCAGAATGTATTTAGACATAATGTCCTAGATATTCCCTGAGAAATATAAAATGTACATGTGTGATAGGCCAGAGCATTTTAGAGTATACATATACAAATATTAAAAATGCCATAAAAGTGGAGAAAAACTCTTATAAGAATGAATTCTATTCATCCCCTTTCTGGCTCTTTTAAAGGTATGATCTTGATTCGTTAAGAGTAGAAATTATACCTTCATTGGTGTCTATGTTGAATTATGTAGTGGTCTTCATATGCTAGAAGTGAAGCTTCCAGATACAGCTCCTTTTCTAGAAACACATAATGAGTCCATAATAGACAGTTCATACTCTTCTCGTCTGAATTATGTACCTATATACCAAATTTTATAATTAAAAACAATATTGTAAAACATGATTGCAATCTCTGCCACTAAAGTGTCATCAACAGGTCATACAACATCAGAATGAACAGGCTCTTAGGACTTCCCCATTCCAACTCTTCATGTTATACAGGGGCACTGGCACCTTATGAAAGAATACAACTTGCCTTCTACTGTTCATTGCCGTCTTTCACATTCCCAGCTCCTCCTATCTATACTTGAAAAACAATGTGCTTGGCCATCAGTTTACCTCTCTATTACAGCAAATTTATAATTTATGAGGCTTTTCAACTTTCTACTGACCTTTGATTAAAGATAGTAAGTGACCAAGTCCACAAATAATGAGAATAAATACTTATCAGTGCAGTATTATTTTCTCTTTGATTACCAAATGCTATTGGTTGCTGGCTCTTGAGAAAGACTGCTTGAATTCAAACTCTGGTTCATAAGGGCCAACTTTTACAGCTGTCATATTTCTCTAGGCATCATTTTATCTGTAACAAGGATAATCAGAAAACTACTTTATTATGAGGACTGAATGAGTAGAAATGTGTGAAAAGGTCTTAGGGATAAATAAGTTCTTAATAAATTCTGGCTATTGTCATGAAATTCTTTGGACTCTAAGACCACTGGAAACTTCACATGTACAGAAATTAAAATATAAAACATTGCACTAATCATAGCAATTGCAAATACTAAAATTTGTATCTGTTAAAATTTTTAGCTGATAAAAGCTAGCCAGAAAATATTTCCATGTAAATTCAGTTATGAGACAGCAGCTGTATAATATATGATTTATTCTTTATCAATAAAGAGTTCATAATAAGTTAAAATGGATTGCTAGAAACAATCCTGAAGCAGGACTATACAAAAGAGCAACATATAAATTCTTTAAAGCTTGTAGCCAAAAGCCCAAAACCTGTCTAGATCAGAACGTTATCAGCCAACCCTTCGCAGAACACTCTGAAGTGCCTGAGGTTGTTGCAGGTGCTGTGATGAAAAGGAAAATCCCACTCTGCCTCTTTAGAAGCAGGGATTTTACTCAGATCTTTTTTCTTTTTTTCCTTTTATGATTGGATTTACTTGTTATCTTCATCTCGGCAGAATGCAGTTACATAGATGCCTGTGACTTCTTTGCAGTCTGCTTTTCCCTTCAGGGTTCTTAAAGTCTTAAATCATAAAGAGGGAAACTGTTGAAACTGTTTCACTCAATCTTGAGATTTTTTTAAATTACTTTTGCTTGGGGAAAATGCATTTATTCAAGCATAGTCTCGTCAGCATTCTAGAAAATGTGATACCATTTTGCACTGAATTTTTTAAATACAAAAAAAATTGGCCAATCAACAAATATAACTTCTTGTGATTCTGTTCCAATAATCTTGGCGAATTGTTATACTGTAAACCCAGAAAATTAACATTGCTAGATAAACAGTCTGACTGTATCTGGCGCAATCAAGGTTTCAAAGTGAGAAAATGTAGTTTCCTAAGGCCTCTGACAGAAAGCCACTTTCAGACCTTTTCAAAGGTTATCAGAAGTCATTACTTGAGATTGACTATGGCATGAACAAAAAAGGTTTGAAGTCTTGTTTATAGTTAGCCTGTGGCTCTGTGTTAGCAAGTTCTCTCTTAAATGATCAGTATTTGAGTTCTGGGTGCTAATGAGCGAAGGTTAGCCAGAGGGAATATGGATGAAGACAGCAAAAGACTAAATCATTCTCTACGGAGGGGAAAGAAGTATTAAAATAAAATCTCAATAATTTTTAGAAGTCAAATTATGTTTTTAATCAATGCCTGCTAAATAAGCTAAGAAGTTAGTCCTACTGACGTTCCCAGCTGTAAGAGTAGAAGTCTGGTTTCACATTTGCATGATTTTGAAGGTCAAATGCCTGCTATCCAAGTCTTACTGATCCATATGGACTAGAAATGCCACAATATGCAATCATCATGAAGGCAGATTGTCTCCTGTAAATCTGTCCTTTCTGTAACACATTCAAAATGTACCGTATTGGCTGGATTATAAATCCTTTCAGGAAATGTGTGCACATTTGTAGAAGCAGCTTCACATTGATGGATGATCGTGTTGGTGTTCAGAGAATCCTTAAAATAATTTATCATATGTATAAATCTGGTTTTGCATGTGTCTGGATTTCCTGAGGCCAGGTATATCTCTAACACAAAATTCTTTTTCCAGAAGTGAATGAAGCCATCTTTAAGCAGCTACCCATATTTTCTACAGATTTGGGACCTGAGAATTGTGTATTATTCTGGATGTAAACTTTACTTGCTAATAGAAATTCACTTGAATGCATTCTTAAAGCTCAAGAATGCATTTATCAAAAATGTATCTGGTATATTTAAAATATCACTCATTTTACAATAATATACACTTTTCAAATGCAACCATTGCATGAAAGACAGACAAATGAACTTGATCATGATTTCAAATCATTGTGTTTTGGAAAATTCTTTGGTTTGTACTAAACATTATTAAACCCAAAATGTTCCATTATTCTCTAAGCAAATTCTCTCACTTTACCTAAAAAAAATATCCTTTCTTCTGTCTTAGACACCATCTACCTTTTACAGCACTGATGAGAGTAGCATTTTCCCCCTCACAAATAGATAAATGCATTTCATGGACACTCAATAACTACTTTAAAACAAGTGAATTCTAATTTCAATTGTTTGAAAATATTACAGGGCATCAGAATCAGGAGACACTACTTTCTAAGTAAGTATCTTTACTTAGCAGATAGAGAAACTGAAGCCCAAATTGAAGTGAGCAAATAAAACCAAATGCTGAGTCTGTGGCTACCCCAGAGCTAGAGCCAGAGCTCAGAGTTGACTCAGATTACCATATGTGCTTCCCTACTGAGGAGAGGAGGATGCCTCTCACTCTAGTAGAAAAGTAGGAGTGAAGCTAAATAGATGTTTCAGATGTTGTTGTTTTTGTTTCTTAGTTTGTTTTGTCCAAC
Source organism: Castor canadensis (assembly GCF_047511655.1). Taxonomy (NCBI): domain Eukaryota; kingdom Metazoa; phylum Chordata; class Mammalia; order Rodentia; family Castoridae; genus Castor; species Castor canadensis. Next base: position 89,127,517 of record NC_133394.1, read on the forward strand.
TGATGTCTTGTTTTACACTCTAATTAGTTTACTTATGGCATTTCCCAGAAAGTAAGATATCATTCATTCATTTATTCATTCAGTCCACAAACATTTCTTGAGAATTGGATATATGACAGGCACTCTGGTGGGTGAGTCAAGAGAATTTACAGCCTAGTAATGTAACCTAACATACAGCAACATAAGCACAGATGAACATAGAGATTCCTAATAGAATCTTGTCCTGTGTTTCTCCAGGTAACCTTAAAGTAAGATGCAGACCTGGTCTTGACCTCAGTTCCACCATTTACCTTGCTAGCCTTCAGGAAAATTACTAGATCTCTGTCCTATCTCCTTCTAATATGTAATATTATAGTACTTACCTCATAGAATTCTGGAATGAGCTGCGCTCTTGGGCTAATAAATTGACACAACTCCAAGATTTTTGAATCAGGCTAACCACATAGGAAGTGATAGAATTGTTATTATTACTTTTGCTACCATCAAAGGTAAAAGTCCTCTCCATAAGACAACTATGGTCTGAACTCCAGTTCATGCTATGTTAAGCCCTCCCAATTCCTCTACTGACCTGTTAGTTCCCACAACATTATCTAATTTCAAGATACATTTTAATGGCTATTTCTGCAAACAGAACATCTAGCAGTTTGGTGATGAAATCAGGGCAGTTTGAGATGTCGCACACTAACTAGTTACACTGCACAAAGCCTAACAGTTTGCTTTCTGTTTTTAAAGAAGCGTTTGGTTTAGCCATACTTGTGGCAGCACATGTAATTGAAAAGAGGCATATGGAGACCAGCATGTGAAGCCTAACAAACACTTCAGAGTGGCTTAAAAACTATGCTAATCCATTTGGAAAACTATGTTTTTTAAAAAAAAAAAAGAAACTCCTCAAACCTAAGGTGATTTTTAAAGAAATGTAATCATTGTTGACATTATCCAACACTGGTTTTATTTCCCTCTGTCTTGAAAAAAATGTTTGAAATAAAACTGAAAAATATAAAAAAAGGATGGAATGAGAAACAGCCATGACTTGTAGTTTTGTGGCTCAGAAATGAATTCTTGATGGAGGTAAGCCAGACACCAGCCCATGGTCAGGATCAGAGGGTAGACTGACTCCTTCATGACACAAAGAAGCGACATGAGCTCACAACACTCCTCCCCCTGTAAGAAGACGCCGAGCATTACCTGAAAACAAGGAAGGCATCAGATGAACAGACCTTTGTAACAGAATGTGCATATGCCAAGACAAAAATACACGACAAGCTTCTGGTGCTGGCATGCTGACAATATGAGCAAGCTGTCTTAGTAGTGATTTTGCAAATCATTTGAGTTTAAATTCTATATAGGCCGTAGGGCCCCTGGAGCATCACTTGCTATATTTGGCCTTCTCATTTAACTATGTTTGGAATAAATAGGCTACGGATAAAAATCATGCCCTTTAAGAGTTTTGCATACACCAACTAGTTCTGCATATGCACCCTAGGTGAACTGAGTGACAGATTCAAGTCTTTGGGTGCATACACACGTGCACATGCTTTCTGAATGTATTTTTAAGTTGTTTTCCTGTGTGACTTTCTTTCTCTCTCTCTCTCTCTCTCTCTCTCTCTCTCTCTCTCTCTCTCACTCACTCTTTTTTAAGTTCAGCTCCCTGGCACTTAGTAACCCACAAGCTGCTGTTTCTTATTCCAAAGAGGTTCAGCTCGATGGAGGGGCCAAGAAAAATGAGCCCAACTGATGATTGCAATCTCAAAAGAAAATATGCTTTTTATCAGAGACCACATGTTGCCAATGCCAATTAAAGTGAAGCTGGGAGATTTCATCAGATCCCAACCTGGAGAGGAGAGATTGTGTGCCAAGTATAAGAAAGGAAAAGGATGCTTCAAGTAGACGTACCTGAACATCCATTTGAGGTAAAATCTAAAGCTGTAAGGTGGAAAGTGTAGCAAATATTGCAAACTGAGCAATTTGTTAAGCATCTAGGGAATAAGATGCACAAAGGCCATGGCATGTATTTTGATTTAAGCTGCCCTAGATGAAATTCTGGCTCTGCTACTGGCTACACAAAGCATCTTCACATGTCTGAGCCTTAGGTTCCTCATTTGTAAATCAGGAATCACTGGACTTTTCAGATTCAAAAACAATAATGTGGATTAAGATACCAGTTCCATAACATTTCTGTGATAAACTGAAAAAGAGAGAAATTAACTGATTAATTTGTAGATAAATGCATCAATAAGGAAATCATGTTCCTCTTCTGAAGTGTTAAGGGCAACAATATAGACACATCTTGCAAACATAGTAAATATTCTTTTCATTATTGTAGCATCTTTCAAAATTTGACAAGGAGTATTATAATGATGTGGCATGTTCATATAGTTTTATCCCTTCCATCAATTAATATCATATCCATGTAATCATCTGATTGCATCCTATCAAAAGATGTCATTGTTTCCATTAGCTTGAGTACAAGAGATCAAGGTGAAGTTTCACCTTGGGGTTACGGTCATGGTCCCCATCATTGCAAGAATCAAGTAGGAAGAACCATTCCAAATTGCTTGTATCTGTCATATGGTAAAGGTTAGTTCCTTTCTCCTTTTCTCTCTACTTAGTTTAGTAGCTTTTATATTTTAAGAACTACTAAATTTTTTACCTAAATGGACTATTTTGTCCTAAAAGATGGGCATAAGAGTGGAAATTCACAAAGGGAAGTTTGAGAACATTTTTGGCTTTCCCAAGTGCTGAACTTGAGATAGTTTTTAGGACTTTGTGGAAGTAATTATTTAAAAAGTTATACTATGCAGGATGTAATTATGGCATGAAAATCAGGCAGTAAGCATGCATTTTAAAATATTTTCTTTATGTAAACCTACCACTCCTCTTTTCTAAGTTTATAGTGAATATAAACAGATACTTTTACTGTATCCACACATCATGTATTTGAATATTGTATTTTACTAATTTTGAGGCTCTGGAAATTGTTCATTTTTTTCCTAGAAAGTGTCACCATAAATAACTACAAAATAAAAGACAAAAGTTCACTTGAGATTTTCATTATCTTTGTAGATACATTCTTTTAAACCAATTAAAGAGTTTGGGGTATCAAGTAGCCTAACACCAGACTTCATGTCTTCAGCAGGTCACACATGTACAAACCTCACAAAGGCAGTAGCAGTGAAAAACAGTGAATGAAAATGTTTTGTATTACTGTGTACTGTGAATACTCATGTTTAGTAATAGATTGATGGATCCACGTATGTGTGCACCCATGAAAATAAGCTACATTCTGGTCAGATAAACCCTTCAGGAACTCATAACAGCCACATCTAGATTGATTGAATGGTATATTATAATTTTATCTTTGCATGTACCCAACTTGAGCCTATGCTTATGGAAAAAAACCAGCTGTTTCTTCCCATGACTAATTCAGATAAATAGTATGAATGGAATTTATATTGTTTCCCTAAGAATGTTTTAACACAATGTCAAAAAGCTGGAACTATGTGGGAAGAGGCATAACACACCCTGAAGAATTCATATAATAGAAAAATACAGTATAACTTCTCAGTCAAGCAGATGATGTTCTTTTCACAAAAAGTTGTAGCTTAGCACTACTATTTTTAATTCTCTGAGCTTGTAACTCTCTGTCTTCACACTCATGGATAACAGAGCAGAACACACAGGCAAATTGACAAAATGTACATGATTATTACAATTGAGTCTAAACATGAGGATTTTTAAATGTGCAAAAATTTGAGCCGTGTTTCACCAAAGAAGATATTTTGATGACAAATAAGCATCAGAAATTATGCACAACATCATTAATCATTAAGGAAATAAACATCAAAACCATTAAGAAATACCACTACACATAGAATAGCTCAAAAAAATGTTGACAGCTGGGCACCAGTGGCCTAACTACTCAAGAGGCAGAGGTCAGAAGGATCTTAGTTGGAGACAAGCCTGGGCAAGTTCATGAGATCCTATCTTGAAAATACAGAAAACAAAGGCTGGTGGAGTGGCTCAAGTGGTATAATGCCTACTTAGCAAGTGTGAAGCCCTGGGTTCAAACCAAAATAACACCAAAAAAACCAAATAAATAAAATGTTGACAATACCAAGTGCTGATGAAAATTCATTGTTGAGGAGTAACTACAACTCTCATGCATTTCTAGTGGGAAGAAAAATAGCAGTCTCTTTAAAACTAGTTTGCCAGTTTTTTAGATTTTTCTCTTTTTTTTTGTATAAATTAAACATACATTTACCACATGACCCAAAAGTTCTACTGCTTTTTTAAATTTTCTTATTATCATATTATTGTTGTACTGATGGTACATTGCAACACTTAGAAAAGTTCTTACAATATATCATAGTTGAATTCACCTCTGCATCATTCTCCTTTATCCGCCCCCATTCCTGGAATAGTTTCAACAGATCTCATTTTTCCCTTTTTCAAACATGAGTACATAATATTTCTACTACATTCACCCTTCTACACCTTTTCCTTATATCCTCCCCCCTCCCACTGGTACCAACCCCCAGACAGAACCTGTTTTTACCTTCACCAACAGTCCTACTTCTAAAAATAAAAACCTATTCACAAAAATATCTTTACATTTATGTTTATAACAACTATATTTTTAATCTTTAGTAACTAGAAACAATGCAAATTACTTAATCTGGTGAGGATAATCTCTGGTGTAGTCATACAATGAAATACTCAGAAATTGCCACACACCCACAAACACATTTGTATGCACCTTTGCAACTACGTGGCTGAATCTTAATTCAAAAACATTAAGGTAAGTGAAAGAAGTTATGTACAACTGCTATGATTCTATTTGTCTGACATTCTCTGGCCCTTCTGCTGCCATTTTTGTGGAAAAGACAAGCCATCATTATTAGAGGTTAAGCATAAGAGGAGGAATTGACTACAAATGACAGCTGAAGGAATTTGGGAGGAGTATTGCAACTATTCTATCTTGATTGTAGCAATGAATACATGACTCTATGTATTCATTCAGACCCAGAGATATACATAAAATTATGGAATTTTCTTGAATATAAATTTAAAAACTTAAAGGAAGGAATTTTAAAATGATAGTCCTGCAGTATGATGTTTAATTTTTTCCTTCATTTTCAAAATTGTACTGCAATGTGATTGAAATACTTTTTAAGTATTTTTAAGTAATTCTTAGCTATATTTATTATATATGAAAGGATTGTATGATAACACTTTAATCAATGGTCATGGGCCATTTGGTCTTCCTCATAAGTCAACCTTTCTTTTGCTTTTGCAAAGTTAGAGGCTATTTGCAACTAAGTCCATATGGCTTCAAAACAAATGAACAAGAACAAAAGTCAACAAACCATATCTTTTCTCTGTACCACACCCACCTGTTTAATTGCTATATCTAATAAAAATATAATTATCCCCTATCTGGTCCTTCTTTAACTCAAGCTATTTGCACCTCTCCCCTTTGCTCTCCCTACCCATACTCATATACATACACATACTAAAACAATGCCACATACACTGAGACACCTTGACCTGACAAACTCCTGCAGATCATTCTATAGGATCTCCAAAGTTTTACCAAAAGACTCCTTCTCTTTGCCTATCTGGCACTGAATTTATCACATTATATTGTATCATGTTACATTAATAAATTTTTCAGATGACTTTAATCACCAACTAGAATGCAATTTTTTAACAGCAATTTATCTGATATATTTTTATACCCCAGTTAATAAGACAAAAGCCTGACACTTGACAACTACTTGATACATCATTGTTCTCGCCTAACTGAAAAAAACTATCATTTGGGGATAGTCTACTCATAATTTTAGTCTCATAGCCAATATTTTTATAAGGGAACATATCACTTGTTAAATAATAGGATGGTTACTACATGTTTTGTTTTAGATTCTTACAGACATATACCTTGCTTGGTTCATTTGTTGAATATTTAGGATGGACAGCATAGTACATGTCAAGAAAATTGTGTTGTAATAAGCCTTTCGATGATGCTCACAACCTGGCTGCTTTCTAAGACCTTGTTAGTTACATTATTTTACTATTTCTTGAGAAGAAATTCCTAATAAACTAGATAAAACTGGCTCAAATTTCATAGACATGAATACAGAGATTTTGTGGAAATTGTATCATTTACTTTATAGGTAATGTGTTTATCAGTTTCTTGTCACCGTGACATCTACCTAAGAACAACTTAAAGGAAGAAAAGATTTATTTTGGCTCATAGTTACTGAGGTCACTTAGCCCCATTGTTTCTGGAGCTGAGATAAGGTAGAGCATCATGACAGTGAGCAAAACTACTCACCTCATAGCAGCCAGAAAGCAGAGAGAGGAAGAGGCCAGGGATAGATAAAGGCACAAACCTAGTGACCAATTTCTTCCAATCAGGTTCTACCTTCCAGTTTCCATCACCTCCCAATAGTTCATTTAATTAAGAAGCCATCAATGGATTAACCCATTGGTTAGGACAGAGCCCTCATAATCCAATCACTTACAAAAGGCCCAACCTCTGAACATTGCATTAGGACCAAGCCTTCAACATATGTGTCTTTTTGGAGTATACTTTATATCCAAACCATAAGAGGTAAATCTTCTGGCCTCCCCAAGGACATATGATCATGAGCTCATAAACCAAAATAAATATGAAAAAGCTATCATTTTAATCCCAAGATTTTTTTTAATCATACAAATTTTACATGTACTTTACCCAGTTAGCTGGCAACAGAATTGTAGTCAACACCTATAGTCACTGAAACATACATAACTGAATTATTCTTTTGAATTTTAAAAGCGAAAAATAAGAATGTATCACTGCACAATGAAATAGCTACATTTTGTAAAACAGAGACTATTATATTAATATAATACAGTCATAATTTTTACTTTAGTGCTGTCCAACATCAAGTATAGAATAGGAATGATAGCTTTCTTAACTTGATTTACTAATAAATAATGTTTTCCAAAGTATTAAAGGTAAAAAGCTTAAGGAAGTTTAAAGGCATTGCTAAGATACAATTTCTACAATAGAAGCATTCTTCATCAAAGAAATCAGTTCAAACTTATTCAGAGAGGCAAGGAGAAATCTAATATTTTACCAACATCTGCCTCCATGGTAAACAAAGAAGGGCTCAAGTTGCTAGAATTATTAGAGTCTGGATTATCCAAAACACAGAAAATTCATATTTAAATTGAGTCTTTGCATTCTGTGACCCATGTTGTCAACAAAGATGACTTACAAGTTAGTTAGCAGTACATTCTTTCAACAATAGGTGGGTAAAGAACTACAGCATGAACAGAGCACTCCCTGCTCACCTCACAGAAACATCCACTCAGTGTGACACTTGCATTTGACCCATAACCATAGACTTTCACCTGCTACAGGGTGACTCCATTAAAAAGAAATACCTGTCTGTTCCATCCCAGGCTTCCTGGGTCTAGCAACACAGTTTGCATTAAAGGTATTACAAAAAGACTCAATCACTTGTCCAAAAGGGGTAATGAATTGAGAAGTACTATGGAGGTAAAGACAGCATCTCTATGGATAACAAAAGCACATCAGGATCAATTCAAAAGACTAGAAGTGACAAAGCCAGTCTCTATTGATCACCAATTACCTCTAACAAAAATAGCACCAGGCTTTCCAGAGAGACATACATCCAGCTAGGTCTTCAAGCCTCAGCCTGAGTGCACATCTTCCAAGCCCCATTGCCCTTGGGTATGAACTCCTGCAGAGACAATGAATCTCAAGTCTAAGCAATTCATATTCTCTTGGTTAAAAAATTCAAAAGGATTTTTCTGTCACTGTCTCTTTGTGTAAGAAATACATTTCTTTTCTCTCTCTTTTTTTTCAGTATAGAAATTGGATTAAACAGCATGCTTTGCAAACAACAGATATGAATGCTAATTAAAGGACAGACTGCACAGCCACTAAAAAAACAGCTTTGCATAAGTCTTATTTTGTCTCAAATGTGATGTCAGGGACTTGGTCAGACAGAGCTGTGTCAGCTCTGTTCACTACAGATAGATCACAAGCAAATAGTCTTAGCAAAGAAATTTAAGCAATCATTAAACTTAAGCAATGATTTCCTTACATTTCTATCATGATTTGTAATGGACGATTTGTATGGGTAAAAGCTAATGTTTTGATTACAGATTCCAGCAATGGAAGTGTTAGAAAATCTTGGGTTTCTTCTGAGAAAGGCAGACGTATAATGCTAAGATGTGATCTGACTGCGGAAGTTAAAATATGCTTTTTTATTATCACTCACTGGGACAAAAAGTATACTCAAGAAACAATCTTAACTTTAGAAGTATGAACAAAATAAAAGCATAAATGCATTATAATCTTGACATTTACTAACTTTTCTATAATTTGGACATCATCTATTCATTCAATTGGCTGATATTGAATATATCAATGCTTGGGCTTTTTACCGAGAACTCAAAAGTGAATCAGTCATGGTGTCCAATCCCAAAGTATCATATGCTAGGGTGGATGAATGATACTTTTACAAATGGGTACAAAGAAAGGCAATAAAAGCAACGATAATTAAGTGCACTAAGACTTCTGAGCATCTTCTTTCATCAAAGAAGTTGTGTGTGTGTGTGTGTGTGTGTGTTGATGTGGCTGCTGGGAAAGGAAGGGTATTGATCAGGCAACAATACATGGTCAAGGCACAATGGTTGTGGCACAAAATTGGAGCAGTGTGTCAGATCTACATGCAATCTGTTGAGTGTGCAGAATTCTGAAGGGCACTGCAAGAGCTAATGTTGAGACCATAGGCAGCAGCTAGATTAGGAAATACTGGGCATGAAATGCTAAGAAAAGTAGGCTGTTCTCTAGGTCAGGAAACTGGTATCTAATGGAGCCCCCAGTGAAGGAAGAAAAGCCTCAGAAGAGTCTGTCTTGCTCTTCAACAAATAACTGTCTTATGTTCACTCTATGTGTGTCAGGCAATGTTCAGGACAAAAGGGATACAATATTGAACTAGATCACTAAGATCTTCTTCCTTGTACAGTGATTGATGATGGATAATTTGATGATTTTTATGTAGGATGTTAAAACTTTGCCTGCTAAATGTAGGATGGGTTTGATGGGGTGAAGATTAGACACAGGGAGAAAATTAGGAGGCTCCTGAAGTCACCTCAGTCTCATAGTGAAAGATGGTAGTAATAGTGGATTGAGGGGATGGATTCTAAAAGTATTAGAAAGTAAAATCAACAGGACATGATTTCTAGGAGTAAGAGTAGAATTAGGAAAAGTGAGGGAAGGAAAAGGATTAGAAGGAAACCCAAGTTTCTAGTTTGGGTTAGTGGATAGTCAGTGACCAAGATAAATAATACATTAGAGATAGCCAATCTTTATCCATGACCAGATATGAAAGGAATAAGAAAAATATAGCATCAAATGTAGAATTATATGTATTACCTACATTACATGTAGCAATTAAAATCAAGATGGACATACGAATCTACAGTGTGCCAGAAAAAAATAAAACATTGAATGATATACCAATAGAATTATAGAAACAGGACATTTCTACTTTGTCACATAAGTAAAATGTACTACCACTTTAACAGTGGATCTAAATGAAGGATTGCAAAAATTCTAAAATTTTAAATTTCTTTCATCACTACATCTTCATTTCTATGTTGGTCATTGTTCATGGTAACCCTAGCACAAACTAATCATGGCTCAGGTAAGAAAATGAGGCAACTGACACTCTATTTTCCCCTGCCAATAACTCAGGAGGGGAGGAATCCACAAATTAGGCTGACACATGGTGTCTAGGAAGAATTAATTCCCACTCGATTCTGGGCAGATTTACAAGCTGGGCTCCATCCATAAAGGCCGATGGGAATTCTGGGGTTTGGTTTGTGTGGTGATATTTTCTGTTGCCATCCACAAGCAGACATAAGAATACTGATGGCTGCAGAACACCTTGTTGTTTTGCTGTTATATTATTCAGAGACACTTGGGAATTATTCTCCATTTGGAGTTTTCTTAACCTGCATTGCATAGTTTTCCTGTATTTGTTATGTTGATATCTTCTGGCAAGAGCATTTAGACATTTATTGTAAGAGTTTTATCAGGGTACAAAAATATTTTGGATATGCCAAATCAAATTAGAGTGTACTTGAATAGTCATCATCCATCCTTTACTCACAATTAGCGTTCATTATACAGCAGCAGAAAGATTTATGTTAGGATTAATAGACATCATGAAAAAATACATATATTTTAAATGTTTCCTGGTAAAACCAGTACCACATAAGAAGCAGTTATTCAGCATAGCTGGATTAATTAATTGTGCACACAGTACTCTCCCAAGTATTCCTAACACATATTGACTGGAATTCAAATTAGCTTAGGCAAAATGGCAAAATAGACCAAATTTTATCTTCTAATTTTCTTGTTTCCAATTTACTCTCATTCATTCAAAATTTATTTATTGAGTACCACTAGACACTACTCTAATAAAAAAAAGTCCTACCCTCATGAAGATTACTTCAGTTTTCTTCCAACTCCACTAATTCCCAGCCTTAGTTTATTCCCTGGCTCTAATTTTCTAGAAATACAAAGTTCGAACTATTCACCTTTCTCATTTCTCTATCAAAATGTATCCCATTCATTAATGATTATCATATCTCAGGAAGCTTCCAGAAAAGGTACCTTATTTAAAAGTCATTTCTAAAACACTGGGAAATTCAGTTATGTGTTAGGTTGATGTAGAAATATTTGAGGATTGGAGTCCATATCAAATTATGACATTTGGACACTGTAGCTCCTGCAGGAAGAGGATGAGTTCTGAAGCCACAGACAGAGGTGTAAGTCCCAGCTACAACCCTTGCTAAAGCTCTGACCAAACTTTCCTGAGGCACATTTTCCTAGACTTCACTAGTAAATACTGATAAAGGGTTAGAGATAATGTGTGTTTAGTGACTGGCACTAGTAAATGGTTGATAGGTAATTATTCTGATTTTATTTCCTTAAGATTGAAATTAAGAGATGACCTACCATCAGTTTCATTTATTCAGTGACTACATTGTATGTAAATTTGTCTTTGGGTTCATGGAACTATCAAATGCCATTAAGATCTATTCATTTTTGAAAGGGAAGAACTATTTTAAAACTTTTAAATAATTGCAGAGAAATTAGATATTCAGTACAAAGAACTTTTTATTTAGATATTCAGTACAAAGAACTTTTTATTTTTCTGAACCATTCACACTACCTCATCTGTTCCCCAGTTTGGTCATGTTCATTATCAACTTGTCAGAGTGACCCTCTCAAAAGCTTACTTCACTCCTATGTTTATAAAATCCTGCCTACTGCCCTGCCATAGAACAGGAAGCCCCATATGTGGTGCCAACTGGCAGAAGGAGACTATCCCACCTATGAGGTTGTCAGACCAAATCCATCAAGGTTCCAGATTTCCCATTAGCCACTAGACAGGATAACTTAATCCTTGATGGGGCAAAGAATTAGATGAATGAAAGACTGAAGTATAAAAGGATCAAGCAGAAAAATTGCTCACTTATCTTCCCTTTCCCAATCTTATGATTGAGTAGTTTCACTTCACAGGACTGAACAACTGTCTCAGACAGTTTCTGAGACATGATTATGCTTATGGTCTGAGAAAAAGGAGACCAGAGAAAGAGAGAGAATGAAGAAAACATAGGGCCAGATGTTATTATCTAGAGGCTATGTGGTAGGGCACCTAATTGTCTGAGACTAGAGGGAAGATTTTAGTTGTGAATTAGATAGCAAGAGAAAGGAGTGTGAGGAAGCTAAAAAAACTGCCCCCTACCCTTTTTTTTTTAATTTGTTTAATTTTTACCTAAATAAGAGAGATTATCTGTTAGGAGTAGAGGATTGACATTTGATAGTTGAATAGCCTGCAGTGGTGAAAACTTGAAATACTTGATTTAGGGAAAGAGTGAGAGAGTAGCTCAAGAAAAACGAATGAATGGATCAAATGGCAAGTACAGCCAGTAGAGATTCACACAATGAATTAACTCTGTCACTGAATCACACAGTTCTACAGTTTTCTTTTTCAGCAGTACTTGCAGCAATGCTCCAAGAATAATTAGGATTGGTAAGAGGGTGAATGTTAGAGGGTTGTGCTTTCACTTGTGAGTGAATCAAGAGAGAATTGGAAGAATGTTCTAACTGACAGCACTTTTTTGATCTTCAAAACATAGAACAACTCTCTTGTGGACATAACTACCTGCATTTCTCACAAATTACCTACACTTCTTATGAGTTGCCTGTAATCTGAGAATATGTGTTTTTACTTTATGGTCTGGATTCCTTAAATCTAATCAACCACTAAACCCAATGGATTCCACCTGCTCAATTATTATTAAATATGACTCCATTCTCTCCTTTCTTATTTTCTACTACTTTGTGAAAGCCTTGTATAATTTTGTTTGAACTGTGATGATAGCCTCTAGCCTCATCCTGACCTTTTCCATCCTCTAGACCATTCTTCACAGTGCCAAGAAAATAAATGAAACACAATCATAACATGATTTTCATTCTTTAAAATCTCCCAATAACCTTCTTGTGACTTAGCCTAAGTTCCTCACTGCAGCATGCAAAGTTCTTAATGACTTTGCCTATCTCTTTCGCCTTCTCTCTCAACTCCATCACCTAGATGGTATATAAAATGGACTACATTCCTTCTGTAGATTATTAGTGGATTCTGACCCTTCTGCTTAAAATCATCTTGCTCTGTTTTTATGGGGTTTTTTTCCCTGTTTGTGTTTCAAGTTCTAGTTAATGCACTATATACTCCAAGAAGCCCTTTGTGCATCACCTCTCATGATATGGATTATATCATACTTAAATCTGGTCTCTTGGTACCCAAGCAAGCCTCTTCCAGTTCTTTTATAATGAGTTGTATGTACTCATCTGTCTTTACTACAAGATTATAAACTCTTAATGATAGATGCCTTGTGTTTCCTGGAGCAGCTATAAGTTACAAAGCTGGTGGCTTGACAAAACAGAAATGTATTGTCTCAGAATTCTGGAGACCAGAATTTAAAATCAAGATGCTGACAGGGTTTTTTTGTCTCTGGATACGGAGGAACAGTTGGTTCCATGTCTCTCTTCAAGGTCTGGTGACTGCTGATAACTCTCTTGCATTGCTTGGCCTGGGGCTATGTATCTCTAAATCTCAGCCTACATTTTCACATAACTTCTCTGTGAGTATGTCCATGCATCCTTTTTCATATAAGGACATCACCAGTCATTGGGTTGAAATACTACACTATATCAAAGATGATCTGCTCTGGGAGCATTTATTTTATGGCAAGTACAGAGACCCTAATTCCAAATAAGGACACATTTATAGGTACCAGAGATTAAGATTTAGATATCTTCTTGGAGTACAAAATTGAACCCATCTTTCCCTATCATAATTCCATATCTCCCCAAAATCCAATCTGGTCCCTAGCACATATTTGATGCTCAATAAATATTTGTTGAATGCTGTATTTAAAATTTTGTGAAGGTACTGACTTTAAAAAACATGAGCCATCTAGAAAGGGTCAAAGGGTTGAATATTACTGTGAGAGATTCTTTAATTCAAATTGCTCCAGGTAAAGACAAGATGGAAGGTATGGCTGTGAAATGTGTGGAGATGATGGCTGTTATAATAAAACAGATTCAGAAACCCTCAGACACTAATATGCTGGTGGAACACTCAAGCAAACACTAATAATGAAAGCCCTTAGGTTCAGAGAAGAACAAATCCTGGGGTTAAGTTTGTAGAACTAAATGGAGAATTATAGATGACTGAGGTAGAGAGATATAAAAACCATAGGATAAAATAGATGAGGTGTTACACAAAATAGAAAGTATAATGGTTGAGAAGTGACTCAGTACTGAGGACACTGCTGAGTACATGTTTATTTACCCACTGTGGAAAAATCCAACTTTCCAGGGGGATGTTTAAAATGTCTTTGAACCCAGAATAGAATACCTGGAAAATATGTTCAACATTTGCCTGTCCTGCCTGGAATCATAGTGTCTGTGGTAGTAGTGCTTTCAGGGAGCACTCTAAAGACAGGATGAAAACATATACACATGTATGCTATTAACAGCATCTCTGAACAGAGTTCTCACAAGAAGCAATGGATCCACAATACCTAGTGGATATTACTTTTTTTTCAAATGTGCAGACTCAAGCTGGCCTTACAGATACAGATCATATGCTCACCCCTCTTTGACTTCATTCTTGTCTACAGCACAACTCTTGCAAACTCTCCCACAGATTTTTCCCCAAAGTAGATCTGAGCACTTGAGGTTGGCCATCATCTGCTACTTCCTTTGCATTTGTTTGTCTCAGCAAATTCCATTGCCATAAAGTGAGAATTTGGAAGCCAGGACGAGTGATCATAAAGTTTTACTGTTCTGGTTTTATAGAGACATTTAAATCTACCTACTTGGAAACTCATGATACCCTTGACTATCATAATTCTTGTGAATGAAAGAAAGCAAGCCAGTCCATTATTCTGTGTGTTCACTTTCCTTATTTTCTTTCTCTCTCCTCAAAGCTGCACACCTTCAATGTTTCTAGCTAATTGTTGCCTTTCACATTATTCTTATATGTTACATTCCCTCTCTGGTCACAATTTCCCTGTCTGGTCACAGGTCTCATTTTTCCATTTACATACATGTGTACATAATATTTCCACTATAGTAACCATCCTATACACTTTCCTTATATCCTCCCCGCTCCCATTGGTGTCAACCCCTCCCCCAGACAGAACCTGTTTTGCCTTCCTATTCTTTGTTTTTGTAAAAAAAAAATGACACTTTTATTTGGTTAAGATAGCTATATAGGGTATTTCACTTTGACATTTCCATGTACATATGTATTACAATCTGAATTGGTTCATCATCTCTATTTTTCTCCTTTCTATCTTAGTCCCCTTCTTATGGTGATTTCAACAGGTTTAAAATTCTATATTCATTCTTGTATATGAAATGTATGTATATCCATTTCATTATAAGCATTCACATCTGAGTATACTACACATTGTGTTAGATTAATGGTATTAATGGTTGTAATTAATAGCCATCCTGAATGCACACTGTTGGCCTTGTAATTTAATACTTCACCTATTCTGACTTAAGGAATAAGCATTCAACTTCCTTTGGCAATGGGATGTTAGCAAATGAACAGCAGCAGAGGCTTAAAAATGTGTATATATTTATACTTGCATTCTTTCTTTTTCAGTGCTGGGGATCAAACCTGAGGCCTTGTGCATGCTGAGCATATATTCTACCACCGTGATACATTCTCCTCCTTCCAACTGCATTCTTAACAATGGAGCTTGCTCTCCCTTATACCTGTCTGCTCATTAGAATATGTGAAGAACAGCGGAGGCAATACTAGACTAGTCTCCAGCCATTAATCACAAGATATAAAAGGGAGCATGGCCAAAATTAACTGAGGTGCCTTCCCAACTCATAGCTATTTCTCAACACATGAGGTGGACAGATGAAGCAAGAAAAACTTTCCAGTTGACCTATAGCCGGGAGAATAATAATCTGGTTATTGCTTTAAGCCATATGTTATGCATATTATTGTGGCTGATTGAAATAAACTCTTTTATTAATTATAAATTTTGTATAACATCTTATACAATATGTATAAAATGTATTCCATAGGCATTACCTCACTCAAAGATTGATTAATAAACTATGACTAGGTTTCAGGTTGAGGTAAATGTGTATTACTGGACCAACCATAATAAGATCTCCTCCCAACTCACTACATAACCACAAACTATAACCCGTTGCCAGAAAATGAGCATTCCCAGAGTACAGACAATGTATCGCTTTTCTTTGTATAATAGCAGCTAGGAGAGCTCCTATTATATCCTCAGTCTTGTAGGAACTCAATCAATAAGTGAGTGAATGCAAAGACAAATGAATTCTGGTCAGTTATTTTAAAAGTTGAGTATAATGTTTATTTAATAAGTGAAGAAATGAGAATTCAACTTCACCAAACAAGAAGATCTTTGTTTATTGTAATAAAAATTAAAGAGTGAAAAAATTCTTTGTTTATTGTAATAAAAATTAAAGAGTGAAAAAATATTCCAATAAATCTAAATCTACAAATGATGGAATAAATAAAAGTAAGAAGAGATGAGCAATGCTGATGAACAGGACATTTTTGTAATATAATTATCTCAGTGAAAACATTAGGAAGGAAAAGCTTTCCATTTCCTTTTTGTTTTTCTTTTCTTTTGTGTCAGTACTGGTGTCAAACTCAGGGCCCCACACCTGCTAGGCACATGCTTCACTATTTGAGTCACACACAAACCCAGCCCATTTTGCTTTGGTTAATTTTGAGATAAGGTCTTGCTTTATTCCGTAGGCCAGCCTGGAACTTGATCCTCCTATTTAGGCTTTCTGTGCAACTGGCAGGCATGTACCACAATGCCCAGCTTTTATTGGTTGAGATGGGGTCTTCTGAACTGTTTGCCCATGTTGGCCTAGAATTGTGATCTTCTTGATCTCTGCCTCCCAATTAGTAACTCAAGCTACAGAATCTCAAGCCTGTTATCCATTTTCTTAAAACAGTTGTTTTCCCAGAACTTTTCAGGCAATGTTTGCAGAGTACACAAAGAAGTACATCCAAGACTCCTTACTTATTTAATGGGGCAGCATTGCCTAAGAAGGAAATATATATAGCTATATTTCTTCTGATCTCAATTGAAATTAATTTTATTAGTGCCTTTTGAAAATAAATGTAAAAACCTGGCTTTCCTTTTACACATTACAATTAATATTAGCTTTTTAATAATTATTCTTGCAGACCAAGTGATGTTGATACATTACTATGCAGATATTTCTGTGTTATACCAATGGTGTTTTGTGCTTGGATGATAATAACTGTCAAAATGTAAGGAGTTAGTGAACAGGACCCATGGGGAATGGCAGGATGACTCTCTATGTAAGACATTTTGCTAATAGGTCTGAGAGCAACTACTGTATGGTTTATGATCACAACACTTAACGCTCTCACTCTCAGACTGTGGGAAGCCTAGCCAGAAAATTGAGGGAATTTTCCTCACTCCATAGTGTTTATCAGTAAAATCCATTTAAGGAATAGGTTGTGAATACTGCCAAATATGTTTTTATATTGGAACATCAGTTTGGTCTGTAACATACCTGCAGACATGAGCAAAACAAAGAAGTCTGAAGTCCTCTGAATTCCAGCTCCCAAGCCAGCCTATTCTCACTACTTGCATTTCTAACTTTAAATCTGGTTGATTGATTACTCTTTTCTTGCTCTCATAAATTGTTCCTTCACATCAGCATTAGACCTCCTTATATCATCTTCAGTACTGTAACGACATTTACTAGCTCCTGTTTTCTTTAAAGAAAGTGTACTCTGATGAGTTTTGTTTACAGAATACACCATAAGTACTTGGTAATCATTCCACTTACCCATTCTTCAACATTCTTTCCAATTCCAAACCTGTTCTCTCTCTTTTATACATAACAGATCTTCTCAATTCCATATATCACAGAACACATGCTCTGATACTTAGTTACTTTTTCATCTGCTACCAAGGAAGAGAAAGTTATCATCAGGTTAAACCAGAACAAGCAGTGTGCAGATTATAAAAAGAATGTGATTACTAAAAGGAAGCTTCATAACTTAAGGACATGGAGAAACAGGAAGACAATATGTTAGAGGTTGCACGTTACATGACCACTGAGTGATTCAGAGCCTATAAAAATTAGATTTGTTTCTAATTCCAAATGGTATCTCTTTCATTAAGTAACAATTAAAAACTAACAAAAATTTTTCTCATAATATGATAATTATATATTGCATTAGATAGTTCCACAGAAGGCCACTCTAAGTTCCCTCTAACAAATATATGTTGTATGGATAAATAAGGCTACAGATGTTTTTTCCTCTATACTCTCGGACACTAAACCTTCTCTCTCTTTCTCTCTCTCTCTCTCTCTCTCTCTCCTCTCCTCTCCTCTCCTTTCCTCTCTCTCTCTCTCTCTCATACATACACACACACACACACACACGCACACACACACACTTGTTTTGTTTTGTTTTGTTTAGGTTATCTGCAAAGTCACAATCCTATGGCCTAGCCTCCTAAGTGTTGGAATTATAGTTGTGTACCACCTGCCTAACTTTGCTTTCTTTTGTGTACTACTTATACTATATCAATTTGCAGTATAAAAGTGCTATTGCCAAAAATAATAGCTCTTATTTTGAAATATTTACTATTAAAAGCTATTTGAAGTATCCTCTTGACTAGCACATGAAAAGCCTGCACAGGGCTTTGCAATATATTTATGCAATTTGTAAATCTAGGGAGTACCATTCACCTTTGTACTCATCATAAATATATAGATATATTTGCTATAAGATACATTTTATTTTCTGTGGTGCAATGCAGGAGTTGAGCCCAGGACCTTGTGCATGCACTATGCTGCTGAGCCACATCTCCAGCCAAACTATACATACATTTTTATGATAATTTTATGACATTTAGTAGAAAACTTCTGTGACAAACTTTTTTTTAAAAAAATCACACTAAGTTACTGTTTAAACATGCAGTAAGGATGACATTTCTTAGATTTACTTTACAACCCCAAAATGTGAGGTCCACAGAAGTCATACTGCATCCTTGGCCTTCCTGGCTAGAGCTGTTTGGCTCCGTGATGGGCATGTTAATGCTGGGCCAATCAGAATCCCTTCCAGGTCTGTTTCTATGTGAAGTTGGAACCCAAAGACATAAAGAGTACAGAGCTATAAGAAGGCCATTTTTTCCATTATGATGAAGTCAAAGAAGGTAATCTTCAGAAAAATATGAATGATAAAGACATGAAGACAAAAATAGGAAAGACGCATAGTATCTAAGAGATAGCTGGCTCAGTTTTCAATCACTTTCTATCTCTTGGTTTCAGGTACTTCTGGAATCTGGTTATCATTTGTTGCTTTTGATTTTAAGACATATACACATATTATTTTAATGAATCAAGCCCCTCATTCAATGAAGGTGTACTATTTTGAGTGAAGGACAGTAATTTTGTCAGTGGAAAATTTTGGTATCTAAGATGGAAAAGAATAGAGCATGGTAAAACCCATATGGTAGATTCCAGACTCAAATTTGGGGAATGTGAAAATTTTCCTTGATGAAGTACTATCTATGGAAAGACATGAAAGAGAAATGGAGTTGGCCAAGTGAACAGTTGGCAATCTAGAATGGACCACTTTACCAAATAAAACAGTGTATGTTGTTTTTGTCCCTTAAGAAGTATGTTTTTTTCCCATTTTCTTAGCTGGTATGTTGTTATGAAGTGGAAAAAAACAGAGCTGTTTAAGATCAGAGATAAGGAGTTCTAAAACTTATTCTATTTGAAAATTCTTACTTGTTTCAAAGAAAATATCAAAGGGGGTGAGGTGATCTCTGGCTGAATATAAAGAGATGTTGATATCACAACTTTGTGTTATGTATTTATTTCATTGATTTCTCAATTTTTTTGCAAAAGCTTGCCAGTAAGAATCCATATTTCTTCATTAAATAAACATTTATTGAGTATTTACTCTGTACAAGGCACCTGGAGATATACTGGAAAACAAGCTATAACAAAGCCCTTAATTTCATGGAGCATAAAGACAACTAGATAAGAAAATCATTAAACAAATTTAAAATAACTTATAGTTTTGAGAGTGTCTAACAGGAAGTTCCAACTACTTTGTGTGCATCTGAGAAGTGATCCTGAGGAAGCAGGGTGATGTTATAGATTATATCTCCTTCAAATTCCTATGTTGAAGCTTTATCCCCAATGTGAATGCATTTGGAAATAGGACCTTTAAATAAAGTTTAAAAGAGGTCACAAATATGGTGCCCTAGTCCACTGATGTCATTACATGCTCAGGAGGGAACACTGGCAGGATGTGTATACAGAGGAAGAGCAATTTGAAGACATGTTGAGAAGCCAGTCATCTGCAAACCAGAAAAAGAGTCTTACCAGAAACCAACTCTGTTGGCAACTTGATCTTGAACTTCCAGCCTCCACAACTGTGGAGAAATTACTTTTCTCACAGTTGGGTCAGTCACCCAGGCTGCAGTTTTCTGTTACAAAACCCCAAGAAAACTAAGATAGTGGAATCTGAATGGATGAGAAAGAACAAACTTGTCAAATAGTGATACACAGGAGGGGACACAGCATGTCAGAGGAAGAGTCTGTGTCTGGCAAGGCTAGAGGAACAGACTGCTCAGTGTGGAGAGAAAGGAGCTGAATGGCAGGGCAGAAATGTGCAGCCTTGAAGACCCAGTTGTGTTAACTGCTTTGTTTGTTTGTTTTTGTTTAATTTGAAAAGTATTTAAAAACCCACTGAAAGGTTCAAAGGAGTGACACAAGATTTCCTATTAAATGTGTACTTCTGGCTTCAGTCAAGAGAATAGATTAGAAGGAGGAAGAATAGGTGAAGGGCAACCTTAGAGGCCATTGTAGAAATGCACGAGAAATGGTGGTGGTGGTGCAGTGCAGACAAGTGGGAAGATTTAAGAGATGCTTAGAAGAGGACATCAACTTGTTTTGTGATTAGTGACATATTGTGGGATGAGTAAAGAAAGGTGTTAGGAATGGTCTTTGGAGGTATGGGTAAATGGTAGTATGATTTACTTAGCTGTGAATCACAGAAGGGGTTACTTTGAGTGTAGGGTTACTTTTGTGGATAGTGCAAGTAAGACTTAGGTAGATTATATTGTTTTTAGGAGCTATTGATCTATATTTAACAGGAACTACTAGTTGTAGATACAGTGGTTAAGAGCCAACTGTGGGGAGCCAGGTAGCACTCCAAGTCCAAAGGCAGGGCACAATCTCTAAAGCAGAAAATCCTCAATTATAGTCACTGTCAACATGGGGCTGTACACTACCGTGTGAAAAATGTGGTACCCTCGATCACCCTACACCAGATTACAAACCTCTGGTGGCATGGATAACTTTCGTCCCACCAGGCTAAGTTATCACAGTCTTGTTACAGAGACAGGATAGACTCAGAATCTGTACCAAAAGAGGTCATGGGTGTTTCCTCCTCACTGAACCTGCTTTCTCAACTTCAAAGCAGATGCAAATCTGGCTCTTCTCCTGAAATAATTGCTCTGAAAGCAACTGCATATGTATGCATGAATTGTAATTAGGTAAGCATTTTCACAGTATGTACTCTAGTTCTTCCTCACAACTTCCTGGTCAGGTGGATAATAATTATTATCACCAATATATAGACAAAGAAACTGAGAAATAGAGAAGTCTATTTAACCCAACAAACTAACTAGTAACAGAGTGATAGGATTTATCTTTTGAATGTTGGTCTCTTCTTACCATACCTATTATAAAATTATTTGATTTTTTTCTTTTTAGATAATTGAGTGACATAAGATCGCCATGTTATATTATAAAAAACACAGATGTCAAAAGATCTGCTTTTAGTCCCTGCTGGTCCAAATAAGCCCTCAGAGTTGGGCCCCAGGAAGGTTCCATTATCAATACCAACATTCTTGCAAAGCCTTTTTGATTGGAAAAAAGTCATATGCCCTTTTAAAGGAATCCCAAGAATAAATCCATGGTAAGTATAGTCAGTGCCAGATGGCCTATGCTAGAGACTGATTGTGTCTGCTTAGGCAGAGAACACAGACAGCCCTGGCAAGAGAGAAGAACAAGCTGTCTTCTTGTAGCCCTGATGATGGAGCCAAGTTTCCACTACCTGCTGTCCCTACCTTCCCCCATGATGAGACAAGGAACTCTTTGTCTGCAGATCTGCTAGTTGGTCAAGGAACATTACAGAATTAAGGAGAAAACCTCTTTTCATTCCAAACTGCTTTGCAACTTAGTCAGAGATGTAGCACGTGTGTGTGTGTGTGTGTGTGTGTGTGTGTGTGTGTGTGTGTCTTACACTGAAGCTGTCTCTTGGAGACATGGTCCAGGATACAGGGAGATACCATAAACTGTGAGGAGGAGTTGAGGACTCAGGCACCAACCATTCATACAGTTGTTATCCTTAAGGGATATTTTCTTTTCGATTGCCACTTATAAAAATAAGAGTATAAAAGAAACTTAAAAAATAAAAAGCTAGAAAATTATAATTTTCTCAAAGAGAACAATGAAGGATAAAATTAGAAAAATCAAATAAAGAAGAATATAAAAACATCAAAAGTAAATGATTATAGATGGAGCAAATATTTTTTAAAAAAGGGAAAAACATAGCAGAAAAATCTAAAGCTTAACATAAGCAGCCTGTGAGGCACAATGAGTGGTGACAACTATAGAGGACCCTCCTCCCCTGTCTTCTCATCTCACTGAAGCTGGTGCTCATTGAGGCACAGACTCTGGAAGAGACTCAGTGAAGGGCTGAAGCAGAAGCTCAGGACTCCTGCTCCCTGGCTAATCCAGATGTACCTCATGTCCAATGTTATGAAGGAGAGAGAGAGATCCAACACACAGAGCTCCTGAGAGGTGACTAGTATCCAGCAATACAGTGAATATGGTGGAACAAAAGACAGATATACCCACCACCCTCACCCCCATTCCCTAGAATTTTTCTTAATTCTGTTGAGGAAGAACATATAATTTGCCTCTCAGTATTCAGTAAGGTTTCAGGCTACATGTCCTGTTTCACAGAGACCAAATCTAACAATGTTATTTTCAATATTACTGAAAAGAATTGTGTGATATTTGTAGCATGGTGACTGATTGTGTGTTGCATTTTGTACATACTTTCTCTTTTTTAATGGCTCTGGCTTAGGTAACCATCTAGGTACATTAATGGGCCTGATTCCTCACTCCTCCCTGTATTCAAGTCCTTGACCATGAATGTTACTCAGGGTAACATTCAAATATTAATCTAACCTAGAAACACCTTCACAGGAACAAAGAATAATCTTTGACAAAATGTATGGGCACTCTGTAGTCCAGCAAGATGATACACACACACACACACACAAAAAGCCATCACACCATGTGAGTTTGCAGTTATTCACACTAACAATCATGAGCTATTTTTCAAGCTTAGGTTTAGATTTGGCAATGTGACTTACTTTAACCATTGGTATTTAGCAGGTATGTTGTGACCTAAAAGCTTAAAAACTTTCATGTTTCTACCTGTCCTCTTATATTTTTATCATTGCTATGAGATTACAAGTCTGGAATAGCCTGCTGGTCCCAAGAAGAAGATGAGCAACTCAGGAAACAAAACAGAGTTGCCTCAGTTGGAAAAAGACCAAATCAGACAGCCCCAGCCAACCCATAAACCCATTGGCTGAATAGGAACTTATTATCAAAAGACTCTGGAGCTTTTTCTACTCTATATGTTCAGTTGTTGGAAACTCATGTTATCTAGTTCTTTTATCTGGTCTATGATATCCTAGATCATTATGATTACATTGATGCTTTATGTAGATTTAATATCAACCTCATCAAAAGAATGTAATGACCACTCTCAGTACTGAAAGTTGTATAGGACCAGCTAAATGAGCTCCTTTCAGAAGCACAATATAAGAAAGACATATCTTTATGCAAAAAGCTAAAGCTCTGTAATACATAGGCATGATCCTATCAGTCCTGCTGAAAAGTCTTTGATGTCCCTCTATGAGATTGTAAACCATAGTCCAGAATTCTTAGTCTGATAGTCAGGTCTTCTGTTATTTTGTCCAAACTCCTCTTTTTGCCATGGAAAACCTGTATGTTGAAGAAGGCAGTTAATGAGGTGTAATCATAAAAGTAGTTTGATTTTTAATCTTTCACAGCCATTTTTAGCCCATTCAGCCCTGGCACAGTGGTTCATGCCTGTAATCCAGCTACTCAAGAGGAGAAGATTGAGAGGATCATGGTTTGAGGCTAGCCTGAGCAAAATATTTGTGGGACTCCCCCACATCTCAATCAATAAAAGTTTGTCTTGGTGGTGCTTGCCTGTCATCCCATCTTTGTGGGAAGCTTAAATAGGAAGATTATGAGCATAAACTCAAGACCCTAACCCCAAAATAACAAAAAGCAAGAAAGGCACAGGGGTGTGACTCAAGTAGTAGGATACCTGCCTAGCAAGCTTAAGGCCCTAAGATAAAAAAAAGAAAAAAGAAACAACAAAAACCACCCGGTTTAGTGTTAGCACAAGTATGTAAAATAGATGCAAGCTGAAACAGTTTTATGATCTTTTTCCTCCTCTTAGATTTTTTTCTTTCTTTTATTCCCTTTAAGTTGTAAAAATCATCTGAGTTCAATGGCTAAGTTTGCTAGTGTAATAGATTAGCCAAAGTTCTAAAGTTATTGCAAAGCTAAGCATTTTCATTTCTCCCCTGTGCCGAGTCTTGTGAGAAACCACAGCTTGGTTGTTCTAGTGAACAAGGAAAGAGAGTCACCTTCTTTATTCACTTCCTCCTTTACTAGTTAACAGCTGTTTCTAACCACACCAAGGCAGGACCTGGAATAGGAAAGAAAATAAGGGGGCAAGGAAAGTCCCAACTGACAAACATTAAAATAAGGCTTCATGCTCTCTAGTTATGGCCTATGTTTAAAGCTGCTTCTACCCCTTCTTAAGCCTCTGAATGCAAATTCCTCCATATAAGCAGATCCTATCCTTCAGCTGCTGTGTTAGTCAACTTTTAGTTGCTGTATAGAAATACTGGAGATAATCAGCTTTGTAAAGAGAAAAAGGTTATTTTAGCTCACACTTTTGTAGTGTCCAGTCCGTGATTGGCCAAACCTATGCTTTTGGGCATATGGGAAGACAGCATATCAAAGCAGGGCATGCATGGTGGAACAAAATTGTTCACCTTGGGACTGCCAGGAGGTGAATGAGAAAAATAGGAAGGGGCTGGATTCCCACTCTCCCCTTAAAGAGAATGTGCTTAATGATCACTACTCCCACTAGCTCTACCTCTTAAAGTTTCCACCCCCTTCCAACAGCATCTTGGGCTGTGAGTCAAACTTTTAACTCATGGCCCTTTGGGAGACACCCATCCAAACCACAGCCTACCTGAATTTCTTTCAGTTCCAATGGTGCCCCATAGCCTCTCACAGCAGAGAGTCTAATTGTGTAAGGCCACTATTTGAGGCAGGATTTTTCCCAAAGCATCTAACCTAGCTTAGTTTCCATGGCTGGTGCCTCTAATTTACAAACACATGACAAACTAGAATGGAGAGGTGGCTACTTTGCCAGCTACTTTACTGCACAGACCATAGATACAGAGTACAGTAACAGTCCCCCATATTAGGAAGAAATTGAGGCCTCTGAATAGCCCCACTGAAGCTTCATTAAATTTAATAGGAGGAAGTAGCATGGGGAGGAAGAGGTCTTCAAGTACAGGCTTCTCCAAAGAAATCCTCCTTTCTAATCCTCCCATTTCCATTTTGTTCAACATTTTTTGCAATTTGATGAGCTAAGAATTTTAATAGGCAGATAACTGGTATTCAGTCAAACCCTTTAAAACTATATGCCTCAGTCAAAATTTCAGTTTGTCACATTTCACTTGTTTCTTATTATTTATCATATGATCTAATACTCACTTACATGTTTCTTGTGATTCTCCAAACTTTTAAGCATCTGTTTCCTTTTTTAAGAATGCTTCTTTCCAATCCATCCTTTCTTCACAAGGCTTAACCTTCACCTTCTTTCAAAGATTCACATTCTTTTTTCCTCTTTGTAAAGTCCTCTCTGATCTTCTAGCCAAAATGACTAATTTCCTTCTATGTTCTCAGAATACATTGCACCTTTATTAGAACTGTTAATACAGCATGGCTTGGATTAGAGTTCTCAACTACCATATTTCATGGATTCTAAGATAAATAGTTTTTCACACTAAAACATCTTTGAAATCAGCATACATCTTACAGTCAATGCAATAACATCTTATAATTGCTTGGCAGGGTTTTGTTTTGTTTCTCTTCCTCTTAGTACATGAAGTGATGGTACACCTCACAATTGGTAACATCTTGGTAGTTTGGGAGTAACTTCAGTTTAGAAACTTTGCCTCAATCCTCTCCCTGTATTCCCCAGTAATAAATGCAGTGCTGTGCATAAACTGAGAGCTCAAAATTTTGGTGTTGAGCTAAATGTGTGTTCTATATAATTCTGTGCTACTACGATTTTCTTCAGTGTCTAAAGTGTTCCTAATTACAATTTCATTCAAATTAAAAAGGCTTTGATGAGACAATCATTATTTAAAAAGTAACATTTATTAGTCTATGTGTTGTGATTGGAGCCTAATGTCGTCAGGAAGAACTTTAATCTGACTTCATTTTTACTCCATTAAAACCTTGTAACAATGTTCATAAATTAGATCTCCAGAGTCATAAAAGTATATGCCACTGCTCCAATCTGCACAATTCTGACCACATTTGGATATTGAGCATAGTTTTAGATGTGGGAATCTCTACCATTTATACATCTTAATTTTTTCATGATTTTAATGAGGATACACACAAACATATAAATTGTATAATTTTGGTCTATCCTATTGTCAGCAACACTAGTACACCAAGGGACACAAGGTGCAATTAGAATTTATTTCTTTGCTTAAAATTAACACTTTTTATTGTGAGCTCATCATAGACTTGCCTTGCTTATGCTGAATTATAATTAGAGAGCATAAATAAAGTCAACTAGACTTAATACTTTAGGAAAAAATGAGGCCTAAGGGGAAAAATACCCCCAAATAAATAGTAGA
Source organism: Castor canadensis (assembly GCF_047511655.1). Classification (NCBI taxonomy): domain Eukaryota; kingdom Metazoa; phylum Chordata; class Mammalia; order Rodentia; family Castoridae; genus Castor; species Castor canadensis. The sequence continues at coordinate 89,154,274 of NC_133394.1, forward strand.
ATAACATGACCATGATGCTTAAATGCAAAATATTTAATTAACAAGATTCTCAATTTAGAATCATTCAAGAACGTAACATTTACTAACTTGTAGGTAATTTTACTTATTTATAGACTTGTATAAGGGACTTAGTGCAAAAAAGGGCAAACAGAGAGATAAGTATAGAGCAAAATCAAATCCTACGACCCCTAAAATGTTCCTTTTTCTGGATGCCAGCATGAAAATATTTGGAGTGAAAAATTTTAATTTCATTAATGGCCTATGAAGCTCTTTTCATAGGTCAAGTATCTTCCCATCTACCCGTTCACTCTCTCATTAACCATGTTCTTAAGTGTTTTTTAGTTCCAGAATCAGAAATGAATTATTAGAATTCTAAGAGATTATAACATAGTTCATCAAAAAACTGAAGACAAAGACAATAGTTCCTAACTATAAAGTTCATATTCTAGCTTATGAGGTGGGTGTGAGTAAAAGTCCTTAGCTATGAATAAGATAGTTACATTTCACAAAGTGCTAACCGTGCATCTATACTAGCTAAACATTGTTCACTATAATCTTGAAGAATGGGTGTTATCATACTCATTTTATATAAGAAAACAGAAGCTGACTGAGAGCTAACATATGTTAATGCCGAAATTTGAATCTAGGTCTTTCTGCCTCAAAAAAGTGCATTCTTTCTGCCAACTCACTTTCACTGCAGATGTAAAACTTTGTTGTAACTTTATTTCCTCTAGAGTAGACCTGATCTTAAGTTAGTCCTAAGGTTATTGAAAAATTCAAATACTGAAAGCATCATAGTTGATGATATTACCTGTTATTTGTTCTACCAATATACACTTCAAGTCAAATTTTAGTTTCATATATATAAATGATTAGAATTCTTCACCAATGTAATGAAAATAATTCTTGTATAGGAGCAGGATCACTGAAAAGTTAGTGAACCCCTCTGCTTCAGAATCAAGTTTGGATAACTTAGATCTATAAGGTCTTTTTTGAGTTTGATTATGTATAGCAATAATGCCAAGGAAGCTATGATGAAGTAAGATGGAAAAGTTTGAGTCATAAGTCAGGCGTTATGAGTTCAAGTCCTGAATTTCACTACCAGATTGTCTAAGAGTTAATTTAAGTCTCTGAGCCCCAGCTTATGCAGCTAAAAAAGAAAATGAAATAATCATCTACTTCACCTAATTGCTATTAAAATTAATTAGAAAATTAAAAATAAGGACACCTTATAAGCTGTAATATATTTGCTGCCATTTTCATGACCTATAAGGCATAGTGAGTATAGTAATATGCTCGGAAGCAGTCTTTAAAGTGATCTTTTAGGAACTTCATTCATCCTCAAGGGAATTGGTCTGCTTCCATTATATAATTCTAAACCTCTCATATTTTTTTCCAGCACTCGTTTCTTCTTTGTTTGCTATTTCAATGGAAAAGTCTGAGCTTTTGTTTTGTTTTAGCGCCATGTTCTTGATTTTTTTAGGAATTCAGTATGGATGTCTTTTTTCAGAATAACTCAAACTTCTTTTAAGTATTTGTACTGATGTTTCTTTCAGAAAACTCTCTCTAGACATCTCACTGTATGCCAAACTACATATATAAGAAAACAGTTGACTGGTCCTTATGCAAGTTTTGACTCGCCGCTCCTCTCTCACACACTTTTTGAAATGATTTCTTGACCAAGGTCTAAAAACTACTTTTTAGTTTAAGGCAATGGTTAATTGTTATAAAGAAGAAAAACTAACATGGACATAACTGTTCATGTTTTAAAACAAGTATACTCTCAACAACAATTATTAATTTTCCTCACAAGTAGTTTCTGCCAAACGTTATTTATTTCTGGATCTTAAGCCTATTGTGTATCTGATAACGGGAGGCAGGTCATGGAAGAAAAAGAAAAAATTTCCTGGGTCTCATTTCAACCTTGCTTTATCTAACTCTTGTAAGCATTTTCTAATTTATAGAGGCTGCTCTGAAAGAGACTCAAATATGATAAATAATAAAACTCACTCCCAAGGTGTCCAGTCTCTGTGACATCGCAGGGTAGAGTCAACAGTGCCAAGACTGGAAGAATAGGGCCAAAGTCAGTGCCAGAGCTTAAATCTCAAGCAAGAAGAGCAAAACTTAACTCCTGCAGTGAAAGGAGGGAGGGAGTAGCCAGGATCAGATTCTCAAATAAACCAAAGGAACACTAGAAAAAATTAATGTTCCTTAGGCTGTACAGGATAAAGCAAGCAGCAGTCAGGGAGAAGATAACACACAAAAGCCAGCAGGGAAACACGTCGGGTCACAACAAATTATTAAGAGTTAGTATGAAGATCTAGCCTGTGGTCAGTCTGTGTTCATTCCAGCAAGACTGTCAGGATCCCTCAAACAAATGTTAAAGTAGTAAAAAGCATAGTAAGCGAGTAAAACTTATGCTTGTATATATAAAATCTCTTCCTAGGCATTGCCATGTCACCTCTGCCCTGATCCAGGGTAGATTGCATTGCTCTGGGAGCCCCATTCAATTGTGGCAGGAAGAGTAGAATTTCCCTGATTTAAAATTAGCCCTGAGACCATATATCCAAGTTCCATAAAGAATCAAATCACCCAACATTAACAGTATGTTCGTCAAAGCACTGAAATTAAGCTAGCAATTTTGGGGGTAGGGTGGGGGAGGTAACTGAGTGTCTTAAAACCCAAATCTATCTTTTTTCTTAGAAATTGTCTGACTGACAATTTCACATGTTAAAGGAAAAAAATGAGCAGTAGGCTATACTTTTGAAGTCTCATAGAACTAGAACAGATATATTTTCAACCATCTTTATTAATATCTCTAAGGGAACAGCACATGCTTGTCATCAGTTAGCAATGTAGTATTAAGTTATTCCAACTCGACTCTTTCTCATTTCACTTCTATGTCATTAGTGGTTTCATGGCGCCTGCTAGAATTGCCATAGTGAGCAGGCTGTCCGAGTCTTAAAAATAAACTCTTGTTGGCAAGGGTTTATATCTGTAATTTGGGTTGGAATTTTGGCACACAAAAGATCAGCTCTTAAATGATTTTCTTTGTGTTTTTATGTATGATGAATTTGTTATACAGAGTTCTCATGTAAAGAGAGAGTAAAAACAAAAGCCATAATCAGATCACTTACCTTTCTCAAAAACAGTGCATTTTAAGATTGTTCTTTATTTGGCCATAAACTCATAACTGGATAGGCTAACCACCTTTTTATATTAATATTATTGCTGCAGTTAGTTTAGATTTCTTTTCTCTTGTTATTACAAATACATTTACAAAGTGGATTTTGCTTTTTCAGATCATTTACAGATTAAAATAAAATGTATCTATATATAAAGCAAGTCCTCCCACCTTATATGGAGAATTTTAATGCCATTAGTGAGAATTACTATTAAAGCTGAAAGACAATCTAAAATGGAAGTGGGTAGTCAATGAAAATATAAACCTATTTTATTATAAAGTGGACGTATACTTTATTAAATAATATTTGAAGAGTATAAGGTCACTTGTCCAAGATTGGTACCCTGCAAGCTGCCTCCTAGAAAAGGAGTTGATCTGCAAATCTCCTAAAGACACTTTCCACTCTGGCCTTAAGGCCAAGTATACTACTCAAGCCAACCCAAAAACCATCCTTATCGTCATCATGCTACAGGATGACGACCCTACACACAGAGATTCCCTAAACTCAACGGCTGATGTGCCAGACTTTAAGCAAACCTGCCTTGTCACTCAGCATCCCTGTGCTCTGGGCCTGCAGCACCGTGATTACACGAGTATCCAGCAGGTGCTTCTCCTACAAATGTATCTCACTTGTTGGCAGAGTGAGACTGGAACCAAGATCCCTCCAAGATCACACTTCTATCACATCCCAGTTTCTCTGCTTAGGCCAGAGAATTGAAGAGGTTTCCTATAATGATGTTGCTTAAAAGTTCTCACAACCTGAGGGACACATCTCTGTTCCGTTCCAAGGCTAGAAGTCTGATTCTGCATCTTCTCAAAAATGTATGGGCAACCAAGTTTCCATACCAGATTGCAGCTCTGGCAAGTCTGCTATTGTGCAGTTTAGCCATGTGCCTTCATATGACAATAATGACGGCCACATTCTAACAACTACTTACTACCCTAAAGATGATTTGCCTTCACGACAACCCAAAGAAGAAGTGAAGTTATTTTTATTTTAAAATTGGAATGCAAGACAAAAAAGGTTAATTTATTTGCCCACAGCTACTTCGATAATGATCAATGGGATCAGAATTTAAACCCAGATTTGACTGTAAAGTCTTGCTCTAAATCTATTCAATAATGCTTTTTTTTAATATGGAAAACTTAACTACTAAATTAACTATATCCTAAACCAAAGATTCTTAAATCACTGTTGATTATACATGAAGTTGATTTAGATGGCTGAAACCACACAGAGTGCTAGGAGGAACCAAGTATTTGTAACTTGCCTTAAACAGAGAACAAGAGACAGGTGCCCACATTTGTGATTCTGGGGCAAAAGAACAAATGGAGGATGTCATAACACTTCAGTAGCTTAATATATATATCTTAAAAGCAACAGAATCAGCACACATATATGCATGCATATACATAAAACTATGTTTTTTATGTGATTGCAAGTAAACAAAATATAAATAATATAATTACTGTTGTACATGCTTGAATGTTCTCTTTAGGCCTATTATGCTCAAACAAATAATAAAATAAAGAGATACATAATTCACAAAGTATTATGTAGTTTTGAAAAAAATTTATTTTTTAACCTTCATTTCAGCAAAATCATCAATTATGTTGTTACAGTCAATATTTTATCATAATTTGGGTCCTATTTACAGCATTGACAGATTAACCATTCTTTCTTGGGACATTGTAGCTCTTTGATGGTTCATTTTAATTAATTTCCACTTAGAGAAACTTCATTTTGCTGACAAAGTAGCACCTGGAATTTTTAATGGCATTTTAAAAACACTCCTTATATTTGTAAATTAATCATGAATTTTACAAATCACATTTAATCATTATAATAGGGTCATATTTGATTATGTTATCATTACAGGATTTATTACAAAATATTTTAAATGTGTCATATAAGTCACTGTCATCTATGTAGCAATTTTGTCTCCTCTTAAAGGGATAACTAGGTCTACAGAGTAGTAAAGTTCTGCTTTAATATTTTCAACACTGGGATATGATAAGGAAATTTTAGAAAGAAGTGCAATGTTACATTTTTCCAAATTTATTTTTAATCAAGATATTTGATCTATGATGTCCAGACAGCATTCTCTATAGAAATTAATTGGAGATTCTTTGCAGCAAATCTTATCTTCATAGTCATACAAATATTTCCTTGTCCTTCTTCCTTCTACAGATTTTAAAGGACTCTATTTTTATTGCATATTTTACATGCAATTTATTAGGACCTTTGGAAAAATATTTTATTTAGATTTTTAAAAAATTCAATCCTTTTACAAAGTGAAATATCCAAACTTAGATTTGCTTTGGCTTTTTTGCATAAACAAAGATGAGGACTAGGGGCCTAGCTTACGTGATAGAGCACTTGCTTAAGAAGCATATGGCCCTGAGTTCAAGCTCCAGTGCCACCAAAAAGAAAAAAAATCATTTTGGACTGGGGGCATGGTTTAAGAGGTAGAGGACTTGCCTAGCAAGCAGGAGACTCTGAGTTTAATCTCCAGTACCTCAAAAAAATAAAAAAAGAAATTCAAAGTTAATTTTATTTTTCATAAATAACCCTGATTCACTTTTCATCATTTAATTCTTCTACTGTTTCTTTTACACTTTCCAAATTGTTCACTCTTTTTTTAAAATTTTTTTATTTTAATTTTTTCTTTTATTCATATGTGCATACAATGTTTGGGTCATTTCTTCCCCCTTCCCCCGGCCCCCTCCCTTACCTCCCACCCCCACCCTCTCCTCCCCACCCCCAAAACACTCTTGAGTTGACATTTCCTCATATATAGGAGAGTCCTTAAGAAGAAACCCAGCAGGGGGAAATCCAGGGAAAACACCTTGACCTCTCTTTCTTTTTCTCAACTGATCCCCTGCTTGGTTCAGCTACAATTAACTAGAAGCAATGGCAGCTAAAAAGCACTTTTATAGAGATGTTCAGTTTATAGCCCAGACCCCTGAAATCCCTCTCAACAATTTGAGTGGTGTGTTCATCCCCTACTTGCTGCAGGCACTTCTGCCAAAGGCAACCTTCCCAAGAACATTTCCTTGGGTGACTAGAGGTATCTAGGAGCCAATGGCCAAGGACTGACTGAAGGAGCACTACAAAACTCAAACCTTTTGTCTCAGGTTGGATAAGACCCTGTGTTACAATTAATACCCCAGACCTGCCTCATGGGATCATGCTAAAGCTAGATTTCACCCCAAACCATATTTGTCTATTGCTCCTTCCCATTTTCCATCTCTCTCCCTGACTCCCCTTTTGGTTTCTTCAGATATCATTCTCTCTGTATCTCATGTATACGCAAATCCCCATCTCAGGATCTGTTTCTAAGGAACCTAACCTAGGAAAATATGTGGTCTGATAAATGTAGTCAAAGAGCAGCCTCTGAAGTAGGGAGCAGAGTAAAGAAAGATCGGAGAGCAAATGAAAGATTCTGGCACTGGAATTTTGTGCAGCTGTGGGAGGCACTGCTAGATGAGATTTCAAAGTACATTGACCCCAGTCTTCCTTACAAAAGATTCTCACTTTAAGAATGAAAACTACTAAATTTCTCAACATCTCTGGAAGTTAGGGATGGCTTCAGAGTCCCTTCCTAATTAAACTGGCAAAACATTTTGGAAGAAAAACATTTTATCCTTTTCCCTTTCTTCTTTTTGATGCCTGGAAAATAGGAGCTGGACTCCTGGTGAGGCAACAGACATCTGATGACTATGACCTATAAAACATGAGAATGAGAGAAGGCTATTCAGACAGCAGAGTGGAAAGACATTCTGGGGCTCGTTTGTATCAGTCTGGATGGCTTATCACTAGATATCTGGGCTCACAAGAAAAATAAAATCTTCCCTTTTGAAACCACTGTGGTCAGATGTTTTGTTGTTGAACTCACTCATGTTTTAGCCATTAGAAGAATAAAGTCATAACACAGCCTCAAAATTTTACTTTATTAGAGCAACCCACACCTACAGCATAATAGTTTTCACCTCTAAGCGTCAAGTACACTGAAAAAATAAACCCAAGTGCTCTTGTGGGAGTTATACCATCATTTGACATGATTCTGTGGCCTAAGACAAAGTTTAAAAAAATAGCAAAATTGAAATGGACTGAGGATAAAGATAATTTTGTATCTTATCCAAAAAATGTGTACAGGAACTACTGACCAGTATAAGTGCTCATAGCTCTGGTTTCAAATCTAGCCCAAGAAGAAATAAGTCTTGTCACAACAAATATCCAAGTGCCTTTTGGTAGATTTTCCCATGTTTCCTAGAAAGAATAGTTTTCTGGGTCAAGTAACGTTTATATTACATGGACACAGACATGAGTGCCTTACTTAAACAGCAATGTTAAATGTGATAAGTGCTAATACTTCTGACAAGTGTTAAAATTGAGGATCATCTAGTTTTTAAAGCCTTTTGAGTAACATTCTTTGTCTTTGTGATATAGACACACTTTTCAGTCAAGTTCCAGAAATAATAAGAGCAGTGAGCACTAATTGAATACTTTCAAGATAGGAAGGTGATGAGAAATAACTAAATAACAAGAACCCAAACTAACTTATCACATCATATATTAATGTGTAAAAGTGATAACTTTCCCTAATTTCCATGTAGAAATGATGAGATTCTGTCCCCCTCAAAAAAAAAATGCTCTACAGGATGCTTTTATGTGACCTGTCAGTGTGAGAAGTGGAGAATCAGAGAGCACACTACACACACACACACACACACACACACACACACACACACAACCACATGCACACATCATAGTCATCCATCCACAATCTCTCGCTTACTTCATGACTTGAATATGTTGTTCTCTCTAACTTTGAATAATAGTTCTTCACAAGTCTCAATTGGAAACAAAATTCAGCCAACATTTATATGGGAGAGAATCCACCCTGAATGAGGTAAGAAACTCTATTCCCAGAGCTCATAATTTCTGGATGTGAAATGTTATTCTCCAGAGGAAATTTAAACTCAAGTTTTGCCAACTACCAAAGCAATGAGTCTGACTACATTTGACTGGTGCTTGAATTAAAGCATATAGGACTAATACAAACCGTGACCACATGGAGAAGCAATTTGTGGAGACACATTTATTTTGGACAAGAAATGTTTGATTTGATTTAATTTCATGCTCTCAATACTCTAAAGATTTTCATATAAGATTTAGATACAGTGAATCATAGAAGAGTGTTTGTCTTCTGTTCTGAGTGAATAGCCTTCTTCATCTTACATTCATTCATTCAACCATTTGCTCACTTAAAACAGATACTGCCTAATTGTTGTGCGACCAGCTAAGTCCCTGATTTCAAAGACATAAATTCTTCAAAGAACTTATAGCCAACTTAGTAGCAGACAAAAATCTGTAAGGGAAAAATTACAACTATAAATCACATATGCAAAAACACATAAAACATAGCTATGACCTTGTACAAGCTACAAGATCTTTTTCTTGGATAAAAGAAATGTCAATCAAACATTCACCGAAATATTTGGGCAGACTTTTAGAGAATCAGTGAGAATTTATTAACTTAAAACTAAGGGAAGAAGCAACTGCCAAATAAAATTAATTGCATAGAATATAAAAATGGAAACCAGATGTGGTGGCTCACGCCTGGGATCCTGGCTACTCAGGAGGCAGAGATTAAGAGGATCATGATTTGACATGAGTCCAGGCAACAAGTTAGCAAGACTCCATCTCAACAAGTAAACCAGATGTGGTGGTGTACATGTCTTCCCAACACACGGAAAGCCAAAGGTAGTTTGATAAAGCTAACTACTGTGCCAGCTTCATTCTTTTACCATTATTAAATAGTAGACATAAGAAAACCTTAAGACTAACATGCCTTCTGCCAAGACATTTCCTAAGGTTTTGCACTTGGCACTGTTTTCCAAGTGTGTTTTTGTTCAGGAAAATAATTGACAAATTTGCTGCTTTTTTCTTTCTTTTTTTTTTTTTGATGGTTCTGGAGATTGAACCCAGGGCTTTGCACTTGTTAGACAAGGGCTCTACCACTTGAACCACACTCTCAGTCCTTTTACTTTTAGCTCTTTTTGTTTTTGTTGCTGCTGCTTTTTGTTTTTTTTGTTTTTTTTCAGATAGAGTCTTGTGCTTTTGCCTAGACTGGCCTTGGATTTTGATTCCCCCACCTCTGCCTCACAAGAAGCTGGGATTATAGGCATTTATCTCCATACTAGGCATGGTGAACTTGCTTTCTACATGTATATTTCTTTTGTGTGTGTGTTGGGGGGAGTGTTCTGGAGTTTTGAACTCAGGGCTTTGCTCTTGCTAGGCAAGTGTTCTCTCACTTGAGCTTCATACCTAGCCCTTTTTGTTGCTTTAGTTATTTTTCAGGAAAGGTCTGTGTTTTTCCCAGGGCCAGCCTGGACTACCACGATCTTTCTAACTATGGCCTCCCACATAGGTGGGATGGCAGGCATGTGCTACCAGAGCAGGCCTCTTGATTGAGTTTGGGTCTCAAGAAATTTTTACCTAGGCTTACCTTGAACTGCCATCCTCTCACTCTCTGCCTATTGAGGAGCTGAGATTATAGACAGGTACACAATGCCTGGCCAATGTATACTTTTATATACCACATCACCCCATTTAACATTTAAAACAATCCATAGTACAGACAAATATGAAACAATTATTTCAATTTTAGAGATGAGGAAAATGAGCCAAAATAATATTAAATATAATAATAATTAGAAATAGTAACTGTTAAAAAATTTAGCATGTTGCAAGTACCGTGCTGTGAGTATTCTAATAACTGATCTTCACAGCCAACTGTGAGATTAATGTTTTTATTTTTAATGTCCAGCTGAAGAAACTGAGTTTTAGAGGTTTGGGAACTTGTCCAAGTTTACAAAGGAAGTGAGTGTTAAAAATAGGACCCAATAAAAGAAGGAAGTTAAGAAGGCAACTATGGTTGATGTACTTTCTATACAGGAATGAAAACAGAATTTTTAAACCTATTGAAATCACCATAAGAAGGGGACTAAGGTAGAAAGAAGAAAAATAGTCAGAATGAACCAATTCAGGTTATAACACATGTATACATGGAAATGCTACATGGAAATTCCCTGTATAACTAACTTAAACAAACAAAAATGTCAATTTTTTACAAAATCAGAGAACAGGAGGGCAGAACAGGTCCTGTCTAAAGGGTTGCTACCAGTGGGAGGGGAGAGGAGGTGGGGAAAGGGTGTACTGTGTACACATATATATAAATGGAAAATAAGACCTGTTGAAACTATTCCAGGAATGGGGGGGGAGGATAAAGGAGTATGGTAGAGGGGTGAATTCAACTATGATATACTTGATATTTTGTAAGAACTTTTGTAAATGACACACATAAAAATAAATGTAAATTTATTTTTGTAAATGCCAGCACAACCAAATAAAGAAAAGAAAAGAAAAAATAGGACCCAAACAGCTGTCTAATGCTAAATCCTATGTTCTTAACTTTTGTTCTGTTTCCTGTATGCGAAAGGTTTTAGCAGAGTCCTTGTCACATAACAGTGGTTCAAGAAGTCAGAGAATCTGGACATTGTAGCAATTGTGAATAACTTGGAGGCATATTGCTCATAAATTGAGAGAACTGGAATTAAATAAAATTAAATATAGGTTCCTGACTCCAAAATGTGAAGTGCTAACTCCCAGTCTTTGCCCTGTATACCGGCACACCTGAGTTACACAGATGACAGTTTTTCATTAACTCCTTCAGATAGAAAAGTATTTGCCAACTTTAGATTTTAAATTCTCATATAGTTATCTATGCTGACACCTAGAGTAGTCAAATTTATTTAGCATGAATATGGATTCTATGTGTTATTTACACAATTGATTTAAAAAATCTCACTTGAATACTAACCCTGGAAGAATCATGAAAATAACAATGACGTCTATGGAGTACTTCTTATGTTGTAGGCACTGAGCCACAAAACTTGTGAACATTTCCTTATTTATCTTAAAATGCTCCCATTGTAAGATTATTTTTATATGTTGTCACATTGTTCATTTGTTGTTATATGTATTTAAATTTCAAGAGGCATCAAATTTTCACTGGATATCATGTCCACAAAATGAAATAGGGCTTCACATGTCTATAAAATGTCTTAGAGAAGCAATGAGTTGGGTTTTCCAGTAGAGTTTTGTGCAACTAAATTGGCTGCTAGATGAAAATATGTTGTCATTTCTAGACAGAGAAGATGACTAGAGCTATGATAGCTCAGGCAAATGGCTCAGTCCAGACCTTTCCTGGGCAGGATGCATTTGTCCTTGTTCAAGGCTGTGCTCTTGAACCAGAAATAGGTTTTATTTCCAGTGACCCCCTGAGACAGTATGATTTCAAAGCAGTTAGCTTTAAGGTTGGGAGAGTATTAAATTTTGGAAAATATTATTTTAAAATAGCATTTTGAAGACCAAGGAGAAAGCATGAGAATTCATTCCTATCATAGGACAAAGTATATCAGAAATGTGTAAGGTAACTGCCTGTTTTTATTTAGCAAGAAACTGCTTGATATGAGGAAATGGTTTGCTCACCTGGTGGTTATATGAAAAGGAGTAGCAGCTTCTAAATTAAAATAATACTGTTCTTTTTCTAAGTGTACATGAACAAAGTATTCCATGGAAACTTTCCCCAGACAGTTAAATTAACTCATTGGAGATATAGCATACTAAATGATTCCTTCCAAAAAGTAACATGTAATCATTTCTTTTTCAGGCTTGATTAAATTCCCCCTGCCTGTACAAATTTTCTATCTGTGCCCAAATTTTATGTATCCCTTCCTGATCATTGAACAGAGCATAGACCCTGCATGATTCATCTCCGATTCAAACTCAAGTAGCAGCAGTTCTAGAGCACTTCACAGCTCTGTGCACATGCAGTGAGTTTAGGTTATGCTCTAAGAGAGGCTGTTTATGTGAATGTACACACTTGCCAACAAATTGTACAACAGGATGGATCTCATTTTTTTTATGGTGCTAGAACAGTCTAACTGAAATAGATCTTTGTTGTGAGTGAAACCCCACCCCATCACCATGGCATCCCTGTCCCTAAAGACCTCTATGGGAGTAAAGAGAAGCCACATATTCTGAATGACCTTCTTTAGCTTTCTTCTTGTTTCCAACCACTCAATATTCTAATTCCCATGCTGAATGCTGATGTGAGCTGAGGACTCAGTGATCATCAGTCAGTTTTGATGTGCAGAAGATTCCCACACAGTGTTGAAGCCTAGAGCAGAATCTCAAAACAAGAGTTCAGTAAACAAACTGGAATAAAGAGTAGATTCCAGGGATGATGACAAATGAAACCACTCTAGAAGAATTTAGATTCAGAGAGTCAGCAAGGCCAAGACACACTACTAAGTAGGATCAGCAGAATATGCTGCTGTAGTGCTGACACCCTACTTATTGTGACCATTCCCCTGGTCAAGTCACAGGCTAGCCCTTCAGCTACACAGGGAAAGGGATGCAAAAGCCAGATCTTTGCTGAGGGATCACTGGCCAGTTACAGAAATCAGAGCCTAATGTGAAACTCTATTGTACTTGTTATAGTTGATTTTTGTTCACTTCTTAGTTTGAAAGTATTATAAGCTGTGTATCAGGTTTATGAAAATTATTTCAGCTAGTTTATGAACTGATTTGTCATTTGTTTTTATTTAGACATGTGTGAAACATGATAATAAAATCATCAAAAGGAATGTTTTCTGCCTTAAATAAATCAAAATCAGGGTCAGGAATTAACAGCATCCAAATACACTACAATTTAATCCTGTGAAATAAAGACTGATTGGTTTAGCTGTGTTTGACTTAGAATGAACCTATGAAGGCACTGCAGTAAAAAGTAACTGAAGCCTTGGAGGAGCTATTAGGACACATCACTTGAGAAGGCAATGTCTGGTCTTTAAATTCAAAGGCATACCCAATGTCTTTTTTTGGTGGGACTGGAGTTTGAACTCAGGGCTTTGTGTTTTCTAAGCAGATACTCTACCACTTGAGCCATGTCTCCAAGTCTCCCTTCCCCTTTTCCCCCAATGTCTTATAATAAAGTCCCCTTCTTGGGCTGAACTCTGAGTAGGATTTGTCATTTGCAAACAGAATACCAATAACAACCTGGGATAATGGCATTTACCGTGCGTGTTTCAAATACAGTCTAAGTAATTTATCTGAAAAGGGATTGGCACATGGTAGGCATCCAGGAATGGTGGTTGTTATTAGCAGGGTAAATTGATCACCCTAGATTTAACTGCTTTATCTTTTCATATTCTATCCTCAATTAAAGAAAGGCAATGCCTCTTCCTTCATAGAGGGACCACAGAAGGAATGATGGATCATTGTGATGAAGGGAGCACTGCAAAGAAGTAAAAGCAATGCTGATGGTCAGACGGTGGCAGATGTTAAAGGTACATCACTGTCACATCCTTCTTAGTCATCTGGCCTTGCTTTCTCCCAATATAGCTCTTTTACAACACACAACACTTTCATCTAGAGCTAGGATTCAAAGCTAAATGACAGAATGAGTTTCAAATTGTAACTTTACTTCTAAGAAAAATAATTATTCCATGAAGTCACCTCCAAACTCATAAAAAGCAAATGGAATTTTAAGCTAATTTCTAAGAAATGTGTCAATTCTTTGTTAAAAGCCACAGTGATTTGCATTTACAGTAAACAATCTATTAATCAGTGTGTTTGGGTAAGGAAAGAAGACAACCTGGTGACATGGTTAGGGCAGCCATGTTTAAAATAACTGAAAGCATGTCTAATTATATTTTCTCTTCTTCCATCAATTTAAATCTTTTAAATATTAAACTAAGTTAGTTTACAAAGACATAAAGTTAAAAATCAGATATGCGAGCACAAAAGTAACTTTTGATTATATTTTCCCTTATGTAAGTCATAATTAGGCTGAGCATGATTTACACATTTTAAAATATAGTCCACTGAAATCCTCTCAAATAAATTAGTTCAAATTCTCACCCATAAAACTATCTCTTTTCTCTCTTTTGGATAAATATATGAAATAAATAATTTAGTCAACAGTGGAAAATACTTGATAAACCAAGGTAAATAGAGAAATGCTATTATTTCTGCCACACATTCTCATTATAGTCAAGTAAACATTTGTGGTTTCATTGTGTCAGGACAAAATCAACTTTATAATGAAAAGGTTGAAGAGAGGCTAAAGATATAGGGTTTTTTAAAACTGAAGGATATTTATTTAAATAGAATTACATATACTTACATGCAATGATGACTAATATTTTCAGTTTTTTTTTTTAAAAAAGCAATCTCCTCATGATTTGAAAAAGAAATAAGCAATAGTCCTTCTTTGGGAGGATAGATAAGCAATGCACAAAAAGTAACCCTCTATAGTTTGCACCTAGTACAGTTTCTAATCAGTAGAGGGCTCCCTCGCCTGTGCAAGACCCAGAGTAAAAATGCACAGTGTGTACATACAGCAGTTACATGTGTGTACATGCATGTGCACACACATACACTTACACACACCACTTAGATTAATAAAGCAACCATTTCTCATTATTTTCAAATCACCTTTAATATCAGTTGACTTTAAAACTTAGAGAAATGAACACACAGGCAGCGCCCACTGGCAATATGTTAGAACATTCTTTACCTAAAAATACTGATAGGTGTTTACAAGTTTCTTTCATTTCACTGTGACACTCCTCAGCGCTGATGTGCATTTGGCTGCTTTCCTGGATTCACACATCTCTCTGTTTGTCCATGTGCTTGTGCATTTTGTAGAAGTGTCACTATCCAAGCCTTGCAAAATAACTAAATCTTCTAAGTTGATGCTACTGAGTCTATCTTTATTATGTCCTCCAAAACTTTAGACTACAAAAAACCACATACACATAATGAAACAGGGCAACCAATCATATTAGCTTTTGATTGAAGGCACTGAGCTCAGTTGTATTTTTTTCCCCACTGAAAAATGGATGAAGACATCCTAACTGGATTGACTTTTATTTGGAATTTTTTTCTCTCCTTGGCCTGTAGGCTAACTGATTCACTGTTCCACAGTGAAAGTGCCAACGCTATGCAAACCTCGCCGGAACTGAAATTTGTAACAGAAAAGGAAATTTCTGGCCATGTAAAAGCAGGGCTGGAATAAAATCGGGCTGCACCCTCAGGCCTATTTTCATAATACAGTTAAAAACTTGCTGGGCTGCCAGCAGAATCAACTGTTTAAGCATCTTTGCTGATTGTTTGAGTTGCTCAATAGATAAAAACTAGTTTTCATGAACCTCTGGTGGAACCCTCTTATATCCAGCCAATCCTAGGTTTTTAGTCATAATATTTGCTTAGTGCCCATATCTGAAAATTCATTTGGATTCTCTTAAAAGAGAAAGGAAAAGTCTATGGTTTTTCTTCTATTCCAGAACTACACATCTTTCCTGCTACTCTTCATTCCATATATAATTCATGTCCAGCAAATATTTCTACTTCCTCTGGAATACTTTCATTTGCTTCTTTATGTGTCACTCTAGTCTGAATTATAAAATAGGACCATTTTGAAGTAAAATGCTGCCTCTTGCCTTCTAATCTACTTGTTCTTGCTGAAATCAAACCCCTGTAAATCTTGTCACCTAAGTATTTCTGGTCATTTCCAATTGTCTCACCCATGCTTCAAACAGGTCAGTCAGCTCTCAGGTGAAAACTAATAGGTACTGTTACCACTTTGGCTGAACACGAGGAAGCCCAGCTGTGCCACAGAGCCAAACTTTGCTCAGCAACACAAAGCTATTACCACTGATGCAGATACTTTCATTCATTTTTCTTCCAATCCTGTGCTGCTCTCTCAAATGTCTTCAACACTGGAGTGGAAAGAAGCATGGTTAATTATGACTGCTCCCCTCCCATCTTCAACAGCTGTAATGAGAATTCTTATGAAGAAACTAAGGTTCAGAGAGGTTAAGCAACATACAAAAATCATTCATTAGTGACTGGCAGTCCCTGAATTCAAATCAAAGCTTTTTATTTTTTTATTTTATTTTTTTTGCCTTTTATTTATTTTTTTATTTTTTTTTCATTTTTCTTTTATTATTCATATGTGCATACAAGGCCTGGTTCATTTCTCCCCCCTGCCCCCACCCCCTCCCCCACCACCCACTCCACCCCCTCCCGCTCCCCCCCTCAATACCCAGCAGAAACCACCCTGCCCCCATCTCCAATTTTGTTGCAGAGAGAGCACAAGCAATAATAGGAAGGAACAAGGGGCTTTGCTGGCCGAGACAAGGACAGCCACACAGGGCATTGACTCACACCGATTTCCTGTGCGTGGGTGCCACCCTCTAGGTTAATTCTTTTTGATCTAACCTTTTCTCTAGTTCCTGGTCCCCTTTTCCTATTGGCCTCAGTTGCTTTAAGGTATCTGCTTTAGTTTCTCTGCATTAAGGGCAACAAATGCTAGCTAGTTTTTTAGGTGTCTTACCTATCCTCACCCCTCCCTTGTGTGCTCTCGCTTTTATCATGTGCTCATAGTCCAATCCCCTTGTTGTGTTTGCCCTTGATCTAATGTCCACATATGAGGGAGAAGCTTTTTAAATCTAAATGCTGTGCTTGTCTGTTGGATCTTATAAGAAACTTACTCTTCCATAGCAAAGGTTCACACAGAGATGAATATATTTCTGCTTGTGAGACATGAGATAAAAAATATAATCGTGTCATGGAGAGAGATGACAGACAGTTCTAGACAATGCACAATCTGTTGGTTTGGACATTCAGTCATCCACTCCTTATGACCACAACTTCTTATACAGATGTTCAAATTCCAATATGTTTATCCACTAAAGAGGATGTTGCTCATCCTGGCTTTCTCAGGTTTCCTTTATTCTCACTTCTTACCCATCTAATTCTCACTCACACTTCAGAACCTTGCCCTGAACAACTTTCTTCAATTACCTCAGGCTTTCTCTTCTTCCTAGAGACAGCTGTTGATATAAGCC
This sequence comes from Castor canadensis, assembly GCF_047511655.1. Taxonomy (NCBI): domain Eukaryota; kingdom Metazoa; phylum Chordata; class Mammalia; order Rodentia; family Castoridae; genus Castor; species Castor canadensis. The sequence continues at coordinate 89,171,447 of NC_133394.1, forward strand.
TCTCATGTTGCATTTGAACACCCTCTCAGGCTGTCTGGAAGTTTTGTAAGAGCATGTGTCATCTTCACATGGATGGATAGTAATTTCTTGAGATCATAAATGGTATCCACTATCTATGTAGATATTAAGTGAATTTATTCACATCAGATATAGCCACATGATTTCATCACTTAGAGTTTTTACTGTATTATATGAGAGGTTAACAATCTCTTCCACACAGATCTTGGGCTACTCAAGGATTAAAAGTAATATATAAATCCCTACACTCATTTTCAAACCATAAAAAATCTGTTACTTCTCTGGGGTTAGCGAAGTACCTCAGTGATAGAGTTAGATGTTTAGCATATGCAAAACCCTGGCTTTAATCCCTAGCACCAAAACAAAACAAAGCATAAAAACTGAAGGAAGTTGTCTTGAAAAATTTGAGATTGAACTAAAAAAGAGGAAAATTGAGTAACAGTAAAGGGAGGTGAGCCAGGCTCAAAAGGTCAAAAGTCACATGTTTTCTCTCATACATGGATGCTAGACCTATAAGATAAATGTACAATATATGTATATATATATATATATATATAGAGAGAGAGAGAGAGAGAGAGAGAGAGAGAACATAATTGTACATGATCGTATTAGTAGACCTGTCTGAGGGGACTATAGAGAGGTAGAAAAAGGAAATGAATTCTAGAGAGTGAAAAATATTGAACCATTGTATCTGGGTATGACAATAATATAATTCAATGCACTATAAAATGTTGACTAATAGGGGAGTAGTGATAGAAAAAAAGTAATGGGGGAGTTAATTTAACTAAAGTTTGAGTGAAATACAAAGGCAATCCCCCTGAAGTATCAATAAACACTTTAAAGATGAAGGAAAGTCAAACAGGTCCTGTCCAGGAGTAAGTACCCATGGGATGGGGGATGCCATATGGAAAAGGTGAATGAGGGTGAATATGGCAAATGTATTTTGTGTTCATGTATGAAAGCAGAACAATGAAACTTGTTACAATTGTTCTAAGAATGTGGGGAAGAAGAATGAGGGAGAACAATAGAGGGGGTAATCTAATTAAGATATATTTTAAGCACGTGTGTACATATCACTATGTATCACCCCTGTACATCTAATATATATTAAAACGAATTTTAAAAAAGAAAAATTGAAAAAAGAGTATTACCATTGGGTAGATTTTAATAAACAAATTTCAGGTCATTTCATAAAATAACCAGGCCAATACATATATATGTATGTATGTGGCATACATAAAAGTGTATAATACATATATAAATACATATATGGCACACAATGGCAGCTGGATTTTAGACTGCAAATATTTTAATTTTTAGAACAACTTAACAGGTTTCCCTTTGTAGTCATCATTTATTAAATCTTTCTGTAACTTAGAGAAGAGTTATAAATTATAAAGAATGAGAATATAACAGGGAGGAATTAAAAGTTCTGATTTTAAGAGGGATTTTAAATAGTTTCATATCATGTACCAAATCTGAATGGTTGGCAGTGACTGTCTAGACCCTAGAGCACTACGTTGATGAGGATTCTGGGGCTGCAGCCAGGCTCTGTCATGTCATGACTGATTAGTAATGTCTGCCATAAATGCGGAATTGTAGAGGAAAGCACATGTGCCATATGTTGCCACTGCTGCCCTATTGCTGAGAGTCTGCCATTTTTGGTTATTCTTTGGGGCCCAGGAAATGTTCAACTGTATGGAAGTATGAAATAACAATATATGAAAGTTTCAGTGTTTGGGGGAACGCTCATACTGAGACATGAATGGTCATAGGCAGTAAATCAAATCTTAAATGGGTAGATGAGGGAATTGGAGGAGAAGGCATTCGCTGCTATGGTTTCCATACTTCTACAATGGTTGGTTTCAAGCTACCAATGTGAGTCCTTTGAGGCTGGCAGAGGGCTCAAAAAAAGAAAAATAGAAGCAGCGTGAGGCCATTAAACTCAGAGCTGGGAAGACATGTACAGCCCGAGCCAGTGTGAGGAGGCTGCAGTATACCACCAATTATAGATATACTACAAGGGTTCAAGGTGCTCAGTAAATTCTGGTCCACAGAATGGAGGACAGGATTAAAGGAAAGACTGTGTATTCATAGATAGATCTGCTGTCCACAGTTGAGGAATGTTATCAGTTATAAATTAGAGCACAGCCCAACTTATTGAAGTAATAACAACCCAAGAATCGGTTTCAATGTTATATTTCATAAAAATACATTTTGCCTTACCTACTGACAGATGTTGACACGTTCCAGGGCTATGTTCTAAGACAGCTCACTGTGTTAGTAAAGCCCATGGATTCTGGAGCCAGACTCAATGGATTTCAGTTCTACCTTGTCATGTATTGAGTATTGCTTCTGCAACCTTGAGCACATTACTTAACCCTCTATGCCTCAGTTTCCTCATTTGTTAAACTAAGAATACAATAGTACCTATACCATAAAGGCAGGTTTAAGACTAAATGAATTAGTCAATATTAGGTACATGGAGCAGTATCTATGTCTGGTGTATGGAGAGTGCTAAATATTTGTAAATAAAGGTATGTAAAATGCAGATTTGTAAATTTTATCAGAATAACATTCCCAGTATGTGATGTGCCTTTGAACTCAGGACAGGGCAGCAGAAGGGCTATGACGAAAATGCTCATGGGGTAATTGACTAACTTTACAATTACAAGCATGACAATTTTATTTATCCTTTTCTATCATCCCAATATTTTGGGAAAATAACTATGACTAATAAAGACAATAGCAAATATATTAAAGTTCCACTTTCTGTTAATTTGGAGTTTTATGGCAAATCCCATTGTAAGTTAAGTTGACACTTCTTTCATATGTATAGTAGCTTACTGAAGGAACTTTATGATACCAGAATTTTTTTTAATTTTTGATCTAGAATGTATTAGAAATGGAATAAAGGATCTTTTCTTACTAGAAGTCTAAGACAGCCTCCATTTCCCAAACATAAACTGATTAAAAACATCCTGGCAGTGGTCAACCTCATTATACTACAATGGTCATATTTCCCTTAGCACTATATTTCCAAATTTCTAAATTTTTAAGTCACTATAAATTTCATGTTTAGTCAAGTTTCTTTTTTTTAACTAAAACAAGTTAAAATAGAGCAGAAAGAACCTTCCCTGCCAGTTCTATTCAGTAGCATGTTAATCAGATTGCAATAATAAGTATGAAACAATGCATGCAATTAGCAGTGGTTAATTTGAAACTACTTCATGTCAGTTTCTTTCAGAGCAATACGTTAGTAGAGTAATTATTTATTACCCTGAGGACATGATCAATGAAATCCCTCTATAATAATGTCTCCAAAAAGAGTAGACATCCTCATCTGCATAAAAAGGAAGCTATAGAAACTGATTTTTTTCTCAGTTAAATAAAAGCAGAAAGCTGATAGTAAGCTGTTTTTATTTCATTAGCAATGATAGATAAGCAAATCATTTGTTACACTTCAATTTTTTAGGTAAAATAATGGTGAGGGGGAAAAAACCAGCATTAGTTATTTAAATCCATAAAGATCATCTTAATAAAGAAAGGGAAAATGATCCTTTTCTAAATGTCATCACAGTCACTAATATGTATGTGTGAGTCCCTTCTACACATCCAATAATTCACTAGCCCCTTAGCTGAAGCTTGGGGGTAAAATTTATGGGAAGCCCTGAATGATAGCACATGGTCTACACAGCTGAGCTACAATTTTCCAAAGGCAAGAAGAGATACCAGTTTAACCAGGTGTCCACAGTTAGATTGTACATTTAAATAACTGAGAAGTTAGTGTTAGAGGCTACTCTCTTAGCTTTCTGAGTTCACTGAGCATCGTACAAGAAATCCTATATGCCTCCATTTCTAATTAATTTTTATCTTTTTTACATAAAGTACCCAGAATTCCAAGGGCCAGAAGAAACCTCCCACCCCCGCATTGGAAGCAGTCAAAGGACAGGAAGGGACTTCAAAAGGTATGGGCTATAAAGGTCATACCAGAAGCTGAACAGAAATGGTTAGAATGACATTTCTAATGGTTTGAGATGCGTCTTACACATCTTACAACTCCACACAAATCCATTCATTTGGGCAGCAGTATTCTTGGGACTGGGTGGTTGATATCCTGCACAACTGCAGGTTGGAAACCAGAAATGATGATTTAGGGGATAGAATGCTTTACCTAGATCCGTACATTTACTACAATATATGAGGGAGACACCTGGGTCAAAGTCCAGAGTAGTGATTCCCAAATGAAAGACATAATAAGCAGGTTTGAGAATTCAAATGAATTAGGAGATTTACAAATGCTGCTTAGTTGGCTTCAGAAATGGGCCATCCAGGAAAGGGATCATTGTTCTAATACAATCAGTGATAAAGATAAACTAATAAAAAATGATCAGTTATGTTGTGCTTTATATACAAAAGTCAGTATAATCCAATGTGCAGAAAGAGGAGCATAATCTTTTTCAAATATATAAATGGAAATAATGATTGGTAATATAATAAAAACATTTACTGCTAAAGGTGTTAAGGTTTTATGTGAGTGTTATATAGGTCAAGGACATCTATGCTAAGACTTCCCAGCACCTTGGTCTTTTTCTGGGAACAGCATTCTGTTCTTATAAGAACCTTTCTCCTTCCCCAGGGTATTCTTATACTTGTATATTACTCAGGCTTCTTAGCCATATTTTGTTAATCTGGGTGTAGGAGCTATTTGCTCTGCTTGAGTTCTTTTTTTGTAGTATTTTGCATTCATAAAAGATAAGTCAATAGTATCTGATGTGGTACTTGTGAAATGTGAAACTCACAGCTGTCAGAAACCATGCCTTCTACCACATGGAGGAATATGAAGGAAACTTATGTGCAGTGAGACACAAGAGAACTGGAAAAGGTGAGGAAGGGAGAGAAAGAGCTGACACTATGCTGCTATTTGGGTCCCTAGTTGAACCCTTGCTCTTCTGCAGTTTATTTAGTCAACTCTTCCCTCAGTGTCATTATATACTCCAGTTTTCTTCCAATGAATCCCCTTCTTCCCTTAATCTATCTTGAACTAGGCTTCTGAGTAAAGCAGACTGAAATATGCATGCATTTTGCACCAAACACATGATGTACTATGTTTGCCTAAAAAGAAGAAGAAGGAAGGAAGGAAGGAAGGAAGGAAGGAAGGAAAGGAGGGAGGGAGGGAGAAAAGGAGGGAGGACAGAAAGAAAGTAGGAGAAAAGGCTGTACATTAAACATAAAATCCTCTTTCACTTATAGAAACTTCTTCATAATTGAGAACTTAGTTGACTAATACTTGTCTCAAGTATATTAGTCTTGCCTTACTAAATATTACTTGACTAGTTGAAACAAGATAATATTTATTGTATATGCAGATATGTATAAAATATCCCTTATACTTATAGGTTAAAATAGTAATTAAGATTTAAGAATTTTGCAATAATAATTACTAGATAACTGAGCATTTGCTTTTAACTTTTTCAAGATTCTGATTTAGTATACCAAAATTAATGACTTCTCAGATGTGGTTGTACATATCTAGAATCCGAACACTTACAAGGAAAAATACTTACTTCAGCAAAGTAGCAGGATAAAAAATCAATTTTAAAAAATTAGTATCCTTTCTATACACCAAAAAATGAACAGACTGACAAAGAACATAGTAAAATAATTCCATTTACAATAGCCTCAAAAAAAAAAAAACCTAGGAATAAACTTAACAAAGGAAGTGAATGACCTCTACAAGGAAAACTATAAACCATTGAAGAAAGGAATCAAAGACTACAGAAAATGGAAAGATCTCCCATGCTCATGGATTGATAGAATCAATATTGTGGAATGGCTATATTACCAAAAGCAATCTACATGTTCAATGCAATTCCCATCAACGTTCCAATTACATTCTTCACAGAGGTAGAAAAATCAAATTTCATTCAGAAGCACCAAAAAAAACCTGAATACTGAACAAAAAGAGCAATGCTGGGGATATCACAATACACAACTTTAAACTATACTACAGAGCCATAGCAATAAGAACAGCATGTACTGGCACAAAAACAGACACAAAGACCAGTGGAACAGAATAGAAGATCTAGATATGAATTCACACAGCTACACCTACCTGATTTTTTACAAAGGTGCCAAAAAACATATGATGGAGAAAAGACAGCCTCTTCAACAAATGTTGCTGGGAAAACTGGATATCTGCATGCAGAAAAATGAAACTAGATCCATGTTTGTCACCCTGTACAAGTATCAACTCAAGGTGGACTAAGGACCTTAATATAAGACCTGTAACTTTGAAGCTAGAAAAGAAAAGAGCAGGGAATACACCACTGGAAGCAATAGGCATAGGCAATGAGTTCATAAGTAGAACTCAAATGACTCAGCAACTAAAAGAAAGGATTGATAAATGGGACTACATGAAATTAAAAAGCTTCTGCACAACAAAAGAAATGGTCTCTAAATTGAAAAGTCTGGCCACAGAATAGTAGAAAACCTTTGCTAGCTATACATCTGACAAGACTTTAATAACCATAATATACAGAGTACTAAAAAAGCTAAATTCCCCAAAAATCAATGACCTAATGAAGAAATGAAGAAATGAACTGAGCAGAACACTTTCAGAGAAAGAAGTCCAAATGACTAAAAAGCACATGAAGAAATGCTCAACATCCCTGGCCATAAAGGAAGTGCAAAATCCAAACCACATAAGATTCCTCCTTGTTCCTGTTTAAATAGCTATCATCAAGAACACAACAACAAATATTGGTGAGGATGAGGGAAAAAGGAACCCTCATACACTGCTGGTGGGAATGTAAATTAGTACAACCACTGTGGAAAACAGTATGGAGACCCCCTCAAAAAATAAAACTACCATATGATCCAGCAATTCCACTTCTAGGGAAATACCCAAAGGAATGTAAGTCAGGTTAGAATAAAGGCACCTGCACATCCATGGTTTTTTCAGAATTATTCACAATAATTAACCTATGGAACCAGCCAAGATACCCCACTACTGACAAATAGATCAAGAAAATGTGGTATTTATGTACAATGGAATTTTACTCAGCCACAAAGAAGAATGAAATTTTGTCAATCTCAGGTAAATGAATGGAACTGCATCATCTTAAGTGAAGTTATCCAGGCTCAGAAGGTCAAAAGTCACATGTTCTCTCTCATATGTGGAATACAGACCAAATACAAATGTAAGCAGTACTATGAAAAACAGGTCACTCTAAGGGGAGGTCACATACAAGAGAGGAAAGGTAAAAAAAGGAAGTTAAAAAGGTGAATATGGTTGATGTACTTTCTATACAAGAATGAATATAGAATTTTTAAACCTGTTCAAACCACCATAAGAAGGGGATTAAGTGAGAAAGGAGAGAAACAGAGGAGATGAACCAATTTGGGTTATAATACATATATACATGGAAATCTCACAAGGAAACTCCCTGTGTGCCTATCTTTTACAAACAAAAATGTCATTTTTTTCTTTTACAAAATCAGAGGACAGGAGTGCAGAACATATCCTGCCGGGGGGGATTGGTAACTGTTGAAGGTGGGAGGAAAGTGTATGGGAGTGTAAGTATAGCACAAATACTGTCTACACGTATGTAGACAGAAAAATGATAACCTGTTGAAACTATTCCAGGAATGAGGGAAAGGGGATAAAGGAAAATGGTGGAGGGAGTGAATTCAAGTATGATATATCTAATATACTGTAAGAACTTCCGTAAATCCCACAATGTACCCCCATTCAGCACAACAATAAAAAGAAAAAAAGAAAGAATAAAAAAAAAGAAATAGAGCAAAACCTGAAAAAAAATTGGCATAGGTAGAAGGATTGTGAGTTCAAGACCAGCTTGAGCTACATAGCAAGACCCTGTCTCAACAGAAAAAGTAATGACTTCCCAGTGTGTGCCAATGAGAGAGAAGGTTTGAGTACCTCTGGGTAGCTGTTACAACTTTTTCCACAAGATTGTGAGCAGTATTGGATGTGTTACTAATTTGGTAAGAATGGTTTCACTTGAAGGAAACCTGTAGCACAAGTAGAATTTTAGGCACTTTCCTAGCTTATCCACCAACAATCCACTTAGCAAAACCTAGAGTAAGAGCCAAGTCTCAGGTGTCTAAGCAAAAAAGTCCTAGCAGTCAAGTTTTCGAGTTTTTTAGACCTCTCATCTAGTACATGGGATAAATGTGCAGTTAAGAGTGATAGAGAAATGTTTCCTATTTGATTGCATTAACTGATTGATACGAATTAATGCATTAAGGTATTTGATTGTGTCATAAAATGTGTATATGAGTATCATGATTCAATTTAATGCACCTATTACTGGTTGATATGCCATTATATTAGGCTAGATTAAGAGAATTTTATGGAAAAATTACAATTAAAGACTCAAAATTGATTGCATTCATAACTTGAAAGAAGATATTCTGTTCCATTAATATTTTGAATAATTATAATAAGATAGCAGAAAACAATGTGGAAAGCTAAAGAGATAGACAAAGTAAAGCAAAGATAAATAGATTAAGCAGTCAAAAATAAAAGTTTACTTTCTATGTTCTCTTTCACCCAAGCTTTTAAGAACTGAAAGAGTAAGAAAAGTCACATGGTTACCAGCTTGTCTCAGCAAGTAAGTTTTAGGGCACATTGTCATAAAAGAGATAGATTTTCTTTCTTTCTTCTTCTCAATCACAAAATAAATTATTTCAAGCTAAAACATTTGTATTTTTATGGGTTTTTTTCCATGGGGAATAAGATGACAGTTTAAACAGACAATGACAATTCTCTTAATGCAACATGTAGTTTAATGAATGGTGGCAAACCATCCCACTTTACTTGGGACTTTAGGGTTTCTGGGGCACAGGACTTTCAGTTTTAAAAGGACAATCCTCCTGCCAAACAGAGGTGGTTGGTCATCTTGTATTGTGTAAATCGTTTGGGTTTAGTTGTAAACTTAGGTACCAGAAGCAGATTTGAAACATGTAATTTATTGCTGAAGACTTAGAGTATTTCTTCATTTACTGCAAGTTAAAGGCTAATTCCTAGAGATGCATGGAAATGATATATTGGAGTTTTTTGGATAAATTCTTATTTCTCTTATTTCTAAAGAACGGGGAAGAATTTCTGATCATGAGAAAGTCTATCCTTCGTACTGGGAGTGTGGTCCATGCACCAAGGGCATCAGTTTCACTTGGGATCTTGTGAGAAGCTCATAGTTACTTGCCTAAATCCTGGCATACTGAGAACCTAGACTCTCCAGTATCAAATTTCCAGCCAATGCATGTGCATGCTGAATTTTGAGGAGCACTGATCTAAATTCCTTTGTAGGAATTTTACAAATGGACTCAAGTTCTTCTCTATGATCAGCTTTCTTCAGAATTCCTGTCTAAGTCCATTATAAAGTAAAACAGCCTCATTAGCTCAGATATAATTAGTTTGGGATGTGTAATCACAGACTTGGATTGGACTGACAAATTTGCTCTACAACCTTTGCCCTACATTAAAAGAACAGTTCCTATAAGTTAACCAATTTAGAAAAACCTACTCTTTTTAAATGTACAACAAATTAATTCTTCATAAAGTAATGGATGCAATCTTGAAATTAAAGAAGACTGTCTAAGAGGACCTTTACTTGGAAACTTCATTTTCAGGGAATTCTAATTAACAAAAGAAGGAAAGATGGATGGGATTAAATGATATTTACACAGCTCTTCTCCAGTTGTCCTGACTTTGTGAAGTTTTATTGGACATTTTACAAATTCTTATCTAAATAGGTAAGTTCATTTTTCATACTTTTATTGCACATTTAACTGCAAAATTAAGTGTCATTATTAGAATAACCCATGTTCATTTAGAGCTCCCTAATTTGTCTCCTTTTTTCCTCTGCCTGAAAAAACTGCTCCCTCTGCCCTCTATCCCCAAACCTGTTTTCTGACTGAAGAACTCATCCTTCAAATGTCACTTAAAATACTACCTCTCATGCAATTAGTCATCTGGGTTGAAGGTTCTTCTAAGTATACTTTCTCTTTCTGTCCTAAATAACTTTAAAAATTATTGCATTAAATTATTATCATTTTGTATGCAGAAGGTCTTCCAAATTCACTATTGAGTCCTGGAAGCAAAAGTCCTACTTTTGTAGGTTTAACATCTAACTCAGATTAAGAGCTTAAAAGAGAATTGGTGAATGCCTATGTGAGTGAAATATTGAATGAATAAGTTTTAGGGCTGGTGGAGTGGCTCAAGTGGTAGAGTGTCTGCCTAGCAAGTGTAAGACCCTGTGTTCAAGCTCCAGTATCCCAAAAAAAAGAAGCTGAATGAACAAGTTTTAAATGATTAAACTTCATTGAGAATGGACAATTTGATTGTTATATGCTTTTCTCAATGAGTTGTGTCTGTTCCAGAAACAGTGGGAAAGAGAGGGGATATTTTGATAGGTGTTTCTAAAATCCTGATGTAGGTTCATCATTCAGTACACATAAAACATCTTGTTTTTGCGGCTGAAACCAAAGTAAACTAACGTTCTCTGCACTCTTATTCAAACTTCACTTTGCTTGAAGAGTCAATCCATTTCAGTGTCACAATGCAGATATTTTAGAGGTTTGTTCTAATAATTCTTATTTCCACTAGACCTTAGCAACAACACATTAGCACATCTATTCCATCACAACAATGAGCAGAAATTAGTTTCCTCTCTTAGTGCATTACCCTGTTATATAGTTGAAGAGTAGAATTTGAGATTTGTTGACCTGGAAAAACATGCCACCTAAAATTAATAGTTATAAACTTCAAGGTACAGAGATTGAAATTTGAAGTAAATCACATTTTTGGAAATGTAAATTGTTAGATATGAATTTAAAGCAAGTGTTTGCCCATAGTTTTTGGAAAAGACATATAAGTGGGTCTTTTGAAATAACTAAAGATGCATAATCTTAGATCAAGAAGAATAGAATTCTCTTTTTCAGTGTAAATTATGTGCTTTTAGTGTTGAGAACAGGGGCTGACTCTCAAATGCCTTCAGAAGGAAGGGTGATAAAATAAATGAGTGAAGTGGGCTGTGGTGAGGGGCTTGGGGTGACCCAATGTCCACGCTGAAGGGATGGCTTGTACTCTACTTCAGAAAATAGCCATGAAGGATTATGACTTTAAGGTTGCTGTATATTTTAATTTTATGAGAGAAACAAATGTCCTAGATATTTATATGAAATATCCTATTGCTTAAATGTTGGTAAATCATTCAAATTTTTATGGGCTAAATAGAACATGTCTGCAGAGTCAATATAGTTCATGAACCAACATAGTGCAACCTCTGTTTTAAAGAAATGTTTCTTTTTAAAATCTGAATTTAGACTGCTCTGACTCTATAAATTGAGTGTTCTTGCAGGGTGGGATGTGTGCTGTGAGCACCTTCCAAGGTATATGCTTTGATGAATGAAAGTATAGAAATGTCCCGTAGACTCTGGGGAAGAACAAGACAGGCTGTATACTGGGCAATCTGGAATGCATGGGGGATAATGTCACTCATGGTGATTAGTCAAAAGTAATCCTAGCTTTGAAAGTGTATTTCAGGACCCTAGTGGTTGTTCTTCTGGGTCAAACAACATCTAGATGTGTGTTTCTCCTACCAAAAAAAAAATCTTTGCTTTAATATTAACCACTTTTTTTCAACAGTACTAGTGTTTGAACTCAGGTCTTTCCACTTGCTAGGCAGGCTCTTTGCTACTTGAGCCACACCTCCAGCTCTTTCTGCATTAAGTTATTCTTCAGATAGGCTCTCACTTTTTTCCCATGGCCAGCTTCCAGACCACACTCTTCTGACCTATACTTTCTGCATAGGTAGGATGACAGGCATCTCTCTGTCCAGCTAGGATAACAGGCTTATTTTGTTGACCTGGGGTCTTGCTAACTTTTCCCCCCTTGAGCCATGGTCCTCCCAATCTCTGCTTCCCAGATAGCTGGGATTACAGACATGAGTCACTCCCCTCAGCCCTGACCACTTTTAATGGGTGATAAAAGTCTCTCAATGTTGTATTTCACATTCATTATCCCTGAGTCTTATTTAAAGTTAGAACCTAGTCTCTTGTCACATGGAAAATTAAAAGTGGCTGCACTATGATTTAGGAAGAATAGAAAATGAGAGTAGTATATCTCTCCCTAAGACCACACTGGGAATTTCAGCAACAGCTGTCTATGAAGAACCAAGCAGCAGAAGTCTACCAATAATCCATCTAGCAGAGTCAGAATCATGTCCATAAGACAAGAGAGCCCAGTGGTATTCACTGATGTCAGCATTACTGCAAGAATGAAGTATGTGACATGTCACTCTCATTCCCTTTTTTCCCTCATTCAATGGGGCTTCCCTTACCGTTTAGCACTTTGATAAACCAAGAACATTCTTTCCTCTTGGTGCCTTCCTAGAACCTTCTTTAAACCATCCTATACACAAGTCTACAACACAGATAACTTACCTGAATATACTGAATGAATTTTATGAGCTGCATGGACACAACACACAGCCCAAAGTATGTCCAAATTAAATAATTATATTTCAGAATATTGACATCATCTTTTGCATCTTAATAATCATAACAATCCTTACAAAAGAAACAACATCACCACCAAATGGCAATATGGGATTTATGGAGAATTTTTTTTTCTTTTAAAAGATTAGTTCTGCTTGTTTCAAAGCACCTATTCTTCCAGGATCTCCTACTATCATATCCCTCTAACTGTTCTATAGACACTTCCTACTCTTTTTCCCACTGTTGTACCTGTGGTTCAAACTCAGGGTTTCAGGCTTGCAAGGCAGGTGCTCTACTTCTTGAAACACACCACCAGCCCTTTTTGCTCTGGTTATTTTGGAAATAGGACAGCCTCAACCACAACCCTTCTATTTTATGCTTCCTACTATCACTGGGATGCAAGAGTGTACCAGCACACTGTTGAGATGGGGTCTCACAAACTTTTTTTCCCAGGTTGGCCTGGAACTACCAACTTCCTGATTTCAGCTTCCCAAGTAGCTAGGATTACAGGTATGAGCCACCAGCACTAGCTCTTTGGGGAGCCAACAGGTGTATTGAATAAGCTGCGTGTTTGAGTTTGGTGCAGTCCCAAACCGCAGAAGGAAACAAATATAGCTATACCCATTAAAATTGCATACTTGATTGGCACAGCCTCAGCTGCAGAAGTGGGCAAGATGCAGTACAGCTGTTTTTTCCTTTAATGTTTACGTTTGGAGAGAAGCTGTCACAGGTTCCTCTTGTTCCTGAGGATCACGGTATCATGTCCCTCCCCCAATAAATGCCTCTCCGCCTCGTGTTGCTACTGTATATAATAAATGCGCTGGAGGTGGGGGTGCTGGCGTGTCTCCATCCCAGCACACAGCCTACCTGGCCCCAGCTTTTTGCATGTTTCGTCTGCTGTCTGTTGTCTTTCCTACATCTCCCGTCACCCTCAGTTAGGTTTCTAGCTCCATTTCCCATGGCAGTATATCAAAAGGACACTGAACCTTTGTTCTTACATTCTCATAATACAAAGAGTTATCAAAGTAATTGGAAGGACTCAAACAGAAATATGAGAGTTGGATAATCAAATTTTCAATGCTTTCTCACATGTCTACTGGGTCAAAATACCATTTGTCCAATAGACTGTCACATAAACACATAAATTTCTGCTACATTAGAGAAACAGCCTGTTGTCTAAAACAATTGTACAGGAGGCAATGAGGGACATTAACTCAACTTCTTTTTTAAATTAATTAATTTATTTTTATTATATTATTTATATAATGGGGGTAAGTTGTGACAGTTACAAAAATTCTTACAATATATCATAGTTGAATTTGCCCTCTCCATCATTATACTTTATCCCCTTGTCCTCTCATTCCTGGAATAGTTTCAACATTTCCCATTTTTCCATTTCCATACATGAGTACATAATATTTCCACTACATTCAGGCTCCTTTACCCTCTCCATATGTTCTCCCCCTCCCACTGGTACTAACCCCCAGACAGGACCTGTTTAACCTTCCTGTTCTGTTATTGAAAAACAGCATTTTTGTTTGTTTAAAATTGTACTACAGGGAGTTTCCTTGTGACATTTCCATGTATATATACATTATAACCTGAATTGGTTCATGTTCTCTATTTTTTTCCTTTCTACCTCAGTCCCCTTCTTATGGTAATTTCAACAAATTTAAACATTCTGTATTCATTCTTGCATAGAAACTACATCATCCATATTCACTTTCTTAGCTTCCTTCTTTTGCCCTCTCTCTTCTATCAACTTCTTAAATCTGGCTTGGTCTAGGTTGCTTTGCTGTCTATTATACTAGAAGATTAATAAGATGACTTCTAAGTTATTATTCAGTAGATTGTTGATTATCCATTTTGACATCTTTATAGAACTTCACTTTTAATGTCACATTGTTGAGAAGCAGTAAATGGCTTTGGAGAGGGAAGCCATGGGGAAAAGTCAATAATGCTAGAGGGCTCACCTCTGTAAAAATTAGTAGGACAGGGAAAGACATTCATTTCAACTTGGATTCATAACCCATTGATTTTGTTCCTCTGTGTCTAGGAAGTAGAAACAATTAAAATGGAAATCTAAACCCCAAGGGTATAGAGAGGGACAGGTCACTGCCCATCACTCTAAATATTCAGACACCAGTTCTGTGTGATTCATCTATTCACACTGTGAAGCCAGAGTCTGAAGGGCTGAGGTTCTTACATGTCTCTAAGTGATCATTTGTTTTCTACTAAAAGGTGACTTTTACAGAAGATTTATTAATTATCACCCAAATCAAATTTTAAATATTACTCTGTTTACATTTTGATTGGGGGAGGGCTGCTTGGGGGTTTCTTCGTAAGTTTCACAACCAGAAAAGACCAAGGTGACTTTGGTAAGGAAGTTGCCTTGTGATACTATCATTATCAGTAATTAGCCACAGTTAGTAAGCTTCTATTAATCAAATCCACATCTGGAAAGACTTTAATTCTATGAGATTAACAGTGTTGTTTGCAAAATTTAAAGCATAGAAAATAAGATTGCACAACTTTACAAGCTGACATAAGTGAATAAGAGAGAAAGCTTACCATTACAGCATAGACAAACTTACTTAGTTAAACCTATCATCTATGCAATTATATATTACATCTAGATACATGTTATAGAACAATTAACACTGTTCTTTTTGACAAAATTGGAAACTCAAAAATATGACAATTGTTAAATTGTTCTATACATACCATTCTCATACACTACTTGCTGTTTGTAAATAAATAGGCAAAGATAAAAATCCCAGTCTCAGGACCTCCAAGAGTAAATCCTTGGCATTGCTAGGTAGAGAAAATGTTCAAATCTGAGAAAGAATATATTGTGTTATTGTTTCCTTCTTCCTCTGCCCTAAGAAAGGGAAGATTAAATATCTTTTATAAAGAGGAGAATGAGTAATCCCTACTGTCCTCTACCTCCAGTCAAGTATTCTGGGGACCTGGGCTTTGGAGAGATCCACCATAAGCCAAAAGATGTATAAATCCCCAAAGATAAAGAGAAAGATTGGAAAATGGCAGAAGACCCTCTGACTCTTCAAATATTAAGAGTGGCAAAAAAGAAGAATATATATTTATGTATTATACACATATACATTAGCTCATCCCTCTATTATTCTTTCTACCTTAGTCCCCTTCTTACTGTGATTTCAACAGGTTTGAATGTTCCTATTCACACTTGTGTAAAAAGTATATACAGCTTTCATAAACAAACAAAAATGTCTTTTTTTTTAAATGAAGGACAGGAAGTTAAAACAAATCTTGCCCATGGGTTTGTACAGTAGGAGGGGGAGGGCATAAGGAAAAGGTGGAGGAGGTGAATATGGTGGAAGTACTATGTATTCATGTATGACAATGGAACAATGAGACCTGTTGAAACTGTTCTAAGAAGAGAGAAAGGAAGAACAAAGGCAAAAGATTGGGAGAGTGATATATTGTAAGCACTTGTAGCTATCACACATGTACTCCCAGTATAACTATAATGTGCTAATAAATACATTTTTATAAAAGAGGAAAAAAATAAAGATTTTTTTCCAGAATTTTTCTGAAGTTCCAGAGTGGAACCAACTCTTTCAAATAAACCTTGAAACTTTCACTTTCAGACACAAAGCAATTTCATCTTCTGGAACAAATCTTGCCTTTGTTCACATTAATATTCACCAACTATGTGACCCCATGTTTTGTTTAATTCTCCCACCACCTAACCAAAGACTTCCAAGGTATGTATTTAACCCTAACCTTAGCATAGCACCTACTGTATCTGTTTCCTGTTCTGGATGTGACAACTCAGATGACCTGGACTTGAATCTCAAGTCTGTGATTTTCTAGTCAGGGAACTCTGGCTAATTAAACATCACTGAGTCCTATTTTTCTCCTGCAGGTCTTTTTCAAAGATTGAAAGATCTCATGCTTTTACATTTCCCTACAAATGAAAGACAGTCATGTTCTTACCAAATGAAATAAAAGTATGGAAATTCTGCCCACACCTATTCATCTTCTTCTTAAGGCTATCATTATTGCATTCTTTCCCCCTGTGGGGACACATTTCATGTTAATGATGACATCAAATTAAATCACTGTACCTTTTAATTCATTAACTAATGCTCATATCAAATTATATTCATTCCAAAGGATTAATTAAAACTATGTTTATTTTCATTATTGCTATTTGCAAAGTATTTTGATGAACATGAAATATTTCCCATGCTTTATTCATAAATTCAAGCAGGGTTAAAAATCACCCTGGCTTCCTGACTAACTGACATGGTTCTAAGTTATCCTACTCCTGACATTAAAATATTTACAAAGGTTTCAAATTATTTAATGTAGCAAAAATCACATAGTAAGATACATTTGTACCTTATGAAGATATGTACCTACTCTGACAAATGTAGTATATTTTCAGAGAAACCTTCATTCTGTGCCATTCTTGGCATAAAAAGAATCTCCTCCCACATGCCCATGACAGACAAGGGTCCCAATGGCTCACTGACCCCAGACACTTTACCTCCAGTCTCACTGCGTATCTACCCAGCATTTCTTGACATCACACACTTTTCATGTTAATGTCCTTCTGCCTTCTCCTCATTTCCTGGGACAAAGAATCCTTGACACAATACCACTCAATATTCAACGGAATTCAATCTCACTCACAGGACTTTTACTTTCTGCCTCAATTCATTCATTTAACAAACACTTATTGAGGACTGACCAAGTCTTGTTTTAAGGACTAAGGATACCAACAACAAAAATTCCCTGCATTTATAGAGCTTACAGTCTGCAGAGAAAGTGGAGAAGCAGAAATACAAGAACATATTAAGTAAGTAAATTAGTGTAGTCAAAGATGATAAATGTTATGGAAAAATACAGTGGAATAAGGGAATCAGCAGGGCCAAGTTGGGTGGCAATAGAAGGAAATCAAGTGGTCAGCATAGGCTTCATTGAGATGCTGAGATCTAGATAAAGCTTTAGAGTGAAGGTGAAGGGGAGGCCATGGATTTCTGGATCAAAAGTGTTCCTCCTGCCAAGTACAATGAGAGTGCAGTAAAGGGAGAATGGGCAAGGTACATGGGGTTACATAAAAGGGAGTAACTGAGTGCTATGCTCCTTTGCCTAGCCATCCACCATTCTATCCCCTTTTAATGGCATCCTAATAAATCTTTGCTTCTCCTAAAAAAGAGTAATTATAATATTTTCTTAATAAATATTAACTAAAAGAGGAAATAAGTATGTGAAGAGTAAGAAATAAAAAGTTGGTAAGACAATAGCTATTGAAAGGCATTAGAAATTGGAACTCTTGAAAGTAGGGACTGGAAACAAATGAATGGTGATTGGAGAATGGCAAGCTTTAACTGAGATAGCAGAGGGACACATTTCTTGGTATTGACAAGATGCAGGGTATAACCACATGTAAATAAGACCTAAGGTGAGGGCATGCCAGACATTTCAAGAGTCAGCAGAAGCAAAGGAGACTCAAGAAAGAAAATAAAACTGTTAGAAGATAAACCACAGTAGCTTTCTGGGATTTGATTTGTAATCAGCAGTTTATGGGTTACCTTCTCTTAGAGTGACTAGCAAGATAAGTTGGGCTCTGACTTTTCAAATACTTTTTTTCTCCATATCTGACTATTTCCCCACATCTTTTTCCTCTTTCCCCTTCTAACTCTAGCTGAAACTCGGCTCTCTCAAAGACTCCCTTTCATCAGAGCACTGTCTCTCTCAGCTCTTCTCACCTTACCTATAGAGGTTTGCTCAGTGTCCTTCCTGCTTATAGCTAGCATCAGGTTAAAGTCTTCCCCAGCTCCCCAAAATCTTTTGGTCTTAAACTTTATGCCATTAAAATACCTCACTCTTGTCCCTCTTGCTGAATTTGTAGAACCTTGGCTCATTTCCCTCCCTTCTTTAAAGAATTTAGTCCTTGATTTACTGTCACTCTCTCCTATACTGCAGCTGCACAATTCCTGATTACTTTAATATTCATGATGACAGCATTTCCAATAACCTGCCCATTTGTTTGCTAATCAAGTATTTGTTGAGTGCCTAAAATGTATCAAGCAGTAGTCTAAGAGCAGAAGCTATATCATTAAAGCAAAAAATAAATCACCAACTAAATGATGATACAATGTAAGTACATATGTAAATGTCACAATGAAACCCCCTATTCAACTAATATATGCTAATAACAATTGTAAAAAATAAAATTATTGCTTTTAAGGAATGGCATACAAGTAGAAGATAGATAATCTCACAGAAGAAAAATATATAGTATTTCAGATAATAAGTGCTATGTATAAAAAAAGAAAAACCCCAAGAACATAGATAGTACTTTCATGTATATGTGTTCTTGGGAATAGGGGTTAGGAGTTTGATATTTTAAGATAGAGTGGACAAAGAAAATCTCACTTATAATATGACATCTGAATAAAACATGAGGGAACTGTAAGTACAAAGTCATTTTAGTTCCTTGACCTCTCCTCTAATAGTCTTGCCCCACAGTTTTTCAACCACACACCCGATAGCATACCCTTGATATTCTCAGTTACAGAAAATTCATGCTTCTTTTTTGTTTCAAGCCTGCAACTTTCTGATGACCACTCCTGTTCTTCAGCAACCACCCCTGTGTACTAGAACTCAAACACTTCTTCAATCCCACTGGGATCTGTGTTTAGTTAGCTCGCCAACTTCTTAATATTTCTCACCCTCCTTATCCATTCACTTCCATTCTTTTTTTTAATTATTATTATTTTTTTATTCACATGTGCATACATTATTTGGGTCATTTCTCACTCCTTCCCCCCTCAGTTGCAGGCAGGTCCTGTTCTGCCTCTATCATTAGTTTTGTTGAAGAAAAGAGACAAGCCTAATAAGGAAGACAAAGTGTTTTTGCTAGTTGAGTTGAGGATAGCTATACAGAAATATTCCTAGCACTGCTTTCATGTACACATGTTATGACCCATGTTGATTCATCTCTAACTGATCTTTACACTGGTTACTGATCCCCTTCTCATGATAACCTCTGTTTCCATTCTTAATTAGTTGTTATTTATGGTCCATCATTCGATCACTTCCTTGTATATATTATATACACTTAACTACCTTTCCTACTCCCTTCATTATGCCCACTTGGCAAAAACCCAATCTTCATTAAACTGCTCAACAACTTAATTAAACTACTTGCATCTCAACAACTAAGTGTGTCAATTACTTCTTATATTTTTCAATCTCCATAAACCTCTAATAGTTCCTCTGACTACCTCATTCTCAGCTGAGGATCATATCTCCTATATTACAAAGAACCTCAATTTCCACAGTCACAACCTAATAATATTTACCAACCAACCTGAATCTAGTTAACGTACTTGTGCATTGTGTCCTTTCAGCCAGAATAAACTTCCCATGGCATGACTTTCTTTAGGATGAATCCCTTCATTAGTAGAGTTCACCACAGTAATCACCCTCTAATTTTCCATCTTACTAAATCTCCTATCAGTATACAAACATACTGTAATATATCCCATCAAGAAAAAAAAGAGGAGAGAGGGAGGGAAAGAACTTTTTAACCTCATACTTTTCTTCAACTACATACTTTTTCTTCAACTACCATCTCTCTTCTTGTTTCATAGGAAAATTTCAAAAGAGTTGCCTGTACTCATTGTCTCCATTTCCTCTCCTTTTTTTCACTCTGTATCTCTTCAAGATTAGGCCTTTGTTACCACCATTCTAATAAATAAAGCTCTGGTCAAAGACTTGATAATCTTTATCTTCATAAGTCAACCCTTGAGTTCTTTGTTCTTCTCTTATACTACCTGCTTACGCATTCCATGAAGGTGATCAGTCGCTCCTTCTTGAAGCACTCTTTTTCACTTGGCTTCTAGGACATTATTCTCTTTGCTCTTCCATTTCATTTCTTATACTTGCTTATTTTACTTTTCTCTTTCCCCAGCATTTTATAATACTGAGTTTCCCACACCCAATCATCAGACAAAACTCACTCTTGTTTAGTCCTATGAATTTTCAGCAAAACTCACTCTCATTTAGTCCTATGAATATAAACTCTATTCTCACACTCACACTTACATAATTGATATTTCTATGCAATCCCCTTTTTTGAACTCATTTCTTATTTTTAGCCTGCCATTTTTCCTCTTCCCTTTGGCATCTACCATGTACCTCAAATTTAACAGGTACAAAGCTAACTTCATGTATTCACTTCCTCCTTCTAAAACTATTTCTCTACATTTTCCTTTTCTGAATCAGTGTTAACTACTTCATTTAAATTGCTCAGGTTGAAAGTTTTGGGGCCATGTTGACTTCCTTCTTTCTTTAAGACTCCAAACTGTAATGAAAGAAAATACTGGAGGAGTTAAAGAGAGACATTTTTCAAGACTACTGAAATAGGGGTCAAGAATATTGCAATATAGTGGAGAAGCTGAACTCAACTCCTATATTGAAACAAAAGGCAGAAAGTTTGTAAGCTTTAGCATGACATGGAGCATATAAAATCAAGAGGAACTTAGCAGAGGTGGGGGAAGGTTGATCAATACCATTTAGTCTATCTGTTTTCACTAATTGGGTTATTGAAGTCAGGCACTTTCCTTCTCACATAGACTAGGAGATAGGGGTCCTAACTTTCTTGATAATTGCATTTCAAAAAAATGGCTCCTATTTCTTTGGGAAAGACATTCCTGGATTATAGTAAACAGAGAAGAAATATAATATTGCAAAGTTCCTAAGGTAAATGCAAGAGATGTCAACCTGGAATTCTATATCCAACAAAATTATCCTTCAGCTAAAATTAAGATACACTCAGATGAAATAAAACTAAGAGAATTTGGTGACATCATAATAAAGGAATTTGTTCATACAGGATGGTATGCTGGCAGAGTGGCTCAAGTGGTGGAGTGCCTGTCTAGCAAGCATGATAACCTGAGTTCAAACTCCAGTACCATGAATAAATAAATAAATAAAGGAGAAAAGCATACACAATGGCTTTTATTAATTTTTTTAGTACTGGGGTTTTTAACTCTTTTTGATTATTATACCGGGTGTACATTGTGACATTTACAAATAATCTTACGATGTATCATAGTAAATTCATCCTCTCCATCATTCTCCTTTATTCCCACTTCCCCACTCCTGGAATAGTTTCAACAGGTGTCATTTTTCCATTTTCACAATGAGTACATAGTATTTCTACCATATTCACCCTCCTACACCCTTTCCCTACATCTTCCCCCTCCTACTGGTACCAAGCCACAGACAGGACCTTTTTTTACCTTCCTTTTCTCTGTTTTTGAAAAAAGATATTTTTGTTTGTATAAAATAGCTATACAGAGAGTTTGACAATTCCATGTATTATAATCCAAATTAGTTCATCCCCTCTGTTTTTCTCCTTTCTACCTTCGTCCCCTTCTTATGATGATTTCAACAGGCTTAAAAATTCTGTATTCATTCTTTTGTAGGAATTTCATCACCTATATTTACCTTCTTAACTTCCTTCTTTTACCCTCCCTCTCTGGTTAATGACTTCCTCTTAGTGTGTCCTGTTTTTCATAATATTGCTTTTATTTGTATTGGGCTTATCTTCCACATATGAAAGAAAACATGCGGTCATTGACTTTCTGGACCTAGCTAATTTCACTTAAGGTGATGTTCTCCAGTTCTATCCATTTACCTGCAAACAACAAAATTTCATTCTCCTGAACATCCTTAGAACATCAGGAATAAAGAAGTAAAAGAAATGGTAAATATATGGATAAATATAAGGCTCTCCTTTTCCTTTTAAGTTTGTTAAAATATATATGGTGATGAGTTGCTAACAAGACTTAAAAAGAAATTTCTGAGTAAAAAAGAAAGAAAAAAAAACAGAGAGGACACAAATTACCAACATAAGGAATAAAAGAAGGGACTGTCACTACTGACACATTAGGCATTAAAGAGATAATACAAGAATATTATAAATAAGTTTGTAGATATAAATTTGACAATATAAGTAAAATAGATTAAGTCCTCAAAAACTGAAAATTAGGAAACCCCACCCCAGATGATATGGATAGACTTAACAATTCTACTTATACTAAATAAAATAAAATTCCAGTTACAAACATTCTCCACAGACATTCCAAGGCCCAGATGGTTTTGCAAGTCAATTATACAAAACATGTAAAAAAGAAATAATAAGAATTTAGAAATTTAAAATTAGAGATAATAAGGATGTAATAATCTAATTATCTTTCTGAAAGCAGGAGAAACACATCGTAATTTGACTTATGAAGTCAGTTACCCTGATAGAAAAAACATAGATAATAGAAGAACATAAAACTACAGATAAATATTTGTATGAACAGATACATCAGTCCTCAAAACATTAGTAAATCATATCCAGTAGTATGTAAGCTGAATTATATACTATAACAAATAGACTTTATCCCTGATAAACTTTACTAGTTCAGTATTCAAAAATTAATCAATGTGATCCATATAAACAGTCTGGAAAAGATACGATTGCAAAATTGATGCAGGAAAACAATTTAACATAGTTTAACATTCAGTTATGATTTAAAAAACAAAATCCTCTATGTGAGCCAAGAATCTACCAGAACTTTATTGAGCCAAAGAAGCTCCTTTGTAAAAAAAAAAAAAAAATCCTACAGCTAACATCAAATTCAATGAAAAAAGACTGAGTCACTTCCCTCTAAGACCACAAGCCAAGTAAAGATATCTCCTCTTGCCAGTCATATTCAATGTTTAATTGAAGTTCTATCAAGTACAAGAAAGCAAGAAAAGAAATAAAAGGCATATGGGTTGAAAAGGAATAAAATTCTCAAAACTCTATAAACAAACAAAACCCTTAGAGCTAATACATGAAATTAGTAAGGCTAGAGGACAAGTCAAAAAACAAAAACCTAAGTTGTTTCTACACTATATATATATATAGTTTATATATATATAAACTCCACCCTAAGAAAACAAATAATCTAATTTAAAAATAGGTAAAAAATGTGAACAAATTCTCACCTATGAAGATATGGCAGGTGAAAAGTATACAAAAAAGATGTTCAACATTATATGTTATTTGAGAATTGCAAATTAAAGCAACAATGACCTACCTCACATTTACTAGAATGCAACAAATCCAAACACTGATGACACCAATTGTTGGCAAGAAGGTGGAGCAATGGGAGCCCTTATTCATTGGTGGCAAAAATGCAAAATAGTGAGCCACTTTGGAAGTGGCAGTTCCTTATAAAACTATACATACTCTGACTTTGTCAGTCAGCAATTATACTCCTTGGTATTTACTCAAATGGGTTGAAAATGTATTTCCATACAAAAAAATTACATGCAGATGTTTGTAGCAGCACTATCATATTTGCCAAAATTTGGAAGCAACTAAGGTGTCCCTCAGTAGGTAAATCCAGACACTTGGCATATCCAGACAATGAACTCTTCATTGCTAAAGAAATGGGCTATCAAGCCATGGAAGAAGTTTAAATGTATATGAATAACTGAAAGAAGACAATTTGAAAAGACTATGCACATATTATATTGTTTCAAATATATGACACTCTGGACAAGGGAAAAACTATGGAGACAGTAAAAATAACTATGGTTGCCAGCAATTGGGAGCAAGGAGGGATGAACAGGCAGAGCACAGAGGAGTTTTAGGCATTGAAATTATTCTGTATGATGCAATAATGAAGGATATATATCATTACAAATTTACCCAAACCCATGGAATATACAAACCCAATGATGTAAACTATTAACTTCTGTGTCATTGTAGATTTATCAGTTGTCACAAATGTACCACTGTGGTATATGATGTTGATGTTGGAGGGGGATTGTGGATTGAGGCCAGCTTGGGCAAAAAGTTACTGAGATCTCATCTCCACAATTAAGCTGGGGTGGTAGTATGTGCCTGTTATCCCAGTTACACAGGAGGCATAGGTAGGAGGATTGTGGTCTGAAGCTGGCCCAGGGAAAATACACAAGACCCTATCAAATAATAATAACAAAGCTAAAAAGGTGAGTGTGGCTCAAGTGGTAGATCTCTTCCTAGCAAGTGTAAGGCCTTGAGTCCAGACCTCTATACCACCTAAAAAGTAAATTAATAAAATAAACCATTCCATGACAAACTTAATTTAAAAATAAACTTTGATAGTTGTATTAAGACTCTTGCTTTCGGGCTCGCAGAGTGGCTCAAGTGGTAAGATCGCCTGCCTAGCAAGTGTGAGGCCCTGAGTTCAAACCCTAGTACTGCCAAAAAAAAAAAGACTCTTGCTTTAAAGAGAGCATCTTTAAGCAACAAAGGAATTTATTAGCTCTTGTAGCTGAGCATATGGTTGATATAACCAGACAATAGGAGGGGCAGGAAGAAAGTTTACATCAAGTATGACAAGGATTCAAATGTTGACAAGACTTTGTCCATGTCTGTTTCCAGAAGTGACTCTATTAGCTAGTCTCAATTTTTAAAGCTGGCAGAAACTAGGACAGCTGACAGCTTTTGGAGTTACATTCTCATCTTCATGACCAGAAAATGATCTTTCTTTTTGGATCAAGTTTGAAAAATCTAGGGAAAGATTGGTTCATCTTGGCCCATGTGACTATCTCTGGACCAATCATAGTGACTAAGTGGTTAGAGACCTATGATAAGCTCAGATGGAGGTAAATAAACATGATTCCTTATCCAAGCACTCACATGAGAAAAACCAATTTGTAAATGGATAAAATGGGTGCTTTTAGAATACAAATTAAAGTCAGAAGCAGGGAGAGGAAGGTTTTTAAAAACTATTTCTATTCACATACATTGTGAATTTCCATATGTGCTTACAATGTGCTTAGTTAGGTTCACCCACCATCTCTCTCCCTCATTCCCTTCCCCTATTTAAAACAATTACAATGGGTTTCATTGTTCTATTTCCTATAAGTATATAAAGAACATCAACCATATTCACCCTCCTTTCTTCCCTCTGTTTACCTTACTTCCTCCCACACATACACACCCCTTCACAGGACCTGGTTTACTTCCTGATCTTCATTTTTAAGTCTGTATTCCTTGTTAAAAGAGGTTTTACAATGGTATTTTAGCTGTGAATATCTGTACTTTAGTCAGATTAACCCCTTATTACTCTCCCTTGCCCATTCCCCACAACTCTTCTTAACAGCTTTCAGTACATTTCATCATCCATCTTTGAGAGGAAGTTTTAAAAAAGAAGAAAATAGCATAAACAAGGCATTTGAATCCTTTGAAACTAAAAATCCACTCTTGCTTCTCCAAGAGTGAATATTAAAGAAAAAATATTTGAAATTCTTCAAGCTTGTGTCCATCTTGGACAACCAAATCATAATTTATTTCCATCTCTGAATTTCTTATATGCTAAGAATTTGAACATTCTGCTTTGCCAAAAGTTGATCAGGGTTTTCCACACACACTCTGAGGGATGGGAAAAATTGATCCTACCTTGGTAAAATTGCTCAATTCATATAAAAAGGCAAATCTACTGATGATGTCACCAAGTCACTTCTTCCTTGTTTGTTAAAACATTACTGCACTGTTGAATTCCTTTTCATAAGTTGGGCTCTATTCACCGCAGATGGTACATCTGACTTTAGAGCAGGTGTTGTAGCAGGCCTGGCCCACTGCATCCTGATGCTTATCACCTGGACAGGTTCCAGCCACAGCTTGGACTTTGAGTGGTTGAGGAAAGTGTCAGAGAGATTGATAGTGTGAGCTATATTGGAATTACCCATGATAAATGACACAATTTTCTTCACTCTTCTCACAAGACAAGCTGTGAATCACAAGACTGTTCATGTAAGTTTGATGAGTACCTCCTCCCACGTGGAAGGTGCCTAAAAGCACGTTCACATAGCACTGGGGTCACCGGAACAAATCAGAGCATTTAGGCTTCAATGACATACTATTGAAACATGGAAATAAATGAATTGAGTACAATCCAAGAATTACAGACCTGAAGGATACTTGTAGTAAGAATTCTCCCTTTGATTCAATTTGGCAATGACTACTTATTCCATGTTCAGAGCTGTGCCAGGTTTTGTTAATTAGGTTAAGCTAGGCTGCAGTAACAAATAAAGCCCAAAATCTCGGTGGTTAAAAACAATACATTCCCTTGCTCACTAATTTAACACTCTGATAGTATTGTTGGAGTGTGAGGGCAGAGAAAGTGGTAGATCCACTCCAAATAGTCATTCAGAGACACAAGATTTTTCCAGACTGCCTCCCAATTTGATAGGTCCCAAGAATCACTGAAAGAGGAAGAAAATAACAGATTATATGTGAAAGATTTTTATGGAGTGGACATGGAAGTAATATTTATCAATTCTATCATATTTATTACCTAGAACTGGATGATATATCCCTAATCTAATTGCAATGGGTCAGAACATGAAGCTTAACTGTTTGCCTAGGAAGAAAAAGGGAAATGGACATAGTTATTATTAGCCATCTTTGCTTTGCAGGCACAGCCTTAATGCAAATAAGAAAGCAGCAAGTTGATTGAAATTGAGCCCCACTGCAATGAGGTCAATTATTTTTCATTTGAAGGATTTCATACCTTTATTTATTTATGTTATTATTAGTGGATAGAGTTCCCTTCTTAAAATTATTTTTCAAATTGCAAGAGAATAAGACATGGAAATGTTCAAAATTTCAGTTATCACTAGCTCAATTATCACAGAGAATGATAAGCAACGTAATAAATGTAACATTCATAGATTGAAAGGAAAGTAAAATCCAGTGAAAAGATTCATCAAGAGAGAAAATCTATATTATAAAATTCTCAGTTAACTCAAGAGAAATCAGTAATACCATTATTTTGTACTATTACACATAAATTGCAAATTAATTCACAACCAAAAAAATAAATATATGTGTTCTTTATTTCTTTGAAATTAGGAGCATAAGTAATTATTTATGATCAAGTGACCATACAGTAAAAAAATATTAGAAAATACAAAATACAGTAGAAATTTTTTTTCCTATTTGCCAAGTGTTTATTATTCTCCCAGCATTATTCTGAGTGCTTTGCATTTCTAATGTGTGTCCAATGGCTAGCAGATACCACTTTGACCTCCTTCCCAGGCCTCCTTGGCATTGTAGAAGTGAAGTAGTGGAATTTGTTTCCCAGCATCCTCCTTGCTCTAAGATTCCTAGTTTAAAGTTTGCAAATGATAAGAAATTGCAGGGAGTTAGGGAATTCTTATTCTGTAGATTCACAGATTCCTGGCAAGTCTTCAGGAGCCACCAGCTTTACTGCTTCAGCCTGAAACCTGAATGAAATATTCTAAAAGATTCTGGAGAATTCCAGTAACTTCCTTTAGACGTTTTTTGCTTTAGTCCAAGAACTCCAGAGATGGCTTCCCTAACCTTAGTGGCAGCTTCCCTGACATATTTGGAGGTCTGTGGGTTAAAAATTATGAAAGTTTCTACTTTCATTTTAAACACTTGTCAGTCAGAATCCATAGGATAACTTCTCTTTTACTTAACTACACCCTGATACAAGTATTCAAAAACCACCTTTTAAGGTAAACATACCAGAACATCACTTAGATTCTTTTAAATGAAACCAGAGTTCAGAGAATGTAAGCATCTTGTCAAAGATTGTATAGCCAGAATTCAAATCAGGTCCACTGACTCCAGAGACCACACTTTTCATTAAAATGCTATATCCTCAGTCAAGTCAGCACCAATGACAGTCAGAAAGCATTTTATTTTTTTGTTGTTGTTGTTGCTTTATTTTTATTTATTTTTATTTTATTCATATGTGCATACAATGTTTGGGTCATTTCTCCCCCCTTCTCCCACCTCCCCCCTTCCCCTCCCCCATTCCCACCCTTACCCCCCCTTACCCCTTGCTACCTGGCAGAAGCTATTTGGCCCTTATCTCTAATTTTGTTGAGGAGAGAGTATAAGCAATAATAGGAAGGACCAAGGGTTTTTGCTAGTTGAGATAAGGATAGCTATACAGGGAGTTGAAATGAATTGATTTCCTGTACATGTGTGTTACCTTCTAAGTTTGTTCTTCTCGAACTAATCTTTTCTCTAGCTCCTGGTCCCCTTCTCCTGTTGGCCTCAGTTGTTCAGAAAGCATTTTATAACAAAACAATAGTTCAACAATATCTAATATGTGCCTCCCTAATTGGCTTCATGACCTTTCTCCCTTTTTCTGAAAAAAACAAAACAAAACCAAAAAAATCCTAAAGCTTATGTCTTACAGTATCAATACTGGTGATCTGCATGAATTTTCTCACCATGTCAACAATCTAACAAATGTATTGGTTAACAGTTCATTAACTTTCTAGGCTCTTGAACTTGTGTCTCAATCATGGACTTGTTCCCCATCACCTTAAACTATTGAACATTCAAGTATTGTAGTTTCTACTCAGTTGCTAGTTACAACTCGGCACACACAAAAAAAGAGGGTTTGGGATTTTTGTTGTTTTTTTTTTAATGTGTTTCCTTCTTTTCTAAATTTTTTTATTGTTGTGCTGTGTGGAAGTACATTGTAGCACCCACAAAAGATCTTACAATGTATCAAATATATTACACTTGAATTCCTCCCCTTCTCCATTCCTGGAATAGTTTCAACGGGTTCCATTTTTCTATTTATATGCATGTGGACACAGTACCTGCACCACATTCACCCTTCCACATCTCTTCCCTCTTCTCCCCACTTCCCTCCCAGCACCTGTTCTGCCTTCTTATTGCTTATTAGTGGTATTTTTCTCACAGAAAATGAAACTCAATTAGCAATTAAGAATAATGGCATTCACAAAATAACCTGGAAGCTTTCACTAGAAGAAAGGGCTCAGAAGTCACAAATTAAAGAGAAAAAAAATAAAAGTTTATAATTCAATGTAATCAGGACAAAAATCAGATTTCCTGACCTAGGAAAGATCATGTTAAATTATGATTCCTTAAGAAATTTAATCTCCAATCATACATTGCTTTGAAGAGTGAAGAATAAAGCACACTTGCACACTTGTCTATGAGCATGTGTTTGGGCCTGAAACCTACCATAACGACTTAAATGTGTTCACTTATTTACTCTTCTCAAAGAAATAAACACATTACTTTTCATTTCATAAGTGGAACTTCTAGGCCCAATTTTATTTTGAAATTTGAATTCATACTTTAAATATTATAAATAGAAGCTTCTAGGAATGCTTGTCCTAGACCCCAATTGCATATGGGGTAATATCCTTCCTCTAGATAGGATGAAGAGGCAGATCAGTTATTCCAACATCTTTCCATATGCTTTACAAAATTTTTCTTGGATTTTTATGGAGGCCTTTGTCAATCTCATTATACAAAATAAACTTTGAACCTAACATAAATTTGCCCAGAATCAGAGAGAAATCCACAATGCACGTATATGCACTTCCATTCTTCTCCCTAAAATCTATTCAACAAAGCCACAGTAATAATGAACTATTAGAAACTAGCCATGCAACCAGGTATGAGGGTACATGCCTGTAATCCCAGCTAGTCAGGCAGAGACAGGAGGATCTCAAGTTCAAATCCAGCACCTGGAAAGTTAGCAAGATCCTATTTCAAAAACAAGAGATTTTTTTAAAGGCTAGGGTATGGTTAAAGTGATAGAAAGCTTGCCTAGCAATGTGTGAGGACCTGGGTTCAATCTCCATGACTGAAATCAATCAATCAATGAGGAAAAAGCCATGCATAGTGGAAAACAGAAATTTTTTATCATTAAAGTTATAGAAAATAATAAATTTATGTAATACATATTAATAATATAATATTTATCTCTTTTTTGTATGTAATCATTTATTCACATTTCAGCTTTTTCTAAAAGTAGGTTCAAAGTTGCTTTGTGCTAAAATCACCCCATAAAAGAAATCCTGAATGTGTTGATGATAATGCCATCCCACATTCATGATATTAAATTATTATTACCTTATCACAAAATTGATTTTTGATCTCAAGCGTATTAAGGCACTTGTAGCATGAGTACTGAACAAAATTTTAAGTGTAAAATTTTTATATTAAATTTGAACCAAGTTTCCTATCCTCTTGCCCTGATATTGGGATGCCACTAGTCCATATAATACCTTTGAGAAAACAAGAAAAATGCTCCTCTCTGCTGGGCAAGTATTAAGAAATTAATATACTTAATACTCCACTGGTGAGTATTAAGAAAAATGTGGTCTTCTTCCCAGCAGATGTAGTCCTGTATTAGAGGGGTTTAGCAAGCTAAGTGTGAGTGATGTTTTAACCTCTATTAACTATCTACATTGGGAGACTTTGTGAAAGGTCAACCAGCCCAGCTCTAACCAGTGACTTTGGGTAGGAAGTCAGTAACCATAGGATCGTCATAAACAGCACCTACCATTTACCTCAGAACTTCTGATTCTGCATTTCAAGATATCGCATGTCTTTAACTTACAAGAATTCAAGAGACTGTTAGCATTAATCCTTGCCATATAAACTGCTTATTTTTAATATTTTAATTTTTAAATTATAATTCCAAGGACAGTTTCAAAGCAAATAAATCACCTTCGCCCTTTGAGCCCCAAGCCCTCACTTAATAGTCTTTTTGATAGGAAATTCATTTCTTCTTTTATTTATCTCTTGCTATCTCTCTTCTTAGTTTCCTTAGATAGTTATCCCAAATATTACATACTGTTCATTTACTGTTAATCCAAACACTTACATCCTTGTTACTGCCAACAACCTCATGTTTTGCATAATGAAATAACAGTACAATTATCTATAAACTTCAGCTTTCTTCTCACCTAATTTAAAATATCTCTACATTAGTATTTAGTGTATTTCTTTTGTTAGCATTTTTGAAATTTACTTTTGAAATCTGAATTTACAACTTTATTTTTTGAACCTAAATATGTTGAGTTCCCACATGTGCCAGGTCCTGTGCTACTCTGGGAAAACACTGTTAATTGACACTGACATGTTCCCTCATGAATACACAATTTAGTAGGGAAGCAGACAAGTGTCAGGAAAAGTAATGATTCAGTGTGAAATTTGCTCTGATGGAAGGATAGAATATTGTAAAAGGACAAATCAGAGGTATTCACACAAGATTTGAAATCAGAACAGGATGCTAAAAAAAATTATTTAAAAAAAGGGGATTGATCCCTGAAGGTTGGGGAAGGTGGCCAATTAGAGGAATGGAGTGATTTGGGCATTCCTACCAGTGGGAAAAACGTGTAATGGTGTATAGATGAGAGACATTGTAATCGGCCCTACATGTAAGTCAGCAGTAGGAGGGCACTAGCCATCTCCATGCAGCTAAAGGGAACCCATGCAATTAGAGCTTGAAACACCATGGGATAGGAAAAAAAACAGGACATATAAAATAAACAGTGATAGGTAGCTCAGGCTTTCACAAGTTATGTTTTTAGCTTTAGGCTTTACTTAAAGCTTGATAATTTGCAAATATTTCTTTAGCAAGTATTTTTCAGGCATCTATTATATACCAGACTCTACCATGGGCTAAACATTTGAGATATACCTGCTATGTGATGGATCGTCAAGACAACATTAGTGAAAAATCATACCAAAATCTCCGTTCCTAGCCAGGAATGTTGGGACTAAAATCTCAGCTACTCAGGAGGTAAAGGCAGGAGAATGGTGAGTTTGAGGCCAACCTGGGGAAACTTACTGAGACGCTATCTCAAAAACATAAAATAGTATAAATAATAATAATAAATTTTAAAAGACACTTTTCTAATAAGCATGAGGCCCTGAGTTCAATACTCACTACTGAAAAAAAAATCTTGGCCCTGGGGAACTTGTATTACTAAGGAAGAAGCAGTAAGTCTAAGACATTAATTATGCTGTATGACAGAAGTATAGAAAAAGAATAAGCAGAATAGGGTTTGAAGGTTGGGAGAGACACAGTGGTGTGGATAGGTCTTACTGAACATCCCTTCCCTTGCTTTCTGGGCTCCCTAATTTAATTGACAGCCATACTGTCCATGCTGATATTTTCTTAAAATTTCATAGGGTGCTAAAGCCTTGAGACTCATTTCCTTCCTTTATAGTCTCATTGACACTGTCCTAAACTAGAACGTCCTCATCTCTCATTTAAGTTTTTCAACAATAATCTATATAGTCTCTGTCTCCATTTTCCTCCATTATAAATTTTATCTTTCATTAGAGTATTCATTAGAAATGATAGACACTTCTTTGTTCAAATACCTTGGCCACCTCTATAGTGTCTACAAATACATCTCCTAAAGCTGAATATGGACTCAAAATCCACCGCCCCACCCCCAGTCTGACTCCTGAGTAGGTGTGGAGCTGTTTTCTAAAATTTCTCTCTTAGTAACCCACCAGACTAATAAAGTTCTGAATATAGCATGAGCCTTTTCTTCTTCTGGGAAATACTCTATGATGCCTCCCTTTTCCCCTCACCACATGTTTTGCTATGGAAATCTCTGTGTTTAAGGCTTATTCATAATACCCTTGTTGGTGAAGAATTCCTGATTCTGAATAAGTGCTTTAATTTATGTTCGCCCATGAAATTTCCTTTTTTGAAAAAAATCAAATCCAGGTTTTGTACCTTTTATTTCTAATTAATTTCCTCTGCATTTACTATAGACAGAAGACATCAGTCATTAGATTGTAAGCACCCTCAGGACAAGGACCTTACCATTTCTCTGTTCCCAGCCTCCCTGGTATATTTTTGGTTCAATGCTTTCTGCAAAGCACTGGCTCAATAGTTGTTGAATTTAATTCATTTTCTTAAATTCAAGTTTGGGCAAAAAATATTTTTTTCTGGAGGTCAATTCAGTAGCAATCTAATTTGTAGAATTAGCATGATGGATAAGAGCATTTTTAACAAGCATCTTTTAATAATTATAAATGCCAGATTTCATCAGAAGCCTAGAGCAAGTATTATCACTGTGAGACAAACTAAATGCTACATGTGTCAATATTTACACAAGCAGATTACAACAGTGTGGTCTCATCAGTTCAGCTATTGTGTCTTGTGAGCTTAACTAAATTTCAAACTCCATAAGGAACTGCATTTTCCCCTGAAGTTATTAAAGGGTAGATTTCTTTTAATTAAACTCATTTGCATGACTAAATTAGATTTAATTACTCTCATTCATTTCACTAATATCTTTCTTTGAATGAGGAAGGAGAACTTTTATAATTGATTAAAATAGGATGCGCTAGTCTTCTATAGTGATCCTGGAGAATAGTTCTCATTTATGTTTTCAAGTGACTGGGGAAGTAGAAAATTTTTGTGTTTATTCTACCATTAACATACTCTATGAACCTTATTGTGCAGGACACACAACCACTCTGTCCTTCAGTTTTTCCTTCTCAAAAGCACAGTAGTACTAGTGGTCATGATAATGCATTGGCTTTCCATGAAAGGTAAATGATGCTTTCAATATGGAGGTATGTGAAATATTTATAAATATTCTAAACCATGACTATTGAAATTGTTAGTATCAGAAATTATAGCTTTTTTATATTTTGTTGTCTTGAATCCCTGAATTACTCTGAAGAGAAGACTTAAAGTGTTACTCAATGAATCAGTTTCTTTTGTGTAAGAAATAAACTTTTATTATATTTAAAGCAAAAAAAGAAATGAGTATTTCCTTTAAATTGCTACTAAAAAAGAAGTTCCTCTTAATCTTTCCAGTGGTAGTCATTGTTTTCATATTTTTAGAATATCAAAATTTATTATTGCATTCATTGATGCACTCATGTCTGCATGCATTTATTCAATGCAAATTTGTTTTCACACAATGTTCCAGACATTGTGACTGTCCCTGGACAGAATTCAATAAACTCTTAATAAGTCTAACAAAGCATATTCCTCCCTGAGGAGCTCAGTCTTGAGAGAGAAATGGATATGTAAACAAATCCATTTTCTTAAGGGCAATAATAAAATTACATATAACATTCATGGTAGAAAAGGGAAAATTTTAAACTCAGTTTGAAGGTACTTAAAATAGATTTTGTGAGATAAATAAGTTTAAAAAGACAGGAGGGAAGGTTATTCTAGGACAAAAGAATTCTGTGTTCAAAGTCACTCAAGCAAGAAGAGAATGACATATTTGGAAAACTCTGCTTGGGCTTGGCTTAACTTTTGGCTTTGAGCATGGAGTGAGAGGGAACAAGTTTGCAGAAAATCATCCTGTGAATACTTTGGCTAAAAGCAGATAACTAAAATGACTTTATTTATGTATTAGAAAGACAACGAATAACAACACAGGAAGTAGATTAGAGAAAGGCAAGCACAGTTAAGAGATTCATTAGATCATAGATAATACACACTTGAAATAGTGTAGTACCAACAAATCAGGAGAGGAAAGAACAAATATAGCATACATTGTATTCTATTTAGAAGATGGAATTAACAGACAGAAGTTGAAGATATCTTCTATGATTCTTTTATAGATTTTTTTAGGTAGTGGCAGAAATACGTTTGAGGGTAAAAAGTAGAAAAACGTAAGTCCTAGGGATATGTTTTTTGAAATGAAAATACATATATTTGTCTGAATCTTAGCATATGGACAAAAGAAAAAGTTGTAGATTTGGATGATGTAGAAAGTTTTCATGTTTGTTTCAAATCACTCTCTTTGTTTTGTGAAACACCCCTTTCCTAACTTACTGACTCTGGTTTGACCATCAACAAGCTCTTACCTCCCCATCTAAGGATGGAAGTACTTGACTGAATATAGCAATCAGAAAACAAAGTATATACTGGTAAGAATGCTAGGAGAGAGTCGTATTCTTTTCAGTGGGATAACCAGCTATAAAAACAAGTAAGCCCAGAGAAAATGAGGGCATCTGTTTGTCTGTTTATATAGATAAAATTTGCAAAGGAAACCAATACAGAGGATAAAAAGCTAAAAATTAGAGAATCTGAGACCTGGTGATATTTTTGAACCAGTAGATTCAGCAAAGCCTTTAGCTAACCTTCTTCTGAACTTTTAGTCATGTGAGTCAGTTGATTTTGAGTTTTATGTCTTCTATGTGTTTATATTTCTGTGACAAGTATCTAAAGCATCTTAATTAATTTAGGAATTTTCATCAAGTGAGTTGTATTTACATTGGGAGAATGAGTGCCATAGCTCAGGCAAGGGCATATAAGTGGGGAGAAAGGAAGACCAAGGAAATATAGCAAGGAGAATAAGAAAACTAAAAGGTACATGGAGGAAAATAATCCCATAAAGAGACCTAGGAAAGATTAAGAATCTTACTAAAAGGTATTATGATAGAAGCCAAAGAAGTAAAGAGACCATCAAAAATGATGGAATATCATGGGAAAGAGATAAGGTCATATTAAATAGGACAAGATACATGACGCTATCGATGACTTCAGTAAGAACTGCTTCAGTAGATGGGCAGGCATGATAATAGAAGGTATGAGAATGTAGTTAGTGAACTGAATTTGTCTTTCAAGATTATTTGTAAAGAGGAAGATTGGAGACTGACTTTCACTGTATGAGAATAAAGGCTAGAAAAGGGAATTCTTTTTAAGTTGATAGATGGGCATTTGCATACATACTAAGGAAAACATTTTCTCCTGCCCTTTGTGATTAACTATGGTACATTTTAATCTGACCAAAGACTGGTGGAGATTGAGCCAACATAAAATGTCAGGTTGACAAATATGAATCAGGCCCAATGGTAACTTTCACTTACTTATATAAATCCTGGAGGTTTCCTACATTCTGATACTTCAATTTTCATTCATACTAAGAAGTAGTAAGTATTATTTTCCACCAAAATATCCATTTAAAGACATAGGAAGTCATAAATGCTACCCCTTCTCAATAACATATAGGAGCTAATGGTTGACTACAAGTTGTTTTTTTGGTTTGGTTGGGTTTGTTTTTTTTAAGAAACAGATTATCTGAAAAAGCTGTGCTTTATTACTCAATAGAACTGTTTTCATTAGAATGTTGTCATTATCCATTTTAAGACATCTTTGTTAGCTGGAGCTGAGAACATTTATTTCAATACACTAAGCTCAAAGCTTTGCATCAGTTGGTGATAGTTCTACTCACTAGACATGATATTTTTTAACCCTTTCATTATACTATGTATTATACATCTATGAAGCCACTTAGGATATGAATTTACTTATTGACTTCATAATTTTTAAGAGTGATAAAAATAAATTTAGGAAAGAAGAATGTAAACTCAAACAAAGCAAAGCATCAAATTTTCAATATGTGATCGAATATTAAAAAGGAAAAACTTATCAAATCTTGTATTAAACAATAATAATCTTTTCTGAGTCTTCAAGTAAATAAACAAAATCTAGAGTAGGATAAAGCTAAAACAGCTCACAATAACAGACAGATTTTAGGAGACTAAAAATCCTACCCACATTCATGCTGTAGATACCTGGTTAGGAAGCACCAAAGGATGAACACCTTCCCTTTCAGCCTGCATTTGGGTATTTGGCTTGAAAATACACAGTCATAAAAGGGAATGTGTCATGAAAAGAAATGGAAACAAACAAATCACAATACCAAAAGGAAGGAAAAATATTCCACTAACCACACTTTCACAGTCCTCTATTTATACTAGCACATTCTGGGAAAATCACTCAAAACCTGTTACTAATCATTTAAACCTTAGGCTGTCGACATTTTTCTGCTTTGCTAGCCAAACAGTCATGTGCAGCAGCCAGAGGGTTAAAGAGCCAGATTTCCTGCCCCATACTGTAGTTTTGTGTGAGCAATATGGAGGACCTCATCATCACTGCAGAGGCTCCTGTTGAACACGAATGGGTCTATCCAGGCAAAAATATGTGCAGCCTTCCGGGCCAGATTTGCTCCGGAAGGGCTTCTAAGTTGGCTCTGCAGTGAACTGAGCTGTCCAGACCTGCTGTTCCACAAAGGCCAAGACTGTCTCTCTGCAAGCCTAGCTCTCCAGCCAGCAGACCATACAAAGCCTGCTTGTTTCACCTGCTCCCAGACATCCTACAGAATATTGAAAAGGTCTCAGAGTTATTTTAAGAGATACAATCTACATTCTAATATAATTAGATTATTTGAATTTTGGTAGATCAAAGACAAACATTTTCATTTTCATATTGAAATGAGTGAAATAGAATACAGAGTGAAATTGTTTCTGGGATTTAGACTGTGTGAGACAATGGAATTTTCTATTTCTCAATTTTTAAAAAAACTTATAGTCAGTTAACTGTAGAACAGATTATAGTGGCCTAGTTTAGTGCTTTTGTATTATTTTAGTGGGATATTTATGATAAGCTTACTATTACAAGCATAGTATTCTTTATTAAAAACATGTATTGTATGAAATTTCTTTAATAATAAATACAATCAGAAGGTTCAATTTCAGAGAAATGGGAAAATAACTCTCAAGACCCAGTCACACATCTTTATTGCACATTGCAGCCTACTGTATAGAGTAGTTGATTTTAATTTTCACCAGTCCCTCTTCATTTGGCCATTTTCATCCATACTTAATTAGTAAAACAAAGACCAAAACACTAAAAGGAAATGTTTTATGGGTAATTATTAATACTTTACTTCATAAAATTCTAACTTCAAATTCGGTTTGGAAAGTAATCTGTTCACCATACAATCTCCCTGTATAAAATTCCTCAATGAGAGCCTGGACTTTGAGAATTCAGTATCTGCTGGAATAAAAGACGACAGAAACCTACAAAACCAAGCAAGACACAAGTGCAAGATTTGTTTCACACACAGGCTGTGGCTGAGAGCTACTCTCACCAATACCCATTATCATGTAGTCACTGTGAACAGAAATTTGAAGATAAGCCTTGAAGATAAAAACAAAATCAGTGAAACAGTTGATTTGTCTTTGCTCATCTGAACATCATATCCTGCTTGTTTAGAACTCTGATTGAACCAGAACAATATGTACTGTGCTAGTCAAAGCTCAGTGATCAGGAGGAGGTGAAGTTTGACTCAGAATGAACATAAGCCACTGTGGGTCTTTAGAACAGACTCAAAAACTTAGATTCCATCACGCCCTTAATTATCGAATGTGTTTCCTGTGAAGAAAGGAATACTGTGTAAAATGCTTGATAATCTGACAAGGCCATAAGGCTTAATGGAATCGATGATTTCACACAGATGGACGATTAACTCTCGAGGTTTAACGTTAAAAAAAAAGTTACGGTGCTGGATTGCTACTTAATGGAATTACACTGTCCATATGGAAAAGAACTATACCCTAAATATACCCAGAATGATGGAACAGGTGGCAGATTCTGGGCGAGACTGCTTGGAATGCACAAAAGCATTCTGAATTTGTAACTGCCAGAAAGATTCCTGGAGGAAAAAAAGGAGGAGAATCTTTGAAACTGTGTTAACTTTTTCTACATTTTGGAAATATGAACTGCAAAAAAAATAATTAGAAAACCAAAACCCAAAGCATATTTTTTCATACTATCTCCTAGAAACCTACACATTACATCTGTTTGTGACTGAAGTAACATGATGCATGGATGATAATTTACCCCCAACATACACTCAATGAGGACAGTGACCTTATTTATCTTAATCACAGATATGTCCTCCAAAAGATATAACTGGAGGGAAGAGATGAAAACAATTAAGTAATGTAAAGATCGGGCATTGTTTCGGGATTTATTTTCTTCAATAATATCTATGTTCCAGATTCCATGAACAGCAAGAGCTGTATATGTGAAAATGGTGGCAGGGCAGGAACAGTGGTGAGCATTTACATATAAATAAGCAAGGAATAAGGTAATATAATTCCAATTAAGAAACTATTGTTGATAAAAGGTAATTTGTGATTTTTTTAT
The DNA here is from genome assembly GCF_047511655.1 of Castor canadensis. Classification (NCBI taxonomy): domain Eukaryota; kingdom Metazoa; phylum Chordata; class Mammalia; order Rodentia; family Castoridae; genus Castor; species Castor canadensis. Next base: position 89,210,818 of record NC_133394.1, read on the forward strand.
TCCAAACCAGCGGAGTTTTTATTTTAAATATTAATAGGCTTTCAATGACATGGACTCCGTTTTCCATGGATGTAGAGGGGTGAGGTGACAGAATCATGAGGGTCTTGGTAACAATATTTTGTAGGCAAATGGCATTGAGCATTTACCATGTGCTAAGAACTACTTGCTGTGTACATATCATTTTATTTAATTCCAAGTATAGCCCTTTGTGTAATTTGCCTATTTTACTGATAAGCAATGTAACATTAAGTGAACTGCCTAAGGTAATGGAGAAAATAGTTGATGAAGTAGGGACTGAGAAAAGATGGATGTTTTCGGAGTCCTTCTACACACAACCATTTTCAATGCCTATTTAACATGATCTTTCCCAGATTCTGTGCACGTTTTGCACACGTCTGAGTACTCTTTGGCTTCTTTTTGAGCTCTATGCCTTCCAAAAGCCTTACAGTTTCACACTGCCTTCTAGGGCTCTAGTAGGACCTTTAGAAAAGTTGGAAAGATAAAAGAGAAAATGAAACACTGCTCACACAAAAATAATTAAAATGTCAAAACTAAATGATTCAATGAGTGTGAAAGGGTTCTACAACATTGTTTTTGTTGCATAAAGTTATAAGTATTATTTTTCTTTTATCATTTAAGTATGAAATATTCAATTCCTTTTAAAAATGTGATGCTTCTGTTTTGTTGATGCCATAAGCATATCCTTGCTGGTTAACTTGGTAAAACTCTATCCTTGGGTGAAATGCACAATTCATGCTATGTATTGTTTGTGTATCCCCAAAATGCAAATGTTGAAGTTCTAATTCCCAGTGTGATGATAGAGGTAGGACTTTTGGGAAATAATTAGGTCCTTATGAATGAGATCAGTGACCTCATGAGAAGAGAAATGAAAGTTATGTTCTCTTTCTCATGTGAGGAAACCTCAAGAAGGGAGCCACCTGCAAGCCAGGACGTGAGTCCTCATTAGGTATCAGTTTTGCTGGACTTGGTCTTGTACTTCAGACTCCAGAACTGTAAGAAACAAGGGTTTGAGCTGGGCGCCAGTGACTCATGCCTGTAATCCTAGCTACTCAGGAGGCAGAGATCAGGAGGATGGTAGTTTAATGCCAGCCGGGGGCAAATATTTCAGAAGACCCTATATCAGAAAACCCTTCATAAAAAAAGGCTGGTGGAATGGCTTAAGGTGTAAGCCCTGAGTTCAAGCCCCAATATTGAAAAAAAAAGAAAAAGAAATAGGGTTTGTTGTTAAAACTACCCTATCTACAGTATATTTGTTACAGAAACCCCAGCTAAAATAATTTGAATTATCTTAGTTAAATTAATCATTATATTTCATTACATAGTCTCAAGAATTAATACTTTCAGAGCTCTGTATGACTCTATTATAAAAATGGGACATACTTCATTGCTTACCCTAAAAAGAATCTTGGTATAATCACAGACCAACTGGTTTCTGAATATATAGACACAGCTTCTTTTAGTTGTTTGCTCCTTAGCTTTCCATATGCTTAGAATTTTTACACATTTTGGTATATGTATATTATCAAAACATTTTTTCAGACTTTATCCCCTTCCAGGGAAATTTTATCACTGACAAGAAACAAGATAAACAGTGAAAACACTTCTGGTCTGGTAAGAAGACCTCCTTTCAGTTTTAATGCTTTATTTTCAGCTAATTATTGTGAACCTTGTTCTTTGATATGTCTGGCATTCTTTTTCTCTCTTAAAACATTTATCCTTATTATATTATGGGAATTATAAAAATTAAAAATTAGATATGTGAAATTGCTTGAAAAAGTAAGAATAAATATGCACTGCTGAAAACCTAGAACTAGGTACTTTCTTCCCCCAGTATTTTATATGACATAGGCGTACAGTTGGTCTCTACAACTGAAGAATGAAGAATTCCTTTACAAGAAAATATACACTATATTTTCTGTTGCAGTTTGACTATTGGTATGGTGTCCTTTGATACTGTGGGGATATTTTTAATTTGTATCAAACAAATCTAAATTATTATCTACTTCTGTTACTCTCAGGTTTATTCTGTGCCTATCTAGAATGCTTTCATTTTGAATTCTTAGTGATTGACTATCAATTGTAATCTTTGAAATTTTTATGGTTCCCAGTTCAACATAAGGTTCTTCTTCTGAGTCACAACATGCAGCCTGTTGCTTTGATGATGGGAGGTAACCTAGACATGTTGATGGAGACTAGTGCTGAATTGTGTCTTTACCTTTTGAACTATTGATAATTGTTGTTTTAATCTGATATCTAGAATCACTACAAAGTATCTTTTAAATTTTAATATTTAATCAAATTGAACATACTTTATCAAGTAATCATTTTTTATTGCCAGATTCATTTTATTTATCCATTTTTTGAAGTAGTATATTTTTCTGACAGTGTGGTGATTAAAATGAAATATTAAATACTAATCCTAGCACAGGGTGAATGCTCCAAAGTTATCATAATATGTATTTTTAAGTTTTCTTTTGTCTTTGAATTAGCATACACTGTGATAATTGCACACATGTGCACAGTGCACCTTGAATATGCTCACTCCTTATCTCCTCTCTTTCAAACACTGTTTGGTGAGTTTCATTATGCTTTCTTATGTATATCATAATATTTAATACAAAATAAACTAGTAAGGAAAAGTATTAAGGCAGCTAGTGAGATGGAAGTGACCTTAGGACTTATGCCAAGGGTAAATGGGTTGGCAGAGACACTGCAATGGCCCAGAAAGGGCAAAGGAAATAGTGAGCATTTCTTTAGGACTGAGAAAAGTATCTCTGCTCAAAGGAACAGTTTTCACTTTAGAAATTTCAACATGTTTAGTTAGGCATATTTTTCGTGTGTGTCTGTAGAACTAACCATGGTCCTGAAAACAAATCTGGTCACTTATTTCTTTGTCAATCTAACTATATCTGGCCTCTAAAGGCCAGATAGTAAGGAAAGGTGGCATCTACTGGATGTACCTCAAACCCAGGAAAATAAAAGCATCTGTCAGGTTCTCTAGCAACTGTTGACTGCCCCACCATGATTTCTTAGTAGAGAAGGGGAAGGGAAGAGCATTTGTATCATCATAACCACTCAGAACTCAATATGGTGACTTCCACTGTGGGGAGGATAGAAGTGTGAAATTAAGCTAAAGCTAAAACTTAAACCTGTTGATTGCTACTGCTTTTCAAACAATTATCACTAGCAGTTTGCACCACACACTACAAAACATGATGAGACAAGCATGAATGTGACCTCAGAGACATTTTCTTTGCAGAGTAAGACTTTCCTGACAGAGTGTAATTGCTTCATACCACAATCCATGAGAACAACTTTGTCTTGATTGTCCTTCTCTTTAAGACAGCAAAGGTAGATCAAAACAGAACAATCACGAATAAGTTAGAAAGAATCTTAATTGTCAGTATTTGTTTTTATTCCATCATGTGCCTATATGCTTTCTTTTAAAAAAAATTTTGTATTCATTTATTCACATATGCATGCACTCACTGTTTGGGTGATTTCTCCCCCCTCCACTTCTCTTCCACCCCATCCCCCGCCTCGCTTCCAGACAGAACCTGTTCTGCCCTTATTTCTAATTTTGTTGAAGAGAAGACATAGTTGAGATAAGGAAAACTATACAGAGAGATTCCGAACATTGCTTCCATGTACAAATGTGTTACAACCCAAGTAGATTCATCTTTAACTGATCTTTACACTGGTTCCTGATCCCCTTCTCATGATAACCTCTGTTGCTTTAAGGTTTCTGTATTAGTTCCTCTGGAGTGGGGACATCAAACACTTTCACGTTTTGGGTTTTCTACCTATTCCCATATCTCCCATGTGAGCTCTCCCCTTGTTATGTGATCAAACCACATTGCTACATTTGCCTTAGATCTAAAGTCCACATACAAGGGAGAACATAGGATTTTTGGTCTTCTGAGCCTGGCTAACTTCACTTAAGATAATGTTCTCCAGTTTCATTCATTTGAGAAAAATTAGATTTCATTCTTCTTTATGGCTAAGTAAAACTCCATTGTGTGTAAGTACCACATTTTCTTAATGCATTCGTCTGTAGTGGGGCATCTTGGCTGTTTCCATAACTTGGCTATTGTGAATAGCACTGCAGTAAACATGGGTGTATAGGTGCCTCTGGAGTAACCTGTGTCGCATTCCTTTATATATATCCCCAGTAGAGGGATTGCTGGATTGTACGGCAGATCTAAGTTTAGATATTTAAGAAGCCTCCATATTTTTTTCCAGTGTGATGGACTAGCTTGCATTCCCACCAGCAGTATATGTGGGTTCTTTCTTCCCCACATCCTCACCAACACTTGTTGGTGGTGGTATTTTTGATGATGGCTATTCTAACAAGGGTGAGATAAAATCTTAGTGTGGTTTTGATTTGCATTTCTTTTATGGCTAGAGATGGTGAGCATTCTTTCATGTGTTTTTCAGCCATTTGAATTTCTTCTTTTGAGAAAGTTCTGTTTAGTTCAGTTGCCCATTTCTTTATTGGTTCATTGATTTTAGGAGACTTTAGTTTATTAAGTTCCCTGTATATTCTGGTTATCAGTCCTTTGTCTGATGTATAGCTGGCAAATATTTTCTCCCACTCTGTGGGTGGTCTGTTCAGTTTAAAGACCATTTCTTTTGTTGTGCAGAAGCTTTATAATTTTATGAAGTCCCATTTGTCCATTCTTTCTCTTAGTTGCCGAGTTGCTGGGGTTCTATTGAGGAAGTTGTTGCCTATACTCATTTCTTCCAAAGTATTCCCTGCTCTTTCCTGTACTAACATCAGAGTTTTGGGTCTTATATTGTGGTCCTTGATCCATTTTGAGTTGATACTAATATAGGGTAATAAACATTATTGAGTTTAAGTTTGTTGCAGATGGATAACCACTTTTCCCAACAGCATGTGTTGAAGAGGCTGTCTTTTCTCTATCATATGTTTTTGCCACCTCTGTCAAAAGTAAGGTGGGCATAGCTGTGTGGATTTATATCTGAGTCCTCTATTTTGTTTCACTGGTTTTCATGTCTGTTTTTGTGCCAGTACTACGCTGTTTTTATTGCTATTGCTTTGTAATATAGTTAGAAGTTGGGTATTGTGATGCCTCCAGCATTGCTCTTTTTGCTGAGTAATGCCTTCGCTATTCACAGTCTCTTGTGTTTCCAAATGAACTTTAGGGTAGATTTTTCAACCTCTGTGATGAATGTCATTGGGATTTTGATGGGAATTGCATTAAACATGTAGATTGCTTTTGGTAATATAGCCATTTTTACTATGTTGATTCTACCAGTCCATAAGCATAAGAGATCTTTCTACTTTCTGTAGTCTTCCTCAATCCCTTTCTTTAAGTGTTTGTAGTTCTCCTTATACATGTCATTGACATCCTTTGTTAAGTTTACTCCTAGGTATTTGATTTTTTTTTTGAGGATATTGTAAATGGAATTGTTTTCATATATTCTTTCTCAGTTTATTATTGGTATATAGAAAAGCTAATGATTTTTGTAAGTTGATTTTGTATCCTGCCATATTGCTGCTGCTGTTTATGGTGTGTAGGAGTTTTTGGGTAGAGTTTTTTGTGTCTTTAAGGTATAGGATCATGTCATCTGCAAATAGGGATATTTTGACATTTTCTTTACCTATTTGTATTCCTTTTATTTCTTCTTCTTGCCCTTTTGCTCTGGCTAGGAATTCCAGGACTATGTTCAATAGGAGTGGAGATAGTTGGCACCCTTGTCTCATTCCTGATTTTAGGAGGAATGGTTTCAGTTTTTCACCATTATCATGTTGGCTGTAGGTTTGTCATATGTAGCCTTTACAATGTTGAGGTACTTTCCTTCTATTCCAGTTTTCTTAGAGCTTTTATCATGAAGTGGATATTGTTGAAGGCTTTTTCTGCATCTATTGACATGATCAAGAAGTTTTTGTCTTTGTTTCTATTAATGTACTGTATTACATTTATAGATTTGTGTGTGGTGAAACACCCCTGAATCCCTGGGATGAAGCCTACTTGGTCATGGTGAAGATCTTTTTGATGTGTTGTTGAGTTCGGTTTGCCATTATTTTATTGAGGATTTTTGCATCAATGTTCATTAAGGAGATTGGTCTATAGTTCTCCTTTTTGGAGGTGTCTTTGTCTGGTTTTGGGATGAGTGTAATACTGGCTTCATAAAATGTGTTAGGCAGTTTTCCTTCCCTTTCTATTTTGTGGAACAGTTTAAGGAGGGTTGGTATCAGTTCTTCTTTAAAGGTCTGATAGAATTCAGCAGAGAATCCATCAGTTCCTGGACTTTTCTTTTTTGGAAGACTATTTATTGCTGCTTCAATTTCATTCTGTGTTATAGATCTATTCAGGTGATTTATATCCTCTTGGTTTAATTTTAGATGGTCATAAATATCTAGAAATCTGTCCATTTCTTCAAGATTTTCAAATTTATTAGAATATAAGTTCTCAAAGTAGTCTCTGATGATTCCCTGGATTTCCATAGTGTTTGTTGTTATCTCCCTTTTGCTTTTCTGATTTTACTGATTTGGGTTTTTCTTTCCTCATTTTAGTCAGGTTTAGTCAGGGTCTGTCAATTTTCTTTATTTTTTCAAAGAACAGTTTTTGTTTCATTTATTGTTTGTATTGTTTTTTGTTTCTATTTCATTAATTTCAGCCCTTATTTTTATTATTTCTCTCCTTCTGCTTGTTTTGGGATTTGCTTATTCTTGTTTTTCTTGGAGTTTTTAGATAACATTAGGTCATTTATATGAGCTCTTTCTGTCCTTTTAATATATGCACTGATGGCTATAAACTTTCCTCTTAGGACTGCCTTTGTTGTGTCCACTTGGGTCTGGTAGGTCCTGTTTTCATTTTCATTAACTTCCAGGAACCTTTGATCATTGAGCAATGTGTTGTTCAGCTTCCAATTGTTTGCATGTTTTTTATTGTTCTTTTTGTTGTTGATTTCTAGTTTTAATGCATTGTGGTCAGATAGAATGGATAGGATTATTTCTATTTTCTTATATTTGCTGAGGTTTGCTTTGTGCCCTAAATATGATTAATTTTGAAGAAGGTTCCGTGGGCTGCTGAGAAGAATGTGTATTGTGCAGAAGTTTGATAAAATATTCTGTAGACATCAGCTAGGTCCATTTGATCTATGGTGTGATTTAGTTCTAGAATTTCTTTATTGATTTTTTGCTTGGATGACCTATCTATTGGTGATAAGGGGGTATAAAAGTTTCCCACTACCACTGTGTTGGGGTCTATATATGTTTTTAGGTCCTTCAGCGTATGTTTGATGAAATTGGGTGCATTGACATTGGTGCATAAAGGTTGATAATTGTTATTTCCTTTTGGTGTATTTCCCCTTTTATTAGTATGGTGGTCCTTCTTTATCTCATTTGATCAATGTAGGTTTGAAGTCTACTTTCTCAGGGAAAAGTATTGCTACTCCTGCTTGTTTTGGGGGCCAATGGCTTGGTAAATCTTCTTCCAGCCTTTCACCCTAAGCCAGTGCCTGTTTCTGTCAATGAGATGGGTCTCCTGTAAGCAACAGATTTTTGGATCTTCCTTTTTAATCCAGTTTGCCAAGTGGTGTCTTTTGATGGGAGAGTTAAGTCCATTAACATTCAGTGTTAGTATTGATAGGTTGCAGGGATTCCTGCCATTTAGTTGTTTTTGTTGTCTAAGGGTTTGATTGTGTGCAACTGAATCAATGTTACTCTCTGATTCCGTATCTTTTCTGCTGTGGTTTGGTACTGCCTGTCCTTTCATGGTTTTGTTTGCTTTCATTTTCTGTGTGCAGAATTCCTTGAAGAATCTTTTGTAGTTGTGACTTGGTGGTCATATATTGTTTTAATTTCTGCTTATCATGGAAGACTTTAATTGTTCCATCTATTTTGAATGATAGTTTTGCTGGGTAGAGTAGTGCCCGGAATACCTGACTCCATGTCTTTCTTGCTTTTAAGGTTTCTGTTGAGAAATCTGCTGTGATTTAGATGGGTTTACCTTTGTATGTTATTTGTTTTTTCTCTCCTACTGCCTTTGATTTCTTTCTCTGTTCTCTGTGCTTGTTGTTTTAATGATAATATGTCATGGGGTAGTTCTATTTTGGTCGAGTCTGTTTGGTGTCCTGGAGGCTTCCTGTATCTGAATGGGCATTGTTTTCTCTAGATTTGGGAAATTTTCTGTTATTTTATTGAATATATTGTGAATTTCTTTTGCTTGCACCTCTTCTCCTTCCTCAATGCACATGATTCTCAGGTTTGGTCTTTTGATGGAGTAGCTTAGTTCTTCCATATTTCTTTCACAGGTCTTAGTTGTTTGATTAATAGCTCTTCAATTTTTCCTTTAATTTCCATTTCATCTTCAAGTTCTGAGATTCTGTCTTCTGCTTTTTCTAGTCTGCTGGACTGGCCTTTCATTGTGTTTTCTATTTCTGATTCATTCTTTTTCCTGAGGTTTTCCATATCATGGGTCACTTCCTCTTTAATATTGTCAATTTTCATCCTTAATTCATTTATCTTTCTATTTATGGTGTTCTCTGTTTCACTTTGGTATTTATTTTGGGCTCCTATGAGTTCATTTATTTGTTTCTGTGTCTTCTCATATTCTTTATTTTTGGTGTCTTGGAATTTCTTGAGTGTCTCTTGTATGTTTTGGTTGACCATGTCTAGTAACATCTCCACGAAATTCTCAGTGATTACTTGCAGGATTTCTTCTCTCAGAGTGTTCTTGTGGGCTTTGTTGTGTTCCTTCGTATAATTTATCTTTGTTCTGTTGGATTCTGGAACTGGGTATCTGTTTTCTTCATTTCCCTCTGAATCCTGTATTAATTTATTTTTAGGGGGAGAATGGTTTCTATCCCTTTTTCATCTTCCCATTTTTCCACTTGGTACTGTGTAACTATGTTCTTCATAGGCTACTGGTGGTTTACTCTCCCTTGGTTTAATTTTGTTTTGTGGGTGTGTTGGGTTTTAGGTTAGTGGATGTATGCTTTTTCTGACTCTGGTTTGTGTGTAATTTAGCATTAGCTAACTTACAGTAGTAAAACTAACAAAACAAAGAAAGAACAAAAAAAAAGAAATCAACAGGGAGAGGTGGTGGACAAATAAACAGGGAACAAAACAACAACAACAAAAAAAAACATAAAAAAATTCCAGGTTCAGGAACAATAGAATTTCAGTCTTAGTATTTCTGATGTTACTCCTTCAGCATCCAGTCCTGATGTTGGTATTTAAGCAGAAGCTCTATGTTAGTCTCGCCAGTTGGTTGGGGAGACTCACCAGTTATTTTCCTGTCTTTCAGCAGCAGCTGCTTAGTCAGCTACTCCCTCAGTGAGGTGTGGGTGTCCTCAGGTTCCAGAGATCAGCTCTGTGGCCCACCAGCTGTCCTACTTTGGAGCTGGGTTTTCGCTGTGTTGGTTTATTGGGGGCTTTTTTCTGTGCCTTGCCCCCTTTCTCTGGGGCAAGGTCAGAGATCCATCAGCCGGCTCCCTGCTGTCAGCGTGTTATGCTGGTTTGCTGATTGGTTTTCAATTTTTCAACATTGTTTGACTTTGGATGTTGCTCACTGGCTCAGGAGATGAACTTTGTGGACCACTATCTGCCCTATTTCAGGCAGTGGCTTATCACCTGCCTGCTGTCATCCCTTCTGCCTTTCATGCCTTTGTTTATGGAAAGTTTACACAGAAATCAGCTCCTTGCTCCTCTCATCTTCCCTAGTGCACTTAGAGCATCCTGTCCCCTTTTCAGTTCCTTATTTATTATTCAGTTTTTTGGGGTTTTTTGCTGTCCAGGGAGCTATGCTGGTTTATCCCAGGGGTGGCTGTGGGAATACTACATGCTGCTTATTTGCTCACCTACTGGTCTGCATCTCCCAAGTAGGTTTGGAGCCAGTATCTGGTGGCATGGGAGCCCTCCTGTTTTCTCAGTGTAATGTAGTGTAGAGAAGCTTTGTACAAGCTGGGGGTTCAGGGTGTCAAAGTTCTGATTCTTCTTGTTGGTTTTTTCCTGCCAAGTGTGGCTCCAGCATCTCAGCAAAATTTTTGATTTATGAAGTTCATACTCTCTAATTCTGCACTCTAGTTGCCATCTTGAATATTCTACATGCTTTCTTATAACAGGTAATTTTGTGCATTCTCCCCTCCCTATTCTCTACTGTCCTCCCTAAACTCCAACTATACCATTTCAACTAGTTATTATTAATCGCTCTATGCTCTAGTTCTAAATCTTCTAAAATTTGGTGCTGAAATTGCATATTTATATATATTTGCATATGTCTGCAGATGTGTATATATGTATGTGCATACCATTGTTCATTCACCACTGTTACACACATAAATACAAAAAAAGATAAAAGGATTATCTCAATAAATTATTAATTAACAGCCTCACAAAGACAAGACTGTGAACCCCAGATCTAAGGTGGTTGGCATAACAAAGATTGCTTATTTAGTTTCCTTTGAAGTTTAGCAATCTGTGGCTAATATTCCTCTCTATTCAGAAATCTGCAAGATACTTTTTTGTTCTGGCATTTAGGTCCTTTTTCCATAAATGATTCTGGTATAGTTTTAGGTTTCATGAAAGTCATAGTCTATGAAAACTATTTTTAACTCACATAGCAGCTTCTTAGACAGGACTTTTCCTCACCCCCTAACCAATACCTACAAATTCGCATCATGCTTCAATTCAAAAATCTAGATTTTCCCCATCATATGGATATGGTGGAACTGGTGTGTCACAATACACTTTCTGAGTTGTATGTGCAATTCCACATACTCTTATCTGAGTGATATGGTCTAAAATCACAGAGGACATCTGAAATATACTGATACAGAGAAGCAAGGCAAAGTTAAGGCTCTGTGAGTATTATCATCTTCCTAGGGACAACTTGTGGGAACACTAAACACTTTATATATTAAAAATATTCATAATCTTCATTAGCCCATTGTTAAAGACATATTATACAAAATGTTTACAGCAATATAATGTAACCTGTATGTTACAATGAATCTGTATGAGAAAGTAGAATTGGATGGCTGTTTTAAGATCCATGATATACCCAGGAAGAAAGAGGCAGTAAGGTCTTTACAGATCCTTCAAAGACTATATGACCCAAGCTTATAGGTACTACTTCAAATTTGTCCATTTTATTTTTTAACTGAAAGTTATTCTGGGGTTATTTTTTCTTTTTCTTTCTTTTTTAGTTTAGTTTTTTTGTGGGGTGGCTTCCTTTTCTTAGTTAAACAATTTACTTAGAAAGTTTTTAATTTTTTTTCCTTTTTCAGATTTCCCCATCAAATCCCCAAAGTTGTTTTCTATAAGCAACAGTGACATTCCCAGACAAAATAAAAATAAAAAGTCATCAATCCCAGAATACACTGCAAAGAAAAAGAAGAATTATTAGTCAAATCACTAGCTAGCATTTCCTGGAAATTGTTATAACCCATCCCTCAGGAGTCACACTACCTGTTACCATCTTGTCTGGATGTTCCCAAGCTCCTAATTTCTTAGTGAAGTTCCTAAAGTCACTTCAGAATGAAATATCTGAAAAGCTATTAAGAGGTTCATTCTGAACCCACTAAACAGTTTCATGTCCTGTCACAATTCTATCAACCTTGGACTCATTGCAAATTCAAACTGTAACTTGTTTGCAAGGACAATATGTGATCCATTTTTAATAGGTGCTAAAATGTTTGGTAAGATGTTACGAAACTAGAGACATTGATTTTTCAATTTCACACAATATTTTCTTGAGTCTTTACTATATTCAATGAATTGTAAATAACACAAAGGTGATAATGATAGGCCTATCTTCCCAAGGTGGAAAAGTCTTTGAAATGGTACTATGGGATGTGTTTTTAAAGGGTGTGTTTAAAATATTATAGCAGTAAAATGAAAGAACATCTTGTTAAAGGGAGATAGGAGGGCTAGTGATGCTACGATAGAATGTCAATGAAAGAAAGCTTCAAGACAAAGATGGTATTTGGATTTGGTCTTCAGGGGAAGGTAATGGGTAGAGAACATTTCGGGCAGCAGAAATCAAATGAGCTATAAAAGTAGGAAAGAGCAAGCACCTAGTAAATATTTACTGATTTCAGTGGTCCTGGTGGCAGTCAAATCTTTCTTTTTTGGCAATGGGTTGAATTTTTCCATTTAAAACTATATATTTTTGAGTGTTGAATGAATTCTATCACTTTTTTGTAACTTATTTCCATAGATAAATTGGATGTTTCCATATCTATCCATCTGCTAATCAATGATGATTGTGAAAATGAATATAAGGAAAAAGAAAAAAAAAATAAGGACCATGAAGTTGTATTACATCTTGAAGTGCATTAAAATACAAAAACAAAAAATAAGAGCACACTCCAAATGACTCATTTGTTTTTCCCACCACTTAGTGACAATAACTGGCAGAATAATAACTTCACAGTGTCATCCTGGTGGAACATAGGGTTCTTGAAGAATACAATTCTATCTCCCTCAACATCACTATTAAAATGACTTATTTGTTTCTGATTAATGAGGACCTGGTTTCTTCCTTCTTGGCATTGTGCTTTCCCTCCTGTTCAGTCTATCTGGACAGTCTAGCTGTGCGTGGGCATGCACCAGTTTGTGAGATTCTGGATCAGAACTCAGTGGCATTGCAAAAGCGATAAACCTAACTTCTGGTAACTGTGAATTTGTGTTCCAAAGTGCCACAAACCACACGGTAAGATGCCACAAAAAGGAGCAGTAACTAGGTCGAGTTTTTGGCAGTCTTCATGGATCAGTCGCTCCACTGTTTGCTTGCCAGTGATTAAATAGAACTGAGAAATATTTTTTCCCTGTCTTCCTTTAACAGAACAAAAAAGGCTCAGATTAACTTATGGAAAAGAAAAAGAAAAAAATAAAAGTTTTGTGGACAATAGAATCTATTGGCAAACTAAAGTTCAGTGTATATTTCCAGTGAACTCAGGACTTGAACAAGGGTGCACACCATGGATGCAGTCTCACTGTGTGCTGGGGAAAGGTTACTATTGGGAGAGGGTGGATGTGAGTCTTCTCTTGCTCCCTCATGATCCCATCACAGAGCATGACTGTCAACAAAGTCTCCAGAATCTCCAGAATAATGCCTTTTCCCTAGTACCTTTCATTAGATTATGGTAAGATATTTGCAATTTTGGAAAAGCAAAGAAATGTTCTAGCTTCTGCACTACAACATTAAGCTCCAGTAGAGAGGCCAAGCCTTTCCCAAACATGATTGAAGTTCAGTTTAGTACACACCAAGCATGAGTGTCATTGTTGCTCATGTTTGCCATGGGCGAAGATGTACCCAGCTCTCTAGCTCTAATATGCGCTATCCAATGAGTTCAGTAATTAAACAATTCAAGAAGGCAAAAAGCTAAGACAGAACTGAAGAACAAACATTTGGAAGAAAGCCTTGAACAAAGTAATAGACAAGCTTTGTAAATGCCAGACTTATTACCTCTCTGAGTGTTTAGAAAAGAATTGTCTTAAATGCAATACTCCTTTCTCCCTTCATCCTAGTAAATCCAGTCAACAGGATTTAACACTGAGAAGAAGCCCAGAAGGTTTGAAATTCTCAAAGAAAAAAAAGTATATTTTTAGAAATATGGTAACAGCTGCTAAAAAATGTATTTCTATTTTGTAGTTAGTCTGAGCTGCCTAACATGAATTTGTGGCAGAGAAGGATTACAGAGATGAGGAAGTTGAGAGAATTATAGCAAAGTGAACACTGCCTTTGGTTGTTGTTGAAGAAAAAGTTGAATACTAAAGATGGCATTTGATCAAAATACAACTATAAATTGTACATCTGAGGGCTAGAATTAGATATCTACTCTTCTTTCTTCCTCCTACCTGCTTCTATTTCTTACCTCTTTTTAAATCTTTCCTAATGAAATCTTAGGCAATGTTAGCATAACAATAATATAGACCCTAATAAAAATCACCTCTACTGTCCCCAAATATGCTACCACCTGTTAAATAAATAATCTCTCAAATTTTTCATGTTAAAAACAACTTAGAAGCTTAATTAAAACTCCCACTGACTTAACAAGTGAATTATTTTGCAAATGATTAAGCAAGTTAATTATTTTCTTATGGTGCAATTTTTATTTCTTAAATTTATAAATTGATGAACAAAAGCAGAAACAAATACTCATTGTAGTCTTTTCACATATTGAATGGGCATCAGATTCAAGATTTTGTTTTTCCTGTGATTGAGTTTGTTGAAAAATAATGACATCATATGTCTTGAAAGTGATTATCAACTATCAAACATGGTATATGGTTATGTCATATTCTATGTCTTGGACTTATTTTCTCTTTGGAATTAGTGGCAGGGTCCCAAACTTCAAAAAAAAACATGTATGATTTTCTCCTTACTGGGAAACAACCTAGGATTAATATCAAAACGAGATACTGTGCACATGGCTTATAACCTAGGAACTGCTATAGAAACTGAATTTATTGTTCATAAATTAGTTACATTAATAATACATTGTTGGCATGATTAATAACAACCATTAAATGAATATTTAGGAAAGTAAATGTTTTACATAGTTCAGTGCTCTTAATAATTGTTCCTGGTTCTGGAATAGCACATTTTACTCGGTCCTTATTTTCTTTTCCTACATTTTCTTGGAAATAGTCTGTGGTTTTGTAGATTAGTCTAGCCACACATAGTGAAGCCATATTATTCTTATTCTTACGCTAAAATACAGAAATCACCTCCGCCATAAATCATACCTTCTTCCATGCCTTTCCCCAGCAGCTCAAATTCATGTGCTTATTCTTGTTTTCTTCCTCTCTCACTCTGTCGTTCTAGTTCAATAATTTTTTCCTTCTCTCCTTAAATTCCTTCCCTGCACTGTGATGCACTCCAGAGATCTGGAAGGGCATCCCACAGAGAACCCAAAAAGATGTTTTCAGTCAGGTTAGCACACAACTCACTTGCGGTCCTCACAAAAATTTTTTTCTATATTTTGCAATATTATCTTTACCCCCTTATTGCTAACCAGAAAAAAAATTTAAATATTGCTCCTTGTACTTGATCACAAAGTATGCCTAGGAACCACTTCAGATAAAAAGTGGTCAGTCTGATACCCTAGGAAAAGGTGACTATGGGAAATCTTTTCACTCCTTTGTTGCTAGGACCATGTCTTACACTTTTTTATAAAGCAGCAGGACAAAAGCAGCAAGATACAGATAAATACCTCTTCTGTCAAATTTAATTTGCTTTTTTATTTCCATTTTGAAATATAAATTGCAAATTTTATGAGTTTAATTTTCTCAATCAATATTGTTTATTCAATTTCAAAATATTTCCTCCTCCAGTTAGTCACATTCACTTAAAGAGACAATGAAAATATAGGAGATGGTCAACTGATATTTAACAATGGACCTTGATTAACAACCAAAATATCATATGTTGTTATTGAGTATTTTATATGGCAAGGACCATTCTAAATAATTTGCATATTACTTAGACTCAAAATAAAAGTATAGGTCAGATACTAGATTATTTCCATTTTATAGATGAGGAAATTTGAGCACAGAAAAAACCATAAATTCTTTGTGAAAAATCACACAGCAAGTAAGCAATACAACACTGAATCAATAAAATCTAAATTGTGAGTGAACAATTTAAAACTAACATTGTAGGTCTATTTAGTTAGTTATTTTGGTGGCACTGGGGTTTGAACTCAGGGCTTCATGCTTGCTAGGCAGGCATTCTACCACTTTGAGCCACTATGCCAGGCCAGTATTGTCAATTTAAATGACAAGTTTGTTATCTGTCTTAGATAGCAATATGCATTTATAAACTCCTAAAAGGTCACAAAATTCATTACTTAAACTTTCTTGCTATGTACTGTTCTGAGTGCCATAATTTTCACAAAAAAAAAGAACAGCTGAATAGTGTAGAAATCTACATATCTACATGAAAAAAAAAACTATTTTCAGTGATATATTTTATTAGTGAAATAGAAAAAGACACAGAAAGGATATTCATCATGGTCAAAAGATTTAGAACTGGAAGTTTGGTTGGGAGTTCAGACTTATCTGAAAAGAGTAGATTGAAAAAAAAATGATCACAATTCTCCCTGAAATTGAGTCTTTTGCAAAAATAGCCATCATTCCTTCCATCAAATGGATTCTGTTCCTATATCTTTTATAAAAAAAAAAATTTATCATTTTTACGCTTACTTTTCATGTGTATGCATTATTTGGGCCACTTCCCGTCTACGCCCTCCACCCCCATCTTTCAAATGAAACCTTCTAAAGCTGTTTTGGTTACTAGATGTGGTAGAAAGGATGTGTCACGTCTGGGTTTCAGCTTCAATAGGTTTTCCAGGATTCCACTTTTGTACTTCAAGCCCTACACTTGCCATATGAGTGAGCCCTGGCTAGCCTGTTAGATGTCAGCGGGGAAGCCCCAATAGCCCTATCACCCCATCCAACACCCAGTTCACTCCCAGAAGCAAAGCCACCACATTGGCCTGCGTGCTGACCATAAACAAACCCAGTTAAGATCAACCAAAACCCACTTGATCCATAGACTTGTGAAAAATAACAAACCGTTATTGTTTTAAAGCTCTAAGATTTCGAAATCCCTCATATTACTAATTAGTGCTAATTCAAAAGTAAAGCAAAATTTAAAAAAAAAAAAGGCTCTGTCTTGGAGTGGTTTGCTATGCAATAACAGATATGATAGAGCACATATTACAGTTGTTTCCATATTAGTAGTGCTACTTTAATGTGAAAATGTGCTTGCTATCTTCCAGGAATGGCATGACAATCTCACTCATTTTTAACTGTTTTAGCTTTCCTTAAAAACATCAACATAAAAAGAAAGTTTGCTTTTGTGACAAATTTCAGCTTTGCTGTCTGTGGCAGTGGCATTGCCCATAATGATTTGTCATGCAATTTTATTTTTAAAGCTCAAAATTAATTACAAACATGAAACAAATCATAATGTTAAGACATACATTAAAAACAAATTACAATCTCAAAATGGGTAATTTACAGCTTGGAAAATTAATTTATTAAACCCAAAGTGCACAAAATAATTTGAAAAACTGAGGAGTGAACAAACCAAGGACAATGTTATCCAATGAAATAGAAAATAATGCATAATGGGCAAAAAATACAGCCAAAAAAACTCATTATAAAACCATAAGACCCTGGGTATAAATAAGTTGAAATATAAATTTGGGAACTATCTATTTCAGTGATGGACAGATGACAAGAGAAATCAACCCTATTCTTTCAAAAGAATAAAATAAAAACTATAACATTGGTATCAAAATTAGTCATACATTAAAAAATAAAAGTTATGCAAGAGATTTTATACATTAAAGCACCTACAAATATGAAAGTACCTTAATATACATCAGTTATCTATTACTATTCGATTCTTTTCATATTCTTGAGGTCTGGCTTTTGTGAAATCTATATACATAAAATTTATTTGAGCAATAGCTCAAATATCTGTGATCTAGAAATGTTAGAGAAATAAAGTAAATAATAATACAGCATTTTACAGCAAATAAAATTTTGTTCTGAGTGTTATGTCTTTAATACCTACTTTAAGAATGGAGAATATTTGAATTTAATGTTGTAATAAATATTGTAAGGCATTGGTATATATGATGGTCAAAGAGTATGTTACAAACAACTGTTTACACATTAAAGTTTCAGATAGTCAAATATTCATTTTATTGTTGCATAGAAACATTTTTATTATTTTTACATTTTACATTTACTCATGTGTATACACTGTTTGGACCACCTCCACCCCTCCCCCACCTTCCAGGAACCTGTTCCATCCTCTTGTTCTCCAATTTTGTTGAAGATAAAACACAAGAGATAATAAGAAAGACATAGCGTTTTTGCTAGTTTGAGCTAAAGATAGCTATATAGGGTGATTCCTAGCATTGCTTCCGTGCACAATTGGCTCATCTCTACCAGACCTCTTCACTACTTTCTGGTGCCCTTCTCATAGTGGCCTCTGCCAGTTTACGATTACTATATTCACTCATTTGTAGTGAGCACATCAACCACATTCAAATTTTAGGTTTCCTTCCCTTTCCCTATTCTTCCCATGCATGTTTTCCCCATAGTGTGACCCATGTCCTACAAACTTTGTTACAGAAGTCCTCACAGAGCATTTCAGCACAAATTAAACCTCTTAAACATCATAATTTATAAAAACAATCATCAACTTTGTCTAAATTCATTGTTGAAAAATTGAAGTAGACTAGTTTTTAGCTCAGTTTTGCATTAAAAGTTTTTACCAATTAAATACTTCATTTCTGGATCTCTCTTAGGGCTGAGCAGCTTTTCAGAGTTTATCAGTAATTCATGCCTTTACTTGTGTTCTCCTCAAAGCAGACCCTGAGACCAGACATTACATTTAGATAGTTCACTTGTGACTGCTCCAGGAAGCAAAAGTGAATGACTAGGGAAAATGATCATGAAAGGGTAAGAAAACCCCCATACACATATACCAAATCATTTTTCACCACTGTTGGCAACTGGGACCCAGTCCTTCAGCAGACACTCCTAGGAACTATGCAGAATATAGAACCAAAAACAAAGACATTTGTTCATTCACTTACTCACAAACACTTTCTAGGGCTGCTTATATAGGGAGACATTTTGCAAGGTCTTTGGTGGTCAACTTACTCTTGCATGGTAAATAATTATTTTTCTCTTTACTGAAATATATACTATCATGATTTCTGAATTTATCTTATAAGTCAATATTGTTTAGTGGATATCTTTTGGCTGTGAACTGTCATTAAGAACTCTGCTACAAAAGCAATTCGAGGAAGAAAGGATAATCTTTTCTAGAAGAGGATAGATAGAAGTGAACATTCATATGAAAAAATAAAAGAAAAAAAAAGCCTTCAAACTATACCTTCACATACACAAAAATTAACTGAAAATGGATTATATACCTAAGTGTAAAACAAAAATGGTCAAATTCTGAGAAGATAATTTAGGTCTTTTGTGACTTTGGGTTAAGCAAACTTTTTCCAGTATGACACAGAAAGACTGATTCATAAAAAATTGATACATTTGGCCTTATCAAAGAGAGAGGGAGTGGGAGAGGGGGATAGGGAAGGGGGGAGAAACATTCCAGGTGGAAGGTAATAGGGGACTAGAACTGATGGGATAGACGAATGGCCCCAGGAGAGAATAACATGTAGCAGGGGTATATGAGATTGACCCCTTTCTTGCCATTTAGCATTCTCCTCTGTGCCATCTTAGATGCTGCCTGCTGCCCCATATCATTGCCATCCAGATGGTAAATACTGCCATTTCAAGTGAACGATTCATTTTTACCAATATGAAAGGAATGTATTGCCAATATAAAGATGTCTAAATGTGCAGATAATGGTCTCTTTGTTATAAAATTTGAAATAGGATTTGGTGCAATGTTCAAGGAACTTAATCTCTGAGACGATTCTAAACACAGTTGATTGCTCAGCTGTCAAGTCCAACGCTTCACATCTTCCTTTACAAAAACAGTATGTTAGACATGTTTAAATGATTCACTGAAACACTGAGGTCAGTGGTTGCCTCTGGCAAGAATATTCATTTATCACAAGATTGCAAAACTTTAAAACCAGTAGGTTTCTTCCTGACATATAGCTTCCACACCCATTTCTCTTTCAGCTAAGGCTCTTTCTCCAATTTATTCCTCTTTCAGTCTCTTTTAGACAGAGTGCGATACCATATTTTGCTGTTAAATCATGAAATATGGTAGAACCTCTACCCTTTTTCAAGAGTCATTGTCAAATTATACCCTCCAATAGGTAATATACTGCCTGGGTCAGTAATTTCACCTATTTGTATGCATTTCAGGTTTGCCAATTACCGTTCCAAGCTGTAAATTGCCTATTTTGAGAGCATAATTTGATTTTTAATGTTTGTTTTAAGAGCATGATTTGTTTTGTCTTTTGATTTGTTTCACATTGTAGTAATTAATTTTAAACTGACAACATCTCTCCTAAAAGGAAGGTGGGGATTGAGAGAGAGCCTTTTAGAACTACAGCACTTTGTACTGATAGAAATTTCTGTCTGGTGCCACAGACCTGTGCAAAAAACATCAGGCTCCCTTTTTTTCTTTTCTTCTCTTTTCATTTCCTTTCTTCTCTTTCCTTTCCTTTTCTTTTCCTTTCCTTTTATCCTTTTCCTTTCCTTTTCCCTTTTCCTTTCCTTTATTTTTCCTTTCGAAAGACATCATCACTTCTTTTACATGGAGTGATGGAGCTATGCTAGCGTGAATTTCAAACACACACTGTGTATAACTTCCAAAGTGGAAGTATAGTTAGTAAACAAAACCATCCAAAAAGAAGAGACATTTTTCAAGGCATCAGTCTAAAAATAAAAACCAAAATGTGTTCTGTGGCTACATGTAAATACAGTCTTCAAAGGTCCTCTGATTTTCATTCCTCATCTTTACTGGCAAAAACTGTTTGGAGAAAACAAACCACTCACTCTCAGAAATACCCTGTAAAAACTTCTCCTATAGCTACTTGGAAAACACAAGCACTTCTGATCTATATCTGTGGCTTTAATGTCCTCAGGAATAGTTTGAATTTGTTTTGTGGGATCTAACAAGTCTTTTCCTCTCATATGATTTTGAGAAAGAACATAGCAACACAGAAAACTAACCAAAAGCAGGAAGTGTAAACGCACAAAGACCAAAGAGTTCTTGATGGAGAAAGAATCTCATGAAGACATATTGGAAAGAAAGTTGGATAACAAAGCTTTCCATGTCTGTGAAAAACGTGAGGAAAAACTCCTCGAATCATTTAATAATTCCCTAATGACATGAAATTGCTCAACTTTGAAAAAGGTTAATTTCTGCTGTATTTTGTTGTCATAAAAGAATGTCCAATGTCTTATAACTGACAGGTTAAAGAAGCTTTCAATTGGAGTTAAAAAAACAATTAGTAATACATACAGGAAAAGACAGAGTTTTATCTAGCTTGCAATTTGGAAAAATAGCATAAATCATAACAAGAGAATCATGACTGAATGTATTGAATGTCCCAAAGGGTGAACACTTTATTTTCAAGTATTAGTGAATTCATACAGAAGAGAAATTCAATGGCCAATTATCTGTCTAAAACACATGTTTTCTTGGAAATTGCTTATTGAGTATTTAATGCTTGACTTCAACTTATCAAATTCAAGCATTATAAAGAAAAACTACTTGTGTTGAGGAAGTTAATGGTGAATTTAAGATCTTTGGGAGACTTGCCTTTTTTCAACTATTTTTTTGAGATAAGTGTAGATTCACATAGAGTCAAATAAAATAATTTAGAGAAATCTCAAATACGTTTTTCTCAGAATTTCCAAAAGGTTATATATTTTGCAAAACTAGGATATTGATATTGATACAGTCAAGATACAGAAACTTCCATCAACATCACAGCGACTCTTCATGTTGCCATTTTACACCAACACTTGTGTCTATCATACTGGGAGCTACTAATCAGGTCTGCATTTTTACCATTTTATCCTTTCAAGAACATTGCATAAATGGAATCATGAATATGTAACCTTTTAGGAGTGACTTGTTTTTCACTCTGCATGATTCTCTGGAGATTTAGCCAGGTTGTCGTATGTTATGTTCTTTTTCCTTGCCAAGTGGTAGGTTGTAGTATGGATGTACCACAATTTGTTTAGCCATTTAGCCTTTCAAGGACATCAAGGTTGTTTCTAGTTGTTTTGCTCTTATGAATAGTTATTATGAACAGATTTTTATGTGGATCTAAGTTTATACTTCTTTGTAAAACATGTCTACAAGTGCAATTGCTGAATTTTAAGGTAATTTCATATTTAATTTTTAAAGAAATTGCCAAAATGTTTTCCAGACTGGCTCTATCATACTGCATTTACTATGTTTACATAAATGATTTATTATTGGCTTTTATTTTATAGATGATTATTATAGTCATATAATAAATCTTGAAATTCATTATTTATACTATTCTCCTAAAATTGTTGTAGCTACGAGTTTTGTCTTGCCTTTTTATATAAATCTTGGAATATTATCCTTAAATAGGAATGATCTGTTTTGTACACTCATCAGTATTTGGTGATGCAACAATTTTAATTCTGGATATTATTTAACTTTATTTCTTCTTTTTCAATCTGCATGATTTCCTTCGTACATATTGCTTCCTTATTGCACTGGCTAGAACTTCTACTACTAAGTTTAATAAGAATAGTGAGAGCAGATATCCTTCACTTCTTACCAATCTTGGGGAAATATTCAGTATTCTGCCATTGAGTAAAATTTGGACAATACATTTTTTTTGCTTATATATTTTTAGGCCCATTATTTGGTATATAACATTTGGCATTTCTATGTCTTCTTGATAAACTGACTCCTTTTATCATTAACTAGTGTCCCTTTTTGACTCTGGTAATTTTCTTTGCAGCAATGTCTGATTTTTCTGATATTAATAGATGAATTCCCATCTTATTTTGATTAATATCAATATGTATGCATATATATTATATATCTTCTTCCATTCTCTTACTTTTACTCTACTTATACTGTTAAATTTGCAGTAAGTTTCACATAGGCAGCATGTCAATGATTTATATTTTTAATTCACTCTGCCAATCTCTGTCTTTTGTTTTCATTTAGACCACTTGTATTTAATGTAACTATATGTTAAGGTTTAAGTTTACCATCTTATTTTACCATTCTTATTTGTTTTCCATTTTTCTGTATCTAGGTTTTTTAAATGTCATTGTCTTCTTTTTCCTGCCTTTCTGTGGTTATCTGGAAAAATTTTAGAACCCCATGTTAATTTGTTTATAGTGTGTCTAAATGCATCTCTTTATCTTTATCTGTTTCAGTAGTAGAATACTTGAGACAATAATTTAGAAAGACAAGAGATGTATTTTAACTCATAGTTCTGGAATCTGAGAAGTCCAATACTGAACACCTGAGCTGCTTATCTTCTGATGGGGGACTTAGTCTGCTTTCTAGCATGTTAGAAGAACAGGCAAGTAGACAAATGCACAAGAGAGAAGGGGTCAGAACTCCTGCAACAACTAATCACTCCATGAGAAAGTCATTGATTCATTCACAAGGACTCAATCCACTGTATCTAAACAACTTCCACTAGGCTATACCTCTCCAGCACTGCTACATTGGAGAACTAGACTGGAACATGAGTTTGGGTCAAGAAAAATTATTTAAATCATAGTGCTCTTTGTATAACATATTATTCTAGACAGTGTATACACACACACACACACACACACACACACACACACACACACACACAATGTATCCTTTAGTCGGTCTCTCACCTATACATTCTTAGTTTTCCTTCAACTGAATTTTTCTTCATTCCCCTTCATTCCTGATTTTCACAGAATATGAATTCTGGTTAGTAATTTTTCTTCCAGTGCATGAAAAGTGTTGTGTCACTTTCTTTTGCCCTCTATGAGTTCTCATGAGAAATCTGTTTAATGCTAGTTAATTTTTTTTCTTCTTTTTCTCCCCCTTTCTCCCTTTAGGAAGGCATAATTTTTTACTTCATGCTTTCCAGCTTTTCTTTAGTTTTCAAATTTGACTTTGATAAAGATTTGTTCTGCTTGGGTTTCACTCAGTCTCTTAAATCTGGAAAATTTTCAGTCATTATTTTTGAATACTTGTTTTTGCTCCATCAACTTTTCTTCCTCTTCTATTACTATGATGACATAATATTAGAACTTCTGTTATAATCCCACAGTTCTCCACTGCTTCTTTCATTTTATCTTAAACAATTTCTTTCTGTTATTCATATCAGGTAATTTAAATTGTTCTATCTTCAGGTTCATTGATTCTTGCATTTGTCTCTTCTATTATTGAGTTCACCCATTGAGCTGTTTATTTTGGTTATTATACTTTTCAACTCTCACATTTTCATTTGGTTCTTGTATTTGCTGTTTGTTTTTGGAGACATTCTATTTATCTCATTTATTTAACGTGTGTTTATTATTGCTCATTGATGTTTTTGTTCTGGCAGATTTAAAATGTTTATTAGATGATTTGAGGGATTTCTGAAATTTTGATTTTAGAAATTTTTACATTCAAGTCAAGACTTTCTAGGATTTTGATATGATGCATGATTTTCAATTATGGCCCAGACTTTTTAGCTATAATGCTATGAGACTTTACTTAGACTTTCTGTTTAATCTGAATACCCTTGACACCATTCTAGCAAGGATAGGATGGAGACCACCTTATTGCTGTCAGGTGAGGGTTGAAGTCCGGGTTATTCGTAGGATGGTGTAGCTATGTTTTACTATTGGGTGGAGGTGAGGATTTTGGCTCCATACTAAGCCTTCATTGATACCACCCTGGCTGGCTTTTGCTAGACAATAGTGAAAGTTTGTGTTCTGTTGTTTCCTTTGACACCATCCCAGTGAGGGAATAGGAATCTCATTACCCCTGAATCACAGAGGAAGTTAGGCTTCCCTACTCAGCTTTCTCTTTTACTGGTCAAGTAAATGATTTGGAATACATTGTTACATCTTGGCAAAAGTGGAAATCTAAGGTTCTCATGTGGCCTTTACTAGAATGAGTGAGTGGGGCCCAGTTTAGCTGTGGTATTTAGCTGAAGTACAGCAGTTACTGCTTTCTCCTGATCTTTTTGTCTTTTTGACAAAAGAGTGGAGACTTCTTTTGTTTTAGCTATATATTTTTGTCTTCTCCTATTTGTGTCCCTTACTTGCTGGTCACTGCAGGTCTAAATCTTGGGTATTTAAGGCATAAGTAAAAACACAGGACTCACATCTACCTACTTCCTTGGGACCCAGTGTCCCTAGATGGTCATCTACCTCCCCTTAGTCACATTTCAAAGTCTTCTTATGTTTGTTTTATACATGATGTGTTTGGTTTGGGATTTATTTAGTAAGAGGAATGGAGAAAAATGTATCTATCCCATTTCTCTGGAAGTGGAAAGGGAGGCTACTTTTTGAAACCAAATACCTAGTACTATTTTTACTCTTTTGTCAATTCTAAGATGCTAATGATAGTCCTTTACCAGATTACTTTAGTGGTGATATCTAAAAATCACTTTGATCCTAATAAATTAATTAAGACACTCGAAGACATGCAAAATTTTTGCAAGTGTGATTAGATTATTTAAATCAACAATGTTATTCTTGTACCTTGAAATTGAGACAATCTGACCAATAGCTTAATACTTGATATTAAAGCTGAAAATTTGAAATGAAAACATTACCAACTAAGGCTAAGTTACCACAAGAAAAGCAATACAACACTTTGCCTTTACCTGGAGCTGAAACTATGTTTCCTCTCAACCTTGCCTAAATTCCTTATATAATTTTTATATATGCATAACTAAACTACCAAAGTAATGCACTTTTCTATTTAAGCCATCTAGAAATATAGATATTGCAAAGATATATTTTCTCATAGTATTTAATACAAATCCTAATGCTCTGAAAATCCAGTGTTGGTAAACCTGTATTATCCATTAAATTTTATGAAATATATTAAGAAAAAAAGTTAATATTTATGCCATTTGCAACAGGTAGGAATTTATTCTTCTACAAACTGAATAACTTCTAAATAGAATGTATAATCCCACAGTAACTTCATGGGTATTATTTCATAGTCTCTTTAAAAATCAAACAAACATACCTAAAGTGATTTTAATCTCCAATCCAAGTACTTTACCACTGATAGCTAGTGTAAGTATTCTGAAAGACGTACCATGTAGTTTAACTCATGCCAAGATAGATTGTATTATAAAAAGAGAAGGAAACCTGGACAAGAAAGCCTAGAGAAGTACCTAAGTTTAATATAGCTTGTGTAGATAACACTGATTTATTGTTCTGGTGTGGAGTGTTTGTGCCTTCCCACCTTTATCTTGAAACCTAGTCTCTGAGGCGAGAGTATTAAGAGGTCTTTGAGAGGTGATGAGGGCAGAATCCTAATGAATGGAATTAGTGCCCTTATAAAAGAGGCTTACCGGAGCTTTTCTCCTTCCACCTTGTGGAGACACAGGAAGGAGTTGGCAGTCTGCATCCTGGAAGAGGACTTTCACCAGATCCAACCAGGCTAGCACCCTGATCTTGGACTTACTGTCATCCAGAACTGTAAGAAGTAAATGTCTTCTGCTTTCAAGACACTCAATTTATGTTATTTTATTAAAGCTGCATGAATGGACTAAGAATTTTTTGAATAAATGAATAATTGTTACTTTCTCTTTGTCCTCCCCAAATTCTATTTTGTTACATTAACATACATGCTTGTCACTTTTTACTTCATATTTCTACATGATTTCTTTCTTGGCTCAGTTTAATAGCACAGGCAATGTGCCATAAGAGAACCATGAGTGTTGCTCCTAAATTCCAGTCAGTGGGCCCATGTCGAGAGCACAGCATTCGCAGTCCTTTTAAATGTTGGATGCTTATAAAACAGCATAATACCAGCACTCTTTTTCCTAAGAACAAATGGGACTGAAAACAATAAGTAGCAAAAAGTACTACAACAAAAATGGTTGGCCTGACAAGCATTGGATCTCAAATTCTAGTCAGTGGCCCATGTTAAGAGTATACTAAATATAAAATGCTGGATGCTTATAAAATAGCATTCTTGGGTCTTAAAAACATTCTCATCAAAAGCATTATCACTGGCACAAATGCATTTTTGCACTTATGTGGTGTGAAATGGGAAGCTCATGAAAGTCATATATGATGATAAAATGACTTCTTAACTAAGGAAACAGGGAAATCTCAGCCCACAGTTTAACACATACCTATAATTGTATCTATGTTTCTCTTACAAGGTATGGGCTGTCCCTATGTCCCTATCAGTCATCCTTTTGATATCAGTCCAACGCTCTGCTCATGTTATATTGTCTCTTCTATGTCCTCACTGTAAACTCACAATGACAAGCTCTCCATTTTCCCTTTCCCTATTCATTTCTACCTTTACTGCTACAAGGTACCACCTTTGTCTCTGAGAATGGTACTCTCCTCTAATATCCTTGTAAACAAACAGCTCCTAGAAGACGATAGATAATGGAGAAATGTTTACAAAATTGTACTAGGTTGGGGTTCAGAGAAGGTATAAGAGGGCATCACAAGTGTGCAAAATGATTAAGTCAAACATAAAATAAATAAAAACCTTCCTTCATGCCTAAATCTATTCCCCCTTTTCATTCCTCACTCCTCATCAGAATATTTAGAAAGAAGAAAATGATTCAGATACCTGTAAGCAAGTCACATTTCTATAAAATTTTTTAAGTTTCTATTCATATGGGGAAATTAAGCCAAAGCAAATAATGGCTAGAAATTTGGAACATGTAATTACCTAAATGTTTTATTTCTATACCTAACAATTTATTAAATTCTAACATTTTAAGGGATTATATGATGTCATGACAACCCAGCAATGTCATAGAGGGAGAGATGCCTCAATTTAGGACTTATTGATTAGTTTTGGAGCATCTGCATGGTCCCGTGGTCTTACAGTGTTTGGGTATAGTGAAGACATGATGGTATTTCAGTTTCAGTTTTTAATTTAGCCTCCATTTGCTAGTGATAAGAAGCTCTCATTTCTTTGAGTGGTTTTGTTTTCATTCTTTGACTTTTTGTTAGGAAAAGACATTTTTAACTCAATTTTAACAGTGGTTGGAGTATGCTTACTACTGATAACCTACTAAGTTAACCATTTTCTTTAGGCCAAAATAAATTGGATATCCAATTCTCCTTAAAATGCCATGTTTATTTCAGCCTGTGTGTATGTCTACAAGATGAGAAAGCCTACCAACACCAACTTCTTCTTTCTAAATAGGAGCATTAGGATGCTTGTTTTTGGCTGAAAAGCTGGATTTCTAGGCACACAATTTCCCTCAACTCACACCCTCCAACACAGAACATGGCTGACATCAGACCCTGACTCCTGCGTCTTTTCCCACCTCATTCACCTGACAGCCTTCTCCACAACAGACATCTTATCAGACGTGACTGATTGCTGTAATCTGTACTCTGGGCAGCCATTAAGCAAATTACCTGAATCATTGCAAGGATTAGTCTCATTAACACATGATTAGCATCAAATTAAAATAATGAGTGTTTAACTTCTGATGTCTTCCAGTTGTTTGAACAGCTTGATCAGCCACACCAGGCTGGCAGGGAGGTGGGGGTGACAAAAAGCCACAGGAAAAAAGGGAGACTGCACTGTGTACCTTATAGTGCTGCTGCTCACCAGCACAAGAGAGATCTGACTCAAACTATCTGGATGAAAGATTTCTTCAGAACACTAAAGATTCTGGGTCCAGACAGAGATCTCTCTCTCACTGGCATCACTACTAGCCATTCATCTGGAGCAAGGCTTTACATACTAATGTACACCACCCCATCTCTCCACATCCTGGATGCTCACTTCCACAGGACTTTCCTGTCTTAGAAAGCACAAAAAGAGGCTTTTCTCCTTCCTCTTCCAAACTATCAGATTTAAGAATAGAACTCCCAAAGTGCTGGGATTATGGTGACTAATGATCTGAGCACAGGTCCAACAGAGTGCCCCCATCTGTCCTTGGAAATGATGACTAACCAATATCAAAGTTATAGAAAACTAGCATTAGTTCTAGCAACTGATAACCTATACGTGGGAAATTTGATGGATACCCAGAAGACCACCTCGCTTTTGTTCTACCAACTTAAGAGTTTAAGCAAAGTAGGCAGACAGATTAGAAAGGTTCTTCAACTCCCAAACTGATAGCAGTTCAGGAAGATAGTCAAAAGGACTAGCGAGCCTGCATGGTGAGGCTTCTGCCTGAGCAAGTGAGTGACATAAGCAAAGAGCCATTGTGATAAATTTCTCTACCATCCCCATGAAAAAGATTAATATAGAAGGAACAACCTAAGATAAAGAAAAATGTTTATGAGAAAAACCAGTTGCTAGTTATAAACACCTGCTGTTACCTATTGTAGGAGAAGGAAAAACAATAGTTTCCTATACCCATATTAGGTTCTCCAGCTACAGTCCTATAAATTTGACTGGCCAAAAGCAGATTAATTAATAAGAGAAAAAATACAAGTTATCTGAATGAAGTTATCTGAACGACCTTTGCTCAAAGTCATCCATGTGCCAAAGAAGCACATATTGGAATAGCATATTCTGAGACCCTTTAAAATACATTTCTGTTTTATAGTTTAGCCATGAACTGTGAAAGGACAAAAAGGAGACTGTCTCCAGATAGATAGGATTTTTTATTTGCACTACTAATTACTAAAAAAAACAAGTGAAATAGTGTTCAGAGTTTTGAGGAGGAAAAATTAAATCTAAGGTTCATATACCCATAAATGTTAAAGTTAATATGTCGGAGCAACAGGAAGTTTTTAGATTTGCTAGAACCAAAGGTGATACCAACCAAAACCCTTTCTTAGAAAAGTATTTGAGCAGCATGTGATGGCACACTGCTTTTAATTTTGGCTACTGGGGAGGGAGAGATCAGGATTATCACAGTTTGAGGCCAGTGTGAGCAAAAAGTTAACAAAACACCATTTCAATCAATAGCTGGGCATGGTGGTGTGTGACTATAATTCCAGCTATCCAGGAAGCATAAATAGAATAACACAGGCCAGGCTGGCCAAAGTGTAAACAGGAGACCCTATTGCAAAAATAACTAAAGCAAAAAGGGTGACGTGTGAGTCAAGTGGTAGAGCAACTGCCTGATAAGTGTGAGGCCCTGAGTTCAAACCCAAGTACTGCCACAAAAAATTCACTTGATTACATACTTATATCAATTCAAATTAAATATAAATAACTTAGGAAATGAAATTGTACTTTAATTTTTCAAGCATAATGTTTATGAAACAAAATATATTATGTTAAATGAGCTGGATCTGAAATATGGGACTATATAAACAAAACTACAGTGGGAGGGGTAAGTCCAAGTGAAAAGCATGCTAAATATATCACTTAGGCTGGAGGGGCATAGATGACAGTAGTTACTGCTTAATCTGTTCACTGGATGGGAGAAAAACAGATTCTAGTAAATTAAAATGCTTACAATTTAGGAAACTTTGTGTTCTCTGTATTTTTCCAAATCCCTGAAAGAAAAGGATTTCATGTAGCCTACAAAATAAACAAGAGCTTAGAAAAAAGTGTACAAACAAACAGAAAATCTTTGACAACATGAAAAGTGAGAATAATATTATTAGCTCAAAAATAATGTTAAAAGTTTTAGTGGAACAATTAAAACACAAAAACCTTCAAATTGAATGGTTTTTCTTGTCTTATTATACATGTGGCAAAAACTAAATGCCACATGTGAGGTCCCAACTCAAATTAGCTTAACTTACTCCATTTTGTAAAGGACTCCTTTTTGTCTGGCAAGAAGATATT
Source organism: Castor canadensis (assembly GCF_047511655.1). Taxonomy (NCBI): domain Eukaryota; kingdom Metazoa; phylum Chordata; class Mammalia; order Rodentia; family Castoridae; genus Castor; species Castor canadensis. The sequence continues at coordinate 89,241,228 of NC_133394.1, forward strand.
TTACTTTGTTTTGCAGAAACTGTTTTTCTGAACTCAAGTGAAACCCCATTTGCATCTTGTTAATAGCACAATCAGGTCATATGATGTCATAGAAAAGATTGTACAAGCCTGTCAAAACATTGAGAAACTGACCACCCCAGTGGCTTCCTGGAACAGCTACCTGAAGGAAAGAAACAAGATGTCAGTAGGATATTCCTTCTACATCTTAGATGCTTATAAACTCCAGCTCTAACCTCATTCTAGGAAGATACTCCTCTTACTATCTGGCCCCTTTCCTCTCTTGAAAAGTGCATAAAACTTTGTTTCTACCTCAATTCCCACTTTTTCTGTGAAATCTTAAACACTCCATGCACTGGCCCACAAACAGACCTAACTGAGTACTTTCCGCCCCAATGATCTCAGTAAATTTTCACAGAGACCACTTCCTCGTTCTTTTACCCCAGGCAGACATAAAAACAACCCCACCTCTGAGTCCAGTGCTGCGCCATTCTCATGGGCAGCCTGGCAGCTTGAGCCTGTCATTAAACTACGCCTGCTGGACGTGAGTCTCTCATGAGCTTTCTTTTGCAAGTGGGGTTTTCCTAACACTGAAGACATGTATAGCCAAAGATATAATCATAGTAACATTCCTGATTATAAATTATTTTAACAACTATATAATTATGCTTGATGAGGTAAGGAAATGAATTAAAAGAGAAGAAATTTTAGCACCCATATAAATAAACAACTGAAAATTTCAGAAATTTAAATGTGAAATATGAAAATTATAATGGGACTTCCTAAAGAGTAGATTAGACCAGATAATAAACATCAATAAAAATGAGTATATTATATTTTAAAAAAATGAAAAACATTAACTGAGAGACCTCAAGGCTCTGTGGAACAATTTTAAAGGCAAACTCAGACAAAGGGAATACCAGAAAGAGAGGAATGGTAAAATCAACCACAAAAACATTTTTGGAGAAATGCTTGCAATGTTCCCCAATTTAATGAAAGAAATAAATTAACCAATTCTAGAAGCTCAATATCAATCAGAATTAGATTTAAGGGGATCAGTGGTAGAGTGAATGCTTAGTATGAGCAAGGCCCTGTGTTTGGTCCTCAGCATTAAAAAAAAAAATTAGTTTTAAGAAATTTATGCCTATATACAAAATAGCCCAATTGGTGAAAACCAAAGATAAAAGAAAATCTTGAAAGCAGACAAGTTTTCATTACATACAGGAGAACAATGTAAATGATCCTAACCTTCTTATCAGTGAACAGTGAATATCAGAAACAATGGACAAACACCTTCAGGGTTTCTGGATTGCACAATGGCAATCCAGAATTTCATGTGCTGCAAAAATATCCTTCCCCGTAGTATAAATTAAATAAAAGTTCATGAGATAAAGAAAAACCATATTATACTAAATGCTATCAAGAATTTTCAGCAGAAGTGATATCAGAAGGAAATGATGAAATGATATCAGGGAGAAAATTGAATCCTTAAAAAAATTTAAAACATCAGAATATATGGATAAAGGTATACAGTATGAGGCAGCACATGTGGAGTTAAAGCACCTATATAACTGAATGTTCTTACATTTTTATGTGAATTAGTGCAAAAGAAGACCAGGAACACTGAAGCATTTATGCTGTAATCCCTAAAGCAATCAATAAAAATAATACAAAGAGAAATAGCTGAAAAGATAATAAATGAAAGTATTCAAATAATCCAAGATCCAAAATATGGTAGAAAAGTGATAAGACAGGGAAAAAAAAACAAAAAAGATACAGAAAAATAGCAATAATACAATTCTAAACTCAAACTCAGTTATTCTCAATAATCACATTAATTTTTGAAAAACTAAATACTTCAATTAAATACAGAATTTTAGAATGAATAAAACTTCACAATCATCTATATGCTGTCATCAGATGATGGGCTATAAAGTTAAGACTGATCTACTTAGTTCAAGAGGGTGGGGAAATATGTGGCAAGCAGAGGAAAGCTGTCTATATTAATGTCCTATAAAACCAGGTCAAAACTATTTCCATGGTGAACACAGACATTTTATAATGAAAAACTCTATGCATTAAGATGACATAACAATTGTGATTGTCTGTGCATATTAATAGACCAATAGAATACACTGAGAAAAATTGGAAGAAAAAGACAATTCCACAATTATAATAACAAATGTTAGCTCTTTCTCTTAGCAATTGGTATAATTATTATTTTTTAATTAAAAAAGGAAAACCATAGAGAAATTAATCACTCTACTATCTTGATCTAAATGATATAAAACACTTTACGCAATAACTCTGAATTCTGAAATATGCTTTCTTTTCAAGTGCATATGTCTTTTAATAAGATATATATGTTAGGCCTAAAAATGTCTCAGTTAATTTAAATAGAGTGCAAACATAACCATATTTTCTGACCAAGAAATGTGAAAATTAAACACACTTCTAAATAGCCAAGAGGTCAAGGAAGAAATCAAAAAAAATTTGAAATATCTTAAAGCTAATGAAAATAAACTATAACATTAAAATTTAAGTGTGCCTAAACATAAATTTATAAAAATCAAAACCAAAATTGAAAGGATGTCAAATCAGTAATCTAAAGTTATATCTTAAAAAGCTAGAAAAATAGAACCAAAATTATCCTAAATAACAGAAGAAATAAAATAATTAAGAAAACTAAGCAATGAATACTAGAAAATAGAAGAATGTACAATAGAAAATGAAACACAATAGGTAAAATGAATGAAACTAAGTGTTTTGTTTGAAAATGCCAACAAAATTCAAATTATAACTAGCCCCCCCAAAATAGAAAATTCATTAACTAAAATCAGAAATGAAAGAGAGAATATCATTAGTGGCCTTACAAAAATTAAATGTTCAGTGGAATACTAGGAACAATGGCATATCAATAGATTAACTATTTTAGAGAAAATGGACAAATTCCTAGAATATACAAATTACTGGTACTGGTTTAGGAAGAAATAGAGTATGTAAGCAGTCCTATAATAAGTAAAGTGATCAAAGTAGTAACCAAAAATTCCCACCAAGAAAAACCCAGGCCCTGATGACATCACAAGTAAATTCTTTTAGATTTTTAAATTAATCTTTTACAACCTCTCCAAAAAGTAGGAAAGTATGCTTTTCAACTCATTCTCTAAGGCCAATATTATTCAGATACCAATACCAAAGGCATCATGAGAACTACAAACTAGAGAGAGAGACTGGTGGGGACAAAATATATCCTTTGGGTCTCACAGACATTTTCTGCATCCTGATCATAGTGGTGCCTTTATAATATATATCATATCATAGCACATCATATTATATTTATGAATGTCCACTTCATAGAATTATAAACAGTAACAGAAGCAGATTATTTTCTGCAAATACAGTTTATATGGAAACTCATACACTCTCATATGAACATGAAGATAATATTTCATATTTACCATAATATCCATGAAAAATACCAACAAAAACTGTTAAGTGAAAAACAGGTCATTCTAAGGGGAGGGTACTAATGGATGGGAGAGGGTAAAAGAAGAAAGTAAAGAAGGTGAATATGTTTAATGTACTTTCTATACAGAATGAATATAGAATTTTTAAACCTGTTTACATCACCATAAGAAGGGAACTAAGGAAGAGAGGAGATAAGTGGAGGGGCTGAATCAATTCAGAATATAATACATATATACATGGATATGTGATAATGAAATTCCCTGTGCAGCTCTCTTAAGCAAAAAGAATTGTCTTTTTTCAAAAATGAAGGACAGGAAAGTAAAGTGGAACCTTTCTGGAGGTTGTTAACAGTGGGAGAAGGTAGGATATTTGGAAAGAGTGTAGGAGGGTAAATATAGTAGAAATATTATGTCCTCATATATGAAAATGAAAAAATGAGAGATGTTGAAACTATTCTAAGAATGGGGGGAGGAAGGATGAAGGAGAATAATGGAGGGGGCGAATTTAACTAAGACACATTGTAAGCACTTTTGGAAATGTTACAGTGTACCCCGCCCCAGTATAACAGCAATATAATAATAAAAACAAAAAGAAGAAAAAATGTGGAACAACCAGGACACTCATAGGTTGCTATAAAGAATTTAAATTTGGAAAACTGTTTAATATATATACTAGAGTCAAACTTAGCATATCCTGTGACTCAGGAATTTCATTGCTAAGCATATGTCAAATATTTATGTGCATACATCCACCAGATAAAATGTTCACACAAACCAGTACAAAATCTGAATATGCATCATCATCAAAGATAAATAAATTGCTGTGTATTTTTACAATTGAGTATTTTACATCTATGAAAATAAACGTACACTCAACAATATAGGTGTTTCTCAGAACATAATACTGTACAAAAAAAGCCAGGCATAAAAGAGTACACACTATTTAATTTCTTGTCATTAACTTTCAAAAATGGTCCAAGATACTGTGCCTTGTCCATTTGGATGGAAACAAAAAAGTATTCTCCACTCCAAAGTTGTAATTTGTCCAGAGGCTGACAAAGACAGCCTCACCTGATTCAGAGAACTGAATGGAGGGGTGACATCATTTGGTAGACACTTAAATAAGTGTGCCCTGCAGCATGTAACACCAGAAACTTTCTATACAAATGCCGAGAAGCGCAAGAAAAGTTTGAGAAATCCTAGAATTTCTACTGGTTGATTAGTGGGGTTTTCCACAGTAATCCAATACATGGATAAGGAAATGTAGCTTTTCTATCAAATGTCCAAATCTCAGCAAAAGATTATAAGGCATACAACAGAAACAGGGAAACATGGACAAGTGAAAAAGAATCAAATAAAACTCCAGAAACTCATAGAAAAGAAAGGCAGATCTGTGAGCTGCCTGACAAAGAATTTTAATGATTTTCATGAAGATGCTAATAGGCTAAAAGAGAAAACAGATAGACAACTAAATGAAATCAGAAAAGCAGTGCATAAACAAAATAATACCAAACTATGATAAAGAACCAAATATAATTCTGGAGCTGCAAATGTAATTGATCTAAAAAATCCACTAGACAGGTTCACAGCAGATTTAGTTAGGCAGAATAAACAATCAGAAGAATTGAAACAGGTCATTTAAAATCACTGTCATAAGATCAAAAGAATAAAAGAGGATGAATATGGTGTGAATACTGTGTATAAATGAATGTAAATGGAAAAACTGTACCTGTTGAAACTGTTCCAGGAATAGGGAGAGGGGAAAATAGAGGAGAATGGTGGATGGGGTGAATTCAACTATGATATATTTGATATATTGTAAGAAACTTTGTAAATGCCACAGTGTACTTCTACCCAGCACCACAATTTATAAAAAAGGAAGAAGAACAAAAAAGACTTTTAAAAGAGAGCCAAAGGGACTCTGTGGGGTACTATCAAGCAAAGTAATTTGGAAATCACAAAGACAAGAAAAGGAAAGAGAAGGGAAGCTTCCTTTTTGCTTCCTTCTGCTGAAGAAAAGCAAGTTTGGCAGAAAACTTCCAAAATCTAAGGAAAGAAATTGACTTACACTTCCAAGAAGCTACTCCAACTAGGATAAATCTCAAAAGAACCTACTGAAACATATTATAATAAAACTGTCTAAAGTGAAAGAAAAACACTCTTAAAATGTGTAAAAAAAATGACTCATCATTTATAGGCAGCTTCCCTAAAATTATCACCAGATTTCTCAGCACAAGCTAAAAGAAAAAATTATTTTGTAAACTAGAAAGGAACATTCATGGGTCTAAAAGAGCTATCAATGAGCCAGGCACCAGTGGTTCACACCTGTAATCCTAGATACTTGGGAGGGTTGAGATGGGGAGGATATGGTTAGAAGCCAGCCTGAGCAAGTAGTTAGCAAGACCCCAGCTCCTAAATAACCAAAGCAAAATGGACTCAAGGTGGTGGCTCACGCAGTAGAACACCTGATTTTCAATTTTGAAGCCCCAAGTTCAAATCCCAGTCCCACCAAAAGAAAAAAGGAAAGAAAAGGAAAAAGACAACAACAACAAAAATTGTGAATGAAGAATACTGTGTGGTAAACTAAAGGAGAAAAGTAGATTTCCCAACAAACAAAATCTGAATGAATTCCTTACTGCTAAATCTTCTCTGCAAGTAAATACAAAGCTAACAAAAGGAAAGAAATAATAAATATTAGAAAAAGATAAATAAAATTGAAAATGTTTTAAAAATAACAAAACAGAGTTAGTTTCTTGTAAAGACCAACAAAACTGGAAAACACTTAGCTGGATTGACTAAGGAAAAAGAAAACTCAATTAAAACCAGAAGTGAAATAGGGAGTATTAAAACTGATGTCTTGGGAATGCTAACTTTTATAAGACAATACTATGAGTAATCTTACATAAACAAATTAGATAACTTTGAAGAAATATATAAAAACCCAGAAACACATAATTTATCAAGACTCATTCAGTAAGAAACAGAAAATATTAACAGGTTTTCTGAGATTGAATCTTCCAACAAAGAACAATCAAAAAACAAATGACTTCACTGAAGAATTCTACCAAACATATAACGAAAAATTCCCAACAATCCTCCTCAAACTCTTCCAAAAAATTGAAGAAGATTGAATGCATCCAATCTTATCCTCATACCAAAACCAAACACAAAGACTCCAAGAACAGAAATCTATAAACCAATTCTGATATTGTTGCAAAAATTCTCAATAAAATAGTAGGAAACTAAATTCAGCAGCACATTAAAAGAATTGTATGTCATGATTAAGAGGGATTCATTTCTTGAATGCAAAGATGGTTCAATGTGAAAATCAATATAATGTACCACATTAACAGAATGAAGGACAAAAGCCACATGATAACCTTAATTGATGCAGAAAGGGAATTTAGTAAGATGCAACATCCTTTTATGACTAAAAAAACTTCTCAATAAACTAGGAATAGCAGCAACTACCTCAGAATAATAAATGCCCTATTTACCAGGTCCATACCTAACATCAAATTCAATAAAGACTGAAGGTTTTCTTCTAACATCAGGAAGAAAGCAAGGATGCCTATTTTTATCATTTCTACTTAGTTTTGGAAGTGCTAAACCAAGCAAGTAAGCAAGATAAATAAAAGGCATCCAAATGGAAAAAGAAGAAATGAATTTATCCCTGTTCACTGATAACATATTCACTGATTTTTACATGTAAAAATTACCAAAGATTATTCACACACACACATGCACACACACACACACACACACACACTTATACATACATAAAAATCTTGTTAAAATTAACAAGCATATTCAAAAGTTGTAGGACACAAAATCAATATAAAAAATCAGCTGCATGTCTGTATGTTAACAATAAACAGTCATTATTGATATTGATAACATTCTCTAGCTTTACATTTTCATGAAGATGTTGATTACAAAAAGGGTACTGGTCCCTGTGTAAAAATTCATTAATATTTCACTTATTTGTGTCCCTTTTATGTGTGCTTATTAAAATACAATGTTTCATTACAATTAAAAATTCCTAAGAAACGGTTTTATTTGTGTTAACTGAAGTGGTCATTGTATTAATGAATTCACAAGCTCTACTTTTCCTCCTAAGACAAAGAGATAAAGATATATAATTACTCACACATGAAAAGATCAATACTAACTCTATTTGCCTGTCCCTTTTTTCAGTTCTGGGGATCTAGTTCCCATATCTATTTAGAACAAAGCAAAATATCCTTAGGTGTTCTGGTTGTTTCTCCAGAGAATGTCACTCTCTTTCAGAAAGCTGGATAAATGTTAACTGCCTGACTACATGATTGGGAAGGAAGGATGGGGATGGATTGGGGAGGATAAAAGCCTGTATTCCTTATTATGCCTTAGATTGACTTTTAAATAAAATTAAATTATTTCAGCTTTCTTCCACTGTTGCTTTCCCTGGTAACAGTTTGTTACAATTTTGGAACTCTTTTTGGAATTATTCTGGGCAAATTGCTTGCTTTCTGACACTGCTCACAGCTGTGGGACCCTTAGGAAGAATATCTCCTAATTTTACTAGATTATTTATCATTCCTCCAGTCTGCTGAGTTTATGAATGCCCCCTGGTTTCTATGTGTCATTTTAGAGCAAGTTTCATGAGACAAAAATATAAAAGAACCTTCGAATGGGAGTTTCTTACCATATAATTTTTTAATGACTCTCTAAGCAATGGAACAGCAATTTTTACCAAAATTCAGTTTAAACACAACACTTCAAAACATATATAGTACAATTCCTGGGAATATCCATGGCAAGTGATGATTCAGGAATACCTGTAGTTCAGATTGCAAAGAATTGATTTTTTTCTCTGAATACAATGAGAGGAAGAACCAAACCATAGAACAATTATTTGTGTTTAAGATATCTGAAAGGGCCATGCCAGCTATTAATGCATGAAGGACAGGAAACATAGATATTGGTTATTGTTCCAGGAATCCAAACAGACCTGTATGACTTAACTGCAATCTGTTAAAGATAGTAATCTGCTTTATCTTCACAGGATCAAAATAAAGCCCGATTAATTGATACATATGTGATTTTACCAAATCTCTTCATCTTAAAACTTAAATAAGTTACCAAGCAAATTACTCTATATCTCCTGCTCATAAACTGTAAAAATACAAGATTCTGTCTCGATCAAAGGAAAAAAAAGATGTTGAGGCACCATGATGAGAATAAACAGCATAAAATGTTAATTCTTCTAGTTTCTCACACTCCCCTCTTTTTAGAGTACTGATATTCAGTTGATTATGTGATAAGAGTATAGGTTTATATTAGGTTAATATTGATAGTCATCCTACTTTTTATTCAGAAACAATTCTAATCCAATCTGTTGGAAGTCACAGGAATTAAAAGAACACTTTGATGATTTGCGGATCTGTTAAAATTGGAAAAAAATACCAAAATTCTCTTTCTAATATGGGCAAAGTTTGTCATATCTAATTTGTTTTATGCAGACTTGTAACCACATGGGCACATAGTAAATTTATTTAGATTGTCATACTAATGTACTAGACACATAACTTTAGTATTCACCAAAAACAATCTTGAAATCACAGGTAAAATATTTTAAGTAAAAGATTTTGCTCTTCCATGAATTTCCATGGTAATGCACAAAATGAAATTTAAATATCAAACCAAAATGAGACTGATTAACAAAAATAAAAAACAAACATAAACAAATCCTTGTCTCCCCAAAACTATAGCTGCTCAGGTTTTATGTGACCAGCATTATGCATTATGCTAGGTAAACAAAGGTGCATAACAAATCTGTCATTTATGTACAGAATCATGAAGAATGTGCTGAAAATAAAGCATAAAAATCTTGGAATTCTTTGTCTTAACTGTGGGAAGCCAGGAAACTTTGGAGACTTTTTTTGTTTTTGCAGTCTGGGTTTGAACTCAGGGCCTTGCAATTTCTAGGCAAGCAGTATACCACTTGAGCCATGCCCAAAGCTTTAGTTTGTTTACAGACAGGATCTCATGCTTTTGTTGGAACTGTGATCCTCCTACCTCTGCTGCCTATACAGTTGAGATTATAGGCATGCTCCACTACACTCAGTCCCAAGTCAGGAAACTTTAGATAAGATGATGCCAGTTCAAACTTTTGAAAGATGAGTAATAGTGAAGTAATGAAGCAATGAGAATAAAGTCTGGAAAGGAATAACTTTGCACAAATTATGGAAGCATGAAATAGACATCATGAGTCTGTGGCATAAGATTGCATGACTGCTAAATTTTATTTCATTGAACTAATACTTATTTGCCTACAGCTTGCCAGACCCTGGGTTATGCATGAAAAATACAGGTGAATAGGATAGACGTGGTCCCTGGCCTCACGGAACTTACAGTCCACCTCACTTAGGATATCTTACTACATCTTACTTTGGTAAGGAATTTTAATTCTCCATGACTTTAACATTCATCAGTCCACTCTTTTCAGTGGCCAGATTCATTTGATAGGTTAGCATGTTCAGGATAAGATGTAACTATCATCATTACATAGGATTAAAACATCACAGCTTAAAGGGCCATCATTGAAATTTTTAAAAATTTATCTGATAGCTTTGGCCATAAGTAAAAAGAAGAATAAAGAAAATTAGGAAGAACTGTGAGTCAGTACTGCTTCCAAAGAAATTCTACATTTTCTCAAACCTATATCCAAAATATGCAGACTAGCACCATAACTCATTTATTGTTATTTATAATTTACTTCTCTATAAAGGCTGAACATATATCTATATTAAGTAACCCCCTCAGTTGTTAATTATGTGTTATTATCACTGTTGAAATAAACTAACTGTGTAATAACAAACTTGGTAAACAATGTAATCATGAACAATGGAGACAACTGATCATTAGAATGGTAGTCATCACTGCTTTTGAAATAAAAAGGAAAGTTGACAATGTTGACTTTGATACTTAGACATTTTATTGGTGCATATTAACAAATTACATATCAGTATGCAGAATCAACACAGAGCTCATTGTTTATTCCTCTTTAATCTGGCTAAAGTATGTGACTATGCATAGATAAAGTAAGTATAGCAAACTAAAAAAATCTTACCATCAAAAGTTAGATTGATTTTATATTTAAATTGTTAGCAAAAAGGAACAACCATTTTCAAAGTTACAATTTTTTTATAAAACTCACTACTTTCTCAAATAAAAGTAAAGGCACCATTAATTATGGCACATATAACCCTTGAATCCACAGCATGGCAAGCCTTATTACAGAAATGTGCATCGGCTTTTAGCTGTGGTGTATATATGGCAATGACTGCAATAAGCAGGGAAAAGTGTTGAGTGTGGTGCGGCTGTGATAAATATTCATGGGATGGAGGATACTATAACTAGAGCAGTAAGCTCTCTTGTCACCACTTGAGTCTTGATATGTCTCCAGTGCCTGGAAATGTACATGCTGAAAAATTCACTGTGTCTGAAAAAAAATGTGGTTTTATCATCTGTCCACCCTCTGTCTTACCCATTACAGCATATATTACCATGTCATTTGCCCTGTCGGTTCTTTATTCTCTCTTCATTATCTTGTTTCAATACAACTGTAACATATTATGTGCCTATATTAAATTTCAACCAGAAAAAAGCCAGTGTTTATTAGACTAGCAGGTAAATGAGACTTCTGTGGTGCAGTTAAAGGAGGGACATGATGTCATTACATAAATTGCAATCTGAAGTTACTTATGGACAGGACTTTCTCTCCAGTATTATTATTGTTACTGATTTACTGACTCTGTAAAGACTTCCTAACATGTTTGTCATCCAGAGGAAAGTGCCCTTGCTGATTAGAAAGCAGCAGAAACATTGTATTAAAATCATTCCTCCAAATATTTGAAAGTACATTTAAAACTTTGTTCTGTTCTGAAGGGTTTTAAAGTGTTGAGATAAAGCCAATAAGAGACAACATATAACCTGCTCAAAAGGGCTCAATAAACCTTGGTGGCACCTTATATAATCAGAGCCATAGCAAAGACAAGGTACAACACTTGGAAAATGGGACCAAATGCACACACATACAAAGACAGCAATTTTTGTACAAAAGAGGCAGAGCTTTTTTTCTTATATATTAAATCTATGGACTGGTTAAAATATTATACCAGAATTTAAATTTGAAAAAAGTTAAAAGGACCCTAGATGTTTTGTGATGCTGGAATGTAGTATCACTGGTTAGCAATCACTGAAACAAATGGGTGATCTCACAGATAATTAGCATAGATGTGCTCTTCTACTTTCTCCTAATGTGACCTAGTATCTCCTAAGATTAGCATTATCTTTATTTATACAATGGTAAAACATGCTTCTCCCATGAAGAGTCACTTCCAGCTGGTGATTAGTGACAAAGGTGCAGGAAGGAGAAATCTGAAAATACTCTTAGGAAGCACCAATTTTATACATGGAGAAACTGAGGCAAACATATCTACAAAATTAAAGAGTAAGGAGGACAGCAGAGATATGTCTCTCTTGTTATCTTTTATATTTTCTCTTCAACAAAATTGAAGAACAAGAGGGCAGAACAGGTTCTGCCCAGAACCAGGGAGGTGGGGGATGGGGAGGGCTAGCAAACAATGTATACACATGTGAGTAAATGTAAAACTGATAAAAAAAAGTTAAAAATAAGCTCCTTGTTTTAATAAATGAAGATACTGAGGAACAAGGAAGTTAACTATGCACTCCAAAGTCATATGTTAAATAAACTGAAATTAACTTTTAGAAAACTCTCACAATTTAGCATATTATTAATTCTCCACAATAGCCCTACTCATTATAAATATTTCAATGTATGTATACAACCCTTTACTAGCTTAGAAAAATTTTCTAGAAAATGTAAAGTATTAAATCATCTATAAAGTGGTGAAGTATGGATGGTCACAAATCAAGAAGGCAAAATAAGACTTTAATTCCAGAATCAAGACTCAGTCCAGCTCAGTAGGACACATATGGCTCTGTTGAAAACATTTGACAATTTGAACACATTTTCAGTGTTTCATTTTATTTAGCCTAGAATTTTCCTAGCTCTGGCTCTGATTAAAGAAGTCACATAGAGGGGCATCTGGAGAGTCCAATTCAAAATTGAAAAACATAATTCTCTTTCTCCACTAATTCAGTTTTCAGTGTTAGATCAAATGAAGTCCCAATTATGAGTATAAGGAGAATTTAGTAAATAACTGCACTACAGATATTTTATTCTTTTTTTTTAACCCAAATTCCACTATTATCATACAGGAAAGCATAGTCTTCTCTCTTTGTTTTGTATCTCAATTTTATTTGCCAGGCTTGCCAAATCACAGTAATGATTCCAGAAGCTACATGAAAGACACCATATTATTCCACAAAGGAATGGAACAATGACATGTTTTTCTTTCTTGTTCATCTCTTCACTAAACGGCCGGATCCCTTGTATTCAGATTACAATGCTCTATTTTCTTGGAATTTCCCCTCTCTTCACCACTCGCTGCTTCCATCTGTTCTCTAAGACTTGAAATATATCAAAACCTGACTGGAAATTATCTCAATCTTCAGAGATGTATTTATACTTACTAAGAAGTGAAGAGTTTTAGTGCTGAAGCAAACATTCATTGATAAAATTCTTTCCTTCAACATTGCATAGTATAGAAGTATGTGCTCTCCCACAGCCCTGAGCAAACAAGAGACTTGTTAAATGTTAGCCTGTAATGAGGGTCAGGAAAGAATCTTTAAAATCAATTCTAAAAGGAAGAAATAAATGTCCATTTCTGATATTTGGTACTTTAACACAATTTTTACATGATTGAGCCCAGATGTTATAATAGTCTAAGTGTTAAGTGTTAATTATCATCTGGGCTGTTGTCATATTAAATTTACATTTTATGAAATGCTTCTCAAGCTAAACGTGGTGCTTATTAATGATATTAACTAAAAACCTATTGGAGTCACACTTACAAACCCATATAGTTTAGTATGCTTTATAAATCAGTGACATTGTTCATTTAAAAATAGTTTGTGATACACATGCAATAGAATATGTCTTAGTCTTAAGTAGAAATGAGATTTTGACTTATGTTGTACATAGTTTAACCTTGAAGCCACTATGCTAAATGAAATAAACCAAATACAAAGGATAAATACATAGTTTAACTTACATGAGTTATCTAGAGTAGTGAAACTCATAGAGATATAAAGTAGAATAATGGTCTGCAGGAGCTAGAGTGTGAGAAGGAATGTGGAGTTAGTATTAAATGATTACAGAGTTTCAGTTTGCAGAGATGAAAAAGTTCTAAGATGGATGTTCATGATAGTTGATATTATCAAGAAATGTGAATGCCCTTAATTGCCACTTAACTTAAAATAGTTAGGATGATATTTTTTAGGTTATGCATATTTATCACAATAGAAAAGGCTGTTTATGATCAATAAAGTTTTGTATTTTAAAACTTGCTCATTTCAATTATGGCTCTAGCTAATGTTATCTTTAGCAAGGCAGATGATACAAATTTTTTGTTTCACAGAAAATGGAATCCACAGAAATAACCACTGTAAAACCTCAGAGGACAACAAGGCATGATTAGAACATAATTCTCCAATCCTTGCTTTTTTTCCCAGCATACATTTGGCTTAAAGCCAAAATGTAAGGCTAATCTCTTACAAAATTGAAGTTTTCTATCTGTTATTTTTCTAAACCAACTCCTTGTACTCTATAATTAACCCAAAGACAGAGCCCCTTACAACATCCTCACCATTCTCAATCAACAGTCCAGAAAACCCACTCAGCACTGTCTTCTCAGACACTGGAATTCATCTGGCTCTTTTCTCACACCTAACCTTGCCCATACTCTTCAAGCTAAATTGCTCAGACCCCCCTTCTGCCTAGACTAATCTAGTAAATTAATAAGCTGGCTTTAATAACAAATGAACAATTATATGGTAATAAGGCTATTCTTTCCATAAAGTGTAATTTTCTTCCATGGTACCCAATACTTTAGTCAAAATTGTTGATTAAATTGGTGATTACCTATGTTGAGCCATTCATCTCAAGGTGAGATGTTCTGAGCATAAAAAAAAAAAATTTAGTACCAACTTTCAGATAGGTGATTTTCAATTCCACTACACCTTAGGCATGAGAACCCATGATGGCAAAGGAGACTCATGTTGAATATACATTCTAAAATCTTATAATTGTAAGAGACAACACATGTACATAAGGAATAAAATGAGAAATACCCATAAGAAGGATACAGATAAAGTGTTACCAGTTTTTTTTTTAGAAAGATAGATAATTTTTATACTATAAATCCAGGAAGTCTTTATAGAGAAGATGACTCTCAGAGATCTTATCCTAAAATCTGAAAATTATTTTGAATTTTATCTATATCTAAATTAGTTTATTTCAAAAGTACTTCTACAAAATGAACTAATTTTTACCTTTTTCTTTTTCAAAACATTTTTAAGTATTTATCTCTTAATAACATGAAAATTTATAAATAAGAATATTTTATTTTTAGAGTTCCTGATGTTATTTAAATATTTATAGAGAAATTGTATATATCTATGTTAAATTAAAATAATAAATAAGTCAGCAACTTCTAGTGGCTACTTTTGCTTCCACTTTTCAATGTCTGCAGAATATATGCATATATATGTACATATGTGTATATTCGTAAATGTATAGATATATTAGAGGAGATGTATATAAATATGCAAGCACATGAATATGTTTAAGTATGTATAATATATTTGACTATATTATTAAATACATAAATAGTCTATCATTACAATGTTTTGAATTTTTTTAGCTTTAGAGATAATTTTATTGAAACATATAATAATCTACACCATTTTTTAGATCTACATAGTATTCATTGCTTTAATATTTCATGATTTGTAAAACCATAAACATTTAACTTGTTTTCAGTCTCTTTCTATATTTAAATCAATACTGTAAAGATTAGTCCTATACACAAATTTTTGGCATGTGTAAAATACCTCTATGCCTAGTTCCTTAAAATATAAATACTGGATGAAAGGGTTATATATATTTAAAGCTATGCTTTAAGTATTGCTTTTTTGGGTGGTACTGGGGTTTTGAACTCAGGGTCTTGCACTTGCTAGGCAAGCATTCTGCTAGTTGAGCTACAACCCAGTCCTAGGTATTGCTACATTGCTCCAAAGAAGTTGCACCAATTATATTCTCATTAACTGTAATGAGAGTACAGTTTCCACACACACTGGACAATTCCATTTTCCCCTGAACTGATGATCTTACTTATCTAACAGATTTAAATGGTATATCAGTAATGGTTTGTTTTATATTTCATTAGTCAGGAGAAATATGGAATATCTTACAATATATTGATAAGCCATTTATGCTTCTTTTTTTGTGAATGACCTGTCAAATAGGTCATGTATACATGTAGATGTACACATGTATTTTATATACATATACATGTACATATTTATATTTATTCATATAAGTATATACATATACATATAGATTTATCCATCTATAAGGAAGAATGAAACCATGTGGTTTGAATGTAAATGGATGCAATTGTAAGACATCATGTTAAGTGAAGTAAGTAAGGCTCAGAAAGAAAAAGATAGCATGTTTTCTCTCACATGTGGGAGATAAACACATAAAAAATATAGGCAATATTATGAAAAACAGAACACACCAAGGGAAGGTCACTGATGAGAGAAGGAGGGTAAAAGAAGAAAGTTGCAGGGAGGATCCAAGATGGTGACTAGAGTGCAGATGCAGAGAGCATGAGCTCTGTAAATCAAAAATTTTGCTGAGACACTGGAGCCACACTTGGCAGAAAAAAAAAGCACCAAGAAAATCAAAACTTTGACACCCTGAACCCCCAGCCTATACAAAGCTTCTCCACTCCATGTAACACTGAGAAAACAGGAAGGCTCCCACGCCACCAGATGCCAGCTCCAAAGTAGCTTGGGAGACATTCAGCAGACCAAATACTGAGCAAATAAGTGACATATGGTATTCCCACAGCCACCCCTGGGATAAAACAGCATAGCCCCTGGAGAGACTGACCTACTGACCAGCAAAAAAAAAAAAAAACTGAATAATAAATAAGGAACTGAAAAGGAACATGCAACAGAAGGTACAGGATGCTCTAAGTACACCAGAGAAGATGGGAGGAACAAGGAGCTGATCTCCATGTGAACTTTCAGTAAACAAAGGCATGAAAGGCAGAAGAGACGACAGCAGGCAGGTGATAAGCCACTGCCTGAAATAGGCAAGCTCATCTCCTGAGCCAGTGAGCAGCATCCAAAGTCAAATGACGTTGAAAAATTGAAAAACAATCAGCAAACCAGCATAACACGCTGACAGCAGGGAGCCACATGACGGATCTCTGACCTTGTCCCAGGGAAAGATGACAAGGCAAAGAAACAAGCCCCCAATAAACCAACACAGCAAAAACCCAACTCCAAAGCAGGATGGCTGGTGGGCCACAGAGCTTATCTCTGGAACCTGAGGACAAGCCACACCTCACTGAGGGAGGGACTGACTAAGCAGCTGCCACTGAAAGACTGGAAAAAAAACTGGCAAATCACTCCAACCACCTGGCAAGACTAAGAGACCCTCTGCTTAAATACCAACACCAGTACTGGATACTGAAAGAGTAACACCAGAACTACTAAGACTGAAATTCTATTATTCCTGAACCTGGAATTTTTTTGTTTTGTTCCCTGTTTGTTTGTCCACCACCTTACCCTGTTGATTTCTTTGGTTTTCTTTTCCTTCTTTTTTTTTTTCCTTTCTTTCTTTGTTTTGTTAGTTTTACTATTATAAATTAGCTAAAACTAAATTACACACAGATCAGGGAGAGGAACAGCATACATCCACTAACCTAAAACGTGACACATCCACAAAACAAAATTAAACCAAGGGAAAGAAAACAGGGGACTGAAACCACCAATAGCCTTTCAAGAACATAGTTACACAGTACCAAGTGGAAAAATGGGAAGATGAAAAAGGGTTAAAAACCATTCTCCCCCTAAAAATAAATTAATACAGGAGTTGGAAGGAAGTGAAGAAATGGATACCCAGTTCCAGACACCAACAAAACAAAGATAAACTATGCCAAGGAACTCAATGAAGCCCACAAGAACATGCTGAAAGAAGAAATCCTGCAAGTAATCACTGAGAATTTCATGGAGATGTTACTAGACATGGTCAACCAAAACATAAAAGAGACACTCAAGATATTCCAAGACAAAAAAATAAAGAATATGAGAAGACACAGAAACAAATAAATGAACTCATAGGAGCCCAAAATAAATACCAAGGTGAAACAGAGAACACCATAAATAGAGAGATAAATGAATTAAGGACAAAATTGACAATAATAAAGAGGAAGTGACCCATGATATGGAAAAACCTCAGAAAAAAGAATGAAACAGAAATACAAAACACAATGGGAGGTCACTCCAGCAGACTAGAAAAAGCAGAAGACAGAATCTCAGAACTTGAAGATGAAATGGGAATTAAAGGAAAAACTAAAGAGCTGTTAGTCAAACTGAGTGTTTCACAGGTCTTGAATTAGACCTGTGAAAGAAATATGCAAGAACTCACCAACTCCATCAAAAGACCAAACCTAAGAATCATGGACATTGAAGAAGGATTAGAGGTGCAAGCAAAAGGAATTCATACTATATTCAACAAAATAATAACAGAAAATTTCAAAATCTAGAGAAAACAATGCCCATTCCGGTACAGGAAGCCTCCAGGACACCCAACAGACTTGACCAAAATAGTACTACCCCATGACATATTATCATTAAAACAACAAGCACAGAGAATAGAGAAAGAATATTGAAGGCTGTAAGAGAAAAAAAACAAATAACATACAAACATATACCCATCAAAATCACAACAGATTTCTCAACAGAAACCTTAAAAGCAAGAAGAGCATGGAGTGAGGTCTTCCAGGCACTGAATGAAAATAACTTCAACCCTAGGATACTCTACCCAGCAAAACTGTCATTCAAAATAGATGGAGCAATAAAAGTCTTCCATGATAAGCAGAAACAAAAACAATATATGACCACCCAGCCACCAGTAGAAAAGATCCTTCAAGGAATTCAGCACACAGAAAATGAAAGCAAACAAAACCATGAAATGACAGGTAGTATCAAGCCACATGAAAAGAAAAGACAAGAAAGTAGAGAGTAACATTGATTCAGCTGCACACATCAAACCTTTAAACAACAAAAACAAATAAATAACAAGAATCATCACATACCTATCAATACTAACACTGAATGTTAACAGACTTAATTTCCCCATCAAAGACAACGTTTGACAAACTGGATTAAAAAGGAAGATCCAACAATCTGTTGCTCACAGGAGACCCATCTCATCAACAGAATCAAGCACTGGCTTAGGGTGAAAGGCTGGAAGATTTACCAAGCCAATGGCCCCTGAAAACAGGCAGAAGTAGCAATACTTATCTTGGACAAAATAAACTTCCAACCTACATTGATCAAACAAGACAAAAGACACTCCATACTAATAAAAGGGGAAATACACCAAAAGGAAATAACAATTATCAACCTTTATGCACCCAATGTCAATGCACCCAATTTCATCAAACATACTCTGAAGACCTAAAAACATATATAGACTCCAACACAGTGGTAGTGGGAGACTTTAATACCCCCCTATCACCAACAGATAGGTCATCCAAACAGAAAATCAATAAAGAAATTCTAGAACTAAAGCACAATATAGATCAAATGGACTTAGCTGATGTCTACAGAATATTTCATCCAACTTCTGCACAATTACATTCTTCTCAGCAGCCTATGGAACCTTTTCCAAAACTCAACATATCTTAGGGCACAAAGCAAGCCTCAGCAAATATAAGAAAATAGAAATAATCCCATGCATTTTATCTGACCAAAACGTATTAAAACAAGAACTCAACAACAAAAACAGTAGTAAAAAACATGCAAACAATTGGAACTGAACAACACATAGCTCAATGATCAATGGGTGATTGATAAAATAAAAGAGGAAATTAAAAGGTTCCTGGAAGTTAATGAAAATGAAAACATGACATACCAGAACCTATGGGACAGAGCAAAGGCAGTCCTAAGAGGAAAGTTTATAGCCATGAGTGCATATATATTTAATGTATTGATCTCAAATCAATGACCTAATGCTACATCTCAAATGCCTAGAAAAATAAGAGCAAGTATATCCCAAAACAAGCAGAAGGAGAAAAATAAGGGTCAATTAATGAAATAGAAACAAAAAGAAAACACACACGAAGATTCAATGCAACCAAGAGTTGGTTCTTTGAAAAAATAAATAAGATTGACAGAAACCTGGCAAACCTGACTAAAATTATGAGAAAACAAAACAAAATCAGTAAAATCAGCAATGCAAAAGGTGAGGTAACAACAAAAACACCAAAATCCAGGGAATCATCAGAGACTAATTTGAAAACCTATATTCTAATAAATTTGAAAATCTTGAAGAAATGGACAGGTTTCTAGATACTTATGACCATCCAAAATAAATCAAGAGGATATAATCACCTGAATAGATCTATAACACAAATGAAATTGAAGCAGCAATAGAGTCTCCCAGGAAAGAAAAGTCTAGGACCTGATGGATTCTCTGCTGAATTCTATCAGACCTTTAAAGAAGAACTAATACCAACCCTCTTTAAACTGCTCCATGAAATAGAAAGGGAAGGAACACTGCATAACTCCTTTTATGATGCCAGTATTACATTCATCCAAAAACCAAAGATACCTCCAAAAAGAACTCTAGATTAATTTCCTTATGAACATCGATGCAAAACTCCTCAATAAAATAATAGCAAGCCGAACTAACAACACATCAGAAAGATCATTCACCATGAGCAAGTCGGCTTTAGCCCAGGGATGCAGTGGTGGTTCAACATACGCAAATCTATAAATGTAATGCAGCATTAATAGAACCAAAGACAAAAACCATTTGATCATCTCAATGGATGCAGAAAAAGCCTTCGACAAGATCCAACAACACTTCATGATAAAAGCTCTAAGGAAACTAGGAATAGAAAGAAAGTACCTCAACATTGTAAAGACTAGATATGACAAACCTACAGCCAACATCATACTTAACGGTGAAAAACTGAAACCATTCCCCCTAAAATCAGTAACAAGACAAGGTTGCCAACTATCCCCACTCCTATTGAATATAGTCCTGGAATTCACAGCCAGAACAATTAGGCAAGAAGAAGAAATAAAAGGAATACAGATTGGTAAAGAAACTGTCAAAATATCCCTATTTGCAGATGACATGACCCTCTACCTTAAAGACACAATGAACTCTACCCAAAAACTCCTAGACACCATAAACAGCAGCAGCAAGGTGACAGGATACAAAATCAACTTACAAAAATCATTAGTTTTTCTATACACCAATAACGAACAAACTGAGAAGGAATAAATGGAAAGAATTCCATTTACAATAGCCTCAAAAAAAATCAAATACCTAGGAGTAAACATAACAAAGAATGTGAATGACCTCTACAAGAAAAACTACAAAACCCTGAAGAAAGGGATGGAGGAAGACTACAGAAGGGAGAAAGAGCTCCCATGCTCATGGATTGATAGAATCAACATAGTAAAAATGTCTATACTGCCAAAAGCAATGTACATGTTTAATGCAATTCCCATCAAAATCCCAATGACATTCACCACAGAGTTTGAAAAATCTACCCTGAAGTTCATTTGGAAACACAAGAGACCACGAATAGCCAAGGCAAAACTCAGCAAAAAGAGCAATGCTAGAGATATCACAATACCCAACTTCAAACTATATTACAAAGCAATAGCAATAAAAACAGCATGGTACTGGCACAAAAACAGACATGAAGACCAGTGGAACAGAATAGAAGACCTGGATATGAATCCACACAGCTATGCCCACCTTATTTTTGACAAGGGCGCCATAAACATATGATGGAGAAAAGACAGCCTCTTCAACAAATATTGTTGGGAAAAATGGCTATCTGTCTGCAAAAATCTTAAACTCGATCCATGTTTATCAGCCTATAGTAGTATCAACTCAAAATGGATCAAGGACAGTAATATAAGACCCGAAACTCTGATGTTAGTACAGAAAAGAGCAGGGATTACTCTGGAAGTAATAGGTATAGGCAAGGACTTCCTCAATAGAACCCCAGTAGCTCAGCAGGTAAGAGAAAGAATAGACAAATGGGACTTCATGAAATTAAAAAGCTTCTGCACAACAAAAGAAATGGTCTCTAAACTGAAGAGACCACCCACAGAGTGGTAGAAAATATTTGCCAGGTATACATCAGACAAAGGACTGATAACCAGAGTATATGGGGAACTTAAAAAACTATACTCTCCCAAAATTAGTGAAGCAATAAAGAAATGGGCAGCTGAAGTAAACAGAACTTTCTCAAAAGAAGAAATTCAAATGGCAAAAAAACATGAAAAAATGCTCACCATCTCTAACCATAAAGGAAATGCAAATCAAAACCACACTAAGATTCCAACTCACCCCTGTTAAAATAGCCATCATCAAAAACATCACCACCACCAGGTGTTGGCAAGGATGTGGGGAAAAAAGAACCCATGTACATTGCTGGTGGGAATGCAAGCTAGTGCAACCACTATGGAAAAAAATATGCAGGCTTCTTAAAAATCTAAACTTAGATCTGCCATACGATCCAGCAATCCCACTACTAGGGTATACCCAAAGGAATGCAACACAGTTTACTCCAGAGGCACCTGCACACCCATGTTTATTGCAGCACTATTCACAATAGCCAAGTTATGGAAACAGCAAAGATGCCCCACTATAGATGAATGGATTAAGAAAATGTAGTACTTATATACAATGGAGTTTTACTCAGCCATGAAGAAGAATGAAATCTTATCATTCGCAAGTAAATGAATGGAACTGGAGAACATCACTCTGAGCAAGGTTAGCCAGACTTAGAAAACCAAAAATCGTATGTTCTCATATGCAGACTTTAGATCTAGGGCAAATACAGCAATGTTGTTGGACTTGGGTCACATGACAAAGGGAGAGCACATATGGTTGGTATGGGGATAGGGAGGAAACCCAAAACATGGAAATGTTTTATGTCCCCACTGCAGAGAAACTAACACAAACACCTTAAAGCACAGAGGTCAATATGGAAAGGGGATCAGGAACTAGTGAAGAGGTCAGGTAGAGATGAATCAGTTTGGGTTGTAACACTCTTGTGTATGGAATCAATGCTAGGAATTTCTCTGTATAGCTATCTTTATCTCAACTAGCAAAAACACTTTGTGTTTCTTATTATTGCTTATGTCTTCTCTTTAACAAAATTGGAGAAAAGGGCAGAACAGATTCTGCCTGGAAGGTAGGGTGTGTGGGGGGAATAGTGAGTGGGCAGAGGCAGGGAGGACAAATGGCCCAAACAATGTATGCACATGTGAATAAATGAATAAAAAATTTTAAATATAAAGAAGGAAGTCACAAAAGTGAATAAGAGTGATGTACTTTCTATACAAGAATAAGTGTAGGATTTATAAACCTATTGAAATCATCTTAGAAGGGGTCTAAGGTAGTAAAGAAAAATATAGAGGGCTTGAACCAAAGACACTCCTTATAGAGCTATTTTAAACAAACAAAAATACCTCTTTTCACAAACAGAGAATAGGAATAAAAGGCATCGGGTCTGGGGATTGGTACCAATGGGAAGTGGGGGTTGAGTGAAGGAAGCTGAATCTAATGGAAATATTATGTACTCATGTATGAAAATGGAAAAAAGAGACCTGTCAAAACTATTCCAGGATTGGGGGTAGGAGGAATAAAGGAGAGTGATAGAGGGAGTGGATTCAAATATGATATACTGTAAGAACTTTTGTAAATATTACAATGTACCCCAGCACAACAATAATATAATAAAAAAAAAGAAGAAACTCCAAAATAGAATTTGTAAAACTTTAGTCTACATATGTATCCATTCAGAGGTAATAATTCTCAGTATGAAGTACAACTCTTCCAAGGAAAAGAGGAGAATGGAAAAGAGAAGCAAAGGAGTAGATGAGGAAAATATGAGAGAAACAAAACAAGATGGAAAAAAAGAGAGGGAAGATGGGGAGAGAGAGAAGAAGGATACATACAAGGAGAAGAGGAGGAAAAAAAAGAAGAAAAATCTGCTTATGACTGAACTACTTTCTGCCTCACTGGAAAAGCTTTGTTAGTAATGTTAAAAATTATTTTAGATGTTTTTCTGAATTTTACTTTTCAGGCTATACATTGAAATATTGTGAATTGTAGTATGTATACTCAATAAACTTACGATATACCACTTCTCAGGTTATACATTGGTAAGCTTATAGTTTTCTGGGATGCATAATTATCACTTTGTTTTTATTTAGCATAGAATCTATTTGTTCAAATGAAGAAGATACAATTTTATGGTAACACACTACAATGCTTTCCAATAGAGTACTTTTGTATCCTTGTATTCAAGTCATCATGGATGGAGTTAAAGAACAGCTCATCTAATATTGCATCTAGACAAGAACAAAGAGTGTGCTAGGAAAAGTCCACTTCATTATAATAATTAGTGCATCACTATAATTAACTTGGAATTAAAGCAGGAATTTAGTGATTTTATATAACTTACAAAGCTTACCAAGTTTTATATGACTGTGATCATTTTCATTATTTATCCCTTATTTGATGCTTTTTCTAATTGCTGTATTTAGTATTTCTGTTTTATTAAGTATCGTGACAGAAGCAACAGCAGCATGAGGTCCATACTTTATCCACCTGTGCTCTGCAAAAGCCCCATGACTGTTCCAAGAACAATGCATCTCTGAAAGAACAAAATTAACTGGTTATAAGACTGTAACTGTGAGAGAAAATAATTAGTGGCTTGAGAAGAAAATTAAGACAATAAATTTAAAAGAAAATTTTAATTGGCAAAAATATTTAAGTCAACTCCCTGTATAGCTATCCTTATCTCAAGCAGCAAAACCCCTTGTTCCTTCCTATTATTGCTTATACTCTCTCTACAACAAAATTAGAAATAAGGGCAAAATAGTTTCTGCTGGGTATTGAGGGGGTGGGGGAGAGAGGGAGGGAGCAGAGTGGGTGGTAAGGGAGGGGGTGGGGGCAGGGGGGAGAAATGACCCAAGCCTTGTATGCACATATAAATAATAAAAGAAAAAAAATATTTAAGAGTTTTGAAAGAATCCATTTTAGAGAAAACATCCAAGAAATTAAATTATAAGCCTTCACTAAACAAGTGCAAGGAAATATAAGAGTTATTTTTTGTGATGAATTAAAGTTGGTATGATTTAGGAAAGTATTAAGCTATTTGGAAACCTCACTGAAATAGCTGAGAAATGATGACTATAATGAATACGACAAGGGCAGTTGGTTTGCACAGTAAAATATTGTGTTTTTAAATATCTCTTAAATATTTTGTAAGTACAGTATTTTATAAATAAAAAAGAATCTGCTGTAAATTCATATATCAATGCTCTACTTAACTGCTCTGACTCTTCTTGAATTATAAATGTTTTTGGTACTAACTTAAAAGGAAAAGCTAAGTGATTTTCCTTCTTTACAAATCAACATCCATTGACCTATTCCAACCCTTCTGTATACTATCTAAAAGCCATATAGCAGTGCTCCAGCCTATGAACCTATCATGTGTCAAATATGTGTTCTTATGAAATGAGATTAGTAAAATTGGACTTCTATTTGAACAGATGCTAATATTTAGTTTTGCAACAAAATTGTATCTCACAAATCAACTGAAAGAGAAAAGAAACATACAAAAAAGAGAAACAATTGAAAGACATTTTACAACTTACCTAGGTATTTGTCAGCATCTTCTTTTTCCTTATCAAAATAGTACTATATATATGCTATGATTTGGATAAGTGTCCTCCAGAATCCCTTGCTTGATTTAAAGGTTGGTCCCCAGGGAGGTGCTATTGGGAGATGATGGAACTTTTCGGTTGTCTTTAGGTGATTGGTGGCATATCCTAGAAAGAGACTGTGGGATCCCTGACTGTCTTTATTTCCTGTCCATGAGGTAAGCAATTTTCCTTTTCTATATACTCCTACCATGATATGATCTCCCTGCCATGGACACAAAAGCAACTGGTTAAACTGATTGTGGGCTTAACCTCCAAAACTATGAGCCAACATAAATGTTTTGTCTTTATAAGTTGATTACATTGCATATTTGTTAGAGTAATGGAAAGTTTATTAACACAGTATATTTCAGTTAGATCAAGTTTTTCATGAATCATCTAAATAATTAAAAATAAACCTGGTAGATATGTTATCTCAAAGGAAATCCATGATAATACTGACTTTTGAATTTCATAGACACCTATTTAGAATGACTAATTTTAAAAGTTAGTATTTATCAAAAACATTTAACAACTACCTTTGAAAATTAGTCTATACTTATCAAAAGATATTGGCTACTAGATTATTTGAGAGATCTACTCTTAGTGAGTGAAATAGTAGGGATGAAATTCAAGCTTTGCTATTAGTTTTTCATTTTTCACCAAATATATACATGGACACAGTTACTTCATCTGTAAACTACAGGATTTGGACAAGTGACTGTTATCCAAAATAAGTTCCATGCAATGTTCTATAGAAAAATATTTGCTAAAGAAGCCCGCCTTGAATAAATACAATATGTAGTAACAGAGTAATGACTCTGAAAATTCCTTCAGGAAATAGACCCAAAGAACATTGCTTAGCTCCCATTCTCACGCTCACTTGATGTACAATTCTCTTCAAGGGAAGATTACAGGCCTCCTAAAATATTTCTTGAGAAAAAAAATCAAGGGAATCATCAGTTTTGCTAGCTCTAAAATTTTCTAATTTAAAAGTTACTTAAGTGAAATATACTCTCAAATACATTGCAAATAATCTTAAAAATCAGTCATAATAATTATTTATGTAAAATCAAAATTACTTACATCACAATTAATTCTAATCATACACTTTCAATTTTGATAATTCAAATCTGAGTATTTTATCATAATGTATTCACAGAATAGTTGAGTGGGTGCCCTGAACCAAGGCATAAACACATATCTGCTTAATACCAGTAATTATTTTAAATGATTAAATGCACATTAAAATTATGGTTTGCCAAGAAACAAATTGAAGAAGTTCTTCATGTAGTACCAAAGTAAAGCATCACTGTGTATTATAATAAGAGGATTTTTTTTTGAGAAATTGAAGCATTCAAAATCTCAAACTCTTTCTTACATAACTTCCTACAGTTTGTTCTTTAAAAGTGTACTTGTTGCAGGTACATGAATCAAAAACGTCCCTATTAAGCGGTTAGACTTTTGGTTCTTAATTACACAGTGCAGATTCCACAGAGCAGAGACCTCTGGGTGCTAAAAGCTAATGAGATAATCTCAGAAAGTCTCTCTGACTTCCATTTAACACTGAATCACACATTAGCCATAAATTAAGCATTCAGCTTCTGCCAGCCATGGAATAGTTTGGATGTACAGGTTTGCTATTTACAATTTTGACCTGCTCCAAAGAAGTCCAGCCCACTTACAAAAAATAAAACCTTAAATTGATTAATACTGAAATGTAGGTTAATGCAAATTTAAATTGGTCTTTCAGATACTGACAGATAGCAAGTTTCTATACATTAGTACATAGCATCTTTCAATGATTCTAACCTTTCTTCAAAATCTATCAAAAATCAAAATGACACTATACGTACTCCTTTTCTGTGTCCTTGGCTAGGCTAGAACACTCACTATGCTTAAGCAATAACAGGCAAAGGAAGCTCATAAAGAACCTAAGAATCAAATTCTAAATCCACAGGTATCATGGCAGACTGGTTGAGTCTTTGAGCGAATCACTCAAGAAATAATTAACTTTCCCTGTACACTGAGACAGTCTCATATTTAAGAAATTTATATAACCTCATGATAGACATTTCAATAATCCCCCTTACCTTGTGAATCCACCTTTACCTCTTGAATTGTATAAAAAATTTGAGCATACTTTCTGTTTTGCTAATATTACCTGATTAAGGTAAGAAAATAGAAAAAGTAGAAGGGATATAAGAATCTGTAATATCAACTAAGTGACTAATTTAGAAACACACGTTCAATTCTTATGCACTGCCTAACTCTAATCTAATCTTTTAACACATACTTCCTTCTTTTTTAACACTACTCTTTCTTCATAATTATCTATCCCACCTCAATATTATCATATATATGATTTTATATAGAGAAGCATTATATAGAGACATATATAGAGCTATATTAGCATTCTTTCCTTTATCCCCCTACCTTGATTTGACAATTTATTGGTTCTTGCCAAAATTATAGGCATAGAGCTATCAATTTTCCTCCTAAGGCCAATTTCTCCCTACTCTTATTCAGCCACTTACAAGTTATTCCTTAAATGGTGTCTTCATCATGTCATTTTTATAATCAGATAGATGAGTTTCATTGATTAATACAATTATAGACCACTTACACATAGGAAGTGTATTTAAATACAAATAGATACCAACTTTAGTCGTTCCTACCTTCTCTTTTCACTTCTGCTGCTCTATTAAACTGTTTCCGGCCCAATTTTATGCCTGTCTCTGCTTCTTAAGCCAAAACAGGTTATTTTTCACCTTGCCTCCTATCTTAGAAAGAAAGCTGAAGTTGCTTAGTAGCTTAGTAAAAATTAGTTTAAGGTTCTCCTTTAAAACCTTACCTATAATGTTTATAATCATCTCCTTCTGCTCCAGCTCTGAAGAAAAGAAAAGAGGTTCTTATACTTGTTTATTGCTAGTCTCTTTTTGGCACTGTGAGTCACATCCTCTATAGACTCTTCAAGTACTGTACTCCATCAGTCATCTCTTCCTCACTTTCTTCTTCTTCCCTTTCTAATGATCCCTTCTCATCTTGTAGAGCACTGAATTTCTCCCATTATTAAAAAGCTCTTCACTAATTTTGATGGACACTTTTCAAAGATAGCCATTCTAGCCATAATTCCAGCTGTTCAGGAGGCAAAGATAAAGTACGATGGTACAAGGCCAGCCCAGGAAAAAATTATAGAGACCTTATCTCAAAAGCAAGCTGGGAGGAGTGGTATATGTCTATAATCCTAGCTACTCAGAAGGCAAAGGTAGGAGTAGTGTGGGCAAAAGTAAGAGACCTTACAAAAAAATTTTAAAAGAAATAAGAAAACCTAAAAATGAAGGACCAGGGTCATGGCTCAAGGGGTAGAATGTTTACCTAGCAAGCACAAGACTCCAAGTTCAATCCCCAGCACTGCAAGATGGCCCCTCCAATGACCATCTCCTGGTACTCATACCCTTCTATAATCCTCTCCCCCAAGGATGACATTCTTCTAACCAATAGAATATTGCAAAGGTGAGGAGATGTTTCTTCCATAATTTCAAAGATTGTGACTTCCATCAGACTCTTTTTAGTGTTTTTCTGGCTTGTGTGAATTAAGTAAGCAGCAAAGCTGGAAAGGTCCTTGGAGTAAAGAGCTGACAACAACCTCTGGTCCACAGTCAAAGCAATGAGGCCTACGAGGAACTAATCTCACCTACAAGCACATGAGCTTGGAAGTGAATTCTTTCCCAGTTGAGCTTTCATATGAAACCCACTTCTAGTTGATACTTTAACTGTAAGCCCTTGTAAAGGAGACCCAGATAGGTGGTGCTCATGCTCCCAACCCAGAAAAACTGACAAAATAATTGTGTTGGTTTGAGCTGCTAAATTTTTGGTATGATTTGTTATTATACAACAATAGATAGTTTACAAATAATCAATTCAATATTATCACATTGATAAAAGTGTTTCCCAGATTTTATCTAGCTACTTTAATGACTACTTTCTCTTGTCTCAAATGCCTTTCCCCTTCATTTCTGTCTCCACTGTCTAATTCTTTATATGTGTCTTTCTTAATCTACAAACATCTTGAACTTCATTCATTGGGTTCCCTGCCATAAATATGGAGAAGACCTAAGAGTTTGTCTTTGTTCCCTTCCCCTTTCACACCAACTCTTCTCTACTTAGAATCTCAGACACCTACATTTTGAACTAGCATTTTCATTCTGGGTACAAAATGAATATATCTAATTAATTACTATATATGTCTGCTAGTTGTCTCTACTTCAAAATTAATATGTACAAAATTAAATCCATTATTAATCCCCCTACAAATGTATTGACAATTCTGTCTCTTGTATCTAAACTTTGTCCACAATTCCTATTGCTTCTGTCTTGGTTATGGTCCACACCACCTCTTGCTTGAATTATTTCAATACTTCCTGACAAAATTCCTGCTTTTGTTATTATCCCCCTTATGTTATTCTGCAGTGACTTAGGCTATCCAAATACAAATCTGATCATGTTACAGTCCTCTATAAATTCTTCAATAACCTTTAGCACCAATAGATAAAAGAATATCTCTCTTAATGAAAAACCTCCCTTATCTACTTTATCCTTACCTACCCTCTTGCTTTGTATCATTCAACTACACTCCTCTCCCTCTCTCTCTCTCTCTCTCTTATCCCTTTGATACCATAAAACTATTTACAGTTGACAAGCAGATTCCCTTATTGTTGAAGAACTTGACAAACCACCTCTGCTATACTTCTTATTAAATTTATTACAGTTAAATAAATATGTGTTGGCCAATTTCTATGTACAAGGCATGGGACTAAGTCCCGGCAAAACTATAAAAATTAAAACTTCCATGGTAAAAAAGTTCAGAATTCTGGATAAGAGCCATTAACCCAGATAGGTGATTCAAGAAAATTTTCTGAGATTTTCACCAACAAATAAGACACAAATAAATGGGATGATCAAAATAGTATAAGCTGTTTGATAATTACACCTTTTCTTCTGCAACTATTTGTTTTCTATCACCCAGAACTTGACTGGAAACTCATTTTGTGCATATTTCTCTTTTAACATGCTTCCACTGTTGTGTTTTGTAGACTCAAATAGTTGCTCTTTGTTTGAATTATTATATTCTTTATCCGATTATGAGCTTTAGATGTTGGGACCAAATCTGAGTCATTCTTATAGTTTCAGCAACTAACATGATTTTATTCATTTTTTAAATGCTTAATAATTGTTTCTCTTACTTAAAATCAGTTTTATTGAGGGTTAATTTACACAAAGTAAAATGGAATTTATATATAATACAGTTAAATGTACATAACTGTACATTAAGTATATAATTCAATGAGTTTAATAGTTGCTTCTTGATTAAATTAATTTTGGATTTTGGACTCTGTCATTTAAAACTTTCTTCCTTTCCTTCTTTTCTTCTTTCTTTTTTCCAGAACGAAGGGTTTCTCTAGTGCTTGAGCCACACCTCCAACCCTGTGACCTATAATTTCTAGATAATATTCTATGCATAAGAGTAGGTCCTAGCCGCACATACAGGTTTTTATATACTATAGAGACTCAATAGCCTTTAATAAGTGAATTAGCTCACAAATTTTAGCTCACAAAAATTCTTTTTTACTCATTGTTCATGAGGAGAAAGAAATGTTAAAACTCCTATACTTGAAGTAAAAAAAAAAATTAGTCATACTGTAGATACTAGCAACTTTAAACAATCAAAAAAAAAAATCCTAAGTCCCAGAATCTGCACTGGAAAAAATTTTAAAAGTCAAAACTGAATTATTTGGCATTTGTAATTTCATGTGGTAAGTTAGTAATTTGCTTCAGAGTCAAAATACCACTAACCTTCCACAACCATAATTTTAGAATTTATTCATGAATAGGCAATTACCTATGGCACAACTCACCTACAAAAATTTAGGCTGGGATTTTGCCAATCACTCTGTCAATTAATTACCCCACCAAGACTGTTTGGCACTGGGTCAAATAAGCTCATTGATATACAAGGTCACTTCTACCAGAAAGAAGACAAGAAAAGAACAATAAGATACTCAGATCAGGGAAAACTAGTTGGAGAAGGAAAGATATTTTGTTAATGTTTATTTGATGTGCACAAATTCCTAAGGACTGTAGTCCCACTCGAATAATCAAAATTGGCACACAGATTCATGCTGCAGATGGATCAAGCCGAGGAAAGCAGAGACCGTAGCTGCCATGCAGGTGTTTGGTACTGGGTTTGCCCTCAAACAGAAGGCAGTCTTGGGTGATGGTGGTAGAAGGAAAAAAATGAACTAGTGACATAAATCATAATTTTTCAGAGTGAAATGTGTGTCATATTTCCCTTCAAGATAAATGAACTCTGGGAACCACTGTACTTTGGAGTTGATCACTCTTTGATTTGCTATTCATTTTTGTTATGGCAGAAATTTTGAGGGGAAATGGTATATAACACTTCTCTTTCTGGTGTGTTTTTATCAGGGGGTGGAATAAAGTGATACCTTTTTTTCTATTTGTGTCAGCATATCTTCAAGTTCTCTAATTTTTGGATAATAGTATTGATCTCTTGCAGTGTTTATATTTTAAATGAAGACACTTTTTTTTTCCAGAACACTATTTCTCAACCCTTTCTTGGTATTTTCAAAGTTATTTCATCTTGATAGACTCATCAGAAACCAGAAATAATGCAGAAATTTAAACTGGCATTTAATTTTAAGTTACTCTAAGATGAAAATTGTAGCTTATTTGAACAGGCCCAAGTGCATGGAAGACTGACCAAAATGAGTAATAAATAAATAAAAACCAAATATAAAGATCTATCCTGTATTATTTTTAATAAGAAAAATAATGGGCAATTTTCTATTACCAAAAAGTTGCTGCAAAAAAGTAACTTAGGGAACTGTATACACTTTTTTGTTAGACTTAAATATTTTTTAAAAAGAAGTGGGTCCCCAGCTTTTTCACAGGAGTTTACACATAATATATGCTAATGAATGTGAAAACATAAATGTGGTAAGTGCATTGTGTTAGTCAGTTTCCCATTGCGGTGATAAGATACCTAAAATAAATCAACTTATAAAGAGTGAAGATTTATTTTGGCTTATAGTTTCAGAGGTTTCAGTCCACGGGTGCTTGGCTCATCATTTTGGCCTGGTGCCAAGACAGATGCCATTGTGATGAGCACGTGGTGCAACAAAGATGCTCACATTATAGCAGCCAGAAGAAAGAGACAGTGACAGGAAGAGGCCTGGTGTCCCAGTGTTCCTTCCACAGCATATCTCCAATGACCTCCAATGACCTAACGTCGTTCCACCAGATCCCTCCTCCTGATGGTTCCACCCAGTAGTGCCACAGGCTGGTGACCAGACTTTAACTTGTGGGCCTTTGAGATCCATATCATGACATGCATATTTAAACAAAAAGTATGCTTCCTTGTACAATAAAAAAGTAAAATTGATAATACACTATCTAAATCAAAGACAAGTTAAACAAAGTTTCATATATTTTCCTGAAGATTATCTTTTGTCATCAGGAGAATTGCTTTTCTTTATGCTTACATAGCTAAATGTCCTAAACAGGTGA
Organism: Castor canadensis; assembly: GCF_047511655.1. NCBI lineage: Eukaryota > Metazoa > Chordata > Mammalia > Rodentia > Castoridae > Castor > Castor canadensis. The sequence continues at coordinate 89,274,236 of NC_133394.1, forward strand.
CTTTCTCAGCACACATACACAAACTGCCCAGAAAGTATTTTCAGGTCACCCATCTACTACAATACAGAAACTCATTTTTTTGGTTAAGTGTAGCTCATAGCTTCTATAATTCATGCTAAGATTTCAAAGATTTGGGGATCAGATTTCACCTAAATTCAGGTGAAACTTCAGGCAAACGCCAGATCTAGGAATACAAATTCTACCCTAAGATGGTAACTGAGGTCTATTTACCTTTTCCACATCTTGTACCAGAAATATCTGCCTTTTTTTTTTCTTTTTTCTATGAATTCCTTGAATGAACAAAAATATTATGCACTCAAAAAGAATCATATAATAAGTTAAAGTTCTTGCAAACAGATGAATACATACACTATGACATACAAATTAGCGTCGTAAAAGCAGAATTATCAGGTATTAGAGAAGAAAGAACCTCATGCTTATGTTCTTCACAGAGATCAAAAGAACAAGAGCCAGAAATCAAGCCTCCTGCTAGCACAAGTTGGGCAAGTCAGAATCCAAAGAGGGTTAACCAGAGAAATTAGAAGCTCATATAGTAAGGCACATACAAGAACCAAATTGTTCTACATATCATGAGGCAGAACAATAAGGAAAATCACAAGTTCACGTTTAGGACAGCAGAATCAAGCAAGCGCTAGGATTAAGGCACTGGTATGAAAACACTTCAAAAGTTCAGTCCTACAGACTTTATTTACTTAGGAAAGAAAGTAGCTAACTGGAATCATAATATAGGTAGAAGACAACTGGATTGAGACAGAGTCAGGGATTTAAAGTTGCCCATTAATGCAGACTGACAAGAAGGAAACACTGACTTCATTGATGAAGAAAGTAAAGGTAATCTAAGCTCAGGAAGATCCCCTCAACCAAGGTGACTCAATAGGTTCAATGAAACTGAGAGGTGGTGCCCCTCAGAGTTCTGCTCCATTAGTCATGCCATCTTCCTGAAATAATGCCTTCCCAACAATGATCATTCTCCCTTTTACTATTCTAGAAAAAGTTGAAAGTCAGATTTCAATGAGAATTTCTTCATGACTAAGGACAACTGCCCTCCTCTATCATAAATAGAAATGTGCATTTAGGTGAAATGGGACTGAGAATTCATTTGATGGCAGTTTTAAGTACTAGTTCTTAAAATTGTTACTGTCTTCTGATATAGTCTGAGAAAGATATATTGAAGCTATAAGCTCTGACATGAGCTTTCACAAGGGATCTTATTTCACACAAAACAATCTGCAAAGAAAACCACTAACAAGGATGGTCTATTACTGAACACCTCATCACCTGAAAAAAATGTCTTATGTTGACATTTTCATTCAATGATTCATTAAAAAGTTTCAAGATCCTTTAAAACCTATTTCTGTTATATTTTAAAACACCAGAATACTATTGGGAGATACAGACTCCATTAAAAATATGACTTTGAAATTACATAACTCTAGTTGGAATTTCTACTGCAACAAAATTGAGTCAGCAACATTTAGTGACAATGACCAAATTTTACCCACATGCCTTTGTTGTATGGTTAACTGTGCAAACAATATTGCTACTAAAAATAACATTAGACCAGTCTTATAAAATATATGGAGAGAGAATGTGCACTTTAGTAAGACAAAAGAAATATAAATCACCAATTTCAAAGTATTTTGTTTAAAAAGAAAATAAATGTATTAAATCTTTTTATTTCTAGAATTTTATATTGGTACATAATGGTACCCCATCTACTAAGTGAGACCACTACCTTCTTCCCTACTCCATTTTTTGCTTCTTACTCATAAAGCCAACCAACTCTTCAGGTGAGTCTTCAATGATTATGCTAAGAAGTTAAATATGTACCTCTAGGATTATAAAACTTGGATTCAAAACCCATCTCCATCAGTTAGCAACTGAGTAACCGGAAAAGTCAATCAGTAGTCCAACCTTAACTTTTTTATGAGCATTTGTTCAAACATTCAGTAAGTATTAACTATTATTAAATACAGTGGGCTGAGAACAAATAATAGAGGAATAGTTTGTGTCTGTCTTTCTCGAATGCTGAATATTCACACAAAACAACATAAAAACAAGTGAAACTGAGGTAGATCAAAGCAAAGAAGACATGAGAGTAGTTTCCTTAAATGAATCTGCTTAATCCTGGAGATTTTATTAAACCTCATGGACACTCTTCCACAGTTCACTGCTCAAGCCCATAGTATTGGGCTCTTGCTCTTTGGTTTCTCTGTTGACAATAAACTTGAAAAGTCACAAGCTTTAATAACATTTCATTCTGTGCAAACACAAACAAGAAGACTTTGGTGTTAGTGTAGTATACTGACTGATGGGAGATAGAAGCAGGCAAATTTTCTTCCTCTTACTACATAAACTATTTGTGATTCAGAACCTCATAGCCTCCCTAAAGAGGTCCGCTATGACCAAGCAGTCAACTTGTCATGAAGTTTTGCTCATCTTGGTAATATACTTATTTGTATTTATTCTTTCTCCTTCCTACCTCATTACCATTTTCTCTCATGCCTCTTTCCTGGAATTGCACCACCCAATAAAGTAGTACACAGAGTTTTTTACTTAGGTCTTATTTATTTATTGATTTTTTAAATTTATTGATTGATTGCAGCACTAAAGTTTGAATTCAGGACCTTGCACTTTCTAGGCAAGTGCTCTAACATTGAGTCATACCTGCTCCTCCAGTCTTTTTGTTTTTCTTTGTTTATCAGGTAGAGTCTCATACTTTTGCAGGGCCTGGGATTATAGATGTGCACCATCACACCAGGTTTGGTTTTTGAGATAGAATCTTGGTAACCTTTCTTCAACCTGGCTCTAAGCCTCAATCCTCCTACCTCCACCTCTTGAGTAGGTGGGATTAAGGCACAAGCCACCATACCCAGTGACTTAAGTTTTATTTTGTAGGAAAACCAAACCAAGACAGTGGTGAATTAGAGATTCTAGAAAGGAGAACCACACAATAATATTTTGAATTTGAATTGCCTTAAGTCTAAAAGATTTATGGAACTTATTGCTAGTAGTAAGTGAAGTGGTAATAACCCTTTGCATTACCTTGGGTTAACTGGCACACAATGCTGATGGAAAGTAAGTTTATGAGATATACAGTGGCTGTTGTGCCTATACTTTATAGGTGTAGTAAATATTCAGTGCCCGACCCTCATGCTCATAAGCTTTCAGTGTGCTGTGTTACCTTTAAGACAAAAGTCTTTTTTCCCTATAATGATTGGAAGCCCTGATACCCATGTGCACAGCAGTTTAGAAATATCAAGCATTAGCACCCTTATCAGAAACTCTCAACCTCAACCAATGTTTCTTGGGAAAGTGTATCATCCTAGTTCCTTTGACTTTTGTGGGATAACTTTAAGGCACAGATCTTACAGTTTCCCAGAGATTACCTGTGGAATTAAGTTACCACGCCTACTCTAGTAACTGGCTGAATTATGCACCCTTTGTCTTGCACATTTCCTTTCCTATTGGTGTAGCATGTCCTTCCCGACAGATCTCATGATCTGTTTCTGGAAAAATCCAAACTAAGACAATCAGTTGGGGAAACCATGGTTATTAGGAATATGGTATAGGCTGGCTGCTTTTGATGGCATTAGATGCCTTGTGAAAAGTACATTGAACAAATAATGAATAGTAAATGAAGACACACTGGAAAAACTGGAACATGTCAATTGTAGCTCATCTTCTCCAGACTAAGTTGATAGGATGAGGATGATAAGAACTGGGCTCCCTGATACCTGCTGCTCTTAATCACCATAACACCAATAAAGACATACAGTATCTCCATGGGTTTCCTCTGACTTTTAGTTTTGGCAGTATTGGGGTTTAAACTCAGGTCCTCAAGCTTGCTAGGCAGGCGCTATACCACTTGAGCCATTCCACCATCCATTCTCTGACTCTTAATAGTAGCATCATCCATACAGGGGGACACTGATTAGTATATATTAGGTAACTTGGAAGGCTGCCAGTTTTAAATGGAGTTGAGAGAAAGTTTTATAGTCCAAAGTTTGTTGCAAGCTTACCTGTCACTCCGTCCATATCATCTAGCACATGAATCATGCTAGAGGAATCCATGATGCATAAAGAAGTAACATGAAATCTATGGCAAGCCACAATAGGAAAACTGCAGGGCAGATATTAAGTCCTAGAGGAAGTTTATGTTTTTGGTGGACATAAATTCTCCATCTTCAGAACACTTTATACCTGCCATAGCACTTGATAGTTTCAGATTATAATTGTAACAGGCTTAAGTAACTTTAGTAAGAAGTGGAAATTGTACTGAAGATTGCTTTTAGTTCTTCTGGCTTTTTTTTTCAAACTGTTTTTTAGGGTAGTTTTCCTGTTGTTTCTATAAAAGGACTGGGAATGATACACAGTACTGAAAGAGAAGTCGCAAGGACAGAGTGGCCTATGTGTTGTAAATTAGAAACTGAGGTTGCTTTGTGGAATTAAAAGCATGGTTCCATAACATGATTTCAAGCAGGAACAACTTGAACTGGAAGAGGTATTTGTGAGTTCTGCCCCCTTGCACAAGATTCTTGGCACTCCTGCTCCACTACTTTTTACCTAGAATCTTCCTTTCTACACATGGTGACAGTTCAGAGAATTCAGATCAGGTAGATCAGAAAGGTGAATGTTTCCAAACTATCAAATCCATTAACACATTGGCCACAACTGTAAAACTTTGCTAGTCCAGAGAAAAGTGAATTCTGCCAGAGATTGTGAATATATTTGACTCTGGGAGATCAACTTAATTTTCTAGCTTTCCTTACCAGCACTGCTAACTCTAGCATTATAAGGACTATTAAAGGAGATACTGAAGATATTCTGAGGAAAATAATAGAAATGTTTTTATTATTATTATTATTCTGTAATGAAGAAATGCCTCAACACCACGAGATTTCAAGAAATATGTCTAATTTCCTTATTCATTTATTCCTGTCTTATTTTTGTTCCTTATTTCCTACCCCTTTATCTTCTCTTTTTCTCCTTCTAATTCTTTCAGTAAATGAAAATAAAAATGCACATTTATCACCAGTCTAATTTAGTTCCAATATGTTCTATCTCCATTGATAGCATTTATTATTAAGGGAGGCAGGGAAAAAACAGAGAGATAAAACAGAAAACACAAACAAACAAAAGACATTTCTTGCCATTTTGCTTTTGATAACATTGGGGAGCAAAGATTTCTATTTCGTTTTCAAGGTCATTTCATGTTTGTCATTGCTTACAGCATGATAGTCTCCTGTTCCCTGGTGCTTTCTTAAGCTTAAATTAGTTTTCAGTAAAGAAGCTCTTGTACCTTGCAGGGGAAAGCATTGTTTTTAATACACTTGTAACTAATGCTGCTGGTCCTTGGGGAGTTTCAAAGGACCTCAAAGGCAATAGTTCTCTACCCGAGAGCAAAGAAGCCATTACAGCTTGTACTGGAAGATTTAATAGGTGTCATAATTTATCATGTAAACCGAAAAGTGTTTCTTAATTAAGTGCGTACGTTAATGAATTTTTTAATTTGATCCCTGTAAGTACCTTGCTATACTAATTGCAATATTCTACACATTAGTCATCCGCTGTTGCCCTTGGCTATTTTCTACCCTGAGAGGAAGTGAAAGAGAGCTTTTCAGTTAAAGTTCATTTAACTCTTTCCACCCAACAAATTAGATTTAGTCTTACTCACATTGGAGTGACAGCTGTTGAGGAATTTTACTGAGCTTTTAGAGGACTTATGTGTGGGAACCAGCAGAAATTTCTGATATTTTTCAAATTTAGGAAGCTGGGGCTAGTGGTTCCATTCTCCTACGATTAGAAAATTTTATGAGAGATAAGACATGTTTCCTTCTGTTCTATGACAGTGTGCCTAACAAAAGGTATAACTTTACATTACACTTCTGAAACTCAAAAGAATTAAGGGAAAAACAGAAACTTAGGTGACTTGCCTATATATTGTACCTAAAATAAATGAAGCATTCATTGTAATAACAAAGTGCTTATGATAGGATATGGAGTTCAAATCCACAATATTTTTATACATTCTGCTAAAATATTACTATAACCATAAAAAATGCTTTCAGAGAAAAATATTTGGAAACTAATGTGCTTAGTCATTATAGTGAACATCTTTTGGTGGTAAAATTATGGGTATTTTTTCCCTTTTTATACTCCTATATTTTCAAACTATAACCTAGTGCTCATGGTCACCCAATAAAACATCTTTATTTTTAAAATCTGGCAAAATATTATTTTATAAAGCAGCTCTGCTTGTGATTCTGCTTTAGTAGAGATACTCCTCATTTAAATATCTGCTGTATAGCTTTCAAAGTTTTTATACACTCAAATTTGTTCACAGTTGAGTAAAACAAACACACCTCCAGTTATTTTAAAGGATTAAAAATGAAAAAACCCTCCAATTCTTGGCTTTGCTATTAAGTGAACAGATTAGGTTATTCAAGAGGAAATAACTGTATTGTAACAAGTTATATTTGGTTTTCTTAAACTTAGAAGCACAATTTTCTCTTTTATGTGATAACCTGCAATGACTAATTTGCAATGCTGAGATGCATATAAAATTGTTCACATCAAGAAAACATCTTATGGTTGACTTCCTCTCTCCTCAGATCCTTTGTGTTCAAACTTCCTCTTTCTTTGAATCTTTGATGGTTGGCTCCTTCTCATCATTCAAGTCTTGAGTCACAATGTCAGCTCCTCAGAGAGGATTTCTCTAACTTTCCTATCTAGAGGAGCCACTATTCTACAGAATTGCCATTGTCTATCATCTGAAATTCTCTTATTTACTTATCCATGCACATATATGTATCCACCAAATTAGAATTTCCTGCAAACCTCCTCAAGTGCTAAACACACTTGTGTTTAGCAAGCCTATATATTTTGTTCACTATGATCTTCCATAAGTACTTATGAATTGGATCAGTTTTTAAATCTACACCCAAATCTGTTGAAATTTACATTTACATAAGTAGATGTAGAAACTTCAATAATAATGAGTTTTGTGAGCATTTTGTTTCTCAGTATAAGTCTACCTGGAAAAACAAGGACCTAAATAATTATCTCATTTTGGGAATTTGGATGTATATTACTATTAGGACCACATACAAATAGCACTTACATTAAACTGGCCCTATATATTTTTATGTTCCTTTAAGTATTTTAGGTGATATTCCTCTAAATAGTCCTAGAAAAAAATGATGAAAATATAATATAAGCCAACACAGAGGTAAAATTGGTTTTGTTTATACTCAAATGCCTGGAATTAGTTGTGGCTGAACAGAGACATAAAGAGAGGAAGAACAAGAGAGCAACCCGACTGTTATTTTTAAATGGAATAAATGAACAGCTTACATAAAAAGCAGTCTCAATAATTGCAGTTAAAGCAGTTTGGCCTAACTCGCATTGAAAGTTTATTCAGTTCCCTGCACACGTTTTACAACGTATTTGGACATTCATGAGTGTTTTTGGAATTAAGGCTATGGGTTTCATAGTTTAGACTAGCAGGTCTCCTCATTATAATTTAGGCTTGAATATGAGAAAGCTGGACTCCTGATTCAAGTACACTGCCACTCAATCAGAATCCACATCCCAAATCCTGACCATCAAGCTCCAGAAGTTATCGTGCTAATTATTGACCAGACCACCAAGACTCACAAGCAAATCAGCTAGCACACTCTGCAAAGCTGAAAACTCCATTATCAGTGTCTTCCCACTGTGCTCTGAATACATTATTGATTTGCTTTAGCTGGTTGTTCTCCTGACAGGCTTATGCGTGCAATTAAGTGAATTACATGGAACATGTTAAATAGCCTAAGAACTTAGGATGGAAAGGCTTTGAGCACCATCCCTGATTCACTCAGTCAACATTTCCTCCCACAAGCAGGACCTAGGAAATTAATAGCAACCATACAACATCCTGTACTCAATAGGAGAGAAGCTCTCCAGCTGGATAGCTGTTTTTTGTTTTGAAAAAAAAAATCTGCTTTACAAAAGTTCTTATTCTAACCTCATCTATTCAGGACGATAGCCAGACCCCATTGTCTATGTACTAATACGGAAAAAAAAAAAAGATAAAAGCATGCTCCAACTAAATCCCGACTAAGTTTGTTTTCATTTAAAAACAACATTTCTACTATCTAGATATTTGATATGCAGCATAGTGTTTCCTGGAAAACCTTTTTTTTCCTCTTTTTGCTTTCTAAATACTTTAATGAGTGTTTTTAACTCATTTCTGCAAATAATCATACAATATATATCTATAGATATGCAGATACATCCTTGTATATTAGTATATAAGCCATTATTGGCACCAAAAATAAATGTGGAGCTTTGCAGTTGGGGATCTAATATGACATACTCAAAGTTTTGTTTCACACCCTCTTATCTGTACCTAAAAGCAAAATATAAGTAAAATAAAAGTGAAAGTAACAGTTTGACCTGTATTATTGATTAAATAATATTGTGGTCACACTCTGTGACTACAGTAGCAATAAATCTTCAAAGCACCTTGTTCAGTATTATGGCTAAGCCTACATATTAAGTGAAGAAAGCCTCACCAACTGATAAGTCTTTAGAGTGGTCCATATAAAAATATAACTTTTCAGCAGTAAAAATGCCTAGGAAAATAGGTGTTTGATGTGTACTTTATGACTCTGTTATTGTTATTAAATGTAGCATAAAACAGAAAAGAAACCACTCTGAATGTAATGAAGCACAGTCATTACTGATACATTAAAGCACTACTACTCTGTTTACACATTTTTAGTGAGTAAGCTCAGTAAGTATAGCCAACTTGAAACTCCTTAGGAAAAAAGGAAGCCCTGAGGACATTTTTTTTTTTTTTTTTGGATTTTCTTTAGTTCTAAGTGAAATGGTATGACATGGGAAGAAAAACTCAGGAAGATATTAAAATGATGAATAATAATAATGTCAAACCTATTACACTCAAATATCTGAAGTCTGCTGCATTGGCACTACTGCAATTGAAAAACACAGGATTGAGGGAGAGACTCTAACTATAATCCAAAGATTTAATGCTACAACTAGGGTACAGCCCTTTCTCTACCACAACACCATTAAAGGACTAAATATACTGTCAGAGAATGTCTTCCTTGATGCTCTGAATAATGAAGATTTAAGATGATAAAAGAACTTCAGATTCTTCTCTTACCTGTACAGAAAATGGTATTCCTTTATCTCTTTTCAATATCTTACGTAGATATAGGTTTTTATATTGATTATATGGATATTATTATGTGAATATGGATTATTAGGCAAATATAGTGTTTTGAAGAATCAGGATCCAGGATAAGAGGTAAGAACCAATAGGCTTTTCTTAATAATTACTTTTGCATAAAAATCTAATTCAATAGAAAAGTATTGATCTTTATGTCATTTTTAAAAATTAATTCTCAGTTTTCTGTTACTTGAAACAGAAAACAGTAAGTAGGAATTGGAAGAAGTTTAAGCTTACGTTGCTCCTTTGCTGAATGGTAAATTTTATTAGGGCATGTGGGAATATGTCACACCTACTCACCACTGCATGCCTTAGTGGAAGATTTTGACAATAAATGAGATCACAGCAAATAATTCTTGATAATATATAGCTCTTTATATAGTTGCAACTGAAATGAGTCAAAATATCTGGTTTTAAACATTTTATTGACTATGGTTTACCATCAAAAGAGGCTATGAGGAATGTCTTGACATGATAAGTCATTATGTAGTCTTTTCTGAGAATACTTGCAAGTCATCAGAGTTACTTAAAAGCAAAACTTAATAGAAAGAGTAGACAGCATGTTGTTAAAGAAAACTACTTGGTCAAAACTAAGTTAATAATATGTCTACTTCTGTCTTCAAGAAAAATGAAAACTAATGTTGCCACAGAATTATTCAGAAAGTCTTTTTCTCTTTAGCCCGTGTAAGAATCCATGCAAATCACACCAGAGAGGTGCATCTATTTAAAGCATCATTTCAACTGAGTTGACTTCAGTCTCTCTCCACTATTTCAATAGTCTCACCCTGTCATATTCTCGAATATAATCTTCTTTGCCTATTTAACTCAATCCAGTGTACTTTTTCTTTGACAGTAACCTGAATAGCTTCTTCAAATTAGATTTTTGGCAATGTGAGAAAATCAGATTTTAATTCAAGGCTCTCGAATAGTCAGGGTTCTCCAGGAAAAAGATCCAGTGGGATAGATCCATATACCCCATAGAAAGCATGTATTCATAGAAAGCATATGAATTGGGTGACTATGAAAGTTATATCCCAAGATCTGTAGAGTTGACTAGCTAGAAACCCAGGAGAGTTGATGATACAGTTCGAATTCCCAAATGGTGTTTCCATTCTAAAAATGATGCTCAAGACGTAGGAAGAACTGACCTTTCAGTTCAAGTGAAAAGATAGGAAAAACCAATGTTTCAGCTCACAGGCAATCAAGGAAGAGTCAGTGTTTTGTTCCATTCAGGTCCTTGATCATTGAGTGAGGCCTAACCACATTAGGAAGGCAACCTGCTTTACTCATTCTATTTAAAAAAAAAAAAAAATCTTTTGGCGGTTATGGGGTTTTGGATTGAGGGCCATACTCTTGCTCGGCAACAGCTCTACCACTTGACCCACACGCCAGTCCTTTTTGCTTTAGTTATTTTTCAGGTAGGGTTCTGTGTTTCTGCCTAGGGTCAGCCTCAGACAGCAATCTTCCTACCTCTGCCTCCAGCATACCTGGGATTATAAGTATGCACCATTATACCCAACCTTTTTTGATTTAAATCTTAATCTTACCCAGAAACATCCTCAGAGCATACCTAGAATAATGTGTTGACCAAGTGTCTGGCACTCCATCATTCAGTCAAGTTGACACACAAAATTAACCATCATAGCTCCCATCAAGTAAAATCGATTTGACTTTATTATTATAGAATATGCTTAAAATTAGAACATTTTACTCATTCATAACATTTCCATTATATGAAATCTTAAAAATCAAAATAATACAAATGAAATAATGGTAAGAGTCCCAAGGATGTTTGGCATTACAGGAATTTTTCTGTTGGGCTTTGCAGAAATTATTCAGTCTCAACCAAGAATTTAATTATTTGCATACCTACAACAAAAGGTAAAACTTTATATTCATTTTGCTAATAAGATTTTACTTAATGCACTGTGAATATACAATGTAGGCAATTATTCCATTTAGAAATCATTTTCTTTCCTTTACTCATCATAACACAAAATTCGGAGATCTTATTTGGAGCCTATGCCATTCTGTTATCACGTCCCCTGCAACACTAACTAAAATCCTTTAAATACACCAGTACATTCCAATGCCTCATGCATACCACAGCCACTCCTCACACATTATTCACAGGATACATGCTCATTCCTAAAGTTTGATGGAGATTATAATGGAGATTCTGTATAATCTCTAAAACCTGGAAAATGGCAATTAAAAATTCCTCATATTTTGTTCTCATGTGCTAAATTTCCTGACCTTCTTTGGAACTTCAAGATGAAACTCGCAATTGAATCATAAGTGTTGTGGAGCCAACAAAAGCTCAGGTTAGAAAGTGATACCAACAAATGAATTTCACTGTTTGAAGTAATTGGAAATGATTGTTTGCCCATATGGAAGTGAACATTTTCCTTTTTAAAATCTTAGTAGCCATTGATCATCTTTCTTCATGTTTTTCAACTTCCCCAGTTCAATTCTGAATTACTTACAGCTCTCCTCCACAGCCAATAACTGAGAGACTGATCAAGTCTCACTCCACCTCCAGAAATCACTTTTGGTTTATACTTTTTCTTTCTCCTCCTTAATTTCAGTTCAGTCACATTCATGTTACAATGCCACAAGAAATGTCCCTACACACATGAACCTCCATACCATTCCATCTTTCTGTTGTCAACCTGATTACTGTTCTGTTAATGGAGAAAAAGAAAAGGAAAGCTATCAGCAGACCTTAAGAAAGTCATAGGCAAGGTTGGATGAAGATATATGTTGTTTAGTGCTTTTTGTCTGTTTTAGTTAATTAAAAGAAAGAGAAAAAGGTATCAGCTATACATACACCAAAGTGTCCCCAAAATGCCCTAAAAAGGTAAATATTTAAGCAGCTTATCCCTCTCCCCACTTCTCAACAATGTATGCCAATATCTCCTTTAGCTCATAAGAAACCCATTTTCCCCTGCGGATCCCCTGGTGATTAGTAGACTCCGTGCAACCCTGGGCCTGACTCCAATCACTCTCTCCTTGAAAATTGCTGAACCTTGATGCAGAGGCACAGTATAGAGCAGAACTTGTTGCTGGGGCTTGGTCCTCATTACAGCCCAGAGACTTCAGGAGATTGTTTACATGGCTGGAACATCTTCCTTGCAGACAACTAATTAGTGTTTCCCCAGGGCTTCTGCTCTGTGAATACTTAAGGGTAATCACCACCAGCTAACTGCATGGGGAGTGTATCTAAGCAATTTTACTAAGTCAACTGACAGCAGCTTGCAGCAATATTAGCCCTGTTACAGGAAGACAAGAGCTCTCCACCCAATGAAACCCTAGACTGGCACCACTCAATAAATCACCTCACATCCTTGAAAGTTGAACATCCATTCTGAGCCATTAATTGCCGCGAGGTCTTTTGACATGATGTTTTGAGAGCTTAGAAGCATGCATTCAAAGCATGCTTTCTTGCACTAAATTGCAAAAGAGCAAATTCTTTTAAGTTATCAGCCTGGCAACCCACTTAAGTCTATGATTATCAAATAAATCTCCTGACATTTTTTCATCAGTGTTTTATCACTTGGGACATAGAGAATAACTTTCCTTTAAACAAGAATGTAATGTAAATGCCTATCTAACCTCTACCTTCATAAAATTACCTGAAGTTTCAGAAACAAATCTCTGAACACTTACATAAGACTAGGGACACATGAAATTTCCCTCTGTTGGCCAAGCACCAACTAACATTCATTCCAAAATTGTCACTTGATAACAAAATAAGTTTATCCAAAAACCTGAAAGTGAAAAATAGAATAAACTTACAACAGTTATATTAGGAAGGAAGACAGCAATATTACATGGGCAGTGTCCAGTATCTAATCTTGCATTTCAGTAGCAGTTTTTGTTCCACAAACGTTATATGCCTTATTGTTCACAGGGACTCTAACAGATATTAGGATATAAAATACTTCAGAGAACACTGTAGTAGAGATAAATTCATCCAGGGGGTCACATAATAATTTTCTCTATAAAATAGCTAATTTCTCATTTCATGAAACTTTTTAAAGAATGGACTACTGTCTATACAAGAAAATGTATGAAAACATTAATGGAAGAGAATAGATTTATGAGAAAATCAGAAAAAACAAGATAGAAATCTATCACTGTATCTATTAACTACCATTTATCTATGAAAGAATAGGAATGAGCGAGTCTAGCTCTAGAGACTTAAAAAACATTATGCATATGAAGAAATAATTTTATGTTTTTTATCTCATAGAAGATATGTAGTTATTTTTGCAATGATATAAGATAATCCCAACTATTTTTGCAAATAATGGGCAAAAATTATTTAAATATAAATATTTTCTTTGAAATACTAGGTTTTGAAATTAAACAAAAATACTGTCAGTGTCAAGTTTAAAGGAAGAATAATAAACAAAAGTAAGTCCCAGATCATACCTACTGTCTAGACATCCTCCCAGGTTAGCATTTTTTTTGTAGTGAAGTTTACTAAGAAAGGAATTCACTTTCAAAAGACTGAAGGTGGATTGTCTCTAGAGTGAGAATGAGAATGACTGAATTTTAAAAAATAAGTACTGTCATTTATACTGCATCAAATAACACAGGATGACTTATTCCACTACCATATTCTTAGAGTTCTTGCCACTATTCCACCTACTTGTTTTCAAGAAGGATTTGTAGCAATAATATGGTTAAATCCAAATTTTAAAGAGTCTAATAGAAGAATTTAGTGCAATACTTTATAAATCTTATACATATTATACAATAAAACAGAGCCCAGACTAAGGTGAGTGATTGGCCAATGTTAAACAATGTATACTTATTTAGTGATGAAAGAGTAAGAATTTTTAACAAAGAACTAAGATGATTAAGTGCCTTTGATGAATCTAAGATAGATGTAGGTATGATAAAGTTAAGTTCACCAATCCTGATCATATTAAGTCTATAAAATTCTTGCACATACCCAAAAGTCATTTGCAGGTCTCTGTTCCATCACCATGAGTTAAATGGCAGTTCCAAAATGCATTTCATTTGCTATAATCCTCTTCTATGATTTAAAATAGAACAAAATTTAAACATGAAAAGTTTTATTATTCCAACAGGGTGCATTTACAATTATTCTTTAATCTGTTTTCATCTATTTTCAGAGATATTTTTGTTTTCAGAAGGAAAATTAGTCTCAAATTTTTCATTCTTTCAGATTTCAAACAAGAAACTTTTGAACACAAGAGAACAATATGCTGCTTTGCTTTAAGTATTTTTCAAAGACTTTCTATAGTTTTTTTAAATTAGTATTATTATTATTATTGTGCTAGGTGGGGGTACTTTGTGTCATTTACAAAAGATTCTTACAATATATCAAATATATCATACTTGAATTCACCCCCTCCACCATTCTCCTTTACCCCATCCCCATTGGATGTTGGAATGCTTTCAACAGGTATCTTTTTTCTGTTTATATACATGTGTACACAGTGTTTGTACCATATTCACTCTCCCACACCCTTTCTCCACCTCCTTCATCCTCCTACTGACAGGACCTGTTCTGCCCTCTTGTTCTCTGATTTTGCAAAAGAAAGGAAAAGAAATGACATTTTTGCTTGTTTAAGGTAACTTCATAGGGAGTTTCCTTGTGGCACTTGCATGTATATGTGTATTATAGCCTGATTTGGTTCATCTCCTCTATTTTTCTTCTTTCTACTTTAATCCCTTATGGTTGTTTCAATCAGTTTAAAAACTCCATATTCACTCTTGCATAGAGAGTTCATCAACCATATTCACTTTAACTTCCTTCTTTTACCTTCCCCATCTCATGTGTGACCTCCCCTTTGTATGTCCTGCTTTTCATAATATTGCTTCATTTGAATTAGGCCTATATTTCACATATGACAGAAAACATGTAATTCTTGACCTTCTGAATCTGGCTAACTTCACTTAAGATGATGTTCTCCAGTTCCATCCATTTACCTACAAACAAACAAAAAAAATTTTCATTCTTCTTTGTGGCTGAAAGAATACCATTGTATGTAGGTACTACATTTTCTTAATCCATTCATTAATATTGGGGCATCTTAGCTGTTTCCATAGCTTAGCTATTGTGAATAGTGCTGCAATAAACATGGGTGTGCAGGTTCCTTTCTTGTAACTGATTTACATTCTTTTGGGTATATCCCGAGGAGTGGAATTGCTGGATCATATGGCAGTTCTATTTGTAGTGTTTTGAGGAGACTCCATAGTGTTTTCCTTGCGGTTGTACTAATTTACATTCCCACATCTTCACCAATATTTGTTGTTGTTTGCATTCTTGATGGTAGCCGTTTTAACAGGAATAAGGTGAAATCTTCACGTGATTTTGATATGCATTTCCTTTATGGTCAGGGATGGTGAGCATTTCTTCATTTGTTTTTTAGCCATTTGAACTTCTTCCTTTGAAAAAACTCTGTTCAGTCCTTTTGTCCATTTCTATTTTGGGTCATTGATTTTTTGGGAGTTCAGGTTTTTGAGCTCCCTGTATATTCTAGTTATTAATCATTGTCAAGTGTATAGCTAGCAAAGATTTTCTCCCATACTGTGAACAGCCTTTTCAATTTAAAGACCATTTCTTTTGTTGTGCAGAAGCTTTTTAATTTCACATAGTCCCATTTGTCAATCTTTTTTCTTAGTTGCTGAGCTATCTGAGATCTATTTAGGAAGTCATTGTCTGTGCCCATTAATTCCAATGTATTCCTTGCTCTTTCCTGAACTAGCTTCAGAGTTTAAGGTCTTATATTAAAATCCTTAATCCACTTTGAGTTGATACTCATACAGGGTGGCAAACATGGATCTAGTTTCATTTTTCTGCATGCAAATAACCAGTTTTCCCAGCAACATTTGTTGAAGAGTCTGTCTTTTCTCCATCATATATTTTGGGCACTTTTGTCAAAAATCAGGTGGGTGTAGCTATGTGGATTCATATCTGGGTATTCTGTTCTGTTTCACCGGTAATCATGTCTGTTTTTCTGCCAATGTCATGCTTTTTTTATTGCTATGGCTCTGTAGCATACTTTGAAGTCAGGTATTGTGGTACCTCCAGTGTTGCTCTTTTTGCTCAGTATTGCCTTGGCTATTCATGGTCATTTGTGCTTCCAAATGAACTTTAGAGTTGATTTTTCAATCTCTGTGATGAATATCATTGGAGTTTTGAAAGAACTCACATTGAACACTCAGCTTACATTTGGCAATATAGCCATTTTCACTATGTTGATTCTACCAATCCATTAGCATTGGAGATCTTTCCATCTTCTGTAATCTTCTCCAATTTCTTTCTTCAATGGTTTGTATTTTTCCTTTTAGTGATCTTTCACATTCTATGTTAAGTTGATTTCTAGGTATTTTTTTTTTGAGGCTATTGTAAATGGAATGATTTTCCTATATTCTTCCTCAATCTGTTCATTATTGGTGTATACAAAGGCTACTAACTTTTTTTATATTCACTTTGTATCCTGCAACTTTGCTGAAACTGTTTATGTTGTCTAGGAGGTTTTTGGTGGAGTTTTTTGGATCTTTTAGGTATAAGATCATGTCATCTACAAAGAGGGATTGTTTGACTTCTTCCTTTCCAATTTATATTATTTTCATTTCTTCTTCCTGTTTTATTGCTCTGGCTAGGAAATTGAAGACTATTTGAACAAGAGTGGACATGCTTGTCAAGTTCCTGACTTTAGAGGGAGTGTTTTCAGTTTTTCCCCATTTAGGATCATGTTGGCTATAGGTTTGTCATATATAGCCTTTATTCTGTTGATGTACATTTGTAGTTTCATAGAGCTCTTATCATAAATCTTGAACTTTATTTAAGGTTTTTTTCTGCATCTATTGAGGTGATCAGTGGTTTCTTTCTTTGCTTCTGTTAATATATTGTATTACATTTAATGATTTGTGTATGTTGAACCATCCCTGCATCCCTGGATGAAGCCAATTTAGTCATGGTGTATGATCTTTTTGATATGCTATTGAATTTGCTTTGCCATTATTTTATTGTGCGTTGTTTTGCAACCTATGTTCATTAAAGAGATGGGCCTGTAATTTTCTTTTTTTGTTGTGTATTTGTCTAGTTTGGGCACTAGTGTAATACTGGTTTCATAGAGTGAGTTTGGCAGTGTTCCTTTCCTTTCTATTTCATGGAAAACCTTGAAACACCATGTTTCACCTTAAAACTAACAGTGTTGGTTATTCTTTAAAGTTCTGGTAGAATTCAGCAGTGAATGTATCAGTTCCTGGACTTTTCTTTTTTTGAAGACTCTTTATTGCTTCTTCAATTTCATTGTGTGTTATAGATCTGTTTAGGTGATTAACATCCTCTTGGTTCAGTTCTGGATGGTCATATGTGTCTAAAAATTTGTCCATTTCTTCTAGATTTTCCAATTTACTTGAATATAGGTTCTCAACGTAGTCCCTGATGATTTCCTTTGTGTGTGTTGCTATCTCCCCTTTTCCATTTCTAATTTTATTAATTTGAGTCATTTCCCTCCTCATTTTAGTCAGATTTGTTGGGAGGTTGTCAATCTTGTTTAGCTTTTTCTTTCATCGGTCCTTTGCATAGTAGTTTTTGTTTTGTTTTGGTTTGGTTTTGCCTCTGTTTCATTGGTTTTGGCCTTTGCTTTTATTGCTTCTCTTCTTCTGCAAGTTCTGAGTTTAGCTTGTTCTTATTTTTCGAGGAGGTTGAAATTCAGGATTAGGACATTTATTTGAGATATTTCCATGTTTTTAATATATGCATCAAAGCTATAAACCTCCCATGTAAGACTGCCTTTGCTGTGTTCCATAGGTTCTGATAGGTTGTGCTTTCATTTTCATTAAGTTCCAGGAACGTTTTTATTTCTTCCCTTATTTCCTCAATAACCCACTCATCATACAGCAATGTGTGGTTCAGCCTCTAGCTGTTTGAATTTTCTGCTGTTTCTTTTGTTGTTGAATTCTAGTTTTACTACATTGTGGTCAGACATTATGCAGGAGGTTACTTCAATTTTTTTTGTATTTGTTAAGACTTCTTTTGTGACCTAAAATATGGTCCATTTTGGAGAAGGTAACATGGGCTGCTGAGAAGAATGTACATTGTGCTGTTGCAGGATGGAATACTCTGTAGACATTTTTCAGGTCCATTAGATCTATGATGTCATTCAATCCTGGAGTTTGTTTGTTGATTTTTTGCCTAATTGACCTATCTATTAGTGATAGAGTAGTATTGAAGTCTTCTACCATCACTGTGTAGGGGTCTATCTGTGTTTTTAAGTTCAGTAGTGTATGGTTAATGAAGGTGGGTGCACCAACATTGGGCACATATACATTAATGACTATTATTTCCTCTTGTTGTATCACTTCTTTTATTAGTATGAAGTGACCTTCTTTGTCTCTTCTGACTAATTTAGGTTTGAAGTCAACTTTATCTGATATAAGTATTGCTACTTCCTCCTGTTTTGGGAACTATTAGCTTGGTAAATCTTCTTCCACCCTTTTGCACTAAGGCAATGTTTGTTTCTGTCCATAACATTGCTGGGTCTTCCTTTTCAGTCCAGTTTTCCAATTAAGTGTCTTTTGTTAGGGAAGTTGAGTTCATTAACATTAATATTAATATTGCTAGGTATGTGCTATTCCTGCCATTTAGTTGTTTTTTGTTGTGCAAGGGTTTATGTGTGTGTACGTAATTCTGTGCGACTCTCTGATTATTTGTCTGATCTTCTCTTGAGGTTTAATAATTCCTATCCTTTCATGGCTAAGTTTGTTTTCATTTTCTGTGTTTAGGATTCCTTTCAGAATCTTCTGTAGTGGTGGTTTAGTTATCATGTATTGTTTTAGTTTCTGTTTATCAAAGAAGTTTTCTATTTCTCCTTCAATTTTGAATGATAGCTGTGCTGGGTAGAGCATCCTAGGGCTGAAGTTGTTAAATTTCAGTGCTCCAAATGCCTCACACCATGCCCTTCTTGCTTTTAAGGTTTCTGTTGAGAAATCTGCTATCACTTTGATGGGTTTACCTTTTTATGTTATTTGATTTTTTTCTCTCTTACAACTTTAATATTCTTTCCATGTTCTCTGTGTTAATTGTTTTAACTATAATATGCCATGGAGAGGTTTTGGTAATGTCTGTTTAGTGTCCTGGAGGCTTCTGTTCCTTAGTGGGCATCACTTTCTATAGATTCCAGATATTTTCTATTACTTTCTTGAATATATTATATATACATTTGGCTCAGACCTCTTCTCCTTCTTCAAAACCCATGATTTGAAGGTTTGGTCTTTCAATAGAGTCACAGAGTTCTTGCATGCTCCTTTCACAGCTCTTGAGTCTTTACTAATGATTTTTCTCTTTTTTCCTATGTATCCATTTTATCTTGAATTTGTTCCAGTCTGCTGGAGTAGCTTTCAACTGCATTTTTTAGTTGATTTAAGGAAATTTTCCAAAATTTCTGTTTGATTTTTTTCCCTGAGACTTTTTATATCTTTGTTATACTCCTCTTTCATATCTTGTGTTTTTTTTTTTTATTTCATATACCTCTTTTTTTTTATACTCTCCTTAGTTTCATTTTGGAGTTTGTTGAAATCCTCTCTGAGTTCATTTAGTTGTTTTGGTGTCTTCTTGAGTTTTTTTAACCATTTCTCTTGATATTCATTGAATTGCTTTTACATGTTTTCTTTAAGCACCTCTTCAAACTTGCTGAACTTTCTTATCATCATTCTTTTGAGGTCAGCAACTGGAATTCATCCCCTTTGCTTTCCAGTAAATATTCTATTATGTTATTATTAGCCTTTTTAAGGAGTCATATTCCCTTGCCTTCTCTTTCTCCCTATGTTTGTATTTTGTGCTTTACACATATGTTTTTCATTAGTTAGTTAAGGGATTTAATCCCTTGTTTTCTTTCTTTTTTTTTATTTGTAATTTTTTTTCTTTTATCATTTTCACATTTACTTACATGTGTATACATTTTTGACCCACCTCCCCCCTCCTACCCCGTCCTTCCAGGTAGAACATGTTCTACCCACTTGTTCTCCAATTTTGTTGAAGAGAAAGCACAGGAGATAATAAGAATGACAAAGAGTTTTTGCTAGTTTGGAATAAAGACAGCTATACAGAGAGATTCCTAGTGTTGCTTCCATGTACGTGTGTATTGCAACCCACATTGGTTCATCTCTGCTAGACCTCTTAACTATTTCCTGGTCCCCTTCCCATAGTGGCCTCTGCCAGTTAAGATTACTATAATTGCTCCTCTGCAGTGAGCACATCAACAACATCCAAGTTTTAGGTTTCCTTCCCTTTCCTTATTGCTTCCATGCATGTTCTCCCCTTAATGTGTGACCCATGTCCAATAATATCACTTCATTTGTTTTAGGTTTATAATCCACATATGAGGGAGAACATGCAATTTTTGGCTTTCTGAGCCTGGTTAACTTCGTTTAAGATGATGTTCTCTAGTTCCATCCATTTACTTGCAAATGAAAAAAATTTCATTCTTCTTTGTGGCTGAGTAAAATTCCATTGTGTATAAACACCACATTTTCTTGATCCACTAGTCAGTTGTGGGACACCTTGGCTATTTCCATAGCTTGGCTATTGTGAATAGTGCTGCAATAAACATCAGTGTGCAGATGCTTTTGTACTAACTTTAGTCTCATTCCTTCGGTATAGACCTAGGAGTGGTATTGCTGGATCATATGGCAGTTCTATGTTTAGTTTTTTTAAGGAGCCTCCATAGTTTTTTCCAAAGTGGTTGTACTAGCTTACATTCCCACCAGCAGTGTATGATGGCTCCCCTTTCCCCACATCCTCACCAACATTTGTTGTTGGTGGTGTTCTTGATGCTAACCATACTAACAGGGTTGAGGTAGAATCTTAATGTTTTTGATTTTCATTTCCTTTATGTCCAGGGATGGTGAGCATTTTTTCATGTGTGTTTTTGGCCATTTGGACTTCTTCCTTAGAAAGAGTTCAGTTTAGTTCAGTTGCCCATTGCTTTATTGGTACATTGATTTTTGAGGAGTTTAGTTTTTTGAGCCCCTGTATATTCTGGTTATCAGTCCTTTGTCTGAAGTATAACTAGCAAATATTTTCTCCCACTCTGTGGGTGGTTTCTTCAATTTAGAGACCATTTCTATTACTGTGCAGAAGCTTTTTAATTTCATGTAGTCCCATTTGTGCATACGTGTTCTTAGTTGCTGGGCTGCTGGAGTTCTACTGAGGAAGTCCTTCCCTATACCTTTTGTTTCCAGAGTATTCCTTGCTCTTTTGTATAGTAACTGCAAAGGTTTGAGGTCTGATATTAAGGTCCTTAATCTGCTTTGAGTTGATACAAGTACAAGGTGACAGGCATGGATCTAGTTTCAGTTTTCTGCAGGTAGATAGCCACTTTTCTTGGCAACATTTGTTGAAGAGGCTGTCTTTTCTCCATCATATATTTTTGGCACTTTTGTCAAAAATAAGGTGGGCATAGCTATGTGGATTCATGTCTGGGTCCTCTATTCTATTCCACTGGTCTTCATATTTGTTTTTGTGCCAGTACCATGCTGGTTTTATTGCTATGGCTCCATAGTATAGTTTGAAGTCAGGTATTATGATACCTCCTGTGTTGCTCTTTTTGCTCATTATTGCCTTGGCTATTTGTGGTCTTTTGTATCTCCAAATGAACTTTAGGGTAGACTTTTCAATCTTGGTGATGAATGTCATTAGGATTTTGATGGGAATTGAGTTGAAAATGTAGATTGCTTTTAGTAGAATAGCCATTTTTACTATGTTGATTCTGCCAATCCATGAGCATGGAGACCTTTCTATCTTCTGTAGTCTTCCTTGATCTCTTTCTTTACTAGTATGTACTTCTTCTTGTAGAGGGTCATTTACATCCTTTGTTAAGTTTATTCCCAGGTATTTGATTATTTTAGGCTTTGTAAATGTAGTTGTTTTCATATATTCTTTCCCAATTTGTTCATTGTTGGTGTATAGAAAGGCTACTGATTTTTTTATCCTGCTACATTGCTGGAGCTGTTTATGGTGTCTGGGAGATTTAGGGTGGAGTTTTTTGGGTCTTTGAGATATAAGATCATGTCATCTGCAAATAGAGATACTTTGACTATTTTTTTACCTATTTGTATTCCTTTTATTTCCTCTTCTTGCCTTATTGCTCTGGCTAGGAATTCCAGTACTATGTTGAATAGGAGTGGAGAGAGTGGGCATCCTTGCCTCATTCCTGACTTTAGGGGAAATGGTTTCAGTTTTTTCCCAATTAAATATGGTGTTAGCTATAGGTTTGTCATATATAGTCTTTATAATGTTAAGGTACATTCCTTCTATTCCTAGTTTTTTTAGAGCTTCTATCATGAAGTGGTGTTGGATCTTATCAAAGGCTTTTTTTCTGCATCTATTGAGATGATCAAGTGGCTTTTGTCTTTGCTTCTATCAATGTGCTATATTACATTTATTGATTTGTGTGTGTTGAACCATCCTTGCATCCCTGGGATGAAGCTGACTTGGTCGTGGTGAATGATCTTTCTGATGTGTTGTTGGATTCAGTTTGCCATTATTTTATTGAGGATTTTTGCATAATGTTCATTAAGGAGATTGGCCTATTGTTCTCCTTTTTGGATGTGTCCTTGTCTAGTTTTGGGATGAGTGTAATTCTGGTTTCACAGAATGAATTAGGCAGTGTTCCTTCCCTTTCCATTTCATGGAAAAGATTAAGAAGTGTTGGTATTAGTTCTTCTTTAAAAGTCTGGTAGAATTTATCTGAGAATTCATCAGGTCCTATACTTTTCTTTTTCAGAAGACCCTTTATTGTGGCTTCAATTTCATTACATATTATAGATCTGGTTAGGTGGTTAATATCCTCTTGGTTTAGTTTTGAGTGGTCATAAGTATCAAGAAATTTGTCCATTTCTTCAAGATTTTCTAATTTATTGGAATATAGGCTCTCAAAGTATTCTCTGATGATTCCCTGGATTTCCTTAGTGTTTGTTCTTATCTCTCCTTTTTCATTTCTAATTTTACTAATTTGGTCTTTTCCTTCCTCATTTTAGTGAGATTTGCCAAGGGCTTGTCAACTGTATTTATTTTTTCAAAGAATCAGCTCTTGGTTTCATTGATTCTTTGGATGGTTTTTTTCGTCTCTATTTCATTTATTTCAGCCTTTATTTTTATTATTTCTCTCCTCTGCTTGTTTTGGGTTTTGCTTATTCTTGTTTTCTAGGAGTTTGAGATGTTACATTAGGTCATTTATTTTAGATCTCTCTGTCCTTTTAAAATATGCACTCATGGCTATACACTTTCCTCTTAGGACGGCCTTTGCCATGTCCCATAGGTCATTTTTTCATTTTCATTAGCTTCCAGGAAACTTTTGATTTCTTCTCTTATTTCTTCTATGACCCACTGATTTTTGAGCAATGTGTTGTTCAGCCTCCAATTATTTAGATATTTTCTGCTATTGTTTTTGTTGTTGAGTTCTAGTTTTAATGCACTGTGATCAAATAGAATGCAGTGCATTATTTCTGTTTTCTTATATTTGCTGAGACTTGCTTTGTGCTCTAAGCTATGATCTATTTTGGAGACAGCTCCATGGGCTGCTGAGAAGAATGCATATTGTGCTGTTGTTGGATGAAATATTCTGTAGACATCGGTTAGTTCTAGGATTTCTTTGTTGATTTTTTTTGTTTGGATGGCCTATCTACTCGTGATAGAGGGATATTAAAGTCTCTCACTACCACTGTGTTGGAGTCTATATGTGTTTTTAAATCCTTTAGTGTATGTTTGATGAAAATGGGTGCACAGATAATCACCTGTTTTCTTTCCCTTGACTTAACTTCTATGCTCTGACTAGCTTAGTTGTTAGCTAAGTTGTTGTAATATTTATATTCCCTAATCTGGAAGTATAACTAGGCAGTAACAAATTCATAAATTCAATGCCAAACTAGTCATTTACATAATATATAAGAAATCCCTTGGTGATATTGCCTATCAGCAGTGGATATTGGGGAGAAACAGTTGTTTGGATAGTAATAGTTACTTTGGTAATTGAAAAGATGGAGCTAGAAGAGGGGGCAGGAAGGGAGGATAGGATGAGGGGCAAAAGATGAGTGAGGTACTGAAGCTGTAGGGTAACAGAGCCCTAATGTGTGTTAAGGTGTAGTTCAGTCATTGGTAGGTAGGTGCTATTGTCAGGGATTGCAGGGGGATAGGATGTTTGGGGGTAATGTGTAAAGTTGGTGCAATAGACTATTCAGTGAGTGGTGAGTGTTGAGGACATAGAAGCAGTGGGGGAAAAGGTGGGAGGAGGGGAGGAGGAAAAGGAAAAGGAGAAGAAAGGAAGAGAGAATAGAAGAGAAGAAAAAATGTTGGGGGAGATAAAGGAAAGTAAGGCAAGAGAGGGCTAAGCAAATTGATATTTGAACAGAATGGAAGAGGGAGATAGGTAACATCAGATTGTATAAAAAAGTAAGGAAAGTAAAGATAAAGGTAAAAAATACTAAAGAAAAAAATCAGTTCAGTGACAGTTCTAGAGTCTTTTCTCTGAGTTCAAATCCAAGAGCTCCCATGTTTGGCAGGGGCTTTCTCAGTGTCTCTGCCTCTTCTTAAGGTTGGTATGCTAGGCTGTGTGTCAATGAATGTTACCCCGCCCTATCAGACAGCTTTTAGGGGAATTGGCTCTGGGTATTTGAACCAGGCTTTCCTTGGTGGGATGGGCATTCTGTTGCAGGGGAGTTCTCTGAAGTGGTCCTGCCACAAGCTGGTTTGTGATCAGTTGTCCCACAGGGCAAGCTGAAACTGAGCTTTTTGATCAATCAGTTTTCAGTTTAAGTCCAGTTTCTCCAAGGTAGTAAAAGAGTTGCTGATTCCACCAGAGGCAACTGTAAGATTCCACCAGAGGCAACTATAAAATTCCACCACCACTCAGACTAAGGCAGCTAGTGTTCCACCCTCCCCCCAACAGACAAAGACAGCTCAGTGTTCCACCTCACCCCCACTCAGACTAGGTCAGCTCAGCATTCCACCCCACCCTAGCAGGAAGAGGTGAATTGTACCCTCCATTTATGGTCACCAGTTTTGTCCAGGGGATAAAATCTGCCCACCAGCTGTGCTGGACTATGTGGATCCTCAAGGGCAGGTTATGTGTTGCTCTCATCTGGCAGGTTGCAGACTCACTGGTGAAATTGGGTCAGCTCTGGCAGGGCACATGTTGGCAGGACTCCAAGGTTCTGTGTCCACATAATATGGTGGGTTCAGGACATCAAAGATTCTTGGTCAATTTGTTCTGCAGTTTTCTGCATTAAGTCTTTGTTTTTTCCAATTGGGAGAGAGGAAGAGAGAAGAAAAAGGGGGGAGAAATGGCTTTCCAGTGGGCAAAACTAACTTCCTTGGCTGCTTTGTGCAATAAAAAATTATTTTAAGGCTCATTCATTGACCCTTATGTGCACCCTTTGTGTTGGCGATAATTTAGTTGGCTAAAAACTCAGTTAACCAATCTTTGCTTCCATTACTCTGAAGTATTTTTCTGAAATTGGTGGCTTGGGGTTTCTTCTTCCCTCAGCTATCTGCCATCTTGGAATCTCCCCTTTAGTTTTTTTAATGTAAAGATACTTCAAACTAAGGTAAGTTCAAATTTAGAAATTAGCATCCACACACCCCTTTATTCCTTGATCACTTCAGTATTTGAGATTTTCAACATAATTTCTCAAGTTCTTATAACCTCAAGGATGTCCTCCACCTCACCAATAATTCACAATGAGTACAACATATTTGGGACAAGTAAAGGTTTCTGCAGTTAATGGTTTGTTCTATCTCCATATTTCATAAAATGACCAATTTTTACAGAAACATATGACTACTGACTTGCACAAAAAATCCTAACAGTATTTGAGACATCTTTCACTTCCTTACAAAACTTCCTCACTACTAAGTCAAAAAGGATAAATTACCAAGAAAATATAAAATAATTCACTGTTCTTCTTTATTTTTAAATCCATTACATTTTTTCAATGATTTGTTAGTAAGTGTCTGATAAGCCTGATCCTTCACTTTAGGCAGATGAATTTATGCAGATATATTTGCTGAAGGTGCATTTTATAACTTTGTTCAAGTTGGAATGAGATATGTGATTAAAAAATCAATAAAACCAAAAAATATCTATTTAACTGACATTTTTATGTGACAACCACTGTTTTATTGCAGGATCACTTGCTTGTTTCATTATATATTGCTGAATAAACTGAGGATACACCGATTTCATTTAAAACTTATGTCTTACAACATTTCCTTCTTTATTATTCAAAATATTTAATTTAGAAATTGAACACTTTGCAGGAATAAACTATGAATTCATAAAGTAGAAATATTTCTTGTCCTTTCTTTTTTGTTGTGATTTCAAGGAACTTCAAAATTTGCGTTTAATCACAGACAAAAGAGTTGGCTGCACTTTTAACAGAAACTGTTGTTTTATAAGAAATAAACTATCTTCAACTATGAATTTTACATATATTTAATTTTCACTTTGTTTTAAATGAACAGATGATGGCTTAGTAGCAGATTTCTCCCCCAAATGCAATGATTTTAAGTGTGTTTCACCTCTTTCATGCTTTTTGAATTTTCTAGAGTTTTTATCCCAATTATAAATTCCTTCTGGTTTTATTTATTCTTCTCCATAATTGAATTTTTGTCTGAAGTATGATAATGTCTTATCCTTTAGATGGCCATATGTCACAATTTTCCTGGGATAGTCTCAGATTATATCTATTGTCCAGGCATCCATCCAGCTTAGTATTTTTTCTGAATTTTATAGTTTTAAAAATAAGTATTGTCACTAATAGTTGCATAAAATAAGACAAGACAATTTTACCACAATAATATTCTTTCAGATCTTGTCACAGTTTTATCTAGTTCTTTTCAAGAGATACATGCATTAACATTATGGTTAAATCATAATAACCAGTCTCTTTTCAATATTTTCTACAAATAATATAGCAAATAGTACTCTTTCTTTCTCTCTTTCTCTCTCTCTCTGTTTTTATTGATATATATCAATTGTACAAAGAGTTGGTATTTCCATAGATGCATATAATGTACCTTGATCAAATTTTTCACTCCACTGTTTTTTCTTATCCTCTCTCTTCTTCCATTTGAAACAAATTTTAATAGGTTTCATGATTCTATTTCTACACATGTGTGTGAATTACTTCGATCATATTCACTCCCCTTCATTCTCTCCTTTCATCTCCTCCCTTGGACTGGTTCCAGCCCCATATCCTGTTTTACACTATTGCCATTCTTGTTGTTTTTAGGTTTAGATTACACAAAAAAGAGAGAACATGAAATATTCATCTTTCTCAGTCTATTTTGTTTTACTTAGCATGATGATTTCTAGTTCCATGCATTTTCTTGAAAACAACACTTCATTTTTCTTTATGGCTGAGTAATAATCTATTGTGGATATATACCACATTTTCTTTATCCAATGATCAGCTGATGAACACATAGACTGATCCAAAGCTTGGTTATTATGAATAGTGCTGCTATAAACATGGGTGTGCAAGTATCTCTATTGTATCCTAACTTACATTCTTTCAAATATATGCCCAGGATTGGTATAGCAGAATTATATGGTAGCTCCATTTTCAGTTTTTTGGGGGCACCTTCACACTGATTTCCATTAGTGGCTGCACTAATTTACACTCCCACCAGCAGTGAGTAAGAGTCCCTTTTTCCCCACATCCTTGCCAGAATTTGTTGTTTGTTTTTTTGATGATGGTTATTTTGATTCATGTGAAATAGAATTTCTGTTTCATTTTTATTTTCATTTTCCTTTATTGCTAAGAATGTTAAACAATGTCTTCATATGCTTATTGTCCATTTGTACTTCTTTTGAGAGCTATCTGTTTTATTCATTTGCCCATTTATTAATTGGATTTTTTATTCTTTTGGTATTTAATTTTTTGGAGCTCTTTCAAGAGAAACATACTGAATACTTACAGGCTAAACAGAATTTAAGTAAAGTTGAGAGTCCAATAGCAAGACAGTTATCTCTTCATGGGGAAATTAATACTCATGGCTGCACCAGATGTCCACTTAGGGTCTTAACCAATTCTTTGTGGCAGATGCCATACCATGGAAGATGCATGGAGCCATCAAATCACCAGTAGTTGAGTTCAGAAGAAAGATACAAATTGATTGTGAGTGCAACAAACTAATAACTACAATGTGCATAGGAATAAGCTTGTTGAGTATATAGATCTGTGCTGTTCAATAAGTAGTCACTAACAATTATTATTCAAATTAAAAATAGCTAAAATTATTTTAAAACTTCAATTCCTCAACCACACTCACCCCATTTTAAGTGCACAATGGACACATCTGTCAAATGGCTATAGTATTGAATTGCATGAACACAGACATTTCTGCCACTGCCCAAGTTTCCATTGAAAAAAGTTGGTATAAGGAACACTATGTAGTACCCAACATCAGAAATCCTGAATATATAAATCTAACATTAACAAAATTAGAGGAAGAAATAGAAGAGAGTACAATAATATGAGGGAAATTCAATGCCCCACTTTCAACAATGGATAGATCATCCAGACAGAGTACCAATAAAGAAACAGTGACTTGAGCAGCATTGCAGGTCAAACAGGCCTAACAGACACATGCAGTATATACTTCAAACAACTTAAAAGCAAAAAAAATCAAATAAGCTGATTTAAAATGGGCAAAATAGCCAAATAACCATTTCTCCAAAAAAGATACACAAATGGCCAAAGGGTAAAGAAAAATGCAAATTACAACCACAGTGATATGTCACTTTTACACTTGTTGGAATGGTAGTTATCAAAAAGACAAAAGATAGCTTGTGTTGGTGAAGTACAGACAAAAGTGAACTCTTATACGCTGTTAATGAGCATGTACATTTGTATAACCATTATGGAAAACTGGGTGGAGTTTCCTCAAAAATTAAACTGATCCATCAGTCCCACTGCTGCATGTGTATCCAAAGTATATAAAACCAGACTACTGAAGACTTATCTGCATTTCCATATTTATTGAGAATTATTCAAAATAGCCAAGATGGGGAATCAACCTAAGTGTCTATTAATGGGTGAATGGATAAAGAAAATGTACTACCTATATACAATAGAAACTAAGCAGCTTTAAGAAGAAATTCCTATTATTTCAGACAACATAAATCAACTAGAAGACATTATATTCAGCAAAAATAAGCCAGGCACAGAAAAACAAATACCACATGATCCCACATGATTTTACATGTGAAATATAAAAAAACTGAACTCATAGAAGTAGAGAGTAAAAGAGTGGTTACCAGATGCAGGGAGTTTTGGGTATTAGGAAGGTGTCAGTTAAAAAACAGAAATTTTAAGTTAGGATGTATAAGTTCAAGAGATCGACTATGTACCATGTGTGACTACAGTTAAAAACAACATAATGTATAATTGAAAATTGTTAAAGGATTATATTTTATGTGCGCTCTCCACAAAAGTAATGATAAGTAAGTTAAAGCATATGGTAATTACTTTGATTTAGTCCTTCTGTGATGTGTATATATACATAATTATATTTTATACAATATATATTCTACAAAACATTATGTATGTGTATGTATATGTGCACTCTCAAAAGCTACATAACTTCATTGAGTCCTATTCAATTTGGGACACAAGAATAGCTATTCTAATACAGAGTGATATCCATGCAAAAACATTGGGAAAAAATGATGAATATCTGAAAAAGTGCCAGAACCAAAAATCCTGCCTTGAGTAAAGAAGAACCAGTGAATTTGTAAACACAGAACTTGTCAACATTATTCCCATACTGCTTTGTAAATTGTAAAACGCCTGTGATGAAGTTGTGCCAAAAGCAAGCATTTCAAAGTAACAGTTTACATTGTGTCTCTCCATGCATTGACTGTATTTACGGTATCATGCAAGTAAGTATCGCAGAAATACCAGTGGGTTAGATTTTCCCAGCTGTACATCTCTCTATGTGAACACAGCTTATATTTCTTTCCTGTCAAGGTATTTCAAAGACAGCATTATAAAAAAAATGACTATCCAGGAGGTTGAATGACAGAACACCTGCTAATTTTAATATAACTGAAGAATTTTCAAAAGGATCCATCACATTTTCAGAAAAAGAGGAAAAAATAAATAAAATATTTCTTTGTTTTAAAAAAAATTCCAAACATTTACTTATTTTGTGGAACTTTTAGTCTTTTTCATCAAATTTGCTTGATAAAGTTATTTCAAAGGAGCTGTGAGGCTAACATACTGTTCCTTATGGGTTTTCATCTTTTAAGGTCTACACTTTAGTGTTTTTAGTGAAAAGACTGTGATAGGTGTCTGAAATTTTACTTGCAATACCAGTCACAGTGTAAACGTAGGTCACTGGAGCATCTTTAAGTAACTGCTAAATTAAGTTTTGCAATGAAAATAATGACCCTCAACATCTTCATAGGGTGATCATGAGTTTTAGGTAAAAAGTGAAGGTGTATAAAAAATAAGAAATGCTTATGTAAAAAGCATTCCATTTCCACCATCTGGAAGCAGGTCCTATCCCCAAACTAGACCTTGGCACGTAGTGGTCACTCAGTAAATATTTGTAAGTGAACAATCATCTCTTCAATAAATGACTTACTAGTAAGATTTGAGAACAATGGAATGAGATTATTTATTTTATAGTCTGTTCTGATGATATCTTTTCAAAGTCAATGAAACAGTGTGATAATTATGTAAATAATGCAGATCCAACAGTTAACTATCATCCAAAAAAGTTTTCTGCCCTTGGATCAATTTTTTTCATAGATTTAATTTAAAGAAATGCCAAACTATCCACTTTACACTTTTAGCAACTGTAAGATCAATAGAACTGAGACCCAAACAATAAAAAATTGGATCAGATAAAATAAGGTCAGATTAATCTTTTGGAATAAACTAGAATCTGTTAACAAACAAGGGTATGATCAAAGAAGCAAGGATCAGATGAGTCAGTCTAGTACCAAACATGAAAAAAAAAAAAGTAGGAGAGGAGTTTATACACTGAGAGGAAAAAGGCAGTTGACTGAGTAAATTTAGCAAAAAATCCATAAAAGCTAGGAAGAATATGTACCACACAGGGTAGGCAGCTAAGTTAGTGGTGACTAAGTCAATCTCTTCTAGATGTGATCACCTGAGAAGAAAGCACCAGTTAGATAGTTGGATACAAATGGAAAGTGGTTGTCAGATATTCTGGTCAGAAAATATAATTCCTCTAAGAGCTGAAAACCACACAGGAGCCAAGAGAATAATGAAGGATATGCAGCAAGTAAGCCACAAAATGAAGTCCAGGAGGGAAAAATGGGAACAAAATTCATGACTGGACAATGAACAATTGCCAAGACCATGATCTTATATCCTTTTAATGCAAGCCCGGGTCAATCTTCAGACCTGGGAGAAACAAGAATCAGAGGAGAGTTAGTCCAGTCTCTGGCTAAGATTATTTGGCTATAAGCCATTGGAAAATGCATTGGAAAATCTTTTCCAAACGATTTATGAAAAAAAGGAGATTTTATACAAGACTTTCTACTATCATTACAGAAATATGAGACAGCAACAAAAATAACCATGAGTTTTCTCACAAATATGAAAGGAAAGATCAAGAATAAAGACCTTCTAATGGGTTAATTTAAAATTTTCTCTAATTCACTTTTTTAACTTTGTTCTGAGGAACAAAACATTTACTAGAAGCTAGTAATAGCATCTTTATTTTCACATGCCCCAAAGCATAAGTTAATTAGTAGCATGCTAACAGATAACTTAATGCTACAAAAATGTATTTTTATTCATTTGTCCAGTGAAAGTCATCTCACCATGAGCTGAAATTCCCAGACCTTTATGCCCAACCACACTTAATCAGTAGATGGAGAAAAAAATCCTCAACTAGAGAAATATCTTGACTCATACTATGTGCATATATGAATAAATATTTGAAATTATAAATCAGATTTAAAAATTGTTAAATAAAATAGTATCTAACCCATTCTACCTTGACAAATACATGCCAGTACAACTCAAAAGGTTGGACTCAAATTTAGAATTCTCAGGTACTACCAATTTCCCTCTTGAGCTCAGAGGAATGGGAAAAAATTGACTTCTGAACAACAGGCCATAGCCCCTTCTCTTCTTATTCCTCCTTTCCACCCAAAATGTGAGGGGCCTCAAGTCACTTGGGTGGACTGCTGACCCAGGTCCAAGTTCAGTTCACTTGAAAATGTCTACCCTTTGCCTGCAGTTGGCTTAGGGACATATAGCTGTCCTGTCTACTCTGAAAAGGATAAAGCTTTGGAAGAAAGCCTGGACAGCCCTTAAGCATGAACTTAGGTTTATATGAGGAAGGAATTCCAGTGTCACTGTAACAGAAAGAGAAGTGTCACAGGCTCCTCTTGACTGGTGGAGTCCTCATCTTTAGCGAGGAGCACAGCCAAACAAGGGCCATACTATGACAAAACACTTACAAAAAAACTAACTTAAAGGGAGAAATTATTTATTTTGGCTCACAGTTTCCGAGGTTTCAGTCCATAGTCCTTGGGGTTGGTGGGGAGCATCATATGACATCAGAAGGAGCATGCGATAGAAGCTGCTGACCTCAGGGTAGACAGGAAGCAGAAGGAGAGACTACAGGAGCCAGAGTAAGATCAAGTCCCTGGGAACATGTTCCCAGTGACCTATTTCATTCAGGTAAGCCCCATGTCCCAAAGCATTCAGCACCTCCCAAATTAGTGCCACCAGCTAGGGTACTAATGAGTTTTCAATACATGAGCCTGTGAAGGGCATCTCAGATTCAGACCTAAAATAGGCCTAAAATAGGGTGATGCTTCTGAAAGCACTATCTAAACTGTAAAGCAATATTCAGATGTTAGTAACTATTACTGTGGCCAGGCATAAAAGGAAAGAGGAAATATTTCCAGTTAAAGATTAGTAAAATCCTTTTACAGTTCTATAGAATCTAGATTTTAAAAATGGAAAAGGTATTGACAATCCAAAATATGGACTGCATGGGACAATTAGAATTTTTGACCAGAGGAGTGTCAAAAACAAAATCATGAACTTGGGAGATTACTATGTGTTCTACAAATAAGTCATGGTCCAGACTTCCCAGGGTGAAGAGTTTATGCTCAGGGTAGTGTGAATGATGAATACTTGGTAGACTGATCAGACATTGTGGGAGGGGAGGTCAGGAGACTGTGTATGGATGCAGAGTAGTTGAATATCCATCTCAGAAATATTACCAGATACAATTAAATTATGACAGTCTGTATTTTCAGTTTCTGATTTTATATATACACATATCAAGCATAAGGTTAATTGTTTTAAACACCACTCTAAACTTCTTCAACATTTTGCATAAGAGGGATTCCTAT
Organism: Castor canadensis; assembly: GCF_047511655.1. Taxonomy (NCBI): domain Eukaryota; kingdom Metazoa; phylum Chordata; class Mammalia; order Rodentia; family Castoridae; genus Castor; species Castor canadensis. The sequence continues at coordinate 89,307,902 of NC_133394.1, forward strand.
GAATCCCAAGAAAAGAGACAGTGATGAATCTTTTGCCATAATTTATTTCCTCTGCCTTTTTTCTTTTCTCTGCTTTGTGAGGATGGAGGCCTAAGTTCAGTTCAGAACCTACTAAATGTGTGAACTTATGAAATTCTTTCACAAATCTGGGTCTTAAATTCCTCTTTGAAAAACTGGAGATAATCATGCCTATGTTACATATTTCATGGAGCAATATTATAATTGCTAAATTTTTTTATTCATTTGAGCACCATTTCTACTGCCAGTCATTCTTGCTTTCTCATTCTGTCACTTTCCTGCCTCCTTGCTAAAAATGGCATGTATGTGTTTTTGTTTTCTTATTGTTCTCATATTCTTGAAGAAATATACAAAAATTTAAAATAATGCTTTTTTAAAGATTTGCAAACAAATGCTGTGCAAGGGATTATGGAGTTGGAGGCAAAGAAATTTAGTCAACGATACAATTGGTCAAACACTGGGTCTGGGGTCGTATAACCTGAGCCACATATTTGTATCAATTTTTACTTGTAGTATGATTACAAATCATAACTCTTGAATAAAATTAATAGAATTCCTTGAGTATCTGGCAAAATAGTCCATACAGGAGTAATTTTTTATCTCATATGAACTCTCTCAATTCTTTATCCTCACTGTTGTTCTACACTTAATAAACCCTTGCACAAGCTTATAAACTAACTCACTGCCACACTGTTTCTACTCAGTTGCATACCTTTGAAAAGCAAATTTGTGACTTGCTTATCCTTGCAAACACCAGCACTTAGTGCTTTATCTTGCATGTAATACTTAAATACAAATTAGGTGTTGAATAAAATGTTGGGTGATTCTTTCCACAATAAATAAATTAATAAATAAATAAATGTCAACTTTTTCTGGATTCTATGCTCTATATAAATATATATCCGATGGAAACTACAAGGGTTTTAGCAGAACTAAAAAAGAGAAAAAGGAAGCTTAATCTAGACCTGAGAACCTACTGAAAGAAGTGACATTTGGGCTGATGCTAAAGGATGAAAGCACTTCATTAGGTAGTGGGCTGGAGAAATGATGGAGGCAGGATGTTAAAGGCTGAGAAGCATGCACAATGCTCAGAGAGGAGAAAGAACTTGATAAGTCACTTCTGAACACAGCATTGCAAAGACAGAAAGTATGAACATAGAGTAGTAAGGCGTTACACTACAAAGGGTGACAATGTCCCACTTAGAGAATGTTATATGGCATGTGACTTATAGTTTCACAAATCAGTTAGTAAGGGCTTTTGAAGGGTTTATGCAGAAAGACAACGTGGTCAGTGTACACATAGATTGAACATGCTTCTATGTGGGATTTGGATTTGAGAAGACAACAGGTAGAATGACCTTTAGCTAAAAGATATTATTGTAGTGTAGTTTGGAGGTGGTAAAAATCAGGGCAGAGGAAGGTTTTAGTGCAAGGGTCCATATACTAGAAAATGGTGTGAGATATTTAAGAGTGGAATTTGACCAGAGTTGAGGAATAACTGAATTTAATATACATGGAAATGTGCCAACAATGACTCATAGCTCTCTGGTTGGTTGATTATAAGCCAATGAGGTCATCAAAAACTAATGAAGAGGAAGCAGGTATATAAGGAAAGTGATGAGATTTTTTGAATATATTGAAGATAAATGCAGGCAAACTGCTATTAATACAGAGTGGGCAGTTGGCTATATATACTATGCATGGGTTAGGACAGATCTGGCTTATAGTTTTATGAGCATATGGATATCAGTTAAAAACCTCAGTACTGAAGGAAACTACCCAAGAAATACATAATGTGACATAAGCAGTGAGAACAGGACAGCACCTAAAAGAGGTATAGATGAAGAATTGCCCAGGAAGGAAATGAGAGAGCTGAGAAATCAGAAAACAAGTGGTTTGGAAGCCAGGGACTTTGAAAGTCTCAAAGACAAATGATTAACAAGATTGAATACAGAGAGATTAGATAATATAAACACTGGAAAATTTGAGGGGGTGTGAGAATTGAGATGCCTCAGTGACCTTTGCAAGAGCATTTTTCAGAAGACTAAAGGTGAGAAATAAATTGTAATGTATTAAATATTGAAAAAAAAGTAAAATCATGAGATAGTAAGAATAATCTGGAAAAGAGGGAGAGTTTGGATGAAAAGGGAAGCTAAAGAGAGTGGTAACAAAAAAGTGGCACAGGATTCTGGAGGGTACTTTTTTTCTTCATTAATGTAGAAAAAGGATTAAGCACTTATAGAAGTTGGAATGATGCTGGTAAAATTGTATTGATGTACTGAAAATAGCTAAATTATATTAAACATATATGCAAGTTCTGCATTGTTTATATGCATGATTTTATTTAATGTTTATGATAGCTTTATGCACAGTTACTTTTACAAAAGAGGATGCTGAGGTTTATAGAGATTAAGATAAACTGGTAATGGTTATAGAGTTAGTAAGGAATTGAGGTAGAGTCTGAGTGTAGTCAGCCAACTTTAAAAGTCAGAGAAATGGAGACTGAAGAGATGAGTGGGAACAAAGGCAAAAAAATAGATGAGATGGAGTGAGACCAAGAGAACAGGTGAAAGAACATTTAAGCTACCCTTAAAATGAAAGAGAGATGTAGCATTCTCTGAGACTGGGGTGGGGAATAGATAAAGAAAAAGCAAAGTTTGTAAACTCTGAAGAAGAAATTAAGGAAGAAAAGTTTCTTTGTATCCTAATTTTGTCAATGAAATGATGGTACATGGACCACAGCTTGGAATAAAAGGGAGAGTATTGAGAAACAAGGAAAGTGATGAAGATCTGTTGCATGTGCTGTAAGAAGGAGAAGTAAGAAGATTGGCCAAGTTCAAGTGAAACAATAACAGATGGCCTTGAAAAAGAATATTAGACAACATGGAGATATTTCTGCCACCAAGGCTGAGTTTCATGGGTATAAAGCACGAATGGAAAAATCTTTTCTGTAATGCGCCAGATAGTAAATACTAGAGGCTGTGTGGTCCTTAAGGTCTTAACTCTACCTTTGTAGAGAAAAAGCAACCATAGACAATATGTAAGTTAATAAACATAAAAGTGTTCCATGAACACTTTATATATAGACACTGAAAATAAAATTTCATATATTTTTATGTGTCATAAAATCTTTTGAATTTTTTAAGGATGTATAAAAGGCATCCTTACCCTTTGCAGGCTATAAAAAAAGCGATGGGTTTGGGTCAGAGTTTTCAGACCTCTGCATATACAGTATAGATGCTGGGCTGCATCTTTGATCTCAGGTTAGAACTTTGCTTATCTGTGGCATAGAAAATAGTATAAAGAGTAAAGAATATTGGTATACCAATCATTTACCTATTGTTCTTAGGTCACTTCCTACCTTTCCGTTCCTCTGCAGGGAGTGTTCTAGATTCTGTAGCTCACTGACTCTAAGTACATTTAGTCAATGGAAGGCACTGATGAATGGTAGGGGGGGAGGAGCAAAATGTTTATGCAATTAAGCTATCATTTTTCATCTTCAGATATATTTATATTCTTTATATTCTACTACATTATGCTAAAATTGTATCTCTAAAAACTATATTTCTCTTCTACCAAGTGCACCTACTAGACTTTCTAGATAGAGGGCACTAGGAGAAATCTGAAAAGCAGGAAAAGGGAGAGAAGTGAGTTCCTTCCCAATTGCTTTCTGTTAGTGTCAGTATTACCACAGTGGTGTGTTTTAATTTCCAAAGTGGCAGTTACTTCAGGTAGCAACTGATTTTAAGTTCCAGTTTTTTTCCACACTTTCAGAAACATCACAACTCCACAAAGGAGCTAGCTAGGAGATCTGTGTTCCAGCCCACAAGAGAGCTAAACTCCTGAGATTACATAGTAGCCAGCCGTCACTTCCTCTTCTGAGGATTAGATTCCAGACCTATATGACCCATCTTCAAGTTTCTAATGCCAGTACTCTCAATCCTTTTGCCCCCTAGGTCTGGGGTTAGTGGTTGCTTTCTTCACTTACTACTCAGGGTTTTCTCTTTTTTTTTTCAGTCCTCCAATACCAGATGGCCTTTATTAAATTTCCTCTGTTAAAAAATTGATATAGTTCTCTTTTTTCTGACTGATCCGATTATAAACACACCAGGGCTATTTTCCCCCTCGTGTTCTGCTTTCAGTGGTCTTTCTGCAAGCAGCTGTACCTCCTCCAATACCTTCTACACATACCCTTCCTTCATTATACCAGCTCTGCCAAACCTTCTAGCTTGTTCTAGTTCTAGTTTGGTCCAGTAGGCTCTGACTTCTGAACTATGAGAATAACATCCTTTCGTGCTTTCCTTCCAGCCCTAGGGGTGGTAACAACTTCCTATTTTTGCTTAATACTTGAGCTGTCTCACCTTCCTCTCTAACTTTTCAGCTCATCTAGCATATGTTATTAATTGTTCATGTTAAATTGCACGTGTTTTAGTATCCAATAGGGATTATGTTTTCTTTTTTTTTTATTTCTTTTTTCTTGGTAGTACTGAGGTTTGAACTCAGGGTCTCCTGTTTGCTAAGCAGGCATTTTACCACTTGAGTCACTCACCAGTAGTTTATGTTTTGTTGACTGTACCCAGATGGATATAGCCAGCAAAGGTACATTATAGATAGTTAGTCATAAGATTCAGTCTTAGTAGGAAAGAGAGAAACAAGAAAGGATCTATTAGGTTATGAGAACAGACAGAAATTATAGTATTGACAATATTTGTTGGGTCAAATAATAGCACCTTGTGAATAAAGAATATGTAAGATTTTGGTAATAGAGCAGTGTTTTTAACCTATTTTTATCAAACTTATTTAAGGAAATTTTATTTTTAATCTAGAAAACCAACTCAAACATTTAGAACAATAGTAATAAATCTGCTTCTTTATAAGTGCAATCTTAGGTGAACAGTTAGATTGTTATTTTCTAGTTCTATCAAATTGCCAATTAAAACATATTGAAAAGAAAACTGCTACCTGCTCTTACCAGATGTTCTGTGAAAATTCAGCATCACTTGATATCTATTAAGTCACCATAAAAAAGTAGCACTGGATCCCCAAGGTATTTCTCTTGCCAATTTTTAAAAAAATGAAACAAATTCTGTCTATCAAGATTATTATGGCTGCTTTTAATTAACTTTTTAGAAAGTTAATCATTTTGTTTTAAATTTTATTGTGGGATATCACTAACTACTACTAATACAATCAGATACTATATGTGTTAGTGAGCTTTCCATCCCTATGACAACATACCTGAGAAAATCACCTTTTAAAGGAGCAAAGATTTATGTTGGTTCATGGTTACTGAGGTTTCAATACATAATCACTTGACTCTGTCATTTTGGGGCCTACGGTAAAGTAGCATATCATGGCAGAAGGGTGTGGCAGAGGAAAGTTAGTTACCTCCTGACAGCCAGGAAGCAGAAAGACAGACAGCAAGAGAGAGAGAATAAGGGGCCAGGGACAAGATACAGTCCCCAGGGGTACACCTCCAAGGACCCACTCCCTTCAACTAAGTCCTACTTCCTAAGCATCTGTCACCTCCCAATAGCCCATCAAATTATAAATCATTCAATGCATTAATCTGTTGATGAGGTCAAGCCCTCAAATCCAATCAGATTCCAAAGTCCTACCTCCAAACACTGCTGCACTAAGGGCTAAGCCTTCAACCCATGAAGCTTTGGAGGACATTTCAGATCTATACCACAACATTGTAGTTCTGATTTTCTAATTCTTTAACAGGGAAGGCTTGAAGAAATTTTGTATTAATTGGCAGGTGACACAGTAACACCAATTATGTTATTAAATAAAAATTCCGTTCCTGAGTTGGGCAATTGCTTATTATTTATCTTTATTAACTTCTCTAAATCATTATACAAAGCAGATGACATGGTCTCCACCCAGCTTCCAGAGTACCAAATTTGCTTGCATTACCTTTGACTTTTTAATCTTTGTAGTTCTTTCTCTTTTCCCAAACCTACTCTTATGGATATATCCTAAGATTTACTCTGTGGACCTTTCTCTCTTTTATCTATATTCATTCAAGAGGATCTCATTTTTCTCCATGACTTTCCATATAATTCATACACCTCTGGCCATTCTAAACTACATCTTTAACCACTACATCTCTAACTCATACTTCCCTTCTGAAATCATACACATATGCCTAGTTGGCTGATATTTCCACTTACACATTTAACTACCAGAAACTGGACCGCTCTAGAAGTGCGCTCCCCATACATGCTTCACCTAGAGTCTACCTGCCTTCTCCCTGGCAGTAAATTCCTCTTTCTCGTTCCTCATCCTAAAAATTTCAGAGTCATTCTTGACTCCTCTCTCTCCCTCATATTTCATGTTAGATCAGGAGAACTGAGGCCAGATGGGCAAAATATTATCAAGACTCCATCTCAACCAATGTCTCAGTGTGGTGGCACAAACCTGTTATTCCTAGCTATGTGGGGAAGCACAAATGGGACCCTATCTCAAAAATAACCAACACAAAAAGGAGTAGAGGTGTGTCTCAAGTGGTAGGTAGGTAGCAAGTGTTAGGCCATGAGTGCAACTCCCAGTACCGGAAGGAAAAAAAAAATTCACATGCCTTTTGATACTTAGATGAGCTAAGAGGGTAGTTCCTTGAATCCCAGGCTTAGGGTTCTTACCTACATTAGCATAAAATGAAATGCATTTCCTAAAAAATTTACCAAAAAGAACAAATTTCTTTTAGTCTCAGTTTTGTTATCTAGAATGGCAAGAGATGTTGCAAAAATTGTAGGAGGGGTAATAAGATTAGAACTATTGACTGGGAATACTGACAATATTGTAAGAGTTTTCTCAAATACAAATATTACTAGATATGCTTATTGTTCTTCAAAAAATGTGCAAATTCTCAGCTGCATAGTTGTGTGCTTAAAAAGTGTGAATATAAATAGTTGCTAATTTAGAGGGGAAGTTGGCTCCTGCCTTGAGACCTATATGGATAGCATGCAATGGGGACTAAGAAGAAAGAAGAACTTGGGAAACTTCAAGTAGAATTCAAGTAAGGCTTTAAACAAGGTTTGGAATTTAGAAATGCACAGATTGTGAGGTAGGAGGGGGAATGGATCTTCTAAGCAAAGAAGATGAGAAATATTTTTAAAGTAATTGCAAAGATAAAGTAAGTCTTGTTCGGTCGGTTGTGGGTAGAGTTACGTAACAGTCACTAACCATAAATGTAAATTTATAAAAGAAAAAATCTTCATTTGTTTAAAGGGGAATTTTGAATCACATTATGATAATCTCTTTAGTACTTATACCAGTCTTGGGCTTCTTTGCCCTTAAAGCTACTACCAGCTCTCCTGCTCCCTCTGTAACGCAAAACACAAGTAATTGTTAGGCTCCTGCGTGAGCTGGCTGATATCTAGGTTTAGCCTTTAGCAAGCAGCAGCGGAGAAAGAACAGAAGGAAGGGAGATGCCAGGGAGCTCTCTGTGCTCTTGAGTTGTGCTTCTTCCCTTGTGGCTTCAGTGTTTCCAGACCCTCTAGACAGATCTAGGTGGTGCCAACTTCCCCAAGGTTATCCCTTCCCTGTCTCTGTCTTCTTCTGCTCTAGGATCACAGGGTTTTCTGATTTCTAATCCCTGGGTTGCCTCTCCAGCAACTTTGGATTTGGAACTTTATATTTCCTGTAAAATCAACTTCTTTTTTTAAATCCTCTCTGCTTGCAAATAATCAGAGTGTTGTCCATTTTCTTGATTACATCCTGACTCAGATGTTTCAGTAATTATTACTTTAGTATCTACAATGAATTAAACTGTGTCCCTCCTCTCAGTTTACATCTTAAAAACCTACCCCCAATACCTTAAAATGTAACTATTTGGAGATAAGAACTTGCAAGAGGTAATTAAGGTAAAATGAAGTTATACATATGGCCTTAATACAATATGACTGCTATTATAAGGAGAGACAGATTAGGACCCAGATGCAATACATAGGGGAAGAAGACTTTGTGAAGAATAATTGACACTAAGTAATTATTTCTTTAATGAATAAAAGGAGGGGAAAAAAGAACAAATATATAGATTATTATTCTGCTATGACAGCACTACTAAGAATATAAAATGCTTAAGTCAAACTCTTCCCCTCAGGTATCTCATACTTTAGTCAGAGAAAAAATAAATACTAGAGGTTAGAAAGGAATCAATAGTGAAGAACGAATAGACACTTCATGCCTCAGAAGTTCAGAGGAAGAAGAGGAAATGGTGCTGAGAGATGGAATTACTGAGGATATGTAAAAATAACCAACAAAAAACAGAAAAGAAAAACGCTAGAATTGCTCTGAATGTTTTCCACACTGCAAAACCATCAGTTTCTCTAGTATGAGATTTCATGTCAAAGCCTTACTGTCACAGTAAAAGAGGTACACTTTCAATACTCTCCATGAAACCAGGGACCAGCAGGAATTCTACCAGGTACTTCAATGATGACCACCTGCAAGATCCTCTAGGATATCACTAAATTTCTGGCCTTTGTGGTCTACTGGCCCGTCTGATGAAAAGAAAGAATCTCAGGACACCTAGTGTTCTGAAGTATGTTATTCCTGTCCCCTCAGGCTGACTGGAGTGCCCATCTGCCTTGGTTTTCAACAACTGCAAAGACACCCAGCATGAAGGGAATGAAATATCTACTGGGTAAGGGAGATTGTCAATCCTTAAAATGTTTGTCAGTTAGTACAATTGCCTCTAAGGATCTGAGGTAATTTTTATTCATTGTGGCAAAATATTTCCAACCTAAGTCCAAACATTTGGCAATTTCCTACAGAGTATAATTCAGTATCATTAAGTTTGATGACTTCCTAATTTTATCCACATTTTTAGATAATTATCACAGATTTTCATTCCTTAGTGACTGCTTTGTTTGCTAGATTTTCAGTTTATAAAACAATAGAGCAATATGTATGAATCCTTTTATCAAGATTGATTATTATTAATAAATATTTTAATAAACATATGTTTACATTTTAAATAAGCTAAATGTATTTCTATGTAATGTTTGTGGCTCTATCAAAATACCAAAGGTTTTTAAAACTAAAATAGCAGTTTTGACAGTAGTTTTAGGGGGACAGAAGTAAGTCATTTCATATTTCAAATTGAATCACTTTCACAATTCATTTCATTCTAAACATTATACCAACAGTAAGTTTTTTCAGAAAAAGTAAACTTATGTTTCCCTAAGCTGAATAAAAATTGGTGAAATGATGGACTATCATCTACTGAAGAGTAGCATGACTTAACTGCTTTAATAGATTCAGAATATTTCTAAAGTCACTAAGAAATCCTTTAAAAACTTTAAGTGCAACTGATTATCTAAAACAAGTTATCCTAGAATCAATTAAAATTTCATTAAGCATGTATTCACCTTTTCAAGAATATGTTTTCAGGTTCTTATAAATATTGAATCTAAGAGCCTTGGAAGGGCCATAGACTGATTTGATGTCCATCCTAGGATGTCTTTGAAAAATTCTAATTGCTCCACAAGAACCTTTAAACAGTAATAACTTCTATCTGAGCCTCCAATAGGAATAGTAACCTCAAGAATAGTCTCCTAAAGTCCACTAGGATGACTGTGTGATGATGTGAATGCTAAAGACACATTCCGTTTTCCCTAAATTTGATAAAAACTTGTTTGGTTCTATCCAACCCAGGTTAGGCTATCCAATTGTAGATCAAAAATGATACTTATTAAATGACTCCATCTGCCTAACATGATGTTACTTATCAGTGACCAAGACAGACAGGAGGCTGCCATCAGAGGACTTACAGTCCAGCAGAGATGTTGTACACTGAGCAATGAATTAAACTATGATGAATTCATTCATAAGTGACAGAATGTCACCTATGTAACTGAAGCAAAGCCTAGCACTAACCTCCCTAATCATGGCCTGAATGGAAGGTGGCAACCCTAATTCACACATTACCTTTCAGGATAATTTGGGTTTTTTTTTTAATAAACTACCAAAATGATTGCTTCTTGAAAGTCATTTTTCTTCCATTAACTTAAATTTTCACTGAACAACATTTTTAAAAATCTTTCAATTTTAGAGAAGGGAAGTTCCTTTAGAGATTTCCTTAACTTTATTCCTGGAACAAAGGACCAGAGAGTTAATTCCACCTGGTAATGATCATAAAGCGAGTTAGAATCAGATCTGTAACTAAAATCCCAATTGTTATTCTCATGTTCTTTTCATGATTACATACAGATATTTTTTAAGTTGTCTTTATATTGTTGCTCTCAAGCAAATATGCTAATGACCAACAACAATAAACAGAAAATTACTATTGCTCATGTTATTAGTTAGAATTCTAGTATGTAACAACTACAAATTTTGAACTTAGTGGGACTGAGAATCTTGATATTAAAAGTAATAATAAAATTAATGTGGATTTGAGTCATAAATTTTCAGGGCTAGTAAGAAATGACTATAAGAAATTAGAATGTACATTGTTATAGCAAAATGTATTTAAATATGGCTCTAATAATGACTCAGTAACAATAACCCCATTCTTCCTTTTTTAAAAAAAAGTATGGAAAATTTCAAGAATTTGCATGTCATCCTTGCACAGGAGCCAAGCTAATTTTCTATGTATCATTCCAATTTTAGTATATGTGCTGCTGAAGTGAGCACTAACCCCAGTTTTTCCAAGTACAGTTTGATCTCAAAGCTTTGTAACTTCTTTAACTATTTAGCTGACATACACAACCAACACATGCACACAAAAAAGTGCAAGGAATTCTTCCTACCACATTATCTTAACACAGTTGTTCTCCTGTAAAGTAAGCACAGACGTTTCACATAAAACCCACTAGAAAAATATTCTGTAGGAATACTGTACTAACTAAAGGCAAATTCAGATGCCTGTCAAGGAAAGGCCACAGACACGAATTCTCCTGTGTGTCAGCATTCTGCCGCCCAGGTTCTTTTCACAGTGGATTTGCATACTCTGAGTCTTGTGCAAGACACATCACCAAAGCCTTTTATTTCCCTACATCTCTTCTTCATTCATGTAAGAAGTCATAGAGTAATATGGTGGACAGAATCAATGAAGTGATTCATTCCATCTGCATGAGAAGCTATTTTACTCACTTATTCAGCAACAATAAACCACAGCCAAGCATTAAAATGAAACACTTCCTGTCCTCAATCCCATCTCACACACATACAAACACAAACATGAACACGCACACACATACACACACCAAGGAAAGCTTTAACACTTGTATTTTTATTGTTATTGTTCTTTCAAAAAAAAATAAGATGAGGGCAGGCAAGAATGAGCATCTTTCACATTCTACATTTTCAGAGTGAGTATCCAATGCAGCTTTCCATGATAACTAAATTTATTATTAACTGTGTATTTCATGATGTTAGTGACAATATGTTAATGTGATTTTTCACGTCCTCCTGCAGTGAACAGATGGCTCCTTTTACTTTACTTTCCACATCAAGTGTGATTATTTCTTGGTGCCAAAAGCCACCTGCCGCTCCTCGGTCTCCAGTCTAATTTTTTATGTTGGTAAAACACAGCAGGACTTGTTATCAGTTGGATGGCATCTTAATAAAAGGAGACATGCCAACATATTGACATCATGTTCAAGGGGAAATTTCAGCCCCTTCAAACCCTTAACCCCTTTTCCCCACCCCCTTTCAAAAATGAGGGAAGAAAACAAACAAATAAATAAATAAATAAACTGCAAAGATCCTACCAGTTTCAAGATGTTCGATTACAATCATTGGGCCTAGAGCCAGGATGCTGAATTGGCCTCCCTTTGTTCCTAAACCGAAGCACCTCACTCAGGCCTCTGATCTTTCATCCTGTGTAATGATAATTAGCTGTAACATATTCCAAAGTCAAATGTAAGCAGGAATACATTAACATTGAGATCAGTGTCAGGGCAATTTTCACTGGGAAAATGACAAAGAAGGTGCATGTGTTGGTGCGTGCACATGTGCGCGCGCACACACACACACACACACACACACACACTCAAAAATTTCAAGATTCAAACATTTGTTAAATCACTTTCAGACCCCTGAATATTAAACTCATTGGCTGGTCTGTCATGAGTGTTTACCTAGAATGCCAAGGCCTCCTAATGCGGAGGCAGTGACTCCCACAGCCCGTGCTTAACAGAGAAAACATGAGTAATAAACCACGGTAGCTTGCTTTAATTTTTCCATTCTTCATTAGAACAAAGAGGGATAGTATGTTAGGTGATTTGTGGTCCAAGAAGAGGTCTTCCAGGCGATTGGATGGCATGGCTCTCAACAGCTGGTCCAGCACATTTGGGAACAGCATGCAGAAAAATGCATCAGTGTTTTGAAGATTACCAACTGTGAAGATGCATTGGTTATCACACAGTCTAAAAAATCAAATTTCCTCACCATGAACAATATAAATAAATGCCCTTATGATCAGGCTACATACTCTTAAATTTAAGACTAAGGCAAGTCCCAACTTGCTGAACTGTCCCATTGATTCTCACTGTTGAGATGAAAAAAAGGAGTGACATTCTTGGATATTTGAAATTTCTGGTTAAAAGCCAAGAGTAGTACATGCAGTTGGCTTCCTAGGGTTTATAACTTTATTAAAAGCAGAAGGATATGTCTACAATAAAAGTGCAAGACACAATAAAAACGATTTATAATTAATGGGTTTTTTGGGACAACCAACTGCATCTAGATTATTCTACTACAGAAGCTCTCAGATCGATGTTAACTTGACAGTGCCTCTTTTTTTCTTATGCTTTTCAACTCTTTGCCCAAACAAAGAGACCTGTACAAAAGTAGATTTTTATTAACTATGTTTTGCAACTTCATCAGCTTTTTATTTGCATTAATTTTTAAAATTGCTACAGATGTTGAAAGTCATTCCAAGTTTCATGTGTTAAAAATTTGTTTCCCAGGGAGGTATGGAACTTTTAAGAGAGAGCATAATGGGAAGTCCTTAGGTTGTTAAGGGTGTGCCCTTGAAGAAAAGCACTGGATCCTGGCCTCTCCCTTTATCCTCCTTTGTTTCCTGGCCATGAAGAGCATTTGCACTTCCCACCATGGCCACCCAATACCCCTCCAGATGCCCAAAGCAATGGGTCTGCTTGATCATGAACTGAAATCTCCAAAACTGAACCAAAATTAAACTTCCTATTTATAAGTTAATTATCTCAGGTGTTTTGTTATAGTGACAGAAATCTGAATAAAACACCAACATTTTATTTTATAGATTTGCAAGCATACAATTTGAAAGAACTTTATCACCAACACCATTGTATCTTCCATATCCATTACACATTTAACATTTTATTATGCAAGATTCATTATCTGTCCATCAATCCATCCTTTCCTCTATTCAATTCATCTTCACATATTAGATTAAAAAATCAATAACCAATACTCCATCCAGAAAGCACAATTAATATTGTCTTGACTCTATCAGAAATACTTAATAAAGCAGGAACCATAAATTATGCTGTTCATTAATTCATTCAATTAATATTTTTTGAGTTCCTAGATTTGGCCCAGGTAGAAAACATAAGATTAAATAAAATAGTATACTTCTCTACCCTCACTGACTATGTAGTGGGATTGAAAGGAAAAAACCCCAGATAATTAAATAAATTGCTCTCTAAAACATGATGTCCACAGGAAAATGTCAATAACAGCAAGTAAATGTAGCTGGTATGGTTCTCAATTTAAAGGTTGTAATGAAGGCAAGAAGAATACTTTATGCATCACTATATATTATTGCCTGTAATAAAGGTTGGATATAGCAATCTCCCAAAACATGTTTGTCAAGTTCTGAATGGATGAATTTTAAACTTTACAATGTGAATATTATTTAAAAGTTTTTATACTGAAAAGTAGCTACTTTGTAGAAGAGTAACCTTAAAGGTAAATAAGTAATACATCTCTATTTTTAACAATCCCATATTAAAAGATTTTTTGAAGGAAACATCCTAATTGGGCGAGGTACTACTCTAAATAGTATGTTTACCTTTAAAGCATTTACATTTGTATAAATATAATACAAATGAAGTAATTTCTTTGTAAAGATGAATGCACAAATAAGTTAGCACCAACAAATACTTCAGAGGTACTTAATTAGAATACAGAAAAACTACTCTAGACTTATCAAAAGTATAGTGGTATTAGTTTAAGTTCCTTGGTTTTTCTGTCCATTTGTTTGTTTAAAGTATTGTCAACTTTGAGTTTGTCAGTGTTGGTTAAACTCATGCTTTACAATTACTCTAATAAACTGAGTCAATTTTCTAAACTAAATTGAGATATTTTTTATCTGATTATTTAATGGCTACCATTAATTTTCAGTGAAACTATGTAGACCAATTCTTTATGAACAGAATTGATGAACTGATGACTTTATAATTATGAACTTGTGTTCAAACAAATAGCTTAAAGTATTCTCAGACTCAAAAACTAATGAGAGTGGGAACATTTGTTTGCATATGTTGGTGTGACAGGGAAGAGGGGATTTAAAGAAGAAACCTTGGGTCAAATCTTTATTGTGTCGATTAAATGTTTACTACCACCAAATGTTTGGGAAAAAAATTTGAAGCAATTTAAATACAATCTGTTCCATGCAAATTCAGATATGGTATGATAAACTGGCATACTGGCTCTGATAGAATTTTTTAAACTGAAGGAAGATACAACCAGGAAAATGTATACCCACTGCTAATTATTTCTATCCTCTACTACTAAAATCGGCTGATTGTTACCTCTGTTTCTCTGACTGACTTCATATTTCTTCAAGGGTTTGCTTAAATTGAAAATATGACCTAGTTAAAATACTGAAATGACAATATTATGGTTAATTTTATGTTATTTTTCATCTTGTTCTGTTGGTTTCACTAGGAATAAAGGGGCCTCATCCCATGACTAATTAAGTATAGTCTATGCCTTAATGCAGAAAACAAATATTCATTGAGTAAATATTCAATAAATTTTAGCTAGTGATCAAATAAATCTTTATTCACCAACATTACAATTAATCCTTAAAAATTAAGTTTTCATTCAGTGTATTCTCACTCTGACCAAAACAGAGTTAAAAGAGGTTGGATTTACCTTCTCAATCTGAAACAACTAAAAACTGAACAAAATGTATGAAACAGTTCACATAATTCACAAAACATATATTAATCATTCATAAAATGCTGCATATCAGGCAGTGAGGGCAGTGATTCCTAAGAGGTGAGAAACCTCTTGAAGAAATTGCCTTGAGGTTTTAAGGCCACATCACAAGAACCTGGAGCCAGGTGCACCCAGTGGAAACCTATGGCAGGAGGTGGAACTGAGCAAGCAGAGAAACTAAGGAAGGCTGTGCCAGAGATGCACTGGAAAGAAGAGTTACACAGGGAGAGAACTCTGGAGAGCTCTTCAGAGGGTCCCCCGTGAGTATTCATTTGAGCATTGATCACTGCCTGTGTGAAGAAATTGCTTGAGATTGAGGAATCATGTTGTATAGAGATAACAGTATCGAGTGTTGGCCTGGGACTGGGAGCAGTGACTGCTCCCACCAGACACAAAATCTTCATTTTTTTCATGGCCACTGGGTAGAATACCCAGAAAAATCTCTTTGCCCTCAGAATAATTAGCTCTAGACTGAGCATGACCCTTGTTCCACCTAAGGAATCTTAAAAACAAGATCTAAAACTGTTTCCAAGTAACTTATATACATCTACATTTCTTTGTAGAAATACAAAAGAATTCAGTACCAAAGTAAGTATAATTCATAATGTCTGACGTTTAATTACAAACTGTCAGGAATGCAAAGAAGCAGGGACATACAAACTATAATAATATATTAATCAAAATTGAACCAGAAATGACACAGATGTTAGAATTAGCAGAAAATAGAATTATAAGTTATTTTAACTATTAGCCATGTGTTCAAAAGTTAAGGAGGTACTTTAAAAGACCCAACTGGATTCCTAGGAATGAAAGCAAAGCTACATGAGAAGTAAAAAATACACTGAATAAATTAACAACAGATTATACACTGGGAAAGAAAAGCTTAGTGAACTTGAAGATATAGCAATTAGAAACTCTGAATTTAAGCACAGGGAGAATAGATAATTATAATGAGTAGAGCACCAGAGAGCTTATGAGATAACTCCAATGTGTGTAATTTGAGTTCTTAAAAGAGAGTAGAGAATAAAGCATACTTGAAAAAAATAACGGCCAAAGTTTTCCAAATTGATGAAACCTGTAAACCTACAGATTTGAGTAACTCAATGAAACACCAAACAGGAAATATATATATATGTATATACATATATAGATATATTACATCAAGACACAGCATGATGAAACTGACCAAAGCTGTTGATAAAGAGCAAACTGTACAGGTAGCCAGAGAAAAACAAAACTCACACCTGCGACAGCAAAAGATGTCGGAGTAACGGCTTCAAGGCTCAAAGTTTTAAAAAGAAAAAAAGTCAATTAAGATTCTATGTCCGGAAAAATATGGCTTTAAATATTAAGATAAAATACTTTCCAGATGTTCAAAAATTGAAATAATTCATTGTTTAAGAAATGTTGAGGGATATCTCACAGGCAGAAAGGAAATGATAAGAGAAATACAGATCCAGACAAAAAGAGCACTAGTAGCTGTCATTGCATGGGTAGATGGTTTATTTTAACTTAAATCACCTTAAAAGATGAAGGTGAGGCTGGGGGCGGGGCTGGGGCGCTGGAGCGGGTGAGAGCCCTGCCAGTTAGGGGCAAAGGTCACCTGACGCAGCCTGGCGTTGGCTGCGTGTCCCTCCCCCAGCGCCGCCATCACCTGGGAACCGGTACCTGAGTTGCTGAGAGAGTCGACTGACTGTTTCATGGCAGCCCCAAAGGAAGCGGCTGTGGGGCCTTTGGTCGGGGCGGTGGTCCAAGGTACCAACTCCACTCGCTTCCTGGTTTTCAATGCAAAAACAGCAGAACTACTTAGTCATCATCAAGTGGAATTGACACAAGAGTTTCCAAAAGAAGGATGGGTGGAACAAGACCCTAAGGAAATTCTTCAGTCTGTCTATGAGTGTATAGCAAGAACTTGCGAGAAACTTGTCGATGTGAATATTGATATAGCCAACATAAAAGCTATTGGTGTCAGCAATCAAAGGGAAACAACTGTAATTTGGGACAAGTTAACTGGAGAGCCCCTCTACAATGCCGTGGTGTGGCTGGATCTAAGAACCCAGTCTACTGTTGATGCTCTTATTAAAAAAATCCCAGGAAATAATAACTTTGTCAAGTCTAAGACTGGCCTCCCTCTTAGCACTTACTTCAGCGCAGTGAAACTTCGGTGGATGATTGACAATGTGAAAATAGTTCAAAAGGCTGTTGAAGAAGGTAGAGCTCTTTTTGGTACCATTGATTCATGGCTTATCTGGAGTTTGACAGGAGGAGTCAATGGAGGGATCCATTGTACTGATGTAACAAATGCAAGTAGGACAATGCTTTTCAACATCCATTCACTGGAATGGGATAAAGAGCTCTGTGACTTTTTTGAAATTCCAATGAATATTCTTCCCAAAGTCTGGAGTTCTTCTGAGGTCTATGGCCTAATGAAAGCTGGAGTCTTAGAGGGGGTGCCAATATCTGGTTGTTTGGGGGACCAGTCTGCTGCATTAGTAGGACAAATGTGCTTCCAGGAAGGACAAGCCAAAAACACGTATGGGACAGGTTGTTTCTTACTGTGTAATACAGGTCATAAGCGTGTATTTTCTGAACATGGCCTTCTCACCACAGTGGCCTACAAACTAGGAAAAAACAAGCCAGTATATTATGCACTGGAAGGTTCTGTTGCTATAGCTGGTGCTGTTATTCGTTGGCTAAGAGACAATCTTGGAATTATAAGCACCTCAGAAGAAATTGAAAACCTTGCTAAAGAAGTAGGTACTTCATATGGGTGCTATTTCGTCCCAGCTTTTTCAGGGTTATATGCACCTTATTGGGAACCCAGTGCAAGAGGGATAATCTGTGGTCTCACTCAGTTTACCAATAAATATCATATTGCTTTTGCTGCATTAGAAGCTGTTTGTTTCCAAACCCGAGAGATTTTGGATGCCATGAACCGTGACTGTGGAATTCCACTCAGTCATTTGCAGGTAGATGGAAGAATGACCAGCAACAAAATTCTTATGCAACTGCAGGCAGATATTCTTCATATTCCAGTAATTAAGGCTATTATGCCTGAAACAACTGCACTGGGAGCTGCCATGGCAGCAGGAGCTGCAGAAGGAGTAAATGTCTGGAGTCTTGAACCTGATGATTTGTCAACAGTCATGATGGAACGATTTGAACCACAAATTCAGGCCACAGAAAGTGAAATTCGTTATTGTACATGGAAGAAAGCTGTGATGAAGACAATGGGGTGGGTTACATCTCACTCTGATGAAAGTGGTGATCCTACTATCTTCTCTAGTCTACCCTTGGGTTTTTTTATAGTAAGTACCATGATAATGTTAATTGGAGCGAGACACATCTCAGGTATACCATAATTCCAACAATGGATTCCCAAAATGTAAAATTTTTCTCATAAGAAAGAATCCATCACTTCCATGTCTTCATATGATGACACTCTTATAGGCTTTGATTTTTATTTAAAGACCTCTTGCTACATGACTCATGAGAATCCTACAAGTAGACCTATGGCTTAAAATAAAATACATAGAAAAACATTGCAGAAATATGTGTGTTTTTTAACATTAGTAGCAAAAGGTGCCATAACATCCTGCCCTACTTCCTGCAAAATATAGTGCATTCAGTGTCTTTCCATGGAATCTTTCATCAAGCATAATCATTCGTGAACCAAAATTTAGTTCCTTGTGTGCTCACCACACTTCATTAAGAGCTGAAACTAATCTTCTAAAACAGAGAAAGATTTTTGTTGTGGTGGTGATGGTGGTGTTTTTTGAGGGTAGGGGGCAGTACTGGGGTTTGAACTCAGGGCCTCATGCTGCTAGGCAGGCACTCTACCACTTGAACCACTCTGCCAGCCATTATTGTTGTTATTTTTTATTAATCCCCAAATCTCTACATTTTAGGGACACCACAACGTCTTCACAATGTATAATGGAAACGCTGCCAAATTCTTACATAGAAATTTATTATTCTCATAAAAAGAAATAAAGTTAAAAAATTTATTATTCTCATGGCTTAGATATCTTGCCAAAAATATTTGCCAAATGGATTTTTTTCAAACATTTTTCCATGGTCTGTAAATTCTATAGGGAGAAAAGCACTATGTTTCAATCCCTAGCACCAAAAAACTTAAAATAAAAAATAAATGTTAAGTATATATCATATGGTGATTTACAAAAACATTATGATTTCAACAGTATAGTTCAACTTTTTATTTGTGTTAACTAGGTGTATGCTGGAAAAATTTAAAGCTGTTGAACTCCAGCAAACGCTGTTTTCATGCAGGAAGAAAATGACTGTTCAAACAATATTATATGGAACGTGAGCGTGTGTAAAAAAACAGTAGCAAAAAGATCAGAAGAGGATATGGAAATATAATTTTCAGGTTCATATGCAATGTAAGATGTGGTATAAATGATATCATTTGAAATTATACTGAAAATTAAAGATAAGTGCTATAGATCCTAAAATAACAAAACAGAAAGGTATAATTAATAAGCCAGTTAAATATATATTAATAAAATATATATTAATAAAAATATTCAATTAATCCTAATTAAAGTATAGACAGATTAAAAAGAACAAAGAATAGATAGGAAAACAAAAAAGTATAGCAGGAAACTGTATATAAGCCTAACTGTACTAAGAAGCACATTAAATGTAAATGGTCTAATTACTGCAGTTAAAAAGATGATCAGATTAAAAGCAAGACTCCAATATGCCTGCCACCCAGAAAATGCTGCATATAAAAAGAAAAAAATAGATTCAAAGTAAAGTTATAGAAAAAAGATGTGCTGTGTTAAATTAGTCAAGAGAAATCAAGTGACTATAGTAATATTAAAAGGTGATATAGAAAATAGAAAACAATATCCCAAATCAATACAACCAAAAGTTCTTTGAAGTATCAATGAAATGATAAAGTTTTAGCTAGACTGACCAGGAAAAAAAAAACAAAAGCCATCAGTGTCAGGAATATGAAAAAAGACAAAAGTCATCACTGTCAGAAAAGAGAATGATTTCATAAAGGGTCCATGGGATATTAAAATTAGGGTGCAGGAATATAATGGAAACTTTATGCTAGTAAATTTGACAATTTGCTTGGAAATACAAACTACCAAAGCTCAAGAAAAATAAATAACCTGAAATGACCCTATAACTCTCAAAGAAATCAAATTTCTAGTTTTAAAATCTCCCCACAAAGAAAAACCCAAGCCCAAGTAGCTTCAACAGAGACTTCTTCTTCCAAACATGTAAGGCAAAAAACTAAAAGAAGGGAACAAAATTCATTTTCAAATTCTATGAGGCCAGTTTTCCAGCATTATCCTGGTTTCAATACCAGAAAAAAAATTTTACAAGGAAAATCAACAGGACCAATGTCCTTCATAAATATAGATAGAAAAATTCTAAACAAAACTTTTGGCAAAATTTATTTAACAATATATAACAAGGATAATATATCATGGTCAATGAAAGAATGTAAAGATAGAATAATAATGAAGTGTAATTAGGGAAGTCTATTAACAAACTAGACAAGAAAAAATGCATGAGATATAACTGCATTAACTCAAATGCCTAATATTAAAAATACTAATCATAACCAATGTTGATAAAGATGCAGAAGAATTGTATCATATCTTACTTATGGAAGCATAAAATGGTATGAACATTTTGGAAAACAGTTTGACAGTGTTATACAAAAGTAAGTGTATATATTATTCTAGCTATTTTCCTAAGAAAAATAAGAACATATGTCTGTACAAAGATTTGTTCTTAGCACTTATTATAACCCAAAACTGGACTCAGCTGACATGTCCATCAACAGATAAACAGATAAACTTATGATCTATCCATTCAATGGAATACTGCTTAGCAACAAAAAGAAATTATTGATATTCACATAACATAAATGAATTTCAAAATAACTAAGCTAAGTAAAAACAGCCAAAGGAGTTCATATATAACATATGGTGCTGTCCCTGTAAAATTCTAGAAAGCAAAAACTATTGTACAATGACAGAAAGTAAATCAGCAGCTGCTCAATGATGAATGATAGGATGAGGTAAGAGACATGCTGATGAAAGGGCACAAAGAAGATGGAGAAGTGACCAAAATATTTATTATATTAATTATGATGGTTTTAAGACTGAATACCTGGGGCTGGTGGAGTGACTCAGGTGGTAGAGCACCTCCCTAGCAAGATGTGAGACCCTGAGTCAAACCCCAGTACCACCAAAAAAGAATTAATGCTTGTCAAAATTTATCAAATTGAGTGCTTTATGTGCAGTTTATTAAATGTTAATTATACATCAAAAAACATTTTTAAAAAATGATGTTCAAACTGAATGAATATACCCAAAGTTTGCTCAAGTAGTAAGTCTTTTTTGTTCTGTTATTATGCATAATATCAATGAATGCTCACTGCCTCTATAGTTGGCTCGTGTGGGGTGTGCCAGCTCTCTGAGCTGTATTTGAAGTCATTTGTGTGATTAGGCTGGAGAAGTACATGATAATGTCTTGTATCATTTAAAACAAATTAACTTCCCATTTCATTTATTTGGTTATAATTCTCAGTCTGTGACCTATTGCACATGATTATGAAGAATTACAAACAAAGATATCATTAAAAAAATCAGGCTAAAAGTCCTCAAACTCAGCTTCTTATTCTCACTCCTTCCATATACACACTCCTGTGACTATCAGTTTTCCTTTATTTTATGTCTTTGCCTTCATCTCATTTTCATAATCTATCTCATATATTATTGGTAAATTACAGTACTTTGCCCCAAGGCTATAAAAGAGCTTCTGTATATTCTATTATAAAATTAGCTAATTAATAATTTCTCTATATTGCCACTAAGCAGAACGACATGATTAAATGACGATTATGGGGTCTTACTGCATGCATGCTATGAAACAGCAAGTCATCATTTCATGTCAGGCATATGTGTGAGTGAGGAAGAATGAGCTGGAACACTAAGCAGGAGCATGAAAAACTCCAATGACACATTTTGGAATCAAAGCAATTCCTAGCTGGAAGAGGGAGTTAGGTAGGGAGAAGGAGAGATGAAAAGACAGAGACAGATCAGAGACAAAAGAGAAAGAAGGCCAGAAAGGGAAAGGAATTCTAAAAGTACACACAGAGAAACAAGATGCATTCTTAAATCTAATTTAAAGACACCCTATGTGAATATCATGTAGCACTAGGAATGGCAACTGTGCTTATTAGACTTTAGAAAGATCAGTATCTCCCCCTCCTACTCTGCTAAGAGTGCTAAATTATTGTTTGTGCTTGATTTCTGGTGTTCATATTATCATAGTGATATAAATACTCATATCCCCCAGGGATGCTGCTGTTTCCCTCACAGGATGCTTCAATGCATGAGTCTAAATGTTACATTAAATAATACCCATTTAGGTAGAACATTACGCACCAAGTCTATGACTACTAGATATGGAGTATCTTGCGTCTGTGCCTTCTAAAAAATGATTTAAAAATCACTTAAAAATATGAACTAATCAGATCCCCTAGGGTAATCTTCCTGCAAAGTCTAGAGTAAATACAATATTATCTCAGTCAGTCACCTACTTTAACTTCGCACTGAAATCATGGCTCTATAGTCTATTCTGATTGTTTCAATCAAAACAAAATGAATAAACTTAACAAACTTAATATTTAAATATCCTACATAGCTCCCATCAGCAACCTTTATGGCCCAATTTATTTGAGCTTGAAGAAATGGCATGTGATCCTTGCCCTATTTGTGTTTAGCATATATTACAGTTCATTATCATGTCAACTCTCAACAAACTGATTTATTTAAGAAAAAAGAAAAGGAAAGAAGGCTTTGACACTTATGGGAGGGTAAGTATAGGCCAGTAAAATTGTGTTAATTGCCTTATATTAAACCATCTGAAATTCAGTTCATTGTGAACAATCCACAAATCCATCTTATATTCAGTCATCAGGCAATGTTTTTAAGTATCACAGAAAAAACCAAGTTTAGAGAATATTCAAAAGCCAAAAATAGTAAGGAAACACTATATATCTATATTAGCAACTTCAAAGTATCAGGCAAAATCCAGAACAAAAACATTGTAACAACTGTAGATAAGGACAATTTTGCTTCATCTAGCTTTTCCTCTGAACTGAGGTAAGCAATCTGCTGATTTGCACCTCCATGTCTCTACCTCAATACAGCTTCAGTAATATGACCAGAGCTGTGGGTGAGTAGATACCTTCATGAGGGAAGCTTTAATTAGCCTCTCTGTCTTTCTCTCTCCTGTTGTAAGATACATGCCTTACAACAGACATGTGATACATGCCTGAGGTCCCACCTACTCGGGATGGGAAACCTAAGAATAGGTAAAAGGATCCAGTCTAAGGGCCACCCTGGGCAAAAATGCAAGATCCTATCTGAAAAGTATACTAAAGCAAAAAGACCTGAGAACATAGCTCACATGGTATAATGCCTGTCTAGCAAATGCAAGACCCTGAGTTCAAACCCCAGTACCACCAAAAAAAAGTAGTATTCTCAAAAACTAATGTTCTCAAAGAAAACCCCCAAAACTACTTTCATCTCAGTCAAAAGAAATCGGAATTGGATAAAGCTGGAGAAATCATCTAGTCCAAGATTTCCTAAAACATAAAAGTAAGTAAAACATTTGGATAACTTAATATTTGTCATAAATATATATTGGAAAAATGATTACAACATATGTTTTTAGATTTTAATGTTCTTTAAGCTTCACCCAGCTGATAGCACTTCTCTTAGACTTTACTTCACACAATGTTGTGATATACAACATGAAAGTAAAAGACAAAAATAACTTTTTATCAGTGACGTTTACTTATGAAACTTAGAGTTGTATCTTGGCCAATCAACAACTTGGGTCATACGCACATACTTTCTATAAACACTTATGATTTTCATGGCAATTAAGCCAGACACATTCCAGAAGATTCTGAGCTATAATAAAATTCTCTATTCTGTAGTGATTTTCCATTTATAAAAAAGTTATGTTTACATATTTTTTGGGAAGTCATTTCCTTAGTCACTAGTCACAAGCATGTCAGAAATTTGAGGCCCAATTGCTAGCTGCACCATTCTTTCTAGATACAAAGCTTGCTACTCGACTCCATAACCCTGGATTTACCTAGTTCATCCCTTCATTTCAGGAAGCAATAGAAAATTCTCTTCTTCACCTCCTCTTCTTCTTCCCCTTCTTAGTCTTTCTCTTTGTGTTTTGCCTTGTCTTGAAACAAATCCATTCAGTCATATCATATGGTATTTACTAGTCATATTCATAGTCATGAAAAAGATGGCGATCTGTTTAATATCCTGCAGATGAACATGCCATAAAAAGTAGCATTGGCAATTGGGCTCTTGCTGCCCACTGGGCACCAAGCAGTGATGTGCTAAAGATCTGGCGTGTTGTTCCATAGAGAAGAATGACTTTCATTACAGTTGTATCAAAAACAAATTATGTACCAAATGTTTGCCTCAGTAAGTACTTGGACAATCATTTATCTCTTTTTTGTTCATCTCTTCACAGCCTCTACCCTTCAGCTCTAAGCACTGTCCAATGCTTTGCCTGTTTGTATGCATGTTCCTCTCTTGTTTCTGTGAGTTCACTACTGTTTCACCTTCTTATACCAGCCCCCCAAAAACAATGCCTACAAAGAAGAAGACCATGAACAAAATGTATACAAATTCTTTTACAAATTGCTTTCTAGAGCATTTGAGGGTGTCTATTTTTTTAAAATACGGAACACTTCATAAATTTGCTAGTCCTCCTCATGCTGGAGCCATGCTAATCTTTTCTGCATGGCTCCAATTTCAGTATACATGCTGCCATATGGAACATGGTGTCTCATTTTTTGATATGCAATTGATAGCTATCATTGGAGAACTAGAGGTATTTACTTTTCACTTTCCAAATACCAAAGACTGTTACATAAAGGTAATGTAAGATTGAAGAGGAAAAACTTCACAGTATAAACCTAATGAATTTTAGCTATGCATTAGAAATCATTTGCTGTCCTCAGACCATCAAGATTTAGAAACTGAGGTTTCTAATGCAAAGTTTATAGTCTAACCTCTCAGAGCTGCTTTTTGGCTGAGAATGGTGCGACCCAAGGGAATTTCCTACCAAATTTTCTTTTTGAAGATTGCAATTTTAAGATAAAAAACAGTGCTGCTAACTTTGGTTCTGGACTCTGCCACTTACTGGGCTAATCTGGCATATTACTTTATTTCTCCTTTTTTTAGATTCCTTAATTGTAAAATGGAGATGATGATGATAAATGATGAAAATGAACAGATTGTGTAAGTTGATGCATGCAAAATGCTTATGTTAGTTCTAGAAGTAGGAAGTTTGCTATTATTATACAGGAGTTTGTCTTTATTATTATTGCTATTAATGCTACCAAACAGGATGTAATGACAGAAGAAAACCTGGGTGACTGTTTTCATTCCTTTAAAACTGAATCTTGGAAAAGAGCTTTAAAAAAAACAAAGAAGAGTCAAAGACCTGTATGTATTTACCTTTATATACTATAGTCATGCTTTGGCAACCTAGATTATAATTCTTTTTTGTGTGATTAAAAAAAGGGTAACTAAGAAGACTGGAAACACAGGTTCATATAATCAACTTATTTCAAGGTTATAGAAACACATTTTTAAAAATCTTACATTAAATTTGGCCATCACCAAATTACATTTACCCATCTATTTAATCACCTTACAGTGTTTTTCAAGTATTGTTACATTATGGACAAATTTCTTGGACATGACACAAAACTGTAGGTAACTAAAGAAAAAATAGGTAACTAAAAATAGGTAACTAAATTCAAAAATGTTTGGTGCATCAAGGAACACTATTAAGGAGGGTGAAAGGTAATGAACAAAATGGGGAAAATATTTGCAAATACTGTATCTGGAAATGAATTAATACCCAGAATATATATTAAAAATCCTACTGCTCAATAACAAAATACAAAACCCAACAAATGAAAAATGAGTAAAGGTCTTTAACAACTTGTCTTTCTCCTAAGAAGACAAACAAGTGATCAGTAAGCACATAAAAAGATTCTTGACAT
The DNA here is from genome assembly GCF_047511655.1 of Castor canadensis. Taxonomy (NCBI): domain Eukaryota; kingdom Metazoa; phylum Chordata; class Mammalia; order Rodentia; family Castoridae; genus Castor; species Castor canadensis. The sequence goes on from NC_133394.1 coordinate 89,334,186, forward strand.
CACTAGCATTTAGAGAAATATAAATTAAAATCACAAGATAAAATTAAAATGGCTACTGCAAAAACAAAAATAGGCAAAAGAAAATAAATGTTGGAAAAAATGCAGAAAAACCAGGACCTTTGTGCATTGCTGATGGGAATATAAAATGGTGCAGCTGCTATGAAAGACACTATGGCAGTTCCTCAAAAATGAAATATAGAATTACCAGATGAGCCAACAATTCTACTTCTATCTACATACCCAAAAGAATAGAAAACATGGACTCCAGCAGATATGGGCACACCATGTTAATGCTGCACTATACACAATAGCCAAAGGTACAAACAAACCAAATGTCCCTCAACAGATAACTGAACAAACAAAATGTAGTGTGTACATGCAATGAAATATTCTTCAGTCTTACAAAAGTGGTGGGGAATTCTGACAAATGTCACAACATGCATGATGAACCTTCAAAACAATACATTATGTAAAATAAGTCACACACAAAAGGACAGATATTACATGATCCTACTTATATGAGGTCCCTGGAATATCAAACTGATATAGACAGAATGTAGAATAGTGTTATGAGGGATAAGGAAAGGGAGTAATGAGAAGTTTATTGTCTAGCATGTATAGATTTTCAGTGTAGGATGATTAAAAAAAATGTTCTGATGAACCAGGCATGGTGGTTCACATCTGTCATCCCAGCTACTGAGAGGGCAAAGATCAGGAGGACCAACCCTGGGAAAATTTAGTTAAACTGAAGAAACTGAGCATGGTCACACATGCCTGTCATCTCAGTTATGCAAAAGGCCATAAGTACATTGGAATGAGGAAACAAAAGCTAAAAAGCCAGAGCAACTAGCCCCTTCCCATCTCCTTTTAGATGCTAAATTACAGGAATAGGGAGACATAAAGGAGCTACTTGCTTCTGCTTTTCTCTGAGATGTTAACAAGCTCCTAGTTTCCTTGGATGGGTGGAAAACACCATGTCTGGCAGAGGGAAGTTCTAAAATATAACAATTGTTCTTGCATTTTGGATGGGCCAGGATGACCCCTCCATGTTTTAACAGCCATCTCATCCACCCAGACCCATTCTCTTTGACCACTTATTCCCCTGCTCTCTAGTATAAGACTAAGAGATAGGGTTACCATTTTGAGTCTCTACTTCCATTTCCTGCACAGGGGCAGGACATTGATGCACAGATGACATGCACAGGAATTTCAGGTGCTCAGGGTTCTTGAGCCTGCTCTGAGGATGAAAGTACAGGCAGACTCCAGCAGCAGAGGTCAGAAAGATTTTATTTGTAGAGAAGAGAAGAGAAAGACAGCATGGTGGGGAATGCAGCAGGACCCAGAAACTGGTGGTCCCATGGGTCAAGGTGGGGGATTGGGTTTTATAGCCTTTTTGTGCATTGCCTGAGGGCAGAGATGCCTTTCAGATGCAGATGGGGCATTTCCTCGGGACTAGAAGTGTCTCCTTGAACTCCTGTGGTCTGTCCTTCAAGTCCCCCCCTCAGTGACGACCCTAACTGTTGTTATCTATTCAGTAACTGCTTCCTACTGACAGGGAGCAATGAAGGGGCCTGCAGCATCAGGGCTGACCACAAGAGTGGTTATCAAGGGAACTGCGATAGTAGGTTATATTCATCTCCATCAGATGTATTTGTAGTTTGATGGCTTCTAGGCGAGAAGAAACAAACTTGACAAGTAACTTTAAAATGCAAAGTCCAAACACAAGCAAGAGAATAATGGCAACTATAGGCCCCAGAAAGTGTAGGAACCAAGTCCTGGAGGGGAGTCAGGATTTTATTTGTTCCCACACCTGAGTAGAAACCTGAGTTTCAAGAGATTGTTCCTGGAGCCATTTAGCCTGTTGGAGAATGTAATCTGCATGTTCCTGTACAATGCCTGAAGCGTTTATATATGTGCAACAGGAGGTATTGGTGATGGCACGTACCCCTCCTTGTTTAGCCAAAAGAAGATCTAGGGCCAGGCGGTGGTCCATTACCATACAGGCAAGGGACAACAAAGACCTTTGCATGTCTTTAATAGCAAGGCCTACCTGGTCTGAGGTGTCCTCTACTACTTTGTTAGGATTTTTGCAGTTACATGGAGGCAATGACACCATAGCTGATTCCAGCTAGGGCTGTAGTTAATGCTGTTATCCCTAAAACTATTAGAGCAACCACCCTTTTATCCCTATGGGAAGATGTTCCTGTTGTAGTTAGCATTGCCCTTTCCTTCCAGATAGCTGCATGACCATGCAAGATCAGGAAGACATACTTTGAATCTGTATAGATGTTGACTCTCTGCTCTTTTGACAGTCTTAGGGCTTCTGTTAGGGCCACTAATTCTGCCAATTGAACACTTGTATTAGGAGGAAGAAGCACTGATTTGAGGATGACAAATTCTGTTACAACCACAAACCCTACATGTCTGACACCATTTTTGACAAAGGAACTCCAATTAGTGTATAATTCGAGATCTGGGTTTTTTAAGGGCCAATCAGTCAAGTCAGGTCAGGCAGCATAATTTTCCATAAGTACCTCCTCACATGAGTGTTCAGGATTTCCCTCTGCTTCTGGTAGAAGGGATGCAGGATTTAGGCTCTGACCGGTCCTTAAAGTTATTTCTGTCCCTCCCAGAAGCTGGGCCTGGTATTTAAGTAGACAGCTGTCAGATAGCCAAAGTTCTCCTTTTGAGTTTAAAATTCCCACTATGTCATGAGGGGTATAAACCATTAGGCAGCAACTTGGGATACGTTTTTGAGCTTCAGGCACTAGAAGGCTTACTGCAGCCACTGCTCTAAGACATCCTGGCCATCCTTTAGCTACCTAATCTAAAAGTATCTTACTGACTGGGGAGTGATGCCCTGGAGCTGAGTCACCACTCCCAAGGCCAGTCCACCCTTTTCATAAACATACAACTGAAACTTGTCTTGTACTGGGAAACCCAGTGCTGCAGCTGTCATAAGAGTCTTCTTCAACCTGTGGAATGCATTTTCTGACTTGTCATCCCACTCAATAAAGGGCTGGGTCTCCTTCTGTGCTTCCTTAAGGATTTGATATAAGGGCTTGGCTAGGTCTGCATATCCCAGGATCCAGTGACCCCCCAAAAAAGGCCCTCAATTGCTTTAGAGTTTTAGGTAGAGGAAATATCAGGATTGGACCAAGTCTATCTTTTCCTAGAGCCCTCATTTCTTTCTCCAGGACAAGACTTGAATATGTAACCCAAGATTGACACAATTGGGCTTTTTCTTTAGAGATTTTATAACCTCTATCTGCTAAGAAGTTTAGTAAGGATGCAGTGGCTTGTGAAATGAGAGTCTCAGTCAGTCCACAGAGTAGGAGGTCATCTACATATTGTAGCAGAGTGGCTTGTGGATATTGCCATTCTGTCATGTCTTGGGTTAAAGCCAACCCAGAGATAGGGGCTGTCTCTGAATCCCTGGGTGAGGACAGTCTAGGTGACTTGTCCAGACATTTGGTTGACTTTTAGGATGTAAGGGAATGCAAAAGAAGGCATCCTTTAAGTCCAGGACAGAATAGTAAGCAGTACCTGGAGGTATTTGGGCTAGAAGCAAAAGAATTTGGAACTACAGGGTGGAAAGGCACTAGTGCTTCATTGATCAGGTGGAGATCCTGGACTAGCCTCCATTTGTTAGGTCCCTTCCTGACACCAAGAATAGGAGTATTATATGGGCTGGAGCATTCTATTAGCAGTCCTGTCTCTTTAAGTCTTTGATTATGGGAATTAGCCCCTCCTTAACTTCTGGATTTAAAAGATATTGTTTTTGATGGGGAAACCAGGAGGAGTCCTTGAGATGAATTAGAACTGGGGCAGCTGTTCATGCCCTTCCCACAGTATGTCCATACATCCACACCATGGGGTTTACTTGTTCCTCTATCAGGGGCAAGCAAAAGTATCTCCCTGGGGGTTAAAAAGCTGTACTCCCAATTTAGATAGATGGTCTTGCCCTAGCAAAGGAGTAAGGGTTTCTGGGACAATTAAAAAGGAGTTACATAAGTGGAAATCTCCCCAGGAGCAGGCTAAAGGCTGAGTGAAATAATGCTCTAGAGGCTGGCCTGATATGCCTCAAACAGTAATTTTCTTGGAGGACCTGGGTACAGCAGAGAAAGGAATAGCTGAGATGCTGGCTCCAGTATTGATAAGGAGGCTGACCTTGTGCTTTTCCTGGGTCTTCTCTGCTATTATGGTGGTCTCAGGAGCCTGGATAGGAGACTCAGGGACCATCATTTGGTGGGAGGCTCTGGCCTTGGTTCCCCTGAGAACCAGGGACAGTGAGTGTGCCTTCCAATATTTTCCCCTACAAATGGGACAGGTTCCCAGAAGCAGCTTTCTCCAGGGGCACTCCCTCCTAAAATGGCCTGCCTGTCCATATTGAAAACTTGTCCTCAGGTTTGTACTTTGCCCCAAGGAAGCCTCTCTGAGCCCCGAGATCAGAGCCTCCTGCCATTTATCCTTTTTCTTTTCCTTTTCCAGTTCCATCTTTTCTTTTTCTAAGTCCTTATTTTAGTATATGGATGTGGCTACATGGACCAACTGGTCTAGATCTCTGCTGCCTTCAGCCACCAGTTTTTGAAGCTTCTTACTGATATCTGGGGCTGACTGTGTTAGAAATGTATCTTTTAGGATGATTTCCTCCTCCTGTGACTCTGGCACAATGTTGGTATTGTAAGGAAATGTGGGCCCCAAAGTGACCATGTGGAGAGGAGTGATCTGGCCAAGAGATTCTTTATTGCCAATTGGAAGAGGGAGAGAGCAGAGAGAACCAAGAGAGAGAGGGAGAAAGGGGCAGGGGCTTAAATACCCCTCAGTGGGACTCAGCATGATCTGATTGGTTAGGATCTTATGGGTCATGCTGATTGGAGGTTGGGGCAGAAGGAGGGTTCAAGCTAGACTTGAGGCAGGACTGTGACCCTGGGAGGCGGGACTGTGACAGAAGCTTAAGGATGCAGTAAGAACTGAAACCTATTGGCACCATTATTGCCAACATTCCTCCCTTTTTTGTTTGTTAAGGAAGGGGGGCATTGTGTTTGCTCTGGCTTCTTCGAGCTGGCAAGGGGCGGCATAGGGGAAGGGAGGGCTAGTTGGCAGATGGCGTCAGAGTAGCAAGTCTCATAACAGCATACACCAGGCTCCAAAGGTGAAAATTTCCTCCTCCCTGAATTTGATAAAGGTTCCCTGTAGCCATAGATTGTAAATGGTCTCTAGCCACTCCTCTGGGCCTCGTATGGCAGGGATTAGCCAGCTGTCCTCACGTAAGGAATCAAGGAACTGCAGTAGGTGCCTTATAAGGGATTGAAGTGGCTCAGAGTCCAGTGTCCCGGTAGGGTTCATCGTGGTGTCCTCCAGCTGAGCTAGGAGGGGGTGATATCCCTGAAGGAGAAGCTTGTTGAAAGTTTGGTTAGAGATTCTGCTCACCTGAAACTGGAGTAAACAGGGTAGGAGGGTGCAGAGAGTAATGAGCATAAGCAAAGGACCCAAGAAAAGCAGGAGCCAGGTGATGAGAGGAGAGCTCAGCAGGTCGGTTAAGGTGTTTTTACTGGGTTTCCTTAGGAGGTCCTCAGCCAAGTCTGTTAACCTTTTGACATTTTGTTCCACAATCCTGGACTCATTGACATAATAGCAACATTCCTCCCAGAGGAAGAAACAGGTACCCCCTTTTTCGGCCATTAAGAGGTCCAGGGCCCTACGATTTTGGAGGGCCACCTGAGCTAGAGAGGTGAGCTGACACTGAAGGGAGGCCAGTGAGGCTGAGGTGGATTCGAGGGTGATCTGTAAGTGCTCCTCAAAGTCCCTTGCTGAAATAACACTATGGCCAAGAGCTCCCCCCGCGAAGCCTGCGGTGGCAACGGAAGTTGCCAAACTTATACCCACCTAATGGGCAAGAAGGCAGCGCGCTTTGGTCGAGCGCCAAATAGGAGGGAGAATTCAGCTTCCCCATAAACAGTAAGTTGGGGAACTATGATTACCAGTATGCAGGGCTCGGGGGTAGTTTGGGTTATGCAGGAGTGTAGGGTGTTGTGGCACCAGAAATATAGCCCCGAGGGGATGCCAGTTATGCTGTAACTGTGACGTTGATATGACAGGAGAGAGTAAAGTTGGACCGAGATGTCAAGAGTGGGGTATAACAGGTGTGTGTAGGAAGGGGAACTGTGTAGAGTCAGGTGCTCATAGAGGTACCGATGGCAAGGGAGGAGTACATGAGGAGTTTTGTAAGGCAGGGGAAGCCTTGATAGAAGATGAAGCATTAATGGGAACTGCAGCCAGCAGAGGACGCTGGAGGGAGGCACAAAGAAAGCAGTCAATGACACTAATGGATGTGGTGAGGTTCATGAGTTGGAGTGAAGCCTGGAACAGTTGGAGCCAGGTAAGAGTGGAGGATTGTTGAAGGGCCTGTTGTAGGCTTTGTTCTGACTGGAGGACCTCCGAAGTCACCTCCTTTTGAGTAGGGATTGGAAGGGTGAGCTCCCTGGAAATCATAATGTGAGCTGAGGGTTTGGAGGCAGTACACCCAGCATAGAGGGCTATCATTTCACCCCAAATCCATCTGTTGTCCCATGGGTTGGGGATGTGGGCCATGATGGTCTCATTTTGTCCCCTATAAAGGGAGAATTCATTGTCTGGGCCCCTTAAATTCAGTACCTGGTAGATGTTACATGACCAATAGGGACATCCCCCATATTCCTGGGAATATGGTGCCCCCTTCTTGCAGTAGTCCTTAGTCTGGGAGAAGAAAGGGCAATGGCATCCAAAGTCACTATCACTCCTGGGTTTGAAGGGGACTGAGATGGGGTCTGGCATCCCTTAGGAGAGCAGTCTCTGGTGCCCACCAGACCAGTGAGAGAGGTTTCTGAGACAGTGTAGGTCTCCCGTATCTTAAACCTCCAAACGTACCCTCTGGTGTTAGCCTGCCCACTCATGGAGAGGAGGGTGAGAACAGCGAATAAAAAGAGAGTCAAGGCACATCCTTGGGGGCTGGGGAGGGAACATGAACCCAAGAGATGTGAAGTTTCAAGGGGTCTTCAGGGGAAGGGGTGCAAATGAAGGCAGGGGGGTGAAGGCGAAGGGTTGCTGGGATCGCTCTGCCAGTTGTCTCCAGGGGCCGGGCTGGCTTTAGCCTGGAAATATGAATCCAAGATGTTAGTTTTCCTGGAGTCTCTTCTAATCAGGCTGCAGTAGGAATGCAGAGGATGATCCTAAGGGGCCCTTTCCATTTTGGGGTAAGGGGTTTCTTTTCAGGGAGAGGGGGAGAGAAATAGACCCAGTCCCCCGGGTTCAAAGGGAAAGAGAGATGAGTGCGTGAAGGGTCCGGAGATAAGGTATCATGGTGTCTCCACAGTTGGGTTCGAAGGAAGGAGAGCAGGGGAAAGGCATGGTGTCCTGGGAGGGGGCCCGTGGCAGAGGTGATCCCCAGAGGCAAAGCTGGGCTACCGAACATTAACTCAAAAGGGGATATTTGCATGGGCTTCTGTGGGAGCAGCCGTAGGCGGAAGAGGGCTATTTGAAGGAGTTGAACCCAGTCTAGGTGTAGTTGATCCCCAGAGGCAAAGCTGGGCTACCAAACATTAACTCAAAAGGGGATATTTGCGTGGGCTTCTGTGGGAGCAGCCGTAGGCAGAAGAGGGCTATTGGAAGGAGTTGAACCCAGTCTAGGTGTAGTTCTAAGGTAAGTTTGGTGAGAGTCTCCTTTAGTGTACAGTTGGAGCATTCTAACTTTCCTGATGAGGGGGGGTGGTAAGGGATGTGGAACTGCCATGGGATATTAAGGGCCTTGATAATTGTTTGGGTCACCTGGGATGTGAACTCTGGGCCATTATCTGATTGGAAGGAAGTAGGCATCCCAAACCGAGGAATGATGTGGATTACAATAATAGATGCCACAGTTGAAGCCCTCTTATTAGAGGTTGGGAAGGCCTCTACCCACCCCAAGAAAGTGTCTACCAAAACCAAAAGGTATTGGTGTTTCTTTACCTTGGGCATGTTAGTAAAGTCTATCTGCCAGTCCACCCCTGGGATGTGTCCCCTGGCCTGGTGGGTAGGGAATGGGCCAGGCCTTAGAGGGGTGTGTGGGTTGGTCCTTTGACAAGTGGGACATGTGGAGGTGAGATGGTGTAGATATTGGGAATCCTCTGGGGTAAGGGGAAAGAATGAATTTAAGAAAAGCTTGAGATTCTGAGTGCTAGTGTGGAAGATAAAGTGTAGATATGAAAGGAGAGTATGTCTAGGGAGTGACTCATGGGCCGGTTCAGGAGTCTGGTCCTGAGGCTTTGCTAGGGCCAGAGTGGAGTAATTCTCCCTTGCAGCCTACCGGGCAGCCTGATCTGCCTTAGAATTGCCCATAGTTATGGGTGATTAATCTGTTTTGTGGGACTGGCAGTGGGCTATCCCAATCTTAGAGGGGAGGAGAGAGGCCCGGAGAAGGTTGGTAATGAAGGTGGAGTTGGTGACAGAGGTCCCTCTTGTGGTTAATAGTCCCCTTTCCTTCCAGATATCTGAGTGGGAGAAGAGGATGTGGAAAACATATTTAGAATCAGTGTATAGAGTGAGAGAATGGTCGGCTGCCAGCTCAAAAGCCCTTGTAACTGCAAGCAGTTCAGCCTGCTGATTGGTGGTACTGGGAGGGAGGGGCTGTGCCTCGATGACTTGAGTTAAGGACACTATAGCATAACCCGCTCTCCGTATACCCCCTCTACATATGAGCTGCCATCAGTGAACCAGGTGTAAGTGGGGCCCTGCAGGGGCCCTCGTGGATGTGTGAAGGGCAGGGGAGAAGGTCCTCCAGGGTCTCAATGCAGTAGTGGGTAGTCATGGCAATAGAGGTGGGCAGGAGGGTGGCAGGATTTAGGGAAGAGCAAGCATGGAGGGTAATGGAGGAGTCATGGAGGAAGGAGACGAGAAGCAACAGGATCCGGCAAGGGGGAAGGGTTCTTAAGCCCTTATATGTCAGGAGTTCCACCAGGTGATGGGGGGAGATGATTGTGATTGACCCCCCGAAAGTAAGTTTTTTTGCTTCCTAAACTAGAACATAGGCTGCTGACAAGGCCCGTAGACAGGGAGCCCATCCCCAGACTGTGGAGTCAAGTTTTTTAGATAAATATGCTACTGGGGCAAATGTTGGACCCTTGTCTTGACCCAGAACCCCCAGGGCTAAGCCTTTATTTTCATGGACATAGAGGGTGAATGGTTGTTGGATATCTGGCAGGTGGAGGGCTGGGGCCTGGAGGAGTGCCTGTTGAAGGCATCGGAAAGGGGTGTCAATAGATGTAAGTAAAGGTTCAGAGGGGTCTCTCTTAGTGGCATCTTATAAGGGGGCTGCCAGGAGGGAATAGTTGGGGATCCAGACCTGGAAGTATCCGTCCAGTCCCAAAAAGGAAAGAATTTCTTCCTTCGTTTTGGGAGTTGGCATTTCCAGAATGAGCTGTTTACTGTCCAGAGTAATTGCCTTAGAGTCATGGGACAATTGAACTCCCAGGTATGTAGCTGTTAATTGAGAGAGTTGGGCCTTGTGGAGAGAGGCCCCATATCCCTTGTCCGCCAGAAAGTTTAAGAGTAAAGTGGTGTCGGCTTGAGAGATATTTAGAGAGGGGCTACACAAGAGTAAATCATCCACATATTGGAGGAGGGTGGACCTAGAGAGATGGAGGTTTTTGAGATCGCTAGCAAGCGCCTCGCCAAATAGATGGGGGCTATCCTTAAAACCCTGAGGGAGGACTGTCCAGGTGAGTTGTTGAGAGTGGTGTGTGTGGGAGTCCATCCAGGTGAAAGCAAAGATGTCCTGTGAGTTGGGGGAGAGGGGAATGGTGAAAAAGGCATCTTTGAGGTCAAGGACAGAGAAGTGGGTGGAGGAGGCAGGAATGGAGGCGAGAATAGTGTAAGGGTTAGGGACAAGGGGGTGTATAGGTTTAACAGCATTATTGATGAGTCTAAGATCCTGGACAAGGCAGTAGGTGCCATTTGATTTTTTTACAGCTAGGATGGGGGAATTGTATGGGGAGTGGGTAGGTCTGAGGAGCCCCTTTTGGAGTAAATCATTAATTATTGGTTGTAGTCTCAACAGGCTGGAATTAGGGAGGGGGTACTGAGGCTGGCATGGAAAGTGATGAGGGTCCTGTAAGAGGATCTTGATGGGAGGACAAGTTGCCAGGGAAGGAGTGTCCATGTCCCATACTCTAGGATCCACCCCTGAAGGGAGGGTTTGGCTGGTAAAATCAGAAGGGCTGGCCATAGCCATAAGGGCGAAAAGAGGAATGGGATAGAAGTTAAATGAGATGGAGGCCTGAAATTTGGTCAAAATATCTCTTCCCAGTAAAGGGGTGGGACATTGGGGCATGACTAGAAACTGGTGGGCAAAAGGATGACCCAAAAAGGAGCAGGAAAGCATGGGGATCTTTCTGGGAAAAATAGTTTGTCCCCCTACCCCAACAATAGGGGTTTGTGATGGGCTGGTGGCCCCCCAAAACTCTGTCAGAACCAAAAAAGTGGCACTGGTGTCCAGGAGGAGGCAGATGGGGCACCCATCAACCAGAAGGCTTACCTTGGGCTCCAGAAATGAGATGGTAGTCTCCGGGAGGGGAGTCCCAAGGCCCCTTCAATAGTCTGTTGCCAGCCCTATGAGGTCTGGACTGGAATGTGAGACTGACTCGATCCCCCGCCGGGAGCTGGGGCAATCAATTGCCCAATGTCCAGGGGCATGGCATCTAGGACATGGCTGTGCTGGCAGCTTGGGGTTGGGACAGGCTTTAGCCCAATGCCCTTCCCCTCCGCAGCGGTAACAGGAGCCCAGAGGATGTCCTGCTGACAGGCGTCGAGAACCCCATGTGAGGCCATCTCCTGGCCCCTGCATGGCCTGAGCCAGCATTTGGTATTTTTGGCATTTAGCCTTTTCATCCCGGGAGTGGAACACCTTGAAGGCGGTGGCCAGCACCTTGATCTGAGGAGTGAGGGGACCTCTATCGAGTTTCTTTAGTTTAGCCCTAATTTCGGGGTAACTTTGGGAGAAAAAATAAGTCATAAGGAGCTGCTTACCGTCTGTGGATTCTGGGTCAATGTTGGTGTATTGCTGAAGAGCCCTGGTTAATCTATCTAGGAAGGTAGAGGGGTTTTCTGTTTTATCCTGGATGATTTCCTGGAGTTTTTCAAAATTAATGGCCTTTTATGAGGCCCATTTTAATCCTGCCAAGAGACAGGTGGCAAATTGGTTCTGGAGGGTGAGACCAGCCTGGGTGTTGTAGTCCCAATTGGGATCATGGTCAGGCACCGCAAGGGCACCTGTAGGGTGAGCGGGGCTGGTTTGATGGACCTCATCCACATACGTGCAAGCCTGTTCCCAAACCTTTCTACATTCCTCAGACAAGAGGGTGTTAGAGAGAATGAGACAGATATCATGGTAGGTTAGGCCATAAGACTGGAGTAAATATTGAAATTGTTTGGCATAGGCAGAGGGGTTAGTTGTGTAGGAGCCCAGGCAGGCTTTGATTTGGGAGAGATTGAGCATAGAGAAGGGGACATGAACCCTAACAATGCCCTCAGATCCGGCTACCTCCGGAAGGGGTGCTAAGAGGGAAGGAGGGGGGGACTGGGCAGCAAGAGTGTGCGACCTAGTGGTGGGGAGGACTGAAGGTGGGGGAAGAGGGAGGAATTGGAGCAGAAGGGGAAGTGGGGGCCGGGGGTGGTGATGCAGAAGGGGATGAAGAAGCAGGAAGTGGAGGCGGGTTAAAAGATTGGGGAGGAGGAGGATTGAGTGGAGCCTGCTGACGGTATGGAGGGGGCTCATCAGCCAGGTCGAAATCCAAAGAGAGAGTGGAGGTTGAGGCTGAAGGCTTTAGAGCAAGAAGTACATGTTTAGGTTTGCAAGTGGTGCAGAGAACAGGATTCAGAGGGAGGTAGGAAAAGGCCTGAACATGTGGAATCTCTCCCCATCATCCCGATCACTCACAGTAATCATATAGGTGCCGTACGAGGTTGGGATCTAAGGACCCGAAAAGGGGCCAGTGACTTTGGTTGTCTAAAGCATAAGTGGGCCAAATTTGGGTGCAAAAGCGGGTCAAGTTTTTCGGTTTTATGTCTGGGGTCAAACCCAAGGTGTCCGAATTATTGAGGAGGCATCTCAATGGGGAGTCAGACGGCAGAGAAGACGTAGAGGCACCCATTATGAGGGACCCAGTCCTAGAATGGGAGAGGAGGATATTATGTACTGTGAAGCATCCTTGCACAGCACAAATATCCGAGAAAACGCAAAGTGCACGTGACTCGGCCGTCTGACCCCGAGTCATGGCACCAAATGTAAGGAAATGTGGGCCCCAAAGTGACCACATGGAGAGGAGTGATCTGGCCAAGAGATTCTTTATTGCCGAGTGGGAGAGGGAGAGAGCAGAGAGAGCCGAGAGAGGGGGAGAGAGGGGCAGGGGCTTAAATACCCCTCAGTGGGACTCAGCATGATCTGATTGGTTAGGATCTTATGGGTCATGCTGATTAGAGGTTGGGGCAGAAGGAGGGTTCAAGCTAGACTTGAGACAGGACTGTGACCCTGGGAGGCAGGACCTTGACAGAAGCTTAAGGGTGCAGTAAGAACTGAAACCTATCGGCGCCATTATTGCCCACAGGTATGCTTTTGTAAGGCATCCTTAAGTCTCTGTAGGAAAACTACTGAGGTTTCTAAGGGTCCTTGCTGTACAGTTGTGACTTGGGAGTAATTAAGAGGTTTTACCTTGGCTCTCCTTAGACCCTCAAGAATGCAGTGAATGAAATGGTTACAGCTCCATTCATCCTTGTCATTTTCAGGATCCCACTTAGGGTCATACCTAGGCATTGCCTGATCTCCTGTTGGAATTGTGAATTGAAGTTCCCTTTTAGGTATCCAATGTCTTTGTCTTTCTTGTCCCTCCCCCTCCTCCTCCTGTGAGGGCCCAGTCTGAGACAAGCCTGTAGGGCCGCTTTTATCTAAGTGATAATTGTCCCCAGCTTTGGCCGCCTGATCTAGTACCTGCTGTTTCTCTAGAGCAGTAAGAGTCTGAGATAGCAATAGCATTACATCTTTCCAGCTCAGCTCAAAGTTTTGGCTGACTTCTCTAAATGCCTAGATGTACTGATCTGGGTTTTCTATGTAATTTCCTAAGTCTTTTTATTAATTTAATTAATTTATTTATTTAAGTTCACTTGCTCTAAAAGGAACATGAGCCCTATCCCCTCCAGGAATTAATTGGAGGGGGTAGAGTCCTATGGGATGATGTCTGGTGTGTGAGGTGGCTGTGTAAGGGGGAAGAGTGGGAGCTGATGGAGCATCAGATGGATCTTTGGTTCCTCAGGGGAGTTTGGGGGTTTTTGCAAAGGGTTATCATGGTCTGGGTATCTAAATTGCATTTGTTCAGCCATTCTGGGTGGTCTCTTAGGAAAAAGAACATATGGATCTTTGGTCTACTTTCCCTCCTTTTTACAGAACACATCTAATTGAAGAATAGTATTATAATTAATGCTCCCTCCTTCTGTCCATCTTTCCTCATCTCCCAGAGGATACTGTGGCCAAGCCTGGGTGCAGTAAAACTTGAGTCACTTTTGCTGAAGACTTTCTGGATCAAGGTCTTTCCAGTGTTTTAATAAGCAGGCAAGAGGGGATCCTTCCTGGATCCTCAAGGCTTGATTTCCCTATCTAAAAAAGGAAACAAGGGAAAATTGGTCACCTTAACAGAGGTTTCTCCTTTTACCTAGGCATCCCCAGATGAGGAGAAACTCTACATGGGAGAGGGCGTCCCTCTCTCCCTTGCACTCCTGCCACTGCCACCTGTGGCTAAGGTTGTGGTGGACTTTTAGGTTTTCCAGGTGCATCCACCCCCCCCACTCCTCCCCCTCCAGAAAGCCCCTGACCAATTTCTTGCCTATTTATTTTGACATGCCTGTTTGCCCTGTGACCTAGGTACCTAGATCTACTTTACCAGTTGAAGGTTTGTAGTTTAAAAATAATTCTCTCAAAGTAACCAAGAGGGCTTGCATGGCCAGAGGGAGAACCCCTTCAGAGGTGTGGATGGGAACTCCTGATGATGACTTTTGACCCCCTATATATCCTGTGAGGCATACATGCTTTTTATGAAAAGAGAGGGAGCGTCTGAAGGCTTAGCTGTGGTAAAGGGCAAAAATGGAGAGGACCATGAAGTCTCTGCCTTTTAACTGTTTTTTTTTCCCCTTGAGGGTAGACTGTAGAACTTGTTTAACTAGTTAAACCAGATGCTTAACTAAGACAGTTTAGCCTAAGTTAGAGAGAGACTAGCACTTTCTTGTGCCTGCAGGGATTTTTCCCAAACTCCTGAAGAAGGAAGCCCACTGCTGTGTAGATCAAAGGGGGAGGGGGACACTCATCCTGAACTATTGGGAAAGAGGAAGGAGAGGCTGAGGGTTGGGGGAAAAGAGAGTTCCCAGGATCAATGCATGAAGGATTATTCATCATCACTGTTGTCCTGGTCGGTCCTGCCCAAGGGTAGTCCTGGAGCACTGGAAGCAAGGAGTGACCTCCACTCTTGGGCCACGGAAACCATGAAGGAAGCATAAGAGATCTGATTGTTTGCCTCTGACATGGCTGGAGGGGCCTAAGACTTACCCACCTTTAGAGCCTCAGGGGGGGTCAGGAAGTTGCATCTCCAGTCTTTGGGTGATACTGGGGAGTGCCCCAGCCACAGCATCCTTATAGCTTGAAGAGAAACTTTCCTTCCCACCTGGTTGTTTTTGGACCTCCTCCTAAGTGGGTCAGATCTTGAAAGAGAGAGAGAGAGAAGGTTGGCCTGAGAGGTCCACCGTAGCTAGGCCGTGGTGGGGGGGGGGGCTCTCCTGGAGAACAGACTCCTTTGGAGTGTTGATGGTGACAGTCACATTCCTAGGCAGCCTTTCCTAGTTTGGCACAACCTATACCGACCTCAGGTGACAGCTTGTCCCTTTGTGCATCAACAAATATGATGCACAGATGACACACGCAGGAATTTCCAGCAGCAGAGGTCAGAAAGATTTTATTTGTAGAGAAGAGAAGAGAAAGACTGCATGGTGGGGAATGTAATGGGTCCCAGAAACTGGTGATCCCATGGGTCAGGGTGGGAGATTGGGTTTTGTAGACTTTTTGTGCATTGCCTGAGGGCAGAGATGCCTTTCAGATGCAGACGGGCATTTCCAGGGAAGGAGAAGTGTCCCCTTGACCTCTTGCAGTCCATCCTCCAAAATATTTCTCTCTCTTTTTTTTATTTCTCCCCACTTTTATCCCGCTATACTGAATTTCTTTTCAAATCAACTTTATCATTATTTTTACTCAAAATAAAGAGGCCATAGGTAGAAGGATCATGGCCCCAGGCAAAAAGAGGAGAGGCTATCTGAAAAAGTAACCAAAGCAGGAAAAAAAAAAAAGAAGAAAGAAAACAAAAGGACTGGAGGCCTGGCTCAAGTGGTAGAGCACCTGCCTAGTAAGTATGAGTTTGAACCCCAGTACCACCTAAAGAAGTGTTCTGATGGTGTTTGATGACATTGCTTCCACAAAAATGTGAATGTACTAAATGCCACTAACTTGTATAATTAAAAATGGTTAAAATAGTAAATTTTGTGTTATATAAATTTACCAAAATGAACAACTCTTTTCTTCGGTTATCAGTCATTCAGAGCTGGTATAACAACTAATACCATATCATAGATCACACCTCTCATGTATAAATTATAAATGATCCTTATGCTGACAATGTGTAAGTGTTGGAATGTCAGGCAACACTGAAGCAATGCAAATGCTGGAACTGCTGGAATGTTGAGATAACAACACACATACCTGCCCAACCCCAATGACCTCCCTGCTAATGTCCAATGCCTCCCCCATCCTCTTTCCCAACCATCTTACCTAATGCCCATCCTCCTCCAACCTCCCTCTTCCTGCCACAGGATGTTTAAAATCCCAGCCTGTAAGAAAGGCGTGCTCTCAACCTCTCAGAGTGTTACTCTGATGGCCAAAGGTCCCTCACAGGTCTCCTCTCCCTAATAAAGACCTGCTGCTTATGAAGGTTGCAGATTCTTTCTCAGTATGTCTCTTTTCCTTCACTCTCCTTTCAGTAAGTATATTAACCCTTCTTTAAATCTATATATTCCCTGCAGTAATTATTTTTTATTTTAAAAATACCCATTCCCCAAATAATAGGGTTCAGAGATATTTTATTTCCAATACAATTTAATATTTCCTAAGAAATAGGATAACATTTGTGATCCTGATGTACATTTCAAACCCAGTGCTGTATAGCCCAAGTCAAATTGTCTTGCCACTCCCATGGGCTATCAGTATGCTACTTTTAGGGCTGATAGAATGGCTCAAACCATAAGAACGTCTGCCTAGCAAATGTGAAGCCCTGAGTTCAAACCAAATATATATATTAAATATTTTTTCAATTGCATTGATATGAAGAATTATGAGGAGAAAACAAGGAGAGAAATTGCATGATCCATGGCAGATTCTCATCGGAATGCCTCAAAGCAGTCTTAACACATCAATGTTTATCTTGCTAGTTCAGTTGTCCTTGTTTTCTTTTCTAGAAAAACATACCCTAATAATGAAGAACTTGCCTTTTTTGTGCCAAAATATGCTCTTGAAAATTCATTAGTCTTTAAACATGGTATATTATCTATAAAATAATATTTCCAAATTGCAATATTTTTAGCATAATAAATTTGAAATCATAGGCATTTTAATTTTCAGAATCTTTATGAACCTAAGGAGAGATTTTTTTAACCACAGAGTGTTATACCCTTCTCCTTGGCCCTTGTTTGTTTCCTTTGCCACATCTTCAGAAAAAACATAGCCACACCCCAAATGGGGCTCTGAAGTTATTTCTCTGTGAAGATATCCACCTGTTCTTTTCATTATCTTCCTCATCATATCTCACTGAGTGTGGGATGTCCAAAACATTTCTGTTATTGTCAGTACTACAGAGCCAAGAACTCTTTGGACAACTAGACTGCATTACAAGCTATTGCCTTATGTGTACTCAAAAGAATTGGTTCTTCCTGGATCCAGATCCTTTATTGCTCAGAGAATGTGGAATATTCAGCAGGAAAAAATTCAGTAGGTATTAGATCTACTATCAAAACAGTCTTTCAGGGCTGGAATGTAGCTCGGTGATACAGCGCTTGCCTAGCATGTGTGAGGCCCTGGGTTCGATCCCAGCACCAAAAAAGAGAAAAGACAAAACAGTCTTTCAAATATGAATACCAGGTAACACAAAACAAAAATTATCAAATGTGCAATGAATATGTCATTTTAAACTTGACCCTTTGCAATGTGCTAATACTTCAGAAATTATTTTGCATAATTGTAATATATCTCGCATGTTTTATTTGAATTAAATATAAGAATAAACAGAATACATTAACTATATGAAAAGGCATGATTCCTGTTTATTCTTCTCTAGTGTACAATTTCAGGGCCAACTTTTAAAAAAGTGAAATTTTTATCTATTGAACTGAGGGTTTTTTCCCTAGTGATCTTCCAGATCAACCTTGAATTAAAGCTTGTTTGAGTTGCTAGTTCTTAAAACATAAATGTTTATGTTTTTAGCAAGTACTTCTATTTTCAGAAATACAAATTTCTACAAGTTTTCCAAAAAACCCAAATGCCCACAGGAGAGGACATATTAATGGTGCTATATCACTATTCTGGTTAATCCAAATACTATTCACTGAGTCTCCAGTATGTACTGTGTACTCTCTTAGTTAGACAGTGAGAAGATGAAGATAAATAATATACTTTATTTTTAATGTATAATTTTATGGCCTGGCAAGCAAGTGAACATATGTGGTGGCTATTCCCCCCCCCCACACACACAAACACAGTACTGGGGATAGACCAAAGGAAAGAAAAAACAATCAGTGTTTTCCCTGAAGGTGTCTCAGGTACTGCTATCTTCCCAAGCTCTACCTCTGTCATTGGAGAGCTTCTCCAGCTCACTCACTGAGGAGCGTGTCCTATTCACACAAGAGTGCCACTGTCTTTTCTCACTATTCTTTATACAACCTCATTTATACCCATTCCTCTATAGGTGAGTAGCTTCTGTACCATCTGGGACTAGAATATCTTCATTTCCTTTTTCCATTTTTTTGGAGGTACTCAGGTTTGAACTAAGAGCCTTGCACTTGTTAAGTTGAGCCATGCTATAGCCCTTCTTCTTTTTGAGTTTGTTTTTTTTTTTTTTTTTTTTTTTGATAGACTTTCTCACTTCTGCCTGAAGCCCAACTCTAATTACAATTCTCCTACCTACATCTCCCAGGTAGCTGGGATTCCGGGCCTGTGCCACTATGCCTACCTTGTTCTTTGAGTTAGGGTTTTGATCATTTTTTTTGCCAAAGTAGGCCTAGAACCATAATCCTTCTCTCTCAGCTGCCTAAGTAACTAGGATTATAGACATGAGCCAATGTGCCCAGCACCTAAAATTTTCTTTTATTTTCCATATGTAAAGAATAGTTTTATGTGTAGGCCAGAGCCCCATGATCAGAAATTCTGATTTAACTCATTGGCATGTTTTTTAAATTATAGAAGTTATTTTAACCTGTAGCCAAGTTTGGGAACTGCTGCCTTGAAACCTTCCACTATGATAAATTAAAACCTAACAAGCCAGTGTATACTCAAGCATAGCCCCTAAGGCCTAAGATCATTGAAAAGACTTCTGGTCCCTGGCCTTTCCATTCCTTGCCTCTGGACTCAAAAATTGCTCCTCAGCAGGGCAGGAAAAGAGACTAAGTTGGGACATTGACCATCATCCACCTAATCTACTTAAATGGATGACTACTCCTGTCTATCCACAATTTATAGTGCTAAACAGAAACAGTCCATCCCAAATAAATGTCAAAAAATCTGCTCAGTTATGTGACCAAATAAATCCTTGTTTGACTGCTGGTGAGTCCTGGGATTCTATCACAAGCAACCGAAGAAACTTCTGCTAACACAACCTCCTTCACAGGCTGGATTTTGTGCTGCCTGTTCAGGCTTCACATAAAACACTTTACACTCCCCTAGGAACCATTAATAAATAATATTTTAATTATCTATTTGGTTAGCTTTTCTGTAGAAGACAATGTAGAAGCTCTTTCTTTTCTTTTTCTCTTTTGTTTCTTTCTTATAGAGTTTGATAGGAACTAGATGTTCAATTTAAAACAAAGCAAAACATAATATATAAGGAGAAAATATTTCCTCATATTTAAAGTTTTCATATACTTTTTTCAACAGAACACATAGAATTCTCAAATGGCTTCACAGATACTTTTTAAATTAAAAATACTACTGTTTAGCAGATCAATAATGGATCTTAAATATTACTTACCTGTTTCATTCCATTGCACTCTTTATCACATTATAGAACTGGACACCTATCAGGACATTGGCCACATTGGAAGTCATCTGTGAGACTTAGTAAAAAGAATAATTAAAAAAGAAAAAAAAAACCTAAACCTAGAATTATTTTTTTGTCGGGGGAGAGTCAGGCAGTACTTGGGTTTAAACTTGGGATTGCATATTGGCTAGACAGGTGCTCTACTCCTTGAGCCACACCTCCAGCCCTTTTTGCTCTGGTTATTTTGGAGATAGGCTACTTTTGGCCCAGACAAGCCATGACTGAGATCCTACTAATTTTCACTTCCTACCATAGCTGAAATGACACCACTATACCCAGCAATTGGTCTCACAAACTCTCTGCCCTGCCTGGCTTTGAAACATGATCCTCACAATCTCTGCTTCCCAAGTAGATAAGATTACAAGCATCAGCCATCTTGGCCCAGCTGAACCTAGAATTCTTAAGGTAGAAAACTTTAACCATCAATAAACAATATGTTTTGAAGAATTTTCTCCAACACTGGATAAGTCTTCTGTTTGTCTTTCTTTTCTTTCTTTCTTTCTTTCTTTCTTTTTTGCAGTACTGTGGTTTGAACAACTTAGGCCCTCACACTTGCTAAGCAGGTACTCCACCACTTGAGCCACTCCTCTTTGTATTCTTGATTTAAAGCTAATAGGTGAATGAAATTACTCAAACTATGGCCAGCCATAGAACTAAAGTAAATTTACCATATACTTAACTTTGTTTTGTCTGTACTTAGCTTTGTCTGAATTTCCTTCATTCAAGATATAGCAAATTTCCTTAGTTATAAACTATGTGACTATATTAAAAAATAAGTATGATTTAAAAAACATCCTATGTTTAGATTTTTAAGAAGCCTCCAAATTTTTTTTCCAGAGTGGTTGTACTAGTTTGCATTCCCACCAGCAGTGTACAAGGGCTCCTTTCTCCCCACATCCTTGCCAACAAACATAGATCTGCCATATGATCCAGCAATCCCATTCCTGGGAATATACCCAAAGGCACCTGCACACCTATGTTTATTGCAGCACTATTCACACTAGCCAAGTTATGGAAACAGCCAAGATGCCCCACTACTGATGAATGGATTAAGAAAATGTGGTATTTCTACACAGTGGAATTCTACTCAGCCATGAAGAAGAATGAAATCTTATCATTCACAAATAAATGGATGGAACTGGAAAACATCATCCTGAGTGAGGTTAGCCAGGCTCAGAAAACCAAAAATTGTATGTTCTCCCTCAGAGGCGGACTTTAGATCAAGGGCAGATATAGAAAGGGGACTGGGTTTTGATCACATGATAAGGTGAGAGCACACAAGGGAGGTATGAGGATAGACAAGGAACCCCAAAAAAAATAACATTTGATGTCCTCAATGCAAAGGAACTAATGCAGAAACTTTAAAGTAACAGAAGGTCAATAGGTGAAGGGGACCAGGAACTAGAGAAAAGGTTAGTTCAAGAAGAATCAACTTAGAAGGCAACACATATGTACATGAAAGCAATGCACAGAATCTCCCTATATAGCTATCCTTATCTCAACTAACAAAAACCCTTGGTCCTTCTTATTATTGTTTATATTCTCTCTTCAACAAAATTAGAGATAAGGACAAAACAGTTTCTGCCTGGAAGTGAGAGGGTGGGGGGAGAGGGAGGGAGCAGGGGAAGGACAGGGAGCAGGGGAAAGGGGGGAGAAATGACCCAAACATTGTATGCACATATGAATAAAAGATATAGTTTTTAAAAACACCCTATTCAGATTATTATTATTATTATTATTATTATTATCTAATAAAGCCTGAGTTATTAAATAGTAGAATATAAGCTGGGGTCTTCTGGGTAGTTTAAAACCCAAGAGGATAAACTCTTCCTTTACATAAACAACATAGCATTTTCCTGTGTCTTACTAAGTCATCACTCTCGAAGCAATTCATGACAAGCTCCCAGAATCCCATCTGTATTAACACATGATGTGAACATGAATTTGAAAAATAGGTAAGCTCTGAAAGTAACCCAAGGAGGAGATCCAAGATGGTGACTGTAGTACAGAAGCAGATAGCCTGAGCTCTGACTCCAAAACCTCATTGAGACACTGGAGCCATGCTTGGCAGAAGTAAAGCAACAACCAGAATCTAACCTGCAACATCCTGAACCCCTAGCCCAGGGGAGGCATCCCCACAACACATTATGCTGAGAAAACTTGAGGGCTGCCAATGCCGCCACAGCTGCCGCCACTGGCTCCAAACCTGCCTGTGAGACATTCAACAGACGAAACAAGTGAGCACCACATGTCACGCAGAATTCCCCCAGTGACCCCCAGGATAAACAAGCACACCCCCTGGGCAGACTGACTCCCCCACAAAAAACCTGAACAATAAACAGAGAACTGTAATCTAGTACAACAGCAGAGGGGGTGGGAAAGTTGAAAGTGCACCGGAGAAGGGGAGAGGAGCAAGGAGCTAATCTCTGCATGAACTATCAGTAAAGGCAGGAAGGCTGAAGGCAGGTGGATAATAAGCCACCCCCCAAAGCAGGGCAGGTAGCAGATCACAGAGATCATCCCCTGAGCCAGTGAGAAGCACAGAAAGTCAAACTGTCCCGCAAAATTAAAAATAAACAGTGAACCATCATAATACACTGACAGTGGGGGGGATGCTGATGGAACACTGACCCTGCCCCAGAGAAAGGGGGTGGGGCAAAGAAATAAGACCCCAGCCCAGAAATCTCAATAAACAAGCATACTGAAAAGCCACCTCCAAAGCAGGACAACAAGTGAACTACAGAGCTGATCTCCTGAACCTGAGGGAAGATTTCAAACATAAACAGACACACCTCCCTGGGGGAAGAGCTGACCAAACAGCTGCAGCTGAAAGATAACACAGCTGTCAGCTGGGGAAATCAATATCCTGGACCACCCTGCATGATCTGGCCTCACCTCACAATTTCAGTTCAACTTGTAGACAGAAGAACAAAACATTACTCACAAGCCAATCACCTGGCAAGACCATGTCAGAGCTTCTGCTTATATGCCAATATCAGGACTGGATGCTGAAGGAGTAACCCCAGAACTTAAACTAAGATTGAAATTCTATTGTTCCTGAACCTGGTGCTTTTCCTTTTTTTTTTTTTGTTTGTTTTTTTGTTTGCTCATTTTTTCCTACTGATTTCTTTTTCATTTATTTGTTTTCTTATTGTGGGTTTTCTATTTTTATTTTTATTCCTATTATCTTTTTTCTTTTTCTTTCTACACTATCAACTTTACCACCATCATCTTCTCATCCCTACTCTCATCCCTTTCACTCTCCCTCATTCTCCTGTGCTAAAATCAATTTCTCCCCTTCCCAACAAATAATTCTGCCCCTTCTCACCCACTCTATTCCCCAATCCCTCACCTTCCCCTCCTATTCTACCCCAACCTGTCACCAGACTACTGCTCCCTCCTATACTCTCATCACCCACAGACCAACCCACTATACCAACTTTACACAAACCCAAAGCCCTAAAATCCCTATCACAAGCACCCTCTACTACAACAGAAATACTCCCAAACACACACAAGGACCACAAAAACCAACAGCCCCCACCCTGCTTCCCCCACTCATCCACCCCACTTGCCACCTTCCCCTTTTGTGCCACCCTATCCAACTCCCCACATTTCTATAGCTATCCTTAAAAATGTTAACCCCCCAACTCCCACTGCTTACAGATATTACCACCAAGGGGTCTCCTACATAACATTTAAACTACTGGTCAGGTATTAAACCTGTGAATTACTTATTACTAAATTACACCTAGACCAGGAGC
The DNA here is from genome assembly GCF_047511655.1 of Castor canadensis. Lineage (NCBI taxonomy): Eukaryota > Metazoa > Chordata > Mammalia > Rodentia > Castoridae > Castor > Castor canadensis. Next base: position 89,357,353 of record NC_133394.1, read on the forward strand.
AGAAATAGCATTCCACCTTAGCTAAAAACCCAAGACAGCCACAAAACAAAAACTAAATCAAGGGAAGAAAACAGGTGACTGAAAACACCAACTAGCCTATCAAGAACATAGTTGCACAGTACTTAGTGGATCAATGGGAAGAAGAAAAAGGGATGGAAACCATTCTCCCTCAAAAAATAATTTAACAAAGGATTCAGAGGGAAATGAAGAAAACAGATACCCAGTTCTGGACTCCAACAAAACAAGGATAAATGACACCAAGGAACCCAATGATGTCAACAAAAACACCCTCAAAGTAGAAATCCTACAAGTAATCACTGAGAATTTCATGGAAATGATACTAGACACAACTATCCAAAACATACAAGATGCACTCAAGAAATTTCAAGACACCAAAAATAAAGAATACGAGAAGGACACAGAAACAAATGAATGAACTCATAGGAGCCCTAGATAAATGCCAGAGTGAAACAGAACACCATAAATAGAGAGATAAATGAAGTAAAGTTGAAAATAGACAATATTAAAGAGAAAGTGACCCATGACATGGAAAACCTCAGAAAAAAGAATGAAACAGAAACACAAAATACAGTGGAAGGCCACTCAAGCAGACTAGAACAAGTGGAAGACAGAATCTCAGAACTTAAAGATAAAATGGAAATTAAAGGAAAAACTGAAGAGCTATTAGTCAAACAACTCAAGACCTGTGAAAGGAATATGCAAGAACTCACCGACTCCATCAAAAGATACAACCTGAGATTCATGGGCATTGAAGAAAGAGAAGAGATGAAAGCAAAAGGGATTCATACTATATTCAACAAAATAATAATAGAAAATTTCCCAAATCTAAAGAAAGTTATGCCCACTCAGGTACAGGAAGACTTCAGGACAACAAACAGAATTGATGAAAATAGAACTACCCTACCACATATTATCATTAAAACAACAAGCACAGGGAACAGAGAAAGAATATTGAAGGCAGTAAGAGAGAAAAACCAAATAACATACAAAGTAAACCCATTAAAGTCACAGCAGATTTCTCAATGGAAACCTTAAAAGCAAGAAGGGCATGGAGTGAGGTATTTCAGGCACTGAATGAAAATAACTTCAACCCTAGGAAAATAACTTCTACCCAGCAAAACTATCATTCAAAATAGATGGAGTAATAAAAGTCTTCCACAATAAGCAGAAAATAAAACAATATATGACCAACAAGCCACAACTACAAAAGATTCTCCAAGGAATTCTGCACACTGAAAATGAAAGCAAACAAAACAACATCAGGACAGGCAATATCAAACCACAAGAGAAGAAAAGACAAGGAATCAGACAGTAATATTGATTCAGCTGCACACAATCAAACCTACCACATACCTATCAATATTAGAACAGAATGTCAATGGACTCAACTCCCCCATCAAAAGACACCATTTGGCAAACTGGATTAAATAGGAAGATCTAACAATCTGTTGTTTACAGGAGACCCACCTCATTGACAGAAAGACTGGATGAAGGTCTACCAAGCCAGTGACTCCTGAAAACAGGTAGGAGTAGCAATATTTATCACACAAAGTAGACTTCAAACTTACATTGATCAAATGAGATAAAGAAAGACACTTCATGCTAGTAAAAGGAGAGATGCATCAAAAGGAAGTAACAATTATCAACCTATATGCACCCAATCTCAATGCACCAAATTTCATCATATATACTTTAAAGGACTTAAAAGCACATATAGACTCCAATACAGTGATAGTGGGAGACTTTTATACCCCTCTATTACCAATACATAGGTCATCCAAACAAAAACTTGATAAAGGAATTCTAGAACTAAATCACACCGTAGATCAAATGGACCTAGCTGATGTCTACAGAATATTTCATCCAACATCTGCACAATATATATTCTTCTCAGCAGCCCATGGACTTTCTCCAAAATATATCTTATCCTAGAGCACAAAGTAAGCCTCAGCAAATATAAGAAAACAGAAATGATCCCCTGCATTCTATCCGATCACACTGCATTAAAGCTAGAACTCAACAACAAAAACAACAGCAGAAAATATGCAAACAACTGGAAGCTGAACAACACATTGCTCAATGATTAGTGGGTCATTGATGAAATAAAAGAGGAAATTAAAAGGATACTGGAAGTTAATGAAAATGAAAGCACAACTTACCAGAACCTCTGGGACACAGCAAAGGCAGCCATAAGAGGAAAATTTATAGCCATGAGTGCATATTTTAAAAGGACAGAAAGATCTGAAATCACTAACCTAATGCTACATCTCAAACTCCTAGAAAAACGAAAATAAGCAAAACCCAAAACAAGCAGGAGAGAAATAATAAAAATAAGGGCCAAAATTAATAAAATAGAGACCAAAAAAAATACAATAAAAGAAAAAGATGAAGTATCAATGAAACAAAAAGCTGGTTCTTTAAAAAAATAAACAAGTTTGACAGATTCTTGGCAAATCTCATGAAAATAAGGAAAGAAAAACCCAAATCAGTAAAATCAGAAATGCAAAAGGGGAGATAACAACAGACACCACAGAAATCCAGGGAATCAAGAGACTACTTTGAGAACCTATATTCCAATAAATTTGAAAATTTTGAAGAAATGGATAAATTTCTAGGTACTTATGACCATCCAAAATTGAACCAAGAGAATATTAACCACCTAAATAGAACTATAACACAAAATGAAATTGAAGCAGCAATAAAGGGTATCCCAAAAAAGAAAAGTCCAGGACCTGATGGATTGTCTGCTGAATTCTATCAGAACTTTAAAGAAGAACTAATACCAGCTCTCCTTAAACTTATCCATGAAATAGAAAGGGAAGGAACACTGCCTAACTCATTCTATGAAGCCAATATTACACTCCTCCCAAAACCAGACAAAGACACATCCAGAAAGGAAAACTATAGACCACTATCCTTAATAAACATCAATACAAAAAACCTCAATAAAGTAATGGCAAACTAAATCCAACAACACATCAGAAAGATCATTCACCATGACCAAGTCAGCTTCATCCCAGGGATGCAGGGGTGGTTTAACATACGCAAATCTATAAATATAATACAGCACATTAATAGAACCACAGACAAAAACCATTTGATCATCTCAATAGATGCAGAAAAAGCCTTTGATAAGATTCAACACCACCTCATGATAAAAGCTCTAAGAAAACTAGGAATAGAAGGAAAGTATCTCAACTTTATAAAGGCTATATACAACAAACCTATAGCCAACATAATACTTAATGGAAAAAAACTGAAAGCATTTCCCCTAAAATCAGAACAAGGCTAAGGTGCCCACTATCCCCACTCCTATTCAACATGGTCCTGGAATTCCTAGACAGAGCAATAAGGCAAGAAGAAGGAATAAAAGGAATACAAATACATAAAGAAACTGTCAAAATATCCTATTTGCAGACGACATGATCCTATACCTTAAAGACCCAAAACACTCTACCCCAAAACTCATAAACACCATAAACAGCTTCAGCAATGTGGCAGGATATGAAATCAACTTACAAAAATCATTAGCTGTTCTATATACCAACATTGAACAAATTGAGAAAGAATATATGAAAACAATTTCATTTACAATAGCCTCAAAAAAATCAAATACCTAGCAGTAAACTTAACAAAGGATGTAAATGACTTCTACAAGAACTACAAACCTCTGAAGAACGAGATAGAGGAAGACTATAGGTGGTGGAAAGATCTCCCATGCTCATGGACTGATGGAATCAACAGTAAAAATGGCTATACTACCAAAAGCAATCTACATGTTCAATGCAATTCCCATAAAAATCCCAATGACATTCATCATAGAGATTGAAAAATCCACCCTAAAGTTCATTTGGAAACTCAAGAGACTGAATAGCCAAGGCAATACTCAGCAAAAAGAGCAACGCTGGAGGTATCACAATAGCTGACTTCAAACTATATTGCAGAGCAACAGCAATATAAACAACATTGTACTGGCATAAAAACAGATATGAAGACCAGTAGAACAGAATAGAGGACCTGGTTATGAATCCACACAGCTATGCCCACCTTATTTTTGACAAAGGCACTAAAAACATATGATGGAAAATAGACAGCCTCTTCAACAAATGTTGCTGGGAAAAGTTGTTATCTGCCTGCAGAAAACTGAAACTAGATCCATGTTTATCAACCTGTACTAGTATCAATTCAAAATGGATCAAGGACCTTAATATCAGACCCAAAACTTTGAAGCTAGTACAGAAAAGAACAGGGAATATTCTGGAAGCAATAGGTATAGGCAAGGACTTCCTCAATAGAACCCCAGCAGCTCAGCAACTAAGTCAAAGGATGGGCAAATGGGACTACATGAAATTAAAAAGCTTCTGCACAACAAAATAAATGGTTTCTAAAATGAAGAGATCACCCACAGAGTGGGAGAAAATATTTGCCAGCTATACATCAGACAAAGGACTGATAACCAGAATATACAGGGGCTCAAAAAACAAAACCCTCCCCAAATCAATGAACCAATAAAGAAATGGCCAACTGAACTAAACAGAATTTTTTTAAAAAGAAGAAATCCAAAAGGCCAAAAAACACATGAAAAAATGCTCACCATCTCTAACCATAAATGAAATGCAAATTGAAACCACACTAAGATTCCACCTCACCCGTTAGAATAGCTATCATCAAAAACACCAGCAACAACAAATGTTAGTGAGGATGTAGGGAAAAAGGAACCCTTGTACACTGCTGGTGGGAATGTGAGCTAGTACAATGATTCTGGAAAACAATAGAGACTTCTTAAAAAATTAAACATAGATCTGCCATATGATCCAGCAATCCCACTCCTGGGGATATACCCAAAGGAATGCGACTCAGGTTACTCCATATGCACCTGCACACCCATGTTTATTGCAGCACTATTCATAATAGCCAAGTTATGGAAACAGCCAAGATGCCCCATTACTGATGAATGGATTAAGAAAATGTGGTATTTATACACAATGGAGTTTTAATCAACCATGAAAAAGAATGAAATCTTATCATTCACAAGTAAATTGATGGAACTAGAGAACATCATCTTAAGCTAAGTTAACCAAGCTCAGAAGGCCAAAAATCATATGTTCTCCCTCACATGCAGACAATAGACCTAAAACGAATGCAATAATATTATTGGACATGGGTCACATGCTAAAGGGAGACTGTGTACGGGAGAAATAGGGAAAGGGAAGGAAACACAAAACTTGAAAATGTTTGATGTCCCCACTGCAGAGGAGCTAATACAGTAACCTTAAAATGACAGAGGTCACTATGGGAAAGTGACTGGGAAGTAGTGAAGAGGTCTGGTAGAGATGAACCAATTCAGGTTGTAATACACATGTGCATGGAAGCAATGCTAGGAATCTCTCTGTATAGCTGTCCTTATGTTAAAGTAGCAAAAATGGTACATCTTTCTTATCATTGCTTGTGTCTTCTCTTGAATAAAATTGGAGAAGAGGGCTGAACAGGTTCTGCCTGGAAGGGATTGGGGGCAGAGGAAGAGGGTGGGGGTGGGGGTAAGCAGGGAGAAATGGCCCTACAATGTACACTCATATGAATAAATAAAAAAAATAATAACTCAAGGAAGTTCTATTTTGCTCCAATTGACTAGAAAATTCTAATGTAAGAGTGGTAGCATTTTTCAGTTGCAGTGAACTGAGTGCCAGTGCCTATCCCCATTTATTTGTTGAAATACAAGTCCCCTAATGAGATACTATCAGGAGGTGGAGGCTTTGGGAGATAATTAGATAATAAGGATGGGGCACTTATGAATAGAATTAGTGTCATTATAAAAAGGGCACCAAAGAGATCTCTTGCCCCATCTCTGCCACGAGAAATGCAACCTGAAACTTGGAAGGGAACCCTTAGAATTTGACCATGCTGACATCCTAATCAATTCTGGCCTCCATTACTGTCAGAAATAACCTTTTTTTAAGTCACCCAGTCAATGATACTTTGATAAGGTAGCTTAAACTGACTTGAGACATAGGATTAATTAGAACTTTTTTTCTGTTAACAATGACATCTTAAATTTATCCTGAATTTATACATTATACTGCTTTCAGGGAGTAAACTTGATTAAAGTACATTATATGCATGTTTGTATATATCACAATGAAACCCCTTCTCATAATAAATATATGCTAATTAAAAATTAGTTTGAAAACAAATATACTATCACAAAGTGATATCAAGTGAAATAAAATATCCATGTGCCCATCTAACAAGTATTTTTGTAACAATTACTTCATTAAAATTTACAAAACAAGAGGGGATTTTTTAAATCTATTTTTTCACTCTCTTTCTTTACCTTTTTAAATATCAGAAATAATAAAGTATTTCAAACTTTGGGCAGGGGAGGAAGACAAAGAGATTAGACCAAATTTGATAGCCTTATTAACTGACATCACCCTCTCATGTTGTTTGTAAGTCTGTCTCAGTGAATGGTGTCATTGGCTCTGGAATCCGGAAAGCTGAGAATCATGTTTGGCATCCCTTCCCCCTGACGATGCACTTTTCACTATCTAGACTATAACCAGACCACTGTGAGGTCCAGTCAATTTACATCAGAAACAGTGCTTAAAACAATTCAAATTTCTCTGCATCTGCTCTCCATGCCCTAGTTTTTAAAACTATTTTTATTAGCATACATTAATAGTTTTGAGCTACCACTATTTCTCACCAGATATTTTTACTTTAATAGCATCCTAAATATGGTCCTTTCATGTCACCAAGTCCTTTCCAGACTATACTCCACTTAGAACCACATGATTTTCAACTAAAAATGCAAACGTAATCATCTCGTTTGTCCTTTTTCACTATTCTAAAGATAAAATCCAAAACCTATATAATGACTTCAGAGGCTGAACATAGTCTGGTCCTGCCACCTAGGGCTTCCTCATTTCCTGTTCTAAGTATATGACCTTCCTTTGATTTCTGGACTATGGCATTTATAGTATCTAAGTATATACATAAACCAATGTCTAGTACAGCATTGCAAACAAAATAGTAGGCAATAAATACCTTAGCAAATGTCCTGGATGAATAAATGAATGAATGCATAGATGCATGGAGTATAATTTTGTAGGATAATATCATACTGAATGAATATCTAGAACTATAGTTCCTGCTCCACCATCTAAAATATACATGTTAAGTTGTTTTCTTCAAGAAATAAGCCTTTAGTCAGCATCATTGCATAATCTATAAAGAGCTCATTACAACTTAAAACGATAGTTGTTTGATTTCCATGACAAGGGATATAAAACTGCATTATGATTAGTAATACAAAGATTACTTTATTTATCATATGCATTAAGATATAACCCATTCATAGTTTTAGCTCATAGAAAGTATCTTCATAAAGATTTAAAGTAATACATTTATACACACAGAAAAATTCACATTTTTACTGAGAAAGGTACAAAAGCATTGGAAAGTAAAAATAAATTTGATAAAAATTGCTTTGAAAGAATACGATTTTAAAACAAATGGGTAATTCAGGTTGTTTTCTGAATGGGATGCTGAAGTGGTTATGTACCTTAATCTGGGCAATCTATCCATGAACCAGTGAATAGAAACATGATGGGAAGGAGAGAAGCCTGACTAATGCTTAGTCAAGACAAGGCAGAGGGTAAGAAATGAGAATTTGTGAATGCTTGATCCTAATGAAATTAATCTTATTAGAATTTCAGTGAGAAAATAACTAAGTGAGACTGAAAAGTTTTTGATGAAGTTCAGATGCTTGTCCACAACAAAACAAGTGAATTTCCAAAACTTTCACGGAAGTAAAGAACACTGTGTATGAAATCAGATTATATTTTGAATCATTGCTACAAAATTCAACATTTGTATCTCTTGCCTGGATGTTCAGAGAGAGAGGACTTAACTCACCTATGGTTGTTTTCCATCTCCTAGAGTCCCATACCACGCAAATTATTAGTTTCCAATGCCAAAAGTTAATAACTTTAACATGATTCCTACAACTCGTCACCAGTTTATTGAACACAGCTGCCCATTCCTAAAATCTCTATCTTCAACAATATTTTGACTGGCTGAATTTTGTTAAAAATTTTTAACAATAGGCTGATTGCATTCTTGTTATATCTCTTTAATTTTTAAATTTGAACAACAATTTGGCTAAGTATAAAGTTCTTGAGTCATATGCTCTTTTCTTCAAAACATTGTAGATGTTGCTCTTTGCATTGTGTCATTGAAAGGGCACTGAGAGAAGTCTCAGGCCAATTGTGTTTATTCTCCTGTCTGTGTCTATGCTTTGTAATTTTCCAGCATCAAAGATACCCTTCTGATTTACCTTTATTCTCCCAATTATAAACTTATCAAACTATAAACTGGTGTTAAACATTAGATGTCAGTTTGACTTAGGATACTACATGCTGTTTTGATCTAAAAATTCAATCCCTTTTTTTCTTTTTAGGAAAAAATTTAAGACATCAGTTCATTTAAATATTTACTCTTTTTCATTCTCTTCTTTTAGTTTTTGGTGGTTCTAATATAGCTTTCCTGTAATCTACTCATGTTTATTTTTGTCTTCCAGTACTATTTTAAGTTTTACTCTGATAACATTAAATCTCCTTATGTTGATTTATAATCTCAGTATCATTGTGCCTTCTCTTTCTGTTTGTAAATGTATGTGTGCATATATATATAACTATATATAATACAAGTGTATATATTATATGTAAGTATATATGAATAGTTTGCAATTTCTTTGAGAATATGGATAGTTGTGTCTGTGTCTTTTGGATGACTATGATGATGTGTGTCTAATACTTATGGAGCACTTGCTATTTGCAGACACAGTTCTAAGCATTTTATGCTTAGAACTCATTGTCTCATTTAGAACTAATTATCTCATTTAATATACATGCTTCATTTGCTTTGCATATGCTATTTTACTTATTTTTATTTGCGTTTTTCTTTGTGATTATTAGTCACCTTTGAAGGAATGGGATGAATTACTCACTAGAGATTATAAAGCAGTGTGGCCAAGAAGGAGTTGTGGAATGAATGAAAGTTTCAACAGCCTCTATGGGTCTCATTTTGACATGCCTCCCAAAACATTTTCTTATTCTGTTGGAACATTTTCCCTGTGTTCCCAATGGTCAGTGTTACAATAAAAATCTTAAATCCATTGCAACCTGACCCTTACTATTTCTCCTTCAGCATTCATTCTATTTCACTTCCTGCTGTGTCAAATTCATTACTCACCCATCTTTCCCCTCAGTGAAGCTTGTTCTCAGACTAGGGATTGCAAGTTCAAATGCCTATAAAAGCCAGACATATAGACGTTGCCTACTTTTTCCATCAAACATATCCTTTTACTTAATCTATCAGGGAAATGCAAACAAAACTACATTTGAATTCTGTCTTACCTTAGTCAGAATGGCTGTCTTCAAGAGAACAAAAACTGTTGAAAATGATATAGAGAAAAAAGGACCTTACACACTGTTGGTGGGAGTATAAATTGGTGCAGCCACTATGGAAATCAATATGGAGATTCCTTCAAAAACTAAAAATAAAACTACCATATGATCCACCTATATCACTCCTGGGTGTTAACCCCAAGGAGTTAAAGTCAGCATAAAACAGAGATATCCACATACCAATGTTTATTGTGGCTGTATTCACAACAGCCAAATCATGGAACCAGCCTAGGTGCCCACTCACAGATAAGCATAGAGTCATAATGGCTTATTCAGCCATTAAGAAGAGTGAAATTATGTCATTTATAGGAAAATGAATAGAACAGGAGATCATCATATTAAGTAAGTGAAAAAAGTCAGACAAGTATCAATGTTTTCTCCCATGTGGAATCCAAAAACTATATATATATAATAGTAGAAGGGAAAGTAGTAGTATTAGGGAATAGAAAAGGGACCAATGGAAGAGAAAAGGGAGAAGAGTGTGGGTAATAGAGGAATAAATACAAATTACCAGATATGTGTGAAAATGTCATGATAAAACACTATTTTATACTATTTAATATTTATTAATAAAAATTAAAAACAGATAAAGACATTTTTCTCAATTTTCTTACAAAAGCTTCAATTAAAAACAAATGAAAAGACATAACACACACAAATCAAAAATAAAATTTAAACCACAAGGAATGGGGACAAAGGCACTGATCTCAAAAAAATAAGACAACACCTGTAATGCTAAGCCAAGGACAATGAAGCACACCTGCCAAACACTGAGGTATGTTCAGGAAGCTGAGGCAGTATACAGGGAAGTAATACATCCATCAGATGTATTACCTCAAAATAATTTCCTTATCCTGAGAGATATGTCCAATAGTCAGTATATCTATAAATTCTTCAGTGTTTCTTCTCTTTATTGCTCTAGTTACATAGCCATACTCATGCCTTCAGATAAGCATATTTCCTTTTTCTTAAGGTAGAGTGAGTGGGAGTCCCATACACTCTTAGTCACACCTATTCTTTCAAAGTTTGACCAAGTGTGATCCCCTATACAGTAGTTGTCAATCTGTAGGTCTCAGAGCTTTCCTCATGTGTCAACACATCATAGATAGAATACATGCTTTCCTGCAAATTGAAGAGATGAATATAACTATCACTTTTCCTGTTCACTTCAGATGAAATGTTACAAATTCATAGTGATAATACTGGTTTCTAATATTGATCTGATAATTTTATGATAGTTAATTATTATTAATTTTTAAATGGTGCAGCATCTGAATTATTTGTGAGACATTCAATTTATTTTCCAGTTTTCAAAATATGGGACCTATATTCATTAAAGAATGTCTTATTATAATCAATGAAAGTTCAAAAATAATGTGAATGTCCAGCAATTTTGGGGTGTTGGAGGATTATGTTGTCATTAAAAATAATATTATTAAAACTTTAGGGAAATATTTTAAAATTCATGACATAATCATCCAAAGAAAGAAAATGAGTACATAATTATTTTACATCATCTTAACTTTATAAAGAATATGTAATATATGCATAAAATAATAGATTGGAAATGCACAACCTGTTCATTATTATCATAATGGGTCACAATATTATAGGTAATCTTTAGCTGGCACCACTGGCTCACACCTGTAATCCTAGATACTTGGGAGGCTGAGATCCAGATGATTGTGGTTCAAGTCCAGCCCAGGAAAAAAGTCCTCAAGACCCATTTACAAAACAACCAGAGCAAAATGGAGTGGAAGTGTGGCTCAAGCAGTAGAGCTCCTGGTTTGCAAGCTAAAGCCCTAAAATCAAACCCCAGTGGCACCAAAAAAAATTAAATAATCAAAGGAATAATAGTTTTTTAAAGTTAGCACTTTTCCCCCATTACATTTTATCTTTCAGTATATAGAATAAAATATGCTGAAATAAACTCATGAATTTTTCTATATCCTTCAATAGATATATACCACAAATTCTAACAACTTCAACAATTAGAATAAATATAGGGTATTTTGTGTGCTTTTGAGATGAAAATATTATTACACAATTCAGTCAGTCTAATGAAACAGCTAGAGATCTTTAAATACAATGCAGTCACCAGTGAAACAAAAGATAGTCAATGAAATAATTTGGTTATTAGTAGAAAGTGTCATAGAATGTGGAGTTGGTGACTTTATATTTTTAAAAAATGAGCCTCCCAATTTAATAGCATGGTTACTGCATTTCCAGTGAAGAAGAATTGTGTAGGCTCACATTTTAAGCATTATCAACTCTCACAATTCAATGAGTAGATATAATTGTGAATGAGATTAAAAAGCACTATCTTGAGTGTTCTGTTTGTTACTGTGCCTAACCTTAGTCAACATGTTTCAATTCCAAAAATCTCTCTGAAAGGTATTGAATTACTTTCCAGAAAGAAATCCTTTGGACATCTAATTATATTGGAAAAGCACCCAAACTTCATGTGTAGATAAGATGTCCTTTAAAAACAGTTGCTCTGTTGCTGGGCTTAATTTAAAAAACACTATTTTGAACCATTTCACAGTTAAAGCTATTACAACTCACAGTTAAGATTACATACATAGTGAATATACATATAGTTTGTTTCTTTCCCCCAGGAGGAACGCATGAGTTCTTCTCCTGGGAAAACCTATACCTTTGAGCATTCTAATATATGTCCAAAGCACTTGTTCGCATTCAGAAACAAAGGTGAGGTCAGTAAAAGAACCTCAACCCATTCAGCATTAAGGTCTTTGTCAGCCATCACCAGCAGCAGGGTTTATGACAAATGAGGAGCCAGGCTTCCAGCTGAATTTCAGTTTAGTTATTTTTGTTTTAATGTATGTGTGAATCAATTAATCCTGTCATAGAAGGGCATCGTAAACTGTGTGCCAGAGTTAATGAGTCAGACATTATCACATCATTACACCAGCTGGCATAATGTAGCATGTGTTGTTTGTCATAATACACACTGCCATGCTTAACAACCATTAATTGTTTACATGAGCAGTCATATTTTTCTTCAAAGAACCTTCAGCGACTGATTAATATTTTGAAGGCTTTTTAAGTGAATAACTATTGCAAAGAAAAGATATCCTCACCAAAATAGCCCAGAATACAAGAAACTATAACAAGTTGAAGACATTTGGAAGCCAGTGAATATCTGAAGGACCTTTCAAAGAAAATCCCCTTGTAGAATCAAATAAATCATGGCTTATTCAACTAGCATTAGAAACAACCATTTAAATAAATAGACAGAAGTGTCTTAAGAAAAAGTTGATGAGTTAGAATTCCCTACAGATTGAAGTTTTAAAAAATTTTTAGCAGTACTGGGGTTGAACTCAGGGCTTTACACTTGCTAGGCAGGTACTCTACCACTTGAGCCACTCTGCCAACTAGAATTCCTATAGTATATTTTTTGGAGGACTAATGAGGCCTGTACCCAAGATGTATGTACGACCACCAGGAATTCCTGAGAGAAGGTATAATCATGAATTTATCAATTTTCTAAAATCATTATAAAAAGCTTGGCTATTGTGGTTTTCTTGGCTGGTGAAAGAAAGCATGTAGCCATCACAGCCCAAAGTTATAGTTTATCAGCTTCCTGTGCATTGGTGTCAGGCTACTTCTGCACAATTTCATTGGCCATGTGGCTTTCCCTGGCCAAACAGGGACACCGTGAGTTAATGTAAGTTTCCAAGAGTTGAACAGTAAGTCATGGTCCAATATCCACTTTAACTCATAGCTTTATCCACTTAAACTAATAGCTTATTTTCTAAGCAGAGATTAACAATATCTAAGTTATCCAAAAGGATTTAATAGAAACATTCAATGCAAACATGAAGGATTTTACAAGCAACAATGAAATAAGAAATTAAATTGGACACAAGTAATGAATACAGGTAAGAAATTAAACTAAATGCACATGATGAAAAAAACATGATAATGTATTTGAAAGCACTTTCCAAAGTGCCATGAGAGGACTATACAATCCTACTATAGTTATTGCTACAACTGTATTCCTTTTTAATTGTTTAGAATAGGAAAATTGACCACAGAGACATTCTCTACATTTGAGGAGAATTACTCCTGGTTTTTGTTTTCAGAAAAGATGTGAATGTTTTAATCTTCAGGCACTTAGCCTTAGAATTATACACAATAGAATGCTTCATATTTTGGGGTTTTCTCAAGTGCAAACACACGTGAATATCATTACATTTTAATGTGAGATAAGGTTTTTACTGTCCTTTATAACCACTATTGCACTCAATTCTCACTTGTATATATTCATCAGTAACATGGAAGGGATAGTTAAAATGAAGAAACAAAGAAAAGTCAACATACATTTATCTATGATTCATTTGGTTAGAGAAGTTTTTCTCAAACTTTAATAAATAGGATAATTATCTATGATTGCTCTTAAAAGTGTAGACTCCCAAAGGTTCTGATTCAAATGGTATCAATTAGGTGTAAATGAGAGCCCAGTAATCTATACTTTAACAATGCCCCCATATGATTAGGGTAGAAAGAAAGGAAAAAGAGTAAATTTGAACTAACAAGTACCATTGAACTTTGGAAATATTTTACATTGTACAGAAAATGTGAAAAAAATTAAATACTACGGCCTTAAAATATTTCAAAACACTATATTTTAAGATTTTATTCTAATACTGAAATTTTGACTTACTAGTGCAACAAATATACAAAGTAAAAAGTATGTACCGTTCCCTCATATAATTTGATGGTCCATATTATCTAAAAAGTATTCTCATGGACCCAATTTTTCTTTACAATAATTCAACACTTTTAGAAATTGAGATGGTGAATATCAAAGTAAGTCTGTCTCTCCAAACCTGCCAATGACCTAGTTAACATTAGAAAGCTTCCAGAGTCCACAAAAAATGGAAATACGCAGAACAAACCAAGTAAAGTCATAAGCAATTGTTTTTTGCCCCCCCCAAAATGACAGTTTCATATAGTTCAACCTAAAATAGCAGCAGAAAATATCTAAGCCATATTTTGTATCTGAACTAGAATCACTGACACTTGGAGGCTATGCCAATTTTATAAATCAAATAGACCATGAAATAAAGGATCAACAAGGACAAATAGCCCTACAGTTTTTTTGGTGGGGGAACCCTCTAGTAGCTACTCAAGACATATTTCTCATCAAGGATGAAATAAAATTGGAAATGTGAGCCTTCCTTGAAAGTGCAATTAAAAAAAAAAAAAGGCCTAGGACTCTTTCTTATCCTGAGGCTTTTCCATATCCTCCTCCTTTCCCTGGAATATTCTTTACCCTAGTCTTCAGAGTGATTGGATTCAGGTCTCAGGTTAAATGTCATTTCTTCAGGGACCTTTTAAAACATGTAATTTAAAATAAGTTATATCCAATCCCATTCTCTCTCAGAGCACCTATTTCTTGTCCATCACGCCACACATTTGTTTGGATTATATGTCTATGTCTTTGTTCATGCCTCAATTTTTGCTCTGTCCAAATGCTGCTCTAAGTTTATTAGCTGGGCGTGGTAGTGTGCACCTGTAATCCAGTTACTCAAGCGGGTGGATCACAAGTTTGTGGCCAGCTCAGGCAAAAGTTGGTGAGACTCTATCTTAAAAGCAAAATAGAAAACTAAAGGACTGGGAGCATGATTCAAGTAGTACAGTGCTTGTCTAGCAAACACAGAGCCCTGGGTTCAACGCTGGTACTACAAACATAAGTATATATGTATATATAATAACTTATGTTATGTTACGTAACGTATATGTAGAGAGAGGTCTGATTATATAGAGAGAGACTTATTTCCTATTAATATACAGTTTTCTAAATCCCTGTGTTTTTTACCATTTCAAGTTTTAGGGATATTTTATACAACCAGATTTTACCAAATAAACATTAATAGAAAACCACATTTTGAAAAGGTACTTCAAATGATTAAATTTCTTGTAAATAGCAAACATATTAAGAGTAGAAATCACTTCTCAAACTATTAACATTATGTTGTACATTTTATTGTATTATCCTTGTTAGCAAGGTATTTTGTCATGTTGTACAAACAAGGTATTTTATCATTAAAACTTGAAGACCCATGCTAACTTTGAAAAGGCTTATAGCACTTTAAAGAGAAAAGAAACTATCAAATTTCCCAAGTAGAAAGGCAAACACATTGCTTGGAATGCAAAAAAGTAAAATTTATCACTCTCATCATCATCACCTGGTTGAAGGATATGATTGCCTAACCACCTCCTATAAGATACCTCTCCAAGGACATCATATAATATTGCTACACACACAATGTCAGGGCGCATATCAGAAATGAGATTGCTGCTCAAAGAGCTGTCTTTCTGACACTTAGACAAATCAGACATGCCTCAGAGATAAAAAAACAAAAACACATATAAAAGGAAGTTAAAAAGCAGGAGGAAAAGGAGAGAAAGAAGGGGAGGAGGGAGCTAAAGAGGGGAGTGAGAAAAAAAGAAGAAGGAAGAAAGAGGAAAGGATCACTCTAGAAATATACATACTAATGGTATAAGAAAAATGCATAAATAAATGATATCTTATAATTTTTAAGAACTATTGAATTAAATAGTCAATGCTCAATTAATTCAACAAAAGAATGATTTCAATGAATCTGATGCCTGGTCTCTCTATTTATGCACATGATTTTTTAACTTCTTTAGTAATTCTTACTAGTCAATCTTAGTATATTTGTCACTATAATTATTCCTTAGACATTTTTCATAATCATTCTTGCAAATATGTTTTTGTGGAAATTCTTAGTAAATTGTTACTCTTTAAGAAAAATAGTGAAAAGTTGATCCGAGCTAAATTAAAATCTATTTAATAGGCATAACTTTCAAGATTCCAACTGTAAAATGATAAAAGTGTTATATAGAGACCTGACCAATATTATTGCCTCTTTGTTTATGAATTTAATTAATTAGTGCATTTAATTAATGTACCTAATTATATCAAGTAAATAAATATCCAATTTTATTAACAGTGTGGATAGTTTTAGATGGACAGAACTTGGAACCCAATATGACTGTTAGCCACACATCTATAATTATCACATGGTTTTTTTGTTTTGTTTTGCAGAACTGGGACTTGAACTCAGGGCCTACACCTCGAACCATTCCACCAGCCCTTTTTTGTTATGGGATTTTTTGAGAGTCTGGCAAACTATTTGCCTGGGCTGGCTTCAAACCACAATCTTCCTGATCTCTGCATCCTGAGTAGCTAGGATTACAGGCGTGAGTCACTGGTGCCTAGCATCCTATGGCTTTTTGCCTCATTGTTTGTGAACCTTGAAATAATAACAACCTGAATTTCTGGCAGATTCTCATAAAATTACTCTTCCTTAATTTTAAATTATGAATAATTCAATGCCAGTAAATAATGCAACACCAATTTCTTTTTAAGGATAAAAAGTAGAAAGAATTTATCTGTCATTCTTAATTATAAAAATTGCAGGTCACAAGATAGCCTGTAATCCCAAATTGCCTCAAAATTAACATAGAACTCCTTCAATGTCTGGTGGATTTTAATGGTTCTAATTTCTAATTATCAGAGCCTCGCATTATATCTACCAAGTAAATAATTTCATTTTCAGGCCCATTTCCAGTGTAAGTTCATGAGTCAAGTCCACTAACTGACGAATTGTAACTCTTGGCTACAAAGATACTCTGTCTCCATAAGTGTGAAGTTGAAGTCATCAAAAGAACCACAAAGACTGAGCATGGTAGTTCATACCTTTAACCCCAGCTATATGAGACGCAGAAGAGGTAGGAGTTTCTTCAAATAAAAACTGAAAAGGGTGAGGGCATAGCTCATGGTAGGGAGCTTGTTTACCAAGTGTGAGGCCTTGAGTTCAATCACCAGTACTACAAGAAATGACATTGCAGTCGAGGCAGAACAGACCAGAGAAGGTGAGGTATGGGGAGCAGACACAGGAATTCAGAGAGAAACATTTTATTACTGAGTATCTTGAGTCAAAGCACATAGCACTACTGTGCTGTAAGCTTCACAGTCATCACTGAGCAACAACAAACAGCAAGAAAACAGTTGCCCTCCCCTAACTGTGCCCACCTGCCCAAACAAGTCCTTTGATCTGGGAACTGAGCAAGAGTGTATCTTAAAGAAAGACACTTGTCCTGGGAACCAAACATTTGTCAAAATGACTACTTTGATCACAGAAGTGTTTACAAACAAACAAAGAGCTTGTTTAAAGGACATGTATCTGTCTTAAAAGGAGAGTCCAGAAAAAAAAATCCTTTGTTTAAAAGGATACTCAAGTAAAACAGACATCTATGGCATACTGACCCAAATTTAGTAAACTCAGTAGACTTGATATAGATTGATTATGTCAAAGCAGTGTAACAACAAGCATGATTAATGCATACCAGCTGTTCAAAACAAAAGGGAATACTATCATAAGTTAAGTTTAAACCAAACCCCCAGCACACTTTTTCACCATAAGTATCCCTGATGTTAGAGCACTCTGTGTGCACCTATTTGCACTTCTGCACCCACGTCGGGGTGTGTACTGTCCTTTCCTTTGCTTTTCTTTACTAATAAACTTACCCCATCTCTACTTCAAGCTCTGTCCTAAAATTCTTTTTTGCAACATCATCACAAACATTTTATCCAAGCTGAGGACCTCTCCCTCCTTGGCCCACTTTGGTACAAAAGTCAAAGTCATGTCCATCTAGGCACATTCCTACCTTCAGAGGTTTGCCTTCTTAGTTCCTCTAGCCTGGAATGCCCTCCCCCCAGCCATGGCTCCTTCCTTACCTCTTTAGGTCCTTGCTGAAATATTACCTTCTCAGTAAAGCCTTTGCAGAACACAATAACTAAAATTTCAAACAACAATTATTTCCCATCCCCATTTCCTGCTTTGTTTTCTAATGTAGCATTCCTCATTATCTGATATTTTTCTTCTATTTGTGTTTCTAATTTATAAGTATCCTCCCATTAGAATACAAGCTTCATATAGGCAGGGGATTTTGTCTGCTTTGCTCACTGCTTCTTTCTTATTGAATGCATGAATGAATATCTGGACAAGATGTATGAATGAAAGAGAACAGCCAAGAAACACAACCGTACCCTGGATGATATATAACACAGATGTCTATGAGATGTGCATACCACATGTAATTCTGCTTTATATTATGGACAGAAAGCAATAATACAGATATGTTTTGATTGAAGAGCCAGTTAGCAAAAATCTTATAGAAGAAAAAAGCTCAAAAGTTGTAAGTGACAAGTGGCAAATTTGAATGCAAGCAAAAGTCAAAAAAGTAATTTGCATTTGTTATTTGAAATTAATCAGAGACCTTTTAGAGACCTATGTTTTAAGTATGAAAAGGCATAATGCCAAATACCAATATCCCACTAAATTAAGAAGTGTTAAAAGGAATAGAGGGGTTGAATTTAATCAAAGTGTATTATGTGTGTGTATGGGAATATCACAGTGATACCCTTTATAAATTAATATATGCTCATAAAAAGAGAAAAAAGAGGAGTTGTTAAAATTTGGTATTCCTGAGTTAAATTGGTGATTATTAGAATATGTATCTTAACATTCTGCTAAGCCTGGCTCTCCCACATTGGCAACGCTTTTTGTGTGGACACATACACAAGACAGTTGGAGTCTTCACTATTTCCAATAAAATTCTCTAATTATGGCACAACATCAGTGTTACACAAGCTATTTATCTGTAAATTTATATTATTTTACACCATCCTCAATTTGTACATCTTTCATAGTCTTTTGCTTTTTTCAATATTGCTTGTCCCATTATTTTCCAATAAGAGATGTTTTAAGAATATAAAGTAGTATTCAAAAGACCCAAATCCAAAATATATGAACTAAAAATAAGTAAAAAAAAAAAAGCAATCCAGTAGAAAAATAGTTATAGACACTTCATATAAAGAATATCCAAATGTCCAATGGATCTGTAGAAAAATGTTCAACTTTATTATTCATTACTGAAATGATTAAAACTGCAATGTGATCGTACCACTCACACACCACAATGGATAAAATGGAAAAAGACTTTAATATGAACATTGGCAAAGATGCAAAGCAATCAGAACTCTTTTATACTTACTGGTATGAGTGTAGGCTTGCATAATAACTTTGAAAAATTATTTCACAGTTTCCATCAAAGCTGAGCATAGCATACATCAGACTTAACAATTCATGGCTAGGTAAAAATATATTCATTAGAAGTAGATCCATACATGTTTATAAAATACAACACTAAAATGTTCATAACATCACTTTATAGTAACATTACATATTCATGTATTCATAAAATGGAGTCTTATACAACAACAAGATTAAATGAACTACAACTGAATGCAACAACAGTGTTGATTCTCACAAACAGAATTTTAAATGAAAAAAGTTAGACATTGGGCCAGGCATAGTAACACGTGCCTGTAATCCCAGCACAGCTAGTTGGAATTCCAACAATCATGGTTCAAGGTCAGACTGGGAAAAAGTTAGTGAGACTCCCATTTCAAACAATATCTGTACTTGGTGCCATGCAGCTATGTGGGAGGTTCAATGGGAGGATTACAGTTAAGACTGGGTCAGGCAAAAATGTGAGAACCTATCAAAAAATTACTAAGGGGGGAGGGGATGGGACAGGGAAGGAGGAAGGTGGCACAAACAATGTATAAACATGTCAATAAATGTAAAAATAATAAAAGAAAAGAAAAAATAAACCAGCATTTACTAAAAAAATTAATAAAATCTAAACATTAAAAAAATGACTAAAGCAAAAGAGGTTTGATTGAGCACCTACATAATAAGCACAGGTCCTGCGTTCAAACACAAGTAACTACAAAAAAACCAGTTTGACATGTAAGAATACACATATTATAGCACTACATTTATAGAAAAATACACAAAACTAACGCATGCTATTAGAAGTCAGAATAATACTTCACTTGATGTGGTAGAGTGTAAGTAAACAAAGGAGACAAAAAGGGGACATCCTAGAGGTGCATGGGTTTTTTTCTGGTTTCTCTTGAATGTTTAATTTGTGAAAGGTCATAGAGCTGTACCCATGGCACAGGTCATTTCTGCCATAAACTTACTTCATTACGTTTCTATTATCTCCATACCCAGAGCAGACTCTACATTACACAACCACCCTGAATGTGCACACTTAGTGACATTTTGTTGTCATTATAAACATTTGCACACTCACACTTTAAAGTGGGGTGAGTAGATATGGAAGAAAAGGGTAAAGGTGACACCAGAGCTCACATCATAGCTGTGTGTCCTATGTGGTCACAGGGGCCAAGTGTTTAGAAGGGCACTGTGTTTAGTTCACAGCTCTCCTAGCGCCATCTGGAAAATTTTAATATATTTTAAATAAAAGCACTACATTTTCATTTTCCACTGGGTCCAGCAATTTATGTGACAGTCCTGAGTAACTCGGTTACCTTTTTTAAGTATCTGAGATGGTCTCCATATTGAAACATTAAGAAGACATAAGCTTATATTATCATTGGAAATACTTCGATTGGAAAATAAGAAAGGCATTAAAACACTTCAATAAAATAGTGCCTCCCATAACATGGACACTCAAACAGATGCACAAAAATTAACTGACACAAAACCATGTAACTGGGATAAGTAACAAAATAATTATTAGAAAATGATTATGAAGTAGTATTGGAGAATGATAGGAAATCAGGTCAAACAATATTGCATATTCCCCCTAGTGCACTATTTTATGATAAAATTCAAAAACGTGTCATTAATTTATGTTAGCACATCAGAAAAACATTTTTGCAGAAAATATTCCTTCAAGTTATGAGTATTTGTCTGCAAAAAACTGAAACTAGATCCATGTATATCACCCTATAACAATATTAACTCAAAATGGATCAAGGATCTTAATATCAGACCACAAACTCTAAAGTTGATACAGGAAAGAGTAGGAAATACTCTGGAGTTAGTAGGTATAGGTAAGAACTTTCTCAACAAAACCCCAGCAGCACAGCAACTAAGAGATAGCATAGATAAATGGGACCTCATAAAACTAAAAAGCTTCTGTTCATCAAAAGAAATGGTCTCTAAACTGAAGACAACACCCAGAGTGGGAGAAAATATTTGCCAGCTACACATCAGACAAAGGACTGATAACCAGAATATATAGGGAACTTTAAAAACTAAATTCTCCCAAAACTAATGAACCAATAAAGAAATGGGCAAGTGAACTAAACAGAACTTTCTCAAAAGAAGAAATTCAAATGGCCAGAAAACACATGTAAAAATGCTCACCATCCCTAGCAATAAAGGAAATGCAAATTAAAACTACACCAAGATTCCACCTCACCCCTGTTAGAATACCCATCATTAGCAACAAGACCAACAAAGATGTTGGCAAGGATGCGGGGAAAAAAGGAACCCTCTTACACTGCTGGTGGGAATGTAAACTAGTACAACCACTCTGGAAAAAAATTTGGAGGCTACTTAAAAAGCTAAACATTGATCTACCATTTAATCTAGCAATACCACTCTTGGGGATATACCCAAAAGACTGTGACACAGGTTACTCCAGAGGCACCTGCACACCCATTTTTTTTTCTGCTTCCTTTTTTTTTTCCATTTTTCTTTTATTATTCATATGTGCATACAAGGCTTGGTTCATTTCTCCCCCCTGCCCCCACCCACTCCCTTACCACCCACTCCGCCCCCTCCCTCTCCCCTCCCTCAATACCCAGCAGAAACTATTTTGCCCTTATTTCTAATTTTGTTGTAGAGAGAGTATAAGCAATAATAGGAAGGAACAAGGGTTTTTGCTGGTGGAGATAAGGATAGCTATACAGGGCATTCACTCACATTGATTTCCTGTGCGTGTGTGTTACCTTCTAGGTTAATTCTTTTTGATCTAACCTTTTCTCTAGTACCTGTTCCCCTTTTCCTGTTGGCCTCAGTTGCTTTAAGGTATCTGCTTTAGTTTCTCTGTGTTAAGGGCAACAAATGCTAGCTAGTTTTTTAGGTGTCTTACCTATCCTCAGCCCTCCCTTGTGTGCTCTTGCTTTTATCATGTGCTCATAGTCCAATCCCATTGTTGTGTTTGCCCTTGATCTAATGTCCACATATGAGGGAGAACGTACGATTTTTGGTCTTTTGGGCCAGGCTAACCTCACTCAGAATGATGTTCTCCAATTCCGTCCATTTACCAGCGAATGATAACATTTTGTTCTTCTTCATGGCTGCATAAAATTCCATTGTGTATAGATACCACATTTTCTTAATCCATTCGTCAGTGGGGGGGCATCTTGGCTGTTTCCATAACTTGGCTATTGTGAATAGTGCCACAATAAACATGGATGTGCAGGTGCCTCTGGAGTAACAGTCTTTTGGGTATATCCCCAAGAGTGGTATTGCTGGATCAAATGGTAGATCGATGTCCAGCTTTTTAAGTAGCCTCCAAATTTTTTTCCAGAGTGGTTGTACTAGTCTACATTCCCACCAACACTGTAAGAAGGTTCCTTTTTCCCCGCATCCTCCCAACACCTGTTGTTGGTGGTGTTGCTGATGATGGCTATTCTAACAGGGGTGAGGTGGAATCTTGGTGTGGTTTTAATTTGCATTTCCTTTATTGCTAGAGATGGGGAGCATTTTTTCATGTGTTTTCTGGCCATTTGAATTTCTTCTTTTGAGAAAATTCTGTTTAGTTCACGTGCCCATTTCTTTATTGGTTCATTAGTTTTGGGAGAATTTAGTTTTTTAAGTTCCCTATATATTCTGGTTATCAGTCCTTTGTCTGATGTATAGTTGGCAAATATTTTCTCCCACTCTGTGGGTGTTCTCTTCAGTTTAGAGACCATTTCTTTTGATGAACAGAAGCTTTTTAGTTTTATGAGGTCCCATTTATCTATGCTATCTCTTAGTTGCTGTGCTGCTGGGGTTTTGTTGAGAAAGTTCTTACCTATACCTACTAACTCCAGAGTATTTCCTACTCTTTCTTGTATCAGCTTAAGAGTTTGGGGTCTGATATTAAGATCCTTGATCCATTTTGAGTTAATCTTGGTGTAGGGTGATATACATGGATCTAGTTTCAGTTTTTTTCAGACTGCTAACCAGTTTCCCCAGCAGTTTTTGTTGAAGAGGCTGCTATTTCTCCATCGTATATTTTTAGCTCCTTTGTCAAAGATAAGTTGCTCATAGTTGTGTGGCTTCATATCTGGGTCCTCTATTCTGTTCCACTGGTCTTCATGTCTGTTTTTGTGCCAGTACCATGCTGTTTTTATTGTTATTGCTTTGTAATATAGTTTGAAGTCAGGTATTGTGATACCTCCTGCATTGTTCTTTTGACTGAGTATTGCCTTGGCTATTCGTGGCCTCTTGCATTTCCATATAAATTTAACAGTAGATTTTTCAATCTCTTTAATGAATGTCAGTGGAATTTTGATGGGAATTGTATTAAACATGTAGATTACTTTTGGGAGTATCGACATTTTTACTATGTTGATTCTACCAATCCATGAGCATGGGAGATCTCTCCACTTTCTATAGTCTTCCTCAATCTCTTTCTTCAGAAGTGTATGGTTTTCCTTGTAGAGGTCTTTCACATCTTTTGTTAGGTTTACACCTAGGTATTTGATTTTTTTTGAGGCTGTTGTAAATGGAATTGTTTTCATACATTCTTTTTCAGTTTGCTCATTGTTAGTGTATAGAAATGCTAATGATTTTTCTATGTTGATTTTATATCCTGCTACCTTGCTATAGCTATTGATGAGGTCTAGAAGCTTCTGAGTAGAGTTTTTTGGGTCTTTAAGGTATAGGATCATGTCGTCTGCAAATAGGGATATTTTGACAGTTTCTTTACCTATTTGTATTCCTTTTATTCCTTCTTCTTGCCTAATTGCTCTGGCTAGGAATTCCAGTACTATGTTGAATAGGAGTGGAGATAGTGGGCATCCTTGTCTGGTTCCTGATTTTAGAGGGAATGGTTTTAGTTTTTCTCTGTTAAGTATAATGCTGGCTGTAGGTTTATCATATATAGCTTTTATAATGTTGAGGAACTTTCCTTCTATTCCTAGTTTTCTTAGAGCTTTTATCATGAAATGATGTTGGATCTTATCAAAGGCTTTTTCTGCATCTATTGAGATGATCAAGTGGTTTTTGTCTTTGCTTCTGTTAATGTGGTTTATTATGTTTATTGATTTTTCTATGTTGAACCACCCCTGCATCCCTGGGATGAAGCCTACTTGGTCGTGGTGAATAATCTTTTCAATGTGTTGCTGAATTCAGTTTGCCATTATTTTGTTGAGGATTTTTGCATCAATGTTCATTAAGGAGATTGGCCTATAGTTCTCCTTTTTGGAGGTGTCTTTGCCTGGTTTTGGGATAAGTGTAACACTGGCTTCATAAAATGTGTTTGGCAGTTTTCCTTCCCTTTCTATTTTGTGGAACAGTTTAAGGAGGGTTGGTATCAGTTCTTCTTTAAAGGTCTGATAGAATTCAGCAGAGAATCCATAGGTCCTGGACTTTTCTTTTTGGGGAGACTCTTGATTGCTGCTTCAATTTCATTTTGTGTTATAGGTCTATTCAGGTGATTAATTTCCTCTTGGTTCAGTTTTGGATGATCGTATGTATCTAGAAATCTGTCCATTTCTTTTAGATTTTCAAATTTATTTGAATATAGGTTCTCAAAGTAGTCTCTGATGATTTCCTGGACTTCCATGGTATTTGTTGTTATCTCCCCTTTTGCATTCCTGATTCTACTAATTTGGGTTTTTTCTCTCCTCATTTTAGTCAGGTTTGCCAGGGGTCTATCGATCTTGTTTATTTTTTCAAAGAACCAACTTTTTGTTTCATTAATTCTTTGTATTGTTTTTTTGGTTTCTATTTCATTGATTTCAGCTCTTATTTTTATTATTTCTCTCCTATTTGTTTTGGGATTTGCTTGTTCTTGTTTTTCTAGGAGTTTGAGATGTATCATTA
The DNA here is from genome assembly GCF_047511655.1 of Castor canadensis. NCBI lineage: Eukaryota > Metazoa > Chordata > Mammalia > Rodentia > Castoridae > Castor > Castor canadensis. The sequence continues at coordinate 89,382,821 of NC_133394.1, forward strand.
GGTCATTGATTTGGGATCTTTCAATCTTTTTAATATATGCACTCATGGCTATAAACTTTCCTCTCAAGACTGTCTTAGCTGTGTCCCATTGGTTCCGGTAGGTTGTGTTTTCATTTTCATTGACTTCCAGGAACTTTTTAATTTCCTCTTTTATTTCATTGATGATCCATTCTTCATTAAGTAATGAGTTATTTAGTTTCCAGCTGTTTGCATGTTTTTTGTCTTTACTTTTGTTGTTGAGTTCTACTTTTACTGCATTGTGGTCAGATAGTATGCATGGTATTATTTCTATTTTCTTATATTTGCTGAGGCTTGCTTTGTGCCCTAGGATATGATCTATTTTGGAGAAGGTTCCATGGGCTGCTGAGAAGAATGTATATTGTGTAGAGGTTGGATGAAATGTTCTGTAGACATCTAGTAGGTCCACTTGATCTATTGCATATTTTAGATCTTGGATTTCTTTATTGAGTTTTTGTTTGGATGACCTATCTATTGATGATAATGGGGTGTTAAAGTCTCCCACAACCACTGTGTTGGCGTTTATATATGCTTTTAGGTCTTTCAGGGTATGTTTGATGAAATTGGGTGCGTTAACATTGGGTGAGTACAGATTGATGATTATTATTTCCTTTTGGTCTATTTCCCCTTTTATTAGTATGGAATGTCCTTCTTTATCTCATTTGATCAATGTAGGTTTGAAGTCTACTTTGTCAGAGATAAGTATTGCTACTCCTGCCTGTTTTTGGGGGCCATTGGCTTGGTAAATCTTCTTCCAGCCTTTCATCCTAAGCATATGCTTATTTCTGTCGGTGAGATGAGTCTCCTCACACCCATGTTTATTACAGCACTATTCACAATAGCCAAGTTATGGAAATAGCCAAGATGCCCCACTACTGACGAATGGATTAAGAAAATGTGGTGTCTATATACAATGGAATTTTATGCAGCCATGAAGAAGAATGAAATGTTATCATTTGCTGGTAAATGGATGGAATTGGAGAACATCATTCTGAGTGAGGTTAGCCTGGCTCAAAAGACCAAAAATCGTATGTTCTCCCTCATATGCAGACATTAGATCAAGGGCAAACACAACAATGGGATTGGATTTTGAGCACATGATAAAAGCAAGAGCACACAAGGGAGGGCTGAGGATAGGTAAGACACCTAAAAAACTAGCTAGCATTTGTTGCCCTTAACGCAGAGAAACTAAAGAAGATACCTTAAAAGCAACTGAGGCCAATAGGAAAAGGGGACCAGGAACTAGAGAAAAGGTTAGATCAAAAAGAATTAACCTAGAAGGTAACACACACGCACAGGAATTCAATGTGAGTCAATGCCCTGTATAGCTATCCTTATCTCCACCAGCAAAAACCCTTGTTCCTTCCTATTATTGCTTATACTCTCTCTACAACAAAATTAGAAATAAGGGCAAAATAGTTTCTGCTGGGTATTGAGGGAGGGGAGAGGGAGGGGGCGGAGTGGGTGGTAAGGGAGAGGGGTGGAGACAGGGGGAGAAATGACCCAAGCCTTGTATGCACGTATGAATAATAAAACAATAAAAATAGAAATAAATAAATAAAATAAAATATTTTAAAAAAAAGCAAACAAAGAAAAAAGTTATGAGTATTCATTAGCTCAAAGACATTAAATCCACTCATTCGTCCACACATTCATCCTTTTATTCATCCCATAACAACCACAAAAAATACAAAAATAAATCAGGCTTGGATCCCATCCATAAAAGGCATACAGCATATCTATAAATAAATGTCAGTCAAGATAGAAACTGCATCCTAAGATATATTTATTGTTCAAGAAATTTAGAGGAAAAGCAATTATTTCAAACTTGAAAAATTTAGAGATACCATTATGGAAACAGAACCTCTGTACTAGAATTTGAAAGTCAGATATGATTTTGAGGTATACAGAGGCCAGGAAGACACTGTTTCTTGTTCTCTTTTTCTTTATTATCTAATTTAGGTATTATTTGTTCTAGAAAATATTCTCTCATTCTTCTTTACCCACCAATGTAGGTAGGCTGAGCTTCAGATTTAAATATAGAGTGGGATAATTTTAGGAACAAAAAACTAAACAATCTGGGACTACACAGTAGAACTCCAATAAAACCTACTATAGATATTAGGAATCCAATAAAATAAAAATTCAATACATGTCAGCTACTTAACTGAGAACTTTCTTCAAATCATTTGGCTTTGAAGTATAGTATAGTAAGTGGCTTAGAGTACAGATGCTTGAACTTCAGGTCTGCCTGGGTTGAATTCCAGCTCAATTCTCAGGCACTGTTCACCTATGGTAAGTTATCTAACCTCTTATACCTCTGTTTCTTCATTTATGAAATAGCACAATGATATACTTTGTCTTACAAGATTATTGTGACAATTAAATGAGTTAACATGTTTTTTTTATGCTACAGTGGCAACCTTGTTCTGTGATATACTAAACTCCTGCCTCTGAGCTTTTATACTTTGTCTTCTGTGGGAGACACTTCTCCTAGATCGCTGGAGAGCTTACTTCCTTACCTCCTCAGGTTGTTGCTCAAATTTCATTTTCTCATTGATGCCTTCTTGAACATTTTACTAAAGCTGAATCAATTCCTCACATCCAAAATCTCCATATCTCTGTCCCTTATTCCTCTTTCTTTCATTTCCTCCAAGTATAATCATTCAACATACGGTTGAATTTTTTGCTTCCTCTCTCCACTTTCATCAGCTCTAAAACTTAAGCTCCACGAAGGCAATATTTTTAATTGTTTGGTTCTATGTTGTTGTACCAAAATCTGAAAAATAATTGGCATAGAAGAGATTTGCAACAGATTCATAAATAGGTCTTTATTAGATTTGCTGAACTAAAATTATGTACACTACACTAAATCATAAACATTGTAGTACAAGTGAGTTGATAGGGTCCACTTCATAAAATACATCAAAGGTGAAATGGAGAAAATGTTAAAACTCTAGCAATCTAAAATGATAGAGAAAACAAGCTACATAAGGAAGCCACAGAACAGCTTGAGGATAGGGTAATGAACATATGAAACTGATCAGTCATAATCCTATTTGCAAAACTATATGGGGAACACCTTGGCATAAAAGTAAGAATATTACATTGGAATAAACTATCCTTCTTTTTTTATCCATCTTTGCTGCTTTTGATAAATAAAATTCTGCAAATTTAACCTCTCTTGTCCATGAGTTATACATTTCTAAATTAAGGAAAATAATTTTATCATTCTTGCCTCAGAGGGTTGGTATAAAAATCAAATGAGATTGCATATGAATACATATGTACACAAAAAAACATATGAAGGTTATGATGTGATGATGTGACCTTCAAAATGTGAGACTAGGATAGTAACAAAGGCAGGATATGCCAAAGATAGTCCGTTGGAAGCTCTATGCCAAGAAAATTTGAGGCATAGCTTCAGGATCCTGGTTCTTCATCTAAGATATTATTAAAATGATTGGTTTTTAAGTTTGTTATATATTTAGTGTGTACCATGCCCTTCCCATTGAGTTGGAATTCAACTGTACTAATTTATTCTATTTAATTAATTTTATTTTATTTTGCATATTTGGAATCAGGGACTCAGGAATGTCATATGCAAATATATGCAAAACAGCACTGCAAATTGGTATTGAAAGCCAAAAACCAGTTTGATTTTTTTCAACAGGAATATATCATTGGGAAAAGGTCTTGCTCACAGGCCCACTAGACTTGAGTTGTTTATAAGAGACTCCATGGTTTAATAGGAGCATATGGTTACACATGATAGGAATATACCTTTATAAAACAGTGACTACTGGAGAATTTCATAAAATCACCAATTTCAGTGCATTTAACCTTATTCTCCTTTAGGAACAAACACACTTCTGCTGCCTTAAAAAACGAACTGGAGAAGTAGGGTACAGATGGGTGGGCAGAGAAAATGAGTTGAGTTAGAGGGGCTAGGGGTATAGCTCAGTGGTTGTTTGTCTAGCATGCATGAGGCTCTGGATTTAACCCCTAGTACCACAAAAAAAGAGTTGAGGTAGAGACTACCTTTCAAATCTGACATGGCTGGCATATTTCAAGCCACCAATTCACATGTTTCTATGGAATGAGATGAGAGAAGCTATAACTAAGTGAAGTCCAAAGAGATATATCAAATCAGTGAACATTTGTGTTCTATGTTGAGAATGATTTTATTCCATCGTTGGACTTACAATAATCATAAAAATCCTCTTAATCTTTGGAAATTGCAAGAATATATAATCTTAAATTATCTTTACAAGTGGTACTATTGTGTGGAGTTTAGTTTATTAATCTATTTTTGTAAGCTCAAATTAATGCAAGTTTTTGATACAGCACGTCTAAATACTATTTATATTCAAAGTTGTAAAAGAAAATAAATGTCTGATTCAGGAAGTGAGGGGACTATTTTTCTTATATATCTGAGACATAAGATATCACATCATTACTATTTTTGACATCCTAAACCTTTTTTGTTGTTGTTCTGATTACTTGTAAGAGATGGTTTTAGATCTATTCTCAGGAAGACTGCATCAATATGCTTTTGAAAAATTTCAATTTGCAAAACCTGACTTCACATAGCACTTCATAATTTCCCTCATCAAATCCTAAAGATTATATTAAAACATCTGTTTTTAGAATATCTTGCTGACAGTAGAATGCTATACCCCCAGGGAATCTCCTAATTTTGCATAAAATTTGCATACTCATAAATAAGTTACCATTGGTGGGGGGACAAGGATATCAACTACAAACAATGCAGGTATTTTCCATATATTCTTTTTCTAGTAGACTTAGAGCAAAGAACCATAGATTTTTTGGGAAATGATTTTCCTTCCCACAAACATTCTTTCAAAAGATTTCTATCTCTTAATTTCCCCTACTTTGCCTCCAGAAATTTAAAGATAGCTCAGATTTCTTGAATATTCAGAGGCAAAATATATTGTAACTTTGCGCAAATAATATTTAAAGTGTGCCTTATAATTTAAAGTGTGCTCTAAGACCAAATTGTATAGCGTCATATGCACGCCCTGGAGAGTGAGACAGGCAGAGTAAGGCAACTCCTTATCTTCTTCTCTTATCCCAGTACAAAGCAACTTTATACACATGTAATATTAACAATCCACACGACCTAGTTAAATAACAAGAAAGTATATCACACATTCTCATTTAGTTAATTGTGTGCCTTCAACTCTGAATTTGAAAAAAAAAAAAAACAGCACCCTCATTTTTATTTATTATGTTATCAAACTATCATAGGGAATAATGGAACACAATGGGAAAATCACTGTACATAGACAACTGTCAGACTTCTACAGTCATCATTATTACATTATTAATGCAAGGCATTACTATATTATCCAGAGGACCATTACTCTAATATGATTGGGAATTAGATCCTTGATTCCCACTGATGCTTAACTGGTAAGAATGAAGGTAAGACCTTGATCCGTGTGGCTTTAGGGAAGACAGTAAGATGCCTCTCCCCAAATTATCTACTATCAACCTACTGGATAGAGCCCAAAGTCACACCACTAGATCTGTATCTTTTGTCTTCAAATTCTGTTATTTCAATAAAAACATTTTGGAGAGTTGTTACTCTGGAGTATATTTCCTGATTGATGTGAATAGCAACCACATTGTTTAAAATTTGCAGCTTAAATAGAGTATTGATGCAAACATTTACTAGTTTTTATGAACTGTTTCAGGCTCCTCCAATTACAGGCACTTAGTGAATGAAGTAACAGCCACTAATTTGTCAAATTGAAACTACTCTACAAATGAGGAGACTAATTCTATCTTGTAAATATAGGATACTAGTGCCTGATAAAACAAAGATTTATAAAATGAGTATATTCAAATCATTTAGCAAATATCTGCTAAAAAGAGCAGATAAAAACTCTTCAGGAAGCTTCAAGAAGTGAGGGGATTGTTTTTCTCATATATCTGAGACATAAGCCTATCACAAATTATCATAGTATTATGTCTCCTTTTAAAATCTGTAACATGGTAGCAGATTGTCAAAAAGGGTTAAAGATGATGTCGACCATGACTCCTTTCAGCTCTCAAGAGTGTGGCAAAATGTATTATTTGGCGTAATCATGACACAGATCTGCATGTGTATGTCTTCAATAATTCATGTTGCCGCTTGTCTCACTGTGAGGACAGATGTCAGTGAAACCAGTGACAGCCGATCATGCTGATCCACACATAAGCACGTGGGGCTGACACTGAGCCTTGACTAGATGCCCACCAAGTTCAAATGGAGCTAAGAAAATGGGGGCAAGCAAGTTTGGGGGTAGTTATTCATTGTATTACTGCATGGAATGTACATATGGAATTTCTTATAATTCAGACTGGTTATATGTAGGACTACTCCTTACCCTTTAATGTCATATTTATCAGGTCATTAAACTATATGTACAAAATGTTCCTGACAAAATTAAGTATTTATTGTTATGCATAGAAATGTATGTCTCCTATAGGTGATTAATATAATTACTAGTCTTGATTAATCTTTCATTACTAATTCATGGTAATGATATGAAATAAATGTTACATATTCATAGATTAAACAAGTCATTTTGATCTCAACAACTTATCTTTGTTTCTTATCATGACTACTACTTTCTCTTAACATTAGGCATTAATCAAAAAGTGGCCTTTTTTCAGATACTATAAAAGCAGCGTAAATATACACTTGTTAGTCAGTATCTATGAACATTGATTAGAATATAGACTTCAGAACTTTAGTTAGAATACAGAAATATCCCTTCTATCCAGGTTTATTTAACCCTATGCATTAGCCCATAACAAGTTTCTCACTCAAAGTACACACTTTCTATTTGTGCTAGCAGTTCTAAAGCCTTTAAAAGCCAAAGTTCTGCTTTGGGACTCAAAACACAGGTAGGAGGATTGTGAGTTTAAGGTCAGCCTAGGCTACATAGCAAGACCCTCTCTTCCCTAACCCCAAAAGAAACCAAAATACTATGTAAAATCTCTAGGTCCCTAAGATAAGCTCCACTTATCCATTTCTTGAATAATATTAGAAACAAAATGTCAAATTCAATTTGTAACCTGTAGTGTCTTTGACTAACAACCAGAAAATACTATGTGTATATTTGTGTACGGGGTATATGCATATAAATGCATATTTATATTTAAATGTTCAGCAGAACAAAGCATTAACGTTTATGATTTTTTGATAACATGGTATGTTCTTTTGCGATTTTTGAGTTTTTTCATTTTTCCTGTTTTTATTGTTTCACAGAGTGAGTTACTAGTTTATTCTAATTGCTCCCTAATCTGTTCTCCCTGCTCTAAAATCAGAACATATAGAAAAAGGCATTGGTTTTTCATTGTCACAGAATTAGACTGAGTCAGAGAATATCATCAGTGCTACCATGCAAACTGTTGCCCAACACTGAGTACCATTTTTCTTTGGAGGTACATTTACATAAACATTTCTAATCACAGCTCTGTAAAGAGACATGGTATAATAATTCGTGACTTTTAGGTAATATGTCATATGAATCTTAACATATGGCATTGCACTCTACAATGGCAATCTTGGCTTCCAAAGGGACCTGGAAAACATCCAGTGAGATGAGAATAAGCCAAACTTGATAGAAAACCATATCGATGCTAATCCAGGTTTACACCTTTCATTCAGATTCGGAACTCTCTAGCAGATGGTTCAGTGTTGAAGCACTAATGTTAGCAAAATGTCAAAACTATTTTGCTAGACTCCCCAATTGTTCATACAGAGTATTTTTCAAGTACTTGATATCAAAATAGCATTAATGAATCTTAGCACTCAGGTGTCTCATCACAAGTGCAGGGTTTTAGTTTCAATTTCCAAAGACAATCTGGCTTTACTCCCTTGGAATATAGCCAATCAGTTTTTTCAAAAGAAAATCAAAATTTAGAAATTTCTTCCCTGATTCTTTAGCCCACAAGGACCTACTCTAAGGAGACAAAGGAATGCAGAACTATTTGGCAGATTGCATTGCTAGTGGCTGCTATATCAATTTAATCATCCAAACAAATGTCATGAGATAGAGACTCTAAACCAAAGTTTCTTATCCTGAAATTCACAGACATAGAGAAAAAAAATAGATAGGCTTTAAGGAATCCACAAACTATCAAAGTCTAAAGGCAAATGTTGGAGTGAGCCTGTATGAACACAAGCATGCTCTTCTTTGTGCACACATAAACTGAATATGAAAGTTGAATGACTGAATAAATAAATAAGTCCTTCATGTTAGGATATAGTAACAGTTTTAGTATGTTACAGAAGGTTAGAAATTCATTTATAAAACAAGAGTGAATCTAGAAAAAAAACCATTTAAGTACTAATTGATCACCTACTGCCAATTAAGATCTATTTTCTTTAATGTAATTTTTCTTCTAATAGTCAAAAATATCTTATGATGTAAGAAATTAAGAGCCCTGTTTCAAAAATGTCTCAAAGAGGTTTGTCTCAGGCTTTCCAAAGGCTGCTTCAAAGTTAACCTTCATGACTCCAAATTTCATTCCTTTCCTTTTTTCTTTTTTTTTTGTGGGTCTTGAGTTTGAACTCAGGGCTTCACCCTTGCAAAGCAGACACTACCATTTGAGCCACGTCTCTAGTCTATTTTGCTCTGGTTATTTTGGTGATGAGGTCTCACAGACTATTTGCCTGGACTGACCTTGAACTCTGATCCTCCAGATCTTAACCTCCCAAGTAGTAAGGATTACAGGTGTGAACCATTGACACCCAACCCACACCCACTCCTTTAACAATGGTTTCTCGTAAGTATAAGAAGACTAGATTCCCAGCTGCAAAAGAGAGCCAAGTACATGACAGCATCAGAAGACCTACAAACTGCATAAATATATGTAATTATTACATGTTAATCAAAAAAATTAAATGTTTAAAGACAGGGAAATGTTTACTACCCTGATTTGATCACTACATACTGAATACTGGATACATATATCCAGTATGACATAGAACCCCTTAGATTTAAACAATTAAAAATTGTTAAAAACAGAAAAAGAAGACATAAAAGTAGGAGATCATTCCCAGATAACATTTCTTCTCTCGAAATTTCTTTATGCAAGTCTAAAGGAGGTAATTATTATTGTTCTCCAGAGTCATAGTTCCCTTTGCAAATTTCTTATAGCTGCCATAGTATTATGCCCAATCAATATGAACTTATAAAACAGCAGTGAGACTTTTTAGCACATCTATTTGATTCTTGCCCATTAGCCCAAGGCAAGGTGTCAAGCAAGGCAGGCCACCGTGGGAGCCAGTTCTCATCAGATGGCTATTTATCCTATATGCCAATGATTGTATTTCCAGGAGTGAAGTCATGGATAGAAAGATTCTTGTGAAACACCTAAGAGGAGGCCAGATCAGAACAGAATAATGCTCAGTAAAATGATCTGAAAGACTCAAGAGAACTGAGAAGACATGTCCATGCTCCTGTTAGAGTAAGTCATTCAAAATCTTGAATAGAGGACCTCTGCAGTGATGCCATTTATCTGTCACTGCTTATAGCATTGGCAAGTTGGGCTGACAACAGTATTGCAACTATATAAGTCTTATATAAGTGATTACTTACTGACTTTCTTCATTTTCAAGTCCTAATTTACTTGTCTCTCTGCCTTTTATGATTAATCATGGTTTTATTCTCATATTTGTTCATTATCAATTGCGTCGCTAAAGACTGTCCATATTTCTTTGGTGTTGTGACAGAAATTCTTTGCTAAAGCTAAAAAAAAAACAAACAAGAATGAAACAAACTAAGAATAACACTGTATTTCATTTTTTATTTAAAATATGTTACAAAACAGCTTTCAGTTTTAAAAATTTTGACAGTGTATATTCAATTTTTCAACTAACAGATGTACGTACATAAAATTATATGATTGAAATTCAGTGTCAGGGGCTTCAGTCATTTAATTTGGGCAAACTCAAGGCATTGGTTCATGATACTGCTCTTGAAATATCCCTATGTACAATGAGAGATGTGTGATATCCATGAAAATGATAATATGGAATTATTTATTAAATTTTAAATGTTAGTCTATGTATTTTAAGAACAAAATTACTATGATTTATTTTTAAATGAGAAGTGAAAGAGTGAAGATGAGAAAGAATACAAACACCATAGAGCAAAAACCCCTGCATCCCAACAGATAAGAAACATCTTTCCAAAATGCAAAAAAAAATAAAGAAAGAAGTTATTTTTAAGAAATAAAGCCATAAGAAGATTGAGCAATATATAGCTATTTAGTGTAAAAGAAATTAAATGTTGTCTTAAGACTTCTAGTCCATAGTTCTTCATTCTAAAATCCCAGCAATTGATAATGTGCTTATTAAGAAATATTAGGATTAGCAGTTATCCAATGTAAGAATCTGAGGGCATTTATGAGAATTGTTTCTAAGGCTTACCTCATGTTCTTTTTAGGGTTTTATCGAATATAGAGACTAAGTGACTTTTATAAAAGCAATAGATGAATGATTTTAGCAAAGACAATCCCATAGAGAGAATGACTTTAGATTGCGAACTCTAGTTTGAAAGTGTTCTGCAGCAGTCCTATCCCGAGTACCATTCTGGGAGTGTAAACACACAACATCAGAAGCACACTGGCTCAGCTACCTCTTTTCTTCTCATTAAAGACATTCTTAATAAAGGAAATAATGTGTGATTTATCTTTTGGGGCAAGCTCCCTAGAGCATGATGCACTAGTAACACAATGTTAGCTACTGTTACGAGTTGACTAAACACATTTTGTATAGCATTTGTTTTAAAAAAGATGATTTAATGTATCATCACTGTTAAATATTTGTTTCTAATCAATTTTTAAAAATCACTTGTGAATAACAGGCTTTAAAATAGAAAACTAATTTTTTCTAATCAATCCTATTTTCACATACATAAATAACTACAGAAATTTTAGAAAAATACACTTGTAAGGAAAAAAATGCTTGTAATAGGAAAATAAAAGTTAATGAGGGAGCACAGAAAACCAAATGTTCACATGAGTTCGTTGTTCTATCTTCAGTAATCTTCCTGTAACTGGCAGACACAGAAAGTTGCAAATGTTAATTTTCTCTTTATTGTGGATTGAGCCATTCCACACCCAGCATTTAAAATCAAGGAATGTTGGCCATTTTCCACTTAGGGATGAGGGGTTGAATTTGCAAGCACTTGCTTGTAGCAGCTTAGGCCTTTTTTGCTTGTATGATGGCAAAAAAGTTTGTATCCCAGAAGCCAATGACTTCTCATACTCTCTCACCTTTTTAATAGCCAGAAAAACCAAATACATCATTTTTATAATAACTAAGATCATCCCAAAAGATAGCAGTTTAGGAGCACCAGTTTCCTTTGGTATGGAACAGTAGCAAGGCACCCAGATGCCCAGTGTCTCCCCTTTGTAATCTAAACTTCAACACAGACTAGATGCCTTTAGGTAAATTACTGTGTCTTTACTGTTTACCAAACAGTAAAGCAGAGGTGATCCCAAGATTTACCTCCAGAGTAAAAAAATTGTTTGTAAAATTAGTGTAGAGTTTAGCATAGTAACAGTGATAAGATCTCAGCACAAATTGCTATTACTACTTTGATGGTCCCATCCAGGAAGCTTGGCTTTATAAATATGTCAGGTTAACTAGAATTCCCGGGTCCTAAGTAGTAGCAGGCATTATTATTTTTAAGGATGTATTGAAATGTGTTTTCCTTCCAAATAGAATGGGACCACTTACAAATATTATTTCACATACACTATTCTTAAGCAAAAAAAGAAAAAAACATATGTACCCTTGACTTCTGAGCCTTTTGTTCAAAACAAAGCTCTATCAGAAACAATGGCTTTGTTATAAGATATTTTATTCTAGGAAATGTGGTTTTGAATATTCAGTAGGGCTCCAGGCTAGTGATTTTGAGGTTAGGTTTCTTGTCTTCCACGAAGCCCTTGACAAAGGTCACAAACAATTTGCTCGTTTCTTTTAATAAAATAATGATAGAAGCATTGATGATAACTCTACCCAGCAGCTAACTTCATCATCTGCAGCGGTTTCAACATATGCTTGTGAGATAATGAAAAATATAGTATTAAATACAGTGGCAGATTGAATCTTGTTTCAGGGTAAATATAGTAAGTCATTTTTTTCCCTCCTCATTTCCTCAGAACCTGTTTAGCATTAGACTGTTAATATCATCACTGATACATGACAAAGCTATTGCATAATATACTGCATTTCAGACCAGCCTCCACATAAAAGTGAGCAATGGAAAACTATGAACATTAATCCAGCATTCAAAATAATGAAGTGCTTTGAGCCAACCCTCTTCAAAAGCCTACAGTTTTGAAGGAACAAATGATTTTATAAATCTGACATGTTTTCTGGTCTCATTTAATATTATGAAACCTTCATTTTTCTGAGCTACAGTCAATATTAAAAGTTTTTAGAAATCTGTAAACAACAGGAAGATCTCCTATACAATGTTTATGATGCACTCATTTCTGAAAAGAAAATTTTTCTTCTAGTAAATGAATTTTGTCAGTATTGTTAAACTTCAAGAAGTCGTAATACACACATAATGATTTAGAGTAGGCAACATTCTGTCATGTTAAGTAGTTGCTTAGGGGAAATTGTAGCCATTCAAAAACTGTATATAATATGTGTATTTTAATCCTATCTTAATTTTCAGTTTCTAGTCATAAAAGTATTTAGCCATTGACTTGAAAAAAAATCAAGTAAGTTAACAGTAATTGAATATGTGTTTATATTGAGGACTATATCTCCAGGAAAATTTCTATACACAATTATAAAAATATACCATATTAAATTAAAATGTGATTTAAGAATAAAAGTATTTTATTAAGATTAAAAACTAAATTGGTGGCTGATATTTTATTGATTTAGTCCTTTGGCTGGTGATACTGAGGAAATCTAGGTCTTTGCTGATTTCATGTTATGGATTAGTTTCTGTTCTCACTCAGTAACTGCATTTCTAGATGCTGAACACACTCCTTCTCTTAGGGTGTTTGTGTCATGTCTGATTTCTTCACCCTACATCATTTTACCTACACATTTGCTATTGTATTTCCCTTTCCGAAGAGATGTTAGGAAAAAACATATTCTCTCTTCTGGCTTTCATTTACAGGAGCAATAAATGGCTCAGCTGCAGCCATTACTTCAGGATCTAATTAAAACAGGGAATTGCAGATGCTGTGGATTTTTTTTTTTTTTTTGAGGCCTAATGATACAAGCAACTGCATGGAGCACATATGTTCATTTTCTATTCCTTGACAAAGACCACAGAGAATCTGAACATGCAACAAGCATAGAATGTGGTATGGTTTTAGGTGTTAAAGTTTACTGTTTATAGAAGAAATGACAGGAATAAACATCAATTAATCAGTGATTATGAAATGTAGACTCTTTTCTTCAAAGTTTGAAATCTGTCACATGGATATGTCTATAAGACTTTTAAGGGAGTATTTTCTATGTATTTATTTCATATTCCCATTTATCTTTTAATCATACATTTCATACAAACTGAAGTATATTAAAGTTATAAAGCAGCTGGGTACCAGTGGCTCACACTTATAACCTTAGCTGCTTGAGAGGCTGAGATCTGGAGGATCATGAGCTAGCAGTGGTAGGGAGTTCCCAAGACCGCATCCCAACCAAAACCAGGATACAGTGGTGCGTGCCTGTCATCCAAAGCTACTTGGGAGGCTGATATCAGAGGATTATGGTTCCAGGCCTTCCACAGACAAAAAAGTTTAGGAGATTTTGTCTCAGTGATAAAAAGCTGGGCATGGTGGTGGAAGATCACAGTCTAGGGCAGCTTGGGAAAAAAAATAATAAAATCCTATCTCCAAAAATAACCAAAGGTGTGATTCAAGTGGTAGAGAGCCAGCCTAGCAAGCTTGAAGACCTGATTAAAAAAAAAAAGAACACTTGTCAACATACCACCTGATTTAAGAATAACATCACAAATATCATTAACATCTCTTGTTTTTAAAAATGTTTTACTGTATTCAGTTCAAAATACTGTCTAATTGCCCCTTGTGGTTTCTTCTTGAGTAATAGGTTACTAGGAAACATGTTTTATAGTTTCTTAATAGTTGGGTATTTTCCAGTATCTTCTGTTATTTATTTACATTTAAATTCCATTATATTCAAAGACTATAATTGTGTAATTTGAATCTTGTTAAATTTATTGATGTATTTTATTGCACAGAAGATGGTCTGTTTTGGTAACCATACTTTGTGTACTGCTGCCACACTGGGTAGACTGCTCTGTAAATTATAATTAGGTGAAGTTGGTCATTAGTGTTTTTCAAGCATCCTGTATCCTCACTGATTTTTCTGTCCATGATGCTCTATTGATTGTTGAAAACAAGATAGTTACATTTCCATTACGAATTGAGAATTTGTCAATTTCAATTCTGTCAGTTTTCCTTCATGTGTTTTGAAAGTATGTTATTGGGTATATAAGACCTTTAAAATTATTCTTTTCTATTGACTAATTGATAGGCTGTCATTATGAAATGCTCTCCCCTTTTCCTTCATAACAAGTTTTGATATAGTCATGTTTCCACATATTTTTACTTTTTCTTCAGTGGTGCCTTGGTTGTTCTAAGTGCTTTGCTCTTTCATGTACATTTTTAAATTATCAAGTTCTCCAGAGGTTTCTGTTCAGGTTTTAATTAGAATTCCTTTAATTTAGATCACTTGGTGAAAACAGAGTCAATATCTGACAAACATTATCTGGTCAAAATAAGTAGTAAATACTATTCAGTAGTTCAATATTAAAGTTTTACCTCTAAAACTAGGAACTGGGCAGAGATAATTATTAATACTTCTATTCAACATTATACTCAAGGACCTAGTCAACCTGAAAAGTCATGAAAGAACAATGTAAAATATAAGGACAGAACAAGAAAAAATAAAGTTATCATTAATTAAATGATACATTTGCTCACAGGAAGTTTTAAATTCACACATAAATTATTAAAAGTAGTGACATTATATGAGTTTATTGAATATAATATTAATATGCAAAATAAAATATAATTCAAAAGTTACAATGTTAATAAAAATAAAGCATCTAGGACTAAGTCTAATCAACGATGGGTAGCACTTGAATAAAGAAAATTATAAAAGAGCTGAGATGTGGCTCAACTGGTAGAACACCTGCCTAGTCCCTGAGTTCAAACTTCAATACTGAAAAAAAAAAGAAAGACAATTATAAAAATGCATTGAAATATAAATTATACAAATTTTAATTGTTGGTGAGGTTATATCATGACAAATTCTTTATTTTGTTTTTCTTTTTGCAGTACTGGGGTTTGAATTTAGAGCCTTGAGCTTGTTAAGCAAGTGCTCTACCACTTGAGCCACAACCACAACACTTTTTGTGCATTAGTTATTTTCCAGATGGGGTGTTGCATTTTTGCCTGGAGCAGTGTTGGACCATGATCCTCCTACCTATCCCAACCTATGCCTCTTACATAGCTGGGATTACAGACATGAGCCATTGTATCTGGCCCCCAAGACAAATCCTTCTCTTAATGGTGGCTATCTATGATAAATCCATTTTAGAAAAAGTTGAGGCAAACTTAGTAGAGTTGGAAAACATAATTCTTAAAATTGTAAGACTATAAATTCAATATATAGTTAGGAATAGTCTTTTTCTCTTTGTATGTTAGTTTTAATTTATTTGTGGTTTTTTGAGACTGGACTTGAACTTGCCTCAGCCATCCGAGTGCCAGGATTACAGGCATGTGCTAACACATGCAGCAGAAATACCCATTTTTAAAACTGTGAGATGGAAAGAATTCTAAAATGGCTCCCAAGATTTCCCTCTCCTGCTGTAACACCCTATGATGGTTTTCTGGACCATGATTGTATTGTCCTATAACAGAAAGGATACTGGAGAAATACATAAGGTTTCTTAGAGTTGATTTTAATTCATCAAAAACCACTCTTGGTGGGCCTAATATAATCAGAAAGCCTTTCATAGAGTTAAAAGAGATTCAAAACTAGAGCTCCTACTTCTAATCTTAAGTAAGCAAATTACACATTGTAGAATGGTTTACATGACAGAAAGTGGTGACTAGCTCCAGAAGCTAAGAAAAGCTCCTATTTGGTAGGCAACAAGAAAGTAAGGACCTCAGTCTTATAACTGCAAGGAACTGAATTTGAACAACTTGGATGCATGGGCAAAAGAAGCCTGAGTCTCATAGGACATTGCAGTCCTGACTAAAATCTCTGTTTTAGCCTTTTAAGACCCTCAGCAAAGAAAACCAGCTGAGTTGTGCAGTGCCTAGACTCCTGAACCACAAATGTGTGATATAACAAATTTGTGTTCTTTTAAGCCTCTAAGTTTGTTGTAAGAAATAGAAAATTAAGATCATTTGTAATCACACAAATCATTCTTTAATTATCTCCCTAACATTTCTGTTTCTTTCATAAGAAAGCGTCTTAAGAATAACTGTTTAAATAGGAGATTGGTCTTTCTGCCTATCCAATTATCTCAAGCAAGGACCTCATTTCTTCTGCTTATTTCCACTGCCGTAATTAGCCTAACATTTCCCTACATCTTTTCTATATCTTACTACCTCCCAAATACCTGTGTTAGTGGTTATCAAAGTATGGTTCAACATACTGCAACATCAGCACCAATGGTGAATTTGTTGGAAATGCAAATTAACTGACCCCATCTCCAACCTTCCAGATCAAAAACTCTAAGGACAGGGGCTTAGAAATTTGTGCCTTAACAAACCCTCCAGGTGATTCTGATTCATTCTAAAATCTGATAACTGTTACCCTATAGAAAATGAAATATTCTAGTTGTAGTTGCCAAAGTTTGGTGAGGAAAGGACAAAATCTGTAAAGAAATTACAAAGAGACTGGATACTAAGGTACCTGGGTAGGACCTGACTTCTCCTTCACAAAGAGTATTGAGCTAGCTGATGACTGGGATGGAGATTCTCTATGTTCCTAAAATTGTTCCTGCCTGGATGCACTTAGGGTAATATACATGTTTGTGTTAGGTAATTCCACACTACCTAGGAAAAGATGCAGATTCTTTAAGCAGGGCATCTGTAAGAGATCTTGAAGAGCAGGGACAGGCCTTGGCAAGCATCGCTGGAACAATGAAAATACTTCTACTTCACTACTACTGGCCTGGCTAAGGAAGTGTGATTTCTTGCTTCTTGAACTTAGAGATGGATAACAGTCCAAGATGCTCTTTGTTTCTGGACAGCTATCATTGTTTCATGACCAATTCTCCATTTACACACATGGATTTAGCACAAAGTCCCATCATGTCTGCCCATTCCTGGACCTGTAGATACATTACCTCCAGCCCAGCGAGATATTCCAAGACAAGAGTACTTCAGACTTTGCAAAATCTCACATAGTTCAGTGCCTATTGACACATGAAATATTTTTAATCCTAATTACTAAAAACATACAAATACAAAACACTGGTATAGGCAGAGAGGGAAAACAATTGCTTCACACCATGACAACAGAAAAACAAGAGCTTTCTTACATGGCATGTGATGATACAGTCCTTGTTACATATGTATCAATACTGCCCTGCTTATTACATTGGAATTGCTGAATTTCTGAGACAGAAATCAATGCATTAAGTCAATAGTGTAGAAACATCCTTATTGATTCATTAAAGCTTTTAATCTTCAAAATAATAAGATAGCTTTTATGTTAAAAAAAAAAAAAACCTAGAAATAGCCCAGATGTTTATAGGAGGAAAGATGAGTAAATAAACTTTCACTCGAGACATACAATGACATAATAAAACTAAACCATGCTGAAATTAAATAAAATACAGCTATATATTCCAATGTGGATGGATCTCTAAAACCTGTTGAGAAATAAAAATACAAATCACAAAAGTATACATAGTATGACTCTACTTACACAATTTTTAAATAGGAAAAATGTATAATTTTTAATTTAAGGACAGACAAATGAGGAACATTTAAAGTCGGGATAAAGATTCTGATAAAGATAAAGGCAGGCATTTAAAAGGGTTATAAAAGCTGTTTCAGAGGTATCAGTGTTAGTCTATTTTTTAGTTGGGTGTTGAATGTATGGGGTTTATTTTATTATTTTTAAATCCTGTTTATATGTTTCTGCATTTTTTACATGAAAGACATATTTCACCTATAAAAGTCCCTAGATTCTTGAAAGTTAATTTCTTGTCTTCCTACATTATACATTGAATAATAAGTTCATCAAGTGGAAAAAATATGTAAGGCCTTGCAAGTGCATTTAAATACAGCAACAGCAGTATCAGCCATGGTAGAAGTCATCTCTTCACCCTAATTAGGGATGGCAGTTGAGGCAGATTAGCAAAGTGAGCCAGGAGACTAGTGACCCGAGTGTCATCTTTCTTTTTCTGAGTTGTATGCTTTGCATGTTCAATCTGTGCTCTGTTGGAAAAGTGAAGCCAAGAAAAAACCCAGAGACAATGACATTGGAATAGAAAGATACAGGCAGAAAACTGCAAAAGAGAAAAAAATTAAAATATGCTTTACATTTCTAAGTGAATCAAAAGCTAATGTTTAACTGGAAATATGATTGTGGGTGAATTCTTAACCCAGTGAAAAATTCATCCCACATTCATGTTGAACTGTTTTGCTTATACATCTTGAATAATGTGTTGGGTTCTCTTAAATCAAAGGAATTATCTTAGTGACAGCTCTAGAAACTCCACCAAACCCATATTCCTGAAAGACAAGGTCTTACCATGTAGTCTAAATTGGTCTTGAACTCACCATGTAGCCTAGGGTGGCCTTGAACTCACCATGTGGCCCAGGCTGTCCTCAAACTCAGGATTATCCTGCCTCAGCCTCCTGAGTGCTGGGATTGCAAGCATGAGCAGCCATCTTGGCTTGTATTCCTAAAACTTCTTGATAAAATATTAAAAGTCCAGGCATTTCTATGTTTTTACACTAATTCATTAAATCTATTTCTATTTCTTCAAATCCAGTTCTGAATACGGCTAGGATAAATTATCTAGCCTAGACCAATGACAAGAAAACTCATTGCAATAAGACTTTGGATACACACACCCACATCTATCTTGTATTCTTATCCCTTATAACAAAGTAATGCTGAATCAGGTTTCCCCAAACTTAATTTCCACAATTAGTTATCAAAGAAAACTGTGTATCCCCAAATTAATAGACACTTTTAGCACTTTCTTCTTTGGAAATAACTTCTGGCCAAGAACTAGGGAAATGGATATAAACAATGATGAAATATATAACTGTTAATGCCATGGCTTGAAAAGAATAGCAGCTTTTGTGAAGAAATAGCACACTGAACTCAACTAACATGTATAGTTAATACATATTAATCAAAAATAAAATTAAAATATTTTTTAAAAGAATTATCACCAACACCGAGGCAAAGACAATTCATCAATTTTCTCCTTTTAGTGTACAATTTTTTATAACCAACTGCTTTAGGATTATAGGAAATTAAACTCATTATTAAATTCCAACTTAATATTAAAGTGCTACCTCATCCACCTCAATTTTGATTCCTACAAGCCCACCCCAACAAAAGCAATATTTTTCTGTGCTAGATTAATACCCACAGAGATCCAAGATATCATATGGTTCAACCTAACAATATACTGTATTTGGTATCATTGTTAAAAAAATTTTCTTTCTGAAAAATAAAATTAAAAAAATAAAACTGAATCTTCACTTTAGATAATCATTGAAAGGTTCTTCCCTGAGTTTGAGAAAAAATTCACTTTTTAAGCAACTGGATTCTGGCATACACACCCAAAATAATTAAGTCAACTATCAAAGTGACAAGACCATGCAGAAAGGAGATTATAAAGGAACAACATTTATAAATGTTGGCAATCAGTTGTATACCAGGAAATCAAAAGTAATTTATGTAGGAGTTTGGCATCCTTGAGACGCTCCAAAATTCTGTGACTGTTTTCTCAGTTGGTTTTATTTTTTGACTGAATCGCTCCCCTTCCTACTTTATAATATAAATGAGGGTATTTGGTCATGTCCTATGCTCCAAGTAAACTGTGGAATAAAAATACATCTATGAAGTTTTCAAAAAGCTGATCAAGGCCAGTAGAGGTTACATGATAAGACCTTGTCTTTCAGGAATACTGGTTTGGTAGAATTTCTAGGACTCTCACTAAGATAATTTCTTTGATTCAAGGGGAACTCAACACACCATTCAGGATTTATATACAAAACAGTTTAACATTATGAATGTAGGTTGAATTCTTCAACTGGGTAAATAACTCACCCACAATCATATTTCCAATTAAACACTAGCTTATGATTCACTTTGAAATGTGAAGCATATTTTAATTTTTTCTTCTCTTGCAATTTTCTACCTGTATCTTTCTCTCTCACTGTCATTATCTCATAGGAAGATTTAAATATGAGAGTGGGAGATAAGTTAGTTTTCTTCTCTTGTGTCCTTTCTAAAGCTAGAGATGAGTGTTCTTTTGTCATGCCAGTACTGGTTTTCCTAATCTAATTATTTGGGAACTCATTAAGCATTTCTGCTTTGCCCAATATTTTTGTTCTCAAGTATATCTATCAGTCAGCATCTCCAGGACTTCAGGATGGCTTCTAAAACAATACATCTGACAATAATCTTTTACATGAAGTTCTCATATACATTATCCTATATCACTCTCAAAACAAAGTAGCAGAAGTATTATATACATTTCTATACTCTATACGAGAAAAGAGAAAGCCTGGGAAAGTTAAGTGGTCTGTACAACATCATAGCTAAATAAGTGATTAAACCTAGAATGAAAGTCAAGTTTCTTCTCACAATGCCCAGCACAATTTTTTAATACCACCTCACCTCTTTTGTTACCTAAGCTAGTCTCTATTCATTACTTCCTCTACATTGCCATTCTTTGCTCTTACCCATGTTTCCATACAATAATGTTTATGAGCTTTTATACGAATTGCTGCTCACACCATGACATCTATCTCTAATGCCTTTGTAGTAGTTAACCTTCTAATGACACACAGGGACAAATGGGACAATTACACAGAAATAATCTGGAGCCAGTGGAATGGAGTTTATTGTATCTCTGCTGGCAAGATACCACTTAAAGTTTTATTTCCCTTTCCTACCCTGAGAAGAGTGAATCCATGACTGCCTCTGAATATGCTGCCTTGCTACATCATTCATTAACAACTTGAATATTTAGGTATAATATGTTGGACTGGGAAAATATGTGTAAAATTTAAATTTACATTAAAAACATAGCCAATTACTATAATTGTTATGTCAGTTAGCAGTCAGCCATAAATCCATTCTAGGTTATTTATTTTAATTTAATTTAGTACTTATTTAAATTAATTTAGAAACAGGATCTCAATATGTAGCCCAGGCTGGGCTTGAATTTTTGAACTTGTAATCCTTCTGCCTCAGTCTCCCAAGTACTGGGATTGCAGGTTTGCACTACCCATGCACAGCCCTCTGAGTAATTTAAAGAAATTTAATACACATCACTATGAAAGAGTTAAGAAGCCAACAGGGGATGAGGAAGCAACCAAAAAATTAGCAGTTCTAGAAATCTACTACCACTTCTAGAGGTGGAGTGAACAAAGGAACAAAGGAAAACTTCTTAGTACTAGAAACTAGAAGCCAAGGCCACCATGTAGGAACTAGAACAAAGCAAAGGCTGTCTAGAAGAGAGCTAAAACCAGAAGAAAGCATCCACTACTGTAAGTTGCCATCAAGTTTGGCTTTCTCTAATCCTTTCTCTCATACATTTTTTTGGCTCCGCCATATCTTATGGACCAAATCTCTCTGGAAGCCACTGGTAATGAATTCTAAGAAACAGTTTGCAGGTAAAGAGTAAGAAATGAATATTAGTACAACAAACAAGCTCAACTCACTTCCTAAGGCATAAAGGAGAAATTTAGAGCTGTAAACTGATTAGTAAATTATGTTCAATTTGCTATTTTTTTAGGTAATTAAAATGATCTGCAAATCTCTAAGCAACCTAAACATTGTACCATTTGGTAGATAATGTAGTTGGTAAGTGAAAATAATGCTAAGTATAGAAACATAGTGCAGCCTAAGTACCTTCATATTTTCTCATTACACATTTTAAGCAACAATAATGGATATCGTTACACAAAAATATGCACTATAATCATATAATTTATTTGGACCTCATAAAAAAGGATTTGTTTTGCCTGTCTTAATATATTTATACCTCCAATTACATATTCATTCTAGAAGCATTCACTCAAGACATACTATGTAGCATGCAATTTGATAGTCCCTAGAAAAACTATTTTCCTAAGACAGGGTAATGTCCTCATGAAACAGCAGAAAGGAATTAAGAATAAAGCGAGATACACATGTAACAAAGATATGAATGGAAGTGGCACGCAAGAAAGCAATTCATTTTTCCAGGTGAGAGTCATAGAAGGTTTCATATAAAGATGACAATTTGGATCAAATCTGAAAAGATGAGAAAAAGCCAAAGCCAGTCCTTTAGGACTGCCCGTGCTCTTCTCCC
This sequence comes from Castor canadensis, assembly GCF_047511655.1. Lineage (NCBI taxonomy): Eukaryota > Metazoa > Chordata > Mammalia > Rodentia > Castoridae > Castor > Castor canadensis. The sequence continues at coordinate 89,405,431 of NC_133394.1, forward strand.
ATACACATCAGTGATCTTTGCAGTGATTGCTTACCACAGGTTGACCTCAAGCCTGATTGGACTGTCTGACTGTAATGTTGAGTCATTGGGGTACTTGGAGAAAAATGCTTGAAAATAAAAAAGCCCTCACATTTCTATCTATTTGGCAATGCCGAAAGACAAGCACAATTTTGTTTTTTGTTTTTGTTTTTGTTTTGTGGTGTTGGGGCTTGAACTAAGGGCCTTCAATTTGAGGCACTCCACCAGCCCTATTTTTGTGAAGGATTTCTTGAGGTAGGGTCTTGTGAACTATTTGCTCAGTCTGTCTTCAAACCATGATCTTCCTGATCTCTGCCTCCTGAGTGGCTGGGATTACAGGCATGAGCCACCAGCACCTGTCTGACAATCACAATTTTCAAGCAGTATATGCTGCAGGGTTACCTTGTTTTCCTGTCATTCTCAGTTCCACTCTTTCATTATCTTGCATTTACATACTAAAAATGTTACAGAAGAGGTTCTTTAATCTACTTGATTTTCTTTTTTTGATTCTTCTATGAATGATATATTTTAATTCAATTATAGTTGTTTGAAAAAAAACTCATAATCAACTTTATTTTCTTACCAATACAACCCAAGAACCAAGAAGACATCCAGTTCAAATTGATCCAATGTGAACTTGAGTCTTTAATGAAAGCCTTTCTTTGTTCTCCCAAAGTTGGAAAAAGGATTTAGATAACATTTTGTTTACTGGAAACTCTTCTTATCTGTGATATAAATGACCTTCTGCCTGCTACTCCCTCACTTGTATAAACTACAAAGGTTAAAAAACATATAGTTGTACCTGTCTCAGGTTCTGACTTTGGAAAATTATGTATACCTATATTGACAGGAACAAGTTTCTCTTCTAGATAAAAACTGGCTTCAAGGCCTACTCATATTTCACAAGTGTCTCCCTCTTGGTGCAGCCAACTATGGATCAGCATCTAATCCACAGCATCCCATGAATCCACTTTAAATTAACACCCTGGAGCCATTACCTTTGTCACAAGAAGCCAGAGAAGCTTTTCCTTCTTTAAGGAAATGGGGCTGGCAGTGTGGCTTAATCAGTAAGAGTGCCTGCTTAGCAAGTGTGAGACCTTGAGTTCAAAGCCCAGTTCCACAAACAAAACTAAGTCTTCTTGATAATTGAGAGTTTCATTATGACATATCCATGTATTATAACCCAAATTGGTTCATCCCCTCTATTTTTCTCCTTTCTACCTTAGTCCCCTTCTGATGGTGATTTCAACAGCTTTAAAAATCCTGTATTCATTCTTGTATAGAAAGTATATCAACTAAACTTGCCTTCTTAACTTCTTTCTTTTACCTTCCCTCTCCCATTATTGAACTCCTTTCAGTGACCTGTTATCATAATATTGCTTATATTTGTATTGGGATTGTATTCCCCATACAAGAGAAAACATGAGGCCTTTGAATTTCTGTACCTGGCTAACTTCACTTCAGATGATTTTCTTGGGTTCCATCCATTTACCTGCAAATGACAAAATTGCCTTCTTCTCTAGGGCTGAATAAAATTCCATTGTATGTAAATACCACATTTTCTCAATCCATTAGTCAGTAGTGGGGCATCTTGGCTGTTTCCATAGCGTAGCTATTGTGAATAGTGCTGCAATAAACATGGGTGTGCAGGTGTCTTTATTGTAACCTGACTTACATTCCTTCAGCTGTATTCCTAGGAGCTGAAGGATCATATGGCAGTTCTATTTTTAGTTTTTTGGGGAATCTCCATATTGTGTTCCATAGTAGTTGTATTAATTTACATTCCCACCAGCAGTGTGTGTGAGTTCCTTTTTCCACACATCCTCACCTACATTTGTTGTTGTTTGTGTTCTTGATGGAGTAATTCTCACCATCCCTGGCCATAAAGGAAATGCAAATCAAAACCAGGAGTGAGGTGGAATCTTAGTGTGGTTTTGATTTGCATTTCCTTTAGGCTAGGGATGGTAGAGCATTTTTCCATGTGATTTTTAGTCATTTGGACTTCTTCCTTTGAAAAAAGCTCTGTTTACTTCATTTGCCCATTTCTTCACTGGGTCATTGATTTTTTAGGAGCTTTGATTTTTGAGCTCCTTGTGTATCCTGGTTATCAATCCCTTGACTTATGTATAGCTGCCAAAGATTTTCTCCCATTCTGTGGTCTGCCTCTTCAATCTGGTGACCATTTCTTTTGTTGTGCAGAAGCTTTATAGTTTCTTGTAGTCCCATTTCTACTTTGGTCTTTAGTATCTCTGCCTATACCTAATCCAAACACAGTCACAGCACTGATAAAAACAGGATCACAGTCTAATGTTAGCCTAGCAAAACATACAATTTATTCTATGTTGGCCATTGTCTTACCTTAAATCCAGTCTGTTTTCTGCTTCTTCAATGCAAGGGCAGTTTTCTAAGTACCTTAGAACTACTGTCTGCTGTTCAAATACAATGTTAGCATCAAAACTATTTTTTTAATTATGATCTTATACTTGTGTATAATGTTTTGTCATGGCACTATCAGGAAAAAGAAGTGGTTTGGTGATATGCAGTGACATAAGAATGTAGAAAACTCTGCTCTCTTTTCTTGCTTACACACATGACTGAATTTATAACATTTAGTGTTATTCACTGGAATGTCAAGAAAACAACAGGCACACCTGCCCAACCCCAATAACCTTCCAGCTAATGTACAACTGCCCCCCATCCTCCTTCCCAACATCTTACCTAGTACCCATCCCCCTCCACCCTCCCTCTTCCCACCACAGGATGTTTAAAATCCCAGCCTGTAAGAAAGGCATGCTCTCATCCTCTCAGAGTGTTACTCTGATGGCCAAAGGTCCCTCTCAGGTCTCCTCTCCCTAATAAAGACCTGCTGCTTATGAAGGTTGCAGATTCTTTCTCAGTTTGTCTCTCTTATCAGCTTCTCTGTTTTCCTTTCATTTGGTGCTGAAACTCAAGGAAAGAGTGAGGTCAGTATAGGTTGTGCCAAACTGGGAAAGGCTGCCTAAGAATGTGACTGTGAGCGTCCGGAACGCCAATGGAGTCTGTTTTCCAGGAAAGACCCCCCCCCACCATGGCCTAGCTTTGGTGGAACTCTCAGGTCGACCTTCTTTCTCTCTCTCTCTCTCTCTGTTTTGTTAAGGAGGGTTTCTCCCTTAGGAAACTGAGGAAAAGCTCCAAGCCCATTACAGCTATAAGGCAGGCAATCTGAGGGAACTCAGAGGCCAGGCGGGGATTATACCACACTGCCAATGCTACATGGGTGGAACCTGACTTCAGTGCACTGAGGCTTTTTCTTTTTTCCTCTCCTTAAACTCTGACTCTCTCTCTTTCAAGAACTGACCCACTTAGGAGGAGTTCTAAAAATAGCCAGTGGAAAAGAAAGTTTGTCTTCAAGCCATAAAATGTGTTCTGGCCTGGGCACTCCCCAGTGTCACCCAAAGGCTTGAGACGCAACTTCCTGACCCACCCTGAGGCTCCAAAGGCAGCTAAGTCTCCGACCCCTCCAGCCATGTCCAAGGCAAACAGACAATCAGATCTCTCATGCTTCCTTCATGGTTTCTGTGGCCCGAGAGTGGAGGTCACCCCTTGCTTCCAGTGCTCCAGTACTGCCTTTGGGCAGGATTGACCTGGACACCAGGAATGACCAATAATCCCTCATGCATTGAGCCTGGAAATGTCTTTTCCACCAACCCTCAGCCTCTCCTTCTCCTTTCCAAGGCAGTTTAGGATGAGTGTCCTCCCTCCCCCATTGCTCTAACCAGCAGTGAGCTTCTTTCTTCAGGGAATTTGGGAAAAATCCTTATAAGCACCAGAAAGTGCTAATCTCTAATTTAGGCTTAACTGTCTTTGTCAACCATCAGGTTAACTGGTTAAACAGGTTCCACAGCCTGCTCTTAGGGAAAGAAAAAAAAAAAACAGTCAAAAGGCAAAAACCTCAGCTTCTCCTTTTTTGCCCCTTACTGGAGCAAAAGCCTTCAGATGCTCTCTCTCTCTCTTTTCATAAAAAAGTATATATGCCTCACAGGATATATAGAGGGACAAAAGTCTACTTAATCAGGAGTCCCCATCCATGCCTCTACAGGGGTCTCCTTCTGGCCATGCAAGCCCTCTTGGTTACTTTGATAGAGTCATTTTTTTTTTTAATTATAAGCATTCAGCTGGTAGAGGGGAACCAGGCCTACCTGGGTCTCAGGGCAAACAGGCAAGTCAAAATAGATGACAGATTGGTCAAAGATCATCTCAGGGGGTGGGTGCACATGAAATATCTGTAAATCCTCCACAACTTTACCCACAAGTGGAAGTGGAAGGAGCAAGGGAGAGCGGGACGCCCTCTCCCACTAGAGTTTCTCTTCATCTGGAGATGCCTAGATAAAAGGAGAAACCTCTGCTAAGGTGACCAGTTTTCCCTTGTTTCCCTTTTTTTAGATGGGGAATCAAGCCTCAAGGATCCAGGAAGGATCCCCCCTTGCCTGCTTATTAAAACATGGAAAGATCTTGATCCAGAAAGTCTTCAGCAAAAGTGACTCAAGTTTTACTGCACCCAGGCTTGGCCACAGTATCCTCTGGGAGATGAGGAAAGATGGCCAGAAGGAGGGAGCATTCTTCCCTTGAATTGAAGAATATAATACCATTCTTCAATTAGATATGTTCTGTAAAAAGGAGGGAAAGTGGACCAAAGTTCCATATATTCAACTGTTCTTTTTCCTAAGAGACCACCCAGAATGGCTGAACAAATGGAGTTAGATACCCAGACCATGGTAACCCTTTGCAAAAAGCCCCTGAACTCCCTTGAACCAAAAAATCCATCTAATGCTCCATCAGCTCCCCTCTTCCCCCTTACCCAGCTATCTCACACACCAAACATCTTCCCAAAGGACTCTACCCCCTCCAGTTAATTCCTGGAGGGAATAGAGCTCATGTTCCTTTTAGAGTGAGTGAACTTAAAGAAATAAAAAAGGATTTAGGAAATTACACAGAAAACCCAGATCAGTACATCCAGGCATTTAGAGAAGTCAGCCAAAACTTTTAACTGAGCTGGAAAGATGTAATGCTATTGCTATCTCTGACCCTTACTGCTCTGGAGAAATAGCAGGTACTAGATCAGGCAGCCAAAGCTGGGGACAATTACCACTTAGATAAAAGCGGGCCTACAGGCCTGTCTCTCGGACTGGGACCTCACAAGAGGAGGAGGGTGAGGGAGAAGAAAGACAAAGGCATTGGATACCTAAAAGGGAACCTCTATTCCCAATCTCAACAGGAGATCAGGCAGTACCTAGGTATGACTCTAAGTGGGACCCTGAAAATGACAAGGATGAATAGGGCTGTAACTATTTCATCCACTGCATTCTTGAGGGCCTAAGGAAAGCCAAAGTAAAACCTCTTAATTACTCCCAAATCACGGCTGTACAGCAAGGACCCTTAGAAACCTCAGTACTTTTCCTACAGAGACTTAAGGATGCCTTACAAAAGCAAACCAACACTGTACCAGAGTCACAGGAAAAGGAAATTGTCCTAAAAGATAAATTTCTAACACAGTCACACCAGATATCCATAAAAAGCTTCAGAAATTGGTGGCTGAAGGGTGCAGAGATCTGGACCAGTTGGTCCATGTAGCCACATCTGTAAACTAGAATAGAGACTTAGGAAAAGAAAAGATGGACCTGGAAAAGGAAAGAGAAAAGGATAAATGGCAGGAGGCTCTGATTTCAACACTCAGAGACACTTCTCTGGGACAAAGTCCAAATCTGAGGACATGCTTTCAATGTGGACAAGCAGGCCATTTTAGGAGGGAGTGCCCCTGGAGGAAGCTACCTCTGGGAGCCTGACCCATTTATCGGGGAAAACATTGGAAGGCACACTGTCCCCGGGTCCCAGGGGAACCAAGGCCAGAGCTTCCCACCCAACGACAGGTCCCTGGGCCTCCCATCCAGGCTCTATAACCACCATAAAAGCAGAGGAGCCCCAAGTTAAGCACAAAGTCAGCCTCCTTATCAATACTGGAGATGGCATCTCAGCTATTCCTTTCTCTCCTGTACCCATGTCCTCCAAGAAAATTACTGTTCCAGGCATATCAGGCCAGCCTCTAGAGCATTATTTCACTCAGTCTTTAGCCTGCTCCTGGGGAGATTTCCACTTCTGTCACTCCTTTTTAATTGTCCCAGAAACCACTAATCCTCTGCTAGGGCAAGACCTTCTATCTAAATTGGGAGTACAGTTCCTTTTACCCCCAGGAGTGTACTTTTGCTTGCCCCTAATTAGAGGAACAAGTAGACCCCACAGTGTGGATGGATGGACACACCATGGGACAGGCATGAACAGCTGTCTCAGTCCTAATTCATCACAAGGGCCCCTCCTAGTTTCCCCATAAAAAAACAATCTCCTTTAAAGCCAGAAGTTAAGGAGGGGCTAATTCCCATAATCAAAGATTTAAAGAGACAGGGACTGCTAATAGAATGCTCCAGCCCATATAATACTCCTATTCTCGGTGTCATGAACAAATGGAGGCTAGTCCAGGATCTCCACCTGATCAACAAAGCATTAGTGCTTCTCCACCCTGTAGTTCCAAATCCCTATATATAGCTTTTAGCCCAAATACCTCCAGGTACTGCTTACTACTCTGTCCTGGACTTAAAGGATGCCTTCTTTTGCATTTCCTTATATCCTAAAAGTCAACCAAATGTCTGGACAGTTCACCTGGACTGTTCTCACCCAGGGATTCAGAGACAGCTCCCAGCTCTTTGGGTTAGCTCTAACCCATGACTTGGCAGAGTGGCAATATCCACAAGCTACTCTGCTACAATATGTAGATGACCTCCTGCTCTGTAGATTGAGGGAACCTGTCATTTCACGAGACACTGAATCCTTACTAAACTTCTTAACAGATAGAGAATATAAAATCTCTAAAGAAAAAGCCCAATTATGTCAGTCTAGGTTTACATATGTAGGTCTTGTCCTGGAGAAAGAAATGAGGTCTCTAGGAGAAGATAGATTATGTCCAATCCTGATGTTTCTTCTACCTAAAACTCTAAAGCAATTGAGGGCCTTTTTGGGGGGTCACAGGATACTGTAGAATTTGTATCCTGGGATATGCAGACCTAGCCAGGCCCTTATATCAAATCCTGAAGGATGCACAGAAGGATGCCCAGCCCTTTATTGAATGGGATGACAAGTCAGAAAATGCATTCCATCAGTTAAAAAAGGCCCTTATGACAGCTCCTGCCCTGGGTCTCCCAGTATAAGACAAGTTTCATTTGGGATTGGTAACTCAGCTCCAGGGCATCACTCCCTAGCCAGTAGGCTACTTAAGCAAAGAGTTACATCAGGTAGCCAAGGGATGGCCAGGATGCCTTAGAGCAATTGCTACAGTAAGCCTTCTAGTGCCTAAAGCTCAAAAACTTATCCTAAACTGCCCCCTAACAGTTTATACCCCACACAACCTAGGGGGAATTTTTAACTTAAAAGGAAAACTTTGGCTATCTGACAGCTGTCTACTTAAATTCCAGGCCCAGCTTCTGGGAGGGACAAAAATAACTTTAAGGACCTGTCAGAGCCTAAATCCTGCATCCCTTCTACCAGAAGCAGAGGGAAATCCTGAACACTCATGTGAGGAGGTACTTACGGAAAGTTATTCTGCCCAACCTGACTTAACTGATGGGCCCTTAAAAAGCCCAGATCTTGAATTATACACTAATTGGAGTTCCTTTGTCAAAAATGGTATCAGACATGTAGGGTTTGTGGTTGTAACAGAATTTGTCATCCTCAAATCAGGCCCTCTTCCTCCTAATACACGTGTTCAATTGGCAGAATTAGTGGCCCTAACAGAAGCCCTAAGACTGTCAAAAGAACAGACAGTCAACATCTATACAGATTCAAAGTATGCCTTCCTGATCTTGCATGTTCATGCAGCCATCTGGAAGGAAAGGGGAATGCTAAGTACAACAGGAACATCTTCCCATAGGGATAAAAGGGAGGTTACTTTAATAGTTTTAGGGATAGCAGCATTAGTTGCAGCCCTAGCTGAAATCAGCTATGGGGTGATTGCCAATCATGTAATTGCAAAAAAAACCTAACCAAAGTAGTAGAGGGCACCTCAGACCTGGTAGGCTTTGCCATTAAGGACATACAAAGGTCTTTGTTGTCCCTTGCCTGTATGGTAATGAACCACCACCTGGCCCTAGATTTTCTTTTGGTCAAACAAGGGGTGGTATGTGCCATCGCCAATACTTCCTGTTGCACATATATAAACACTTCAGGCATTGTAGAGGAACACGCAGGCTAAGTGGCTCTGGGAGCAATCTCTTGAAACAGGTTTCTACACAGGTGTGGAACCAAATAAATTCCTGGCTCCCCTCCAGGACTTGGTTCCTACCCTTTCTGGGGTCTATAGTTGCCATTATTCTCTTGCTTGTGTTTGGGCCTTGTATTTTAAACTTATTTGTCAAGTTTGTTTCTTCTCACCTGGAATCCATCAAACTACAAATACCTCTGATGGAGATGAAAATGACCTATATCTCAGTCCCCTTGACAACCCCTGTTGTGGTCTGCCCTGATGCTATAGGGTCCCTTCATCACCCCCTGTCATCAGGAAGCAGTTACTGAATAGACTTTGTTGTCCATATCCCTAACAGCAGTTAGGGAGGTCACTGAGAGGGGGATTGAAGGACAGACTGCAGGAGGTCCCAAAAGGTGATAAGTGGTCAAGGAGACACTTCTCCCTAGGGAATGCCCATCTGCATCTGAAAGGCATCTCCACCTTCAGTCAATGCAAAAAAAGGCTATAAAACCCCACTTCCCACCCTGACCCAAGGGATCACCGGTTTCCGGGTCCCCCTGCATTCCCCAATATGCTTTCTTTCTCTTCTATTCTCTACAAATAAAATCTTTCTGACCTCTGCTGTTGGAGTCTGTCTGTGCTTTCATTTTCAGAGCAGGCTCAAGAACCCTGAGCACCTGAAATTCCTGTGTGTGTCATCCATGCACCGGGGGACCACTCTTTTGGGTTACCATTATTCCATGGTAATCCTCATATGGTCAATGGTGCACCCCAATAGGGTCTCTGGTCTGGGTTTGATATGGATGCACTAAGGCCAAGAGGTGCCTAAGTTCCCATGACAAGGTGCGGCCGGTGCCCACCTCTATCCCCCAAACTGCCCAAACTCTCTAAACCTCTCTCTCTCTCTCTCTCTTTGTCTCTCTCTCTCTGTCTGTCTCTCTTTTCTCCTTTTCCACCTCACTGTCCTTTCCCACCTCACTATCCCCTATATGACTCTGACTACTGCTATGTTTTCTGCTGAGCCTCCCCATTATACTGACAATTATTCTGGACATAGGATTAGGAGTAACTGCTCCTTCTGATTGGACTTGAGCCCAAAAAATATTGTTAGTTGGCTTTTTCTACCTAATAGCCACACTACTCTGTGCCTGATCTTTTGGTCATATATACTCCTCTAACATCCCATTCCTCTGTGATCTCCTGCAGGGCCCTTCTTGAATTCCACTCCACACAGTCTACACAGGCTCTGATTTCTACAGGGAAGGGTAAGACCTGTCCTCCCCATCCAGCCTCCATGGTGCCTCAGTGTGCTGAACTCTGGCCATTCTCACCTTTGGTATCCCTATCTTTCCCTCTCACCTTCTGGCCATTTGGCCCCAGGCAAGTCTGACCCCTGGCTATTTAGGTTAGAGATGTCTACTTATGACCCCAGGTTAGTTTTTTCAGTTTTGCAAGTTTTCTACAGGGGCTATCATAGGGAACACTTCCTAACCTTGATCATGGGTAATATCCACTCAGAGATTTCCTCTGACTCAACTCTGGGATGTCTTTTATACAATCTTACCAAACAGGGCCTAAAGGGCAATTTAAAACCAAAAAACCTCATCCATTTTTCTACAAAAATTTGACCTCAATACAAATTAGATAATTCCTCTAAATGGCCCAAATTTAAAACTTTTAATCCCAATGTCCTCTGAGACCTTGACAATTTTATTGTGAGAAATGGCAAATGGCAAGATGTCTCTTATCTTCAGCCTTTCTTTTATCTCAAGTCCTCACTCTCTCTTTGCTCAAACTGCTGGAGCTTGTAAGTTTGACTCCAGCTCTCTCTGCTGTCACAACCTGAAAAGTGGTGGACAACAGCAGCTCTTCCCAAATTCACTTTCTCTGAATGGAGGTTGGAGTCTTCCTCCTTAATCCCCGCTATCTCTCCTTTTTTCATTACTCTCCCACCCTTTTCTTTCCTTTCCCTGACAGCTCCATCAGAGGCCATCTTCCATCACTGGATTTCCACTCAACCCCTTACCATCACCATTAGAAACCTCCTTCTTTGACTTCAATCCAGCTTTACGTCATCCATTACTTTTTTTCTCATTTCACAAGATACAAATAGTGTATAACTGTAAAACTTCTCTCTAAATCTGTCTCAGCCATAATGGAGGTTACTTTCACCTCTCCTACTCCATGTCCAGCTCCTGTCTCTTCTCCTGGACTTCCCATCAAGGTGAGGATAACAGACAGAAATGGTCAGAGAGAAAGGGAACAAAAAGTGCTGCTCAAGTCACATTGTCAGTTCTTTCAGCATTCTGAGTGATTCACATGGTCCCAGGACTACAAACATAAAATCAATTAGAAATCTAAATGACATGTGGCCAATGATTGGAGCTACTTTTCTGTCCTGACCGCCTGGTTTCCCACCTAAAACTAAGCCTCTAAGTCTGCCTAAACACTCTACTAACAGTTTTCTCCTTTAAGTCTTGCTTTTGAGATGGGTGATTTTCCCATTACAGACATATCAAGGCTTTGGGGGGAGATCAGGTCAAATCCAGGTCACTGCAGATGGTGACCCGGGACTGGCCTGTTTGCTTTCCTGACCTAGGCACCATGCATTTAGGATGATGAATCCATGACCTCAGCCTCATGTGAACACAGGCTGGAAAAAACCAATGACAGAATTTTAATTCTCTATCTAAAATGCCCCATGTACTTAAAATTAAAATCTCAGTTTTCAAGGTTATGGCATAAACTAAAAGATAAAAGGGCAGCCTTGCTGAGTTCTGCTACACATTCAATAAGGCATTTGGATTTTTACAATAAGCCCCTTACTTAAAATTAACTCTTGAGGGGCTAATTTATTCTACCTTTTTCATGCTTACTATCAGCAGTTTCAATGGACATGCAATCCTTTTTACCTCTTACTCTGCCCTTTTCCCAGCTTGTCATACAAATTCTACTTCAGAAACAAATTTTTAGTATAAGGCTAACTGAAACAATTTTATTTAAATTTAAATTTCTAATAAAAGTTATTTTTAAATAGAAGTTACAAAGTCAACAAATAGAAAGGATATAGATAGGTATTGAATGCATTTTGGGGGAAAAGTAAAAGGGAAAGAAGAGTACTTTTGGATGAGAAAGGATTTTCATACAGAAGGGTTTATCCTAAAGATTGTTCTAAATATGGAGGGGCGGGGTAAGGACAAACCATCAGAGGGTTCAGAACGGTTTGAACATATAACATAGCCTATGTTATATGAAGGTTCTGAGTAAGTCTTAAAAGTGTACAATAAAAGCTTTGGTGTGTGATAGTTAAAGTTAACTATAAGAGTTGCCTAAAAGATTTTCTAGAGTCATGTCAAACTAAAATCTAATTCTCTCTGTCCATAAAATAACAAGGCTATCTTAATACTATTCTGCTTTGAATAACACCTGTAAAAAACTGTTGTAGGGAAAGAGTTTATCATACTAATTACTTGTGTTCTCTGTTGATCTTGTCAAGCTTTAAGTACTACTAAATTAGAGTTTATTTACATATTTGATCATGCAAAGGTCTCTTAAATGACCACCTTATAGCTGTATTCTGTGTCTAGACTATCTAAATATTGTACAAACATTTGCAAAGTTAAAAGTGTCTGTTTATGTACAATGATGAGCTAAATCTCTCTTTTATCCAAAAGCATTACATTTAACTGACCAGCTAAAGTTCTTTATGCAAAAGCGTTACATCTAAACCTTTGACATATAAAATGGTTAATGAAATTTTTGGCAGGTGTGCTGTTTATAATCTAACATTCAGAAAAATCTTGCCATTTGACCAATCCTGCTACTTAAAACCTGGCCCATATTAGTTTTAGTCAAACAAATATTACTGTGTATGTATGAAATGTACTTGTACATTAGAAAATAAGGTTATTTGGTATCATAGGCATTGGCCGCCTAACTTGTAAGAGATCTAAAGTTAATGATGCTAGACTTTTGCAAGCTTGTGTGCATGTGTTCCTAAGTGCAACAAGGAGCATTTAGTGCTGCTGTTTAAATACTATCAGTCATAATTATTTCCCTAAAAGTGCGATCTACAATGGAAATAACTAAGTGTTCTCCCAATTCCCAAACTACTTTTCAGCATTTTAGCCATGGCTATTCTAAGTCTTAACATTCTCAGTCTGGGTCCTTCTTCAGAGTGTTTGCAATCAAACCCCCAAAATAATTCTACTCAGTACCTATTTTTCAATTGAGTCAGCCTTCTAGATATTTACTTTTGTTGGCTTTTTCAAAACCTTTAACTGTCTGAATGTCTGTTGACATTCTGCAGCACTTTTAAGTTGTCAGGGTATCATCTATATACAGTCCACACAGAACTCAAAATGGATGCCAGGTAAGCTCACTTCTTCTAAGCCTCTTTTGTTGCTTAAAGTTTGGCCAAATGGATCTCATTTGGCACTGATTCCCACCTGCCCTGCCTGAAGTTTCCCCTCCAATGCCAAGAACATCCAGGAAAAGGCATTTCTGCATTGAGTGACTCTCATTAACCAGAATTGACAAAATCTTCAGAGGAGACTCTTCAGAGACAGTTTGGAGACAGGAGGGGAAAGCTGTCACAATCCGGATGGACTCACCTGTGCCAGACCTCACAAAAGTTACTAAAGTCAAAGAGGTTTGTCTAGCTGTAATGTTCCTACCATGCCTCATTAATATCCTACTAAAATTTTTACAGGAATGTATTACTGCCATTTCTCAGGCTACCTCAGAGTAGCAGTTCAAGGTCGTCGTGCTTCTACAAACGCTCCAGGTTCAACAGCCCCCCACATTGACCCTAACAAGCAGGAAGTAGCCAGAAGATAGGAAGCACCCCTGTGCCACTTATGTATGTGTGTATATATGTATATGTGTGTGTGTATATACATATATATATATATATATATATACACATACATATACAGCTATATATCTAGATGGATAGCTAGCAAAGAGCCTGGAATGTCAAAAAAACAACAGGCATACCTGCCCAACCCCAATAACCTTCCCACTAATGTCCAGCACCTCCCCAATCCTCCTTTCTAACCATCTTACCTAATGCCCATCCCCCTCCAACCTCCCTTTTTCTGCCACAGGATGTTTAAAATCCCTAGCTTGTAAGAAAGGCGTGCTGTCACCCCTCTCAGAGTGTTACTCTGATGGCCGAGGGTCCCTCAAGTCTCCTCTCCCTAATAAAGACCTGCTGCTTATGAAGGTTGCAGATTCTTTCTCAGTTTGTCTTTCTTATCAGTTTCTACATTTTCCTTTCATTATTTTTCTGGACAATAGAGAAAATAATGAGAGTTTATCACCTCAGTAGATATCAAATGTGTCTATTTGTTTATTCATCGTTGGCCACACAGTTCCATTACAATACAGCTTTGATGAACTATTTATTTGATACTTTGATGAAGATGTTTTCAAACATCTTCAGCATGGAAATGCTTTATCTGTCACTGCAGAAAAAGTAACCACCATTTTCCCCTTTTGAGTCCAACTAATGGCCTCTGAAAACTTTGTTTTTGCCTTACTCTAAGATGAGGCCTCAGATTCAAGATTAAACAGAATCAAACAAAAATTTGGGTCAGTCCAAGGATCTTCTTCATCTTGCTTTCATGGTTGCTGGAATGGCAAAATCAGACAAAAGAGATAATGACAAAAATAATAAACAGTTTATATGATTGTAATTCAGATTAGAATTAGCCAGTCTATTTTGTTACATTTTCCATATTTTCTGAGCCTATATTTTAAGGAGTTCAGTAAACACACAAAAGATAGGCATCTTTTTTTACTATCATTTTTGGGATCATTTAGAAGTATTAGAAGTATCAGAATATTCATACAGATGAAGAAAAAGTTGCTCAAATAAAAGTTTTTAGGAAGTTTTACATAATTTTTCTCAAGATACACAATATATCCTTACAATAAAGCTGATGCAATGACTCAGATGTGGAATTAAAAAGCTATTTAAGATTTCTTCATATGATCTGGAATAAAATTGTCTGTTAATAGTGAGAAAGATACACAGTTTACAGCTCATACTGAAAAGGAAATATGTAGAGGCTATTTATTTGTCCATTAATGCTTAAGTGTTATGTAGACATGAGGCAGGGTATAGGATGTAGGATTGTGAGTTTGAAAAATAACTTGACCAAGGATTGTGGAAACCTGATTCTAGTAATCAAGTATCTTACCTTTAAATTTTATAAGCATGAGATCTATAGCCAATAAAAATATGGATGCTTTTCCCCCATAAAATATTAATAGATATTGCACAAGATCTGACTGAACCCCAGAAGCTCCCATTATAACATATTTATGTATTAGATGACTTTGTGTTAAATTATTGCAAAGTATTAGTGACGATGGTCAAAGCCTTCTACTTACGATAAAAACAAACTACCGACTGGGCATGGTGGGGCACATCTGTAATCCCAGCACTTGTGAGGCAAAGATAGGAGGATCTCACATTAAAGGTCAGCCTAGTCTGCATCGTGAGCCATTGTTTCAAAAACAAAAACAAAATGACAATAAACAAACTCATAACAAGTGCTAAACTCTAGTCCAGAAATTTGAGACATTGTGATTTATCAGAGCAAATCTGTACTTCAGTCCAGTAGGAAACTTCAAATCAAGTCCTGCCTACCAGCAATATCAAGAGCCGTTGTCTTTACTCTTGGGTCTATGATTTCTACTAAAGTTGAAATGAATATGCAAACACAGAAGTGAGTATGATGCCAACTTCTCTGGCGAGGAAGAAGAGTTTATCAGAATAAAATTTGTTGTTGCATTTTTTTTGTCTTAGTTACTCTGGTCATTGAATCAGGAAGACATTTTTTTCCCTGACAAAGAGTTGCCATGATATTCCATGCTTACATGTGTGTAAAGAATACATTATTGTGCATTAAAAACCACACTTGTATCAGTTGGTTTTTGTACCTTGCCCACTCTGAAATCAGTCAAGTGTACTGCCCAACTACTAGCAGCAACTATTCGACATTAAGCCAGAAACTATTCTATGTGTTAGTATACAGTATCTGTAAATAACATGGTCTGCTTTTAAATGTTACTCTCAGGGAACACAACACATTGGTTTTGGTGGCCACTATTTCTTAAAGAACCAGTTGAAGGAGCATCAGCCCAATACCACTTCTGCAACATGTTTTCAGAGCTACATCACCTCAGAGAACATGTTCTTGTCCAAGAGAAATTTTTGAGTGGGTATAACGCTGGGAGATAACTTTTACAATGTGTACAACATTGTGCCAAAACAACAAGGAGCTAAAATTTTTACCTTAAATCTTTAAAATGTGATAATTAAAACACAATAAATGCATGTATGGAAATGTCATGGTAAAACCCATTAATATGTACAATTTATATGGGTTAATATTTATGAATAAATTTTTAATGTTAAAAACATATTAACACAAACATTACTAATCATCATATGTCAACAAAAATAGTGGCTGTTGAAGCTATGTTGCACAAATCACATGGCTCTAGATTACTCTAGCTATTAATGGATATATCCCCATTGGAAAAAGTGTTGACACATATTCTAGACTAGCTAGAGTATATCCATGATGTGTCTGATCATATAAGTACAACAGAATAAGCTTTGGTGTTTGTGTTCCTGGGTCTGCTAGGAAATTGGAAAGATAATACAATATATAGATAATTGTAGGACTTAGACTGTTTATGTGTAAACAGTGTTAATAAAATATGATGTCTTTGCACTATTAGAGAACTACTTCAACCCCTCCTTTATCAAGATGGCATATTTTTTTTAAATATATCTAGAAATAGAACATAGGATGTATGGCAAAAGTAACCCTGTGATGCATTGGAGAAAGATGATTTTTATAAAAAAAATTAAATGGTGCTAAATGAATTGTATATCTGCACAGGGGAAAAAATAGCTAAAGTGCTATGTCACAAAACACACAAAAATAAATACCAAAAGACTGGAAGCATAAACATGAAATGTATAAGAATAATGATCTTAGAAGAAGCCATGCAGGAAACCTCTGTGTCTATGATGTGGGCAAAGATTAAAGAATACAAAAAGCATGCATAAAGTTTAAAAAATGAACAAATTTGACTATTTCAAAATTCATGTTTTGTGTCAAAAATTGCCATTAAGAGAGGAAAAATTAACCAATAGAAAAGAATGATATTCATTATAACTATATCTGACAAGAGATTCCTATCCAGTATATATTTTTGAAAAAAAATTAAATATTAGAGTAAAAAAGACACACGACCAAGTAGGAAAACAAGCAGAAGATTTGAGCAGCTACTTCTCAAAAGAGGACATAGAATAGCCAATAATCCTATTAAAAGTGCTCAACTTCACTAGTCCTCAGGGGAATGCAAAATAAAACCCTAATGTAATACCTCCACCCCCACATAAGAAAGACTAAAATGAAAAGGATGGGAGAATTACCAAATGTTGACGAGAACATGGAAAAATCACTTTGGAAGATTACTTAGCAATATTCCCAAAAACTGAACACCATTACATTCTCTGATCCAGGCCTAGATGCATACATATCAAAAAGACATATTCAAGAATATTCAGCTATATTATTTATACTAGTCTCAAACTGGAAATAACACAAATGGTCAGCAACAGTAGAATGAATATTGTCATGTAATTAGGTGATAGAATATCAAACCAGGAAGAATATAGAGAACCCTAAACCATAATGAGGTGTCAGAAACTCTGATTGGGAAAAAAAAAAAAAAAAGACACTAAAGAAATACATACACTATGATTCCATTTACATAAAATCTTTTAGAGGTCTAGGTGATAATTAATAACTGGATGGCAGAAGAAAGGGGTGTTGAAGGTGGGAAGAAAGAGATTTTCTGGAGTGCAGGCAATGTTCTGGTTCTTCATCTAACTTCTGGTTATACAGATTTGTTCAGTTTGTGAAAATATATCCAGATGAACTCAAAAAGTTAAAACTGAGTAAAAGAATAATGACAGCAATTGGTCAAACAGTACTTTAAACCAAACCATCATAAGCAATGCCTCTCTCTCCCCGCCCCCACACCAGAGTGCACACAGTGCAATGAAGCCAAGACCTCATTGGCTGGGAGCCAGCACGCTTCCGGAAGTGCAGTTCAGCCCCGCCCCTTCCGGTTCCTGGCCTTGCAGCCTTCCCGCCACCGTCTCCTCTCCCTCCTCCGGCCCAGCGGCTTCGGCACCCTGGGTTCAATTACCCAAGACAAACGGTGTTCCTTGTGCCAGCCAACAGCCTCTTTCTGGTTCTCCGCAGTCTGACCGTCTCCCCAGCCGCCATTATGAACATCCGCAATGCTCAGCCAGACGACCTGATGAACATGCAACACTGCAACCTCCTGTGCCTTCCCGAGAACTACCAGATGAAATATTATTTCTACCATGGCCTTTCCTGGCCCCAGCTCTCCTACATTGCTGAGGACGAGGACGGGAAGATTGTGGGCTATGTTCTGGCCAAGATGGAGGAGGACCCTGACGATGTCCCCCATGGGCACATCACCTCTCTGGCCGTGAAGCGCTCCCACCGGCGCCTCGGCCTGGCCCAGAAGCTGATGGACCAGGCCTCACGGGCCATGATCGAGAACTTCAGTGCAAAATATGTGTCCCTGCACGTTAGGAAGAGCAACCGGGCGGCCTTGCACCTCTACTCCAACACCCTCAACTTTCAGGTTAGCGAGGTGGAACCCAAGTACTATGCAGACGGAGAGGATGCTTATGCCATGAAGCGGGATCTCTCGCAGATGGCAGATGAGCTGCGGAGGCAGCTGGAGCTGAAGGAGAAGGGCAGGTATGTGGTGCTGGGCTCCAGGGAGAACCAGGAGACCCAGGGCAACACACGACCTGGTTCCGAAGAGGCCTGTCAGCAGGAGAACGCAGCACCTACCAGTGGTGGCAGTGACAGCAAGGAACCTAGCCATTCCACAAGCCCTGATGTCCAGCACACCTCAGACAACATGGATTCCACCTCCTAGAGCCTGCTTGAGGTATTCTCCCTTTCCTGACTGTCCCTCTCTGCCCTAAATCCCGGCACCAGACCTTGGCCTGCCCCATCCTGTCCTATCCTGCCCCATTCTAGTTCTACTCGATTTCACAGCAAAAACCACCTGGAACCTTGGGGAGGAGTGTAGGGTGGGTTGGATTGGGAGACTCATTGCTCACTCTTGGAAGTTAATAAGACACTAATTCAACTGCTCAGAGCAGACCAACTTCAGTAAAAGAAACAGCAGTTTTCCTGCTTTTAGGGGGATGAGTTGTATTTCAGGGTAACATTGTAGTCGATGAAAGAAATTTCATCTTTACAGAATTCCAGTTAATAAATGAAAATGATAGAATTATAGAATCACAATTTTGCAGCTCTTATGAAATAATGGACCTAGTCAACAATCATCAATAGCTAATACTGTTAGGTAGAAGTTTGTAGCACTTCATAATGATGGATCAGACTGACAACACTTAAAGTCAGTTGTTAATCTTTTATTTTATCTTATTTGCAACATTGGGGTTTGAACACTTGCTAGACAGGTGCTCTGCCACTTGAGCCACTCCGCCATCACCATTTCTGTAATGTTAGCCTTAACATCACAAAAAGTAGAGACAAATATTATGTGCCCCCTAATGCAATGAAAAGTACACAGTATCACCTGTGACATTCTTGCCAAAATAAAACTATATGTATGTGAAAGATCTAATTTCTATTTTTACAGAAAAGAGAGGGACATGTTGAACTACATGATGCAATGAATTCTTACAGAACAAATGACCTGCCTTCTTCAACAAATAAATGCCATTTAAAAAAAAAAGAAGGAAGAATTTTTCTATCAATACTAACTTTAATGATAATATCAACCAAATTGAACTCATAGGAACATTGTTTGGAGCCTAATCAAACAAACCAAGAATAAGACATTTTTGAGACAACTAAATCAAATTTGAACATGGACAATCTTCTATTAAGGAGTTGTTAACAATTTTACATGGTTGTTTTAAATGGTATTATATTATCATGCTATAAAAAGTCTTTAGCCTTTAGAGATACATATTGAAATAATTATAGGTAGAATAATATAACTCCTAGAATTGTTTTAAACTACTTAAGAAAAAATTAAAGAACAAGGTTAGAGAAGGGGGCAATATAGTAAGAATGGCCTCAAAGGGGGAGGGGGTGGGATGTGGCTTAATGGTAGAATGCTTGTCTAGCATGTGAAAGGCCCTGTCTTCAATCCCATACCCCCCCACTCTCCACCCCCTGCCAAATAAATAAATAAATAAGTAAAGCTGGCAACAGTGGCTCAAGTCTGCAATCCTAGCTATTCAGGAGGCAGTGATATCACGGGTCAAGGCCAGTTTGGACAAATAGTTCACAAGACCCTATCTCAAAAATACCCAATGCAAAACAGGGCTGGTAGAGTGGCTCAAGTGGTTGAGTGCCTGCATAGCAAGCATAAGGCCCTGAATTCAAACCCCAGTACCAACAAAAAAATAAAATAAGAATGGCATAATGCAAAAATTGTTGAAGATGAGAAATGGGTACTTAGTGTTCTTTATGTTATTCTCTACTCTTTCAGATTCTTGAAAATTAACACAAAAAGTTGAAGAGGAAAATTAATTACTGTATTTTCTAAAACATATTAATACTGAGAAGCCACCAAAAGATTAATATCTTAGGAACAGGCCCGTTTGTAACAATACAATGCCCCAGAGTATTTCTTCCATCAAAGAACTTTATATCTTTTAAGGATTTCCACGGGCAGTAGAGTGCCTGCCTATAAAATTATGAGGTCATAAGTTCAAACCGCAGTACCAACAAAAACAACAAAAGAATTTAAAGGCTCAGCAAGCTACTGGCAATTTAGAAGCTTAAACTTCTTATTCTAGTCACCTTACCCTTACATAAGTAAAAGACAACTTTATTATGGCAAAGTCCAGTCTCAGTTATATGGCATATAATTAAAATGAATACTTTTTGACTAGTTTATTATTAATAATTTACTAGTTATTACATTTCATTCACAAATACTCTTATCTGCTAGTCTTTAGGCTTAGAACTGGGTATATAGCAGTGATCAGGACAGATTGATATTTATTTTATCTATTTCTTAAGAATAAATGAACTATATTTTTGTCTCTATTTTTTTCAGTGGTACTGGGGCTTGAAGTCAGGGCCTTGCACTTGTTAGGCACACACCCGCCAGCCCTTTTTATACCTTTTAATGCTGAGTCCCAAACTATCTAGCACACTAATCCCATTTTATTTTCATTCATTTATAGTTCCATAGGTTAAAAAATTAGATATTCTAATCCTTGGGGATTAGAATCTATGCCCCAAAGAGTTTTTGCATCTAACTTGTAACAACCTGAAAGTTTCACAGTGATCGGTTAAAATAATGGCAGCAAAAGGATCTAAAAAGGAACTTAAAGTTAAGCAAAACTTAATGCTTGATAGAGTTTATCAAATTTATGCCTGTCTTGAAAATTAAAGGATTACCGGGAATGTAGCTGATTGGTAGAGTGCTTGCTTAGTATGTGCAAGGACTTAGACTTGATCCCTAACACCACAAAAGAAAAAAAAAAGCCTCAAGGGCTCTGGCTAGAGGGCTATGGCTCTATGAAAATTATCTTATTTAAATCAATAGATGTTTAAAAAATTACCAACTTTCTATTCCTGTATAGAAGGACTTATGCAATATTGATCTCATCTTTGTGTCAATTTATTTCTCTGAAATAGTAAACTCTATTTGAGAACAAAGCTAATAAGGAGCTTAATACTCTTTACATATAAAGTTTGATGAGTTCAAAAGCACTTAGAAGCTGCTGTACAAAAGTTAACTGCCATTCTAATTTTTTTTTATTGATTCCACTGGGGCACGAAACTGCCATTCTAATTGATGAAGAGAAAATACTAAAATAAGAAAGTTTATTATGTGAGTTAAAAATCTCAGTGTACAAATTCAAAATAAGATATAATTGAGCTATTTTTATATTACTAAATTAACCTTATTATTTAGTTAAAAGCTAGGTCAGTGGGCCTATCCAGTCTTGTCTTCACTCTTCCCTTTCTGGATCTATTCCAACGAGAGATCTCTTTAGATCTCAGGTGCTGTCTCCCATGTATTATTCTGCACAGACTAATTGAAATGCCCTAAAAGAACTTTTCACATTATAGTCTTCATGCATTATAGTCTTCTCACATCATAGTACAGAGTGAGTTAGCAGTGTGGTAGAGATGTAAACCCGATAGGAAAAGAGGGGCTCTATTCCATAAAGACTCTCAGGGATCCATCTAGAATAGATGTTCACAATTTTGTTCTATAGCCCCCTTTGAAAATCTGGTGAAGTCAGAAAAATGTGTTCAAAAGGCATAAAATTCATATGCAATTATAAAAGAAAACAATTTTATTGAAATGCAGTTTTCCAACTTTTTAAAATGTCTATTATAAGATAAAATATAGTAACGCTAAAATGACATTTTCCTGATGATGCATGAAATTATACTCCTTTCCATGTTTGTAGATGCATTTAGTAATATTTTATATGGAATTGTGGGTTCAGGAATTTTTTTTGGTCTCTGTGTTTTATGTATATTATATTATCTCCAAAGTACTTTTTAATAATTCAGTATTGACAATAAGAAAGAAATGTTCATTACTGTGCTTTGTTACCATATGAGATAAAAGAATTTAGGTCTTTTTATTAGTTTTTTAAAAGAAAGTTTGAACATAAATGACATTTGTGATACCTCCAATATCTGTAATATGATATGAACATAATATAATTTTTATTGGTGACAGTAACAAATATTGCTAATACTAGTTGCATTGGTGCTCACATTCATAATTGAAAGAAATGCTAAATTCCAGTTCTTGATTCAGTGACTCTGCCATTTTTTACAATCGTGTCTTCCACTGGTTCATACACATTCAGGTAGCTGACAAGGGAAGAGTGTGCACATAGAGATTCCTGTAATTTTTTTAATGTCAGTCCCATTTTCCCAACTAACTGCAGGGGAGACTAGAAAGTGTAGTTTAGCTTTATGCTCAAAGGAGAAATGAAGAAGTTCTGGTAACCACACATCATACATCCGAGTTTTTACCGCAGTGGGAAACCTACTGGTCCTGTGGACTATGGAGAGATCTGTTTCCATGCCCAACTAGGAATACAGTATCCTTGCTGCTCCCTGCACCACAACATGACACATGGAACTCTGTGTGTCTGTCTAGAATTTTTTGTGTAAACACCTGACATGTATTTCTTCTGCTCTTGCACATACCTGGAATAGGAAACTATGAGATTCTGCCACTGTGATGCCATCATGTCCCTCATTAAAGCCTAAAATAAATGACCCCTCTATTCTGAAATCCCCTGAACTGTCTGAAGATTACTTCTGTCCCATTCACCAGGGAGTCATCAACACACAAGCCTAGCTGCCTGAATGGGAAAAGCAATGGTAGGGAAAGACAGAACAGGGCTGATGGAGTGGCTCAAGTGGTAGAGCACCTGCCTAGCAAGTGTGATCCCTGAGTTCAAACCCTACTGCCACCAAAAATCAAAACAAAACAGAAAAGTAAGAAAAAAAAGGCATACTGACGAAGACAGAACAGGAACAAAGTTTCATACTGCCATAGTATTATCCTGCCACAATTGTGATGTTCCCTCCTGTAGAGCTAGAGTTTCAAGTATGTTCATAAAAATGTCTGGAAAGCAGAAGTTTCCTTATGTCCAGTTTTGGGTCTGCATTACAGTCAGTTAAAAGTTAGAAACAATGGTAAGACAGTTGGGTAAAGGTGAATTAGGTTTCTTCATTTGAAAAATAGTAATAAAAATTACTGCTAACACTTTAGAACTCACTTTATTGCAGTTACTTTTCTAATGACTGCCAATGAAGATCTTATTCAGTTCTTATGATATTCCTTTGAGGATGGTAGTACATTGCTCCATTTTACAGATAAAGAAAGCAAGCTACAGAGAGAACTGCATGTTGTACAGATAGGAGAACAGAGAGGCAGACTTAGGTAAACTCCACAATTGTGAGGATTAAATAAGACAATTCCTATAAATTGCTAAGCATAACTCTTCATGCAAATATTCTGTAGATTTGGCCCTTAATGTAGGTAATAGTAACTATTCGGGTTCTTCTTTTCTCCACAATAATCAAATGATAGAATGTTGTATGTGAACAACAGTTTGCAGTCTTGGAAAGGAGACGCATCTTAACGATTAAAATAGCTTTCACTGACAAGCTGAATGTCAAAGCATTCAACTGAATCAACACTTATCAGCAGCAAAGTTTCCAGGGAGTCGTAGCAATGAAGACAGGTCAGTTCAAAACATGCTGGTTGAGGCAGGACTGCCATCAAACTGCTGCTCATCTCCTGACAAGAAATATGTGCCTGATGATTAATATAAGAAAAAATGCAAAATTGTAGCATTTTCAGTTGAGGTGGTAATATCAAGTGATCTAAGGCTACTTCAGTGACTCTCCCTTCTTGTCACTAAGTTGTCATTCTAACAGAAAGTTGTTAAATGTTCACATGAGCATTCACTGAAATAGACTGTTCTTAATTTTACCAGACAACTAATTATAACCAGAATGATATAATGAAATACGGAAGAAAGTTAGAGACTGACAGATCTGGTAAATTCCTAGTATAAACTTACCCCAGATATGCCAGAAACAGTAGATTTCAAATGTTCTGCACTTTATGAAGATGAAGAAGGGGTTGAAAGGGGACAAAATACTGTTTTGAAATACTCATAAGATAGATTCCATTTGTTGAGTTACTTATAATTGTTAATAATGTCACCTTTCAATATGTGTGATGTACATTTAGGAAGACTGAAATACCAACTTTGTCAGACGTAACTGATAAAAGCAGACTTCTGCCCCACCCCAGCCACATTTGTACTATCTATGCTCCAGTATATAAAATTTAATGTACCTTATGGTAGAAGAGGAAAGGAAAATAGTATATTCAAAATTCTGTGAATGGATAATGGTTAAAAACCCAGAATAAAAGCCTTTCTGAAAAATTCTACAGTGCCATTTCTGTAGGTAAATATTTATCTTCAGAACAGCATATGATTTTTAAGTAAAGGCATAAAATTCTGTTCTATGTCAATCATAATAACAACTGCATGCATTCATCAGGCTTTTGGAACCCCTTCTATTAAGAAAATTAGATAATGTAAAAATTTAACTTAATAAGCTAAGAAACTAAGGGAAGTAATATTAATATTTTGAAGGGAATCTTAAAGGTTCATAACCCTAAAAAAACAGTCATAGAATAATTATTGCAATGCTATTTGAATTTTTAAGTTTAATTTCTTAAAACTCAGTATTTTCAGAGATTACTAAAGAAATGATATAATATGCAGTTTTTATGTATACCTATACTAACAGTATTCATAACAAATTGAGAAATGTAATGATTATGAGTAAGTCTTTCTGACCTGTTCCTTTATCTTCTCTTCTACTGTAGCAAATACATTTTGTAAAAAAATTTTTTTTTTCCTGATGCTTCCTGCAACTTGATTCATTGTTGTTATTCTGGAAACAGACTTTTCTGTAATGATTATTTTGTACAAAAAAACTTAACATTTCTATGCATTAATAGTTACTGTATCTTGTTACACCTGTGTGCAAGTATAGAGGGGAAAAGATAATTCCTCTTCACAGTTGTCCTGTCTGACTTTCTTTTTGTTTGCAGTTAAAATAAGCAGCATTATTCCACTAGCCTTTCTTTAGCTTAAATATTTGATTCATATATTACACAAACCTTTTTAACTTATCAAGGATAGAGCGCATGTCTTATTTATCTTTGTTTCCTTAATACCTGGCACATTATTCACTCCCCGGTAGATGTTCAGTGAATGAGAAAGCCTTTCACTTTTCAGGAGCTAAGAAGGCCTTTAATTTCTTTAGAAGCAAAATTCTTTTTGAGTGAAGTAGGATAGTCTATAATTTGAAGATGGTGAACAAAAGTATCTGTTTCTTTACATTTTAAATGGGTCCTTTAGAGCAAATTGAATTCTTCAAAACCCCTCCTCCCATCTCATGAAGGCAAAAATGACCTTTAGGTGTCAGGGAATATTAATGTGCCTTCGTAACAGGGAAGGATCAGAACACTAGATCTGTGTAGGTCTCTGTGTTGCCATGTGAATTCTCATTGACTTCCATGGAATTATATCTAGCCCAAACTGATTCCTGGGTGCCTTGCTAAAGTGGTACTGAAGTCTGTCATTGGTTAAACCAATATCTTCTGTAGTTTCTTTCAGAGCTGTCAGAGCCTGGTTCCCTCCCTTACTTACTTTCTTCTTTCCAACAGCATCACAAGTCCTCATGTCTCAGCCTCATCTAACCACCGAATCCTGGCTTAGCATGTCTGCTCTGCAGCATCTGCTCTGGGGTCTTCTCACAGTGACCCGAATAGCTTCTCATTTTCAACTCTCAACAACAACCTTCCACATACCCTACTGGGATCATGAAGGAAAACCTGGACATGAGAGCCTGCTGCGCAACAGTGAAGGAAGCTTGAGGCCTGCCATGATGGAATCTAACTTGGCCTGTTTCCACCTGCTGACATTGTATTCTGTTTGTAATAGTCTTACATTGGGTTGCAGTTATCCTGCCAGATTGTCTCCTAGAATGCCACAGAGGAAGCAAGACAGGTCTTGAAGTTCCCCATTATTTGTCTGGGTTTTCATCCTTGAGAAAGTAGTCAGGACCATCAAGTTAGACCTCATGCCCCTCCCCCCCATTTCTTCCTCTTTTCTAGTAGAAACTATTTGCTCTTGCTTTCTCTGGAAACTGCCTCTTTGTTCTAGCCCTTCCCATCTTTTGGAGGTATCTTTCCCTTCCTAGTGGGAGAAGGTAATAAGTAAGGGGTTCTGCTATACAAGCTGAGCTTGAAGGTTTTAAGAAAAGGACAAGCAGTAATTAAATTGTAATCTGGAATCTGCTTGTTTGTGTCAGTTTTTTTGGTTTTTTGTAACGATGTAACTTGTCATTTATTAAGAATCTGTAGTATTCACATGTAATGCTATGACATTTATTACTAATATATTTAACCCTATTGGCAGCTGTGCAAGGCAGGTACTATTATCCTTGTTTTACAGATGAGGAAACTGAAGCAAATAAGTGAAATAAGTATCCAGGATCTGAACACAAATTCAAAGTCAAAGTTCCTTCTTCTTTTCTAATGCCACTCCTGAATCTTACTTTCAAAGCTTAAAACTTCAACAAAAAGGAGAATGTGCTGTTTAAAAATATTGTGTTGACATAATATAGGACAGCTAAATGTCAATTACAAATATTTTTATAATCTTTAATTATAATCTCTATTTATTATTCTTCCTCAGTAAAAATAAATGAAGATAAAGTGCTTTAATTTCTGTAGTAGAAGTCACCAGGTAAATCCACAGTTATTACTTAATGTTGTTTTTATGTTCACAGAATGTGAATTACTAATGTATATAAAATTCTTAATGTTTAAATTTTTATGAAAACTGGTGTATATGGATTTAAGTCTAAATCCTGACATTAACCATCTGATGACAAGAGATAAGTCTGTTCTCTGTAATCATAATCATCCCTGCTAAGTAATTCTTACAAATCTACCCCAGTGTACTCTGAAAATATCTGTCTAATGGTAAATGATTGCCTAAGGCAGAGATAAAAGTTTTTTTCTACATAAGAAGGATTTGCCATTTTGCGTGCCAAAACAAACCTCTCATCTGTCTTTCCATCTTTTCTGTTTTTCCTTTTTAAATTTCTCCCTTACTTCTGAAACTATTTTATTCTTTCCACTCAAGCATGTGTTTATCTCCTTATTTTTAAATATTACAGCTTTCTAACATCTGTCTCTAGGGTAGCATAATCTACTGATGAAATATTCCATGTTTTCCTTGAGACCTTGTCAACATGTCTTCATGTTAACAACTTAGCAGATGGAGAAACAGAAGGAGTAGCCTCAGCTTACCTGAGTGATTTCACTCTAGCACCAAGCACATTGACTGTCTCTAGTTGCTTGATGATAGGAGTTGGAGCATTTGGAAAATAAGAAATGATACCTGACTGTTGCGGTGTTATTTACTAAAACTACTGGCTGCTGTTCTTTGTAACTAGGAGACAACAGAATTATAGCAACCTACCTCGGGTAGGGCTACACCTATTTAGATAATGAGAGAAAAGTAAGCAATAATACTAATATTGCTTTGGGCATAAATTAGCAGCAGTGTTTTTTTGAAGCACTGAAATTGTGGGAGACTCTGCCTTTTGTGATAGTGTTCTTGTTACATGGGACAAATTATGCTTTTTTGTTTTATTTTGTTTCTAAGTGGACTGCTGACTTTTTACTTAAGCATGATCCTGGCGATATCGAAGCAAGACTTTGAGGCATAAGCAAGGATTTGTAAGATAATTAACGGTGTGCTACCTATAGAGAATGATTCACACTCCCTTCCTTCATGTGCGGCTTTGAAGAAACTACCTGATGGGCCCAAGTCTATCAGCAAATTTCAAAGATATTAATCTCTTGGATGCAAAGTTTTCTTTGGAGAAACTTGTAAAATGAAGCCTGTGAATTACCCAGTTAGAAACTGTGTGGTTTTCTTTTGGAAATAAGAGCAAGAGGCAAGAGATGGCTATAGGAAATAAAAGTAATGGGGTATGTGGATGGGTGGGAGAAATGTGGATGGGTGCGGGAAATAAGACCAAAGCTGGGAAGCTTTGAAAAGGATCAAGAAATAGCTTAAAGGAAGTATTCTCAAACTTCTTCTTGCAACTAAGTCATGTCAGGATTATATTGAAAATGCAAATTAAAAACTACAGATTTTTCTCAGTAGGTGCAGGATTGAGCCTGAGGGTTTGCATTTCTAACTAGTTCCACACAATGCTGATATTGACTAGAAATCCTGACACTGCATCCAAAAACCGTGTGATGAGCCTGTACGTTGATTTTGATTAGCACCTAAATAATTCAGAATCCCATTCTTAAGTATACAATCACATAAATCTTGTTTGTCTTGAGATTGTGTCACGTAAGGTTGATGGCCTAATAATTTCAATAAAAGTTCCAGACATATCGAAATGTATACAATAAAAATATTTATATATGCATTGTATGAAATGTATTGGTAATAATCAAAATTACACCTACTATAAAGTGTTTTGATGTTTTAATAATTTTTCCTCATCTTTGGCTTCTAAACAAATAGTACGTGATACTTTTTAAATTTTGCTTCTAACTCACTCTATTTTCTTCATTGGTTGAAAATTATGCTACGTGCCAAAATTGATTTATTCTAACATTTGACAGGGCTTTTGAAAAGAACTACTAAATTTTTGTTTGGTTTGTTGTTTTTTTTTTAAAGAGCAGTAACCTGTGCATGGGAGGAAGTGGTATAAGACACACTTTCAATAAAGACTTTCTACTCAAGGAGAATGCCTAGCCTGGTGTTTCTCAACATAGTTCATATATATACTACACCTGAGTCACCTAGATGCTCTGTTAAAAATGCAGATTCAGTGACTCTAGCTCAGATTTGGTCAGCGTTTAGCAAGTTAAGCAATTTTTGTGAGAAATTTCGTGAAGTAAGAATTCACAGACCTCAGAGTCCAGTGGGTTAAATTTTAGTCCTCTTCTGACATTGCCACCTAATATCTTCTGGCATATCAGTTTTCTCATTTATAGAGATAAAAATAACTTACATGCCTCCCAGGTAGTGTAAGAAAACTGCATTGTATTTGTTAAGAGATATGTACATGTTATTGGTAGCATTTCTACAGAGATTTTTATCCCAGAATTTAAACTGATGCAAAACAACAGTGATAATTTTCTTCTTCTTCCCTTGTCCAGAAAAAAAAAATCAGTATTTCAGGGAATTTACACCAAAACGGTAACTATGTCAGAATGATAAATGTGTGCATGTATCTGGATTTTCTAAGGGATGAAATAGGAAGAAAGAAGTGAATTCCTATAAATACAGCAAATCACCCCTGTTCATTTAAAAAGAAAAGGTAGCATGGTAAGAGTTATATTTCTCCTGCTGTGTGTAAGCTCATATGTAATAAATTGCTCATGTTAAATTGTACTCATTCTCCCATTCACATGGTTTTGAGTAAGAGATTAATACACATACATGCACATGAACTCATGCGCACTTTGCATCAACACACGAACTCAAAAAAATGTACAAGCATACAACTGTTTTTCCTTTACCAGAGCTAAAAGCAATATTAAGTCCCATACGCCAATATTTATTCCTGAAGCAAATACAGATGTTAAAAGTTGAGTGGTTAAATAATAGATATTATAAAGAATTTTGAAAAATTATCTAGGAAACTTCTAGGAAACAATTATTTCTAATTCTTCCTTTGGTATCTAAACTTTTTTTTTTTCCAGTACTGGGGTTTGAACTCAGGGCCTTGCACTTGCTCGACAGGCACTCAACCACCCAAGCTATGTCCCCAGCCCCTAAAAACATTTTGCAAGCTAGGACAGTGTGTCTTACTTAATAAGGCACCCTTGTTTGGGGTGACAGGAAGTAGATTATGTACACTAAGCATATAAAGTTAAAGCCTCATCACTTTTGTGCCTAATAGATCGGCCCCTTTGTGTCAACTGCATGAAGTTAATGGGTGGTATTATCACCTAGTGGTTGAACTCCTTCATTCTAAGTTACAGCTAGAGCTACCCCCTCAGGCGCCTGCTTTGGGGAAATTCAAATAAAAACTAGCCTTTGGTAGGCTAACAGTAGCACCATAAAATGACCTGAAATAATCTTTTTCCAGTGGAGGATAGAAATCTGAATTTAGAGTTAGAAAATCAGATTAGGAAAGAGATTATAATGGAGGAAATTACCAGTTGATGGAAGGTCAAAGATTTTTTAGGAAATATGTATTGAGTTCTCTAACCCCATAAAAAAGCATATTTTTGTTACTGATTGGAATTTTATTTGTACAATGAAAGGAAGTAGCATTCAGAATAATTGCATCCCAAATAAAAGAAAGAAGTCCATATTTATAGTTCAAATTTTGGTATACCAGTATAATTCTAATTAGAAAATCTTTGGGTCAATTTTACTAAAAATCAGAAGTGCCTATCTTTTAATGAGGAAAAAGCATAACAGTGGCTAGTCTTAGAAAGTAAAGCTTTTAGAATCACCCTATAAATCATGGCTTATCTCTGAGAATTCAACTTTATAAATTATAAACCTTTTCCAGGACATGGTACACACTGTGTTATATCGGGGAGTGGTAGGGTAAACCAAGGGCACATATGAATTCTTCTTTCAATCCTGATACACAGTATTCTAATCCCGTTCTCTGGCTTACATCTTACACCTTGACCAAGACTAGAATTCCTTCAAAACATTTCATTTCCCCTTCTGTACCTCCTTTATGCAATTATATCAATCAAACCTATGCCACAACTGGTAAAAAGCAATTTTTAAAATCCACACTAAATTATTAGTAACTGATGCTCTCAGTTTTATAAAGAATATATTTATGGAAGTTGATCATAGTGTTTCACACCTATCATGCCAAGACCCTATTCAAAAAATAAAGCAAAAAGGCCTTGGAATGTGGCTTAAGTGATAAAGAGTAGCTGCCTACCAAGCACAATGCCTTGAATTCAAACTCCAGTACTGTCAATATATATAAAGAGAGTACCTATAAAGAATATTTATATTTAACTCAAATGTATCTCTGACTGCTAAGATTAACCTACCTCATCAACACTTATCCCTTCTCTTGAAAGATCTAAACTGGGACTCCATGAGGTGTCCTTCCATCTCGAGAAGTCATTTCCTATCTATGAGTAAATAAAGGAATAGAGTACACTTAAGCAATGCTGATTGAAGCCCTGAAAATTCTTTTCTACTTCTTTTTTCACCTGTATCTTTTTCAATTTTGAAGTCTCTATTTCCACATTCATAAAACAGGAATAACTGTCCATAAGGCACGCAGAGCTGTTATAAAGCTGTTATAAAGAAAATTGTGTAAATTACCTAGGCCAAAATCCAGAAAATATTAGTTATACAAAAATATTAGTTCACCACTTCAGTTACAGTCAGTGAGTAAACATTTTAATAAGGATTACCATTCCAACATAGGATTTTATATTTGAATATTATTTTAGGCATAGAGATGATTATAGGCTGTTTGTATCTGCCCAGTCTGCTCCCCATTCTCTTCTGAGTTGTCTCAGAGTGTGCCCGGACAGTAGCAGGTGCACAAGTAAAACATTAAAGAATGAAAAGGGAGGCTGCACAGCTTAGAAAAAATAGAGCCAATGAAAATGATACTAAATCCCCTTTACATCAATAATGACAGAGCAAGAGTCCTTTGCAATCAAACAATAAACAGCATTTTATAATGAAAACACTAGAGTGCAGTTTCATGCCAACAGTAAAGTACTTCTACTTCCATTTTCTGTTCTCAAATCTAAAAGCCAAATATTTTCCTAACATATCCTTGCACAAAAGTTAAAAATAATAGGCACAAGTAAATGAACATATCAAATCTCTTAAGATTTGTTTCTCCAAATATAATAGCAGGGATTTATTTAAAACAAGAAAGCATGATGATAACCAGTGAAATCCTGAGTATTGTAAAATCAGTTTTCACGTTGCAACTAAACTAAAATAATATGTGACATGTTTTGAAAGTACCATAGTACAATATGGTTTTGAGAGGTGTTTCTCTATGCTTTTGGGGAAAAAAAAACAGCTAAAGTGCCATTTTATTCTTTGTGCAGAGCAAAGTCTGGTTTGTCTATTAAAAAATAAATGAGCAATAATTTCCAAGAAATCATCTTGACCAGCATTAATGACTAGTTTGGTAGTTAACAGCCTGAGGCATAGCCAGAGGCCATTAAGGCCCTTGGGGGAAGGGAAGGTTAGGAGATTGTGGTTTATCAGTAATTAACTATAGGTATGAATCAAAACTTCCTAAGAAAAGAGATAAAAGTTACCCTCCATAATTCTGTGTCTGTTTATCTTTTCAATCCCCCCATTTCTCCCACACCCCCACACCTTTTTTAATAAATAGGAAAAGAAGATGATAGCATCATTTCACAAACCATGTTGGGTGGGAAGTAATTCATGTAATGAAATAGGTTCGCTCAGGGGACCAATTAATGCCTTTTCAAGCTTGGAATATATAAGAACCATTTTTAAAAAATTTCAGTCTACCACATTAGTTGATTGTTGGTGAATTGAAAATCAGGAGATCATAAGGATTTTTTTTTTTGGAGCTTTTTTTTGGAGCTTTTTTTTTGTTTTTAATCCTATCTCAATAAAAGTAAATACATAAGGATTATACATGAACCAAATCTGAAGTAATATAGATTGGGAGAACCTCAAGAGGGTCAGGAGATAATGAAGATTATACCTCAATATTGGGATTATGATGTTAGTTCTTTATTTCAATAAAAGTGGATAGAGATCTTTCATATCAGGGACAGGGCTTAGCTGTAAGGACAAAGTAATCTTCTGGGAATTATGCATACAGGCTTGACATCATTTTTATTGGATGGCTGATGAACTGGAAAACTCCAGGATAGCCAGGCTTTAATTTGTAATCTTAATTTTCATATAAATCGGTACATTTCAGGGGGAGGGAGACGGGGGTATGGGGACATTGATGCTTGCAAGCCTTGCAGTAATAAGACAGCCCTGAAGCACAGGCTGCAGCCCTAACTCATCCACTATCTGATTCTGTCTTTTCCTCTATCCATCTGTCTTCCATCTTTGCATCTATCATTTAACGAAATTTACAGCCTGAAAATACCAGAGAAGCCAGTGTTAGTGCAATCTTCCTTCTACCTCCTCCTGGAATGATCTATAGTAATCTACTTATCGTAGACATGCACACTATAATGCACAATAATTTAGTCTTCAGCCAGGAAAATGACTGCAGTTGTTTTGCAAGCATACATTAATGAGTTTTCCCCCCTTTCTCCTATTTTTTAAAGGCTATAGGGCATGAAATAGCACTTGCTTCCCTTCATAAAATAATTATCTTGGTGTTTCCCATATATAATTTCAAATCCATGAGGTTACATGGGAGTAGGTTATCAAAATAGAATATAGTGAGTATTTATTTGGAATGCAGAAACTTGACGAGGATATTTCCAGGATAGAATGCAGATACCTTTCACATTGTAAAAGAAGCAAAATGCTATTGAATGGGATGTTTTATAAATATATCAATAAAATATAGCTTTCTCTCTAGATTATTACATATAGTGTTTTACATTATAAGTAAAATTGAATTTTTGTGGCAAAATTGTTCTTTATTCTTTATTATTGAATCAGCAATATAAAATGATATGCTCCTTTCCTACTTTATTGTTTTGAGGTTTCATGTGTCTTCCAGTTCTATCAGAACTGAAGTTTACATTACTTTTTTCCTCACTCGTTTGGATTTTGAGTGATTTTCTTATAAGAGGAGAGGGAAGATCATTTTTCGCCCCAACATTTTTAAACCAGAAATTACATGTAATCTTTTGATTTCTACCAGTCAAAAGGGAAAAGGCTCTGGCCAAATCTATAAATGCAGAACATGATAGAGCATTTTCCAAGCTCTGTGTCTCTGAACAGCTCTGACTTAAGATTTTCCTCATGAGTTGAGCATATTTTCATTTTTCACAGACTAATCATCTCTTCACCAGATTGCTTTTTCTTTGTGTTCTGATACCTTCCTAGATGCACAGTCCTCTGAATTGTTGAGATACTACCTTCAGAGCACAAAATAGATTCTCCCAGTCATATCTTCTCATCCTCCAAAGCTTCCAATTTGCTAGTGAAGTAACATGAAAGTTGATATAGATAAATACTGTGTCCGTAATCCCAATTGGGAGCACACTCATCTCTTAAACAGTCTGTCAACTTGGATTTATCTGCAACGAAGGCAGATAAACCACCGTTTACATAAATAACATGGAGCTTGAGGTGGACAAATATCAGGGATGAGTAACTGCCCTGGAGTAGACCTGTTAAATCAATCACTGGGCTCAAACAATCAGAAAAGCATTGACTATAGCCCAACAAAAGTTGATCACAACACAATCTTCCTCTGCTTCTTGATGCGGTAAAAAAAAATATGCCATGTTCACTGAACAGCTGCTTTCATAAGGACAGCAATAATGAAAAGCTCTCCCAGAATCTCCAGCATTTGCACATGGAAACAAGATTTCCAGAGAAAAAATTAAAATGTCAGCAAGATTTATACTTACCTATGTAGATGTTCTATGGTCTTAAACATATGCTATTGCTTTTAAAGAATAAGAAAGAGAAGCAATGCCATCTTAAAAGTATTGTTACTGAAAAATAAAAGCAATAGGAATGGTTTCTGCTATGTGAGGAATTATGTCTCCCCCTAAAATTCATGTATCACTGTTCTGACTCCCAGTACCTCAAAATGTGGCTGTATTTAGAGAAAGGGCCTTTGAAGATGTAATTACTAAAAATGAGCTCATGAGGATGGACTTTAATCTAATATGACTAGTATCCTTGCAAGAAGAGGAAATGAAGACAGAGATAAACACAAAAGAGAAGACCCTGTGAAGATACAGGGAAAAGGGGGCCATCTGCAAACCAAGGAGAGAGCCTCAGAGAACCATTTCTGCAAAGCCTTGATCATAGCATCCAAAACTGGGAGACAATAGATTTCTCTTGGCTAAACCACACAGTCCAGGATATTTTCTTGCTGCAGAACCAGCAAACTTAAAAGTTTTCTTGCTTGTTTAAAGATAAATAACAAAATGTAAATAGAAAGGCTCAAAGTTCTAACACAAGTTGTAAACACCCAACTTTTCAATGACCCCATATGGAAAATCAATATTCTTTTGATTGCTTTAACTTTGTTTGTAAATATTTTCCCATCTCATCTTATTTATTAAGAAGAGTGAATTATCACAAAGTTTGTTAAAAGAGGCTTGCCAGAGCTGCATAGAACAGTAAAGAAAGCTTATGCCCATAGAAACATCTAATTGAACAAATGGGTTAAAACTCCAAGAAAATAGACATAGAAGTCATATCTGCTAATTGATTTCCAAGGGGCAGCAAAAAAAAAAAAAAAAACAAACTACTGGGAGAGAAAAACAAAGTGAGGGGAGCTAGAGTTTCAAGGATTATTGTGTTATGTCATTTCAGTCTTTAAATATTCCTGGAAAATGAGGGGAAGAAGCCCAGTAAGAGATCATCTTATTAAAGAAGACAACTTTTTTCTTCCCTAAATAGTCTCTCCCTTTGTGCCCTTAAAACAAATCCAAAACTGATAGGCTCACATCTTCACATCTCCTTGCTTTTCTGTATAGAAATCGTCTCTATCTCACTGCTTCTTATCCGATGAGAGGAGGACATGAACTAATCCCATGAAAGGCCAGGTATGGTGGCCTATACCTGTAATCCCAGCTACTAGGGATGCAGAGAAAGGAAGATGTGGTTCCAGGCCAACCCAGGCAGAAAGTTAGTGAGACTCTATTCAAAAACAAATTAAAACCAAAACTGCTTTTAAAAAAAAGTGAGAACCCCTGTGTTCAATCCCCATTACCAAGAAAAAAAATTGAGGTCACTCGCATGAAACAGTTCACTCAGGTGCACAGCCCAGGAAGAGGACTCTGTTCATTTGATCCATGGTGACTTTTCTAGAGCAAATGTTCTAATGATTTGGAAAATTTTAGGTGTATCAAATTACTGGATGAAAACTACACTCCTATATCTCAAAACACCCAATATGAACTGATGACCAATTGACCATAGCAGATGTGATGTTTTACTTCAGAAAATAGACTATAAGAAAAACAGTATAATAATAATAATAATAATAAATAGTATTTAACAATATCAGTGCAATGACACATCTAAATGTGTTATGATGCATTTGAGTGTTTTTAGAAAACATACTTAAAATTTGTCAGGTTAACATGAGTCAACAACTGCTTATACACTCTCATTTTTTGCATACCATTATTTTGGTTGTTTTTTTTTTTTTTTTTTTACATCTGCAGCCCAAAAGTGAACAGGAATAAAACAATCTCATTTTCTTTGACTAAAAATTACATAGTAATTTCTGTGACAGTACCTTTCACAGAAGAGGAAATCAATACATTTGGGGAAATGAGAGGAGAGGAGATAAGACTTAGCTCTTAAGAAGAAATGATTTAAATCTTTTGGAAAAATTCAAAATTGAAGTTGTTGAAAGAAGATATCTGTGATACAATCTCAAGACATTCTACTCTATATTGGGTCTCCATTTATATTAAAAGTACTTATTTTGAAGCAGAATTTTTCTGATGCCCTTGTAGCAGTACACACATACACATTCATACTCCCAACATATTCCTTATGTTGTTTTATAAAATTACATATGTTTTATAAAATTACATAAGGCCAATAAAGCAACTCAATAAAGTGAGAGGAAATTTGCTCAGCCAAACCCATTTTTCTCTAGTTCTACAACAGAAGGATTTTAGCATTTGCCATTTTTCAAAGACAGTAGAGATTCCTTCAAGTAAGATTGCCTCCTATTCCAGACAAAATAATTTTGAGCTTATTTTAGAATGAATTGTAGAATGAAAATTGGTTACTGTTGCAAAAAGTAAAGTAAAATTTTTAAATGGAAGTATTCATTGTGAATTTCATAAAAGGTTACTTCATTTCAGCCTCAGCTAGCTGGAGCCCTGGTGCTTGCCAGCCCCCATGTGGGAGCTCTCCTGTCTTTCTCCTGGTACCACCCTTTATCATCATTGTGCAAGAGCATTTTTAATTTATTCTATTATTCTCTTAAACACAAATTGTTTTATTAATTTGAATTTTGCTGAATCAGCAGATTGTAGGCGTCACGAGCAGCTTGTGGTGACTGTATATAAGATGTGAAGAGAAGTAGCAAAGGATGTAGCCAAATTGTGGAGGCACCTTGAATATCAGTGTAAGAAATCTGAATTTTAACTAGACAGAATATCCTTTAGGTTGAAACATATGCTGAGGTACATGGCAAGATAGAAAACCAAATTCCACTGTAACACTCCCTTCGAAGCCATTCTCTCTTCCCATATTCCAATGCAGGCATGGATTTTGCACAACACTTTATCTTAAAAGATCATCTTCCTGCACCCTTCAGATGAAGCAGGTCTCAATGTCATTCTGTGTCATCATCACAACTCAAAATAGTCTACTTTTTTCAGTGCTTGGAAGTCATTGCTCCTCTAAACACTGGTGACACATTTGAGAAGGCACAATTAATCACCACTATTAGTTTGGTTCAGCATGTTAAAGTATGGCACCTCTATCGCCTGAAAGTGGATGAGAAACCTGACTGAATGAAGCCATCGCTCATTGGCAGTGGTGACTAGTTCTGTATCACTGACTTCCAACCTAGCACCTGTCATTTGCAGGCTCCATAGCT
The DNA here is from genome assembly GCF_047511655.1 of Castor canadensis. NCBI lineage: Eukaryota > Metazoa > Chordata > Mammalia > Rodentia > Castoridae > Castor > Castor canadensis. The sequence continues at coordinate 89,443,171 of NC_133394.1, forward strand.
AATAAAACTGTCTCTGGAAGTTTCAGGTTCTCAACAAGAGGTTAGAGTTGGTCTCTCGAGGCAGAATGCTCTGGCAGCCACAATATCAGAGTGAGATTCCCTGTAGGCTATTGCCCTGACTAAGGTCACAATCCTAACACAGAGAAAGTTGCTTCCTTCAATATCCTTTACCCTTAAAATGGAAATAATACATATTCAACATATATGACAGTTCTTATTTTGACAATTTTTTAAAGAGGGGTTGTTTGAGGTAGAAAAGGGGAAGTGTCAATTAATATTAATTGGATATTAATACAAGTTAAAGTATCAACCAAGATTTAACATAAGGAAATGATTTTTTATAACCAATCTCTATAAAAACCATTAATCAAAGATTAATTTAAAAGGTTAATTAGTTCCAACATTGAAATCTAATGCTTTTACCACTTTCGTTAGTCTCATGCTGATGGACAAAACATTGAGGAGTCTATGTAAAGACAGACTGATGTCTTCTGGAAATATCCAGTGTCCTTTATTCCATTGTTATCAAATTTCCTCATCTTTCAGAATTGCAATGAGCCAGAATAATGCAGAGAAAAGGGATGATCATTCAAAAAGTCTCAACTTCTCCCCACCTTAGTTTTCTTATTGGTAAAATATGGCAGGTAAATGAAATCATTCTAAGAGACTCCTTCTGCTCTAAAGTTTAATTCTTATGTGATAGCAATTTTTCTCAAAATAGGCCTCACAAGAAAGATGTAGAATACTTGGTGACAGTCCCTAGTATACTTGTGGATGCTCTATTGTGTTCCATTGTCAGTCCTTAATAAAGATGAATAAACTACAATCCTTGCTATCAAAAGCAAAAATTATATATAATCTATTAAAAAGGAAAAGACAAGGGATTTAATATAAAGCAGAATGCAACAAAGTACTATTTGAGTTCGAAAGAGGTGTGGGGAATATATTTAAGTGACATCACTGCAGAACATGTTATTAAAATTGATTTGTGCTATGTCTTAATCACAGATGGAGATTAAATGGGGGTGAGAATCTAGGAACACACAGAAGTAAAGGAGAAACACTAACTAATCTAAGGATGGGGAGAACTGTTAAACCAAAGTGCATTCTATGACAACACTGGGAAGTAAAACTGACATACTAAACATACAAATAGGGCGTGTGAGAGAAGAACTAATACAAAGTAGAAGTAAGAGCAGAGAGCCTGGAATGCCAGGCACAAGAGTTTAGAAGTAATGAAGACCCATAATGGGGTAGATTTTTTTGAGCAAGGGAATAAAGTAAAAAGCTCAAAACAGTACTTGAAGTTGTTTTATTTTGTTTTGTTTGGTTTGGTTTTGCAGTACTAGGGCTTGAACTCAGGGCTGACACCTTGAGCCACTCTACCAGCCCCCAGCCCTCTTTTGTGATGGGATTTTTTTCAAGACAGGGTCTGGTGAACTGTTTCCCCAGGCTGGCTTCCAACTGCAATCTTCCTGATCTCTGCTTCCTCGCTAACTAGGATTACAGGCACGAGCCACTAGTCCCTGGCTTTGGTGCCTGGCTTTGAAGTTAGTATTAATTGAATTTGAATAGGGAAATTAATGAAGAGCTCTTGTCCAGATAAAAAGAGACCAAAACAGATGGATCTGGCTGCAGGAATGAGGACACAAATAAAAGGAGGTACATTCCAAAGCTTAATAAGTGCTCTGTTTGGCAAAAGTTTTCTATGTAATAAGTAATAGTCACAGGTAAGAGGGAGAATCACAAAAATGAAGAAAAAATTGTCCTCTCTTTCAAGGAACAATGTATTGGTTTATTAAAGGAATGGCTTTCAAAAGTTGAGGCTGACCTAACAACTTATCATCTGTGTAACCCTGGACATATAGCTTCTCTGTGCCTTAGTTTCTTTATCCGTTTGTAGTGTATGTTAATTGTACAATGAATGTGCTTCATTATGACACTTTCATACATACATATGATCAGATTTTTGTTTTGTTTTGGTTTTTAGCTTTGGGTCTTGGTCAAATGATCTAGATTCCCTGTGGTATATTGAGACAACAACCAGAGAGATCTTTTCTGATTCCAATGGCACATTCATTATTCCAAATGGGAAAAAACTTTTAATTTTTTGAGGAAATGCCAAACACATTTCCATAGTGGTTGAACTAATTTGCATTTCCATCAAAAGTTTACAAGGATGTGTCAAAGCAGCTTTGAGGGCTGAGGGTGTGTCTCAAGATTTAGAGCAACTGCCTACCAAGTATAAGGCCCTGAGTTCAAATCCTGTACCATAAATAAAAACAAAAATCAAAGTAGCTTTAATTTGCATTTTCCTGATGGCTAACGATGTTGAACATTTTTTTCATGTATTGATCATTTTTACTTCTTCATTTGAAAAGCATCTGCTCATTTCATTTGCCCATTTATTAATTGGATGTTTGCTCTTTTAGTGTTTAATTTTTTGAGTTCTTTATATTAATCCTCTGTCAGATGAATAGCTGGCAATTTTTTTTCTCCCATTAAGTAGGCTGACTATTCACTGCACTAATTGCTTCCTTTAGTATGCAGAAGCTTTTTTAATTTGAAGAAGTCCCATTTGTCAATTCTTGCTATTAATTCCTGAGCTATAGGACTCCTATTCAGAAAGTCATTGCCTATGCCTATGTCTTGAAATGTTTCCTTCATGTTTTCCTCAAGTACTTTCAACGTTTTAAGCCTTGCTTTAATGTCTTTTGAGTTGATATTTTGTACACAGTGAGAGGGACATTGTTTCACCTTCTACAAGTAGATACCCAGTTTCTCAGCACCACTTATGAAACAGGCTATCTTTTCTCCAAGATATGCTTTTGTTACCTTTATTGAAAGTCAGATGGCTATAGCTGTGTAGGCCTATTTTGTGTCTCCTCTTCTGTTCCTCGGGTCTGCAAGTCCATATTTGTGCCCATACCATGCATGCTGTGGTTCTGTGGTGTAGTGTGACTCAGGTACTGTAACACCTCCAGAATAGCACTTTTCACTCAGGGACACTTTGGCAATTGAGAGTCTTTTGTGTTTCCATATAATTTTAGGATGTTTCCCCTCTCATATCAGAGAAGAATGTCTTTGGATTTTTGATGGAGTTTGCATTGAATCTGTAGATCACTTTCAGTAATATGGCTATTTTCACAATATTAATTCTGCCAATCATGAACATGGGACCTTCCATCTTCTAGTGTCTTTTTCAATTTCACATTTTACAAGTCTCATTGTAGAGATCTTTAATTACTTTGGACAGGTTCCTGCTGAGGACTTCCTTTCTTTCTTCCTTTCTGAGGCAGTTGTATTCTGATTTTTTTTTTTTTTAGGAAGTTCATTATTGGTGAATAGAAGAACTGCTAATTAATGTCTGTTGATTTTGTTTGCTGCTATTTTGTTGCAAGTGCTTATCAGAGCTAAGAGATTTCTGGTGGAAGATTTAAGGTCTTTTAAAAAATTCTCCCCAAATGTTTACTCTTTTAATTTTTTGCTTTCTTTTATCATTGTTGTACTGGGGGTACATTGTGACATCTATAAAAGTTCTTACAATATATCATAGTTGATTTCACTCCCTCCATCATTCCCTTTTATCCCCCCATTCCCAAAATAATTTTAACAAGTCTCATTTTTCCATTTTCATATGTATATGCATAATATTTCCACTATATTCACCATCCTACACCCTTTCCTTATATTCTCCTCCCCACCCCCCACCCTATTAGTACCAAACTCCAGACAGGACCTATTTTGCCTTCCTGCTCTCCATTTTAAAAAAATGATTTTTTTTTGTTTAAGATATCTATACAGGGTATTTCATTGTGACATTTTCATGTATATATGTGTTGTAACCTGAATTGGTTCATCCCCCCTATTTTTCATATTTCTTCCTTAGTCCCCTTCTTATGGTGATTTCAACAGGTTTAAAAATTCTATGTTCACTCTTGTATAGGAAATACATCAACCAAATTCACCTTCTTAATTTCCTTCTTTTACCCTCCCTCTCCCATTAGTGACCTCCCCTTAATGTGACTTGCTTTTCATAATATTGCTTGTATTAGTATTGAACCTATAGTTCATATATGAGAGAAAACATGAAGCCTTTGAATTTCTGTACCTGACTAGCTTCACTTAGAATAATGTTCTCCAGTTAAATCCATTTATCTGCAAATGACAAAATTTCATTCTTCTTTGTGGTTGAGTAAAATTCCATTGTATATAAATACTACATTTTCTTAATACATTCATCAATAGTGGGGCATCTTGGCTGTTTCCATAGCTTACTTAGCTATTTCCATAGCTTACTTAGCTATTGTGAATAATGCTGCAATAAATAAGGAGTGTGCAAATGTCTTTATCCTAACCTGACTTACATTCCTTCAGGTATATCCCTAGGAGTGGTGTTGCTGGATCATATGGCAGTTCTGCTTTTAGTTTTTTGAAAAGCCTACATATTGTTTTCCATAGTGCTTGTATTAATTTACATTCCTACCAACAGTGTATGAGGATTCCTTTTTCCCCACATCCTTGTCAACATTTGTTGTTGTATTCTTGATGATGGCTATTCTCACAGGAGTGCAGTGGAATCTTAACATGGTTTTAATTTGCATTTCCTTTATGGCCAGGGATGTTGAGCATTTTTTCATGTGTGTTTTAGCCATTTGGACTTCTTTCTCTGAAAAAGCCCTATTCAGTTCATTTGCCCATTTCTTCATTGGGTCATTGATGTTTTGAGAGTTTAGGTTTTTTAGTAACTACCTCTATATTCTGGTTTTTAATCCCTTGTCAGATGCAGAGCTGGCAAAGATTTCTCTCCCATTCTATGTCCTGCCTCTTCAATCTGGTTACCATTTCTTTTGTTGTGCAGTTTTTTTAATTTCACATAGTTCCATTTGTCAATCCTTTCTCTTAGTTGCTGAGCCAGTTGAGTCCTATTGAGGAAGTCAGTTCCTATGCCTATTAATTCCAGTATATTCCCTGCTCTTTCCTGCACTAACCTCAGAGTTTCACATATTATATTAAGGTCCTTAATCCACTTGGAGTTGATACTTATACATGGTGAAAGACATGGATCTAGTTTCAGTTTTCTGAAAAAACTGTTTCTAGTTTCATATTTCATGTGGATATTCAGTTTAGACAAAAACCACATGATCATCTCAATGGAAACAGAAAAAGCCTTCAACAAATTTCAGCATCCTTTCATGATAAAAGCTCTGATGAAAGTAGGAATAGAAGGAATGTACTTCAACATAATAAAGGCTATTTATGACAAGCCTATAGCCAACATCATACTAAATGGGGGAAAACTGAAACCATTTCCTTTGAAGTCAGAAATGAGGCAAGGATGTCGATTCCCTCCACTCTTATTCAACATAGTCTTGGAATTCCTAGCTAGAGCAATAAGAAAGATAGAAGAAATAAAAGGAATACACATAGGAAAGGAAGAAATCAAACTATCCCTATTTTCAGATGACATGATCTTATACTGAAAAGACCTGGAAAACTCCACCAAAAAAACTCCTACTGAGCTGGTGAAATGGCTCAAGTGGTTGAGTGCCTGCCTAGCAATATGCATCCCTGAGTTCAAACCCCAGTACCACCAAAGGAAAAAAAAAACTCCTAGACATCATAAACAGCTCAGCAAAGTAGCAGGATACAAAATCAATTTACAAAAATCAGTAGCCTTCCTATATGAACAGACTGAGAAACAATATAGGAAAACAATTTTATTTATAGTAGCCTCAAAAAATGAAGTACCTAAGAATAAACTTAACAAAGGAAGTGAAAGACTTCTACAATGAAAACTATAAACTACTGAAAAAAGAAATCGAAGAAGACTACAGAAGATTGAAAGATCTTCTATGTTCATGGATTGGCAGAATCAGTAGCATGAAAATGGCTATACTATCAAAACTAATCTATGTTCAGAGAGTCTCCATCAAAATTCCAATGACAGATATCACAGAGATTAAAAAAAATCAACCCTAAAGTTCATTTGGAAGCACAAAAAGACTGTGAATAGCAGGAAAAAAATGAGCAAAAAACGCAATGCTGGAGGTATCAGAATAACCAAATTCAAACTATACTACAGACCCATAGCAATATTTAGGGTCTTTAAAGTATAAGATAATATTATCTTTGAACAGAAATGCCAATGTTTATTGCTTTTATTTCTTTCTCCTGCCTTATTACTCTTGCACTGCATTTAATAAGATGAAGTCAGTGGATACCCCTGTCTTGTTCCAATTTTAGAGTAAATGCTTTTAGTTTTTCAATTTCTGTATAGTGTTGGTTGTCAGTAGTTTGTCATATAAATCTTTGATTATAATGAGTTAGATCCTTGTACTCATAGTTTCTGCAAGGATTTTATTATGAGGCATGTTGAATCTTATTGAAGGATTTCTTGCATCTATTGAGATGATCATGTGATTTTGTCCTGGATTCTGTTTACGTGCAGTATTATGTTTATTGATTTGTGCATGTTAAACCATTCTTGCATTCCTGGAATGAAACCAACTTAATGGTGGTGTATGATCTTTTAGATGTGATGTTGAATTGGGTTTGCAAGGATTTTTTTGAGGATTTTTGCATTTATGTTCATTAAGTAAGTATGTCTGTAGTTTTCTTCTTTTGTTGTGTCCTTATCTGGTCTTGGTTTTGGAGTAATCTTGGCTTTGTAAAGTGAGCTTGGAAATGTTCATTCCCTTTCTATTTTATGAAATAGTTTAAGGAGCATTGGTGGTAATTCTTTTTGAAGGTCTTGTAAGATTCTTCTTACTGCCTTTCCTATAGCCCACATTTTTCTGGTAAATGATGTCTTAATTTTCATTTGATTTCAAGTATTTTTAAAATTTCTTCCCTAATTTTTTCAATGTCCCACTGATTGTTCAAAAGTATATTGTGGCGGATTCCAAGATGGCAGCTAGAGGGAGGAAGCAGAAAGTGTGCCTCCTAAAGTAAAATCTTGGAGAGATGCTGGAGACACACCTTACAGGAAAAACCACCAAGAAGAGGCAAACTTTGAGTCCTCCACACCCCCAGCCCGTGTGCAACATTCCCACTTCAAGTTAAACAGAGAAACCAGGAAGGCTCCTGCACCGCCACCAGACGGCAGTGCCCAGACAGCTTGGGAAGATGCGGACCACAAGGTGAGCTAAGCAGCACACAGTACTCCCACAGACAACTCTGAGCTAGATCAGCATAGCCTCCCAGACAGACCGACCCCCACCCAGGGAAAAAAGAGAAACTGAATAATAAGCAATAATAAAAAAGACACATAGCAAAGAGGGTGGGGTGCCCTGAGCACTGAAGAGGGGAGAGGGGAAATCCCTCACAATAAGCCAGCTGGAGAAGGCAAGGAGTGGCGGCACATGCCCAGCAACCAGGAGCGGGAAAGCTTGTAAAAGTGGAGGTGGGAGGAAAACTCCACAGGAGAGGGGGGAAGACCCACTTCCCATGTGATCTGTAAATAAATATGCTGGCCTGAGAAAGCTAATGCAGTGTCACCTCCCCCAGTGTGCTTGGAAAGGGGAAAGCTTGTAGCAGTGGCGGTCGCACCCAGGAGAACTCTAAATAAACAAAGGCTGAGGGGCCAGGTGAGTGTTAAGCTCACTCCTGAGATTTGCATAAATAAAGCCTCCAGCAACAGCAGGCTGAGAGCAGTGGGCAGGCGAGCCACAGCCTCAGATAGCCATTCATAGAACTGTCTCCAGACTCTTTTTTTTCCCAACCTTTGATGAGACAACAATAGAACTACACCTGCATGCTGAAACATTTACTGAAACTGTATTGCATTTGAACTTGGGACACTTTGTGGTATTTTTTGTTTCATTTGGTTTGGTTTGGTTTTTTTCCCCTTTGATGAGACAATGATAGAACTACTTCTGAGACACCATCTACAGGATTGCAGGCTGAGGGACTAACACCAAAATTATTAAAACTGAAACTTTATTGCATGTGAACTTGGAGATTTTTTTATTTTTATTTATTTTTTTTATTTATTTTTTTTCTCAAACCTCTCTCTGTCTCTCTAATGCCTGTTCAGCTGACTGTTGATTAGTACACCATCTCTCCCTCTTTATATATTTGAAACTTTTCTTTGTTTGTTTTGGGTTTTTTTGTCTGTTCACTTGTTTTTCCCTCTTCCTTTAACTTCTTTGCTTTCCCTCTACTCTCACCCTTCCATTCTAAATATCACCATTGTTATTATTACAAGCTAGAAAATACTTAATTGCACACAGTACAGGGACAATACAACACCAAAAGCAATGACAGGAAGACAGAAAAAACAGGGACCCCACAGCAAAAAATTAGTACAGGAACCAGACAAAAATGAAGAAAACAGATACTCAGATCCAGACTCCAACAAAATGAAGACAAACTATGCCAAAGAACCTAATGAAGCCCTCAAGAATAAAAAAGAAGAGATATTACAGGTACTCAATGAGAATTTCATAGAGATGTTACTGGATATAGTCAACCAAAATGTAGAGAAGATACTCAAGAAATTCCAAGACAACAAAAATAGAGAATTTGAAAAACCACAAGAAGAAATAAAAGAAACCATAGAATTACTGTTTAAACACCAAAGTGAAACAAAGAACATGATTAATAAAGAGATAAATGAACTCAGGACAAAAGTAGACAACATTAAAGAGGAAATGACTCAGGATATGGAAAACTTCAGAAAAAAGAATGAAACAGAATTGCAAAACGAAATGGAAGGCCAACCCAGCAGAATAGAACAAACAGAAGACAGAATCTCAGAGCTTGAAGATGAAATGGTAATTAAAGGAAAAACTGAAGAACTATTAATTAAACAACTCAAGACCTGTGAAAAGAAAATCCAAGAACTCACTGACTCCATCAAAAGACCAAACCTGAGAATCATGGGCATTGAAGAAGAAGAGGTGCAAGCAAAGGGAATGTGTAATATATTCAACAAAATAATAACAGAAAATTTCCCAAATCTAGAGAAATCTATTCCCATATAGATGCAAGAGGCCTCCAGAACACCAAACAGAACAGACCAAAATAGATCTACCCCATGGCTTATTATCATTAAAACAACAAATACAGAGACCCAAGAAAGACTATTGAAGGCTGTAAGAGAGAAAAAACAAATAACATACAAAGGTAAACCCATCAAAATCACAGCAGACTTCTCAACAGAAACATTAAAGGCAAGAAGAGCTTGGGGTGAGATCTTCCGGGCCCTGAATGAAAATAACTTCAACCCTAGGATACTCTACCCAGAAAAACTATCATTGCTCCATAAATGGAGCAATAAAAGTCTTCCATGATAAGCAGAAACTAGAACAATATGTTGCCACAAAGCCACCACTACAAAAGATTCTTCAAGGGATTCTGCACACAGAAAGTGAAACCCAACATAACCATGAAAGGACAGGCAGCACCAAACAACAGGAAAAAAAAAAAAGCAAGAAAGTAGAGAGTAACCTCAACTTAGGCACACACAATCAAACCTTCAAACAACTAAGAAAACTAAATGACAAGAATCACCATATACCTATCAGTACTAACACTTAGTGTTAATGGACTTAATTCCCCCATCAAAAGGCACTGTTTGACAAACTGGATTAAAAAGGTAGATTCAACAATTTGTTGCATATAGGAGACCCCTGTCACCAACTGAAATAAGCACAGGCTTAGGATGAAAGGCTGGAAGAAGATTTACCAAGCCAATGGCCCCCGAAAACAAGCAGGAGTAGCAATACTTATCTCTGACAAAGTAGACTTCAAACCTACATTGATCAAATGAGATAAAGAGGACATTCCATACTAATAAAAGGGGAAACAGACCAAAAGGAAATAACAATTATCAACCTATATGCACCCAATGTCAACGCACCTAATTTCATCAAACATACCCTGAAGGACTTAAAGCACATATTAACTCCAACACAGTGGTCATGGGAGACTTTAACACCCCATTAACATCAATAGATAGGTCATCCAAACAAAAAAACAATAAAGAAATCCTAGATCTAAAATATACCATAGATCAAATGGACCTACTTGATGTCTACAGAACATTTCATCCACCTTCTACACAATATACATTCTTCTCAGCAGCCCATGGAACCTTCTCCAAAATAGATCATATCCTAGGGCACAAAGCAAGCCTCAGCAAATATAAGAAAATAGAAATTATACCATGCATTCTATCTGATCACAATGCAATAAAACTAGAACTCAACAACAAAAGTAAAGACAAAAAATATGCAAACAGCTGGAAACTGAATAACTCATTGCTTAATGAACAGTGGGTCATTGATGAAATAAAAGAGGAAATTAAAAGTCCTTGGAAGACAATGAAAATGAAAACACAACCTACCGGAATCTATGGGACACAGCAAAGGCAGTCCTGAGAGGAAAGTTCATAGCCATGAGTGCATATCTTAAAAAGACTGAAAGATCCCAAATCAATGACTTAATGATACATCTCAAACTCCTAGAAAAACAAGAACAAGCAAATCCCAAAACAAATAGAAGGAAAGAAATAATAAAAATAAGAGCTGAAATCAATGAAATAGAAACCAAAAAACCATACAAAGAATTAATGAAACAAAAAGTTGGTCCTTTGAAAAAATAAAGAAGATCGACAGACCCCTGGCAAACTTGACTAAAATGAAGAGAGAAAAAACACAAATAAGTAGAATCAGGAATGCACAATGGGAGATAACAACAAACACCATGGAAATCGAGGAAATCATCAGAGAGTACTTTGAGAACCTATATTCAAATAAATTCAAAAATCTTAAAGAAATGGACAGATTTCTAGATACATATGATCATCCAAAACTGAACCAAGAGGATATTAATCACCTGAATAGATCTATAACACAAAATGAATTGAAGCAGCAATCAAGAATCTCCCCAAAAAGAAAAGTCCAGGACCTGACGGATTCTTTGCTGAATTCCATCAGACCTTTAATGAAGAATTGATAGCAACCCTCCTTAAACTGTTCCATGAAATAGAAAGGGAAGGAAAACTGCCTAACACATTTTATGAAGCCAGTATTACACTTATCCCAAAACCAGGCAAAGACACCTCCAAAAAGGAGAACTCTAGGCCAATCTCCTTAATGAACATTGATGCAAAAATCCTCAATAAAATAATGGGAAACCGAATTCAACAACACATCAAAAAGATCATTCACTACAACCAAGTATGCTTCATCCCAGGAATGCAGGGGTGGTTCAACATATGAAAATTAATAAATGTAATAAACCACATTAGCAGAAGCAAAGACAAAAACTACTTGATCATCTCAATAGATGCAGAAAAGCCTTTGATAAGATCCAACACCATTTAATGATAAAAGCTCTGAGAAAACTAGGAATAGAAGGAAAGTACCTCAACATTATGAAAACTATATATGACAAACCTATAGCCAGCATTATACTTAATGGAGAAAAACTGAAACCATTCTCTCTAAAATCAGGAACTAGACAAGGATGCCCACTATCTCCACTCCTATTCAACATAGAACTGGAATTCCTAGCTAGAGCAATTAGGCAAGAAGTAGGAATAAAAGGAATACAAATAGGTAAAGAAACTGTCAAAATATCTCTATTTGCAGATGATGTGATCCTATACCTTAAAGACCCAAAAAACTCTACTCAAAAGCTCCTAGACACCATCACTAGCTATAGCAAGGTAGCAGGATATAAAATCAACATAGAAAAATCATTAGCATTTCTATACACTAATAATGAACAAACTGAAAAAGAATATATGAAAACAATTCCATTTACAATAGCCTCAAAATACCTAGGTATAAATCTAACAAAAGATGTGAAAGACCTCTACAAGGAAAACTATAAACTTCTGAAGAAAGAGATTGAGAAAGACTATAGAAAGTGGAGAGATCTCCCATGCTCATGGATTGGTAGAATCAACAGTAAAAATGTCTATACTCCCAAAAGTAATCTACACATTTAATGCATTCCCTTCAAAATTCCAATGACATTCATTAAAGAGATTGAAAAATCTACTGTTAAATTTATATGGAAACACAAGAGGCCACAAATAGCCAAGGCAATACTCAGTCAAAAGAACAATGCTGGAGGTATCACAATACCTGACTTCAAACTATATTACAAAGCAATAACAATAAAAACAGCATGGTACTGTCACAAAAATAGACATGAAGACCAGTGGAACAGAATAGAGGACCCAGATATGAAGCCACACAACTATAACCAACTTGTCTTTGACAAAGGAGCTAAAAATATACGATGGAGAAAAAGCAACATCTTCAACAAAAACTACTGGGAAAACTGGTTAGCAATCTGCAAAAAACTGAAACTAGATCCATGTATATCACCCTATACCAATATTAACTCAAAATGGATCAAGGATCTTAATATCAGACCCCAAACTCTAAAGTTGGTACAGGAAAGAGTAGGAAATACTCTGGAGTTAGTAGGTATAGGTAAGAACTTTCTCTGTGGAACCCCAGCAGTACAGCAACTAAGAGATAGCATAGATAAATGGGACTTCATAAAACTAAAAAGCTTCTGCTCAACAAAAGAAATGGTCTCTAAACTGAAGAGACCACTAACAGAGTGGGAGAAAATATTTGCCAGCTACACATCAGACAAAGGACTGATAACCAGAATATATAGGGAACTTAAAAAACTAAATTTTCCCAAAACTAATGAACCAATAAAGAAATGGGCAAGTGAACTAAACAGAACTTTCTCAAAAGAAGAAATTCAAATGGCCAAAAAACACATGAAAAATGCTCACCATCTCTAGTAATAAAGGAAATGCAAATGAAAACCATACTAAGATTCCACCTCACCCCTGTTAGAATAGTCATCATTAACGACACCACTAACAACAGGTGTTGGCAAGGATGCAGGGGAAAAAGGAACCCTCTTACACTGCTGGTGGGAATGTAAACTAGTACAACCACTCTGGAAAAAAATTTGGAGGCTATTTAAAAAGCTAAACATTGATCTACCATACGATCCAGCAATACAACTCTTATGGATATACACAAAAGAATGTGACTCAGGTTACTCCAGAGGCACCTGCACTCCCATGTTTATTGCAGCACTATTCACAATAGCTACACTATGGAAATAGCCAAGATGCCCCACTACTGATGAATGGATCAAGAAAATGTGGTATTTATAAACAATGGAATTTTATGCAGCCATGAAGAAGAATGAAATGTTATCATTTGCTGGTAAATGGATGGAATTGGAGAACATCATTCTGAGTGATGTTAGCCTGGCCCAAAAGACCAAATATTGTGTGTTCTCCCTCATATGGGGACATTAGATCAAGGGCAAACACAACAAGGGGATTGGCCTTTGATCACATGATAAAGCGAGAGCACACAAGGCAGGTATGAGGATAGGTAAAACACCAAAAAACTAGATAGCATTTGTTGCCCTCAGTGCAGAGAAACTAAAAGAGATGCTTTAAAGCAACTGAAGCCAATAGGAGAAGGGGACCAGGAACTAGAGTAAAGGTTAGTTCAAGAAGAATTAACTTAGAAGGTAACACACATGCACAGGAAATCAATGCATGTCAACTCCCTGTATAGCTATTCTTATCTCAACTAGCAAAAACCCTTGGTCCTTCCTATTATTGCTTATACTCTCTCTTCAACAAAATTAGAGATAAGGAAAAAAATAGTTTCTGCTGGGTAGTGAGGGCGTAGGTGGGAAGAGGGAGGGGTTGGGGGGTAAGGGATGGTGTGGGGGAAGGGGGGAGAAATGATCCAAACATTTTATGCACATACGAATAAAATAAAAAATTTTTTAAAAAGTATATTGTTCAATTTCCACATGTTTATAAATATTCTGTTACTTCTACTGGTGTTGATTTTTAGTTTTACTCCATTATGCTCTAATAAGGTACAAGAAATTATTTCTTTTTCTTTTCTTTTTCCTTTTTTTTTGTTTGAAATCACCATAAGAAAGAGACTAAGTGGAAAGGAGAAAAATAGAGGGGATGAACCAATTCAGGTTATAATACATGGAAAAGTCACAGTGAAAATCTCTGTTTAGCTGTCTTAAAAAAATAAAAATTCCCTTTTTAAAAAACAGAGACAAAGAATGTAAAACAAGTTCTGTCTGGGTTTGTTACCAATGGGTCGGCGGAAGGATATAAGGAAAGGGTGTAGGAGGGGTGAATTTAGTGGAAATATTACACATTCACAAATGAAAATGGAAAAATGAAATCAGTTGAAACTATTCCAGGAATGGGGGGAGAAGGAATAAAGGATAATGAAGGAGGGGGTAAATTCAACTATGATATATTGTAAGAATTTCTGTAAATGTCACAATATACCCTAAGTATAATAATAATATAATTTAAAAAAAACAAGATGCAACGCAAATCACAGTAGAAACCAGAATTGAACAATGGAAAGCCAGCTGCTGTGGTTACTCTCATTACAATGGAATAGACAGTGAAAATCAATAATTATGGATGGGGTCATTCAGATAAGTTTATGAAAATCTACCTCACCTTAACTGGAGTTCATCAAGTTCCCACTGAGATTGTGCAAGTACATTTTCAGAGAGGTCATTTGATCTTTTGGTAAAAGTCTAACTAGAAGGAGTTACTCCATGATTGTGAACAGCATTTTGAAAACCATCTCTGTGGAAGGCAGTTCAAAAAAAAAGTCAAAACTGTTACAGTTCTTATGTAGAAAGAAAGCAGATAACACACACTGTAACTACTTGACTCAAGTTGAAAAAGAATGCAAAGAGAAAGAAAAGCCTTCCTATGACCCTGAAACAGATCAGTGAGGGATCAATGAATGTTTTAAAGAAAATTTATGACAGAAGATGGAGATGATACAAAGCATTAATAAAGCCTGGGTGGCATCAAGAGAGAAGCAAGTCAAAGGAGAGACAGAATTTTGAGAGACTTTTATTAAGTCTTTTGGGGAACTGTGATGTGGAAATACTAATGTTTCCAATAAAGGAATGTTGTAGAGCTACACATAAATTTATCACACAGCCTTCTAAATAAAATTCTCCATTACTTACTGAAGAATTTATTTAAATAAAATATGCTTATTAAACAAAAAAAATTAAATCAGTAAGAAGAGTTCATGGTTTTAATAATCTAATCTGTTCTGCATGATGATGAAGACAAAAGATATTATGAGAATCATGATACCTTTATCCTTGGTTATTTAGTTTTTCTAAGCTGTCTTCTTTAATTAAACAAGAAAGATCACTTGCAATTGGAGTTTTGGGGGTGTTTGTTTTTGTGTTTTGGTTATACTGGGGTTTGAACTCAGGGCCTCATGCTTTTAAGGAGGCATTCTACCACTTGAGCCACTCCACCAGCCCTGATTGGGTATTATTTATGTTACATTAGAATATATAGCATTTCCAAATTTTCTTCCTTGCTCTCCCCTCCACCTTTCTGAGTGTGCTGCCTCTTTTCCAATCTTTGAAAACTCTGGATTAATCTAAGAAACCTGGACAATGAGAGGAATACAGATTCTCAATGTTTAACATTGGTGATATTATAGTGTGAGACAATAAGCCCACTCCTAAAATCTTTTCTTATCTAAGAATCCTGCATTAACTGAAACTCAGCTGTGGATTACTGCTGTGAGTATCATTGTCAAAGCTGCCCCTGTGTGTTGGCATCTAGTTTAGCTTTCATTGTCAAAGATCATGTGGTTTTCTGCTTTCTATTTCTTAACACAAGTATTTCTTCATCAGCAATCCCTCCTCTAATCCTGAAATCCTGAAACAAATTTCCTGAGCAGGATGGAGTTAAATAAAATACTCATTTCCTAGGACTTAGAACACTTGTCCTAATTTCACACCTTATGCTGCCGTTCAATTAGCATTTAAAGGCAAAGCATGCAGCCAGAAAGCAAGTTCCAGCTTCACCTCTCTCTTCCATTACACCTTGCAAGCTCTTCAACAGGAGAAGAGGTACTGGCATGTCTGATTCTTGTTTTGTTTTGTTTTAAAGTCAAACACTGTTTGCATTATGTCAAAATCAGAGATCTGGAGAAAGAAGCTTGATGCTTCATTTACATTCCAACATTGTTTCAAACCTTATCTGCCATATTCTTTCTGAGCTCCTTTCTTATTTGAAAATAATTCCAAAATTAGCTTTAGTAATGGAAATTAATTTACTCACACAATAAATATTTATAAAGCAACTATTATATACATATCACTGAAATCATTACAGTGGGCATGAGGGTTGAGGGAAGGTAGGATATACAAGAAGAGTCAATAAGAAGCTTTCTTGTTGCATAGACTCTAATTGAAAATTTGAACAAGAAAACTGTGAATCAGAATTTTTCACGTTTGGCTTCATTTTTGTTTCCAGATACACTGAAGTGGTTATAGATATTTGAATATAAAATCCTTCCATTAGGAAGAGAGTAATATATGATTTCCTTACAATAAATTGGTTAAAAGGATAATAGTGATTTTTTTTTTTTTATTGGTGGCACAGAAGATTGAACTCAGGGCCTCAGGCTTCAAGCTTGCTAAGTAAGTTCTCCACCACTTGATCCATGCTCTGGTCCTTTTGCATGTTATTTTCTTTTCAGGTAGTGTTCAATGCTTTTAACTAAACTGGCCTCAGACTGTGATCCTCCTATCTCTGCCTCCTGAGTAGCTGAAATTATAGTTATGTGTTACCACACCCAGCGATAACAGTGATATAAACAAAGCCACCAGGTATAGACAAAAGTAGATCTGCTTATAATCATTCTCTTTTTCAAGTTGCCAAAATTCAATTTCAGTGTGCTTTGGCCCTACTCATATTTAGCAATATATATGTATATGAATATATTAATGTCTATTTCTGCCTCCATCACTGATTTAGGAAAATCATTATTTATCCTCCACAAACATTGTTTAACTAAGTCTGTTTTTCACAACTAGATTCATCTTTACCCTGTATTTCTGTTCTCCAAGTATACAGTGAGACAAGAAAAGAGACTACCTGATAATGAGCTCAAAGTATTTATGAATTACAGGCAAAAATCTTAGCAGTCTGACAGATGAGCTATGCTTAAAATCTAGAAATGGACGTGGTGGCTGCTATGCAGTGTGACCCTATCCAGAATTTCTACTTTAAAAAGAGAAGTTTGTGGAGAATAGAACAATTTCTTCTTTGATATTTACCATATTCTTATTAGATTGCGTTCAATTTGTCTCACATAATTTCAGGGTTGACTAGTGACTAAGTTTATGACTACTAAACAGAACATAGTGAAGAGCAAACACTGGAGCCATATTTCCCAAGCTTGGACCACATTGCTGCCGTGTAAGCCTGAACAATTCTCTTCACCTCTTTATATGTGGCTTAGTTTATATAATGAAAATAATGGTATCACCTTTGTAAAGCTGTTGTAAAAATTAAATGAATTCATGTATGAAGGTAGTTAGAATGAGATCTGTCTCCTAAGATTTTGTATTATTATATTATTACATATTATTAAAGTAATGTTGAGATCTCCTAATGCAACTTCCTACTCCTCCTACTATCTTAACAGAGCCAGGAAAAGTTAGCACCACAGGTGGGGAGAGCAGAGTCCTTCCCTTTGAGTTTTGAGTACTAAGGTAACAAATTCTTTTATATTCCAGTTTCCATGATCTAACCAGTCACCACTCTTTTCCTTCACTTTGGATCAAATAAGTTCTGCTTCCATGGTCTCAACTGCACAAAGTGTCAACAGAGGGAATGCAAAACACAGTGCTCAGAAAACTTTCACTGCAACAGTTTAATACAATAGCTTTAATGGTTTTAATACAATATTAAGTAGTAATATTTAAACTCTTTATAGAACTCTTTGCTTTCTTTCTTTCCTTTATTCCATAAATAGAGCTATTTATTCCACTAATATAGCCAATTATGTTATAGAATAATATAATTCTATATTACATAGCCAATTATAATTCTTATGGATTTAAAAAGAAGAAAAACAGTAGACAGCTAGATAAATTTAACACCCCTCCTCTAAAATCTAAAAGATAAATCTTTTTAATCAAAAACAACAGGTTAATCCTGGCTTTGGAAAAGAGAAATCATACTGAAGTACATACAGTGTGATTCATTCAAAACCTGAACATAGCAACACGTAATCCTATAACACCACTGAGATTTTTAGATCAAGACAAAAAAGGTAAATCAAACCTGAAATGAATGGATTAGCAGAAATGAGAGAGTTATTGTAATATTCTTTTGTATTGAGTAATAGAGAAGCAGATTTTTGTCAAATCTTGCTTTATAATTCCCATCTGGAAAAAACTTGCTCTGGAAATGAACAGGTTTGAAGGAATGCCTTCGACATCTGTAAAGTTAAAAAGCATCAGTAATTGGAATGGGCTTAATCCCTGACTCAACAGCAGGTTCTTTATACACAATCATGAGAAGTGATGAAACTCAGGCACAGATGTACAAATTGTTAGATTTAATCACATCAGTCCTCTATGCCCAGTTTATTCTTCTCATTTAAGTTTCTGCTTAACCTGGGTAATTGAAATAGATGGTCATGTATGTAAGAAATAAACCTAGGTCAGAAATCAGGGCTGAGATAACAAGTAACAATTGATTTTAACCTAATGAACCTCCAAATACAAAAAGTTTTCATTGTAGTTCTTTGTATATCATTATGTATAATAGACTATATTAAATTGAAACTGTGAAAGGAGCCTATTTTAGAACCTTTATGGTTCTGAAATGAGAAGATATTGTATGCCAAACAGGAATGACAGTACATAGAAGGACCAAAATAAACAGAGGTAGTTAACATGAGTCTTGGTGGCAAAAACACTGGCTGTTTCTGACACCTAAAATATTCTTTGAGCAGGTACACTTTTAGTGGCTCTGAAAGCTATTCTGTGTCCTCACTCCTCTGTTTAGTGTTATTTGCTTTTTCCCAGATGATACTATGAAGATTGAGGAAAGAAAATGACATTTTTAAATTATATAATCAAATAGCAGTATAGCTAAAAATTTATGTTAACAATTTATATACTTATCCTAAGTTTTGGGTTAAACTTCAAGCTTTCTTACTACTACTCTGTCTTCCTAAGTCTAAATGAAAAATATCTAAATATGTTAGAACCTATCTCATGAGAACCACCAAGTGCATTATTATCTACTATGAGATTCTTTCTAGGATGGTATATATGCTCTTGTGAAGTAAACCAAAAATGCAGATAGGATAACTGATTATCTTAGAACTAATACTACTAGTAAGAGTGCTGTTTTCAATTTTGCTTCTCCATTTATGATAAAATTTTTTTTCAAGCTGAGTAATATTAGTGAATATGCTTTTAATCTCTAACACTACATATGTATATTAGCTGCTCATAGACTTACATTTCTATAATCATGAAATATTTGAAAATTAAGGACACTGTAGTCAAATAAAGATTTATTTTCTATGAAAGAAAAAGATCATTGATCCTTTTCAGTTTTGCCCTATTTTCCTGCTAAGAAGACAACTTTTACTTTTACTCTCCCACCTTCATTAAATTAGTTTCACTATTAAAAATTTGTGAACTTCATGCAGAAACGTCTCTTCCTTTTCATACCTTTATCAGCACAATCACAAACACACAAAACTTTAAACTGAATGATTTCTTACCATATGGGATCTGAGACTAAGATCAAACCCAACCTAGACAAATGCCATGCAGCAAGTCGACAACTGTTCCTGGAGTCCTGGGCAATGCCAGGGAGAGCGCCTGCCAGGGCCTACTGTTTTCAAACGAGTTTCATCTCTCTAACAATTTAAATCTGCCAAGAGGAAACCGAGACAATCAAGTTTCGTGCCAAAAAGCCCCAAGCTTAAGCGAGAGCTGTATCCTCTCTTTAGCCTGATGACGAGTGAGGGAGCAGAGGGAGAGGAAAGGATAAAGATTCATAATGAGTAGGACAGAGACTCAGTCTACTTTTGGAATGCCACAATAGGACAATTTCTGGCCCCAGTTATGTACTTTGTAGAGCTCCATATCCGCAGTAGAGTATACCCCCTTCCTTGGCCTGCACAGAGTCCCATTACATTTAGGACTGAATGTTGTGTACAGCATATCTTCTTCCCATTGCCCCATCCTAGCCCTGCCCCTTCACCTGCACACATACACACACACCCCACCCCACCTCCACCCCACCCCGCCAAACTGTGTCACCAGAGAAACAAGTCATTTACAGAAGCCACTTTTAGAACATAAAGCCTTGGGGCCAAGGAAACCTCAAGGAGACTCAGCATTGCTTCTGCTTTCAGTTTTCTAACCTTTTGTGTCTTTATATTACCACAAATTCATCCCCCCCCAAAAAAAAGAAATTAACAAGAAAGCCAAACTCCAGTTTGATAGCAAAAGGGAGGGCTGGTTGTTTTGTACTCCAAGGAGCACACTGAGAAGGGAAGGAAACCTCCACCCACCTGGCAGCCACCTTCCTGACACTTCATGTTTGAGAAATGAGGGATCCACTGATTACCACAGAGGCAACTGGAAAACCTGCAGCTTAGCTAAGAAGATACCTGCAGACTCAATATTAAATGATAACACATTGAGATAAATGGTTGTCGTTACAAACATACAAATAAGCTCCATGTTTGCTCTTTGCAGTATTTTCAGAACCTCAAGTAGCTGGAATATGATCTTTTGAAGTCACCTATTTTGGACAAGCCCAGCTTCCCACTAGCTTAACTTTGAGCAAATTATTAATAAGTTGAGTTTTAGCTTTCTCAGCATTAAAAGGAGCATAAAATTTTTATTGCATCAGTTCATTTGGGGGGGGCAGGAGAATTAAAGCTTGCACAGCAGGCACTCTACCACTTGAGTCACTCCTCCAAATCCTGCATCAGTTCGTTTTGAGAATAAAGAATAATTGACATCAAACACATAGAATCATTGCAAAGTTATCCATGATACAAAATTAACACTCAACAAATAGCTATTCGTTTTCAAGTCAGTATAAAAATATGGCGTTAAATGATCCTGCTTATTTTGGCTTTGAAATAATCACTAGAAGTATTTTGCTTTTGAAATGCTTTCAAGAGATTTTCCTCACAATTATCTTCAATTAATCCTGGAAAATCCATTGCTTGATGTATGACATCAGAGTGAAAAAGACCTTTGTAGTCACAATTGAGAGTGAATTTGAAACAGACACTGTGCTGGGAATAAACAGATGACCTTTCTAAAGGACCTTTATGAGATGACTGTTTTGGCAATATCTGTCAAAGCTTTGGGAATTCCATTTCCCTAGAAGTGGCCAAACAGTGGCCACTAGACAAAGATAGTCTAGTGGTATTCATTGCAATCTGTGAGAAAGTAGAAACAATCTTCCACAAAAGATTGCTAGGTACATTGTGAAATATCTGGAGGAGGCTATTACATATATTCAGAAAAATACTCAATGCCCATTGACACACACACACACCCCAACACAGACACAGACACAGTATTGAATGACGTAAGTAATCAATATGTGAAAAAGCACATGAAAAAAGTTACATTATTGCACTTAGTAAGAAATTTATAGAGATATAATGTCAAAAGGATCTATACAAAATGTGACATCTTTATATCAGCATATAGGATTATGGATGATTTGGGTTTGATATTTTTTTGTTCTTGTTTTCCCAAAATTCAATTTTCTTGAAAAAATGTGTATTAATTAGTAATTTTAAATAATATGATGTGAATTTGCTTGAGTGTTAAATGTTACTATTACAATGAAAACTTGTAAATGATGTCATGTTCGAAAATAAATGCACACATACTTATCTACATATTTTATTCATATTTTTCCTTAAAAGCCAGTATATTGAAAGATATTATATTTTCAGACAGATAAAAAATCCCTCTAATTCCTCGTAGAATGTGTGTCTTTCTTCAGTCACTTAAAACCCAGTTTAAAACCCTATTGAAAATAGTCTCAGAATATCTTTTAATGCATCTTCTTTACAAAGTCTTCAACGCTGCTGACCTTGCATAATAATTTTTCCCTTACAACATATTAATTATTGTTCTGGCACCTCTGGCCTACTCATGAAATCAATGAAGTGTGAAATGCCTCTGTGCAGAGTAATATTTCATATTTGTAATTTTATGTATTAATTAGTTTTCTGTTTTTGAAAAAAACAGTTTGAAAAAAAGGGCCACCTCATTCTGTACTGAACTGTCAATAAAGAAAGAAGATAAATGCAAATAGTGCCCATTTGCGGACCTGTGGAAAGCTGCTAAGAGCAGTGACCCTTCTGCACCATTGCTCTTTAGAATGTTTCACTGTCTCCTTGTGGAAGGCTCTGTTTAAAAAGTGAGGCAGCTGCTCATAGTAGTCACTGCTTTCCTGCACTTGAAGTAACAGATGTGAAGATTGAGAAGCAAATAATTCAAGTCACATCTTATTGTTTGAGACAGAAATACAAAATAAAATTCAAGGTCCAATGAAATGTCATCGTAAGAGGACACACAAAGCAGAATTCAAAACATTTGAAATTTGCCAAATTATAATCTGCAATGTGAAAAATATGAGAAGATGCTAGTTTATTAAGATTCTATGTAGTCCCACTTCAGCTGTTCGACAGTTGAAATGTAAATCAGTTTGACAATCTGAGAGTAGCCATTTCAATCTTGAATTCCAAGAGGAACGTCTCTCTCTCTCTCTCTCTCTCTCTCTCTCTCTCTCTCTCTCTCTCTCTCTCTCTCAACTGCCAGTCAGTCAACCTGAACAGAAAAATCAGGTGTGACATTTTTTGATTCAAGAGCTGCACAAAGCAGTAATAAAGCTACTATAATTTACAGCAAAGAATAAAACTAACCTAAGAGAACTCAGCCACAATTTGATAAAACTTATTACACCTCATTGGCCACTGACTAGTTAAAAGAAGAAAAATGCAAAGAAAAAAACTTGTGTGAATAAGAAACTTTACTGCCTAATGAGAAGTGATTAGTTTAAAATTGCTCTGACTACATCAATAGGTTCAGATTAATACTATTTATGATGTTATGATTTCCTATATCCTGAGTTATAGAAAAGCCAAAGGAGTTACCGGAACAATACTAATGAGTCGGTAGATGTTTTTAGATCTCAGGAGTCTGTTTGACTCCTGAGCCTAGTTAAGTGTCATATTATGACATATGTGGATTTCTACTGGATATCCCAACTGTTGACTTAATGTTACAGAAACACATTCAATTATCTTAAGGCATGGTGAGTTTGAGACTATAGCTATACCAATTGTGTTCACATTCACATAGCACCATGTTCACTCTTGTGAACATACTAAAAAAAGTGACACCTTCTGCTTGGGGCACAGCCCAAGTGGTAGAGTGCCTACTGAGCAAGTGCAAGGCCCTGAGTCCAAACCCCAGTACTGCCAATAAAAAAAAAAAGACACATTCTTAATTACACACTACTTGGGTTTTGTACCACACCACCTTCAATCCACTTTTTTTTTCATTGTTGGAGATGGAACCAGGGCTTCATGCATGCCAAACCAGCAAGCACTCTCACACCGAGCCATATATTCAGTCCCCACACTTGTAAGAATAATCTACAGCAACACATATTCCCTTGTACGGAAACAATTTGGGGATAAAGACCAGAGGGTAAATTCATGGTTAAAGTTATGGTGTAAGAGAATAGTAACCAGTGGCTGGTTTGTCCTAAAATAACATTCATGGTCCAAGTGATTGTAACATTCTCAGAAATTTATCCATAATGATAATTTTGGTGAGGTGGCAAACTTACCATAATTTTCCAAAATTTCCATTTTGTATTAGCTTATGTATAATGCATATTCTTGTAGTGCAAAAAGCCCATAAATATTACATTTTAGACTAGGAAAGAATTAGAATTTTAGCAAGTGATTTGGGTGGGTCACAACATTTTTATACATGTACTAATTGATTGTGACCTGGTGTAAATTTGATGCTGCTCCAATCTGATAACTTTCTAAAGAATAGATCATATACTGAAAATCATACCCATGGAAGGAGACATTCAAAGGTATTAAACACAAATCCATGAAACATGTATACATTAGATAATCTACTTTAAAAGCTTTCTTTAAGAAACATAGAATAAACAAAACAAGTCTTCTTTCTCTTTTATCACCAGTCCCACCTTCACTGTTCAAGAGAGGGGTGTATAAGTGGCATACCCATTTCACAACTTCTTGAAAAAAGCATGTGTGCATGTGTGTGTGTGTGTGTGTGTGTGTGTGTGTGTGTGTGTTCGGATGACTTTAAATAAGCTTAAATGCATGTCATTTCTTACTCTTTTGTAAAATTTTGTAAAATTCTCTTGAGTTGATCTGAGAATCAACTCAATTCTCTTGAGTTGATGTGTTCTGCTTAGGACACAGAACATAGTAAAATTTCAGATTAAAATCAGAAGACAATTGAATAGAAAGCAGACAAAGGTTAATGTTGGGAAGCAGAAACCACTTGTTCTAGATCATAGGCTTATAACAATAAAAGGCTTAAACCCTTCTACCACCCATGGCAGTCACACAATAAATACACTGCTGGAGAAACAAAATGGAGTATTTGAATGTCCAAGGACACCTGAAGCATCATTCTACCAAGCTTCCTATACTGAAGTGTTTATATTATTAACACCTTTTACAATTTACTATAGTGACTAATTTGCTGTAGTCACTGGACAGAAATCATGTCACATGATTTACACTACTACAAAATCTTTACTAACTTGGGCACCGTAAATTTGATCATTTAATAATTTATTGCTAAGTCTCTTCTTTTAATGAAAGGAGAGTGATCATGATTATTATTAATGCTATTTTTAGTTAGTTTTAAATTATGCCATTATGATAAAACATTCTACTTAATTTAATATTTCAACTCAAAATTAATTTCCAAAGGCCTTAATTCTAGTCAGTGTGCATAATTACGAGGTATTGTAATACTCTTGCAATTGAATCTTTAAAGTATATTTAACAATAGAGAATATTAAGTAGACATCTTATTTTGGCATTGCAGTTTAGAGTTGGTCTTGGTTTTTCAGAAATCCAACAGGCAGCATTCTATTTCAAAAATTTAAAACTAATTGCATATTGAAAGAAAGATAAATAATAGATAAAACCATTTGCATCCATTCTGATAAAAGCATTGCATATTTTTTAAATATGCAATGAAATTTGTGTGTATGTTTTTAAGAAAAGTGTTTTTTTGAAAAATAAACAATTGACAAAGCACTCGTGCCACCTTCCAATTTACAGCATCTGATAAATGGAAAAGTGAATTTTGACACTTTGCACAGTGTAGTAGCTGCTTCCTGTGTTAACAGGTGTCAGTGTATAAGCAAGTTGCAACTTAAGACCACCATCTACTGGCTCTGCCCAATGCTGCAAAGCTGTCAGTACAACATCCAATTCTAATATTCAACCACTCTACTAAACACTGTACACTCTTTCAAAAAAAATTTGCTAAACTACTCACCTATCTCTTAACCAATACTTTAATATTCAACTTGCACATTCTTAAAGGCATCATCCATTCTTCAAGAAACTACCATAACTATAATCTGTTATACGAGATGCTGTTATCTATGGTGATTAATTGCAGATTTAAATTTTTATGTAATAAGCTTTATATTCTTGAATCAGACTTGATTGACAACAGGGTTATCAAAATTTATGCCCTCCCAGAAAAAAGTACCCTATCAAAGTCAAAATTCTATTTATGAACCAAGTAGAAAGGCATTTTTCTGATGAGACCCATTTATTCATATTGCCTTGTATTATTCAGGAGTCATGGTTTAGCATTGACTTTAGTGGGATACTACTGCCCTGAAAGTACCATAGAGATGTAACCGAGGGTTACAACCTTCTTTGGAGCCTTTCAAATTACTCAGATCAATAATTTTCAGAGCTAAGTAAAAGTTGAGTTAGATTTCCTAAGAGCTTGCTGTCTTAGCTCCTCACTCTGCCAACAGAAAAGTCAAAGCAGTACATTTACAGAAAACATTTCTTTTATATACTGTCCCACCCATCCTGGAAAAATGTAATTCCTTGTTTCCCAGATCACTTCATTCATTCATTCAAGAAATGTTTGTTAAAAAAAAAACTAGGCTATGTGGGAGATAATGGAGATGGATAAGAAAGTAAAAACTTAATAATTCTAGTTAATATTCATGAGGGGTTAGTGTACTTACATGCTTCCTGGTTCCACAAAGATCTGAAATATATCACTATATATTTTCTAGTGATCACATTTAAAATGTCTTATTAGATTTTTGAAAATTTACACACACACATATCTCTCCCAAATTTTACCATTTGAAGGATATGCACATTTTTTGTTGTAAGTAAATGAAGTGCCTATGTAGCTGTTCTAAGCCCTCTTCCCCCTCTAGATCCTCTGAAGTTGGCATATATCCTTGATGATTTTCTGTGTGTCTTTCCACTCTAAATCTACCAATCTACCTGTGTTTTTAACTAGAATAGTTGCCTTTCTGCCTATTTCAGAGCCCTTTCTTTCCTTCATTTTTCTTTCTTTCCTTCTTTCTTTCTTCTTTTCTTCCTTTCTCCCTTCTCTTCTTTCTTTTTGTAGGTACTGAGTGTTGAATTCTGGACCTCATATTTGCTAGGCAGGTACTTTCACTTTGCCCTGCCCCAGCCCTTCATGATCTAGTTATTTTTTAGATAGCGTCTGTCATTTTTTGCCTGAACTATCCTGGACAGTGATCCTCTTACTTATACTTCCCATATAACTAGGATAGCAAGCATGTACCACCATGCACAGCTTTTTTGTTGAGATGGGGTTGCACAACTAAGTGCTATCCTTCTGAACAAGTACCTGGCCTTATATTTGTAAGCCACAATATCCAGACACGATGTGCCTTTTCTGTCAAAGCCCAAGTCTTCACTATACCCTACAGGGTCACCCACTTCCCTCAAAGACACTTCCTCCTTCAATTAAAACTTACTTTATACTACATGTAAGTTTTTCCCTCTCTACTGTATCATTTTTACTCACATAAAATCCTTTATTTTTGTGCATTAATAAAATTCCTTTGAAGTCAGGCACCAGTGGTTCATGTCTATAATCTTAGCTACTTGGGAGGCTGAGAGCAGGAGGATCGCATTTCCAAGCCAGCCCAGGCATAAAAGGTAGAGAGGCCCCCATCTCAGTGGAAATAAAAATGAAACTGGATGTGGTAGCATGTGCCTCTCACCCCAGCAATTAGTGAGAAAGGTAAAATGGGAGGTCCAGACTGACCTAGACAAAAAGGGAAACTTATCTCCAAAATAACAACAATGAAAGGGGGTAGATTCATGGCTGAACCGGTACAGCATCTGCAAGGTTGCCTTACCTAGCAAGGATGAAGCCCTGAGTTCAAACCCTGGAGCCACCAAGAAAAAACAATTCTCTTGACATTCTACTGTCTACTACCTCATTACACTCCGTTTCCTCCTCTGCAGTATTTCTTGAAAAGCTTGTCGCTCCTCTCCCACATCACATTCTGTTTTCTCAGCCCATTCCAGCAGGTTTTCTGCCTCACCAACCATTGAGATTGCACATGGAGATCAACAACAATTTGCATGTTTTCACATCCAATGATAACACTTCTGTTCTCATCTTTCAGACTTCTCAGCAGGATTGGACATGAACCATTCTGTCTTCCTGAAGGGCCTCTGTTTTTGGCTCTTAGATACTTCACTCTGTGGCTTTTCTTTGTCTTTACTGGCCATTCCTTTTCTGGCTCCTTATTCTTTGTTAGATCTGAAATATTGGAAAGCTTCAGTGTTTGGAAACTCCAGGGATTTGGTTCAAGTGGAAAGTCCAGGATTATTGCTTAATCACTTGCGAGGTTCTGGGTTATCTCCTCTAAGACCTTGTCAGATAACATCCCAGAAGGCAATAAAGTTCTAAGATAATCAGATGTAAAACAGGTTTACAGCTCATTTTCACATTTATTAACTCACTTGATCATTTCATTTATCCAAAGTTCTCTGGCATACAGAGGGGTCCAGAGGCTCTGGCCAGCACTGAGTTGTCAGAGCCAAGGCTGGCTGAAAGAGTAGCAAAATAATGACCCAGATGTGAAATTCCCACATCACTTTCTAATAATCTATGATCTAACTAACTTAGTTATTATATTTACTTTTTATTTTCTGCCACTAACCCCTCTGGAATATAAGCTCCTCAAAGTCAGAAATTTTTATCCTTTGTTTCTCTATGTACACCAAGTCAAGGTACTTGGTCCCTATTTATTAAAAGAGTTAATGGGAAAGAAATACAACAGTTTCGTAAGTTTCAGTGGACTTAGCAACTACCAGGACAGTCTGTGGAATCAAATCCAAATGGAGCAGGTACACAAGGATGGAGTCAGGACGAGTCTTCTAAGATCTGAGTACTGAGAGATAGGAAGTTGTTTATAATGTCCTCTAGCCTTGCTCATGGTTAGGAAAAGGTCAGAGACATGGAAATAACTAGGGCAAACCATCTTGTGCACACAGAAGAGACATCATCATCCTCCTTTCTAGCTGAGGAAACGGGATTGGAGGAGTCAAACTATCGAAGAGCTAACTTGAGAACCTAGAACTCAGGCAAAATGTAGCTCAGTTTAGCAGAGTACTTAAGAGAGCCAATCAGACTTGCATCATAACTCTGGTTCCATCACTCAGTAATTGTGTGGCCTATTTATTCTAAGCCCCAAGGTAGTGAGAAACTCTTAGATTTGTTAGGAGGATTAAGTGAGAAAATTCATGCAAGTACTTAGTGCACTACCTGAAACACTGTCAGTAACTATTATAATAATGTTTGTTCCTATTTTTATTATAGAGCAATAGTGATATTGTTAAGGACCTATTACTACAGTTTGAAAGTTTCCCCCAAATTCTTGAGTTGATGCAAAAGTTTTAAAGTCTTTGGGGAACTGTATAAGTCATGTTAGCTCTATTCTCATCAATGGATTAAATGCCACTACAAAAAATGATGTTTTCACTCTCTCTTGCCCTTCTGCTTTCCACTAAGTGAAGATGAATCAATAAGGCCCATATAGGTGTCATCATCTTGATATCAGACTTTCCAAACCCCAAAGCTGTAAAAAATAAATTTTTGTTCTTCTTAAGTTAACGAATATGTAGTATTCTGTATTGAGGATGTAAATATCATTAAAAAGTAACTTTTATATTTCAAGTACCTCACAGTCTAGACCTCAAACAGATAAATTTAAAATGAGATATGATATAGTAAGGTAAGATAAGATATGATATGATATGTATGATATGATGTGATAGATATAACACAAAGAAAACATCAGTGTTATGCTTATAGTGGCCCAGAAGGTGGTCCAGGCAGAGGTAATTCTGGAGAGATATTCCATGGGATTATTTAGGAGTTTTTCAGGCAAAGAAATATGAGCAGGACATTGTCATCAATGATAGCAAATGAACAAAAGTAGGTTAAATAGTTTAAGGGGAAAAATCAAAGTAGACAAGGTAAAAGATAGGGTTGAAGAAGTAGAAACTAGGTAATTCAGGCCATGTATAAAGCCAGGTTCAGAAATTTGAACTTTCTTCTTTGGCAATGTGGAATAATAGGAGGTATTTAAGAAAGAAAACAGCATGATTATATGTTTCTTGGCTAGATCCTTGGAAACTGAGTGAAGGGTGAATTTGAAAGGGACAATAACAAAATCAGGGATTTCAATTAGAGAGTTACCGCAAGAGTTGTGGTAGAAGATAACAAGATACAAAGCTGGGAAGAAAAGAGAAGAGTTGTTAAAGGAAAAAAAACTGAAATCCCCAGAACTGGCTACTTGGGTAGAGTTTATGTTGACGTTGGTGAGAGAGGTAATCATAGGAATCCAAGAAACAGAAAGAAACTAGAGAGAAAAAGAAAGAAAAGGAAAGCTTCTACTTCCCCTTCAGCACCCCCCAACCCCCAACGCTGACACACTGAGTTTTGGGGGGTTTTTTTGGCAATACTAGGGTTTGAACTTGGGGTCTTATGCTTGCTGGGCAAGTATTTGACCACTTGAGCTACACCTCCAGTCCATTTTGCTTTAGGTTACATTTTTCAGGTAGGGTCTTGTGCTTTTTGCATAGGCTGACCTCAGATGACTATCCTCTTACCTCTGCTTCCTGAGTAGCTGGGATTATACTATGAGCCATCATTCCTGACCTTGTCTAAATTTTTTCTGTAGAATTTTGTAAACAAATAACTCTGGTGAGAGAGAGAGTTCATTTCCAGCTGCTTTTATGGATCATATGCCTGTTTCTTAGTTCATGGTGGTACAAATAACTTACCAGTTTCCATTGGCTTTGACCATTTTTTAGACAAACTTAGTATTCTAAATGTTCTTGAAAACAAGAGCAAGACCAAAAAGACAAGATATCTGAGTGGCAGCCAGATGATTTGAAAATCATTCTTTTTATTAATCACTTTTAGATGGATTAGGTGCTCTAAATTTGAGATTCTTTAGCTGATAAATAGCAGAATTCATGATTTCTTTCACTTGAACAATTGAGCAAAACACCTAAGCACTTACAGCAACAACAAAAAAAGCAATGAAATAATCTAACTTTTAAAATAACAAATGCATTGTCATAGTAATTGAACACTGGTTTAGTTAAGTCTCCTCTCCCAATTTTACAAATTCTTATACATAGTTAAATTAATAAGCACTTGCTGGCATCTAGCAAAATTCTAGACTCATGTAAGTGATGGGTGGTGCTTAAAGCCTATTCTTTTAAACCCTACATTGCCTAGCTCTGAGAATCTTCTCATTTTTTAGATCTTTTTTACATCTCAATTTCATAATCCTTATTCCTAGAAAAATAAAACCTTATTCTGTTTCCGTAACTTGAGATCTTTATTGCACAGTGAGATTTCAGGATATTCCACCAGCTTCATACAAGCATCAAATATAAATTCCAAATTAATAGAATGCACTTAAAAAGTGTAACTTTGCAGATTCTATATCTTATTTTTTTCCATTTTCCCAGTATAAGTGTGCATACCACACACACACATATACACATACATGAGAGAGTGGAACTCATTCATATTTTGTTGAATGAATTATTGAAAATAATTGTATTCTGAAATAAAATCTCTGTGTGGCAGACTATAGTTCTGAAAATGATATTCAGCTAGTAGGAACAAATGGCTCAATTTCCCCTTACTTTTGACAGAATTCCTTCAATTGTTTTTGTTTTTTGCAGTCCTGGGGTTTTGAACTCATGGCCTCTTGAGCCACACCCCTAGAACTCTTTGCTTTAGTTATTTTTCAGATAAGGTCTCATGCTGTTGTGCAGGCTAGCCTCAGACCATGAGCCTTCCATCTCTGCCCCCCAAGTAGCTGTGATTGCAGGCATATGCCACCACTATCAGCTTGCTTTTGAGATAGGGTCCCAACTTTTTGCTAATCTGGCCTTAATTCCATGATCCTCCTAACTCCACTTCCCTAGCACTGGGATTACAGGCATTTGAACTCTTCATCTCTTCTCCCTATAGAAAACATTAGTCTTCCTCGGAAGTCTCTATCATGAAACTATACACCATGACAATTGCATTAAGGGACAGAACTTGGTCTCTGTTTTCTTGGAGCTGTAAGGCACAACAGCATGCTATACTTTTACTTGGCTGTGTGGGCGTGTGGGCGCTATGTATGTTCAAGAACATCAGAAAGAAGAAGTCTACAGGAATCCCTGTAAGAAAGGAAGGAGCAGAGTACAATTATTTAACAGAAAAGGGAACAAACATTTTGTGAACAATTCTTATCTACCCTACATACAGATTCATATTTCTTTCAAGTGATAAACAACTAGGACCTACAGTAGTGTCTGAAGTCCATTATAGCTCCTAGTTTTCAGTCTTTGGAAGCTACCATATAGACCTTATCCTGGAAAGCAAGAGAGAGAGAGATCAACTAAATAACTAAACAACTTGATTTGATTAATACACAACAGTTCATTTCATGAATATTACACTAAGTCATGAACCTATGGTAGAAGCCATCTTGAATGTGCTTCCAAGGTCATATTCAGCGCTTTGTAGCATGAACACACAGTAGGTATTTAATAACAACAGTGGCTAAGATTGGCTGGGCACAGGTAATATGCCATGCACTGCTCCAAGCATTTTTCATAGACTAATTCATTAGGTTCTCATATCATTTCTAGAGTAGGTATTACATCCACTTTACAATCAGAAAAATAAAGCTAAGTGAGATTAAGCAACTTGCCCAAGGTCACACAAGTGGCAAGGCTCAGATGCCAACTTGGGCAGTTCAACTTTCTAGCCCCTGCTGAATCACTGTATTAGATTTGTTGGGAAGAATAAATCAATATTGTGTCCTTTAGGAACCAAATAACTTTTTATTTTGGAATGCTTCCGAAGTTGATACAAATGTTCCTTTTCCAAGACCATAACTTGCCTTCTGTTGTACAGAACAAGCATCAAGTTTCCCCTCTTGCTTTGTAAATCCCAGGTAAATCTTCTTTCTCCCACACTTCACCTCTTGTTCTTCACAGCTCAGAACTAATCATCAGCCAACACCATTGCAATGATGTAGTTATTTCCAGTTGGCACTTGGGAGCAGTGAGGATAGGAGGCATTACTCATAGCCAAGAGTACAGATGTTTCTAATTGCTTTCCATTACCAAGAATAACAGCTGTTTACATCTATCAGCAAATAATTCACAAGAGCTCCAGACTATTAAGATAACACACCCCACCTGGTCACCATCACAAGTTGTCAAGGCCAAGATAGAGGCTGCCAGAATCCCCTTCTGCATCTCTGTTCATCAGCTGACAGCATGTGTCACCTTCAGATATCCTTATGCTACCCCACAAGCTCTGGCTTCTTGGTGGCCTGACACATCAAATGGACATATGGATTCTTCATGGCTTTGCAGTAAATGTTTTATGGTTTTCTTGCGGCCAAGGGCAGCTGACATGGAGAAGCAAGGGACTTGCAAATAACCTAATGAAAGAATTTCTGCCCTTTTTTTCACAGAGGATAAAGAAGTGTTCTGCTTAGAGGAGTTCCGCAGCTGCGATGTGCTTAACTTCCTTCAACGCACCAACAAACTGCATTAGGTGATAGACTATGCAGTTCAATAGCATGCCAGGGACCTGGTCACAGCTTGGATACAATCCCCAAAACGGACAGACAACGTTAACAGTTCAGTGAACTTTATCACATAGTTTTATTGGCCACAAAAGAATACAAATATTCCAACACATCATAGATATTGGAGTTAAAAAGACCAATCACACCTCCTTGCCAAGGCAACATTGATCCCTACTGCATACTTTTTCCAGCCTCATTTCAAGTGACTCAGGCAATTAGTCTCTACCATTTTTTTTCTGTAGAGACAATTCCAGAGACTAAACCAACTTTCTGTGTTACAGATTTTCCTGAATTTATGTCTGAAGTTGACTTTCTACACATTTAAACATTTTTTAATCCATTAATTTTTTAAAACCTATAATAATAGTATTGTTACCTATTTTAAATTTCACAAGTATTTGCAATGGTACATAAGTTGAAAAAAAAAAAAACCCTTAGGGCTGTGGCAGCTTATTTGCAAGATGGCCACCATCAGTTTCTCCCTCCTATGTACTTACATGTCATTCCGCCATCAAAAAGTGGAATCAACAGAGTTCTTTGAATCTGAGCTGGTCTTTGATTGCTTTGGCCAATGGAATGTGCCAGAAGTGATACTTTGCCAGTTCTGAGCTGAATTCTTAAGAGGACAAGTAGTGTCTGTTTCCCTTCTCTTGGAATACATGCTTTGAAGGAAGTCGAATACCACATAGGAACCCTTACTACATGGGGTCTCCATGCTGAAGGAAACCCAGGGAGACATAAGCACAATGAGTGGTAATAGCCTCTTCCAGGTGCTCCATGAGCCCAGTCACTGTTGCCATCCCTGGCAACTCAACCCATCCTAGCTGAGACTCTAGATACCACACAGGGAAGGCAAGCTGTCTCTCAATTATGGACCCACAGAACTGTGAGCAGAATAACAATTCTAATGTGCAACAATTGGAATATGGCACCATTCCACTTCCTTCGCATCTCTACCACTCCTTCAAAATTACTCTACAACACTGATGACATAAACTCCCAGGAGAAAAAGATCCTACTGAATCATAATTCATAAAATAAGCACCATTGTAATTACTGATCAAAAGAAATTTTAAAAGGAAGCCATAGTAGTGCATTCTTGCAATTCCAGAACTCAGGAGACTGAGGCAGGAGGATTGCAAGTTCAAGGCCAGCTGAGACTTCAGAGTGAATCTCAAAAAAATAAGAAAAAAGGAGAAAGAAACAGAGACAGAGAGGAAGGAAGGAGAAGGAGGGAGGGAGGGAGGGAGGGAGGAAGAAAGAAGGAAAAGGAAGAAAGAAGAACCAAAATAAAAGCATGCAGGTGCTCACAATGTAGCTTACTCCTTCCCTTTCCCTCTAAATTCGTGTCTCACCCATTGTCAATAAGGAGTTGACTTGCATAGCTTTGCTCATAAATAAGTTGTTAGGTATTTTGGGAATCTGTTGCTCCATAACATAGCAATTCAAATTGTTATACTTAGTTTTCTTTCTGTAAGTATATATCTAACTGGCTTGAATTAGAATACAATCTCTACTTCCTTCCAGGAAATTTGATTCTTTTTAAACTTCAACCAGTTTGGAAAACCATGCAAATTATATTTTCACTACATCAAATATAAATCTGTAGATGCTAGGACTGGAGGCATGGCTCAAATGGTACAATGCCTGCCTAGCAAGCGGGAAGACCTGAGGTAAAACTCCATTACCTCCATAAATAAATAAATAAATAAATCCACCTGCAGATGCTATTGGGAAAAGTACTAGTGTTGAAATCTTAAAAGTAGTTGTATTACTTACAAATAGGCTTCTTTTACAATATAGCCTTATTTGTGTATATAGTATACATTTTACATGTAGAGCTATATATGTATTGTGTATGTTTTGTACGTACATATGGGGTGTGTATATATATGTATATATAAATTTTAATCTGGATTAGTCCTAACATACATTAACAAATATATGTTATTCTTTTGGTCACTCTGCATATATTTATTAGCCATGAAAAGAGTACTTGGTGCATTGGAACACAATTGCTCTGGATTCTAGCTCATCATTCCATCCTTTTGACCATATCCCCTACTTGATTCTCCAAAGACTAATCTGGTCTTTTCTTCTAAAACTTGTTATTCTAGTATAGTCTTACTATATTTTCTTACCTCACTTACTGCTTACACATTAGCCAAATGGATGAATGTAACCCAATTCCTATTCTATACTGTCTGGAGGGGGATATAGTACTGGAGTTTAAAATCAGGACTTTGTACTTGCTGGGCAGATGCTCTACTGCTTAAGTCATGCCTCCAGTTATTTTAGAGATAGGATCTCCCTTTTTTCTCAGGCATCCTGGACAGTGATTTTTCTATTTTACAGTTCACATCCAATAACTAAGAAAACATACATGTGCCATCACACCCATCTTTTTTCTATTGAGATGGATTCTAGCAAACCTTTTGCTTTATCTAGCCTTAAACCACAGTCCTACCTATCTCAGCCTCCCAAGTAGCTAGGATTACAGTTGAGAGCCATTGGCACCTGGCTCTATCACATTTTTAGTATAAAATTTAGTGTTTGAACATAACTTAAATAAAAATTGTCTTCTTAATTTGGTCTAAT
The DNA here is from genome assembly GCF_047511655.1 of Castor canadensis. NCBI lineage: Eukaryota > Metazoa > Chordata > Mammalia > Rodentia > Castoridae > Castor > Castor canadensis. The sequence continues at coordinate 89,478,875 of NC_133394.1, forward strand.
TCTGTAGTAAAGTTAGGAAACAGCTAGCTATGTCTTAACTTCAAGATGTTGTAATACTATATCAACTCACTCTCTAAGTTGAAGTTATTTTTCCTAATTAAATTTCACCATTTTGCAAAAGCACAAGTTTTCCTTAGCTATCAAGAAACCACATCATTTAATTTGCATAAGAAAACACATTTTAGCTTTTTGATATAAAAAGAAAAATGCATAGTGTCTTTAGTTATTCTTGAACATAGTTCAATGTAGAGAAAGAGAAGACTCCTATGCAATGATTTGACGTACACAGGGAGATCTTCAAAGATCTCTTCAAATATCCAAGATATTTAGTCTCTTCTTCTGGGTCTAGTTTTTTTTTCAAAAGTAAGTAGAAAATTGTCCTAATTACTTATACTCCAATAAAACACAGATCCCTCAGTTATCTACCTCCCAGTCTTAGTAGAATAAAGAACTCTTCTCATGGATAACTTTGGGCAGTGTGATAAAACAGGGAGCGTTCTGGTTATCCTCAGCATTTGTAATTCACCTTCCAATAACTTTCCCTCAATTTTTCATTCCCATTAAAGGGATCTTTAAAAGCTTAAGGGAACAGAAGATAATTTTGACGTGGACTTTATAATTGTGGACTTTGTACATGACTAAACTGCTAGTATGTTATTTCCAACTCTATTGATACATGCAACTGGCCCAAAATTTATTATCACAAATTTTTTCAATTTATATTTGGAAATGTTTCAAAAACATTGCTGAGCCCTTTGGATCTTCTGCCCAAAAATACCAGTGCTCCACAGGTTTTTAAATTTCCCTTTCTATCGTCCATATTAAAATATCAGATGATAAGTGTATTCTTAATAAACATGACAAAGCAACTCTCACATTTGTCTTCAAGGGCTGCAGGAAGACAGCAATAGTTAATTAGATTGCAAGTGGAATGATGCTAATACAGGACTGGTGAACATACTCGCTTCCAGTCTGGCATGATATGGCATGCAAGTTGGCATGCAGTGTTCTGCGAACATATGGCAGGCAGAAGCTGCTGTTTCCTCCAAGGCAGCAGCAACAGAAACGTCAGCTCCCACAGTATTGAAGACACACACCCTAAACTCTCCAGCGCACTGAGGGCTTAGTGCACGTGCCATTTCTCAGGCATCAGAAAGGGAAATAAGTATTGGGGTGTCATGCCAGCAGCTGTGGAAATGAAAACCTGTTCCTCTAACAAGAGGACTCACCAGAAGTGCTCACCAAAGCTGTTGGGTGTCACAGTACAATCCAGGGTACTGATTAAGTCAGCTTCTGTCACTGTGACAAAATACCTGAGATACATCAACTTAAACAAGAAAAAGTTTATTCTGGCTCATGGTTTCAGAGATTTCATGGTTACCTTTTTCCATTATTACCTGGCCAGTGGTGAGACAGAACATCACGAGAGGGAGTGTGTATTGGAGCAAAGCTGCTCTCCTCATGAAAACGAAGAAGCATGACAGGAAGAGAGAGAGAGAGAGAGTGATGGAGAGAGAGAGAGAGAGAGAGGTCAGATATTTCCTTCAATATCCCCAATGACCTACTTCCTCCTACAAGACCCCCCACCCCACCTCTCAAAGTTTCCATTACTTTCCAATGACCCATTAAGCTATGAATCTATCAATTTTTAACCCACTCACGAGGTCAGAGTCCTCATGATCCAATCACTTCCCAAAGGACCATGTCTGAACACTGCTACATTGGGAACAAAGTCTCCAACATATGAGCTTTGGGGGACATTTCAGATGCAAAACATAGCAGACACTTACATTTACATTTATGGGACTTCATCATAAAAGAATTTCTATGTGGGAAGAACTTAACCATTCAAATGTTTCACCCCTTGTCTCCAAACAAGTGTGTGTTTACAGCTAGAAGGAGCTGTAAGGTTCTGTCTTCATTTCACAGTGGACAACACAGGACATACATCCATGACTTGTCTAAACATTCAGAGTCTGAATTTGGAATGAAGATTCAAGGCTGTCAGTTTTTCTAGAATTTCATTGCTGAAGTGGTTCATCCCTCATTACTAAGTCTCTCCCTAAGTGTAATAATCTTCTCTTTCTGAAAATCCATCTGACTTTTACCTAAATCTCTACCACTGAAATTCATTTTCTTCATTCTGTTCTTGGTGGCTGTAAAGTGCATTTAGTATGTAATAAACCTGCAGCTTTTTGAAGATGATTATTAAATTTCTCTCAACTTTCCCTTAATCAAACTCTATCACTGAAGTGGAAGTTGCTTCAGGAAGAAGGTTGTGATAAAAGGTCTTTGTTTTCTTATCTACTCAAAACATTCCTATTTGCTTAAAAATATACCTTATGTGACAGAATTATCCCCATTCAAGAAACTCTACTCTGTAAAGATACTTGAGTTAAACATGCTTTTTGTCTTTTAATGTAATTCTTTAAATGAATAGTTTGGAATTCACCAACTTATGGAATATATTATTCTAAAACATTTCACTTGTTTGGTAGAAGAACTTTTCACTAAAAGATCTAAGCCCTAATTACAGTCCTAATAAATAGACCTTTTCCTTCTGCATGGTCCCTGCTTTCCACTGCCAAGTGGAGTGGTGACTTAATAGAATTAGAGAATGGGAAAGGAGGGTCCTCTGTGGTCTGATTGCACTCCAAAATGAGAACTCCTTGCATAAGTTATTTGGAAGAGTTCTCCAAATGCCATCAACTGAAGGCAATTTTTTTAAATCTCTTTGCCTTGCCTGAAAGGATTCCTGTGTTGCAAAACTGTCAGCTTCTGCAAGGACTTTGCCTCTGACCACCTATGTCAGCCAGTAGCAGGTACTAGCACAGCAAACAGCCAGGCAGCATAAGACCTGGGGGGCCCAACTAGCAGTTCCATTAGCTGAGGGGTGAAATCCTGACTGGTCACCACTGCTGAAAAAGCTGCTTCCTTTTGGCTCTTGAAGCAATCCTGTGGGTTTTTTTTTATTTAATTGTTGTGGTTGTTGTCATTATTGGATGTTTCTGTGTGATTTGGTTTTTTTCCAGGGGCAAGAGTCCTTGTCAGGTTACTTGCTGGTCAGAACAGAATGCCATTAGGAAGAGAGCTGGAATGTGACACCTCAAATGTCTCTGTCACAGGGATCCAGCCCTGCAAGAGCCAACCACAGTGGACTCTCCTGTGCAGGGCTTGGCAGAGGTTCTAAAAGTCCCACACTCTGTCATGAAACTTGAATGCTGTGTAATGGATGCTCCAGAAAAGTAGAGATGCAAGAGCAGATGGTTGGGAAGGAGTGGGTTCTAGGGCAGTAGACCACACTGGAGAGGGGAAGCAGAGGAATGGAAGCCTGTGATGGAATTTGTCCAACTAGCAAAGGGACCAAGAAATCTATCTAACTAATTCAAAAGACCAAAAAAAACTTTTGCAAGGATTTCAGTCATAATTCTAGTGCAGAGAAGCAAACAACAAACAAGCACGTGCTCTAAAGAAAATAAAAGCAGAGTTGGGGATAGAGAGTAACATAGAATAGTTCATGTTATTTGTAAAACTTGATCAGGAAATCCCTCTCTGATTAGCTTATTTGTTTATTTATCTTTGTGGTACTGGGGCTTAAACTCAGGACCTACACCTTGAGCCACTCCACTATCCCTTTTTCTGTGAAAGGTTTTTTCAACATAGGGTCTCTTGAACTGTTTGCCTGAGCCGGCTTCAAACCACAATCCTCCCAAACTCTGCCTCCTGAGTAGCTAGCATTACAGGTGTGAGCTACCAGTGCCTGGCTTCTGCTTAGTTTAAATGACCTGAAGACTGATGAAGTGAGGGAGTAAGCCATGAATTTAACTGGAGGACACATTTCAAGAAATCCTACCTCAGGGCCTTTGTACTTACAATGGCTGTCAAGCAAGTAAGAGCTTAGAGTGTTCAAAGACAGCAAGATAACCCTGTTGGTGATAAGAAGTAAACTAGAGGAAAGGCTACAGAGAAGAGTCTGGTAGGTAGCTGGGTAGAACTGGGCCTGGGTAATAATTTGAAGTTTTTTTGAGTGGAGAGTTTTGAGCAGAGGACTGACTTCATCTGATTCAGGTTTTAACAGAAACCACTTTGCTGTTGTGTGGTGAACAGATTACAACTTTACAAAACTGGAAGCAGGCATAGTAGCGTGTCATTTTTAAAGAAGTCCAGAAGAGAAATGATGGTGTATTGGAGTAGAATTGTATTTGTAGCAGTCAAGGACACTGGGCAGACTTGAGATGTTATGTGAGGGTAAAGCCAACAGGATTTGCTGATAAATTGATACAGAGTTTAAGGAAAGGAAAGGAATGAGATGCCAGAGACTTGAATCCAAGCAATCAAAAAGATGGGATTGCCATTAATTGAGATGGGGAAGACTGGTAAAGGAAAAAGATTTTTCAGGAAATTATGCAGTCTATGTTAGATATTTCAAACTTGAAATGCCAATTACATACTCAAACAGAAAGGTTCATTAGGCACTTGGGTATGTAACTATGGAATTCAGAATGCAGAGAAATCTGTCAATGGGACTTAGAAATAAGAAGGAAGTTGGGGTGTGGGACTGGAGTCTCATCAGGATAGAGACAGTTGTGAAAGTCACTGAACTGGGTCAGGTCATCTAGGAAGTAAGCATATATTAGAAGAAACTCAGGTACGGAGACTTAAAGAAGTCCATATTTAAGGAAAGGAGAAAATAGTCCAATAAAAGGGACTAAGGAGAAGTGGCCAGTGAGGCAGGAAAAACAAACAAACAAAAAAGACCACTGTCCCAGCTAAACACAAGAAATGTTTCCAGGAGAAGATGGGACCAACTGCGCCAGTGTCGACAACAGACCATGAAATACAAGGCACAGGAATTAAGCACAAAGTCCTCATGCGAAGGTCATTGGTAAGCTTAATAAGTCATGCATTTGGGAGTGTATGGATAGAGGTATTATTTGACAGATGCAAAGAGAAAATGAAGAAAGTGTCTGGAAGACAGCAAAAATAAATAACTTTTTCAAGTATTTTCATTATAAAAGGAGCAGAGAAATAGAGCAGGGACCAGAGGTGAATGGTAAGTCACAGGATGTTTATTATTAAATAGCATCTTTTACGTCTTATTTAAGCAAAGATGGTAATGGCATACTGTAAAGAAATTACTTATGTTACAATTAAGGTAATAATTGCAGGAGGGAAGTCCCACAAAGGAACAGAACCTACTCTAGTGTTTCTCAAACTATCTGGTAATGGAAAACCAGGTTTTCCCTCAATCTGTCAAGAACCAATGCTTTCATGAATTTTAATGATTACTCTCCATTTCTGTACTGTCTTGTCACAGGCTAGTAGCAGTGTGACATTGTTCATGGTTTGTACTTTAAAGTAGTGCTGATCTAGAGCACAAGAAGCATAGACTTAAATAGAAAAAGGGCAGAATATATGGGCTCAGATGAGGACAGAATCGTAGGCTTCTGGGAGCAGGTGAAAACTGTCTTCATTTGGCTTCTATTTCCTCCGTGAAGGTAAGAGTCAGAGTACAAATGAGGAATAAAATGTTGAAGCACTGAAGAGCAAGAAGATGCAAAGTGGTCTAGAAAAGAGCACAGACTGATTAAGAAAATATAGTGGGATTGCCAAGTACTACTAAGGGTATCTTGAGATTTTTGGTCATGATTTTAAAGTTAGTCCAGCTGGTATTGCTGCATATTTTTTTTACTACTACACATGCCTTCTTGGATGCAAGTGTGGAACAGGAGAAGGGTATTTAATCAGGATCAGAGAAGGCTTGAAGAGAAAAAGAAAGCAGGGAGGAGAAAGTGTTATTTGGTAACATGTTTTACAGTCCTACTGCCAATGCTGTTGTACAAGCACTCATTGTTCACAGACTTACCTATTATAATAGCTCTCTAAATAAATTTCCTCCAACAATATATCGTGCATATTACAATCATATTAATCTTGCTGGATGATCTCCTTCAGCTAGGTCATTGTTCATTGTTAATCTTCCTAATTCATACAAATCCACATCCTCCCCACCCCCCAAAACACACACACACCAACGTATGTACAGACTCCAGAGGAATGGTCTTCCTGCTCCTGTATGTTATCTACATCTTGTATTCATGTGTTAAAATCATTTTCCAATTTAATGAAATTTATTGCATATCTATTATATAACAGTTATCATTACATTGTACATACAAGGGATAATAGTATAATTTTGCTTGTTTTATTTTTGATCAGTACGATGTTCTCTCCATTTTCTGAATTTTTATGGTTATTTACAGTTTACAACATTAATCTATATATTTTGAATATTTATTTCTGATGTATTCTCTAGCTATTTTATTTATTTAAATATTATCATCTCTTATTATGTAAGTTTTTCAAGGGCAAAGACAGTTGCTCTTTAGCATGGTGCTAAAGAGTACTTATTTAATAAATTTGTGATGTCTCCGTGACTTATTAGGACTTGGGAATTATAAGTCCTTGAAATAGTAGAAGTCACAAAATATCTAATGTTTATGTTCCTTTAGAAGATATTTACTAAACCAATTTGGGTATTGCTGTGACTTGTGTATTACTTGTCTCCCGAAAGGCTCGTGTGTTGAAGGTTTGGTCCCTAATGAAATGTTCAGAAGTGGGACATTTAGGAAGCAGTTGGATCATGAGGATGTTGAACTCATCAGGGATTAATTCACTGGTGGAGTCATAATTGAATGGATTGTTGAAAGGTGATGGAAACCATGGAACGTGGGGCCTGATTGAAAGAAGTGGGTCACTGGGGCTGTGACTTTAAAGGGAATATCTTGTCCTAGGCTCTTCCTCTCTCTGTCTCTTTCTGCTTCCCAGGAGCCATGAGGTGAGCAGCTTCCCCTGCCACATGTTCCTGCTGCCATTATGCTCTGCCTCGCCACTGATCCATTGGAATGCAGCCAGCCAATCATGCACTGAAACCTCTAAAACCATGAGCCAAAGTAAATCTTTCCTTCTTTAAGTTGATTTGCCTAGATACTTTGTCCTAATGACAAAAAGTAATTGACACAGAAGTGTTTTGCTTCAATTATCAGAAATTTGACTAACAGTGATTTAAACAAATAGGGCTTATTCTTTACTTATAAAAGTCTATAATTAAGTAACAGGTTTGTCCTTTGTTTTTCAGCAGAGGTGCTAGTTCTTCATTGTACACACTAACATAATTGAAACTGTATTCTGGGAACTTGATAGCCTAGTTTAAGACACCAAAAAAAATTAGGTTTGCTTCAATCCTGGATATGAATGCATGAAAATCTCTACTCCCATGGATTTGCCATTAGGTTCAAAGATTTTTAAGCTCTCCTTACTTGCGGTTCTCTCCAATGTTTTAATAATTAATAGCGTTTTTTAAAATTTAAAAAAGAGATGGAGGGATCATCTAGAACTAGATTGTGGATGGATGAGTGGGTTTCTAAGCTTTAGAATTTTCAAAATGCTAACATTCAGTTGATTCTACAAAGGAAGCATATAGTTGTCAACACATTTGTGTGATTTGTTTTTTCCAAAGATCATTTTATACAACAGAGGTTTAAAGAGAAAACCTGTCAGAGCATTGCTTTGCAGGGTTTTGTACACTCGGATGCCATTTCTGTTTAATACCTAAGGACTCAGGATCTTAAATAACTTGGCACATAATAAAACTACACTATTTATGCTCAACTTCATGACACCCTAGTCTTAAAGTTGAACTTATGAATAATTTTCTATTTCCCAGTTGATCTACACATGGGTTTTCAGCTCAGGTCTAGGCTATAGGTACACTGTATCCATATCTTACTCCTACATTTTCTCCCAAATCACTCACATAAATTAATGTGGAAATCATGACCATCTGAGATTTTCTATATAACTGATTTTTAGACTCTATTATTTATAATTTTCTTGGAGACTAAAATGTTTACAGTGTAAGATAACTTTCTGAAGATACACTGTTTCTTAATGAAATAGTAGAATCCTAGAAGGTGTATCAGAGGTCATTTGGTCTCACACTCAGCCAAAACAACACCTGAAGCATACAGAGCAGATGGCTGCCTAGCCCAATGGTCTTCAGCCAGACTAAAAGCTGAAGCCAAAATTTGCCAATGTCATCAACAAGGGGCCGCATTCAAAAAGAAATTATAGCTAGACAATTTATTAGAAAGAATAAACTCTTTGTTAGAGAACACCCAGATATCTCTATTGTGCCATTTTATTTTACCTTTTCAAAACATATTAATTTAAATCATATATCAATCATATATATATATATCAGTTGTTAATCTTCCTTTTTAATTTTCACTTAAAAGTCTGCTGATAAAATTATAAGAAGTGACATATAGCCTAAAGGCCAAAGATGATCCACAAATGGTTTTGTAACACTACAGAAGCAGTATTTGGAAAAGACTTAATAAAATAATTTAAATGAGTGTTCCCTTTACTTCTTGTTAGAGTTTATTTCCAGGCAAGCCTGGGTTAGTCTCAATCAGTTTGAAGCAGAAATGGAAATCAACTGGCTACAATGCTGCATATGCTTTCTCAGCCCAGAGAATGAAGAGATAAAACAAGGAATCTATGTGCATTGTACTTAATGTACATCCTAACTTATATCCAAGTCCTGCCCTATCCTACAGAATGGCCCAGTAGGGTGCCAATTAGCTATTTGTTTGTGGTGATTGGATAATTCAGAAGCTGATTCAAAGCATTGTATAATGTAAAATTATCATCTGTGGTGAAAGGATAGTTATTGCAGTTTCCAAAATTCCCATATTAAAAGAGACAGCAAAACCAAAACCAATTGACACTTACAACAGAACTAAATAACAAAGCATTCCTATTGACCTCAAAATAAGTGAATAAGAACAAATCACCAACAACCACAAAAAGTATGTGCTATGCCTCTGTTCAGGAGAAAGCAGAAGGAAACAATAGCTCTCTTAAGGACCCCATATTTGGATAATCTATATTGCTTGTACTCTCTCTACAACAAAATTAGAGATAAGGGCAAAATAGTTTCTGCTGGGTATTGAGGGGGGTGAGCGGGAGGGGGTGGAGTGGGTGGTAAGGGAGGGGGTGGGGGCAGGGGGGAGAAATGAACCAAGCCTTGTATGCACATATGAATAATAAAAGAAAAATGAAAAAAAAATATCAAATAAATATCATTGGAAAGTGCACTGAGCCAAAATGACAGAACATCTAAAACTGTGAAGAGTTTTGCCCAATTCAGTCATGGGTGAATGTAGAGTCTGCAGCCACGCAGACAGTTGGCTGCACTTTGGAACCTGTGAATTCTCAAGAATGACCTAGAAGACTTCTTTCAAGGACTTTCCACAGACTGAGAAGAAACTGTTGAGAGAGGAATAAAAAATGAGCAAGACAGGAACACCTGAAATAAAGAATGGGAAGGTTTGGATAAAAAGTCAGTAAGAAAACAAAATCAAGAAATCTCAGAAAACTATCTGAATCAAGCCTCTGTCTGTGGTTTCAGGAAAACTAAATTCACATAAATATGAGCAAGAGGAAAGTAGTAAGCCCTACCTAGAGTGCATGGAAAATCACTACAAGAAAATAAGAAGCAGGAAAACACTCCAGGAAGCAAAGATAGTATGACACAAAAACATACTTGAACATGGACAAAGTTTCAGCATACTTTCCAAAAATGAGCTAACATACATTAATAAAATAACATACACTATAATAGCATAAATAGAAATTAGAAAAACTCAGATATGAAATGATATCTGAGTTTCTTGATATCTCAAGAAAGAATTAGAAATACAAAGTCTTTTGATATGAAGACAAACAAGAAGTAACAAAAATAAAAAAGGTGATGGCTTATGAGAAATATAAAATAAGATAAGAGAATTGAAATAAGTTGGAGGGATAACAAGATCTTGGAAGTGGGACATATTGATGTTAACAGAAAATCCAACCTACAAATAGTAAGACTCTTGTAGAAGAAAACCAAAGCAAGGGAACCAAACACTGAACTAAAATCAATAATTCAAGAAACTTTTCCAAAATAAGATTTTAACAAACATCTGAAACTACACATTGAAACATTATACTGCATAGCTGAGAATATTGAAACAAAAATACGTAAGATCAACAGCCTTTACACAGTTACTGGTATAAGGTTAACTGGGAGTTAAAAGAGAGAGTATGTAGTATAATTTCTATCTGTGCCATCAATATATAAACAGTACAAATCTAAAACATGGGGAGGGCATATACAAAACAAATTTTAACTCATACACAACAGATTTCAAAGATTTAGTACAAAAAAGAGAATGTAAAATATTTCAATAATTACAATGATCACATGTTGAGATAATATTTTTGATGTATTAGATTAATTATACATATAGCACAAGATATTTTCACTGCTGTTATTTATTTTTAATTTTATCATTAATAGTACAAAAGAGTTGCACTGAGAAATTCATAGAAACATACAGTGTACTCTGAACAAGTTTACCCCTCCATTGTATTCCCCTAACCCCTTTCCTTCTTCCCCTCTTTTCAAACAGTAACACAGGCTGTGGAAATTTTATTTTCAAGTGTATTTAAACTTTTTTGACATGGCTGCAAGAATATTCATTAGTACATATATGTCACTTTGAGGGCTCATATTATTTCTGCCAGGCAGCACTGATTATGTCACTTTGTAATCCCCAAAGCCTTACTAGAACTAGTCACTGAGCATCAATAATTGCTAAAGCGAAGGGAGAGGAAATTTTAGGCTTAGACATTGTGCATCTCCTGATGAAAGAACACAACACTATCTATTGTTTCATCAAAAGGATGCAAACAGAGTATGATTGAGTCCCAAGAACCACATTAAGCCCAGGAGTTCGAAATCAGCCTGGGCAACACAGCAAGATCCCATCTCAAAATAGCAATAACAACAAAATTCCTAGATCCAATACTCATTTGTAGGACAGAGGAACAATGTGTTGAATGGAACCATGAGTGGAATAGTACTCGGCACAATGCATTTCCTATCCATTTTACAAACTGGAAAAATTACTGAAGAAATACGTGAAATGAATAGGGTAAGAAAGTATAAACAAAAATTAAAATAAGAGAAAAAATGAATTAGAAAATCATTTGATTATGCCAAAACACAAAGCAAGAAAAGGATAATAAAAGGAAGCAGAGTAGTTGAAACATATTAAAAACAAAAAGCAAGATGTAATCAATTATTAAATTGATTTAAATCATTGTACATTACAATGATTAAATGTACATGGACTAAACACTCCAAATGAAAGGTTAATATTGTCTGTTTTAAGAAAGACTCAATTAAGTTCAGTTTTCAAAAGACAGTCTTCTAAGGCGGCATTTAGGATGACAAAGATACGTCATACAAATACTAACCAAAAGAAAACAAGTTGGGCTTATGTTAACAACAGTGGAGTAAGGTAGAAATATTACTAACGCATACATGTTCATAAAATGACATGCACAAAAATTTTCAAAGCAGCTCTATTCATTATATTCAGAAATTGAAAACGATGCAAATATCCATCAAGAGTAGAGAAAAATCAGTGTACTGTGCCCTCCTCATAGCCTCCTCCAAGGTGATCAACACTACAACTTCTAACAGTATGGGTTAACTTTCCCCAACTTTTAATTTTATATAATTAGAACCATACAGCTGAAATATTTTCTGAGATTCTTCCACATTATTGGATACAGTTATAATTCATTATTATTTCTGTAAAGACTTCCATTATGTGACTGTACCACACTTATTTATCCATTCTCCTGTTGACCTACTGTGATGAGCCCATTTGGATAGTTTAGTGCTGTGCATTACAGGGTTCTCATGCTCCAAGGAGACTGCCTGTGTCTGGGTGTCCATATGCGCATTGCTGTTAAGTACATCCTAAAGAGTGGCATTGTGGGCTTTATTCTGTCAAAATAAATAACTGCCAAATATCTTTCCATAATCCTCAAATTTATCCTCCCACTCAGCAACATATGAGGATCCTATTTACTCCATGTCTTTACCAATGCTTTTTCATTTTAGGCAAAACTATATGGCATTGTGGATTCATTGCATTCTTCATAAATAATCAAGATAATCATATTTTTATTGGCCTGTGACTATTCTTGTTAGTGAAGTGCCTGGTGAAGTATTTTCTCATTTTTCTAATGGACTATCTGCTTTTTTAAATTACTTTTTGAAAAGTCATTTTCTTTTTTGTATATTTTGAGATTACGTTATCCCTTTCTATCTTACCTTTGTACTCTTTCAAAAGTATCTTTTGGCTGGATGTGGTGGTGCATGCTTGTAATCACAGTCTGAGGACAGCCTGGGCAAAAGTATGAGTCTCCATCTGAAAATAACTCAGGCAAAACTATACTGGGTATGTGGCTCAAGTGGAAGAGTGCTTGTCTAACAAGTATGAGGCCCTGAGTTCAAACCCTAGTACTTCCCCCAAAATAAAAGAACAGCAATAGCTAACTTTAATACAGTCTTTTGTGCATTAAAAAAAAAAAACTTTTCTCATGGGAACCCTTTTACATTGTTGGTGAGAATGTAAATTAATACAGCCATTATGGAAAAAAGTTTAGAGGTTCCACAAAAGAATTAAAAATAGAGCTAACATATGATCCAGCAATTCTGCTTTTGAGTACATATTCAAAAGAAATAAAAATTATAATATCAAAGAGACAACTGAACTCTCATTGTCTTGATTTGTGGCAATCAATTCATAATATGTAAATATCAAAACTTTGTGCTGGACACTGGTGGGTCATGCCTGTAATCCTAGCTACTCAGGAGGCAGAGATCAAGAGGATTGCAGTTCAAAGCCAGCCCAGGCAAATAGTCTATAAGACCCTATCTCAAGAAAACACATCACAGAAAAGGGCTGGTGGAGTGGCTCAAGGTGTAGGTCCTGAGTTCAAGTCCCATTACCAAAAAGAAAAAGGAAAAAACCCTTATGTCGTACACCTTAAATATATATAATTTTATTTTAAACCTCAATAAAGTTGAAAAAAGGAATAACACTAACTCATTGCCAACCATCTTTTAATTTGTTGTGCTATACTAAATCCCTAAGCATTAACACATTGTGTATTTTTTCCTTATCAATTCATTGCCAATTTTGCTCATAACACTGAATTTTTTTTTCTTTCTCTTTCAGTTTTGAATACAAATCAAATGACTTCCCAAACCACAGGGACAGGAGTGCTCTCTTTTATCTCTCTCTCCCACATTTTATGTTTAAATCAGTCTCAGAATGAAATGGCCAATAGAGAACTCTAAATGTTTACACTAAGGTGCCAATTTGGCCTGCCTCACTCAAAGGTAATAGCCTGGTCCCTCATCCCTTCCTGTAAGAGGAAAACACCTGCAAACTAGCCTACAATGATGTAGGAGGATGATACATGTGCTACAGTCTCAGAGCTTAGGACAGAAGTTATGCAAGTTCACTTTATAACTTGTAGGTAAAGAAATGCATTCATGAGCAAGGGTTTTTAAGTATCAAGAATAAATGCATAGCTTTTCTCAATTTAAGACCTTTCAAATCTTTCTTTTATCTCATTTGCCTACTTCATGGGATTTTTTTTCTGAGATCAGTGTGATAAAGGATATGGAAATGCTTCCTAAACAGTTCAGCAGTTACAGTGACAGTGGATGCTGTGATTTACAATGAATATGCTTAATAAATTTCAGCATCATTTAAACTACAATTAACATCTTATCTCTGCCTCTTTTTTATTTATTTATTTATTTATTTATTTATTTATTTATTTATTTGTGTTTTGAGTCAGGGTCTTGCTCTGTAGCCCAAGCTGGCCTCAGACTTGCCATCCTCTGTCTTCACCTCTCCAGTGCTGGGATTACAGGTGTGTGCCACTATGCCCAGCTCCATCTGCCACTTATCTGAATGAAGGAAAGTGAAAACTCATGTAGTTCCCAATCGCTTAATCAAAAAATAGTAATACTATCTAACTGACAATGTTATTGTAAAGATTAAATTAGACAATGCTTAGCATGGTAGCTGACTAAAGTAGGTTAAAGGTCAATTATGATTTCTTTTTTTTAGGCAATCCTGGAGTTTGAACTCAAGGCCTCATGCTTGCTAGGCAGATGCTCTACAACTTGAGCCACTCCACCAGCCCTTTTCTGTGTTGGGTGTTTTCAAGATCGGGTCTTAGGAACGATTGCCCAGACTGGCCTCAAACTGCAACCTTCCTAATCTCTGACTCTGGAGTAGCTAGAATTGCAGGGGTGAGCCACCAGCCCCCAACTGATTATTATTTTCTTATAAGACAGAACTTTGGGTGAACAAGATGGAGGCCAAAAATTCTTGATTCCCAATAATGGTAAATTTCTTTTAGAAGAGAAAAAGCAACGAATTATTTTTGTGCCCACAATAAATATTTTCATCTTTATTATTGATATCAATCACTTCTTTTCTATCTATTATCCATGGTTTTTTCACATGATTCAAAACAAAATCATTAATCAAAACAGAACTAAAACTTCTGGAAATTTTCATTTTCAGACATCGTGAAATGAATAGAGTTTTAACACAAAACAACCTTAAATTCCATAAACTTTACAAATGCTATGATATGTCCTATTTCTTCTTACCTTCATGAAGTATGCTCATTCAAGTACGTTCTTTATGTCCCCCTGCTAAGTAACTAAAGCCCTCACTTTGGTGTAAGTACTATGTGAGCTGGACTTCTCCACTTATGCCTTAGTTTCCTTATTTATAAAACAAGATAAAATTACTATTGCTCAGATTTATCATTTAAGAACTTCAGGTAAAGAATTTCTTTATATAAATATATGCAGAATCTAATATGATACCCAGTACATAGTAAATGTACACTAAATAATGACTGTTAATCTCACTGATGTCAAACCATGAATCTCCCAAATCTTAAAGCAGTTTGAAGGTCAGCATTCTGAACATAGTTTACAACACTAAGGGATTTTGAAAACATTTTACTTCAATTCAGTTTCTAAACATCAGGCAGTGATGGTCACAGCTCAAGTTCTGAAGTCAGACTGGCTGCCCATTAGCTGTACATCCTTTTTTCCCCATGCCTCAGTTTCTTTGTATGTAAAATGGTGACAATAAAGCCAATTTGAAATTCAGTGAGCCACAATTTGTAAAGCAATTAATATAGTGCTTGTCATATAGTAACCTCTATTTCAGTGTTTAACTAAAAATAAATAGTATATATGTCATTTGGAACTTCATATTTTCTTTACCAATTTGTTTCTTCTAAGAAAAAGGTCAGACTTTTTAGTGTTCCTTGAGGTTCCAATTAAGTTTAACTTAGTGTTATATATATATCTCACCAATAGATTAATTCACTTAGCAAGACATTATTAAACACAAGATGTCTTAGGGCCTATGTATCTCTTGAGGGTTCTGAGACATGTAGATAAGAACTTTCAATATGATAATGTTTGTGCTCTACAAAGTAGGTTGATCTATGATGTTCCTTGTTCTTTCAACTTGCTTTTGATTTTCACTTTTAGTGCTAAGGATAATTTACAATGAGAGTTTAACATCTGCAAAAGAAAATGAAGATATTTTATTGGCTCTAAGAATGCAAAAGGAATGGAAAAAATCATTGAGAGTAGTCTTGATAGATATGAAAATGTTTTGTTTCTCTTTATGGATTATGACAAGCTACAAGGAACACTTTTTGTGATAGACATAAGATAGATAAACAGAAATGCTTCCTTCTTGAAAGATGTCTGTACAATCTAAAACAATTAATCTTGCTGGAGTAAGTCAGCTGTAATGGTACTGCCTGGCATGAGCCATTCATCACAGCCCACCAATCCATCATACAGAACCTGTCATACTAGCCTGCCAGTCCTGATGCATGCCTGGATTCCTAGGAATCTGTGTAAGACAGAGTAAGCCCTGGGAAGTTATTTATGTTTGTTTTAAGCAGGAGAATCCGAAGCTATTCATATCCAATGCTATTGATTCTAATGAAGATGTCAACACAAAACTACCTCCTCTCCTGATACAAAGCTCATCTATATTGACAAATAAAGTCTGGCAATGTGTCCGCCTCTCAAATTCAAAAGTCTAGGCATGATAGAACATCCTTATCAGCATATGCAAATTTTGTGGTATCTTTCATTTAAAAAATAATAAAACCCTTATTAGCACTGTCATTCCCCTACATTTTTTTCTTACTCTTTTGCTAAGATTTACACTGTTCTCTGAAATAACTCATGTAAGGGTCACCAAGGACATGGTTATTGCCATGCTCCCAAACCAAACATTAGCTACTCTCTCTCTCTCTCTCTTCTCTCTCTCTCTCTCTCTCTCTCTCTCTCTCTCTCTCTCTCACAAACACACACACACACACACACACAAACATTTCCTTTACTTCCTTTTCTCCAAGAAAAACAATTGGTTTTCTTCCTACTTTATGGCCATTTTTAAATCTCTTTTAGTTTCTTGTCCTTTTTAATGGTTAGGGGTTGGCATGCTTCCAACTCAGCCTCTTCTCTTTTCTACTCTTTATCCCCAGGTTATCTCATCATGTCCAATGGCTTTATATACCATCAATGCGAAACAGATTCTACAATTTGACAGCCTCAACTTGGCTGTCTCCCAAACTCCATCTGTTTATATTCAACTGCACACTCGATGACCCCACTTGAATGCCTAAGAAGCATCTATGCTTAACACATCCAAATTAGAATTCTTGATAGTCCCCCAAACATGCACCCTGTTACTAATATCTACAAAATTATCCTCAGCACATTTGCTATATGATCCTCTTATGCTCATTACATTCCCTATATAATCGACCAAAAGTCCTGTTGAATTTAAGTCTAACTACTTATTATCACTTCTACCACTTCTTCCCCATTCTAGCTATTATCACATCTCACTTTGACAACTTCAAGAGCCCCCAACTGCTCTCCCTACATTCTCCCTGTCTTTTAGCACACTCTTCATCCATATTTACTTTTTGAAAATATATTTCATGACTTTCCCTTGCTTAAAACATTTTACTGGTCCCCTTTTGCACTGGAATCAGTTCCAATTTCTTCCCCACAGACCTCAAAGCTCTGTGAAGTCTGCCCTCTGCCTAACTCTTTAACGCCATCTCCTTCCATCTCTCTCACTTCTTTTCAGCCTTACTGGCTTCCTTGATGATCCTCAAATATTTTTCTACCCTGTGACCTTGTACTTGTTGAATTTTCTTTGGACACACTTCCCTCAATGTGAATCTCTTCTTAGCTAGTAACCTAGTCAAATTTCCCTTTCTTGGAAGGATTTCCCCAATCACATGCCTTCCTCCCATCTTTCTTTATGCCACTCTCATGATTTTTATAGCATTTACCAACAATTTATATTACATTTTAATATTTGTTCATTATCTACCTCCCCCAATAAGATGTCTGTTCCATGAGAACAGACACTTAATCTCTATTCATCACCTGTATCTCCTTCATTCTTAGAGGAGTACCTGGTACATTGTAGATTCTCAATAAAGTTGAATGAATGGGTTTTTAAAAATGCAGTACTAGGGATTGAGCCCAGTGTTTCACACATGCTAAGCATATGCTCCACCACTGATTTATATACCCATCCCTGAATGTGGATTTTTTTTTAAATGAAAGAAATAGAAGAAATAATTTCATAAGAACCCCTGTTGTTTGGGGTTGCTCTGGTTCCAAATCATTAAGTTTTGTCTTCCTAAGAACTATTTGGAGTTGCAATTTTCCATGAAATGGATGTATGGAAGATAAAATTAGACTGAACAGGCTAGAAAACTGGAGTGCAGGGCATAAGAAATTCTATAAAAAGCAGTGAAGAAGGTGACCAGAAAAACCTAGAAAAAAAAAACTCCTAAGTGGATAATGATCTAGTAATGATATTTCCTGTGGTTAGCTCCCAAGCTAGATAAGCACACCATTCACTTCTGGACCTATGATGATGAGCTATTAAAATATCTAAGGACAGTTTCAAAAACCATTACAAATCTCTGCAACCCTGAGCTTTTTCATTCTGATTTTCAATGCTTTCTAAGCCACATCCTCATCTAAATTGTAGGCTTTAAGATTCTAGACTCAAGTTTCACCCTACACGCCATAGTTGGTCTTGAACTCCCTCCTACCCTTTACTTGACTTGCAGCCTCAGCACTCTCTGGCCTATGAACTTCTGAGAATCTTCTTGCCTTCTGTTCTGCCTTAGAGAACCAAAACTGGGGTCAGTTAGGCATGGTGATTCACACCTATAATCCCAACATTCAGTAGGCTGAGGCAGGAGATTTACAAGTTCAAGGCCAGCCTGGGCTACATAGAGAGTTGTAGGCCAGGGATGCTGAAGCAAGGGAATCATGAGTTCTTGACCAGCCTGGGCTTCAGGGTGAGACCCTATCTCAAAAATCCCAAAAATTTGTAGCTGTGAGTATGGCTCAGGTGGTAGAGCACTTGCCTAGCAAGCTGAGACTCCAAGTTCAAACTCCAGTACTGCAAAAACAAAAACAAAACAATGAGAGTTGTAGGCCAGCTCAAAATGAGAGAGAGGGAGAGGAGAGAGAGAGAGAGAGAGAGAGAGAGAGAGAGAGAGAGAGAGAGAGAGAGAGAGAGAGAGAAGAAGAAGAAGAAGAAGAAGAAGAAGAAGAAGAAGAAGAAGAAGAAGAAGAAAGAAGAAGAAAAAAGAGGAGGAGGAGAAAGAGAAAAAGAAAGAGGTAGCTTGGTGGTACATGCTTGCCTAGCATGTGTGAGACCCTGGGTTCGATCCCACACCAAAAAAAAAAAGACAAAAAAAAAAAAGAAAGAAAATAATTTAAGCTGGGGCCTAATGACCCAGGTAGCCCTCACTAGGCTACACTCTTCAGGCCCTGATTGCCTGGAGAATGAGGGATTATGAGAGATTTTAAAAAGTAAACTTCTACATAAAAGAAATTGGCATTTTTTGCATTTTTATTGATTAATTAAATGAAATAATGCATGCTAAGTGCTTAGCTCACTATCGAGCGCATGCTGTGATTATTAGTATACTACTGTAAACTCCCTTAGGAACAGAAGCTATCAGGTTCAGTTGATGAATTTAATGTTTCAAAGTGTGCTAAGGAAGTCTTAGTTACTTTTCACAAATGGAGTTGATCTTTCTTTATTCCTGAAGATTCCACTAAATTTTCCTTTTCACATAGTCATTTAGCTTAAAGCATTTTTAATTTTTATTTTTAAGCTACTTCCAAGTTTTTATTAGCATAAATTAATTGTACAAAAGCATTTCACTGTGATATTTATAAAAAATATATAATGTACTTTGACAAACTCATTCCACTTATGTTACTCTTTCTGAGCCACTGTCCCTTCTTCCCCCTCCTTTATAACTGTTTTTAGTGGACTTCATTGTGCTATTTTCATACATATATGTATTTCTATAATATTTATACACACACACAAGTCACCCTCTCCTTTTCCTCTCTTTCCACCTTCTGGTTCCTCTTCCCCAAAAAGTTGCCCCTTTATAATCATGTCATATGTTTTTTAGTTCTATATTCAGCAAAGGCATGTGATATTAGTCTTTTTGAGCTTGGCTTATTGTGCTTAACATGATGATATCCAGTTCCATTTTCCTGCAAATGACATAATTTCATTCTTCTTTATGGCTGAATAATATATCCTTTAAAATTAATGTTTGGAGCATTTCTTTAAAAATTGCTCAAATCCTTATTTTCAAAAGCTATGTTAGAATGTTTAAGTGGAATAGTAAATTTTTAAATTTTATCTTAGAAACATATCATAATGGTAGGAACATTAGCAATTATCCCAACTGAGTGCACCAAATATTATTTTACCAAGAATCAGATAGCTAATAAATGCCAAGGGAAGAAGACAATAAACAAAGTACTAATTGAAAAGTTAGGCAATGTATTTTTTGTTCATTCAACAGACATGTATTGATACCTAGGGCATAGCACTATTGGAAGTAGCCCAAGCAGTTGGTGGGACATAATTTAACTTGTCTCACTGAGAAGAAAATAAGCATATGAAAAATGCAGTGGTGAACAAGACAGAACTGATATTTGCTCTCATGAGGTTTATAGTTTGATGGTAAGCAAATGAGCCAGGAGCAAGCAATGAAACATATACAAAAAGGGAAAAGATAATCTGGAAGATTAAATTACTCCCTAATCCTCCATTTTTCAATTGGTGCATGCGAAAGAAAGACACTAGTCCCATATTTTCTGTCTTACTTTTCCCTTTTTGAAACTGACAATTTGTTAAGGTCTTAGATAATTACAGAAAAGAAACACTATTGCCGTGATTTCTTCATCTTCTTAAAAACTGCTAAAGATACCTTCTAGATAACCATGCAGTCAGTCTCTTCCCAACAAAGACCATGACATGAAAGTCAGTGGAGGGGGCTGGAAGTCTTCAGAAGCTGAGAACATCTTTTTCAGTTGGTTGTGCTCCGGAGTTTTCTTTCAACCACTTATACATCTCAGGAAAACTTACAACAACCTCAGACTACTACCCACTGATTTCCAACTTGACCCAGCTCCAGAAAATGACACGTTTAAGTGCTAAAGCTTGTTCATGAACAAGGGAGATTCCATTTTGAATAGATCCTCAAACAACTCAAAGCCCAATTCTTATCTCTTATTAGAAGTAGCACAAGGAGTTGTAAGCTGCCCTTCTTCATGGTAAATACTACACAGATTAGTGGCTACCCAAGCCTAATGACTCCTGTAATATCTATGGTTTAGTTACCATGTAGCCAATAGTTCTACTGAATCCCTAAAATATATTTCATGTTCTACACTAACAATGGAACTCCAAAGTAGATTAACATTCACTAATATATTTGGGATAAAATATCTAACACATACAAAATATCTTCTAAATCTTGACGATAGACAGTATATCAATCAAAATAGAATGAAATAGAAAATATAATCTGAACAGGGAACATCTAATATAAGGATTACAAACCATAAACTATGGAGGGGGTAAGGAAATTAAGACATTATCTGGGACTGAGGGAGAATACCCATTGAAGGAATAAATTTGGATGGAGGCCCTCTCTCCATGTCTGTAATTCAGACTTAAATGGAAAAGGTGTTAAAACACACTGGATAGCCAAGAAGTTCACTGGGTTTCTCTAGGCCAGTCTGATTCACAATTGCTGGGTAACAAGGAACACCCCTCCATAGTGCAAGTAGCTGAAATTGGCATGCAGGTAGTTGCAGCCAGAATTGGGAAGCCAGAAATATCCTTCCAGGGTGCAGATGGATTGGAACTGGCAGACAGAGGACTACAACTGGAACTGACACGAAAAAAATGCTCCTCCAAGGTTCAGGGCCACAACTGTGAAGTTGCCTGTTGTAGTGCCTACAAGCCTTGCTGGGAGTTCACTCAAGGGGGTGCTGATAACACTTGAAAGGAAGCCACCCACAGAATTGCCACTGAAACTCAATGGGTATGAGTACCATTAGACATCTCCCATATGTGCTACTGGCAGCCATGCATTAGGAGCAAGGAGAAGCATCTGGAAGCACATTAGATCCAGGAAGAAAAGCCCCACTGTCCTCAATGTTCCTCCAGTGCCCTCTACTGACAAAGTATGACATCATGCCAACTGCAAAGGAGAAATGTTTACAGGGCCTATCTCCATTATTACAAAACATGTAATGAGTGGATTTGGAGCTGAAAGCCAATAAAGTGATAAGCAGACCACTCCTCTGGCTACTCAGTTTCCATGCTCACCCTTCTAACACATTTTAACTTCCATGCAATAAGTTTCCACCTAACAAGATTCAGCTATCCTATGTCCAAGTAATGAAGTTCTTGCCCTTCCCCCAGAATGAAGAGAAGCATAGTCCCAGTAGTCATTGCATCCATTTATGACTATATTGATAATTCCACATGTTCTGTCATCATTCCACTGAATATGCTGTTATCTAAATACTAAGTTATAAAATTAACATCCACAAACTAGTGTATAAAAATAAATGGGAAGAAGAAAAAAATATTACAAAGAGACTATTTGCAAAAACACTGTGGTCTTTATTCCAGCAACTGGCCATGAGACTGTAGTTGACACTGATTATTTCCTTTTTCCACTATCCTTTCCATATTTGCCTCGTGTTACCCACAACCTCAACTGGTTTAGGGTCCTTTACCTGATGGAGAAATCCAAATATTCACTCCCAAAGAGTCTGAGTCCTCAATCATCCTGCCTTTTGTTACTGTTGCTGCAGTTTTTGTTTGACTTTTACTATTGGGCATGAAGGACTAAGAGGCACCTCAGAGAATACATTATATTTCCAACATTCTACTCCTTAATCCCTATTGTTGATTCCCCCTTGATAATTGGAATCAACTACTCCCACCAGACAAGTAACTCCTTGTTTTTCTTTTGACTTTTTTTTCAGGGGCATAAGGAATTCAAAATGATGAAGTGGCAATTTCATTTTCCAATCCAGTAGAAACACTATTGTGTACAGTGATGGCTCCTCACCTTATACCCCACCCTCCTTGGTGACAAAGATCTACACAGAAGTAGAACTCAAACTTTAAGGGTCAGGAAGCAAAAATTCTGTGAGTTGGTTATTACATGTTATTTTCAGAATCTTCCAGTTCTACCCCTTGATTTCAAGACCTACATATTTTGGCTACAGAAAAGACATTGGTCTCTTTTTCAAAGCATATGCCTCATCCTGTAAAACAGAACTCCATTCTCTCGGAGTACTATCTCCCAACTCAGACCATAATTGACTAGTCTCATAAGACATGCCACTTTTCAAAAGCCAGAGACTGAGTGATGGGGAATGTGTGAGGCTAAC
The DNA here is from genome assembly GCF_047511655.1 of Castor canadensis. NCBI lineage: Eukaryota > Metazoa > Chordata > Mammalia > Rodentia > Castoridae > Castor > Castor canadensis. The sequence goes on from NC_133394.1 coordinate 89,501,682, forward strand.
TTATTCTATCAACATGAGTCCACTGCCACATTTCTGCTTTGAAACAACATCCTTGATCAGGCACTATTCTTTGTGGAATGCAATGAAGTGAAAAGATGTTCTGTGAGTTCAATACTGGTGGAAGCATTACAGTCAGAAAAGCCAAATCTATGTTCATAATATATTTACTCAAAATCTCTGCCTCCATATGATGTAACACATCCATTACATCATAGGACCAGCAAGGTTTAACAGGTATCTCCTAGAAATGGTGCTATGTTGGGGCCTCAGTGTTTCTCCACTGTTAGGAGACTAAAGACTCAACAGTAGTGTTAGCAAGGTCAGCCTGAGTGAGTGGACATCATGATGTTGAGCCTCTGTATAGCCTCCAGCCTTACATCATGGCTACTTCCTCTATAGGTCCATTGAACAAGCAATGAAGGTGACAAAACACTACAGAACATGTCATCTCATTTACCTTATTATTAAGAGGGATGTCTATTGGTGGGCATTAACATGTAAAACAAATATCTTAACAGTTTGTTTCCATTAACGTACTTATTCCCAGACTTCCCTGTCACCAACTTCCAGGCATATTCTTTCCAAGACTTTGATCATCCAGCTAAGCCATTAACAACTGCACATGAATTAGTGTACAACTTACTAAGGCACAGTTGACATCCAAAATAGTTATGTTAGTGTAATGTTAATGATGCATGCAAATTGGATTTCTATAAAATGAATAACACATCATATTCAATCCAGCTATGAGACTCCCTAGATTCATTTGGTACTACTTTGCCTACTTGCTAAATTGAATCCTTGCAGCTGTCACTATCACCTTTCAACTTAATACTTACAACACTCTCAATCTTCCCCAGAGTGAGGTCTCCACTTAGACACAATTCTATGACTCTTGCCACAGGAGAAATCCCAACAAATTTACCTGGTTCCTGTCTACCTCAATAAATCACACCATTGAATGTGTGACTCCAGCACATGTCAAGTGGAGTTGACATCATAATCCAAAAGTATAATGACATCGGTGTCTACCACATGAACTTTGACCAAGAGGGACAGAGGAGAATAGTAGGATCTAGAAAATAAAGCTATTAATTAAAAATCAAGGCAACTAGATGGGCATGGTGGTGTGTAGTAGTAATCCCAGCACTTGGGAGAATGAGGTAAGAGGATCATGAGTTAGAGATCGGCCTGGGCTACATAGTGAGACCTTGCTCAAAAATAAATAACTGAATAAATAAATATCTAAAATAAAGCCATTCCTTCCCTCCTGCTGCTCATTCTAAGGTACAGGGATTCAGAGCTCCTCTCAGGAAACATCCCTCATGGCAGCTGGCATGTTTTTTTTTGTGAACCTGTAGTCAACTAGATTACAAATTATTTTTATTTGCTTTCCTTCCTCCCTATATCACTTGCTTATTTCCTTCACTCTTATTACCATGGAATTTACTCAATAAAGCATTAGCACATACTCTTTGTTTCAAGTTCTATTTTCTAGGTAACCTGGGCTGATATACATTGCATATACTCTACAGGATTTTTAAAAAGGGGAAATGTGATGAATCGTGTGTATTTTTTTAGTGTCTTTCCCTATATTCTCTATTCATTATATTGATTTTCCATAAACTTCATTTAATGTACGACCATTCAAATTGTAGTTTGGATTCTCATTCCACAATTTACTTCAATTTTTAAGGCATAATAATTTTTAAATTATAACATACCTTCCTGTCAGAGGAAGCGATTTACATAAAATCTAAGTTAAATTACAGGATTATCATAGGTTTTGTTTTTAATTCAGAAACTGATTTTTAACAATCAAAATAATGGGTCTTTATGGCATTTAACAAAAGAACCGCTCTTCGAAAGTATTCCCAATGGTCTGACCCACTGGTATTTATTGGATAGCCAAAGACAATGCTCAAATTGTGCGTCTTTTGGCCAACAAATAGAAAACCCAGATGCCAAGGTGCAAAAGATTTGTTCTTTGGTAGTAGCTACAGCAGCTGTCCTTTTGGCATATTCTTTAGAAAGCGCTGAAGTTGCCTAGGATACAGACTTCATCAACTGGGATCCTGCAGAGCCTCTAAAAGACTTTTTTTAAACTGCGAAGCCCACATAGACATTAAATTAGCAATACAGCTTCTGTGTGTGTGTATGTGTATAAAATCAATTGATTTGCATATCTGTAGACAAGGATCTTCAGGGCATGTAATGAATAATACAAAGTATGGGATCAAATACACTGCAAATATTTCTTTGTGCCAAAAAAAATGTGATCTACACCATGAATTTTGAAAGTAAAGTTTTGAGGACTACGTTCTTTTTATTACTAGTGTTTGAATTCAGGGCCTCTCCTCTGCTAGCTGCTAGGCAGACACTCTACAACTTGAGCCACAACTCCAGCCCTTTTTACTTCAGTTATTTTTTCAAATGGGGTCTTGCACTTTTTGCCCTGGCCATCCTCAGACTGAAATCCTCCTATCTATGCCTCCAGCACAGCTGGGATTATAGTAGTATTCCACTACACCCAGCCAAGGACCATATTCTTTTTTATTTTTATCATATTATTGTTGTACCAGGGTTACATTGTGAAATTTACAAAAGTGCTTACAATGTATCTTAGTTACATTTACTTCCTCCATCATTCTCCTTTATCCCCCTTCTGCTCCCCATTCATGGAACAAGTCTCATTTTTCCATTTTCATACATGAATACATAATATTTCCACCATATTCACCTCCTACACCCTTTCTTATACCCCCCACTGGTAAGGATCATATTCTTGAACCAGATTTCCTAATGCTTAGACCTAAGTTTCTACACTACTCTCTAATGATTATAAAAATTGCCCTCAGTGATGCTAATATTTGAACAGGCAAATAGAAATCAGAATCATACAATTCTAACCATAATATACTATCAAAAGCTGTGAAATAAAGAGAATTGCCTACTTAAGTAAAAGGCTATTAGTTTCACTGTTCAGATCATTGAATTCTATATCTCAAATGGGTTTATATTGTACCTTCATAAAATGTTTTTAAAAAGAAGTGTCAGGTGCCAGTGGCTCATGCCTAAAATTCTAGCTACTTGGGAGGCTGAGATTAGGAAGACCTCACTTTGAGGCCAGCCCGGGGAAAAAGTTCATGACCCTATCTCTCTATCTCAACCAAGAGCTGGGCACAGTGGGAAGTGTAAAGTAGGAGGATCATGATCCACTAAGTAAGGAGAAGGAGGAGAAGTTTAGATTATCATCAAGAGCACACACATGGGTGTATGTACATGCTCACACACATGTGCTTGTACCCTCCTCCAAAGGCTAACATGCCACATGTATGTCCCACGCACTAAAAACTTGTTATCTCCAAAAAACCAACTGCATATACATATAACTGTGGGATGAGCAGGATGTGGCTATCTTCCCCTATTGCTCAGCTCACTCTCCTTGAACTCAGCTGTAATCACCAGAACCCTCATGCAATTAGCCTCTGTTGCTGATCAGATATTCCTCTGCTACCTGTTAAATTTTAACTATAAGTAAAAGGCATTTTGACCAGCAACAATGGCTCGCACCTGTAATCCCAGCTACTCAAGAGGCAGAGATCAGAAGGATCTTGTTTCAAAAACAGCTTGAGCAAAAAAGTTAGAGAGACCCCCATCTCATCAGTAAGCCAGGAGTGGAGGTAAGCATCTGTCGTCCCAGCTACACAGGAGGCATATATAAGAGAAACACAGTCCAGGCTGGCCAGGGCAAGAACTTGAGAACCAAACTGAAAATTAAGAAGAAGCAAAAAAGGGTTGAGGGCATGACTCAAGTGGTAGAGTGCCTGCCTAGCAGGCACGAGGTCTGGAGTTCAAACCCTGGTACCACCAAAAAGAAAAAAATAAAATAAAGACAAATAAAAGACATTTTTACAGTACCCCATTTAGGTGCCTAGGTCTTATCATTTGAGATCACTGAATATGCTAATCAGTGATCCCTTCATAAAGTGTTGCTTATAATCTATAAAAGGGGGAATACTGAGGCAGGCAGATTGATAGTATTTTACACTGATGAAAAACCTTTGAAAGTTTGCTAGGCTTTGAGAAAGGGTCAGAGTGCCCCACCCCCTTAAGTAGGAAGTTTTCCCATCTTCCTGTCAATTGCACTTTAGCATGGTGAGTTGTTGTACCAGACAGATGGCAGGCCAAGCACCATTATGGCCAATATGGCATTGCTGCTCCTACAGAAGAGTCCCAGGACTGGTAAGCTTCCCTGCCACCTCAGAGATAGCTCTGTTCATGCTACCCTGTACTACTTTGCTGCTTGGATTCTATCTTTCAAGTCAAGAAGGAAATATCACAGGGAACTTGGAAAGAAAAATCAACTTTGACTGTTTAAGAGAAGAACTCTACTTACCAAGGCCTACTAGTGTTACTACAAGCAATAATACAATGAAAATTTTAATTAAATCATACAATGTATTCAAATTTAAATTTTCTAAATATATTTAGCTTCCAGATTAATATACAATTTTTCAGAATTTAAAAATCAGTTTATTTCCTTATTTTATTAGCATATTATAGTTGTACCAGGGATACATTGTGGTATTAACAAAAGTGCTTACAGTACATCTTAGTGAGATTCACCCTCTCAATCTTTCTCCTTTATTCCTCTTTCCCCCCAAAAAATCAGTTTAAAATAAAACTTAGATTATTCTGCACATAAGGGACAAAGCCTTTTATTCACAAAATGCATATTGTAAATCAGTTTGAGATTAGAGATCCTTCTAAATTTAGGAGGAAGTTCATAGTTTTTAGCTGTACCTTTTCTCACTATAGATTAGAGTCCACAAAATAATTTGTTTTCAGCAAAGGAGCTGGTGAAAGTTTTTATGACAATTAAAATCCAAGAAAATGTAAAATTGTGGCCAGTGAAACGCAGTATGTGTATCTGAAACTTAAAAGCAAAAAAACATGGAGGCTTAGTAAACAAAGTTTAGAATATCATAAGAGAGAGATTTGTCACTACTTTGTCTTTGCATTGGATAGAAAAAATATAAAATATAACCAAAAATCATGCATTTTATAAGATTTGGATAGTCATAAAGAGTTTATAAAATTAATGTATAATAATTCTTTAACAAGAACTAAGTCACATAATTGGCATATCTTCTTTGCACAAATATTAATATTTCTATAAATAGGAAAAATGTAAATATTTAGAAGTGTTGGATAAACCTGAAGACAAATGCTTCAAAATTTCAATTGTGTTCCTGGATAATACAAAGCTATTATCTGCCTATCTAATCCAACTGACACATATTTATATCTGTACATTCAGATAAACTATCAGTGTACGGCTATATCTAAGGTTTTCCAAAATAATATGTGGTAAAATTGTTAGCCTGGAATTGTTTTCCCCAAACTGTCAATATCCTATTAACAACAAAAGGGAACTCTTCATACTACATTAAGTTCATGTTTAAGAGAAGAAAACACCATCACTTTTCAACCTAGTATAATCTATTCAAAAGCATGAACAAAACATTGGACAGGTAAATATCTCTTACATGGAGTGGCTAAGGTAGCCATTGTATGGTTGCTCTAGATAATTGGTTCAATATGGGTATTTGCTTACATAGACTGGTTTCAGAATTTTTTCCTTTCAAGCTGAAGCTGTTTTCATTCACACTTGGGGTCCTCCATCTGTCGATAAAGCCTGTTAGCTCACCACCTCACTGGCTTGGAGGTGCTAGTTTTCCATCTGGTAAAGCCCTAAAGACAACCCCAGAGTTGGGGAAGCGTGAATCCTGTGGGTGCTCTTAACTCTAGGGCTTATGTCCCCAAAGAGATGGGGTCTCTTCAAGAGTCAGAAAATGTTTAGAGCAATGCAATTTGAGTATGCACACAGCTTCTTTGATACCAGGAAAGAAATCTAGTGAAAGTTTAGGCAAGACATTGAATTTAGCTGTTGAATAAAAATGTCAGTGTCTGGTGTCCTTCCACTTTCTTTTCATTGTCCCTTTCTCCCTGCTTTGCTTACATTTCACTACTAATTAATAAACCAGGAGGCTTCATTTCAATATTTGCATATTGTCTTACAATGCTATGTGATGAGTTAGAATGAGTGAGTGTCTTTTTAATGAAAATTCATGAACACAAATCTCAGTGCCAGAAATGTCTACTTTCCCCAAATCAATTGAGTTGATCTTTAAAAATCTTTTTTTTTCATTTTTCTTTTATTATTCATATGTGCATACAAGGATTGGTTCATTTCTCCCCACTGCCCCCACCCCCTCCCTTACCACCCACTCCGCCCCCTCCCTCTCCCCCCCCAATACCCAGCAGAAACTATTTTGCCCTTATTACTAATCTTGTTGTAGAGAGAGTATAAGCAATAATAAGAAGGAACAAGAGTTTTTGCTGGTTGAGATAAGGATAGCTATACAGGGCATTGACTCACATTGATTTCCTGTGCGTGGGTGTTACCTTCTAGGTTAATTCTTTTTTTTTAAAATCTTCAAAAATCTTTGAACATCATTAATCACACACATTTTCTCCTAGAGTAAATGGCTAAGGTACCCAGTATGCAGTCTAGGATGCACCACTAGAAAGAGTATAGTGGCATATATTTTTGAGAAACACCTTCAGCCAGTCTTTCTTTCTTTTTTCCTTCCTTCCTTCTCTCCCTCACTCCTTCCCTCTCTCTCTCCCTTTCTCAACAATATCCTGCTTCCAATGTACTTTTTTCAAACCCTCCTCAGACATAACATTTTATCCATGAATTCTTCAAAAATGTATGTCTTAAAGATAAGAAATGTATAAAAACACCCCACCTAGTCACATTAGAATTATCACACCTGAAAATAAATGATAAATTCATAATGTCACTAATATCCATTTATTGGTCAAATATCTTTGATTGTGTCAAACGTGTGCATTTCACATATGTATGTAAATATGTATACATAGGTGTGTGCGTGTGTGTGCATGAAGGACATGTCCTTGAAAATATTCCATACACAGGATTTTGCTGAACACATCCCTATAATGTGTTTTTTAACACTCTCTTTTGTCTTGTATTTCCTGCACACTAATAGCGGATGTACAAGTTTGATCACATTTAAGTTTAATTACTTTTTGGCAAGAATCAAGCATAAAAACATGTGTTTTATCTCCCTACTGTCTTTCACTAACAGACACACGTCATCTATTGTTTCTTTTTTCATAATGTTAAAAAGATTGACTAACAGGTCCACTTGTTGTCAAGCTGACTTATCCACTGGAAAGTGTGGGATCACTTTTAAGGGTATATATAATCTGCCAAGAAATACATTGGCACAATTGAAAACAGATCAAAGCATTTTTATACAAAAATTACATGTACCTTAATGGTGGTGTTTCCATGACTGTATACTCAAAAGAGTAAATTTTAATGAATACAAATCACATTGTAATAATTTCCAAATTCTTAAAAAATTCTGTAGTGGTAGAATTATATGGTAGCTATAATAATAGCACTAGTATTAATGTTAGAAAATTCTGTTCAAAATTACTAATATTCTGCCCCCCATGGTGACACAAACATGTATTCCCAGGAGTAGGGAGGCAGAGGCAGGAGAATCATGAGTTTGAGGGCATCCTGGGCTACATGGTGAGTTTGAGGCCAGTTCTAGAGCAAGATCTTTTCTCAAGAAAAACTTACTAATATTCTTCACTTATTTTTAAATTTGATAATTAATATAACACTCAAGCCATAAAATAACAAAATGACTTCATAAGGCTGTATGAAAATTAAATAAAAAAAAGACAGATGCACAGAACCTTACCACACTGCTATACTAGACAGGCACTGGATAAAAGGCACACAGTAGATGGTTGCTGATTTGTAACAGCACTCATTAATTTTACAATAAACTCCAAGACTAAAAAGACAACACAGACACAAAACAGTTCCAGGGGGAACTGTCTAAACTAGACTAAAATGCAGAAATTTACTTAAAAGAAATAGAATACCCACATATATTCATAACTTAATTAACCAAATGCATAATAGAAACAACTTTTTTCAGTATGAGAAAGAAGGTGTTTTTACAAAGAACCAGCTCAGTGTGAGTCAGTGGTATGGACTTGTTGTAGGCTGCATTCCTTAAAATCTAGTAACCAACTTAAGGGAAAGATTGCCCATGGCTATTCACACTCAATAAGCCTCATCTGAAAACCTGACTCTACCTCTGGACATCATATGTTAGAAGGGACACTGACAAGTTGGTATGGACATGAGTGTAACCAGAGTGGAAGTATGCCATACGAAAGATTATTGAGGAAACTGGCATTGGTCTGTCTCAAGAGTCAATGGTACAATGTCTACTCCTACCCATGATACATTATTGATCTTGCTTAAGGGCTCCTCACCCTGTCAGTTGGTTAACCTCAAATTGTTTCTTGTTCATGCTCTCAAAACTAGTTTATGACAAACACTAGTGCAGTTCTGAAATTAGATGTTTATATGTTCAATTCTTCTCATCAACATTAAAACATTCTCAAATCTCTCCCATTAAAAAATTCCCTATTCTCCACATTGCTCTCCAACCTCTGCCCCTTCTCTCTTATTGAAATAATTGCTAGTACTCTTTCCTTCCAGTCTGCCCTCAGTCTGACCCTCCTTAACTTCATTGAAACAGTGCGTTCTATGATTATCGGTGAAATCCGTGTTGCCACAGCTGATGTAGGCTCTTCAGGTCTTTCTAAATATACTCTGTGCAGCACTCACCATCTCCTTTTTTTATGTAACAATCTCTTCCTTTTGGTTTCTGGGACATCAGATTCTCTTTATAATCTTCCTATCCCTTGGTGACTCTTCTCAGTCTCCTTTGGTTGCTGGTTGGCTCTCCAAATCCATCCTCCACTTCTTCAACAGAAATTAAGTTTTCCCCAGGCACATGGACACCAAAATCTCTCTTACTAGTAAGACTAAATATAGAATGAGAAGAAGATATCTGAGTAACTTCCATATTCTTTTTAAAAAGAAACTCCTTAACCTCAGCTACCTTTCTTTGCCCTTCTGCAGATGAAAAGCTGAAGACAATCAAAGACAGCATACCCTAAGGAGTGGTAGGATGGATACCATGAATGATCTCATGGAGCAATGAATTAGGTGTCATTCATTTAGTGGTCTGGAAGTTGGTGGCAGAACACACACACACATAGAAAGAGAGAGGTATTTTATAGTCTGGAAAGCTGGTAACCTTTGTTATTCATAAAACTATCACCACTTTTTCACAAAACCTACGTCATGGGGGAAAGTAGCCGGAAAGAACCAGAATGTGTGAGTTCCTTGATATTTTTAATAAGACACTGTAAGAGAGAGAAGGATGGGCAACTAACCAGCCAATGACAGCTTTTTAAGGGAGGACCCTGCCCCCCATGATTTCAGCCTGTAATTGATATTAACAAGAAGCCAATTAACTGAGATTCTTGCAGGGCTAGAAAGGCCAATTTTTCTACTCACCAAAGAGCAGGAACCCTTTCAACCTTCTTTCATCAAACCTATTAAGTCCTGTAGACCAGCAAATGTGAGCCAGAACAGTGGCAGAAATGAGATTAAATGGGTTGCCTTCCCCTGTAAGTCTGTGATTTCTGATGGTGTCAAGGTAGACACCTAATGTTTTTTAATTTATCCACAAAATTGATACCAATTCATTTCATGTTCTTTCCACTGCCCCTACCCTAGTTCAAGTTATCACCACCTTTGCCAAGAATATGCAAAGAGCTTAAAAACTGAATTTCCAGCCTCCACACTCACCATTCACTGCTGCTATGCTTCACAGTCACAGAGACACTTAAAGTAAAATTTAATCATTGTTGATATGTTTAAAGTATCACAGCTCTTCAAGTGTATTAGAAAAAAAGTACCAAACTTTAATAGGGTCTCTGAGGCTGTGGAAGGTCCAATTCCCAACCACTACCTCGCCAGCATTATTTTTAATAAACATATACTTTGAACAGTTTTATGTTTAAAGAAAAGTTGAAAAGACAATATGGAGTTCCTATATGCCCCATATCTTCTTTCTCTATCACTAGCATCTCACATTGGTATGGTACATTTGTTATAATTAGTGTCCTAATATTGATACAGTAATACTAACTAAGTGCCATACTTCATTCAGACTTCCTTAACTTTTATTTAATGTCTTTTATTGTTCCATGATTCAACCAGGGTACCACAATAGTCACCAAGTGTCCTTAGGCTCCTCTTGTCTGTAACAGTTTCTCAGACTTTGTTTTTGATGATTGCGACAGTTTTGAGCAGTATCGCTCAGGTATTTTGTAGAGTGTCTCTAAATTTGGATTTTTTTGATGTATTTTTCATGGTTAGTGTGTGGTTATGGCTTTTCAAGGGGAAGACCACAGTAGTAACATGACATCTTTATCGCATAATATTGAGGGCACCTCAGCAACATGATTTACCACTATGGATCTTGACTTGGAACATCTGGTTCCAGCATTACTTTGTCACATTCTTCACCTCTCTCTCAAACCATTGAAAACATTGCCTTCTATACATTCCTCAAATAATTCCTTCCTCTGCCTGGATTTCTTCAACGGCCACTTTCATATGATTAGCACCTGCTTGCTTTTCTGATATCCACTCCTGCTTTCTAAGCAAATACTTCTCAGAGATCCTCTGTTCAAGTCAAGTTATTGCATTGTTGATGCTGTTTGGGGGGGTATACATATTTTGGGGAAAGGGGTTGTCTTACACTTCTATAGAATCATGGAATGATGTTTAGTTCACTTTTTTTTGTAATAGTTCAATTATTAGTATGATTATTCAAGTCTGGTCCTGCACTAAACTATAAACTCCACGTGAGGAAGCTCTACATTTTGTGTTTGTTCATTTGACTTATACCTAATTGAGTATTGCTTATATTTAATGCAGCACCTGGCAGGAGTGGATGCTGAAAAATTGTTTAATAAATATCAATGAGACAAAATAACAATTTGTTTAAATATTTGAATTGAATAAAGAATATTCAACAAGTTCCCAGTCACCATCCATAGCAGAAACTGATGATGTACTATGCTACAACTCTTTAGCTCTATTGATTTGGGTAGATTTTGGGCAAAGTCTCACAGACCATCACTGAACCACAAGCAGCCATGTCTGAAGCCAATGAAATACACAGTGTAGAAGTCAGAGATACTAGACTTGAAATAGATTGCATTCATGCCCTCTTCCATGAATTCCTTGGGGTAACGTCCCAAACAAATCAATTACACCCAACACATAATGTCAGGGTTTCTTTATAAGGCAACATCTATGTGGCTGGGTCTTAGAAATCAAAACAGAAAGTAATCTGGGAATATCTGTTTAAATTTAAATGTGCAAATCCTTTGACCCAGATTCTCAGCCCTAGGTATCCTTTTACAGAATAAGAGCATAAGTATGTAAAAATGTATGTGAAAGAATTCTTCTTGCAAAATTGTTTAATGTCACAAAACATGGAAATAATTTAAATGTTGAAAAACATATACCCATAATATTAGATACCATACACATATTTTAAGAGAGCAGATTAGATTTGAATTTATTGATCAGGGTAGAATTACTATGAAGTAGAAAAAAAGAAAAAAAATACCAAGTGGTATGTAAAAAATTATCCAATTTTTGTTTTTAGAAAGGAAGGCAAATTTAACCGGCATGTGTATGTATGATCCTACAAGCCAATAAAAATACAGAAGCGTAAATATCAAAGAGTTGACATTAGAAAACTCAGGAGAACAAGATTGGAAGGGAGATAGATGTCTCCTCTTTTTATATTTTTAAAAATTTACACAAGTTGGATATAAAATTGGTACAGTAAAATGGTCAACATTAATTCTTAAAAAGTAGAGATAAAATTAAACAACAAAGAAAATTAATAAGCAGAAAGGTAATAATTTACAGAATATGTAAAAATTTCATAATTATCTGATTTTAGGAATAGAAATAGGATTTTGAGAACATTCAAAATGAGGTGAACATGAATCAAGAAACTTTTTTCAAAAGCTAGAAGCCACACACAGTAGATAATGGCTGCAATCTTAGCCTCAAGAAGTAGCGATCAGGAGGATCACAGTTTGAAGCTCGGCATGGCGACACAAGCCTGGTGCCTATCATCCCAGGTAGGGTGGAATTGTAAATAAGATGATGGTGGTCCAGGCTGACTGGGCATAAACTTGAGACCCTGTCTCAAAAAGAAAGCAAAAAGAGATGGAAGTATAGTTCAAGTGGGATAACACTTGCCTAGCAAGTGCAAGGCCCTGAAACCACACCCTATAACTACCTACAAAAAAAAAGAAAAGGTTGAAGAATAAAGAAATGTCCAAAAAATGAGTACTGAGGTCCAGTACCTAAAGGTATATCAATTTAGCTTCTGTATTAGTCAATTTTTATTGCTGTGACAAAATACTTGAGTAAATCAACTTAAGGGGGGAAGGATTTATTTTGGCTCACAGTTTTCTTCAGAAGTTGCAGTCCATGGTTGCTTGCCCGCATTGCTATGGGCCTATAGTAAGGCAGAGAAGAGAGCCGCTCACCTCATGGTGACTGAAAAATAGAGAAGGGACCAGGACTTACCCTACAAAGGCACTGACCTACTTCCTCCAAATAGGCCCCACGTCCTAAGAGAACATTAAGTACAAACTCATCCATGGGTTAATCCACTGATGAAGTTAGAGCCCTCATGATCCAATCATCTATGATAGGGCAACCAGCTGTGAGCTTTTTGGGGTGGACACTTCATATCTAAACCATAACAACTTTTCAAGTAAAGGGAAATATTTAAGTTAAATGTTAGCAGTAATACTAGATTTGAAAAATTGTACCTGTTGGAAAATGTGAGATTTTCAAATAATGTGCTTAAATGAAGCTTAAATGTGCAGCATATCTACCATATAAATAAAAATAAAGCCATGATTGAAGAAGCAAACAAATGGAAAGAAAAAGGGTTTATGTCATTTGTACTGAAGACTTTTGAAATTGGTAGTGGATTGAATTCTGTGACTTGCCTTTTGATCAAAGTAACACTTGCAAGAGTTGGCATCTGCCGCAGACTGCCTCAGGCTTTCTGTCTCCTGGGGCCACATTCTTTCAGAGACTTGTCTTGTAGACATGCTTTGCCTCTCATTTCACATCTGTACCAGTAGCAGCAGTATTTTAACTCCTGCAGTTTTCTAGACTTCCAGATACAGAACCTTGCTGTGCATCCTCAAAGTGCAGAACTGATATGATATGACTGGTCATTTGCTTATTTTTATAAAACAAATACTGGAAGGGTAAAACAGAAACTAACTAAAATTGTTATCCATTGAAAGTAGAGTTGGGAGAAACAGCAAGAGATCCAATAATACAAGTAAGAATTCTATGTATGCTGTTGTGTGCATAAAGACTTTGAACCATTGAAATCTTCTCACACAGTCAAAAATCGAAGTTTAATAAAAAGTAACCCCCCACCCCAAAACTGGAAGCAAATAAATCTAACTGCTCATGAACTCAAATGAATAACTTAACCATATACTTCCAGAGTGGGATGTAGTCTAAAGAGGAAAGCAGCAACTCACAGAGAAATCTTAAACTTCATTTAGAAGAAATATTGGTGTAAAAATTTAGATACCATTTTATACATATTTTAGGAAAAAGCAATCAAATAAATATGTTAATGTTTCTAAGTACCAGACTTTCAAAATTTCAGAATAAAGATTGTACATAATTATATATATACATATATATCACAAAGTTAATAATACACTATTCAAATTAAATTTGAAATGCAACCATTCATAGAAATTCAGTAAATGCGTGTGCGCACACACACACACACACGCACACACACACACACACCCCATAGCTCTTCCATTGAAAAGTCATAGGAGTAATGAGATTCCTGTACCAATGAGCCCAGGTCTTGATCCTGGGCTCTTTGTGACGTGACTAATTTAAGACCTAAGATAAGGAAGTATAAAAGGAGCACAAGAAGACAGTTCATTATGCCAGAAAGCAAGAGAATGTTTAAAATCTAATGCAACTTTGATTTGATATGGTTTGAAAACAAAATAGTGTAGTTCTTTTGAAAAATTATTTGGAGATAATTGGGGAAACTTGAATAGAAACTGGATATCATTAATGATTTTATGATTATGTAGGGAAATGCCCCCCTTGAAGGCAAAATAAGCAGAAATAGAGACAGAATATTATGATACATGTGATTTTAGATGTTCAGAAACACACATACACACACACAAAGCAAAATATTTGTCAAATATTTTGTCAAAAAATATTTGTCAAAATATTTACAGCTATTGAGTGTGAATGGCGGGTATATATGTGATCACTGTACTATTCTTTCAACTATTCAGTATGCTTGACATTTCTATATTTAAAAGTTGAAAAATTATGTTAATACATATCTTGTACAGCAAAGAATAGGAAATGGAGCTGATGTTCCCCCCTAATAGTTCTCTGATTCTAGAATAACAGAAGAGGGGACTGGGAAAACTGGTTATTGAGAATAAAAGAAAAATGGAGGGATTAAAAACAGCTTCCTATATGCCAATATCATAACAGCTTGCTCATTAGATTAGTGTGATTACTTCTTTATTAGGCCTTATTTGAGCTGTCATCTGGTATCAATTAGGTCAGTTATAGTCTGTCAGGTCTACCAGAGGGAAATGGAGCAAGGTCCATCATGGTGTGAGGACAGCATGATTAAAGCAATGGAAATAATGGCTACTTTTCATTTAACCCTCATCCAATCAGCCAAGCTCATACTGGCCTTCCACTCACGTTGAATACTAAAGAGGTGGAAAGGGAGAAAATATACTGCCCAAACCAGTTTTTAAAATCCTGGTTTAATCATAATATCAAATCAAACCATTAGTGAGGTGGTGAGTTACAAAGAAAACCCTGGTGCTGCAATGAAAGTAACTATTTAGCTTGTCTTAAAACAAGTCTCTTGATCTTTCTGGGCCTCAGATATGTCATTTATGAAATGAAAAGAATATATATTACCAGATTATACCTTCATTACCCCTTAGCTTTCAATTTTGAACATTTATGACTTAGTTACCTTTCCTAAAGTCATTACCCATTAACAGGAAGGAACCATTCAAGTACAAAAACGGAAAAGTTACACCAGTGGCTTATGTATTTCTTCTTTCTTTTATCCTTCATTCACTCACTCCCTCTTTTTCTTTCCTTCCTTTATTTTCCTTTCTTCCTTCTTTCTTTCCTTCCTCTTTCTTTATAAACTTAGGCATCATCCCTGTTTAGCCAACAAAATCACCTGCAAGGTAAAATATTATAGTAAATATAATATTCTATCCATTTTCTAGATTGCCTCAGAATTTGCAGGTTATATTTCCCATATTAATTCCCTAAATGTCCATTATCAAAAGATACTAACCGATGGCATAATTGTATCAGTAACATACCAATTAGTTCTAGTTTAAGAACTAATGTTATAATAAAGCTACTGATTGTCATAATTCATGCATTTATGTTTTTCTTCATTCTTAAAATTCTGATAAAATATCATTTTATCTTGAACCTTAAGAAGCAGTCCTGTGTGATACATGATTAAAGACGGCATCTAGCACAGTTCCAAACACTGATTCTTTATTCGTACAATCTTGTTCCCATTTACTCTGCTGAATAACAGTAGTAAAAGACAGCTCTAACGCCGAGCTTCTGAAGGAAAAATAAATGAGACAACTGTCAATATTATGACCTTAGCTCCAGTTTTATGGCAAAGTCACCATGTCATCCTAGTCCCTGGCAGCCCTTCCACAGTTTTTCATCCAGACTTTGATAGGTTTCCACTGCCTTCCAAGTGAGCCTGGGGAGGCCAGTTCACTATAGACAAGTTGATCTGTGTTCTAATGCCTGCCATTAGGGCTATATGAAAACGGAGCCTCACTAATACAAGCACAATATGCAAGATGCCAGTGCATCTCTGTGATTTACAATATGTCTAATGAGCAAGCCCAATGAAGAGGTTTGTTGTCTACCATAAAACCAGATGGATGTAAGCAGTGATTAGAAGCAATTAACTCTGTTCAGCACTAAATAACTTTCCATCATTAATGTACATTTTTCCACCTCATTAGAGGTACAGAGGAGAGCATGAGGTAAGAAGCACTCAATTTGAATTTCAGATATGCATATGTTTGGAGGAAAAAACTCTACACATTTGTAAGGCAACCAGAATGCATCCTAATAGAAGCCTTGTTTTGAAGTCATTTTTATTCCATAGGTATTGGCACAGTCATATACTCAGTTTCACCAGCTATCCACCATACCTTAGGAAAATGGGAAACTCATGAAGTCAAGAATATGCGAGAAGCACAAGAAGTTATCAATAAACAAGTGATAAAAGACATAGAATTTCTTATTTACTAGCAATATAATAATAGTATGCTTTAAATAAGTCACAGAGTCATTTAAAGGGATAAATCTAAAAGCCTGTCAACTATCTTAAGATACATTTGCACATTTTCAGCCTGAAGCATCAAAAAAGTAAAGGGTCACTGAACTTTCCCTACAGACATCAGGGGTATACAGTGGCATATCAAAATTTATTAAATAGGAGAACTATGCTGACTGGTAGCATAACTCAAAAATAAACTTTTCTTCCATCCTTAAAAAAACTTAGAAATTTTATTGACCTCTTAAAATAATATAGGAAATGTTCTAGGTCAAATGTTTACAATATAATCTTAATAAATAAGGAAGATACACTTTGGTCCCAAAAATATAAAACTCAAGAAAAATGCTGGAAATAAATAAACTAAAATAATATTCATAGACATTCTAGATACTGGGATAATAGAGGATTTTTTTCTTTATTTTTCTTACTGTTGCTTACTGTTTTCTTATACAATCATTTGTCTCTTACCTTGCTCCCTATAGGATTTGGACACAGCTTAAAAAGTAAAAATAACTGAGATAAAAAGATAAATAAGTAAAATTGATATTTAAAAGGTAAAAATAACCAGGAGTGCATGAATGACTATAAAGAAGTCACAGATTAATGTTTAGAGCATGTTATCCATGTATATCTGCTTCCTTTTGATGACTAGGAATGGGCAATAGTGTTTAGCAAAGTCAGTAATATTGTTCTTGTAAAAAGTATTTTCAAAAGACACTAATGGCTACTGGATATAAACATGCTCTTTGGAAGTTATTGTTTTCAATAATTTACACATATTCGCTAATTTGATCCTCACTGTATGACCCTATGAGGTAGGGGCTACTCTCACCTCATCATACAGACCTAGACCACCTGTTCAAGTTCCAGTTCTTCTACTCACCAGCTGTATAAACATTGTGACACAGATTTTCTGTGCACTGGTTACCAAAACATCTGAGTCTAGTCATGTCTGAGACAGAATGCATACACAACGAGCTCCATGAAGCTGATCTATAATTACAGATAGGCAACAAGAAAGAAAAGCAGCATAGGATTCATTGAAAATGGGTCTCCCAAGGCTCAGGCAAGCTGCCTGGAGCAAACAGATCTGTTTTTCTAATTAGCATACATTGATATTACAAGGGGGTTCCATTGTGACAATTCCATGGATGCGGTGTGTACCGTGTACTTTGGACAACTTCACTGTTTCTACCATATCACTTCAACCTCCCTTCCTCCTTCCCTCTATTTAAAAGTGTTTGGTAGATGTACACATATAGAGAGATTTTTATATATTTATATATGGTAGATTTATATATAGAGAGAGAGATTAGATATAGATATATGGATATATATGTAAGATAATTTGATTCTCTTCACCCCTCAGTTCCCTCTTCTTTTCTCCCTTCCCTTCCTCCAATTCCCCCTAACAGTCCCCCTTTTACACCTAAGTCCTATTATTATTATTATTATTCATCTTCATCATTTTTGGGCTAGATTCCACATATAAGTGAAAACATGGTATTTGGCTTTTTGAGCTTATCTTATTTTGCTTGTCTATGCATATTCCACTTGACTGCAGCTGAGGGTCTGCAGAAAGCAACCCACTGAGTTTTATACCCCAGTGCTGGGCCAAGGGGCTAAAGAACATCCTATTTCTCTGTCAGACTGGAACAGAAGGGAGCCATTCTGGCCAGTCCCCCTTATCTCTGGATGCTGCATTCCAACCATACCCTACAGTGATTGTGGAGAACTACAAAAGAGCAAAGGAAGAAATCTGGGTCAGTCCAAGGGTATTCAGACCACTTCCCTGGGAGAACGAACATGAACATGTCCTTCCTTTGAGTCAGACTATGTCTCTGAGTCTTGGTTTCCTCATCGATGATAAGAACTGTGATTAGTCTCTATTTCCTGAGTGAGGATTAAGTGAGTGAATATGAATAAACTAGTGAGAAAAATACCTGGCAAATAGCAATCTTTATATAAATTATCTATTAATATCTTTTTTTGGGTGGGGTGGGACTGGGGTTTGAACTCAGGGCTTCATTCTTGCAAAGCAGGCACTCTACCGCTTGAGCCACACCTCCAATCCATTTTGCTCTGGCCATTTTAGAGAAGGGGGTCTCACAAACTATTTGTCTGGGCTAACTTCAAAAGGCAATCTTCCAGATCCCAGCCTCCCAAGTAGCTGGGATTCCAGGTGTCGGCCATCTGCACCCAACAGTATCATGTTTTTAAAAATACTTTTTAGAAGAAAAAAATTGACTTTAATAAATATTACCCTCACTCATAGTCATCAAAAGGAAATAAATACATAGATCAAATGCCTATAAATGAGTTAAGTAAATTCTGTCATTTTTGTGCCTGGTGCATTAACATTTCTGTTACCAGAATCAAAAGGATCTTAACATTTTCTTCCACAGGCAAAGAAGTATGTTCATTTTATACTCATATCACAAAGTATATTAAAAATCAAGAAGTTCTTTTTCAGTCATCACACCTGAAAGGATGGTGTGTTAGTGATGTTCAACAAGTGGATTAGGGAGGGGTATTTGTAGTATTTGCCATTTTTTGTGCCAATGATTTACCCCCCAGAATGCAAAATCTTGAAAATGTAGCAGTTTGCAGCTGTCTCAAAAAAAAAAAAAAAGCCAGTTACAGCACATCACTGTCTATGGAGGACCTAGCTACATGTGCTGCAGAGCCGGGCACTCCAAAAATAAGTGGTAACATTATCTTCACTCTTAAATGATGTCACTGCTGCTTCTGTAAAGCTGAGTGACTGAATTAGTGGTTGCAGGCATACCAGAAACAAGGAGCACAGAGCTGAAAGATGTAAGGGATTCCATGTTCTGACTCTAACCTAATTTAAAGCTAACACCAAATAGAAATGAATAGGCCAGTCTTGCTTAGCGAGATCAGCAAAAACAGAGAACAGGAAGGTAAAACAGGTCCTGTCTGGGGGCTGGTATCAGTGGGAGGGGAAGGATATAAGGCAAGGGTGTAGGAGGATGAATGTAGTGGAAATATTATGTATTCATGTATGAAAATAGAAAAATGAGACCTGTTGAAACTATTCCAGGAATAGGCAGAGGGAGGGATAAGGGAGAATGACAGAGGGGGTGAATTCAACTATGATATAGTGCAAGAACTTCTGTTAATGTCACAGTGTACCCCCAGCACAACGATAATATAATAAAAAAAGAAAGAAAGCAAAACCAATACACATTTTTAAAATGAAGGGCAGTAAGGTAAAACAGATCCTGTCCAAAGGTGGGTATCATTGGGAGGGGGAGGGTAAATGGAGAGGGTGAAGGAGAGGCAATATAGTCAATGTACTTTATAATCACGTATGAAAAAAGAACAATGAAACCTGTTGCAGTTGTTCTAAGAAGTGGGGGAGGGAGATGGTGAATGAGGGAGAATGATGGAGGGGTGAATCTACTTAAGATACATCGTAAGCACCTATGTAAATGTCACAATTAAACCTCCTGTACAATTAGTATGCAGTCAAAATTGCAATAAAGTATTCTGAAGCAAAGTATAATAATTATCAATGGAAACCTGGCAATCAAACATATTTAAAAATAAAATAGCTACTTAAAAAAGAAACATCAGCCATAAAACAATCCAATATATTAAAAACATACAAATAAATCAGTTTAACTATGCTTTAATCTTATGAGGTTCTGGTAAATACAGCCAAATCATATTAAACCAAAATGAAAGTTTGCTTTCCTTTCCATAGTATACATAAATGGTACAGTTTACTGTTGATGAAATTTCAAATATTAATTTTATGAAAAAGGACTTTTGTAAATATGAATTTCCAAATAATTTCAAAATGGCAGTTAGACTGTATGGTATCTCAAAGCCATGGCACTAGTGATTTGTATTCTAAAGAAAACAATCAACTGTGACTCGTATCTGTTTTATGTTCTACATTTCTGTCCCATACATATCTACCTACCTGTGAATACTTTCAGCATTTTAAGGCCTGAACCTCAAAGCTCTACTCCATTAATGCTACTCTCTGTCCTGCAAACACATTTGTCTTTTGGCAGTTGCTGAAGTTAATTTGCTAGCTTGATGGCTCCATTCCACACATTGCTCTATAACTGTGATAATAATTAGCCATGTACTTTTTTATGCCCTGGAATCAAATGTCTGAGTGTCTAGTTGAGATGCAGACTACTATATTCGGTGTTGGAAAGAATGAAGACAGTGGTATATGATGTAGTCTCTGTCCCAAGAACTTTATAATCTCATTGTAGAAATCAAACTAAGACTTTCAGACAATATTATTGTAAGTCACTATACAATGATATTGTTCCAGAAAGATACACATATTCCTTCCCTATTCAACATTCAGCCTTTCATTAACCAGGCTGACAATCCAGGAAGCAAACAACAAAAAAAAGCTTTTGCCACATTGTACATGACAAGGCCCCTGTAAGAAGGAGAGCCTTCAGCCTTCACTGGAGATTATTTCCTACTTTTACAACATCAGAGTGTTTGTTAGAACAAACTAGGCTACATAATTCAAGCTAACAATTGACTTAAAGGAAATAAAACAGACCTTGGGAGAAATAATGGCCCAGAGCAAAAAAAGAAAAGAAAACCTTCAATAATAATTGTAAAATTCCTTCACATTTCAATGTCCCCAAAGAGCACAATGTGGAATTGAAAAGTTATTTTTCACAACGATAACCCTGAGTCTCAAAAAATGTGAAAATAGAACAATCTGTTTGAGATGGCAAGGAGGTATACAACATTACTGTTAAAAAGGTTTCATTCAACAAAGTCAAGTTGCAGTACTAATTACAGGACATCTGCTAGTCAAAATTTCTTAGGCTTTCAGTGTTTGATAAGAGATGTGTCACTGTACTTTTTTGCTCTAGAAAATTCCAGGGAGGCACCTGACACTAGCAGTCTTTTTAAGCTTCTGAGGACAGCTCTCATGAGTCAGAAAAATTGACATTTCTTTCTAGAATATCTTCCAAGATGAAATATTTATAAACAAACTCACACCTTTGGGGAATTTTACCAAGTTGTGATAATATAGTGAATTTTAGACCCATTAAAATGGAGAGCGTTCTAAGGAATTTTACCTTGGTTCTTCCATTTTTCTGCAAAGTGAGCCATTCAGGCATTGCATCTTCTGAAATTTCCTCGCCTCTTTCAGGGAAGCATATTGGGACAGAACTTGCCAGCTGTCTGCTCCCTTTGCCTTCTGCTGCCATTATTCTGAGGTACCGCCCCACCTTCTGGCCCTCCAGCTTGTGGGGGGTTGGGAACGGGAGGGGGGACAGAACCCTTCCTGCCTCTGACATGCATAACACAATGAAAAGAGCAGAAGGAATATATATCTATACATAAATTTTTCTACGTATAGACATACATAGACTGATACTGCGAGTGTGTGCATGTATATGCATGTGAATCTACACATCCCATGCCAGAATTGCTATATGTATATATACATGGTATATATTCCATATGCTCTTTCTTTTTGCAGCACACATATGCAGCTGGGAATAACTACTGTGAAAAAAATTACACACTCACCAAAGACAAATCATCCACCAGACACAGGAATATATGGAATTTAGCGATTATAAATTCTTTTCATCTGCTGCCTGCCTTTATTAGAAATGTTTGTACTGCTTCAGGAAATATCTAGCATTTCATATTACATGCATATAAAAAGACCTTTTTCCTAATTCTCATGTTTTACACTGTCAACCAAAGTAAATGACCTGGTTCTATGCAGAAAATGAGTGCATTCAAAAGATTTAAAGAAACATAATAAGTACCTAATGCTGTATGTGGTTTGTGTAGATGTTAAAGTGAACAAAAAGCACAGTGTAGTGAGAGCAGGTAGATAGATGAAAGGATTCCAGAATAGACAAATCTGTGTAATGATTATTTTACACAAATCATTGCACAGAAGCTCTGGCATCTGCTGTGTCACTTAAGCTTCACAATACCTTTCTGTGGTTGGTACCATCACTCTCGCCATTGTACAGATAAGAAAAGTAGGGCCTAGAGAAATTAAATGACTGACTGAGGGGGCAGGACCTGGCTGCAGTTGCTTTGCCTCCAAACTTGTCTTCTTACTCACCACTTTCTGCAGCCTCTCCCACAAGGTGTATAAGCTGTCCAACATACACAGAAGCATATGCTGTGTGTACAAGAAGAACATATGAGAGAGTCTAGGTGGGAGAAGTCAACCCCTCCTTTTAGATTCTCTTCTACTATTTCTTTACTGTAAATAGGTGATAAATTTCATCCATGATGCACAATTTGACTGATAAATGTATTCTAAACTGAGTCATTGTAGGTTCAGTTACAAGGCTGGTAGAAAATTTTAATTTTAAAAATAACTCCAAGCGTATAAATTTGAATAAGCACTAAATTACCAAACTCCCCATCCTATGCCAGCAATAGATTAACTTTTGTTGAGATTTATTGACAAAGAGCAGAATTCCTTCCCAGTGCTGATGACACTCCAAATGGGAACGGCACTGGATATTCAAGGGAGGTGTTTTTATTTTAGGCCACCGTAATGCTGACTATCACATTGACTATGCCTGTAGTGGCTGAAAATGCAGGTGATTAAGCATACATAGGCCAAGTGACAAATGGCAGCAATCCCAAACCATTTCTCAATGAAGACTTCTTGTTTAGGAATTTATAAGGAAGTAATCACTTAGTAAGATCTATCACCCACTTCAAATGCTTCAATTATTCATCTCACTAACACATTTAGCTCAATTCTCTCTGGTGTCTAAATTGCTTCCTTGATATTAATTTAAGGGCTTGGGGAGTGATCTTAACTCATTTAGGTCACTTGATGCTGTTAAGGGTTGAGAAATATATTTCAGGAAAAGATGTCATTCAGTCAATATTTTCAAAAATGTTCAACCCATAAACTTTTCATCAGACTGCCCCCCGTACTTTTTTTTTTTTTACAAATTTCAGACAGTAAGTGCAGTATATAATCCTTGCAAGTATATGAAATGCATTATTATCAGAAAAAAATATTCAAGCTTGAAAATTATGTTATAGAAGCAAAGTGTATTTTTCAGTAGTTATATAATAACTTATTGAAGTTACTTATCTTTACTTTACTTATCTTTACTTATCTTTAGATTGGAGAAGGCTTTTATCGTAACTATTAAATAAAATCCAAATTATATTTTAAGTATGATTCCTTCATTTTACTAAAGTTCACAACCTAGAACGAATTTTTGTTAGGAGGTATGATTTTATATAGCCAAAATAACTCCTTCATAAAACATGCTTTACCCTATGCAGATGTGAATATTACTTGCAGATGTGAATATTACTTTTAGATGTAAAACGTGGATGCCAATTTAGTAACAAAACAAAATGCTATAGAGTTTGGATCTGGAACCATGCTCTCACACCTCAATATGCTACCTCACCACAGGCCCAAAATAAATCTTTTCTTCTTTTAAGTTTATTATTTCAGGTATTTGTAATAGTAATGGAAAGCTGACTAACTCACCAAGGGTTTTTGTTGTTGTTTTTAAGTCTAGAACTACTTTTTGGAGTTAATCTGTCCTTACATGTTGAGTGATCGATCATCTATTCATGAGCAAGTTTAGTTTGGAGGGTTTTACTTCCTATGCTAAAACCTCACTCTTGTCCAACACAGATGAAAAGACATATCTGCTTCATTCACACATGAAGAATATATATGCTTAAAGTCCTTTACAGAAAATACAACCTTAAATCCTTAACAATTCAGATGAGACTAGTTTATAAGTAATATTTAGGGAATACCCAGCACCTAGGTCCTGATAGTTTCTTTTTAAGTATTATTACAATTAATTTTTACAACCATGCTAGAAGAGTCAGAATAATGGTAACCCTTTGAAGTGTGACTTTCTTTTTTTTTTTTTTTCATTTTTCTTTTATTATTCATATGTGCATACAAGGCTTGGTTCATTTCTCCCCCCTGCCCCCACCCCCTCCCTTACCACCCACTCCACCCCCTCCCGCTCACCCCCCTCAATACCCAGCAGAAACTATTTTGCCCTTATCTCTAATTTTGTTGTAGAGAGAGTATAAGCAATAATAGGAAGGAACAAGGGTTTTTGCTGGTTGAGATAAGGATAGCTATACAGGGCATTGACTCACATTGATTTCCTGTGTGTGGGTTTTACCTTCTAGGTTAATTCTTTTTGATCTAACCTTTTCTCTAGTACCTGGTCCCCTTTTCCTATTGGCCTCAGTTGCTTTTAAGGTATCTGCTTTAGTTTCTCTGCGTTAAGGGCAACAAATGCTAGCTAGTTTTTTAGGTGTCTTACCGTGGGGTGAGATCTTCCGGGCACTGAATGAAAATAACTTCAACCCCAGGATACTCTACCCAGCAAAGCTATCATTCAAAATAGATGGAGCAATAAAAGTCTTCCATGATAAGCAGAAACTAAAACAATATGTGACCACAAAGCCACCATTACAAAAGATTCTGCAAGGGATCCTGCACACAGAAAGTGACACTCAACTTAACCATGAAAAGGCAGGCAGCACCAAACCACAGGATAAGAAAAAGCAAGACAGTAGAGAGTAACATCAAGTTAGGTACACACAATCAAACCTTCAAACAACTAAGATAACTAAATGAAGTGTGACTTTCTATAACAATGCTATCATATTAGGAAAAAAACAGGTTAGGCATATTAGTCTGCTCAGGGTACCATAACAAAATACCACAGACTGGAAGCTTAAACAATAGATTTTTTTTCTCACAGTTCTGGAGACTGGAAGCCTAAGATCAAGGTTTTAGCATGGTTGTCTTCTAGTGAGTCCTCTCTTCTAGGCTTGCTGAAGTGATCTTTGTGCTATGCCCTCGGACAACTTCCTCTCTGTCCAAACATACAGAGATCCATCGCTGGTTTCTCCAGCTCATCTTACAAGGGCATCAATCCTATGGAATTAGGACTCTATTGTTTTGGCCTCATTTAATAGTAAATTCTTCCTTAAAGGTCTTATCACCAAATGCAGTCACACTTGGGGGGCTAGGATTTCAAGATATGGTGAGGGAGCACACACAGTTCAGTCTGCAACATTAGGTACAAAATAATACTTCGCCTACTGTGCTGTCACTTGATACTACACATTAAGTGTCTAAAATAAAGCCTGCGTTGAGTACTGAATACAGTTGAATTGTCCTTATTATAAACAAGACTGCTGTGAGCGTTTCATTTTCCAGCTGCCAAATCTTTGTCCAGATCTTGCATTGTTCCCTAGTACTGTATGTTTAGTAGAATTGACAAATTATACAGTTAACTGGACTATTAAGACCTTGGATGCATATTGTCAAAATGCCTTTCAGAAAAGAGACATCAATTGCCAGTTTCCTGAATCCTCACAAAAATGAATATTCTTTTAATACATGCCAATTTGCTATGTAAAATGACTTCTACTCGATGTGGCAATTTGCATTTCTATTATTTCTAATGAGAACAAAGTTTGACACTTTTCTCTTTTCTGACATTTGTCTTTCCTCTTTTGAGGATTGCCTGTTCAGTTCTCTTATCCTCTTTCTCTATTAGAGGGTTTGTCTTTTTTGTCATTGAGCTATGTGAGTGCTATTAATCTTATGAGTGTCACGTTTATCTCAGATATTTTTCCAGTTTATTTGCTTTTTATGTGTAGTGTTTTCTGATCTTTTAAATATTTCTGGACTTGTCTACCAGGCTTTCCCACTAGGACATCTGCCTCTGGAATTATGCGCAGAAACACAAAATGATATAAGATAATCATAGCGTCCACTTTTATAAAAAGAGGGAAATATTTTACTTTGTTCTGCACATTAGAAAAAGCGTGCTTCTCCAGAACACTGGTGTGTTTTTTTTTGTCTTATGGGCATTGTGTGTCTTGTAACTTTTTTTCTCTCTTTCCTCTGAGAACAAGTAAGTAAGAAGCTAATTTATAACCTAACTCTAACAACAGAAGACATGTAGTGTATGTGCTTCCCTATGGTAATACAGTTCTTTGCGACTTTCTTCTATTTATTTCCACTCATCAAATGTTTCCTCAACAATTTATGATGTTTTTATAGTGTGTACATGAAGTGTGTGCATCTGGGCTTATGTGTTGCAAGATGCTTCAAATACCTTTGGAGTTTAGAATACATGCATTTGGCTGGTGCAGTGGTGCAAACCTGTAATTCTTGTTACTTCGGAGTCAGTTATCAGAAGGATTGTGGTTCAAGGCCAAACCTGGGGGAAAAAAGTTTGTGAACCCCGCCCCCCATCTCAACCAATAAAAAACTGAGTGTGGTGGTATACATCTGTCATCTCAGACATGTATAAGGGAAAAATAAGCAGGACTGTGGTCAGTCTGGGTATAAACACCCTATTCAAAAAGTTATTAAAGCAAATGGACTGGGGACAGCCCTGAGTTCAAACCCCAGTACCACCAAAAAAAATTCATTTGACTATCCTTAATGAAATCAAAGTTTCATATTTGTTCAAAAATAATAAACAAAAGAGAAAATCACCTTCCATTGTGATTTTTTTCTTTTCTGGAAGCATGGATATTTTTTCATGTTTTTTTTAAATTATTCATTTATTCACATGTGCATACATTGTTTGGGTCATTTCTCCCCCTTCTCCCTCTTTCCCCCTCCCCCCCTCAGTTCCAGGCAGGTCCTGTTCTGCACTTATCACTAATTTTGTTGAAGAAAAGACATAAGCATAATAAAGAAGACAAAGCGTTTTCATGGTTTGTGAACTAATTTGAAGATAATTCTAAAAATAAACCCTAAAGCAACACTGCTAACATCATTGGAATAGTTAAGAAAAAAGCCAAAAAAAGAAAGCATTAGGCATAGCATTAAAATTTTTGTTTAGCCATCACACCTGTAATTCTAGTTACTTAGGAGGCAGAGATCAGGAGGATCAAGGTTCAAGATCAGTCCGGGCAAAAAATGAGATACTATCTCAAAAATACCCAATATATAAAAGGACTGGCAGATGGCTCAAGTGGTAGAGCACCTGTCTAGCAAGGGTGGCCCCTGAGTTCAAACCCCAGTACCAACAAAAAAGAGAGAGAGAGATTTGTTTAAAATCAGTATTACATTTTATAAGCAGGTGGCAATATGTTTGCCTTACAATGCATACATTTAATGTTTTCAACATGCCTACCTATGCCCAACACATATGAAAAGTCCGCTGTATTTAAGTAGAGGTATTATTTGTTAGTTGATTTATACACCAAATGATTGTATGGCTTTAAGAAAACTTAAACAGCCACAAAAAAAGAGTTAGTTTTCAACTGTTTTTAAATGCTACACTGCAGTGAAAATATATGACAGCTAATATATACAGTATATAAAACTTCTACAATTCTCAATCTATTAGAAACTTTTCTGTATATTTGTAAGCAAATCCTGTTATTTCCTGGCTCACAACCTAACCATGAATAATTTTTGTTCTATGTACACACATAATGGCCAATGAAAACACTTCCAGAAGATGAATTCCATTTTATGTTCACATAAAACCAGAGACCTGAAGTTCAGTTAAGAACAATACTATAAAACTCAGGGAAGGGTAAACACTGCATGCATGTGTCAGGATACACCTGATTGCTTTTGTTTATTTGGTTTTCACAGTATTGGTGATTGAACCCAGGGTCTCACAAGAACAAGGCATGAGTTCTACCTCAGAGATACACCCACGGAGGACAGGTGAGGAAAATTTCAAGTATATAAAATAGATGAAAAGAACCCCTATAGATTCCACTATACAAAAATTTTATAGTCTCAAACATCAAAAATATAAGCAACACCAAAATAAAAGTGAGAAACTGAAAACAAAATCTTCAATATATATGTCAGGTAAAGGGCTATTAACCTATAATATTAAAAGGGCTATAACAAATCAGTGTGAAAGACTTGCACCCTATTATAAAAACCAGCAAAAGGCAAAATCAGATGATTCATAGAGAAAGTAACATAAAGGCAAACTGAGCACGCATTAGTAATCAAGGTAAATTAAAATAAGAGTCCATGTTTTAGTTATCAATACCTGATACTACTGAAAATATTGAAGTCAACAACTCCACTCACTCTAGGTAAATTTGGTGTAGCATTTCTGTAAAGCAATTTTGCGATATATATATATATATATATAAAGAACCTTAAGAAGGGGGATAAAGGAGAATGGTGGAGGGGGTGAATTCAAGTGTGACATATTGTAAGAACTTTTGTAAATGTCACAATGTACCCCCAGCACAACAATAAAAAATAAATTTAAAAAAGAACCTTAAGAAGAAACAGAGTAGAGAAATCTACTCTAAGGAGATGTACCTAAAAAGTTTTGAAAAATATTTTTCCAGCATTATTTATTAAGATAGAAAATTGGGGGACAATTTAAATGTTCAACATGAAAATGAATTAAGGAAGAGCTGTGCATTATATTCTAAAATAGCTTAAAACCTTATGCTCAAAGAATATCATGACACAGAAAAAGCCCATGAAAAAACTCAGGGAAAAAGCAGAATATGAAATTTTACATGTAGTATGATGCCAGTGTGTTAAAAGTTATAAATTTAATATAAAACTGAATGTGTATCCATATAAAATGTACGTGTATTATATATGCACATATTTGTGCACATATGTAACACATTACACCTGAATTTACATGTATTTTTGAATTGTAACTTTCAGTTGATTTCCTGAGAACAAGATACAGTAGAAAATCAGTTTGTCATGAACTAGTAAGAAAACAGAAATATCTGTACCAGTGGAAAGCCAAGGATTTCACAGTGAGTTGCATGGGTGAAAAGTTTGCAAATGATCAAAGAATCTAAGTGGAAGAACAGGGAGAATTAATGTTAAGAAAACTCAGTTTATGATCAAACCATTGTTGTGTTTGACTGAGTTGCTTCCAGACATAAGGTCTCTAATTGTGAGTTCTGTGCAGCTGCCACGGTAAACCTTTCATCTCTCCTATGGCTTCTGTATGCAAAGCAACTTCTCCAGATGTTCTCCTGATATCTAGTCTCCTAAATAATTCCTGCTCATCCCTCCAATCCCAACTGTCACTTCCTTCTGGAAGCCAGAATCCTACCAGAACAGATCAAGTCCCCCCTTATGCAATAGCTTCACTTCTGTCAGTGTAATTAAGTAATTAAGTAGGTGACTAAAAAACTAATGCTTTCTCCCCTCCACCAGAACATAAATTCTAGAAGGTAGGAACCAACCCATTGCTCACCATTGTGTTCCCAAAGCACAGCAAATAACAAAAATGGGTAGCCTGTTATTATGTGCCCTATACTCTTCTGAGCTCTTTTTATTTTTTCTTTTGGTGTTCATTTTTATTGTTGTTGGTTTCTTAGGTTGTTTTTTTTTTGGTGGTACTATAGCTTGAGCTCAGGGCCAACCCTTGGTACCCAAGTATCCTGCCACTTGAGCCATACCCCAGCCCTTTTTGCTTTAGTTATTTTTCGGGTAGAGTATCAACCTTTTCATCCTACCCGGCCTGGACCTCTTACTTATGCCTCCCTCACAGCTAGAATGTCAGGCCCTCACTGCCACATGAAGTAGCAGTTGGTTGAGATGAGAGTCTTGCTAACATTTTGCCTGGGCTAGCCTCAAACCACAGTGTTCAATATCAACACTCCCAAGTAGCTGGGATTACAGAGGTAAGATACCATGCCTGGCCTTTTCTGGGCTCTTTAGGTATCTTTACTTATTTAAACATCACAACAATCTATAAGAGATTTACCAAAATCTCCTCACTTAAAAGAAGAGGGGACTGAGGCCCAAGATCATCCAACTGGTAAGTGATGGGGTCAGGATTCAAACCCAGGCTGTCTGGCAGCCTTATATAATCTATGCTTCCTTCTTGGAAGTATCCCACGATATTTGGATGAATAATTGAAGACATCAAGGAGAAACACATTAACAAAAAATATGTATTTGCTATAAATTAAGCACCAGCAGAGATATGCTCTATAACAGCTGTCACTCAGCATTTCATGGTCACCTGACCATAACAGATGCAGAGGAGTCTAGCCCAACAGTGGAAGTACCAGAACAAAGCTTCATAGACAACCTCACTGGAAATTCAATTATAATGATTTCTTTAGAATAACAGACTTCTCGAGACATTAGATTTCAATGACAGAAATCTGAAATTAAAAGATTCAGAAAAAGACATAAATATATATGATATATATACATATATATATATATATATATATATAAAATCATCTCAGCATCTACTTTAATTATAACAACTGTCCAGCCACAAAGCTCTTCTTTTTATGCATGCTTTTATTTCCTGTTAAAGTCAGCTCTAAAAGAGGGTCTATAATTGCAAACAAGTTGTGCAGAATAAACAAGCCATTATTGTAATGAGGATGATTCTTACCGAAGCTTATTTTTAAAAGCCAAATTATAGACTCCCGGTCTAAATTATATCTGGGTTTTTTTTTTTCTTTTGTCACTTGCTTTCAAATTTGGTCCTTATTTGCATTTTGTCTGACCTACTAGTTAGAGCACAGGTTCACAGGGCCCTTCTGAAACCGTAATGAGCTTAGGTAATAACCGCCACATAATTGTGTTCAACTGCATACAAGTGTTTACTTTTTACTGCTCTGTGTCTGCCTTCGAGATTTTTGAGATGCAATTATGCATTGCAAAATTTGCAAGTTGCCAGCCTTGCTTGGACTATTTTTGCCATGTTTCACATTTAAACTGCTTAAGTGCATAAGTGGAGGTATAAAACAGCCAGGTTTTCCACACTAGAAAATTACTGTTACTTAAATGGCAGAATTTCTGCTCTGTGGTTTCCTATTTCCATGCCCTTCCTCTGCTACATATCTTTTTAACCATCTGTTTCTTTCTGGCGACCAGTGGCAGGGAGGCAAGCAACTGTATCTGCATTACTATGTGGTTTGACATCTGGTATCTAAATCCAACCATGACATTTATTTGTGAATTGTTTAAATATGTGATCATATTAGTTACACTTTCAGATCCCTTTTCACTAAAATCTTCAACCCTGTTTAAGCTAGAATTTCATGTCATTTTATGTAGAGAAAGAGTTTGTATGTTTCCCTGCAGGTTGCATAGAATTTGAGTATGTGAATATAAACTTTTTAAGAAATAAAAATATATTATGTAAAAATTAAAATTGAAAACTTCAGATATGAGAGAGAAAGGTTCAACACACATCACAATATATATGAGTTTTAACCAGTCCCAAGACCGCTCTTATTGAACAAATTCAAAGTGTTACAATCATGACATACATCTTAGTAGTAACTTACTGTGCAAAGATACTAATAACCCATTATCATTTGGAAGTTTTGCTATTTTCCCTGGAAAGAAAGGACTCTGAACTGCTTTCTCGTTCCCTTATGGCTAAAAGGGTGCATTTGGAAAGTAACAAGGGTTAGGGTAGATGCCCGAGACCTTAGTAAAGACCAAAACACCGAGGAAATGAAACAATGTCTTTGGTCTCATAAGCACTATCATGCCATAGTTCACAAATAATAGTCATAACCTTCCTAAAATCTGTTTGTTATTCTCAGTCATTGAATCTCATACTTAAGACCACCTGACAATCCATTTGATCCAGGAGCAATTCAGGTGGAAAGAATAATTCCTGCATTAAAAACAATCTCAGTAAAATAGGATTTGGTAGTGTTTTCTGGCGCGCAAGAGAAGAAACAGGGAACCAACCCTTCCTATGAAGGAGGCAAAGGTTCTACCTCTGAAAAATAGTTTCCTGCTTCTGCTCTCTTAAAGAAGTGTGTCATAATCTTGTGATTTTTCATCTCAGAAATGATATGTGGAATATGTTTAAGAAACTATTTGAGGAGTGTGGGGTGCATCTGAGATCCCAGCACTCAAGAGGCTAAGGCAGGAAGTTCTAAGCCAGCTAGACAAGAACTGCCAGAAAACAGAAAGAAAAGAAGAGAGGAAGGGAGGAGAAAACAAAAGAAAAGAAAAGATCTCTAGAAATATTACTGTGCAGGTTCTATGGTCAAGGTATCAAAGTAACTAAGGCCATATTTACCAGTACCACTAACTGAAACTAAATTCTCTTTAAATTTGTTTACAGGCGTTCTACTGAATAACCTTTCCCATCTACTCACCCACATTGCTGCGATATTACCACAAATTTAGTAGCTGAAAAAAAACTGATTTATTATCATACAGTTGTGAACATCAGAAATCTGAACAGGTCTCACTAGGCTAAAATCAAAGTGCTAGTAGGCAAACTATATTACTTTGGGAGATTTTCAAAGAAAATTCATTTTCTTGCCTTTTTTTGGATTCTAAGGATTGTCCACACTCCTGTTTCATGGCCCCCGTCTAGCTTCAATGTCAGTGATGGCCAATCAGGTCTTCTCATACCACATCTGACAGTCTGCTGCCTTCCTTCTACACATTTAAAGGACCCTTTTTTTTAATTAATTGAATTCATGATTTTTTTTGCATTAATTAATTTTTTTTATTATTTTATTATTCATATGTGCATACAAGGCTTTTGATTACATTCAGCCTACCCACATAATCCAGGATAATCTCTGTAAGTTAAATTCACCTAATTAACAACATTAATTCCATCTACAACCTTAATTGCCCTTTGTCAAGTCAACTAACATCTCCTCAGGTTCTGTGGAATAGAACATGGACAACTTAAGGGGAGGGGAGCTTTTTGTCTGACACGACTACAGCATTCTCTGATAGAAAAAGTGTAGATGCAGGAAACAGTTCTAGTTTGAGTCATATGAGTAATCACAAATAATAAATTAGACAAGTCCTCTAAAATTTCAATTACTTCTCGTGAAATGAGTTGGTTGTCCTGGCTGATTGTTGGCCCTTTTCAACTTACATCCCCTTGATTCTGTGAATACAGTACATCTAATTATACTTAGAAGAGATTAAAGCCAAATTCATCTCCACAGAAACAAAAATTTAGGTGAAAGCCTTGCAATGTATGGAACAGAGAGGAGAGTCATCATTAATTCTCTCTGGGTAGTGATAGAGGCTCTGGGGAGGAACAGAAGTCAGATCTTACACACCCCTAGAATAAGGAAACAGCCATGGGAACCCCATGCAGTGAGCACAGAGATCGAAGGGAAAGAAATACTATGTGGAAAGAGCATAAAGAGACAGGAAATGAGGCTGAAAGTAAGGTCAAATAATGGTGCATTCTAGGGACAAAAGAGAGACACTAATTTTCTTGTAGTAAGACTTCGTAGATTTTTGTCTTACAAAAACAATGCAGGAGTAATTAAAAGAAGTTCTAGCTCTCAATGTTTCATTAATTTAGCTTATCAGTCTGATACCACAAATCAGACTTTCTTAAAGGTCTAAAAAGAAGAGAAGAAAAAAATTAAAACATGTTTGTATCTCAGCTTTCCAGTTATTTTCATATGTAAAATCAGCTCCTTATTTGAATAAAAATATAATTTAAATTCATCATTTAATATTTGAATTATATAAACTGTGTAAGGTCACCCAAATAGATGGAATTGAGAGAACTAAATAAACTTTCAACTCAAAACTACATTCAGTCCCTTGCTAAGTGAGCACTCACTGGGTTTATTTACCTCTTAGTGACAAGTCC
Organism: Castor canadensis; assembly: GCF_047511655.1. Taxonomy (NCBI): domain Eukaryota; kingdom Metazoa; phylum Chordata; class Mammalia; order Rodentia; family Castoridae; genus Castor; species Castor canadensis. The sequence goes on from NC_133394.1 coordinate 89,535,748, forward strand.
TTCTTCAGATGCCAGTTCCACAAGCTGTTTATTCTGTTTTAGTAGAGTCCAACACTCTCAGGTACCCCATTGCCAATTAATGTCATCTCCTCTCATCTTGAATAATGGGAATGTGTCATCTTCATCAAATATCTCACTTTTTTATACCAAAGAAGTGTTTAGGTAAGATAGGACTCTTGCCATCCCTTTTGTCTCTGCAGCCTTGAAATTGTGGATGGCCTCTCCCCAGGACAGTGGAATGGGGTCCTAGTGATGGAGTTCTTCAGAGCACTCCTGAGACAAACTACCTGGATTCAAACCTCTCTCTACCATTTCTACAATACTAAGCAATATAGCTACTATATATCTTAATTTCTCAATCAGTAAAATAGGCATAAAAATAATATAACTTGAGAGCATCATTTCTTAAAGATAGATAATATCTTAAAGTGATTAGAAATCAGACACCACAGAAAGTGTTTGCCAAATAATCAATGCAGATTGCCAGGTATATAAGAAAGACAACTCCTTAATTACCTAAACCCTAATAGTAAGACTTTCTGTTTCTTACGCCAGAACAAATCTTATTGGATACATGTGCCCACATAAGGCTTTTTAAATCTGGCCCTAGGTTCCTTTCAACTTCATTATTTCTGCTTCTACTCTCTCTGCCCAACTTTGCACCTCTGGACACATTCCTAGGCACCCAAAGTCACTTTTAACATTCCTGTTCATCCTGAAATGCACACCCTGAACTCTTATTGGATAGATTACATTAAAACTATGTTGTACATGTTCCTCTTATTGAAGCCTCCTTCAGGGAAAGATTCAAGTCCTATTCGTTTATTTTCAATGACTGGCATAGTAACTGGCAGCAACACAACTATCAATAAATCTTAAACGAATGAGGCAATTACTTCACACTGGTTCCTGCCATCAGGATGTGAAGCTAAGTTGCTAACAGTTTAATCTGTGCTTTCAAAGTGTGCATGGGAGAGAGAGAGAGAGAGAGCAGAATGTGATGAATGCTTTAAATGGCATACCACACTTGTTTTTTCATTTTTTTTAATTTTTCAACTTGAAAATCTCTTCAACTTGAAAATCTCTTCAAATACTGGGTTTTTTTTTCTTAATTTCACTTGTGAGCAGTGAAATTATTTTTTTCAATTTAATTATAAATTAAATTACTTTAGCAAAATCTCCTATTTATAAACACAGTCCAAGAAAAATAAGAACCTTTTTCCTTACAAGAACAATAGATTCTGTCCTTTACTTTTCTAATTCCCAGAGGAAAAACTTTCAAGTTTCTACTATGTTTGAAAATGAGTTATTCTAGAAATTGTAAACTATCAATATCAAAAGGACAAATGATGTTTGATGTGTTTTATGCATGACAATTTAATTAGCATTTCTTTTTGCTGTCCAATGTCAATTATGAGTATCCAGCTCACTTGAAACCTTTTATACTAAGTCTGCAATCCTTCCCCACTTTTCTTTTCCCACTTACAGCTACCTCAACCACTCTTATCAAGACTCCTAAATCACCGCCACTGCTCTTCATCTCCTGGAGTCCTTGTTCTATCTATTATTTCTTCTCTTTTCTGTATCTTCAGACTTTCCCCTTTCATTAATTTCTGGCTCTCAACACATTCTGTCTCAGACTGGAATCCTTAGAAGTAGTAGACTGTTAGTCAAGGCATCAAGTATAATAATTTTATTTATGAGGTAATCCCAGGAAGCAGGAAAAGAAAGGGCAATGTGGCAGAGAGAAGGGAATATGACAGAAGAAGTCAATACATTTGGCATCCTTTCCTCCTACTCCTCTGTGGCTCACTGATTTTTCAGGTTGCCTACGCTCAGTCTCCCCTTGTCTTCCTGGAGTACTTCAGTCTCCCCCAAAAGCTCTTTGTCTTTCTCTGCCCCTTGTTGACATTCCCCAGGGCAGGGTCTCACTGTTGAAGTTGCTGATGATTTTGATCAGAAGATTTTGGTCCTTGTGTTCTGACGAGGAAGAATCCAAGCAGAACACGTGGAGGCGCCTCGTGTAGGGAAAAAGGGAAGAATTTTATTTTTGGACATTTTTATGTCATCCTTAACTTGGAGTTGAGGGGGAAACTCCTGTCACTCTCAGTCTCCAGTGGTCTTCGGTGGGGTAAGGGGCAGAGAGGGAGAATCTGGAAGGACTTGCGCATATACCTATGTGAATTCTTGGGTACCCTAAGTCCAGGCAGGAGGAACTTTTCACTCTAACTTAACAAAATATTTGCAATTAACATGGAGTTCTCAGAGGGAATGGGTAAGCGATGGGTGACTGAGATGCTCTAATCTGCCTCATGACTTGGCATTTCCCTCCTTGCACTTCACTCACTTTGCTATGCATGAGCTCAGACTCAACCTGAGCTTCTACTGTTACCCATAAACTGAGGACTCTCATCTGAAATTCAGATCTAGGCATGCAACTTACCCTGGAGTAGCTCCACCTCCGCATCACAAACACCTCAATTGCAATTTATGGCAAATATTCTCATAGTCCTACTCTGCCTGTATATCCTCCACTCAGCTTTCCAAACCAGGAACTGAGAAAATCCAATTAATCAATTAAAAGGACTAAACTATTTGCACTCCCCCTTTTATCTTATATATTTAGCATTCAGCTTGCCACTGTAACATTTCATTTCTACCTCTGAAGTATCTCATAACCATTTCTCATTCAGCTATCTCTTCACCCTTTCTATAAGGTAGAGAGCAATTGGCTTTCCTGCTTCTGGTCTTCACCCCTCCCTTCCATTTTTCTCCTAAAGTGTTTAGTAATTTGCTTAAAATCTTCCATGCTTCCTATTACCTACCTGACATAATCCAAACTGGTAAGACCCTTTCCTATTTGCCTCTGCCTGGTTTCTTTGGTGCACTTCTTGCTGCTTCCTCATGAGCACAAGTGGAAGCTTTCTATTCAAACTGTGCTTTCTCATACCTCTGTCTGTTGTCCATGTTTCTATCTCCTCCCGGAGACTGTGCTGGACTCCACTACATACAAATTTCAACCTCCTGGCAGTCTTTGATTCATCCTGGTAAACACCCTCCCCAAGGCATCTTCAGGCAGGTGTGTGACCAGATCCCACCAGATTTTCACATCCTAGCCCAGGTCCATTGTGTGGTCATGGTTTGCAGTTCTATCTCCCCTGTCCACTGGTATGTTTAGCAGCTTCCAACTTCAAGGTTGCAAAGACCATTTTAAAAAACAAAAACAAACAAACAAACAAACAAAAAAACATGCTTTCCTTTATTTAACAGTGACTGGCTGCCAGGAGTAAAAAAAAAGTACAAAGATGGAGAATATGCAGCCCTGTCTTGAGGAACTTTTAGTTTAGAAGGAAAATATGAATATAAACAGCTTCAAAGACAGGTGTAGAGCTATTTATAAACAAGGCACAGTTACACAGTTGTAAGAATTCATGTACAGAAAGACAACTTCTGACCAGAAGATTTTACTTCCCCAAATTGTAACTTATGTTAGACTTTCACAACATAGAAACGCTCTTAAGTAATCTAAAATTTCTTCTTTGGGGAAAATGTCTTTATTTAGGAAAAATAAATCAAAGCACTTAGTTGTCATGACTCTAATGCTTGTGGTTGATTCTAATTCTCACTTTACAAATACAGGGTTTTCCTTAGTTTGTTTCCACCAGTGTGATTTCTTTTCTGTTTTTTTTGGGGGGGTGGGGGGTGGGGGTCTTTGACCTATAGCCCAGGCTGGCTTCAAACTTCTGATCCTCCTGCCTAAGCCTTCCAAGGCCTGTACCACATGCTCAGCTCATGAGTGTGATTTCATCCCAATAGCAAAGCATTTACTCATTTGTTCATTAAATATTTCTTGACATTCTAATATACAAAATAAAATGTGTCAAGAGATGAACCACAGGAAGAGTAGTAGGTTAAGTTTTTCACCACATTTAGATCACCAATTATGACTGTAGTTTTTAAGCAGAGCTTTGTCCCTAACATTGCTGTTTTAACACTCTTTTCACCTCTCCTTCAAGATAATTCACTCTCATTGTGGTTTTGATGCTCGATGTTTCAATGACAACTTTGTAGGGTTCAAAAAGGCTGAATACCTCGTCTTGTTTTAGATGAACAAAAGAGGGAAAAGCTGACCTAAAGAAAGTAGAGAAAATTCATTACCACTGAAAATAAATAATCCAGGTGCATTTTCTCATAAATGTTTCTAAGTATTAACTATTAGTAGAAACAAGTTCAATTTGCTAAAATGCCTAGTCTGTACCTTAAGTACTAGAAGTTAGAAAAATAAACACATCTTAAAAATCCTCCCCAATAAACAAAAGAAAAATATCATGCCATCAAATGACACAACTGAAGGTAGACTAAATCTAATCTAACAGAAATTTTCTAAATCTAATAGAAATTTTTAATGCTTTATACTTCAGGACTGCCACACTTAGTATTTAAATAGCCTCCGTCAAGGAGAACAACTAAAATGTTACTTTTCTCTGTTCAGCATTTTTTGATTGCTTATTTGCCTTAAATAATATGACACACTGCAGTTTCCCCTGTAATGCTGTGAACTGAGTTATTAAATAAGTGACTCCAGCCCTGGGTGGCAGTGAGCCATGACGTGCAGCTATTTGCACTCACAATGCAAATTCAGCTGGATGGCTGAGCCTGGCACGGTCCATCCTCACTGGGACATTCGTTAGCCTCACTTTACAGTTGTCAGAAGTGATATTTGTTATTCAGCCCAGATCTGGGTTCTGAGAAAGGCTTCTAAGGCAACTGATGGTAAAACATGGGAAACTATTTGAGAAAAAGCAAGCCTATTTGAAAAGCTGACAAACCAAACAGGAGGAAAAATCATCACAGACTTGGAGGATTAAAATGTAATAATAAAAATAATAATTACAGATTAGAGTCAGACAAAGGATGCACACTCAACCTTACCTTAAAGAGTCCTGTGACAATATAATTACTAGTCCCCAAACCTTACATTTAATTTGTTTCTAAGCTGTACTGCCTCTTTGTGAGTTACTCAAGTGTAGAAACCTCACTGCACTCATGCTCCTCCAGTGCTCTATGTATTTCAATGCTCGGGGAAAATTAAGAGCTTCACAGTTACTCACATGTATATTCCAGACAATTTATGGTCATTGAGGAAAGCAGAGGTGGAGCCCGTAACAGAAGAGAGGCTGAGGTTGGTTGCTAACACTCACCAACCCACCAATGCCTTGCCAGCCTTGAAACCCCTGTACCATTTTACCTCCACTTGACAAAATCCACCTTTTAGTTGCCCTGTCTATCATTTGTGTCTCCTCCTCCCCATTAGAATTATAATAATGGTACAGTTGAGAACATGCTTCCTTATTTCTCCAGCTCAGTGCTTGAAATATTATTGTGCACTGGTTGGCTTTTAATAAGTAGTTGTTTAAAATCTTGAATAAATAGTTGTTCAAAGTAGATGATGATGACAATTGACCATCCACGTGTCCATTGCTCCTTATCTCCCAGGAGGCCATCTTGCCCCCAAAGAAACACGGCTGTTCAATATGAAAGAAGAGTTCCCCTATTATCTGGTGAATGAAATGTCAACTCCCATATTCCTGTTGGCAGAAAAAAAAAAAATTTTGCCCACTCAGAATTCCTGAGTCATTCCCAGATTATTTCTGCACTCAGAGATGTTTAGATCATATTTGGATCCACCTTCAACATTACCAGTGTAGCCAAACTCAACAGGTACTTTGATAATATATTCACAGCCTTCTTAAAGAAATTTCAATATGTCAGGAGGCGGGGAGCATCTTTTAAAATGAATAGGCTTATGGCATTTTTAGTGCAATATTTCCTGAACAGCAACTGACCTGAAATATCTCCACATGGATCATATGCGACCTTTAACAAGACATTTCTCAAGAAAATGGCACCCCCAAAACACATACATGTGTGAGGACACACACACTACTCACACACAAAACACCGTTTTTAATAGCCAAGGGCACTTTGGCAGTGTGGGGCGGTGGTTGTCAACATAAACAGATGGTCAAAGAAGTGGGCAAACACGTTGTGTGAACTAGTTCCATAAATGAAGTTTTTTATTTCATTCTAAATGCCATACTTACTTAACCAGCTTTCAGACAAGATGATACATGTAGCCAGTTGGAAACAGATCCCTGCCAGGCTTCTGTGTTTTTATGACAAAATTAAAAGTCCACAGATGGAATAACTCAAAGCTAATTCTTACAGAGTTTGTTTAGATCGAATGGGGAGGGGAAAAAAAAGAATACCATATTGCTTCAAATTAAAGCCACATCTAAAAAGACACTTTTAATTGGTGAGAAAAGACATAGAAATAAATAGCTTTTTAAAAAAAAGTCTGTTTTTTAAATGAGTGAAATTATTTATCCATTAAAATAGCAACTTCCCCCAAATAATTTGAAGACCATCTAGGGAATTCCCAATTCCGACCTCGACTCGCAAACATCTCAGCATCCTTTCAATCGATGCTTTGCGAAGTATAACAGTTTGCCACTTGGGCGGCCTTCTAAAGATATCCAATCTTCTCATCACGTCTTCACTAGTCATTAAGTTTCAAAACTCATTGCATGTGAGTTATGGGAAGAAAGGTGCTGTGTAAGAGGAAATGGAGAGGAGGCCAGCTGTCTTGGTATTGTATGTTCTGTGAAAGATTTGTGGCTTTGTTAGAATATTTAGCCAGTCTCTTTAGTGAGGAAATGAAATAGAACTAATGTTTTGTCAAACATAGTGGCCCATGTATAAAGCATGAAATGGATACAATACTACCTACAGGAGAAAAATGAGATAAAAAGAAAGAACCTAAAATGAAGGAAAAATCTCTTGTATTTGCCATATCAAATAAAATATGCTACCCAATCTTCCAATTAAAACACAAAATAGGCATTTAAAATTCAGCTACAAAAACTGAAGTTTACAAAGAAATTTTATCTACAGATTTTTCAATGCAGCAAACACTTAGAAGTCAGAGACAGAGAGAGAGAGAGGAAGGAAGGAAGGAAGAAGGGAGGAAGGAAGAAAGGAAGGAAAGAAGGAAGGAAGGCAGAAAGGAGGAAGAAGGGAGGGAAAGAAGGAGGGAGGGAGAAAGGAAGGAAACAAAGAAAGAGGGCTAGGCATGGTGGTGCATGCCTGTAATCCCAATATGCAGGAGATTGTAGGTAGGGGGATTGGGGGCCCCAGACTATCCCAAGGTAAAAATGAAACCCTATTTGGAAAATAACTAAAGTAGAAAAGAGCTAGGACTGGATTAGAGGTGAGGCTGAAGCTACAGAGCACCTGTTTTGCAAGCAGGAAGCCCTGAGTTCAAACTCTCATTCCACCAAAAAAGGGTGGGGGGGCTGGAGGAATGGCTCAAGTGATAGAACATCATCTGCCTACAAGCATGAAGTCTTGAGTTCAATACCCCAGTACAGAAAAAAAAAAGAGTTGCATTTAACACAACAAATGTTTCCTTTTTTTTTTTCTTTTAACTGATTTGACTTGACATAATTAGCTTGGTGGTTTCAGGAAAATCTAAGTGCCTATGTTATGCACATGAAGAGGTCTATATATCAGCTTCTATTTCTCTTCTAGAAATACATGTTACTTATTTTCACAAGAGAAATTTTTCACTGCCAATGTTGGGTGGCAACACCCAACTATAAAACTATACATAACAGAATCTAGGACCCCAGTGGTCTTCTTCCAAAATCCCACTTGCTCTCCCAGGCTCAAGGGCCTTCAGTAAACTCAAGACACCACATTGAGACACTGAAGAAATCACTTGATCTATCTTCTTTGTCTAGTTTCCAGAAATTAAAGCCAGCAATGCTAAAGTGTTTCACACCAACAGAGATTTGAGTAGAACAAAGGGAACCAGAAGTTCTGCATTATTCCTGAACAGTTCATTTGTGACTTGAGTTTCTTTAAAGAGAAAATTGACATTATCCATTTCCATTCCACATGTTCTCTTTTATTTTAGGAATTCTTTGTAGTGACTTCATTTGTTCCTATAGGGTCTTTACCTTAAGAATCCCAGGCAGGGGTCTGGGAATGGCATCAACCCTACTCTTCTGAGCTTCCAGTTAATCTTTTCTGTTCGTCAGATAAAGAAGGGAATTTCAGAGACAACCCTTCCTGGCATTGGCTGCTCTAGCAGCAGTATTGTGGCTGTACAGCCCAGGCTGACATTGAATTCATGATTCTCCTGCCTTACCTGCCAGACTGCTGGGATTGTAGGCTGTACAGCAGATTTTAAAAATTCCTTGTCATTAGAAAAGGGTTGTTTCTTCATTCTCTACATACTATTTGAAGAAATCTCCATAGGGTTGACTTTAAATTAGTATCTTTTTTAATATGGACTTCATCAAAACAGTTTGCAGTATTTCATTTCCTATTTAAAAAGTGTTCTGCAGCTATAGTATACCAGGAAAGGCACACTATGATTTGATAGTTACAAAAGTATCAGGTCCTTAAATAAAAGACTGGAGGCATCTCTATTTTATGTGACTTTTAATAGAAATGTAAATGACATTGAGACTGTGAAAGGTAATATTTTGGACCTTTATGAGTAAACATTTTTGTCAAGGTGGGGCAAATTTTAAAATGTGAAAGAAAAAACTCACTGTGTGATGTACCTCCCCTCATTTAAACTTATTTTTTATCAAAACTAAAAATCACTAATATTATATTACCATGATAGAAATAAGAGGGTCTTGGAAGGTACAGAGCACAGCAAACAAGATGGAATTTAATAAAGGTAATGAATTGTATTTTATTTAGGAAGAAGAAAAAAAGCTACTCAGTTGCAAAGGCAGGCTGAACAGATTTGTATTTGCAAGGGCATAAAAAGATGTCACCCATAGTAGAATAAAAGCCAATATAAAAATGGAGGAGGACAATGTTATAATTAGGCACTTCCTCAGGATATTAGAAAATGTAGTAAGATAGCATCCCAGCAAAATCTTAAGAGACTCGTCTTTCTACAGTGGTCATGAGTTTTTTAGAGAAGAGATTCTTCCAAAATCTTAATTGTTGATACATAGTAGGAAAATATTCCCATGAACAATGATGTTTGAGAAATACTGTTCTAATGATTACTCTGAATTTCAGGACAACTTAAAACATTAATGTACTAATGTACAAACCAAATCTCTCAGAAGGAGGCTTCTGTTTTGAGTTTCCCAACATATTTGACCCTGAAACTCTTTTTAACCAACTGTGCACATTAGTGCTCCACAGAAGACACTGAAACATGGCAGATACTACTATTGTATCTTTTTAGGCCCCACCATTTCTAACCAAACTTCATTTGCCACCTGAATAGGAAGCTCTTAAAAAACACTGAAGTTGTAGAAGCTTCCTTTTCGGTGAATTTGTTTCTTGCATTTTAGATCCCTGAAATTGTATGCTATCTTTTCCTAGGATGACATGATGTCAGAAGAGAAAGTAGGAGAAACAGTGTAAGTTGTATTATATACACTAACAACCACCTTGAGAGCTTTTACAGCTATTTATTACAGTTATTAGCTTTCTCTATATAGAGTACTCACATGTTGCTTGAGATGTTCGTAGGATTGTTGCAGTTGCTTTCAGAGACACCACATTCTGTGTTCAGAGAGGAAATTGTTACAGCAGCTACAAGAATAAGAATTGGATGTCAGAATAGCACTTTACTTCACTATGTCTTTATAACTCCAATAAAGACGTCCCAGAACAGCTACTCCATGAAGTCAGGGACTTTGCACTGTTTCCTCAGTTCAGTGAAGGTCTTGGCACATAGTACAAATTCTAAATATTTGTTGAAACATTAATTAGATGAATGAACCAAAAGTATTTAATAAAATATTATAGTAACAATAATAGTTTTTAGTGGACTGTAAGATTTTTTAGAAGTGAATAATAGAGAAATGATTTAGCTTCTGTTTACATAGAGTTGCTATTGGCTGCAGATGTGGAGAAGCATTTTATTATTCTTCCCTCATAAATGCATCCATTAGGATGATGAGTGAACTGCTCATTAGTCAACCTGAATAATAAAAGTGCCAGAGGTTAGCTCACTCAAAGCCTGACCTTTCCAAACATGTTGTTTCTTTAAAAAAAAAAATGGCAACATATTCCCTCCCTAATCTTCACTCTTTGATCCTCTGGTTAATTGGGGAACAGCAGTCTCTCTCTCTCCCAACATTTTTGTACATTTTAATGTGTTTCATTATGACATTTCCTTACGTGTATGTAATATACTTTAATCATATTCCCCATTACCCTCTCTTATACAATCTCTCTTTTTGCTTTGCCAAATATTGCAGAATATTTTCAGTAAATGTCACCATAAATTGAAAGCTACATTAACATGGTAGATGTGTTTCCTTTTCTGATCACATGTAACAAACAGCCGTTGCTCTGTGTTTCTCCTGTTAACACTGACTTGCCAAGCTGATAATGGGTGGTAGTAACAGAGTCATTTAAACATTCCTGCCCTTTGGCCTGACCGGAAGCTTAATTATCATCCTGAATACACAATGGAGATTTTTAATACTTTAAAAATAAACATTTAGGCTACTATTCTGATTGTTCTGTGCCCTCATTATCCTTGTATTTAATATTGCAAAAAGATGAGCTCAGCATGCTAGTGAAGCAAAGGAAAAGCTAAGAGGACAATCCCTGCCCCTCAACTGTTATTACTTGTGACCCTGGGTAAGTCATCTAATTTCTCTGATTCTTAGTTTTGTCTCTAAAATTGGGATGTTATCTAACTCATGGGATTTCTTTAAGAATTAATTCAGAAACCACATAAAAATATTTCATTGGAGATACACCTAGGTATTTCCATCCAGACACTTTATGTGGAATATCTGGCAAAATCATGAGTATCAAGAGACAAAATAGACTTTAAAAACTGGACCTTATACTAGCTACAAAGTGAAGTTGCCAAAGAGCTTACACACCAACTACGACTCACATATTTTAGCGTAAAATTAGTATCATCATAAAGTTTATCCTTCTTCTTTCAAAAGCAGGTAAAACAAGAGGACACTGGAGTAGCAGTAGGTTACATAGCTGCAAATCAGCAGTACAAGGTCAGAGACTAATAAACTATGAGACTGTTAACCAAGAAACTTAAGTGTAATGTGCCCCTGGAGTAAAATTCCCCCTTAATGGAAACCACCTTATGGTCTCTCAGTCTCCTTCCTGTTCACCGTAGTCAATCATGACCACAGTGTATGGATAATTTCTTCCTTGAACTTTCTAAAGCAGTGAAGGAAAATCCCTTGTAATTGGGTTAACTTTCTACTCTAACCTTTGGAGGCAAGAACACAGAGTCCCCCTGCAGGTCCATGGCAGTCCCTGGGGCTTGGGCTTAGTCGACTCAGACAAATGCACACATGGCAGGAAAGTGACAGGATGTGGAGATGTGGGAGCCCCCTAGCCACTTTGGGCTTGCTTTTAGATGTGAGAAAACTGAGGACCGAGGACCAGAGAAGATGCAGTTTGTATGGCAAGTGCAAGGTCACAGAGAGAATTGGAACAGAGAGACACATAGAAAATTATATAAACTATAAATATCTGAATTCAAAATATTTTGCACTGTTAGATAAAACATATGTGCCTCATCTATATATTTCTCTGTCATATTTTTTAGCTTCTTCTATTAGTATAACACACGTAACTTTTTTTAAAGAATAAAAAAAAATTTTATATCTTCAACCCAATGCAACAAACTCCACTCTTTCTTTTACAATAATTTAAGAACACATACAAACTCAAAAGCACCCTGAAATACTCATTGTCATCTGGTATAGGAAATACTATGCTCTTGATGTTGCATTTGCCCTGGGTTTCTGCTTGGGACAAAGCCAAAGAAACATTTACTTACGTTCCTTAAGAAGCATTGAGTGTGTGTGTGTGTGTGTGTGTGTGTGTGTGTGTGTGTGTGTGTGTGAGAGAGACTGTGTGTGCATGTGTGAGTGTGTGTGCACGAGTGTGTGTATGTGTGTGAGTGTGAGTGTGTGCGTGTGTGTAGGAGAGTGTGTGCGTGTGTGCGTGTGTGTGTGAGTGCGTGCGTGTGTGTGTGAGTATGCGTGTGCGTGTGTGCCCACAGTGTGCATTTTACTCGTTACGCTGAAAGTCCTGTGGGAGCAGGGAGCACACTTCCACTGATGAAACAACATGTTGAATAGATAGACCAGAACACGAAGCACAAAGTAAGTAATCAGGACACGCTTATCACACGGATAGAAGTGCTCTGTGATCTGTAATTATCCTTCCTTCCTGTAGCTTCTTCAGAATAACTCTGGAAAATAGTTATCCAGAGTATTTGAAACCTCAAATATTCACTTATCATTCAAATTATTCTGTAGGCCTTGGATCAAATAATGAATTAAATTTAAAAACATCTAATAACTGACTTAGTAACACTCATATCTGTGAAAAAGTTAAATATTCAAAATTTAACATCTCCAAATGTTTCCCCAAATTAAACAATTAATAAACATTATTTGTCAATTCAAAAATTCATATTTCAGATTCATACCACCTATTTTGAAAATGATTATTCCAGGATGCAAAGGTATACCTTACCACTAGAGTGGGATAAACTAAGAAATAAAACAGGCTTCAACTACCATCTTATTTCTGGGCCATGGTAGCTACTAAGGAAAATTTAAAATTTGTTATGTACATTAGGTACAAATATTTCTAAGTAGCATTGTTCAAAAGATAATTTACTGCACTTGTCTTTAGCTTTACTCAATTTTACTTTTCATATTCACCTCAGATGTTGATAGCATCTCCAAGTATAAGAACAACCAGATTGGTCTTGCTGAGAAATATCCCTCAGTTATTAAATCCCCATCACACACATGATATTAACTTTTACTTCTGTGTAATGTTTTTATCTAGTGAATGGAAATTGTTATGAAACCTAGACCCAAGTACAATAAGACAAATAATAAACTTTCCCTTTTATCTCATTTGAGGGAAATTATCTTTCACAGGAAGCCAAACTACATATAAGATAGATAATTTACTTTGAAGGAACAATTTACTACCAAGAAGATATAGCTTAAACTCTCAGCTGTATACTCTGACCTGTTATTATTACTCAAATATAAAAGCTTCATGGGATTCAATAAAATAATTAGGCCTGATGTAAACCCACTTAATTAAATGACTTTCATTTTCATACCACTAATATTAATATTACTCCTCAAATGAACTTCTGACTGCCCATTCTCTAAGAATAGTAGTGGACTGAACTTAGATTTTCAATTTATGAATGAAATAACATTTTCTTTCCCCAAAGTGTACATTGTTCTTCTGCAGCTTCTCTTGTCCATGTTTGTGTTATTTGAGAAGTAAAGTATAAAAAAGAGGGTGTCTTGCAACTCAGTAGTAGAGCACTTACCTAGCATGTGCAAAGCCCTGGGTTTGATTCTCAGAACTGAAGAGGGAGGGGGAGGGAAAAAGAGAGGAGAAGGAAGGAACAAGGACAGAGGGAGGGAGAGAGGGAGGAAAGGAAAAAGGAAAGAAAGGTAAGAAGCCCAGGAGGTAACACGTAAGATTTGTCTTCCAGATCAGTTCCGTTACTGCCAAAGGAATGATGATAAAATTTAACCAAAATATAAAAAATGGCTCCTCCTCAAAGAAGTGTAAGTTGAAGAGAAAGTACTTTTAAATTATTGAGAATATCTATATACACTCACACACACAAATACACAACAGTGCTAGTATTATATTATTCAGAAAATTTTAAAGTTCTATCTTTGAAGCAACAACCCACCTTATTACTTAAAAACAGCAAAATTACTATTTGAGTGAATATTTACTGAGCTTTACAGATGTTCTGAGTGATGCTCCCTGCAAAATTGCAAACAATAACGGAATAAATGCCCTTGCTAAAAAAACAGAGAACAGGAAGGTAAAATAGGTCCTGTCTCGGGGTTGGTGCCAGTGGAAGGGAGGAGGATATAAAGAAAGGGTTTAAGAGGGTGAATACAGAGGAAATATTGTATACTAATATATAAGAATGGAAAAATGAGACATGTTGAAACAATTCCAGGAATGGGGGCTTTGGGGGTTGAAAGATAATGATGCAGGAGGTGAATTCAACTATCATATATTGTGAGAACGTCTGTAAATGTAACAATGTACACCAAGTACAATAATATAATAATAAAAAATTTAAAAGAAAAATACCAGGTAGACATTATAGAGGACTTCCTGATTATATGTATTCTATCAGTTTTGTCTAAAAGAAAGTGTAACCTCCTGTCCTTGGAACATTTATGGAAAATAAAGTACTGCTTGTGCAGGTGACTTTCTGAGCTTTCATAAATTTCCCAAGTGATATTTTGGGTGTTGCTTATATAACATTAAAATGCAAGGCTCTGTGCACTAGGCATACTGTGAAGGTTAATTCTGTATGTCAGCTTGGCTGGGCCATAATACCTAGATATCTGATCAAACATTATACTAAATATTCTTGTGACAGCATTTTATTTTTTGGGTGAGGTTAACATTTAAATTAGTGGACTATGAGTAAAGCAAATTAGACTTCATAGTGGGTCTCACTGTAGAAAGGATCTGCGTATAGATTCAAACAGCACCCCTTTCCTGAGTCTTTAACTACTGGCCTTTCCTATCAGATTTTGGACTAGCCACATCTCCAAAATTCTGTGGGTCAATTCCTTAAAATCAATCTCTTTGTATTTGTATGTATATCCTATTGGCTCTGGTTCTCTGGAGAACTCCAACTGACACATTCACACACACATACACAAAAATCAACTTATATCTATTTAAATTTACTTCCATAGTTGATCTTTAGAACATGCTCTTTATCATGCCATGTCATTTCAATGTCACAAAGATCTGAGGTCAAACCCAGCAATATTTGAAGAGACATGTGTTCCTATGTATTTATAGAGCCAATTGGTGGGGACAAGACTTTGTCATCCGATTCCTTTTCATTTTATTAAGTCAATGTCAGTTCATAAGGACTTAGTCCAATCAAAAGACAAATGGTTCCTGAACCTTATAAGCAAAGAGCTTGTGATATAGGAACAAGTTGCTCTATAGTAAGAACATTTTCCTTCCACTCCCTCAATTCATTACTTGAGCAAGAGGAGCTGGAGTTAAGAGAAAGGGCAACTCTAGCACCCAGTGAAAGCCTCATAGTTATTATTGTCCACAAAATGCCTTTGACTGAATTCATGTGAACTCATATTACATTAGATGTATAAAAAGGAGCAAGAGAAAAAACTATGAGGGGAATAACAGTGGAGCTGATTTTTTACAGTGGTTACCTCTGAAAAAGCTGTATGCACAGTCTATTGAACATTGTGGCCAGAACTCCCAGCTTCAAGGTCTCCATGTCACAGATGGTTTATCAGGAGAAAAATGATAATGGCTAAAAACTGCATGGGTTTTTATTGTTAATGGGGGCAAAGAAAGGAACAGAGTGATATATCCAGAATAATGAAAACATCATTCTCATTGTTATACAGAAAAAATTATAGGTCATATAAACTGCTAACTTCAAGTACAACTCCTGTTGGAATAAGAAGTTTTACAATTTTAAGGATAATGGAAGAAGGAGATTTGCTTCTTATTCCCACAGCTCTTTGCATCTGGGATTGCCAAGGCTACCTGACTAATTTTAGGTGTCAAATTTTCAGGGAAAAGAAAGAGCATAATAACTGGAAATTTCTCTTTTTGCCTTGTGATGCACACACTTCTCTATTTTTGGTTCTTGTTTTGCTAGTAGAAATGTATCAGCTTAAAAACATTATGTAGTTGGGCATATAAGTTATTTACTGAAAGTTCTTACAATGACCAAGCCTAAAATAAAAATTACCAATTCTGTGGGGGTATTTAGAACTTATCTTTCTTTAAAACTGACTATATTCAAGAATTTTAGAAGAAGGGTGTTTCAAGAAATAAGCGGCATATAATTCCAGCAGATCACACAGGGACTCAGAGGTTCATTTGCCAGGAATTATGTGTTCCAAGAAGAAATTACTTTCCCTTTCTTTCAAGAAGAATCTATCTTAATAGATATAAAATTGTTTCATCTGTCTAAATATTCCTTACATGCAGAATAGACAACAGATATTTCTTTTTTGTACATTACTGGCATAGGGATAAAAGTCTATTTTAGCTCTTTTGTCTGTATGAATTCCTGGATACCTTCTGTCTTTATGTAAATTATCATACACATTGTTTGCATGATGACTAATGTGATTTTCCCTTATTTAGCATTCACAGATGCTTTATACCATCTCTGTTAATATACATCTTGATTTATGTCATACTTGATGTTTGAAAGGAAGGAAGCAACTGCTAAATGAGCTGAGGCATCCAGTTGTAACTCAGTCATGGTAATTTTGCTCCTAAAGCAGGCTGGAGTTTTTTAAATACAAGCAATTGCATTGCTTCCTCTGGCTTCTTTGCCATAATGGCCCATAAATTGTAAGGAAAAAGAATCTAGCAGGAACAACCTTCATGCCCTCTACCTGAGACTTTAAATTATATTGTTCCTAGTGAGCCACAGCCTAGAATCCTCGAATAGTATTTAAAAACTATTTTCCCACTCTCTCTTATAGTGCCTGTGTCAAATATACCTCAGCTTCAGGGATGTGCTACACTTAAGGAATACATAAGCAGGTACCAAGCTTCAGAATGTCTAATTCTTAGGGAAATTTCCCCAAATCTTCATCTTCATGAAAAGATTTCAACTTTTCTTCAATCCATAGAGATTTTTATCTCGAAATCTATTCTATCTAACCTATAGTGATTACTGGAGGTTCTCTTAATTTCTGAAAATGTATTCCCCACATAAGCTGTGTATTTCTGGCACCTGACCAAATACTGAGATGGGGTCAGGGATGGCAAGATGTAAGTCACCCAAGAGCCCAGGACTGAACTTAGAGGTCAGTGAATGAGGAGTTGCCCTCCACCGGAATGTCTGGGTCTTCTGTACCCCCATCTCCTCTACATGCTGTGGTCTTAAGGGATCAAGGCATCACTGTCATTACCAACTCCGTAAATCTCAGTGGCTCTTTCTAGCTCCAGAGGCAGTCTAGGCACCATGGCCCTGTATAAAGAACTCCACTTGGCTTCTCATTGTCCCAGGAACATGTTTTCCCCATGCTCATCTCTTTGCCTTTATCGATTCTCCCTCTCCCCACTATTGAACACCTTCTCCTGATTTCTGTCTATGCTCAGCAGTCCCATTCTTACTATCTCAAGTTCTCATTTTCTGTGGAGTTCTTCCAAATGAGTACAGTCTACTGTGATTGCTCTCTTTCTAAACTCCTAGATGCTTTATTCCCTGTTTGTTTTTCTGGGTTCTTAATCAAATGTGTCATAATCAATTAGCTAAATATTTATGGTGCCAGACACTGTTCTATGTTTTAACAAGTTGTTTAAACTCTCTGTGCCTCTGTGCTTTTAGTTGGAAAATAATGGTTAAACAGTATTGCCTTTAATGCTCCTTCTAAATCTACCAGCTAGGATTGTTTAGAATTATTTTCTATTTCTCTATGATTATTACAGAACTGCTCAATTCATTCTGATTTATGGTTTTTAGTCTCAAGAATGAATAGTGAGGGCCCTGGGTTCAATCTCTACCACCACCACTACAGACACACACACACACACACACACACACACACACATACACACACACAAGAGTGGTAGGGTGTTCTTTGTTTTACTTTGGGTTTTGAGTATTTAAATATTCTTCCTGAATAATTAATTGAATATAATATCACAATAAGAACTTAATAAAAATTAGCTGATAATGAAGTTGATGAGTTGTGTCTACTTTAATTCACAAGCTTAGATTCCAAATACTTAAAGATTTATTTCGTCTAAGAAAAAAGACATTAGTTAATATCTCAGCCATGGCACTTGAGGTCAGAGAAAGTTGTCATGATAAGACTTTTCTTAAGGCAAATACTGGACTTTAAGCTCCCTACTTTTAAAATATCTTCAAAAGTATATCACAGATGCCAAACAACAGATGAATGACTAATGTGGTATATACACTCAATGGGTTATTCATTGATAAAGAAGAGTGAAATTATGTCATTTGCAGGGAGAAGGATGGAACTGGAGATCATCATGTTGAAAGACATAAACCCAATCTGAAAGATGAATGTTGCATTTTTTGCTCATATATGAAATCTAGATCTAAAACAAAATAATATGACATGATTATAAAAGGGGGACTATTTTTGGGGGGAGAACCAGTAGGAAGGAAGAAAGATGTGACAGAAATTAGTATATATATATATATATCCATATGAAATACACATTATATATACCCATTTCCATATTCCTATATATACATATATATAATTGAAGATAGCATAATGAAACCCACTAAAAACTGTCAAAAAGGAGGGGAAGGAGGAAATGGGATTAAGAAAGAGTTGAGGTAAATTTGATCAAACTAGATATATATAAATATCATAATGAAACTCCTTTGTACAATTAATTTATTCTAATAACATTTTTTAATAAATAAACAAATTCACACAAAAGTATGTTCCAGAAAGTCTTCTATTACCACCTCACTGGAATACCTGAAGATTTTTAATAGATCATACTTAAAAAGATCTAAGTCAGTCAGTCAGTACCCGATGAAATGTTGTGCCTGAAGACCTAGTGGAGAAAACATGGGATCCATGCTTAAATCCTTTTTCTCTCTGCCCCACACTCATGCCTTGCCATGGTCATGGCCATTCTTCTTCAGATGGTTTGATGTTAGGTACCACCACCTGGTTGTGGCTGTTTGGAATCCTGCCATTCTCATTTTCATTTGTGGGCCCAGTTCAGAGTGGTGTCTCCCTTGAAGTTTTAAGAGATGCTAGTGTCCCTCTCGCCAGTATATTCTCAGTCCCTCCCACAGGACATAGTACGCTAGTGGATTTTCCAGCTTTACCTAAGATTTCTATTCTGGCATTCTTGTTACTTCAAGCCTCTTTATTTTATTTCATTAAGGGTCCACAAATAAAGTTTTGTTGGAATACTGCCATGCACATTCATTTATATATTGCCATTGCTGCTTTTCTGCTACAAGGGCCAGGATGAGTAGTTGTAATACAAAAAAAAACAAAACAAAACAAATATATATATATGTAATATGTGTGTATACATATATCACTATATCTCATAAATATTTACAATTTTTATTTGTTTGTGAGATAGGGTCACACTATGTAGCCCAGGCTGGCTTTGAACTTGCCATCTTCATGCCTTCGCCTCCTGAGTGCTAGGATTACAGGCACCCACCATCAAGCCCAGAAAACATGTACAATTTTTACATGTTAACAGAAAATTGCTGCTGTGATGATCTCAGACCAATTCTTGTCTGAGGCCAGACGAGGTAACATAACAAGACAATGTCTTATAAAAATATTTCAAATTAAAAAATTTGAAAATCAAAACTAAATGTTTAAGGAGATGGAAATGTTAACCACCCTGATTTAGTCAGTGCACACTATACACATATCACATTTTCACACAGCACTCCATAAATTTGTACAGATAAAATTACGATTAAAAATAAATTAAGCTGGGTATGGTAGCTGGGAATCCCAGCACTTGGAAGGCTGAAGCAGGAGGATATCAAGTGTGAAGCCAGCCTGGGATACACAGCAAGACCCTGTCTTACACCATGATATTTACTATCGTTTTACAGAAAATGTTTGCCAAAAGCCCTAATTGAGGTTTAGCACTAATTATAATAATGACATGAAAAGGCTTTTATTAATCAGGTAAAGTAGCAGTCTCCTACTCTGGCCACACTTCAAAACCTTCCTTAGGCTTGCCATTGAGCTCTCTAACTTGCTTCCCTTCACACTTGTAGTTTATCCTGAAGGAAAGTAGGAAGTTTACATTTTCAAATGCACTCTGTGTCTCAAATGTTTGTATTTCTATTCATATTTTTTAATTCTGCAAGTCCTAGGGCATTTGATATTGCACCTTAGTCTTACAGATGAAAATACTGAGGTTCATAAAACTTAGGATACTTAGGAAGTAGCAGTAATAATAGTTTGTGGAGTCTATCAAATATTCTTCTCACACACAGGCACTGCCTCTCAGCACCTCTGATTCACATGCTTGTTTATTCTACTCTCTATGACTTTTGGTCACTTCCTGTTAGGAGTGGGCACCTGGATTCTACAGGTACCAAAATAAGTAGCTAATTCTCTTGTCTACTACTGTTTACTAGTGGGCAAAAGCTAACTTCGGTTTCCATTTCATTCCTCAGTAACATTTTAATCACAGTGTATTGTAACCCTATTCTGCAACCTACACTTCTGCATTTGTTGTATATTTCAGAAGAGGGTGAGACTTTCTATTTTTCAAGAAGAATGACAAGGCCAGGGGTGATGACACAAGCCTGTAATTCCAGCTACATGGGAGGTAGAGACAGGAGGATCTTGGTTTAAGACTAGCTCAGGCAAAAAGTTATCAAAACCTTATCTCAAAAAACAATGTGGAAGCCAGCACAGTGGTACATGTCTGTAATATACATGAGGCTGAGGCAGAAGGATAATGGTCCAAGGCCAGCCCTGGGCAAAAGCGTGACTCTATCTGAAAAATAAATTAAAGCAAAAAGGGCTGAGGTTGTGGCTCAAATGGTAGAGCACTTGCCTTGAAACCTCAAGGCCCTGAATTCAACCCCTAGTACTGCCAAGAAGAAGAGGGAGGAGGAGAGGAAGAAAAAAGAGGATGGGAGGAGGAGGAAGAAGAAGTGGGGGGAGCTACCTGCCAAGAGCACTTCTGAAGGAAGCAGATCTGGGTTGTGCATCACAGCACCCTGTCATCACTTGACGAAGGATATCATCCTATTGAGTGGTAACCTGAGTTTGGAGCTGAGGCAGGCAGTCAGATTCAGAGCTCATGCCCTTTAGCACAATGTAGGGTTTAATATCTGAGTAGAAGCCAAATAGAGACACAATTGCATGGAGTCTTTAATCCTGAAGTTATGAAAGGGTCTTTGAAGAGGCAAGAAAAGACAGAGTGCACTCTTCACTGGTGCCTATAAGCACTTCTAAACCTAGGGAAAGGAAAAGCACATAGACAGCTGAAAAGTGCCCCAATGACCTTTGTCCCTGCCCCAGCTGGAAACCCCTCATCCAGGTGGAGGAGAGGGTGTCAAGGCAGCATTCTTGAAAATAAGTTTTAAATATTGTTGATTTTCATTGTGAGTTTAAATAAAGATCATCTGTGTGGACAGGCCAGAGACTTAGGAAAAAATATAGAAAATAAATAGCTACATGGCATCTGTAGGGTGTGTGTTGAAAGTGTGTAATTAACTGCCAAATGAATTCCTGATAAAACTAGTTTTTCCCTAAAAAAAATTATTATGTAGTTTTGTTACAAAATTAGGGGTCTTGTTAATTTTTTTTGAAAGAGAAAGTTTCAAGAATGATTTAAGGAAATTGTTCCAATGTCAGGAAATGGATCTTATGAGGGGAATTTTTATTATTAGGAGATGGTATTTTCTCACTAATTTATTTCACATTATTTTCTGTAGAGTACTCAGGATGTACAGTTGATAAAACCACAGAAAGAAGGCACTTAAACTCAAAGTAAAAGCCAACATCCTGATATCATACTTTTCCACCCATTTTACAAATTTCTTTCTTTTTTTTTGTAGTTCAAATTCTTCTCAATGTCTTAACTGCTGAACCCAGTCAACTTTTTTACCCCATAAAGGAAAGAATGTAGAAATAAGTAAAATCTAATAATTAATTCATATTTCTTAGACCTTGTACTACTTTCCATATAAAATTTCCCAATAGCACATCAACCAAATTATGTTATTTTGTATTGTACTTCATAACTTATTATGGCAATAGTATTTTATACTAGATTTTGCCCTTTTAATTGCCATTTGCTAAAGTATTCCTAAATACACATCCCAGAACCAGGACACAGGCAATCTAAAATGAAGCATTGATCATGGGATAGGCCATAAAGTAAATAATCCATATTAACATTTCCACTGAAATTATAAGATCTGTCTTACCCTATCCAATAGTAGTGTTCACATTAAAATAATCCCCGATTTCAGCCTAAAATCATATTGCTTGCTTCAGCACCTATGTCTCCTCTAACAGACTTTACTATATTATAACTATAAGACTGCTGATTACTTCTTTGCCTGTATTTTATCTACAGTCTGGATTCTAGATCATAAACATCTCAAGAAAGCAGAGAGTTCACAGTGCCATATAACAGGAACATAACAGACGTGTACTGAATGTATAAGCCCACTCTAAATGGATGTTTCATAGCTTGGATCCCAGTGAATGTTATATTCCTCAAATGTTACTTTATAAAACATTTCAATTAGTTAATGATATGCTTTTCTTGAATTTATTGCAAGCATCAGCATTTTGTTTTGTTTTCTCTAGTGTCCAAAATTTTTTAAATTTCCTATTAGTCTCACAGATCACAGATGAAAAAATATTGAGAGGCAAGAACAGAGGAAAAGGAAACAAAGGCAGGTAATCAAAAAAGAAAAGTTCTATGCCTTAATTGTTGAAATGATAACTAGGTATATCTCTTTAAACTTTTATAAATGTTTTTCTAGGCCTTCATATCCAAACTCACTAGTAATTACGAAAAGATTTTCTTAATCACAGTCAATGGCACTGAACCAAAATGTGAAGTCCTCTCTGATCTCAGGGTTCTTTGAACATTCTCATCTCAGCCAGAGACTCCTGACTCCTCAGCATTCACAGACTGGCTCCTTCTGATCCTGTAGATGTAGTGTAAATGTGCCTCCTAAAGCAGACCTCTTGAACATTCTCTCTATATCCCATTGTGATACCCACGTGGTTTTTCTACTGGCATTGTCTCCAGAATAGCTGGTCTTCAAGGATACCAACATATGTGTCCTAAGGTGACAGAAAGCCAGGCAAAAATTATAAGGCCCAGTCGAAAAAATTACTAAGAATTTTAAGGCAAAGACAATAGAGCATTAAATTAAGCATGGAACCCTTTTGAGTACAGGGCCCTGTGTGACTGATGCTAGACCCGTAACATTGGCCCTGCGTGAGAACTGCATCATATCTTATGACCTGGAGTCATCTAGCATTACTTCTGTGACATTATGTTCATCGCGACCGTCATAAAGACCAGCCTAAGTTCAAAAGGAGGGGAATACCCCACCTCTTGTTGGGAATGACCATAATCCAGAACAGCATACAGGTTTAGAAGGATTGGTATGGTCATTTCTAAAAATGCAGTCTACCATGTTTGCTGTGAGTGATTCATCTTTGGAGAAATTTCAAGCTGAAAATTCATAGTAACTATAATAACTCACACACACATATAAAGAACTTCCTCTATGTGGGGTACTGACTAAGCACATCAGAGACATCGTCCGATTTAATATCCTGATTCCCTATTCAGTAGGTGCAGTTACCATCGTCCCTGCTATAGAAATGATATCACAGGAAGACCGAAAGTGATCACACAGATAAGTAACAAAATAAGAATTTAATCCAGGTCTGATGTTGAAAACTTTTATCATTGCTTAGTGTTGTTGAAATGAATTTCCTAAGAGATACATCCTAATGAGACAATGCTCTTCCCCTGTTTCCTATCACCAGATAACCAAGTAACTCTATGAGGGTTAGCTATAGGCAGTGCCTAATAAGTGGTCTTCACAGCTCACAGTCTCCCTTTCTCTGGCAACTCCCCATATCTGGGTGCTTACAGGTATGTTTCCAGCACACACATTCATGTGACTGATTCCAGTATCTTGGCTATAGAGGAATAAACTAGGCTAAAGTCTTATCTCTCCAATGGAAGGCAGGAGAGAGAGAGAGAAAGAGATAGACAAAGTTGGGCTGATTTGTTATCTCTTCAACTTTTGGATCTAAAATATCCAAACTTGGGCCCTTGAAGTAGATCAATTTTCCATCTTATATTTTAAGGAAAATAGAAAGCCAGAGAAAAATTAAGTGGATAGAGAGCAGCAAGATGAGACAGAGAGGGAGGGAGGAAGGAAGAGAGAGAGAGAGAGAGAGAGAGAGAGAGAGAGAGAGAGAGATTCATATTAATTTTCTCAGTCTGTTATTGTGGCCCAACTTCATCCCAGATCTTGAGAATCTCACATGTCATTAGAATATACTTTTGTATTTTCACATTCTTAGCCTAAGTAATTCTCCATTATTTACTAAGAAAATAATCTTAACACATGCAGGTAAAATAACAGCTTGTCTCACTAAAAAAGACAATAGACAATGGGGTCCCCCAGTAAAAAGATAAAAAATAATGTCCTAGTTTCTCAAGGGTTCTATAAACTGCTGAGGCAAAACCAAGTTACTTCCAGGCAATAACCAAAAGTTGAGCGATTCCAGGTATAAAGAGTTAGATGAAACAGATACCTGATGGTCCTTATTAAGAAGAAAAGAAGGATATTAAAGCAAGCACCTTTACCTCTGCAAAGGAGATTTTCCTCCAACAACTGTAGCCCTTTAGTGGTGAGGTGAGAAAACGAGATGTATATATTTTTAATTTCTCTAGGTCTTTGAGAAGAATATTTGGCAAAATCTACTAATCTACCTTCCCCCAGCACACTCACTTCAATTACTGATTCATTATTCAGTTCTACATATATTTCATGGTCGCTTTGGCACCACTGGAGATGCATTCCAGCATGTGTCAGTGCTTCCTTCAGGTTCTGTGCAAAGGGAAAAGCTGTCCTCCTGTCTGAGGAGCCTTGCTCTTCTGCTCTCATCCTTCTCCACTCACCCTAGGGCCTCCCTCCTCTGCGTTTGGGGAGCCATTTCCCAAGCCTGGAATTTAAGGTGGAAGGGCTGGGAGGAGGGGCTTGAATTCTGGTGAACAGCTGGGGCCCATCACTTCTCATTGCTGGTCTTGGGGAGATGTGGTTGACAGAGTGATGCACAGAGCCTGTCCCAGTTAATGACTTCACCATTCTCCATCATTATCCCCATCATTAGGAAATTAGGAGGACAGAAGGTATTTACTGTAAACCTGCCACCTCCCAAGGAGAGATAAATAGAAACTGATAAATGGGCTCTTCTGGTGCTGTTCGTCTATTAACCTTCTGCTTCCCAGCTCCGGCATATGCATGCCATCCTGCCATTAATATCCAGTAATTGGCATGGCAGCGGGCAATACAATCATACCTTTACTGTGAGCGCTCCCTCCGTGTGGTGTGCCTGTGCAAGCGCACAATTACCATCATAATGAAGCTTTGCTAAACAGTCCAGTTGAAAGACATTAGGCAGTTGTTCCCCAGTTATAACACCAGCCTCCTGCAGTCATTCAGCGCTTAACTCTTCACTAGCCTGGCCACTGGCAGCCATTACTAAATCTTTCTGCTGCCTTTGCATACATTCCAGTCTATTCCTTAAAGGTATACTTCTCTCTCCTCACTTGGTTGTCCTTAGGAGCAAAAGTTATGAAATACCTGGTTAACTGTGTGCTGTCATGAGGGCAAAATGGAGTTTAATTTGTATTCTGGCCACTGATGACCCCTCATTTATTAGCAGTTAGAATAGAGCTATGTAGCAGGGATTCTAAAGGAGATTTGGTGTTCTTTAGCACACTAGTAGATAAATAAGAGAAGAGAGGATCTAGCTTATCAAATTTACTTTCTGTGTGATAACAGAGCAGACAAGAGGGTAATGACCTTGGTCCTTTTATTAGGAAGACACCATCCTCTATGTTTATCTGCTAAAACACTTGGTGATCTTGAATTCCAGGAGATCTTGAAAGAGTTCATAGAAAAGCAAGCCCCACAAAGACGGCTACCTCATTCCACTCTCCATCTGCTCACATTGTGGCTGCAAAATGAACATTTGGTCTCTGGCTTCCCTGACCTATTTCTCCCCTGGTTAAATTCCAGTATTTACTATGAAGACTTTACAATAGTGACTGCAGTAGGCAGATTGTTTCACAGGATGAAACATGAAAAGTGAAGATGAGAAATGTCTTTAGGAATTTCTTTTATTTACATTTATGAAGTATTGAAGACCAATCAGACCATTAATGGACACTTAGTGTAACTTTTATAATGAGAATAATGCTAAAAATAAGAGCAAAACTGGTATCATCAGTGAAATTAACAATTTTCAATATGTTCATATTTTAATTCACAACAGAAAGGTATGTTCCACAACTGGAAACTCAGTGCTTGTATAAACGGTGGAAGATTTTAAATGTGATGTTATTATATTGACAGTTTTAAATTTTAGAGTCACATTTTATTCTGATCAGAGTTTTTATCAAGATGTTGAACTTTTGTTTTTTGAAACTAGTTTGTCATAACATTGTGCAATCACAGTATTTATTTTGTAGGTCTATTTTGAATATGTAGACTTATGTTTACTGCTAAGGGAACAATTATTTATAAAATAATATTAAATCCAGTATTAGCTGCCTATTTCAGACACTTAATACAGAGATCCATGTTACATTTACCACACTGAAGTTGTTTGTTTTTTTTAAAGAATCACCCTCATTGTTGAAAGTAAATGTATTCCTAGGGTACGAATATTAGTGTTGCAATAAGCATGTGATTATATTAAGGTGGTGGTAGCGGGAAGATAATCTTGATTACATTGCGAATCTTAGGTTTTCGTAAATTTATTGGGAAAATAGCTTTTCCTGTACTGCTGAAGTTTCTTTTTGGTAAACAGTATCTTTTTAAAAGAAAAAGCATGAACGAGAAATTGAGGCGTGTACACATTTCCACAAATGACCAGCATTGTATTAGTGAATACTGTGTAACTTGCAATGAACAGTGTGGAGCTGTTCATTTTTCAATCTGAAGAAAAATACTTTCAAGAACTTAAAAAAAAACCATGGGATGGGTTTGGAAAAATGAATCAAGCTGATTCTAAATATAGACTGAAGAGAAAATAAAATAAAATAAAAAGTCAGTTGTGAGGGGGGAGGTAAGGATGGGGAGATGTAATATCAGCAAAGAGATAAAAAGCAATAAAAAGACCGAGAAGAAAATGACATGACAACCTTATTACTGGTGTTCAGCAACCATAGCCTCTCTGTCAGAAAAATATCAGATCACCCATTTGAGAACTTCATAAAACTAAATGATCAATAGATTATAGCTCTGGCCCTCCTTCCACACAGCATAAAACAAATAATAATATCTCCAATAAATATAACAAATAGGGCAATCTTTCCCATCTCTTGCAGACCCTGGACAGAACATGCTATGGGGTCTTTTCATTTCCTCTTCAGGAGGATACTAAGCAGCTTGCCAGACTCCCAGTCAAGCACAGCCTCTCCAGCTGTCTTCCCATCATCTTCCTTTAAATACAGAATCTGAAGATAGCTGGGCAGCCTTGCATTCCTAGAGACTCTCATTCTGTAGAAAACCCAGGAGTGGGGGACCCTCGGTCATCAGTCAATCAGCATTCTTTCAACTCAGTCTGTCCAGGCACTAACACCAGCACACCCCTCTCCTATAAAGGTAAATAATGCTTGCAGTGATGGCCCGATGACAGGTGAGGAGATTGATACAAATTCTGCCCCTTCTTTACCATTCCTTATTTCTAATGCCTTTATATTTTTCATGAAATCTTTCACATATCTCTTCAGGTTCACAACAAAGTCTGGAGGAATAGTCAAGGAATGACATTAGGACCCCTATCATACAACTGTGGAAACTAGGAGTCAGAAGAAACAAGTGGTTTTCCCAGAACACAAATCCTCTTTCCTTTTCAGGGCCTCTGTGTTATTAACCTTATCAGGCACCAGTCACAGGGTACTCCATGCAAGTAGCACTTCTGGATTTTGGCACCATGGCTGCCCTGTAAAGCAGCACAATGTAGCAGAAATGGGAAGAGCTTTGGTAGCTGGGACCTAGCTGGCTTTATCACTTACTAGATGATTTTTTAATTTCCCTGAATTTAGTTTTCTCATCAGTGAGATAGGGTGGTGTTAATAACAGTCCCTACCTCATAGATAAAACTATGGCAGTATTATATACACATATTTATAATGCTTATATATGACAACTTATTAAAACACTTTCATTTTCTTTTCCTTTCTTATTATAGACACTTTACCATGTGGCTATTTTAGCCTAAGAAATGTTTAATGTAAATATATTTTGTGATATTCCAGCTCTTTGTAAATTAGTAAACTATATCACATAATGGTGACTCTCCATTTAAACAGAGTAAGATTAGCCAGAGTTCCTCATGCCTATGGTATACCAGATTTTCTTATGATCCCAAGTTAATCCAATTGAAAATCATCCTCTTCTTTCTCAAATGGAGAACATACACAAAGATGTCAAAGGCTTCAACTAAAAGATTAGTTATGAACAAGGGATTTTTGTGTACAACATAAAAGTATAATATGACACTTTGGAATTCTTCTACCATCCTTGCTATAAGGAATTTCTGTATGTTTTTCCTTCCCTTGAGTTCTCAATTATCACTATAGATATGCCCTCTCAAAAATGTTTTCTATGTCTCCTCTTTCATGTCAAGAGGTTTATGAATTCCAATTTTCAAACTATAGTTGACAATTCTAAGATCTTCAGGTTTTTGTCAAGAAAAATTATTAACATTTTCAGGATTGAATGCTCACTTTTCAGACCATACTCAGGCTAGGCTTTCTTCATTTGGGGTTCTCAATTTGTCAGGATACCACCTTTTCCCACCCAGCAGTTTAAGGAAATATATGGGAATATTTTTTAGTTATCAAAATGAAGGGCCAAGTGCAGGAAGATGTCTGGATACAAGACCAATACACAAAAATCAATGTATGAAATGCAATTGTATATACTAGCAATGAATATTCTGAAAAAAGTCAAGAAAATAATTCCACTTAGGATAGTATCAAAAAGTAAAATTCTTAGAAATAAATTTATCAAAAGATGTAGAAGACATCTTATATTAACTGGAAAATTAATATATATACATATTAATATATGTAGAAGACATCTTATATAAACTGGAAAATTTGATATTGTTCACAGGAAATATTCCCCAAGCTGATCTACAGATCCAATTCAATTCCTATCAGTATCCTAATGTCCTGCTTTGCAGCATCAACATGCTTATCCTAAAGACCTATGAATATATAAGGAACCCAAAATAGCCAAAAACAACACTGAAAAAGAAAAATTTGGAGAACTTACACTTCCCAATTTCAAAACTTACAACAAAGCCATATGTATTTGGCAAGATAGTCTGCTACTGGTATAAGGAACAATAAACTAGAATTCACATTCAGAAATAATCCCTTATATTTAAAGTCAATAGACTTTTGACAAGGGTTCCCAGACCACTGAATGGGAAAGAATAGTCTTCTAACAAGTGATACTGGGACTAGTAAAGATTCACATGCAAAATAATGAAGTTGATTCCCTACTCAGAACCTAGACAAACACTCAAAACAGAATTTCAAAAATAGATCATACAATAAAAGTAAGAACTAAAAGTATAAAACTCTTAGAAAAAAACATAAAAGTAAATCTTTGCAGCATTAGATTAGACAATGGCCTCTTGGCTATGATACCAAATACACAAGCAAAGATGGGAAAATGGGGATCACATCTCATTGAAATTAAAAACTTTTATATTCTAACAAACTCTACTACTAAGGTGAAAAGGAAATACACAGGATGAGAAAAGATATTTGCACATCATATATCTGATATTCAATGATTCAATGATTTTAAAAAATGTTGAATAAAAAAGACACGGGATTTGAATAAACATTCATCCAAAGAAGATAAAATAGCCAATGAGCACATGAAAAGATGTTCAAACTCATTAGCCATTCATGCAATACAAATCAGTCACAACATCATTTCACACCCACAGGATGGCTACAATCACAAAGATCGGCATTAGCAAGTGTTGATGAGGATGTGGCAAAGCTGGAATCCCATCATGGTATAAAATAGTGCAGTTACTGTGGAAAATAGTCCAACAGCTCCTCAAAAGGTTAAACATAGTTTTTACATAACCTGGCAATTTCATTTTAAATATATGCCCTGAAGAATTGCACACATGTTGCCAGGCCTGTTGGTACATGTTTGCAATCCCAGCACTAGGGAAACTGAGGTGGGACATTGTTGAATTTGAGGACACTCTAGGCTCAAAGCCAGTCTGGGCTACATAGTGAGACCCTGTCTCAAAACAACCACAACAAACCACAGATGTCCACATAACTATTTATTTATTTATGGTAGGACTAGGGTTTGAAGTCAGGACTTTGCACTTGCAAAGCTGGTACTCTGGCTTGAACCACACCTCCAGTCCTACATAACAATTTATAAACACATATTCCTAGCAGCATTATTCATAAGAGCAAAAAAGTAGAAACTAGCCAAATATTGGCCAACTGATGAGTGACTAAACAAAATGTAGCATATACATGCCATGGAATAGTATTTGCCAATAAAAAAGAGAATGAAGTATAGATATATGCTTCAACATTGTTCTTAAAAACATTATGTTAAAGGCAGAAACCAGTCATAAAAAGCCACATATTATATCACTCCAAATCTACAGAGACAGAAATAGGTTAGTGCTTTGCAGGCTATGGGGTGAGTGACTACTAATGAGTATGGTATTTCTTTGGGGGTTGATTAAAACATCTTGGAAAAAGATAGTGATGAATTGTATGTAACTTTATGAATTTATCAAAAAACATTGAATTGTGTACTTTAAAAGGATGGTACTTATTTCAATAAAGATTCTATTTAAGAACAAGACAGAAACCTACTACTGACAATTCTGATGGGGACCAGGTATGCTAGACGCTCTTTCTTTTATTCTCATGATCACAGATGTGGTAGATCAATGTTCTATGGTAGAAAAGGCACCGATTAAGAAATCGGAAGATTTGGATACTAGTCTGGCTCAACTTCCAGAAGCCCTGCCACATCATTCCACTTCTCTGGGTCCGTATAATGATCTAACAGATGAGAGTGTGATGGGCATTTTTATGTATTGTTGTCTAAGCCACAATACCCAGATTTATGGTCAACTTCTGAGTGTTTCTGTAAGGACACATATTGAATAAAAGTCACATTTCAATCAGTGAATTTTGAGTAAAGCAGATTTCCCTTCACACCGTGGGTAGGCCTTATCCAATCAGTTGAAAGCTTGAGTGAAGGAAAGATGGACTTCCCTGGCATAAAGGAAATTGTGCCAGCAATGCACAATGTACAACATTGTACAACAGCAATGCAAAATAAGCACTTAAATAGAAATAATAAAGGTCTAGTTGCTTCCAGAATATCTTGGAAGTTCCAATTGACCATATGGATTTCACTGAGAAAAGATAGCAATTTGTTAAGTGTCTACAGAAAAAAAAAATACTTTCATTGATACAGCTGCCTTGTCCTTTAAACTTGAGAATGAAATATAATGTTCCCTAAAAATCTGTGTTCAGAACATAAAAGCAAATATTCATATGACTTAAAGGTAGCCAGACCTACTTGATACACCTGGCACAATGGCACATAAGCAACCACTGACTTTGAGTAAAACAAGTTCCAATACCTGACAACACAGAGGAGAGCAGTGCCTTGCATTATCAGTCATAAGCACTGTTTTCATCTTTAAAATATAGTCAAGTCTATGTTATTCTGTGGCTGACTCTCCAGATGTGCATTATTCAGAGCTTTTCATTTTCTGTTTATTTGGCAACATGAGGATTTGCCATTTCACAGCTCATTCGCACCTCCACCAGCTTTGCTACACTCATTACTATCTCTGGCAAAAGATTTGGTAACAGAGGCAGTTGATGCAAATGAGATTTTTAGATTATCCACGCTCTCCCTTCTACCATGACCATGGATAATCAAGAATTGACTGTGCAGAGAGCATAGAA
This sequence comes from Castor canadensis, assembly GCF_047511655.1. Taxonomy (NCBI): domain Eukaryota; kingdom Metazoa; phylum Chordata; class Mammalia; order Rodentia; family Castoridae; genus Castor; species Castor canadensis. The sequence goes on from NC_133394.1 coordinate 89,567,632, forward strand.
TGCAATTAGGTGTTAGATAAGGAAAGCTTCACACATAAACGCACTAGGAATGCCATAAGGCGCTATCAAGTAGAGAGGAGCACCTTTGAAAGTAAGATGGTGTTTTCTCATTCATATTACCTGATGTTTTCTGAAATGCCTCTGGGGAAATGATTTTTTAAAAAGTTATAACAGTAATTCATCAACCCCTCTCACTGTGAGGAAAATACCTTCATTGGGTTGCAGGGTCTAAAGGACATATGGCAATTTAGTGGGGATATTAGCAATCATTGCATTCAAAAAGTATGCAATTACAGCTTGCTAACTTCCAAACAGAGTGCAGGTGGGTGCTGAGGATCTACAGATGGCAAGACACACCTCCAGTTTACACTTTGGTGGAGAAGCAGATAAGTAAATAAATTATTCCAGATTAACAGGGCTAACTGTATTATAAGACCCCATGGTGCTAAAAGACGTCAGGGTTCATTTATTCAAGTCTGACAAATCAAAGAGGGTATTTTGAAGAAGGCAATACCTCAAGTAGTAAGGGATAATTAGGAGTTTAAAAAGTTTAAGAAATGGGAACGACAATATTAGACAGAAATAAGAGCATAAACAAAAGCATGGTACATCAAAAGAACCTGATGTTCTGGGGCCACGAGAGCATTCCATATCCTCAATCCCAAAGTGGTATTATGCCTAGATCATGTGGAATCAAGTAATGAGAAGAGAAACATAAACCAGTCATGAAATTACCTTAATTATCCTTGCTAGGAAACTTGGGCTCTATCCAGTAAATGATGAAAGATCCTTGGAGAATTTTGACTATGAATGGTATGCTTAAAATGGTGTTTCAAGTTGATCATTCCAGAGAGATGGAGTGAGTGGTCTGAGTACTGAGGAAGAGAATTAAAGCAGGGAAATCTGTTGAAATTGTCAAGAAAGATAAGATGAGAACATTTCAGCTAAACAAACATAGTTCAGGTGAGGGGAAAGAAATGACTTAAGAAACATTTAGAATATGAATTGTCAGGACTATTGAATAATGTTACTATAGTAGGAAAGGCAAGGGGAAGGAAGGGCAGAACATATAACAAAGAACAAGTGGAGACTTTGTGGCTGATTATTTCAGTATTGGCATGTTGAGGCTACCCAAGAGAGATGAAAAGCATGCATTTGCATATTCAAATAAGAAGCTCACATAAAATTAGAGCTGGTGGTACATATTTAAGAGTCACCAGCATAGTCATTCAAGTTATGAGAGTGAATGGACTACCCAAGGGGACACTGTGAAACACTGGTTCTCAACTCTGCTTATGCATTAGAATTAATTAAAATACTTATGCCCAAGCATTGCTCCTGACCATTTAAATCAGGATGCATGGGGTGGAGGAGGGATAGCCAGAGCCTAGAATTAAAATAAAGGTAGAAATGATGAAATGAACAGAACTAGAAAGTAAAAAACATGCCATTTATTTCATACTATCAATTGTATTCATTAGAACAGGATGAACATGACATAATCATTGTGTTAAAAGTAAACACTGGCATATAGTGCTACACAGTTATTTCAGAACTCCCTCACCACCACAATAGCATCCCACTTCAAGAGTTCAAATTCTGGCTCGGTCATGGTATTGGATACTTGTAATTCCAGCTATTCAGGGGGCAGAGATTGGAGGATCATAGTTCCAGGTCAGCCCAGGCAAAAAGAAAGCAAAATTTCCATCTCAACAAGCCAGGCACAGTAGTACACGCCTTTGATCCCAACTACATGGGAAGCATAGGTAAAAGGATCAGGTCCAAGGCTAGCCCTGAACAAAAGTAAGACCCTATTCAAAAAATAAATAAAGCAAAAAAGGCTGGGGTGTGACTCACATGGTAGAGCACCTGCCCAGCATACATGAGGTCCTGAGTTCAAACCACAGTACCAGCAAAAAGGAAAAAAAAGTTTAAGTTCTGTTTTGTCAATACATAATTAATTAGCTGTTTATGCCCCAGTATAAATGGGATCCTAAAAGTTTCATTTTCTTTAAAGCACATTGGTATATATATATATATATATTATTTTAGTCAAATACATTCAATAATTTGAAGATAAAATCAAAGTCCTTCATGGAACAAATATTTTCTTCATGAAGAATCATCTATGTAGCAGGGTTTTTTTCCTTGTGTTTTTCGTGCAGGGCAGTTAGTTGGAGGATCGGATAGAACATGACTATATTACAGAAATTTAAATTTTAATGTACATGCTTATAATATTCCACACCCAATATATTAATGGAATGTTTGTTCCTCCAAAATTATAGTTTTATTGATCAAGGCAATGTAAATACACTACTTTGGGATGCAACTGAAAATGTGATTATGACCTCTAACAATGGCAATTTAAGTATAAATATCCATCCATCTCAGCAACTGGCAGCGTCCATCAATTATACTATTAGCTGCCCAGTGATTGCAGCTGCAGAAAGTAGAATTACCATTTAAGCTACTGTCATTCACCTGAAATTTTACAGTTCTAATTAGTGATCCAGGATGCCTGTCAACAACTAACTATTGAGTGATTGGCCTGAGAAGACAGCACTTCCCAGCCCTTGCCTAGACTTACCCAACCCACAGTCTCTTCATTTCTTCCTGTTCAGAATTCAAACTGTCAGAAAGAAAACTCTTTACTTTGACTTTTGGTAACATCCATTTACAAGAAGATCATTGGGCCGATCCTTTGAGCTTGCCTGCAGCCTGTAGGATGGTCATTCCATCCTCCCTTTACCTTAGCTCTCTGCCACTGGCTTTTGCAGATCCTGACATGGCAGCTATTTTACTCATTTACTACAACATTTTTGAAAACTTTATAGACATCAGACACTTGGTTACCTATTATGGATAATATGTAGTAGAAAGTAATCCTTCCTCTCAGGCCATATGTCCAAGCACATCGACAATCAATAAATAAAAGAAGAAAAATATAATTTTGACAGCTACTATGAGAAGAAGTAAAACCACTTGATTGGTTTCAGAGGGTGTCGTGAGCACGTTATGGTTCATTACCAATCGAGTATGGGTAAGCAGTACTCAGGAGACTCTTACTTCAGAGAAAAGGATTTTATTCAAACAAATCCACACGGCACTCTTACACGGATCCTAACGTCCCGTCCTCTGCTACCCCAGCCAGACAGGAAAGGCTTGGGTTTTTATGTTTGGTGGTGACATCATAGTTGGTGTTATTGGTCTAACCACCTTAGGGTTGGCTCATTTGCATATTGGCCTGTCATTCTCTGGCATGGCCTCTTAGTCCTAACATACACTAGCTAATAGTTCTTATTACAACAATTTTCCATACTTTGACATAATACAATCAATCAATACAACAGCAATCTTATGTGTGTTCACCACAGAGGGGAGCTATGTTGATCTGGTAGCTGGAGAAGGCCATCCTGATGATATCTGAACTGAGAATGCACGATGAGATGGGGCCAATATTCAAAGGCCACAAGGAAGGGCACTCTAGCAATAGGGTAAGAAGTTCTCAGGGCAAAAATGAACAAAAATTTGTTACTATTGAGAAAAAGAAAAAAGTCACTGTGGAACATAGTGGCAAAGGTAAGACTGATGTGATGATGTGAGGTGAGGTCAGGTCACAGACATGGACAGAGGCCATGTAAACCATGATGAGTTTAAATTTCAATCCAAGGACAATGACATGTCACTGGAGGATTTTTAATTGATTTATGTTTTTAAAAATTATTTTAAATTTTTAATAATTTTAAAAATTATTTATGTGAAGAATGGATTATAATACTTGAAAATTTTTCACACATTTATGCAACAACATGAATATGAATGCTCACAGCAATATTGTTCATAATAGCAAAAAACTGGAAATAGGACAAATTTTCATTAACAGTACAATGATAAATCAACTTCGTGGCAGTCTTACCATAATAAACCACTATATAGTGATGAAAATTACAACCACACTGGGACCTGTGAACATGAGTGAATCAAAAAATAATTATGTGTAGAAAAGCAAATTGCAGAGCATATATACAGGATGATAGCACGTGTCTAAAATTCAAAAGTATATGTATACATACAACATGGCAATACCACCATATAATTTCCTCCCTTGCAGTGTGGCCCTCTAACCAACAGAGCTTTGCAAAGATAGATGTCTCTCTGCCTCACATTTATGTTGCCTAGTATAAGACTCCATCTTAGAAGACTGAAGCAAGACATCTTCTTCCTGGCCTTGAAGTAAGCTGACATGTCCTGAGAGAATCTTTGACAAAGCCTATAATAACAAGGAACTTTCAAGAGCTGGGAGCAGTCTCAAGCCTATAGCCAGCAAGAAGAGTAGAACCTCAACCTGTAACAACCTGAAGATGAATTGTACCAAAACCTGAGGGATCTGGAAGTAGATCTTTCCTCAACTGAGTCTTTGATGAGAATGCATCGCAGCCAAGGTCACCTTAATTGCAGCCTTGTCAAAGTGAACTAGGACCTCATAAGGTATGACAATACCCCAATACACATAAAAAGTGAGATAATATATATGTTGTTTTAAATCACTAAGTTTGTGTTAATTTATTATACAGTAGTAGAAAAATAATACAGAAATAATAAACCCAAACTAGGGGAAGTAGGGAAGGAAAGGGATGTAACCACAGAGGGTCTCAGTGTGAACTTCAAAGGTACTATTAATATCCTGGTTTTTATTATATACTCATAAACGTGGACTTTACAAGTAGGTAAATGGATACTCATCTTAGTTCTAGTGTTCCTTTCTTAAGTATATCATTTGTTCCAGGACACTTCATGGATGCCCAGAACCCCAGATGTTCAAGTCCCTTATGTAAAATGGCATTGTATTTGCATAGAATTTTCCACATATTTGAATCATCTCTGGATTTCTTATAATATCTAATGCAATGCAAATGCTATATAAATAGTTGTTACACTATATTAAGAAAATAATGACCAAAAGATATATAACAATACATATGATATACATATATATATATATAATAAAAGCTGCAGCACAAATGCAGCTTTTTTTCAAATATTTTCAATCTATGGTTGGTTGACACCATAGATGTGGAAACTGTGTATGGATATGGGGATCAACCATTATTTTTTACTCACCCCTTTCTTTTCTTCCCTTTTATTCAAATTTTTATTTTTATGTTTATTTATGTTAGCTAGTTAGTTAGCTGGTTAGTTTTTTTGGACAGGATGCTATATTTAGCCCAGCTGGCCTCAAACCTATAATCCTTGTGCCTCGGCTTCCTGAGTCACTGCATTTACACTTGTATACCAACATGCTCAGCTCATAACTTTATTTTCAACATTCTTTTGGTACTGTTTAAAACTGTGTTTCCAGTAGAAAATATTTAAATTCAAATCTTAGAGTGTCTGACTTTAATTGACCAGCTTGACCCATTTCTACTTTTTGCTATTTCTATTATTTTGGGGCTTAATGTTGCTATCATTTAAAAAATATTTTGCATTTTCTGTATTATCTTTGTATTCCTTTTCATCATTCCTGGTTTCCATTGGATAGGTTAAATGTTTATCCTGTTTCTGTCATATTTTCCATTTTTGTTCTTATAAAAGACAGACTTTCTTAGAGATAATTTAAATTTTTCCCTAATGAGAAAAGTACTATAGTATGTCGACATGTCGCTTTGGTCTCTTCCAGCCCATTATTTTTTCTATAATTTAGGTTTAAGTTCTGGAATTTCCCCAGAACTACAGGAGGATTCAGCAGTCCATGTTAGTTTGATTTTTTTGGTTAGGATAAGAAGTTTTCATTACTATGTTTAGTTGTGTTACAATTTTAAGCTATGTAATAGGTACATGATTTTTCTATTGTTAGACTTTAAGCTTTACATATAAGTCACAGTATTTTGTGCGATTCGCTTATTTAATTAATTTTTAAAGTAAAGCACAGTGTCTGCGGTAGAGCCAGTAATCCTAGCCACTCAGGAGGTGGTGGCTGGCAGGACTGCAGTTCCAGGTCAGTTCTGTCAAAAAGTTAGCAAGATCCCCATCTCAACCAAGAAACCAGGCACAGTAGAGTGAATCTTTAATCCCAGATACTCAGGAGGCATAGGTAAGAGGAATGTGGTTTGAGGAAGCCCTGGGCAAAAATGCAAGACCCAATCTGAAAAATAACTAAAAGCAAAAACCGGCGGGGGGCATGATGGAATAGCTGCCTAGCAAGCATGAGGCCCTGAGTTCAAAACCACAGTACCACAAAAAAACAGAGTCTGACACAAGTACATATTTAGTAAATGTTAGTAAATTAAGAAACAGAATATAAAGAACTAAATGATTATTCTCTAGATGACTGTTACAGTAAGCATTCTGGTAACACCAAGAAAACAAAGAACTGATTCCAACAGGTAAAGATCTTGTCAGCCCTTCCTTTCTATTTAGAACCAGTGTGCTTCCTGGCACTTGTCTGAATCCTTCACACCATTCCATTAGTTCATGAAGCATGTGTCTGCTTGTCCCAAGCAAGTCAGCTACTTCACGCACATTGCTCTTAATTGAGCCCTTGTTATGTGAGAGCCACTGTGATTACTAAAGTGAGATGAGAAAAACAGTTTAGCAGAACCCTCAATGAGCTTATCTTCTAGTAATGGGAGATAAAAATGCTCAGAAGTAATTATAGTAGGTTTAATGTGACAAACGCAAACGAGAAAATACTAGATGAAGAAGTGAGAGGAAGGGGCCTTTGAAGAAGGGTAGAATTTGAACTTCCACGTACATGTTGCCTTTCTCTCTGACCATTGGGCCTTCATAAACACTGTTTAATTGCTGTACACACTTACATATTCTGTTAGCCTGGCTAATTCTCACTTATCCTTACGTTCTCAGCTTTGTCTCCTGTCTTTCAGAGAATCTTCCAGCTCCCCACTCACTTCCCTGAGCCTGAGTTCAGTGCCCTTCTTATGTATGCCTCCAAAAACATAGTGAGTGAATTCTACTAGAACTTTTATCATAGTCCATTGTAGTTCTTCATTTATTTGCAGGGTAGAATGTTTCTTTGTCTGCTGAGTTGTTAGCTAGATGTTCACAGGCATCTATTTATATGAATTACTAGTATTAAGGGACAGAAATGAGAGGGATATGGAGAGTTCGATGTGCCTCTCCTCCCCAGCCTGTCCCCATGGGCTGAGTCTGACTTTACTTTGTGAGGCATGGGTCAGAAGCAGTGCCACTTGTTAGTTCAGGTCATGAAGTACAACACAGAGGTGGGCTCAGGGCACTTTTCACAGCATGTTATACCACCCAATGGCAACATGGTGCCTTGATGGTTTTTCAGGGTTGACAATACAGAACACTGAACACTGGGCAGGGCAGCATACATGTCAGGGCATAACTGGCAGGGGTGTGCTTTTTCCCAAAGGAAAACACTAGAGGATTCTGTGTGCACATATGAGATACTCTTAGGAATTCCCAACTATCTCAGGAGGCTTAGAAGGGAAATTGAGGTCTCCAAGATAGATAGGTTGGAGGCAACACATCTCATGCCAAATCTGGCATTAAACATAATGTAATTTCATCTGCATCTAAGAAATGATAAAGTCTAGAGACTTCTGTAGGAAGTCCCTAGTAGGTTAATTATTTTTTTTTGACAGTAGAGACTGTACCTTGTCCACCGTGGAGTTACTAGAATTTGGTACAATGTGTGACACATAATATTTGTTCATTACAAAATTATTGACTGAATGGATCATACATGGTATTAGTACTTCAAATTATTCCTTCTAATCCAGGACCCCTTACCACTGTATTGAATTGACTTCTGATTTCCTTTATAAAATATTTTAATTAAGTCTTTGAAAATGTATAGAATTTGTGCTTCTTAAATACATGTGTTCTCTTGGTTCTAAGCCTTCAGAAGCACAGTTTTTGCTGGGTATACAATCCTCTGTGTCCTCTTAGCTTAGTTATTTCCTACCCATCCTTAGGCATGATTTGCATGCATTGTTTGTATTAGGGAAAAGTGACCTGTTTCACATAGTAACTCAATTTCACAGGTGTGAATTAAAGCAAAGTTGCAAATATTGAAGGTGTAAATGAACCTTCAAACATTCTTCTCAATCTGTTGCAAGCCGTATCTATTAATATCAATGTTACCTGATACACACAGATAGGTTTTCAATAGAATATAGTCAATCTCAGTCAATTACAGAGTTTTCTCTGTAATTCCCCCAAAACAGTACTAATTGGGAAAGTTCTTTTTTTTTTTTTTTGATAAACGATGTCTCCTTACAGTTAGACTGCAGCATTCCTAAAATTTTCTACATATCTCATATGTAGAATTAGGTGTCATATAAATAGGAAGGCACGTTCTGAGCATAATGTGGGTACAAAGGCTGGGATGTCCTAAGCATCCTTATTGATTACAAGACTGATTCTGTGTGTTGAGGCCAGAAGTCAGAAAACATTCTTTTCATAGCGATGAGAGAATGCATAGCAGTCAAACTGATTTATTAATTTATTTACTGAGCTCAGGTATGAAAAAATAGTTATGTATAGATAGATTGAGTGCTACACTTTTACCCCAAAGAAGTAAATCAAATAAACAATTGCATAGGCTTTTACAAGCTCATATGCCCCTTCTGCAGAGTTGCCCATGGGATGTCAGCTTCTGGATGTTCTAAGCCATATGTCTTCCTTAGGATCTAATTAAAGATTTATGTACAAAGCTAGGTGGCATCAATAGCAAGCCAGAATTTTGCACCTGTATTGTCATTAAGAGAAATAAATTGTAGCTATAACAATGGTCATTTGTGCTGACAGTGCAATAGGAAACAAATTCCCTACAATGATTTTTTTAAATTTGAAGGATATTTGACCAAAGTGAAAAGAAATTCACATTTAAAAATTTTACATAATAAAACTAAAAATAGATTATGGAAATGATGAGACCACTGAGACTTTCAGATAGAGTTGGGTGTATGACCAGCTTGTAAGAGTAAGATATCCTATGTGTACTTCCTTCATCCTGTGACAGTCTATGAGACACCCCTTGCTTTGCCAGACTCCCAACCAGAAAGTCAAAATATTAAGGTACCATTTATAAAGGAGGTGACTCATTGGAAAATATTTGCATTACACTTCCCACTGAGCAAGAATCTTAAGGAAGGATTCCAGTAACTTAGAAATAACAATTCTTTGGAGAAAGCCAAATAAGAGTTTAAGTGGAATTCAACTTTTCTATGCAGATACCTACTACAAAATCTGATTCTTACAGTCTATCTAAAATATTTATATCCATTTTTTACTTATGGCAATGTATAATAATGTAGATTAGAGAACTCTCCCAGTTATTTTTGTTTTCCCAATCAAGTCTGCAGAAATTCCAGTCATTCTTTTGGGGACACCTTTAACTTTTCTAGCATTGTATGAGTCTTAAAATTTTAGGTGTATCAGCTGGGCACCTGTGGCTCACGCCTGTAATCCTAGCTATTTGGGAGGCAGAGATAAGGAGGATCACAGTTCGAAGCCAGCCTGGGCAAACAGTTCATGAGATCCTATCTCAAAAAGCCCATCACAAAAAAGGGCTGATGGAGTGTCTCAAGGTGTGGGCCCTGAGTTCAAGCCCTAGTACTGCAAAAAAAAAAGGTTAGGTTTATCATAAGAAAAGTCTTTTAGTCTGTAATCAACCTTATCTGTTCTTCATATGATGATTCTGCATCTTGTTCAGATGCTGGTTTTCTACTATCTGTCCACCTGTAGCTCTGTTTGCAGTGTTTCTTACTTGCTTAATTTGCTGCTAGGACAACATGGTACTTACGCTAGTGGATGGGTTTTACCCAGTGCTTAGTGACCCATCCCTCTCTTATCCCACAAGCACTCTCATGGGATGGATGTCCTAGCATTTTTAAGAGGTGCTGGTCTAGTGATCTTGGTCAATGTGCTTGTCCTCCATGGAACCCAATCCTCCATTCAACTTCCCAGGCAGAGCCAGCACTTATAGTTGTGTATTGTGTAAACTGTATGATGGAACCTGGTTTAGGTGACAGTGGAGGCTATAATTAACTCCTGATCCACTGGCTAAGGCTTGCACCTTGGTCCTAGGATGCATCTGTTCAAAGAAAACTTTTTTTCTAATTTACACAAAAGCCTTATATAGGTTGGTCAGAAAGGGGCCTGCCCCAGCATCTTAACCTCTGGAATAAGACCACTCTTCTTTCAGCCTCTCAGGTAGATTCTTTTCTTCTATAATCCACCTTAAATTTCTTTAATGATTCTGAAACATAAAAAGCTATTAAGCCCTTCCTTCTACCATCCTTCACCCACCACAATAATGAGGAATTGACTTTAGAAAGAAAGATCTTGTTGCCATCCTGGGTGACTGGAAGAAGAGGGAGATGGGGGTTGGGGGGAGAGAGAGAGAGAGATGAAAGCTCATTTCAAATAAATCCAGGGGACACAGACAATGACAATAACGATTAACTTCTTACTCTGTGACAAACATATTATCTAATTTAATCCTCACAGCAACTAGGAGATATCATAACTCCCAATTTGCAGGGGAAAAAACTGAAACATAGAGAGATTACTCAACAGGTTTAAAATCACACCCTTAATAAATGATAGAACCAAGAAGCAAAAATCCTAGTTCCATAGCCTGTGCAAGTAACTACTACACCATAATAATTCTATAATTTATTCTGTCACAAAGGCAATTTGAGAAAATTGTTTCAAGGGTTTACCTTTTAAAAAATATAAAGTGGATATAGCCACTTTGGAAGACAATTTGCAATTCTTTACAAACTTTCCATATGATCCAGCAATCACTCCTACATAGTTACCTACCTGATTTGAAAATGTACACCTACAACAAAGCCTGAACATGAATGTTAATAGCTTTAACCACAGTTGCCATAAATTGCCAAAAAAATGTTCTTCAATAAATGATTGAATAAACAAACTGTGGCACTTTCTTACAATTCAAAATTATTTAGCAATTAAAAGAAATGAGTTATCAAGTCACAAAACCTATGGTGAGTTTTAAATGCATGCTGTAAGTGAAAGAAGTCAGTTTGAAAAGACTATATCCAGTGTGATTCCAACTCTGACATTCTGGACAAAGTTAAACTATAAAGACAGTGTTTTCTAGTAGAGGACTCAGGGAAGGGAAGGTTGGTTGAAAATATAAAGCATGGGACAATGAATGTCTTTTGTATATGATAGTAAGAGATACATGACATTATGCATTTACCAAAATTCACAGAATTTGATAGCACAAACAGTGAATCTCAACACATGTAACACAGTTCAAAATTAACTTAGGAAGCTAAAGAGTCCAGGAAGGAATGCAGAATGTGACAGAAAATTTAACTATATTACAAGTATATGAAACTTCCTCACTGAAGAGGCTACTGGGAAAAAGTACTGACCTTTGGAAATTAGTAGAGTCTGTCAGATTAAAAGCAACAGGAACTGCAATAAGATTGAACTCCAGTTGATCAAGTTGTGTCCCATGGTTGTAAACTTTAATAATTCTGACACTGATACATAAGTATACTAGAAATGAATGACTAATTACATGGATGGCAGATGGTGGGAGCCAGTTTTCTTACTGTTGGAGTACAAATTTATAGATAAGCTAGTAGAGGAGGCTAGAATTATCCATGTAGTAAATGGGTTAGTAATGTAGATATCAGTTAGAATGAATATTTAGTTTAATACAGTAAACCCTTGGTATCTGTGGGTATATGGTTCCAAGGAGACTACCAGTGAGGAAGACCATGAATGCTTAGGACACATAGCATTCAGCCCTGCAGGGTGGATGCTTACTTCATCTTTCCCATAATGCTGCCCGACTTCCTCTAAAGACATGCCAACTTCTATCAAATCCAAAATTTTCACTGTATCACTTAAGTGAAGCACATTCACTTTTACCTTGCCTTTTTGGTACCATTTGCTTTTGGGCAAGTAGATTTTCAAAAAAATTAAGGTCAGGGCAACCCTCAGCAGGTCACACAATGATTTAAACACAACTGATGATAACATAGGAGTGACGGAGAGCATCCCTGTTCAACTAAGCTGTGTAATGCACTTGCAGGAATTTAAAATTTTTGGTTTTGAAATTTCTTCAGATTTTTACGTACTTATTTATTTTTGACTGTGCTTAGTAAAAACTGTATCTAATAAACCTACAAATAAGGCAGTCATACTGTATATATATGGATAGTTACATACATAAATATTTATAGATACATGCTTCTTTGATCTGTCAACTGAGAGGGCCTAAAGTAAATAACACCCCAGAAGTAATGAGCACACCTTATACCAGAACTTCACTTCTAATATCATTCAGCAATAAAGAAATCCTAGATCCTTGGAGGTCAGGGGCAGGAAATTTACAAGATAAGACTGGAGCATCTTTTAATGCCAAAAGGTAAAGAAGTGTTTACATATACACACTAAAACAAAACAACAGTGATAAATGATGGTTATGTGTCAAAGAGCAACATAAGCCCCCAATGGGCCAGTTGTCCAAGCTGTAAAAATTTGAGCAACAAAATAAATAGTGCATAACTGGTAATGTGTGTTTGTAAATTAGATGCTGCCAAATTGCCCTCCAGATAGTTTGTATAATTTTAAGTCTGAGACAGGTCAATGTCTTCTTCCATGATACCACCAATACAAATCTGAATCTTTGCCAATCTAGAAAGTGAAGAATGAAATCTGAGTGCAGCCTTAAATTTATTTCCCTTATTATGCATGGATAAAAGACAGTATCTTTTCACATACTTAAGAGTCATTCCTACTTCCTACTTAATAAACCATTGTCAATTTTCTGTTGAAATATCAGAGGTTTTCTTAATAATTTCTTAATAATTAGCAGAACTTACCAGTATCACCAGTGTCTGCAATAATAAGTGGTAACATCATTTATTGACTTATGAATGTATATATTTTGTAACTGAAATTTTTGTTTTTGGGAGGTGGCATAGTGCACATTTAAATTTTTTCTAGCTAATGTAAGTCAGCATACAATAGAGATATCTGCACACCCATGTTTATTGTAGCACTATTCACAATAATCAAACTATGGAAACAGCCTAAGTGTTCAACAACCAATGAATACATTAAGAAAATGTAGTACATATACACAATGGAGTATTATTGAGCAGTAACAAAGACTGAAATTATGTTGTCTGCAGGAAAATGATGGAACTGGAGATTTTCATGTTGGTGAGATAAGCGAAGCTCAGAAAGACAAATATCACATGCCTTTGCTCATATGGGGATCCAGATCTTGAAGAATGTAAGACATGGCACGGTGGTGCATACCTGCAATCCCAGCCATATGGCAAGCCACAGAAAGGAGGATCACAGTCCCAGGCTGGTCTTAGACAAAAACATTGAGATCCTACCTGAACATAGCTCAAGCAGTAGAGCATCCCCCACAAAGTTCAAGGTCCTGAGTTCAAATCCCAGTACAGTCAAAATAATATGACATGATGGTAAAAGGGGAATTGTTTGGGGGAGAAAACCATGGGGATGGGTTAAGGGGAAAGAAGAGTGTGATGGGGTGATGATGATTGAAGTATATTATATGTACATATGTACATGGCAATAAAGCCATTAAAAACTGTTAAAGGGGGAGAAATGGGAATAAGAAAGGGGGTGACTTTGATCAAAGTATGTTATGTGCTTTATGTAAATATCACAAAGAAGCCCTTTATACATTAATTTATGCTGATAAAGAATAAAAATAAAAATAAAACTTTTCCAGCTTTATGAGTTATAATTGTAAATAAAATTATACATATTTACAATATACAATGTGAGTACATTGTGAAATAATTACCACAATTGAGCTAATTAGCATATTTATCATCTCACATAGTTATCAATTTTTATGTGTGGTGAAAATACTTAAAATCTACTCTCTTAGCAAATGTCAAGTACACATACAGTATTGTTGACTGTGGTTGCTATGTTCCACACTGCCATCACAGGGGTGGTATGGTTCCCAGTATTATTAAGTTTTAGTTTTAAATCTATCACTTGCATTAGGGAATGGTGAGTGTGCTAGGGAAAACAATTATGGTAATAGGGACAATAGGAGAAAAGTGGGAGAAAGTTCTAGAAGCTGTGACTGCCTTAGTAACTGTTCATTACTAACATTTATGTGATTGCTGAACTATTGGCAAAATGAGCCAAAGTTCCTCCAAAAATATATTATGTTTTCAACAGCAACAGTATGGTTATTTAATTACACAATAAAAAATCTTTTTCAACAATATCAAGCTTCAACAAAGTATATTCTTCAGTTCCCAGGAATCACAAAAAAATTCCAAACATTGGGAGTCAGGTAAAATGAGTTATATACATATGTATGATACACACACACACACACACACACACACACACATATATACATATATATATATACGTATTTTATATATTTGAAGTTAAATGCCCAGTATTGATACTTGCATCCCCAGTTCTTCGTTCCAAAGTTTTTCTTGTATTAACATTTTTAAAACACATCAAGTATTCTTCAAAATTTTCCTTCAACCTGTCACTGCCTCTCTTCCCAATGAAGACCTGCATTTTCATAAATGACAGTCAACATAAACAATATATTAGATCATAAAGTGATTCCACAAACAGTACTGATATTGGAAATGACTTTATATCTAACACAAGGCTGGGCATTGTACATAGGCTAGCTCTCCCTAGGGATAGTAGATAAAGATGGATTAGAATTTTGGTTTCTGTAAAACAAGTACATAAAAATTAACAACAGCTTTAATTGAGAGAGAGGTATGTGGGTCCTAGACTGTCTCACATAATAATTCTCCTGACCATGCATCATGTGTTACTATGGCTTATTGATATGAAAAAGTATATTTAAGACACAACTGTCATTATTATGATGCAAGCTAAAATGCTCTCATAGTTCAGTGGATTAGTTTCATGTATGTCGAGGCATTTTTATAAGAAAAAAATGGTGCCTTACTTCATTATTCAGTCAGTGAACTAAAATGAACAAAAAAGTTCTGACCTGTGTCTTTCTCAGAATGTCCTGTGACTAGGGTAAAGTTATTTGTGTTGCTGTTTCCTCAACCAGGAAAAGATATGTTGAGGAAGTTATCCTACTACAAAAAAGCAGAAGTCAACAGAAGCTGATAAGTGTGAGACCTCAAATAGCTGTGAGGTTCCACAGTGCTGAACCCAGAAATCATGCCAATAGCCTTCTGTTTCAAAATAAGTTAAATATTTTAAAAAATAATAACTGTAAGCAATTAAAATCCTATTTTAAATCAATACTACTACAAATAAAATATTTTCATAGTTAATCTCAATAATCATATGCACCAGGATTAATGAAATTATTTCTACATTAAAATAGGAGTTATTTGAAAAACACAAAATTACATGTTTTGATTATCAAAGATGCAATGTGGTACAGTAGGAAAGAAATCACAAAATACTTTGGAATTTTATCAGGGATGTGTAAAACTTACATGAAGAAAAGAAGTATAGAAGACACCATGGGTTGATGAAGACAATATTTTGCCAAATGGGGAGACTAAGGCTACTACAGAGTAGATAATCCTCCCCAAAGCAATCTTTGCAACTGATGTACTCAGTTGTACTCAGTCAAAATACCAATGGGATTCATATATTTGTATGATGACAAAATTATGTTAAAACTAAATTTACAAACTACTGAAAAGACTGATAGAGAATAAACTTGCCAAGTATTAGAACATGATACAAGTCATAACAACAGCTAAACTAAAGTGATCTGACAGAAGAATAGACAAATAATGGAAACGTCCAATGGCTCAGAAGCATTCTGTGTGAGTGGGCCATGGAGGAACTACTAAACAGCAGCTTTGCAAACAAACATAAGCTACATGGAATAATTTATTTCAATATGCCCCTCACAATGTTAGATGAAATTAAATTTTAGACAAATTAAACTGCAGATAAAAATCAAAATATTCACATGGCAGAAAATATCGGCTAATATTTAATTTTCATGGAAAAGCTGCAGAAGTAAAACAAAGAAAGAAGATGTGCCTTGGTTAACTATATAGAAATAAAAAATTTTTTATATGGCAAAAACATGGAAAGTCAAGAATCACATAAAACTGGAGAAATACAAAATTTAAAGACTTTCTATATGTATAATGATATATAAACATAAAGAATAAAAGAACATCAATGGATAATTTTAAATACTCAATTAGAAAACTATCAGAAGAAAAATGTTAATTTCTTACAAATATAATTGAGATACTACTTAGATAATTGTCAAGTTTATATTTAGAAGAACAGTCATTATTATAGGGCATGAAACAAAAAGGTATTCTTTTCAGAGTAAAATAGAAAATTTTTCAAGAAAATGATTTGACAACTTGCTTCTATAACCTTGGAAATATCTTTATCTGCTTATTAATACTTCATCTCTAAGAATAAGAAAAAATCACATATAAACAAAAACTTATGCACAGAGATGTTCATTGAAGCATTAGTTAAAATAGCGAAAAATGGATATTATATTTGTCTACCAGGGAAATGCATGAATAAATTATTGCTTTATAAAGCAGAAAATATGCTATCATTATAAATGGAATCACCAAAATCCTAAATACTTACATGGAAGTGTTTATGGCAGGATGCTAAGACAAAATATAAGACATAAAATGAAAAGTATATAATCTCAACCCAACTGTATTATGTCAAAGGTAAAAAATGAACATCTGAGTGATGATTTCTTTCTTCTACTCTCTAATACTCTCCTAATTTTCTACAATGATCACATATTACTTATGTTATCATAAATAAAAGTACTAAAAAGGAGAGTCAGTCCCAACATTTCATTAATGGTCTACCATTCTGCTGGTTACCAAGGATTGCAATTCTAAGAGTTAACAGGGCATCTTCTCTCTTCCTGCTCCTTTGTCTTCTCAGTCTACTCAATCACCAACATTCAGGATTCCATCTAGAAAATTCAAACATTTTTCCCCCAGGGAATTATTGACACCTCCCATGTTTCTGATCTGTTATGTTACTCTGGATATAACAATTACCAAACAAACAAAAGCCCCTATCCTCAAGGAGCTTATATTCTATGGGGAGAGACATGCTAAAAATATAAGTAAAATTCAGAATACATTGATGGTGGCAAATGCCAGAACTGACATATTGCTTACATTTTCAAGTCCTGTTTGTTCTCCTTTTATGGATTCTCTAGAGTGATCTCAATTGCACTGATTTACTTTTATTGCTTTACAATATTTGAATACACATAATATTTTAATAAATATTTTACATACATTTTATATTTCAAAATATGAATTATACAAAAGTTGTATGAAAATGGAAATCATTTTCAGAACCCACTATCCAGTGTTGTTAATATTCTTACATAATGCTTCAACCCAGCAATACAACAAAATGTTAAACCCTCTTTATTTTCCTTTTCAGTTCCATTTATTTCTCTCTCCCAAAGATAACGGCCACAATCACTATACTAGCATGGCCTTTTCTGCATATAATACATATATAGCAATAAATGGTATACAATATTATTATAGACTTAATGCTTTAAATAACAAGTAATACACATAGTGTTTGAAATAGTTTAATCAACAATAGGGTGTTTTTTTCTTTTTAAAGGGGGAGTTATATGACATATATAGTTAGTTCATTTACTTGGTTTCTATCTAATTAATTTCTGCCATTTTATAGCTTATTCCCTTCAATTTGGGGGGTATACTCTTTTCCTTGTTTGCTGGCTTAAACCTGAACTTACTTATTTTCAGTCTTTCTTGGATTTTAATTACCAAAGATTACAATTTTGCCTCTGAGCCAAACATGAGACATAACCATAAATTTAATACATATTAGGTTCTATCAGAACCTGTTACCTTCTCCAGCCCAACTCTTCTTCCAGAGTCCTACCCCCCCACCCCCACTGACTGGGAGGGAGTCCATAGAGCCTCACCAGAGGGCCCTGAACCTGCTCCTCATGACAGAAATGGTGGGAATCAGAAGCATCTGAGAAATGATTGTCTGCAAAGCTTAGGGCTTTCTCTGTTTTCTTTCCAGGGTTGGAGGAGAGAGAAGAGGGACATTAGGTCTTTCCAGAGGTTCCCCCAAAGGCCCTTTGTCACCAAAGGAAAAGGACATTAAGGAGATTCTGTACCAGGGATTGGAATCCAAGAGCTTCAGAACAGGTTGTCATCCCCTCAGCTTCCAGTTCCCAGCTCAGGGTACATGGGTCCAATGAAAGGCAGGGAGTCTCTTCATAAACAAGAATGAATACAGAATTCTTAAGCCTGTTGAAATTACCATAAGAAGGGGACTAAAGGGGATTCCAAGATGGCGGCTACAGGGAGGAAGCAGAAAGTGTGCTTCTTAAAGTAAAATCTTGGAAAGATGCTGGAGATACACCTTACAAGAAAAAACACCAAGAAGAGGCAAAACTTTGACTCCTTCACACCCTCAGCCCACGCATAGCATCCACACTTCACGTTAAATGGAGAAACCATAAGGTCTCCCATGCTGCCGCCAGATGCCAGCACCCAGACCACTTGGGAAGACACAAACCAAAAGGTGAGCTAAACAACATGCAGTACTCCCACAGACAACCATGGGCCAGATCAGCATAGTCCCCTGGACAGACCAACCTCCACCCAGGGAAAAAAGAGAAACTGAATAATAAGCAATGACAAAAAAGACATGTAGCAAAGAGGGTGGGGTGCCCTGAGCACTGAAGAGGGGGGGAGGGGCAATCCCTCATGTAACTGTAAATAAACAAGCCAGCCAGAGAAGGCAAGAGCAGTAGCACATGCCCAAAAACCAGGAGCAGGAAAGCTTGTAAAAGTAGCAGTGGGAGAAAAACTCCACAGGAAAGGGGGGAAGCCCCACTTTGCATGTTAACTGTAAATAAACACACTGGCCTGAGAAAGCAAGTGCAGTGTCACCTCCCCAGTGTGCTTGGAAAGGGGAAAGCTTGTAGCAGTGGCGGTCATGCCCAGGAGAACTCTAAGTAAATATAGCCTGTGGGACCAGGTGAGTGTTAAGCTCACTCCTGAGATCTGCGTAAATAAAGCCTCCAGCAACAGCAGCCTGACAGCAGTGGGCAGGTGAGCCACAGCCCAGAACTGTCTCCAGACTCTTTTTTTTTCTCCCTACCTTTGACAAGACAACAACTGAAACACACCTGCATGCTGAAAAACACTGAAACTGTATTGCATTTGAACTTGGGACACTTTGTGGTGTTTTTTGTTTGTTTGTTTTGCTTTGCTTTGTTTCGTTTGGTTTGGTTTGGTTTTTTCCCAGTTTGATAAGACAATGACAGAACTACTTCTGAGACACCATCTCCAGGACTGGAGGCTGAGGGACTAACACCAAAATTATTAAGACTGAAACTTCATTGTAGTTGAAATTGGAGATTTTTATTTTCAATCCTCTCTCTGTCTCTCTAATGCCTGTTTAGTTTACTGTTGATTAGTACACTATTTCTCCCTGTTTATATCTCTGAAACTTTGTTTTGTTATTTTTTACTTGTTTATTTCTTTTTCCCTTTTTCTTTAACTTCTTTGCTTTCCGTCTCCTCTCACCATTCCATCCTAAATATCACCATTTTTAATATTACAAGCTAGAAAACACTTAATTGCACACAGTACAGGGAAAATAAAATCACCAAAGGCAATGCTGGGAAGACAGAAAAAACAGGTAAACCAGTTTACTCACAGCAAAAAATTAGTACAGGAACCAGAGGGAAATGAAGAAAACAGATACTCAGATCCAGACGCCAACAAAATGAAGATAAACTATACCAAAGAATCCAATGAAGACCACAAGAATGATCTAAAAGAAGAAATCCTACAGGTAATCAATGAGAATTTTATAGAGATGATACTGGATATGGTCAACCAAATGTACAGGAGACACTCAAGAAATTCCAAGAAAACAAAAATAGAGAATTTGAAAAAGCATAAGAAGAAATAAAAGAAACCATAGAAGCACTGTATAAACACCAAAGTGAAGCTAAGAACATGATCAATAAAGAGATAAATGAACTCAGACAAAAATAGACAACATTAAAGAGAAAATGACTCAGGATATGGAAAACTTCAGAAAAAAGAATGAAACAGAATTGCAAAACAAAATGGAAGGCCAGTCCAGCAGAATAGAACAAACAGAAGACAGAATCTCAGAACTCGAAGATGAAATGGTAATTAAAGGAAAAACTGAAGAACTATTAGTTAAACAACACAAGACCTGTGAAAAGAAAATGCAAGAACTCACTGACTTCATCAAAAGACCAAACCTGAGAATCATGGGCATTGAAGAAGGAGAAGAGGTGCAAGCAAAGGGAATGCATAATATATTCAACAAAATAATAACAGAAAATTTCCCAAATCTAGAGAAATCTACTCCCATAGAGATGCAAGAGGCCTCCAGAACACCAAACAGACCAGACCAAAATAGATCTACCCCACAGCATATCATCATTAAAACAACAAATACAGAGACCCAGAAAGACAATTGAAGGCTGTAAGAGAGAAAAAACAAATAACATAAAAAGGTAAACCCATCAAAATCACAGCAGACTTCTCAACAGAAACACTAAAAGCAAGATGAGCTTGGGGTGAGATATTCCGGGCCCTGAATGAAAATAGCTTCAACCGTAGGATACTCTACCCAGAAAAACTATCATTCAAAATAGATGAAGCAATAAAAGTCTTCCATGATAAGCAGAAACTAAAACAATATGTGACCACAAAGCCACCACTACAAAAGATTCTTCCAGGGATTCTGCACACAGAAAGTGAAACCCAACATAACCATGAAAGGGCAGGAAGCACCAAACAACAGCAAAAGAAAAAGCAAGAAAGTAGAGAGTAACCTCAACTTAGGTACACACAATCAAACCTTCAAATAACTAAGAAAACTAAATGACAGGAATCACCACATACCTATCAGTACTAACACTTAATGTTAATGGACTTAATTCCCCCATCAAAAGGCACCATTTGACGAACTGGATTAAAAAGGTAGATTCAACAATTTGTTGCTTATAGGAGACCCCTCTCACCGACTGAAATAAGCACAGGCTTAGGATGAAAGACTGGAAGAAGATTTACCAAGGCAGTGGCCCTGAAAACAGGCAGGAGTACCAATACTTATCTCTGACAAAGTAGACTTCAAACCTACATTGATCAAACGAGACAAAGAAGGACATTCCATACTAATAAAAGGGGAAATAGACCAAAAGGAAATAATAATCATCAATCTGTACGCACCCAATGTCAATGCACCCAATTTCATCAAACATACCCTGAAAGACCTAAAAGCATATATTAACTCCAACACAGTGGTCGTGGGAGACTTTAACACCACATTATCATCAATAGATATATCATCCAAACAAAAAATCAATAAAGAAATCCTAGATCTAAAATATACAATAGATCAAATGGACCTCCTTGATGTCTGCAGAACATTTCATCCACTTTCTACACAATATACATTCTTCTCAGCAGCCCATGGAACCTTCTCCAAAATAGATCATATCCTAGGGCACAAAGCAAGTCTCAGCAAATATAAGAAAATAGAAATTATACCATGCATTCTATCTGATCACAATGCAATAAAACTAGAACTCAACAACAAAAGTAAATACAAAAAACATGCAAATAGCTAGAAACTGAATAACTCATTGCTTAATGAACAGTGGGTCATTGATGAAATAAAAGAGGAAATTTAAAAGTTCCTGGAAGTCAATGAAAATGAAAACACATCCTACCGGAACCTATGGGACACAGCAAAGGCAGTCCTGAGAAGAAAGTTTATAGCCATGAGTGCATATATTAAAAAGACTGAAAGATCCCAAATCAATGACCTAATGATACATCTCAAACTCCTAGAAAAACAAGAACAAGCAAATTCCAAAACAAATAGAAGGAGAGAAATAATAAAAATAAGGGCTGAAATCAATGAAATAGAAACCAAAAAAAACCATACAAAGAATTAATGAAACAAAAAGTTGGTCTTTGAAAAAATAAACAAGATCAACAGACCCCTGGCAAACCTGACTAAAATGAAGAGAGAAAAAACCCAAATTAGTAGAATCAGGAATGCAAAAGGGGAGATAACAATAAACACCATGGAACTCCAGGAAATCATCAGAGACTACTCTGAGAACCTATATTCAAATAAATTTGAAAATCTTAAAGAAATGGACAGATTTCTAGATACATATGATCATCCAAAACTGAGCCAACAGGATATTATTAATCACCTGAATAGATCTATAACACAAAATGAAATTGAAGCAGCAATCAAGAGTCTCCACAAAAAGAAAAGTCCAGAACCTGATGAACTCTCTGCTGAATTCTATCAGACCTTTAAAGAGGAACTGATACCAACCCTCCTTAAACTGTTCCATGAAATAGAAAGGGAAGGAAAACTGCCTAACACATTTTATGTAGCCAGTATTACACTTATCCCAAAACCAGGCAAAGACACCTCCAAAAAGGAGAACTCTAGGCCAATCTCCTTAATGAACATTGATGCAAAAATCCTCAATGAAATAATGGGAAACCGAATTCAACAACACATCGAAAAGATCATTCACCACATCCAAGTAGGCTTCATCCCAGGAATGCAGGGGTGGTTCAACATATGAAAATTAATAAATGTAATAAACCACATTAACAGAAGCAAAGACAAAAACCTCTTGATCACCTTTATAGATGCAGAAAAAGCCTTTGATAAGATCCCACACCATTTCATTATAAAAGCTCTAGGAACGCTAGGAATAGAAGGAAAGTACCTCAACATTATAAAAGCTATATATGACAAACCTACAGCCAGCATTATACTTAATGGAGAAAAACTGAAACCATTCCCTCTAAAATCAGGAACTAGACAAGGATGCTCACTACCTCCACTCCTATTCAACATAGTAGTGGAATTCCTAGCCAGAGCTATTAGGCAAGAAGAAGGAATAAAAGGAATACAAATAGGTAAAAAAAACTGTCAAAATGTCCCTATTTGCAGACGATATGATCCTATACTTTAAAGACCCAAAAAAATCTACTCAAAAGCTCTTGGACACCATCAATAGCTATAATAAGGTAGCAGGATATAAAATCAACATAGAAAAATCATTAGCATTTCTATACACTAATAATGAACAAAGTGAAAAAGAATATATGAAAACAATTCCATTTACAATAGCCTCAAAAAAATCAAATACCTAGGTGTAAACCTAACAGAGGATTTGAACGACCTCTACAAGGAAAACTATAAGCTTCTGAAGAAAGAGATTGAGGAAGACTATAGAAAGTGGAGAGATCTCCCATGCTCATGGATTGGTAGAGTCAACATAGTAAAAATGTCAATACTCCCTGAAGTAATCTACACATTTAATGCAATTCCCATCAAAATTCCAATGACATTCATTAAAGAGATAGAAAAATCTACCGTTAAATTTATATGGAAACACAAGAGGCCATGAATAGCCAAGGCAATACTCAGTCAAAAGAACAATGCTGGAGGTATCACAATACCTGACTTCAAACTATATTACAAAGCAATAATAAAAAAACAGGCACTGGCACAAAAACAGACATGAAGACCAGTGGAACAGAGTAGAGGACCCAGATATGAAGCCACAAAACTATAATCAACTTGTCTTTGACAAAGGCGCCAAAAATATATGATGGAGAAAAGATAGCCTCTTCAACAAAAACTTCTGGGAAAACTGGTTAGCAGTCTGCAAAAAACTGAAACTAGATCCATGTATATCACCCTATACCAATATTAACTCAAAATGGATCAAGGATCTTAATATCAGACCACAAACTCTAAAGTTGGTACAGAAAAGAGTAGGAAATACTCTGGAATTAATAGGTATAGGAAAGAACTTTCTCAATGGAACCCCAGCAGCACAGCAATTAAGAGATAGCATAGATAAATGGGACTTCATAAAACTAAAAAGTTTCTGCTCAACTAAAGAAATGGTCTCTAAACTGAAGAGACCACCCATAGAGTGGGAGAAAATATTTGACAGCTAGACATCAGACAAAGGATTGAGAACCAGAATATATAGGGAACTTAAAAAACTAAATTCTCCCAAAACTAATGAACCAATAAAGAAATGGGCAAGTGAACTAAACAGAACTTTCTCAAAAAGAAGAAAATCAAATGGCCAAAAAACACATGAAAAAATGCTCACCATCTCTAGCAATAAAGGAAATGCAAATTAAAACCACACTAAGATTCCACCTCACCCCTGTTAGAATAGCCATCATTAGCAACACCACTAACAACAGGTGTTGGCAAGGATGTGGGGAAAAAGGAACCCACTTACATTGCTGGTGGGAATGTAAACTAGTACAACCACTCTGGAAAAAAATTTGGAGGCTACCTAAAAATCTAAACATTGATCTACCATATGATCCAGCAATACCACTCTTGGGGATGTACCCAAAAGAATGTGACTCAGGTTACTCCAGAGGCACCTGCATACCCATGTTTATTGCGGCACTATTCACAATAGCCAAGTTATGGAAATAGCCAAGATGCCCCACTACTGACAAATGGATTAAGAAAATGTGGTATTTATACACAATTGAACTTTATGCAGCCATGAATAAGAATGAAATGTTATCATTTGCTGGTAAATGGATGGAATTGGAGAACATCATTCTGAGTGAGGTTAGCCTGGCCCCAAAGACCAAAAATCATATGTTCTCCCTCATATGCGGACATTAGATCAAGGGCAAACACAACAAGGGGATTGGACTTTGATCACATGATAAAGCAAGAGCACACAAGGGAAGTATGAGGTAGGTAAAACACCTAAAAAACTAGACAGCATTTGTTGCCCTTAGTGCAGAGAAACTAAAGGAGATACTTTAAAGCAACTAAGGCCAACAGGAGAAGGGGTCTAGGAACTAGAGAAAAGGTTAGTTCAAGAAGAATTAACTTAGAAGGTAACACACATGCACAGGAAAGCAATGCAAGTCAACTCCCTGTATAGTTATCCTTATCTCAACTAGCAAAAACCCTTGGTCCTTCCTATTATTGCTTATACTCTCTCTTCAACAAAATTAGAGATAAGGGCAACATAGTTTCTGCCGGGTAGGGAGGAGTAAGTGGGGTAAAGGAGGGAGCAAGTCGGGAGGGTAAAGGAGAGGTTAAGCGGTAGGGGGGAGAAATGACCCAAACATTGTATGCACATATGAATAAAATAAAAATTTTAAAAAAAGAAGGGGACTAAGGCAAAAAGAAGAAAAATAGAAGATATGAATCAATTTGGGTTATAATACATATGTACATGGAAATGTCATATTGAAACACTGTAGAGCTATCTTAAAGGAAAATGTCATTCTTTTTTATAAAAACAGAGGACAGAAAGGTAAAACAGGTCCTGTCTGGGGGGTTGGTACCGGTGGGGGAGGGGAGAGAATATAAGGAAAGGGTGTAGGAGGGTGAATATTGTGGAAATACTATGCACGCATGCATGTAAATGGAAAAATGAGACCTGTTGAAACTAGTCCAGAAAAAGGAGAATGATGGGTGGGGTGAATTCAACTATGATATATTATATGAACTTTTGTAAATGTCACAATGTATCACCAGTAAAACAACAATAAATAAGAAAAATAATAAAATTAGCATTAAAAATGTATAAAAAAAAGGCAGGAAGGCAGGGAGTCTATTTGGGGCAATTGGGGAAAGGTGTAGTTGAACTGGAAGACTGGAAGGCCTAGACAGTGACAGGAAGGTGATGTCTGGGTCCCCGCCCCCACACAAGCTGAGGATGCAGGTCCTTCTCCTCTGGTCACCTGCTTGAGCTGTTCCCAGGATTTGGGGCATGCATACCCAGCAGGAACAGTGACTAGATCTGAGAGGAGTGGGGCTTATTCTGACCAAGTTTCCCCTTTCCTTTTGTGAGGGTGGGAAGCTGAGTCTGGAAAACTGGGTAAGGATGGAGCAAGAGACCTTACCTTCTCCCCAACTGGCCAGCGGGAACTGGGTCTCAGCAGTCCTTTTGTCTCCCAAGCATTCCAGAGTTTGGCAGCCAGGTCTCCTGTTGCCCTCCCAGGTCTGGTTGTGAGCGTGGGTGCCTCCTTTTCTGGGGTTTTCCCTGGATATTGCTTTTGTGTATTTGCCTTTTTGCCCCCTTCTTTCCCAGTGCATAGTGTTTGAGAGATTTTTTCTACTTTTTCAGACTTCCAGCTACTTACTGCAGATTGGCAGGTGCTTTGGGGACAAGAGTAGGACTGGGAAAGGAGAAAAGAGTTGGAGATGTGGTTCTCTTATTTTCCAAGATCAACATCAGCATCCTTTCTCCTGCCTCTGGAACCTTCCTGGTTTCTCAGAAGGCTCACTAAGGAGTCTGAGATCTGTCCTGGAACTAGGGATTGTCTATCCTTGCTAGACTTGAAGGTCCCTGGGATGGAGCAGCGATACACTGCTTCCCACCAGCCTGGTTAGCTGCTGGGCAGCCCCAACCTTAATCCTTTCGCAGCCTGTGACTTGGAACACAGCCTGGGACCAAGAAGACACTGCACAGACCACCTAATACATTCCTTCTTGCTTGCCCCTCTTTTGCCCTGCGACTGTACTACTTGAATCACTACCTGATTTGCCTCAGCAGTAGGTTAGAACCAAATGCCGTCCTTGCCCTTGAGTTGAAGTTCAAGAGCACCCAGGACCATGCCTGGATTAGGCTGCACTGCCCAAAGAGATACTATCTGACCTGCCTTTGATGAGTCCTCTCTAGATTCCTAAGGGAGGCACAAAGACACAAGTGCCTGAGGCTTCCTCTCCCAAAGCTGTCCCTGGGACTTTGAGCCCTTATAGATGGAACTGTGTGATTCAGCAGGTCTCAAACCAGAAGGCCAGAATATTAGTCTGTTTTTGTTTTTCATCTGTTTTGTTCTTTGAACAGTGCTATTTATTAATGTTGAGTTCTCTTTAATAAATCACGTGTTCTTGGCAGAGACAAGAGCATTAGCTTGCTTTACCTACTTCCCAATCATCTCTATTCTTTTTTTTCCCAAAAATTAGTTTCTCTTGTGTTTAAACAAAAATAAGGTTATCTTTCTAGTCTATTGTAATTCTATTTAATAGCATAGTTTTCTCATGTTTTTGCTTCTTTTATAGCAGCAATTCCATTTGCTCTTATTTAACTTCTTGCTGACTATATCCTTTACCATTCTTTAAGCAAACGTGTGGAAACTCCTCATTTTGTCCTCCACTTGAATGATGAGTGGATAATTCTAGGTTTGCAATTATTTCATTTGCCATTTTGAATACAGATTCCATTCTCTACTGGAAACAATTGCTGCTAACGAAATGAAATGTCCAGTATGAGCCTATTTGCCATTATTCTCTAAGAAATCTTTGTATGTCTGATTAGCATCAAGAGCTTTCTATATAGATAGACAGATGATAGATAGATAGATAGATAGATAGATAGATAGATAGATAGATAGATGGATGAAGGTGGAAGGCTCTTTATATTCTCTTGTTGGGTCTGGGGGATCAGAAAACAAAAATGAGCCAGTTGCCCCATCCCCCATGAGAGCACTGTGAGCCCTACATCCTGTAAAGGGATGTGCGGTTTCACAAGTCATGGCCCCTGGGCATGCCACGAAATGCCACAGGGTCAATAAACAGGAGGCTCTTGCAGGAGTGTGTATGTTCCTGCAGAGATATGTTAAAAGACCACTCCACCCCTGACTCCTGACTTCTCTCCCCAACAAAAAGAAGCAAATTTTTAAAAAAGCCTTTGTAAATGACAGAGAGCTAGATTTTCCGGGTTCCCTGACCATTTCTAGGGGCAGCTTTTCCTTTCTCTCTAATAAATCCTACTTTGTGTGCTACCTTGTTGTTCTATGAGTCAGTTCACTGCCTCACAAGCCAATTCTTTTTTTTTTTTTCATTTTTCTTTTATTATTCATATGTGCATACAAGGCTTGGTTCATTTCTCCCCCCACAAGCCAATTCTTTAGCCTGTAAAGGCAAGAACTCTAGACACCAGCACTCAACACTCTATTTCTACCTTTTATTCTAACTACTTATGCAATATTTGCATACTGTCTTCCACGCCTTTTGCTATATCTATCATACTTTCCTAATTGTATTTTATCAGTGTTATATTCCCTCATTATTTTACTCAAATGTATTAATGTTCTCTTAAGTTGAAACAAGTATAGCATTTATTCCATCTGCTGAGTAGACCATTCTAACTACTACCTCTTTTAACCTCCAAGATTTCTAATTCATACTTGTTCATAATTAGCTGTTCTTGGTTTATAGCTGATAGCTTTTAGTTTTTCTGGTTCATGAATATTATTCTTTCAGTTACCCATCTTATGACATTAAACATACATATTAAAAATAAGATCTAGTATTATTTCCTTCTATATTCACTCAACTTTTCATTTGTTAGAAGGGGGTCTCCCTTCTCTCCTTCTCCCTAACACTTAAGTGGGACTGATCTCTGAACCTAGCCACACACGATGATATCAATCCTATCTAACATGTAAAACAATGTTCTGTCTTTACATGTATCTGTTCACATCCCATCAAGCCCATAATTTCAACAATCACTTACTTCTGTAATGTTTGCTCCATCTTTTGTCAGGAAACACTTCAATCTTGTACAACCATTTTCTTTCTCATACTTTTTTTTAGTGCCTCAACTGGAATACAATGTTGGGAAGGTCTATGGTTTCCACATGAACTCACAGGAACATTTTTCCTCAAATCTAGGTGCAAGATACTCATCTGATTCCAGACCAGGATGACTTCTTTCCCTAGCTGGTGCTCTCTCAGGTTCACCCCATTTCACTCCTCTTCATCTTGCAGGTTCTACCTGAATAACTTCCTCACATATTCCTGTGTTTAATGTACAGAATTTAGATTCTTCAAGTCATTTCTGTCTCTTGCAAAATATCTCAACTAGTAGTGATTTTACTTAAGCAAAATAAGTGATTTTACTTAAGCAAAATAAGTGATTTTATTGATGTAATCACATGATTGCCTGAATGTATCTTTTACAGGAAAAAATCAATAGAACAATCTTCCAAATGGTGGAAACTGATGCCTGGAGTATTTGAGCAGGACATCAAAAGAGAGCCACCTCCAGGCTGCTGGCTCATGGATTATCTAGCCAACAGGTAATTCATTGAGCTCACTCTTTCTTGGTTGAGATGTAATTCACGTTTTTTCAAAATCTGCTTTTTTAAAGTGTACAATTCTGTATGTTTAGTACATTGATAGATATGTGCAACTATCACCACTATCTAATTTTAGGACATTTTCATTATCCCCTGAAAGAAACCCCATACCCATTAACACTCAATACCCCTTCTACTTAGCCTCTGACAATTATTAACATATTTCCTATTTTCACAGATTTGCTTTTCTGGGCTATTTGTGAACATGGAATAATATAATACATGGAATTCTGTGTCTGTCTTATTTCACTTAATATAATGTTTTCAAAATCTATGTTGTAACATGAATCAGCACTTTATTCCTTTTTGTGAATGAATAATATTCATTCGAATTTCATTCCATTTCAATGTGATATGGATTTGTCACATTTTGTCTATCCATTCTTCAGTTGATTAGCATTTAAGTGGTTTCCAAGTTGGTGTACTATAAATAATTCCAACACTTGGGTATAATTATTGGTCAATATAAATATTTTGATGATTTGATTTTAGTCAGCATCTACTTTTTCCTTAGCTGGTCTCTATTGATGTCTCATCTGAGAAGCTTTAGATTGTCTAATTTTTGTAACTATGTCCGGTTGAACAAGACTCCACAAATCTTTACTGAATCTGACTATATTCTTACCCACTTCCACATTCACATGACAATGTCTTACCTTATAAACTTTAATGGACTTGGAATCCATTAATTGTTACTTGGAGAGTTTCTTGTTAGCCCAAAAAGAAACCATAACTCTTTTATTGTTTTTATTAAGGCCAGAGGCTACCTAATAATCTACAAATCATAGTGTTTATTATCACACATAGCTCTGTGAGTTTATAAAAGCATGTCAGAAACATAAAGTTCAATCATTGGACTACGTTTTCTTGAACTTATGTTTCTGTATCCCTGCACCATTTTAAATAAAAGTCATTCTTCAAGGAGGAAGTGTTCTTATTACACAATTATTATTACCTCCCTCTTTGTTTTAACATCTATGACCACAGCTTTGGGGGAAAATAATTATAGAACCATTTTTAGTGATTATGTGATTAATGTCACTATTCTGTTTGTGAAAACAAGAGCAAGAAAATAATAGAAAGGGAAGAAAGGGTAAAAGAAGAGGGAGGCAAGAAATAAGAATGAATGTATCCACTGCCTTTTCCTTGCTTCATTCTGGTTCTTAAAATTTTTATAAATTTTAATCTCTCAAAGTGAGAATATTTTTAGATTCTAATAATGATATTTCAAATAGACTATAGAAATACATTCATATCAACACATTCTGTTACTGCATAAAACCTTAGCCTTTGGCTATACTAGCCCCAATTCAAAATAGTCAATGGCGAAATTTAATTTTTATAATTGTCACAATGGACTTGATTTCCATAATCAGCAAACCAGACTTATAAATTAGCAGCTGTGAGACACTTGAAATTAAAAGTAACCTAGGTTATAGCATTAAGAGTTCCTTTTTAAAATATTAACATAGAATAAGGAAACATGTAATTAACACCTAAAAATCAAGGCTTCATATAGAATGTAATCTTTATATTTGTTGAAAATTATATTAGCTATTTTCCACTGAGTGCTTTAAAAATCTTACTATGCATTCAGAAAAAAAGAGAGCTAGAAATATTTGGTGATCTACAATAATAATTTACACACTATTTGTAAAGGAAGGGGCATGAAATAGCTAATTCCTTCCTTAGATTATTAGTATAATTTTTATAATATAATATTTATAAATGATATGACTGCAAAAGAGGCAAAATGGCAAAAACAATACCAAATTCCTCAAAAAAAGCATGTACACGCAGCATAAGATTCTTAAATTAATAACATGAACTGTCAGAACAAATCGCAAACTCAGTACAATGAACAAAAAACTTAATCTCAAGGTTTTCAGAAGTTATTAATATGTCCTTCCAGCCATGTCTAAAACATAATGATAGTCAATGGTATGGAAAAATAAAATATATGAACCAGCTTTCTCAATAAAGATGAGGTATGATCATTTCGGTGTAATTCTTTCAAATATTTCTGATTTAAGAAGCATTCAGATAATAGATTAGTGCTTACATAGCATTCAATCAGTAACTTAATTCTACATAAATAGTCACATTCTTTAGTGTTTCATAAATAAAATACTGTTCTAGGCCTTAATTACTCACATATCTCTCTTACCTACTTCTGTGAAGATTATAATTCATACACAAAGCAAAGCATTCAACTGACTAATCTCAAATTTTGAGGACTCCTCATTGTGTCATTTTTATAGGTGTTAGCTCAGTAAATTATTTACTTATTTGAACAACTGAAGTAAAAATCAATGATGCATATCATAGTTACATACAGTAAACAAACACTCAACTTTCATAAAATATCACATAACTGCATCTTACATATCCTGATTGAAAAATATGTTAAAATTCCACAAAATTACAACAAAACAGGAACTTCATGTCTTAAATCAAAGGCAAGAAGAAGGAATAAAAGGAATACAAATAGGTAAAGAAACTGTCAAAATATCCCTATTTGCAGACGACATGATCCTATACCTTAAAGACCCAAAAAACTCTACTCAGAAGCTTCTAGACATCATCAATAGCTATAGCAAGGTAGCAGGATATAAAATCAACATAGAAAAATCATTAGCATTTCTATACACTAACAATGAGCAAACGGAAAAAGAATGTATGAAAACAATTCCATTTACAATAGCCTCAAAAAAAATCAAATACCTAGGTGTAAACCTAACAAAAGATGTGAAAGACCTCTACAAGGAAAACTATACACTTCTGAAGAAAGAGATTGAGGAAGACTATAGAAAGTGGAGAGATCTCCCATGCTCATGGATTGGTAGAATCAACATAGTAAAAATGTCGATACTCCCCAAAGTAATCTACATGTTTAATGCAATTCCCATCAAAATTCCAATGACATTCATTAAAGAGATTGAAAAATCTACTGTTAAATTTATATGGAAACACAAGAGGCCAAGAATAGCCAAGGCAATACTCAGTCAAAAGAACAATGCAGGAGGTATCACAATACCTGACTTCAAACTATATTACAAAGCAATAACAGTAAAAACAGCATGATACTGGCACAAAAACAGACATGAAGACCAGTGGAACAGAATAGAGGATCCAGATATGAAGCCACACAACTATGAGCAACTTATCTTTGACAAAGGAGCTAAAAATATACGATGGAGAAATAGCAGCCTCTTCAACAAAAACTGCTGGGAAAACTGGTTAGCAGTCTGCAAAAAACTGAAACTAGATCCATGTATATCACCCTATACCAAGATTAACTCAAAATGGATCAAGGATCTTAATATCAGACCCCAAACTCTTAAGTTGATACAGGAAAGAGTAGGAAATACTCTGGAGTTAGTAGGTATAGGTAAGAACTTTCTCAATGAAACCCCAGCAGCACAGCAACTAAGAGATAGCATAGATAAATGGGACCTCATAAAACTAAAAAGCTTCTGTTCATCAAAAGAAATGGTCTCTAAACTGAAGAGAACACCCACAGAGTGGGAGAAAATATTTGCCAATTATACATCAGACAAAGGACTGATAACCAGAATATACAGGGAACTTAAAAAACTAAATTCTCCCAAAACTAATGAACCAATAAAGAAATGGGCATGTGAACTAAACAGAACTTTCTCAAAAGAAGAAATTCAAATGGCCAGAAAACACATGAAAAAATGCTCACCATCTCTAGCAATAAAGGAAATGCAAATTAAAACCACACTAAGATTCCACCTCACCCCTGTTAGAATAGCCATCATCAGCAACACCACCACCAACAGGTGTTGGCGAGGATGCGGGGGAAAAAGGAACCCTCTTACACTGTTGGTGGGAATGTAGACTAGTACAACCACTCTGGAAAAAAATTTGGAGGCTACTTAAAAAGCTAGACATCGATCTACCATTTGATCCAGCAATACCACTCTTGGGGATATACCCAAAAGACTGTTACTCCAGAGGCACCTGCACATCCATGTTTATTGCGGCACTATTCACAATAGCCAAGTTATGGAAACAGCCAAGATGCCCCAGCACTGACGAATGGATTAAGAAAATGTGGTATCTATACACAATAGAATTTTATGCAGCCATGAAGAAGAACGAAATGTTATCATTCGCTGGTAAATGGATGGAATTGGAGAACATCATTCTGAGTGAGGTTAGCCTGGCTCAAAAGACCAAAAATCGTATGTTCTCCCTCATATGTGGACATTAGATCAAGGGCAAACACAACAAGGGGATTGGACTATGAGCACATGATAAAAGCAAGAGCACACAAGGGAGGGGTGAGGATAGGTAAGACACCTAAAAAACTAGCTAGCATTTGTTGCCCTTAATGCAGAGAAACTAAAGCAGATACCTTAAAGCAACTGAGGCCAATAGGAAAAGGGGACCAGGAACTAGAGAAAAGGTTAGATTAAAAAGAATTAACCTAGAAGGAACACCCACGCACAGGAAATCAATGTGAGTCAATGCCCTGTATAGCTATCCTTATCTCAACCAGCAAAACCCCTTGTTCCTTCCTATTATTGCTTATACTCTCTCTACAACAAAATTAGAGATAAGGGCAAAATAGTTTCTGCTGGGTATTGAGGGGGGGAGCGGGAGGGGGTGGAGTGGGTGGTAAGGGAGGGGGTGGGGGCAGGGGGGAGAAATGAACCAAGCCTTGTATGCACATATGAATAATAAAAGAAAAATGAAAAAAAAAAAAGGAACTATGTTAAAATGGTTTTTAGGAAAAAAGAATACTTTCAAGGGAGAGTAATTCTAAAACAGCAATGACAAAATATGGATATCATATACATAGACAGTTAGTAGAAGATATATAAAAATTTTATAAGTAGTCTGCTTAAGAATATTTGGCTCAAGATGAAATGCTCAGGTTTAGGAAATGTAAGTAAATCAGCCTAAATTATCTATTACATTAAGAGTGAACGAAAATAAATGGAGACTATTGATCAACATTGTCCAGGGCTTTGATAAATATGCAAAGTGCATGCCCACAAATTTATATCTTGCTGAGTGAATGAGAACTTCAGATGAAACCAAGAGCACAGGCTGCTTGTAATTGTAGGAAAAAAAGAAGAATAGAAAAACAATTATAGAAAAAAATTTAGAAAAAGACCAGAGATACTTACTTGTGTATACTTAAAGAAATGATGTGAGGAATCTCCCAATTAATTTGAACAATTAAATTCAAATAACTTTTTACTTTAGTTTTCACACCTCCATTGTTCTTTCTTATCTCCTGCCCCTTTCTTTACAATTTTAATAGGTTTTATTATTCTTTTTCATAAATGCATGTAATGTGATTCGATCACATTCACTTTCATCATCCTCTACATTCTCCTCCTCCTCTTGGTCTCCTCCGCCCTAAAAAAGTATCGCTCTTTTACAGTCATGTCATTTATTTTTCTACACCTTCATTTTTTTGTTTAAGCCTAAATTCCACATGTGAAAGAAAACACGCAATATTTGACTGTCCAAGTCTAGCTTCTTTTACTCAACATGATGATCTCCAGGTTCATCCATTTTCCTGCAACTGACCTAATTTCATTCTTCTTCATGGCTTAATAATACTACATGCACACATACATACATACATGTGTGGGCACCTAGTCTTATTCCATTTCTTGGCTATTGTGAATAAACATGACTATGCAGGTGTCTCCACTGTATACTGACATCCCTTTGGATATATGCCCTAGACTGGTACAATGGGGTCATGTGGTAGTTCTAATTTTAGGTTTTCTGAGGAACCACCATATTGTCTTACATAGTGGCTGCACTAATATACATTTCCACCAACAGTATATAAGGGTTCCTTTCCTCCCCACATTTTCACGTGCATTTGTTGCTGTTTATTTTCTTGATTATAGCCATTCTGACTATGGTTAGATGAAATTTCAGTGTAGTTTAAATTTGAATTCCCTTTATGCTATTTATTTTTGTGTTTATTAGCCATTTGTACTTATTCTTGTGAGAACTGTCTGTTCAATTTATTTGCCCATTAGTTAATTGGGTTATTTTGTTCTTTCAGTTTTTAATTTTTTTGAGCTCTTTATATATCCTGGGTATTAATCCCTTGTCAGATGAGTACTTGGCAAAGACATCCACTAATTCTGTAGGCTGTCTCTTCATTCTGGCAATTGATTCCTTTGATGTCCAGAAGCTTTTTAATCTGATGGAATCGTATTGGTCAGTTCTTGCTCTTATTTCCTGAGCTATTGAGGTCCTGTTCATAGTCATTGCTGATGTCTGTATCTTCAAATGCTTTCCTGTATTGTCTTATAGTAGTTTCAATGTTTCAGATCTTACGTTAAGGTCTTTGATCCATTTTGAATTGATTTTTGTATAGATTGAGAAATAGGGAATCTAGTTTTCACAATTTTCTACATCTGGATTTCCAGTTTTTCCAACATTTATTGAAGAGGCAGTCTTCTCTCTGCCATGTGTTTTTGGCAACTTTGTCGAAGTTCAGATACTGTAGCTGTGTGGGTTTATTTCTGGGTCTTCTATTCAATTCCATTGGGCTACAGATCTGTGTTGGGGCCAGTACCATGCTGTTGCTATTACTATGACTCTATAATATAATTTGAAGTCTGGTATTGCAATACCCCAGCATTACTCCTTTTGCTCACAATTGCTTTACCAATTTTGGATCTTTTATGCTTTCATATGAATTTTATGACTGATTTTTCTATTTCTGTTAGGAGTGACATTGGAATTTTGTGGGGATTGCAAAACTCTAGATTGTTTTTGGTAGTACAACCATTTTCAAAATATTAAATATGATAACCTATGAACATGGGATGTTGTTCCATCTTCTAGTGTTTTCAATTTCTTTCTTCAGTGTTTGTCAGTTTTTATTGCAGATGTCTTTTACTTCTTTAGTGAGTTTATTCCTAGATATTTGGGGAGGGTAGAGGCACAGGCTAATATGAATGGGATTGTTTTCCTTATTTCTTTCCTAGACTGTTCATTATTGGTATATAGAAAGACTAGTGATTTCTGCACATTGATTTTGCATTCTGCTACTTTACTAAATGTGTTTATCACACTTAAGAGGGCTTTTTTTGGTGGACTCTTTAGGATATATTAAGTATGGGATCATATCATCCCCAAATACAGATAATTTCACTTCTACTTCTTATATTTGAATCTTCTTTTCTAGTCTTATTGCTCTGGCTAAGAACTCAAGCACTATATTGAGTAAAAATAGAGAGAATGGAACCTTTGTCTTGTCTGTGACTTCAGAGGAAATGCTTTCAGTTTTTCCATTTAGTATGATGTTGGCTATAATTTTCTCAATATATAGCTTTTATTGTGTTGAGGTATGTTTCTTTTATTTCTAGTATCTTCATAGCTTTTATCATAAAAGGATGTTGAATCTTGTCAAAGGATTTTTCTGAATCTATTGAGATGATTATGTCCTTTATTCTGTTTATGTGCTGTGTTATGTTTACTTATTTGCATATGTTAAACTATCCTTATATCCCTAGAATGAAATTAACTTGATCATAGTATATGACCTTTTTAATGTGTTGTTGAATTTGGTTTGGAAGTATTTTATTGAGAATTTTGTGTCTATGGAAAATTGGTCCATAATCCTCTTTGTTGTGTTCTTATCTTGTATTCATATACGGTAATATTAGTTTTGTATAATGAGTTTGGTAGCATTCCTTCCCTTTCTATTTTACAGAATTGTTTGAGGATCACTGGTGTGAGTTCTTTAAAGGTCTTGTAGAATTCAGCTGTGATCCCATTCAGTCCTGGAGTTTCTGATCTTTATCTTTTTTTTCCAGTTTATTGATTTGGGGTTTTGACTGTTACCATTTTTTTTAAGAGCTTGAGGTGTTTCATTATGTTACTTATTTAAAGGGTCTCTATTTTTTAATGTAGGCTCTCATAGTTATAAACTTTCCTCTTAGCACTCCTTTTGCCATGTCCCAAAGATTTTGGTAAGTTGTGTTTTCATTTGATTCTAGAAATTTTCTAATTTCCCTCTTTACTTCTTCAGTGGACCACTGATCAATCAAAAGTAGATTGTTTTGTCTCCATGTGTGTATATATTTTTATATTTTCTCTTGTTATTGATTCTAGTTTTATTTCATTGTGATCTGATAAGATATAGGAAAGTGTTTCAAGTTTCTCACATTTGTTAAAACTTCCTTTATGTCATAAAATTTCTGCTTTGGAGAAAGGTCCATGGGCTATTGAGAAGAATGTGTATTTTGCAACTACTGTGTAATATTCTGTAGATGTCTGTTAAATACATTTGATCTATAATGTCATGCAATTCTGAAGCTTCTTTGTTGATTTTGCTTCTGTCTGGCTGATTTATCTACTGTTGCAATGCCATATTAAAGTCTCACATTCTTACTATTTTGGGGACTGACTGTGCTTTTATGTCTAGTAGGTTGTTTTATGAAATTGGATGTGCCAATGTTCACTGTGTATGTGTTTACAATTGTTAGAACCTCTCGATGAATTGTGTCCTTCACTAATATGAAGTAATCCTCATCTCTTCTGATTAAATTTGGTTTGAAGTCTGTCTGCTTTTTCATATATGAGAACAGGTACACCTTTTCTTGCTTTCAGGCACAATTTCCTTAGAATATCTTTTTCTATTCTTTCACTTTAAACCTGTCTTTGACAGTGAGGTGTGTTTCTTATAGGCAAGAAATTGTTAGGTCTAGTTTTTTAATCCAATTTGCCAGTCTTTGTCTTTTGATTAGATAATTGAGACAATTAATATTCAGAGCTATTATTAAAAGATATGTAATAATTAATCCACATTTTGGTTTTGGTAATGTTTGATTCTTTCCTGATCATCATTTGTTTATCTGCTCATAAATAGTGAAATTTATTATTTCCCACATTTTCATGATTGTGTTTATCTTCCCTTTCTGTGAGTAGGACTTCTTTAAGTATCTTCTGCAGTGCAAACTATCTGGTCATGAATTCTTTAGTTTTTTGTTTATCATGAAAAGTTTTCATTTCTCCTTCAATTATGAAGGATACTTTTTCTCAATACAGTAATCTAGCTTGGCAGTATTATCTTTCAGCCTACTGAATCTGGATGTCCATTTCTTTCCCAAATTTTGGGAAATTTTCTATTATTTTATTGAATAGCTTTGTATGCCTTTAGCTTGCACCCCTTTTTTTATGCCATGTTTCATAAGTTTTATAGTGTGCCAGAGGTATTGGATGTTCTGTTTGTACTTTATTTTTTTCATTATTATTATCTAAATGTTCTAATTTATACCTTGTCTTAAAGCCCTATTATTTTCTACTTGACCCATTCTATTGGTGAGGCTTTCAACTGAGGTTTTGTTTTTGTTTTTGATTTATTAAACTTTTCATTTTCAGAATTTCAGTTTGACTTTTTTTTCAGGATTTCTATATCTTTACTGAATTCCTCTTTCAAATCTTGAATTGTCTTCCTAATTTCACTTAGCTGCTAATTTGTATTCTCTTGGAATTGATTCAGGTGTTTATTCATGTCCTCTTCAATTTTATTGAACATTCTTATAATCATTCATTCAATTCTTTGAGATTTCAACCACTTCACTATCATTAGTGTTTTGTCCTATGGAGTCCTGGAGTTTTTGAGGAGTCAAGTTGCCTTTTTATTTTCATATTTCTTTCTTTTGCACTGGGATTTGTGCATATGAGGCAAGTCATCAGTTGGAAGTTTTAGTCACCTGCATTCTTTCAGTTGAAGTATTTTCAATGTTCATGAAGGACTGGGTAGTGTCAGGGTTGTGTAGAGCTTCTCATCACTGGATTGGAGTTATAGTTCAGTAGCCAAACATTTGTCCATTTTCTCAAGGCACCTGACTGTTTTCACAAAGAAGAAAACTAGCTGGAGTCTCTCATAGTTCCTCGTGTACAGATTGCTGCTGTGTGTGGGCTAAAGGTGGGGCTTGCCAAGGGCCAATTGTTCACTTCAGTATTGATTTCTTTTCAGAAGCTTCCCTTTTTTATGTACTGGGAGTCACTGCTGGCCTCAAGGTGCTTTGTAGCCTCAGAGCTAGGCAAGTTCCCACTTGCTCCAAAGGCCTTTCCAATTTGTGCCTCTAGGAGCACAAGCACCCAAACATAGGGATGTCTCCTGAATGGATCAGAGAGTGGGGGGAGCAAACAGAGTACTGAGTTTTGGATTGGAGAAGAGAGCTGAGGGACTCAGGCTTCTCCGCCTGCTGGTTTCAGTGCTTTCAGCCTTTTTTTACTTGAGTTGCAGATTTTTTTTTGTTAACTTATTGTTTGGAAAATAATTTAAAATATTCTTGATTGCTTAGAATAATGCAATGATTTATGAATGTGAAATTTACAGGTGACACTATTCAAATAAAAAATTTTAAGATAAAATCAATGCATGATACCTAGTATTTGTCTTTACCTTCATTCCAATTTCAAATTTTTTTGACATGACAGGAAAAAAATGAATAAATAAAAAATGTTCTGTAGGGTTGGACATATAGACAGTGAGAGTGCTTGCCTAGTATAATTAGGGCCTCAGCAGCACCAGCAAAAAAACCAAAATGTTCTGGAAAATAAACCAAAAAGATGCCACGGGACAAGAAATGTCAACTATGTTAGATGGAAACCACATAGCCTTGGGTTAACAGAAAACCAATGGCAGAAAATACTGTTGCTTAAAACAATACAGGAGAGAGCAAATGACTGAGGAGTGATACAGTCATGAAACACTCCATAGATAGTACATACAAAAAATTGGATAAAATAAAATAAAAAATAATTATTGAAGCATACTACAAAACATTCAAAAACAGACATGTGAAAAGTGCTCAATCTTTTTAAAAAAATTCCTGAGAGGTATGAATTTTGACTTTGTCAGATATTCTGGCCTGCCCAACTCCTGCTGGTATAGCAAATGATATAAAGTAAAATCATGGGAATACTGCATGAAAGTACCAGATAAGAGAGTTCAGTTCAGGAAAAGTGGCTAGAAATTTTGAGGAGAAATATATAGTGACCATAGAAGGAAATACATTAAAACTCAGAGCAAAACTGTCTAAATACCAGAATGAAAGTGTGGTGAGAAAACAGGATAGTAACAAAGAGGAAACTCCTCTTGAAAGATAAAACTAGATGGAATCTGAGTCTAATGGGTATTTTGCCTCAATACATCCCCCAACTATGCACAACTTGACTGCAGCCTAAAGTGTCAGAGTACAAGAGATCAAGAATAATAGAGCAGCAGGTAATTAAGGAGGAATCCATCTAATTGGATAGATGAACTTACAGTAGACAATAAAGTAGGTGAAAAAAAGAATTAGGTTCTTAAAATAAATAGAAATTACACAATACAAAGGACAGAGAGAAAGAAGAAAAGAACAGGATCTTTGAATTGGTCTAACATGTATGCCATTAATATTACAGAAAGAAAAAGATATAGAAGAAATATTTTTAAAATATTAAGTAACAATTTATAAATTTGGTAAAATAAATTGACTTACAGATTCAGGAAGTTTCATTATAATCAAATTTTTAAAATCCTGTTCTAATAATGTTAAGTGAATTAAGCCAGGCTCAGAAACACAAAGGCCACATATATGGAGGATAGATCCAAAAGATAAACATATACACAAAAATAAACATGATCATATACAAACTCAGATGTAGAACATGCTTGTAATAGTGAAACTACTCTACGGAACTTGGGAAGAGGGAAAGGAAAAGAGAATGATAGAGCATTAGTAATATTGTAAAGCATAAGATGTGAAGGTAGAAGATATAAGAATATGTACTGAAAGTTGTTGAAAAATGGGTGTTGGGAGGTAAAAAGGTAAAGGATAGTAATGGAGGAGGGTGAATGGACCAAAATAAAGTATACCCATAGTGGGCATACATTGAGACACCCCTTTGAACATCAACTTAAATATTAATAATGAAAACCAGGACTGTACAATAGGTACAGTAAGGGGGGGGACTATTAGCAGGAAGGGGAGGGTGAATGAAGGAGACAAAGGTGACAGTATAGGGTTGATGAACTTCATATACCTATATGAAATAGAACTAAAAATCCTCTTGCAAGTGCTTTAGGTGGGGCAGTGAGGAAGTTGAGGGGAGAGACAGTGGAGGCAATGTAATTAATGTAAAATATAAGTCTAGTTAGAATTGTCACTGTGAATCCCACTTTGTATAATGAACATATCCTAATAAAAAATTTATGAAAATAAATAAATAAATAAATAAATAATCCTATCCTGGTGAGCACTGGTGGCTCATGCCTGTAAATCTTAGCTACTCAAGAGGAAGAAATCAGGAGGATCACGGTTTGAAGTCAGCCCCCAGAAAATAGTTTGAGAGACCCTATCTCAAAAAAAAAAAAAAAAACCATCACACAAAAAAAGGACTGGTGGAGTGGTTCGAGTGGTAAAAGTACCTGTCTAGAAGCATGAGGCCTTGAGTTCAAGCCCCAGTCTCACCAAAAGAAAAAAAAAAAAAATCCTGTCCTAGTGACATAAAAGACAAACATCTATACTCTAATGATAAAGAATCTTGAAACCAGACAAAAAGAAACATTTCAAGGGGCTTGGGGAAAGGGAAGACATCACAAAATTTATTGACTGTCTTCTTATGATTCAAAAGTTATGGAAGAGGTGGATAAAGGAGAATGATGGGGGGGTGAAATCAGGTATGATATAGTTGATTTACTGTAAGAACTTTTGTGGATTCCACAGTGTACCCCCACATAGCACAACAATTAAAAAAATTATGGAAGTCAGAAAATGTTTTAAAACACTGAAAGATAAAAACATGAACATTTTTAGATGAGCACAAAGTGAAATTATCAAAAATAGATCTGCTAAAAGAAGTTCAATCTAAGAATAAATGACAGTAAACAACAACCCAAATTTTAGGAAAAAATAAAGAGCATCAGAAATGCCAAAATTTTGGATAAATATAAAATTTCTTTCTATTGATTTTTTTCTATATAACCCTATTAACAAAAATTTATTATGTTTAAAGTTTAACCTGCTGTTTTCCTATTTTTTTTCTTTTAGTTTTTATTCTCTTTCCTATTTTTACCTTTTATATGTTAATCAATTACATTTT
This sequence comes from Castor canadensis, assembly GCF_047511655.1. NCBI lineage: Eukaryota > Metazoa > Chordata > Mammalia > Rodentia > Castoridae > Castor > Castor canadensis. The sequence goes on from NC_133394.1 coordinate 89,609,997, forward strand.
AAAATGTTATGTCAGTACTTCAGCTTACTTTCTATACCTATCTCTGCATACCTTAGTGGTTGCTCCAGAGGTCACAATGTGTACTTATACCTATCAAGTTGGCTACTTAAGGTTAGTTATGAAATGAATGATTAAACCATGACATCCTTTTTATTCCTAAAATTCTAGGATTCAACCTCCTCCTAATAGTGGGCTACATCAAATTATTAGTACCTTAAATATTGACGAAGTATTTAGCTAAGCACAAATTAGTAAGCAAGACTTGCAGGACTTTATTTTAGGATGACCTTAAGTTTGACAACGTGGTTAAAAAAAAATCAAAAACTCCTTCCATATGTAAGCATATACATTTGGTTATTTTAAAGTAAGACGTTTTCATTTCTTAACACAGTAGAAGTATCATGGCCTCAGTGAATTTCATTGGTTGTCATAATCAAGTCCTCCGGAGAAGACTGGTCACATTTTCCTCCTTAACTTGTTGGTGTATCCTGTTCTTACTCAGCATTGCTCACTAGGATACCATACTAATTAATGAGCTCATAGAATCATCATTCAGTAAACCCCATATTCTTGCCAGCCATGTGACATATGTTTGTCATTGGACCCAAGGTCAATTAAATGATATTATTGTAAATAATATATAATCACCAATTCATCACCAATACAAAAATAATTCACAAAGCACATCTAATTCACAATGAGTTAGCATCGTCATTTTTCTGTATGAACACAGGACATCAAATTATGTTTCTGGTGCTCTCGGCATATGCTGGTAATCCCAAAACCTTCCCCTTTGATTTGAGACTCTGCTCAAATTTTACATCCCTACCACTATCACTATGCCATTTGGTAATTAATACTTTCTTACCTTTGTTACTCTTTAGGGAAGAATTGGGAAGTATAAACCCACAAATTCATGTATTTTTAAGTCTTACAAGTTTGTAAACTGGAAGAGAGCACTCATCTTTTCATTGTCCTTGTGTTATAGTGCTGATGATCCAATAATCACACAGACATTGCTGTAAAAGAAACATCTCTTCGATGGATCACGACAATAATATGTTCATCAGCCTTTCAAAAGTACAGTAATTTATACACGATTGAATTTTTAAATAGGGTATTGATGTATTAAAAATATCTCTCAAAACTTGCTAGGAAAGAAATGAAGAAGAAACATTTGATTTCACATTCACTCTGAAGTTTCAAACAGCGATATCTTATAAATGTTCTCTTCGAAATGTGACTTTCAACATGAGAAAATTAGGAAATCAGAAGACAATAATTGACAATGAAGCAGCTCCACAATACCCTAAGTAGTATGACAGTGAGAAATATGAAGTACAAAACTTTACACCAAAGAAATACATCTTTAAAAGAAGCAAGGGTCTCTGAAAATACGGAGAACCCTCTGAAGGACAGAGGATGGTTCTGTGATTGGCTGTTCAAATGTGGTTTGGTTCTCACTCCCACTTGGTTGGAGACAGAAAAGAGATGACCATGTTAAGAAAAGAAAGCTCTTATTCTGCTTGAATATTAGGTTAAACTACCAGCACTCCTGCCCCCTTGGTCAGCTTTTTCAGAGCCTGCTGGCACTGCAGCACTGCTGACCTGGTAGGTCTGATTATGAATGATCAATGTGCCTATTTGCAATAAAATTCTTTGAACAGATATAGACCCTCAGCCTTTATTCACTCATGCAGATAATAACGGCAGTTCAAGGCACTTGCCCATAACTCCAAGCTCCATTAAACAAAGGGAATGTCACCAAAAGTCTCTTTAACTGCCTTTATGCTGCTAGGCAGAGAAAAATTGGAAATTCTGAGGAACTGGAATTTACAGTGTTAATAAAATATGGATTTGTATATCCCTGTGTTCTATTTTGTGCATCTTTCCTGGGCATCTAGTTTTAAAATTCACAACTTCTATGAATAGCAAGAGAGAAATGTGAACAAAGGATATGTGTGTCTGAGGTCAGATTCTTCTTAAGAAAGATTTCAATGGAATGTTTCAGGTCTGTGACAGGGAATGGGGTATTGCCACTCCTCCTCATTTATCATAGACACAACTCATGTCAGGCTGGTGTCTCAAAGGTCTGGAGGTTGGGGAAGAATGGGGGGTGGAGCTCCTGAGGAGTTCAGTGCAAACCTGAAAGGAGGGTCCTTCGGAGGTGCATCCAGGCATGAAGTCTACTCTCCAGTCTTTCAAGGGTGTGAAGGTTTGGTTACACATTTTCTCAGGCAAAACATGTTAACATGTAGCTGATGTTTGAAGAATATGTCAACTGCAGAAGTTCTAATGGGAGATGGTCTTATTAAGACACAGTTCTCCATATATCACCTAATTACTTATGTATAGCACTACACTAAACTCATCATAATTCATACATTACCCTAGTTCATATAAATGCTTTTCTTAGCATTGGATTGGAATGTCTTACAACACCCATTCACCTTCTTTTATATTCCTATTCCTTAGAACTAGATTTCAAGTAAATCCTTAAATTTTTTTGTTTAAATAACTATGCTGATTTGAAACAAACAAGGAAATTCAGTTTCAAATGACAATCCAAATAAAAGCTTGGTTTCTTGAAAATCAATGAAATGCTCATTTCTAGATAATAATTAGTATCTGTACTTCATTTCTTAGGAAATGCCAATTCAATGAGAAATTACCCATTTCTCATTTGTCCACGGTTTTCATTTCTTATTCTCTCACCATTCCTGTGCAATGAATAATCATGGTCACAAAACTTAGATAAATGAAGCCCAGAGTAAAACATCTTTCCACAGAGAAATGTTTGGTCCCAATTATTTGCAAATATTTTTTCTTGTTTTAACCCATAAAGAATCTTGGGTATATATACATGAGCAAATAAAACTGGCTAGAAAGGTTGTTTTTTGCTAATTCACTACTAAATGTTATAAAAATCGTTTACAAATATTTCCTGCCCACTCAGAAATTGTTTGGGCAAATTACACATGGCAGGGGTTTTCAACCCTCTTTGAAAGCAGCTTCCCCTTTTGGACTCTTCTGAAACTCTAAAACTCTATGTATCCATCTGATCGTGCCCAGCACTCATTCATGCTCCTAGCTCATTCTGCAATAATTTTGTAAAGGGAGAGAAATGTGGACAAGATTAAGAAAAAGTAGAGGGGAGTGGGGATAGAATATCAGTGATAATGAAATAAAATACAAAGATAATTCCTAGGATGTCCACTGGAAAATATTCCATGCAAACAATAACTGATGACCCTGAGTATGAGTGGCCTGAAGGAAAAACACAAATGACATTAGCATTATATTCAGATGCTTTAAGAACATCTGCATGTGGGAAATGCAGATTTGAATCGTCTTTGTCTAAAGGCCAGAAACTGGATTAGTTTATTGAAGTTGTAAAGCAGTAGATTTTGTCTCAATATTAAAAAACATTGTCTAATCACTAAAAATACCAAACTGTGGGTTGCTCAGAAGATAATATGCTCCTTATGACTATCGATGAGAGATGCTTTAGAGGACTACCAAAATGGGTGCAAGATTACTCTTAGATGATTTAAAAACACATTTCTAACTTTAAGAATTCTTTTTTATGTATTTCTTTTATTCTTTTTTTAAAGAATTCTATAATGAGTTGGTACCTAAGAAACTTCATGGCAGGCACTGGTGGCTCACACCTGTAATTCTTGTTACTTGGGAGTCAGAGATCAGAAGGATTACAGTACTAGGCCAGCCCAGTCAAAAGGAGTTTTGTGAGACCTCATCTCAACAGAAAAAAGGCCGGGTGTGGTGGTGCATCTGTCATCCCAGCTACAGCAGGCAGAGTAAAATAGGAGGATCACAGGCCAGGCTGGACTGGGCAAATAGTGAAATCCTATCTCTAAAATAACCAGAGCAAAAATGGCTGGAGGTGTGGCTCAAGTGGTAAAGTGCCTGCCTAGCAAGCAGGAAGCCCTGAGTTCAAACTCTGGTAATGCCAAAAAAAAGAAGCTTTGTAAACAAGCAAGAAGCTTAGTTTTTATTTACTCATCCAATGTCATCATCAATGTAAGCTTGAGTCTTGTTTGGCATTTTCATTAGAGAAGACATCTCTCTTCCAACCAGCAAGATGACAAGATCTTTGCTTTTTTTTTTTTTAACTTTTTTAAAAATCAAGAAATGATAGTGTTCTATTCTGAACAGTGACTCCATTTATGGAAACTTCCTGTGGCATTGCAAAGATGTTCAGGCTTAAAATTATGGAGTTTCTTGCCTATGTAGAATAGGTTGGTCCTCTCAATTCTGTTGGCACAAGAAGCCCATTGTTCCCACTTTAAAGCTCAAGGGTAAGATATTCATAATATATCCTCTTCTCCCTCCCACATACTTCCAAGGCCTGACAAGCTTCAGTCTGATGCTCTCCATTCAAACTGAAAGCTTAACTGAGCTATTCAAAGCTTATTCCCAGGCACTTAGGGTTTTGTGCTATTGTTCAGCTATATAATACTTTGGTAGATTCTATGTTTCAATCTGTTCAGATATTCATCTCACCAGCTGGAATCAATGACTTCACCACTGAAGTCTCCTTTTCTTTAATTTTAATCTAGGCATTCAGGCTTTGTTCTGCTTTATTTTAGACTCTGAACTGTATTATTGGCCTTCCCATATTATTTCCTATATTATTTCTGTATATTTCTATCAGGGCATAAATTCCTATGGATGAACTTGTTCAGATATAATGTGTAGAAACCATTTATGTCCTTAGTCTTTTTGCATGCTCCACAGCACCTGGCATAATGTCTTGCACATCACAGGTGTTCAAAAAGTTTGTGAAATTTAGTTTTTCTACCCGTGTTCTCCAGAAAAAAAAAACAATGCCAATGCGATGATGTTTACAAAATAATCATGCACTAAAATATTGTGATAGTTTTCACCCATTTCAGATGATTAATTTAACTATTGACATTTATTAAGACATTTGAAGTACCTGATCACCTACCATTTAAAATTAACCACCTTAGTTTTCTGGACTGAATGAAAAGAAAGGCTGAGTGGAAAAGTAAAATTAATTTTTGAGCAAATTCATGATTCCTTACATGGACACTCTATCTGGCCCCCTGCATGGGCACTGTAGGGGTTGTAGGAGAGGTACAGAAGTGCAAGGTCCTCCTCTTTAGAGAGTTTAGCAGACACTGCTACTTCCAGTAGTGCAGCCTAAGTTTCTGCTGTGGTAGATTTGCCTAATGGGTAACAGATGAGGGTGAACTGATGACTCTTACAACTCCTCATGTTTCCATCTAGAGGAGGGACTTCCACTCTTCCCCAGACAGAAGGACTTCAACCTTCCTTCTCAATTCCCTCCTTTCATGTGAACTTCAAATGATATAACTGACAAATTTGGGAGAAGTAATTGAGTAAACATGGCTCAGCATCTTCTAGGTCCCTGTCTTTCAGAGCCAGCTTGGTTGCAAGATATAAGCTTTGGATCTCTTCTCCCATGTGAGAGTTTAGCAGGTCTTTCACTGCTCCTGCAAAGGGGAGCTGTACTTCTGGAGAGAAAAGAGAGGTGCCAAATCAGGTACCATATTAGCAAGTCCTCTCTAGCCATAAATCTTAGGAAATATTCACTAATTCAGGCTGCTAGAAGAAATAAGGATTTTTATTTGTCTGATTTCTGTGTATTATCCCTTAGTTATTTTAGAACTTGCAAAAGAAGATGAATGAACTAGAAAAAAATCATAATTTCTAAGTTCTTATATTGACGGACTGTAGTATGAGCTATTTTACAAAATTATATTTTAAAATCAGTATAGAAAATTAGTAAGTAACCCAATTTCCAAGTTTTCAACCTTAAAATAACCTGTATTCTATTTTACACTATATTCTTTTTATTAAAAGAGAAAAATTTGAACTGTTGTGGATAAACTTAGCATCTGTTTCTTGTGAAGGAAATTTGTTATTGTCACTATGAAACTGGTGTTTTAGACCTCAGGCCTAAATTTCCAGGCTTCCATATGTCAGGTTCAGGCCACTGGCCCCAAAACATGAAATAAAGAGACAAGTAATAGGGCAGAGAAAGGAGATTTATTATGCAACATGAGCAGGCAGCCATGGGAAGAGGCAAAATGAACACTTCAGCCCATCTTCAGTCATCTTCCAGGTATAGACATGAGCTTTAGGTTTAAGTAGGAAAAGAATAAGGAGGCAAAAGGTATGCATGGTGAAATAGGCACAGTCATAAGTAAATTATTATCTCAGTCCTTGTTGTGGGAATTCAGTAGAAGTTGTTATCTGACATAGGCTTCACTTGAGGGAAGCAATCTGGTCAGGATAAACATGTCATTGTGGTCTTTCCTGAGGAGGTCTTGCTGCACTTTCTGGATTCCAGGGTGACTGAAAAGTGACTTTAGAGAGAACAGCTCAGAGCAAAAAACACATATAAAAATGGAGTCAGGAATGGCAAGTTTCTCCTGCTTTTAGTTAATTTGTGGACCCAAGTAAAGAGTCAGTGCTTTTCAGCAAAAGCAGTTTAAGCATTAATTACATTAAGTGTCTATATAAATTTATAATTTAGGCTTTGGATAGCACAGTAGTTTTTACCAGTTTATTTATTCCTGACTTATTCTCTTGCTACAGACAATATTATTCCCAGGTATACCATATCTGAAACATAACCAAATACTTTCAACTATTATCTTCATCATTTCAATAGATATGTTAGTTTTCAAAATATTTTCACTCAAATTTGTTTGCTCAGACCTTTTCAACAACTCCATAAATTGGGTTGAACAAATACTTTTACCTATATGTTGATGAGAAAGCTCACAATGTAACATTGTATGACTTCTTCGACTTATTCAGCCAATAGTAAAAAAGCTGATACTAGTGATCAAATGTTCTGCCTCTTTTTTCTATACAATGTTTGTACATTTTTTATGTTCTTATTTTATCACATACTTATACAACTGTATGATTTGTTCTTTATTTGGCTTTTAAGAACATATTAGTTTATATACTTAATAATACTTATGGAGTATTTAGTACATGGTCTAAATAAAAGTAAATGGATGGATGGATGGATGGATAGATAGATGGTTGGATGAATGGACAGATATATGGACAGATAGAAAAATATGCATTAGGCATAAAGACAGAAGAATAAGATGTGACTCCTAGAGAAAACAAATATAAAAATACACAAATAGCTAAAATACATGTTGGTAGGTGCTGTAATAAAGATGAATACATTATACCACAGAAGAGACAACAGAACAAATCACAGAACAGACAACAGAACAAATCATGGCATTATGATTTTATATTATTCTACTTCTACAAATGTTTTACTATAGACCCATTATAACATTCTTTGTGTTGTAAAGAAAAGAACTCGAAGTAATAAAGCATGAATGACCATTGTAAGAATTTTAGATTCCAGGAAAATCAACAAAGAATCTGAGATCTTAAAACATTAAAGAACTTAAATGTAAAACCTAGCCCTATACATTTTTATTAGAGAAATGACATCTACATGGGGTGGAGGGCAGAGGGGAGCTGCATAATGTCATACACATGTGTATTTAGTAGTTAAAGAAAGCATTGAACCAAGGCATTAACCAGATACATTTCTAACCTTGACACAATTTCCTGATGAAATAGCCCTTAGGACAAACAGCACAATTGGCCCTCTTTTGACCTGAGTCAGGAGGAACTTTTAGCAGTGGGGTCCCTGGAGTTATGTCATGCAAATGGCTTCATGAACAAAAACAGAACACATTGTTGAAGTTGCTCAAACAGAGCTGGCAGTCAGAAACTGACAAAAGAAACTTGGATAGAGGCTAGACAGGGAGAGGATCTCTTTCAGAAGTGGTGGATGTTCGCAGCATATAACAGTGCACAGGAACTATTCTAGGAAAGATAATGTAGGAATCCAAAATACTCTGGCACTTTAATCGAGTATTATGCTTACAGAAAAAGCACAGTCTGCACCCCAACACCTGCTGGACCTAATGGACTCTGAAATGTTGTTTCAGAATTAATCAAGTCATTTAAAATCATAGCTGCAGTCTCTGTTCACTACTCCTGTGCATAAATGTGCTGATCCCGATACTAATCCATGTCGGGTGACTTGAGCAATATATCACCATAATTGCCATTTTAGGGCTGCAAATTGGAGCTAAAATAACCAGATGCAAAGGAGATGGCCATATCATACTCTCAAGATGGATCTTCAAAGTTCAAGGAGAGTTCAAGCATGGGAGAGCCAATAGAAAGGGGTCAAGTGTAAGGGGATTGTTCATGTTCAAGAGGAATTAACTTTACAAATATATTGTTTCTGAGTTGGTAATTGTCTCCTCTTACAGTTATTCATACCTCATTTACTCGTTGCATTCTTCTCAAGCATTTAATGAAATGAATTTGATTTTGACAAAATATTCTATTTCAAAATTGCCATTAATTTTCAAGACTTTTTATTCTATTTTAAAGGGATAGAGACTGGTTTGGGGAAATCTAACATTTTTCTAGGTAATCTTCTGGCAAAAATTAATGATAGTTTCTTCCTAGCACAATAAGTTAAATCACGGAACTAAAAAAGTCACCAACATGCGAGTAAAACTAAGCAGATCTACAGTTCATCTGTTGTAGTTTCTCATTTAGGGGACCATAAAGGTAAATGAAAGCATAGTGCATAGTTATTTTCACGTATGAAACTGAGACAGAACTGGAAAACTGGTAGCAAGAAAGTACCCTTATTTATGACAAGCTCAGCATCAAACTTGCTACCAAATGCCATGATTACTTGCTGTTTTAACTGACTCTTCATTCCCTCAATATCCTTATAAAATAAATCCCCATAAGAACAGGAAGCACAGGGCTGGCAGAGTGGCTCAGATGTTAGGTCCTGAGTTCAACTCCCCTCACCCCCGCCACCAAAAGGAAGCACAGTATATTACCTCTATTTCAAAATAAACTTGTCACAGCACAGTACTCAAAAACAATCACAATCTGTAGTCCTGTATTGGTTTAACAGTTCTGTCTTTGTAAGCCCAAATATTATAACAGTAAATAACTCATCATTTCCCAAAGACTAAGGCTAATTTAAACCTGTGAGAAAACAAGTGTTTTCTCTATATAACAAATCTGTCTTCCTCCTTTCTCTAACAAGTATATGTATATTCATTCTATAATACCCAGCTGAAATGTCACCTTTCTCTGACCAGCCACCCCAGTACAGTACAGTTATTCTGTCTGTGCTCTGCAATAGTGCAGAATTGAAATTTCCATTACAGAATACCAATATATTATTACAGATTTTCTTTGTGTCTATCACTTTCAATTAGATTATGTGCTGAGTCAATGGATTTATTTTCAGGACTGTCTGAAAGACTATATCAAATACAGGTAAAAGCAATTTTCAAAAATTACAAAGCAACATTAAAATTATAGATATACTGCTATTATTCTTTCTCAAAAAGCAATATATTACAAACTATCATAGATAGTTCTTTGTGTCCAGCATTTTGAATCTAACAACTATTAATATACATGAGATAAAATATTAGGAGAAATAATTAGTAAAATTTTTCAAAATTTGAAAACCTTCAATTCTGAGTTCAAACAAAAGCAAGATTTTCAAAAAATGGGCTAAATGCAGTGACTCACACCTGTAGTCCCAGTTATACAGGAGGCAGAGATCAAGAGTATCACAGTTCAAGACCAGCACAGGCAAAAAGTTGGTAACACTCTCCCCCAACCACAACCTACACAACAGGCATGCAAAACCAGGCATGACAATAGTCATCCCAGCTATGCAGGAAGTATAATTAGGAGGATCATAGTCCAGACATGCCTGAACAAAAATAGGAAACACTATTCAAAAATTAGGATAGTGATTGGTTCGGATCCAAGATGGTGACTAAGGTGCAGAAGAAGATAGTGTGAGCTCTGTAAGTCAAAAATCTTGCTGAGATGCTGGAGCCACCCTTGGCAGAAATAAAGACAAGGAGAATTAAAACTTTGACACCCTGAACCCCCAGCACATACAAAGCTTCTCCATGCCATGTTACACTGACAAAACAGGAGGGCTACCAGATGCCAGATGCCAGCTCCAAACCACATTGGGAGACTTTCAGCAGACCAACAGCAGGATGGCTGGTGGGCTACAGAGCTGATCTCCAGAACCTGAGGACAAGCCACACCTCACTGAGGGAGGAGCTGACTAAGCAGCTGCCACTGAAAGACAGAAGAAAAACTGGTGAGACTCCCCAACCACCAGGCAAGACTAAGACAGAGTGTCTCCGAAAATATCAGCACCAGGACTGGATGCTGAAGGAGTAACACCAGAACTAATAAGACTGAAATTCTATTCCTGAACCTGGAGTTTTTTTGTGTGTTTGTTTCTTTGTTGATTTCTTTGGGTTTTTTGTTCGTATGTTTTGTTTCATTAGTTTTACTATTGTGAGTTAATACTAATTAAATTACACCCAGACCAGGGACAGAAATATCATACATACACTAAGCTAAAAATACAATACACTCACAGAACAAAATTTAATGAAAGCAAACAGGTGACTGAAAACACCAATAGCCTATCAAGGACATAGTTGAACAGTAACAAGTGGAGTGATGGGAAGACAAAAAAGGGATGGAAACCATTCTCCCGCCAAAAATAATTTAATAAGGGTTTCAGAGGGAAATGAAGAAAATGGATATCCAGTTCCAGACTCCAACAAAACAAATATAAACGACACCAAGGAACCCAAAGATGCCCAAAAGAACAACTTCAAAGAAGAAATCCTGCAAGTAATCACTGAGAATTTCATGGAGATGTTGATAGACATTGTCAACCAAAACGTACAAGAGGCACTCAAGAAATTCCAAGACACCAAAAATAAAGAATACAAGAAGACACAGAAACAAATAAGTGAACTCATAGGAGCCCTAAATAAACACCAAAGCAAAAAAAAAGAACACTATAAATAGAGAGATAAATGAATTAAAGACAAAAATTGACAATAATAAAGAGGAAGTGACCCATGATATGGAAAACTTCAGAAAAAAGAATGAAACAGAAATACAAAACAGAATGGAAGGCCACTCCAGCAGACTAGAACAAGCAGAAGACACAATCTCAGAACTTGAGGATGAAATGGAAATTAAAGGAAGAACTGAAGAACTATTAGTCAAACAACTCAAGACCTGTGAAAAGAATATGCAAGAACTTACCAACTCCATCAAAAGACCAAACCAGAGAATCATGGGCATTGAAGAAGGAGAAGTGGTACAAGCAAAAGGAATATGTAATATATTCAATAATAACAGAAAATTTCCCAAATCTAGAGAAAGCTATGCCCATTCAGGTACAGGAAGCCTCCAGGACACCAAACAGACTTGATCAAAATAGAACTACCCCACAATATATTATCATTAAAACAAGAAGCACAGAGAATAGAGAAAGATATTGAAGGCTGTAAGAGAGAAAAAACAAATAACATACAAAGGTAAACCCATCAAAATCACAGCAGATTTCTCAATGGAAACCTTAAAAGCAAGAAGGGCAGGGAGTGAAGTATTCCAGGCACTGAATGAAAATAACTTCACCCCTAGGATACTCTACCCAGCAAAACTATCATTCAAAATAGAGCAATAAAAATCTTCCATGATATGCAGAAACTAGAACAATATATGACCACCAAGCCACCACTACAAAAGATTCTTCAAGGAATTCTCCACACAGAAAATGAAAGCAAAGAAAACCATGAAAGGACAGGCAGTACCAAACCACAGGAGAAGAAAAGACAAGGAATCAGAGAGTAACACTGATTCAACTACACACAATCAAAGCCTTAAACAACAAAAACAACTAAATGACAGGAATCACCACATATGTATCAGTACTAACACTAAATGTTAACGGACTTAACTACCCCATCAAAAGACACTGTTTGGCAAACTGGATTACAAAGGAAGATCCAACAATCTGTTGTTTACAGGAGACACATCTCAAACAAAAAGACCTCCAAAAAGGAGAACTATAGGCCAATCTCCTTAATGAACATTGATGCAAAAATCCCCAATAAAACAATGGCAAAACAAATCCAACAACATATCAGAAAGATCATTCACCACGACCAAGTCAGCTTCATCCCAGGGATGCAGGGGTGGTTCAACATATGCAAATCTATAAATGTAATACAGCACATTAATAGAACCAAAGACAAAAACCACTTGATCATCTCAATAGATGCATTAAAAGCCTTTGACAAGATCCAATCCCACTTCGTGACAAAAGCTCTATGAAAACTAAGAATAGAAGGAAGGTACCTCAACATTGTAAAGGCTGTATATGGCAAACCTATAGCCAACATCATACTTAATGGAGAAAAAGTGAAACCACTTCCCCTAAAATCAGTAATGAGACAAGGGTGCCCATTGAATATCCCCACTCCTATTCAACATAGTACTGGAATTCCAAGCCAGAGCAATTAGACAAGAAGGAGAAATAAAAAGGAACACAAATAAGTAAACAAACTGTCAAAATATACCTATTTGCAGGTGACATGATCCTATATCTTAAAGACCCAAAAACTCCTAGACACCATAAACAGCAAGCTATAGCAAGGTGGCAGGATACAAAGTCAACTTACAAAAATCATTAGCTTTTATATACACCAACAATGAACAAATTGAGAAAGAATATATGGAAACAATTCCATTTATAATAGCCTCAAAAAAATTAAATACCTAGGAGTAAACTTAACAAAGGATGTGAATGAACTCTACAAGGAGAACTACAAACCCCTAAAGAAAGAGATCAAGGAAGACTACAGAGGTGGAAAGATCTCCTGTGCTCATGGATTGGTAGAATCAATATAGTAAAAATGGCTATACTACCAAAAGCAATCCACATGTTGGATGCAATTCCCATCAAAATCCCAATGACTTTTTATCACAGAGATTGAAAAATCTACCCTAAAGTTGACTTGGAAACACAAGAGACTGCAAATAGCCAAGACAACACTCAGCAAAAAGAACAATGCTGGAGGCATCACAATACCCGATATCAAACTATATTAGAAAGCAATAGCAATAAAAACAGCATGGTACTGGCACAAAAACAGACATGAAGACCAGTGGAACAGAATAGAGGACCCAGACATGAATCCACACAGCTATGCCCACCTTATTTTTGACAAAGGTGCCAAAAACATATACTGATGAAAAGATAGTCTCTTCAACAAATGTTGCTGGGAAAAGTGGTTGCCTGTAAAAAACTTAAACTAGATCCATGTTTATCACCCTGTACTAGTATCAACTCAAAATGGATCAAGTATCTTAATATAGATCCAAAACTCTGAAGTTAGTACAGGAAAGAGCAGGGAATTCTCTTGAAGTAATAAGTATAGGCAAGGACTTCCTCAGTAGAACCCCAGCAGCTCAGCAACTAAGAGAAAGGATAGACAAATGGGAACTACATAAAATTAAAAAGCTTCTACACAACAAACTCTAAACTGAAGAGACCACCCACAGAGTGGGAGAAAATATTTGCCTGCTATACATCAGACAAAGGACTGATGACCAGAATATACAGGGAACTAAAAAAACTAAATTCTTCTAAAAATCAATGAACCAATAAAGAAATAGGCAACTGAACTAAGCAGAACTTTCTCAAAAGAAGAAATTCAAATGGCCAAAAAACACATGAAAAAATGCTCACCATCACTAGCCATAGAGGAAATGCAAATCAAAACCACACTAAGATTCCACCTCACCCCTGTTAGAATAGCCATCACCAAAAACACCACCACCAACAGGTGTTGGTGAGGATGTGGGGAAAAAGGAACCCTTGTACACTGCTGGTGGTAATGCAAGCTGGTGCAATCACTCTGGAAAACAATATGGAGGCTTCTTAAAAATCTAAACATAGATCTACCATATGATCCAGCAATCCTACTCCTGAGGATATACCCAAAAGAATATGACTCTTGTTACTCCAGAGGCATCTGCACACCCATGGTTATTGCAGTGTTATTCACAATAGCCAAGTTATGGAAACAGCCAAGATGCCCCACTACTGATGAACGGATTAAGAAAATGTGGTATTTATACACAATGGAGTTTTACTCAGCCATGAAGAAGAATGAAATCTTGTCATTCACAAGTAAATGGATGGAACTGGAGAACATCATCCTGAGTGAGGTTAGCAAGTCTCAGAAGACCAAAAATTATATGTTCTCCCTCATATGAGGACGTTAGATCTAGGGCAAATGCAGCAATATTGTCAGACTTGGATCACATGCTAAGGGGACAGCACATACAGGAGGAATGGGGATAGGCAGGAAACCCAAAACTTGAAAGTGTTTGATGTCCCCACTGCAGAGGAGCTAATACAGTAACCTTAAAATGACAGAGATCAATTTGGGAAGGTGACCGGAAAGCAGTGAAGAGGTCCGGTAGAGATGAATCAATTCCAGTTGTAATACACTTGTGCATGGAAGCAATGCTAGGAATCTCTCTGTATAGCTATCCTTATCTCAACTAGCAAAAACACTTTGTCTTTCTTATTATTGTTTGTGTCTACTCTTCAACAAAGTTAGAGAAAAGGGCAGAACAGGTTCTGTCTGGAAGCAAGGGAGGTGGTGGGGAGAGGGAGGGAACATGGGGCAGGGGGGAGAAATGGCCCAAACAATGTGTGCACATATGAATAAATGAATAAATTTTTAAAAAATCAAAAAAATAAATTAACTAAAGCAAAAAGACTGGGGGTGTGGCTCAAGTAGCAGAATGCCTGCCTCCAAGCTCAAGACCCTGAGCTCAAACCCCAGTACTGAAAAAAAGAAAAAAAAAGATAAATAATGCAAACCCCACCACGGCATATAATTACCTGATTGATCAAACTAGTAATAAAGAGAAAACTGTAAATATAGCTAGTAAAGGGGTAGAGGGAGAAATGTTACATACCACAAAGGAACAAAGATAAGAATGATTTCAAATGCCAAAAGCAATGTACCCCAAAAGATAAATGCAATGACATTTTAAAAATACTGAAGGCAGAAAAAAAATGGTAAAATAAGAATTCTGTACCTACAAAATAATCTTCAAAATTAAAGGCAAAAAATGTATATTTTAGGGTCAGATGTGCTGGTACATACCTGTAATCCCAGCACTTGTGAGGCTGAGGCAGAAGATCATAAATTTGAGGACAGTCTGGGACAAATAAAGAGACCCTGTCTAAATAAACAAACAAACATCTTAAGAAATACCAAGACTTTAATTTTTTGAATCAGATTTCCATTAAAGAACCATTAAAAATAATTCTTCAGACTAAAAGGAAAACAAAACAACATGGACAATGCAATATGTACAATGATATGTAAGAGTGCCAATATGGTAAATATATGGGAAATGTAACAGATGTTTACTTAGAAGTAAATAAGTTACACAGTATTTGGAGGTTTACAATGTGGAAAATATATGACAACAGTACAACAAAGGATTAGAGAAGGAATATGGAAGTATCTGGCTCTAAGAGCTATAATATTTTATTACTTGAAGGTAGACTACAGGGCTGGCAGTGTGGCTTAAGCTGTAAAGTGCTTGCGTAGCAAGTGTGAGACCTGAGTTCAAACCCCAGTGCCACTAAAAAAAAAAATAGAAAGTAGACTATAATATGGCAAATAGTATATATAAATAAAAATTTAAAATACTTTGCTAATAATCCAAAGTATAGTTTATGGAAATGCCCAAACTAATTCAAATGAAAGCAGAAAAAGAACAACAACAAAAAAGATGGTATAGGAAAAAAGAAGGCAAAGAAGATAATGGCTAATCTAACCTGACCCATATCAATAATTATATTACATGCAAATTATTTAAGATTTTCAGTAAAATGCAGACTTTCAGATTGAATAAAAATGGCATGGCTAAACAGTGTACTGTCCACAAGAAATGTATTTAAAATATGAAGATACAGATTAAAAATAAAAAGATAGAGAAAATTTAAAAACCATACACATATTACTCAAAAGAAAACTTAAATAGCAATATAAATGCCATAAAGAGTATATATCAGGAAAAGGTATATTACAGAATTTAAAACATATGTTTCAAAATGACAAAAGTATTAGTTAATCAAGACAGAGTAATCTAAATGTGTATATTCTGAAAAATAGAACTGGAAAATCCTAAAGCAAACTGAAAAAAAAAAACTGCAAAGGGACAAATGTATAACTATGGATGCAGATTTCAACACTCCAATAAGTAGAATAAATAGACATAAAATAAGACTACATAAGACTTGGACAACACACTCAACCAACTTGACATAATTGACATTATAGAACACTCAATTCAACAAAGTCTGAATGCACTTAAAAGTATTGAAATTGTACAGAGTATGTACTGTGACCATATGTAGTTGAATTAGAAATAAATTTAAAAATCTGAAAGGAGATGAACTGCTGGATGGGGTATATAAGCAGTGACACCAGCAGGCAGAGCAAATAAGTTTTTCAGTTCTCTCCCAAAAGTGAACAACTCAGTGCTTTGTTTGCTTCCACCATTCTCTGATGCATTTGGAGGTCATCCCAAGGCTTGGAAGTTTGCTGTCCCTGAGTATACAAACTGGAGAGCATATAAAGCAAGGGGGATCCTGCCCAGCTCACAATCTGTAAAGCTCCTGCAGCCAACAGCAGCACCCAGTACACAAAGAAGGGAATCCTCTATAGTGATAGCAGCCCAGAAATGGATAACTGACCCTTCTACAAGAGACTCCAGCTATTTTACTTCAATCTGAGTGGTGCTGGGGACCAGGCCTGATGCCCTAAGCATTGGGTGAACACTTGGCTACTAAGCCATATCCCCAGACAGAGTGAGAAATATACCCCAACCTAGTTTTCTAACTGAAAGAATACAGAGAATGATCACAAAAATTAAAAAGGACATATAAAACACCTGAATGAATTCAAAGAGGATACAAATAAACAACTAATGGAAATAAGGAAGATGATGAAGGACATGAAAGAAGAATTCAATAAAGATAGAAATCCAGAAAAAAATCAAATTGAAAACCTGACAATAAAAATCCCAATAACCTAAACAAAAACTGAATTGAAAGTCTTACTAATAGAATGAAATAAGTTGAAAATACATTATCAGGGATTCAATATAAAGTAAAAGAATTTGATCAAATGGAAGATACAAGACTTCGAGGACACAATTGAAGAACCAAACCTATGTGTAGAAGGAGTAAAAATCAGGTTGAAGGCACAACAAACATATTCAACAAAATAATAATAGGAAACTTCCCAATCTTGAGAAAGAGAGGGTCAGCCAGATATAGGAGGTTTTCAGAGAACCAAATAGTCAAGATCAGAAAAGAAACACCCATAGATATAATTAAAACACTAAATAAACACAACAAAGAAAGAATATTGAAAGCAGCAAGAAAGAAACGACAAATAACATATAAAGGCAAAACCATCAGGGTAACAGATTTCTCAACAGAAACTCTAAAAGGAAGGAGGCCATGGAGTGATCTATTCCAAGTACTAAAAGAAAATAACTATCAACATAGATTAATGTATCCTGTGTAATTGAAGGAGAAATCAAAACCTTCCATAATAAACAAAAGATAAAGGAATTCAAGACCACTAAACCATCACTGTAGAAGATATCTGAAGGAATCCTATACAGAGAAGAGGAAGATAAAGACAACCAGGAAAGAATAAACACTACCAGATGAATAGGTTAGCAAATGAGGATTAGAAAAGAAGCAAATATGACTAAACAACAGGAAATGCTACATACCTTTCAAAATTAACACTGAATGATAATGGTCTCATTTCTTCCATGAAAAAACATAGAATTGTGAGTTGGACTAAAAAGCAAGACTCAACCATCTGTTATCTATAAGAAATGTGTCTTATTAACAAAGATAAACATTGGCTTAGGGTGAAAGGATACAAAAAGATTTTCTAAACAAATTGACCCCCAAAACACTATTGGACTTACAAGCACAGACAGATTCCCAAACACAATAATAATAGGAGACTTCAATATCCACTGTCAATAGATAAGCCATTCAGACCAAAAAAAAAAAAATCAACAAAGAAACTTCAGAATTAATTGACACAGTAGACTAATGAATTTAACACATATCTGCAGAATATTTCATTCAGCAGCTGCATAATACACATTTCTCAGAAGCCCATGGAACTTTCTCACGAACATATTATATTTTAAGACATAAAGCAAGTCCTAACAAATAAAAGAAAATTGAATAAATCTCCTTATATTCAATTAGACCACAAGTGAATTAAGCTAGAAATCAACAAAAACTAAAGATAAAAGGGAGACTATCTGGGGACAGGGGATCATGGGGAGGGCGGAGGGAGGAAAGGGGAGGGTATTGGGAGATAAAGAGGACTGAAGTATGTTTTATATATACATAAATATATATATATATAATATAAAGATTGCATAATGAAACCCACCACTGTCTGCAAAAGAGAGGGAAGAGGGAGGAGATTAAGGGAATATAATAGAGAGGATGAACTTGTTCAAAGTATACTGTATGCACCTATGGAATTAATCACAATAAAACCCACTTGTACTATTAATTTATGCTAATAGTACAAGCTAATAGTATAGCTACAATCTGGAAATGTGCAAATATTTGGAAATTAAATAAAACTCTCCTAAGTAACCCATGGATCAAATAAAAAATCTAAAGGGGATATTATTAAATATTTTGAATTTAATGAAATGAAAACAATGCATTACCATTTGTGGGTGAAACTAATCCATTATGAAGGAAATTTATGAGTTGAAAGAGTCTAAAATAGATGATGTGGAGTTCCAATTTAAGAAGCTAAAATAGATGAGCAAATTAATGGTAAAAGGTAGAAGGAAAAAATAATATTTATGACATTGTTAAAAATCAATCAGTAGATTAACTGAAAAACATTAAAAATAGGAAAAAAATCTTGTTCTCTGAAAAACCTCCAGCTAGAGAAATCCAGAAAATAAATAAACTCAGATGAAAACTAATATGAAAGGAACAAACTCCTTGGAAGACAGAAATTACCAACAACAGTACAAAAAAGGAAAGCCCTATATGTAGTACAAAGATTGAATTTATAAATAAACATTTTTCCATAAGAAAAACTATAAGTATTTACAAGCTTAAATTTAGCAGTGAAGGAAGAAATAATTCTAATGCCACATAAAACATCATAGAAAACAGAGGAGGAAGAAATACTTCCAAGATCATTTTAAAAGGTCACTTTAGACTCTTTTTTGTAAGTCATAATCAAAAATCAGTTCAAATTGGAATAAAGGCTTAAAGATAGACCTGAAACCATAAAGCTATAGGAGAACACATAGAGGGAAGTTTCCATGAGATTGGGGAAGGCAATGATTTTTTTTTTTTGATTTGACATCAAAATGCAGGCAATAAAACCAAAAATAAGTGAGACTGCATCAAACTAAAAAGTTTATACAGCAAAGGAAACAGTCAACAAAGTGAGAAAGTAATAGGATAATATTTGTAATATATATATATGTAAATATTCAAAATATATAATGAACTCAAACAACTCAATAGCAATACTAATAATAATTAACCTGATTAAAAAATAAAGAGGATCTGATTAGATATTTTTCTAAAGAAGACATACAAATTGTTAATAGATAACATGAAAAGATATCCAACATCACTCATCATCAAGGAAATATAAGTCAAAGCCACAATGAGATAATACTCCTATTCAAGGATACTTACTATCAGAAATGCAAAAGATAACAAATACTGGAAAGCAAAAAGGATTTCTTTTACACTGTTGATGGAAATGTAAATTGGTGCAGCCATTATAAAAAAAAGAGCATAGAAGTTTCTTTTAAAAATTAAAAATAGAACTACTAAATGATCCAGGAGTCCCAATTCTGGGTATATATTCCAAGAAAATTAAATCCAGTCTGTCAAAGAGATATCTGCACTCCCAAGGTCATTGCAGAATTATTCACAATCTCCAAGACAAAGAATCTACTTTAATGTCCACCAATGATGAATAAAAAAAGGTGGCATATATACATGATGGAATACTATTCAGGTTTTAGAAAAGAAGGAAATCCTATTATTTGTGATAATGTAGATAAACCTGGAGGACATTTGTTAAGTAAGTCAGAGACACAGAAAGAAAAATATTGTACAAACTTACTCATATGTAGTATCTATAGCTAAGTGAAACTCACAGTAACAGAGTGGCAGTTACTAATTGTTTGGCCAGTGGGCAGCATGGAGATCAGGGACTTTCCACTTCACCCTTCTCCTTCCTCTTCCCCCTATGGTTGCCTCGGCAACTCCCGCATGGCGACCAGGGATTTTCCATTTCACCTTCCTCCTTCTTCTTCCCCCTCTGGTTACCATGGCAACTCCCGCCAGGCAGGCAATAGGTCCCTGAGCCCCCCCTCACTAGGCTTCAACCTATCCCAGCACTGCATGATACCCGAAGCTCTTGACTTCACCAAGATTATAAAAACTGGGCAGCCATTTCTCCCGCGTGACTTCTCTGACCCTGTTCTTTGGGGATGGTGAACCTCGCCTGAGAGTGCGCTCTCAATAAAGCCTGCTTGCTTTGTCAACTTGACTCCAATCTGGCCTTTTCAACTGTGTCGACCTAACATTTGGTGCCAAAACCTGGGAGAAAGTGCACCTTATCACCAGGCAGTCCGGGCCCTGGGCCAGGCCCTACCTTGAGGCCCTTCCTCCTCTCCTGATCGAGGCTTCGGCTCTGGCTTGGGTGAGTCTCCCCCCCACAGCCCGTTTTGTTCCTCCTCAGGCCCCTGTCCTAGTCACAGCCATGCCAGGATCAGCCCCTCCATTTTTCCTCGCACCTGGGCACCCGGAGAGACGTCTCCCCTGTCCAGGCTGCCTACTCCAAACTGGGTCTCCTCTTTTAGTAAGGGACACCTCCCTAAAGGTTGAGACTCTCCAACAATTCAGGGGTGGGGTCCTCCCAATCCAAGCTGAACACAGGGACTCCCTTGTCCTGTCTCCTCTCAAATTTCCAAAAATTGGGACTCTCTCCAGACCTCCATCACAAGCGGTTCATTTTCTATTGCACCACGGCATGGCCACAATATACCTTAGACAACAACTCAAAATGGCCTCCACAGGGCAATTTTGATTTCAGTATCCTCACTGATCTTGACAATTTTTTCCATAGAACCCATAAATGGTCTGAGGTCCCATATGACAGGCCTTTTGGGAACTGTGCTCTCCTCCCTCTCTTTGCCTCCAATGTTGCCCTTCCCAGATCCTTCTCGCTCAAGCACCCAACTCCTCTGGACCCCCCCTCCCCAACACCCCGACCCGTCTCCTCTGTCTGAATCCACCAAATTCCTTGACCCCCTCCCAGACAACCACAACCACCCCCATCACCCCACCTGGCTTCCCCTCCCCCTCCTTCACCCACCGAACCCTCCCCACCCAAACAGTCACCTTCTTCAGCCCTGCCTCCCACTCCCTCTGCTCCACCCACTCCCTGCCCTCCAGCATCCCCAATAGCCTCCCACACCCACTAACACCACCCCTCCCCACCTCCTCTCCTTTGTCCTGTCCGAGAGGTGGCAGGAGCGGAAGGCGTTGTCCAAGTACATGTTCCTTTCTCTCTCCAGGATCTATCACAAATAGAAAACCACTTAGAGTCCTTCTCCGCCAACCCCTCTGCTTATGCCAAAGAGTTCCACTATCTATCTCAGGCCTATGACTTAACTTGGCATGACATATTCGTCATTATGGCCTCCACCCTCCAATGCTATGCCGATGAAACCCATCTGGCTGACCCTACAGTCCCCATTGGGGAAGACGCAATTCCCAATTGTGACCCTCACTGGGACTATCAACCCAGGGCTCTGGGATACTGCAGGAGAGACATAATGATTCGATGCCTCCTACAGGGCATGGACACAGTGTCCAACAAAATTGTAAATTTTGACAAATTCCGCGAGGTAACTCAAGGGGCCAACGAAAATCCAGCCCTCTTTCTTAACCGCCTCCAGGAGGCTCTGACCCGATATACCCGATTAGACTCTACCTCCCCTGCTGGGGCAGCGATCCTGGCTGGACACTTTATATCTCAGTCCATGCCAGATATTAGAACAAAACTAAAAAATGCCGAGGATGGCCCTCAAACCCCTATACAGGACTTGGTGAAAATGGCATTTAAAGTTTTTAATGCCCAAGAGGAGGCAGCAGAGTCAACCCACCAAAAACACCTCCAACAAAAGGTGGCCCTCCAAACCCAAGCCTTGGTGGCAGCTCTGCAGCCAGCTGGGTTACAGCCCTGAGTCAAAGGAAGAACCCACAACCTCCCATCAACCCCTCTAGAGGTCTGCTTCAAATGTGGCAAGGAAGGCCACTGAGTCCGCCAGTGCCCCAACCCGAGACCTCCAACTAAGCCCTGCCCAAAATGCAAACAGGTGGGTCACTGGGGATCAGATTGTCCTGGACAGAGTTTACCCCCTACGGCTCCTTGTGGAGGGTCAGCCCCACCAGCTATCTAGATCCCTGACTTTCTCGTACTGGCAGAAGATCAATGACCCCAGTCACCCTCGCCGAGCCCAGGGTCACACTCCAGGTAGCGGGTAAGTCCATCTCCTTCCTCTTGGAAACGGGGGCTACCTATTCCTTGCTGCCTGCCCACTCAGGTTTAACAGTTCCTTCACCGGTCTCTGTTATGGGAATCGATGGCTCTCCCTCCTACCCACATAAAACTCTGCCTCTTCCTTGCTCTGCTGGAGGTATAATATTTACACATACTTTCCTCATCATCCCATCCTGCCCTGTCCCACTTCTAGGGCGAGATATTATCCAAAAACTTGGCACCTCTATGGCTATCCCTCCCCACCCGCCAGAGCCTCCTGTCTCTCATTCACTCCTTCTAGCTTCTGCTAGCCATCTTGCCCCTCCCCCTCCTCCTAGATCTGCTCCACCTGTCCTCCCCCTTCCAGTCAATCCCATTGACTGGGACACCTCAATTCCAGTTGTGGCTTCACACCACCTGCCTATCCACATTTCTCTTAGGGACCCTAACCAATACCCCTGCAGACCCCAATTCCCTATTTCGGAAACTCATCACAGAGGCATAAAATCAATAATTACCAAACTCTTAAATTAGGGCCTCCTTATACCTATAAATTCCCCATGTTACACACCTATCCTTCCAATAAAAAAGCCTTCCAGGTCCTATAGATTAGTCCAGGATCTGCACATTATAAATGAGGCTATTATCCCCATCCACCCTTTGGTCCCAAATTCTCAAACAATCCTCTCCAACATCCCTCCTAATACTACTCATTTTTCTGTCCTTGATCTCAAGGTTGCTTTTTTTACTATCCTGCTCCATCCAGACTCCTATTTCCTCTTTGCCTTTACCTGGGAAGACCAGACACCCATTTCACTCAACAACTGACTTGGACAGTTCTTCCCCAAGGCTTCAGGGATAACCCCCACCTCTTTGGTCACGCTCTAGCCCAGAATCTGGTCATGTGTGACACAAAACACAGTACACTTCTATAATATGTTGATGACCTCCTCCTGTGCTCCCCCTCTCAGCAGGATTCTGAGACAGGAACAGCCAACCTCCTTAACTTCTTATCCTCTAAGGGATACCAGGTCTCCCCAGCCAAGGCTCAACTCTGCTTACAAGCTGTTACTTTCCTGGGATTCTGTCTCACCCCCACTTTAAAAGCACTTACCATGGACCAGGTTCAAATTCTAAGAAGACCTCCCTCCTCCTAACAATGCCCAGGAAATTTTGTCCTTCTTGGGCTTCATTGGTTTTTTTAGACACTGGATTCCCAATTTTGCTTCATTGGCCTGCCCACTGTACCAGGCGGCCAAGGAGACTCCCACTGGTCCACTTACCTCTCCTTCCATGTCCATCGCCGCTTTTCTTCTCTCAGAGACACCCTTCTTCGGGCCCCAGCCTTGGCCCTCCCAAACCCTTCCAAACTATACCACCTATTTACAGATGAAACTTCTGGAATAGCAAAAGGAGTCCTTACTCAACTATCAGGCCCGGTTCACCAGCCAATTGCTTACCTCTCCAGGCAGCTGGATCCCACTGTCAGGGGCTGGCAGCCGTGCCTCTGAGCTCTCGTGGCGGTGGCCACCTTCACAACGGAAGCTCTTAAGCTGTCCCAGATGCAGCTGGTAACTGTCTACTCCCCACACAGACTTGCTGACCTTCTCACTCATTCCTCTCTTTCTCATATTGGAGCTTCCCACTTACAGACATTCCACCTTCTGTTCATCGACAATCCTGATATAACTCTCACCACCTGCTCCCCGCTCAACCCTGCTATGCTGCTTCCCACCACTCTGCCAATAGTTTCCAAACCAACTCATTCCTGTCCTGAAACAGTAGAGAGTCTCATGATCCCAGGCAGGGTCTTACCGACTCTCCCTTACCTTCTCCTGACCTCACTATGTTTGTTGATGGGAGCTCCATCCTGGATAACCAGGGAAGCCACCGAGCTGCCTACACTGTAGTCACCATCAATCCTCCTCGGGTCTTGGCAGCAGCTTGCCTCCCCATGGGAACAACATCTCAGAAAGCCAAACCCATGGCACTCACTCAGGCGCTCACCATTGCCAAAGATAAAACAGCTAATACTGACTCTAAATATGTTTTCCTTATAGCACACTCTCATGCAGCTATCTGGAAAGAGAGGGGCTTCTTGACCACATGGGGTACTCCAGTGGTCAATGGACCCCTCATTGCCAAACTGTTATGAGCTCTACAACTTCCAAGGGAGGTCGCCATTATCCACTGCAGGGGACACCAGACCTCCAATAACCAGGTGGCATGAGGAAACTCCTTTGCAGACCTAACGGCCCAAAAGATTGTGGAGCAGTTGACTCCCCCACCTATTCTCTTCCTCTCTCCTAGCTTTACTCCAAACTATGAGCCAGAGGAACAAACCGCTCTTCTCAAAGAAGGGGGAATTACATCCCCCAATGGGTGGATCTTAGAAGACAACCGTCTGATCCTCCCCTCAGGCCAGGCAATGAAGGTTATCACCACTATCCATAACTAACTACACATAGGCCCCAAGGCTTTTTTCTCTTTCCTAGAACCCTTATTCCACCCTAGGGGCCTCCAATCCACCATTCCATCGAGTCCAGGAGGCTTGTTCTGTCTGCTCCCAAGCAAACCCTCAGGGCAGACTCCATCTCCACCAGTCCCTCCACCAACTCTGCGGCAGCCAGCCTGGTGAAGATTGGCAGATCGACTTCACTCATATGCCTAAACACAAAAAATTCCAATTATCTTCTCACTTTTGTTGATACTTTCACAGAGTGGATCAAAGCCATTCCTACGGCCACAGAAGGGGCTGCAATCATAGCTGACATTCTCGTCCGTCACATCATTCCCTGTTTCGGTCTTCCACAAAGTCTCCAGTTGGACAATGGCCCCACCTTCATCTCCAGGGTCACTCAACTGGTCTGTGAGCACCTAGCCTTCACTTGGAAGCTCCACATCCCATACCACCCCCAATCCTCAGGTAAGGTTGAAGGGGCCAATAGCCTGATCAAACAGCAGCTCACCAAGCTGTCCCTGGAGCTCTGGCTCTCCTGGATTGACCTGCTGCCCCTGACCCTCACCAGCCTCCAAGTGGCTCCTAGGCAGCTGACAGGCTTAAGCCCCTTTGAGCTGTTGTATGACCACCCCTTTCTCCTTTCCCACGCTTTCCCATCAAATACACCTCCCTTAACAGGATACCTACCTTACCTCACTCTCCTCTGCTCCTTGCTCCGGGCCCACGCAAATCCCTACCTACCCCAGTCAGATGCTGTTCTGCCAGACCATGGTCCCCTGTCTCCAGGCGACTGCGTTCTTCTCAAGTACCTACATCTGAAGCCTCTCCAACCCAGATGGATGGGACCATACACTGTCATCCTCACCATTTCCTCAGTGGCAAAGCTCCTGGGACACCGTGCCTGGTACCACCTCACCTTAAGAAGCTCCCATCCACCACATCTACCAAAACTTGGCAAGTTACACAGATGGGGCCCACTTCCCTTCAGATCTCCCAGGTTGGGGACCCCTTTAATGCTGCTCCTGGCTCTTCTCCCGATCCTGTCTGAACCATCTCCTCCTTACCGCTGGAGATTCCAGATCCAAGAGACATACAAAAAGGGTGATAAGGTGACCACCCACTTCATCAGCTCTGGGGACTACCCCCCTGAGGGATATAGCCAACCCCTCACCCTCAAGTTTCAGACCACCCAACTCCAACATACTTTTGGTGGCAATGCCCCTTTTTTATGCTTTATATTTGATCAAACCAAACCATACTGTAAAAAGGGGGCCAAATGGGTTGAGGAATATGGAGGATGTCCATATTGGACTTGTACAATTCATTGGTTCATAAAGGCAACTGAAAATCCCCCCCAAGGCAACACGCTAAATGCTTACTATGATGGCTCCGATTTCTGCCTCCACATTCCTGACCCCTGGGATTCTAAATGGGAAACCGGAGTGATAGCCAAGGGATATTCACCTGGGGCCTCCTCATACCCCTCAACAACCTTCAAGATCTAGAGAGAGTATGAGCGAATGGTCCCCAAGATCCTTGATGTACTAAAAGACCAGGCAAAGGCCACAAGGAGGCAGGAAACAGTCTTCAAAATAAAACCCAGAGAGACCCTATTTCCTGGCTGTCCCTAGTACAGGAAGGTGTCAACTTGTTAAATAGGTCAGGTCTAGCCAACGTAACTAGATGTTTCTTCTGTGCTGCCTTGTCCAGGACCCCACTCATAGCTGTTCCCTTACCTAGGCCATTCCCATTAAACGGGTCAGCCTTCACATCTCCGCCTGCCCCCATCGTGGGAGCCCTTTTATATAGAGATCCTCTATCCCCACAGTTACCTTTCTGCTACTCTGATCCTGGCTGAATGTGCAACACCACTAACTACCATATAGGGCTCCCTCTGGGCCCCTCCAGGAGGCTTCTTTTGGTGTAATGGCACACTTTCAAAGAACCTCACCCAACAGGCCCTGACTTCCCAGCTCTGCTTACCCATCTCTATGGTTCCCCAGCTTACCATGTATGGAAGAGGAGAATTCTTCCAACTCATAGACCTTACATCAGGAATCCAGCCCTCACCTCAACATAGGACTAGGAGGGCTGTCTTCCTGCCTGTCCTTGAGGGCCTATCTTTGGCACCCTCAGTGGCGGCTACCAGTTTCAGCTCCAGTGCCCTGGCTCACTCAGTAATCCAGACCCAAAGGCTCTCTCAACAGATCCTGGCAGGCTTTGAGGACTCAGCAGCATCCCTTGCCTCTCTTCAAAGACAGATAACGTCCCCAGCTCAGGTAGCTCTACAGAATCACTCTCCATTGGACCTTCTCACAGCGGACAAAGGGGGAACTTTCTTCTTTCTTTGGGAAAAATGCTGCTACTATATTAATGAGTCAGGCCTGGTGGAAACCCGTGTCCAGTCACTTCACAAGCTCAGCGATGAGATGCGCTGCTACAATGCTGCCTTGACGGACACTCCTGGCTGATGGAATTCAACCCTGTTTAACATTTTCACCCCACTGATAGGTCCCCTGTTGATTATTTGCCTCTTTCTGCTCCTGGCACCCTTTTTATTTCGATTCTTCCAAGACCACCTCCGCCAGTTAACACAAGTAACCTTCAACCAAATGTTACTCCATGTCCAAGGCTACCAGCCTCTCCCCCTGGGGTCTGCCTATACCAGTCAAGCGGCCCAAGACATCCCTAGCCCCTGACTTTGCCCCCCCTTCAGAAGGAAGTAGCTGGAACTGATTCTGCACCCCTTATACCAAAGAGTCTGGGATGTTTGGCCAGTGGGCAGCCACTGCATGGCGACCAGGAACTTTCCACTTCACCCTTCTCTTTCCTCCTCCCCCTATGGTTGCCACGGCAACTCCCATGCATGGTGACCAGGGACTTTCCACTTCACCCTCCTCCTTCCTCTTCCCCCTCTGGTTACCATGGCAACTCCTGCTGGTGGGCAATAGGTCCCAACCTATCCTATAGGTCCACATTACCCTGAGCTCCCCCACCTCACTAGGCTTCAACCTATCCTGGCACTCCACGATACCCGAAGCTCTTGACTTCACCCAGATTATAAAAACTGGGCAGCCATTTCTTGGGCATGACTTCTCCGACTGTGTTCTTTGGGGTCGGTGAACCTTGCCCAAGAGCGCGCTCTCAATAAAGCCTGCTTGCTTTGTCAATTTGACTCCAATCTGGCCTTTTCATCTGCATCGACCTAACACTAATGACAGTTAATAATGGTGTTTACTGGAATTTGGGGTCAGTCAGAGAAGGGATCTTGCCCAAAATGTACAAACCTTCAGTTACAAGATGAATAAGTACTGGACACTTAATGCACAGTATGGCGACTATGGTAATAAAAATATACTGTATACTTGAAATTTACTTAGGGAGTAGATCTCAAATGTTCCTTTCTCTACATTCACAAAGGTATCTATGTGAGATGTTAATTAGGTTGAGTGTGGAAATTATTCCACAATGTATAACTATATCAGAACATCATTTTATATACATTAAGTAAAGGCATTATTTACTTGTCAGTCATAATCTCAATAAAGCTGCAGGGTAAGGAAAGCAGGGGAGACCAGCATTACTTTGAACCTAACCAGAAAACACATTATAAAAATAGATACCACAGAGTAATGACTATCATGCATATGCATGCCAAAAAATTTTACCATTAATGAATGAAACCTAGCACCATTGCAAAAAACTAGTACAGAAGAATGAGTAGGGTTTATCCAAAGAACACATAGTTTATTTCACTTTGAAAATTAACATTTATTTAACCAAATTAGGGTATTAAGGAGAAAAATTACATAGCTATCTCAAGAGGTGTATAAAATCAGTTTGACAAAATTCTATACATAATCATATTTAAAAGGATCAGCAAACTTGGAACAAAAGAAATTTTAAACTCTAGTAAAAGGTAATTACTCAAAAAAAAAAACCCTAAAACTAACATCATACTTAGTGGTAAAAGTTTAAACACTTTTTTCCTACAGGAGGAAATAAGGGAAGGATATCTTCTTTTACAAGTTCTAGTTAATATTGTCCTGGGGGTCATACCCAGAGCAATGATGCAAGAATAATAAATAAACTGGAAAGGAAGAAGCAAAACTGTACCTACTTGACCACAAGATAATTGTATACATAGAAATCCTACAAAGTCCAAAAGAAACTGATAGAACTAACAAATGACTTTGACAGTTATAATATACAATGTCAGTGTACAAAATTCGTTTGCATTTCTACATACTAGCAGCAAATAATTAGAAGATATATTTTTAATTCTATTTACAATAACAACCAAACATTAATTATTTAACATAAGTTTAACAAAATATATAAAATGCATGCATAATGGCAAAAAATTGCTGAGAGAAATTAAGAAAATACATATGATCATGAATTGGAAAATTCAGTATTTTAATACATATGCTTTTCTCAAATTGACCAATGTATTTGACAGAATCATAGACAACATCCTAATTGTCCTGTTTTATGAAAATTTATAAGCTTATTCTAAACATTATACAAATACAACTTGGAATACTCAAAACAATTTTGAAAGAAAACAAAGTTGAAATTCACACTCTAATTTATTTCAAGATTTACTCTAAAGCTACCAAAAATCAATCAGTGATACTGATATAGTACACCATGGAACAGAATAGTGAGTCCCGAAGACAATTACAGATGAACCAATTTTCAAAAACAGAGTCTATCTCACTTGATGGAAAAGAACAGCCCATTCAACATTGTGCTGTAATAAACATGTAATATTGAAAGGTGGGAAAGTGAACTTTATCTTCTTTAGCACATATTTTAACCTGACATATATCTGACCCTGAAATATGAAAGTTAAAGCTAAAAAACATCTACAAAATAATACAGAAGAAAATAATCATGACATTTACAGCAGGTATTTCTTAGATAAGGACACAAAAATACTATGAAAAAATGTTATAAATTGAACTTCATCAATATTAAAACTTTTGGTATCAAAAGTTTTCCAAAATATAAAATCAGTGCTTACAATATAATAATAAAAAGGTGAATTACCAAATTTTTAACTGGCAAAAATTGATACTTCATAAAGAAAGTATAAATTCTGTGGAGCACATTAAGATAATGAAAACAAGTACTCCACAGAACTTACATTTCTGGCTAAGATTACACTACAGAGGAAACAGTTTTCCTCATTTCTGACCAACTAAAAAAAAAACTGGATAATTTATGAAACAACAATCCTTGAAAATTTGGCTATCAACCAATGAGTGATTAGCTAATCTAATAAGATTAAATTAATATGTCACTGAGATAAAGTCTCCAGGACATAGTGGAATGGAGGGAGAAATCAAATGGAATGCAGAAGTCTCCTTGAGATAAAGAAAAAGTTGGAAGTCTAAGGAAGTCAAGGAAGCTAGAGTTTAGAGGGGAAGGTAACAAGACGAAAACCGTAAAGAGAAAAAGCTCCAGAAATTTGATGAGTCCTCCACTCCATCCCTCTGTATCAGGATTTATAAGAACAAACTATCTCAAACTGGGGGAAAAAACACAAAGCACTAGAAGGAGAAATCCCTAGAGCATACACTGAGTCAGGATTACTGTCTGCTCCTATTTGACAGAGTTTAAAACTTCATACTTCACGAAGTAATTAGGTGAAGTATTCAGAAGGGGTTTTCCTCAGTAAAGCAGAAAATTGGGGAAAAAAAAATAAATGGCATCTGGCCATTCCCAACAAAGGTTAAGAGCAAGGACTATAAGAATCAAATTGTTTCTCAGTAACTTAATACAGCCATAAATGTATAAATACTTAAAAATATTTATTAGAATACAAAATGTTCTGGACCCAAAAAGCAAAAATCACAATATCTGGCATCAAATTAAAAATTAAAAGGCATGCAAAGAAAAAAAAAGTAATAAAGAGAAAAATCAATAAATTGAATCAAAGATAAATATGACATAGATTATACATTAAATAATTAAACAGCTTTAATTATCCAATGTTTAAGAAGACAGAGAAAAAAATGAACATGGTGAATAGGAGGAATGTGCATAAATATGAGCTACAATGAATATCTACAGTTTGAAACATTTGAAATGAAATATATAATCAATGGGATTAACAGAGTAGATATTTCCAAAAAAAATGTTAATTTCCCAAGAAAAGGTTAGTGAGCTTAAAGACATGTCCAAAATAACTATTCAAAGTAGCAAATATTACTTGTTATAAACAAGAAAATATCACTTAACAGCAGACTGTGATTTAACAACGTATACTACAAATTCTGATGCATCTACTAAAATAACAAAGCAGGGAGTAGAGAAGTGGCTCAAGTGGTAGAATGCTTGCTTTGCTAGCATGAAGCCCAGAGTTCAAATCCTAGTCCCATTAAAAAAAAAGGATAAAATAACAAAGCAAATAGTTGCAAGTAATAATAAAACAAGGCAGATCAAAATCAAATTATTATAAAATACCTAGTAATGCTAAAGAAAGCAGAAAACAAGGGAAGAAATTACAGAGGGGACAAACAGAAAAAGAAAGATCATAGAATTAAGTAGAGTTATATCAATGCAAATGGATTAAATACCACAAATGCAGAGATTAGTGAATTAGACAGAATCAAGACCCAACAAAAGACATTATTTAAATATAAAAACATATCAGATTAAAAGTAATAAAATGGAAAAATACCATAATAACACTTATCAATGAAAGTTGAAGTAGTTTTAATCATACAAAAGTAGTTTGTCAGAGCAAATACTATTACTAGAGATAAAGAAGATTGGTTAAAATGACAAAGAAGTTAATTTATTCAAAGGACATAACAATCCAAAACATACATTAATTAAAGAGTTTCAAAAGCAAAAACTTGTAGAACTATAAGGACATATATATAAATATACAATTATAATAAAAGATTTCAACTTTCCTCTTTCAATAAGTGATATTCCAAATAGAGAGAAGGAATAAGCATATAGAACATTTGTACAATAAAACTGATATAATTTGCACTTATAGAACATTCTACCCAACAATTGCAAAATATCACATTCCAAGTGCATGTCAGGATCATATAGGAAAAAAATTCCATTTATAATAGCATCAAAAAAACCCCAAATACCTAGCAATAAAGTTCACAAAGGATGTAAATGATTTCTAAAAGGAAAACTACAACCACTGATGAAAGAAATTGAAGAAAACTACAGAAGGTGGAAAGATCTGCCATGCTCATGGATTGGCAGAATCAACATAGTGAAAATGGCTATACTACCAAAAGCAATCTACATGTTCAATGCAATTCTTATCAAAATCCCAATGACATTCATCACAGAGATTGATGTTTACCCTGACATGCCTGTCACCCTATACTAGTATCAACTCAAAGTGGATTAAGAACCTTAATATCAGACCTGAAACCTTGAAGTTAGTACAAGAAAGAACAGGGAATACACTGGAAGCAATGGGTATAGGCAAGGAGTTCCTCAGTAGAACTCAAGGGGCTCAGCAACTAAGAGAGAGAAAAAAAAAAAAAAGAATGGACAAATGGAACTGCATTAAATTAAAAAGCTTCAGTGCAACAAAAGAAATGCTATCTAAATTGAAGAGCCCACCCACAGAATGGGAGAAAATCTTTGCTAGCTATATATCGGACAAGGGACTGATAACCAGAATATACCGGGTGCTCAAAAAACTACTCTCCAAAACTCAATGAAGCAATAAAGAAGTAAGCAACTGAACTAAACAAAACTTTTTCAAAGGAAGATGTCTAAATGGCCAAAAAACACATGAAAAAAAGCTCATCATCCCTGGCCATAAAGGAAATGCAAATCAAAACCACACTAAGATTCCACCTCACTCCTGTTAGAATTCTTAACATCAAGAACACCACTAACAACAAATTTTGGCAAGGATGCAGGAGAAAGGAACCCTCACACACTGCTGGTGGGAATGTAAGCTAGTACAACCACTATGAAAAACAATCTGGAGGCTTCTTTAAAAACTAAAAATAGAACTGCCATATGATCCAGCAATACCACTTCTAGGGATATATCCAAAGGAGGTGCAATGGCACCTGCACACCCATGTTTATTGCAGCACTATTCACAATAGCCAAGTTATGGAAACAGCCAAGATGCCCCACTACAAACCAATGGATTAAGAAAATGTATTTATATGCAATGGAATTTTATTCAGCCACAAAGAAGAATGAAATTTGGTCATTCACAGAAAAAGGGATGGAAATGCTGAACATCATCTTAAGTGAAGTTAGTCAGGCTCAAAAGGCCAAAAATTGCATGTTCTCCCTCATAATGTAGATTAGATACTTAAAAGAAATGCAGTAATATTATTGGACATGGGTCACACACTAAGGGGAGACTATGCATGGGAGAGGTAGGGAAAGGGAAGGAAACCAAAAACTTGAAAATAGTTTATATGTTCACTATATAGGAGCAAATACAGTAATCTTAAACTGCCAGAGGCCACTATGGGAAGGGGACTAGGAAGTAGTGAAGAGTTCTGGTAGAGAGTAAACAATTTGGGTTGTAATACATATCTGCATGGATCTCCCCATATAGCTATCTTCATCTCAAACTAGGAAAAGCGCTATGTTTTTCTTTTTATCTTATATGTTTTTCCCTTCAGCAAAATCAGAGAACAAGAAGGTGATCAGAGAATGAGAGGGTAGAACAGGTTCTGCCTGGAGGCAGGAGGGGGAGACAGAGGGAGGGAGTAGCCAAAGCAGTGTGTATATATGTAAGTATATGTAAAAATGATAAAATAAAATTTAAAAGATAAATAAATAAATAAAAAGGTTACGGGATACAAGACCAATATACAAAATCAACTGTTTATATATATTAACAATGATTAATGAGAAATTTAAATTAAAATCACAAAAATATGAAAACTCACTGAATATATTATAAAATATGACCTGTTTACTGACCATAGACATTGCTGAAAGAAGTTAAAGATTTAAATAAATAGAATGATATACTGTATTAATGGATCAAAACATTCAATATTGTTAAGATCTAAATTCTCAAAACTTATTCAGAACACAAGCCCATTCAAAATCTTGGCAGTTTCTTGTAGAAATTGTTAAGTTGATTTTAAATTCATTTAGAAATGCAAAGGACCTAAAATAGCCAAAACAACTTTGAAAAAGAAGACCAAATACAGAGGACTAATATTGTCTGAAATGTATCAGGGGATAACAATGAAGAAAGTGACTAATGCAAGGAAATATAGAGTCCCAAAATAACTTCACATCTACAAGGTCATGTAGTCTTTGTCAAAGACACAAAGGGAAATCAGTGAGAAAGAATAATATTTTCAGGAGTGGTGCAGAAAAAATTCTACAACCATATGCAAAAAGTAAATACATTTCCACTCAAACTTTGAACTATTTGCTAAAATTAACTCACAACGGATTATTGTCTTACTCTAAAATTTAATAGTGCAAACCTCCTAGAGGAAAATAAGAGAAAATGTTTGTAACTCAAGTTATGCAGATTTCCTATCTGTGATACCAAGAGCACAATCCATAATCAAAAAAAACTGATAAATTAGATATCATAAAAATTAAAAATTTTAAGCCATATATATAGTGGTTCATTTCTGTAATCCTAGCACTCCAGAGGTACAGAGGTGGTGCCAGTCAGCAATACTTTTAATTTTTAAAAGAATTAAAAACTTCTATTCTATCTATATAATATTGTCAAGATAATGAAAAGATGGGCCACAGAGTAGGAGAAAATATTTACAAATCATATAATTATATCCAAATGTACAGAACTTACAAAATTCTTTAATAATCAGAGAAATGTGTGTTTGAACTAAAATGAGATACCAGTATTCAAGCACTGTAATGGCTAAAAAAGAGTAACAATATCAAGTGTTGGTGATAATAGTATTGCCTAGAACCTTCATATATTGCTCTAGAGACCAAAAAATGCCAAAATCACTTTAGAAACCAATTCAATTTGTTTTGTTTTATTTTGTTTTGATAGCGTCTCCATGGGTTTGTCAGGCTAGTCTCAAACTCATGGGCGCAAAAGGTTCTCATACCTCAGCCTCCCAAGTAGCTGAGCCTACTGGTGTGTACCACATGCTCAGACTCCAAAATAGCTGGGACTACAGGGGTATGCCACTATACCTCAATCTCCCAAGTAGTTGGGATACAAAAATGTACAATCATGCCTAGCTACTGACAGTGTCTTCAAAAAGGTAAAGATATGTATGAAGTAGGAATTCCACACACATGTGGAAAAATGTTTACAAAAATATTTGTATTAAAGTATTCAAAGCAGCTTTATTTGTAATAACAGAAAATTGGAAATATCCAAAATACTCACCAACAGAGATATGGATTAGGAAATTACAGTGTATCATACTACATAATGCTATTCACCAATAGCAGTAAAATGAAACTGGTTTCTGATACATGATAATGTAGGAGGATATTAAAAACATGCTATATGAAGAAAACAAACCAAAGAGAGTACATACTGAATAGCTGTTTCCAGGAAATTCTAGAATAGGCAGAACTAGCTTATACAGACATAAAATAAGGTAGTGGTTGCTTAGGGCCAGGGATGTAGGTATTGGCTAAAAAAGGGATAAAAGATACAGAACTGCTCAGTATCTTAACTATGGACATGGCCATGTGTGTTTTCCAGAACTCATCAAATTATACAAGTGTGGGTTCATTGTATCTTTTATATTGCAATAAAATTTATTTTGAATTAGTCTTCACAAATCAATTATTTTCTATGAAATGTTCATTACCAATATTAATTTGGAAGAAATACTGTGAAGAAAAATTTTTAAAAAGTACATTTTTAGGTTTCCAGAGATTTATTTCCCAAACACACTTTTATGAATAAGTCCTTTCATCTTTGGAGAAATTGATTGTATCTGTTCCATAGTAGAGAAAAAACATACTATACTTAAGTTTGTGAAAAATTGAGGTTAAAATTTGGTAACATTATAAAATCTGTATAAAATTACAAAACAAAATTCTACTCTGACAAAGTAAGATGTTTTAAGATAATTAAAGTGTAATCCAATGCATTAATATAATTTTATCATACAAATAAACAAAACCAGGAAAACTATATATTCTATTCAATGACCAAAAAAAGCATCATATAAAAAGACACAGTTTGTTTAATGCAATTCCCATCAAAATCCCAATGACTTTCATTACAGAGATTGAAAAATCTACCCTAAAGTTCTAGTGGAAACACAAGAGAAAACGAATAGCCAAGGCAATACTCAGCAAAAAGAGCAAAGCGGGCGGTATCACAATACCCAACTTCAAACTGTATTACAAAGCAATTGCAATAAAAACAGCATGGTACTGTCACAAAAACAGACATGAAGACCAGTGGAACAGAAGAGAACCCAGATATGAATCCTCACAACTATACCCACTTTATTTTTGACAAAGGGGCCAAAAATATACAATGGAGAAAAGACAGCCCCTTCAACAAATGCTGCTGGGAAAAGTGGTTATCCATCTGCAAGAAACTAAAACTAGATCCATGTCTATCACCCTGTACTAGTATCAACTCAAAATGGATCAAGGACCTTAATATCAGACCAGAAACTCTGAAGTTACTACAGGAAGGAGCAGGAAACACTCTGGAACTAATAGGTATAGGCAAGGACTTCCTCAATACAACCCCAGCAGCCCAGCAACTAAGTGAAAGGATGGACAAGTGGGACTTCATAAAACTAAAAAGCTTCTGTACAACAAAAGAAATGGTCTCTAAACTGAACAGACCACCCACAGAGTGGGAGAAAATATTTGCCAGCTATACATCAGACAAAGGACTGATAACCAGAATATACAGGGAACTCAAAAAACTAAACTCTCCTAAAATCAATGACCCAATAAAGAAATGGCAACTGAACTAAACAGAGCTTTCTCAAAAGAAGAAATTCAAATGGTCAAAAAACATATGAAAAAATGCTCACCATCTCTAACCATAAAGGAAATGCAAATCAAAACCACACTAAGACTCCACCTCACCCCTGTTAGAACAGACATCATCAAAAACACCAACATCAACATGTGTTAGCAAGGATGTGGGGAAAAAGGAAACTCGTACACTGCTGGTGGGAATGCAAACTGGTGCAAACACTCTGGAAAAAAATTTGGAAGCTTCTTAAAATCTAAACATAGACCTGCCATATGATCCAGCAATCCCAATCCTGGGGATATACCCAAAGGAATGCGACATGAGTTACTCCAAAGGCACCTACACACCCATGTTTATTGCAGCACTATTCACAATAGCCAAGTTATGGAAAAAACCAAGATGCCCCATTACTGATGAATGGATCAAGAAAATGTGGTATTTATATAGAATGGAATTTTACTCAGCCATGAAGAATGAAATCTTATCATTCACAAGTAAATGGATGGAACTGTAGAACATCATTCTGAGAGAAGTTAGCCAGACTCAGAAGACCAAAAACCGTATGTTCTCCCTCATATGCGGTCTTTAGATCAAGGGCAAATACAGCAATGTTGTAGGACTTGGGTTACATGACAAGGGGAGAACATATACAGGAGGTATGGGGTTAGATAGAAAACCCAAAACATGAAAGCATTTGATGCCCCTACTCCAGAGGAATTACTACAGAAACCTTAAAGTGACAGACATCAACATGAGAAGGGGATCAGGAGCCAGTGTAAAGATCAGTTAGAGATGAATCAACCTGGGTTGTAACACATTTGTACATGACAGCAATGCTAGGAATCTCTCTGTATAGCTGCCTGTATCTCAACTAGCAAAAATGTTATGTCTTTCTTATTATTGCTTATTTCTACTCTTCAAAGGAACTGGAGAAAAGTGCAGAACAGGTCTTCCTGGAAGGGAGGGGGGGAGTAGGGGGGGGAGTGGGGGGGGCAGAGGCAGAAGGAAGAAATGATCCAAACAACATATGCACATGTGAATAAATGAATAATAATAAAAAATAAAATAAAATAAAAAAGACACAGTTTGACTTAAACATTTTAAACTAAGAATGAACAGCTCATTTCTTAAAGTATGAAAAAGTAGATCTCAAATTGAAGATGATAATTCACATAATGGCAAAACAGGAAGAATGTTCCCATACAAGTGAAATGAGGATAGCATAACTGTTGTAAATACTGTCATGGAAATCCAACCAGTGCAATAAAATAGAATAAATAAATAAATAAATAAGCAGTATGAATACTGGAAAGGTAGAACACAGGGCACTAGGCTTTGTGCTCTGTGGGGTAGGGTCTGCATGCTGTATATTCAAGCACCCCACAAAGGCTGAGAGGAAAAAACGATTGGCAGAAGACAAATATCAATATAGGAAATATGGAGGGGTTCTAAAACAAATGTGGGTAAGAAAGATGGGTGGGATCCACAGCACAGGCAAGGATCAATATGCAGAATTTGGGCTTGCATTCCTTTTCGCCCTTAAGTATTATGAGAATAAGTGGCAATTGATGTTTCCCAATCACTTGTTGCTATTTTCAAATTGGTACCAGACCACATTCTAGTACATAATTACTTTTATTCAGAGGAGAAGAAACACAATGATCCAAAACAAACCCTTCGGAGTCAAGACTCTCAGGCACCAAGCCCTGGTTCCTGGCTCTACTAGCTACACAACCTGAAACAAGTGAGCTAAGTCACTTGCATATGTAAGTGTCCCCTCATGTATAAAATAAGGGTGTTATTAGGATTAAGTGAGTAGACACCTGTAGCATATGCTTAAAACAGTCTATTATAAAGGCTACACAAGGTGCTGGTGAAGTAAAAAATAAATATATCATAAAGATTATGTTATTCAGGACATGTAGCAAATACACTTTGTGGTTAACATTTACCTCAAACATGGCACTAGAACTTGCATCACTCTGTCCTTTGTCAGGCATATATACTGGTTGATTCATTTCTCCTGATACAATATCCCTAAACATTCATTTGGGAAAATCTTT
The DNA here is from genome assembly GCF_047511655.1 of Castor canadensis. Taxonomy (NCBI): domain Eukaryota; kingdom Metazoa; phylum Chordata; class Mammalia; order Rodentia; family Castoridae; genus Castor; species Castor canadensis. The sequence goes on from NC_133394.1 coordinate 89,649,071, forward strand.
TAAAAATTAATTTATCAAAAAAATGTACAAGGTTTTCAGTTTTCACATAAACACTGAAAGTAGCCAACCTCATTCTTGTAATGTGGTTTAGACACCAAATTTGAACACAGAAAGCTTTAAGAAAGATTATTCTAATGAGCAACATTTACAGTGAATATCTAATTTTCTTCATCAAAATATAACATCAATTACAACTTTATCTTTTTCTTTATAGTTCCAAACAAATGATAGTTTAAGACTGTAGCAAAAGTAGTTAAAATACCTCTTTCTCGTACCATGTATTTGCAAACTCATAATTTCTAAATTAATTCAGTTATCATGCCAGAAAGAGGCCATAGATTTCTGAGGCTTAAAACTCTGCTCTCCTCTTCTCTTCTTTTTGTTCTCCTCTCTCCCCTTCCCCACTGTGTGTGTGTGTGTGTGTGTGTGTGTGTGTGTGTGTGTGTGTGTCACCAACAGCTCTTGTACGTCAAGAGAACCTAGTGGTTAGAAGAAAACATGGTGTGGAGACTATGTCAGAGGCACAAAATGACAGTTGTGACAAGACACAAACTGTTGTTTTACCTTATCTGCAAGATTTTGTTTGTTTTGTCATTTTCAGCCTCAGTGGAGGCTATATTCAATATTAAATGCTGAACAAGCCCCTTATGACATTCTGGAAAGCTTGTACTATCTTAATAGGGGCAGAGTCAGTGACTCAAAGAAGCTCAAATGGGCCAAGGGAACCCATAACAGCTGGGCCTGATAAAAAGAAAGAGAGGAGACAGGAAAGACACTTTCTGTTTTTAGGCACAAAATGACAAGATGGCTCCTAGAAAACCAACTCTTTTGGCAGAGCTTCTGCATATTAGGTGTATAAATCAGTTGCCTATAGTGTGCTTAAAAACAGAAAGAAAAAATAAACAAAAACACATTTTATTAAGCCACAGAACTAAGGGGATAAGAGGCTTCCAGTACCACCTTTAGTACTAAACCAAACATAATTTTAAAACAAGAATTATGTATTTTAATGACAAATGAATTCTATTTACTACATGTGTTCTTAATTTTAATCTACTATGCATATTAGGTTTTTATGCCTTCTGAAGAAAAACTTAAGTTTAGAGTGAAACTAGCCTTATACACAAAGTCATCTGAAAACAAGACTATGTAAGAAAACCTCCAAACGTCTAAGATTTCCTTTTTTGTCATAAATGTTGTCATTAAATAAAATGTACTAGGCAGTACCAAATGTGTAGGTCTTTTCCAGGAACAGTATAAGATTTGGTGTGTGTCCCTAGACAAAACAAAAAATCTTCAGGTTTAAATAGTTCAGCAAATCTTCAACTTTTTCTTTCCTAAATTACCCAAATTATAGCATTGAATATCCTTATAGTTTTGATGACAATTCAAATGAAAAATAGTTGGAACTAAGTTTTCAAGAAATCTCCTGAAATGAAAAAATAAATTGAAAACAAAACTCTTCTACCATTACCTGCCTCATTTTTACCACTAACAGTTTTATTATAAGAGCAAAATTAATTATACCAAGAGTTGATAGCATTTAAATAGCAATGTATGTTGTAAACAAGTTATGGATACCCACTAATTAACTTAGCATGGCATGATGGACATGAATTTATGGTTAATTTCTCTGAAACCCATAGTAACAGTTTGGATCATTTCATTAAAATGGTATCATATAATTGTAATAGCTCAGAAGAAATAGTCAAAGTTATTAATTATTCATATTCATGTGCTCCTATTCTTTTCTTCTTAAAACAGTGAACTTATAAAATTTCCTTGGATTTATCAAAGCGACTATCAGGTACATTTGGTCTGCCCAAGGAAAGATCTATATTATATCTCTATGAGGTATGTCTGTGGCAACAGAAGTGAGGGCAAGAAGGTGACTTGAGATAATCGTGGCTAAAATGTTTTATTTGCAAATGATAGTTTCTCCTTTCATAAATATCAGCAAATATGCTTCTTTCTCCCTTTTTTCTCCCTTTCTCTCAGGATATCAGGCAGATAAGAGTTATCAGTAAAGGTCATCCTCAATTTCTGCACAGAAATGATCTGTCTCCAGTATGTAATAAACATTTATCCATGCCTTTATTAGCTATATTGAAGCTGACAGTTCTGTTAAACCATTTTCTTTCATTTTGCTAGGTCATGACGGTTAATGCCGCTAAAAAATCTCATCACTGCTTTTGATCACTGTATTGTCTTCCCTGTATTATAAGAATTTTGTGAAGGTAAGCGCTGGCTGGAATGACCTATTAAAGTTACAGCCCGTTGAATCTCTGGCTGTTTTTTTTTTTTCATCACAATAAAAAGGCAAAGGTGTGCAAAGGATAAATTTTCCTTAGAGAATATATTTAGTTGAACAGTTGACATGTTTAGTCAACTCTGAATTATCCACAGCAAAAAGGACTTAATGAAAGCATCGAATATTAATGAAAAGTACACATAATCCAAAATCTTCATTTTGGATCTTTTCCTAATATGTTCTTACCATCTAAAAAGACAACTTTAAATTTTACTTGTGTCCCTGTCTTATCTTCAGGGATTTGTTCTCAGGCTGTTGACAGAAAAGCAAAACACTGGAGGGAGGAGGGGTTTGTATCTCTGTTCCTTTCCATCTTTCCTTCAGCCAGATCATGTAACCTCTCTTCTCACTCAAATAAATTTTTAAGAATGTTTCCTTTTGAGAAAAAAACAACAAAACAGTCATGAAAACCTCTGCTTTTGTTAATGGACTAAAGATCTTGTAAAGCAAAGATTACTTGTTAATTTCAAAGAAATACAGTTCAGATCAATTAAGAAGTAAAGTATCTGAATTTTTAAACATATTTCCTTTCAGCTAAACAAATACTTACTGGATTCCTATTGCTGCCAAGCACTGTGAGGGGCAGGGGAATCTAGGAATATAAAGATATGAATGACTTGATTCTGCTCTCAAGTAACTCATAAGCAATGAGACACAAGATAAATACTGAAAAATCACAGTGACATTGAAGGACAGAAAAGAAGCACCTTCCTCCACAAGTGAAATTATGAAGGGCTTCTAAGGAAAGATGAGGTTCAAACTGAATGTTTTTTTTCTTAGTCATACTAGAGTTTGAACTCAGGACTTCATGCTTGCTAGGCAGGCACTCTAACCACTTGAACCACTCCACCTGCCCTTTTTTTGTTGGGACTTGCTTCAAACCATAATCCTCCTGGTCTCTGCCTCCTAAGTAGCTAGGATTACAGGCATGAGATACTGGCACCTGGCCTCAAACTGAATCTTGAAGAGCTGACACAATTATCCTGGGGAAGAAGCAAGAGTAGAGGAAAAGGAATTCCAGGTAGGATATAAAGGAGCAGATGTGTGACAATTTTGTGTATTTGGGCACAGCAATCATAAGCATGGGGGATAAGAAAGAGAAGGAAAAGCAATTTATGAAACAAAAAACTGAGTTAAAGGTCAAATCTTTGGAGGCTCTGTAAGTAAATTAGTAGTACTTTCAGCCTCATTAATATGCAAAAAAGCAATCAATATGGCACTTGAATACCATTGTCTATTCACTCCTCATTTTGTTTATTGGAAAGTACTTTTCAGCATCTACTACATTCCAGGCACTGTTCTAGGTGCCACTGGTATGGTGCTGAACATAACCAAGTCCCTGAACTCACGGTGTGTTCATTCTGGTGAAGTGAGAAAGACAAGAAACAAACAACGCGTGTCAGGCATGGATAAGGTCTGGTCCATAGAAATAAATGAGGCTGAATAAATGGGACCAGAATGTGATTTTTGGGAATGGGGCATAGATGCTATTTTATAGAGTGGTCAGGCCAAGGAATCTGTGGGAACGTGCCATTTGTGAAGAAACCTAAAGGAAATGAGATGATGGCCACATGGATTTTTGAGAGAATTATTTGCAAAGTGGACCTGACCACAAATGCAAAGATCCTGAGAAGGGAGTGTGGTTCACTAGTTGAAGGAAAAGCCATGGGGCCAATATGAAGCAGAGTGAACAAGAGAACAAGTAGGGAGGGTGGAGTGGAGTGCAAAGAGATGCAGCTTACTACTGGGTGCAGGGTTTTTCAAATTTTCTGGACAATGATATAAAGTAATAAATTTTAGAGTGATTTATATGTGTCAGAGAAAGATACTGAAATAGAGATATTTTGTAAAGTTTCATGAAATAATACCATGTGTAGTGCACTCTGCCTTTTCAACTGTTTTTTAATTTTTTTAATTTTAAAAAATTCTGATCATCATTTATAAAATATACCTTACAATCTACTAATAGGTCACAGCCTAAACTATGGAAAACACATAGCAGCAGGGCCATGTAGGTAAACTGGAAAAAAACCTGTTCTTTCCAAGGTACCCAACACTTGGCCCAGTGCCAGGTTCATGAACATTCTAATATTATTTGTTGAGTGAATGAATAATATAAATACAAGTAATTTATAAGTTCCGAAGTATGAAGACTTCAAAATGGGTGTTTCTTTGCCAAAAAAAACCTGTAACAATTGTGTGCTCTTTGGATCACCACTTTTCTTCAGGTTCATCAGAATATATTAAGAAGCTAACAGGGAATCTAGAATCAGGCACTTCTCAAAGTGGACTAAGTTTTCCCAGGAAGACCATTTTTGGGAGGCAGATGGAGAATTTTTTTAATTTACTTTTAAAAAACTTTGGACATTTTTTGGAATTCAATTTTTTTAATTAAAAAAAGCACAAGATAAGGTAAGTTGGGAATGGGTCTCTAAAAAGTCATTTAGTTTCATGGAAATTAATTTCTTCTACATGGAATTATAAAACCTTTCCAACATGGAATTATAAAACCTTTCAATCCAAATGTGATCATGTGTCAGAATTTCTAACACTTTTGTTTTTCTAAGAATTACATGTGAAAGGAACATACTCCCTGATGAAGTTTGGTGTATATGTGTTCTAAAAGAAATAAAATATAGTTCAGAAAATCTGATTTGTATTTTATAAAATGACAAAATTGCTACATTTAAACAGTACAAGGCAATGTTTTAAGCACTTCATATGTAAAATATTAATCCACTAAATTCTAACAATAATTCTATGATGAAAGTACTATTATTATCCCTATTTTATAGACAAAGAAACTGAGGCAAAGAGAGGTAAAACAACTTACAGTTGACCCTGTGGATTCATCAGTTCTATAACCACAGATTTCAATTAACTGTACCATCAACAATACCAGGGGAAAACTGTGCTTGTACTGAACATGTGTAGACTACTTTTCTTGTGATCATTTCTTAAACAATAAGTAAAACAACTATTAACATAGCATTTACATAGTATTAAGTATTATAAGTAATCTAGGGATGATTTTATGTATATAGGAGGATATACATAGGTTTTATCCAAACACATGCCATTTTATAGAGGAACTTGAGTAATTGAGGATTTTGGAATCTGTGGGAGCCCTGGAACCAATCTCCCTAAGACACCTAAGGACAACTACTATGTGCCAACCGCTGTAATATTATATGTATAATTTTAAGAGGTGCTCAAACAGCTTTTGCTGAAAAGCACGGGCTCCTTATTCAGGCCTATGAATTAACTAAAAGCAGGCATCTCTCCACTTTGTATCTGTCTTTGCTCTATGCCATTCTCCCTGCAGTCATCTTGTAACCACCTTGTAATCAAGGAAGAACAGGAATGATCCTAACATCTTCACAACAAGGGACTGAAACACTAGACCCTCCTCTGGATGGATGACCTGCCAGTTGACAATGACTAGATAACAACTCCAGAACCTCTCCCAGAACATGGACTGAAATAATGACCAGCCAAACCATGCCTGTAACTGGGACTATTTAACTATGCCTACCTTTGTCCCTTGCCTCCAGTTCTTTATCTACTTAAACCTATAGCTCATGTTTATACTCTGAGGATGCCTAATGATGAGCTGAGTGCTAACTCTGTCTTTTCCATGGCATGTCCTGAGCCATGTAATAAATCTCCTTTCTCTCTGCCTTTACCATGCCTCTCTATTTGGCATTTAGGGCGTGAGTGACTAGACCTGGCATGTGAAATCCCAGGAGTTTGGGCCTTAGATTCAAAACTCCAGTTTCATTTTAACTTAGTTAATCTTCATAACAATCTCATTTTGCAAATTAGGAAACTGAAACATGGGAATATCTAACTTGATGGAGCTAGGACTTCGTGTAGGACAATCGGCTCCAGAGCCCATGAACCCTATGACTGTGCCATTCCTATCTGTAATATCTGTGCCCAGTTAGCAGTGTAAAGTGAGATGACACTTGCCAAGTAAGACCTCAAAAAAACATGAACTTCTCAGGAGATAACAGTGCAATATTCCACACCAGTCATTAAAGGAGAATTTTAATACACTTATCAAGGATTTAGCAAACAAGTGTAACTTATGAAAAATTTTTTATTTTATTTTAAATTTTTCCGAATAAAATTCTATACTAGAATTTTTAAATCATTGTGCTTCTAAATTATTTCAATTATTAATGTTTTCTGCATCTGTTTTTCTTCTCTTACTTTTCTTAGATCCAAGTTTGGAACATTGTGACATTAAATTAAAAACGCAAACACCACGCAGAATAGCCTGCTTGTCTATTTTGCATTTCACTTTTTAAGAAATGATAGTGCGATGTCTTTAAGTGTTCATAAAGAGAAACAAGCATCTAGACACAAGCTCACCTCAACATTTATGATTACTGAAAGGAAGAATTTCTCTCATGCTCTCCTTCATTTTTGTTTTTCTTGTTCAGCACTTAATATACATACACTTATTCAGAAAGAATAAGATGTTAAATTTGATGGTCTGCTCCTTATCCTGAACTACATTCTTTGTTATCATTGTAAAGGTCATACTAATAGTCAGGACCCATTTCCTAAAGAGCCTTTATTCTCCATGGGGACTTAGCATAAATATATCAATAACAATAATTCATGTTCAAATGCTCTATCAATGCAACTTGAAGATGAGGGTTGGTCCCAGTAATGATAACTCTTTTCACTATTTTGAGTAGAGATGCAGACAATAGATAGGCACAGAACACCCCCAATGACCTCTGACCTTCATGTTGAAGGTCACTGGGCTCCAAAACAAGAGACAAAACCCCTGTGGTTCTGAGTATCACAAAGAAACATTTCAAATTATAACCCAGCTTTTCTTTATGAGCCCACATGTTTTAAACTCTGATCTGATGTATGTTGAAAAGAAAAACACTTTTTTATTGACAGGTAAAGATTTCAAAATCTGAAAATAAATTCAGCAGTTGAAAAAACAAATATCTGAAATTCTACTTTCCCATGGTGACGTGGTATTTTAAGCCAAGCATTTTCTGTGAGAGCGTCCCACTGTTTGGATCAAAACAATAAAAACAAAAAGCCAAATGCTTAACAGCTCTACTAATATTTCTTATTCTTTTTTAAAGAATGGCTTGGAGACAACCTATGATAATCAAAAACTTCATGGTAGTCAGGCCACCTAAACATAACATTTCACTCTGCTAACATTCATAACCTTGCATAAACTCCCATTGCCTGGTCTAAATTAGTTTTACAGAGAAGAAACTAATACTGTATTAATCAATTTAAAATTTTTTCTCTCAGAAATATCCTAGAGTTCATTGTAATAGCTATCATTCAAATGTTTTCTTTTATAATACAAGATTATGGTATATCAATATAACAAACTCTTCCATGTAACTCAGTAATTCAAACTAAGACAAATTCTTACCTGTAGTAATATTCTTTACCATACAATGCCAAGATTAGCTGGGGCTCCTTAGTTCATTTTTTATATGTTAATGCCTTAAAGACTTCAGGGATGTTATACTCTGCATTGATTTTGGGGGCGGGGGTGCAAGAATGCAATGGTCTTGTATGGAAAAATAATCTGCCTCTTCTTTAACATAATGGCTTTAAATCTTATCTGATACTAAGCAGAAATTTAAGTGAAAGAGTTAAGTCAGGTAGGAAAAAAAGGAAGAAGTAGTAGTAGTTGCAAGCATAAAACAAACAGAATGGGGACATCAGCATGTGGCAACTCCAATATATCTAGTCTTTATCATTTAGTGGATATGTCATCCCTATTTTAGGGGAGGAGACAACTAGTCAATAAGAAGAAAAACTATTGATCTACTAACAACTTTAATACAACCTTGAAATAAATTCTCTTCAAAACCCAGAAGCCTGTCTCAGTATAACAGTTAACTTACTGACTCTCAGGCAAAACAAAAATCCTACCCTTAGGCAATTATCAGCATGATCCTTTATTTGAAGTCTTACAGGCTGTTCAAGGGAGATCCTAATAGTTTGACCAAAAGGAAACAACACATGAGTAGCTCAATATAGGCCAAGCAAAATGGAACCTCCCAGTATGAGAATATTAAATTATTATAGCTGCAACAGGGGGCACAATTGTTAGTGGCCCCCTCTTATTTATGGCCCTGCTCCTTTCTTCCCTGCAGTGAGTGTTCATTGTCATACCTAATATTAAAATGCTTTGATAATGATAAGATTGTCAAGATAATAGCAGGAAACTTTCAGTAGAGACTCGATTTTCAAAAGCCAGCTGTGTTCAACTCTGATTGATCTTTCTCAGAAGTTGTCTTCAAAAAAGAAATTTTTTTCCTATTTTAAAAACTAGAACAAAGCCCTTGCTATATGTAAATATACATGCCCAGTCTAAGTGTAGGAGTACAGATGTATGTCAGCAATTCAATACTATAAACAATCAAGAGAATGAATGCTACCAGACAGAAAACCAAAGGAAATTGGCTGCAAAAGGAATAGGGTGGACGAATGAAAAAGAATCTTAATCTAACATTCTATTTGGGTGGGAGTGTTTTCCTCCACCCGAAAGGCTTTAAGTGGATTCATGGAAGACCACAAGGTCTTAAATCAGAGAATGATCACCCATGTGGGCATTATTGATGGCACCTTGTTAGAAAAAGCAGTGTGGGCTTCTTTATTTCCCTTTCATTTTGTACGACGTTCCACTCAATAGACTCAGTGAGGTGGGGTGTAATGTGGTTTTTAGGAATAACACTAGTATTGTTAACATGTTCAATATCTGTACTTCTTAAGGTTGATTCAGAAAACCTTGTTCTTTTGTTCCAATAAAATAATGGTTTTAGGGAAACTACTGTTTTGCTTTCTTTTCTCAGTTAATGCTATTGGGTATACAGCCATTTTAGATAAAAAGTGCCAATGGATTGGAGAAAAGGCAGATGAAGACTAAAGTGGTGCAGGTGGCTGCTGATAAATATGGTATTGTAAATTGCTGCCCTGAGCCCTGTCAGAGTGTTCTGCGTATAGGTCACAGGGCTTGACAAATTTAGAAGTCGGTTTTAAATTATGATCTACATATAAGTAAGTCCTTATCCATGCCACCTGAAAGGATTTCTTGAGTCCTTTCTTGGTTAGAGACCAATGGACAGAATTTTATTCTCCTCTTACCCATAGACTCATGTTAGTGTATCCATTAGTAGCACTGCAATACAGGGTTGTTCCGGATACTTTATAGATTAACAGTGGTGGCCACTTCTTTAAGTAGGAATATGTTTTAAATTATATGAGAAGAATATATAAGTAAATATTTTTCTAACTGGGAATAAAAACACTATAAAAAATAAAGAACTGCGTAAATCTATTTTGCCATCATATGGTACCAGTAGATATGCTTCCTGATTCATCTCATTTGGCCACATTTGCTTGGTTGGTCTTTGTCCTCTAGTACTTCTTTTTCCCATTTTCATGAAATTAACTAGCAATTGTCTGTACATTTCTTCAAAGGTATTTTCTTTTCATATATTTACTCTACCTCTATGTTTTAGATTTCTCAAGGTCAAGTGCCATGCTTTTATTGACTTTTTATATCCCCACCAAGCAAGTCTCTCTCTGTTCAATGTGAATGTTTAGCAAAATAGTTGACAGTTTATAAAAGGAAAGAAAAGAGATCTAAGGAGGCTATAGAACAACTTCCTAATAGTGATCACTTTTGAAGTAGTAGAGTCAGAGGAGGGAAGCTTGTTGTATAATACTGAAGTATTTTGCATTTAATTATGATAATATATTCCTTTATGATAGAACATAACAAAATAACTCTTAGAGAAGGCCAGGCATGGTGGTATACATCTATAATCCCAGCACTCAGGAGGCTAAGGTAGGAGGATCATGATTTGGAGGCCACCAGACCCCCTGGGCTAAACAGTGAGAACATATGAGGGAAGGAGAGAGGGAGGACGGATGGAAGGAAGGATGGATGGAAGGAAGGAAGGAAGGAAGGATGGAGGGAAGGATAAAAGGAAGGACAAAAGGAAGGAAGGAAGGAAGGAAGACCTGAAGAGGCCATGCTCACCTTAGTCATCACACTTCAAACTTATTAATGAAGTGATGAGATAGGAGGGAGAGGAAAATGAAAAAAGAGTTACAGATCTTTTTTCAATGTGAGAAATGAGGAATATATACCTTAGTCCAAACCTTGATTTAAACTATGAAAGAGAGAAATGGTGCTTTCTTAAAAGAAAATGGAATGACACCTTACCATACTCCATCTACTAAAATCATCATTCATTTACTCAACATTTTTTCAAACATCTACTATATGCTAGTCATTCTTTCTAGGAATTGAGGATTAAGCAGTGATTAATACAGGAAAATATCACTGTCTGAAATTGAATTACACCGAGTTGAGAGAAATAGACACTAAGAACTAAAACATTTAATAAAACAAGGTATGGTGGTAAGTGTCTTAAAAAATAAGCAGAAAAGGGTAATTGGGAGTTTGGTGGGTAGGGAAGATGGTTGGAGCTCTGTGACTGCCAGGTCTTACCTCCTTATCACAAAGGTTGCTCTGAATTCCTATTTTAATACCAATAGGAGAAGGAAGAGGGCCAGATTAGAGACTGGAGTTATAAAGATGACAAATATACATCCAGTTACACACTGTGTAATTACACCTACAAATATACATTCCCAATTGATTCCAATTGCATTCATCCTATTGCTTTTGCCTTGGAGCCATGAAGAACCTGCTCTGCCAAACACTTTCTCCTCTTTAGTTATGGAATAATAGTGCTTTTCAAAAAAAAAAAAAACCAAGAACCTCTTGACACACTAGCACAATTTTCATGGAATTATAGCATAGTGAGGGCTCTTCATGACTCCATTTCCTCTATGCCTGAGATTGGTTTTAGTAATCAACTTCTAACCTAAAAAGGGTCTGAATGCCTTAAAAATTCTTACCACTAAGTGGGAATGGATCCAGGCTTTATGGGGCCTAAAGTTTATGTAATTTGGGAAAGAAAGACAAACTAAATTATGAACAAAAATTAGGCATGAAAGTGAATAAATTTTGATCTGAAAGAAATAAAAGCAATGTATTTAATCCACAAAGTTAACACACAGCACCAATGTCACAAAATCTGGAATAATCCATACTAGCTTCTCACTCTCTACATTTCAAATCTGCTTCTCTTGCACTATCCATATATTCCAAAGACAGACACCACAGAATACAGCCTCTGTCTCTGTTTCTTTTTATTAGAATGATGATAAGTAACATAGCATCAGAAGATGTTTCTATACCAAGACTTCCAGCAATTGTTTACCCTTTGAAGTAACTGTAAATCACATACCTATATCATTCCAAACCCAAACAAAGTATATCGCAAATCTAATTTCCCTAAGCCATATTCCAAATATCCTAAGGTCATCAAATACCATCCAATTAGAGAGGATGTAATAACCTGACAAGGTTTCCACATTTTGCAGATGAGAAACTGAGGCTCAGTTTTAACTGCACTAAGAAGGATAGAAACCTCAAGGCTGGAACTTTAACACTGATTATTTCATTATACTCAGAGATTTCTTTTCTTTTCTTTTCTTTTTTTTTTTTTTGACAGTACTAGAGATTAAATTCAGGGCCTCATGCTTACTAGGTAAGCATTCTACCACTTGAGCCACACTCCCAGTCTCTTTGCTTTTAGTTTGTTTTTCAGAAAGGGTCTTGTACTTTTGTCCCAGCTGGCCTCAACTAAGATCCTACTACCTCTGCCTCCCAAGTAGCTGGGATTATATGTGTATACCACTATGTCTGGCTTTAAGAGATGTTTTCTTAGTGAAACCTTCAAATAACCAGGAAACAACAGTAAGTATAGGAAGAAAACAAAAATTAAAGAGAGGAATATTACAAATTGAAGTATTTTGCTAACCACAAGCTAAAGCTAGAAACAAGTAGTCAAGGATAACACATAAACAAAGTATAAATTTTAAATATTACTGAATAGATTACAACCTCTATAATAATGCTTGGAAAGCAATCTATTCCAAAACAGAAAGGACAAAAAGTGAATTCAGCTCACCCAACATCTTTCTCCACCAAAAACTCCCAACCCCAAGTGATCACCCACTTTAACCTTTATTTTTTTTTATTTTTTTTTTATATTATTCATACGTGCATACAAGGCTTGGTTCATTTCTCCCCCCCTGCCTCCACCCCCTCCCTTACCACCCACTCCGCCCCCTCCCTCTCCCCCTCCTCAATACCCAGCAGAAACTATTTTGCCCTTATTTCTAATTTTGTTGTAGAGAGAGTATAAGCAATAACAGGAAGGAACAAGGGTTTTTGCTGGTGGAGATAAGGATAGCTATACAGGGCATTCACTCACATTCATTTCCTGTGCATGGGTGTTACCTTCTAGGTTAATTCTTCTTGAACTAACCTTTTCTCTAGTACCTGTTCCCCTTTTCCTATTGGCCTCAGTTGCTTTTAAGGTATCTGCTTTCTGCATTGAGGGCAACAAATGCTAGCTAATTTTTTAGGTGTCTTACCTATCCTCACCCCTCCCTTGTGTGCTCTCACTTTTATCATGTGCTCATAGTCCAATCCCCTTGTTGTGTTTACCCTTGATCTAATGTCCACATATGAGGGAGAACATATGATTTTTGGTCTTTTGGGCCAGGCTAACCTCACTCAGAATGATGTTCTCCAATTCCATCCATTTACCAGTGAATGATAACATTTTGTTCTTCTTCATGGCTGCATAGAATTCCATCGTGTATAGATACCACATTTTTTTAATCTATTCGTCAGTGGTGGGGCATTTTGGCTGTTTCCATAACTTGGCTATTGTGAATAGTACCGCAATAAACATGGATGTGCAGGTGCCTCTGGAGTAACAGTCTTTTGGGTATATCCCCAAGAGTGGTATTACTGGATCAAATGGTAGATCAATGTCTAGATTTTTAAGTAGCCTCCAAATTTTTTTCCAGAGTGGTTGTACTAGTCTACATTCCCACCAACAGTGTAAGAGGGTTCCTTTTTCCCCGCATCCTCACCAACACCTGTTGTTGGTGGTGTTGCTGATGATGGCTATTCTAACAGGGGTGAGGTGGAATCTTAGCGTGGTTTTAATTTGCATTTCCTTTATTGCTAGAGATGGTGAGCATTTTTTCATGTGTTTTCTGGCCATTTGAATTTCTTCTTTTGAGAAAGTTCTGTTTAGTTCACTTGCCCATTTCTTTATTGGTTCATTAGTTTTGGGAGAATTTAGTTTTTTAAGTTCCCTATATATTCTGGTTATCAGTCCTTTGTCTGATGTATAATTGGCAAATATTTTCTCCCACTCTGTGGGTGTTCTCTTCAGTTTAGAGACCATTTCTTTTGATGAACAGAAGCTTTTTAGCTTTATGAGGTCCCATTTATCTATGCTATCTCTTAGTTGCTGTGCTGCTGGGGTTTCATTGAGAAAGTTCTTACCTATACCTACTAACTCCAGAGTATTTCCTACTCTTTCCTGTATCAACTTAAGAGTTTGGGGTCTGATATTAAGGTCCTTGATCCATTTTGAGTTAATCTTGGTATAGGGTGATATACATGGATCTAGTTTCAGTTTTTTGCAGACTGCTAACTAGTTTTCCCAGCAGTTTTTGTTGAAGAGGCTGCTATTTCTCCATCGTATATTTTTAGCTCCTTTGTCAAAGATAAGTTGGTTATAGTTGTGTGGCTTCATATCTGGGTCCTCTATTCTGTTCCACTGGTCTTCATGTCTCTTTTTGTGCCAGTACCACGCTGTTTTTATTGTTATTGCTTTGTAATATAGTTTGAAGTCAGGTATTGTGATACCTCCTGCATTGTTCTTTTGACTGAGTATTGCCTTGGCTATTCGTGGCCTCTTGTGCACTTTAACCTTTAGACTCTATGCAACTTGAGACAGTTTTCCCTTTGCCACCCACTGAGTGGATCAGGCTGTTCCTCACTCTTCTAGCTTGTCAACTGAATGCATCTTGAATTTATATAGCAATGGCTTTTGTTCTTGAAATATAGTTATCTTATTAAAGACTCCATAAGAAACTCTATAGCAAGAAGCAAAAGGATTTTGGAAATAATCAGTCTGTCAAATAATATATATTGGGGCCCACTATTCTAAACTCCAGGATTATTTTTGGGAACAAGACAAGTAGACTGTACCCTCTAAGAATTTTTATTCTAAGGAGAAGTAGTCAGAAATTAATATCTATATTAATAAAGACAGAATTTTGAGATTGGCAGTTGCTATGAGCACAAAATAGAAGGAGGGGTGGGTGAGCATCTACAGTGTAGTAAAGGTGACATTTGAGTTGAGATCTGAATGATAAAAAGAAACCAGCCATAGGGAGACATAGAAGAAGAATTCTTAAGGAAAAAGTACACCATTGAAAAGTTTCTGAGGTGGAAATGAATTGAGATGTGCCATGTACACATGCAAGTATGAGAGTAAGTATGTTTCTGAGAAGGGTGTCATGTCTCCCCTCAGATCTTCAGAGATTTGTGACTTAAAGTGTTTAAGTCCAGCTGACTGTGAGTCAGATCAGTTAGCTAAAAGTATCTGAAAGCTACATCTCTACACAGCCAGTGTCTCAAGTTTACCAAGTATTGGAATGGTGTTGTCTTAAAAGTGGCTGGGTGAAGGGGATAAATGTTGAGTTGAACATGTAAGGGACAAGTCACCATCCAAATGCCATTAGTTTCCAAAGCAGGTTTGGGGTAGGTCATGACCATTCCTGCTATATACCTGATAGCCAAAGTTCTAATTAGTATGTGAAACAACTGATACTGTGGCACATCAAGATTTTCCTTAGAGACAATGAGGTTGATCCCTGAGTGATAACATTCTAAACAGTGTACAAAAGTGAGCATGCCTAACTGACTTCCTGTCTATACAAGGGAAGCTTTGACCACCAAGTCCCAAGTCTTGGGTGTTTCTCTGGAGGAAATGGAGTTGGGAGAAAAAAGGGAGCATTTCCCCACTTGTACCCCTAATCTCACTGTACCCCTTTCACTGTTGTTTTCCTGATTCAGCAATAAATTGAAATTATCAGCAATCTTAGACCAAATATAAGTCATCTTCATACTAGATCATCCATAGGGAACAGTCTGCCAGCCCCAGGAAGCTAGGCAGAACTACCCAGACATAACATTGGACCTATTTTTATCACAACTCAGTCCTAGTAAACATTTCATAAATGTCTAATTTCAAAAGCAAACTTTTGAACAGTTAAACATCCATAATTATCATTTCAAAAATTGTAGATAATCCTGAAAAATGTTGTCTTTGTTCACTTAGTAATTTATACAAAGAGAAAAAAAGGGAAAGTGACCTCCCCCCGTAAAAGAGGCCAAATACAAGAGGGACATATAGATTCCAGAAAATATGTACAAATATCTGTTTTTCTATGTATTACTAAACTTTTACAGCCTTCCCTTTACTGACCATTTTTTGACTACATGTTTAAAAGCTGAGAAAAAAATGAAGAATTTTCAAGTTCTCTAAAGGCCTCAACAATAACAAATCTTTTAGAACACCAAAAAAACTCATGTGATAAAAACTTAATTTAAAAAGGGTTAAAATATACTAACAGATAACTAACTGATTCAATCAATATAAATGACTTTAAATTTTGACTTTTTAAAAATGGCAGCACAGTATTCACTTCCAAAAAAAAATAAAGCTTTCTTGGCTAAATCTACAAAACCGTATTTGCTTACAGCTCAGGATGACTAGCTCTTGATGTTCTTACCTCTTAAAGACAAGGCTCCTTACTTCAAGAACTAAGAAACAAAATCCAAACAGACATGATGAGCATTTTTTTATACAGAACATTTTTAGCTTTGTATATAAATATGAGCTTCTCATCTTGGAATATATTTTTTTTTCTCTCAACTTGTTCAGTTTATAGCAAGGAACAAAACAGGGGGTCTGGTTTAGTAATGTGTAAAAGTATAAAGGAATATATTTAGCTGTGCCAAATCAAGCAGACATTCAGAGTCATATACATATCAAATCTTCTTATGGGAATACCAAACAGTGACATTTTCTATTAGCTTGTTTTCCTCCTTGGTTGAGCAGTTAGGAATCTCCATTCCCCAATAACCTACATTCAAATCCATGCTGGAAAGACTTCTTCCCCTGAAGGAAGTCTCCTTTCTCTCTCTGAAGTTCCTTCTGTAGATAACTGAGTTGAGGCTCAGAGAGGTGCAGTGTGGGACAGAGAAAGGGAAAAAACCCTTTCTTCACACTCGTGCTGCTCTGAATGCGGACCATCTGTGCCCCCAGCTGGAGCGCCAGCAATGGTCTGGCACTTGAACCACACCATATTTACAGATCTAAACACAAATGGCTACTGCCTGATTGTTTCATGATTCATTAGTCAGACAAGCTCTCCTCTCCCGCCAGCACAGCTGTTACAGAGTAAACCTTTGTCACTTAATAGGCCTGATTATTACTTTCCATCAAAGGTATTGATCTGTGTCACCTCTACTTAAGGGAATGGGGGAGAAGAAAAAAGTGGAATAAAAAGTACCAGGAAAACATGAGCATGAAGAAGATGGAGAGCAAGATGGGGACATTAGGCACATCATAGACACTGGCTTCCTCCCTTTCACTCTCCTTCATGCTCTGAATATCTGGATTCGTGTCTTCATTCTGTGACTGACTTTCTTGGGAAAAGGAGCAATACCTTACATGTTGCACAGCCCTGTGCCCCAGACCACTGCTGTCACACACTCTGACCATATAGATCATTGTTCAACCACAGGCACAGGGTAAAATGAATCAGAAATCTGTATCAATTAATAAACCAACGCAGTGTGCAGGGAAGTACAGACTCTGGAGGGAAATTTTATAGCTCCTTTAATTATCTCCTTTTGTTTCACAAATAAAGTGAAGCTATAACCCTGGGCTGCTAGGGAGCAGCCTGTGACACAGAGCACTAGTCCTGCTTGAGGGGTGCTCCTGTCCGGCTGCCAAGCCACCTGGTGAGGTCAAGGCTGGCTGGGGGTGTGGACACCAGCTTGGCACCCAAGCTAATGCCCCATGCTTTCCTTCTGTCTCATTCTGTCCTCACTCTTTTCTCTTTATCACTTTCCTCACTTTTCCTTTAGGAGGGAAAAAAAATTTTTTTTTAAATGAGAGGATTTTCTGGGAAGACAAAGAATGGCTATCAGAAATTAGACCACCTCAATAAAAAGTCCAGGTAAAGATTTCCATAACATCACTACCATAACAATTACTTGGAAAGTACAGAATTTTTAAGAGGCCAGTGATCATCTATGCAGCCCCTTGATTTGCCTACCAGAAAAACAAGCCCAGGAAGTCTATTGCTGTCACACAGTTTCTTAGGTGGTTTATCTGAGTTTAATGGAAAGTCTCTGGCTAACCAGTCCACAGCTCTTTTATTCTACCAAGCAGCTCTCCAAATTCACACTACAGTGGCCCTAATACTGTAGCTCCCAAAGTCTTACTTACAGAAGGTAAGATAAAAGAATAAGACCTTTGTTCATAGAATTAGCCTTATCATAGTCCTGCGTCAGTAGCTATATTCATATCACTATATAGAGTAGAATACTCTATATATGCATATATACGCATATGTGTGGATGTCACACAAGAAACTTTAGTGCATCCATGCATGCAAAATGCACCTTGCTCTTACAACCACTCAACAGCTCCACCCCTCTGAAATTCCAACATAGGTTGATTCTCTTTGTCACTGAAACACTTGCTGCAATTGTTATCCAAGTCTAGTATATTAATGAGACTATTACTTTCCCCAGAGCTCACCCTTCAGTTGTAAGCACATTGTCATTCTAGTTCACAAAAGGTCAGCAGTTTTGCTAAGTACTTTACTGCTTATTTTATGGTGCTCATCATAGGTGATAGATTGACAAGTTCAGACATTGGGATTTGCTATTTATGTGGCTGTCAACAAAACTGAGACACAAGGCTCACCCTGACAATTCAGCCCATTCAGAATTAAAGGAATGGTCAGAACACAGTTTGCTTAAGTTTCTGTCTCCAAAAACACTATTAGTGAGTGCAACATTGAGAAATAGCTGAATGGGTTGTGACCCTTGAGAGCTGAACAAACCCATTTCATACTTTTTTATTCTCAGTAGGCCCTTGGCCAATGGGAGGATGCTAATGGCTTGAGATCACTTTGGACTCAGCCCAGATTTTAATCAGCAAACTTGCAATGAAAGACTCCCCTTTCCCATTTCCATATCTATAGTCCTCCAGGTGGTTTGATTGTTCTACATGATATCCATGTCCAGGGCCATCTAGACTTCTCCCTTTCCCCTTTCCAAGTTCCAAAGTAGCAGTGGGATTCTTACTTTGTGGAGCAGAATATAAATAAGGTGTATAGTGTGTGCTTTATTAACCATCAAAACATTTTTTAACAGGAACTACATCCTTAATTCTTTCATCAAAATCGGAATTCAGATTTGGAAGCAAATGAAATCTTACTGATAGCCAATTTTCAGCTTTTGAGCTTTCCAAACCAGAGTTTCTTTTTGTAAGTTATGTCTATCAGACCAATATGATTTTACATAGGCACAGTTTGGCAAACAGGAACTCCACATAATACAGTACACTTGAAATTCATATAAAAAGAAAGCTGTCAGCAAATGGAAACTGGTTAAAATAAAGGGCATTTATTTGTTCTTAACAGGGGAGGGAAATCAGCTTATAGCCATAAAAAAGAAGCTGATTGGCAAGAACTCGTGTGGCTATGCCAAAGTGTTAAAAATACATTTCAATGTTTGCTCTATTTATATACCACTTAATCATTTAGCTTTAAATCGAAATATTTCTCCCAGCATATCAACAAAAACAGCCTTTCCTAGAAATCTATGTATGGTAACAAACATCATTTGGAAGTATCCTCTGAAAAAAACCTTCAAACTTTTAAAGACATCTGACTGATGATTTGTTATGCCTTAACAAATTTCCATAGAACAGGAAATATAGGCATACTATCTTCTTTGTAAGAGGTTACAGGTAGAGAAATATCATCAGGCAATATTTTGAAAGCTCCATATGTGGGGATCCTTCATCTGGAATGCAAAAGAGCTAGTATTTATAACTCCAAGAAGACCAACAAAATTGTATGCATACACACACACACACTACTAGAAAAACTGCATCCAAGGTCTTAACAAGGTCTTGTCTTTGGGACCTACATAAGGAAAAATATACCTCCAGCACTCACAGGGTCTAGAGGTAGCCATGCAAAACAGGCTTGAGCCTGAGTTCTACCTACTCAGAGTTAAAAAAAAAAAATACATGTGTAGTTATGTCATTTAAACAGTGTGCTCTAGCTAGGCATGGTGGTGTACTCCTGCAACCCCAGCACTAGGAAGGTTGTTAGAAGGATCATGAGTTTCCAGGTCAGCCTAAGCTTCACAGAAAAGCCCTTTCTCAAAAAAAAAAAACTCCTTTATAAATAGGCATAACACTTCTTCTTACATAGCTACACTACTTAGCTAAATATACATTGAACAGCTGGGACTAAAACCAAAAACTACATATAGCAGATTGCAACAAAAACCACAGTTGTATTTAGTTACCTACACATTTTAATTTGATGCATGCAACCAAAGCCAACAGTATTCAGAGTTAGATAATTATGTTTTCTTGCTCCTACAAATGTCAACACCAAAGTATATTCTGGAAAATGCCTTTTTCCTTAAGCATTTTTTCTTTATAGGATAAATGTACACAAAAAAATTTAAATGTAATATATTTATATTTCTTGTTGCTTTAAAAAGCCATCATAATGTATCCTAAGATGTTTCTAGTCATTAACATTGATATGGGTCTAGATTAAAAAATAATAAATGGGAACAAATCAAAAATAGCCAACATTACAACTCAATCATCAGAATGTCCTAAAAATTAAACTCTATTATCTGAATTTTACAGATAGTAAGCTGAGTCACAGAGACATTACATAATCTGTCCTATGATATAGCTGCTAAGTGGAGCTTCTGGGATTCAAATTCAGTCTGATTTCAAAGTCCATGCTCTTAAACTAAAAATTACAAATAAAGATGGAAAAAGGGAAGAAAGGAGGAGGGAAATGGGTGAGAAAAAAAAGAAAAAAGAATTTAAAAATTGAGACAAAGAGGGAAGAAAGGAAGGACAAAAATAAGGGAAGGAGAGAAAGATAAGGGAAATAAGTATTGCCTCTATAATGCAATGGGCAAATTTGAAAATTGCTCTTGAGAAATGGAAGAAAATCTTTTAAACAACTGGAATTGTTCTTTCTAGTTGTTTTTTGGTTTTGGTTTTGGTTTTTAAAGAAGGACAGGGATAAGGCTTGGTGCCAATTGATCCCTACTCTGGCTTAGTGGAGAAGAAAGGACTGGATTGTAGATTCAGTCTGTCTGTGCCAGCTCTTAAGGCTTCCCTTCTAGGAATGCATCCATCTTCCCCAGCTCAAATATTTCAAATACTGCTCCTCCCTGCTTTGGCTAGAGAAGATGTTGAGAGATAAGATGCACAGGAACCTAAAACCTGAATATTGTATGCATGGTCACTTGGCCACAGTGAGTGTTCACAGTCACATGCCAGGTTGTGGAGCCTGTCCTCTGGCCAGCAGCCCAGGCATTCAGCAAACAGACCATCACACAGCAGAAGCGGCAGGCATAGAAGCAGAAGGGATCTGTCCAGCAGAAGAAAGACCTTCTATATATCCATGGAAAAACAAAGATAAGAAGAATAGATGCCTACTGATGGTGGCAGCTGAGTGTGATGAGAGAAATCAATTGTAACTCAGAAGAAATGTGGATAAATATCTGCAAACACAGAATTACCATGTAACTCCCTCAGTGTAAGCCTAGAGGAGAAGCCACAAATATAAGCAGAGACATTAGTCATTGTTTTTTTGGACTCAGGCAGAGCAGGAAATGAAGGCTGTCAGATTGAAGGAGCTGAAGGTTTGTTCTATGATCTTTGTTATATTAGGCTCCTTTGGGGTAGTCTGGTTTGGAGTAAACAAAGACTCGATGGGCCGTGTGGACCTTCTTGAACCTTTTGCACATATGTTAGTACAGATCTCCCCTTCTCCAGCAGTACTGTGGTTTGAACTCAGGGCTCCATGCTAGTGAGGCAGGCACTCCACCACTTGAGCCACACTTCCAGCCCACTACAGATTTTGTAAAGTAAAAATTTCCAAGATACTATGACCTTCAACTTCTAGATAGAGCAGTGTTATTTTCACTGTCGTAAATCAATCAGAATGCTGAGTATAGTATTAAAAATTAATATGTTTAGTGAATTCTTACTCTGTATCTTTCAGATGGAGTACAAGTGCTTCATGTCTATTAATATTGATAATAATTCTCAGGGAAATGCTGCAACCCCCATTTTGAAGAACAGCAAAATGAGACTTTGAGAGGTTACAGAACCAGCAAAAAGGCACAGCCAAGAGTCCACCCCTGGTTGCATAGCCCTTTATGTTAAAGATATTGCCTTAAGAAATATCATTAGGAATATTAAAATAACTACTCCAGCAAACATCTTGAGGTTTACCTTCAGCACCACCCTGAGGTTTACCTTATCTAGGCCAGCCCTCATGACTGTTTCCATCTTCAACCCTGGAACTAGCAGGAGCATGACCAGAGCACAGCAGGAAGAATAGCGTGAATAGCCCTGGACACAATTGGCTAGAAACTGGGTTTGGGGACTGACTGTGGTTCTAAGTATCATTCACTTGTGCATATCCCCCTACTCCTGAATGCCAATTCCTGACTCTCAATAAAATGACGAAAAGATCTGACGTATTAGCCTCACCACTGAGTGACTAAATTAAAAATATGATGCATTTTGGAAATCAATTTTTTAAACCTCTCTCTACATGATACTCTCAGATTACAATTCGGGTTTATGCAGTGTCAGCCACTGAAACAAAGATCATTGTCTTCCTTTCTTCACTGCTTTCTTTCCTTCACTGCTTTTAGTCGTAAGAAACATTCTTCAAATACTAGAAACTGTATGGTATCTCTGAGCAAGATGATCATAAATTGAGTGGAAGCCCAGCTCTGGGGCAAAGACAGAAAAAGATCCCATAATTTCTGAGGTGCTTGTTCAGTGTAACTTACAAAGAACACAAAGGAATGGATAGCCCCTTATTTTCTAAATGCATGTTATTGGGATTAGCATGTGGTAGAGCCAGGAATACTAAATTCTATGACTTTCTGACTACATCACTATACAGAATATATCTATGAGGTATTAAAAAATGCCTATGCCTATCAAAATTCCATTTTTGCCTCCAATTGCAAAAGTATGTTCTCTCTTCCTAAAAAGCTGCAAAGTTAGGACCCTTAGTAATTCTTGTGGCTTTATATCTTTTGTGATATCTAAAAGTAGTTTTTGAAATTCTCAGATTACTACCAATGTAATTAGAATTTTTAAGAATTTAACTATTTAAGAATTCTTTTAAAAATCTGATAAAAATTATTAACCCTCCCCCCAGACACAGCACACACACACACACACACACACACACACACACACACACACACCCCATTGTCTGTGGAGATTGCTGATTCTCTGAAGTGCATCCATGGGCCCTTACTGGTTTATAGATCCCAAGATTAGAACTCCTAGAGCTCACATCTATTTGTGCAGGTTAAGATACTTCACACTGCCATACTCCATCAGAGGGAGATGTGGGGACTGAAATCCATGCCCCATTTCACTCACCAAGCCACATGATATCTTCACAGAGGAGACTGTCATTTTCTAATTTATACAAAGGGGCCAAATAGCTGGGGCTAGTTTACATCAGCTTTCAAGTTGAGTCCACTGTGTTAGTCTCCTTCCAACCCTGTGTTCAGTTGCAGTAACTGTAGTAGATTTAAATCAGCCATGGTGGGATTATATACACCACAGAAATTTACAAATGGTCTGTTTCCTACCAAGATAGCCAATTGCTGAAGATTTGACAGACACCACTGCATATGAGTTAGAAGAGTACTAACATACAGTACTGAGGAATACTGTCCTGTATGACGACAGAGTAAATAAAAAGCAGAAAATGATTTTAAACCAATATCCCAATTTCCTTGCAGCTTTTCCTAATTGCTTTTAGGTCAAGGACATATGAGCCCTGACTTGTTTTAAACACAGATTTAACAGTTAACATATGCTAGAAGAGGTATGCAGAGGGGGCTGTAGACAAATTGGTTCCCATTCAGTCCCAGATGGGTCTAAAGATAGCATCCAGACCTATAAACCTATGTTGTAAAGCACATGCAACACTGACAGCAATAACTGCCACAGGAATCATCGAGAAAGCAAAAACAAATGATGGTTGCATATAACTTTAAAGACTGGGATAAGGAGGCAGAACTATGTAGGAAAATAAAAGCTCATCACTTCTTAAGATGGCATGAAAGATCCACTCACAGCAGATATAAAGTGCTATGGACTGATGTCAGGTGTCTTCTGTAGGCTTTTTGAAGAACTGCTCTTTACAACTGAACTCTGTCTGAAGCTAAGATATTCTCTTAGCAAGAGGGGAAAAAGTCAAGTCAAACGATTGATTCCATTTTTGAATTACAGAGGGCTATTGATTTTTCATTAAGGTTCCTGTGCTGCTTTCAAAAGCAAGTAGAGAAGGGGGAAAGTAATTCATTGATCAGAGCAGAGGGCCATGTTCATTTATTGGCTTTCTGCCACATACAATTATTCCTGGTTCTAAATGTATATTGAAGTCAGTTTATTTTCATCATTGCTTCCTGTCATCAGAAATGTCTACCAGTAACTATTAGTTTAATCATCCTTTTCTCACAATGGTAATGAATGATAATATCCACTGTGATTCTGGACTTATGGATGTTAGACACTGGATTACACTGCTGTCCCTCACAAGGCTCTAGTTAAGGGCCTACCAATACTTTCATAGTCTAAAAGACATGGATGATTTGAGGATTCTTTAAAAATATATTTGAACTGTTGAGCAACCTGGTGGCTCACACCTACAACCCTAGCTACTTGGGAAGCTGAGATCTGGAGGGCGGAGGTTCCAGGCCAGACAGGGCAAATAGTTCACAAGACCACATCTCCAAAATAACCAGAGAAAAATGGACTATAGGTGTAGCTCAAGCAGTAGAGTGTTTGCTTTGCAAGCAAGAAGTCCTGAGTTCAAACCATGGCCCCACCAAAAAAAAACAAAACAAAACTTTCCTGGAAGATCCATGATTCATTGGCCTGTTAATGATGATCACTTCAGGGAATGCAAGAAACTCAACCAAATCAGGTTTCACATATCTTCACCAAGCCACTGAAACCCAATCTAGAGAACCATCATGCACATGCAAAATAAATCAGGTATTACACTCAGCATCCTATTTCTGCAGGTCTTGACTTCCCAACAAAGGTAAACAATGGAGACAAGGACTCATATCCTCTGTCTTCCAAACACTATTTATTTCACGATTTCATTCTGCCAATCTAATAATCTACCATCTCATTTCACATGATATTTTTAATACATAAAATCAAAAGCTGACATCAACTTTAATACCAAATCCTGAAAATGCTGATAATGATTTTTCCTTTCCCCCAGCTCCAAATAAGAACATATTTCCCACTAAATTCTGCCTCATACCAAGGTAGACTAGTACACTAGGTAGATATTAAATATCACAAGTACCTATTTACCTCCTAAAAGTTCCCAGTCATAATCCCTCCAGAACATCTGCCAAGAGGTTCACAAACATTAATGCTTCTGAAAGGATTTTCCAAATCCTATGGGAGGTGGGAAGAATTCTCCCATTTTATAGATGATTTGGCCAAGGCTGCATGAGAAATAACTTGCAGAGCCTAGACTCAGATTTAGGTCTTCTCACAGAGGAAGGCCCTTTCCACTACACTGCAGCTCCCTCTGGTGCTGAAATTAACAGTGGGACCTATTAAAAGTGATTACAGAAAAATTACAAATTGAGCTAGCAAATATAATAGAAAAAAAATCTCATTCAGAATAGCAATTAAAAATGTAAGAAATATATGGATAACTATGACAAAATGCATGTGACATAAGAATAAACAACATCACTAAAAAATGAATAAGATCTAACTAAATGAAAAGATACAAAATATTTTAAATGTGTGAACTGCTTCCAGTGGGACATTTTGGAAAAAGGATAATATTATTCTACAATTAATCTGAATGGATAGACAACACAAACAAACATAAACACAAGTATTTTGAAAACCAGATATAGTGGCACAGGCTTATAACTCCAGTTACTCAGGAGGCAGAGGTAGGAGAATAGTGAGTTCCAGGCCAACCCTATCACAAAAACAAAATAAAAGTGAGGAGGAGGCTATAGCCATGATTCAAGTAGAACATTTGCCTAGTAAGAGCAAGACCCTGTATTCAATCGCCCCAGTACTAAAAAGTTGAGGCTGGTCTGGGCTACAGCAAGACCATGTACCCCCCCCCAAAAAAAATCATGATACATTTTAGTCTACTGAGTTGGCAATAATCAGACTATAGTGAGATATATACTATCATATTAGTGATAAGAGAATAAATTGGTAAACTCTCCGAAAAGGAATATGCCATTATGTTTCTAAAGCCTTTAAAATATTAGACCATGTAGCCCAAAATTTTGACTATGCAAATGACCAGAGAGGTCTCCACATAAGAATTGGTAGAGAAATATTTATATTAGCCAAAAGAGAAATAATCTAAACAAAAATAAAACAATATTTTAATTGAGTACAACCATATGATAAAGTAACACACAGGCATAAAGGCATGTTTTACATGTACTTTAATAAGGAGAAATAAAAAGAGAAAAATATAATGGTTCCAAATTTGTAATAACCAAAAAAGCAATGGGAATGAGAAAACAGGGATGAAGGGTAGAACAACTTAAGATTTAAACCAACAAAATAAGACCCAGTGACTGAAGAGTGTATAGAAAT
Organism: Castor canadensis; assembly: GCF_047511655.1. Lineage (NCBI taxonomy): Eukaryota > Metazoa > Chordata > Mammalia > Rodentia > Castoridae > Castor > Castor canadensis. The sequence continues at coordinate 89,675,336 of NC_133394.1, forward strand.
AGGGTTGAGCCAAGGATTATTCCTAGTTCACTGGCTCAAGTGTAAGAGGAATAGGGGAAGCCACTGCCAAATGAGGTAACACGCAGAAAAAGTTCAAACTTGGCCTGGCTAGCTCAAATATAAACACAATATAAAGTATTCTGCTTTAAACCCAATTTCTAAAACATTTTTATTAGCACATGATACTTATACAGGGGGTTTTGTTATGACATTTCCATATATACATATATTATACCCTGGTTTATATATGCCTATATTATCATCCCCTCCATTATTCTACCTCCTATCCCATTTCCCTTTTTAAAATAACTTCAACAGGGTTCAATGTCCCATACTCAACCATGTATAGAAAACATACCAACCATATTCACTCTCCTTTAATTCCTCCTACCAAACCCAATTTTTAAAAATCCCATCAGGGTTTAGCCTGCACTACCTAATCAGGGAAATTTTAAGTATTGGAAAAATCTCATTGTGTTGTTTTTTTCTGACATCACAGACCATGTACAGCTTGTCAGTACTGAAATTATGCTCAATGTCAACCTACAGCTACATGGAGGTTAGATGACAGGAAGATAGCAAATGTATTACTACACTGAAAGCTCAAGTGGGAGTGGTTCTAAAATGCTTAGAAATCATGAAGAATGTACAAAAGATAAGTAAGCATCAACAATACACATAGCACACAACTGCACAGCAAGAGGGAAACTGTGTTTCTGCTTTTGTAAGTATGAGGGTTTTTTATTTTGTTTTGTTTTTCATTTTTTGGTTTTGAGAAACACCCCACCTTCTCTGTTTTGAGAACACTATTTCTATAGTTTTTGCCACCAAAGGTTTTAGAATACGAAGAATAGCATGCAAGAATATTATGCCTTATAATCTCCATAAAGCAATTAAGCAAAATAAGTATTTATACTAATAAGAACTTAAAGATTTACCACAGTTAATAGATTGGATAATCCATGTGCATGTAACTAAACTTGGAATTGAAGAGTGTATAACAATTTGTGTGCAATATCCATGCTTATAAAATTCCTCCAAACTTCTCTAAAAAAATTTCAACATAAACATTGCATAAATATACTTATGTCATATACTTATGACTCAGTGATATTAATGCTCCTTTTCCAAAAGAACATATTTGTAGTCTAGATAATGGTTTCTTTCTACATCCTATGTGATATTTTGTTTAATTAAGGTTAAAAAAATTCCATGAAAAAATTAGGTATTCCATTAAAAAGGAGGAAGAATGGCTCTAATTTTGAGATAGCAAAACTTCATGGGAAGAAGTCCAGCATGGAAGTCAGTCACAGCTTTCAGGAACACATTTAACTTCTCTGAGGTCCTATTCCACATCTGTAATATGAAGAAGAATAACTTGCCAGGGTTATTGTAAGAACTAGTGATGTAAAGCATCATCATTAAAATAATAGCTTTTTTTTTTTTTTTGTAGCACTGGGGTTTGAAGTTCGGGCTTCATGCTTTCTAGGCAGGTACTGTAGCACTTCAGCTCCTCCACTAGCCCTTTTTTGTGTTGGGTTTTTCAAGATAGGGCATGGTGAACTATTTGCCTGGGCTGGCTTTAAACCAGGATCTTCCTGATCTCTGCCTCCTAAGTAGCTAGGATTATAGGCATGACCTACCTGTACCTGGTTAATAGTTTACTATTTTATGTATTTTGCTTATTTAACTCTCAAAACAATTGTATTTTTTTTTCTCCATTTAAAATATCAGGCAACTGAGGCACAAAAAGGTCAATCAATTTTACCAAAGTCACATGCCTTCGCAGAGCAGAGATTCAGACCTGGGCACCCTGACTTCAGCATCTGAGTGCTCAGTCACTACACTACCATAAAAGTACCCTTTAAGTGGAAGCTTTCAGAAATAATAACAATTGCCATTGTTGTGCAGTTGTTATGACTTGTGTCAAAGTGCATCTTGTCAAAAGCTCCAAACTAGCTCATGTTCTCACAAGCAATACTATTTTATATTTATTTTCAACTTAGTGTTCTGAAAGAGGCACAGAACAGTTGGCGGGAGACAGCTCAAATGCCAGCACAGGGTTTACTCAGGAAGAAATGCTGAGGAGTGGAGTTTGTAGTTAACACCAGAACCCCACTGCCGCTTACAGACTTAGAGTGGTTTAGAAGGTTAGTGGAAGAAGTCCCAGGAAGGAATCTGGGTGGGAAAATCCTCAGTCAGACTTCTGACCTTCTCAACAATGGCTTAAGGGAGGGTCATTCTTTGAGGCTGAGTGGGAAGTTTCCAGTAAACCACCTGAGGGGGGGGGGGTGGTCCTGAAGTGGCCGACTTATGTTCACCCTAACAGATAGGACTTGAATATAATAAATGTGTTCACTTTTTAATATAACTTCCTAAGTGGTTAAAATTCTTACAAATACAAGTCCAAAAGTTACTGTACCTTTACAATTCTAGGTAAAAAAGAATGGCTGACGTAATTTGTGACACTACACATCAACATAAACCATCTGGCCACAATATATTACTGAGCAACCTTCACTCTACATATATCTTGATACAAGCAATACTTTTGACACCAATCACTTCCCGAGATAAAATACAATTTGTAGAGAAATAATTCCAAGATCACATAAAATGGCACCCTCCTACAAAAGAAGCATTCATATTCATACAAAAAAAATGGTCAGAGTGTATAACCAACCAAATACAAATAAATCTGTACTTCCCCCAAATTGCTACATTTAGTCTCATTTTCTAATATAAATATTAATTTCTCACCTATATCAGAAAGTGAGTATTGAGAACTGGTCAAATTACAAACCTCTGTAATGATATATTTCCCTTATGCTCTTTTTCTCTTGGGATTTAGTGGATTTTTTTTTTTGTCAAAGTAAAACATCTTTCTATAGATTGATTCTGCTTACTAGCAAGGAATAAATTGATTCCATATGTAATATATCTCCCTCCATCCCATTCTCCTTATCCAAAATCACTGCATGAATAATAGGTATCTGCTGCTTGTTATTCCATCTAAAAAGGCTTCCCATGACCAGCGCTTTAACACATCCCATTGATACATCAAGGCTGATGTATTTTCATCTTATATCGCATAACATTCAGCATGTGGCATATTTCAGACTTCCAAGAACACCACAAACCACAAAGGCACACATTGCTACCATCCAACCACTATCAAGAGAAAACACCTGCCGGGTGCTGGTGGTTCACACCTATATTCCTATCTACTCAGGAGACAGAGATCAGGAGGAGCGCAGTTCAAACCCAGCCTGGGCAAACAGTTTTCAAGACCCCCTTCTCGAGAAACCCTTGACCAAAAGGGCTGGTGGAGCAAAGTGAAGTTCAAGCCCCAGTACTGCAGAAAAAAAAAAAAAGAAAGAAAGAAAGAAAAGAAAAGAAAACACCTGGTGATAATTAGAAAAAAAAATTTTTTTAAATAGTGTAGATAGCAGTTAGCCATGAGTGATGGGTGAGACAGGAAAGATAGCTGAGGAGACAGGGAAATTATTTTAATACATATTTAGATGGAGTTGGACTCAAACATTAAAACTAGAAAGTAAAATTTAAAAGACAGAGTAACTACCCAACCCTTCCCATCTCCTTTTACATATTAAGTTATGAGAACAGGGCTATCTGCATCAGCCTTTGACTTTGAGATGTTAACAAGATCCAGGACTCCTTGGATTGGGTGGAGGGACAAAAAGAATGAAAGACATATCTAGGCAAATGGAAGCCCTAAAACACACCTTTTATCCCTGTGATTTGAGTAGGTCTGGAGGACATTTCCCTGTTTTAGTACCCCATGTTAGTCACCCAGATCCATTATCTTTGACCATCTGCATTCCTCCAGCTCTCTGAAAGTGTAAGACTAAGAGATAAGGACCACCATTTTGAGTTCTACTCTCATTTTCTACATGGGAAGCAGGACATGTTTCCTTTCCATTCCTCCCTCCCCCTCCACACACACACCTTTTATCCTATTGTACTAAATTCCTTTTCTGATAAACTTTACTATTGTTTTCGCATTTTTGAATCTTGACAGATTTCTTCTCTTGCCAGATGCAAGAACCAAGGCATTTACTAGCACTAAACTTCGTGGTAGCAATAGGAAATGCTCTTGGCATAGGTTTAAATCATAATATAGTTCCTTTAAGGTTAAAAAAATTCTATAAGAAATCATGACTTTGAGATATTCTGATAGTATTCCCTCTTTTATGTTTCCCTTAAATTGGGACAATAACTTTCATTTTGAGGTGGCATAACTTAGTGAAATGGATCAGGCCTGGGACCCAACCAGACATAACACAACTGCTAGGTAGCAGTTAACTATGAGTGATGGTGTTACTGGAAAAATAGTTTTGATAATTAACCTGTGTTCTTGCATCTGGCAAGAGAAGAACTCAAGCAATATGCAAAAATTATAATAAAAGTAATAGTGACAATTTATTAGGCAAAGAATACACTTTCAGCAGACTGAAAGCAGGTTGCCTCAAGGGAGAGTGCAATAGGAGGTCAAGTTTAGATCCTTTTGGCCACTGGGGTTATGTTCTGAGTTTGGGTCATTGTCTTGTTAAGAGAGACATTGTGTAATCTGTTAGTCCCTGCTCTAACTGATAAAGAATTTGTGTTTGAAATTCCTAACCTTTGCTCTATCTAGCTCTTAGATTTGGGTTTTTGTTTTGTTAAATTTACTTGTGAAAACCTCTCTGTGCTAGACTTAGTTGATATTTAGGATGTGGATGAAAGTGTGAAGCCTACTGTTTCCACAAGCTCTCTCATTCTTAAGAGCATGTGGATAGACAGACCCAAATCAACTCTGACCATACCACTTGCTATGATTTACAGTAGCAAACAACAATTGTGCATTTGAAGTCAGTGAATATTAAGAGAAGTATGCAATCAACAAAAGGAAATCTGTATTTAACCTTTATGGAAATTAGGAGTTGTTCTTAGTATTCCTTTAGGCTTTGCCTAGAAAGAATCCATATTGATTCACATAATTTTCTCAGAAAAAGAAAGTAACCAGCATAGAATATTATTTACAATCCAACCAATGAAAGAAAAATAAGAGACTGGAAGTAAGGATAGTTACATACAATCACAATGTCTGGCTTTATGACTAGTTTATGGTGCATAACTACTCTCTTAAATAATTTTTTTAAACAAAAATCTTTGGACTTGTATAGTAAAGATGTAACTACTTTTGTCCTTGTTTCTGAGAAAGAGACTAAATTCTTGAAATTTTCTGAGTAATGAAGTGTCATTTTTATTCACAAGCCTCTTGGATTACACCTGACTTTATGCTAATGAAGTGACCCACAGTGGATCCCCTAACTAGTCTTAGGATGCAGGCTCATCATGTTACTGGAAAACTGAGGCTTTGTGCCTTGTGAAATCTGCACAACTTCTTGACATTTAGAGAGGAGAATAAGATCAGAGGTTAAGTTAAATTACTTGGACATTCAATCAGCCACACCTACATAATAAAATTCCAACAGAAACTCAACCATGGAAGCTTGAGGAAGCTGCACACCAATGAGCCATGAGTTTGATACACAGTGAGCCCATAGGGAGAGAACACAAACTCTGAGTTCAGCACCCTCCCATACTTTGTGCTTCTTGTTACTGATCAACCAGCCACACTCTTATTCAATATAGTACTGGAATTCCTAGCCAGAGCAATAAGGTAAGAGAAAGAAAAAAAGGGATTCAAACAGGGAAAAAAGAAGTCAAATTATTCCTATTTGCATATGGTATGATCCTATACTTAAAAGACCTCAAATATTTCACCAAAAATCTTCTACATCTGATAAACGTTTTCAGCAATATAGCAGAATATAAAATTAATATACAAAAATCATTAGCTCTTTTCATACCTACAATGAACAGGCTAGAAAAGAAATAAGGAAAATAAATCCTCAAAAAAAAAAAAAAAACCTAGGAATAAATTTAACTAACCTCCACAAGGAAAACTATAAAACTTTGAAGAAAGAAATTGAAGAAGATACCGAAAGATGGAAAGACCTCCCATATTCATGAACTAGCAGAATTGATATTGTGAAAATGGCTATCCTACTGAAAATCTACAGATTTGATGTAATCCCCATCAAAATTCAAATGTCATTCTTTTACTAAATTCTTTTGATCAATTCAGATAAAAGTCATGACTAGGCAAAGCACAGCTCCCTTAGTGCAAGCAGCCTTGACCTTGAGTGCGAGAAGCCCTCCATTCTTAGTGTTAGCAGGTCTCTCCACTGCTATTTTAGCAGCAGGAGATAAAATCTCTTCCTACAGCTCTCCTAGTAGCTCTCTGCAGCTCTCTGGCTGCTAGCTGTCTCAGGCCTAGCAGTCCATGGTATCATCAGCTCTTAGTACAACCAGCTCACCCTGCTCTATTTGAAATAGAAACCATAAGTAAGTAAAATAAAATCATCCAAAAAAGATTTTATTAGGATTTATGCTGTAGTATAGTGAGGAACATGGGTTGGAGGCTTTCCCAGACTGTCCTGACAAGGATGAGAGGATGACTACTATTCAGACAAAAAGGGAAGGCACATATATGTGCATACGCTCCAACTTCTAAGCTTCTGCTATATTATTATAGTCATTTTAGATTATATGAGCAATACCTCTGTAAGTCAGTAAGGAATAATCTTGCTTTATTAATCCTATTTCAAAATGAGTTTAAAATCAAGATTTTAATGTAAAATAGGTATAAGCCTGCTATTTTAAAGATGCTTCCTCAGGCCAGGTTGGTAGCATATGCCTGAACAGCAGCTACTGAGGTGGCAGAAATAGGAGGTTCAAGTGTTAGTGTATACCTGTAATTCTAATTATGCAGAGGCAGATGTAAGAGATGGTGCAACACCAGCCCCAGAGAAAAGCTTAAGACCCTATCTTAAAAAGAAATTGAAGCAAAGAGTCGCTCCAGTGGTAGAGCATATGCCTAGCAAGTGCTAGACCTTGAGTTCAAACCTAGTACCACCAAAATAAATAAATAAATAAATAAATAAATAAAATGTTTTCCAATGGTACTATCTGTATACATCTGAAAACTAAGTCTTATTGTAAAGTACATTTAAAATATGATAATTTGTAGGCAGGTGTATGAATCAAGTGGTACAGCGCTTGTCTAGTAAACACATGGCACTAGATTCAATCCCTAGTAGTGGAAAATAAAAGGCTTGATCATCTGTAAATGTGTGTTCTTGATTGGCAAACAAGCAATAATTCTTACATTCTGTATCCAATGTCTGCAGTTCTATGGTATGTGCCTAAGGGCCATTCTTTCTAAATCATGTTTGTTGCTCAATATTGGTAAAAGGGGCCTTTTTGTACATTGACTTTAGTTCCATCTGTTACCCCTACCCCAGTGTGAGATCACACTGACCACCAGGACACCTGCCATAAGAACTGAGACACCTGCCACAAGGGACTAGAACACAGACTAACTAGTCAGCCTTGCCTTCAGAGAAAAGGTTCTTTCAAAGACAAGAAAGGAAAAAAGTCAAGATCGAAATGCAGTCATTTTTATCAGTCCTCCCATAGAAAACAAGCAGAGCCATAAGTAGTCATAAGAGGTTTTTTTATGCATGTTTCCTAGAATTTCACTAGGCAGAATGATCTTGGCTCATGGTATTTTTCTTTTTTACAAATATGTTTCAGATGCCCTTGATGGAATCTACACACCAATCCAGCAATACATGGAACAGCAACTAAATCCCTTTAAGACTGAGGAATGGACAAGAAAAATGAGAATTATAATGAAGGCCCCTAGGAATTAGGATTCTTATAGGAAATACCATGCTGGGAGTGAAGGTGGACCTCCTCCAGGAGCCCTGAGGCTAGCAGACTCACCTTCCAGGAGAAAGTTATCTCCATATGCATGGTTACTCCTTTTGTTTCATCTTTTCTGTCAGTTTTGACAATGTTACAAGCCAGGTGGAGAAAGATTCAGAATCTCTTCCCCACTTTTGGCCAAAACTGTAAATAAATTCATTTCTTTTTTATTTCTCTATTATATTGTTTTCTCTTGATGTGTGGGTGAGCATTTAGACCCCTAGCCAGGGCTTGTGTAAGAGTCAGCCGCTTTTGGGTGGCTAATGTCAATTGTATTACCATACCATCACTGAAAAGAAGGAGGCCTCTGGCAAGAATACAAACGCCTAGAGTTTTTGCCCAAACTGGTTAAGGAAAATCCAAAGACAGTGTGTTGACTGTCACAGTTTTGTAACCAGAGTTCTAGCCCACAGGCCTGACTGCAGGGGTTCCATATGTCAGGTCCAGCCACTCAACTCAATATGACAAATGTATAGACTAGTAATGATGAAAGTCAGAGAAAAGGAAATTTATTAACATAGCACTGTATACTGAGGGAAGAGACAAAGTAGACACTTCAGCCCATCTTTTGGGTACAAACATGAGCTTTAGTTTTAAATATAGAAAGAACTGGGGCAGAGAGAGAAAGGTATGAATAGTTAAGTATTCCCAGGCAAAGTGTGGCCAAGTTGATAATTATCTCAGTTCTGGTTGTGTAAGAAATTCCAGAGAGGTTATCACTATCATCACTTGAGGGGACCAGCCTGGTTCCTGTAGGTAACTGACCTCATTTTGAGGGTGGCTGTCCTGTGAGGCTTTGCTATTCTTTTCCTTGGGAATAGTTTCAGCTTTCGTCATAAATATATTATCCATCAGTCCTGTCCTTCCTGGAACCCAAGGTAATTACATGTGAGAGAGACTCAGAGTAAAGAAGGTAGATACAATGGAGACAAGGATGTTAACCTTTTCTCATGCTTTGTTATTTTGTGGGCCTAAGTCAGGGGCAGTTTCTAAGTATATTATATAACTGGAAAACTTCAGAGGAAAAATTAAAATCTACTCTTCAAAGCTGTACTTGAGGACAGATGCCTCAACACTCACCATGGGATTGTTCATGTTTCTATTAATCTAGATCCAGTTTTAATAATAATAATAAAAATACCTGGGCAATGCTCCTACAGCAGATGTGATTCTTACCTCTAAAGAATATTATATACTACTTCTGAAGAAATTTGCAAATAAGTAAACTTTTCATCTTTACATTTCATAAAATACTAACAAGGGTGTCGTACTAGCTATCTATTACCTAGAATTTTGGGGACATATCAACTTGAGTTTATTTTATAGACATTTGTACTACTAAATTCATTTTAAATGCCATAATATAAAATATATCTGTATATCTGTATCACAGATGAATTCCAAACATAAGTCGAATTTATGAACGATAGTCCTTTACAGTTCATGTAATGCCTTACTAGGGTTATACACAATACAAATAAGAATGCAAATAAAATGAATGCTTTCATAATTTAACCTTCTCCAGTTATGCTTTCATTCATGTCTTATTTTTTTTTCTACTCACTGTTTCTGAAAGTTAAAGTATATTAAAAACTAAAATTATAGTGTAATGTTACATTGAATCATAATGTAAAGCTATCTACTTAATTCTTAAATACAGTTAGTACTAAACTCTCTGTGTCATTAGAGATTACTCAATTTATTTTGCCTTATGTTTCTTTTAGGTAAAAATTTCCTTAATTTTGCATTCTTGGTTATTATGAAAGTTTATTTTCATTGTAAAAATACAAATATATAAATGTTCTTTGATAAGAGAATCAAAGGATTATAAAAATGGAAGAAATATTAGAAACAAAAGAAAATTAAGTGATTTACTTAAAGTCATACCATTAGTAAGGCTAATAAGTGCCACAATCCAGAAATTTTGTTGCATTATTTGGGTTAGTTCTACTCCATTACTTCTACTTCCATCACTAGCTGTTGTAATCAGTGATTTTAAAGGATATTTAGAAGAAAACAATTACAGAATATGTAAGCAATGAAATCTTGTCTCATGGAATATTTAACTTTGATCATTTCAAATATCATGTTGAGGAAACTAATTCTTAGGGCTAACATAAGGGCAGCCGTGTTAGGAGCAGACCTCTACCCTCTCCCGGGTGGCTTACTGGAAACCCCCACCCAGCCCTAAAGAAGGACAAACATTTGCCTTTAGCCATTATCACTGGGGACCAAGGGCAGTTGAACAGATGAGTGACCTAACCACAGCTTCTCTTCCTTAGTTGCCCAGCGATGGCATTCCTTAGCAGACCACAAGAAAATTTTCCCACCCAGCAAACTTCTTAGTACTTTTCCACCATCTCCCCCAATATCTACCCCTAGTCTTCTGCTAGAGACCCACCTCTATATTTCTAGCTTTTCAAAGTAAATATGAGCATCGAAACATGGGAAACAGGTTAGACCAGTTTACAGACATATGTGTAACAGGATATACCAGAAGCTAAATACAAATTAAATGGATGCTCAGAGTTCAAAACAATATTGCCACATCTTTTTTGAGGATCTGAGTAATTTTTAAAATATGAAAAAGTGCCAAAACAGAGTAATTGTAGTACCTGTACAAAATCTACACTTTAAACAAATGAACAGGTTTAGCAGAATAACATACAATGGGATATAACTGGGTTACTCACCAGATAATTACAGTATTTAAAGACACAATATAAGGACTAGGGACATGGCTGGAGCACCTGCCTAGTAGCAAGCCATGAAGCTCAGATTTCAAACCCCAGTACCTCCCAAAATAGCGAAGACATGACATACAATATAGGTGTGGAGGTATGGCAATGAAACAAAAGGCTAAGGTTTTGTGATGAACACCTATCAATCCTGCTAGCATATCTCTCTGAATGAATATAAACTGATTGTTGAGAAGTCTAAAGGGCCTTTCATGCATGTGAGATCTAAGCCCAGAATACCCCTTCCCTACCACTTTGATAGGTTTGGAGCTACATTTACCTTCTCAAGGGGTTACAATGAGACCCTACAACAAACTTCTCTTGGTGTCTCAACAGAAGTTAATATGTCCATCTAGCAACAAGTGCTTAAGGACCATACTGAAATGTTACAAATTTAGTTTGTTTCATAATCCTACTTTGTTCTAGAAAATGGGTTAATTTTAATATTCAAATATCCAGTATAATCATTCTAACATTATAGTATCAAGGTCTTAATTAAACTCGGTCACTATGTCCACTGGCAAGCAAAGATGAAAGAGATTCAACAAATTACATGCCAATGTAGATAAATGGCTAATATATTATAAAGAAAATAGAAAAAAAAGTGCAAAAGGATAAAAGTGGGATTGGTAAAGTGGCTCAAGTGGTAGAGTCCTTGACTAGCAAGCTCAAAGTTCTAAGTTCAAACCCTCAAACCCCAATACAGAGAGAGAGAGAGACAGAGAAAGAGAGAGAGACAGAGACAGAGAGACAGAGAATGATTGAAAAGGAGAGGCCAAAACAAAAACAGTGAGTAGTGCATTTGTTTGATACAGGGAGTCAAATGAAATAATTTATGCCTAAACTTATGGATCATTTAGAGTACAAAACTTGAAAAGCTCATATTAGATATGAGCAGTGTGATTTGGTAAAGAATGTGATTGTCTCTAAGTAGCAGTGTGACCTAAGATGAGTCACTTAACCTTGACCTCAGTTTCATTTTTAAAATAAAGGCCGTAGATTGTATCCTTTGAAATCTAACATGGTATGATTTCATTTCTTTTTTTTGCTGTGTAGCAACTGTAATCAAATGGACAGAAAAGAAATTAGGATAATTAAATTAATAAAGTTAAAATGAAATTGAAGATTTAAAAGCCCCTAAAAATTGTATTGCATGTTTTTAAAAGTTAGGTATTATTATCTCCATTATTAATACAAAGTATCTGATGTAGAAATTTTAAAATAAAAAGCACTATAGATAAAATTTTCCAAAATTTCTCAACATGAGGCGATGTAGCTATTTAGCCAAGTACCAAATTTGAAATATACTTTATCAAGTCCCTACTTAGGGTTATTTTGAAGTTCCATAAGGGAGTAATAAGTGACATGTTTATGTTTACCTTTTCAACTTGATTATAATCATTTTCAGAGTAGAAATTATGTCATACATCTATATATTCATACAACAAATACCATGTGTGAAAATACAGAGGAAAACTACTTATAAGTCACAAAGAGCTATATTGACTTTATAGTGTTTATAAGTTATAAAGGACAATATACACTGCCTTGTAAAGTACAAAGAACAAAAAGAGAAGAAGTAGGTGCTCAATAAATACTAGATAAATTTAAATTGTTGGAACCAAAGATCAGGGTCAGACAGGTATGAACAACATAACAATGAGACCATTAAGGAGTCCCTCTCACAGGGATTGTAACGAATATTCACTTGCCAAAGATGTCTGAGTGGATAATTCTGATACTACTGATAACGATAAAGAGAAAATTTCTTCATGAAAAACATGGAAAGAAGAGAAAATATATACTGTGCAAGATGGCTAAAAAAACAGCTGTTCTTTAATTTATTAATTAATTCCTCTGTGCTTTTGTAAAATGTATATAAATAAAATAACGAAAATATGATTCATTTATGAGAGCACATTACATAATCTTGCTCTCTGTCATTATATCATCATTATGGTGATGTAAACTTGAATTGTTTGGCTCCTTGCCAACAAAAATTTCAGACAGGAAAAAATGTAACAGAATCAAGACTTTTAAAAGCAAACGAAAACTTTTTCTGATTTATACAAATTCAGTCTCTAATCCTCTTCTTGCAGTAGTCTTTGATTATACAATTTGGTGAAATTTATGGAAATCTTGTTGGTGCTATCAAACTCCTCCCACAACATTTTAATTACTATAAATTTGAATCCCCTCCTATAATATGCATGTAAATCCTTCTGAGTCCTTTAATTAATAGCAGTTATTGATTTATTTTTTCCTATCACTGTTAATTTTTAATCTTGCTATTTCTACTGCCGAAACATCTTTTAAACAGAAAAGTTAAAGACAAAAGAAAAAGTGCAGGTGGCTATAAGACAATACTATAAATGACTCAGGCTAGGCATGATTAAGCCTGTAATCTCAGCATTACAGAAGTTGAGGCAGGAGAAATCAGTAGTAAAATTTGACACATTTAACAATTTCACAATAATTCTAATCTTTTTCCATTTGCTTTATTGGGCATAGTTGGGTATCCAAAGCAACTGCCTAACAAAATGTCTGCTATAGTTAGACAATAGTAAGTTACCCTGTCATTAGGAGATATAGGATCTCACTATGCTTAATTGGGAATGCCTCCCTTTGATCTGTTTCCTACATGAGAGAAAGCAATGTGCATTAGGGGAAAAGTTCAAAATGTCAACTGGTAGAATCCACACAAGACCTGTGTAATGGCAATCTATTCATCATCAACCACTTCTTCATGATGACTTTGTCAACTGTGTGTTCATTAGCTTCCCATATACAAACACTGCAGACAGATACCAAATCATAATCAATGCCAGCTGCTACAGGATGGGAGGGGCAATGCCTATTAAGACCTCAAAATAAAAAAAAGGAATGAAAAAAATATAAAATGTTAAAATCTCAGCTTTTCTTTCAGATAGATTTTCAAGTTCCACAATCCCAAAATATCATGTTAAGTGTTTGACAAATTGTTACAGTAATTTATTTTTACTATTGTGCTCCTGAACCATGTATTAATGCTGTTTACCCCATTTCCATCATCGTCATCATATTTACAGAAACCACTGAAAGAAACTCAAATGGAAATAGTGCTTACAAAAACCAATCAATTTAGAAAATGTACCCTTTAATATTATGTTATAAACTGGTTTGGGATAATTTTTTGTTTTGAGACAGACTCTTACTATGTAGCCCAGGCTGGCCTTGAACTCATGATCCTCCTGCCTTAGCCTCTTGAGTCCTGGGATTACACTTGGGGTGGAGGGATTATTTTTAGTGGAAACTCCCACAATGCATTTAATGTAGGATTTTGCTTGAAAAAGATTTTAATTGTTAACTTTTTAGAAAACATATTTACTACTACTAAAACCTACATTATTAAAATTCATAATTTAGTCATATTATCTGCAAACCTACAGATAATTAGTCCAGTCATTGGTCACACCCAGGTCCTGTCCACCATAGTAACCAATCCTTCATGATGACTTCATCAACTGCATGTTGATTAGTTTCTCACGCACAAACACTGTAGACAGACACCAAATCATAATAAATGACAGCTGCTACAGGATGGGAGGGGCAATGCAAACAAGATCTCAAAATAATTGTGGAGTATGATCTTTATCTTCTCCTACTAACACCCTCAAACAACTAAGTTAATGTTACTTCTCCTTCTGTGGTAAATACTCAGAAATAAAAGCAACATTTACTAAATATCAAAACATAAATTAAAAAGAAGCTCTAGAAGCATGAATTGTACAAAAATCCTGAATATTGTAGTGGTGGCCACATTTTATTAAGCTCTCAGAATTGCCATTCTATTTCTCCTTTATTTTTAGGCTATAGAAACAGGCATATATTTCCTCAATGAGAGGACAAACAGACAGATCTTATTATCTAAGACTAAAGGAAAAGGTGTTTACTTCCTCCATAATGGTATTGTTTCATACTATTTAAAATTACAATTCACCTTTGGCATCAGCTGACCTGATAAACTCAAAACATAATGTATTCTTCTACTTTTTTCAGCAAAACCTTCTTCTTCTAAAGATGAAGACTAAAATACATACATTCCCCAGAGTCGTTTCATTAAACATACCCCACCTGTTCCCTATATTATGTAGGTTGCCACATAAGCCAAATAACCTTAAGCAAAATCTGCATCTGAATTCAACTGAAAAACACAGTGGTTAAGAACACAGACTTTGAGATCAGAGACCTTGGTTCCAAAGTGTACCTCAGCCTTTCATTAACTGGGTAAATTATTAACTATGTTAAGCCTCAGTTTTCTCATATATAATAATGAAATGATAAAATTGTTATTGTGAAGATTAAGTGGCATAATATATGAAAGTTGTTAGCATTTCATTTCTGGACCTCTAGAAGACAATGCTCCTATTCACAACAGGGGCTTTTGTACAAGGTTTATTTGTTATAGTTGCTTTATTGTCACGTTTTTGTGCTGATATATGGAAATACATATTTAACTCTACCTTTTCTATCCTCTTTCACCTTTCTCTTTCACTCATCCAGTTTTTTCCTTCTCTTCCTTGGTGTTTTCACACCCACTTCCATATCTATCTCTCCCAAGTGAGAGTAGACAAAGGAAAACGAGGAGGAAAGATGGTAGAAAAGTGTTAGAATTTGAAGGAATAGTCAGTTCATTCCCCATTCCTCTTCCTTACATCTACCCCACATGTTCACACACTTAGCATTTGGCTGTAATTAACTCAAACAACAGACTGGCATAAGATGTTAAACTACACTGGCCCATACAGCAAAGTGACCAAATGTGATATAGACTAATTTTGCATCTATATACGTTAGCAGACCCAACTACCTTTGGCTCTACTGCCTTTTACCTTTAGCAAGAAAACTTTCTCAAAATGAAATAACTCAATGAGAAAAATCACTTTTTAGGTATCACATGAACTAAATCTTGTTGTGATTACATAAAGTATTAAGGCAAATATAAATATTCAAGAAATTAAATCACTGGCCCTCTATAGATTTCATATGTAAACATAATAAAAATTTGTACTTTCTTAGAATATAGGAAAGAAATCATAGAAAATGGCCAACTGGCTAGTCACACAAACAGCAACTGTATTTGATTTTGAAATAACTCTTACTTCAGAATATAACACATATGTATCTACATGCACCTATCTTCTCAAATATTAGGATAAAATAAAGATTAGAATTTTATAATAGAAATATTCTGTACAGCAATAAGAAAATAGTTCAATTCTCAAAATTTGTATGAACTTTTTCTTAATTTATAGGCATATTCAATTATACATTTAAAAATACCAGCTATAAAAATATTTTGAATATTTTTCAAAAAAACTTAAAGTGTAAAATCTAAGTCACCTAGACTCCTTCAAAACTAAAAATGTAAATAATCTGATCAATTTCTTTTGCTAATACCATACATTCTAGTAGAGAAAAATTTTTGTTTGAGTTCAGGCCATTGACATGTGGGGGTAATCGTTTTTAATCGCATCTTCACTTTTCCCTTCGAGAAATACAGCTAGTATCTTAAAATAACCTGACTCAGAAAACTTTATCCATTATGGTTCTAACAAAGTATTAACAGGTTAGTATTTTTTCTCTTGAAAGGTGCACACAAAAGTAACTATAACAAATTACATAATAAGAGTTTAATAAAGTTGATACTACATTTCTGTTGATTAGGATACTTTGGATAACAACAATGATATCATACTCTGTGGATGAATGGAAAACTTGATTTAACACTTATGCTTCCCTATTTTCTTTCCTATTTGGTAGATGAAAACTTGAACTCTATTTCCAGCTTTGTCTGTTATGTGGACCAAGTCTCTTTTGTTCCTCCACTTTTTATCTGTAAAATGGATAAAATACCTTTTCCATATCTATCACAAAATTGTGAATCTCAATTCGGCTTGAAAAAAAGTCTAAAGGAGCAGAAGAACTTTAACTATTGTGTATATTCAACAAAATCATCATGGGGACATATACTTACTGAGAACCAAACATAAAAGCACTGTACTCACATTTCCATGTATCAAGGAACATACATTTCTCAAGATCTATAGTTTTACAATGGTACTCCCTTTCTTTAATTCCTTTTGTAACACCAGATTATTTTATTGAAGCTGAATGTATAAGGCACATTCTTTCTTTAACTTTCTTATATATGGATACCTTTGTTCTTCTACCAAATAATAAGCTCCATTTTATATGCACCATACTCTTTAGACCCTCACATACCGCCTGTGTTAGTCAGCCTTTCATTGCTATGATAAAATATCTCACATAAACAACTTAAAAGGAGGAAACATTTATTTTGGCTCACTATTTCAGAGATTTCAGTCCAAGGTTGTTATTCCTGAGCAAGGAAGAATATCATGGCATTAGGAGTATGTCTTGGGGGAAGCTGTTCATACCACGATAAGCAGGAAGCAGAGAGAGAGAGGAAAAAGGCCAGGGGAAAAGATTTTCTTTTCCAGGGCATATGCCAATGACCCACTCTCTCCAATGAGGCTCTACCTCCTAGTTTCCAACACTTCCCAATCATGCCATCAAATTGTAAGTCCATCGATAGATTAATTCATTGATAAGGTTAAAGCCATCACAATCCAATTACTTCACAAAAGTGCCACCTCTGAACATTGCATTAGGGACCAACTTTTCAATACATGAGCCTTTAGGGAACATTTCATGTCTATACCGTGATAGTACCTGACATATGAGAAAGGCTCAACAAGTTTTACTTGTGGGTTGGAATGTAACTTGGTTGTAGAACACTTGCCTAGCATATGCAAGGCTAGGACTCAATCCACAGAACCACAAAAATAATATTTTTACTTTTTCATTTGTCAAATATTTATTGAGCAACAATGGTATGGTATCCTGAGCTAGGCACTGAGAAGTAGTCAAAGGTACTGACTCTTCTCTGAACCTTTGGACTTTACAGTCTAAAAGAGGAGACTTGAAGACTTCTTTAACATTCACTTATCAAATATCACTGAGCACTCACTGTAAGTCAAGAATAATTACCTAAATTTCTCTACATTTATAATTGTGATCATTGTTTGAATGAAGTAAACAAGACTACATGAGTTCATATATGTGATGCACTTAGTTATCATAGCAAGTCTGTATAAATTCAATAAAAATATTAATTGAACTCTTAGCAATGTAAGAGGTATCACAGAGATCCTGACAGATTCCATCTCTCAACTTAAGAGTTTTCCACCTACACCCCATGCCCCTGCTGTCCATGATACTCTTTTTCTTGGTGTTCATTCTTTACCACCTTCTAAATCTCTACAACTGGTGATTTTACAGTCCTTAAATGAAATTGATTCCACAACCATAAAAACAAAATTCAGATATAGAAGTCAGATAACAAAGAACATTATTAAACTTTTGGCTAATTATTTGGTATGTATTTGACTTAGAAAATATTTTAGTGGCTGATATATCTCATATTGAGACCTCTTCCAATCAGTAATCAAAGGGAGAAGAAGGAAAAGTAAAATTGTCTCTAGTATTTATTTTAAGAGACTGCTTAGGAAGCTGATTCATTTAGATTTGAGATATATCTAATTCAATGAGGGAGAGGGTGGACCAAGGGCAGAGCCCTGAAGATATAAAATATGATTCTAAAGTGAGCTAAACTGCTTCTAATAAAGACGTCTATTAATAATGCCTCTGGATTTGATGGATCACATCAGTTGGACAAATAAAAAGATGTTCTTGTGAATCAAGGATAGTGGCTTTTCTTTCCCAAGATTCAAAACAGAGGGACTGGCTCACCTTACCTGATTCTCACATTTACCAGTGGGAAAGGAGCCTCTAGCCTCCAAAACAATTAAAACTGGGTCTGCTCTCTCAGAACGGGAAGTCTGCATGTGAAAGCCTGCAGCTATGGCAAATCCCTTCCACCAGCCAAATGCTGGCAAAAGGGCTAAACTTCCGGTGCTAGAGGAAAAAAACACAAAAGACAAAGTGAAGAAAAATGTGAACCCTGTCCTCACTCACCCTTGCCTACCCTCCAGTCTCCACTTTGAGCTCCACTTCCAAAAAAGATATTGAACAGGAAGAAACAAGCAATAAGATAAGCCCACCACTGAATGTGCATGTGAAGATGGGCAGAAAGGGTATGTCGTTTCTTTGAGCTCATCTCACATGCAGCCAGCTGAATATAAATTTCCCTCTATCTCATCAAGCTCTCACTGTTTGGCCTCCTCTGACTGATATTGGCTCATCATACTTAATCTAGGGTGAAATTTCCTCGTCTGAGCTAAATTACTTGCAGCCATCAAGGGAAGCGATATTTATTTTTCGTGGGGCTAATGACCTGTCCCCCAGACCCACCCACTGATGGTTATTTACTGGGGCCCAGATGCTTGAGCTCAAAATGAGTGCTAATGTCAGCAGGTGCCATCCCTCATTCAGCTCTGTGATTGAATTGGAGCGATCCCATTGACATTGACTCTGTGACTTTTAAGGCCATTACCCTCAGCCAGAGATGAACCTCTCATCATGGCGATGACAGTGACAGCTGATTAGCAACAAATTACAAGCAGGAAGGTGCAGAGGCTTTTTGGGCAGGGCAGAACCAGTGATAAGGATGAGAGTTGTGGGGAGAAAGAGCAGGAGGAAGAGAGAAACCTGAGAAAGAAGGGAGGAAGCAGAGGGAAACAAACATCATATACTCCTTCTCTTTTCAGTGTGTTGCTTTATCAATTCTTAACTTTATATATTTACATCTATTTATTATATTTAAACACCCAGAAATTCATATATCAACAAACACTCATGACTCAACACATAAACCTTGAATAGGAAAAACCTGTATCTAGTAAATTTAAGCTGCAAAAGCAATGCAACATTTTAGAAATTAATAATCCATAGACTATTTAGGCTCAAAGACTTTAATTAAACAAAGCAAGTAACTATTTTCTATATTTTATATCTGAAATCACACTGTCCAAAAAAATTCTTTTAGAATTTACTTTTTAAATGATTTTTATAGCCAGATTGCTTAAGTAGAGTTGTATATGGGTATATTCATGGATGACCATGAATACAACGTTCTAAATATTAGATTAAACCAAAGATCATTTAAAAAACCCATTCAGTTCTTCCATCTATCTATTCAGTAGACTTTAACTCAAAGCCGTCTTAGATTCTTAACTGAAATATAAGGATTATTTATCTTATTATTATTAAATTATTTCCCAAACACTCTTCTAAATCAGAAGGATTTTTTGTTGTTGTTCTCTGCTAGAAAGGTATGGATTCACTTGTGGAATTTTTTAGTTGTTCACATGATTCAAAATCCTAACAGGCAGTGTGAAAATCTGTTGAGAATTATAGACAATTTGGGATTTTGAAAGACAATACCTGAAGACTACAAAGGAAACTGACACTGATTTTTGAAGCCTAGACACTTGTTACTAAGTAGTAGTTGGACAAACGCCTATGTTTCCAGCACTACAAAGAACATACTGAGAAAGGGACTCCACAGCAGCAGCAGCATTCACACAGCGTGACAACCTGGCTGTATGCCTTGTTTTCAGCCACGTGGCAGTTGACCAAATGGTAACAGAGACAATGGACAGTCTGTTAAGAAAACTATCAGCACCCATTCACCAGTGCAATTCAAGGTTTTGTGAACAAAATCAAGGGACAAAAGAATAGTATCAATGCCTCTTGATCTTTAATCTCTCCTCTTTCACCTCTCCTTCACTCTACAACTCTTTGATTTCATATAATATTTTCTTAGAAGTTCCTTCCACCTGTCTGGTACCCACTCCCAACATATCTGGTAACAAATATGACAAAATATTTTACAATGTACCAATGTGCATGGCTGAAGCTGACTAAAGCATTTACAGAACTGTGAAGAGGGTGTGCATACAATGGAGAGAGCCCCTACCAGTAGCCTGAGCTGGGTATGCATATCTCTTCTAAACTCTGTGGTCACTGAGGTCAGACTGGAAGCCTAAAATTAGAAAACATGGGGCATTTATAGCACCAAAATTGGCAAATGTTACATATCAAGATTTACCTTATGTTTTGTTTTTTTTGTTCTGTTTTCCTAGAGAGTGAGGTATATAAGAAGCACATTTGAATGGGAGAGAAGGCCAACTTCTAGGAGTTTGGAGAAGGTATGTAGTATGAAATATGACCATGCTCTCTGCATTCCTATCTTTGTGCTTGATAAATCACAAGTGCTTGAGTTTCATGGCAGATGTGCCTATTTATGATTGGTAGTCAAAAGGGCAAGAAGTATACTTTATTAATTACTGTTACACGAGCACCCATGGTAGAATAAATATTTAATAATCATCGTCTCATAATAAAATATAGTTTATTTGTAGCATATTTTATTTTGTCTCATATTTGAAAGGGGCCTTTCCTACTGAAATGGGAATGTTTAGTGTATTCAAATGAAAAAAATACAACCTCAACTATCACTAGGTAAAAAAAGAAATTGATTACTGATCTTTCTGAAATTTCAAGAAGGAATAACAAGATTCACACCCCCACCCCCACCCAGTGTCCAGGCACTACCCAAAAGTCATTCTTAATGCCTTTTTGGCATTCACACTCAACTTGCACAGCCAATGAATAATCTTACCTTCTAAATGTTCCATTAGCCCACCTACTTTCCCATACTTTAATTCAAAGCACTATCATATCTCACCCTGATCAATCCACAACCTGCCACTGTCTTTCAGCCTACAAACTTGTCCTCCACTCTGTTCTCCACAGGCAGCCACAACAGAAGCTCTAGAACAAACTCCTGGCTGGTCACTCTCCTACTTAAAATCTTTCAGTGGCTTCCAAACCTTTAGCATGAGCTGCAAACTCTGGAGGACACCGGATTCTGATGACTAACCTCCCTATATTTTTCTAACTGGCATATAAATTTGGTTCACTTTTATATCCTCAATTATTTATAAGTGCTGTGCATATAATAAACATTCATTAATTGCCTATATGAGCAAAATGGACTAAAATTAGCAGTAAGTTCTTATACCTAGAAGCTGGTTGTCAGATCCCAAAGAGAGGCCTAGGCCTTCAACACAGAATGCACCTCAGATTTCAGAAAGAGTTCTTGCACCTTCCTCCTTCCTAAATATTCCCCTTTCCCAAATCCTCCTCTTCGTGTACCTGCTGTCTTTAATTTCACTTGAGATTTGACCTCCTCAGATCAGATTTCTCCGTGAGAACTATCATAGTGTATAACTGCTTACATCCTTACTTGGGCCTTTGGTTTCCTGCATGAGCCCCCTGATCTGACTCTGAGTCCAGATTATCTCAACCTTACATAGACTATTCCTGCCTATGCATGACTGCAGTTCATGATCATCTGCTAGGCATTTTTCTCCAAAAAAAAGAAAAAAAAAACTGTTTTGTAGATAAAACAAATATCAAAGGCCATTTGAGAGGAGTAATTCTTTTCTGACCACAGGATCACATAGCTATCATGAACACTGCATATATAAGAGTTTATTATTTAATCCCCTTTCCTCATCTCTTCTGAATCATATTTGTCTCCTATGGAAGGCAGAGAAAGAGACTAAGTTCTAAGAAACCAATATTGTATCTAATACTTATAATCAAAGTAACTTGGAGCACAAAGTCTAGAACTTTGTGGATAAAGAAAAATAATGCACGAGAAAGCCAAAATATAGAAGGAAACAAGCAGAGTTCAGAGAATTATCAAAACACATTGGGTCAGAGGCATCTTTCCAAATCCAGTTATGGAATCAGAAAAAGATAATAGCAAGTCCAAGAGAATTGGGTTGAAGGCTAATGCAGTTTCAAGACAGTACATTAAAGCATGCATTTGTATAAGTCACCAGGAAACACTGAGAGTGTGGGTCAGCCCAGCCCAGTGGCTGTTAAAGTGCACAAGAAATTGTGTAATATTAAATAACTAATTTTAGCAGTATGACCCTGGACAAGCTAGTTTATCTCTCTAACCTCAGTTTCTTCACCTGATAACATGGAATTAATTACCACACATACCTAATAGATTTGTCATAAGAGCTGAGATAACATAAAGTACATAGGCCATCACCTTTTATTCAATTGATGACAGTGATTCTACTGCTACTATTATTATTATTTAGTTTTAAATTCATAAGAAAGTGGACTGGATCATACGTATATAATGTGTTTCTCCATGTTTCTAATAGTAGTATTAGCTAGTTATTTAAGATTTATCACAAGAGTTGCTAGTCCTATTATCTCTGGGTTTGGCATGTCAATAATAAAATCACCCTGGACTCTTTACTAATAAAGATATAGATGAAAAATTTGGACAGATGAAGATCAAAATGTTAATTATATTACTAATGAAATTGGGCTTGAAAACATGGGTGAAGGTCATGGGCGACTGACACACCTCTGAATCAGACTCATGTACCTGGGTACCAGTACCCAGGATGAGCATAATCAGAACTATGCTGCCAAGTTCATGGCTGAGCAGGAGAGCTGCCTTGATTGTACTACCTTTGCAGATATGGGAGGGGCTCATCAGAGCAGGCTCTTTACTGTCTTCAATGTTACAGAAAGACTTGTAGTTTGCTGATCAATTCCTTCCTAGGAATAAGAGTAGAGGATCAGATTGTGCCACCTAGGATGGCTCTAGTCACTGTGTCTCAAAATGCTTGGTTCAGATCCCACCTCAGAATATGCAATCTTTAGTCCACAAAATCCCGTGGAACTACGGACTTCATGAACCTAATTCTGCTTTCTTGAAAGGAAGCCCTAGTAAACTGTTCAATTATCTAGTTGGTGAGAGACACAAAAGAAAGGGAATTTTTTTCATATTGGCCATTGCATATCCTTATCCTCTCAGGTTGTTCCTTGCCATTCTCTTACACAAGGACTTATAGCCTCTAACTGATGCTCTCCAGTCTCCTTAAAAAAATTCAAATCTCCCAAATAGCAGCTCATCCAAAGAACAATATCCTCCAAGAACCATCCTTAACCAAGTATTCAGAAACTAGCTCAATTCTTGCCACCCTCCTCCTGTTTCAGTTGTACACATTCCACATCTTTCTCCAGGTTAAAATGCACCTTCAGAGCCCTCAAGTCCAATATGCTCAAATAAATGCTTGAGCTAATGGTACTCTGTTCTGTTTTTGTTTTCTTTCTCATTTGTTTTGTCTGTGAATCATTCTATCAGATTTATGGGCTCACACTGGCCCATGTTGCAATATCATTGCAATACACTTTAAACAAATGCAATATGTGATTCTATCAAACCAAGTCACTTACAAAGTACAAAATCCTAGGACCAAAAGGGGTTATTGGCCTTACAAATAAACTGAGTTTTCTTAAATAGTACTCAAGGTCTAAAGATGTTAACTGCTTAATTGCCACCTACTCAGCAAATTCTATGAACCTCAATGTGATTTGAAACTTAACAAAATTATGTGTGGTAGAGGATACACAAAAAATGAAACTCAGGGATGATGAGTTTTACTTCATCAAATAACCAGAATTTATTTACCCACAGTGCTCATCTCTTCAAATAAGTCAAGATATTACTTGTTTACAATCTATTTTGTGTAGTAAAAATCAAACGGTAGAAAATGACAATGGTGATGCATTTTGTGGGGTTTCAGATGATCATGCAGCCAGCCTTGAGTCTCTTAGTCCAGACTGCTGAAAGTTAAAGCACTAGTATTACCAGACAATGAAGGAAAAAAATGAGCCTGTGACCTCTTGAGGGGCCCATTCACCATGGTAGGTTAGTGAGACTGAGTATCTGAACAAGATAATGTTCTCCTCACCATTCTGACTGGTCAATTTGGATGACATTTTTTGGGCATCTCTGCTGATTCCATGACTGCAACTTGTACACCGTCCACAAATCCCCATCTGCAGCTACAGATGGTCCACATTTTTTTTTCCAGTGTTTACAACAGCTCCTGAGCTGGGTATAGGCAGAATGAAGGTTTCACAGCCAAGCTTCCTTAGTCAGGTGAGTTTCAATCCTGTTGAACTACAGTGCATCCAAACAACAAATTTATAGAGCTGTACTTATTCAGTGCTGGCAAACCATGTCTCAAGAATTATGCTGCCAATACACACAAACACTACCTAGAAGAGTATCATCTTTGGTTCACTGCAACTACCAATCTTTAAAAATCATTGAATAAGGAGATGCCCTTTTAGGATAATTTTGACTTTCATTTATGACTTGGGTACTATACAGCTACAACTACTACCTACAGTAACATTACAACAATGACAATTCAGTTCCTCTGTCTTGCTAGACACATATAAAAAGGTCAGTAGCCACATGTGGCTAGTGGCTATGGTTTTGGACAGCACAGAAATAGAGTGCTTCTATTATCACAAAAATTTCCTCCAAGTAAAATGGCTTTACATATCTGTACTATGGTTGCTTAACTCTTCCATGTGTTTATGATGCAAACAAGAAACATTCTCTTATAACTAT
Organism: Castor canadensis; assembly: GCF_047511655.1. Lineage (NCBI taxonomy): Eukaryota > Metazoa > Chordata > Mammalia > Rodentia > Castoridae > Castor > Castor canadensis. Next base: position 89,700,404 of record NC_133394.1, read on the forward strand.
CATCAAACATTGACTCCCAAATTGGATACTTTTAACCATACCCAAAATCACAAGTAAGAAGAGAAACTTGCTGTTCATGCAGGGAAATCTTTAATTGCACATCTAGTAGTGTAAACAACAATAGTTTACTTTCATAAACACAAACATAAAAGCTTGGCAAAAAATACTTACAACTTTTATCTTTTGTCAATGGTTGTTTCCTGCACTTTCTTCTTTTCAGAAATGAAATGTTAGCTGAGAACAGTGGCTCAAGCCTGTTATCCTAGGTACTTGGAAGGCTGAGATCACAAGGACTGTGCAATTACAGACCAGCCCAGGCAAAAAAGTTCCCAAGACCCCATCCCAACAGATAAAAATGCATATCATTAAAAGAGGAGGCTCACAGCTCAGGATAAACTGAGCAAAAAATCAAGACCCTATCTCAAAAATAAACAAAGCAGAAAGGGCTGGTAGAGTGACTCAGGTGGTAGAGCAACTGCCTAGCAAGGTTGAGTCCCTGAGTTCAAACCCCAGTACCACCAAAAAAATAAAAAAATTAAAAAATAAAAAATAAAGGAAGAGCAAAAAGCAATGGGTGGAGGGGCTTTTATATCCAATGATATACAATCACTTCTGGATTAATTGAATTAATTAGAAAACTAGATGAATATTTTAGGCTATTTGAAAGCATCAGAGAACTCAAAAGAGTAAGGGATTATTTGACTCAAAATTGTGAATGAAGCCCCAGAAAATTCACGACATAGTGCTGCTTTGATTCTAGAAGTATTTGATAAAGATATGAGGAATTGCTAAAAGGCTAGAAAGTGCTTTGACAGCCTTGTAGGACTAACAGAACTGATACTGTAATCTAAAGGCTACCAAGAAGAGAGTATGTTGTGAAAATTCCCTCACCTGAATAACCTATAGAAATACAAAGCACCACTGCATACCTGATTATGAATTTGCATTAAAGTATTTTAGAATGAGAGTATCCTATGTGCCTAGGAAAAGCAAACAGAAATTCCTATGTAAGAATTCTAAAATTTCACAAATATAATATTTAGCACAAAATAAAAAGGCCCTCAAGATTGAGGCAACATGTCCACAGAGAAAAAGTAATATTAAATTGGGTGTGGTGAGATACACCTGTACTCCCAGTACTTGGGAGGCCAAAACAGGAGGATGGTGAGACCAACGCAGACTACATAGTGAGTTCCAGACCAGCCTGAATGATGAATGAGCACTTGGAGAGAGAGAGAGAGAGAGAGAGAGAGAGAGAGTGAGCCAACACAGAAAAGATTTGAACTCAACCCACAGGGGCTCAAGGTGTTACATTTTCAGGCACACATTTTAAACAGCTAAGGTTATTATGTCAAGAAAGTAAAAATTGAAAACTCTGGCAGAAAACTGGAAATTATTAAGAAGATACAAATTGAATTTTGCTAATATAAAAATAGATCAACTAGTTGGGCAAGGTGGCACATGCCTGTAATCATCCCAGCATTTGGGAAGCTGAAGCAGGAGGATCTCAAGTTTGGGGCCAGCTGGAGCTACACAGCAAGATTCTATTGCAAAAAAAAAAAAAAATTAAATTAAGACCTCAATAGATTATCACTTTTAGAAAAATAAGCATAAAATGACTACTAAACTGAATCATTCATCTAAACTAAATCATACAAAACACAGAGGAAAGTTGAAGAAACTGAAGGATGGAATACAAGAGTCTATCTTATATATAACTGAAGTCACAGGAAAGTGAAAATAAGACAGAAGCAATATTTTGAAAAGATGATAATTAAAATTTGAAAAACTGATGAAAGATATAACATAGATTCAAAAAGTCTTCAAGAAGAACATAAAGAAAAAATTCACATCTATACAAAGCCACACATAAATTTTCAGTTGCATTTTTCAAAATAATTACGCATACATTAATTGACTTTGCAATAGACTCACTGAGTAAACAATGGGATGATTCAGTATGCTAAAAGAAAATAATTTAGAATTTGAGCCAGGTATAGTGGCATGTACCTGTCATCCAAGATATACAGGGAGCATAAATAGAAGAATCACAGTCCAGACTAGCCTAGGCATAAATGTTGAAGACTTATCTCAAAAATAAGCAAAGCAAAAAGGGATAGGGGTGTGGCTCAAGTGATTGAGTGCCTGACTAGCAAGTACAAGAACCTGAGTTCAACTCCAAGAACCACAAATAAAATAAATTTATATATTAAAATACATATGTCAGACAAAAATATCAACAAAGAAACTCCAGAATTAAATGAACTATAGTCCAAATGGACTTAACAGACATCTACAGAATATATCACCCAACAGCTGAACAATATGCATTCTTCTCAGGAGCCCAAGGAGCACTCTTCAAAATAGATCATACTTTAGGACATACAGCAAGTTATAACAAATTCAAGAAAACAAAAACAACCCCCTGAATTCTATGGAATAAAAATAGAAATCAACAGCAAAAGAAACTACAGAAAATATTCAAACAAATGGAGATACACTGTTGAACAGCCAGTGGGTTATCAGACAAAAAAAGGGGGAGGTGTCAAAAATTTCCTAGAATATAATGAAAGCACAATTTACCAGCACCTTTGAGGTACAGCAAAGGCAGTGCTAAGAGATATGAGCACCTACATCAGAAGAAAAACAGAGACCTTAAATAAATAACCTAATTATGCATCTCAACCTCTTAGATAAATAAGAAAAGGCCAAATCCAAAATAAGTAGATGGAAAGAAAAATGATTAGGGCAGAAATTAATGAAATGGAGACTATCAAAAAATACAAATTATCAATGAAACAAAAAGTTGACAAATCCTTAACCAAATTGACTAAAAGAAGGAGGGAAATGACTCAAATTAATAAAATTACAATGAGTAACTGAATACCACAGCATATACCAGAGAAATTAAGGGGATAATTAGGAACTATTTTGAAAACTTATATTCTAATAAACTAGAAAATCTAGAAGAAAATTCTAGATGCATTTTATCTACCAAAATTGAAATATGTTTTAAACCACTTACACAGATCTATAACAAGCAATGAAACTGAATAATAGTCTTTCAAAGAAGAAACCAAGGCCAGATGTATTCACTGCCTAATTTGATCAGATTTTTAAAGAACTAACACCTATTATCCTCAAATTATTCCATGAAATTGGAAGAAATGCTACCAAATTCATTCTATGAAGTCAGTGTTACCCCAATATCAAAACTGGATAAGAACACAACAAAAAAAGAAAATTTCCTTGATGAACATATTCACAAAAATTGCTAATAAAATACCTTCAAACTAAATTCAATAACACATTAAAAAGATCAGACACCATGATCAAGTTGGTTTCACTCTAGGCATGCAAGAATGTCTTAACATACAAGAATCAAAAAATGTAATGCAATACATAAACAGAATCAAGGTAAAAATCAACAATTACTTCAATAGATGCAGAAGTCATTGACAAAATTCAACATCCCTCATGATAAAAGACCCAAAGAAATGAAGATTAGAAGGAATATACCTCAGGGTACATTTAAAAGGGTGTATATAAAATACTTATAGCCAATATCATACTTAATGGGGAAAAAACTAAAATCATTTCCTCTAAAGTCAGGACTAAGACAAGGATGTACACTCTCCTTACTCTTTTTCAATATAGTACTGGAATTCATAGAGCAAGACAAAAGAAATAAATAAAAGGATATAAATAGAGAAGAAGTAGTCAAATTATCCTTATGTGCAGATGACATGATGCTATACCTAAGAGACCCTAAAAAGTCCACCAAAAAACTCCTGGAGCTGATAAATACTTTTGGCAATGTAGCAGGAAACAAAATTAACATACAACTATCAGTAGCTTTTCTATATACCAACAATGAACAGGCTGAGAAAGAAATCAGAAAAATATTCCATTCACAATAGCATCAAAAAATTAAAACACCAGAGGAGATCCAAGATGGCAACTAAGGTATGGAAGCAGAAAGCCTAAGCTCTGTTGACTCCAAAAACTTCCCTAAGACACTGGAGCCACACTTGGGTAATTCTGACTGCTTTTAGCCAAAATAATAACTTCCATCACATTAGGTGCAGAAAAAAAATTCAAAGACTGACCCTCAAGCCAACCTTTAATTGCACCTAACAGCTGTGACCCATGGCATAACCAGCAATGTGGGTACAGCCAACTATGCAGGTGCCGTCTTGGGACACCCTCCTCCCCCATGGTGATTTCTCCCTCCTCTTTTCTTTCTCCTTCTCTTTTCCTTCCATCCAGCAGAAAAAGAGCACCAACCAGAATCAAACTCTATGACATCCTGAACCTCTAACCGGGAGAAAGCCTCCTGACACTGCACTGCACTGAGAAAAGTTGGCACCATCTCTCCCAGCCACCATTGCTGGCTCCAAACCTGCCTGCACATAAACTGACAGAACAAACAGGTGAGCACCACACACCATGCAAGACTCCCTTATCCACTCCCTGGGAACATAAACCAGCACATCCCCTGGGCAGACTGATCCCCTTCCCCAACAAAACTGAAAAACAAACAGTGAACTGTAATCAAACATGGACAGTGGAGGGGGCAGGTGGAACACTGAACCTGCACCAGAGAAAGGGGGCAGGGCAAGAAACTAAACTCAGTGCTGAACGCTCAGTAAATAAACACAGGAAAGGCAGCAAAGATTGAGAGCAGGTGGGCGATAAGCAGCTCCCTGAAGTAAGGCAGGTAGTGAATCACAGAGCTGATTTCCTCAGCAGGAGAACAACATCCAAAACTGAACTGCCCCGCAAAACTGAAAAACAAACAGTGAACTGTAATCAAACATGAACAGCAGAGGGGGTGGGTGGCATGCTGAACCTGCCCCAGAGAAAGAGGGCAGGGCAAAGACAAAAAACTCTCAGCACTGAACTCTCAGTAAATAAAACAGGAAAAGGCAGCAAAGGCTGAGAACAGGCTCGATAAACCACTCCCTGAAGCAGGGCAAGTAGTGGATAACAGAAATGATCTCCTGAGCCAGAAGACATATGCAAAACTGAACTGTCTCACCTCACTGGGGGAAGAGCTGACCAAACAGCTGCAGCTGAAGGATAACACAGCTGTCAGCTGGGGAAAACAATAGCTCCAACCACCCACCATGATCTGGCAAACCTACCTCACCTCACAATTTCAATTAAAGTGGTAGACAGAAGAACAAAACACTACTTCACAAGCCAATCACCAGGTGAGACCACATCAGAGCTTCTGCTTATATGCCAATACCAGGACTGGATGCCAGAGGAATTTATCTCTACAACTTAAATTAAGGCTGAAATTCCATCGTTCCTGAACCTGGTGTTTTTTGTTGTGTGTGTGTGTGTGTGTGTGTGTGTGTGTGTGTGTGGTTTTTTTTGTTTGTTATATTATTGTGGGTTTTTTATTTTTATTCCTATTTTCTTTTTTCTTTCTGTACTGTCAACTTCACCATCACTATCTTCTCATCCCCACTCTCACCTCCTTCACTCTCCATCCTCCTCCTGTGCTACAATCCATTGTGCTCCTTCCCAACTACTCTTTCTACCCCTTCTCATCCACTCTCCCCCCTGCCTTATCTCCCCCCTCATCCTCCCCCAACCTGTCAACACACTACCCCTCTCTCCTACACACTCACCACCTGCTGACCAACCTACTGTACCAACTTTATACAGCCCTAACCCCCTGCAACCCCTGACACATGCACCCTACACTACAACAACAGAAATTTACCCCCCCACACACAAGGGCCACAAAACCCAGCAGTCTCCACATCGCTTCCCAGTAACCCACCTCACTTCCTTCTTTCTATTTTAGTGCCACCCTAGCCAACTGCCCAAATTTCAATAGCTAGCCTAACAAACATTAACCCACCCCAACTCCCACTGTTTATAGATAATACTACCAAGGGGTCTTTTATATAATATATAAATAACCGGTCAGGCATTGAACGTGTGAATTAGTTATTGCTAAACTACTCCTTCAGGCCAGGGACAGAAATAGCACACCAACCTAGTTAACAACCAAGACAGTCACAACACAAAAAATAAATCAAGGAAAAGAAAACAGGTGACTAAAACCACCAACTAGCCTATCAAGAACATAGGTGCACAACACCAAGTGGAGCAATGGGAAGAAGAAGAAGGGATGGAAACCACTCTCCTCAAAAAAATTCAATTCAAATACAGGATTCATAGAGAAATGAAGAAAACAGATACCCAATTCCTGACCCCAACAAAACAATGATAAATGACACTAAAGAACCCAGGGATGCCCACAAAAACACTCTGAAAGAAGAAATCTTGCAGGAAATCACTGAGAATTTCATGGAGAAGTTACTAGACATGGTTAACCAAAATGTACAAGATGAACTCAAGAAATTTCAAGACACCAAAAACAAAGAACATGAGAAGACACAGAAATAAATAAATGAACTCACAGGTGCTCTAAATAAACACCAAAGTGAAACAGAGGACACTATAAATAGAGAGATAAATGAATTAAAGATGAAAATAAAAATATTAAAAAGGTGAATAAAGATATGGAAAACCTCAGAAAAAAGTATCAAACAGAAACACAAAACATAGCAGAAGGCCACTCCAGCAGACTAGAACAAGTGGAAGACAGAACCTCAGAACTCAAATATAAAATAGAAATTAAAGAAAAAACTGAAGAAATGTTAGTCAAACAACTCAAAAGCTGTGAAAGGAATATGCAAGAACTAACTGACTCCATCAAAAGACCAAACCTGAGAATCACGGGTATTGAAGAAGAAGAGGTCCAAGCAAAAGGGATTCATAATATATTCAATAAATAATAACAGAAAATTTCCCAAACTCAAAAAAGTTTTGCCCATTCAGGTACAGAAAGCCTCCAGGACACAAAACAGACTTGATCAAAATAGAACCTCCCCACGGCATAGTATCATTAAAACAACAAGCACAGAGAATAGAGAAAGAATATTGAAGGCTGTAAGAGAGAAAAAACAAATAACATACAAAGGTAAACCCATCAAAATCACAGCAGACTTCTCAACGGATACCTTAAAACCAAGAAGAGTATGGAGTGAGGTCTTCTGGGCACTGAATAAAAATAACTTCAATTCTAGGATACTCTACCCAGCAAAACTATCATTCAAAATAGATGGAGCAATAAAAGTCTTCCATAAGCAGAAACTAAAACAATATATGACCACAAAAAAGCCACCACTACAAAAGATTCTTCAAGGAATTCTGCACATAAAAAGTGAAAGCAAACAAAACCATGAAAGGACAGGCAGTACCAAACCACAGGAGAAGAAAAGGCAAGAAAGTAGAGACTAACATTGATTCAGCTACACACAATCAAACCCTTAAACAACAAAGAAAACTAAATGACAGGAATCACCACATACCTATCAAAAATAACACTGAATGTCATTGGACTCAACTTCCCCATCAAAAGACACTGTTTGGCAAACTGTATTAAAAAGGAAAATTTGACAATCTGTTGTTTACAGAAGACCCATCTTATTGACAGAAACAAACACTGGCTTAGGGTGAAAGGCTGGAAGATTTACCAAGCCAATGGCCCCCGAAAACAGGCAGGAGTAGTAAAATTTATATCTGACAAAGTAGATTTCAAACTTTCATTGATCAAATGAGATAAAGAAGGACATTTCATACTAATAAAAGGGGAAATACACCAAAAGGAAATAACAATTATCAACCTATATGCACCCAATGTCAGTGCACCCAATTTCTTCAAACATTCTTGAAAGGACTTAAAAGCACATATAGCCCCCAACACAGTGATAGTGGGAGACTTTAATACCCCCCATCACCAACAGATGGGTCATCCAAACAAAAATCAGTAAAGAAATTCTAGAACTAAATCACACCATAGAGCAAATGGACCTAGCTGATGTCTATAGAATATTTCCTCCAACATCCACACAATATGCATTCTTCTCAGCAGTTCATGGAACTTTCTCCAAAATTGAGCATATTTTAGAGCATAACACAAGCCTGAGCAAATATAAGAAAATAGAAATAATCCCCTGTATTCTATCTGATCACAATGTATTAAAACTAGAACTCAACAACAAAAACAAGAGCAGAAAATACCCAAATAATTGGAAGCTGAATAACACATTTCTCAATGATCAGTGGGTCATAGATGAAATAAAAGGAAATTAAAAGGTTCCTGGAAGTTAAAGAAAATGAAAACACAACCTACCAGAACCTATGGGACACAGCAAAGGCAGTCCTACAAGGAAAGTTTATAGCCATGACTACATATATTAAAAGGACAGAAAGAGCTCAAATAAATGACCTAATGCTACATCTTAAACTCCTAGAAAAACAAGAACAAGCAAAACTCAAGCCAAGCAGAAGGAGAGAAATAATAAAAATAAGGGCTGAAATTAATGAAATAGAGACCAAAAAAACCATACAAAGAATCAACAAAACAAAAGGCTAGTTCTTTGAAAAAATAAACAAAATTGACAGAACCCTGGCAAATCTGACTAAAATGAGGAGGGAAAAGACCCAAATCAGTAAAATCAGAACTGCAAAAGGGGATAACAACAAACTCCAAGAAAATCCAGGGAATTATCAGAGACTACATTGAGAACCTATATTTCAATAAATTTGAAAATCTTGAAGAAATGGACAAATTTCTAGATACTTATGACCATCCAAAACTAAATCAAGAAGATATTAACCACCTAAACAGATTTATAATACAAAATGAAATTAAAGCAGCAATAAAGAATCTCCCAAAAAAGAAAAAGGAACCCTCACAAGCTAGTACAACCACTTTGGAAAACAATATGGAGGCTTCTTTAAAAACTAACGTAGATCTGCCATATGATCCAGCAATACCACTCCTAGGGATATACCCAAAGGAATGTGACTCAGGCTATTCCAAAGGCACCTGCACACCTATGTTTATTGCAGCACTAATCATAATAGTCAAGTTATGGAAACAGCCAAGATGCCCCACTAAAGACAAATGGATTAAGAAAATGTGGTATTTATACACAATGGAATTTTACTCAGCCACAGAGAAGAATGAAATTTTGTCATTCACAAGTAAATGTATGGAACTAAAGCACATCATCTTAAATGAAGTTATGCAGGCTCGGAAGGCCAAAAATTGTATGTTCTCCCTCATATGCGGATTATAGACCTAAAACAAATGCAGTAATATTATTGGACATGGGTCTCACACTAAGAGGAGAATGTGTACAGGAGGAATAGGGGAAAGGGAAGGAATCCCAAAACTTGAAAGTGTTTGATGTGCCCACTGTAGAGGAGGTAATAAAGTAATCTTAAACTGACAGAGGCCACTATGGGAAGATGACCTAGAAGTAGTGAAGAGGTCTGGTAGAGATGAACCAATTCAGGTTGTAATACACATGCACATGGAAGCAATGCTAGGAATCTCTCTGTATACCCATCTTTATCTCAAGCTAGCAAAACTTCTATGTCTTTCTTATTATCTCTTACGTTTTCTCTTCAACAAAATTGGAAAAGAAGGCAGAACAGGTTCTGCCTAGAAGGGGGGAGGCAGGGGTGAAAGATGGCCCAAACAATGTATACACATATGAATAAATGTATAAACTATTGAAAAATAAATAAATAGGAAAAAAATTAAAACACCTTGGCATTAACTAAGGAGCTGAAAGACCTCTATAATGAAAACTAAAATCCTGAAGAAAGAAATTGATGAAAATACCAGAAGATGGGAAGTTCTCTCATGTTGATGGATTGACTGACACAATATTGTGAAAACGTACAGTACAAAAGCAATGTACTGATTCAATGTAATTTTCATCAACATTCCAGTGTCACTCTTTGCAGGATTGAAACAAATTAATCCTAAAATTAATAGGAAAATGTAAGAGACTGTGAATAACAAAAGTAATCCTAGCTCACAGGAGGCATAGATAGAAGGATGGCATTTTAAGTCAGCCCCAGGAAAAATGCAAAATCCTATCCAAAAAAATAATTAAAACAAAAAGGACTGGATATGCAGTTCATTTGGTAGAGTGCCGACCTAACAAACATGAAGCCCTGAGTTCAAACTTTAATACCACCAAAAATAAGAGACAGAGAGAGAGAGAGAGAAAAAGTCAGATGATTTCACTGATGGAGTCTACCAAACACACACATAACTAATGTCAGTTTTTCTCAATTTCTTACAAAGAATTGAAGAAAATAAAACACTTCTAAACTCATTTTATGAGATCAGTATTACTCTTAGATGAAAACCAAAGCTAACACAAGAAAAGAATGCTACACAAGAAAAGAAAGAAAGGTAAATAATCTTAGTAGATGCAAAAAATACTCAAGGAAATACTGGCAAACCTAATAATACAATACGATAAAAGATTCATACACTATGAACAAGTGCGATTTACCTCTGGGATGCAATAATACCTTAATATACAAAAGTCAGATAATATTATATACCATATTAATAGAATGAGGGATAAAATCATATGATCATCACAATATATACAGAAAAACGTGATAAAATTTAACACTTTCATGTTTAAAAAAATCCAATAAACTAGGAATAAAGAAAAATTATTTCAACATAATAAGGGTCACAGCTAACATCATGAAATGGTGGAAAACTAAAAGCTAGGCAGATACCTGCTCTTGCTGCTTCTATTCAACATGGTATAGAAATTCTGGCCAAAGCAACTAGACAAGAAAAAAAAACAGAAGACATCCAAATCAGAAAGGAAGAAGTAGCCCAGCACTGCTAGCTCATGTCCTAACTACTCTAGTCCTAACTACTTGGAAGGCTGAGATTGGGAGAATTATGCTTTAAGACCAGCCAAGCAAGTAGTTTGCAAGACCCCAATCTGAACCAATAACCAGGTGCAGAGGTGTGAATCTGCCATCCCAAGTTATGCAGGAGGCTGAGCTGGGGAGGATTGTGGCTCCAGGCCAGCAAAGCAAAAAAGTTCATGAGACCCCATCTCAACAGAAAAAAGGTGGTTATGGTGGTACCTCAGCTATTGTGGGAGGTTTAAAATAGGAATATTGGGATCCAGAACAGTCTAGACAAAAAGTAAGACTCCATATCCAAAACAATCCGAGTGGAAAGGGCTGGAGTCAGGACTCAAGCAGTAAAGCACCTGCCTACAAAGCATGAAGCCCTGAGTTTGAATCCCAGTAACATGCTATCCAAAAAAGGAAAAGAAAATTAGAAAAATAAATCAAGAAGACAATCTATGATTAAATCAAAATGAATAAAATACTTAGGAATAAGGTTAATTAAGAAAGTAAAAGATTTACATACTAAAAACTATAAATTATTAATAGATCCTTAAAGATAAATAAATGGAAAAGTATTCCCTATTCAGAATTAGAAAATTCAATTCTGTTCAAATGTCCCTACCACTCACACTAAAGCATACAAGAAAACACATAGGGAAAAACTTTATTACATTGGTCCTCACAATTATTTTATGGCTATAACACCAAAAGCCCAGGTAACAAAAGCAAAAACAGGTGTTACTACATCAAACTAAAAAAGCTTTTACACAACAAAGGAAACAATCAACAAAATTAAAAAAGGCAATCTACAGAATGAAAGAAAATATTTACAAAAAAATATCTGATAAGGGCTTAATTTCCAAAATATACAAAGAACTACTATATCTTCATAGTGAAGAAAAATACACCAACAAAGCAAATAAAAATTTGGCTGACTTAAATAGACATTTCATCAATGAGGGTACACAAATGTCTAACAGTTACATGGAAAGGTACTCAACAACACTATTCATTACAAAAGTGAAAATCAATGCACAATAAGATCATCTTACATTCTAATTTTCATCCAGGACACTGGAGAAACTCCATGTTCTAAAATCCCACAGCTTCTCAGATCACTTAAGAAAGTCTCCTTGATTAGATCAAGGGTAAACACAACAATAGGATTGGACTTTAAGCACATGGTAAAAGCAAGAGCACACAAAGGAGGGCTGAGGATAGGTAAGACACCTAAAAAATTAGCTAGCATTTGTTGCCCTCAACGCAGAGAAACTAAAGCAGACACCTTAAAAGCAACTGAGGCCAATAGGAAAAGGGGACCAGGAACTAGAGAAAAGGTGAGATCAAAAAGAATTAACCTAGAAGGTAACACACATGCACAGGAAATTAATGTGAGTCAATTCCCTGTATAGCTACCCTTATCTCAACTAGCAAAAACCCTGTTCCTTCCTATTATTGCTTATACTTTCTCTACAACAAAATTAGAAATAAGGGCAAAATAGTTTCTGCTGGGTATTGAGGGAGTAGGGGGGAGAGGGAGGGGGCAGAGTGGGTGGTAAGGGAGGGGGTGGGGGCAGGGGGGAGAAATGACCCAAGCCTTGTATGCACATATGAATAATAAAATAAAATAAAATAAAGAAAATATTAAAATTCAAAAAAAAAATACTCTCAGAATTCCTTGCCAGAGCAATAAAGCAAAAAGAAGAAATAAAAGGAATAGAAATATGTAAAGAAGAGGTCAAACTATACCTATTCACAGATGATATGATCCTATCCCTGAAAGATCTGAAAAAACTCCACCAAAAAACTCCTAGACATCATAACCAGCTTCAGCAAAGTATCAGGATACAAAATCAACTTACAAAAATCAGTAGCCTTTCTATACACCAACAATGAACAGATTGAGAAAGAATTTAGGAAAACAATTCCATGTACAATAGCTTCAAAAAATTAAGTACCTATGAATAACCTTTAAAAAGGATGTAAATGACCTCTACAAGGAGAACTACAAACCACTGAAGAAAGAGATTAAAGATTATAGGTGGGAAGATTTCCCATGCTCTTGGACTGGCAGAAAAAAAAATAAAGCATAAACAATTCATCAAAAAAAAAAAAAAAAAGAAAGAAAGAAAGTCTCCTTGAGGGAGCACTGACAAATATCAAGCTTCTCTCACCCTTCCAACCTGGCAATTCTCAAGTTTCAGACTATGCCTTTTTTAATTTGGGTGACAAATATGTTGAGTTTTATTGCTGTAACACATGACTTTATACTCTGCCAAGCACATAATATTTATTTATTTTAGATCTAACCAGTTGGTAGTGACTTCTGTTCTCAGCATGACTGACTAAAATTGAGAGTTCATGCAGAGTGTGTCTCTTCCACCTAGAGTAACCTCTAGCATTCCTGCTGTTAATTTTGAATTCTGATCTATCAAGACAATTGTCTGGGTCTTTGCTATCTCCATGTCTAGAGAGATGCTTTTGTGCTCACAATTACATTTGTCAACAGGTCTCTGCTAACAATGAAAAAGTAGGTTACATTTTTATGAGCTTTTTATAGGTAGCTTTTGGAATTAGTTATCATAAGAAATGGAAGATCTTATTGTTAACTGTATTTGTTTTTAAAACTTAAATAAGTGATAGCAAAGCTGGGGGTTCGCCTCTGTACTTCCCATTATCACCAAATGGCCCTATTTCACAGCACATTTGAATTTCACCAAAGCAGCTAATAAAGTATCTCACAATGTTTGGGGCCAAAATAGAGATCTATGCATTAAATTAGCCAGTTTATCTAAGATCAGTAAGTAAGACCAGCAACTAAGAAAGGGGTGGTAACTAGCGATTGGATTTAGCCACACTTACCTCTGAAGCCCTTCATGATCAAATGTTAGCCTCTGGTGATTCAAATTGGAACACTTACTGTGCTGACCATGGTGATGTAACATGCTCATGAAATTAGGATAATTTTGTTCCACAGATGAGAAAACTAGAGTGCCAAGTGCTCTGTGCTGCCTGCAATGATTGCCCTCACCAACCATTTATCTATCAAATATGCACCATGCCCCCCTCACCGTGCTGGGTATTGAGGGGAAAAATGAACTTTATAGCTGGTATTTCCTTATCAGCAGAAGATACATCTACTAGTGTAGCATCCCTGGCCTCCCTCAGAGATGCTACCTCATCTCCCTCCTTGCTCTCTCAGTTCTCAGGGAAGATGAGGTTACTTATCAGACTGACAAGTTTGGGAGAAGAAACTAAACATGAGTGGCTTCCTTTTACTCTCTTTCCTCTTGAAAGTATAATTAGCCAAGAAGAACAAACACTCTCTTCTCAGCACCTTAAGGATACCTCCCATATGGGAGGTCCATGACTGGTTATTTATGTCTGTGGTGGAATATGAAGTCTAAATCTGGGCTGTGGAATTCAAAAGTTCTTTATGGGGCCAGGTACAGTGGCTCATATCTATAATCACAGCTATTTGGAAGGTAGAAATGGGGAGAGCTGGAGTATAAGGCCAGCCAGGGATAAAAAGTAAGATCCCATCTCAACAAATAAGGCAGGACCTGTGGTCCCATCTATGTAGATGCCAAGGCCAAAAAAATAACCTAAAGCACAAAGAAGTAGGATATGAGTCAGGTGGTAGGGTACTTGCCTAGTAAGCACAAAGTTCTGAGTTCAAACCCCAGTACCAACAAAAAAAAGGAAGAAAAAGTTCATTAATTCTGCATGGTTAAGTCATTTCTCAAAGCCAGCTTTTAGTAGTAATAAAGCTGAGATATATATGAATTGCATAATTGGCCCTGAATTGCTGAATGGGTTCTCAGGCAAGAAAAGATGATATTATTTATCAAACCCCTTCAAATCCCTATGTCAGACTCTGAGGCTGCAGACAGGGAAAAGGAAACTCATTGTATTAAATAAGATATGCTACCTCTTGACCAAGGTTTTCTCATTTAGTGCTCAAACCTAGGTAGGTGTGTTATCATCCAAACTTTGCTGCTATGGAAAGTGTTTAGTTATGTGTTCAAAATCGCTGATAATGAGCAGTGAAGCCAGACTTTAAACAAACCCAGGTCTGCCTACTACAGAAACTCTATCTCCTGCATTAGGAGATACCTCATTGCTTCGTAAAGACAAATAAGGCTAGTCTGGTTTTTAGGTCCCCAAATACCTCCTACTTTCTACAAATACAATGATTTTTAAATCTATCTCCTAAGTGTCTGGAATTTCTGGAATATTCCTGGGAAGTATCCTGGCATCGTATTTCTTGTTAGCAACTAATCTAAATATTTATTACTAGTTCATGCAACAAATATATACTATATTCATTTTAAATGTACTGGTGAGGGCTTGCTGTTTAAAGGAAATATTTGTAAAGCAAAGTATTCTTCAGTGACTTTATAAACAAACACTTAAGTGATCAATTTCCTTTCAGTAGAGCACATCAATTTTGTAACTATTTTATCATAGAGCTACTTTTTAAAAATGATATAAAAAACTAAAAAGCTTTTTCATCTTTAAAATTACAAGGTTGGACTTGAACTAGATGTTTGAAAATGTCACATCCATCATAAAATCCCATTTATTAATTGCTTAACTTTGCAAAGCAGTTGACAGTTGTCAAAACATTTTAGTATGCACTCTCATCAAATCCTGACAATAGCCCTGACTGGGTGGGGAGCAGCTATTATTATCTCTTTGTTTTTGATAGAAAATGTGCTTCTATAATGTCAGCTGTTCTATGATGTGCTTAAGATGCAGAGCAAAGGATCCTAGAGCACAGGTGATGAATGTATTTCCTGAAATCTGGGTCTATGCTAAGATAGCCCTCCCTTCAGTAGTTGAAGAAATATGGCTTCATCAGTATCTAGTACTTACGATCAATTTAGATACTGAGATGAGACAGTCAATAGTCAAGAATGCTAAGAGTTCTCTGTAGCAAAACCAGAAATATGAAATAGCACTGTCAAGGGCCTAACAATTTTTATCACCTGCCCATGACCTGATGCCCTGCTCCTAACACACTCCTACCTACAAAGCTGGTTTTGCTCCTACAAGGAGGGCTCTGTGTATGTCTTCAATATGTGGTTCCAGGAATTTCCATACAAAGAAAAGAAAGAGTGAAGACACAGAAAGACACTTGGGACATGCCAAGAGAAAGTAAGAACCATCCAAGAAATCTAGCGCTCTGAGTAAGAGATGTAGTTGGGTGGCATGGAACCAGTACAGGGATAATTAAAGTTTGTTTTCTTCTATACCCCTAAAAGCTGTTGAGGATGCTAGACTTAATGATCGAGTTCAGGGCATCATCCAAGTAGGAAAAAAAATTAAAGAGGCTCTGATGATAATGGCCCTGGCTATTCATCTGATTGTGTTTGGTTATATATCTGACTGTGTCCAACTAGGACACAGTTTATTATGCATAAGTAGAAAATAAACTTACTGGACTGTCATAATTATAATGAAACACATGCTTAAAAAATAAGTTGGGGTAGATGTATGTAGAAAGCTTGTATCTAAAATTAAAATGTACATTATAATTTTTAAATGTTTTCAAACACAACTTCTCCAGTGATATTGTGCAATAGTAAGCATTTGAGGGACTTTTAAAAATTAAAACTGAGTATTATATATAGTAATTGATTATTATTCTCCCAGAAAAGTGTCTAGATCATAAGAGTACATGCAGATTGAAGAATTTTCACAGAGTGAATGCCCCTGTATAAATCATACCCAGATTAAGAGACAATGGCCAGGCATGGTAGTATACATCTAACATCCCAGAACTCAGGAAGTTGAGGAAGAAGGATCACAGCTTGTAATTATCAACCTGAATATGAATTTCCTAAAACACCTTTTTAAGGATATTCCAGGAAACAAACACCACTCCTGGTTGTTCCCTTTCTACCTTTTGTTATGGATAGAATCATGCTAGGAAAATATGTCACAACCTCAATAATTATATTTATATCATCTTTGATATGCTAGCTTTTTTTAATCCTGTGGAAACAGCTCAAATATTATGTAAAGGGGAGAAACTTCCAAACAAATAGCTGCATGAGAAACATAGAAACAGTATAATTCTGATAAATGTCAGATAAGGAAGTTGGTGGTATTTATAAAGAAATTATTAATTTCTTCCAAAAAGTTAATGCAAATGGATTTTTTTTTTTACTTTTTTCATTTTGCTCTAGTTATCTGGCATTTAAGTGAGTTGATGTTACTCTCCACTTTCTCTTTGACTCAAGGGAAAAAAATGTGTCATATACTGCTGACACCAAAGTTACTACCTCACAACTTCCCAATTCTACATATACTATGAAAAACAAAAACAAAATTAATGTAGAACAATTCTGATTCTGACTTCAGTATTTCAGTCCACAAATCAGAATTTATATAAGCCACAATTTTTAAGAAAAGAAATGGTAGATAATGGTAGATATTCTGTTAACACATTTCATGTAGCTAACTATCCTAAGATAGCTGAAGACTATTAAGATTATGCAGGAAAAAAAATCTCATTCCTAAAACAGTAGGGAAGCAAAATCTTCACTTCCCTTTTAATGTCAGCATTAGAAAGCAAGTATAAAAAATTAAAAAGTAAAAACAACTTCTGAATGAGGTAATGTAGAAATACCATTCTTATATTGCACTGAATTATTCAAAAACATAATGAAATTCCAGGAAACATCAGATGCTGCAGGTACATGAAGATAATTTTGTTTTTATAACCAATTTCAGGCAGATAAATACTAGAATCCTTTCCAATTTCTCCCCTATGAAACTGAAGTGTCACCAAGATTTACAACCACCTCAAGTTCCCTTCTCAGAGGAACATTCATTTACATAAACAGATAATCCTAGATAAAAATTTCCATTAGACAAAGGTGAAATGGATCAATTTTCTCTGCCAAGACAAATCTTAAATCTTGAACAGATAGGGTCATTATTACACCAGCCCCATTTCAGAAATAATGTATTTTTAAAAAATCAGCCGATAGCAGCCATTTCCAGCTTTCCAATTATCTTTAAGAAAAGCTTATTCTGTGGACAATAAAGCACATTACTGCACAATATGATACAGTCCATAAAGATCACAATGTTTTATGAAAGGTTAAAGAAAGCTCAGCACATTTAGGGGAATGTCATAACCCACAAAGTCTTTCAAGACTTAGCTGAAGCCGAGGGCATGCTGTACAAATATTGTTTGAGGCAATTCAGACTCCCTCTTCAGTATCAAAGCAGTAAAGGAGAAAGCATATGTCTATTGTGAATCCTTGAACTCCTACAAAGAAGATGAAAGAGAAAATGAAATCACAAGAAATACCTCTCCTCATTTTGGAAGCAACCAATTTCACTCATATGAGAGTTACGTATTAACAGGAAGGCAACTCTATTTTCTTGGTACCCAGTGGCCTACTTTCTTGCTTTTTCTTCAAGCAATTTTTTTGCACAGTTTCATTAATATTAATAAAAACTATAGAGAACTAAGAAAAAGGTCTCAGTTTTCTCCCATTCATTATAATTGTTCTAGTAGTTTTAAATGACTAAGAAGCAAGAATGTATACAAGGATACTAAGAAAAGAAAGTAAAAAATTCTTGGACTCCTGATGTGAAATGGTTTCAATATATGGGTATGGAGACTTGAAGATCACCCATATTTTCTTTTGTACTAACCAACAACTGCATAAAACAGTTTCAGAAGCTAAACTTCCCTTATCAAATTAAGAGAGAAAGAATTCACTTTACACAATTTTGCACATGCACAAAATTATAGTTGAAGGTAAATAAAAGTTTTGAAGTAGTTTGAAGAAGTTTGAAATATCACTGATTATTCCACATTATGTAAGGATGTAGAAAATACCTGACCCTTCTTCTAAAATGATAAGAGAGAATCTACTCATAAAACTTGGTTTTTAAACAAAATTGAGTTCTTTTATATCAAGTAAATCTTCTAAATTAAGTAACTGAAACTAGATTGTTTCAGAAATAAATCACCTTTAACATAATCACAATCCAATCAGGTACTTGTGCTGTATTTGAATATTTTACTTAGAGGAAATTTAGAAGAAGCTGAGTCAAATGATTCAGCTATTCTTGTAATAGAATAGATCACTTAGGAGAATTGAGAAGTGGATAGAACAATAAAAATTACTCTGTTCCACATTTCCAAAAAGGCCAAAGTTCCTATGGAATGGGCCAAAACAGCAGAGGAGAAAGAATGTGGCTGCTCAGTGGTCATATGAATGATAGATTTACAGATCAAAAAAAAAAAAACCAAACGGATGAAATTGGACTGTCTGTACTATTCTAGGGCTGAGCCAGTTAGATTGGAGATAATCGAACATTCTCAGATTTCATGAGAGAAAGGAAACTAAAGTACCAGCATTTCCCTCTCCAATAGTTGTGCATCCTGTGGTACTTACTAATGCTATTCTTCCTTCCTTGCTTCCTTTCTTCACTTGCCCAGAAGAAACATCAGAAGAAAGTTTAGGAGAAATTTTCCCTCCATGCCCATTTAACTGGTACCTGTGAGCAAAACACTTAATAGGAAAATAAGTCTTCAGTCATGTAATGAGCTGGGGCAATATTTTATACTTATAATTAACATCAGACTCTTGGGGAGGCACCTTGATAAGTAGTTGGCAGTGAAAGATGAGACCTCAGAGGCCAAGTTGTGCTCTAAATAAGACATGGAGGGAAGTGTGTCTATTTGATGAGGGAAATATAGATGGGGAACAGGAAGGCAGGAGGAAGGAGATTGTTTAGGTACACAAAGTGATATCCAAACTTTTTTAGTAAAATTCACAACAAACTCACCAAATATTTTGTGCAAGCGAATTTCACACAGAACACAGTAAACAAGCAAAACAGTAAATTGAAGTGAAAACAGTGACACCACCTCAAAGACACGAACAGACCATAAGCATGAGTCAATGAAATCAGCAGAATTCTTCAGAAAGCTTAGAACTATAAAGGGCAGTGAGATTCAAGATCAGAGGCAGTCCACCCTTGCCTCCAAGGTTAGAGAGGCATAGGAGTCCAACAGGGACAAGTTGTTTAACCTATGTTTTGTTTCACAAGGGATCTTTACAAGAAATCCAATAAGGGGGACATGAATGAGGAACCTGTGGCATTGCCTTTATAAGCACACTTTTCTGAGTGTAAGTACACTTTAAATATCATTTTTACTTTTTATGAGCATGTAAATAGCTATTATTTCAGTTGCTGGAATATTAGTCATAACATCTAATGATGTGGAGATTGTTGCCTTATAAAACTCACAGCTGGGCAGCTACATGGCTCAAGGCAAAAGCCTATTTTAAAATCCATTGCTTTAGGAGGGGAATGTTTATTAAAACATATATCTATTAAAAATATATGATGCATCATTGGGCATTCTCTGTGTTGCAGTGCCAACTGCAAAAAGCCAGCGAGGCTTTGTGAGTTGATACCTGAAAACCTGGCAAGGTCCACAGCCTCATAATTTACCAGTCCATCAAAAAATAAATAAATCCCAATAACCAGAAAGTAAATCACCAAAGGTGCCTGCACAGCAGCCCATAAACTCATGTTTACACAGGCTCCATAGGGGTAGCTGTTGCTGTCAAATATTTCCAAGCTGATAGGGAAGTGAATGTTCAAAAATGAATAAATGTTTGATCTCCTTGTAACAGAAGTTAAATGAATTAATAATAAAGATAAAGTAGGAGGGACTGATATTTGTAAAATATAGAAGTGAGGTGAGAGAAAAAGGAAAGACTAGCAACTGGGTTAGAAGGGCTAAATAAACATGTAGAAGGACTGTGAACTTCATGTATTAAGCTAGAATTTCCCCTCAGTAGTTCTCATAACATTACTTAAGGTACAATGGAAAATAGATTTTTCATCAACTTAACAGCACCAAACTAAAAATAACTTATAGGGATAAAGGACTTCCAAAGAAAGATGCCTGTCTTTTAAAAATATACCATTAGTCCAACTATGAATTCTACTCTTGTTTAAAAAATAGACTTCATAGCCAGGAGTGGTGGTGCAACCTGCAATCTCAGCTACTTGGAAGCTGAGGTAGGAGGATGGTGAGTTTGAGGCCAGCCTGGGCAACATAGTGAGACCATGCCTCATAACAACAAAAACAAAAGAGGATTTTAAAAAAATAGACTACTAAAGGCAAAAGGAGAGGGTGAAGGGAGGTTGAATATAATCAAAGTACCTTATACAGATATATGAAAACAGAATAAAACCTATTAAAAATTGTTTAAAAGGAGGAAGGAAGTGGGGATAAGAAAGAGCAACAAGGGATAAATTTTATCAAAGTACATTATATGCATGCATGGAAATATCATGATGAAGCCCCTTTGTACATTAACATTCACTAATAAAAAATAGATTAACCTGTGACTTTTCAGTCACCTAAAACAGATAATTAATGAAGATTTATATTTGGTCTGGACCCAGAAGTTTCACAAACATGTCACATTGAATCCACATCCTTTAATTGTGCTTATTTTTCTTTCTACTGCCCAACTTTGCACAATTATTTTGCCTTAATACTACTTCAATCAGGATAGGAAAGAAAAGCAGAGATAAAAAATTTCAAAGAGGATGAATTTAACAAATCAAATGAGCGTGTTTTTTAGCAAGGCTAAAATTTGAGATTTAAAACAAGCCTTATCTCTGAACTCACTTTTTATATTCTCTGTTCTTTGTCATCTTGGGGATATAGAAGCTATGGAGAGGGTCATTGCTGGAGAGTAGAAGTAATTAAGCAAGTAATTTTCCCTAAGCCAATGACACAGAACCTCTTAATCTATCTGGATCCAACTGAGACCTCTACTTAGTGCTACTCTCAAGAGTGTGTCTTCTTTTTTTCTACACTCATGCACTGGTCTACAGCAACACTTGAGTGTACCTATCAGCTTTCAGCTTAAGGACCAAGGCACTCATTCCTAGGCTGCCAGGGTGTGCTGGCTGACAGGGTTGATGGTTGAGACACTCCTGGGGAACTGCCCACAGCAGAAGAGAGCTGCCTCACCCCAAATTAAGCAAACTGCCCTGGAAAGGTCCTATATCCAGTGACTGGCCAATGTGCAGATACAAAGATGCAGTCCTCTTGTCTCAGGTCATCTCAGAAGAGATTTTCAAGCTTCAGAGCTTCCTGTGGTATCAGTGTTACAACCATATCACATTTAACTTCTGCTAAATCCTCCAGCAATGATCCTCTCTATTGCTTCCCAAAGAGGTGTTGATCCTAGAAAACGCCAATAAATATCCTACATGAAAACCTCTGGCTCAGAGTTAACTCCTAAGAACCTGACCTACAAGAGGTTCCTTCTTAATTTACAGCAAATGGACTGGAACATAGATAGGAAATCCTCATTGGGAGCCACCCAACATCCATCTATTGCCAGTTTTTTTTATGCATGGCCCCTCCTTATTGTTCCACCTTAGAGACAGCCACTGACCTTTATCAAGAAATCGTATTGAGCTTTATAGGAAAGAGGGACTGGGGACAGGAGAGATGGACAATTCAATGAAACAGCAAATGTCTCAACATCATCTTATTCAGTATTCAATGACTGTGAGGGTTAATCCAGGATAATTGGAGCATTTCAAATTCCTTAAAGTAATCATGTCTACAAAGTTCCTTTTGTCATTTAAATTAAACTCCATGTCTAAGCATTAAACATGGGCACCTTTGGAAGGACCATTCTTCAACCTACTTTACATAGGTAATCATCTTTTAAAGAAAATGAAAAATAATTATCTAAAAGTCTCCAGGAGAACTAGTTCTAAAGTTCAGGACACAGCCCCACCTCATAAATATCAGTTCAGGATCTCCTCCCCAGTGCTGCAGCTGCATAATCAAACATTATGCTAACGAAACTCATACATTCAGCTGCCTGGGTTCTGCTAACTCAGCTGGGAGCTTACAAATTTAGTGAAGCTGTACTTGTAGAAATTCTCTCTATGTAGAGAGCTAGGATCAACAACCTACTTTGAATAGGCAAAGACCAAACCAACTTTGTGACTTCAAGTACAAATATTTTTATACATAATTCCAGAAACAAGACAAGTGAAGTTGTAGAATTTCATCACTTGCAAGGCTCTTCAGGAATCTAATGAATTCTTTCTCAGTAAAAAACTATTAAGTCAAGTTCACCAGCCTCTGAGGAGCAAACTTGGTCTCCTTGCCTCTGCCCCAGGGCAGAAAAAGAAGTAGGCAGTAAGGAAGGAAGGGAAAGAGAGGAAAAAAGGAAAAAGATTAAAATGATTTGGGCATCCATTGTACATCAGACTTACACAGACATTTTACTACATATTGTATCATGTCATCCTTACAAATACTAGAGCCTAAATGATGTATGGGTATTGGCCTAATTTCTTTACAGCAGGAAACCAAAGTTCAAAGAAATATGGTATATCCACCGAAGTTCATACTCCTGATAAGAATCTAAATAAACTCCTGATTAACAAGGATTAAGGTGAAGAGGAATGAAAATTGTATATAATCGAAAACCCTGATTAAAATAAAACTAGTCTAAAACCTGGTACCAAATAAATTTATACGAACACATTCCCTTATAATTATATCTAATATTTAGGAACACATTTACCACTCCACAGATGTCCAAAAATGTAAAAATAACCCTAATGCAACTCATTAGGAACACTGAATACCACATGTGTCATTTGACCAGAAACTTCTAAAACCTTACAAATAAATAAATCATTTGTTGCCTAGTTAATCTCTTATTTTTAAATGTTAGAAGAGATCTAAGTTAGGCAGAAGAGTAATCAATGCTTCAGTCTTCCTTTTCCTTCCCAGCTCACTTAATTCAACTTGTCTTCTAATCCCATTTGCTTGTAAATTATAGCTTCCTCTATGAGAGTCCATGGCTCAGGAACAGGTTTCAGAACTAACCTGATTATCAATTTTGGGTCTGATTGTCAAAGGGTCTGATGGTTACCAGACAGTTGCAAGCAATGGAAGTATTCAGCTATCTGGATATTGAATTGATTTAAGGTAATTTTTATATTTGTATACTTTCAATTTACTTTTAATCCAAAAAAGAGAAAATACAAGCCCAACTAATTGATCAGTGACTATGACTAAAATGCTGGGATATAAATTTAGCTTTCCAGGATTCCCAAGCCTATTCTGTTTACTGTCTATGTCTTATAAAACAACACAGAAATAATGTGCTCAAAAGTTGGCTTAAAGCTACATGCAAACCCAGCATCACTTGGAATTATACTACAAAATAGAAACAGAAAGTTCTGGTGTGAATTTTCATTAAAAGAATCACAAATTGACATTTACTTTGAAGATATTTAGAGATATGCTCCACAAGTCCCCAAAATAAGTCTCCATTTACCCAGTCACATATGTACTCTACATGGGTGTGCGTGTGTGTGCACACACACACACACAGCCATGGTTGTGTTTTTTTCATC
Source organism: Castor canadensis (assembly GCF_047511655.1). Lineage (NCBI taxonomy): Eukaryota > Metazoa > Chordata > Mammalia > Rodentia > Castoridae > Castor > Castor canadensis. The sequence continues at coordinate 89,724,641 of NC_133394.1, forward strand.
AGTCCTCATCACTTTATCAGGCAAGTCTTCACAAATCCTTGAGACTATGATTAATCTTCATTATATTTTCATTGTCTTAGTAACTCTTACATTGCTGTCAATTAACTCATTATTTGTTAGTAGAACAGAATAACGTTTAGGTTTCAGATTCTGGAGCCAAGCTTCCTCAGTTTAAATATCAGCTTTGTCACTAGTTGTGGGATTTGAGTAAGTTTCTTGACCTTTCTGTGCCTCAGTTTCCTCATCTGAAAAGAAAATATCAGAGTGCTCTCCTTCTAGGATTGTTGAATGGAATGTGTGAAAAGCATTTGGAAAAGTGTCTGTCATGTATTTAAGCCTGATATAAGTATTTTCTGTTACACTAGTCCCACCTTATCTGTGGTTTCATTTTCTACAACTTCAGTTACTTATGGTCAACTGTAATCTAAAAATGGAAAATTCCAGAAAAAAACAATTCATAAATTCAAACTGCAAGCCATTCTGAGCAGTGAGATGAAATTTTGTGTCATTCTGCCTGACACATGAATCATCCCTTTGTCTAGTATATCCACATTGCATATGGTACAATCCCATTAGCCACTTAGTAGCCATTTCAGTTATCAGATTCAGTGTCATTGTTTCATAGTGCCTGTGTTTAAGGAAGCCTTCCTTTAGGTAAGGGCCCCAAAACTCAAGAGTAGTGATGCATAGAAGGCATCACAGCATAAAATATGGAAGACAGATTAACATAAGTACTATGTGGCAGTGCTGAAGGGCATACAGGGAAAAAATTTATTGTATGTGAGAGTTTCTGTGTGTGTTTCAGTACAACTCACACTTTCAGGCATCTACTGGAGGTTGTGAAAAATATTCCACATAGATAAGGAGAGACCACTCATATTTCAATCCCTACATTTCTGATAAAACTCATCAAAATTTATGAAATCAGATCCAATTTTCACTTTTAAATATCTTTCACTGTATAACAACCATTTATTTAGCACCTGGTAAGTGCTAGATACATTCCTAAGCAATACAGATGCAATGACAATAAAATATAGACCTGCAGTTAAAAGTCCTCTTTGTAAAGTGGGCAAAGCAGGTTCAAAAAGGTAGTATATCCAAGGTTACAGATGGAGTAAAAAGTAGAACTCTGCCTCACAACTCCTCTTCTGATTTTTGTACAATGACTATTTTTTAAATTTTTTAAATTATTCAAGAATGTTAGAACTTAGAAATCATGGAGATGATTCAAATTGAAATCAAAGGAAAAGCTAGATAATCCACAAAAATCATAGCTTTTTAACCCATCAAGAGAGCTGAAGACACAAATAATACTAAATTCACTGAAAATCTACATACTTATGATCTTGTTCTAGGAGAGAAGAGACCAATAAGCACACATCCCTGGTGGATTGACAAAGGTAGAATCCACCACAGAGGAGAAAAGGACTGTAAATATTAAAAAATTATTTGTAGTCATGTGTGGACTGGCTTAACATGTTGGTATTCCAAGGAACCCCATATACACAGTGAGGCTGTATCCACCTGCCAACACTTTACTGCAGACTTTCTCCAAGTACACAGGAGTACCACACTGTAGACTGAGGGCAAGTTAGGAAATCTGAGAACAATATCTCTGGATCATTTAAGGATTCCTGTAGGTGCAAGGCAGAATCCCAATGAAAGCTGTACTCAGGGCAGACTTGCTGAAAGAAATCTGTCTGAAAAGATCTGAGCCTTCATCTCTGTCACTACACTTGCAACAGAAGCCAGAAATAAGTGAGAAGAACAGAGAAAAATTCCTCAAGGCATTGTGGACTGTCATTAAGTGCAAAGCACTGGATACTAAAGGCTGAAAGCAGAGCATCAGGAAAAAGAGACACCCCTGGGAACGAATAAAGTAAAGAACAGGAAAACAATTAGAACTCCTAGGAATCAAAGCAGGCTAGGAATATAAAAAGATCTCTAAAATCTTATCAATGCTCATATCACAAGTTCTAACGATAGGAAAGTCCATATTCTACCCTCAAAACATTTGTAGGCAATGGTAAGCTAGCACAACTAAAGCTGGAACAATTCCCACACACCTGAAGTATACATCAGATTCCTTCAAACTGATATATGAACTAAAACCTGATAAAAGAAAAGTATGCCTTTTATGGGATAAATATTAATTACTTCAGCTTCCACTATTTTCTAACTTACAATATCTAACATAAAATTTAAAAATTATGAAACACACAAAGAAGCAAGAAAAAGTGAGCAATTATCAACAGAGAAACCAGTAACTAGAATCAGACTCTAGAAATTCTACATGTTATTCAGAGAGTGCTTTAGCATAGCTATGATAAATATGTCAGAGAATTTAGTGGGAATGTTGGGCAGTATGCCTGAGTAGATGAAGAATTTCAGCAGAGAAATGGAAACTATAAAAAGAAATAAAATTAAAATGTCAGAAATGAAAAAATACAACATCACAATGAATACATATTATGAGTTTAACAGTAAACTATTAGCAACAGAGAAAAGTAGCAGTAAACTTCAAGACAGGTCTATTATCCAAACTGAAATTAAAAGGAAAAAAATGTAGAAAAATAAGAACAGGGAGTAGATAACAATATTAAACAGGCTAAAATTAACATTTAATTATATGCATGATGGCTAGAAAATGGTCAAAAGAAATATTTGAGAACATGAAGGCTAAGAAGTTTTCAAAATTGCTTTTAAAAACTTAAGCCTCAGGATCCAAAATGTGACTGGAACACAGACACAGACTGCATGAGCTCTGGGAATTAGGGACCTTGCTGAGATGCTGAAGACACCCTTGGCTGAGATAAAGAATCAGGAATAGCTGAAACTTCAGCACCCTGAACCCCCTAGCCTGTGGAAGGCTTCTCCACATCACAATTCACTGGAAGAACAAGACGGCCTCCACCCCAATGCCGCCACCCACCCACCCACCAGGCTGCCAGGCCCCCATCCAACCCAGGCTGCAGGCCCACCAGGCCTCTGCCCACAGGACCACCAGGCCACCAGCACATCGGCCGATGCCTGCTACAGGACGGCTCGAGTACCACCAGATGTCAGCTCCAGACCTGCCTAAGAGATGCAGACAAATAAGACTAGATGCTAAAGGAGTAACACCAGAACTACTAAGACTGAAATTCTACTGTTCCTGAACCAGGAATGTTTTTTAATTTCGTTTAAGTATTTGTTTGTCTTGTTCATTGTTTGATTGTCCAACATCTCTACCTGTTGATTTCTTTGGTTCTCCTTCCTTTTTTGTTTTTCTTTTTCTTTTTCTTTTTTCTCCTTCTTTCTTGGTTTTGTTATATTTACTATTGTAAGTTAGCTAATACTAAATTACACATAGACCAGGGACAGAAACAGTACCAAGTGGAAATATGGGAAGAAGAAAAAGGGATGGAAACCATTCTCCCCCCAAAACTAAAATACTCCAGGATTCAGAGGGAAATGAAGAAAATGGTCAACCAAAATGTACAGAAGGCACTCAAGAAATTCCAAGACAACAAAAATAAGGAATAGAGAAAACACAAAAACAAATAAATGAAATCATAGGAGCCCTAAATAAACACCAAAATGAAACAGAGAACACCATAAGTAGAGAGATAAATGAATTAAGGATGAAAATTGATAATATTAAAGAGGAAGTGACCCATGATATGGAAAACCTCAGAAAAAGGAATGACACAGAAATACAAAAAAAAAAAAAATGGAAGGCAACTCCAGCAGACAAGAACAAGCAGAAGACAGAATCTCAGAACTTGAAGATGAAATGGTATTTAAAGGAAAAACTAAAGAACTACTAGTCAGACAACTCAAGACCTGTGAACGGAATATGCAAGAACTCATTGACTCCATCCAAAGACACAACCTGAGATTCATGGGCATTGAAGAAGGAGAACAGGTGCAAGCAAAAGGAATTCGTAATACATTCAATAAAATAATAACAGAAAATTTCCCAAATCTAGAGAAAACTATGCCCACTCAGGTACAGGAAGCCTCCAGGACACAAAACAGACTTGACCAAAATAGAACCTCCCCACGGCATAGTATCATTAAAACAACAAGCACAGAGAATAGAGAAAGAATATTGAAGGCTGTAAGAGAGAAAAAATAAGTAACATACAAAGGTAAACCCATCAAAATCACAGCAGATTTCTCAATAGAAACCTTAAAACCAGGAAGAGTATGGAGTGAGGTCTTCCAGGCACTGAATGAAAATAACTTCAACTCTAGGATACTCTACCCAGCAAAACTATCATTCAAAATAGATGGAGCAATAAAAGTCTTCCATGATAAGCAGAAACTAAAACAATATATGACCACCAAGCCACCACTACAAAAGATTCTTCAAGGAATTCTGCACATAGAAAGTGAAAGCAAACAAAACCTTGAAAAGACAGGCAGTACCAAACCACAGGAGAAGACAAGGAATCAGAGAGTAACACTGATTGAGCTACACACAATCAAACCCTTAAACAACAAAGACAACTAAATGATGGGAATAACCACATACCTATCAATAATAACACTGAATGTTAACAGACTTAACTCCCCCATCAAAAGACACTGTTTGGCAAACTGGATTAAAAAGAAAGATCCAACAATCTGCTGCCTACCGGAGACCCATCGCATCAACAAACAAGCATTGGCTGAGGGTGAAACGCTGGAAGAAGATTAATCAAGACAATGGAAGTTAGTACAGAAAGGAGCAGGAAACACTCTGGAACTAATAGGTATAGGCAATAACTTCCTCAATACAACCCCAGCAGCCCAGCAACTAAGAGAAAGAATGGACAAATGGGACTTCATAAAATTAAAAGGCTTCTGTACAACAAAAGAAATGGTCTCTAAACTGAACAGAACACCCACAGAGTGGGAGAAAATATTTGCCAGCTACACATCAGACAAAGGACTGATAACCAGAATATATGGGGAACTCAAAACACTAAACTCTAATAAAATCAATGACCCAATAAAGAAATGGGCAACTGAACTAAACAGAGCTTTCTCAAAAGAAGAAATTCAAATGGTCAAAAAGCACATGAAAAAATGCTCACCATCTCTAGCAATAAAGGAAATGCAAATCAAAACCACACTAAGATTCCACCTCACCCCTGTTAGAATAGCCATTATCAAAAACACCAACAACAACAGGTGTTGGTGAGGATGTGGGGAAAAAGGAACCCTAATCCACTGCTGGTGGGAATGCAAGCTGGTACAACCACTGAAAAAAAATTTGGAGACTTCTTAAAAATTTAAACATAGACCTGCCATATGATCCAGCAATCCCACTCCTGGGTATATACCCAAAGGAATGCGACATGGGTTACTCCAAAGGCACCTGCACACCCACGTTTATTGCAGTGCGATTCACAATAGCCAAGTTATGGAAACAACCAAGATGCCCCACTACTGATGAATGAATCAAGAAAATGTGGTATTTATATACAATGGAATTTTACTCATCCATGAAGAAGAATGAAATCTTATCATTCACAAGTAAGTGGATGGAACTGGAGAACATCATCCTGACCGAGGTTAGCCAGGCTCAGAAGACCAAAAATTGTATATTCTTTCTCCTATGCAGACTTTATATCTAGGGCAAATACAGCAATGTTGTCGGACTTGGGTTACATGACAAGGGGAGAGCACCTACAGGAGGGAAGGGGATAGGTAGTAAACCCAAAACATGAAAGTGCTTGATGTCCCCACTCCAGAGGACACTTTAAAGTGACAGAGATCAACATGAGAAGGGGATCAGGAACCAGTTTAAAGATCAGTTAGAGATCAATCAACTTGGATTGTAACACATTTGTACATGGAAGCAATGATAGGAATCTCTCTTTATAGCTATCCTTAACTCAACTAGCAAAAACATTTTGTCTTTCTTATTATGCTTATGTCTTCTCTTCAACAAAATTAGAGAAAAGGGCAGAACAGGTTCTGCCTGGAAGTGAGGGGGTTGGGGGGGAGAGGGTGGGGGCGGGGGCCGGGGGGAGAAATGACCCAAACAATGTATGCACATGTGAATAAATGAATAAAAAAAACTTAAGCCTCAGAATCAGGAGTAGCAGTAAAGCCCAAAGAAGATAAATATGAAGAAAACCATACTTAGGTATATCATAGTCACACTGTTAAGAGCCAAACATGGTACAAAAATATTAAAAGCAATATGAGGAAACAAGATATACAGGAAACAATTGGAATTACATATGAATTCTTATTCAATACAATGAAGGCTAGAAAATAACAGGATGGTATCTTTAAAGAGCTGAAAGAAAAACACATTTACCTGGAATTCAAAGTAAAATTCAAAATAGAACCTTTTTTTTTCCTTTTTCTTTTATTATTCATATGTGCATACAAGGCTTGGTTCATTTTCCCCCCTGCCCCCACCCCCTCCCTTACCACCCACTCTGCCCCCTCCCTCTCCCCCCCCAATACCCAGCAGAAACTATTTTGCCCTTATTTCTAATTTTGTTGCAGAGACAGTATAAGCAATAATAGGAAGGAACAAGGGTTTTTGCTGGTTGAGATAAGGATAGCTATACAGGGCATTGACACACATTGATTTCCTGTGCGTGAGTGTTACCTTCTAGGTTAATTCTTTTTGATCTAACCTTTTCTCTAGTACCTGTTCCCCTTTTCCTATTGGCCTCAGTTGCTTTAAGGTATCTGCTTTAGTTTCTCTGCGTTGAGGGCAACAAATGCTAGCTAATTTTTTAGGTGTCTTACCTATCCTCACCCCTCCATTGTGTGCTCTCGCTTTTATCATGTGCTCATAGTCCAATCCACTTGTTTTTACCCTTGATCTAATGTCCACATATGAGGGAGAACATATGATTTTTGGTCTTTTGGGCCAGGCTAACCTCACTCAGAATGATGTTCTCCAATTCCATCCATTTACCAGTGAATGATAACATTTTGTTCTTCTTCATGGCTGCATAGAATTCCATTGTGTATAGATACCACATTTTCTTAATCCATTCGTCAGTGGTGGGGCATCTTGGCTGTTTCCATAACTTGGCTATTGTGAATAGTGACACAATAAACATGGGTGTGCAGGTGCCTCTGGAGTAACAGTCTTTTGGGTATATCCCCAAGAGTGGTATTGCTGGATCAAATGGTAGAACGATGTCTAGATTTCTAAGAAGCCTCCAAATTTTTTTCCAGAGTGGTTGTACTAGTCTACATTCCCACCAACAGTGTAAGAGGGTTCCTTTTTCCCCGCATCCTCACCAACACCTGTTGTTGGTGGTGTTGCTGATGATGGCTATTCTAACAGGGGTGAGGTGGAATCTTAGTGTGGTTTTAATTTGCATTTCCTTTATTGCTAGAGATGGTGAGCATTTTTTCATGTGTTTTTTGGCCATTTGAATTTCTCCTTTTGAGAAAGTTCTGTTTAGTTCACGTGCCCATTTCTTTATTGGTTCATTAGTTTTGGGAGAATTTAGTTTTTTAAGTTCCCTATATATTCTGGTTATCAGTCCTTTGTCTGATGTATAATTGGCAAATATTTTCTCCCACTTTCTCTTCAGTTTAGAGACCATTTCTTTTGATGAACAGAAGCTTTTTAGCTTTATGAGGTCCCATTTATCTATGCTATCTCTTAGTTGCTGTGCCGCTGGGGTTTCATTGAGAAAGTTCTTACCTATACCTACTAACTCGAGTATTTCCTACTCTTTCCTGTATCAACTTAAGAGTTTGGGGTCTGATATTAAGGTCCTTGATCCATTTTGAGTTAATCTTGGTATAGGGTGATATACATGGATCTAGTTTCAGTTTTTTGCAGACTGCTAACCAGTTTTCCCAGCAGTTTTTGTTGAAGAGGCTGCTATTTCTCCATCGTATATTTTTAGCTCCTTTGTCAAAGATAAGTTGGTTATAGTTGTGTGGCTTCATATCTGGGTCCTCTATTCTATTCCACTGGTCTTCATGTCTCTTTTTGTGCCAGTACCATGCTGTTTTTATTGTTATTGCTTTGTAATATAGTTTGAAGTCAGGTATTGTGATACCTCCTGCATTGTTCTTTTGATTGAGTATTGCCTTGGCTATTCGTGGCCTCTTGTGTTTCCATATAAATTTCACAGTAGATTTTTCAATCTCTTTAATGAATGTCATTGGAATTTTGATGGGAATTGCATTAAACATGTAGATTACTTTTGGGAGTATTGACATTTTTACTATGTTGATTCTACCAATCCATGAGCATGAGAGATCTCTCCACTTTCTATAGTCTTACTCAATCTCTTTCTTCAGAAGTGTATAGTTTTCCTTGTAGAGGTCTTTCACATCTTTTGTTAGGTTTACACCGAGGTATTTGATTTTGTTTGAGGCTATTGAAAATGGAATAGTTTTCATACATTCTTTTTCCCTTTGCTCATTGTTAGCGTATAGAAATGCTAATGATTTTTCTATGTTGATTTTATATCTTGCTACCTTGCTATAGCTATTGATGATGTCTAGAAGCTTCTGAGTAGAGTTTTTTGGGTCTTTAAGGTATAGGATCATGTCATCTGCAAATAGGGATATTTTGACAGTTTCTTTACCTATATGTATTCCTTTTATTCCTTCTTCTTGCCTAATTGCTCTGGCTAGGAATTCCAGTACTATGTTAAATAAGAGTGGAGATAGTGGACATCCTTGTCTGGTTCCTGATTTTAGAGGGAATGGTTTTAGTTTTTCTCTGTTAAGTATAATGCTGGCTGTAGGTTTGTCATATATAGCTTTTATAATGTTGAGGAACTTTCCTTCTATTCCTAGTTATCTTAGAGCTTTTATCATGAAATGTTGTTGGATCTTATAAAAGGCTTTTTCTGCATCTATTGAGATGATCAAGTGGCTTTGGTCTTTGCTTCTGTTAATGTGGTTTATTACGTTTATTGATTTTCGTATGTTGAACCACCCCTGCATCCCTGGGATGAAGCCTACTTGGTCGTGGTGAATAATCTTTTTGATGTATTGCTGAATTCCGTTTGCGATTATTTGGTTGAGGATTTTTGCATCAATGTTCATTAAGGAGATTGGCCTATAGTTCTCCTTTTTGGAGGTGTCTTTGCCTGGTTTTGGGATAAGTGTAATACTGGCTTCCTAAAATGTGTTAGGCAGTTTTCCTTCCCTTTCTATTTCGTGGAACAGTTTAAGGAGGGTTGGTATCAGTTCTTCTTTAAAGGTCTGATAGAATTCAGCAGAGAATCCATCAGGTCCTGGACTTTTCTTTTTGTGGAGACTCTTGATTGCTCCTTCAATTTCATGTCGTGATATAGGTCTATTCAGGTGATTAATTTCCTCTTGGTTCAGTTTTGGATGATCATATGTATCTAGAAATCTGTCCATTTCTTTTAGATTTTCAAATTTATTTGAATATAGGTTCTCAAAGTAGTCTCTGATGATTTCCTGGACTTCCATGGTGTTTGTTGTTATCTCCCCTTTTGCATTCCTAATTCTACTACTTTGGGTTTTTTCTCTCCTCATTTTAGTCAGGTTTGCCAGGGGTCTATCGATCTTGTTCATTTTCTCAAAGAACCAACTTTTTGTTTCATTAATTCTTTGTATGGTTTTTTTGGTTTCTATTTCGTTGATTTCAGCTCTTATTTTTATTATTTATCTCCTATTTGTTTTGGGATTTGCTTGTTCTTGTTTTTCTAGGAGTTTGAGATGTATCATTAGGTCATTGATTTGGGATCTTTCAATCTTTTTAATATATGCACTCATGGCTATAAACCTTCCTCCTCAAGACTGCCTTAGCTGTGTCCCATAGGTTCCAGTAGGTTGTGTTTTCATTTGCATTGACTTCCAGGAACTTTTTAATTTCCTCTTTTATTTCATCGATGATCCATTCTTCATTAAGTAATGAGTTATTTAGTTTCCAGCTGTTTGCATGTTTTTTGTCTTTACTTTTGTTGTTGAGTTCTACTTTTACTGCATTGTGGTCAGATAGTATGCATGGTATTATTTCTATTTTCTTATATTTGCTGAGGCTTGCTTTGTGCCCTAGGATATGATCTATTTTGGAGATGGTTCCATGGGCTGCTGAGAAGAATGTATATTGTGTAGAGGTTGGATGAAATGTTCTGTAGACATCAACTAGGTCCACTGATCTATTGCATATTTTAGATCTTGGATTTCTTTATTGATTTTTTGTTTGGATGACCTATCTATTGATGATAATGGGGTGTTAAAGTCTCCGACAACCACTGTGTTGGCGTTGACATATGCTTTTAGGTCTTTCAGGGTATGTTTGATGAAATTGGGTGCGTTGACATTGGGTGCGTACAGATTGATGATTATTATTTCCTTTTGGTCTATTTCCCCTTTTATTAGTATGGAATGTCCTTCTTTATCTCGTTTGATAATGTAGGTTTGAAGTCTACTTCAATGTAGGTTTGAAGTCTACTTTGTCAGAGATAAGTATTGCTACTCCTGCCTGTTTTCGGGGGCCATTGGCTTGGTAAATCTTCTTCCAGCCTTTCATCCTAAGCAGATGCTTATTTCTGTCAGTGAGATGAGTCTCCTGTAAGCAACAAATTGTTGGATCTTCTTTTTTAATCCATTTTGTCAAACAGTGTCTTTTGATGGGTGAATTAAGTCCATTAACATTAAGCGTTAGTACTGATAGGTATGTGGTGATTCCTGCCATTAAGTTGTCCTAGTTGTTTGAAGGTTTGATTGTGTGTACCTAACTTGATGTTACTCTCTACTGTCTTGCGTTTTCTTTTCCTGTGGTTTGGTGCTGCCTGCCTTTTCATGGTTAAGTTGGGTGTCACTTTCTGTGTGCAGAATCCCTTGAAGAATCTTTTGTAATGGTGGCTTTGTGGTCACATATTTTTTAGTTTCTGCTTATCATGGAAGACTTTTATTGCTCCATCTATTTTGAATGATAGCTTTGCTGGGTAGAGTATCCTGGGGTTGAAGTTATTTTCATTCAGTGCCCGGAAGATCTCACCCCACGCTCTTCTTGCTTTTAATGTTTCTGTTGAGAAGTCTGCTGTGATTTTGATGGGTTTACCTTTGTATGTTACTTGTTTTTTCTCTCTTACAGCCTTCAATATTCTTTCCTTAGTTTCTGAACTTGTTGTTTTAATGATGATATGTCGTGGAGTAGTTCTATTTTGATCTGGTCTGTTTGGTGTCCTGGAGGCCTCTTGCATCTGTATAGGAATATCTTTCTCTAGATTTGGGAAATTTTCTGTTATTATTTTGTTGAATATATTATGCATTCCCTTCACTTGCACCTCTTCTCCTTCTTCGATGCCCATGATTCTCAAGTTTGGTCTTTTGATGGAGTCAGTGAGTTCTTGCATTTTCTTTTCACAGGTCTTGAGTTGTTTAATTAATAGTTCTTCGGTTTTTCCTTTAATTACCATTTCATCTTCAAGTTCTGAGATTCTGTCTTCTGTTTGTTCTATTCTGCTGGATTGGCCTTCTGTTTTGTTTTGCAGTTCTGTTTCATTTTTTCTGAGGTTTTCCATATCCTGGCAGTTTTCCTCTTTAATGTTGTCTATTTTTGTCCTGAGTTCATTTATCTGTTTATTCATTGTGTTCTCTCTTTCACTTTGGTGTTTATACAGTTCTTCTATGGTTTCCTTTATTTCTTCTTTTGCTTTTTCGAATTCTCTATTTTTGTTGTCTTGGAATTTCTTGAGTGTCTCCTGTACGTTTTGGTTGACCCTATCCAGTATCATCTCTATAAAATTCTCATTGAGTACTTGTAGTATGTCTTCTTTTAAATTATTCTTGTGGGCTTCATTGGGTCCTTTGGCATAGTTTATCTTCATTTTGTTGGAGTCTGGATCTGAGTTTCTGTTCTCTTCATTCCCCTCTGGTTCCTGTACTAATTTTTTGCTGTGGGGAAACTGGTTTCCCTGTTTTTTCTGTCTTCCCATCATTGTCCTTGGTGTTGTTACTGTCCCTGTACTGTGTGCAACTAAGTATTTTCTAGCTTGTAATAATAAAAATGGTAATATTTAGAATGGAAGGGTGAGCTGAGATGAAAAGCAAGAAGTTAAAGAAAAGGGGAAAACAAATATACAGACAAGAGTGAGAAAGCAGAACAAGGTATCAGACAAGAGAGTTTCAAAGGTATAAACAGGGAGTGTTAGTGTACTAATCGACAGTAAGCTGAACAGACATTAGAGAGACAGAGAGAGGATTGAAAATCAAAGATAAAAAAATAAAAAATAAGTAAATGAAAGAAATATCTATATATAAAAATGAATTAAAATAAAATGAAAAATAGAAAATTAAAAAAAAAAACAAAAAACAAAAAACTTCCAAGTTTATATGCAATGCAGTTTCAGTCTTAATAATTTGGGTGTCCATCTCAATCTCCAGTCCTGGAGTTGGTGCCTCAGATGTTGTTCTGTAGTTGTCTCATCAAAGGGGATGCATAAAGTAGAACAAAACTACACACTCACACACACACACACACACACACACAAAAAGCCCCACCAAGTGTCCCAAGTTCAAATGCAATACAGTTTCAGTACGTTTTTTGGCTTGCAGGTGTAATTCGGTTGTTGTCTCATCAAAGGTAGGGAGAAAAAGAAAAAAAAAGAGTCTGGAGACAGTTCTGAGAATGGTATCTGCAACTGTGGCTTGCCTGCCTGCTGCTCTCAGCCTGCTGTAGCTGGCGGCATTATTTATGTAGATCTCTGGGGTGAACTTAGCACTCACCTGGTCCCACAGGCTTTGTTTGTTCAGAGTTCTCCTGTGCGGGAGCCTCTGCTACAAGCTTTCCCCTTTCCAAGCACTGGGGAAGGTGACACTGCCCCCACGTTGTCAGGCCTGCATGTTTATTTACAGTTCATGTGGGAGGTGGGTCTTCTCCCCTCTCTTGTGAAGTTTTCCTCCCACTGCCACTTTCACAAGTTTTCCTGCTCCTGATTACTGGGCGGTGCTGCTGCTCCTGCCGGCCGCCATGTTTGTTTACAGTTCACGTGGGAAGTGGGTCTTCCCTCCTCTCCTGTGGAGTTTTTCTCCCTCCGCCACTCTCACAAGCTTCCCCGCTCCTGGTTGCTGGGCGCGCACCCCGCTCCCGCCAGAGCCTCTCTGGCCCACCCGGCTTGTTTATTTATAGTCCCGGGAAGGATTCCCTTCCCCCAATCTTCAGCACTCAGGGCGCCCCACCCTCTTTCCAGCATGCCTTAATTGTTCTTATTGCTTATTACTCAGTTTCTCTTTTTTTCCCTGGGTGGAGGTCAGTCTGTCCAGGGGGCTATGCTGCTATGGCCCAGGCTTGTCTGTGGGAGAACCGCGGTACCGCGAAGCTCACCTGGTCCGCGTCTTCCCAGTGGGTGCCGGCCACTGGCGGCCCGGGGGCCCTCCTCGTTTCTCCATTTAACATGAAGTGGAGATTCTCTGCGCCGGCTGGAGGTGTGGAGGGGTCAAAGTTATGCTTTTTCTCAGTGATTATGCCTGCAAAGTTTGTCTCCAGCGTCTCTCCAAGATTTCACTATAGGAGGCTCACTTTCTGCTTCCTACCTCTAGCCGCCATCTTGGAATCCTCTAGACAGAGACCTTAAAGAACTTCCCCCAAACTTGAGGAGACAAGGAATAATGAGCCAGAGTCAACTTGCAGGTATGATCATGGATGTTGGCAATCAAAACTGTGATAGGACAGAAAGGACAGATTCATCGGATGGGATGTGTTGTCCCATAGTCAGATGAAAATCAGGCAAAAGGGGATCCCAAAAGTAAGACAACCTCTTCATCTGTGAAAGCAGGCAGTGGAGCTGATATTTTGAGTAGGGGTTTTCCTCTTGGCTGGATTACCAATATGTTATGGGTGGATGATGTTAAAGAGCTCAGGTCCTTGGTATCCTAAGCAACAGTTTTTCCCCTTTGTGCACATGCCCCAGTTGGGATAAGTCTCTTGTTATCAATCACCCTGCTTACTCAGGATGCTGTGGTTAGTTGTTACTAACCACAAGGGTGTTTTGTGGGTGGCTCTAGGTGGAGATAGACCACCTATTTCCCATGAGATGATCTGTGAGTACAACTGTACCTGATGACCTTTTTCGGTTACTTTCTCTGAATTTCCTGCATTAGTGAGGCCACTATTCCTAATGACTGAGACATCAATGTTTGGTCATATTAAAGCTTATCAAGTGGATTCAATAGGATGCACTCAATGAAGTAATATTCTGATCTACATGTTAACATCTTAAAGTCTAATTCTTGAGGTCACTTCAGTTGGATCTGTTATATTTATCTTTTTTACCTTGATCAATTTGTCTTCCAAATTTGTGTTGCTATTGACATTAGTTATAAGTGATTTGGTCTCTGCAACCATACCAGGCAGGAAATTGGTTGGAGAAATAACTTGAATGTAAAGGGAGATAGCAAAAACTAATGTTTTCCTTCTTCTTACATAAATATGAGAATCAGAGGTTTATGTGGTTGCCCTGTCCAATCACATCAGTCTCAGCTCAGGTGCCTCAGAAAACAAAACTTCCTTGCAGGAAAAATGAAGGTTTAATGGCAATATTTTGATATGTAAAATAGTTTTTAAAATATGAAAGGATTTGGGGAGTGCATCATATCTTAAGAGGTGATAGAACTCAATATTTTGGTGCTGTATGCAAGAGATGTATCTAAGAGGAAGGAGGACTGCTATAGGAAAAGTCAAGGGGGCTTTCTGGAAGCATGCATTGTATGTTCAACTTGGGACACTACAAGTGGGAACAGGTGCCTCATTGGAGGCAGGTGAGAGCATCTCAGATATCACTACCATGAGTGGGGCAGGGCTTGCCTCTACTTGGTCAGGAAAAAGGTTTATTTTTTCTCAGATGGACAAGTATAATAACTCAGTTCAACTGTATATTCTGCCTCAATGGTACAAGAGACAGGAGGAGAAAAAGTCCTCAACTATCAGCTATTTGTCTTGTAATTTCATTTGTTTCTGCCTTAGTTGCTGCTATCCAGGTGTGTGTGTAGTCCAATCCCTGAATTTACCTACCCAGTACCTTTGTTGTGGACCTGGACGTATCGTGGACCAGGACATGAAATGCAATTATTGGCGTCTTTGACACTTTGAACCCATGCCTCAAGCTGTTCTTAGACTCACTCCCATAATCTGGTTCTTTGTGCCACGATGGGTGCCTGGGTTAAGGCTGCTTGGATTGTATTCAGTCAAAGCCAGAGAGAGAATTAGTGAGAATTAAAAAGTGTACAGAGCTCTATCAGAGGCAGGTGTCTATAAATGGAAGGTTAAAGGAATGACAAAGGCCCTCCTTTGGCTGCTAGGGCTTGTGCTTAGTTTGGGAGAAACTAGTGTTCTGGTTCCTGCGTTATTCTGGATTCCATCAAAAGCAAAAGCCAAGACAGAATTGATGATGTTGGTACTTGGCACACAAGTAGTTAATGTAGTAGAGCATGTAGGTGAATGTCCCTCGAATCATGGAAAAACTTTTATGTGCCCCAATAAAGCCTCAGACTGCAGGACAATTACCTATGAATTTGGTGTAGGCCAACAGTGCTTGGGCTCTGTTTTGTAGAGGAACTTGTATGAGGCCTAGCTGTCTTGCCATGGTAGGGCCACTGTCTGTGCCCTCTGCACTGCAGGATATCTGAGTAGAGCTTCTGTGGTCTGCAGAACTATACTGAGAAGCCTAGAATTGTTTGATAGATCTCATGAGCCCCAAAGAAGGTTTAAAATACCCTTAGTTCTGAGACAGGGTAAGGATCATTGTATTGCCTGTCCTGATCCCAGAATGTGAAGGCAATTGGTTGGTTGAATGGTTTACAATGTCAGATGTGCTGAGCATGGGGGAAACTTAAGCATCCATATGTCTCAGTTCCATGTATTAAAAGTGGCCTGATGTTTGGTTATGAAACCTACTGGGAATGCAATAGAATCAGGACTTTCACCTGAATATATTGGAACTATTAATATGATAGCTTTTTGGTAGGGACAGTGTGCTGGATGATAATCATCTTGGTAATTATCAGAGTGTATCTATAGTTGCTCTTACTGCCAATGGTACTGTTGCTTAAAAGTCTGACCATTACCAGCAATTCCATCAGGAAATCAGAGCTGAGCTGACTAGTAAGTTGGCCAAAAACACCTAAGTGCTAGCTGTAAATTGCATACTTACCTGGACCTTTGATCAGGTAGGACAACTTGGCAGGTTTTAAGGCACAATAACTGAAGTAAGTCATAGCTCTAGGGAGTTTTGGATGGAAATTCCTCATGGGGCAGTGTTTCTTAAACTCAGAAGGTCTAGTAATCCTAAATTGGGCTTAAGTCTTATTGAAGGTACTTGTAGAAGCTCCTTCAACATCTATTTCCTCTTTGTCTCCTGAAAGTACTTTGAGTTGCTTTGGGGGCATTGTGTTCTATTCCCCAGTCTGCCTCAATCCTTGCTAATTACCATCTTTGGTGTAACTTCAGTGTGTTAAGATATCTCATTTCTCTACCCATATATCCGCGACTTCTGCGACTACTTCAGCAATGGGCACGTTACCTATCTAGAATGTTAAATCTCAAGGTGGTATGGTCGTGAGGAACAAAATTGTTTCCAGGAGAGATTTTGGAAGAAACTGTCTGAAAAATAATGGGTTATAGGTACCTTGGCATCATGAAGGGAGAGTCTAGAATTTCCCATCCTTAGTTTTTCCCATCCTTGTGGACCCTGAGAATGAATCTGATGCCATGGAGGATGGAGAAAAGCAAAGGAAAATCTGGATTTTGGTGGAAGTTTGAACTGGCCTGGTGCCTTACTGCCTTTAACCCTGTGAATTTGCAATTTCTATAGTTTCATTTCTGCTGAGACTTTTCTCACTCATTGTTTAATCTTGATGTTTTACTGATTTTCTGCATCCATTCAAAACAACTTTTTGTTTTTTTGTTTTGTTTTAAGGTTTCTATTTCCTTTCTGCTCTGACCTTTCCTTTCACTTCCATTACATCTTTTTCTTACCTTGACTTTCTAGTTTGAGTTGCATCATTAGGTTGGTCATTTGAAATCTTTCTGAAATGTAGGTGTTTGATTTCTTCATTTCCTTCTGGTTCCTGTACTATGTATTATTGAGGGGAAAATGGTTTCCCTCTTTTTTCCATCTTCCCATCATTGCCCTTGGTATTGTTACTGTTCCTGTACTGTGTGCAATTCGGTATTGTCTAGCTTGTAATAGTAACAATGGTGATATCTAGAATGGAAGGGTGAGAGGAGAGGGAAAGCAAAGAAGGTAAAGAAAAAGGGAAAAAAACAAAACAATCAAAAAACCAAACAAAAAAAACAGAGCCAAAGAAATAAACAAGGAGAGATAGTGTACTAATCAACAGTAAGCTAAATAGGCATTAGAGAGACAGAGAGAGGATAATAATAAAAACAAACCAACAAACCCAAGTTCAAATGCAGTAAAGTTTCAGTCTTAATAATTTTGGTGTTAGTCCTTCAGCCTCCAGTCCTGAAGACTTCTCAGTGTCTGAAGTAGTTCTGTCATTTTCTGATCAAAGGGGAAAAATTAAAAATAAAAAATATTGTCCTAAGTTCAAATGCAATACAGTTTCAGTTAGTCCTTCAGCATCCAGTGTTTTTGTCTCATCAAAGGAACAGAAAAAAAAAGGGGGAAGTCTGGAGATAGGTTTGTGAATGTCTATCTGAGACTGCAGCTCACCTGCCTCCTACTGTCAGCCATCTGCTGCTGCAGGCTTTGTTTATTTACAGTTCTCCTGGATGCATGTCCCTTTTGTTTCCTCCAGTATACAGCCCTACCTGCCTTTTTTTTACAGTTCGTGTTGGGAGTGGCCCTCCCCTGCTCTCCGGTGGAGCATGCCACTCTACAGCTGCCATTGGAAGCCTTCCCCTCTCCAAGCACACTGGGGGAGGTGGTGCCACTCCTGCCTTCTCTGGCCCACGTGTTTATTTACAGTTCAAGTGACTGCGTGCCCCTCCCCCACTCTCCAGAGCTCAGGGCACCCCGCCCTCTTTGCTACGTGTCTTTTTTTTTTTTCTCAGCTGCTTGTTTATTATTCAGTTTGTTTTTTTCCTCTTTTTTATCCCCTGTGTGGGGGTCAGTCTGTCCAGGGGGCTATGCTGCTCTGGCCCAGGGTTGTCTGTGGGAGTACTGCATGCAACTTAGCTCACCTGGTGGTCTGCTTCTCCCAAGCAGGATAGGAGCTGGCATTTGGTGGCATGGGAACCCTCCTGTTTTCTCCATTTAACGTGGAGTGGGGATGCTATGCACGGGATGGGGGTGTGGTGTTGTCAGAGTTTTGCCTCTTCTTGGTGGTTTTTCCTGCAAGGTGTTTCTCTAGCATCTCTCCAAGATTTTACTTTAGGAAGCATGCTTTCTGCCTCCTCCCTCTAGTCGCCATCTTAAATGTAGGTGTTTGATGCTATAAATCTCTTTTAGAACTGTTTTTGCTATATCCCGTTGGGTTTAGTATGTTTTTCAATTGTCAGGGTTTTAAGAATTTACAAATTTTCCCTCTGACCCATTTGTTCAGGAGCATGTTTTACATTTCCATGGATGATTACTCTTTCCAAAATTGCTCTTGATTTCTAGATTTATTCCTTCATTGTCAGCAAAGGTACACAAATATGATTTTAAATGTTAATTTGTTTTGTGGCTTAACACAGCCTATGTTGCATGATGATCCAAATATTAAAGAGGAACATGTATTTTCTACAGTTGGGTGAAAGGTTCTACAGACATCTCTTAGGTCCACTTGATCTGTAGTGTAGTTTAAATCCTTTTTTGGGGGGTAATATTCAGGTTCTGTTCATTGTTAAATGCCTCAGCCACAATATTTTCTTTATATATTTGTATGTGTCAGGGTTGGGTGCATTATTATAGCCTCTTGGTGTCAATTATTATATCATCTTGCTGTGTAGATCCCATTATGATATATAATGTTCCTTTTCTCCTCATACAGTTTTGGATTTACTCTAAGTATAGCTACTTCTGTTTACTTTTGGTAGAAAATTTTTGTGGTACTAGGGATTGAACTCTGGACCTCACACATGCAAGTGTTCTACTTGAGCGGCACCCTTGTCCATTACTTTGCATTTCATTTTTGTGACATTCTTGCTACTTTACCTGGGCTGGCCTCAAACTTGTGATACTCATTCTTCTGCATCTGGAGTAGCTGGTATTACAGGTGTGTGCCACCATGCCCATATAACTAGTCTGAGTTTTACTGTTAAGTGAGGTTTTTGTAATACTAGGCATCAGATCAAGGGTGTTGCATGGGCTCCCAAGTGCTCTACTACTGATCTACAATCCCAACACTGGAATTTCTTGTAGGGAGCACATAATTGGCTCTTTTTCTCCATTAAGCTATACTACCTCCTCATTGAGGAATGTAATCCACTTACATTGAAGTTTATTTTGGTAAGAACATATTTCTATCACTTTATATCTTTCTATTTTGTATATAGCTTTCTCCTTTCTATTTTTAGTTTGATGGCTTCTGGTAGTTGTAGTTTCCTCTACTTGTATTTATCTGTTCTGTCAGTGAGTTTGTTATATTTGTTTTCATGGAATCACTTCCAGGTTGATTTCCTTTGTTGCAAGGTTGAATTTTTTTTTCCAGTTTTTACTATACTTGGCAATGGTAACCTTCACAACTGGAGATAGAAAATCTCTAAAATGGAAGCACTCTTGGTATGCAGTACGTTTTAGTACTTTGACATCTTATTCTCTCCTACCCTACAGAGGTTGTGCTGAATTTACTGATGTCCTAAGGAGGAATTCCTTATGAGACTCAATGCTTTCCTTATTGCTTCAAAATTCTTTTGTTTTTGACTTAACAGTTTGGTTATGTACCTTGATGAGGAGCACTTGGGGCTGAAAGGATTTGAACTTGTGAGTTTTCTTTATCCTCTGGATAATTTCAAAGATCTGTTTTCAAGTTCAGAGACTATTAGATCATACCTGTTGATATAATGAACATATAGAAGGCAGGAAGATGCTGGAATTGATGGAGGCATGAGTGAATACCTATGCTCTAAAAGTCAATTGCAGACATAAGAAACATATAGTAGAATGCGAAGAGAATAGTGGATCTCAGATATTGACTCGGGAAATGTGAGATAACTTTGCTACCATAAAACTTTAGGAATGGTGGTATGGTGGGTGTGAGATAAATGTTGAAAAGGAGATTCCATAAAGCCTAGACACTGGGGTCACATGGATAACCAACCTAAAGTTTCAGAGGCTGAGCCTAGGCCCTACTCTGGACTTACATGGATGGTATTCATTTATCTGAATACCATCTCTGTGGTATATACAGGTAAAAACAAACTTACTCTCAAATCTGAATTAATTCTATAGCTTTAGTCTTGAGTTGAGCTAATAAACCTCTAACTGCTGGTTTGTGTCTGGAGCTATTTATCAGATTTAATATTTAAGAAATTGGGGGTGTGGGTATCTGAGGGACATTGAGGCAGGTCTGGAGTCTGGGAGGGACATCAGGCTCTATGCAGTCTGATTTGTGAGGTCATGTGAGGACATAGGAGTGGATCACATGCTACAGATGTTTATTTTTATCTTGCTTCTAGATTGAAAAGTACTCCAGCTTTCTGCTTAAAATTCTGTATTACTTTCACAAAGATGAACAAGTTACTCAGTGGCTCATTTGTTGTGATGGAATATGGGACTACGATTGCTTTCACTTCTTTAGCCACTTTTGTCATGCTACTAGGGAGGCAGTACCTTATGTATGAATTTTTAATGTTTTGCATTGTAAAGGAGGGCCTCATGAACTTTTAGTATGTCTACTGAGAATTGCCAGTCAGAATGCATTGCAGAAGCATTCTCACTATACTAGAAGGTTCCCTGCTTCTGAATGTGGTATGTTATAAGGAGACAAGTCCACAGTCCAGGTCCCAGTCTGGACCTCCTGTGACCTAACATCATGGGTGACATGCCTTGCTGTATAACAATTCATGCTTGTGTATAAAGCATGTCTGTAGACCCACAGTGGAAGCAGTTGAGGCTTGGAAAGAAGAAAGAAGAAAAGTATACTTGAGCGTGAACTGCTGGAATGGAAGTGTCTTAATGTTGTCAAATTGCTACCGAGTGACAAGTTATTGTCCTTCACATACAGTGCTAGTTTGGGGGCTCAGTTTCTTTTAACAGTGTTGTCAGAGGTGGCAGTAGCTAGGCTTTCCTTAGAAAGCAGTTGATACTCTGGAGCACACATGTGCCTTCCGTATCTATACTATGGCCATTATATTTGGTGTTTTGGTGAAAAGACTGATGATCAGTGCCAGTTTGCGTCGTCCTGTTCCTTGCTTGGGTTTTTTTTTAACCATGTATCCTAATGTATCATCAGAATATGTGTTTAGGACATCCTTTCCTAGACCACCTGTACTGATTTCTTATTCATAACCCTAGCTACTAATCAGATGACAAGACAGTTGGCCATCACCTAGGGATCAGTATATATTCTCATTGAGCCACTACTGCACTAAATCTGATTCACAGTGAAACAGCTGGAGCTACTCATCAATTACTGTTCTCTACACAGGGGGCCCTGAGATGTTATTATCATGGCTGCCACAATAGAGAAGACCCAAGATACTTTGAAATTGCAAGTAGTTTTTCCACTTTGCATTTGGGAAATGTATTTCTCTTTCTTAATCCTAGAACAGTATTAGTGATGCTCATAGGTGCCTTAAACTGACAAATCTAAGTAAGAGGATTATACCTGCTTTTGATGTCTGTGCTCTTTTTAGAAATATTGTGAAGGAGATATTTAACACTGGGAATATTTTGAAGTAAAATTGTGGTTCTTTAGTGTTAAAAGTTGACTGGGAGCAAGGTGGCCCTTGGATAGTGCAGGTGTCCAGTAATGCCTGGCCTCCTGATAGGTTTCATGATCTGGGAGATTCAGAGAATGAAGACTGGTATCTGTCAGTTTTGGGTGAAAGGGTGATGGTTGGCAGACATTAGAACACCCTGTCGCTAAGCTCCATTCCTTTTGGACAAAATGACAAACGGTACCTTTTGTTGTCCTTGTATTCAGAATGTGATGGAGAGAAATAGTGAATAATATCAAGGCTTATTTCATAGTACTTCCTGTCTTAAATACAGGACAATGGCTGGTATTCCACATTTCCTCATAGGTCAGAGTTCTAAGGCTTAAGAGCTCATAAGAGGGATTTGCAAATCTGTCTGGATTTAGAGGCTGTGTGTGCCTTGTTTAGTCACTGACTAGACAAAATGTAGAAATGCCATTTCTGTATCCTGAGTTGGGAACTTGTCTATCACTGGATTGTGGGCAGACTTGGGATTTGCCAAGGATTGGCCTATTAATGGTTTTTTCTAATTTTCACCCACCTTGTCAGATGTGGGTTGTGTTGAGTACATATTCCTCCCTGGCTAGCAGTGCAGGTGGGGGAATCAGAAGCCTCGGAGGTACACACCTGGGCAGGCATGCTGGGACAAAGTTCAGTGTAGTAGCCAGGAGTTGGCAGGACTCAGTCGTGCAGAAATACTCCCTGAGGAACCTTAGCCTGACTGGAGTCTCAGCTAGACAGCTTCTTACAGGGCTTGTGGTGAGAAAAATGAGGGACTGGCTATGAGGCTCCTAAAGAATATCTAATCGAATACTGTCCTGGATGTGGAGTTTTCCAGAAAGAGACTGGTTTGAGCTTACAAGAAAATAGATCTTCAGGCAAATGACCCTAATCAGAAGCTATTTAGCAGTCAAGAAGCAAACGGACAGAAGTGGGGGAACAGATGCTAAAGGGTGAAAGAAAGCAACATGCTGGAGTGGAGTCAGCTCTTCTTATGTTTCCATGGAATCCACTTTGGTGAGAGCATAGTGGCACAGGAATGGAGGTTGCCGTGGTTCTAGAAGTACCTGTGTGTTGAGCAGCATTGTGCCATTTTCAGAACGAGCATGTTCCTATTTATCTCTTGTGCATAGGGAGGATTCATTTCTGTGTTGAGACTCTCGCAGGGCAGAAGAGAATCAGTTTGTGTTCTTTTCCATGTGGGCTCATTCTAGTTGGTGTCAATGTGTGATGCAACATGATAGTGCTCTGCAGCTCCTCTGTGCAAGCAATTCTGTTATCTCAAGAAATGGATCACTGTTATAGGTGCATTAAAGGTAAAGGAAGTAGGAAGTGGTGGGTACGGATGGAGGACTGGAGATTAGAAACATGAATGGAAATACTTGGATTTATCAGTGGATCCAAGTTCAGGTCCTACTTTTCCTAAACTGCGATGTGATTTTGAGGAGTCTTTCTTTGAATCTGTTTCCCAGTCACTCATTCAGACTTCCTATCTAATCTATACAATGATTGTGAGAAGCTAGAGAATCTGTGTGAAAACACTTTGAGTTAAACTTCCTGAATCTACTTCTCAAAGGTATACATGGATTTTTAAAGAATAGTGCAAGTAAAATGCTTCTGTAGAGCAAAATTTGCTGGCTTTGTTCAAATGGGCGGTCTCTTCACCCTACGATTGGAGAAAAAGTTGACCTCAATCTGATACCAGACCCTATGTCCTGAGCTAGGACAAGAGCTCAAGAATCTACATTCTGTTTCCTGCTATAGAATAATGTGCTCCTTAAACTTATCAGCATATAATTGCTGTACAATGGGATACGTTGTGACATTTATATATGTGTTTCCAATAATTTTTGATTAACATCTCTAATGAAGAATTTCAACAGTTTCAAGTCACTCACTTCAAAGTATATTATTCTGTACTGACTGACAGTATATACCAAAATAATAGTGGTAAGTCAACTGTTTTGATCTATAGTTCAATGCACACAAGGAAACTACATACATCAAATGTGTGCACAAGTTTTTATATGCTCACGTCTTATAACATTTCCTTCTCTTTATTTTACATGGCATACACCATCTCAGATGTTTCACTCTAATCTGGAAGTAACTGTCTGGCAGTCTTATTTAAATCAGAACTGATTGCTTCCCCATTACACACTCATATCTGGTGTGTAATCTTATCTCTTATCTCTGCCTGACTGTTTTCCCACTAGAATCCAAACTGGACAAGGGCAAGGTTTCCTGCTGTACTTTCAGAACCTAGGATTGTACTTGCCTGCATAGATCAGATGTTGGATCTGTTTATCACATGCAGTGGTTAGGTAGATTGGTGCGTGGACTATAACTACTTAAAAATGACCTTTTTCACAGCTTAGAAAAGTGAGTTTTGTGGTTCTGAGATTACTTACCTATGTTCTCTAAAAAGTTTATCCTGAGAAAGTATTTTCATGCATTAAATTATGGGGGAATAGTGTAACTACAAAGTAGGAAGAGAATAAATGAGATGGAAAAAAAGTGAATACAGGATGTGAGATCGATTCTGATCAGAATTTAGTAGAATGCACACAGCTGCTTGCTTTACCATATCATCCACTTTGGAGCATTATATTAAAACATTGTGTGGTGAGAAGAGCATTCAGATTTTCTTACGTTTTGAACTGATTAATTTCTCCAGGTAGTGACAAACTTAAATCTATATTAAGGTTATTTAACCCACAGAAACTTATTTCTGGTGAATTGGAACCTGCTGAACTTAGGCAATGACTTCATTATCACAGGCAACAATCTTGTCTTGATTTTTAATTGTATTAGCTCTTCTGTATTGATGTATTGCTAGTATCTTCATAGGTATACAGAAAACTTAAGGCAGAGGAAATGTAAACAGCATATGTAAGCATTTAAAAAATACAACCTGATGGTCTTGTGCTCTAATTAGTACTGTTTTTTATCCTTTTCATTGTACTTTCAACCTGTTTCTCATGTGTTCTGGAAAGGAAGCTAAGGGGTGCGTTCTGAGGTTTATCACGTTTGACCTTTCTCACAGCATTAGTTCCCTTGAAGTCATTGCCGAGATGAGGTGTGGATGAGTGAGGAGCATGAGTGATCACTGCCTGTGGAAAGGAGAGGAAGGAGGCAGAATTTTCCAGAGAAGCTGAACTGTGCTGAAGACCCAACAAACCTGATAAATCTGGTCGGAGTTGCCAGGGCTAGCATTGCTTATCAATGTCCTACCTCTGGTCTCAAGTGTGGAGCACCTATGAACCATCTTAAACACAAGATGTAGGCTGTCCTTGAGAAGGGGGTGAGCTCAGACAAAGTATCTTTCTGCAGTAAAGGCTGGCTCTGAAGACGCTGTCAGTGAGGGCTGTCTGCGGCTAGCACACTTGCAGCTGAGATGCCAGTCTTTCCTTCCAGGGACTTTATGTCTTCCTTGACAGAGTTGTTTTCAGTGTGACATGGTTGTTTGTGGCCTGACTGAGATGAAGGGTAAATCTGTCTGCTAGCTTGTATCTTCATTTCCCATGGGCAGTAAGCCCTCTACAATTGTGAACCCTTTTAGTCTATTTCACTCACCACTTTGACATGTTTAGGAAGCAAAATGGGTTCCCATAAAGTCACCTAACCACTTGTGTAAATGGCCCATAATAAACAATTTATTACAGTGAAGTTAGATGGAAATTAACAAATTTAGGTCAATCCATTTCATAACCACACAGTAATTATGATTCCTTAAGTTACAGTGTGCCCACAGTAATAGGGCATAGATCTATTTTCTGACATGAGAAGTCTGAGGACCGTTTTCTCAGACATAGGAGTTCACCAACAAATTCTCATACAAATGGACTTTACAGGAGGACCCAAGGCAGAAGAGGGCTCTTAGAGGAAGAGAAGGAGGAAGGATGGTACATATGAGGGAGCCTTTGGAAACTTCATAGAAGTTTACAGTTCCATCTGAACCCAGAAATGCCTAGAAGCCTTCCAATGTACTGCATTAAAGGTTGGGAGTTGCTAGACTATACTGGATCATCAAAGAGAAATGCTTCACTCAAAAGAGAAGAATATCACTTGTTCTGGAATGTTTAGATGCCTAGATTCCAGTTGGATAAGTGTGTCATGCACACCTCTCAGTAATGCCTGCCCAAGGTGAAGGCCTGAGTGTACTACTATGGAGCAAATCTCTTCTCTCTGGGACTTCCCAGTGGTGTCACAAGGGTCATCTCTAGTACTTGCCTTCTAAAATCTTGCACAGATTTACATAGCAACCAACTGCGTCCTGAGTCAGTATTGCTCACTTTGAAGCTCTTCAACCTGTCTAGGACTCCAGTGAGGTGCCCCAAAATGGCATTGGCTGGGGCTTTTGTATCTGCAGCAACCCAGTCTCTTCAACTTATTCCCTATAGCCTGGAGCAAGTCCATGTCAGGATTGTCACATCTCAGTCATCTCTCTACACATTTCTTTTGTCCTTCTCTGTTGGATATTCTAACTTGACTGTTGTTGAGGTTTTATAAAATCTCCTCCTTCCCCATTTAGTGCTTCCACTGTTCCAGCTTGGCTTGTTGGGAACAGAACTAAATTGAATTTGTCACCTTTAGAGAAGGAACACTTGAAGGAGTGTGAATGGAAGCAGGATTGGTAGAAAGCAGAAACAGGTAGACCCCATGCATGTGGCCATACGTTTGTTCCATGGTGGCCTGAATGGCTCTATTTTATATTCCCTTGTGCTCTGAATTGGATGAGGGTACCCTGCAGCTGGTTTGGCAAGTCCTTCCTAGAGCAGAGACCTGGGTGGTTCACTGCCATGTAAGTTGGTAAACTTTCATAGGTGACAGCACTCAACATGGCTTTCCTGTTGAGGACTGCCTTACCTGTAGAGGTTTCAGAACAGTATCTGAGCTTGAGTTACCATATGCTTGCAAGTGAGACAAGTAATTGGGCTCACTAGAGTTTGGAGTATTCTGCACAGAATGAAAGAAGTCTTCAAGGGGCCACTAACTGAGCAAGTTTCTTTTTACTCTAATTAGAAACTAAAGTGGGAGAATCAAGTTTTTAGTTATTAAACTCAAGTTTGAGCTACAGTGAGATAGTCTATACTCTTAAATGTCACTTTGGGACCTAGTAAGCAGAACACGGTGGTTCAACCTGCTGTTACCCACATCCCAGTTGCTTTGGATACATTAGGAACCTTCTCTTTTTGGTCAAAGATAGATGCACATCCAGGACCTTTTGCATCCAATCACTTGGATTATTTGCATTTTGGCATTTGCATTTGGCATTTCCTGCCTCAGGAAGTAGAAGCCAGCCAGAATTTGTCCCAATGTCTGCAGCAAGCTACTCTCAGCCCTTTGTCCCAGACTCTTCAGGTTGGGTGGTTTCTAGGCAGCAACCATCTTCTTCAGTCCTCCACAGGCATTACCTATGATAGAGCACTCCTATAATCCCTTGTTTGCCTCATTCCAAGATGAATGTTTTCAACTTTGACCCTGAGCTCTCAAAAGTAGGAAGAAGAGTATGTAAGGGCTGTTAGTTCATGGAACAGATGTTGATACAAGCCTGGAGGCCAGAGAGAGGCAATGTGGGCTGTGTGATGAGAGTGATACCTTAGGTAGGAATCTCATATGCAAAGCTTGTAATTTTCCAATAGTAACAACTGCCAAAATGATGAAGACCATTCTTGAGTTTCTAATGTCATTGTAAGAGACTGGAGTTCTGGGGAGCTGCATGTTGATGTGATTATGAAAAAAAAAAACCTGTCCAAAATCTTGATTTACACTGCATCCCTCTACTGCAGTGTGATCTCTGTACACCATAACCTTCTAAAAGATGAAACCTTGCATGTTCATTAGCAGACACGTTCTCAGAGGTCTCAATAAAGTAGAAGATCCAAGAGGAAAGTTCAAGACAACAAAGAGTGAGGTTTGCTGAATAGGAGAAAGCAAAGCTCATGTGAGAAAGGCAGCCTGTGGAATTGCCCACAACAATCCTCTCTTCCTGATATTAATGGTGGAATAAACCCCTTGGGGGTGATCTGTATCCTGATGAACAGGTAATGGCAGAAGTAACTGTATGTCACCTCCAAGATGATAGACTGTGACTTGTGTCGGGAATGGTCTTATTCCTTTTCCCTCTGATCAATTATCCTTGAAGAATCAAGGTCTGAGCTAGGGGTGTTAGGATCTCCTGTTCTCCAACTCTTAGCAGCTCTCAAACTCTTCTAGCAAGCAGGGCTTGCAGTCCTTACAGTAGTGGCTCCTGCTTTTGGCTTTTCACAGCCTCTTGTCTTCCATTGTTTCAGCCTCTCTGGTGTCTCTTGTCTACTCAAACTGATGTCATCCTTGTAGTCTGAGTTTCTTATAGTTTCAGTCCTTGGTCATTCTGAGAACCATTCAGTCAGCTCCCAAATGTTTTAGCTTGGAGTTTTGGGTATAGCTTCAGATACCAGCATCCTTAGCTCTTGGTGGTTCCCTGAATCCCTTAGCTGCTCTTGGTATTATAGCTCTGAGTTCTGGGTGTTGGAGACCTCAGCCCTTGTTGCTCCCTGGGACTCTTGGCTGACTTTGGTGGTTCTTGCTTCTGCAGGGATGGATGTCCTTGATTTTTGTCTTCTCTTTGTAGCCTGTTGAGCTTGCTTTACCCATGATAATAACTACAAGTTGGCAAAAGACCATTCTGGAGATGCCTTTACTGGTCCTAATGTTGTGACACTGCACAGGGCATGGTGAAGGAGGAGGTAGTACCCAGGAAGGAAGTTTATCATAACAATACTAAACTAGTGGAAAATGGCTTGGTTACATAATCAGAAAAGGGTATGTGTAACATGTTCATGCAGGGATTATAACTCCACCAATCACTGCCCTGTATGTCCATAGCATTTAGTTTGACCAATCATGTAAGAGCAATCCCAAGCTTCACATAGGTACAGATTGCTTTTCTGACATCACAGGCTTTGTGTTGAGTCATTCGAGGAGGTATTTTTTATTGCCCTCAATTCACATCTTCCTACAAAAACCTAATTATCTCCATGGATTAAAGCTAGTGCCTGCAGGAAATTGTTCCCTTTTGATAAAAGGCAGACTTTGTAGCAATAATAGTTCAGGACAGTTTGGTCCCAGTGCAGTGGGAGAAGTACTGTAGCACTGATAAACTAGCCCTTTGACTATTCTCTGGTGTTCTCTGTCCTCCCTTGACCATGGTGCCATTTGTGAGGGAGAGATGAGTATGCTTTGAGATTTATTTCCTAATTTCTCTGGGTCTTCCAAAACAACACATGGAGACACAGATTTGAATAGAGCATATTTACTGAGGAGTTGATTGCAGGGGCCTAGTGAGGGAGTAAGGTAAGTGAGACAGGGAAGGCAGGTAAACCAAGAAACAGTGTTAATGAGTCTGAGCTTGTGGGTAACGGGGGTCAATTTTTGGAGGACCCTTTGGTGAGACAATTTTGAGCAAGTTGTCTATGTAGACATCTAAAGATAAAGTATGACTTACTGGATGAAGGATCTTCCTGACTCCTAGCACTCCTGGCCAGCTGTACACACAGGCAAGCATAGTCCTGTGACAGAACACAGCCAGAGATGGAGGAAGCTATGGGTATATGGAAATATCTGCAGGTGACCTATGGGTGGCCTTAGCAAGTAGGCAAGAGAATGTGAGTGTTCTACCTACTTCTTACAATTGTCAATCTATGTGGTTCCCATTCACTTATCTTCTCTTGTCTGGTTCCTATCTGGGAGAACCAAGCTTTACAAAACTGAGAATTACTTGGTGTGACAAGCTGCTGTCCTCATATCTGCAACCACTCTATAGGTGATAAGGGGTATTCATCTCCTCCTACCCACACATTTTGGATTCTTCTCCATCCTTTGTCAGTTTTGCTTATCTAGACTGTTTACCTACCAGGATGACACAAATTATGACCAATGAGGGATCTGAGCACCTGGCTTTTTCCCATTGCCAGCCAATTGTTGCTACAAGAACTATTTGTGACCCCCTCCCCACATGGTAATTACAACATGCACAACTATAAACTTCCTAAGTCCAGACATATTCCCTCATTTTGCAGTAGAAACTTATTTCCCCACAAATGACTAGGATCATTTGCCCCTGCTGGTAAAGTAAGTCCTGTCTTTACCTCTTAGTCTACTGATAAATGACCAACTATAGCTTTAGGTTTTCTGGAATCCATTCAGTATCTCCTGGTGAAGATAATTCTTTCTGAGGAGTAGAGTATGTTGGATCCTCTAGTAATACTGGGGATGAACTTGTAGGGGAGAGCACACACACTAGCTCCAAGTGGTTCTTAAGTTGTAATAGGAAGCCATGTCACTATCTTTTGGTAATGGTTATAGTATTCTCTTTCTTCCGAGAAAGACTAATGGCTATTCAACTTACAACCAGATAACTTGACATGAATTCAGCTGAATCAAATGCCAAATTCGTTGGTAAGAATTTAAGACTACATGAAGCCCTCATAAAGGCAGCTACTTAAACATGAAAGTAAAGGAAAGTATGATTGCTGCTTGGTTACAGGACTGTAAGCCAGGGTTGGAGGAAAACCAGAGGGCTCTGACGCTAGATCTGTCCTATGAGAAGTGAATGAAAACAGTAGTATAGATGTATAGATGCATGTGAAATAAAGAAGAGCCATAGGAGGAGCTACAAATTCGGGGAGGAAAGGGTAGACATAGGGCCTCAAATTTTGTGTATTTTAAAAGTTGAATAATTCTTTGACTCAAAATTGCTCAAGAGGGGTCATGTGTCTGGCAGAAATCTGCCTAAGAATGTCTCTGCGATAGTATGTCAGTTGGGTTTGTCAATATACGCTCTTCTCCACTGCAGAATTACTTAGTTGAGTTCCCTGCCCCTGTGGCCACTAGAGCTTTACCTGAAGAGAATCCTAGAACATGGGATCAGATCTCAGGTCTCCAAATGAGGGCTTAAAATACTTACTTCTGGGGCAAAGTATGGATCCCCATGTTGCTGACTATGGATTCCCTGAGTGAGGGCAATCAGGTGGTTAAGTGGTTCCTGAGCACTCAAATATCTTATTTCTCTATGTTGGAGTTTCACGTGTTTACTGCTTTTAATTCAGTAAGTCTTTGCAACACTGGTCAAATGTCCCAATGTCGAGTTAGAAAACTTCCTGAAAATTCAACTTAATAACTATTTCTGATGTATTGTTGAATGTGGTAATAGGTAGATCAGTTGCTAAGGACAATGAGATGTAAAAGAATACCCTCATTTTTGTCCTCTAACTGCATAAGGGGGTGTTGCTTAAGTATGATGCTTCTGTCATAAGTGATCCCAGAATATATCAGAAAACTGAACTTTGTAGTTTTGAGTAGGTAAATACAATACTACATGGCTATATACTTTTTGTAGTTCACTTGCCTTCCATCCCATGTCAGTTAGTCAAAGTTAACAGGGTTTAAGGAATAATGTTGAAGGTAGACCTGGTACTTGTGGGGGAACTCTTTGGTGATAAAGGCATTATCAACTTGGGTTACCTATTGGTCCTATTCTGGGTTTGTCTTCCAGAAGACTTCTGCCAGGTTCATGACGTTATTCCCACATGGTCCACCAAACACATCCTTGACTCTTTTGGGAAAATATATGTCCTTGGTCATTCTTGTCCATCAGTCTGACTTACCATGGTATCCCATTTCCCTACCTACATACCCATGACCATAGTGACTTGTTCAGGGATGGATATGCAAACTAGATGGACAAATAACTTTTTAGAAGAAAGAAAATATGCAGAGGAGATCTAGAGCACTTATTTCATGAAGAAAATGTCATGAATTTTCTATTCAGCGGGTGGTAGTTAGGTCCTGTGTGTGCCTGGAGAATGATTCTGATACCATGAAGGTTAAAAAAGCAAGGGATGAAATGCAGCTTTTGATGAAAATGAGCATTTTTAATGTTCCTCAGCTGGGGACAACAATGCATTCACACCTTTCAGTCTCAGTCAAGGAATTCCCTTGTCTCTTCAGCCAATGCAGTTGGGATTTCTGTCACTTGCAACTCAAAAATCTAACAAGTTGTAACACATTGGAACAACACCAAATATGTGGATATTATGCTAAATCAGTTTCCTCTATCATTTACAAGGTTAAGACCTACTTGGAAGTTAATAAATTAGGGGAGTAACTAAGAGAATTGAGTATCAAAGACTCCTTAGTCTGGTTCAAAATAGGAGAAAGAGGTCAAAAGTCAGCTAAAGAGAGCTGGAAAGGCCCTACTAAGCCAAATTTAACATGGAAATTATGCCCAAGCCATGTGGGTGTGTTGCCAATTCCATTTAGCAGGAAATATTATAAAGACAAAGTGGTACTTTAACAAAAGTGCTTCCTGAATAATACACTTAAAAAGTCAGGGAACTCTCTTTCATCTCATCCTTAGCACTATTGGAACATCTGTCTAGGAAATAGGAACTTTGAATGAAATGGAGGAAGCATGTCTAAGAAAATGTTTAACTGAGTGGTGTGATTATTAATGTGAAAGTTGTGGTACACAATTTTCTGGGTACCTGTGTGGATGCAGGAAACGTTGGTCAGTCTGGATACCTGTAGCATTTGATATGCTTGTTGGTAAACAACTTGTTGAGACATAAAATGAGGGAAATGAGTGGACAGCTATGCACAGAAAGTCATGAGTTCTTTCTGCTGTCGACCCAGATGAAGTGGCAATTGGAACTTGTAGACCAGAAGAGAAATGTCCAAGATAATTGACCCCAAACAATGAGTTGGCAAAGTTGGTTGCCATTTAGTGAAATGTTAATGGAAGGAAAGACCCAGATCTTAGACATCAAATAAATGTGGGATAAAGTTAATATTTCTGATCTTAAAGTAGTTCAAGAGCCAGACCTAGGCACCTCCTCCAACAAGATGGACAGTCATGTTTCCTTGAATGGAATAGCTTGGGACTGTCTACAATCATATAAAACTCTAATATGAATTAATCCTACTGTGTCAGTTTTTAACTGGGTCATGTCCTTTGAGATGCAGATGCCAGGCTGATTTGGTATTCAATAACTTTGGGGGTAGGGGCAGGGAAGGAATTTGAGGAAGGAGTTGGAAGACTCTGACAGCAATCACACCATGTTTCAGACCTGTCTTTGAAAGAAAAGTAAGAAATGTTGGGTCGGAAGTTAAAATTGAGCTATAAAGCTGACAAGTACCAGAGTCCAAATCATTAGGAGTCCCAAGTATCCCAAATGGGGTTTCCTTAGCATCCTGGGTACAATGTTGCATCATTCTGAACTACACATGGCTAGTGTGGCATTTTGGTGCTCCCAGATGTCCCTGGTGCACATACCTACTTCTCTACAAAGCTTCATGGGGCACCAACTCCTTGTCCCACAGGTCTCTGTTCTTCAGAAGAAGCCAAGAGGATGATACTGGAGTGAAGTGCAGGTTTTGCTGTGGGAGTTGATGTTGGGTCACAAGTGATCCCTCCTGTATTACTCTACATTTCTCTTTCCCTCAGCTAAGCATTTGTGCTCACCTGGTGGATCAAAATGTTTATACTGAGTCCTGTACACCTGGTGACCATATGCTTTTTCAAGGTTGGGCTGCTGAATCTGAGTTAGGATGGGATAAAGAAATCCTAGAAGATTTCTAAGTGAGCCATCTGTGTTCTATTCATATGTTACTGTTCTTGATATGCAAAAGTAGCTCAACCTTGTCCTGCTGGTTAGTCAGCTCTCTCTATAAATTAAATGGCTGAATGGAATTTTATGCAGCCATGAAGAAGAACGAAATGTTATCATTCGCTGGTAAATGGATGGAATTGGAGAACATCATTCTGAGTGAGGTTAGCCTGGCCCAAAAGACCAAAAATTGTATGTTCTCGCTCATATGTGGACATTAGATCAAGGGCAAACACAACAATGGGATTGGACTTGAGCACATGATAAAAGCGGGAGCACACAAGGGAGGGGTGAGGATAGGTAAGACACCTAAAAAACTAGTTAGCATTTGTTCCCCTTAACACAGAGAAACTAAAGCAGATACCTTAAAAGCAACTGAGGCCAATAGGAAAAGGGGAACAGGAACTAGAGAAAAGTTTAGATCAAAAAGAATTAACCTAGAAGGTAACACACATGCACAGGAAATCAATGTGAGTCAATGCCCTGTATAGCTATCCTTATCTCAACCAGCAAAAACCCTTGTTCCTTCCTGTTATTGCTTATACTCTCTCTACAACAAAATTAGAAATAAGGGCAAAATAGTTTCTGCTGGGTATTGAGGGGGTTGGGGGGGAAGGGAGGGGGCAAAGTAGGTGGTAAGGGAGGGGGTGGGGGCAGGAGGGAGAAATGACCCAAGCCTTGTATGCATGTATGAATAATAAAAGAAAAAAAAACCCTGCTACTTAAAAAGGTAAAAAATAAATAAATAAATTAATTAATTAAATGGCTGAAAGTGACCTGTTGGATTACCTGAAGTGATGGGAAAAAAGGACCGCTCTTTGAATTTTATCTTTGTTCTGGGACCTGTGTGGTCTTTCCCAGTGGTGAGGAAGTACCATATAGATGCCTCTATGATAAAATTAACTTACTATATCATAGGCACTCAAATTTTTACCATTTCCTCCATTAGTTCTTATGCTCTGCTTTCAGAAGTGGTGTCACTGACTCATCCATTGACCTTTGAAAGGAATGTTAATGTTCTATGAGGCTCATTGCTTTTGAAAGTTGCTGTGTCTCATGGGATTCAACCAGTGAACCCAAGGTCAAGGTCCCATCCTATACCCCATTTTCTGTGCTGTCAATCCATTGGGCAGATAGTTTGCTTCGTGGAACTGCATGTCTTTGGATGGAGCATTGTGGAAGTCCCCAGAGAGTAGTAGTTTTTGGAGGCTTTGCAAACAACAAAGACAAACCCATATCAAGATTTACTGTCTATTCCTTTGAGATCAAGTTATTGATCTAAAATATAAGGGTCTTACTACAGTTGACTTTATACTGTGAGGCAAATTGGTTTCCTTCAGAAATAGTGCTATAATAGGGGGTTAGCCTGGCCTCTGGTTGCCAGATTTGACTCAACATTCAGAGGCAGCTGTGCTCAGACTGACTTTAGAAAGTGAAAGAAGTATGGTGTAGGTGCTTGTATACTCAGGTTGGCGCCTTACACATGTTAGTCAGTCCAAATAAAAATTCAGATGATAAACCATAGCTGGAAGTGGATGAGACAGGAAGATTTCAACATGGTTGAGATTTGGAATTTCTCATGAAGAAGTGAGAGTTGAGTTCGAGTTTTGCTTTGTTCTGTTTAGCAGTACTAGGGTTTGAACTTGGGGACGTGCACTTGCTAAGCAGGTGCTCTACCACTTGAACCATGTCTCCAGTCCAAGAACTGATAGTAGAAAACATAAGAAACTTGTGTACTCCTTTGTGTAGGGATCAGTTGAAGTTGTGTTTTTAGCATTGGCCTTTTAGGAGCCAAGTGACAGAATATCAGGACAGAATATGTCCTGATAAGTAAAAGGACTGATGTGTTGGAAAGAGATTTTTAAGAAAGAGGTGACCAAGAGTACTGAATTTTGATAGGTGGTGCAGTATAATGGAAATTGAAGGAGGTCATTGAAATCCTCAGGGGTGATAGAGTAGTGAC
The DNA here is from genome assembly GCF_047511655.1 of Castor canadensis. Lineage (NCBI taxonomy): Eukaryota > Metazoa > Chordata > Mammalia > Rodentia > Castoridae > Castor > Castor canadensis. Next base: position 89,760,015 of record NC_133394.1, read on the forward strand.
AAGGGAGTGGTTGAAGTCCGATTACAAGGGAGTTAAGGTGTGGCTGGACTTGGTGTAAATGGAGGGCAAGATGATATAAAATAATTTAGTTGGCCAAAATAAATTATGGTGGCACACTTCTGTAATTCCAGCACTAGGAGGCTGAGGCAGGAAGACTGAGTTTGAGACAGGCCTGCACTAAGCAAGACACTGTCTCATCCCTAACTGCTACTTCACATGCCTAGAACCACCCTACCAAACACTGGCAAAGCAGCCCAACCCATGGAAACTGCCCCACCTCACCCCAGCAGCTGCCCCTCATCCAGAACCTTAACCAGACACATAACAATGCTCCCAGGCAGAACCTGGTCACCATGACCCTGAGGGGATACAAGAGTAAACACAACTAGAGAACTACAGACAGACATCACAAAGAGCTCCATTGTACTGATAGAGCCCACAGACATATACTCTTCTAAAAGCAAGAAATACTGACTTTGTATTGTCTTTCTGCTCTCTACTTTTTCTTTTCATTTTTCTATCTCTTGCTTACAAACTATTCTACTTCAGGTTTATTCTAATTCCTTCTTTTATTATTAGCTTTTATGTATTTTTGCAATCCATGATGATAGCACATTTCACAATAATGGAACTATATTCCTACACACTAGTATTTTGTTTACCTGTAGCCCTCATACTCCACTTCCCTTATCCCTGTTTTCTTTTGTCCTTATTTCTTCCCTCACCCCCTTATTTTTAATAATGTTTAACTCCTATGCAAATAAGTTTTATTTTTATAATTTTTTATAGGAAATCCTATTTTCTTTTTTATTATGCTGGGTGGGAGTACATTGTGGCATTTACATATGTTCTTACAATATATTAAATATATTATACTTGAATTCACCTCCTCCACCATTTTCCTTTATCCCCTCCTTCCACCATTCCTGGAATAGTTTCGACAGGTATCATTTTTCCATTTACATACATGTGTACAGAGTATTTGCACTATATTTACCTTCCCGTGCCCTTTCCCTACTTCCTCTCCCCTCTCATTGGTACCAACTCCCCAAGGCATTACCTGTTCCACCCTCCTGTTCTCTGATTTTGCAAATGAAAAAAATGACATTTTTATTTAAGATAGCTACACAGGGAGTTTCTTTGTGAATTGGTTCATTCTATACCATCTAAAAATGTTAGTCCTTTCATATATAACATGACTGGTTGTGTTTTACTTCATGTAAATTTATGGTTTGGTATTTAATTGGTGAACTTGTTATTGACAAATGGTGAGATTCTGTATATCAATCCTGCATTACCTAGTCCTTCCAGAACACAGAGAATAATTCAACAGAAAAACTTTAGGTGACAAAATCCCAAACAAGTGAATTGACTTCAGATGAGCAAATTTCAATGTAGAAACATACAAAATATGAAAAAGACAGGAAATGTGACACCTCAAAAAGTCAAGACCACAGAATAAATGATCTGAATGGTAATGAGTGGATGAAATCTCAAATTTTGAGCACCAAAGGATAAGGGTAAAAATGACTAATGAGATGAAAGAAGACATGTATAAACACCTCAATGAAATCACAGAGAATGTGAATAAACAGCTAACTGAATTCAAAGAGACTACAAATAAACAACTAAATGAACTCAAAAAGGATAGAAATACACAGCTAAATGAACTCAAGGAGAACACAAATACACATCTAAATGAAAAAAGGAAGATAATGCAAGACATGAAAGGAGAATTCAATAAAGATACAGAAAGCCTGAAAAAGAAAACCAAATTGAAGCTCTGGAAATGAAATGCTCCTGGAGTCAACAAAAAATTCAGTTGAAAGCCTCTCCAGCAGACTGAATCAAATGAAAAATGGAATATCAGGACTTAAAGACAAAGTAGATATAATAGAAAAAATCAGATAAAGGTAAAGATAAAAGAATTAAAAATAAGAATGGAATATGCAAGAAGTCTGTGACTCCATTGAAAGACCAAACTTACAATCATGAACATTGAAGAACTGGTATAACCTAAAGTCACAGAACACATATTCCACAAAATAATAGCAGAAACCTTCCCAAATCTTGAGAAAGAGATGACTATCTAAGGTACAAGAGGCCTTTAGGACTACAAACAGAGAAGACTAGAATATAAACTGCCCATGGCATATTACAGTTCAAACAGTAAGAATATTGAAAGCTACAAGGGAATGGAGCCATATCACCTATAAGAATAAAAGCATGCTTCTCAACAAAAACCTTAAAAGTAAGGAGAACATCTAAGGAATGATGTATCTCATATGCTGAGAGAAAAAAACTATCAACCTAGACTACTCAGCAAAGCAATCATTCATAATGGGATGGGAAATAAAAACCCTCCATTATAAACTAAAACTAAAGCAATTTAGTATAGTCAGCATAGCAGAATACACTTGAAGGAATACCACACACAAAAGAGAAGATAAATATAACCACGAATATATAAGAAAAAAAATCTCACCAGACAAATAGATAAGCACATTAATAGCAAGAAAAAATCAAACACTACAAAAATAAGAAAATGGTAGGAATTACTACATGTCCTTCATTATTAATACTGAGTATTAATGGTTTCAATTCTGGAACCAAAAGACATAGAATAGTGAGTATGGTTAAAAAGCAATAATGGAACATTTGTTGTCTACAAGAAACTCATTTTACTCACAGAAAACAAACATTGGCTTAGAGTGAAAGAGTGGAAAAAGAACTTCCAAACAAATGGACCCCAAAAGCAAGAAGCAGCAGCTGTACTCATATCTTATAAAGTAGACTTCAAAACAAAATTATTCAGAAGAGACAAAGAAGGCCATTTCATATAAATAAAGGAAACAATCCATCAAGAGGAAATAATAATTATTAACATATAAGTGCCAAATGTTGACACATCCAAATTCATTAAACAAACACTAACTGGACTTAAAAGTACAAATGGACGCAACACAATGATGCTGGGAGACTTTAACACCTCACTCTCACCAAACAGATGCATCACCCAGACCCCCCCCCCAAAAAAAATCCACAAAGAAACCTCAGAATGAAATGACATTGCAGACCAAATGGACTTAACAGACATCTGCAGTGTATTTCATCCAGCAGTTGCACAATATACATTGTTCTCAGCCACCCATGGAACTTTCTCCAAAATAGGTCATATTTTAGGACACAAGGCTTAACAAATATAAGAAAATTGAAATAACTCCCAGCATCCTATCAAACTATAATGGAATAAAACTAGAACTTAATAGCAAAAGAAACTATTCAAATGCATGGAAACTAAACAACATTGTTTAATGACCAGTTGATCACTGAAAAAATGAAGGGAGAAATCCAAAAGTTCTGAGAATCTAATGAAAATGCAAACAAACATACCAGAATCCTTGGGACATAGCAAAGTTATTGCTAATAGGAAAATTTATAGCTATGAATGACTACATTAAAAAAAGAGAGATCTTAAATAAGCAGCCTAATAACTTTCTCAATCCGAAAGAGAATCTATGAAAAATGTACCATTAACATTATAAACTGAGAGCTGGTAGAGTGGCTCAAGTGGTAGAGTGCATGCCTAGAAAGTATGAGGCCCTGAGTTTAAACACCAGCACTGCCAAAAAATATCATAAACTAGTGAAACATTAAACACTTTTCCCTACCCCACTATCTGAAACAGCATAAGGATATCCACTGTCACCTCCTCTATTCTACATTGTGTAAAAGTAAAGGAAAATAATTAAAAGATATTCACATGGAGAAGTAAAATTTTTCTTCATGGACAACATGATTGTCTCTATATATAGACAACCATATGAGACTTCACACACACACACATACACACACACACACAAACTCATTTATGTATCAAATACAAATCCCATCAAAATCCTAGCTGTCTTTTTTGGAAGAAATTGAAAACTGGTTCTAAAATTTAGATGGAAATATAAAGGCTCAAGATTATACAAAACAGTATTTAAAAGGAACAAAGTTCCTTTACCATATCTGGTAAAGCTACAAAAACAGAGTAGAATCAAGGACAACATGATAAATGGAATAGATGGTTCAGAACTACTCATTTAAATATGGCAAATTGATTATTAAATGAGGTTCTATGTAAACATATCAGGAAAAGAAAATCTTGCAAATGGGTATCCATATGGGAAAAAATAAACCTCAACTTGCACCTCACTCCATACACAAAAATTATTATAAAAATTAGTCATATATCTCAAAAAATGCTAGAACCATAAAGTTTAAGGTTAGTCAAGATTTCACAGAGAAAACAGCTAAAAGCACTAATCATGTAAAATAATAACTTGTTCTTTTTAAATTATATAAATATTATACAAAGTTCCTTTACCACCACCTGCAATATGGTCTTTCCACTTGCTTCCCCAATATATTCAGATATTCATAAATAATTGGTGGCGGCTTTAGTGTTGTGCAATTGTTTTTTTCATGGTGATGGTTGCAGTGGTGGTGGTAGAGGAGGAGTAACAATGGAGTACTAGCAGAGAACAGAAAGAAGGAGGAAAAATAAGACAGAAGAAGAGAAAAATTAGTTATCTCTCTACTAAAGGACAAAAGTCCTCTTCTAAATGATAGTTTCTCATTCTTACAATGTTATAATAAACAACCTTATGCAAGTCTCCATTTTGCATGTATCATTAGAGAAGAAAAGTAGAATTTGATGATCACAAAATTTGCCCTCAAAATATTCATACCTAATTAGTCTATGAGCACATACAACATTAAGCAAAAAAATATAACTTCATAAATACCACTTAATTCACTTCTTAAAGTATAATAAATGTCTAGTGGTGATTTTAAAGACACATTTTAGTGACAGACATATGCTAATAATATAGCAACAATTACACATAGGTATATAAACTTATCCTAAAAGTAAAGTGGGAAGTAGGAAATTAAGAATGTAAAAGAAGGTTCACAAAGGAAAACAAGGGTATTTGAACTGAATCTTAAAAACACGTAATCTGCCAAATGGAGAAAGAGAAAGGGGAAAGTCGTGAAAGAAGAAAAGAGCATAACACATCATCAAAATGTGGCAGCAGGACCAGGTGTGGTGGTTCACACCTATAATTCCAGCTACTAAAGAGAGGATTGTTGTTCAAGGTCAGCCCAGACAAAAAGTTGCTGAGATTCCCATTTCAAACAAACAAGTGAGGCATAGTGGTACTTGCCTATAATTCTAGCTACAAGAGAGATAAGGCAGAAGGTGGTCCAAGACCAGCTCAGGGCAAAAGGTGTGAGATTCATCCCAAAAAATAACTAAAGCAAAAAAAAAAGGACTGAGGGCATGTACAAAGATAATTTTATGATGTCTCTCTAGTGTTAGAAAGTTCTGAAGAGTCTTCTGATATAGAATGATTTACTGCTAAATATGGCTTAAATATATTATACATATACTATCTGTATATGTACCCTGGAGCATAATAAAGCATGCAAGACACTGCAATTTGGCATCTAAAGAACTACTGTGCAACATATTTGTGTTATTTAGTTGTTTAACCTATAAGATATAACATCAGAAATAACACGGCTTGTATTCTGTCTCCACTTACTTGCTAAGTAACCTTCTTGGGCAAATTATGAGAACTTTTAGAGTACTGATTCTTTTCTCTTTACAATGATATAACAGTATTACATAGTTCCTGAGTTGTTGGAAATATTAAGTGAAATCCCAAGTGAAAAACAAACAAAAAAGCTGTGGCTAACTATGGCATGCTCTTCCCATCTTCTCATGGCAGAGGCCAGTTGAAACTTGACGTGCCTTTAAAGCCTAGGTTCAGAGCTGGCACACTGTCACTTTGTGAAAAAAGCAAAAACAACTTAGAAAACTCAAGCTCACAGTCCACATTCTTTTTCTAAAATGATTATCAGCTTCCCTAGTATATCCCATCCCCATCTTTGATATTGTTCATTTCTTCAAGATAATTCTTATTTATTAATACCTAAAGAGGCCTAGGTATTTCCATTAACTAATTTGGTTTTCATAATCCCATTCTGAATCCTCTAAGGTATCTATCTTAAGTCATCTTCCTTTTGCTGAAATTTGATTATTGAACACAACTTGAATTTTACTTTATTAGCAAAACCATTTGTTCCTAATAACACTCCAGAGACAAAAGATATCTAGAGAAATGTAGAACTCTAAGTACTATGCATTCATGAACTACAAATAAAAGCTCCTAAACAACAGGATTCTGGATACCAAGAATAGCTGAGCTGTTCCCTAGACTTCTCCCAATCCCCATGTATTTTCTTAGTGAACATGCTAAGCTCTTTTTTTCCTTTCCTTTTCTTCTTCTTCTTTTTTTTTCTTAATTACTGCCAGTGTTGCAAAGTCAAAATAGCTATGGAGAAACAAGCTGTTCTGCCTCATGTCCCATCAACATTCCTTGCTCAGTGTATCAAAACACAGAAAGCATACAGAATAAATGCAACAACTGCGCAAAAAGTTCCTTATTGGGGATTTTCTTCCTAGGAAATCATCTACGTAAAACATCAGAGGAAAGGTGGGTCTCCTACCCAAATCCAAATGAAGTCATAGCAAGAAGATGTAAATGTAAACTGTCATTTGTCATTTGAAAAATAAAAATCTATTGTGCAGGCCTGTATGAATTAATGTCAAGCTTTAAGATTCCAAACAAGTTTTCTTTCCAAAAGACCAATTTAAAACCACTAGGGAAAATTAAGCCCCAGGTTCATTTAAAAAAAAAAAAAAGTCACTGAACTAGCATTCTAATTCAAATGTCCTAAATCACTTGGGAAGAAATTTAATTTCAAATAGTAACTACATTGCAAGTAGTCCTATGCCATGTATATAAGATGAATACATTTGAAGAAAGCTTGGAGGGGTTATAATATGGTCAAAGCCATTTCCCTTCAGATCACAAATGAACTAATCAACTTTGCCTTGTGTGTGTGTGTGTCATGAGTAATCAACTTTGCCTTGTGTGTGTGTGTGTGTGTGTGAGAGAGAGAGAGAGAGAGAGAGAGAGAGATGGTTTTTTTGAGATAGGGTCTCTCAAACTATTTGCTCAGGCTGGCTTCAAACTGTGATCCTCCTGATCTCTGCCTCCTGAATAGCTATAGGCATGAGCCACAAGCTCCTGGCTCAACTTTGTCTTTTAAGACAGAAAAAAAAATCAGTAGGAGAATGATTAACCTATTTTGTTGACATTTGAAAATATATAAAATTTAATACTCAATCTATAATCTTTTCTCTTACTCATAATCTTATAATTAAGTTAATGTCTATCCTAATGAAATAATTTTTACTATCTATGTATATATACATTTTTTTTGGCAGCACTGGGGTTTGAATCCAGGGCCTCATGCTTGCTAGGCAGGTGCTCTACCACATGAGCCTCTCTGCCAGCTGAAAGTTTCTATTTGCATAGTTAAAATAAATGATACTTCATTTAACATTTAAACAGCTTTCAGTTAGAATTAGATTAATATCTGAACTAATATCTAACAATTGATAATTATAACTTACAGATGAACAGCTATAACAATAGCCAGAGAGAACATTTGCTAGAGAGGAAATAGTGATTTTTTGGAAAGAAGTTGCTGCCTTTGCAATAAATGCCAAAATTATGTAAGCCACGGTCCTCCTCTGCCACTACTCCCACCTCCCTACAGCCCAAAGGAAAGTTTTTTCCCAAGTATTCTCTTCAAGGGCTGCAGTAGACAATTGTGAATAGACATGTGGGAAGACAGACTCTTACCCTACATTCCAGCAAAGTAGCAAGAACAGATATAAGAAAAGTACAGCATGGAATATTATACATTTAGTCTAAAATGTGAGCAATTGCTGATAGAGGAATTGATGACTCTGAGGGCATAGGGTCTCCCTGAAACAAACAAAAGAACTGTTACAAGAGAAAATAGTACAAAGTCTGATAAGAAAACAAGAGGTTGTGAATAAAGACCTGAACTTGTCCATACTCTCTTCTTTCTTTAAAATATTTCACTTATATTTTAATAATAAAGTATTAGGATACTAAATACCACATACTAAGTGTTCTTTATATAGTGAGCCATTTATAAGTTCACTACCTTAGGTATTTTGCATGCAATGGAAATATAGTCGCTTTCATTCTTCCCAAAGTTTCCTCCACTTGGAGTCTCTGGCAATCTACCTTTAGCTACATAGGTAACAGTGATGATGGAAGGAAGGAGATGAAGGAACCTCAGGAATGGAGTTTGTTTTAGTCATGTGTAAAGAATTTCTTTATTAATTAGGGCAAAAGGCTGAACTCCTATAATAAAGACACTCAACCACAGCCAAAAACCAAATTAAAAAAGGAAACAATTTGTGTCTCTTTAAAAATAGTTCTTAGGTGAATAATCCAACTTTATGAGATAATTCTGCTCCATTCCAGCACTTAAGGTGCCTTCATCCTACTGTTCTATCTCCTTAGGCATCATCATCCCCTGTGTGGCTAAAGCTGGATCATCCAAGATTCCAGGTGGAGGAAAAGGGTAAGCATGAGATTCTAAGAAGAGGAGGAGACAAGATGGTCATCATGTCCCTAAGTCTTTGTGAACCTGAAAGAAAACCTAAGGTTCATGGCTGCAAGGGTAGTTGGGCAGTTAGTACCAAGGATGCCAGTATAAAGCTAGACCATCTTTAGAGTTACCAACCTCTAAGCCTCTAAAAATGCAAATTTGCCACAAGTGCCTGGGCTCGGACCTCCATCCCACACCTCTGCTGAGTTTTGTTAGTTTGTTTTTTTCTTGATTGTTGTTTTGTTTTGCTTTTACTCTGTCTGGACCTAAGTTGTTTCCCATTCACAGTGTCCACCCTGTATACAAAACATCAACATGGAAGGCTAAAAGCCTTGCCTAAGTCATGGAACAGTAGCCAACTGCCAACCTACATTCCTTCCAATACCAGAGAGATTAGCCTGTAACCAATCAGATGAGTTACCACTTTCAGTTCTAAGGGCTACCACATAGACCAGCTTAGCTTGCAGGAAATAATCCACCTGAACCCTGAGAGATCACATGGCTAAGTGGGCTAAATATGGACACCCTCCCTCCCCAAGGAAACCTTTGGCCAAGGGGACTGACTGAAGGCTCTCAGAGTGGTTCATTGGGGATGCGTGGGAGACACTCAGACCAGTGTCTCTATCCAAAGGAGAGGTGGGGAGCTACAGTCTACCAAACAGGCCAGCTCAGCTTGTGGGAAATAATCCATTTGACCTCCAAGAAATCTGATTCCCACCCCCTATTCCTGAGAAAACCTTTCACTGAGCAGACTGACTGAAGCCCAGTGGGGAAAGGGCAAAGCCACTCAGCCCAGTGTTTTTATCCAAAGGAGAGTGGGGAGCCAGCAGGCTAGCTAGCTGGAGATCAGCATCCAGGTCTCTACCCCAAAGCAAGGAGGATACCTAGGTGAGCTGGTCAGCTAGCTAGAGCTCTTAACCTGTTGCCCAATCCAGCATCAGAAGTATATACACAAATGACAGAAGCTAGTCACCCCTCAGTTCCCAAGTAAAACATTAAACTGGAGGCCTAGATAGAAAAAAAGGGAAAAAGTTCATCATGAACATGCCAGAACAGACATAGAATACCCTGGACAGGGAGAAAGCACAGGCTCTGAAAATGGTAGAGTGCTTTCTAACCCATCAGCTCAGAGAACCCACAACAGACCCACAATGGCTACCTCACACACCCATGTCCCGTCCAGCAGGACACATTAGCGTGGGTAGCGAACCTAGAAAGGGGGAGAATGAAGGGACAAGAGACACGAAGGAGAGAGCAAGACAGGAAATCTGATCAAGCTGCAAAATTTTATTGTTCACACAGGGGTATTTATGTGCTGTGGGACTGAGGAGTATGACGAGGTGTAGACTGGTTGGCTGGTATTGCTATAGGACTTCTGATAGGGTGTATGTTCGTGCTGGCGGCAAGGTAAACTCCCGGAAGAGAAGCAGGGACAGCGCCATCTTGTGCTGAAGGAGAAGTTGGGCGGGTGGTGCTTTTTGCAGGGTTGTGATGCTACACCGCAGGATATTTGCATAAGCACAGGATGTGCAAAATGTTCCGAGAAGGTGTTCCAGGAAGATAAGTAACCGCAAATGTTCCAGGGCAAGGTCAAGATAAAATGGCTCACAAAGGAAGCCTTGTCTCTGACATTTCCCCCTTATTCTTATACAAACATGACCAGAGTATGTCGGCTTTCTGAGAGGGGATGACAGAGGCCCAGTTCCTCAAGATGGAGATCATTTTTGTTTTGTTAAGAGAGTCTCCTCAGCATGTTTTTTGAGGAGGCGGATTTTAAGAGCATGCCAACCGCCATGCACCAGGGCATGTCATACAGAGGTCTTGGGTTTGGGGATCCTAGGATCCACCCTCCTGCAGTCTTACCTGCACCCTCATTTAGGAAGGCCTCTGTGATCACTCTCCCTGGGTGCTGCCTCCCCCAAGCGGAGGGGCCCAGCAGAGGAGGGCCCAATGGGCGATGAGTGGTCAAGAATGTTGTAGAAGAAGAGGGGGTGGCAGGGGGAAATTTTTAAACCCAGGTGGAACATTAGCGAGTTTCTATTGAAAGGTAGGTCTCAGGAGCGTGGTCTTCCATTTCCAGGCGATGATAATGGATCTGTATAGGCTTAGAGGCTAAGATGTTAATTTGTTCTTTAATGAATTGTATCAGCCTGTTTATAATGCAGGGCCCTATGGTCACCATTAAAAGTAAACCTAGCAAGGGGCCTAATAGTGGAAGAAGGTAGGGTAGAAATCCATTAAGCCCAGTCCAGAGGGGATTTTCAAATAATTCCCTTCTTCTCTTTTCTAAATCATCTTGCAGCTGTTTAATTTTAGTGCGTACTATGCCTGATTTATTGGCATAAAAACAGCATCTTTCCCCTAAGGCCAAGCAGATACCTCCCTGGTTGACCGTTAGTAGATCTAGGCCTCGTCTGTTTTGAAGAACCACCTCTGCCAGGGAGTCTATTTGGTCCTGTAGATCTTTAATGGTTCCTGATAAAGTTTGTACATCATCTATAAGCTGTTGAGACAGGCGACGGTAAGAGCGTATAGCCGTGCCTAAGCCAGCTGTACCTGTGCCTACAGCCGCTGTTATTCTAAGGCTGACAAGGAGCGGTAGGGCCTGTATTGCCCGCCTATGTCTTTTAACTAAGGTGTCTAGGCTAGGAATGGGTAGAGGTTCATTCCCTGGGACAATAGTAATATCAGGAAGTAGTAAGGCAAGAATACAGCCACCAGTCCAATTTGCTGGAAGTCTGGGGAAGGCTGAGTTTCCTCCACACATAAAAATTGTACCATTGGGGGGACAAAGAGCTGGGGTGGGTGAGGAATAATTTAGAACTGTCGAGCAATTTCCAAAGGAACTAAACCCGACGTCAATATCATAAGAATTATTTTGCATCATGCCTAAAAGGCATACTGTAGGTGTATTCATAGGCTGTACTTTAAAGGGAAATCCAGGTTGACAGTTATCACTACCGTTTATAGTGGAATTGATGGGCATTATTGCCCCCATGGTCATGCAAAGCCAGCAATCATTAGCAAGGCTGGGGTTGGAAGTGTTAAGCAAGGAGAAGGTAGTTTCCAAAATATCTAATGTATTGGGATCTAGATCTGGGAGCTGGGATTTGGGCAACATTAAGGGGTGATATGTGAGCTCGGGGATTTGGGGTTTTAAAAGCTCGATTATTTGAAGATGTTTGACAGCATCCGTGGGCCCTCCACCATCAGAGACCCCTGTAGGGGCTGTAACGGGCCAGCAGGAGGGTTTGCCAATGCTACCCTCACATCCGGCTAACTGTAGCTGGGAGCGTATGCCACCTTGGCCGAAGAGACCAAGGGTCATGTGAGTGGTGGTTTCTCCAGCTGAGCGAATGCGAGTCAGGGTGGCTTGAAAATGCTGTTTGCCCTGCTTATTGAAACAAATTGAGGCTGTCTCATAACAAGAGATGTGTATAGCCTGGGTATATGTACAGGCCACGGAAAAATTTTGGGGGGTATTGGTGGTAGCGAGTTTTGGTTTATTAACACATACCCACTCAGGTCGATGAAATCCCCCAGTATTCTGATTAGTCTCCGCACGGAAGTAAGCCCCCTTAGTTGTGCAATCCGTGGTCAGGATATAGCTGGTGGGGGCTTTGGACAAGTGTCCTCCCTTGCATTCACAGGGGGAACCAAAAAGAGTCTGATGAATGTTACCAGATGGGGGATCAAGTCCTCCACTAACAAACCTGCTTAGCAGAAGTGTCGCAAGCAGGATCTTCATCCAGCGCATGAACAGCGTCTGTAAGAGAAGATAATGCGTCCTCAGGGAGAGGGTCTTTCTCCCTGGGTTTTATTGAGTCATTAACCTGTTTTACTAGGCATTCTGGTAACCATCTAGGGGCAGCCTGTTCTTGATCCAAAACACAAGCTGAGCCTCGGCCCCAGATGAGGACAGGATCTGGGCCTTTCCATTTATTTGTAAGAGGATCGCGCCACATGACGGGTGGGCAGACAGTGTTGGACGAGGGGTGCCAGTGTCTGTCCACGGCCGAGTGGCCGTCGCTGTCTAGGGTGAGAAAGTTGAGGGTAAATAATGTATGGTTTAGGCGATCTCTGGGAGTGGTAAAAGCAAGGGTAGAGGCTTTAAGACGGATTAGCCAAGTTTTTAGAGTGAGGTGGGCATGTTCTACGATGCCCTGACCCTGGGGATTATAAGGAATCCCAGTAGTATGGTAAATTTGTAGAGTAGAACAGAACTGTTTAAACTTAGAACTGGTATATGCAGGGCCATTATCTGTCTTAATGTGTGTAGGTTTACCCATAATGGTGAAGGCTGAAACAAGATGAGAAAGGGCATCTTTGGTAGCTTCCCAAGAGTGTGGAGATGCAAAAATAAAGCCACTGAAGGTATCTATAGAAACATGTATATATTTGGTTTTTCCAAATTCGGGAAAATGAGTAACATCCATTTGCCACACCTGGTTGGGTAGTAATCCTCGGGGGTTGACTCCCAAATGTTGAATGGGAAGGGAGACAGTGCAGGCAGGGCATGCTTTAACTATCTCTCGTGCCTGTTGTCTGGTAATTTTACAAAGCAATCGAAGGCTTTGGGAATTTAGATGGTGAAGAGTGTGTAACTCGGTGGCTCTTTGGATGGAGCCGGCAAAGATTGGAAAGATAGAGCGAGTTGCTGCATCAGCTTGGGCATTTCCCTGTGTAAGGGGACTGGGAAGGTCAGAGTGTGCTCTGATATGGCCTAAGAAAAATGGGTGGTGTCTGGTCTGGATTAGCTGTTGAAGCTGATGAAACAGAAAGGCCGCATTGGAAGAGGCCTTAATAGCAGGTGAAATCTCCAGCAGGGGCACACAATGAGCAATGTAGGCACTGTCTGTATAAATATTAACAGGTTTATCAAAAAAGGTTATAAAAACTTGTGTTATGGCAAACAGTTCCACAAGCTGTGCTGACTGATAGGCAGTCTCAAAGGTAGTAGGCTGATTACCAACAACAAAGACCGCACGGCCATTACTGGAGCCGTCTGTGAAGACAGTGAGGGCTTGAGGAATAGGAGTCTTTTGAGTAATTTTGGGAAAAATAAAGGGATGTAATTGGGCAAAATGTAAAAGGGGGTCACTTGGGAGGTGATTATCAATTGTTCCCAAAAACCCTGATAGAGCAATGCTCCATTCATCTTCTGTCTGTAATAAAAATTGGGTTTGGTCCTTAGTGTACGGGATTAAGATTTTATCAGGGTCCTTGCCAAAATGTTGTCAAGAGAGCAAGTGACCTTTGACAATAACAGAAGCTACCTGAGCAGGATAAACAGTAATAACCTTGGAGGATGTGGTGGGTAAATGGACCCAGAACAAGGGGCAACCTTTATTTTTAAAATGTGTATCCCTTTGCCAAAAAATTCCTGTAGGTGTGTGGGGAGTATGTAAAATGACCAGGATCAGGGGGAGGTTATAAGAAATTTGTGTAACAAACTGTTGGGTAATGGCTTTTGTGACTTGGTGTAATGCCTGTTGAGCCTCGGGAGTGAGTTTTCGAGGGGAGGAGGGGTGGGAGTCACCTCTCAAAATATCATTAAGGGGTAAGAGTACACAAGTGGGTAATTTTAAATATGGTCTTAGCCATTGAATGTCTCCCATTAATTTTTGAAAATCATTAAGGGTGTGAAGATGATCTACACGTAATTGTATTTTGGGAGTTTGGATTTGGTTGCCTTGGAGTTGAAGGCCCAAATAGGTATAAGGGTCTTGTGTTTGAACCTTATCAGGTGCTATTTGTAATCCCAAGGTAGTGAGGGCTTTATAGAGATCCAGGTAGCAACCATTAAGATTATGAGTATCAGGTGCGGCAATCAACAAATCATCCATGTAATGTAAGATGTAAATTTGTGGCCATCGTTTTCTTACAGGGTCAACTGCCTGTGCGACATATTTTTGACAAAGACTAGGGCTGTTGGCCATACCTTGGGGAAGAACCTTCCATTGAAATCTCTGCATAGGACCCTGAAAATTGATGCGAGGGAGACTAAAGGCAAAATAGGGTCTATCCTCAGGATGTAAAGGGATGGTGAAAAAGCAATCTTTTAAGTCAATAACCATTTTGTAATAGTTTTTGGGGATAGCCACTGGTGTAGGAATACCTGGCTGTAGTGCTCCCATGGGGCGCATGACTTTATTAATAGCGCGCAAATCTTGTAAAAGGCGCCATTTGCCTGATTTTTTCTTGATAACAAAAATAGGAGTATTCCATGGTGAGGTTGAGGGCTCTACGTGGTCGGCTGCTAGCTGTTCCTGTACTAACATGGAAGCAGCCTTTAATTTTTCTTGGGTAAGGGGCCACTGATCCACCCATACAGGAGTTTGAGTTTCCCAAATGATTTTATCTGCATGGGGTACAGGAGAGTCAGGGACCGACACTAAAAATCCAAATACCCAAGCCCCTGTGTATTGGTTTTTTGTGTGGCTAGTATGGGTTCAGTTATTCCTTGTCTCTGTTTACCAAGGCCCGTGCCTGGGACAAAGTCCATATGGAGCATTTGATGGGTAACTATGGAGTTAGGGCTGGCCAAAATAACTTCCATCTGGCTCAGGATATCTCGGCCCCATAAGTTAACTGGGAGACCAGGGATAACAAAGGAGTGACAGTTCCTTTGTTGCCTTCCCTATCAGACCAGTGAAGAACCTTAGAACTGACTAGGGGGTTTTTTGATTGTCCTATTCCTTTGAGGTCAGTTAAAGATGGGGTGAGGGGCCAGCCCGGGGGCCAATGTTGTTGGGATATAATGGTGGCGTCGGCCCCGGTATCTAAGACTCCATGAAACTCTTTCCCTTCAATAACTAGGGTAAGGGAGGGCCTTTCCTGAGAGATGGGTTGTACCCAGTAGATATCAGAGGACCCCAAGGAGGCAGTCCCCCGTGGCAGGCTCTGGGCGGTGGAGGTGCCTCCTGAGTGTAGGGGGAGGAGAAGTAATTGTGCGAGTCTTGTTCCTGCTGGAATGGCTGCAACCCCATTGATAGCTGTGGCTAGTATTTGTATCTCTCCAGTGAAATCATTATCAACAATGCCAGGGAAGACTTGTACACCCTGTAAGGTAGTGGAAGCTCTTCCAAGAATAAGAGCACACATGTGAGATGGAGGGGGACCCATAATTCCAGTGGGTATTATCTGGGGCCCCTGCATTGAGTCTAATATTGTATCGGTGGCGGCATAGAGGTCCAATCCTGCACTGCCTGGGGTGGCTCTTTGGAGGGAGGAGATAGTGGAGAAGGGTTTTGAGGAAGGTTGGGGACTTGGGAGGGAACAAACCTTATTGCCCCTGGGTTTGTCCTGGGGGGTATCGGGGCCAGGGGCTGGCCCCGCGAGAAGTTTTCCGAAAAGCGGGGAGAAATGGGCTGTCCAAGGGCATTAGTCTTAGACCTGCATTCATTAGCCCAGTGACGGCCCTTACCGCAACGAGGGCAGAGAGTGATGGGTGGTTTAGCCTCAGTTTGAGCCCCGGTCTGGGGGGGGGTGTTGCCTTTGGGCCTTTTTTGCCTGTTGGGCATTCATGTGCAAAATGGCCAGGTTGGTTACAATTAAAGCAAGTCCGTGAGCCAAGGTTGTGGAGAGCCTTAGTAAAGGCAGCACCTATGGCTAGGCCCATGGCATGGGCCGTACCTACCCTGGCACAAAGTCTAATAAATTCAGAAAGTTCTCCTTTAGTCTTATGTGGTCGAAGAACATCCTGACAAGCCGGGTTGGCGTTTTCAAAGGCAAGATGTTTAACAAAGGCACTTTCGCTTTCGCTTGGACCAAGTAAGCGTTCTGCAGCTAAATTGAGCCGGGCAACAAAGTCACTATAAGACTCATCGGGCCCTTGTCGAATTTTTGCCAGGGAGGTGGTAGCCGAGCCCTTTTGAGGGAGGCGTCTCCAAGCATGTAAGCCAGCTGTTTGAATCTGCGCCAAAAGCCCCACAGGGAGACATGCTTGTTTAGAGTTGGTGTCATATGGTGCGTTACCCACTAATTTGACATAGGTCCAGGATTTAGAAGAGGTTTTAGTCAGATTTCTTTGAGCAGTTTCCCGACAGTGCTCTTTGAAATCTGCATTCCATAGCAGGAAGTCTCCAGCACTGAGAGTAGCTCGGGCTAGAAATTTCCAATCATTGGGGGTAAGCCATTGTGTGCTTTGGTTTTCTAGTAAAGCCAACGTATAAGGCGCAGTGGGACCATATTGAGCACAAGCCTTTTTAAGTTTTTCGAGAAAGCGTAGACTTAATTTTTTGTAGGCATTTTGGGTTTCTTCCTGCCTAGAGGTGGGCTCCTCATCCTCTGAACCTTGTTCCTCTCCTGTTTCCTCTTGTTCCTCTCCCGCTTTTTCCTGTTCCTCCTCGTCTGAGTCCCTATCATCATTTTCCCTATCCTCCGTATGGGAAGGCTCTGCCTCTGTTTGGCTGCGAGTGACCGGAAAAGCGAGAACAGCCCAATGGTGTGGCTTAGACTTTATTTTAGACTGTTTGGGGCTGGGACGTATAGACTCTGTGTCTAAAGCTAATGAGCGAAGCTCAAGGTCAAGAGACCTTAATTCTTTTAAAAGTTGGATTTGCTCTCATCTGTGTTGGAGGGACTCGCGTAAGGGGGCTAAGTTAGGTAAAGGAAGCGGAGAGAAAATGTCTTGGGGGGCAGTAGGCCCTTGCAGGGCCGGAGCACAAAAGGCAGGAGGAGTGTATAAAGGGAGGTCCGGCAAGGACGGGTCTTGCTCTGAATGGTAACGGGCAGCTGCTTCCTCAAGGGTAGCCTGTTCTTCAGGAGTTAAGGTGTCATCAGGGTTTAAGACTGGATAAAGGTGGGTGGTTTTTTTATTTTTTGGGTCCTGGGGCAGGGCAGGGTTATTAGATTTTGAGCTAGATTGTGAAGAATCTATATCAATAGAAACGGAAGGACACCTGGAAGGAGGGCGGGAAGCCATCTGCATAGCATTTTGCCTGATTTTAACAAGTTTTAAAGTACCATTATCAAAGGATGCACTTTTGAGAATTTCATTAATCAAGTTCCAATAAGAAAAGGTGGTCACAGGGACCTTTTCGGGGCCAAAAGATTCATAATAGTCTTTTAAACAGTCTCCGACCCGGAGCCATCTTTTACCATCAATGGTTCCTTCGAGAGGAAACCAAGGACATAAATCTCCTATGTAACAAAAGAATGACCTCAAGTCTTTTTTCTTAACACGCGCCCCTCGCGTCTTGAGGGCCTCCTTGAGGCCTGAAAGAAACAAATCATGTGACGATACTGCTTGTCCCATGGTGGGTCACTCACCATGCGTCGTCCTCACTCTCCTCCTAGATCTGACTCTCGGTCGCGTTTGCCGAGGCGGTCACAAACTTTGCTTGGCCAAGTCTTTCCAGAGGACGGTGTTCTCCCCGCAGTCAAAGGAATAGCCAGCCCCACGTTGGACGCCAGATGTCCCGTCCAGCAGGACACATCAGCGTGGGTAGCGAACCTAGAAAGGGGGAGAATGAAGGGACAAGAGACATGAAGGAGACAGCAAGACAGGAAATCTGATCAAGCTGCAAAATTTTATTGTTCACACAGGGGTATTTATGTGCTGCGGGACTGAGGAGTATGACGAGGTGTAGACTGGTTGGCTGGTATTGCTATAGGACTTCTGATAGGGTGTATGTTTGTGCCGGCGGCAAGGTAAACTCCCGGAAGAGAAGCAGGGATGGCGCCATCTTGTGCTGAAGGAGAAGTTGGGCAGGTGGTGCTTTTTGCAGGGTTGTGATGCGACACCGCAGGATATTTGCATAAGCACAGGATGTGCAAAATGTTCCGAGAAGGTGTTCCAGGAAGATAAGTAACTGCAAATGTTCCAGGGCAAGGTCAAGATAAAATGGCTCACAAAGGAAGCCTTGTCTCTGACACACTCAGACTTATTCCACCTCACTCTAGCAGCTGCACTAATCCAAAGGTCCCCTCCTCTCCCAGATTACACGTGGGCAATCCAGGGTCCTAAGGCAACATGTGAGT
Organism: Castor canadensis; assembly: GCF_047511655.1. Taxonomy (NCBI): domain Eukaryota; kingdom Metazoa; phylum Chordata; class Mammalia; order Rodentia; family Castoridae; genus Castor; species Castor canadensis. Next base: position 89,778,549 of record NC_133394.1, read on the forward strand.
AAATACAACAGGAGAACTTCAGACAAAAACCTGAAGACTAGAGATTGGAGGGGAGCATCCAGTGTATTGACAGAGCATAAAAGACATCCACTCTTCTCTTCAGCAAGAAAGAAACTGGGACTTTAAAAGAATTTTTTGTTAAAGTTTTGTCTATCTTTCTTATATTGCTAGTTATTTGTACTTACTTTTTCATTTCTCCCTACCTCCCTTTTCGCTCACCTTTCCTATCTCATTTACAAACTACTCAACTAGTGGTTTATTCTATCTCATTATATTACTCACAACCTTTCTATCCTTCTACAATCCCAACATCATTAAACATCATTAAATCATGGATTTAAAAGCACAGAAAGACCACAACACAATGACAGTGAGAGACTTCAATATGTCACTGTCACCAATAGATAGGTCATCCAGACAATAAAATCAATAAAGAGAGATCCAAGATGGCGACAGAGACAGAGCCGCAGACCTCATGAGCTCCTGACCCAGAGACCCTGCTGAAAAGCTGGAGACATGCCTGACTGAGGTAAAGCACCAGGGTGAGCCAAAAACACAGCACTCTAAACACTTAGATCATGGGAAGGCTTCTACACATCACTAATAAAAGAAAAGCTGGCCTGCCAAAAATACCACCCCATAGGTCTGCAGAGCTGCTGTTCCATTCTGCTAGGCTCTCTGCCCCTCGGGCTGCGCCAGTCCACAGCCCTGCACCAGACCCACACATGGCAGGATACCTACCCCTCAGCCACACCAGCCTCCAGCCACCAGATGCACACCACACTGGAATACCTGCCCCTTAACCACAACTGCCAGATCCACGTCCACCAGGATTCCTCCCGCCACTCCACGCCAGACCCCAGCCCGAAGCCGGTCCCACAGCTCGCTGGAATACCAGCCCCCTCCCCTAAGCCCACCGCCCTTCAGGTCCTGCTGAGCCCCAGCTATGCATGGGATGACCAGACTCCTCCACTAGGACTTTCCCTGCCAATCAGGCCCTGCCAGGCTCCAGCTCTGTGTGGAACAATTGGAGCCCCGCCCTGCTGGGACGGGCACCAGCCTGGCATGAGACAACTGCATCCAGCAACCTGCCAAGAACCCCACCCATCAGGTGGAGCCGGCCCCAGCTCTACAGGATTTCCAGATAACCGCTCCACCAGGCTCCTGCTTCACCACCACTAGAGGGCTCCAGGCATGCCTAAGAGACACACACAGACTAGACTGGACATTAAAGAAATAAAAGCAACTAAGCCTGCAATCCTACTGTTCCAGAACTGGTGATTTTTTTTTTCTCCCTTCTTTAAGGGTTTGGCAGCCTGGTTTACTGTTCAATCACAACCATCTCTCCCATTTATTTATTTTCCTCTCTTCTCTCTTCCTTTTATCTTTCCTTCTCTTTCTCTTTTTTATCCTTCTCTCACGATTTTGTTAGTATTAATATTGTAACACTGCTAATACCAAATTACACATAGTCCAGGGACAGAAACAGTACCTAGTAGAAATATGGGAAGAAGAAAATGGATGGAAACCATTCTCTCCCCAAAAATAAAAAGTACAGGATTTGGAGCTAAATGAAGAAAACGGATACCCAGACCCAGACTCTAACAAAACAAAGGTAAACTATAACAAGGAGGCCAAAGAAGAAGACAACAAGAACACCCTGAAAGAAGAAATTCTACAAGTAATTAATGAGAATTCCATAGAGATGCTACTAGACATGGTCAACCAAAATGTACAGGAGGCACTCAAGAAATTCCAAGACAACAAAACTCAAGAATATCAGAAAACACAGAAACAAATAAATGAAATCATAGGAGCCCTAAACAAACACCATACTGAAACAAAGATCACCATAAGCAGAGAGATAAATGAATTAAGGGCAAAAATTGAAAATATTAAAGAAGTAACCCATGATATGGAAAACCTCAGAAAAAAAAAATGACACGGAAATACAAAACAAAACCGAAGGCCATTCCAGCAGAATAGAATAAACAGAAGACAGAATCTCAGAACTTGAAGATGAAATGGCAATTAAAGGAAAAACCGAAGAACTATTAGTTAAATAACTCAAGACCTGTGAAAAGAAAATGCAAGAATTCACTGACTCCATCAAAAGACCAAACCTGAGAATCATGGGCATTGAAGGAGAAGAGGTGCAAGCAAAAGGAATGCATAATATAGTCAACAAAATATTAACAGAAAACTTCCCAAATCTAGAGAAAACTATGCCCATTCAAGTACAGGAAACCTCCAAAATACGGAATAGATCTGACCAAAATAGAACTACCCCACAACATATTATCATTGAAACAACAGGCCAAAAGAATAGAGAAAGAATATTGAAGGCTGTAAGAGAGAAAAAACTAATAATATACTAAGGTAACCCATCAAAATTATAGCAGACTTCTCAACAGAAACATTAAAAGCAAGAAGAGCATGGGGTGAGATCTTCCAAGCACTGAATGAAAATAACTTCAATCCTAGGATACTTTACCCAGCAAAACTATTATTCAAAATAGATGGAACAATAAAAGTCTTCCATGATAAGCAGAAATTAAAACATATGACCACCAACACACCAGTACAAAAGATTCTCCAAGGAATTCTGCACACAGATAATGAAAGCAAACAAAATCATGAAAGGGCAGGCAATACCAAATGGCCAGAGAAGAAAAGGCAGGAAAGTAAGTAAAGAGTAACATTATTCAGCTACACATAATCAAACTCTTAATCAACAAAGACAACTACATGACAGGGATCACCATATACTTATCAATACTAACAATGAATGTTAATGGACTAAATTCCCCCATCAAAAGACACTGACTGGCAAACTGGATTAAAAAGGAAGATCCAACAATCTGCTGCCTACAGGAGACCCACCTCATTGACAGAAATAAGCACTGACTGAAAGTGAAAGGCTGGAAGATTTACCAAGCCAATGACCCCCAAAACTAGGCAGGAGTAGCAATACTTATCTTGGACAAAGCATACTTCAAACCTACATTGATCAAATGAGATAAAGGAGGACACTCCATACTAATAAAAGGTGAAATACATCAAAATGAAATAACAATTATCAACCTATATGTACCCAACGTCAATGCACCCAATTTCATCAAACATACTCTGAAGGACCTAAAAACATACATAAACTCCAACACAGTGATAGTGGGAGACCTTAATACTACCCTATCACCAATAGATAGGTCATCCAAACAAAAAATCAATAAAGAAATCCTAGAACTAAATCACACCATAGATCAAATGGACCTAGCTGATGTCTACAGAATATTTCATCCAACTTCTGCACAATACACATTCTTCTCAGCAGCCCATGGACCTTTCTCCAAACTTGATCATATCTTAGGGCACAAAGCAAGCCTCAGCAAATATAAGAAAACAGAAATAATCCCATGCCTTCTATCTGACCACAATGCAGTAAAACTAGAAATCAACAACAAGAACAGCAGTAAAAAACATGCAAACAATTGAAAGCTGAACAACACATTGCTCAATGATGAATGGGTCATCAATGAAATAAAAGAGGAAATTAAAAGGTTCCTGGAAGTTAATAAAAATGAAAATATGACCTATCAGAACCTATGGGACACAGCAAAGGCTGTGTCCTAAGAGGAAAGTTTATAGCCATGAGTGCATATATTAAAAGGACAGAAAGATCTCCAATCAATGACCTGGTATTACAGCTCAAACTCCTAGAACAATAAGAATAAGCAAATCCCAAAACAAGCAAAAGGAAAGAAATAATTAAAATAAGGGCTGAAATCAATGAAATAGAAACCAAAAAAACCATACAAAGAATCAATGAAACAAAGCTGGTTCTTTGAAAAAATAAGATTGACAGACTCCTGGCAAACCTGACTAAAATGAGGAGAGAAAAAACCCAAATCAGTAAAACCAGAAATGCAAAAGGGAAGATAACAACAAACACCACGGATATCCAGGAAATCATCAGAGACTACTTTGAGAGCCTACAGTCTAATAAATTTGAAAATCTTGAAGAAATGGACAGATTTCTAGAAACTTACAACCACCCAAAACTGAACCAAGAAGATACTAATCACCTGAATAGATCTATAACACAAAAAGAAATTGAAGCAGCAATCAAGAGTCTCCCAAAAAAAGAAAAGTCCAGGACCTGATGGATTCACTGCTGAATTCTATCAGATGTTCAAAGAAGAACTAATACCAACTCTCCTTAAACTGTTCCATGAAATAGAAAGGTAAGGAACACTGTGTAACTCATTCTATGAAGCCAATATAACTCTCATCCCAAAACCAGACAAAGACACCTCCAAAAAGGAGAATTATAGGCCAATTTCCTTAATGAATATCAATGCAAAAATGATTAATAAAATAATGGCAAACTGAATCCAACAACACATCAGAAAGATCATTCACCATGACCAAGTCAGCTTTATCCCAGGGATGCAGGGATGGTTCAACATACACAAATCTATAAATGTAATACAGCACATCAATAGAAGCAAAGACCAAAACCACTTAATCATCTCAATAGATGCAGAAAAAGCCTTCGACAAGATCCAACACCAGTTCATGATAAAAGCTCTAAGAAAACTAGGAATAGAAGGAATGTACTGCAACATTGTAAAGTCTATTTATGACAAACCTACAGCCAACATCATACTAACAGTGAAAAACTGAAACCATTCCCCTAAAATCAGGAACAAGACAAGGGTGCCCACTATCCCCACTCCTATTCAACATAGTACTGGAATTCCTAGCCAGAGCAATTAGGAAGAAGAAGAAATAAAAGGAATACAAATAGGTAAAGAAACTCTCAAAATATCCTTATTTGCAGATGATATGATCCTATAGCTTAAAGACCCAAAAAACTCTATCCAAAAACTCTTTAGACACCATAAACAGCTACAGTAAGGTGGGCAGCATACAAAATCAACCTACAAAAATCATTAGCTTTTCTATACACAAACAATGAACAAATTGAGAAGGAATATAAGGAAACAATTCCATTCACAATGGCCTCAAAAAAAATCAAATACCTAGGAGTATATTTAACAAAAAATGTGAATGACCTCTACAAGGAGAATTACAAACTCCTGAAGAAGGAGATTGAGGGTGACTACAGAAGATGGAAAGATCTCCCATGCTCATGGATCAGTAGAATCAACATAGTAAAAATAGCTATACTACTTAAGCAATCTACATGTTTAATGCAATTCCCATCAAAATCCCAAAGACTTACATCACAGAGATTGAAAAATCTACTCTCAAGTTCATTTGGAAACACAAGAGACTGCGAATAGCCAAAGTAATACTCAGTAAAAAAAGCAATGCTGGAGGTACCACAATACCCAACTTCAAACTATATTTCAAAGAAATAGCAATAAAAAAAAGCATGGTACTGGCACAAAAACAGACATGAAGACCAGTGGAAAAGAATAGAAGATCCAGATATGAATCCACACAACTACCCACCTCATTTTTGACAAAGGTGCCAAAAACATATGGTGGAGAAAAGATAGCCTCTTCAACAAATGTTGCTGGGAAAAGTGGTTATGCATCTGCAAGAAACTGAAACTAGATCCATGTCTATCACCCTGTACTAGTATCAACTCAAAATGGATCAAGGACCTAAATATCAGACCTGAAACTCTGAAGTTACTACAGGGAGGAGCAGGAAACACTTTGGAACTAATAGGTGTATGTAAGGACTTCCTCAATAGAACCCCAGCAGCCCAGCAACTAAGAGAAAGGATGAATAAATGGGACTTCAGAAAATTAAAAAGCTTCTGTACAACAAAAGAAATGGTCTCTAAACTGAAAAGACCACCCACAGAGTGGGAGAAAATATTTGCCAGCTATACATCAGACAAGAGACTGATAACCAGAATATACAGGGAACTTAAGAAACTAAACTCTCCTAAAATCAATGAACCAATTAAAATATGGGCAACTGAACTTAATAGAATTTTCTCAAAAGAAGAAATTCAAATGGCAAAACAGCACATGAAAAAATGCTCACCATCTCTAGCCATAAAGGAAATGCAAATTAAAACCACACTAACATTTCACCTCACCCCTGTTAGAATAGCCATCATCAAAAACACCACCAACAACAGGTGTTGGCAAGGATGTGGGGAAAAAGGAACCCTAATCCACTGCTAGTGGGAATGCAAGCTGGTACAACCACTATGAAAAAAAATTTGGAGGCTTCTTAAAAATCTAAACATAGACCTGCCATGTGATCCAGCAATACCACTCCTGGGGATATACCCAAAGGAATGCAACACAGATTACTCCAAAGGCACCTGCACACCCATGTTTATTGCAGCACTATTCACAATAGCCAAGTTATGGAAACATCCAAGATGCCCCACTATTGATGAATGGATCAAGAAAATGTGGTTCTTGTACACGATGGAATTTTACTCAGCCATAAAGAAGAATGAAATCTTATCATTTGCAGGTAAATGGATGGAACTAGAGAACATCATTCTGAGTGAGGTCAGCCAAGCTCAGAAGACCAAAAATCCTATGTTCTCCCTCATATGCAGACTTTACTTTTTTTTAATTTTTTTATTTTATTCATATGTGCATACAATGTTTGGATCATTTCTTCCCCTTTCCCTGCACCCCCTTCCTTACCCTCGCCCCCCTCCCTTATCTCCCCAACCCCTCACTACCAGGCAAAAACTATTTTGCCCTTACCTCTAATTTTGTTGAAGAGAGAGTATAAGCAGTAATAGGAAGGACCAAGGGTTTTTGCTAGTTGAAATAAGGATAGCGATACAGGGAGTTGACTCGCATTGCTTTCCTGTACATGTCTGTTACCTTCAAAGTTAATTCTTCTCGAACTAACCTTTTCTCTAGTTCCTGGTCCCCTTCTTCTATTGGCCTCAGTTACTTTAAAGTATCTGCAATAGTTTCACTGCATTGAGGGCAACAAACGCTATCTAGTGTTTTGGGTGTCTTACCTATCCTCATACTTCCCTTGTGTGCTCTCGCTTTATCATGTGATCAAAGTCCAATCCCCTTGTTATGTTTGCCCTTGATCTAATGTCATATGCAAACTTTAGATCTAGGGCAAATGCAGCAATGTGGTTGGACTGGGACCACATGACAAGGGGAGAGCACATTTGGTTGATATAGAAATAGGTAGAAAACCCAAAACATGAAAGCATTTGATGTCCCCACTCCAGAGGAGCTAAAACAGAAACCTTAAACCAACAGAGGTTATCATGAGAAGGGGATCAGTAACCAGGGTAAAGATCAGTTAGAGATGAATCAATATGGGTCATAACACATGTACATGAAAGCAATGCTAGGAATATTTCTGTATAGCTATCCTCAACTCAACTAGCAAAAACACATTGTCTTCCTTATTAGGCTTGTATCTTTTCTTCAACAAAACTAGTGATAAAGGCAGAACAGGACCTGCCTGGAACTGACGGGGGAATGGGGGAGAGGGTGGGGGAGGGGGGCAGGGGGGAGAAATGACCCAAACAATGTATGCACATGTGAATAAAAGAATAACATAAATAAATAAATAAATAAAATCAACAAAGAAATCTCAGAATTATATGACACTATAGACCAAATGGACTTAACAGACATCTACAGAGTATTTCATCCACCAGCAACACAATACACATTTTTCTCAACAGCCCAGAAACTTTCTCCAAAATAAAACATATTTTATGTCACAAAGCAAATCTTAACAAATAGAAAATAATTTGTATCCTATCAGACCACAATGGAATAAAACTACAAGTGAACAAGAAAAGAAACTACAGAAAATATTCAAACACATGGAGACTGAACAACATGTTTTTGAATGACCAGTGCATCACTGACAAAAAAGGGGTAAAATAAAAAACTTCCTGGAATCTAATGAAAATGAAAGCACAACCTACCAGAAGCTATTCCAGAACTGATATAGCAAAAGCAGAGCTAAGGGGAATGTCTTCATTAAAAACATAGAGAGACCTCAAAAACTGACCTAATGTTGTGCCTCAAGCTCCTAGAACACCAAGAACAAGCAAAACCCAAAATTAGCAGAAAAAGAGAAATAATAAAAATAAGACTAAAATCAATGAAATAACTGTATAAAGAATCAATGGAACAAAAAGTTACTTCTTTGAAAAGATAAGTAAGATTGATAAACTCTAAGTAAATCTTATGAGGAAGAGGAGGGAAAAGACAAAATTTAATAAGATTCGAGATGAAAAAGGGGCTATAACAACAAATACCAATGTAATCCAGAGAACCATTAGGGAATATTTCAGAAAACTAAATTCAAATAAACTGGAAAATAAAGAAAAAAAACTGATAAATTTCTAAATGCATTTGACCAACAAAAATTGAACTAAGATGATATAAACCACCTAAATAGATCTATAACAAGCAATGAAACTGAAGCAGTAGTAGTCTCCCAATAAAGAAAATCCCAGAACCTGATGAATTCACTGAATTCTACTAGACCTTAAGAGAAGAACAAATACCAATCCTTTTTAAACTTTTCCATGAAATAGAAAGGGAACACTATAAAATTCACTCTGTGAAGCCAATATTACAAACTCATCCCAAAAATCAGACAAAGATACAATTACAAAAGAGGATTATGAGCCAATCTCTTTAATGAACTCAGATCCAAAAATTCTTGATGAGATACTGCCAAACAAAGTTCAAAAATACATCAAAAAAATAATACACCACGATCAAGTCAGTTTCATTCCAGAGATGCAGGGATAGTTTAACATATGCAAATCAATAAATGTAATACAGCATATAAACAGAAGGAAGAACATGATCACCTCAGAGAATGCATAAAAAGCCTTTGACAAAATTCAACATTCTTTAATGATGAAAGTTCTTAATGACAGTAGGAATGGAAGGAATGTACCTTAACATTATAGAGGCTATATATGACAAACATATTGCCAACATCATATTAAATCAGGAAAAACTGAAGCCATTTCCTCTAAAGTCAGGAAGAAGACAAAACAAGGATGTCCATTCTCCCCAGTCTTATTCAATATAGCTTTGGAATTCCTAGCCAGAGCAGTAAGACAGAAAAAAAGAAAAGGGTTTTAAATAGGAAAGGAAGAAGTCAAATTATCCCTACCTGCAGATGTTATGATCTTATACCTAAAAGATGCCCCTCAAAAAAACCCTCTTATCCTTTCAGGAAAGTAGCAGGATATAAAATCAATACACAAAAATCAGTAACTTTTTTATATACCAAAAATGAATAGACTGAGAAAGAAATCAGGACAACAATGCCATTTACAATAAACTAAAAGATAATAATAATAATAACATAGCTAGGAATAAATTTAATGATGGAAGTGAATGACCTCTACAACAAAAACTATAAATCACTGCAGAAAGAAATCAAAGAAGACATCAGAGAATGGAAAAAACTCCTATGCTGGCAGATCAGCAGAATTAATATTGTGAAAATAGCTGTACTACTAAAAACAATCTATATGTTCAATGCAATTACAATCAAAATTCCAATGCCATTCTTCAGAAAGATAGAAAAATCAAAATTACAGATCATTTGAATGCACAAAAGATACTGAGCAAACAGAGCAATGCAAGAGATATCGCAATGTCTGACTTCAAACTATTCTACAGAGCCATAGCATTGAAAATAGTATGGTACTGGTACAAAAACAGATTTGAAGACCAATGGAACAAAAGACCCAGATATGTAGTTGTGGGTACACAGCCACAGTCATCTGTAGCTTTTTCAAGGGAAATCATCGGATTTTAGACAAAGGAACCTAAACATATGTTGGAGAAAAGTCAGCTGCTTCAACAAGTGTTGCTGGGAAAACTGGATATCTTCATGGAAAAGACTGAAACTAGATTCCTGTCTTTCCCCCTGTATTAATATCAATTCAGAGTGGATCAAAGATCTTAATGTAAGTACTGCAAATTTGAAACTGCTACAGGAAATAATAGGGAAAATACTGGAACATATAGGCAAAAGCCTAAATAGAACTCCAACAGCTTAGCAATTAAGAGAAAGGACTGACAAATAGAACTACATGAAACTAAAAATCTTCTGCACAGCAAAGGAAACAGTTACCAGACTGAAGAGACATCATGCAGTACAGGAGAAAAATTTTTGCCAGCTATATATTTGACAAGGGATTAATAACCAGAATTTACAGGGAGCTCAAAATAACTAAACTACCAAAGAATCAATGATTCAGTGAAAAAATGGGCAAATGAATTGAACCAATATTTTTCAAAGGAAGAAGTACAAATGGCCAATAAATACATGAAGAAATATTAAACATCCCTCACCATAAAGGAAATGCAAATCAAAACCACCTTAAGACTTCACCTTACTCAAGTCAGAATGGCTATCATCAAGTACACAAACAACAAATGTTGGTAAGAATGAGGGGAAAAAGGAAAAAAACAGTATAACGACTATGGAAAACAGTAAGGAGGTTCCTCAAAAACCTAAAAACAGATGTACCATACAATCCAGTGATACAACTCCTTGGCATGAATCTGAAAGAATGTTAAGTCAGGATACAATAAAGACACTTGTGCATGCATGTTTATCCCAGCACTGTTCACAATAGCCAAGCTATAAAAACAGCTCAGATGCCCCACAACTGATGAATGATCAATGGAATAAGGAAATGTGAGATATATATATATGTAGGGGGAGATACAATGGAATAATAGTCAGCCATAAAGAAGAATGAAATTACATTGTTTGCAGGCAAATGGACAGAATTGGAGATCACCACCTTAGGCAAAGTAAACCAGGTTCAGAAAAAAAAAAGGTCACATGTTTTCTTCCACATATCAGAAAATAGATCCAAAAGATAAACATGTACATAAGTACAAACATTATTTTAATTATATAAATGTATATACATATACATAAACACACATGTGTATATATTATAGAGAGAGAGAGAGACAGAGACAGAGACAGAGAGAACATGTTTGCAATAATGGGACTGTTTGAGGGCACTAAGGGGAGGAGTGAGAGGAAAAGAGAATGATAGTGACTAATATTGAAATACCTTGCATTGCATAGGAAAAGGGCATAGTGAAATGCACTAAAAATTGTTGAATGATAGGGGTTAGGGGAGAGAGGGTAAAGACTAATAAAGGAGGCTAGATTAATTAAAATACAATATTATTCACAGGTGAAAGGCATGACAAAACCCCTTTGAACAATGAATATATTTTTAAGTATTGAAGGACAAGAATGTAAAACAGGTCCTATTGGGGATAAATGGAGAAGTTAAAAGAGGGCAAATATGATCTATATACTTTATGTACTTGTATGGAAAAGAACATTGAAACTTTTCAAAATCATTTTAAGTAGGGAGCACGGGAATGAGGGAGAATGATGATGATGATGAACCTGATGTTTTAAGTATATATGGAAATGCCACAGTAAAATCCCCTGTATGACTAATATATACTAATAAATTTTTTTAAAAAAAGGAAACATTAAAGAGGCTGTATTAGTCATTTTCCCATCACTTACCAAATACATTAGATAATCAATTTATATAGGTTAAAAGTTTGTTTTGACTCACAGTTTGAGATGTTTCAGTCCATGAATGGCTGTCCCCAGCACTTTGCCCATAATGGCCCATCATGGCAGGAGCTAATGTCAGAGCAACAGTGCTTACCTCAAGGCCAGGAAGCTGAAGAAGGAGAGAAAGAGATTAAGGTGCCATAATACCTTTCAAGGGTACATTTCCCATGCCCTAAAGACCTCTCACTAGGCCCTACCTCTTGAAGGCTCTAGTACCTCACAGTTGCACCACTCTGGGGAGTAAGCTCTTACCACATGGACCTTTGGGGGACACTTAAGATCCAAACTATAGCAGAGGCACACCCATTCCCTTCAGGACTAGGATCGGAGTTTGGACACCTCATTTCTTCTCCCACTCTATTAATGAAAATTACACCCAAATGCAAGGCAGTCAGAAATTTGGTCTAGCTCAATTTTTTCTTTTAGTCATTATATTTGATGAGTCTCTGGTAGCAGTGTAGTCTTGTGCTATAAAGGTACATGAAAAAGAAAATAGCTTTTATTAAACTACTAGTAGTCCAATGAAGAATTTCCAATGATAACAACAACAATATGGTTTAATGATAGTGTCTCTGTATTCTGAATATGAAAAATTACTTCTGTTCACAATCTAGTACTAAATCATATGGGGAAATTCCATGGTAGCATCATTTCAGAGACAATCTAGTAGAAACCTCTAACAGATAAGAAAACTGAGGCCCAGAGAAGTAAAGTTGTCTGTTCAGGCAACTGTTAAGAAATGGAAACCAGAATCCATCCTTATATATTCTCAGTCCAGTGTTGTTCACAGACTGACATGACTTAGTTTAAAATATGCATTCAGCTAAGTCATCTGAGCTCCTAAGATAGTCAACCAAGAAAGTTTGGGATCTAAGTGGTTTTTCTGCCCTCTCTAATTAGGTGGTTTGGCTTTTTAGCCAATTCAGAAGTGCTAAATAACTGCTTATGTTCTTTCTTCTTTCTTTCTTTCCTTTTCTTTCTTCCTTTCTTTTCTTTTTTCTTTCTTTCCTTGTCTTTCCCTTTCTTGCTTGCTTTCATTTTTTCGGTGGTACTGGGGTTTGAACTCGGCTTCACACTTGCTAGGCAGGTGCTCTGCTACTTGAGTCATGCCCCCAGCTATTTTATCTTAAGGAGGAAACTGGAAATATTTTTAAATATCTTTCCCTAGGAGAGTCAGAACAACTTTATATAATAGTCAATTATTCAATATTCCTTTTTCACCATTAACTCTCCTCACTTAAAATCAGAACATTCAGTGTTCATTTCCTCAAGAACGGGATTTGTGATGGCAGAATGCAAAGTGGAAAAGATATATCTTTCCATCTCTTTTTGTTTCAATAATCAAGGTCTGAATTTCTAAACAGTGGCACTATTGGCATTTTGAGTCAACAATTCTTTGCTATGGGGGCTACCCTATGCATTATAGGATGTTTAACAGCATCATTGACCTATACCCACTAGATCCTTGTAGCACCTTCCATGTGTGTCTGCATCACACTCTCCAATGCAACAACAAAAAATGTCTCTAGATATTGCTAAATTATGGGTTGGAGTCATGGCTAAAGTGGTAGAGTGTTTGCCTAGCAAGCACAATGTCCTGAGTTCAAAGTCCAGTTTGAGGGGGAAAAAAAAAAGACATTGCTAAATTACCCTTTGAGAGAATAATCACCTCTAGATGAAAGCCATTTATTGATTTAGGCTGTTAGGTGAACAGAAAAGAATCAAGAATCAAAACATAGATAAAAGATCTTTGAAACCAGTGGTTGGTGGCTCATACCTGAAATCCCAGTTTACTTGGGAGGATGCAACTAGGAGAATCATAGTTCCAGGCCAACTGAACAAAAAAATGAGACCCTATCTCCAAAATAACCAGAACAAAAAGGGCTGAGACATGGTTCAAGTGGCAGAGTGCCTGCCTAGGAAGTGTGAATTCAAGTTCCAGTACCATAAAAAAAGATCTTTGAGAAAATGGTATGAGTAAACACTAATATGCCCCACTCAGACCTCACCTTTAAAACAAAGCTAGAAAAATCTTCTCTGTCCCGTCTATGGGGACACAGTCAGAGAGGATGCGATGAGAACAGTATCAGTAATAAACCCTGAGCCACTCCTTGGGCCAAGTCTTAGAGGGTGGCAACATCTCTAAATAGATTAGTGGGATTCAGAAGTAGAGATGTGCAATCTACTCTCCTAGCAAAGTGATGGGGCAGTCAATATTCCAGATTGGAAATGGAAACAGGTGCAGAGTATATCTAAGGAAACTGTAGTGTGACATGGACACAGCAGAATTAAAGAGTGGTCTAGAATTAGTGGAGAAAAAGGCAGACCAAAGAGGTCATGTAGATGGGAGCAAAAATCACCTCTGTAGCAACCAGCAAGAGTCAGGGATAGCTTAGAATAGCTGGTAAATATATGCCACTTGGTGATGCTAAGGATCTGACAGCCCTGTCTGGATATCACATCTTGCTACTACTTAGCATAAGTCCAGAGAAACAAGAGAGATTCCCCAAATTATATGAAACTAATTTTCTGCCACTCTAATTTAAAAGGGGAGCTGTATTAGGTTGTTATGGCTACCATAACAAATTCCCATAAACTTAGTAGCTTAGAACAACTGAAATTTATCCCCTCACCATTGTGGAGCTACAAGTCTAAAATCAAGATGTCAGCAGGGTGATGTTTTCTTTAAAGTCTCGAACTTTTCTTACTTCCTCTAGATATAATGGTTTCCAGCAACCCTTCATGTTCCTTGACTTGTAGATGCATGTTTCCAGTCTCTGCATCCATCTTCATAAGGCTTTATCCTTGTGTGTCTATATCCAAATTTCCCATTTCTTCCTGGGGCTCACCCTAATCCAGCAAGACCTCATCTTAACTTGATCACATCATGCAAAGGCCTGATTTTCAAATGGACAAGACCTGATTTTAGATGGACAAGAATTAGGGTAGTGGACAATATTTAACCCAAGGCAAACTGTAACAGAAGTTAGGCAAGCTTTGAGGGGGGGGGGAAGTTAGATCTTTTTCCTACCTAAGTTGGTGGCTTAAAAGTTTATACCAATCATAGACAATAAAGAAAAGAAGTATGATTTTTAAAATTGTCTGTTTTAGACCTCTTAAAATAAACTGTTACCCTACTGTGGTTCTGAGAAATAATTAGATTCTTCTTTCATCTATAACATGTATTAACTCATTCACAATAAAAGAAAATCACTGACACATATAATTGATAATTAAAATATCTTTTAAGTTAACAAATTTGTCTTAAGATTAAAATAAGATAGTATGAAGAACTTTCTCCTCACTTGTTAGTAAAAAGTTTCTGCTTCAACGTGCTCTTTTCTTTTGAAATGGGATCACATGTATTGTGGTACTAAGAGCATTTGTGTTTAATGTGACTATTGTGAGCAGGGAAAAAAAAAAGATCAAGAGGAAGAAAATGGTCCTATCAACAAAAAATGAACACCCATATATCTCACAGATAATCCCCAAAATAGGCCCGCATTTATAGTAATTCACATTTCCTTTTATTCTTACCCATAGCATTAAAATTATCACACAAAATAAAAGAATATCAGCAACACACCAAGTTGAATATGACGTGGGAAATTCTGATTGAAAGAGCATAAGGCTCATTATTATATTCAGCCTGTCTTGTTTATCTGTTTTTTCTATTTACGAAAGGGAAGAGGATCACAAGGAAAATAAAACTGAAGAAGACAAAATTGTCATTTCCCCACCAACAGGTAGACTGGGTGGTACTGAGCAGAATTCACTAATCAGGCCACCCTTGTCATACATGAGCATGGTGAACTCTAGCACATCACACTACTTGCTTTCCAACTCCACACTACCTCTGCCATCAAAGACATATGTGTTTATATATACAGAAGTGTAAATTATACAGAGGGGATGTATGTGAAGCAGTTCACTGTGCACTGGTTACCAGTTTGTCTGAGTCCAATGAGACAGAACATTCATACATGTAAGTTACCTGAAAAGGATTTATTACTCACAAGTAGGCAGCAAGAGACAACAGAAGCCTAGGATTCATGACAAGCTGGAGAACTATTCTGCAACAAGATAGGGCAACAAATATACTATAAGTACATATAATATGCTAGGCTCTTTTTTGGGGAGAGGTTTTTTTTTTTTTGTCTTTTCTTTTTTGGTGCTGGGATCGAACCCAGGGCCTCACGCATGCTAGGCAAGCGCTGTACCACCGAGCTACATCCCAGCCCTAGGCTCTTTTTTATACAGTGGTAAAAATGGGTCTCAAGGATGGCAGTGAGGTGGGGAAAAATCATCCAAGTGAGAGACACTCTGAAGGGGGCACTTATGCTTGGCAGTGACCATCAGCCCATCACTGCTACCCCAGTGATTTCAGGGAGAGAAAACTAGTGCTAGTGGAGTTAACATTTCAGTTGAATATGAGCCTGCAAATCTTCTCTGCACTTTTCTTCTTCCTTTACTTCATCCCTGATTATGTTATTATATTCTTCTAATCACATGATGTTTTCATCAAAAGAATATTCAAAAATCTAAGAATTGAGATTTGTGGAAATCATGTCATTTGTTAAACCCCACATGTGATTTAAGACAAATGAATCTTTGAAAGAAGAATTACATCATACTCACTATTTATTTTGTGTTAATCCATCAATGTAGTAGATTGTTAAAAATGTGACAAATTGAATCAGTTTTTAATACATCCAAACATAACATCTAGATCAGTTACCACAGTCTAGTTGTTTAATTATCCAGATGTGTCCTTAGTATAGTGAAGTATTTACTAACTGGCAACTTAAGATGGCCTTCTATACGTAAGAGAAACATAATCACGTTTACTTATTTATCCATCTATCCAGTAAGCCGGCTAGCCAACAATACTTATTATCTACCTATTACTGGCCAGATATTGTGCAAAACAATTAGGGATATCAAGAAGAAGGAAAATTATCTCTGTCTTTAACAAATTCATAATATTGAATACTACTTTTATGTGTGCCTCTATTAGGGAAAGACACTGGGCTTTCCTAATACCTCAAATGTATATTTACTTACTTAAAAATTATAAACAAATGATATTATACTAATATAGCATATGAGTATATAATGCATATAAAACAATGCTACTATTTGTTACAGCATATATCTATATAGATACATATGTCAGAAAAATGCAACAAAAATGAAGTTAAAAGGAATAAAATGAAAAATTAAGTAGAATAAGAAAAAGAGTTCAAATGAAAGAACCCTTAAAACAGCAGTTTTGAGGACAGTATCCTAGACAAGTCACTGTCCTTTTGCTAGTACAGTAGGTCTACTAGGCACACCAAAGCATCTTTACCCTACCCTAGGCTGCCCCTTCCCATCATTATGACTGCAGCATACAATCTCTACCTGTTGAGACATGAGAAGACAACGTCAGCTAGTCCTACACAAGTGATTTGGAATATAAACCTTTAGGATAGAAAATGTTTTTGCTTTGAGAAATCCAAGATCTCCTTAGTTTTAATTTTGTGAGAAAATTTAAAAGAGACTTCAAGAAACTGGCTGAAATTTAAGCAGAAAAAAAAGAACATGTTATCCATAAATTCTCTTTTGCTGTCATTAATAACATAACAATGAAAAGCCAAATTCTGCCACATTATTGGCAACTATACTCACATCACTAAACGAATGATCTTATCATTGACAGATGCTAAGACTCAGTGGTTTGAATCACACCATGTGTTATAAATTTAAATGGCTAAAATCACAATAATGCTCATCCATAAAAGAATAGGAGGAAAACAATTGTTAGGAGCTGCAGGGCCAATATTTATGTGTAACCCCTCCCTCTATGCATTAGTCCAAAAAAAGCAGTACATAAAATTAGGTTATCAAGATATTAGTCCAGATAGTCCATTGACCAATCTAAGTCCACTTGGTATAAAACTTTAAATAGGAAAACAAATCTACAATATGTTTTATTTCTATTAAGGAGATAGATATAAGTTTACACATAGGAAAATCTATTAAAAACCATTATTTATGTAATGGGTATAAAGAACGGATATAAGGGGAGCTTTTAGCTTCTTAAACATCCACATCTCTAAGTTTGAAGTTTGCAAAAAATATATTATTCATATAATAAGTAAAAACATCTATTTTTTAACAAAGAAACAACAAACCCTATTGAAAGAAATCGTATTATGGTATACCAGGAAACAACTGAACTAAAAATCAGAAGACAGGTTCAAACAAAATTAATGCTGCCACTCATCAACCATAAAATAGATGGCCATTAATATTGGTAATGGTGCTGGTGGTGGTTGCTGTAATAGCAACAAAATTCCATCAATTGATTCCAAAGAGCCTTTAAATTTATCCATCTCCTCTTCTGGAAATCCGCCTCTGCTCTGCTTGCCAACATTGCCCCCTACCCACAATATATTGCATTACAGCCTGCTCAAAATATGTTTTCACCTGTTGTGTCACAGGATGACTCCTCTGGAGCTGACCAGCCCTGATTTCTAGTCTTATAGCTGCCTCTAAATACCTGTAACATTCAGGACACCTCCTCTAACTCTGTGAGAACAGGCACATATATGAAAATAGGCTCTTTTTTTCTTGCTGTACAAGAGGTCACATAGGAGAAGTCAAGGATAGCTTCTTGAATTTTTTTTTTCAGTTAACATTTAGTCAGTGCTATTCTGTGCTAGATACTATCCCAGAGCTAGGGATATGGACATGAATGTGAGCATCCACAGTCTCTCAATCACTTATATGGAAACAGAAGTGAAAGATACATATCTTCCTTCATTGGTTGTTCATTCATATTTACAGATGAAGAAGCCATGAGTCTATCTTCAAGGAGATCACTTACTAATTTTTGGCTTCTCCTTATGTACAGAAACAAAAATGGAAGTGAAGGTTTTATCCTTCAGTGCTCAACAAGCATTTATTGAGTATTTGCCATCTCCTAGGCTTTAGGCTTATTCCCAGGGATTCTAACAAGAAGAAAACTACTCCCAAGAAAATGACAGGAAACAAAAAGCAAGGCAGTAAGTGCTCTGTGCCTCTTCCTGGAGGGTTTCAGGAATTCTTTCCCAAGGAAGTAAGTCTGATTTTAAAGTACTCTAACATCAGATCTTAAAAGATCATTTGTTGCTAGTAAGGAATGGTAGGAAAAAAGGAATGGCCAGAAACCATCCCCCCACACACACACACACACAAAGGACATAGTTAAGCAGGAGGTCCTGACTGTGCCAGGGTTAATCAAAGAAAAATGTGTTGCAATTTCAGGTTCCCTGAAGTTAGCAGTGGGACCTTATTGAAATACACTGAACTGTGGAAATTCCCAGACTGTCTTAGGAAATAAAAGTCTTTAATAAAACTTTAATAAACTGAAAAACTTTAATAAAGTGACAATAAAGAATCTGGGAGAGGGCCAAATGTGGTGCCTCACATCTATAACTCCAGCATCAGGGAGGCTGTGGCAGGAGAAACAGGAGTTTGAGGCCAGCCTGGACTCCATAGCAATTTTCAGGCCCATCTGGGCTATATTTCTCATTTGTGCTGCAGAAACTGCTAGCTTCTGAATTTACTGTTTTTCAATTTTCTCAAACTTTAGTGAAGATTCACTGTAGTTTCTTATAATTTCTACAGTCTGGTTCTGTAGTTGTTAAAAAAGGGAGGGCGAAGATTTTACTTCATTTTTTCTCAACAAATAAGCTAGTGATTTATAAACAGATGATCAATAGAACATAGTCTAAGAAGCACTGCTTTAGAGCTGTACCAAGGGCTATGATGAAATATGTTAGAAATTCTAGGGCATTGAGATATGAAGACTTAAATGCTTCAAATGTGATTAGAAAACTACACACTACCACTGGATTGACATATTGACTCCTCAGAGTTAAACAAGACCTGACAATGTTTTGCATGTTTGTCCAGAAGAATAAAGAAAGCAATGCAAGCCTAAAGGACTATTTCTTAAAATATCCTGGGATAGTACTAATGAAATTGTTACTTTCAGGCATTTTGTTAGTTCTACTTTACTCTCCTATCTTATGCCTGCAGATTCCTGAAATACAAGTTCCTGTACTCTCAGCACTACTATGGCCTTGGGGTGGAAGGAAAAGCTCACTGAGGCCCAGGTGCAAGTAAAGCTGAATCAGACATTTTTGACCAGATGATCATTTCCCCAAGCTCCAAGAGTCACCCAAAATCCTATGAAAGAGAGAAAAAAAGTTTAAAAATAAAGTACACTGAGTGATTGAAGGTGAAGAATAAAGGGAAGAGCCTTTTATCCATCTATGAACCAAAGCTTTGCCTTTCAAAAAAAATTCTTTGTTTCAACTTTCCTGAGGAAAATGAAGTAGTAGTATGCCAAAGACAAAGGTACAGCTACAAACTCATTAAAAAAGTTTGTGAACTAAATCACCAAGTTTTCTGTTTAGAAACATTTCAAATATAATTTTCTAATGGGCTATCTGGTTCATATTTAGTATGTTCAATTTATAAATAAGTAATAAATTCATTTTCTTTTTGTAACTATCATACACCAACTTCTAAAATCACTCATTTCTTCTCCCTATCTCTGTAAGGTTGCAGCCAAGTGCTCCAGGGCTAACAGTTCTATGGGAGAAGAGTGCCATCTGCAGGAACACTCTGCAGCTACATGGTAAAAGCCATGGAAATTCTCAAAAAATAATGCACAAATTACACACTCTGCAAGTGACCTAGCATACAGTAAACTTTCAACATGTGATTACTGATGTTTGTATGATGGTGATCATGCTGTTATATACATTTCCCATTTTTCTTAGGAAGCTTTCCAGACAGGTAAGAATCTATCTCATTCTTATAGACCTTATAGAAAGGAATTCCACAGCTTTCCTCACCCATACTGTGACTCCAGATAGCAGACCCAGGCTCAGGCAAATTTAAGTATGTAAATGTAATTTTCAGATTTCTCCTCTCTCTTCTTTCAGAATAGACACCTCCCCATATCTTAGTACATATATCCTCTCATGTGTTCAATAAACATTTTTGGTGGATCTATTATGTTCCAGGTACTGTGTTATTTAGCCTGCAAATAAAGATGAACCAATTATATTTCCTGCCCACAAAGAGTTCACAGCTGATGCTGCCAGGCCCTCAGGTGCTCCTGTTTCCTTTCTCTGTCTCCCACCCCCTTTCTTAGCTCCTGGCTCTTCCTTATAGACACTTTATGCTAGGAATTACCCACAATTCTCCTAATTCCCCCAAAAAGTAAACTATCTGTGCTTAATTTTCTCAGAGTTTCAATCTAGGCAGAGAATAGCTAATCTGCTAACCTACCTTGTGATGACACTAATTCATCACATTCAGTTAATCTGAACACACTCTGATGCAAAATTATATTAACTGCATTTTTCATACATTATGCAAGTTTTTCTAAATTTTACATCACCAATAGCCAGTGATAAAGCTACCATGCCCTATCTTAATTTTAAAACTTCAAATTAGATACAAAATGATTAAGCTACTATTTCTGTTTGTTTTAAGGGGTGAGCTCTTAAAGGAGTTCTTGATCTTTTTTTTAATTTTTATTTTATTCATATGTGCGCACAATGTTTGGATCATTCTACCCCTTCCCCCACTCCCTCCCTTACCCCCCTGCCCCCTCCCTTTCCCTCCCACCCCCTTGCTACCTGGCAGAAACTATTCTGACCTTAACTCTAATTTTGTTGAAAAGAGAATATAAGCAATAATAGGAAGGACCAAGGGTTTTTGCCAGTTGAGATAAGGGTAGCTATACAGGGAGTTGACTCGCATGGATTTCCTGTGCATGTGTGTTACCTTCTAAGTTAATTCTTCTGGAACTAACCTTTTCTCTAGCTCCTGGTCCTCCTCTCCTATTGGCCTCAGTTGCCCCAAAGCATCTACTTTAGTTTCTCTGCGTTGAGGGCAACAAATGCCATCTAGATTCTTAGGTGTCTTACCTATCCTCATACCTCCCTTGTGTGCTCTCGCCTCATCATGTGATCAAAGTCCAATCACATTGTTGTGTTTGCCCTTGATCTAATGTCCACATATGAGGGAGAACATATGATTTTTGGTCTTTTGGGCCAGGCTAACCTCACTCAGAATGATGTTCTCCAATTCCATCCATTTACCAGCAAATGATAACATTTTGTTCTTCTTCATGGCTGCGTAAAATTCCATTGTGTATAAATACCACATTTTCTTGATCCATTCGTCAGTAGTAGGGCATCTTGGCTGTTTCCATACTTGGCTATTGTGAATAGTGCTGCAATAAACATGGGTGTGCAGGTGCCTCTGGAGTAACCTGTGTCACAGTCTTTTGGGTATATCTCTAAGAGTGGTATTGCTGGATCATATGGTAGATCAATGTTTAACTTTTTAAGTAGCCTCCAAATTTTTTTCCAGAGTGGTTGTACTAGTTTACACTCCATCAGCAGTGTAAGAGTGTTCCGTTTTCCCCGCATCCTCGCCAACACCTGTTGTTGGTGGTGTTGCTAATGATGGCTATTCTAAAAGGGGTGAGGTGGAATCTTAGCGTGATTTTAATTTGCATTTCCTTCATTGCTAGAGATGGTGAGCATTTTTCATGTGTCTTTTGGCCATTTGAATTTCTTCTTTTGAGAAAGTTCTGTTTAGTTCATTTTCCCATTTCTTTATTGGTTCATTAGTTTTGGGAGAATTTAGTTTTTTAAGTTCCCTATATATTCTGGTTCTCAGTCCTTTGTCTGATGTGTAGCTGGCAAATATTTTCTCCCACTCTATGGGTGTTCTCTTCAGTTTGGAGACCATTTCTTTAGTTGAGCAGAAGCTTTTTAGTTTTATGAAGTCCCATTTAGCTATGCTATCTCTTAGTTGCTGTGCTGCTGGGGTTCCATTGAGAAAGTTCTTACATATACCTATTAATTCCAGAGTATTTCCTACTCTTTCCTGTATCAACTTTAGAGTTTGGGGTCTAATATTAAGATCTTTGATCCATTTTGAGTTAATATTGGTATAGGGTGATATACATGGATCTAGTTTGTTTTTTGCAGACTGCTAACCAGTTTTCCCAGCAGTTTTTGTTGAAGAGGCTGTCTTTTCTCCATTGTATATTTTTAGTGCCTTTGTCAAAGACAAGTTGGTTATAGTTGTGTGGCTTCATATCTGGGTCCTCTATTCTGTTCCACTGGTCTTCATATCTGGTTTTGTGCCAGTACTATTCTGTTTTTATTGTTATTATTTTGTAATATAGTTTGAAGTCGGGTATCATACCACCTCCAACATTGTTCTTTTGACTGAGTATTGCCTTGGCTATTCGTGGCCTCTTGTGTTTCCATATAAATTTCACAGTAGATTTTTCAATCTCTTTAATGAATGTCATTGGAATTTTGATGGGAATTGCATTAAACATGTAGATTACTTTTGGGAGCATAGACATTTTTACTATGTTGATTCTACCAATCCATGAGCATGGGAGATCTCTCCACTTTCTATAGTTTTCTTCAATCCCTTTCTTCAGAAGTGTATAGTTTTCCTTGTAGAGGTCTTTCACATCTTTTGTTAGGTTTACACCTAGGTATTTGATTTTTTTGGGGGCTATTGTAAATGGAATTGTTTTCATACATTCTTTTTCAGTTCGCTCATTATTAGTGTATAGAAATGCTAATGATTTTTCTATGTTGATTTTATATCCTGCTACCTTGCTATAGCTATTGATGGTGTCTAGGAGCTTTTTAGTGGAGGTTTTTGGGTCTTTAAGGAATAGGATCATATCATCTGCAAATAGGGATATTTTGACAGTTTCTTTACCTATTTGTATTCCTTTTATTCCTTCTCCTTGCCTAATTGCTCTGGCTAGGAATTCCAGTACTATGTTGAATAGGAGTGGAGATAGTGGGCATCCTTGTCTGGTTCCTGATTTTAGAGGGAATGGTTTCAGTTTTCTCCATTAAGTATAATGCTGGCTGTAGGTTTGTCATATATATCTTTTATTATGTTGAGGTACTTTCCTTCTATTCCTAGTTTTCTTAGAGCTTTTATCACGAAATGGTGTTGGATCTTATCAAAGGCTTTTTCTGCATCTATTGAGATGATCAAGTGGTTTTTGTCTTTGCTTCTGTTAATGTGGTTTATTACGTTTATTGATTTTCATATGTTGAACCACCACTGAATTCCTGGGATGCAGCCTACTTGGTCGTGGTGAATGATCTTTTTGATGTGTTGTTGAATTCGGTTTCCCATTATTTGAGGATTTTTGCGTCAATGTTCATTAAGGAGATTGGCCTAGAGTTTGCCGTTTTGGAGGTGTCTTTGCCTGGTTGTGGGATAAGTGTAATACGGGCTTCATAAAATGTGTTAGGCAGTTTTCCTTCCCTTTCTATTTCATGGAACAGTTTAAGGAGGGTTGCTATCAGTTCCTCTTTAAAGGTCTGATAGAATTCAGCAGAGAGTCCACCAGGTCCTGGACTTTTCTTTTTGGGAAGATTCTTGATTGCTGCTTCAATTTCATTTTGTGTTATAGATCTATTCAGGTGATTAATATCCTCTTGGTTCAGTTTTGGATGATCATATGTATCTAGAAATCTGTCCATTTCTTTAAGATTTTCAAATTTATTTGAATATAGGTTCTCAAAGTAGTCTCTGATGATTTCCTGGATTTCCATGGTGTTTGTTGTTATCTCCCCTTTTGCATTCCTGATTCTACTAATTTGGGTTTTTTCTCTCTTCATTTTAGTCAGGTTTGCCAGGGATCTGTCGATATTCTTTATTTTTTCAAAGAACCAACTTTTTGTTTCATTAATTCTTTGTACAGTTTTTTTGGTCTCTATTTTGTTGATTTCAGCCCTTATTTTTATTATTTCTCTCCTATTTGTTTTGGGATTTGCTTGTTCTTGTTTTGCTAGGAGTTTGAGATGTATCATTAGGTCATTGATTTGGGATCTTTCAATCTTTTTAATATATGCACTCATGGCTATAAACTTTCCTCTCAGGACTGCCTTTGCTGTATCCCATAGGTTCTGGTAGGATGTGTTTTCATTTTCATTGACTTCCAGGAACTTTTAAATTTCCTCTTTTATTTCATCAATGACCCACTGTTCATTAAGCAATGAGTTATTCAGTTTCCAGTTGTTTGCATGTTTTTTGTCTTTACTTTTGTTGTTGAGTTCTAGTTTTATTGCATTGTGATCAAATAGAATGCATGGTATAATTTCTATTTTCTTATATTTGCTGAGGCTTGCTTTGTGCCCTAGGATATGATCTATTTTGGAGAAGGTTCCATGGGCTGCTGAGAAGAATGTATATTGTGTAGAAGGTGGATGAAATGTTCTGCAGACATCAAGGAGGTCCATTTGATCTACTGTATATTTTAGATCCAGGATTTCTTTATTGATTTTTTGTTTGGATGACCTGTCTATTGATGATAATGGGGTGTTAAAGTCTCCCACGACCACTGTATTGGAGTTAATATATGCTTTTAGGTCCTTCAGGGTATGTTTGATGAAATTGGGTGCATTAACATTGGGTGCATATAGGTTGATAATTGTTATTTCCTTTTGGTCTATTCCCCTTTTATTAGTATGGAATGTCCTTCTTTGTCTCGTTTGATCAATGTATGTTTGAAGTCTACTTTGTCAGAGATAAGTATTGGTACTCCTGCCTGTTCTCGGGGGCCATTGCCTTGGTAAATCATGTTCCAGTCTTTCATCCTAAGCCTATGCTTATTTCTGTCGGTGAGATGGGTCTCCTGTAAGCAAATTGTTGGATCTTCCTTTTTAATCCATTTCGTCAAATGGTGCCTTTTGATGGGGGAATTAAGTCCATTAACATTAAGTGTTAGTACTGATAGGTATGTGGTGATTCCTGTCATTTAGTTGTCTTAGTTGTTTGAAGGTTTGATTGTGT
Organism: Castor canadensis; assembly: GCF_047511655.1. NCBI lineage: Eukaryota > Metazoa > Chordata > Mammalia > Rodentia > Castoridae > Castor > Castor canadensis. The sequence continues at coordinate 89,804,038 of NC_133394.1, forward strand.
GTACCTAAGTTGAGATTACTCTCTAATTTCTTGCTTTTTCTTTTCCTGTTGTTTGGTGCTGCCTATTCTTTCATGGTTATGTTGGGTTTCACTTTCTGTGTGCTGAATCCCTGGAAGAATCTTTTGTAGTGGTGGCTTTGTGGTCACATATTGTTTTAATTTCTGCTTATCATGGAAGACTTTTATTGCTTCATCTATTTTGAATGATAGTTTTTCTGGGTAGAGTATCCTAGGGTTGAAGTTATTTTCATTCAGGCCCCGGAAGATCTCACCCCAAGCTCATCTTGCTTTTAATGTTTCTGTTGAGAAGTCTGCTGTGATTTTGATGGGTTTACCTTGTATGTTATTTGTTTTTTGTCTCTTATAGCCTTCAATAGTCTTTCTGGGTCTCTGTATTTGTTGTTTTAATGATAATATGCTGTGGGGTAGATCTATTTTGGTCTGGTCTGTTTGGTGTTCTGGAGGCCTCTTGCATCTCTATGGGAATAGATTTCTCTAGATTTGGGAAATTTTCTGTTATTATTTTGTTGAATATATTGTGCATTCCCTTTGCTTGCACCTCTTCTCCTTCTTCAATGCCCATGATTCTCAGGTTTGGTCTTTTGATGAAGTCAGTGAGTTCTTGCATTTTCTTTTCACAGGTCTTGTGTTGTTTAACTAATAGTTCTTCAGTTTTTCCTTTAATTACCATTTCATCTTCAAGTTCTGAGATTCTGTCTTCTGTTTGTTCTATTCTGCTGGACTGGCCTTCCGTTTTGTTTTGCAATTCTGTTTCATTCTTTTTTCTGAACTTTTCCATATCCTGAGTCATTTCCTCTTTAATGTTGTCTATTTTTGTCATGAGTTCATTTATCTCTTTATTGATCATGTTCTTAGTTTCACTTTGGTGTTTATACAGTGCTTCTATGGTTTCTTTTATTTCTTCTTGTGCTTTTTCAAATTCTCTATTTTTGTTGTCTTGGAATTTCCTGAGTGTCTCCTCTACATTTTGGTTGACCATATCCAGTATCATCTCTATAAAATTCTCATTGATTACCTGTAGTATTTCTTCTTTTAGTTTGTTCTTGTGGGCTTCATTGGGTCTTTGGCATAGTATATCTTCATTTCGTTGGAGCCTCAATCTGAGGCTTCATTTCCCTCTGATTCCTGTACTAATTTTTTGCTGTAGGGAAACTGGTTTCTCTGTTTTTTCTGTCTTCCTGTCATTGCCCTTGGTGTTGTTATTGTCCTTGTACTGTGTGCAATTAAGTATTTTCTAGCTTGTAATAATAACAATGGTGATATTTAGAATGGAAGGGTGATAGGAGAGAGAAAGCAAAGAAGTTAAAGAAAGAGGGAAAACAAGTAAACAAAAAAAACCCAAAACAAACAAACAAACAAAAAGTTGCAAAGATATAAACAGGGAGAGCTAGTTTACTAATCAACAGTAAGCTGAACAGCCATTAGAGAGACAGATGAGGATTGAGAAAAAAAAATTTTAATTATAATAATAAATAAAAAATAAAAAAATTTCCAAGTTTAAATGCAATGAAGTTTCAGTCTTACTAATTTTGGTGTTAGTCCCTCTGCCTCCAATCCTGAAGATGGTGTCTCAGAATTAGTTCTGTCATTGTCTCATCAAAGGGGAAAAAAACAAATCAAATAAAACAAACCTAAAGTAAAAAAACACACCACAAAGTGTCCCAAGTTCAAATGCAATACAGCTTCAGTAAGTTTTTCAGCATGCAGGTGTCAGGTGTAGTTCAGTTGTTGTCTCATCAAAGGTAGGGAGTAAAAAAAGAGTCTGGAGACAGTTCTGTGAATGGCTATCTGAGGCTGTGGCTCGCCTGCCCGCTGCTCTCAGCCTGCTGTTGCTGGAGGCTTTATTTATGCAGATCTCAGGAGTGAGCTTAACACTCACCTAGCCCCTCAGGCTTTGTTTACTCAGAATTCTCCTGGGCGTGACCACCACTGCTACAAGCTTTCCCCTTTCCAAGCACACAGGGGGAGGTGACACTGCACCCGCTTTCTCAGGCCGGCGTGTTTATTTACAGTTCACATGGGAAGTGGGCCTTCCCCCCTCTCCTGTGGAGTTTTCCTCCCACGCTACTTTTACAAGCTTTCCCGCTCCTGGTTGCTGGGCATGTGCCGCCACTCCTGCCTTCTCCAGCCAGCTTGTTGTGAGGGATTTCCCCTCCTCCCCTCTTCAGCACTCAGGGCACCCTGCCCTCTTTGCTACGTGTCTTTTTTGTTGTTATTGCTTATTATTCAGTTTTTTTTTTCTTTTTTCCCTGGGTGGTGGTTGGTCTGTCCAGGGGGCTATGCTGATCTCGCCCAGGGTTGTCTGTGAGAGTACCACATGCCGCTTAGCTCACCTTGTGGTCTTCTTCCTTAGCAGCCTGGATGCTGACGTCTGGCTGTGGCACAGGAGCCCTCCTGGTTTCTCCATTTAACATGAAGTGGTAATACTATGAGCAGGCTGGAGGTGTGGAGGGGTCAAATTTTTGCCTCTTCTTGGTGGTTTTTTCTGTAAGGTGTATCTCCAGCATCTCTCCAAGATTTTACTTTAGGAGGCACGCTTTCTGCTTCCTCCCTCTAGCTGCCATCTTGGAATCTCCTTGATCTGTGTTTTTTTGACCATTTCTGCAAGTTCATATTAGAATTTTGGAGCTCCACTGGTAGCAGTCCTATTTCTGATAGGATTCATTATTAAAAATAATGATATATCACTCCAAATTAAGAAACACAATTCCTTCACTTACTTGAATCAAATTGAATTGAATGTGTATTAATTACCAAGAAATAAAAAGCTGAGGTACAGGAAGACAGATTTTTGTATTCCAAAATGTCAAAATTTTCAGTGGGGCACACATTGTTTTTCTTTATATTAATATCTATCTCTTAAATTAAGAAGGCCCATTGACAGACTGCACCAACTAGCCTTGAATGTTTTCATCTTACTGGTTTTTTAAACTTACTCTTTCAAGTCTCCTGGAAAAGAATAATCTGGCACAATTTGCTACAGACATGAACAAAATTTAGGCTTGGGAATTTATTCCTCAAATTTTAAATGCCACAGAAGAAAGAACTGAATATCATTTATGCTTTTTCTATGTCAGGTACTTTATATACATTGTCATTTGAGCCTGACAGCCCTGTCATATCATTCAGGTTGTTCAGAATGATCCTTATTTAACAGATAAATTTATTTCTGACTTTTTAGTATTCTAGTATATTTAAAATATTATCTTTCTGTGCCAATAGGCCTGGCTTGCAATCAATAAAAATTTATTTATTTGATCCTAATCTTCATTCCAAAGATTTTGATGCCATACTATGTGTTCATTCCTTTATTCATTGAAATATTGTTATAAAACAGCTAGGCATTCATTATAAAACTAAGCATGCAACTAACATATGGCCATGACCTAACAATCACATTTTGGGGCATTTGTCAAAGAGACATGAGAAATTAGGTTTTTAATGGGATTGGACTTTGAGCACATGATAAAAGCGAGAGCACACAAGGGAGGGCTGAGGATAGGTAAGACACCTAAAAAATTAGCTAGCATTTGTTGCCCTCAACACAGAGAAACTAAAGCAGATACCTTAAAGCAACTGAGGCCAATAGGAGAAGGGGACCAGGAACTAGAGAAAAGGTGAGATCAAAAAGAATTAACCTAGAAGGTAACACACACGCACAGGAAATTAATGTGAGTCAACTCCCTGTATAGCTATCCTATCCTTATCTCAACCAGCAAAAACCCTTGCTCCTTCCTATTATGGAGTATACTCTCTCTACAACAAAATTAGAAATAAGGGCAAAATAGTTTCTGCTGGGTATTGAGGGAGTGGGGGGGGAAGGGAGGGGGCGGAATGGGTGGTAAGGGAGGGGGTGGGGGCAGGGGGGAGAAATGACCCAAGCCTTGTATGCACATATGAATAATAAAATTTAAAAAAAAGAAATCCACTCTTTGTGAACTTGATACTCATGTATATCTTCTTAAGTCATTTCTAATCTCTGAATAAAAATAATAACATCATAAAAAAAAGAAATTAGGTTTTCACAAAGACCTGTACACTAGTGTTAATAGCAGCTACATGTGTAATACCTCAAAACTGTAAACAAACCAGATGTCCTTCAACAGATGAATGGCTGAACAAAAACTGGTACATCATGGAATAGTAGTCAAAAATTTTTTTTAATTGTCCAAACACACAACATCATGGATGCATCTACAATAACTTGTTATGGGTGGTGAAAAAAAAAAGTCAGTCAAAAACAATTCCATACTGTATGATTCCACTTATATAACTTTTCTTTGGTGGGACAGGGTTTGAACTTAGGGCTTCATGCTTACAAAGCAAGCACCCTACTGCCTGAGCCAAACCTCCAACCCATTTTTTTCCGTTTATTTTAGGGGGAGAAGAGGTCTCATGAACTATTTCCTCAGGCTGGCCTCAAACCACAATCCTCCCAATCTCAGCCTCCCAAGTAGGCATAAGCCGCAAGTGCCCAGAAACATAACATTATTAAAATGAAAAAATTATAGATATGGAAAACAAATTAGTGTTAGGAAGGATTAAAGAGGAAGTAAAGGAGAGGAAGTGGGTGGGGGATATAAAAAGGAAAAATAACAAACTCTTATGGTGGTAGAAATGTCCTGTACCTGTCTTCAGTGGCATCAGTATCATGGTTGCAAATATCATACTATAGTTTTTCAAGATGTTACTATTCAGGGAAACTGGGTAAAGTGTACAAGGGGTTTCTCTCTCGCTTGCTCCCTTGCTCCCTTGCTCTTGCTCTTGGCTCTCTTAAAACTGCTTGAGAGTCTACAATGACCTCAAAGTAGATATATACATCTAGTATTGATACTACAAATAGAATAAATACCCCTTAAAGGACACTAAATCTCGTGGTAAGATGTTTTTACTGACCAGAAAGCAGGTAATTTCAATGTAACTTGTGGTAAATTTAATTCTAGTTTGCATAGATGCCAGGATGACACAGAGGAAAAGAAGTGAACTTATACCTGAACTATGAGATTATGGAAAGATTTCCAGAAAAGGGAAACAGAGACTTGAGAATTAACAGAAGTTGAAGGATTAGTTGGACTTATCCTGGCAAAGAGAGGGGAAAAAAAGGGTGAAGGGAGAGTGAGCAACATGTGTAAAGCCAAAGAGATAGGAAATAATGTGGTGTTTTCAGGACTCTATGGCATTAGTACTACAAATAGAATAGGTCATATATGTGGTGGGTAAGAAAGGTGAGAGCAAAAAACCTCATCTCATTGAACACAGGATCTAGTTCTTGAACATGTGAAGTATACCCATCAGGTATAGCCAGAGATCAAAGGTTTGTCTGCTTTGTCTACATGTTTATTGCAATAAATCAGATTTGGGAGGAGACAGGGCAAGACGGTAGATTGCTAACATCCCTAAATCCCGGCAGCACCTAACAACCCTGAAGAAGGAAGACACTGGGGACCCCAAAGGACACCCATAATATCCCATAACCAGTGAGAAGCAAAGCTCTCCTCAAATCCACAAAAAGAGAACCAACTGCATGAAAACTAGCTTGCAGGTCAGCAGTCCTGATCCCCATCCGAGGGCCCTGAGTTCCACTCCTCCTTGCTCTGCAGTAAGTTCCGCTTCATGGCACACAAAGAAGCTCTGAGCTCCATGCTCCCACCCAGCTCCACGACCCACCACCCCATGCCCTGAAACTTCAGGGAAATCTGCACCTCTGCACAAGCAGGCCTCAAGGCTCCCACTGCTCTGCAGTTCCACAAGGCACACACCTGACAGCTTTGTTCTCCTATACCAGCAGTGGTTGCTCTGCTTAGCACCAGGAAACCCATGCCCCTGATCAAGCAGACACTGGCCCCACAGGCACCGGAAGGCACAATCCCACTAGCTTTGTAGCCCCATGGATTCCCAGCAACTTGCAACTAAGCATCAAGAAACCCGCTACCACATGCAAGCAAACCCCAGGCTCCACACTTTACTATTCTGTGGGTGCCAGGAGCCCTGCCTCCCCACAGTGCACAGAGGCCCAGCACTCTCTGCCATGACCACCTATTGCAGAGTCCCTGCTCTCCCATCAAAGAGCGGGAAACCCAGCTCCTCACACTGAGGGGAGGAAAGAGGTACTCTGCACAAGAACCTTGCATGGCTCGTGGTGGAAGGTTTCCAGTGTGCCACTCTCTGAGGAAAGCTGCAGGAAATCCAGGAGAAAAAGCTGATGTGCTCCATGTGGCTACCTGTGAACAAGGACCCTTCTTGGGCTGGGCAAACACAGAACCCTCTGCAATGAAACCCTCCAAGGAACTGCTAGTACTGGAGTCTTCTGTCAGTGAGGACACCTAGCAAAAGCCTGCCCCTGAGTATAGCTAAAGACTCCTTTCAGGACCATGAAGATACATCCTTTCTCCAATAGACAACCAAAAAACTGGATCCCTCTTCATGAGGGATCACTGTAACTTCAAGGCTGCGGTTTACCAACTGTAGCATCCTTAACAGCTAATCCTCCCTCCCCTAAGTGGAACAGGGGGTAGAATCCAGCACCCCAAGAATAAGAAGAAAAGAATACTATCAAGCCTCTACCTCACTGTCTAGGGACAAGAAAATGCATCAGAGCATAAACACTGTCCAGTCCTGTACAAAACTTCATAAAACTCCAACCCAAAACAACCCCAGATGCTTAAATCTCAACACATAAACATGAAACAGCAAGACAACAGCTCTCCCTCAAAAGCCAACTCCATCACTAAGGATTTAAACAACTGTGAAGAGGAAGAAATATCAAATATTGAATTCCAAAAAATAACAGTAAGAATGATTAATGAGCTCAAAGAAGAGACATGAAAGCTAGTGTCTGATCTCAAACAGGATATGAATAAACAACCAAATGAGCTCAAAGAGAATACAAACAAACAGATAAATTAAGAAAACTATGCAGAATATGAAAAAGGAAATCAATAAAGATATGGAAATCCTGAAAAATAATCAATCTGAAATAAACAGCTCAACAAAATAAAAATCATAATTAAAAGCTTGCCAAACAGAGTGGAGCAAGTGGAAAACAGAATATCAGGAACAGAAGACAAGCTAGAAGAGTTAGATCAAACAGTAAAACATCACAAAAAATGCTAAGAAAATATGAATGGAACATGCAAGACATTGGGAACACTATGAAAAGACCAAACCTATGAATCAAGAGTATAGAAGAGATACAAACTAAAGGCATAGATAATCTATTTAATGTAGCTGGAAAATTCCCTAACCTCTAAAAAGAGAGTGTTTCAGGTGCAGGAAGCTTACAAAACACCAAACAGTCAGGACAAAAAAAGAAACACCCCCCAGCATATCATAATCAAAACACTCAACATACAGAACAAAGACAGAATACTGAAAGCTGCAAAAGAGAAAAGATAAGTCACATATAAAGGCAAACCCATTAGAATAACAGCAGATTTCTCAACACAAACTCTAAATACAAGGTCATGGAAAGACATATTTCAGGCCCTGAAAAAAAACAACTGTTAACCTGGACTAGTCTATCCAGCAAAACTATCCTTCCTAATTAAAGAAGAAATTAGTACTTTCCACAACGAGCAAAAACTAAAGTAATTCACAACTACCATGCCAGTACTACAGAAGATACCAAAAGGACTCTTATGCACAGAAGAAACAAGAACGAGACAGGAAGATGCAAGAAAGAATAAATGCTTTTGATCAAGCAGACCAGTAAATAAGAAATAGGTAAAAAGTAAAAACCAGGGGAATAAAAATGACTGGAAATACCATGTGCCTCTCAATATTAACACTGAATGTAAATGGCCTCAATGCCCCAATCAAGAGACATAGAATAGCAAACTGGGCTTAAAAAAACAACACCCAAATATATATTCCTTACAAGACTCATATCACTAAAAACAATAAACACTGACTTAGAGTCAAAGGATAGAAAAAAGTTTTCCAAGCAAATGGACTCCATAAATGGGCAGAAATAGCTATATTCATATCTGACAAAGTAGACATCAACTGAAATCAGTCAGAAGAGACAATGAAGGTCACCTCATATTAATTAAAGGAACAATTCATCAAGAATATTCATTCTTTACATATATGCACCAAACATAGGGACATCCAACTACATTTAAAAAAAAACCTCTAATGGACCTAAGAGCACAGACAGACCCCTATCACAGTGATAGTGGGAGACCCGAATACTCCACTATCACCAACAGATAGTCATCTAGGCAAAAGATCAACAAAGAAACTTCAGAATTTCTGCCCACATTAGACCAAATGGATACAATAGACATCTACAGAGTATTTCACCCAATAACCAGGCAATACACATTCTTTCCTGCAGCTCCTGGACTTTCTACAAAATAGATTATATTTTAGGATCCAAAGAAAGTCTCACCAAATTCAAGAAAATTGAAATGACCCCCTGTATCATATCAGATCATACTAGAATAAAACTAGGCCTCAACAACAAAAGAAACCAAAGAAAATATTCAAACACATAAAGACTGAAGGATACATGGCTAAATGACCAGTGGGTGACTGAAGAAATAAGAGAAGAAATCAAAAAGTTTCTAGAACCTAATGAAAATAAAAATAAAATCTACTGGAATCTGTGGGAAGTCGCAAAGGCCATGCTAAGGGCAAAGTTTATAGGTGTAAGGGCTTACATTTAAAAAAGATACTTCTCAAGTAAACAACATAATGATGCATAAGCTTCTATAAAAACAAGAACAAACCAAACCCCAAACCAGCAGACAGAAAAAAATAATAAAGATCAGGGCCAAGATCAATGAGATTAAGACCAAAAACACTACACAAAGAATCAATAAAAGAAAAGTTGGTTCTTTGAAAAGATTAACAAGATTGACAAACCATTAGCCAACATGACAAAAAGGAAGGAGAAGATCCAAATTAATAAAATCAGAGATGAAAAAGGGGATGTAACAATAAATACTAACGAAATCCAGAGGATCATTAGAGAGTATGTTAAAAACTTGTATCAAGCAAACTGGAAAATCTAGATGCATATAACCAAACAAAATTGAATCAAAAATATATAAATATACCTATTATAAGCAATGAAATTGAAGCAGTAATAAAGAGACTTTCTACAAAAAAGAGCCCAGGACCTGATGGATTCATGACCAAATTTTACCAAACCTTTAAAAAAGAACTAATACCAATACTACTCAAAAATTTCCAGGAAATAGAAAAGGATGGAACACTACCAGACTTATTCTATGAAGCCAGCATTACACTCATTCCAAAATCCAATAAAGATGCAACCAAAAATAAAGGGATTATAGACCAACATCTTTAATGAATTCTCAACAAAGATTCTGAACAAAATACTGGCAAACAGAATTCAACAACACATCAAAAAGACTGTACACCATGACAAAGACAATTTCATTCCAGGAAGTTGGTTTCATTCCAGGTATGCAAGATGATTCAACATACATAAATCTAGGCTGGTGGAGTGGCTCCAGTGGTAGAGCACCTGCCTAGCAAGTGTGAAACCCTGAGTTCAAACCCCAGTACCACCAAAAAAAAAAAGAAAAAAATATATACATATATAATGTAATTCAGCATATAAACAGAAGGACAAAAACCTCATGATCCTCTCAACAGATGCAGAAAAGGCCTTTGACAAAATTCAACACCCTTTTCATGATTAACTATCTCAAAAAAGTAGGAATAGAAGGAATGTTCCTCAACATAATAAAGGCCATATATGGCAAACCTATAATCAACATTATACTAAATGGAAAAAGAAACTGAAATGATTCCCACTAAAGTCCGGAATGAGACAGAGATGCCTAGTTTCCCCACTTAATTCAATATAGTTTTGGAATTCCTAACCAGAACAATAAAACAAGAGCAAGAATATAAAACTACCAAAAAACTATTAGAAATCATAAATTCTTTTGGCAAAGTAGGAGGATACAAAATTAACATACAGAAATAATAGCCTTCCTATATATAGACAACGAACACACTGAGAAAAAAATCAGTGAAATAATCCCATTCACAATTGCCTCAAAAACAATAAAGTACCTTGGAATAAATTTAACAAAGGAAGCCAAAGACCTTTTCAATGAAAATTATAAACCACTAAAGAGAGAAATTAAAGAAAACATTAGAAAATGGAAACATCTCCCATGCTGTGTATTAGAAAAATCATCATTGTGAAAGTGGCCATACTACCAGAAGCAACATATACATTCAATGCAATCACTACCAAAATTCCAATGATGTTCTTCACAGAAATAGAAAAATCAATCCTGAAATACATATGGAAACACAAATGACCTCAAATAGCAAAAGCAATTAACAAAAATTAACAACTTCAAATTACTGAGCAATAACAATAAAAACAGCATGGTATTAGCACAAAAACAGAGAAGAAGACCAATGGATTAGAAGAGAAGATGCAGACATAAACCCACATCTAGAGCCAACTGATCTTTGACAAAGGACCCCAAAACACAAAATGGAGAAAAGACAGCCTCTTCAACAAATGTTGCTGGGAAAACCGGATATCCACATGTACAAGAATGAAAATCGATCTTTCACTCTGTATCAAAAGCAAAGTGTATCAAAGACATTAATATAAGGCTTGAAACTTTAAAACAACTCCAGAAAGTAGTAGGAAATACACTGGAACAAATAGATATAGGGAATGACTTCTTAAGTAGAACTCAAAAGGCTCAGAATCTAAGAGAAAAAATAAACAAACGGGACTGCATCAAACCAAAGAGCTTCTGCACAGCAAAACAGTCACTAGACTCAAGGGATAGCCCACAGAATAGGAGAAAATCTTTGCCAGCTATTAATCTGATAAGGGACTAATATCCAGAATCTACAGGGAACTCAAAAAGCTCAACCCCCAAAGAATCAACATCCCAATAAACAAATGGGCACACAAATTAAACAAGGAATTCTCAAAGGAAGAGGTAATGGCCACTAAATACATGCAGAAGTGTTCAACTTCCCTGTTTATAAAAGATGCAAATCAAAACTACACTTATATTTCATCTCACCCCAGTTAGAATGGCCATATTCAAGGGCAATAACAACAAATGCTGGTGAGATTGCAGCGAAACAGGAACCCTCATACACTGTTGGTGGGTATGCCAATGGGCACACTATGGAAAGCAATATGAAGATTTCTCAAAAAGCTAAAGACAGAATTGCCATGTGATCCAGTGATACTGTTCCTAGGCATCTACCAAAGGAATGTAAGTCAGGAGACACATGTACACAGATGTTCACTGCAGCACTATTCATAATGGCCAGGCAATGGAAACAACCCAGATGCCCTACAACTGATAAATGGATCAAGGAAATGTGATATATATATATATACAATGGAGTTGTACTCAGCCATAAGGAATAATGACATGTGGTTTGAAGAGAAATGTATGTAATTGGAGGACATCATGTTAAGTGCAGTAAGCTAGGCTCAGAAAAACAAAGGCCACATGCTTCTCATACATGGAAGATAGATCCAAAAGATAAAACATATACACAAGAACAAGCACGATCATATACAAACTCAGATGTAGAACATGTTGTAACAGTGGAACTAATACTCTATGGAACTCAGGGAGAGAAAGAAAGGAAAAGAGAATGATAGAGCATCAGTAATATCATAATGCATAACATCTGTGAAGGTAGAAGATAAAAGGATATGAAATTAAAAATAGCCACCCAACAACATTGGAGCACAGCACACCATAGAAGCATGGGGAGAAGAAGAAGGCCAGGAAACTCTACCCCTCAAAAGAACAATTCATTAGAGGATTTAGTGGGAAATGAAAAAAATGAATAGCTAGTTCCTGATCCCAACAAAATGATGCTAATTATGACCAGTGAGCCAAATGACATCCATAAAAAAACTCTCAAAGGGGAAATTATGAGATCATTATGAGATAGTCATGGAGAAGCTATAAAACACAGTTAAACAGAAAGTACAGGATGAACCCAAACAATATCAAGACACCACAAATAAAAAACTTAAGACACAAAAACAACTAAGTGAACACAGAGAGGACTTCAACAAACTCCAAAGTGAAACAAAGAAGACTATAAAAAAGGAGATATATGAAATAAAGAAGACAACACAAGAAATAAAAGAGGAATTTTAAAAAGATATGGAAAATCTCAGAAAAAAACAAATGGAAACCCTGGAAATAAAAAGTTCCTGAAATCAAAAAATACAGGGGAAAGCCACTCTAGCAGACTAGAACAAGTAGAAGACAGAATCTCAGGGCTTAAAGACAAAATAGATATTAAAGAAAAAATAGAATAACTCAGACAAAAGAATAAAAAGCTGTGAGAAGAATACATAAGAACTCAGCAACTCCATCAAAAGACCAAACCTGCAAATTATGGGCATCAAAGACAAAGAGGTACAAGTCAAAGGGATACGTAATATAGTCAATAAAATAATAGCAGAAAATTTCCCAAATCTCAAGAAAGAGTTGTCCATTCAAGTACAGGAAGCCTCCAGGACACCAAACAGGCTTGACCAAAATAGAATCTCTCTGTGGCATATTATTGTTAAAACAACTAGCACAGAATAATATTCTTATTAAAGGATGTAAGAGAGAAAAAACAAATAACATATAAAGGTAAAGCCATCAAAATAACAGTGGACTTCTCAACAGAAACCTTAAAAGCAAGAAGGGCATAGAGTAAGGTATTTCAAGCACTGAAAGAAAACAATTTCAGTGCTAGGATACTCTACCCAGCAAAACTATCATTCAAAATTGATGGAGGAATAAAATTCTTCCATGATAAACAGAAATTAAAACAATATATGACCACCAAGCCACCACGACAGAGGCTTCTGAAAGGAATCCTACACACAGAAGATGAAAACAAACATAAACACAAAAGGACAGGAAGTATTAAACCTCATGAGAAGAACAGACAAGTATTCAGAGAGTAAAATTGGCTGCACACATTCAAATCCTTAAACAACAAAAACAACTATATGGCAAGAATCACCACATACCTCTCAATACTAACACTGAATAGTAATAGACTCAACTCCCCCATAAAAAGACACCACTTGGCAAACTGGATTAAAAAGAAAGACTTGACAATCTGTTGTTTACAAGAGACCCACCTTATTGAAGGAAACAAACACTGGCTTAGGGTAAAAGTCTGGAAGACAATTTAACAAGCTAACGGCCCCCCAAAACAGGCAGGAGTAAGCAAAACTTATAACAGATAAAGTGGAATTCAAACATACATTAGTCAAAAGAGACAAAGAAGGTCACTTCATACTAATAAAAGGAGCAATATATCAAGAGAAAATAACAATTATCAACTCATATGCACCCAATGTCAGTGCACCCAACTTCATTAAACATACACTAAAGGACTTAAAACCACATATAGACCCCAACACAGTGGTAGTGGGAGACTTTAATACCCCTCTATCACCAGTAGATAGGTCATCCAGACAAAAAAATCAACAAAGAAATCCTAGAACTAAATGACACCATAGATGTGATGGACCTCTGACAGAGGTCTACAGAGTATTCCATCCCAAAACAGCACTATATACGTTCTTCTCAGCAGCCCATGGAACATTCTCCAAAATAGACTACCTTAAGGCACAAAGCAATTCTCAACAAATAAAAGAAAACTGAAATAACCCAATGCATACTATCTGATCAAAATGCAGTAAAACTAGAATTCAAAAACACACAACAACAGAAAATATTCAAACAATTGGAAGCTGAAAAAACACATTGTTCAATGATCGGTGGGTCATAGAAGAAATATGGTAGGAAATCAAAAATTTCCAGGAATTTAATGAAAATTAAAACACAACCTATCCAAACCCATGGGGTACAACAAAGGCAATCCTAAGAGTACTAAATATATATATTAAAAACATATCTAGAAATGGACAGATTTCTAGATACATATGACCATCCAAAACTGGACCAAGAGGAAATTAATCACCTGAATAGATCTATAACACAAAATGAAATTGAAGCAGCAATCAAGAGTCTCCCCAAAAAGAAAAGTCCAGGACCCGATGGATTCTCTGCTGAATTCTATCAGACCTTTAAAGAAGAACTGATACCAACCCTCCTTAAACTGTTCCATGAAATAGAAAGGGAAGGAAAACTGCCAAACACATTTTAGGAAGCCAGTATTACACTTACCCCAAAACCAGGCAAAGATACCTCCAAAAAGGAGAACTATAGGCCAATCTCCTTAATGAACATTGACGCAAAAATCCTCAACAAAATAATGGCAAACCGAATTCAACAAAACATCAAAAAGATTATTCACCACGACCAAGTAGGCTTCATCCCAGGGATGCAGGGGTGGTTCAACATATGAAAATCAATAAACGTAATAAACCACATTAACAGAAGCAAAGACAAAAACCACTTGATCATCTCAATAGATGCAGAAAAAGCCTTTGATAAGATCCAACAACATTTCATGATAAAAGCTCTAAGAAAACTAGGAATAGAAGGAAAGTACCTCAACATTATAAAAGCTACATATGACAAACCTACAGCCAGCATTATACTTAACAGAGAAAAACTGAAACCATTCCCTCTAAAATCAGGAACCAGACAAGGATGCCCACTATCTCCACTCCTATTCAACAAAGTACTGGAATTCCTAGCCAGAGCAATTAGGCAAGGAGAAGGAATAAAAGGAATACAAATAGGTAAAGAAACTGTCAAAATATCCCTATTTGCAGACGACATGATCCTATACCTTAAAGACCCAAAAAACTCTACTCAGAAGCTTCTAGACATCATCAATAGCTATAGCAAGGTAGCAGGATATAAAATCAACATAGAAAAATCATTAGCATTTCTATACACTAACAATGAGCAAACTGAAAAAGAATGTATGAAAACAATTCCATTTACAATAGCCTCAAAAAAAATCAAATACCTAGGTGTAAACCTAACAAAAGATGTGAAAGACCTCTACAAGGAAAACTATACACTTCTGAAGAAAGAGATTGAGGAAGACTATAGAAAGTGGAGAGCTCTCCCATGCTCATGGATTGGTAGAATCAACATAGTAAAAATGTCGATACTCCCCAAAGTAATCTACATGTTTAATGCAATTCCCATCAAAATTCCAATGACATTCATTAAAGAGATTGAAAAATCTACTGCTAAATTTATATGGAAACACAAGAGGCCACGAATAGCCAAGGCAATACTCAGTCAAAAGAACAATGCAGGAGGTATCACAATACCTGACTTCAAACTACATTACAAAGCAATAACAATAAAAACAGCATGGTACTGGCACAAAAACAGAACATGAAGACCAGTGGAACAGAATAGAGGACCCAGATATGAAGCCACACAACTATAACCAACTTGTCTTCGACAAAGGAGCTAAAAATATACGATGGAGAAATAGCAGCCTCTTCAACAAAAACTGCTGGGAAAACTGGTTAGCAGTCTGCAAAAAACTGAAACTAGATCCATGTTTATCACCCTATACCAATATTAACTCAAAATGGATCAAGGATCTTAATATCAGACCACAAACTCTAAAGTTGATACAGGAAAGAGTAGGAAATACTCTGGAATTAATAGGTATAGGTAAGAACTTTCTCAATGAAACCACAGCAGCACAGCAACTAAGAGATAGCATAGATAAATGGACCTCATAAAGCTAAAAAGCTTCTGTTCATCAAAAGAAATGGTCTCTAAACTGAGGAGAACACCCACAGAGTGGGAGAAAATATTTGCCAGCTATACATCAGACAAAGGACTGATAAGCAGAATATATAGGGAACTTAAAAAACTAAATTCTCCCAAAACTAATGAACCAATAAAGAAATGGGCAAGTGAACTAAACAGAACTTTCTCAAAAGAATAAATTCAAATGGCCAAAAAACACATGAAAAAATGCTCACCATCTCTAGCAATAAAGAAAATGCAAATTAAAACCACACTAAGATTCCACCTCATCCCTGTTAGAATAGCCATCATCAGCAACACCACCACCAACAGATGTTGGCGAGGATGCGGGGAAAAAGGAACCCTCTTACACTGTTGGTGGGAATGTAAACTAGTACAACCACTCTGGAAAAATATTTGGAGGCTACTTAAAAAGCTAGACATTGATCTACCATTTGATCCAGCAATACCACTCTTGGGGATATACCCAAAAGACTGTGACACAGGTTACTCCAGAGGCACCTGCACACCCATGTTTATTGCGGCACTATTCACAATAGCCAAATTATGGAAACAGCCAAGATGCCCCACCACTGACAAATGGATTAAGAAAATGTGGTATCTATACACAATGGAATTCTATGCAGCCATGAAGAAGAATGAAATGTTATCATTCGCTGGTAAATGGATGGAATTGGAGAACATCATTCTGAGTGAGGTTAGCCTGGCCCAAAAGACCAAAAATCATATGTTCTCCTTCATATGTGGACATTAGATCAAGGGCAAACACAACAAGGGGACTGGACTTTGAGCACATGATAAAAGCGAGAGCACACAAGGGAGGGCTGAGGATAGGTAAGACACCTAAAAAATTAGCTAGCATTTGTTGCCCTCAACGCAGAGAAACTAAAGCAGATACCTTAAAAGCAACTGAGGCCAATAGGAAAAGGGGACCAGGAACTAGAGAAAAGGTGAGTTCAAAAAGAATTAACCTAGAAGGTAACACACACACACAGGAAATTAATGTGAGTCAATTCCCTGTATAGCTACCCTTATCTCAACCAGCAAAAACACTTGTTCCTTCCTATTATTGCTTATACTTTCTCTACAACAAAATTAGAAATAAGGGCAAAATAGTTTCTGCTGGGTATTGAGGGGGTGGGGGGGAGAGGGAGGAGGCGGAGTGGGTGGTAAGGGAGGGGTGGGTGCAGGGGGTAGAAATGACCCAATCCTTGTATGCACATATGAATAATAAAATAAAGAAAATATTAAAATTCAAAAAAATATATTCTCAGAATTCCTTGCCAGAGCAATAAAGCAAAAAGAAGAAATAAAAGGAATAGAAATATGTAAAGAAGTCAAACTATCCCTATTCACAGATGAATGATCCTATCCCTAAAAGATCTGGAAAAACTCCACCAAAAAACTCCTAGACATCATAACCAGCTTCAGCAAAGTATCAGGATACAAAATCAACTTACAAAAATCAGTAGCCTTTCTATACACCAACAATGAACAGATTGAGAAAGAATTTAGGAAAACAATTCCATGTACAATAGCTTCAAAAAATTAAGTACCTATGAATAACCTTTAAAAAGGATGTAAATGACCTCTACAAGCAGAACTACAAACCACTGAAGAAAGAGATTAAAGATTATAGAAGGTGGGAAGATTTCCCACGCTCTTGGACTGGCAGAATCAACATAGTGAAAAGGCTATACTACTAAACCAATCTACATGTTCAGTGTACTTCCCATCAAAATCCCAATGACATTCATCACAGAGATTGAAAAATCAACCCTAAAGTTCATTTGGAAACACAAAAGACTGCTAATAACCAAGACAATACTGACTAATGCTGGAGGTATCACAATACCTGACTTCAAACTATAGTTTAGAGCTATAGCAATAAAAACAGCATGGTACTGGCACAAAAACAGATATGAAGACCAATGGGACAGAATAGAGGACCCAGATATGAAACCACGCAGCTATGCCCACCTAATTTTTTTACAAAGGTGCCAAAAACATACAATGGAGAAGAGAAGCCTCTTCAACAAATGTTTCTGGGAAAACTGGGTTATCTGCCTGCAGAAAACTGAAACTAGATCCATGTTTGTCACCCTGTACAAGTATGAACTCAAAGTGAATTAATACAGACCTGAAACCTTGAAGCTAGAACAGGAAAATCAGGGAATATACTGGAAGCAGTAGGCATAGACAAGGACTTCCTCAGCAGAACACAAGCAGCTCAGCAACTAAGAGAAATAATCAACAAATGGGACTACATGAAATTAAAAAGCTTCTGCGCAACAAAAGAAATGTTCTCTATATTGAAGAGGCCACCCACAGAATGGGAGAAAATCTTTTCTAGCTACACATCAGACAAGGGGTTGATAACCAGAATATACAGGGAGCTCAAAAACTAAACTCTCCCTAAATCAATGACCCAATAAAGAAATGGGCAATTGAACTGAACAGATTTTTCCAAGGAAGATGTCCAAATGGCTAAAAAACACATGAAAAAATATTCGCCATACCTGGCCATAAAGGAAATGCAAATCAAAACCACACTAAGATTCTATCTCACTCCTGTTAGAATAGCTATCATCAAGAACACCAACAATAACAAATATTGACAAGGATAGGGGAGAAAATGAACCCTCATACACTGCTGGTGGGACTGTACGCTAGTATAACCACTATGGAAAACAGTATGGAGGCTCCTTTAAAAACTAGAAATAGATCTGCCATACCATCCAGCAATATCACTCCTAGGGATATACCTGAAGTAATATGTTAGATTACAATAAAGACACTGCACACCATTTATTGCAGCATTATTCACAATAGCAAAGCTATGGAAACAGCTAAGATGTCCCAATACTGACATATGGATTAAGAAAATGTGGTATTTATACACAAATGTGGAATTTTACTCAGCCACAAAGAAGAATGGAATTTTGTCATTCGCAGGTAAATGGATAAAATTGGAGAACATCATCTTAAGGGAAGTTAGCCAGGCTCAGAAAACCAAAAGTCACATGTTCTCCCTCATACGTGGATTATAGACCTAAAACAAATGTAGTAATATTATGGGTGAGGGATCACACTAAGGGGAGGCTGTGCAAGGGAGGGATAGTGCAAGGGAAGGAAACTAAAAACTTAAGTGTGCTTGATGTGCTCAGTGTACAGAAATGAATATAGAAATCTTAAACTGGCCAGGGCCACTTTGGGAAGCAGACTAGGGAGGAGTGAAGAGGACTGGAAGAGGTAAATCACTTGGGGCTGTAATACATATATGCATGGAAACAACACAAGGAAACTCCCTATGTAGCTATCTGTATCTCAAACTAGCAGAAACGTCGTTTCTTGTTTTATCTTTTATGTTTTTTCTTCTACAAAATTGGAGAACAGGAGGTGGGACTGCCACCAGTGGGAGCAGGGAGGTGGCGGGGAGATGGATAGGAGGACGAATATGGTGCAAACAATGTATACACATGTATGTAAATGCAAAAATAATACCTGTTAAAACTGTTCCAGGAATCAGGGTAGGGGGGATGCAGGAGAGCAGTAATGGGGGAGAATTCAAGTATGATATATTGATACATTGTAAGAACCTTTGTTAATGCTAATGTACCCATACCCAGCACAACAATAAAAAAAACAGAAAAGAAAACGGGGAGGGGGTGGTGGGAGATAAAGGGGTAAGGGAGAGTAATGGGAGGATACACTGAGAAACCCCTTTGAGCATCAGCTTAAATATTAATAATGAAATATGTCCAGTGTGTGGTACTAGTGGGGGGAGGGGCAGTTAAGGAGATTGAGGAGAGGGTATATGGTTAATGGACTTCATATACTCATATGAAGTAGAACAAAGAAATCTCTTGCAATTGCTTTAAGTGGGGAAGGGAGGGGGCTGAGGGGGAGAGACAATGGGGGTGATTTAACCAATGTACAATAAAAGCCTAATCAGAATTGTCACTATGAATCCCCCTGTATAACAAATATCTCCTAATAAATATTTTTATAATAAAAAAAGATTTGGGTTTTAAAGGGCATGAGATAGAGATTCATCATAAGTTGAAGATAAAAAACAGAGTAGCTAGTGTGATATGATGATTTATACTACAGCAGTACTGTGAATGAGACATATTGTAAATTTGTGTGCTATTCTCCTGGAAAATCAGTAAGTTTCTCTAGTGAATACACACAAACACACATGCACACATACACACAGAGAAATGGAATAGTCATGTTATATGATATGTCCAATTTGTAAGTTAATGTTTTCTAAATGTAAAATAAGTGTAAAAGTGAATCTGCTGGTCTACATTTTTGCCAATATTCAGTACAGTAATGAGTTTTGATTTGTAGGTATATATTTATTATTTTAACTTACATGAGAATATAAAATGCTATCTTATAATGATGTTACATTCTGTTTTCTGGATCACTAATGTGATTGTGCATATTTTATTGTATTCATTCGCAACTTTAAAAAAAGCAAACTGTAGAAGTAACAAAAGGAATGGAGAAAAGAGGTAGACTTGAGAAACTTAATGGAGACAGAACCCAATAAAATATGGCAATTGATGGAAGGTGAGAGGGAAGACAAGGGGAATCTAGGAACAATTGCCAATGAGTAAAACTATAGTGTTGCTCCTAAGCCCAGAGCAGACATCACTAGTCAATAATTATATTATTTATATCTCTAATCAGCTGTAATGAGCAGTTACTATTTTTTAAATCAGGGTTAGCAAATAAGTTGCAATTTTTTCTAACTTATCATAATACATAATTATAGAGATTGATAGTAGTGCCACTAATAAAAAATAGCTGAACAGAAATTGAAGAGAAAAATTTTATCTTAATATGATATGTTCCTTAGTTTGAAAACCATGAGTGACACCCAAATGGAAACATCTAAAAGGAAACTTGATATACAGGTGTAAGCCTCAAGATGGAAATTTGAAAATCAATATTATATATTTGGAAGCCATGGAATCAAGAAAATTATAGACTATGAGGCCAGTCTGTGCTACATGGCAAGACTTGGTCTCAAAATTAAAAATGAGAAGATTATAACCCAATATAGAGAAGTCTGTATATGTTTATAGAGAAAAAAGAAAAAAGGAATCAAGAGCAGAACCTTAACAGCATAGATATTTATGAGATACACAAAAGAAGGGGTAACCACAAAAAAAGACTAAGACAATGGTCTTTCTTGTTGGAAGAAAACCAAGAGAACATGATCACTGAAATCAGGGAAGGAAAGTATAAGAGGTCAGGAAATAAATGCTGCAGTCACTAATACAAGAAGTAAAGAGAATAACTATTAATGAGAACTTACAGTGGCTGACAGTAATAATAGCATCATAGATTTCGGATCTTCTTGAATATTCACACAAAAACAAAAGAGTTAAAAAGCAAACCCCAAAATTCATGGCTAAAACTGACAAAAAAAAAGCCTGAACAGTATGATATTCCTACAAATCCCAAAATATGAACAAGTTGGGAGTGGAGGGCAGAGTGGAATGAAGTCATAAGCTATGCATAAATTTCCTGGTCTATGTGGAAGGGAAAAAGCAACCAGGCATCAATGGACCTGGGACTAGAAGAACACCAAAAAAATCAAAAGATACCCATTGAAAATCCATGGGCCAAATTGAGAGCCACTAATGAAATTGGGAGGGATTATGTCCAATATAATAGTCAGTAAGTAGAAAGGTTCTGGAGTATGAAATCAAGGACCTGGAGCATTCTTGCCCCTATAAATTCTCAAGACTGACCTTTTAAGATTTTCCTCCAGATTGGAATACCATCCCATTATAAGGAGAAACTTCTGTGAAGCAAATAAGAAGGACAGAAGAAATAAATGTATAGGAAAGAGATCATCAAAATAAAAATGCAAAAGAAGTGAGTAGGAGATCTCAAAAAGGAGCATCTCACTTTTTAAAATAGAAAAACAATAGCAGATGAAGTTTTGTGCAATTCAAACTGAGTGCCCTTCTCAAGTTCATGGAAAAGAAATTTGCATAAAATGAACAATAGAAAAGTTTAGAGATCAAATCTCAATCAAAATTGCTACAATTAAAAAAAAGAATGCTATTTGACCTGTCATGGAAAAAAAAGAGAGAATAATAAAAGCTGGACATGATGGTACACAGCTATAATCTCAGCACCTAGGAGGCTGAAGCAAGAGAGTTATGAGTTAGAGACCAGCCTCAGCTACCCTACTGTGTTGGGTCTTTCTAGACCCCATCTCAAAAACTAAAATAAAGAGAACAGAATGAGCAGAGTAGCATTCCTATACAAGAATGCACACCAAAATAATACGTTTTCAAAAACAGATAAAAACTATAATGTACTTCAAAAATGAGCTTAGATATTAAGAAAATGGCATAAGATTAGAAAGGAAAATTTCAATAAGAGTTTTAAAACTTAGAAGTGAGGTAAATTAGCTCAGGAAATAATGTATGAAAAATAAAAAATATTCTAGAAGGAATAAATTAAAAGAAACATAAAAGCAAAGAGGAAGAAAGTTGTAAAAAAATAAAATGAAGGCAAACATTTAAAGGATTTGAGAAAAAGTAACAAAGATAAGCAAAGAGCCAACATAGATACTAAGAGTACCTGAAGAAAATCAGAGAAAAAGAACAGAACATAAAATCTGTAATTTAAGAAAACTTTCCTAAAATAAAAAAGATTTAAAATCATATGCTGAAATAATATACTATGAACTTGAGAACAGTCAGTCTTAAGGCAATCCTTAGCAGTCAATCTTAAGGCACTCGAAGAAAATTAATGAAAAATCTTTCCAGCACCTAATCAAATGAACATGATTTACTTAGAAGAGAAAATTAGATTATCAGACTTTTTGTCAACAAAGCTTTATATTATTGAAAACAGATTAACATACTGAGATACTCGGGAAGGTACCAGCATGAGTACAGTGGCACATACCTGTAATCCCAGCACTTGGGAAAAAGAGACAGGAGGACCTCAAGATCCAGGACAGCCTGGGCTACACAGTGAAACTTTGTCTGCCCTTTCCACCCCTCCCCACCTCACCCCACCCCATTGCCAAAAAAAGAAGAGAAAAGTTGTTAAAACAACTCAGAAAATATTGTTCTCATGAGACTTTCCATGGAATATCCCCCAAAACAAACTGTAAACAAACAACTAGAAAACATGAATGGGAGGATTAGTGGTATTTAATATAGTTACTTATTGAACTAAATGAGGGTTAAAAAGAGAGAGAAAATAGCTGGCAGAGTAGCTCAACTGATACAGCGCTTGCCTTGAAAGTGTAAATTCCTGAGTTCAAACATCAGTACTGCCCCCAAAAATGTATTGAACAGTATTTATGGACTGGTGGAGTGGCTCAAATGGTAGAGCACCTGCCAAGCAAGAGTGAGACCCTGAGTTCAAACCCCAGTACTGCCAAAAAGAGGGTATAACATAAAAATGGCTAATGTAGATACAATACAACCATAAAATTAGGAAGGAAAGGAAAATAGGCATAGGATATGCAAAACATAACTACTTTCATTAATCATAATTGGTATTGATAATATTATTACTATAATCTGATAATATGTGTATAATGTGGAATAAAACAAATAAGTAATGATGTGATGTTTTAATTTGACCACCCTGTGAATCATAACAAAGAAACCCTGTGGTGCTGAATTTTAATGGAAATATCACTATAAACTCATTTGAGCATCTATTTCTAGCATCCAGATTATAGTTTTGAAATACTATTTTGCATCAAATAAAAACCAAGGCCTTATTAGCTTGTTAGCCCTTCAAAACTC
Source organism: Castor canadensis (assembly GCF_047511655.1). Classification (NCBI taxonomy): domain Eukaryota; kingdom Metazoa; phylum Chordata; class Mammalia; order Rodentia; family Castoridae; genus Castor; species Castor canadensis. Next base: position 89,827,571 of record NC_133394.1, read on the forward strand.
ATGTCTGTTCAACATAAAATATGTTCACCCCATGTCAACATCTCCAAAAGTCTCAACTCATTACAGGTTCAATTCCAAATCCAAAATCTCATCTATGTATAATATCCACTCAAAAGTCCCAAATTTTGTCAGGCACCAAAGCCTCATGCCCGAAATCCTAGCTACATAGGAGGCTGAGATCAGAAAGATTAGTTTGAGGCTAGGCCAGAAAAAAAAGTTCTCAAGACCCATCTTCACCAATAGCTGGGCACATTGGTACACACCTGTCATCCCAGCTATGCAGGGGGATAAGCTGGGGAGGATCATGGTTCCATCCAGGGCAAAAAAAGTTAAGAGACCCTATCTCAATGGAAAAAAGCTATGTGTTTTAGCCTATACCTGTTATCCAAGCAATAGCAGAAAGCTTAAAATAGGAGGATCAAGGTAGGTCTGGGCTGCCAAAGCAAAAGAAGCAAGACCTTATCTCCAAAATAACCAGGGCAAAAAGCTCTGGAGGGATGGCTCAAGCAGTGGAGCACCTGCCTTACAAGCACAAAGCCCTCTGTGTCCAGTACCACAAAAAAAAAATAAATTAAAGTCTCATCTCATTTAAGATTCTAGATATGACTCATTGTAGGATTTGTAAACCTATGAAACTAGAAAAAAGTTATCTACTTCCAAAATACAATGATGTATGGGACAGACATCTCATTCCAACGGAGAAATAGTAAAAGGACTAAAGAGGCTACCAGTACCAAATTCAGTTGGGTAAATTCCTTTAGGTTTCAAGGCCTTCAAATAATCCTTTGTAGCTTCTACTTTCTGGGTCTGTGACAGAACCCCCACAAAACTCTGTGCTCTTGGAGTCATCCTTCCTTTTTTGTTTTTAAAGGAAAGGATAGATTTGCTCTATCAGACAGTTTTCTGCCTATAGAATCCCAGATGTCCAACAGTTTTCTTTCATTTCCTTCTGTCTCTACCCTTTTCAGTTCAAATTCAGTTTCTATACAACATTCTCAAAAGACACTGTGCCTTCTAGTATGTTATAGAGGTGAATGTGACTCAACTAGATGGTCCCTCCAGAGATCTTTCCTGGATAGACCCATTTCTAGCCTTGGCATCTGCTGAGATGGCTGCATCAATCCATGCGTACCCACTTAGGCAAAAAGTTGACCCTCAGTCCAGACTGCTTTTCCAACAGTGATTTTTCCTAATTCTAGCATCCTATCTGATCTACATGGTTATGAGAACTTACCAAATCATCAGATGCTTGTTCCTTTCTTTTTAACAATTATTTCTCCCACTTACTCCCTCCTTCATAACTATAAGCAACAAGGAGCAATATGGCTGTATCATCAATATTTTGCCTAGGAAATTCATCTAAAATATTCATGTTCATCACTTAAAAGCTCTGCCTTCACCCAACAATAGAACACAATTGAGCCAAGTTTTCTGCCATTTTATAACAAGGATTGCCTTTCCTCCACTTTCTACTAAACATTCCTGACTTTCTTGTGGAACCTAAAGATTAATGTGAATATTTCTACAATGTTCTGTTAATAACAATATATGTTTTGCCTTAGACAACAGAAGCTTTCTCATCTATGCTCTTCACTTTCTTCTGAGTCCTCACCAGTATAACCTTCAATATTTATATTTATACTAGCCATCTTTTCAAAGCAGTATAAAATTTTTCTATTATGTTTTTCAAAATTATTTCAACCTGTAGCCATGACCCAATTTCAAAGTCACTTTCACATTTTTAGATGGTTTTGTTTGGATTATAGCAGGAGCCTTCTTTCCAATAACAAACTATAATAGTTTCCTATGGCTCCTTGGTTGAAGAAGCTATCAGTCTTACTCTGAAGACTTTTGGAGAATTCCTTCTCTGCCTCTTCCAGCTTGTCATAGTTTCATGGATTCCTTAGTTTAGGATAGTGTAACTCCAGCCTCTGCTTCTATCTTCACATAACCTTCACTGTATCTGCATGCCTCAAACTTACCTGTCTTTTCTCTTCTAAGGACACCAGTCATTGTATTTAAGACCTTCCCTAAATCCAGGATGATCTCAATCAAGATCTTAAACTTAATTAATTACAGATGCAAAGACCATATTTCCAAATAAAGTTATGTTCAGAGGTACCAAGGAAATACTGGGGTGGCTGGCAAAGTTCTATTTTTGTTTTGTTTTGTTGGCAGCCCTAGGGTTTGAATTCAAGGTTTCTCACTTGCTCAACTGGCACTTTACCACCTAAGCTGAACCCTTAGCCATGTTTACTTTTTTAGTTATTTTTTAGGTAGGGTATCACTTTTTCTTCTGGGTTTTTTTTTTTTTCTTTTTCCGGATTATTTATTTATTTATTTATTTATTTTGCCCAGGCAAGCATGACTGCAATCCTATTTAGGTCTCCCACAGAACTGGAATCACAGGTACATGTCACATAAAGGTGAGAGGTTGTTCTTTCCCACATGTAATCATGTAACTGTAGTAGTTTACATGGCTCTGCATGTTTAATTGTAGTACATGACCAAAGTCTTTAGCAGCATTTCTTTTTTTTTTATTTATTTTTATTTTTTTTTATTATTCATATGTGCATACAAGGCTTGGTTCATTTCTCCCCCTTGCCCCCACCCCCTCCCTTACCACCCACTCTGCCCCCTCCCGCTTCCCCCCCTCAATACCCAGCAGAAACTATTTTGCCCTTATCTCTAATTTTGTTGTAGAGAGAGTATAAGCAATAATAGGAAGGAACAAGGGGTTTTGCTGGTTGAGATAAGGATAGCTATACAGGGCATTGACTCACATTGATTTCCTGTGCGTGGGTGTTACCTTCTAGGTTAATTCTTTTTGATCTAACCTTTTCTCTAGTACCTGTTCCCCTTTTCCTATTGGCCTCAGTTGCTTTAAGGTATCTGCTTTAGTTTCTCTGCGTTAAGGGCAACAAATGCTAGCTAGTTTTTTAGGTGTCTTACCTATCCTCACCCCTCCTTTGTGTGCTCTCGCTTTTATCATGTGATCAAAGTCCAATCCCCTTTTTGTGTTTGCCCTTGATCTAATGTCCACATATGAGGGAGAACATACGATTTTTGGTTTTTTGAGCCAGGCTAACCTCACTCAGAATGATGTTCTCCAATTCCATCCATTTACCAGCGAATGATAACATTTCATTCTTCTTCATGGCTTTTAGCAGCAGTTCTGCTGAAAGAATAACACTTGGTGAGAGACCTGGTGGAAAACTAGCACCTACTGATAGGGGAATTAACTGCAGCATCTAGCAGGAGACCTTTAGTGTCACTTGAAGTGGAGGGATGGTGAACCAAACTGCAGTATTAAGCAAGGATACATAAACTAATAAATGGCTGAATAGAATTCACATTCAGGTAGTATGGATTCAAAGCACAATACCTTAACCACTAAGCCATTATATTTCTCAAAAATTAATGCTACTAATATAATAATAATAAACAGCCATTGTGAATGATCATTTTACGCTGTTGGGGCACTAAACACAATATGCCAAAGTATGATGCCTTGGTATGCTGAGCACTTCAAACTAAAAGAGACTGAGAAGGCCTCAGAAGCAAGGTCTGTCCTGTCTCCCTTTTCCCTCGCTCATTTGTTCTCCCCACTTGAGTCACAGAAACTAGAAACCAGAATTCCCAGCTGGGCATGGTGGTTCACGCCTGTGATCCCAGCACTCAGGAGGTGGAGGCAGATAGATGGAAAGTACAAAGCCATCATGAGCTACAGAGCAAGGACCTGTGTCAACCCCCTCCACGCCCCTCTCCCCAATTTCTCTCTCTCAGAAAAAAAGTCAATTACTGACCTTCCCTGACTTTCTGTTTGAAGCTTGATCAGAAAGGAACTTTTTGAGCTACCTCATCTGAAAGTAAGTAGGAAGGCCTCCTTTCAGAAGGGTACTTCCCTGTGTCCAGAGTCTAAGAGGAATCTGAGGTGTTTCTTATCATTAGGTCATGACCTTTTTGTCCAATCATGTTTGTCCACAACTGCTCACTTTTTCATCAGACTTAGCATAAAAATACAATTATCTCTGGGTCTTCATTTGTGAAGACTCTCCTGTCTTCACATAAAAGTGTGTTAAATAAATTATTATGCTTTCATCTTGTCAATGTTTTTTAAATAGGGTCATCACCTATGAACTTTGCAATGGATGGGGAAAAGATTACTTTTTTCCTTCAAAATGGGCTCAGGGCTTTACACACATGTACTCAAACCATTTTGTCCTGTGGCCATTGTGAATAAGCGTTTGCATCACTTCATGGTCAGAAACAAAGCTGCAAATTTTCCTCTAAGCACTGCTTTGGCTGCACACACAAAAACCCCGCCTTTCTCCTCGTCCTCCCACCCCCTCCTCCCCTTCCCCGGCTCTGGGGTTTGCTGTTGAGGCAGGGTCTGGCTATGCAGCCCAGGCTGACCTCACAGGGTTTTGGTATGCTCTACCTTTACTGTCACTGAGTTAAATAGCTTCTTTCATTTTCCCTGCGGATTTCAGGACCCCGTATCCTTGGTATATTGTTTCTACAACAATACGTGGAACGTGGAAATCTCCACTTTTCTTGCTTGTAGTTTAATCCTACTGTGGTCATAGTGTGCGTGCTCTGAGTGTGCAGGGGTTAATGTTCGATTTAGGACACGAGGTTTCCTCTACTTCCCACTACAAGAGCTGGCTGGCTGAGCCCACACCACGTACTAAAGACGCCTTCAAAGTGTCATCCCAACCCTAACCAACCGGTGGAGAGTGAGTTCTATTTGTCTTTCTGCTACCTCTTTCCCTTCGCTATTTCAAAATTCCGCAGCTCTGGCCTCCAATTAAAAACGCTCGGGTTGCTGTCAGGCTCGGCGGTGCCCCTCCGGCTCCTTGACTACGAGCGAAGACCCGCGCAGCGCTGAGGCGACGGCGGTCGGCCAGGGCGAGGGGCGTGGCCGCGCGGCGTGCTGACGTCACAGAGGGCCGCGACGCCGGCGGGGCTGCGGGCGCTGACGACGGCGGGCGTCAGTGGTCGGGGTGCGGAGCAGGGCCTGGGCAGCGGCGGGGCCGTAGGACCTCTCGCGGTGTCCGCGGGCGCCGGGGCGGGGGCTCCAGCGGCGAGGCCCCCTCCCCGGGGAGGCGGGGCCTGGGCGAGCTCCCGTGTAGGGAGCGGCGGGCCCGGGAACCATGCATCAGAAGCTGCTGAAGAGCGCGCATTACATCGAGCTGGGCAGCTACCAGTACTGGCCGGTGCTGGTGCCCCGCGGCATCCGCCTCTACACCTATGAGCAGATCCCCGTGTCCCTCAAGGACAACCCGTACATCACCGACGGCTACCGGGCCTACCTGCCCTCCAGGCTGTGTATCAAAAGGTAGGGCCCGGCGCGCCCCCTCTTTTCCCACCTGCACCCTTTTTGTCTGCTGTCCCCGCCGCTTTCCGTTTTTTTTCTCTGCCTGTCATTCCTGCTTCCCCATGCTTTCATTTTCTGTCGCCTGTCTTTGCCTCCCACCCTACCCCCAGCCCCGCCGGGCACTTGGTCCACGGAATAATGTTGATAGTAACAGTGGTCGTCAATGCCAATTCTCCTGTAACGCCTTGCTGTTTACAAAGAGCTTTTCCGTCCTGTGTTCCATTTGGTGCTCTTTGGAATTGACCCCACTGACAACGCTAAGCCATTATATACCCTGAGTATACCTGAGGTTTGTTTCTTCTTAGAGCAGACCCGTGGGAATTCAGATGACTGTGTAATAGGAAACAAGCTCACATTGCCATACATACATATTTAGAAAGCCCTGACTCATTCATTTAGCAAATAACTTAGGCAGCTCCTGGTAGGTGCTAGGTACTGTACCAGCCTGCCGAGAACAGCACACGTGGTCCTTGTTCCCATGAAGCTACTAAGGTCTAGCCAAGTGACACCCACTAAAGAGATAATTACATTATTACATAATAGCCATTGTGGAAAATTCTGTGTAGAAAAGGTCCAATAGCAAAAGAACTATCAAAGAGCACCCTAGAAGCATCTCTGAGAAAGTGAGTTTTTTTTAAAACCAGGGACCCTTGAAAGCCTGTTGGTTTTTTTTAATCTGCAAATTGCTCTTCTAGTTTTTAGAATACCTTTCTGTCAAAATTCACTGTAAGTACTAAAGTCCTCACTTTAGCAGAATTAAGGTGGAATATAGTCTGTTGAATGACTCAAGCAGTAACCACATGTCTGTTTCTCAATCTTCTTTCAACCTGGTCTTTCCCATTATTTTTTTTCCCTAGTTTGAAAGTATTTCTGTGACTCACAGTAGCAACAAGACATCACTGTCCATCACTACGGCTTGAGTGGATGGCCAACAGGACTTCACAATTTGAATCCTAACTACTACTTCTCTCCCCAGTGCCTTCTGTGCATGAATAATTACATAAGAAATCAGAGGAGGGTCCTGCTGTGGAGATTGAGTTTCAGGAAGATAAGGCAGGCAAAAATATTGCCTTAAATATTTTATACCCACCTAGCAATGGTCTTTTGTATTCTGATAGTAGAGTCCAAATCTCAAGGCGTAGGAAATGAAGTATAAAGCTTTAGATTATGCATTGTTGGGTCAAAAAGAAGAGTATCTATATTTGTCACTTAATAGCTGTGGACCGTAAGCAAAAGTTAGCTTCCCTGAGCCTTATTTTCCATCCTGTAAAAATAAGGACAATCACAATCCTATAAAAATAAGGACATGAATCTGATTCATGGGGTAGTAATGGTTAAATACTACTCTGGGCCTAGCACATTAATAGGAATTCAGTAAATTGTGCTGTCATCCCCAGTGAGTCTGAACATGATGGTGAAGAAGATGATTATTGATTTGGAAGCTTTAATTTGGAAGAGTTTGGGGTTGCCTAACTTCATGCAATAAAAGTAGATCCTTGGCTGGGGATATTCTTCCAAGTGATCTTCACACCAGTTTGGTCTTTCCAGGTCTAGCCTTTGCTCTCTCTTCTTTTAGCTTTCTGTTAGTTGGAAGGAGCATGGAAAGAGTGTGTTAAGTTATGAAAATTTCTGAGGCAGTAGGCAGAGTGTAGTATTGACTTTCAAAGCAGTCCTGTAGTTAGAAGTTTTCTGGAACACTCTCATATCCCTTCCCCCAATTATAGGTGGTCTTTATATTTTATGCTGTACAAGATAAAGTCTGAGTTTCATGATACAAGATTCACTTTATTCTTGGTGGTCATTAGACAGCTTGAAACATTGCCATGTTTATCACTTGTAAAAATGACAGCCATTGTGATTGCTACAAGTTCAGTAGATTAGAGTTTTACATTGATGCTCACTCATAAGGATTTCTGATTCAGTTACAGTCAAGTTTAAGCCAAAAGATTATACTTTGCTAGAGGAGTACAATAAATCTGAAGGAACACATCTGAAAAACAAAATTAAGAAAGGAGTTGGAAGGACGTAGCAGCAGCACCTAATCCAACTCCTTTATAGATGAAGAAACTGAAGCCAGGAGAAATTTACTTGCTCATGATTGTGGTGCTAATTTGTGGCCAGGGTTGGGGAGGGGGCAATGAATCTCTGGACTCTGGAACTGGTGGTACTCTCCACCATCCTGTGCTGCCAAGACAGGTTAGTAGTCAAGGAGTTTTAAAAGAGGACAAATAAAGTAGCCTTTTATGGTTCCTAAAAAGGATAAACTCATGCCACCTGCAAACTAGTTTGATATCAGAACATCCACAGCAAAGTTGGTCTAGCATGCTTATCTTAAAGAATGTTTCCAGTGGATCAATTTGTATTTATTCTGCTCTCTTAAGTTATTTAAGTTTGTTTTTTGTTCAATGAGTACTGAAAAAGGCATTTGAAGTTTGTGCCTAAATTTGTACTAAGCAACTTTTCGCATACCTAGTATTAACTATGTTCTAGCTGACATTCAGTTTCTATCTGCACACTCGGTTTTGTAGACATTAATAATCTGAACAAGGCACTCTGTGTGGAAAAGTGGTGTCATGCAGATGAATGGTGCTGGTGTCAGGGAGTTGCTGGGCTGGAGATGAGATGAATTTATCCGTAAATAACTAATGGAAGGAATGAAATAGTAAATATGAAAGTAAAGTTGAGCACCAAAAACTCTTAGCACTCCAGAATTAGTGGAGATGGGAAAAAACTTACAGAAAGATTAACTGACATAGCAAATTTAGAAAGGTATAGATAGGGCTAAATGGCTCAAAGTAAGCAGGTATTACCTAACTCCTGAAAATTGTCCCTAATCTTTGAATGCTGACAGCAAATAAGCCAGTATGAATCTGAGCTGCATATTTGTTTACTTTTCAGTTTGTTTATTTTATCTAATGAGACGGTAAACATCTGGAGTCATTTGCTGGGTTTCTTTCTCTTCTTCACCCTGGGAATATATGACATGACATCTGTGTTACCTTCGGCAAGTGCATCCAGAGAAGATTTTGTAATTTGTTCCATCTGCCTTTTCTGCTTCCAGGTGAGTCATTTCACAACCACTGTATTGACAAAATTCTTTCAGGCAGGCTTGGGCAGGTTGACCTTACTTCAGACCTATCGCTTAGTTTGAAGAGCTCCCCAAATGGCATCTGGGTTAGCTTGCTTGCCCCCATAACACAAGCACCATGAAGATCTGTTATTTTCATCTATTCGGGTGCTGTTAGAGTATATTTGAAATCCACTAAGTTTCAGAAATGAAAAAAAATTGGTTCTTCTATATCTATATCCCATGTTGACCTTAAACTCCAGATCCTCCTACCTCAGCCTCCTGAGTGCTGAGCTTATAGGTGAGCACTATCTTACTCTGCTCTTTAATTTTTTTAGGCATCTTTGCTTTAAGATTAACACCAGGATATGAATATCTGATTGTACACTATTTAATTTGTCTGAAGTAGATTACTAGTACATACTTAAAACCTGTTTGTGAAGATCTTTTCCCCATTTATACTATGTGATTTTTGTACTTGTTATTTCTATACTGCCTTTATTTTACTATGTACTTTCATGGGTATTGATCTTTGGTTCTATTCTTTTAATGTTAATTTCCTTTGATCCTTTCATAATTGCCTGGTTTTAAATATTTTCAATTTCTGTTCCTCTGTAATTCTTGTATTTGTCGGCTCCATTGCATTTTTTCAAGGATTTGCAGAAATATCTTTAAAAGTTGCATTTAATGGTTTTTTGAGCAGATCCTTTTAAAGCAGAAAACAAATATGGACCATAATCCTTTGACACTTTAATAATTTAAAAAACACAGAGTATAGGAAACATAAAAACGAGTATAAGAACACAGAGTATAGGAAAACATAAAAAGATGGCACTTCTGACAGACACATGCCAGCACTGCCTGCAGGTTAATCCATTCCTGCTCAATTTTAAGAGGTGAACCTATAATGATACACAAAGTTGTTTTCATGGCATCATTGTATTTCAGAATTTCATCATTTTAAAATTAAAACTTTGGGTCTAAAGGACCAAGAAACACATCAGAAATACCTCCCTCCCTTTCTAATTTTAATTTCCATTTAGCAAACATTTGAATATATGAATTTCCCCCATGTACTGCTAGGCAGCAGAGATACAGTGCTGAGCAGAACCAGCATGTCATAAACATCAAATCATCCTTGTAGAAGGACAGAAAAAAATGAAGCAGCACATTTAAGCAGAAATGGGCTTGCGGGTGTTAGTCTGTATGGTTGAATCCTGGGAGAATGGAGGAAGGTGTGGCTGGAAAGATGAGCAGGAGCCTGCTCATGAAGTACCTCATTATACTAGTGAGGTACATATATAGGATAGAACACTGTAATTATCTTCTCACCTTGGTAGACTGAGATATTCCATAGAAAGAACCTTCTATGATAATTGAAACACACCTAATTTGCCAGATTTCATTTTTATTTTTTAAAGAATGCTAATAAGAGCACATTCCTTTTTAAACAAAGCATGCTAAATATATGTTAAAGTTTTTTTTAAAACTGAGATTCTCTATTAAAATTATTTTCCTTTCCTTTTTATACTGTAGTTTATCTCATTTTCACAATGAAATGAGCTATTTTATTTTTCGTAATTACTATCAGTATACCATATGTAGAAATTCAAACAGACAAAAAAGTTTATGGAAGAAAGTAAATGTCACTTGAAATTTCACTTCCTAGAGGTAGCCACATTTGACGTTTGGGTTAAAATTCACCCATTCAGGTGTGTATGCATGGCTACCTCGTACCTCCTTTCTCATCTATCTATTGCCAAGCTAAGATCATCTCTGCTTGCTGTTTTGTGGCAGGCTCTTGTACCATTCAGTGCTGTCAATGAGAACATGCACCATGGTACTCTACAGATTTATAGCACCTAACACAAGGGTAATCTGAGGGGATAACCATACTTCTTAACTTATGTTTAACTAGGTCAATAAACTAATCGTAACTTTGTAGTATAAAAGCCACACACCAATAAGGATTTCATAGAGTATATGAAGAAATGAAGTTGTGGGTAAGCACATTGTTATTGAATATTGACATTCAGTCTGTGAGAACTTGTTTGTTCTCTTATCTCCAATTAGGCTTGTTTAATGAATAGAATATAAGGGTGCACTTAAGATCTTCAGCAGTATCATAGTTGACTGAATTTAAAACACCTTGCTTGGTAGTACTGTTATTATAATCATGTCATGAAAATAGCCACATTACATTCTTTAATAGTTCTTTAATAGTTGTGTTTTTCTTTATGCTACTTTCCTTTGTGAATCCCCAACAAATATGTGCACAGCCTTTTTTTAATGTCCCTGTTGAATGACAACTGAACCCCAAGATCCAGTTCAGGTGACCACCCTACTATGATGCTCTTTTTCTCCCACCATCCCACCCCCAGGTGTACACATATACCCACAGAGCTAGCAACCACTCTCCTCAATTTTCTAGTCATGGTCTGCACTGACATTTTCTATAGGACTTCTTAGAGTATTATTTACTTTGTCCTCAGAAATCTCTTTGAGAGAAGAGATTTCATCTTTGCAGCCCTCATTGTCCAGTACATGACACACAATAGATACTTGATACCTGGAGGAAGTTCTGCCATAGAGGCCTTATCAGTCATCAGAGAGCCGATGATCAAATCATATTAGCTTTGCCGTCAATTTGGCAACCATGTAAAATCAAGTCATGATTATTTTTCATGGAGACAATAAAGCCATGCTTACTTAGAACTTTGACATAAACTCTACGCAATGTATGTCACACAGACATAATGAAAACCTCAGTGAAAAAAGAAAATTGTGGTGGACCGGGTGTGGTGGCTCATGTCTGTAATCCCAACTGTTTGGGAGATGGAGATAAGAGGATCTTGGTTCAAGGCCAGCCTCTGCAAAAAGTTAGACACACCCTATCTCAAAGAACAATCTTGTTGTAGTTGTGTATACCCTGAGTTCAAAATCCCAGTACTGCCAACAGCAATAACAAAAAATTGCAGAATTATAGTAAGTCCATTTAATTAATTTTTAAAAGTATACATCATGTGTTTGCAGACTTCTATATAATAGGTATTGGACATATGAATTGAAAATATCTATCATATGTTCTCCCTCATATGTGGACATTAGATCAAGGGCAAACACAACAAGGGGATTGGACTTTGAGCACATGATAAAAGCGAGAGTACACAAGGGAGGGCTGAGGATAGGTAAGACACCTAAAAAATAAGCTAGCATTTGTTGCCCTCAACGCAGAGAAACTAAAGCAGATACCTTAAAAGCAACTGAGGCCAATAGGAAAAGGGGACCCGGAACTAGAGAAAAGGTGCGATCAAAAAGAATTAACCTAGAAGGTAACACACACGCACAGGAAATTAATGTGAGTCAACTCCCTGTATAGCTATCCTTATCTCAACCAGCAAAAACCCTTGTTCCTTCCTATTATGGCTTATACTCTCTCTACAACAAAATTAGAAATAAGGGCAAAATAGTTTCTGCTGGGTATTGAGGGGTGGTGGGGAGAGGGAGGGGGCGGAGTGGGTGGTAAGGGAGGGGGTGGGAGCAGGGGGTAGAAATGACCCAAGCCTTGTATGCACATATGAATAATAAAATAATTTTAAAAAAAGAAAATATCTGAAAGTACATGTAAATTTTTTCAGTGACTACCTCATGGAACTAGAGGGGCTTATGTTTTTTACATCATATAATCCTATATTCTTTGATTTTTTTTTTAGGGGCATCTGTTACTTTAGTAGGAAGTTTTTAAAAGTAAACTCATTCCTGGATCAAAATCTCATATTTTTAAAACATTTGCATCTTATACTTTTCCCAATTCTGTCTGTTATTTGTAATGTTATATTATAACATTTGTAATGTTATATTATAAAATAGATATCATTTTAAATTTTCTTTTTTGTGATTTTTGTTCCCATCTTACCCATGAGAGAACTGAGACTTAAGAAATGAAATGACTTGCAGGCACAAAGCTAGAATACAAGCCAAGGTGTGTTGGACTCGAAAGTGTGGACTCTTAACCACTTCCCTGAACATCTTGTATGAGACTGCTTTAATTTCTTTTTGTTTGACTTTCTTGTAAAGATTTTATTTTGTTTTCCACAGGTCTGCATGCTTTGCTCTGTGGGCTATCATCTTTTTTCCTGTCATCGATCAGAAAAAACCTGTCGAAGATGGATGGCCTTAGATTATGCAGGAATCTCTATTGGAATACTCGGCTGCTATGTCTCAGGAGTATTTTATGCATTTTACTGCAACAATGTAAGTAATTTAAAACATTTCACATTCAACCATTCATAAGGTATTGGGTTTTCTTGCAATAGTTCCTTTGAATTTCTAAGTAAGTACAAAAGTAGATGATAGTATGAACAGAAGAGTCTTGTGCGGGCATAAACTTATTTTTCAAAAGTTCTTTTGGTCTCTAACATCTATTATCAGTTGAATGCTTACTTTACAAATTTTCCATTGAAAAAAGTGTACATAGACATACTTTATAGGCATTGAATTACCATGTTTTCACTAAATCCATATGGCTACATGCTTCCTGAGACATGCACATTACATATCTTTTATTTTTGTGTTTGCAGAATTGAAGTTAAGCAAAGTTAGCATTTGATAAAAAATTATGAAGTTGGCTACTTCCATATCCCTTTTTATCCTTTATTTCTCAGTAAAAAAAATGAAGGTAGATCTGTGTGTGTATGGGCCTCTATTCTTCTAATAAGAAATATGTTTTTCCTTCCCTTAGTCATAGTAGGCCTAGAGATAGACTAGATGGATCTTGATAAGGATACTTGCGATTGTCTTAAACAAATACATGTCTGTTCTGAGTTCTGGCTCAACTCTGCTTTCTGTCTTTAAGGTCTCAAAAGTTAGTTTCTGCCTTGTGCAAAGCAGCACTTGTAACTCTGTGATCAGATAATAACAGCGCCTGACCTAAAAATGCTGACTAGCCAAGCTTTATGGACTATAACCCTCTAACACATCCCCTCATGTTTCAGCTAGAAGGCAAATTCAAATTTTCTCATGGGCACAATACATCTCAAGCTTGCCTATTCAGAAAGTACCTTCAATCTAGGCATGGTAATGAACCTGTAATTTCAGCACTCAGGAGGTTAAGGCAGGAGAATCATGAGATTGAGACCTACTTGGACCATATAGCAGAGCCTGTATCAAAAAACAAATACATTTTTAAGAAAGACAAAGAAAAAAAACAAAGTCCTATCGACCTTGCTGTCTTTTCCTCCTCTCCTACCATACTCTGCTTTTTAATTTTTGTTCACTTGGTTACCTCATTTTCAGAGCCACAACTACACTTTTCCCTCAGGAGCAATATACCTACTAGGGAATTCTTTTCACAAAAAATAGAATTCTCTCTTGAATAAACTATCTGAATATCTTTCACTGGCTTCCTCTCACCTCTTTCTTTTCTACACTGATATCATCCCATTCTTAACACCCAGTGTCAATATGGTAAGGTTGAAAAGCCTAACCTCACCTGCCTTTCAGCCTTCCTCTCCAAATTTCTCTGCTGCATTTGCTACTTCTTTTTCCTTGAGTGCTCCTTCCCACACATTCTTATGTGCTCTTCAAGACCTAGCTCAGATGTTGTCTCCTCTATGAAGCATTTTTAGCTATCCTAGGTAACATTCACTGTTGCTTTTACTGGTTCTACAACATTCTATTTGTAACCCAGTTATAATTTTTATCATTAGATAACCTTTTGTTTATATGTCTGTCCCTCCCATAGTCTATGTAAAGACAAAGTCTCACCCACTGGAAGAGTCCATGTCATAATCAGCTTTGTTTATACAGGACTTAGACAGTGCCTGGCATATAATAGGAACTCAGAAAAATGTTTTTTTAAGAATAAATGTGGTCTTTTACTAGTTCTTTTAGTAAATTAAGAAAATAATATGGAACACATGGTTAAGAAAATAATCCTGTTTGGAAATTTAAATACTAGGCAGATAGAGCTTGGGGTTTGTAATGTAGAAGCCATAATTACTCTTTCCGTGCCCTTGTTAATAGAATTAAAATTTGATCTCCTTTCATTTTAGTATTGGCGTCAAGTATACTTGATCACCGTGCTTGCGATGATCCTGGCAGTATTCTTTGCCCAGATTCATCCCAGTTACCTCACACAGCAGTGGCAGAGGCTCCGCTCTATCATCTTTTGTTCTGTTTCGGGCTATGGAGTAATCCCTACTCTTCACTGGGTTTGGCTCAATGGAGGAATCGGTGCTCCTATCGTACAGGTAGGTTGAGTGTAGTCATTGTTTTTCTTCATTTTTTTTTCATCTTTCACTTTTGTTTCTTTGGGATAAAGTAGTGTAATCAGGCCACTGGGTTTGAGTCATTTGAGAGCATTTTTTTAAATGGCATATTGTCACCATTATTTTCACAGCTCTATCAATAAGTATACCTTTCAAAATTAGGTACAGTCTGACTACTGTTTTTTTCTAAGATGTCATGCTATGAAATAACACATTCTTGGTTCTTTTTTCTGTTTACCTTAGTTTATAAATACCTAAGTCCGTATCTGTGGAGGAGAATTTCAAAGTTTCTAGCTGAGTCAGTAATAATACTGATGATAATCAAATTATGGAAGTGGGAGCAGTTGATGGGGGGAGATGAGACATTAGGAAGGAGTTTTTGGGGGTACATTAAGTTTGAGGTACCTATGGGAATGTAAAATAGACATATAGTACTTGGAATTTAAGGGGGCTTGAGACTTGCAGAAATTTGGAAGTCATCATCATAGTGGTACCTGGAACCAGGAAAGAATATTCAACCCACCAAGGAAAATATTTGGGGGAGCAGATATTGTGGGGGAGCAGGTATTGTGGGGGAGCAGTTGATACAAATTAGGGAGAACCTCAGTGAGATCTCAGTGTTCTTGAAAAAAGAATTAGAAATAAGACTTTTGTTCATAGAGATCCTTATAAAATGCTCTAAGGATACGCAAGCGAGTAAAATTGAAAATTTTTAACATAGGTTAATATTTGGTAAGAAAGCTGGCAGAGGGGTGGAGGTGTGGCTCAATCAGTAGAGAACCTGCCTAGCAAGTGCAAAGCCCTGAGTTAAATTCCAGTACAACAACAAAAAAGGAAAAAAAAACCTGGCAGAAATCACACTTGTGATGAGACTTTTGTCTAGAACGTGGGACTTTAAAGGCTGGTTTGTTCCAAAAGATTCAATTTAGTAGCAGAGGAGGATCTCTTAGGGTACATTCACTTGCAGGAAGTTACCAACAGCATGGAGGAAAGCACTTTTGTAAACCACTGAAAAGAAAGGAAGTTCTGTGACAGAATGTGTTGAATGACATGATCTAATTCAGAAACAAGGGTAGAGCTTTTTTTCTTTTTTCTTTTTTTTTAAATAAGATTGGGAAATTAGGAGACAGATGTAATGGAGCAGAATGATAAGGGACATAAATGATCCTGTTAGTTGTAGAAATGGTAATTTTTCTGACACTTTGGATTCCCCAAGAAAAAGAAAATAGAGTGTGAAACAGCTGCCCTAGAGTTAATTCCAACCAGAAGTGAGTTAACTGTTTGTTGATAACATAAGTGATTAAAATTTTGGATGTGGAAAGCATAGATTGACAAAGAAAAAGAACAAGACCAATTAAGTCAATGGATTTTAGAGACATTCAGGAAAAGAGAAATTACCATCTTAATAAATTTTAAAATAGAAATATGACCTAACAGTGGTTCCCAAAGATGGAATTCTAATATGACCACAGATAATTCCAGTGAGCAAGCAAAGGGAAGCTTTCAGAGAAACTATCTAATCTCACATCTTAAAAAAATGGAAAGAGGCCCTCACTGAAGATGAAAACTTCCAGGAGGATTCATCCTGAAATTTGGGAGAAGTTGTGTTCTAGAATATTTGAGAAACCTGAGGTTGATTAACTCTGAAGAACATAGACTTTAAGGAGAACCATGATAATTTTCATATTTTGAAGAGGAAAGGGACATAATTTGTTTATATTTCTTTCCATGACTTTTTGGCAAATCAGGTTTGTAATCAGAATTAGGAACAGAATGTATATGTTAAGCTGGCTGGTTAACCTTTTTCAACAGAGCATCAGCAGTAAGGTGGAGTGCTTCACACAGGAATATTCGAGGGCCATTTGTCAGGGACATTGTAAGAGATTTCTGTCACAAGCAGAACTGTTTAGATCTGTTCCCATATGCATTCCACTCCTGTTCCTACATTTTAGGTTTGCTAAAGCTGTAGCTCCTATAGTAGTCTAACTTTTAGGGCATCTGCTGCATTCCATTCCTATGCACTGCTTCCTGCAGAATGAGAGCAGTGCTTCAGTTATTGAAGACTATCTGCAGAATAATTTAGGTTTAGCAATCTTAAATTCTACTGTTGTACTCATAATTGAGAATTCAGTTGACTATAGGAAAACCTGTGAAAAAACATGCTTTGCTTTTCAGGACTTTGCACCCCGTGTAGTTGTGATGTATGTGATTGCTCTTCTTGCTTTCCTATTCTACATTTCCAAAGTTCCAGAACGGTATTTTCCAGGTAGGTTTCTCTTTTCCATGGTTTTTTAAATTTACTTTCAATATTATCAATTATGATTATTCTATTCCCAACATTATCTCCAGCTTTAACTTTTTAACTTTTAAAAGGCTTTCACAAACTTTTCCTTTCATCCTCACTGTTTAAACTGGATCCAGTGGGTGAAGTTACCACTGTTTTAGTTCTGAACTAGTGAAAAGACTGGCATTAGCTTCTAAGAATTTTGTGATTGTTAGTCACCATTGTAGCTTTTTTGTTTTTCAAGTGGAGTACTATCAGCTGCCATTTTCTTCTATTACCAACTGCAGTTTTCTCGGCAGAGATATATAAAGCAAGAAATAAGGGAAGAAAAGAGACAAAAGACAATAAAAAAAGGATGATGAAGCCAAGTTTGGCTTACTTCCCAGTATAGTAGTGGCCACCCCCTTACCTGCACTATCAGTTGTCTGTGGTAAACTGCAGTTCACTGTGTCTGTTTAACCCATTAAATACCCATAAATTTCATTATGGTACATTGTTATACTTGTTATGTTTTACTTTTTTAATCTCTTACTGTGCCTAAATTAAATGTTATCATAGGTATGTCATAGGAAAAAAACGGTAAATATAGGGTTTAATATTATCCACAGCATCCTGAGGGATCTTAGAATGTAGTCTTCATGCACAAGAGAGAACCACTGCGTGTACATAACAAGGTTCTATAGATAAAGGCCACACATCTGGCATCCAGAGATAGAAAGTAAATAATAAAAGCGTAGAGACTTCGTTTCCCCAAGATATCACAAGCCAGTCACTAAAGAAGACTTCTCAGTTCTTTAGTATAGACAGAAAACTTTCTGAGGAAAATAAGAGGACACTGAGTGGAGTGTGAACTCATTGCTTGGGGAGTTAGCTGCATGAGCTAAGTAACATTTAAACTCTCTTAGTCCAGCTTCCTTTCCTGAAACGCAGAGATAATGTTTTTTTCTCTTTGGGTTATTGTGAGGATTAGATAAGAAAATGCACATAAAACACAGTTTCTAATAGGCAGTATGCACTCAATAAATGTTAGCAATTACTAGCATGATGTCCTGCAACCTTAGTTACATAAGTGAAATGTGTGGTTGAATAAGGGACAAAATGATGCAAATCCAGGTAAAGTTTAGCTTGACTTAGTGACTTAGTGATTTTTTCAATTTGTAGGAGTGGAAGTCAGGAAGCAGTTTAAATTCAGATCACAAACTTGTCCCTCCTTTGTGGCCTGGCACATAGGCTCATGCTTGTAATCCCACTACTCAGGAGGCAGAGATGGGGAGGATCGTGGTTCAAGGCTAGCCTAGGCAAAAAGTTAGTGAGACCCCCGTCTTACCCAATAAGCTGGATATGGTGGTGCACATCCATAATACCAGATACATAGGAGGCATAGGTAGGATGATTGCAATCTGAGGCTGGCCTCAGGCAAAAACTCAAGACCCTATCTGAAAAAATAGTTAAAGCAAAAAGGACTGGATGTATGGCTGAAGTGGTAGAGTGCCCAGCACAGGACCCTGAGTTCAAACCCCAATACTGCCCCTCTACCCACCAAAAAAAAAAAAAAAAATACATATATATATCACTTCTGCAGTGAATTGGAGGTAGTAAAGGGATGTGAAGCCCTGGTCTAGAGAAAATGCCCATTAAAGATCCTCAGTCATTTTTCTGTGCCTGGGTTTTCACCCCTGGGCTTTAAATAAGAATGGGAAAACAAAAACCCCCAAGTATGTACCTGTAGAACTTGGGAACATAACTAGGACATGTCTCTAAATTGAAGACCACAATTCTGGTTTAGTACATTTTTGTAGCATTTTATTAATAATTCTTTACAATTCTATTAAAATTCTGGGGCTAGAGATGCAGCTTAGGAGTAGAGTGCTTGCCTAGCATTCCTGAGGCCCTGGGTTTGATCCTCAGCACTGCAAAAAATAATTTTTTAGAAATACATAAATATTGTTTCTTCACCAAAAATAGAAATTTGAACCATGAAAATTTTCTGTACCATGTGATCATGGCTATGTGTTTTTAAGCCTGAAAGTATTCAGATCAGGATTTAAGAATGGCCCAGGATAGAATCAGCTGCTAGGTAGTTCTCCTCTAAGGTGAGCTTGACATAGAATGTGCCCAGGTGACTGTATGGTTGAGTACAAGTACATGAGAGCAATGCAGACAGACTATAAAACTGGTCTTAAATGATAGTCTCAAATGCTCATGTATACATGGTTTTCTCATGTATGAAAGAAGCATGCATGCAAATAGTGAATACTGGGAAATAAAATTCAGCCCAAAAACTTACATTCAGCTCAGGCAAAAATTTTTTTAATATACAAATACCACAGTGGTGGTTGATGTGACCAAGGATCTCCAAGGTATTCATGGATAGAACTGAGTGACTTTCTGATACTTATGCTACAAGATAGTTAGTTTTCTTTACAATCTTTTGTATTTGTTTTTTTTAAAACTGGGTCTGTAGGTTTCACTGAAGTCAGAGGAGTCCATGGCACCAAAGAAAGGCTAAGAACCCATAAAAAATCCTACTGGCTTAGACTTTAAAATCTATTTCTGTACTAATTATTATTAAGAGGCTAAAAAATATTTACATGACCGTAAGAGGCACCATTAGTAAGAAGTTGACAAGTTTTTACAGTTTTGCATTTTGTTATTTATTGAAAAAGGTCAAGAAGCTTCCCACATGTTAATTATCTAATCTCCTCAGAATTTAACATTTAAGCACAAAGAAAAATAGTTCTCTGAAGTTGTATGAGAACTAAGATATATTGCATTAGTGCAAGATTCTGGTCTGAGTTTTCTCCTTGCATACCTGTACAAAAAGCTCTCCTAGCAGGTTCATATCTAAACAGCAGTGCATCTACTTCTCAGAGTTCAAACCTAAATCACTCCCCAATTTGTAATGCTAGTTTCTTTTGCATCTCTCATGTAATGGTCGTTTTTCCATTGTCCCCAGATGTGTGTTAAAAGACATGGGAGGCATAAGGTCAAATTCCTGAAATTAAGTTAGACTTCAAACACACCGGGAATAGCATTTCTAAAATGCATCTGTGTACTTAATGAATAAAACCTTAAAGTTAGGGTCAAATATGAGTGTATCCTTTTTATAAAAAGTAGAGCCTCGAAGCACTGAAACTACCACAACTGTTCAACTGCTAAGCCATATTTCTAAGGCCAGGGACAAAAATATATTTTTCTTTTAACCTTGAAATAGTGCAATCAACATTAATTTCTTTCACCTTCCCTTCCAGGACAACTAAACTACCTCGGATCAAGCCACCAAATATGGCATGTCCTTGCAGTAGTGATGTTATATTGGTGGCATCAGTCCACAGTATATGTCATGCAGTACAGACACAGCAAGCCTTGTCCTGACTATATTTCACATTTGTGAATTCAGGTATGGCTACCTGGTGAATTCAGTAGTTAAGCAATATACAATGGGGAGTTATAGACCCCACTATTTCTATGGTTCCCATTAGTTTTTTCCTTTTTCCTTGTCTTTAATGTATAAGTAAAGCTTTATAAAATGGAAAGATGTACTTGGGGATCTGTAGCAATAACTACAGACCCTTAAAACTATGAATATGCTGCTTGTACAGAAAGTGAAAATTTAGTTGGCGATCATAAGAAACATCTGAATAGCAACACTGAATGTAAAACTAGTGTAGAAATAGGATCCATTTTTACTTAATACCAGCTTAATTTCTGTAGGAAGGGCTCATCTCCATTGGAAATGGAGTCATCCTGGTGTGATGACTTTAGTAGATGTTTTCATTCAATTATCAAATTTAAGTGCCTAATCAAGGCAAAGGTTGTTACAGCCTATGCTTATTACAAACTAAGAGTGATTTTGAATAATCACAGCCTTTAAATATATGGTTTATGAGAAATGGCACTTAAGATACTTTTGGTTGCAGTTCTCTCCTTAGGAACACTAAACTTTAGTTTGCGGGAACAGAAACTTTAAACTTCTCCTTTGGGAGAGATGTTAATAGGAAGAAAACATGCATTATTACTTTTTAATCAGATAATCACATTAGAAACTAAGGACATGAATAAGCAACAATTCTTTGGTCTAGTAATCAAATCATTAGCCACCTAAGCCTTTTGAGGTATTATTTAATTCCATTTTATAATTGAATTCTTGAGAGTGGATTGAAAGATTTTTGATCCCCAAAGAGCTTTCATCTTTAAATCTGTAGTCCTGAATTTCATGATGATGGAATTGTAGGTATATGGGTGCTACTTCCATTGCCATAGGATCTAGATGGCCCTGTCTTGACCCTGAAATGAGCCTTAAGCCTTAGTGCAAAGTCTTGCTGATGCCCCATTTGATGACGAGATTACTCACCTGTGCTCTAGTCCTGTTCAAGCATGTGATAGCATTGCATCGAGAACTCAAATTTTTGGACCTGAAGCATTAAACTTGCTCTTGTTTAAAAAGTCTCTTGTTCTTTGGTCTTCCCATACACATCCTTTATAGAATTTATAAAAACTTACCTTGTCTATTGTAATACAAAATATTACTGAAGTTTCTTAATGAGTTGACAAGCTGTTTTAAATATTGGTATATTTTTCACAATAGTATAGTTGTTAACTGAATATCACAAAATATTTTTTGTTGAAGCGTAGTCCCAAAATGTTTTTCGTACATCCAGTATTAGGAACGTTACTTTAATGTGCCTCAGTTTAGGCTTCTGTAAAATGTGTTTGCTTCTAGTATAGTGTTTTTGGAATATAAATTCCCCATGCCAATATCTCAGCAAGGGGAGTTTTCCTGTAGAAGGCCCAGTAAGGGCACACTATGTCACAACCATTATGATGGAATGCTATTTTGAAAACGGCTATTGTACCTCGTTATGGCCACAAATTCAATTGATGTGCCAAGGCTAAAAGATTGTGGTATAACAGTAACAAGTATTTCTCCTAAAACATCCCTTACTTACATCATAATGCTTTTCAATACACATTCTGTCATTTTGGCCAAATAAAATACACTAAGTAGCTATTACCAAGTTAAAAATGAGGGGAAAGTCCAGTTATGTGAGATATGGAACCACTTTTACTATAAAATGTTCTCAAAATAAAATGCACTGAATATTAAAAGTTTTACTTTTCATTTTGTTAAATTCCTGGGTTTGTTTTGGTCACAGTGCATGAGTTACATAATACTTGACATCTGAATTTTAAAAAGAGCATAATGTTTTTAAGTGACTTTCTTTGAATTTAAAAACTATAAGAAGTGTGACTATAGGGAAAATTACGCCAAGCAAACATTTCAATGCTCTGAAAATGTTAAATATCATAAGAAAACTACTGTCACTTTTATCTTTACTTTGATATACACACACACACACACACACACACATTATAAAGTAAGGAGTGAATGAATATGGACTGCTATCAATTTCTGTATGTCAGCATTTACTGGCCATCTGTGTGCACAGCACTACTGGTAAAAAAAATTTAAGACATTGTTAACATTAAAGAATATTTAAAAGTTGCCTACAAATCTGAGCCGTGTAATAATGTATATTTATTTTTGTCAGTTTATTAAGATTAAAAGTGTACTATCCATCTACAGTATTTAAAAACTAATTTTAATTTTACCTATGTATAAACTATAAAAGCGCTTTACCTACAGACTTTGCAAGTACATTTTAAAATCATCTATAGCTGTTTTAAAATATAGTGATTTAGGTTGTAGTTAACTCATTTAAGAAAAAATTATCTTTCTATATAAGGCCATTTTCAAATAGCAAGATAATGCTTGTCTTTATTATACCGAGTACAATTCAGTAAGCTGCATGGCAAAATATGTATTATTTAAATAAACTGGGTTTACTAAATATATTAAGTGCCGCTTGTCATTCTTATAATACATAATAGCTTTAAAATCGTATTTTAGAATCAGGAATGAAGAATCAGGATCTGTCACATCTTATGGCATCCTACCTGGACAGAGTACCCGATGTGAAGATTCTGACTGACTGGCATAGAGCTGTACAACTCTCCATTTAGCAGGTACCTACTAGAGATACACTTTGCCCTGTATTAAAATGTCAAGGGGCAAAGCCTGCACTTCTGGATTCCTGCCAGTTGCTGAGCTGAATAGGCCCACATCAACCCAAAATCATCATTCCTGGTAATTCCAGTCCTATAGAATGTGAAAAAAATCATCTCAGCTGTTAGGGGAGGGACAGAAGAGTCTTCTCTATGCATTGTCACAATAACTGTGTTTATATTGAAGAGAAATATTGAAGAGACATTTTTTAGCATATTTCTGTAGGGTAATGAGATAATGTTCCAGAACTAATGGCTACCTTCAAAGAAAAAAACAGAAATCCCCCACATACATTTCCTGAAGGGAGAAAAACGATTGGGACTTCTGGTAAAAAGTGAACTTCTTTATCTTTCTACAGCTCAAATGAACAGCCACCAAGGTCCTTGTCCTGCTCTACAAATGTGTCATCAAAATACTACCTAGCATGCACGTAATTTCAATTGTACCAACCATCTGAACTTTTTAAACATGCAACAAATAAAACTTCAAAAGCTCATGCCCTGATAGGAGAACAGGTACATATGATGCTTGAGTTAGGCTCCTTAAAAAGGAATTATTCAAAACAAATAGCTCAAACTGTATCATATATTCTTCTCCAAAGAGGTTAGCTGTAACTGAATTTGAACAGTGATAAATGGCAAACTGCCTTTTTTAACTTTTCTGATCATTTGTGGTATTTTGCTGTTTTGTACTCATTTAAAAAAAAATACAATGCTCTTATTTTTCCATATAACTTTAGATAATAAGATGAATCTTATTTATGGCTGAGAAACTTGCAAACCGACAATCTAGACTCCAATTTGTGCAACATAAGGTAATACTGCTGCCCTGATGCCAAGCTTAGCCCCATCAATCCAATCCATCAGTTGTCTCTTTAATGTGCCTAAGCCTCTTTTCTGACACTAAACTATTTTATTTGACCAAAAGATTTTCAACAGTTACATTAACAGTCGTTTTAAATGTTTAAAAAAATAAATTACAAATGACGCAAAAACTGTGTCATTATTCAGAAGATACGTTAAGAACTTATCAGTAAATAGTAGTGATTAAAATAATTGTACTATTAAGTGTTCTTTTTGCAAAAAAAAAAATTAGGTCAGGTTTTCTTAAATCCTAAACCGTGAGCTCCTTAAGAACAGGGGTCTTAAATCTTATTTTACGTAATAAATGCTTAATGTCTGATGTAAATAAAGAACTGAATAGAAGTTTATATCCAAAACTTTTAATAAGACAACGAAAAACTCCAAAGTCACTGATTATAAAGAATAGGCAATCCATTTGGGATTTATTGCATTTAAAGAAAGCAGATTATTAAAACAGAAGGTATGATGAATACAGTAAGAAAATAAATTTCAAACAAAACAATGAATCAGGGACAGAATTCACGAATAAGCAATGTAAAGGCAATAAAGTGATAAAATTAGTGCTCAATTAGATATGGGAGGAGGGGCAAAAGCAACTGATTCTATCTCATAACAGTTTCTTAGCTGTAGTTGAGGACTGAAGTTACTTTTTAACAAGTTTATTTTATAACTAGAAATAAAAAAAGATGTAAATCTGGTTTATTTAAAGGTTAAAGTTACTTGCTTAGTGGTACGTAAGTCTTCAGAAAATTCAAGTTTAACACAAAATGGAAGTGTAATCAAAGAAAGTGCACTTAAAGCTGTTTGCCAGCAATTAAAAAGTAGATTGTTTACTGCTTACTATTAGATGACATTTCAATCACAAAAAAAGCATAGTAATAAAAACAATTCTTTCAAAAGAAGCACTATAAATTTTAAAATAAAACAAAAATAACTCAAAATGATGGCCCTTTCATTTTCATCTACTTTCTTCTTTTAGTGGCTTTTGTAAACCCTCTCTAGGAGTGAATGTTCCTGTGTATATAATTGTGGCTGCGATTCCACTTTTAAAAAATTCACATTAACTCCAAAGTAGAGAGATGTGATGTGCATGCATGTATATATATTTTTATCTTAATATATAAAACACCACTCAGTATAAAATTTTCAAATAAACTATCATTTTAGGTTATTCTCACAGTAGATATATCATCTCATTCTCACAGTAGACTATCATCTCAATAATTGGACCTAAAATGATGAGTAGTTTTGCTCTAAAGAAACAATCAAAAAGCTCAGTGCACATTCTGTGTATATGATAACAAATGTACCCATACTCCTCAGAACTAGTGATATTATACACTTGTACCTTCTAACAATGCTCATGTGTAGTACCAAAATCTAAAATAAAGCAGAGTAGCCAAGTAGTCAGGAAACTGCTCTGCCTGATGATTGCCAGCACAGAAGAATGGACGCTTAGTATTTTCCACCAGCAAAATGAGAACTATCTATTACTGTTAAACAGTAAATAGGGTAGGAATGAAAGATCCAGCTATCTGCAGATCCAGATAATGTCATAACTATGCCCAAAACACACACGCACGCACGCACGCACGCACACACACAGGTGTGGGGATGTTTACACTTTCAAATAAATATTCTAATCAATTACTATCCAGCCTACAATCTTTCCTCAACCTATTATATATACCAAGCTGTTTTTGTGTCTTATAAGATGCATTCCTTAATGCCATATGAGCTGATCTTTTTAATACTAACATTTTACTGAAGTATAATAATGTAGTTAAGCAAATGGTCCACTTTTTTAAAAAGACGGTTCGAACTTAAGCAGTATTAAAGCTGTTAGGAAACAACTTTGGCCTCAGGTTTTGCTAGTTTCATAATATGTTACTTCCCTTAGTGGTGTTCAAGTATATCAGGTTTAGTTATGACTACTTCACACCCTTTGAAGTACAGGGCACACCCAAACAATTGGAAAATAATTTTTCCAACATTTCTTAAACCAGAATTGGAGCATTCCATAATACAGCAAAACTTTACAGAGTTCTGTGTGCCAGGTATTACGTTACGTACTTTCACTTGCCTTGGGAGCGCCATTCTCATGAGGGAATTACCTGGGCTCTGCACCATGCAGGTGGGAGGTGATGAATAAAAATCTTTAAATGCCTCTAAATCCTACACAAAGGAGTTTTCCCATTTCTATCCCACTGGATTCCCAATTCAATCCTAAATCTTCATTCTAAGCTACAATCTCAAGAGAGTCTCCAGGATATGCTATAATAAACAAAAATATAAATATTTTAAGCTATGGCAGAGATGTTTCCTCAGTTTATCCAATATTGTAAGCCAAAGGGTCTACATCAGTGTTTGAGTCTAAAATTATTCAGTGTATTGAAGAGCAAGTAAAATTACGTATTTTGTTTCATATTTACATCCCAAGGAGCTCACATTAGTTCATCTACTCTCCTGAATGAACTCACGAGGTCTAGCAGAGGCCAAGGACAACAGTCAAAGAAGCGTATTTTGTACACATTAAGCAACAGATTTCATTTTAAAATTTCTTCTGTTTGATACACACCTACTGTAGTTCATTAATTTACTATGTGTAATCATCAATTCTTTTAAAAGAAAGTATCACTTGAATCTACTTTGTAAAAAACCTCTACTTGAGCATTTGCATTAGCAGTATTAATCAACCTGAGAATAAGAGAAAAAAAAAAGGTGCAAACATATTATTTGCCTTTGGCACAAGGACAGTAACTGGTGCAGCCCAGCTCTAAAGCACAACTGTAAGTAGTGATGTAATGCTTGGTCTGCCTCTGCTACATTATGATTCACATACTGCTTCCCCTTCCACACATTTCTCATTTAGCATATAGAAAAAAAAAAAGGAAGCAATAAAAACGGATATGTGGTTCAGTTACATAAACTTTGCTTCTTTCCAAGTTCAGAACTGTGAAAAATAGGCAATAGGCAAATAACTTCCCCTTTTGGGGAGCTATTAAGATTCTAGTAAGATTCATAAAATACATTTGAATTCAAAGAGTTAATTTAAAATATACTAGAGTGCCAACTGGTAAGAGTTTCTAACCCTTTTTGTAAATAGTTTTAACAGTTCTAGAAACTTCCAAGCGTTAATCTGTCAGGCAAAGATAGTTATAACTTAAAACAGACACAGGAAGCACAAATACTGTTTTCACATTAATTCATATATGTAATTACTATCACTAAACAACTGATACAAAACCTCAAGGATCTGTGGTATAAAAAAAGGCAAATTTGGTAGCTGGGTTCTTTTCACAAAAGACACAGCTAGCGGTTTAGGATGCTAGTCCCTCATCATCTCACCTTTGTGTCCATTGTGGGTCTGGTGTGTTAGTGCAGAGGTACTTGCAGCAGGATGCACAAGTCCTGCCTGTAAGGCTTTGTGGGTGTCACTGTTGTGTGCACTTTATTAAAACTACTCCACCTCTAAACCTAAGGAAAATAACTTGCTCATAACTTGGGGAATATTTGATGGAGGTATAGTTTAATAAAGTACATTATTATTTGCAAAATGATTTTACATTGTAAACATCTTAAAAGTCAAGGTTTCAGCTATATTTTTTTCCTGAAATAAAATTTCTATATAATTCTTTTCCTCACTCACAGTCTTTGTTTTTTTCAATAATGTGCTTGATTAGGGACATGATAATAAAAGTTTGAATGGCAAGAAGCCATTCAAAAACAACATAAAGTGTTTCTAAAGTATCAAATGCTTTTTCTTTCTTACATATCATTCTTTTCTTTTACCAGATATTTTAATTTTTTTGTTCTAGGCTTCCATTAGATATTCCATGTTTTTGCAATGTATTAATTGACATATAAAAATTATATATGTTTATCATGTGTAACATGTTTCAAATATGTATACATTGTAGAAGAGCTAAATTGATCTAATAATATATACATCATTTCACATATTTATCATTATGTATTCAATATCAATGGCACTTGTTTTTAAAAATGCAACAGTTTTAGGCACAATAGTTATTTCTGGCTCTGCTTGTAGAGAAAGGTGTATGAACTGAAGTTTCCACACTTTGCAGACAATATCTTCCTAATTCTTTGAGAGCTATCTTGTTTCTTACTGTGTGGAAATTAGAAGAGACTTAAAATTCACAAATGCAACTTTGATGTACAAATCAGACTAGTTTTAAATGCTGGAGCCTGGAATATGCACACAAGTGACATTCTGATATCAAAAATGGTTAACACCTTTCCTGTCTCTTCTCAGTGACTACTTCATAGACAGGCAGTCTTCCCATGTGCTTTCATGGGAAGTACCAACTTATATTTCTGTGCCCTGCTATCAGTAGCAGAAACCCTTGGTCAGAGCATTCTATTTACCTCCCTTTCCTCTTGTTTGGAAGAGGCATTAAGTTACTACCCTGTAGAGATGAAACTTCCTTTTTCTATTTGGTTTATTTAAAAATTGCCTATCCTGATTGACCTATAAGAATGAATGATATAAAGAGCTATACAAATAAATTTTCTTTGAAATTCATAAAACTATTCATACTTTTTTAAAACAGGAGTTAATGCCAAGAATCCATCAGAAGTATCTACTGTTTAGAAGGAAATGGAGCAGCACCAAATGGGTCTAATTCAACTTGTTGGGACTGTTGAGGCTGATGTGGCATGATGCTTTGCACCACGAGTTCTGTAAAGGGCACGGCACCAAAGTCATCTATTTTCAACGCATCTGCAGTATGGAATGACCCATGTAGTGAATTCTGTCTTGGCCGTCCAGGCAGGACGGTATTGTGATCAGCACAGATATCACTCAGGCCCTGATGTGACTGGTGCCACGGCAGATCTGGAGGGTGAAATGGCTTGGCACCAAAAGGGTCCAACAGACTCTCCTCAGGTTGTAGGACATTCCCCCTGTCTTTGCCATCAGTCAGTGCAACACTGATGTTTTCCTTGGAGTCTGAGATGGTTAAAAACTCATTGCTGCTTTGAGAGTCTCGGCGGCCCACTTTTTTGTGCCTGCGAGCCCTCTCTGGAGTGCGGTAGGTAGGCTTCAAAGTCTTCTTTGTGCTAGTTGGTGTGCCATGATGCCGCTTCCCATTACTTTTGGACATCTCTTGCTTCGTGCGCCTCTGGCGAGAAGACAGTTTCTGTAGGCTGCGTTGTTTGATCTTCTGCTGTTGACTCCCAGTTATTTCCTCAAAGGGCACAAGCCCAAAAATGTCTTCCTTGCTTTCACTTTTACTTGATGTGAGGAAGGGTTGAAAGGGAGTGGAGCCAAATACGTCTACACTTTTGGGACAACCAGGAAGAGTATGTGCCTCAGGCCCTACTGCAGGGCAGTCCTGTACATTCACTTTCTTGCTAAAGGGTGCCTTTGTGAAAACATCAAATTCCTCTTGCTCTAGTCCCACAGTAGGTAATGTCTGTTGAAAGAAGTTCTTTTCATTCTCTCTTTGCTGGGGCTGCTGAGCACGTACTGCAAAGAAGGGGACAGCACCAAACACATCAAACTCCTGTTTGCAAGTCTCCATCTCAACATTGGAGGGTAAGTGGGTTGGGGTGAGGAGTGCTGTGTTAGGATCTTGGGTTAGTCCACTGCCACTGTACTTTGCTTTAGCCTGTTCATACTCAGAATCAGAGCTCTGTTTCTCCTCTTCTTCCTCATCTTCAGAATCCATGAGGAGAGGCCTATGACCCAGATTTTCTGGTTCAGTATCATCATCATTAAAATCTTGTTCTCCTGGAACTTCTTCATCCTCTTGCTCTTCTTCTTCACTGCTCTTAGGAGAAGGGGGATCTGATTCGAAATCACTTTCAGAGTCATCATTCCCCTTTTGCACTTGACCCCGTACTGATGAATTCTCTGAGGTTTTCTTTCCAGACCTCTGATCTTTAGATATTGGACTTGTTTTTCCATTTTTGATAGGGTTTGCAGTACTGTTTTCTTGAGTCATAGATGACTGTTCAACTTTCTTTTCAGGAGACCCTGTGGGTTCAAAGAAAAATTATTACAGTATTCAGTGCATTTCAAAATCCATTTGCACTAAACATATGACATTACATATTCCTGACACCAATTCCTTTACTAGCTAAAATAATGTTGTGGATTCTTTATCATTGCCCTCAACAAAATAATTTAATGCAGAGAGACATACTTATCTCTGGACCCTATACACCCCCTACTTATCATAGACCCTCACTGACAGCTGAATTTTATCTATAGCACCCACAATAGAACCCTGATTATAATAGGCAAGCAAATTTTCTTCTCCCACCATCAAGATAAAATTATCCAGCTAATTCTGACTGCTCAGATCCTACATTCACCAAACAATCTTCTGCTTGTATTTCAACTCCATTGTAATTTTTCTCATATAGATCAATAGCTATGAATAGCTTGTCTGCTGGGTTACATGCTTCCACTAATTGCTTTTTTTTTTTTTTTTTATAAATTAGCACCTCTTGAGTTGAGTAGCATGAGTACATCTCTCATATCCAAACAAAACTGAGGACAAGATACTAAACAGACCATACAAAGGATATGTGCCATCATTGGTGACACATCCTCCTTTAACTATATACTACATTACCAGACTTTACATTAAAAGCATGACATCTTTAAAAAGTCTAAACTATCAGGATGCTAATAAATACAAAGCAATAAAATTACATAAATATACTGCTTTGCAATTTAATTGTAATATAATAAAGAAACACAGTTTATTAGCTTACATGAAAATATACTGCCTTCTCAATACATTAGTATACTGAAGTTGACTTCTAGAGGTGGGAATCAATTTGTATTGATCCAATCATTCATACTCATCACCTACTTTCTCTTTGAGTAAGATCAAATATTTGCAAAACAATTAGCTAGGGTTAGTAGTGTAGTCTGTAGTCATAAAAACTAGTTTATAATGGACAGACTTTAACAAGGTGATCTCTGGCATATGACACCTCATATTAATTTCCTTCTCTTTGAAAAGTAACACTGTAGTCTTCCTACAACTCTGCAGAGCCTTTTCTTCCACTAACATCCGCTTAAATAGGTATGCATTTCCTAGAGTTCTATCCTTGGCCATTTCTCCCTCTGTATCCTCTCCAAGTACACCAAAAGCTTGTCATTGAATCTTTTATTTTTTGCAGGGGGCGAGGACAGTACAGGTGTTTGAACTCTGGGATTCAAGCTTGCCAGGAAGGCACTCTACCACTTGAGCCATGCCCTCCAGACCTTTCTTGTTTCCTTTTTATTTTTCAGACAGCGTCTCTCATTTTTGCCCAAGAGCCAGTCTTGGACCATAATCCTTCTATCTATGCCTGCCATGTACCTTGGTTCAGACACGTGCCATCACACCAAGCTAACTTTTTGCCTGGTTGGCCTTGAACCATGATCTTCCCAAAAAGCTGGGATTACCGGCATGCATCACCACGTCTGGCCCAAGTTGAATCTTTTAACCCAGATCTTGTGAGTTTCAGACTCAGATTGCTAATACTTACCATGAATACTTATCTATTGAGAATATGTATCCAACCATTACCTCACTCAATAATTTTAAGACACCATCTCCCTCAGAAAACATGCTCCTCAAATACTGAACCACACTTCTACCTACAATGATCCTGAGACCAGAAGAAGTCTTGAGATCATGTCCTCTCTTCCCACCAGTTCCTGTGGTTTTAAAATCTCTTGAATTTGTTCCCTTCTCTCTTCCCTTGTCTATTTATTCCCTCATTATCCCTTACCTACCGACTCAGCCTCCTAACTTGCTTCTCTGCCTGGAGTCTCATAACCTTTTATATTGTCACCAGAATGATTTTTCTGAAATACTAATCATGTGACCGGCTCCCTGTTTAAAATCTTCTACTGGTTCCATGAAGTCCCAACCCTCACCATATCATAGGTTGCTATTCGGTAGGTTCTGTTCTGCCACATCTTTGCTACACCCAAATTCTCCCTACTCAAACTAAGGAACTCAATAGCTGTCAGCTCTTAAAAACTGCTTCCAGAAATTCAGGAACATAACAAACTTGGGTATCAAGGGATACTCTGTTATCTTCAACATGTCTCACCATGGGGCTGAACTGCAAGGTATTAAATGTCCTTTTATCTTTCCCTATCCCACCTACCAGCTTTGTGAACATGGCTGTATTTCAAGACCCAGCCCATGTCATAGCCCTTTAAAGGAATTTCCCCTCCCCGCAAAAAAACCCACAAAACTCTCCATTCTGTACTCCTGATGAGCCTTGGACAAGCCTTAATTGTAATACCTTGCCCATGGTATTGCAACTAGTTGTTTACTTATTTGTCACCATTATTGTTTATCATTCATCTCTGTTCTCTCACACTGTGAAAAATTGATATTAAAATGAAATCAGTAAGACTACTCTGAACTCACCTACTATTCAGAATATAAGAAGTTATAGGAAGTATAAAACAATATGATAAACATTCTACATCTGGAGACCTTCCTTCACTCACATTTTATGCCATTCAAAAAAAAACATACAGAGCACTTTACTAGATGCTCTACACTGATGATATACTAGTTAATAAAACAAATACAGTCTCTGCTTTCAGGAGCTTGCACTCAGTTTAAGTAGACACAAATTGTGACTACTGCCATGAAGTAAAAGAGATGGGGAATGGGTGCATAAATCTACAGTGGGCAGTCAGTGAAGGATTCTCTAAGGAGAAGACGGTACTGAAGGATGAGAAGGGGCCAGCCATGCAAAGGATGAACTGGAAGCTGCTGCAGATAAAAGCACTGGCACATTTGAGGGAGTGAAACTGGCCACTGTGGTGAGTAAGGTAGGGGGATACTGTGAGGTAGGGAAGACTGAAATTCAGTATATGATGCAAAGCTTTAAAATGGCTGTCATGATCAGATTTATATTACAGAAAAATGACAGACTGCCATGTAGAGAGACTAAAAGGAGTGCAAAACTGTGAGTGTGGAGGGGCATTAGTAAAAAGAAAGTGGTAATTCTGTTGACCTTGACAGTGATGGCAAGATTAACAGAATTGGAGAATTAGAAATTGAAGAGGAAAACTTAGGATAGGTATAGTACCATTAACACAAAAAGAAAAGAGTGAAAAATAAGTTAGAAAGTAAGAGACTACAAATGTGGTTTGGGATACCTGAAGCTTGAACAGTTAAGTACAAAATATTTGTGGTGTTAGACATAATGCTGAAGGAAACAGATTTGGGAGTTATGCAGAGACTATTTTTAGAGATGGCCCATAACACTAAACTGAGCCCACAGGCACAAAACATTCAGAAGTCAGCCAAGGAAGAGGAATCTGCAAAGAAATCTGAAAAGTACTAACTCAAGAGGAGCAAAACCAGGTGAGTGCAATGTCATGGAAGCAAGAGAGGTTGGCAACCTTGACCTAAGTAGTTGATGCTGAAGACTGAGTGGCAGAGAAGAGTGGAGAATTCCACTGATTTATACTTAAATACCTCGTTTGTAGTTCCTTGGGCTAAATGCTGTATTTTCTATACTAACAGATTAGAACCAGAACGTACGCAGAGTCTCAAGATATGCCCCACACAGGATGCTTTTGGCATCAAAAACAAAGATTACATTTAGATTAATGGTAGATGTTCATGGATTTTTATTTAAAACAATACATTCAAACGACTCCAGAAGACTTTCAATCATCCCTCACTCTGGAACATTTTCTTTAAATACATCATAACTGATTACCTACTCAAGCTACTTACCCACCCACAGAAAACCACATGCACACCTCCAGTAACATCCCAATGTTCCCTAAAGTGCATTTTGCATTACACTATTCCTATAACAAGAACAAAACCAAACAGTTCGATGATCTCATACAACCAAGTCTATGAAATAATGCATTCTGAATTCTGACTTGCCCCCTACTGACCTGGAATATGTTCATTAAACATGCTATGCCCTACACAAACCACCTCCTTTATGCATGGCAATGCCTGTAAATAAAAAATTCTATTTCTGAGGAACTTAAATTTATTACTGAAGATACTTTGGAACATTTCACACAGCATAGATACTCCATCTTGGAGAGTACAGCCCTTCCAGTCATCTGTGTTGTTATTCTTAAATTTCGATTCCATTCCTTCTTAAATGTTACTGTTTCCAGTGATGGAGAGCCATCACTGCTCTCCAGAGACCTCTGTTGCTTTCCACTGCTTTTTCTACCCTTTGTCAGCTACTCAATGTTACATTACCAGATACACTTAAGTGTCATTCAGTGTGGCTACATATTTGTATTTTTTACTTACCATTTTAATGCATCTTTCCATGCATTAAAATCATGGTCCATGATTTATTATGATAGAAGCATGATAAACATTGAATATACAACTTTTAACTAACATCAGAACCTCTAGGTTATTTCTACTTTCAGTATTGAAAACAGAACCGTCACTCATGTACTTTTGTCCTTGGGGTAGGGGGGAAGAAAACCTTCCTTTTTAAATGTCACTTTTACTTTATCCACTTAATGTTATCCCATTCTACAGATAATACAGTACTAATAAAAATAACTCAGTAACAATCCTATCAAGATCGTAGGTACTCTGCTCTATCCTTATACATACAATGGGATGGTAACAGGCTGTACGTCCAACTTTTGTTGTGAAGGACTTAAAACATTGCCTAACAAGCACTCTGTAATCATCATCTACAGGGAAGAGGTAAATTCAGTTACTTTACCTGCCAAACTCAATCACCTTCTATTAACTTCTCAGTTCCATGGTTGAAGGTGAATCTAAATGACAGGTGAAAGTCGGGGGGGGAAAGTGGCTAATTCAAGAGGAATTCTACTCATCAATGATGAGTATACCAGCAAATGAATATCCATACCTCACAAAGGTAGATTTTTGACAGAAATTATAAATAGCTGTATTTGAGAACATACTATGAGAAATAGAAAAAGGATGCTTTCAAGAAGAGCAAGAAAAGACACCATCATCTAGTGTCATCTTTATGGCTTTAGATTACAGGAGTAGACAATGTTTTATTGCTGTCTATCCTTCATAAAACTAAAGCAACAATAAAAAATATCCAAGTTCCTTTTTCTCCAATATTCTCACAATCCACATGACACTGTTTACATGATTCTCTATTTCTCCAAATGTCTACTTCATAAGCTATTGTAGTCAAAAGCAGCAGGGAGGCTCTAAGAAAATGATTAAGAGCAACTTACATGTTTCTCACTTTCAAGCACAATGTAAGTACACGCAATCAATCAGAAAGGGTTCATTACGTGACAGATATCCCAGTCCCATATAGGAAAGGGTATAATATTTGCATATTACCTACCATATCTTCCTCTGTACTTTCAATCATCTCTAGATGACTTATAATCATCATGATCATTCATGATCTGCTCTGCAGATCATTTTTATACTGTATTGTTTGGGGAATAATGGAAAGAAGAAGACTGTAAATGTTTACTACAGATACATTTAAAAAATATTTTCAATCCACAGTTGATTGATGCAGAAGGCAACTGTATTTTAAGGTTTTTAGTACTGTTCCATTGACACAAACAACAGTTAAAATAAGCATTACAAGTTTAAAAAGTTGTTTACAACTGTACAATGTGTAATACTTTAAAATGTTACTTCTGCCTAAAAGTGCTGTGAACATTTATAATCAATTTTTGGCCTAAACATATTCCTATAATTGAAAAACAGAAACAAAAACAAAAACCTTAGTCACATTATTTGCTTCTGGGAGCAGATGGCTTCTTCCCAGTTCTCAGATTAAATAATGCACATTTGACTAATTATGATATTTAATCAGGATTATCTCACTGCTAAAGTTAATTTCCCAAAAGAATAGCCTAAATATGTTGCTTTATAATTCAATATATCCTAAATCCTAATACTGTCCATATTTACTGAGATTTGTATTATTAATATAAAAATGGCTGTTTTCAAGGAGATGGGAGGGGAGCTATAATAGTTGGAAAAAGCACTAGGAATGTGTACTTAAAGCATAAACAAATGTCTGGAATGTGGACCTTAACTTAGTTACATCTTTTCTCTATCAATTTATGTTAATAAAAGTAAAACTGTATAAAATTTCATATATTGACCAATTATTTTTATTTTTGTACTGAAGGGCATTTCTCTCTCACACTAAATATAATAGAATGATGTTTTGATAGGATAACTTCTACGCAAGATATTCTCTATCTCTGTTTTGTGCTTGAATTCTATAAACCAAAAATTTCAACCGTTTGAGTATCTTAGCA
This sequence comes from Castor canadensis, assembly GCF_047511655.1. Classification (NCBI taxonomy): domain Eukaryota; kingdom Metazoa; phylum Chordata; class Mammalia; order Rodentia; family Castoridae; genus Castor; species Castor canadensis. Next base: position 89,863,769 of record NC_133394.1, read on the forward strand.
AAATGCATTTTAATTGGTGATACTGATGCATATTTATTAATTTATGCAGTGAATTAAATACAAATGGCAGGGTTGTCCAGTGGCTTTAAGTGGTAGAACACCCACTCAACAAGTCTATGTATGAGGCCCTGAGTTCAAAAGCAATACCACCAAAAAAATAAACAAGGCTAAATATAAATGACATGCAAAAATCTATGTGATCAACTAGTATTTAAGCAAATCTTTCCAAAAGGGTTAATGAATTGAGAGTTATTATTTCAAGTGCTGGTCCCCAAATAATAAGTAGACAGTAAGTTAAAACCTATCATTAAGTAGATTTTTAATGAAAAATTCAAAATAGTGAATATATTAACATATTACACATGAAAGTAAGAAAAATATGAAATAAAATTTTCTTTAAGGTAGCTCAAGTATCAACTAAAAATATTTTTCTACTTTTAAATAAGAACAAAGATTCAATATTGTGGATTCAGTTACGGCCTCTAGACTTTCAGAGCCTCAACTAAAATCACAGCCTTTCACAACTGCAAGAAACTTCGTATGTATTAACTGATAATGGTCTACGCTTTTTTTTTTTTTTTTTGGCAGAATTGGGGTGGAACTAAGGACTCCATGCTTGCTGGGCAGTCACAGTAGGCACAAGCCATGCTTCCAGCCCAAGAACTGAGATGTTTCACACAAATTTCACCTCTACTTCTGAATAGAAACACGTGGGCCTGACTGCAGGTTGCAACATCTAGTTCCGTGCTCTTTGAATTCCTTACTTCTGCTGGATGCCACTATCTGCACTTACGATTTGATTCCAAGAAACAAAGTTTATTCAGAGCTAAAGCCTGAGAAAAAGGTGAGTGACTAACATTAACAATACAGATCTGGGTGAATTACTAAGAGCACTAATGATAGTTTACAAAGTCTTAAATTCTCTTGTGTAGCTTATGAACTCTCTTGCAGGGAAATTCTAATTTACAGTACTACAAAAAATGTGAGTCAAGAGCACTAGTGTATTTTTGTACAAACATTCTGCTGATTAAAAATATTTACATTGCTTTACTTTACATACCTCATAAATTATGAAACACTGGTCACCCTAAGGGGAGGGCATGCACGGGAAGGGTTGAGTAAAAGAAGGAAACTAAGAACTTGAATATGGGTGATACACTCTCTATGTAAGAATGAATGTAGAAATCTTAAACCAGCTGAAGCCACCACAAGAAAGGGTAGAATGTAGATAATTAGGGGAGATAAATCAATTGGAGGTATAACACATCTATGCATGGAAATATCATAAGGAAACTTCCGTGTAGCCATCTTTATCTCAAACTAGCAAAAAATCATGTTTTTCTTTTTAGCTTTTCTCTTTTCTGCAAAATCTGAGAACAGAAACCCTCCCCACAGGGAAGGGCTGGCGCCAATGGGAAGGGGGAAATGGTGGGAAAAAGGGGGTAGGAGAGTGAATATGGTGCAAAAAATGTGTACACATGCATGTAAATGCAAAAATGATACCTACTGAAACTGTTCTATGAATTGGAGGAGGACAGATAAAGGGGAATGGCAGTGGGAGGGGGGTAATTCAAGTATGATATATTTGATACATTGTAAGAACCTATGTAAATGCCACACTGTACCCCCACTAGACACAATAAAGGGGGTAAAAAAATTGCAAGTTATTCAAAGCTAGTAACAGAATGCCACAATTATTTAGTAATCTCAGTATAGTCACAAGTATTTACTAAACAAGTAAAACAACCATTTTGGTAACTATCTAGTAAAATATGTAACATACTTCTCCTTCCTTCATTAGCAGAGGATACTAAATGAAAGTGCCCTGGATGATCTGTGTTTATTATTTGCATTGCTTAGTGTATCCGTAAAATAGGAATAACAATGGTGCCTGCTTCATAAATCTGTAGCAGGGACTAAAATGAAAATTAATGTAATGTGTAACAATACTGATATGCTGTAGGTACTTAGTAAAAGGCTATTGTATTACACCATTATCTCATAGACTATATATCCGTGTGTACTAAGAAATGAGCCAGAGGATTAAGGAAGTAATATACTCAAGTGTACAAATGTAGTACACAATTTCTCTCATCACTATTGGGCTCCCACAATATTAGGGTAAAAATGCTCTTCTAAGGTTTACTATGATCTTCCATAGAGCTTTTCTCTCTTCCACATTCCTTTAGCATCCTTTTTACAAAACCATGCCTGAGAAATAAAAAAATACTAATAGTACAGGCAATGTATTGTTTCCATTTCAACAAATAGTACTTTTGCTGAACCTTGTAAGTATCTATTTAAGAGTATTTTACACACTGTAGGCTATGTTCCAGAAATAAGTATTTTATTAAAAAATACTCAAACTTACAAAATCATGACAATAAAACATTCAAATATGGCTTAGTTTCCTCATCTATAAAATAAGCTAAGCGTTAAACAGTCACCTTATTTAAAATGGAAGTTCATTAAGTATTGGTGGATGTATGAGAAATTATATTCCTAAAGTATTATTTATAGTGTATTCACTCAGAAAGGTATTGTATGGCATTGAAAGATGAATAAAACAGTACCTGACTTCAAGAAGCTTATTTATTTAACAGCTCTGAAACAACTGTGTTCATCTATGCATTCAGAAACCCACATGCTAGTCTTGATACTTACTACTGATCTGAAAAATGAATGACTAAGATAAAAACTACAGGCCAATCCTGAAAAACAAGCTTAGGTCACCAAATGGGTACAAGAACATAAATTCACCAAATGACTATAAGAACATTAATTCACCTATTCTGTGTTTGTGAGTTTTCATAAAGACAATTTCTAGGTATTCAAATTTCAAAGACTTCATAGTCTTGCGCAATCCAAAGGAGGACTCCCATATTTATAATCAATACCTAAAATTACATTTCTTTGGCTAGATTTTTATATATTTGTTACAGTATTCTGTTAAACCTCACTAAAAAGAGTAAGATCCTAGTGAATGCTATACTTTTAAATAAGTATGGCAAAATATAAATAAACTGTCATAAACTATACAAAAAAATTAAAAATATTTAAAAATACACACTGTGGGGAGAGAAGCATGGGTGCCTCATATGACTCACATCACTCTTCTAACCAGGTTTCCATTTAGAAGGCAGTTGTCCTTTAGATATAAAACAGGTGGTACACTTTTAATCATATAAGAAGCTTCCAGTGCCAAGGAAATTTTGTTTTGATGTTCTTTTCTTTGCTATCAGATTATACAGGATAAATGGCTTGAAACTGCTATTGTACATGCCTTCTGTTGTTTCATCATTTAGGGCAGAAGAGAGGAGCTGAGACTTTAAAGCTCACATTGAATTGGGAGCATACTGCCTGCTATCATTTCCTAGCAATTTATCATGTTAGGCATAAGGATTAGTGGATTAGGAAAAGGTTTTATCAAAATCTGTACTATTTCTCTGAAGGTAGGCCAAATGACTGGGTTTATATGTAAGAAAAGAATCATACTAGCTGTAAAGAACATTTCCCAACCAGACTAAAAATGCAGTAAAACTCACATTTATGTTCTGGTACTCATAGATTTCTATTTAAAATGAATTACTTAGCACAGAAGTTATAATCAGAGCCATATTCCTACTCATAATTAGAATCAGAGCTGTATTCCTACTTATAAACTATGTGACCTTAAGCAAGTCACCAGCCTCTTCTGATCCTCAGTTTCCACTATATGAAAACAGTAGAATTCAGTATATTTGTGTAAGTATTATTCCTACCATCTTAAAATAGAAAAAAAATCTTATTTTTATTTTTCATTCTATTATTGTTGTACTGGGGATACATTGTGACATTTACAAAAGTTCTTACAATATATCATAGTTAAATTCACCCCCCCATCATTCACCCTTTACCCCTTCTGAAATAGAAAAATTCTTGACCAGAATTTCACAAAAGAATCTAAAGGAATAAACTATACAACTCAATCATGACCTGTAAAAATGGCCAGCATTTGGTCCTAAATCTCATTGACCCTAAACCAAACTTAAGAATGAAATGTAATATAAGAAATCTAAAACCATCAATGACCTAATGTGACCTATATGTCAATAAAACACTTCAAATGTAATTTTAGAATTTCATGAAACCTTTGTATGCTCTCAGAAATTATGGGTGATTACTGAAACTGGGCTATCCCATAGTGTAATATAATTCATGGAGCCATACATCCTATGTTAGTATGCAAATTAGCTATGAAACAATGCCCCACGAAAAATAAGAGAATGTGGGTTTCTAGTAGGGAATGAATACTTTTTGCCTTTTTTAAGACAGGGTACCACTATGCAGCCAAGGCTAGCCACTAACTTTTGATCATCCTCCATCAGTCTCCCAGGTGCTGGGATTACTGATGTGCACCATCATGCCCAGCTGAATTCTATGCTATTAATACGGGTTTTTGGAGTTAGGGATATAGTTTGATCAGTGGCTCACCAAGCCCAATATCCCATCTTTGATGGTGATACCAGGACCATTGGTTGTGAAGAAAATGAATGGCATTTGTAACCTTTATTACAAAAAAAAACTTAGGTTATAGATTCATTTAGGGCAAAGGGGGGTAAATTAAAAGCATACTATTACTGCAACTAATTAAAAACTGTATAAAAATTAACAGTATATGTATATTATGAGTATAATATATGTGTATTATGGGTATAATATTATTATGGTCTTTTGCTACATAAAATTTTTGAATGGTGTTAAGATATTCCTTAAAAATAGACCTGAGTTAAATCCCTATCCACATCCTAGCTTCCATTAATAAATCTACTAATTGTACTACTCATTTTTAACAACCAAGTCTTTTACTTTTATTTTATTATTTTAAATAAGAGGATCAAGGATAAATGTAGTGGTACATGTCTAATAATCCCAACACTCGGGAAGTGGTGGTAGGAGGACAGTAAACTTAAGACCAGCCTTGACTACAAAGCAATTTTTTTTTAAAAAAAGCCATTTCTAATCTCTGGGATTTCAAACTTCAGTCAAAACACTTTTCAGAACTTGTGAGATAATAGAAAAATTTTGAACTGAATGATAAACACAGCATATTAAAATGTCTGGGCTGATAGCTAAAATAGTTCTTACATCTATAATTTAAATATCTACAATGTAAAAACATTCAGTCTAGAATTAGAGGGGTGGGGAAGGAAGAGAAATCAGCATAGAATCAAGTCTAATGAAATAACTACCTAAAAATAAAAACTATAACTTAAATCAATGAATTAACAGGGTGGATAAAGTCAGAAGCTCATCCATTTAAAAGATTAATACAATTATCTAAGGAAGACTGATGAAGTCAAAGGGGGAAAACATAAATTATTACTATTAGGAAAAAAGGAAGAAATATCAAGACATACCCTCAAGATTTTAAAAGAATGATACAATAATATCATGAATTATTATAATTATAATACATTCAGTATCTCAGATGAAAAACACAATTTCAAATTTTACATTGGAAAAATTGTACATCTAAATACCCTTTCTCAGAGGGGGCAAATTCAAGTATGATATATATTGTAAGAACATCTGTAAATGCCACAATGTGCCCCCAGCACAATAATAAAATATAACTCTGAAATAAAAATCTGACAAAGACTACAAGGAATGAAGTCCAAATTCCAATATTCTTTATGAATTAAAAATCCTTTAAATAAAAAACTGAAACCAGCAATAAATATTTTTGAATGTGACAGGTCAAGTACAGTATATCCAAGAAATTGAAGGCTAGTCTGGCATCCTCTTAAGGGAAGGGGTGAGGATAGGGAAGAGAAAGAGAAAGGGGTGTGGGAAAGACCAAAAGTCACGTTTTCTCTCAAATGTGCAATATAGACCCAATACAAATACAAACAATACTATGAAAAACAGGTCACACTAAGGGGAGGTCACATACAAGAGAGGGAGGGTAAAAGAACGAAGTTAAGAAGGTGAATACAGTTGATGTACTCTCTATACAAGAATGAATATAGAATTTTTAAACCTTTTGAAACCACCTTAAGAAGGGAACTAAGGTACCAAGAAGAAAAATAGAGGAGATAAACCAATTCTGTCTATAATACAAATATATATATATATATATATGTATACATATTTATATGTATATATATTTTTATATATATACATGGAAATATCAAAAGGAAACTCCCTGTGTAGCTATCTTAAACAAACAAGAATGTCTCTTTTCTTTTTTTTACAAAATCAGAGAACAGGAGGGTGGAACAGGTCCAGGGAAAGGAGAGAATGCTATCAGGGGGAGGTGGATGGTACCACTGAGAGAGGGAAGGAGGTGGGGAAAGGCCATGGGAGGGTAGTGCAAATACTGTGTACATATGTATGTAAAAGAAAAATGTTAGCTGCTGAAACTACTCCAGGAATGAGGGGGAAGAGGGATAAAGGAGAATGGTGGGGGAGTGAATTCAAGATGATATATTTAATATATTTTAAGAACTTTGTAAATGGCACAATGTATCCCCACCCAGCATACCAATTTTAAAAAAGGAATTTTTTTCTTCCACTCTTCCCTAAAACTTCAATTATTTCACTACTAGAGGAAAAATGAATGTCCCCTGATGTTCTATATTTATCTAAAATTATATATGACAATGCATTTCTAAGCTTTATGATATGTAAGTCGATAGCAATACATTTTCATTTTTTTACCCTCAAAAAGCTTCAAATCTAACAGATAATTACATATACACAAAGTGAAACAAGATAACAGCAGCAACCAAGCTCAAATTTGTCAGCATATTGCTTTAATTACAGAATCCCTAAATCAACCTCAAGATAAATATATCCAGGGAAAAGACCAACTGTTGAGGTTTATTCCAGTTCCTAATTGTGCTGTTCATTTTCTCAGCATACTTTCAGAAGCTATTAAAGAACAGATAAGTAAGATATAAGGCAACCTGGCATAGATACATGGCAACTAACTCCGCCTAGAATACATAAAAGAGCTAATACTGAAACTGCTTTCTGCATAAATACATGAGTACTAACATTAAGTACTAACATTCTTGAAAAGATTATTTTGAGACATTATAATTAAAGAAAAATAACACCCTTGTGACTCAGGATATTAGGGGTGTGAGGACTGCATTTACACAGATTATGTAAATACACACAGCTATCTATCCCAGTTAAGAATGTCCCATTTGGCTGGGGGCATGGCTCAAGTAGTAGAGTACCAGCCTGGCAAGCACAAGGCTTTGAGTTCAAACCCCAGTACTGAAAAAATAAGTCATGTTATCCATGTAAAAGACAATGTTAAGGTAGCAAGCAGAAAATGGTAAAAATGTGGACTTTTTTCAATGGTAAAATGTGCTGTATGGAGTGTCACAGCAATTAGAAACAATCTTGAATATTGTTCTGTGTCAGATAAATCTGAATGTTAAAAAGCTGTATGTACCCATTAGAAATCCTGAATACACAATTCATATTTTGGTTGTACATTCCTAAATTCTTCTTTTGTTGTTATTCTTGCAAGTACTCTTTAAATGGCAGTGAATGTTACTATGTAACTTGCCTGAGTGAGAAATAAAAGGAACAGAGTCAAAGAATATGGCTGACAGTTATCTTGACTATATTAAACTAAAACTTTACCTTCTAACGAAGCATTATTTCTTCTAATGTATTTTCCTGTATGTTTTTTCTATGATCATAATACACAAAAATTTATACATACCAAAGTGAAATCCTGTTACATCCAAGTATCTTTCAAGTGTTAATGGGGCAATTGCTTTGGCATTATTATTAAAAGTATTTTTAAATAGTGAATAATACCAGCATTTAAATTCTGAATTGAAATCAAAAGGCGAGCGTAATAAGAAAAGAGCAGGTAAAACAAAATGTTCTGAATACAAACTCATTAATACCTTTTAAATGCATCTATAAGACAGCATGCATAAACTAGGAAAATACAGATATTTAAAGCAAAAGCTAAACATAAAAATATCTTGAAATGTATTTTAAATATATAAGGGAGACATTTTCATAGCATGGTTTTTTAAAAATAGTGTCCAATAATAAAGTTATGTAAATCAGCATTTTTCTATGTTGGCAAAAGAACAATTGAATAACCCAATGGGTTGAACATTAGAAAAATTAGGAGGCTAGAGGTTAAAATAATTGTCTTTTCTACTTTCTGTAACTACTTCCACTTTCTATCAATAAGGTTTTGTTGTGTTGTTCTTGTATTTTTTAATGATAGTGATGTTACGTATGTAACTTGCCTGAGTGAGAAATGAAAGGAACAGAACCAAAAGGATCCTCTGGAGGATGATTATGTGGAGCAGAAAGTGGGTTTACATTCTTATCTGAGGATGCTCTCTCCTCCAGCCTGTCTGCAAAAATAAGATGAAAAAAATAAAATAAAATAAAATAAAAGATGGTCTTTAAATCAAAAGTGACACACACAATAAATCAAAGAAAAAATTACACAAAGCAAGTCTTTTTAAAAAATGCTAGATTTAGAGTTCTATTATTACACGTATCGAGACAGCCTGCATTTAACACATATTTGTTGCTACAAAGGCAGGTTTAATAGTACAATCAGTGCTAGGTTTCACTAAATATGGTTAAACTAATGTTAGCCTAATTCATTTCAATACTAATAGTCCACAACTTATAACATTCTACACTGAATTTTAAACACTGCTTACTAAATAGAGACATATTTTAGCAGATTTTCTCCAAAAATACACAGAAAAAATATTGCAAATGGTCATTCATCTATTGAATAGATAAATCCTGTCTCTCAATAGCAATAAAGAGTAATTTACTATATTTTACTTTATCTCTTCTTTTATTTTATATTATTATCAATCCCTCACAGATGACAGAAAGTTTAAATATTTATCCAACAAATATCTGAGCATTTCATATGTATCAAGCAATGTTCTAAGCAACTGGCACAAAAGATGAAATGAAACAAAGACCACTACCCTATGTACTTTATATGCTGATGTGAAAAATAAGCAATGGCTTATTTTAAGAAATGTATACAGAATAGGCTAAGGGTATGTTTCAAACTGGTGAAGCACTTGCATGGCATGTGTAAGGCCCTGGGTTCATTCCCCAGCAACACACACACACACACACACACAATATAGCACAGGATAAATCAAATTAAGAGAGTGGACAGTACAGAGTGATTCTAACAGTTACTATGTGCGAAAAGGCTTTAAAGAAGCCAGGGATGGATACCTGTGAAAGAACACAGGAGAGGAAGGGCTGGGGCAGAGTGAAGGCAGGAGCAGGCCTGGGGTGTCTGAGGAAGAGGTGATATGTCTTAATTCCCTAGTAATGGTATTTCCCTGCTCTTAAACTCTCCACACAGTAGATAGACGCATCAACTGAGAACTTCCTGGTGTTTTTACAGGATGTCTCTTTCCTCTGACTCTTAGCAATCAAAATTATACTATTTGAGACTAATTCTCCAAGATATTTTAGGCAGTCCCGGGACTAGACCTTTAGTCCATAGCCATTCGAAGAAATGCAATTCAAGTTTCAGCCTGGTCTGTTTTCAAGAATGCACTGGGTGAATACTGTTGTGTTCAATTTAATTTGCAGGAATGCAGGAAGACGAGGAGGAATCCAAATAGAATCAGAACTCCTAAAAATAACTCGTAACTTCAGAATGAAGCAAAAAGTGCCAAGGTAAAGCAGCATCCCCTATAGCAATTCTTCACAAAGAAGATTGGAATGTGCATTCCAGTCACCTGAAAATTTGTTAAAATGCAGATTCTGGTTCCATGAGTGTGGGGTGGGTCCTGAAACTCTGCACTTCAACAAGCTCCAGGGTGGTATCTGGTCCAAGGAGTACATGCTTGAGAAGGCAAGACTATGGAATATATAATACCCTGAGTATAATTATTCACATGGACAACTAATTTTTAAAAAGCCTTTAGAATAATGAATACAATTACCAGTTTTTATAGCTAAGATAAATTTCCACATGAAATTTTGGGTTGTTTAAAAATTAACTTAAAATTTTATTGAAACACTAGTATTTTGTTGAGGTACTCATAGTGAGTTGCAGAAAACATCTGGCCAATTGATTTTGTTTCGTTGTTTTGTTGGTGATACTGGAGCTTGAACTCAGGACCTTGCTAGGCTTCCTAGGCAAGTGCTGTACCACTTGAGTCGTTCCACCAGCTGACAACTGATTTTGAAGCAACAAAAAAAGATTCTAAAGTTAAGTACTACTTTTCAAATCCAATACTGAACTGGGTATCAATGAAAACTTATTTTAGGTATTTTCCTGTATACTTAATTCAGGAAATTGGTAACAATTGCACCATGAAATTTTTTTTCATACTTCATTGCCAAAACACCTATCAAGGAGAAACTAGTGTAATACCATTTTTCTGAAAAAGTAACATTGGAAATGAATTTATATAATGAAGGTTCCTGTCTTATTGTGGTAGAAAGCCATGCTGAGACTTTAAGAACCACTCCAAGATTTGCTGAATCCTAGAGATCCCCTACGAATACCTATTTTGTCAGGCTCTGAATTCTCTTTGAGTAATGAAATTCAAGGGATTATGCCTTGCTTCAAAGTCCTCCTAGGACCTCCCCTGCCCCATCCTTCCTCATCTCCTAGATTCTGCTATATAAAAAAGGATAAAGAAAAATAGGGGGTGGGAAGGAACAAATGGGAGACCCTTAACTCAAGAGTGATAACTACAGCATGGCAATATCTAAGAGCCTTCATTCTTAAAAATCAAGACTTAAAGAGTATGAAGGTTGTAATGTTTTATGGAAAGAAGTCTGGTCCTAAACAGCTGTATCAAAATTGCCATGAGTCCTGTACTGTGGGCACTACCACAGACTTAAGAATCAGAATATCTACATTAAGAACTTGAGAATCTGCATGTCAATGTAGTCTACAAATTTATTAACCCTACTACACCAATGTTTCCCAGCATATAAAACTGTTAAATTACTACAAGGCTCTTTGAATCCTTACATACTTGGTATAGTGTCTCCATTGACCTACAGTAAATTTATCATGAATGTATAAACAGCACTGTGCAGTTGTGACAAGCGTATAAACAATATGATGATGGGATAAGCTAATTTTTATGCACGGTTTCCAGAATTAAAAATATGGGAGATGCTGTTCTATGCAAAGTTCATTTATCCAATTATTGTAAAACACAAATCAGAATAAATTATAATAAAATGAACCATGTTTAAATCAAAACAAAGAATCAGTTTTAATAGAATATTTTAAAATATTTAGATTTCTAAAAATTAAAGGATAATCTGGGTCCCAGGACACAAAATACAAAATAAATACCAATTTTTTAAACAATCAACTATCTATAAATAAAATGGTTATGAGAAGTTCCATTTCAGATACATAAATACATCTCCCCACCCCTAGCGTAGTTAGGTACCATTTTTAAATGATTGGTTTTCTTCAGATTAGGTAAAAGCTTGAAGTTGATCTGTCAAATATAAGAAACTTACCTTCCTCCTGCCTTCCCAAAAAATTCATGTTGGCAAACAAAGACAGCACCTTTTCAAGAATTTTAATTGATATAGATATCACAAATCCTATAATCAAAGTATATCCCAATCACCATAAAATTAAAATACTCTAAAAAGTTAATTCTGCTGGCTATATGGATAGTGGCTTAAAAGGCCAAAACATTAATAAATAAGGTTTTAGAAAGCAGTCTTCATCTGATACCCTTAAAACTGTCCTAATATGCACTGAAGGTACACTGATATGTCTGAATGAACTATAAAAGGTGAGAGTTAATGTTTTACAATTATAGATTCAGAAATTTATATCTATTTTATTCTGTGGCTTCATAAATAAAACAACATATTCAGTAGAAATGCAAATCAACCATAGTTGTTAATATCTTCTATTATTCCTTTTAGTTATTTTGATGAAAAAATTTTAAACAGAAACAAACAACAAATCCATCATCAACAAAAAAGATTACATTATTATTCTTAATTAACATTTGGAACCTTACAACTATTTGGACAAATGCATATTGAAAATTTCTCCTCAAACTCCTTGCATTCTAATTACATATTAAATACTATGACAATTAAATTTCTAAACTTTACATAACTAAATCAGGATGTTTTGGTACAAAATGACAAAGACAAGCTTAAATTTAAAAAAATTATTGAGACAAGCATTATTACTAATGCTTAATCTTGATTTAATGTATTGGTCTTAAATTTAAGAATCAACTGTTTTCCTAAAGATCACTTTAAAAGTTGCCAGTAATTACTAATATTTTAGAATTCTAACATGTCAAAATATTGTGATTTTAAAATTACATTCTACATAACACACACAAGTAATACATTTCCTAGAGGACAGTCCTTTTTCCTTTTTTCTAAAGAAATAACCACGTATTATTTTAAAAGAAAGACTTCAAATGACACTGTATTATTTTGCCTGAAATTGCTTTGCAACTATTACCTCATTATATGTAAAATGTCCATATTCTGAAGGACCACATAAACATTTTCAGTCTCTCACTGAAAAGCATTTCATAAACCAAATATAAATTATTTTAGAAATAACTTTGGAAAAATATTAATAAGTACCCAAAAAAGTACAAATATTCTATTTGACATTTCAATATTCTACTTGACATTTCAAATATGTTAATTTATTTCTTCATTTTGGATAAAGTTTTTGGGAAAGCAGAACCAATCAGTAATGACCAATCATCAATTTTCACTGCATAGTTGGTCTTCTACTGGAATTCTTAAGGTTCTGGAAGAGGTCTTTTGTCTATCAGTATAATTTAAACCTTATCAAATAGGTCAAATATTAGCTACATTATTACTTGTACATAAAGTGATACTAATAATGACTGAATATTACAGCTAAGTAAAACTATGGGAAGAAATATTTCTTGACTGTATTCTACAATGACTATTAAATATTAAGGGAAAAAAACTGTTCCTTTACTGTGACATGTTTGCCCACAAAAGTAATTTGATTTTTAGTTCATCAGCTGAGGAACCTTTATTTAAATATAATTTTAAAACATCAGCTAACCATCAAAAACCTCTTAAGTCAGATCTTAAAGACCTACCTACACTGATGGCAAGAAAAGAGAAAGTGACATATATTTCCTAAGTGTCCAAGACTCTTTAAAGACATCAGTTCATTTAGTTCTCCTGACAACATACTGAGGTAAGCATAAACTGGAAACTCATTTCCAGTTTATACAGAAGGAAATGAGTCTGCCAGCAGCTGAGTGACTTTCCTGAGATTACAATCTATTTAAATGCCATCACCAGACACCAGAATTCATGTTTTCTGATAACTACGTGCTGAATTAAGTACAAAGGCCTATGTGATTTTAGTAGCTCAGGGCTCATCTAGATGGTTTTGCAAATAGCAGTCAGACCGACTCTGACTTTCAGATAAAGTTCTTTCTATATATTCATTTGGAAGCTAGTATCTTTCTATAATGAATATTGCAATGAGTGTGAACTTTCTTTGGCATACAAATGTGTACCATCAGAAAATTATACCTATTATCTAACCTTGAAGTTTGAAAATAAATACCTGGCTCAAAATTTTATAGGATAGACCTAATTTTTATGAAGTCATACATGTAGACATATTCATACACCACTAGTGCATATGCCAAATAAACTTACATGTCATTACAAATTCGAAGGAGCTTAGAAAAATCACATTTTAAAAGGTACAAAATAATGAGAATCCTTTACCTATTCTAAGTTGATCCCCCAAGAAGTAAAGATACTAAGCAAACCCTTGAGAAAACACATTAAAATTAACACCATTTGCTTTTAAAATAACCTTACAAACTATGATTTGTCTACTCTCTGTATCTCCCACTATTGTCCCTCCAAAAGAAAGAGATACTTTTTCCTTTTTTAAAAACCTTGCTTTTGGGGCTACCTAACATAAATTCTAGGAAAAATGCCAAACAAAAGAGTTGCAGTTTAAAAAAAGCATAATCTTTTTAATAGGATGTAAGATTGGTTTTTACCAAAATTAACATGCCTTTAAGGGCTCAGAACTCATTTTTGTATCTTCATTAAATCATAAATTTGATTTTCATAATACATAACCACCAATATGTAAAATACAAGTTTAAATCCCACACAACTATCCTTACATGAATGCATTTATAAATTTTACATAAAATATATACCAATTCAAAACAAAGCATTTTATTAAAGTTACCTAAATAAAATAGAAGTAGAAAATGGGAGCTATTAGGACCTTCTTTTCACATGCAAAAGAGGAAAACATACTCTGTGTGTGTATGTGTGTGTGTGTGTGTGTGTGTGTGTGTGTGAGAAAGAGAGAGAGAGATATCTACACATACACATATATACCCAAGTCTCAGAAACCTGAAAATTATCTACATACTCTAGAAGTGACTTTTTGTTACTACTTTATAAAGCTTTCTCAAAACATCCCACATCCCTCTTCCACAAAAAGAACATTCCTAAAATATGTATGTTGAGGCTTGACATATGTATTAGGTAGTTTGAGAAAAGGCAATGAAGTAAAAACATTGAGATATCTGATTTAAAGTGGAAAAATTTATTTAACTTTTTTCATGTCAGGACAACAAAGCAGCCCTTTTGTATCACCATTCATTAAAAGAGCATTACAAAACATTAACATAATGTAGTAGCCCATGTTTTCTTTCAGGCATTTTCAAAGGGCATCTCAGACCCACAATATTTTCTATCAAGTGTGCAAGAAAACAGCTGCAAAAATGATTGTAAGGCAAGATGCTACTGTCTCCCTTTTTATTTGAACATTAATTTTCCACATTTTAAAAATATTCTGAATTTAACATTCATAGATACGCAGTATTTAAGTGTTAAGATATCAGCATAATATCAGTAACCTTGGGTTTAACAGCTACTATCAAGCAATTAATTTCTAATGCACACAACATAGTTTGATAGTATATATGAAAAAATATGGCCTGAATTTTGCCCTCAAATGCACAAAAGAATTTTCTATACATCACCTCAAAACAGTCTTTGGCCTTGCTGAATAATTATAGAGCTGTTATTTTACTGTGAAGCAAAATAAGCCTTCAAGTGTCCCTTACTTGATCTTAGAAGGTCAAATTCTCTGTCCAATAGTTCCTCTTCTGTTAACTTGGAGAAATTATCTTCTCCAAAAGGATTCCACCCTGACATATCAGGTGGGTTACTGATGTTCTTCTGATTCGTAAAATTTGCAACTGCCTCTTTCTCAGCCACTGATCTATTATAATAATTGAAGGGAAAAAAGAAGGAAGAAAACAAAAACATTAGAATTAAGGAAACTTTTTAGTACTCCAGCTCACACTTTATAAATGCTTAGAAAAAGCAGACCTTTTTATTACAGCAGAGATGGCAGATATAAGGTATGGGATGGAACACAGGATCAGAACTGCCTCCATAACCACCTACGTAAGTACACTGACTGTGTTCCTTAACTCTTCTGTGCCCCCTTCTGTGCCCCAACTTCCTCATCTGTAAGAAAGGGGTGACATTATCTACCTCATAGGTGAGTGAATGATTTAATATGTACAAAACAAGAACAATGTCTGGTTAGGAAAAAATCAAGCACTCAATAAATATTATTCTCACAGTGAACAAGTCTTTAAGTGAAAACCAGTTACCCTACCAAACAGCATCACTCCAAAATCACTACTGAACACTGTACAGTGATCATATGTCCTTATTATATGGAAACACCTTTCAAAAAGACATTCTCTACTTATGGCTATCAACAAAATATGAACTGCTAGGATTACTTTATGAATTAAATAAAATTAAATGAGCATTATTTTGTGTGTATATATATATATATAATAATTCATGGTGTTTAAAAATATCTATAGTTTGGAGCCTGAGACCACTGGTTTTATGGAAATTTCCTGTAGGTATCTTGGCTGTTAAGGGAAGATATGAGTCTAGCTGGTGGAGTGGCCAAGTGGTAGAGTGCCTGTCTAGCAAGCTTAAGGCCCCAAGTTCAAACTCTAGCACTGAAAAAAAAAAAAAGAAAGAAAAAGTTAAGATATGATTCTAACGACTTCTTAACCCAAGGGAGATACCTCTCCCTCAACCCAGCCTGGAAGCACAGCACATCACTGCGTAGGAATAGGAATGAAGCAATGTAACAAAGGTGTCAAGCTCCTTTCAGAATTCAGAACCAGATATACTGTAACATTGATAATGGAGGGAGAATCTCTACATTGAAAGAAGTATCTCAGTTTTACAAGCCTTGACTCATTCGTTTAAATTCACTTTTTCCTTGGCAACTAATTGTCATTGCCTCCATGTATGTACCAAAAGAGAAAAAGAGGGCAAAAAAAGTCCATTTAGCCCCTAGTCCAAGCCCTGTGGTATATATCGGCCAAAAATAGAATGTTTAAATAATTACTGAAGGCTAGAATATAAAAGAGGAAAAGTGATTTACTTATAAGTAAATAGATTTGCTTAAAAAACAGAACTTAAGTACTGTTAAGGCTTAAATCTGCCTCCATGTAATTGCAAAACTGTTTTCAAGGACCTTCAGAGTCCTATCAGACAGGCAAAACTCTTTAAGAGCTGAGGATGTAGCACAGTGGCAAAGCACTTGTCTAGAATGCACAAGACCCTTGATTCAATCTCAAGCTTGATTCTTTGATACTCCTCCCTGCAAAGGATGAAACCTAATTCTATACTTTATCATTTCCTGACTTTAGTGAGAATATTTTCTTTTGTCTACATTTTAATAAATTAACAGCAATACTATAAATAATAAAATCATCTTAAACAAATTAGAGGCACTAAAATGTAAACTATGAAATGTAGAAAGTAATTTAATAAATCTGCAAAAAAAGACATCTAAAAATAAATTCCCCAATGATAAGGGTGCAGTAATTTTCCTCCTTAAAAATAGGATAGGGGCTAAAGGTACAGCTTTAGGTACATTCTCTACAGTGGTAGAGAATGTGCTTGTCATGCCCAAGGTCCTGGCCTCAATGTCCTAAAGAAAAAAAGAAAGAAATGTATTTCTACTTGATATTGTTTAGTTTTAAGATTCTGATAAGGCTGATGTATTATTAGGTAATAGATTTTTTTTTTTTTTTAGTTTTGATGTTAAGTAGCACCAAAATATTAAATCTACTGTGCTTAGCTGGAAGGTGCAAAAGACATTAAACTGCCTTCTGTGTCAGGACATACGCACGCACACATATATATACTTTGTTGTATTCTAAAAGCCTACCAATTTCTGGAAGTACAGCTGTGACACTGATGACAATGAAGTATGAATTTGAACTCCTGTATGAGAATTCACATTAATGTTACGCAGCATTCATGTTATCTAAACCTTTTTTTTTGGTGGGGGTGGGGTGTGATAGGGCAGCACTAGGATCAAACTCAGGGCGTGGCACATCTTAAACAAGTTCCTTGTCACTGAGATGCATCTCCAGCCCTAAACTTCTGATCAGTCATAAAGAAAGATTTGAGGCACACACAGGTATACAAGGTGCTGGTGTGTTTAACTTGTGGGAAGTACTATAGCACTTGCCTACTCTAATCTCATCACTGGTGGTACTACTAGTGGCAGAATGTGACAGAAGTACTTTTTTCCTAATTTTTACATAACTATTGTAAGTTTTTAAAAAATTGGTTTACCACCAAATTATGTTGCATACCCAAGGGTACGAAATACTGTTTTCAGTATTTGTGAAAGTATATAGGACTTGTTTTACTCCACTCCTATGAAGGTATGCATTAAGGAATAAAGAGAATGGAGCAGAAAAGAAGTGATAATTTGATAGGTGGAAACAAGTATATACTTATCCCCTAGAGATTAGGAATGCACAACCTCCTATAGGAACACTGATCCAGCCATACTGTCTCAGTGCTATTTCACTAAGATTATTATACCTATTTAACATCAGATTATATGTTGAGTAGGATATCTTTTGTAGCGCTTTTAAAAGAGCTCTCTCTGTAAGCAAATATTCTTGTCAATGGGAGATGAGACTTGCCTGTCACTTTAAGTATCTAAGGAATATCTGAGTAGGTGATTAAGAAGTCAAGCAGATTCTCAGAGAGAGAAAGTCAGAACCTTGATTAGAATGTTTATTTCCCACTAATATTCTGCTAAAAATTTCTACTCTCCCACCTTGCTAATTTATCTTTAGTATAAACATTAGAAAACATTACTATGTTGTATTCCAATAGTTAAAATAAACATCCTCTACATATACATTATCTTACCTCTTATAATTGTCCCATTGTATCAGGATAATACATAATAAATTGCCCAAAACTTAATGGCTTAAAACAACAGTAAATATTTATTATCTTACACACTTTCTTTGGGTCAAGAATTTTTTTAGGAGTGGCTTAGCTGAGAGGTTGTGTATACTATGACTGACTCTGCAAAAACTCTGAAGGCTTAGCTGGTACTGAATGATTTGTTTACAAGACACTCCCATGGCTGTGGGCAGAAGGCCTCAGTCCTCCAACACATGAATTTCTAGTTGATACAATAGCCTAATCAGTATCTTATATTAAATATCAAATAAAATACATTATTTTTAATAAGGAAAATTATTTCATTCTTATCATGAGGAACTAATTTTTTCAAATTTTATTAGATTACTACTTGCATTTCATAGTTTATATTTTACTGGATCTAATTTATTTAAATGTATAATATTGCATATTTTAATTTTATTATTATAATAATGATATTTATTAAAGAAAAAGGTGCTAAGAGGGCAAAGATATACTTGTAAATAGATAAACTAATGATAAATAGCAAATACTGATCTTCATTTAAACAAACTTGTCTTAATTCATGCACCCCTATTTTTGCTTCAAGAGAGCAGTTTGTTCAATTGACCCAGGGGTTTTGTTTTTGCCTCCTTTCCTCCTTCTCCCCAATCTATAATCTATCATCAACCCTTCCATGTCTCTAACTCTCTTTCACACAGCGGCTCGGAGAGATTGTATAGGACACTGCATTCTAGAATCATGCTCATGTTGCTGTTTCTCATGCTCAGCTTCCAGCTAATGCTTATAGTCACCATTTCCCAGCTAATATTTCAAATCCTCAAATGCGAATTCTTTTAAATGGCTACTTTCTCCATCAGAAGGTATTCATAATCATTCTTAATTACAACATCTTGAAGTATTTATCAGTATCATTTCTAAGCATGAGAAAATTTGTATCACAGTTCTTCAGTTTAGTGTAATGCTTTCCACATGAATTATTCATAAAAAATAATTCTATTATCAATATTTCTGAGTAGTTAGAATTCACTATTGCCCACCTATGCTATAACAATATGTTTACTGCATATATTAGAACTGTCTAAATTACTCAAACTTTATAAGTAAGCAAATTATTTAAAAGTAATAACATATAAGTAGAAAAGGCTAACTTGTCTACAAGAATTACTTATTTTTAAACTACTTATCGTGGTTTTGTTTCTACTTTAAATTACAAAGAATACCTTTTCATATATGCCAATAATTGCCTTAGCCCTAAATGCTGCTCCATGTTTCTAAGTCCTATCTGCAAATAACTGATGGGAATGGAAGGAAAAATGGGGGGCAGCTCTACAGCAAGATGGACTTCCAATCAATTCAAGAGCCAATTAATGACTCCATTCATCAATTACATCCACTTCTGTAATAATTTCCATTGCATTCACTGGAAAAATACTTGCCTATTGGCATTATAAGAGGATTCCATTACGGTTCCAACCTGAGCTGGAAGTGATGAAGCATAGGAAACTAAGGCTGGTGAGAACTCTCGTGGGGAGGTAAGACAGTCAGGTGATGCCTGCTGTTGAGACTGCTGATGTTGAGATAGCATCTGCTGCTGCAAGAAAGCCTGCTGATACTGCTGCATCTGCAACAAGAGATGGCACTATTCAAATCATTGCTCAATCACTAAAGCAACGTCAGCATCACAACTATTTACTACATTCTTTCCTTTTCACATTTATTGATGAAAAAACCAGAAACCTAGAAAACAATGTGTATTTGAAGGAGTAGCTATTACTAGAAACTACAACAGGATGAATGATATCTGCTTAAGAAATTGTAAAGTGAGAATCACTTGGCCAGATTCAAAAATCTTCCTTTAAATATTTTAAGAATTTAAAAGACAAGAGAAAAACCTAAAGTTACTAGTATGGTGGCTGCTACAAAAAAAGATCAAATTATTCTTTGACCCACATGTGTACCTTCTCTTTTAGGTTTCATTGTTACTCTATTTACTATTTACTAAATGAAAAAGAAATTCAGCAAAAGATCATGGGTAAATAAATCTTTCCTTTATATATTACCGGTCAATTTCAATGCCATATTTGGGTGCCATAGTTCAGCTATCTTTAATAAAGTGCATGTCAATTAACCAACCTGAACTAATTTTGAATTAACATTCAAAATGGTGTTTCTGCAAATTCTAACATTATAATGCACATCCAGAGAACAATCTCTAGAAACTACAAACTTACCATCGTAGGATACTGTGATACAGTAGGTTGCGGCTGATATACTGAATGCATTAAAAACTGCTGTTGAAGTACATGCTGCTGCTGTATTGCATGCTGATACTATAATAAGAGAAAAAACTAATTAAACTACTCATACCTCTCTAATGCCAGGTCCTTTTTCTTTAAGTATTGATCTTACCTTTATAACAATGATTGGTCTAAAGACCAATGCAAATTAGTTATAATCTGTGATTATAACTTATGTATGTCTATAAGAATTGGTTTTTAAGTTATTAAAACATATCAGAAACTCAACTAAAGCAGTATCTAGCATAGTTTAAGGATATATGGAAGAAAAGCTAATACTGAATATTTCATCACATGTTCCTACTTGATGAAGACTCCTGAAGTAACTTCTGACCAGAATCCATTATTACAGTAAATCTCTACTCTTCTCATCTTCCCTCCACAGTGCCTTCTAGCCATCTAGTGGCACCATTACTACCTTCCACTCTGGCTATGAATCAAATTTAGAGAAGAGTAACACTCTTGAGGAGGCTGTCATGCATAGAATTAGTTCAAAATACTTCAGAAAGTGATAAAATGGGCATAACTTTAAATGGTTTGGTGAAGCTAGAAATTTGAAGGCTCTTACGAGGCAAGGGACAGAAAAGAACTTAAGATCACTTTTTCTCCTTTGCCTCCATACCAACCCAGTCAAAAAAATGAAAATAAAAAAGAACACACATGTAAGACACTATTACTTCTGAAAAGACCTTTCCACAATAGCATTATTAGTCTGTGAACTCAAAATGTAACCTCAAGTAAGTAATATTCATCATAAACTGTGATCCTTATTCCTGAATGCCAAACAACTAAAAGAACATTCCTTCCTGCATAAAGCCATGATAGAACCTATTTTCACAGATTATTCTTAAGTATCTCATCAAATACAAGTTAACTACATATTCTTTAATCATCAGGAAACTGAGAAATCTTGAATCTAGCTCATGGTGCCTAAGACAGAATGAAATGTAATAAATTGAGTGGAATTGTTAGAAGAAAGTGAATTCAATGATAATTACTGCATGGATTTTAAAACAGTACTCTCAAATTTAAAGTAACAAAAGAACTACCTGCTGCATATAAGCATCCTGAAGTAGCTGCTGTTGCTGCTGCTGCTGCTGAGGATGATGCTGCTGCAAATGAAGTTGCTGTAATCTCCAATCTCCCTGTTGCAGTTGTTGAAGTACTCTATGCTGCTGTGGCGGCTGCTGAGGGGGCTCCTGACCCAGTAAAATTTCAGGGCTATTTCCAGGTCTCAGTACTCCTAAAACACATTTCCAGAACTTACATGAACATACTAAATATTTCAATAAAATGGATAGATCTCAATAATTATTTGACTAAGGCATTTATTTTACAATAAACTCCCAATTCTCATAGTCTGAAGGAATTATTTACCATAATCATAAATACCCAAGAAACAAAAATTTTATCATCTACAACTCTGAATAAATCATTCCATGTGTCATGCTTCATCTCTCCATGAACACACACCGGCATATTAGTCTGTTTTACATATATCAGCTATATCATGTACTATTATGAGTATATACCTATACCAATAGGATTCTTAGTCTAGAAATTATCATCCTTTAATGTTTAGCTCAATCTCTTATTCTTTCATCTAACAAATTCTACTCAATTTATTACATTTCATTCTGTTTTGCACATATTAATATCTTACATGGCTATTTCCTAACCAGGGACACTGAAGGGATGACTTACTCAACTGTTAGAATGACAAAGAACCTTTTATATCAAAGACACTCACTAAATGCTTGAGTGAATCTATTAATACTGTCTCCTAAATATTTACTTTCAAGTTCCACAATTTTACCCTAGAAAATCCTATGAATAAACTTAAAAAGTAACATTTACACAATATAAAAAAGAGGAGATGCAACACGTTGATACATTATAATGTCTACATTCCTTTCCAATGACTTATCCTAAATTTAAATACAACTAGTGCTATAGTTTAGATGTTTAATGTACCCCAAAGGTCCATATATTGAAGGCTTGGATCCCTCAGCTGACACTACTACTAGGAGGCAGTGGTACCTTTTGGAAATGAAGCCTAGTGGAGATCCTTAGGGCACTGGGGACACATCCTTGAAGGGGACTATGGGACCATGGCCCCTTCCTCCTCCTGTGTTTCCCAGCTGTAACCTCTAAAACTGTGAGCCAGAACCAGAGGTATGACTCGAATGGTAGAGCACCTGCTTTGCAAGCACAAAGCCTGAGTTCAAGCCCCAATCCCACACAAATAAATAAATAAATAACTCTGAGCCAACAAAGTGAACTTTTTCTCTTATTGTCTCAGATTTTTGTTACAGTGATAGAAACCTGACTAAAACAGCTGTTTAATCCTAACGGGAAAAGAAGCGCAAAGAGAGAGATGGGTTCTTTTTTCTCATCAGCATTGTTATCTTCAAACTCTTTCTAATTCTTTGAGCTATAAGAAAAGTGCATGTCTATTTTAGTGAATCTTTTAAAATGTTTATAAAAATATAAAAAGTTAGGCACCTCAACTACACATCTCATAAAGCCTTGTTATCTATCTAGAAAACATGCATGCTGGAGCCCAATCGTAAGCCAAGGACTGTCATGGAATGACTGTGAAGCTCACTCCTCATCTCACAAACAGTGACTTTTCCTTAGTGTTATTAAGCTTAAAGAGCTCCATGATCCTTAAGCCAAAGCTACAGAGCACCAGAGAACCCTCAAACAATATCACGACAATTTTATATGGAAATGATACTTCAAGTAAATCACAAATATTTGTACTTTTATTTCCAATTCTGCAAATGATGAAACTAAGACTTATAGAAGTTAAATGAAACTACGACTTATAGAAGTTAAATGAATTCATCAACAGATTAAGTAAAAAAAAAACAAAACACAGTGAGCACACACACACACAAAGATATAGAGGTGCTGAATACACAATTAAGCTTGATTTAATACATAATGTATATCAAGAGAGACATCACATTCTCTACAAACTTAAGAGAGGATATGGGCTGAAAACTTGAAGGCAATTAACCCATTTGAAAAGGCAAAACTCATTTTTCTCTCCCACTCTATTCTCATCCCCCACAAAATACAGACTCCATGAGTAGTCAACATCTTTATTTTAACCCTTGACCAACCACATAGTATATACCATTTGATTTACTGATTAAATAAAGAAAGGCTTAGCTGTAAAGCAATAAATTCAAAATTAAATAAATATAGGCTAGGTTATGGAGCAATAAACTTAAAATTAACTACAGAAGTTTTTGAAGTTTCAAAAATTATTCTTCTTGAAAATTTAATATAAACAACACCTAAAATAACTTATAGGTTAAGAGAACACCAGATCTGGAATTTTTTTAATTTTAAAGAAATGATAATAGGAGATTCCAAGATGGCGGCTAGAGGGAGGAAGCAGAAAGCGAGCCTCCTATAGTGAAATCTTGGAGAGATGCTGGAGACACACTTTGCAGGCATAATCACTGAGAAAAGGCATAACTTTGACCCCTCCACATCTCCAGCCGGCGCAGAGAATCTCCACTTCACGTTAAACGGAGAACCAAGGACGGCCGCGGGGCCGCCAGTGGCCGGCGCCCATACGGCTTGGGAAGACGTGGACCAGGTGAGCTTCGCGGTACCGCGGTTCCCCCACAGACAAGCCTGGGCCAGAGCAGCATAGCCCCCTGGACAGACTGACCTCCACCCGGGAAAAAAAGAGAAACTGACTACTAAGCAATAAGAACAGTTAAGACACGCTGGAAAGAGGGTGG
Source organism: Castor canadensis (assembly GCF_047511655.1). Lineage (NCBI taxonomy): Eukaryota > Metazoa > Chordata > Mammalia > Rodentia > Castoridae > Castor > Castor canadensis. The sequence continues at coordinate 89,888,145 of NC_133394.1, forward strand.
GGCGCCCTGAGCGCTGAAGATTGGGGGAAGGGAACCCTTCCCGGGACTGTAAATAAACGAGCCGGGCGGGCCGGAGAGGCTCTGGCGGGAGTGGGGCGCGCCCAGCAACCAGGAGCGGGGACGCTTGTGAGAGGAGGGAAGACCCACTTCCCACGTGAACTGTAAATAAACACGCAGGCCTGACAACGCGGGGCAGTGTCGCCTTTCCCAGTGCTTGGAAAGGGGAAAGCCTGTAGCAGAGGCTCCCGCACAGGAGAACTCTGAGCAAACAAAGCCTGTGGGACCAGGTGAGTGCTAGCTCACCCCAGAGATCTGCATAAATAACGCCGCCAGCTACAGGCTGAGAGCAGCAGGCAGGCAAGCCACAGTTGCAGATACCACTCTCAGAACTGTCTCCAGACGCTTTTTTTTCTTTTTCTCCCTACCTTTGATGAGACAACAACCGAATTACACCTGCAAGCCAAAAAACTTACTGAAACTGTATTGCACTTGAACTTGGGACAATTGGTGGGGCTTTTTTTTTTTTTTTTTTTTTGGTGTGTGTGTGAGTGTGTAGTTTTGTTCTACTTTATGCATCCCCTTTGATGAGACAACTACAGAACAACATCTGAGGCACGAACTCCAGGACTGGAGATTGAGACGGACACCCAAATTATTAAGACTGAAACTGCATTGCATATAAACTTGGAAGTTTTTTGTTTTTATTTTTTTTAATTTTCTAGTTTCCATTTTATTTTAATTCATTTTTATATATAGATTTCTTTCATTTACTTATTTTTTTGTTTTTTTTATCTTTGATTTTCAATCCTCTCTCTGTCTCTCTAATGTCTGTTCAGCTTACTGTCGATTAGTACACTAACACTCCCTGTTTATACCTTTGAAACTCTCTTGTCTGATACCTTGTTCTGCTTTCTCACTCTTGTCTGTATATTTGTTTTCCCCCTTTCTTTAACTTCTTGCATTCCATCACAGCTCACCCTTTCATTCTAAATATTACCATTGTTATTATTACAAGCTAGAAAATACTTAATTGCACACAGTACAAGGACAGTAACAACACCACGAACAATGACGGGAAGACAGAAAAAACAGGGAAACCAGTTTCCCCACAGCAAAAAATTAGTACAGGAACCAGAGGGGAATGAAGAGAACAGAAACTCAGATCCAGACTCCAACAAAATGAAGATAAACTATGCCAAAGGACCCAATGAAGCCCACAAGAATAATTTAAAAGAAGACATACTACAAGTACTCAATGAGAATTTTATAGAGATGATACTGGATAGGGTCAACCAAAATATACAGGAGACACTCAAGAAATTCCAAGACAATAAAAATAGAGAATTTGAAAAAGCAAAAGAAGAAATAAAGGAAACCATAGAAGCACTGAATAAACACCAAAGTGAAAGAGAGAACACAATGAATAAACGGATAAATGAACTCAGGACAAAAATAGACAACATTAAAGAAGAAAACTGCCAGGATATGGAAAACCTCAGAAAAAAGAACGAAAAAGAACTGCAAAACAAAACGGAAGGCCAATCCAGCAGAATAGAACAAACAGAAGACAGAATCTCAGAACTTGAAGATGAAATGGTAATTAAAGGAAAAACTGAAGAACTATTAAACAACTCAAGACCTGTGAAAAGAAAATGCAAGAACTCACTGACTCAATCAAAAGACCAAACTTGAGAATCATGGGCATCAAAGAAGAAGAGGTGCAAGCGAAGGGAATGTGTAATACATTCAACGAAATAATAATGGAAAATTTCCCAAATCTAGAGAAAGATATTCCCATACAAATGCAAGAGGCCTCCAGGACACCAAACAGACCAGATAAAAATAGAACTACTCCATGACATATCGTCATTAAAACAACAAGTTCAGAAACTAAGGAAAGAATACTGAAGGCTGTAAGAGAGAAAAAACAAGTAACATACAAAGGTAAACCCATCAAAATCACAGCAGACTTCTCAACAGAAACATTAAAAGCAAGAAGAGTGTGGGGTGAGATCTTCCGGGCACTGAATGAAAATAACTTCAACCCCAGGATACTCTACCCAGCAAAGCTATCATTCAAAATAGATGGAGCAATAAAAGTCTTCCATGATAAGCAGAAACTAAAACAATATGTGACCACTTTCTATGTGCACATAGAAAGTGACACCCAACTTAACCATGAAAAGGCAGGCAGCACCAAACCACAGGATAAGAAAAAGCAAGACAGTAAAGAGTAACCTCAACTTAGGTACACACAATCAAACCTTCAAACAACTAAGAAAACTAAATGACAGGAATCACCACATACCTATCAGTACTAACACTTAATGTTAATGGACGTAATTAACCCATCAAAAGACACTGTTTGACAAAATGGATTAAAAAAGAAGATCCAACAATTTGTTGCTTACTGGAGACTCATCTCACCAACAGAAATAAGCATATGCTTAGGATCAAAGGCTGGAAGAAGATTTACCAAGCCAATAGCCCCCGAAAACAGGCAAGAGTAGCAATACTTATCTCTGACCAAGTAGACTTCAAACCTACATTGATCAAACGAGATAAAGAAGGACATTCCATACTAATGAAAGGGGAAATAGACCAAAAGGAAATAATAATTAACAATCTGTACGCACCCAATGTCAACGCACCCAATTTCATCAAACATACCCTGAAAGACCTAAAAGCATATATAAACACCAACACAGTGGTTGTGGGAGACTTTAACACCCCATTATCATCAATAGATAGGTCACCCAAACAAAAAATCAATAAAGAAATCCAAGATCTAAAATATGCAATAGATCAAATGGACCTAGTTGATTTCTACAGAACATTTCATCCAACCTCTACACAATATACATTCTTCTCAGCAGCCCATGGAACCTTCTCCAAAATAGATCATATCCTAGGGCACAAAGCAAGCCTCAGCAAATACAAGAAAATAGAAATAATACCGTGCATACTACCTGACCACAATGCAGTAAAAGTAGAACTCAACAACAAAAGTAAAGACAAAAAACATGCAAAAAGCTGGAAACTAAATAACTCATTACTTAATGAAGAATGGATCATCCATGAAATAAAAGAGGAAATTAAAAAGTTCCTGGAAGTCAATGAAAATGAAAACACAAACTACCGGAACCTATGGGACACAGCTAAGGCAGTCTTGAGAGGAAAGTTTATAGCCATGAGTGCATATATTAAAAAGACTGAAAGATCCCAAATCAATGACCTAATGATACATCTCAAACTCCTAGAAAAACAAGAACAAGCAAATCCGAAAACAAACAGGAGAGAAATAATAAAAATAAGAGCTGAAATCAACGAAATAGAAACCAAAAAAACCAGACAAAGAATTAATGAAACCATACAAAAAGTTGGTCCTTTGAAAAAATAAACAAGATCGATAGACCCCTGGCAAACCTGACTAAAATGAGGAGAGAAAAAACCCAAATTAGTAGAATTAGGAATGCAAAAGGGGAGATAACAACAAACACCATGGAAGTCCAGGAAATCATCAGAGACTACTTTGAGAACCTATATTCAAATACATTTGAAAATCTAAAAGAAATGGACAGATTTCTAGATACATATGATCATCCAAAACTGAACCAAGAGGAAATTAATCACCTGAATAGACCTATAACACAAAATGAAATTGAAGCAGCAATCAAGAGTCTCCCCAAAAAGAAAAGTCCAGGACCTGATGGATTCTCTGCTGAATTCTATCAGACCTTTAAAGAAGAACTGATACCAACCCTCCTTAAACTGTTCCACGAAATAGAAAGGGAAGGAAAACTGCCAAACACATTTTAGGAAGCCAGTATTACACTTATCCCAAAACCAGGCAAAGACACCTCCAAAAAGGAGAACTATAGGCCAATCTCCTAAATGAACATTGATGCAAAAATCCTCAACAAAATAATGGCAAACCGAAGTCAGCAACACATCAAAAAGATTATTCACCATGACCAAGTAGGCTTCATCCCAGGGATGCAGGGGTGGTTCAACATACGAAAATCAATAAACGTAATAAACCACATTAACAGAAGCAAAGACAAAAACCACTTGATCATCTCAATAGATGCAGAAAAAGCCTTTGATAAGATCCAACACCATTTCATGATAAAAGCTGTACGAAAACTAGGAATAGAAGGAAAGTTCCTCAATATTATAAAAGCTATATATGACAAACCTACAGCCAGCATTATACTTAACGGAGAAAAACTGAAACCATTCCACCTAAAATCAGGAACCAGACAAGGATGCCCACTATCTCCACTCCTATTTAACATAGTACTGGAATTCCTAGCCACAGCAATTAGGCAAGAAGAAGGAATAAAAGGAATACAAATAGGTAAAGAAACTGTCAAAATATCCCTATTTGCACACGACATGATCCTATACCTTAAAGACCCAAAAAACTCTACTCAGAAGCTTCTAGACATCATCAATAGCTATAGCAAGGTAGCAGGATATAAAATCAACATAGAAAAATCATTAGCATTTCTATACACTAACAATGAGCAAACGGAAAAAGAATGTATGAAAACAATTCCATTTACAATAGCCTCAAAAAAAATCAAATACCTAGGTGTAAACCTAAGAAAGATGTGAAAGACCTCTACAAGGAAAACTATACACTTCTGAAGAAAGAGATTGAGGAAGACTATAGAAAGTGGAGAGATCTCCCATGCTCATGGATTGGTAGAATCAACATAGTAAAAATGTCGATACTCCCCAAAGTAATCTACATGTTTAATGCAATTCCCATCAAAATTCCAATGACATTCATTAAAGAGATTGAAAAATCTACTGTGAAATTTATATGGAAACACAAGAGGCCACGAATAGCCAAGGCAATACTCAGTCAAAAGAATAATGCAGGAGGTATCACAATACCTGACTTCAAACTATATTACAAAGCAGTAGCAATAAAAACAGCATGGTACTGGCACAAAAACAGAACATGAAGACCAGTGGAACAGAATAGAGGACCCAGATATGAAGCCACAAAACTATAACCAACTTATCTTTGACAAAGGAGCTAAAAATATACGATGGAGAAATAGCAGCCTCTTCAACAAAAACTGCTGGGAAAACTGGTTAGCAGTCTGCAAAAAACTGAAACTAGATCCATGTATATCACCCTATACCAAGATTAACTCAAAATGGATCAAGGATCTTAATATCAGACCCCAAACTCTTAAGTTGATACATGAAAGAGTAGGAAATACTCTGGAGTTAGTAGGTATAGGTAAGAACTTTCTCAATGAAACCCCAGCAGCACAGCAACTAAGAGATAGCATAGATAAATGGGACTTCATAAAACTAAAAAGCTTCTGTTCATGAAAAGAAATGGTCTCTAAACTCAAGAGAACACCCACAGAGTGGGAGAAAATATTTGCCAACTATACATCAGACAAAGGACTGATAACCAGACTATACAGGGAACTTAAAAAACTAAATTCTCCCAAAACTAATGAACCAATAAAGAAATGGGCATGTGAACTAAACAGAACTTTCTCAAAAGAAGAAATTCAAATGGCCAGAAAACACATGAAAAAATGCTCACCATCTCTAGCAATAAAGGAAATGCAAATTAAAACCAAGCTAAGATTCCACCTCACCCCTGTTAGAATAGCCATCATCTCCAACACCACCAACAACAGGTGTTGGCGAGGATGCGGGGAAAAAGGAACCCTCTTACACTGTTGGTGGGAATGTAGACTAGTACACCCACTCTGGAAAAAAATTTGGAGGCTACTTAAAAAGCTGGACATCGATCTACCATTTGATCCAGCAATACCACTCTTGGGGATATACCCAAAAGACTGTTACTCCAGAGGCACCTGCACATCCATGTTTATTGCGGCACTATTCACAATAGCCAAGTTATGGAAACAGCCAAGATGCCCCAGCACTGATGAATGGATTAAGAAAATGTGGTATCTATACACAATGGAATTCTATGCAGCCATGAAGAAGAACGAAATGTTATCATTCGCTGGTAAATGGATGGAACTGGAGAACATCATTCTGAGTGAGGTTAGCCTGGCTCAAAAAACCAAAAATCGTATGTTCTCCCTCACATGTGGACATTAGATCAAGGGCAAACACGACGAGGGGATTGGACTATGAGCACATGATAAAAGCGAGAGCACACAAGGGAGGGGTGAGGATAGGTTAGACACCTAAAAAATTAGCTAGCATTTGTTGCCCTTAACGCAGAGAAACTAAAGCAGATACCTTAAAAGCAACTGAGGCCAATAGGAAAAGGGGACCAGGAGCTAGAGAAAAGGTGAGATCAAAAAGAATTAACCTAGAAGGTAACACACATGCACAAGAAATCAATGTGAGTCAATTCCCTGTATAGCTATCCTTATCTCAACCAGCAAAAACCCTTGTTCCTTCCTATTATTGCTTATACTCTCTCTACAACAAAATTAGAAATAAGGGCAAAATAGTTTCTGCTGGATATTGGGGGGGGAGAGGGAGGGGGTGGAGTGGGTGGAGAGGGAGGGGGTCGGGGCAGGGGGGAGAAATAAACCAAGCCTTGTATGCACATATGAATAATAAAAGAAAAATGAAAAAAAAAAGAAATGATAATAAAAGTACAACATATCAAAATCTGTGGAACAAAAACTGGTAATGCTCTAGGGAAAAAAAATTAGCCTTACATCTATATACAAAAAAAACAGAAAAACTGAAAAAAAAATGAACTGAGGGACTCCAAGAGAAGGAATAAATTAATAGAAAAAGAAAGACAACATGGAATCAGTTAATACAACCAAAAGCTGGTTTCAGGTTCTTTGAACGGGGCCAAAAGAAGAGATAAAGGTCTAGGCAAGTCTCACCAAGAAAACACAGTGAAGACATACACACACAAAAAAAATCAGACGTGAGGGAGACACTATACTATACACATGAAGGTCATAAAAAAAATTAACACACAATTTTAATCTGTAATTTTATGCAGATGAATATGAAAATATAAATAAAATGAATAATTTTTAACTACATATGTAAATTACCAATTATTCTGAATGAATAAATAAAAATGAAAGCAACTGAAAATTTGATCAAATTTCTACCTTTAAAGATGGGGAAAAATGAAACAAACTAAACATAATTCTCTCTCCACACAATAAATTCCAGAAGAATTGAAAAGCTAAGTATAGGAAACAAAAAAAAAAATACATGAAAATATTACAGTTTCACAAATGGGGGTGGGAACCTTTGCAATAAAATACAAAACCCAGAAGCTACAAAGGAAAAATGTAAGATTTGATTTTGTAAAATTTTATAACTTCTACATCCCAAAATATACCCACAAAGCATAAGACAAATGACAAACCAGAAGATTTACAATGTATTTGGCACACAGGTAATGTTCAAAATCCATAAAAATAAGCATTTAGAGAAATAAAAAATAAAAAACAATCTCATGGGAAACTGGAATATTCACAGAAATGAAAACACACAGCAGGACCATTAATCAAGGGTATTAAAATAAAAACAAACTGTGCATGGTGATGCATGCATGTAATTCCAGCACTTGGGAAGCAAAAGCAAGTGGACTGCAAGTTCAAGGTCTGCCTGGGCTTGAGACAGTGAGACCCTGTCATTCATAAATAAATAAACAAATAAACAAATAGTGAAAATGAAAAAAGTTTCACTTATCAATAGGGAAGCATTTACTCTACTATCAAGTGTTAGAAAGATAGGAATGAAAGAAGCTGACACAGTTGATGACAGTGTAAATTTTTGGAGTCTTTATGATAATTTGAAGTGTCTAACAAATTTTAAATGAATATGCTTCCTAATACTGTCTGTCCTCAAAGAAATTTCTGACAACTATATTAAGAATGGGTTATAAAGATGTTTGCTGCAATACTACTAATAATGTAAACACTGAAAACAAATGGTTATATAACATATGGTATAGTCATAGTATGAACTGTCATATATCCATTAAAAATTATGCAGTACATTGCATATACTCACCAATGAACAAAGCTTTCCAAAACAAATTAAGGGGGAAAAAATCAAGTTGAAGAGAAATATGTATAGAATCCACTTAGGTTAATGATAACATGAATTATTTATATCAGTACATAGACACATAAGAACATTAAAAAAGACTAAGAGGTTGCACACTATACCGCTGCTGGTTACCTCTGAGAAATGTGAAAACAAGAAATTTATGTTTTTCTCAACACTTCTATATTATTTGAATGTTTTTAAAGAAAATATTTATGTGTTACTTTCAATATAATTTCTAAAGAAGGGAAAAAATTTTTAAAGATATATGGGAGGAGCATAATTTTTCCAAAAGAAAAACATAGCTCCTGGTATTAGGTATAGGCTGGCACTCACAGATAGGAGTTAGTGCTCACCTAATCGAATAATTTCATATAAATCAGACAAGACCATTCTGAGACTGACAGAAGACAACAAAACCGGTTACTCCATATTTTTGTCTGAACACAGTCAAAATCATGAACATTGACCAAACTACCAAAATGACCCAACCTCTCCCTGTTCTGCCTCACAAGACTGACTGCTGCTTCCTCACCAACTAAAGGTTTAGCCTCCCTGCTTGTCGAATCCTATCACACCCCTGCTTCCTTTAAGAATCCAAAAAAGCTCCACTGCCTTAAAGTCTCACCAAAATTACCTAAAACAAGCACAAATCCTTTAGAAAGTCTTTCTAAACACCATCTTATTGAGACACCTCACATATCTCCATAGTTTGGTAGTAATAAACCTAACTTGTTCAAGTTAAGTGTGTTCTTAGACTGGAGGCATGGTCCAAGTGGTAGAATGCTTTCCTAGCATGAGGACCTGAGTTAAACCCCCAGTACCACCAAAAAAAAGGTGTATTCCTAGTGGTCTTCAGCTAGGGGATGCTGGTATATGATAAATAAGAGTTAAAACTCCAATGCAACAGGTAGGATTTATTTATTTTAGCATATACACCATTCACCTTACTATATATTCCTCAGAAAAGGAAAAGTAGTGGTTATTTCCATTTTATAGAAGAGAACAGTAAGACTGAAAGCAGTAAAATGGGAATTAAATACAAACGATTTCAAATTCCCTTCATCTTCCCTTTTCTGTGGAATACTATTCCAACTCGTGTACCCATATACCACAGAAGTACGTAGCTATATGCCAAGTAATATAAAAATAAACTATCTTCCTGGACAGTTTTTAACAGTAATAATAGTAGGTAATAGTTAACATATCTTAAAGACATATTCCATAGCAAGTATTACAGAAAACAGTCATTTTAGTCTAAAAATCTAGTAAGACAGGTATACTAGTATTTTTATTTTTTTAGTAAAAATGAGAAAAATAGTCAAATCAGATTCATGAAACTCACATTATGAGTTCTTAAACACTAGAGTACATTTTAACATTGAAACAAATCAGATTTGTCATGAAATAAAATGTAAATCAGGGTTTCCTTGAGGTCAATCTTCTGATTGTATTCCCAGACCCCTGAGAAATTAAGTTCACTCTCTATCAGGGATACTACCTTAGGGTGAAAATTTTAACAACCACACCATAATCCTTAAGAGATATTAGATTAGAAAAATAATTTTTCTCAAAAACCAAACAAACCCACCAGTTTTTGTGTTATATTATCCACATGGTTACCTCACCAAGACCCTAGATTCAGCTCAAAGAAATATAACTCTGCAAGGCAGGAGCTTCAACTACTTCCTTTCCAATGTAACACAGAATTTCCTATACTTTTGAATTACCAACATCAAATCCTACTAGTTGATAACTCTAGATAAGCATTTGTATTTATAGAACCAAAGCTAATTGTGAGCTTTTTGTGTACTTATATATTGCCAATAACTTTCCTTTGTCTTTCAAAAAACTTTACAAAAACAAAGAGTTTATCAGACATCAGTAGACAGTTACTTACAGCATTATGTCACCTGCTTTAGAATATTTTAAGTTTGCTGATAATCTGTACCTCTAGGAAAACAAACCATGAAAGGATTATTTACACTGACTATGAAGAGGATGGGGTTGGAAGGGCTACATTACCTTTAGGTCTGTGGTTACTGAATTCACTAGGAGCAGGGACTTTAACAGGTGTTGCTGAACTTTGAAAGGTCAGCATACTGGGAGTGGCAGTAGTAGAGTTGGCCTTTGGTCTTTGTCTTGGTGCAATTGAGGTTTCTGTTGGTCCAATGGTATCTGTTATTCTACAACAGAAAAATTCATTTCATTTCAAATATTGGGATTATTTATAATGTACTATTATTTCTAGAAAGTGTCTATTTCAAAAGATGCATTTAATTATTACATATGATCACATTAGTCCTCTTGGCTTCCTCCTAAGTCTCACTCAGACAATACATGGTTAGTGAAGATAGGAAAGCAAAAACAACAACAAAGTCTCACATTCCTTAAAACAATACACTGCTAATCAAAGTCTGCCATTAAAACTGGCAGAAAAAGATTATAGTCCCAAAGATTACTGCTAAGAAGATCAAATGAGGTTAAAAGAAAGTAGAAATCTTCTCATAAGACAACTCTTTGAAGAGAAATAAGAAATAATCAGCTTGGACTCAAGACATGAGAAAGAAAATATTGAGCTCTGATGTATATAAAACAAAAAAGCCAGTACTTTCAACAGGTGGAGCCACCTGCTCATATCCAATATCTTGAATTTTTCAGTCTGCTTTACTTGAAATACTACGTGGAAATTATATGAAATTTTTCCTACTACAACTTAGTTTAGGTAATGTGCATAATCAAGTGTTAAGCACAATTTTGAAAGCAAGAGACAGTAAGTATAATTTGAGGAGACATGAAGACTTGTTTCCTTTTTTTAAAAAAAAGGCAAGTTAAATCTTTAACTTCAAAAACAAAAAAAAAATCTTTAACTTACATATGTCAACTTTGTTTTTATAAATTTAGTAAAAAATCTCAAATACTTTTCAAGAGGATTTACCATGAAATCTCTTTAATAAATTCCTTTACCACATTCCCAAGTACTTTTAACACCTAAAATTTTTATATATCTAATTTACCTAGCACACATATTCTGCATTTGGTGAATGCCCTACCTACACCTACACAGATCTACAGTTTCTTCCTAATAACTGCATGTAACACAAGAGGGAGCCCTGCAAATAGGTTATCTTTCCAAGAGGAAAGAAAATAAAGCTGAATAAAAAGACTTCCAAAAATTATAGAAATATAACATATGTGCTGTCTTCTAAAAAGACACAGGTAAAGGATGGGTATGGTACAAGTCATATAAAATTGATCAAGATCATAAAAGGTCACATACATATAATCAATTGTATTTATGAGCTGTAGCACTAAAACCAATGGTATACTCCCTAAGCTCCAGTAACCTGGAGGACATATTATATACAATCTTTCTGCTTAACTATCCATTCTTTATTAAGTAATGGAAACCAGACTCAACCTTGCCATGTTCCTGGTCTAAATCATTCTTCAGAGATGCACAACATACATGAACATAGCAGAAGTTCTAAAAGGCATATTCAAACTCTAAAGACTTTGCTCAATCTAACATTCCTAATTTATTTTGCCAATGTACCAATATCTATTATACATTACTAATATCCAGAAAAACACAACTCACGTTCTATTCTCAAAGAGTTTACAGTATACTTAGGAAGATATGGAGCATGTTGGTGAAAATATAACAAAATATATGACAGTAAAAATAATCAATGCCAAGCTAGTGCTGCCAAGAGTTTCATGGAGGAGAGATCCTACTTTTAATGTGACTAGAGGAGCTTCAGACAGAAACTAGAGATCAGATTTTTAAATAAAGATTATTCCACTAGACCATAAAAAGTAAACTAAGCATATGAAGCAATGGGAAGAAAATGCCTGGACAGATTAGGCAAAAGGAAGACATGAAATGGACTAAAGCTGAAGACTGATTACTGCACTGCCTCATTTGCACTCTGAGGAGAGTCACCTGATCAGTCTTCCTAAGACTCAGACTCTCCTGTTTAAACTCTTTCATTGCTTCCATCTGCCAGGCCAGTGATTCTTAATGTTTCCACATGTCAGATAACTTTCACATGTTTACCAGAGCACGTGCAAAGCTGGGAAGGCAGAAGGTTTTTGAAACTGAAGGCAGGGCACGTGGATAACCACAAAAGCTTTGTGAATAATGAAACTGGCTATTTTAAACATTTCTCTGCCCAAAATGTGCCTTTTACATGAAAAAAATTTAATTTAATTTTTAATATTAAGCTTCATACAGACTTTAGATTCTTTCAAGTTCTTCACTGATATTAATAAAGAATAAATTTCTTAATTACCAATATCATTGAACCTTATATTTTAATGTATTTAATACATAGTTTTAGCATACTATAAATAAGCAATGCAAATTTTTTAATATATTGACAATAAAAACTTTAAACATGTACACATTAATGGAATACCATGTTATGCTTGATACACGTATGCATATATAATGATGAGATTAAGCACTGCAAATTTTAACGGCACTACTTAATTTACTTATCATTGAATTACTGTAACTCGTATGTCATAGTAAAAAGATATGCAAATCATTCTGTTCAGGTGACTCATTTTTATATCTGCATTACCTTCTTAAAGATCTAACTATTGACAAACTATAAAAAAGTAATAAACTTCAACTGGCAAATCTTGTAACAGTTCATAATTACCATTCAACATAACACTGACTGCTAATTAAAGCTCTGTCATGGATGAGACAGATCGGTGGTTATGCTGGATTCATGTGAGTTACATATAACTCTACTTCATCTCTTTCTAAACAGAGAATTTTAAAATTCAAGTAAATGAAGATATTTTTAGAGTGATACTGTACTTTTTAAAAAGTCATTCACAAATGCAAAGTTTGTAAGTTACATAACATTTATAACACACCTCATAAGTCCCGAATAGAGTTGGCTGGAAAATTCCTAAAGACCAAAGTCTAAATTTCTCAGCATGACATATAAGCAAAGCTATTCATGAGACTGGCATTTACTGTCACTCAGGCTTCTTTCCCCATCGCTCCTATGCTGTGTCTCCTTATGCTCCAGCTGTAGTTTCACAAGGGCCATTTTCCTTGCCTGAACTGCCTGGCTGCTTTAGTTTCACTACCAGTCCTCAAATGACTGAGTACTCATCCTTCAAGGAAGAGTTCAGTGTTTTCCCCACTTCCAGTCTTTTCCTTTCTCCATGCTCTCAAGTGGCCTGCTAACTATCAGGTACTAACTGTTTACACTTAAAACTGTAAGCTTCTTGGAAATAAAGACTGCTTTTTATGCTTTGCATCTCCAATATCTTTATCTTGCATATAAAATGCATATGACAAATATGTTCCCATTTTATGTCAAAGAATTTTGCATAACAAAGATTAATACAAAAAAAGCTGTGATCAAGACATCTTCCCAAATGCAATATTCTACCTGGCTAATAATCTAAGATAGTCCTGCTTTTTAAGTTTTAAGGAGAAAAAAGATCATTGACAAATTCAGGTCTTCATCTAAAAATATATTTCAAACTTACTAACGTGGTAAATAACTAAAAAACAGCTTTAAAACTTAATTCTTTACCAGTCTTAAAAAGTATTATAGGTGTGGTTTGCTCTCGCTTGTAATCCCAGCTACTTGAGGTGGAGATGAGGAGGACAGCCCAGGCAAAAAGTAAGACCCCCATATCTCAGTCAGTAAGCCAAGCCTGCTGGTATATACCTGTGGTCCCAGCTACTTAGGAAGCCAGCCCCTGGCAAAAACATAAAACTACACCTGAAAAATAACTAAGGTAAAAAGGGACTAGAGATGTAGCTAAAGAGGCAGAGCACTTGGCTGGCAAGTACAAGGGAAGAGGCCCAGAGTTCAAATCCCTATAACCATAAAAAATAAATAATTTTTTTTAAAAGCTTATTATCTGGGAACTCAAAACTGAAGAATCCTGAATTAGAGTTGCTATGTGATGAAAATGACAAATCCCCACGGAAAAAAACATCAATTAAATATTCACGTCTTTATTGATAAGAGTGTGCAGTGAAGTGAGATTTGATGTCACACCCTGAATCTAATATAAAAAAGCTTGTTTCATACTTGCCATATAAACTATACCACACATGGATTAAGCTACACAACATTTTTGTGAGTAAGGATATTTAATCAATGACATTTGCTAGGATTAAAAGGAGAACTACATTCAGTGTAGTTTTGCCTACCTGGCTTTCATTTGGCTTTTCCTAGCAGCAGCTTCACTAGTAGTCATCGGTTCAGGAAGAGCTGAAGGAATAGAAGAATTCTTGGAAAAAAAAAAAATACATAAAACTTTTCATTTTAGTTTTTATTGTAATTGTAAAACGTTTTTAAACTATGGACATATTATTGAAACACTACTATTTTCATGTCAGATACCTATAAATTATTCACATATATTTCATGCCAGATCTAATCTGCAACTATCACTACATATCACACAAATGTCATCTTTGTATTGATACCCCACAGAAATCTTTGAAAAATAAACACAAGACAGTCATTATATATAATTTACAAGTGGTTAAATCTTAGGGAAAAAGAAATATGATTATAAACCAATGACTATTCTGTACTTCAAAAAAAGAAAGAGACAACGAGGGTAAAATAAAGTGTAGTTTCTAAATACCACAGATAATTTTCATGGCACTAATTGCAGGGTCTAGAAAAATGGAGGTAGAAGCTTTTACTCAATGTGTTTATGTCCAATGTTTGGCTCATAGCAGGTAATCAATAAATGCTGGTTGAACAAAATGCTCAAAATTCAGTTCAAGGTCAAATAAAGCCACTTGCCTTATCAGAAGGTCAGAATTGCGTAGTTTCAGTTTCAACAGAGAAATTACTAAATTGATATGGTAAGGGCTTAATGAAAGATAGCACATTCTTTTTTCTTAGGGAGATTAAAATTTAAGTAAAGAAAACATGTAAGAATGCCAGAATGATCTTTACAGAGCTAATAGCAGCTTAAAACCAATGATGATTCTAGGAACCTTCATTAGAACTAGCAGAGATTTTCCATGCACAGTTCATCACAAGTAGTTAGTGTGCAGATAGTGAAGAGAACACAAAGCCTTTGAATGAAACTAGTTTTTTTCCAAATGAGCACCTTCCATGGACTACTTGCTGGGCTGTACATTAGCTATAATCCTAATGTCTAAAAAATAGACATAAACCTTCCAAAAGACATAAAATCAGGCACTGATAAAGACAGAATTGAACTCAGGTCTCTCCACTTACAAAGTCCATACTGTTCACATCAAAACTTCCCAAATTTCCTCATTTAATAGAGTGATTAGTAGCTATTTCAGAAACTTTTTTCATCAAACCCTTTAGGCAAAACAAAGAAACAAAAACCCTGTTTATTAAATGGTTAACATAAAAAATGCAAAATAATCCTGCAGTGACCTTGAGTCTGCTATAGCTCTCCAGGGCACTTCAGGGAAGTTTGGAAAATGTGACTTTATACCAAAATTACCATGACAAACATACTATCAGACCACTTATTATGAAGTGAATAACTATCAAAGTATGCACAGCCATACTTAATAAAATGGTTTTAACTTTGTATCCTATTTGAAAAACTACTTACATTGATGTTGGACACTGGGCAATCCTTTTTGGCAAATTTAAATGCAAAATAGGACACTTGAAATATATCAGGTCTATGCTCTGGATCTGGTTCAAGCATGAATCCTGTAATAATAAATCAAAAGCTTAAAATGTACTGAATACAGATGCTACTTAGGATCACATTATAAGGATAAAAATGTATTTTTTTTCTGTTCTATTCTGAGATCAGTGGTGATTCTAGCAAACTCTGTTAATGTTTACAGGAAATGGAAGAAACTGTTATCTTATATATGAACTTAAAAGCATTATTCCAAACTAAAAAGCAGAGTCACAATTGTGTAATAGAAGTATGAATGACAAATATTATTATTCTCTTGAGAAAGCTATACAAAACAAAAATGAATTAAGTGGACACTGGGGAAGTATTTAAGAAAGTTCTAGGGCCATAATATAGGGTCCTCAAAATAACTGCATTTGAAATAATTCTCACTATTATCTAAAATACCTCTATTTTGAAATGATCCTAAGTCATTGAGAAAAGGCTAAGTGTGCATATTATAATCTATTTAACAAAGTAGTATAGACTGGCACTACAGTTTTCCAAAAACATGTTTTCTGCTCATACTAATGATATTCCCTACAGTTCCGTATTTTGATGTTATCACGCTCAGAAGTATAAGCAGAGTTCTATGGTTCTATTATGAACAGCTCTCACATCAAACTTAAGCATTACTTGAAATGCCTGAAACCTCCTGGCTACCCAAAATGACCATTACTATTTGTTTCTTTACTAGATGACTTTTAATTCAAAACTTCACAAGAAAGCTGACATATATTTAATTCTGTAATTGAAAAATTCCTACTTTGTTAAGGTATCGCTATGACTAATTCGACTTCATTAACTCTAAATTGTTGTAATGTTTAAATCATTTTTAAACTATTTGAAATGGCCAGGTGCTAGTGGCTCACACCTGTAATCCTAGCTACTCGAGAGGTAAAGATCAGGAAGATTGTGGTTTGAAACCAGCCCAGGGAAATAGTTTCTGACACTATGTTGAAAAAAAAAATTACAAAATGGACTGGCAGAGTGGCTCACATGGTAGAGTGTCTGCCTACCAAGTGTGAGGCCCTGAGTTCAAGCCCCAATACCACCAAAAGAAAAAAAAAATTTGAAATGTAAATTTCATAGCATTAAATATTTTGAAGTTTCCTAGTAAATACAGAACTCTAAGGATACAAGTCACTAAGATAAAACTATACATCAAAATGAAATATTCCCTTCCAATTTAGCATTTTGATCAAAGAATGCACAACACATCTTCAACAATATAGTAAACTTATTTCAGCTAACAACACAGTTGTATGCCAAGTAACACTGTGCATAAAATTTGGAAATCTATTTGGGATTTCTGAGCTCAATTTAAAAAAATACAAAAAAGTCCACATATAACATGATTCTGTATGTAAAAATGTTAACATATTATTTATAAAATTTATAATTTTGTCACCATTGTCAGACTGAAATAACTAAACACATTTTCATGCATATTTATTAGGTTGAATTAAACCTCATACTATAAAACATCTGAGGGATCCAAAAGGTATATTTATCTTCCAAAATAAATCTTATTTATCTTAACACTAAAAATATTTTAAAAGCAACAGTACATAAAATTATGTAAAATATTTACATACTTTTAAGAACATGTTTATTTAAACAACAAATTCACAAGAAACCTATCAAATTCACAAAATTATGATCCTATTTTTCTATTCTAAGAAGTATATTTGGCTTTTAAAATCTAATTTCAAAAGTAATTAGTATTCCTATAAAGATTTGATATGGTATATAAAACTAAGTTTTTTTTTAAACATATGAGAAAATTAGGTTAAAAGAAAGGTAATTCACTGAGGCAAGTAGGGGAAAGGTAAGATCAGTAAAGAAACTGCATATGATTTGGGTGTAAATGTGGACCCAAAATTTATCTGCCCACTTTCTGTCAATATAAACAAGGCAACATGATCTATTCCATTAATCACAGCATCTATTACACAAGAACAAACCAGGTGCTAAAGAAAATCAATACTCCTCATAGGAAAGCAAAGAGCAAATTCTCCCTCAGATCTTTCTAGAGATGGGTGACACACACAGTAAACAAAATCCTTAAGAAATTGTAATGAGTGACACAAGGTCAAGTCTACTCCTCTAGTGAGGATCAAGGTCAAAACACGTAAGTATCATTCAACAAAGAAATTCTATAGGGATAGAGAACAGTGTAGTGTAAGGAAACTCTTCTCTGAGAGCCCAGCTTAATTCAAGAAAAACTTTTTTAAGAATCTAAAGAGAAACAGAATGATCCTTCAGGCAACCTTGTATATGTTGTTTGTTTCTGAGCTTTTGTTTTGTTTTTCTATAGCAGTTGAAAACATTGACAGGAAAGAAATAACTTTGAGATTTTATGTTCTAACCAATACTAGTCTTAGTAATTCTCTCTAAGCACAATACCATATCCTTCAATAATTAGGTAACCACTTTGGAAGTAGAACTGATGTCATCTTAAAAACAAACAAAAGGACCTCCAATTCTCCTGTTAAGTGTTTCCATATGGGAATACATCTATTGTAGCCAGTTTAGTTTGTATATACTGATCCTATTTATATAAGATCAATTCAAAATTTCATATCTAGTATTTGATGAATTTAGATGATAACCATTAAAGTGCATTAATGTGGCAAGTGTAAGCAGTGTTTCATGAAACTTGATTCTGTTCTTGTGTGTGTGTGTGTATATGTGTGTGTGTGTGTGTGTGTGTGTGTGTGTGTGTTAGTATCAGGTTATAAAAAAAATGTATTTTGTACACTGGATCATAGTTAAAAGGTTAAAACCAATGTGCTATTGTGGAACCCTGACCTCCTTTACTACTGTAATTCATTCATTCTTCCCCCCTGACCAGAATGATCTGTCCAGTAAGAGTAGGAAGAAGAATCAAGTACCTATATGCAACAATCTAATGCTCTTTGTTTCCAAACAGGTATTCTCAAAACATAATGTTCTCTACTACATCATATTTTGCAAGTGGTCTGTGCATGTGGGGAAAAAATTTAGTCTTACAGCACTGCTTATGACTGGATATAGGTAAATTTTGGGTTTGGGGACAGACTAATGGGTCCATCTGGCTTCAGATCTAAATTTCATTCTGCAATCTGCTTTACCACTACAGGTTCACTACCACTTACCTGAAATGTCTAGGACAAGCACTTCTGATTTGCATTTTTTTTTAAGATTTTGAAATATTTGCAAATACCATGAGCTATTTTAGAGACTGGGTCCAATTCTAAACAAGAAATGCATTAGGTTTCAAATATACATTATGCACATATACATAAGGGAATTTCATATGATACTTTTTTATCACAACTGTATTTGGACTGCAACTGATCATATGAGGTTAGGTATGAAATTTTCCACTTGTGGCATCAAGTCAATGCTTAAAGTTTCAGAGTTTGGATTTTCAATTAGGGATGATAGCTCTGTACTAAATTTGATAGTCTTACCTGATGAGCTTCTATGCCCATCTCTCATTTGGTTCTAAATTCAAAGTATGAGAAGTCTAATGATCATTCTTTAAACTCACAAGTAGCTACATTTTTATCTCTGTAGATTTTAACTAATTATTTATTTAATTAAATATTTATTTTAAAAGGGGGAAGAGCTCAATAAGGCATCATTAAGCACTTAATTTAAATAATATTAATTCCTTGACCTTTTCAGAAAAATGGGTTGCAAAATGTGTCCCTAGATTACTGAATGATGTAATCTACAATACTGTAGTCAAGATCAACACTGGGGCCTATTTATCAAGAATGACTACATCAGTTTCCAGTTCATTCAAGCTGTTTTCTCTTAGAATAAATAAATAAATAAACAAACCTCACGCCTAATGTTTTATTAACTCCTATTTCATGACAATTAAACTGTATCATCTACAAGAAATACGTTATTAGGAGAATGAGTGGATTAAGAAATAACAAGTGATAGTAAATCATCTAATTTTAAAACAAAAAACAGCAGAGATGGCAGAAAAAACCCTGCTTACTCAACTTAAAATGATCAACTGACTCATCAAAATACAATTACCATTCATCCTGATCCTACCACAGGTATAAAATGAACTTTTAAAAAATTAGCCACACTTGATTCCAAGATGGCGGCTAGAGGGAGGAAGCAGAAAGCGAGCCTCCTATAGTGAAATCTTGGAGAGACACTGGAGACACACTTTGCAGGCATAATCACTGAGAAAAGGCATAACTTTGACCCCTCCACACCTCCTGCCAGCGCAGAGAATCTCCACTTCATGTTAAACAGAGAAACAAGAAGGGCCCCCAGCCGCCAGTGGCAGGCACCCAGACGGCTTGAGAAGACGCGGACCAGGTGAGCTTCGCGGTACCGCAGTAGCCCCACAGACAAGCCTGGGCCAGACCAGCATAGCCCCCTGGACAGAATGACCTCCACCCAGAGAAAAAAAGGAGAAACTGAGTAATAAGCAATAAGAACAAATAAGACACGCAGGAAAGAGGGTGGGGTGCACTGAGCACAAAAGATTGGGGGAAGGGAATCCTATCCGGGACTGTAAATAAACAAGCAGGGTGGGCCGGAGACCCTCTGGCGGGAGTGGGGGCGCACGCCCAGCAACCAGGAGCCGGGAAGCTTGTGAGAGTGGCGGAGGGAGGAAAACTCCACAGGAGAGGGGGGAAGACCCACTTCCCACATGAGCTGTAAACAAACATGGTGGCTGGCAGGAGCAAAAGCACCGCCCAGTAATCAGGAGCAGGAAAGCTTGTAAAAGTGGCGGTGGGAGGAAAACTCCACAGGAGAGGAGGGAAGACCCACTTCCCACAAGAACTGTAAATAAACACACAGGCCTGAGAAAGCAGGTGCACTGTCACCTTTCCCAGTGCTTGGGAAACGGGAAAGCTTATAGCAGAGGCTCACACACAGGAAAAATCTGAGCAAACAAAGCCTGCAGGGCCAGGTGAGTACTAAGCTCACCACAGAGATCTGCATGAATAACAGGCAGGCAAGCCACAGTTGCAGATACCATTCTCAGAACTGTCTCCAGACTCTTTTTTTTTTTTTGTCTCCCTACCTTTGATGAGAGAACAACCGAATTACACCTGCAAGCTGAAAAACTTACTGAAACTGTATTGCATTTGAACTTGTGACAATTGGTGGGGTTTTTCTTGTGCATGTGTGTGTGTGTAGTTTCCTTCCTCTTTATGCGTTCCCTTTGATGAGACAACTACAGAACATCTGAGGCACCATCTCCAGGATTGGAGACTGAGACTTCACTGCATTTGAACTTGGAGGTTTTTTGGTTTTATTGAATTTTCTATTTTTTCATTTTATTTTAATACATTTTTATAAATAGATTTTTCTTTCATTTACTTATTTTTTATTTTTATTCTTACCTTTATTTTTTTATTATTTTTGATTTTCAATCCTCTGTCTCTCTAATGTCTGTTCAGTTTACTGTCGATTAGAACACTAAAGCTCCCTGTTTATACATTTGAAATCTTCTTGTCTGAAACCTTGTTCTGTTTTCTCCCTCGAGTCTGTGTATTTGTTTTTCCCATCTCTTTAACTTTTTGCTTTTCATCTCAGCTCACCCATCCACTCTAAATATTACCATTGTTATTATGACAAGCTAGAAAATATTTAATTGCACACAGTACAGGGACAGTAACAACACCAAAGACAATGATGGGAAGACAAAAAAAACAGAGAAACCAGTTTCCCCACAGCAAAAAATTAGTACAGGAACCAGAGGGGAATGAAGAGAACAGAAACTCAGATCCAGACTCCAACAAAATGAAGATAAACTATGCCAAAGGACCCAATGGAGACCACAAGAATAATTTAAAAGAAGACATACTACAGGTACTCAATGAGAATTTTATAGAGATGATACTGGATAGGGGCAACCAAAATGTACAGGAGACACTCAAGAAATTCGAAGACAACAAAAATAGAGAATTTGAAAAAGCAAAAGAAGAAATAAAGGAAACCATAGAAGCACTGTATAAACACCAAAGTGAAAGAGAGAACACGATGAATAAATGGATAAATGAACTCAGAACAAAAATAGACAACATTAAAGAGGAAAACAGCCAGGATATGGAAAACCACAGAAAAAAGAACAAAAAAGAACTGCAAAACAAAACGGAAGGCCAATCCAGCAGAATAGAACAAACAGAAGACAGAATCTCAGAACTTGAAGATGAAATGGTAATTAAAGGAAAAACCGAAGAACTATTAATTAAACAACTCAAGACCTGTGAAAAGAAAACATAAGAGCTCACCAACTCCATCAAAAGACCAAACTTGAGAATCATGGGCATCAAAGAAGAACAGGTGCAAGCGAAGGGAATGCATAATCTATTCAACAAAATAATAACAGAAAATTTCCCAAATCTAGAGAAAGATATTCCCATACAGATGCAAGAGGCCTCCAAGACACGAAACAGACCAGATCAAAATAGAACTACTCCACTACATATCATTATTAAAACAACAAGTTCAGAAACTAAGAAAAGAATATTAAAGGCTGTAAGAGAGAAAAAACAAGTAACATACAAAGGTAAACCCATCAAAATCACAGCAGACTTCTCAACAGAAACATTAAAAGCAAGAAGAGCGTGGGGTGAGATCTTCCGGGCACTGAATGAAAATAAGTTCAACCCCAGGATACTCAACCCAGCAAAGCTATCATTCAAAATAGATGGAGCAATAAAAGTCTTCCATGATAAGCAGAAACTAAAACAATACGTGACTACAAAGCCACCACTACAAAAGATTCTTCAACGGATTCTGCACACAGAAAGTGAAACCCAACTTAACCAGGAAATGACAGGCAGCACCAAACCACAGGAAAGGAAAGGGCAACAAAGTAGAGAGTAACCTCAACTTAGGTACACACAATCAAACTTTCAAACAACTAAGACAACTAAATGACAGAAATCACCACATACCTATCAGTACTAACGCTTAATGTTAACGGACTCAATTCACCCATCAAAAGGCACCGCTTGATGAAATGGATTAAAACAGAAGATCCAACAATTTGTTGCTTACAGGAGACCCATCTCACTGACAGAAATAAGCATAGGCTAAGGAAGAAAGGCTGGAAGAAGATTCACCAAGCCAATGGCCCCCGAAAACAGGCAGGAGTAGCAATACTTATCTCTGACCAAGTAGACTTCAAACCTACATTGATCAAACGAGATAAAGAAGGACATTCCATACTAATGAAAGGGGAAATAGACCAAAAGGAAATAATAATTATCAACCTGTTTGCACCCAATGTCAACGCACCCAATTTCATCAAACATACCCTGAAAGACCTAAAAGCATATATAAACACCAACACAGTGGTTGTGGGAGACTTTAACACCCCATTGTCATCAATAGATAGGTCATCCATTGTCATCAATAGATAGGTCATCCATTGTCATCAATAGATAGGTCATCCAAACAAAAACTCAATAAAGAAATCCAAGATCTAAAATATGCAATAGATCAAATGGACCTAGTTGATGTCTACAGAACATTTCATCCAACTTCTACACAATATACATTCTTCTCAGCAGCCCATGGAACCTTCTCCAAAACAGATCATATCCTAGGGCACAAAGCAAGTCTCAGCAAATATAACAAAATAGAAATTATACCATGCATACTATCTGATCACAATGCAGTGAAAGTAGAACTCAACAACAAAAGTAAAGACAAAAAACATGCAAACACCTGGAAACTAAATAACTCATTACTTAATGAAGAATGGATCATCCATGAAATAAAAGTGAAACTTAAAAAGATCCTGGAAGTCAATGAAAATGTAAACACAACCTACTGGAACCTATGGGACACAACTAGGGAAGTCCTGAGAGTAAAGTTTATAGCCATGAGTGCATATATTAAAAAGATTGAAAGATCCCAAATCAATGACCTAATGATACATCTCAAACTCCTAGAAAAACAAGAACAAGCAAATCCCAAAACAAACAGAAGGAGAGAAATAATAAAAATAAGAGCTGAAATCAACGTAATAGAAACCAAAAAAACCATACAAAAATTAATGAAACAAAAAGTTAGTTCTTTGAAAAAATAAACAAGATTGATAGGCCCCCAGCAAACCTGACTAAAATGAAGAGAGAAAAAACCCAAATTAGTAGAATTAGGAATGCAAAAGGGGAGATAACAACAAACACCATGGAAGTACAGGAAATCATCAGAGACTACTTTGAGAACCTATATTCAAATACATTTGAAAATCTTAAAGAAATGGACAAATTTCTAGATACATATGATCATCCAAAACTGAACCAAGAGGAAATTAAACACCTGAATAGATCTATAACACAAAATGAAATTGAAGCAGCAATCAAGAGTCTCCCCAAAAAGAAAAGTCCAGGACCTAATGGATTCTCTGCTGAATTCTATCAGACCTTTAAAGAAGAACTGATACCAACCCTCCTTAAACTGTTCCACGAAATAGAAAGGGAAGGAAAACTGCCTAACACATTTTATGAAGCCAGTATTACACTTATCCCAAAACCAGGCAAAGACACCTCCAAAAAGGAGAACTATAGGCCAATCTCCTTAATGAACATTGACGCAAAAATCCTCAACAAAATAATGGCAAACCGAATTCAACAAAACATCAAAAAGATTATTCACCACGACCAAGTAGGCTTCATCCCAGGGATGCAGGGGTGGTTCAACATACGAAATTCAATAAACGTAATAAACCACATTAACAGAGGCAAAGACAAAAACCACTTGATCATCTCAATAGATACAGAAAAAGCCTGTGATAAGATCCAACACCATTTCATGATAAAAGCTCTAAGAAAACTAGGAATAGAAGGAAAGTTCCTCAACATTATAAAAGCTGTATATGACAAACCTACAACCAGCATTATACTTAACAGAGAAAACTGAAACCATTCCACCTAAAATCAGGAACCAGACAAGGATGCCCACTATCTCCACTCCTATTCAACATAGTACTGGAATTCCTAGCCACAGCAATTAGGCAAGAAGAAGGAATAAAAGGAATACAAATAGGTAAAGAAACTGTCAAAATATCCCTATTTGCAGACGACAGATCCTGTATCTTAAAGACCCAAAAAACTCTACTCAGAAGCTTCTAGATATCATCAATAGCTATAGCAAGGTAGCAGGATATAAAATCAACATAGAAAAATCATTAGCATTTCTATACACTAATAATGAGCAAATTGAAAAAGAATACATGAAAATAATTCCATTTACAATAGCCTCAAAATAATCAAATACCTAGGTGTAAGCCTAACAAAAGATGTGAAAGACCTCTACAAAAAAAACTATACATTTCTGAAGAAAGAGATTGAGGAAGACTATAGAAAGTGGAGAGTTCTCCCATGCTCATGGATTGGTAGAATCAACATAGTAAAAATGTCGATACTCCCTAAAGTAATCTACATGTTTAATGCAATTCCCATAAAATTCCAATGACATTCATTAAAGAGATCGAAAAATCTACCATGAAATTTATATGGAAACACAGGAAGCCACGAATAGCCAAGGCAATACTCAGTCAAAAGAATAATACAGGAGGTATCACAATACCTGACTTCAAACTATATTACAAAGCAGTAGCAATAAAAACAGCATGGTACTGGCACAAAAACAGACATGAAGACCAGTGGAACAGAATAGAGGATCCAGATATGAAGTCACAAAACTATAACCAACTTGTCTTTGACAAAGGCGCTAAAAATATACAATGGAGAAATAGCAGCCTCTTCAACAAAAACTGCTGGGAAAACTGGTTAGCAGTCTGAAAAAAACTGAACCTAGATCCATGTATATCATCCTATACCAAGATTAACTCAAAATGGATCAAGGATCTTAATATCAGACCACAAACTCTAAAGTTGATACAGGAAAGAGTTGGAAATACCCTGGAATTAGTAGGTATAGGTACGAACTTTCTCAACGAAACTCCAGCAGCGCAGCAACTAAGAGATAGCGTAGATAAATGGGACCTCATAAAACTAAAAAGCTCAGTTCATCAAAAGAAATGGTCTCTAAACTGAAGAGAACACCCACAGAGTGGGAGAAAATATTTGCCAGCTATACATCAGACAAAGGACTGATAACCAGAATATACAGGGAACTTAAAAAACTAAATTCTCCCAAAACTAATGAACCAATAAAGAAATGAGCATGTGAACTAAACAGAACTTTCTCAAAAGAAGAAATACAAATGGCCAAAAAAACACATGAAAAAATGCTCACCATCTCTAGCAATAAAGGAAATGCAAATTAAAACCACACTAAGATTCTACCTCACCCCTGTTAGAATAGCCATCATCAGCAACACCACCAACAACAGGTGTTGGCGAGGATGCGGGGAAAAAGGAACCCTCTTACACTGTTGGTGGGAATGTAAACTAGTACAACCACTCTGGAAAAAAATTTGGAGGCTACTTAAAAAGCTAGACATTGATCTACCATTTGATCCAGCAATACCACTCTTGGGGATATACCCAAAAGACTGTGACACAGGTTACTCCAGAGGCACCTGCACACCCATGTTTATTGCGGCACTATTCACAACAGCCAAGTTATGGAAACAGCCAAGATGCCCCACCATTGATGAATGGATTAACAAAATGTGGTACCTATACACAATGGAATTTTATGCAGCCATGAAGAAGAACGAAATGTTATCATTCGCTGGTAAATGGATGGAATTGGAGAACATCATTCTGAGTGAGGTTAGGCTGGCTCAAAAGACCAAAAATCGTATGTTCTCCCTCACATGTGGACATTAGATCAAGGGCAAACACAACAATGGGATTGGACTTTGAGCACATGATAAAAGCGAGAGCACACAAGGGAGGGGTGAGGATAGGTAAGACACCTAAAAAACTAGCTAGCATTTGTTGCCCTTAATGCAGAGAAACTAAAGCAGATACCTTAAAAGCAACTGAGGCCAATAGGAGAAGGGGACCAGGAACTAGAGAAAAGGTGAGATCAAAAAGAATTAACCTAGAAGGTAACACCCACGCACAGGAAATCAATGTGAGTCAATTCCCTGTATAGCTATCCTTATCTCAACCAGCAAAAACCTTTGTTCTTTCCTATTATTGCTTATACTCTCTCTACAACAAAATTAGAAATAAGGGCAAAATAGTTTCTGCTGTATTGTATTGTATTGAGGGGGTGGGGGGGAGATGGAGGGGGCAGAGTGGGTGGTAAGGGAGGGGGTGGGGGCAGGGGGGAGAAATAAACCAAGCCTTGTATGCACATATGAATAAAAAAAAAATTAGCTACAACTAGGCATGGTAGCTCATGCCTGTAATCCCAGGTACTCCACAGGCAGAAGTAGAAGGAAAGTGGCTCCAGGCCAGCCCAGGCAAAATTAGCATGAGACCCTATCAGACAAAAACAACTTCAAGTAGAAAAAAAAAATTAGCAACATAAAAATGAAAGGATATTTCTCTTATCTTACTTGTGTAAACCACCCCAATACTTCCTACTAATGTTATCACACTTCTTCAATTAAAAAACACTCATTCAAGGCAACTAAAGTAATTCCGTTTATAGTACTACTGCATAGAAAAAGACAACATCTCTGCACTTTCCAACAAAAAGACCAGCCAAAAGAACTGCTGCTTCTGTAGCAGTAGTCAAGTTATATTATGTTTTAATCAAGGATCCAAGCCAAAAATTAAATAGTTAACATTCAAATTACACAAAACAATGGATCCATGCTAGGGCCTAGATAAAATTTAAACTAGCATCTCTAACAACAGTTCCACAAATTGAAAAAGAAAATACTTTGGTTACAAGTCTCAAAAAAATTTTCCTGTTAAAAAATTGTTGATTTTTTTTTCCCCTTAGTAAAGTCATCCTTTTCTTCCTT
The DNA here is from genome assembly GCF_047511655.1 of Castor canadensis. NCBI lineage: Eukaryota > Metazoa > Chordata > Mammalia > Rodentia > Castoridae > Castor > Castor canadensis. Next base: position 89,915,746 of record NC_133394.1, read on the forward strand.
ACAGAGTTCCAGTTATTAAACTCATGGCAATTTACATAAACAGAAAAACACACCCTCTATTGATTTCCTTTTTTATTTTTCTGAGAAATACTCTCATTTTCCTATTATAAATGTTGCAAGCATTCACTTGTTACATTTCTCTGTCAATCTATGTACACAATTATAGAAACTTACATGTGAGGTGTATGTGGCTCCACATACTTTGGAGTATGAAATGAAAGCAAATTTAACAGCTGATAATAAATACATTAAATCATAAACAAGATACTAAGTGGTACTATAACTGTGCCAAGAAAGTATATGTGGGTTAGTCCTGATAACCATCCCTAGAAGTTATTGATCAAAGCCCTTTCTCTTCAACTGCCCAATAGCAACTCAGCACCAATGACTGAAAATCTATAAGGAATCCCTATCTTGATCTTTATTTTCAAAGGCACATTAAAATGCCTAAGATTTTTGTTTCAAAAATAATATTGGAGAAAGGAGTGGGTAAAGGTGTAGATTAAACAAGACTGGCCATAAGTTAATAACCACTGAAGCTCAAGGCAGATAAACAAAATTTATTACCTTGTTCTAGCTATATTTGTATATATTTTTAATTTCCTTAAGAGTATCAAAACAATCAAACTACTGATTTACCACAAAAATGCGTATTAAAATAAATTTAACTCTAATAGATGAGCAGTTAAGAGAAAAGATAATAGAACCATAGAACAACAGTAGATGAGCAGACTCTAAAGCAAGAAAAACATAGCTTGTTATAAGTCACTACATCACTACACAAAACAAAGTGGTGAAAAAAATCATCTTAGTAGTTGTATTTTAATGGTGTATTTTCGAAAGTACCATAATTCATAATAAGCCTTTTTAGAAATTCACCATTAACTCACAAGTCTGCTACAAAGCATACAGAGAAATTCTTCAGAAAAAGTACATCCTAGTGAATATCCTAACATCAGACATTATGAGAAATTAGATTAGCTCAGAAAGAATTGTGACAATGCTATCAGTAACAGTTGTGGTTGTTGCAGTAGTGATGATGGTAGTGTTAAAGGTTATCTCTTACTAAGCAATTAATTGTATATGCCTAAAAGCACTTTTATAATTCATTTAATTCTCACAATAACTCTAAGAGATAGACACTTCTAATACGCCCATTTTTGAAACAGGGAGACTGAGATACATGGAGGTACCCAATGTTCATACCAAATAAGCAACAGGACAGATGCAAACTGAGGCTGTTTGGCTGTACAACCCTTGCTGTTAATTTCCACAATATATTTTCCCTAACCACCTTACAATAGAGGAGCTAAAAGAAAAGTGAGGTAAACTGTTCATGCTTCATAACTATTCATTAAATCTTCTCAAGTTATGTTTCTCATCCTCTTCTAAATGTTCTCAAATTCTTTTCAACTACTGGATCCAGAAATGGACAGTGCTTCTTCTCTCCTCACCCCTCAAAGCACCCACCCCATTTCTTGCCAACTGGGAAAGTCAACAGAAGCTGAGAAAAAAATTCTAAATAATTTACTCTGCTAATTTTAAGAAGAAAAGTCTGAAGGAAAGAAAGATAAAGCTAATAGTTTAACTTAGTTTTATGGACAACAGAAAATAATAATGCCTTTCTCTGGATTAGACAAAAGTATATTAAAATACCTACGTAACTACAACATACAGTTTTAATAAAGAGCTGTCATTACAACTTGGTTGCTTCATATTTATCTGTACATTAATAAAGTATAAATATTTAAAAGGGTAGCAAAATCAGCTATAATCTAATATTAGCAATGTTTTGATCCAAAAAGGCAACAGCTGTGGTATTTGGTTTCGATAATACAAAAACATAATCATTGTTATACTAAAAGTGTTCCCAAAAATTCTAGTTGCTTTAATTATATAATCTCTGCTGTGTGCTACTTAATCTTATCTAGGGGTTTTTAAATAGCCTTATATTAATCAAGAATTAGACTGTTTTTATTCCTATAAAAGTCATATAAATGTATTTTTAAATTTTTGTCTTTACTATAGCTTCACAAAATTATAATACACAAAATTTACAGACTACATTTAAGTAAAGGGGTATAACTAGCAGGCCCTAAGCAGAGTACCTGACAATTTTTTCCTAGTGTTTCTACAAGTACTTACTTATTAAGCAATGTATGTTATGGGAGTACCGAGAATTATCTGGGATGGTGAAGCTGCCATCACAGATAGCAACCTGACTCTCACCAAATGGAAGAGTGAAGAAACAAAGTTTATACAGTAAACATCCCAGGGCCTGTAAAACAAAGGAACACCAACATGTCAGAGCTCAGTAATCAACTTAACCACAAAACATAAAAATAGCCCTAAGACAAACACTGAATTTGTTAGTTGAAAACAAATTCGAATGTTTCTGTATTAGATCAAACTTTTCATAAATTATTGCTTAAACAAATTAACATTTAATTTTTGAAAAGACATTTAGCTTCACATTTTGTTTTTATATGACATCTGGACTAGTTGACTATTTTATCTAGATAATGAATAGCTAAAATTAGAAATGACTGGTTCTTTTAGTACATAACTAATATATGACCTACAAAGTAAGCACAAGTCTTTTTGTAAAAATTTTTTTACTTTACTACAAAGTAAGTTTTAAAATCCTATGATTTCAAATATAAGTTAGTTAGGCAGCACAGTTAAAATTATCAGACAACACCAGTAAATTTTATTGTACCAAACATGTCATCATATCATACTATAAAAATTAGCTGCCTGTTTATTATCCAATAATCTTTACTGTATTTTATGCTAATTATATTTTTAACATCAAAAAGGAAGAACTCTGTCTACTTAGTTGGCACAGTTTCATAAACATCACAGCACCAATAAATCTACTTACTGACAATGATGGCAAAACACTCTAAAACACAAAGTGTTTCTAGAAAAGTAGAACTGGGAAGTTTCTAACTAAGCTATAAAAGCTCAAAACTGAAAAACAGTTTAAAAAAAGATTTTTAGCTCAAGAAATCATCACTTTATCACAGAAAGTGTCACCTACAATTATTAACAGTATAAGAAGCATCTCCAATTCTAAACAAGTTTTATTATATTATCCAACAGTTAGTTTACTGTTATCAGTAATGCTAACATTTGGCCTTATTATCTAAAAATTAGCAAACAAGATCTCTGTCTACTTGGCAAGCATAACTAATAAGTACACTGACTTTTATAACTACTGTGAAAATCATAATACAGAAATAATATTAATTTATAAAGCATTTTCATACTGTAGCAATCTCCCAATGACAAAAGTTTAAAAGCTCTAGAAATTTCAACATATTGGTTCAATTATATGATTAGTAAAGTTGTAAAGATTCTAAATAGAAATACCAGCTCAATATGGTTTAAAAAGACATATATTTTTTATACTATAGTGAAGCTATTTTCAGCACATATACAGCAAACTGAACATAAGGCTCCCTGAAGAGCTCTAAAGACACACACACACACACACACACACACACACACACACACGCATGAGTATATACACAATTAAAAGTGGGTGTAGCCCGATGGTAGGGTATTCGCCTAACATGCTGCTATGCCCTGGATTTAATCCCTAGCACCACTCCAATAAGAAAAAAAAGTCAATCTAAATATTCTGCTTTGCATTGCATAAACACAATGATATGTCATAAGGATTTCACATAGAAGGCATTTCCATCTTTATGCATTTGACACAATGAGAATACTAGAAACATGAGGGAACAAGTGAGCCAATTTTGAAGTCTGACTGTTCACCATCTTCAACTTTCATTTAAAGATAATGAAATACTTTAACCTGAACACAATAATTTTCTAAGTGAGTTCTAACCTGAAGCACCATCAAAAATAGAATTCTTATATGAATACTTCTTCTGGATCCTAGACTCACATCCTAAAATCTAGCATATTTCTCTTTCACTGAACTAATTAAAGCAAGCATAAAGATGGTCATTTTGGCAATTAAAACTTTGCCTCATTCAAGCATGTAAACATATACTGTTTTATGATTATGTTTCCTTTTCTACCTTTGAGTACTTATTTACACATATAGTAAATCTTATGAAAAAGTAAACAACAGAAAAGGGATTACCTCCTTTATATTAAGATGGTGGACAATAAATATGTTCTTCAATAACAATTTTTAATTAACCCTTGATGGTTTCAAAACATCAGTGAAGCTATGATGCCTGTTGTTTATGTATTATTAAAATGCTTTTTATCAGATAATATGGACCTGAATGGGCATCATAAAATTAAGCCAGAAAAGACCTCCACCTTTTCTAATACTTACATCTTATAAATTACGATCCAACTCACTTTGCTTTCTGTATTATACATAACCCTGGGCTTTACCATCAGCCACTGAATGAGTCAAATGTTAATGTTGAGGAAAGAAATTAGCTGTGAATTATAAAAGCTCATGTAGCACCAAAGTAACTACATCAAGCTTACTCGAAATTTGCTTTAGTCACATGTACGGCTTAAAATTCATCTACCACAAGAATTACTATTTGGTGAAAGTATGTATGTTATATAACAGGAAATATATCAAAGATATTCTTTATCTTGCAAAATATTTGCCTCTTCAGATTTTCTTTGGAACTCTAACCCCAATAGAGAAGAGTCCAGAGGAGAAGAACCAAGGAGATAATATTTGGTCTCACCTATTATGCTTGACAAGTTTCTGAACATTATGGGGTTTTTTTGTTGTGGTGGTCTGGTTTTTTGTTTTGTTTTGTTTTTGGTAGTACTGAGGATTGAACCCAGGGTCTCATGTTTGGCAGGTAAACACTCTACCAGTTGAGATACATCCTAGTCCTGAACATTGTTTTTAAAACAAAGTAAACCTGATGTTTGTTAAATTCTAGAACTATTTCAACGAATTTCATTTCTCTACCAGTAATATGCTCATCAGTGGTAAATATGGCTAGTTTGTTTAAATGAACTCACATTTGAAATAGTTTCTTACTAGTTCATTAAATACAATCCAAAATGTTTTTTATGAATTATGTCTACTCTAAGAGATGCTGAAATTCTAACATAAAGTTCAATTATAAAAAAATAAGATTACTTCTAATTTAATACAGATATATAGATATGCTAAATGCTAAAGAACCTCAATATACAGTACTCAATTTTCTATTAAAAAGAACCTAAAATACTGTATGTACTCTTTCAATTTATCACAACAGTTCAATCAGGAAAATTCAACTGCACCTTACCTATACCTTAGAATACAACAGCAAGAAATAAAATGCCTACCAGGTTAGAGATTCTTGGATAGAACACTACAGCAGATACTAAAAAACTTGATCCAGAAAGTTATCCTGAAATTTATATTCAGTTTTTGAGTACTATGATCAAAATTGCAATCAAAACAGAAAATGTCAATATATTCACCTACAATCTAAACCGTAAACCTCACTGTAGTAAACATTACATTATATGGAAGGTTTTCACTGTTTTCCATCTCAGCATTGAGAAGATAAAACATTCTAAGTATTTTTCTTCTTCTCAATAGGAAGCTCTATACAACATCACTTTCTTCTACTTGGAAGGAATGCCTTTTGGGAGGCAAGGCTACCCTCAGATCTTTTTATTTGGTTAGAGCAAATTTGAGCCTTTCTTGGCCTTACCCAGATATCAGCCTTGGTGGTGATTGGCTTCCCTCCATAAAGGTTAATCATTTCAGGGGCTCTGTATGACAGAGTCGTATACCTGACAGCAAATGAGTGAAATGAACATTTTTTTTAAAAAGACATATAATAGTTGTTTCTCATTAAAATACAGTAACAAGTTTTTAGGCTCAAAACATTATACAGAAACAATACTATTTTTAAAAGCTCATTTAAAATTCATCAAAAATTAAGCAATACAGAGCATCTATAGACATTTTTATTCAACAAGAACAATACCATTTTGATAATGTAAGAGCTTAATTTCCTTTACTATAAAATCACAAATTGTAACATATTAGAAATAATTTTCCATTAATTTATGTGAAATAATGCAATTTAACTATAATAGTTTCCTTATCAAAATATTTTAGTCTATTAAAAGCAAAACTTCTACCCTCTCAAAAACTTCATTTTTGTTTACTAATGAGTATGTTTTTATGAATGTTAATATACTTCCTTGAATACAGTAGTAAATCTTCAGTATTTTTATAATTGCTGTTTTAAAAGTAACCTAGTTATCCTAATTCTAACTACACACATTATGTATACTTCTAATATCAACTGTCAACATAAGCTATCTGGAATTAAAAGATAAATTTTAAAATATTATTAAAATATAATATAAAAGCCCAAATCCATTATGAACAGAACATTTTAATGAAGTAGTGCTCAAATCTCATGGTAGAAACTCTCAGAATATGAAGGGATCTTTTATATCATCCAAGGTTCATTTGAATGTTTTATACATGTTATAAAAAGAACCTTAAAACTAACAATCTATCACCTAACTCTTTCCAAATAATCCTGACTAGTGAGACAGTCTGAATGATGTTACTGAAGAGGAATGATTTAAGAAACCAAAATAATGCATAATGGCAGGATTTGTTCACTACTATGCCCAGCATCACAAACACTAAGTACTGATTAGTCCATTAGCTCCTTAATTGAGCCACAAAGCACAAGCACTCATAATGAGCTTTCAATTCATCACAAAAGTTCAGTCAGGACAATTCAACTGAACTTTACCTACAATTTAGAATACAACCGTTAGAAATAAAATGCCTAGCAGGTTAGAGATAGTTGAATGGAAAATTACAGCAGCCACTAAAAAACTTAATTTTTTTTTTTTTTTTTGGCCAGTGACCAGTGACTAACACCTACAATCCTAGCAACTTGGGAGGCTTAAATCAGTACAATTATGATTGGCTAGCCAGAGTAAAAAAATTCCTGAGACCCCCCCACCCTCAACTCAAAAAAGCTGCATGTTTGTTGGCTTGTGCCTGTCATCCCAGCTACAGCATGAAACATAAAATAGGAGGATTGTGATTCAGGCCAGCCTGAACAAAAAAATAAAACCCTACCTCAAAAATAACCAGAGCAAAAAGGGCTAGAGACATGGCTTAAGCAGGAAAGTGTCTGCAAGTGTGATGTCCTTAATTCAAACCCCAATACTCCAAAAAAAAAAAAAAAATTACTGTATGGATATAAATATATTCCAAGAAAATAATACTAAATTTTATTATTCTTATGTTCTTCAGAACATTTATGTGTTTAGCAATGTGTTTGTTTTTATGGAATCTAACATGATTATTCCAGGCTGTTTCCTGAGTAGAAAGATGTAGTCTAGAAAGTCATACATTATACAATGGGTGAGAGTAAGAGCAGCTCTTTTGAACTGCTCAAAATACTGTAGCACAAATGATAGCATCTAAACAGTTTTAAACAACTGCAACTTGTCAGAAAATGATGAGAGGTAATTTAGAAAATCCAACTACTTATAAATTCCTTTCTGACAGATCCTATGTCATTTTATAAAAGTAATCTAAGACTAACAGTTCTATTTTCTAAAACTAGAAAATGGAAAAGTTAGAAAAAGGTCCTCACAAATACTCCAAGAACCACACAAACTACAAGATTAAGAAAACATAAAGCATGTAAGATATGTTTTACCAGAAAGTTTTCCAACACACCATTACAAAATAACAGTGACTTATTTGTTTTTTGTGGGTTTTTTGTCAGTACTAGAGTTTTGTATTCAGGGCCTCATGCTTGCTAAGTGAGCCCTCTACCACTTGAAGCATACCACCAACTCTTTTTGCTTTAGTTTGATTTTAGGGAGGGTCTGGCACTTATTTACCCAGGGCTAGACTCATAGACTTCAATCCTCTTATCCCTGCCTGCACAGTAAGTGTAACTGCACACATGCTCCACCATACCCAGCTTGTTTGTGAGACGGAATCTCCCTAACTTTTTATCTAGACTGGCCTTGAACCTCAATCCTCCCCATCTCCACCTCCCAAATATCTGGGATTACAAACGTGCACACCACGCCTGGCCCTTCATACAGTCTTAACACTTTTTTCTGTAGTCTTCAATGCATACAAAAGTCAGTCTTCTTATATTAAATAAGAGACCATACACGTTTTCAAAACTTTTCATAGTAAGCAGAAATTGTTCCATATTAAGTAAAAATGAAAACATTAAGCTGAACTCAAAAATTACATTAAATTCCAATTCTCTTTGATTCCACTAATCACTACAGCATCCTTTACAAGTTTTTTATAAATGTTTACAGTGTAGGCAAAAAAACTGTATCCATGTTAAAATATATTTCCTACTTGCTATTCAGACATAAATTAATCACTGACTATAGCACAGAAATATTTTGAAGGAATAGATGGTCACAGACTCAACTAAAACCCCCATGAGACAAATGCAATAAAGACAAACACTTACTTTTTAATTTCTTCTTCTACCACATTAACTCCATCTTTTTGAGGATTGAGAAACTTATTAGTGGCACTGCCAAAGTCACAAAGTACATAATTTCCACCATCATTTAACAAAATATTTTCTACCTTAAGAAAAGAAAATCAATAATTAGTATTTTGAAAGGGAAAATGCAACCTGTTCATATTAGAGGACCTGTACCACATATATGTACTACACACACACATACACACACACACACACACACACACACACACACACACACACACACACACATACATTTATACACACAGACATGTAATATACTTCAACCAGAGCAAAAATATACTTTATAGCCAGGCACAGTGGGGCACATCTGCAATCTCAGCACTCAAGAGGCTGAGAAAGGAATATAGCTTCTCCCACTCTTGGATGATTTATGCAAGGGGTCAACTATCCCTAAATCATCACTAAAACTGCCTCTATGAGAGAGAAGATTACTAGTAAAGTTTCTCTCTTTTACTGTACCTCAATTTTTCTCCTTTTTGAATATTTCAACCTACCTGTAAATGAGAAGTAATGAAAAACATTTACCTTCTACTTCTGGTTAACTCCTACAGGTTGAGTAACCCTTATCCAAAATCCTTGGGGTCACAAGGGACTCTGATTTTAAGATTTTTTTGGTATTTCACATTGGACTCAAGTTTAAGAGTGAAATTCATTTAATACTGGATATACACCTGTACATATAGTCTGACAGTAATTGTATATAATATTTTGTGCACCTGCCATTTTGACTGCAATCTGTCATATGTGGTCAGGTGCAGAATTTTCCACTTGTGACATCATGTCAGCACCCAAAAATTTCAAATTCTGGATTTTCTGATTCTGGATGCTCAACCTATAGAGCCATTTATTACTTAAAATATACTGAAAAATACAAATTATACCTTAACTTGGAGATCAGAGTTGCAGTAACTAAAACAAATCATGAACACAAGTTTTGGGGGGTTTTTGTTTGTTTTTTGTGATACTGGGGTTTAAACTTAGGGCCTCCCGTTTACAGGCAGGCACTCTATCACCTGAGCCCATGCCCCAGCCCATGTGCAGCAGTTTCCTGAATTCTACAAATTGGGTGCTACTTACTAGCCTGTATATCCTTCACAATTTGCTTAACCACTCTTGTACTTTAGCTATCTGGGAAATGGGGAAGATAATATCTACTACTGGAATGTTAAAATTAGGTGAATTAACAGTAGAGCACAGACTTCTTTAATTCCTAAGTCAACCTATCTGCCTTCAGAAGTGATCAGAGAAACACTATAGCAAAATTTCTGACATGGTATACAGTGACACAAACAGAAATAGTCTAGGAAAAAAGCATTAATCTCCACTTACTCCCTTTGTAAAATAATTACAGGTTAACGGATTTAACTGTCAGCAATTCTGATCCCAAATTTGTGCACTAAAACATTCTGGTTTAGGCGGTTATAGCTTTAGGTTAAAATAATGTTAAAAGACAGAGATTCAAAAATTATTATCTACTTAGGCTAAGAGTCTTCCAAGTTCAAATATAAAAGTATAGAACTGAGCCATGAAATTTCTAGTACTTACAGTGACAATAATCAATTTATTACTTGCTAAGTTATTGAAAATACATTTAATAATATAATGTGCATCCATTACTAAGTTTAAGAACTAAAATGCAAGCCAGGCAATGGTGGCTCACATCTGTAATTCTAGCTACTCAGGAGGCAGAGATCGAGAGGATTGTGGTTTGAAGCCAGTCCTGGACAAATAGTTTTGAGAGATCCTATCTCAAAAAAAACCCATCACAAAGAAAGGGCTGGTGGAGTGGCTCAAGGGAGAAGAATGTCTGCCTCGCCCTGAGTTCAAACCCTGGTGCCTCCTCCACCTTCCCCTTCTCCCAAAAAAAAAGAGCTAAAATGCAATGAAAGTGCCTGATTTGTCCTCTCAGATCTCATCTCTGTTGTCCCCAATCAGATTCTTTTACTCTTAAGTTTGGCATTTAAATTCTCATATACATTTTCTTATTTTATGTCACCATCTAACAGCATATAATTTATTTTGCATGTATTAAAATTGAATTAAGTATATTATTTTAAAAATTAGGTAAGTTAAATACGTACAGTGTCTAGAACAGTGTCTGGAATAGTCAGCATCCAGTAAACTATTATTACTTTTTTTGCATTACCTTTAATTTTTCTACTACAGTCTTAGATGTATAATTCATTTCTTTCTATTCTTTTAAAACAAGTTTAGCCAACTTCTTAAAAGATTTACATGTGGTTTGAAGGGAAATGGATGTAACTGGAGGACATAATGTTAAGTGAAGTAAGCCAGGATCCAAAACACAAAAGCCACATGTTTTCTCTTACACATGGAAGATAGATTCAAAGATAAACATATGCACAAAAACAAATATGATCATATACAAACTCAGATGTAGAACATGTTTGTAACAGTAGAACTACTCTATGGAACTTGGGGAAAGGGAAAGGAAAAGAATGATGGAGCATCAGTAATACTGAATAACGTAAAATGTGAAGGTAGAAGATATAAGGATGTGTATTGAAAGCTGCTGAAAAGTGGGGGGTGGGAGGTAAAGAGGTAAGGGAGAGTAATGGAAGAGGTTCAACGGACTAAAGTAAAGTATACCCACAGAAGGCAAATGTTCAGACAACCTTTTGAACATCAACTTAAGTGTTAATAAAAGCAGGACTGTAAAATAGGTACAGTTTGCGGGGGGGGGGGGGTTACTTAGCAGGAGGACAAAGAGTGAAGGAGGGAGACTGGGCATGTGGTAGATAGACTTCATATACCTATATGAAACAAAACTAAGAAACTTCTTGCAATTGCTTTAAGTGGGGTAAGGAGGAGCTCAGGGGGAGAGACGATGGGGCAATGTCAATAATGTACAATATAAGTCTAATTGGAATTGACACTGTGAATCCCTCCCATGTAATAAATATATCCTAATAAAAAATTTGAAAATAAATTTTTTAAAGATTTATACTAGAAATCTACTTAAATATATGTTTGCATAAATTTGCATATGTAAGAAATAACCATATAAAATATGGACTACATAAAATTTTGCACTTTAATGTCTTCTGAATTTTAAATCATGAAGACACCTGAAAATATCAACTTTATACGCAAAATGTTAATGGACTATAACAGCACAAGAAAATCAAACCAAATCATTAGAAGAAATATAGAAATTGCACATTCAAAAGAACTTGATGAGCTATACTACGTTTTCCAAGTAAGGGGACAAATGTCTGAAGTCATGTGTTTCAGTGCTGCTTAACTCCTATTCCCACAGGTTTCCACTGAGGATGTTTTCATGATAAACAACCTACATTCTAAATGACATCTTCTATTCTCCTTAAACAGTATCTTATAACTGACTTCCATAGATTTTTGCATAATCAGTCAAAATAGGGATTCATTCATTCACTAAATAGCAAGCCTCTGCAGGCACTGTTCTAAATGCTTGGATATGCAAATAAAAAAGAAAAAAATTAATTAATCTCTGCCCTCAGGAAGCTTACATTCTATTGGAAGCAAACACACAATAAATGATAGACATAATAATTAAGCAACATCTTAGAAAGTGCTAACTGCTCCTCAAAGGCAGAACAGACACTGATGGTAATACTAGACTCTAGTTTTAAATGATATGACACAGGACAGGACTCACTGAGAAAGTGAATCTGAGCAGACTGAAAGAGAGGAAAGAGTAACCATAGGGATATCTAGGTTCACAAAGCATTTCAGGCAAGGTGACTCTGTGTGTAAGTGTGTGTATGTGAGTGTGTGAGTGTGTTGATGCTGCAGATCAAGCCACTGAGAACCTCAAGCATGCTAGGCTCTACCACTGAGCTATATCCCCAAGCCAGGAAGAGTTATTTTGGTAATCTGTGTTTGTGAGCATCAAAGAAAACTCTTATTGTTTTAAACAATATCTCTAGCAATGTATCATGAATTTTCAGTTACTTTTGGGAAATTTTTCCAATTTAACAAGTGGGTACAAAATGTAAGAGGTCAAGAGCCCACAAGAAAGTAAGATGAAGAGATCTTAAAGATCACCATCAAATTATAATAAATCATAAAAATTATAGTAAGTTACAAATAAATAGGGAAATATCCATGTACAGTATCCTCAAATTATCTCAACACTCTGATGCTTCATGGGAACTACAGGAAACAGGAGAAATGCTAGCAAGGAAGAGAACAGTGTGGGGGAACACTTTTATGTGGGTCGGTGATATTCAGCTTTTGCTCAAACTTTTTGATACAGAGATGCAGAATAAGGGCACAAAATCCACCTCTACAGCGACATTAAAAATCCTCAAGATCAAGTAAAGTGCAATATCAAATCTATGGATGGGTCTTAACACAGCCTCAGGAAATGGGGGGGACAGAGAAACCAGTGCCAGTAATAAAACTGGAGCCGTAACTGTACCGTAATTCAGTGGGAGAGCATTTGCCTAGCATACACAAGGATCTAGGTGAGATCCCCAACACTCAAGAAATCATCTAGCTTAGATGGAAAATAGTCCAAAATCATTTTAAATCCAAAATCCAGACTACATTCTCAATTCATAAGTGTCTGAAATTCTTACCTTCAGATCCCGGTGAATTATCGGAGTCTTACACTGATGCAGCCGCGCAACAGCTTCACAGGTATCACAGAAGATCTGTAACACCTCTGCTTCTGTAAAGCCTGTCTGTAGCTTCTTATTCATCTGATTCACTACCTGCCCAGCTAAACAAAAGTTATTTTGAGAGGATTTATTTTTAATAAATGAATTCTACGACAAGCAAAATACTAAGAAATACCTTTATGGACTCAGGTAGTGGGAAACAGGCTTTTCCATAATTTCCACATAAGGATACTTACTATATCATATTGTATTGATTGAATGACACATTCTTTCTCACATTTTTTACCTCTGAGATCAGAATAACTTAAGATAGTTAATATCCTGTTAATTCTATTGGCCAGTTTTTAACATCTTACCATTCCTGAAATTGTACTTTTCCTTTTAGTTGATAGCATGTTTGATTTGAAACAACTGTCACTCAAAACTGCTTTTTGTTGGGTAAACAGTAGTGAACAAAAATAAAGTTTATATTATCATAGAAATTTGCAGTTTAAATAGAGATAATAACACAAATACCTAATTTTATATACATATGTATATATATATATGTATATATATATATATATATATATATATATATATATATATATATGATTAATAATAGTAACATGAGAGAACTTGACATAGCAAACCTGAATTTAAATTGGTGGAGGATGGGGAGGAGAGGTTGTCAGATCAGGCTCATCTAAGAAAGTGGTACTTATGTTAAGACTGAAGGAGAATTAGGACTTAATGAGGGAGACAAATTTAGGAGAATGTGCTAGCAATAGTGAGTAGTACATACAAACACCTTCAGTTTGAGAGGAGTTCAATGACTATGAGTAACTTTTAAAAAGCCAATGCTGACATAATTTAGGAAGCAGAGAAGACAGGTGAAATGAGACTGATAAGGCAGATAGGAATTAGCTACATTGGTCTTGAAAAGCAAAGAAACCTTCTGATCTGGCTTTTTAAAAAGATTTCTTTGATTAGGGGATGGGGAATCATATGAGTTAAGACACTAATGCTATAATCCAGATAAGAAATAATGAGGGCTATTAGAGCACTTGCCTAGCATGCACATGCCCTGAGTTCAATCTTCAGTACCACGGGAAAAAAAAAAAAAAGAACAAAATAGGGATTTATACTAAACTCAAATACCACTGACCCTGAAAGATATTATGTATTTTAATAAAGTACAGTAATTAACAGTTCAATAACAGATTCTTAATTATAAAAAAGTTAACTATTGCTGTAACATATTTGAAGAATGTAAGCAGAGCTGGGGATAGCCCAGTGGTAGAGAGAGAGCACTTGCCTGACATTGACAAGGCCCTGGGTTTAATCCCCAACACAGGAAAAAAAAAGCAAGTACATATGTTATTCATTCAGAAAGTATTCTAATAAAAATCAAGTTTAAGAATTTTAAGGGGTGGAAGTGTAATTCAAGGCATACAGGACCTGCCTAGCTAGCATGGAGCTGTGATTCCTAAACTCCCGTGCTACCCAAAAAAAAGAAGAAAAACAAAACACAGAGTTTTTAAAAGCATGAACTTGAAGCTTTCCTATAACAAGGCTGGATGTCTGGATGCTTTGCTACTTTGCAATGGTTAAGAAGGAGCATACAAAGTTATTCCTTTTATCATTACTATCTAAACTCAAATCTCTTTTCTTTTAGAATCTTACAGCAGAAAAAACATTACATTTTAACTATGATTCTTTCAGAATCATAACTTCTTTCAGGTACCTTGGGAGACTGAGAAACACCTCCATCAGGTGCCAACTTCCTCCTTTGTTTGGCAGATTCCCTGACTCTATTCTAAAACTAGAAAAGGCCTGTTTTAACTAAATATTAAACAGGAAGAAAAGTGGTTTCTTGGTGTTCATACACACCCTGAAATATCATTTCACAAGCTAAAAAAATCATAACCTGAATTCATTCCACCTAATGTTGGAATGAGCAATATAAATTATAAACAAATGTTAATCACCTTCGTTCTAAACAGAGATCTTTGGCAGCAGAAATCACAAATCACACAAACCAACTCCCCAATGATAACTAGAATTGTATTTGAACTAAACTTCAAACGCAGAAATAAAAACTCATTACTCAATGTTTTTCCTGAAAATTAAGTAACAATTAGAAGGTTATTCAAATTTAAAAATAAGGAGATTCCAGGATGGCAGCTAGAGGGAGGAAGGAGAAAACGTGCCTCCTAAAGTAAAATCTTGGAGAGACGCTAGAGACACACCTTACAGGAAAAACCACAGAGAAGAGGCAAACTTTGACTCCTCCACACCTCCAGCCTGCACAGAGCATCTCCATTTCACATTAAATGGAGAAACCAGGAGGGCTCCCATACCGCTGCCAGACACCAGTGCCCACACGGCTTGGGAAGACGCAAACCACAAGGTGAGCTAAGCGGCATGCAGTATTCCCACAGACAACCCTGGGCCAGATCAGCATAGCCCCCTGGACACACCGACTCCCACCCAGGGAAAAAAGAAAAAAAACTGAATAATAAGCAATAACAACAAAAAACACACATAGCAAAGAGGGCAGGATGCCCTGAGCACCGAAGTGGGGGGAGGGGAAATCACTCACAACAAACCAGCTGGAGAAGTCAGGAGCGGCAGCACACACCCAGCAACCAGTAGCTGGAAAGCTTGTAAAAGTGGCGGTGGGAGGAAAACTCCACAGGAGAGAGGGAAAGACCCACTTCCCATGTGAACTGTAAATAAACATGCAGGCCTGAGAAAGTGGGTGCAGTGTCACCTCCCTCAGTGTGCTTGGAAATGGGAAAGCTTGTAGCAGTGGCCCTGCCCAGGAGAATTCTAAGTAAATCAAGCCTACCGGGCCAGGTGAGTGCTAAGCTGACTCCTGAGATCTGCATAAATAAAGC
Organism: Castor canadensis; assembly: GCF_047511655.1. Taxonomy (NCBI): domain Eukaryota; kingdom Metazoa; phylum Chordata; class Mammalia; order Rodentia; family Castoridae; genus Castor; species Castor canadensis. The sequence continues at coordinate 89,931,739 of NC_133394.1, forward strand.
CTCCAGCAACAGCTGGCTGACAGCAGCAAGCAGGCGAGCCACAGCCTCAGATAGCCATTCACAGAACTGTCTCCAGACTTTTTTTTTTTTTCTCCCTTCCTTTGATGAGACAACAACCGAACTACAGCTGCATGCTGAAAAACTTACTGAAACTGTATTGCATTTGAACTTTGGAAACTTTGTGGTCTTTTTTTTTGGTTTGTGTTGTTTTGTTTTGTTTTGTTTTTGTTTTTTCCCCTTTGACGAGACAACAGAACAACTTCTGAGACACCATCTCCAGGATTGGACTGAAACTTTATTACATTTGAACTTGGAGATATCTTTTTTTAAATTTTTTTTTCATTTATTTATTTATTTTTCCAATCCTCTCTCTGTCTCTCTAATGCCTGTTCAGCTTACTGTTGATTAGTACACTATCTCTCCCTGTTTATATCTTTGAAACTTTTGTTTGTTTTGGTCTTTTCTACTTGTTTATTTGTTTTCCCTCTTTCTTTAACTTCTTTGCTTTCCATCTCCTCTCACCCTTCCATTCTAAATATCACCATTGTTATCATTACAAGCTAGAAAATACTTAATTGCATACAGTACAGGGACAATAACAACACCAAGGGCAATGACGGGAAGACAGAAAAAAGAGAGAAACCAGTTTCCCCACAGCAAAAAATTAGTACAGGAACCAGAGGGGAATGAAGAAAACAGATATTCAGATCCAGATGCCAACAAAATGAAGATAAACTATGCCAAAGAATCCAATGAAGCCCACAAGAATAATCTAAAAGAAGAAATACTACATGTAATCAATGAGAATTTTATAGAGATGATACTGGATATAGTCAACCAAAATGTAGAGGAGACACTCAAGAAATTCAAGACAACAAAAATAGAGAATTTGAAAAAGCACAAGAAGAAATTAAAAGAAACCAGAGAAGCACTGTATAAACATCAAAGTGAAACAAAGAACACGATTAATAAAGAGATAAATGAACTCAGGACAAAAATAGACAACACCAAACAGGAAACGACCCTGGATATGGAAAACCTCAGAAAAAACAACGAAACATAATTGCAAAACAAAACGGAAGGCCAATCCAGCAGAATAGAACAAACAGAAGACAGAATCTCAGAACTCGAAGATGAAATGGTAATTAAAGGAAAAACCAAAGAACTATTAACTAAACAACTCAAGACCTGTGAAAAGAAAATGCAAGAACTCACTGACTCCATCAAAAGACCAAACTTGAGAATCATGGGCATCGAAGAAGGAGAAAAGGTGCAAGCAAAGGGAATACGTAATATATTCAACAAAATAATAACAGAAAATTTTCTAAATCTAGAGAAATCTATTCCCATACAGATGCAAGAGGCCTCCAGAACATCAAACAGACGAGATCAAAATAGAACTACCCCATGACATATCATCATTAAAACAACAAGTACAGAAACTAGAGAAAGAATATTGAAGGCTATAAGAGAGAAAAAACAAATAACATACAAAAGTAAACCCACCAAAATCACAGCAGACTTCTCAACAGAAACATTAAAAACAAGAAGAGCATGGGGTGAGATCTTCCGGGCACTGAATGAAAATAACTTCAACCCCAGGATACTCTACCCAGCAAAACTATCATTCAAAATAGATGGAGCAATAAAAGTCTTCCATGATAAGCAGAAACTAAAACAATACATGACCACAAAGCCACCACTACAAAAGATTCTTCAAGGGATTCTGCACACAGAAAGTGAAACCCAACATAACCATGAAAGGACAGGTAACACCAAACTACAGGAAAAGAAAAAGCAAGAAAGTAGAGAGTAACCTCAACTTAGGTACACACAATCAAACCTTCAAACAACTAAGACAACTAAATGATAGGAATCACCACATACTTATCAGTACTAACACTTAACATTAATGGACTTAAAAAACCATACAAAGAAATTAATAAAACAAAAAGTTGGTTCTTTGAAAAAATAAACAAGATCAACAGACCCCTGGCAAACCTGACTAAAATGAGGAGAGAAAAAAACCCAAATTAGTAGAATCAGGAATGCAAAAGGGGAGACAACAACAAACACCATGGAAGTCCAGGAAATCATCAGAGACTACTTCGAGAATCTATATTCAAATAAATTTGAAAATCTTAAAGAAATGGACAGATTTCTACATACATATGACCATCCAAAACTGAACCAAGAGGATATTAATCACCTGAATAGATCTATAACACAAAATGAAATTGAAGCAGCAATCAAGGTCTCCCCAAAAAGAAAAGTCCAGGACCTGATGGATTCTCTGCTGAATTCTATCAGACCTTTAAAGAAGAACTGATAGCAACCCTCCTTAAACTGTTCCACGAAATAGAAACAGAAGGAAAACTGACAAATACATTTTATGAAGCCAGTATTACACTTATCCCAAAACCAGGCAAAGACACCTCCAAAAAGGAGAACTACAGGCCAATCTCCTTAATGAACACTGATGCAAAAATCCTCAATAAAGCCAGTTGGTAGGAAATGGGTTGATTGTCTCTGTCCCTCACATAAAAATTTTTTAAGTTATGGACAATTTTTATGACTTATTGTTACTATTAAAACAATCTATCAAGTAAATATTTCTTTAAAAATACATTAGCTCCAACTGGAGGTTTGGCTCAAATAACAGCAAGCCTGCTTTGTGAGCATAAAGCTTTGAGTTCAAACCTCTGTCCCACCAGAAAAAAAACACATTAGATCTAAATAAAATATAGTTTTATTATCTTCTGATACCTACAGATGAAGCCCAAAAGGCTACATAACACAAGTTTATGAAGACTATAGATCAAAATACAGCCTCTAATTTTGTTAAGTTTAATATGATTACAATAACATGGTAGAGTCAAAAAAATCTTACAACACTAATATTGACACACTATGATTTTCTTGGTTGATTATATAAAAGAAATGCATAGCTAGCAGGAAGTATAACTCTCTACCTGCTTAGATTTTCTGCACTTCATTAATTTTCCATTTACATGTTCATATCATAACTTACTAGGTTTTAAATGACATTTTAACAGAATTTGTAATAAGATAATTAAAGTGAAGTTTGCAATAATAAGCATCCAGAATAAGGTAACAGCTGCCCTGGGAGAAACCAATATACCTAGAAACCCATTTGGGTGGGAAATTTTTAGTACAGTAAATGCAGACAGATACTTACCTCTACAATATTCCATTAATATAAGTACTTCCCATACATTATCACTAATTGAATTAACAGCACAGTCCAAATAACCCACAATATTTTTGTGTCCAGATAGTTCTTTCTGTGAAAAAACAAACAAATTTTTTAAAACTGGAAAATACACATTTTAAACCTGTACTATCATTAGCATGGTTGGAAGCCTAAATTATTGTATTTAATTAATTTCTGCTAGGTAGGTTCTCTACCACTTGAGCCATACCTCCAGCCCAATAAAGCATGAGGACTGGAAGAATGGCTCAAGATTCTGAGTTCAAACACCAGTATGAAAAAAGAAAAAAGATATGAGAGTATGTAATTTGATGTATTTCAACCAAAGGCTTCAAAGGTTTCGATGTAAAGTTCAGCCATTTTCTAACACACAAATAATTGATGACTATTTTTTTTTAATTCAACTGGGAAAATGATCCATTCAAAAGTAATGAAATCTACCAATAGTAGTATATAAGATAGTTCTTTGGGACTCAAGAATAAAATATTAGAACCCTTATTTATTTTTATCTTAAAAAGTAATTAAGCTCTAATATAAATGAACTACTCTCATTTGGTTTGCCTATAACATATGGCAATTGAGAAATAAAAAAAAATTTTGTACTGAGAAATGAAAAAAATTACACAAATTCTATTAAAAGGAAGAATTATGACACAACAGTACAATATCTGTGCTCCAGTTAAAGAACTTAGCCTAAGCTTCACCATTATCATAGGTAATTCTTTTTCACCATTTTGACTAATAGCTTTACCTTTAAAAAGTCTCAAAACCTAATCATCTCTAATCTAGCTAAGGTAGATACAATAAAAGCCAAATTCAGGGTCTGGGTCTGAGGGATGTAGCTAGCTCAATGGTAGGGTGCTTGCCTAGCAAATGCAAGGCTCTAGGTTCGATCCCGAGAACTGAGGGGAAAAAAAAAAAAAAGCAAAATTCAGAAAAGTCACTTATCATCAAAAAAAAATGTACTGGTAAAGATGTTGACATAAAGAAATTCTCCCTCTCTAACTACTAAGAAACTAGTAGTTAGATAAATAAGACTGACATTAATATAAAGTGTTGGCAAGGGTGGGGAGGGGGCACAGGGCACGCAGGTGTCGCTCACTGGTAGGGCACCTGCCTATAAGTGCGAGGCCCTGGGTTCAATTCCCAGCACTGAAAATAAAAAAATAAAATAAAACATTGCTGACAAGAACATAAAATGGTCTGGTTGCCATGGAAAACAGCTTGGCAATTCCTTAAAAATTTAAACACAGAATTATCCAGTAATTATAGACCTATGCATACACCCAAAGAACAGAAACTAAGTACCCAAACAAATACATGGACACACATATTCTTAACAATAATATTCACAATATCCAAAAAGTAGAAACAGCCCAAACATCCATCAGTTTTAAAAACTCCATAAAAACAGATAAATTGTGATATATAAATACATTGGAATATTATTCATCCATAAAAAGAAATGGAGTACTTATACACTACAATGTAAACAAACCTTTAAAAAATTAGGCTAAGTGGAAAGGAAAATGCAAAATGTCACATATTGTACAACTCCATTTGTGGGGAATATCCAACAGATAAATCCATAGAGACAGATATAGAAGGGCTTGCTAGGAGCTAAGGAAGGGGGAGTGAGAAGCAACTGCACAACACATACGAGTTTCATTTGGGAGTGATGAGAAGGTTTTGAAACTAGATAAAAGCGGTGTTTGTGCAATACTATGAATGTAGTTTAAGTGTCACTGAATTGTTCACTTTAAAATAGTTGGTTTTATATTACGTGAATTTCACTTAATAAGACAAAAGCTTGAGGTGTGTGTGTGTGTGTGTGTGTGTATGTGTGCGTGTGTGTGTGTGTGTGTGTGTGATTAAACAATGGAGGATAATAGGAAAAAGAAGAAGAGCAGAGGTCAAAGTAAGTACAAGATGCCTCCAGAGCACTGACGCAGTACTAAAAAGGAAAAAATTTTTATTTTATAATATTTTTAACTGTTGACTTAACTCAGAGTCACTGAAGTTTTTAATGACTTACTAAAATAATTTTTTTATGTTTTGATTTTTCTTGGCAGTACTAAGGGTTAAACCCAAGGCTTCACACTCTCTAAGGCAGGCTGTTCTACTACTTGAGCAACTCTTACCACCTGAGCCAGGATGCCAGCCCTTTTTGCTTTGGTTACTTTTAAGATAGGGTCTTGCTTTATGCCCAGGGGGACTTGAACCATGGTCCTCCCATCTGTGCTTCCCTATGTAGCTGGGGTGACAGGCACACACTGCCATGGCCAGATGCCATGGTTGAAATGGAATCCTCCCAATCTCTGCCTTTTGAGTAGCTAGGATTACATGCTTGAGCTACCACACTCGGGCTTTACCTAATATTTAAAAAGAATTTTCCCTTACTAAAGGATACCATGTTATAAATTACAGACTTCAGAAGAAAAACAATCAACTGCACAGCATGATTTTTAAAATGGAAAAAAAACTAATTATTGTTTGTAAATACAAAAACATAAACTGAGTGCATAAAACATGCACAGGAGTGGTAAACACTATATGCAAGACAGCAGTCTTTTTTTGGTAGAAAAGAACAGTACAGGGACACAGTTGGAGAAGAAAGCTTATAAGGTTTTACTTCTTAAAGTGGATGGTGTGCAAACATAGTGTTTATTATGTAATTCTCTAAATTTTTCTATTTTCAAAATATTTTGTAATTTAAATGAATTTTAAAAAAGAAAAAAGTAGCTTTCCTGTTAACTTACAGTAGGGGAAACTACTAGCTATATTTCGCCTTAAGTATAGCCATAAGAAATGAACTATAAATTCCTGGATAATACTACGATTTAATGATCTTCAAAAGTTTTCTAAATGTGTATAAATTGATAAGCAGCATGCCTAAAAACTTGTGAATGTTACATAATAAAACCAAAAGAAAACACACCATCTTTCTAAAACAAAATTACACTTCCACTTACCATAATTGTAATTTCCCTTTTACAAATGTTGAGGTCTGGCATGTTATTGACATACATTCGTTTCAATGCACATCGGATTCCACCATGAGTCCGCACCAAGAAAACTGTGGAGAATCCACCTAGAAGAAGAACCAATTAACTTAAAAGAACCAGAAAATACTGTCAAAATCAATCATGTAATATCATTTTGAAACTTAGCATCAGAGGAAAATAAACATGGAATGTCCCCAAGACAAAAATAAGTACAGTAAGCAGCTAATCAATTAAAAGCTAAACAGCAGATTCTTATGTTTAGCTGAAGTAGTACTTACGAAACCACACACTTCTTAAATAAACATGCTTCTCTTTCAAAAGCCAATATACTGCATTTTCACTTTTTGCACTGGAATACTTGTTATGCATTACCCACAAAATGTCACAATACAACCATATAATTATAGTTTGACTATACTAGTAATTGCCTACCCACCAGACTCCCCATCTTGTGATGACAAAACGCTGATGCTGACGTTACTTAATAGGAGAAAATGAGATCAAACAGTCTTGGCCCCTCCTCCAGTTCCAGGGTATAAGTCAACATTGTTCTAAGTCAGTCATGGGAATCTCACTTCCCCTTATCAGTAACTGATTTAGGATTGGGTATAGAACCAGTTTTAACTAATGGGACATAAAGTAATGTATGCTAGGATTGCAGGGAAAAATTTCCCACCTAGATAAAAGAAAGTGACAGTGGAGAAGGCCTTGGTGTTCCTCCTTTTGAATTATGTTGTATAATAATAATAAAAAATAATATACAGCCAATCTGCCCATGAGAGTTAGAAAGAAAATGACACAAAACATCAGGAGTCAGGCTACCAAATTAGCCAACCCCAGCCAGAACTCATGTGAGATAATAAATGTCATTATCTAAGCCACAGTTATTTGTCCACTATGTTAATTGCATCTGAGGAAGTATCATATCTGAAGTACATAGCTAAATAGGTATTTTAAGGGACAATTATTTCTGTCACACCTAAACAAAGATTTCCACCCAAAATTTTTAAAACTCATCTCGGCAAATAACATTCTACAGCTTACATATTTTTTTTAATGTGCTACTTTTATTAACTTGATAGTCCTTACAATGCAGCACCCTGAGTATTAAGTCACCTTTACTGCAGTTCAATCCAAAACAAAGGAAAAGTAAACTATTAGGGATAAACAATAGTGAAAAAGAGCTCCTAGAATTCCCCAGAATTAGCATATAATCATTTCAGATTCTCCATATCTTACAAGTGCAGTAACAAGAAACTGTGTAATTCCTATCTTGTTAAACTGGATATCCATGGACATAACAAAACCAGAAATAAATTCAATCACCTCACAAGGCAGTTACCAGAAATAACATAGGATAATAGTTTAGAGAAGGCTCTAATAATACAGGGCATTACTCTAAAAGAAGTTCATTTAGCACTGATTTCATATGCAAACATTTACAAACCAAAAAGTAAAAAACCTAGTAACAAAGTGCCACTTAATCTATTCTAATTTTATTTAGTTACAAAAAGTAAGAAAAATGTTCAAATTTAGAATCTGACCATCTAAGGAGGTAAAATGAATACAGGTCAAGACAAATCATTTCATTTGCATTTGTTTTGAGACATTTACCTATTCAGAGCTAGATTATTCCCTTATAACAACAATGTAATGTACCCAAACATAGCTAACATGAGAATTGGTGTGATGGTTTGTGTATGAATTTACCTTAAGTAGATTCCAAGTTCTGACCTTGAGTCTGAATCAGCAGGTCTAATGGAGGCTTAGTGGACATATATTGCTAAAAATCCCCCTACTCATACAGATTCCCAAGGTAAGTCAGTAAAAAGAAAAGAATACTTCAAATTTGACACTGCTAGGTTTTATGCTAAAAGTTTCTAGCAACTTCATCAGAAACGTAAAAGTCAATTTTCATTCTCTGTTATTAGATTGCTAAGGCATTTTAAATTTCACCAATTTGATAGGGAAAGTCTCTCACATTATTATTTCTACCTGTGTTCTAATGATTAGCAGTAAAACTGAACATCATTGCCTCAGTTTCTTGGCCACTTGTATTTTCTGTACTGTGATGATTTCATATCTTTGACCTCATAACCTAAGGGTTATCTTTTTCTTTCAATGGTAGGAAGGCATTATAGAACTCTTTGTCAATATATAATAAGTACAAATATTTTCTCCTGTTCTATTATTTGTTCCACTTTATGAACAGCATCTTTTGTAAATCAAAAAGCACATGTGAACTATTTCTATGAACAAATACACTAAGACTTGCCTGGATTACAAAATTAGGGAAGGAGGAACTTAACTTTCTCTTTATGTGCCATTGTAATGTTAGATGTTACAAGGAGTGCGTGTTGCATTGTCAATTTTTGAAAGAAATGTAAAATATTTCCTTTAAACAAATGAGAAAATTACTAATCACCTTAAAACATACATCAAGGAGAGGAGGGATATAACTAGTAATCTTAGGGTGGGAGTGCAGCTCCGTGGTAGAGTGCTTATGCAGGAGTTGGAATCCCAACACCACAAAAAAAAAAATTTAACAAGCAGTTTCTACAGAGAAAAAGCATCATATAAAAAGATGACACACCCACATACCTATCAGTACTAACACTTAATGTTAATGGACTTAATTCACCCATCAAAAGACACCGTTTGACAAAATGGATTAAAAAAGAAGATCCAACAATTTGTTGCTTACAGGAGACTCATCTCACCGACAGAAATAAGCATATGCTTAGGATGAAGGGCTGGAAGAAGATTTACCAAGCCAATGGCCCCCGAAAACAAGCAGGAGTAGCAATACTTATCTCTGACAAAGTAGACTTCAAACCTACATTGATCAAACGAGATAAAGAAGGACATTCCATACTAATAAAAGGGGAAATAGACCAAAAGGAAATAATAATCATCAATCTGTATGCACCCAATGTCAACGCACCCAATTTCATCAAACATACCCTGAAAGACCTAAAAGCATATATAAACGCCAACACAGTGGTTGTGGGAGACTTTAACACTCCATTATCATCAATAGATAGGTCATCCAAACAAAAACTCAATAAAGAAATCCAAGATCTAAAATATGCAATAGATCAAGTGGACCTAGTAGATGTCTACAGAACATTTCATCCAACCTCTACACAATATACATTCTTCTCAGCAGCCCATGGAACCTTCTCCAAAATAGATCATATCCTAGGGCACAAAGCAAGCCTCAGCAAATATAAGAAAATAGAAATAATACCATGCATACTATCTGACCACAATGCAGTAAAAGTAGAACTCAACAACAAAAGTAAAGACAAAAAACATGCAAACAGCTGGAAACTAAATAACTCATTACTTAATGAAGAATGGATCATCGATGCAATAAAAGAGGAAATTAAAAAGTTCCTAGAAGTCAATGAAAATGAAAACACAACCTACCAGAACCTATGGGACACAGCTAAGGCAGTCTTGAGAGGAAAGTTTATAGCCATGAGTGCATATATTAAAAAGATTGAAAGATCCCAAATTAATGACCTAATGATACATCTCAAACTCCTAGAAAAACAAGAACAAGCAAATCCCAAAACAAATAGGAGAGAAATAATAAAAATAAGAGCTGAAATCAACGAAATAGAAACCAAAAAAACCATACAAAGAATTAATGAAACAAAAAGTTGGTTCTTTGAAAAAATAAACAAGATCGATAGACCCCTGGCAAACCTGACTAAAATGAGGAGAGAAAAAACCCAAATTAGTAGAATCAGGAATGCAAAAGGGGAGATAACAACAAACACCATGGAAGTCCAGGAAATCATCAGAGACTACTTTGAGAACCTATATTCAAATAAATTTGAAAATCTAAAAGAAATGGACAGATTTCTAGATACATATGATCATCCAAAACTGAACCAAGAGGAAATTAATCACCTGAATAGACCTATAACACAAAATGAAATTGAAGCAGCAATCAAGAGTCTCCCCAAAAAGAAAAGTCCAGGACCTGATGGATTCTCTGCTGAATTCTATCAGACCTTTAAAGAAGAACTGATACCAACCCTCCTTAAACTGTTCCACGAAATAGAAAGGGAAGGAAAACTGCCAAACACATTTTATGAAGCCACTATTACACTTATCCCAAAACCAGGCAAAGACACCTCCAAAAAGGAGAACTATAGGCCAATCTCCTTAATGAACATTGATGCAAAAATCCTCAACAAAATAATGGCAAATCGAATTCAGCAACACATCAAAAAGATTATTCACCACGACCAGGTAGGCTTCATCCCAGGGATGCAGGGGTGGTTCAACATACGAAAATCAATAAACGTAATAAACCACCTTAACAGAAGCAAAGACAAAAACCACTTGATCATCTCAATAGATGCAGAAAAAGCCTTTGATAAGATCCAACATCATTTCATGATAAAAGCTCTAAGAAAACTAGGAATAAAAGGAAAGTTCCTCAACATTATAAAAGCTATATATGACAAACCTACAGCCAGTATTATACTTAACGGAGAAAAATTAAAACCATTCCCTCTAAAATCAGGAACCAGACAAGGATGCCCACTATCTCCACTCCTATTCAACATAGTACTGGAATTCCTAGCCAGAGCAATTAGGCAAGAAGAAGGAATACAAATAGGTAAAGAAACTGTCAAAATATCCCTATTTGCACACGACATGATCCTATACCTTAAAGACCCAAAAAACTCTACTCAGAAGCTTCTAGACATCATCAATAGCTATAGCAAGGTAGCAGGATATAAAATCAACATAGAAAAATCATTAGCATTTCTATACACTAACAATGAGCAAACGGAAAAAGAATGTATGAAAACAATTCCATTTACAATAGCCTCAAAAAAAATCAAATACCTAGGTGTAAACCTAACAAAAGATGTGAAAGACCTCTACAAGGAAAACTATACACTTCTGAAGAAAGAGATTGAGGAAGACTATAGAAAGTGGAGAGATCTCCCATGCTCATGGATTGGTAGAATCAACATAGTAAAAATGTCGATACTCCCAAAAGTAATCTACATGTTTAATGCAATTCCCATCAAAATTCCAATGACATTCATTAAAGAGATTGAAAAATCTACTGTGAAATTTATATGGAAACACAAGAGGCCACGAATAGCCAAGGCAATACTCAGTCAAAAGAACAATGCAGGAGGTATCACAATACCTGACTTCAAACTATATTACAAAGCAATAACAATAAAAACAGCATGGTACTGGCACAAAAACAGACATGAAGACCAGTGGAACAGAATAGAGGATCCAGATATGAAGCCACACAACTATGAGCAACTTATCTTTGACAAAGGAGCTAAAAATATACGATGGAGAAATAGCAGCCTCTTCAACAAAAACTGCTGGGAAAACTGGTTAGCAGTCTGCAAAAAACTGAAACTAGATCCATGTATATCACCCTATACCAAGATTAACTCAAAATGGATCAAGGATCTTAATATCAGACCCCAAACTCTTAAGTTGATACAAGAAAGAGTAGGAAATACTCTGGAGTTAGTAGGTATAGGTAAGAACTTTCTCAATGAAACCCCAGCAGCACAGCAACTAAGAGATAGCATAGATAAATGGGACCTCATAAAACTAAAAAGCTTCTGTTCATCAAAAGAAATGGTCTCTAAACTGAAGAGAACACCCACAGAGTGGGAGAAAATATTTGCCAACTATACATCAGACAAAGGACTGATAACCAGAATATACAGGGAACTTAAAAAACTAAATTCTCCCAAAACTAATGAACCAATAAAGAAATGGGCAGGTGAACTAAACAGAACTTTCTCAAAAGAAGAAATTCAAATGGCCAGAAAACACATGAAAAAATGCTCACCATCTCTAGCAATAAAGGAAATGCAAATTAAAACCACACTAAGATTCCACCTCACCCCTGTTAGAATAGCCATCATCAGCAACACCACCAACAACAGGTGTTGGCGAGGATGCGGGGAAAAAGGAACCCTCTTACACTGTTGGTGGGAATGTAGACTAGTACAACCACTCTGGAAAAAAATTTGGAGGCTACTTAAAAAGCTGGACATCGATCTACCATTTGATCCAGCAATACCACTCTTGGGGATATACCCAAAAGACTGTTACTCCAGAGGCACCTGCACATCCATGTTTATTGCGGCACTATTCACAATAGCCAAGTTATGGAAACAGCCAAGATGACCCAGCACTGACGAATGGATTAAGAAAATGTGGTATCTATACACAATGGAATTTTATGCAGCCATGAAGAAGAACGAAATGTTATCATTCGCTGGTAAATGGATGGAATTGGAGAACATCATTCTGAGTGAGGTTAGCCTGGCCCAAAAGACCAAAAATCGTATGTTCTCCCTCATATGTGGACATTAGATCAAGGGCAAACACAACAAGGGGATTGGACTATGAGCACATGATAAAAGCGAGAGCACACAAGGGAGGGGTGAGGATAGGTAAGACACCTAAAAAACTAGCTAGCATTTGTTGCCCTTAATGCAGAGAAACTAAAGCAGATACCTTAAAGCAACTGAGGCCAATAGGAAAAGGCGACCAGGAACTAGAGAAAAGGTTAGATCAAAAAGAATTAACCTAGAAGGTAACAGCCACGCACAGGAAATCAATGTGAGTCAATGCCCTGTATAGCTATCCTTATCTCAACCAGCAAAACCCCTTGTTCCTTCCTATTATTGCTTATACTCTCTCTACAACAAAATTAGAGATAAGGGCAAAATAGTTTCTGCTGGGTATTGAGGGGGGGGAGTGGGAGGGGGTGGAGTGGGTGGTAAGGGAGGGGGTGGGGGCAGGGGGGAGAAATGAACCAAGCCTTGTATGCACATATGAATAAAAAAAAAAAAAAAAAAAAAAGCAAGAGCATACAAGGGAGATGTGAGGATAGGTAAGACACCTAAAAAATTAGATAGCATTTTTTGCCCTCAACGCAGAGAAACTAAAACAGATACCTTAAAAGCAACTGAGGCCAATAGGAGAAGGGGACCAGGAACTAGAGAAAAGGTTAGATCAAGAAGAATTAACCTAGAAGGTAACACACATGCACAGGAAATTAATGTGAGTCAACTCCCTGTATAGCTATCCTTATCTCAACCAGCAAAAACACTTGTTCCTTCCTATTATTGCTTATACTCTCTCTACAACAAAATTAGAGATAAGGGCAGAATAGTTTCTGCCGGGTATAGAGGGAGTGGGAGGGAAAGGGAGAGGGTGGGGTGGGTGGTAAGGGAGGGGGTGGGGGCAGGGGGGAGAAATGACCCAAGCATTGTATGCATATATGAATAATAAAATAATAAAAATAAAAAAATAAAAAATAAAAAAAATAAATAAAAAGATGACACACAAAGTCAACAGATTTAAAATTAAAATATGGAGGTTGCAGTATTAGCATTTACAATAAGCTCACCTTATTACATGCAGTTTTGACAAAGTACAGTCAAATAAATAAATATATAGCTAATTTCAGAAACAAAAAATTGTATATTCCTGCAGGCACCTTAAGCAGCCTAGCTGGTGCAGAGAAAGTCTCAATCAGTCCCATGCTAATACCAGTTGTATTTAAGTCATTGTGTGATCTGGAGTGTTTCCCCATCCTTAATTTTGTAAAAATCTGCCTCCCAAAAAGCAAATGAACCCAAAAGGTAAGTTCAAAGTTAATGTGCTTAATTTAAAGAGATTAAATGAAAGGTTTGTATTTGTTGAAAGGCAGCACGTCTTTAGCAGAAGTTGGGCAGTGTTATAGGAAAAATCTATTAAGCATCAGCAGTACAGCACTGAACTCTATACATCCTAAGCATTTCCAAGTTTTCCTCAGTGGTGGTTCCCTTGGAGTCATATACCTGTGTATACCAAGAGTGTACTGTACCTCTGTGCTACTCATACAAAAAATAACAAGAACTTCTCAAGGCATAAAACCACAAGATCAAAGAAAATGGAAGAGAAAAGTGATGTCAACAAAATTTTCAAAGATGGAAAACTTACAGACACACAGTAACAGATGGTTCCGAAAAACAAAACACTAAGTAGGTGACTGGGGCAGAGAGCGAGAGCAAACGTAGGCAAGAAGGAAGCCTATTTTAATGCCATAAAGCAGGAGATGATTAAGAATTACAGGAGCCCTTCAAATACAGGGGAAGCAATGGAAAATTAGGAAGATTGATTTAAAATCTTCATAAAAGCAGTCAAACCTCCAGATTCCACACCCCATTTCTCAGTCAGGCCAACACTCATTTATAGGCAGGATTAAACAAGCACAATGTATCAGATACAAGGCTTCATATACTTACCAGGAAATGGTAAGTACAGTCCTAAGAAGATAAGAATTAAGTAAAAGTCTCCATACTAAAAACAGAATGCCCTACCTCAACCCAAGGCCACTGTTCAGCTACAAGAACATGTAGTCAGGGGTACAGGACTAACACAAAAAGGAGATTATACAGAATTTTTCTCCTGGAAAACTGGCGAAACTAATACAGATCGAGTGAAATATGGGAGTCACATAATGAAAAGGTGCCTTTCTGCCTCACCACACTAAAGTTAACCCAAATCAAGAAGTTCTCACAACTTTCCCAAAGCACTTCAACTCACCACTTTAAAACTTCACTCTGAGAATAAGTTCCTGTAGAAGAGGAATATTCTGAAAATGAGAAATGACTTTTATAAATTATAACTTAAAAATCAAAAGTTAAAAAAATTCAAAGAGGAGCTAGGAAATAAAAATATGGGTATCTTCCAGAACTTTTCTACAGGATAAGAGAAAAAGACAAGAAAAATCAAAGGGTCAGTCCAACTGATCCAGTATTACAACAGAAGTTCTAGAAAGAGAAAAGAAAGAAAAACAGAGGAGAAAATGTATCAAAGATGTAACACACACACACAGAGGACATGAATTTCCATATGTGAAGGGCTCACCAAGTAAGTACCCAGCTTGGACAAAATATAGATCCAAGACTTGTAATTATGACATGGCAGAATTCTCAGGATAAAAATCCTAAAAGCTACCAGTTAGAAAAAAATGATTCCACATTTACGTTAGTCCTCTTTACAAACCAGTGAGAGAATGTGTAAGCACAATTATACAAACATTATTTTTAAATTGGCATATTATACATTGAAGGCACAATTTTACTAAATACTTTATTCTCTAACTCAAATTAGCCTGAAAACTTTTAAAGTTGCTTCAAGATGTTTCTAAATTCATAGTCATCATAGAATAACTACTGCAAAATAAATGCATAATATTAAGAATAACACCAGTAAATAAATGGTAAAAATACCAGAAAATACACTAGAATTCACATTCTACTATCGGATGACCAAAAAACCTACATAATATCTAGTGAACAAGACTGGGATTCCAAAATCATCATTTCAAAGACATGGTCACCAAGAGAAACAGAACAACAGGATTTGGTCCTTTATACTAATAGTGGGTATTATGGGATTGGAGATTTTGAAATAACAGTTAATTTACCTGGTACTAAACCTGCACCCCAGTGTAGCCCCTTCTCTCCTCTCCCTTCATCCTCTCCTCCTGTCCTGGAGCCTCTCTCCATTATGTGATCCAGCCCCGGTTGTGGCTGCGGTCAACAAATCCTAGTGAAGGGCTTTGTGTCTTTGGTCCTCAATTGTTTGTCTTTTTCCTACTCTGTTCCCCACATTTGCTGATTTTTAGGGTATACTCTGTAGTCTCAGTGTTTGATCCCATTCTATGGAAATGAAAAGTATGTTGTATATACTGCCAAAAAATTGTCTTACAAGTTAAAGCTTCCCCCTAAACTGTAAGACTATAAATAAAAACTTACTTTTTTCTTTAAAAAAAAAAAATAAACACCACTCAGTATATAGTAGTCCCCCCATTACCCATCTTCATTCACTCTCCATGATTTCAGTTACCTGTGGCCCAAAATATTAAATGGGACATTCCAAAAACAAACAATTTATAATTTTTAATTTGTACACTATTCTACGTATCTGAGTAGTGTGATAAAATCACACTGTCTCAACTCCATCCCACCCAGGATATGAATTACCCCTCTGTCCAGCATATACACATCGTATACACTTACCTACCTATTAGTCACTCAGTAGCCAGCATGGTTAGCAAATTGACTATGGAGGTCCAAAATATTCAATGAAGATTAAATTGCATTATTACTACTTTTACCCTTATACTGCTGCTCTCAATACCACTTCATCTTGTGAAAGTTTGATTTAGCCTGTACATTCTAAAGAATAAGAAAACAGAAATAAACTCATGGCTTATATTCAGCTAATATAAAAATAATAACACTTAAAGACACTACTTTAATATGCCAAATTGTTAGTAAATACATGTATAAAGAAATATATCATACACAATTCAAGCCCAAAATCAGTTTTATAAAGTAATAATTCATTTTAAACATTTGGAAACTTAAAATAGTTAAATGAAGGTTAAAATAATCTTTTAATGCATCTACTTCAGTGTTTTGGTTTTTTGGGTCAATTGGAATAGCAATTCACCAAAGCCACTCAAAATAATGTCTACATGAACACCTCCACTGTTCATTTAAGTGTAGAAATGTCCTAACAGTTGGTTATGTTGATTAAAAGCATTACTCTAGCCAAATGTGTTTGTTCTTGCCTATAATCCCAGCACTCCAGGGGTAGAAGTAGGAAGACAGTGAGCTGGAGGTCAGCCTGGCACTTCAAAGCTAGGCTAAACCACATAGAAAAATCCTGTCTCCAAAAAAAAAAAAAACAAAAGCAAAAATAAAAAACAAGCTGGGAATGTAACTCAGTGGTACAGCACTTGCCTAGCATGCATAAAAGCCTGGGTATGATTCTCAGCACCACGAAAAATAAAAATAAAAGAAGCAGTACTTCGATACTCTAATGGCTGGTCACCAGAGGGGGTAAAAAAAAAAAGGTGAGGGGGGAACAAACTACAGATTAGAAAAGAGGTTTGAAAATTTCAGGCTAACCTCCAAGGATGGGAGAGTAACTACAGATTGAGTTCACATGTGAGTGATTTAATCAATCATGCCTAGGCAGTAAAGCCTCAATAAAAACTCTGAATAAGGATGTTCAGAGTGCTTCCTGGTTAGTAAACATACCCATGTATTGGGAGAGTGGTGGCACCCTGATTCCATGGGCACAGAAGCCTCTGTACTTGGGAATCTTCCAGACCTGTTCATCTTGTGTTTGTTTGTTTGTTTAAATAAAGTGGTAATTGTACATATGGCACTTTCCTGAGTCTTGTAAGTCATTCCAGAAAATTATCAAACCTAGAAAGTGGTCATGGAAACCTTCAAATTTGTAGTCAAGACTAATGGTCCCTGGTGGAACATACACCTGCTGTTTGACATGGAGGCAGTCTTGTAGGGTCTGTACTAGGTAATTGGTATCAGAACTGGATGGAGTTTTTGGCACCAAATCAGTGTCCAACAGAATTACTGAAGGAAATACATCTTACTTATCCAGAAGTAGTACTTACAAGTGCATTTTATTTTCTGCTAAAATGTACCCACCAGTCAACAGTTAAGAAACTGTAAAGCTATTTGATAATCAAAAGTGATACAAAAGATCCAAAAAGTACAACACCAGACATTTCTAAGACATGCAATAGTGAATTAACATGTACTTGATAAATATTTATTTGTTCATACAATTAGACTTCCTTACTGGTTGTACAGAACTGTTTAAAACTCACACTGCTTCCTGTCCAGGTTGTACAACATAGTTGGTGCTGTTTATTAATATATCTCTTCCACTAGGTATTTAAGCAACTGAGCATGGTCTTGTACAACAAAATGCAAAATGAATAATTAATGTATCCAGAACATAACTGTTCAATTGCCTTTGAATTAACCAAACTGATCTGTCTTCTCCTAAGGGGAAAAAAGGAGGAAATTTCTTGAATGTCTTGTTAAAAAAAAAAAAACATACACTAATTTCTTTGACATAATAGTACCACCAGTAAAAGTGTGGTCCAATTAATATAAGTAATTAATCTAGTCAGGCATAGTTTGCCTTCAATGAATGTCTCTCAGCTCCTAATCAGCACTTTCTTTCCAAAGAATGAAAATCCAGCTTTAGAAGAAGTCAAATAAAAATAGATACCATTAAACCATGAGAACCATGGTTCTCACCCTATTTTCTTTCCCAAATAGTTGCCGGACACTTCATTTCCCTCAAACTGATACTGTTAATAACATTGGGAGGAAAAAAAAGAATCCAAATTGAGGAACAGAAAAAACTTTGAGGAATAGGATACTAAAAACGATTCACCAAAGATTATCAATGTCTGTATGGTGGCCAAGTATTAAAGGACAAATATTCCTTTTACAAGCAGTGATCTGGTAGTCATTAACATTGGGACAACCTGACGATCTGTTCCCTGATGTGACACAATATAAAGTATACAGTTTACTCTGGTAAACCTTTTACTCTGATAAACCTTAAGACTTAACTTCCTATTATAGAAAATACAGGGGATAGAAGAACAGGTAAAAAATGATAACACAAAGAAACAATCAGACAAAAAAAGATAGATGTGAAACAACTAGCCCAAGCAGTCAATATCACACATTAAAAAATTTAAAGGGCGGGGTAATCTAGATTATAAAAGAATTAAGATCAATGAAAAATCCTTGATTAAAATCTAGTTTGAAATAAACTATAAAAAAATGTTTCTTGTTAGTAAGCTACCTGAAAGTAGGTTGTAGACATCATATTAATACATAATGGGTACCTAAATATATTTATGTCCTAAAAATGCATGTGCCAGCCTATAAAACTGCAGTTCCTTTGTCCCACCTAAGAAAATGAACATTTCTTCTAATGAAGTTCCCATTCAAAATTACCCACATATTGCAAAATATATAAAGGAAATATGGTAAAATGCTGTTTATAGTTACAGCTAGATGATGGGGATATGTTATTCACTGTATTATTCTTTCGACTTTTCTGTATATTTTATTTTTTTTCATAATAAAGTTGGAAGAAAAAGAATAAGCAACAGTATGTTTTTCCCCATGTGTATCCTCTCTTGCCACCCAACCTTACCATCACCACTGAGAATTATTATTTCATAAGATACAGCTGCTGATTATCCAAACTCAAAACTTCCCCAAAGGCACTGTTAAGTCTCTTGCCACAGAAAATGTTTATGGTATCCTAGATACCTTCTCTCCAACATCCCAACACTCACAAGCACTGCATGTTTGTGAAAGACTGGGTTTTTAGTGGTATTTTACTCCTATCAAGAATATTCTTAGGAAGTAAAAGAACAGATGGGAAGGACAGAGCATATGTGATCTTTTTTCTGCATTATATACATTATCAGCAAAACAAAAGAAACACCAAGCTGTCAGCAACTTGTAGCTGATTCAATTACTACCAAAGAAAACAATGTGATTTGAAAACTCTCCAGAATAAGTAGCAAAGGAACTTATATGTCTATGTGATTTGAACCAGAGGAAAGTTCTTCCTACCCAATGAGCACTCTCCTGTGATGTATCAGTGTTTCATGCCTAAGAGTTTCTTTTACAAGTGAAACTCTTCCTAAAGAGGATCGATTACTAACTTAAATTCTTGCCAAAGTTATTGTATCAGTAAGTGCTATCTAATACAAGACAATGAAAGAATGAGTCAGTACATTTGATTGAGCAAAGGACAGGGGCAAGGGGTAAACACTATCTTATATAATTCCCATCACATCATGTAGCACTTAACTTATTTTTCCCATGTTATAGAAGACAAATAAACCAAACACTGAGAACGAAGGTAAAAAGCAAGTTTAACAACACAACCTATTAAGATGAAGCCAGGAAGTCTTTTCATTTTCCCTATAAATCTCATGTTCTAATGATTTTTACAACCCTCACTACCCTTATTAGAAATATGCCAGAAGAGAGTTTAAGTATACAACTACAAAAGAGAGAATTTGGGAATAACAGAATTAAGGAAGAACAAAAGAAAACTGAGTAATCAAAAGAGAACAGGCTCCCCAAAATTAATAAGCAGCAATCCTCAAACCACATTTGGACTATTCAGTACCTTAAAAAAAATTGTGATACTTCAGATGACATTATTTTTCAGCTTTTCTAGAAAGATTTGGAAATAGAGCAACAGCAGATCCTCATTTCCAAGAACCAAACAGAGGTGTTAATTGCTGTGCCCTTTATGCAGGTAATGTGCTATGCAGCTCATCAGAGCCCCCACTACTGTCTACTATCTCTATGCATTGCCCCACTCTTTTATATTGCCTGCCTGGCCTTTGCAGGCATCTGAGTTTGCAGCTCTCACACTTGGAACTACTAAAACTTTATCTACCGCAATATTTACATTTATAATACTTATTCAATCAATGCCTCTCTTCTCAAAAGGACTCAAGTTTCATAAAGACAGAGACTGTGTATACCTCATTTATCACAGGCCTATCACCTTGCCAGGCACTTGAATATCTCTGGAGTAAATAATTTAACATTAGTTAACTGGTTCTGCAGGGAAGTCGTTCTAATTGATCGGCTGTAATTGCTACATTAATCATCTGAATAAAAAACAATTATTTAATCTCTGGGTCCTTGTTGTCTTGATGTTGACTATATTTCTTATGTAGTATACAAATTCTGAAAATACAATTTCACTTCTTAGCCATGTAAATCATGTTTAATTATAATATGACAAACTAAATTAACAGCCTTTTTTATTTCGCCCTAGGAAAACTAAATTTGCCAGTTAATTGTTCATTGTTATTTCAAATACAAGCTGTTTCTTTTCCTCTTAAAAAAATAAATGTTGCACAAAGTTAAAATGAAGTTAAGTCATCACATTTTGCAGGATTTGAAGTGTCAGGCTCCCCAATACATTTTCACATAATTATCTTCAATTCTTAAAACATACTTTTTTAATATTAATCTCATTCCTCCGCTTTTTTAAAATACAAATTAAAAAGTAACCTCTCTCCAATCAGTTCAAAATTCAGTCAGAAAGGAAGAATAAGCTCTACTGTTTTAAACCACAGCACAGTGACTATAGTCAACAATAATTTATTGTATATTGCAAAATATGATATAAGAACAGAGGACTTTGGATAGTCAACACAAATGATAAATGAGGAGACAGATATGCCAATTACCCTGATTTGGTAAGTGTACACTATATATATAAATCAAAATATCATCAGTTGTAACTGATAGTAACCTATAAATATGCACCAACCTATAAATAAGCATTAATTAAAAATAAAAAGTTTTAAGTCAGGCATGGTTATGCAGTCCTACACAGAAGAAAGAGGATCCCAAGTTTGAGGACTGCCTTGGCTTCTTTAGCTGCTTTTAAGCAAAAAAAACTTAGAATTTAGCCACTTTGTGTACCAGTCCCCAGATATGAGTATGACAGTATCAAATGCAGTAAAAAGGCATTAAAAGCAGCAAACTACAGAAAAGCCCCAAAAAGAAAACAGAAAAAGCTGTAATACAGTATTATTTTATGCCCTACAGGCTAATTTTTTTAAGTACATAAATGTATAATAAATTTAGAAAATAAAGAAAGTAGAGAATGGGGGCATGTCTCACTGGTAAAATACTTGCCCAACTCATTCAAGGGGCTGAGTTTAAGAGACAGAAAAGCAAGAGCGAAAGAGAGAGAGACTTTGATACCCCAGGCAATACATAATAATCGCACTCAGGTGCCTGAGGTTGAAATGGCCTTCCTTTCAACCAAGAGATATATGCCAAAGAAGCCTGAACAATACAGATAGAAATTTGGGAGATTTGTGTTTATGAACAGATCCATCATATGGAGAATTAGTGAAGAAGTAAAACTTCAGTACCAGAAAAAGGAAGGTGAGTTGATTGAGCATTATGGAATATACAACTCCATCCTAAAATATTTCAGACAACTATTAGGGAAAAATAGCAACAAGAAAGTCTTTATTCAAAAGTTTTGAAATATATTAAAAGGAAAGATTTACTAAAGTTTTAAGTGTACTCATTCTTCAAAAACGTTCTTATATGAAATTAAAAAATTTAGTATCTACTATATTTAGATACCTCTTTTATATAAACGAGGTAATTCAAACTAAAGTCCTTGAACATAAGAGTTGAGCTAGTCTTTTTACTTAAATGTTTAATTTCTAATACAAATTCTGTTTTTATTAGACAAAAACAAGCACTATTTCAAAATTTTGAATACAATCATAACCTAATTTAAAATATTATCATGAAATGATCATAGAAAGCAAAACTCCTTTTTAGAATACCTGGAAACTAATCTAACCTGACATTAAAAACAACTTCCACACATAACTGCATACAGTATCTACTTTAGTTCACTAAAGAAGAATTAAAATTATATATGACAGCTTAAGGTCAACAAACAAAACACTAAAATTTGTACTACTTAATATATATGAGGTGGTTAGGACATTGTAATATCACATGACCCAATCCAAGTTTAAGTATAAACACTTTTTAAAGTCACAGAAAATACAGAGTGTACTGAACAGGGTATGTTAACTCCTCCTGGCACTATCATTTATCACTATACTAGCCCTAACATGTCAATGCTTATGCTGGCAGTTTGTTTAACAATCTCAAGTGTGCCAAGTAAACACAGTGCCTGCTGTAATTACTTCAGAAGAGGGAGGAGAGGATACTGAGGAAAGTCTCAGCACAGAGCCAAAGAATCAGCAGAGAACCACTATCTGTTACTTCAAGGCCTGATAGCAAAACCTTGGCTCAGAAAACATGTATTTACACATTCTGTGTAAGCCCAAGGAAAAGCACACTCTACAATGTTTCAAATAGATTTATCATGGTGTTACCAAACACAAACAAGACTTTCAAACTGAGAGAGCAGTTTGTGTAATTCTTTGCTTTCCAACAGAACTCAAGCCTATTTCCTTACTTATTAGGCCTGTCAGGCAAAGTAGAGCATATCCTTCCCACCAACTTTCCGACTCCCTGCACTTAATATTCCATCAACTAACTCTGTGTTTAGCCTACTATAGAAAAGCATCCAGCATGACTGTTAATTTCCAACAATTTGGACAGGCCAATGGGTAAATGCAGAAGTCTGCTTTCATCCTGAGTTGACAGGCAGGGAACTCCAACAACCACCAGGCCACTTTGAAGACTGAGGAGAAAAAAAAAAATCATCATCTTGACATACCTGTAGCCCATTTGTGGCACACCAGTAAGACCAAAGCACATCAGTATGGAAGATCTGGTCAAATTCTTCTGATACTCAGAAATAAACCTTGGCACAGCACTTGGTAGAAAAGCCAGTCATACTGAGGTAAAACTTGTACATAAAACCCAACCCCAACATATAAATCAGCACAAGAATCTCCACCAATGAATATAGGTTATACCTAGAAGGTAACACCCACGCACAGGAAATCAATGAGAGTCAATGCCCTGTATAGCTCTCCTTATCTCAACCAGCAAAACCCCTTGTTCCTTCCTATTATTGCTTATACTCTCTCTACAACAAAATTAGAGATAAGGGCAAAATAGTTTCTGCTGGGTATTGAGGGGGGGGGAGCGGGAGGGGGTGGAGTGGGTGGTAAGGGAGGGGGTGGGGGCAGGGGGGAGAAATGAACCAAGCCTTGTATGCACATATGAATAATAAAAGAAAAATGAAAAAAAAAAAAAAAGAATATAGGTTATAGCTGTGTATAGGTTAGAAACAAATCCACTATATACTTTCACTTCCCAATATTTTCATGCCACTATGAAAATATTTTCTAACCACTATGAAAATATCTAAGTTACTAAAACATAAAACCTTGAACATCAGTTTTGAATCATAAACACTGTAATGAAATCAGAGGATATAATGCAGGAGTTAGCTATTTTTATTACATTATAAATGCAACAAACAGAACTCTTTCAAAATTTTGGTTGTCTATATCCCCTTCCTTAAATTGTCTATGTAACCGGATTTTAAGAGCACATGGCCTTTGTTGGCCTCAGATTCTTTCTCTATAAGAATGAAAATGCTGCTTATTTTAGAATTGTCAAGGACATTAAATTAATCAATGAAGGAGAATGTTCTTTAATAATTAGAAGTCTCTATCAAAATGTCAATATAAAACAATTTAGTAAAGTTATCACTGATAATTTCAATATCATTGATGTTGATATGATCTGTGTCAGCATGGTGTATAAGACATTTAAAATTTCAGACAGGGCTGGGCATGTAGCTTGGTGGTAGAGCCCTTGCCCAACACACACAAGGGCCTGAGTTTGATCCCTAGCACCAAAAAAAATTTTTTTAAATAAATTTCAGACAGGGCTGAGGGGTTGGTTGGTAGCAGAGTCCTTTCCTAACACGCACGAAGCACTAGGTTTGATCCCAAGCACCACAAAAAATAGTAACAAATGTATTAAAATTTCAAAACTGGATGTGGTGGTATCACCTGTAATTCCAGCTTGGAAGAGTGAACAGAAAGATCACAAGTTCGAGGCCAGCCTGGGTTACAACACAGCAAGACCCTGTCTCAAAAGCCTAAATAATTAAATTTAATTTAAAAATAAAATTTCAGACAGAGCAAGTGCCATAAAAAGAGAATACACTGTCTAGAAAGTAGTGGTTACTTTAGTTCTCTAATTCAGCTTATAGATGTGGATCTTTATGACATGTAAGTTTACATTAGAATGTATTTTACCTGAAAGAGCCTAGTTGTAGTTATATGCACTTTTTCCTTAATGATAATAGTGAAACCCTTGGGTAAGAGAATTCTTTGGCTGAGAGTATCCACTATAACCTCTCTAAAGACTACTGTAACAAACGGTCACATTTGTGAATGAACAAGGTCACAGTTTTTCAAAGAACAAATTATTTCCAGAATAAAATAACTTACTTTTATGCTAACAAAAGGTGGCAAGAAAAGAAATAAACCAGTTATTTTCTCCCTTGGTGAAGCATAAAGCAATATTTCTTAAATTATTCGCATTACCTAAAAAATACTAAATAGACCTTTGACCTTGAGGGACCAACACAATGAAATTAAGAGGTACTTTGAAACACTTAGGTCATAAGAAAAATGGAGGGGCTGAACCAGTTTGGGATACAACACATACATACATGGAAATGTCACAATGAAACCCTCTGTGTAGATCAAAAATGTCTTTTTCCAAAAATGGAGATGAGTAAGGTAAAACAGTTCCTGTCTGGGGGTTGACACCAGTGGGAGGGAAGAAGGTATTAGGAAAGGGTATAGGAGAGTGAGTGTGGTGGAAGTACTATGTACTCATGTATGAAAATGGAAAATGAAACCTTTGAAACTATTCCAGGAATGGGGGTAGAAGGGATAAAGGAGAATGATGGAGGGGATGAATTCAACTATAATAGATTGTAAGAACTTGTATAAATGTCACAATGTACCCCAGTACAATAATATGATAAATAAAAAAATAAACCATTTGAAAAAACTTAAGACTAAATGCATAGTATTAAATACTGAAAAAATTAAGAAAAAGTTATGTCGTGAATGTATAAAATATAGATGATAATCTATTTTATTATTTATTAACAAAAATCACAAATCTATCATAAAAAGTTTAAAATCATTAAGTATACACAACACATGCCTTATATAATGTCATTTGCAATGGAAAGAAATGTAAGTAATTTCTCATAATTCTCACATTTTATGGTTTGAATGTGTTTTTCTCTCTCCTGAATTTGAGGAAACTAGTGCATTAAAAACATATAGACTGACCAGGTGTGGTGATCCATCTTGTAATTCCAGCTACTCAGGGGGCAGGAGGGTCACAGAATGAGGCCAGCTTAGGCAAAAGTATAAGACCCTATCAGAAAAATACTAAAAACTAAAGTACTAGAAGCATGGCTCAAGTAGACTGCTTGCCTAACAATTCCCTATACCAAAAAGGAAAAATATATATATACTATACGGTATGGTATGTCACAATATCCCCTTCAAGGATACACCCCAGTCACTTAACCTGTCCCCACTAGGCCCCACATCTTACAGGTTCCATCAATTTTCAGTGTTGATAGGCTGGTAACCAAGCTTTTAGCCTATGGGCCTTTGGGTGACATTTAACAACCAAACTCTAACAAGGCCCTACCTGAAAAATAAAGCGAGAAAGGGGGCATGGCTCAACCTCAAGGCCCTGAATTCAAACCCTACCACCAATAAAAACCCAAAAAGCTACTAAATATAACCAAGTATAAAAAGTGACTTCAACTGTCCCACCAAATTTCTCTTTACAATACTTTGTACTATGCAACTTAGCAGCCTGTCATATCTGTATTTTCAGATTGGTTTCAATGTTCCCTTCACCTAGTTACCACACTCAATCATCTCACCTATCAACTATCAACAGTCCAGAGTTCTGTCCATGCTGATTTTTTTTCAACAAATTTTAGTAAGTGTCCACGCTAGCTCTGGAACATTCGTTAAGTAGAACACAGTATGTTTAAGTGCATAGACTATTGGGAGAGGACAAAAATAAGTGATTACAGTACATTGTGATAAACTCTATGCAACATCCTCACATACAAAGCGTTGTAATTAAATAATCATGTTTGGAATACCTCATTGTTTTAGGAAGCCTTTCCTGCTGAGAATAAAAACAGAGGCCAAGAACCTATTGCATCCACAGCACCATGGACCTACTTAAACTAAACATGAAACAACCCACTTAAATTCACTGAAACACCAATGCAGTGACTTACTTATATAATGTCACTATGATTAAAGATAAATAGTAAGTATTCCATAACTTTATATTTAGAATGCTTACCACTTTATAATCTTTTCAAACTCTATAAATGCTAAAGTTAAAAATTCAGTATTTGATCAGGTGCCTAGAATGAAGTGAGTGAAATCTTCAATTTAGTAGTGAATTGCATTCTGACAGTTTCAAAGTCTACTTTTGGCACTGATAATATTTTCCCACAGGAGCAATTTTACATGTGATAATTAGGATCTCAGGTCAACTCAAGTTTAGTTATCAATAGTGCTGTAATACCTCATGCTTCTCTATATAAACATTCTATGGGAACATTCATAAGCATCTCATTACAGCACTAACCACTGTACCCCGCAACACAGATTTCACTTGGGAAAAAGGGATGCCCCTGATCCAATCTGCTAAGACTACCCATGTAACAGCAAGCAACAGCTCAAAGAGTCTACAAATTTTACAGCAGTTCCAACTCTTCTTTGATCACACGCCCATTTGAGACCATTATGAAAACTGTAAGCCCTCTCCCCTCAAAAACACGGGACACCTGTGAGACCTAGGTGAATAACCCCAACTGCATCATGTAAGGTCCATACAAATGAACTATGCACTACAGATCAGCACTGTACAACATTTGTCCAACATGTGAACATACACAATTTTAAATTTTCTAATAACTACATTAAAAAGGTAAAAAACAGTAAAAATTAATTTTAATAAGTTTATTTGACCCAACATATCCAAAACATTACTATTTCAACATGTAATCAATATTATAAAAATATTAGGTGCTGGGGATATGACTCAGTGGTAGAAAGGGTATTTGGTATATGCAACGTGCTGTACTCAACTGCCAGCACCAAAAATATAAATATTCACATATATACAAAGCCTTTACATTCTTTTTTCACATTAAAGCTTTGAAATTCTGTATGTATTTTATATGTACTAGGCATCTCAAATCATATCAGCCACATTTCAAGTGCTCAACAGGCATATGTGGCTACTAGCTACCAAATTAAGTCAATTTTGCTAGACAATACAGGGTAGACTCTCTTATAAGCCCTTTGGCCTCAGGATCCCTTAACATTCTTAAAAATTACTCATGACTCCCAAAGAGTTTCTGTTTACATGGGCTGTATCAATCCAAATTTATTTTATTAGAAATAACATCTGAGAATTTTATCATCTTTATTCTTTAAATTGATAACCTCATTACATGTCAATATAGTACGAAAAATTGTGCTGCTTGCTTTTTATGTCTTCAGTGCTAGGTATCAAACCCTGGGCCTCACACACGCTAGCTAGGCAAGTGGTCTACCACTGCACAACACTTCCAACCCCTAGAGTTTTTTTCAAAAAATCACGTAGATAGAAGAGTGGCACTGTTGTTTACATTTTTGCAAAGCTTTTCAATATGGGTTCTTACACCTACTTGTACAGTAAATCTGCAATATATTATTTTGGTTGAAGAAAGCTTGGGAAAAAAATTCAGCCTCACTCAAAGTAGAGTGAAAGGTAAAGACTCAATATTCTTTCCAGATAACTGGATATTCTGTTTGCTATTCTAGCGAAATGTGACATTAGTAGCTCATTAAAGGTTAGTCTTACTATGGTATCTACAATCAGCACTGCATTTTTGCACTGCTACAATTAATATCTATGGGTTAATCTTGTACTTTGTAACATCAGGCATAAGAAGTATCAGTTCACTTATACAGATCTTCCATTACACAATTTATTAAAAATCATATTTGTTAATAACACTTACCTCCTCAGAAAAGCCTTTAAAGTAATGTGAGGTTGTCAACTCACAATGGCATATCCAAGTTTTTCCAAAATGATAACTGTCTTTTCAAAGTTCAAATTCTAACATTAATAAAACATGTCAGATGTTTTCCTTGAAAAGACAAACTCTCTTCATCATTTGAGAAAATGTCTGCCAAACACCCAAGTCTAAATGAATAATCACAGTTAGTCAGCAATTCTTTGAAATAATGGTATTCCATGAAAAAGAATTCCAAGTGCTTTCCCTCAGCTTTTCATCATGCTTCATTAAGCAGCAAGTGAATATTATGTATATTTCCTATTTTTTTACATAAGATGTAAAAAAGACGTATCAACAGCCAATAAGTACATTTAAAAAGAGATGCTCAAATCAGTAATCATTACAAAAACGCACATCAAAACCATGAGATACCACTTCATAGCCATTAGGATAGCTAGTACTAGAAAACGAAAACAAGAAAACAGCCGAGAGTATTGGTGAGACAAGGAAGCAGAGAAATTGGAACCCATTATGTATCACTGGTAGGAATTACAATGGTAAAGCCACTGTGAAAAACAGGATGGCAGTTCCTCAAGAAAATTTAAACAGAATTATGAAAGCAAGAATTTTAAAACACTGTACACCCATGTTCATAGCAGCATTATTCACAACAACCAAAAGGTAGAAACCACCCAAATGTCCATCAACAGATGAACAGATAAGCAAAATGGGATATATGTGTGTAACAGAATATTATTAGTCTTAAAAAGCCAGGTGTGACAATACATGCCTGTAATCCTAGCATTTGGGAGGCTAAAGCAGGAGGATTTCAATTTTAAGGCCAGTTTGGACTATATTACAAATTCTATCTAGTCCAGTCTGGGCTACATCATAAGACCCTGTTTCAAAAAAAAAAAAAAAGTGAAATTCTGATAGAAACTATAACAGAGATGAAGATATTATGTTAAATCAGCCAGACACAAAAGGCTTATTTATACTTCGATAAGGTATATAAAAGGTTCAAATTTATAGACAGAAAAGACTAGTGCTATCAGGGTCTAGGTGAAAGAAGGAATGTGAAGTTAGTGTCAATGAGTACAGAGTTTCAGTTTAAGATGATGAAAAATTTCTGGAGCTGGTTAGTGATGACGGTCACACAACAATGTGTGTTTTCAGTGCCACTTAACTTTACACTTAAGATGGAAAATTTTATGTTCTGCATAATTTTTTTCTTTGCTCAGTGCAGAGGACTGGTTTCTCGAGAAACCTGCACATGCTATACACTGAGCTACATCCCAGCCTTTGATTTCGTATCACCATGTAGCTCAGGCTGGCCTCAAACTCCTGATTCTTCTGCCTAGCCTCTGAGTATTGTAATTACAAGCATAAGCCACCACCATCCAGCTATGTAATGTATAATCTAACCACAACTACAGTTTAAAAAAAAAAAAAAGAACAACATGTACTCAAGGGCCAAGATTAATAAAATATTTTATTGCTTTAGCAAGGTCACACTTAAGGGAAAGGCTTTTCTTTTTTTTTTTTTAACTGAGTGCAAATCCCTCCCCTTCATGCCACAGAGAACACTTGAAGAACCATTACTGTACTTGGAAGACTGAGGCAGGAGGATGGCAAGAACTCTGAGCCATAGGTAGTGATGAACACCTTAAATCTCAGCATTTGGGAGAGAGAAGGGTGAAAGTTCAAAGTTTGAGGCCTGGGCTACAAAGGGGGATTCTGTCTCAAAAAAAAAAAGAAAGAAAGAAAAAGAAAAGATGACTTGAAGCCCACTCTTTTAGTAAAGGTCAACTGATTAAGGAAGGAAAGCGCAAGATAAGTTATAGAACAGTTTTGTGCTTGTCTTTTAAGATGAGAAAAACACCCCTGCATGGTGGTACACATCTGTAATCTGAGTACTCAAAATACTCAAACAGAAGGATCATGAATTCAAGGCCACCCGGGGCTACACAGTGAGAATTGTTCTCAAAAAAATTTAAAAATTTAGAAACAAATGACTTATAAAAAGCAGAAGAAAAATCAGATTAACTGATAGGAAAAAGAATGGGTTGGACTGAGGGTATAGCGCAGTGTTAAAGCACTTATCTAGCACGTAAACCCTAAGTCCAATCCCCAGGATTACAAAAAAAAAAAAAGAATGGGAAAGAAAAGATGACCAGCAGGATAGCAACCTAAAGTTGTAGACCTCTTAAAGAACAGACAGGTATTAAAGGTAGATGAGAAAAGAGGGAATGTGTCATGCTTTAAAAAAAAAAAACAACCAACTCCCTTTACTTAGAAAAATACAAACACTAAACAAATGCTTCTTGATTATGATGGTGATTATTCCATAGACTGAAAAATATTAGAAATTGGAAGCCGCTGGCTCACATCTGTCCTCCTACCTACTCAGGAGGCAGAGATCAGGAGGATCACAGCTTGAAGCCAGGCCATACAAATAGTTCTCAAAATCCTATCTCGAAAAACCCAACACAAAAAAGGGCTGGCAGAATGACTCAAGTAGTAAATACCTTCCTGACAAGTGTGAGGCCCTGAGTTCAAACCCAAGTACTGCCACGGCGGGGGGGGGGGGGGGGGGACCCAAAGAGAGAAAAATATTAGAAATACCTTTTAATGTTATTAAATTATAAAGCACTATTCTGATTTTTTTATCTGCATGTGTATAAAAATATGACAAAAGTATCACAAAAGTAATTTTTTTTTCCGATTTTCTTTTTGAAGACAGAGTCTTGTTACGTGTTGCCCAAACTGGTCTTAAACTACTAGGCTCATGTGATTCTCCTATCTCAGACTCTCAAGCAACTAGGGCTACAGGAGCACACCACCACACCCAGCAATGTCATGTTATTTTTAAGGAAATTGTTTTATGATATTATAACAATTTATTACAGTGTATAGACATGGATGTTTAGTATTCCAGGTTAAGTCAAATGCATTTGTGTTGTGATGCAATAAAAGAGAAATTTGAAAAAAACTGAATTTACTTTTTACTTTGAACAAACATAGCACAATTTTATTAAATTAAAAAAAAGTATTTGCTATAACAGCACATCAGGCCCAAACCTTAAAGTTCCTATAACCTTGAAATAGGAACAGAAGAAAGTAAGGGATAAAAAAGTAAGGGACAGGAGGTCCTGAGTATTGCTATGCTAGCTTCAACTGTAGGAGCTAAAGAAATACAATTTTATGCTATTTACTTTACAGTTCACAGATATGTTATTTCATTTAGGAATGAACCTCTTTGGACAGAAACAACAGTCTAATTCAGAGGAAGCTGGGATTTTAAACTTTAAAATTAATCCTGACATCTTAACTCAAAAGTTGTAGCAAATGATTTGATGGTCTTCAGAAAGAACAAATAAGCTTTAACTTTGAAACTTTACAAAAATGCTTGGGAAGACCTATACCCAGAAGCAAGACAACCAAGGACTATGGACTGAAATATTTGAAAATGTGAGGCAAAATTAATCCTTCCTCCCTTAAGTTGTTTTCTCAAGTATTTTGTTACAGCAATACAAAAGTAACTGATACAATGGTCCACTTAAAGTTTTTTTTAAATACTTGTAGCATTTATTAAGAAAAAGAGTAAATACTCCAAGGCAAGAACAAACTCGAATCCTGAATCTATAAACAGGAACTCTCATGCTAGAAATTTATGATATGTTAGTAACAGTCCACTTTGAATACCAAGGACTCATATAGCCCTTACAAACTCATTTTCAACATTCCCTTTGGACAAATAAAATACCATACACAAGCACACACTTAAAGAAATAAAACCCACAGACTTAAAAGATTTCTAAAGTTCCCACTTCATTGAGGTGGAAAACAATGACTACAGTTAGGATAGGAAGTATACCCAAAAAGGCTCAGATGCTGAAAGTTTGGAACCCAGCTGGTGAATCCAATCATTGAGAAGTGGTTGAATTATGAAGGTTCTGACCATCAACAGATGAATCCCTTGATAGATTCAAAAATATAATGCCTTTATGGAGAGGTAAAGAAATTAGGACGTAGGGTCTGTCTGGATGGAGGAAGTAGGTCACTGAGGCATGCCCTTCCTCTTCCCCTCTCTCCCTCTCTCTCTCTCTCTCTCTCTCTGCTTCCTGGCTACCGTAAGATGGGCAGTTCTGCCTCATCACAGACCAAAAAATAACAGAGTTAGTGCAAATGGATTAACTTCTGAAACCAACATAAATTCTTTTTCCTTTTCAATTTTTTAAATTGTTTCTCTCAAGTATTTGATCGTAGCAAGATAAAGTCAAACACAACAATATATATACTACCTTCACTGGGTTAAAAATAAAAACTATCAATGTGGGTTGAGCTTCTTATAGTTTCTTCCTTGAACTCTTGACTAAAAGCTTGCCAAAAGATGAAAAATTACCAAACATTTGGCAATCCAGTTGACCATTCACTAAGACTTGAACTTGGCCGGTTAGATGAGTTAACCATAATTTTGTGCCAGTTAGTCCAAAAGACCTATCCTAATTCTAATTTCAGTCTATCAGAATATTCCACACCAAAAAAAAAACAGATATTCACATTAGTGAACACACAGTTAACTATCTTACAAACATCTGTTATTTATCAAAGATACCACCAAAAGTCTATGTGCAACTGAGCACATATACACCCTACTTCTGAAATAAAAAAAAACTCAAAACACACATCATACTGATGATGAGTCAGCAGCATCAGATTTTTTTTTTTCTATACAAAGAATACACCATTAACATTCAGTGGAAGAGATTCCATGAAGCACACCAAAGAAAAAAAAAGTGGGTCAGGTCACGACCAAGGATACATAATCCCACTTCCTAGAAAAACAGTCCTGATAAAATTCAGTAATGTATTTTACCACTTTGTTTATGTGATTTCAGTACTAACACCTTAATAATTCCAGGGTAAAAAGTAAAGTCTAGACTAACTACTGACAATCTCATTCAAAAGAAAATAGTTCAGTATGTAAAAAGTTTCAGCCAGCCTAACAATGACCCAATCACCAAAACTTAAAGAAAACAGGTAAATACAAGATTTAGGTGGGGAAATGGTATACAGGACTCTTTCTTCCAGGAAACCAAATAAGGAATAGAAGAATGTCAAGGTAATAATGATTTGCTTCTAACAAAACTGTCTGTGTCAGGCTTACAAATTTCCTAATCTAAAAGCAAATTAATATCTCTTTAAGACACATTAATAAAATAAATAGATATTAATAATATTAATAATAGATAATAATAAATATCAACAGGAATTCCTTATTTTGTTATTAAAATATTATTATTAAATAAGTAGCTCCTATGTCACAGTCCAGTTAAAAGGGGTCCCCAAAATTAATGGTCATTTGTTGTCTTTCCGCAAAGCCTTAAGGTAATGAGTTCCCCTTCTTCCTGATCCCTCATCCTCTTAAGACACTCATCAACCCATTAAGCCTTGGTACTATCTGCCACTCAAGACAAAGCCATATACACTTGACTATTCCCAAACTATATCTCCCTTAAGGTTCAGAGCACATGTACTAGATCCACCCAGCTCCTCTATTGTCCCACAGTAGTGATGACACAGCTCAAGGGAATTCAAGCAAGAACATTTTGAGAGTCGTATATATTAAGCACAGAATAAGCACCCAGAATAAAATATTAACTATTACTGTAATTATAAACAGAAATAAAATAATTCTGGTAATATTTTCCATACATCTAGATAATACTGCACCTACATTATTATTTTAGATTCTATCAATGACATAAAAAACAGGGGTTAGGCTGGGGGTGTCACTCAGTGGTAGAGCATGTGCCTAGCATGAGTGAGGCCCTGAATTCTATCCCCAGAACCACAAAAAAAGGGGAAAGAGAGCTACCATCAGCTCCTAAAATCAACTACACAGTTGGGTATGTCAAATACAGTTGCTATTCAATTGCTTGACAGTAATTTTTAATATTCCATCTGACCATTTTAATTACAAACTCAATCTCTTACAAATGTACTGAATAACTACCATGAATATAGCCCTGCAAGAGATAAAATATGATAACAAGCTGAATCTTAGAGGGTCTAAATTTTAAAGACTTCACATTTTATTGAAATAGAACAAAGCTGTGTAAGATACCAGCTATACAAGTAACAGCTGCTACACAGGGTGTCAAACAGAGGTATTGATTATCCTCATCCCATTACAGACAGGGTTTCCTAGGCAAATAAAAGAATGCAAAAAAGTAACTGCATCTTAAATGTACCCTACAAGACCCCATTTTAACGGACTGAGAAGCAGGTGTCTACATTCTAGGCAAATGCAACAACATAAACTAAAAACTAAGACTGGGAAAGTGTTTCAGACTGTTCTGAGGGCTACAACAAAATGCCACAAATTGGGTGGCATATAAACAACAACATTCTCATAGTTCTACAGGCTAAGAAATCCAAGATCAAGGTGCCTACACATTCATTGTCTGGTGAAGACCCCTTCCTCACATGCGGTGAAAGGCACAAGGGGTCTCTTCTACAAGGGCACAAATCACAATCATGAGGGTTCTTGCTCTCATGATCTAATCACCTCCCAAAGATCTCACCTCCTACTACTATCAGTATGGCAGTTGGGATTCTAATATATAAATGTGGGGGGTGGGAATGACACAAATATTCAGACCACAGCACAAAGCATGAGAGAAGTGAGGGAAATATCAAGCACATATGCACTAATACAGATATATGGAATAAGAGTGGGATTAAAGCTATAGTGTGGGTTGGGATCACAATGAAGAGAGCCTTGAATCCCAGAGTAATGAATTTGTACTTCACTTGGTTAGGCAAATAAGACAGTGAGATGAGAAGTCCATTTCAGGAAGAAAAAACTGGAAGAAATACAAGAACTGGTTTGGCAAGAAAAGGGCCTGAAAGAACAGTCTGAATGCTAATGGGATTGTCAAAGTGAGAGTTATAAAGGACCCAAACTAGGCTGACAGCACTGGAAACAAAAAGTACCAAATTTTTCACAAACATAATGGGTAAAATTTTTCTGACAATAAACTCACTAAGTATATGTTATAACTATTCCTCATATATTTTTTCAAATAAAAATCTGAAGAGCAAGAAAGCTTCTTCTGTTTCCTGATATTCACCACAATACTTAAGAGAGTACAACTTATTCAGACAGTAGAATAAGTAAATAAGATGGCTACCTTTTAAATCTGTATAGCATTCTGAAATGTCATGCAATTTTGTCATTGCTGTGCTTCCATACCCCATGCTCCTCTTTCTTATCAGAAAGAGCAATAAACATAGAGACAAAATCAGAGAATACCAAAATGGAAAAATATATTACAAATTCATCTTTATCCACTTCACTTTTATTCTAAAGAAAGAAAAATATCACAATGCAAATTAAGGGCAGAACTAGGATTAAAAACTGGCCTGACTCCAAGTTTTGCTTTCTTGCCTCCAAGAATGCACTATTTCAAAGATAGTAAGAAATGTTAAAACAGTCAAATCATATTTCATATTTTAAAATAACACCCATTGCAAAATGCCTCTCTAAAGACTATAGCCCCAATTATGTCTTAATGCTATTGGAATTCTACAAGTCTAGGATAAACCAAAAATTCCAAAAACAAAATCTCTTTGTGGAACAGGTCCTACAACCACTTTTTTCTGCAAAGAGACTTTGGATACTTTTAGCAGACATGTGTTGACTGATCTCATTTGTAAAGATGATAACACAGAGAATCTCCAAATTAACTAAGTGCCCAACTATTTAAAACAGTTTAGTTATAAGCCACTCAATTTTCCAATTCAGTTTCCTAAAAATAGCAGACTAATGGGTAGATGAATGGTTCACCAGATGATTACAAGATAAAATCAAGAAATAAACAGACTTAATCCCTTGGAAATAAAATTTTATGTTCAGACCACTAGAAGTATGGCAATTTTGAAATCACTAAACAGGACTCTCAATTTTGGATTTCCAAGTCAAGGCTTTAACTATTTTAATAGCTACCAAACATTTTCTAATAGATATACATGATTTCCTTCAAGTTTTGATAAAAAATAGGAAATGAAGAAAAAAATCAAGATAGTATGCAAAATTAGTGAAGAACACTATAGAAAACCTGGAATCAATGTAAGGCCATTAACGCCACCTCCTAGTATGCTCCCCTAATATTAACAGCATCAAGACATTTCTATCTTTCTGTCCTATAGACTCTATGCTGGAGGATACTAATAAATATTAATTCATTTTCATTATTATTAAAATAACCAAAGGCATAACCATTTCAATATGCTTAGCACAAGGTCATTAGCCACAACACATGATTATAGCAAAAAGCAAATAAAAGACATTATACAATGCAGTACCCTTATTAGAGAAAAATGCATACTTTCCACAAAATTTTTTGAAATACTGAAAACTGGGAATAATTGTTTTCTATGTTAGTAGCCTGTCCTTGAATAAAACTGCCACCTCTAGAAAAAAATGTTACAATGGGCAATTAAAATTGCATACTAGGAACCATCCCTACAATGATAATATAAACAACCCAAATGCAAGCATATTTTAGTAATACTTTATGTAATGTCCTTTGCTGTCAATCACTTTCATTTTTATTATGAAAGTACTTGCTACTATGAAAATAAAAATTCTATGTAGTTGATTGATACCTAAAAATTATACATGGCTATATAATTGTCTAATTAAAAGTTTGTATTTTATACTAATATAAATGTGAAACCTATTCAGGATAAATGTGATACCTAATCTGAAAGCAAATTACTACTATTTCAGAATCAGATTTCACTGAAGGATTATAATCAAATCTGAACCTGAAGTTCACTCATCATATTTAATGAATGATTTGGTATGCAGTTAGTATTGTCACACATTTCTTTCTTTAATCTTTGAAATATATTAACTCCATGTTTCTGAAGAGGAAACAATGTTTCCTTTGAGTTTAAGTCAACACACAAGAAACTGCTGGATATGTACTACAGGAAAGGAACTAAAGATTACACAGGTGATACAGAACTAGCCTCTGGTCCTGCCCTCAAAAAGCTCATCATAAATTGTCAAAATCAATGGCAGAATGTAAAACAATTTCATAGTTACATGTAATAATACTTTCCTTTTTTAAAAATTCAACTATCTTTGTAAAGAAAAATGTATTAACAGAGCAAGATGACTGACTACAAAGGGACATCCAGGTTGTTCTTTCTTCTGTTTCAAGGAGGTTAAATGAAAATACACTTGGCCTTAACTACTGTCTGTACTCACCAAAGATGAAAAATTCAGGGTCCCCTGGCCTAAGTAAAAGACCTTTGAAGGTCCAATTAAGAGTCCTCTATTGGTACTTTCCAAATTGCAAATTAGGTCTTTAATTCATTGAAGAACAATATGTGTTTTTTTGAAAAAAGTCAAATATCATTTCCTTTAAGAAGTATTTGAATGTCCATAGTACAGCAAGGCAACGTGTAAACACAATAGCCATTATAAGTTTTTCTAGCCTCAAAAAGTTTACTATCTACTAGAGGAGGAAAGAGAGGAACAATAATTAAGAAGCTTAGTGGGGTTTTGTTGTTTTGTTTTGTTTTTGAGGTACTTAGGTTTGAACTCAGGGTCTACACCTTGAGTCACTCCATCAATCCTTTTTGTGAAGGGTTTTTTTGAGATAGGGTCACAGGAACTATTTGCCTGGGCTGGCTTCAATCCACAATCCTCTTGATCTCTGCCTCCGGAGTAGCTAGAATTACAAGCACCGGGCTTCAGCTCAGTTGTTTCTAAGTGCTTGCATAATTGTATCTCAGGACAAAAGATTAAATGTGATTAGAGAGGAAAAAAACAAAGAGCCCCAAGTGTCCAGAGGAAGGAGGAAGTGATATAGATAGTTGTTAGAGAGCATGGATTACACCTGCAAAGGCACAGTGACAGGCAAGTACAAGATTTAGTCACGGAATAATAGGAAGTAAAGTAAGTACATTGAGGCTGAAGCAGAGTACTCACTTAGCCAATAATCACAGGTAAGATTTAAAAGGTAGATTAAGGACTGAACATGAATAACTGAACTTCAGGACAAAAACATGTGACAAAGTAAGATGACTTCTCAGAGACACAACTGTTCACTCCCCCTCTTGAAAAAGTCTATAGAGTTTACAGGAATCAGATCCTACATTTTTCTGATAGCTGTTTCTTAGTCTTCTTTGCCTGCTCTAAGTCAGTGTTCTCAAGGTGAGAACTAGGTGCAGGCAGCAACAAGATCACTGAGGAAAACAAGAGAAATGCAAGCTCTAGGACTTACCCAGATGTACTCCATCAAACTTTGGTAATCAGGCTCAACTTTGGGAATCAAGCTCAGCATTCTGGATTTTACCATGTCCTCCAAATGATTCTGACCAACACTCATGTTTGGAACCAATTCACTTTATAGGAGTCCTTCAGTAGAGTGAATTGTACACTGTCTCCCTAATCCATCTCCTCTGTGGGGCTTAAATAATAGCCAGATGTTCACTTATTGGAAGTACCTATCTCTAAGTCCAGACTACTGCTGAGCTTCAGATCATTTACCCAACTTCACACTGAACATTTCCTCTCAAAACCTCAACTAAACAAGTCTGCAACTACTGGATGTCCTCCCAACACCTTCTAAAAACTTGGTTCATTACTTATCTTACCAATGGTATGTCCATCCAAGATCTGCATAAGCAAGTCATTCTTGACACTTCTTGTCCAATCCACAGGACATCATATTTAAACAATTTAACATTACATCTCCATTCACACTGTCACCAATTTAACTATCTTAATTTGTATACCTCTCAACCATTTTCTACCTAGCAATCTGAATGATACATGAAAATATAAGTCAGAGTATGTAACTGACCAATTGAAATCCTTTATATTTCCCATTGCATTTTAGAGAAAATCTAAACTCCTCAACATGGCATACAAAGACCTGCACCTTGGTCACCTCTTCAACATCATCTTAGGTCCCTCTTACAACGATTCACTCATTGTAGTCAACAGCACTGAGCATATTTCAGTTTCTGAAACTCTGCTCCAAACCATCCACGCGGTCACACCCCTGCTTTTATCTAACTCTTCTCATCCTTCAGATTTCTGCTGAAATTTTGAAAAACCTTTCCTTGATCCCCTATCTAAGCTGAGTTGTTCTCTCACAAAACCCTGAGCTTTCTCTTCATTTTTAACCACACTAATGGTTTTCTGTTGTTTAACATTGTCTTTCACTCTATACTACAAATTCCTTAAGGCCATAGAAACAGCTGCATTAAATAAGTAGTACCTAGTGGTGCCTGGCACACAAAAGGCATGTAATAAAGAGGTATTTAATAAATAGCCATTTAATAAATATTATCAATTGTTGATATTTTTGTAAATCCTTCCCTCTGTCCTTTGTGTCCTGTCTTGGGAACATTAACTTAGAAGTTACTGAGTAACCACAGATGATTTCTGCAAATGAGATATCACACTTAAATCCATCATTTCCTTACTAATTTCTATTGCAAAATAAGATGTACATCTATTACTACCTTACTGTAAAATTAACAAAGAGTTCATACTTAGCCTACGTTCACTCACTCTAAGCAGTTACCTCTAAAAGATCTACTGAGCTACTTTTACAGAACTCCGGTAAATCCCTGCCTCCGTTAATGACAGGGCTAATAACCCTCGTGACCACACCTGTAAGTTTTACCCACCTCACCATACTCACAGTATATTCCTACCCACTCCAATATCTTCATTGGTCTCCCAGTCTTGACACTCCCTTCAGTTAAGTCCGTTTTCAACCAAAAACATTTAGGGGGGGAAAAAAATCCCCTATTCTACAGCCAACTACTTCCCACTATCAATCAATATTAAATTCTTCAAATTAGCACCAAAGATCTTTTGGAGACCCATGTGAACAAACCAGTCCTATGTTTTAATTAAAAACTTGAAAGTTACATTGAATTATATATGCTTGACAATTTGACATTGTTTCAAGCTAAAACTGACATATGTCTCTATCTCATTTCTAAAG
Organism: Castor canadensis; assembly: GCF_047511655.1. NCBI lineage: Eukaryota > Metazoa > Chordata > Mammalia > Rodentia > Castoridae > Castor > Castor canadensis. The sequence goes on from NC_133394.1 coordinate 89,972,521, forward strand.
CCCAAAGTTAGAATATGCAACCACAGACTCCTGAAACTGAACCATTTTTGTGAAAATACCTCAGTATGGCATCAGTCCTCTAAACTGTGAGTAGAAAGTAACGAGATGCAATTGTCAGAATTTTCAGACATTCAGTATATGTACTCAACTAGAAAAACAATATGATACAAAGTATTTGTTTCAGAGAAGAAACTATTTCAATAGTTTAGTTACAGGAATTAAGTTTACTCCTGAAAATGTTTAAATATATAGGTTTAAATATATGTATGTATCTATTGTAATACATGGATGAGTATATGCAATAGTTGACCTTCATTATTGGAGATACTATATTCATCAATATACCTACTTGCTAAAATTTACTTTAATCCCCCAAATCATCATTTGTGGCACTTTCATAATTATTTGAAGATATACACATAATGGTAAAAAATGTGAGTCTCTTGACTTGCATATTCTTAATTCAGCTATAATACTGTCACAAGTGTCCTTTTCATGGTCAGTTTACTGACATGTTTTTCTCATTGTTGTGCTTTTATTGGTGATTTCACTGTTCAAAATGGCCCCCAACCACAGTGCTGAAGTGCTGTCTAGTATTCGTTAAGTCCAAGAAAGCTGTGATGATCCCTACACACACACATATACATATGTTAAAGTGTCATTAAACACAACATGCATAAAACAAGGCTGAGTATTCATCAGTTGACAAAAAATGTTGTAGACAAAGGCTTGCAGGAACCTAACCCTGTTATTTTCCCTATAAGCAATTATTTAGTATTTGCTAATTCAGTGTTCATGGTGACTTGTGGAAAATAACTAATTATACAGAGGGACAAAGACAAGGACTGAGTTATTGAAAAGACCCTGAAGATGTCACTCTGAATAAGCCTCATATGTTTGCAGTGACATAACAACAGCATCTCAGGTCCTGGCCCTTTTTAAATAACACTGACCTAAAGCAAAAAAATGTAAAATTTATCAAGTTTGTTTTTGTCTGTCTTAGCTCCTACTATTTTTTTCCACTCAGTGGTATATCTCTTCCTTATTAAAACACTCCTAAGCTTTACTGTTTTACTCACCCCAAATGACAGACAGACCTGCCAGTTATTATTTAATCATACTTAAAAAGTGCTTAAACATTTTGTCTAACTTGGGACATTACCTATTTGGAAAGGAATAGGAATATTAAGCGCCTGAAACAAAAATAAGCCCATTAAGACCAAAAAGTAAAATGAATATAATTTCAGTTGTGTGTGCTAAAGAGAAGAAATCCACAGGAAAGAAAGCCTAAGTAAGCCTTGGCCTCCAGGAAAAACTTAAGGCCTGGTCCCAGCAGCTGGAGTGTAAGACCAGGAAGTTTATCTTCCCAAAGTTTCTGCAACCATTGTTTCCTCCTAACACTTGATTAGTCAATTTTTAAAACAGAATGACAAATTTATGGTAAAAGTCAGTGGAACCCTCTTAACAGTGACACTGAGGCTTAAAGAGGTTTTTAGTTTTTATAGTAGAATGAGGAGTCTCCTTTTGAAATTCATCTTTGTTTTCATTTTTCAAAATTACTTTTCATCGAAAATGGGATAAGATATGCTTAGGGCAGAGTAAAAGTTACAAATTCAAAATTTAATTTATGTCATCTCAGTGTTTCCTCAGTACTAAATAAGTGACCTAGGTGGGACTTAGTGAGGAAGTAAGAGTAACACTGCTTAAGCGACATTTCAATTAAATACTAACACAACTCAAGACTGAAAGAAGTATGCCATGTGAGTTAATAATAGTCATGTGTGCTTAAAACCTACAACCCAACCTAAACCAACACCTGAAAACCACGTGTTGTAAAGTGAGAAGTTTTAGCATAATCTATCAAAACCAATCATAACTCACTCTTGAGAAGCTAAGGATATTCCTGCCACCTCTCCAAGGTTCAGGAGACACTTTATTGGGGGCAGTAGCTTACAAAGCAATGACATCCATCCCTGATAACTCTGTATTTCTTTGCCTGTAGAGTATTTTATAGACAAAAAGCTTCAGGATTTTCTTTTATTAATTTACTACTGCTTACAGAATTTCAAAAAGTATAAGCAGACTCTCATCTCTGTCTTTTGTTTTCAAACCATATCAATGTCTAACTCTAGTAACTTGGAAAACCAAAACTCAAAAAGAAAAAAAAATCTTCAATTTCTTTTCTCTTAACCTTAAAACTCAAAAGGGCCACTTATCAACAGAAATTATTTATGAATTCTTAGTTTGTAATATTGCTTTGCAATTAAAAATTCAAAGGTCAATGAGGCATGCAATTTTTAAACTGTATTTTCTACAAGTCAATTATATCAGAAATACAAAACTAAAGTCTAGGATCTGTTTTTTAAAACATAGAGTAAACTTTTTTTTTTTGTAACTAGACTTCTACCTGCTGTCATAACCTATTTTAGACAATGAAAGGTCCACTACAAGACTTCACAAGTGAAAGTTTTCCTGCTTCAGATCACCTTTTAAAGTACTAACAAAGACACACTGGACATATGAATAAATGAATTTAAAAAAGAGACAGAGAGAGAGAGAGACACTGGGAAAGGAAATCCAGCACCTTGTCCCATAGAAAAGATTCGAAGTAACAGAGACAAATGGGCTTCGAGTTTACCTGTACCCCGAAGCAACCAAATGACTGAATGTGGGGCACATTTATCAACACACACGCGCGCACAGCCAGTCTATACAGTCATACACACACACACATGCACACACGTTCCTTTTTAGCAAAAGCAAGCCCGGGCTGGACACCAGTGGCCTAGGAGTCCCTGCCCTGCGTGGCGGGGTGCAGGCTTGCACCAAGAGGCCAACGCATGACACCCGCCTGAGCCCCAGCTGGAAAGGCAGAGCCTCAGTCCTGCTCGATCTGTCCCTCCAGTGAGTCACTGCTCCAATCATGACACCACATCGCTTACTCGGACGTCTTCTTATTTCCTCTTGTCAAGCACAACAGAAAACGATTTAAACTCTGAGAGAGACAAACTGCGCTCATCGGAGCTCCCGGCTTCAGAGCTGCTCTGTAGGAGCCTCTGCTGGCCCGGCCGGCACGAGAGCCAAGAGTGGGCCAACAGGGCGAGGATCCGACAAGACACCGCCACACCCCAGCCCGCGCTCCCTCACCTGCCACCCGAGACTCCCCGAGCGCCCCATACCTTCAGCCAGCGATTCCTCCAGGGTGACCTGGTATCGGCCGACCGCGAACACTCGGACCCCGACTGACGAGCCGCCCGGGCCGCCGCCGGCCCCGGCCCCGGCCGCCCCGCCACCCGCTGCTCCGCCGCCACCGCTGCCCTCCGACTTGGGCATCCGCGAGAACTTCTTCATGGTCCCGCCGGCGCGCTGGAGGGCACGAGGAGGGCAAAGCGGCGAGCGAGAACGCGAGTCCCCGGGCCGGCGTCCGCGAGGGGTCGCCGCCCTTCGCCCGTCCCAGCGTCCGTGCGCGCTGCGGCCCGCCGAACCTCACATTCCGCGCGCCGCGGAGAACACAGTCCCAGCCCCGCCGCCCCGCTGCAGCTGCCCGGCTCCCGCAGAGGGCGGCAGGGAGGGCGGGGACGGGGCGGGGCCCGAGGGGGCGGGCCCGAGCGCGGCGGCGACACCGACACCGCCTCCGCGCGCCCCCGCCGCCTCAGTGAGCGCGGGGAGCGCGACCCGGGAGGAGGGACGGGGCGGACAAGGCGGCTGCTCTGGGCAGTGGCCGGCTCTCGGGCTGCACACCCTCAGAACCGCACTCCGCCGCGCTACAGCCGCCACCGCCGCCGCCCGACCCGCGCCGCCCGCCACTCGCGGCCGTTGGCGGATCGCGGATGGTGCCAACCGCTCACAGAGCCCGCGCACCCCGCGCAGGCGCACTGCCCGCGCCGCCGGAAGTGACGGTTCCGGCTCTTGTCACGTGGAGGAGGAGCGGGGTTGTGATGGAGGGGGCTGGGAACCGGAGCGAAGTCCGGGGGCGTTCCGGGAGGGTTTGGCCGGACGGTGGGGCCCAGCTTCCACAAGCGTGGTGTCCGAGGGCTTGGTCCCCGCGCTGGTCATGCAGCGGGGTCTGTCATCTTGGCTGGGAGTCGGTATGTCACTGAGGAGGGGGCGGGAAATCTTAAAAATGCTGCCAGCAACTTTGCCTTCCGTAAGGAACTTCTCGCTTTATTTTTTAGCCAGTTTTCCAGGCCTTCTCCCCCAAGAATCCTCCCGAGGTTAGGAGCAGCGTGAAACTAGTGGATTCCAGTAACACAGCTTCCCAAGCCGCTGTGGCGGAAGGCTTTGCCCGTGACTTCGGGGAGCCCTTTCAAGATCCCGTGTGCTGTGCATCTGTAACAGCGATGGACACCGTTTTGCAGACTGTCACCTTTGCCTGGAAAGACTTATCAGTCACCCAAGGTCACACAGTTGGCTTGATCGTCCTTTGATGCTGACTTCCATGCTTTTGGCCATTCTTGAAAAAAGTAGGTTAGGGGTCTGATCGTTGAAAACTGGCAGATTTAGGAATGTTTGAAAGCAAAACCAACCATTGCTGTCCCCATGTGCCTTAACAAAAAAGATTTGCCTACTAAAAAAAAACCAAAAAGTCATGTTGCGTCAGTTTCATAAACTAGAGGAGTCTTCTGTCTGCGGGATGAGGCAGGAAAAATGAGTACCAGTGAAAGACGTTTGGAAGTGGTAGAGAATGGCAGATTGTAGAGTGTATAAAGACAGCAGTCCATTCTCAGCGCCAGCCTACTTTTATACGTAGAAAACAGGCCACTGTGCCCAGAGGTTCTAATTTAAGAGAAGCCAAAATATGTGGATTTTTTTTTCTAATATGGCATTTTCCAATTTTTTAAAACGCAAGCTAAATAATGCCTACAGGACTCCAGTATGCACCTTCTATGGAAGTAGAAGAATGTGGTACTATCCCCACCCCCATTTCTTTATTCACCTTTTTAATGAGATACAGGCAGAAACGTTAGAAAATGTGCTTATGCTTTTAAAGACTTTGAGCTTAAAATCCCTCATTCTTTCTTCCCTTCCGCTATTTGAAGAGAAGCTATTTCTGCCAATGCTAAAACAGTACTCTAGATTTAGGCATTTCTGCTGCATAACCCACTAAAATAAAATTCTTTATCCAAAGACCTGACCTTTGAAGTATACTCCAGCTCAATGAGAGTCAGATTACATGTCAGATGATTGGTGTGGTGTGGCAACTGGGGATTTCCATTTAGGAATAAGCTGACCATTTTCCTTACTGTGGAGATTCACTGTGGAGTCTCATTCCAACAACATTTGAGTTACGTTTTTTCAAGCAGAACAATGGAGAAATTTAGTCACTTCGTGCAATTCAAAACAGAAGTAAGCATAAATATGCAAAACTTGGGCTAATTACAACTTCACCTGATCACAGCACAAAAATAAAGTCATCTATAATCAGTTTGGGAGTCAATTTACCACAATTGTTGTGGGAAAGAAAAATCACTTCCTTGAACCCACATAACCTGACTCCTGATTTTGAAGATTAAGATATAGGCCCCCACTGAAAACTGTGAGTACCACCAAGCAATCTGTTACTTAATTTTTGCCAAATGTAATAAAATTTGAATACCCTCTGTTCTTCACAGTATGTTAATTTCACAATATTCTGTAATAGTCAATAACAAACATATTCCTTAAAATGCAAAGGCACTGCATTACTAACAAGAATATCAAACATTCATAGTTGCTTTCACTACAAAAACTAAAAAATTATATATACTGTCAGGCAGATCATACTCTCCTAGTGAACTTGTAAATTAATGAGTATTCTTGGCTGGAGGTGTGGCTTAAGCAGTAGAGTTCCTGCCTAGCAAGCAGTGAAGCCTTAGGTTCAAACTTCAGTACCACCAAAAAAAAAAAAAAGTATCCTTAAGCCAATTTGCAGCAGAAATTGAGAGACTGGCTAGGGACAGGGAAAAATTATTGAGAATGCTAGTCTCTTGTATTTTTTTTCAGAATATTTTATAGACACATAACTGCTTAATCCTACACATCAATTTTACTGATTTAAAATAGATGACTCATTTTAATGGCTTCCATTTTAATGGGTCATGCAGTTCTTAGATGCAATGAAATACTGTTCTGAGCTGGAGGCAGTGGGTTATGCCTACAGTCCCAACGGTTTGGGAAGCTGAGGCAGAAAGATCTCTTAAGCCCAAGAATTTGGAGCAAGCTAGGCATCACAGCAAAATCCATCTCTTTTTTTTTTTTTAATGTATATGCTTTATTTTCATTCTCCTTGTACTGGAGGTACATTGTGAGATTTACAGAGTTTCTTACAATATATCATAGTAAGAATTCACCCCAAATCTCATCTCTTCAAAAAAAAAGCTGGGGATGTAGAGAGTGGAGTGTTAACGCAATACATTCAATCCCCAGCACCACAAAAAATAAATACATAAAATTAACCAATGAAGACTTAAAATATGTATGTTGCTTTGAGTCAAAACTTCTGTAGTATACTAGATAATCCTTAGAACAACCTGGAATGCTCTCACCTGATCTGAATGTTCAAAAGCCGAAGTCAAATCCCAGCCCCAAAGCAACATTCTTTGTCAACATATGATATTTAGTGCATGTCCTAAGTAAAATTTGATTATTAAAGTCTATGTTTACAATCTGGAAAAGTTTGCACACGTTTTGTCTTATAATATTTTATGTGTCAACATAGAAGACTACTTACTGTTAAATACATATCATTGTTCTAAATATTCATGTTTGTATATACTATGACTCAGAGTTTTTACTGGTCTTCCCCAACATATATTGAGAGATTTTATTTAACCTGGTTGCATCATAGGACACTTACTCTGGGTGCCCTAGTCACCATGGTTTGTATTTGAACACAAAAAGACCAGGCACAGTGCTCCCCTACTGGGGAGGCTGAGGAAGAATGAGGGAGGAGAATCACTTGAGCCCAGAAGTACCAGGCCAGACTGGGCAACATAACAAAACCCTCCCTGTCTCTTTAAAAAAAATAAAAATATAAGAAGGCAAAAAGAATAGGTATTCTGGTTCCAAAGGAGAAATGTTGGTGAATATAAAGGTGTGGGTCCATTGCTAATGTTGAAAAGGAAAATGTTTCCAGTACTGATATGTAGGGAAAGCACCACTGTGTGTACTTAAGAGTTCAATGCAGAAGGCAGTGTCAGGCATTGTGATGGTGGTAGAGAAATAGCTTCTGTTTCTTTATTTACAGTCCACAGTTCAAGTTCTAAAGCCAGTTTTGTCTTTTCGTGTTGATGAGATTTTTTTTTTCTTTTGCAGATCCTCACATCCCATTTGCATGTTCCTGCTGCACTCACCTCCCAGTAGTGGTGCCACAGGTGAACCAATATGAAACCAAAACACAAAATGAGTAACTGAATCTCTCAGCATGCTCGTTGAGCTTTGGCTTCATAGTTCTACACTGGACATGCTTCAGATCATTCATCAAAATGGTGAGGTTATTAGTGTGTCAACATCCAAGGTCATATCCGGCTTACTAGTTTATTATAAAGGAAGAGCCATATGGAAGAGATGCCCAGAACACAGCATGGTGGTGGGGATACCTGGAGTTTCCATGCCCTCTCAAGGTGTACCACCCTTCCAGCACCCCAGCTGTTCACCAACCCAGAACTCCATTAGTTTTGCACTCATTATTAAACTAATGACTATGGAAAAAACCCTGATTTCCTATTAGAAGATGAAATATCTGGGAGAAAATGTGTAGATAAGGTAGATTGTGACCATTTTGAAGCGTTGCATTGATGTAACTTTCAGAAAATAGTTAATAAAGGCAAAAGAAAATTATATTTCAATTTTATAGATAGCTAATCTTTCAATTATTTACAGCTCTATTGCTATAAAAATAGTTCAGAAGTAGCCACATAAGAGACTTTTTTTTAAATAAATTGCTTCATTTTGCAAAGTTTCACATTACACTATTCTGATACCATCAACAGATCATCGTAGCTAACTAAAGGGATTCTGAGATCCTTATACAGGAAGGATTTTGACAATGAGGGAAGGAAGAATAGTTATTTTTGTCTTTTATGGGAAAGCTATAACCCTTGTTGTCACTTTGACCCTTACGTACTTTACATTAGGGTGGCTCTCAGAGACAAATGGGACATGAGAATGATTGACATAGTTCAAAGAAAATACGCTCATCCCAAAAGGTTTATTCCATTGCCACAAGTACATTTATAAGTCATCTCTTCTAAAACTTAATCATTTTCCTCACAAATCAGCATTTTCCTTGATGATATGTCTTCTCCAATAGCTGCACCTTTACTATAAAGAATGATTTTCCTAACATTATTACTTTATGCTTAAATGTTCATAGCTTTGTTTTCCAAAAAATAAAAGTTCTAAAGTCTATTAAAAGAATATATACATGTCTCCATTATTAAAACAAATGTTTTCTGAATATCACTGATATTTAAATCCTCTGTTAAAACTACTCAACATCATCACTATTCCTTGTAAAAATGTATACATGCCTAAAAAAACAATTTGATAGTATCGTTTAATGCTTATAAATATTCTTAATAGGAAATATCTGACATGAAATACATTTTTTTACAACTTGACCATGCTTTTAAAAACAGCTGCAAGAGGTAGGCAACTTTACCACAAGAGAAGCAACTTTGATCCGTATGTACCTGAATGAGATGGGGCATAGCAGTTCTGCCACTAGGTATATATAGCACCTTGTCCTCACACTTCATAACAGGGATAACCTTCTGCCTAGATAGTATTTGTCTTAGAGTTGGATTGTGTATATATTCCTGCCTTCCTTTTTCTGGATACCCTTGCATTTCCTTCCATTTGCCACACTAGTATCTTGTACCCTGTTAACATTTATATAAAACTTTAGCAGAATATAAGATTAGAACTAACTCTTATGGTCACTTTTTGATGTGCCAGTGCTAGTCTACAATGTTTTATATGTACTAACTCAGTAAATCTTCATGACAATGCTGTAATATAAAATCTATTATTACTCCAATTTCCCAGATGAGGATACCAATATACAGAGAGATTGGGTCACATGCCCAAAGTCATATGACTTATAACGGGGTTCATACCCAGGTAGTTATGGCTTGATGGATTTTTCCCCTTACCACAATACCAGATGTACTCCTTGAAAACATGAACTATGCAACAAAATGGTTACAGTCTGAGGAAATAAGGAAACTCCTATCCCTCAGGTCACTCACCCACTAGGAGTGTGCTGCCACAGTTCAAGTAACCCTACTATAGTAAGTGGGATTATTAGTTTCTGAATAGCTAGATATTTAATAAATCTTCATTGTATATATACAGTAGGTAAAGCACTGTGGAATGTGAGGGCAGCTAAGGGTGATTAAGTTGAATAAGCTTCAAATTTCAAGGCTTTAAATTTCAGTTCTGTTGAGGGGATACATGTATACACAGAACCATATAATAGAGATGGGACAGATTGGGAGGGGAGAGCGTGCTGACTGTAAGCTCTACACAGAAATGAACTTAAAATCCTATCATAGTATCATGCCCTCAAATCTCCTCCTGTAAGTATGACAGATGTTATGATCTTAGTTCTGGAGACAGAAGAGCTTTTTATTGCCAGGCATGGGGCTCACACCTGTAATCACAGCACTTGGGAGGCTGAGGCAGGAGGATTTTGAGTTCATGGCCAATCTGGGCTACATAGCAAGACCTCCAAAAAAAGAATCAAGGAGATAAAATTGAAAAGAGGAGGGAAAGAGTAAGAGGGAGAGGGAGCAAGAAAGAGAGGAAAAGGAGAGAGAAAATGGAGGAGAAAATGGAGGGAGGGAAAGAAGGAAGGAAGAAAGGAAATAAGGGAGGAAGGAGAAAAAAGAAAAGCAGATTTTTTTCTGGACTTGAAAACAAGTGAGCAGTTCCCATGGAAAAATTTTGAATTCTGTCCCAATGTGCTGAATCTCTACATATCCATGACACTCACATGTACATATGCAAAATTCTATTCAACTTACTGAGAGGAAGGAGTGATTGAGGCTAAATTCAGTTTTTGCTTCAATCACTTATCAAAATTCACTTTGCATTTTACTCAAATTTCTGCCAACTGTGACAAGTTTCTATAAACATACAACATGCTAAGCAGTGTGTAAACCAATTCAATCATAAGAACCTATACAATCTGATAAGAATCGTGAAGGGGTTAGGGGTATGGCTAAATGGTGTAGCATGTGCAAAACTCTGGTTCAGTCTCCAGCATCACAAAAAAAAATCATGAAATTTCAGAGTTGGAAAGTGATATGAGCAAAAAAAAACAGGGAAGAAAGAAGCATTTATTAAGCACCTAGTATATCTCAGGCATCATGCTTAGTACTCTACATATGTTGCTTCTTTACCAGCTAGGTAATGGGAAACTGGTCCATGTATGGAGATATAAAAAAAAGTATTCTGATTCTGGAGTAAAAAACTTAAGCAAAGGGGTGAAATTAGGACAAGCATGATCAAGAGAATGCTGGAAGTAATAATAACAAGATAAAAATAGCTGTTAACCTCTGAAACTTAAAGTAAATCTGAAAGCAAAGTCTGGAGATATGATGAAAACCTGGTCCCCATAGCTCAAAACCTACAAATTTGCTCTAGGAAACTGATTAATTTTCCATTGTCTAAAACGTCTCAGCCTTTCCATTTTTTTGTTCTTTCTTTTATCCTGATGCTAAATATCATCTTTCCCTCCTCACATCCATTTGACATATACAGCATTTCCAAATTGATTTACCTTCTCCAAGAAGTTTTTTCCAAACTTCCCCCCTTCATAATAATACATCGTTTCTCAGAATTACCATAGCACTTTTGTCTGCATACAATGTTTATCATACTGTGTTTCTTAATTGGTCAGTGTGTGTAACTGTCAAACAAAATACACAATGTATGGTTTTCTCCCACCTCCATTTGTCTGGTTTTGTGTTTTGTTTTGCAGTGCTGGGGTTCAAACCCAGAGCTGCACAAATGCTAGGTGAGTATTCCAGCACTGTACTACATCCCCTCCCAATTTTCATTTTCAAGTAATTCCATTGCACCAAAGTTCTATACTAGATGCATTACTTATTAAACCAAACAAAGTGCCTGGATATGAATATGCCACTGTAAACTAATATTTTTATTTTTGTTGTATATTTTGGATCCACAGAAAAGAGAAAGAATTAAATACAAATACTCTGAAGGACAATTCCAACTTATCAGAGTCTAGGTCAATGAAGACAAATTTGAGTGCTTTGTTGGTGAAAGATACAGAAAAGTTCCAATTGTAGATCTTCCCTCAGAAAAATCTTTGTAAAGTGTAAACAGATGTGATCTAAAAGTAATTTTTGTTTTAATCCTCATGATCAAACACCACCTTAGTGCATATTCTAAGCTACAATAAAAAATTATGTATTTATGTACATACTTCTTAAATTATAATATTTGCTAATTTCCTTTTAAGTTCTTCAATTATGATATTTGCATGTTGCCCTAAAAATAATATTTAAAGTAATCACTCCTTAAAGGGTAATTATGCTTTTTTAAAAAGCATTTTAGTTTTCATACTTCACTACACTTTGTCTCTGTTCTCTCTCTTATCTGCTAACAGCAGTGGGCCTACTTATACAGACAGATAAAACATTTTTCTATTTACCATGACAACACCTACTTAATGTTTACTGATAAAGTAGCAACAGAGTCAGAGGACATACAGATGCAAAAGGAATTTTGCACTCCTGAGTAACTTCAACTTGGGAATGAAGGGACGTATATAGCAGAAATTCATATTGTTAACATTTTATTAAAAGAATGCAAATAAAATATTCTATTGAATTCCCATGTTGGGCCCACATTATAGACAAGCATGTTTATTATATTTCTAAAATTTAAATTTAATGTACATGTACAGACTATGTATATGTGTGTATTTAGGCAGCTATGCACTACAATTTTGTATTATAAATACCAAATTCAAATTTTGTACACATATAAGCACACCTGGTACTTCAAAATGTGTCTAAATCCCACTTAAACCAAAGCAATTATTATAAGAAATTCTAATGCCCATTTTTTGCACCAAAGAGGATTAATCAACTATAGATTTGACCTACTTAAACTTTGAACTTTCAGGGACAGAGATGTAGGGCAGAAGATGATAAAATATTTTTAAAATTCATTTGTTGTTGTTTGAACTAAGGATTGAGCCCACAACTTTGTGCTTTTCCACTGAGCTACATCCCAGCCCCTAACAGAAAAACATACAACTTTAGACTTTCTTATTATAAGAAAGATAAGCAAAAATTTAAAGTGAAACAACTGTCTCAAATAATTTCACTTAACAATTTTTATTTTTGTTGAATTTATTCCTAGTTTTAATAGCCTTCACACATAGCTTCAAGGACAAAAAAGTAACTTTAGCTACTTAGCTGGCCCTAAGTAAGTTATTAAATTAATTAAATATGTACTTCTTGCAGCCTGTATGTACACATACATACATAGCAGGAAAATAAAAATCCAGTAACATGGACATTCTTTGCCCAATATTGAATCCAGTCATGTAGGCATCATTTCTCGTTTGTGATCATCCTATACTTCTATTACATTGGTTCTGCATCTGACCAACACATCTATTCCACTTACCAGTATTACTTTCTTGTGATCCAGCTAAGATTCCCTATAATGATTACGTTTCTCTAATCATGAGAACTCTGACACTAGCATTTAATTCCTCCTAACTGAATATAATAATTCCCAGCACATAAGGGTTAAACTGATTGCAATGTATACTGGTATGTGCATTTTGGATTGAAAATAAGTACCTCAGTCAAACATGAATATTTCAGTTTAACAAACATGTTGAAAATAGAAACTGGAGATATATTCAGTGGTAGAGCACTTCCCTAGCATGTGGGCTTGACCCTCAACACAGAAAAAAATAAGAATACAAATATGTTTCCTTATTTTAAAGTTTCGTTTTAATTTTTCATCCAGTAGCAAGGCCTGGTGGTACATGCCTGTAGTGCCAGCAACAGGTGAAAGATTGCTTGATCCCAAAAGGTGGAGACCAGCCTTGGCAAGATCACAAGACCCTATCTCAAAATATAAAAAAAACCCTTCATCAGAAGAATCTGTCATTAGCAATTCCAGTAGAACATTCATTAATGTTTCATGCTGTCACATCTCTGTTCAAAAAACTAACAATCACCAATTCAATCAATTCAATCTACTGCTACTAAGAATTTATAAGCATATTCTATTATACACTAATTAAAAATTTAAATTCTAAGAGTGATTTTTTAAAAAAGAAATAAAATGTAAAAATCATGTTGTGCTTGTTTTGAGGAAGTCTTTTATTATACCTACTCATTAGAATACTTTCAGAATATGTAATCAAATCAATTTCCTAGCTAGCTTTATTCAGTAGTCATGACTAGTAAATATTGTTTATAACAGCACTTTCAAGAGAGTGTGTCATTATGTTGTAAAAAAAATACAATTTCTTAACCAACAAGTTTTACTGGTTCTTGAGCGTGTAAAGCAATATATTTTGTGAAAGAAACAGGGAAGAATATAGCTTGATGATTTCTGTGCTTGTTATTCATGGGAAAAGAAAACAATAAAGGTTGACAATTTCACAGAAATCCCTTTTCTCGAATAAAATCATACTATTTAAAGACAATGGTGTTGGTTTAAGTTGTCTAAATTCTGATGAATAGCAATTAATTTTATAGGGTATTTGAATAATATAGTTCAGCTCTGAAAAGAAATTTAAGTTCTTAATGATCCCATTATTTTTGCTTGATTTTGGGCATGTAAAAACGTGGATTTTTTTTTTAAAGTAGAATCCAGCAAGAGCAGAAAACAAAGACTTTCTCCATCAAAGCTTTTGCATTCTGAATTTATATTTTTAGATCCAAATGTCAGGATTATCTTTTATAAACAATCCAGCACTTTTCCAATTTGTGTTTATTTTAGGATTCATTATTCAACAAATACTCAATTTACAAGTGTGTGACTCTGGAAGGGATAAAATGGTAATTAAGGCACATTCTCTTTATTAAGGATTTACACACTTTTGAAAACACAGATGCATTTACATCTAACACAAGGCAGATTGCTAAGTGCTGTAATAGAGATAGGAAGTACTACAGGAGCATGGTGGGAGAGAGGAATTCTAACCAAGGTATTGACCAGTGTTTCACAGGTGAAGTGACCTGTGAAATGGAGCTAAGATTTCAACAGATATTGATGGTCATTCCCACAAGAATGAAGGAATCTGACTCATACCAAAAGTTTGTTCTTTTTTCCATAGCACTCATCTTCTAACATATTTTACGTGTGTCTTATTTATTGTCTACCTACCTCCACTATAATGTAAGAGTTTTGTTCACTAAGGTGGAAATAGAAAGTGAGGTGAGTGCAGGGTATTTTTTTTTCAAATATTAAGAGTCCCAAGGTGATTGGTATGACTAGAAAAAAACATTTGATAGCCATACAGTATAAATAGGTAGGCACTAAATGTAAAAGGAAGTAGCATTAAATTTTTTTCCTTACTTTTCCATGAAGTAATAAAGCCAATTTCTCTGTACCTCAATCTCTACTTGAGAAATTGATGATTGAACTATAATAACATGCAGCTCATAAATAGTTATTGAATAAATTAAATGACAAGAAACTCCAGTCTGAAATCTTTATTATTTTTTAGCCATCTCCCATTTTATTTTTATATACTTTATTCATATTTGGGCCTTGCTGTTCTGAAATTGTACTCTCTTGCTAAAGTTGCCTTATAATACTCTAGCTTATTTTTTCAAAACCTGAATTCTATAAAATATATTAATCCTGCTACCAAAAAAATGATATATAATGAGTATATTTGAAATATGCTGAAGACGTATGATATTGCAATGTAACATGACATGCAATGTCAGAGAAAATACACACTACTCCCAGCTGCCATACCAGTTAGTTTTTAGTGTTCCAAGTTACATCAACCCATTAAAAAAGGAACAGTCTCACAGACAAACCCAGATAGGCTAGAATCACCAGAAATCTAATTCAGGGTATGTAGTGAATTTGGTGCCCATTCTGCAAACTTGCTTTGTGAATAAATGCATGTCCTTCCTATTCCTATCATTAACAGGAACATTTATTCACCCATCTATTTGTATTTTTATTTTTTGAAAAAAATTAGTGGTAGTTTGAGCCATTTTGTTCAGTACAAAGATCATCTTTGTCTTCTTAAAAGACAAAGAAGAAATAAGGGCTGAAAACTTCCCAAACTGAAAGAGATAAAAACTTACAGGTTCAACAAGCTGAACAGAATTCATGCAGAATAAGCCCAAAAAATTCCACACCAAGAAACAATAAAATTAAGCTTCTGAAAACTAAAGACAAAGAAATACTTTGAAGATAGCCAGAAAAAAATGACTCGTTACCTACAGGGGGAAAACAACTCAAATGACACCAGATTGCTCACCAGAAACCCTGGAGGACAGAGGAATTGGCACAAAAACTTTCAACTGCTGAAACAAAAGAAAATACCTTTCAGGAGTTAAGGGGAAATTGAGAGATTCTCAGATGAAAGAAAACTAAGAGAATTTGTCACCACAACCCTACTTTAATAGAATAGCTAAAGGAAGTTTTTAAACAGAAAAGAAATGATGAAAGAAGGAATCAGTATCAGCACATAAAGCTGGGCATAGTAACACATACCTGTAGTCCCAGAACTGAGGAGGCTGAAGCAGGAGGACTGGAAGTTCCAGGCCAGTCTGTGTGTAATTAGTGATATCATATCTCAAAAAAAAAAAAAAAAAAAAGAAAGAAAGAAAATGAAAAAATCAGAACATAGCAAGTAAAAATGTAGGCACATTAGATTTTCCTTCTTCTCTAAATAAAGACTGGTGTTTAAAACAAAAAATATAATACTTTCTGATATAATTCTATATAGAAATTAAGGCATTTATCTTGTAAACAAGATAGTAAAGGGACATTCAGGGAAGTAAGTCTCATAGTATATGTGAAAAACAATACCAATATGATTAAAATCACATATTCAAATATAAAATTTAAAACTAAAAAATATCTAAAATTGTTATTATTTGGATTTTTGAGACAGGGTCTTGCTATGTAGCCAAGGCTGGCCTTGAACTATCAAACCTTCTGCCTCAGTCTTCCAAGTGCTGGGATTATAGAAGTGAATCACCACATCCAACCCAAAAAAGAAAAGAAAAAGAAAAAATATATGAGATGTAAGGCTAGGCAAAAAGTTCTTAGAAAAGCACAAAGAAAGAATTGATGAGTTCTATTTTACCAAATTTAAAACTCCATAAAGAATATGAAATATCAGCTGCTGACAGGAAGAAAATGTCTGCAAACCATATATTCGACAAAAAACGAGTATCTAGAGTGTATAAATAGCTTATATAATTCAGTAATGAAAATAAAAACTAAGAATCCAATTGGATAATAGCCAAAAGACACCGACAGGATATTAAAATGCTCACTAAAGATATTCAAAGTCATTAGCCAATAGGAAAATGCACATTTAAACCACAAGGCAATTATTGGCACACATTTATCAGTACAGCAAAAATAAAATAATAACAACACCAAATGTTAGCAGCAATGCAGAGAAAGGGGATCATACATACATTGCTGGTGGGAATAAAAATGACATGGCCACTCTGGGAAACAGTTTAGCAGTTTCTTCAAAAACTAAGCATACAACAACATTGTAACCTAGCAATTATAATCCTGATTGTTTATTCCAGAGAAATGATAGCTTACATTCATTCAATGGGGCTACCAGTATAGCTCAGAAGTGGAGCACTTGCCTAGCATGACCAAGGCCCTGGGTTTGATCCCCAGCATTGCAAAAAGAAAAAGAAAGAGGAGGGAGCTTGCATATATAAATATGCAAGCTTTATTTGTAATAGCCCCCAAACTAAAAGCCACCAAATGTCCTTTAATGCTAAACAAACTGCGATATTCATATTATGGAATACTATTTAATAAAAAGGAAAGAATTATTGATACCATTAACAACCTATATGAATCTCCAGAGAATTATGCCAAGAGAAAAAAAGCCAGTCCCAAGTGGTTACATACTGCATGATTCCATTCACATAATGGTTCACAGAAGGTAATTAGAGATTCTGGACAGGAGGGATATGAGTGTGGCTACAAAAGGGCACGGTGAGAGAGCCTTGTGGGGATGCGAATATTCTATACGTTGACTCTAGCAGTGTCAGTATCCTGACTGTAATATTGTACTGTGGTTTTGTGAGATGTTACTACATTGGAGGAAACTGGGTACACAGAATCTCTATTATTTCTTCCAACTGTATGTGAGTTGACAATAATATCAAAATTTTCCATTTTAATTAAAAATTAATAAACAGAATTGGATAAGGCCCTGGATTTGATCCTCAGCACCACACAAAATAAATAAATCAGAAATACATTGCATGAGCCAATCCATGTTAAGCATTAGAATTATATTTGAGTTTAGAATTTTGGATTTTTTTTTTTTTAACATTTTTTTTTTTATTCATATGTGCATACAAGGCTTGGTTCATTTCTCCCCCCTGCCCCCACCCCCTCCCTTACCACCCACTCCACCCCCTCCCGCTCCCCCCCTCAATACCCAGCAGAAACTATTTTGTCCTTATCTCTAATTTTGTTGTAGAGAGAGTATAAGCAATAATAGGAAGGAACAAGGGGTTTTCCTGGTTGAGATAGGGATAGCTATACAGGGCATTGACTCACATTGATTTCCTGTGCGTGGGTGTTACCTTCTAGGTTAATTCTTTTTGATCTAACCTTTTCTCTAGTTCCTGGTCCCCTTTTCCTATTGGCCTCAGTTGCTTTAAGGTATCTGCTTTAGTTTCTCTGCGTTAAGGGCAACAAATGCTAGCTAGTTTTTTAGGTGTCTTACCTATCCTCACCCCTCCCTTGTGTGCTCTCGCTTTTATCATGTGCTCATAGTCCAATCCCCTTGTTGTGTTTGCCCTTGATCTAATGTCCACATATGAGGGAGAACATACGATTTTTGGTCTTTTGAGCCAGGCTAACCTCACTCAGAATGATGTTCTCCAATTCCATCCATTTACCAGCGAATGATAACATTTCGTTCTTCTTCATGGCTGCATAAAATTCCATTGTGTATAGATACCACATTTTCTTAATCCATTCGTCAGTGCTGGGGCATCTTGGCTGTTTCCATAACTTGGCTATTGTGAATAGTGCTGCAATAAACATGGATGTGCAGGTGCCTCTGGAGTAACAGTCTTTTGGGTATATCCCCAAGAGTGGTATTGCTGGATCAAATGGTAGATCGATGTCCAGCTTTTTAAGTAGCCTCCAGATTTTTTTCCAGAGTGGTTGTACTAGTCTACATTCCCACCAACAGTGTAAGAGGGTTCCTTTTTCCCCGCATCCTCGCCAACACCTGTTGTTGGTGGTGTTGCTGATGATGGCTATTCTAACAGGGGTGAGGTGGAATCTTAGTGTGGTTTTAATTTGCATTTCCTTTATTGCTAGAGATGGTGAGCATTTTTTCATGTGTTTTCTGGCCATTTGAATTTCTTCTTTTGAGAAAGTTCTGTTTAGTTCACCTGCCCATTTCTTTATTGGTTCATTAGTTTTGGGAGAATTTAGTTTTTTAAGTTCCCTGTATATTCTGGTTATCAGTCCTTTGTCTGATGTATAATTGGCAAATATTTTCTCCCACTCTGTGGGTGTTCTCTTCAGTTTAGAGACCATTTCTTTTGATGAACAGAAGCTTTTTAGTTTTATGAGGTCCCATTTATCTATGCTATCTCTTAGTTGCTGTGCTGCTGGGGTTTCATTGAGAAAGTTCTTACCTATACCTACTAACTCCAGAGTATTTCCTACTCTTTCTTGTATCAACTTAAGAGTTTGGGGTCTGATATTAAGATCCTTGATCCATTTTGAGTTAATCTTGGTATAGGGTGATATACATGGATCTAGTTTCAGTTTTTTGCAGACTGCTAACCAGTTTTCCCAGCAGTTTTTGTTGAAGAGGCTGCTATTTCTCCATCGTATATTTTTAGCTCCTTTGTCAAAGATAAGTTGCTCATAGTTGTGTGGCTTCATATCTGGATCCTCTATTCTGTTCCACTGGTCTTCATGTCTGTTTTTGTGCCAGTACCATGCTGTTTTTATTGTTATTGCTTTGTAATATAGTTTGAAGTCAGGTATTGTGATACCTCCTGCATTGTTCTTTTGACTGAGTATTGCCTTGGCTATTCGTGGCCTCTTGTGTTTCCATATAAATTTCACAGTAGATTTTTCAATCTCTTTAATGAATGTCATTGGAATTTTGATGGGAATTGCATTAAACATGTAGATTACTTTGGGGAGTATCGACATTTTTACTATGTTGATTCTACCAATCCATGAGCATGGGAGATCTCTCCACTTTCTATAGTCTTCCTCAATCTCTTTCTTCAGAAGTGTATAGTTTTCCTTGTAGAGGTCTTTCACATCTTTTGTTAGGTTTACACCTAGGTATTTGATTTTTTTTTTGAGGCTATTGTAAATGGAATTGTTTTCATACATTCTTTTTCCGTTTGCTCATTGTTAGTGTATAGAAATGCTAATGATTTTTCTATGTTGATTTTATATCCTGCTACTTTGCTATAGCTATTGATGATGTCTAGAAGCTTCTGAGTAGAGTTTTTTGGGTCTTTAAGGTATAGGATCATGTCGTCTGCAAATAGGGATATTTTGACAGTTTCTTTACCTATTTGTATTCCTTTTATTCCTTCTTCTTGCCTAATTGCTCTGGCTAGGAATTCCAGTACTATGTTGAATAGGAGTGGAGATAGTGGGCATCCTTGTCTGGTTCCTGATTTTAGAGGGAACGGTTTTAATTTTTCTCCGTTAAGTATAATGCTGGCTGTAGGTTTGTCATATATAGCTTTTATAATGTTGAGGAACTTTCCTTCTATTCCTAGTTTTCTTAGAGCTTTTATCATGAAATGATGTTGGATCTTATCAAAGGCTTTTTCTGCATCTATTGAGATGATCAAGTGGTTTTTGTCTTTGCTTCTGTTAATGTGGTTTATTACGTTTATTGAATTTCGTATGTTGAACCACCCCTGCATCCCTGGGATGAAGCCTACCTGGTCGTGGTGAATAATCTTTTTGATGTGTTGCTGAATTCGATTTGCCATTATTTTCTTGAGGATTTTTGCATCAATGTTCATTAAGGAGATTGGCCTATAGTTCTCCTTTTTGGAGGTGTCTTTGCCTGGTTTTGGGATAAGTGTAATACTGGCTTCATAAAATGTGTTTGGCAGTTTTCCTTCCCTTTCTATTTCGTGGAACAGTTTAAGGAGGGTTGGTATCAGTTCTTCTTTAAAGGTCTGATAGAATTCAGCAGAGAATCCATCAGGTCCTGGACTTTTCTTTTTGGGGAGACTCTTGATTGCTGCTTCAATTTCATTTTGTGTTATAGGTCTATTCAGGTGATTAATTTCCTCTTGGTTCAGTTTTGGATGATCATATGTATCTAGAAATCTGTCCATTTCTTTTAGATTTTCAAATTTATTTGAATATAGGTTCTCAAAGTAGTCTCTGATGATTTCCTGGACTTCCATGGTGTTTGTTGTTATCTCCCCTTTTGCATTCCTGATTCTACTAATTTGGGTTTTTTCTCTCCTCATTTTAGTCAGGTTTGCCAGGGGTCTATCGATCTTGTTTATTTTTTCAAAGAACCAACTTTTTGTTTCATTAATTCTTTGTATGGTTTTTTTGGTTTCTATTTTGTTGATTTCAGCTCTTATTTTTATTATTTCTCTCCTTCTATTTGTTTTGGGATTTGCTTGTTCTTGTTTTTCTAGGAGTTTGAGATGTATCATTAGGTCATTGATTTGGGATCTTTCAATCTTTTTAATATATGCACTCATGGCTATAAACTTTCCTCTCAAGACTGCCTTAGCTGTGTCCCATAGGTTCTGGTAGGTTGTGTTTTCATTTTCATTGACTTCTAGGAACTTTTTAATTTCCTCTTTTATTGCATCGATGATCCATTCTTCATTAAGTAATGAGTTATTTAGTTTCCAGCTGTTTGCATGTTTTTTGTCTTTACTTTTGTTGTTGAGTTCTACTTTTACTGCATTGTGGTCAGATAGTATGCATGGTATTATTTCTATTTTCTTATATTTGCTGAAGCTTGCTTTGTGCCCTAGGATATGATCTATTTTGGAGAAGGTTCCATGGGCTGCTGAGAAGAATGTATATTGTGTAGAGGTTGGATGAAATGTTCTGTAGACATCTACTAGGTCCACTTGATCTATTGCATATTTTAGATCTTGGATTTCTTTATTGAGTTTTTGTTTGGATGACCTATCTATTGATGATAATGGAGTGTTAAAGTCTCCCACAACCACTGTGTTGGCGTTTATATATGCTTTTAGGTCTTTCAGGGTATGTTTGATGAAATTGGGTGCGTTGACATTGGGTGCGTACAGATTGATGATTATTATTTCCTTTTGGTCTATTTCCCCTTTTATTAGTATGGAATGTCCTTCTTTATCTCGTTTGATCAATGTAGGTTTGAAGTCTACTTTGTCAGAGATAAGTATTGCTACTCCTGCTTGTTTTCGGGGGCCATTGGCTTGGTAAATCTTCTTCCAGCCTTTCATCCTAAGCATATGCTTATTTCTGTCGGTGAGATGAGTCTCCTGTAAGCAACAAATTGTTGGATCTTCTTTTTTAATCCATTTTGTCAAACGGTGTCTTTTGATGGGTGAATTAAGTCCATTAACATTAAGTGTTAGTACTGACAGGTATGTGGTGATTCCTGCCATTTAGTTATCTTAGTTGTTTGAAGGTTTGATTGTGTGTACCTAACTTGATGTTACTCTCTACTGTCTTGCTTTTTCTTATCCTGTGGTTTGGTGCTGCCTGCCTTTTCATGGTTAAGTTGGGTGTCACTTTCTGTGTGCAGGATCCCTTGAAGAATCTTTCGTAATGGTGGCTTTGTGGTCACATATTGTTTTAGTTTCTGCTTATCATGGAAGACTTTTATTGCTCCATCTATTTTGAATGATAGCTTTGCTGGGTAGAGTATCCTGGGGTTGAAGTTATTTTCATTCAGTGCCCAGAAGATCTCACCCCACGCTCTTCTTGCTTTTAATGTTTCTGTTGAGAAGTTTGCTGTGATTTTGATGGGTTTACCTTTGTATGTTACTTGTTTTTTCTCTCTTGCAGCCTTCAATATTCTTTCCTTAGTTTCTGAACTTGTTGTTTTAATGATGATATGTCGTGGAGTAGTTCTATTTTGATCTGGTCTGTTTGGTGTCCTGGAGGCCTCTTGCATTTGTATGGGAATATCTTTCTCTAGATTTGGGAAATTTTCCGTTATTATTTTGTTGAATATATTACGCATTCCCTTCGCTTGCACCTCTTCTCCTTCTTCGATGCCCATGATTCTCAAGTTTGGTCTTTTGATGGAGTCAGTGAGTTCTTGCATTTTCTTTTCACAGGTCTTGAGTTGTTTAATTAATAGTTCTTCAGTTTTTCCTTTAATTACCATTTCATCTTCAAGTTCTGAGATTCTGTCTTCTGTTTGTTCTATTCTGCTGGATTGGCCTTCCGTTTTGTTTTGCAGTTCTGTTTCGTTCTTTTTTCTGAGGTTTTCCATATCCTGGCTGTTTTCTTCTTTATTGTTGTCTATTTTTGTCCTGAGTTCATTTATCCATTTATTCATTGTGTTCTCTCTTTCACTTTGGTGTTTATACAGTGCTTCTATGGTTTCCTTTATTTCTTCTTTTGCTTTTTCAAATTCTCTATTTTTATTGTCTTGGAATTTCTTGAGTGTCTCCTGTACATTTTGGTTGACCCTATCCAGTATCATCTCTATAAAATTCTCATTGAGTACTTGTAGTATGTCTTCTTTTAAATTATTCTTGTAGGCTTCATTGGGTCCTTTGGCATAGTTTATCTTCATTTTGTTGGAGTCTGGCTCTGAGTTTCTGTTCTCTTCATTCCCCTCTGGTTCCTGTACTAATTTTTTGCTGTGGGGAAACTGGTTTCCTTGTTTTTTCTGTCTTCCTGTCATTGTCCTTGGTGTTGTTACTGTCCCTGTACTGTGTGTAATTAAGTATTTTCTAGCTTGTAATAATAACAATAGTAATATTGAGAATGGAAGAGTGAGCTGAGATTTAAAGCAAGAAGTTAAAGAAAAGGGAAAAACAAATATACAGACAAGAGGGAGAAAGCAGAACAAGGTATCAGACAAGAGAGTTTCAAAGGTATAAACAGGGAGTCTTAGTGTACTAATCGACAGTAAGCTGAACAGACAATAGAGTGACAGAGAGAGGATTGAAAATCAAAGATAAAAAAAATAAAAAATAAGTATATGAAAGTAATATCTATTTATAAAAATGAATTAAAATAAAATGGAAAATAGAAAATTAAAAAAAAACAAAAAACCAAAAAACTTCCAAGTTTATATGCAATGCAATTTCAGTCTTAATAATTTGGATGTCCGTCTCAATCTCCAGTCCTGGAGTTGGTGCCTCAGATGTTGTTCTGTAGTTGTCTCATCAAAGGGGATGCATAAAGTAGAACAAAACTACACTCACACACACACAGAAGAAAAATAAAAAAAAAAAAAAGCCCCACCAAGTGTCCCCAGTTCAAATGCAATACAGTTTCAGTAAGTTTTTCGGCTTGCAGGTGTAATTCGGTTGTTCTCTCATCAAAGGTAGGGAGAAAAAGAAAAAAAAGCGTCTGGAGGCAGTTCTGAGAGTGGTATCTGCAACTGTGGCTTGCCTGCCTGCTGCTCTCAGCCTGTAGCTGGCGGTGTTATTTATGCAGATCTCTGGGGTGAGCTAGCACTCACCTGGTCCCACAGGCTTTGTTTGCTCAGAGTTCTCCTGTGCGGGGGAGGGGGGCCTCTGCCACAGGCTTTCCCCTTTCCAAGCACTGGGAAAGGTGACACTGCCCCGCGTTGTCAGGCCTGTGTGTTTATTTACAGTTCACGTGGGAAGTGGGTCTTCCCTCCTCTCACAAGCGTCCCTGCTCCTGGTTGCTGGGCGCGCCCCGCTCCCGCCAGAGCCTCTCCGGCCCGCCCAGCTTGTTTATTTACAGTCCCGGGAAGGATTCCCTTCCCCCAATCTTCAGCGCTCAGGGCGCCCCACCCTCTTTCCAGCGTGTCTTAACTGTTCTTATTGCTTAGTACTCAGTTTCTCTTTTTTTCCCGGGTGGAGGTCAGTCTGTCCAGGGGGCTATGCTGCTCTGGCCAGGCTTGTCTGTGGGGGAACCGCGGTACTGCGAAGCTCACCTGGTCCGAGTCTTCCCAAGCCGTATGGGTGCCGGCCACTGGCGGCACCGGGGGTCCTCCTCGGTTCTCCTTTTAACGTGAAGTGGAGATTCTCTGCGTCGGCTGGAGATGTGGTGGGGTCAAAGTTATGCCTTTTCTCGGTGATTATGCCTGCAAAGTGTGTCTCCAGCGTCTCTCCAAGATTTCACTATAGGAGGCTCGCTTTCTGCTTCCTACCTCTAGCCGCCATCTTGGAATTCCCTCTGGATTTTTTTTTTTTAGTGAAAAAAAGTGGGACTTATACAATCTTCTCACTTTTGACTTCTAATTATAAATTCATTCAACTTACTTTCATCCTTTTCTTAATGCTGTAGCTAAAAAAAAATTATCAGTAGTACTACTGTTTAATCTGATAATTGATGTACAGCTTTCCTTTACTTCATGTTGATTTGAGAAGAGTTCTTTTCTTCAGAAGCACTTGGAACTTACGCTATTCCAGCACTTGAAAAACGTATTTGTCCCTAGTTTGTCAAGCAGAGAACAGAACCATGATATTAGATTGTTTCTCTTCCACCACTACTCTATTTTTATTTTGGAGTTAATGTGTTTTGAATTGTTGAGGTTTTTTACGTTATTCATTATCAAATTTTGTTTTGATATAAACAAGTAGAAAAAATTTACTGGAGTTCGTTGATAAGAGTTGTGCAGTAGATATATAGCCAAAGGAACAGTAAGTCAGGATACAATGGAGACACTTGCACACCAATGTTTATCACAGCACTATTCACAATAGCCAAGCTATGGAAACAACTCAGGTACCTTGGCTACAACTGATATATATCTATATCTCATGCAGTATTACTCAGCCATAAAGAATAATAACATGGGTTTGAAGGTAAATGAATGCAATTGGAGGACATCATGTTAAGTGAAGTAAGTCAAGTTCAGAAAGATAAAGTCTGCATGTTTCTTCTCATATATGGAAGGTAGATCCACAAAATAAACATACACACAAAAACAAACATGATCACATACAAAAACATGTTTATAATAGTAGAACTATACTATGGAACTAAGGGAAGGAGGGAAGGGAAAAAAGAATGATCAACAATATTGTAATACATAACATCTGTGCAGGCAGAGGCTATAAGGATGTGTAATAAAAACCATTGAAAGTGGGGGGTGGGAGGGAAGGGCTAAGGGAAAGCAATGGGAAGGGTTGAACTGACCAAAGTAAAGTATACCCACAGCAGGGATCCATTGAAACACCCTTTTGAACATCAACTTAGATATTAATAACCAAAGGCAGGACTGTAAAATAGGTACAGTGTTGGGGGGATACTTGTGGGAGGGAGAGGGTGAATGAAGGAGATGAAGGTGAGGGAATATGGTTAATAGACTTCACATACTTATAAGAAATAGAACAAAGAAACCTCTTGCAATTGTTTTTTAAGTGGAACAGGGAAAGGGTCAAGGAGGGAGACAGTGGGTGTGATCTAACCAATGTACAATATAAGCCTATTTGGAATTCTCACAATGAATCTCCCCTGTACAATGAAAATATCTTAATAAAAAATTTTTAAAGGGGTTGTGCAGTAGAACAATCTTTACAGACTATTTATTCATTTATTAGGAAATAGCTGCTGAGTGCCTATTATATGTCATGCACTGTTGTAAAGGTTTGGGAACCAGTAGAAAACAAGACAAGTATCCTTATCTCCATAGAGCATTTCTATTCTACAAGGAAGATATGAAATGAAAATATATAGAATAACAGTTTCATATATACTATATCAGATGGAGATAAGTACTACAGGATAAACAGAAAAAGAGATCAGGGAATGTAGGTGATTGGATGCATTAGTACATAGTGCAGCCTCTGAAACTATTATCTTATTTCTAATGGCAAACAATTATACTGTAGCATGTTTAAATGTAAAGTTTCTGGGTATTCACATGTCACACATTCCTATGGGCAGACAAGTGAGAACTGCTTGTGCACTATGTGTAATTCCTGGACCTGACATTAATCCATCTCATTCTCACTTACTCAGAAAATCAACTGAATACAAATCAGTGAGGGCTGAGGGTGGTAAAGCTCAGTGGTAGAGCACTTGCCTAGCATGGAAGCCTGCACAATCTCCAGCACATTAAAAATATATCAGTGACTAATAATAGTGTGTTAAAGCCTTAAATCTGAATCTGTTTAAATATATCATTTAAAAAATTCAGTGCTTTATTGCTTTGTAGCATACAACTAGTTTCAATATGTCTGCCTATCAAGTCATTGGTTTTGAGAGTGATAGTAATTGTATGTGCGTAGTAACATCTAATTAGTAACTCATACATATTTTTACAGGTATTCCTGGTAATAAGCAATTATAACATAAATCTTACATACAGGGAAGTTGAGGCACAGGGTAAAAATTATAGAATAGCTTCAAAACAGCCTTCTTGACAAATACTTCAACAGGAGCTGAAATTTTTCCATTAAAGCAAGTGAATACTCAGTAGACTGGATGACTGAATTTTGCCAGCTGAATGGGCAAATTTTCTCATCTTAAAAGTAAAATCAATTGTTAATCTATTGCTGCTCAGTATTACAATTCACTGGTTCCAAAACATTTCAGATGAGAAAATACCAAGCAAATGATTGCATTGAGTCAAACAAAGCCCAAGGTAAAATACTCTAACCCACAGGAATTATTTTTTTTCAATGTAATAAACATGCATGAAATGCCCACTGTAGGCTAAGCATTGTGCTATACACTGGAGGCCAAAAAGAAAATTAAGGCAAGATGTTTGATTTTTCTTGATTTAAAATAGACTTAATTTTCATGGATTGATCACATGATAAAGTGAGAGCACACAAGGGAGGTATGAGGATAGGTAAGACACCCAAAAAAGCTAGATAGCATTTGCTGCCCTCAATGCAGAGAAACTAAAGCAGATACTTTAATGCGACAGAGGCCAACAGGAGAATGGGACCAGGAACTAGAGAAAAGGTTAGTTCAAGAAGAATTAATTTAGAAGGTAACACACATGCACAGGAAAGCAATATGAGTCAACTCCCTGTATAGCTATCCTTATATCAACTAGCAAAAACCCTTGTTCCTTCCTATTATTGCTTATACTCTCTCTACAACAAAATTAGAGATAAGGGCAAAATAGTTTCTGCCTGGTAGCAAGGGGGTAGGGAGGAGGGAGGGGGTGGGGTAAGACAGGGAGCTGGAGGAAGGGGAGCGAAATGACCCAAACATTGTATGCACATATGAATAAAATAAAAAAAAAAGATGTTTGATTTTTCTTGATTTAAAATAGATTTATTTTTTATGGATTAATAAACAGCCCAACAGAATTGGCTTTGATATCTCCTATATAGTTGATCTACCTCAAGATTATCTAATCAGGTCTTAATCTGGACATTTTCAGGAGAAAAAAAAACCTGATAAAATGAATGATGAGGGCTGGTGGAGTGCTTCCCTAGCATGTGCAAGGCTCTGGGTTTGAGGAACGATAGCGCTAAAAAATTGCTTCCATCTGACGATATGAGTGCAGTATGGAACAGGGGCTTAATGAAGGAATCCCTTAACCCCATACTCCATACTGGTCATCTCCAATAATCCCAAATCTTCTGTGAAACAATCCCAAAAACTGTTATAGTGTCACAAAAATCAATGCTTTTAATACATTTTGTTTTTTGCTGAAAAATAAAGGTAATAGTTCTTTAAGATCCTGAAATCTAGTTCAATGTCAGCCTGAGACTCTTCCAGAGCCTCCTGAAATGGTTGCTGACTCCACTCAGATAGCAACAGGAGATTTGTGTTCAGGCTGGTGGCCTGCCATTGTCACCAATTCTGTGCAGAGCTCCAGGAAATCACCATTGCAGTGGTATCTCGCTCCTTCCAGATAGTGGGGCCCAGAGTGGTTATTAGAGCTTGAGAACACTACAACTTCTACAAATGACAGAGCTGCTTGGCAAAGATGCATTATTAAATATTAGAAATTAAGCCGCAATTAAGGTAATGGAAAGGTCTGCATAGATAAAAATAAAAGGTGTTGGGGTGTAGTTCAGCAGTAGAGCGTGTGCTTAGTATACACAGGCCTTGGGTTCAATCCCCAGCACCACAAAAGAAAGGAAAATAAAACAAATGCTTGAAACACACACTCATCTTTTCTAGGCTTCAGGACTCAAATGCATGACTGAAATGGGTTCTGAAAGTCAGCTTGGGCACTGTCCTCAGAAGTACTAACTTCC
This sequence comes from Castor canadensis, assembly GCF_047511655.1. Taxonomy (NCBI): domain Eukaryota; kingdom Metazoa; phylum Chordata; class Mammalia; order Rodentia; family Castoridae; genus Castor; species Castor canadensis. The sequence continues at coordinate 90,001,086 of NC_133394.1, forward strand.
CTGCAGGGTGAGGGAAGTCACAATTATCTGGATCCCTGACTATGGAGGAAATATCTTGAAAGCTACAAGTTCCAGCCTAAGTCAGGGTGGGAACATCCCCGGTGGGATTCCTGAGTTTCTTGGTCTACGGGGTGGATGAGAGACCATTAGTCGTCCCCATAGCCATCTCAGTGCCTGCCTTTTGGAAGTATTAGTTGAACTTTTTTAGCTCTTTGGCTTAGAGATAGGAGTTACAATGAGATTTCCTAAAGCTTGGAACTGAGGCCACAAATTAGTGTACTATTTCTGTCCTCCCAACCCGCCAAAAATAATTTAATTGACTGTCCATCCATTGTCCTTTTAGTCAACAGTAAATGCCAATTAGGGGTATTGGAGTACTTGGAAATGTTAAACTCATCTTTCAGTCTTTATTCTAATTCTTGGGTATGTGTTCCAGAGCAAACACAGGCAGCTTCTGCCAAGGACTCTGTGGCTGATGAGAGCTCCTCCTCTCTCCCTAAAGAAAGTGTAATTCTGGATTTAGTTGAATTCCCTAGTAGCAAAGAGATTTGGTAATGGAAAATGTTTTCAAATGTTGAGCTTGGAAAAATATTACATGAATGAAGCTAATTTTTTTTTTCAGTACTGGGGTTTGAACTCAGGGCCTTCACCTTGAGCCACTCCACCCTTTTTTTGTGAAGGGTTTTTTTCAAGATAGGATCTAGTTGCCCAGCTAGCTTTGAACCTCGATCCGCCTGATCTCTGCCTCCTTAGTAGCTTACAGGCATGAGCCACTGGAGCCTGGCTGAAGCTAATTTTTAAGTCTTCATCACTATATGTATTATGTCTACATTAGCATCTTTTCATTTCACATTTGTTTTTAATGGCAAACACACTGAATAAATCAAAGTGTAGCCCTGTAAGTGTTATTTCATGGGTAAGCATTTTCACAGGTCTTCAAATTATTTATTTCTAGAACAAGAAAGACTATATGTTGCTCCTGTTACAATGAATATTATAAAAATAGGGATTCATTCATTCATTCTTTAAGCAATCAACTTTTTGCTAACTGCTTACAATGGACAAAAACACTGAATTGAAATTACCATTTGGTTCCTATTTACAGTTATTCATTTGTTATGGATGACTGAGTGGGCTGGACTAGATTTTATCACTTGCAGATATTTAACTGGTCCTATTAGATTACATTTTTATTTGCTATTTTCTTTTCCTACTTTACCAGTAATGGCTATGCTATGTCTTTTGCTTTAAGTAAACATCTCTGAGTGCTGGTGATATGCAACCATATAGAATTTTAAGTTAGACACTACCTGTAAGTTTTCTCACTTATTAAAAAGAATACTGAACTTGAAAACATATTTTGACCTTAGCCTTCCAGAATTTTATGATGTTAGTTTTTAAATGTTGGCTGTAAGAGAAAACATTTTTGTAAGCAAAGATCTAGGGAGTCTTTTTGATAAAGTTGAAGACATGAATTTATGTTCTATACTTGAGTTCCCCTAACTTTTGTTTCTGTTTTTAGCATAGATCTCTTCCCAGAAAGTCCCTAATATCTCTGCCCCAAAAGGAAGCAATAGGAGGGCAAATAACAGTTTTATCACTTACTAGCCATATAATTTGCTTAAGTTATTTATCCTTCTGGCCTGAGATTCATCACCTATAAAATTTGGATTATCACAGTACATTTTTCATATAGTTATTGTAAAGATTAAATTTAATATTGAATATAATAAAGCACCTAGTACATGCACATGTACACATTAAAGATAACAAAAAGTTGCCAACTTATTTTGCCACACACAAAGACATTAAAGAAAAACATACAATCTCCATCTGCTTTCAGAATCACTTAATAAAAGAAATGACATGATACCATCCAAGGAGGCGGCCATGATCTCAAAATTCATCTTTTTATTTTCCCTTGGATGCCTATCTGAGAATATACCATTTTAATGAAAAATTTACTACATTGTCTTTATTGTTCATATTTTACAATGAATTAATGAATACTTCATCGTGACTGCAATGCTCTTTCCAATGTCCATTGTCTATCAAAATTAATCTACTATGCCCTCATTCCCTCAAAGGCCCATTCCCTTTTCTAATATTATACCTCACTAGCCTGTAGTAGATGTTGATGGTTTTCAAAATCATGTTGATATTCTAAGTTGGGAGCTTTATCCAAATAAGTGATAGTAGTGGTAAGAATTTTAGACCAGTTGGTGACTATGGGGAAAAACAAATTGGGTGCAAGTTCCCTTTTCAGCATCCTGAATATGCACCTACTTTTTACATGTATATGGAGGACCTTATACCCTCCCTTCCTTAGTTTAGGATATTCAGACTTGCTACAGATAGGCTGTGACTTTGAATTGGTTTTCTCAGCAGGAAGCCATTTAACATTAAGTATCATTGCAAACAAAATCAGGGTCAGAAAATTTTCTAGATTATGTTTAAATTTGTGCCATTTCTCCTAATTAAAGCCTGTTCTATCAAGTAAAGGAATATTTTCCACAGTAGATCTTTGACCTGTCATGACCCTGATGGAAAAAAGAAATTTTTAAGTAGGTTCTTTAAGGATTAGCACGAAAAAAACCACATCATGCCCCAAAGGTTGGCCTGTAGATAGCTGTGCTTCTCTGAGGGCAATGCACTAACACAACAAGAATGGACTCCATGTGAGATGTTTCAAGGGCAGGCGGACAAAACAGCATATAGTCCATTTCAGTGAGATAGTATTGACTACAGGCCTGGGGTCAGAAGATCTTGAATTAAATCTGAGGTTAGACACTTAACAGCTCTGGAGAGCAGTCAATCTGTCTAAGCTTCAGTCTCCTGAAAGTGGGATTACGAATAGAATATATACCATAGGCTTGTTATGAGGCCCAAACAAGTTAACTCATGTGAAACATTTTAGTATGGTCCCTGCCCTCACTAAGCACTCTATTAATATTAGCTCTGTTATTATTATGTGCACTATAACAGGATGTGCCCACTCTGCCCCCAGGCTCATTAACTAAGTATATTTGCTGTTTTAGTCAGAACATGCTCTGATCACAAAATATGCAAACTCAGGCCCAGATCTGGGTAAACACAAGGCATATATTGGAGTTCCCCTTTTAGTAGGTTCCACAGAAATATCCCAGTCTTTACTGAACTTTATTTTACTTCCTCAAACCACCTTTCACTTCTCTTTTGTTGCTAATGTCAGTCCTGTCTCACTAAGACAGAGACTTTTTTTTTAAATGTGGGGTATTGTGATGAATAGCAAATTCTTCAGCCATGAGCAAACATTATTTGAGTTATCTAGTAGGGAAAACATTGCTTCTAAACAGTGATGCTCAATGAATTTGTCTTGAGGTTGTCAGATTTCGTAATTATAGTTAATTTTCAATTATTCACATAAATAAAAAGCCCATTATTATAGATAACAGAAAATGACAGATTCTAACATTGTGGCTAACCACACAGCAGAGATTAGCCAAGTAAGTTTCTATATATACTCAGGGCCAATGCCAACTGGGTTAAAAGAATTTAGTACCCCCTATAATCTCCAAGTTCTACTTTTTGATATGGATACTTGCCATTTTCTCAGTCTTGTCTAAGTATGACAAAATAACAACTCCAAGTCCTTTCTTGCAATGAAATTATCTCTCCTTCACTCCCATAAAAAACATTTCCACAGTTGGCTCTGTCATAGGCCTGGGCATTGTGCTAGCCACATGGTGAAACCATCATACCTATGATTAGTTTCCAATGCATATAGCCCAGAGAGTGATAACTATACATGTGTCCTGTTTCATATCCCTAAAGCCAGCTCAGTACATTAATAGAGGGAAGGTGGCAGTCCTAAGGTAATTTATTCAAAAGTGACACAATGAGATTGCTAGACATGCCATCTTCACAGTTTCCTCAAGTTTTCACCATCTATTTTACTCCTTGGAGTCATACAGGACAAATCTACTCTCCCTCTTTGAATATTTGAAGACAACTATTCTATTCTGTATGGAATTGGCACTGGGAATTATGCAACCTTGGCTAAATTCCTTCACTCCTCTGAGGTCTTTTTTTTTTTTTTAATTCTAGAAAAGTAGGGAAGTGAACTATGGAATTTATAATAAAGCCTTTAATTTTAATATTATATAATTCTATAAAATCGCCTTCCGGTGGTAGTCAAAAAAAATTATCTAAGTGGCAGCACACACCTCCAAGACTAAGGAGGCTAAGGCAAGAGGACTCTGAGTTCAAGGTCAACCTGGGCTATATAAGCAAGACCTTGTCTCAAAAAAAAAAAAGACTGACTTACTAACTATATATTATTTCCTATATTACACAATAGTATATGCCATACTATACAAGTACTTTCCATGCATAATATCGAATTTAATCCTAGGAGGCAGTTATTATTTTTGTTTATATGTAAAGAAACAAAGAGTCAAAGAAATTAATAAACCCTTTCTTGAGCTTCTGGTAACTATCCCTCAACTCTAAGAAATTAACTTTAAAATCCCTGGGCTTAGTTGTCCAAGTCTACAATGTGTTTAAAACAAAACCAAGTTGACCTCCAATTTAACAAACAATAGGATTCTGTGGTCACCTCAAGATATCATGAGGCTGCGGGAATTTATTTTTTGAAGAACTGAGCCTAGACTCATCTAAGAAGGGGAGAGGTTCACAAGTTAGTAAGAAATCATCATAAGCTCACATAAACCTATGAGCCTTTTACCAGGACCTAAAAAAGTTTAAAGGCATTGTTGTACAAAGACAATCATTCCTCTAGCATTTAGTCACTTGGGCCTGCCATATGAAAGGAATGGAATTAGTCACTTTTACCTAAACTTTCTCATTTTTTTCTTACAAAAATTTGGTGGGACAGTAGTCGATGCATTGATTGTTATCTTCGTTTTACAGGAGATGAGCTTTACATTAATAGAATGACTTGCACAGCTCGTTAAGTGGTAGATCAGGATTATAACCAAGGTGTATGAGCTCCAAGTTCTACTCTTTCCATTCTTTAGGTACTTCCCAAAGTGGGTCCACACTTATCCCACAAAATAGTTATGCAAAAAAGATGCCACAATCACTTTTGCTTGATGCTACACACTGTGGAATCCCTTAGAAGTTCTTAGAGTTTAGTACATTCAAGAAATGTGCTCTCTAGAAAACTCTAGAAAGGAAACACATTTAACAATTTTCTTCCTAAACTCCTTTGTAAAGATCCTTTTAACCCACTTAACATATATTAAGATCCTGAAGAGTTGAATGCTGAAGAATCTTTTTGAGAAATACTGCACCATGCCAGGCTAATGTTAGAAAGTAATTTTTATAGAAAAGGGTCATCACAATAAAATAGTTTTTTCCTTGTATTAAAATTTTTTCACCAAGACTTAACTAGATCTCATGAGATTATAATACAGATATTAGGTTCAGTATACTTCTTGGCTATAACCTGAGAGAATAGAATGTTGCTGCAGAATTACATACATGAGAATACCAGATGGGGATATCAAAAAAGTACATAAATAAACATTACTTGTTCCTATGGTACATGATCTACATTCTGAGGGAGTTTGTATATGCATTGAAAGTACATTTTACCCTACCCCCAAATTCCTGTTATTTGATATGCTCTGCATTTTTATTCTAATGTGAATGAAAGAAAAAGGTTTTATGAGTATCACAGAGATATTATGAAGAAATTTATAATTGTTTGGACTCATTAGAGATGCCAGGAGTGAACAAAACTAGAGGTGGAAATCATAGGACAAGGTAAATTAATTTGGATTGGTTAATGATTGATCATTTAATTCAGCTGTTTGGTCTCGTGTTCATTTCTGAAATTCTGTATTTTTCATTGCCTTTCCTTTTTTATAATTTTTAACTTTTTTGGGGGTGGTACTGAGGTTTGAATTCAGGGCCTTGAGGTTGCTAAGTGCTGTACCACCTGAAGCTCCTTTTTACTTTACTTTATTTTCCAGATATAGTCTTAATGCTCCTCCCTCTCCCCCTCCATAACCTCCCCAACCCCTGCTGGCTTCGGACCACTTCCTAGTACACCTAGGATTACAGATGTGAACTACCATACCAGCCTCTCATTGCTTTGAAGTTTTGCCCAACTGATTCTATAGCCAGCTTTCTTCCTGAAAAAAATTTAAGGAACTTTTTTATTGGCAATCATGAATTGATATGATTCTAGACGTTTCTTGATGAAGTTTACTGTTTAGGAAGTGAGATAGAATGATTTTCAGATGTAGGTATAAACGTATAGAGTGGCAAAAATTGTGGATTTGCAATGAACCAATTAAGAAATGGGCAACTGAACTAAATAGAACTTTCTCAAAAGAAGAAATTCAAATGGCCAAAAAACACATGAAAAAATGCTCACCATCTCTAGCCATAAAGGAAATGCAAATCAAAACCACAGTAAGATTCCACCTCACCCCTGTTAGAATAGCTATCATCAAAAACATCTCCAACAATATGTGTTGGCAAGGATGTGGGGAAAAAGGAACCATCGTACACTGCTAGTGGGAATGCAAGCTGGTGCAACCACTCTGGAAAAAAAAATTGGAGGCTTCTTGAAAATCTAAACATAGATCTACCATTTGATCCAACAAGCCCACTCCTGGGGATATATCCAAAAGAATGCAACACAGGTTACTCTAAAGGCACGTACACACCCATGTTTATTGCAGCAGTATTCACAATAGCCAAGTATGGAAACAGCCAAGATGCCCCACTACTGATGAATGGATCAAGAAAATGTGGCATTTATACACAATGGAATTTTACTCAGCCATAAAGAAAAATGAAATCTTGTCATTTGCAAGTAAATGGATGGAACTGGAGAACATCATTCTGAGCGAAGTTAGCCAGACTCAGAGACCAAAAATAGTATGTTCTCCCTCATATGTGGTCTTTAGATCTAGGGCAAATACAGCAATATTGTAGGACTTGGGTTACATGACAAGGGGAGAACACATACGGGAGGTATGGGGATAGGTAGAAAACCCAAAACATGAAAGCATTTGATGTCCCCACTCCAGAGGAATTAATACAGAAACCTTAAAGTGACAGAGGTCAACACAAGAAGGGGATCAGGAACCAGTGTAAAGATCAGTTAGAGATGAATAAACCTGGGTTGTAACACATTTGTACATGATAGCAATGCTAGGAATCTCTCTGTAGAGTTGTCCTTATCTCAACTAGCAAAAATGCTATGCCTTTCTTATTATTACTTATTTCTACTCTTCAACGGAAGTGGAGAAAAGCACAGAACAGGTTCTGCCTGGAAGCGAAGGGGAAGGGGGAGAGAGTGGGAAAGATGGGGGGGTAGGAGGGAGAAATGACCCAAACAATGTATGCACATGTGAATAAATGAATAATAAAAAAATTGTGGATTTATATTTTATTGAAAGTAAACAAAAAATAAAAGGGAGAAACACAAACTACTTTGTTATAGAATACATATAAAATATTTCCTGCTGTTCTTCATTTCTATATTATAAAGGACATTAATATTTAGTGGATTGAAACAACAAACCTGTTATTATAAAGCTTTTATTGTATCTCACAGCTTTATGAGTTAGGAATTTGGGAAGGGTTTAGCTGGATGATTCTTCTGCTCAATATACTGGTGACTGAGCTATCCTTGAACTGTTTCATGTATATGCCTGGTGCCTTGATGGAATGACTGGAAGGCCAAGATCAGCTGAGCCCCTTTCATGTGGCCCCAGGGCATATCTATCTGCCCTCTCCAGCAGGGTAGTTGGACTTCTTACTGGAGCCCTTTACTTGGAGCTCAGGGCTCCAAGAACAAGTTTGGCAAGAGACAGGAAATGGAATGGTTGTTGTCTCAAGGCCTGGGCCTGGAAACTGGCACAGTATCATCCCACTATATTCCATTAGTCAGAGAATCTGAGGGAGCACAGAGCCCAACTCTCAGTAGAAGTATCATAGAATTTGTGGGCATCATTAATCTGCCACATAGGCCAAAACTCTTTGTCAGAAAGGTTTGCATCCTGAAGGAAAGAATGCAAAATCTCAACTAAACTCTTGGATGGATTCAACAGAAATCCATTTTACTCATAAAGCTAAAATGACACTGCAGAAATATGCACAGTAGACATCTATATAAAATTGCTGTATAAAGAACTCTATATCGGTTCTGATTTCCTGTTCCTCTTGCATCTTATGCCTCTTGAAAGCATTCTTAAGCATTTTCATCCCACCTTTGCTGTTTTACACGTACAAGCCATAATAGCTAATGTCTGAAAAACTTTCCAAAATAAGAACCAAAGTGAGCAATGAAGCATAACCAACCTGCCAGTACTGGTAACACCATGATCCACATGGAGCTGGCTGTTCTTCACTGCCTGTTGCTAGTCTGCCCAGCTGTGGCTTTGCATGAAGGTCAGCTTTATCTCTGCTTCAGGGCATGTCATTGTTCTTTGTGAAGATTTGTAAGTTTTAAAGTAGTAAAAGAGTTTCAGTGCTCAATTTTATTTGGGTGAAACAAAGGGAACCCTTTCAATTTTAGTCTTTGTTCCAGGCTAAGTATTTAGGTCTCAACTTTTTAAATAATGTGTACTTTTTCTTTTTCTTTTTTTTTTTCCCTTTCTTTCTGTTTTTTTTTTCTTTTTCAGTGCTGGGGATGAAACCCAGGACCTCAAACATGCTAAAACAAACACTTTAATCACTAAGCTACACCCCCAACCCAACAGTGTCTCTGTATTTTCCTTTTAGTCTTGGGATTCATAGACCCTTCTCACCCGCTTTCTGGAAAAGTAATCATCTTTCCTGGGAAGGCGAATGGCTTCATACATGATCACTTTTGCTTAAGAGTGCCTTAACGAGATCTTAAGGTAAAGAATGATTTAATTTCAGAAGGCTAATTATATAGACATTGTCAGTATATTTTTCTGTATAATAAAACTGTATGATAAAGCAGGGGTTGGCGAATTGTAGCCTACAAGTCAAATCTAGTCAGATACCTGATTTTGTAAATAAACTTTTATTGGAACACAGTCACATTCATTGGTTTACAAGGGAAGAGTTGAATAATTCTGCCAGAGATCACATGGCCTGCAAGGATTGAAATATTTACTATCTGACCCTTTATAGAAAACATTTGTTGATGTCTATGATAGTGTATAATTCCTTTGGAATTTTCTAAGAAAATGAATTAGCTTTTGTTTTTAAAGATACATATTTTATTGTGGGTAACAAAAGATAAATAAATCACATCTTTTTAATCTCATGTATAAACAAACTATAAAAACACTGAATTTGCATGAATAAAGGAACCTTCCCATGTACTGTGCTCTATTTCACTTCTTTTGCTACTGATCTGACCTTGTAATTTACTCAGTAACTTGAAAGGAAAGCAGCTACACATGAGAGTAAAAGGAACAGATGAGTCAGACAAGGAAAGTTATGAACCATAATGGCCAGAATCATGATGTCAGTTTAGTCTCTCTGTCCCTGCTTTAAAGGTCTGGTTTTGACTCACATGAGATAGGAGCACAAAGGAAACCCCAGGGAAATCTCTAGACTATTTGGGAGGAAATATACAGACATATCTATCATTGCCTTGTAAAGATTATGGTGGTTGATAATGCCAAGCATTAGCGAGAGAGTAAAATTTCTTTCAAAGTTTCTAAAAGTCTATACATATCAAAAGCCTTAATAATTATTTTAGAATCCCAATGCAAGCATTTTCTTAATGAAAATAATCTAAAGTGGATGTATGTATTTGTTTGCAAAGACATTTATTGAAGCTTTACTTATAACAAAACATTGATGATGATGTATATATCAATTATAAAAGATGTAGTAGAATAAAGAAAAATTAATTATGCATAATATTGAGGGAAAACAAACTAAAATTAATACATATCATTTTAGCTTAAATTATCTAAATTTATGCATATAAAATTCCCAAAGCCATATAATAAAAAACAATGATTATATATGGAAGGTGGATTTATGGATAGTTTCGTTTTATCTTTTGTCATGTTTTCCAAATTTTTCATAATGAGCATGTATTACTTCTGTGATTGGAATAAAATAACAAATATTATTTGATTTGATTGATTATTTTCCTTCTAACCAAATATTTTTCTTATTTATGTAATTGAAAACAAAAATAGAGGCTTTTATTGATTTTCATAGAATTTACTTTGTAAGCTAAATTCATAGAATTAAAGAGGGGTTTGTAATCTAGGCATAGTCATGGGTTTTAATTTCACTATTTCTCCTAAGAATTGGCATAGATTCTCTTTCCTAGATGCTTTTTTTTTTCAGTTAACATAGTACTTTTCTTGAATTAGCCAGGTCATTTCATTTCCCAATAAGAATTTATAATTTTGTATTTACCTTATTTAAGTTATGATGCTCAATTTATGGAAAGCACAGCTTTAACAAAAATGTCTGAAGATTAAAGATTCAAAAACAGTCATTCAAAGGTTACTATGTACTTCTCTTGAATGTTGCCCTTGTGAAAGACACTGCCAAAGCAAATGTGTGCTTAAATCCAGGATAGCACCAGCTTCCCTCACCAGAAGAGTCGAGTCAGTTTCAGTAAAGAGTTTTGTCTTATAGGCTCTTTGGCCTTATGCCTAACATTGCCAGAACAGAAAGAAATTACACTATTTCAGGCCATAAACATCGCTTGCCTCTATGACTAGAACCAAGATCAATTTATACCTTGCAAGCCACGGAGCACCTTGGGATAGAGATGGCTTATGACCAGTGACAGCTCAGAAGCTTCATCTTCCTTCTTCTGAATTACTCAGCCCTCCCTTCATCCACAACTGATTAGATTGTCTAGAATTTAAGCAAATATTTCTATAATCTAGTTTCAGAATTGATTACCTTCCAATGGAGGACTCACAGAAGTTGTGTGCAATCAAAATGTAAACAGAATCATCTTCTATCAACTGAGAAAGAAAGGCTATTTTCAATAACAGGTGATAAAGCAGATTGCATTGCAGGAAGTATTAATATTCATTAGAAAGGGATAATCTTAGCTCTGGCCAGACAGGTAACCAGGAACATTGTGTATTAATACAAAATTATCTAGATTTCTAGCCCTGCTATAAGTCCAAAGAAAGCTTTAAGGCTGTATCCTAAAACTTGTCAAAAGTTATGAGAATCTCAAAATTTGTTCTGTCTGAATTTAATGGAAGACCATTTTTTCATTTGCATTGAGAAAAATAAATTAGTAGCTGTAACAGGTGTTGATTTGTGCTGGGAAAGTTTTTAAATTAATGTGGATGGACTGAATTTCTAAAAATTTGCATATTTTAAACACCACATTTCGAAGCTCTTCCAAAATGTTAATTGTTGTTGGCAGATTCTCTTGTATTTTAAGACATTTTTATTTTTGTTTGTATTACTTGCATTATGAATCTCAGAGAGGAAGGAAAATATTACCATAAACTGTTCAAGGTGAGAACAAAAGCCTTTGGTATTTAATTTCAATATATATTATTACTAATTCAGCATTTTTACCACTTCTTACACTTTGCATAAAACCTTATTAATAACACATTTGTTTTCCAATGCATAGAAACAAGACAGAGAAAGTTCTTTGACAAAGATCCATATCTTGATTATTACATGCCAATATATATTGTCAACACATTTGAGCTTTCCAGTTAATCGTGATTAACGCAAGAGGTGTAATCTTTTGTATATCAAGATGTGATCAAGATGTCATCTTTTGTATATCAAGAGATGTAATCTTTTGTATATTCAAATTCCTTGGGCTGGTTCCTTAAACATATCACAGTTGATATGTCATCCGCTGAATCGTCCAATAAAAATTGTTTGATTATGATCATAATGAAGATTGTTGTGACTTCTCTGTTATGCTTGTGATTCATGGGCATTATCCGATGTTGACATTTGTCTAACAGTATGTGGCCCCTTAATTAATGGGATCTTCACTTTTTGATCAAACACAGTGTGTCGTTGTTGGTGGTGGTGTTTTACAATGTTGGGGGTCAAACCCAGGGCCTTGCACACTCTACAAGTGCAAGGCAAACACTCTATCACTGAATTACACTCCCAGTGTCAACCACAAAAAATTTAAGGTGACTCTGAAAAGCAGGAGATTTTGTAAATGTAAATTTCTTTTTTTTAGAAGATTCTAACCCCCTCCCTCTATCTCACTTCTCATGCCTCACAAGTCACAGAACTCTGACCTACTAGAAAGCATTTGATATCAGAACAAACACAGACTACATTTGAAGTGAAATATCTTAAGATTTAATTTTTTTTTTCTTTTTGAGACAGTATCTTGCTATGTAGTCCATCTTGGATGGTGTCAAAGTCACAATCCTCCTGCCTCAGCCTCTAGAGTGCTAAAATTACCTGAAGTTTTAATTCTTGTTTTTGCTACTTTTTGTTCACCTGACTTTGGAAGATTTTTACAATCATGAGCGATTTTCAGTGACTTCATGTGAAAGCGTATTAGGTAATTAGGGGACAAGAAGAATTGCTTTTGGTGATTGCTGCCCCAGGTCTCAAGCTGGTTCAAACATCTCTGAATCATAAGTATTCTTGAGATGGCATGTATACTTAGTGGGTAAATACCTTTAATCCTGGGCAGATTTAAGTTTAATAAAATTTAAAGCAATCCAAACCATACAGTTGATATTTTTGTATTAAGAAAGAATCTGTACGTACTTGGCACTTTAAAAATAATAAGTTTCTAAATACTTCATGCTCATTTGTTAATGTCACATCATTAATAGTTGGTTGGGCAATTTTCCTAATTGAATTAGTTCAAATCTTCTCTACAGAATTTATTCTTTTCCTCTGTAAATTAAAAAATATTTTAACTGAAATATATTTATCTTTTCATCCATGTAAGAATGCCACAAATATTTCCAGAGCAGACATTTTAGGTATCTTGCTGGGAATGGGGATGTGTGCTAATAAACTAGGTGAGGTTGCTGCTCTTGTGGAATTAGATAACACAGAGCATTTCAGACAATGATGAGTACTCTAAGGAAAACAAGTATTAATTAGATAGTGACTTGAGGAAGTATGAGTTAAGCAGGGAGGAGGGAAACAGCTTAAAGTAACTGAAGAATCTTTTGGATGCATTTCTATCATTTTAATTTAAGGATTTTAAAATATTTTGATCTTTTATTCAGAAATATGTAAGCAATTTAAAGTATATGTTTCTCTAATTGTTTATATACTAAGCCTATATAGAATACTCTCATTTAAGTGTGTATTCCCTGATTGGAAGAGTCTCTTAACTTTCTCTTTCTTAAATTTTAATTCATTTGATCAGTTTGTATTTTTTATAGTTGCCCCTAAGTGTTTTTTGGATAACTTTGAAAAATAACCATTCTGTTTTCCTCTGAAGAGCAAGAAAATATTTTAGAATTGCAAACCAGAGTAATGAAAGAAAAAATGGCTTTTTTCCCTCCCTTTGGCAGTATTGAGGTTTGAACTCAGCCCCTTGTGCTTGCTAGGCAAGCACTTGAGCCACACTCCCAGACCTGACAATACTTTCTATTGCTGTTCTTGACAATGGCTCACATACTGACTCACAAGTTAACTTTTCCCTCCCTCCAAATTGGACAGTCCTGCCATTTTGGGATTCTACTCTAGAGGAATCCCAGATACATATGTCATTTTAGTAATATATATATATATATATATATATATAAGCTTAACTCAATTGCCTTCTCTACTGGGTAAGTCAGAATAAATCTGAAATGTTAATGGGAAAAATTCTTAAGTCAGTCATCCCTCACTCTTTTGGCAGGTCTATGAGTTACATGATAGCACCAATTTGTACATTTCAGTGATATTTTAATATAGCATTCTAGAACAATCATTAGACAGGGGCCACAATTTAAGCACATATGAAGAGAATATCATCTAATTTTAAGTGAGTTTCAGGCACTTAATCTTTCCAGGTTATATCTAGATGAATGGTAGGATGCCCTTGGATAACAGTAACAGAAATCCTCACTGAAAGGAACTTAATAACACTATCTCATACAAACAGGAATCCAGAGGTAGAGCAGGACCTGAGGTTGGCTGAGTCACTGACTCAAATATTCATGTTATTTGTATTTTTTCTGTTTTGCTATCTTAAGACAGAATGGATTTTGTCATTGTTTTTCTTTTGAATGCCAGTGCTCTTTATCTACAAATGTTTCTGTTTACGTCCAGAAGGAAAGAAACCCTCTCTCTAATCAGGTTTATTTGACCTATTTGGATTTTGTGCACACCCCAAACCAGTATAGTTGCAACACACAGATTACTCTAAACTTCAGGCTCATCATGATCCAGAGGAGGGGATGGAGTCAGGTTTCTGTAAAGAACATGGCTGTGTCAAAAAGGACTTCCTTATGGAGGAAAGGGAAAATAGATGTTTGGTAGGCAACTAATATTATTCTCTATTTGAAAGTACTAAAATGGTTTGCAAATAAGATCACAAGACAGCAATTAGAAGAGCAAGAAATATTTAAAGCTGGAGAGGAAATGACCACAAACAATAAACCAAAAGCCTTGATATCAACTCTAGTTCAGAGTCCAAGAAATAGTTATAAGAAGCTGCAGATAACTAATCAGCCATTCACCCTACCAGCTATGCAAATCCCATGAGCCCTCCAGGACAGCCCCAATCCTCTCATCACAGTCATCGTAGGTCCCCTGCCAATCTACTCAGTCATTCTTTCTCTTGATTCTTTAAGTATAAAGTAATCTTCCCCTTTATTTTTTCCTCAAGTGCTTGTTTTTCCATGCTTGCAATCATAGGTATCTGAAGAAGAGCCAGCTTTTGTTCATAAGATGTGTGTGTGTGTGTGTACACATGAAGGTTTTTTTTTTTTTTTATTCATTCATTCAACATTTATTTAGGGCTATCTTTCTATGTTCCAGGCAGTGTGCTTAGTAATAGGGGTATAAGGTGAGTCAAAGATACCTGGTGCTTGCTCTTGGACTTGTGGGGCCCAATGAAAAGTAAGTGAATGCATATAATGGGGAGATAGATGCCAGCTTGGGAGATCAAGGAGGGATCCAAAGGCACATGAAGGTTTTGAAAGTGTTCACTTCTCTGAGTATATTCTACATTCCACCCCACCATACTCTGTTGAGACCCTTGATTTGGACACCTGCAGCTATACCAGTCTGAGCCAACCTATCCCTGACTCCCTGTTAAGTCAAAGCAATCATATAGTAAGGAAAAACTAGGGTGAATTGGAAATGTAAACATGGAGCTTCACAGAGGATGTGACACTTAAACTGACAGTGCACACATGTGCACAAGGAAAATAGCAGGTGTTCAAGAGATCCATTTAATGATTAGATCACTAGCAAGAGAGATGAGATTGGACAGAGAGTTGGGCCTAGATCTAATGTGGGTTGGATTTGTATGTGTATGTGTGTGTGTGTCTGTCTGTCTGTCTGTGTCTGTGTCTGTGTGGGCCTAGCACACACTCTACTACTGAACTACACTCCCAGCACTCTGATGATTTTTAAATCCAAACCTATTCTTATAAATTCTGATTCAAGCAGACTGTACTTTGATGTTTTGTAAAAACTCCCCAGATGATTCCAATGTACAACTTGGGACAGCACTCTGCTCATAGGAAATAATGAAGCATTTCAAGCAGGATGACAACAGAGTTAGGTTTGTGTGAGGTAGCCCAAAAAAAAGAGATGGTTGAGGATGGGAGGGGAAGGCCTGGGGAAGTAGTATGAAAGTTACAGGCAACAGTGTCTGGAACACAAGAAAGAAGGAAAGACCATCAATGTCAGATGCTACTGGAATTTTCTTATTAGCATTATTGCAAAGAATAACTTCAAATTACTCTAATTAGAAGGATTGGGAGTCAGTCACTTGGGTAAAGGAATAAATAGAAGGTAAGGAAGAGAGCGGCTGTGAAGGAAGCATCACTATAGAAAACATGGAATTTTTTTTTTTTTACAGACAACGTCTTATTGTGTGGCCTAAGATGGCCTTGAACTCACAATCGTTCCTCAACCTCCTGAATGCTGAAATTATAGGTGCCTACCACCTGCCCAACCACAGGCATTTTTGTTTATTTGTTTGTTTTATTTTCTTTTGTTCTAGACAAGGTTTTGCTATGTAACCCAGGCTGGTCTCAAACTTAAGATCCTCCTACCTCAGCTTCCCGAGTGCTGAAATTACAGACATGTGAACTGCACCTGTCAGGGGCTTTTAAAATTTAGTGTGGAAGTGACTTGAGATGCTTACAATGTTAAGATGAGTGAATTTGTTTTACGAACAGCATGGATAAAAGAGGTTGATGTGTTTTATATTATAGTAAGCCCAATAGGAGTAGATCTTTTGACATGGTCACTGCTATAGTTTGGATGTTTGCATCTCCCCCCAAATTCATATGTTGACATCTCAACCTTCTAGACAATGATATTTGAAATAGGCCCTGGTTAAGTGGTCAGGTCATAAGAGAAAAGTTTGCGTGAATGGGATTTTTTCGTTTTTTCAAAAAACAAAAAAACTCATGGCCTACACCTTGAGCCACTCCACCAGCTCTTTTTTGTGATGGTTTGTTTTTTGTGTGTTTTTTGAGATAGGGTCTCTCTTGAACTATTTGCCCAGGGTGGCTTCAAATCTTGATCCTCTGCCTCCTAGGATTACAGGTGTGAGCCATCTGTGCCCAGCGTGAATGGGATTTATATCCTTAGAAGGAAATTCAAAAGCGCCTGGCCCAGTGGCTGATGCCTGTGATTCCAGCTACTTGGGAGGCAATGATTGAAAAGACTGTGGTTGGAGGTTAGACCAGGCAAAAGTTAGCAAGATCCCATCTCAACCAATAAGCTCGGGGTGGTGCATGCCTGTCATCCCAGCTATGTGGGAAGTATAAATATGAAGATCATGGTCCAGCCTGGGCAAAAAGTGCAAAAAATAGAGACCTATTTGAAAAAAACTAAAGCAAAAAAAAAAAAAAAGAGGGAGGCTGGGGGTATGGCTCAGGTGACAGAGCACCTGCCTAGCAAATGCAAGGCCCTGAGTTCAAACCCCAGTACCACTCCCCCAGACACATTCAAGGGAGCTTGTTTGTGCCTGCAACCATGTGAGGGTACTATAAGAAAGGCACATATATGAGAAAGCTGCCTCTCATCTCATAGTGAATTGACATCTTGGTCTGTACTTCCCAACCTCAACAAGTGTGAGAAATAAATTTCTACTGTTTGTAAGTTACCTAATTTATGATATTTTATTATATCAGCTTGAACAGACTAAGATAATCACTAGTACATGTATCTGGTAAGAATGTGCCACCCCTCTTACCACCATGGTAAGGGTCTACCAGCCTTATAACAAGGACAGGCTAGTTACCCTTTCAACTCAGCCCTGAGGAGATCATGCAGAGAGAACTGCATCCCTCTTCGGGTATCCCTCTTCAGGTTTGTAGTCAAACTGCGGCCTATGCAGAAGAGAGTGGCTAAAATTTTCAAAGGAATCAAATCCATGTCACATGATACATAACAGAAAAAAGCTGGGAATATTTTTCCTGGAGAAAAACAGAGTTGAGAGGAAATAAAATGCTTCCTTTATATATTTGCAGGCTATGCTGTAGAAAATGAAGGATGCATTCTATAAATGCCTGGAAGATCATTCTTAGGCTGTCACCAAAGCAAAAGTACCCTGGGTGGGGAGAAACCTAGAAAAATAGGGAGAACTTTTTCCCAAGACAGAATAGGAATGACTTGCTGGAATAAAAAGGTGGTGGCCTCCTTGACAGAAGCCAAACTAGATTGCTGAAATCATAAGGGGAAGTAGATAGGGAACAAGACAATTAGTGTCTAGTGTCCAGGAGAGTAGAGAGGTCAAGGCCAAGTCCCTTTCTAACTGAAAGATAATGCAATTGCTTTAAGCAGTTGAAGTATAAATGGGAGGAAATAATGTACAAATCAAGGAAAATAGGAACCTTAATATTAGGTGAAAACTGTAAGGATATAGATTGTATGACTTCATTTCCTCTATATCTAGACATATCTATCTATACCTGTACATGCAAAATATGTTTGTTGGTATAAAAATTCAAACAGTACAGAAGTATAAAAAATAGAGAGGGTTGGGAATGTAGCTCATTTATAGAGCACTAGCTCAGCAGTGTAAACCCTGGGTTTGATCCTTAGCACCACAAAATAAAATAAAAATAAAAAGAGAATATTGTTTTTATTCACATTTGAGAGTTTCTAATGAATCATACTCTTGTTATTCATCCAAATTCAGAACCAATGAAAGAAATACAGAGTCAGGCAGAATGGATCAAAATGTCACTTTTGTTACTGCTGGAACTGCAGTAGAATGTGGTCTGGGTGGGAGGCATCAGTGGGCCAGGGTGGCACCGATCTGCCCTAGTCACTGAAACACTGAACAGTTAGTCTCCCTCCTAAGAAACCTGCCCCATCAACTTACTGAGGGAGTGGAAGAGCACAAGCATGGTTTCTGCTGGAGTTTGATTCCAAAAGAGGGAGAGAAAATGTGTGTGAGTTATACCTATTCACTTCTACAAAACTACCAATCCAATAAGCCATTCCTTCATCTAGAAGTGGTATTCCTTTAGTGCCTGCCTTTACCTGAAAATAACTTAGGGAATAAACATTCTCTACTATATTACCCAGGCAACCTAATAAGGAATAAGGGTCAGTAGTATAAGGGAAACTCTATCCCAATGGAAACAAAAGGAGTTTCCTCCTCATAGGAAACACTGTTAACAGTTTGGAATTTATCCTTATAGAGATTTTTTTTCATCTTTCAAATAGATATAAATTTCTTATTTTTTATACAAAAATCAAAATGTATGTAAACTATATGTATATATACACAAAGAAAATTATATATATATATATATGTATATATATATATATATATACACACACACATATCATTTCTTGTGATGCTAGGCATTAAACCCAGGACCTTACTTATGAGCGTGCTTACCACTGAGCCACCCCCCAGCCTCTATGTAAAGTATTTTATAATCTCATTTTGTTTTTACTTATTTTGTAGGGTTTTTTTTCCTTGCTGATTAGGTATACATAGATCTAGCTTTCTTATTTCTTTCCTTTTAATTTTTTTTTTTTTTTTTGCAGTGCTGGAGAACAAAGCTGGGAATCTGAGGCCTTGCACATGCTAGGCAAGTGCTCTACCACTGAACTACATCCCCAACCCAACTTATTCTTGTTAGTGATACTTAGAATTTCAGAGAATTAACAATTTCCTTATTAACTGGCATTTAAGTTCTTACTAATCTTTTTTAACTATTAAAATAATGCAGGTTGGGCAGGATGGTTCACATCTGTAATACCTGTTACTTGAGGGGTACAAATAGGAAGATCGAGGTTTGAGGCCAGGTCAGGCAAAGAGTTACTGAGAACCTATGTCAAGGGACAAAGTGGTGCATCTATTATCCCAGCTTCATGGGAAGTAGAGGTAGGAGGATCTTGGTCCAAGGCTAGCCTGGGAAAAAAGCTTGAAACCCCATCTAAAACATAACTTAAAAGCAAAAAAACTTGGCTAGGGGCATAAGTGCTTGCCTAGCGAGCATGAGATCCTGAGTTCCAGCACCAGTACAACCAAAAACCAAAATGGTAGACAGCATTGTTCTTATTAGGAAATAGATTAAATGGTGCTGTTTCAATCCTAGCGACCTACTTGTTGTTGAACCTGTGTAAACACAGAGGGCAACGCAGTATTATTAGAGGAGATGCAAGCTACAGGTAACAATTAGGTCAGATGACTGTGTGAACGGTGGCAAGTGAAGGGACCAATGGTATCATCGGTTGTAAAAGTTCTTCCGCCTTTGACAAGGGAGAGCTGCCTCTCAAGCATTTGTCCATGTTGCTAGCAAATTGTCCATTTAGCTCATTCACTGACCTCCCAGACATATCTGTGTTGTCTTTACTCACTAGCTCAGCAGGGTATTTCCTGACCAAAGTTTCCAAGAAACCCAGGGAAGAAATTGTATCAGTGCGTGACCTTTAAACTTGACATCTCAAATGTTTTAGCATTTTCTAATGAATTTTCACAGTGCTTCTGCACAGCAGGTCATTAAGATAAGGAAAAGGGCCAGCCAACTTTTTAAAGGCAATAGCCAGAATTACCTTTTGTTTTCTAAGAGGGTGAAAGTGTGACTGTTTATAACAACTTCGAGTGAACATTTCCCCTTTTTCTGTAGTGAGCCCATATGTGAAGCCTTTAAAAGTATTAACCTTTCAGGGATTTTTTTTTAATGTAGGTAGTAAAAAGATGAAGGCTGCCTATCCTCAAACTGAATGAAGTCTGCTGTCCTTGGAAGGAAGTCTATGGTAATTTTTAAAAAATCTTTTAAGTTTAGAAATAAATTTATACTTATAGAATAGCTTCATGAAGAACACAGAGAACATCCATTAGCCTAGATTTGCCTATTGTTAACATTTTGCCCCATATGCTTTATCTGTTTCTCCCAGTCTCTTTCTCTCTACATGTATACATTTATGTGACATACACATACATAAATATTATGCATTTTTTTTCTGAACTTTTTTTTTTAAGTATTGAGGATTGAACCCAGGGCCTCAAGCATGCCAGGCAAGCATGTCCCCCAGCCCTTTTATTTTTGAGTAGGGTCTTGCTAACTTTGCCTTGGGCTGGCCTTAAACTCATGACCCTCTTGCCTCTACTCCCAAATAGCTGGTATTACGGAAGTGCATCATCATGCTTCAATTTTAACTTTTTTGTTTGTTTGTTTGTTTTGTTTTAAGAGATAGAGGTCTTGCTATGTTTCCCAGGATGGTCTCAAATTCTCAAGCTCACTAAGCCTCAGTCCTTAGTAGCTGTGATTACAGGTATATACTCCATGCCCAGCATCTCTTCTGAACTTTTGAGAGTAAGTTGCATATGCCTAAGGATAAGACTATTCCCTTACATAGCCATAGTAATAGCTACAGTTTTAAACAATGCTTTTTTGCTCACTTAATTTCATAAAGAATAAATTTATATACATATTTCTAGTTCTCACCTTTCATTCGAGCTCCGGAACAGTATTTCAAAAACTCACAGAATATTTCTAGTTTACTTTTCTACAAGCACTTCAACTTTCACAGATGCCCCACCCTCCAAATGTGGTCTGTATTTGCTCCAATTTCCTTTGAAAAAGGAGACCAAGATAAGGGCTTGGGTACAGGGAGTTATGGGGGCAGGTGACCCCAAAGAGCAGAGGAAGGCACAAGAGGGAATGAGACAGAGAGGAAGGGAAAGCGAACCAAGGTCACTGTTGAGGGCAGTTCCTATGTGACCCTCTCAGAAGCACACAGAACACATCTCAGAACTGTCCACAGGAACAGTGGTATTCAGAAGTCTCTCCAGGTTCTTAATTCTGATGGTGGTGGAGGGAAGGGAGGCTGGGAGGCTTTCATTTCTTACTCTAAGGCTACATTTTAATTTATGAAGTACTTTTTATTTATTCTCAGTGCTAGTGATTAAAACCAGGGCCTCCCACATGCTAAGCAAGTGCTGTACCACTAAGCAACACCCTTGCCCCAAATATCCATTTGAATTTGATATTGAATTAACATTTGATATTAATTTGAATTTGATATTATTAATTTGCCAAGTTGACACAGAATTAATGAATTTCCTTAACTTGGACAAATGAATATTTTTGCTACAAAGTGAAATCAACTCTTCTAACACAGAAGAAACAGTTCACTAATAGGTGTGCAAATATTAAAGAAAACTGATCTTTTGGTATTGCTTCAGTGATTAAAAAAGGCTGCTAATTATGTGTGGAACAATTTGGATATGTGAATATATTTCTTTAAGTGTAAATTTTATTTAATCTAAATTCACATAATGTATTTCCAGTAAAAGTTTAAGATCTAAATTGAAATGTGCTTTAAATTTAAAAGATATGCTACATATTGAAGACTTTGTATGAAAAAGAACATGTAGTGTCTTATTAATAATTTTATATTAATTATAAGCTTAAATAATATTAGAGTTGATACATTGAGTTACATACACTTCAGGTTGAGCATCCCTAATCCAAAAATCCAAAATAAAAAATTCTTCAAAATCCAAGATGTTTTGAGCACTGACATGAACCATGATCTTTCAATGTATATAAACTTTGTTTTGTGTACAAAATTATTAAAATATTATATAAAATTATCTTCAAATTAAGTGTATGAAGTATATATGAAACCTAAAGGACTTTTGTGTTTAGACTTGGGTCCCATTCCCAAAATGGCTTCTTATGTATATGCTAATACTCCAAATCTACAAAACCAGAATCCACAACACTTTGTCCCACATGTTTCAGAGAGAGATGTTCAGCACATACTACCATTTATTCCACCCACTATTTCACTATTTTTCTCTATTTTTAATTTAGCTACTAGAAAAGTAGAAACTACACATATGACTACATTACATTTCTATTGGACAATGTGACACTAGATAATTATTATAAAACTGAGACAATAATAAAATAATTCAGCAAAGTAGCAAGATACAAAACTATATGCAATGTGCAATAATCAGTACTTTTCACATATGTAAATAAAAACCTTGTTATGTTACATGTCTTTTAATGCTCATTTTCAGAGGGTTTAAAAAAGGTAACAAAATTAGAAATAGACTTTACAAAAAATGTTCAATCCCAAAGCCAGGAATGGTGGTTCACAGCTGTAATCCCAGAGTTTAGGAAGGCTGATGCAGCTGAATTTGGAGTTCAAGCAGTCTGGGCTACATGGGGAGTTTGAAGCCAGCCTGGGCTATATAAGCAAAACCCTGTCTCAAAACAAAAACAAACAGAAAACAAGTGCCTTGTTCCTGTGTCAAACTCTTCAGAACAAATGATTAGTTTCCTATCTAACTCAACATTTTAATGTAATCCCAATAAAATATCAACACATTTTCTTCCTGGAACTAGAAAAAAGTTGATATGGGATAAAGTTCATAGAGAAAAATAAATGTCCTGGAATATCTAGGAAAACATGGCAAAGGAAGAGCTACAAGAAGGTCTTAGCCATACCAACCTTTAAAATGTAATACACTGCAGGGACCTCTGTGATTAAAACCATATGATGCTATACATGCATAATCAAAGAGAAAAAATAGACCCAACTACATTTGGAAATCTCATATAAACTCTCAAACAGAAATAGACCCAACTACATATAGACATCTCATATGTGATAATGGTGGGATTTCAAATCCCTGAGGCAAAGATGGGCTTTCCATTTGGAAAATGATGAAATTATAGTCATTCCTCATAGTATACACAAGAATAAACTCAAGGCTCAGTAATAGAGTGAACATGGGTTCAATCCCCACTGGAGAGAGAGAAGGAGTAGGGGGGGATGGAGAGGAGGGAGGAGAAGGAGGAGGAGGAGGAGGAGGAAAGGAAGGAAGGAAGGAGAGAGGGAGGGATAGAGAGAGGATGGGAGGGAGAGAGAGAAAGAAATAAAGAAAGGGAAGGAAGGAAAGAAGGAGAGGAGAAGAGAAGGGAGAAAGAAGAGAGAATAAATTCTAAATGCATCAGAGATAAAAATGTAAAATTGAAACAGCACAAATAGTTGAAGAAAACATGGGTGAATTCAATTTGAACTCCAGTATAGAAAAAAGTTTCTTTTTATGACTCAAAGTGCAAATGCAAAAATGCTAATAACTTTGTATTACATTAAAAATACTTTTCCAGGGGTAAAAAAATGCCATAAGCAAAGTCAAAATGCAAATGATAAATTGTTAGAAACTATGTGCAGTCTATATCAGGGATAAAGGGCTAATTTCTGTAATATAGAACTTTTTTCAATTTGAAAAAGATGAAAAACCCCAAATGAAAATTGAGGAAATACATGAAAAACAACTCACCCAAAAGATTAAAATATGCACGTGTCCTGGGCTGAATCCTGCATTGGCGCTGAGGGAAATGTAAGACATTACTAGGGAAATTGACAAATTGGAACGTAGACTACATGTAGATGAAAGTATTGAATTTATATTTCCTGAATTTGGTACCTGTATTGTGTCAATACAAGAAATCCTCATTCTTAGAAATAGTCACTTAAATATTAATGTGCATGATATAAATGGTTCAGAAAAGATGTGTGTGTGTGGATGTGCAAGTGGGCGTAATGTCCATGAAAGCTGACAATCTATTGGTTAAGAGAGGGGTCAGCAAACTTTTTCTGTAAAGAGGCCAACAAAAAACACTTTCTGCTTTGTGGACCAGTTGAACTCGGTGACAAATACTTAACTCTGTTGTTATGCACAAAAGCAACTATAAAAAATACATAGGTGCTAGGAATGTAGCTCAGTGGTAGTGTTTGCCAAGCTTGTACAAGACCCTGGATTCCATCCTCAGCATTACAAAATCAAACCAGAAAAGTAAAACTAACCAAAAGCTGCGCACCCCCCCCCCCGCCCTGCCCATGAATGGCTGTGTGCCAAAAAACTTGACATTAAAACAACCAAAAAAAGAACAAAACAAAATTGGTGGCAGATTTGCCTTTCTTCCTCAAATCAGTGTTCTATTATTTTCAGAAGACTGACAAAACAGTAAATTTTGACACATATACTTATCACGGGGCCTGACATTCAAGTTCTCACTAAGAGATAGTGCACCATTTTTTCCCAAATAGACTTTTATAAAACTGTTTACTATAAAACTAAATTTATAGAAAAAATGTGAGACTAATAGAGATAATACACAAAGACCCTTTACCCATATTCTCCAAGTTTAAACATTTGGCCTTGTTTGTTTTATTCTTTCTGTGTCTCAGAATAAAAATTCCATTTTTTAGCCTTTTTTGCAGTTGAATGTGTCCATATGACTATACACTAGCCAATGAAAAGTGGCTAAAGTGAAATGTAAGACTTTCAAATGATGCCCTAAAAAGGAAGATACATGTCCACCTATCCCATCCATCCCTCTTGCAGACTGGAATGTAGATATAATGACGAGCCATCCTGGACCAGGTGGATAAAGGAATGCCACTCAATAGAAGAACAAAAACATAGAAGGAAACTGGGTCTCTGACATAAGCGCTTATACAGACGGTTGAGAAAGAAGAAAACAAAATACTACAAAATAAAAGAACAAAAGCAAGTGATCTTATTAACTCACTAAGTTTCTATTAGAAAATCCAAGCTTTAGTGATACTTTATTTCATAAGCATTATCAGAATTGTGGGGTGAGGTGGTGAAAAACATGAATTCTAAATCTAGACTTCCCATGTATAAATCCTGGTTTAGCCACTTGCCAGCTGCGTGACCATAGGGAAGTTATTCAATGTATCTATTCCTCAGCTCTCAGTTTTGAAATGAGTACCTAACTCATAAGTTGTTTTGATGAGTAAATGAATTAATAATTGTGAGGTCTTTGAGCAGAGTTTGGTGTACAGTGAACAATACCTAAATGTTAACTAGGGCTGTGGATGTAACTCAGTGGTAGAGCCTTTGTCTAGTGTGTGTGAGGTTTAATCCTTAACACTGTAAAAACAACCCCCCCACAAACCCTGTGAGTGCTGGTCATGGTGGCACTTGCCTGTAACCCAAATACTTGGGAAGCTGAGGCAGGAGGATTTTGAGTTCGAGGCCAACCTGGGCTACATAGTGAGATCCCATCTTAAAAAATGAAAACAGCAACAACAATAAAAAAACATGTTAACTATTCTTACTCCTCATCAAGACTTGAAAGGTAGGTGTATTTTATAGAAGAGGGACTAACTAACTTCCCAAGTTTATATAATTAATAAATAGTAGATTATGGTTTAAACTCGTCTTACTTTAAAGTCTGTGTTTTAACTTCTATAAAATACTTCTTTGACTACAATATTGAGGAGCAACTCTGTTATTGTATACCAAGCAGACAGACTAAGCTCATGGTTAGGGCATCCATAAAATAGGTCACCCTTTTTCAAAAAAGAAAAAACACTTGTTGAGACAGGGTTTCATTAAGGGAGTCTCAGTAGGGGAAAGAGACCTAGGGTTGTTTCTTAGTGGTACAGTGCTTGCCCATTGTGCAAGAGGCCTCGGTTCAATTCTAAGCACTGAAAAAAAAGGGATGGGGGAAAGTGAGATTAGGGACCCCTAGAGTCAGGAGACACCCCATGCTTAGGAATTTAAAAGTACTAACCAAACCCTGTGTGGATCAAAAACTTTAATAATAACACAGTGTTGTGGGTATCGCTTTTTGTAATACTTTTTTGTAACCTGGTGTAAAAAGTGATTTCACCCATGTGCCATGCAGTTCCAATGCAGACCAAAGACTTGATAAGCTCCCAAACACCTAGAAATCTAGTTAATTGTAGCTTGCATTGTAACTAAAGTTCTTCAGAACTCTTAAACATCCACCCAAGTGTTATTTCTAAGATTTTACTACCTATATTATTCTGTTAGTTGGATATACTATCATGGCTGGGTTTTTGGTTTTGTTTTGAGACACAGTCTAACCACATTTTCTAGGCTGGTCTTGAACTCCTGGGCTCAAGTGATCCTCCCACCTAAGCCTCCTAAGTAGCTGTACTACAGGGACACACCATCCTGCCTGGCCCCTACCAACTTCTTTTTGTCTTCTCACATGATGAAAAGAGGGTCAGAGAGCTCTTTGGAGTCTCTTCTAAGGGCACTAATCCCACTCATGAAGGCTCCAACTTTGTGACCTTAATTACTTTCCAAAAGCCCACCTCCTAAATATCATCACCTTGGAGACTAGATTTCAACATATTATGAATATTACATCCGTAATACTTTTTTGTTCAGTTGCAAAATTGGTAACAGTTATTTCTAAACTTATAGGACTCCTCCCAAGATATCTGCTAATAGTGTAGCTAATATAAAAATCCAAATTCCCAAAATGTCCATTAAGGGCAGAGTGAGAGATAGTTCACATTCTAAGAGACTATCTGCTGTCAATCAAGGGGATGGAAAGTAGTAAACTGGCTGTGTGGAGTATGAAATTCTAGCAGATGATAATCTTAATTTATTTGTTGTTTTTTTTGTTGTTTTGTTTTGTTTTGAGAGGGCTGAGGATAGAACCCAGGGTTTACACACTGAGCTACACTCCCTAAAACTAAGGTCTTGTTCTGCATGCACGTGCTCATTCTCACTCACTGGTTCAATATCCAGCAATATTGAAGCATTTGTCTAACAGGCCTTACATATGCACTGGGCAAATACACACTTTAGTTTAATGGACTCCAACATTCCAAACTCTGCTTATTTGTACCTTCTTACTTGTTTCACTTTGAGGCATTTATTCATCTCTCCTGCCTTTAAAATTTTTTCTATCTCCTTTAATAATAAATGTTAAAACTCCTTGAAGGCACTGGGATGTCTCATTAAATTTGATTTTCCACAGTTCCTAACCTAATTCTTGGTTCTTAATAGTCTCCGATATGTATTTATTGCTTGGGTCGGTTTATTTTTTTTAATTTTTTTTCCATCTCAAAACTATTTCAATGATTGTGGATGAGAAATTTAGCCAATTCTTTTGGGTAACACCCCACCAACATTAAACATACTAAATCAAGCAGTTTGAAATCTCTGGGCACTGTTGGTGACAGGGACTCACAAAGAGAGACCCTGAATAGGACAGAGCCTGCCAAGCAAGAACTGGTCTCCAGGGGCTCCCAAGAAACATCATTTGTCCTCTTGGGAGCGCTGTGCAAGTGCTGACCTGCAGGCTGGAGAGGAAGGGGAAAGAACACAGAACGGTAGGCATCCAAAATGCTAACGCTCTGGACTCACCTCTTTACATCTGAGCTGTCACTCCTTTTCACTGTGATGATTATGAAGGATCATAGGTCTCCTTGGAACCAGAGTTTTAGATCCAAGGCCCAAACTTCTGAAATTCCATATGCCAGGTCCGGCCACGGTCCCCTAAACACCAAATAAAGAGACATGGCTAAGGCAGAAAAAGGAGTGCTATTACATGGCTTGGGACATGCTATGGGAAGAGACTGAGTAAGCACTCAGCTCATCTTCAGCCATCTTTGTGGCACAGACATGAGCTATAGGTTTAAGTAGACAAAAGAACTGGGAGTAAGGGACAAAGGTAAGCATAGTTTAACAGTCCCAGTCACAAGTGTGGTCTGGTTGGTCTCACAACTGGTGGGGCTGGCAATCTTGGTCAGGCAGGTGGTCTGGCTCAGTTTTGGAAGTTATCACCTGGAGGAATAATCTGCTTCCTGTTTGAGAGGATTCTGGGGATAACTGTCCTCACAGGAAGGGTGGCAGCTACAGGTGGCTTCAGTTCGTTGTCATAAAGATATTATCAGTTTTGTCCTTTTTGGAATCCAAGGTGATTGTAAAATGACTTTAAAGAGAATGGCTTAGACAAAGACAGATATAAAATGGAGACAAAGAGGCCAAGCTTTTCCTGTTTTTAGTTAATTTGTGGACTCAAGTAAAGAGTCAGTGCTTTTCAGCAAAGGCAACGTGCGTGCTTCTCACCTCCTGACTATCCTTAGAGGCAGAGGGTCAGTGTGGCACTTCTCCCATTCCTGACTCTGCACAGCAGTACTCATTCCAGCTTATTTGCCGAGAACTCCATGGCTATGCTTATTCTTTATGCTTTTTTCTTTTTATTTATTTATTTATTTATTCATTCATTCATTCATTCACTCATTCACTCTTTCAGACAGGGTCTCACTATATGGCCCAGGTTAGCCTCAAACTCACAGTCTACCTGCCTTAGGGATGATACATGGGCACCACCATGCTTGGCTAAAGGAGAACAGGTTTTCTTTTTCTTTTTTTTGGCAATGCTGGAGGTAGAACCCAGGGCCTCACACATGACAGGCAAGTGCTTTTCTACTGCAGTATATCCCTAGTCCTTTAGTTTCATTTATTTTTTTAGTGATCTTTAGGAATCTTTAGTGAGGTTTCGGCTGGTAGCTAATTTTTTTTTTTTTGGCTCCTTTTGAAAAGGAGTTTTACATCATTGAAACATGTGAAAGGAATATCACATTTAATAAAATGAAACTAAAATTGGACATGTTAAGTAGATTGCTGCTCCAGGAAGAGAGTAACAGTGAAGACAGTTTACAAAGAACGTGGAAATCTGACAGATTCCTAATGTGTTGCAATCTCTGGTTCCCTAATGCAATCCTGGGGCCTTGCTATTCCGTCTGGCTCCAGAAAGAACAAAGTGTACAACCCCAGGGAGCTAGGTGCTTCAAGAACTCAAGCCCCTTCCAGACCTGAGGAATCAAAGTCTGCATTTTAATAAGAGCGCCAGGTGATTGCTCACAGAAAAGTGAAGCACGGATACTATCTGGGTAGATGTGAATCATAAAAGACTTCAAAGAAGGACTTTGCCCTTTGCCCTCAGGGAATCTGTCCAGCTGCCTGTCTCTCCTTTTGGCTGCCTTCTCAGCCGTTGTGTGATATAAGGGATCCTGTAGGCTGAGCTCAGCACTTATTCCAGATCAAGGTTCAGATGTTTCGAAGCCTCTCAGCCAGGAATGAAAAATTATAATTGTAACACTTTACTTTAGCAAGAAATATTGGCTATTCCCTTTTACAGATAAGGAAATTGGGGTTCAGGGAACTTAAGTAATGTGTCTTAATTTGTAACTGCCAGCCACCCCATCCCCCTCAGCAATTTTCTTTCTTTCTTTCTTTCTTTTGCAAACTATTTTTTTTCTTTTATTCATATGTGCATACAATGTTTGGGTCATTTTCCCTCAGCAATTTTCAATGCCAGGTTCTGTAACTGCCACAGGCAAAGGGAAGGAAATAGAAAGGCAGAGCGATGAGCACGGTTCCACTCCAGGAATGATCCCAGGGGAGCTGTGCCAGAAAGAAGAGGAAGATAAAAGAAGGCTCAATCGGACTCAGACCCCGAGGTACAGGACTGTGTAAACACAATTCTATCACCTTTGGCAGTCCTGACTCTGCTACCTCATTCCCAACAACTTCCCACACTTTCCACGGAAGGGAGGAGACTCAATATGTGCCGCAGTGCTCTGAACATGAGCACAAGTCACAACTTTATGACAGGTCATGTGCTGTGCTCTTGTGGAATATGAGTTTTACCCTCCCTCCAGCAACTTGGGGCAAAAGAGAGAAAAGAAAGGAGTGGGGAGGGATGAGAGGGAGGGGTTAGAGGGAGACAAAAGTCATAAATGGCAACTCCAACTTCAGAAGTAAAGAAGATTTCAAAAGACAAAAAAAGTAGACTACTATAGACTGGGTACAGATTTATTTCCTCCTAATTTAAATTTTTTAAGTTCAAAACCACACAAAAATTGAAATACTCATCACCTATTTTAATAATTGCTACAATTTTGCCTTTCTCTCCCATTCTGCTCTATATTATATCATTTCATCCCATTTTATCCCTAAAGAAAAGCAGCATGTGTTTCTAAGAATAAAGTCATTCTTTACAATATCATTATCACATCTAAGAAATGAAACATTGATATATCATTTAAGATACAGATTATATTCAATTTTCCCTAATTGCTCCTTATACATTATTTCAGCTGGGTCTTTTCCTCCTTTTTTTGATCCAGGGTCCTAACAAGCTTCATGCATTATATTTGATTGTAGTAGGGTTAAATTTATTTTAATCTGAACTAAAACATTCCGCCTGCTTCTCCCCTCCTCATTTCTTATCACATTTCAAATGTCTGGGGGTGGTTATCTTGTTTTATATCACAATCTACATTTTACTGAATTTTTTTCATCACAACTTGTTTCAGATGCATATTTATTTAAAATTGAAGTCATTAAATGTGATTTTGAGGAGGATTTATTACCATGACCCAAACTTCTTAAAGTTAAATCTTGCATTATAAGCTTCCCACCAGACTAAGTGAAATTACCTAAGATCAAGGTGGTTAAATGATTATTTTGCATGGACCAAATCTGGTCCACCAATTTTATAAATACTGTTTGTTGGAACTGAGCCCTGCTCATTCATTTACATGTTTTAGGGCTACTTTCTGCTTCTTTCTATGGAGGCAGATTTTGAGTAGGTGTAACCAAGTCTCTGTGGCTTGTAAATCCTAAAATATTTACTATCTGCACTGTCAAAAGACAAAATTACAACAGTTTTAAAGAGCTAGTTGGTTTTTCTATATGATTCTAGAACGTGGCAATATTTTATTCTATAAAATAATGTAAGTGTTCCAATAACTGAGTAGAGTAATTTGGCTTTACCAATGGGAAAGGATTAAAGGAAAAAAGAAGAAAGAGAACGAAAGGTGGATTGGTGGTTTCAAAGTTCCTTCACTCATAAAGGTTAAAGCAGAGGGAACTCTCTTATCGTATGACTCAAACTGCCCTGATAGGGGATAGGGGATTTGCTATTCTCTCTCTCCCTCCCTCTCCCTCTTTCCTTGTTTTCCACCAGGTCAGATAAACAACTTAGTTTGGGCTTGGCATGAACTTCAGCACAAGTGACATAATTTTGTTTGTATCTGTTGGGCCTAGTGCAGGAGCTCAATTTAATAAGCCCTTTATAGAGTATGTCTGCTGATTCCCGATCTAGAGCAAGAAACAAAAAACATTACTTTTTTGTTTTTTAATGGCTGGTTCAAATACCATTAAATTAATCACATAAACCCCCTGGGTGGTTCTAACAGTTGGGAACTAGGAAAACTACATTTATCAAGATTTATCTTGAGTTTTAAGATTTATTCCCTTTAACAATTTCCTTAATGGCCTTACCTTACCTAATTGGACTTAATCCAAACTCTTGAGCATGAAGTTCAAGGAAAGGCTCCTCACAATCTGGAGCTATTTCTTCTGTCTATAATATTGATTCTCCTACATTCCAGCTCAAGGGTGTAAAAACAAAACAAAATGAAAAACAAATAAAACATCCCACCAACCAAACAAGCAAAATAAAAACCCAAGGGGCATGTTTAAAATGAGGATGGTCAAGTTCCATCCTCAAAGGTTTGAATTAAGAAAGCCTGGAGTGGAAGACAGCAATCTACAATTTTCACAACCACTCCAGGTCAATCAGGTGGTCTGAAACTACAGATCATTGCTTCAGTGAGAGCAAAGTTATTTGCCTTCAACCCCTCTGTGCCTTCCATGTCTCTTCCTATAAGCTTGAACTCCCTCTTTCTCTTTTAAGAGTCTCATTTACTTAGTGAAGCTGCTTTAATGTGCTTCCCTAGGCTTCTGCCTCAGGCTCATAATGCATTCACTCTAGCATGATCTCGTGGAAATGTGATCATATTTATTATCAACAATTTCATTACATTATTGCAATTTATTGCCTGCCCACTACATCAAGTCCAGTGAATTCTCTGAGGTCAAGAATGGTCCCATTGACATGACATTGACCTGTGTTTGAATTTAGTTTTCAGGAAAGAAACCTACTCTTGGTCTGATTAATAGCAGTCAATCAGCACACACAAGCCAAGGATAAATTAAGTACAGGTCTCTGATGGAAAGATACCCTGGGGTTTTCTTTTTTTGATGGAGTCACACGTTGATGCTTTGCCCTTTGCCTAAACTAGCTCTTCAGCATCACTCCTGCAGGCACTAAGACATTTGGTAAAATAAATACTGGGAGATACTCAATGACACACTGACAAGCAAGACTTTGTTTTTTCTCAAATGAACATAATTTGAACCATGAGACACTGTCTGAGGGACAAGGGGGCGTTAGGACAGGTGGTTAGTCAAATTCTCTTTTCTAACTAGTTACTAGGTTTCTGAAGCTTATTTCTTCTTTATTGTTTTCTCCTGCTCTAGTTCAACAGCTCTCCAACATAGCTCCCTGGAGGTAGCTCTCCACACAGGATCTAATGAGGTCCTAGGACTTGGAAAATTGCCAAAGGTCTTTTTCTGATGGTTGGTGGGAAGAGTTGGAGGATTTCTGAAGTCTGGACCCTTTTACCCAGAAAAAGAGCCCAGATTTTCTCTTTGAGGATTATTTGATTCTTTTATTCTCATGCTCAAAATTATTTTACAATGTTTCTAGGCTGTTTAGATTGGTTTTGAGTGTGTTTAGGGTCTCACATATTGTCTGAGTCTACTTCCTACTGCTGTAATGGAATACCCGAGACTTGGTAACATGTAGAGAAGAGATTTGTTTTGGCTTACAGTTCTGGAAGATGAGAAGTTCAAGATTAGGCGATGGAATCTGCTGGTTAGGGCCTCAAAATACTTGAAATCATGGTGGGAAACAAAAGGATATGCAGGTAGTGCTAAAGAGAGGCATGCATGTGAGAGAGGAGAGCAGCCAGGCTCTTTCTCCCCCCAAGTGGTGGAGATTGACCCAGGACCTTGTGCATGCTAAGCAAGGGCTCTATCACTGGTCTACATGCCCAGCTCCCAAGCTCTATTTATAACAACCTGCTTTTGCATTACTAATCCATTCTTGAAGGAGCTAATCCAGCCTCATGAGAATGACATTAATCCCTTTTTAAAGAATTAATGACCTCTCAATACTGCCACACTGGAGACCAAGTCTCCACATGAGCTTCAGTGGGGACAAGTCATACTTAAACCATAGCACATATCTTCTTAAAATTTAAAAATATGCAATAATTTTTTTTATTTGTTGTCTTTTCAACCATTTTTCTTTCTTGTACCTCTGTTCGGGACACTTATATTATCATTGTCTTTTTCATTCTTTGTATCACTTTATTGGTCTCATTCATTAATTTATTTAACAAATATTTTGTTATGCACTTACTATAGCTAGGCACTGTTCTAAGTTCAGAGAGGTACCAGTGAACAAGTCCAGGTTCCTGGCATCATGATCTTACATTTTAATTGAAAACAATAGAAGATAAATAAATAAATATTCATAACTATAAAATTAGGTTATGTGGTAATAAGCACCATGAAGAAGAAGGAGGAGGAGAAAAAGGAAAAGGAGGAGGAGGAGGAGAAGGAGAAGGAGAAAAGAGCAGTAAAAATGGCTGGAGAATGATATGTGGGTAGTTATTTTAGCTACTTTGGTCTGGTAAGGCAGGCCTCTTCAAGGAGGTAACATTGCTTTTGATTCTTTGACTTTCTTCTCAAGCCGTTCAAGACATTAGTGACCCATTTCTACCCCTCTCATTGTTACCCCTTCTTACTTAATATATAACTTACCTCAGTATATCCTTCACTTTTTATGCTGCCCTACTTTCCTATGCTTGCCCTCACTCTGGTCTTCTTCCTACCTGTCTCATGTTCTCTCTCTAATCACTTCCAGAAGTTTCTTTAAACAGCTTAGCATCACTATTCACAATAGCCAAGTTATGGAAACAGCCAAGATGCCCCACCACTGACGAATGGATTAAGAAAATGTGGTATCTATACACAATGGAATTTTATGCAGCCATGTAGAAGAACGAAATGTTATCATTCGCTGGTAAATGGATGGAATTGGAGAACATCATTCTGAGTGAGGTTAGCCTGGCCCAAAAGACCAAAAATTGTATATTCTCCCTCATATGTGGACATTAGATCGAGGGCAAACACAACAATGGGATTGGACTTTGAGCACATGATAAAAGCGATAGCACACAAGGGAAGGGTGAGGATAGGTAAGACACCTAAAAAACTAGCTAGCATTTGTTGCCCTTAATGCAGAGAAGCTAAAGCAGATACCTTAAAAGCAACTGAGACCAATAGGAAAAGGGGACCAGGAACTAGAGAAAAGGTTAGATCAAAGAGAATTAACCTAGAAGGTACCACACACGCACAGGAAATCAATGTGAGTCAATGCCCTGTATAGCTATCCTTATCTCAACCAGCAAAAACCCTTGTTCCTTCCTATTATGGCTTATACTCTCTCTACAACAAAATTAGAAATAAGGGCAAAATAGTTTCTGCTGGGTATTGAGGGGGTAGGAGGGAGAGGGATGGGGCAGAGTGGGTGGTAAGGGAGGGGGTGGGGGCAGGGGGGAGAAATGACCCAAGCCTTGTATGCACATATGAATAATAAAAAATAAAAAAATAAAAAAAAACCAGCTTAGCCTTATTACAAAGAATTTGCATGTGGGTGTTTGTATGCCTTGGAAATTGCTATAGAAATTATTCTATTTTATTTTTGGTGGTATTGGGGTTTGAACTAAGGGACTCATGCTTGTTAGGCAGGTGTTCTACCACCTGAGCCACTCTGCCAGCCTCTTTTCTCTTGGGTATTTTCGAGATAGGGTCTCTCAAACTATGCCTGGGCTGTCCTTGACCCATGATCCTCCTGATTCTGCCTTCTGTGTAGCTAGGATTACAGATGTGAGCCACCAACTCCTGTCTAAAAGTAATTTTAACATAAACTAGAGTTTTTTCAAGTCTTTGGTTTGATATAGTACTGAATGTGGAAGAAAAAGACTGTGAAGTGGGTACTTCTCCCAGCTCCTTCCCCTTAGCCCTGAATATACTGCTTACACTTATAAAAATATCAATTTGATATCACTTTGCTTCTTATGCAGCCATTGTGATGTCTATTCAGCACCCACTTAAAGCCGAGCAGCATATGTTGAAATCTGGAGTGGAAACGGACTCTTTTCAAAAGCTACATCCATTTCTTTTGTGTATGCCTCACATTTTGAATGAAGCCCAGACCACCTGTTGTTTACTTCCTACCATTTGGCACTCTACCTTCATTTCTGGGTTTCCTCCAGAGGACTCAGAAGAGGGATTTGCACATAGTTTTCCATTAAATAAATCTAACGATGGAGTGGATCCTGTCATTTCCATTAAACTATATGCAGAATCTCAATTTCCAAGTTTCTTGGCAAAGCCCTAGGGACCACATACTATCTATAACATGTGCTAGTGCTTAGCAGAATACCTGAACTGTAGTTACTATTACGTGCATCAATGAAAGGGAAGGGCCATGTCTGGTAATTAAAAATTCATGAACTCTTCAGAATAATTTGATTCTGTCACATCCATCATTTGGAAACTGTCTATGTCAGCTTTTAAGGCACTTTTATTTTCATAAGGTGCAGCGGTTTTTATTAGAACAGTAAACACGAAACTGTATTATCTACACAGATTCAATGGCCTACAAAAAGAGTACTTTGCACTCTAATTAAGAACAAAGCACCTAATTACATCAGATTGAACTTCAGAATTACCTCTTTGTTTTTGTTTCATCTTGTAATGCTGAACAAGGAATCAGAGGGACTGGGTCAGGCAAAAGAGCTACTGGAGGATTTAATTAATGGATTGAGTCTCATAACTGCTTAGCTGCTATACAGGTTAAGCCAGAAGGATGGTAACATTGCAGTTTAAGCAGCTTAGTTGTCGATTTTGCAGGCTCTGAGATTTCATTCAATCGGTTAGTTTGCCAAGAAGTGAGCATAAGGGAGCTGTCTACTTCAGGCATTCTCTCCTGGGTCTGCCTTCGGATGCCAGCTTCAGGCTTAGCCCCACCCAGACTTCATGACCCATCTAGAGTCTTCATTTGGAAACTTATTTGAAATGCAGAATCTCAAGCTCCACCACAAATCTTCTGAATCAGAATCTGGATTGTAATAAGATACCATCTGCATATAAACTTAGATAAACACTCTTCCAAGGGGCTCTAGTCCAGCACTGACCAGCTTAGCTATCGAGCTTGTGATCCCCCAAGTCATTGGCCAGGGTATGGAAATGAAAATGCCTGGTCAGGCCCTCTACCAACTGAACCATACCCCTAACTCCAAAGATTTTCATTCAATGCATCCAGATGTGGCCTAGCAATCTCCAGAGGATAGGGAATTTTTGTCTGTTTTGGTCTCTGCTGTATCCCAGTGCCCAGCACATGGTCACTTCTCCCTAAACATTTGTTGAATGAATGAACAGGCTGCATGGCATGATGGTACAGATGTAGCCTTTGGAGTCCAATCCCAAGGCTATTACTCCTTTAACCTTGGGTAGGTGTTTAGCTTCTCTGTACTTCTGTGCTTAGGTTTTCCTTGTAACTAAAGTGGCATTGGAAATAACTGATCTATCTCCTAGGGTTGTAGTAGGATGTACTTAGAACACTGCCTAACTGTTGGCTATCACTTTATCTATCTATTGTATGTAACAAACCATCCCAAAACATAATGACATAAATCAACATCTTATATATTTGCTCATGATTCTGCAATTTGGTCAGAGCTTAGCTGGACAACTTGTCTCTGCTCTCTGTAATGACTACTAGTGCTGGAATGTCCATGATAACTTCTTGGCTGATATGTCTGGTACCTCAACAAAATGACTCAAATAGTGGGGGCTGGCTGGCTGGAAGAACATCTCTGGGATGGTACATTTGGGATACTGGTTCTTGGTGAATTTTCAGTTCACTTCCATCTGGCCGTAGGGGGCCCTTTCCATGTGGCCTCTCATGTGGTCTCTTCATGAATCTTTGTGCTGTCATAAAAAGTCTGGATTTCTTCTTTCAAGTGTAGAAGCATCTAGAGTTTTTTGTTTGTTTGTTTGTTTGTTTGTTTTGCAGAGATGAAGACTGAACCTAGGATCTCACACATGGTAGGCAAGCACTCTTCCATGGATCTACCCCCAGCCCTGGGTCTTCTTAAGATTTGGTCTTCCTTCTTAAACAGTAGGTCTTTAAGGCTAAGAATACATTTTACTAACTTTTCAGCTTCAGCACTGTTGACATTCTAAGCCAGGTGATTCTTTGTTGTGGGAGGCCTGTACTCTATACATTGTAGACTATTTAGTAACATTCTTGGCCTCTACCTACTAGTAAAATAGGGATACTAGTAGAACCTCCCACCCCTGCCCACGTATTTTTTGACAAACAGAATGCTGTCCAAGTATTGCAAAATGTTCTCTATGGAGCAAAATCTCCCCTAGTTGAGAACCACTGGGACAAATCAAGAAACAGATCCAGGCCTGTTTCTTTGCAGGTGCGTGAATACCAGCAAACAACATTCACTGAAGCCTAGTAGGGTAACAGACCCCTATAGTTAGTGTTATCTCTGTACCTTGTTTGCCCAAGGAATCCCTATTCCTGAGTTCTACTAATAATGCTGAGCCATCTCTGTCTCATTTTAATGGACTCCTCATTCTAACTGCTTGCCTAAACTTCTTTTGTCGTTGGCAATCCTCTAAAGTTTTCATGTCTCTTCTCCACTCTTGGCTTTATCTTCTGACCACCCTACTGGCCAACCTAATGTTTTTTTCTCTCCTCTCCCCAACCCCTGTGGTTCACTGAGCTGTCTCTAGTCCTCATATCACAGCACATGACCAGGCTCTGGGCATAGGTAAGGCTGATCTTGCATCCTCTGGGCACACTAATATCCACACACGTATGTTTTCTCCATAAAAGACACTTGCCTTATACTCCTTCCTTTACCCTAACTCATGTTTTTTCAAGATTCAGCTCCAGGGCCCCCTCTTCTAGGATACCTTCCAGGAAAGTCCAGTCCAGTCTGATATAGCAGTTTTTTTTTTTTTTTAGGGCAAAGGGCATTTCATATGCATCTTCATGTTCCCACTGCAGTGTCTATTGCATGGAAAGTGTTTCTTAGATCAATAAAGAAATGGTTTAAAGCAAAGAGCTTAAAATTTGAGGAGAGACTGAGTAAGCACAGGAGTGAGTCATGACTATCTGGGAGAAGAGTCATGGTAGGACAGCTAGCTCACAACCTGGAGGCTGGAGTTCTTTGAGGATGGAGTAGCTATGGTGGATGAGTAGGACAGGTCAGAGAAAAAAACATTTTGCTTCATAGGTCAAGGAATGGGCTCTGGGTTTCATTGTGAATGAGATGAAGAGGCTCAGGAGGGGTTCTGTGCAGAAGAGTGAATTACTTTGACCTCTGTCTTAAGGATTACTCCAACTCCTGTGTTTTGAAGAGATGGTGGCTAGGAGCCAGCAGCAAGACCAGTTAGAAAGCTACTGTAATAATCCAGTAGATGATGGCCTTTCCTGATAGATGGAATCTGAGAGGAAGAGAGGTATCTGGGATCATTCCAGGGCTTGGGGCCTAAGAAAGAAGGGAGGACTATTTTCTGACAAAGGGATTCTTCTTGGGGATGGAAATCAAAAGTTTAGCACTGTTATGTTATATGTGAAATTCTTACTGTATATTCCAATTGGTTGCAGAGTAGACAGTTGGATATAAAGTTTAAATGGCAGGGAAGTATATAAATTGAAGATATTAATGTGGAAGTTATTGGCTCCATTTCTTTTTTTTTAATTATTCATATGTGCATATAATGTTTGGGTCATTTCTCCCCCCTGCCCCCACCCCCTCCCTTACCCCCCACCCCACCTTCTACCTCTCCCCCCCATTCCCTCAATACCCGGCAGAAACTATTTTGCCCTTATCTCTAATTTTGTTGAAGAGAGAGTATAAGCAATAATAGGAAGGAACAAGGGTTTTTGCTGGTTGAGATAAGGATAGCTATACAGGGAGTTGACTCATTAATTTCCTGTGCGTGTGTGTTACCTTCCAGGTTAATTCTTCTTGATCTAACCTTTTCTCTAGTTTCTGGTCCCCTTCTCCTTTTGGCCTCAGTTGCTTTTAAGGTATCTGCTTTAGTTTCTCTGCGTTGAGGGCAACAAATGCTATCTAATTTTTTAGGTGTCTTACCTATCCTCATATCTCCCTTGTGTGCTAAAGCTTTTATCTTGTGATCAAAGTCCAATCCCCTCGTTGTGTTTGCCCTTGATCTAATGTCCACATATGAGGGAGAACATACGATTTTTGGTCTTTTGGGCCAGGCTAACCTCACTCAGAATGATGTTCTCCAATTCCATCCATTTACCAGCGAATGATAACATTTCGTTCTTCTTCATGGCTGCATAAAATTCCATTGTGTATAGATACCACATTTTCTTGATCCATTCGTCAGTAGTGGGGCATCTTGGCTGTTTCCATAACTTGGCTATTGTGAATAGTGCTGCAATAAACATGGTGTGCAGGTGCCTCTGGAGTAACAGTCTTTTGGGTATATCCCCAAGAGTGGTATTGCTGGATCATATGGTAGATCAATGTTTATTTAGCTCCATTTCTCAAGCTAGGACAAACTTCTGTGAATAAAAAAAAAATCTGTGAAAAAAATAGAGTACAATAGTTCAATACAACAGAAGTTTATTTCTTACTATTCAACAGTTTGAGAAAGTTCCAGAACGTTGGCAAACTATGGCAGTTATTTCTATTGAGAGTTGGGAACAAAAACTTAATTGAAGTGGTTCAACAAAGAAGAGAGGAAGAGGGAATTAGAATTGGAGATAATTCCCTCAAGGGGATTCGGTGTAGGTTGAAGACATTTTCATTGCTTTTTTTTTTTTTTTTTTGAGATGCTGTAGATAAAATCCAGGGACTCACACATGCTAGGTGAGCCCTCTACCATTAAGCTATATCTTTAGCCCTTGTTGATGATTTTAAAGGGATTTTAATAGGAAAAGCATGGAGTGTTTGAATGTTAAAGAGGAGAGAAAAAGGTTGATGATATAGGAAGAGAGAGAATGTCAAGAGGATTTGCCAGCTAGAATAAGGGCTTGACTTTAGGTAGGAGCATGGGTGGCTCATCCATCAAAACAAGCTAATCTGAGTATATGGACACAGATGCAGGTCAAGTGACCAACAATCCTGGTTTGTTCTGGGACTGGGGGGTTTTCTGGATCATAGGACCTTCAAGTGAGAAACCTGGGACAACCCTGATTAAATTGGAATGGTTGGACACACTAGAGACAGGAAAATTTGTAATGGAAATTCTTTTTTATTGCTTTGAGTATCACCAAATGAAACAAGACAAAAATTCCTCAGTGGATTCTACCCATCACAAAGCATCTATGTAGCCTAAACTCCAGCATTATGCAATGTGTAAGATATTAAAATGAATCATTTGCAGGTTTTGAGCTGGGAATGTAGCTCAGTATAGAATGCATTGCCTAGTATGGGGGACCTTGGGTTTGATTCCTAGCACTTCACCTCTCTCAAAAACATAAGTTGTACTTCTTGTTCTAGAAGAACTTAACTAGTGGAAAGGAGAAATGAACATGATTACACATAAGGTAAGCCATGTAAAATGTAAGTAGTGAGTTTATTCATTATAAGCCATCTAAGTCATGCTCTATATTCTATTAGAATATTTAATATTCAAAAAAGATAATAGCAAATATCATGAGATTTTACTGATCTCCCACAGCTAAACCTCCATTATTTCCTTTCATTTTCACCACAACCTATTCA
The DNA here is from genome assembly GCF_047511655.1 of Castor canadensis. Lineage (NCBI taxonomy): Eukaryota > Metazoa > Chordata > Mammalia > Rodentia > Castoridae > Castor > Castor canadensis. The sequence goes on from NC_133394.1 coordinate 90,042,201, forward strand.
CAAGTGCTCCCATTATCATCTCTACTTTGCAACTGAGGAAACAAATGCATAGTGATTGAGCAATTTGCCCCAGGACATCCAGGAAGTGATACAGGAAAGTCTTGAAGCTTGGTTGATTCTATAACCCAAACTCTTGGCACTACAATTGGATCGCCTTCTAGAAATTCCTGCAATATATGGGAATAATTTATGAACAGCACAGACAACTGCCCTATAGATTTAGAAGAGAGATAAGTTTTGCTTGAGACAATCAAAGAAGTTATCGTAAAGAAATGTCATTAAGTGGAATTTGAAAGGGGTTAGGATTTCATTGGGCAGAGTTGAAGGAAGGATATGTCAGGCATAGGAACTTTAAAGTTCTCTTTTTTGTCACCTGCTATCTTCATAGACTATGTTCAGATTGGTTGTCCTTCCTCTGTCTCTGAATAAATTCATTTTCTCTGTTATAATGTAATACCTGAAGCTAGGTAACTTATAAAGAAAAAGGTGTATTTTGCTCACAATTTTGGAGGTTCTAAGTCCAAGGTCAGGTGGCTTCATGTGTTTGGTCTCTGCTGAGGGCCTTTTGGCAGATGGGCTCATAGCAGGAGTGTATACAAGATCACATGGTGAGACAGGAAGTCAGAGAGACTAAGAAGAGGCTGGTTTTGTTCTTTTGTAACAACTTCTGGTGAGACCTGTGGACCCATTGGCCGACTTTGTTTCTGTCAAGGATGACGTCCCCCAATAACCCAATCACCTTGTACTGGGCTCCACCTCCTAAAACCCTGCCTCTCAGATCAGCCCTACCGTCTTTCTGAGTAGCTCTGGTCCAAACCTATTAACAGCAATATCTTTCCTCCTCAGCAGTTCCAGTTGTGAAGTTCTTGCTGTTAACTGTTATCACCCAAGGGTGTTTTGTTTACCCCTGTGCAGCACAAGATTGACAATGCTTATTTCATAGTAGTCTGGTTTGATTCCTGTGGTGCTCAGAGTTAGGTTCTTGTATCCTTTTTATAGTACACATTTCTGTACTATTCAGTATGATAGTCACCAACCCTATGTAACTATGGAGCCTTTGAAATGTGGCTAGTGTAACTGAGAAAGTGATATTTTTGAATTGAATTTTAATTGATTTAATTTGAAAAAATGATACTTGATTCAGTTATAAAAAAAAACTTTTAAGCATGCTTGGGCCAACTTGGCTCTGTAAATCTAATGTTTCAATTATGCATTTTATGAAATCTAAATTCACATTAAGCCAGGCATGGTGAATCTCCTGCCTGTAATGCCATCTACTCAGAAGATGGAGGCAGGAGGATTGTGAGTTTGAGTCCAGCCCTTGCAAAGGGAGCAGACAAGACCCTGTCTCAAAAATGAAATACAAACAAGAGGGTTGGAGGCATGAGGTCAAGTGGGAGGGCACCTGCCTAGGAATCACAAGGTCCTGGATTCTATCCTCAGTACCAAAAAGAAAATTCACATCAAGTATTTCTGAGAAATACTGCATAGCTGAATTGAGTCATATTGTAAGTATTGAGACACAGATCATATAAAAGTTTAAAGTTATTAATTTTTTATATCAATTATATGTCAAAATACTATTTTGGATATGTTAGGCTACATAACAGATATTATTAAAATTAACTTCTCTTGTTTCTTTTACTTTCTTATTGTGGCCACAGTAAATTTTAAATTACACATGTGGCTCCAATTGTATTGGACACACTGTTGGACAGTGTGTTTCTAGAAAGCCCCAGATATGGTTCACTACAAGTCCTCTTCTGCCTCAGAAAGCTAGGTAAGAATGTCTGTTTATATACACATATGTAATGTGTTCCTGTACATATGCTGCGGTCAGGAAAAGGAAGTATTTAAGAGCAGAGAATAAGCATGAGCTGAGGAGTCAAACCTGACTGGGACCTTTAGCAAAGTACTTAGCCTAAGAGTCAGATTTCCACTGTGGGGAAATAGGGGTAAGTTGGGGATATGAATACTGACTGTAGAATGCTCCACCCAGATTTCCGGGGCCTCGGTTACTGTTTCTTGCGTCTACTTGTGTCATTTTCCTGGCCAGCCCATACCTGTGGACATCTATAGGAAACTGTCCTTAGGCTACTGTTGCTGCTTGAGGTTATAGCCAATGAGTGACTGGGCAGAAGCACAAAAGCCCAAGTCTCTAATTCAAACAGGAAAAGAAAAAAACTTTACTGTATAATTTACGTCCTAGAATTTCCCTGGAGCATCCAACTCAAGCAGACACTTCATCTGGAAGTCATAACTCAGCATCCTCTTTTCTACTTCCTTTCTCTGCTTCTAAGGCCAGCTTCTGAGAACCCAAACTAGAATAGATCTACCCACTCACACATTTTCTTGGGATTAAGTGAGAAGTGCCTGGCAGAGGCAGTTCTTAACCTCACCCTTTGAGATATACCATCCAATACGTCTGTGATTTTATTATCGTATTAGGAAGATACGAATTGTCAGCATTTTAAAAATTGTTCTGCAGTGGGTTTGTGATGAGACAACCACCGTCATTGTCTCAAATCCTCATGCCTAACCATTTCACAAGCTTGGATAGAACAAACATTGAGGAATGCACTGTTTCATGGAATCTTAGAGAACATTGAATCCACTTGTGAACATCCAGTGTTCATATTTCTGTGATTTCTTTCTGAGCAGTGTTAGACAGATGTTGTCAACAATTAAATCTATCTCAAAGTATAAACAGTACTACTTTTAAGAAGAACATTAATGATCTCAGAATCAAAACATAATATTCTTTCAGTTAAAAAAGCTTACTGACTCATATAAGACAAAAATATAGATAGGCCTCCTCTTATATAAATACATATAATTGGCTGCAGTTGTAGCATTTTACATATGAGAGACAATCTATTTACTTTTTCATATACTTTCAGCTCATTCTTTTAAAAATTACATTTACTTTTTAACTGATATGTAAAAATATAAACATTTTGCATGTTGATAGGGTAATGTTTGGTTTTGTTTTGTTTTTGATAAAGATTCTCACTATGTAGCCCGGGCTGGCCTTAAACTCTCACCTACTGACCTTAGCGTCCTCAGTGCTGGGATTATAGGCATGAAGCACCACGTCTGACTTCTAGATTTTTGAAATGTACTTCCACTTCATTCTTTTGACAAGTTTTTATTAATACTAATACTTATCATTTTTTACATTTATTTTATGCAAGACATGGTTCTAAGACACTGTCTCATTTAATCTATGCAAAAAAACTCAGTTCAAGTATTATGTCTTTAGAAAGAACTGACCTGAACTCCCCTTTTTATTTTTTTTTAAATGGATGTTTAATCTTCAGGTTCCTGGACTTCATAAATCTAGTTCTGTGAACTCTCTTTCTTCAACCAAGATCAAGCCTCTCATACAGCCCGAGTCAGCGGACTGAGCAAGAAGCCCACAGGCATCCAGAAGCGAAATCATCATGATGCTGAGAATAAGCAGGGACTTCAGATAAAAATCAGTGAGTGCTGGAAGAATTTTGGGTTTAAAAAGTGAGTTATCCGATTCCTTATTCTGATTTAGGATAAACTATACTTTTCCATGATTCCAGTCCCTTTCTTCCAACTCTTTTTTTTAATTATTATTTTATTTATTTATTTATTTTTTATTTTATTATTCATATGTGCATACAAGGCTTGGGTCATTTCTCTCCCCTGCCCCCACCCCCTCCCTTACCACCCACTCCGCCCCCTCCCTCTCCCCCCAACCCCCTCAATACCCAGCAGAAACTATTTTGCCCTTATCTCTAATTTTGTTGTAGAGAAAGTATAAGCAATAATAGGAAGGAACAAGGGTTTTTGCTGGTTGAGATAAGGATAGCTATACAGGGCATTGACTCACATTGATTTCCTGTGCGTGTGTGTTACCTTCTAGGTTAATTCTTTTTGATCTCACCTTTTCTCTAGTTCCTGGTCTCCTTTTCCTATTGGTCTCAGTTGCTTTTAAGGTATCTGCTTCAGTTTCTCTGCGTTAAGGGCAACAAATGCTAGCTAATTTTTTAGGTGTCTTACCTATCCTCACCCCTCCCTTGTGTGCTCTCGCTTTTATCATGTGCTCAAAGTCCAATCCCATTGTTGTGTTTGCCCTTGATCTAATGTCCACATATGAGGGAGAACATACGATTTTTTGACCTGAACTCTCTTAAGTGGCCACCCTCAATTGCTTTAACAACTTATCTTTGAAATCTTTCCATAGTAGCACAGAAAACACTTTCTCATGTTTTTAACAGCTGCCCAGTGTTCACATGGATGCATCATAGTTTATTTACCTGTCTTATTGATGAGCTATGGGGATGTTTCCAGTCTTTGATTATGGAATAGTTTTATAGATACCATTTCTTGCAATTGTACAAATAAATTTATAATTTTAAAAGCTATTGCTAAATTGCCCTCAATGGTAGTTACATGAAAATGCTTCCAAGGTGTTAGATTCAACTATAAAGCTAATCATAAAGCCAGAAAAGCACAAAAAAATGCATGAAGTCAGAGAAGTTAATGAAATGAATTATGTTTTTAATATTACTTGTGTATCTGCTCATTTTCCAATAAAACTCTGGACACAACTAAAACTTAGAAATGGAAAGTTGTGTTGTATGTTGCATTGGGAATGGATTCAAATTTTGTGAATCCTGAGTTTATGGAACTTGGGAGGCATTCTTTAAGAAAAAATATGAAATTATACAATATGAAATTGCCAATACAGAACTCTGAAAGGGACTCATGAAAGAGAAGGATCCTAAAATATTAGCCTCACTGCATTATAGCAAATCTGCTCTGTAGGACCTTTTCACTTGGGAGAAACCACATTCAAATATATGGTCTGCTGTAAATACCGTACAATATAAGTGTAACTGGAATTGTCACTATGAATCTCCCCTCTCTAGTGAATATATCCTAATAAAATTTTTTTTAAAAATACATATTTTTTTAAAAATATGGACTGCTGCCCTTAGCTACACATCAGGGAGAATAAAGTAGTCCACAGGCCTTAGAGCTTGCTGCTCTACCATGGATGCAATATTCCCTGGTTTTGTATATTACCTCCCTAAATGGAGTAATCTCATTTATGTGAAATCTTTTATCTTAGAAACCTCAAACACCTTATAGATACATCTTGTTACTATGAGCACTATGACCATGATATAGAAAAAATTATAGCATTATGGAGTTAATTCTGTTGGGAGCGTTCAAAGGGCCACCATCAATCTCATCTATTTTGATAGTATGCATAAAGTGCCAGCTGGCAAGTGGTTACCATTGGGAAATGACTTCCTTATATGAAGTTTGAAAGAGATAAGCTGATGAATTGCATTTAATGATGGGAAGATGATGGTCTTTGTAATCAGCAACAGCTTGTTGTCTGTTCCCAGTTTCTGCTGCCATTCATAGGCTGTCACCATTATGATACTCTAGGGACAGAAGACAGCCAGTTGATGAGGAGGCAAGCATAGTCCTTCGAATAGCAGAAGAGAAAACATAAGTAGGAAAGAGAGGCAAGAAGAGGAGCATTCAGAATCAGAGTTAAAAGACAAAACAATTAGCTGGTCTAACACCAGTTGAAAACAGAGTGAAAAGCCAAGTCCAAAAGGATACAGACTATGGAATAGAAACTTACAAATATGGGGCACCTGCCAAACAAGATTAACTTTTTAGCGAAACTGACTACAGTCACTAGAGAAAAACTCACATCTGACATTTAAATTATAGGCATTATCTAATTAAGTGAAATTTGGAAGCAGTCCATATCCAGCCACCTGCAGCACAAATTTTAGAGGTTCTGTGACTTATTTTAAGTCACGTTGACTCTCATGGGCTGAGTTTCATACCTGTTACCAATATCCAAAGGTTGAGTTCTCAGGTCCATGGGAAATGGATTTGGTAACTGCTTGAAAGGAAGTGCTACTGCTCTTGCCTTTTCCTATTATTTTGTTTAAGGAGGAGAAAGTCACCGATGCCTGCACACAAGATCATCAATTTACAACCACAAACTGACATGCAGGAAATATCACTTTTTTGTTTTACTTTTTAAATAAATGTGTGTGGAATTATTATTGTTATTATTATTTTTCTTTTAATTCACCTTAGTTTCATGGAGTCTAACTGGATGTTGGAAATTGAATCTATGATGTTTGGGGCTGCTTGTCTTCTGATCACATAGAAATTAAGGATGCTTGTGCTGTACACAGAAAATTGAATGGTGAAGTCACAATTTCTCCTATAAGTTGAGGTTTTTACTAATAAATGGAATCCTTTCAAGAAGGTCCCACTTTCTGCTCAGCTACAAACCACCTCTAACATAAAATGACAAAATTTGAGCTATTTACTTAAAACATAGAAGGTTAAAACTATTGAGAGAACCTATACAAGTTAATATCTTAATAAATTATCTCACCAAAACTGCCAGTGTAACAAAGTAACCACTGTGGTGAAAGTCACCATGTGAACAATGACAGCCTATTAACTAGGAAAATTTCTGAGCCCTGTGTCGACTCTCATGGATGACATTTGACATAGTTCAGGATTTGCTGGGCAGATTTTCCAGTGCACATATGACACAGGAAAGATTTCTCATACATAAGTGAAAGAAGCATGCATTTGGGTGGAGGCGTGGGAATAAGAGGGGAGACAAGGAAAGGAGAGTAAGGATGTCTATTCAGCCTGGACTTGGCTAATTTTAAAACCTTTACTGCTTACATTTTTGTTATTACTGTTTATACTCAAGAAGTAAAAGCTTTCATTTGAAAATGTTTGCTTTTTATTCCTGGATTTATTTATTTTTGCTTGAAAGTTTTGGTTTTAGTTGTACTGAGAGTTGAACTCAGGGCCTTATACTTGGTTGGTAGGCACTCTACCATTTGAACCCCTTCAGCTTTAGTTATTTTGGGAATTGGGTCTCCTTTTTTTGCACTGGATGGCCTGGACCACAAACCTCCTATTTATGCTTCTTGCACAGCTCGGATGACAGTTACACACCATCATGACCAGATATTGGTTGAGATTAAGTCTTGCTAACTTTTTGCTGGGATTGGCCTCAAGTCTTTATTGTCCCTATCTCTGCCTCCTGAATAGCTGGGATTAAAGACATAAGCCATTGTACCCAGCCCTTATTTGTTTTAAAATTCAGTTTTTTGAAAAGGTAATTGTATTAGTCAGTGTCATCCAATGGAACAGAACCAATGAAATATATATGTAATTAAAAGATGGAGGGGCTTGGGATATAGCTCAGTGTTGGAGTGCTTGCCTAGTATGTGCAAAGATGTAGGCTAGATCCCCATTACCGCAAACATAATTAAGATTAATTAACTAATTAATTAAATAGGTGATGCATTAGGTTGGCTTGCAAGATCAGAGGCAGCATAGTCCCACAGTGGCTGTGTATAGGCTGGAGAGCCAAGGTAACTGATCTTGGAAGGTTGGAAGCCTTAGAACAAAATGCAGTCCCAGGCAGAAAATGAAGGCCTGGAAGCCCCCTGGAAAATTACTGGTACAAATCTGTGTTTAAAGTCTGAAGAATCTGGAATTTGATGTCAGCATACAATGGCAGTAGCAAAAAATGCATCTGCAAAAATAAATAAACAAAACAAATCTCCCACTTGCTCCAGAATAGAACAAGATGAAATTTTGAGCTTTTTCTCCTTGGGCTTTTGTTTCTATCCACACCCAGCCTATTGGATCAAGGCAGGTGTTCCCCACTCAGTCACTCTGCTTCCCACACGCCGATCATTTCTGGGAATGCCCTCACAGACACCCAGAGGGTGCTTTATCAACCTTCTAGGCATCTCTCAATTCAGTCAAGTTGACAATGATTACAAGATTAACCATCACTATAATCATTAACATGATTAACTGCAGAATTGATTGTACCACCAAACGACTGGAAACAAATCAGACTCATCAACAGGATTTTGATTAAAACAAATTACAGTGTAGCCATGCCGTGGAATGTGATACAGCTGTAAAATCAAAAAAGGAGTGCAAGTCCTGTCTCCCATTCCCATCTCTTCCCTGCTCATTTCCCTCTGTAGGTATTTCTGATGCGTCTGTGTATTTATACACAAGTACAAAGAGAGACTTGTGCTTTTCTCCTCTTTTTGTTTTCAAGAAGTAGAACAGTTTTCTACTGTCCTGTCCTTTTGTTTACTTAAGGTATCTTGGCTCTCTTTTGAAGAAAGAACCTTTCATTTTCTGAGACTTCTTTCAGTATGAAAGTTTAAAGTTTTCTTCATATAGGCCTTGTGCATTTCTAATTATATTTATTGCTAGATATTACATCATTTTTGTTGCTGTTGTCTATGTTTTAATTTCTGTTTATTAGTTTTTGACCCTTTTACTTTTCTCTTGATTTTTTTTCTTTTCTTTTCTTTTCTTTTTTTTTTGCGGTACTGGAGCTTAAACTCAGGGCCTTCACCTTGAGCCACTCTACCAGCCCTATTTTTGTGAAGCGTTTTTCGAGCTAGGGTTTCATGAACTACTTGCCCAGGCTGGCTTCGAACCGTGATCCTCCTGATCTCTGCCTCCTGAGTAGCTAGGATTACAGGCATGAGCCACCAGCCTCCGGCTCTTCTCTTGATTTTTAAACACTTTCATAAACTGAGTAAGTTTAACAAATCTTACTCTTTTGTTCCAGGTTTCTCCTTATATTGTAAAGTGCTATCCTCCTCCTTCCCTCCATCTCTCCCTCTCTTTCTCCCTTCCTCCCTTCTTTCCTTCCTTCCTTCATTTTTAGCAGTACTGCGTTTTGAACTTAGGGCCTTGTGCTTGCTAGGCAAGCATTCTATCAGTTAAACCACACTCCAGGCCTTTTTGCCTATTTATGTTTCAGATAGGGTCCCACATTTTTGCCCCAGCTGGCCTCAGTCAGTGATCCTTCTATGCCTCCTGCAAAGCCGAGATTATAGGCAAGCTTGTTTTTTGAGATAGAGTCTTGATAACTTTGCACAGGTTCATCTTTATCACAATCTTCCTATCTCTGACTCCCAAGTAACTAGGATTACAGGTGTCAACCACCATGCCTGGCTGTGTTCTGAGGTTTGGGGTACCATGGTTTTTGTAAACTATAGTGTACTCAGGGCTTTTCACAATAAGATATACCTCCCAACATGTAGAGGGTAATTATATAATTCAAAGGCTAAGTATAAGGACATTACTGGGTTGTAGCTTAATCAAAACTGCAAAATAATTGATGAAACGGTTCCATTCATGTACTGTAACATAGCTAGTATGTATCTTTCACAGATGTTTAGTTCTTCCGTTGAACTCTAGTGTATGCTTTTTGTTACTCCCAACCCACAAACCTCACATTTTTTGGGAATTCAAACAAAAAGCTTTTCATGCATCTGGTTTGGAGCTGAGTGCCTGTGAGTCCATCCATCAGTAAGGTCTTCCTGAACAATCATCTGAACTTCTTGCTATCATAAGGACATACAACTTTAATGCAATTCAATTACAAAAGACACTTTCATTCCTGCATTTCCCACAGGCAGTCATAATTGGTCAGAAGGGACAAATATCAGATCTATTGTATTGTCTCAGTGGATAAAGTAGTAAGTGAGTGGCTTTTAAGTGAGACAACCTTATATAGCTATTTTCCAAAAAATTTAGACTCAAAAGGTCATGCAATCAAAACCCAAATATTTGCAACCAAGAATCATTCCCTTTCAGTTAAAAGCCTTAAATTTTCACAAGACTCTACAAAACGGTTCCCAAATTGCAGCAAAAATATTCTTTAAAGTCAGGTTTCCATTTTTCAGGGGAAAATTATAAGGTCTGTGGCTCTCTTTAGGCCAAATTTTTCTCTTGATGCCTATTTTCCAGTTATTTCAAGTTTTATTGGCTGCTTCATCGCAGCCCATGGGGGAGAAATGGAAATCATGAGACTTGGAGAAGTGGTTACAAAATTATAGAATGTTAAGACTCATCTAATCCAACCTCATCATTTCACAGGTAAATAAAAGAAAGGAAGGGAATTGTTGCATGACTTCGCCAGCATACAGCAGCTTCTAAGGGAGCCAGGATCAGAGACTATGGTTCCTGCTTCATTGTTCCTCTCATGATGCATGTTCCCAGGCATGAGTGAGAACATACCTGCCAATAATTATTATTGACAAAATGTGGTAACTATTAGTGAAACTTCAGACAGTATATATATATATATATTTCAAAATAGCTCTTCCTGTTGGGCAATCTCATTCACTCCTATCATTGTCCTTATTACTTGTGTAATCAGTGACTTAAGTTAGGATAACCAGCCCTTACATCTTGTTTGTGCACTGTAGCTCTACCCACCTAATTCACAACCACTCTAACACAATCTTGCTGAAACAGTTCATTTTTAATTCACACCACATCTTTTCTTTCTGTATTTCCTATTTCATTTCTTGGCTCAGCAATCATCAGTTGTCTATGTCCTCAGCTTACGCTTCACACTCACTTCATTATCAGTTTCTATGGTTCCATTCCCTAGACATTTCTCATCTCTTCATCTTTCTTTAGACATGTCGTGGTCATTTCTTACCAGGGCTGTCTGCATTTTTCTTTCCTCTTCCAGCTATTTGCCACACTAACTTCAGAGACATTTTTCCAAAGGATAAATATTGTCTTGCTATGTTCTTGTCTGGAACATTGTACTGTCTTCTTCACATCAAGTCAAGCCCATACAGAGCATGGTTACTTAATATCCTTCATGATTTGTCCTCTGTTAGCCTAATATCATATGCCACCATGACCTTTTCAATGTAAGGTCCTATAAACACAAAAATGCTTTTAATTCTTTGAATTTGTTAAGCTATTTCAGGCCTCCATGTCTTTCCATGTACAGTTTCCTTTGTTTAAAATCCTATCCTCTGCTCACCTTTCTGCATGTGGGTCACTGTTATTCTCAGTTCCATCCTTCAAGACTCAGTCTAAGGAGGCTGAGGTGTAGTATAATGGTAGATCATTTGCCTATATGCACAAGGTGCTGGATTTGATCCCTAGCACCACAGGAAGCAAAGCCAGTGTAAGACTCAACCCCTCAGTAAAGCCTATAGGCAAGGTTTATGTTTGATCCCTGTGCTGTGTCTTATGAGTACTTTTATTGTTCTACATCACATCATATTGTAATTCCTCATTTACATGACACGGTGGTATTTATCTTTGCTTCAAGACCTAGCACAAAGCCTGAATTAATAGTAGAATAAATAAATGGGCACATGTAATAGAAATCTAGAGAAACATTTATTTTATGGGCAGATGTAACCTGGTATACTTACAGCATTCTGAAAATACTACTATTTGGTCAATGCTGCTCAGAATAGACTCATTGCCCAAGCTATGGAATTGAAGTGTTTTGAATATATAGAATTTTAATAACTATAATTTAGAATGGCTATGATTCATTACCTTACCCTTTCATCAAATCATCAGTATATTTCCTCACGATGAAATCACTGCCCATAATTTTCACCAGATGACAAAGTAGTCATTTCAGTATAACTTGCAGATCAGGAAAGACATCTTACATTTTATCTCTTTTCCAGAAGGTATTTAATATACTGGTTCCTTTATCTTTAGTAGAATCAGTGTCTGTATCTCTACCAATCTTTAGTCAAATAAATTTTATTGCACATTTATTGAGATGTCATAGACTTCTGGGCTTTAAGAACATAACTTGATGAGGTTATTTCATATGTACTCATAGGTCAAAGATGCAGGGGTAAATATGATGTTTACTAAATTAAATGGGGATGTTTAGCAAATTGCAGCACTAGCCTATGGACTGGCTAATTTTCATGCTTGGACTTACACACTTTTATCAAAGTAGACACTATATAGAGGGATGATTTTCTTCTAATCCTTGGGGAAATCTAGAGGCTGACCTTCTTCAGAGGTACAATTTCTTTGAATTGCTAATCGAACCTACATTTTTCATTTTACTCCATTATATATTGGTTTAAAGTAAAACTTTGATTTCTTTTCTAACAATGCTGGGGATCAAACCCAGGGCATTACACATGTTAAGGAAGTGCTCTACCACTGAACTGTATACCTCCACCCCAAATAACTTAATTTTTAAAAGACTTCTACGTAACTCTAGAAGCCAGTGACAGGTGAAAGCTACAGCTTCTAGCACTTCTTTGCATTTTGCCACATGCACCAGCTACCAGGTGTGATATGCGAGGGTAGTATAAAGAGTACCAAGCCCCATCACAAAGACTTAGGCCAACCCTGATATGTTACTTACTGGCCTTTGATCTTAAGTAAGTCATTTAATCTTTCAGCATTTCATTTTCCTCCCTTAATAAGAAAACTGAGAATAATAACATCTGCCTTACTTCATTGTAACATTATTTTAAAGATCAAATGAAAATTACCTAGAGATCTGAACTCAAGGTTGGAAAATGGGCAAGAAAAAAGAGTGTTCAGGCAGCCAGAACCACAGCCAAATACACCATATTGAACCACTACGTCAAAGACACTGCTGCTGCCATTCGCAGCCCTGATGTCTTACCGTGGGCTGTCCGCCATTGCTCCTGGCCTCAAATCAAGCTCATTGAGAATTGTTGTTGCTACCAGCAGCACCAGAATAAGTTATCATCAACTCACTAAGCCTTAACTCCAGCTGTGAGGAGGGCTAGAAATGTACATATTAGGTTTTTTTGTCTTTTATGGTAGAAGATTGGACTTTGATCTTCAAAATGGATCCCTCTCTCACATGAAAGAGGAAATTAACATGCTGGGCTCACAGCGTCTCTTTCTTGAAATCTTACTATGGTCTCCCAACTGGTATCACTACCTCCAGACATGCTCCCTTTCAACTCACTCTCTTGCTGCATCAGAGTTTCTTTTGCAATGGTCAGATTCTGTTACTGCTCTGTTTAAAACCTTTAACGATGTGACCCCCTTCAAAGCCTAAAGTGAATGCATTCAAATACCATACAAACCTTCTAATCAAGAGTATGGATAAAGATCCATACTCTTCTGTACTTCCCACCCTCCAGTGAGCCCTTTGGCCTACCTGAAATACTAGTTTTCCAGTGGGTCATGCTGTTTAATGCGTGTTTGTCAAAAAGGAAACTATGAAGGAACTAAACCAGACAAAAGACAAACACACTAACATTTTTCTTTGGGAAGGCCAGTATAGTGGGAATCTTCCAGGCAGGAAGGAGATGAAGAAAAGGCCCTTCCTAGGTTAAAACTGATGTGATGGTTTGGATCTGAAATGTCCCTCTAACGCTTATATGTTGAAGGTTTGGTCTCCAATGCAGCAAGGTGGGGCTTTTGGAAAGTGATTGGATCATGAGGGCTCTGACCTCATCAATGGATTAATCCATTTATAGGTTCGTAAATTAATGGGATATTGGAAGATGATGGAAATTTTAAGAGGTAGGGCCTAATTGGAGAAAGGTCACTGGGGGTCTTCTCTTGGATGCCTCAACCCCTTTTCCTCATTCTTTCTCTTTGCTTCCTATACAACAAAGTGAGCAGTTTTGCTCTACCACATACTCCCACCATGATGTTCTGTGTCACCACAGGTCCAGAAACAACAGAGCCAATAATCAGAGACTGAAACCTCTGAAGCTGTGGGCCAAAAAAAATCTTTCCTCCTTTAAGTTGATTTTCTGGGGTATTTTGTCACAGTGATGGAAAGCTGACTAATACAAGACAGAAGAAAGAGCAGCTTGATGACACGCTGCTATGGATGGGGCACAACTAGCCTGTGGTCAGTGGAGAAGACCACTGAGTCTGTCAAGTGCAGCACCCAAAGGACAGAGGTCAGGGACCAGTGTCAGAGAGCAGCATGTAGCAAAGAAAGCAAACTCATACCTGTATCCCATTTTCCTGGATGGACAGAATCCTAGGATACTCGTTTTGAACCCTGGAGGAGCAGAAAAAGCTCCTTAAATAAATATAATAGAATATTTTGTCTGATGACCAAATTATACTTAACTTAGAGAAGATTGTATACACTTAGGCTAGAAACCAATCCTGACACGATGGTGCATGTCATGTTGTTCCTCCACTTGTAGAAACAACCCTTCCCTTTGGTGACTGCCAAATGACCACTACTGAGTTCTCAAGACTGACTCCAACATGGTGATAAACAAAGGTGTGGAAGAATTCACAGAAAACTGCTATGATTTATCATTTGTGGTCAAGGAGAGCAGGGGTGAGTAGGAAGTACTTTTTTCTTTGCAGATTATTGAATGTTTCACAATATTAGTATATTGTTTTTATGAGTAGATTTTTATCTCCAAAAGTTGGAGTAATGGTGATATCTCCTTTGCTATTTCCCTTTAAAAATGATCTAAAAAGGTATTAAAGGGGCACAAAAGACATGTGGGAAACAAAAAAGCAAAAATACCTTAAGTGGTTTTTAAAAAATTGTTATAATTTTAACATTTTTTTTCCAAATATTTAGCAGGCACATTTTGCATTTGATTTTCATTATAGTCCTTGAGAAATAACTAAAGACTGTTATTACCTCTTTGCTGATGAGGAAAGCTCCAGCAGTTTGATGAAGTGAAGCTGAGAATTCTGGTTTCCAGATTATACATGAAGCTTTTGTTTTCACTGTGCTGCCTCATCTCTTTGTGTAGTTTAATAAGAGAAAAATTCTGAGGTGTCCTAAATTTGGTTACAAAGGGTTGAAGGATGGAAAGAAGAAGAGATGGGGGGAAAATTGACCAGTAACAAGCTCCCTTGCTGAAAAGAACAAAACAAATGTTTTTCATTCTTGAATGTATGTTAAAGCCTCAAGTCCTTTCCTAGCTCCAAAAGTGCCATGCATCCTGCTTGCAGTCCCAAATAATCCAGAAGAAGCAATTGCTTCTCCTGTGGCCTGTCCTCCAATCTCAAAATTTCCCTGCTTCTGTAATCCTATCTCTTTTATCTATAGACCATGTAAATCCAAGGTAAATGACTTACGCATTTCTTCCCCAAACTTCATCATAAAATACCTTGGCTTTTTATCTCTGGTAGACATTTTTTGAGCTGCTACCTAATCCTTGTCACTAGGGGCTTCGGTAGCTTGTTCCAGGACTTGTCCTTTCTATGTGGCTAGTGTCAATACTGGTTCAATAAACCTTTTATCTCAGAGATGTCTTGATCCCTGGAGTTCTGGTTTACTACATCAAACCTGCCCTACCGGGTCATGATCCATGCCCTGAATTTCTGTGGTCTTCCTCTACTGATGCTGTAGACATAGCCATCCCCTCCCCCCTAACACTTTTTCTCAATGCCCTGCTTCTGCACAACGTGAGAAATTGAATATGCACTGTCCACGATGAGTGTGCGTGCGATGTATTTTGTTTTTTATATTTTATCTGTTGTTTGTTTGTTTGAGACAGGTTCTTACTGTGTAATGCAGGCTGGCCTCACACTCATGATCCTTCTACCTCAGCCTCCCAAGTGCTGGGATTACAGGCAAGTTATACCATCCCCAGCCTAAAGCAAAACTCTTGAGACCACTGAGCCATTGCAGATGCCAGCTGGAAAGTAAGGACCAGGTCCTGGGACAATTTTCTGTAGCTCTCAGCAGCAAGGCTGGGTAGTGGTTTAAAAATAAGAGCTTTTTTTTTAAAATAAACTTTGGGGAAGGAAAGCACTGTAATGTACATTGATTATTGATATGGGAGCAGGAGAATAATGGAGTAAGGAAAGCTTGGGATAGTAGGCCAGTGCATAAGGAGTAATAATCCTTGCTTCTGTATGATTGGGGTTGACCACCTGAAAGCTTATATGTAAATGAGGCACTGTAGCCTTGGCGATCTCCTGTGGTGAGGGTTTTAAGTCAAGATTTCAAGATAAACAATCTTTTTGTTGTCCTTAGCCCCCATGCACAACTTTTTGTTGTTGTTGTTGTGCTGGGTGTAGATACATTACGGCATTTACAAAAGTTCTCACAATGTATCAAATATATCATACTTGAATCCCATCCGCCACAACTATTAACAGATTAACATCCTTTATTTTTTTGCCCCCTTCCCATTCTGGTTCTTGCCAGTAAATTTAGGATGACTCAGACCTTTTTGCTTTTGTGAAGGGCAACAACTAATTTCCTCCCACATTTTATGCGTTTAGTGCCTGGCATATAGTAATGTAAGCGTGTGTGTTAGTTACTCTTGCATAGCTGTGACCAAAGTAGCTGACAAAACAACTTAAAGAAGGAAAGCTTGATTTTGGCTCAGATGGTTCAGTCCATGTTGCTTAGCTCTGTGCTCTAAGGCAGAGCATCATGGGAGTGGGACTATGTGGAGGAGGATGCTTTTCATCTCATGCATACAAGAAGGAGAGAGAGAGAGAGAAGAAGAAGAAGAAGTAGAAGGAGGAGGAGGAGGAGGAGGAAGAGGGATAGGAGGGGGAGGAGAAGGGGCCACGGACAAGATACCGTCCAGGAGCCACCCCACCCCTGTGACCTACTTCCTCTAGCTAGGCCTTACCTCCTAAAATTTCCAGAACCTCCCAAAATAGCATCACCAGCTGGGGACCTAGCATTCAATAAATGAGCCATTGGGGGACATTTCACATTGAAACCATAACAGTGTGCAATAAATGTTTGTTGAATGCATGAATGAATGAATAGCTAGTTTATTACTTAGGTCCCTCTAGTTTGCAGATTTCTCATTTAAACTAGCTCAAACAGAAAAGGAAATTGGTACACACAAGTGTTTCATAGAAGTTATAGGAAGCCATTATTTTATACTAAGGTCCTGTATTAGGCCCCAACAGACCAGGCTAAAAAATCAAAATGGAGTCAGTCATGCTAAGGTTTCATGCTACCCAGATTCAGTTAAGTTGTTTACCTGACCTTTTGAGAAATCAGGATAAGAGATAACAGGCAAATTTTCCAAACAGGCCAGTTTTAATTGGTAGGATAATGAAGTTCTCCTTGCCTTATTCACACAAAACATGTAACCTGAAATAACATGATGTAACCAATCAGTTGTTTTCCTATTTTTCTGTCTCCCGGTTCCTGCCTTACAAGGAAAAGTAACTGAAATGACTAATCCACTTTTTGTTCTTTTGTTTCTGCTTTCTTCAGCTTTTCTCTGTCTATAAAACCAACTTCTGCACAGCCCATGGGAACACTAATTCTATCTTATGGAATGAAGTGTTGCCCAATTCTAAAATTGAAAATAAAGCCAATTAAGAACATTAAGCTAAATTGTTATAATTTTAGCCTTTGACACAAGTATCTAGACAGTTCAGCTGTCTTCAATCATGGCTCCACTGAGGTTAGATTAAATTGCTTTTCTTCTTCCTCTTTCTACT
Source organism: Castor canadensis (assembly GCF_047511655.1). Lineage (NCBI taxonomy): Eukaryota > Metazoa > Chordata > Mammalia > Rodentia > Castoridae > Castor > Castor canadensis. Next base: position 90,059,472 of record NC_133394.1, read on the forward strand.
CTTCCTCCCCCCCTCCCCCGTGCCTTCCTCCCTGTGGTCTGTTTTTCTGCTCCTCCTCTTGCTCAGCTGTCTCCATCATTCTCCCCTGCAGCTGTATCTCCTCCATGCATGACGAAGGTGGCTAGTATCTCTGGGATCTCTTGCCTTAGTTTAGCATCCCAGGAAAAAGCAAACATGTCTATCTCCACACCTGTATTTTATTCTCCATGAAGGACAACTTTGGGATTGACTAGACTTGAGTCTTAGGCTGGGGTACAGTGATTGGCAGCCCTCTCTAACCCCACATGGTAGGGGGAGTAATGATATCCTAAAAGAAGGGATGCTGGGAAGATAAAAACAACATATGTCTGTCATGAATATTTTCCTAGGGAATTTTATTAAGAACTAAAGGAGAGGATGCTTTTAATATGAAGCAACTTCCTGCCTCTTGAATGGATGCTTTTTGGTTGGAGCTAACTAATGACCATTTGAACTATTTCACTTAGATCATAAACTTTGAAAAGATGGACTGCACTTTTTCTTTGAGACAAAAGTATTAGTAAGGTAAGGACAGTAATAAGAGAAGCCCAATGGCAACCTGACACATCTATCTGTTCAACAAAGCAAAAGACTAAAAACAATTTTTTGTTGTTTGTTTTGGCTTCCAGCCAAATAAGAACTCTAGAAATTTGTTTGCAGATGAACCGTTTCAATGCTGGAGAGGAAATGTGCAGCCTGGTAACTACCACAGGATGCAGATTTCCAGCTCATGGAGAAAAAGCTGCAGGCAATATGCTCATCTTCCTGTGCATATGGGAAAACGCAGGAGGCCGTCACTCACGTGACTGCTGAGGGATCCAAAGTGCTGGTACTTTTGCAGTCTTGGGTCTTGGAGGAGGAAGTGGGCTCTCAGTGTTGATGTGGAGCATTTCTTGATTTGCCCCGTTCCCTGTGTTTGAAAGCTGTCTTCTGAAAAAGAAGTAACAATCAGAATTTAAGAAAAAAAACCTTTTCTTATCTGTTGCTACCTTAAGGCACTTTACTTTTATACCCTTTCATATTGGCATGAAATGCCTTAGAAAGCAGTAATTCTTATTAATAAAAGAGAATGACTGTGACAAGTATTCTATTCAGATGCTTAATAATGTAGGATCAGAGACTTTAATGCTGATAGAAAACAGAGCATAGAAAGTATGAAATTGGTTTCTTTTTTGGTCACAATTTCTTAATTTTAGGGGCTGGACATTAAGGAGAAGAAATAGTGAAATTTTCTACTGCTTTGATTATAAATATGTATGATTAATAAGAAAAACACTAAAGGAAATGAAAACAACCTCATATCCTGTACTTCCTGACATCCTCTTTTGATTTTTGTGACATTTCCTGTCATTATTTTTCAGAGTATTTATTTTTAAGGAAGTTTCTTTAGTAAGAAGAGAGACAGTACTCTGACCTCCCCCTTCACACACACAGACACACACACTCAGAGATTTAGAAATTTCTTTTGAAGATTCCACACTTACACACATTGGCCCGTGGCCTTTATCTCTAGGTGAATACTAAGATTGGGGAGCAGTGGAAAGAAACCCTACTAAATAGAACACTAAAGAGAAGGGAAGAGCACCATGTCTTAGATCTCTGCATTATTCACAGTGAAGGAGCTATGACAATAAACACGTCATGGTCATCATTAGTTTTTGTTACTAGCTACCATTTTTGTGCTAATGCTGGGTATTATCACTGTGCTAAGTGCTTTACACATTTAGCATCTTGCAAAATGCATCTTGCAAGTTTGTCATGTGCCCATAATTCTTAATGTTGGAGTTTCTGCTATGGGTTACAGTTATGATCATGACCCATTAGTAAGTAATGAAATTAATTTAAGAGTAGAGATAAATTTAGTGCTGGCAAAGTGAATTTTATAACCCCCATTTTATAGATGAAGAACATCAGACCTGAGGAGGCTAACAATAACTTTTATTAGAAAAGGGATACACTTTCAATAGGCTGAAAACAGGTCACCTCTAGGGTGAGAACCAGGATGTCAGGTTTTGGAGTTGGAATATTTATTGGGAAACTCTTAGCCCCAGGTCCATTTGTCTTTCATTCTTAATTCCAAAGTCAGTGTCCAAAGGGGTTTCTCAATGTATCCCTTCTGAGTATACACTACTTTGGGTCTTTGTCTTGTTAAACTAAAGAGATTACCTGTGTATGGAGTTTCATATTTTAAAAATGCAAAATAATGATAATTTGTATAGTACTTTACAGTTTACATGAGAGCTTTTCTAGATACCATGTGACCCTCAGACACCATAGAATTTATATGTGTGGGCTGTGTATGATACGGGCTGTAAGAGTGCTCACAGCTGATAATGAATAGTTATCAACAAGAAAGCCAACATATTTTGACCACAAGCCAAAAGTATGGACGTGGTTCCATAATCTGCCTTTTCCAGCTCTTAAGGAAGTAGCACAGTTACTGAATGATCAAGCAGATGCATTTAGTAGGCTCTAAAAAAGTTAAGCGTAAAAAACAATCAATAAATCAACTCTGGAAATATCTATACCTTAGATATCATGGTGTTTCTTAAACACTTCATGTCACTTCAGAAAGATCAAGTATCAGCATTCATATAATTCACTTGTTGTTCATTTTCTTAGAAAAAAATGTGCACAAACTCATCCTAACAGAACCCCTTCCAGTTCATGTTGGTTACCATTTTCTGATTTGATAAGACCTTAATTATCCTCAAATGCTTCCTTGCAAGTTTGTCACATTGCCATCAGAGTTTCTGTGGGTTAAGGAAGTATTTTTGGTGGTCCCAACCATCCATGAAATCAATTTAGTAAATATGTACTTTCTTTAAAAAAAAAAAAAAGGAAACGGAATGGAATGGAATAGAAATTGTCAGATGTATTATAGATAGGAAAGGTATGTTCATGAAATTTTTGTTTTACTGTTTCTGTGTCTACTATGATAATGTGGATTATATAAAAAAAACTTTGAGAGGTACTCAAGCCATTAGGTTATGGCATTTCAATGAAAATATAGTTTTCTTGTGTTTGTTTATTTTGTTTTTTAAGACATGGGGTCTCACTATATTGCCCAGGGTGGCCTCAAACTCCTGGGATCAAACAATTATCCTGCCTCAGCCTCCCATGTACGTGGGACTGTAGGTGTGTGCCACTGCATCTGCCTTTAAAATGTAGTTTTAGGCTAGAAATCTCAGGGCACAGGACTTTTTGTTATATGTGGAGATGCAGTAGAGTCACTAAGGAGGACAAGGAGGGGATGTCCAAAGTACAAAGGAGGACAAAGGAGCAAAACTGTCTAATCCAGTTATGCTTAGTGATGGTTCTGTTTTTTTTTCTTTTTTGATTCTGGGGATTGAACCCAGGGTCTCATGTACGCTAAGCACATGCTCTACCTCTGAACTATACCTGCAGCCAGGTTCCCTTGTTCGATACTGGCTAATTATGCCTGCGTGTACCACTGCTAAGGAGAAGGACAAAAGAGGGAAGAACAGAGAAAAGACAGGGAAAGCAAGAGGGAGAAGTGTCAGAGGGAAGACAGTGTTAGAGCAAAACTGAAATTCATATGTAAAAAAGAAGTAAATAGAAGACAGAGAAAAACTGAGATGTATGATATGAGGATTGCAGATAGACTTATTTTACATTAAAAGGACACCTTCAATTAGTGCTATAGGCTGGACTTGAATGGCTTAAATAATAAATACATATGTTGATTGATCCACTGACTTGACTATATCACAAGGACTAAAGTAATGACACAACAATGCACAGCATTGGCCTCAATTTTGTTCCTCTTGTGATTATAGGATGGCAATGGATAAGTTATGGGATGACTGTGACAGCAGTTCCTTATTTTCAGCCAAGGAGAGAAAATTGGATTCCTGTGGTTTTCTGAATGGCAAGAGATAACTTCTAGAATATTCCAGGAAATTTTTGCTTACATCCTATCAGCCAGAATTGAATCATAGGCCTGTTCCTGAGTGTGTTACTGACAGACAGATGGCATTTCCCAGACCAATTAGATTTCTCTTTGGAGCTAGAATCAGCCTTTCCCAGGTACATGGTTGTATGGGGGGAAAGAAAAATTGAAGTTCTATAAGGAACAAGGATGACATTTTGCTGAATGGGCAATTGACAAAGTTCACTGCATAGAAAACTATTTCTATATTTTGGTATACTATATCCTAGTAGTTCTACTGGATTTGATACTGAAAATTTTCATCATTAAAACATCAGAAACTTATGTCATTTTTCTTCTCATAGAAGAATGCCTTTGGAGGTATTTAAATAAAAGGAAAGAAATCAACTATACAATTCTTCTATTTTCTATATACTTTACCACCAAAAGAAATCTCAATTTTTTTCCCCAAAAATAATATGCTGTATTCACTCTCTCAAAGACAATACAAAATGATTGACCTCTGTTGGAACAGATGTCCTAAGTGAGAACCACAGCCATGGTGTAGGGCTTTACTCCTCTCGCTTGGATTCCTCCCCCATTCAGAAGCTGTGCTTCAGCGTTATCCTCCTGCACATGTGGACTTGCCAACTTTCTGCATCATGACACAAAGACATTGCTCGTTAGGATCATTCTAGCCTGAAGAAAGGCAAGTGCCAAACCAGCCAGGCTTAGATAAAATGCACACTGTTTGCTGAATGGCCGCCGTGTTTTGAGGGTTCCCTTTATGAAAGGCTAGCATAAAGTCAGCAGCCCACAGTTGCTTAAATCTGTGCTTTGGTTTCACTGCCATCACCCACCACTTCCCCACCCAGGAGAATTATAGCTAAGTGGTGTTTTAACTATGTCCCCAGGGGAGTGTTGAGTAAGAAAACACACTGGGTCATCCATAAATCATTTCTGGAAAAAGGAACATTTCAGGAAAATTAAACAAAGTGTAGAAAAGCCTTAGCTTGCAGTCTGTTGTTGTGGAGTTTGACTGATGGCTTTCCTCTCCACTTAGACAAACACCAAACAGGAAGCCCTGAACAGGAAATAAAAAAATTCTGTCCACAGCCACAGATGAGTATAGCAAATGATTGTGGTTACTGTTACTGCACTGCCCATTTAAGCAAATTTAATGCAGCTAGATCTTTAACCCTTTACACTTGATCTGGCTGTTTTCATTAGTTCTACAGTGATGACCTGATAACTCTAAAAATCCCACAAGCATAGGACACAAGTTTTCAAAAAATTTTTAAAGCTCAGCTGAATCCTCAAATAGTTTAACTACTGTCCCTTCTTCCTGACTATAATGGCCAGGTAAATTGCTCACCTTGGGATCCTTCTTGATGGTAGGGTGTATGGGCAAACAGAGTTCATAGCTCGTTCACTGGCATTTGTAAATACCCTCTGGAGTTTGACAACCATACTTTTCCTATGTGGACCTTGGGATTTCAGATTTGGCAAACTTTGTTATGGTCTTTCTCTTTCACTTTTCCTTTGCTGCACAATTCCAACACTACGACGTCTACTGATTGCTACTGTCACACCATCCTACAACAATGCCAGCCCAAATTTATTAGCTGAGCTCACTGCTGGATGCCTCAATGGCAACAAATTGAAAATATTATAGGATTTTCCCCATGAGCCCATACTGAACAAAAGCACATTGCCACTTTAAAAACAAACAAACAAAAAACATTTTTATGCCCCAAGAGAAACTAGGCAGAATTCTGAAAACAATTTTTATCTGGGAACAGAAAGAATCAATCAGGTCAAATGCTGAGTTTTCTTTCTTTAGATGCCTTTTGGAGGCCATTTCTCTCTGATGAATGATTCAGGCCATTTACCTTAAATAAGTCACTGTGCTCTCTCAATTTCTATTCTATACATCCTAAAATCAACATGCTAGGATGAATAAATTCTTTTACTGGTGGGGATTCAGTGAGCATTGATATATTTGATTAAATAATTTCTTTTATATGATGTTTCAAAAATAATTTAACATTTAAAAATTTCCTTAGGACACTAAATAGCATTTTAAGGAAAGCCTAGGGCACTGATTTTCATTATCTTCTTAGAATTGTTCTATGTGATTATGAATATACCCAATATACAACAATATATAAAATATATATAATAATATTGTATTTTTTTCTTCATGAAGGTTGAAGATGTCAACTAGACATTGACTAGGTTTCACAAATCTATGCATGAAAGAACAAACTAGCATGATTCTGTAACAATGCTTTGCATAACAGGTATTAAATTAGTATTTCTTGATTCCTGGCAATTTAACAATTATCATTTTGGTAATTATATAGACTATAAGTAGTGTGAGACCTAACGAGATAAGTCATTTCATAGTGATACATTGTATATTTTATATAACTGTATCATGTTTAGAATAGTGTTTACGTTACCTTTGTGCTATGCTAGGGTGAGCTCTCTCATTCCTAGGATCCTTCACAGAGTCTCCTTGTTTAATTATATATGTGTATGTCTTTGTAGAGGATTACTAGAGTGCTATTTTCCTTCCATTATGCAGAAGTCACCAGATATTAGATGAGTAAAAATCATAATATTCCTTCCCAGGAATATTCCAAACTATACAAACAAAAAACCAAAGAAGCTTTGCCCCATTTGATCTTAACCAAATAGGTTAGACTTATTTCCCCTCTGAGATCCAGGCCCTTATGTTTTGGTTCTAAATCAGGTGAGGTCCTTTTTGTTCTATCAGGAGGTAAAAGGCTATCCTTACCCCTGCTGGTATCCTTCTTAATAATTCTTGCCGACTTGCCTTATCAGTTCACTAACCACCTTCAGATGGTCATTGCCTGCTTCATATTTCTGACTTCTGACTTCCAGAAACCTATGGAGCCGCTCAAGTACATCCAGCCAGGTCATTCCCCGTACACCCATCTTCATCGTCATCACAATGGTAACATCTCACCTGTATTACCAGGGCAGCTAAGCAAGATGCTTTGTGTGCATTATCTCATTTAAACTGCATAACAACTCTCTGAGGCAAATGCTGTTCAGCTTCTCTGGTTATTAAGAAAGCATATTGCACATGAGTGGTAAAAGCTTGACTTGAACACAGGCAGTTTTTACCTTCTCCCAACTCCCACCCAAATGCAGAATGAATACAAGCTATTCGGGTAAGAGCCAGGTTCCCTAACCATATGGTGAGTACTGCTTCCAGTGTGGAAGAGGTTGTATGGCCAGCTGCATAGGAAGATGCTGTCTTCTGATGATTTTCTCGTAGTTTTTGTGGCAAGAAGCTTTATTCATTTCCTTTGTATTCAAAATTAGCTTTCTTTTTTTTATCCACACAAAATGCCAAAGACAGCCCAGATTGCATTTATTATGGGCTGTTGTGGTTCTTGTCACTTGTTTACAAGATGGGTTTTGGTGTGGCTTTAACTACTTTTAGGCGGCGTCATCTAAAGAAAAATCAAGCGCCACAAATAGAGTTTTAGAAATGACAAACATTGCAACACAATCTTTATTTTCCAATTGCTGTTAATTAGAAACCTGAACAGCAAGAGATAAAAAAAAATCCCAAATCTTTAGAAATGCCCACAACTACCTATAAACAAGAGCCAAACACACTCACTCAAGGGTCAAGCCCTTTACCACAGAGCTACACTCAGCCTACAAAACAGGTATTATTAAAAAGTCTTGGAAAGTGCTTTATATCTGTATGCAGCCTACAAAAACCTAATCACACACAAACATGAATGGAAGATGTGAGTAGCAAATCCAAGGCCTGCTTTTGTTCTTTACTCTATAAATCAGAAGAATAAAAAAGACTAGTGTAGATTCAGTTAATAATTTCGTGATGGTCTTTAAAAGGTGGCCTTTTGAGGTATACACCTTAGGCAGTCTAAGGAGTGAAACACAAAGTAATTAAAGGTTCCTCTGAGGAGCTATTTGGCCTCACGGCGAAAATCTGAGATTTGTGGTTGACAGACCCTCTTACTTGATGAGAATAATAAGAAACAAAGTGAAAGTTTTAGTTTGTCAGAAATGAAAGACCTAATTCCCAAAGTGGAAGTGTTGCTGTGAGTTCTGAGTGACTGAAACAGGAAGGAAGAATGAGCAATGCCCTCTCTCTATTGCATTTGGTCTGCTAGGAAACCACGAGATGGGGCATGTGATAAACCCAGTCTGCTCCTGTCTCATATTCTCCTCTTGGGATCTTGAAACATACTGGGTTATTCTCATAGGAGCAAATTGTCTGATTCCGAAAAATGATCACCCAAGGTTCCAGATAATAGGAATCTGTTCTGTTCTATACACAGATGTACTATGACCATCTGGAGCACAGTAGGTGCTCAGTGAATGTTTGTTGAATGAGTGAATGCACTCCACAGAACCCAATTATTTGATAGTAGCCTGAGAAATATTTGGAAGTTTTGTTCTTCTCCTAAACAATGATGGCAAGAAAGAAGGAGGAGGAGAAAGAAGAGGAAATGAAGGAGGCAACTGATTTATTTTGTTCATATCCAATTTGTGTTGTGGCTTTCTTGCAGAAAAGATGCCAGAAGATTGGAGTTAAGTGATACTGTGTGTTTGTGTATGTGAGTGCATATGTGTGTGTGACTGTTCTAACTGATGTAGGCATATCAAATCACGTAGCTCGACATCCATGTCCGTGGTTGACTTTACCTAACTCTTCATCAACTCGCTGATTTTCCCACTTCTGATTCAGCAGTAATTCCTTGGAATTATGAGAAGTAGGATTAGCTCATAAACAAAACAGCCCATCCCTGCTTAATACCAAAATTTAGTGATTTTAAGAGACAGGTAATCTGGGAAGACCACGCCCCATTCCAGAAATCTGAGGACATCTAAATTGGTACTTGCTGGCCATGTAAACAAATTCAAATTACCTTCCAGCAAAAACCTCAAATTACTTGTTTGCGATGGGTTTTGGCTAGAGGACGTGAATCCAGATCAAAATCAAAAGCCACAGGAATACTGAAATAGCTGAAACAGAGACACGGTCATTACAGGAAGCTGAAGAGGGTTCAAAGGAGGTTAAAAAAAGAAAAGAAAAGCTGGTGGCATCGCCCATCCCCACTGGAAATGTTGATGACATCTTCTGAAGAGGAAAGGGAAGGAGTTAGAAGGGCTAAACAAGCAGCCTAGCCATCGACAAAACAGGAAACAGGAGTGCTGATGAAAGTGAACTATAAATTGGGAAGAGTGTAAAGCATCAAAGCCACAGGGCTGTTGGAGATACTCACTGAGGACAAAGTAAACGCAGTGAGGGACCAAGGATGAACTACGGCAATCTCAGGTTCCCTACTGAAATCAGCCAGAAGTAGTCCTATTGTAATGGTCTTAGGGCTATTCCACTGTACTAGAAGTGCATTGGATCAAATAGTGCTTAAATAAATGGGCCTTCTAATTTTTGAGGATTCTATTGTTGGTATAGATATCTCATAATAGTGTTGGTTAATAATAACAGGTAACATTTAGTATACCATCCACAACCCTTTATGGGCTATATAATTTAATCTTGGAAGGGTGGAATAGTCACAGAATATGAACTTACCCCTCTTCAATCTTCAGCCGATGTTTCGTCTTGAGCCCATCTCGCCTCCCAGGTTATAGTGCTGTTTGATTAATACATGATATTCTATTCAAAATACTTCCAGCATATTTCTACTTAAACTTAGTCTATTTATCGGAATTGTTATTTTCCTTTGTCAGCTTTAACGGGAGAGAAATTGGGCAACAAAATGCTCAAAAGTAAGGAACAACCCAAGTAACTGAAAAGAGCTAAGAAGCCTAGAATTGGCAGCAGACTAAAAGTGGGTAGGTTACTATAGATTGATGAGCTCAACTCGCTCAGTAGAGTGAGTAAACTGCTAGCCCCGAAGTAAGTCTTGCTGAAAGTATCTTAGCAAGTCAGTGACAAAATCCTTTGACCAGATTGGGGATGACCAGGAAACTATTTTTCTTATTTAATAGGATGACAATATTTGGGGAGGGATTACTGCATCAATAATCTAATTTAACAATTACTGTTATTATTGATAAACTAACAGCAACTTGGTGTAGTTAAGTGATCTGTTTACAGTCACATAACATATTCTATATTTAAAATTTCTCCAAATCTTATTTTGTGCAGGAATTGTTCTATTAGCCAGTAAGGCCCATTTTGGATCAAACATAGGCTTATATCACTTAGATGTCAGTTTTTGTTGTTATTATTTGTTTTGCTTTGTTTTTTTAATGCTGAGGATCAAACCCAGAGCCTCTTGCATGTTAGGCAAGCACTCCACCACTGAACTACATCCCCAGCTACATGCAGTTGTTTTTAAAGAAATAAAAGCTTGCTTCAGAATCCACAGCTTATGTTTCTTCTTATTTGGCTGCCATCTCAGGATTGTGGCATGCATGGGACATTTTGCAAGCAGCCAGGATGGCTTTGGACATTCCACTGCTCTTTCTTAACTCAGTTGGTCTGCTGTGTTCCCTAGGTTAGGGAATGAGCCCCCCAGGCACTGATACTCAGAGTTACTTAAGGTCTGAAGAAGGCAAATTTTAAATGCATAGAAAGCTCACAAATACTCCTTTGAAGAAGGTCAACACAAAACACAAAAAGGAGTTCACTCAGTGCTCAGTCATGTTGTGAGAGATCTGAGGACAAACGAAGGAAGATGCGTATGCTGTAGCATATGTGTAAGGACACTTTTCTTTGTTGAAGAAAATTCAGGGATGCCATATTTTATGCTAATGTTCACATCAGTGTGCTTTCTAAGAAATGCTTCTGAGCACACTTGCTAGGTGGGGACTCTACCACTTGAGCCACTCCAGCAACCCTTTTTTATGTTTTATGTTTTTGGTGTAGGGTCTCTATTTGCCTGGGATGGCCTCAAAACATGATCCTCCTGATCTCTGCCTCCCAAATAGCTAGGATTATAGATGTGAGCCAATGTGTACCACCTTAACTTTTTTCCTTAATGTTTCCTATGGAAGAGATTCCTGGTTCCGTCATATCCATTTTCCTCTTCTTTAACAGAAGATTTTCAGCTAGGCACAGTGTCTCTCAAGTCAAAACCCCCATTTCTTAGCCTCCCTTATGATTAAGGGTGGCCATATGACTAGCTTGTCAAAGACATGAAAGCATAATTTCTAGGTGGAATGCCTAAAAAGGCTACTTAAAGGTATTCTCAGCTGGGAGTGATACTTTGTCTTTTTCTTCCCGCAATGCCAATGTGATAACTGTAGCATTAGAAGCTAGAGATGGCAGTAATAACAAAAGCCACATGTTACGATAATGGGGAAAAAGATAGCCTGGGCCCTAGCTGGATTACCTCTCTCCAGATTCCTATGCGAGAGAAGCAAACAAACAGATACCCAAACTTCTAGCTAGCTTTAGAAAATGATAGTTTATGTTTTTCTTTTGTGTGCAGCAAAACCTAATCCCAATAAAAAAATACAGTTGTTCATAAACTCCTCCACCCCTAGTCCTAAGGTTGGATTTCAGAGCCTGAACACTTAAAAACTGATAACCAACGTAATACAGGAGTATATTTGAAAACCACAGGTTTGGTTATTATCTGTCAGTTAAAAAAACTATAAAGAAAAATTTAAGCTAATTTTTATTTTAAGCTATGGAATTCTTGATTTTGCTGAAGAGAGAGAGAGAGAGAGAGAGAGAGAGAGAGAGAGAGAGAGAAGTAGTCCAAAGTTTCTTTAGTTACTGAATATATATATTCTCTGACTCTGTCTCTCTGTCTTTCTGTCACTCTGTCTCTCTGTCTCTTTGTCTCCCTCTCTCTCTCTCTCTCCCTCTCTCCCTCCCTAAGTAATATCCAACAATGGTATGTTTCATATTGTTTAAAAAACTATTTTCTAAGTATTTATATAATCCTTTAAGTTTGTAAAGTATGGCCAAGTAATTAACTCATATGATTCTCATAATAAGAAGGCAACAGAACTATTTCCTTTTCTACCAAGTAAAAACTGGGTTTTCATTCTCATTTTATCACTTTGAGGTACATGGACTATTATTGCTAATATACATAAACTGGAATCATGGAGTGACCTCGTCATCTGATCCAAGGCCTTGTGTACAAGTTGGCATTCAATAATTTCTTGTTTGCTGCCTGGATGAGTGCCAGGGTGATTGAGTGAATAAGGAAAAGGAAAGTTAAAGGAAGTATCAGAGTCAGAACTTTGGAATTAAAATTAGGGTTTCTTTACTCCTATTTTTATTCCTTTTCCATTATACCACATAGCCTCTCCCTAGAAAATCATTCTCCAACTTCCTGAGTTGTCCTTTTGGGTGCATTGTCAGTAAAAGGCGGTTTTCAGAAGGTCACCTATAGTGAACTTCAGCTGATACCCCAGGAAAACACTGCTCACTCCACAAAAGGTTTGCTTTTGCTGGCAGCTCTCCCAATCCTCACATTTTAACACTGCGCCAACGGCTATTGTCTTTGACAAGTGACTGTGCTGGCGACATAGGACTCCTTTAAACAAAGTCCTTCACACAGAGAGCCAGCAAGGAGGTCTTTTTCTAGCTTAGCTTGATACCATCCCTCAGCTAGAATATGTGTTTCACTTGGAAAAAGGCTTCAGGAGGATTTTGCTGTGGTAATTGTGGTTTAACAGCAATTTAAAGGTTTAAACTAGGAAATACAAGAACTATCACGAACCCTAAAATTTAGAACATTTTCTTTCCAGTGAAAGAGCTGAGAAATGAGCAAAGATTCTAACAGCCAAAATCATTGCCTTGATTTACCCTAAGTATGTATCTCAAGTGATGGACATCTTTTTGGTAGCCTGCTGAGGTGAATATTAAAGAATGTCTCTTAAGTCATCTGACTTGTTCACACATAAGGCAGAGAGTCTAGATTCTTTACTTGTTAGTAAGCTAGTAGGTGAAATTCTACTCCTACTGTTTGCTAGCCATAAGACTTAGGAAAAATTAATTATCACTTCTGAACCTCAATTTATATAGTGTATATTAATTGTACAAAACAGTGGATTTCATTATGATATCTTCCTGCATGTACAAAGGTACTTTGATCCCATTTACCCTCCTTATTATCCGCACTTATCCCCCCTTCCTCCTGCTGGTACCCTTCCTATTTCTTGATAGTTCCCCTTCTATTTTCACGTCTTTTTTAAGATGCTATATATGAGAGGAAACGCTCAATTTGCGTCTTTCTGAGCTCAGGGTATTTTGCGTAACATGATCCTCCAACCTCAGCCTCCCTTGTGCTTGGATTACAGACATGTCCCATCATATCCAGATTCTCTGGGTTTCTTAATGTAGTCATTTATAGCTATAAACTTCCCCCCTCAGATTTCTTTGACAATCCATTGATCTAAATCTCAATTTTAATATATACTCCTGTCCTGCTAAGTGTTTGCAAATTTAGATGAGAAATTGTAAGGTACACCTTCGAAGTCACTCAATTTCATGTTTCATTACTTCTGGCTATGATGTCGGCTCTATTTTCAGAACCTCTTGTCACATTCTATGAACAGAAACACTAAGACATCCAATATAACCTTTATCAGAATATTCTGACTTCTTTTAGTACACAAAAGTTTTGAATCCCTATAGCATGTAAAATTTACCAAAATATCTATGAGGACTTAGAAGACACTTGGCTTAGTTGACTTCACCTGTATTGACTCTGGTTCTTTGGAGTACTTTTTGTCCCATGTTCTGCAACAAGAGTGAGAGCACTGAGTGGAGATATTTTGGTGCCTATCATGTCTCATAATCTTGGCCCAGAAGTCCTTATTTATGTTTTTTTATAGCTTGCCTGAGAAAGTATTTTTTAACTTTTAAATTTTCTTAAAATCGATGCATAAAAATTATACATATTTGTGGGGTATCATGTGAAGTTTTGACATGTGTATATATTGTGTGATATTCAAATTAGAGTAAATCTTTTCTTCTAGCTTTTTTTGAAATATGAAATATATTAACATTATTTATAGCCACTATGCTCTACAGTGGAACACCAGAATTTCTTTCTTCTATCTAACTGCAACTTAGTATCTATTGATAAATTTTTCCCTATCCTCCCTCCTGTCTACGCTTCCTAGATTTGGGTAACCACTATCTACTCTCAACTTCTCTGAGATGATCTTTTTAGATTTCACATATAAGTGAGATTATACGGTACTTGTCTGTACCTGGCTTATTTCATTTAATAAAATGACTACCAGTTCCATCCAGGTTGTCACAAATGACAAATTTCATCTTTTTCTGAATGGCATATCGTTATATGTATTGTCACAATGTATTCGTTTATTCATCAGTTGTTGGACATTTAGTTTGTTTCCATGTGTGGGCTATTGTGACTAGTGCTGCAATGAACATGGGAGTGCAGATGTCTCTTTGGCATGATAACTTTATTTCCTTTGGCTATATACCCAGGAGTGAGAGTGCTAGATCACATGGAAGTTATATTTTTAATTCTTAGAGTAAATGCTGTACTGTTTTCCATAATGACTGTACTCATTTATACTTCCCTCAACTGAAGGGTTTTCCTTTTCTCCACATACTCACTAGCACTTGTTAATTTTTGATCAGCAAGTATTTGTAAAGCACCAACTATGTTCCATGCACTACCTAGGTGCTGAGAATACAGCAATGAACAAAACATATAGAAGTCCTGTTTGGAGACTGGAAGTGTAGCTCAGTGGCAGGACACTTACCTAGCATACATGAGGCCCTGAGATCAGTCTTTGCACTGGAAAAATTAAAAAATGAAACCCTGTCTGTTAATAAGGAGAAACAGAAACAAACCAAATATTCATGGTCTGTTGACAAATAATATGCATGATGAAGAAAAATAATGGAGAAAGGGAGATACAGAGTATTAGGGGAAGACTTAGTAATTATAGTGGTTGGAAAAATCTCAAAAGAAGATGAAACAGTGGAGACCTGAAGGAGATAGGAAATGAGCCATTGCAGAATTCACAGGAAGATCAGAATTCGTGGAAAGTACATAGAATGTAAGGTAAGAAAGTACCTGGCATATTCACAGGACAGCAAGAAGCCCAGTGTAGTTAAACTAGAGTCCACCAAGGAGATGGGTAAAGAGATGGGAGGGGCAGATTGTGGACACCCATTATAAGGACTTTGTCTTATTGTGAGTGAAACAGAAGGCTTTGTGGGTTGGAGTAGAGAAGTGACATGATCTGGCTTAAGTTTTAATAAGAGCACTTTAATTATTGTGTTGTGAAATAACCTGAAAAGCAACGAGATCAGTAAGGAGATTATTGCAATAACCCAGTGAGACATTATGCCAATATTTGTTGATAGATTGGATGTGGTAGAGAGAAATAAAAAATGACTCCAATTTTCTTCTTCTTCTTTTTTGTTTTTTGGCATAGGAAAGTAAAAAGATGGTGCCCATCTTTTTAAACTTATGTGCTAAAGACTATAGGAAGACAAGTTTTGGGGAAGATCTGTAGTTTGATATTAGACCTACTAAATTTCAGATTATTATTAGATATCCCAATAGAGATGTCATATAATGGGCAATTGGATATCAAGTCAGGATATAGGGGAGCTATCCAGGCTGGAGATATAAATCTGATGTTGAAAGGAGAAAAGACAGATACATGTGACATGTATTGTAGGGAGGCAAGCAGGTGGGTAAAACATGGTATAGGGAGCTTGTGGAAGTTCTCTTCTCAGTTCCTTCAGTTTCCCAGTGTATTCAGAAGCAAGGTTATCCAGTGAGTGTTCCTACTTAAGGTTCAGAAAGAACAGCAAGGGCTGGAGATGTAGTTCAGTGGTTGAGCACTTGCTTGGCATGCACAAGGGCCTGGGTTTGATCCTTAGCACCACAGGAAAACAGTGGGAATGGCAACTGCCTGACTGTACAGTAAGAGTAGTTCCTGATCGCAGCACCAGAGTCTTCTGTTCCCAGATTCTGCAAGTGCACAGCCCATTTTCTCAGTGCCCTCTCTTTATGCCTAGGTACCGTTCCAAGCCTTAGTTTTTCTTACCTCTATCCTTAACCAGTATGCTGACTATACAACATGGCTCTTGCTAAACAGAGAATTTAGACTCATGACTTAGCAAACCTGCCCCTTGAAACCATCTGAGGGGCAAGTGCCTGAATAGATGAAGAGGAAACCATTGAGTTCAACATCTTCAAATCCCCTCAAGTGAGAAGATGACTAGTTATGGGAGGCATTGGCTAACCTGAGGCCTGGCATAGTGCATCAGAAGTCAAGAAACCACTGGAGAAACGCACACAATGAGGCTACTGAGGAATGACATGGGCTAATTGACTCACAACCTCTGAGTAACTCAAAGAGACTTGGGTGTTCAGTCTTCATAACATGTTGCTTAAGCAGTACGGTTTATCTGTTCATAACTTTAAAAAGATTAGAGACTTTGACTCATAATTCCATTTCTTGACATGAATCCTAGGGAAGTAATTTTGTGACAATATGTTTAATATATTCACATGTTCATCACAATGTCATTTATAATAGAAAATTGGAAACAATTTAAGTGTTCTAAGAAGGGAAAAAGTTAAATAGTCATATAACTATAGGATAAAATGTTTACAACAATGCTTAATAACATGGAAAGTGACTAAAATATACTATTAGGTAAAAATGAATATAAAATTTTATATAATATGATCCTACTTTAATGCTATCAAGTGTGCAGAGAACACAGAATGAAAAGAGATATCCCTAATAACTGTATGTCAGTGGTAGACTTGACGTTTTTTTCCTATGTCAAATCTTTTTGTTTTCCAAATTTTCCACTGGGAGAAAATATTACTTTTATATGATCATTTTTAGTTTTTAAATTGATAATATTAGACAATTCCTAAGTTATTCCTACTCACCCTTGGGTTGATCTGCCTACTGATTGATTCCTCTGCTTGTGTCAGTTGTAGACTCTATGAGATCGACCAAATATTTTCTACCTTTTTCCTAGATCAAGTAGCAAAACCTGAGTGATTAGGCAAAAGGTGACAGGATGTTAAATAAAAGCTGAGCTGGTGGACAGCCTGCATCACTTGTCTGATAGATGGGGCAGTGATCTCCTTGGAGCCCTGGAGCTGTTCATCAGACTAGGATTTCACCCGTTTGGGTTGGCAATGGGCCCTATTGCTCCCAGAATACCTAGAGCTCATCATTAGTGTCTTTGTGCCTGGATTATTTATTCACTCCTACTCTTGAATTCTTTGCAGCAGAATCATTTCCTGTTTAAATCTCTTCAACTTCTTTTCTCTTTGGCCCTGAATTAACTCAGCATTATCTCTGTTCTACAGTGCATGAAATACTCTTCACAAAGGTAATCCATTAGTCATGTGCTAGATTGTCATACAAAAGAGGCAAAACAATTGATACCTACAGTTTGTCCCTCTGATTTGGGAGTAACCAATAGTCACCACAGACGGTGCACCTTATTGGATCAGTACAGGCAATTTCTGAATTGCTAAATCTAGCCAAGTTTTATTTGGGAGGCTGGCTTTAATATCCTTCTGCTTCTTGAAGATTGGGAAACCACCCAGGCCTCCCAGCTCTTGGCAAGCAATAGATTGACTTCATGTTGTTACTCAGCATTTTGCTTCTTACTGAAATGCCTGGCTCTGCAAACTGGTTTATAAAGTCTGAAGATTCCCCTGGGTGTGCCCAGAAACATAGTAGCTTCAGGAGGAGAGGATTGAAAAGGACAGAATGAGAACAGAGGACTTTACAGTTCTAATCAGCTTGGATCAAGCATATGTCAACAGCCTAGGCTCTTGTTGGTACTTAAAGCCCATCTCCCTTCTGGTTGCAATCCCACCTACTTGTCTACAGCAGCTGAAGTGTGCCTTACCAAGTCTAATGTAACTTCATCTGTTTCTTATAATACAGTCTATTATGTCTTACAAGATTTCCTTGTATCGTATTTATTTGTGTCTATCTTACATATGTGTGTTGTCCTACTATAGTAAGTGTCCTGAAAAATTAGAGGGATTGGTTTAGTTTTCATCCCTCTCCTTTAACATATACCTTCCACTTATTAAATAAAAATGCCCGAATGGAATGGAATCAAATCTTGATCTCAGGAAATAATTTGATTTTGAATAGATCTGAGAATGCTGAGACTACTAATATAAAGACGTTGAAAACAGTATTAATGAAGAAAAGCAAATTCTTTTTTGTTTTGTTTTGTCAGTACTGGTATTTGAACTCATGGCCTTGTGCTTACTAGGCAGGCAATCTGCCACTTGAGCCAAGTCTCCAGCCTTTTTAGTATTGGTTATTTTTGAGTTAGGGTCTCACTTTATGCCCAGATAAGCCTGGACCTCAGTCTTTCTATTTGTGCTTCCCAGCATAGATAGAATGACAGGATCACACCACCATGCCTAGCCATTGGTTGAGATGGACTTTTTCCCTGGACTAGCCTCAAACCATGATCCTCCCGATCTCTGCCTCCCAAAGCAAAGTAAATTCTTGAAGTGTTAATTTCTTGGAAAGAAAGAAAATACCCATGCATCGGAGATTAAATTTTTACTGAATATAGATAAAGTAGAACTTGATGAATTAAGATGATAATGTAAGCTGGGCTTGTTGGCATGAACCTTTAATAGCAGCACTCAAGGGGCTGAGGCAAGAGGATCAAGTGTTCCAGGCCAGCCTGTCTCTAAAAAGCAAAATAAAACAAAATACAAAGATAACGTAAATCTGTATTTAGGGTTTCACACCACATTGTTGGATAAAAACAAAAAAATCCTACAGTAGCATGTTTATTATAATCTCAATATTTTTTGGTAAAAACAAACCAAACAAAAGATCACTTCTGTAAAATGTGTCCATCTATCTAGGGAAAACATTTGGAAAATTATATAAGCATTTATTTCTCCTCCAGTTGAAGTGTCCATAGAAAGAATTAGACACAGCACAGTTAGCTAACTAATTAAGGTAATTTCTATACACTACTCTTGATAATAGCTAGAACTGATTGGGAGTGAGTGTCAGCACAGTAGAAAACAAACCACTGTTTCCCAGGCTGTCATGGGCTGTGGGGAAAGTGGGCTTGCACAGTAGAGGTGATGGCGTCTGAGAGTACTGTGTACCTGGAGCAAAGCATGGGAAAGGTGGAGTTTGTCTTTGTGTGAGTTTTTTTCCTCTTTTGGTTGAGTTCAGGGCTTGGTGGGCAAGTGCTCTGCCACTGAGCTATGAAACTAGCCATGTTTCAGTAGGTTTTGATCTACCTGTCTTTTTTCTTTCCAAAAGCTGGCAATAGCCAAATACATTTATAGTTATGAAAACACATTAATTATTAAAATTATTATAGAAAACACTCTGTTCTACTGTGAGTCTAAACCTTCTCTGTCCTTATTAAAATAACTTTTAAAGTCATGGTTTTAAATTAAAATTTGATTTGCTTTTAATAGTCGATATATCATAAAGGACAAAAATCTTTCAGGCATAGCCTTTATACAATGAAGAAATTTGGCCCACTGCTATACCTCCAACCATCCCTCCCCAGTTTCAGCCAGCGTCACCTGCTTTTAAAATCATTTTGATCATTTGGGAGTTTCAAGGAATGCTCATATTTTACTAAAGTAGAGTGGGCTATGTACTAAAATATTAACTGCAATTAATTTTCAAATGACAGTATTATAGGAAGTATTTATCTCTTTATAGCTTTCCAGATTAATTTTTCCCTTTTAGGTAAAATAATTAAAGATAACTTCCAAAATCATTTTGTTGGACTCTGTGTGAGAGCAAGCCTGAATCTTATGTTGTCATCACTTTTTAATTATGCCGTTTCTCTCCTGTTCTTTAGTCTTGGTTAAGATTTCAGCTAATGTAAAAAAGTGTCCTTTTAGGATCCTTCTTCCTTATTATTCCTCAGTCAATAGCTCATGAAAAAAATACATTGAAATCATATTCTGAAAAGAAATTTCTTAATAGAATTTCCTCATGGGTTTCTGAATTTCATTTGATCCACACTAATTAAATCAAATTAATGACTTACTATCTACTCTGCTTGGTTCACTTAAGATGTTTAAAGTAATAGCACATTCATAGGTCAGACTTATCTTACTGAAGACTCCCACATGAATGTAAAATATTTATCTTACTTGGAGGGTAGGAAAAGATTGTATTTATTATATATTTTTTAAAGAAATCTTGGCAATGGAGGTTTTATATGTGGTAAATGGCTACATTTGTGTTTTGAAAATACGCATTTTGTACTACTTTCACTATGCATAAAGCCAAGCATTTCTTCAAGCCTGTTCAAGGTATGAGAATTTGGACAACAGCACCATTTATTCCAAAGTACAATGCATCAGCTTTGGAGTAGACAGACTTAGACATAGGAAAACAGCAGTTCTCCTCTTGCTATTACAGCTTTTGATTCAACTGAGTTTTACTTATTGTGCTTTCTCTCCTATAATCTCTCCTCCTTCCCTTGCTGTCATTCATCTTGTAGTTTCCTTTTACAGCAGGCTAATGTCAATTTAGGATGATAGATCTGGAGGGACCCAGAAGTCTTATCTAGTTCTCTACTAGGTTAGGTAAAATCTCTTCCTCCTTCCCTTCCTTCTATCTTTCCACAAATATTTGCTGAGTTCTACTTTGATCTAGAGACTGTTTTAGATTGCAGAAATGAATTAAGACATGAATGCTGCACTTTGGGACTGTGTACCTGGTCCCTTTAGTTGTTACTGAGAAAAAAAGTAGATCTCAAGATGGAAGCTGAAACAGTGAGTGGGCACAAGTCTGTGGCCCTCCCCACCTGCTGGCCAGGGATGCAGTGTGCCACATGTTGGCATCTTGTACTCCTTGGTGGCAAAGGAGGAAGGCATGGGATGTGGAAGTGATACAGGCTCTGTTTGGAAGCAAGAGATGGCAGCAGTGCAGCAGTGAATTGATACTGTGTCCTGGAGTAATGCAAACCTAGACATTAGATAAGGAGTTTTTCTTTCTCTCCCCAGGATCTAGTTTATTATTATTATTATTTTAATGCTATGACACTTATTGAACAAATGTCATACCTTGACACTTACTGAACAAATGTCAGAATGACAAAGCTTATGGAATTTTCAAGTATGTTGGGAGCATATCCTTAGAAGAAAATTGGGAGAGACTGATAACCAAGAGCTGGCCTTGGTTTATTTCATGAAATAATGACACATAAAATGTTATGGAGTAAACAGTCCTAGCAATGCTCTCACTGGGAGGCTGGATGGAGTAAAGCAGAAGAGGGAAGAAGGGTGGCTTTCTTAGGCTTCTCTCTGGGGTGCTCTGAGGAAGTGACCTGTCCTGCAGGCATGAGTACATACCTAGGGAAGAAGACTTTATTTCCACACCAGTGGCTGACAAAGAAGGACATGGGGTGGGCAGATAGAAGACTAGGTTTGGAGTCAATAATTAGGACATGGAGCTTCTCTGCCACAGTTTATGAATTATTGATGGCCAAGTCTAACATTTCCTGAAACTCAGCTTCCTTTTCTATAGATACTACTTTCCAAACCCTGTGGTGAGGTTCTTTTATTATAGGACTTATTTACCTTAGAGATTTACATGGATCAATATGTTCTTGTTTTCTTTCTGGTTTTGTTCAAGAAAGTGATTCTCTGGTGGGAATTGTAATTTTTGTCCTTTAGGTAGTTTTATTTCATTCATGTTTAAAAAGGTGAAAAATAAAATTCTTGCATAAACCATTTCTCAGATTTGTGGCTTAAGTGAATTTTCTCTTCTCATAAATATAATATTTCTAAATTTTTCTATTCTGTTAAAATAAAGACATAATTAGATATAATTTAAGTCTTCTTTCTCATATTTTTCCAGCATGATACATTCCTTTTTAAAAAATACATTCTTTGAAAATAAAAATACACTTTTTGTTTATTTGTTTGTTTGTTCTTCAAATGTGCTTTTGCAATGTTGTCCCAGTGGTCTCGATATCTTGGGCTCAAGTGATCCATCTGTCTCTCCCTCCCAAGTACCTGGGAAGATAGGCACACACCACCATACCCAGCTAGTGCCAAGTCCTCCCACTCAAACTGGAAACAGGTCTCATGCTTCAAGCTACTTGGGAGGCAGAGATCGGAGAACCTGGGCAA
This sequence comes from Castor canadensis, assembly GCF_047511655.1. Classification (NCBI taxonomy): domain Eukaryota; kingdom Metazoa; phylum Chordata; class Mammalia; order Rodentia; family Castoridae; genus Castor; species Castor canadensis. The sequence goes on from NC_133394.1 coordinate 90,081,516, forward strand.
AAAGCTGGACTGTATTTCCAAAACAGAAAGAGGGCTAGAGGTATGGTAGAACACCTGTCTAGCAAGTGCAAAACCCCGAGTTCAAACCCCATTACCACCAAAAAAAAAACAAACAAAAATTTTTTTTAAGTGAATGATAAATGGCTTGTTAGAAATACAGCTCTTTGTTCCCAACCTGTTCAATACCTGCCACTAGACTCCAGGCAGCTTGAGATCCTAATATCCCCTTCTACATTGTGTTTTCCCAGAAAAGATACCCTTTTTAAAAAAGAAGGATGAAACTAATACTTATTACAAAATAAATAAATGAACAAACAAACAACATAGGAAAGTATAAAGAAATTTTAACAATCATATTTTCATTAATTTGACCATCAGTGAAGTAAAATTTTTATGAGTTAATTAGTAATTTCACTAGTGTGAATTGATTACTTCAAACATGTCACTTTTTTTATTGTTGTGTGGGGGTACAAGTTTTTACATTGTATCAAATATATCATACTTGAACTCACCCGCTCCACCATTCTTCTTTACCCCTCCATCCTGGAACAGTTTCAACAAGTCTCATTTTTCCATGTACACACATGTGTACACAGTATCTGCACTGTATTCACCCTCCCATGCTCCCCACATCCTCCCCATCCCACTGGTACCAACCACTCCCCAAAAGGGACCTCTTCTGCCCTCTCCTCTATTTTTCTTCTTTCTACCTTAGTCCCCTTCTTATTGTGATTTCAACAGGTTCAAAAATTCTGTATTCATTCTTGTATAGAGAGTACATCTGCCACTTATTTTTTAACTAACAGTTTGCTTGCTTGATTTCTTACGGATTCATGAAAGGATTTTTTTTTTATAGTAAGGGTACTACACCTTTGTCAGATATTCCTTTCTTATAGTTTGTTACCTGCCTTTTCACTTTGTGATATCCTTTCTTACACAGAAGTTTCAAGTTTTAATTTTTCTTCTTCTTTTTCACTGACTATTTCTACTCTACCTGTGCTACAAAATCAGACCTAGGGGCCTAAACTTTCAAAAAGTTAAGGATGGAAAAAAAGAAAAAAAATTACCAAAACCACAGAATCTAAATATAATTGGCAGATGAACCAACAGACAATAAGGACTGTAGGTGTTTGAAACTTTGCCAAATGCAAAGTGCTGAGTATGCACTCTGGGGTTGAGACTTGCTATGCCTTAATTTTTGCTTTGTCAGTCACTAGTAAACTTTGGAAACTTGCCTAACCTGCCCGTACTCCAGTTTCTTCACCTTTAAAAGGTAGAATTTTTGTGTAGGATGTAGGATTATGTCATTCATTTTTATTTTCTTCCAATTTTTAGTACCTGGTGAAAAAAATCCGACAAGAACTGAGACTACAATGGAGAGGAGAGAAAATTTGAGCCAGGGACCCTGACAATGTACTTGTGGGGATCCACAGGTGGATAAGGGCCCCAGCTAGGGCTGCAGAGGTCATTTGGGAGAGATGGTCTGAAGTGTGGTTACAGTGAACACTGAATTGTGACTGAAAGCAGTCATGGGGGGCGGGCGGACAGAGTGAAGAGGAGCTGGAAAAGATAAAAAGGAACTAACTAGAATTTCTTGTAGCACAATTTTAAGTAAAAAAAAAAGTGGAACTAAAATATCTCAGCCACTGTGTGAAAGGAAATGAAACTCAAGTAGCAGTTAAAAAAAAAAAGCTAGTGCTAACAGTTAGTACAGAAATGAAAAGAACAAGATAAAAGGTACTTCTGCCCCACCAGAATGGCTAACATGCAAAGAATGATGATACCAAGTATTGACAGCCATGAGCAGCAAAAGGAGCTGTTGGTGAGAGTATAAACTGGTACAAACTCTTTGGAAAGCTGTTTGAAAATATCTACTCAAGCTAAACCTTTGTATCCTGCCTCCACCAGGACTCAGCAATGCTACTTTTAGTCTGTATGGAACAGGAATTATATATTTGCTCTCCAAAGACATTCATGTTAATAACCAACACTAACCATGAAAGCCCCCAATGAAACTGCCCAGATGACCATCCACTATAGAAGGGACAGACATACTGTGGTCTGTCCTCCCAGCAGGAGACTGTGTAACAATGAGAATCATAACATGGAGGGATCTCATAAAACTGAGCAAAAGTGATAGACACAGATGAGCACAGTGTACAATTCCATTCATGTTATATACAGATGAAAGACAGGCAAAATTAATTTCAATGTTAAAAGATGTAGTTATTATAGTGAGGATGGTTATTGTCCAAAGAGGGTAGGTCCAAAGGGGATGGGGTGGGAGTGAGTTATTTTTGGAGGTGCTTGAAGTGTTCTTTTTCTGTTCTTTTTCCCCTCTCCTCTCCTCTCCTTTCTTCCTTTTTCTTCTGCGGTGCTTTGGATCAAACCCATAGCTTTGCACATGCTAAGCAAGTGCTCTACCACTGGGCTACACCCCCAGTCCTGTGCTCCATTTCTTAATTTGGGTGGTTACTGTGTGAGTATGTTCAATTTGTATGATTCATTGAAGTGCATACTTACTACTTGCACATTTTTCTTTATGTATCTAGCTGCTCAATAAAAATGTGAAAATATTTGTCCAATATTAGAACCAGAAGTCACTCACAGAAGATATAGTGGCTTATTGTCAGCATTATGGTGGTATAGACTATGATTTTAGTGAACCTAAGTTTCCATATTTACAAAGTGTAGATAATAGTACCTGCCTCACAGTAGGTAATGTCAGTGAAAGAGCTTTGAAAGTTGTGAAATCTCATACAAGGCACTGGGAGAAAGGCTTCGTCTCCACTCCTAATGCTTTCTTTCTATTAGCACAATAATCCTGCTCCAGCTCACTGTATCCCAAGAAGGCATAGCTGATGGGCAAGTTTGGAAATATAGTTCATCCCTTTTCAGTCTTTTCCTTTGAAGACCAGGCTTCCATAACAAAAGGTTATTGAATGAATAACCTTTCAATAACCCAAATTTAGGCTGATAAGTGACGGAGATAGAATCTGAACTCAGGTTTCTTCGATTACCATTCTACTCTACTGCCAGCCTAATAAGGAATGTATCATATAAAAAACAAAGAGCTGATTTGTATAATTCAGGTAAGAATACAGTATGGTTGCAGCGAAGGGAGTGATCCATAAAAGGATGAGCTACGGATGACTACATAAGGTTTTTATATTTCCATGATACAGGAGTCAATTCCTGCTAAGCTCTCTATGTAAACTCCAGGAGCCAGAATGGCTGGAATTACCACTTACCTGCTTTCTAGGCCACATTACAAGAGGCTTCTGTTGTTGGCCAATGCACAGCTAGTGCCCTATGTGGGCCTCGGCACTTGCCAGTTTCTCCTGTGTAACTTCTGTTTGTCATTTAAGTCTGTTGGCTTTTGCCTTTGATTTCTTCTTGGCTTTGCCCCATAGTTATTCTAAGGTATAAGAAGGCACAGGAAGCATGTTTTCAAGAACTTGAAGTGCTTGTTAACACTTGAAGAGCACATTGCAGGATAAAGGAAGGTTTTTTTCTATTGAGGTATAATTTATATTCAAGGAAAAGCATTGATCTTAGATGTTCAGTTAGATGAATTTTGACAACTTTATACATCCATGCAAACACCACCCAAAACAAGATGCAGACCGTTTTCACCACCCCACGTGGTGTATTGTACCATTGTTTGTATCTTGCATCTGCCCTTTTTCACTCCACAGAATATTTTGGAGTTCATCCATGTCATTGCATTTACCAGCAATCTGTTTCTTTGTATCCCAAGTAGTATCCCATAGTATAAAATGTATGACAATTTGTCTCTGTATTCTGTTGGTACACATTTAAGTTGCTTCCAGTTTGGGGTTATTATGAATAAAGGTGTTATGAACATTGTTGTGAAAATCTTTGTGTGACATATATTTTCATTGCTCTGGAATAAATTTCTAGGATTGGAACTATTGGGTCATAGGGTAGATGTATGTGTGCTATTATGAGAAACTGCCAAACAACTCTCCAAAGGGTTGAACCATTTTACATTCCCACCATCAGAGTGGGTCTGCACTCCCAAAGGAAAATTTTTTACAAAGCCAAATATGATGACATTTTAGTAAAGACTATTTATCATGGTGTCTAGGGTGAGAAAGATTTCTGTGGGAATCATTTGGAGGGAAGGAGAAAACACCCAGCTAACAGAAGGGAGTGGATTGGCACTCACCAAATAGAGCTTACCAGGAAGCCAGCCCCAGAGGATCACGTGGGCAGTGGGCCCCATAGCCACCAATCAAGGCTGTGTTTTCTACTGATGACATTCATTCCACATGCTAGGCCCTCTGTCCATGATCCAAGAAATCTGGGCAACTTATTGTTTTTGCTCAAGTTGTACTTCATTGAAATTCTTTTTGGAGTGTCCCTTTCAGTCAGTCACAAGTTCCCTTTCTTGTCTGAGAGCCAAGAAGTGGAGCTCAGTACAGTGAGCCTTTTTGAATTTGTGTTGCTGGCTTCACTTTTATTTGTGGCATTAAAACTGGCCAATCTGAACCATTCAGGTCAGCTTTCCCTTGGCATCCACAAATTGAGAGCAAGTTATTGTTTATCTTTTGGCCTCTTCCCCCAGGTTACTTTTAGTAAGGGTATAAGTTTGTTTTTTATGCTATTATACCCAGTGGAGGACAAGGCCTTTGGCGCTGCTTTAAGATGATTTCATTTTGAGACAAAACCTTGTTCTCTGAGGCTTTTTGTTGGGTTATCATGACAGGGGCCAGAAATGGTGGGGAGTAGCCCCAAAGAAATGAATCCTAACTTTTTTTCAGGCATTGTTGACCCTGGCTATGTCTTCCTCTTGATCCAATCCTATTAGTAAAAATCATTGCTAAAGTAGGGACCAGCAGTCCTGATTCCTCTTTAACCATACAGTTGGCTACTTTTCACACTATTACACACTCTTAGCTTCATAACTATAGTTAAATGATTCTGTGTTTTCTGACACTCTAAAAAGAGAGGTTCCAGAGAGAGCACTTGAAACAAGTGCTCATTCCTGAATCAGTCTAATAGCCTTAGGAAAGAGTGCTGTGGTCAGGTCTTGGTCATACATCTATCTAAACTATAGGAGGGGAGTTCATCTCAGGACAGAAGGTGTAAAACAGGGTCACAGATGCTCAGTTGACAAAAACAACAGAATCTAATATGGAACCAGGGTTTCAGTCTGTATGGAACATTCCTCATTTTTATGCACTGTCCTCACCCCATAACCACAACACAGTGTTCTAATGACTAATTCTACTCATCATTCAGGTGTCAGAGTATACATTACTGCACCAGAGAGACCTCTCCATCAAAATACAAGTCCCCTTCCAAGTGTCTATAGTTCTTATCACTTGAGATTCATTTGTGTAATTGTTGGACACACACACACGTATTTGCAGGGCTGAGGATTGAACTCAGAGACTCACCCTTGCTAGACAAGCACTCTGCCACTGAGCCATGCCCCCAGTCCTTTTACTTTTTAGTTTGTTTTTCAGGTAGGGTCTTGTGCTTTTGCTGGGGCTCAGCCCAGACCACGATCCTCCTACCTTTGCCTCCCTAGTAGCTGGCATGTGACACGTTGCCCCACTTGCTTTTGAGATCGGGTCTCACTAACTTTTCTGCATGCTGGTCTTGATCTACAATCCTTCTGTCTCCACCTCCCAAGTAGCTGGAATTGCAGGATGTCCACTGTGCCTGGCTAGTTTACTATCTTAATTATTACCTTGACTCTGAGCTCTATGAATTCAAGACAATATCTGTATTGTTTATCACATATAAATACTCAAAATAAATGAATCTGAATGAAAGAAAATTTGCAAAGGAATAACTTGTTCTCAGGTTTTATGCTAAATTCCTTAAATGGTCTTTGTAAATGAAAGTTCAGTAAATGAATATCTGATTAAACTTCAGACTCATTATGAGAACCAGTAAAAGAAACTTGCCTCTATTTTTTTCTTTATGTGTGTGTGTGTGTGTGTGTGTGTGTGTGTGTGTGTGTGTGTGTGTTGCTGGCGATCGAGCCCAGGGCCTCATACGTGCTAGACAAGTACTCTACCACTGTATGGTACACCTCTAACCCACTTTCCTCAAGAAATTCAAGACCTACACAACCTTTAGAAGTGAAAACCATTGAGTAGATTAGCGTCATCGTTCTTTATTGAAACAAAATACATAATGTCTGTATGAAATATCTCTCATAATAAATTAATGCAACCACGTATCTCACCTTGCTTAGTACTTTTTTGCAATTTCAGCCACGGATAACCCAGTAAGATAAGTAAAATGGGCAATTTTATTTAGCAAATGAGAGCAAGAGAGAAAGAGAGAGATTGAGAGAGAAAGCCTGAGAACCAGAAAGGGAAGATGAATTCCATATCACATGATGGGAAACTTAGTGGTCAAACAAGACTATTACTCACCAGTCCTTAAGGGTAGTTCTGAACTCATTCTACCAACTCATTCTACCAGTCTCTCAACTTTGCTGTTAACACACACTTCTGTCTCATTTAGTTTGGGATGTGACAAAAGTCACATAGTATTTAATGTAGTTAATTTTAATGTGAACAGGCTTTTGGTTTTTTCTGTTTTATGGACATTCTGGTTATTTGGGCTGCCAGTCTTCTTTTCTACACTCACCGTTTGCTAGTTAGTGACTTACTCCATCCTCATTTTCAATCCCAATAGTAATAGTAATTTTCCCATTCCCAAATCATATGCTCTCTGACCAGTGAGAGCCTAGTATTCTCCAAGCTGTACATTTATTGATGACTGATGGCTCATAAAATTCAATAAGGTACAACAAAATCTTCACTAAATACTCTGGGACAGAAACATACACTCTTTCTATTGACTTGAACTTGAGACAATCTGAAGCTGGAACTTCAGTTTGCTCTCATGTGGATGCTGAAACCAACCCACTGGAAGGTAGAGCTCAGACATGAGGAAAATCATGACCTAGCAATACATTTGAGCCCTGAATTCAGCCATACCTAAAACCCAAAGTACCCCTGGATTTTCAGTCACACAATACAATAAATTCCATCTCTTGGATGAATTGGGTTTTCTGTCTTTATCACCCCAGAAGTGTCTTAACTAAAATATTCTATAATAATGTGCTCCTATTCCATTGTATTCCCACACTCTTTCTAGGCAGAGGCTTTACCACTTGTGCCACACCACCAGCCATTCCTACATTCTTTCTTGAGAGGGAGAGAAGCAAGTAAAGATACAACTATTTCCTGAAGAATTTATTACATGTAACAATGAGATTAGCTTCCATAAAACAAAATTAGACTTTAAGTCACCTCACTAGGATTCAGTTTTACTCTCCTTGTCTGAAATACTTTTTTTGGTAGCATCTTTTTCAGGCTAGTGGTGAGTGGGCACCTCCTCTCACCTCCAGGACAGATAGACTTAGACTTACTCCCTGCTGCTGTGTCATACCTTATCAGCTGGCAGGCATTCCAGAATTTTCCTTAATGAAGTTTTTTTTTTTTTCCTTGCAATAATAAGGGTGAAACTTAGGGCCTGTGTATGCTAGGCTTAATGAAATTTTGTATTTCTCTGCTTCTCATTATACCAAATACTTGAGCCAGGCTCCTTTATTTAAACAAACAAACAAACAAACAAAGGTTTGTTTTGGTTCACAGTTCTGGAGGCCCAAGGGTATTGTGCCAGAATCAGCTTGGCTCTGGTGAGGACCTCTGCCATCAGGGTGTGCTTACGACTGGGAGGAAAAGATCACATGGCCAGATAGGAAGCTGATTCAGGAGTTTGTTACCCTCTTACAACAACTCACTCTTTAGAACACACTGTCACATGATGGTTTTCCTAATCCTTTCCTATGGTAACAACCCCCATGACCTATGGACCTCCAAATAGGCTCCACCACTTAAAGGTCCCCACTACATCCCAACCTCACCCCACTAAGTTCTGAGCCTCCAACACATGAATGCTGGGAGGACGCATTCACACCATAGCAAGTTTGGTGTTCTAGAGGCCATACCACAGTTGACATTCCCTCTGATTATGTGAACCCGTAGCCTTCTCCCTCTGTCAATGTCACTGCAAATCTATCTCAAGAAAAACCTGCTATAATTCCTTCAAATCTCAGAATAGGATTTCCAGTAGTATCTATTTGAAATAATATTCCTGTTCAAAAGTTAAGTCTAAATAATGACTCGCTTTTCTGACTGGCAACCTCAGTGAAATAAGAACAGAGAGGAAATGCTATAGGAACTCTTTTGAGATCAGAAGAATTGCTTTTTTTTTACGGTACTGGGGCTTGAACTCAGGGCCTTCACCTTGAGCCATTCCACCAGCTCTATTCTTTTTTTTTTTTTTTTTTTTTGTGAAGGGTTTTCCAAGAGAGAGTCTCATGAACTATTTGCCCAGTCTGGTTTCAAACTGTGATCCTTCTGATCTCTGCCTCTTGAGTAGCTAGGATTATAAGTGTGAGCCACTGGCACCTGGTGACAATTTCTTATACGGAATAATTTAGTTGGCAAAAAAGATTTCAGCACAAGATGAGTTCAGGGTTTCATTGAAAAGTTTGAGCATTTGCTATCCCTCAGGAAAAAATGAATTTAGTCTGTGCCCTGGTAGTGAATCCAGCAATTACTTTTCATTTGCAAAATGATGAATGTCTCAGCTTTCTAGGAACTAACATTGCTTAATTGTCATACTCCAAATAGATGATAGAAGCATAATGAATGATAGTAACCCAGGGTCTTGTACATACTAGGCAAGTGCTCTCTCGCTGAGCTATATCCCCAGCTCCAGAAGGATTTTTTGTTTGTTTGTTGTGGTAATTCGTACTTATAAGAATTCAAATAAGTTGTTAGGTGCTGTTGCTTCATCTCAACTGACCATTTCTTTTAAAAGAGGAAAGTAATTATACAACAGAAAATGAAATCTTTTACTATGTGAAGTTGCACAGGTCATGGTACCAATACTTAGACTGCAAGAGGAGTAAAGATTGAGGGCCATGCCAATTTCTAAGTTTGACAGAAATAAAGGATTACCCATGTTAGACATCTTTTTGGGCAAATATTCCTGAAAAATAAGGATACCAGAAGAAGGAACTTGCTATGGTATACAGCAGAAAATACCCTGGGCTCAGAATTAGGAAACTTAAACTTTGACCCTGTGTAGGCCTAAGCAAGTCACCTCTCTGAAGGTCTCTTTTCATGTATAAAATAGTGTTAAATAACTGTCAAGGAAGTTTGGGTCTCTGAAAAAGAGCCCAAGCTGATGGAATTCTTGGTTTCAGTTTAGTGTGTGTGACCTCATCAGCTGGCCTTAAACACACACTATCTCAAAGATCTTTGCAGGTAACCACAGCAGCTAACATGAATTGAGCTGGGAGGAAAAGGAATACCAAGGCGTTGATACTTATGATTCATCTATTCATTCATTTATAAATACTTTGAAACACTTACTAAGTACCAGGCTCTACTACAGGTGCCAAAGACACAGAAGTAAAAAGATCAGACTGTCTGCATAGAGCTTGTTCTTTTGAAGGGAGACTAAGTTACAAGCAAATAAATAAAGTGGAGTGTCAGGAGGTGAAATCTTTTATGGAGAGAAGCAGAACAGGGTGAGGGATAGGGAGAGCTTGAGTGTGCTAGAGGATAGTTCTAGACAATGTGGCATTTGAAGAGAAACCTAGAAGGAGTGAGAAAGTCAGACTTTCCAGCTTAGAAATATCAAAGGCAAAGGCCCTGGGGTGGGAGAGTGTTTGGCATATTTTAAGAGCAGCAAGGAATCCTATTTTGTTGGAACACAGAGAACAAGGGGAAGAGTGGTAGTGAGATCAGAAGGAAGGAAAAATACCAACAATGTCTGGAACCTTCTGTGTACTTGAATATAAATTGCCGTATCTACTTATTTGTGGATCTTTTGCTACTAAAATTGGTAGGGGGTAGTAAACTGTCTCAGTCTAATTGCAACATCTGTTTAGACTTGGACAGGATCAGGATCTGAGACACACTGGCCAGAAACCCAAGTTGTTTCTTGTCAGTAAAGCAGCATTTCTTTCATTTTCCGCAAAATTTCACTTAGATTCTATCAGCTCCTTCAGCCCTTCCCCTCCTCTAGTGTTGTCCTTCGATTAACTGTGAGGTTGATGTGGTGGAACAAGGACTCAGCATCTGTTCCACCCTGCAAAAACTAGCAATCTTTTTCTTTTAAATTTAATTTTAACAGATACTTTTAAACAAAAATTGTATGTATTAATGGGATGCCATGAGATGTTCTGATGCATGTAAACTGTGCAATGTTCAAATCAAGGTTAAACATATTTTTATCCTCAAATGTTAACTATTTCTTTATGGTAAAAACTTTCAAAATCCTTTCTTCTAGCATTTTTATTTGTACAGTACAGTATTGACGTCTATAATCCCCATACTGTGCAATAGCACACAGAACTTTTTGCTCATGTTTGACTATAACTCAGTACCCATGGCTCAATCTTGCCTTCCATACTTTTCCCAGCCTCCAGTAACCACCATTCTATGCTCATCTTCTATGAGATCAACTATTTTAGAGTACATATATGAGTGAGATCATGCAGTGCTTGTCTTTCTGTGCCTGGCTTATGTCACTTAAAATAATGTCCCCTGGTTCCATCTATGTTGTAGCAAATGATGGGACTTCATTCTTTCTATAATTGAATAGTTTTCCATTTTGTGTATATGCCATATATTCTTTATCTGTTCATCAATTTATGGACACTTAGGTTGTTCCCATTGCTTGGCTATTGTGCACAGTGCTGCGATAAACATGGGAGTATAGATGTCTCTTTGATAACTAGTTTCTTTCCCTTTAGATTTATACCCAGTAGTGGGATTTGTGGATCATATGGACTCTATTGTTAATTTTTTGAGGAAGGTCCATAGCGTTTTCCATAACGGATATACTTACTTGCATTCCCACCAACAGTGTACAAGTGTTTCCTTTTCTCCACATCCTCCCAGCACTTGTTATCTTTAGCCTATTTCATAATGTCCATTCTTAATGAGATGAGGTGATATCTCATTGCGGTTTTGATTTTCTATTTCCCCGATGACATGTGACATTGAGCTTTTTATTTCATAAACCTATTAGCCATTTGTATGCCTTCTTCTGAAAAATGTCTGTTTAGATATATGACCCATTTTTATGCTATGAGTTTTTGGGCATCCTTATATATATATATATATATATATATTCTGGATATCAGTTTGTGTTAATTGGCTTTTTATCACAGTGACTAATACCTGAGAGAAACAACGTAAGGGAGGAAATATTTATTTTGGCCCACAATGTCAGAGTTTCAGTCCATGATCAGCTGACTGTTGTTTCTGGGTTATGGTGATGCAGACCATCATGACAGAAGGGTGTGGAAGAGCAGTGTTGCTTGCCTCACGCCTCATGGCAGCCAGGAAGTGGAGAGACAGGAAGGAGCCTGGGAGAAGTTATATCTTTCCTTGGCATTCCCCCAGTGACCTACTTCCTCCAATGAGGCCCCATCTCCTGATATTACCATCATATTGTGAATCCATCAAGGGATCCATGCATTGATTAGATCACAGCCCCCAGGATCCAATCCCTTCTCAAAGATTAGATCTACCAGCTGATCCAATGCATGGGCATTTTGAGGAACACTTCATATCCAAACCAACAGAATTCCTTGTTAAATACAAAGGTTGAAAATTTTCTCTACTGTTCTGCAGATTGCCTCTGTACTCTGTTGATTGCTTTCTTTGCTGCACATAAGCTTTTTTCTGTGATGTAATCCCATTAGTCTATGCATGCTTTTGTGATCTTTAAAAAAAAAAAATCCTTGTCCATTCCAATGCCCTGATGAGTTTCTCTTATGTTTTCTCTGGCAGCATCACAGTTTCAGTTCTTACATTCAATTCTAAGCCATTTTGAGTTGATTTTGGTAACTGGTAAGAGATAGGGATGCTGTTTCATTCTTCTGCATGTGGACACCCAAATTCCCAACACATTTATTGAAAAGTCTGTCCTTTCTCTACTGTGTATTCTTAACATCTTTGTCATAAATCAGTTAGCTATAGATGCTTCTAGGCTCTATATTCTGTTCCATTGGTCTAGATATCTGTTTTTATTGTAATACCAAGGGTTTTTTATTTTTTAAATCACTTCAGCTTTGTAGTATATTTCTAAGTCAGTTAGTGTAATGCCTCTCTCACCTTTTTCTTTTTGCTCCAAACAGCTTTCATTATTCAAGGGGTTTTGTGGTTCTATATGAATTTTAAAGCTTTTTTCTAGTTCTAACAAGAATGTTATTGGTATTTTGATAGAGGTTGCATGAATCTGTAAATTGCTGTGGATAGTATGGACATTTTAATAACATATACCACTGCACATGGGATGCCTTTCCAGTTTTTTCCTCTCTTCTTTTCCTTTCATAACATTTTATAATTTTCATTGTAGAGATCTGTTACCTCTTTGATTAAATTTATTCGCATACATTTTTGTCACTATTACAAATGGAATTGCTTCTTTAATTTTTATTTCAGGTAATTTGGTAGGCGTGCTACTGATTTTTGCATGTTGACTTTATATGCAGTAACTTTGCTGAAGTTACTTGTTAGCTCTAATAGTTTTTTGGTGCATTTTTAAGGGTTTTCTCTCTATAAGATCATTTCATTTGCAAACAGTGACAATTTAACTTCCTCTTTTCAACTTAGATGCCCTTTCTTTTTTGGGGGGGGGGGTCTAGTTGCTGTGGTTAGTGCTCCTAGAACTATTTTGAGTAAAAAAATGTGCATTCTTATCTTGTTTCAGATCTTAAAGAGAAAGCTTTCAGCTTTCCCCTGTTCAGTATAATGTTAGCTGCTGGTTTATTAAAAATGACTTTTGTTATGTTCTGGTATGTTCCTTCTATACCTAATTTGTCCAGCATTTCATCAGAAAGGGATGTTGAACTTTGTTATCAAATGCCTTTCCAGCATCTATTGAGATAACCCTATGGTTTCTGTCCTTCGTTCTCTATTATGTTTATTGATTTGTTTGTGTTGAACCACTGCTGCAGCCTGGGGATGAATCCTACTTGATCATGATAATAATTTTTTAAGTGCTAATTGAATTTGGTTTGCTAGTATTTTGTTGAGGATTTTTGTATCTATGCTCATCAAGGATACTGGCCTGCAGTTTTCTTTTTTTGTTTTTGTCTTTGTCTAACTTTGGTTTAAGGGTAGTGCTGGCCTTAAGAAATGTGTTTGGAAGAATTCCCTTCTTTTTGACTTTTTGTAACTATTTAAGAAGAATTGGTATCAATTGTTTAAACGTTTGGTTGAACCTAACAGTGAAACCATCTGGCCCTAGGTTTTTCTTTGACCGGAGGCTTTTTATTACTGATTCAATTTCATGACTTGTTATGGGTCTACTCAGCCTGTTCTCAAGCTCATTTGGTTCTCTCTTTTACTTGATCTGTCTGGCTTTCAATGCCTTCTATCACATTTAAAATTTTGTTAGTGTATTTTTCAGCTCAAGATTTTTCCATGTGATATATAAAATTGATTCCATTTCAAGTGAAGTAAGCCAGGTCCAGAAACACAAAGGTCACATGTTTTCTCTCACATGTGAAAGTTAGATCCAAATGCAAATACAAGTGTTATCATACACACACACAGAGACACTCACACACATATATCTCACTTGTTTTCAAAAGTGGAACAGTTAGAGCAGACTAAGAAGAATGATGGAGAATGAAGAATATAAAAATCACATCTGTGAAGGAAGAAGACACTGAAAATTGTTGAACAATACAGGGTAGGTGAAAAGGTAGATGAATTTAGACTAATTAAAGTACAATACATTTACAGGTAAAATATCAAGTCAAAACTGCACTGAACAATAAACAGGCACTAAACAATGTAGGATGGGGATGTAAAATAGGTCATGTTAAGGGGAGGGTAACATCAGGAGGAAAGGTTAAATGAAGAGGGTAAAGGAAGATGAGTATGGTTGAGGTACTTTCCATACATGTTTGAATATGGAACACTGAAACCTGTCGAAGTCATTTTAAGAAGTGAGTGAGGGAAGAGGGGAATTATGGAGGGAATGAACCAAACCGGGGTAGAATATATGTATATATGGAAATGTCACAATGAAACTCCCTGAACAACTATCATACACTAATAAAAACACTAAAAAAATTGATTTTGCCTGTTTGTTAGAGTTCTTTCTTAAAATATTGAAACAATTCTCTGTGTTTTCTTCAAGCTCATTAAGTTTCCTTAAAACAACTGTTTTGAATTCTTTATCTGAGCAATTGTTTATAACGATTACTACCTGGCCAGTTTCTGGCATCTTATTTTGAATATTTGGTAAGGTCATGATTTCCTGAAGATTCTTGATAATTGTTGGCATGTGATGCCATATGGGCAGTGAAGGATTAAGTTTTATGATCGGTAATTTTGATTGCCAACTTGATTGGGTTGACAGATGCCTTAGGAGATTAACAAAGCACACCTCTTGGGTTGGCAGAGTAGCTTAAGCAGTAGAGCTTGCCTAGCAAGCACTCTAGTTCAAACTCCAACACTGCCAAAAAAAAAAAAAAAAGCACACCTCTGGGTGTGTTAGAGGATGTTTCTAGAGACCATTAGATTACAAGGCTCTGACCTAATCAATGGTTTAATCCATTCATAGGATCAAAATTTAAATAGATTTTTAAGGTGGTAGTACTCTGGAAGGTCAGGCCTAGTTGGAGGAAGAGGGTCACTCTTCCTTTGAAGAGTATATCTTGTCCTTGGCTTCTCCCTGTTACTCATCTCTCTGCTTCTTGGAAGCCATAGGTGAGTAACTTTACTCTGCCATGCCTTCCTGCCACCATGATGTTCTGCCTCACACAGGCCCATAGCAATGGAGCCAGCCAATCATGGACTGAAACAATAAGCCAAAATAAATCTTTCCTCCCTTTAAGCTTTCTCAGGTATTTGTCACAGCAATGGAAAATGTGACTAACACAGATATTTATTCCAGTCTTCCTAATCTGACTTTGTGCTGGTCTTTCCAGAAATTCAAAGCAGGTTGCGAATCTTTTATGAGTCTGTAGTCACTTTTGCAGGTCCAGACAGGCTGGAAGTCTGATGCTGGTGTGTCGTTTCTGTTCCAATACTAGTGGACAATCCAATCTCAGGTTTGTCTTTGTCCCAAATACACTGTTGGTATATTGTTCAGAAAGAAAGGGGAGAGTACTCAGAGTAATTTGTCCTCACAGTCCTTTCCTTGGGGCCAAGGTAGACACAGATGCTTGTCCACAGTTAGTGGTCTGTGGTCAAGCACTATAGTCTTCTCCCACCTTTGTGTGGAGTCACTAGGTTCCTATGTGACACCTGTTGCCACCAATGCCACCAAGCTGTATCACACCCTGAGCCCACAGCCTACCAATCCTAGCACATTACTAAGGTAGGACCAAGGCCCACCCTGCTATAGGCTGTCTATTGCTGAGGTGGAATTGTAACCTAAGATTTCTGCAGATAGCCACAGGTGATAATAGCTAGAATAGAAGCCCAACAGACTGGACTTCTATCTTCCCACTGTTCTATAGGCTCTGTGCTTAAAAAAGCCTGGAGATGGGAGTGGGGAGAGCTGTTAGGTTTTGCCAGTCCAGCACTTAGTTGCAAGGCAAGTCTTGTGCTTATAACCCTGTCCTACCCCTAGTGAATAGGGCCTTAGATCATGCTGTGTTGCCTGAGGTTGGAATAATGTTGGTAAAGGAGTCATTTGGCTACCTGCTATGATGCTAGGCTGGGCCATGCCTGAGTCTCATGGCTACAAGGACCTGAACAGCCTCAGGGGTGCACAGGGCCTACACAGCAGCTAGTGTTGATGCAACCAAAATGCAAATTCATCTCCCCAGGGCTCTTTTCCAGGGAAGTTCTTAAGCTCTATCTGTGTGCACTGGCCTGGTAATAGCTGTGCTGCCCAAGTTTGAAGGATAAGTGGTAGAGAGAGCCCCTTGGTCCCTAATGCTTATGCTAAGCTGTATTACACTTGAGTCTCACAACCTGAGGGATCTGCATAGTCTTGGGAAGAGGGCAGGTGTGCCTCAGCCCTACTCCAAGGCTGGAATTGATGCAGACCAAAACTTGAGTATGGCCCATGCTCCCACAGGTTGTTGTCTGGTGCTGGAGAGGTCTAGAGTTTTTATTTGTAAGCTCTGGCCTGTGTACAGTGCCTTCACTTTCTACAGGTTGCTGGGTCTTACTGTGTCAGGCCTGATGCTGGGCTCTGAGACAAACCCTGTGCTAGTGTTCATACCCTGCTCCCTGCTCTGCTGTCTGAGGTTGGAGAAGGGGTGGTGGAGGCAGTCAGGTGTCTAACCTAATGCAGTTCCAGCAGCTCAGTCCAAGGGAATTGGCCTGGCAGTAGGGATCATGGGGCTTTGCCCAGCACTGGGTTTCACCATATTGTAGACTTCATTGTTTCTCTCTCCTGGAAGCAGGAAGAATATTATCTCTTCACTGGACTGCTTGGAGATGGGAAGGGGCAACATAGGCATCCCTCTCCTTCTTTGCCTTCTTCAATATATCTTTCACTTTGTTATATGTAAAGTCAGTGCTGTGTTCTCTCACTTGATTTCCTTACCTTTTGTGAAAGTAGTTTGGTGCATGAATAGCAGTCCAAATTAGTATGGCTGGGGGCAGAAATTATCAGAGGATCTTACTGAGCTGCCATCTTGCTCTATTCTTCAAGACTAGAAATCTAAGACATATTTGTCCCATTCTTCTGTGCACCAGGGCGTTGGATATGAAACCAATTTGACAAATTGTGTGCACTTGAATGACTTATGAAGGTGAAGTGAGGCAGATTGCTGTTGTCTGTTGTGCTTTTCCTGCAACACAGTCCAGTGTTCAGTTACTAGCTTCATGGGCATCAAAAGACAATTACAAAGGCTGCAGCAGAGGTGGCTTTGGTGCTACGTTGTGACATCCCCAGGCCCTGAGCACTAAGTCTTGATGGGTTGCTTCCTCCAAAAACAAAAAAAGAACTCAAAAAAGTTATATTCTGAGTTTTAAAAAATTATATTCTGTGACTGTGTTGGGATGAACTTGGTTCTGTTATTATTATTCAACTTCAAAGTTCATTTTTCCCTCTGGTTTATAAAGAAATTAATATGTAATAAGTAATGGGTATGTCAGCCCTGATGGTGTTCAGCTCGACTGCCCTAATGCAATGTGTTCATGAAGTCCTTATTTCTGGTGGCAACCCTGAGTGCCTGTCTTATGTACTGTGGCAAAGGAGCAGCTCCCTGGAAGATCCATTCGCTGTGTTGTACCAGGAATCCTTTCTGGAAACCCAGTTTCTCCTAAGGTTTTGTAAGTGCATTGCTCTCTATGCTAAATCCAAATCATTACAATAATGAAGACGATTTCTGTTTCCTGCAGTAGATCTAATTGTTAGAACAGTTTTATGCCATTATTTTCACATTCTTCAAATCTGTTCCTTGTTTTCAAATTCTCTATTCAGTCAGTCTTGCCTTGTTCCTGTTTTCTCACTCTTTGTACTTTTTGCTTTTTACTATCATCTTTGGAATTCCCACTACATTGTGGATAAAGTCTCTAAATTGGTCAGGGTTTTCCAGAGAAACAAAACCAATAGAGTGATGGGAGTGGGGTGTGGGAGGGAGAGAGGGATTCCTTTTAAGAATTGGATCATTGTGGAGGCAGGCAAGTCTAAAATCTGCAGGGAGGGCCTGCAGGCTGATGATTTAGTGAAGATTCAATGTTGCAGTTCAAGTCCAAAGTCTGCCTGCCAGCATAATTCCTTCTTTGTCAGCGGAGGGAAGTCATTATCTCTTAAGGCCTGCAGTTTTGTTCTTTTTTTTTTTTTTTTAGTAAAAGGCTATGAGCTTTATTTATTTATTTTTATTTCTTTTATTCATATGTGCATACAATGTTTAGGTCATTTCTCCCCCCCTTACCCCTCCCCATCCCCTCCCTATTCCTCCACTCCCTCCCTCTCCTCCCATACCCCCTCTCTACCAGGCAGGAACTATTTTGTTAAGGCCTTTAGTTAATGGGAAAAGACTCACCCACATGGTGGAAGATAATTCCCTTTACTTAAAATCTGATTTAAATGTTCATCTCATCTAAAAAAAAAAAATGCTCTTATAGAAACATCTAGAAAAATGACCAAAAATCTGGAACTTGTGATCTAGTCAAGTTGATACAGAAAATCAACCTATTCACATAAATACAGTTTTTAACTTCTTTCTTCTACTTCCTTGCCTGAAATATGTCCTCCTGTGAAATCACTGCTCTCCCGATTGTTTTCATCACAGAAGTCTTATCTCTCTGTGCTCTCTCCAGTCAAAGCGGCAGGTGGAGGGGCGGCTTCCTTTCCCCGGGCAGTGGGCTTTCTTGTCCCTTTGCTACCCTCACTTGCTTTCATGCTCTGTTCAACCGAAGCTTGCACCATTCTCAGCATGGTGACTCACAGAACCCATTCTCATTTCTGAGACTCCTGCATCCGTTGACTAACATCTCTTCACCTCTGTCCTGCTCATCGTCTTCATATTTATTGCCTACAATGTCCACATTAGTCAGCACGGCGGTGCACACCTATGATCCCATCTTCTCAGGAGGCAGAGGCAGGAGACTTGTGAGTTTGAGGTCAGCCCAGGCAAAGTTAGTGAGACCCTATCTCAAAAACAAAAATATGAAACAAAACAAAGCAAAAAGACTGGGGGCTTAGATCAAGTGGTAGAGTTTGCCTAGCATGCAGGAGGTCCTGAGTTCAATCACCAGTGGTTGGGGATGAGGCAGGGAATATCCACAATAACCTTTCAGATTCCTTGATCTCACAGACATTGCCTAGGCTAAGGATTTCCATCTCCATTCCATCTTAACCAGTGCAGTTACACTTGCCTTATCTCTGTTTCTGAGCTCTCTTATCCTACTTGCAGCCACATCCTGTCATCCCCTTCACCTCCTCCCCCGCCCCAAGCCCATTTTCAGCTTCCCTGGCATCTCTACGGCTTCACACACAATCTGTCCCCTTTTGTGCACTAATTCTGTTTGCCTTCACTGCTTCCTGTCTTGCTTGCTAGGATCGCGGACTCCTTGGTTGTGCCACCACATGCCAGACTTGATTTTCAAAGATCCCTGGGAAATAAACATAAAGTAGCAGTAAGGTAGTATGTGGGAGGTAGTAATTAGATGGGATCTTCTTCTCTTCTTCTTCTTTTTGCTTTGTTTTTGTGGTGCTAGGGATGGAACTTAGGGTCTTGTGCATGGTAGGCAAGTGCCTCACCACTGAGCTGCAACCCACCAATCCCTCTTTTTCTTTTCATTTCTGCTTTTTTGCATCTTCTTCTTTTCTCATGCTTCCAAATTATTACTAGTTTTTGAAAGACAGGAAAGAACTCTGAAGATATGATCACTTTCTTCTCAGTGCTATCTGACTTTAGCTATACTAGCTCTGACCTCTCCATTTCCCTTCTACATCTCTTGTGACTGACTCATATCACACCAACACAGAGAATTTTCCTTCTAAATTATTTATATTCTCATAAGATTCCTTTTGTTTCCCCTCAACTCCTTACAAAGTGAAACACAAATAACATCTCCTTCTTGTTTTAAGGTGGGTTCCCCCCTCCCCCAAGAAGGGCAACTGGGGATCAGCCTCCCTGGGAGACTGAGAGGCAGTGAAGATCTACCTCAGAGTGGTCCCTCTTGAGAGTCGAGAACTGCAGCTATTCCCTGCCTTCCATGTGGCATTGGCTGAGGGCTGTCCCTGGGGCATTAACTCCCTGACACTTTTATTCTGTTTTCATTGTGGGCAGTGCAGATCCTACAGCCAGATACAGGCTGCGGCAGAGCCACAGAGACTTGCAGTTAAGCAGTCAGCATCTGTGGAATGCTGGCGTGGGTGGGGCACAAGAACGTTCTG
Source organism: Castor canadensis (assembly GCF_047511655.1). Lineage (NCBI taxonomy): Eukaryota > Metazoa > Chordata > Mammalia > Rodentia > Castoridae > Castor > Castor canadensis. Next base: position 90,101,424 of record NC_133394.1, read on the forward strand.
CATTTCCTGTACACCTAGCACTCCTGTCACACAGAACTTTCCTGTCTCTAGCTTTATGCCCTCTTATTCAGTATGCTAGGTGCTCTTGGGAACGTTTCAGTTTAATCCTCTTTACCGTGGAAGTTGGCATTGTCTCAATTTTACTTAAGAATAAGCAGAAATTAAAATTAAGCACTTTTACAAAATTTACCTGGCTAGTAATTCTGAAGCTGTAATTTTAAGACTCAGAAATCAATTTGAATCCAATGACAGAGTTCTGGGACCACCCATTATTGTTAGCAATGTCTTGGTAAGAAGAAATGGGTTGAAGGTAGGAGGGGGATTATTTTGGAGAAAGACAAGCTCCTCATCTAAGACCTGTTTCACCACTGTTCCCTAACTCTGTTTCTATTCACCCCACTTTCTAAAGCTCACTAGCTGGAGTTTTACTTTCTCCATCCACAGGGCCTGATAAAATTTCCAAGAACAAATACCAGGTAAAAATGTAATTTTTCAGAGTAATACTGGTATATACAGTGGTAAAAAGTATCCAATTGTATTAAACAATTATTATCAGTCATCTCATGTGTATAAAACTCTGGGCTAGACACCAAGAGTACAATGGTTAGCCAGCAGTGTTTCCTGACTGCTGAATGAGTCAAGTTTTACATATGACATATATAATCCCACATTCTCAAACTGACACCAATTACATGAAAGCATCAACTGATTATGGCCAATTAGGATGCATCTAGCACTCATTTTTTTTTTTTTCTCAGTCTGGATGCCTAGACTTTTTTTGATATTTAACAACAGCTGATAATGTTGGTATGAAAAAAGCACACTCAACAAAGGAATGCTGTGAACATTTAATAAAATAGTAATTGTCAAATCCCAGGCATTTTGTGTAATTTGTCATACTTGTTTGTATTATAGACTGGAAGAACCATGAAAATACACTCTGAGCTTTTGCTCATGTATCTGCAGCCTTTAAAACAATATTTAGTCACATAGTGGGTCTTCAATTAATGCTAGGGGACTGAATGAATATGTTTATTTTTACCCAAATTTTCAGATGAAATAATTATTCAAAGAGCTTGAGAAGCTGCTCAATTTCTCCATGTTTACAGATTTTAGAGCTATAGCTACTTTGTGTACATTGTGGCTCCAGAATTATCTAGTTATATAATCTAGAGTAGTGCTATGGTTTGAATATAAAATGTCCCCTGTAGGTTCATGTGTTGAAGGTTTGGTCCCACCTCGTAGCACTATTTTGTAAGGTACTGGAAACTTTAGTTGGTGGGGCCTAATTGGAAGAGGTAGGTTGTTAGGGTTAAATCTTGCCCTGGCTCCTTATTGTCTTATTCTCTCTGCCTCCTGTCTGCCATGAAGTGAATAGCTGTGCTCTACCATGCCCTTCTGCATGATGTTCTGCCTTACCATGGCCAGAAATCTGTAGCCAGCTGACCATGGAACTTCTGAAACCATGAGCTAAAATAACATTCACTCCTTTTAAACTGTTTGTCTCAGGTATTTGTCACAGAGATGAAAAGTCTAATACTAGTCATTTTAACCTCTCTGGTCCTCAGTTTCCTAACTAGAAAATGGAGATAATGTTACATGTCTCAGGAGTTGTAAGGTTAGAATGAGATAACATATACAATTAGGCTCATAAAGGTGCCTATTGTTATTGAAATAAGAGTACACCTGAAAGGATGCAAGTCAGAGTTCAGGTCTATTTGTTGAGATGAGACGATGAGGTCACAAAGCCAAAGTCCAAAGAGGAGCTGAGTTCTTCTTCTCTTCAAGGGAGGTAGCATAGTTTGCTAAGTTCTAAAAGCTCCATGTGGTTATTATACAGTGTTTGTAATCTTTTCTTGATATTTCCTATAATTATTAACAGAAAATCCTATGAAAAAAAAAGGATCTTATCTATATACATGATATAGTCAAAGGGAATGGGAAATCCAGGAAAGGTATAAAGAATAATCAATGATTGCTATATTTCAAATATTGTGTTAGATGTGTTTGTTTTGTTAAATTATATACTTCTTTATGTCTTCTATAACATATCCTAGCATTCCCTCCTCCTGGCACCTGGGTCTTCCTGGCAATATGAGTTTAGTAAAGTTTTAGTTTTACTTTAGAAACAGAAGAAAATGGTAGATTGGTAAGGCTAAGCAATTTGCCCCAAATTACACAGAAAATAGGTGGTATTTTAATCCAGAGCCTAGAGTCTAGAGTTTTTCCTTTGTACTTAGGGGAGGGGGAAGCTCCTATTTTTCCTGAAGAAAGACAGAACCATCACACCGAGGAAGCCAAGAGCAGTCCCAGAGAAGCAGGACAACTGCAATGTCCCCAGAGTCATAGCCAGAAAGATCTGTGGCATTTTCTCACAAGGGCTTTCTCTCCATGGATCCTGAAATCTGGGGAATCCTGGATCTCCCAAGAAGTTTCTGGCAGAACCCAGCCCAGACAAATTACACATTCAATAGTCACAAGAAAGGTGAGGAGAAAACCAAGAACCGACAGTTTGTTGCTGGTAGCCAGGGAGAGTCTCCATATTGACTTAATTAAAAGTAGACTAAACAGTGCCAAAGACTTCTTTGTCTTGTCAACAGTGCTTAAGTTAGCCAGGAATTAAAGCAGAGGGTTAGGAAGAAACCGGAGGTAGAGAGAGGAAGGAAGTGCTCTTCTCCCTGACACCAAGCCTGCTTTCCAGAATCACGCCTGGATGAATTGGAAACAATCTCCAGTACTTGTTTTGTAGTTCAGGCTTCTAGTGATGTTGGGCTAAGCTATGGGATGGTGACACCAAGAACTGGAAACAATTAGGGACCCTGGGCTTGTTGGCCTCACCTGTAGCATATTCAAGTGCTTCCCTAGAGTCCTGAGGTCTGAGGTGTGGCACTTGAAGAACCAGAAAAGCAGGATCATTTCCAGATGACTTTTGATCTGGACCACCCACTTCCTAGGAAGGGCATCGAAGATGGATCTTTTTAAAATTTTTTCAGTGGTACTGGGGTTTGAACTCAGGGCCTCACATGTGCTAAGCAGATGCCCTACCACTTGAGCCATTCTGCCAGCCCACCCAAGATGGATCTTATACTGGCTGTAACCCTTGACAGGATGACCTGCATGGCTCCCTTATTATGTGTCATATCTGGGTAGTAGGAATAGAATTAGCATGTACTCTGTAAGCTCCAGCACTGAGAAAACAAACTGGCCTCTGGATGTCTTCAACAGACAGGATTCCATAATGAGATTTCTGATGGGGGATGGGGGGGATTAGGGGAAGCAAAAACAAGTGGAAATTAAGATTAAGGACAGACTCTGGGATATTCAGTGCCCAAGGAAGGTCTCTTTACTGAAGATTAATTAACCCGGGTACCATTTGAAGCATGATTTTCCAATACAATCAAATCATAATTGAGGCAGTTTTGGGAGTTCGTTCTCATTTCTGCTAATCTTTATGTCTTCAAAGCCCTTACCGATAATTCTTTTAATACTCAGTTCAAAGAGTATGTTCCCAGTGAATTCTTCCCTGACATATCTAATTAATCCATGAACCATGGTCCTCTCAATCTCAGCCTCCCAAGTAGTTGGGATTTCAAATGTGAGCCACCAATGCCTAGTGTAGGCACCCTTTAATAACCAAACTTTCTTCTACTTCACATAAAAATACTTTTTAAATTATTAAGCCAATAAGTTGTTAAAACTGTAGAAAACACAACCTAGAAAATAGAAGAAAATGAATCACCTATAATCTTACTACCCAGAAATAAACAGTTACCATTGTTATGTACATTTTTTTAGTCTATGGTTCTTTTTCCCACTTTGTTTGTTTTGTTTTGCTTCTTTTCTTTTTTGAAGGTACTCAAGACTTCACATTTTCTAGGCAGGCACTTCTCCACTTGAGCCATGCTTCTGGTCCTTTTTTGCTTTAGATATTTTTCAAATAGGGTCCCACATTTACGCCCAGACTGGCCTGAACCGCAATCCTTCTATTTACACTACACTCATAGCTGGGATGATTGGTATGTACCACTATGCCCAGCTTTTCATAAGTTGAGATGGAGGCAGGAGGGAGGGGGTCTCACTAACTTTTTGTCCAGGCTGGCAAAAAGTTTTTGTCCTGCCTCTATCTCCTGAGTGCTGGCATTACAGATGTGCACCTAGCCTACAACATTTTTAATGTCACGTGTCATGTCACATTTTACTACAGTTAATGATAAATGGCTAGCATTTTCGCAGTGCTTACCACATACGGGGCCATTCTGAGTACTTACGTGGATTAGTCCACATGATCTTTGTAGTCAATATAATTCAAACTTCATAGATAAGGACAGCGAGGTATAAAGGGCTTAAATAATTTGTCCATGATCACACAGTAACTTTACAGCTGGAATTTGATCCTGACACTAGATCTAACTACGGTGCATTAATAGTCTTTAATCGAGCACCGAATAATTGGCAGTCTCTCCACACATTCTATCCCTTCACTCTGCAAGTGGCAAACAGTGTAAGAATCTTGTCTATGGCTAAGCAGGGAAGCCAGGTCTACCTGATCCTCAACCCATCTCCCTCTGCCCACCCCCACCAGGCTCCCGTGCTAATTAGCCACCTTCCTCCAGAATATCAACTCCTTGAAGTCAGGCAATGTAGCAAAGTCAGCTTTATTCCTCTTTATAGCCAGAGCACATGGCAACAGTTCCTGGGCCACGATTACCATGCAATAAATGTTGAAGAAATAAAGGACTGAAGGAGTTTGTTTTGACTGGTGACCACCAAAGTAAATATTTTTGCTTGAACAGATCAGTTAACACCTATTTAAATAGAATTTGCAATGTATGATCTGTGTTTTTCTTTGTAGACTTGGTACTCTTAATATAAAACCAAATAAAACAAAAGAAAACTTAAAATTTTCGACAATGGAAATCTCATAAATTCCCTGTGAGATAGTGGCCAGGGGCACCAATGCAGGTAGTGATCTGGACTGCTGCAGTTCTCTGAAGGGAGGAAGATGTGAATTTGGACCCATTGTCAACAGGCCTCCCCTTGTTCTCCTCTACCACCTCCTGCCCATGGTGACTCACTCCTTTGTGTAGGAGCTGACTTCCCCTTGGTGTTTTTCACAATTCTCTTTTGCCTGGTGGTTAATATTTTATCAATTGGCAAATTATATCTGTTGCTTCAGAGCAACATCAGGACTCTGTTTATTTCTACCATTTCACAGAATCTATGCCAAAGGAGGACACATGCAAGCTTTTCCGATGGGAGGGGAGTACTGGGGTTTTGAACTCAGGGCCTTGCACTTGGTAGGCAGGTACTCTACCACTTAAGCCATGGCTCCCAGCCCCCCAAACCAGTTTTCCGTAATGCATAATGTGCTCTAAAGAGCTGAACGAGGGGGGTGGGGAGTGGAACTAGTGGAGTGGCTCAAGTGGTAGAGTGCCTGCCTAGCACATGTGAGGGTCTGAGTTCAAACTCCAGTATGGCAAAAAAAAAAAAAAAGGAGCTGAATGGTCTGGGCTGTTTGGATGTCTCAGCTTTGACAGCCTGGGTTTTCTTTTGACAGTTTGCTGCAGCAGGCACTCACCATCACTCCCACTGGATGATCTTCCTCCTCATTTGAAACTCTCATCCATTACTCTCTCACTTTTGACTTTGTAAAATCTACAAAAACAGGCAAACTGTGTTCTTAGAACAGGGCCGTTCCTGGTGGATCAAGCTAGCACAAAGCTGAGTTTGTTGTAACTGGAAAAAATGTAGCACTTGTAAAATGGCTTTCTCAGGAGGCAACTACTGCTTCCTTGGCTCTCACAGTCCAGAGGGAGGCATAGAGAGTGAGTGGGTGGAAAGGGTCTCAGCTTGTCTGTTTGCTAGGGTCGGATTGAAAAGAAACTTGGGGTACTTTCCATGCTTCATAAAACAAGGTTTCATAGGCAGGAAATTGCCAAGAGGTCTGCTTTATCTCTTGTTGTAAAGAAGAGAACTTTACAACATCCCCAAATCACCCAAATGGATGATTCTAAACTATTGTAAGTCTTCCAAATGGGTCAGAGAACAATGGATAACATTTATTGAGCGTTGTAAAGGGTGTATACCCTCTGCTATGTGCTTGAGGTAGTGAGACCTCACACCTACTCTGAACAATAAATGCTGTCCTCATCCTGGTCTTACCAGAAAGGGAACTAAGGCACAGAAAGGTTAAGAAACTTGCTCACTTATGCCCCACAATTACCAACTGATGGGCAGGAAGTAAGCCTAGAGAACCTGTCTTCTGTTGTACAGTCACAACGTAAGGCTGTTTTCAATGAGTATCTCCCCAAAGACTTCCAAGTCCTGTCTTAGAGATGCTATCATAAGTATCACTTATTTATTCTTCAAATGTTTATTAATTTTTTTGAGATGGTTCCATCCCTTTACTCTACCCTTTCAGACACACTGTGCAGGCCACTCCTTGGGGCCCTTACTGCCCAGGAGAGAAGCTTAGCTACGTAACTGGTTGACCACTTACATTTCAGGATTACAGCAAATGATTCTATGTGTAGTTTCCAACCCTTCCCCTATATCCCCCCCCCAAAAATTGTACATGAGTTTACAAACATATTAACATATAAATCATGAGAAAGGTTCTGGGGAGCCTCCCTGTTGTCTCTACTGGAGGTAACACTGGAGGGGCACAGTCTCCACAGACTATGTGTGCCCTGGGGAGTCTCATGGCGGTTGTCTGGGCCCAAGACTAGCTTCTTTGGCACCTCCAGGTTCAACGGCCAGTCTATCTCCCCTGTGCCCACTGAAGAGCTGGAAGCCTGGAACCTGCGGCAGTGGTGACTCTTGTTTAGGCTCCGGCTCATACTGGAAGGGAAGCTTCCTCTCCCAACAGTATTTGTTGTGAGCAGACCCAGTCCTTCTGCTGGTACTGGCAGCCACGGTACTGGGCCATCTGGCAGTGGGCACAGATGATGAACTCCTGGAGCTGCTTCTCAATCACATGCAGGGAAGGTAATGGCACCCACAGTAGGAGAAGAAACTTGCCTCCTCTTCTACCACATCCCCACTGGCACCGTATACCACTCAGAGCAGGGAACTGCTCTTCTCTGGGGGTCTGTGGGAAGCTGCTGGCCTACGGCACCAGCTGCAGGTTGCCCCATCGATGGTCCACTGTCACAGCATTGAGATGCAACACTTGAAACCCGGGAGCCACATCTCCACTGTGTTGCTCCACAGCAGCTCAAGGAGGAGCCTGCCTGATCCTTTTCCTCGGTTTTTGTGGAAGGCACATGCGAATATCTTAGCACCGTTTCCATCAGCATCTACTTCCATACGAGCCTCAAAGGAGTACATCCTCTCCACCAAGAAGATGTCTTGCTCATCTGTCAGTGTGTATTTCGTCTTCCTGGCCACCCGGCCTCCAGGCCTGCTCTCTTGGCTGGTGGCAACACTCTCTCGGGCCAGCAGTCAAATGTTTATTGAACACTTACTATCTGCTATTCACTGGACAAGGCTGTGACAACGCAATTACTAGTAACTAGTTTTTGTTGAGTGAAATTCTTCATGTGCTTCATCTCATTTAATCTTTACAGCTCTTTGAGTTGAACTGTAAGGAAGATAAGTATTTGTCAACTGTACACTGATGCACACATTGCTGTATAAATAGGGAAGCCAGGATTTGAACCCAGATTGATCTGACTCCAAAGCCAATGCATTAAAGACAAAGTAAAGCTGTAGAAATCTGAGGCTATGATATGTAATTGATATCAAAATGGAGAATAAAGAGGTTACCCAGGAGATACGTCTGAATATTGAGTGTTTCTTTCAAAATGCCCTTCCAAATAGGCTCTTAGAGAATCTTCTATTCAGTATCTTCATTTTCCATTTCTGCAGCTCTCCTTATTTATAAGCAAAACATCCTATTGCTCTAGAAAGAAGTGTACAAATCTTCCATCTGCAAGTCACCAATCACAGAGCCCAGGACTTTTTCCAGCTTGTGATATTTCTCCTTTACTCTCCTCAGCGACTAAACTGGTGCTTAATGAGCTGATTTGCATGCACTTGCTTAGGCAGGCAACCTGTGGCAGAGCTCATATACATCTCACGCAAATGCAGATGGCCCTGGGAATGCTGAGAACTCAAGGATTAAAGTAAATGATCCGAATGTTCCATTCAGAAGGCGCTTACAATGACAGTAAGATGCCTGGACCATGACAAACATTCCATAGATGTTTTCAAGTAGTTCACATTTGGACTGGATATTCTGAAACAAGTAAAGTAGGTTTTGCCATTTGGATACAAAGCCATGGGGTGCACTTTGAAGTTGACCTGCCACCTTGTGGAAATTGGAAGAATAAGAAACATGGCCCTTGAACAGCACACCATAATATGATATAGGTTAACATTCTTGCTCACTTCCCCTCCCCCCTGCTTTTTCCCCTCTTCCTTCTTCCCCCCACTCATTTGTGAGAATGGGTGTCACTATGCAGCCCAGGCTGGTCTTGAACTACTGGGCTTACTCTTCCCTCAGCCTCCTGAGTAATAATAATACCTGCCTCATAAAAAATAATGATTTTATAACCAATATTAAGTAGTTGGGACTACAGGCATTCACCCTGAACCGGGCTTAAGCTAATATTTGCTGGGGGCTTATCATATATTCACTGTTTTTTCATTTAATCATAAAATAACCTTACAAGGTAATTATTGTTGTCTTCATTTTAAAGGTGAGGAAAGTGTGGCTTAGAAAGGTAAAAAAAAAGTGTTGCTTGAAGCCACAGGTCTGGGTAATCTGACCCAAGGTAATAAACTTAACCATGGCACCACTCCTGCATTGTCTACTGCCCACCTCTCTCACTCAGGCATTTGAACACTTAAACATTATAGTTCTTTGGAAAGACCATCACCAGCAACCATTGCAGGTAGCCGTGTTCCATCAGAATAGTCAGAAATACACTTCCAGCAGCCTCCAGCTGGCAGGGCATCTGAAGCACAATGATGAGAAGGGTGGGAGGACCGGGACAGCTTTCTAGGGTATTCTTTCACTAGCTTGCTGTTGCTTATCTTCTCACAGTTTGTGATCAGCACTCCCTTCACATTCTCACCTTCCTCACACTCACTCACGCCCAGAGAATTTTCAAATCCAACTGGTAGATCTCAAACCCTGGTGTTACCTAACAGTTTGGAGCCTCATTTTCCTTGTTTGTAAAATAGGAAAATACTGACACGGATAACCATGCTTTGTTTCAGAAAGTATTTATGATGAATAAATGATATAACTCTGAGGATAAATGAGATCTAAAGTGTCTAGCACAGTATGCAGCATATACCAAGTCCTCAATTAATTGATTAGTTGATAATTTTAATATCAATACCATAGCTCTATATTGTGTTTTAATAACATTTGATACATCTCAAGGTAGCTCCAATCATTATTTCCTGTGCTCCTTTTAACAATCCGGTATAGTTGGCAGGCAATTCTATTACCTCTCCTTACAAATCACCATCATTAATATTTATTGTGTACCTTCTATGAATGGGGAATTGAGCTAGGAATTTAGGGATATAGAATACATACACTGACATTCAGAATGACTTACTGGCTGTCCTTTCTATGACAAGATTACACAGCTGAGCCTTGAAAAGCTGGAAAGAACACAGATTCTGTCTAGTTTTGTATTTTTCCTGTACTCTGGCCCTTACTGATTGGAGATAAAGGCTGCTTCTGGGTCCTAATGGGGCACCATAACGTCAAAGAAGCATAAGGTGTAAGAAGTCAGAGGGACAGAGTAGGAAAAGAAGGAGGGAGCAAGGGAGGGAGGGAGGGATGAAGGAAGGAAGGAAGGAAGGAAGGCAAAAAAATGTGGGAGAATTCTAATTGAGCAAATAATTTTTTTCAGAGGAAAAGAACAGTTAATATTAAAATCCTAAAGGGTAGAGATTACTTCACAACTTTAGAGAACATGGCCAAGGTCAAGTTTATACCTTGTAACACCATTTTAGGAGTTTATTTTTGTATTGAGTAAAGGATATCCTCTGCATTTGAACTTGTTGCTCCTCAACATTTCTCTCCATGGTGATGAGTAGCTTGAAAAAAGTACTTTGTATGTGAGTAGAATTTCTGAATTTTTCTTCACACCTCCCCACCGAATTTGAATGTTTAAATAGCCATTCAAATTCACTTATATAGTTCAGATGCATAGGGTAAAAAGAACTTCATTCACTCAACAGAGCTGTGTGATTTTTATGTGTCAAGTTCTATTCTAAGCACTAGAATATAGCAGTGAGGTAGCAGAAAAATATCCCTACATTCAAGTAGTTTACATTCTAGAGTTGAAAAGGACAGTGGCCCTGGGATGAGAAAAATCCTAAAGTAAAATAGTGATTAACAGCAAGGACATTAGAGTTGGCCAACTTGAGTTTAAATCCAGGATCTTCCAAAAGCAAATTATTCAATTTCTCTAAGCTTCCATTCCTGAACTGAATTATAATCTATATTATAAGCTTGCTATATTTGAAAGACTGTAGTATATTTAAGATATACCACACTGTTTATAAAATAGTACCTGACACACAGTATGCATTCAAGGAGCACTAGCAGTGATTTATTTTTTAATTTATAATTTGCTTTTTTTATTTTTTGGACACAGGGTCTCAGTAGCAAACCTCCTGCCTCTGCTTCCCAAGTGCTGGATTACAGATGTGTGCCACTGTGCCCAGCTAGCATTGATTTATTTGTTTGACAATTTGTTCAATCACCAAATTATTTAAGCCAAAATTGTAAGAGTATACTTGCTAACTACCTTGATTACTATGTTTACTCAGTTTTCTCTCTTAAATATTCAAGTCTTTTTTGTTGTTGTTTTATTTGTTCTTTTCATTATCCTAGTTCAGCCTGATGTTTCTAGCATTGATTACAGAGCTAATTTGCCAAATAAGTTCCATGTCTCTGGCTTTTATTGTGGGGGGTGGCGCAGTACTGGGGTCTCAACTCAGGGCAGTACTCTACCATTTGAGCCACTCCACCAGCCCTTTTTTATGTTGGATATTTTTGAGATAGGGCCTCATAAACTACTTTGCCTGGGTTGGCCTCAAACCGTGATCCTCCTGATCTCTTCCTCCTGAGTAGCTAGGATTATAAGCATAAGCCACCAGTTCTTGGCTTGGTTTTATTAAACATTCTTCTTTTATGTATTGCTATGGTTTAGATATGACTTGAGTAATTCATGTATCAAAAAAATGGTTCGTGTGTCAAACTTTTTATATGTGTGTGGTGCTGAGGATTTAATTCAAGGCCTCATGCATGCTAAGCACATACTCTACCACTGAGCTATAGCCACGTGTTGAAATTTAATCCCCATGATGTGGTATTAAGAAGGTGGAACTTAATTCTAAGTGTATAGAGGTGTGACATTTGAGAGGTGATAGGATTAGCTAGGATCATCATGGTAGAGGCCCCATGATAGAACAGATTGCTGTGTAAGGAGAGAGAGTAGATGACACACCTTCTCACTTGGGCTCCCTGTCTCTCACCATGTGATGCCATACCTTCTTGGGACTCTGCTAGTGAGAAGGCTGTCACCAGATGTGAATCTCCAGAACTAGGAGAACCTTTGTTCTTGGGCTCAGGGTGTGGATCAAGTGGTAGAGCACCTGCCTAGAAAGCATGAAGCCCTGAGTTCAAACCCCAGTATTGCCAAAAAAAAAAAAAAAAGCCACTTTTCTTCATAAAGTTACTTAGTTACAGGTAATGTAAAATGGACTAAAAAACCCAATCCCTAGTCAATAGGAGTTTAATTGACATTATTTTCCTGATTTAAATCCTCCTGGAATGCTCTTTCTTTGACTCTCCCTTGCTTGTGAATGCTTCCACACGGCATATGAGACCTCCATAATCTGATCTCGTCCTGTCACCAGCCTTCCCTGTACTCTAAGCCTCAACCACACCAAGCTTTTGGTGGAGCTGTGCACATACCATGCAATTTCAGGGCTCTATGACTTTGCAAGTGCTTTCACCTGTGTCCTGAACCCTTCTCCTTTTCTAGTGGTTGAATTTGTAAACTTGAGAAGGCTAAAGGTCTGCCTCCTGCCCATAGTGTCACTTCCCCAAATGTGTGTAGTTCATACTATGTTGTATTTATCTGTCACATGTCTCCCTACACCAATTTTAAGCTCTTTGGCAAATGAAATGAGTTTTAGCCCCTTGTGTTGCATCTAACACTTAGTAACACCAGAGTTGGCACATGGTATATGATCTGAAGTCTGTTGAAGAATGATGTTTGGCCATAACAGTGATCCCTTATGGAACTTACTGTGTCCAAGCACAGGATGAAACACTTCATAGACATTTTCTTACTCAATCTTTAAGAAATCCTAGGGCAACAATTGATACTAATGATCACCATTGTAGACATGGGGAAACTTGGGTTTTGAAGGTTTTAGTAGCTGCCAAGGTCACTGAGCTAATAAATGGTAGGGCAGGTGTCAGACTAACTCATATACTCCATCTTCTCATGAATTTTAGAAATCCCAGAACAAAAATAACATTCATCTTTCTGAAAGATCTCAGAAGTATTACCAGTGGACTATATTAGATAACAATCCAGGACTACTTCTACAGTATGATTGTTTCTACTCTGGTCCAGACTAATAACTCCAATATTTCTTATCAGTTAAGGTAATTCTTATTTGGTCCCATTCAAGGTAATATCAGGGATTTTTTTTAAAAGCATAGTTTTGATGACTGAAAGGAAAAGATACCTAGCAACAGGATGGATTTTAAAAACCCATTTCTGGGAAAGCAATATTTAGCATGCAGCAACCACAATTCATGCCTGCCACTAAGACAGGAAGTGGTTAGATTAATAGTTCAGCAGATATTTTCTGGATTATGGAGTAACTTGTCATGCACTGGTATTCTCATAGCTTGGTCAGAAATAGAAAGGGCAGGTCAGGTTCACATCCATCTTTATTTTTAAAGACCATAATGGATAAGGTAATAGACTGATAGAAATGGCAACAGCTTTTATAACAAATACCTGCTGTAAAATATCATTAGTTGTTGACACTGGCAACATGAAGGTTGGATGACTCTAAAAACAAGCAGACAAATTACGTTTAACAAAGGCAACAATTTTTATTATACAGATTCTGACTTCCTAACTAGAAACATCATTTGGATAATGTTAGCAGATCCTATTTTAAATTTCATTTATAAGCTCCTACAATAGGAATAAGCTGTTCTAAAATAATCACTTTTGCTTTGTTGTTGTTATGGAACAATGAAAATATCTGTTAGGCAAACAAGTTGCTATTTTACACTTGCTTGTACTTTTAAATACTATGAAAAAGAAGCAAATGGAATTGTTAGCAAAGCTCTTCACAGAAGCCAGCAGCCTTGGGAGAGTCTTCTTCACTTAATCATCTCCACCACAGATCTTTAAGAGCGTGATTCCATAGTCTCCAGAAGTGTCTGACTGCAAAGAACAGGACGGACAGAGAAGAACACATACACATAAATAATGAGAGGACCATAAACGAATCAAATCCCACAGCACTAGGGAATTCACTTGGGTGTGAGACTCATGAGTTACACCCTTTAGTTAAATGCACCTGCAATCCCATCATGCATTCATACCTGAGTTTAGTCATGGTCCAGCCTCACCTCTTTTCTGCAATGTATGTTTAAATTCTTTCTGATGCATTGAAATAAGTTTCAATTTGAGTTGAAACCTCAAAGATTGCAACACTTGCATAATACTACATTATATTAATTTATAATAAAACCTTTAAACTTATAGTTTTAATAAGAATTAATATTTGTCAAATACTTGTTTGTTATTCAAAAAGCTTACTGTGAGGACTGAAGGGTGTAGCTCAGTGGTAGACAGTGTATATAACATGCTTGAGGCCCTGGATTGAGTTTCTAGTTTAAAAAAAAAAAAGAAAGAAAGAGAAGGAAAAAAGAAGTATACTGTGTATTAACTATTTTAACCAAAACAAAACAAAACAAAAACCATTTTGTGTTAAGTAAATGGAAAAAAACACAGGCTATGGAACTTGCTCCAAATCATGAAGAGCATGAGCCTCAGAGGCAGGATCAAATCCAGACAGCCTGACCCTTGACATCTGTGTTGCACTGGTGAAATGAACCACGTCCCCATGCAGTATGTAATTAGTTCCTTTCCCCAAGGCCGTTCAACAAAAGAGTTCATTCAGAAAAGATAACACCTGAGATTAAGAATTAAAGAATCAAGATACCATGTTTGCTACGCAAAAGACACCATCAGAGGTAAAATTTATCTTTTAATCTGGATTGCCAAAAAATCCACGTTATTTTAATTTTTTCAAGGTAACGCAACCAGAGATCACTTCTTACCACTTGAGTTTAATATTTTGGAAAGTAGTTGGAGTATGTATTAAAATAAGTGGTTATGTTAAAGTAATGAGGAATGATCATTTAGTGATGACACAGTAGAACACAGGAAGATACATCATAGTAGGACACAGCAGGCATTGATATATATTCTTCTATGAACATCCATTTTAGTTCTTTCTCTATTGGTTTTTCTAAGCCTTGCTCTGCCATATGTAACATTCTTTCAATCTGCTGCAGTCTACAATGTTCTATTTTTGTATTAAAAGAACTCCCTCTGATCATCTCTCATCAGAGTTGTGAATAATTGTAGGGGTTCTACCAGTTAGTAAAAAAAAAAAAAATCCATGTAGCATATGAGAGGGTGCATGGAAAATTCTGATCCATGGTATGAACTGTACAAATGTTTGACCTTTCTCTTGCCTATATACCCTTCTGCCTTCTAGTAATACAGATATTCTGTTTGTTGGCATTTTAGAAATTCTGGTTTCACAAAAAAGTTAAGGTCTTTTTAAAACCACTGGACATAATTTATGGCTTCCTAATTAGGTCATATTAATTGTTCTTTTTTTAATTTATTTTTTGTTATATTATTGTTGTATAGGGAGTACTTTGTGATATTTACAAAAGTTCTTACAATATATCATCATTGAATTCATCTCCTCCATCATTCTCCTTTGTCCCTTCTCCCCCCCCCCCATCCTGGAATAGTTTCAACAGGCCTCATTTTTCCATTTTTATATATGAGTACAGAATATTTCTACTACATTTATCCCAATTGTTCTTAAGAAACTATCTAAATGCTTCTGTTGGCTTGTTGTTAATAGTGGTACTCTGGTTCTCTCTGTTCCCAACTTTGATCTCATCTTTTAGCCTCCATGTTTAATCAGTCCTACTTAGTGTTTCTTTGTGGTGTTATTCAGTTTATTCCAAATCTAGTCTAGGCTTTCATCTCTTATCACTAGTGTTACAGTACATTCATCAATCTACTTTCCCAATGTATTAATTCTTTTATAAACCAAGTCCAGTAACTAATCCTTCAAAAGCACAAACATTTTCTAGCCCTTATTTTACTTTTCTGTCACCAGGACACAGTGTCTTGTTGATTCAACTTCCTGGAAACATTCTGTTCCCTTGACTTCTGTTCTACCACAAAACCCTGGTTTTTCCTCCTTCCCCTTTGTCATCCTTCACCTTTATCTTCTTTGCAGGCTTCTTCCCATCCAGCTATTAGAGATTAGTGATGTTTTAAGTTCAACTCTTTCTTTTTTCTCCTCTCATTCTACATTTTCTCTCAAGAGGACTTTCATCTTTGTCTGAAGATTCACCAACTTACCTGACTCGCAAAGCATAGCTCATACTACTAATAACCTGGTTGACATCTCCACTTACATGTTCCAAAGTCACCTCAAACTCAACACATGCAAAAACAAACTCATGAACTTCCTCTGACTCCTCCCAAAAGAAAACATCCTAAAACTTGACCCTCTTGCAGAAAATGGCAATACTATCTATTTTGCAAGTCAGAATCCTAGGAGGTCATCTGTGACATATTTTCCTCACTCTTCACACCAAGATATTACACCAACTTCCTTAGTTTTAACTACTAAATATCTTTTGAGCCCCTGCTCTTTCCTCTCTTTGCATGACCATCAACCCAATCATAGCTACTCCAGTGTGACTACATGATAGCTTTCTGACTAATCACCACATATCTTCCAGCTTATGCCTAATTCATTCTTCACAGTCACAGGAATCTTTTCAATGATCATGACACCATCTTGCTTTAAACTCTTTAATGGCTTCCTGTTACTCTTAAGCTAGACACACACATATTTAAACATTGCCCAAAGGTTCTTGCATGAACTTGGTCCCTCCATCTTCATTTTTCATTAGGTTCCCTCTACCATGAGATCTTTCCTGCCATCTGCAATTCTTTTCCTTTCATTAGAATGCTCCTGGCTCCCTGGTTGTGCAGGTGGCATAGCCTTTGTATTGTTAAGATCAGAATAATAATTTCTTCATAGAAGCCTTCCCTGTCAGTCAAGTTTACCTATTATATGATCTTTTAGTACACTTAACATAGTTTGATTTTTATATTTACTTGTAATTCCATAATGGCAGAAAATGTGCCAACTCTACCCCCACTTTAATTGGAATCTTGAGACTGACATAAAATGTATATGTAATAAATTTTTAAGATGGATGAATGTAGTATAAATTCTCTGATCTCAAAGCTTTTTTTAACTGAATTTTTCTTGCCTCCTGGACTTTATTTCTCAATATTCACCACAGTGGATCCTCTAATTAAGAAAGCACCTTATTACTTCTTCTCCTCCTGCGTCACCATATTTCTGTTTCTAGAACATTCATCTTTGGGACCCTGTTGATCAGCAGAGAACGTGACTCATAGGAAGCACTCAATGTATGCTATTGACCTGAAAGGCAGACTCAAGACCCATTGCTGTAAGAAATATTCCTTATCTAACTCCAAACTTCTTTCTTCTCAATTCCTATATTTCTATCCTCTGTACCCCACAATCTAGTATTTAATTATATGTTGTTTCGGTTATCATCTGGTTGTTTTTTATGCCTATCTCAATCCTCTACATAGATAATGAGTTTACTGAGGGTAGATGGCTACTATATTTTCCCTTAAAAATTCCTATTTATTAAATAGGTATATAATTTACTAATCAATGAAAGCTACCAAAAATGTAATTTTACATTAATATCTTTTTATTAAGTAAGAAGAGAGAAATATTTATTTTTTATCTCTGTTTTTCCTTTCCTTCTCTCCTCCCTACCATGTGACAATAGCAGTTAAATATCTGAACAATAGAAGAGAGAGGAAGACAGAATCAAAGGCTGGGGTGATAAAAAATGGAACTCTTATTTCCCAAACATCTAAAGTTAAGCATCTGAAAAGATCCTGCTCATCAATAAGGAAAACACAATGAAATTATCTAATAATGCACACTAGGTGGTAGACATAAAAGGAATTTATATTATTTCAACCACAAACTGAACACTTCAGTGATAGATTTTTCTTTTTATCAAACTACAAATAGTTAAAATGTTTTCTAACACAATAAGTCTCAATTATCCCAACCATTGGGAGACTGAGAGCCACAGCTTAATTTAATTTTCTGGTTTGCTGAGGGTGAACTGAAAGCCCTCCTGGTGTGTCAACCTTGTTACTGACAATCGTTATAAAATGTATGAGTCTGCTTTTCTGCCTTAGTAAATACAATGTGGTTAAGGTTATTGAATCTTCCTCTGATGATTGAAACTATTGTAATGTGTCAGGATCGATTTAAATAGAATCGAGTGTGAGTAGTTGAGGAAATTCACATTAAGCTCCAGGCAGGTTACTTTTTTGAGTCAGTTTCTGGTTTCAATTTATTCATGCATCTTTTCACTGCAAATGAAGATTTTGCAAAAACACAATGCTCCTGTTTCAAAAAAAAGAGGATTTGGATGAATGAATATATTCAACTGACTGGTATTAATTGATTCATTCATTAAAAAAAAAACACACACACACACATTTATGGGTCTCCAGGGAGGACAACTCCCAAGATGGCTAGTTTGCCTCTGATAAAGGTTGGCTGTCAGGGGTAGGGTTGTAACGTGAGTAGGATGGAGAAGCCAGTATGGAAGCCACACAGCTGGCAGGACCTCTGTGAAGCCAGCCCCCGACTCTGTGTTTTCAACTAATCAGTATGGTCTGGTGGTTGAGCTGGTTGGACAGAATCACCAACCTCAGCTCCCACATCATACCAATTCGACTACCACTCTCTATCACTCATTTATAGGAGACTCTCTTATGCCATCTGGGACCAAGGTAGAAAGATGAGTCAACAGAAGACTGTTAGGCAGGTCTGCGGCTAGCCCCTAATTTACCATTTATCTAATCAGTTGCCATGTTCCTATTGGTACCATGATTTAAGCCTGTTGAACAATTTTTGCCAGTCTTACTAAGATAGGGTAGACAAGAATAGGGAGAAAAGAGGCAAACTGCACAGTGCCTAGGGGCTGATGCAACACAGAGCTGTATTACAGCAGGATCACGTGATGCTCAAACAAGATCACTCAAATCAGTAGGGACCAACATGGCCAACTGAGATGATCACTAACTGTGTTTGCCTCATTATAATGACATCTCATACCATTAGTCTTGCAGAGTTGGTGGTTCTCATCCTATATCTGATTGCCAAGATGGACCCAAAACCCCCACATAAGGACAGAAAAGAAACTGGGTGCTGGAGGCTCATATCTGTAATCCTAGCTATTTGAGAGGCTGAGATTGGGAGTGTTGCTCACTGGGCATGGTGACAACCTGGCATTCCAGCAATGGCAGAAAGTATAAAATAAGAGGGGCATGGTCCAGGCTGGCCTGGGAAAAAAGTGAGACCGTATCTCAAAAATAACCAGAGCAAAAAGAGTTGGAAACATGGCTCAAGTGGTAGAGTACCTGCCTAGCAAGTGCAAAGCCCTGAGTTCAAACTTTAGTACTGTCAAACTAAAAGGAAGGAAGGAAGGAAGAAAGCAAGGGAGGGAGGGAGGGAGGAAGAAAAGGGAAGGGAAGAAGGAGTAAGGAAAGAAGGAAAGAAAAGAAAACAATAAATCTCATTCCAGAAATATCCTGACCCATTCCTGGAATTACTCCTGTCTAACTCACAAATAATCCTTTTCTCCATGACGGTTTACCCATAAGAGGCACTATCCCAAAACTCGAGGAATGTGACCCACTCTGAAAAGCCTACACTCCCAGTGGAATAATAAAACCTGCCTCTTTCCCTTCCAATCCCTTACTTTGTCTCATCTCTGTTTTCTCTGATGATAATAAAAACTTGAAAAAAAAACTTGGTGGAAGGCTCAATTTCCTTTTCCCTGGAGCTTCTCCAGCCCCTTATCGCTAGCAACGTTATTTCCTGAGTAATTCTAATAATGCATAATTTATTCAAATTCCCTATGTATATCATCACATCAACTGAGATCTGAAAAGAGTGGCAATTGAGTTAATGCTTCAAACAGAAAGGAAGGAGTATGATACATTTTAGGAAGATTCTCACCTAAGATGATAGAAACATAATGCTGCACTCTTTAAAAATGAGAAACAATAAAAGATTGATAAATTCTATTAAATAAGATTTAAAACTTCTGCTTGGGAAAAACAATACCTTTAGTCAAGTCAAACTAAAAATAAACAGGGAAAATATTTATAATGAGATAAAAAGTTAATCTACCTTATATTAAAAAAAGGATTTTAGAAATCGACCCAGTGGAACAAAAACGCAAAAGAACAATGGGCCAAGAACATAGGAAGAGACATCAAAGAAAAAAAAATACACATGGCATTTAAGGTATAAAAACACTCCCTCTTCCTATAAGAGGCCTGAGACAACCTATGAAACAGTTCACTATTTTCTGGACTCAAAAACCCCATAAAATCATGCAAATCAAGAGGTTTAAATCTTCATGTTCACTTTAAGAACACTTGGGAAATCGACTAGGCAATTAAGAGTATGAATATCTGAAAACCCACAAAGTATCTGAAAGATGTCAGCTTGAAGAAGCGATGTGTGCCATTCCAGCATCACCATGATAGAGTTGGTAAGTGTGCCCAGGCCAAACAGTGGAGCTGGACCCAGTGCCAGTGGCACAAAGAGGTCTCAGTTTTTCTTACACATGCTTAAAAGTGTAGAGTAGTGTTGAACTCAAGGGTTTAGATGTATATTCTCTGGCATTGAACACATCCAGGTGAATAGAACACCCAGCATGAGCCACCACACCTATAGGGCTTGTAATCAGATTAATGCATATGTGAGTCATCTCCGTCCCCTGTCCCCCCACCCCCCACACTGAGATGACCTTCACTGAAGAGGAACAAAATGTCTTTAAGTCAAACAAATTGTTTCTTACACTGAAGAAAAATATATCCCTAAAGAAACTGAAAAAAAATTCATTCACGGGAATGAATTCAGCATAAAGTAAATCAAATAAAAATTTAAAAACCATGAAAAAATGTTCAGGTTCACTCATACTAAGAAAAATGTATATTCAAACTACACTGAAGCCAGGTATGATGGTTTACATCTATAATCCTAGAACTCGGGAGAGTGAGGCAGGAGAATTAAGAGTTTAAGTCCAGTTCAGGATACATAGAGACCCTGTCTCAAAATTTAAGGACAAAGGAAAAAAACCTACACTGAGATATAATTCTTTACCTATCAGATTTAAATACAAAAAAGTGTGTTCATGGATTGAAAACAACCCTCTTATCCAAACCTATGATGACCTAAGGACTCATATGGACCTTATGGAAAGTGGAAAATAACAGATCAAATGGTAATATTTACCAAAATTTAAAA
This sequence comes from Castor canadensis, assembly GCF_047511655.1. Taxonomy (NCBI): domain Eukaryota; kingdom Metazoa; phylum Chordata; class Mammalia; order Rodentia; family Castoridae; genus Castor; species Castor canadensis. Next base: position 90,122,151 of record NC_133394.1, read on the forward strand.
ATGCACTTATATCTGTGTCAGTAATCCTACCTCTGGGAATTCATCCCAGGGACACACTTGTACCTCATGAAATTATGTATGCACACTGAAACATGTTGATACTGGCAAGAAAGTAGAAATGTCATTAGTACAAATGTACAAACAGTGGAATGATACACAGCTGTTAAAAATGAGAAATCTTCCTATTGTTGGGTCTGGAGACCTAAGGCAGATGAGGGGTATCCTATCCCCCCTGGAGAGCCATATCATTCCTGCATCCTGAGAAGATGGAGGCCTGCATTCCTGCACCCTGAGAGGGAGTGGCAAACTGCATTTCTGCATCCTAAAGAAAGGATACAGGGTCTGATAGATCTGCTACAGGACTGATGAGTAAAATGCCCTCAAGATTGTTCCCCTCCCCCAATAAAGGTGCAAACCAAACCAGTTCACCTGAGAAAACCCTCGAATCCATGGCCAATGAGAAAAACCCACCTAACCCAGAGTTAGAACATCTGTAAAAACCCCAGCCTTCACCTGTGCAGTGAGCCACTGGCTTCTGGGCTCCACTGCAGTACCTTAGCTGTAGCCTTTCCTTTCTCTCTAATAAATCCTACTTCACATACAGCTTTGGCCCATCATTCAGCTGCCGCACAAGCCAGTTCCCTGGCCTGTGAAGGCAAGGACCCTCAACACCAGCCCACAACACTTCAACACTGTCATGTAACATTTGGCGATGCACAAAGGGACATTTCTTCTGAACCAAGGTTGGTAAAGGTTGTGCCAAACTGGGAAAGGCTGCCTAGGAACGTGACCGTGTCTGTCCGGCACTCCAATGGAGTCTATTCTCCAGGAGAGACCCCCCACCACAGCCTAGCTATGGTGGAACTCCCGGGCCGACCCTCTCTCTCTCTCTCATAAGGGAGGGTTTCTCCCTTGGAAACCTGAGGAAAAGCTCTGAGCCCAATACAGCTGTAAGGCAGGCAACCCGAGAGAACTCAGAGGCTGGCTGGGGGCTTATACCAGACTGCCAATGCTACATGGCAGAGCCAGACTTCAGTGCACTGAGGCTTTTTTTTTCCCCCTCTCCTTAAACTCTAACTCTCTCCCTTTCAAGATCTGACTCACTTAAGAGAAGGTCTGAAAACAGCTGGTGGAAAGGAAAGTTTTTCTTCAAGCTATAAGGGTGCTGTGGCTGGGGCACACCCCAGTATCACCCAAAGGCTGGAGATGCAACTTCCTGACCTGCTCTGAGGCTACAAAGGCAGCTAAGTCTCAGACCCCTCCAGCCATGTCAGAGGCAAACAGACAATCAGATCTCTCATGCTTCCTTCATGATTTCCATGGCCTGAGAGTGGAAGTCACCCCTTGCTTCCAATGCTCCAGTACTGCCTTTGGGCAGGATCGACCTGGACAGCAGTGATGACCAATAATCCCTCATGCATTGCGCCTGGAAACTCTCTTTTCCCCCAACCCTCAGCCTCTCCTTTCTCTTTCCCAAGCAGCTCAGGATGAGTGTCTCCCTCCCCCTTTGCTCTAAATAGCAGTGTGCTTCCTTCTTCAGTGAGTTTGGAAAAAAAACCCTTACACCCGTAAGGGACCTTGCTTCCTCCCTGGTCCCACCTTTTCCTTTATCTCTGTCTGCTTTCCCCTCCCTGGGTTTACTGGGACCCTGGTCTCCCGTGGAGAGCTTGTAGCATGGTACCTTATGACTTTCTTAAGTTAATCCTACAACTAGTTTGTCAGGCCCTTTGGTCCAAAGCAAGTTTAAATCAGCTGCTAGGCACTGGCAGAGGAAGAGGCACTTGCAAAAAAACTGCAGCTCTGCAGCTGCCACACTCACACTCTAATTCCGCCCCCACAAGGAGAGGAGGGAAAACAAACAGGCAGGCTTGTGCACAGTGATGCCGGCCCCTGGGCACAATGGGAACACCTGCCATAGCTAAGAGAATCCTTAGAGAGGACCCAGCACAGATCTGAAGCCACCAGCCACACATGGTGGTGGCTGCGACCCTCAACCTCCTCCTAAAAGGGATGAGAGGAAAATAAATGCACGCAGGTGTGCATTCATGGTGGGGGGGAGGGGGCATGGGCCGCAGGATCAGGCCTAGGCAGACAGGGTCACTTGTCCCAGGTATATGCAGGGGGCAGTGGCACCCTGTGCAAGCCCCGCTCCCAGCCCCACCTCATGCCTTGGGGCACTGGACCCAGCCCTTGTAAGCTAATTCTTATTTCAAGGTTATAGTCTCAGAAACAGCAAAATGGGTGTTACTGTGGTCTATAAACTTGTGTTTTAAAATTTCCTATACTTTTGGCCTCAGCATAAAAATTTTTCCTTCCAAATATTAGCACTAGTCATCCCTTATGGTACTGTTATTGCCCCAGGATGCCCTCTGAATGCCCTTCTCTAACTTTACAGATGATTTATTCCTTTGTTTAAAAGGTAGCCTTTATTAAAGAGGCTGCTTGCTGTTAGCTAAAATGCAGGATCCTAGAGCTCTTCTCACTGTGGCCTAAGGTGACCAGTTTACTTTCCTCCATTCTGGCCACAGATGGCAGGGGAAAGTCAAGAGACAGGGACACTTAGTCTCATTAAGTCAATCCCCTGTCGGGATGCTGATAAAAGGGGAGTCTGACAAGTTCATGTAGATGGGACCTGCCCCTTCCAGTCTTCTGGCCTCAGTACCCAAGTGGTCTCTGCTGGTCTGTTTATTGAAACGTTGAAAGGAAATATTGGAAGCTTTGAGCCACAGTACCTTAGATGACCAAGTGAAGTAGCCTTCACAGGGTTCCTTAAATTACAATGCCATACTCCAATTAGACCTTTTCTGTAAACGGGAAGAAAAGTGAACTGAGGTCCCTTACACAAATTTTCTTTCATCTCTGAGACCACCCAGATTGGCTCCATAATTACTATCTAGATACTCAAACCCTGGCCATTCTTTCTAAGTCACAGGATAAACATGGGGAAGGAGGACCAGAAAAGCCCTACCCCTACTGCTCCACCCTCTACCCTACCTTCTAAGCCACCCCAATATTCAGAACCTCCTAATGGGTGCTTCCCCCTTCAACAGGCAATGGTAGGAAGAAGGCGAGTCTATGTCCCCTTCCAGTTATCAGATCTAAGGGAGATTAAAAAAGAATCTGGGCAGCTATACTGATGCCCCAGATCATACATCCAAGCTTTATCTCTGTGATCCAAAGCTCTAAATTGACATGAAAGGATACTATGCTTCTACTAGACCAGACTCTTTCCTCATTAGAAAAGCAATGAGTTCTGGCCCAGATCACTCAGGTTGGAAATGATTGCCATTTACAATGAACCCCAATACCTGTGGCACCTGAAAATGAGGAAATAAATGTGCCTATACCCACAGGGGCACAGGCAGTCCCCTTGGCAGATCCACACTGGAATCAAAATAGTGAGGAAGATGAGTGGCGTCAATGCCACTTCATCCATCTCATAGTGGAAAGGCTAAAAAGGGCCAAAGTCAAACCTCTAAACTATTCCCAGGTGACTGTAGTACAGCAAGGTCCTGAAGAAAACCCCCTTACCTTTCTACAGCATCTTAAGGACACTATCAGAAAGCACACCACAGTGGATTCAAAGTCACAGGTGGGAGAGGTTCTCCTCAAACATAAATTTCTAACTCAGTCAGCCCCAGATATTTGTAAAAAACTCAAAGTTTGTGGCTGAAGGAGAAAAATTGTTTGACCAACTAATATAGCTAGCCATGTCTGTAAACTATAACCAGGACCTTACTAAGAGGAGAGAAAAAGATAAGAGACATCATGGCCTCATTGCTGTTCTTAGAGAGGGCCCCACACAACTGGGGCCTGCATCCCGAACTTGCTACGATAGTGGACAGGAGGGTACTAAAGGGGGACAGTCCATGAGACAGCCCCACTTCCAACCAGGACCCTGCCCTCTCTGCAAAGGTAACCACTGGAGGTCTAAATGCCCCTGCCTCCGTATGGAAGGTGAGGTGCCACTTCCTATGGATTGATGGGTCCTGGCCTCCTGTCCATGCTCCACTCCTTGGCATCAATGTTGAGGAGCCTCAGGTAGCCATAATGGTAGAGAAGTGAAAGGTCATCTTCCTCCAAGACAGTGGAGCCCTTTTCTCTGTCTTACCATTCTCTCCTGGTCCCTGGTCCAATAACAAGGTTATCATTCAGGGCATATCTGGCCAGCCCCTGGAGCACTATTTTACTTGGCCTCTGGCCTGCTCTTGGGTAGACCTCCACTTCTGTCACTCCACATAGTTCCTGAAACTCCAGAGTCTCTGCTGGGATGGGATTTACTATCTCAACTAAAAGCTCAAATTCTCCTCCCCTCAGGCAGCTATCTCTGCTGCCCCTTCTTCAGGAGCAAGTAGATCCCACAGTGTGGACTGATGGGGTGACTGTAGGGTGAGCCAGGACAGCCTTCCCTATTCAAAGAGAGCTCAATGATCCTTCACAGTTTCCCCACCCAAAAACAATATCCCTTCAAGCCTGAGAGAAGATGAGGCCTTTTACCTATCATAAATTCCTTAAAAAAAAAAAACAAAAAAAACCCAAGGGTTACTAATTAGTTGCTCCAGCCCCGATAATACTCCTATTCTTGCTATCTGCAAGGGGCCAAACAAATGGAGATTGGTTCAAGACCTCCAGCTGATTAATGAAGCAGTCATTCCCAATCCCTATACTCTTTTGGCTCAAATACCCCCATAAGCCCAATATTACTCTGTACTAGTTTAAAAGACACTTTCTTTTGCATTCTTAAATCTAAAGTTTTCAATGTCCAAGAATACACTTAAAATTAATGTAATTGTTTTGTGTTTCATTGTGTAAGTTGTATGTCTCTGATATGATTAATTTATTAGAGACAAAAAAATCTAATAGCTATGATAACAGTCTTATTAAAAACTGAGACTGACTCAAAACACTATTCCTAAAATTGACTCTTTGTTCAGCTATCAATCCACCCAAAATGAGTCCTAAAAGAACAGAATGGGACACCTCTCAATCTGCTCCTAAAAGTTTTTTAAAAAATAACTAATCAATGTACTTGTGGCCACTTAGTTAATTTTTACATGTTCTTGAGCTCTTGAATCTATGCATGTTTAAATTGACATTTATGGCATGACTAATTTAAAACTTTTTTACATATGCATATACTTAAACATTTTTAGGATGATTCTTATTATAAAATTAATGTAAAAAATACAAGGTTTCTGTTCTCTTCTCTTCCCCCACTTCTTCTGTTGCTACTTTTAAGAAAAACCAGTTTTTTAAAGGTTATGTCAATCAGGTCTAACTAAATTATAGGCATTATTTTATGGACAGTGACCTTAGTCTGTTTCATTTCATCATAAGTAATTTACATTCAATTCTTTTATAATTAGATCTATTAACAAATGGTGTCTTTATAGATTACCTATTGTATAAAAACAGTTTAAAATTGCCTTTCTATATGGGTCTATATAATTAAAATTAGGCTACATGAAAAAACTATTTTATTTAAATTTAAATTTAAAATTCTTATGGAAGTTAGTTTAAAATACAAGTTACAAAGTGAATGAGTAGAAAGGATATACATAGGTGTTGAGTGTATATTTTGGGGGAAAGATTAAAGGAAATAAGAAATGTTTTTATATGAGAAAGGATTTTGTTTTGTTTTGGCAGCACTGAGGCTTGAACTCAGGGTCTCACACTTGCTAGGCAGGTACTCTTTCCACTTGAGCCATTCTGCCAGTGAGAAAGGATTTTGTATAAAAGGGTTTGTCCTAAAGATTGTTCCAAATATGGAGAAGAAGAAGGATAAGGATAAACCATAAGAGGGTTTAGAATATTATATAAAGGTTCTGAGTAAGTCTTAAAAGTGTATAAAAAAAACTTCAGTGTGTGATAAAATTAAAGTTGACTATAAGAGTTGCCTAAAAGATTTTTTAGGGTCATGTCAAACTAAAATCTAATTCTGTGTCCACAAAATAACAAGGCTATCTTAATATTGTTCTGCTCTGAGTAACATCTGCAGAAAACTGTTATAGGGAAAGATTTTATCCATTTTCTGTTGATCTTGTCAAGCTTTAAGTACTACTAAATCAGAGTTCATTTACATATTTGCTCATGTGTCTTAAATGACCACCTTATAACAGTGTGGTGTCTATACTTTATCTAAATATGGCACAAACGTTTACAAAGTTAAAAGTGTCAGTTTATGTAAAATGATGAGCTAAAGCTCTCTTTTATCCAAAAGTGTTACATTTAACCTGTTTACCTTTGAAGATCCCACAAACCCTTCACAGCAACTAACCTGGACAGTTTTACCACAAGGGTTTAGAGACAGCCCTCATCTTTTTGGACAAGTCCTAACCAGAGACTTATTAGGTTGGCACTACCCAGAGGCCACCCTTCTTCAATATGTTGATGACATCTGTGCAGAGCCACAGAGCCCCTCATCTGCAGGGTGACTGAGTCCTTTTTAAAACTTCCTGGCCTCCCGGGATACAAAGTCTCTAAGGAGAAGGCTCAATTATGCCTCCCTCAGGTCACCTACCTAGGTGTGGTCTTAAAGGGACAGACTCACTCCCTGAGTCATGAGGGAATCAACCCAATCCTCTGTTTCCCACTCCCCCAGACCATAAAGCAGCCTAGAGCTTTCTTGGGAGTTACAGGATTTTGCAGAATCTGGATCCCTAGATATGCAGCCCTTGCCAGACCACTTTTTCCGCTCCTACGAATATTACTATTTTGGTCTTGTATAATAAATGCTCTCTTCAGATTTATATCTCAACAAGTCCAACGAATCAAACTCTAGCTCTTGGTCAAGGAATACTCACCTCTGCTTACATGAGTCCTCCATCCCATTCTACTGGGGGCCCCTGGAGACTACACGTCAACCCCTGAGACAAATACCCTTCCCCCCAACCCCCACCCTGTCACCCCATTGTCAGCATGAAGCAGCTAGATGAGTCATCGCCCCTCTCCCCAACAGCAGTTGGGTGCTTATCTCAGAGTGGGGATTTGTTGAGTCTGATAACCTAAGGCAGATGAGTAAGTATCCCACCCCCCATGGAGGGCATTCCTGCATCTTGAGGAGTTAGAGGCCTGCATTCTTGCACCCTGAGAGGGAGTGGTAAACTATAATTCTGCATCCTAAAGAAGAGATTCAGGGTCTGATAGATCTGCCACAGGGCTGATGAGCAAAATGCTCTCAAGATTGTTTCCCTTCCCCCAGTAAAGGTGCAAACCAAACCAGTTCACCTGAGAAAGCCCCCGAATCCATGGCCAATGAGAAAAACCCACCTAACCCAGAGTTAAAATGTCCATAAAAACCCCAGCCTTCACCTGTGCAGCAAGCCACCAGCTTCTGGGCTCCGCTGCTCTTCTCTAGCTGTAGCCTTTCTTTCTCTCTAATAAATCCTACTTTATACACCAGCTTTGGCTCATCATTCAGCTGCCTCTTGCGCCAGTTCTCTGGCCTGTGAAAGCAAGGACCCTTGACACCAGCACGTAACACTATATACCAAATTGAAAAAAACTGAAGCTGTAGAACCATGCTAACATTTATGTCTGACAAAGAAGTTTATTATTATTATTATTATTGTTTGGGGGGAGGGATCAAACCTAGGGCCTTACACATCCTAGGCAAGCATTCTACCACTGAGTTATAGTCCCAGTCCGCAAAAAGGAAATTTAAAGTATGTATTTTTCTTTCTTTACAAGCTCATAAACACTGAAATAAAAACACTGAAATATAAATGATAGGCAAACAATTCACACATGCATTTTGTAAAAGAAAAAGATTCATGGCCAATAAGCTTAAAAAAGAAAAGTTGAGTGTCAATTATTTGCCTGGGATTTTAGAACTAAAAAATAGTCACTATCTTTAAGGGATATTTTGCTGTAGCTATTTTCAACTCAGAAAACACATTGACAAGGAGAAAAATATAAGTCATATATGTCTTATGTTTTAAGGAATACAAAGGAAAGAGGATGAGTAGAGAAGGGAATAGTAGGTTTTGCTGTTTTTGAAAGGGGACTTAACTTACTTTAATTGCTGAATACAGGGAATAGCCACAATGCTTCTTGAATTCGTGTCGAATGTCCAAAAGGTCAATTTCTGACCTGGAAACCATGATTCGGTTCAGAGTAAATTCATCAGTTCCAGCACCCTGGAGAGAAATGCAGGTGATCACAACGTGAATCTCATTGGTCACAAAATGACATATAGATCTTTATTTATAAGATATAGATAATGATGCACAAAATATTCAACCATAGTGATTCTTCCTCATTCATTTTCCATCAAACCCCATCATTAATTTATATGAGAAATACTTGTTGAGCCCCTACTCTGTGCCACTACCAAGCCATAATGCTGAAAAACAGAGATAAAGATGTCCCCAATGAGTTACCAATTCTTTAAAGGATACGGGCAAGAAAAACAGGCCACTGCAAAACAATCTGATATATGGGAAATATTGGGTACAATGGAAACATATTAGCAGGAGGTCCTAAGAAAGACTGAGGATTAGGAGGTGACATGTTCCCCAAGGCCTAAATAATCAAGCAGGGGAGCTATAAGCATGGTGGCACACACCTACAACCATAGCACTTGGGAGGGTGAGGCAGAAGACTTTCAAGTTCAAGACTAGCCTAGGCTATATAACAAATCCCTATTTCAAAAAAAAAGAAAGAAAAATCAACTACAGGAAGGAAGAATGGGTTCATATGGGGGGAGAGAATGTTCCAATAGAGGATGATGCATGTGTGAAGGTGTAAGGCAAGAAAGAGAAAGAATGTCACATTCTTAGCTACATAAATGATGAGGGATAGCAAGAAGTGTGTCTGGAAAAGCCAGACCTTGGTAATCATGAAATGTGGTTAACAGCTCCCAAATGTGGAGAACTATTGCAACATATTAAACATGAGAAGGTTGAGAACAGATCATATTTATGTTTTCAGAAGATCACTTTGCAATATAAAGAACAGAAGTAGAATGAAGGTAAGGGAGGAAGACTAGAGTCTTTGGGTGTGGAGAGAAGCCTGTGAGAACTTGACATAAGCACAGCTGTGTCAGGTAATCAGCAGGATGAGTTTGACATGGCCACAGAGGGAGTGAGAGCAAAATGCAGCATGGCTGCTTTTCCTAAGTTGTTTACAGTCAGAGACAGAGCACATTTCTTTTGTTACAATGTCATACCCCTCCCCAAGAATTGTTACTCCATCTCCTCCTTTACCACTATATATAAAAGACTCGCTGAAGGAGGATGGGGGAATTTGATTGGTTGGCTGCTTGTGAGGGGTGGGAGCTACTGCCAGGTGACTTGCAAGGGGACCAACACTACTGCAGAGATTGGTTGCTGCCTGCTGCTGCTGGCTGTTGTGTGTCTGCGAGAGTCTGAGGGCCAAGACTTTAAGAGAGATTAAGGAAAACATGGGACAGTGTGAGTCTAGGTAAAGAGACTTTAAAGAATAGAAAAGAAGTAAGGTTTTAAAGAATAAAGAAGCAAAGTAAAAGAAGTAATGAGGCTGTTGTGCATCTCCATCTGAGCGCCCACCACACCTGCCCCCTGCCCCCAACTTTCTGCATGCTTGTCTTCTTTTGTCCTTCCTGCATCTCCAGTGGCCCCTAGTTAGGTCGGTAGAACAGGAGCTCGCAAAGCTCACAAGATTTGGGACTCACCCAGAGGTGATTGCAGTAATAAAGAAAATGGATAAGGATGCACTGAGCTCAAATAGCACTTAGGGACAGAGAAAATGGGAAGATTTGAGAAATGCTTAAGTAGCTGGATTGACAAAACAATGATGTATCATTTGACTATACGATGGAGAGGAAGAGTGTGAAATTTCTAGCTGAGCAGTTAGATGGAAGTGGGCTCCGTTTATTTATGCATCTGACAAATGTTTGTTGAACGTACTACATGCCAGGCACTGTGCACATGACAGTGAACAACACAGATGCTATCTCTGTCCTTGTGCAGCTTATGTTTTAATTGATAAAGACAGACAGTACAGTACACTAATTCTTTAAATATTAGTAAGACCTGTGAAGAAGACAGAGCAGGGAGATGGAATGGGAAGGAAGCCAATTGATGTAGCATAATCAGGGAGAGATCTTTCAGGAGGAAACATTTGAGCTGAAATTTGAAAAGAAGAGAAGGAGCCAGCCCCAGGAGGAGGAGGAACATACCAGGCAGAGAGGACAACAAGTGCTAAGACTTGGACATAGGAACAGACCTGGTATTGTCAGGGAATGGAAAGAAGGCTGCGGTGTTGAGGCATAGTGATTAAGACCACAGAGCAATGGCATGCCTCACCTGTTGGGGCTCTCCACTGAGATGGCTGAATACAAGAGCAGGAGCAGGACTGGGGTGACGTGAGGTGAGGGAGATGAAGTATTAACTTGGACATTACTGTTTTATTTTTTGGGGGGGAGCAGTATTGGGAATTGAACTCAGGGCCTCACATTTGCTAGACAAGCACTCTACCACTTGAGCCATGCCCCAAGTCCTTCTTGCTTTTTTAGTTTACTTTTCAGACAGCGTCTTGAGCTGACTTATGTGGGCTGGCCTCAAACCATGATCCTCCTATCTCAGCCTCCTAAGTAGCTGGGATTACAGACATGTAACCACCTTACTTTAAAGGTTCATGTGGAACTACAAAAAAATGCCCAGTAAAGAAATTGAGGAAAGGGTCTCCTCTGAGCCAAGCCCTGTCCTAGGACCTAAGCCCAAAGACAGATAACAGCATGATTCATGAAGCTCACCATCCTCCCTGAGAAGACAGACAGGAAAACACAGGGTTACGATAGCCTGTAAAGGTTGCTGGCTCAGCTTGGTTTATTTTAAGGATGGCCACTTGAGAGGGCACCAGATCTCAGGATTAAGTTTGAGATTTGGCATTCTAACATTCTAAAACAAGTTCTATTGCCCCCCTTACTGTAAAGTGAGGAAAAGAATTTAGCCAGCACTTCACTGTACCTATCTCTACATTGATTGGAGTGCTCACTATCAGTGTCCTGGCAAATTAAGCTACAGAAGAGAAGTCATCAGAGTGGAAAGATATATGACAGTTTGTCAATACTAAGCAATATTATTTTCTCCTCAAGAGACAGTAAGAATTTATAGGAAACTTCCAGACCAACCTTCAAAGACTGATGCAGTCTTTCAGCTAAAAAGGCAGGAGTATTCCTCACACAATGAACTGTTATAAAAAGCAAAGTAATTATTAGCTTTATTTAATAGAAATTGGGTTAAGCTACAGTAATATCTTTATTAAAAAAAGATTTTTGGACTGTTATACTCCCTCCCCACGACTGGCTTCTATTTAGAATGAAAGGCTGCTTAACCTGAATTTCAAAGCTTTGTAATGTCATATTTGCACAAAACCTTAGCACAGTAATTACCTTCAGCCATGGGGAAAATAAAATTACCTGCCAAAGAAACTCCCACAGTGTCTGAGTCATCTCTACATCCCAGACACACTGAACACCTACGCTTCCATTGGTAATTCCGTAGGGTGTAGCAGTGCTCTGTTTCTATCATCTTCGGCTTCTGATGAATAATGTGGGCCTAACGACCAGAGATGCTGCTCCAAATAACTCATTAGGTGAGAAGGGGCACTGGAGTTCAATTTAAAACCAGTTCTTCCCACGGAAGGATTTTCTTTTAAAATGCTTGGATTAGAATGTCTAGGCTGGTTAGAGTAACTATATTAGAACAAGTGCCTATTCCTTAAATTCAGTCATCGAAAAAATACTAGTCTTTCAGGTCTTCATTCTGAAATAGCAAGTAAAGCAGAAATAAAACCAGAAAAAGGAAACTGACAAAAACATTGGTAAATTAATTATCCTTTTTTTTTTTATTATTATTCATATGTGCATACAAGGCTTGGTTCATTTCTCCCCCCTGCCCCCACCCCCTCCCTTACCACCCACTCCGCCCCCTCCCTCTCCCCCCCCTCAAAATTATCCTTTAAATAAAGTAAAAAATGTCAGGAACAGGAAAGTCTATAGGAAACAAACCTATTGACTACAAAACAATTATTTTTAAAATCTTAAATGTCATCTGTGGGTAGGACTCTGACAAAAAGTGAATGATTTTTGTAATGAGTTTTATAATGAATTCAGTTTGTGATGAATTTTGGAGCTTAGAACAAGTCTTGTCTGTCTCATGGTGGCTCATGGACTTTCTTTCTTTGGCAATACTAGAGTTTGAACTCAGGTCCTCATACTTGCTCGGAAGGCCCTCTACCATTTGAACCATACCCCCAGCCTAAGCTTAAGGACTTTCTCTTTTTTCAATTTTCAAATACTGGGGTTTGAACTCAAGGTCTCACACTTAATGGATTCTCTTAAGGAAAGCTAAAGACTTGTGTGAAAGCAACTTAAGGGAAACAGAACCAAGAAAACTCTTAGATGTAAAGCTGTCTGATAAGAAACCCACCATTTGAACTGGTACTACCTAAATTTTCTCAAACTCATATTAAAGACCTTAATGATTTGACCAAAACTCATCATGACCTTTTTCATTCTATTAAGTTTTTCAGTCCCCCCAATTAGATTTGTGTGATTCTTTCTCTTTATAATCGTTTCTCTCCCAAGGCTTGCCTTCTGTTTTATGTTCCTGAGTACAAGGTTTGTTCTTCCTGTCTGAAAATGTGTGGTGGCAATATACTATAGTGGTAAGGAAGCTTGCTTGATCACCCAACACCATAGGTAGGGAAAGCTGGGAAGTCCATTAGAGTTAATTACTGTGACCAAGACTTCACAACTGCCTGTTTCCTATCCTCTTCAGTCTCTATCTTTTCATAGGCTTCTGAACTCTGGCTTGTCCCCCATCTTCAGCAAGCACTGAAATGAAGACAATGACCCCTGGCACCTTATCCCAAGAATCCAGCTTACCCACAGCAAAACACATATCTTTCAAACTCAATGACCATGCTCTGCTGCTGCTTGTCCAACTCCCCCTTAACGTCTCTTTAAAAAAAGAGACTTTGTTTGACTTTTTGGATCTTGCACATTTCTGAGATCAAAGTGCTTTTCTTATTGGATTAGTCTTTTTTCTCATCTAAGTCTGGATTTGGCTTAATTTGACAATTAGTAGGTTCCTATTATGCAATTCTAAGATGATGTGGTTCAGATGGTTTTTCATGTCAAAAACTATGTGCTATTAGATTCCTTGTATGTGAAATATTTGGAACAGGTAAACTCATAGAGCCAGAAAGTAGACTAATGCTTTTTAGGGTCTGGGAGGTAGAAAGGAATAGGGAACTGTTAATGGGTACATTTGGGGCTGATGAAAATGTACTTAACTTAGGTTGTGGTGATGATTTCAAAACTCTGTAAGTATATTAAAAAGCACCCTGAATTGCACCCTTTGAATGGGTAGATTTCATGTTATATAAGTTATATCTCATCAAAGATGTTTTTGTTTTGGATGCTGGGGATTGAGCCCAGGGCCTTGCACATGGCAGGCAAGCACTCTACTGCTGAGCCCCAGCCTCAGTCCTTCAATGAAGATTTTTTTTAAATATTTTATTTCAAGGGTAGACTGAAATAGAGAAAGGAAATATGGCATACTTTGAACTTTAAGATAGTTGAGTTATGAATGTATTTTTACTTGATAAAATAGTACATATTATGGCCCAAATTTAATACACAATTCAATGTATATTTCCAAGAAGTTTCTTAGTTCAGTGCTATAGTTTGGATCTGAAATGTCCCCCCCCCACAACCCATGTGTTAAATGCTTGATCCTCAGCCCTATTGAAAGGTAGTTGAAGTTTTAAGAGGTGGGGCCTAGTTGGAGAAAGTTAGGTCACTGGGGGAGTACCCTTGAACGGGATATTGGGATCCTGGCCCCATGTCTCTTTCTTTGTTTCCTGACTGCCATGAAGTGAACAGGCCTCCTCTGCTGTGTGCTCCCTCCATGATGTACTATCCTCCACAGGCCCAAAGCAACAGGGCCAAGCAACCATGGACTGAAACCTCTGAAATTTGTGAGTCAAAATAAACCTTTCCCCCTTTTAAGTTGAATAAAGGTAAAATTTTGTCACAGTGATAGCAAGCTGACTAACTCTTAATGGATGAGAATTTGACATATCAATAAAGTTTTTCAAATATTGAGGCTTAGCAAGAGCAGATAAAGCAGCAAATTACTGCAAAGGTTAACATTACAAAATGGAAAAATGAACTGGCGACATCATCACCACTGGGACATCCTCAGAACTAATTATGAAGACTGACTTCAAGTCCATTTTTTTAATTGAAAAAGAAGCTTTTTCTTTCATGGACTTTTTTTTTAAAGCAATTCTATCAAAGTCAAAATGTATTTTTGAGTCAGCATTTGGATAGAGTCCTGTTCTTGGCACTGAACACAGGGTCAGTAGTGACATATTCTGAGGGCTAAGGAAGCCCTTAGAATAGGCCTGGAACTTTGTTCCCTGGTACATTTTCTGCCATTCACTTTGAAATACTTTAGCATAGACTGTGTTTCAGTCTGTGTCTACACCACAGCCCTTCAGAGTGGTTGTTTAAAATTACAGACTATGGCACCTGCCTGCAGGAGGAGCAGATCAGCTCTGCCATATACTCCCTGGGTAACTGGGGAAGTCACTCGAATGTCTCTGTGCCTCAAGTTTACCATTTCTACCAAGGGGAGGGATGATGATAATAGCTGTTTCATGGAGATTGTTATGAGTCTTAAGCAAGTTAGTATTGTAAAGAGTGCAGTTCAGTGCCCAGCACATGGTAAGCTATTTTAAAATAAAATTCAAGGTATCTGAATTGGGAGTTCACCTTCCAGAGGTGGAATTGGAGGCTCTACTCTAGAGGTAGTTATCCTAAGGTATCAGCTATCTTGACTTCACTAGAGATGCTACAGATGATTGTAATGGATGTTAGAAATGGCTTCCCACTAGTGAGATGACAAGGTGTACGGAGTCCAGATAGCCCCACCTCGGCACCAGTGGAGGAGAAGCCTGCAGGAGGCCCAATGGCTACCCTAAATTGAAATAACTGTTAAGATTCTTAACATTGCTGAGTCTGGGCAAGCACTTAACAGACTTTGTTGCCTGGCTGTTGACTAGAAAGGTCAAGAATTCTGTCTCATCCATTTGAATTCATCTTTCTTACAGAGTGCTCTCCTAGTACCTAAAAAGACAGACTGCGGAGCCCTCACTGTCTGTATAACTGTTTTTGACTGCTTGTTAATGTACATGTTGTATGGGAATGGATTCAGCCTGAAACTTACTTTCTTTTTGACATGCCCCCTGCTCACTCAACCAAGGAAGAATAGTCCTGTAGCTCAGAGCTTGGTTCACTTTGGGAAGCCACTGACACCTTCCAGAAATAACCAAATATGATAAAATATCAGATTGGCTTAGGTCTCAGATTTCAATAAGGCTCAATAAAAAATGCCAGTAAAATGTAATATTTCAGCTCCTAAGGAGTCTACAATCTAAACATGGTGACAAGCCAAATACAAATTTAAAAGGCAAAGAAAGAGGTAGAAAGATAACTTCTTCATGCATCATTTAACAATATTTGTCAAGGCAACTATTTGTACTGTGGACTGTGCTGGGGGCTGTAGGGTGCAGAAAGGTAAAGATCAGTCAGGATTCTTACTTAAAAGGAGCTGCCTTGACATTGAATTAAAAGAAGTGCAAAGCAATTGCTTATTAGTGCTTAAGAACTTACCTATGGCCAGCAATAAGTCTTCAAAATGCCCAGACAACTCTCCTTTAATGCTGTCCTCGATGTCCTTCTGGCTAATATTTCTGTATTCATCAAATGCTAAAAAGTAGCATCACAAAAAATATTTAAAGCATCCCAGTTGACCACACTTGAATATATTTCAAGGTTTTTTTTTTTTTGAGGTCCAACAGATCAAAAAGCAAACTCCAAAGCTCCTTTAAACCATTAAAACTTAAGCTCAATAAAACCCGAACTTCATAAGCCATTTTCTTCAATGGTCTGTCTCTCTTCCTCCCAGGCTGAAGCATTTAAAATAGCCTGAAAGCTTAAGTGATAAATAATTTATCTAGTAAGGTGGTCTGTTTTAAAAATTCTAGCAGTACCTAGAAAACAATATTGTGGTCATTAGTTAAATATATTTCATTTGCTAAAGAAATCTTAATTATGAGGATTATTACTTTTTTTTTTTTTTTTGGTGGTGGTGGTGGTGGTAGTGATACTGGGGTTTGAACTCAGGGCCTCACACTTGCTAGGCAGGTGCTCTACTGCTTGAGCCACTCCACCAGACCTTTTTTGGGTTTGGTATTCTCAAGATTGGGTCTCAAAAACTATTTGCTCAGGCTGGCTTCAAACCGCAATCCTCCTGATCTCTGCTTCCTGAGTAGCTAGGATTATAGGTGTGAGTCACTGGTGCCGGCTAATTATGAGGATTTCTTTATGCCCCTGGAATCATTCCTGAAGGCAGCATGGCTTACTTCACACCTACTAGAAGGCATTTCTGAATGCTTGATCAGTATTTGCCCCAAGTAAAATCTGTCTTATGGCACCAAGAAAGTAAGTACATTTTTTTCTAAGTAAATTTTGAAAAAAAAAGAAAATGTGGGGGCCATTTGATTTTTGCTTTTCAAACAAAGACCATTGTTAAAGCAACTATCATATATTATTATTATTTTATAAACTCAATTAATGCCAAAATTAAGGAAGGACAACTTCAGAATTAAAAAGTCATGATAATCTGCTTCTTTTCCCTATTTTTCTATCCACTCAGCACTGTGGTTGTTCTCTAAACCAGCATCTGGTAATCACAGTGAGAGAAGTTCCAGGCTTTTGGATGCTGTGTCTTCCAGAATAACTCAGGGGGAGGCGTGAGTGACAGGGTGGGTAATTAGCAGTTCCACGTGATTCTTGGTCTGACAAAAGGAGCCTGTCCTTCTAATTCCCCTGACCCCCATTTACTGTCCTGTCACAAAAAGCTGACTGTTTGTTAGTCAGCATTAACCAATCAACAAAAAGTCACCTGCAAATCCTGGCTTTTCTGGAAAGTGGCTAATAAGGGGAAGTGTGGAAAAAGCAGTATGGCCAGGTTCCTGCATCTCATAGGAACAGGCCTTTCTTCTCTCTCCTGACAGAACTGCCTCTTTCCTTCTCCTTGCTGTCTTCCTCCCCACCTATTACCTGTCATTCACTAGGAAATCTATTGAGTCTTTGGGAAAACAAAAGAGGATTGTCAGTACTGCCTTGGGTTAGAATGAGGCCTCCCCATTTTGTTTCCCAAAGTGTTTATGCATAAACTGGAATAGACTTTACAATTTCTAACTCCATTTCCCTGAACCCTGTATATGAAACCCCCAAACAACATAAAACAAAATGGATTGGAAGTCCATACTTAGTTTCAGTTGAGGAAAGCTCCTTAAACACAGAATTTCAGTGAATTTATCTTCATCCGTTCCCCATTTGTTCTCACCAGCATTATAGAGAATCTATTGACGAGAGGAAGAAGACTGATGTGTTATTTCAGACACAATTCTTTCTCTTTTTGAGGGGGTGGAATGAGAAGAATGGGTGCTTTATTTTATTTTAGAGGTCAGTGAGATCATCTGTTATCTACATCTCTCATTTGTAGCAGACTGGAAATCTGAAGGTTGGGATGGCAGGAGCCAGGGAATGATCTCCCCTGGAGGAGGCTGAGGCTGGGGCTGGGAAACCCTCAGATGGAAAGGAGAGGACAAGTGATACCATCTTGCTCCATTTTCACAGAAATGCAAAGGTCATTGAGGGGGAGGATAGTTACAAGAGAGATTTTCTTTGCTCAGTTACTGACCTGGGCATCTTTTTTGGCCAGATGTTCATCTACCTTCAGACTTTCATCTCTTCTACCCTAAACAGAGGTGATAACAACAAGGTCAATCCTTTGAGGAATACTCAGCACTTCAACCAAAACTCTTAGTGATTTTTCTCCAGTGGAGGTTATATAGGATAGAGGAACCAGGTACTTTGGCCTCCAGTCGGCTCTGCCATTGATGGCTCAAGAAATTTGTAGTGAATCACCTGATCTTTGGAGTCTCAGTCTCTACTGAAAACCAAAAGGTGTTAAGAAGATGAAAAGACAAGTCACAGACTGAGAAAATATTTATAAAATATATTAGGACTTACAAACAAAACCTACCAGGAATTCTCAAAACTCAGTAAGAAAATAATAAGCAAATGAATTAAAAACTGAGTAAAAGATGTGAACAGCCACCTCACCAAGAAGATGTAAAGATGGCAAGAGATCACATGAAAAGATGCTTAACATCATATTTCATTAGAATAAGATACCACTGTACATCTATTAGAATGACTAAACTCTAAAACATTGACAACACATGGGCTAAAATGTAGCTCAGTGGTAGACCATTTGCCTAGTATGTGCAGGCCGTGGGTTCAATTCCCAGCACTAAAAAAGCAAAGCAAAACAAACAAAAAACAAAATAGGAACACTGACAATACTAAATACTGGTAAGAATGTGTAACATTGAGAACTCTCATCTTGATTGTTAGTGGGAATATAAAATGGTATAACCACTTTGGAAGACAGTTCAGCAGTTTCTTACAATACTAAATATATTCTTACAGTAGATCCAGCAATTGTGCTCCTTGATATTTTCCCAAATGAGTTGGAAACATGTCCACACAAAAATTTGCCAGTGAATATTTAATAGAAGTCTTACTCATAATTGCCCAAACTTGGAAGCAACCCAGATACCTTCAACTAGTGAAACAAGTATTCCATACAGTGGAATATTATTCAGTGATTAGAACCGTCTAGCTCTGAAGCACATAGAGAAACCTTAAAGACACATAGCTAAATGAAAGAAATCAGTCTGAAAGGGCTACATAGTATATGATTCTAACTATAGGACAATCTAGAAAAGGCAAAACTATACAGACCATAAAAAGTCAGTGGTTGCAGAGATGAGGGGTGGGGGATATAAACAGAGCACAGAGAACTCTTAGAGAAGTGAAGCTTCTGTATGATACCGTAATGGTGGACATGTGATGGCTATACATTTGTCAAAACTCATAGAACGATGTAGCAAAAAACTGAACCCTAATGCAAGCTATATCAATTAATGATAGTATATCAATATTCATTCAGCAACTGCAACAAATGTACCACATTATCCCAAGATATTATTAATAGGGGAGAAGTGAGAAGGGCATTTGAGAACTCTGAAGTTAAGTGTTCATGTATGAACAAATACTTCAGGACATTATAGAAAGATGTAAGATAGAAAAGGAAAACTGGTTTGCCTGAATTATTCTGAAAATTATAGGTGAACAAAACATTTTTCAATAACATTTTAAAATGAATTTTCTTTTTGCAGGTCTTTGTATGCCTGTCTGACTTTTGCCTGTTTTCTTTCTCAGACTGCTGACCTCTGCCACTGATAGTTTGCCTTCTTTGCATTCTCTCCCATTGTGCACTCTGCTCCAATAATGCAATTATTGACTGCCAGTAGTCTTAGTAATAGTGACTCACCACCACCATGTATGGATCACTTTCTATGAGCTAAGTAGTTCACATATTAATCTTCACAACACCTTAAACGGTTGGTGCTATCAGTATTTTGAATTCACAGATGTGAAAATGAATGTTTTAAGGGCTAAACTTGTTGAGATACAGAAAGCTACTAAGCAGCATAAGAGTCCAGTTCTATCTGAATCTAAAACCCTGCCCTAACCTGCACATCCATGTTTATTGCGGCACTATTCACAATAGCCAAGTTATGGAAACAGCCAAGATGCCCCACCACTGACGAATGGATTAAGAAAATGTGGTATCTATATACAATGGAATTCTATGCAGCCATGAAGAAGAATGAAATGTTATCATTCGCTGGTAAATGGATGGAATTGGAGAACATCATTCTGAGTGAGGTTAGCCTGGCCCAAATGACCAAATATCGTATGTTCTCCCTCATATGTGGACATTAGATCAAGGGCAAACACAACAAGAGGATTGGACTTTGAGCACATGATAAAAGTGAGAGCACACAAGGGAGGGGTGAGGATTGGTAAGACACCTAAAACATTAGCTAGCATTTGTTGCCCTTAACACAGAGAAACCTGAAAAGCAACTGAGACCAATAGGAAAAGGGGACCAGGAACTAGAGAAAAGGTGAGATCAAAAAGAATTAACCTAGAAGGTAATACCCACGCACAGGAAATCAATGTGAGTCAATGCCCTGTATAGCTATCCTTACCTCAACCAGCAAAAACCCTTGTTCCTTCCTATTATTGCTTATACTCTCTCTACAACAAAATTAGAAATAAGGGCAAAATAGTTTCTGCTGGGTATTGAGGGGGTGGGGGGAGAGGGAGGGGGCGGAGTGGGTGGTAAGGGAGGGGGTGGGGGCAGGGGGGAGAAATGACCCAAGCCTTGTATGCACATATGAATAATAAAATAAAAAAAATAAAACCCTGCCCTAGAGCCCTGCTCTATACTGCCTCCTATGGGTATGTGAGCTCACGTCCATGCACCCGGATGTGCAGCGCTATGGCTATATACCTCTGAGAGCATGTTTGCTGCAGTACTGCATAAATTTGGGTTTGTGGGTTTTCAGCATTTAAAACAACTGAAGCCATAATGATGATAAATTATTTCCTCATGACATAATGAATGCCTCACTTTGACAAGTGCTGTTTCAACCAGCAGGCTGAGACTGTATTGGAATTTTTTCACACATTAGGAGCTAAATCAGCTGAAAGAAGTCAGTGAGATACAGAATAATTCACTTCCTCTCTTGCACATATCTGAATACATCTCATCCTTGATCTTCCTCCTTCACTATTGAAATCACGAGTCTTCTAAGTAAATCAAGCAAAGAGTGGACACATTTGGTCCAAAGTGAGTAATGATTTTTAGCAGCTTTTCCAAGGTGACAAGCATGAGGTTATAAGTCTTTTTTTTTTTTTTTTGTAATCTTAAAACTGATACTCATTTCTGAAATCTAACACTCATCTCTCAGGAGAATTCTTCTGAATCATACTTCCCACTTAGTTGAAAAGAAATGAATATTCTTTGGAGTCCAGAAGAAAATAAATGCGTCCTAAAAATGGAGACACTTGTAATGGAAATGAATGAATAATTATGTCAGATGATTTATCAGAACATTTTCTAATGTATTGTAAAACCTAATCAAAACATCTTTAATCTATAAACTAACCAAAGACACGCCTTTTGTTACATTACTATGTATTCTTTTATGATCTTGGTTAAACATTTTACTGATGGTGACATGCAATTTAACATGAACAAATCATTTCATAAGGAAAATTGCAGTCTCGCTGCCTCCAGTTGGATTTTTTAAAACTTCCTAAAAATTATTAGTAAGCATGCAGCTTATGTGGGAGTTAAAAAATAAATAAAAACTTACATCTGCCAAAGTCAGCAGAGCTTTCCGGAAGTCACCAGATGTTTCAGAACTAATATCATCTCCAAGGCTCTTCTTATATACTGAAAATAAATGACAATGAAATTATGTCTTACAAACTAAAACACATTATTATAAAACAGAGAAAAGTATAAATGCCAACACTGGCAAGAAATGTGATAAATAGATCTTGCTTCTCATTTAAGTTCCGGTGCTCAACTATTGTCAGATGGAAATATTCTCCTTGTAAAGATTTCTGTGCTGTGTGTTGTGGCAGATGAAGCAGAACAGGAAGAATAGCCATTTTGGATCAAATCATGGTTCATTTCATCTGACAGTGGCTCTAAGAAACATACATTCAGGGCAGGCAACCTGCTAGTCTGCCTTCCAATTTCCATTACCTTCTTTCATATTAATACAACCCTAACCTTTAGCAAAACATAATGCAAACAACCTAAAAACTATGTCCTCAGACAGTTCTATAATTGAGGTCTTCACAATGAAGTGTAGACAGACATGCAAGACTTTGCTAGGAAATCTCCCTAAAGGGACGGGCTTAGTCCTTCCTTGATTCTGCTGCCTTGTGTGTGAACTGATACCTGCAACTTGGGCAGCCATCTTGTACTGTGAAAATAAGGAATATATCTTAGCAATGGCAAAAAAGTGACCAGGAAGGGGTCTGGGTTCCTGAAAGTTTTGAGGAGCTATCATAACAGTTTTAAAATTACCAAACTCCAGACTTCTTCTACATGTAATAGAAATAAACGTCTATCTTCTGTAAGCCACTATTATTTTTCTATTTTATTGAATCCAACCTTAATCTAAACAAATACACCTAAAGTATATTATTTGATATTGCTCAAGAATAAGAAAAACATCCCAAGATTTACTATTTTTCCTTAACTAATGCCAACTATGTGTTCATAGTTATTGTGGTACCCACCTTTTTATTTTATTTTACTTTATTTATTTTATTGCAGTGCCAGGGGGTAGAACCCAGGGCCTTGTGCATGCCAAGAGCTCTACCACGGAGCTAAGTTACACCCCTGGGATCTGTCTATCACTTTTAAATCCCTGTTTTACTCCATCTGTTGAGCAGTAATCCCTTTGCAGCCACCGTATATCTGAATATAGGTGACATCAGGTGCCAATTTGAACTCTGTCTGCATCATTGTCAAGAACTTTCTATAAAATCCCCATATGAACACTCATCCTTTTATTTTATCTTGGAAGTACTGGGGGTTTGAACTTAGGGCCTTGCACTTGCTAGGCAGGTGCTCCACTACCCGAATCACACCCCCAGTCCTTTTTTACTTTAGTTATTTTTCAGGTAGGGTCTTGCATTTTTGCCTGTGAATGCACATCCTTTTAAACGAATGAAAGACAATTATAGAATGAGATTATCTAATATAATTTTAAGATTATATTAGAGAAAACAAGAATTGCATTGAAATGGAAATTTCCTCATCACAATTTTAGTAAGTCTTTTTAATGAAATCTGTAATTTTTCAAAGCAATTCATATAAATAAAATTTACTACAAATACAAATTATTTATCTTAATGATACTTTAGCAGGCACCATTATTCTTAATAGTCATAATATTGTTGCATCTATCTTTCACTGTAGTTAGAAAAAAATTTAATTTAAAAACATCAAAGAATGAAGCTCCCCTGTTTTAGAATTTAGGGATGTATTTTGTGATTTTAGAATTATCTAGATGAGACTTGAGTCATCTTCTGCAGCCTCCCCGGGTAATTTGCAAAAAATTAGACTATTAAAATGGATATGAAGAGGGTAGAAGGGAGGTAGACATGATCAATGCATGATAGATGCATACGTGAAAATGTCTGTGAAATCTGTTAATGTATACAATTAGTAAGTATTAATAATGACAATAATAAAAGGAAGTTATTTAAATCCCAGCTTGAAATTACTTTATGCATTAAGAGGCATAATACAGTATAGAAAAAGAAATACACTATTGTTAACACTGTAGGTACCTGAAGTTCCTTGATCCCTGATTCAGTGTGCTTTCATACAACATTAACTCTGGAGTACTAGAAAAAGCTCTCTACTACTTCTCTATTTATTTACTCTATTGCATCATTGTGCAGAGAAGCCACACAAGACACTAGTTGGTCTCTTTTATGAGGGCCAAATTGGTAGCCTCTTTTGATGGATTCTTATGCAAGGGTCACCATTTCACATTTTATGATGTCACCACTCTTACACAAGACTGCAAACTGTTGACACCGGTATGTAGTGGCCAGCTGCTAAGAGGTGATCTTTGCCCAAAATAAGGCTATTAGTTAATTACTTCTTGAACCCATTGAATCTTCTCTCTCAGAGAGTGAACTACACAGAAAAAGAAGCAAATACAATAGAACAAAGAAGCAAAGGATTCCTAGAAAGAAAGGCAGAAAACAGAAACGAAGAAGAATCAAATACCATGGACAAATATAAGCCTTGGGTAGACAATCAGCATTTAGTAAGGAAAGAGAATCAGAAGCAAACAGTGAGGAACGAGTTACTGTAATGGAAGACAGCACAGGGAGCAATGGATGCCTGATGCTGAGGCAGTGAACAGACAACAGGGTCTCTAGGGAAAGCTTCACTCTAAGTAGTTGAGACTATTGCATTCTTAATATTCTTGTGTACCACTAATTTCTAGTGAAACTGAGTCCTTGGAAACATGAATTTAAAAAAGACATGGCTCCCTTAAGTTACTTGGAGAGAGCTCTAGAGGGTTATTGTATATTGAAGAATCAAGCTGATCTTTGTCTCTGGTTCCTGAGAGGTAACTTCCAAATCCTTGGAATTTCCCATGTAATTGAAAAATTGTTATTCATTCACATTGTCCCCTGAGTTTATGCTAACTACATGACTAAGAATAAAAAGTAATCACATCAGAAAAACCAAGCACGTGATTAGAAGGTTGAGGCTTTGATCCACATGACATCAGTCTGATCTCTGGGGAAAGGAGGGGCTGCAGACTGAGCTCAATCACATTGACATTGATTCAACCAATCATGCCTACATAACAAAACCACAACAAAAACTATGGCTATTAATGATCAAGTGAGCTTGCTGGCTGATAATTACCCATCCATGTGTCAGGAGGGAGGACGTTCCACATGGAACCCTCTCAGATCTCTATCTTTGTGTCTCTTCATGTGGTTGACCTGATTTATAGCCTTTACAGTAAAACTGAAATTGTAAGCACAGCACTTTCTTGAGTTCTGTGAATCATTCCAGTGAGCCATTGAATCTGAGAGGGCAGTGAGAACCCTGGATCTACAGCCAGTTGGTTGGTCAGACATGATTGTGGCCTGGGAACATGTGAGCTTGTGGGCTTCTGGCTAAAGTGAAGGCAGTCCTGTGGGGTCTGTAACTTAACCTGTGAACTCACACACTCTGGGTAGAGTCAGAATTGCATTGTCAGGACTTTCTAATTTTTACATAGTTAACAGACCTTTAGGACTTTTGCTAAGTATATTGAATCCGCATCCTCTAAATGGCTTATCTGATTTCTCACACCAAAAATCACGAGTGTAATCTGAATGGTTTTTAACAAATAATAACAGTAATACAATGATTTGAGTCTCTCATATTGATGAAAATGGTTTATTCAATTAAGTGACTGCTGAGAGCAAAATCCACTGTAGCTATAATATAATAATGCAAAATGTTAATGTCATTGTTAGGCAGTAGTTTCTGGCTCTGATCATGTTCCAATTCTCTCTGAAAATCCATGGCTCATCTTAGAATGTATCTTCCTTTCACTAAGTCTTGTCTTCTCAAAATGCCTTACAAAGGGATGAGTGGGATGCTGGGAAAGGCATCTTGGCTCATATATGTGTGAACAGTACTAAAGGTAAACAGAAAACAGGATTACCTGTGTAATAAGCTTGAGAGATCTCTTTTATTTGTCTACTTGTCCTGGTAGTTAAGATTTCAATCAAAGCATCTTCATCTGTTCCAGTGCCCTAAAAAAGCAGAGGAAATATAATTTTTGGAACTCTTAAAAAAACTTAAGTTCATGCCTTTTAGTCTTAATATCTTATTTTATACAGATGAAAGAACAGTCGAATAAATCAATGTAAGACCTCATATTGCTCTCAGTAGTTTTCTAATTTTCCATGCATTTTAGTATTAAAATAACATGAGTCATCTGGATTAAACTGACACCAAAATCTGATGTTAAGCCTGGATCCCTCTTTTTCCTCCTTCCTCTCAAGAAATATATTAAGCACCTACTTCATTTTACATTCTGCTCTAAGATGAGAAGATACAGTCTAAAACCAAAAGGTTCCCTCTCATGATAGAGGCTTGCCTTTTAGTTAGATGAAAAATAAAAATAAAGAAAGAAAAGACACAAATGTACAAAAAATGAAAAAAAAAAAAGAAGAAAGAGACAAGACAATTTTAGATGCCAATCAGCAAAATTAAAAAAAAACAAAAACAACTGAGGTTGGGAGATAGTTCAAAGGCAGAGTGTTTGGCCACCATTCATGAGGTCCTGGGTTTGATTCCTAGTACCACCACCACAATCACAAAACAAAACCAGAGAACAAAATCCTGACTCTTCCTTTAAGTGACCTGAGGTGGTCTATGAAAATGGTTCACTAGTCACTTGACTCAAAAACCCCACAGAATCATGCAAATCAAAACGTTCAAATCTTCATATTCGCTTTAATAATACCTGTGAAACTGCACAAGCCCTTAAGAGTATACATATATGCAAAAAGCCACCAAGTATGTCACTTTAAAGAAGTTAAGTTTCATTAAACAATGTATGCCATTCTGTTGTTATAAAGGTAAGGCTGGTAGGTGTGCATAGACCAAATACTAGGGATGGACACAAGGTGAGTGGCCCACTAAGAGTTGTTAAAAGTTTTGCTGCACATGCTTAAAAATTCATCAAGTAGTGCTGAGCTTAAGGGTTCAGATGCAAATTTTTCTGGCCATGGAAGACATCCAGGTGCACAGAGAACCCAAGATGCACCACCACACTTACAGAACTCATCGTCAGAGAAACCTGTACAGGAGTCATCCTGCTATATTGACATGATCCTTACTGAAAAGGAACAAAATGTTCCCAAACCGGAAGAGGTTGCACAGAAGAAAAAGACATCCCAGAAGAAACAAAAACTTATGGCCTGGGAATAAATCTAGCATAAAATACATGCAAATAAAAGTAAAATAATAATAATTATAGTAAAGCTGAGCTAACTCAGCTTTAGCTATTGTACCTAAGTACCACAAAATGACTGGAGAAGAAGTACTACAGATGGAAGGGACATCAGTTATAAAGATAGGAATAAGTATATAACATTCAAGAAGCAGACAGAAGGCCAGATAGCTGTGTCAAGCTGTGATGGTCAGTTTTATGTGTCAACTTGGTCAGGCAACAGTTCCAAGTTATTCAGTCAAACATGACCCTAAGTACTTCTGTAAGACATTTTGTGGATATAAAGTCTTTTTATCAATTGATTATAAGTGAAAGATACCATTCTGAGTGGGCTTGACTCAATCTACAGAGGCTTCTCTACAGAAGAGATTCTGCCTGTGGGCAGCTCAACACATACTGAGGGAGGGTCCAGTCTTCCTTTCCTGACCACCTGCCCTACGAGTTTGGACTTGCCCACCCAACCCCATATTCCCATATCCCATTCCTCATAATAAATCTCTTCTATGTCCTGCCTAATGGCTCTGCTTCCAGGGGAATGTTGGCTGACAGAGAGGGAAGTTTTCTAAGTCTCAGAGATAGACAGGAGTCAGACTGTGCTGAGAGAGGAAGATCATACAAAGGAGTTTAAATTTTAAGTGTTCATAGCTGTTAGAGGTTCATGCAGGTGAGTAGAAGAATTTCACTTCAAAAATAACTTCATAAAAAGAAAGTTGGCTAATTCCATAGAGAAGTGAATCAGAACAGATAGAAATGGAGGCAAAGGGTCCCATTAGGATATTGATATGAGCCATCAAGAGATGATGGTGGTCATAGTAGAATGGTAGCAGTGGGTTTTGGAGTAAAGCTAATGACTTTCTGATAGATCTGGGAGCTTTGAAGGGTAAGGGAAAGCACAGGACAAAGATAAAAAAATGAGGCTTTGGCTTAAGCAATGGGGTTGATGATGGCGCTATTTTCCAATGACGACAAAACAGAGAAATGAATCATGTTAAACAGCAAACAAAATAAGAATGTGTTAATATTCTCTCAGCCCAGGAATATCAGGGCTCAAAGACCATCTACTACCCGACT
This sequence comes from Castor canadensis, assembly GCF_047511655.1. Taxonomy (NCBI): domain Eukaryota; kingdom Metazoa; phylum Chordata; class Mammalia; order Rodentia; family Castoridae; genus Castor; species Castor canadensis. The sequence goes on from NC_133394.1 coordinate 90,149,775, forward strand.
ACCCAAAAAACACAACCAAAATAGTCCCAAGCGTGTCCCAAGCTGTGCTCAAGGACGGTTCCCTATTTTTGATGACATAGTCACATCCAGGGCAGGATCAGCTTGTGTAGGATTCATACCTTCATGGATTTCTTCAGCTGCTTCGCATCAAACACAGCTGGTGGAGTCACAAGAGCCATCATGACATGCTTAAAGTGGCCAGAGAGATCACCCTTCAAGTCATCTTTCAGCTCCTAAAATAAAAACCCCCAAGGAAGAATTGTGAGATACCTTTCTCTTTTGCTAAAGTCACCTGTTGAAAGACTATCATAAGTATCCAAATCAGACAAAAAGCAGCCAGTTAAAGGCAAAAGCAGGACTCAGATTCCAGGTTTGACACAGGACATCTTCTGTCTCAGTTGAACTGAAAGTAAAGATTTGAGGGCACAATCTTGCAGAAGCAATCATGGCACAGTCACGATTATCTCCATACCATCCACCAGGGTGACCAAATCCTACCTTTTCATATGCTGCTTGATATTCCTTGACAATCAGCTGCCGCTGTGCATTTGATCTCTCGGTCAGAATGCTGATGAGTGTTTTCTCATCAGTTCCTAAATGAAACAAAAATTAGTTTACTCACTATCAACCCAAAGATAGTCTATATCTGTCTTGAACAAAAGGACAATAATCAAGGCAGAGAGTAAGGCATTTTAATTTTTAATTTCCAGCTTCTTACCAGGTTAAAATCTTTCTTCTTTTCTTTGTTTGCCTGGCTTTTGGAAAAGGAAGGTAACTTTACTTAGATAGTTTGGGGAGAAGAGAAGAACCATTGTCATTTGTTGCCTACTCCTTTCTGTAGATCATACAGAGGGAGGAGCACCAAGACCTTTTTCTTCACCTTGTGAGGTTCTGGGTATGTCTTACTGCCTCTTAGCTCTTATCCTCATTCTGGACATCCAAATATTTTCTCTTCTAGAGAACAGGAGTTGACATTTACTAAGAAGCTATCATGTAATAGGCCCTTGTCATAGTTGATAGTCATGGGGGTCACTGCAGTAGAAAGGACTGAACATTCCTAAATATGAAGATATTAACCCTTGAGAGCTTATCTCACTTACCAAAGTCAAACAACTTCTAAGTTGTGCAGCAAGATTTTTAGATCCAAATCTTTGACCCTCAAAAATATATTTCTATATCTGGTCCACACCTCTTTCAAGCATTTTGTACCCATATACCTAATCAACTGTCTGTAAATAAAGGGTAACAGAGTGAGGGCTGAGGCTGGCCTGCCTGAGAATGACCTCAAAGCCACTAATGCTTGGAAATTAGTGTTGAGATCACTGTGAGAGACTGGGTCCACTTCATTTGCTGGAAAAGATTACAGCTGAGTCGGGAAACTGTGAGGCAGCTTGCAGGCCTTTGGCATGCATGACTAGAATGGTAGAAAGTCAACTGGAACTTGAGATGCCATTTCTCTGGATTGAGGTGACTCACACAACTCTTCTCTACACCTGTCCATGGCAGTGGTATACAGCCTACATCAAAGATGGGGCAAATGAACTTGGGGTAAATGTACTTGGTTATCTGCTGGGATTCACAATGGCTAATGCTGCCCTGCTGTACCTTCAGTCTTGTATTTTTCTATACAGTTAACAGAATTAAAGTCTATTTGTTATCTGTGAGTCTGATTACAACTTGGACCTATAACAGCATCTGTGTCAGTATACAACAAGACACCTCCAAGTGCAAACTCAGCATGCTCCAGCTGGAAGTCACCATGTTTCTCTCTAACTTGTCTTTCATTCTGTGTTCCCTCACCAATGACAGGACTGTGGATACGCTCGTTCTACTCAGAATCCTGGGAATCATTCTACATTCCTTTCTTTCCTTATTCCTTACACTGTAGCAATCATATACATCTCTTGAATTTGTCCTCTACTCTGTGTGTCCTTCTGTCACTGTACCCTTGTCCTATTTCATCTAGATAATCAGAACAGCCTCCTATCTTTAGAAGGGTAAGTATATAGTCAGTTGGAAAAATTGACTAGTATTACTGTGGCAAGTACCAGGGAGAACATGAAGCAAGTGGAAGTCTTATAAATTGCTGGAAGGAATGCTAATTTCTATATTTATTTTGGAGAGCAGTTTGACAAAAATTCTAGCGCATTTGAAAACAAGACTCCCCTTCTACTTGGAAACTCCAATTTTTGTCATTCTAAAGAAATGCTAGCAAATGTTCACAATGAAACATAAGCAGGAATATTCATTGGAGTGTTTTTATACTGCAATGGAAAGAATTGTAGGCAATGTACATGTTCTATCAATGTTCCCATTTTATGATATGGCATGCAATAGATAACCATGTAGTTAAAATTAGTGAACTAGAGCTAAATATATCAACATGGATAAATCTCAAACACATTATGTTAAGGGCTAAAAACAAATGGCAGAAGAATGTACTGAGTACAATTTCAGTTGTTATTAGTTGAGACCAGGTAAAACAATTTGTACATATATGTGTAGTTCTGGTATTGAAGGTTTCATGAGAATAAATGTGTAACTTAGGATGGTGATTTTCTCTAGGCAATTGGTAGGAGTTGAATGTAGAAAGAATTAACGGGGATTAAATTTTTATTTATGATGATGGTGGTGGTGATGATTTGTGGCAACATCAATGGTAGTGGTAGTTTTTAATATTAAGTAAATATGATAAATGCTCCACTTAATAAAACTGGGTTCCTGAAGTGAGCTTTCTTGCGCTCCTGCTCTACTGAGCTAACTAGGGGCATCTGGAGATGCAGAAAGGACAAAATATAGACAAACATCAGAAAGTTGGGGTCAGGTGTGTTGGGCACTTGGATGGAGACGCACGACAGCCTCATTATTTCTTTTCTCTATTATTCTTTTCTTTTACTTTGCTTCTTTTTCTTTTCTTTAAAATCTTACTTCTAAAGTCTTTTTTCTTTTCTATTCTTTAAAGTCTCTTTCCTTTGACTCACTCTGTCCCATGTTCCCTTTAAAGTCTTGGTCCTCAGACTCACAGACACACAACACCCAGCAGCAGCAGCAGCAGCAGCAGCATGTCATTCTCGCAAGCAGCCCACCAATCCAAACCCATCAAACCTTTCCAATCCCATCAATCCTCCTTCAGTGAGTCTTCTGTATACAGTGGTAAACAAGGAGGTGGAGCAACAGTTCTCGGGGAGGGGCGTGACATTGTAACAAGAGAAACCTGCTCTCTATTTCTCTGAATGTAAACAACTTAGGAAAAGCAGCCTGCTGCATTTTGCCTTTGCCCTCCTCTGTGGCTGGGGCCATGCCAGACTCAGTCTATAGATCATTGAGCACAACTGTGCTTATGTCAAGTTCTCATAGGCTTCTCATAATCCACTCCCCACAGGTTCCTTATACTTTCTCTTGTTGTTTCACACTTCTATCTCTAGTTGAGTAAACAACATGGGCAAACTGACTCTGGGCTCTTTCAGATGATGACTTGTCTTTAACTTAAGAAAGGAATTGCAAAGCATCACTCACCAATTCCTCTGATTGCCTTACGAACAGCTTCAGCATCTGCAGATGGGCTAAAGCCGGGATAATCTCTTATTGTTCCTCGGTGTCCAACCTAGGAAGAAATAATTGAAAGTCTCATTAGTTCAAAATGATATCATTATTTATATTATACATGCATATTCTTTTTATCTCTTACACATTTATTTTGTGTGGTCAATTATTGAAATTACGAAAAACTGCTTATGTTTTAAAACTTCACTGCCTTCTAAGGCTCAAAATGTGACTGATAATTGCTCAGTTTGTCAAAGGAATATAAGAGACTGAACACAACCACAGGCAGCATTCCCAATGGGTCCCTACCAGATGTGTTACACTGACACACTACCCACAGTTTTGGGTGGAATCTGATGGAACTGGATTTGCATATTAAGTACCTAGAGCAAATGCTTATTAACATTTTTAGTGGCACAGAGTACAGCCTATCATTTCCATTTGGACCTTGTGTTTGCATTTCATTTGAAGAAGAAACCCATTTTTCTGCACAAGCAGTGCCACAGTGAGCAAAGATACAGTATCTTTCACATACCTTACTATACATAAAGTAGTAGCTTGACTGAAAACTGGAGTGGACATTGAAACAGCTGCTTACTATGCTGGGTGGGCTGAAGGACTGAAAGGATGGCCTGTACACATGCACATTCTTTCTTTTTTTTGGCAGTTGTGGGGTTTGAACTCAGGGCTTCACACTTGCCAGGCATGTGCTCTACTGCTTCAACCATGCCTGCAGTCCTGTGTGCTCTGGTTATTTTTCGAGATAGGCTTTCGCTTTTTGCCAAGGCTGGCCTAGATGGTGATCCTCCTATTTGTGCTTCCTGCTGTAGCTGTGATGACAGATGTGTGCCACCATGTCCAGATTATTTCCTGTTAAGATAGAGTCTCATGAACTTTTTTTCACCCAGGCTGGCTTTGAACCATGATCCTACAAGTAGCCATATGCATATAGGAGATATGTAAAGACCCAGAACTTGCATACCTCCCTACCACTTCAGGCATGGTTCAAGAGTCCCTTCTTCCTAGACTTGCAGGTAACTTAATGTCTAATACATGTATTGTGAAGCCTCTTTTTTGCTTGTGTAAGAAATTACAAATATAAAACACTGCTTTTTTAGAGCAATGGAATCTTGTCAGTCCTTGTGACTCTGAAGTATATTTGCTTTAAAGTGGCAATGGCATAAAAACAAAAGAAAGATGGAATCTCCTACATCCACTTTCTTTTCAAATGATAATTCAAAGCTCTTCATTGCATCTCACACAGAAGTAATTGTGGTTTACAGGCTTCAAGATGTTTTAATTAATGTCCTTGGGGAAACCTACACTAAAAGATCCATAAATGAAAACCCTATTAGGAGTGTCTGTTCTTTGTGCTTCGTTCAATGGATGTGCAATTGTAGCTGATAAATTCAAAAGCTTCACTGACATCATAGATCTTAGGGAATATCATGGAAATAAAAAATACCACACTACTAATTTTAAGCATATAAATTAAAAACAGGTCTGCAAGCGGGACAGTTTGTTCTACCAAAAGAATAAACTATTCTAAAACTGTTAAGAGACTAAAGAGGACAACCACAGAGATGTTGAGAAAAGTCAAAGCAAACATGTACATATATGGTATACCCTAACCCTTTGAATAAAAATCTGTCTTTAGAATAATACTATTTTCTTTTTAAATAGCATTTTCATATCCTGTTACTGAGCAATATTGGTCCTGTTGTCTTGTATTAATATGGCTTCATTTAAGCTCCTCTGAAGTGTTTAATATTTTCATGAAAGGACATTATCTTGTCACATTAAAGTGAATGGAAAATTAATGTCTGGCACAGTGAAAATGACAGTCTGCAGACTGAACAATTTGTTTCAATGTAGTCAAACAGTGCTTAATCTTAAAGTACCAAAAATAAAGAGCTTAAAATCTAAATAAATTCTATTAAATTAGAAACTAGTTGTGAATGAACCAGATCTGAAGACACCAATAGGAAATCAGTCACTTTAATGTAATCTCTGGAGAATTTTCTTTCTCCAATGCTAATAAATATTTTATAAGTGAAGTCAATTGGCTTCACTTCAGTTCTATGTACCTATGAGTTTGTGTGTTTCTCTTATTCATCCACCTTTCATGTCTGGCATATCTAGAAGGATCATCATTGAGCATTTGCACACTACACCTCCAGCACTGTCCTAGGCACTTCATATATATTAACTACAACATGCACAGCAGATTTGATATTTAAGAAGATTGGAGAAATTGCTCAAGTCCACACAGCTAGGTAAGCAGCAGAATCTGAACTTGAATACAATCTAGACTCTTCTATTCCATTCCTGGTGTTTCTTAACATGTAGTCTGTACACTTCCTGGAGCATTACTTAAAAATGTATATTACCAGGCCCTATGCTAAATATACTGAGTCATACTCTTAGAGACCAGGTGCTAGATTCCATCTGTTCATGAAGTTTCCCATTTAAAACTGTATGCCACATGGATATTTAAATGATTGTTTCTGAATATAAGAAGATATCATTGTGGTGGATCCATCCTGACTATTCATGAATCATGAAGCATTCCAGCTGTGACCTTTTGTCTGCCCTCTACCACCTAAGAATGAAAATATGCTACAATTCCAACATGCAAAATTAGATGAGGATGAAATTCCTTACCCATTATGCAACTGTCTAGTAAGAGTTAGATAGGGAGGAACAATTTGTTTAATTAAGAGGAAAAAAAAAACCCTACACATACCCCAACTTGAAAAAGGACATGGGAATTTTATTTTTTATTTAGTTGTTTATTTTGTGGTGCTGGAATCAAATTCAAGGCCTCATTCAGGCAAATGCTTTACCACTGAGCTACATCCCCAGCCCAGGACATAGGAATTCTGAAGTAGAATTCTAGTGAAATATTTAAAACTGCTTCAGTTCCTTAAATGAACAGTATTTTATAGTATTCATGTGACATTCAGAAATATTGCCTAGGTCATTCAGAAATATTTACATAAATTAAGAATAAAAATCTTACTGTAAAAGAAATTAATGGAATCTTTTTACTCCAATACATGCCTGTCAGTATACAAAGTGCTCTACAAATATTTTTATTTAACTTTTACAGTGACCTTAATGAGGTAGATTTAATGATTTCCATTTAAAAGTGGAAGAAGCTCAGTCTCAGAGAGATTATTTGCTTAACAGAAGTCAAGAATAGCCCCAGTTTAAACCCGTCTCCATATGACTAAAATGCCCCATGCTTCACCATATCGATGGGCTGGGGTGAGAGTGGTTCTGAAAGTAGGTTTGTGGATGAGCCCGATCCAAATCACCTAGAACTCTACTCGATCTCATCCCTCACACTCTTACTCAGTCAGCAACTATGGGGCCAAGACTCAGACTGTGTTTTAACAAGACCTCCAGGTAATTCTGATGCACATTACATGTGAGAACTATTGCTTCATTTCATTCTTGGCTGCCTAGAAAACCAAAGCAAAATGAGCAAACATGCTACAGATTCTTTCATGGGTGTGGAAGAAGGAAGAATTTGATGATGAGCTCATGGTTTCAGGAATGTTGGCCTTTTACAGCCAAACAAAGCTGTCTGTATTGCCTGCTTCATGGCAGATCTAATGCTTTGCCATTTAAATCATTATTCAATACTTGGCCAAGTTCATTTCCTAATAGTGTCAATGCTAGCATAGGACATCACATGAGTGCTCTACTAAAGCTAACTTTTTAAAAATCATGTTTAATCAGATTTCCATTCATATCTCTTACACACATTAGTTGCTTTCCTTTTCTCAAACTTGAACTTTAGATGCCCTCAATAGGAAAATGAAGCTGAAACCAGATGGAAACTAAACTAAAACAAGACTGTCTAAATAAAGCAAGAAAATAACAGGAGGTCTTTGTAGAAAGAACAATTGCTGCTACTTACTATGGGCCAAAAACAGTACTCAGCACATTTTCTGCATTAGCTTGCTCAATCCTCACAATAAATATGTAAGGTAGACATAACACATTCTATTCAAAGATCATGAAAGTATACCTTAAGAAACTTGCCCCCAAATTCATGGCCATTCAAGTTTCCTAAGACCTCAAGAGGCCAATCTGTCCTTGACTCAACAAAAAATAGTTGCACTTATTTCTTTATGCAAAGATTTGCAAGAAGGTGAACACTTATATTCAGAATAATGAAGAAAGAAGAAACACAGGATGCCAACTCTGTTGACATAAGATACACTTAAAGCCAAATGCCAGATCCAAAAATTAAGGCTTTGGATAAAACTCCTGGACTCAGGGGCTCTCAAAGAGTCAAGGAAAAAATGACCACTCTTCTTAAAGTGGGTTATGAAGCTTTATGATACAAAGAAAAATGGAGTTGTCTACAATAATAAAGCAATCAAAGCCTGGGAAATATAAGACTTGTTCAATTCTTCGAGTAAGAAGTAGTCTTCCAAACTAAAGGAACTACACTGTATGAGGTCCTGACATGAAAGCTAGTCAAGTAAGACTGGTGGTATGGGTTGAACTATGTCCTCCCAAAAGATATATACCGAAACTCTACCCAACGGCACTACAGAATGTGACCTTGTTTGAACACAAGGTACTCCAGATATAATTAGTTGAGTTGAAGTTACAGGACATTAGGGTGGGCTCCTGATCCAATATGACTGGTGTCCTCATAAGAAAACAGGCCTGTGAAGATACAGAATGTGATCTGATGATGAAGGCAGAGATTAGAATTATACAGCTGCCAAATAAGGAACACCACCAGTATTTGCCAATGTGGGAGACCAGAATATGCCTCCCCCAAATATGAAGGAATGTCAAGCTGAAGAAATGGGTACAGAAGAGCTTTCTGCCCTGTCTGTATTGTTTAAAAGCAGGGCATAAGTTTACAGACAAAATGTATCCTTCCCTGCTGGGAGAACAAAAATTACCCACTGAAGACAGCCTGAGACTCTTAACAGCTAGGAGCAGACCAGAAGACTTTATTAGTGAGCTTTCCCAAGTTATTTTTATCTGCAGTTCTTCCCCTCCTCAAATCATTGCCTGTAGAGACTTGTTCTTCCTTTTCCTTTGTCTTGTCACTTCTCTAAAAATCTATCTTCTTTGTTGGAGATGCTACATAAGCTGGAATTCAATGCTACCTCTTTGAGAACTACTCATCCTCTAGATATCTCTCTAGGTGTTTTTATGAAATATACATCTTAATCAACTTGTTTGTTTTTCTTGTTTTCTGGCTTTTGAAACAGGGTCAGTACCACCTGTGAGTTTATGGGGGTTATAATTACTTCCCTATACCAGCAAACCACCAAAAGCTAAAAAAGGCAAGGAAGGATTCCCCTCCAAGTTTCAGAGGGAAGATGAGTCTGCTGACACCTTGACTCAGACTTCTAACTTCCAGAACAATGAAACAATATATTTCTGTTGTTTGATGCTACCCAGTCTATGGTGCTTCCTTACAGCAGCCCTAGGAAGCAAATATGGCTGGCAGGTAAGAAACCAGAGAAAAAGATTAGCAATGATTCAGTGTCCTGTAGGACACGCTCAGGGCCTTTCCAACTCCCACAGGCTGACAGTGGTCACTGGACAAATGGAGGGTGACCAGCCAGAGAGCAGTGAAGGGAAGCTGTACATTCTGTCCTTGGGTGGGGCGGGCAGCCATTAGGGATGCAGGAGTAACCAGACTGACGTCATGATGTCGTTTGCAATGTGCCTAAGAGATCTGAAGGAGATATTTACTCTTGTGCTGCTCAAGTGAGAAATATTCATTCTTTGCAGCTTTTCTTTTGTAAGTATAGTGATTCAGCAGGGCTGTCTCAAAGCAAGAGCATAGGAATGCAGTGACATTGGGTGAGTGTAGGCTGGAGTAGAAAGATGAACATGGCTCAGAAATCAGAAGAGAAGGACAAACATGCGATTTATATTTTCCATGAAACATGGATTATAAGAGCACCTCTCAGAATCATGTATCTCTCATGATTAACCCCCACCCAGCCCCTGCCTTCCTTTGGCTCCTGTATCACACTTCTTGGGTTTCTCCCTGCCACTTCACTCCATTTATACTCTGTCAGCACCTCCCCCTGGCCTGACCTCTGCAGTGCAAAGTTGCTTCTTCTTTCTGCTGTGGTTATTTCACTCCCTCTCTGTATGATGGCCACTCCTCCATGTATAGCTGCAGACTTCTGGTTTGAGCCAAGGTCTTATATATTGAAAGTCTATTCTATGTATCTGTTTTGATATCTTACATGTTAACTCATTATTTCCTCCCAAGCCATTTCTTCCCTGATGTGACATTTCCACTTGTACCTTATATATTCCTGTTTACTCAGTCCCCAAAACCACTCTATGAGGTAGGTACTAATATTACACCTGTCTATAGAGGAGGTGATAGAGGTACAGAGAGGTAAAGAAACTTGCCCAAAGTCACAGAGTTACCTTGTGGCATAGCATGATTTGAACCCAGGTAATCTGGCTCCAGCTTCAGTGCTCATCCCCCCTTTGCTGTGCATCCTCAATTATCCTCATCCCTGTAAAGGGGACCATTGGCCACCAGAAACCTGGGATTCCTCTGTGACTTCATCTCCTATTTTCTCCAAATCCTACCCATCAGCAGAGCTGCTGAGGCCATCTTGAGAGGGCAGCCACATGTGCAGTGCTCCCTAGCTTTGCCCCTGCTGCCATCTAAGTCACCATCTTGGCTCCCCTGGATGTAGACATGTGCAGGAGTCTCTCTCTGCTTCCTTCTACTGCCCCTCTCCAAACATTTCCCACACAGCAGAAGACAGTCTGTTAGAGATCAATGTCACTCCCCTAACACCTTGTCTGAATACTGAATAATGTCCCATCTCCTCACACTGGTTTTTATGGTTCCATGTGGTTTGGTCCAACTTCCCTTGTCACTGTCCTCTGAAGCCACTTTTCCTTTGCCCATCACACTTCCATTCTCTGAAAGTCCAGCAGGTGTGTGTCAAACTCTTTCTCACCTTAATGCCTTTGTCCGTGCTGTACACTCTACCTGGCAGGGCTTTCTCCCTTCAGCCCTCTCCTTAAAGCCCATTCTCTCTGACAGGCCTTTCTGGAAAGTTGATGAGAGCATCGTCTCATGTCATTCTCCATCCCAGCAGCCCTTCCCCCTAAGGGCACATGGCATTCAGTCACATTTCTTGCTATTCATTTCTGTTTCTCCTTCTCCTCTAAAATAAGGTCTCAGAGGGAAGAGACTTTTTATCCAGCTCCTAGCCCAGTAAGTGTAGCCACCAGGTAAAGATTTAACAACTGAATGAGTTGAATAGAAAGATGGAAGACAATGGCATTCCAAAGTATGGGATTTCCCCAAGGTTTACACTTGATAACTGGCTGCCTGATGAAGTTGCTTCCTTCAAACATCAATAGTCCAAAAATCAAAGTGACCATGTGTGCTGGGATGTGCCTAGTGTTCTGGAGGAGTGAAAGGCACTGAGGTATCCAGGATTTCTCCAGCATCTTCTTTTCTGTCCCTCCAAGCCCAACTTTCTCTAATGAGCTTCAAACACTAGGCTCCTAAAAAATATTCATGAACAATGAAATCTTTCCCAGAATAATTTTCATTTATTCATTTGAAATGGGTTAAAAATAATTAATAGTCACCTTCTTTTGAATCATCTAATACCAGTATCTGAGGATTATTCTTTTTTTTTTCTTTTGTTTCACAATCAAAATCAAATGTGTAACTTAGTTAAGAATTCTTGGCCATGACGGGGGCATGGTTCAAGTGGAAGTGTGCCTGCCCAGCAAGCATGAGGCCCTGAGTCCACCCCCAGTACCACCATAAAGAATTTCTGGTCAAATTCTCCTCTTAGCCAAGGGTTACAGACAGCTGAAGACTATCCTGGCCATATCCTCATCCCTGTTTGTATCTAATTTTATCTTCTGGATGAGGCACCACTGTCTACAGGATCTGTGATCTGACCAGAAAATACAGGGAATTCAGCTGGCTGAAATGAGGAATCTACTGTCATCCACATCTTAAATGGTCCTTAGCTGGAGGACAATGCCTGGCTATCTTAGTCAGTTCAGGCTCCCATCACAAAACACCACAGGCCTAGTGGCTTATAAACAACAGAAACCTATTTCTCACAATTCTGGAAGCTGGGAAATCCAAATCAAGGCACGTGTGGACTTGGTGTCTGGTTAGGACCTGCTTTCTGGTTCATAGACTGGCCCCTTTACATTGTGTCCTCACGTGGCAGAAGGGACTAACTAGCTCTCTGAGGCTTCTTTTATAAGGGAAATAAACCTGTTCATGGCAGCTCTGTTCTCATGACCTAATCACCTCCTTAAGGTTCCACATCTCCAAATCATCACTCTTGGGGGTAGATTTCAGCATACAAATTTGGGGATACACTCACATTCACCATAGCCCTGACTTTATAGGACTTGGGGTCTGTGGTGATGAAACTTACTCTCCATCCACTTAACACATATGGGGAAGGAATCCACCCATGAAGAAATGAGATTAGGGACCTCTGTTTTTTGTAACATCCTGCAGAGAATATTACTTGCAAAAATGGCCAGAGCCAGTGATGTTCATATGACACTCTGGCAAAATGCAGTATTTTATAGGTTACTTATGAATTTACTTGGGAAGTGACAATCCTGACAAGTCTTTACAGATTTGGAGTTGTTCCTAATGTAAAGTAAATCTAGTGAAGAAATCTCCTTGAATGGTTTGTGAGAAGACTAAGGAACACTTTAGGATCTTTGGAGGATCCCAAAACATCGTAAAAAAAAAAAAAAAAAAGAGTTGTGTTTTGGTATGGTAGTGCACACCTGTAATCTCAGCTACACAGGAGGCAGAGGTAAGAGGATCACAGGCCAAGGCTGTGCCTTGGCAAAAGCCTGAGACCCTATCTGAAGACAAACTAACAGCAAAAGGACTGGGGGGTGTGGTTCCAAGTGATAGAGCACTTACCTAGTAAGCATGAGACCTTGAGTTCAATCCCCAGTCCCTCCATGAAAACAAAACATTGTGACATCTCCCCAGATCTCCTTTAATTTTTGCCTCTCTCCTCTCACTGCGTGGGAACTTTCTTGCTGCTCTCAAACATACCTATCTGTCTTCCTTAGAACTTTAGCTTGCTGTCCCTCAGCCTGGTGCTCTTCCCTGAGGTATTTTCCCTGCCCACTCCCTCATCCATGTTGACTTCTGCTCATCTATCTGATCAGAAAATAACACATCCCATCATTCTTGTTATTCATCTTTGTGTTCTCCCACAGGACTTAAACTGACTTCCTATAATAGCTGTTTGTTTCTTCATTTATTGTCTGTCTTCCCTAATAAAAGGTAGCCTCCATGTTTTCATACTCTCTTTCTCTGCTGTGTCACCAGAGCCTAAGTCTGGCACGTAGGAGATGGTTAGTACTGATAAATACAACAACATGCTTTCTTGTCTTGGCCTTGTTTCTTTTGGTAATTTCCCAAGGATACTAGCAGACTTTTCAGAGCTCCATATGGTTTTCACCTTTGCACATTCTTCATGTGAGCCCTGTTCACCTGGCACTGTTACTACTCCCATTTAAACATGCCTGCAGAATGAAGGTGAGGAATTTAATCCAACACAAAGATTTGAAAATTAATGGAGGAGCCAAAATCTGATAATGGAGAAAGGGACCATCTTGAGAATTTTCTGCTCTTTAATCCACGTGAGACCTGTGTCTTAATCTTATTGGACAGTACTCTGAAATTCTTATCTTTTTTCCTAACTGCTTTGTAACCATGAAAAAACAGACTTTCATGAAAATGAAAATATACCTCCTCTGGTTCACACTCCTTGCTCTCCGATTTAAAACTTTTTCTTTTCTCTTTGCCTTGGATTTACCATATTTATTGATGGCTGCTCATTAGACTCACAGTTTATATTTTTATCACGATTAAATATGAAAGAAAGACCCTCCCCCTTCACGGCTGGGCTTGGATCAGGGAGGGCAAGGAACAGCTCTTCAAGGTTCATTCCATTCATTCCTAGGAAGCCTCTCTTCTCACTCAGATTATAGAGTACTTCTTTCCAGTTCTCATCCTGAAACAAAGTGTTAATGTTTTGATTTGAAATCTAGGTTTAACCTGTTTTTCATTTACTTCCTGAAAACGGCCAGGGGCTGTGCACCAATATTTGCCTAAAGGAGCTTCAGAGGACATGGTTTAAAACGCACACCAGAGTGGAAGTTGCAATTCTGTTGAAGAGTTATCTAATCCTGAAGGAGCCCCATTCTGCTTGGGATGTGAAGAGGTGGCTTCAGAGAAAATAGTTTCAAAGTCAGCTCTTCCATTCCTGAGGCATGGTGGGTGGGAGGGAGGCCCCCTACCTCAGGAGGAGGAGTTCAGTACATCTGTGCATGTGAACACGGGCTTTCTCCCCAACATGTTTACATATGCACAATCAGGAAGAACAAACACCAGGAAGGAACGTGTAGTGGGATGGGGATGTCCCTGCCTAAGCAAAACATGAAATTGGACAAGGCTCTCAGAAGTCCTTGAACCCAGAACTAATAACATCCATGTGCCCAAAGTTGGCAGCATCCATGGGACAAAATTTGAAAGGCACCACCTTTGTCAAATTCTTTCCTCTGAGCACACAGAGAGCCCTGCCACAGGTATCATTCCTCTGGGTTAGCAGCAGAAATGAGACCCCTATGTTCTCAGGTGTCAAACTGCACCAGTCTTTTTCCCAGGAAAGAAGGACAGAGTCAGGTGGGGAAGGGAGGCTACACTTACACTCCCACCATGAACATATTTCCATGGGTACAAGTTTCTACCTTACTTACAAAGGCCTTCCTCAACATTTCCACCATCAAGAGTCACTTTTTTCTTTCTTTCTTTTTTTTTTGCAACATTGAGGATACAGGGTCTTGTGCATGCGAGGCAAGTGCTCTACCACTAAGCTAAACCACTAGCCCCAAAGATACCTTTCTTATGTCTTCTACATGGGTGCCATGTTTTCAAATGATGCTGTCTGCCAGTCTTTATTATAAAACATGAGCTTTCCCATTTCTCCTCATTATTAAAGATGTAACTAACGATCAGAGCTTATGATCAGCATTAAAATGGCCATTAGTATCAACATAATTTTCATAAAAAATAAAGGAATATGATGTTTGGGATGAGTTAAGTATGTGCGGTATAATAAGGATGATATCTGGTCTTTGTTCTGGTTCTTGGCACAGTTTCAAAAATCCTGAGAATTTTCCTGAATGATAGGAGTATCTTTGTTCTGTTACTGAGGTGACTCACAGCAGGCCCTTAGCTTTAGGATAAGGGCTGATCACAAGAAAGACCAACCATGTGATCATTGTGCTAGGGTTTGGGGTTAGACTGATCTGGAAGGGAAAAGAAGACTGGGTATTGAACTTGGTAGTATAGCAAATAATCTAATCAATCATGTCTACACAGTGGAACTCAGATTAAAACTCTGGACATTGAGACACAGAGGTGACCCCTGGTTGGTAAAGACACTGATGTGCAGTCAGCGTGACATTCTCTGACTCCATGGGGATAGAGCATGGAAGCTCTATGAGCCAGGCCCTGTCCAGGTCTTGCCCCGTGTGCAGTCCTCACAATAAATCTGCAGTTGCAAGTAGAACACGCTCCGTGAGTTCTCTGAGCCAGGCTAGTGAATTTTGAATTTGAGGGGATCATGGACCCCTCCCCTCCAAATTTATGGCCTGATAGAAAGAATCTATCTGGAGACCGACCATCCATCTGTTTGAGATGGCTCAGAGAGAACCATTCTAATGGGGAGGAGACCCTATTATTGATTTGAAATAAAATCAAGCCTAGAAAACAGGCTCCTTTATTAAAAACAGTTGCAGGGATATTATTAAACAAGGAATGCTTTTAGAATAAAATTAATATATGAAATGATAATGATTCCAACTAAAATTTACTGAATGCTCAGGCTTTTGCAGTCACTATTTATGTATTTATACAAACTAGTTTAATGCTTACAAACAACAGATGATAAAGGCACTACTACCATTTTATAGATTCGGAAACTAAGGTAAAGGAGACTAAGCAATTTGCTCAAGGTAATATGCAAAAGTTTGATATATGGGATGGGGGAGTGGCTCAAGTGGTAGAGTGTCGGCCTAGCATGTATGAGGCCCTAAGTTCAAACACCAATACGACCAAAAAAAAAAAAAGTAAGTTTGCCTTTTAATCAACTAGGGAGTTATAGAAGGGAAAATTGGGATTGTAACTGGACTGTCATTGTTTTGCCCTCACTAGAGCCCATTGCACTAGGTACTGGCTGCTTTGTTGATCTATGCTTTAGATGACTCCCAGACACAGTTAGCGGCACTGTGTTTTTGTGAAACTGCATTTTATCCTTTGGTTCCAGAATGGCTCCACATTTTGTAAAGTGGAGTTTCGAATGGGGAGGGGGAATGCACAGCAAGTTAGATCATTAGTAATAGTTCATGTGGATCACAATGATAATGATTAGAAACGACTAGAGAATTTCTATTAGCATGTAAAGATTGAGAGTTCAGGCAAATGGGAGTTACATTTATTATTATTATTCTATAGATGTAAGTTAGGAAATAACCAAGGAGGAAACAACTCAGAATATTACATGGTATCAGCACAGTTCAGAACACACATAGAAAAAAATCCTGCTGTAGTTTCTTAATGAAAAGTTTTGTTCTAAGATATTCTAATTTGAGAGCTTCCTAAATGCTTGCTACAAACCTAAAGGCAGAATATGACAAGAAACCCTGAGTCCAACAAATACAGACCCACCAAATATCAGGTCTTTCCACAAGGAAATTTCAGAAAGGAAATACTTACACCACGCAGACTGTTTATTTATCTGAAACAATGGTTGGGTACAACTCCCCTTGATAGAATAGCCGGCCGGAGAAACCAGCCATCCTTTCATCTTCAGCAGTAATGTTGGAAATTGCAACTGACGTCTTCTCCCTGTTTATAGTATTTCCCATGAACTAACTACAAGCTGGTAACCTCTAACTGACCTTCGGATTTGTAGCAGCGGGTGTCTCTATTGCTTATTTGTGGTTGGGTGTGTGTGCGCTTTTGTGTGAGAAAGCAAAAGGGAACAGAGGGAACTGAAATCAGTTGAGGCCTGGACAAACTTGGACACAAATTCCTTAAATAACAAAGTTCTGAGGTTGTCTTTCAGGAAAAACCTCTGGAATCCACTCACAGATGATTAGGAACCAGCTTTTCAAAAATGGACATACACAGAAGCAGTCAGTGACCTTTAGATGCCACGAGCTCAAAATCCCCTGTGCAGAACAGGATAACTCCCTCTGAGAGAAATCTGTGACCTATTGAAGCAGCAGGATAACCATTTATGCCTGTGCCAATGAACCCTAAATCATCCTCCTTCTAGCCATCCAATCAACAAGCAGCTTCTCCCCTCCCCCTTCCTACAAATTTCCCCACTACACATACCAGCTGATGGGGAGCAGATTTGAGCCCCTTGTACTTTGTGGCTTCTATACCAGTCGACTGTACAATCAAGCTTTTTCTTTTTCCAAAAACCTGGGGCCCTAGCATTGGTCTCTATGTGTGCCAGATGCCGGGCACTTGCTTCATGAATAGAAGTTAAAGATAAGAATATTCACAACTGGCTATCTGAGTTTTTGTTAAATCTTAGCCATTTTTAAGTGTGTAACTCAGTATGAGTTATTCCACGCTGTTCAGAAAGAGATCACCAGAACTTTTTCATTTTTAGAACTGAAACTCTGCACTGACTTATTAATAATGTCCTATTTTCTGCCCTTGACCCCCGACAACCACAATCTTGCTTTCTGTTTCTATGGATTTGAGCACTTTAGATATCTTATTTACATGGAATCATACTATATTTGTATTTTTCGGACAGGTTTATTTGTGATGATTTGCTATGGCTTCAACAGTAAACTAACACAGCCTCTGTCACCCTCACCGGGACCTCCTCAGTTCTTAGAAGGTGTGAGCTAAAGAACCTAAGCAACTAATTCCATGCCAATTCTTCTTTCCATCTGACCCTGCAAGAGGCCCATAAAAGCAGCAGGGCCTTCAGATCTGGTCAGAGTCCAGATTAGCTTTCCAGCCAGCAGGGGTACAGGAATAATGTGGGCCCAGGGACGCCTTGCACTGGTACACCTGCACTGGTACACCTCCCAGGCACTGCCCACGCCCAACATGCTTTTTTTATACTTTCCCAGCTCCCTACTTATAAAATATCCTACATGTTCAGGCTTTGAAGAAACAGAGTACAGAAGGTGGAACATTGAAAAGTGAAAGAGCACTTGCTTACAGTCCCACCTTCCTAGAACGTTTTCATGTAATTCAGTCTTTCTATATCTTCTGTTTTCTTTCTTTTAAACTGAATTGTTCTGCACATATTGTTCTTTAGGATTCTTAAGACAGAGAGTTTTCTTTTTTCTTTTGGCAGGGGGTAGGGGTGGTGGTACTGGGGATTGAATCTAGGGCTTCACGCATGTTAGATAAGTGATCTACTGCTTGAGCTATGTCCCAGCCACATCTCAAAAGAAGGGTCTTTCCATGTAGCCCAGGTTGGCCTTGAATTGTGGGGGGTTTTTTTTGGTGGTACTGGGTATTTGAACTCAGGGCCTCATGCTTGCTAGGCACTTGAACCACTCCACTGGCCCTGTAACATGATTTTTTTCATTGGTTAATGTATTGTGGTACATTTTCTAATGTACATACAGCTGAGTGAGTCCCTTTTGTCCCATTTTTCTTTATGATCACATTAAAATGGCTATAAATTAAGAATGAGTAATTTACTAATTTGTACCTTATGGGTACTGTGTGCACATTTTCAATAATACAAACAAATATCCTCAGACCCTATTTCTACACGAGCTTATCTATATCATTCATATTCAGAAGTGAAACTGCTGAGTTAAATGACACATGCATTTAGACAGCGGGAGACACTGACCCAATTCTGCCATGAGCGCTTGTCTCACCCACGTCCTTCAGAATGTTGGTCTTACTACCTTTTTTACACCTTTGCCATTTCTTAGGTAGAAATGGTTTCTCACTGTATTATCTACATTTCTTTAATTTGCAGTAAGATACAGTATCTTTTCCTATGTTTATAGAATATTCACATTCTTTTTATGTCCTATTTATGTCCCTTGCAAATTTTTCCATTGATTTCATTTTCAAAATTGATTAATTCAAATTGCTTATAAATTAAGGAAATAAGCCTTTTATCTGATGTTCTACAAATATTTTCCCCCTGTACATTGTCTTCCATTTATGTATTGTTTGCTGTGACAATTGTAAATTTATGTATAGTTAAACAGATCAATGGTTTTCTTTAAGTTTTTAGTTTAAGGTTATAGTTTGGATTGCCTTCCTTACTCCAAGATTATTTTTTTAAAGTGAGGACCAGGCTTCGTGGTGTACACCTGTAATCTCAGCTACTTGGGAGGCAGAGATTGGGAGGTTTGCAGTTCAAGGCCAGCAGGGGAAGGAGGGGAGTTAAGAAGATCTCATTTCAACAAATGAGCTGGACATAGTGTCATGTATCTGTGACCCAGCTATGAGGGGGACATAGGGAGGAGGATCACAGTTCAAGAACAGCATTGGATAAAAACTTGAGACCCTGTTTGAAAAACAGCTACACACAAAAGGACTGGTGCAGTGGCTCAAGTGGTAGAGCATGTGCCTGGCAACCATGAGGCCCTGAGCTCAAACTCCAGTACTGCCAAAGAAGAAAAAGAAAAGGAAGTCTACTTACATTTGTTCTCATTCATTTCAGCATTTTATCCATTTGAAATTTATTTTAATGTAAGAAGGGGGGAAGGAATACAGATTTACTTTTCCCTAAAATCCCAGTACCAACAAAAAATTCTGATATTTTGATTTTCTGTATTTTTCCTTGACTCAAATAAGTTACTGTGTTGTGAGGCTTGATTTTTACTTACCCAGATAGATGCCATGATATCCCACTTTTTCCTTGAGTTAAGGTCACACTAACCTATTAAAAGAAAAAGAATTACTAAATCTTATTTAATTTGTGATTCCAAACACAATGTTCTCAGTCTAGCTCTTACTCTTTAATCTGGAAAACACAAGTCAACATTCAAAGAAAAACCTCAGGAGGAGGCTGCATATTGAATATCAGAAATCCCATTTGCTAGTTACTGGGAGTCTACCATATACAAGGAGCTGCAAGGGCTCCACAACAAGGAGAAAAACAACTTCTACAGGTAAGAGGCTTACAAATACGCTTCCTGGAGAACCTATTTAAAATCCATTCACCAAGTGTTGCATACACAATTATAGTCCCCACTACTCAGGAAGCTGATGTAGGATTGCTTGAGCCAGGAGTTTGAAGTCAACCTAGCCAACATAGCAAGATACTGTCTCAAAAAGAAAAAAAAAATCCAGAAGAACTATATATATTCCTGACTTGTTTTAACCAGGACAGACTGCCAATAATGACAATTTGGAAAAAAAAGAAAACACAGACAACTGCTCTTCCCCATCAAATCAACACAAATCTGAGCTGCCTTCAGTTTGATTCCTTATTGATAGCGAGTCCTCTATATACATTTTTGCAAGATTCTGAGGCCACCGCCTGTAATAAACAGACCACCTGCTCTCCAAGGAGTCCAATCCCATCCCAGGAAGCTGTGAAGGTAAAAGGGCCAATTCTTTGGGAAGGCAGGCACATTTGTCATAAGTAGACATTATTCATCAAGCCAGCAGGTGTGTCTAGAATTGATTTAGAAATGCAAAAGGCTCCCATCCATCCTGGGAATAAATATTCCAAAAATTCAATGCTAGCCTCAGAGCAAAGTTCAACAGGAAATCATGAGTCCCTGGAACTATTTAGTCCTGGGTTTCTCAGGCCCTCTCTAGGCTAGGGCAGGTGGCTCTCAGTTATAGAATCTAACCCTACATTCAGGCTGTACAGTGGATACTAATATTACTAGTTCTGGTTTCGTGTCTTGTGGTTTGGATTTGCAGTGGCCCCCAAAGGCTCATTTGTTGAAGGTTTGGTCCTGAATGCAGCTATGTTCAGAGGTGGACTTATGGGAAGAGATTGGACATGAGGGCTCTGAC
Source organism: Castor canadensis (assembly GCF_047511655.1). Taxonomy (NCBI): domain Eukaryota; kingdom Metazoa; phylum Chordata; class Mammalia; order Rodentia; family Castoridae; genus Castor; species Castor canadensis. Next base: position 90,170,401 of record NC_133394.1, read on the forward strand.
TTCATCACTGGATGAATCCATTGGTGGATTCAGAATTTGATTGGCTATTGGGAGGTGATGGAAATTTACGAGGTGCTTCACAGTTGAAGGGAGTGAGTACTTAGGGGCACACTCTTAGAGGCTATATCTTGTCCCCTGACCCTTCCCTTCTCCCCTGCTTCCTGGCTGCCATGAGATAAGCAGCCTCCTCTGCTACCTGTTCCTGCCACCATGATATTCTGCCATGCACAAATGAGCTCCATTGTTACATAACTGTAATGAAACCAGGAGCCAAAATAAACCTTTTCTCCTTTTAAATTGTTTCTCTCAGGCATTTTGACATAGCAACAAAAAGTTGACTAACACACCTCTTAAAGCTAGACACAATCTTAGAGTCTCAATTTCCTCATCTGTACAAAGGAGAGAGAGCTCTTGCTAGCATGGAATGAGATAATATGTACAACAATATCAGCCAACACCTTGTGTTCTTATATATCAAAAGTATCAGAAGGTCAATTCCACAGGGCTCAGGCTTTTTACCATGTGTGTTCACTGTAGCAGAAAAAAACCACTTATTGAATGAAAGATTTAGCCTGAGTTAGCTATCACTGATAACATCTCCATTTTGCATATGAAGAATCTAGGAGCACAAAGAGGTCTGACAAAATTGTACAGACACATAGTGAGTGGATCCCCCTGAATCCAGGCAGCTAGACCTCAAAGGTGTGAACTGAACCTGATGCTCTGTGGAACCCAAGTCCCTGGCCCGTACCTGGCCAAAAACGAACTCTCAGTATTTCTCTAGCGTAATTTGTGAACTATTAAGAATTATTACTGATGTACCTTTTGACTCTTAATAAGTAAAGAATTACTGTGCACTGGAGGGCAAACGACCTAACAATACTATTTTAAACACATCCTTCCTGGAAGGGATTACAGAGGCTGCATAATTTCCTTCCTCCGCCATTATTTCTAAACAGATTTCTCAACGACCAAACAACGGTGGGAACAAGGGACTGGTTTTCTTTACATTCTTAAATTCCCTTCCTGGTCATTCTGAAGTTTTCTGCCTTCGTCAAAACCAGAGGCAGTATCTTCACAGAATAGCGTTTTAATCAGTGCATTTTTAAGACGTGGATGAAGAGTAGGAGCTGTAGGTCTTCAGGCAGAGCCCTGTGGCCGGAGTAGACATAAATCCTTAAAGAATTAAAGCTCGGCTGTGCAACTCCTTATCAGCCAATGGCCAGGGGGCCTCCTGTGACCATAACCCAGCACCTCGCGGCCCAGGTGAAACTACAATTCCCTATCTATGGCCACCAAATACCCCAACCCCACCTGCTGACTCAAACGCAAGGGGGAAGATTCTTGTCTAGTGAATCCGACTCTGTTGCAATCAAAGAAAACGGTGAGTCTTCGGAGAAAAGCAAACTTCCTCAAACTTCCAACGCCCAATATCCTAATCCACCCTCCCATCCCACCCTCACCCCCACCCCCCAAAAAATGGAAAATAAAATAAATTGCCTACGTGAGAGCGTGCACACAATGGGTGGGGTTCCAAGTACGCAAAACAGAGCTGAGCCAGCCCCACGCAGAGGCCCGACTCCCCGTTTTTTTTTTTCTGTTCCATGACCTTTAGGAACGGGAGGCCGACCTGGTTAACGGGATGCCCGAGGGGTGATGGAAGAAAGCGAAGCGTCCTGGGAGTTGGGACAGCTCGGTGTCTTGCGTGGCCCCGCCGGGACCCTAGCTGGTGACCTGCCAGGCGTGGATGGCACTTTTGTCCCCGCACCCGCGCAGGTGGGGGTGGTTGGTGCTCTGACCAGGACGGAGCAGCGCCCACCTGGGCGGTGGGGACGGTCACTTACCTGGGACCGCCAAAGGGAGCCGGGTGCAGAGAGCTGCTGGCGAAGGTGCGCGCTCCGCTCGGCCCCGCGCTCCTCCCCGCCGCACCCCTTCCTCCCGCCGCACCCCTTCCTCCCGGCCCTCCTCGGTCCCCTCCCCGCCCGCGCGATCGCCGCCCGCGGGGACAGCCAGGCCGCGCCGCTCCGCCTCGCTCTAGGCCCACCAGGCTTCCCCGCCTGCCTCTCCCCGTCCTCGCTCCGACAGTCGTCCTCGCTTTCCGTTTCTCCACATTGATTCCACAGCTCTAGGCACTGTGGATTCAGAGATTAGACCGTTCCCACCTCCGGGGAATTCACCCCGACACAGGTGGCCGCTGCCGAACACGAGTAACAGTGACATTTATGCAGTATTTGCTTTAGGACAGGCACTGTTCTAAATTCTTCACATCTGCGTCCTTTTAAATCTACGACAGCAACTCTGTAACGTAGATGCTGTTATAATCTCTATTTTTTTTTCCCCAAAACATAAAACCAGAATTTATTGAAAACAGGTATATTTCACTATCTCTGATTAGAACAAATCACCATTACTCAGGAAAACAATATGTATAAAACTCTCAGGAAAAGGAGAATAAAAACTCAGCTGTACAGGATTGAATTAACAATACAGAATATAACAAAGAGCCATAAATGAGAAAAGTATTTTATTTTTTCTTTTATTCATATATGCATACAATGTTTGGATCATTTCTCCCCCCACCCCTCCATTTTACAAGTGAAGAAATTGAGACCAGGGAGGTTAGGTAAGTGAAGCAAAGTCGCACAGAAAGTAATGGCAGAGCTAGATATTTTGAACCTGAGTATTTTAGTCGTCCCTCTGCTAAGCTTATTGACTCACTAGTGTGAATATTAGAAACAGGCTTGGAGAAAGAATAAGGTTGGGAGGGTGTTGTGGGCATTTGGAACCACAAAACTAATCAGGAAGGCTAAAAAGTAAAGGCCTGCTATATTCAGGCCATTGTGAGCAAGAATGTAGTAGAAAGTAATAAAAGCTGCCCTTTATTGGATAGCAGGCATTGCAAGAGTGTTTGATTATATGAACTTTTTTAAATCTTCGAGCAACTCAAGGACGTGCTGTTTTGATTAGAATTTGCAGAAGAGGAAACAGAGGCTTAGCCAAAGGCCACGTAAGTGAAATAAAAGGAATGGTAGCTGGGAGTCACCAGTGCTGTGCTCAGTCCTGTTACCCCACCCCTGGGCAGGACTAGACTAAGTCAAGAATGACACGTTTCCTGTGTTAGGGCGTAATTTAGAAGTTAATTGGTAATTACAGAAAGTTTTTGAAAGAGGCAGACTTGGGATATGTGTTCTATTTCTTTAAAATTTTATTTTATCAATTTTTACATTTACTTACATGTGTATACATTATTTGGGCCACCTTCCCCCCTCCCACCTGCAGAACCTGTTCCACCCTCTTGTTCTCCGATTTTTTGAAGAAAAAAATATGTACGATAAAGAGAAAAACATAGAGTTTTTGGCAGTTTGAGATGAAGATAACTATACAGGGAGATTCCTTGTATTGTTTCCATGCACATGTGTATTACAGCCCACATTGGTTCATCTCTACCAGACCTCTTCACTACTCCCTAGTCCCCTTCCCATAGTGGCCTCTGTCAGTTTAAGATTACTTTATTCCCTCCTCTACAGTGAGCACATCAGCCACATTCCAGTTTTTGGTTTCCTTCCCCTGTTCCACCCCTCCTGTGAGTGGTCTCCCCTTAGTGTGTGACTGGTGGGATACGTATTCTAAAAAAACACTTCCTGCAAGTTCACCTGGTGGTGATGGAGCCTGTAATTTCTGGAGGCTGAGGCAGAGAGGTATCAAGTTCCAGGCCTGACTGGGCTGTCTCAAAAAAAAAAAAAAAATCAGAAGAGGGAAAAATGACAATCCTATAGGGAGAGTGTAGAGAGCCATTTGGAGTTCAAAAGTGAAGCATAACTAGAGCCCCGAGGGCAAGAGCAAAAGATGGAGTTCAAGACGGAACATGCAGGTGCTCTCTCAGGTGAGGAAATTCTGGGCTTTGTTCAAATTAGACCAAATTAGGGAATGGAGAAGTGAGAGCAGTCCACAACACCTCCCATAGCCCCTGCTTGAAAGCATGGCTATTAAATTTTTTTAAATTGTGACCAGACACAGGGGCTAACATATATAATCCCAGTAGCTTAAAAGGCGGAGATAGGGAGGATTGTCTTTGATGCCAGGCAGGGCAAAAAGTTTGTGAGAACCCATCTTGACCAACAAGCCCTCAAGGTGGTACATTTATGTGGTCCCAGCCATGGGCAGGTTTTAAGTAGGAGGTTCATGATCCAGGCTAGCCAGGGAAAAAATGTGAGACCCCATCCGAAAAAGGGCTAAAACAAAAAAGGATGGGGTGAGGCTCAAGTGGTAACCGTGCCTGCCTAGCAAGTGTGAAGCCCTGAGTTCACACCCCAGTCCAGCCAAAGAGAATTGATTGTAAAATATTTTTTGTAAAGATATTGCAAGAATAAATACTAATATCAGTTACCTGTATGTATCAACCACACAGTTATATCACATCTTAAACATTACGCTGTATTCATTTTGAAACTTTCTCAAGATGGTTTTTAAGACATACAGATACAATTGGTTTTCCTTGTGTGTCCTGTCTGATTTCAATCTCTCTCTCTCCCTCCTCCTCTCTGCTTCACTTTCTCTCCCCAGAGGCAGCTCATCGATAAATTCATTGTGGTTATTCTTATACTTGATGTTATACTAGTTTTCAAATATTGACATATCCCTAAATATTACATAATGCTGTTTAGCAAGTTTTAAAACTTTAAATGGCACCATAATGTATAGTCTGCCACTTGCAGTTTCTGTCCAACTCTAGCTATCGTAGGATCCGCTCATTCATTAATTTTAACTGCTGTTTGCTATTCCATTTTATGGCTCGGTCATGGTTTGCTCACTCTCCTGCTGATGTACATGGCACACGTTCATCCTTTGCTGCTATACAATGATTGTATGTATCTTCTTGCTCTCAGATGTGTGGGTTTATGGCATCACCACTTGAAAATAAAATGACAAAAGAAAATGAAAGGAAAAAGGAATGAAATGAATGTGTGGGATGAGGAGTGACTGGTTAATAGGAGAAGGTGTGAATGGACTTGGAGATTAGGTTACTCCTAAAATTAATTTCTAGATTGGGGATGTATTGTGAAAAAATTTAAGAGGATAGGCACTTGTGCCTGTTGCTGCCCTAACACTACGTAACAAACCACCCCAAAGGCATAAGTGTGGAGATGTAAAAGGATCAATGGTTGCGAAGAGTTGTGGGAGGTATGAGTAGGTGGTGCACAGACCATTTTTAAAGTAGCAAAATTACTCTGCATGATATTCTAATGGGGGATAAATGTCATTGTACATTTGTCAAAATTTATAGAATGGAGAATGCCAAGAGTGAACCTCATCCCAAGTTACATGGGAGGCTGAGATCCAGAGGATTGGGGTTCTAGGCCTGTTGGGGTGGGGGTTGGAAGAGAACAGTTCACAAGACCCCATCTCAGTGGATAAAAGCTGGGAGTAGTGGTACACACCTGTCTTCCCAGCAATGGCGGGAAGTATAAAATAGGAAGACTGTAGTCCAGGCTGGCTTGAGCAAAAAGAATGAGACCTAGCTCCAGAAATAACCAGAGTAAAAAAGGGCTGGAGGTACGGCTCAAGCAGTAGAGCACCTGCTGAGAGAGAGAGAGAGAGAGAGAGAGAGAGAGAGAGAGAGAGAGAGAGAGAGAGAGGCTAATGAAAATTATGAATTCTGGATCATAATGACGTAAGTGTAGGTTTATCTTTGTAAGAAAGGAACTGTCTGTGAGGCAGTGATCGTGGGAGAGGCTCCATGCGTAGGCATAGGATACGTGGGAAATCTCTGAACTTCATTTTATTTTATCAGAACACAAAACTATTCTAAAAAGGAAAGTCTATTACAAAATGCATGATGCCGGGTAGGCCTTATATGCAATGCTAAGTTCTGGGCAAAGGACCTGAAATATTGTGGGCTTTAGAGGAACACCAAGAAGCAGGGACAGTCGGGAGAGGAGCAGCAACACCATTGGGCTGCTAGTGAACATTTATCAAATGAAAGAATTACAACTTTCTTTTTTTTTTAAGATTTTTTTTTCTTCATTTATTCACATGTACATACATTGTTTGGGCCATTTCTCTCCCCTATCCCCCCCATCCCCTCTCTCTCCTCCCACCCCTCCCTCGCTTCCAGGCAGAATACGACTTTCTTTTATTTTAAATTAATGTGCTCTGTATTTCTGAATTGTGATATAGGCTGCTTTATTCCTATTGCTGTTTTTCTGAGAAGTTTAGTGAAAACATTAATTTAGAGAAAATTTGTTACATGAGTGAATTACCCTTTAGCCTTTGGTTTATTGACAGTAACTTAAGTGTCAGAATACAATTTTCTGTTCTTTCAGCAGGATGATACACAGTGCTCCTTTAGCTAACAGGTGCTACTTTGGCTCAGGATAAGCATGGTGGCCTACTCGTGCTGGAGAGGGAGGAGCAGTGGACCTCACACAGCTGGCACCTGGGGACTCTCTCAGCCTCTGCTCCAGATCTGCTACTAACAAGCATCACACCGTCGGTGCAGTTTGAAGTTTGAGAACTGCAGCTTTAAGAGGAGCTGGGGTGGAGAAAGTGGAATGATGGGCTTGCTTAAAAGGCTTCTGTACAGACTGACAGAGTGGTTCAAGTGGTAGAGCACCTGCCTAACAAACATGGGGCCCTAAGTTCAAACCCCAGTACTCCAAAAAAGACAAAATAAATAAAGTAAAAGGCTACTGTACAGAAAGACAGGTACCATGTGCTTTCTCTCATAGGCAGAATCTATGCCAACTTCCCCACAATGACATGAATGTCAAAGGAGTACCATTCAGTCAGAGGGAAGGGGGAGGGTGAAAAGAGAGGGTGGTAGTGGGAGAGAATATTTTATATACATGTATGAATAATGAAACCTATTAAAATTGTTTTAAAAAAGGGAGAGATAAGCAAGAGTAATAGAGTGGGTGAATTTAATCAAAGCATATTATATGCAAGTATAGAAATATCACAATGAAACTCCTTTGTACAATTAATATAGGCTAATAAAAGAATTTTTTAAAGAGAGGGTACTGAGAGCTTGCTAGACTTACAAATCCCAAGTGATGAGCTTCTGCCAAGAGAGAAGATGGGCTGGTGTTCTGCATCGTAACTCCCACTCAGAGATCATCACTGTGGACTCTTAAATCCCTCATGTCATCCCAGAAGTACTGAGAATAGTGTAGGGCTGATGGGAAACATTTATTGAGAATTTACTATTTATGCAATACGTTGAGCAGCGCACTTTACTTACATGATATTTGTCCTGCTGGCCAGCCAGCTGTAAATCAGGTGTTGCTGCCTCTATCTGGAAATACAGAGATAGACTCTGGTGATTCAGTAAGGTCCACAGGTTGTAATCCACAAAACTTGAAAGTACTAGGACTAGATTCATATCCAAAAGGACATGTGTAACATGGAGGTTTATCTGGAGCACTTATTAATTGTTTCACATCAAGGGTATAATCTCTTTGGTTTCAGGATGTCAAGTTTAAGATAAAATGAATTATAACAGCTTTGTGAGTTTTGTAGTTGTAACAACTGCCTCCTTACCACCATTAGACTAGGATTACGACATAGTATATTATAAAACTATGCCTGAAGGATGAGTTCTCTCAGAAAGCAATGTTAGATGATGACACATTAGAATTCTAAAAACCAGGTTTATAGTCATCCAGAAAAAAAATTTAGAAAACATTACTGATAAAATTTTCACAATTCTAAATACATTCTAAAACTATTTTATACTTTTATAAGAAGCTAGTCTATCACTTTTTCTGTCTGCTCAACAGAACTATTTAAGAACCAAATAGAACCAAATAAAAAAATTAGAAGCCAGGCAAAGCGGCTCATGCCTGTAAAGCCTGGCTATTCCTAAGGTGAAGATCTGGGAGGATCACAGTTCAAGGCCAGCCCTGGCAAAAAGGTCAAAAGGCCCCATCTCAACCAATAAAAACTGGGCATGGTAGAGTGCACCTGTCGCCCCAACTACACAGGAAGCATAAATAGGTGGATTGTAGTCCAGGCTGGCCCAGATACAAATGTAAGATCCTATCTCAAAAATAACCAAAGCAAAAAGAGCTGGAGGCATGGCTCAAAATGGTAGAGCGCCTGCCTACCAAGTGTGAAGCCCTGAGTTCAGACGCCAGTATTGCCAAAGGAAAAAAAAAAAGTAGAGCAAAGTTTTTGAGGCACATTTTAAAAATATAGTAAAATATGAGGGAAAACCAACAGATGAAGTTATTGTAGATGTCAAATGCATGTTTGCTGTTACAGTGGTGTGCCGAAGCTGGCTTATACCAGCATGTGAAAGCCAATTGCTCAATTTTCAGGAATGTCACAAACTGGTTATGAAATAGTCGTTATTAAAGTTAAACTGAAGCAGGTACCTGAAGTCCCAGCTACTTGGTAGGCTGAGGCAGAGGACGGCTTGAGCCCAGGAGTGTGAGACCAGCCTGGCCTGGAAAGTGAGCTTCTCATCTCAGAAATAAATACACGTATGCATGAATAAATTCACAAAATAGATACAACTGAATAAAATCAATTAAAACAGAGGGAGTAAGTCCTCAAAAGTAATTGCTTCCTGATTATTTTTACTATACTTTTAATTATTATTCTGCTGTTGGGATTACATTGCTGGCATCTGTGTGGTGGAAATCCTACGTGAAGTTGTGCTACTGTGTATTTCTTCCCAACTCTGCACTCAGTGAAATTACGCCACTAGGTTCAGTTGAGCCACGGTGGGAGTGTACGCGGCACAAAGTCCACAAATGCTACAGATCAAGCCTCCTTTCACCCCCCCCCCAAACCGGTTGTTAAACATTTGACAGCACACTACTTTTTATAATAATGGGAAAATTATAAATAGAGGCAGAATTTGAGTTTGTTTGCTTGTGATTTATAGCAACAACAAAAACTACAACCAAAGGGCACTGGGTTTAATGACTACAACTTGGGCAGGAGAGAGATGGCAAATCTAAAGGGTTTGAATAAAGATTTTAACACAGGACTGTTTACAGCAGTAGGCATCCACAGGGACCATGAAGTCCCTAAGAACTAACGCCACATAAAATCGCTGCTAGCGCCACACACTCGCATGGGCAAAGGAAGGAAGCATTTCAGCAGCGCCTGCAGGAACGGGAACTGTGGAAGACAGGCTGTCCAACAGGACTGTGGCCGGGAAGGCAGGCAGCCATGACCAGACCACAGCAGGGCAGGACGGAGCAGCAGGAGGGCCCGTGCCCCACAGTTTGTCCCATCAGCAGCTCTGCTCGACCGTTCACTGCCAGAAGCCAAGGGCAAGGGAGCCTTGGAGAAGCCCAGGATGCAAGTTAGTTTCCTGGAGCAGAGAGCAGGTCAGGCAGTCCACACTGAGCAGTGACTTTGGAGAGTGACTGGTGCTGAACACCGGTTCATTTCTGAAAGATCTCTTGGTGGGAAGTTTGAGGGAGGATCTTGAAACTGGTTTCCAACAATTTATGACATTCTTCCAGAGATTGGATCCTGATAAACCTCTGTCACTTGTTGACTAGTCTTGGGACTTGATGGGTTTAAACCACAATGAACCTGAGGATAAAATTCTTAGGGTTTTTTTGTACGGGGGTTTGAAGTTAGGGCCTCACACTTAGGTGCTCTACATTTGAAGCACTCCACCTTTTTTTTGTGTGTTGAATATTTTTGAGATAGGGACTTGCTTTGAATGGTGATCCTCCTGATCTGTCTCCTGAGTGGCTAGGATTACAGGCATGAGCCATCAGCACCTGGCCTCTGCTAGTTTTCTTCTTTTTCATATTTTCTTTATTATTATTGCTGTTGTTGTTAGTGTTATTGTGCTGGGGGCACATCGTGACATTTATAAAAGTTCTTAAATATATCATACTGAATTCACCCCTCCATCACTCTCCTTCATTCACTCTTTCTCCATTCCTGGAATAGTTTCAACAGGTCTCACTTTTCCATTTACATGTATGTGTGCACAATGTTTGCACTATATCCACCCTTCTATACTCTCTCCCCATTCCGCCCCCCTCCCTCTGGTACCAATTCCCCAGACAGGACCTGTTTTGCCCTCTTGTTTTTAAAGTCAGGGTTGCAGCACGAGTCCATTGTATCAATCAAGCGATGGGACTTTTTTTTATGACAAGCATTCAGTCTAGATTATAGGAGATCAGCGCCATTTTTAAGCAATGTCAGATTGGGCTTGTAAAGTTCTTCAAGGGTTTGATTCTAGTGTTCATATGGAACTTTCAAAGAAAATCATCCAGGACAACTGTCTCAGAGTTGTTCTGAGGACAATGAGGTAGACTTGACTGTAGTGTTGCCAGATGTATCTGATACATTATTTGATATGGTCCCTAGAGTTTTACCAGGGTAATTACTCTCGTGGGTCACTGTAAATGGCTTTAGTTAGAGTTCTCTTTCTCTTTCTCTCTGGCTTATTTGGCATTGTGGTTTCTTTTATTCTTCTCCTTTTTCTTGGTACTAGGGCTTGGCATTCTGCCACTTGAACCACACCTCCAGCCCTTTTTTGCCCTGGTTATTTTGGAGATGGGGTCTTGCTTTTTTTCTCAGGCTGACCTGGACCATGATCTGCCTAATTTATATTTCCTGATGTTAGTGGAATGATAGGCATATGCCACTATGCCCAGCTTTTTTTTTCCTGTAGAGATGGAGTCTCACAAACTTTTTTTGCCCTGGCTGGCTTGAAACCATGATCCAGCTAATATCTGCCTCCCAAGTAGTTAGAAGTACAGGTGTGACCCACTGGCATGTGGCTTGTGGTTTCTTAATAGTAGGTTGAAGCATACAAGACTATCCACATCGGACCTATAACCTATATAACCTATAAACGCCTCAATTTCATATAATCAAACCTAATAACATATTCTGAATATAGTTTCCTTCCCTTCTCCAGATCCCAGTGTGTTTCTTTAAAACCCTAGTCAGATATTCTAAGTGCCAGTGTATTTTCTGCTATTCAAGATTTCTAAATATTACAGGCATGAAATTTCAGTTCTCAGAAGCATTTTTTAGACAATCCTAACAATACATAGATTGATTCCTGGTACAGCCTCTCCATGTGCCCTATAGACATGCACTCTAGGGCTCACAGTCTGCTTTTAGACAAGAGACAATAGGAAATTGTGAGGATTTGAGATTACATTAAGCCCGTAATTCTCAAAAACATTGGTTCTGGTGTCTCGTCCCCAGATTTTATGAAAACATGCTTTCTTATCTTGCTGATTTTGCAAATGTGCCAACAGAACCCTGTGGGTCACTGTCCCTGGTAGTTATTTGCTTTATCAGAGATTAGAGACACAAATGCACAGGCGTGCAGAATGCCAAGGCTATTTGGGCTCAGTTCCATTCTGTCTTGGCCATTTTGTCCTTCATAAACCAATAAACTCTTGTTTGGAGATTTGATCGTCTCCAGGATGAGTTATGGACACTTAATCCATAACTTTGCTTGTGCATAAAAAGACTTGGCCAGTCTCACATTATGTCAACTATCTTGACAAGGGTTGATGATGGTAAAGATACTGTAAATATTCATCTCACTGTATTATACATGGAAATCTAAGTCATTCCTCTCTGTCCTGATTTCAAAAGAAAGAAAAGCTATGATGATCCAAGGATATGTAATTTATTCAGCATCTTGCTTTTAGCACAGTTAATATGTGTTTTAGATTAACACCACGGTAGAGTTTTTCTCTGAAAAGCCACCTCAAGTTGCAGAATGATTTGCCAGTTCAGTGGCAGTGTCTATGTTAGTGAGATGAATAATCTAAAAAGAACATAGCAAAACAAACAGAAAACAACCAGACTGTCATTTATTATTAATACAAATTGATACAGTGGCATATGATATTGAAGAAATCAGAAATTCATAACACACAAATTCATATTCGGAATACAAAAAATCATGGAAGGGTCGAGAAATCAGGTTGACAGCACCACAAATGTTTTACTCAGTCTGAGCAGGTGTGTAGTGTCCAATAACAACAAATACCTATAGGACACGGAGACTGAATATCATAAGACTGTGCAAACTCTATTTCCTATCTGACAATAGGAATCTGCAGGAGTCCTCCAGGCTACCTGGGGTACAATAGAAGGGTGGCAAGGCAGAAAAATGGTGCAGACCATTATTTCTTTTAACCTTCACAGCCAGCTTTTGATAGCAAGCAGCAACCCCTGAGGGTTCTGTGTTTCTTCTCACCTGAAGGCATGATATCAAAGGTTAGTAAAACACACACAAGGCATTAGTGAGCAAGTTAGAGAGAGTGAAAGTAGAGCTTTCACTGAAATATTATCCACATCAGTTAAATTTTCTGATCCCTCAGATGAAGTAGAAAACGTAAATAAAATGGGCAGTTCTAAATCGAAGAGGCAAATCTCAACTCCACATCTTTCAACACTTTTTATTTAGGAAGTGTGCGCCCACTGAAAAAGTAGTAGTAATTTATTACAGGGTGTAATGAGTTGGGTGAAGAGCAGAACTGGAGGCAGGAATATTTCAACGGCTTTCACACATAGCTCACTGTGTCCAGGTCCTCAGAGGCAGATGTTCCTATCATTTCCCATGCAGGTTCATTCTGCCACTTATCTGTCTGTACTTTTCCCATGCATGTGTCCCCATTCAGTAGTAACAGAAGGGTGTGCAGGAAGAGCCCTGGAGTAAACGCAAAAGGGCTGCTTCAATGCATTTGCATTCTAGCACCCTGAGCAGTGACCAGGGTGGAGAGTTTTTCCACAGATGATTGGATCCCTGTCCTTGCAGAATTGGCATCTGCCCTCTAGGTTGTTCTGGAAAAGATTCAGTGCCAGGCTCATGGCTTTCTAGCCAGTGACAATTCTGGATGTCCTGAGGCAGATATGGAAGTTCTGCCCTCAATAACCCAGGCTGGTTTGAAGTAGCACCTGACTGGTCCTGAGTTTCTGGGCTCACCCCAATCTGCCCTTTTGTGAAAATTTTGCACTCATCTCAGAATGTGAAGCCAGACTTTCCTCTGGATTCCCTGTTCTGGATGCTGATTCAGTCTCACCTCCTGCTAATACATTATTACAATTTTTCTATTCGTGTCTCCTGAGGACCAGGACCAGAATCATGCTTGTATCAAGTGGTATTTCTTTGCTCCAATTGGAGGACTATTACACAATCCAAGTAAAAGAGAGAACTTTTTTTCTTCTTTATGTGCTGGTGATACTGACACCATACTCTCACTTCCTCTTCCTAAATTTATTCTTTTATCCCTCACCTACTACACCATTCATTCATTCATTCAACAAACATGTCTTGAATACTTATGTGCAAGACACTGCAATCTGCTCATGCAGGTCCTCCTCCCAAGGAGCGTAGAATCCAGTCGAGTTGCCTAAAACCTCTTGTGTTTCATTCTTTCTAGCTTTTAATATCAAAGGGTTTCCAGTATGGAAAGATCTCAAAGAGCCGATCATTCTAATGCTAACATTACACAATGTGGATGCTTTGTTATTTTCTCAGTGATTAAGAATGTCTCTTACTCTTGAATAATGAAATTGTGCCTCCAGTTCAAAACAATAGGACATGCATGCTTATGGTTTTGCTAATAAGGCAGAAACAAAAGAGCAACAAAGGCAAACCATGTGCATACTAACACACAGAATAGTTAAGCTGATATTTAAACACTCAATTATTTTAAAGCCATTTATTTATGGCCTTGTCATGTGCTGATATGGTAAAAATTAGTGCCTGAGCTACCAGCAAAGAACCCCCAAAGAGAAATCCCTGAAATACCACCCCAGGGACAGCACCTTCATTTGCTGTGTGACACACAGCAAGAAGGACCAGTAAGCATCTGTTAACTCTGGTTTCATTCCAACCTGGGCTTTCTCTTAATTCGCTTTATTAAAATGAATCATTTGCTTTCTGAAACACTAACAAAATTAAAAACCCATTGCTAGCCAAGCACATGGGCTTGTCCATTGCCGGACTGGGCAAAGCCTGTGGTAGCAGGAAAGTGTACTGATTTTGTTTAAGCATTCCTGGCATACAAAGGCCATGAGGTTTTCTTTATCAGGCCAGGCCCCACCTTTCTCCAGGTTTCACTCCTACCCCTTTATAAGTACTTGTAAAGAAGCTCTCTAGTCTAAAACATATTGATACCTCTAGGCAAAAAAACGCTCTGGAAAAGCAAAAATGTACTTATAGGCTACCACACACAGGCCAACAAGTGGAAACACTGTGCAAGTATATAAGTTGTGCTGATTAGCAGAATTTTCAATGGAATCTTGATATCAGAGTTAGTATTTTGCTGCCCAGAGGTCCAGGAAAAGCCCAAGTAGAAATGGGGGAAGAAACCAAAGGCTCTGAATCCCTCTCCCTCTTTGGATATCTACCACAGTCTATTCCCAGTCCTCTGAATTCTATTAGCCAGTCTAATTGTCCAGCGTCTGTCCTAGTACTACAATACTTATTTCTAAGATCAGCCTCACTGAGGAGCTCCCTAGTAAAGGGATCCACAGACGTAATTCTACTCCAATCCCCCAGGGGTCTCAGTGGTTCTTTGTTTCGTGAGGTAGCTCAGTTGTGAGTTGATGTATGTGATGTGTGCCATCCGCCACTCAAAGCTATAGTTTTCCCTTTTTTATCTGCAAGATTATAAAAATACCAGTATTTCCCCCACCCCTCCCTGATTTATAAAAATGATTTTAGAAAAAATATACTTGGGTCTCCTCCATCAAACTTCTGTTCCATCTTGTAAATTATTGTGGACTCTGACTTCCAGATTCAATTTTTTTACTTTAGCACCTTTGAATACATAGGACTCCTCGCTGTCACTCAATATGTTGACATTTCGTACAGTGCAGTACTGTCTGTTCACGTTTTTCTCCACCCTGTCCAAATTCCTCTTGGGCACATCCACCTTGGTATTCAGAGGGTACTCGTCCAAAAGGTCCTCTGTGGGCTGCTTCTTCCTCTGTTTCTGGCATTTCCTAGTGATGAAACAAGCCACCAAAAACACCAGAAGTAGAAGCATGATGGCGGCCAGGGCACTACCAATTGATGCACCAGTCTGGGACAGAGAAGCAGCTATAACTGGCTCCTGTATCTCCAGATTCAGGGACTTCATATTGGTGCCATTCTTGACTTGGTCCCCTTCATTGTCATAGATGAGGGAATCGTCAAGAGTCAGCCAGCCACTGGGATCCACTAGGTCCCTGCGGTGGCGCCTCAGAGGGGCTGTGAGAGACCGTTGGACCCGGGGCCCTGAGATGGTGTCAGGGCCAATGATGTAGATTACTTGGAGATACCACTGGTGTCCTGCTTCCACCTGCAGGAGGAAAGAGATGGGGAGACAAACCTGTCAATGTTGCCTGCAGAGCAGCTCAGAGGAAAGGAAATGGAAAGGCAATTGCACCATATGCCTCGACAGAGAAATAGTTTCAAGAAAAGTATTATCAGTGGTTGGTGTCTTCAAAGACACAGAGAATGGAACCAAGGAACACAGGTTCTACTTTATTCTAAATTAGGGCGATCTTGGGTCAACTGTTTACACTCTTCTGTTTCCTCATCTGTACATGGAAGGGCCCAAGAATTTATTTTTCATGGTTTCTTTAGCTAATTGCTTAGCTTATGACTTGTTGGTCTTTTTCAAAAATAAAAGCAACTGAGGCCAATAGGAAAAGGGGACCAGGAACTAGAGAAAAGGTGAAATCAAAAAGAATTAACCTAGAAGGTAACACACACGCACTGGAAATTAATGTGAGTAAACTCCCTGTATAGCTATCCTTATCTCAACCAGCAAAACCCTTTGTTCCTTCCTATTATGGCTTATATTCTCTCTACAACAAAATTAGAAATAAGGGCAAAATAGTTTCTGCTGGGTATTGAGGGGGTAGGGGGGAGAGGGAGGGGTGGAGTGGGTGGTAAGGGAGGGGGTGGGGGCAGGGGGGAGAAATGACCCAAGCCTTGTATGCACATATGAATAATAAAAAAAAAAAATTTGCTTATTGTTTGTGCCACGTCTCCCCTCCCAAACAAAGATTTGTTGGTCTTTATCAATAGCAGTGAAATAATAGTATCAATAACCACATTTATTATCTGTGATCTTCAATTGTTTGTTATGTAATTTACTACTTATTGATGAACTTCAACTAAAACAGAGTCGCTTTACAAATGTTCACTGAACAACTACCCTGTGCATAATATGCAGAGTCTTGACAAAAATTTGCTAAATCCGAACACTTTCTGGATCATCCCTTGAGAGGTGACATCATTAAGTATTTTGTTTCCTTC
Organism: Castor canadensis; assembly: GCF_047511655.1. Lineage (NCBI taxonomy): Eukaryota > Metazoa > Chordata > Mammalia > Rodentia > Castoridae > Castor > Castor canadensis. The sequence continues at coordinate 90,186,665 of NC_133394.1, forward strand.
TCATCTTCCCCCCATGAGAACCCTCCATGGTTTTGAAATAACTTCTGAAGAGAGATAGCAGTTTTGAAATCAAAGGTCATGGATTACTATTTGGGATGGAAAACAAAAAAACAAAGTTTGATTTTGGAAGTTCATGTTTGTGGCTGCAACTTAGGGTATTTTTGCTTATCTAGTACTAGGAATTCTTGCCCCTCTAAACTGCTGCAGTGGATTTAGGATTTTGTTCAGTGTTTTCCACCTGCTCATGAAAATCAGCTGGCTCAGAGAGCTAAAAAAAAAAAAAAAGGAGGCAATTTGAAGGAACTTAGGAAAAACTGAAGTACTGTACACAGCTTAATGTATGCAATGACAAGTGCATTACTGCTTCGATCTACTAGAGATGGATGGTGAAATTTTTTGGGTGAATTATAAGTTTAATAACAGCAAAAACAACAAGAAGGCCTGCTAGCAAGAAGGCTATAAAAAGAAACTGACAGTCCAAGGATGGCATTTTCCTCCTTTCTGCCAGCTTTACAGCGGATCAGAGTCTAAGCTTCTGTCCTTCTCATCAAACTCACCTTATAGAGAGCATCTACTTTCAGAGTAAATCCATCCACACCTGGCATGCTACTGACCACATGGAAATCCGGCAACTCGGAAGCAAAGTGGGCCTCGAAAGGCACATCGTGGAAGTACTTATCAGTGACCTCTGGCTGGCTGCGGTCCTAGAATTTTAGAAAAAAGAAACACAAGAGTCAGAAAGACAGAACCACTGTATTGGTTGGTGCAGCTTCTGGGAAGAGAAAGGCAGTATCCTCTCCTGCTTTGGGCTGGGTCAGGACAGTGTGGAAGAGGGCTCCTCCTAGGTCAGTGCTGCCTCTGGACACTCACTGCCCTCTTTAAGGGAGGGCTCTGGTAGCTTCTGGATCTCAAAGCACAAAGGGTGGATGGCCTAAACCAGGACTCTCAAGCTATTTGGCATTAAGACCTCTCACATAGGTAAAACTTGAGGACTCAAAGATCTTTTGTTTATGTGATTTACAACTATCAGTATTTACTATGTTAAAAATTAAACCTGAAAAAATTTTAAAATTACATATTAATTCATTTTAAAAGCACAATGAAAAATTAATTACATGGTAAATTAAGGCTCTTTTTAGTGAAAAATATCTATATTCTTATCTTCTTCCCAAAGGAGAGCTGGTATTGTACATTTTTGCAAATATCCAGAAAAGGAAGGAACTGTCCTTTTCTGAATTCTTCTGATTTCATCAGTTGTGACACACTGTTTTAGCTGAAGTATTTGAGAAAATCTGGCCTCACATAGCTATGTAGTTGGAAAAGGGAGAAATCTGTTCATAGCTTTTTAAGTTAATTGTGGTTATTCTTTTTAAATACTAAATCTGAGCTTGGCAAGTAATTCTTTTCTCGGCTTCTACAAATTAAATTGAACTACTTTGAAACAACAAATTTTAGTAACAAATGTTTAGCAAGTACCCATTATAATTGCTAAACTGTGAAATCAGCATTACTTGTATCTGATCAGCTATACAAAAACTCATCAATTTTTCTTTTGGCAAAAGGTAGCAGAAATCCCAAAGAAAAGGGAACTACTAATTAAAGGTTGTGTTTGCTAACCTAGCACCATAATTCCAGTATTAGAACCTCCCAAGTAGCTGGAAGGAAGATACGGGAAGAGGTAAAGCTGCTGGAAGTATAAAGAGTAGTTCTTAACTTGCAGCCCTATTTTTGCCCTGAGGCAACACACAGGGTCTAGCAAAGAAGAAAATCTCTGAAACTGGAGATGAGAGAAAGGGCTTTGGGATCAGGTGGTGAAAACGGCTCCTCAGAAGTGGTAGAATTGGTGGATCCAGAATGCAGTGCTGGACTGGGCCTCAGGAACTATGGAGTTTCTTCTTGGCTTCCCAGCTTTTTAATCTCTTCATTTTTAGCCAGGTTTGGAATGTCATAGTTCTGAGCCACATTCATTCCAACCATGTTTCCAAAAGTAAATCCAAGCAGGAACTGGAGCATGGTGGTGGTAGGGAGGGCCAAGAGGGTGTGAAGTGTGCTACAGCAACTCCATGTGGCTGGGCCTGCTGCCCTGCCACCCTCACAAGGGCGGATATTCTCTTCAAGACTGTGGAATCTGAAATGGTGTCAATGTACTTTCCATACTTTCTTCACTGAGAGGGGGGTGTGAAAGGCAAGGCACCATCACAGTACTAGGAAAGTAGTTTTGACCTTGTGGACTCCCTGAAAGAATGTGAGGGCCACTCAGAGTCTCTGGACTAGACTGTGAGAAAATCAATGATACTGTGTCTTGTTACTCACCATAGCCATAAAATTTTGTAATGCATACTAGCATTTAGCTGATCAGAGAGAGAAACAACAACATATATTTATAGAGGAAAAACATCAAGAATGGAGCTCTGTTTTAGGCAGAATTCACAGCCGAGGCAGTCTAGCCCAGTGTCTGTCTTCCACATGAACATGAACGGTGAGCATACCAGCAGCAGGAATCTGTGCTTCAGGTGTCTGTTTGGCTGAATGCATCCATACTGTGGCCCTTCGTTGTAGATTGTCCCCGTCGGATCAAAGAAAGGCACGTAGCCATCCTTGCCAGTACAGAGATAAACCTTTTCCAGCTGGAGTTTGTAAGCAGCATTCAGGTTTTGTTCTGGATTCCAAAGGACTCTGCCATAAAGGATTTGGCCTGAAAAGATTGAAAGGCATCAGTTAGACCATATTTTAAGATTAAAGAAAAAGAAATGTCAAAGGTAGACAGGATTTAACATGCTCCCTTAAGAGTAAAAAGTACCTTTCAATGAAGAGCTTGATGATTTAATGTGTTTCTAAATACTCATCCATCATTTATTTATTGTTTCTTTAATTCACTAAGCATTACATAAGCATTTAAGATCTGTCAAACACTTGGCTGAGTCCAGGGACACAGAAGTGTATGAGATTCAGAGGACAGAAATAGTAGTTAACAGCTATCACATTCACTATTTGCTAGGTACTATTCTAAGTTCTTCTCATGTAATAACTCATGTAGTGCTCATAATTTCACAGATGAGGAAACTGAAGCACTGAGTGGCTAGGTGACTTGACGTAAGTCAAAAAGCTAGCAAGTGGTAAAGATGGAATTCAAAGCCAAGGTTTTGACTCCACAGCCCACACTGTTAATCCCCATGCTACATCATTACACACCACAAAAGAGGAAGGTGCATGATGTTAAATGAATGCAAAGCCTTGCATGGAAATCTGCCTGGAGAGAGGGATGAGAGGGTTTAAGGAGAGGTGATATTTGAGCACTCTCTTGAAACACAGGTTGACATTGGGGGGTGGGAGGGAGAAGCAGAAGAGAGCCACACTAGGTCAAAGAAATCTATGTACAAAATACTGAATGCTGGATGGATGTGAGTCCTGGTGTGGAACCTGTTGCCTTTGTGTCTGCTATGACCCAAAATTCTTTACATATACTATTTTATTTAATCTCCCAAGAGCTCAAGAGACAGGCTCAATTATTATCTCCATTTTAATTAATTTTCCAATGTTCCATAGCAATGATGGGATGCGAAGAGAATTTGAGCACAAATTCATCTGACTGCAAATGTTCATCCAAAACATTTTCTCTGTGGTGAAAATTGTGACTGGAGGGGAGGATGTTCAGAGCTGTGACAGGAGAGACTCCTGGGGAGAGGGACTAGTCCATGCTGAGGGTGCTGGACAGAATATATAAGAATTAAAAGGCACTGTGAGGCAAATTCAAGAAATGTGTAGAGGTCAGATTCCATTCATCTTGTGGAAAAGTTGAGGACAACTCTGAGGTGTTTGCCAGAGGTGCCTAGAATGACAGGTACTGTCCCTGGGGCGCAGATGTGGGAGGAACATGTATGGAAAGAGATAAATTCAGTCCTTCCATTCTGAGAGGTTCAGCAGTTCCTGATCCGCATGTGGGAATGTAGAAATGAAGTGAAGGAGCAATCGATAAGGTCAACTTCTATAGGATGGCTGGAGAGTAGCAGGAGTACAGTAGGAGAATAAAGGGATGGTCTATCTAATCCATGGGATGACCAGAGGCAGTGCTCAAAGACAAAAAGAGAAGGAGTTAAGCAGAGAACCTGGGGATACCAATGTGGAAGGGGCAAAGGACAAGACCCAGGGCAAGAGAGTGAGAAGTGATCTGAGAAGAAAGAGAGTGTCTGGTGAGGCTGATGCAGAGGAAACCAAACAGGGAAAAGGTGTCAAAACCCACGGATTTGGTATCATTGATAAGAGAGAAATAGAAGAAAGCCCCAACTGCAGCCAGGGAGATGTGGCTGGAGGAAAGATGGAAAGATGGTAAGGCAGCTAGACGTGGATGGAGGAAAGATGGAAAGATGGTAAGGCAGCTAGACGTGGATGGAGGAAAGATGGTAAGGCAGGTCCACAGAGACCATGAGTGCTTACCACTTATTTAGGAAGTTTGTCAGACAAAGGGAAAGGACAAATAGGGTTGACATTTGAGGGAAAGGTAAGATTTAAGGAAGGGTTATCTCTGTGATGCACAGGACATGAATTTTTAAAAAAATAACTGTGCAAGCATGTGTGTGGTTGTGGTAGTGGGGATCAAATTCAGAGCCAAGCACGCCAACCATGTGCTCCACCACTGAGCTACATCCCTGGCCCTGTAAGTGTGCTGTTGTTGGTTTGTATGTGTGTGTGTGTATTTTGTTTTTCTGTTTTTTGAGACAGAGTTTCATTGTATGGCCTTGAACTCGAAATCCTCCTGCTTCAGCTTTCCAAGTGCTGGGATTACAGGCCTGTGCCACCATAACTGACTTGAGTGTATTTTAAGATGAAAGAAAAAACTCAGGTATGAGAATGAGAAAATTAGAGAGGCAGAGGGGATAACAGAGAAGAAAGGCAGACCATTTAGTAATTCATTATTCCTTCAACAACTGTTTGTTGAGCACCAAGGGATGGTGCCGTGGTATACAAATCTGACATTGGTCAGTCTCTAGTCTCATAGAATTTACAGTCTAGTGGTGGAGATAGACAATTTTGCAAGATGAACAGCATCTTGCAAAAGTGAAAAATATGGAGGCCTATGTTATATTTTCTGGTGTGGCCAGAGAAACTTCTCTGTGGAGGCAAGCATTTAAGCAGAGGCCTGAAGGACAAGAAGGAGCTAGTCTTTTGAAAAGTCAAATGAGCCACTTTTGGGGAGAAGGGGGCCAGGGCCCATTTCTAGCAGGAAAAGCAGGATGTAGAGTACACATGTTGGCACCCCTTCAAGGCTGCAAAGCAGTGGGGATAGCACTGCAACCTCCCTAAGGGACTGAGAGATAAGTAACTTACCTAAAGTTACACAGGTGCTAGAATCAGATTGGGAATGCCATCTCGTCACCACCCAGAACAGTGTTTTCCCATGTACCACACTACCAATCATTATAGTGCTATAACATGAAGGAAGATGAAGACTCTATTCTTTGATTTGACCTTGACTGACCTTGGCTGACCCAGGGAAATTTCACTGTGTAGCTGGCTGAGATCCTTATGAGGAGAGATGCTAGTCCTGTCCAGGGACTTACCCAAAAGGTTCTCATGTCCAGGCAGAGCCTCTTTCTGCAGGTGGAGTAGCAACTCACCTTTTGAAAAGGCTCCTTTGTAATCCATTTCTGCTAGTGACATGTCAGATGTGTTGGGATCCATGAGGAACACCTTCTCATTATTGCAGAGCTGAAACTCAGTATTGAGAGAATACACAACAGGCACAGGGCGGTGGGTCTGCTGGAATGCAATGGGTATCAGGAATCTAAATGTAGGAGAAATAAGAGCACCTTGAGACCATGGTCAACTGTGCATGTGTCATTTGAGCTGCCCTCAGTGAGCTCTTTGTGAGCACTGAATATTTACTGACTAGAGATGTATGTGGGAGAAGGACTTTCTTTGGTCTTTATGAGGTCAATCGCTCGTTTGAACAAGAATAACTTAGTCTTTGGAACCCTGTGGACCCTTTATGTTTTGCTCTTTTTTTCTGAGGGCCCCCAAAGTTGCTCTTTGACTGCTAAATGACTCCCTGCCATGGCGCCCCTGCTATACTCCTTCCCAGCCCTGCATGCATGAGACTTTGACTCTTTTCATTGCTGAATACTTATTCTATGTCATACCTGTTGAGACACTGCTGGGAGATATTCTCCTGTTCCACCCCTTACTTCCACCTCCCTGGCCTCCTTCCTCAGTTCCTTCTCTGCCTCCTTTTGGCAAATAAGGATTCCTGGATGCTCAGTCCTAGGACATCTACTGTTTTCTCTTGATAATTTTGCCAAGGTGATCTTAGCCTGGTCACTGAGTATATTTGCAACCTACTGGTAGCAATGCCACCTTTAACTCTATTATCTATATTTCTCTTCTGAGGTCCGGAAACTCTTATCTGGCTACTGAATGATCTATTGATAGTCCTACCTTCCTTTTTCAAAGACACTTCATATTCAACATATTCTTCCCTCACATACTGGATCTTCCTTCTATTCTCATCCCAGTGAAGGGCCACACATGAGGTGCCAGTCCCCTAGCTTGCCTCACTGGAGTCACTCTTATTTCCCTCTATTCTACATAATGCAATCAATGAGCTGGTATGATTAAGGGAAAAAAAAAACAACCCAAATTTGCTTAAAATGTTTCAGTAGTTTCCTATAGCTTTTAGAGCGAAGACTGATGTTGAAAAAGCTCTGGCTCTTGCTTATGTCTCCAGCCTCATTTCTTGCCTCTTTCCCTCTTTGACTCCTTTCTAGGATCCTGCAAGTCTGGCCTTCTTTTAATCTCTTGACTGATTCTCTGTTCCAGGATCTCTATGACCCTAGGGCTTATTCATTCAACAAATAATCAATAAACATTTATTATGCAACAGACACTGTTTTAGTGATGGGAATTCATCTGTGGACAAAAATAGAAAAATATATGCCCCTAGGGAAGGTCTACTCTAATGAGGAGAGAGTCAGTAAGCAAAATAAGTTAAAAAAAATAACAGCATGCTTAGAAAGTAACAGGACAGGGAGAAAAATTAGGAGAGAAAGGGAATGCTAAGAGCAAGTTTAATCGGAAGTGCTAAGCAATGTAGTCATGAATATAAATTAGTATAGCCATTATGGAATACAGTATGGTGGTTCCTCAAAAAAATAAAAATATAAGTATCATAGAGCTAGCAATCTCCTATTGGGTATATTTCCAAAGGAGATGATATCAGCCCTCCTGGAGAGCTATATTCCTATGTTCATTAAAAAATTATTCACAATAACCAAGACATCAAATAACTGAAGTGTCCATCAACACTTGAATGGATGAAGGGATAAAGAAAATGTGATATACAGTATACATACAATAGAATACTCTTCAGCTCCCAAAAGGAGAACCTGGCAATTTGCTACCACATGGATGAACCTGGAGGATATTATTACGCTATATGAAATAACCCAGACACAGAAGGAAAAACACTGCATGATCTTACACGTAGAATCTAAATATGTCAAATATATAGAAATAAAGAGAACAGTGGTTACTGAGGGCAGAGAGGAAGGGGACACAGTGAGATATTGGCCAAAAGACACAAAGCTGCAGTTACAAAGGATGAGTATGTCTGGAGATACAACATAAAGCATAATGACTGTAGTTAACTATATTGTATTGTATACTGGAAATTTACTTAGATTTCAGGTGCTCTCATCATCAAAAAAGGTAACTAGGCGAGGAGACAGACGTGCATTTGCTTGACTATAGTAATAATTTCACTAGGTATCTGAATATCAAAATATCATATCATATTCCATCTCACATCTACTCCAGCAGACCACAAATAATATAGAGCCAATGAGTGTGGCTTATTCTAAACCCTGCAGAGAGCTGGAGTTGTCCTCTGGGCTGTAGTTTGCTGATCCCTGACTTAGAAAGTTGGAGCTCCCTTCACTGAGATGAGAAAACTTCAGAAGGAATATATTTGGTAGAGAAAGATGAGGAATTTAGCTTTGGACATGTTGAGTTTGAAAGCCCAGTGAGAACCAAGTAGAGATCTGAAGTCAATCTTGTGTGTAAGTGTGACTTGAGAGGTGAGCCCTGGGCTGAAGGTGCTCACTTGTACTCAAAACCTTGAGAATGGAGGATGAAGGAAATCACTAAGCAGTGGAAAGCAATAGAGAAGAGACTGTTCAAGCCTCATCTAGGGCATTCCAAATTCAAAGAAAAAGAAACAGCAAAGTTCAGTGGAAAAGCCAATGAGGTGGGAAAGAAACCTAGAGTGTGATGCCTCAGTGGAGTGTCAGGGTGGAAAGCCTGATCAACTGTCAAGAGCTGCTGAGCGGTCACAGAAAGGAAGGTCAAGGTTCCATCCCAGGACCTAGTACCATGCGGTTGTTGACCCTGACAAGAGCACACTGGGTTGAAAGGTATCAGCAGAAGCTTGACCGAAGTGGTTCAACATGATGGACAGAGGTAAACTGGAAGCTGTGAGTACAGAAAACTTACCACAGACATATGGAAGTAAAAAGGAGAAATAGGACCGTTCAGAGAGAAATGGACTATCAAGAAAGGTTTTCTGTTTGTTTTTGTTTTTTAATTTTCTTCCTGGAAATATGGAAAAAGTTACAACTTGGTTTTAGGCTGACTACAACAATTCATGGAAAGGATTACAAAGTGGACAAGAGGCTTCAGGTTCTAGCAGAACAGTGGAGCGGCTAGTTGTGGAGAGGAACTCAGAGCATCATCCATACTAGCAGGTGTGCAGATAGAATGGTGGATGCTTGTGTGAGTTCTCTTCTGCTTTTGTTTTTTTCTGTTTCTTTACTGTAACAGGGCAGTAATCAGTTGAGGATGAGGAAAGATGTTTCAGAGAAGGAATAAAATAGTTCAGAAGAATGAGAGTGGATGGATTAGGGAACACTGTATTTTGCTTGGAAGCCTAGGAGTTGATTTGACATTAGTAATTAAAGAATTTAGTTTTCTAATGGAAAAAAGGAACTCATATACTGTTACTGGGAATGTAAATTAGTTCAGCCACTGAGGGAGGCAGTATAGAGGTTCCTCAAGAAACTAAAAATAGTACTGCCATGTGATTCTGCTATGCCATGCCTGAGCATGCACCCAAAGGAGTGTAAGTGAGCATACATTAGCGATACCTGTGTGCCCATGTTCACAGCAGCCCTGTTCACAATAGACAAACTATGGGATCAGCCCAGGTGCCCAACAGCTAATGAATAGATAAAGAAAATGTGGCACATGTACACAATAGAGTATTAGTCAGCCATAAAGAAAAATGGAATTACTGTTTTTTGTTTGCAGGAAAGTGAATGGATCTGGAGATCATTTTAAGTGAAATAAGGCAAACTCAGACAAATATCACATGACATGAGTGTAAAATGGGAAGAACTGCTTGGGGAAGGGAACCAGTGGGAGGGAGAGGGTGAAAGGAAAGAGTGATGGGAAGGGCAATTATGATCAAAGTATGAAAGTAGAATAATGAAACCCATTAAAATTGTTTTTAAAAGGGTGGATGGGAGACAAGAAAGAGCAAGAGGGGGTAAATTTGATCAAAGCACATTATATGCACATATGGAAATATCACAATGAAATCCCTTTGTTCAATCAATATATGATAATAAAAAAATAATAAAAAAAGAATTTTGTTTTCTGGCTTTATCCTTACTGGATATTCTGCCAGAACCCTCTGTTCTTCTTTGTCTGTCCTAATTCAGCTAGATAACTATTACTTATCCTTTACCTGTCAACTCAAATTCCACTTTCTCTAGAAAGCTTTTCCTCCTTCTCTTAGCTGTCTGGCTAGCTTAGATCTCATCTTGTCTATTCTCCTCATACCTTCTACTTGTCAATCACAGTGTCTCTTGTGGTTTGAAATTTTTCTTAGGTGTGTGACTGACTGTCTCAAGTTTGCTTCATCTATGCAGATTCCATGGTCCATATCTGTTTGCTCGTCTTTGTGTGCCCAGTGCTAGCCTAGTTCCTGACATTTACACTTGTCAGGGAATAATGAATGGGCGATCATTTCAATGCTTTACTCTTCCAACAGAGCCTGCCTAGCCTTTCCTAACCTCTACTGAAGGCGCCCATGTGGGTAGATTTGGGAGGAGGAACTTGGGGACCACATAAACCCGAGCTGACCTGGCTTTTATAGCTTTGATATTACCATTAGTTCCACCAAGAGTTCATTTTTCTGGCTCATGGAAAAAGATTTTTCTGGTTAATGCTTAAATTACTAGAATCCACCACAGAACTTGCATATAAGACAATTAATGTTGATTAAATGGAATAAATAATGGACTTGAGATTATTAATAATAATTGCATAATGTATGACAGACCTCACCAAAATAGTCATGAAGCACAATTCTTTTCAATTAAGTCTGAATTCCTTGTGCCAGTCTTAATTTTTTAATGTGTTGCAGTTCTATTGTACACCATGTAAGGGGCTGAAGGCAAGGTTATACTTAGGAGGAAGTCACCCTAGGAATAATGGGGAATCTGTAAGTAACGACCTCCCTGACACAGACAAAGCCACCAGTCTGCTGAGCAACACGCTCCCACCTACAGCCTCCGCACCACACAGCACTGGGTGGGCCTTCAGATAGGGTGGTAACTTCCTTGCTCCTTTTTGCTGTTTTCAAACTCTTGCTCCTCTCTCCTCTTATAAGAACCCATTACCTACACTGGAGAAACTGTGGCCAAGAAACGCATATGTACATATAATATGTAATATACACGTACATCTACACATAATACCTACATATATCTACAGACATATCTATCATTTTTCATCTCTCTCTCACTCTTCTCTCTCTGTGTGTGTGTGTGTTCTTTGTCACAGACTCTGGAATAATAAACCAAACAGCCTGGCCAAAGAAATTGTAGAATATTCCTACATAAAGGAATCAACAATGATCCACTGAGCTTTAAAAAAAGAAAAGGAGCAGTGAGAATTCATACAGTATGAAACTCTTATACAGAATTGGAAAACCATAGAAGTAAACGTGAAGTATAGTCATAAACCAAAACTGGGGATTATAGATACAAATATTAGCATAGTTGTCACCTTAGTGGGGAGAAGGAAGGAATGTGACTGGATAAAGACACTGAGGGTATCTAAAAAAGTATTGGTGATATTCTTTTTTTTGAGGTGTCAGGTAAATAAAAATGTTTATTTTATGTATCCACTATCTATGAGTATCTGCAATGTTTCATAATTTAAAAATTTAATAAAAGGGTAAATATTCTTCAGCATATCCCATCAGATTACTTTCAGTTCACTGATTTTTATCTAACAGTATAATCTCAGTGCTTAATCCAGAGAAAAGTACCGACACTGGCTGAATGAATTGTTTGAGTGAATGAATATATGGGCCAAGATGTGGCAGACAGTCCAGGTCTGTGGTGGGTATGAGCTGCTGTACAATTGAATCTTCTTATTCATAGTATCTAAGCTCGGTAAGGGGCCCATAAACACTGAATTAGTGAATATTGAACCACTTCCCCTAGAAGAATATAGAACTAGGTTTCTGTGAGCTTCCAGTCACATTTCTTCAACTGATCAATACTAAGTCTTGTTTTATGTGGTTCCTGTTTAGAGACCCCTTATCTAATTTATATTGTTGATGAATTAACACTGAACTATACATAACAGCAAATGAAGTTTATCTAATATTCTGATAAATAATTAGATAATTATTTATAAATGCATTATAAATGAAATTTATCTAATATTCTGTAAGTCTCCCTATGCTTCTGACTATTAGAAAGCACTTCAGCACTGTGCTTGGAAGCCATTTAAAATAGTAAAGTCACCAAGGAAATGAACGAAAGTGCAAAAAAACCCAAGGCACTAAAGAGACCGTAAAAGGATATTTGTTTGTAGAACGAGAGCTGAAACAAGAAGGCAGAGTGTGGCTCATTCAACCTCAGCTGGGGATGTGGGTGTTGGGTGACTTACATTTTTGCCATTTTGTGCATGTACATGTATGCTTATACACATCAGTACCACCATGGGTACTGATTTGTAGGTTACAAATAAATACAAGTGAGTTGCAGAATCCACAGAAAAGGAAGCCGCAAATAACAAGGAGTGGTTGCGTTTGCCTACCTTTCTGGGGCATGTGCAGTGCAGGCCAAAGGCTTCTCTCCTGGGTCAACCCATGGCTGTGTGGGCTGCACCGTGCAAGGGATCAGGTAGATGGTGTATTCCCCTGAGTAGTCCTTCCTGAACAAAGCAGAAGAGACTGTGGTCATGGGGAACACCTAATAATTACTTACCGCCAGAAAGACACGTTAGGACACAGGGCTTAGAGGAGATCACACCCAGCAGTCAAGAGCTGCAAACACCACTTCCAGGAATTCATCTCTGATCATTCTAACCTTCAGAGCACTGACTGGAGATGTTAAGTAGACCTACTTTTATTTATTCCAGTCACTTTTTGTGAGGAAAGCCAAGAAAGGCACTCTGTGTATAAAAACCTAAAAGGCGCAGGAGACGACAAGCAGAGTCGGTGATTCCCTTTAGATTTTGTGACATTTGTTTAATGATTCTTTTAGTGTTTCTTGTCAATGGACACTCTGTTCAACGCCTTCTTAAATTATATTTATGAAGATGTGACTGCATCAGGTGCTGCTCATATGGAAGAGGTGGCCAATACCTTAGGGTCACAGAACATCATTCTAGATCATAACAGAAGCGGTGTCCTGTGGAATACTCCCACTCTGTTTCACAAGTGCTTGGTTGCGAGGTTCCCCTTCCAAACTCTACAGCCTCATCCCTTTATGAAGTTGAAGAACACTAAGACTTTTCATTGAGGCTATTCACTGGTAATTTCCCTGCTAATATCAAGACACAGGATTCTTAAGGTTGTGACACTGAAGGCAGGGTACCTTGTACCTCTCACCTACTTCATTTCCCATATTTGTCTTTGGATAGCAGCCCCAGTCATAGAAGGTTCACAGGAAAGCAGCCAAACATCCAGAAACCTCAGGAAGATTCTTCAAGGGCCTGGGGAAGCTGCCATCCATTGAATTCTGAATACAGCATTCTTCCCCATATATCTGCCTAGTGGACTCCTTTACTTCTTTTGAGTCTTTGCCCAAATGTACCTTCTTCATGAGGTTCTCTGGGAATATTCTGACTAAAATTATAATGTCTCTCCATTATGCATTCCCCTTTATCTTTCTTTATGCCTTTTACCTATTTTTCCTCCATTCCTCAGTACTACTTAAATTCAATTCCTCACTTGCCCTGCAAATATGCCAAGCATAGCCTCGATGCAGGAACTTCATCCCGTAGTTCTTCTCACCTCTTCTAAAAACTGAACATCTCCCACTTCACAACATGAAGCACAAGTTGCCCCACCTCCCTCAGAAAGCCTTGCACAATTCCCAGCTTCTACTAGGTTCTTGTTCCTTGAACAACTATGGTCTTCATGTTCTATACTTTTACAGTGCACTCGGCACAAAATTCTTGGTGGGTTCTTTTTTGCTGTTCATCTATGTATTTTGTTTCCTTACCTCACAGATAAGTTGCTAAAGACAAGTTTTTGATTTCTTTGGATGGCTAAAACCTGCAGTGAGGTTTAAGATGAATGCATCAGCCTTCAGCCCTAAAAAAGCTCACAACCTAGTGAAAAAATGGGACTGGCAAATGGACCATCATAAGATACCGAGCTGTGTTATAGTGGAAATAGGAAGAAAGTGGGACCAGGAGGAGGGAGCTACTAGCTGTTCCCCAGGAAGTCAGGGAAGCAGTCCCTCAGGGTAAATATTTGACTTGGGTCTCACGGGTACTAGAATTTTGCAGAAGAAAATAGGATGGAGGACAGAGAGACTGGCAAAGGCCTGCAGGTATGGATGTGCTGGTGGGTTCAGGGACTGGCATGATACTGAATGTGGTTAGAAAGCTGGGTTTGAGATGAGGTTAAGCAGAGGACTGGACCTTGTATGCTACACAATGGTGTGGACTTCATCTGGTAGACAATAGGAAGTTATCAAAGGATTTAAGGGACAGAGGACAGTTTCTCTGTCTATAAATTGAGATAAAGTACATGAACAACCTCATGAGGTTATAGGAAACACAGTCCCTGTGTAATTAAGAAAATTAAGGCAATATTTTTGAAAATGATTCCTTTCTCCCTCCCTCCCCTTCCTTCCTTGTTGCGTTGGGGATAGAAGCCAGGGCCTTGCACATTCTAGGCAAGCATTCTACCACTGAGCTGCATCCCCAGCTTAAAAAGGGATTCTTAAGACAACCCATCACTTCTTAACTTTACAACTGTAACAAGATTTTCATGCTGAATACAGCTCTTCATTTAATCACCTATAAAATAAGGATAATAATATTTATGACAGACTCTTGCTTGCCCCCTTATAATTTTCACGGTACTTTTAATTCTGCTTTGTCTATTCTTCCCTTTAATACGAGATGTTTTACTGTATTTATCCACTTCCCAATCTACCTGAATACAGTGTGTGTGGGAGGAATAAATCTTGTCATTTACTTATTCATCATTGGACTATACCACAGGTGGCACCTGAACTAGTAACCAGCAGTCCAGATTTTGCACTGGTTGTGGTAATTGCAATGATGTTTCTTTATTATACTAAAGTCTCAGCTGCACACATTTCCCAGCTTCCCTTGTGAGTGGGGTGCCATGTGACTAAGTTCTAGCCAATGGGTTGTGAGTGGAGGTGATGTGTGTGCTTTCTGGTCTTTCCCTTGGAATGAGTGTGATTACTTCCTGTTTATGCATCAGAAGTTGATTTGGGATACATTGGTTTCTTTCTCTATTTGCTAGCGGGCTGCTGCTGTTATCTATGCTCCTTTTAAATGGAAAATCAGCCTTCATAGAAAAGTTCTATGTCCCAAGCTCCTGAAAAAAATTGAAAACCATTCATATCAACTCCTGAAAGTTTATTTACCTATTATAAGAACTTGTGGCTCTCCAGAGTTGATATGGAGAATCAAAAGTCTGAGCACTCCACAAGAGCTGCAGGTCAAATTCAATTCCTCCTAGGTGGTCTGGAGTCAATATGAAAGATTTTACATCTGGGAGTGTGTGATGCTCCATCACAAACTGTCCTGTTTCAAGGGGAAACATTTATTTGTAAGTTTGTTGTATTTGTGGCAAAACATTTTCAAAAGCCTAAAAACCAAATTAACAACTAAGGCTATATCCTTTCACCCTTAGAATGTATTCTGCATGGGCTGAGATGGCATCTCACCCTAGCTCATCACTCTGCTCCAAGTCCATTTGGTCATATGATATATGTATAAACAACACGAGTATGCCTTGTGACAATGGCACTGAGCTTCTGCACACTAATTGGGGTCTTTAAGTAACAATGATCATTCAATATTTAGCTTTGAATTCTAACCAATACATTTCTTAGTCTTAGTAGGTTATAAGTAGAAATATTAATGTTAGATAAAAATCACATTTAGGTTCATCCAAATCCTTGGTGGAAAGGGACAATTGTAAACATACTGAAAGGTAAAGGTTACTGGCAAGAAACCTCAGTTCTTTAACACTTCACTGACAGTGTCATGAATAAATAAAAGCAAGTGTACTATTCTGGATGAAAAGAAATTAAAGAGAGAAAACAACAAAAATGTACCATGAATCTTGAATGAATTCATCTTCCTTTAATATAAATAAATATAAAAACAAGTGGAAAAGACATTTTTGTAATGTAAACAGACTAAATATTATTCAATTGATGTTAACTATGTTGATTTGAAAATGATACTGCGTATAAAAATGGGCTTGTTCTTAAGATATGTCTACTGAAATATTTAGGATAGCTTAACATGAAAATGGCAATTTGTTTTTAAATGAGGTGACAGAGTTTGTGTGTATGTATGTGTGTATGTGTGTTCATACTGCATAGCACAAAGTTAACACCTGCTGAGTTTGGTTTTCATTATTTTATTCTTTCATATTTTCTGTATGTTTAAAATGTTTCTTAATAAAAAGTTGGGGGAAACCCCATACTGATCTTACCTCTGAATTTGGCATGGGTCTTGAACTCAATGACAAGACGGCCATCCTCTCGAATATAGATTCTTATTATCTGAAGCCTTGCAGAGAGCACACTGTCTGTCTGAATTCCTGGACAGGCAAGCACACACAAAACATCCAAGTTAGGGCATGGAGAAGACCTCCCCGACAGTAACCCAGGGACATCACTAAGTACAGCTGGGCCTTTATTTGAATGTGACTTAAAAGTAAGTTTACACATCCACACGAGCACAGACCCTCTAGAGACATTTGCCAGGTAAAGTAGTATGATAGTTCATTTACTATGTTCTTAAAAAAAACAAAGAAATAGGTGCACTGCCCCTGACATAGACTCCATACACTTAAGTACCACTTGGTTTAAATGTAGGCTCAGTTCGTAGCTCAGAAAATAATGGATCTAAAACTTTTTAGTATCAAACTTTACATCAAGATGTGGTTACAGTACATCTGCTCACACTATATTTTCTTTTCCTTTCAGGATTTATTACAGTAGTAAGCTCTGATGGCCACATTTACTACTCAAACCAATGGAGAATTAAAGGGAAACTGGTAGACGGTCAGCTTTATAGGCATGACATGAGTAAGTAAGCTATGACTTTAATGAAAGCAATTGCAGTCATGGCACCCAATGAGGTCAGAATGACTAAAAATAAAGCATAACTAAAGGAAGAAAAAATAAATTTAAAACAAAAATCAAAGTTCAAGGAATTATCTGTCCCAGGAGGGAAAACTCAAAGTTGAGTACTTTTTCCCATGAGAAATATAAAGCAAATAAATAATTTGAGCTTAAGCCATTTAACAAAAGGATGTATTTTTAATTACTAGAGGTGAAGCCCTCTCGAAAGAAAGTTCCTCTTTAGTCTTTCTCCCTCAGATAAGGTATGTCACCCCTAGGGAGGGAGAGGAGGAAAAAGAGAAAGGGAAGTCATGGGAAGGGAGTTTGGGAACAGGAAATGAAAAAAGAAGAGAGGACAACAAAACCAAGCAAGCCTCACTGGGGTAGACTGAAGAGAGAACTTAGGAGTTTCAGGGGACATTTCCATGGCAGCAGTGGGAGAAGGCAGGGAGGGGAGTTTCTGAGCAGGAATGAGGTGTGCACTCCAGGTAGAAGGGGTGCCTCAGATCCAGCCTTGGGGGCTCCTCTCAGGGAGGGCAGTCACAGGGACAAGGCTGAGGGGATGATCATTAAAAAAATTCAGCAGTGTTAAAAAAGCTCTACTTTTGAGAATTAACAAAACAGTCAACTATGCCAAATGAATGAAGTGGACCACTTGACATAACCATCAAGTCACATGTTTTTGATGTAATTTTCCATTTCTATACATCTGATTTGAAGATCCTTTGGCTTCTTAAGCAAGACAAGTCATGCCACTTTTAACCACAAGAAGCTACAATTGATTACACTCCAAAAGAGCACATACTCCCTGAATCCCTCACAGGTTACCTAGGACCCAACTGTCACTTGCCATCCTCTATTCTAGGCCTCTGGCTCTCAGCCTTCCAGCCTGAGCAGATGTGGACATGCTCTTTTTTCAGGAACCACACAGGTCTGCACGATTTCCAGACTCAAGGAGGCCCTCCTTTGATTTTCTATAGGACAACTAATGCAACTGCTGTTAAAAGTCACTGCTTATTTAATCTTGACTGAGTGTGAGGAAGGAACAGGATGGTTAAGATGGTGTGGGCATACCTGTTCTCCAGAGAACCGTGTCATAGAAGAAGGAGAACTCCATCTCAGTGTGATGCTCCAAGGAGGCCCAGCCCCTGGGGGCTGTCACATAGATGTAGGACACATACAGAGGCACATGCACCGTCAAGAATGACTGGGCAGAATCCCTCACCTGCAAGGAAAGAGGTTTATATCTTCCTTGGGATGAAAGGGATATGTCATCACCTCTTGGTCCATTTTCTATTCACTCAGTCACTCTCTCATTCAATAATTATTAATCAAGTGCCCATACCTGCACTTTTTAAAAAAATAGACTAAGCAGGTGGAAAATAACCAGGATGCTTCTTTAGACAGGCTTGTCTGAGGAGGAGACACCTTGAACAGAAACACTTCTGAAGAGTGAGAATTAATTTTCCCTCCACTCTTCAGTTGTTAGAAGCCTTAGCTGAAAATGAAATCACAGTTATTCCCAAGGGATCAGTCTGGGGGCCTCTCAGATCCCATTCCATGCATACTCCCTCCATGGACAGTTTGCCAGTGACTGTAGAAGTGGCTGGTCAACTATAATGGGGAAGATGCCCAAGTCTTGGCCCCCTGGAATGAATAACATCTGACTCCAGCTGCTTTGGGAAGCACTCAGACATCCTGCTCAGGAATAAAGGCCAAGGGCTCTGGAAGCACATCTAGGAAGCTCACCACCAGACAGCCTGGAGCTACATACAATGCTCCAGCAATTTCCTGGCTGTACAATGCCTTGGAAAACATTCTGAAAAGGCAGCATGTCACACTTCCAAGAGAATACTTCTTTCTAAGAGAGTTCCTGTTACTGCTATTAAATTGACTCAATAATATTTGTTTTACTTGGTTATATATTTGTTTTATTTGGTCATTGTTTTTGCAATGACCAAAAACTGGATGGAAAGATAACTAAATACTAACAAAGGCTATCACGGTGAAGCTGTGTTTATATGTGTGAGTGGGAGAGCTGGTTTATTCATTTTAAAAATGTTTTAAATGTCCTTCCAAAAATATGTGTCTTTTGTAACAAAAAAAGCTATTAGTTAATATGAAATAATTTTATTTTGTTATTGGCCAAATACTACGACATATTAAAGGAAGTTATATTTTCCTTAAATCAAAAAAGGGTTGGAGGTGACATACCTTATTCTGTTTCCTTTCAAAATTTTCCCTTTTTTGGGGCACTCATGATCCTTCTAACTATGCTTCCTACGTAGCTGGGATTAGGGGCGCATGCCGCCACTCCTGGATCCAAATTTCCAGATCTGTATCTGGACCTCACCCCATGTCTGCCCCTTAATACACAGGTTTTGCTAAATACAGGTGCCCCAATCTCACAATTGTTGACATTAAAACTTTTGTCACCCTCTAGTTGTTTGGCAAAATTAATTTTCCCTTCCTTGTTTCTCCTTCAGCCCTCAAGAAGGTATTTACCCATCTTGAAAGGAAAAATGTCCTGCCACATGTTTTCTGTGTACCAGTTTTATGCCAGACACCGTGCTGGGCACCTTACCATGCTGAGATTAGCCACAGTTTCACACAGGGCTCAAAGAGATTACAACTCATCCATGTCAGCTGGTATTTGGTGGAAAAGGATATGAACTAGAATGTAGTTCTAGGTCTGACATTCTTTCTATGACAGATTAGCAGCCTCAATTATTGCTGGGGAAATGGACAACAATGAAACGCATATATTTTTCTGTATTGGTTTAAAAAGTAGATTCATAAAAAGAAAACCTTGCTTTTGGTCTTTGGAATTTTTAAGCATATTGTGAACACAGATATCCAAACAGTGGAGAACAGAGACTGTTTTTTCGGTCCCGGGGTTTGAACTCAGGGCCTCACGCTTGCTAGGTAGACAGTCCATCACTTGAGCCATGGACCCTGCCTGAGACAACTAAACTTTGAGATGGGGGAGGGAAGAACTATCACTTAATATTACATCTGCAGGGGCTGTACACTATGTAACTGCAGAAACATACCCGAGCCCTAAGATGGCCTTGCAGTTCAATTCAGCAGAGGGCAGTAGTGCCCATGAAATGAGACAGTGGACCAGCGGCATCCCAAGAAAACAACAGACCAACCAAAACCAAAGTCCTGCTACAAATCCCTCCTTTGCGAGGTTCAACTTGATTTGAAATGAAAAACAAACATCTAAAAAAAATTTTGGCTTATTGAGCTAGGGACTCAAAAATGGGATGGAACTTGTTTTAGAATTCATATCCCTTGAGGAGGGAGGAGCCTAGACTCACCAACCCTTTGATATAATTGCCCTTCTATGACTGGCTTCTTCCTATAAAACGTTCCATTGTCACTGTTATTTAATGGTTTTATATATACAATACACACTATATATACAGTTACATTACAGTATCTATCATAATGTATAACATATACGCATATGTATAATAATACATTACCAAGTAAGGAAGAGAATACCTCTGTGCAATAATAACCCTACCATCATCTGTAAATCTTTCTGGCACTCCAAAATATACACAGAGGGAAAACCATATATATCCAAAGAAGTAAACATTAGATTTTTATATAAATGACTTCCAGATGGTAATTTTTTCCAATTAACTTGACTTAGAGGAAGGAGGGGTGGGTGCTCTCTAGCCACAATGTTGCAAAGATCTTGCTTCAGGAACATCTAAAAGACTTGGTCGTTGGCCCAGTTCTGGATGCAAAGTGCTGCCTGAGGTTCTTCAGGAGCACACAGGGTTGGGCATGGGACCACATACACATAGCCCTTGATGGACTCAGATGTGCCCCCAGGTCCCCACCTGAAAGTCCGCGGTTACAGAGCCCCCGCAGACATCGATCAGCTCTGTCATGTCATAGTAGGCATCAAAGGTCCACACGCAGCTTTTCAGGTTCAGGTGTTTGTAGAGCTGGATGGTTTTTGGCTCTCGCACACTGGGGTCAAACTGGAATGGGCGGTCATAGCCAGGACCCAGAGCAGTGCTGTCATAGACTACATCATCCAGAAACCCTGCCTCTGCAGGGTGGGAAGGAACAAGGAGTGGTTACTTGGTGTTCTCATGCCTGGAAGCTGGGAGGAAGAAGAAACCCACACTTGACATCGAGAGAGCTCGCTATAGATCTGAGACTATTGACAGAGCAACCAGGGTTTCCAGTGCACTGCAGGAAGGTGAGGGGAGCTTGGGAAGAGCAGGGCTGCCTTTGCCAGTTGTTGGATGGAGGGCACCACTTCTGAGAGATGGCAGATGCCAGGAAAGAAAAGGTGAACAAATGACACAGGAAGGCAGAACTCACAAAACTCACAGCAGTTCTGCCTGAACACCTGGCAAGTGTGGCTTATGTGCTTCACACTCAGTCTTGAAGAAATGGATTTGCTATACATATCACTCAGTGATTAATTATTATGTTTAAGACCACTTTCAAAAGTAGTTTTATGGCCAAACTATGTGGTCCGGCAGTACCACTCCTGGGCATATATCTGAAAGAATGTAAGTCAGGATACAATAAAGACACTTGGACACCCATGTTTACTGAAGCACTATTCACCATAGCCAAGATATGGAAACAGTCCAGATGCCCTACAACTGATCAGTGGATTAAGAAAATGTGTAATATAAACACAATGAATACTATTTAGTCATAAAGAAGAATGAAATTACTTCATTCCCAGGTAAATGGACGGAGCTGGAGATCATCATGTTAAGCAAAGTAAGCCAGGCTCAGAAGGGCAAAGGTCACGCTTTTCTCATATGTGGAATATGGACACAAAAGATAAATGTGTGCACAAATAAAAACTTGATCAGTTCACATATATATATATGACATGTTTTCAATAGTGAGACTGTTTGAGGGGACTAAGGGAGGGAGAGAGAGGAAAAGAGAATGACTCAGAGTGAATAATATTGAAACACGTTGCATCTGTGTAGAAAGAAGGCCTAAGAAAAGCACTGAAAGCTGCTGAATAGTAGGGGTGGGGAGAAAGGGTAAGGGAGAGTATAGAGGGGTTAGAATGATTAAACTATAATATATTTACAGGTGAAAGGCCATGGTGAAACCCCTTTGAACAATGAATATGACAGTGAAGGACAGGAATGTAAACCAGGTTCTGTTGGGAGGAGGAAGATGAATGGAGAGGTTGAAGGAGGGTGAATATGTGGATGTACTTTATATATTTGTGTGAAGATGGAACACTGAAACCTGTCAAAAGTCACTTAGGTGGGGGGAGGGGAATGAGGGAGAACGATTGGTTAGCATATATGGAAATGTCACAATGAAATCCCCCTTTACAACTAACATATGCTAATAAAATGGTTTTTAACAAGTGGTTTATGGAAAGCCAACAAATCAACATCTGATCCTCTCCTCTCCTTCTCTACTATGTTTTTTGAACTCTTAGGGAAAAAAGTCTTAATGAGCAAACAGCTCGCTAATGGTGTTTTACTGAACCTCACTGGCTACAGCAAAATTATCGGATCAATGCTGCCAAGCAAGTGAACTCTTCTAAATTAAGGAAGACCTCCATGCAGCTGACTATGAATACAGATACAATTTTATGATATTTTGGATACAATTTTTATGGTACTAAAAGCAGCAGTAGTATCTAAAAAGAGTTAAAGTCGTGTCAGGTATGGTGGCACAGGATGGTTAATCCCTGCACTTTGGAGGCTAAGGGAGGAGAATCTTGAGTTTGAGGCCAACTTGGGTCACACAGTGACACTATCTCAACCCTTCTCCCTGACAACATAAAAATTTTTTTAAAAGGAAAGAAAAAAGTCAATGCATTTTCTTAGAAATGCCTGACAGCAGCAACTAGCTCTTTGTCTTATAATGACTAGATAGTCATTGACCTGTGGTGAACTAATTGTTTCCAATAGGCACAGATGCAAAGTTTCAGCCTTCAAACATGTTTCTTGTACCAGCTGCATATGTGGATCAATTAAACTTTCACATGTAGCTCAATGACCTAAGAATAATTTGCATTCACTATCAAAAAATGATATTTAATGAGTATGAAAGAGCATATGACTGTATTTCCATCTTCAAAAACACTGTTAAATGATTCATCACTTGTGAAGGGAGGATATTTGCACTTCACAAGCACATGCTAAAGTAAATGGAAACGGACAGGATTCTTTGTAAAGCAAAATGTCTGTGGCGGTGAACATGGAGATGCACTGCCTTAGTTGTCAGCTTCTCCAGGTCTGTGTTGGCTGCAGAGCAGCTCAGCCCCAAGTCATGCCTTTTTTGGGGAGGCCTGCATCCAGTGATGGAGAGAGGTGGGCGATAGGTCTGGCATTGTGATGGAAGTAGGACAAATCTGTCCGGAGTTTCTTTTGTTAGCCTGCAGTGCAGTTTGACTTCTCCCTCTGCCCAGTCCTGCTTCCTCCCTTTCCTTGAATAGGGTTGACCCCTAAAATCATCTTGGACCCCAAACTCCATCTCAGTTTTTGACTCCAGAAAATTCATCCTTAAACATTTAATATCTGCACTTTAGCTTTCTAAAGATATTGCTGTATAGGATTTTAGAACACAGATTCAAAAATGTGCTCTATAGTGGAGGGGAAGGAACTAAAATTCACCATACTAGGTGTTTAAAACATAATCAACACATTGAATCCTCCCCTTGCTTGGTAGCAAAGGTTATCTTCATGTTATAGATAAGAAAAAAGCGTTTCAGAGAGGTCAAGCAATTTTTGTTTAGTTGTATAGGTGGTAGAATAAGGATATGAATCTGAGTCAGTTTGATTTCAAAGTCTTTGATTTTTCCTATTCACTTCATTGTCTGAGCTCTCTATGTTTGATGCTTGCAAAGAAGATAACATTGAAGATTTGGAAGGCTGGAAAACATGAAAAGCAGAGCACTCCCCCCACTTAATCATATCCCCAAAGTGACTGCCAAGTGGCTGGCATTGAAAATGAGTACCAAATTCATCCCTCACCTGAGATGCCTCTCAGGTCATGGGTGGTGACTAGGTTGGAGCAGATGTGCTGGTGTCTGTAGATGGACTCGGACAATAGGAAATGCAAATTGTGCAACGGCATGGTGGAGATAAGAGGCAGCATTCCATCCTGGTGTGGGATCTGCACCGAAATGTGGATTCTAGGGGAGAGAGGCAGAAGCAAGTGTTTAGCTGTTAGCAAGTGCAAACAGTCAACACGGGGCAATTCTTGCTCATCACGACTTCATCTTCACCAGTGCATTTAGCAATATTTTTTCCCCTGAAGTTTTCCATGTAGGATTTTTATCTGAACATGAGGGTGTAGATGTACACACAGGATAGTTTTTCTTCCTAAGAGATCCTTCAGACTCAAGATTGATAGTAATCAGGAATAATGGATTTTTTTTTCTTATACAAGAAAAGATAACATCACAACCACAAATTACTTTAAAGCTTTCTTTTGCTTTAAATGGAAGCTTTGCTAAGGCTGAGTGACTAGTGTAGGCCCTTCTTCCTGCTCTGTCTCAATGCATGTCTGTGCAAGCTTTGGGGTGTGTGTGTGGGGGGAGTTTACATGATCATGTATTTTTTTAAAAGTATTTGTTTGAGTCAAAAAGATATCATTGGATTCTTAAACTTCAAGGACAATATCCCACCCAGCCAAATGTCTTAGAAATGACATTATCCCATTCCTCACACTGTCTCTCTCCATCTAAAAATAGCCATCTCCCTCCTTTCTCCCTTTGAGTTGCATCAACACCTTGCATCCGGCCCTCCTCTGCCTCAATCTCCAGCATACTCTCCCTTGATCTATATTACCTTGGCGCCTGGAAGGCCTTTGTACCAGGATCTCTGTAGCTTATTTATATTGGCTGCTATTTCTTGTATGTTGTAAGGCTCTGCTTATCTTGCTTCCCCACTATGAGGACAAGGATCATTTCCTTCATTTCTTTTGTTTCTGCAGTACACATAGTATACAATTCTTAATAAAATATGAACTTAATAAATATTGGTTAAGACTGCAGCGCAATAGTACTGTACTTATGGGCTGCATTTGTTTTCATTGTACAAGTTTAAAATTTCAGTACGTTTATTAAGGGTGTGTTTTGAGTTTATAGAGCTTGTCTCTATAAAGAAAGAGCAAAATTTTTAGTATTAATCCAAACTTGGGATGTAAGGAGAATGACCCTTTTCCTAGAAGGGGGTCAGTAGTGCCCTGGTACTTCAGTTATTGCTTTTTAATGAAAATAAATTGCATTCTGTTTGGAAAGAAGGATTTGTTATTCCTGGGCCTACATTCAAACCTGGTTTTATTTATTTATTTATTTATTTATTTATTTATTGGTAGTGCTTGGGATCGAATTCAGGACTTTGCACATCTAGGCAAATTCTCTACCTCTGAGCTACATTCCCAACTGTCTGTCCTGTTTTTGTTCTCCATGCAAAGAAACCCATTTCTCTGAATTCAGTGGTTCCAACACTTAAATTCTATGAGGTTTTTATGAATATGTATGACATATAGGGATTCTTTTTTGCTATAGAAAGATGAAAATAACCATCTTCCATCAAAATCATGGTGGCACAGAAAAAAAATAAGTCTAGAGACTTATAGTTTAGACAGTATTGTTACTCATTAGTTCTGCAGATATTCAGCAAGTGCCTCATAGGGGCCAGGAAGCACTGAACTAGGTAAAGGAAACGCAAAATAAATAATGACGGTCCCTTCCCTTAAGTTTCCACCATCTACCATGTGAATAGAGAGAATGAATGATGACGATGCTCTAAACAAGGCATGGATGGTACCAGAGGAGTCTCTAAATTAAATTGGAGGAGATGACAGAAATATTCCTAGAAGAGATGCTATGCACTAGGAATTGTAGGACCAGACGATTTAAGTACAGCAAGTGATCAGATATGGAAGAGAGTTGGAATTAGGGGAAAAAGACATGCAACCTGAAAGAGTTTGAAGCCCTTGGGAAGTTAGATGCAATTCTCTGTGGGTGGACTGGCGGGAGAAAATGATGAGGCAAGAGAAATGAGGTTAGGAGGATAGGTACGGAGTGAGACCTTGAGGAGTCTTTGAAGAAAATTTTTTTCTAAAGCATTAATTACCATTATTTTAATTTTGCAGAAGCATTGCTCAGAAAAACACATAAAGGAAATCTGAGATTCACTCATGGTGGAAGGTGCCACTTGCCTGACCTGTTTGGATGTTCCTTGTGTTTGACGTCCAGGTATTTCAAGTTTGCAATGAAGGACTGAGCCTGGAAGCCTCTAGCTGTCCCAGCCACCACTGGGGTGTGGCAGATAGCGCTGTCTGTACCAATGGTGACACTGTTGCTTCTTAAGGGGGTCCCCATGTGGCCCACCTTGTCCACAGCCTTTGCTACACAACGCACATGGAACCTCCTGCTGAAGTAAATACTATCTAGGACCTACAAGAAGAATAAAGCACATCAGACATGCATGTACTATAGGAACAGGCCCTCACACTGTATCTGCTGGATGCGGTAAGCTGCTGGTACAAAGTAACCAGTGAAGGCCATCCATCCATCCTTACACCCACCCACTCATCTGTCCATCTATTCCTTCATCACATAATCATTGACCTTCCACCATGAACCAGGCACAAGGGACAGGGCAGTAACTACTTATAGCCTAAGGGAATACAACAGAAAATGACCTTGTAGACATGGAGCAAGAACCCAAAGAAGACTGGTTGCCATTAACTGTGCTGTTCTTTTTGCACATGAGGTTCAGCATAAGGATAATACAGTTGTTTTTTACACCTTTCAGCAACATTGGTTGGTCTCCAACTACTGGTGCTGAGCGCATGGTGAAATGGTCTAAGGTCTGGATGCACTTGGACTTAATTCCTTAACTTAAGTTGTCTCCCAGGAAAAGCTTCCAGGCCATTCACTAATGATCCCTTTGGTTTGGAACCAGCTTCTTGAGAATGGACATGAGCAGAAGCCAAGTTGTCTTATTAATGATGTTACAAACTCAGAATCCCCTGTGTAGAACATAACTCCCCCCAAAAGAAACATGGGTTACTTTCTTGTCATTCAACCAACAAGCAGCTTTCCCCATTTCTCTTCCTGTAAACTGATTGGGGAGGAAGATTTGAGCTTTTAGCTCCTGAACTCCTTGCCAGTCAGCTGCGCTAAATAAAGCTTTGTCTCTTTGTAAAATCCAGTGCCATAGTACTGGCTTTAACACATGTAGGGCAGTGAGTCCTTACTCAATAGTAATGATATATGGATGCAAAGGAGAGATGCTTTCTCCCCAGGAGTCCTTATTTCTCTTTCCTTCCTACTGCTCTCTGCCACACACTACAAGAGTCACAATAACGTGCAGGCTTGAGGCTGAGAACTTGGCCTCTGACACTTCCTGGTCTTTGATGGTCTTTCTTCAGACTCCTTCATTTTTCCAGACAACAGAATCAATAAGAGGGTTTTACTCAATCTATGTGGAGGCCACGAAGGTCACCAGGACCCTTCAGGTTATATGTGCATATGGATAGGGAAGTACAGAACAAGAGAAATTAATTAGAACTTCTTGGTGCCTTAGACCTCCACAAAGTCATCATACAAATGTGTAAATTCTTCCCATGAAAGCAATTTTCATTGAAGTCCATTAAATATTAAAGATTTTCCATTAAGCTTTTTTTAATTAGCTGCCACCTCTTTATTTATATATTTATTTACACATGGACTTAGTCCAGAAGGAATTTGAAGCATATTACAAAAATGCATAAACACAATGGTGTTAAATAAGTAACTGAATAAATGAAGATAAAGCAAAAGAAACAGGGACAAAGGGTATTAGTCACCAATTCATTGCAAGGACTAACATTGTAACAATAGTCATGAATTTGGAACCTTGTTAAAATGTATTTTTGGCTCAAATATTCAAATATGGTTCTGTCAGACACAGAATTACTTATGAAACCATAAGCTGTTAAGTCTTTCTATTTTAATCATATAGAAGATGAATTAAATTTGATCTAAGTTATATTACAAAAGAATGGATTCTGCGCTTTGTGAATCAGCTATGTGAAAGACAATCGACACGAGTGACCCGGCTCTTCTGGAAGCATCCCATCCCTGTCCAAAGTTTTCTTTTTTTTTTTTTTTGGCAGTACTAGAGTTTGAACTCTGGCAGGAATTCTACCACTTGAGGCACTCTGCCAGTCCCATCTCTGTCCAATGGCTTCCCTCTGCTATTATGCCCTCCAACTTAATACATACAGTGTGAGCAAACTGTAGGTTGAAAAGGAAAATCTAAAGAAATGCAGTCTGAATGAAATCTCTGATTTCCAAAACTAGTTGGTAAACTAATCTCAGTCAAAAATCACTGAATCTGTACTATGTGCCAGGTTCTGTGGTGAGCCTGCTTTCATGTCTCTTTTGGAAGAGAACAAACTTCACTGGAGAAAAGAGTAGGATCACTGTAGTGGACTTGTGCCAAAGGTTGGAAAACATCAGTACTCATAGCTCTCCGACGGTAAGCAGGGTGCGGGCTTGGTCTCTGGGTTCTTTGAGGGCAGTGACCACTCTAGGAAGTTCTTTTCATGTCTTCTCACAGGGCTTTGCAAAATGTCAATCTCTTTATAACAATTCTATCCTTTTGTTTAAAAACAAAATAGTGCCTACTATGTGTCATCAATGTGGTGCCACTTTGGTATATACAAATGTGGCAGGAACCTTAATCTATGTCCTTAAGGAGTTTATATCTGAATACTTACTGAAAGATGAAAAACATGTGAAGAGTTATAATCACTTAATGGTACCTACTTGTAATCTTGGACTTACTTTATTGTTTATAGATCATATTTGTCAGTGACCTTGTCAAATGGCTAAGTGGAAGAAATATGGTTTTTCAGAGCAGAATATTGAGACCCAGAGAGGGCAAATGACCAACATTCCATAGTTAAAAACAGCAGAAACAGGCAGAATCAGAATTTGTGAAGAGATCTTCTTACTCCTAGTATAGTTTGCTTTTTATCACATCCTTTTACCTTTCTGACATAAAAAAAAAAAGCAACTATGTGTACACCTGCTTATTTGTTTTATTTCAATGCATGCATGAATACCTAGGGATCTGACAGTCAGATTAACAAGGAGCAACATCAGTTCTTTACCTCCCCAACCATCCTAGCACCTGTAGCCCCTCACCCTGACCTACCATGTGGTTGACACTGGTAAATGGTGTGTTGTCAGTGATCGTCTCGAAGGGAGAGCGGGCTCCATTGCCATTGGTGGGGGCAGCCACTTCCCAGCTGAACTGAACGGACGTCTGGTTGATGCCAGCCTCGTTGCAGCGCTCCTTCATGATGGCATATCTGGGGAAGTGGGGGTCACAAGGCGTGACACAGACCAGTGGGTAGCCTGGAGAAGGGGCTTTCTTGACTCCTTCCTTGGTAACCTCTTCCACGTGGTCATAGTCAGCAAGTGTGACAACCTGTGAAAGGGAGACACAAAGCTTCAGGCCAGGTGGGAATCAGGAAGGTCAGAAAACTAAGTCTTCCTTCCCCAGAGACCTGCATGATCTCTTCACTTGTAGGGATTCTTTAAACTACAACAGGAAGTTTTTTTTTTTTTTCTTTTATTATTCATATGTGCATACAAGGCTTGGTTCATTTCTCCCCCCTGCCCCCACCCCCTCCCTTACCACCCACTCCGCCCCCTCCCTCTCCCCCCCCTCAATACCCAGCAGAAACTATTTTGCCCTTATTTCTAATTTTGTTGTAGAGAGAGTATAAGCAATAATAGGAAGAAACAAGGGTTTTTGCTGGTTGAGATAAGGATAGCTATACAGGGCATTGACTCACATTGATTTCCTGTGCGTGGGTGTTACCTTCTAGGTTAATTCTTTTTGATCTAACCTTTTCTCTAGTACCTGTTCCCCTTTTCCTATTGGCCTCAGTTGCTTTAAGGTATCTGCTTTAGTTTCTCTGCATTAAGGGCAACAAATGCTAGCTAGTTTTTTAGGTGTCTTACCTATCCTCACCCCTCCCTTGTGTGCTCTCGCTTTTATCATGTGCTCAAAGTCCAATCCCCTTGTTGTGTTTGCCCTTGATCTAATGTCCACATATGAGGGAGAACATACGATTTTTGGTCTTTTGGGCCAGGCTAACCTCACTCAGAATGATGTTCTCCAGTTCCATCCATTTACCAGCGAATGATAACATTTCGTTCTTTGAAGAGCAATTTTAAAAGTTCAGAGTTTCCTTCCTTCCTTCCTTCCTTCCTTCCTTTCTCCCTCCCTTCCTCCCTTTCTCCCTCTCTCCCTTCCTTTCTTTTTCCTTCTATCTTTCTTTTCCAAGGGAAGTATTACATATGGTGATTCAAAGAAGCTCAAGAAAGAAGTTGAAATGGTACGAAGTAACTGAGAAAAATACTGAGGTGTTGAGAAGAATATTGAATTGGGAGTGAAAAATCTGGAGTTCAAATTTAGTCCAACCATCACCCTGTTACCTTGACAAATTTATGTAATTACTTGAAGAAAGCAGAGAAAGGAATTCTAATATAGTAATTAGACCCTTCGTCAAGCTGGAGGAGTCTTTGATGGCCTTTAAATCTATTCTATGTATACTTAACACCATTCTGGATAGATGGATGCTTACTTAAATTTATAATAATAATACATCTGAATTATACAAACTTTATTCTCAAAGGCCTTTGATAAAACAGGAATAATTTACTCTAAAATGTTTGATATGACTAGAATAAAAGACACCACTTTATACCTGCCAGTGTTTCATTATTCATTATCATTGGTGTTCTCCAATTCCATCCATTTACCAGTGAATGATAACATTTCGTTCTTCTTCATGGCTGCATAAAATTCCACTGTGTATAGATACCACATTTTCTTAATCCATTCGTCAGTGGTGGGGCATCTTGGCTGTTTCCATAACTTGGCTATTGTGAATAGTGCCGCAATAAACATGGATGTGCAGGTGCCTCTGGAGTAACAGTCTTTTGGGTATATCCCCAAGAGTGGTATTGCTGGATCAAATGGTAGATCGATGTCCAGCTTTTTAAGTAGCCTCCAAATTTTTTTCCAGAGTGGTTGTACTAGTCTACATTCCCACCAACAGTGTAAGAGGGCTCCTTTTTCCCTGCATCCTCGCCAACACCTTACAACAGGAAGTTTTACAGTTCTTTGTCAGGAGCCCCTAAAAGATACTGCAGATCTTTAGAGGTGGTGGAGAACCTCCTAAAAGCTTTATTATCCTAATAACTGCACTTCTAAGGCACAGCTCTATGTCTCATGTGAAAAATACTCTTATTTTTCTGCACATTGGAACCAAAACTCTATCACGAATGGCAGTTGTGAGTTTAAAGTTGTATTCAATTGTTAATAGTATATATTTACTAGCATCTTTTGCAAAATAAGAGTAAAAAAAGGTGGTGTCTTTCTTTCATAGTCAAGTAAGTGATGCATTTTAAAATAATTATTTCTTTATATATATCAGAGACTAATTCAGGGAGACTAATTAGAAGGCTTTTTCTGACTGCTTCACTGTTATGGGTTAATTCTCCCCTGGCAACCTCTAAGCATTTTCTTCTTTATTGTAAGGTCAGTTCATTCATCTCAAACTGGAAACCATGGTACTGCATTTCTGTATATGCTTAATTACATGTGTGCGATGAGTATGTAGGGTCATAGACATGGATGGTATTACTTTCTTACTCTTCCAAGTCCTAGCAAAGCAATGAGAAGATCAGTGGAACCGTACTTTCTATTTTTATCAGACACAAGTATCAACACAGTTTCTCACCCTTGGCACTGTTGACATTTGTCCTAAATAATTATTTGCTCTTGAGGGCTGTCCTGTACATTATAGGGTGTTTAATAGCATCCCTGGCTTCTACTCACTAAATACCAAGTGTGATAGTTATAATAAGGAAAAAATGTTCCCAGATATGACAAATGTCATTTGCAGAGGGAGGGTAAGAGGAATATTTTGCTGGCTGAGAACCAATGTGTTAGAAGAACAAAGAAATCTGCTCAATGTCCTGCTTCTCTCAAGGTTTCCTCTATTGTTCACTAAGACACAAACATAGCAATCCTTTGGGTCAAGAAACTCACAATGGGTGGTGCTGGCAATATGAGACTCCCTGCTGCCTCTTGGTCCAGAATTGTCACCGTGGCAGTGGTCACATCCCCAAGAACTGCTTCCACTGGGTCATCTGGGCCAAGGACTAGAGAGAAAGATTCATGCCATTCCCGGTCTTCGTTGGACAGGATCTCGACTTTAAAAAAGATATGATCCACACCTTCACCAAGGACAGAACAAAAAGACAGCAAAGGCGTGTTAGGGGATGTACTCAAGAGAGTGCAAGATGGTGCTGCTGGACGTCATCTTAAAATATGCCCTTTCCTTTTGGAGGTTTTCTCTAAATGCCATGACTGCTAATCACTTCAGCCCCATCTCAAGTGAGGAATCTGTTTTACAGACCAAATTCTACCTGCAGTAGAGGCTCAGTATTGCAGATTTACTATTCAACACCATATGAGGATTAATGGCCCCTGCCTGACACTGGCTGGCAGAAATAAAAATCTTTGATCCAAAATATACTTCATCCTGGGTACGAGGGTTTTTTTTGCTTAATTTTTCTTTCCCATTTACACTTATGTATGAGCGCCTCTGTGGCTGTGAGTGCTTGCACATGGATACCTTTCCAAGCCATCTGTCTTCTGAGAAGCAATAACTCAAAGGCTACCTACCAGGCCAGGCTTCACAAAGCCTGGAGGTTTAGTGGCTGGAAAGGGAAGGGTAGGGTAGTAGCCTTAGAAACCCTCTTCTTTTGTTGCAAAATGATTTTCAGAAGGTACAAACATTCCAGGCA
The DNA here is from genome assembly GCF_047511655.1 of Castor canadensis. Classification (NCBI taxonomy): domain Eukaryota; kingdom Metazoa; phylum Chordata; class Mammalia; order Rodentia; family Castoridae; genus Castor; species Castor canadensis. The sequence continues at coordinate 90,219,161 of NC_133394.1, forward strand.
ATAAGTAAGGACACTTCTTCCTCTCCTAGGGCTAGGTTGTATCTGGACCTATCTTTTCCCCAGATTCTTATGCAGCAAAGGAAAAAGTAAAGACACTTGAAAGAAAGCTCCTTAAGTAGATGTGGAAGAAGGGCTCTACCTTTCTAGCAAACATCAACTAGACATACATGAAATGGAGCTGAAAGCTGTTCAAAGCTCCAGTGATGTGAGAGAGACATGTAGGGAACCCCTACCCCAAGCCTCTCCATGACTTTTTCCACCCACTTGCAAAGACATCTCTGAAAAGTCCTTATATTGTTGTCCACTGCTGCATATATCAAAAATGGTGTCAGGATCTACAATAGTTTTTTCACTTTATGCTGCTCTAGAAAGTTCTGTGAAAAAACCTAGCACACAATTCCACCCTTCATCTGGCTGGCCCCTCTCCCCATCAAATTAATTATCAGACAGTTAAACAACTATGACCTATGATCTTTCTATGAACTATGATCTTTCTTTCTTCCCTGACTCATCTCCATTTTTCTCTGTGGGATAAACTCTACTGAAAGCTTAGAACAGGGTATCCTATCTCCTAACAGGTGTGAAAACAATTGTGCATCAGAATTGTGCCTTCTGGATTTCAGTAAATCGAGGACCCAGAAGAGTGGTTTGTGTTGTTTGCTGAACAATGTGTGTGTGGGGGGCGGCGGGGAGGACAGCAAAGTGTTGCTAACATTCAACCAAACCATAGGACATAGGATAAAATTAACAAAAAAATTCTTTAAACTAAACCAAATGTCCAGCATGTCCTGAAGTTAGGGACTTATTTTTTCCCATGCATTTTTACTGACTAAAAAGTTTACCTACAAACTCAAAAATGTGTGTTAATAAATGGTTTATGTTACTAGAACTATTGCTTCTTCTTTTGCTTTTTCTCTTTTCTTTCTTCAAATAAAAGGTATTCACAGCTCCTTTAAGGAGAGCAACAGATTGGAACTGGTATTCATTTACCAGGATTGAATTTTAAGACTCGGCTCTTTGGGTAATAATCCACACCAGACTGGGCAGACCCATCTCGGGTGCTACAGCGAATCTTGGAAGTCCTGTTCTGATCTCCTCTGCGGATGACCTTGATGTTCAGAGTTGCGATAGCATCTGGCCCTGCAGGTTCCCGAACTTGGTATGCAGCCTCTTCAAACTCAATGGTGGGGGCTAAGAAAACAAGGTTAGGAAAACAAGAGCAAGTTAGAATGGTACAGAGGATGCAGGTTCCTATGAAACACCTTATAACAGCAAGAGTGAACTGTTCACATTAGTTCACAATACCAAGGCAAAATGCCTTGCAGTCATCAAAGTCAATCAGCATCTATCCCTAAGCAAACTTTGGAAAAAAGAATTTATTTGTGATCCTGTACAAGTTATTTCTCACATGTTTCTTATTCAAAACAATATAACGGGGAAATACATTTAGGAATTTTGAAATGCATAATGTCCCAGTATCCATCTTGGCATTATAGTTCACAGAATATTTTTAAATTTACACAATTTATCAAGGAACTGAGACATTGCAGGCACTCAATAAGTATCTATTGACTGGTTATGTGAGCCATCCTTTTACTTATGAAGTATGAACTTCTAAGATTTATAATGTATCTTATTTATATATGACTTAAATTTACCAAGTCCATCTCTCATCTCTGATCTTTTAGATATTCCATACCAGAGTCCTCACCTCCTCACCCTGGCTTTTCCTAACTTCTCTCAAGTTTTTTAGGTAAGCATGATCAGTTAAGGAAAACAAGACTTCCTAATAACCTGGCTTGAGGCACTATTGTCATTATTAGGAAATGATTAAGAATAATCATGTTGGCTTTTACAAAAAATTCATATTATGTCTTCTCTATTATTTTCTTATGAGGAAGGGTGGGATGGGTGTGGTGGTCATAGACAGGGTGAGATGAAAGATGGGAATATTGAGCAATTACAAATTTTATACCATTTTTAGTTTATTATACAATATTGTAGAAATTTCTCATCTCTGTTTCCTCCTTCTTTCTGTCTCAGAAAGTCAAGCCTTTCTAACCTTGGAAGATAAGCATCACTTGAAACTTCCTAATTTTCAGTACGGATGCTCTTTAAGACATCAGGAAGTTGCAGGAACATGTGAATTGGTTAGCTTGTTTTGGTCATTAGGTTTTCTGTGTGCCTGGGACTGATTTGTTTCAGAATTTGAACCTGTCAGTTTAAATAAGGATTAATTCAACTTTGAGACCAACTTTCAGTATTTTACCTGATTTCTAAGTTAGTTCCTGGCTTTTCATTAGCAAGAGCTAAACATTAAATAAAAAGCAGTTGTTACTGTTTGTAATACTATATATTCATTTATCAAAATATCTATTTTAGTAAAATAATGATGTTTCAATTAGAAACAGGTTTTGTTTCCTCTAGTGAGCCACTCTAACTCTAGAATTTAAGGTGATTTTAGGTTAATAGGTCAGATCAATTAGAAGAAAACCAAGTAATTAGTTCATTGGAGTCTACTGATCCTGATTGTATTTCTAACCTTACTCCTGACCTGCAGTGACTTAAATTGTTTTTAATTCTCTGTCTTAGCATTTCTGTCCTAGCTTTTAACCATACAGGTTCCTTATCTCTTAGCAATGTGGTAGAGAATAATGAGATTAGAAATTCCTATGAACTCACTGGAGCACTGTAGAAGGTGGTCACTTGCTATAAACAAATAAATATGCAGAGATTGTTATCATAAGTACTTTTATAGCACTTTCATTTTCCAAGACACTGATAATTACAGTTTTAGTAAAGTATTAGTTCATGTCCTATCAAGCTAAGAGTAATTCGAGGCAAATTTCTTCTGTTACCATCCTCATCATTGGATATTGTGATGGTGGCCATGTTATTTTTCCCAACTCTAGCTCCACTCCAGTGGTTTCCAAGTGGATGGCCAAGGTAAACCCTGAACTGTTCCTCCGGCTCAAACATGGAGTCGTCATGGATATGCACAGTGCAGTTCTTCACCTGGAACCAATGGCACAAGATAAATTAAACTTGCAGCAGGCTATCAGGAACTTGCTTGGTTTTCTAGAAAATGATTTTTCCTACATGCAGTATCAAACAATTGGTATGAATTCAAAAGAATCCAGACAATCTCATTCATAAAATAGAATATTTAAATCTAGAAGTTCATGTCTGACTGGATCTTCCCTTCATGGCAAGACTTGTATTATAAGAACATTCTGTATCACTTTGAATTATTGATGATGAGTTATGAAGACCAAAATTAAAACAAATGACCCACTAAACACACTGAAGAATATCTGTGCCTAGAATATCTGTACTCATTGCCTAGGCTGATGAGTACATTTGCACATGTTACAATAGATTGCCTTCTAGTATGAGGGTGTTACATATTGCCAGACTTCCTGGGGAGCCGAATAACATTCCTTTTTCTTTGTAAAAATGGGGCAGTTTTACAAGGAACTCAGAAAGGCTTCATGTTAGACTAAAGACACCTTTAAACGCTAAAGAACTCTCAAACAAATCTACTGCCAAATGGCATCTTATCTGAAATCTGCTGAGTATTGAAAGCCTGAGAACATAACCCAAGTTCCTGTTTAGAGGAAAGAAATCAAATGTTTCTCAAAGTGACTATTCTCCACTGAGTACTGTGTTCCTGAGAAAATGTAAAATAAAGCCACACTATTTTAGATACATAGCAGCCCAAATAGTAGTCATGTGACACGAAGTAGAACATTTTTAGCTGCACCATTTTAAATTCACTGTCTTACTATATTGCAAAAGACATGTGGGCAGAGCGAAGTTCCACTTGCATACTTCCAAGTCAGACTAAATGGTAGGAAGATATCCCTGGGAACGTCTATATGTAGCTTGCTAACCTGGTTTTAAGTCTCTGAAGAATGTTCTTTTTCTTTTTTTCCTACACCGTCTTTCCTACAATAAGAATTCTTAATGGAATGAATGAATTTAGTAGTGACTCTTTAGTCTTTTTGAAGAAGAAATTTTAGTAAATGACAAGTGCCAAAGACATATGCTTAGCAAGCCAAAGAAAATGAAGATTCCAAAGTCTGCTTGGGAACAATGATAGATTGTCATGTGGGTTAAATATTAGGCTGTATTTTCTTTATACTTTTCTTAAATTAAAAATTATCTTTTGAATAGGCAAGGAATTCTCTTTTGAACTTAAAACAAATACAGACATGTAGAATCAAAGTGCAAGATTGTATCTATAGTATTTGTATATGTTCTTAAATACAGGTTGCAACCTAACATCAGTAAAATTCCTATAAAACATATAACTAGGACCAGTCTTTGTGAGTCATAAATGTGTAAGACTCAAGAGAATCCCCCAAAGGGAAGCTATGACTTTTTAAAGATGAAGAGAGGGTCTTTATGTGCTGAACTTCAAAGGCATTAATCAGACATAATTTTGATATATTTAGTTATGTCAAAATTGAAGGCTTCTGTTCAACTCAGGACACTGTGGCTAAAGGCAACAGATAAGCAACAGAAAGAGAAAGAAGTTTACATTATCTAAAATTAGCAAGGAATTAACATTTAAGCTGTATAAGAAAGTCATAAAAAATAAATAACAAAAGACAATAATCCAATAAAATAAATAGCAAAGAACAAAAATAAGCATATAAGCTTATTGGAAATTCAATAAGCTAACAAGCTTATAAAAAAGTAGTATAGAAACACGAGTTAAAATGAGATGTAGGCTTATATTTTTTACACTAGCAAAAATTCAAAAGATGAATAATCCTAATTATCAGAGCAGATGTAGGCTTACAGCAATCCTCATAATTTCTAGTGGCATTCAAAAAATGTATTCTGACACTCCTTTTTACACACTAAGCCCGTGCGTGCCCTGTGGTCTAGCAGTTTTGTCCCTAAGTATATGTATCCCAAAAAAATTCTCAGTCTGTTCTGTAAGGGCACATGTATAAGCACTTCACTAAAGCACTGTTTGTGGTGGTACAGGGTTAGGAGGTAACTTGGTGCAATCACTGAGGCTCTTTACTATCTATTGCTGGGGTGCATGAGTAATGTACAGCAGACACATGCCATGAAATACTATGCAACAGCCAGAAACAACAGATTAAAACCAATACCAGTAGATTCTAAAACACACTACTGTAAAAAAAAGATAAAATAACATTTTTATAAATTACAAATCAAGCACACAAAACAATAAGCTTTTTGAAAACAGATACAAATTAGAAGATTTGAATTAAACACAATAGATTAGTGGCATAGAAGGGAATGTGGCTGAAGAGTAGGAGCAAAATAAAATGAATAAATCAAACAAAAAAGAGAAGAGCTTTGTACAGACCAATGTGTCTTGAGCCAAGGGCTGGAACTGACTCAATGACCTGCAATTCAGATTTTACAGATGGGGAAATGAGATCTCAGTATATGCTTTTTGATATACACTGAGGTGTAGCCTTTGATTTGTAGGCAGTCATATTTACTGGTGAGTTTCTTAGGAGTTCTATGCCCATGGCTTTTTGTGTGCATTGTCAAGAGAATATTAAAGACATTATCAATTAGTAAGAAAATTCCAAGAATGTTCAGAATTTGTTTAATTTACTTGGCTACAGAAAAATAAGGTAATAGGAAGAAAAGAATTTCATCTTTCAGCTACCATAAACCTTCCTACCTTCTCCCCTTTCAGAAACGTAATCCGTGAAGAGTCTGCATTTCGTCTTTCCTCAAAGTCTTCCATGACCTGAGCAGAATGGCTCTGCGTGTAGCACCTCACAGATGACTCATAGCTCAGGTCTCCACTCCGGATAATGGGAACCTGCAGCACACCTTCCTTCTCCTTCACCAGGAGTAGATCCTTTGCAAACTGCATGCTGGGCACTGGGCATGTGAAGGAGAGATGGAGGCATCATCAGCGAGAGGTGGAGATTTGGTGGCCCAAGCAGAGCTCTGCTAAAGGCCAACACAGGCTGACAGATCACAGGTGCTAAGTGGATTTCAAAGTATGGTTGTTGCTCTTAGGACAAGACAGCTGCTTTTACTATGGCTGTGATTCCAATAAAACAGAATAAATTGGCTCTGTACTTGTCTTTGCTCAACTTCCAGGTATGGTCACTACCTCAAATGCAGAGAAGTAATGTAAGGAGAAAAATGGAACAAATGAAAGAAATATCATGACTTGGGTTTTTAAGAGTCTACTTTCCTCCTACGACTACAAGAAAGACAAAAAGCTGTGTAAGTCTGATAACAAATAGCCCCTCACATTGGTCCTAGGGTCAGGGAGACAATAGGGAAGAGTGGCAAGGTTGGCAAAGATGAAATAGACAGCCTATCTATTTAAAGGGCTCTACTCTTTTGTTGCCAGCTCTTGCTTTCAAATTAAGCCAGAGATCAGGATTTTTCTTCTACATTAAAAAATAGCAACAAATAAAATAGTGAAAAGAAATTCCATATAAGTCCAAACTAGGAGGACCAAATGACACACATCCATAGACTGAATTTCACCCCTTGGCTCCTATTCTGTGACCACTGCTAGGGAGTTACCTCTTCTTTTATGACTGATGTCCTTATCTGACTTTAGGAAGGTCCCATAGCCAACCGGTGGTTAAAAACAAGGACTTTGGAATAAAGAGGCTTGAGTTTCCATCCCAGCTTCATGGCATAGGGGAAGTTACTTAGACTTTCTGAGTCTTAGCTTTTTTACATGTGAATTTAAAATATTAATATCTAATTCATAGAATTGCTGAGAGGACCGATTTAATGACACTCAATATAGTGTCTAGCTCATAGGAGGCACTCAGGTTTTGGTAGGGAATTAATACATTACAATTTCTACTTGTCCCCTAACCTCAGGCTTCTCTTTATGAAGAACCTTTTTTCCCTCTTTACTTCCTACAATAGAGTCACATGTCAAAGCCTTCTGAGGTGGAAAATAGTCTTTAGGGCTATAGGAAAATGACCCCAAAGCTGTTATCACCCTATTCCTGGCTGCCTTCTGGATGTGCCCTGCCAAACCTAAAAGGAAGGAGCAGGAAGGGGTGCTGAAAGCAGTTTGCCACTCAGTAAGTCCATGTGTAGAAGGTTCTGTTTGCTTATAATCTACCCCTGCTCAGAACTCTTGGCCCTAGCAAAGATAAAAATCATCCCATTGTCTGAACTCAGCCTACCAATTACTACCTAATAAAAAAAAATAGAAGATACCTCTTAAATAATACTGCTCCTAAAGGAAAACTAGTGACTGTGGTGTAGAAGTCCTGAATATTAACCAGGGTAAGGGTCTGTCATCCAGTGAAACAGTCTGTTCTCTTAAAATGTAGGTGACAATGACATTACTCAGCACAGAAGGACAAGAGGAAGCTTGTTGCCAGGGAAAAAACAAAACAAACAAGGAAGGTTCTCTGTTCCTGGCAGATGTCTAAAGCTGTAGATTGGGTTTTCTTATTGGGCTGGCATGCTTCAAGTTGATGAGACAGTTAAGGGCTAAATTGGCAATGTTTAGGTTCTGCCATGCATTAATCAACCCCAAATTCCTCTTGAGTTATAAAAGACTCCTGTCTTCACTCTTTAACAAGATATTCACTCTTCCTTCTATTTGTATATACCAGAGAGAGAGTGGGGGAGGGGAGGGAGTGAACACTTCTGACTGCCCTTTAAGAAGTCCCCAGACATCTGGAGACTGACAATAGACAATGCAGATAGCAGGGTGAATTCAGGACAGGTTTATGCTCAGTGTTGGTGTAGATCAGCCTTTATGTTAAGGACTTTCACACATATTGATGCCATTCTCTCAAGCTTGTAAGGCAGTAGAGCCCCCAGGAAGTGTATCATGGGCCCTCATTCATGGGATTACAGACATTCTCTTTCTACACTGGTGAGGGACATGATACAAAACAGAAGTTACCCTGAAGGCTCATGGGTTTGCATTGACTACAATGCACTTACTGTCAGCACCTGTCTCAGCATATTTATGTACATGGCCAATTTATAATTATTTTTTCATTTGTGTGTTTCATACAGAAACGGGCTGTGTGACTCTGCTCTCCATTACCCTGTAACCCACACAAGGTTGAATACCAGTCTTAGGCACAGAACATTTTCTATAAACGCTGCTCCTTCGGTAATCTTCTCAGTCACTGACCACCGTGCCTGGGATGTGAGCAATGGTTAAGTCAGAGATTTAGGAGAGCTCTTGCCTCGTTTCTTGGGACTTAATGAGTAGGTAAGACTCTGTTGCACATAAAGGAGCTGTCATGGTTACAAGACCCTTCTTGTCTTGCTCAGTCAGTGTTACTCATGTCTACAAGACAGTCTAATTCTAGGTACCAGAGCAGAAGAGGAAAACATTCTGAGATGAGCTACTTAAGATGATTTAGGGTCCTGAAATCAGTCCAGTAGAGAAAGATGAAAGGAGCTAAGATTATGTCAGAGGCTGAAAGCTGACTTCATAAGGATTTTGAGTGACAGTAAGTGTTGCTATTTAAGGACAGCTGCCAGCTAAAACTGTAATATGGAACTCAAGGACTGGATATGGGTGGACTACATCTGAGTCAACTCTGGCTCTGTCACATCCACTCTATATGATCTTATACAAATTCTTCAACCCCAGTGTGACAAGTTGAAGGGCTATGGTGAGGGTTGAAGATAATGTACTCTTGGTACTTGAGATTGCTACACTGAATGAACTCAACAAGAGTAAGTTATTAATTACTAGGAAGAAAGATAACATAAATAAGCATGAATACTACAATAGGTTATTGAAACAGGTTTTGAGATTTCTTTCCCTGGGTTAAATTTTTGACTGAAAATATATTGTAGCCTCCCTGAAAGATTAGAAATACTTTATTTCATATATTCATTTCCTAAGTTTGTAAACTTAGTGGCTTTCAACTAAAATATAAGTAGACTCTTGTGTTGAACAGAGTGGGGATTGTATGTGTTACTGGAGTCTTAATGGTTAGTGTGAAAAATTACATATGCATCAGGAACAAAAGAAATTAACATGTATAATCTACCATGTGATGGGGACCATAGTAGGTATTTTCACATATTTCATCTGACTTATTTCTTACAACAATCTTGTGAAGTAGACATTTTTATTATTTATAGATGAACAAAATGAGGCTCTGTAGCCTCAAGGCAAAAGAGCTATGCTGTGGAGGGCTGAGATTATATTTTAGGACTTCCAACTCTGCATTCACGTTCTAATTCATAGGGAAATCAGCTGTCCTTTCATGTAAAATGGTAAGAAATCTTTTCAAGAATAAAAAGTAACTACTTTTCCTTCTTTCTATGGCTTTCCTTTTCTTCTGAGGAAAAAATATCCCATAGTTTCTAATACTGCACAAAAAAAAGCATGTTGTATAATACCAAGGGGATGGACATGGAGTGAAAATTCTTAGAATACATGCTGGTTCCTACTACAGCATGGGTGGCTGTTTACACCCTCATTCTCAGTTTCCCTTACCTAAAAAACAGAAACAAAAGGAAAACCATGGGATTGTGAGCTATTGAGATAATGTTTAATGGATCACTTGGTAAAGTCTGAAGTAACGTGATATAAAATAGTAAAATTATTATAACCTTGTTCATGGTTTAAAAGTTCCTATTTTGTGAGTCACAATCTTAAATGTAAAACTTAAAGTTGTAACACTTCTGGAAGAAAACACAGGAGAAAATCTTTGTAATCTTGGATTAGGCAAGGATTTCTTAAGATTTAACACTAAGGAATGGTCTCTAATAGAAAAAAAAATTGATTAAGTGTGGCCACTTTAAAAAAAAAACAAAAAACTATTGCTCTTTCAAAGACATTGTTAGAAACATCAAACAGATGAGCAGAAGATTGGCAGGAAATATTTGCAAACCATGAATTTTTGTGCAAAATGTATAATAATGCAATAATGAGGGAGAAAACTCAATTTAAAAATGGGGGAAATACTTGAAAAAAAGTTCAACAAAGAAGATGTATGGATGGCAAAAGTATATGAAAATATCTCAGGGAAATCACTTTAAACCATAAGATATCATTATACACCTACTACAATAGCTTCTAAAAAAAATTTGACAAGGCTAACCATACATTCACTGTATTACCCAAAAACCCCATTCTCAGTGTTTATTCCAGAAAAATGAATAACTAGATCCATATAAAAAATATGCAAATGTTTGCGGCCTCTCTAGTCATAATTGCCAAAACCTTGAAGCAATGCAAACATCATCCAACAGGCTAATGGATAAACCAACTGTGGTAATCTATATAATAGAAAGTTGCTCCATAATAATTGGAATGGATTATTCACATATGCAACAATATGGATGACTCTCAAATGCATTTTTCTACATGAAAGAAACCTGATTAAAATTATATATATTACATGATTTGATTTACATTACATTATGGAGAAGGCAAAATTTCAGGGACAGATAACAGATGTGTGGTTGTCAGGGATTGTTTTTTGGGAGAGACTGACTATGATGATGCATGAGAGAATTCTATAGGGTGCTGGACTGTTCAACATCTCTATGATGCTGATTTGCATATTACTGTGTGCATTTTTCAAAACTTTTAGAGCTGTACACTAAAAGGGTGAACTTTAGTTATGTGAGTTATCCCTCAATAATTTTGTGTACATCTCTGTGTGTACATATACATTTATGTAAATACACACACATGCACATATATACAAAGAAATGGAGTAGAATGGTTGTTTCCAATAAGGGGACCTGGAAGATGGAGTGATGGGACAGAAGTGAAACTTTCACAGTATATATTTTTGCCATTTGCATTTTAATACTCTATGCATTATATAAATTATTTAAGAATGAATAAAAACATTAAATATATCTCCACCTCCTTTGTGGATTTTCCAGCCACTAAATGAGTTTAATCATGGGTTCCCTGGTCAACATCTGGGGTTGCTGATGAGGGAGGGTCTTCTTGCCTTAGGGGAAAATGTGACTCCATCTCTCTACTCACCACTAGAGTCCATACAATGGATCTAACTTTCTCAACTTTCTAATTCCCATCAATTCTTCCTGAGAAGCAACTGTCCTTTCTGGTTCACCTTTGGTTACTTTGGTTACATCTTAAACAGTAATTGATATTTCATACACCTGTCTCTGTTCATTCCTGCACATCATCTTTAATACTGCCAATAGTGGTTTCCTCAAACCAAAATCATACCATTCTTCTGCTCTAAAAGGGAACATCTTATTCCCCTTTGTTTCAAAGTCCTTTGGTTGGAACATATGGCCTCTTAGGACTTGACTCCAACCTCCTTCCCATTCCATGTCTCTATTTGCCTCCTTCCATGGTCAAATCAAAGGAAACATTCTACTATTTCCCAAATACGCACATTTCAATACTTTATACTTTGTATTTACTATGTCCATTTGAAATAGGCTTTCATTTATTACCCATTAGCTAAACTGTCATGCCTGAAGACTTTACTTAATATGTCCTCCTTTTGAAATCTTCTACAGTTATCCCATAGTGACTGCTCAGTTCTCTGTGCATCCACAGTACTCGACGTACAGTAATTTATCACAATATGCTCTGGTTTTTCTGTTTAAGTATCTTATCCCTTTAAGAAAATGTGGTATCTATACACAATGGAATTTTATGCAGCCATGAAGAAGAATGAAATGTTATCATTTGCTGGTAAATGGATGGAATTGGAGAACATCATTCTGAGTGAGGTTAGCCTGGCCCAAAAGACCAAAAATCGTATGTTCTCCCTCATATGTGGACATTAGATCAAGGGCAAACACAACAAGGGGATTGGACTTTGAGCACATGATAAAAGCTTTAGCACACAGGGAGGGGTGAGGATAGGTAAGACACCTAAAAAATTAGCTAGCATTTGTTGCCCTTAATGCAGAGAAACTAAAGCAGATACCTTAAAAGCAACTGAGGCCAATAGGAAAAGGGGAACAGGTACTAGAGAAAAGGTGAGATCAAAAAGAATTAACCTAGAAGGTAACACACACACACAGGAAATCAATGTGAGTCAATGCCCTGTATAGCTATCCTTATGTCAACCAGCAAAAACCCTTGTTCCTTCCTATTATGGCTAATACTCTCTCTACAACAAAATTAGAAATAAGGGCAAAATAGTTTCTGCTGGGTATTGAGGGGGTAGGGAGGAGAGGGAGGGGTGGAGTGGGTGGTAAGGGAGGGGGTGGGGGCAGGGGGGAGAAATGACCCAAGCCTTGTATGCACATATGAATAAAAAAAAAAAGTATCTTATCCCTAACTAGACACTGGAATTCTTGAGTACAGGACCCAAGTTATACGTCTCTTTGTGACTGGCAGAGTATGAGCAACATGAATGGTCATCTCCCCTGAACACTTCAATGTAAAAGTGTGCACATGTGTGTCTTTGTGCATGGAGGTGAGCACACACACACATTTCTCGAGTGGAAATATGAATGAGTTACAGTTTCACATACATGGAAATTAAGGGAAAAAAAAGACATATGTTTTGAACCACAGGCTGATATTCCCAAACTCTTACCATCTTGGAATGTGTCATTAATTGCAATGACAGCCTGGAATGGTTTGGTTAGTTCGGACCCTTGTGCTGAGCTGAGGAAAACCACAAATGTCTCCAGTCCTTCAATTACTGGGTACTGAGTGTCATCCAAGATGGTCAAAGTGCAATACTGGAGGAGAAAGCAAAGAAAACTTTACGGAGTATCCAGTACCCAACATCCATTTGCCTTTGGTGGATTAGGACAAAGGTTGTCTTTCTTTGGTCATCTTAAAGCAAGATTTTTTAATTTATCCATCTCTATTATATACTCCTAGCAGTATGTTTCTGGATATTTATATCAAACAGGGGCAATTTGTATTCTAAATCTGTACACTGTTGGATATTTGATGCTGAAAGGTGACTTGTTGAGTGTTAGGAAGATTCTATCACAAATTTGTCCTCTCATTTGCATGTTTCTGTTTTTAAATAAAGTAAAGATAGTAATTTGGTAAGGGGCCTTTCAAGTCCTCAAGAAAGCTTAGAAAGCAGACTCAAGGCCATCCAGACTTACAGCTTTGTTCTTTGGCTGCTGTAGACTCACCTGCTCAGTGATACCTGGCCCAAATTCCACCTTCCTAGAGCTAGGGACATAGTCAACCCCTGGAGTGGCAGAAGCTGGGTCTGAAGGCCGCGTTGCACACCAGACAGATGTGAAAGTAGAAAGGTCAGTACCACGGCGGATAACTGGAATCCTCACAGAGCCTGAATTGATAGACATTTCAATGGTCAGTCTTGAGCCAGTAAGTCAGCGGGATTTTTAGAACACTGCTCCCTCTCACTGCAACAGAGGCAGCTTTCTCCCACTCAAGTTTGTTTGATTCAACTTCAGTGATGCTCCTATAACCCAGCTAAGGAGGACTGAGAAGTGTCACAGCCCCCTTTTTTGCTGACACTAAGATCAAGAGGAGACCTAGTGGAGGCCCTCATGGAGGCACTACTGGAGAGACAGCACTTAGGGGAGAGGAGTCTTAACAAAGCACTTGAGAGAGAAGAGCCCACTGAAAAACACCACAAGTCTATTGAGGGAGAAGAAACTCAGAGACTAGGTCCTCAGGTAGAAAATAGTCAATAACCAGCTACTAGGGGACACTATGCGGCCTGATGCTGAATGTTCCTAATTAAATGTTTTAACTAGGCTGAATTTCCTATTTCATCCAAGTGTGCACACATCATTACTTAAACCACATGTGCTTATTGCTTATCTTAGGGATGTTCCTCTAGTCCATAGTAACAAAATATTTTGTGATGTCCTAAAGATACTTTGTGTGGGATATGGTGGTATACATATGAAATTCTAGAACTCAGGAGGCAGAGAAAGGAAGATTAAGAGTTCAAGGCCAGTCTGGGCTATATAGTGAAACCCTGTCACAAAAGACCAAGGGCTGAGAATGTAGCTCAGTGGTAGGGCACTTGCCTAGCATGTGCAAGGCCCTGGGTTTGATCCCCAGCACTGAAAAAAAAAATCTATCTATCTATCTATTTAAGTATTTTCACAACCAAGGTAAGAGAAAAGCTAACATAAAAACCCCATAAATCACATTTTTATATGCTGTGAGGTAACATATGGTCATATTTGGGCATTTGGTGTATGGGAAAGGAAACACAGTAGAGAGTACATGGTTTTAAGCCAGTTATGCTATTACATTAGCTGCTTAATTTTTGATCATTTATTTTATCTCTCTGAGCCTCCATTTGCTCTTCTGTCATCTGTTCCAGAGAAGGTCAAGTAAGAATGCATGGAACACACATGGCAATGTAACTGGCATTCAGTATGTGCTCAAAAATATTAGTTCCCAGTATGTCTCAGAATCCCTTCAAAGAGATAAAAACCTTGATCTGGCCTAGATGAGTAGATACTCGGCACAGCAGGTGTTCCCTCCATCAGAAGCACACAGAGGACCTATTGGAGCCATAAGAGGGAAGAAGCCTGGGCTCTGAAACACCATGTGGAAGAGATTTACATGCTGACTGTTTGGGGCTGATATCTAAATGAGAAAGTTGCACTGTGTTAAGACACTGAAACTTTGGAGTTTGTTTCAGCAGCTAGCAGTACACTCATCTCCATCTTTGACAGATCACATTCTCTTCCTTCAAAAGCCGAAGGCCTTAGCTCCATAGGCTCTCCCTCTGGACCACAGAGGTCAGTCCTTGCAGCCTTAAGCCAGAGCATTCTCTGCCATTGATAACCAGAGCAAGGGAAGTGGTTGGAATTCTGTATCCTCTACTACTTTCTCTTCTTGGTCTAGATGTGCCTCAGACCATCAGTGGTATGGTTGAGGAATGACATCCTAATGTCTTAAGTACAATCTCAAACATAAGAAAATAATTATTCAGTAAAAGGATCAGGAGATGGGTTGTAGAACCCCAGAAAGGTTTCCTACCTGCATCCTCACTGACAGTGAAAGCTGTGTTGCCCAGGGAGATAGTAGAGGCATCATTGGGACCACTAATGAGCACCTTGGCCATTGCCACCCTTCCGATACGGGCATTGTCAGAAGCATCAGCCAGAGCAATCTCAAACTCTTCTTCCTCTTCATACTCGCTGTCATCAATAAGCATAACATCGCAGGTAGACATGGTGACACCGGGCCCAAATATGACACGACTCTCAGCAGACCTCCTCCCTCTAGATTTAAAATCAGAGCCTGATTCTAGAGCATAGAGGCTACTTCCCATAGCTGACTTAGGGATGGTGTAGCAAATTGCAGATACAATGCTGCTTGAATCTCCTGAAATACAAATGACAAGAAAGCCAGAACATTTCAATCAGTGTTTCTCAAATTTTGGAATCTCTGATAACTTAATGAGTTGGCTCTCTTGAACACATGCTATCACTATTTCTGTTCAAACTCTGACAGGAAACCTTCCCGAATTGCAGTTTCTTTTAAGCCTGTGGTATAAACTGCTTGAGGATTTAATATACCCCAGATACTTCCCCAAATAACTTAAAATGGATTTCCTATTCTGTGAATTTTGTGCTCTGTTAATTCACAAGACTCATTGCCCACCATCTAAGACCACAGCGGGTGGAAAGATGAGAGACATATTTGGTACTTTAAGTAGCAAAGTCATTGTGTCCTGAAGGTAATGTTATGAGCACAGTTCACTGCCTTTCTCAATAAACTTGTGAACTTTAATTCCCTGAGAGAAACAAGCTTTTTTTTTTTAAAAAAAAAGAAAGACAAAACAAAATAAAACTTGCCTCTCTGTACAAATGACCTTACTTATTAGTGCTGCCATGTCCCTTGGTAACAGTCTGTTCTGGGCCTGGCTTGGTGGCCCAGAGCATTCAGTGGGGCTTGCTTGTTTTCCAAGTGGTATTACCAAAGTTTTGTGCTATCCACAGTATTTGTCACACTAATACCCTGTCAGCTAATTCAATAAAGAAATCTGACATCATCACGTACAGTCATGTTATGTCTTTGGGAATTTCATTTCAATGTGTTTTAAAGTCTCAGTGGTGAAGTCCTCAAGGATGTCCTTCTATGTCTTGCAGTTTATTTCTCATTTGAGCTCTATCTATGACACTCAGGGAGGGAAATCTTTAAATATATCTTCTGTCTTTCAGAACTAAGGTTCTTACAATTACAACTTTCCTTTTTGGCCATGGACACTAAATATTTTATGGAAGGGATGACTGATTAAGCATACTGAATTCATGAATAATTTGCAAGGCTAAATCTAACCAGTCCTCTTCCCAATTTAAAAATAAATGGAGTTCTAACTACTTGAACTAAGAGAGACTTTCTGATAGAATTCACTATGGGTAGAATCATCATTATGGTTGTTCTGGGGATCAAGTGAATCAACACATGTAAAATATATGAACAAGTTCATATGATACACAAGTACTTTGCAGATAAAAGGGACTCAATGAATGTTAGCTATTATTGTAGCTCTTTATCACCCTTGGCACCAACAAACCTTTTCTTTCAATAGGCGCAAACAGAAAGCCAGCACTCTCGTTGACCTGGTAGGTCTTCTTATCAAACTCTAATGTGGGTTCGTCTTCAGTATCATTGATAATGACCTTCGCCTGGGTGAACTCCCCTAACAAGGCATATGCTGGCATGCTGAGCTCCACTGAGAAACTCTCAATGTTCTCAAACACATCATCATCGTTGATGACAATGGTGCAGGACTTAGTGTCCTCCCGTTCATCAAACTGCACCTGTCACAAAAGAAACAACAGGAGTTAAGCTGTTCTCAGTGTCCACTGCTCTGGTTCCCCAGAGTATTGTGGGAAGAGAGCAGCCAGGTCCAGTGGGCAGAGAAGTACATACTACGGTTAACTCTTTCTCCCCATTCCCTGCCTACCGCCTGGAACACTGAGCCATTTCTTCCCATTTATCACCTGTATGTGGAGGCTGATTTATTGGGTGGGGACAAAGAAAAGGGCAAAGACCTTTCCTACCATTTGGTAACTATAGAAAAACATAATAATTATTTATACTCTGTTTAATTAACTCACTCGAGACAGCAATAGTCATCATTTGATTACTTGGTTCCCCTTTTTCTTGAGGCAAGTTTAACCAGAGATCGCTGACCTTGGAATATAAAGTTCTACTTTCAAATTCTGGTCCTGTTACTTCCAAACTAGGTAAAGTTATGAAACTTTATGAACATCAGATTCTTAATCAGCTACATATTTATTGAGAAGATTCAAGAAGAGTGTATATAATGAAAGTAGTAAGTATATTTTAAAGCACTAAACAAATGAAAGATATCATTACCATGACCTTATTACTTACATAATTAAAACTGACACAGAGTCTCATGAACTGAATAATGGGGTTTGAATTAATCAAAAGTTATTTAAATATGCCAAACAAGTTTTAACTTCAGATTTGACTAAAACCTTTACCGTTACAATGAGCTAGAACTATGATATGAATGAATTTAGTCTGGTACAATTTAGATGAGTTATTTTACAGGCATACAATTGTGAACTCAATAAGGATTTTCCTGGTTTTACCTTATCTAAAAGAAAGAATGAAAGGAAGAAAAAGGAAGGAAAGAAGGAAAGGAAGGAAGAAGGGAGAAAAGATAAAACTTTTAAATGAAACTAGGGATACAGACTTATCCAAAACTGAAAGGGCAGGAAATGGACCTGGGCTGTACTCTGTGTAAAAAGAAACTGCTGAAGTGAGTATTAAAAAATAGTCATAAGCCTTTGGGGCCACATAAATTTGAAAAATGTGTAATTTTAATGAAACAGAAAATTATTAATACATATCTAATCAGCTAATTAAGTTTTTACTAAGCTCTACACTTAAAAACACCTCCAAGAAAATGGAACAATCAAGGGATTTCTGTTTAAGATCTAGTACTCACTGATGGCCCTTTGTCTTTTCTCAAAAAACACCAGAACATGCTCTGCCTTACCCATTGGTTAAAGGTTCTTTAGCTTATCTATTCCCTCTTGTCTATTTTTTTTTTTTTGAGATAAGGCCTCATTATATAAGCCCAGGCTTGTCTGGAGTTGGTGATCCTCTTGCTTCCACCTCCCAAGAGCCGGGATTATAAAATGTGCTCCACCACACCCAGCTATTGGTTCTTTGCTAATTCCTCATTTAAACTGGACATAAGAGGCTTTAGCTTAGCTGACTCCCGAACTCAATGAAAGGACACAGCCCGCTTTGCTTAACAGAAATTTGTGTTGTCATAAGAATAATGAAATTGACTTGAAAAAATTGAATAATACCTATTAAATGTCAAATCTTATGCCTTTCTCTCCCTCCCTCCTCTTTCTGGGGCCCAGGGCCTCACACATGCTAAGAATGTAATCTACCACTGAACTAAATCCCATTCCAGCCTCCTCACTCTTTCCTTTTTCTTTTCCATTGCCACCCTCGTGCTGATGAGCACAGGAACCTGGATGACTTGCACATTTCTCTCTCTATCCCAGACTCCTCTCTTCACTTCCCACCCATTTACATAGCAGTCAATGTGTTGTTTCCAAATCAACTCATACTAACCATTCCTAAGGCAGTCACAGCACCAAAACTTGTCAAACCAGTTCCTACCAGTCCCTTCCTAACAAGGGGCATCATCACCTACCTCTTGCCACTCTCTAACCTACTGCTAAATCCTATCAATTCTACTAGTCTGTCAAATTCACCCATTTCTCTCCAACTTCACTTTCTCCCTACTCCACCCTCATCATATTCCATTTAGCCTATCCCATGAGCTTCCCAACTGGTCTCCTGACATGCTCTCTTCCTTCCTTCAGGTAAGGAAGGGGAGGGAGATGAAGAATGAGGACACCCAAGGTAGCTAACATTCTAACTATGGGGAGGGAATACAGGAAAATTACTTGAGGAAGGATGCTGATGGAAAAAGAGGTGGGTAAAGAGAAGGGGGTGTTTTCACTATAGTGTGTAACCATGCCTCAGACCTTGTCAGAGCCTTCCTGGCAAATCAGGAATCAGAGGTCTGCAGTCTACCTACCTGGCCAGCATATTCCACGTAATCCTGTTGTCCAGGTTGGGAGCTAACTCTGGAGCTAGAGCTGGCTGTGCCTTGCTCAGTGCGACACAAGACGATGGCATACTGGTTCAGGTTCCCAGTCCTCTGCACTGTGACGCTGACAGACCCCGCCTTCTCACTGACATTGTAGCTAGAAGCACACAAGAAAGACAGCCTATGAAAATCCACCCCAGGTTTGTGAAGAAACAGCTTGTTCAGTGCTTGTCTCTTCTATTTGGCTATTTTGGTGTTAGGCAGTGCAGAGAAAAGTCAGTTTGGTTCCTTCAAGAAGGCACATAAATTAAGTAATGTGTTCACTTGGAACAGTCACAGCACCAAGTGAACAAGGATGCTGTGGATGAAGAATGTCACCTGCCCAGTTTGAAAGAGAGTTGAGAGTCACTCAGAAGATGGATGACACAAAGGAAAAATTACAAACAACCTCTCCTAGTGTGGCAGAGTAAGCAGAACAGGCCAGTGGGTTCTTAGAGAAGAAAGCCACTCGGAAGGAAGAATGTCAGTGACTTAGCTCAGATGGGACTTGACTGAACCAAAGCTGCAGGAAGTGTACTACAGAGCCAGGGAAGCACCTGAGGCAGAGCGTAGGTAAGAAAGGTGTTCAGATAAATGGTGTTTTATAGCAATGAGGTGGGATTTATTTAGTTTAAAGCTAGGGATTTGTATCGTTTTGTTAAGTAGGAAGCCAGCTGTTCATGTGTTATTCATTTATAATAAGTAGGTTTGGAAAAGCCACAAGAGAAGAGGGTGTGAACCAGGCTTTGTTTTTCATCTGGGGACAGCCATTGTGCCTGGGAATATGTCTCATTGCTCTGATGGTTTTAGGGTTAGACCTCATTGCCAGCTTTGGGACCCTCTATACCATTTAGTCCACTAAATATGAGAAAGTTGTCAAGAAAAAGGAGTCTGTTTTACTGAATTTATTCAATTCTGAAGGAGATGTGATCAAGAGATAAATAACAGCAAACAGAAAAACATTATATATTTTAATGTACCCTCAACTTGTCCTGTGTTTTTCTAAGTATGTGTAATAAGAGTGCAAGGACCTACGTCTGGGTCCCATGAAAGCAAGTTTGTACGTCCTTCCAGACACTGAGTTCCTATTTGCATCTGAATTGTCATGGAGTTAACATCCTAGAATAATGAGTCTCTGGAATATAGATTTAAAAAATTATTTCCTCAGAAAAATAATAATGCTAGTAATAATTTAACAGTATTGGTTATTACCAACACCATGCTTGCTCATCACCTGTCCCAACCAGTATCTCTGTTTGCCTCTGTAACCCTTCAATAGGTTAGGAGAACAATGCTTCAAAAGTGTGAGAACAGAAAGAACAGAAATGGAAGGCAAAAACATTGTTAGTATGGGCCAATAATTATTCTCAAACTTGAATATCTACTTTTACTTTTCCTATCAATTCTACTGGATTATCTTCTAAAACTTGAAAAATAGAAGCAAAACTATCTGTAAGAAATGTAGTTACTGCAAATGGTTAAGACCACTGGGCTTAAATCCTGGTCTTAATGCTTACTAACTACTTGGATAAGTTACTTTACCTCTTTTTGTCTCTATTGTTTTGCTGCCGTGAGAATTCATCTCATAACTGCATAATCACAAATAAGTAAGATGTCAAGTACATAGCACAGTGCCTGGTCTACATAGGATCCAATCAATATTTCATGCAATTATTGTTTTTATTATTGTTATCACCACCACAATCATCATCAACAGGTGACTAGAGCTGCTGCCTACATGGTACTTCCTCCTGATTTCCTCCACTTGACTCATTCATTTCTCAAGAATGAAACCATAATAGTCCATCTACC
This sequence comes from Castor canadensis, assembly GCF_047511655.1. Taxonomy (NCBI): domain Eukaryota; kingdom Metazoa; phylum Chordata; class Mammalia; order Rodentia; family Castoridae; genus Castor; species Castor canadensis. The sequence continues at coordinate 90,240,007 of NC_133394.1, forward strand.
TGGTATATTTAAAGCTGATAAGGGACCACTGGATATGGAAGATGTTGTCGCTGACCACATTGGGTTTACTGTCTTTCACCAGAAACTGAAAACTATCCATCATTTCATGGATCTTCTCTTCATGCAACACATAACGAATCAACCCCAAGTTCACATCCTCTGTGAGAAAAAAGACTCACTGTAAGTTCAAGGTGAATTAACCCAGAGATATAAAGACAGCCTCACAGATTCCCACACCAGCACATCTAGTTTATTCCTCTGATTAGTTACAGGCAGAATTTGTTTCCCCGAGAACTTACAAGTATAGTAGTCTTAAAAAAAATGGTTTCTTCCAGATTTTAAAATAAGATACTACAGCTCCCTGTAACAGAAGACCTGTCTTTAGGTACAGAAAGTGCCTTTATACTGTTGTAAAAAAGAAAACTTCAGGGTCTTGACAGAAAGCACCTCAGCAAATGTCTGTGGAATGTTGAAAGGCAAATTCAAGTTGACAGGGACAAGTCTTTAATCCCTTACCCCATCCTCTGTGTGTATAGCCTCTTACCCAGCCTTAATTCCTTCTAAAGAAGGTTATTTCTAAAAAGAAAGACTGTGTTTGGATTAAAGCAATGCAAGGCATACCTAAAAATGTTCAAGGAGACAGACAAAACATGATTGAAGACAAGAAGTAAAAAAGAGACTATGTAGCATGAATTTGAATATGAAGTGTTTCAGTGACTGCCCGTCAGGACCATCCTCAAAAGTCTGGCAAGCTTACAAGAATCTAAATACAAAATGGCCTTCTTCATGATATTCAAACAGGAAAATACTTCTGTTCAGCAACTTATACATGTTGATTTTAATTTGTTGGCTGAAGGTTTTTTTTTTTTTTTATTTTAAACCACTGTAATCCTTTAGAGGACAAAAAAAATCTTTCATAGAGTCTGCCTGTTGTTTGTTTTGTTGTTCATTTGTTTGTTTTTAAAGAAAACCAAGCAGTACTACACTGTCTTTTCAGAAAACTTGGCCCATACCTAAAGGCAGGAAATATGGTAAAAATGAATTTTTCTTTGCTATAGTTGAGAGTAACAGGAACAAAATCAGGAGTAAAACTCACAAGGAGTATGGTTAGACACAAAAAGTCAATGTATTTGTTTGCAAAAGTAGCTGGAAATGGCTGTTGAAAAGATCTAGGTGATAGGGAGAGTGGGGGTTTGAATATTCCTTCCATTTCTAAGTCCCCCAGTCCCACCCTGTGTGAACATGGCAGCAGCTCTGCCAGGCTGTAGCTTATTTTCCACATAGCCGTGCTTGGGGCCCATTGTGATCTCATAGACAAGCTGTGGGTCCTCTGTGTCTGGGTCCATGGTCAGCAGTTCCTTCTTGGTGATCAGGTTGGTTGCCTGGAATAGAAACCCATTAAATTTAATTCTTGAGGTGGGAATTAAAGCAAGTACAAGACCCTCTGACTCAGATTTAATTCAGTTCAACAATGATTCACTGAGTACATTTATTGCCTGGAAAACTCTGTCAGGACAGGAGAGGCTCTGAGGATGGAAATCATCCCAGTCTCTGCCCCCAAGGTTTTCATACTTGATTGGGAAAGAGGAGTTGGTGTATAAGGTCAATGTGGCAAGAGGTATAATGGAGATATAAAAAGATTACAAAAGGTTTTTGGAGGAGGGAAAGATTAATTCCATGTGGAGATAAGCAGAGGGATTTGAGGCAGTGGGATTTGATTTGGTCTTGAAAGAATAGCTATTGCCTTACAATTGCAATGTTTGAAATTAAGTAAGGTAAAAACGTTGTACCCCAATAGAATTTCTGCAGGCCATGCCTAGAGGGAATCAGTATCAAACACATCAGGAGAGCTACAGATGAAATTATGCAGGCCAAAGATTGGAGGAAAATGCCAGACAGATGCTATGCCCAGTCCATAGCTGACCTTCTCATTAGCAAGAACTATACAATGATTTTTGTTTTATGTTTGCTGTTTGTTTTGTTCCCTCTTTCCGCAACCCTTCTGTATTTCTCTGAATAATTACACAGTACTCCTTCATAATACTATTTCCTATACCTTCATCTTATATACTTTTCCCTTTTCCCTATCTTCCTATGTCCTTCCTTTTCCCACCCCCATTCTGTGTTCTATGTAATTTTCAAAACTTATACCTCTAACCATTGTTAAGGTCTCAGTGTTCCTTTATTTACAACTTTATTGGGAAGATAGTTGAGGCTTTCAATTGTTTCTTACCATATTTAAATATTTGACCTTGATACTGCTGTTGGCTCTCTCTATCTGAGTGGAAGTAAAAGAGAAACTCACCCAAACAGATATGCAAATCTCAATGTAGAAACACCAGAAATGTGAAAAGGCCAGGATATATCACTCCCCCTAAACCTTATAATAATCCAATAACCTAACTGAAAGACACTGAATTGGATGATATGCCAGATAATGAATTCAAAACCCTACTTTTCAAAATGATCAATGACCTCAAAGAAGACTGAAATAAATAGACAAATGAAGTTCTAAAATCAATTCAAGACCTAAACAAGAAAGTTAACAACATGGATAAGAAATTCAGAAAAGAAATTGAAATTGTCAAAAATACTCAAACAGAAATGTTGGAAATGAAAAGCTCAAAGAATTAAAAACACAATAGATAGCATCATCAGCAGACAAGACCAAGCAGAAGAAAGAATATTAGAGGTGGAGGATAAGATTGTGGAAATATTGCACTCAGAAAGCAATAAAGAAAAAAAAAAGTAACAATTGGATCACAGCCTTTGAGAACCATGGGACACAATCAGGAGACCAAACCAAATAATCTGTGGGGTAGAAGAAAAAGCTGAGACACAAACTAAAGACATAGAAACATACTCAATGACATTATAGCAGAAAATTTCCCAAATCTTGGGAAAGACATAGACACCCATGTACAGGAAGCATTTCAAACCCCAAGAAGACATGACCAGAAAAGAACCTCACTACATCACATCATAATTAAATGTCAAGACTAGACAACAAAGAAAGGATACTGAATACTGCAAAGAGAAAAACTACCAACTTACATACAACAATAAACACATAAGAATCACCTCAGACCTATTAGTATAAATCCTGAAAGCCAGGAAAGCAAGAAACAATATAGTTCAAACTCTGAAAGAAAATAGTTGAAAACCAAGACTACTGTATCCAGAAAAGTTATTCTTCAATTTTGATGGAGAAATAAACACTTTGCAGGATAAGTGTAAGGTAAAGCAGTTTGTGTCTACCAAGTCTGTATTACAGAAAGTACTTAAGGGAATTCTACACACAGAAGAGGAAGAATGGTGGTCAAAAACACAAGAGCCTTGGAAAGAGTAAAATTCAAAAGGAGAATAGATGAATACATGAGAACTAGGAAGGTATCAAATACATTCAACTTAGCAAACCAAAACCCCAAAGACGAATCATGGTGAAAGAAAAGAACAAACATAGGAATTGGGGGAGGGGGGATAAAGGAGAGTGATGGAGGGGATGAATTCAAGTATAATATGTTTGACATATTATAAAAACTTTTGAAAATGCCACAATATACTGCCACCCAGCACATTAATAAAAAAAAAATTACTAAAAGCAAAAAGAACAAGCAATACTCAAACGAACCTGGAAAAATACCTCAACAGACTATAGGAAGCAGTTAATACCTCTCAATCATAGCCCTAAATATAAATGGTCTTAACTCTCCAATTAAAACACATAGACTGGCTGATTGTATTAAAAATCAGGATCCAACTATTTGTTGTGTACAAGAAGCATACCTCATAGGCAAAGACATAGGCAAAGTGAAAGATGGAAAAAGATATACCAAGCATGTAAGAATAGCTTTACTCATATTGGAAATAGCAGATTTCAAGCAAAAGTGAGTCAGAAGAGACATGGAAGGTCTCACATTAATAAAGAGAACAATCCATCAAGAAGACAAAATGAGTCTAAATATGTATGCACCAAATGTGAGTAGTCCCAATTTTATAAAACATTACTGAAAATAAAGGGATAGATGGGTCCAGATAAAATAATAGTGTGTTATCTTGATACCCTAATCTCATAAAAAAATAGAACATGCAGACACAAATCAACAAATTTTAGAACTAAACAATACCATTGATGAAATGGATTAACATATATATATATATATAAAGCATTCTACCCAACAGCAGCAGATTACACATTCTTCTCAGCAGCCAATGGAACTTTCTTCAAAACAGATCACTTCTTAGGCCTTAAAGCAAGTCTTAACAAATACAAAAAAAACTGAAATAATTCCATGTGTCCTAACAGACCATAATGGAATAAAATCAATGGCAAGAAAAACAACAAAACTATTCAAACACATGGAGAATGAACAACACACTTCTGATTGATCACTGGGTCATTAATGATATTAGGAAAGAAATTAAAACATTCCTAGACTCAAATGAAAATAAAAACACAACCTACCAGAATCCGTGGGACACAGCACAGGCAATGCTAAGAAGACATTGTATAACCTTGAGTGCCTACACTGGAAAGTTAGAGCAATCTCAAATAAACAACCTAATGATGCACCTCAAGTTCTCAGAAAAACAAGAACAAGGCAAACCCCAAATTAGCAGACAGAAAGAAATAATAAGGATCAGGGCAGAAGTCAATGAAATGGAGACTAAAAGAACGATGCTAAGAATCAATGAAACAATTGGTTCTTTGAAAAGATAAACAAGATTAATAAAACTTCAGCCAAACTAAAAGAAGGAAAAAGATCCAAATTAGAGATGAAGAAGAGGATATCAGAAGATATCACTATGGAATATTTTAAAAACTTATATTCCAATAAACTGGAAAATCTAGAAAAATGGGTAAACTTCTAGACATGTATAACCAATCAAAATTGATATAAAACAGATCTATAATGAGTAATGAGATTTAAATAGCAATAAAGAGTCTCTCAACAAAAACCCAGGATTGGATGGGTTACTGCTGAATTCTATCTGACCATTAAAGAAGATCTCATACCAAGGCTTCTCAAACTATTCCAAAAAGTACAAAGGGAAGGAATGCTATCAGACTCATTCTATGACACCAGTATAATATCAAAGCCGGGTAAGGACACTACAGTAACAAAAAAGTTATATACCAATTTCTTTGATAAACATAGACACAAAAATTCTCAATAAAATACTTTCAAACTTAATTCAATGACACATTAACAAGAAAGTACACCATGAGTGGGTTGGTTTCATTCCAGGGATATAATCATGGTCAACATATGCAAATCAATAAATATAATATAGCACATAAAAAAATCAAGGACAAAACCACATGATCAATTCAACAGATTCAGAAAAAAGGCCTTTGACAAAATTCAACATCCTTTCATAACAAAAGCTCAGAAGAAACTAGAAATAGAAGAAATGTATCTCAACATAATGAAGGTTATATTTGGCAAAACTATAGTGAACGTAATACTAAACAAAACAAAAGCTGAAATCATTTTCTCTAAAGTCAGGAACAAGACAGGAGTGTCACTTTTTCTAGTCTTAGTCAATATAGTACTTGAACTTTTAGCCAGAGTAATAAGACAAGAGAAAGAAATAAAATAGATATAAATAGGAAAGGAAGAAGTCAAATTATCCCTATTTGCTGATGATATGATCTTAAACCTAAAAGAACCTAAAAACCTTAGATCTTAAAAACACTTGCAGCAAGTAGCAGGATATAAAATCAACATATACAAATTAGTAGCTTTTCAATATACCAACAGCAAACAGGCTGAGAAGTAAATCAGGAAAACAATTCCATTCACAATAGCCTCAAAACAAACAAACAAACAAACCAACCTAGGAATAAATTCAACAAAGGAGGTGATAATCTGTACAATGGAAACTCTAAAACACTGAAGAAAGAGATCAAAGTAGACATTAGAAGATGGAAAGACCTCCCAGGTTCATGGGTTAGCAGAATCAATATTGTAAAAATGGTTATATTATATTCAAGTCAATTCCCACCAAAATTCCAATGACATTCTTTGCAGAAGTAGAAAAATTAATACTAAAGTTCATATGAAAGCACAAAAGACCCCAAATAGCCAGAGCAATTCTGAGTAAGAAGAGGCTAGATGTATCAACCATTTGCCTTCAAACTATACTACAGAAGGTATAGGCCCAGTTGGAGAGTGATGAGACAATAATCATTCTGACTATTGAGGAAAAGTTCAAATAGGACAAAAATGGAATCTGCACTCATTTCGTTTCATTTATTTTAAGAAACCCAACCAGTTCCCTGGGAAGCTACAGCATAACAGCTACATGTACAAACAACTAATCACTTCCATGGTGATGAACAAAGCCACATCCTAGAGAGAATCCCACCCACCAAAGAGATCAGTTTGGAACTAAAGGGAAGAAATGCACTATGATTGGGTACAGATGTGAATTTAGTGCTTCACAAGATACCAGGTTAAAATTATGGGAATTTAGAAGATGGAGAAAGATTTCCAATGTACAATTCCTCCAAGGACACTCACCTGCAAATGCGCTTTCTTTTTTCCTGTCTATGATAAACCCTTAATGTTTCTAAGTCCATTCTTCCCCACTTCAAGTGTTTGCTGAGCACCTGCCTATTCAGCTAGAGACACTATTTACTAGCCTCCTCTGAAATATCTGGGGCCACATGACTCATTCTTGCTACTAGACAATAAGTGCAAGTGACATGTTCAATTTCTGTATCACTTTGCTTAAAATGAAGTTCCTTGCCCTTTAATTCTCTGCCTTTACCCTTTCCTTGGGCTGGAATATTGATGAATTTCTAGAGAAATTTGGCCATACAGTCAACAGTAACCAGCTGTGATAGCAAAACAGTACGATAGAAGGAATTTGTATCTCCAAGTGGTCTGGTAGAGCCCTAGACTAAACACTTACACTTGTATCATGTATGTGAAGAAAAAAAACCACTTCTCTCTTGTTTGACCTACCATATTTTGGGAGTCTTTCATAAGAGCATATTAAAAGATAAGCCATCTTAATCAATCCTAACAATCTTCACTAATAAAGAATCATAACCAAACTCTTGGAGCTTGCCAAAAACTTAGAAAAATCATCTTGCCTAGGAAGCCATGTACATATGAACTTGATTTCTACTTGTAAGTCATTGTCATGCATAAGGATTCTACCCGCGTTGGGTAGATGTGGCAGATGGGACAGGCTTTACCTTGCCATCCATATACTCCAGCCATTGGAGCCCCAAGTTGGTGACAATTCTAGGAGTGCCGTCATCTACAGGGAGGATGTCTACTCGGAACTGCTGAGGTGCTGCAGTTGTAATCTGTGGAGAGCCAGAAAAGAAATCTCATCACCAAGGACCTCTAAAGCAGAAAAACCTGAAATCTGTTGACACCGAGAGATAAAGAACGGGTAGCTGGCAGCATCCACCCCTTCTCATCATGGTATGAAGCCTCAGGGAGAATGCTGGCTGCCCAGGTGAGAACCAGATGGGAAAAGAAGTGAAATACAAGTGGCACTTTTGCTGGAATAGCAACTGTTATAAAAGCTGGTTTTTACACACTCATGCCTTGGATTTTTTTTTTTTTTTAAGATGGGGTCTTGCTGTGTTGCCCAGGCTGGTCTTGAACTTCAGTGTTCAAGCAATCTTCTCTCCTCAGCCTCCAGAGTAGCTGGGAACACAGGTGTATATCACTATGCCTGGCTGTATTTACACTTCCTTAGTTGAAGTCAATATTGCCTAAGATGAAATAATCCACAAGATATTTTTCTTTCAATAACCCTTGTAAGAATTTTCATGGAAGACTTCCAAAAATCATCATTAGAATGTCAATGTCAAAGTCTGGAGGTGGGATTATGTCAGACATGACAAGAGGCTTCCATAAGAAGAGATGTTCTCTTTTTCCTTCCCTTTGTTTGTTTTGAAGAACAACTATTTCTATGGGGAAAAGAAGCAGAAGAAATCAAGAATAAAAGCATTTGTGGGAATAGCAAAAGGAAGTTTAGTTGATAATTACACACACACACACACACACACACACACACACACACACGGGATCCTAGGGAACACCTCACCCATCCTGAGCGGATACATCAAGGTGGAATTAAGGGGAGCAAGATGCTGGCTTTTTAGTCTTCTACAACCCACCTTCTAAGTAACTCCCATTATTAAAAGGACACAGTCCCTCGGAAGACCTGTTCTGTTCTCTTATGCTTACAAGCTTCTTGCTGATACATCTTGAAATCTTTTTTTCCCTTTTGAAAGTCTAACTATCTGGGGAGCAGCTACAGTGGGAAGAAAATAAAAACCAAACAGTGATGGGCTGCCAAGTGGTGCTGCAGCATCAGACAGCAGAGCAATCACGAGAGCCGCCCATGACACACTGGTCAGCTGAGGATGACCTTCTGTGTCTTTGAAGGACACAGGAGGATCTCCCTGGCAGGAAAACAATCATTCAGCAACAGCCTAGGAAAGCAAACCTGCAGAACTGAGTGTACCCTTTTGTCTTGAAGGCACATTAGGGCATGAGCAAGCTGCTCACTAAAGCTGCTTCTGCAGGTTCAGGCACTGATGTGTGGGAAGTAGGGGCGTCCCTGTCTCCTTACTTGGGAGGTGCGGTTATTCCCAGAGGAGGTTTATGGCACAGCAGGACGTTGCTAAGGAATGAAGGAATCAGTTAAATGTGGGGAAGGCAGTGGCAGTAGACAGAGGACTTGAACAGGGAATCTAAAAGTTGTTTGGTGTTTTGTTGGTTTTTTTTTATCTGGACAGTTGTTTGTCAGAAAGCAGTAATTCTAGGAAGTAAGGCTGGGCAATTGCACGACCTCAAGAGAAAAGCTGGTCCTAAAATGACAATGATGATGATGATTACAGCTATACATTATATGATGTTTCCTGTGTGCCTGGCACAGGGCTTGGTGCTTTCTGTACATCAGGAGAATAAATATCACTCCCATTGTACAGACAGGGTAGGTGAAGCTTAGAAACGTTAGATGACACTGTCACTTATCTTGTGACAGAGCCAAAATTTAAATCAGTATCTCTTGGATATAAAAGCCATGCTCCTAACCACTGCTATTTCTCAAAGACTGAGAAACTCTGGTTGGACTGAGGGATCTTAGTCCAAAAACAGAAAGACAGTCTAGAGTCGTGTGATACTATTGAAAATCCAGATGAGAGAAAAACTCAAGGAGTAAGGGTAGGCTATAAAGAAAGAAGAAACAGTAATACTAACAATTATCATCTGCTAGTGAGGCCCTCACTATTTTCCGAACAGTGTTAAACACTTTATGAGGACTGCCCCCTTTGATCCTAACACTAAGTATTTGCATCTGTGATTACTACTGTGCTCATTGTACAGATGAAAAACTGAGACTGAGAGAAGTGATTTGCCTAAGAGCAATAAGCCAGTAAATTAACAGAGGAAGAACCGCAAGCTGTGCAAGAATCTGTTGTGTTTCTTGCATGCAGGGCAGACCTTCTCTATCTGTGCCCCTCACCTCTTTTCCTCCTTCCTCAATGATGAAGAATGGGTTGGTCCCATCAGAAACAGTGAAGGTGAACCGGTCTTTGAGGGAGTTGCTGCCATCATGGCTGTAGCTGACCCGATTCTGGTAGATGTCTTCCATGGTGAAGGTGGAGGTAAGGTGGAAGTGCTGCCCCCTGGTGGTTCTCTCTATGGTGCCATGGCGTGGGGGCTGCACAATGGTGAATGTGACAGAGTTTGCCTGTCCAGGAGGGAAAAAGCAAGAGGGAACTTCATAACAGAAACCAGCTGAGTGAGTGAATGGTGGCCAACTGGTAGTCAAGAGAAACAGAACCACTTATCAAACAAGGATTGCATTTTCTTTTTAAATGCCCAAAACAAAGCTAAAGAGAAAAACCATCTACTAAAATTGGACTTGCATTCTGGTGCCTTCAGTTTTAACACTAAAACATGGGAATTTCTTCTCTTCAGGTCATAGGGGAAGCCTACAGTTTTAACTTCTATTGAGATGGCAGGAAGTAGACCTTTAAGAACTAAAGGAACTATACACTTCCTTTACTTTCCTAACACTTATCTATAGAGACCCTACAGAAACTAAGGTCTCATTTTCTAATTGCTGCTTCTAAGGTGACCTGTAGAAGGAAAAAGAAAGAGGCATAAACTCTGCTCAAGACTTTCCAGTGGTTTCTACTGACATAGCATGGCCTGGTTCCAGGGTCCTTCTCTGGTCTCACTCTTCCTTCCCACTTATTCACTGGGTTCCAGCCTCTTGGCTTCTTGTAATCTTTGTTGCAGTTATCCTCGGGATAACTTTGCACTTCTAGCTTCTCTGCCTGGACAGTGAATTCTCCTAGGTAACTGCATAACACCCTGATCCTTCACTTAATGATTTCTCTGCTCCAATATGAACTCCTCAGAAAGGCCTTCCCTGACCACTCTGTTGAAAATAGCACCCCTTGCCCAGATGTGGTGGTGCATGCCTATAATCCCAGATCCCAGCACTCAGAAGACAGAGGTAGGAAGATTGTGAGTTCAAGACCAGCCTGGGTTACAGAATTAAGAAGCCTATCTCTGAAACAAAAAGGAAAAACAAAAATGAAAAAGGCACACCCATCAATCTCTACCTCTTTATTTCATGTTATCTGATAGGATCTGTTCTTTCTTTCCTGTCTTTTCTCCCAACTAAAGGGAACAGATAGCTTTGTTCACACCACTGCTTTTAGCATCAAGAGTAGAGTCTAGAACCTATTAGGTAATAAACATTTGATGAAAAAATGAATGAATGAGTGCTGGCAAGGGAGGGAGCAGCACGTAGAGCTAATTAGTAAGTGTGGTGGTATGTATCACATGAGCTAAGTCATGTCCCAATGTCAGATGCACCATTAGAACTACAGTGTAGTCTCCATCTGCTCAGTGTTACTGTACAAGCCCTTATCTTTGAGGATGCTCAAATTGGGATGATTAGATACCATAGGAGAAGTCTGGATACAGAGGTGAAATGAGGGAAAAGTGGATATGTGCAGAAAAATCTGTGGTCACTTTAAAACGGAATTAAGAAAAACACTGGGTGAAATGTCATCTACCTGATTTTCTATGAATCATCATCATCATCAAAATAATAATAAAAAACCCAGCATTGTCAAATGTAAACAGGGGAGAGCATGAATATATTTTGATGTTATGAGGGGTTTAAAAACAATGTGATCTTCTTGGCCCTTCCCAAGAAGGCCACAGAATCTTCTGTGTTCACATGTTCTAAGGATGCCTGCACATTCCTTACCACTGTGCCTCGCCATCGGGGTGTGCAGCCACAAAGCAATAGTTGCCACCAGCTCTGTCATTCCCTAGGCCAGAGATCCCAGGGGAGTGCCCTTACCTCTGTGTCTGCATCTACTGCCTTGAGCTCAAATTCTGTGATGGTCTTCCTCACGCCCTCCTGCACCCGCATCCCCCAGCTCTGCACGACAGGCAGCGAGTCGTCCACAGGGTGAAGAGTGATGTGGAAGGTCTGAGTCACCTAGGATGGGAATGTGCATGTGGCCATCCAACAAGTAGGCAGGTGCATTCTGCAATCTCTTTCACACCATTCTTCTATGTCTAATTCTCCAGGAGCCCTAAAGTGAATACACTTAGACACCAGCCCAGGTGGCTGATGGAACCTCCTATTTCTTGGCTGACAGCAGAGGAAAATGATGCTTTTGTATCACCAGCCTTTCTGCTCAGTCCATGCAGAGAAGACAGCTAGGAATCAATATCCACTCAAGGATGGAACCCAGGTCCTCACCTACCTCACTGACTCCATCAGACAGCACAAAGATGAAGGCATCTGAGTGTTTCTCAGCCTCACTAGAATGGACATATTGAACATTTCGTGAAGTCAGGTCAGCTTGAGTAAAGGAACTAATCTGGAGACCTAGTGAAAGGGGGAGAGAGAAACAGGAAAGACATCCAAATGCAAGCCACTCCTCAAAAGCCAGGGAAATATTCTCTCAGCAACTAGAGTCTCTGTATTTTTCACATTGCATTTGTGTTCTGCCCTCAAGGACCTTCTTGTTCAGTTGTTCGTGGATTCTGGTTTCTGCAACAGCATATGTTTGGTGGGAACACTTGCTAATTTTATTACCCAGGCATTTACTGTGTGCCAAGGCAAGGGCAGGTGTTCAATAAATGTTCCTCTCCTTTCTCTTGGGGTTTATTCAGTGGACAAAACCTGTGGAAGGTGGAGCCATGGCCTCATTCTCCAAACCCCTCTCTCTTAAGTCTCACATTCCTCCACAACTCACAGTCCTTTCTAGAAATGTGCCCTAATTTTTAATCCTATGATGGTTTAGCTTTTGAGCACTGGAGTTATAGAGTTTGGCTACACATAGCCTTGTTTGTGTGATTGGTGAGCCATCCCTGGCCTCTTTCATTTTACTGGAGAGCTTTCAAGGTCCTTTTCAAGCCTCAGGTCTATGATCTTAGCTGCTCATATACCATTTTAGCCCATCAGGCAGTGACGGAACTTACTATATGACTTTGGGGCTTGAATGATCATTCTATATCAAACTGGAAACTACCTGAAAAAATAACATCCTTTAATAACATGACATAGAAAAATTATGTTAAGTGTTTTATAGCATCATTTTAACAGTAAAAAGCAATTATAAAGCAATTTTAGATGATAAGCTATTCCATAAATGAACAGCAACTCTGTTTCTAAATGCATAGCATCACTTAGCAGAAACAGTCCAGATTCCTTGCTGCTATCTTGGGACTATGGAGGCTCTTTCTCTGGTGCCAGTCAAGATGGAAACAAAATCAAGTCTTTTAGTCTCTTAGCATAAGTCTCCTCTTTCTGATTCTGGGTGTAGGGTACTAATCCATTTTATCTTATCCTTTACTATGGCCCTGAAATTTGTTTGCTGCTTCCTAGGCTTTATTTATTTATTTATTTATTTATTGTTATTGTTAATCCTAGAAAAAACCTATTTGGCTTTTCTATTAAAAAATAGAGACTCTACTTTGACTATTTTCTATTTATAAGTATGACAACCAGATCACTGCTTTATCCTTAAAAAGAAAAAAATCAGCCCACATGCTTTACATTTGCATCTCTCTTTACCATCTGAAAATTTTCACCCAGATCCAACAGCCTTCTGACTACCATGGCATTGATTTTCGGATGAGGCATTTTATATTTCTGTGCTTGCTTCATCAGTTCTTGACAGGCAAGAGATGTAGCTCCCTGTCTTATAGCTTTGTCTTGTGGTTCTGGACAGAAATCCATACCATTCTTTAAAAATTTAATAACTTCAGACTAGCTGCACTGAGAAATTTAAGTCTCTTCCCTCACTGGGAATCCATCCTCATGGTCCATGGGAAAATACCTGTTCTGCATTCACACAATCAACTGTCTACCTTGTTCCTTTTATGAGAGTCTAACACTGTGACTGATTAAGATTTTGTCTTCTATTTTACATTTTTATTGAACAAAATTATTTTACTGATAATTTTTAATAATTTTTGCTAAAATTGACATATAACAAATTACAAATATTTAAAGGGTTTAATTTCACAAGCATTGGCACTCCCATGAAACTATCTCCTCAACCAAAATACTAAACCTAACCATCACTCCAAAAGTTTCAATTGACCTTCATAATCCTTCTATTCTCCAACCCCTCTCCCACCCAAAGCATGGTACAGTTCATGTACCAATGAGTTGCTTCTGACACTAGAAGTTAGTTGGCACTTTTTCTATTTTTTTAAATAAACAGAATCATGAAGCATGTACTATTTTGTGTATGGTTTCTTCCATGTAGCCTAATTATTTTAAGATTTGGCCTGTATTAGTAGCTATTCCTTTTTATTGCTGAGGAGTAGTAATTAATTGTGTAGCTAAATCATAATTTCTTTACTCACTTGGTGGTGGGCATTTAGTTTGGTCCTAATACAAATAAGGCTCTATGATTACCTGAGTACCCATCTATGTATGGACATAAGTTTTAAATGTCTAGCAGCGGAATAACTAGAAAATGTGCTAGGTGTATAATTAATATTTTAGGAAACTACCAAGCTGTTTTTCCGAAATGGTGACCATTTTACCTTCCTCCTCCTAGCCATATCTAAGAGCTCTTTGCTTAGTCTTAGAGGACGGCGCCGAATATTCAGTTCAACACACGTCAAGCATCCACCATGGCAGAACCTTATTTCAGGCTTGCATATGTTGAATTTTATCTTTTAACAACTCTGAAAAGTCAAGGTAGGCATATTACGCCCATTTTTATACATTATGGCATAGTAATAGAATTATTTACATAATTAAAAAACTGGGTAACCTGTCACAGAGCTACTAAGAAGGCAGCTGCTGGGACTAGAAGCCAAGGGACTCTAATTCCAAAGTTGATGGCAGCTAGTACTTTTTGTAAGTTTCCTGGAATGGACCTGCTTGGATTTCACCCTATTCTTTAGCTTTAAAAAAAAAAATACAAGTAACATATGTCTATTAAAGAAAATATGAAAAACAAAAAAGTAGGAAAGAATCAAAAAACACTAATACAGCTACCATTGAAATATCACCATTAATGTAATTTTGAATCATCCCCTCTAAAATACTTTATTAACTATAGCGTCTTTCTTGTCTTTGATGGGGTTTAATATTATTAAAATGATATCCATAATCACAAAATCTTCAAGAGGACAAAGATTTTTTTCTGGTTTCATTTCCTTCATTCCCTCCCTCCTTCCTTCCCTACCCCCTTCCTTCCTTCCTTCCTTTCTTCCTTCCTCTCTCCCTCCCTGTTTTTCTCCCTCCCTCCCTTTCTTTTTTGAGACGGGGTATCACTGTGTAGGTCAGGTTGGCTTGCAACTTTTTCTCCTGACTCAGCTCTTTGAGTGCTGGAATTACAGGCATGTATCACCACTTCAGCTTTTTTACTGGCTTCTTCACTTACGTGCACCTAGAACAGTTCCTAGCACCTGGCAGGTACTTGAAGAGTATCTGGTGAGTGTATTTATCTAAGAGGTTCCATTGAGCCCAGACTTTCAATCCCTGCACACTTTTCATTTGTTAAATTTTAGCCTTTGCTAACTGGGTACTGGAAGACATCAGTTCCTGACTTGCCAGCACACTGGTGTTTCTAATAACATATTCCCCTACTGGCTGTCACAGTGGGTAGCTGTTGTTTGAAGTATTGAAGGCTTTTAATCCCAATGAAGGTGTTTGCAGTCACCAACCTGCTGGCTAAACTATGTATGTGGCAGTGTTAGGGAGACCCACATTAACCCTGTCAGCTTTTCTAATTCCCCCCGGAAGGCCCTCATGTCAGAGAAAGCTCAGTCCTGGTCAGGGAAGCTGGGTGGAGGAAAGCATCTCTGGAGAAATTTATCTTCTTCTGCCACTGGCTTTCAGCACAGCTATGGTGGCTCTGTGCATGTCATGCATGTCTCACTGCAGCAGCTCTTGCCGTGGGAACTCTCAGCCTTCTGGCTCAGATCTCCTCCAGAGCCTTGGTTATGGGTTGAGCTATGCTTTGCCTCACCTCAGCTTCACATGTTGAGATCCCAACTCTCCATGTCTCCAAATGTGACCTGATTTGGAAGCAGAGTCCTTGCAGATGCAGTCTGGTGACGTGAGGTCATTAGGGTGGGCCCTAATTGAATATGGTTGATGTCATGCTAACGAGAAATTTAGACACAGATCTGTACAGGGAGAATACCAACAGGTACATGACATGACCATCTACAGATCCTTCCCTCACAGTCCTCAGTGGCACCTTGAACTCAAACTTCTGCCCCTAAAACTGTGACACAGTAAGATTTTGCTGCTTAAGCTGCCTGGTCTGTGATAGATACTATTTTATAATGGCCCCGACACCTTCAAATGCCTCTGCTCTCAGAGAAAATCCAAGCTAACAAGGGGTGTCTCACGAGCCTCGCAAGCTCTTGTTCCTGCTGATCTAACTGGGGGCGACTGGAGATGCAGAAGGACAAAGGATAGAAGACAGACCTGCAGAAAGTTGGGGCCAGGTGTGCTGGGCATTTGGATGGAGACGCACAGCAGCCTCATTGCTTCTTTCCTCTATTAACTCCTCTTTTACTCTGCTTCTTTTTGCTTCTTTAAAACCTTAGTTGTAAAGTCTTTCTTCTTTTCTATTCTTTAAAGTCTCTTTCCTTAGACTTGCACTGTCCCATGTTTTCCTTAATCTCTCTTAAAGTCTTGGCCCTCAGACTCGCAGACAAACAACAGCCAGCAGCAGCAGCAGTAGCATTCTTGTAAGCTGCCCAGGCAGTAGCTTCCATCACTCTCAAGCAGTCAATCAATCAACACCCAATCCAATCCTCAACCAATCCCCACCACTCCCCTTCTTCAGCGAGTCTTTTATAAACAAGAAGGTGGAGCAACAGCTCTTGGGGAGGGGCGTGACATTGTAACAAGAGAAACCTGTGATCCTACTTCAGCCATGCTGCATTTTGCTCTAGCTCTCTTCTGCGACTGGGGCCATGCCAAACTCACCCTGCCGATTTGACACAACTGTGCTTATGTCAAGTTCTCATAGGCTTCTCATAATTCATTCCCCACAGGGGTGCATCCTATTTTGGTGCTGTCACAACACCAAGTGAGGGTGGAATAAACAGAACACTTATAGGCAGGAGCAGGGGCTCACACCTGTATTCCTAGCTAGTCAGAAGGTAGAGATCTGGAGGATTGTGGTTCCAAACCCAATATGGACAAAAAGTTCATAAGATACCATCTCAACCAATAAAGCTGGGCAAGGTGGTGGGTGCTGGGCTAGAACAGACCAGGCATAAATGTGAGAGCTTATTATAAAAGTAACTGAAGCAAAAAGGGCTGGGGAGGGCATGGTTCAAGTGGTAGAGCAAATGCCTAGCAAGTGCAAGGCCCTGAGTTCAAACCCAATATCACCACCAAAAAAAAAAAAAAAATAAGAACCTCCTTTGGTAAAGGATTACCCCTGAGCAGTCTTTCCTGTCATGTTGGAATTGTCCTATGGGCTTCCAATGTGCTCTGTCATGTTGCTGTCACAGCTACTGACACATTTGTACATATTTGTTTCTATGGCCCCCATCTATCTCCAAAACATACATTTCCCTTGCAGTAGCTACCCAAAGAATACTTACTGAAGGGAGGAAGGCAAGGAAGGAAACTCTTCTATTTGATACAGTACTATATATAAATATATGTACAACCCAGCCTGTGACCAGAATGTCATGCTTTGGATAGGACCTGAGTGTCCCTCAAAGGTTGGAAGCTTGGTCGCCAATGTGGTGGTATCGTGAAGTAGTAGAATCTTGAAGTGGTGGGGTCTATGGGGAGGTGATTAAGTCATTGGGAGTATTAGCCTTGGTGGAGATTAATGCTGGTCTCATGGAATGAGTTAGCTCCTCTTAGAGTAGGTTCTCATAAAAAGTTTAAAACTGGCTCCTACCTTGTCTCTGGGTTCCTGTCTCACCACATGATCTCTCCTTCTTGCACATGCTCTTTTTTTTTTCTTTTATTATTCATATGTGCATACAAGGCTTGGGTCATTTCTCCCCCCTGCCCCCACCCCCTCCCTTACCACCCACTCCGCCCCCTCCCTCTCCCCCCACCCCCTCAGTACCCAGCAGAAACTATTTTGCCCTTATTTCTAATTTTGTTGTAGAGAGAGTATAAGCAATAATAGGAGGAACAAGGGTTTTTGCTGGTTGAGATCAGGATAGCTATACAGGGAGTTGACTCACATTAATTTCCTATGCGTGTGTGTTACCTTCTAGGTTAATTCTTTTTGATCTCACCTTTTCTCTAGCTCCTGGTCCCCTTCTCCTATTGGCCTCAGTTGTTTTTAAGGTATCTGCTTTAGTTTCTCTGCGTTAAGGGCAACAAATGCTAGCTAGTTTTTTAGGTGTCTTACCTATCCTTACCCCTCCCTTGTGTGCTCTCGCTTTTATCATGTGCTCAAAGTCCAATCCCATTGTTATGTTTGCCCTTGATCTAATGTCCACATATGAGGGAGAACATACGATTTTTGGTCTTTTGGGCCAGGCTAACCTCACTCAGAATGATGTTCTCCAATTCCATCCATTTACCAGCGAATGATAACATTTCGTTCTTCTTCATGGCTGCATAAAATTCCATTGTGTATAGATACCACATTTTCTTAATCCATTCATCAGTGGTGGGGCATCTTGGCTGTTTCCATAGCTTGGCTATTGTGAATAGTTTGCACATGCTCTTGACATGTTTCTATCTACCACATGGTAACACAGACCAGGAGGCCCTTACAAAAGCTGAGCAGCTGATCTTGAACTTTTATTCTCCAAAACCATGAGCTAAATAAACCTCTTTTCTTTATAAAGTACCAAGTTTAGGTATTTTGTTAGCAATAGAAAATGGACTAATACAAGGTGCTTTCAAAAGACACTCATGCCTAACCCCCATCCTCAGAGACTAATTTGTGGGTCTGGATATCATTATTTTTAAGCACATTCTCAGTCACTTTAATGTTCTGACAGAGCAGAGAACCACTGTTGTAACAGAAAAGCAGAAAGAACAATCAGAAAACCTGCTGTGACTTCTTTCTTTTTTTTAATGCTTCCCTCTGCTCTCTGTATCACAAAAGCAAGAGCAAGTCATGTAACACAGAGCTTTATTTTATCTTATTTTATTCTTTGACATTTCTAAAACTGGAACAGGATAGCTACCACACAGGTAGCAAGAAAGACCAAGGATCTGATTTAATTTGAGCTGTTCAGTGGTGGTCCTGTCTGCAGCCATAAGGATTCTGCAGTATTTTTAATAAGAGGAATTGAATGGGTGTACTTATAAAAGTGCTATTTACTTCTGGTGGACAGAAACGATGCTTCCTTTGGTGCTTATTGAACTTCTTAAAGCACAGTTATGCCTAGGTCATCACTAACTCACAGGGGCCCTTCTGCAGTTTTATTCTATGTGAGGCGATCACACACAGAGCACCTTCACAGAAATATAAAGCTACCAAGGAACAAGGGATCCATATGGTCCAACCCCACATGCATAACTGAGTTTGATCTACTCAGCCGCTCCCACATCCCAGAAGGCAGTCTGAACTCATTCAATGGGGTGGTCAAGTGAAAGCTGGGACCTTGCTCTGAGGTCCTCACTTTCACCCTTTTCCCCTAATTGTGTATTCCTCCATTACCATGTCACTTGTGTAAGCTACATCAACTCTCAAAATGCTGCACCTCTATTCTGAAGTCTAGTTCAGGTGATATTACAGTTTCTGGCAAAGTGTCCACTTCCTCAAGGACTTTCAGAAGTGAATTTAAAAGGCCAAGAGTCATCTCAATGGACTGAGTTAGGGAATGGGAAGAAATACTTGCTTGAAAGACAGTTCACCTTTTTAGGAGCTTGAATTTAGCTATGTCAAGACGGGAGGACTGGGGCTAGGTGTGGTGACCCAGCTCTGCAGATCATGGTCTGAGGCTGGCTCCAGGCAAAGCCCTGAAACCCTATCTGAAAAATATCTAAAAAGTAAAAAAAAGGGCTGGGGACGTGGCTAAAGTGGCAGAGTGCCTCCCTAGCAAGCATGAGTTTAAACCCCAGTACCGTCAAAACAAAAACAAAAAATTAACAAATGAGACAAAAATAATAAAGGAAGACTTGGTGACAAGCACAAAGTAGAAAGTAGGAAAGTTGTGGTGCTGCGTCTTGATAATTTAACTCTTAGTGAGAGAGGATTCCCTGCGAGTTTCCCAACAGCCAGAGGACCCCAGGACTTACTACTTCTAGCCTCCTCCTGAGGGTCTCACCTTCATCAGTAAGACTACTGGTGATGAATAAACAGGAGAAAAAAGGGCTTCTGATTCGTTGAGGGTAGAACTATCTGTTTGGCTGATTTTATGATATAAAGCAAGGGAGTCTCATGAGATGGACATGACGTAGCTCTCAGATTGGGAGAAAATACACAGGTGCTTGTTCCAAGTTCCCACAAGGGTAGGGAGACAAACCTTCTCACCTATGAGTCATAGAAGCTAAGCTGTGAACAACAGGTTTCTCTAAACAGAATGAAGAAGCTTCACAGATGGGAAGACCTATCTGTGCTGTGCTTGGATGCTAGGTTCCTGAGGCTCAGGTTTGGCCTTCGGTGGCCTCAACAAGGAGAGGAGACCGTTGGGATTCCCTTACTTGCCCATAAGCAGAGGAACTTGTAATGGGTCCCAAGTACGTTTAGGAATTCTGACAGACTGTCAAGGATTTTTCTTGATCTGGTCAAGGAGCCATCATGTCAATTCTACCTTGAGAGAAGGTATGTTGTATTGGCAAGAGGAATTCAGCATGAGGTAGTCTTTGGACTGCTCCAGAAACAGTAGCTAACCAACTCTTCTTGAAGCATTGGGCGAGACTGAAACCAGTAAGGTGTTAAGAGTTGTGTGGTTTATTGTCTAATGGAGCTGAGCAGATATCAACAAGCTCTATTGGGAATAAAATTAAAACCAGACAAGGACTCAGATTTTGAATTAGATGCCACAGTCCATTGTTCTCTCTCCTGGCACTCTTGCCCTTTTAGGCAGAACAGTTATTTGGTTCAGGACATAACCTGTTCATTGCAGGACTTGTGCACCCTATATCTGTCTTCTAAATGCTTGTCCCCCTTCCCCTGTCTGAGTCAGTATGACAGATTGTATCCTAGGGGTGACAACCATATGTCCTATCCCTTTAGAACCAGTGCTATGATAAGAGTTTGCTATATTCCAATATTACTCCTCCCCTACTTGAAAAATATGGCTCCTGACTACTAGGTAAATAATTGGGTGTGTTAGGAGCTATATCTACCAGTTACCTCTCCGTTTTGCATGACTATGATCCCACAAAAGTGATATGTGTTTTTCCAGGAATGCTCCTGAAGGATCAATGGATGTGGGCTCCCTGCCTTTTGTTCCCTTCCTGCTGATGGCGGATGACAAGTACAGTAGCCACCTGGGGCCAGAGGAGGGATCTCCAAGCCACCTCAAGCCTGAGGACTGCCTGTCCTTGGATTATTCTGAGTGAGAAAATAAATGTCTTATTCAAGCCATTATATTTTGGGGCATTCATGTTCCATCAATTTAGCTTTGATCCTAGTTACTATTAGTCTTTATTTAATTTCCCAAGAAAAAGAGGATCTTTCAGGTCTGGGGGAAGAGGAAATTCCTATTGTGAGGGTGGGGCCTCTCAACCTTGAAGGACAGAGCAAACAGGCTGGACATCCAGCTTAGCCTCTCCCCTGGGATAGGAGGTTCATGCCTGTTTTCTGCACAGTTTACATAGGTATATGGCTCCCTACAGTAACTCTGGGAAAAGAAAAAGGATTTCTATACCTTTTCTGTCCTTTTATGACCAGCTGACCAAGAAGGACAACCTGCTTATGGATAAGGCCATTTCCTAACAAGCATCAAGAGGGAGTCTGTGCACAGTGGAGGCTAATGCTAATCCAGGAGGCATCCATTCCCAAGTACCATAGCTCTACATTGAGGACACTGGCTTAGAATTTGCTCTGTTCTCAGAAAGAAGAGGCCCCATGCTACCTTCAACTCCTGATAGACCCACTCTCACCGAGTGGGGCAAACACTTTTCCCCAAGCAGCAGCTAGCTACCTTCAGAGAGGAAGATAAGCAGTCCACATTTGCTCCCTGGGAATGGAGATCATTAGTATGTAGAAGGAATCAAATTTATGAAAATGCTCTTACTTGTAGAGACAGAGAAAGAGAGGATTTGGGCTAGATGGAACAGAGAGGGCTCAGTGTGGATTTGGAGTGAGGGAGCTGCAGGGAAGACCTGGCCTTTTGGCAATGGGGAGGAGACCCCAAGCATAAAGAGGAGAGGGCTGGATTCTCAGATCTACTCTACTTAGAAAAAGAGTGGGATTAAGAAGGACTGGCATGAGCTGGGCGCTGGTGGCTCTCCCCTATAATCCTAGTTATTTGGGATGAAAAGATCAGGAGGATGGTAATTTGAGGCCAGCCCAGGAAAACAGTTTGTGAGACCCCATCTCGAAAAAAAAAACCCAGAGAAAAATGGACTGGAGGTGTGACTCAGACTGTAGAGTGCCTGCTTTACAAGCACAAAGCCCTGAGTTCAAACTCCAGTCTTACCAAAAAAAGAAAAGAAAAGCTGTTGGGGTTAGGGAACAACATGGATCAGGAAGCTAAGCCTGTTGGGCAAGTGCAGAGAAACAGAGCATCCTTCCATCTTTGGAGGGTCTGTCCTAGAAAAGGGAAGCGTGTGATCTAGCGGTCTCTTCCTAAGCAGAGTTGGTTTGGTCTTGGCAGCCATATTTTAAGTGCAATGAAGTCTGAGAGTTGTGAAAAAGAAAAGGCAAATTTGGAGTCCCTCACAGGCTCTTAATCTCTGGGGGCAGAAGAGAACAAGGGCTGTGTCTGACCAGCAGGTGGCAACTGGCAGTGCCCTGTATGAAGGTCAGGGCTTTTGAAAGCTCTGTGCAGGGCGCTTGCGGTGCCTAACACAACAGCCAAGAGTCTGCCCTTTCATCTTTGGAGAGATACAATCAGCAACCTGACAGCATTCTGGCAGAAGCAATTAGCTCATGAATTAGTTATCAAATATCTCATGCAGCCAAGGTCTTAGGGGTGCTGATCTGCATATTTCCCCAAGGAATTTTGAGACAAAAGAGAAAGAGACCTGCTTTAATTTACATTGGGGATCTTAGCCAATCTGTCCATCTCTCTCCTGGCCTTCTTGCCATGTAAGTAAACCCCTGTCCCACCGTCACCCTCACTTCCTCCTGGATCATACTCCACTTTCCTAAGCTCATGTCTCACTACACTCTCCCTCATTCACCAGCAACAGCCACACTGGCCTCTTGCTTTATCTTGACCATGATTGCCTTGCTGATTCGCCTCAGGATGTGGACACTTGCTGACTCTGCTGTCTGGAATGTTCTTTCCTTCTTCACCAGTGTAGCTGTTCCCTCCCCTTCTTCACATCTCTACTCAAATGTCATCTAAATGTTAGGGAGGACTTCACCCTCCCCGTCCTCCCTGGGCACTGGGGAATACCCTTATGCTGCCCCCAGTGCCCATCACCACCCGACACAGATTTGTTTGCTTGTCTGTTTATTGTCTGATTCCCTGCATGGGAACGTGAGTACTGTAAAGACAAGGACATCCCCTGATTTGCGACTTCCCTGACTGAATGAAGAATCTGTAACTTAAAATCTGAAGAAAACCAATGAAGATCTAGATCTCCAGCAAGCTGTCACTGCCTCTGTGTTCTAAGAAATAAAGATAACTCTACCTTAAATTGTTTTTTCAGGGAGCATCTCTTGCCCCTCCTATTCAGCTGCTAAAGTCTACAGGCTCTCCCCTGAAATTCCTTCCTTTCTTTTCTCCTTCCTTAAACCAACAAATGTGGACTGAATATTTACTTACTGAATACTTAGCAGATATTATCTCTCATTATTCTCACCTTACTGTTCTCACTACAGTCCTGTCAGGTGCAGCCTCACTACCTTGTCCCTGGCTAAGTAGAAACTAACCATCGTCATGGCCTCCTTTTTCTTTCTTCCACTTCATCCTGTTGAACACTGGCTGATGAACTTCACTTCTCTGTTCAAACTTCTGCAGTGACTCCCTATTGTTTATTGAATTAAATAGAGATGACTTATTCCAGCTTTGATGACCTTTCACAAAAGCTCAATCTACCCATGAGTCCTGCCTCCTGTGCTGTTCAGAATGTACACTTTACCTCATCTGGTCCACTCATTGTTTTTAGAATGTGCCTCCATGCTTTTTCTTTTTTTTGGGGGGGGGTACTCTTTTTTCTTTAAATTCATTTATTCACATGTGCATACATTGTTTGGGTCATTTCTCCCCACGCTCCGCCCCCCACTTCCAGGCAGAACCTGTTCTGCCCTTATCTCCAATTTTGTTGAAGAGAAGACATAAGCATAATAAGAAAGACAAAGCGTTTTTGCTAGTTGAGTTAAGGATAGCTATACAGAGATTCCTAGCATTGCTTTCGTGTACAAATGTGTTACAATCAAGGTTGATTCATCTCTAACTGATCTTTACACTGGTTCCTGATCCCCTTCCCATGTTAACCTCTGTCCCTTTAAGGTTTCTGTATTAGTTCCTCTGGAGTGGGGACATCAAACACTTTCATGTTTTGGGTTTTCTACCTATTCTTATATTTCCCGTATGTGCTCTCCCCTTGTCATGTTATCCAAGTCCAACCACATTGCTGCATTTGCCCTAGATCTAAAGACCGCATATGAGGGAGAACATACGATTTTTGGTCTTCTGAGCCTGGCTAACTTCGCTCAGAATGATGTTCTCCAGTTCCATCCATTTACTTGCAAATGATAAGATTTCATTCTTCTTCGTGGCTGAATAAAACTCCATTGTGTATAAATACTACATTTTCTTGATCCACTCGTGAGTAGTGGGGCATCTTGGTTGTTTCCATAACTTGGCTATTGTGAATAGTGTGCAATAAACATGGGTGTGCTGGAATAACCTGAGTCGCATTCCTTTGGGTATATCCCCAGGAGTGGGATTGCTGGATCATCTGACAGATCTATGTTTAGATTTTTAAGAAGCCTCCAAATTTTTTTCCAGAGTGGTTGCACTAGCTTGCATTCCCACCAGCAGTGTACAAGGGTTCCTTTTTCCCCACATCATCGCCAACACCTGTTGTTAGTGGTGTTGCTAATGATGGCTATTCTAACAGGGGTGAGGTGGAATCTTAGTGTGGTTTTAATTTGCATTTCCTTTATGGCTAGAGATGGTGAGCATTTTTTCATGTGGTTTTTGGCCATTTGAATTTCTTCTTTTGAGAAAGTTCTGTTTAGTTCACTTGCCCATTTCTTTATTGGTTCATTGATTTTGGGAGAGTTTAGTTTCTTAAGTTCCCTGTATATTCTAGCTATCAGTCCTTTGTCTGATGTGTAGCTGGCAAATATTTTCTACCACTCTGTGGGTGGTCTCTTCAGTTTAGAGACCATTCTTTTGTTGTGCACAAGCTTTTTAATTTTATGAAGTCCCATTTGCTCACTCTTTCTCTTAGTTGCTGGGCTGCTGGGGTTCTATTGAAGAAGTCCTTGCCTATACCTATTACTTCCAGAGTGTTTCCTGCCCCTTCCTGTACTAACTTCAAAGTTTTAGGTCTGATATTAGGGTCCTTGAGCCACTTTGAGTTGATACTAGTACAGGGTGATAAACATGGATGTAGTTTCAGTTTCTTGCAGATGGATAACCACTTTTCCCAGCAATATTTGTTGAAGAGGCCGTCTTTTCTCCATCGTATATTTTTGGCACCTTTGTCAAAAATAAGGTGGGTATAGTTGTGTGGATTCATATCTGGGTCCTCTATTCTGTTCCACTGGTCTTCATGTCTGTTTTTGTGCCAGTACCATGCTGTTTTTATTGCTATTGCTTTGTAATATAGTTTGAAGTCGGGTATTGTGATGCCTCCAGCATTGCTCTTTTTGCTGAGTATTGCCTTGGCTATTCATGGTCTCTTGTGTTTCCAAATGAACTTTAGGGTAGATTTTTCAATCTCTGTGATGAATGTCATTGGGATTTTGATGGGAATTGCATTAAACATGTAGATTGCTTTTGGTAGTATAGCCATTTTTACTATGTTGATTCTACTGATCTATGAGCATGGGAGATCTCTCCACCTTCTGTAGTCTTCCTCAGTCTCTTTCTTCAGGGGTTTGTAGTTCTCCTTGTGGAGGTCATTCACATCCTTTGTTAAATTTACTCCTAGGTATTCCATGCTTTTTCCATCTCTGAAAATAATCCAAATCCTGTCTGTCCAAACTCTTATCTCCCACGGGCATATTTACTCAATGTAGACTCTTCTATTTTTGAACTCCCATGATGCCATGTTTAAATACTGCCAGAGTCTTCCTGAGTTATAGTTATCTGTAGAGGTTGGTATCATATCTGACAGAGAACACTGGAGGGCTGGGATTGTATCTTATTCATCTTTGTTTCCTGGGCAGCAGCTAAACTAGAACCTTGCTTGTATGCATTCTTACTGTTTGTTGAATGTAATTTTTTTGGTGGTGGAGGTCCAAGTACAGGGCTAAGCATGCACTGTACCAGTGAGCTACACCCCTAACCTCAAACTGAATTTTTAACCACCAAGCATCATCCTGTGACATGAGCCCATGGGGGGTGCAGAAGAACAGAGTGCAGTGTTTGCGCTAAAGGAATTGACTATCTAGTTATGGAGGTTAGATTGCATACGTAAAATGATAATTATTTTTTTGTGGTACTGGGGATCAAACTCAGGGCTCTGTTAATGTCAAGCACGTGCCCACCACTGAGCTATACCCCAAACCCAACCATAATATTTTATTCAATTTCATGAAGTGATTATTGAATCTCCACTGTATGCTAAGTATAATATACAGTACACAGTTGTCAAAATAAGTGAAGCAGAAAATAAATACCAACTAAGGTAAACTCTAGGAGTACCGGTCCACGTGATGTAACTGTCCCTGGCACTTTCTGAGTCCCAGTTTTGGGGTGGATAAAGCAGGACAGGACAGATACCTGGTGATGCTGCATGCTCCAGGTGGCCCAGCTGGGGCTGCGTGGTGATCCTGTAGATCAGTTCTGTAGGCTGGCTATCCTGGTCAGTGGCTGAAAGCTGCATCGTGGTGATTTTCTTCACTGAGTTTTCATCCAAGATCAGCCCTTTATTGGTAATAATGACCGGTGGGGATTTGTCTTCTGAAAATATAAGAAATAGTTATTTGAAATGGAATCTTTTCAGTCTTCTTTCGTTAATTCTAGGCCTCATGCCCAGAGGTCAGATCAGAGCAATCTTCAAGCCTGTCCCTCAGAGATCCCAACACAGGGTCAGGGCTGTGCAACAGAGAGGTATGATTTTCAATTTTTTAAGGGAGGGCTTAAGCATCAAGGCAACTACTTAATTGGAAAAAGCATAATTTCATAATTCATAAAGTAGTTTTGTTTTGCTTTTTGTTTTTGTTGGCGTTGGGATTTGAACTTAGGGCTTCACACTTGCTAGGCAGTGCTTTACTGCCTGGGCCACGCCTCCAGCCCTTGCTGCTCTGGTTATTTTTGGAAACAAGGATCTCACTTTTGCCCTGTCGCCTGGACCATGATCTTCCTATTTGCGCTTTACACCATCACCGGGATGGCAGACACATGGTACCGCTTTTTTTCCATTGAGATGGGGGTCTCACAGACTTTTTGCCCAGGTTGGCTTCAAACTATAATTCTCCAGACCTCAGCCTCTCAAGTAGCTAGGATTAAAGGTGTGCACCACTAGCACCCAGCTGCTAAAAAGTTTTTATATCAGAAAACTTGATGCCCTCTTACCTAAAACACTGATGGAAAATGACTGGTCAACCAATCGGTGGCCTTCTCCATCAACCACATCAAATTTGAAAGCAAAGCTTCCGCCAGGTTCTCCTGTTTGATGACTATATTCTACCTGCCCTATAAAAAGGGGAAAAAATAAAAGACATCAAGATTTGCTGTTAGTGCTTTCTGCCCTCACTTCTGAAGAGTCAGGACTTCAATTGGTATTCACACCAATGAAATAATTTATACCTTCCTCACCTTGATATCCCTTTTGACATTTTAATCTAAACTTTTCATTTCCTCCCAGTCCTCCCCCACCATTAACTTCTCATTCTCAAAGACCTCCTCATAACAAATTGACTCCAAGAGACATTTCTTATGTTTGAGGCTGTCTTTTTGAAGGCTCTAGCTCAGCTTCTAGGGTGAGTTCATGAATAACTAGGTCCGTGAAATCACCCATGTGTAAAATGTGCACCAACCACACCCACATCACGGGGAGTGGCCCTGCGATGTAGCCCTATCACAAGGCAAGAGGATGCAGAGCTGCGGCCCACATTCTCTTGCAAATCTTCACTCATTGCCCAATTCAAGGAGCATCAGGAAAGCAAGTAAACTCCACCAGAAGTCAAAAGGACCCAAAGGAAGAGGCACAACCCATGACACTGGTGTTAACCCACAGAATCATTTACATCTACCTATCAATGGAAACGAGACCAAACCTTTGGGAAGAGCTGCCTGGCCTCATTTCTTACAAGGAGCCACTGAAGCATGGGATAATTAAAAAACTACCATTTTCTCTGTCTGTTCCACCCACTTGATGGACACATACACAGAGCCAATCAGAATTCAGAGCTGCCAATTTTAGGTGTTAGCACATGGACTGGATCTGTTCGATGCTCCTCAGGGTATATTTCTACTTCTTAAAGGAATTGCACATCATCACATGACATTGGACTCTTTTTTCCCCCAATATGTAACTTTTTTTTCTTTTCTATCCCTGAAAGCACTGTACAGTAACTACATAGCACTTAACATTTATGCTTTCACTTTACATCAGCATTTCCGGAAGGAAGGATGAGCCAGGTAATTTTCCCCAGGCAGTTCCAACTTATGCCCTTCCATTTTGCTTACTTCATTAACTTGTGCTCTTTGGGGAACTGGAAAGAGATATAAATTCTCACCTAAGGAAGACATAATTTTTACCTTAATCCATGCCAATTCACTTCTTTTAACTTTAACTCTCTCACACACACTTTTTAGCATTGTAGCAAGTCAAAATGACTTTTTCCCTCCATAATTACCTCAAATTTCATCAATGCTATGTCAAGACATGCATACATTTTGCCAAGAAAGTTTTTACTTTTTTTAACAAGAAGAAAAGTGAGACAAGGAGAAAAAATATGAAGATATAACTCAGCTCTTATTCAAAACAAAGACTACACAGTTTCCTGCCATAAACTACTAGGCATTTATCTCCCACTGTACTACTGCAGAAAGAATCCCACAAAAGCCTGGGCAGGCAGAGAGAACTGGCTGACCTTGGCTAATGTCTGCCTGGGTGAAAGTTCGGATGGGGCCTTTAACAGAGATTTGCTCCAGGTTGTCATGTTTCACCATCTGCAGGCGCCCTATGCCAGGATCTTCCGTCATGATGTACACAACCTGATGGTCATTGGAGTTAGTGTCTGTCACTTTCAAGTGCTGTTCTGTGATGCGTGAAACAGACCCTGGAGAAGAATGGGAGAGAGAATGTCACTCCCCACTGTTTCCTTCAAACTGGATGGTAAATGACTTTAGGAGACCAGAAAATAAATGATCACACATTACTTGGGCCTAAGTACTAGGCACTAGTTTTTCTCAGTTTCCAGCTGGATACATTTTAGTTTCTCTACATCTGAGTTCCTTTTCTCTTCTTAGCCATTTTTATTCTCCTCTTAATGCTCATTCCACCCAGGGGCCTATCAGGGCCTGGGAATAACTCCTAGTACTATGATGCAAATAACTCCTAGATCTATGATTTGAGAAATTTGCTTTGATTTAGTTTATTTGCTGTCTTGAGGATCACTAAATCAGAAAAACCAGCTTTACATAAACTCATAAACATACCTCACTGCCATCTCGGATCAAACAGTTAAAATCAGTGTTTCTCAAGACAGAGGACAGCTGCTCACAGGTGCTAGGGACAGAGGCAAAGCACCCACCACCAGAAGCACCTCTCCTCTTTCCCACCAGCCATTTTCTCACATTTCAAATAGTAAACTGCAGTAAACCAGATCCTCATCATTCATGTGTTATGCATCCTGGTGTTCCTGCATGTTCTTTTTGAGCAGTGTCAAGAATACAGTAAGCCTGCCTTACTCACAGATATATTACATAATAGGATTTCAACCAAGTACAGTCAAGAATAAGCAAAACATTTAAATTCTCATGCATTCATTACACAGAAGTTGGTATGGAGAAGCTCTTAGCCACACATTATCTTCTGTTGTGTTTAAGTTGTTGTGTGATCTGCTGAGTGGTAGTTTGTCCTTAATTTTGTGAAAATCTGCTTCCCAAAAAGCAAGTGGTGCCTCAAAAGCAAGATAAAAGTTAAATAAAAGTTAATGTGCTTCATTTAAGTGATGAAGCAAAAATTTGAGATCTCTTGAAAGGCAGCAAGTCTTTAACAGAAATTGGGCCAGGTTATGGGAAAAACACATTCACAGTACAGCACTGAACTCTATGCTTCTTGATCTTGTATGGTTCTTCTTTAGTGGCAGTCTACTTGAAACCAGATACCTGCAGATACCAAGAGTCTATTGTACATGGCCCTGACAGTTCTTTATCCAGGCAATTCAACTTGAGGGATGAGGTAATGTCTTCCTTTGGGACAAAGATCAGACTTGCTTGGTGCTTGCTATAATATGGAAGGTTCTCCACGATCAATGTTCCTCTTCTGTCACACATCCATTGCCTGGGAAGGCATCCATGTGGTCCCTCTACAGGGCCCCCATTGGAAACCGATGCAAACTTCCTGATGCCATGCTTCTTGCTGTGCTGTGAGCTAAGTTATGAAGTACTTTGACTCTGGTGGATGAATCACTGTGTCTTCTAGCACAATCCACGAAACAGTACCAGGCTAGCTTATTAGCTTGTAAGCAAGGTAAAGTCAATTTCTCTGATACATAGAACCTTTGGGAATTCTCAAATACTATTCTACCATGATTTTTTTTAATACAAAATACATGTAAAACTAAGACTAGATAAACGTAAGAATCCTAGTGAAAGGTAGACATCCTGGGCAAAAGGCCTACCCCCTGAGTAAGCAACTCCCCATTGCAAAGTGAGTCCAAGACTAGCACTTGTCATAGTTCCTTCAATGTTGCTAAAACATGGCAAAATTGTGTAAGTTAGATGCTAGAGTCCCATATGAATTAATTCTAAATTATTTGCATAATCTTTTAATGTATGATAGCCTCCCAATACCCCTCCATTTTTTTTTTAAACTAAGCACCTGGAAAATTCTGGTAGATTTCTTTGATTGTTAGTTTCCATGGGGTTGGTTGAGCAAAAGCATTGCTCCAAGAAACCTGGGTCCAGGAGTAGTTGGCTAAATTAAGACTTTTGAGGACCCTGAAAATACCATTGACTCTTCACAAACTTTCCTCAAATTCACAGACCACTGTATGTCCAAAGAGTGTCGTCAGTGGCTCACATTTGTTACTCACAACTCTTGGTGGCCCTAAGACAACAGTTCTTCAAATTTCAGTCTCCTCAAGTATTGAATAGGTAGTTTAAGAACCATGTCCAGCACAAACATGAAATGAGGTACTGTACACTGCCATAGAATAAATAAAGATAGAAGACAGCCAGCCATTCCCCTCTACTCCTGTTGTACTGGATATGATGGGTTGAATATGAAACGTCCCCACAGGCTCAAGTGTTGTTGGTGGTGCTATTTTGGGAGGTGCTGGAAACTTTAGGAGGTGGGGCTAGCTGGAGGAAGTTGGTCACTGGGGGGGTGTGTCCTTGGGGGCTGTATCTTGCTCTGACCCCTTCCTGGCTGTCTCTCTCTGCTTTCTGCCTTCAGTAGGTGAATAGCTCCACTCCATCACACCCTCTCTACCATGATGCTTTCTACCTTACCACAACCCAGAAACACAAAGCCAACCTACTACGGAATGAAACCTCTGAAACTATGAGCCAAAATAACTCTTTCCTCCTTTGAAGTTATTTTTCTCAGGTATTTCTTGCAGCCACAAAGATTCTGAATAACACACCTGCTGAGAGTTGCAGGCCTCGGTTCACAACCACATGGGGAATGTCACTTGTAGGCAGTTCTATGTAGATCTCCATCCTTCCTGTGTCCACATGAAGGCCATCAGTGAGAGAAAACTGGAACTCATCCACTGCTATGCTAGGGTCACCAGGCACATACCCCACCAGTCCGGCCAGGATATCCTGGTAGGTGAAGGAGGAACCCTGGCCTAAAACTGTCCCATTCTCCAGAGGTTCAGAAGCAGTAAGTCTCCGGAGTAAATGACCTGAGGAAAGAAGAGTAAAGAATGTCAAGGAAATAATGGTAGAATATATATGGCATCCACACTTGGTCTGATCTTGCCAATTCATATGAGGTTGGGTAGAATGTCAAGTACCAACAAATTAGCATTTTGTGTAAGTACAGGTGCTTCTCTGTGACCTCATGTATAAATGAAGAAGACGAAAGTCCCATTCTTTCTGGTTAAAGATCTCTTATGGAGACACAGATGGATGGGGCAATATAGTGACTTAGCAATCATATCTCCCTTCATGAATTCAAACACTTCATTATCTAGACCTTATTTTTCCTTCTACAAAGACAAAATAGTGCTCTTCACTTACAACCTTTTTTCTTATGGAGTGAGAGATAGAATTTGTTTTAAATTCAGAAAGACACTAAGCATGTTTGTATTGAGGTGAATTTTTCTGTATCAAGGGCCATGTAATATTCCATTTAAAGTACTTCATTAATGAATATGAAAGTGTGAATATGATTCAAGTACATTATATGCATATATGGAAATGCCTTATATGAAGAATTTAATATATACCAATAAAAAGAATGTGAAAGTGAGTGAGGGCAAAATAAAATGCAGTGACCAGCAGTCTCTTCTATTAACCCTTCATCAAAAGCAACAATTTCACCTCTGAAAGTCCAATATGTGTTATGATTGATTGAGACACACCACATGGACTCCAGCGCTTGAGGTAATACCAAGGGGATGGTACTTAGAAAAGAAAGGTTAGAAGATCCCACGGATCTATATCTGGTTTAAATCTGAAAAAAAAAATGTTCTTGCTGTACGAGGAACAAGCTTATGCTACGCAGATGCATGAGGTGGCCTGGGACTATCAAACAATGACACCTACTCTGAACAGAGGCTATGAAAATGCAGTAACCTGTTTTACTTGAGGTTACGTAAGAATATAAGAAAACAGCTAAAATGAAATTTCAGAGATACCAATTACCTAGGATTCGGGCTTTTTAGACGTCAGTATCTACTGCAATCTCAAAGAATATTAGCTAGCTGTGAATTTGATTATACTTTGATGCAAAGAATAGACTATACATAGGAAAGGCAAAGGAATAACCACCTGAAATCTATGTGCTTGTTCTAATAACCCATCAGGCACCTCAATTAAGAAGTTTCCACAGCAGCTTGTGTCCTACCGTGGTCAGGCTTTTTTGTCAATACAAAAATCAGCTCATTATCCGGGGTGTCCAGATCTTGTAGGCTCAAAGAAGAATTGCTTATTGCCACTCCTGATCTCAGCTGCACTCGAAGGGGCCACAAAGTCATCCTGGGAGGCTCATCGTTCTTCCTCTGATTAAAGCATAAAATATTTGTTCTCACAGACATTGGTTTAAGAAGAAAAAGCACATTATTCAGAGAATGTGTTATTGTTACCACAATTTTCACTATCAAAACAGCAATTATTGTGTTACCACCTTCACTTACTAATCAAAACAGTTAATTTGAAAAGGCAAACAAAAGAGAAGTCACACAAACAAAATGTGCTTTTGAAAAGAAGCTGATGGGCATTTTACAAATATTTTCTCAGCTATATTCATAGGTACAGTGACTGTATTTTCCAGACTCCCAAATACAGACATTTTGGGAATCAAAGGGCACACCATTTGAACTCAGAACCATCTTAGAAAACCCTGAGCTATCCTACTATCTGTGGAATGTCATCATATTGGAAAGCATGGGTTTCTAAAGTTGCCTCCCAGTCCCTCTCCACCACTGTCCTCTAAGACTGCTGAAGGTTCTATGCATGCTATTTTCCCAGAGCAGAAGGTATTCTGTTGAGAGATTTATTTTCTCTCTCTCTCTCATTCTAGAGCAAGACTAATTGCTCAAATGAAAATACAGGATTAAGTACCATGTTTTCTTTGATGCTACAATTAAATGAATACATGCATTCAAAACATAAGAAAAGCCAAGAATACATGTAGAACCACATAAGATAATTTCAGAGAAATCGGCATATGCCAGTTTTCATCTAAATAGGCTTCTTCTAAATGGCAAGTTTTCTCTGATTGATTCTCATAAACGGTTTTCACAAAGAGCAAATACATTTTATCCTGATCTGGAAATACAGATTTCCAACTCCGACCTTCCCCAAATGCCAACTTTAATTCTACAAGTGTCCTGAAGGTCAGAGTTATGTTATAAAATTAAAGGTCAAATCCAGTCTTTGCTTTTGAGTCCATATAAAGAAAACTCTCTAATGGTGGGATATTTTGTGGTCAAAGGATCAATTTTTCCACCTTCCAAAGTCTTTACCTCAATGGTGATATTGATGCTGTGAATTTCTGAACGACTGGCTCCATCACTCACATAAAAACTAAAAATATCATGGGTTGGCTCAATGCTTTCATGTACACTCTGGAAGTAGTAAATGTAGTTTTCCAGGACATCTTGAATAGGGAATGAGGCTTCTAGTTCACTGGTATTTCCAGGGCCAAAGCGATCACCTGAGTAAACATTGAGAGAGGACTTTGACCTTGATTCATCAGTTTCTGCTCACTAGGATGAACTAGAAAAGAAGCCATTATTTTCAACACCAGATGGAAATATGCTTGAGGAGAAAACTTGGAGAGAGAAAAGCACAAGACCAGGAACTGGAAGATTTAGAGTTGGATCTCGGTTTCTTAAGACCACTTCTCATCTATAAACGGATATACCTGCCCTGCTATTTCTACAGGTAATCAAATGAGAGTGTTTTATTTTCTACAGCATAGAATCAGTGGTTGTTTAGTTAGAAATTGTTTATGACATAAATCTTGGAGTAATAACAATAGCCAAGTTTCTACTGAAAACTAGCCAGTTTCAAAACCATTCTATCTGTTATATCCTGCAAGAGCAACACTTTCTCCACAAAAGAAAAGGTTAACTATAAAGCTTTTTATCTAAGACACCTCTCTTCCAGCATGTTTTAATTTGACCTCCCAGTTTCTTAGTGAAATCTGTGCATGAGTGAGAACTCAAACCACAGGATAGGACACAAGGGATTCTGTGATGTCCAGGAACCACTCAGACGCCATGACACTCAGGTACAATTCAGGCACTAAGATGCTCAGGTCCCATTCAGAGCTCAGGAGCTGCCATAGTTTGGGTGAGTGTTCTCCAAAAGTCCAGGTGTCAATGGCTTGGTCCCCAGCCATGGCACTATTGGGGGAGGGCCCTTGAAGGGGATATTTGGACCTCAGCCCCTTCCTTTCTCTCTATTGCATCTTCATTATTAGGTGAGCAGCTTTGTCCCACCACACACTCCCAGCCATGATGTGCTGCCTCAACACAGACCCAAAAGCAAGGGGGATGACCACTGACTGAAATTTCAGAAGCCTTGAGCCAAAATAAACCTTGTGTCCCAATTAAGTTCATTTTTCACTCAGGTGTCTGCTCTATTAGTAAGGGAAAGTTGACTAACACAGGTGCCATTCAGAGCTCTAGACAAAGTGCTGCCTCCAGCTTACTCCTCTGATCCCTACTCCAAACACTGCAAAAGGCCAAGGGGAAGAGTAAGCGATGTCTAATTGATGAATGCCTTATATTTTACTTGATTCTAACTGGAGTCCTTCTAATTGACTTATTTTAAATTATCACCACAATTTTCTTCTAGAGAGGAGAAAAAAGAAACCCTTGTATCTTCAACCATTTCTTGGATATATATCAACAAAGAAAAGTATAGCTGGCAGATGTGAAAGCATCTTCTCCTCTCCATGAGCCTTTGCAAAAGCTCATAAATAAAAAGGCCATTATCTCTCTGAATTATACACAGTGCCAAATTTGTTGGCATCCTAACAGAAAGATGAGTTTTTTCAAAATTTTTGTTTAAAAGAAGAGCTCAAGATAATTTTTTTGTCCTTCAATGACATGAATTTTGTTGACATAGCATAGAGAAGTTGGGGTGGCCACTGACCCTATGACATGCAGTTCAGGGTTTCCAGAAGGAACTGCTAAAATTTGAATTTTTATTTGTCCTTCCATTGGTCACTAGGAATAGGAAAATGTGGCATTGCTATGGGTCACAAACAGCCTAAATAAATGTCTAAAAATACATGCAGATATAATGCCCTATTTCACACTTGATCTTAATCAAAAGGCCATGTAGCAATTATAATGCCTTATTTGAAGTCATTGAAGAATGAGCTAATCAACAAGTGACTATGCCATTGAAACTTTAGGCACCAATCTTCCCAAGTTTTAGAAGTGTACTTTCTATTTTTTGACATAAATCATTCTAATTAATGCTCTTCTCTGTCTTCCTAAACAGAATGCACTATGTGCAAATTAAGTAGTTCGTGGTGCTTGCAAGCTGACATTACGAGTACCTGCACTGGAGCACAGGGATGCCTTCAGATGTTGCCAAGGGGGGTCCTGCCATGTTTGTGCAAGACCTAAGTGAATCAGATTCCATGCCATTAGATTTCAGAGCTTATACTATAATCATTCTGCTTCTTCCCTTCTTGTTGGTAAGAAGTAAGAGCCACTTCTTTCTTTTTTTTTAAGATGTTCTGATCAGCTGGGTTCTGAATCTAGGTGTCTTGTTTCATCCAAAAGACAAACAAAGGCAAAAGGACTTCTTCCATGGATCATAGGGCAGGCTGTTAACTGATGTAACCTGGAACAGTTATTTTGCTCCTCTTTTCCTTACTTTCAGGTCCATACCCATGTTATCATAGAGCAGCAATTTGCTAACTGGTCCTTGGACCAGCAGCTATAGTGTCACCTGTGAGCTGGCAAAAAAAGGCAAATTCATAGGCTCCACCAACCTCCTGGTGCTGTTTTCCAGGAGACTTTGTTTTCACAAGTGAGTCTTATGCACACTAAAGTTTGAGAACCACCAGAATTTTGACTTCTGTGCCAGTGAGCTACTCCCATACATGGAGTATCTATGCTTCTTCATGTGTTCCAGGTAGATGCAATGCCCTGCTGCAAAGACTTCATAAGAAGGAAACCACATGGAGAGAAGAGAAGGCAGGGTGTGTGTGTGGGGGGAGGGTGGTAAACAGCCTTTCATGATTTCCTACCTTGTCCATGCTCTTACTTCTGCAAAGAAGGCCATTTTCCTTATGCCCACAGTTACTCACTCTAACCCTGTAAGTTCCAGGGCCTCAGACTTTACTGCCATCCCAAACAAAAGCTATTGCTTTGTTTTATGTACTCTTTCAGTGCTTTGCTCCTTTTCCTGTCCTGGCATTTGTAATTTATTATAATTTATCTATCTTCTTGCCTGTCTCCCACTCAAGGTAGGGTCTGTGTTATCCATCTTTACATCCATTGTACCTAGCACAAGCATTTGTTAAACAAACTTGATTTGGCAATAAACAAATCTGAATGCATGCACTGAAAGGCAAGATAAGGAAAAGACCCAAGACTTGATAGGAAAACATGACCACTCTAAATGAGTTTTCACTCACCAGGCTCAAATCCCAGGCACCATGCTGGCCACAGACACCTGCAGTCAGTATTCTCTCTGTGGGAGCTGCTGCATGCTAATTAGGACCAAACCCTGGCACTCAGAAATCTCACTGCAGAGACAGCAGCACAGTTACTTGCCATGAGCTGTCTCAGCTGCCAGTCACAGCAGGTCTCATGCGGCCCGCGGACAGTACATGCCTTTTCGACTCTCCTTCTCTGTGGTAACCATCAGTGGGTCCAGGGAAGATGGTGGAGGGGGAGGGATGCTGAAGAAGGTGTTACAGATAGACAGTATGCGTTTCAATTCATGTCATGTGCATAGAAGGGGCTGAGACACAAGCTATGGTTCAGCTGAACTGAAACTGCCTCATAATAGGAGGACAGGAATTTTTATAGCCTTGACACTCAATTCTAAATGTAATCCATAAGCCCCTCACCCCTATTGCTGGCATTCTGAATCCCTTTACCCTGCTCTAATTTTTTTCCATAGCATTTATTTACCTTCTATCACCTTTCCCACTTTCCTAATCTGTCTTCTTCTTCTAGGATCTAAAGCACTATCAAGGTAGGGGTTTTGTCTGTTTTGTTTGCTGATGCATCCCTGGTGCTTTAAAAAAGTGCATGGCACATAGAAAATGATTGGTAAATTTCTGTTAAGTGGGTGAAACATTTCTTCCAAGTGTTTGAAGTGGTTTCATTCCTCTTTAATTCTCCATCTTCAGGTCTCATTAGAATACAAGCCCTCCTTCCATCCTCCTTTCTTTCCAGATCCTGAAAAATTCTACAGCAAAGCTACTACTGTTACCTGTTCCTGTGTTCTCAATGCAGCCGTATTTGGGCAGAACACTTAGTTTAATGATGGCATTTCCCTGTAGGTTGTCGTGATCATCAGTTGCAAAGAAATGGTGAAATGAGAGTGGGGCTCGCCCTCCCTCATCAACCTAAGAAAGAAAAGAATGGTTGCATATAACAGCAATAAAAAAAGAGCTGAATTGAACAGTGCTGCCTAGGGTGACCTTCCAGCACCAATTCCACTTCTGTGAGGAGGCAGATCCTCTACAGACGAGATGAGGAATGTGCAGACTGCAAAAGCCAGGCAATCTTTCAACGCCTCTCAAAGATACACTCAGACACAATGACTTCGTGTCTCCCTTCAAAGTTACACTTCATTCAATGATGGATCTGGTTATAAAGCAGTTCTGATCCATTCCCATCCCCCACCCCAGTGCAGCTGTGTGATAGGATGGCTGCCTTCCTATGGCATCAACATTCATCAGTCCCCAGCTGGAGAATGACAGACCCAGCCCTGCCTCGCATCCCCTGAGGGTGACTGTCCTATAGGCATTACCATCAAGAAAAAGAGTCCCATTTATTCCCTTAGCTTGTGTGTGGGCTCACCATATCTGAAATCTAATGCTTATCTTAATGTGGAGAAAGAAAATAAATCAGTATAAGTTAAAGCATTTGCTCAAACTAACCTTTTCCTTTAGGGCCTTGTTTTACATGGTAACTCTGCAAACTGAGCCTGCTGTTTTTTGCTGACCTGCTGGAAATGGTGAAGCCATTTCACTCTGAACGACTCTTGGCTAACTGTAGCTGACCTATAAATTACAAAGTGGGATTCCAAGAATGGGGACAGCCCAAGTGGCATTCCCAAGTGTGGAAATGGAAAAATGGAGGAATATCACAACCATTTAGAAATAATTCAGAGATTTATCAATTCCTAGCTGCTCGATAAAACCAGAAAAACTCGTTGGGGATCGTGGTATGTATGTAAGGTGGAAAGAGGAAAACAAATTAACTTTCAGGCACCAGGTACTGGTATGTGATCCATGCTAATTTAGTAATCAACAGGGAAATCCTTCATGTAGTAGGAATGGTAATATTTTAATGAAGAGGAAACTGAGGCTAGGAAATATTAAGTACTTGGTCTAAGGTTACTCAGCTATTAAGTAACAGAACTGACACTGGAACTCATATTTGGGTGACTTTAGTGGTGAAGACACATAGTATTGTCCACGTTCCTCTAAGGATCTGTTAATATTTTTTTATTTTCTTAGCATATAATAGTTGAACAGGGGGACACATTGTGATATTTACATAAGTATTTAAAATATATCTTAGTTGGGTTTACCTCCTCCATCATTCTCCCTCTTCTCCCCCCCCCCCTTAGAATAATTTCAACAGGTTTCATTCTTCTATTTCCATATATGGATACAAAGTACTTCCATGATATACACCCTCCTTCCCCCTTTCCTTGTGTTCACCCCCTCCCACTGGTTCCCACCCCAAGAAAGATTATTTTTCTCTCCTGCCCTTCATTTTTTTTATTACGTGTATATTGATAGTTCAGGGGGATTTACCTTGGTACTTCAGGTTTGTATATATAATGCTTTAATCAAATTAACTCCCCTACTACTTATACATTCACCATCACCATGCTTCCCTAATATTCAACAGCTTACTGTACATCATATTAGATTCATATACAAATGGGTTGTTTCAATATTTTTCATTCTCTAACATTTTCTTTATCTCTCTCACCTTCCATAGCTCACAGCTTACTCAGATGGAATCACTAATACAATTTTGTTTTCTCATTCTCACTATGTATATATATTTATGTATATAAATCTTAGCTTGATTTACTTGGGGGAACTGTCCTTGTTTGTGCTGCTACTAACATTAAATTATAAATTCCTCAAAGATATATTCTACTTCTATTTTGCTACTGATACTGAAAATATCCAACATAGTGTCCAGCACATAAATATTTTTTGACTAACTAATATGGATATAATGATCTGCATATAATTATTTTCATACTTTGTAAAAAACACACAATTGAAAACCACGTCTATCTTGATAGAATTTGGGGAAGAACTTGGCAGCCAATTTAGGCAGAAATCCTTTATTTACATCACCAAGGATTCCAGCTCTCTATAGCACTCCCTGTTTATTGATCTGAGGATTTTTTACCGTGATAAGGTCAGCAAAAGCAATGACCAGAGGTGGATTCTCGACAGGAGTGATCGTGATGGTGAATATCTGATTGTCCAGACGGTTGTGGTCCATATCAGAGACAGAGAAGTGGAAGCTATCAGTAACCAGATGACCCTCTGTCTCAAAGAGTGCTGAGTATCTATAAATACCAAAAGAAGAATCAAAAGAATGAGCCACTCTGACATGCTGGGTTAAGATGATTGTTACTTTACAAATGAGGCAAGAAGAAATATATTCTTTGAAAGAGTCACAACCAGTTAAATATTTTAATGCACTTTTTAAAATGCCATCAGATAATGCCAAATGGTTATGTACCTAATGTTTTTGTTGTTGATGTCCTCCATCGTGAAATTGGAAAGCACCGAGAGTTCCTCCACCTCAGATCCCGAAGTTCTTAAGAGAGCACCATACACAGGCAGAGAACTTAGCTGAATCCAGATCTCTGGGTCAGGGGAAGAATCATCCTAACCAGACAAATATGAGTCAGGGCATGAATGCACATGTGGAGGGATAAATACTTCCAGTGCTGAGAGACTACAGATGCTTCCTTCTCTGCTAATGGCAAGTCTTTCCCTTTTCCATAAAGCAACACCATTTCCAACTCCATGAAAACCCTGCTATTTATTCTTCCTCAAATGCCACTGGGACAACGTCTGCTAAGAATAGCTCAAGTTAAAAAAGGGGAAACATACGTTAGGTATGAGGGATAAAGGGGAGACACCCTATCTTCCCATAAAGGCCAGAAGGTTTTGTTTTTAATAGAAATAAGTTGTGAAGAACAAAACATGGCAAGCTGTGGTCATCGATGTATAAACACAGATGTAGGCTCCTTTTAGAGTTCCTAAGAATGGTTTGTATTTTAGAAACAAGTAAAGTTCCATTAGAACATATTACATACTATACAGTGACAAAATTCTGTGAAACAGAAAGAATGCAAGTTACTTAGATTAGCCAATGATTCACTTTAAGCAATATTCAACGTGATAAAGTTTTGTATTAACAAAGTAATCTAAGAACTCTTGTCGATTTCATTCTATTAGGACTGAATCTCTGAATCTATGTATCTTCACTCTGCACGACACATAATCTTGACAAAGAACATTCCCTCTCCTTATGTATT
Source organism: Castor canadensis (assembly GCF_047511655.1). NCBI lineage: Eukaryota > Metazoa > Chordata > Mammalia > Rodentia > Castoridae > Castor > Castor canadensis. The sequence goes on from NC_133394.1 coordinate 90,281,373, forward strand.
GTTTATTGAGAAATAAAATTGGACAATAGCTGAGTATCTTTTTTAACTAATTATTTTGATAGGATTGTATTAAATTACACATAACAAGGGGTTTCATTACATACATACATATGATGTATTTCATTATATTCACCCCCTCCATGTGACTGACTATCTTAATGAGCAATTTCCTATTTTTACAAGAGTATTTTTGGAATATCTGGAAGGCAGGCAACATCTTCTTGGAACGTTTCCCTGAGTAATTTGCTTTCTAGAGGAAAAATGGGGCACTCCATTTTATCACAGCAACAATGAAAATAAATGTTGCATGGTCAATTTTACTTTCAAATGTAAATTTTCATGCTGTTGTATAGTTAGGTGAGGGATGGGATCAGGACTGTGTGCACAGCCACCTGGCGGGCCACAGATAGCATTCTCAGCCCACTCTCATTTCCACCCAGGAGTCCTTTAAAGGTAGTGACTCTAAGCCTCATTGCAAGATCACAGAAGTCCCTCACATCGCTTGACACTAGCAAGAAAGGGAACTAAAATTTATCGAAGCTGCAAAACTTCAGAAATTTTCCTCTAATTTATACTCTTTTAAAGTTTCTCTCTTTTTCCACATGGGTTATTAAATACAATATATAGGCTTCCTAAGGACTACTTTCTAGTAATATACTGTGAGTTCTCTCTGAGAAAGAATTTTAAAAGACTGCTGAGAGTTTTAAGGTATGATCTTCTGAGATGGAAATGAGCTATAAGGACAGTGTTTCTGGCTCTTAATTAAAATGAAGACTTTAAATTCCACATTGGCAAATCTGGCAAAGAAATGCTTATTTCTTGTTGGGCATATCTTAACTCTACTTCAATTTTCTAGTGACTTCTGAGTTTAAAAATAACTTTCCTGCTTTGTATTCCTTTTGGATTAATTCATGATTTTATTTTCTTCTTATTAGTCGTTAACATGTAAACATACAATATACAGCTATATTAAATATGAATAATTACTTCTTATTTAGTCATCATGACCCCACCATTGAATGAGGAGACTAAACACTGATATCTAATCGCGTGCTCCTCCTTCATCCTGCCCCTGGACCTTTTGTCATATCAAATCTCACTTCTCATTTCCTTGAATTGCTTAATACAGTTTGACATGTTACTATAAAGTATATAAAATCTATTTTTTCCTTTTTAAAAAACACAGGGTCAGGGTTGTGGCTCTAGTGGTAGAGAAGCTGCCTAGCAAATGCAAGGCCCTGAGTTCAAACCCCTGTAAGTAAAAAAAAAAAAGAGAGAGAAAGAAGCATAAAAACTGAGTAAACTCTACTCTCACAGAATTTGTTTTTTCTTTTCTTTTTCTTTTGAGACACAGCCTCACTATGCAGCCTGAGTTGGCCTCAAATTCATGATCCTTCTAGATCAGCCTCCTGAGTGCTTAGATTACAGGCATGCCCTACCATGCCTGACCCCTTTTCTTTTCTTCTTTTTAAGTTTCTTTTTGCAGCTTTTTTTAAGGGGGGGTTATTTATTTATTTATTTATTGGTGTTGGGGACTGAACCCCAGGTCTCACACTTGCTGGCCAAGTGCTCTAGCACTGAGCTATACTATAACCCATGAGGCTTCCTTTCTCTTCCCTTTACCTCCTCTCTTCTCCCCTCCTCTTCCTTCCCTTTTCTAACTCAGACTGCTAAGGCATCCATACTGATGTGCATCACTACAATTCATCTGCTTGAAGCTCTGTAATATCCCACAGAGTAAGTATACCACAAGACATCTGTTATCTTGTTGATGGGCGTTCCAGTGTTTTTGCTACCACACATAGTACTGCTGTGAACATTCTCGCACATATCCTTCAGTATACATGTGAAAGCTTTCTTGGGGAGGAATCTGGGCATGGGATGGTTAAGGAAAATGATGATTGATCCTCACAAGACAATGCCAAATTCTTTCCCAAAATGGTTGTTTCAGTTTATACTTCCCACTGGCAAAGCACCTCCCGTGGATCCCCTCCCTCCCCGATAGTTCCTATGACATGGAATGTGGTCATAGTACACTTCCCTTATAACAGGTAAAAGTGAGCACCTCTTCCTCTGCGGGGAATTCCTACTTATGTGTCTTGCTCATTCTTTTATTGGATTATCTTTTCTTTTTGATTTGCCAGAGTTATTCATTTTTTCTTTATCATTTTTGGCTATACATGTTGCAATTATCTTTTTCCAATTTATAACTAGCATGTTTTCTGTCTTTATGGTACATTTTGAGGAATATACACAATTTTAACATTGTCCAATTTATCAAACTTCTATAGTTAGCACTTTTTGTTTCTATTGTAAGAATTTTTTTCCTTTCCAAATATCATAAAAATATTCACTATAGCCTACAAAGAATTGTAAAGTTTACTTATGACATTTAAGTACTTCATCTGTCTGGAGTTACTCTATAAGTAGGGTGTGTGGTGCGGTACAGATTCCTTTTATGGCTATGTGAATAATTGCTTTGTGCAGCTCTGTGCTATAAGTAGCTTTTCCTGCCTCTACTGGTCTGGCTCACAGTCTGTTTTACATTAGGGTCCTTGTGGGGGTCTGTTTCTGGACTTTTTAATGTAGTTCTGTACTATACTGTTATAAATACTGTACCTTTATAGTAAACTGTGATATGTGGTATGGCAAGACTCCTTGTGCACTTAAGATCCTTTTTCAGAATTTTAACCCTTTGTTCTTTCTTATACATTTCAGAATCAGCTTATGCATTGGGCTTTTGATTGGAACTGAATTGAACTGAAAGAACATTTTGTGGGAGAATTAATATCTTTTTGATACGAGATGTTTCTATCCATGAATATGGCATATCTCTTCATTATTTAGTGCTTCTTAAATGTCTGTTAAGTGTCCCTGTTTTTTAAATTTATTTTTTATCAGCATATCTCAATTTTTACAAAGGGTTTCATTGTGATATTTCCATATGTGCATACAATGTACCTTGACTGAATTCACTCCCTCTATTGTTTTTTCTTGTCCCCCTACAATGTCTTTTTAACCATATTTAATGGTTTTCATTTTTCTCTTTTCATACATGCATATAAAGTATACACTTGGTTTTTATTAGGTTTCATTCAAGGGGCATGACCTTTTAATGCTATTTTAAATGGTGTCTTTTTTTTTTTTTTAGTTACATTTACCAGATTTTTTTGTGTATAGATAGCAATACTATTGCTATTTGTTGATCTTATATACGGCCTCTTCATTAATTCTCCCTTTATTTCTAATACTTTGTCAACAGATTATTTTGGATTTTTCCATATAGTCATTCACAGCATCAATTTTCTCTAGAAGTTACACATCTTCTTAATATTTGGTTCCGAGATACATGATATGAAATACTATTATAAATGGTATATTTGGATTTATTTTATTGTTGTCTGGTGCATAGAAACGCTATGAGTTTTTAAAGATTAATTTTGTATTCCTCATATTCCAGATGAGGAAACTGAGGCTTAGGGTGTTTAAACAACTTCCTAAGGGTCACTATGCTAGAAAGCAGAGAGCTTGAATTAAATCCAATCAACTCCAACTCCAAAACCCATACTATCCTCCCCATGTGTTTACTTACAGCATGTAGCAAACTGTGTCTATTAAACAACTATTAAGAAGCAAATCATACGAAAATCCCATGTTTGCCTTTTGTCTCTCCCATCATCATATCACTGTCTTCCATTTACAGATACTCTAATTAAGAACAGACTCATCTGATCTTATCTCTTTATACTCTGCCTCATTTATGGCTACATTTCAGATGGATCTTCCAACTTCCTGGATGCTTATTACAAACTTCAGCACTTGGGGAAATTTTTTTTCCAAACTTTTTTGACATTGACACTAATTACAAAATTCTTCTCAACACTAAGCACAAAATATTTTTATAATACTAGCTAAGCCTTTAAGAATGCTATACTCTCAGCATGCTAGAATAGTTCTTCTGGAGTCTCTCTGCTCTGGTGAGTAAATTCACATTCAATCAATTTTTGAAAATACATGTTCAGTTGCCAATGAGTTCACATTTTGATATGCAGCTTATAATACACAGTTAATGAGCAGGAACTGTTCCTGGAGTGTTATTTTGGTCCGTCAAACATTTTTCAAGCCTTGATGATCTATTGATTAAATTTGAATTCACATGTTTTATGAATTTATGAGTTTCATAGGATTCAAAAGACCATAACCTATGGTCTTTTATATCATAACCTATGATAAAAAATAATCTGTCAATTAAAAATACCCAGACTGTTCTGAAACTATAGGAGACCCACAAGAAGAATCAAGACTGGAATGCAGTCTCCTATAATTTAAGAAAAGACAATTTAAGGGAAAAACCTGTGCAAAAGCAATTGTTCCCTGGCTAATGCTTTATCTAATATGTTACCATTCAGGACTAGATTTTATAGTGAGATTCTTTAGCCAGGAAGAGTTACTTAAAACTATATAGTGTTTAGAAAAAGAAGGAGACAAAAAAAGGCCAGGCCATTCACTGGAATTTTAAGACTAGTAAAGGAAAAATTCAATACTAAAAATAATCATCATTCTGATAATTATTCTTCCTTTCAAGGCTTTACTACTCATTATTATGTTTATGTAGAAAGTACATATCTATTTACATACATAACTTCAAATAAGATTAATTATCCTCATTATCCTTAGCCCCAGACTCAAAGAAAGAAGATGAGTTTAATTACCAGATCACTTATCAAGTCAGGGCCAGACATGGGGGAAACCCCCAGAGTCTTTAATTCAACTCTTGGCCGCTGACCATACTGCTCGTCTTGGGGTAGGAGATGGATGGCAAGTCAGTGAATTTGCCTAGGAAATCTGCAGAGAGGAACTGCCAAAGAGCTGCTCTTATTCTGTCTAGAAAATAGACGAGACAAAAACTGGTGAAAAGTGGGCTTTCTCTAAAGGAGACAGGAAACAACTGTTCATTACCGATTAGTCATGGACCAGGTCAATTCTTCTAAATGCTCTTTTCTTAAATCTCCCACTAGAAAAATTATGGATGGCACTTAAACAATGGAACCTGGGCTATTCTGACAATGGCACTGTATCCTGTTGACAGTCACCAACCCTTACTCATTGTGTTTTCATCCAGGTTTTACGCATTCACTTGTCTGCTCCTGAGACACTGGGAGAAGGCAGGAGACACTGTATGACTCCTCCTAAGAGTAGAAGTATAAGGAAGTTGAGAAAGGAGTTCTTTATATGGTCCTATACCTGCTGCCTCAAATACCCAGCATGCCATGACTTTTCAAGTGGGCCCAGTCAGAAGCTGCAGTGAGGAACAAGAATAACTTACCACATAAGCAAGGTGTGACCTGGTGATTATGGCTGTGCTTTGACTAGCAACAGTAATGCTCAGAGAGGAACTGGCAGCCAACTGAGGCCCGTGGTCCTCTGACAGGGACACCTCCACTCTCACTTCTGACGTCGTCACGGTGAGGCCATCTGTGACTGAGATTTCCATGCTGTCTTCCCGTGCAAAGGAACCGTCATGTACATACAGCACAGCATTTTTCTCAATATCATCATATGTGAAAGTGTCACCTTCCAACAACAAATTAAATTGTAAAACCAATTACACCTGGGAATAACACTTTTCATTTATATAGTACCTTTATTCTTAGAATTTCAAAGTACATATAGAATCATAAACTCTGGGAGTTTTAAGATAATTAGTCTCAATGCCCACCCAATATAGAATTCTCTTTACAACAGACTTGATAAAGCACAGGTTAGTGTGTCTTTCCACACTTCTCAAGGTGAGAGAGTGTTTAACAAGGTAGCTAATTTCTCTAGAGATACCTCTAATTCACTTCGTTGTTTTAAGCTTCTAAATCATATTGAGCTAAAATCTGCCTCTGTAAGGTCCACTCATTGCTTCTAGTTCTAGAAAAAAAAAAGCTCTAGGAAAAAAAAGATCTGTATGACTGAGCTCTTCTGGCATCTAAACTTGGTACTGAAAAACTGTTGAAAAACTTAAAATAGGTTATGTTTTATGAGTCTATAAGAGTCTTCATTTTGGATGGGGCTATAAATTTAAAAAAAATTGAAAAATACATTTGAGGACTGGGGATGTAGATTAATGGTGGAGCAGTTGCCTAGCATGCATAAGGCCCTGGGTAGGTGGGGTGAGAGAGAAAGTAGGAGAAGAAGAAGGAGGAGGAGACAGGGGAGAGAAGGCGGGGGAGGGGGAAGAGGAGGAAGAGGAGGAGAAAAATATATATGCTTGAAGTTAGAAACCCAAACTATGTAATCTAGAACTCACGTAAGTTAGGGGAAAATGGAAACAAACACAATCTGAGTTTCTATGTTTTAAATTGCAGGATTTATTAGAATTTTAGAATCCTGAGCTAAGTGGCTCAAGGTGGTAGAGCGCCTGTTTAGAATCTTTAACATATAAATATATATTAAATTATATTTAATATATAATATTATAATTAATTACATTTATATATATAAATATATATCGCTTGGTCATAGAACCCTTTTTATGAAAAGTACTTCTATGTGCCATGGGATTAATGGATGCACAGAGCGCAGCTGAGGAATTAATCTTCCTGGATGCTATTTTCAACTCTACTTGCTGATAGATTCCTGGCTATAATAATTAGTGTTAAATAATGAGAATGAAGAATTTACTTGTTTATCCTCTGTACTCATCTTTTATGCCCTTTCTTTCAACGTTGTGTTACTCTGTGTTACTAGTGCTAGTGGTACAATGCCTAAAGAGGTAACAAAACTAACTTTTTACAAACATCTTTAGCTCCTACACATGAATCACACAAATACAAGTTAAATGTATGTTAAAAAAAACAGAACAATGACTACGACACCCTTAAACTAGGTTCCCTGGGATGCTACAAAGCTATTATAATGACACTTCTTTCGTTTAGTGCATTTTAGAAGTTTCTCTTTATGAATCCCAAATGTCTAATAGTTGCTCTTAAAAATTTGATCTACCTTTAAGGGCAAAGATTTTCCCCACCAGGGAAGTACACAAGAATGTATTACTACATCTCTAAAAGACACCATATCAAGGTTTTGAGAAAATGAAGATTTTGTTGGAATAAGATATGACATCCCCAAGTGACTGATTTGGAAGAGATAATATTCACTTTGAAATATAAGGCCTAACTATTAAAAATTAGATTGTATTGTGTTCTTTGTGCTTTTCTGTACTTTTTAAGCAATCACTATGTATTTTTTTTAATAAGAGAAAGCACAATAAATACTATTTTAAAAAACTGATCATATTACCACATTGTGTGGCTTGGCTAATACTTCAAAAGTGTGTCCCCTTGTTTTTAGTGGATGAAGATACATGTAGCTAACACTGTCAGAATCATAGGGCAAAAAATATTGTAAAGATTCACATGCTAAGACAGACCAATTAATACCATGAAAAAGCTAAAGGAAAGTGGAAGCTGTTACCTCCTGTGGTTTTTAACAGGCATCTACTCAAGTTTTAAAAACCAACCAATTTCACCTACAATTTGAGGAAACAGCTTCACAGTATCCAGCATGGGACAGAGGGGCAGATGGAAAGTGAATGTGGGCAGAGAAAGAAGTCTCTTAGCCAAGGGACCAAACACAAAAGGAAGTCGCTCCTCATAGTTGATCCTACAAAGATACTTTCCTTCTTTTCTGAGACACATCAAACGGAATAGAGGGCAGAAAGTCCCCCAAGCAGGCCAAGTACAGAGTACACAGCTACCTGCAGCCATGGGCCCTTGGGACTCAGCTGTGTCCTTAAGCAGCATGCCATGCTGTGGAGGCTTCCGGAGCTCGAAGAAGAGATCTTTAAGGGCTGCCTCAGTGTCTCCTACTGCCAGCTGCAGGCCTGCAGCAAGGAGAATAAAGCATGGTGAGAGACAATAGGTACAGCCACAACTCAATCCTCTGTACACATTAATGCCACAGGCCCAGCTGGAGGCCAGGTTATGCATATAGGTAATCAAAGAGCTCTGTTTAATTCCAACCAAGCACAAAAAGTAAAAGCCGAGAATACAGTCAATTCACGGATTGCAAGTAGGTTCTTCCAAGAGCTCACTAACAGTAGGTAGTTCTGAATTCAGAACACCTTTTTTATTCCATACTAATGAGGGCATGCACAGAGGAAGTGCGACCAGTAGGTCAGCCCTGAACAGCTGGGCAGGCTATCTTCCAGAAAATATGCCATAAACTGTTTTTGCTTCTCATAGTTTCTTTCCTTCTCATTTTCCTGAATCTACCAGTTTAACAACGACTTCTTTGGGCATCACAAAAGCGAGGAAAAGAGTAAAAGTGACATCCACTATGGTATATGTTTGCTTATAAGTTGATGACAATTTTTTTTAAACTGGGGCTTGAACTCAGGGCTTTGTGCTTGCTAGGCAGGCACTCTGCCACTTGAACCGTGCAGTCAGACCTTTTTAGTTTATTGTTCAGTAGGGTCTTGCTTTTGCCCAGGGCCAGGCTTAGACTCTGTTCTTCCTACTCTTCCTACCCCTGCCTCCCACATAGTTAGAATTATAGGCATGTACTCCCATGCCTAACCTGCTTCTGAGATAGGATCTTGCTCACTGTTTTGCCTGGGCTGACCTTGAACCATGATCATCTATCTCCACATCCCACATACCTAAGATTACAGGTGTGTACCACCACACCCAGCCCTGACAATTTTTGACCAAAACTCACAGGTAGAAACTGCAAAAGGATCCATAGAGCACACCTAACAACAATTACCATGTCCACTCTTGGCTAGGAAAATGTGCTTGTTAAAAGAATAAATAAACTTCTAAGGCATAAGAATACAAAGAAGTAAGTAAAATCATGAACAAAGTAACTGGCCCAGTTATCTGTTCCTAGCTCCTGATGGTTATTATGATCTGTCATTTCTCCTGTTCCTCTTCACTTTTTAAATAGAAAACAAAAGCACTCATTGAAACCCTTTCCCCTCTATTCTCCTCTCTGCTCTGTTACTTTATATTTTAGTGAAGAAAACAAATCAAACTCCTGCAGGCTGGGAAATAAATTCTGTGATGTGTTCCCTCCCAAGGTTGGCCTTGGATGGGTTTATTTCCTTCTCTCTGAGCTGCTCTGATTTGCATAGGAATGGGTAAGAGAAAGGATGTATTTGAGAATGTGCCACTTCCAAAGAGGAGGTCACTGCTTCTTGGCAACCATCAAGAAGACTGAGCAGGTGAAATATGGTACCACTCCCAAAGCCATGATTCTTTCAGGCTCCCAATTCTCACCTACAGAAGTGCGGCCTCCTGGGCTGACCTTGAGCACTGGAGCTGTGACCTGGAAGGCTGGTGGTTGCTGCTCAGTGGGAAGTAAGTGAATGGTGAGGGCCATCTCTGGACTTACGTGTTCTCCATCAGAAACTAGAAGGGGAAAACACACGTGCACACACACAAATGTAAACATCAATCAACTTATAGTTGATTGTAGTGATTGATTATAGTCTGGTCACAGATATGTAGCTGGAAGCTTTTTTAGATAATCTTAACACTTCAAAGAGATACTTACAGATGGAACAAGTAAGCAAGCAATTAAGATTCTGTGAGCTATTCTAACAAAGCTTTTTCTACAGATAAGAAAAAGGATAAAGGACTACACGGACAATGTTATTCTAAGAGGGACTTTCACAATAGGTGATTTCGATAAATGTTAGTGGAAAGTGACGCAAACTATGTCTCTCATGTGACGCTGGTAAAGCCTTTTATTTATGGAAACGTCTTTTGATTCAATTCACTCCTCTCAAATTCCTGAAAAATATTTTTAGAACTTACTTTTAGGAATGACATCTCTTTTTCATTAGAAAATAATTTTTGAAAGGACAGAAAATACCCAAATGTCTGTTACTTGTTTTTACCTGGTTATTATGCAGTGCTATAAAAATAGAAGACACTTTCTGAGCAAAATAGTGACCTTACATTTTATTTGCCTGGACTAACATTGATCTCCTAGGGGAAATGAAGGCGGACTTGCCTGAGCCTTGACTCTTTTATTTCTGCTTTCTCATAATTCAAAACACCCTCCTTCTCTAAAGGCCAGATTTGGAGGGATATTGGCACTCTCTCATGGACATAGTAAGAATCTGACCGCCTCTTAAGCAAACTAAGGCATTGATCAGTGATGGCTCATATAGTAATTCCATTTGGCATTTAGGTTTGTTTTATCCTTGAGACAGACCTAAAAGACATAGCTAGTCTTATAATGTACATCCCATGTCCTAGGGAAGTCATGAAGCAGCCCTACAGAAGAACAGAGGACATCGCCACGTGAGAATGGAGGTTTCAGGGCTCTGGCCAAAATTAGTGCTGCTGCTTCTTTGTTTATGTTCTACTTTGTTGTCTCTGGATGACAAAAGTTTTTGAAAGTTTGTAGACAAATGTATAAATCTTTCCACAAGTTTCAGTGGATTTAGGACTCTCTAAGGTCCCTATAATCTAAATTAAAAACCTCTTTGTTAAATAAAAATAAATAATTGAAAAGCAGAATTTTATTTAACTTGCTATCACTTTCACATGTCTTACTTTTAAGTGGAAGGCAGCTCAGAGAGACTTTAGGAGCCTTATTTTACAGAGGAAGAAAGGAAAGGCCTTAAAATTTAAAAAGCTTTGGTCTTATCACACAGCCACTCAGTGTGACCAAGGAGTGTCTGAACCTCTAAAGCAAAAGTAAGTTATTTTCCAGTATACATTACATAACTAGAAATAAATCACATGTGTGCAGTGTTTTGCAAGTAAACAACTTACAATCTAAATTGCAGCAATTACGTGTCCAGCCCTCTCTCTTTAAGCAATATTTCTGATTTCTCTGAGAAATAGTAAACTGCCTCTTTGGGTTAAATGCCTCCTTCGGGCACCATTTGCTCATACATTCCTTGCTCAAAACTGCTCTGCAGAGTGTCTTCACTTGTCACTAAGCCAGTCAGGTCAGGAACATCAGCTTTCTTTTTCGTTAACTGATTAAAAGGAGCTGTTCTCCTTCCTTCTATGGGTTAGTGTCAGAGCTTGGAATTTTGCTGCCCACTTTCTAAATCTCCTTCACAAAACTTTCCTAAAGGACATGGCTGTTTTTCTACTAAAATAAAACCAAAACCAAACAGGAATGTAGGTAGAATGGAAGATATTAAAGTCATCTGAATGGCCTAAGAGGGCCAAGAATCAGTCAACTTAAAGTCCTAGAGAAGTTGATTGTTAACCTTCTATCTACTCACGCTCTCAGGGAAAGGTTGAGCGGTGCTCTTATGACACTTGTTTTTCATGAACACATACACTAAATAACTCCACACCATACTCTGAGTCAGGGGCTTGAATTAAGATCCTGGTTCTGCTGTTTACTGGTGATGGAGACCTGGGCAGATTATTTACTCTTGGTGACCTTCTGTATCCTCAGCTTGAAAATACTGACAATAAACCAGCCTTAGAAGATTGTTAGAAAGGTTTAATAAGATGACATTTACTATAAGTTGTTTTGAAAAAGGTAAAAAAAAAAAAACCTGTCATATATTCTTACTGGTTATATGAATTACTTAGAGGTCTGTCACTAGAAGTGAACTGATACTGGGTTAATATCAACAATGACACAACAAATTCACTACCTGATTCAAGTGTGATTTTTAGCTCTCAAAGAGGAAAGGAAGGTCTAGGAGATGGAGGGAAGTAATATCTTATCTGACCAAGATTTGTCACTATATGAAATATAACAGGACACATGGATGGTGAATTCTAGTAGAGCAATCAATCCCAGCTAAACAGCTATTTAAAGATTCTCTTCATGGTCAACCATCCTCATTCTGACCCAAACAAGAAAACTTGTCCCTGTGTGTGCCCAGCACAGAGTCAGGTCTGACTCCGCATTTGCTGATTTATGTTCGGCTTCTATTGCAGTGGCAAATAAAACTAGAATGCTGAGGATTTTTACACACATTTCTCAGCTCTCACTCTGGGTCATAAGACATTTCCCTCCAGTAGCAAGGCATTCAGAGTGTGCTTTATTCAAGACTAAGTACAACTGCTGTGCATTAGCTGAGTGTAACACAGGGATGATTATATGCCAATCACTGTTCTGGGAGTTTTACATATATGACATATATATTTATAGATGTAATATACATATATACATATATGTATATATGTATATACATATATATATATGTATATATATATATATATATATATATATATATATATATGTATATTATAATTATTGTTACCTCCATTTGTGGGTGAAGCATTCAGGCCCAGAGAAGTGAAAACTTCCAGAGCAGGCTAAATTTCGGACTGCCTGGATCCAGAATCTAAGATCTGACCCACTATTGCCTCTTTTACACAAATACTAGAATGAATTGAATTAGGGCTTATCTAACTTTAATTTTTGATATCCTTGATAAATTTTTTCTATGAATACAAAATTAAGCAATTACTACTTAACCATGTTATTATTTTAAAAGAAACCTATTTTAGAAGAAAAGTCATATAACTTTTAATTATGTTTTGGAAATGAGCTAAAAGTACTTGATGAAGGGAACAAAACAAAGGATTAATAAGGGAAGGAAACATTCCATTTTCTAATATTGAGATTAAAGTTTTTACCTGTAAAGTGGAATTTCACTGATTCTGGGAGACCTGAAAGAACAAGAGAGAAAAGCAATGTATTAAACATTTTGGATCAGAAATAGATGGAGAAAACACAAAATATGGGGCAGAGGTCAGGAAGGTAAAAGATGTTTTAATCTAAATTTTTCTGATTTAAGGAATAATCGGTAGGTCATTTGCTAATGTTATGTTGAATTTAATGATGCAAGCATTAATTTTTAAGTTAGCAAAAGGAAACAGCAGAATAATTTTATATCACACAGTTAGAGTGATTTATAATACAATCATTCAGATCCTATTTTACCACTACATAAAATCCTACAAATTGGTGAATGTGGGCAAATGTCGTAAATCACTGACAGTGCTCTAGGTAGGTCAATTCCATTGTTGAATTGAGTGACGCCTGGGACATTGATTTACACACTGTAACTCTGAGAGAGATTTATCTTGTGGCATTTATCCCATAGATTATACAGGACAGGGCTCTGCTCTCTTAAAACAGACTCTAGGAACTAAGGCAAGTATAGCAGATTTGGAAATCACTGCAGCCACGGCTGACATGTTTTCTTTTCCTCTAATCCCAGGACATCCTGAGTTTCTTGTAAAGTAGGTCTTGTGAAGCAGGGGATAGAGGACCATGGACATTTTCATGGACTATTAGTCACCCAGTTACTAAACATTTAGGTATACTCCTCAGAGAAGGGGCTTCTCCCCTACCCTCAGAAATTGTCAATCTAATTGAGTTGTTAACCATTTCCAATGCAATTGAACTAATATTAAATAATGGCATATCACTTCATATGTTTATCATAATCAAAAATGAATCTCTACAATTATTTAACCCATGTTCAACTTAGCGTACAAAATTATCAACCGTACTTCTCTGGAAGGGCCTATTAATAATCACCTAGATGTGCTCATTACACATTGTGTGCATGTGTTGCACTATCCCCCATAAATATGTACAAATGTTATATCAATTAAAAATGTTAAAATAGGAAAAAATCACCAGCTGTTTTGTAGGAATAAATCTACTATATGAAAGATAATACCAAATTAATCATGTTATATGGTACATTCATTTTAAAGATCATAAAGAACAGGCTCTAAGATTTTTAGACTCTTTCTAAGGCACAGAAATATTTAGGGGCGAGGACCCACAGCTCCTGCTTTCCAGCCAGCAGCTTTGATTACTGGCTCTAGGGAAGAGATGGGTGGTCAGTTTTAAGGATATCCTGGTTCAGTGGAAAGGCAGGCAATGATTATAATGGAAAACTCAATTATTTTTCTACTCAGTCTTAAAAAAGAGAAAGATGTCTTTTGTCAAAGCCTGGTATTAATCCCAGAAGGTCAACAGCATTCCCCATCCCTACATGGAATTTTCCCTGAGGTACCACAGAACCCACTTCACTAGACTCTCCTTGCTTACATGCCTATCCATTCTGGCCTCCTTGTCAAGTCTGTTCTTACCACTGCAGTCAAAGAGTTCTTTCTGAAAGTCATTCCCTATATTTTCAAACCTCCACTGGCTTCCACTTGCTCTTTGGATAAAGATCCAAGTCACTATAGGCTTCCAGGAACTGTGAAGTCTGGCATATCTTTTAACCACTTATCTGTCCTCTGCTGGACCCTCCACAATACACACTCACATTGATTCTGTCACAATTTCTCTTTTCCCATGGCCTCTGCATAGGAGGCACATGCTCTTCCTTCAGGAACACTCTCCCTACCATCCCAACATGCACACTTAGCTTCATTAGCTTCTACCCATCTTGCCCTGCTAATACCTCTCTGGGAAGTCTCCATTGAGTCCTTGGCCTTGGTCTGCTTATGGTTAATTATGCCATTGAACAGTCTTCCTTCTTTACAGAGCTTTTATCTCAGTCTCCAACTAAACATTCACTACTGGGATTATTTACCTAATTGTCTCTATATCTACATCCCCAAATAGCCCAAGAACAGGGTCCACACTTCTCTGCTCAACACTGTATCACCACTGTATCACTCAGTGACTGGCACATAGGAGCCACAAAGTAAAAGTTTACAAAAAGTACACATGTGCAAATGAATGAATGGGGGAACAAGATGGAACTGGGCCCAAGCCACATACTGGCTGACAGGTTGCAAGCTATTTTGAGTAGCTGTAAAGCAGTGTCACCAAACTGTCCAGAGAATGGGCAAGCCAGTCATGAAGATCCACAGACAGTAATTTGGGTGCCTTGAAGCAGAGAAGAGAGCATTACCAGCGAAGGAGAAGGCCATGATCTCCTGGAGGTGGGGGGCCGCAGAGGGAGGACGGTACAGGATTTTGCCCTGGTTAATATCTTCCTGTGTGAAATACCGGATGGGAGAATGAGGCTGGTCCCTATGCTCAATAATACCTAGGGAGGAAGAGATAGACATGAGCATCCACTGTAACCATCATAGCTGACAGAACAGCCAGAGCCACAAAGCTGGCCTTGCTCCCTGGGGGGAGTCAAATCCCTCAGGAGCAACAGCTCTTGGGTTGTTCTTCCTGCACCATTCTTCAGTTATTCAGGAAACAGGCAAATCTGAAATCCAAACAGGGTCTTGACAACTGTTCTAATATAGCTTAGAGCACACCATTCCAGAAGTTACGGACACAGTACCATAACTATGAGACCCTCCCAACTGAGTTTCAATTCAAAGTCAAGGTCACTGAGAGACTGTCACGGACTGCTCTCTGATTATGCTTGAAGAGATTTTTTTTCTCAGTCTTCCCTATTTGCTCCAGAAATGCCTCAGACTCTGTGATCTTTGGCAACCGGAATGTGGACCTTGATTATTCTAAGAACTGAGTTTGCTCCATCACTTGGCTTGTGATCAATACTCTAGAGGCTGCAGGTTTGCCTGTCACTCATAAATGTTGTAGGTGCAGAACTGAGGCTGTGCTCATCTTCCATGTCTTATTCACTCTTTTGAAGGAGGGCCCATGTGGGACTTGGTGCTGAACTAATTCACCTTCGGAGAGGCTAACTGACCAAAGGCCATTCTGCAGAAAACAGCCCAGGCTGCTGGTCTGTAAGAACTGGCAATAGGGAGAACCTCTAGCTACAACTTAGCAGTTTAAAAAGGGAGAGGATGACTTTCAATTTCTTTGGACTTCACTCACAGGATCCTGAAGTTTAATGTTTATTCTTTTATTTCTCTTTGAGTATTTGATAATGAGAGAGGTATCCTATTGGGGCAATGACTGGTCTTTGGAAAGCAGTCTTAAAGGCAAGAGCTGAACTGTCACAGTAGCAGTCAATCTTCTTTCTATGAGGGATAGTACACCTCTGTTAGGCATGGGTTTACTAGTTAGCCCAATGTTAAGAAATCTAAAGGCTGGGGTCTACTGACAGGAGCCGCCTCTCCTCTGGAACTGTAGTTCCCCATTTCTATATTCATCTATAGGAGAATGAGTGACTTATATAATTGGGGAAGAAACTGAGTATGTGTAGTTCAACCTTCTTTGGGCTCTGGCAGACCTCCTTATTCTTAGAAACTGCTCATTTTGCTCTGCTTGCCTGCTACAACTTTGTCAGGGCATCTCTGCCCCTACAGATGATGTCTCTGTGTGGTGGGTTCTGCCATTGATGGGAGGGGTACTCAGTCCAGTACCCCATGTTATGAGAGGACATGAGCATGGGTTGTTAACATTAGTTCTTCTTTAAAATCTCAACTAGTATTGCTGTGTATACAGCAGCCAAAACCCTGGAGGTTTTAGGACTGGTCCACAACCACAAGGCGGTAGCATCACTCAAGAGACCGTTTACTGCACATCTTACCTTGATTTGGATGCAGAGGTAGAGTGACGTTATATGTAATCTTTCCAGTGGGCCTCTCAGACTTCACGAAGGACAGCGAATGTGGATGAATGATAGTCAGGCCCTCTTCCCGCGCCTGAACAAAGTTTAGAAAGAAAGAAGAAAAAAATGGCATGGTGAAAAGAAAAGCTAGAGACAAAAACCAAACCTTATTAAATCAGGGGCTTTTAAATCAGTCACACTTAGCAAGATTTCCTCCAAGACTTTAAAAGAAGGATCTGAGGGCTGAGGATGTACCTCAGTGGCAAAGTGTTTTTGCCTAACATGTGCAAGGCCCTAGGTTCCATCGCCAGCACTGCAAGACAAAAACAAAAAGAAAAGAAAAGAGAGAAGGATCTGGAATTACAGATTTGCCCAGCCTCAGGAACCTCTCAGGGTTATAGAGGTCTTTTCAGGTTTTCTCAAACTCGAATTCTTCCCTCCCCTGCCCTCTGACTCCAGGTTTATGTCCATGCATGATGTGTGGTCCCAGTAGGATGACATGTGTCCCATTGAAGCTGCAGTGGAACACTTCTGGAAACGAGGCACCACAGCTGGCTACTCTCCTGTTCCGAGCTGACATCTCTGCTCCTTTAAACTAATGTGCTAAAGTTGAGTATGGCAAGCAGTTCTGAGCAGCCAGTTGAGAGGCTTAACTCTTGGAAAAAGGTTCTTCAGTGCCTTCCTCCTCACCCCAGCTTGCTAACAGGAACTGGGATGCTTTCTGGTTTCAAAAGGCTAAAGATGAGTCTGATTCAGCCAACCAGAAATGGCTCACCACTTGCATTAAGAGAGAGGTTCAAGAACGACTTGTCCGTTAAAGTACATAAAAATAGTCACTGTTTCTCTTTGTCTCCATTCTACTAGTCAAGAAAACTAAATACTGCTTTTCTACTCTAGCATTCAGGGCCCAGTGAATGAATATTAACCACAGGGCTGATGCATATGTAGCGCTCACTATCAATTCACCAGTGCATATCCTCAACCCAAGTGGCTACACTCAAAAACCAAAAAGGAAAGATCCAGGCTCTATGACTAGGCCTGACACTGGGTTAGGGACAGAGAGGAGGGAAAGCTAGTCTGAGCATGGGGTTCTTCTGCCTGAGTCATGCATGCTGTTAAAACAGAACAAATCATGACTGAGCCCTGAAGGTGGGTTGGAGTATGACACGCTCCTGCTCTTTAAAGCTCTGCTTCTTTCAGAAGTGGTGTTCCCATTTAGAAAAGGATTAAGTGGGGCTCAGAAATGCTCATAAGGGAGGGTGTATTCCTCGTTTTAACCAAGAAAAGACTGAAGGTTGCATTTGCTTTGCAATTGTCCCCAGGGCATATTTGTCCCAGGGAGAGGCAGCATCTGCAGGTTAGGACAATCCCCCTATAGTAAAGAGTCATATTTCACACCCTTGCTCAGGTCTGGAATGTAAAGAGCAAGGAAAATGAGAATTGCGAATAGCAGCTGGTCTCTCCCCTTTAAAATAAACCAATGACAACAAATTAAAAATTTGCTGTCCTTTATCAGGTATTTAGAGCCCATCCAGGGGCCACAGAAACACAGACAAATAGTTATGGGCACAGTATAATGTTTGGTACAGTTTGCCACCTTCTAACCTCAGAATCATCATAATGACTAAATATTTCAGAGTATCATGGAATACTTTTGAAAACCTACACGCTCCTAAAACAATAAAGTAATAAGAAGAGAGAATTATCATGGACCTAGAACTGTAGAAAAGGGAAATATGTTCTAGTCAAAACAACAGATGTTTTATTTGGGAATTTATAAATGCTATTTCTTTACTAATAGAAATAGATAACAGGTAGAAAAAGTGATGACTTAATTCTCTGAAGAAAGCAATATTAAGAGGTTGTTATATATCAAAGTACGATCGATTTTAATACTGGCTATTTGGAATGTTATATATTTATCAATTAAACACTGTAAGAAATGAGAGATTAAATTTTATGGCGATCATTACAGAAGACATTTTTCATAACATATCTGTCAACAAAAGAAGATTACAGAATAATGGTTTTCATAATACCCATCTTATCTCTGAATATACCCAGAATCCAAATCCTTTTCCCCACCTCCACTCTGCTCAGAGCCATCCTCTTCCCTGAATTCTGACACTGGCCTCCAACAGCTGTCACTTCCCCTATGGTCTATTTCAGCCCAGCAGCCAGCAGGAGCTCTTTACAGAGGACATTATACCTGTTCCCAACACTGCAATGGCCTTCCATCTCACACAGAGTAAAAAAGCCAAGTTCTCCCCATGGCCTGTGGGGGCCTGCCATGATGTGTGCTCCACCACACACACACTTCCCTCATCTGTGAATTCACATGGATTATTCTCACCTTTCAACACTGGACTCCAGCATTTCTTTCATAAGCACAGTCCAAACTCAAGTTGCTATGCCTCCCCCTCCTGACCTCAATGAATGGCACCTCCGAATTCTCAGAAACTAGGGTCTTTCCATATCAAACTGGCCACTGTGTCTCTAAATCTTCCTTTCTCTGTCTCTCTGACTTTTTTTTAACCATCTAAACTCTTTTTAAGAATACAGTACAATAGTGTTAGCTATATGCAAGGATCTCTAGAACCTTACCATCTTCCTGAAACTTCACATCCATTGAACAACTCCCCCTTTCTCTCTCCCACTTCTCTCACTCTTGACAACCCCCACTCTACTTCTTTTCCTAAGAGTTTGACTACTTTTAGATATCTTATGTAAGTGGAACCATATACAGTACTTAGCATTTTTTGTGACTGGTTTATTTCACCTCGCATAATGTTCTCAAGGCTCATCCTGTAGCATATAACAGGATTTCATCTTTTTAAAAGGCTGAATAATATTACAGTGTGCAAGTATATGTGTGTGTACATCACAGTTTATTTATTTACATTTTTTCCCTCTTTTTGGCAGCACTGGTGTTTGAACTCAGGGACTTCTACCATTTAAGCCATACCCCAGCCCCTTTTCTTTAGGGGGTGTTTGAAAAATTTCAAACAGGGTCTCTCACTTTTGCCTGGGACTGGTCTAGGTCTTTGATCTTGATCTCCTACCTATGCCTCCCAAGTAGCTGAGGTTACAGGCATGTGCCACCATGGTCAGACTATCACATTTTCTTATCTATTTAGCTGTTGATGAACATTTAGATTGCTTCTATGTCTTGACTATTGTGAGTAATTCTACAATGAATATGGGTGTGCAGGTATCTCCTCAAGATCTCCCTAGCCTCTCCCTAGCCCTGAACGCTTATTGCTACTGCATGAGGTTTGTGTCGTAACTTTTCTTGTTCTACATGATTGCATTAGTTCATTTGTTTCCTGGATAGCCCCATCCAGGGTGTTCTCTACCCTGCTGCCAGAATGATTTTCCTAAGCTCATCCCACATTTCTTCTATAAATCTTTCCATGTCTACTTGCCCCAATAGTTTTGCAGGACAAAATGGAAACTCCATCTTTTCTTTAAGGTCCTCCATAATCTGATTGTTGTTTTTGCTGCTTTTACTCCTGGTGATTACTCCTGGTGATTTATTCTCCAGCCAAATGAACTACCTGTAATTCTTCAACTATGCCATGTTCAGCGTCTCTATCTTGTTTAATCTGCTGCTTCTGTTTCCCGGGATGAAATTCCCCAATTTAGTCTAGTTCAGTGGTTCTTCAAGTGTGGTGCTGTGCTCAACAGCATTGCCTGGGAACTTGTTAGAAATGCAGATTCTTTACTCTACTACTGAATTGGAAGCTCTGGGGTGGGTTCTAGTAACCTGTGTTTTAACAAATTCTGCAGGTGATTTGAATACAGGCTTAAGTCTGTAATCTCAAGAACCCCGATCTTGAGATAATTTACACTCAACCAGCTTAGTTCCCCTCCTAGAGGAAGCCTTCTGGAACCTTCTTCCATGACTACTGCAAGAGATGTCCTCCCTTTTGCTCCTGTGTCATTGCTCTGTCCTGGTATTTATCACTGTTTATTTATTTGCCTGTCTCCTCTCTTAGACACAAAGATTCTTTAGAATAGAGACTATATTTTTAAGGTCAGAAAATCTCCAATGTCTTCCACAGCAGTTGTCACAAACTAAGAGCTCACAAGTGTTTACGGATGAATGTACAGAAGAATGGAAAAGTAGACTCCTATTTTTAAAAGCATAAGGCACATCTATATATGGAAATATCACTGGGAAACTCCCTGCACAGCTACCTTTATCTCAAACAAGCAAAAATGTCATTTTTTTCTTTTCTTTTTTCATTCTATAAAATCTACAACAGGAGGGCGGAACAGGTCCTGCTGGGGTGGGGGGGGCGGTGTTTGGTACCAGTGGGAGGGGGAGGTGGCAGGAAAGGGGGTAGGAGGGTAAATAAGGTGCAAAAACTATGTATATACGTATGTAAATGTAATACTGATACCTGTTGAAACTATTCTAGGAATATGGGAGAGGAATAAAGGAAAGCAATGGAGGGGGTGAATTCAAGTATGATATATTTGATACATTGTAAGAACTTCTGTTCTTACACACAATTACCCCCATCCAGAAAAACAATAAAGGAAAAAAATCATGCAAAAGAAAAAGCATATGGGCATACCCTCTGTACCTTTACCACAAGTATCAATAACATAGTTGACAAATGTTTAGATGAGTCCCAGTCATTGAATTGAAAGTGTATTTTGTCAGAGACCACAAGTATATCCTAGAGCAATCGCCCTAATTAGTGTCAAAAGAAACATAAACAGTATTGTAAGTAATGTAAGCTAAACACATTTTTTTGGTGGTACTGGGGTTTGAACTGAGGGCTTCACACTTGCTAGGCAAGTACTCTACCACTTGAGCCACACCTCCAGCCCTTTTTGCTCTGGTTATTTTGGATACAGGATCTCACTTTTTGCCTTGGTGGGCCTGGACCACAATCCTCTTATTTAAGCTTCTTGCTGTTGCTGGGGTGACAGGCACATGTCACCACATCCAGCTTTTTTCTGTTGAATTGGGGTGTTTCAAACATTTTGTCCAGGCTGGCGTGAAACTTATCCTCCTGATCTCAGCTTCCTATGCAGCTTTGATGACAGGAGCAGATGCACACCACCACGACCAGTTACTGGTTGAGATGGAGTATTGTGAACTTCCTGCTCCAGCTGGCCATGATCTACCCAATCTCAGCCTCCAAGAGGCTAGGATTACAGGCACGAGCTTCTGGAGCCCGGCAGCTCATCACATTTTATAGTAGACTAACTTTTGAGATGTCCTAAGTTTCAAATGGACAGACCTAATTTGCAAACCTGCAATCTGAGACCCTAAAGATTAACAAGGAAGAGTCTCTTCATAGCAATAAAGAGAAACACACCATTTTCATGGCTCCTGGCCTATTTTTTTCCCTTCTAAACTCAAAATAACACTGCATTAGCATCTGGCAAGAAATACATATGCACATTTTTCTTTATAGTTTAGAGAAAATTCTGATCCAAGTTCCTCCAGTCAGAATGACGAATTATAGACTTGATAGTGCTGCTGAATTATGATTTCTTTAAATTACGGTTTATGGTGGAAATACCGATACCAGCTATTCATTAAAAACTTTCTATTTTCCCCTTCACGTCTCTGTCATGCCCCAGACCCATAATTTTTGAAACTATCACTGCTCTCTTTGTTATGGCTCAAGGCTGATACACTACTTTGGAGTATAATTATGTGGGCGCTAACTAAAGTACGGATCCATGATAATTAATTTACAAGGGCTTGTATCCTGTGACTCTGTCTGGAAGAGCAGTCTGGCACTCCACCTACCTTAGACATAGACTGCTGATTGTCTGAACTGAGCTCCATGTGATAGTTTAGGTGAAACCATTGCTCACATCTTTCCAAGTGCCCCACTCCTTCCCACACAACACCCAAGACCTTCTGTGATGGGGGAATGACCTCTATATTCCCACCACGCCTTCTCTGCCTCCCTCATTTCAACAGTCTAATTGAACTACTTGCAATTTCCCAACTGTCATATTCCATCTACCCTAAGGTAACTCTGGGTCCTCCATGTGCTCTTTATACCTGTGGCGGCGCCCTTTGCTGTTACCCCTCAATCCCACACCACCTGCCCCCAAATTTTCACTTGGATAAGTAATTGCTACCTATCTCCCTGAATTCAGCATTGACATCACTTTCTTTAGGAAGTTTTTACAATACAGAGGAAACTTCTAATAGGGCTTTTAAAAATTGCTCCTAGTTTCTCCAGCTAGGTGGTGCTATAACTGGCTGAACAATGATATGGTCATAAACTTGAAATTTCTTCCAAGTATTCAAATTCTCCTTTCACCGGGAGGTTTTTTTTTTTTTTTTTTTGAAATGTGTTTACAGGGCTGCCTTTATTGGCACTGGGATCTACATTTACTGGGTCAAGCACTTCTACATCCGAAACCAGGGTACTTCATCAAATCTCATCATCACGCTGTGTGCCTCCTCCAACTGAGAACTGTAAGCCCTCCCACCCAACTCACCGTCATATGGAGAGATGACCCCAGGGAGAGTTTAGGCATCCCAGGTGTTTGAGGTAAGATTGCGATGTTGAACACACGGCTCTCTAGGTGGGCCTGGGCATCAGTGGCCCTGGACACCTGAAATACAAAGTTATCCTGGTGAGTCCCTCATCTTCTGCTGTGCAGAGCATGTTTGCACATGTGTAGTGTTGCCCTTCTCTACACCATCTCTCTTTGAATGCTGTGCTCCTGCACTGTAATTTTCATTCTGCCCTTCGTATTTTATTATTTATTTATTTTTGCAGTACTGGGTTTGAACTCAGGACCTCACACTTACTAGGCAGGTGCTCTACCATGTGTTACTTCTCCAGTCCTTTTTGCTCTGGTTATTTTGGAGATAGGATCTCACCCTTTGCCCAGGCTGATGCGAACCACATTCCTCCTATTTTAAATGTCTTGCCTTGCTGGGATGACAGGAATATATCACCACATCCAGCACTTTTTCCGATGAGATGAGATCTTGTAAACTTTTTTTGCCTGGGCTGGCTTGGAACCATACAATGCAATCCTCCTGATCTCAGTCTCTTGTGTAGTTTGGAACAGCAGGTGCATGCCACCACACCCAGCCATTGGCTGAGATGGGGTACTCACAAGCTTCCTGTTCAGATAGCCTGCAGCTGCGTCCTCCCCATTGCAGCCTCCCAAGTACTAAGATTACAGGTGTGAGCCAGGTGCCCAGCTTATTAATCATTTATTAATTATAAAAAGATACATAACCATTTTAGGTAATTCTGAAAATGCAAGAAAATAAATAAAAAATCATCTAGGATTTCACAACATAAAAGTTTGATTATTAATACAGAGGCATCCCAACGTAATCATTTTCCTGTGCAGACTTACCTAAATTTACACACAGTTGTCCATTCTAATTTTTTACTTAACACAGTACTGTGACATTTTGCTGTATCATTAACCATTTCTGATAACATAGTTTTTGAAGGCTAGATAAAGTTTTATTATGAACATATAAGATGATTCTTATTTCATTCCTTTCATCTTTATCCGCACAGATAGCTACACCCAGACACTAAATGATAAACCTTAGCCTCATGGCAGAACAAGACTAATAATATTTATAGTTAGGGTAGTAGTTCCAGAAGCAACATTTTCTTGCTTCAAAAATGCTGAAAATTGCTTTTGCTAGACAGCTTCTTGCTTCGTCCAAGACACTGAGCTGTTCCCTCAAGTCCTCCCTGTCTCTGCTGTTTGCCTGACCTCAGACTTGTCACAACAACTGTGTGACTTCCACGTTATGGGGATAGTGTACTTGAAGCTTTGAGACAGAAGGCGGGGACACCAGTGACACCCGGCAGAAAAACTGTCTTTATTTGGATCGCACCAGGTGCCTGGGGTCAAGTTTCAGAATATCCACATGTCTTCAAGGAGATTTAGCATCCCTATAAATGATATTAATGATAACAGCTATAATTCACTGATCATCAGGCATCGGATCAATACTGTACTAGCTGCTGTCTTCTTATTTCCCACAAAGTAATGTTATTATCTTTTTTTGTGTGTTTTTACAGATGAGGAAACTAAAGGTCAGAAAATTAAAGCAATGAGCCAAAGCTATAGAGCCAATAAGTGCTAGTATTAACCACCAAGTTTAATCCAAGTTGGATGCATAATTTTTTTCCTTGACCCAAATGACTCACTTTGTAGTTTTAGGAAATTAGGAAAGGGAAAAATGTGTTCTCCTACTTCTTAGTGTAAAAGAACAGACCATTGGTCAGGTAGTGAAACGCGGCATGTTACTAAGCAAATGGATCAGTCAGGCTTACCATAAAGACACTGATAATGAAATATGTTGGTATTTTTCAAACATATGCCAAGGTTGTGCCAATGTGATCCAAATTTACCAAATTTGGGCTATTTTCCTACACCTAAAATGACTGTGAATGTTTATGGTTTCTTCTCACTAGACCATCTCTATTTTAAAATGCCACTTGCACTCCATAAATCCCAAATCTTCCCTGTGAAGTAACAGATGGGATGCATTGATAGCTCATGACACCACATCAACATTAAAACAGAATAAAATCTGTGCAACTCATTATATTGCATTTCCTGCTTTAAAGAGAAAAAAACAAGGGAAGAAGAAAAAAAGAATCATTAGAATAGCATCTTTTTTTTTTTTTGGTTCAAATCCTGTAGGGATACTAAGATAAATGGGAAAAGTTGTTAACCATTTATTTTAGCACATGGCTGGAATGTCTGTGCATTTGAAATCAAAATATGAAGTAAGCCTATAAAGCAATGAGACTTTAAAAACAAACACAAACACTTTTATGTCCAGGAGAACATAATCTCAGAGTTGTTTCATACTTGCAATAAAGATGCTGTCAGTGTTTGAAATGCACTTTTTGGAATGCCTTCAGAGAGTACACAAATCACAGAATGCTGAGTTCACTGCCTCATAATTACTCCTGTCTTAACCAAAAATAATTACCACTCTTTTTCTAACAGAACTGATTCTGAATGACTTTTGGCTATTTTTCTGTATTTTTAAAGCTACAAAGCATGATACACTGTCAGCTATTGAGGAGATTGCAAAGAAGATCCCACACACTTTGAAAGCAATTTCAAACAGGAGTTCTAAACACATTTTTGTGCAAAAAGTATGAAGACTCTCCAAAACGAGCCACTTTTTAAGTAATAATGTTCAGTTGGACGTCTTAAATTCTACTGTTAGTTTTTTTAAATCAGTAACTTCTACTATCTTATTTTTTTTAATCTTATCTACTTAGTAATGAATTTGAAAAAGCAATCAAATATCATTTTAAACAGGTACCTAAAATTCCTTCCAGGGAAACTCTCCATATTGACAACATTATCTCTCTTTCAACCTCCATGAAAACAAAGGCAGAGCCATGGGTTCTAGTTTGTTGGAGTGACTTCTTTTGATTAAAATTTTTCTGACTTATTCTTTGATGACTGCTGCACTCTCCAGGTGCTCAACACAAGAAGTTAATTGGGCACAGGCCCAGAGCACTGGTCACTTAATGGACATTCGGTGTACTTAGTATAATCTTATTTTAATGGTTTCCAAATTTATCTCAACCTGCTTTCTGGAAAAGCACATGTTTTATGCAATAGAAGTTAGTCAGGCAAGGAAGATATATAAACGCCAGGCATCAGAAACAGAATGTATGATAATATTAGCAAGGGGAGCTACCATGGTTGGTTTATTCTCAACTGGATTCCTAAACTAAGGAAAAGTCTTAAACTTGGAGGTGATACTGCTTTAGCTGATCACCATGAACACATACACTTTCTCTGAGACTTCTCCAATTTCTTCTCTGTATTCCCACTTAAACACTCTTTCTCATTCATAATTCCTTATTCCTTTGTATTTCTGCCTAATTCCTTATTTCCATATTGTGCTTGCCAGGGGTTTTTCTAATTTTATCGGTCTTTTCAAAGAATTGGAATTTGTACTCATTTATCATTTCTAGCATTTTAAAATCAACCAATTCCTCTGCTAATCTTTATTAATTCTTTCTTCCTGCTCTCCTTGGGCTTTCCTTGTGGTTCTCTAGCTTCTTGAGTTAAATATTTAGTCCATTTGTTTTTGTGCTTTCCTGCTCAATAATAAGAGATGCCATCAATTTTCTTTTGAATACAATTTTGTCTGAATCATTTAAGTTTTGATAAGTTATTTCCTCCTCATCAATATTCTTAATACTTTACTGGCTTGATTTCCTTTAAAGCCTAGTAATTATTTGGAGAGACCATTTTAAATAGTCTAAGTTGTTTAAATTTTTTTGTTTATCTTTTTATTTTAAATTTCTAGCTATATTCATAAGGTCAGAGAATGTGCCTAAGTATAAACCTGTTCTTTAGTTTTTGGCAGGTCTCCTTATGGTCTAATATTTCATCCATTTTTATACATGGATATAACAAACCCCTAGGTAGTGTATACTGTTTGTCAGGCAGTAGTCTAAATGCTTTATAAGTGCTAATTCCTCATCTATTTCACAGGTGAGGAAACTAAAGCGCAAGCATATTGCCAAGTAATTTGTCTAAAGTTGTGTATCTCACAAGTGGCAGAACTAATACCCAAGCTACTGAGCTTGGCTGTTGTCCATAATCTTACCATAAGATGGTGAATGGTCCCAGCACATTCAAAATTGGTTTTCTCCATGTGGTATTTTTAAAGAATTTTTTCCTGAACACACTGGCCATTATTTAATATAAGCCTATTTGTTGTGGATGACTCTACACATGGAGACATTTGAATGGACAGATTAAAAACACTCTCTCTTAACGCTATTAATTGCAAGTTTCCCCCCTCCCCCACCCAACAGGCCATTGCAGAAAATGGCCTACATCCTTCATGAATAAGGGTGA
Source organism: Castor canadensis (assembly GCF_047511655.1). NCBI lineage: Eukaryota > Metazoa > Chordata > Mammalia > Rodentia > Castoridae > Castor > Castor canadensis. The sequence continues at coordinate 90,308,677 of NC_133394.1, forward strand.
TAGCTTGCATCAGACTCAGAGAGGTCAGGAAGTAGAGGGCACCTGGAAGCGGAAGGAGTCACTCTGGGTTGGGGCTCCCGAGTGCCTGTACCACACGATGCCTTCGTTGATGTCTTGCTGGGTGAAGGTGCTGGTGGGGGTCACCATCCTCCCATCAGGCAGGTGCTGCCCTTCGTCGGCAGGACTGTCTGCAGGCATCTTCATCAAAAGGACCACCTCCCCTAGGGAACCACAAGCCACACAGTTAGGAAGGCTGAATCCACCTTTACACACAGAATTCTCAGTCTTTCAGCTGATAGAACCAAATGTCATTCAAGGGTGATTTATGTATAAAATTGCTGACTTGTATATCTGTTAAAATTATATAAGGAGACTCAAAGAGTAGTGTAGGCTGTAAACAGACACCTAAATACTGGGCACTGAATAGATTCATTTCCACACAGCTTTCTACATAACAGAAAATGCTTTCTAATGTTTAGGTATAAACACAACAAAAAATTAGAAAAATTCAGTAAAAGCTATTCTTGAGAGAGTTCTGCCAGATGAAAATATTACTCGCTAACACTACAAACATTTGGCAGGTGCTAACACTACTTTGTGTGATGATTGAAGCCCAACTCCACCACTCCCAACTGTATGAGCTTACTAACACTGCAAAAGCTTCTATTCTTCATGGTTAAAGTGAAAATAATACAGTGTGAGCAACCCTAATCTGAAAACCCAAAATCCTCCAAGAGCCAAACCTGTTTCAGTACCAACATGATGCTACAGTGGAAAATCCACATTGGATGGACCGCATGTGATTGGATATAGCCAGAATGCAGGCACATCAAAAATAATATATAAAATTTCTTTTAGGTTATGTGTATAAAGTATATATGAAACATAAACAAATTTCACATTTATACGCGGGTCTCACTCCCAAGATATCTCATTATGTATTCACAGATATTTCAAAAGCCACAAAAAAATCTGAAATCTGAAACTCTTCCAGTCTCAAACATTTTGGATAAGGGATACTTAACCTGTAGTACAAAGATTATTGGTCTTCCTTACTGCTCTTTCTATTTAATCCTCCAAATGATGTTATTATTTATCATCTCCTTTGTACAAATGAAGTTCTTTAGACTCTGAGGAGTTCAGAAACTTGCTGGAGGTCACACAATGAAAAGTAGATAAGTGGAGATTTGAAGCTGAAGCTCATATTCTAAGCCATGAAGCTTTGGTACCAATAAGCATTATTTTTCTGGTACATGTATCAGTGTTCACCCTGCTAAATAACTGATTATGTTTTCTTCTCCTCCAGTCTCTCTATTTTATTTGAACTGAAGTAAGGAAATATCACCAGTCTGTTTTTACTGCTTATTCTTCACTGAACCTACTATCATCTTAAGTAAGTTCACAAATACAGAGGTGTTAGAGAAACAATTAAAATTTCACAAGAAGAATATGCCTTCCAGAAGACCAAATTGAAAAAGGGGTGAACTGCTTAAAACAAGCTGTCTTCTTCTGCATCTAAGCATGAAATGGAGAGAGAGAGAGAGAGAGAGAGAGAGAGAGAGAGAGAGAGAGAGAATATGAGAATATAAGAGGGAGAGGAGGGAAGAATAGACTTGTCTGTTCCTCTGTATTTAAAATGAACTGTAGGATACTCAGCTCTGAATGCACTAGATATATTGGGTAATTGACAGCATGTTTTTTTCTCAAGATTGATAGCACATTTTGATTTCCCTAGAGAAATTTGTTTTCTTACTCAAAGTAAACACTTATTCTCATATTTATATGGACTAAATGCAAGTTAAAATGAGCATAACATTCTGGACAGTAATGAAGTACTGAAATAAGAGGAAAACATCAGGACTCTGCTTTATAAAATCATGTGAACAATCAACTCCTTATGGTTTTCTTTCTTGTATGATTTTTCACTTGTCCCCAAGTCAAAAATTCCATTACCAATCTCTCCCAGTTCAAATTCTGCTCATAAGATGCTGTTAGTAGACATGGCTTCCCAGGATGTGTGCTGTTTATAAGTGTGAGTACAGCTGCGAAATATGGTGGAAGGAGATTGGCACACAGAAATATGAATAGGACAGAAAACAGTCAACTGCTGATTTCTTAGACATTTTGCTTTACAATAGAAAAACAAAGCAGAATTTTCCTAACAAAATGAAAGAAGTAAATCTATTTTTCATGTTGAAATCATTTCTATGCTATATAGATTAACAGGTGTCATAGGATAGTGGTTACCTCCATCCATTTCAACTCAATAAATAGTGTTTGAGTACACATTGGGTGTTATTTACTATGCTAGGCCCTTCAGGAATATGTGAATGGGGGATTATCAAAGATAAGTCAGGTGCAATTTCTACCCTGAATATCAGTCCCAGAGGGAACTGGGAGCCAGTGGGAGATTCTCAGCAGGTGAATGGTATGACCTAACTTAGAACACATAATGATATATGTGATCAGAATATAGAATGTCTATATAGCTTAAATGTCACGTTAATGAGACTGGAATTTATTCTATAAAAATGGTAACAACAATAAGTAACATTTATCCAGGCAGTCTGACAAATTATGAGGATAGTACAAAATCCAGAGTAGAGATGGAGACCTGAATGAAGGCAACAGAGATAAGACTGGAAATAAATAAACAGACACAAGTCACTGAGAAAACAGGAGCAATGCAACTTGACAAGTGTGGCTGTGAAGGATAAGAGAGAAGGGAGACAAAGAAAATCACCTCTTAGGGTGGTGACTGGATGCCATGGATGGGCATGATATAGAGGATGGACAGGGTGGAGGGAGGATGAAAGATGAAGAGTTCAATGCGGTATATGTCAAATATAAGAGCCATGAGCAGAGAAAAAGAAATACCAAGTATTTTGTGCAATACACCATGGAGCGATGACAGATAACATTTTGGGCAGTTCCTCACCTTTGCTTTTATTGTAATATAGTTACAAGGAAATGACACTTTATATATATGAAATTCCAGGTTTAAAAAACAGAAAATCATCTCTACTTGAGATTTTCTTTTCATTGAAGTTTATATTTCAACCAAGAATTCTGAAGAGAAAAAAATCATTACTTTTTAAGAACTAGAATCTCAATGAATTATGTTGAGATTGAGAGCATTTTGGGGTTTTTTTTTTTTGGTGGTACTGGGGTTTGAATTCAGAGCTTCACACTTGCTAGGCAGGAGCTCTACCACTGGAGCCACTCCACCAGTCCTAAGAGAGTGTTTTTATTAATACTTTATTGCTATGATAAATAACTTGAAATTGACAGTGAGTTAGATTAAATCAGATTCTCCCACAGATGATGCTCAAAGTACTTCATTTCATTCACTTGCAAACCTGGGAAGGAGATAAGGGTACAAGTATTTATCAACCTGTCTAAACTTACATTTGAAAACAGTGGAGAGCCTGGCAGTGGTTAAATTTAGGTCTTTTAGGCACATACTATGCAAGTAATTTATATTTTGCTCCATTCCAAGGTCAGTTTGTCACAAAAAGCCTAAAGCCCAACTTGAACATTCTTAAAGTGATGAGGAGTTCAAGGTAGCCAGGAGCCAGGGAGGTAAGGAGTCCACAGAAGCATCTCACTGGGGTTGATGGATGTAAGTAGATTTGTGTTAAGTGGGTGTCTAGTTCCCACCACTTTTCCACTCTTGAATGGTTCCCTAGGGTAATGTGATTTGATTATTACTAATAGGAAGATCTGGAAACACAGAGATTAAGTTCATGGGAAGAAGTTAATTAAGAGCTATAGTAGGAAAGAGTCACAGTAAAGCTTACATGGCCTTTATTAAGCTGAAATGGCAAACTTTTATCTGCTTAAAAACATTGAATTCACTATTGTCCTGTTAAATACTTAATCAAATCTGGGATGTTTCTATGGACTCGGGGGCTTAATTTTTGTTTCTCAATAGTCAAAATAAAGTTAGGAATTTAATCACAAGAGTTATGGGTTTTTCAGAGATGAAAAGGACTTATAAGTTATTTAGCTTACAAGCAGTAGTTGAAAGTAGGATGAGAACAGGATATTTATTAATTACAATGGGAAAATAGTAACATTGCAGGGGAGAAATCTGGCAGATATTACTTTAACCAAGTGATGAAAGTTAATATCACCAGTAAGACAGTGACACCCTGGATATGATGTGCTGAAAGTAGGAAAAGCATAACCTAAATCTAGTAATGAGAAACCATTGGACAAACCCAAATTGAGCACTGTCCTACAAATATCTGATCAGTGCTCTTCAAAAGTGTCAAGGTCATGAAAGATAAAACCAGAGGAACTGTGAGACATTGGAGGAAACCAAGGAGGCACAACAATTGCATGCAGCCCAGGATTCCAGATTGGGTCAGAAAAATGGCAGTAGTGGGAGGACTACTACTGAATAAGGCTATGGGTTAATTAATGGTATTGAGTCAATGTCAATTTCCTAGTTTCAAAAATTGCTCTATAGTTATGTATGATATTAACATTAGAAGACTGGTAAAGGGTATTCAAGAACTCATCATACTGTTTTTATAACTTTTCAGTAAATCTAAATTTGTTTTAAAATAAAAAGCTAAAAAAAAAGTCCTGACCTAATTTCTGAAAGAAACCTATGGCCCAGGGGGGTATACTTGCCTTCTCAAGGTTACACAGTTTAATAAATGACATCTTTAGTAGACCATTTTATAATTATAGTATTAATTATTATTTTTTTTTAGTCTTTTCTTTTTTGGTGCTGGGATCGAACCCAGGGCCTCATGCAAGTATCAATTCTTGATTAGGCTATTCTAAGTAAAACCCTACCACTTGAGCCACACCCCATCCCAGATTAGCTTTCTGATTTTTTTTTTTTTTTTGGACATTGGAATTATTTTTAAATAGACTAAAGTTAACTTTTTCTGCACTACAGAAAAATACATAATTTTTCAAATGTGGCAGCCCAGAGGAAAAACAGATTACTCTTTCTTTGCTATTTAATGTGCCAAGTGAACTTTCACTTTTAATGACTATCATTTCAATGGTTAGATAATCAGTTTAAGTGTTTAAAAAAATTTACCTAACCAGATGAGGTGGTATGTACCTGAAGTCCCAGCATTTGGGAACCTGAGGTGGAGGGATCACTTGAGCCCAGGAATTCAAGATCAGCATGCGGCAGCAAAAAGAGTGTGACCCTGCCTCAAAAATTAAATTTAAAAAAAATCACACAAAAACCCTTCCTGGTCCTTTATCTTTATAGCATTTTGTTACACAGACTCAATTCTTTCTTTTATATCTTTAAATCATTTCAAATACACTTACAGTGTTTACATAAACACTCATAGTGTGTATAAGATTGTTCCTTTATTTGAAATTCTTGGATTTTAATCCTGTTTGTTTTGGTCATGGTAAATAGATTGTTTCTTCCTGTGTTCTGTGGCTTTAAAATCTGTGCTAATGGTCAGTGGCTTTATCTGGGAGAGTCCTGTGTGGCCTGGTTGAGGGTGGGCCTCCTACAGAAGTTTCTGTAAGCAATACAAGAAGTATCATTGGCCCAAGACTGATTTTCATATCAGATCTAATTTATGAGTATCTTGGACAAACCATGTGATGTTACTTATCCTTCAATCTGCAGGATAAATAGGCTTGAAGTTCCAAATTCACAACAGGCTTTTTTGTTCTACTCTCAAGCCTAAGAAAGACAGGCAGGTTTCCTTGCCATTTGTGCTGGTGAGGTTCTTACTTCCTATTCTGTCACTCTGGTGAAGGAATGTCCTTCCTGAGTCCTAGTTTTAGGTAGAACTTACTTCCAACTCCCTGCCTGTGCACAGGTCTGAAATCCTAGCCCCCACCACCCTTCTCGGGAAAGCTGTGCCGTTAGCTCATGCACAGGTGGCCTTTGTTGCTGGCACCTAGAGATTTCCGTCTACTCTTAGGAGGTCAGCTATGAACACCTTGTAATTGCTGCTGTATTTTATCCAGCATTTCTAGGTGATGACAATGGGAAATTTCTCAAGTTGTTGTATTTAATATCTTCTTGGAAGAAGTAACAATGGAGAGCATTAAAAAATGCTTCTGTGTAATTTTTTTTAAAGCCTTATCAAGAAATCTGGAGATGGTCTAAGAAGGATAGAGGAAAAGTTTGAGAGCCTGGTCTTTGGTTTATCCCACTTCCCTCACATGCAAAATTATTTAAAAACTTAAATTAAGTGTTAGGTGTTATATATAAATATATACATTATACATGTTTATAAAATTTAGAATAATACCTACAAAGGTATACAGTATGATAACTATTATGATTATTCTTGTTTTTAAAGAGAGATGTAAGGCTGGGTGAATCCCAGATATTCGGGAAGCAGAGGCAGGAGGACTGTGAGTTTGAGGCCAGACTAGGCAGTTAGTGAGACCCTGTCTCTAAAACAAAATAAAAACAAAAGATCTGGTGGGGGGTAGTAGAGCACTTTGAGAGAGAGACTGAGAGAGAGAGAAAGAGAGAAAGAGGGAGAAGTATTAGAAAGTTAAGTTTACTTGAATTGCAAATTCGCCCATGGCATTGCACAAAAGCAAGTCTTAGACCACTGAATGCAAAGATAAAGTCATACCAAAGAAAAAACATTACCAAATTGGGGGTGGTCCTGTGTAATCTTGTAGATGATATCTTCAGCTCTGGCACCTGGAGCTTCTGCCTGTAAGATTCTATTGGTAATCTGCAGCATCCCTCCTTCAGGAACCCACACCACTGAGTTAGCCACGAGCCGAAGAGCTCCATCATTCTAGAATAAGGAAAAGTACAGAACTGGGTACAAGCAGAAAAAGAAAACACAGATCCTTAAAAACATAAATTATCAAGTTGGGCATGGTTGGCGATGCACACCTGTAATCCCAGCACTTGTGAGGCTGAGGCAGGATGATGATGAGTATGAGGCCAGCCTGGCATTCCCTAAACTCTTGTTACAAAAAAGAAAAGTGTGTGTGTGTGTGTGTGTGTGTGTGTGTAAGTTATCAGGTCCTACTGTTGCTAAAGATCATCTAATAAGAAAGATTCATTGCCTAGAGTCACACTGTGAGCACGTGTATATATTTTGTGTGTGTGTATATATATATATATATATATATATATATATATTTGCATGTGCACATCTTTTTTTCTTGTCATCAACAAGCAACATGTCAGTGAGGAAGACTACGCCTCTCCATTTCTTTCTTTTATTTGTCTATCTACTTCCTCTGTCCATTGTCCACCATATTTAAAAATTATTCTTTAAGCACCTATTATCTGCTTCTCCTTCTCAGGAGAACTGAAATATACAAGGACGTCTGAGGCAGGGCTTCAACTTGTGACCTTTTTTTCTAGTGAGAGAGGCACTCACATAATTAGGATGCTTTACAAGTCATGCTCCTAAGAAGCCTGAACAAGGAGCTGTGGGAAAATAATGGAAGGAGGTCTTGGGAAGATTTTTCTAAAGAAATATTTGATTTTTGAATAACAAAAATGGGCTTTCTGTGGAGAGAAGTGGTGAAACAAATTCTAGGCAGAGGGATTAACTTAAGCAAAGGCAAAGATGGGAGAAAGACACTGTGTGTCTATATTAATAGAATATTTGTTTGGTGCCAGTAGAATACAGGAAAAGTGAATAAAAAGTGACACCATCTTAAAGAAAGCTAGGAAAAAGTCTCAATTTATCTTACAGCTGGAAAGAACACAGGAATGAAGGAACTGGGATGGTCAGACTGGCGGGCTGATCAGTCTGCTTTAAAAAGACAGACTCCAAGGGCGAGGTGGAGGCGACTTAGCATTGGGATGAACCTGGAGCTGTGGAAACATATAACAAGTTATTGCAGTGGCTCAGGGGACAGAAGATGAAGGTCTATTCAAGTGGGAATGAATCGTCAGAAGCAGATTCTAGAACACCACAGAAGCAGAACTGATGGGCCGGGTGGCTGATGGAAAGTGAAGCAACAAAGTTAGAAGTAGCTTTTTCTCTCCCGAGAAAGCAACCATTTTAATTGCTAAAGCTAATGTCATTAAATGCTGCCATTCCTGATTTACAAGGTATCTACCCTCTTCCTAAGCCTCATAATTGATATTTTCTAGAGAATGAGATTAGCAAGGCTGCCAGTGTTCAGTTTTCATACTTCAAAAACTATTGAATCTGGTATTTTAAAATAGGGCACTTCGGAAGGGATGGTTCTCTAAATTACTGTTATTACTTTCAAATACTCCAATACACAACAGAGCAAACAGCACTCTCACAAGGAGAATTTTCAGAAGAGAAGACAACTATTCATTTGCAGTCACTGGCACTTGAGTATTTCACCTCTCAGAAGGCAGTCATGGTTAGTTTAATCACACATACCAGGAAACTGAGTCAAACGTACCCAGGACAAAAGTGGCAAAGTCACCTTCTGTCCTGATTGCTGTGCAAGGGCAAAATCCTAGAGAATTTTCTCCTTTCACAATGGATATAGCATATTATTTACTAAAACATCAGAGTATGCCAGAAATTCTGTATATACAGAATTTTGGCAGAAAAGGCTCTAACTCCAACCAAGTTCGATATATCGTGAAACACTTGGGCCCAGGTTTCTTAACTGCTAAAAATCTAATAGCAGCAGCCTCATCAACTTTGATTTTCATTGTAGAGATCAATTACATACTAATAACCACATTTACTGGACTAAAAGGCAACATAGCTTTTTATATTCCAAACAAGTTAAGCACTATGGCCTCAGTGTACATCCTCAGATGGCTCTCCACAGCATCTTTATCTTACCTATACTTTTAGCAGTACAGTTCTCTGTAACTCCTGTGTGACTGTAACTATTTAGGAGGCAATACAACTTGCAACTTAGTGCCTAGAGAACAGCAGTATTTGGAAGCGAACTAAAATATACAGAATTTTAGGCTATATCCCAGATCTTCTGAATCAAAATCTGCGCCCAGGAGATGTGCAGTCAGGCCAAAGTATAAGAAATATGACCAGGGGTAGAGATTACATTGTTCTAGAGTGACTTTCCTGAAAGTCCACAGGTGGGTCTTTTTGAATATTAGAATATATATATACAGCACCATATATATTCTTAAGGACTGAATTCAGTACTTAAAGAAAAAATTGATAACTACTAAGGACAAGAAGTATAATTCATGGATGTCAACAAGATGGCAGAATAGGAGGTTCCAACCCCTTGGCCTCCACAGAAAGCCTGATTTTATCAACCACCACAGATGACAGTGCCTTCAGGGGAGGCCAAGAGTTCAACTGAAAGGTTCTAGCACCTTAGTGAAGAAAAAAAAAGTCCAAAAGTAGATGTGCTGGAGAGGGTAAGAAGAAAAGTTTCATTTTACCCATATCACCCTCATACAAGAGAATGCAGCTAGAGGTCTTTGAGCCTGTGATTTCTTCCACAGGGGAAATGAGAGCAAGGCGAGCACCCAGATTCTTCAGCCTTGTGGGACAGTTCCCAAGATACCTACCATGTCTCTCCCCATACATAATGTCAAGGAGATTGGCTTGACTAGATATTCTGGCAACTTAGTAGGAACAGGGGAAACAGAGAGGAGTTCATAGTAACAACCTTTCAGAGCTCAACAAACAGGTGAAAATCCTACTGACCAGCTCATGAACTCCACCAAGAGCCCTGTCCATGAACCTGATAAGATGCTCCAATTATAGTCTCCCCAACTCATCAGAAAGCACACCCAACACTCCACGTATGCCCCTTCCATGGCCAGGGCCATGGTCTATGCTCCCTCCATAGACAATGCAATGCAGGCCTCTGCAGAGAGTCCATGTGACCTCCAGACAGCACACAGATGTCAAATCACCTTGAACAGGTCAAGGCACTGACATAAGGAAAATAAATGAGCTTTTATTTCAGATTTCAGAAGGTCAATGAAAATCCTAAGACTATCCCTAAAGAGAAAACAAAAAGAGTAGAGTAGGCATATCAAGAGAAATAGTCTGCAAGAGCTTCAAAATCCTAAGCTGAACTGAGTGATGATGGTCTTTCTCTTCTGAAGCCAGGAAATAAAGACTGAAGGAAGTCACTGGTTACTCAAATGCAAGGCTTCTGGGACACAGAAAAAAAAAAAAATCAAGGAAACAAGATGTCACCCTAGCAAGAAAATAAAGCCACAGTGGCTGGCCCTAAAGAAACAGAGATCTATGCACTACATGACAAGGCACGCAAAAAAAAAGAAATCTTGAAAAGTACAATGAGTGACAAGAGAACACAGACAGAAAACTAAACAAAAATCAGGAAAGTAAAATGAAAAGTTCAACAAACAGAAGCCATAAAAAAGAACCTAACAGAAATTCTGGAACTGAAGAATAAAATGAATGAGGTAAAAATATTCAAGAGCGCTTCAATAGCAGACTCCATTAAGAGAAAAAAGAATCAGTAAGCTTGAAGAAATATCATTTGAGAAAAAGAGCAGAGAAGGAGTAAAGGACAAAAAGTTTATTTAAGAAATAGTAATATGATAAAATACCTTATATTTATGCATGACAAGTCATAATAAAACACATTATTTTGCATAATTAATATATGCTAATAAAAAGAAATTAAGCTGAAAAGAAAAAAATGACAAAAAACCTTTCCGAATCTGAGGAGGGAAATGAATGTGTAGATCAAGGAAATCTAAACAAACTGAACCTAAGGAAGTCTTCACCAAGACACATAATAGTCAAATTTTCAAAAGTCAATGACAAAAAGAGAACTTTGAATGTGGGAACAGAAAAGCAACCCATCACATACAAGAGAAAACCCTCAGAGGATTTCTCAGCAGAAGCTCTGTAGGCCAGGACAGTGGAATGATTTGGTCAAAGTGCTTAAAGAACAATAATAATTTATTGACAAAGTTGCCATTCATAAATGAAGGTGAGGTAAAGACTTTCCTAAACAAAAGCCAATAGAGTTCATCGCAACTAGGTCTGTCTCATAAGAAATACTAGAGTTCTTCAAGTTCAATGAAAGAATGTGAATTAGCAACATGAAAACACCTGAAAGTTAAAAAAGTCACTGTTCAAGGAAAGTCCAGTTGGCCTTCTGTATCCATGGTTCCACACCCATAGATTCAACCAATTGTAGATTGAAAACATTCAGACAAAAATGTCATCTTTACTGAAGACATATAGACTTTTTTCTTGTCATTATTCCCCATGCAATACCAATACCATATAACTATTATATACATGGCATTTACATTACATTCAGTATTATGAAGGCTCTAGTATAAATGTTAAAAGCAAAAAAGTATTAAAGTTAACTACAGCTATAGAAATTTGTTGGTGGATTCATGACATAAAGATATATATATTGTGACACCAATAACTTAAAATGGTGAGGGGCTGGGAGAAGTAAAAGTGGAGAGTCTTGTGTATGATTGAAGGTAAGTTGTTAATCTGCTTGGACTATTAGAACTAGAGGATGTTTTGTGTAAGTCCCAGGGTAGTCACAAAGAAAAATCTGCAGTAGATATAGAAAGATAAAGAGAAAGGAATCAATGCATAAAAAATTCAACAAATCACAAGGAAACACAATATTGTTCAACCTTTAAAAAGGAAGGAAATCCTTCATTTGTCACAACATGGATCTGGAGGATAGTTGGCTAAGTAAAATAAGCCAGACACCAAAAGACAAAAACTGTAATATCTCACTTATATGTGGGATCTAGTCATAGAAACAGAGTAGAATGATAGGAAAGGGTAGAAATGGAGAGATAATAGTCAAATAATAAAAAGTTTCAGTTCATAGCAAGATAAGCTATGGAAATCTATACAGCACAGTGTCTATTGCTACCAGTACTGCTAAGAAGAAGGATCTCATGTTACGTGTTCTTACCATAAAGATAAATAATAATATTAAGGGATCAGGAAGAAACTTTGGGTGTCTGTAATGGTCTTATAAGTGATTATCTCCAAACACATTGTGTTGTCTACATTAAATATGTAGACCTTTTCTTCCTTTTTTATTTCGTGAAAAATGTGTACTTAGAATTAGTCAGGTGAACTCAGATGACTTGATTTTTTTGGGTGGTGGGAAATATCTTAGGGCCTTGTGCTTGCTAGGTAGGCACTCTGTGGCCACTCCGCCAGCACACGTCATTCCAATTGTGTTGGCAATACTCAAGACATCACAATCAGGAGCCAGCAGAACATATGACACTTCAATCCATCAGGCCTGATTGGGGTATTGACCTTAGCCACCTGTGTCATGGTGCTCTTTGCAGCCCATTTGATATGGTGCTTGTTGGAAAACATGGAATGCTTCATGAGTTTGCATGTCATATTGTGCAGAGGCCACAAGAAGTTTCTCTGTATCATTTCCATTTTAGTATATGTGCTGCCTGAGTGAGCACTAGAGCTTTTTACTTTTTACTAAATAAAGTAGTTTCAAAAAGCAGTATAAATCTTCCCATTTATCATGATTAAGTGATAGTTGCTTTTATTGTTTTCTTTTGGGAGAGGGTAGGGGAATATTGAAGAAGAGATGGATAGAAGTATATACACCATCTTTTCTAGAGCTAATATGTTTTTTTAAAATTGAACCTAATTTCCACTAGTTCTGACAATTTAGAATTACTTTATTTCCTTAAAGTTTTTTTTCTCTGCACATTGGTCCATATATCCCTGTCATCTCCAGATGAGAGCAATATTACCAGTTGAACAATACCCTGTACAGTGGAGTTTTATATGTTCTCCAGAGTACATTAGCCAGAATGAAATCCCAACAAGTAAAATTGAGGGCATGATTATAACAACACTTTAAGTTAAATAATTCTTCTAATTCATTTCATAGAACAATAGTCACATAGAAATGTTGGTAATAAAGTTTAGCTATTATCTTACATATTGCATTACAAGTGAAAATATTAATGTTGGGAACCACAAGTAAGAGCACACACCCTCCATCCTTTAAAGGAAAAAGCTCATAAAATAAAACTCTTCCCCTAAATTAAAGATCAGGTCATAAATGATGAAACTTTAGCTCAAATGACAGCACAGCCCAACCCTAGGCCAAACTACTCAAGACAGAAGTTTTTAAAGCTTCACTATTTAAAAAATGAATACAGGAAGAATTCCAAGATGGCGGCTAGAGGGAGGAAGCAGAAAGCGAGCCTCCTATAGTGAAATCGTGGAGAGACGCTGGAGACACACTTTGCAGGCATAATCACTGAGAAAAGGCATAACTTTGACCCCTCCACATCTCCAGCCGGCGCAGAGAATCTCCACTCCACGTTAAACCGAGAACCGAGGAGGCCCCCGGGCCGCCAGTGGCCGGCGCCCATACGGCCTGGGAAGACGCGGACCAGGTGAGCTTCCCGGTACCGCGGTTCCCCCACAGACAAGCCTGGGCCAGAGCAGCATAGCCCCCTGGACAGACTGACCTCCACCCGGGAAAAAAAGAGAAACTGAGTACTAAGCAATAAGAACAGTTAAGACACGCTGGAAAGAGGGTGGGGCGCCCTGAGCGCTGAAGATTGGGGGAAGGGAACCCTTCCCGGGACTGTAAATAAACGAGCCGGGCGGGCGGAGAGGCTCTGGCGGGAGCGGGGCACGCCAGCAACCAGGAGCAGGGACGCTTGTGAGAGGAGGGAAGACCCACTTCCCACGTGAACTGTAAATAAACACGCAGGCCTGACAAAGCGGGGCAGTGGCACCTTTCCCAGTGCCAGGTGAGTGCTAGCTCACCCCAGAGATCTGCATAAATAACACCGCCAGCTACAGGCTGAGAGCAGCAGGCAGGCAAGCCACAGTTGCAGATACCACTCTCAGAACTGCCTCCAGACGCTTTTTTTTCTTTTTCTCCCTACCTTTGATGAGAGAACAACCGAATTACACCTGCAAGCCGAAAAACTTACTGAAACTGTATTGCATTTGAACTGGGGACACTTGGTGGGGCTTTTTTTTTTTTTTTATCTTCTGTGTGTGTGTGAGTGTAGTTTTGTTCTACTTTATGCATCCCCTTTGATGAGACAACTACAGAACAACATCTGAGGCACGAACTCCAGGACTGGAGATTGAGACGGACATCCAAATTATTAAGACTGAAATTGCATTGCATATAAACTTGGAAGTTTTTTGGGTTTTTTTTTTTTTTTAATTTTCTACTTTCCATTTTATTTTAATTCATTTTTATATATAGATATTACTTTCATATACTTATTTTTTACTTTTTTTATCTTTGATTTTCAATCCTCTGTCTCTCTATTGTCTGTTCAGCTTACTGTCGATTAGCACACTAACACTCCCTGTTTATACCTTTGAAACTCTCTTGTCTGATACCTTGTTCTGCCTTCTCCCTCTTGTCTGTATATTTGTTTTCCCCTTTTCTTTAACTTCTTGCTTTCCATCTCAGCTCACTCTTCCATTCTCAATATTACCATTGTTATTATTACAAGCTAGAAAATACTTAATTACACACAGTACAGGGACAGTAACAACACCAAGGACAATGACAGGAAGACAGAAAAAACAAGGAAACCAGTTTCCCCACAACAAAAAATTAGTACAGGAACCAGAGGGGAATGAAGAGAACAAAACTCAGATACAGACTCCAACAACATGAAGATAAACTATGCCAAAGGACCCAATGAAGCCCACAAGAATAATTTAAAAGAAGACATACTACAAGTACTCAATGAGAATTTTATAGAGATGATACTGGATAGGGTCAACCAAAATGTACAGGAGACACTCAAGAAATTCCAAGACAATAAAAATAGAGAATTTGAAAAAGCAAAAGAACAAATAAAGGAAACCATAGAAGCACTGTATAAACACCAAAGTGAAAGAGAGAACACAATGAATAAATGGATAAATGAACTCAGGACAAAAATAGACAACAATAAAGAAGAAAACAGCCAGGATATGGAAAACCTCAGAAAAAAGAACGAAACAGAACTGCAAAACAAAACAGAAGGCCAATCCAGCAGAATAGAACAAACAGAAGACAGAATCTCAGAACTTGAAGATGAAATGGTAATTAAAGGAAAAACTGAAGAACTATTAATTAAACAACTCAAGACCTGTGAAAAGAAAATGCAAGAACTCACTGACTCCATCAAAAGACCAAACTTGAGAATCATGGGCATCGAAGAAGGAGAAGAGGTGCAAGCGAAGGGAATGCGTAATATATTCAACAAAATAATAACGGAAAATTTCCCAAATCTAGAGAAAGATATTCCCATACAAATGCAAGAGGCCTCCAGGACACCAAACAGACCAGATCAAAATAGAACTACTCCACGACATATCATCATTAAAACAACAAGTTCAGAAACTAAGGAAAGAATATTGAAGGCTGTAAGAGAGAAAAAACAAGTAACATACAAAGGTAAACCCATCAAAATCACAGCAGACTTCTCAACAGAAACATTAAAAGCAAGAAGAGCGTGGGGTGAGATCTTCCGGGCACTGAATGAAAATAACTTCAACCCCAGGATACTCTACCCAGCAAAGCTATCATTCAAAATAGATGGAGCAATAAAAGTCTTCCATGATAAGCAGAAACTAAAACAATAGGTGACCACAAAGCCACCATTACAAAAGATTCTGCAAGGGATCCTGCACACAGAAAGTGACACCCAACTTAACCATGAAAAGGCAGGCAGCACCAAACCACAGGATAAGAAAAAGCAAGACAGTAGAGAGTAACATCAAGTTAGGTACACACAATCAAACCTTCAAACAACTAAGATAACTAAATGGCAGGAATCACCACATACCTATCAGTACTAACACTTAATGTTAATGGACTTAATTCACCCATCAAAAGACACCGTTTGACAAAATGGATTAAAAAAGAAGATCCAACAATTTGTTGCTTACAGGAGACTCATCTCACTGACAGAAATAAGCATATGCTTAGGATGAAAGGCTGGAAGAAGATTTACCAAGCCAATGGCCCCCGAAAACAAGCAGGAGTAGCAATACTTATCTCTGACAAAGTAGACTTCAAACCTACATTGATCAAACGAGATAAAGAAGGACATTCCATACTAATAAAAGGGGAAATAGACCAAAAGGAAATAATAATCATCAATCTGTACGCACCCAATGTCAACGCACCCAATTTCATCAAACATACCCTGAAAGACCTAAAAGCATATATAAACGCCAACACAGTGGTTGTGGGAGACTTTAACACTCCATTATCATCAATAGATAGGTCATCCAAACAAAAACTCAATAAAGAAATCCAAGATCTAAAATATGCAGTAGATCAAGTGGACCTAGTAGATGTCTACAGAACATTTCATCCAACCTCTATACAATATACATTCTTCTCAGCAGCCCATGGAACCTTCTCCAAAATAGATCATATCCTAGGGCACAAAGCAAGCCTCAGCAAATATAAGAAAATAGAAATAATACCGTGCATACTATCTGACCACAATGCAGTAAAAGTAGAACTCAACAACAAAAGTAAAGACAAAAAACATGCAAACAGCTGGAAACTAAATAACTCATTACTTAATGAAGAATGGATCATCGATGCAATAAAAGAGGAAATTAAAATGTTCCTGGAAGTCAATGAAAATGAAAACACAACCTACCGGAACCTATGGGACACAGCTAAGGCAGTCTTGAGAGGAAAGTTTATAGCCATGAGTGCATATATTAAAAAGATTGAAAGATCCCAAATCAATGACCTAATGATACATCTCAAACTCCTAGAAAAACAAGAACAAGCAAATCCCAAAACAAATAGAAGGAGAGAAATAATAAAAATAAGAGCTGAAATCAACGAAATAGAAACCAAAAAAACCATACAAAGAATTAATGAAACAAAAAGTTGGTTCTTTGAAAAAATAAACAAGATCGATAGACCCCTGGCAAACCTGACTAAAATGAGGAGAGAAAAAACCCAAATTAGTAGAATTAGGAATGCAAAAGGGGAGATAACAACAAACACCATGGAAGTCCAGGAAATCATCAGAGACTACTTTGAGAACCTATATTCAAATACATTTGAAAATCTAAAAGAAATGGACAGATTTCTAGATACATATGATCATCCAAAACTGAACCAAGAGGAAATTAATCACCTGAACAGACCTATAACACAAAATGAAATTGAAGCAGCAATCAAGAGTCTCCCCAAAAAGAAAAGTCCAGGACCTGATGGATTCTCTGCTGAATTCTAGAAGACCTTTAAAGAAGAACTGATACCAACCCTCCTTAAACTGTTCCATGAAATAGAAAGGGAAGGAAAACTGCCAAACACATTTTATGAAGCCAGTATTACACTTATCCCAAAACCAGGCAAAGACACCTCCAAAAAGGAGAACTATAGGCCAATCTCCTTAATGAACATTAATGCAAAAATCCTCAACAAAATAATGGCAAATCGAATTCAGCAACACATCAAAAAGATTATTCACCACGACCAGGTAGGCTTCATCCCAGGGATGCAGGGGTGGTTCAACATACGAAAATCAATAAACGTAATAAACCACATTAACAGAAGCAAAGACAAAAACCACTTGATCATCTCAATAGATGCAGAAAAAGCCTTTGATAAGATCCAACATCATTTCATGATAAAAGCTCTAAGAAAACTAGGAATAGAAGGAAAGTTCCTCAACATTATAAAAGCTATATATGACAAACCTACAGCCAGCATTATACTTAACGGAGAAAAATTAAAACCATTCCCTCTAAAATCAGGAACCAGACAAGGATGCCCACTATCTCCACTCCTATTCAACATAGTACTGGAATTCCTAGCCAGAGCAATTAGGCAAGAAGAAGGAATAAAAGGAATACAAATAGGTAAAGAAACTGTCAAAATATCCCTATTTGCAGACGACATGATCCTATACCTTAAAGACCCAAAAAACTCTACTCAGAAGCTTCTAGACATCATCAATAGCTATAGCAAGGTAGCAGGATATAAAATCAACATAGAAAAATCATTAGCATTTCTATACACTAACAATGAGCAAACGGAAAAAGAATGTATGAAAACAATTCCATTTACAATAGCCTCAAACAAAATCAAATACATAGGTGTAAACCTAACAAAAGATGTGAAAGACCTCTACAAGGAAAACTACACACTTCTGAAGAAAGAGATTGAGGAAGACTATAGAAAGTGGAGAGATCTCCCATGCTCATGGATTGGTAGAATCAACATAGTAAAAATGTCGATACTCCCCAAAGTAATCTACATGTTTAATGCAATTCCCATCAAAATTCCAATGACATTCATTAAAGAGATTGAAAAATCTACTGTGAAATTTACATGGAAACACAAGAGGCCACGAATAGCCAAGGCAATACTCAGTCAAAAGAACAATACAGGAGGTATCACAATACCTGACTTCAAACTATATTACAAAGCAATAACAATAAAAACAGCATGGTACTGGCACAAAAACAGACATGAAGACCAGTGGAACAGAATAGAGGATCCAGATATGAAGCCACACAACTATGAGCAACTTATCTTTGACAAAGGAGCTAAAAATATACGATGGAGAAATAGCAGCCTCTTCAACAAAAACTGCTGGGAAAACTGGTTAGCAGTCTGCAAAAAACTGAAACTAGATCCATGTATATCACCCTATACCAAGATTAACTCAAAATGGATCAAGGATCTTAATATCAGACCCCAAACTCTTAAGTTGATACAAGAAAGAATAGGAAATACTCTGGAGTTAGTAGGTATAGGCAAGAACTTTCTCAATGAAACCCCAGCAGCACAGCAACTAAGAGATAGCATAGATAAATGGGACCTCATAAAACTAAAAAGCTTCTGTTCATCAAAAGAAATAGTCTCTAAACTGAAGAGAACACCCACAGAGTGGGAGAAAATATTTGCCAGCTATACATCAGACAAAGGACTGATAACCAGAATATACAGGGAACTTAAAAAACTAAATTCTCCCAAAACTAATGAACCAACAAAGAAATGGGCAAGTGAACTAAACAGAACTTTCTCAAAAGAAGAAATTCAAATGGCCAGAAAACACATGAAAAAATGCTCACCATCTCTAGCAATAAAGGAAATGCAAATTAAAACCACACTAAGATTCCACCTCACCCCTGTTAGAATAGCCATCATCAGCAACACCACCAACAACAGGTGTTGGCGAGGATGCGGGGAAAAAGGAACCCTCTTACACTGTTGGTGGGAATGTAGACTAGTACAACCACTCTGGAAAAAAATTTGGAGGCTACTTAAAAAGCTGGACATCGATCTACCATTTGATCCAGCAATACCACTCTTGGGGATATACCCAAAAGACTGTTACTCCAGAGGCACCTGCACATCCATGTTTATTGCGGCACTATTCACAATAGCCAAGTTATGGAAACAGCCAAGATGCTCCACCACTGACGAATGGATTAAGAAAATGTGGTATCTATACACAATGGAATTCTATGCAGCCATGAAGAAGAACGAAATGTTATCATTCGCTGGTAAATGGATGGAACTGGAGAACATCATTCTGAGTGAGGTTAGCCTGGCCCAGAAGACCAAAAATCGTATGTTCTCCCTCATATGTGGACATTAGATCAAGGGCAAACACAACAAGGGGATTAGACTATGAGCACATGATAAAAGCGAGAGCACACAAGGGAGGGGTGAGGATAGGTAAGACACCTAAAAAACTAGCTAGCATTTGTTGCCCTTAATGCAGAGAAACTAAAGCAGATACCTTAAAGCAACTGAGGCCAACAGGAAAAGGGGAACAGGTACTAGAGAAAAGGTTAGATCAAAAAGAATTAACCTAGAAGGTAACACCCATGCACAGGAAATCAATGTGAGTCAATGCCCTGTATAGCTATCCTTATCTCAACCAGCAAAACCCCTTGTTCCTTCCTATTATTGCTTATACTCTCTCTACAACAAAATTAGAGATAAGGGCAAAATAGTTTCTGCTGGGTATTGAGGGGGGGGAGCGGGAGGGGGTGGAGTGGGTGGTAAGGGAGGGGGTGGGGGCAGGGGGGAGAAATGAACCAAGCCTTGTATGCACATATGAATAATAAAAGAAAAATGAAAAAAAAAAATAAAAAATGAATACAGCAAAATATAACAGTGATTCAGCACTTTTATTGTACAGAAATATATCTTAAATTTGCAAGAGCTCACTAAACCATAGCTTGTTTTTTTGGGGGGGCGGGCGGCGAAACAAGGTCTTGCTATAAACTGAGGATGGCCTTGAAATCTGGGTCCTCCTTACTTTACCCTACTGAGTGCTGTGATTACAGATGTGTGTCCCGACACCTGGCTTTATACCATAGCTGTAAAATGTTAATCTTATAGAATCTTTAGGACTTTAGGGAAGGAGCATGTGGTGTGGTAAATGTAAGGAGAAATTTACAAGCAGGAAGAAAGAGGGGAAGATAACTGGAAAGGTTTTCGTTTATTAAGTGTGGATGAGTCTCAGAAGCTTGCAGCTCCAGGTCAGGAATATTGAGCCTCTGCTGCCTGTATATTAAAATTTTCTAGCTTGATAGATATTTAAATCAACATTTTCAGATTGCATACCTTATGAGACACTGAATTGAACACACTAAGCAACCCCTGCAAAGGGAAACCCTGACATATGGCAAGGATTTATTTACTGTGAATTGGGTAGATTCTTGTTTATACAAATAAACATTTTTAATATCAATGATATTTGTAATTCTCATAAACATTATTATCAAATCAACTGTGTCCCTGTAAGACCACTGATGAGAGGCGGGCATTAATGAAATTGAGGGAAAACACAACAGGGCTTTGTAGCTGCACAAGGGCATTACTACAGCCAGGAAGGACTGAGCAACAGAATTTTCCACCCAGTTCATAGAATGACACTAGGAGGCTTTTATCATGAAAGCATTGCCCAGCTGCAGAAAAGAGCTACTCAAACAACAAAGAATCAGAAAGATCATCGGATTTATTCCCAAGGTGGAAAAAAGGCATGATTTTTCAGAGGCACCTTAATTAATGGAAAAACAGGTAATTCTTTGAAAATCCAGCAATAGAGAGAAGTCCACTGCTGAGGATGTTTTCCCTACCCACTCTTTAGCTCTTATTAGATGCTGGATTGCTTTATAATCAAATTTTGAACAGACTTGGGTTTGATAATCCACTCAATTAATGAAAGCCTATTCAGCAAAGCATTCTTTACTACTTTTTAATCTTTTTTTCTTTTACCTCCTTTTGTCAACAGAACATGTTTGCTTTTTTGTTTTTTATTTTTTGGCAGCACTGGGGTTTGAATTCAGGGCTTCATGCACAGAACATGTTTCAATATCAGTCCTGGTTCTATTTTCTCCTCAGCAGCTCAGCATATGCCTGGAGGTGGCAGTCCAGTTTATTCATTGCCAGACCAAGTTTTGGGGAGGTGGCGTACAACTTTGAAAACAAAAGTGAACTGACAGTCCCTCTGCTCAGTCCCAGATGAGGCACCCACATATCAGCAGAGGTGGCCTGAGCGCTTCTCATCTGACACAGAAACTTCCTGGAAGGCAGGAACATAGGCACCTGTCTAAAGCCATTGCATCCATCCGCTTGACCACCTATTGGCCAAAAATGCACTAAGCCTCTCTCCCTACAGTACACCTGCTCAAGAAAGAAAAACTAAAGTGGTCCCTCCTCTCACAAAGCTTCCTGATAGGAAGGAATAGAAAAACCAGCTAAGTTTTCTGTTGAGCAATATTAGCATTAATTTGTATGTCTATCCAGTAGAAATTAATAGCAATTCTTTGGCCATTCCATTTAAGCCACCAGCTAGACATTAGCCAATAACCTATCCCTCTTCTAATCTAACACATGTAGCCTCAGGGTAAGAACTGTCACGTCCATCTTCAGAAATGGCCCTTAGAATGAAACCAATCACGTCTGACAACTCATCTACTGGATGCTGTAACAGCTGAGGCCATTTCTTCTTCTTGTACCCAACAAACTTATGATTATAAACAGCCTCACTATAACAAACTGTGGTGAGTCCAGAGGGAAGATTCCAGGAGGCCTGGGGTCTAGCCTGCTTACATAGGACACTGAGAAAAAGAATAAATTATTGTTTTCATTTTATCCATTAAAGAAATAAGAACATCCCAGAATGAAAAGAGCCTCCTGGTTAAGTGAAAGAGGCAGACACACTTGAAATGAAATCACAGCTCGGCACTAAATACCTTTATGAAAACAAATGTTCTTAAACATCTGTGTGCTTTAGTTTCCTCTTTTGGTAAATTAAAGATAATTGTACAAACATCACAGAATGATTGTGAAGATCAAAAGGAATAATTCACATCAAGTTTTAGTGTCCAATAAATGCTAAAAAAAAGAACAACAAAAATCCTTCCACTCATAATATAATTTGCTTTAGAAAAAATAAGGCATACAGACACCATTCTAACCTTCTGCACCAGAATATAAAAAAGATCAGGAAAAGAGATATAAGGAAAAGTGTTTTTAATTCCTACAAGGAAAAATAGTATATATATATTTGTATAATATTATCATATTACAGTCAAGTTCATTATTAGTGCATGCTGACAGATGCTGAGGCTCTGCCCACTGATGTCATCCCTGTAATCCATGGTTACAGGTTACCTCACAGATAGGTAGCCACAGCACTAGAGGACATGGTGAGATGGGAAGGGGGAGGGAGGAGGGAAACCTAAACTCACTTTCAGGAATTACAAACAATACACATGACTCAGAAGTTATAAGGACTGCTGTGCCTTGTGCCTCAATGATGAATTTAAATTCTATTTTTCTTTGTTTTGTTTTGGTAGTTATAAAAGTACTAAACATGCCCTTTCATCTTGAGCCATTCCACATAAAACGAATGTGCAACTCACTGAACTGAGTTCCAGACACAGAGATGGAAACCATGATAAGGAAAGCAGATATGAGAGCTGCAATGAAAGCCTGTGCATCCATTGGAAAGGAACCAAGAAGGAAGAAAAGAAACTTTCTGCATCTGTCTAGACTTCATTTCTTTAGAACTAAGCCTCATCTCCCAGGGCAATTGCGAGAGGGTGATAATTAGGATTAGTTGCAAAGTGGCCACCTGCCAACTCTGTCTCATAATCAACCCTCATGTTCTCCATCTCTCTTATGCCACCATCACTGTCTTCAGCAGCTGAAGATAATGAGATGAGAGACCAAGAAACTAGTTAGCAGGCCATATTAGATTCAGCTGTTCCCCTTCAGGAGGCTTCATCACCAATTCTGAGTGATCATGGTGATTTTAAACTGTCTTCGGCAAATCAGTCTCGCTCACTAATCATTAAAGACACCTCCATAGATAGTGATATTTGGGATGAAAAGTTTTAAAACAATTTTAAGTTTCTCAATCTACTATAATGAGAAAGAGCCACTCTTGATGCAACTAAGAAAAGGGCTTCCAACTTTTTCAGTCTTTAAAATGAGGCAGTCACATATTTGCAATTAAGGACAGTAGGCAGATCTAACAGAACATTGTCTGGTTTTAGAACTGATAGGTCCAAATTGATCCTCACAATTAGAAGCATGAAGTTAAATCTTGATGTCTGAGCAAAGACAGACAGACCCGGACTAAATGGAATATAGTTAACTTAATGCCAAAGACAGACGATCCAGATAAAATCAGCCAGCTATGTTCTTATTTTAAAATCTTCCCTGGTTCACTGAAAACATGGGAAGGAGTCATCTAACAGAGAAGATTTTCCCCATCTGCAGCATGGATGAAGTGAGTGTACCTAATAAAGCTACCTATCCTCTCAAAAAAAAAAGAAAAAGAAAAGGGCTTCCAGTGAGGTATCGCCAGCTTTTGAAAATGTTTTTCAAAAGGACTGTATAACAAAGATTAGCATAGAATTTCCTAAAGTGTGTTAAACATCTTATATGTGGTACATGGATGAAATTCTACAGAATGGTTATATATACTTTACAAGCAATATTTGTTAGGATGAAGTCACAATAAAAAAGTAAATTGAAGGGCTGGATCTATAATCCCAGCAACTCAGGAGGCAGAGATAAGAAGGATCATGGTTGGAGGCCAGCAAAGGCCAAAGGCTATTTGAGACCCTATCTCAACCAGTGTCAGCTAGGCATGGTGACAGGTGCCTATCATCCCAGGCACATGGGAAGCATAAGTGAGAGGATCCTGTTCCAGGCCTGGGCAAAAAATATGACCCCTTATTGAAAAAATAACTAAGCCAAAAGGGCCAGGAGCATGCTCAAGAAGTAGAACATCTGCCTAGCAAGTGTGAGGCTCTGAGTTCACCCCTCAGTACCTCTAAAAAACAAGTAGGTTGACTTAAAGAAAAATGTTAAGTAAAAACTAAAAAATAATAGCACAAACACTCATGGGTACAGCAAAAACATAAGAAGGTGGCATGCCAATGACTCAGAACAGGAAACATTTTCATAGCCCCGAGGCCAAAGACCCCTACAATGACCAACAGGGAGAGCTCTTTCATTCCACTTCAGTGAGCTGATAGAATGGTTAAAGTCACCTCTTTTAATTCATTAATATTATCCTACAATGAGTTCCACATTTCATGAGCTGTTTGAGAAGAACAGATAAGAACAGATTCTTACAGTCATGTTCATGCAGGAGACAAAAGAATCCATTGTAGAATAACCATTTTATGCAGCAGGTCAACAAAAATGGTTCAAAAGTGTCCAATTTGATAAAGAATCCTTTCAGATCAAGGGTGTTTCTAACAAAATATGAAGTCACTACAAAACAGATGCTTAATAAGTGTCTACATAAAAGATTGTGTTTGAATGATAAATATCTAATCATATTCTAACTTTATGAGTATTGCAAAATAATATTATCAGCCAAACCTCACGCACAGGTGCAAGGAAAGTGTAACTCAAGGGATGACACCTACCTTGGGCACAGTCTTCACATGGAAGAGTATATTTTGGAAGGAATGTCCATCATTGGCCTGCAAGACAGCAACATCAGATGTGCTATCTGAGCCATCATGAGCATAGAGGAGAAGGCCCCTGGAGAGCTCATCCAGATGGAACTGATAGAGGGGGGCTGCAGGGGATGCAAGTGTTTGGAGCAACTGGCCATGAAGTGGAGGATCTAGCACTTCGATGATCACATCCTGTGGATTGTCATTGTCCCGGATATCAAGCAGCTGGGTGGTGATGGTTCCTTGCTCTCCTCTGTTAATGTGGAGAACCTCATTTCTCAGCACATAGGGGGCCTGTGGGGTTGAAGGGAAGGTGGGAGAAGAAAATTCATTTAATAGGGAAAGAGAGGGCAATATGGTAGATTAGACACCAATCTGTGCAACCTGATTGACATTTCTATGTCTCTGGAGAAACCCTTAGGTACTATGGCAAAGTGCCAACCTGTTCTATTTTAAAAGTGTTTGTGAGAGGTGCAGTAAGTCATAGTACTGGCATTAACTGAGATTACTTCAACCTCTGTGTTCTAGAACTTTCTAAAGTCACTTCAATATTGGCAAGAGACAATGAGAGTTATTTGCTTCTCAATTTCTAAATTCTCTGCCATCTTGATTTGCACTATATCCCTGCATTAAGGCATTAGAAAGCCCAATTAATGTCTCCAATCTAGAAAGACTAACAAGAAGCATAGAAATTTTGGACTTGCCTTTGAGAGTTAAGCAGTTCACTCTGGGCCACACTGCAACATGCTGACTTCCGTATTCTGAATTCATGCTATTTCTGGTCCTTCCCAGTCATCTTCTTCAAGTTCCCTCATCCAAATCTTGACAGAGTCCCACCCCAGTTCAATCTATAAAGCCTGATAAGATCATGGCCTGGGTGAGTAATGCAACCCCACCTGGTTAATTCTGGTGACACTGCTAATGTAGCAAAACTTAACATGTTTTCCTTGGGACTGTCAAGTTTCCTCCCACAACTTGAGTAAGCAGAAAAAATGTTCTTTTATTTTATTTCATAAAAATAAAAGATAATGAACCACAACAGAAAAAAACTCACATAGACAGAAAATTAGGTCAGAAACCAAAGAATATTGTCTTAGCTTTTTATATTGTTTTAAAGTTGAATGATATAGAATTTTTGTCAACACATTGCCTTCTTCAGTCCAAATGGCTTTCTTTTAAAACTACCCAGAGACTCTCCTGCCTTTCTGGAAATTATTATCGCTATTAGAGAAATATCTAAGTAATACATCATTATAATAATCACACAGTGAGGAAATTAGATTATGGTAGCTACTCCTCAGAATTCCCAAGGGAGAATGCTAAAGCTGGGAGTCTATACAGGGGAATGAATTGATACACACATTCTGAAAGAGGAAAAGTCAAAGGTGATATCAAAATCCATAAATGGAAAATACCAAGTTAACTGACATGAGAAAATCTCAGAGAGGCTCAAGATTATATCCAAATACCACAGAAATTTAAAGGAACAAAAATAAAATTTCTTTCTAAAGTTCTACTTTTAAAAAGTTAAGGTTTATCATATAATAAAATTAAAATGTACATTCACTGTCTGCTTGATTGTGGGAAAACAAATAAAACTCAGGGAACCATGGGAACTCAATATCTCAGATTAGAAGGTTACTCACTAATATCTACCATAGATCTTCATATTAGGCCAAATGAGAAGATCAAAAAAACCATCTGAGCTTGAGTACTAAGGAACATCTAAGCCAGTAAGTTGTAAGGCTGGCCCATATGTACAGAGATCACATGAGTTAGCTTTAATTAAAAAAAAAATTCATACACTTAACTTAGGATCAGTTTCTAATTGCTCCCTCAACTCTAAATTATCCATGATGCGCTAGCATTATTAAGAAGAGTTGAGTTGGGTTTTTAGTACCATTTGACAGCAACTTCTGGTTCAAGTCTACATTGTTATCCATAGTCAGTTTCATTTTTGGATCAATATATAAATATATCAGTTTAAAACAATAACCTAGTGTCCTTCCTTGAATAATGAGTAATATAATACCAAGGTCAGAATATTGAGATAGGCTTCGTTCTTATTATTCCCCAGGATGACATCCTACCCTCTTGCTGGTCACAATTTATGGATTGTGTGTGTGTATGTGTGGTATCTTCCTATTCTCTTTGCATATTTCAGCTTTTCTTCTACCACTGCTTGTATTCTGGGCACACAAGTACAACTTGACAGAGGAGAGTGATGAGAGATGACTGTGAAGAGGCATTCCACTGAGTTTCCTAGCTTCTACCATGATTTCTTCAGATTCATATTTGACTGATGGTCACCCTAACACTTTGTTTAATAAGATCCTCTAACTACTGCAAAGTCTATACCCTAGAGCAAGAAATAGATAAAACAAACTTATTTACCTAAAAATAAGGCAAGTCTTAACAACTGTGACAGCTTTAAGTTATTCTGTGGGACTAACATTGGGCTCAGCCACAGGACAGTAAAGTAAGGCAGCATAAGGTAACAGTTTAGAACACAGACTCTGAAACCTGGGCACAAATCTGGATGGTTTATTAGCTGTATCACCATAGACAGCTCACTTAACCTTGTTGTGCCTTAGTTTCCTCATCTGTAAATTAGGGATAATCATATTTCATAAGGTTGTCATGAAAATCAACTGAGTACCTTATGTGAAACACTAAGTAGAGTACTATAGATGCATTAGTAATTGGAATTACTGATCGTGCTATTACCCTAAGGACTATCCAGTGACAGTTCATGACAAAACTAAAAGATTAATTTAGTTCAATCATTTTTTTTTCTAAAACTGCAAAATCCAAGACATGCTCATGCCTGTAATGTAGCTACTTAGGAGGGGGAGGTTGGGAGAACTGCAGTTCAATACCCACATGGCAAAAAGTTAGGGAGACCCCATC
Source organism: Castor canadensis (assembly GCF_047511655.1). NCBI lineage: Eukaryota > Metazoa > Chordata > Mammalia > Rodentia > Castoridae > Castor > Castor canadensis. The sequence goes on from NC_133394.1 coordinate 90,336,441, forward strand.
TCAACCAATAGTTGGACATAGTGGCATGTACCTGTCATCCCAGCTACATGGGAAATGTAAATAGGATAAGCATGGTCTAGACAGGCCTGGACCTACATGGGAGACCTTATTCAAAAAGCAGTCAAGGCAAAAACTGGGGCTGTGGCTCAAGTGGTAGAGCACCTCTTTAGCAAGTGCAAGGCCCTAAGTTCAAACCCCATACTGACAAAAAGCAAAACAACAACAACAAAAAAACCCAAACCCTGCAAAAATCCTCGATTTGTTCTTGAGAATTCATAGGTGTGTAAAATTGTACATGGCTTGGCATTTTTATTACCTGTGTTGAAAATGCTTGTATGTTGATCAGCTGTGGCTCAGAGAAGAACTGCTGGTCACTTATTTTCAAGGAAAAGTAACCTTTCCTAAAGAAGTCCCCAAGAAAGGAATGACAAAATAAAATCATCACATTAGTCTTTAGAAAGATAAGGATTAAACACGTTTTCAGGCTATGCATATACACAAATTTGTGTCAAAGCACAATAGTAATATAATATTCACACTGTAAATAGAAATTACCAAATATGAACACAGTAAGATACAGGTAGAAATACTGTGAGCTCTTAGATCTCATCATTGCACAAAGTAACTTAACACTTTTCTTTCCTTCTTTTCTATTACTTGCCAGACCAAGACAGGTAAGTGATACATAGGCTCACAGTTCAACTGAAGGATAGAAGGGAATCTTTTATAGTCTCTGACCAGTTCTTAGTGGTTTCCTCTCCCCAGCAAGCATTCCCTGCATGCTTTCCCAATTCACATGAGTGGGCCTCAATAACAATGGCTACAATGCTGCATACTTTGTCTCTTACTCCCTAAACCCCCTGCACACATTCACTGTGAACAAGGCTAGGGAAGTATGGCTGATTCTAGAAAGCCAGCAGGCAGTCTCACCATTTGAATATGGGACAACCAGAGACTACCATGTTGATGAGAACAAGGAACATGCCTGCCTGTAGGAGGTGCATGAAGCCTAGAGCAGAGACAAAGGAGGGAAGAGTGGAGACCTGCTTCCATTCCCAGTACTAGTTCTGGACTTGCCCTGAAGCGCAATTGCTCTTAATGTCTTTGAGACATGACATGCTTCTGCAGAGTTATAATAAGCCTTGCTATTTTGCTTATGTAGTTCAAGCTGGCTTCCATTACAGTTGATAATGACATGAGGCTCAGTCTTTGCTGTGAGCTGACAGCCTGTAAAAGGGTGTTGTTCCAGCAGCTTCAGAGACTGTTAGGAGGAAGGTAGAGTTGACCTCCTTCAAAGCCAAACCAAGTCCAGAGCTCACTTCTGACTGGGAAAATGTGTGACTGATGCATTATGGGAGCTTTTGAGTTCTGGCCTATTACAGGGCCCATTGTTTTAAAGTTTCTTTACAAGGTAGTCTTGACACCTAAAAAACTAGCTAGCATTTGTTGCCCTTAACGCAGAGAAACTAAAGCAGATACCTCAAAGCAACTGAGGCCAATAGGAAAAGGGGAACAGGTACTAGAGAAAAGGTTAGATCAAAAAGAATTAACCTAGAAGGTAACACCCACGCACAGGAAATCAATGTGAGTCAATGCCCTGTATAGCTATCCTTACCTCAACCAGCAAAAACACTTGTTTCTTCCTATTATTGCTTATACTCTCTCTTCAACAAAATTAGAGATAAGGGCAAAATAGTTTCTGCCAGGTATTGAGTGGGTGGATGGAGAGGGAGGGGGCGGAGTGGGTGGTAAGGGAGGGGGTGGGGGCAGGAGGGAGAAATGACCCAAGCCTTGTATGCACATATGAATAATAAAACAATAATAAAATAAAATGGGTGTTTCATTGAATGCAACGTATATCTCAAAACACTTGATTTTTCAAAAAAGCTCTTGTCTTCCCTCTGTCCTATCTACTCTTTCATTTTCAGCCCCATTTAAATCCCTTTTCTTTTCACTCCCACCTCCAAGTTTCAAGGTAATGCAATTAAGAGAAACAAGTGAATGAACAGCGAAGGAGAAATGATTTTGGGTGGCACTGTGGTCTCACTAACAGCGCTTAACATCACAGCAATGCTGGGATTTTTTTTTTCTTTTTTCTCTAATTCCTGTTTTTTCCCCCTTCTCCCGCCCCCTCCCTTACTTTCCCAACCCCTCGCTACCAGGCAGAAACTATTTTGCCCTTATCTCTAATTTTGAGCAACACCAGTTTTTCACAGTCACTCTGACTACACTTACAGATTAGCTTTAACTCCACAGAAGAGTCTATCCCAAAGAACTCAGTCCTAAAGAATTCCAATCTTCATCATGACCAGTGTGTTCATGGAAAACAAAATGCAAAACTCAAATTTGTGTGGCAGGCTGCCCCTTTTATTTTTGTATCATTCAAAGACAAATCTATTTTTCTATGAGTTTCTACTCACCTCATTTTACTATTTCCCTCTTATTTCTTCTGTTTGACTTTTTAGATAAAGTCCAGTCTTAAAAAGGGCACCCCTCCAAAAAAAAGAAAAGAAAACAAAAACAAAAAAAAGGTACTGCAAGAATTCCCTAAACTATTATTCTTTTTCCTGATTAGGGAAAAAGAATAATAATAATAATAATTTGTGATTGCAGCAATCACAAATGCAGATGAAGCAGGAATTTTAGGGGAGCCCCTGTGACATGAAATACTAGAGTCTTAAGCTCCATCTCCATAGCAGGACGTCCTTCTCTGTGCAGTGATCTTCCCCCCTCGAGGATGGAAGCCTTCCTATTATCCCTAGAATATTAGGGAGGCAGAAATCACTGTGGCTAAAGGCATGGGTTGGGCATCAGAGAGTGTTTGGTGGGAGTCCAGCTCTGCATTCAGAGGCCGTGAGGTCTTGGGCTAGGTTACTCATACTCTCAAGACCTCAGCCCAGGAACACAACATACATATGTCATGTAATGTGCTTAACACAATGTCTGGCTCAAAGTTAGCACTCAGTAAATGTTAGTTGTTCTTATTCCTGTAATGTGATCTTTTGAGGTTGCTGGCATCATTAACTCTGAATTATAATAAAGAAATGACCACCTATTTTCCTCTCCACCTATCTCTTAGCCTGAACCTCAAAGTCAAACAAACAAATAAATAAAAACAATAAAAACCCCTCAAGTTTAGTGTTGACAGTAGAACATATTCATTGTGTTCACATCACTGTTCTGTGGGATTCAATTCCTTGATCACCCAGATAGTCTGAGGTGGGTGATCTGCACTAACGACGCAGAGGAGGGTAAAGGAGAATCCAAGAGGCTAATCTTTGGGGTGCATTCTCTGATTTTCTTTAGTAGATTTATTCATGAGTACAGGGGTATCATTGCTTGGGTTAATGTTAATGTTCAAATGCATTCCTGAAACACATGTCAGCTAGGGTGGGGAAAACAGCCCCAAGTGTATGAAGCATGAGGGAATACTGGATCAGGCTTAGAAATTAACCACAATTATCTCATAAAGAGGATAATAGAAAGTTAGCTGTGACTCTGAGTTTCCTTCCAACTCTGAAATTCTAGGGACCTCACCACACCTTGAAAAGCATGTCCTCCATCTGTTATCAGCCCCCTACTCCCTGTGCATTACCCACACGTGGAGGAGGCAGCTTTAGCATCTGGCTATATAACCAGTTTTGTTTCTGCTGGGCCAAAAATCTGGGAAATTACACTAGGAATTTTCCTGTCACATCAGAGAATTACCCATAATTATGTGATAAAATAAAAATGCCTCAAACAGAAGCACACTCTCTAAGCAATTACAGGGAAATGATGACAGGCAGCTGAAGGCAGTTGTGGAGTATTGATCTTCCCCAGACAAGAAGGGACAGCTATTAAGAAAGAGTGGTGGGGAGGGGAGGGGAGAGCAATGATGGAAAAGAGTCAGGGGGAAAACATCACTGACTCACCTGAGTTTTTCTTTGCTGTGTACAAAACGCACTTTCTTCTCGTTCACATCTTTCCAGCTAAAATGGCCAGCCTTGTCCAGCTGAGTCTCTTTGCCATTTTTTGAGAGCACCAGTTGACCATTGGTGGGAGTGCTCACCACATGGAATAAGAGATCTTCCACTCTGCCATCCTGGTGTTGGACATTCAGGAGAGCAAAGTCCAGCAGCTTCATCGAACCAATGGCAAGAGTCAATGAACCATTCACGTGAAGACTCGGGGTGTGTATTTTGCCTAAAAACATGAATTCAAAGGTCAGGCTTGTCACACTCACTAATTAGGTCTTATTAATTTTAAAGAAATAGGCTTGTAATGTTAATTGAGAGCTGCACAGAGAAGATTCTAGGCTATTATATAACCAGTGAATCTCCCTATGTTGTCTCATATTATTCTCACCCAATGGAAGAGTTAAGCTGTAAAACTGTAAAAAGAAAATATAGGAGTAGATTTCTGTGAATTTGAATTAAGAAATACTTTCTTAAATATGACACAAAACCACAAATGACAACATTAAAAGAACAGATTAGTTGGATGTCATTAGAATTAAAATCTTTTGTGCTTCAAAAGACCAATGTTAAAAGACAACCCACAGAATGGGAGAAAATATTTGAAAATCTTATATCTGAAAAAAGGACTTGTATCCAGAATTTATAAAGAGCTCCTATGACTCGACAATAAAAAAAACAACTCAATTTTTCAAATGGGCAAGAATTTGAACAGACATTTCTCCAAAGAAGTTACACGAAGAGCCAATAAGCACAATAAACATGTACAACATTAACCATCAAGGCTGGCGAAAGGCAAATCAACACACAATTAAGTATCATTTCACTTCTAGTAGGAAAGATAAGAAAGTGTCAGTAAGGATGGAGAAGTTGGAACCCACATGCATTGCTGACAGGTGTATAAAATGATTCAGTCACTTAGAAATATAGTTAGGCAGCTGCTCAATTAAATATAACTTCCATAGGAACCAGATAATTCCACTCTTAGCTACACAACTAGGAAAAATGAGAAAATGCGCCCAAAGACTTGTCTGTGAATATTAATACCAGCATTGCTTATAATCAAAAAAGTAGAAACAATGCAAAATCCATTAGTTCATGAAAAGATAAACAAGGGCTGGGGAATGTCACTCAATAGTAGAAAGCCTCACTGGCATGTGCAGGCTAAATCCTCAAGATGGCAAAAGAATAAAAAAGGTGAACAGGTAAGTAAGGTGTGATATAATAGATCCAAACAATAATACAATGTAGTATTCATCCATAAGAAGGATAAGAAATAAAATACTGATACATGCTACAACATGGATGAACCTGGAAAATATTTATTATGCAAAGTAAAAGAAGCCAAACACAAAAGGCTGCATATTATGACTCCATTCATGTACAATGCCTAGAATAGGGAAATCCATACAGACTGAGAGTAGATTAGTGGTTGTCATAGGAGCTGGAGTGAGAGGAAAAGGAGCAGTCTGCTAATAGTTATGTGGTTACTTTTCAGGTGGATAAAAATGTGCTGGAATTAGATATTGGTGATGGTTATACAACTTTGTGAATATACTAAAAATACTGTTACATACTTTATAGGGTAGATTTTGTGGTATGTGAATTATATCTCAATAATAATAATAATGAAGAATCATATAGGTATATTTTAAAACTACATTGAACCTTGGGGTCTACTGACAGAGATTCTGACTTAAGCTATTCTGGGATGGACCTCATTAATTTTACAGTCCCAGGTAATTCTAATGGGATGGCAGGTTTGAGAACCCACACACTTATCCTGATGCATCTGTTATGTCAGATCCACCAATGGTAAGAAAAGAGGCAGGTGTCTGGTATCATTTCCTATAAGAGTATCCATTAATCTACAATGAAGAAGGATTATCAGCAGCTCATATTTAGAATTCATGGGAAAAATAGACACTTTTTTTCAAAGTTTATAATCTCTGTCCATATGAAACACCTAATAGATGAATTAGGATTTCCCATCATGATGTAGAACTCGTTTCTTTTGCCAAAGTCATTAATTGGCAGTGTTCCCTTCTATAACTAGATCAGACAAGACAGTTTGGGAATGCCAAATTTCACAGGGACAATTTTTACCATAAGATTGCACTAATGAAAATGGAATCCATTTTCACAAGTTGACGTATATTATGTCCCAAAAACAGTAAGCTATTTCTCAAGTACTTGTGGTCTCCAGAAAGATCATAATAAAATAAGTCAAAGATACATTTTTTTTACTTAGAAAAAAACCTTTATATCTTTAGAGACCAGAAATGTAGAGACAGAATATATGATTGACTGTGGTTGCCTCATGTGCTAGGCGCCTGCAGCTCACGCCTGTAATCTTAACTACTTGGAAGGCTGAGATTAGGAAGATTGCTGTTTGAGGCCAGCCTGGGCAAATAGTTCCCAAGACCCATCTGCAAAATAACCAGAGAAAAATGGATTGGAAATGTGGTTCAAGAAGTAAGCATCTGCTTTGTAAGTGCTAAGCTCTAAACTCAAACCCCAGTCCCACCAAAAAAAAAAAAAAAAGTGCCTCATGTTATTGATGAACAACACTGCAAAGCCAACACTCATCCATAAGGCAACTACTCAGCTTTGTCCACCTATAACACTTTTGGGGTTCAAAATTAGGACTGAATTTAAATTTGTTTATCTCTTTATTGTTTAAGGTACAGTGTTCGTTGTGTGTTGGGTGAGACAAGTGCCATTCCTTTAAGATGTTACCTTTTACATAATGGTAAACAGAGTGATTCAAAAATCTATGTGCTTTAAACACAAGAACCTAGTGGAGCAGTCTCCATCACTATTCACTGTGCAATTAAAATCTATCTCCACTGTATGCAAAAAAGAAGTACCATCACACTTTGCATAATTAGCTGTACAAGTTTATATGACTACAAATCAACACGTGTATGTAAGTATATATGTAATTTTCTATAATATGGCTGCAGTTCAAGAACATAGCTGAGTTTATGCCAAATTTCTTATCTGATAGTTGTGACTTTCAAACACACATCACTTCTTTTTTTTTTCCTTCCAAAGATCATAGAAGTTGACTTTTCTATAAACAGTCCATTATTCCTTAGTTGCACCAGGAATTTTTCTCATAATAGGAATGCTGCACTATGAATCACAGGAGTCCATTATATCTATAAGCCCAGCCTTTGCACAGAGAAATCACTGGGAAATTCACCAGGGCATCAGAAGAGAAGCTCTTACCAGCACATGTTGCATTAGATGAGTGGGCAGAGAAGCCAGGAACACAGCTGGAAACACAGAGGCCACTCTTCAGAAAGAACCCCTGGGCACAGATGTGACACCGGTCCTTGTGGCTGCACTTCAAGCACTCCTGAGAGCATGCTATCACAGAGAGGACACAGTAAGTGAGGCATGAACAAAGCTAGACACCCAGCTGGGGCCACTAGGGAAATAAAAGGACTACAACCAGAAGAATTAGAGCATAAGCAACAAATGTTCCCCAGCTGCAACAAGAGAATTCTGACGGTTTCTCTGTAGAGCTTCATGGTGAGCTGATCTACCCTCAAGAAGAAACAGAACAGAGAGGGCACTCTCCACTCTCCACACAATATTGCACATGGATGAATTGTTTAAAAAGTTAACTATATCAAATTGTAAGAAAGGACGTTTATCGTGATGAAGAGCATAGGTCTTTTTCTGGGTACCACACCTTCTTTACCACTTACCAGCTGTGACCTTGGGTGAGTTCCTCTAACAATCTGTGCTGTAAATAAGGATGGTAACAGCACCCATTTCGAGGATTGCATGTGTTACAATGTGAAGTGACTAGGACAGAAAGGTCTCAATTGTCCTACTATACCACTTCTTACTCATATCATCGTCATTGTTGTCATCGTTGTTGTGGTACTGGGGTTTGAACTCAGGGCTTTGCCTTTGCTAGGCAGATGCTCCACCATTTGAATCATGCCTGTAGCTGTTATTCTGCTCTGGTTATTTTGGAAGCAGGATTTCACTTTTTGCCCAGGCTGGCCTGGACGGTGATTCTATTTTAACCTTTCTGCCATTGCTGAAATGACAGTGTATGCCACCATATCTAGCCTTTATCCATTGAAATGGGGTTCTGCAAAACTTTTTTGCCTGGGCTGACCTGGAACCAAGATCCTTCCAATCTCAGCCTCCTATGTAGCTTGGGATGGCAGACCTGTGCCACTGAGCCCAGTTATTGGCTCACAAACTTTCTGCCCAGCTGGCCTAGAACACAATCCTTCTGATCTTAGACTCTCAAGTAGCTAGGATTAGAGATGTGAGCCACCGGCACCTGGCTCTTATTGTTAATATTACTCTATAAGTAGTGGTATTTTTCTTTTTTGTGTATGATGGGTACTGGGGATTGAACCCAGGGCTTTTCACTTGATAAGCAAGCACTCCACCAACCCTTTCATTTGCATTTTGTTTTTGAGATAGGGTCTCAAACTTCAGATCCTCCTGCCTCTGCCTCCCAAATAGCTGGAATTATAGGCGTGTACCACCTTGTCCAGCTGTGGTAGTATTTTAAATGCATAAGGAGAGCCCACTCTTTAAAGAACTTTAGGATTATTTCTTTGGGTCAAGTTAATAATATTCTATGGCCTGAGTGCCTCCTGGCTAATTGTTCAGCTTCTTCAGGTGGGATTTTATTATAGTGTGGCTACATAGTATAGTTTAAAGGGCTTTGGATTAGAATCAGAAATCTTGGAATTAATATTTGATTGTGTTTGCCTTCACACTTTTAAGTCTTTTTTTTTCGTTTGTAAAGCTGGATTTGTAGTATCTGCCATATTTTACCAAGTCATTGTGAATATTAAATGAGATAATACAGATGAAGAAAATTTGGTGAAACAAAAAAAATGTTAAGCCTAGTTAATGGCATTATTATTAAATGTCAGTTATCCTTTCAGGCAGAGTCACATGGTACCAAGTTTTGAAGAAATAATGAGGACAATTGGGAAATTTTCTTGGGTGAACCAGTAGACAAGAAGATAAGACTCTGGGTTTACCTTTAGTTTAATAATAAAATCTCCACATGTCTCACTAAATTATTTCCCCAAATCCTATTCTTCAAGTATATAATGCCAATATCAGGGACAGAGGTGATTTAGTCTACACACAGAAAATTATATGTCCGTATCAATATGGCTGATCTGCTCTAAATGGATACCTCACTGCAGTTCAATATGAGCTTTACATTCCATAAAATACTGGCTTTGTTTCCATACAGACCTCTAGGGACAATATTGATTTGTACAAGAGAATTATTGGGCTGCACTCTTATATCCTATTTAACCGCATTTTGGCAGAAGTGCATGGGAAGCTATCAATTACTTAGGCCAAGCTCCCTGGGTTTTCACTCTGCTTCTGATTTAGATGCTCTTGGTTACCTGAAGACCAGCACACATGACTTATGGCTGCCCTTGCTTCTTCACAGAGTGCTCAGCACTGATTCAAGTTACCTATGCATTTGCGCTTTGCATGATCTGGAAAGTACCCCTTCCCACATTCCTGGACACACTGGGCTTTTAAGAGGAGAAATGGCTCTTCACAGCGGGTGCACTCATGGAGACCTTGGCACTGGAGACAGTGGCTGTCACAATCTGAAAGACAAAAGTCAAGTCAACAGGAACCTGTGGAGCTTTCTGAGGGGGATCTGGGCTCTTACAGAAGGCAGAATTAGAGGTCAAGGGGCAATATAATCTGGTGAACTGGGCAAAGCACTCAATGAGGAGTCAGAGAGCCAGGTTCTGGTTGTGGCTACTACACTTACCAGGGGAGGGCTTGGGATTAGTTACTCTACCTCTGTGAGCCTCAGTTTCCTCCCTATAAAACAGGAGTGGAAATACTATCCTCAGCACCTCCCTGGATGAGGGTCAGATTAAACAATGGAAAATACTGATAAATTCTAAAGTGATCAACAGATGTGAATGATTATTATTATTAACCAAACCTTGGCTGTCAGTGTGGCTCTTTCCTGACTTTTCAGTCAACTATCAGCCTCTCAGGAATGCTCCTAAAAATGCTCTTTATTGTACATGGATTACAGGGTCTGAGGATTTTGTGTTAGGAAATTGAGGCTAAAGAGGTACTGGGGGCCAAAGAGAGGTGAGGGCAAGGTATATGGCAAACAGAGAGATGAAGGGACCAAATGACAGAATAATATGGACTCTGTATTCAAATGTCTAGGTACACAGACCTTTCCTTCTAGAGAAAAGGAGTATTCAATTTTTAAGGACATCTAAAAGGAATAGCTAACACATATCTGTTTGTGTGGCCATATAACCCTGAAATTGCCATCCTGTCATCAAATTTTAGCATGTCATATTAGGGCAAGGGAGAAGAAAAGCAACAAATTGTCATGACCACAAAGATAGCTCTTAGGAAAGAAACTAGCATTGGGTAAAAAGCCTGAAGGAAATTTGTCACAGGCTCCATCTCAGAAATCAGACCAAGAGTTGGTGAGCACAGTGTGGGGCCTCTAGACACGTACTCTTGCAGAGGCCAGAGTCCCGGTAGAATGTCGGCGAGCACTGCTCCACACAGGTGCCATCCTGGAGAACGTAGCCATCCATGCACTGCAGGCAGTCTGTTCTCAATGGCCCGCTGCAGGCATTGCAACTCCAATCACACTCTAGAAAGAAAGTCTGAATTAGCTCTGTGTTAGTCCCAGCAAGAAACTTATGAGGATGCTGACTGCAGCTGCCAGGGGTAAAGTAAGGACAACATCCGAGATGTCAGATAAGTGAGCTGTAATGAGGCCTCTGCTTGCAGTAGCTTGGATGCTTGTCTGAGGGTTAGTGTTTCCTCACTATGTCAGACACGGCATGGACAAGGAGCACTCTAAGCTTGTGCAGAGCCTACTTGTCAGCAGGGTTGCCAAAGAGCCAGATCCACTTGGTCTTATTCCAGAGGCCTGTGCCACACCAAGTTGTCCTGCAAAGCCTGCCATAGGGAGTGGCCAACTTGCCTCCTCACCTAATCCTGACTTCCTCCAAATGCTCAGTGCTTAATAGGTAACGAGACGTCAGAGACCCAACTAAGAACACATCCACTGCTGCCACTGACATCAGCAACACAACATGCTTCTTACCTCCCAAAAAACCAGACATTAACCAAAACAATAGAAAGGAACCAATGACATTAGGCTTAAAGGAACATCCAGAAAGAAAGGCTTTCTAAAAAAATGGAAGGAAGACCTCATTTAGGGCAGGGAAACTGACTTGTTTGCATGTTCCTTTGTTCAACATGCACCCAGGTGCATGTCACCACATGGAGACAATATGAAGTGGGAGGTGGAGACCTGCCTTCAAGGACCGTGAGCGGTAGTGATGCCCAACCCTGGGTAACACAGATAACCCTGGGGAATGTCAGAAATGCAGACATCGGGCTGAACATCAGACTTATTGAGTCAGAGTCTCAGAGTTGGGGGCATAGGAAAATTTCCTATTACTGCTACTTAGTAGAGCTATGTTGATGCTGTTCTTAATGACCCAGGCCATTCTAATGCAATTAGAAAATCTATGTTTGAGAGATACTGTTCTACCTGGCAAGATAAATCTTCCAAACTAGAAGATGGGAGGGACAGCATGGTTTGTAAATGAGGTTTGCTACTTTTTATTTGCAGTATCTTACACACTTTCCTTAAATGTTTTGGCCTGAATAAAATATAGATAACAACAATAGACATTTCATAAGGGTAGTGTGAAAAGTAAGTGAAATAATGAAGGCAAAGAGGAAGGAAGGAAGGAAAGAAGGAAGGAAGGAAAGAAGGGAGGAAAGAAAGAAGGGTGAGTGGGAGGTAGGGGAAAGAAAGAGAGAGGGAGAGAAAAAGGAGGGGAGGAAGAAAGAGGGGAAGGAGGGAGAGAGGGAGGAAGGAAGGAAGAGAAAGAAAGAAACAAACAAAGGAAAAGAATTTATGCAGTATTTGGCATACAGTAACAGCTCAATAAAGGGTTATCGCTGCTGAAACTATTCTTTTTGTTGTTGTTTTGATGCTATTTTGAGACAGGGCTTCCCTATGTAGCCCAGTGTAGCCTTGAACTCTCCTTCTTCTTGCCTCAACCTCCTTCCTGGGTGCTGGGATTAGAGAAATGTACCTCTATGCCCAGCTCTGAACACATCTCTATTCAGATCTGTCTCAATCCCACTTTCCTACCTTGCTAAGAAGCTGGAGAAACTTCACAACAGTCATCTTTTCTCTTTCTTGATGCAATATTTCTAAGTTCCAAAGTACCAGGTAAACATGCAAGATAGTACACGTGCCTCCAAGAAGGTTTACGAAGTTAATCTTACTCATTTATTTGGCTGAATCAGTCCTGAGGGAAAATGACTAACAGAGAGCCTTGAAAACTGCCAGCATAGTCATGAAATCATTTACAACAGGGAGGATTTGTGATAATCTTGTTTTTCACCACAAACTGACAGTCCCTGGTTAGAAGGAAAAAAATAGCAAAGCTTCTGTGGTCTGGAGCACAGCAGACCACCTAGGTTGACAAGCAAGTAGAATTTCTTGGAATGAAAAGTCTGCGATTTTGCAGAGCCTTCGCTTCCCAAGTTTACTTGACAGATGTTTGACCTCTATATCAGAGAGCCAGCTTCTCTTATAGAACTGGAGGGATAGAAGGAAATATGCAGAGACAGGAACAAAGACAGGAAAGGGAACAGAATCAAGTACAACCTGTTCCTAACTCTTTTCCCCTGGCTGAGCACAGTCCTTCAGAGCATAAACTCCAAGAATTCCATCCTCTGGAGAACAAGGGAAAAGACACTTGGTTTTTAACATTTTCTCTTTATAAATTCCTTGAGGACACAGAGTGTAACTTCTCTTATTTGAGTATGCTAAACACAGATGAACAATTCAGATGCAAACCCTAGCCTCATTAAACTTAGGACCTAGAAACCTAGTGTGTAAATGTAAACTCCTACAGGACCTAGGAAAGTAAGTGGACCTTGGAAGTAGGCCTGGTGGGATAGAATAGGGAATGGTGGGGACTGTGGTGAACTAAAGAGATCATGCTCCTTGCAGTAGGCTCCCTTCACAGTCGAATCTACTGTTGTGTTACAGTAATACAAATCCAATATTGTCAGATCTTCTGGGTTTTGTTTGTTTCAAAAGAAACGACAAATCTCAATTTTAGTACTTGAAGTCTTCCAATTTATAAAAGAGAAATAATCTGAGATTATAAAATGTCAGGTGGGCCAAATAAAGCATGTATGAGTCAAATACAACCTGGGGGATTCTGCTTTGCCACTCCTAGTCTAGTTACCAATACCTGACACAATGTCTGGCACATAGTAGGTGCTAAAATTTTTACTTAATAAACAAGTAAATGAATGAACAAGTGAATATATACATACATCATTATTGCTATCACCAGAGAAAGTCAAAACATTTAATGAAGGTATTTCTCCAAGGTGGGGGACTGGGCACCTACAGTAAAAAACTGTCAACACACCCAATTACATCAAACATACCCTGAAAGACCTAAAAGCATATATAAACACCAACACAGTAGTTGTGGGAGACTTTAACACCCCATTATCATCAATAGATAGGTCATCCAAACAAAAAATCAATAAAGAAATCCAAGATCTAAAATATGCAATAGATCAAATGGACCTAGTAGATGTCTACAGAATATTTCATCCAACTTCTACACAATATACATTCTTCTCAGCAGCCCATGGAACCTTCTCCAAAATAGATCATATCCTAGGGCACAAAGCAAGTCTCAGCAAATATAAGAAAATAGAAATTATACCGTGCATACTATCTGATCACAAAGCAGTAAAAGTAGAACTCAACAATGAAAGTAAAGAAAAGAACATGCAAACAGCTGGAAACTAAGTAACTCATTACTTAATGTAGAATGGATCATCGATGAAATAAAAGAGGAAATTAAAAAGTTCCTGGAAGTCAATGAAAATGAAAACACAACGTACCGGAACCTACGGGACACAGCTAAGGCAGTCCTGAGAGGAAAGTTTATAGCCATGAGTGCATATATTAAAAAGACAGAAAGATCCCAAATCAATGACCTAATGATACATCACAAACTCCTAGAAAAACAAAAACAAGCAAATCCCAAAACAAATAGAAGGAGAGAAATAATAAAAATAAGAGCTGAAATCAACAAAATAGAAACCAAAAAAACCATACAAAGAATTAATGAAACAAAAAGTTGGTTCTTTGAAAAAATAAACAAGATCAATAGACCCCTGGCAAACCTGACTAAAATGAAGAGAGAAAAAACCCAAATTAGTAGAATCAGGAATGCAAAAGGGGAGATAACAACAAACACCATGGAAGTCCAGGAAATCATCAGAGACTACTTTGAGAACCTATATTCAAATACATTTGAAAATCTAAAAGAAATGGACAGATTTCTAGATACATATGACCATCCAAAACTGAACCAAAAGGAAATTAATCACCTGAATAGATCTATAACACAAAATGAAATTGAAGCAGCAATCAAGAGTCTCCCCAAAAAGAAAAGTCCAGGACCTGATGGATTCTCTGCTGAATTCTAGAAGACCTTTAAAGAAGAACTGATACCAACCCCCTTAAACTGTTCCACGAAATAGAAAGGGAAGGAAAACTGACAAACACATTCTATGAAGCCAGTATTACACTTATCCCAAAACCAGGCAAAGACACCTCCAGAAAGGAGAACTACAGGCCAATCTCTTTAATGAACATTGTTGCAAAAATGCTCAACAAAATAATGGCAAACTGAATTCAACAACACATCAAAAAGATTATTCACCACAACCAAGTAGGCTTCATCCCAGGGATGCAGGGGTGGTTCAACATACGAAAATCAATAAATGTAAGAAACCACATTAACAGAAGCAAAGACAAAAACCACTTGATCATCTCAATAGATGCAGAAAAAGCCTTTGATAAGATCCAACATCATTTCATGATAAAAGCTCTAAGAAAACTAGGAATAAAAAGAAAGTACCTCAACATTATAAAAGCTATATATGACAAACCTACAGCCAGCATTATACTTAACGGAGAAAAATTAAAACCATTCCCTCTAAAATCAGGAACCAGACAAGGATGCCCACTATCTCCACTCCTATTCAACAAAGTACTGGAATTCCTAGCCAGAGCAATTAGGCAAGAAGAAGGAATAAAAGGAATACAAATAGGTAAAGAAACTGTCAAAATATCCCTATTTGCACACGACATGATCCTATACCTTAAAGACCCAAAAAACTCTACTCAGAAGCTTCTAGACATCATCAATAGCTACAGCAAGGTAGCAGGATATAAAATCAACATAGAAAAATCATTAGCATTTCTATACACTAACAATGAGCAAACGGAAAAAGAATGTATGAAAACAATTCCATTTACAATAGCCTCAAACAAAATCAAATACATAGGTGTAAACCTAACAAAAGATGTGAAAGACCTCTACAAGGAAAACTATACACTTCTGAAGAAAGAGATTGAGGAAGACTGTAGAAAGTGGAGAGATCTCCCATGCTCATGGATTGGTAGAATCAACATAGTAAAAATGTCGATACTCCCCAAAGTAATCTACATGTCTAATGCAATTCCCATCAAAATTCCAATGACATTCATTAAAGAGATTGAAAAATCTACTGTGAAATTTATATGGAAATACAAGAGGCCACGAATAGCCAAGGCAATACTCAGTCAAAAGAACAATGCAGGAGGTATCACAATACCTGACTTCAAACTATATTACAAAGCAGTAGCAATAAAAACAGCATGGTACTGGCACAAAAACAGACATGAAGACCAGTGGAACAGAATAGAGGACCCAGATATGAAGCCACACAACTATAACCAACTTGTCTTTGACAAAGGAGCTAAAAATATACGATGGAGAAATAGCAGCCTCTTCAACAAAAACTGCTGGGAAAACTGGTTAGCAGTCTGCAAAAAACTGAAACTAGATCCATGTATATCACCCTATACCAAGATTAACTCAAAATGGATCAAGGATCTTAATATCAGACCACAAACTCTAAAGTTGATACAGGAAAGAGTAGGAAATACTCTGGAATTAGTAGGTATAGGTAAGAACTTTCTCAATGAAACCCCAGCAGCACAGCAACTAAGAGATAGCATAGATAAATGGGACCTCATAAAACTAAAAAGCTTCTACTCAACAAAAGAAATGGTCTCTAAACTGAAGAGAACACCCACAGAGTGGGAGAAAATATTTGCCAGCTATACATCAGACAAAGGACTGATAACCAGAATATATAGGGAACTTAAAAAACTAAATTCTCCCAAAACTAATGAACCAACAAAGAAATGGGCAAGTGAACTAAACAGAACTTTCTCAAAAGAAGAAATTCAAATGGCCAGAAAACACATGAAAAAATGCTCACCATCTCTAGCAATAAAGGAAATGCAAATTAAAACCACACTAAGATTCCACCTCACCCCTGTTAGAATAGCCATCATCAGCAACAAGACCAACAACAGGTGTTGGCGAGGATTCGGGGAAAAAGGAACCCTCTTACACTGCTGGTGGGAATGCAAACTAGTACAACCACTCTGGAAAAAAATTTGGAGGCTACTTAAAAAGCTAAACATTGATCTACCATTTGATCCAGCAATACCACTCTTGGGGATATACCCAAAAGACTGTGACACAGGTTACTCCAGAGGCACCTGCACACCCATGTTTATTGTGGCACTATTCACAATAGCCAAGTTATGGAAACAGCCAAGACACCCCACCACTAACGAATGGATTAAGAAAATGTGGTATCTATACACAATGGAATTCTATGCAGCCATGAAGAAGAATGAAATGTTATCATTCGCTGGTAAATGGATGGAATTGGAGAACATCATTCTGAGTGAAGTTAGCCTGGCCCAGAAGACCAAAAATCGTATGTTCTCCCTCATATGTGGACATTAGATCAAGGGCAAACACAACAAGGGGATTGGACTTTGAACACATGATAAAAGCGAGAGCACACAAGGGAGGTCTGAGGATAGGTAAGACACCTAAAAAATTAGCTAGCATTTGTTGCCCTTAATGCAGAAAAACTAAAGCAGATACCTTAAAAGCAACTGAGGCCAATAGGAAAAGGGGACCAGGAACTAGAGAAAAGGTGAGATCAAAAAGAATTAACCTAGAAGGTAACACCCACGCACAGGAAATCAATGTGAGTCAATGCCCTGTATAGCTATCCTTATCTCAACCAGCAAAACCCCTTGTTCCTTCCTATTATTGCTTGTATTCTCTCTACAACAAAATTAAAGGGCAAAATAGTTTCTGCTGGGTATTGAGGGGGTGGGGGAAGAGGGAGGGGGCGGAGTGGTGGTAAGGGAGGGGGTGGGGGCAGGGGGTAGAAATGACCCAAGCCTTGCATGCACATGTGAATAATAAAATAAATAAATAAATAAAATAAACATTTAAATGAATGAACAAGTGAATATATACATACATCATTATTGCTATCACCAGAGAAAGTCAAAACATTTAATGAAGGTATTTCTCCAAGGTGGGACTGGGCACCTACAGTAAAAAACTATCACAGAGTTAAAGAAACCTTACACCATCCAGGAAGGGCTTTACCTTTGCACATCTTGGTGGAGATGTCAAGATAGTACTGTGGGGCGCAGCTCTCAGACTGGCACTCCCCAAAGAGCAGGACCTTGTTTGGATCTCGACAGGAGGTACAGCTGGCTTGTGAATCACAGCTCCGACAGTGTGTGTTGCATGCTGAGCAGTTAAGAAAAGAAAATGACCAGATGATTACAATTGCAAATAGGGAAGCAGTGATCAAAGTTGGACAGGTGCTACACGGGAACGAAGTCCTCCTCCAACCTGTGCTTTCAGAAGGCTCACAGACCTCCTGTGAGCAACAAAACGAAGTATTAGTTTTCTTTTCCAAAATAAAAAAGGGTGATCTTGTTTTTCCAAAGATGGAAATCCCACATACACCCAGATTATCCTGGAATTCAGCAACAGAACAATACTTAGTACTTTAAGACCAGTAGTCCAGAGTTTTAATATAACCTCACTTCTTAAGGAACCAAGATTCTAAGTTCATGATGTAGATTTGGAATTTGTGTGTGTGTGTGGGGGGGGGTGTTGTGCCAAGATTTAAGTTAGGTACCAGCTTTGCTGTGGAGCTGGCAAAATCCCTTGTTTTAAGAAACAGGATTTATATGTGACCTGGTTTATTCTCTTGCCCAGTTTAAATTCAACCAACCAGGTAATCCAGGTCTTCACAGATGAGTCCCAAACAACTGGCATTTCTCCATCTACTCAGTTGCTCATGCTGGAAACCTTGGAGTCTATCCTGACACCTTCCTTTCTTTCATTCCAAATCTAGTCACTCACTGGATCTTATTTATTGAAACTCACCAACCTAACTTTTGGAGCATTCTTTTTCTCCATATCATCAATGGGAATACCTCCAAGCTGTCACCATCCCCTGCTGGATTGCTATCATAGCCTCCTAACTGTTTTCCCCATCTCCACTTTGACCCCCTTGCAACCTACTTAACATACATTTACCAAGGTAACTTTACTCACTAATGCTGAGGCTCAGAGTGCGTGTCCCCCTACAAACTCAATGTCTATCTTCAGTCCTGGAAAGTTTCTGATCATCTTGTCTACAAAAAATTACTCTTTTACCTTAAAGGATACAAGCTGTATGCTTCCTGAAAGCAAAGACCAGTTTTGTTTTGTTCCTTGAAATATTTCCTAGTACCTACCTACTTTTCTATGACATTGTAATGGTTCAATAAACATTTTATACATAAATGAAAGAAGCCAAATATCACACACACACACACACACACACACACACACACACACACACATACCCAGCAACTCTGCCTCATTCTGAAATCTACTCTAACTATATGTCATTGGAAAAGTACAGAGAGTGATCCAGTGAGTTTTGGGTCTAAAGAACCTAAAAAAAGTGTGGCACAGTACAGAGAAATTAACTTCTTGTAAAATAGAAAGAAATGTAATACTTATTTCATCTACATCTACAAGGAAAGCCATTACTATAGGATAAATATTAATTTGAAATGTAGGTTGACAGTTTAACATCCTGGGAAAATTCTAAATTTCAAACAACTTGGGAATAATTATAAAAAAGTGCTGTTGTCTTCGTGATCATCATTGTCATCATCAGGAATGAAAGGCAAATCATGCAGTAAAAGGTTTTTATGTAGCTATGGACAGAAAAAATGATAATACCACTAATTCACTGAGATTCATGAAGTTATGTGGAACTCATGCTTTTGCAACTTCTGTTTAGATACTAAGAGATAGAAACATTTTCTGAAGCAATGGAAAGATTTCTTTACCTTTGTAACAGAAACTTTGCCTGGTATATATCAACTGTCTGCCAGAGTCTGTAGATTCTGTAGTACAAGAGACAGGGATGAAATACTTTCATGTTCTATTCACAAGCAAGAGAGTATTGGTGGAGAAACAGTGACTTTGCTTTATTTGAAACTAAACTTTTATCCTGTTTTCACTAGGATTCCTATGCATGGATTTTAATTTTGACATATTTGATGAATATCAGAAAGATAAGCTTATGAATACAAATCATGCTGGTGACAACTAAACATGCCACATATACCAATATAGGAAACATGTCTAGTTAGGTTTTACCAGTTGGAAGAACAAGAATTCAGTTATTTTAACTACTAGAAACAACAAACTAAAGGTAATCAAGCAGAATCAACAGAACTCCAAGTTAAGTGCCATGTTTATGTTCTAAGACTAACTGAGCAAATCATCCTGTATTTGGATGGGGGAGGGAGGGAAGACCCGCTTAGATAGCAGCTTCCATAGGAAAATAATCCAAGACTTTTAGTCAATTGAAGGCTTAATATCAACTAAAAATATGACCTGGTTACTGAAGATGTAACATAAACTTATGCTGAAGGGTCTCGGGAACCTAAATGTCAGCTGGACCTTCCTACTCACAGGGGGCTGCGAAATGAGGCTGTAATGCCAGTTCTTCAGCCTGGGGTTACAGGCTAATCCCTGCCCTGATGTCTGAGGGTTTCTTATGGTTTACTTCCATCTCCTCCATGTTCCTGCTCTTCCTACATAGTCTCTTGTTCCCCTTTGGTATCTTGACGATAACTCAGCTCCCTCATTGACTCCCCCCCAAAATGGATTTATATTGAGCATATTGAAATGCTAAACACTGTATATGGAGGATTGAGAGGGATGTGGCGTCATCACACTTAGGAGCAGGTGGCTTCCACCATTTCTGTCCTCACCCTCTTCCATTCCAAGACAATGAGCAAATGGCTGTCCTTGTTTCACACCCAGTAATTTTGTACACACCAAAACCCCTTGGGTGCTCAGCTTCCACCTCCAGAGGCACCTGGCTAGGCAGAACTCTCCATCTTATTATTTATTTTGATGCCCCTATGTTGGCGTAACCACACTGAGAGTAGCAGGGGCAGTTCTCTGAGGTCACTGACCCCTATGGAGAGTACCAAGACAGAAAAGAAGGTGACAATGCAGCAGAAACCAGCAAGGGAGCAGCGATGTGCTAGCACCTTCCTTCACCAAGGAGTGTAGGACCTCACTGCATGTCATTCCCTCTTACACAGGCCAGTTCTCTAGAGTAGGTCCAAGAGGTGGCACCCACTTCTGCTTAAACAGCCTGCTGGCTCCAGTTCAGTCTGAAGCAATGTCCAAGTGGGAAATAACAGTTCATTTCAAATTTCTGAAGGTAATTATGGGAATGAGGGTGGAGATTTATTCTCTATTACATCAGAGAGAAGTTCTAGGGCCTATCAGAAAGAATGAGCCAATAAACTCAGCCCCCTAACAGTGGAAATGACTTCCTTCCAACCTTGTGGTGGTCCGTGAAGAAGAGTGATTTGATATAGTTTATTCAATCTTAACAATAATGAATTTTGAGGACTAGCATTAAGAGATTCCTAATTCAACTGAAATAGTCTACGAAATCTTGTTTATATGGTAGATAGCAAATGTTGTGCAGGCCACCCTGCAACAAGGCAAATGCTTCCCAAAAGAGAAATATTTCAATACAATGCATTTTTGTCACCTATATGTCATACAAGGGATTCTATCTTTTTCTTTTGAACTTCTAGTTCTGTGATTCTGCTGCTGTGAAGAGTCCCATAAATCGAAGTCACTATTTCTCCACTAACACTCTCTTGCTTGTGAATAGAACATGAAAGTATTTCATCCCTGTCTCTTGTACTACAGAATCTACAGACTCTGGCAGACAGTTGATGTATACCAGGCAAAGTTTCTGTTACAAAGGTAAAGAAATCTTTCCATTGGTTCAGAAAATGTTTCTAACTTTTAGTATCTCAACAGAAGATGCAAAAGCATGAGTTCCACATAACTTCATGAATCTCAATGAATTAATGGTACTATCGTTCTTTTTGTCCATATCTATATAAATATCTTTCACTGTGAGATTTGCCTTTCATTCCTGATGATGACAATGATGATGATGAAGACAACAACACCTAGTCTATAGCAAGAGAGAACTTATTCTCTGCTAGGATCTGTGTCAAGTGCCATACCATTATTAGAATGTAGGTACTGTTTAATTTCCCTTTTACAGAAAAAGAAACTGAGGCCTGAGGTTAACTGACTTGCTTAAAGACATCAAGTTGGTAAGTGCCACCTAGTATTTGAATTTTAGTCCCCAGACTCTAAAGCCCACTGTTCCAGCCACTGCTCTATAATGCCATCAGTATGGTACTTCTTAGAACACAAACTTAAAATATTACCACTGTATTCATTCACTGTCATTTTCAAAACTATAACATTTTTTAAATGACACATTAGTGATTGAAATAAAGTAAGCTGCCTCAGCCTATCACAAATGTTCCTTCATCTGTGAAGGATTTCCTTATTTTCTTTCCACCTAGATCTGCCCTTTTCCTCATTTATCCTAACTCTTTGTTCGTGCCTCACTCCAAGTAATTAATCACTTCCTGACTTATTCAAGAAATAAGACATCTACACATGCAACCCTTGTGCAAGAAAAAATAACTACTATTGGGACAGAAATGGAATGTTTTGAAGCATGTAAAGCCTTGCACATTGTCAATATCAACAAATACATGCAGAAAACACATTAAATCCATAGACATGCTTAGTCCTCTGATTATACTACAATGAGCTCCACTCTACCCAAGATCAAAGAATTGGATAACTGAGAGAAGTCATACAGATGAAACAGACTGACACTTATTTTGTAAATGAAATCATTAGAACCGAGAAGTTCTAGTGCCCAAGATCACACAGCTGGTACTCAGGGAGGCAAACACTTTGAGTTAGAATCTGCTCATGGCATCTACATTTCCTTTGTACATGGAAGCAAGAACTTTACCTTTGTTCCAGTGAGAAGGAAAGGAGAGGAAAATTCATTGAAAAACTTACGCTGGCAAGCACGGTTGTCATCAAGATAGTGCCCAGGGAAGCAAATGGTGCTGCAGGTGCCAATGTGCGTGAGAACAAGACTGGAGTCACATGAGGAGCAGAAGAAAGGTCCTCCACCATGGCAGGTTCTACAGGAGGAGTGACATCCTGCAAAGGGAAAGTGACACAGACAGACCATGAAGCCAGACTCCCTCCTAACACACATCCCACATGCTGGTAACAAAGACCCCAACAGAGAACACACTAGCTGGGCTTCCTCTCTTTGGGTACTTCCAACCTTCTTGGCTATGCCCCCCCAAAAAAAACCTTATAGGCACCCCCAGATCCAACCCCAGTGCTTACTCACTTTTACAAGCTCCCCTCTCTGCATAGTATCCAGAGGGGCAGTGGGGAACACAGTGGTCCCCGAACAATAGGTGCCGAGCTTTCTGGCATCTCAGACAGATGCTACCAGTGTCATGGAGATCAGCTGTGCAGTGCTGGCACAGAGGATGGCAGTCTGCAGAGGGTGGGAGGAGAGAAAGAAGGCATTGATGCTCGTGAGCATAGAGTCTAATCGGGACTTCAGTTACCAGCACTGCAGCATAGACAGCTGGAGAAACAGCCCAGAAGCAGTAGACATCAGGAATAAATAAATAAATAAATCGTGTGTTTGAGGTTTTTAGCAAATGGCTAGGCCCAGAACAGCGATTGAGTTTTTCTCTCTTTCCAACTGAATGACCCCCAAGTAGTGAGGCACCATGTGACAGGTATTTGCTGGGGGGAGAGAAAGAACTGTTGGACCAAGAGAAGCAGGGAGATCAACACTCTCAATGTCTCTCCCAAGGCCTAGACCACTCGAGGGCAGTGTGTCCCCATCCACTGTGCTCCCCAGCTCTCTGCATGACCCCTTCTCCATGTGGCCGATGACAGCTGGCACACCAGTCAGACTTCAGCATGGGGGAACTGTGATTCATAGATAACTGGATTGAATTGCTGAAACATTTTAGTCTTTAACTAGAGATAAAGTTATAAAGGAAAGGTTGTGAGTTGAAAAATCATTTTTATGACCTGCTACATAGTTCACAGCAGTTCCGTCATACCAACTGTGATTAAAGCTATAAACCAAATGATTGTGCAGCCTGCACCTCTTGTTCTTGCTCATATAATAGTCATCCTTTAATAAAGAGCTTCATTGTATTCAGCTTTCATTGGGGTTGAACACTTCCTCTGTTCTGCTTTCAAGTGGTAATTACCTCATGTTTCATTCACCATCCTTCATCCCAAAGGCAAAAGAAAAAAACCTCCAAATCCTGAACTACCCACCAACATGAAAAAAGGAGTAAGGACCTAGGAAAAGGGAAGGCAGGGTTCTCTCTGGTTATGAGCTCTTTCCACCTGTGCCTATAGGATTCAAGTGCTTGACTGCACTTACTAAAGTACCACTCAGGGTCCAGATTTGTCTTGTTTCACCTGACAGCTTTGCAGATACAGACTGTGATTTCCAGCTATGTGGCCACTAAAAAATTCCATGCCAGCAGCACAGATTGCCTGCCCCGATTCCTGGTAAAACAGGTCTTTCTCCCATACTCTTGCTGATAATTCTTAATTGCTGATCATCTATACACATTCCCTGTATAAGAAGCAAATATCCACTTCTATCCCCAGGCACCCCCTCCTTGGCACAAGAACCACCCCAGAGGTGAAGCCCAAAAGTCCTCCTCAAAAATGCTAACTCTCCTAGCAGCACACAAACTAAAGCCCCTGACCTTTCTCTGAACCTTGGGAGTTTCAAATTGCAGGCAACCTCTTGCCAATATCAGAGACAATTCATGATATCCTAAGAGACAAATTAATCCTCATTACAGCCCTTCAGTAAGTTATGAAGGAAATGATAACTGTACTGAGGGAAATGAGGAGGCCGCTTTCCCTCCATGGTGGTGTATAATATCCACCTCATACCAGGTAAGCACTTCGTTCTTTTTCCCATGAGTATGAAAGTACAATCATAGATGTACAAGCGGAAATCTGAATACTTTGAAAAGTTGCTAGAACAAAGGTAATAGTGTTTTATGAATGCCTTGGTGAGTGGGTAATGTCACAATGGGAGGCCTATGGACACTATGGAGTCAAGGCTCCATTCTGGGAAAAGCCATGGCCTCTTCATCCTCAGCACAACTGTGTGCAGAACATCTGGCCTTAGGCATGCACTGACAGGATCTGTAAGTGTTCAGGGCTGCAAAGAGTAGCTGCATGCAAGCAAGGCTTTCTCTAGTGTGCAATTAGAGAAAGGAAAGGGAATAATCACCAAGCACAGTCTTTGAAGAGAAGCTAAGCAAATCTCTGTAGTATTTTGTGGGTGTCATAAATAAGTGTTTATGGATTTGTCTGATCTTTCTCGGGCTCTCTAGAAGCTGTTTAAGAGTCTGATGTGTATTAATTATGTCTAAAGGAAGCTATGATTGGGGGGTGGAGATTCCTTCCCACTCTCCATGCAGTCACTGTAAACCCTCACTACTCTTCACAGAGTACCACTCCACCCTGCCCATCCCGACCCGTATAGCAGGGGGTCTCATCTACTTCCCTCAGCCATTCTGCACATGCTCCTTCTATTCATTCCTTTTGGTCAAACATCTACCTTTACCATTCTGCCTTCATTTTCTCCCATCTCACAGAGTTTTTCACCTATGTCGTTGATCCTATTCTTGGCATTATTCCATCTTTTCTTCCTCATGCCTTTACTGTCCCCTCGACTCCAACCTCCAAAATGCTTCTCACTACCTCCTGCTTCCAGAGCTTTTCTCTACATGTGCCTCATCTCCTGCCTTTCCTTTAGCACCCAACTTCTTCACCTTTCTAACTCCCCACATCTCTGTAATCTGCTTCAGACTCCACAATTCTAGAACAGTAATATCCTAAAAAGGTCTACGATGGATGTAAATGACCAAATCCTTATCCTACCCGAATATCTGTAACACATGGCACTTCTGACCAGTCCTCATCCTGGAACTCCTCCCTCTTAGCATAATTTTTTCTAGTGTTTATATTCATGGATCTTCTATCTTTGCCTCCAACTAACTAATAAATACAAGAGTTTCCTACAACCCTCAACTTCTGTCCTCCTAACCAAGTCTCTGGATGTTTTAAACATGGCTGGATATACAGACAGCTACCAGAGCCCAGCAGAAAGAGTTCAAGAGTTGCAGAGACTGAAAACATTCAAGGTCTATGCTTCCTTCCTGGCTTCATGTTAAAACAGCCATAAGAAGACACAGATCAGGGCTACAGATATACCTCAGTGGTAAAGGGTATGCTTATCATCCTTGATTCCCGCCCCCCCCACACACACAGAAAGAGAGAGAGAGAGAGAGAGAGAGAGAGAAGACATCAGTCAATTCCCAGACATACCACATTACCACATGATAGAGTGAGGACCCAGAGGCAAAGAAGAAATCAATAAGTAACATCTGAAAACATAAAAGCGTCAACTGCCAGTTGTCCAATGCATCACATTAATCCAACTTAGTTTACAGTTCTCCTTTACATGGGAGGTTGTTATAACTGCTTGAATCTGGAAAGCTGGACTTTCTGTTTTTTGTTCACCATGTGTATTTATTCTGTGGCTTAAAAAGTCATACTGAACATCTTATCCCATGAATAAATTCATTCCAAAGCAACAATCTGAGGGGGTTCCCACATTAGTCCATTCATGCAAGTACCTCTTTCATACAAACCCCCAACAGAAGACCATTTAAATAAATATGCTCTGGAATTCTGCTGTGAAGGTTAGTTGATTGATTTTTATTAAACCAAGGCAAAAGGAATAATAAATTCCCAAAACCTAGGAAATACCTTTGTCTTCAGAGGCTCGAAGTCAAAATCTCTTTGAGGGAAAGAATTCCTTGGGAGATCTCAAAATGAGTAATGAGACCAGGGAAAGAAGGCAGAAACCAGAGCAACAAGAGCCTAAGCACTAATACCAACGCTTTGACTTACAACAGAAAAGTATAGTCCCATAGGGCAGAGCACAGAACTATGGCATGACAGGCTACAAGTGGCCAGTCCCACTGGCTGCCACCTGCCAGCTAGCTTCAGGCTCAGCCTGGGGGCTGCTGTGATCTACACAGGAGAAGGTCCAATTACAATTCAGACAGGCATTATAAGGTTTTATTTTTCTGAATGCAAAGTAATCCATGGAAGAAAATATGAGAAATATTTTATGCAGTATAAATAAACATAAAAATCACACTAGAAATGACTTTCAGAGTAACTACTAACATATACATGTTTTACTTTTAGTTCTTTTTCTATATAATTTTTTATATATAGATTTTTACATATGAGATTATATTAAATGTGGGCATATAGTAGCTTTTTTACTCAATACCATCATTTCCACATATCATTAGAGACTTTGTACACATCATTTTTAGGGACTATATAATATTTCATATTGAGTAAACAAACAAAAGAGGCTATTTTTTCTTGTAGTGTGAACATTTATTTCCAATTTGTCCCCACTTTTCTAATTAAGGCTACAATAAAATCTTTGTGCATAAATCTTTGTCTGTATTCCAGATTATTTCTTAAAGGACAATGTCAAAAGAGTACAATTAATAATACCATTACAGTTTATACTAATGGAGCTCTGGATACATGTTAGGCACTATAAACTATAAATGCACAATCTCATCTGAAGAGATGAAGTATACAATGTTGTTATCCCCTTTTTATAAATGAAGAAACTGAGGCTCTGAGGGTTTAAGCCATTTGCTCACACATGCTATACCCAGGCTGAGTCTAGAGCACAAACCTTTCACCTCCATTGGCATGAAAAGCAATGGAAAATTCCTACTAGGTACCACGAATTTACTTCCAGACAGTTGTATCAATTTATATTTCCAAGAACCACTCATGAGACTATTTCATCATAACTTTCCCGGAACTAAGAAATATAAAAATAAATAAAACAATCTTGGCCAACGTGATGGGTGAAACTGGTGTTAAATTGATCATTGTTTTAATTTGTATGTTTTAAATGATAAGTGAGGTCAAGTATTTAAAAGAACCTTTCTTTTTTCTTTTAAATAACAAAATATTTAAATGGCTACTACATTTACACAGCTTTCAACATGTCAGGGGAAATGACCCTGAATTATAATCCAATAGTTAATATGTGTAACCAAATAATAATCTGAAGTATCAACCATTAAGCTCTTTCCTCACCCACTGGGACCATTCCTCATTGGACTAGGAAGCAGAGGGTCATTATGTGCTCCCTGAGAAAGTTATCAAAATCTGACCTACAAAGATACCAAATTTGTGAAGCATGAGGCACAGGTAAAAGATAGAAGAAGAAAAAAAAATACGCATTGTAACTCTAAGCAGATACTTTAAAGCAACTGAGGCCAACAGGAGAAGGGGACCAGAAACTAGAGAAAAGGTTAGTTCAAGAAGAATTAACTTAGAAGGTAACACACATGTACAGGAAAGCAATGTGAGTCAACTCCCTGTATAGCTATCCTTACCTCAACTAGTAAAAACCCTTGGTCCTTCCTATTATTGCTTATACTCTCTCTCCAACAAAATTAGAGATAAGGGCAAAATAGTTTCTGCTGGGTAGCAAGAGGTAAGGGGGGTAAGGGGGGAGGAATGGAGGTGGCAGGGGGAAGGGGGAGAAATGACCTAAACATTGTATGCACATATGAATAAAATAAAAATTAAAAAAAAAAAGTTCCAGGCCTTCCCCCATCAACACAATCTCTATTTACAATCTCCAGCCTAGGAAAAGCCAAGAAGAAGTGGAGCAAAGAGACCACTCACTCTTGCTCCCCTCCCAAGGAACAGGTTGGAGACACCCAAAGGGAAAATTCAAGAGGCCAATAGTTGAGTGGACTTGGGCTGTATTTCAGCAGGCTGAGCAACAGAAGAGCATATAGTGAGACTTAGAAATGTCCTGCAGGACACTGCAGGGTTAGGTCAGAATGATGTGACCATATATAATGGGAACCAACTCAGGGGCAGACAAGACCTCCCAGGAGAGGCAGAGATGAGAACCCAGAGTGGGAATTAGCTGCAAGAGAACCTGGTGAGAGGGCTGGAAAGGGTTCCAAGAACAGGGAATGCTTAGGCACAACCCCCAAATCTGAACAAAACAGGATGCCTTCAGGAACTGAGAAAATTTCAATATGGCTGGGTCTTAAATAACATGCAAAAGAGCCATTTAGGACCCAACTAGGTATGACTTAAGTCAAGAAGACATCTAGATTTTATCCTAAAGGTAATGAGAAATCAATTTGTGTATGTTTTAACAGTCTATTTACTGAGGTTGTTGTGGTTTTATTACAGATTTAAACGAGAAATTGTTGTTTAAAAAAAAAGTTAAGTCATAATGAGAGTAAACATTAAAACCATAGCAGAAGACCAACAATCCAAGAAAATTCTGACAGACAGCCACTCTCAACATGGAACCTTTGCTAGAGGAGAGAGCGCAGTTCCTCCATCCTCTCCTCCCCTCCAATTCTTACTCTTTTGTAGAAGCCCCTTTTCTGCTCATAACAACCACACTGAATTGTTCTCAAGGGGCTTGTCCTTGACTAGGCAGATTAAAAATACTGTAACAAAGAACATGAAAACTATTGTGACAAGTAATGGAGATCTTGAAGTGTACCTTGGGATGAAAGAAAAGCATACTTTTGGTTTATCTTTGGGGCATGACTGGGGAAGACCTTTTCATAAAGTGTCAGTTCCAGAATTCCTTTAAAAAAGAAAACAAAATCAAATTTGGCCAAAGCAGTAGTATATAGGAGGAAGCCCCCATGAAATTGTTGAATGAAAGAAAAAAATATTGGAACAAAAATACTAGGAAAGTGTAGAGAATTTGAGGGGTCCATGAAGAGGTCAACAGGGTTTACACCACCTGGTTTCTAAAAATCCCATTCAAGCCAGGAGAAAAAGGGAGCTACTTGGCTGTGTGTGACAATTTATAACTGCCTTGTCAATTACAATTTGAGACAATGAAGAGAGAAATATCCCCATGGTCAGCCAAATGTATTAATTACACAATATAAATATAATCTCCAAGTGCTATAGAGATGGCTATGTTCCAGGGAACTTCTGGGACACATAGTCACTCCACACACAGTCAATTCTTGGGCATATTTTCTAATAACTAATCTGGTTTGGAGGAAACTCTTGAGTCTTAACAAATACTAACTCAGATCCTTATTGGACACACATTGTATGAACACACCCATCGGAAATTATGTCCCTTCAGGAGGTAGAGATAGTAGAATGGTGGCTCCAGGCTAGCATGGATAAATGTGAGCAAGACCCTATCTCAAAAACAAGGTGGGCATGGTGGTTCATTTCTGTGGTCCCAGCTACTCAGGAGGCAGAGGTAGGAGGATTTCAGTCTGAGTCTTCCTGGGGCAAAAGTGTAAGACCCTAACTGAAAATAAACAAACATAAAGCCAAATGACTTGGGGTGTGACTCAAGTGGTAGAGCACTTGCTTAGCAAGCATGGCGCCCTGAGTTCAATCTCTAGTACCACCAGAAGAAAAGAAAAAAAGAAAAAGAAATTATGTCCTTAAAATGCCAGTGTCCTCGAAGAGGCCAACAAAGCCCAGACTAAATTCCCCAGTAATATTTCCTGCCCAGCTTTCACTCCTGGTCCTGCCCAGAAGTGGTATTTGAAACAATTTCATAGCACACACCAGAGGAAGTTTATGTTGTCATTTCTTAATCTGTACCAGATCTGTGGTACAGATGCTACTAAAATAGAGAAATGAGTTTCCAACCTCCAATCTAGCATCCTCCACAAGGATTAATGTCCCATCTGTGCAGTAAGGGACCCACAGCTGATCTTCCTGCCTTTAATCAAAGGCAAGGAGTGACCTCAAATGCATCAAAATGGCAAGTGTGCATCCATTAATTGCTCAACTACTGTGCCTACTGAAGGCTCTCAGATTCCTCCCAGTGCCAGTCAGTCTGTACATTCTTACTTGTCACTATTTCAACTAGAGTGAAGAGTCTTTAAATATAACACTCACTAAGAGTGACAAGTAAAGAAGAGAGACCCAGGAGACACTTCTGTTTAGCTTGTTCAGATCACTGGTGTATGAGTGTGTGTGTTTTGGGGAGCAAGCAGATGGAATTCCAGTTGTTTATCTGTGTGATGTGCCTCTTGTAAATAAACTCAGTGAAATCACGCTCTAAACAAGCAAATTAATGAACACATTACAAGGAAGCCTAGAAATGCAGAATCAGCTCCAGATAAAATAAATACATTTCTTGTTTTAAGATTACATTTGTCTTTTAAATATACCCAGCATGTGGATATGCTAAAACCTTAAACAGATAAAAAATTAATATTTTGATCCAGCAGCTGCGATATCCTCCAATATGTCACCCTAAAGCTGTGAGGAAATTGCATGTGGCCATCACTGTGTGATGCTTTCTCCCCATCATAAAGTCTCAGCTTTGAGGATCAGTGGGGATTACCCACAATCACGATGGATGGATACACACAGCGGTGAGATGACTTATTTCACATCTTTGGAGCAAAGTCAAAAAAGCTCGAAGATATTAAAGGAAATGTGTACTGTTAAAACAATGGCTGTGGATGTTGGTTTTATGGGGCAGTGACTTCTTAGCTGTACATAATGACCTATAAAGATAAACTGAGACAGGTGATGAGATTTTTCAGAATGTCCTCTCAGTCGATTAGGTTCTTAATGCAACCACAAGAAGTGCCTTCGGAAATTACAAAATAATCAGCCCCTGTAGCTGTTC
Source organism: Castor canadensis (assembly GCF_047511655.1). Lineage (NCBI taxonomy): Eukaryota > Metazoa > Chordata > Mammalia > Rodentia > Castoridae > Castor > Castor canadensis. The sequence goes on from NC_133394.1 coordinate 90,367,616, forward strand.
TTCATCAGGTAAAAAAGAAAGAATTTTGGGCCAAAACTCAGGGCCTTTAAAGGGTAGAGAATTTGAATTTCGATGCCACTTCTAAAATTGATGGGGTTCAATTTGTGAGACAAATATAGAAGGAATCCAAAAGTAACATGGATGGCAGAGCAGAAAGACACATCCTATCTCTTCCCTTCTTGATTGTGACTTTGAGTTTGGCCCACCCAGAAACTCTTAAAACTCATGTGTTTTTTTTTCTTGAGGCTCTGGATTAGTACAAAATCCATAAAGTAAACAAAATTTTTCCTTTTTTTTTAGTACCTATACTATTATTTTACTCTTAGCAAACCAAACAAAAATATACTACAATAGACTGATCATGACATTCTAGGACAGTGATTTCTACCATGTTGACAAACTTACCAATGTGTTGAGAAGGCAGCAGCAGAAGCCAAGGAAACAGAGAAGGACATGAGTGTCAATACTCTCAGTTTTGGGGCCAGCCTGAACTGCCAACAAGGTGACATGACCACCACTCCTACTCATGTATCATGACACCTTATATCCAATTTATGTTTTACTTCATTTACCTCCAAACTGGAAAATGGTTCATTTCAATTAGCACTTCTGGCAAATCATCTGGGTCCAAGGCAGGCAACATGGAAGGCAAGATGGGAGGCAGAGCATAGGGTTGGACTTAGAACCTTCCCTGAAGATGCTCATGAAGAGAAGACAGGAAAGTCACACCAAAATGCAGTGAATATCAGAGGAGGATGAAAGAATTCAAAAGGAGTAAGAGGAACTTAGTGTTTGATGCTTAACTGATGTTGGAAATTCTGCTGGCTGAGGACATGCTTGATGGAGACAGAAGAATGCAGGAGCACACAACACACAGGGGAGGAGTGGTGTGGAATGGAGAAGAGCATTAGTAAGGATGGAGCTTTGGACATTCACTCGGGGACCAAAGGAGACCAGGAACCTTGGAAATCAGGTGAGGAACTTATATCTAACGTTGGAGGCATCAGGGAGCCATCAAGAACTTTTGAGCATTGAAGAGTGATTTATAAACCAAATTTAATGTTCAAGGAGAGTTACTTTCAACTTGGCAAGAAGCTTTAGTGGGGAAGAGACTATAGGGAGAGAATAACATGAGCCTGGGGTTTTGCAATGGAAACAGAGAAAAGGAAATACATCCAAGAGTCGTTGCACAGCTCTGTCAGGTATAGTGGTGATTTCAATACAGAAATTGAGATATAGGTGTCACTCATGGTTTGAATTGTGCTGATTAAAAACTCAGTAGCAGGTAGACAAGAAAGGCAGAAGAAGAGTGGAGTGACAAAGATAGAGATTTTTCTTTGGGGTTTTTTCAGCATGGTGCTCCTGTGGAGCAGAGGTTCTGCAGGTAAGATATAAGTACCTGGACATGACCATCTTGTGCACATGGAACAGTCTAAGGAAAAACCAGAAGTGAAGACGAAAGCTGTGGAATACACTAAAGTCCTAGAGGATGGGTATGGAGGGAGGAAAAGAGCAGGGAAAATGAAAAGGGAAGAGAGAGAGGAAAGGTTTATACAGAAGAGGAGACGGCTGACTTGGGGAGCCAGTTCACAGAGGAGCTGGACAGACGGGCTCTGGGTTACAGGTGAAGAAGGAGAGAGGTCTTTTCTCAAAGAAAGGCAAGGGAGGAAGTGGAGGACACAGGGTCGTTTGAGGAGAAAAGGGAGGTTTTGTTTTATCAGGTAGTGTTACTCTCCTAAACAGAAGGGAGAGCAGAGTTATAGACAGGGTATGGACAGCTGACTGAGATCTGAGTGGAAGGAGAGCGTGGAGAGCACTGGGGAAGGCCACAGGGCATCCAAAGGAGGTAAATAGAATGACGGCTGAGAAGCAGAGATGGACTGATGGAAACTAAATCAGGCAGTGAGGCCAATGACAAGGAAGTCACAGGTGTGTCCTCAGAAGTGGCACTGCTTAGGTGCCAAGTCCAGCCCCATGACTTACTAGCAGTGAGACATGGTGAATGGACTCACTTCTTTAATCCCAGTAAATTGGAGATGGTACTACTTACAGGGCACTGCCTTCCCCCCATGCTCTCTCGCATGGGTTGCAGCATGTGAAGAGCCTGGAACACAGCAGAAGCTCAAAAGCACTTATTATTCTTTATTTGTAATGAACCCAGCCAGAAGACATTGACGGCAACTCATTGTTTTTGTCTATTACAAATAAGCCAAAGAGATTTACAAATGTGTAAGAAAAGTAGGTAAGTTCAGCCTCAGGGTTTTACTGTCTTTATTATAGAAGAAAATAGCTATGTCTAATTCAGCCATGTTCTATTAAAGCAGAGTCACAAAAGCCATCTCTGCAACTTGGACCTGGCTCACAGATCCTTCAAAGACATCAGCAAACCTGACAGTCTGTAGTCTTCCTGTCATTACCAAAGCTTGGGTAAGGCATTGTTTAGTAAAAGTCACATGAAGGAGAAAATACAAGTTGTTATTTTTTTTAATTTAGGAAGGACTCAATTTAAGTATAGATCATCTTCATTTTTCTGAAAGGAAAAGCTCAAAGAAAAAAATGTCTTGAAATGTTCAGTCATTCCTACACAGACAGTGTGATCTCTTAAATAAAACACAACTCAAGAGAACAAAGAGGCAATCATTGAAAATCCTGGAGAGAGATTGGATATACAACTCATAGTTCAAGTAATAAAGAGATAGTGTGACATGATGAGAAGTCAGAAAAGAAAGTGCATTACAAAAAAGAAGATAAGAAAAATAAAGAAACAAGTGCTAAAATAAAATAAAAGGCAGAAGAAAATTGAAAAAATATAGAGATAAAAAAATAGGACCATATGAAGAGGAAGGTGAAAAAGATAAGAAGAGAATCAAAATGTGGATTACACCAAGAAAAAAGATCTTGATCAAGTTACTATGCATCAGAAAGGGATTACATGAGACAGTAGACACCTGATTCAAATCGTTTGTTTTTCCTTATAATTCTCAGGCACCATCTATGTGCTAATTAGACAGTGCACAGGACTTTAATTCCCAAGCCAACTCAGTGGGAATTATCTAGTATTTCCAATTCTGCAGGAAGGTTTCTTAGGGGATGATCAAATGAGAAGTTTAGTAAGAAAATGCTTTGAAAATTATAAACCCACAAAACACCACCATTGCTATGAACAATAACATAAAAAAGACCTTTAGTCACAGCTGAAGCCTTCGCTGTTGCATCTAACCCACCATGGACCAGCAGAAAATCCAGCTCCTGCTTGTCATCACCCAAGTTCACAACAGGAAAATGGCCAACTTAAGTTACATATGCATAACCATAACCTAGTATTTCTTAACCATCAAAAATGACAGGGCTGGTGGAGTGACTCAAGTGGAAGAGCACCTGCCTAGTAAGTGCAAGGCCCTGAGTTCAACAACCCCAATACCACCAAAATAAATAAATAAATAAAAAATAAAAATGATAATTGCATGGATCCTTCCAAAATTGCCAATACATGGAAATACGTAAATTAATGTTATATTTAGGAGAAAAGAACAAAGAAATACATAGCTGTTGACTACAACTATGAAAAATGCTAGTGTGTATACATTTTAAGAGAGTAAAGCAAATGTGGAGTGATATGAATCATTAAATTTTAGTGTTAATATTTTTCTTTATCATTTATTCAGTTAATAAGGATAATACACAATAGGAACACATATGCACACATCGGACTAAATCAAATTCCTTAGCATTCAAAACCATCTAGCAAGTTCTTGCAGCTTTCCTGCCTTTCCCCAGCTCCCTTATTTGTCATGGCAATCTCTGCCAATCTACTTTTAATCCCTTAACTAAAACACCATTCCTAAGCCCCTGTTGTGTGTGTTCAGTTGTGCTCAGCATCCTGGCCAGGATAACAAATGATTAAGTGTGTGGATTTTGGAATCACACTCTCTAGGTTCAAATCTTGGCTCCATCACCCCCCACATCTGTTGTTTCGAACCAATTACTTCTCTCTGTGTGTTTCAGTTTCTTTGTATGTAAGATGAGGATAAAATGAGTATCTACTTTGGAAGACCACTGTGAATGTTGAATGGCAAAATGCATTCAAAGCAACTTAAACAGTAATTTTTTACATAAGTCCCCAGAACCCTCACCTATTAATAGATACCCATGAAAAGATCACTGCAGAGAACCTGAGCCAGTCAATGCCAAGTGCTAAGTAACTGGCAGAAACAGTCCGCAAAGAGGGTGATGCCAAGAGGAAGCTGGTTCTGGAAGGGAAAGGAACCAGAGCCAAGCATTGGTGGGTAGGATTTTGATGGTTAAAATAAGGCAGTGGCCACTGCAGACTCAAAGTTTGTGCCTCTTTCCTTCATTTTCACGTATTACCGCAGTGCCAACCCACCTCCCCATACCGCAGAAGCTTTGGGAAAACAGAATTAGCTCTCATGTCTCCAGCTTCACAGCGAGAACACTGGCTGTACAGGCTCCTTCCTGGGTTAATCACCTTCAGCTTGAACAGCTTTCTCTCCTGCTACTCCATTGCAATGTATCAGCTCATTCCAAAATGTAGATTTCTTGCTCTTCTAATCTGTGCATTTGTACTTTTTTCACCAAAAAAATTTTAGGGTCCTTCTTTCAAAAATTACGACAATAAATACAGAAAGGACTCCAAGGTCTTTGGGGTTTTTGTTTGTTGTTTGGTGGTTTGTTATTTGTTTGTTTTTTGTTGTTGTTGTTTTGTTTTTAATGATTCGAAAGGAAAAAAAAATCAACAGCAGTGCGCTTCAGGAAGCAAAAGGAGAGCAAATGTGCATCGCTATGGGTGACCCTCTCCCTGCCCACAGAGAAAGAAAGGAAAGAAGAGATGGAGGGAGGGAGGGAGGGAGGAAGGAAGGAATTCTAGTCTGTGCAAGGTTAATAATGTCATTTTACTTACAGAAGGCCAACAAATTATTCAAAATATTTATATCAATTCAGGGCTTCCCAAAGATTGTTCTGTAAACCACTGGTTAGCTCTGCGTGATGCTATAAAGAGGGGAGGGAGAGGTCTTCAATCAGATGACTGGGGAATAATGTTCAGTCCTCTTTATCTTAGTGATCTTTGTAACACATAATGATACATTGCTTTTTTTTGTTTGTTTTGATAGGGATTGAACTCAGGTCCTTGTGAGAGCCTAGTGCTCCATTACTTAAGCCATGCCCTAGTCCTTTTGTGTTTTTAGTTGGGTTTTTAGATACTGTCTCATTCTTTTGCCCAGACTGAGCTCATACCTCAATACTCCTACCTCAGCCTCCTGAGTAGCTGGGATTGCAGGTGTACACCACCACGCCTGGCTTGTTTCTGACATAAAATATTACTAACTTTTGCCTGGGCTGGCTTCAAACAGTGATCCTCCTGTCTCTTTCTCTGAAGTGGCTGGGAGCATAGGAGTCACATACACATTTTTAAGGTCCTTAAAAAAAAATCCTACAAATAAAGTAAGGTGTGTAAATTTATTTAACTGAAATTCCTAGACAAGTAAATCTGAGTATTTGTTCCAAATTTATTTGACTAAGAGTTTTTGTTGCATGTAATACCTACAACCATTGCTCAGAATTCGAGTTCTTTGCACTGGTTGCCGTGGCTCACACCTGTAATCCTAACTAGTCAAGAGGTGGAGATTGGGAGGATCACAGCAAAGGCAAAAAGTTTGTGAGACACCACCTCAACCAATAAAAGCTGGGTGTAGTGGTAAACACCTGTCATCCCAGCTACTGTGAGAGGCCTAAGTAGGAGGATGGTGGTCCAGGATGCCTAAACATAAATGAGAGACCATATTCGAAAATTAACTAAAGCAAAAAGGCTCAAGTGATAAGAGTATCTGCGCGCAAACTCAAGGCCCTGAGTTCAAACCTCAATACTGCCAAAAGAAAAAGAAAGAACTTCAATTCGAGTTCTAGAAAATACAAGAGGAAAATACTCAGAGAACTATTACTTTGCGACTACTTGTCTTCTTTTGCTTACATTCACACATAGATTTGTGGAAAAAGTGAATCAGCATTTAAAAAATTATTGCTTAACTAATAGCAAGTTTTCAATTCCCCAAAATTCACCATTCTAACAAACCAGGTCTCAGTCTGTTTTCCGCTCTGTAATATCTCTTAGGCATCTCATCTTTTTCATAAGAACTAAAAAACAAAGTCAGCCCATTAGGCATCCCACGAAGCCCAAGGCATATTTTTTTAATGCATCTGCATTTGGACATTTCCCCCTCAGGTTTTTATCTATGTTTTCCTTTTAATCTCACTGTCTTCTAGGAACAGGAAAAAGCTTTTGCCTGAGAAAGACAAGTGGAGAAAACACCCGGGCTTTGGAAATTTCTGGTAATGTTGATATGTGGGCAAAAAAAGAAAAAAATCTCTGAAGAAAACCCTGGCTTTCCTTGGCTCTTAACTATGTCTGTTACAATCTTAATGCACGCTCACTTCTCATCCCAGTTCATTTATCTTTGTTGAAAACCTTCAGCCCTGGCCTAACTCTTACAAACTATATATTTGCTTTGATAGACATGGAGAAAAAAAAAAAAAAACCACATATGACAACTCCATATGTGAGAACACATTGAGGTTATTGGACCTGATCCCAGGATGTGTTTACTCTTGTCTGTTGTGATAGATTAGATGTAATTTTCTTTTTTAAATAGCTAAGTGCAATTAAGAGGTCTCTGATGATGATGTAAGGTACAGCTCAGATAGAGAATAACTCCTACAAGTAAATCCCACCACCCTGGAAGGCGCTCATACACAACAGTGGGAGTCAGGGGGTGCTTCTTGGGGCTTATGATTCAACTAGGATTTCCCAAGGATACTGCGCATGGAGGCACCACACAAGGTGGATTATCCTCTGTGTGGCCTGCCATCAATGACTCCTCCTCACACCTTCCTGAATTTAGATCAAAGTCATCCAAATGTTTTGTGAGGTCAACCATGACCTGACCAAAGCAACACTTTAGTTAAAAAACAAAAAATAAAATTCCTGGACTTCAGGTAGAAGATTAACTCCTGGTGGCTGTAGTAAGAACTGTATTCACTTATCCCCTCAACCTTTCCTGGACAGCTACCCGCAATGTCCAATTGTCACCCCAAGTTCAACTTCTCCCAATGTAAGCACACAGTCTTTCCCACTGCCTCTCACACCTATTCCTACCCTTGGTAAATGTTTACATCTGTCCCTTGAATTTCTATGAACCGAAACCTGGAACCATCTATGAAGCTCTTAAGCACTAAGATCAATAATTTCCCTTGCTTCTACTGAATTGAACTAAATGAAATTTCTACCCTTTTATCACTTTTGCCCATAAAATAGTAGTCTTCCATCCACAGGTCAGCTGAATGTATCATTTCTACCTAGTGAAGTCATAAGCCCTTCCTTTGTTCCCTCAGCAGTTTCCTCACTAAGTGCACATTTCTCATTTGGACTCCTGCAACTGCCTCCAATGTCTTTCTGCCCAGTCTCATCTTCCTCCAAGCCATCTTCCACAGATCCTTCTCTTCACAGACATGCGACCATGACACTCCATGCTTAAAAACCTTCAAGAGATCTCCACAGCCTTGAAGACAAAGCATTTTCTTCTTAAGCCACTAGTACAAACACCACACTTCAAGTCCCACCACCCGCACCCCTGGGGCTGGCACTCTACCTAAGTCTTTATGGTGACTCAACAGATCCTCTTCTTTGGAATTGCTGGATTTCTCTGACCTTCAAATCCATGCCACTCTGTCTAATTCTCACTTACCTTTCAAAATCACTTCAGTTGTGACATGCTCCAGAAAGCCTTCACACCCTCTCATGGACATCATCTAGTGTGGACTGGGGTCCTGTCTCACAGGTTCGTCTCAGATTTTGCCTTGTGCATGGTGTACCACAAAAATATCATACTAGTCAATATCCTCTTCTGTGCCCTTTCCAAATTCATATGTTGTGGCACAAATCCTCAGAACTGCCTCAATGTCATTATGGTTGGATATAGGTAGTAGGGCCTTTACAGAGGTAATTAAGTTAAGATGAGGCTAAAGGGTGGGCCCTAATCCAATCTGAGTGGTATACTTTTTTTATTTTTATTTTTTGATGATACTGGGGTTTGAATTCAGGGCCTCATGCTTGCTAGCCAGTGCTCTACTACTTAAGCCACTCTGCCAGCCACTGTGTGGTGTATTTATAAGAAAAGAAGACAAAGGGACACCTGTGTGAAGAGGCAGCAAGAGGACAGTTATCTGCACAACAAGAAGAGAGGCTTCAGAGGAAACCAACCCTGCTGGCACCTTGATCTTGGACTTCCAGGCTCCAGAACTATTAGAAAATAAATTTCAGTTATTAAAGTCACCCACTGTCTGGTATTTTGTTAGGGTAGCCCTAGAAAACTAATATACATTCCTTCACTAAAGTAGGTTTTCTAAATGCAAACAATGCATCTTGCTCATCTTTGTATCCCTGGAGCTCAGCACAGTGCCTGGCCTGGCATGGAGCATGGGTTTAATAAACATCTGATGAATCAGTAAATGAATGCATGTGTTACAATGCAACAGACAAGTGGAAAGTGTTCAGAAAAGGCTCGCATTTAGTGAAAAAGTAAATTTTGGGTCAACACATTTCTCTGCATATTCAACAATTGAAACTACTGGCCAAACTTCTCTGTAACAACAGCTCTCACATCAATCTTTACTTAAACAAAAGATTTCTGAGCATGAGACAATGGCTACCTCATTTAAAACCAATATATCTAACTCCCAGGACAGCCAAGTTTTGTCCTTCCTGGTTCATTTTAGTGGGACCTGTTCTGTTTAGACTGGGGACTTCTAGAGTCATTTAGCTAGGTCCCATGCTTCTCTATTCTAATGGTCCGCTATTAGCCTTAAAAAATTGATGCAACTCCTAATCACCTAATTTACTATCAAAGAACACTCTGGACATTGGAGAGAACAGAGCTTATGAAAAATTAAAATTTTCCAATCTCCTTATATAAACATTTATTTGTAAAATATACCCCAGCATAAAATTTTTCGGGTCTACATACAGAATAGATTAGAAACAGAAAAGCCATCATGAAGGAGGTAGATCAGGCTCTACTTTCTCATTCTTCTCCCTCACACCAAGCCCTCCTTGTTCTAGTCCATCTTTCACACAGTGAGATTTCCTGCCTCTCACACACCTTTGGTCAAACTACTGTTTCTTCTAAAACTCTCCAGTACTCAAGATCCAGTTCAAGCTTTTAGGCCTGAGAATTGATGTTCTCTATACTCTGGTTCCAATTTAAATTTCCTAATCATTTCTCATCCAATGTGCTGTAATACCAACATGGTCTTCACTCAGGTTGGAAGACTCATAGCCATAAATGCCCCATGTGATGGGCCTGCCTCCTGGTACAGCCACACAGGACGCCCACCTGACCCCCTATCTAACCTGCTCCTTGCTGTTCTTCTGGAAGGATTTTAGGTTCCATCTCCTCCATGAGGCTATACATGTCTCATTACTTCATCCTCTACTGAATGCCTACATTCCTTCCTGGGGATGATACTGGACATATACTGCTTGGTACTGTTTGTTACCTGTGTCTTTAGTTCATCTATGGAAAAGACCTCTCTGCCTGCTCACACAGCAACTCAGGAACTTGTGCTTAGTGGATTATCAGTAAATATCCACTAATGTACTTTCCCATCTACTATAGCTTGAATATGGTTTGAGTCCATCAAAGATCCACTGTAATTTAAGACTTGGTCTCCAAAGTGGTGCTACTGGGAAATCGTAGAAGTCTTGGTGGCCTAATGGGACATCCTTGGGTCACTGAGGACATTCCTTTATAGGGGATTATGGGACACCAGTCTGTCCCTTTTGATTTCCTGTTGGGAAAGAGATGATTGTCCACAAACACATGCTTCCACCATGATGTGATGTAGCTGAGAGAGATAGCCCCCACCAGAACTGAATTGAAGGCAAGGGCAAGCACTTGATTCTCCACAGTTCTGGACTAAATAAACCTCTTTTTCTTTATAAGTTAGCTGCCTCAGGCATTTCATTATAACAACACAAGCTGACTAATACAGCATGCCAGGAACCTCTTAGTTCTCCTGGTACTTGCCCCTGTATATAATAAAATAAGGCTCAGAAGCTAAACTCACAAAAAAAGCTAAGCCTACAAACTAACCATAGTCAGCAGCTGCCATTACGTGATTCCTCTCTGGGGGTAGGCACTAATGGGTCTCATTTGCCTGCTTCCAAAATTAGTCCTGACTACACCTGATAGCACTAGCATGCTACAGGTGGTAAGGTTTATGATTGGTGTTTTCTCCCCAAGGCTGGGAAAGAACCCATGGCATGCACATGCTAGGCACATACTCTACCACTGAGCACGGCCCTCTGATTAATCTTCATCTTCCACTTTTGGTTGTCTCTAAACTGTTGACACAGTCTCTATGATGGTGTTTTTGCTCTAAATTTCATCATTTTTTCAGCTGTACCCATGCACTTGACAGTTTTCTTAGGGTACAGAACTTAACCCCTAGTGTCCAGTCTTTCAGTCACAAGCAAAATGGAATTGATCCCCCAGGACCATGGTGGCCAGCTACCCTTGCAGCACTGCCGTTGACTTGTTCTGTCCCATTCCTACAAGACTGGATGACAGAGATTCGGTGCCATCCCAGGCTGAATGTGCCTGCTGGACACCAATCTAGATAACCGGCCAAGACTCCTTCCTGCCCATGGACCTGCCCCACAGCCACTCAGCACCCTAGCAGATCCCAGCTTGCTAACATAGAACACCTCCTAATCAAGTCCTTCCAGGCTGAGACAATAGATGCTAACGGCAAATCTCTGTCACTTTCCCCTACAATTTAAAGGAGAGAGAAAAATATACAGAAACCCATTAACCTTAGTTTTTTCTGAGCATCTGAATAAAGACTCAAACAACATTTTTGCTGCTTTGTTGTTCTTCTATGAATGGATAGGTGGACACAAATGATGTATGACTTCAATGTTACTGAAATTCCAGGCTGCATTTTTTCTTTCTTTTTGAGATTTGAGCTCTAAAATAAAGAGAAAAAAAGTGCCATCCCTCAAAGCAACTGTTTTACTTTTGGATTAATCTCCCTAAAATTTTGTTGCTGAGCTGACAGCAAAAGTTCTCCATGGCAAGTGGCAGGTAATTCTGTAAACAAAGAGAAGTCATCCTTGGAGCAAGTGCTTTGAAAATACACTTTGCTATCTCAACATGAAGTCATCAAATGCATATTAAGGCACTATAGTCATCTCTTTCTTCATTGATATGAAATCTTAAGTTATTTCTTTTAGGACTTGCAAGAGTATTATTATAAGTTCCATTTGTACCCACAAATAGCTACCAAATACTTAACGGTAGGTGAGGTGAGTTCCCAGACAGGAAACAAGAGCTCAGATCTGAGCCCAGGGGCTGAGTAGCAGAGCACCTCACACCTGGTGTGGTGGCTTCACTCACCAGTGCAGTAGCCCACGAGGTTGAGGAATTGCTCTTCCTTGCAGCTTGTCTTGCAGCTCCCACTGGTAAGAGTGATGTGAGGGTGACAGGAGACACAGTCAGACTCCAACGGCCCGTGGCACTGCCTGCAGGTTGGGTGGCATTCTAGGGAGAAAAACAAAAGCAGGCATTGGAAGTAGCAGCTCAGCATGTCAATGCATGAAGGATGTCAGGCACTCCATGTGTCTCCAACTCTAGTCATCTTTTGAAGATTCCTGAGCAAGCCAGGCTCACCCCTAGACCTGACTGACAGACTAAATTTATGGGATCAGTAAGAATTCTATCCACAGAAATAATACAGAATCTGGAACTATAAAGATTTGAGTCATTGGTCACAGTTTCCAGAGGAACCAGAATGGCCATCCCCCATCGTGTAAATAAGAAAGTTCAAACCAGAATCACACAGTGGAACCAAAAGACCACAATTCAGAGAGAGCAGAACAGAGACAAAAGGTGGGCATGTTGCTTCTCCAACATCCCTGACAGACAAGGAAGGACAAGTGACACTGAGACAGCTCACTGGAGTGAATTGCCAGCCAGGCATTCCCTTAGGCTCAACTTGGAGGACTGTTTTATCAGCAATACTTAATTAAAATACAAAGAACAGAAAAAGTCCTTTTTATGGAGGTTATCTTAAGCTGTATCTGAACTTGAGTTCCTTAGAAAAAATTATGTTCAAACTACTTCTTCCCCAGAAAAAACCCACCAAGTTAACAAGAAGTCCTCCACCGCAAAAAACCAGGTGAGACTCTGTACAGCATAAGAAATAAAAATAAGGACAAAGAGGAATCAAAGAAGGTCACAGCTGCTGCCGGCTCACGCTGCCAAGGCAGGCAGCAGGAACAAGGGCCCAGCAGGAGACTTAAGGATTTCCCTGCCAAGGACAAGGAGGTCCAAGCAAGTCTGATTCCAAGAGATGGGCGGTGAGGGCACAGAGCCTGGCAGAGCTCACTGGAGCTGATGAATTCTCTCCTGGCACACGCTAATGGAAAGGGAAGACACAGATTCCAAGTAAAGTCAATGCCTGTTGCTTCTGGCAAGAGACCAGAAGCAGATAAGGAGTTAGAAAATAAATTTTTGAAAAAAGCAAGCAAGAAAATGAACTGCTGGTTGGAAGGACAGCACTTCCACCCCCTTCTGCATTCCTGAGGCTGTCAACTATGCAAAAGATAGGCACGTTCTCAGGATTGTCTCCACCACCCCACTCTTCCCTCCAGAATATTTCCAGTGACCCGGTGCCCTGCTGCTGATGGTACCATCTATCTGCTGGCTTGGAGCAGACAGCGAAGAGTTAGAGCTACTCAGAACTTTCTTCCTCCAAATAATTCTGCACACAGAATTCACCTGGGCTAAGATGAAAGCACCTAAGGATAGAAACAGCTTTCAAGGACAGCCCTAACGACAGAGAAACAAGTTACATTCCCCCGCTGAGCTTGATAGAGTGTTTAAAGTAAAGAACTCACCATGGGCTTACAGAGATTAAAAAGGTATTTGGGAAAAAGGAAGAAAATTCCAGAATAAAAATAATATTGATCTTCAATGTTCTACATTTGTGTTCACTGTAAGTTTCCTCTTTGGAGTTCAAGGCGAGATGAATCCAAGAAATGTTAATCTATTTTTAAAATATTTTATAAATTTATAACATGTTATCTGACTTCAGAAACACATGAAAAGCAATTTTATCACAACCAGCTTCTTCCTATCAGCTGGCCTCAAATGTCTATTTCTGGAAACAAAATAGGAGTCATGATTGAATGTTTGTCTTTTTGTTCCCCCTGTAGAAACAAGAAACACAGTGCTAAAATAAGGTGCTTAAATTTTACTATTTTGTCAATTCCAGTAAAACCCTGTACTAATCTAAACTAGTAATTTCCAGAATCTCTATTACTGAAATGTAAAGGTGCCCTTAAAAGCATATTGGCCTCACATGTCAAGGAAGAGAATAAATGCCTTTCTCCCCTTTCCATCTCTTCTGCTGTTGCAGTGAAGTGCAGCTGAGTCCTTCCATGACCCGTGTCTAGTTCCAGGTCCTGCACAAGTGGGCTCACATTTGACATGGCTTGTCTCCAACATGACTACCAGCAAATTCACTTCTCCCTGGATGCATAAGCCACCCCCTGCCACCCAAGACAGTCTCTTCCTCCCCTCCCTCACACCTGCGCTATCCTGCCAAGAGCACATAGCAGAAGTGAGAGTGAGACTTCTGAGGTTAGGTCCTAAGAAGCTCGCAGCTTCTGCTTAGCTTCTGCTTAGCTTCTGCTTAGGTCTTTTTGGAACATTCACCTGAGGAGAGGGGGCAGGAGGAAGAGGACAAACATATATGAAGGCTGAGAAGGCCATGCTATGAGGAAGTTCGATTAGACACAAGAAGAAGATTCCTGATTGATCTAGGTGACTGAATGGGGCCTATAGGATCCTAAGAGAAAACTGCCCAGCTGAGACCATCAAATCCCAGAAATGGAAAAGATAATCAGTCAATTGCTGCTTTTAAGCCACTAAATTTGTATTGTTTTAAGCCACTAATTTTTGGTGGCAATGGATAACCAGAGCAGAACCTCACTGAGGGAAGTAAAAGATCTCCATACCATCCTTCAGTGTGTCTCAATTCTCAAATTTCAAATCCTTCCTCCGTTTTTTTTTTTTTTGTGAAAAGGAATGTTGGGGAGGGGAGAGTGTTAAAGGAATGGAATAGTATGCATCCTTGTAAAGTGTGAAAACGTATATACATGAATATCTACACATATAATTTTTTACAATATAGGAAATTATTTATGATTTGGAGAAGAATAAGTACGAAAAAGTTCATCCCTAATTTGTTCTCAGCCATGTAACAGCACATGTAAAAGGTAAATCAAAAAAGGAATATATTATCAGCTTAAGAGTTTTTTCTTTTGAGATGTGTGATTATCAATGATCCCCAAACCCCCAAGCCTCTATTTTTTCCCCTGATTGAAGTTGGCTACAATGAGCCATACTAAGTTATGCTGAACCAAGTTCAGGTTCTTACAGGACACAGGATTATTATTTATTCAGTGAAGGGAGTTATCTATCCAGAACATGGTCATCCTGGCAAGACAAAGCAGTTCTGAGTGTGTTCAAATTACTATGGTCTTAGGGCAAAGTCACCTCTAACTTTGCACTTGACTCATGCCTCCTTATTGGAAGAAGAGAATTTCACTCCTTCTCCTCACTTTATTCCTTTATACTTGACAAGTTCAAGACAAGGATTTACAGCCAGACCCCAGTCCCTGCTATGGCAAAGTTTCTAATTACAGTGTCTGGCTGCTCAGTGAAGATAAACAATGGCACAGGGGCTCTGCCCCGGCACGTTGCATACTCACCTGCACAACTCCCTTCCTGGTTAAAGTAGCCCTCGGGGCACTGGGAGAGGCAGCGCCCCTCCAACAGCACCCAGGAAGGCCGGCAGCCTGTGCAACTCTGTGCACTCTTCCCTGCACACGTGAGACAGGACTGGTGACAAGCTGGAGAAAGACAAAGCAAAGGGGACAATCAGGAAAGCCCCACATGCTGCAAACAGCAGGTATCCCTCCTGTCAGCATTCCTGGGCTGGAATCCCCTTGCTTTTCCCAACAACACAGCACACATCTTACATGTTTTTTTTTTCTAATTGAGAGTCCTTGCAAGGCAAGCACTTGTGGAGCTAAGCAAAGCAGAGATGCCACCAAACAGACACAAGCATGCTCAGAGTCGCACATTTCTTTCTTGCCAAGTTCTCACTCCCAGAGAATGTCAAAGAAAGAACAGGAAGCAGGAAATCAGTATTCTTTCCCTAGGGACTGCTCACACTATCCCTGGATACACGGCTGCTTATCTTCTGGCTGCTCAAGTTAAAGAGAAAAGGTGGCTGAGCTCTATTTAACTACTCTACAAAGGTTTACATGCTGCTTAGTCTATGATGGAGATGTTCACAGATGGGAGGGCTGCTTAGCGTTTTGAGCTCTTCAAAGCTCCTTGTGATAGTCAGACGGGCAGGTGACTGGCTCACAGTGAATGTGGACAGAGTCTGGCAGAAACTATGACATTGTAGCTCTATGTAACCTTGATCAAGTTAGTAACTTCTCCAGGCTCCTGTGTCCCCACCAATAAAACAGTGCATACTGCACGGGGAGCATGGGGCCAATGCATGTAAAATCCTTAGGACGGTGCTGGGTACACAGTAAGGACCTAGTGAGTCTCAGCTAAAATATTTATTAAATTCAGTGCTATTTGGGAAGTATCTGCAGGTGTGAAGAGAGTAAAGAAGTGAGGAGGATATCTCTGCTTGCCTTCATCAGAACTTAAGAATAAAGGGGTAAATGGGTTGGGAGCTTGGCTGTGGTAGTGTGCCTGCCTAACAACTGCCCTGAGTTCAAACCTCAGTACCACAAAAGAAAGATAGAAAGGAAGGGAAGGGGAAAGGAAGGAGAAAAGGAAAGGGGAAAGAGAAAAGGAAAGGGAAGAGAAAGGGGAAGGAGAGAGAAGAGGGAAAGGAAGAAAGAAAAAAAGAAGTGGGCGTTTTGGAACATTCCTGTCATCCCAGAGACAGTAGGAAACTTATAGTAGGAGGATCATAGTCCAGGCCAGCTTGGGCAAAAAGCAAGACCTAGCTCCAAAATAATCAGGGAGAAAGTGAACTGGAGGTGTGGCTCAAGTGGTAGAGGGTCTGCCTAATGAGTGCAAAGCTCTGAGTTCAAAACCCACACTGCCAAAACGAACAAAGTAGACATTTGCTTTATTTCCTGAGGATGGCCATTTTATTAATCACTCCTTTTTATTTTCTGTATTTCTGATTCTTTGACATCCAGAACAATGCTGGTCCTGGAGAGACTGCTCCTCCCAGGGCTGGATTCCTAGAGATCCTAAATGATAGACTCGGGAGCAAATGATTCATATACAAACTCACCACGCCAGACCCACACCCACACCTTCCTACCAAGCTTACACTGTAGGCCCCACCTCCTGCTGAGTAAGACAAAGTCCTGGCTCCTACCCAAGTAGATGGCCCTGACCCAAGAATTTCAGGCCATTTTCTCTCCAATGGACCAGATCACCAGACTACGGAGACACCCTTCCTCTATCAAATGCCTAGAACATACTCAGACCAGCAGACAATGGAAGAACAAGATGTAATTTTACACCCCTGAGATATGCATTTCTAATAAAATGTAACATGGAATGTTTTATGTAACACAGAGCCAATATTCAGCTAGGACACCCTGCTCCATCAGCTCAGGTTGTTAAAGAATCCATCTACTTTCATACTGGTTGGTATATGGTTGTTACCCTAAGCCTTCCAGCAGCCTTGTCCCTCCCCTTAGCATCCTGGCCCCAGCACCTAAAGGTTTAAAACCTGGGCCAGGATTCTTGAGCTGAGCCCAATGCCCATTCTCGCTGGCCTGTGTCCTTGCCTGGATTAATATTGCTTCATAAACAGCATGGTCACAAGTTTTTTTTTTTCCTAAATATTTTCGAAATTCTCTTTACAAAAGGAAATGAAATTGGTAAATTGAAGTTCAATCAAACAAAAGAAGGGTATACATTAACAATAGTTAAGATGTGTACTATAAAATGAAACAGCATGGAATGCAACACCAGGTGACAAAAACAGCTAAATTATATTATTATCATAAAGCTCTCCAATGCAAGGAAGCAACCTGAAGCAATATTTCCTGCTTACCTAAATAAATATACCTATGATAATACCAATACATTTATACTGGACTTTACATGATTGTTAAAATCCCTAGCTCTTTCAGTTGTACCTCCTTACTAAGTAGGAAATCGAAGTGTATCACTGGAATTGAGAATTTATTAATGCATAAACATATTTTATTTCATTCCATTTGGTCACCAAGTCAATGTGACAGCCTGGCTCACTGTGAATACAAGTTCTTATTTTATATAAAATAGGGAAGCAAAGAAAACAAACAAGTTGGAAGGCTGGTGGGCCAAGAAGAGTTCAAGAGAAAGTCTCTTTGCCACCCACTACATTTCAGAAATCTGCCCACCTAACAGCACCAGGACAGCTTCAGAGATGCCTTCACGGAAATGTTAAAGAACTAAACAGACAACAAGCAGGTTCACTGCCACGGGGACAGGGGGCGGAGATGCTGGGTGAAGATCCTCACAGAGTCTTTTCCTGCAATGCTCTTTCTGTAAGTACAGGCATAGCATTTTTAAAACAACTTGGCAATTCTGTGCCAGTTTGGAAAATGTCTACACTACTTCAATGACTTTTATTAGGCTGATCATTCTATGGGAGCTGAATTTCATAGCAGGAGTTCTGTCTGAAGTCTAAGATCCTTCAAGGAAGACTAACTCCATTACAGGGTATAGATGGAAGATATTTGAACGAAGGTCCATGAATAATTTCTCCACATAATACAACCTTTTTAGAGACTGGCTTTCCAGTTGATGGCTAAGTATATTTCTGAAAAGGCATAACGGAGCTTTGAACACTGAAGGTGTCCACATTTAAAGAGGCCTTAACTGGCTATGAAGTCTGCTCAACCTGACTCCAGTCAAAATTATACCTAAAATCAATTTTTAAAAATCTCCATTTCTGTTCATTCTACTCTCCATTTAAATTTCAGACAATTGATACTACTAGCTCTTGTTTATTGCTTTTTAGCAATTAAAAAAGTGGTACTGTACCCCTACTTTCATATCATGTAAAATTCCCTGGCTTTTCATATCAAAAACAGTTTTCGAGGTGGGCTTCTCTCAAAATATGATGTGGATATCAAGATCCTCCAAGACTGGCAGTAGGAGCACTGTGATAAAGGGTGAAAATGAAACAAGTGAAGTTAACCAAAATCAGTCTCCTCCTTTCCTTATTCCCTTTCCTTCTTATCCCCTTCTGCCCCTTCAGATGAATATGACGTAATGTCCCTCATTTCTTTCCCTCTGCCTCCTGCCCCAACTACAATGGCAACTCTTTAAGAGTAAAACTCCTATCCTTTTCATCTCTGTCATCCCTGCATGCTGGGCTCAGTCCCTGTTCCTGGCATGTCATAAAACTCGTTAATGGCCTTCTACACAGTAAATGGGTGGGCAGTGGGAGTGTGAAACGTGGATAGAAGGATGGAAACACCAACAGCACACTCACCTCATTCTTTTTTCTTTGGTAATTTCTTCAGTTTCTTTTTCTATTCATACCATAAATATTGGAGCTTCCCAAAATTTCACTCTCTGCCCTTCTTCTCACTCTTGGGTAAGCTTACCCATAGCTTTCATGACCTCTATGCTGGTGAGTCTTAAAGTTATGAGTGCAGCTCTGGTCTTTGTCCTGAACTCCAATCCCACAAATGTACTGCATGGGAGAGATCTCTATGTGGTGTTTCATGGGTATCTCATACTCCTCCTTTCCAAAATATCATTTCTTACTCACTTCTAACTCAGACCATATTCTGTTAATGTAAACTAGGACTTCTTATCCAATACCCCCCCCCGCCACAACATACACACATCCTTCTCCCCTACCTGGTTATTTCTTTTGCATTCCTTGTCTCACTTGTTACCTCACCATTCACCAAGATTCTCATACCACAAACCTTAGCATTATCCTGGACTTCTCCTTTTGTATCACAACATATTCAAGTTCTGTTGACTTTACCTCCTAAGTCTCTATCAAATCTACACCAACATCTCCATCCCGATGGCCCCCTGATTCAAACCATTGAGGTCATTCAAGACAGGGATTAGTGCTACAGCTTCCTAGCCAGTTCTACCCCGTTTCTCCCCATTTATCTGCCACATATGCACCAGATAGATGGATAGATAGATGAATCTATAGTGCAAACTGACCAAATTATCCCCCTTCTTCCAGTCTTTTAATGGTTTACCAATACTAGCAGTGTGAACTAAGCTCCTTCACACAGCATATAAAGCACTTCATGACAAGACCCCTGCCCATGTTTCCAGGACCATTCCTCTTGGGTCTTTCTTTTTATACACATATAAAAATTTATTTCTTTTTGGTTTAATATGAACAAATACACACGATACACACACATACACATATATATAACACAAATATAGTAATGGATAGACCTTAGCGGGTCATTGAAAGGAATAAGCATTTAGTCATTGTACTTAAGCTCAGGTTGGGTGGATTCCTGCCAAGCTCTACTATAAAATGCATTTTTTTCATGAATTCATCCATTAATTTACTCACTTTTTCACTTGGGTGTTTACACTGCAGGAATACCAGACACTGTGCACGTCTGCAGACATGCCATGCCTTTATACTTGCTGTTTCCTTCGCCTTGAATGCCTTTTCTCACCTTTTTCCCCTGGTATATTCCCATTAATCCTTCAAAAGCTTAATCACCTAAAGTTTTCCCTCTACACATCTGTCCTTACTCTGTTCTCCTAAAGAGTTGGCCTCCTTTGGACCATTTCTGTACCTGTACCTCCTCCCATTTCACCATGTGTTTTCAATTACTTATTCAGACATCAGTCTCCCTGCTTGAACAGGCTTTCCCTAAGGTGTGGTCTGTATCTTTTTCATCTTTCTATCCCTAAAGCCTGGAACCTCATGTTCTCAAACCAAGGAAAGTGAAGAAGATTGAGTATTTCCCGGAGGCACATAATTGTCTAGTTTATGCCAGCACCCTAGGGACTTTGTTAAAGAGCTAGGTTTAATATAGGCTCCATGTTTAGCTCAACTAGTGTAAGGAGATCTCAACTTCACAAATGGGTACATAGTCTTAATTTGTGCAGGCAAATTTCTGCCTATTTATTTCTTTAATTAAAACTCTTTGCCTAGAGGCCTTCAGTGAGTCTTAGCAACAACAAAATAGATCACAATGCATATGGAATACTTTATTTCTCCCTGTTCACCAAAAGCAAGTTAATTAATAGACCAAAATAACTGGCAAATTTCTTTTTTTAAAAAAATGATACTAGCAAGGCACTGGTGGCTCATACTTGCTATGCTTGTTACTTTGAAGGCTGAGATCAGGAAGCCCATGGTTCAAGGCTAGCCTGGGCAAAAAGTTTGCAAGACCTCATCTCAACCAATAACTGGGCATGCTAGTATGTGCCTGTCATCCCAGCTACACATAGTAGGCTGAGATTGGAGGGCTGTGATTCAGGTCAGTCAAGGCAAAAAGTGAGACCCTACCTCAAAAATAACCAGAAAAACAAAATACTAAGCCTCCAGAAAATCAATGATCCACTGAAGACATGATCAAATGAACTGAACAGAGCTTTTTCAAAGGAAGATGTATAAATGGCTAAAAAGCACATGAAGAAACACTCAAAATTTCTGGCCATAAAGGAAATGTAAATCAAAACCACATTAAGATTCCACCTCACTTCTGTTAGAATAGCTATCATCAAGAACACAAACAACAAATGTCCACAAGGATGTGGGAAAAAGGAGCCCTCATACACTGCTGGTGGGAATGTACATGAGTACAAGCACTATGGAAAGCAGTATGGAAGCTTCTCAATAAACTAAAACTAGAACTATCATATGATCCAGCAATCCCACTCCTAGGATATGCCTAAAGGAATGTAAGGCAGGTTACAATACAGACACCTGCACACCCATGTTTATTGTAGCACTATTCACAATAGCTAAGCCCTGGAAACAGTCAAGATGCCTCACAACTGATGAATGGTTACACACACACACACACACACACACACACACACACACACACACACGAATCTTATTCAGCCACCAAGAAGAATGAAATTTTGTCATTCACAGGTAAATGGGTGGAACTGGAGAACATCATCTTAAGTGAAGACAGACAGGTCCAGAAAGGCAAAGGTCACATGATTTCTCTCACATGTGGAAGACAGACCCAATACAAATGCAAACATTATCATTATACATATAAGTATATACAGAACATGCTTCCAAAAGTGGGACAGTTAGAGGAAACTAAGGGAGGAGGAAATGAAGGAAAGAATGATAAAAAAATGAATAATAAGGAAATATATCACATCTGTGTGGAACAAGACACAACAAAACACACTGAAAACTGTCAAACAACACAGAACTGGGAAAAGGGTGAGGAAGAGTAGTGGAGGGGGGCTGGACTGACTTAAGCACGATTTATTTACAGGTAAAAATTCAAGGCAAAATCCTATTGAACAATGAACAGACACCTAAACAATGAAGGACAGGAATGTAAAACAGTTCATGTTGAGGGGAGGGCACCAGCAGGAGGGGAAGGTAAATGAAGAAATTAAACAGAGTGAATATGGATGATGTATTTTCTATACAGGTAAGAATATAGAACACTGAAACCTGTTGAAGTCACCTTACGAAGGGCACTGGGATAGAAAGCAGAATAATGGAGAGAATGAACCAATTCAGGGTTTAATGCATGAATACATGGAAATGTCATAACAAAATCCCTTGTACAACTGTCATAAATTAACAAAAATGTCTTTTTTTTAAAAATGAAGGACAAGAAGGTAAAACAGGTCCTTTCCAGGGGTGGATAGCAATGGGAGGTAGAGGACATAGAGAGTCCTTATGGTGGAAATATTTTGCATTCATGTTTGAAAATAGAACAAAATCTACTGAAATTGTTCTAAGAAGAGGGGAGAGGGGTACAGGAAAAAGAAGGCGGGTGTTAATCTAAGAAATATGTAAGCACTTATGTTAATGTCACAATGTCCCCATATAAATATTATATGCTAATAATAAATATAAATAAATAAAAGCACTCAAGTGGTTGAATGCCTGTCTAACAAGCTAGATGCCCTGAGTTCTAACTCCAGTACCACCAAACTATCTTCAAGACTGTAAAAGAAGGCTTAGGAAAATTTAGTTGCTAGAATTTCCCTGGCCAAAGCTCTTTCACCACTCTAAACATAAGAAAAAGGCAGCTGATAGAAGGGAGTGGTGCCACTGGCAAGTTTATGACCTGTGCACTCTTTTCCAAAACAGTATCTCTTCTGAGGTAATGAATTAGACAATATGTAAATAAACTCATTATTGTAGCACAAAGTTCATTTGGAAAATGAAACCTATAATTTCTTCAAAATTGTATCATCTTTCATTCTCTTGCTACACTGTGTGGGAATTGAAAGAATACATCATTTATTTGCCATGGAATTGGGGCAATTACACGACTAATCTAATCACCCCAACCATGTCCTGGTCGCCACTGCCAAATTGTTTAATGGTGACGGAGCCCCATCATTAATTGGATGGTCTGGCCTGAAGTTAAATTATAAGGGTCTAGTGCGACACAGAGAACAAGGAATTTATGCTTGGAAAATGGGGAATAATTTCCATATCAGAACCCAGAAACTACTGTTGCTAAATTCTTTAGTTGGTTTCTTCTAAAGCCCCCATTTTGACTACACTAATTCACAGAGGCAGGGAAAACCAGTGAGCAATGGCTGATAACAATGTAGGGGATGCTCTTTTGATGTTTTGGAGGGCTTAGATTCCCATTAATTTATTTGTAATTTTGTTTTATCGATGACCGTGGTGGGTATTTCTTATTCTCTTCTTTAAGAAACTTGAATTTGTCAGTGGTAATGAAAACTCAGTTAAACAGGTGAGATCAACTTTGGATAAAATTGCTAAATATCCATCATTTGGTGAATTCTAAATGTTGATATTTAATAAACATGCAAATTTTGGTTGAGTACTAAAAATGCCTCCAGATTATCTTTTACAGTTAGTTGCAGATCCTCTTGTAGCAGCCATTTTAGCCACACTGTGGAAATATGAAAGCCATTGGAAAAAGAAATGCAATTTAAAGCTCTATCTTTTGAAGCTCCTTTTTTTTCAAACAGTGAGCCAAAAACATAGGAAAGATGCATGCAGGTGGCTGGCTCCACCTCTCCAGGACTCTTCTGTTTTTGAGCTACTGAGCTCAATCCATTCCTCTTTCTCAATCACTGCCTTGTCATAAGCTTTGAAGTATAGGCCACCACCCATGAGATCCTGTGGGATTTTTTGCTACTGTCATTCATTCATTATCTGTTTCTCTCACTAGACTGTACATTGTGTGAGAACAGTAATTTTCATTTGATTCATTCATTACTACATCTCTGGTGTCTAGAAATACCTAGCATCCAAGAGACAATCAATATTTGTGAAAGGAGTCTTGGCACAGTGGCTCAAGCCTGTAATCTGAGCTACTCAAAAGGTGAAGATCAGGAGGACCCTGTTTGAGTCCAGTCTGGACAAAAAGCTTATGAGACTCCATCTCAACCAATGGTAGGACACAATAGTACATGTCTGTTATTCCAGCTATGTGGGAAAGCCCAGGCCTGTACCCAGGCCCACCGAGACATAAAGCCAGACCCCATCCCAAAAGTAACCAACACAAAAAGGGCAAGTGGCATGACTCATGTGATAGAGTGCCTGCCTATAAAGCATGAGGCCCTGAATTCAACCTCCAGTACCACAAATACACATATATGTACACACACACATTATATACATATATATATTTTTATAAAAGGAATGAATAAAGATAGATGCTTTCCAATAGATAGTGTTCCCTTTGACTATTGTTAATTTTACATGCTTTTGTTCTTCAATCAAACACTAGCATTTTAGTTAAATATCTTGAGTATTGTTGCATCATCTTGCATTGGATACTTCATGAGTATGTCAAATAGCTCAAAGTAAAAAATTTATGATAAATTCTGACACTACATCAGGCTCCAAGTAAATCACTTCTTCCTATTATGCATCTGCATCTCAATTTCATTAGCTGCAGCAATATTCTAATCATGCTGCTGCAGTCTTCAAGAAAGGAAGGGAGAGTTCCAGAAAACAGTTGTTCTTTTTTTTATGGAGAAGCACTCAAGATCAAAGGTGCTATAAAAGCTCTCAACAACACCACACACACACACACACACACACACTCCCCTCCAACCTTTTAAACTGTTCTGCAGAGAGGCAAAGGTGCCTGTGGGAAGCTATTGGAGGAAGAGACCCAAGCAATCTCGAAGGGCTTCCAAGCCTGATTTCATAGACAACACTTCAGCAGAATTGAAAATGGAGCAGATTGTAGGAAGGCTTCCAGAGATACAGGATGAGTGACAGGAAATACATCAATCAACACTCTTGATATTCAGGTAAGGCTGGAAACAATTGATAGACACGCTCAGTTTCCCAATGGGATGCTGGGTAACTCAATTAACCTCTTTCTGCCACATTCTCCTCACGTGCAAATTGAGTACAATAACCTACCTGGTGGAGATTGCTCGGGGATTTGCTAATAATGTGAGTAGACAGCTATCTGTGTGATACCTAATAATATTATGTTAACGAGCGTAAAATCACGGGGCTACAAGAGACTCAAGAGGTCAATCCAGTCCTTTCACATCTGACCACAATTAAGCCATTCCAGAGGGATTAGATTCTAATCCTTTTTAAAAGGTGCCTATATAAAATAGTCCTAGAAAATTCCCCTTTGCTGATGATGCTTTCTCAAATGTAGATGCTCCAACCTTGCTGCATCAGTGTGCTTCGCTCCTCCCCGCAGCATGGGAAGGAGACTGGCAGCTACTCTGCCTCTAACAGGTACCGTTGAAGAGTGTCCTGGTGGCTATGAGCACAGATATTGGATTCGGGCTGACTTATAGCCCCACGTGACTCTATCCTTTGTTGGCCACGTGACTTTGAGCAATTTTCACCCTTAACTTTCTCAAGTCTCAGTTTTTTCCCCTAGGAAATTGTTGCCCCACTGACCCCATAAGGCTGGCCTCAGAATTAAGGGATCAAAACAAGAGAGTCACCTCTCACGGCTCCTGGCTCACAGTGGACGCCAAAGAAATGCTAGCATAATTTTCTGGACTCTGTAACCCCAGTCATTTTATTTTATAATTCTAACTTTTAAAATGTTAATCATTTTTGCTTTTCTCTTCTGAACTCATTCCAATTTCCTTGCCTTTCTTTTTTTAATACAGTACGTAAAATTAAAGGAGGAAGTGAGCTATGCTGAGTAGTCTAAAAAGCTTTCATCTTGGATTTCTCCTGGCCTTACCATGCCCAGGTGAAAACCAGAGACCCTGGACCACAGTAAGGATTCTTAGGACTTCTCTAGTTCTCTAGTTTTGCCCTGTGAACCCTGAATCTTCTGTAGCATATCCTTGAACTCTTGGAAAGACCAGTGTTTACCAAGGTCTGATGTCTCTGTTGTTTCTACTCAAACCAAACTTCAGGGCACATAGTCTGGGGCTGTGTAAAATCATGCAGACTAGTTTCACAGATTTCAGCAAATTAAAAACCACTTCTGTAACTCTGTGTGTGTGAGGAAGAGAGAGAGAGAGAGAGAGAGAGAAAGAAAGAGAGAAGAGAGAGGGAGAGAGAAGAAAAAGAGGACAAAGAAGAAAGAAGGAGAAGAATTAGGACTGGGGATATAAGTTAGTGGTAGAGCATTTGTCTAATATGCATGAGGTCCTAGGTTTGATCCCCAGCATGTGCACTCATGCATGTGCAAACTCACCCACCCACAAGAAGCAATAGTAATGTCTTCTTGGGGCTGGTGGAGTGGCTCAAGTGGTAAGAGTGCTTGACTGGCAAGTGTGAGGTCTTGAGTTCAAACCCCAGTGCCGCCAAAAAAAAAAAAAAGTATTAGTAATGTCTTCTCCTTCTGTGTTCCCTTCTATTTTCTCTGTGTACTTTCTCCACATTAATCAGGGATAGGCATTGTAATGACTTTCCTTAGAGGATCTGGATCTTGCCAGGAAGCAGCAGGGGCTTGAGGAAGCTTGTCTGGTAAATCCAAACCCACTGAAGGGATGTGAGAAGCAATTACACAGAGAGAGAATACCACTTATCCCAGGAGTCTGTGGGTCCCTCAGGAAGGAGCTATATCATTTTCCGTTATGGCACTCAGAATTAACCAAACCACTGAGGGGGAGGCTGTGTGGTATGAGCCCTGGTATAGCATTGGGACTCTTAGTATCAACAAAGATCCCATATGTGACAAGTGACTATAGAAACAAAGCCACAGGGATTTGGGGGACCACAGGCCTGAGCAGTGCATAAATATATGGGTGGAAGCCAGAGTGTTTGGAGAATAGTGACTCTTCTGGGCCACATGTAAGCCCCCTGGAGTCTGCCCTTCCAGAGAGCAATCACCTCTAGAACATTCCTGAACACCTGAGCATATGAACCAAGATCATATGAGGCAGAAGAATAGAAAAGCACAGTTTGGCCAAGGGTAGGTGGAGACTGACCAGATAAAATGTCATAAAAGTCCTGCCTAGGACATGTCCCCTTCAGGAGACATCCGGGAATGTCCTTCGGACCCCTGTTAGTGGTTAACTCAATAGCTAGTACATCATGAGAAGAGAGGATGTTTGTTCAGAAGGGAAAGTCCCAGAGCTAGCATGTGCACTGAGGGCTGGGAACCTGTCTTCAGGTGACCTTCTGAGGCACTTCCCTACTTACAGCTTCATACATATGGACTACACCTCATGAGTTTAATTGTAGCAGACTTGATTATGAGTAGGGCCATGTACAGTCAAAAATAAGTCGTATAACATCTTCCCGTCCACCAAAGTTACCAATCACAAGACCATGCTCCTCAGTACCTCCCCTCAGTCCCGGCTTTGCCCTAGAACTGCAATCCTGACAAAGAATCAGGACACAGAGCCTCTTCGCTCAGGTCTGCTTCCATCTATGGGAGTGTATTCCACTTTTAATAAATCTACACTTTACTTGCTACTCCCGTATGTTTTTTCCAAATCTTCGTTCAGTTCTCCAAGAACCTAGAACACTCACAACAGAGAAGAGCTTAGACCCTGCTCCCCCTGACCCCAGTATCAATCCCTTGAGCACAGGGATTTCTAATTTGCCCACCACTTTTATACCCCCTACCTCCTTTGAGCTTGGCAAAAACCTACATGGAAGATTATTATATTTTCTAATGCTATAATGCAAAGGCTCTGAGAGGTTAAGTGTCTGGCCTGGATCTCTGTCTTCTAGTTCTTCACACTTCTCACAATGCCATATTACCCATTGTGTCTGAAATCTTTCAACCTAACTTTGAAACCCAGTACTTTCATGTGAGGGTATATTCTAATGTGAAATTGAAGCTAGATGATACAAAATTGAATCTGTGGCATGCTCACAGCTATGTTGCAAAAATAAACATTCAAAGCTATGAACAAGAAAACAAAGACTCAGCGGTATTAGAGCAAAATGGCAAAAGCAATTCAGTGGTGGGCTGATTGTTTTTCTACTTTTCCCTGCATTCAAACTTTCCTTTAATAAACATATATTATATTCACTATGAGAAATACAATATTAGTATATTTTTTTTCAGATGGACTGAGAGTCAAACCATTCACCCATAAGTAAGGCAGCCCCTTGTAGGAGCAGAAAGGGGCCTTGGCTTCCCACCAGGAAACTATATCTGTCCCTTCATCTCCTGAGCCTCTCATAGATGGTGTGGCCATTGAGTCAAACCACTCAGGATGTCTTCAACTCTCTGTGGATGATATGCCAAGGCAGAGGTAAGAAAAACTTCTAAATTTTGACATTAGTCCAGATTTTTCCCTGAAGGGAACAATTCTTTTTCAGAGTAGCAAATTAGAAGAAGTAATACATGGAATTCCATAGTGAGCTCTGAGACTTCCTTAGTACTCTACGGGTCTCTGAAAGAATTCCCATCTGGACTTTCTGAGCACATAACTCAGGAAGGTTAGAAGCTCTTGAAGAATCATCTGCCATTCACAAAGGGACAGAGGGCATCCATGGGGCTAGTCTTTTGCATGTTGGCCTCCCCCTCATCCACATGCATCCTGGAGCCCTCTTATGTGGAAATAAAGGTCTTCTGGGTTTTAGCCACCCCTGACAGGATCTCTCAAGGTGAGCCTACAAGCTATCTAGGATTTCCTCAAGTCAGGTTTACTCACCTTCACAGAGCCCAGTGCTCTCCAGGTAAAACTGGGCTCTGCACTGGGACAAACACTTGCCAGAGGGGAGGCCTGGCCCCGAGAGCTGCTCTGCCTGCAGTCCTGCCTCTGGCTTCTTACAGCTGGTACAGTGAGAGGGTTCAGGACCCACACAAGTCTGGCAGGAGGCATGACAGGCTGCAAATGGGGATAAAATGCAGAAAACAATGCAAATATTAAATACATGTTGCAACAAACAAGAGTCCCTTCTTACATTAAAACCACTTAGAAGAGCTCACCAGATATATCCTTTCAAAATATGATTTTAAAATGCTCTACAGAAAGCACAGAGGAGATGATGTTTGTGAGAGGAAAGTGAGGGAGGTATAATTAGTCCCATCTCTCAGGACTACTAAGGGCTGTCAGGCTGCATCACAACCGAATCCAGCAAGCTGGACAATATTGGCCTGGCTCTCAGAGAAGCATGTTCACTGGACGATGATTTAACATTATGCCCTTGGTTTTTATTGAAGATTTTTAGAAGAATTCGTACAGAGGCCATTGCTGCAAGACTAGTTGTTGTGTTACTATCCATTATATTCATCTATCACCCACTGTGCAGAGGTCCAGGAAGCAAATTCCTCTTAGAATTTATTTGGTGAAAGGCTGCCTTTCTAGACAGGGAGGAGGTCTCTTGAGTGGCAATGAGTATTTCACAGTCTGTCACAGGATTATGTTTTTTTCTCTGGCAACTGGTCAAAATCAAATACTGTACTCAAACCATCTCATGCCCACATTTTGGTACCATTAACTCTCCTGTTCTTCAAAAGATTCTATAAATTTTCTTTTACAGAATATTTATTGAGGCATGGCTCAAGAGGTAGAGTGATTGTTTGCAAATGCAAGACCCTGAGTTCAACCCCCAATACCACCAAAAAAAAAAAAAGAGAGAGAGAGAAAATATATTTATTATAGCTTCTCTGTTTTAAATACATTTTCTTGTCACTATCTCAAACACTTTTCTTCAGTGCCTTATGTACAGATAAATATAAATTCATTTCACTTAATTAAAGTGCTTGCCCCTGGTGTTCAGGTTTCAAAAGACTAAATGCTACTGCCCTCCCAAGGAGCCCAGAAGCCCCTTTGGCAAACAGCAATTTAAGATTTTCCATTTTACTCAGCCCAGAGGCATTGCCATTGACTCTCAGTTTTCTCGCAGTGTCATTAACAAAAAGAAGTTCTTCAGGGAAAAGCCAAATGAAGTCGAAAAAAACATTAGCAGTGCTGGGAAAGTGGAGAAAGGAGAAAATACAAGTTTTATTTTGTCTTAATGTACAACAAAGAAAATAACATTCCCCACAAGGATGGCCAGAAAAACTTATGAACTTTAGAGTGGCTTCACAAATTTCCATACAGAATTTTTTTTTTAAAGATAATTTCTTCACAAAATGAATATAAGGAAAAAATGCATGAGCAGTGGTCCCTTGGCATTGCCGGAGGACTGGTTCAGGACCTCCAGCTACCAGAATCTGTATATGATCAAGTCTCTTCTATAAAATGCCTAATGTTTGCACAGAACCCTAAATACCTTAAATCATCTCTAGATTAATTACAGTACCTAGTACTAAGGCCCTCCCATCCCCTCATTTGCATGGAATTAGCATAGTACTCAGCATGCAGAAAGTTCAAGCTTAAGTTTTGCTTTTTGGAAATTTCTGCAATTTTGTTTTCAGTATTTTTGACCTGTGTTTGGTTGAATCTGTGGATGTGGAACCCATAGATACAGAGATACATATACAGAAGGCTTAAGATATACTAGAAGAAAAAATTTCACTGGCAAGTAACATTATTGGAAAAAAGTCAATCTATGTCCTTTTGATGGAACAGTCTCTCAAGAATAACGATGACATAAACGATACCTTTGCAGATCCCATGGTCAGGGTAGAAGTCCTCTCCACAGCTGGGCAGACAGTGACCTTGACGTAGAGCCTGGGGGTGGACGCAGTCTGTACAATGAGAGGCTGTGGGTCCCGAGCAGCTGGCACACGAGTCATGACAAACTGAAGAAGTGAGTGGGAAGGAAACACAACAGGCCGAGGTGACTACAGAGCCCACTTCCTGGCTGGGCTTCCTTTCTGTGCTAAGACCTCACACACTCTCAGTGTCCCCAGATGCCACCTGGGAGATGGTAATACTGCCAGAAATGCCCACACCATCCCTCACCCACCTTTCATGCATGTTCTATCTATCATTCATCAGCTGCCTTTATTTAGTGTCTGCATTAAGTGCTTAAAACACACTGTCACTTTTAATCTTCACAACATTATGAAGATTATTATTAACTACATTTTACAGCTGGGAAAACAGGTCTGTGAAGTTAAAAAATTTACACAAGGTCACAGAGCTCGGGATTTAGTCTGCATGGATCTAAACCCCACTGTCTGGAAAGAGTGGAAACTCCACGAGTCTGAGTGTTGTCACAACAGGAATTGTGACTGACTTGTCCTCTAACTAATGGATGCCCTTAGCCAAGTGTGGTTCTCTCCAGACCTACTTCTTTTATGTTTGGCCAGCAAGAGGTTGGACTAAATGTTAGTCCAACTAAATGATACTTCTAGCACATTCTAGGATTCTAAGAATGATATTATTGTAGAAACCAATCTGAGCATTCCATATGACTCCATATGACAGGCCCCTGCTTTGGCCCTGTGTTAATGGTGGGGCATCTCTGAGCCTCAGAGACAGGTGGTGGGAACATGGCCTGGACTGAGCCATTAACAGAACTCAGGACAGGAATGAGATACAGGAAGAAGGCTCTTAAGGACAGTGGTCAGGAGTTGGGTGAAGAAAATGGGGAGACAGGATGAGAGCTGTGGAGGCAAGACACTGGGGAAAGGGATCAACTTGAGGTACATACAGAGGTTGGCAGACAAGGCCAGGCATGGTGATACACACCTATAATCCTAGCTACACTGGAGATCATAGGTAGGAGGATCATGGTCTAAGACCAGCCTCAGTCAAAAACATAAGCCCCTTTGTGGCATGGCTCAGGTGTCAGAGCACCTGCCTCGCAAGTGCAACGCCCTGAGTTAAAACCCTAGTACTGCCAAAAAAAGAGGTTAGCAGACAAAGTAAGGTCGACTAAAAGACACTAGGCAAAAGTGAGCATGTATGTGTATGTTTCAAAGGGAAGGTGCAGTCAAAGTGTTCCAGGGAGCAAGACATTCTTAATTTCTGTAAGGAAAGACCTAAGTCAGGCATATATAAATTGGAAATTGATAAAGTCCCAAATCATTATGCTCACAGTTTAGGTAGCATCTACCTGAAAGAAACAATATACAAATTGTACATAAAATCAAATTTTCAGTAGATACAGATTTCAGCGTCACTAGCTATCAAATTTGATTTTCTGTTTAATTCTATTTTTGTGTTATTTTGTAGTTGCCAATACAAGTTTGCAAATGCCATGGAAGGAGTGATTTTCTCATCCCAAACGTAGGTTAGTTAGTGATGGTTTACAGGCACACAGGCTGCATGCCAAAGATGTTTCTGCCATTTCAAGTGGATCAAATGATTTCTAAAGATGATCGATAGGCACAAGTCCTTCATTTAATCACCCTTGCCACCCAAAATACACCCATACCTCCCACTCCCATATCAAATACACATAGGTTCTATCTTGAAAAAGCTATCCATTTTAAAGTAGAGTTTCCCACCCTATGCACAAACTCCCAAACGAGCAGCATACAGCACCAAGCATCATCAGACACACATTAAGTACTTTCGGATGATGGTGATGACAATGCTGCATCTCTTACCTTTGCATCTGCCAGTAGCAGCAGCATAGTGCCCACCAGGGCATTCAGAGATGCAGTTCCCATCATGCAACACTGTCTTCTCAGTACAGGTAAGACATCTGGGACTATTGGGGCCACAAGTCTTACAGGATTGGTCGCAAGCTAAAGGGGAGGAAAAACCCACCAGAGAAAGGCAATAGTGAGAAAAGAAGTAGTGAATTCAATTTTTCACAGTGCCCACGAGTGGTATCAATAAAACAGTCTCCTTCCTCTGGCAGCTCAGCAGTATTTCCTTGATTCCAAATATGAAAAGACTCTGGGTTTTCTGTTCACCACAATCACAGGAGAACTGAGGAATTATTTATGGAACTAAGCACAACAAATACTCTGAGGCACACATACCAGTATATCCAATTTAATATGGGATTTGAGATTCAAATGGTCTTGGAGGTAGGGCTGCCAGATTTATCAAAGAAAAATATTAGCTGTACAGTTACATTCAAATTTCTGATAAGTAGTGGATAATTTATAGTATAAGTATGTATCAACTATCCTCTATATTGCCTATTTGAATAAAGAATTCAGAAATTCAGAATTCTATGAAACAAGATCATGCAACGAACTTCTTATAATCTTCCAGAATCTACTCATTCACTTTCTTATTCATTTGCCCTTCAAAACACTTATTAATGTCTGAATAAGATATTGTATTAGGTGGTAGAGAAACAAAACCCAATTAACTTGGTTTTAACTTTAGGCAGCTTACTCGCCTAAGAGAGGGAAAAGAAATTGATAATGTTGGAAATACTAAAACTACCATTCAATTCAGTCTGTTTAGGGATAGTAATTTTTTTTAAGTGTGTAGGATAAAAGGTAGGTAAAGTCTAGAAAGGACTCAGAGAAGAAATGACCTTGAACATGGCCTTAGAAAGTAAGTTGCACTAGGTCAGGTTGATTGGGAATATTCCCCTACCTGAAACAGTCAAGTAGGTCAAGGCACAGAACCTGGGAAGAGACTGGGTTGTCAGGAAAACAGCGTTTCCCCTGAGCTAGAGAAGTGGAAAGGACTAGATTTTGGGATCTTAAAGCCATGCTCTGATGTCTAGGTTCTCATCCTATGGAAGGCATTTCCATTTGAAACTTACCCGAAATTCAAGTTCAACTGAGCATTGTTTATATTTTCACCTTGTGGAAGACTCTTTAAGCCCCTGCAGTTTTAAACACATTAGAAGCAAGGCCATATTCATAGATAGGAAAGATCACTTTGGCTGCTGGTTGGAGCCAGTTTGGAGGGGTGAGGAAGGAAAGTTGGGAGCCCAGTTAGAAGATTATGGCCGTGTTCAAGGATTAGGGTGATTAGAATTGAATCGAGGAGGTGATAGATAAAAGAAAGTGTCTCAGATGGCTTCCAGAAATCTGTCTTAGGTGCTATGTGATGCCCACTCACAGAACAAGAAAGAAAGCAGTGTAGGATTTCTGATGAGCAGAGTTTGGGATATGTGTGGTCCAGTAAGTGTCTGATTTATTGTTCTGGAGCTCAGGAGAGAAATCTAAAGGTCATTGCATACAAGTAGTTGTTGAGACCAGAAATTAGTTGATTTATTTAGGAAAAGTGTACAGAGTAAGACAGAACTAGGCAAGGACCTGAGGATCAACACTTCTAACAAAAAAGAAAAAGTTAGCAAATGTGACCAAGAAGAAACCATCCAATGGCAGAAGACAACAAAAAGAGCATAGTGGCTGAGATACCAAGGGAGGAAGAAGGTTCAAGAAGGAAGTCATTAACAGTGCAGAGAGGATGAATAACATCTGAAAAGTTTCCACTATACTTAGAAATTGGTCTCTGGGTGACCTGTGCCACATGTTCAGTAGATGCAGTGGACAGAATGAAAGTGAAAAACTATGACTTTAACTGTTCCTTTGAAGGACCCTGGCTGTAAATGGAAGGGGACAGGGAGAGAAATAATGAAAAAGGTAAGGGGTTATTTTGTCACTCTAATATTTTAAAAATACAAGGGTTAGTATAGATCCTGGAAAGGATTTTTTTAAGAAGTATGAATGATTCCTAAAAGAATACCTAGGTTAAAAGGGGAGTCTATAGCCAAAAGCACATGTGGGTAGACTGGCCTTGGACAGAGCAAAGGAGGAGTGGGGGAGGGAAGCTGCAGGCCTGTCTAGACCAGATTGACTCCACATGCACTGGCTAACTTCCTAAAAACAAATGACTCCTTTGCACTAACAAGGATCAATGTTTCAGGAACAGACAGCTACTGACATTTATTCTGTCTGCTCCCTTTGTCTTCCTACACCCTGCTAACCTTCTAAAAATTATTTCAAGAACTCGAAAGACTCTAGGTGAAAGGGTCAAATGTTCCATCTTGCACACTGGAGGATATGCATTTGTCTAGAAGCAAATGAGTAAAGTGAGATGATTTCAGTACATGGGTGAAGGAAAGGGCCTGACTATCAGGGAAAAAGAAAAAATCACCCCCCACTTATGACTGGAACAAAGAAATAAAAATGAATCTGAAAAGCATTCTTCTCTCCTAGCCCCCATAAAAACTCCTGAAGTTCCTAATTCTCCTAGCCCCCATAAAAACTCCTGAAGTTCCTAATTCTAGAACAATTATCTCCACAGAACTTAATAATCTGTACCTTAAATGGAGTTCCCCAGAACTGAAGAATTGTGGGAAATTTTTAAAAATTAGAATTGATTGACCAACAATGAAAACATTCCATATTAAGCCTTATAAGACACATCTAAAGGAATACTTTGAGGATAGTTTGTGTATTTAAATATGGTCATTAATAAGATGTATTATTTACCTGAAACTAATTTATAACCTCAATATCAATGAAAATTCAAGTTGAATTTTCTTAGGAATTCAATACACGTGCACTAATATCCACATACAGGTTAGTCACCTTGAAAAGGAAAAAAAGAGGGAATTTTTCCCAATGAGATATTGAGAAATATTACAAGGCAATTGAAACTAGTGAACAAAACAGTATCGTAGTGGTATGAGAAGAGAAATTTAGACTATAAAATAGCTCAGACAGACCTATATGTGTATAGAAATATAATATACAATAAAGATCAACACATGGTAAGATTGAATTACTAGTAATGTGGGAAAACAGGATAACAAAATGGAGAAAAATCAGACTGAACTCATTTTTTAACCTATAGGCATAAGAGAGTTCCAGATGTATGAACAACCTAAGTTAAAATAAAATTGTCAACTTAATAGGGCTGGAGGTATAGCTCAAGCAGTAGAGCACCTGCCTTGCAAGTGCAAAGCCCTGAGTTCAAACCCCAATACCACCAAAAGAAAAATTAATAGAAGAAAAATACAAGACAACAGATGTTGGTAGTAGATCCTTTTCAATGAAATTCATTGAAAGATTTCTGTTTAACAAAGGACATCACATTGAGCACAAGAGAATGGGAAATATTTGTACATTTAAACTGACCAGAAAGGGCTGGAGTATAGGTCAGTGGTAGAATGCTTGCCTAGCGTGTTTGAGGCCCTGGGTTCAATCCCCGACACTAAAAAAAAAAAAAAAAGAAAAAGAAAAAAAATAGTCTGACAATAGTATCTATATTATACAGGGAACTCCATGAAAGGCAGAAAATCCATTAGAAGAATACACAAAGCAAATTAAAAAGCAATTTATAGAAGAGAAAACTCAAATTCCAGCAGGAGTTAAAGATATGCTCAAACACATTAATAATCAGAAATAAGCAAATTCAATGAGATGTTCCCTTCTATCTATTGACAAGAAAAAGCAAATGCTTGATGATGCCAAATAGAGGCCAGAATGTGGAGATGAGAGAACCTGAATCCTCAGGAGTGCAGATCACACAGTCCAACTTCATTAAATAAAGACTCAGAAGCAAAAAATCAACAGTTCTGCTCTTGGGTAGAAGTCCCAGGGAAGCTCCTAGACAAGTTTACAAAGGGGCACACTTGAGGCTGCTTGCTGCTGCTGCTCTGGGGCCATGGCATGTGCATGGAGAGGCTGGCAGGGCCCAACAATGGGAGACTGGATGAATGAAGAGTGGGGCTGCACTCAGGGAATACTATGCAGCCCTGAGAAGTAAGGAGCCAGGTGATATAACAAGGTGGGTGAATCTTTTTTTTTCTCTTTCTTTTTTTTCTTTCTTTATTCATTTAAGGTGGGTGAATCTTAAAAAGATAGTGCTGAGTGAGAAAAGCACAGAACAGCATAAACTCTACAATATGACAGCATTTCAGAAAATCATATATATTACATATAATTTTATAATTACATAATTTATAACATAAATATATATACCAGTTTAGATAAATTCATAAAACCATAAAGAGAAAAATATTAAAGGAGTAACCAAGGAAGGGAAATAAGGATGAAAGAAAAGAAAATAAAAAAAAAGGAAGGAGAGAAAGAGAGAGAACAGCTAACAGAAATCTCTGAACTTGATTTATTATGTTAGCTCTGGTCAGGAAGTCCTTCCTAGTAGCACAAGTACTTGCAAGAATAAGGTTTTCCCTTTGAATTGTCCTATCTTCTACATGTAGTATTTGTCAAATCTAAGACATGTACATGGTCACCATAAGTTCTTTCCCGGGAACATACCACAGTGTACAACAGGCTGTGCTGGATTTTTCTCAGCCCTTGACTATGAGATCTCCACAGATATGGGCTGGTGGGTGATAAATGATTAACTCAACACCAGCCAGGCTTTATCTTGAACAACACTAATCTGAATTGGAAATAAGTCACCACTATCAGCATCCGAGGTCTTAATCAACATTCCAGTATGATCAGTGACTTGTTCAGTGTAGTTCTAGAAAACATTTACGGACACATTTCTGCAGTCATCTGATGTAAACCCGGAGACTCTAACAGTGTTCTGAGAAGTGCAGGCCCCAGTTTTCTTTACTAAAGGGCACACTGTAGACATCCATAGCACCCCAAACACTTGGATGGTGCAAGGCACATGACACATATGCAGTAGGTACTTTTGATCAACTGTGAGTTGGCTGAAGGTCAGCTATGGTTTGACCTCCTGTCAGGAAGTTTTCTTTCTGACACTTATCAAAATATATCCAGAAAGCATTTCAGATGTATACTCACTCACTACACCACCTATTCACAAGTCTTTTTAATTCTTCCAGCCCACAAAGAGCTCTGGCTTCCTCCACTCAATTTTGAGCCTAAGTGGTCCCCACCCTTCCAAGCCCTAAGGTTCATCCTAACTCTTTCTCCTTTATTTTGTTATTATTATTTGGGGGGGGAGGGAGCTGAGGTTTGAACTCAGGGCTTTGTACTTGCCAAGCAGGGGCTTGCAAAGCCAGCACTCTACTGCTTGAGCCACACCTCCAGTCCATTTTGCTCAGGTTATTTAGGAGATGGGGTGTTGAGAACTGTTTGCCTGGGTTGGCCTTGAACCACGATCCTCTCGATCTCAGCATCCCAAGTAACTAGGATTACAAGTGTGAGCCACCAGTGCCTGCCTTCTCTTTCCTTTTAAACACACCACTTTGCCAGCAGAAGTTGCTTCTCAGTCAAGACAATGGCAAGTCTCAGTAGCAGGTCAGTGTCACCACTCCTCTGTCAGTGACAATAACCAGCCTCCCTGGGGACTTAAAGGGTAAATGCCTTTAGACCTTCGGATTAGGGCAAATCTGACATCTGTCGACCTTTGGAGGATACGTGTGGCTTAATTGAGCAGGGAAGAGGTGCTGGCAGAAAAGGATGGACACGTGCAAGCTAATGACAGCCTGGCCTTTCTTCCCCTGTTCTCTCCCGAATCCACACGAAGCCTCCCATGACTCATCCATACCAGGTGAGATTTTTCATGCCAGCAGAGCTGATGGATCTCTGCACAGCTCTGAGCAGCTGCCAACAGCTATCTCTCTTCCCTAAGACAAGTGGATTCGTCAATTCCCAACGATTATCTCACTTCGCTGTTGCTCTGCTCAGTGAACAAAATGAGGGCCGTAACTCAGAAAAGCTTTATAAGCTGCACATTCTTCTTGATTTATGGGACTTACTTATGAAAGAAAGTCATCATGGCTTTTCTGTTGGTATGACCATTGTACTAAACTCAACTCAAGCCCCTCATTTACTGTCAGGAGACTGCTACCTGCCTGCTCACCTCGCGATGCCACAGAGGTAGCCAGTTCACCCAAAGATGACAGAAAGACAAGGAGGAAGGGAGAGAAACAGAAGGAGGATAAGAGAGTGAGAAGGAAAATAGAGAAAAATAGGCAGCTGTACATAAGACAGTACATGCTCAGCTGTGTTCTAACTGCTTTGCCCATATTAACTCAATCCTCTCAACTTCTGAGTTCGGTGTGTATTAGTTTCCTATTGTTGCTATAACAAATTGCCCTGAACTCTTTGGCTTAAAACAATACAACTTTATTATCTTATAATTCTAGAGGCAGGAAATCTAAAGTCAAGGTATCAAACAGGGCTGCATTCCTTCTGGAAGCTCCAGACAAGAACCTGTTCTCCTGCCTCTTTCCAGATTTCAAGGCAGCCTGCATGCTTCTGGCTGCTTCCTTCCATCGTACCATCCCTCTGACTCCTAGTTCCATCCCCACATCTTTTCCAACTCCGCTCTGCCACCTCTCTCCTAACTGTGCTTATTTGGAGCTCTCTTGATACTCTAGAACAAAATACCCATCTCAAGAACCTTAATGTACTCATGCCTGCAAAGTCCTAATTGTCATCTTAGGTAGTGTGCTTACACGCTGAGAAGTAAGACATGGACATCTTTGGGGTTATTATTTTGTCTACCATGGGAGCTGCTATTATATTGCCATTTTACAAGTAGGATACTGACATGCAAAGGAATTAAGTAATTTGCTCAAAGCCATGTTTTCCCCCATGCCTCTTGGTGGGTTACCATGCATTTCACAAGGAAGCACTATGCTGGGTTAATTCATTGTCATGACATGGATGTGAAAACTAGAATGGACAATGACAACTTCAGTTTTGAGTCAGTGTCACCAACACCAAAAGTGGGTCTGCCCTGAACTGGTGTGAGAGTCTTTGTCCCATGTATATCAGGAAAGCAGTCTGGTATTCATGTTTGGGATTTGAGGTCAACCAGTGAGAGCCCCACTGCTTTCCATGTAGCTCTGAGTCTTGAGTAGGAAACTTGGACCTTGTTACCTCCATCCACTGCATGAGCTAGAATGAGGACCCCAACCCTAACAAGCTGTCATGACAATTAAAGGGGACCCTACTGGCCAAAGGTGTCCCATAGCAGCTAAGACAAAGTCAACGACAGCAGCCATGCACAGCTTCACTGAATAAAAGAAACATTGTTTATCAGTGCTGCAATCTGAATACAAGAGATCCTGTAATAAAAAAAGGGGAAGACACTTTGACATCTCAGCCTTGCACTTACCAATGCAGGTCCCCTGCCTGTTGTAGAAGCCATCGCCACAGGTGTCCTTGCAGCTGCCATCATCTCTCAGCACTTGCAGGGGATCTCTGCAGGACATGCAGTGCCTCTCTGTGGGACCCCAGCAGCCTGCACAGGACTCATGACAGACTGCAGGCAAACAGCAAAGTCAGTGCCCAACCTCTAGTAGAAAGGACTGCCCAACATTTTGCTTTCAAAGGTTTTAGAATTTATAAGAAGGATAATGGTTGGCACCTTGGTTCCTGAACTGCTATGAACCTATTTCTACCTCAGAAGAAATGCATCTCCCCAATCAAGAAAAAAAACAAAGAAACAAACCAGAACTATCTCTGATGGTCAGAAGTACAATATCAGCAAGTTGTTGCTAAGAGACTTTCTGCCCAGCCTCTTGAAATTGTTGACTTTGAAGTAATGGGAGAGAAATCACAACTTTCTAAGCAAAGATGGACTGTCTAATGAAATTGGATGGCCCTCCATCCTCTTGGCTTTTGTAATCACACAACAAAGTGTTGACAGGGTAAACTCTTTCTACCTCCAACACCGTCAGGATCACCTGGCAAGCAATGACCTGCGCTCTAATCCTTGCCTGCACCTTTCAAGGACCTGGAGATACTTGATAACTATGGTATGGCTCTCTCTCTCCTTCCCCTCCTCCACACAACTCTTATCGCCTCCTCCCCTGCCCCCCACCCCATAGCATCTGCCCTACAGATGTAGCTCAAGGACTCAAAGAACCTGCTTTTCTCTTATACCCTCAGTTTCTAACTGTAGGTTGCTCTGAGACCAGAGTTGTTTCCTTAAGATTTTAAAATTTTCTTCTCATCTAGCATTTGATTTTTTAAAATTATTATTTGTGTTTGTTCTTCACTTTATCTCTACCGCAAAGAGAGGCTTATCTTAAAGAACTGAACATTGCTGTATGTATAGCTCACCAAGCCCAAGCTTTGGTTAATACATCTGAATTTTTCAATTGTTTGCTTCACAGTGGAGCACAGCCTATTTTCAGAGGCACTGATTCTGATCAACATTGGTGGGGGAATGAACATATTTGCTGCTTGCGATGATTTGGTAATCATACCTTAGCAATTTAATTAAGTATTTCTTTGGAAACAGAAGAAAGGACACCTACATTGCAAACTTCAAGAACCAATCCCCTTCTCCTGGTTCTAAATTGCACAAGAAAGTCTTAATTTCAGACAATTCTTCTCTCCAGCAAATTTAGAGATAATTACGAGTTGTGTTAAGTGCCAGGAAGACTAAGATAATGAAAAACAGTGGTGGGGGTGGAAGGACCCACTTCAGATAGAGCTAAAGCAGCCAGCCATGGGGAGCATCAGAGAACAGACAACATCCTTGAGAGGAGAAGGAACGTAGTGTTCAGAGAACAGCATGCTGCCCTGTGGCAGGAGCTGCTAGGGCACTGTGAGGCACAGTGGCACAATTCATGGCTGGAACCATATGCAGGAACCTGGTCAAATGTGACCTTGGAGACCATGGAATGGTCCAACAGGGAGGAGAGAAGGAAGAATAGAAAGTGAGGTTAAAAGTATCCAGAGGCTAGATCACCAAGGTCAAGTGGGCCAGGTAGGGACTCCGGACCTCATCCCATGGAAGAGTTTTAACTAGAGCAGTGGAATGAGCAGTATTGCTTTTTAGAGAATCTACTCTGGCAGTAGACAGGAAGAGAGGGCAATTAGCTCAAGATGTCTGTAGGAGATAAAGCCATCTTTGTTCAGAGGGTGCAAAGGAAACAGTAAAGCCCAGCTCCCTGGTTCCTGGTGAGTGGCTAGAAGGCTGTGCAGATGTTCAGGTACATTGGCTCTTAAAAAAGTAAAATATCTCTAAACCCACTGGTAAATGGCAATTGTCCTAAGCCACTCTCGCTTTCTGCTGGGAACCCGGGCCCATCTCATGCTCCAGCAAGCAAAATATATACTTTTAGAGAGGGCCGGAGGTGCTCCATCACTCTGACCAATCTGATTCTATGTTGTACTATTTGTTAAATATTGTTAATATATCAGTCTTGCTGTTGGAAATCAGATCAGGGACCAAAGGATGAGTAGGACGGCCTCTATCTACAGACTTAGGGATGGCATTTACTAACTGCCCTCTATGAAACTTTCTAGCTCTGTCTTTTGTCTTCTGCTACCTCCCCATGCACACGATTCCATAGAGTAGGGTCCCCCAGGCATGTCATGTGCCTATTCATTGGCTCTATTTGCCTCAGACACGATGCTTCTGCTTCCTTCCTTTGCCTTTGTCATCATGCTTAAATGTCAAAGGCCTCCTAAGCTGTAGCTACCTCTGTGAAGCATTGCCAATCTTGTCTAAAAAAAAATCAGTTACTCCTTTCTCTGTTTCCACGGCATTTTGTGCATGCTTCTCTTATGGTATTTATCCCACTGTACCAATGCTCCATTATCCATCCATCCTCTTCCACAGAATCTAGTTTCTTCCCCAATGGGGACCACATTTCATTCATCTTCACCCCCCAGTGTCCACATTGATGCCTAGTGTATACTGAGTACTCATCAAATGCATAGCAATTTTTAACTTGTTATAGGAAATTCATCCTATCATTTCCTTTCTACACGAAGACAGCTATCTGCCAGGCCACAGTCTTCCGATATGATAACTTAAGATAGATAAACTTAAGAGTATAATAAAATTTACCTTAAAATGGTGAAGTTCAAGGAATATAAAACAGGTCCTGTTAGGGGGTAGGTACTAGTGGGAGAGGAGGATTGAATGGAGAGGGTAAAAGAATGGGTGAATATGGCCCATGTACTTTATATACTTGTATGAAAATAGAACAATGAAACATATTGAAATCATTGAGTGGGGGGAAGGCAGTGATGGGGAATGAAGGTGGGGGGTGAACTTAACCAAGATACATTATAAGCATATATGGAAATATCACAATGAACACCCCCATACAGCTAATATATGCTAATGAAAATGTTTTTTAAAATGCTGTACTCCAGCCAGGCTCCCATGGCTCACACTTATGAGTCTAGCTACTTGGGAGGCTGAGATTGGGAGAATCAAGGTATGATGCCAGCTGCCCAGGAGGTTCATGAGAGCCCATCTCAATCAACAGCTGGAGGTGGTGGTGCAGACCTGTCATTCCAAGCTACATGGGAGGCTGAGATCAGGAGGATCACAGTTCTAGGCCAGCCTGGGCAAAAAAGTTTGTGAGACCCCATCGCAATAAGGTAAAAAGATGGATGTGGTCATACATGTCTGTCATCCCAGCAATGGTGCAAATCTTAAATACGAGGATTGTGGTCCAGGCCAGTCAGGACAAGATCCTGTTTCCAAAGTAACCAGAGCAAGAATGACCAAAGGCTCAAGCTGTAGAGATACTGCCTTGTACTGCCCTGAATTCAAACTCTGGTACTACCAAAAAAAAAAAAATGCTTACGAAAAAGCCCAGGATCTGCTTACGATGATGCATTACACATGCTGCACTAATAAAAAGTACCAAATGTGATACTGGTCTCTACTGGCCCGTCTCGTTTTTCCACATCAGACAAAAAACATGTTCCATGGCCAGGCACAATTTTAACAGACTATGTCAAGGTGTCATTTCTTAGGGTGACATATGCTGCACTCTGCAATTGATTTCCACCACTGAACATAAGCTACTGCAGATTCTTTCTTTTGTAGACTTATTGTATGTGTGGCTTTTAGTCCATAAGAAGAAGTAAAAGGTCACTTTCTGACTTTTCACCATAATGTCTGTTAGTGATACATTTTAGATCACTCAGGGTTTGACTTGTTTATCGTGAAAATTGTGGCAATAAATTTCTGACAAGGTGAATAATAGAAAGCTGTCTTTTTATCTTGAATGCAACAGATAATTTATTTGGTATGGCCCTAGACTTTTCTGGAGCACAAGACATGTGTTGGCTTGTCAAGCAATTCATTTCAAAAATGAAAACGAACAGATTACTTTTCCTTTTGTCAGCTCTACATCGAAACCCTACTCTGCAAACAAGAAAGTTCTTTTGTACATGCTTGTGTAGAAATAGAACACTGTGTTAATTTCTTTTTAAAACTTGTGCTTCAGTAAGAATAAAACTCAACCCTCCTGCAGGGAAGTATTAAATGTGCTTCTTACAGGCAACTTCTTATTTTCCAAGAAGTCTTTCT
The DNA here is from genome assembly GCF_047511655.1 of Castor canadensis. Taxonomy (NCBI): domain Eukaryota; kingdom Metazoa; phylum Chordata; class Mammalia; order Rodentia; family Castoridae; genus Castor; species Castor canadensis. The sequence goes on from NC_133394.1 coordinate 90,411,343, forward strand.
AGACCCCAGGTAGGGATCCTATGCCTCAGCCCTCAATTCAAACTGTTCCCTCAGGACAGAGAAGGGGCTATGGTTGCCTTTTCAATGGCCTCTTGGAGTGAGGTGTGAGGGAATGAGCACAGTTGATCCACAGGTCACCTGAGATGTATCAGTGAGGCTGTGTTCAGATGTCAACCTGCTACGAGGCTTGTATTCACAACTACACAGCACCAGCCCAAACTTGGGGCACCAGCCAGTGTGTCACACACCAACCAAGCTCCTTCATTAGGTTTCTTATCCATTTTGTTGGAAAGTGAGCTTTCGTACTCATCTAACAGAAAACCAGGAAGTATTTGCCAAGGTTTAAAGTCTTGTCAGGAGTGGTACATTTTCAGTAAGAAGCTCTTGTTGGATGAGAAACTTTCTCTATTGCAAACTCAACTTCACTGCTCCTTGGTTTTCTGATATGTAGAATGGGGATGATATTTGTTGTACCTAACTCACAAGGACAAGATGAGCTGACACATTTGGAAGAGCAGAGAATGCTGTATGCCATCACCTCAGCGGCTTGAGGGAGACCTGGCAAGGCTTGTCTCCACTGTCAAAAGGAAAGCGAGTTTAAAAGGAGTGAAGTGCAACCTGAAACAGAGATGGAAAGGACTCTGGAAAGTTCTTTCTATGTGGCTCACTTAGAAAGGGAGGGACGGGCAGAAAGACAGTCCTCCAGGCGTATGCCAACAACTAGGCAAAGAGAATTCAGCCTTTCCCAGAGGCCTCTTAAGGAAGCTCTTTCCTTTCAATCTCTACCAAACAGCAAAAGCCCTTTGGAAAGTAATTGAAAATAGCTTAGTGAGGTTCAGATGCCTGGAGCACCACTCCCCATTCCCCTAAACTCACCCCAATCCACAGCCCCATGAGAAACTGGCTGTCTAAGAAGCTCAGATACCACACGCATTTAAAAGGAAAATTGCAAAGGACAACTACCAATTTTCGTGAGCTACCACCACTTTGATCCTTTTACTCCAATCTTATGTTCCCTACAAGGCAGGGCTTCTGCCTTTCACCTGCTTCCCTGTGCCAACAGAAGGCTTGATGCCCTGAAATGGGAACGTCTGGCCTCTCTGTATTCTAAAAACCTGTAAGCACGTGATTAGTTTTCTAAGCAAAACATACAAATACACGAAAATCATCTTTGATTTCACAAACGGCCAGAGATAGACAAGCAAAACAGACAAACAATGATTATATCCAGTAGACGTACACATAGCCACATGAATGTATCTTAGATATAGGGCTCAGTGAGTTAAAGAGAACAGAATGAAATATCTACCCAGGTTATTTCATTATTGCACACAAAACAATAGAAGGACAAAATACAACAGAAGGACACTAAAGTGCTTTAGAATAGTTACTTAAGTGGTGAGCTGGGAGGAGGGGAGTGGGAATGGGATATGAGAACAAAAGGAATGGACAGGCAGATGGACAGACAGAAAGGTAAGCAAGAGAATAAATTGCTTGACCCAGGCCAGTGATGAAAATGAACCAAGAACTGACAAGTATGATCAACTCAACCAACGTCATAAAAACCCCCAAAAAAAGCAAAAGAAATGAAACAAGATTCCACTTTGCATGAATCACACTGAAAAATTTAAGAACTGTCATACCTAGTATTGACAAGGGTGGTGACAAGAAGGTATTCTGATGATTTTTGTTAAGAGGGAGAATTAATATGTTTTTAAAAAACAGAACAGTATGTATGTATCAAAACATACACTTAGATCCAGCAATCACATGTCTAAGAATTTAATCAGAACCACTTATCACAATTCCTACTAAATATTTTTACATCGTGGTTATGGTAATGATTAATTAGGAACAAATATGAAGAGAGGACTGGCTAATGAATGATTGCATCGCCCGAGACAGAAGTTACACAACAGCTTTAAAACCAGTTGTTGCAGAAGGGTAAGTGACAACATGGAGAAAGCAGGCAATGAGACTGTATATAGAGTGTGATTTTACTTTGGAAACATAAATGTGTGCACACATATAGACACATACACACAGAGACACAGTCATAAATTACTAGACAGACACTAAAGCACTAATGGCAGTGATTTGAGGGAGTATGAGTTAGGGATTTTAGCTGACTTTTTATTTTACCTTATATTTTATTGCCTTTATCATATGATTTCTTGGAATACACATGAATTCATTTGGCAGTAGGGGAAGGGGCAGAGGGTCCTAAAGCACATGCTAGGAAATTGCTAGATAATCTATTAACCATGCTTGGGATACAGCTGATTGATTTACTGGTGTTGGGTAACATATTTGCATTTTTAGCAGTGTCTTCTGAAGACACTGAACAGAAGGAAGGATTTCCCCAGTTGTGGAGGCTTCGGCAGGTCCACATGGAGAGATTTCACAAGCAGGCTGGCTTTTCATTGGTTCATAAATCAGAAGATAAGAAGACTTTGAGCTCGGCAGGACCATTCTTGAGGGTTTCCCTTCTATCTCCCACCCTCCATCCCCACTCCTAAGGCCACCACACGAGTGCACCCCAGTGGTGGGCAAATGTAGCCACCAGGCCTGGCTCCTCAGCTTCCATTCAGCCATTGGCAACCCACAGCTGCTGGGCCTCCCTGGGTGCCCTCTTCTCCCCAGCACCCCAACCCCTGTTCATTAAATGACTATGGATTTCTGTTTGTCTACAGAAAGTGAAAGCCCAAGGGGGGCCTACCAAGCAAAAGGAAGGCCGTGATGGGGCGTGTTCTCAGACATCCCAGTCATCTACCCAGTTGCTCAGATCTCAGATGCCACAACAGGGAGGTGCTGTTAGCTCTGTGGCCAGCATGGGGAGAGAGGGAGGGTGGGCAGAACAGGGACAGTGTTGGAGAGGGAAATGGGGGAGAGAGAGAAAAGAATGGATCCCATACAGTCAAACAAAAAACACTGAGAACCCCAGAAACTGGGCAGAAAGCCAGAAGACTTGTCACTAGTTTGTGATCCATAACTGAAATATTGGGAGTTCAGATTTGTGAGGAAGAATGGGATCTGTCTGGAAGATAAACTTCCTTGCATCTGTGGCAGGCTTTCTCTTCTGGTGTGTGATACTTCTATTCTCCCTCTTGTCTTTGGCATACACAGCACGGGTCTGCAAGGAGCACAGAGAAGGGCCAGACACAGCCAGTCCCCTGCAAAGGCAAAGTCCCAGGCAAAACCTAGTCAGCTGCCTTCTCCTTCTCATCATTTATCCTGCACAGGAATATGCAAAGAGAGAGGAGACTCAGCCCACTGCTGCCTGCCTCACTGGGTCTAGAGTACTCATGAAACTTACATTCTAGAAAGGCAAGCTCCCCTCCACATGGCTTCAAATGCTCCCCAACACTACCCAAGTTCCAATGACATTTAAAAGTCATCCTTCCAGCACTGGTAAAATACCTAATTGTCTTAAAGGTGAAGGACATAAAAAGAAGACAAAAGAGGGTGGAGAAAAGAGAGATTCTGTCATTTTCCTGATGTCTCACCTAGTCAGAAATTGCTGACAAGGAGTAAGTAAGAGACACTAACTGGAAGACAAGTCACTCATGAGCCAAAGTCTAGGCATGCCTGCACATTTCTGACTTTTCCTTTTCCATGCAATGATGCCTCACAGTTTTGTTTTACTTTCTGGTTTTTTGTTGTTGTTGTTATTTTTTTTTTGGTGCTGGGGTTTGAACTCAGGGCCTCACACTTAGTAGGCAAGCACTCTACCACTTGAGCCATTCTGCCAACCCTAGTTTTTTCAATCAAAAAGTATTCCAGAATGCTCCAGAATGCCTTCTATGTGCTAGGCACTGTGTGAAATCCCCAAGGATAAGCCACATCGCTGTCTTGGCAGCCAGTCACTTCCTATCATCTTTGTTTCTCAAACTGGCTTTACAGTACTGGTAATGAATTCACGTAATGCTAGCTATCTGAAATGACCCTGTTTACTTGCTCAGGGACACTCTTCCCCATCGAGGAAGCAAGTTTCTTAACATGGGGAAGTTGTCTGTCTGGTTTGCTCTGCAGGCCTGGTACCTGGAAGAGGCCTGGCACACAGAAGACGCTCAACAAACTTGTTGCATGCACAGAAGGGGGGAGTGACAGGGATGTCACTAAAAGCAGTGAGTCCCGTTTCACAGAACAGTCAGCGATTGAGTTAGAGACCGTAAATTCCTGCAGAATGCCAAAGAGGGTCTGAACAAGCCATGGGAATAAAGAGCAGAACAAAGTGAGTGAAGACAGTTGTGGACCCGCAAACTGAACGCATCCTCTGGTGAGCAAGCTTGACCAATGCGCTGATGTTGAGGCACGCTGCGTGAGCTCTGGGGGCTACCAGCTTTATGATGAATGGCCCAACCAAGGAAGCAGGGTTCCTGTCTTTTCTTTTTTTTTGGTTGGGGGAGGTAGTGGTACTAGGGTTTGAACTCAGGGCCTCACACTTGCTAGGCGGGTGCTCTACTACTTGAACCACGTCCCTAACCCTTTTTGGGGGTGTTATTTTTCATACAGGGTCTTGCACCTCAGATCACTATCCTTATACCTCTTCCTCCTATGTAACTGGGATTACAGATGTGCATAATCATACCTGGCTTGTTTGCTGAAATGGAGTTTAGCTAACTTTTTGCCCAGGTAGGCCTTGAACTGTGTTCTTCCCAAACTATGTCTCCCGAGTAGCTGGGATTGCAGGCAAGAACCACCATGCCTGGCCCTAGGAGGGTTCCTGGCTTGCTGAGGACTTCACAGCAGTAGTTTCCTATGTGCCTCTGCAAAGAGGTCCATCCAGGGCACAGCGGGGCTAGGTTAAATCATGTGTTAAAACATAATGCCAAGTCGCTGAAGGCTTCTCTGCTTTGGACCTGGATGCAAGCGGTCAGCATTCACTTCCTTCCGTGATTAGCTCTCTCGTCAAGCATAGTTCTGACAAATTATTAACTTTACAAGTTCCTCTGCTCAAAGGGCAGCTTTTAAATCTCAACTAGGTCAACTTCCTACATGTAAACTTCAGGTTTTATTGTCATAAATTTTCCCTCCAAATATGGCCTAAATTGTCAAAAATCCAAATAACGTCAGAATCTCATCAGTTAATCTGATCATTTAAAGAAAAGAAAAGGATTTTTGCATGCTGTAAGGAATATAGTAAGCTGTTCTCTGTATTATGTTTACTTTTTCATAACAGAGAAACGTACATTTTATTTAAAACCAGACATCAATGGCACAACACTCTGTTTCTTAATGCAAGCCATTTGGTTTGCATCTCCAAAGGTGAAAAGTAAGGCATGACTGTAACCATGCCCATAGCTGTGTTTATTGTCCACACACTGTGACCAAGCATAATATACTCACTTTTCAGCAATCTTTTCTCATCTTCATAGTAATCGTTTGAAGTAGATAATATTACCCACATTTTACAGTTGAGGAAATTGAGGCTCGAAGAAATTAAACAAGTTGTCCAAAGCCACAGAACAGAGATTCAAAATAATCCCACACCTTATGGTTCTGAAAATGTCCAATTTTTTGGAGGGTTATAGGTTGGACTCAGGGTCCCCTGCTTGCTGGACAATGGTCTAACACTTGTGCCATGCCCCTAGTGAGTTTTGCTTTTAGCTTGTTTTTCACATAGAGTATCGCACTTCTGCCAGGGCCCATCTCTGACGAAGATTCTTCCAACTCTACCTCATGAGCACCTAGGATTACAGGCATGCCCTACCATGCCCATGCTCAATTCTGCAGGTTTTAATATCTTAGATCACACGGCACTCACATATAAAACAAACTTCACAGGTGTTTACTGTTTCTGTTTTGTCGTGGTTTGTTTTTCTAAAACTCTGTAAGGAACAGCTAACCTGCTTTGATTTCCAGCTCACTAAAGATAAAGACTGAGTCTTAATTTTATCTTCATATCCTCAGGACCTAGAGCAGGGTCAAAAGAGAATGAATGGAGGAATGGAAGACAGGGGACAGGGAAGAAAGACAATGGAAGGTAGAAATTCCAGCACCTCAGTATGTATGGAGTTCCTCCCATGTCCCAGACATCATGTCCTAGTGGGGACATGTGAATCTGTGCACTTAATCCCCATGGAAGCCTATGTGGCAGATATTGGCTTGGCCTTGCTCACGGCAAATAAAGCGGATGTAGGTGACAGAGCCAAGATTAGAATCTAAAGGTGGTTCAGCTGCAGGGCCTAAATTCATAACCTCTGTGCTATGCTCCTCCCAACTCTGGGCCGTGGCACACAGGCAGTGTGTACCACCGGGTACACGTGACTCCACCCCCTCGTCAATGACTTAAGTTCAAAGGACACAAAGCTGGCATTGACACACGTATAAAACTGGGCTACATTCTACTCTTTCTCTATTCAAAGTCCACAATCGTATGAAAATCATCTCGCACGGTATGTGTTATCGCTTGTTTTAGCTTTTCTTCTGGGCTCTTAGCTACGGTTATGCTCACTGTTCAACGGTCCTACCACCGAGGAGCAGAGACTGATTGAAAAGAGGGACAGGACAGCAAGGAAGAATGTTCTCAGGAATGTGAACATTCAGTCTGGATCAAGATTTAGATTCAATAGTGAAGTTTCTAGAATGAGGTAATGGAATCACTACTCTGGTAAAGAGAACAGAAGAAATCTAGAGCAAGGACTGCCCAAGGCCTTGCAGGGAAGGGTACAAGGGCATGTAGTGTGGTGGGCACAGGAGGGTCAAGGAGCTTCTGTACATTGGTAAAGCCTGGCCACCAGGCTGCAGGAAAGTAAGAAGTGGGCTTTTAATTCCTAGAAATGGATCGAAGGGGACAAGCAGCAGGAACAAATGTAGAAACCCAGTCTTGGCACCTGAGTCTATGGGGTGAATAAGAGAGGAATAGGGTGGGCCAGGGGGGATGGTGAGCCATATCTAGCTGGTGGCAAAGGAAGCCTAGAGTTAAGACAGGCACCTGAGTGCCAGGACTAAAATGCAGGGCTTGGCCCCACTGGGGAGATTACTCTGTAGCCCCACCTGCTATAGAGAAAAGGCAACCTATACATTGGCTATCCCCAACTTAGACTGTCACAAAACCCGAAGAGTGATCAAATCATCCAGCTCCAAAATTGGGGAAGGCAGGGAGAATGAAGCAGGGACTGATATGGGTACATAATGTGCTCTATAATTACATTATTATTTAGTTTAATCAAGTCCAAGATATAGCAGTAATATCGACACATGCACATATGTTCATGTGCATCAGTATATATGTATCCATATAGCCAAACTGAAGAGGAAAGGGAAAGTGATAAGGGCCCCTAACCATGAGGCTCTCCAGCCTCTTCGTCTCCTCTTACCCCTCTGGTTTACCTGCTTATGCTCTTTGGTTGGAGAGCCGTGTTTATATGCTACTTGGCTCTGTCCCATATTTTTTACTCTTCCCTATATTCAACACAGTGAGCATGAATATTAATCAGGTGATTTCTGTTAATTAGTTTCCTTGGCACAATGCTCACTTTCTTTGGGTTTTGATGGGTCAATAAAGTAGAGAATTATCCCAGTCATAGCATAAATGACCCTGCCAAAACAGATCAATCCAGAAAACCCTGTTGGTAACATAAAATGACAGGCTTCCTTTTGAAAAGTTTAGCACGTATCGGAAGAGCACAGGCAGACTGACTGACTTCCAAGGTCAATGGTAAAAAGTCAACAAAAATGGTACAAGCACAACTAAGCAACAACAAAAAAATTCCAATGCTGAGAAAGGTTATTTGCAAACATGATTTGAGTAGTCTTAGCATCAAGACAGATGTGGAAACTGATCTCAAATCTAGCTTTAATTTTTAAGATCACTCTCTCTCTCCCCTTATCTCTCCCTTCTCTTGCTCTGTTTTTTCTTCTTATTTTATGCATAAAAATGCAACCAGCCTGAACTAAAGCAAATTGGTTTAATTCCCTAGAGGGAGCACGAACAAATTTTCCCAGCAACTTTCTACTAGAGGCATTTGTGTGTGGGTATGCAGATGGAATGCGAAGTAGGCGGCCATGTAAACCAGTAATCAAATGAAACATTACCCATCTCGCAATGTCCTAAAATAGGATTAGCACCACCAATTAAAACACTGGACATGGGAGAAAGGAAAATGGCCAAGGAAAAAGAAAAAAAAAAAAAGAAATATTCATATGGTAAGTGTGTGTCGCAGAAGGTGGAGGTGGAAAAGAGGGAGGAACACGATTTAGGGGGAATTAATTCCCTTTTAAGGGAAATTTGTCACAGGCGTGCTAGCAGGAGGTCTCTTTGATGGGGTAGAATAAAGGAGTGAGGATACATTCAATAATTTCATCCAATTGAAATTTCAGCAGTTTACCTAAATTGCCCAACTATTAGATACTTAGAAAGGTGTTTCTACTTGCCCACTTTGAGCCTGTTCTGAAATACAGGTAAATAGAATATGATAAGCTGTAAATATTGAGGGTTTTTTTCTTTTATGGCTGAGACTTCTGTGGAAACACGGGCCCTTCAAGGACCACCGAGGGGTCAAAATGTTCATTCATCCATCTTACACTTGTTCAACAAATGCTTAGCACTGTGCAAACCCTGGTGCTGGGGAAACAGACTCAGAAGGTACATTAACAGACCTCAAGGAGCCCCATGGGAAACTCAGAAGCTCCCATATTCCATAATGTGACCAGTCACAGAACCGGCCCTCTGTCCTCACATCTCTGTCAGCATAAACAATACGAGTGTTTCCTTTGAAGGTGATTTCCACAACTCCATGGACTCCAATTCTGTCCATGAACTGGAATGGAATGCACCAGCAGCCTCCTCCACATAGCACCTGCTCATGGCCTTGGGGCTATGACTACCAGGTACTTGTCTTCTTAAGCTCTTTCCTCTCCAAATGATTTTCCTGAAATGCTAACCAGGGGTATACAAGAGCACACCAGCTGCCTCTTAGACTGCGTGCACCCTCCTTCCAATACTCCTCACAGATCAGCCCCTCCCCTGCTCAGCTGCAGAGACCAGATCCACAGCTGCCTGGTAACACAATCCAGACCCTCCTCTTGCCCATCTGCCTTTCACATGTATCTGTTACCACACATCTGGTTTAGGTTCTGGGCACATCTATTTATTCTTTCTCCTAAAGACAATCTTCTGTTTCTGTCCCTGTCCTTTTTCTTTTACCACTACCCTTTTCTCCCACTCTGCATATACAATTCTTTTACATTAAAAAAAAACTGGTCAAGGGGAGAAATGACCCAAACATTGTATGCACATATGAATAAAAGAAAGATAATTGGTCAAGCATAAACAAATTATGACCATTCCTACTTCCAGAAACTATTACGATATTCAGAATTTCAAGTAGATCTTAGTTAAAAACATAAAATTAAAAATATAAAAGTAGGCATATAAATATACTGAAGTATATAGATACTAGAGTAATCTAATAAGTTTATAAAAACAACATATGTTATCTCTTGCATACACTGCTCTCATTTCATCACAAGTCTTTATTCAGAGTATCTTCTTATCTTACTATAGTTAGTTGCTATAACACAATATATTGAGCTAGGTAACTTAAAGTAAAAAAGTTTTGTTGGTTGATGGATCCAAACAGCACAGTACCAAGATCCTGGCAAGGAGGAGCTCTTAGCTGCCTCACACCATGTAAAGGAGCAGAAAAGGAATAGGCCACATGCAGAAGAGGCTAAGCACATGGGGTGGCCTCACTTTATAACAACCTGTTCTTGCAGTGCTAATCTAGTCTCACAAGACCTAGAACTCCACATAGGAAACATAATCCATTCATGATGGAAGCGCACCCATGAGTTAATTGTCTTCCACTCCACCATCACTGAACACTGTTACACTGGAATCAAGCTGCCAACACACGAACCCTTGCAGAACACACCACATCCAAGCCAAAGCACTTCTATTTGATATCCTGATTACTGGTCCTGGTGGCCCCAGATTTCTTGTTAGTGTGGGGGTGGGGGACCTTTCTCTGTGGCCCACATGTTCCATGCTGGTCTAGCCAGTGATTACCTGCACAAGAGTGGCGATCTTGGAAGAAGCCGTCCCCACAGGTGGTTACACACTGCCCCTGGTGCATGAGCAGTGGAGGCTGACAAGAGACACACTCCAGCCCACTGGTGCACGTGGTGCACTGAGGCTGGCAGGCTGGCTCCAGACAAGGTTGAAGAAAGAAAAAGAGAACGACTGGTTAGATCAAAGACACCACCCCAGTGCTAACTCATACAGCCCAATCCTGAGGCTGTGGGGCCCCAGAGGATAGAACAGCAGGAAAATGATCCTAATAATCACATACACAGCAGGTAGTTCATGCCTGGCACTGTTTAAGTGCTTTACTTATATGAATGCTTTAATCTGCATGGTGACCCTATGGGGATGATATGATTAATCACCATTTACAGATGAGGAACAGACTCACAGAGGGTAAGCAACTTTTCCCAGACCACATGACTTAGGCATTTGAAGCCAGGCAGTTTGGCTCAAGAGTCTGTGATGTTTGCCTATCTAATAAACCTTAATATCTTTGTTGCTCAACTTTCTACAAGAACATCCCGAAATAATTTTCTGGTTGAAGATTATAAATCAAGAAAAAACATAGGGACAAGGGAATAATTACAAAAATATTACTAAAAATAGCTAACCCCCATTGAGCCTTGTGTATATCCTTGACACTATTCTAGGCACATAACAGGTACTGACACACTTAATCTTCATACAACCTCTGAGGAAGGTGAGAACATCACCTTCCTCACCTGTGAGGGTACAGAAAGGTTAAATACTTACAGTTTGGGCATGAACACTCTGAAATGGATAATTAACCTCACAAATAAGAGATAAGAGGGAAAATAACAAAGTTTTGACTTCAACCAGAAGAAAGTCTCCAAAGTACAAGAATTCAGACATGCACCTGAGCCCATTCTGGACCGTCTGCTAACTCATAAGCAGTAAGCTCCGTTAACAATGATCTGTGTGATCCAGACCAAGTCAATTCATTTCTTCAGCCCATTGGTTCCCATGTGCAAAACTGGCAATTTCTAGTAAATGATCTTGAAGGTCTATGTCAATTCTAAGTTTCTATCCTGGATTAATGAAAGGGCTTTCATAATGACACCCAGCATCCTGATGATATTACTATCCCTGAAAGTCTTCAAAATTGAAATAAATCCAGCTGTGACTACCCAATAACCATCTGACTTCCATACCACCTACCTCCCAGGAAGTATCAAAACACATTAAAAAATGTCAAAAGAAGAGACTTGCAGATAAAGCGAGCCAGTGACCTCTGGATGTATTATAACTTCTAGCGGCCTTTAGCTGTTATGCATTTCCTGCAGTCAGGGTCTCTTCTTTCACCATATAAAGCTTCAGTTTGAGGACAATAATCCCCTATGCAATCCCACGACTGGGTGGGTTATCCGTCAGGGTCATACCTAAGCAGAGACTTCCAGCTTGGTAGAATCCCAGTCCACAGCTGTGCACACACCGTCCATTCTGCAGCAGCTTTGTGGGATCCTGGCAGAGGTCACAGTGCTCTGGAGAGTGGGAGCAGGTCAAGCAGTCTGGGTGGCAGTGAACTAAAATCAACAAGAGAACTCACTAGTCTGTGACCTTTGTCTGTTCTTCAAAGAAAGGATCCACAGGGTATGTACATTATACAGAATATGATGGACAGAAAACTGTAGAACTCAGGTACAAAAAGGCCCCCAAACAGCAAAACTACATTTAAATGCAGGATTCCAAGGAACTTCTCCCTATCTGAAACACCACTGCTGTCTTCCATAGCCCCAATTAAAGATGCTGACTCTAGAAACAGGAATGACTCTCTCCACGATATGTGATTTGAACGAAATCAATCACTTATTGTGTCTTCCATGTGGTACCTAAGCTTTGGCATGCACAGAAAGTTCAGAAATAAAACCTACAATGTTCAAAATTAGTTGTTATTGTTTTTTTTTTAAATACAGCCAGGTTTCTTCTTTTTCTTCAAAATCATAAATCTCATTCCCAATTACTGGGATTATCACTAGCCTTAGTGGTAACTGTAAGAAAAGGACCATTTTCAGCTGTCAAAGACCTGATTTTCAATGACTAGTACATAATATGCTAAATATTTGTTCTGGAAAGCCCAGAGAGCCACTTTGGCGAAAGTAACATAATTAAATCATAAAGTGGCTTTGCTTTTTCCTCAATAAACTCTTCAGCCAAAATAAAGTGAGTGCAACAAGAACAACTGCTAGTGTGAAAAACTGTGGCCCACAGATGAAAACAACTAATTATGAAATATGAATGGAAGAAAATGCCACTTCTCCAAGAGGGATGAAGCTTTTGGGCAAATTACCACTCAGCCAGAGCAACTCCATTGCTTGCCAACAATTATTAACTGGAACCAATTCAATCCCAGGTGATTTGAAAGCACAACTGCAGAACAAATAGATAAAATTTTCCTTTGGAAGAAATTAATGAATCTTTAAACTTTAAAATCCCATTTGAGATTTTAAAGGAACCATGTGTTTCGTAGCTCACGTTCAAATATAAAAAAGAATGCTCACAATACATTTGATTCAATTATTCTTATAGTTTCAGTAATAGAAAATAGACTTCCCTGTACAAGTTTTGAACGTTATATTATTTGATTTCACAATAACTTCACAAGCTAGATAGACATATTTTATCCATAAGAAAATTAAGATATTGACAAGAAGGGCTGGTGGAGTAGCTCAAGTGGTAGAGTGCCTGCCTAGTAAGTATGAAGCCCTGAGTTCAAATCCCAGTACCACCAAAAAAATAAGATGTAGAGAAGATCAGTGGTGTGCCCAAAGTCACATATACATAATCGACTAACTTTGATAATCCCATTGGCAAAGATTAATTATAGTCATTTGTCAGAAAAATTAATAAACAAAAAATCCAAAATTGAGTGACTAAGGAAAAAGAAAGGAGAAATAAAAAGAATTTCTCTGAATTTTGGCAGCAAAATTATCTCAGTAGAAATAAATGGGACATGGACCCACCTGATGTGCACTCTGGACAGCATTGTCCCTTCACCACCAAGGCTAAGGTGGCCACTGGACATGGTGGGCAAGAGGACTCGTAGCAAGTGACCTGAGCACCCCGGCACTCACACACCTTGCAGGGACCATCTTCCCACTTCCTTCCCTCCTGTGTAAAACAGTAAAGAATGACACCATTGTGTGGGTGCAATGATCCAGAGGTAGGGCTGCTTGGGAAGAATCCACAACTCCCACAAGGAGGAAATGACCACACCCCATCAACACCTGCCATGCCACCTCTGAAGTGAGACACAATTCCTCCTTCTTTGTTTATAATTGACTTCTAAAACATAGAGTACCAATATATTGGTTCTAGGCACACTCAGAGATAAACTGAGAAAGTGGCCAAGGACAACCAGAACATAGAAGCATATAAAACCTGTTTCTCAGCCTATTTCACCCCCCAAAAAATCCAAAACAAAAAACACCAGGCAGGATTGCTATGTACCTAGTGATTAAATGTACCAGATACATTAAATAAAATCTCCACAACAACAATATTGTAATGGGAAGCTTGGTTAAAACCCTGTATTTCCTTATGCTTACTACAGTCTCGGTAACAAGCAAGTCGTCGTATAGTTAGAAGTAAAGCTTTTCGGGCCCATTTTTGTGGGCTGCCATTGGCTTTCTCACACTCAGATTCTTTTCAACCAAGGAAATGATGGTAATGTATATGAATAGTTTGGTGGAGAACCCAAAGTGATTCTAAGAGCAACTCCCTTCTGCTCACAATCCCAGAGACTGAAAAGAGACAAAGGTCCCTACCAGAATGCATTGGTGTGAGGAGGGAGGGAACACAGAAGAAAACAGAAAAGTAGATTTTAAAATAAAAGTTTGATAAAAGTTTACTAAGCTAACTGATGCCAAACAGTCCAAACATTCAACATGACAATGTTTAATAAAATGAATGAGAACTGTTAGAAAACTGAGGAATACTCTCTTGAAAATGTAGAAGTGATTTTCTTCCATTTCAAGGAAGCCTGAACTCCTAGCCAATTCTTCCTTAACATCCCAAATTATAAGCTTATTCATGCAAATCAACATGGTTGCACTTTCCCTTTAAAGGAAGCCATACAGAATTGCCCTGCGAGCACCTCAGAGAGGATGAACACTCAGCACTGTTTGGAACAAACACTTTCCAATTCAAGAATCTCTTTCTTCAACACATCACAGTCCATGAAATTCCAAGACAGTCAAACTGAGTTTCCTAGGCCACAGAAAATCATCACAGAAAAGGGGAAGGATGTAGTTATAGAAATATTAATTATCAATTGTAGGAAAAAATAAACTAAAGAAAGGAGTCAAGTTTCAGTGACTAAAAGTCTTAGTTATCACAAAGAGGACTAATTCCTGGCCATTATGACATCAAGCATGACTGTTAAAAATACCAACTCACTGAGTTTCCCTTTGGTAGCTCGTGCCTACCATTATTCAAACAACTTGATAATGAGCTATGTGCAAGTTAAGAATCTGTACTTACTGGAATATGTTTAATTTCACTTGCATTGGAGGACATCTAGGAACAAAGAGAAATGTATTTATTATGCTAATAAAAACACCATTAGACTGATCTGTTTAATTTTTCATTAGGAGTTATCCATTTTCCCCCAAGTAATGCACAGCTTCTTTCACTTGTGATGAATAGAAATAAAATCTATGCATGTCAAAACCAAGAAAAGCATACCAATATGAGGTGAAAGGAGCATGCTGAAGAATTATTTTTTAATTCTTTTTCTCAATTTGTAGTCAGCGTGTGACTTCAATTCTCCTAAATACAAAGGGCTTCATGGTCAAGATCTAAACTTGCAAACGCAAAATCTCAACTCTTGTGCGGCACCAGAGTGCTACAGGCATTTAAACGTATTTGCCACAACTTGGTTTTCTTTAACACCACTGGTTTAATTTACCTCCCCAAAATGGGTGGAAATTGATACAATCATGGGGTAGATACAAATTCAGCACTTACAAGGAGACTGATCTCCTAAATTCTTTTTTTGAGGGCAGGAGCTACACCCCCAGTGCTTTTGCTTTTAGTTGGTTTTTTCAGATAGGATCTCATGCTTTTGCCTGGGCTGGCTTTAGATCTGGAATCTCCTATCTCTGCCTCCCAAGTAACTGAGATTATGGGCATTTGCTACATACCTGGCCCCGATCTCCTAAATTGTTTAAAAAACAAAGGTGACCAAACCATGAAATACCACTATGAGAGAAGCGATGACAACAACGTAATAATGCTAATGATTTTAGCTTTTAAAAAAATATACCAGGCATTGTTTTAGTTGCTTTTCACACATCATCCCCATACTCTCATAAGTGCTGTTGTTATTCCTTCTTTACAGAGAGGATCAAGTAATTTCCCCGAGATTACAGTTACTTTGTGGCATAACAGGGATTGGAACCCAGAGCCTATGCTATTCACCCAATATTTCTACTTCCCCACAATATGCAGAGACACTGGCAGGTTGACAGGTATACCTAAATTAGTTCACCCATCAGATCACTTCACTCTTACAATCCTATTCTGATTGATCAATTAAATAGGCATATTTATGAGCAACTGGCAGAATGTTGAGAACGACATGAATCTGTCAGCATTCCAAAACCCCACATGGAAAAGGAGGCCTAAAAACATATGGCAAATTTGAAAAGATTAAGATAAATGATTTTCTTTGGTGTAGTAAGTACAGAAACAGAGATAAATAACACTTAGCAAGTGGAGTTTCACCCTACATCCAATTCATGAAAATCCTGACACTTCTACCCATAACATAAATCTAGAGCCTGGTCACTTCTCACCACCTTCACTGCTTCCTCCCTGGACCAAGGAGGTCCTTCATCTCGACTATTGCAAAAATCTCCTAACTGAATCACCTACCTCCAGCCTCGTCCCTTAGTCTTCTGGCCTATGTAGCAGTCTAAGTTATCCTTTTTCTTAGATCATGGCCTGCTGGGCTTCACATATCATGACAGCAACCTTACATCAGCTTCAGTGTAAAAACTCTGACTTCCAGGCTACATACTAAACCTCCTCTCAAATCCTTTCTCCCTCATTCAGTGGTTCCAGTCACAGTCACTCGTGCTGTTCCTCCTTGACCATGCCAAGTATGCTTCTGCCTCAGTGCCTTTGCATCTGCTATCCCTCTTCCTAGTATGTCCCCCAAACATCCATGCGGCTCACTCCATCATTTCCTCCAGATTTTGCTCAAGTTTCTCTGCATAAAAGGACATCCCCCACCAAGCCCAGTCACTTAAGTGGCTTTATTCTCTAGGCAGTACTCATCAGCACTTGTTGGAAAGTGTGTGTGTGTGTGTGTGTGTGTGTGTGTGTGTGTGTGAAAGAGAGAGAGCTAAAACATGTATACATATGTGCTATCTGGGTCCCCACACTAAAAAGTACACTCTACCACGATAGCAGGGACTTGACTGTGGCACTTGCTTCTCTATCCTCAGGCCTTGTACACAGTAAGTGGACACACGATAATGTTTGTTGAACAAATGAATGGATAAAAGAAAGTAGGAGGTAAGGATGTTCCCCTTATTAAGTTAAATTTGAATCAGTAATTTTTAATAGTCTTTAGTGATTAGCCAATACTCACAAATCCTGCCTTTTCTTCATAAACACAATAACCATTCCTGGAAATGCATTCAGGACAGCATTTCCCGTGTAAGTGAATTAATTCTTCCCCCTGTAGAAGTAAGAGTTGCAATGGTTGGTACACATTGAATCAATGTCTCCAAGCAAGCAGCTGGGTTCCCTGATGAATGAGTAGCTTTGGCTCGCTCTGTGCTATGCTGCTGCTGAGTTCTCTCCCCTGTGCTGGCTTCTAATGGAAAGTTTTGTCATTATAGCACGCACCTCCAAGTGCGTGTTCTTTCCTGTTCTGACGATACTTGTGCTCTGCTCCTCTCATAACTGCCCACCCATGACCAGGAGCACACATGCATAACAAGGGTGGCCAAGGTTAATGTCACAGTTTTGGAAAGATGAGCTTCAGGAAAGGATCTGACATATACAAGGTTAAAACCTGTGACTTTGGTTTCATTAACAGCATGCCATTCAAACCAACATTTTCCTTGAATACAAAATAAGATGTAGTCCTCAATGCACAGATGTAGTCTCAGGCATAAATTAAGCAGCAGAAAACTAATTTTTATTCAGTATTCTGAAATCCTTACTGTTAGTCAACTCACATCAATTTTTTTAATTATAAGAGAAAGAAAAGAAATTTTACACTTGGAGAGTGGATGTCTGACTTACAAAGTCTTCTTGCTTTAATTTTCCAGTGTTCATAAGTTCAAAATTGTTATTACAAAATAATAAATGCTTATTATTTAAAATTAAAATAATTATGACTTCTATAGCCTAGAAAGTATCATTCCACTGTAGTCATACCTTTCAGGGAAAATGCTGTTAATACTAACTCTGTTTGCGTTTTTTTTTTATATGTGTACACTAACATCTAATTCTTTCAGCCTTAAAAATACTTAGCTTAAAAAAGTATTTCTGAAAACACTTTCTGCTTTGTAAAGATAAATCTACTCTCTAAAGAATGATGTTTCTTTAAATACTTAATACTTAATTTGGGGTCTATGTCATATTTAAAAGTACAGGAACCATATGAAATGAAAACTGGATAATGGAAAATTACAATAACAGTATAAGCAGTCGTATTTTATATCTAAAAATACTGCCCTAAAGAAATAGTCAAGGTAAAAGCATTAGTTGTCTTTGGATAATAAAATTACAGATGGATTTTTAAGCTTTTTTCTACTTTCTTGAGTCTTCAAAATTTTCCAGAATGAATATACATAATTTTTTTAAAGAAAGAAAATAGAAACCTCTAAAGTAAACACAAAAACACATGAATGATTTTAACTTTTCCATAGTGCCTAAAAAGTTATTTCAAAAAGAAGGGAGTTACATAGATTACTGTCCATCAAAATTTCATGCCAGTCCGAGGCAACAGAGAGCAGTGGGAGCTATGGGGATCAGATGTATTTACATATAAATTGTTTTGCAGAAAAGCAAAGAATCAAGTGGTAGTGAAGGCATCACTCAGAAACAGATTGAAATTTGCTTTCAAAGCATATAAAGGGCTTATATGCATGCAATCAAAGTTGCTTAAAACAATAATTTGAAACAAGACAGAGAATGAGTACTTCTATGAAAAACAAAACTATGAGAGATTCTTGGGTGCCCACCACAGCACAAAAACACATGACCTTCAGAGCCTTCAAGCACCACTGTAAATACTAAATAGCCCTGCTCCTGGGAACAAGGATTCAGTTTTGGTGAGGTAGAAAGTGCTAAATAGATTTGCTATTTATAGAAGGCTGGATGCCCCAAGCCACATCATTTCACTATGGTGGGAGCTCTTTGACTTTTGCTTTGGAGAAAAGCGTTTTGTGAAACTGCATTCATTCATATCCTGCTTAAGAGCATTGTCCTGCGTGAGCCAGATTGAATCTGCTACCGAATCATACCTATCAGCCCAAAGAAAGACTTTGTGATTCCACTTAATCTTCCCATTGGAAAAGGAAACTGTCTGTGAGGGAATTTTCTTCCACTGGGAAGGAAAAGGCACGTCACATGCACGCATACCAACCTTCTTCCGTGTGTTTTGCTACACACTTCATTCCTCCTCAAACTTTATTATGACAAAATGTGAATACTAGTGAGGTTAGCCTGGCCCAAAAGACCAAAAATCGTATGTTCTCCCTCATATGTGGACATTAGATCAAGGGCAAACACAACAAGGGGATTGGACTATGAGCACATGATAAAAGTGAGAGCACACAAGGGAGGGGTGAGGATAGGTAAGACACCTAAAAAACTAGCTAGCATTTGTTTCCCTTAACGCAGAGAAACTAAAGCAGATACCTTAAAGCAACTGAGGCCAATAGGAAAAGGGGACCAGGAACTAGAGAAAAGATTAGATCAAGAAGAATTAACCTAGAAGGTAACACACATGCACAGGAAATTAATGTGAGTCAATGCCCTGTATAGCTATCCTTATCTCAACCAGCAAAAACCCTTGTTCCTTCCTATTACTGCTTATACTCTCTCTACAACAAAATTAGAGATAAGGGCAAAATAGTTTCTGCTGGGTATTGAGGGGTGGTGGGGAGAGGGAGGGGGCAGAGTGGGTGGTAAGGGAGGGGGTGGGGGCAGGGGGGAGAAATGACCCAAGCCTTGTATGCACATATGAATAATAAAAGAATAAAAAAAAAAATAAACAAAATGTGAATACTAAATCCTTTTAAGATAAAAAAACAGGTAATTTGATTTCTTCACCTGAATTTATGTTTAAAGACATTATAAAATACAGCAAAATGAAATCAGTCATATTGGGGGATTTGACTGGATATATTAAAAACAAGGGTTGTGCCATTTTTTTCCCTTTTTGACAAAGAAAAAGTCACGTGAACACTGCTGCTGAACACCAAGGTGGTGACGGTGACCATGGTGAGGGTCCATGATTCTGTCTCCTGTAGAAGGTTACTTCTCTGCATCTTTTTGTAGATGAGTATACACTAACACTTAATGCACCCTTAGTGCCCAAGAGTAAAACCAAACAACCTTGAAACTTCACAGAGAGAAGCAGAAAGTGGGGTAATAAACACCAGCAGTGCGCTTCTGCTGCTCCCTTGGCAGACACAGCCACTTCCCTCAGGAGTTCCTAATGCGTGTAACTCCCATTTCCATAGTCCTCGGTGCCACCACAGAGTATAATTTAAGTTTACATATCTGACTTCCTCTAAACCCTGGGAATTCTCGAGGTTATAATTCTGGGGATTGAACTCCTGGCCTTACTCATGCCGGCAACTGCTCTATTTCTTGAACTAGGTTCCCAGCCCTTTTATAATTATTTTTAATTTTGTGTTTGAGACTTGAGTCTCACTACCTTTTTGCCCAGGCTGGCCTCAAACTTGCAACCCTCCTGCCTCTGCCTCTTAGCTAGGGTTACAGGCATGCACCATACCTCATGTCTTAATCATTATTCTATCACCAGTGATACCAGCTGAGGAGAAGTTAGGAAGTTTGTACATCCTGGCTTTAACAAGGTCATTAACCAGAGCTATTTACAGAAGTATGGTATATGAAAAAGACTGAGGTGTACTCTTCTGTAAAATTCAACTTTGGTTAAAATTTGACTATTGGTAGCATGTTCAGTTTATGAACTTAAATTTGGGGAATGTGGAGATAATCTAAAGGAAAACAATTTACTTGATTACAGATTTGGATAAATAGGCTATAGGATTTAGAACTCCCCAATCTATGAAAGAAAATACAGGGGTGGGAGTAAAAAGAGATGAGTGTCATAGGGTGACCTGAGGGTACCTATGCACTCTCCACTTCAGCAATTGTTTCCTATTTTCCCCAAGAACAGACAGGGGGACCCTGCTTATGTTAGCACAGCCAGTTATCATGATAGACAGCAGGCAAACCAGCAGGTACTCGCAAGTGCATTACCGATGGGGACACTGAGTCATTTTCTGTGAGTGAGAGTCTGTTCAGATTTGACTGAAAGTCAGTGGTTAAGTGACTCACCCTACCAGGATCACCTCTCCCTAGTTTCTATAAATCTTGGGATATCAGACAAATAAAAACCTTGGAAAATAACCCAGTGTCCTCTGGATGGACAGTCTGGGAGAGAAATAAAGGGACCCTAGTAAGATTTTTCCTTATCTGTGTCCAACCCTTCTGACTCCCCTAACAAAGAAATGGAAAGGTATATGTTGGGGGTGGGTGGGATAAATCTACAAAAAAATCAAGCCCCTCTTTACCCAAATGTGTTTCAGCTCTGCCAAGACCAAGATGGAGGAGGCAAAATGAAAAAGAACCCTGTCAATGACAGCTTTGTTTGAAATGCTGTTCCTCCTTGGGCTCAGTGTCCAGAGGAGCTGAGATGTGGGAGAGGAACTTAAAAGAAAAATGCCTTTGCATACACAGAGGGCTCAGGATCTTGGGATCTCAGATCTTTCAAGTTTCCCTCATCTACTGGAGTTCACAACCCTGAGGGAAACTGGTGGGGCGGATGGGAGTGGCCAGGGAGCAGGAGGCAACTGAAAAAAGCAATTTATTTTGCCATGGGTTAGAACCAAGTTCAAAGGAAAAAATAAAATTAATTTTCCTAAAATATAGTCCAGACAAGGGCTGCTTTGTTAGACTCTTCTAGAAATTCTGCAGACAACAGAAGTCAACAGAGGTCAACAGAATTGTTAATGAGGTCTCCCTTGCTCTCTTTAAAACAAAAACCATTTCATTTTCTTTCCTGACTCCCAAGAGCAGCCCCCGGGTGCTGGTGCACCTGCAGACACATTTCACAGCTATAGTGAGCTGGTAAGGCCACAGCAATGAGGTCCTGCTACGCTCACTGATAAGCTAATGTCTCATCTCAGGTCCTTCCCCCTTTCATCTGGCTCAGGGCTTCCAACCTAAGCACATGCACTTAGCTAAAAGCTCCAGAGGCTGTTCCAAGCTGGTCAGAACAAATAGTGACATTCACTTAACATCACAGAATCACTGTGTTAAAAGGCCCTTGAAGTGTGAACAATCAACCTGGCTTCCCCTCTGTTGCCAAGCTGCAAGGAACAGGAGTGGGTCTGCCAGTCCCTTTGGAAAGAGCTGGATTGCTTCTTACCTGGGCACACTTCACCTTGGCACACTCTCCAGTCTGGCAGGTCACTTGGCCGTGGTCGCACATGCAGAACTCACAAGCCGAGCCCTTCCACATTTCATCCTGGTACCGCACAATCCCATTGGATGAACAGCTTCCAGCAGGAGACACACATTCCTCACAGCACTGGCCATAAGGCCGAGCACGGCTCTGACCCTAAGGAAACAGGGAATGAAAAAGACAGTGAAACACCCAAGCCCACAGAGGCAGAAGGACATAAAACACCAACCATATAAACACAACCCTGAACCAGGGGAGGCAAGGTCCCCTCCACCTCCACCCTCCTGCCTAGGAAGAGACCTTCTACCTCTTTCCAGAGCATGCTGCACATTAAAAAGCTTTTGGTTCCCTTGAAGGACACTTTAGACCAAGAAATGCGTTTCTTAAATGGCCCAGAATCAAGCCTAGAAAACCAAGCTACATGCTATCGCATACCTTTCTGCATCTTAGTGGAGGGCAGGCCTGTTTGTGACATCTGACCTCTCCCTGGTCACATGCACACATGGTGCACACATCTTCACTCCATTGCTCACCATGCTATGAGGGAAGGGAAAAAAGAAGTGGCATATCAAATGTCACACATACACCAAACGCAAATGCACACACATGGACACCCAATTTTATTATTTTGTTTAAGACAGGGTCTTGCTTTATAGCCCGGGCTGGTCTCAAACTCACAATTCTCCCTCTTGGCCTTCCAAGTGCTAGGATTACAGGCATGAGCCAACACAACTGGCTTTTCTTACGTTTTTTTAAATGGAACCACATTGAATGTACTCCAGAGAAGTGCTATCGAGGTAGAAATGGCCTCTAAGAAAAAAAGTCGATAAATGTTCAAAGGGAACTTTGGATGAATTCTCACTCAACTACGCTCATTTCACAGCCATGCTGAGGGCCTGCTGTGTGCCAGGCAAGCAGAAGCCTAGGGATCACTGAGATGAAGAGGAAGGTTCTGTAGGTTAGCTCCTCATGGACATTCTTTCAGTCTTTTTTGCCAGGAGACCCATATCTCACTGACACATACTCATTTTCTCAGGTTCCCTTGCAGCTAGGGCATAGACACTGTCCCAAAGCCACCTGACGGGATTTCAGGAGAAGTTTGGTCAGATGTGGGAGGTCAAGGAAAAGATTCTCCTCCTACCCCTTTCATCCACCAATATGTAGCAATAGCTATGTGAAGATGAGCTGCCTGGAGCTAAGGAAACCATCCTGGGGATATGAGAGGACAAGTAAAAGGCAAACCTGGCTGGTGCAAGTACATTCCTGTAATCCCAGATACTTGAGAAGCAGAGCAGGATTGCTCATTTGAGGTCAGTCTAGGAAAAAGGTAGTGAGATCCTGCTTCAAAAACAAAACAAAAAGGGGTGGAGGTGGTTCAAGTGGTGGAGCACTGGCCTAGCACACACCCTGGGTTTAAACCCAGTACTGCAACAAACAAACAAAGGCAAATGCCAACATGAAGACATCACTGAGACCTGAATTGGTCAATGCTGCAGTTGCCCCTGGGTTTCTTATCATCTGAGACAGTAAATGGTAGAATTTTAGCCACATCTAAAGGCGAATTTCCACTACTTGCAGCCAAAAACATCTAACAGACACAAGTCAGTTTCTTCAAGGAGAAAACACAGCACAGTTCTGCCTATGAAAACATTGTGCAAACTGCCTGTGTGGATATGGGTCAGACAGTGCTTATCTAGCACAGACAAAAATCCTTTCTCAATTATTCATCTTCATTCTGAACTCAAGTGACCCAGCTAGAATTGGTAAGACCCCATTCCAGATTCTCTAGTGACCATAGTCCAGATTCTTTTGAGTCTTTCTTAGAGTGGCTGGCAAGCAAGAGAAGAAGTTGGGTTTGTTTTTTATATGTTCTTTGCTTTAGAATGATGTAACCTCCTTTTGGCACAGCAGGGCACTCCTAAGACAGAACATTCTTTCATTCAATTTGTTGAACTCATCTTTGTTTGGTACCCATTATGGCTTAGGCACAGTTGTCTAGACTGCTCCAACAGTACTTTCAAGTTTGTAGTTTCCACTACTGCCAGCCTCTCTTCTCCTCACCCCCGTGCTTCCTCCCAGTGTAAGAGAAGGAGAGTATCATGGATATTGATACATAAAATCTAGCCAAAACAGACATTTCCAGAGCCTCAAAGATCAGCGTACACTGATGGTAACCAACGATAGCCCTTTCTTTGCTTCAAGATATTCGAACAGCTAGGGTCACCAAGGTTGGTGAGCCAGGTGCTGTTTTCCAGCACATTCCTTTGTATTTTTAATCCCCTTTGACTTAATTTTTTCAGAAAGGCTTTTGGTGAAGAGAAAAAAAAAGCTGTTTATGTACTGAGTTACTAATCCTGACAGAGTCAGACATGAGGGTGGGGAGGTTCGATGGTTGGAAGGCGGTGGGCAGATGTGTGAGAATGTATGTCAAAACACTTATGGGGCACATGCAAGGTTACCTTGTACACTTGGCCAGCAGCAGAGCAGGATCGTGCAGAGCACTGCGGGCAGCACTTTCCAGGCACTCGGACTACAGTTTCATCCTTAATATCCAAAGAAGAAATGATCCATCAAAAGGAGTTATTAATAAAATCCACTTCAGTAGGAAAATCTCATTCACAGCCAAGTCAATCTTGTGCCACAAGCATCCAAAACAGCAATGTCTTCTCATTTAGCATTTATTAGTCACCTAGAGCTCTGAAAAGAGTTAGCACTTTCAATGTCAGTGTGCCCTTAGGAAGCTTGTATGATGCGTCCTCTTTTAAGATCAAATAAAAACACAAATAATAACAAAACAATAACAGTAGTTAAGTGCTGGTCAGCCATGTTGTAAGTGCTTTACATAGTCTTATGAAGTTGATGCCTTATTCCTGGGAAAAAGTCAAGAACAGAGAGGTTGTGTAACTTGCTGAAGGTCATTACCACCTGATACAGTAAAAGCAAGTGGTTGGAATGGAGCTTCCACCACACTCACACTGCAGAACACTCATACTCTTCCTGAGTCACCTAGAAAGTGGAAGGGGAGGTATCCCTTCCCGGATCCACTGCTTCACCAGTCTTTTGCACTGTATATGAATGCATGTGTTTATAAATGTGTATTAGTGAGATTTTGAAAATGAACAAGAATCAATCACTCTAGAAATCTGAGAATAGGCCAGTAAAGAGTAATGTGACAGACATTAAATGCCAAGAACCCAACTTCCTTACCCCTACCTCTCTCACTACCATCATTACCCCAGAACAACACTGGTCTCTGCTGCCCTAAGAAGAATGACTATTCTACTCCTTATTGCCTAGGAGCCTAGCTTTGTCTTATCACCACAGCCTTCTTTAATGGCAGGAAGGAAAATGACGGTGAGAATAAACCAACTTTCAACAACGAAGAGCTGGTAGATTTTATATAGAAGACAGATACTTCCAAAACAGTTATCTTTATTTTCTCTTATGAGAAGCAAAAACAGACTTTATTGTCATAGTTACTCTGGTTCCTATTTTGCAAGAACAAAAAGGAGATGAGGAAGGGGGTGGAAATGGGTAATATGACCTTAATTTTTTATGGAAATTTCTGGTCATACCTCTGTAGTCCTGTAACCCAGTTACAGTTGGATTCATGGGTTTATTTCAAACTCCTGAACCACTGGAACTAAACCCAAACTGTTTTATTTGTTTTAGGATGTCTTATTTCTTTATTATTCTACGTGCAAAGTATTATGACCATTGATGCTCAACAGAGTATATGAAAATTGGATAGGCCCCCAAAGCATTGAATATTTCTTTTATTCTTTATTTTTCTTTTTCTCTTTCTTTCTTTCCTTCCTTCCTTCCTTTCTCTCTTTTTGGTGGCACTGGGGCTTGAACTTGAGGCCTCAAGTTTGCTAGGCAGGTGCTCTACCACTTCAGCCATGCTCATAGCCATCATTGAACTTTTTTTGATTTCAGACAGATTTCTTCAATTTAATGGAATTTCAGTGAAGAAGTAATATAGAAGTATATCTGATGTCACTCTATTCACTAACTTCATTGCAGTTAAACAAATGAACTAAGCTTTGTTCAGTGTTAGACAGGGAACAAATGTCATAATCACAAATCTTGAATAGTCACAGAGTTGATATTAACCTATTTTAACTAAAACAAAGTAGACACTACAGCAAGCACTTTTTAATAGTATACAGTTGTGGCTATCATACACCTGAATCCTATCTTTCATAGGATTGCTATCATATACCTGAATTCTATCTACACAGATATGCCCTTCAAAATGCACAGTCATATTCAGGGGCCAGCAAACTATGGACTGGGGCCAAGTATAACCACTTATTTTTATAAATAAAGTTTTATTGGGACATGGCCACCCTATACATTTACATATTATTTATGGCTATTTATGTGCTATGGTGGCAGATTTGAGTAATTATTAAAAAACAAAAAACTACATGGTTCTCAAAGCTGAAAATATTCAGTCTTGTCCTTTATAGAAAATGTGTACCCAGAGGTAATATGGTAACCTTGGTAATCATAGGGATTCAATACTAAGAAATACAATTCATGCTATTACATTTTTGGGTAGAATTACCAATAAGGATATATTCAGTTAAGATTTTCAATAGTCTTTAAATAAAAATACTTGTAGCTTGGCATCAGTAGCTCACACCTATAATCTTAGCTCCTTGAGAAGGTGAAATTGAGAGGACTGTGGTTCGCAGTCAGTCTGGGCATCAAGTTACCGAGACCCCATCTCAACCAATAGCTGAAGGAGTGGGGAGTGAGAGTGGTACATGCCTGTCATCCCAAGTTACTTGAGAAGCTAGAAGTTCCAGGCCAACCTGGGCAGAAAAGTTTGCAAGACTCCATCTCAACAGAAAAATACTGGGCATCATGGTACATACCTGTCTCCCAGTGGTAACAGCAAGCTTAAAATAGGAGGATCACAGTTCAGACAGGTCTGGACAAAAAGTAAGATTCTATCTCCAAAATAACTAGACCAAAAAATTCTGGAGGCATGGCTCAAGTGGCAGAGCACCTACCTAGCCAGCACACAGACTTGAGTTCAAACTCTAGTACTGCGAATTAGTTAATTAAGAATAAAAATACTTGTGACAAAGAAGTGCACAGTGTATTATGGCTGGGAACTCTTGACAAAATACCTTCTTTCTACAACACCTTCGAAGATTTGAGAGATGAAAACTCCACCACCAAAAAGGAGAACAAACAATCATCTTCCTACCACTGCCAAGAGGTCCCACGGACTGTAAGGCACTGCATGGCCTTCCCTTGCTGCGCAAGCTGAAGCACTAACGCTAGCCGTCATCTCTTCTGCCTTTTGAGATCAGAGAATGGACTTCATTTCTCCACAGCCACTGCCATTTTAGGCAATCA
Source organism: Castor canadensis (assembly GCF_047511655.1). Lineage (NCBI taxonomy): Eukaryota > Metazoa > Chordata > Mammalia > Rodentia > Castoridae > Castor > Castor canadensis. The sequence continues at coordinate 90,438,453 of NC_133394.1, forward strand.
GAGTGCCAACCCTAACTTTTCACCTCCCTCAATATCTTTCTTTCCACATCTTGTCAGCCCATAAGGTCAACAACAACAAACTGAGTGGGAAGAATATGTTAGGGGAGGTAGAGGGAATGATAAAATGCTGCAGGGAAGGAAAGTATCCCCAATGTAAAGAACCACAGTCAGAGACAGATGGAAAGAGTCCTTGTGGCAGTGCAAATCGGAGATTGCATTTTGTGTTTCATGTATTCAGAGCGGAAGAGGGCTGGGCAGTGTAAATGGGGAAAGATCTTATCTCAGGATAATAGAGCTACACTAAGTGAAAACTTATCAGAGCCTTGGACTAGGAGACATGCTATTTCCTAGCTTCTAGCCATAGATCCAAGAAGGAAATGGACTAAGGACAGGCAGCTTCCAAGCAGAGAGTATGGCCAGATTTCTCTTGATTAAGAATAAGTAGATAGAAAGAAAGGAACTTTAGGAGAAAACCCTGAAGAATGAACTGCAGGGAAGGAAAAATATCTTCCCTTCTACTTATTTTGAATCCAAAATTGTTGCAGGGAACTGACCTCTGTATAACAAAAGACAGATTAACAAAATCATGCAAATTTATTTAGTAAGTTTTACTCGATACAGGAAACTTCACAAAAAAATAAAGACTCAAACAGTTCAAACTGATTGTGTGTGTGTGTGTGTGTGTGTGTGTGTGTGTGCGCATGCTGAGTACGAGGACTACCACTGAGCCACTGACTACCAAGCCATATCCTCAACCTTAAGTGATTTTTGTGGTAGGTTTGATGAAGACTAGACTGTCATGGGGAAATATAAGAGGGCAATGAGTTTGATCTACTGGTAAAGAACTTAGGAGAATGAAGCAAGGTTGATTTGTTTATATACTTTTCTGTGCCCCTGTGTCTTCAGGAATAAGGATGTTCCTTTTCTCTCACTTGAGGGTCTTACAACCTGCTTCAGGGGAAGGTCAGAAAATCCTTCCTAGGTTTTATGACCTGCTTTAGGGAAGAAAGGTGGGGAAAAGGTCAAAGTGAACTTCATGCTACTTACATTTTCTTAAATTCCTTCAGCACAAAATGTTCAATATACTGAGGTACCATATTTTGGGGTAGCATGTCCTGAACCCCCTTAAAGAGAAAGGAATAATGTTCTAAAGATTCAGAGAAAGAGAAGACCTCTGAACACAATTTATTACAGAATGTAAAAGGAAATATTTAAAAGCTGTTTTGTAAGTTCAGTAAGATGCAGGAAGATAGTCCTTATTGAACAGAAGCAGGAAGAAATAAAGAAAGAATAACATTGCTATCCAATAACAGGTGAAACGAGATGGAATTAAAAGAAAATTAAAGCAAAATTATCAGAGAAAAAGCTTTTTGTTATCTTGCAGTGCGAGGGATTGAACCCAGGGCCTTGCACATGCTAGACAAGTGATCTGCCACTGAGCTACATCCTCAGCCATGCAAATTTGTTAAATTAAAATTGATATTGAAGGTAGTGACTATAAACTTAACACTCTCCCCATAGCTGAGGAAAGTAAAAAATGATGAGCGGGCACATGATTGATCAAGAAAGGAAAAGGGGGAGCAACCTAAAAATCTTGGATGTTTCTGGGGACATAAGAATCATTAGAGCCGATGTGATTAATTAAAACCTAACAGGGTTTTTGAAAAAATTTCAAAAGCTGGTATATGGAAAGGACTCTCCAATACCTCAGGTAAAATAGGTGAAAAGATACTTGTAGGGATCCAGTTGGGCAATAACTACAGTGATCCTGATGGTAACCACCATTTTCCCTCACTGGCATGATCTCAAGCCCCAAAGGACAGTTATTAAGCTAGTCAGTCAATCACTGTGTGCTACTCACTGATGCCTGGGCTGTTTCTTAACTGATGCTGGACATGTTAATAGGTTTTCAGCAAGGCCAAGTACATTCTGGTTGGCTGTAGCCCACATTTATCTAGTTTAACATATAAACACCTTTCTCATGCCTTACAGTGTGGGGATCTACCTGTCTTGCTGCTGACCAAGACACACTACTGTCCATAAGTCTCCACTGAACTACCCTTGGTATGACCCTGAATCTGTCTGCCTTTTTCTTGTCTCCAAGAACCTTCCACCTTTGGTGGCCAGTTCTCAAACGTCGGGGCTGTGTTTTTCCAGTATAGTAAATACTTCATCTAGAAATGTTCTGAAAGATGTTTGGACTATAAAAATAAAGAAACATCCTACAAGAATACAAAACGGTAAAACTAGTTGCACGTAACTAACTAGAAAGGAGACAAATCTCAGATTTCGCTGACACTAAATTCCAAAAACATTCCAAAATTCAATGGTGAAGAATCTGTAGGGTTGGAATGAAAAGAAGTTATAGTCCCTCCAAATTGTCTTTTATGTATGTAGGCAGTAAGACAATAAATCTCAAATGCTTAGAGGCTCAGAGAACATACCAGTTAGCTGTTCTTGAAAAAATATCCAAAGAGGAAGTTCAAACTCCTCAGATAAATCAATACTAGGAATGGGAAAACTATGGTATTAAAAGAGACTGATACTGGACTGGGGATGTGGCTCAGTGGTAGAGCACTTGCCTGGAAGGCTGAGGACCTGGACTGGATCCCCAGCAGTGCATTAAATAAGTAAACAAGTAAGTTTTATAAACAAATAACTGGTGGTAATATCATCAGGAATAACCGACGAACAGACCATTTTAGTATGCCTGCAAAAAAGTGAAGGGGCTGTGCTTCAGTTTATAAAGCACTGGGTAAAAGTTGAACACGGGCAACTTCAGGAAGAATTTAATCCTTCACTAAGGGACTAATTCCTTATCTGAAAATAAAGAATTTCTCTTTTTGCTATGGATTATCATCACTTTTAGAATGTGATAATAAGTATGTGAAAAACCAAACATCCACATGTGCCTCTCAGGACTGGAATGAATTACTAAAGGAAATCTATTATGGTCTTTGAAGGGTGGAAATATGAGATATCACTTTCTTCCTTTTCTAAACTTTTCCTAAGTACAAATTCCTATTCTTATTTTAAAGAACAAACAAGCCATTGCAGTAAAAGTCATGGAAATCCTGAAAGATGGGTTGCAAATATTTCTAGATCTCATGCCCTAGAAAATACATTTCTAGTGATGAACTTATATTTTCTTTACATTGAGTGAACTAATGCATAGCAGAACTCACAACTGTGATCAATGATGTTAGCAAATATGGTTATTATGATTATTTTGTATATAAATACTGTGCAACTCCTCATTTGGGGAGCCAAGAAGTGTGACACTTAGAACTATGAGTCAGGTGCCACCTTCTGAGGTTGTGATGTAGCATAGGTTAGAAGTGATGATATTCCTGCTGTGGTATCTTGAGAAAGTTACTTAGCCTCCTCCATACCTCAGGTGTATCAGATATAAAATGAGAACAATGATAGCAACTCCTACTTCAAAGTGCTGTTCTAAGACTTATAAAGTTCTTAAAATTAAGAACTGACACATGTGGAGGTGGTGGTGGCAGTGGTGGTAATGGTGATTGTGATGTTACCATCACAGAAACATACACTTATGATAAAAGAGTGATTGAGATCAATTTCTAAATCTTCAGAATGTCTGCATATCAATTAGCTCTAAAGTATAGTACCAAACGTCTTCTTTTACCTTAATTATGTATATGGATGCAAACGACGAGTAAGTGCTGTGCATGAAGCAAGAGTTTATGGTCAATGTTTTCTAAAATATGAAATTGTATTTTCAATTACTCCAATGTTTAATAAGTAGTGTGAAGTTGAGTTTTTGGGGGTTCAAAGCAGAAGATTCTCAATGGGGTATTCCCTTCTTTCCTCCTCCCTTCCTCCTTTATTTTAATGGTGGCAAACTACTTAATTACCCTTCCTGTTCAAGAGGAATAATCCTTCCAATATGCTAATCAAAGCACTTCAACATTACAGAGCCTTCTGAAAGTAAGAGCAATAGAACAAGATACTGTGTAGATTCACCAAGAAGCACATTTGTAATCTTCAAGCTAGGACAAGACTTGGTGATGAATTGGAGGATGACATATGAGCACAGTAGTTGGTGTAGTGTGGGTAACACAATCTAGTCTTTCAATTAGATACATTTTCCCTCGATTTAGCATTTAGCATTTCTTGTCTAATTGCCTTTTGTCTCCCTTTAAAAATATTGCCCAATTGTCACAATATGCCATGTTATCGATTTTCTTTTATTTGACAACTAAATGTCAGCTTCCAGCTTTTCCTTAGATCAAAAATGAGCTATTTTTCCACTGGAGGCAAAACTCCTTTCACAGTTATCTGTCAACTGCCATAGAACATCCAAAGGATCTTCTGGAGGAGCAAAAAGCTATAAGATGCCATGTATACCACATTTATTTGCGATTGGTTTTCTCCTCCAAATTTGTGTGGAGAGCTGAATGCTTTGAAAATCAGATCAGCTTTAAATGAAGAACAAGATCCCCAGAGAAAATCTTTTGGTAATGTGAGTCATTATCCTATCAGAATTAAGTTGTGCACATCTGGCTAATCATGTCCAAAGACATATATATATGTCTTTAAAAAAGCAGACTACACCTATGTAGGGAAAAACAATAACAAAACTGATGGTATGACCAAGTTTTCCAGATGTTTAGTCTGACATTTTGGAACATCTGCAATTCAAGCTGGAGGCTTCCTTGTGTGTCCCCTCAAGGCTCAATTTCATTATGTAACAATTAGCCTAAATGACTGGTAATTATACCTATCTGTAGCTTCCAAGGGGAAAAAGAAATGTCTCAGAGGTGGTCTCCAAAAGCATAAGGAAAACAAAAACAGCCCTGGTTTCCTGTTTCTAGTGCTTTGGAGGCTGCCTGACAGAATCTCAGAAAAGACTCCAAGTTCTTGAGCAGTTAACGGACTGTGAAAGCTCCAATCTGAGATTGTCTTCCTTACCTGGTTACAAAACAGAGGCTGACACTGAGCTGTGAAGCACTGGGTGGCCCCATTTCTGCACACACACTTGGCACACTGGCTCAGCTGCCATTCCTCCCCATCCTGAAACACACGACCTTCAAAGGAACAGGGTTCTGGAAGGTCAAAGAAGTAAGAATTAGTGGGAGAATTGCATTTGCTGATCTCATGACTGACTGTAGGGGTAAGCCATGGTGAAGGCCACAGTGCTCAGGAGAGGGCCCCTTTCTTTGAGTATAATGCTCTGCAGGCACTACCTTGCAATCAGAAAATCCATGTCTGTAAGTGAAGCCTGGTGGGGCTTGGAGCCTCAACTCACTCGCCATGTCACCTCATACTGGTTTCCTCAGATGGGTTCTCAGCTTCCTACACCCCTACCTCTGTCCAGGGAACACTGCCGCCTTTCACCCATAGCACAGACTTAGTGCTAGGAGGGTGCTCGTTCCTTATGCACCAAACCACAGTATGAAGTCCAAGAGGGCCTGGGAGGGTCTTCACTTCCCAGGCCCAAGGGAGCACAATAATAAATAACAAATAAAAGACATGGCAGGTTAAGAGAGTGACCACAGAGGCAAAGCAACACCCTCCCTCTCCCACCCCCTCCCCCCAAACATGCTTTTTGAACAAGGGACCATGCATTTTCACAAAGTTGACCCTAGCTGATGCTCCAACCTCTTCAGGCAAAATGCTTCCAATATGTCTTCCTCATGCAGGGCCAATGAGAAATCTTCCTGAGATCTAAGGAAGAATCCTATAAACTCAGACAACACACTCACCCTGGCACCCCCACACTGTTCTTCATGTATTTTCACTTGTAGAGCTATTTGGCCCAAAGCAGCTGACAGCAATGATATTATCAGCTAGTGATATTGAAATGCAGAAGGCAAAATCCTACTTTCATCATTTTCCAAGCATTCTTCTAAATCCCTGGAACAGTTCTCCAGAGCAAAGGATTGCCAGGAATGGAATAAGTTGAGATTGCAAAGAAGCCAGAGATCTCTTTTAAAGGGGAAACTCAAGAATAGAGTGTGCTACTGAACAAAAGAAATATTCTAGTTATTATGTCTCAGGAGAGAGAATAATGCAGCAATAACAGTAATTCCTATTTATCATAAAGTCTATACTAATAGGGGACATATATCTCTAACATGTAATTAAAAGGAATATAAGGACAAAGCACTGATCCCAAGGAGATGATCTGGAAGTCTGCCCCTGGCTTGCTGAACAAAAGCTGGGTGCCTTAGCTTATAGCAGGAATAATCTCTTCAGTGAGGATACAATAAAAAAAAAAAAAAAGCTCTCCTTCTTGCTGAGTGTGTCTTGGAGAAAGGTACTGCTCATCTTACAAATCAGCCAGCAGAACTAGTGTTAGCAATACTACATAAAGAACAACATATTTGGTCCTTCTCTCCACCAAGGAGGCACAAGGAACTACCCTGTCCTTTGGGATCATGTCAGACTATTTCTCTACTCCCTCTTCCCCTCAGGAGTTGTAAGATTCAGAGGGCTGCATCTGGCCAAGGCAAAATAAATAAATCAGAGACCCACGTAATCCCAAATTTTGAATGGAGCTTAAGGATTCGTTCTAATCTCATTCTCTGAAACATCACTTTCTGCCATGTAACGCTACATGGCAGTTCTAATAAGGAATGGGGTTGAAGATCTTTGAGCCCCATCAAGCAAGAAAGAGAAGAGTTGGGGTGTCATTATGTAACTTCCAAGGCAGAGGGGGTCCTTTTCTCCAAGCTCATACTTACTCCCAGGGCCCACACAGACTGGACAGCAGCTTCCTTCAGGGATGAATTCCAGTTCCTGGTGTCCACATGACAATGGTGGGCATGGGTGGCGGGTGCATCTTACTTTCCCATGAATGCAAGAGCACACACTACATGGGGACGAGGCCCACTCTGTGCCATGCTGTGTCAAAGGGGAAAAAAAAATAAAAGTAAGATCAGTTCCAGAACACAGGCCTTTGCCAGCCAAATAGAAAATGAACTACACAAACTGTGGATGGAGCTCAGGAAAGGTGGAAAAGGCTTTGAGCTTGTAAGATTGAGACCAGGGTTTACAATGGTCCAAGTCAGGAACTGTTTCTAAAATGGACTTTCTTTCAATCATCCCTAGGACTTTGTACTTGAAAGTTTCAGGAAAACACAAAAAGAAAATTTAGATGACCTCAATTTATTGTTAGAATTTTTAAAACAATGAATCCCAAAGAAAAATTGACACATAATTATTTACTATGTTCTTTGTTATAGTTCCTTTTTTTTTTTTTTTTGGTGGTGTTGGGGGCTAGAATCCAGGATCTCACAAATGCTAAGCACAAGCTGTTATCACTAAGCCACACCCCCAGCCCCAGGTTCTACCATTTTCAATATCTCTCACTATGATCTGTTTCTTTCTTTGACTTTTCATCCTGATTACTTACCATATATTCCCTCTCCCCACCCCTTTCCCTCTCTATCTTTCCTTCTAATGATCTCATGTTCCTGGGAAATGTACGGAAGCCAGCAGGAGGCAATGGTCTATTCAGTCCCCCACAAAGCACAGAAATTCCCAGCCAGTTTGCCCTTTCATACATGCAGAATGCTCCTAACTCACTTTATGCTGGACCAGTATTTGGTGAGTGATCTAACTAACCCAGGTTTTGAACTAAGATTTAGAGTACCCAAAGTATCTAACTGAACCACTATTAGATGTGATGCAGCATGAAGCTACAGTATGTTGACTGATTAAGGAAGTAGCTGCCACAGTATATATTCTTAACTGCAGAATGGAATAATGGTGGCCTTTCCCAAGATATAAGGAAAAAATAGTTTAAGTTCTCCTCCTGCAGCCTTTTCTTAAATACTGGAGCCTGCTCCCCTTTGCTGCTACTAAATCTAGCATACAATGGCTATCTGAGCCAGACAAATCATATATGGACTTTTATCACACAGTCTAGACACTCAGTAACCTAAATATAATCTGAGGGTTACAACTATAAGTGATGCTGAGAAACACAGAAAATAAGAATCCTATTGCTTCTCGAATTGGCATCCAGAATAATCTCTCTCAAACACAAAGGAGGCCTTTCTTATCTAAATAAGTCAGTCCTCCTTTCTTCTGCAAATTATTGCCAGGTTGCACACCATGTCTATTGTGGAATACTAAAATCTGGGCTATATTGTAACAGTGGTAGTAATAGGTGCTCATAGTCACCCAGGGATTTGGGAACCCAGTCCTCACTTTACTATCATACTGCTCTCCTCTAGATAGACCTACTAAGAGCACAGGAGGGCAATAATGAACTTGAGAACTGAGTCTGTCTAACCAAGGATACTGGCACACTTTCAGATTTCAGCTCAGCTCTTCTGCCTTGGGGACAGAGTTAAGTGACTTAATATTTGTCCACCTAGGATTGCTTATCCATAACAATAAATATGTATGACAACAACCCCTTCACTGGGTGCTTACAAAGGTTCAATGAGATCCTCTGTTAGAGTTAGCAAGGGGTATGGTATGCAGAGGGGACTCGCTTGAGATAGAGCAGTGGCTGCCAGGGGCCAAGCAGAGGGGAAAAGGGCAGATGTTGGCCAACACATAGAAACTTTCAGTCACAAGTATGTGTGGTAACAGACGTGTTAATTACTTTGATTGTGGTATCATTACACAATGTATATGTATATCAAGTCATCACACGGGACACCATAAATATATTGTTTTTGCTTGTCAATTAAATATTTTAAAACTAAAAAAAGAGAAGGTACTCGGTCCTCTTCCCTATTTCCACTGTGAGTTCGTGGCCTTCCTCCCTTATACTTTTGTCCTGATTATGAGGAGTAGAAATGAGCAGGGCTGCAGAGGCCAAGACCTCTCCATCAATTTTTACTTCTGCTATAATTACACATAAAATTTCAGATTTAGTATAGCATATAAATGGGCAAGTCCACAGACTATGGGCTAATAAAAGACAGAAGGACGTTGACCTTTATGCTTGAGAAGGACTAAGCATAGAGCAGAGGAAGAACTTATAAAAGAGAAATCGATAGCTTCTGGTAAGTTAGAAATTTTAAATCTGCCAAAAATACATTATAAACAAAATTAGAAAGCAAATGAAAAACCGATAGCAGTGTGCAAATTTTTTTAATTAGAACCAAACTGTAATCATAAAAGCACTTGTAAGTAATAGAAAAAGGCAAACACTTCCACTAAAGTAATAACAATAAGCTTATAGAATGTTCAACTTTATTAAATACACAGAAATATTAATTAAAATAAAATTTGCATCATATTTTTTAATATCATAAATGCGGAGAGTTTAAAACTCATAGTATTTGGTATGGATGAAGCTGCAGTGAAATGAGGTTCTCATGGCAGAGCCCTCCCTCACTGTAGCATCTGGAATAACATAGCCAGGTGGGGCCAAACCAAGGCAGACACACTTGAAAAGAGACTGTGCTTTCTATGAGACTCCCAGTGGGTCTATCACCAGACACAGGCAATTTAAAGTGGAATTTTAATAAGGAAGGTATCACAGCTTTAATACCCCAAATCTTTAGATGCTTTGACATATTAATTTCTCTTCTAAAAAGCTATCTGAAGAAAATGATCCATCATATACAAAAAAGGCTTAAGTTCAGGAATTCCACTGTGTTCTTTATAGTGAAATTGGAAATATCTTATTGAAAACTGAAAAGCTATCCATGTGCTTAATATTTGGGAATAGTGTTCTCCAAGAGAATACCAGGAAAATATTTACAATATAATGTTATATAAAAGGGCAGGACATAAACCATACACACAGTATAATGTCAATTATGTTAAAACATATATCTCTATATATTTTCTAATGACATACATATCTACCTATCTTCACTGCTATTCCCTTCCCTAACCCCCAACAGCCAAGAGAATATCAACAATGGTTTCCAGAGTATTGAGATTACTTGTAGACTTTTTCTGTTTGTATATTTTTCTATTTTCCAAATTATCACCAATAAAATATTTTTATTTTGTCACTATAGAACAAATTACTGTTAAAATATCTAATGAGCCATTTATGTGCCTAAAAGTCAAATTTGAAGACTGTTTAAACATACCTTGAAGTGAACTACTCTATTTTATTAAAAGGAAGCTACTTCTAAACATCTAGACATTTCAGTTCATTAAAACAAGCAGTTGTTTTGTTATTACTAAAAATCTCTGTTATTTCTAAAACATTTGTAATCACACCACCTTTCAGACAGAGGCCACAAAAATTACCTGTAATAAAAACTTGTCAATCACCAAGGTTTTTCATCTCTAAAATGAAAGGGCTATGATCATGTAAATCTGTCATCTAACTCAAGAGACATAAAATTAAGCAACAGATTCTGCCTTCATAATATTCTTGAGAATTAGGGGAATAACAAAGAACATTCAGAAGGGAGACTCCACTGCTTGATGTCAAAGCTACAAAGGCAGCTTCAGATGGTGATCCAAAGGACACACAAAGAGGGAAGGAAGGATCCACACCTCATCTCTTGAGGGGAAAAGTCACTTAAGCCCCTCCATTTTTGTTTTCTGCTCCTATCCCTGAAAGAATGGCATCTCCTTCCCCAGAGTGTTCTGAGGATTTGATAATGTATGCAAAACACCCTGCTTAGAGATCAAGGGGTCAGAACATGCCAAATTTCATTTATACATATATAAGTAATTTCATAGTGTTTGCTATACCCATTTACAAAAGCATTATTTTTCCTGAACACTGTGGCAGCAAAGAAAGCTCTGTAAAACCAAGAGATAACATATGCACAAAGCAATGCTCCCACAAAGACCCAGTTTGAGTTGTGCCATTTAACCTCATTAATATCCTTTCAAAACCATGAGATTTTGACACTGGGCAAAAGGAAATTCTGCAGACATCTTAAATATATTCTTCTGCATACTCAACTAACAAGTTAGCTTGAGTGTTTGGTAAGTCCAAAAGAAGGATAAGGTTATAAAGCATTTGCATGGCTTACTGACAAAACAAAAAAAATTTTTTTTCTTTATATAATTTGTTCCTCTTACAAAGTTATAAATCCAGAATACTAAATACCTGAGAATGTTCAGTGCATATTATAATTACATCCGCTACTTTGAGGAGAACAAGGCTGAATTCAATATTCATTTCTTTTCTCACACACATAAATTAGTTTTCCTCTAAGCCTCACGGACAGACAAAATGAGCAGCGCTCTCCCTCCTCTACTCAGACGTTCACACTAAGCCAGTACCACCTGCCATCTTTCTGCAGTGAATCTTTGCACACTATCTTCTTGGACTTGACATTATCAGGTACTGGGATTAAATTAGTAAAGAGGAAAAGAAAGGGATTGGTGATGTTTTTCCTCCCTTTCATGAGCTGATTTGCAGGGGGCCGGGAGTGGGGGGGGGATGAAAAAAAAAACATTCAAACAATTCTTCAGAAAAACAACTTTGATGCTTGCCTCCCTAACTGGGTGGCAAGGTTGGCACAGATCCCAAAGCAAATTTGAAGCACCAGGATGGCTACAGATGAAACAGTCTCCCCAAATCCTACTGTAATAAACCCACCCAACACTTCAAGTAACCCAGAGTCACCCAAAAGGCTCCTATTTTCCTCATGCCAGGAAAGATCTTGAAGCTTATGACTTACTGGAATGCTAGTTGGGTAAGAGGCTGCCTTGTATGCACACAGAGACATCCTCTATTCAAAAGCTGTCTCCTCACTCAGCCTGACCTCAATCTATCTTTGACTTCCCTTGGCTGGAACTCGATTGTGGGAGACAGTGTTGCTTCAGCTATTCCCCTCCTGCCACACCCAGTCTATCCTAAAGCCTCTGCTAAATCTGTCCCTGGAGGGCCAGGATTCCACTTCAGTTCACCATGCCAGAGTTCTTAAAACACCAGACTATTTTATAACTGCTAGGAGAGTCTCCATAACCTGTCCTATGGGTCAAGCCAGAGGCCAAAGAAAGAGGATTACTGCTGTTCAGCAGAAGAGGAAAGTGTGCTGGAAACTGTGTCTCAAAAAAGCTGAAAAGGGCAAAAATTAAAGAAAAGGTGGCAGGATTCAGGAAAAAGTCCAGTGGTACAGGTGACAAGGCCAGACTCAGGCCAAACCAGACAAGTATTTAACCTGTTGGAGAAAATAATACCATGGATTGGGTAAGAATCTAGAGGATGTGAAGAAAGAGGGAGGAAGGATAGAGAGAAAATGTAACAATCTTAATTTAAGACTAAGATTAGGAAACTTTGTCTCAATTTAAAAAAAAAAATCAGTCTCCAGCTCTATTTGAAGAGAGAGACCACTGGAGATTTTCCCCAAACTTACAGTTCCCAAAATTCAGCCATTTTCTCAGTTAATCAAGTACCAAAAATACAATTATAACATTTTCTGAGGGAATAAATTTTGAAAGTGCATATGGGAAAACAATGCACGGACATGTTCTCATACAATTTAGAGCTTTCTGTGTGATGTATTTTTGCAGAAGGGGTGAGCTGCAGGAAGGCAGGGAGAAAGATGAGCAGAAAGGAGGGCTTTCTGAACACTCCTAGCAAAAGAGGATGCCAAGGGGATTTCCAATTAACCCATGGCAGACCTGTGGTCCTACAGATGCATAGCCATACAGGTCAATGACCACTATGCCCTTGTATGAGGACATACAGAAAGTGGACGTCACTCATCTATATTTATTGAGCAGTTACTGTGGGAAAAGTTTAGTGCCAAGTGCTCAATTAGTTAAGAGACAGGGAAGATGGTTATAAAAATATTGAAAATGTTGTCAATGTTCTCAGGCATCTTAACTCAAGATAAGAAGATTGCAGATGTGCACAAATAGCACACAAGAAAACAACTGGTGTCCTGGGGATAGTCCATGGAAAGATTTACTGAATTCTGACTACACATGACCCTGGCACCAAATCTTTTTGAGATGTCTGTTTTCCCCCCAGATCCTAGTCTTAATTTGACCCCTAACTGGATGTATCCCTCAAAAGATCTAATGTGGTGTCTTCACCTTGAACCACACACCTAAGCCATCATTATAAACTGGCATTATTTCTATCACCACTCAGCCCTGCAGCACCTTCCATTTCATCAGGATCATGTGTGGCAGTTAAAGTGACAACACGCTACAGAACACAGACTGGATGGACCAGCACATGGTGACAAGTGGTATGAAGACATTCCCAACATAGATCCTGCTCAGATGACTTTCAGCAGCACTTGTACAGAACTCAAAGAGTAACTTCCTCATGTCATTAGGACACAGTGGCCCCAGTAAGATGATCCAGTCCCTTGGGGACATGCGCACTATACCCCCTGAGTTTTAGGTACACACACTGAATAGCAACCTGGAGTGGGTATATTACATCCTGCTAACCTATGCTTTCTCCTGAATGGGTGGGGACTCTAACTTGGGAAAAGTTTTGTATTCGGTGGGAGATGAGTAATAAAGCCAAGAGCCTCTCTCCATCACATTCAACTTTACCCGGTGCCTCAGAGTTATATTTAAGTGAATGGAAAGGAGCTATTTTCATCATTTCTACTCTTAACCTTGTAATGTTAGTTTTTAATCAGTATTTAATACGTCTTAATAATTCTAAATCAGGAATGAGAAAATATAATAAAACTTTAGGATATGTTTTTAGTACTGTGGTTTTTAAGTGGGGAAGGTGGGAATGATGTGTAAGCATTTTGCGCCCTAGAGAAAAAAAATTGACATTTCTAGTTGTCACAACTAATGGTTCCTGCAAGCATCTTGAGGGTAGGAGGCCAGGGATGCTGCTAAACATCACAGTACACAGGACAGTCCTGCAACAAACCCTAAAATGTTGACAGTACTGAAGTTGAGAGATTCTGTCTAATGGAAAGAGCATTGAATTATTAGTCAAAAGATGAAAGTTCTAGGCTAGGTTATACCACTTATCACGTGATAATGGCAACTACATTTGCTATTCAATTTTTTAAAATTTTTAATGTGGGAGCAATATCACCTGCTCTACTCACCAGCTCAGGGTTGTTTATAACTATCAAATGAGAACTGTAGAGTATACAAAAAGAAAGGGAGACTTTCACTATTCAGTACCACAACTTCTTCAACGTCAACATTCTCAGGCCACTCTCTACACAGGCACAAATTCAATCTATAGATATTTATGTAGGGCCATTGGAATAAAAAGGATGGTTTTCATCTCATTCAAGAAACTTGAATACCCACAGAAAGTCAAATGAGCTCCAGGTCCTCTACAGTCCAGGCAAAGAAAAAACTTTTTTGTCAACCCAAGTTCAACATTCAGCTTTTTCTTGTCAAAAAGACACAAAATGACACAGAATGGACACAGAATGAGCCTTGGGTCAGAAGACACTTACCTCATGGATTTTCTCTTCATGATGGCATGATCCAGAAGTCCTGGGGACACAATCCGGGCAGCACTGGTTGGCAGCTATTTGAAGCACTTCTCCCTGAGCATTTAAAGACAGCTCAGTGTAAAATTGCAACAGCAGACACAATGCCACATGGTTCACAAGAACCCAAGTATCTTAGATTCACTAAATCTCATGAGTTTCCCCCGAGTGAAAACAAAAAACAGAATTAAGAAAACAAACTAACAAAAAGTATTTTCTGTTAAGAGGCACTTCTATGAACTTCTTTCAAGAAATCTTTACATCTTTTTTTGCAGGAAATAAAGTGATGAATTATTTTTACCAGATATGCTCCACATAAGAAAAGCAGACAGGGTAGAAAAGAACGATTTTCAGAAGGCTGTTGTTCTCTCTTAGAAGAGGAAGAAGACTCTGGTTAGCTCTCTTAGCAGAGAGCTGGGGTTCTGAGTGTTCATTTCTACCTGGAAAGCAGGTAGGAGGTTAAAGGACATTTGGAGAGGAAGCAGCACTGTTGTAGAGGGATGACATGCATGTACCATGAGGAGCCTAGAATTCCTGAGCTCCCATAAAGATCCATGTTGATTTTTCTGGGTTTCTGTAATTGCGATTCTCAATGCTATTAAAGATGGAGTCACTTCTCCATACCTGAGGATCTATTGGGAACTTGTCACCTGTTAACTAACAATGCATTTGCCACTATGAAGGCACTTTCAGGGGCTATAATTAAAAATTTTAGGGACTGAGGGTGTAGACCAGTGGTAGAGTGCTTGCCTAGCATATACAAAGCCCTGAATTTCATCCCCGGGGGATGCAAGAGAAAGAGAGCAGAGTAGAAGGTTGTCTTTGGGGCTCAGTGATTCTCCTATTAGAACCTCTTACCCGTGCTGCTCCAGGGTGTCTTCAAATCTAGAGATGTGGCAGAACAGGCAGTGACTGATTCTGGCCAAAAGTGGTTGGCAGACCCTGCATTAGCCAGGAAAGCAAGACTCATCCACAGGATCAAAGTCTACAAAGACTCCAACCAGTAGTACAGAAACAAATTGTGTGTATGTATGTGTGTTAGTGTTCCTTTGGTTTTCTTGGTTGCTTCCATTAAAGAAAAGGTGTACCTACAAGTGAATTCTGTGTTCTTGTCACTACATCCACAGCAGTGGATGGGAAATAGGACTAAGATTTCACAGCTGTTAATCTGCTAAATAGATAAGTACATCAATAACACCAATCAACAAATTCTCCTTATTTGCTTGATAAAGAACAAAATTTATGATATGGGATTTTATAAAATTTCCCATGCAATGAAACATTAATGACTTTTCAGAAGAGTGCCCTCTGAACCCAAAGAGAAAACTACACTTTAATTTCTGTAAGATGGCAATAGAAACTACATTAGTATAATTTCCTCTAAGAATTTCATACAGAGAGGAAATGAGATGATCCAACTGTTTACATTCTAACATGGAAGACAGGGGCAAGGGAGAAAGCCAGGCAGAACTTTAAGGGATATTTTATGCCTCTAAATTTTATTTTATATAACAACCAATTTTCAGATTTGGCACTTAAAAATTCATTTCAAAAATACAATATTCTTTATTTGGGAGTGGCAGTACAAGGAGGAAGATGATGGTACCTCAACTTGGGTCTTATCTATTGACATTGGGGGAGCATGATGGATAAGTGAAAGGAGCAATAGATGCTGCAGGTAGGTACCCGCAGAATGAGAAGCAGGAAACTCTTGCCACCTGACCATGTAACCCTGCACAGCTTGGTGAGCTATGGGTTGCACAAAACATAGCCTACTGTTCTACCAGACTTAGCATGGGGGAGCACTGGGAAGTAGCTCCACAGACAAGAGATATCAGTGAAATCTGCAGGAGATCTGGCAAGGTCACTTGTTTAGATTCTAGAAGAACCGACTAACAATAATGATATGATAATTTGATAATTATAGCTAACACTTATTGAGTGCTTAGAATAGCCTGGTACAGTAGTCTCTCCAGCGGATGTCTGAAACTGCAGGTAGTACCAAACTCCAAATATACTACTCTTCTTTTTCCTATAAAATTTAATGTATAAATTAGGCACAGTAAGAGATTAATGTTAATAGTTAAAAATAAAATAGAACAATTATAATAATATATTGTAATATATGTAAATATGCTCTCTCTCAAAATATATTACAGTACTATAGATCTTAGGAATCAGCATTCAATTTTTTTTCTTTACATATTAAGTTTAAAATTTTGGCATATCCAAATTGCCAACATCACTAGTCATTTGCTTTGGAGCAATTATGAAGAAAAATACTGGTTATTTGAACACAGATACTGCCATACCAAGACAGTTGATTTGACAACTAAGACAGCTACTTAATGTCTAATGGAAAGGTAGCATATTCTGTGTGGAGATGCTTGGCAAACGGCTGACTCAAGTTCTGGGCAGGATGGATTAGAATAGTGTGAGATTTCACCACAATTTAAACTTATGAATTAATTGTGGAATTTTCCAGTTACTTTTTTCAGACCACATTGGATAAAGGAAACCAGTAGATAAGGAGAAATAACTCTATCAAGCATATGTATGTTGTATGTATATATATATATATATATATATATATATACCTATCAGTTATGCATATAGTTTAATTCTCACAGTTGTACTAGATAAATATTATTTGCTGATTATGTCCTCAGATTCACTCACTATGGAGCCTGGGCATGTGGATCTCAGTTTTTCCCTCTGCTTTACATCTAGGCATTATTCAGGACAGCTTCAATGTCCATGAAAGAGAACAGCTCCACTTTCTACCCTTGTTTATCCTTGACCCTCTCAATTCAACCCTCACCTCCATTTCTTCTGAAAGACTCACGACCATGGTCAACCTTGAGAACCTATTCATACTCTAAACAACTATAGACCAGAAACCTTCAACTCCTGGAACCTGAGCCTCCAGAGTTTAGCAATCTCTCATTCTCACTTCCAGTCATCTTACTTCCTTCAGAGAGATCCATGAGACTTCTTTTCCTGCAAGTCATTCAGCAATCAGTTGAGCTAATTTTCTTACTGATGTTAGCCTTAACACCCATCACTTCCCATATCTATATTCCTTCTGTTTGTTAGCATGGCAAAATCCCAGTCCTGGATCCATCCAACAGTTTGCCTTTTCCTAGGTTATACTTAACTGGTAGACATTGCTGAAAAAATCATTTCACCATGCAGCTTGGAACCGCCACAGTTCGTGGTCTCTGCTCTCATGGGACCTTAACACCACCCACAAATGCTCTACCTCAATCCTTTTCTCTCCTCAGTGATAGCTCCTCATATTCTCTACTCTCTTGTACTGAATCTCAAGGTCTTCAAAAGAAGGGTAAAATAAGGATCTGTAAAACACCAGATAGTAAATGTTTTAGGCTTTGAGTGTCACATGTGATCTACATCACAAATGCAAAATGATGTAAGAAAGCAGCTGAAGACAAACAAACTAAACTAAATGAGTATAGCTGTGTCTCAATAAAACTATTTATGGACACTGAACATTGATTTCATGCAATTTTCACAAAATACTCATCCTTATTTTTTTCAGCCATTTAAAAAATGTAAAAAAAAATTTTCTTCTGTTTTGTTTTGTGTTTTTGTTTTGTTTAAGACACAGTTTTACTATGTAGCCCAGGCTGGTCTAGGACTCTCTATGTAGCCCAGGCTAGCCTTGAACTCTCAATCTTCCTGCCTCAGCCTCTCAAGTACTGGGATTATAAGTGTGCACCAACACAGCCAGTTAAAAACCATTCTTACTTCATAGGTCATACAAAAATAAGTTTCAGAGCATAGTCTTCTGACAGATAATATAAGACAAGTTTACATTATGGCTAAAGATATTGAATATTTTTTCATGTATTTATCAGAGATTTGTATTTCTTCATTGAAAATGAAAGTGATTGGATTGTTTTGCTATTTTGGTGTTTAATTGTTTTAGTTCTTTGTGTATTCTGGAATCAATCCCTTGTTGCACAAGTAACTGGCAAAGATATTCTCCCATTCTATAGAAAACATCATAATGAAACCTATTTCTTTGGACAATTAATAAATGCTAATAAAATAAATACATAACAAGTTTACTTTTTACCAATACAATGTAGAGCATCTAACATTTAATTCATGGATGCTTCTGTGATACCACTGGTATTAATGTGAGTGGGGAGAGTATGTCTTTATGGCCCTTACACCACCATTCAGGTTCTGACATGAATTAGCCAGCCAAACAGTGCTTTCTTTATTTTTCTTTTTTGTGGTACAGGGGTTTGAACTCAGAGCCTCACACTTGCTAGGCA
Organism: Castor canadensis; assembly: GCF_047511655.1. NCBI lineage: Eukaryota > Metazoa > Chordata > Mammalia > Rodentia > Castoridae > Castor > Castor canadensis. Next base: position 90,457,105 of record NC_133394.1, read on the forward strand.
GGCACTATACCACCTAAGCCACTCTGCCAGCCCTAAATGGTGGTTTCTTAGGAGTATTTACTACATAAAATAGAAGAGTCCAGGTGTATAATGAATATTAACAAATCCAAACATTTGTGCACTTAGCGCTTTTCAGAAGTAAACCTGTGTAGAAATTGAGGAAACCTCTCAAAAGTATAACTTTACTATAATGTTAGAGGAAAAAACAGAACCTTATTAGCATTAGATAGCATATAGGCTCAAGATTAATTATTGGGGGCAGGGAAAGAAACTAGAAAAACAAATTGTGCTTGTGAAATTGAGAGAATGTAATTTTAAAGAAAATAATTAGGCCTTCCAAACATTCACATTTAAAGCTTACGCTTTTGTTTTCAATAGATTGACTTTAAAAAGAAAAGAGTCAACTCTTACAAAAAATATTCTGAGTAGATATATAGTCAGAAAAAAACTAAAAGCTTTTAAACAGAAGGGAAAGGAGGATGTATCACTTTTAGATTTGGTCATATACAACAAGATCTGGAGTCAAGGACTCTTGTGTTTATGGAGCCCACTGCCGTATAGTGGTACAATCAATGGTGTTTCTAGGAAGTTATTTTCAAGAAGTTGGTCCTGACATTCCATCCATTTTAGTGTGTGAATATTGTGACTATATCAACAGTTTTGGCACCTATCAGACTAGGGGTAAATCTCTGAGCAGCAGTTTATTAATTGTACAATCACAGCTAATGACTTAAAATCTCCTGGCTTCACTTTTCACCTATAAAGTGGGAATACTGACAGAAATTCCTTATCATATTAAATGGGATGACAATCTTAAAGCCTTTAATCAAGTGCCTGCTCCAGAATAAATGCTCAATAAAGGGAAACTAAGATATTTCTAGATACGGTATGCTAAAATTCTCTACTGCACTTCATAAAGCTTCCATTTAGAGATGGGGATAAATGTTAAAAAACGGATGATCAGAAAGATGCAAACCCCTGACGCTTCATTGGCTTTACCAATGCATTTAGGATACCATCAGGATACTATACCTTCTCAAAGGCACACCGAGGGTTTCTGCAAACAACAGGTTTGCAGATAACAATATCACCATGACAACGGCAGTTCTGGCAAGAATCGGGCTTCCAAATTGTGGCATCCTGCAAAGAAGTATAAGCTCTGAGTTAAAAACTGATCAGTCAAGGTCTGTACTCACAAAAGCAGCACCAGCAACAGCAACACATCCTGAACAATTAAAAGGCAAAGGAAAGTCACAGGCATACCACACAGTACTCACTGGGCACTGATTAAACCCCAAGTGGCAATAAAAGCAGTATAATCCAATGCACAACAGTCAACCCACATAGCCAAAGACAAGGACATTCAGCAGGGATGTCGATACCCAGAGTAAAAGCCATCGATTGGCCTCAAACCTCAGGAGGACACGCTGCTACCTGACTTGAAGTTTCATTTTGTTGCTAACCATCAGAGACTGTCTGAGCAGGTTTAAAAGAAAATGACACTTTGACTATCACTAACCAGCACCCAAAAAGCAGTCTTTGCCACTAGCTACTAAAGGCACTACAGTTTTCACTTTCCAGCTCTCTGCTACTACGTATTCCAACACTCAGAGTCAAGAGAAAGTGAGTAAAATGTTCAATTTTCAAAGACAGAGCCACAACACAGATACATTGAGTGGCTATCATGTGCTCAGCTGTGTGCTATACAAATCACAAGCCTAATGAAGCCTACATAAGAGTCATCCATAAGGATCTCACAAATTATGTTGGGTCATGCGCATGAAGGAATCAAACATAAATGGATATAACTATGTCAATAAATTGGAAAGGAAAGTAAGAATCATGAACAGATAAGTGAACCTGGGCTTAGTTAAAGTTAAATTTATTTTCTATTTCTCTCCTTCTGTCATGCTGAACCCTTATTTCAATCATGCCCACTTTGAAGGAACTTTTAGCCCAACTCTTGCACACCACATAGAGCCCTGTTTCTGGCCCTTGAAAGGCTGCTGTGATGACTTTGAATGAAGCAATTAGGATATCATAGGTTGTGGTGAAATCCACTTTCCTGGGCATTTCCTAATGCAGGTTCCCATTCTGCTTCTTAGTTTAACAAGGACCATGCATACTGTTTGACTGAGTTTTAAGTGCTAAACCTTTTTAAGAAAGCTATCCTCATGGCTCTCTGGTTCAGAATAATGTTGTGGCATATCTCCAGTGGAGAAAATGCAGACCTAAAAGCTGGCCTTCCCCTAATTCACTGGGCTTGCCAAATCTCAGTCCTGAGACTTTCATCCGTTCACAACAACTAGGTCAGAACACTGGACAGTCCCAACCTCCCCTATCTGGTCTCACATTTCATTCTCCTCCTGGGACATCTATGCTGCCCTGACTTCTCCAGAGAGCTTGCAAAGCAACACTCTTCTTCTAAGCTTCCACCTAGGAGATGAATCATTCTTAATCTTAGCCTCTACACAGATGTAGCTCTTCACCACTCCTCTGGGACCCCAGGCCAGACTATAAGCCCCTTGAAGCATGAACTGTCTGTCCCTGCATTGCAGATGCTTTAAAGAACAGGTGTTATAAGATCCTAAGTTGCTTCTGAAGCCCTTTTCCTCCTTCCTAAACTTTCTCATCCTTTCTTTGCTCAAGTAAACAATTGAAGTGCTACCAAATACTTTAAGGAGGAGTAAAAGAAGTTTCTAAGTTACCCCAAGGAGTCATCAGAACACTAGCATTGGACTTCAGCTTGGATGAGCTGGGAAACTGATGGATAATGCAACAGGTGCTGTCACATGCAACGGGAGAAACCAAACATGACAGTCAATTTTACATGCCAACTTGGCTATGCTAAAGGGCCCACTTGTTTGGTCAAACATTGCTATGAAGGTACAGATGGTTCCTAACCTGGACTCTTTTTTTTTTTAGGGTGGTCCAAAAGATATGTACTGAGTAGAAATCGCACTTTGAATTTGGCATTTTTTTTCTTTTCCCAGGATAGTCATAAGTAGTATGATGTTCTCTTGAGAGGCTGAGCACTGTCAGTAAGCCATAGCCCCAACAATCACCAGGGTAAACAACCAATAAATATTCTTCAGTGTATATTGCTGTGATGTTCATAGGTTAGTTGTATTAAATGCATTTTCAACTTGTATTTTCAATCTATGATTGATCAGGATGTAACTCAACCAAAAATCAAGAAACATCTATATTTTGTAGATGAACTGAGTGTGGGTCTCTTCCAATCAAATGATTGCCTTAATTTACATTTCCCAGAGAAGAGGGAATTTAGCCTCAAGACTGTAACATGGAAATTCTACCTCAGTCTGCAGACCTGCCTTCTCTCTCTCTCTCTCTCTATCTCTTTCCTTTCCCCCTCTCCCACTGGTTCTGTTTTTCTGGAGAACAATGAAAATATGAAGAAAACTCCAATGTAGGTACAGATTTATATTGATATCCCCAATATTTCCAAACAAAAGTGAAGTTATCTTTTTTTTTTTTGGTCAAGAAAGGCTAAATTCATAACTTTTTAGGGAATGTACTTCAAATACAGGGATCTTTTCAAAGTTGTTTAAGAAATATAAAATGTATCTTAGATAAAATTATATCCTTACTCTCTGACTTACAAATTCTGACTCATAGCAAATGTATTCTAGAACCTGGTTTGAACTACTTCTGAGTTTATCTTTATTGTTATAGTGCATTCTTTAAAATTGGCAATATTGTGACAACTGCAATCTATTCTTAACCTAAACAGCAATGATATGAAGTTGAGGAAAACCAAATTTCATTTCCAGGAAATATGTAATATGTTTCTTGTTGACTTCAAGGAAACAATCTCAAGTTTCAGGATATAGATTAAATAAAAATAACAATTTCACAAAGCCAGAAGCTTGCATTTATTGATCATTTATCTTAGCTGACCACTCTCCAAGCAGAAGTGCTGGTCATAGGATCAGTTGGGGGACAGCAGGAAGGGAGCTTTCTCAATCTCTGCTATTATTAGGGAAGGTTTGGGAAAGTAGTTACAAGTCACAGTGCTGTGCCAAGCACTTCCCTTCAGGACAACCCTATAAACCAGCACTGTTGCTATTATTCTTAATTTACAGATGAGGAAACAGGATGAAAGACACTGATGGATTTGCCCAGGTTCACAAAGTTCTTATGATACCTAAGGACTCCAGATGCTTAGGTTCTCATAAGAACTGGGTTTGGCTCTTGGTGTCACCATTTATTAACTGTGGATCTAGTTTTGAGTTGAAGTGCCTGTGTCCCAGATTCTTCATCTGTGAAACAGGGCCACTAAAGTAACATAGGGACAGGGTTACTGAAAGAATCACATGAGATGCTGTATTTAAGGATAAACAGTGTCTAGAACTTACTAAGAAACAATTAAATATAATTTTTCCCAAATGCTTTCTATTATGTTACAGGTATTAGCAAATATCTTCTAAGCATTTCTTTTTCTCAGAGTGAATTCAGTCCCATAAGAACCTTGATTTTTCCCATCTTCTCTCTCCAGTCTACACAAGTAAAACCGAAGAGAGTGAAATGGTTACTTAGTTGGATCTCGAGCACTCAAAAAATCCAGAAAATTGCTATAGAAGGCAGGAATAAATCTGTTGGTTGAGTTTTTAAGACTACCTAACAAATTAGGAAAGTTTCTGTCTCACTAAGTTACCAAAAGCCTGAGTCCAAGTCTTCCCTTAACTCCAACCATGGATGGCCACATCAGGTCATATGTGCTCCCTTAAATTTGGTGTGGTCCTAAGGTGCCAGCTGTATTCATTCTTTTGAAAAGCAAAATCCTTACACCAGACTTCAAGTTCTTCTCTACACTCAATATTTCCACAGTGACCCTTCCCTGAACCTCCCGAAGAGTCCATTATACTTTTTAGCAGTCCTCAATCACTAGACTTAGCTTACTGAACTCTAAATAGAATAAGAACAGAGTAAAATTTTCATTTTCTTTCACAAAACCATAATTTTTATTTATATTGACTCAAAGTTTATCTGGGACTTGGAAGTCTTCCTGAGTCTGTGTATCTGTCTTCCCAGTAGACTCTTTAAAACAGGAGATCTCTTTTTATTTCTGTCTGCAGATTCCCTCCCTTAGACCAGTTCCTGACTATTGGCTGAATTAATTAATGAACAACTCTGATCACCTGAGTACCCTCCTGAAAAATGTCTGTCCGTGAATCTGGATGCTCCAGTTAGTCTGTGAGAACTTCAGAAAATATGTTTAGCTGACATCCCTACAAAATCCCTGTAATGTTGAATGTTATAACTCCACTGGTGCCTAACTATGTTTGAAGAAAATTTTTCTTCAACTAAGCATTCTACCTGTCAAAACAAAAACTTCCTTAAATTAATGTCCTCATAGAGGAAAATAATTTATGGTTAATTTTAAATAAAATGAGCCCTTTCCCAAGGCCTGGATAGACAGCTATATATTTTTCAGGTCTAAAAATTTACAAATCAATTTCTATGGCCCCATAAAATTGTTTTATGAAGGTAGGGATTCTAGAGTTCCTCAATAGCTAAAACTTTGGATAAAGCCATAAAATACAAAGAAATAACATTATAAGGTAAGTTTTACAGATTTTTAATGTTACTGCCACAATTCCATCCCTTTATAATCCTCTCTTCCAATCTGACACACTCCGCAAAAGAAACATTCTTAAAATAAATTTTTACTAGACTACAGATTAGAAGATTAGATTATGACAAACTAAAAAGCAATGAAAATACGACTTAGTTTTAATGTTTTTCATAATATATGAATAAAATGTCCTCACAGATTGTACAATGTCTCCATCTCCAAATACTTTAAAGTAATAGCAAGGTACTTAAAAAAACCCTTATTCACTTGGTTAAAGTGAACATTTGATTAGTGCGAAAAATAAACAATGAATATATCCCTCAACAGGACTCAAATTTCTGGGGAAAACTATATAGTATTCTAAAGAGCACAATTTCAACTATCAACAGAAATATTCTGTCATCTGAATGGCATAATAACCATACTTTAATTATCAATTAATTCTTCTCATTTTTTAATTTCCCTGACTTTTTAGACCAAAAATGAGAAAGAAGGACCAAAGCTCCTCCAAAGTGGTAATTCAAGTTACAGAAGAATATGTAGAAAACAGTACTTTTTTTTTAAGCAATAAAATCATGTTTATATGCATAGATACAAAGTATGGAATTACACAAACCACACTTAAGGGAAGCACAGCCACTTCAGCACGTGAGTATAGGTGGAGTGCGTGTGTGTGCACACACACACGCTCATTGTTTTGTTTAGTTTTGTTTTTTGCTCTTTCCTTTACCCTTATCTGTATTCTCTAATTTTTCAAAAGTCAAAAACATGTGATGTGATTTTTTAAAGTATTTTTAAAATAGAAGATAGAAGAACAAAAAATACGTGCTCTTTTTTTTTCCTGCTAAACTGTACACCCATGTAGAACCTTGGCTTTGGAGTTGAATTAGCTTGAGTTAGGGGGTCTATCTTCCCCAAACCTTCTTGTGCTCAGTACAAGCTTAAAAATTAACTGTAGTCCCTACTTGTCCTTCAGAGCAATGAAAGAAACACAAAATTCAACTGGGCTCATGTCTTCATTTCTGGAGGTTCATTTTCCTGACAACTTTGGTTTTCAAGAAAGATAATCCATAAAAAAGGGTTCTTTGACCCAGCTCCAGTTCAGGCATAGAAATAATGGTCCCTGTTTGTCAAGGAACCATAAAGAAACGAATCAATATCTTTCATAAGGTTATTTTAGAGTTCAATTCTTCTCCCAAGTGCCCTTCCGCAGACAGCTTAGATAAACAATACCTTTTTCATCTGGTCTCATTTTAAAGTTCATGGAAAGCTCCTTATTTGGCCCCAAATAAAAAGTGGGAGAGGGTGTTTTTTGTCAAGAAAAGATATGAGATTTTGTATTAACTTTCAGGGGAAATAAATAGCAGAGAATGCCACAAAAAGAGATAATGGTGAATGACTTCCTGTTTGAGACCTATTTCCAATGTTTGCTCCATGTAATACCTGCTTGTAGAGTTTCTTGTTTTACACACCAAGGACTTAAGTAGCTTCTCACCTCAACACCCTGGAATGATTAGCTTGTACCTGATCTCCTCCAGCTGTCTTAAAATGATAAACCTGGAGGCATCTGCTGTAAGCATATCAGCTCAGGTACAGAAACAACACCATGAATCACAGATGAACAGATAGCTGCTATATATAACTGCAAATACTCTGTTCAAAATTAGAAATAAGGGCAAAATAGTTTCTGCTGGGTATTGAGGGGGTGAGGGGAGAGAGAGGGGGTGGAGAGGGTGGTAAGGGAGGGGGTGGGGGTGGGGGGAGAAATGACCCAAGCCTTGTATGCACATATGAATAATAAAAGAAAAAAATACTCTGTTCAAGAGACCCTGAACAGCATAGCACACTAACACTGTGCTATGCAGATGCCTTAGAATTGCATGGTACCAGCAGTGGAAGCAGGGAAAGGGAAGGAGAAGGAACAAGCTACCCCCAAGAGTCAGTACATCTGTCCCAGGTTCTCCCCACACTCATGAACCTGCTACTCCTCACAGCATCCAGTAACCAGTGCATCATGACCTTGACTTTACAAATGAGGGACTATGATATGAAAAAGTTATGTGGGCTGTGTAATGCTCGACTGCTAACGGGTAGATCTTGGATTCAAGCCCATCCTTTTTTCCCTCTTATGCTACAATATAATACAAACAACAGTGTAAAGTATTATATAGCAGACTTATTTTAAACCACTCTTAACTTCTCTCTGACTTTAAGGGATCAGCAAGGTTAGGCACCTCAGGACAGTATTGGCTCCGTTTATAACAGATATAGGGACTGTGAGGTTCAAGTGACCTTCCTGCCCACCCCTCTCAACTAACCTCACAGCCTCCAGGTCTCAGTTTAAATATCACTTCCTCAGGAAGGCCTTCTCAGCCTCCTTAACTAAGAAAATAGCCCTGCTTCTTGTTCTCAAAGCTTCTCCTGCTTTTAGAGAACTAGATACGTTCCTCTCAATTTTGTTTTGCACAGAAAAAAAAAAAAAAAGGAGGAAGAGTTCACCTTTGGGGTTCCAGAATCTTTGGCACATTACATTCTTGATTTTTTTTTTTTCTTTTCAAAACCACTCGGCATAGACTTTTTTTTTTTTTTTTCTGTACTGGGGCTTGAACTCAAGCCTACATTGAACCACTCCATCAACCCTTTTGTGGGAAAGGCTTTTTTGAGATAGGGTCTTGTGAACTATTTGCCCATTGCCTGGGCTGGCTTCAAACTGCAATCTTCCTGATTGTTGCCTCCTGAGTAGCTAGGATTACAGGCGTGAGCCACTGGTGCCCAGCCACTTAGCACAGATTTTTATCATCATCTCCATTTTGCAGATGAGGAAATGAAGATTAGGAGAGACTGAGTAATATCCCCAGAGCTCATCAGTGAAGGTACCTATATTTTACCTAATGTGGCCACTTGATTCTAGTTTATATTCCCTGCCACACCACCTCAGTATACACAACTTGGTTTATAAACAGGTTACCTAGCACTAGCTCAAGTAGCAGTCTTGATGTGGTAGAGTGGGCAACCTCAGGCTCAAATAGCAATTCAACTACTCCCCAGTTTTAGGACTTTGGACAAATCTATTAGCTTCTCAGCGTCTCTGTTATCTAGTGTGTAAACTAAGGGTAAGAAAGGACCCAGTGAAGTCATAGTAAGAATGAAGTAAGCTAATGTTCTTAGCGTAGTGACTCCCTTGCCTGTATGAAGCACCTCATTTTGTAAATGTCACAATGTACCCCCAGTACAACAATAATATGATAATAAAAAACAAAGCTGAAAAAAAATTTTGCATAATTATAGATCAGATATAGCTAAAGGGAGCATTGGTAAACAGGAATATAGATCAATAGAAAATACCAAAAGCCAAAAAGGAGCATAAAAGACACATGACGTGTTACAATGTTTAACATATGAACAATTGAGTTCTAATGACAAGATAACAGAAAATGGGCAGAAAAAAAATTTTGAAAAAATATGGCCAAATATTTTCCAGAACTGAAGAAAAACATCAAGCCATAATCCTACGGCAATAAAGAAAAATAAATGTAAAAAAATAACTCTCAAGTACCTTAGAATAAGACTGTTTAAAAAACCAACAGCAAAGAGAAAAACCTTGAAAGTCACAGAGGAGTAGAGAATTATCATCAAAAAAAGGAATGCTTTTTGAGTCTGCCATGGTGGCAAACACATGTAATCTCTACTTCGGAAGCAGAGAAAAGAGGAATGTGGTTAGAGGCCAGCCCCAGCAAAAGTTAGCTGGCCCCTATATCAAAAAACAAAGTGGGCATGGTGGCACACACTGTAATCCTAACTACTTGAAGAGTAGGTGATAATAGGATCCTAGTCACAGGCCAGCTTGGGCAAAATCATGAGAACCTACCTGAAAACAAACTAAAAGCAAAAAGGACTGAGGATGTAGTTCAAATGATAGAGCGCTTGTCAAGCAATGGTAAGGCCCTGAGTTCAAGCCCCAGTACAACCAAAAAAAAAAAAAGATGTGTTGAGGGCTGGTGGCAAGGATTCTTGCCTTCACTGATTGGCCAGTGAGGCAGGCAAATTGACTCATGAGATGGCAAGGTCAGCACACAAGTAGGATTTATTAGAGAGAAAAGAAAGACTACAGCTAGAGCATGCAGTAGAGCCCGGGAACCAGTGGCTCACTGTTGTTTACATAGAGGGGTTTTTATTTGGTCCTTCTTGTTGGGGAGGGGAGGTGCAGGAGTCAGGAGTGGAGTGGTCTCTTAACATACCTCTGCAGGAACATGTACACAATTCTGTGAAAGCCTTCTGCTTATCAACCTTGTGGCTTTTTTGAGGCATCCCCAGGGGGCCAGGACTTGTGAAGCTGCATGTTCCTCTACAGGCTGTAGGGCTCACAGGGCTCTCATGGGGGATGGGGCAACTGGCTCATTGCTGTCTTCTGATCCCCCAGATTCAACAGATGGAAGTTGGAAGACAAATCTTTAAAGCAATGTAAAAACAATAGCTAACATAGAATTCTATACCAGCAAAGAGTCGCCTTGAAAAACAAAGTGAAATAAAGAACTTTTAAGTTAACAAAACCTGTAAGACTTTGCCACCTGCAGCCCCTACGCCAAAAAAAAAAAACTACAGGTAATTCTTCAAGCAAAAAGAAAATTATTCCAGATATAAATACAGTAATGCAGAAAGGAATCTGAATAACCATAAAACCAAAAATAAACCTTGTGGGAATTAAAATACATGTAAATATAAAATGCATGACAGCAACACAAAAGACATGAAAGAAGCAAGCAAAATTAGAATTCTAAGGTACTAGTACTGGCTGGAAAGATACAAACAAAATGATTAATACATGCTGCACTATAAGAAGAATCACTACAGTAATAGAAAAAGTGTATATACCTAATAAATAAATTAATAGGAAATTAAAATAGTAAAAAAGAAAAAAAGGATTGATCCAAGAAATAGAAAATAGAAACCCAGAACAAGCATGACAAATAGGAAACAATTAGTAAGATAGAAGATATAAACCTAAAAATATCAATTATTACAATGAATGAAAATGTTAAAAGATGAAGAACGTCAGACTAAATTCAAAACAGAGTGATGGATCCAATAACATCAAAAGCTATTATTATAAAGTATATACTGTATTGCCCCCCAAAAAATCAAATACCTAGGTGTAAACCTAACAAAAGATGTGAAAGACCTCTACAAGGAAAACTATACACTTCTGAAGAAAGAGATTGAGGAAGACTATAGAAAGTGGAGAGATCTCCCATGCTCATGGATTGGTAGAATCAACATAGTAAAAATGTCTGTACTCCCAAAAGTAATCTACATGTTTAATGCAATTCCCATCAAAATTCCAATGACATTCATTAAAGAAATCGAAAAATCTACTGTTAAACTTAGATGGAAACACAAGAGGCCACGAATAGCCAAGGCAATACTCAGTCAAAAGAACAATGCTGGAGGTATCACGACACCTGACTTCAAACTATATTACAAAGCAATAACAATAAAAACAGCATGGTACTGGCACAAAAACAGACATGAAGACCAGTGGAACAGAATAGAGGATCCAGATATGAAGCCACACAACTATAACCAACTTGTCTTTGATAAAGGCACTAAAAATATACAATGGAGAAAAGACAGCCTCTTCAACAAAAACTGCTGGGAAAACTGGTTAGCAGTCTGCAAAAAACTGAAACTAGATCCATGTATATCACCCTATACCAATATTAACTCAAAATGGATCAAGGATCTAAATATCAGACCACAAACTCTAAAGTTGATACAGGAAAGAGTAGGAAATACTCTGGAGTTAGTAGGTATAGGTAAGAACTTTCTCAATGGAACCCCAGCAGCACAGCAACTAAGAGATAGCATAGATAAATGGGACCTCATAAAACTAAAAAGCTTCTACTCAACAAAAGAAATGGTCTCTAAACTGAAGAGAATACCCCCAGAGTGGGAGAAAATATTTGCCAGCTACACATCAGACAAAAGACTGATAACCAGAATATATAGAGAACTTAAAAAACTAAATTCTCCCAAAACTAATGAACCAATAAAGAAATGGGCACGTGAACTAAACAGAACTTTCTCAAAAGAAGAAATTCAAATGGCCAAAAAACACATGAAAAAATGCTCACCATCTCTAGCAATAAAGGAAATGCAAATTAAAACCACACTAAGATTCCACCTCACCCCTGTTAGAATAGCCATCATCAGCAACATGACTAACAACAGGTATTGGCGAGGATGCAGGGAAAAAAGGAACCCTCTTAGACTGCTGGTGGGAATGTAAACTAGTACAACCACTCTGGAAAAAAATTTGGAGACTACTTAAAAATCTAAACATTGATCTACCATTTGATCCAGCAATACCACTCTTGGGGATATACCCAAAAGACTGTGACACAGGTTACTCCAGAGACAACTGCACACCCATGTTTATTGCAGCACTATTTACAATAGCCAAGTTATGGAAACAGACAAGATGCCCCACTACTGATGAATGGATTAAGAAAATGTGGTATTTACACACAATGGAATTTTATGCAGCCATAAAATGACCCAAACATTGTATGTACATATGAATAAAAAATAAATAAATAAAGTATAAACTGATATGTATAAACATCTATCTGTATGTCGTTATACATCTGCCTTATTCAAAATTGAAGTTTGGAAGCTAAATCCTTCAAAAATTCAAGCCATCAAGAATTTATTAAGAATCTATGATTACACTAAGCAATGAGGAAGATACAGAAAAATACAATCCAACCCAGATAAAAAAAACCCACTCCCTTACGTGTACTCTTGAATTTGAAATATAGTTGAAGAAGCAAGACTTTTGAAACAACTAGAAAAGAAAACAATTGGAGAGGGAACACAAAATATAAAAAGAGCACTGGACCAATAATAAAGCCCAGATTCTAGTCCAGGCTCTGCCTTTACTGAACTAACACTAGCTAAATCTTTCCTCCTCCACAAAATTGAGAGATTGGACCATAAAATCTATAATCTAGACAGGGACTTAGGTATTAAATAACTCTGGGCTCACTTATAGCTCACTAATAGCTCACTAACCTTAATAATTAAGTAAGATAATACTACTTACTGCACCTGAGCCTCGGTTTCCTTTTTAGTAAAAAACAAAACAAAACAAAACAAAAAACCGATAGTCAAACTTGTCCTAGAGAACCATCAGGAGAATCAATTAGATAGCACACCTGAGACGCTGAGCACAGTGCTCAGTACTCACAGGCCAGAGTGAGGCTCTGGGCAGCCCATCCTCAGACCTCCCTGCATCCAGACAAATCTCTGTGTAACCTGTGTCTCAGAGGGATTATCCATGTACATCCTACGGGATTTGTAAAACACTCAGACCTTGCTTTCATCTTTTGTGTGCCCTTCATGACCACATTCATCAATATACAACTTCTAGAGTATGAACAAGCTAAAAGCTTACTTTTCAAAATACATCCAGAGAGTTACTGCTTTGTAAACAAATCAAACAAAACCTCTGAAGCCCTATTTTAAATTGTCATTATACAAGCTATCTCTCCATAAAGCCTCATATACTCATTTACAGAGCAACTATTTCATGTGTATATTACACTGTGTGTGGGTATATGTGGGTCTGTGTGTAGTCTTATGGACTTATATGGATGCTATAATATACATATTACATACATATATACATATGTAATATTTAACCCTTACAAAAATCCTATGAAGTAGTTATTAGCACTTCTGTTTTACAAAACTTTAGAGCAAGAGTTTGGTCAGTTATCACATAACTGGTGAAGTGAGGATTTGAACTCAGGAGTGCTCATTTTCAAGGACCACACTCTGAACTGAAAAATGACACTGGTTCCAAAGAGAACAGCTCTCAACAGGTTTGAGTCTCATTGATCAATAGATCTAATTGACTTTGGCTGCTGCTCCCACTTACCCTGCCTTTTTGTAGCTGGCAAGGTTTTCTGGGAGGAAGTCAGAGATCAGCAAGGGCAGACAGCCCCACCCCAGCAACCGAGCTCTCAGTATCTTACTTAAGATCTTCAGGAAAACCAAAGCAGCTTCTCCTCTGGAAATGTTTAAGGCAGCTCTCCATAAAGCCACAATAAAATAATAGTGATACAGTAACAAAACTGTATTGTTGTAACACTGTTCAAATCATCCGGCTTAATCTTGGCAGGTGAGAAGATGCAATAATTACTTAGCTGCTACCAGTTCCATTTCTGGGATTCCCAGCAGAAAAATGCTTATAATTTGCAAGGAAAGGATGGTAAAGCAGACGTTTTTGATACGCCATGTGAAGGAAGGTCCCGAAACCCTGTCCAGGCAGGTGAAGGAAGAAGGATCACTATTGTCTACCACAGGCTCAGGACTAAGCTATAGGGAGGAAAGAAAGTACCGTACTCTGTTCCCAACACGATCCACCCCAAGAAACTGTTACTACTGTTGCTTCGTGAATGAAGGTGGAAGAAAAAGAAGGAAGGCTGGCTAGGCCAAAATCAGCCAATGCTGAAGGAGTCACCTACATTACACTTTACTCATTTTCCATTAAGCTACTCAACTTTTTCCAGACGTGTGAATCTTTCCTTAATCCTAACCAGTTTACAAAATGGGCTTCTGTTCTTCATCAGCTTCTGTTCTCAAGAACTCCCTGGCACGGGCCACGCTGGCATGTGAGTTTAGCATATTCACCCTTGGGAATGTGGATCCCACCCCTGTTCTACACCAAGAGGAAATTAACTGCCAATTCTGATGGGAATGACATATTGACTAGGTACTCAGCCCAAGCAATCCACTCCTACAGTCAGCAAAACACACAGTGGTTATTCTCGAACAGCACAAGAATGTTTGATGGGATTTGCTTCCAAGCCTCGCTGTTTGCCAGGAAGCCACTGGAGAGAAGCAGGTATCCAGGGTCTCAGAGGAAGATCCTCCCTGGGTTCATCGTTGAGTCCAGAGGCAGAACCAGAGCGATTACACTGCTGGTACAATTTCCAGCATCACCTAGACCTTGCCAAGTGAGGAGAATTGGCAGCTGAATAACACAGCTTTCATTTTACATTTCCACTCCAATTAACGGACAGAACTAGTCAACTGGCTGAATAAAACAAAATGCAGGGATGTTGAGAGGCCTCAATGTGGTTTGCAGAGCTTTGCCTTTGAGAACAATGATGAGATGAAAAGGACTGAAAAGCGAATTAGGGGACCCAGGGCAACAAAAGGGCAGGCAGCAGAAACCCCACAGGTGTTATGCGGAGTTGAAATGGTACACTGGAGATATTTAAGCTGAACACATGGCCCACCTACTGTTTGTTTTACTAATGGCAAGAGAATTAAATTGCTGGCCCTGAACTCGTTCATTGCAAAGTCTAGCTGGGGCTTATTAACATCACACAGCAGATATATGTAAAAGTAAAAGTTCTCCTGAGAACTTCCTGCTTCTCTCCTGTTACCCTGCAGTGAACATTCACACAGAAGTTACTGTGTGTCCTTAGGATGTGTGTGTGTGTGTGTGTGTGTGTGTGTGTATGGGGAAGTGAGAGAAAGAGAGAGAGTGTGTATGTGTGTATGGGGAGAGAAAGAGAGAGACAGAGAGAGAGAGAAAATGAGTTTCCAGGAGAAGTCTGGTAGGCAATGCACACATGTACAAAAAGCAGGAGACCATGCAGTGGACAGCGGGAACCCAGTAACTTTGAATAACTGAACCACTGGAATCTTCTGGCTATTGCCAGAATCCTAGGTGAATCCTGCATGGGTTCTAGTAGATTCCACTGGAGTCCTCACAAGTTCTGGCTTGAAAACTCTAATAACTAACTTGTGCAGAGCTGAGCAAAATGAACCAGCGCCTCGGGGCCAGGAATAGTCCAGACTGAACCACACCACGGCAAGGCTCCACACCTCTGCCCTGCTAACCCATATTCTCCCTGAGCTGCTAGGAGGCTAATCACAGCCATTGTAAACAGCCTGGGAAAGCTCTGCCAGGCCATGCTGTGGATGAGCCTGAGATTTCCAGCACCCTTGGGGAATGATTCCATTAGAGACGCAGCATACGTACGTAATCAACTGCCTCCTGGACTTCATCCAAAATATACTATTTCAGCCTTTATCCATTTTGGGCCCCTTGATTGACACTTAATATGGAATAAAGGGGTTTTGTGACCTTGTCCTAAAACTGAATGTCCAATGCAGGAAAGAGGAAGCATTCATTTGCAAAGCAGGATTTGCCACCCTCTACTTGGAGGCTCAGAGTATCACAACTCTCTGGAGAACAATATGTCCACACACCACATTGTTCAACACACACTGAGTGGTTCAACAAGTTCCCCACTCTAAAGGTGAGAGGATGGTAAGCCAGGAAGTACAATGAATGCAGTGAGGCTTGGTCAGGAGAAATGGATATTAGTAGGAAGTAACAGTATTTGGGGAATGAGGGTCCTTTGCAAGGTGCACCAGAATATTTACTTCAGACCTAACAGGCAACTCTTCGAAATGCAGTTAGAGGCATCTATTTAGTTGTTCTGCATAAATAAAGATAGAACATATGCAAAATTTAAAGTTTCTAATATATATGCAAAAAAAAAAAAAAAACGAACTCTTCAGGTAATGTTACTTCAACTATCAATTAATCAGCCAGAAGTTGTTTATCATCAAGTTAACTTTGTGTATATATTTATAATAAACAAAAGGTTTTTTTACAGAGAGGAAAAGAAATCTTTGAGCACTACTGGATCCCAATAAAGAAATCTGGGAGGGCTGAGTGGTAGAGCACATGCTTAGTAGGCATGGGGTTCGATCCACAGCACAAAAAGAGCATTTCTAATCTTTATAAAAATTCTGAAGTCCCATTTTTTTGAGCTGAAAAATATACTTGTCAGGTCTGGAGACATGGCTGAAGTGGTAGAATGCTTGCTTAGTAAGCATGAGGCCCTAAATTCAAGCCCTATTAATGGAGGGAAACACACACACACACATATATATAGAACTGTCATGTATTATTTTTATAATATATGTATTAATTTCCTTTTTTTTTCCAGTACTGGGGCTTGAACTCAAGGCCTTCCCCTTGAGCCACTCCACCAGCCCTATTTTTGTGAAGGGTTTTTTTGAGATAGGGTCTTGCAAATTATTCTCCTGGGCTGGCTTCAAACCACGATCCTGCTGATCACTGTCTCCTGAGTACCTAGGATTACAGGTGTGAACCACCAGCGCCTGGCCTGTATTAATTTCTTTTTAAAAAGAAAAATGTTCCTACTATTCCTGAAATTTCTATTGCAAGAAGTTGAGATGTGCTCCTAAATTAAATGGCTGAAGGGGGGATAGTAAAATCCAATGGATGCAAACCCATGGGTAAGATGACTTATTGTCTGAATTGGCTCTAATATTCTATTGTTTTGATTGCTCCCATAATACAATTCAGCTACATAGAACTTAAGAGATATAACTGAAAAACTCTCCACTTGGCTCCTGAAAAAAAATACCTTTTCCATAATATAGTGAAACTACCAATACAGGTAAGAACACGACTGCAGCTGTGCACATTGTAGATACTTTTTTTTTTTTTTTTTTTTTTAGAATTGCCTAGACTTGCTTCAACCAGACTTTCTGGGACATTTGGTGTCTGTTGCAACTACTCAACTATGTCAACTTGGTCAAGGTTGCAGAAGAAAAGCCACAGATTACATGTAAATAAATCTGCCTGGCTGGGTTCCAGTCAACCTTTACTTGAGCACTGACATACCATTTTCATGTGTCACACAATAATCCTCCTATTTTCAACGATTTAAAAATGTAAAACCCATTCTTAACTCACCAGCCATAGAGTGGATTTGACCCACAAGCCTATAGTTTGCCAACATTTGATGACTGCTTTAACAACAACCACAACAAAAAGGGCAGTGGGGAGAGAAACAGAATAGGTTGTTTGTATGGAAAGAGATAAATGAAGGCCGATTTGGAGATAACAGGAAAAGAGTGCTAGAAGTTAATCATCTATTCCAATTCACATCACTCCTGCCCCCTGGCTTTTGAGCCTGCTGATAAAATTCCAGCCACTGTTCCTGTCCTTGAGCTATACTAAAAGATACAGGACAAGCAAGATTGTCCTCCCCAGCTGTCAGTGAGAATGATGGGCTGACATTACCTGATTCTAGACTGTAAAGAAAAGTATTAGTGCTTGGCTACCTGCCTATCACAAAGTAAGGCAACTCATTTTCTGCAGAGAAATCAAAAGGAACTAATTTCTACCAATGGAAAGACCCTTCATGGATTTATTATCTATGGAGTGGAAGCACAAACAAGCCCTACAAAATGCTAAGTTCCAAATTTGTAGCAGCAAGGTAATGGCTTCTCCTGACATCCCAGTTTCCCAGGTAAGCTCTGGAGGAAGGCCAACCTTCTCAACAAAGCTTAATGTTTCTCAAGGATAAAACAGATATCTACACAAATATAATTTGAATCCAACATGTTATTTAGATGTTAATCAATTTGACTTGGCAGGTGGTTCTTACAAAAGTTTTTAAAAAGTACACTTTTGCTTAGTCATATATATTATTTCTCCTAAAAACTCACTGATATCAAAAATTACCTATGATCAATTGTTGCTGTGTTTAAAAGAAACAGCAACTAGTAAATATTATTACTCATGGTTCCATTTCCATTGTTTATAGGCAGATAATATATTTTTGTTTATTTTTTAAAGATTTAATATTTTGATTTCCTAAAATAATGCATTTCTGGTATGAAATAAAACATACTCATGAAAATTCAAATAGAATTCATTTGCTAATAGACAAAAAACGGTCTTAAATGAGGCAGAAATTCATTCTAAAGCAAACAAGTAATTCATGCTGATAATAATGTATAAATAGGCCTATAATTTACAGATATGTTAACTGATCTTGCCTATTAAGAACACTAAATAGCATTATTGATTTATAGCATTAAAAAATAAACCATCTTCAGGATGAGAAAGGGGAAAGCAAACAAAGGAATATAATGACCTAGAGGCTGAGATCCCACATTAGGAAAAAGGAACCCTGAAATAGTGTTTCCACTGCAAGTAATGTGTTTTGAAATTCATAGTTCACAGATTCACTTTTTGTGAATGGAAAGGGTAGATACAGAATTTATTTTAATAATCATTTCTTTAGAAATTTCACACTCAGAATATTTTGAGGCAAGAAACCTGTCTACCTACGTCACCTCATCAATCTCAAACACCATCTGATCTCCCATCCTTTCCCACAGGTGGCAAGTGGGTGGCTCTGGGTTTGGAGGGTGCTGGATAATCATGTGTTTCCAGATCTCTGAGATGATTGGTTTGATGGATTCTGGGCTAACTCTATAACATCAAGAGCAGAGTCAAAATGATGTTGCTTCCAAAGATTCTACAGAATAATTCTCTTAGATCTTCCTTTAGACATAATCCAGAGGTAGGTCACAACCCAGGTGTTATCCAGGTAAGGTAAGGTAAACAATGTGCACTTGGCCATCAGTCTCAACTTAGTCTCCTCAATGTCACTTCTGTACTTGTCCATCCCTGGCAAGGTGCTGCAATGCTCACATAAAGAACTACATGACACTTGCAAAAATTATAGACTACTTTCGCCAATTCAGAACAGGCTGTAAGAATCACAGCATATGTGAGCACACAAAACTCACTCCATCTATGAAGAAAAAGGAAGTTCTAGCCAGCACAGTATGCTGTATTTTAAACCTAGGTCTCTTTATAATCTGTTCCTCCTCTATGTGTATGTGTTTTCTCCAAAATAAGTTTTCTTAAAAGTCAGAGGGAGGTGATCAGGATGAACAGAATTATCATATTTCACTCATCAAAAAATTAACTTAAGTACAACTACTTTGTGAACTAGTGTGTGTGTGTGTGTGTGTGTGTGTGTGTGTGTACTCTGAGGATCACACCTGGGGTCTTGAGCATGGTAGGTAAGCTATCTACCACTGAGCTACTTCCCCAGCCCCTCACAATTACTTTTGTTGGGGTGTGGTATGTGCAAAAGGAAAGTGATGGAGGATCTTTTCAGTTTATTAGTGAGCAGGGATAGGGGCCTGCAATAGCTTTTGTCCATTGAATTAGTATTCAGCATCTGGTATGGTACCAGGCTAAATTACTGATAAAAGTGTAGTGACATCAACAGCAATAGATTCTACAGACATTGCAGAATTGCATTAAGAAGCAACAAAATAAACATAGGGACAAGCAGACTAAACATGGGAGATGAGAAAGGCAATCTCTTGTCTCCAAAATTAATCTTCAATCTGTTCACATCTCTCAGGTGCCACTGCTACTTTCAGTACAGGCCACCTGGGCTATGGCTCAGGTAGCCCTCACAAAGTAGCCCTTTTTCATACACACCTCTAACAACTTTCCTCACAGCAATCACAACGACCTTTAAAAACATAAAACAGATCATACCATTCTCATGTTTGATGGTTAACTTTATGTGCCAATGTGACTGGGCTAAGGGATGCCCAGATAACTGGTACAATCTTATTTCTGGGGGTATCTGTGAAGGTGTTTCTAGAAGAGAGTAGTTTTTTAATTAGTAGACTGAGTAAAGAAGATCTACCCTCACTAGTGTGGATGGACATCATCCATTCCTTTGAGGGATGCCCTTCAACAAAAAGGCAGAGAAAGGGAAAGTGCTCTCTCCCTCTTCTTGAGGTAGGACATCCATCTTCTCCTTCACTTGCAAATTCCACAGTAAATCTCTTCTTAAATATTTGTATACACTCTGTTGGGTTTGTTTCTCAGGAGAACCCTTACTAATACATCACACTGAAGTATGTCAGTAGATTCTCAGCATGCCATGGCCGACCACGCCCTTAACTTCTACTCCAACCTTATGGCCCTAGACTTTCCTCACCACGCTCAGTCACAGTGGCCTTCCATCAACTTAAAAACCTTCTCCTCTGCTCCTGGTGTTCCCTTCTCAGACAGAGTTTTTCTCTTTCTTCTGACTGGCTCTTCTCAATACTAAAATTTTCCCTCCTCCTCCATGTCTTCCCTGACTGCCTTACCCAAAGTAGGCACCAACTATTCGGTATCATGGTTTCTTGTTTCCCTTCATGGCACTAAAAAAGTGGAAATCATTCATTTGTGTCTGTTTCACTCCTTGGAAGGAAAAGTCTGAGAGCAAGAAACAGTGCTGTTTGGTTTACTGATGAACCTGCAGGGCCTACAACTGAAGATATTTGTGCAACTGAAGAGAACAAACTGTGTCTCATCCCCACTTCTTTTCACTCCTCTCTCCTAAGAAATACAGCACTCATCAAAGAGATGAATCATTCCTTATGCATTCATTCATTCAGTCATTCATTTGTTGATTTACTCATTTATAGTAGATATGTATTGAGCCCCTACTATGTTAAAAACATGGGAAGAAAAGCAAAAAAAAAGAGTTAAGGGCTGCATGCATGTGTTTTGACTAAAAATGCAGATAAGAATAGCTATTTTGATCTGTAGAGTTAATTCATGTAGAAACATGGACCAGATATTTGGAAGAGAAATATTCTAGGATCTATCTAGAAAAGCCCGAGCCTCAAACATTTCATGGAAAAGAAAAACAACTTTTTTCTCCATTCAATTTAATCTTATTGTATTCATTCATTCACTCACTCACTTACTTACTCACTCACTCATCTAGCAAGCAACTGCTGAATACACACTGTGTCCCAATAGACAAGAAAAGAAAAAGCCCAGGATTTGAAAGAAGTGATGACGTGGCATTGTAAGTCCTATAAAAACCTCAGCCTAAGAGAGAATCAACCAATAGTGGACACTAAAAAGTAAGAGGACACACCAAATTCTACTACAATTAAGACTTAGAAAGCATTTATAGACCAGGATTAAGTGAAGCATTATCTCTGTTTTAACGCTCAATACCCAGAAAGTCAGCATTACAAACTGGCTACAGATTGACTGCTTTGGGTGGGGCTGGGGGGTGGTACCTCTGACATAGTCATTAACTCAGGGAACATGGACTGCTCTCCTAGGTCAGCATGGCTGGGAGGAGAGTCTTTGTGCAAAGAAAGCTAATTCTGTGACAAGGGCCCCTCAGTTCACTCAAGGCTTTCAAGATGTGACTAGCTAATAATGCTGTATGAAAGCAGAAGAATTAAACAGCCAGCAACAGCCAGGTAAAGGCTCTGTACTTCACTTGTACACAGTATAGGACTGTTTTTCTAGATTATGAATGAAGAAATTAATTGGTCTTGGCACAAGCAACCTATTGGCTCTAGGAAAATTTCTGCTGTAAAATCAAAAACACTTCCCAGCAGTCCTCCAGAAAGTCTGAGAGGTACCCATGAAGGGTGCTGTTTTTATTAAGCTGTGTATGTGATGTTCACACACAATGGAGGATTTGTTTCAAAATTTTCCAGGAAAGTACTTAAATTGGGGAAGGCAAGACTGACCATATAGCTCAGTGGTAGAATACTTGCCTCATATGCACTAAACCCTTGGGTTCGATCCAGAGCACCACCAGAAAAAAAAATGGGAAAAGTAGATGAAACAAGATTGGTAAATGTCAATAATTTTTGAAGTTAGATGAAGAGTACATGAAATTCACTATATTATTCTCTCTGCTTTTGTGTTTACTTGAAATTTTCTTTAATAAAAGATCATTTATTTTTAAAATGTATGTGTACCAGAACAATTTATGACAAGCTCATGGATGACTTCAAGACAAATACAGAATTAGATTATTCTTAACCCATCAAGACATCATAAAATTATAAGCAAGAAGATTTATTACTAATAGAACATGACAGTGTTTTTGTCCAAACATATTACAGAATGCCAAGTATACAGGTGAGGAAAGGAAGAAATACTCAAGAAAGAAAACATTTTTTAGTCTTTTATTCTTCTGCCTCTTTCAGTTACATTCATCCAAGTCTACAAAGGAAGCCAAGCAGAAAAGTCAGCCTCCCATCACATTCTCTAAGCCAGTCACTTTCCTGATGATGCTTATTGCTTAGGTTCTAGCTCCATGCTAAATCCATCAGCAACCATAAATGACTCCAACACCTATTAAAGTTATCTGTGCACATTTGATTTCCAAGAACTATGCACATGGGTGTTGCTAACTTAAAAAAAAACAACCCACAAAGTGAGACTAACTTTTAACCTAGGGAAGTCACAGAGGTGCTGACCAATGAAAACTGAACAAAAGTGGCAGAAAGAAATTTTTCTCTGCCAAAAATGCTCAATAAGTTAATGAATTTAATAATTACTAACAATCTACCAATTTATTCCTCTCAGCTGTCTCTATATTTGATATAGAAACCAATTGAAAATTAACCCTTTAAAAGCGTTTATCTGTCACCAATTATAGTGCTATACATTTTAATGACATTTATCTTAATGATAGAAGCTATATATGCTTAGTCCAGAAAACTTGAGAAAAGGGAATCAAAAAAGAATCCTAAATAACCTCTGCTATCATTTTGTACCCTACAGAGACAGACAATACAGAAATAATACCTGACTGCATTTTAACCAATTACAAGTCAGTGGAAGTAATATGCATAACTTTTGGGTTATGCCAAAGTGGAGAGCACTTGGAGAAATGATAGATGGAAGACAAACAAGCTCATGTTCTAATCATTCTTAAATACAATGCTTGAAGAGTGGGAGATAACAAGATAGAAGGAGCTTGGGTCTCCAAAACTGGAGTGTTGACTGGCAATGCCCCTTAGCTGAAAACAGATGCCTCCTACAGTATTATTTCCCATTCCTGTAGCCAGTGACTGATACTAAGCCCTGGTCCCCTCAGTGAGATGCATGGTCAACTCTGAAGGTCGATCCCAACTCTGGAGCTCCCACTGGATCCCCTGGGGCTCTGTTGTAACTGTGTTTCCATGCACTTTCTCCCTCTTTTCAACTTTGCTCCTCTCACAATCAGTATTTTCCTCAAGAGCACTTCCCAATGAAATACTCAACTGCACACCAATTTCCATCCCTGAGTCTATTTCTCTGAAAATCCAACATTAGTCAATAAGCCTCCATCATTTGCTCTGTCAGAACAACCAGGAGTTCAAATATTATATGCTGAATTCAATGCTAGAAACTCTAAGTTAGGACATCACATCTTTGATTTTGAGCATGTGTAAAACTGATGTAGAGAAAGGCATGCAAATCAAGAATAACACTTGACTATATCTGACCTCATAAAAGCCACAAAGTCTGTCCCACACCACATTCAAGGAAGGAAAAGTCAGTCTTATTTACAAGTCTCAATATCTATGCAGTCTAATTTCTCAGTGTTCTTAGGATAGATTTTAGTTCCTTTATTAAGATGATCTGTTCGGACTTAACTTCACTGATCTACCAGTTGCACCCTTTCTCAAGCAACTTTGACTTGAGCTGCTCTATCTCTTAGTTTGAGGGGTGTATGCATAGTCCACCATTCTGGACAAGAGGCACTACCCATCTACAAGTAGGGAAAAGGTGATGTACAAAATGCAAGTATAAGAAGGTCTCAGAAGGTTTCATACATAAAGTAATGTTTTAGCTGAAACTTGAAGGTCAGATAATTTGGAAAGGTGATCATTTCAAATTTCATATATTTTCAAAAGTATTACTGAGCCAAAAATTATTTTAAAATTATTCACAACAGCCCAAATGTGGAAACAACCCAAGTATCCTCAACAGATGAATAGACAAAGAAAATGTGGGGTGTAGGTGTGTGATAAAATATTATTTAGCCCTAAAATGCATGAAGTTTTGATCTATTCTACAACATGGGTAAACCTTCATGCTAACAGAGATAAGCCAGACACAAGATAAAAAAAATTGTATGTTTTCCCTTATTTGAACTATCTATAATAGGAAAATTCAAGGACAGAAAAAAGATGAGAGGGGCTGAGGGAGGGGAGAATGAGGAGTTACTACTTAATGGTTATAAAGATGGTGTCTGAGGTTATGAAAAAGATTTGAAAATAGTGCTGAGGCTTATACAGGGCTATGCAACTGATGCCTTCGAATTGTATGTTTAAAATGGAAATTTTTTATGCTGTATATATTTTATACAATTAAAAAAGAAGAATTACAGTTGGTTCTTGGTACCTGTTAGTTCCAGGACACCCCAAGAAAACACATTAGATCAGGTCCCTTCTAAAAATAATGGCCTAATAGTCTACCCAATTCCTCCCATATATTTGAAATCATCTCTAAATTACTTATAATACCTAATTCTATGCAAATAGTTGTTATACTATATTGTTTGGGGAATAATAACAAGAAAAATGTTTGCAAATGTTCAATAAATATTCTAGCTCCACTATTGGTTGAATCCATGGATACAGAGGACTGACTGTACTTGTGTCAGAGCTTTACTTCAATCCTTGGAGAAGCAATTTAATGAAGTGACAAGCTGCCCACCCCTGGGAACCTCATGCTGAGTGGTCTGCGTAGAGAGAACTTGGAGGAAAAAGGAAGGGAAAGGGACTCAACCACCCCAGTGGCTTGGTTTTCTACAACACCAACTCAGCCTCATGATCAGACAAGTTTGAAGGTAACATTTTACCCAGAGGACATTTTGATTAAGTATCAGATTCAACCTCCTGCCTCCTGGTTTTTCAATGATAGAATATACATTTCCATAAGTGACTTCTTTCCTAAACTTTGCTGAAGGATGGCATTCATACACAGGTACCTATAGTGAACTTGTTTCCACATATGGCTCAATAGTACTTTCACTTCTAAGGATGGCCCTGTGACCATCACACAATTTCCATGCAAAAACCTGTCTAGCATCCCACAAGTTTCCCTCATGCCCTTCCCAGTCTGCTTCTCACCCCTTCCTGAAATAACTCCCATTCTAACTTCATAGACATCAATTAGTTGTGTCAGGCAACTACTTTCAGGATGAAGCTTCCACTACAATTTAAACACCTGAATACCCACAGTTGCCTTTCTTTGTCAACAGCTTCCATCTTACCCTCAGAGAGATCATGATGCCCGCCCACCATGATATGCACATCGGGAGGACAACACTTCTATCTCAGTGACAGGAAATCAGTGTGCATTTAAAGCCTCTGCGAGTATGGACATCAGGTGCCCACAGATTTTCCACATCACGTACCCAGGAAGAAAGCAGCTTATGGCTTCTCCTGAGGCACTGCCACCTAAAACACTATGTTTTTATCAGCTAACAGGCATTGATTTCTGCCAAGAGTTTCAATACTTATGATTCCCCGGCTCCGTGCCAACTGCATAGACACAGGTTCCCCTCCCTTCCCTCTGTCTCACATGCCACCATACCAGGCAAACCTATTTCCCACAACTGCATCATCCTTCTGATAGCCAAGGACAGGACAATGGCACATGAAACACCTCAATGGCCCCAATTTCTCAGGGCACAGAAGTGTCCCTGAGATATAAAGGGCTCAAGGCACAGGAAGGCAAAGCAAAAAGCTGACAGACTCCAGGGAAGTCAGGAAAGCCCCTAAATATACTGCTGTTTCTTAAAAATCACTACATCTTCTTCCAGGATGTGTCAGGTCTACTTATTACGTACCGTAAGTACTTGGTGCTGAGGCTCCAAAGTGATCTAGACCTAGGCCTAAAGGAGGGAGCCTGGTGGGGATGGGGGATTTAAGTACAAAGCTTAGCACATGGCTAATTTTCACACAGGGTGATAAGGGCTACTATCAGACACTTGTACTTGGAATGGGAACTCAGAGCCCAGGATCTTCAGCCCAGCTTCAGGAAAACAGAAAAGGCTTCCGGGAGATGATGATGAGTGCGATAGGGTTTAAAAGTGGGGACTGTGGGGCTGAGGAAAAGGGAGGGTGAAGTGGCACTTTGCTGTGTACTACTATGATATAAGGTGAGGTGAGGATGAGCAACAGATGCAGAAGGTGAGTTCAGCAGAGGTATGGTCAGGAGGATACAGAGTTTAGGAGACTCTGCCATGTGAACCCCAATCAGGGGACAGTCTGAGAGCCACAGGGAGTTATTCTGGAAAACATAGGCTTTTGTTAGTTCAGTTGAGAGGCAGGGCAGCAGTAAACATTGTAAAAGAAATTAGCCACCTTGATGACTTACCTAGACTCAAACACTCCTCTTAATTAAGGGCAGTTATTTTCAAAGGTCAGATTCAATATGACCTTGCTGCCATGACCCTTGCAGTAACAAGTAGATATCCAGGAGATCTTGACAGTCTTGTGTTCTGTCCTCAGACCCCCAGAAATGCACAAACCTCAGGGAAAAATATCCAAGCAGCTGGCCATGGATTTGAATCTCTCTCAGGTCTTTCCAGCCCAGTCTTTCCCAATTCCACTGGTCTTCCAGGTATCTGACGGCCCCTCCATCCTCTACTGCCTGCCCACAGTAAATATTCCCAACACCCACTGCTAACACTTCTGCTCAAAGAGTGGGCTCTTGGTTCACCTGCTTCTCTCACCACTCTCTCCAGGAAACACTCTTCAAGGACATTTCTTGTTATTATTCGCTGGTAAATGGATGGAATTGGAGAACATCATTCTGAGTGAGGTTAGCCTGGCCCAAAAGACCAAAATTCATATGTTCTCCCTCATATGCGGACATTAGATCAAGGGCAAACACAACAAGGGGATTGGACTTTGATCACAAGATAAAAGCGAGAGCACACAAGGGAGGGGTGAGGATAGGTAAGACACCTAAAAAATTAGCTAGCATTTGTTGCCCTCAACGCAGAGAAACTAAAGAAGATACCTTCAAAGCAACTGAGGCCAATAGGAGAAGGGGACCAGGAACTAGAGAAAAGGTTAGATCAAGAAGAATTAACCTAGAAGGTAACACACATGCACAGGAAATTAATGTGAGTCAACTCCTTATCTCAACTAGCAAAAACCCTTGTTCCTTCCTATTATTGCTTATACTCTCTCTTCAACAAAATTAGAGATAAGGGCAAAATATTTTCTGCCGGGTATCGAGGGGGTGGGGGGAGCAGGAGGGGGCGAAGAGGGTGGTAAGGGAGGAGGTGGGGGCAGGGGGGAGAAATGACCCAAGCATTGAATGCACATATGAATAATAAAAAAAAAAATAAAAAATAAAAAAAAAGGACATTTCTAGGATATAGGCCCCAGGACATAAGGACTCAGTCTTACTGACACCTGCATCACCAATGTCTGTCCATGGCACTTAGTAGGCATGCACTAACTATCCATTAAATTCCTTAATTCATTGTGCACACACAACATTCCATCCCTGACAGGTAGCAGCTCCTCCCTCATAGCTCAGTTTCACCCAGCAGGTAGATCACCTGGTTGGCTGGACACTCTTGT
Organism: Castor canadensis; assembly: GCF_047511655.1. Classification (NCBI taxonomy): domain Eukaryota; kingdom Metazoa; phylum Chordata; class Mammalia; order Rodentia; family Castoridae; genus Castor; species Castor canadensis. Next base: position 90,484,991 of record NC_133394.1, read on the forward strand.
GAACCAGCCCACTGGTACTGTCAACAAACAGTGAAAACAAAGACAAATTTCTAAGCAGCAAATTTCTAGGCATTTCCTAGCAGATGGGTATTTTGGAAAAGAGAGGAGCCTATGAGAGAGCAAAACAGGAACATGTAACATAGTCTACATTAAAAGAACTGAGTTTTGTGGCTTTCTCCTATTATAGTCTGTTTCAAGGCAGAATATATGTCTATCATCTCCGTAGGCCCACCTCCTAAAGACTGAGAAGCTCATTGTAGAGGACAAGTTGTTTGTTAGATTTAACAGGGTTTATATTACTAGAGAAATATGTCTATCCATTAAATCAGAACACATGGGTTGATCAGTTAGGATGACATTTGAGTTAATTAATCACCACCATATACACATAAAGAAGTCTAACACATTTTTATCTTCTCCAAAAAATAATCCTCCTCCTGATGATGCATTCCTCTGTGCATGTTAAATCCACAGGATTAAACAGTATCTTAATTTCTTGGGAAACTACCAACTAATTAAAGATGGTGAAAGATGTTTCAGTTGTCAGAAATACATTTCTAGAACCAATTTCTATGCTTAGGATGCATAACGTCTCAAAGGGATAATTTCCTCTGTTTGATGTTGGACCTTACTGGATTCAATTTTAGGAGATAGCACCTTTTGACCTTCATTTCTGAAGTGTCTCATTTTGGGGATATATTTTCCCTGTCTCCATATTATACAGAGGAGAGAAGAATGGATTAGCCACTAAGTCATATCTACTGAACTTTGGCAAGACGACTATTTGCTGCAGTCTCATTTTCTTCACGTTTTAAAAACAAGTTAGATCACATGATTTCTCAGATGCCTTCCAGTTCTGACACTGCTTTCCTAAATAATTTCCTATCACTGATAGCAGATAGTTCATAAATCCAGGGAACTAGTGGAAAGAGACAAGGCAATGTGAGTACAGAAAAGGGGGAAAGAGGAACAGCACACAAATAGGGCAACAGGGTGAGAAGTCTTAAGAAAAGAAGGCCAGAGACTCCTGCCCAGGTAGAAAGCAAATGGCTCACTACAACAGGGAAACTGAGAAAAATGTAAGACTGTTGACAAAGGTGTGGCAGGGCCAAGGGAGCCCCAGGTAAGCAGAGGGAGCCATTACCATCACTAAACTTAGATGGGCATGATAGAGAATGGTTCCCAGAACCCAAAAGAGCTGTGGCCTTTTTGGGCAGAGCTGGGAGAATAAATGGTGCACCTCAGACTCTAGCCTCCTACTATTTTCTCCCACTGCTATCTCTCAACTGGAAACCAGAGGAGAAGGGGCCTAGGAGGGAAGGTAGCCTCTGGGATTGCAGAACAAAGGAAACAGTAGGTTTGAAGGGACAAACAAAAAATACCCGGCCAAAACACTTTGCCTACTGTACCATTTATTCTCTGTGGTTCTCCCCTTCAAAATAGGTAGAGGGAAACAAGCTGGCATAGTAGCAATGATGTTGGAGCAAGAGCAGCCTAGTTCCCAGTAGTTCCACAGAAAGGATAGATAAGAAAAAGGGAGAAAATTGAGAACAATCCAAAGGCAGAAGGCTATTTCAAGGAGTTTCCTAAAGACCACAGCTCAAAGAGACAAACCATGAACCACCTGAGAAGCTGGGGATCGCATAAGGTAAATTCTGATAAGCAAGTTACATTGGGCGTTTTGGGGCCTTCTGGCCCAAAAATGTCAGCAGCTCTTAGCTCACAAAAAGGAGTCTATCACCATGTGGACACATTTTTCTAATGAGACCAAGGTGCTTCTTCCTCAGGGACTCTGACCAGAGAAATGTAAATACCCTGGTGAGTGAAGTTACAAATGTCTGGATGTGCCATGAGTAGAACTGGCAAAATCTCATTTATTCATTCATGAGTGACTATAAGAATTTGAGGTAATTCAAACTACGTTGAAGATAAGCAAAACTGAAAATTTTTTAACTACAGAAGAGAACAATCTCTATGCAGCACCTTAGGAGCGATGAATGACATGCACATAATGGTACACAAACCACAATCATTTTCCTCTGGCCAGCAGGACCTAAACAAAGTCTTACCTTTCCCTAAAAATCCTACACTGTATGAACATTGCATGAATCTAGGGGAAATTCTGGAAGAATAGCCACACTTTAAACCTTGTGCACTTTGAAGATCTGTTACAGTAAGTATGGGTTATTTTTATAATAAATTATAATATAGAAAAGTTTAATGTAAATATTTACACAATGATTTTTGAAAAAGATAGTTCTGCAAATAAAAAAAGATCATCAGGAAAGTGTATCTTCACCATAAAAGGCATGAACCTAGAAGAGTGACTCTACATTTATCCCAGACATTCAGACACCCTGGACATACCTTTAACTGTACAGAAAACAGCATTAGCTTGAAGAAGTGATAAGGCCTGATGTCTCGCTCTGGAGTCTTGAGACCTGAATTACTTTCAAATTGCTCACTGTAACTTTGCTAATTACTTTAGCTCACAAGCCTATAGTTTCTTGACAAGTAAAACAAAATAGCAACATTTGCCTGATAGGTTGTTGGGAGGATTATAGAAACTACCAGAAGCAAGACCTAATATTACTCCATGTTCCTCTCCCCTTTAAAAACATAAGAAACTTTAGAATGGTATTTCTACATTATTTTTAAAATACGCAGATGTATCAGGACTATACTTTTCCCATCTAAATGGAAAAAATAAAAAGACTTTGCTCATTTGTAGTCCTAAATATTCCCTGTGAGTTTTGTTTTAGCTGAGGCAGAAGTTTAAAAGTATGCAGAGGTTCTAATTCATCTCAGACTTGAGAGTATAACATCAAGCTTGATTTCTACAGCATTCTTATTCTTCCTGGATTAGTCTCCAAAAGAACATGACAAAAGACAAACAAAAGATTGTAATTGAGGTAATTCATGACATTCCATTTCATTTTCAGACTTTGCATTTTATGAGCAAGGATGGATTACAAGGCTTAGTGAGTGGGTTTGAAGAGAAGTCCTTTCATTTCTTTTCTCCATGAAGGCTTAAAGCATGAGAGCAGAAAGTACTTTGCAATCCTTTAAGGGTAACAGGGCATTTGGTGTAATGTTTAAAAGTAAGATTATTTCAACAGGCACCTATTTCTTCATACTGATCTTCCTATCCTTAACAAAGTCACACTTGAACCCAGGTACAGCCCAGGATAACCAGTCTTGAGTGTCTAATTTATGAAAATCACCAGTATTTACACCAACACCAAGAAAGAATAACACATAGTCTCTGACTTCAAGGTGAAGAGGTAGATACATAGGCAAATAATAAAAGGCATGAAATATATGCTCTCTGCAAGTAAAATAAAGAAAATCTTGGGTCAGGTAAAGATGAACAAAAGTTCAAATAGTTACTGAGAACTCATTATGTTTGAGAGAAGGAACGGAAGAAATAGAACAGTTGGAGATGACAAAGTTTTTCACTTGGCCTTCTGGACTTGGGGACAAACAAGACAAAGGCAAATTCAAGACAAGCCAGAAATGTCAAGTCACAGCAGTCCCATCCTTTTCTCCACAGGAGAAATCTCCCTTGAAGTACAGCTGCTTTGAGTGATGAAAGACATAACTATGGATATAAATGCATTAAATAATTAGAAATGGAAATTTGCTAGAAGATGTTTCATCAAACTGATGCCTCACTGACTTCTTTGGCAGCTACTTGTCTGAAAAAAAAATGCAATCCAGGGGCTAGAACAAACTTGGATATGTTCCTTGCTTGACTAGATCGATCCCATCAGTAATGCAACAATCCTTTGCTTATTTCAAAATAACACAGGGAAGAAGTTGAAAGATAGCCTCCAAGTATGTGTTAGAAGTTGTACTCTATTTTCTACTCCAACCTGCCCTGGTTTCATAATACTCAGTGCTGCTTTGGGCGAAATATGTCAGCAGTAACATTGGACAGACATGGGGCTTTATCTGTCAGTGGCTCCATAGATTGCGTGTGCTAAAATATGAGGTACAAACTCATGTCTCCCAGAAGCTTACAGTGAACTACTTGTGGCTGAACACTTACTGTGTTCAGGAAAACACTTCTGTTCATTTTGGGTTAAGCTCACATCTATTCACAGAAGTAACAACCACAGTAAAAACAAGGAGCAAGTCTGAGTACCATACCACTCTACAGATTTTCACATGAAAATCTTAAGGCCCAAACGATAAATTGACATTTTAGAAATACTAAATATTTCAAAATACTAATTAGTTTTACTTTATTTGATCATTTTCACTGAATTTTTCAGTCATTAAGTTGGAAAAAATTGCTTTCAAGATCTATAGCCAAATGCCACATAGTAGCATCCTCCCCAAAGAATTAATTTCTTTATCATAAGAACAGTTCAAAAACAGAACGCCAATAAACTGCACTATTACATGAAGGGACATCAAGATAAGGAGTAGCCCACAGAGTTGACAGTCCCCAGAGAGATAATTACTTGCAGAAGCCACAGTGGTTCTTTAGCTACTGAGCACCTGAGCCACTGTTCTTAAAAACTAAAATCCCCAAACAAATAGGACTCATTTGTCATTTGCATTGGACTTCCCACTGGTAAAACTAGATTACTCTGATGACAGTCCTAAGAATTGCACGATTCATCTAGAAAACCAATCTATCAACAAATACGCCTCCTACTGAGCAACAGAAATTGGGCAATCCAAAATATATGTTAAAAAAAATTGTCCCTGTCCTCAAGAAAATTTTCATATAGTTGCAACAAATCAAACTACAACAAGATTTCTAGCAGCAAGCTATGTGCCAGAGAGCACAGCAAAAGCATTTCAAATGAATGCTGACCTATCAAGTTCCCATATTCATGCTTTCATGTTCTTTTTTTGTTTGGCTCTTACCAAAGCAGAGCCTGAAACCCAGTCAAGGACACGTGTTCATTTGGGAAGATGTGTCATAAAGTGAAGTGGAAGAAGAAAGTGAGACAAAGACAGAGGACTAGCCAATGTGAGGCTGTGTTGTAAAGATCATAGTCCAATGAGGCTGCTTGCCAGTGAGTTCTCTAGAGAAGAGAGTGCCTTCCAGATTGTTCATCTGGTTGGCCAGACTTTGGAGTTACTTGTTGGGGTTGTCAGGAGGCATTAGCTCCCTTACACTTGCAGGCTGCTCTTGCTCACTGGCCAAGCTAACTCCAGTGGTATTTGAGAAGGTACTGAGATAGGAAGTGCAAGAAGGCTGCCTTGTGGTTAAAATGGGACACTGCCAGGTGAGGCTGAACTCCCAAGGGACTGTCACTTCCCATCACCCACAGCAGAAGTAGTTGAAGTGAGAGGTGAGTAGAAGAGAGGTAATAGAAGCGTCAAACTCAACTGCTACCCAGTCCTGTAAAATCATGAATACAGGATCTCAACTCTTCCACTTTCCCTCAGTCCTTTCTAGTCCAATTTTCTTTAAGCATTGAGCTACATTTTCTAGCCAACAAATTGATCAGCTTCTGAGGTTTTACACTTTAAAATTACTTTATGATGGAATGTATAACTTTAAAAATATTCAGTTGATAAAACTGATGACATGCTAGGCTTCCTCAGAGAAGTGAACCTGATGGGGATGGTGATTAAAACAACTACTAACGACTGAGGTAGTATGAATGGCCATAATAATTCTTTCAACTATTTGCCCATTTTACAGATGCATCTTCACTTCATTGAAGCATGAAGAAATTCAGTGACTTGTCCAAGATCATATACTGCTAAGTGGTGTGAACCCAGGCTACTTGACTTCAGAGCTAAAGGAGGGAAGGGTTTGCACTTTAGGCTAACTACACTAGGAAGGCATCAAGGGGAATCAAAGGGGAAAGGGAGTTGATCTGAACACACTGAACTTAACTGGGGTTTTCTGTGACTGGGAAAGGATGCAGCCAGCAAACTGTAGAAACAGCAAAAGCAGCTTAGAAGGCTAAAGCTTCAATCTCAGAGAAAGATGGTGGATTTTCAGAATAGGGTTGAGGCAAAGGCGTTAGGGACTATAGACTTAGGGTCTATTTTGGGAGGTAGAATTCATAGCACATTGTGATGCACTGGATGTAGAAAGTAGAATTACAAATAACTATGAGATATGAGGCTTAAGTGAAAAATACATGAGGTGGAGGGAAACTGGAAGAAAGTGGTTGGAAAGAGGCTGAGGAATGAAGAGTTCTCCTTTGAACACATAAAGTCTGAGGATCCATTAGACATGCAAATAGAGATGTAAAACAGGGGCTTACCATCTGTGTCTGCCTCAGGAAAGGTCAAGACTAGAGGGGAGAATTTGTGAGTCAGAACCAAGATGACCTACCTTCTGAACCACAGAGCTGGTGAGAATACCTAGGGAGAGCCTGTAGCCCCCTCTCCTCCCATTCATGGTACACAATCTTTTAGAAAGGGAACCAGCAAAAACATCCTTGAGATGATAAAAAGCCCCATCCTTACCTTCTCTTCAAAGCATCATTTGAAACAAGAGAATTAAGCACACATTTCCAACTTCCATACTCCAAGAACATTCAGAGAAATTTGACAAAAATACTCAAGAAAAAGCTGGGTATAGTGATACATACTTGTAATCACAGCTACTTGGAAGGTGGAGATAGGAAGATCATGGATCAAGGGCCAGCCCAGGCAAAGATTAGCAAGACCCCATCTCAAAAACAAGTTGGGTATAGTAGTTCACATCTGTGGTCCCAGTTACTCAGGAGGCAGAGTAGGAAGATCACAGTCTAAGGCTGGCTTGGGCAAAGTTAGCACAAAATCCTAACAAACTAAAAGCAAAAGTACGGGACACTGATTCAAGTGGTACAGCACTTGTCAAGCAAGCAGAGGCCCTGAATTCAATCCCCGTTACTACAAAAAAGACCAAGAGAGTGAATGCCTGTCATAGGAATGAATATTAAAGGAAATGAGTGATCTGAACTGACAGAAACCAAGAGAATACACTGACTTGTCCACAAGACTCAAGCACAATTAAGCAGGGAGTCATCTTTTATCCTTTCATTTTTAAAGGTCAAACCTAGGTTCCATGAAAATATCGCATTGTGCATTTTAATGAGATGTAATGTAATCGTGCATATGGTCAGATAAATCAGGAAAACAATGCTTGTAGGTAGATGAGTCAAAACTGAAAGTCGATGACAGATATCCCAAGGCAAACCCACAGTGACTTACGTAGCCTTTAGCAGGCATCAAGCCCGTTACCTCTCTTTGTGCCTCACATGCAGTTCCACAGTAACACAATGGCTCTTTACCTATGCATAATTAGTTAACAGCTGGAAATAAAACCATGTCTGTAGGGCACTACTGTGATAGTGCCCTTATGTCTGTCCATCCACACTGTTGCCTTTTTATGGCCATTTATAATGTGAGGACAGGAGACAAAGTCATGCCATTTGTCCATGTGAAGACTAAACCAGTGAGTGTGGTACCAGTGACCATTCATTGGAGTAATGCAGATAGCTCCTGCCATAGAATCCGTATGTGCTAGATGCTCAATGTGCAAAAGCCTTCTGTGATGCTCAGTTTTATGTGTCAATTTGGCTAGACTGTAGTCCATACTTCTTCAATCAAATTGTGACCTAGGCATCACTGTGAAAGTATCTTATAGATGTGTTCAACAAATCTGCCAACTTTAAATAAAAGCAAAGCTCCTTAATAATGTGGGTAGGTCTGACTCAAAGAGTTGAAAGGAATTAAAAGTACAGCTGAAGGGCTGAGGGCATGGCTCAAGTGGGAGTGCACCTGCCTAGCAAGTGTGAAGCCCTGATTTCAAACCCCAGGAAGAAGAAATTCTATGACGAAAGGGACCAGTGGCCAGGTCGGCCATACAGCCATACAGTCCAATTCCTTATCTCATACAAAAAGTTTTTCTATATGTAAACCTGTGTGTGTCCTACTATTCTCTGTTGGAAACCTGGCTGATACACCTTCCTTTTCCCATGAAGAAAGAAATCAAATTTATGTAACAGCTATATGGAAGGGAAGTAGAAAAACTTACTCCCCTCTCGCTTGGAAGGCAAAGGGCAGGTAACGGTAATATTACCTTCGTTAGTGACATGCTCCATACACGTGCCAAATCTCAATTTTAGTACCAGGTTCTTAAGGTCTTGTTTAATGGTGTGGCCAATGCCATTTCTGTTAAATCAGAGGCAAAAATAGAATGCTGATGCTGCTTTTAAGCTTTAGTTTTAATTCTGTGAGTTCAGTGCCTCCCTAGTAAGTGTGGAGCTTTCCCTGAAAAATGCCTGGGTAGAAGCAGCACATCCAGGGCTGCAAACCATAGAGGCAAGTTCAACTGAGTAATTCCTTCTACCCAGAGCAATAGTCAGCTAGCTCAGTTTTCCATCCGTCACCCCTCCTCACCTTTGTAAAATGAGGTCTATAGGTTATCATCCTTCCCAATGGGAAAGGCAGGCATGAGGACCACACCATTCTTCTGGATGTCCAGAGGATCAGGATAAGGGGGGAGGGTTATCCCCTCTCATGTTCCCATGTTTGTCTTTTCTAAAGCACCCAGTTAAAGAATATGTTTTCTAGGAAAGGAACAGTGAAGAGCATCTAAGTGACACCTCAGCTCTGCTTGGACCTTCAAATACCAAGAAGAGAATGTGGATGCAGTTGTGGGTCCCTTTCATCTTTCTTCTCACCTTTCATATGGAGAGTGGACGGTGGTTTTACCTTAAATGTGCAAACATTTTCATTTGTATACTCATTCACTCAAAAATATTTATGGAATTCTTTAGAAGAAACTAAAATAGATCAGACCAGATTTTAGACTCACTGATTGGAAGAGAAGCTAGGTACATATATTACTATAATATGAGATGGCATAATATAAACAAATAAAAATTCTACAGCAGTTTAGACACAGTTTGACATTGTAAGGTGATGGAATGAAGAGGAGGAAAATGGAAAAGGTATGACATGACATTTTAAGGGTTTTATCCCTGGGAAACTGCCATCAAACAAAGGTCTTCTTGCTATTTATATATTTAGTTGGCACTAGAAAAGTAATTAATCAGAACACAAGTTTGATATTGTCTATAGGGAAATCACCAACGAACAGGGCTGTGACACAATTTGTACAGTGATTTGTGTCACTTTGCATTTTGCTGTTGTGATCTGGCTGACAAACTTAGATGACAAAATAATAATGTTTGCCTTAAAGAACTGTATCTATAGAGAGACAGGGCAAGAGACCAAGCAGGTCCTGACCCGGCAAATGCTAATAAGCCTCATGTAATTCAAACTTAGTATGCTGGCTCCAAATTAATATAGACTTCCGCATAGTTCACAAGTGACAGGTTTTATGATAGATAGAGTACTTCAGTAAAAATGCCATTAAATATATGTGACGCCTAGAACAGATGGCATTTATAATAGATATTCCTGATAACTGATCACCATTTAGCATTCTTTGGTCCAGGCTCTTATCAAGGTTTCACAAAATGAGCAAGATCTTAATTTCCCCAGCAGTCTGTTTAACAGCTGTTTCTCATATCCTAAAAAAATCAGCCATTTATCAAAGCTGTTTTGGGAAAGGTAAAATCAAATATGAATCTTCTTTATGTTGAACCATACTTAACAAATTTCCCAACCTATTTATTTTAAAATCCTACCTTTCTGATGTTATGAAAGAGCTGTGTGCCATACACACATCACCCTCTCCTCATGTCAGCCATGGACTGTTTAGCTTTCCTTTCCAAAAAAGGACTGTTCAGTCCTTTGTGGAGGCATAAGGCTCAAGAAAGCAGTGGGAATCAGAAAGTTAACAGGATGAAGATAATAAAGAGGAAGACCTCAAAAAGAACCATCCATAAACATTTTGTATAGAAAATGATAAATTAAATCTTGACTGAAACACAGGTCCTCAAGATAAAGCAAGTCAGTCTGAGAATGAAGACATGGAAATCATAGAACAGACAGAAGTCAAAGTCAAGGGTTGATGATTTTAAAAAAGTGAGCAAATTACAATTATTTAGCATGGTTCAGAGATTTTGCTTGTTCTGATCTGCACCAAGCACAGATATTTTCAAGCGTTAACCAAAATAATGTATATTCTAAAATGAAAACTGTGTTGACAGTCAACCAGTCAGCAATACAAGATGTCTTGTCACAACTTGTTGGAGCACATTTTCTACCAACCAAAAAAACAAATAACTGTATTAGATTAAGAAATCACACACAAGTCTTCTGCAAAGCTTATACCCTAAGGTTAAAAAAAGAACTCTAAAATGAAGAAAAATACCAAAAACATGAACAAAGGGACTTAAACACCATCTGCAATTTGATTTATAAAGACTAGCAACTAACTCACAATTTATATATTCTACAAGGAATAATTCTGATAAATCAAGTTTACTTTAACAAAGCTCAAGTCAGTAAAACAGACACCTGCTATAAAGGACCCCAGTCTGCTGGCTTGTGTTTCACTTTACCTGCACCCCACTAAATGCTCTTCACTGACTAACTCAGCACCTGACACAGGCTCCTACACAAGACACAATGAGAGCAGTAGACAGTCCTGGGATTTAACGCCAGGGTACTATTAACCAGCTCTATGAACCAAGATAAATTACATGATCTCTGTTTGCTGAAAAATGAAGATATGATGGGCTTTTTATGTCAACTTGGGTAACTAGGTAAGAAGGAGGGAGAGCCATTCAAATACTAATGTAGGTGTTGCTGTAAGATTTTGCAAATGTAATTAAAGTCCCTAATCATGTTGACTGTAAGCTAGAGACATCATCCTGGGTGGGTCTGACCTAATCAAGTGAGCACTTAAAGGCCTTAAAGGGAGATGGGCTCTTCCTGGCCAATGAGACCTCAAATAGCATGTAGGTCCACAGTCCCTTCCTGACTACCTATGGGGAACATCATTGGCTCACACCCAGGGGTCCCACACTATCTTCACTTCCTAACTGCATATCCTATGGATATGGACTTACTTCCTTAGCGCCATATTCAGGCAAGCCAGTTCCTTGTAAATAAAGCTCTTACTGTCATCACCTATTGGCTTTGTTCCCTTGGTGAGCCCCAAATGATACAGGGGACAGTTAATGTACTTCATAGACTGGCTATGAGGAGTAACTGTGATCATTCATAAAACTTAGAGCAGTGCTTCTCAAACTACTGTGAGCACAAACCACGGGGTGCAGATTTTGAGGTGGTAGGTTTGGGGTGCAGCTGAGAGTCTGGATTTCTAATAAGCTCTCGGGTGATGCCAACATCACTGGCCAGTGGGCCAGTTTGATTAGCAAGAGCCATCCTAGAACACAACACGCACTAGATCAATGCTAGTTTCTTTCCCCACTCTACCTCTTTACTCTGGCAATCTTCAGGTTTCTGTTGTTTTTCACATTTCAATTAGTTCATTAGAAATTTATAATGCACTGAACACCTTCTAGAGCTCTGGTGGCTATGATGTTAAAACACACACACACACACACACACACACACAAAGAAAGTAAAAACAGAAAAAATCAATATCAAAAAGCAAATACTAAATAAAGCCTTTGTACACACCATGTGTCCAGGACTAAGGCCGATCCATAGAACCTGTGCTTCTTATAATCCAGTTGGTAGGAGAAACACTTTACCACCAAAGACAAGAGATCATTTGACAGTCAAGGCAAGGTCATTATATATCAGGTGGGACACAGAACACAATCAGATGCTAACAGAGAAGCAAGGTGAGCACATTCCTGACAGGTGGCTGTAGATAGGCCACCTATCTGCAGGTGTGGTAGGATTTCTAGGGAGGTAAAACAACACCCGTGCAGACACTCACACACCCCATGATACCTCACCTGTGACTTCATATTCTCTGACAGTTCAGTTGTTATGGCTTAAGGCTTTATTTTCTTGGGACGGAAATTCTTCCCTAGAGACATGATCTTCAGAAACCAGGATGCTTGTTTCCATGTCCACAGCCATCATTTACCACTGCTCTCATCAGCCCATGAAACTGCACTACTGAAGAAGCAAATGACCTGCCTATACCAATGCCAGAATGCAAATCCACAACTGGCTTGACCCCTCTACAGCTCTGCACACTCTTGACCCATCTCAACCTTGGTGATCTGTGATGTCACTCTCTCCTGGCTCTGCTCCTCTGTCTCTAGCTGCTCCTTCTTCCTTCTTTTCTAGCACTTCAGCTGTGACCCTCTCTCAGACACTTTCTGCGTTCCCCCGTCGCCACCTGTTCCCAAGCCTTTAAGTGCTCCTGGGGATTTCTAAGTTGCCTTCATGATGGGCTGCAGACCCATATGTCTCTGCTTTCTGGGCATCCTAACCTAGATGTTCTTAAGTATCTCAGACTCAGAGTGACTCCAGTCAAACTCACTGTCACTCTCCCCAGGCCCACTTTACTTCTGCATTCTGCTTTGCTGAATGGCATGATCCACTCAGGGAAGAAGGCTGGAAGCCTACAAGCCACCACTGCTCATCTTCCGGGCTACTTCTTACTCATTTTCCAAGACACAGATGTTGCCTTTCCCAGGATCCATTCCTAAATTACCTTCTGCTGGGTACAGTCCCCTCTCCACATGCTCTCTGCATTTCCATGGGAGCACAAATCCCACAAGAAACAATGGCAACATAGTCATTCCTGTCATACATTCTCACAGCAACTCCAGCTTTTGCTTTACAGCATTTCTTATAAATATAATTCTACGGTCTTTGTGCAATTATCAAATGTCCGTCTCCCCCACTAGACTGAAGTTCTTACAACATTAGGGACCATCTATCTTGCTCAATGTGCCTAGTTCCTGACAAACTGCATACACTGAATCAGGTGTTAAGTAAATGAATGTTTACCTGTGTCTCCTCCACTAAACTAAGAACCCCTTAGAAGGAGGAACTAACTTATTTCTATAGCTCTACTAACTCCTACTAAGAGCTTGATAAATGCTGATTCGTTGAATAAGTTAATATAAATGCAGTGATATCACCAGTAGTCATCATACACCAGAGTGTTTGTTAATGAAATCTTTTCAGCTGCATCTATCCATGGATTCCACTGATGGCCAGAGCATCCTAGCACAGGCCACCTAACTCCCTGTGCCTCCCTGGGATGGTCACTATTTACAGAGCCTGTCAGCGATGACAGCTATGTCCATTTGTCTCACAGTGGCTGCCAGTTAGGCACCTTAAATGCCTGGAAACATACAATAGTTGTCTCTTACTACCATCAGGCTTTATTCCACCTTCAGCTAAAAGTAAATTTCCTGAGATGAGTTATTTGAACTAAATGAGTATCTGGAATCTCTGCTTTATTTACTTTCTTTGGATTTCTGTACACACAACACGCTCAAAGTTTATAGAGATGTCATCTGTTAAATATATTTTTCTAGAGCAAGAAAAAGAATGGCTTTTCAAAGCTCTACATTAGAGTTTTCTGCAACTCAGATTTTTAATGAAACGCTTCCTGCTCATTCAGGGGAATTCCACTTTCTTTCATCCAAAGCCTGAGGAGATTGTGAGCAATGTCTCAGCATAACTAAACTCCCTACCTGCTGGCACCTGATATTAAAAGGAAGAGGCCACCACAGGTGCTTCTCTGTGGAGAGCCAGACATCAGGAGAAGCCCCTAAGGCTGAACGAATGGGAGGAATGCAAATACTCAGAAGAGGCTTGACTGATGCTATACTTCGAGACAGAGTAGCTGTATTTTCCCAACTTTGTTCTCTTTTCTGAGTCTAAGCTACAATTGCAAGAGGTTTTCCTTTGCTGTGTCCTTAACTGGAGCACCAGAATAAGCATTTAAAAAAAACACTTCCCCACTCTCAATATTTCTATATACTTTCCAGATAGATGATTGGCCCTATCTGGTACATGGAAATAGTGATGTGCTGAAAAGCATCCCAAAGGTCAAACTGGGGCTTATTCCAGAGGGGGCTATGCAGTAAAGACCATCTCCTCAAACATTTGTGCATTGGTAATGGTTATGGGATGAAAACCAACTTTTATCGAGTGTCTACTCTGTTCATGTGCATGTACTCCACATGAAACATCTTACTGAAGTCCTGAAATAATCCATGGATTCCTTTTTTGTAGGTTGAACAATGTCCCCTAAAATTCATGTGTGGCTGGCACCTGAAAATGTGAGCACATTTGGAAAGAGGGCCTTTATTATACAGTCACATTAAGAGGAAGTCATATTGGATTAGGATAGGCCCTAAATCCAATTTGGTGTTTTCATGTGAAAAGAAAAGGACAAAGAAACACAGAGAGAATACAGTCATGTGAAAACAGAGGGAGAGATTGAAGTCATGCTGTTGGGCTGGTAGAGTAGCTCAAGTAGTAGAGCACCTGCCTAGTGAGAGTAAGGCCCTGAGTTCAAACCCCAAAACCACCAAAAACTAAAATAAATAAATGAATAAACAAAGTCATGCTGCCATGAGCCAAGGAATGCCACGAACTGCCAGGGGCTGGAAAATTCCCAGGATTCTCCCTGGGAATCACCAGCGGGCACGTGGTCCTGCCAACACCTTGATTTCCGACTTCTGGCTTCCAGAACTGACTGTTTTTTTTAAGCCACTCGGTTTGTGGAAATTTTTACAGCAGCACAACCAATACAAATTGTAAGAGGCAGGGGTCATTCTTGTCATTGTACTGATGCAGAAACTGAGAAACAGTGATGCTGACAGCTTCCTCATAGGAGCCAATAGATCCGACATCTATTTTATAGGGTCAATGGCTAAAAGGTGGAAGCTCAAAGGAAGAGGGTGTAAAGGATGGAGAGAAGCTATGTTCCTCAGTCTTTCTGACCAGCACCAGGAGTTACAGGCTCTGGAAGCGTGATCTCAGGTATAGCTGGCAGACCCTCCTTCATCTAGGGCCACTCCTGACACACGCAGCCTGGCACACGCAGCCCCCCAAGTGGTGAGTCAGGGCCCAGAACTGACCTCACCTAGGGACAGTTGTTCATTCTGCTTTAATTAAATCAGAGGAACATTTAACAATGAAACTAAACAAGTACAACAAGAAAATGCGAGACACAGACCAGAGCGCCCACCCACTGTCTTAGTGGCTCTTGGCTTGCCCACGGCCATCAGTTCCTCTGTGGGGCAGGGCAGTGTTTAGTTCTTACTTTTATAAATGTTAAAGTATTTCAAACATAGAATATTTTTAAATGTTTGGATACATTTAGTTCTGTTTCTCAACTTTATTTTAAATCATGTTTCCTCTTTGGATGAATAAAAAAATTCTCCCAACTCTGTCTCTCCCTCCAACCTTTAGGGTTCTAACCTACCCTCACCACGGAGGCATGTAATCCCCTCCTTGACCATTGCTGAAACCAACATAATAAATGTTCTTCCCCCCCACCTTTTCAACATAATGCTAGCATAATGACACCAGCGTAATGAATGAGCCGACATTATGGTTCATCCAATAATGAATGTTGGGTCATTCCTTATATTGGTTTCAGCAAAGCATGACAAAGTTCCTCATGATGTCCTGATGGTGTGATGAGATGACTAGAGCTAAAAGCAGGCTGAATGATAATACTCATTGATGTGAGTTAACTGATTAGTTAGTCTCCATCTGGAAAAGGCTCTTAATTGGCACTAAGGGGCTCTTTCCTTGTTCTTCTCCTGCTTCACATTTTTGTCAATGACTTGAATGAACACCTAGAAGTATGTGAGTTAAACCTCTACTCAACACATTGCATTGTCTTGTACTACGTTGTTTATATTTCTCTCTTCCATATACAGTGAGCTTCAGAAGTGCACCCTCCTGGGATGTGGACCAAATGCCCTGGCTCAATAAATGGTTATACCATATGAGGACAAGTGGCAGACACTGGGAATGTTCAGCCTGGAAATGAGAAGAGATCAGGGAAAATGATTCTGTGTTCACATGGATGAAAGATAGTAAAATTTTTGTTTGCTTTTGCGTTTTAATTAGCACACATTAATTGCATGGGGGGGTTCCACAGTGACATTTCTATAGATGTGTACAGTATACTTGGAACAAGTTCACCCCCTCTATTATACTCCTTTAACTCCCCTTTTTGAACAGTATTTAGTAGGTTTCATCATGCTAGAATGGTGATAAAGTTTAGGTAGTTTGTGAGGGAAAAATCAGAATAATTCGAAAGAAACAATGAGTTGATTTCTATCTCCTGTAAGGAAGTTCTTTTCAATAGCTATGCCCAACAGCAAAGAGAATGAGTTGAATTGCTCATTCTCCACTACTGATTTCTGGAGCACTTTAGGGGGTTCTTCACTCTTAAAAAGAAAAAAAGGATCAGTTGTGGTGGTTCATACCTGTAATCCTAGCTATTCAGGAGGCAGAGATGGGTGGATAATAGTTGGAGGCCCATCTCAACAAATAAATTGGGTGTGGTGATGTGTTCCTGTAATCCCTGCTACAAGAGAGGCATAGGTAGGACGATCATGATCTGATGATAAACTGAAGATCCTACCCAAAAAATAACTGAAAGAAAAAGGGCTCAAATGGTAAAGTGCCCACCTAGCAAGTGCAAGATCCTGAATTTAAAACTTAATAGTGAAGAAAGGAAGGAAGGGAGAGAGGGAGAGAGAGGAAGGAAGGGAGAGAAGGAGGGAGGGAAGGAGGGAGAAGAAAGGAAGGGAGAAGAAAGAAAGAAATGAAGAGAGAGAGAAGGAGGGAGGGAGAAAGAAAGAAAGAAAAGGAAGGAAGGAAGGAAGGAAAGAAGGAAAGAAGGAAGGAAGGAAAGAAAGAAAAAGAAAAAAGAAAGAAAGTTAGTTCAGGAGTTCTAGACTTTGTTGTTTCCAGTCCTGTTTTCTTAAATTACCAACTTTTATAAATATCAGTACTACATGATGTAATGATATCTCTCATATAATAGAGAGATACCAGCCCATGGCTCACACCTGGAATCCCAGCTACTTGAGAGGCTGAGATTAGGAGGATCATGGTTTGTGGCCAGCCTGGGCAAAAATTCAGAAGACTCCATCTCAACCAACAGCTGGGCGTGGTGGTGTGCACCTGTCATCCAAGCTACTACAGGAAGCCTAAAATAAGAGGATTGTGGTCCAGGTCAGCATGGGCAAAAGCAAGACCCTATCTCCAAGATAACCAGAGCAAACTGGGCTGGAGGCCTGGCTCAAGCAGAGAGCTCCTGCCTGGCAAGTACAAATCCCTGAGTTCAAACCCCAGTACTGCCAAAAACAAAAATAGTGAGATGCCTGCAAAGAACTGCTTAATTTTGAAATAGGGTACAACTAAAGTGTTACTTTTCACATGGTTGGAGTCAATATAAAATTTCCCCTGAGAGCCAATGCAGCATTTGACATTCAATTCACTAGTGTCTGAGTTGCTGAGGTCTTAATCCTATTGATTTGGAAAATGACACTCACCAAGAGACAGCAAGCTAGTATCTTTTAGGGCATAGCTGTGCCGCAGGCTTGACAGCAGCATGGCCCACATCAGCAGGCTTCCAGGAGGATCTTGTGAAAGAGGAAGACTGGTAGATCAGAAGGAAGTACCAGTGAGGTTGTTTATTCTCGCCTTGCCATACTCCAAGACCTGGCTGGGTCTCTCTTCAGAGGTCACAACTCCTGAAAGGCAGCCCTCTCCACAAGCTGATTCTGCCTTCAGGTTCTGACAATTGCCCCTTCCCATGAAAGGTTAAGATTGGACTTGTGCAGTGGCTAGCCCTGGGGTGTGACACTATCCCTGTGATTTCCCTGCACAAAGCCCTGCCTTCAGAGTCCCTTTATTAAACTCTCCTCCAACTACGCCACTTAGGTGTGCAGTGTGTTTCCTGTTGGTACCCTGACACACACAGAACCCGTGAAGATTAACACACTGGACGGTGCATCCACATCCAGTGAAGGTAAAGCATTTTCCTCCTTGCCAGGGCACCCAGCTGGAGATGCACCACCCCGAGAGTCTGAGGGTCTCTCCAGCAGGGTGGTGTAACAATGGAAGGAACATTAGAGACATAGTCAATTCATTAGAAAATGGGTTTGGGTTTTTTTTTTTAAGAGCTGAGAGACAAAAGCCTTTTTAAAACATTCAAGGGAAAAACAGTTTTTATTCCGTCTGACGAGATTTGGACAAGAAGCTATGTGGTGTACAAAGAAGGACTGGTGATGGCATTATTTCCTGATATTAGAAATCAGGTCCATCTTTTTAAGATTGGACCACTTAAGCTTTAACTTTAAACCAGAAAGACCTGCTTTCCTAGTTCAATATGTCCAATACGCAATCTGCCATTTCTTCTTCCAGTCTAAAATTCCCTTGTGATAAGCAGCAAAGACTAGTGCGGCCTCCAGAAAGTCACTTCTGCAATACAGAAGTCAGGTAAGAGGAACAAAGCAGGAGAGGCATCCTCTCCCTCCTCCCCAGCCATCCCCTCCCTGTCCTTGCTCCTCCCTCTTCCTCTCCTTCTCTCTGCTAGAACCACGGAGCAAGAGTGTGGCCAACCTCAAGCCCAAGTCCTAACCCCACTAGACCATGACCTTAGAGGCATGTCCTTGGCCTCTCCTGCCTCAGTTTCTTCATCTGTAAGACAGATGATTGTTCCCGCCTTGAGAGGTTGTTGTGAAGATTAAGTGCGAGGGAACATTTAGCGGAGGTCTGGTACACAGTGTACAATGAAAGCTGATTATCATGAACAAATTTCTCAACGTGGTCCCCTTGAAGATTTTCAGAGCTCTAAATTACACACATAGTAAACTTGCCCACATGTGGATGCCACAGGAGGGAGTAGAACACGATGGGGTCCCAAGGAGGGAAAGCAGAACTCAAGCACAAAACAGTGAAAGGGAAGCAGTCCCCACCAGGGTGGAGACATGAGAGGGGAACATGTACAGAGCGCCTCACCTGTGGCAGGGACACAGGTCTGGACTTATTCGTGGGAAACAGGAGTATTCATATTAAAAAGGCCCAAAGGGAGGTCCTTCCCACCCTAACAAAAAACAGCCTCCAGCACAGGGAGCCAACTGCACAGTGCCAAGATGGGGCCGGTGGAGAGGAACCAGCTGCAGCATTTGCAGGAAGTACTGGGTAGCAAAGGCTGATTTCACATACTTCATCTTTCTGCCTAAACCAAGCCTGCTGAGATGCAATAATGAAAATCATCTCAGCCCATTACTGAATACAGCAACGCCTTTCTGCCTCAATAATACCTCAGTCTGTGCATGAATGTAATGCATTATTCCGATGCTACTGGGAGAAAATTCAGTGATTTACATTTAGGGTTTATGTTTTGTTTCTGAGTGAAAACATCCATCCAAACGACAATTCCT
This sequence comes from Castor canadensis, assembly GCF_047511655.1. Lineage (NCBI taxonomy): Eukaryota > Metazoa > Chordata > Mammalia > Rodentia > Castoridae > Castor > Castor canadensis. Next base: position 90,504,238 of record NC_133394.1, read on the forward strand.
ACACAGGTATACCCATTTCAGGCAAATGGCTGAAGATTTAGACTGTGTTCTCTTGTCTGAGACTTCTGACCTAATTCAGCTTTCCATCTTACCAGATCTAAAAGAGCCTGGTTAAAGATTTATAATCCTGTCATCTTATCCCCAAGACAAATTATAATCCAGGCTACTTTATTTAATGCAGGAAGACGACCAGAACTAGTAAACCAAACACGTGGCATATCCGAATAGTTAAGACAACTAGTAGGCTCAGCATTTTGAGACAGCTGCGTGAATATGCCCCTTCTGTCTTTTCCCTCCTTTCCTTACTGGTCTTATCCAAGACAGATAGCCACTCCGGAACACAAAGGATCCTGTGGAGTGGGGGAGGTTTGGGTCTTTGCTTATAGACATCACTGACAGGAAGTGTTACTTTCCTGGATGCTGCCTCCTCATTATCTTCTGCTCAGACACATACTCTTGCATATGCAAATGAGAGTAAAGTCTTCATTAAGCACGTTCCATAGCCACACCAAGTATGGAAGAGAGGCGTTGACACAGGCATATTTGCTAGGCCCTAAATTAACAATAAGGTATTTTATGTGACGTAAGTGGACAGTGATTTCTTGTAGCTGAGAACATGAGCCAACACATTTCCAAGATGAAGCAGTGAACACAAAAAAATCCAATTTACAGAGAACTCCTGGGAAACACAAGGTTTTCTCAGAGAGGCTAAGCACTGGAGATTGGTCCTAAAAATAAAAGAAGCTGCTATTCTGATCTCCCAGATGCTGTTGTGTGTTCAGTGAAACACAGGGAACACCAGAGACACTGAGGGACATGGTAATCAAGAGTCAGTCCCATAGCACCCAGCCACACCATCTGTACCATGAGGTTGAATATACACAGCTACCACCGATGACAAACATTAGTAAGAATTATTGAGCACAATGATAATAACAGTATAATACAAATAGAAATGTTTTTATTGTTTCAGCCAGCCTGTCATTTTTGTCCACAGTGGCTCTCCAAAACAATGCTTTAAATAAGAGCACTTTTGCCATAGTTTCTCAGTAAGAAATGAAAATGACTTTGGAAAATCTAACAGTTCTTCCTATTAGGATTTACTAGTTCTCATCACTAATCAGCAAACACAGTCCCAGCTTTTACACACCTTATATAAAGACATGGGTTAAGAATGACTGAGAATAAGTTAAATACAACTAGAGTAAAAATATCCCTGCTGCACTCAGAAGGCTGAGGGTGGAGACTCAGTAGTATGAGGCCAGCCTGGGCAGCATAGTGAATTTGAGTCTAGTCAGTGTTACATAGTAAGATCCTATCTCATAGATAACTAAATAATTACAATAGATATTTTGCTTTTCAGCTTTAATTCCAAGATGCCTCCTGTGTTAAAACACATGATACCTCTTGGTATCATGATATCATATCTTGGGTGGAAATGCAGGAGAGGGGCTGTCCCAATAATTATGAGAAACAAAGAGCCTGCAAGAGCAGGGGCCCTGGCAGTAGACTGGACCCCACCGCCACTCTGTGAGGTAACAAGGCTTCTCTAGAGAGGAATGGTTTTGTGGTCATGGTGCCCTATGGAGGGGACCACAGACAGTCTCAGGTTAGGTGCCCACATCTGAAGGGTGGAACAGAGGCAAGGGGCCCAAGAATGGGCATGCAGCTATCTCGTGGCAACTAGTTATGACTCAAGACAGAAATCAGCCACCTCCTTGAAGGCCTGTAAAGATCTGACACTGTGTAAGACCTCAAGTGTGACACAACCCTGGGAGACACATTAGAAAAACTAAAGATATATTGTTCTGCTCATCTGACAAAATGGAGAGTAAAAGTTAGAAAGTGCACTGAGTTAACAGGACACCAAGTCAGTATTTCTAGCACACCTGAGATGGGGACCAAAACTCACTTGTCTTCTACATCACTTTTCACAATGCACTTCTCTTTGTTGGGTGTCATGGATAAAATATACTGCCAACACAGAGACCTCAAGGACATTTTATTTATCATATGTTCACCTCTCAATTCAATCTAAAATAATGACACTTTGCGGAAAAGTACAGTTTTAAAATATAAAGGAGCCCCGAAAGAGCTCTTCAACCAAAAACTCCACAAAAGAATTCTCAATGGAGTAATGTTCTTCAGGCTAATAAAATAAATGGAAAGAGGAGAGTTTTTGAATAGTGATTAAAAAATATAATAAGCTTAGTATTATCTCAACAATAATGCTAAAGAAAGAAAACTAAATTTCTCCCTTCATTTTAAAAAGTTTTATTTTTTATGTTGGCTGTTCAATGTCAGAATGGAGTGAGACAATCCATCTTTGGATCCTAATACTTATATTTTAACAATTTTTCATTCTCAAAATTCAGCTTATCTACCAAGATTGAAAACTAGCTAAATCCAAATTTTCAAGGTGTTTTATACCTCATATAACTGTTTAGCAGTTATATCTAGTTGAGAAAAAAAAATTACCAATCAATTAACCAGAAATCTCAAAAGTTATATTGTTTTCATAATCAAATTTTTGTTTAAACAAGAACACTGTTGATATCAGAGCTTACTGAAAATGTTCCTAAAATGTATTTGCTGTACATTTTTCTCTACTTTCATAAATAACATATGCTACTTATAGCAACTTTTCTTGGATGATTCTATTTAATGAATAACTGTGTGTAGGACTTTCACTGTTGTCAATGCGTAAGGCAGGCCATGACATCTGCAACTAACGACAAGAATGCAATCTGCAACTGGCCCAATGCAATGGTGCAGATGAGGACACTGCAGAAGACACAGCGAGGGAGGAGATACAGTGTGATGGTGGTGGGGAGGAGGGATGGAGGGCAGAGGTGAGCACCTGCATGATATTTCGGTAAGTTGAGGCCCATTGTAAGTGCTTGCGACATGTAAGATGGAATGAGGTGTTAATGAGGTTTGGGCAGGTAAAGAGGGAGGAAGGCTATTTTTGATTTAGGAAACGACATGAGAAAAAGAAAGGACACAAGAAAGCATAGAGAATGTGTAGATACAACTAGAAAGATAGGGTTGGGACTGCGTCATTATAGAGGTCTTAAAGAACCGCTATGATATTCACACACACAGCTAATCAAGTGTTTTGTGGGGTTGTGCAGCTACAAATAAAACGCTTCAGGAGGCGGTACACAAGGAGGTGTGTAGTGACACTGGAGCCGGGTGCAATTTCTCGATGTGGCAATTACCAGCTCTGTGGCCTTGGGTAAATTACTTAACCTCCCTGGAAGGAGTGGGCAGGACAGCAGAAAAGACATGGACTTGTGATATGTAGGAAATTTCCTTTTAGATTAGTAAAAGATTGTTCACCAGCAGTGAGGGCTCAGCTAAGGTTAGAGTTCACGGCTTTCAAGATCCCAGGAGAGCAGAAAGAGCACCAGACAGATTGGAGCTACCCACAGGGAGATTTCTGATCCCTAACATAGCAGGCTCACTGTGAACTTGAACTTAGCTAAGGAGGACACACAGACAGGAAAGACCACTCTATCACTTGAGCCACATCCCCAACTCTTTTTGCTTTAGTTATTAAAATGAAACAGAGAGCAAAAGAGGCTGAGTCAGTAGAAGCTAAAAGGAAGAAAAAGCAATTTCTCTGAAAGAGGGAGGGAGCTGAACTGCATGATTAATTCAAACACTCAGCAATTTCACCCCAGGATGCAGGGTGGCCATGGAGTGGGGCCACCAGTGGAGTGAGGCTAAAGCCACCAGGACAGAGTCAGAGGTACCCATTCTAACCTTTTGTCTCACCTCTCTGAACATCAATTGTCACTATTACAGTCCAATAGATGGAAATAACAGTGGAGTGTTCTGAATGCATTCTGATCTCATGACAGTTCCCAAAAGTTATAATCTTTGGTGAAATCCCCAGAATGGATTTTTTCCCTTCTTCTTCTGCTTCATTTATTCAACAAGTAATTACCATGCAAAGCACTGCACAGTCTGGGAGAGCAGCACAGATCTCATCCAAGGCTTAGACACTTAAGAGACTTACAACCTATTGGAGGGGATATGAAAATAATTAGCCATTTTACAAGAGCTAATTAACAAGACAACAGGTGATGTTAAAAGGCAAATGAAATGAAGTGACAAATAAATGATAGGTGCTTACAGAGGAGAAATATCACTGCTGACTGTCATCCCTTCCTGCCATCATTTCATCTGGTCATTTAGCAAGATTCATTGAGCACCAACTGTATGCCAGCAGAATGATGACTTAAACAGATGCAGAGTCAGGGGAAAGAGATAGTAAACAAACATACAAATAAGTGTTTCAATGTAAATCATGCTAAGTGCTAGGAAGGTAAAGAATGGGACATTTTACAGAGTAATGGGGACCCAACTTCGCAAAGCTCAGAATGACTTCTTTTTTGGCAGTACTGGGGTTTGAACTCAGTGCTCAGCAGACGCTCTACCACTTGAGCGCCCACAACCCTTTTTGCTTTAGCTTTGTCTTCTTTTGTTTTTTTAATAGGGTCTGGCTTTTTGCTTGGGCTGGCCAGGACTTTGATCCTCCTATTTGTGCTTCCCACATAGCTGGGGTGACAGATTTGCACCACTGTGCCCAGCCATTGGTTGAGAAGGGATCTTGCTAACTTTTGGCCCAGGCTGGCCTCAAACCATGATCCTCCAGATCTCAGCCTCCTGAATAGCTAGGATTAACAGGTTTGAGTCCTATGCCCAGCCTTGAGATGACATTTTAAAACACCGTAAGAAAGCACATGGCCGTGTGGTCATCCTTATCCAATACGTGACTGAATTCACTGAAACCTCAATAAATCCACACATTTGATGGTTCCACAGCTGCATCATCTGCTGCTTTCATCCTGATGCTTCTGACATAGAGCTCCATGACTGTGGCTCAGAAATGGTAATCAACTGGCTTTGAAACTGGAAATTTCCTCTCATAAAATGTCTTCATGTATGCAAGTTCCTTTGTGGCAGACAGACAAGATACATAAAGCCAAGAAACATTAAAAAGAAGAAGAGGAGGAAGGAGGAAGAACATGCAATATTTTGTCATGTTCTGTTAACAAATCACATATTATGTGCAAGCCTTTACCAAGTGTACATATTAGCTTTAATCCTCAAAATGAGTTTTGCTTAAATCAACATCACCATCCCATCTCCATTTTAAGGATAAGTAAACTGAGGCAGAGAAAAGTTAAGTAACTTCTCAGAGCTAGGGGATGGCAGCAGCAGAACATAAAGCTAGATCTGTGCAACTGCCTCTCACGTTCTTCCCACCAAGCCACACTGGCACCTCAGCTGGGGTCCACACTTAATGCTTTTAGTCATGAAAGTCATCCTGTGACAGAGAAAAAAAATTAATGCTAAAATTAAAATTATTATTAAACTGAAAAATAGGGCAATGAAATAGCAATAGGACTGGCCTTTCCAAAAATATCTTTGTTAGCATTTTTCCAGCATTCCCTCCAATCGAAGGACTAATCTCAGTGAATAATAACAACAATAATTAAACATAATAATAGCTAGAATTTAATGGGCAGCTCCTATGCATGAGACATTGAGATCTTGATGCTCATCCATTGCCCTATTTGATCCTTGCAACAACTTGGTGAGATGTACATTACTCTCTCCACCTGAGAAGTGGCACCCAAGCTGAGGAAATAAGTAACCTGACCAGGGTTACACTTGGTAAGTGGCAATGTCCAAATTCAAACTTCATTACCTCACACCGCCAGTGCCACCCTTGCACCAGTCCGTAAACTCATGAACCATAACTAGCTTTGTTGCAGAGAAAGACAGAACCAAACAAAACAAAAGCCAACAGTAGCAGGGACAGGAGATCCCGTCAAGGAAACTGGAAGTCATAACTCCTCACTTAATGCCTGACCTCAGGAGCATTGTTGGGGCAAAAAATGATGATTGAAAAAAATTACTTAACTCAGTCCCAAAGGCTCAGGCCAATGGTACTAGAGGAACAAAAGGGCAGCCTGCAGTTACAATTCCTCCTTGTCATTGCTGTTGAACTGTCAAAACCCTTCCTGTAGTACTTGCAGCAGACTGACCTGGATCACAATTTACATCTAAATTTCCCAGTGAGGAGCTGCCAACTTTTGTAAACTGACACAGCCGGCTCCTTCTTTTATTCTGTCTTGTCAGACATCATGCACACAAAAGTACCTTCATAGAATCTAACCACGTGCAGAATTAGCCAGACACAATGGCCCCAGGGAGAGAGGATTTCCAAGAATATTTTAGCACCTACCTAGCCTCCTCATCAAAGGGCTGGCTCAGAAGCCAAAGGTATTCAGCAAGCAACCAATGGGAGTTCCAGAATCTCCTCCCAGCCACCTTCCCTTGTAGAGAAAAATGATCATAGGTGAAGGAAAAAAGTAGGACAGCAGTCACAATATTTCAAGGAAAACTAAAATTATCTCCACCGGAAAACCAATATGTGTAAGTCTCAGATGAAGGGTCTGACACTGAGAAAATGGGTAAATATAGTGGATAGCAATCAAAATGACATTTCCCACACTCTGACTGAGCTTACATAAGAAAAAGAAAATGTGAAGTTTTCAATTAGATTATATTCATCAAACCATTCTGTGAATAGTCCAAAAAAGAAAAGCAAGAAAACTATCTAAAAATATTTCTGATCCTCTCTGGGAAGCCCAGCCTTCTTTAGGAAGTGACGGAGGGAAAGGAACCATGAGACTCAGTCATCTCGGTGGGCACTGCAGGACAAAGTTCACAAACTACATAGGGCATTACTGTGTGTTTGTCCATCAAAAACCAGTGATGGAGCCCTGAGCATGGACAAGGCTTAGTCAGCATTGGACATTCCAAAAAAGTTAAAGACTCCTAAAAGTCAGCTTGGTAAAATAGCACATTCAACAGTTGCCGGTCCTCCCTTTATTGCTTACATAAAATTAAGGAGCATTGCTTCAACAAAATCCTGACACACCTAGAACATCAGATGGCACTGGAAAAATGCAGTGTGGCATTCCCACAAGTACCAAGTACACATGCCGACCTGAGTGCATGAGCTGAAAGCACATGGCTTGAAGGTATCAAATGCCCACCAAGATCTGCAAGATCTACAATGGTTGTAAATGGTATTAACTTGTTATCTAAGCTTGGCATGGTGGTTAGCAGCCCAGGCTCAGATTGCCTGACTTCAAAGCCCAGCTGAGTCACTTCCTAGTTATATGAACTTGGGTACATTACTTACAACTGTGCCTCAGTTTCCTTATCTTGTCAAATGAGGAAATGGCACCCAACACATGAGTTTCAAAACATTCAAAGAAGTTATTATACCTAAGGGCTGGACTTTGAGCTTACCACATGGGAAATGCCAGTTGAGGCTACCTATATCAATTATTATCAGTCCTAGCACTACAGCCCTCTATAGTAGGGCTGCCTAACGCACCCTGGATTGCCCATCCACCTCAGAGCTACTACAAAACAAAAATTTCTTTCTTGGTAGTACTGGGGTTTGAATCCAGGGCTTCATGCTTGCCAGACAGGGCTTCATGCTTGCACTCTACTACTTGAGCCATGCTTTCAGCTCTTTTTGCTCTGGTTATTTTGGAGATGGGGGTCTTGTTTTTTGTCCAGGATGGCCTGGACCTTTACCCTCCTATTTTACTCTTCCTGCTGTCACTGGGATGACAGGCACACTCCACCATGCCCAGCTTTTTTCTGCTGAGATGGTTCTTTTTTTGCCCAAGCTGGCCTAGAACCTCAAGTCTCCTGATCTCAGCCTTCTGTGTAGCTGGGATGACAGGCACATGCTACCATGCTATTGGTTGAGATGGGATCTCATGAATTTTTGCCCAGGCTGACATAGAACCACAATCCTCCTGATCTTAGCCTCCCAAGTAGCTAGGATTACAGGTATGAGCCACAGGCACTCAGTCAAAATATAATTTTCTATCTTGTATGAGCCACTGAATATTGGGGTCTCTAATGATATGTTAATGTAGCTCATACCCCAAAAAGGCTAACTATACTGCATAACTCTCACCTGTTTTATGTATCTGTTTATCCTAACAGCTATGAACTTCCTGCAGCAGGAATATCAGCACTGAGTTCAGTCTTTGGTACATGGGAGTGAGTAAGTTTTGAGTGCAGCTCTGTGTGGCTGTGGACAGAGAGGAAAATTGAGAAAAGTCTATGCTTTCCAGCTTCAATTTTCTAAGCAAACATATTATTTGTTGTATTAGTTAACCTATTTGGGGCACAGACCCACTATGGAAGGGGTTGAACACAACAGGATTCATGTCTCAGTTAGTAACACAGAGCAGATGGGCACCGCTCCAGGCAGTCATTTAAAAACACAGGGGGACCATAGCTCTTCCAACATCAGCCTATGGCCTCCAAAGTCACCCCAGGTGTGGTCAACCCATCAGCCAGAAAAGGGAAGAACATGGAAGAACAGGTAGTAGAGATTTTATGGGACAAGCTTGGAAGCAGTCCACATTTCTTACTCACCTCCCAGTAGATGGAACTCAGAGAACATGTCTAGCTACAAGGAAGGCTAGGAGCCAGAGCCAGGGGAAATGTAGGATGGTAAGCAACTGGCAACCTTTGCTGGTGGGTGAAAATTATCCTGTCAGCTTTCATCAAAGGAACCCCTACCAAAAACTATTTGTTGACTCTTGAGAAAATAAAACGTTATTGTGAGAATAGTTTTTCTTTACCAAAAGTCAATAGTCAAGATATAACTTCTTCCTTTATCAGGAAACACATAAGTTTGGAGATGAATTATTCACCAGCAAACTGTGTATCTCCTGCGCTTAATTAAAATAACTTTTGCCCTCTTTCTGTATATTAATACTAGAAGCTAAGCTGGCTGAGTAGCTCAAGTACAGCACCTGCCTAGCAAGCGTGAGGCCTTGAGTTCAAACTCAGTACCTTCAAAAACAAGTGAAAAAAAAATTAGAGGTGATCAATATTAGAGTCTGATTAGTCTAGACCCACCCACTGACCCCTCCCCTCCATGTTTCAAGACTTAGTGACAATACCAGCCCACAGTGGCCTCTTAACTTCTCCTATCCTGAGGCTCTTACAAATCTCCAGCTACCTCCCCCCAAGATGGTAGTGAAATGCTCTCCATTTTTTTTGTTTTTTTTTCTTTTTCTTTTATTATTCATATGTGCATACAAGGCTTGGTTCATTTCTCCCCCCTGCCCTCACCCCCTCCCTTACCACACACTCCGCCCCATCCCTCTCCACCCCCCAATACCCAGCAGAAACTATTTTGCCCTTATTTCTAATTTTGTTGTAGAGAGAGTATAAGCCATAATAGGAAGGAACAAGGGTTTTTGCTGGTTGAGATAAGAATAGCTATACAGGGCATTGATTCACATTGATTTCTTGTGCGTGGGTGTTACCTTCTAGGTTAATTCTTTTTGATCTAACCTTTTCTCTAGTTCCTGGTCCCCTTTTCCTATTGGCCTCAGTTGCTTTTAAGGTATCTGCTTTAGTTCCTCTGTGTTAAGGGCAACACATGCTAGCTAGTTTTTTAGGTGGCTTACCTATCCTCACCCCTTCCTTGTGTGCTCTCGCTTTTATCATGTGCTCATAGTCCAATCCCCTTGTTGTGTTTGCCCGTGATCTAATGTCCACATATGAGGGAGAACATACGATTTTTGGTCTTTTGGGCCAGGCTAACCTCACTCAGAATGATGTTCTCCAATTCCATCCATTTACCAGCGAATGATAACATTTCGTTCTTCTTCATGGCTGCATAAAATTCCATTGTGTATAGATACCACATTTTCTTAATCCATTCATCAGTGGTGGGGCATCTTGGCTGTTTCCATAACTTGGCTATTGTGAATAGTGCCGCAATAAGCATGGGTGTGCAGGTGCCTCTGGAGTAACCTATGCCACAGTCTTTTGGGTATATCCCCAAGAGTGGTATTGCTGGATCAAATGGTAGATCGATGTCTAGCTTTTTAAGTAATGCTCTCCATTTTGCAGTAGCCCTATTTCCTTAACCCACATTGCCAGTTCCTCAAGGATATCAGTTATTTTTTTTATTATTTCTCTGGAAAGTGGAAGTAGTTTAATATACCACAAAGCATCTTCAATACAGTCAATGATTATTTTTCTTTTTTTGTATTTCTTTCAGTGACAAAATAGAGTGGTAAGTATACTAAGTAGATTACTTAGGTTTAAGGAAAAGTCAAAGGTCAAAAGCGCCTACAGTAAATTCATGGCAACATGGGCCGTAACTCTGCACCCCTCCCTTCTTCCATGCCTTTACTAGGATGCCTAGGAGTCTGTTTCTGCATCATTTGAGTCTGAACTGGTCTTAAGACTTGCTTCAGCCACGGAAAATGGTGGATTGGCAAACTTCAGAAGCCCCCAATACATCTGCTCACTCTGGGGACACATGCCTCAGCCATGGGTGGGCAGCAGATAAGGAGAAGTACATGAAGTCACCATCTTGCTGTCCAGTCAGTAGCCAGACATCTGCTAGAAGTGGGTCAGGCCACGTAGAGGAGCCAGTGCCCAGCCAACCTGCTGGTGGACCTCAAAGCAGGGAAAGTGAGCTAGTCAACATCGGGCAGGCCTGGCCATGTCAGCAGGACGGCCTACATGACCCCCTGAGGCCTCCTGAGGAATAATCCTGACTGCTGTTAGACACTGGTGTTTGGGAGTGATCTGCCATACAAAAATAACTAATACTGAGCTATAACTAGCATTTAATTTGCAGATAAACAAACAGAAGGCTTGAAAAGTAACATGATAAAACCAGAAACTAAAAAAACTAGGATTAGAAAACAGGCTTTCTAATTTAGAAGTTTGATGTGTTCTCCTCTGAGTCATTTTATATCACCTGCAAGACCTTTGGGGTTTCTCAAGTCAGCTTAACACAAGGGTGCAGTAAAGCTGGCCAACGAAGAACACCGAAGGCAGGAAGGTTAGGTTGTTTTTGTAAAATAAGACAGTTTAAAATATATGGCAGGCCGAATATGGTGGCACATGTCTGTAAACCTGGCAGAAATCAGGTGGATTGTGGTTCAAGGCTAGACCAGGCAAAAAGTGAGATTCCATCTCAACAAGCCAGGCATGGTAGCTAGCACCTGTCATCTCAACTATACACAAGGCATAGGTAGGAAGACTGTGGTCTGAAAATAGCCCAGGGCAAAAAACTTAACACCCTATCCCCAAATAACAAAAGCCAAAAAAGAGCTGTGCATATGGTTGAAATGGAAGAGCACCTGCTTAGAAAGTATGAGGCCCTGAATTTAAACCCTAGTACTGCAAAATAAATAAATAAATATACTGCAAACCACACACTGCTATAAAAAGGACAGATGTTCCACAAAATATATCAGAGACAATGATAAAGTTAAAACTTCTCCATTTTCACAGGAAGATCATTGATCAGGTTTATCATAGCTTAGCCCAGAAAACTCTAATTTTTTATCTGGACATTAACCAGTCTTTTGTTTTTAAAAAAAAAAAAGAATAAAAAGAAAAGAAAGGAGATTCCAACAAGATTAATGCTCATTAATTTCAGAGCATCAAGAGACTTACTCTAAAATTTGTCCTTTTAATTTGTATTCTGACTGAAAGGACTGAAGGCTGGAAGGGCAGAAACCATGACTTTTTTTCATCACCGGCTTCCCACACCCTAGATCTGCACCTGAATGAATGACTATATGGCTGAACCCTAAGATGATCTTCAGGACAACTGTAGGAATAGATAGAAGAAGATAGAAGAGTTATTTTTTGTTTGTTTGTTTTGTTTTGTTTTGAGGGAGGGAGTGTTTGGTTTTGTTTTGAGGTTTGTTGTATGTTTGTTTGTGTTTTCAGTACTGGAGATTAAACCCAGAGCCTCCGAGTGCTCTACCACTTGAGCTATATACCCCAACCCTTTTGTTTTTGAGACAGTCTCCCTAACTTTACTCAGGCTAGCCTTGAACTAGAGATTCTCCTGTCTCTATCTCCCAAGTAGCTGAGATTGCAGAAGTGAGCCACCACTCCCAGCTAGGAAGAGAGAAGTTTTGAGAAAGAAGTTAGAATGGCTCTTAGGTAGATGAGGGCAGAAAATAAGATGCTACTTTTTCATGAAAAGGAGGATGAAAAGAATGAGGAAACTATTGAAAAGCAATTTTAAAAGGAAAATGGTATTAACTGTGGTGTGCCTATGTTTAAATACACTGCATTAAAACACTCATCACATTAAAAATAGTTTTTAAATAGCCTTAGCTTTTATGTTCCTTCTGTGGGAAGACTGTTCTCCAGAAATAATTTACAATCTTAGGTAAGATTTTTTTTCCCTTTAGAACAATTTTAGTATTTCGCATAAGTACTAAACTTACATCGGCATTTTATGAAATCATAAACTTTCTAAATTTCTTCATATATTTTTCATAGCATTTTGTAAAATTTAGAAAAGGATTAATTTTATTAATTGATCATAAATGCAGTTTTCGTCATATATTTCTTAATCTATACCATTTCAAATTTTATTGCTGCAAAGCATTATGGGTGGAAACACACCACTTTAAAAAATATCCCTTTTCTAGAATTCTCCAAACTGAAAGGATGTAAAATGCACTGGTAAGAGTGACTTTACAGACAAATTCGGCATGTTCTAATATTGTAAACAAAGTGTGTAAGCCACTCATATCCTTCATATGAAGACTAAAAACAAAACAATTAAACATAATAACTAAATTAATACATTAAGAGTTAGGTGATACAAAATGAGACACCAAAAGTTCCAACATGGGGAGGAATGGGGTGCAAATGCAGAACTTGTAATTAGTAATCTCTCTATCCTCTCTCTCTCTCTTTCTCTCTCATTTCTGTTCTTAGCTTTACAACCAATATCTCTTTATAATAAAAACTCTAAACTAAGTAAAGAAGGACCATACCTCAACACACTAAAAGCCATCTGTAGCAAGCCCACAACCAATCATACTGAATAGGGAAAAGCTAAAATTTCTCCAAGATCTGGAGCAGAACAAGGATGCCTACTTTTACCACTTTATTCGACAAAGAACAGGAAATTGGTTGCCAGAGCAACCAGAAAAGAGAAAGAAGTAAAGGGTGTCCAAATTAGAAAAGAGAAATGTCAAGTTGTTACTGTTTCAATGCTTTCTATGATCTTATATAGAGAAAACCCTACAAAATCCACAAAACCCAGTAGACCTAGGAAACAAAGTTAGCAAAGTGGCAGGATACAAAATCAACACAGAAATCAGCAGTGTTTCCATATACCAACAGTTATCTAAAAAAGAAATCAAAAAAGCAATCTGATTTATAATTTATAATAGCTATAAAAATAAAATATCTAGGAATAAGTTGAACTGAATAGGTGAAAGATCTCTACAATGATAACTATAAAAGAAACTGAAAAAGACACACACAAAAAATGGAAAGATATCCCTTGTTCATGGATAGGAAAATTCACGATTGTTAAAGTGTACATGCTACCAAAGCAATCTACAGATTTAATTGTGATCCTTATCAAAATACCAATTACAGAATGTTGTATATTATTTTTTTGCCAGTAGGGTTTAAACTCCAGGCCTCATGCTTGTTAAGCAGGTGCTCTACCACCTGAGCCACTCCTCCAGCCCCCAAAACACAACATTCTTAACAGAACCAGAAAAACCAAATCCTAAAATTCATGTGGAAACACACACACACACACCTTGACTAAAAAGAAGAGCAGGTAGTATGATACAAACTGACCTTAAAATGTACTACAAATCTATAGTAATCAAAAGAACATGGTATTGGTATCACCTCAGTCCAGTAAGAATAGCTATTATCAAAAGGACAAAAGCAACAAGTGCTGGTAAGGATGTGGTAAAAAGCAGACCCTTGGATACTGTTGCTAGGGATGTACATTAGGATAGCCATTATGGGAAACAGTATGAAGTCCCTCAAAAACGTAATATATATCCCACTGCTGGTTATAATGCCAAGGAAATGAAATCAGTATGTCAAAGAGACATCTGTACTCCCATGTTCATTGCAGCACTAGTCACAATATTTAAGAAATAGAAACAAAGTATATACATTCATATACACACATACAATGGAATACTATTCAGCCATTAAAAAAGATGATATCCTGCCATTTTCAACAACATGAATGGAACTGAAGGTCATTATGTCAAGTGAAATAAACCAGGACCAGAAAGACAAATGCCACATAAGCTCATGCCTATGTGAAATCTAAATCATTTGTTCTCATGGACACTGAAAGTGGAATAGCGGTTACCACAGGCTGGGTAGAATAGGGGAAAGGAGAGACGGGAATAGGTTGGTCAGAAGTTATAGTTAGATAAGAGAAATCATTTCTGGTGCTTTATCACACTATAGATAATTATAATGTATTATATATTTTTAAAAAAGCTAGTAGATATGATTTTGAATGTTTTCATCACAAAAAAATATTTGAAGACACAGATATACTACTGTGATTGGAACATTTCACAATGTATACATGCACTGAAACATCTCATGGTACCCACAAACTTGTGTAAATCTTATGTATCAATTAAAAAATCAATATAAGAAAAATTTTCACGTAACAATACCCTTTCTATACCGGTTGAAGCATCACAGGCACCCCACTCTCTCCAACCCACACTGAGATGCTCCTTCCTGCCCCATTGGGCCCCATTTCCACCTAATACTAAGCTATGTGCCCCTCAGGGTCCCACCACAGTTCATTTGACTTCATGCTTGTCCTCAGGGTCTCTGACTTGTCTCTCTAGCTTTCTGTGCCTAGTGCAGGAACCTGACTCCTGTTCCAGCCAGATGGCCAAAGTAATCTCCACCACCCAGGTGGAGGCATGGAAAGTTGGACAAGCAGGCCAAGAACCTCTTCCTGCTGCCATTTTTGGCAGATGTCACCATGCACAACTTCTTTCATGTCCCTGCCCCAGATAGAAGAAAATGAATTAGACCTCCTCACATTGCTCAGGTTGGGGGAAAGAAGAAAACCTCTCCTAATAGTTCAAGTGCAAAGGAAAAGCAAAATATTATTTTTGCCAATATTGGAGCTGTGGGGGAAGTCATACGTGTAGGAAAAAATCATGGCCTCAGTATGGATTACAAAGGCTTGTGGATTAGGATGGAATCCTAACTTTTGTTTAACTAATTTAAAATATTATTCCCTTTGTGGGGTAAGACAGAAGCTTGCATTCTGAGTACCAAACAACTTTTTTAAAAAGCCCACAAGTTAGAAAGAAACCATAAGTTATGCCCTTGGCTAATAAAACCATGATAAATATCACCTACTCTTAGAATAATTAGGTAACTCAATTAATTGGTCCCAGGAATATGTGAAATCTTTGACCCTAAAATCTAATTAAAACAGGTTTTTTTAGTAGTGAGAAATATTGCAAAGGAAAGAAAGAGAAAACTTTTAAAGAACAACAATTTAATGAAGGCTTAGGTCTGCAGCCAGCACAAATAAATTTACTCATAAAAAGATAAATAAAAATGGAATGAGAAAACCTGGAATAAAATGTTTTTATAAGAGAGTAGCAATATCCCAAACAGCCTCCATTCAAAAGGGCAATGTTATTACTGTCTTTTCTATTATTGGAGATTTAAGTGTGTTTTTCTAGAGACACACAGTCCATGACATGGTGACAACTGTGTGTCTGTCATGCGCCTGTTGCTTGTCTGATGCCAGACGTGAATTTCTCAGGCCTGCAGGCCCCGTCCTGGGGTAGATTACAGGGAGGGAAAAAGCCCCTGCCACCAACCGCTCTCTTCCAGCTAGCAACAGAACACTCGGGATGCTGCTCTGAACATCCCTTTTCTAGACAGCTCATGTCACTGTTTTCCCCAACTCAGGATGGTTTACACAACTCAGCAGGGCACTGTCACCTTCTCTTCAGGAAAAACAGCTCCTTACTTCAGAATGAAGTCGCTCCTGAGAGACTCTTGAGCCTTCTAGCCTGGAAAGAAATAACTTGGCTTTCCACGTGATCAGATAAGAGCAAAACATTCACTTAACAGGGAGAGACAGAAATGAAATAAATGTAACAACAATGGCAACAGCAGCCAGACACAATTTGCAAGATTTCCCACACTGGAAAGCCCTCAGCTGAGACAGATTTGTGTTTTTGCAGTCACTTAAAAGGACATTTGCCTCCACTGTAACCCACCACACTCTATCTGCATTTACAACAGGGAGCTACTGCTTTCGGCTTCCTCCAAAGGACAGAGGTTGCTCAGCAAGGTGGGCTCCCTGCAGTACAAGAAAACAGCACATCCCAATCCCAGAAACAGTTCCTGTGCTGCCATCTCTGTCTCTTCCCACTTAAAACCACATTTTCCAGAAGAATGAACAGCAAGGTGGGAGAACACAGCTATAACCTTCAGTGGAAGCGCATCCTCCCTGCCTTGGTGTTATACACCACGTGTACTGGTTCAGAAACAGCTTTCTGTGGATTCCTTTCAGGCATAAGAGTAAAATCTGTTCTTCTTTCCTCCAGCAGCAAGTCAAAGTCAACATCAGGAAAAAGAATGTTAAAAAAAAAATCAGATTTCTGTCTGAACAGATTAGTATTTTGCTTATCTTTTGGCCACAAATTTATACTTATGTTTTTCTATATTTGATTACCAAGACTTAGAAAATGCACGGAATTGGGAACTAGAAAGTGGATTACTAAATTCACCTTCATCAAACTTATTTAGGGAAGGTGAACTCTTCATAGCAGCTCTCTGATAATAACCTTAATTATCACTGCAAAATTTCTACCTTGATTTATGCTACAAGATAGGTGGCAAAGAGAATTTTCGTCATTCTACAGAGGATGGTTGAAGGTATAGGGTGAAATTTTAGGGATCAGGACTCACTTTCTAGGGCAGTCCTGCAACCTGGCTGCAGACGGGTGAGGCAGACATGTTCAACCTACATCCCATGGTGCACCAAGATTTTAGCCAATTAAATTAAAGCCAGGGCTGAGGGTGTAGCTCAATGGTAGAGTACTTGCGCATTGGGTTCTATCCTAGCACTGCAAAAAGACCAACTTTTAAAAAAAATTTGTAATAAAGTAAATGAGATAACATTTTAGACTCTTTGGAAACTGGCCTGTCTGGATCATTCCATTCAATCAGAAGTGCTTTCAAGGTCAGCACTACAATGAACTTTGATGATCCAAGGTGGCTTGTCTGTGGCAGTCAGTATTGGTAGTGGTGATACTGGAGTTTGAACTCAGGGTTGCACATTTGCAAGGCAGGCATTCTACCACTTGTACCATACCCCATCCCTTTTTGCTATGGTTATTCTGGGTTTTGGTTTTCTCGTGTGTGTGTGTGTGTGTGTGTGTGTGTGTGTGGTTATTCTTGAGATAGGCTCTTACATTTATACCCAGGCCAGCCTGGAACATGAGTTTCCAGCCCCACTGCAGCTGGGATGTAAGGCACATACCACCACAGCCAGCCTTTTTTTTTTTCTGTTGAGTCAAGGGTCTCACAAATGTTTTGCCCAAGCTGGCCTAGAACCATGATCCTTCTGATCTAGCCTCCCTCCTGCAAAGCTGGAATTACAGGCATATGCCAGTGTGTCCAGCTATTGGTTGAGATGGGAGTCTAGTGAACTTTTTGCCTGGGGTTGGCCTTGAACTGCAATCCTCCCCATCTGAGCCTCCCCAGTAGCTAGGATTACAGATGTGAGCCACCATACCCAGCCCAAACTTAAGAAATCTTAATCAAGAGTCCATATTCTATGAGTAAAACAGTACTAGACACATCCCAGCTGACCTTACCAATATAACTTATGGATTAGAGATCTGGAAAGATAAAAGCTCATTAAAATTTTTAAATGTTTAATTAAAATAATATTTTTTCTGCTTTTTATAAAACATCCCTATTTTTAGATCTTTAAATGATTTAGACTTGCATATGGGCAACCAAAAAAAAACATTGAAGTACCTCAGAAATGGGACCTTATAAAAATTTCCAATTTAAGGAACTATATTCTTTATTGTTTTATGTTATAATATGCAGAATGTAGCAATGTATAACAGTAACAGTACCAGGATCTATAATTCTGTCTACCTTTGACTTAGTGATTAATTAGAAACAGTGAACTCCCAGGCCTACACAAAGAAGACAACATTGCAGAGGCAACAGAAAACATTCCATCGAGTGAGCAAAACTGCTGAGCACATCCTGATGACTTTCCCCAAGTCTTCCAACTATTCAAGAGAAGCCGGAAAGTCAGATTTTTCTGGGAAATCACCATTTTTGTTATGCTGACAATAGATCCCATTGTTTTTAAACACTATGAAGACCAAAAGAAATGTGTCTGCAGGCTGCATTTGACATATTTGACCTGCAGTCATGTACTGGTGACCCATGGAGCTATTGTATACTAAGAGAAATACTGAAACATGTTTCTTTTTCATGTTCTGTTATGTAGATATTACTTAGGCTTTTTTCATCTATCCTTGTCCTCCTCATTAAAAATTTAGTCAGGGGTAAATTAAAAACCATAAAATCGCTAATCACAAGCAGGATAAATAAGTGTCAATTGCCACATTGATTAATAATAATAGATACTCATGCAGAGGTGTGGGATGGGATCAATAAAATCAGCTGCAGATTACGTACAATCCCTCTCCCATGAGGGAAACATGCTAAATGATTACGAATGAGACAATAATATTATAATAGAATAATCAAGAAATGAGTTCTTAGGCTTTTTTTTGGTTTTTGGAGGATTTTTTGGATGGGACTGGGGTTTGAACCCAGAGCTTCACACTTGCTAGGCAGAAGCCGTATCAACTGAGCCACTCTGCCAGCCCCTAAGTTATTTTTAAAGGTAAATCATACCAAACTTTTAAAATATTACCCATTACAGCAAGGCTATAAAGTTGTGACCCACGTGGTCCAGGACAAAGTCACATCTGCAACCCAAACAAGGACTTTCATTTTCTCCAGATTCTCCCACAGTCCTTTAACAGATCCCCCAGCAACACAAGAGCCCTTTCTTATGTTATTCTCACTCAAACAGTGTGCACTTCAGGGGCCCCGCATGTCCTGCTCCGAAACAGTCTCGTTTACGCATACCATCCCACTTTGGTCCATACCATCTCACCTTTCCTGGGGCCCGTCCCTCAGTCTGTACTTCCGCCGCTCATCCTTCAGACCCCATCCGTCAAGCTCCCCTCCAGTGCAGCACCAAAGGGAGTTAGTTATGCATATTCGAACTGGACAGCCTTTCTCCCAAGAATTTGGCGTTGAGTTTTTGTACTTTCTTCCTTCAGGGAATGGGGAACCAGAGAATCAATATGCACCCAGTGTTGCCCCACCACACAAGCATCAAATGTGTGTGACACTCGGCACAGCTGTGCTGTGACATGATTGAGAAGGCTACTCTAGATGTCACAGGCTCCTGCTGCTGCCTCATGAAGGACTAAACTGTCGTGACAACGTGTAACAACTCCAATCCTGTTTGTACTCTTCACCCCTGTGGATGCCCAAGGTCAAAGTACAGAGGTCATAATTCTAACACCACATCAGCAGGACAGCCATTCTGTGGTGAGCAATTGAAAGGCTGCCGCAGTGACGGCATAGTTAAGTGGACAAGCTCAGCCCCCTCTGGTAAAGGAGACCTTATGAGGTTCAATAAACTGCATGAAAACTTCGCTTTGCTATGAAGAACTAACATCAAAAGAACGCAAGTGCCATTTGTCTCGGGCATGTTTATTACAGCAAGCCTAAAACACAGCATGCAATATAATTTCAAGGTGAAAAGGAAATATTTTGCTTGCTGATTACTCCGTAGTCAAGGGAATTAAATTCATTGACTGCTTCCTGAGCACCATAGCTGGTGATCACTCTTTTCAGTCAGCAGAGCTTAAAGGAGAAATGCCACAAAGCAATTGGGGCAAAGACAGTGGCTGCGAAGGCCGCCTACGAGGGGCTGCTGGGACTTGGAGTCAGGCGAGGGAGCACGCAGACATCCCAACTCTGGGCATCAGCAGCTGAGGGACAACGTGCTGGGAAGGAGATGGACATCACACTTAAGTCTTCCACATCATCCCCTGAAACTGACCTGTGGGACAGTCCCTGTAGTGGCTATGATGGGAAAACAGTGGAGCTGAAAACACATTTGTTCCAGATCCCAAAAGTGATGGTTAGACAGTTTTCACTAATGGTATAACATTTAGAATCAGTGGATTCAATTCAATCATCCAAAAGGCCTCCATGAAACAGAGGTCATTTTTTAGACTGCTGGAGCTACCCGGGGACAGTGAGTGTCTCATTTAGGTAATAGAAAAAAAAATTGCTTCTTTGGGGACTCGTGCACACAAGTCAAATTCAAGTGCTCACAACAATTTTAAAAAATAGCCCTTGTTAACTGTTTGGGCATCACTGTGTGCTCTGGTCAGGAGAACTGGCTCTATTACAAAAGAGATATTCACAAGACTGAGCAAGTAGAATCCAGGATGGCAGTTTATATATTCCTGATGAATATCTGATGGAGTTTAAGTCACCACGATAGATCTTGTCAAAGAGATAAACAATGCAGTAAGAAAATATGAGGACCTTCTTCTTAATTTCCTTCTTTTACTGGTTGATGTACTATCTATACAAGAATGAATATAGAATTTTTAAACCTATTGAAATCTACCATAAGGTAGAAAGGAGGAAAATAGAGGGGATGAACCAATTCGGGTTATAATACATGTATACATGGAAATGTCACAAGGAAGCTCCCTGTATGGCTATCGTAAACAAACGAAAATGTCATCTTATTTTTCTTTTACAAAATCTCACAATAGGAGGGTGGAACAGGTCCTGTCCTGGGTAGGGGAGGGAGGTAGTTCCAGTCAGACGGGGGAGGATGTAGAGAAAAGATATAGGAGAGTGAATGCAGTGCAAATATAAATACACAGTTATGTAAATGGAAAAGAGACTTGTTGAAACTATTCCAGGAATGGGGGAAGAGGAATAAAGGAGAATGAAGGAGGGATGAATTCAATTATGATATATTTAATATATTGTAAGAACTCTTGTAAATGCAACAATATTCCCCTGCCCAGCACAACAATGAAAGAAAAAAAATATGAGAACCTTTTGTGTTCTTTTCAGATGTGGACATAAAAAAGTTTTGTAAATGGCTTTCATGGGCTAAGCTCACAAAAGCAGGCTTGAGAAATCTTTCATAAACTTCTATAGTTTTTCAATTTAGTCCCAACCTAAAAAAAAAAAGAAAAAGAAAAGTCCTGCAGTTCTGTTCTCTAGATGCTGTCAATGTCAATAGACAACTATTTGAAACCAAGTTTTGACAGAGATTCCAAGAATTCAGAAACAGCCGAAGGCACAGGAACCCACACACTCTATTTTAGAATGGGCCGGCCAGCGACAAGCATAATGGACACAAAGGGAGAGGTTGCCACATGAAAGAATTACGTTGTTCACTGGGTTTTGTGTAGTTTTTGTTAACTCTAGCTGCTTGGCAACTCTCCTAGATCACAGCTTTGGGAAAGCAATATATCTCCCTGATGCAAAATGAGCTCACAGAGATCCCATTGATGGCCCAGTCACTCGCTCTGAGCAAGTCCAGGGGTTTCACCCTCATGAGAAACTCAAGCAAATTGACTTCCTGTACAGAGAAAAGGGACAGGTGGAAATTGGGGAAAGCAAGCCAGGTGTTTGCTCAGAGGTAAAAGCAACCACAGTCCAAGAAGGACAACATTTCATCCTGACCACTGGAAGCCTGGTGTTTGACTTGCATAATTAAGTTTTCTTCCTCTGGCTTGCTCTTCACGGGGGATTATAAATAAACTCATAAAATGCCACATGTTTCTATATCTGAAAAGGCAGGTGACTGTATCATCCGTTAACTTGAAGAAAAGGCCACAGCAGAAATCATCGCTTTGAGAAATAGCTTTGCTTTCTAGCTACGATCTCTCCCCCCCTCTTTCTCACTTCATTACCAATTACACTATTTACTTTATTCTTGGCCACAAGCTCAGAGTAAAATTAGATCAGTTTAATTTTCTCATTATTCAGTTTGTTTTAAAATAATAATCTTTTTTTTTTTTTTACATTAAGCACATGACAAACAAGTTTTTGTTCAGATTATACTAATCCAGTTTAGACTCAAGCAGTCCTACACAGAGGTTCTTAACCAAGGGCACAGGCTCTCAGCCAGCCACAGAGTACGCACTGAGAACCTTCTAGAAGTCAGGCTCTGTCCTAGGTTCTAAGGATGCACAGGTATCATGTCCCCAAGTTCTTCATAGTTTAAAGCACCTACCAAACTCAATGTTTTGTTATCTGTGTGAAGAAAACAGAGAAGTGCTGTGAATAATCAAAACAATCTCAGACCTCATCCAAACATAAGGCAAATTAGAGCCGCTCAGGCTACACCACTACCTCCCTTCCTCACTGGACCAGGAAAATGGTAGGAGGAAGCACATAGATGACAGATTGGAGGAGACCCAGAACCAAAGTCAGTCTGTGCTGGATATTCCACGGGAGTACATCTAATCTCACATTTAAATACACAGCTCAGTGTATGGAACTGCGTGTAGGAGCTCCCAGAAAATGCTTCTTTGTTTGCCTTTAATTACCCATCTGCTAAGAGTTCCACTTTGCTTGGATTTGCTTTTTTTCACTCTCCAGAGATTAAAAATGGATTTTCTTAGTTTTGTGTGCTTTTTAAATAATAACAAGAAGCATGCTTTAAAATGGTGATGAGAGTAATTACATGAGTATAATTAACATGAGCTAAAAAAATTTAGTACCTTTTATCTTCCCAATGTCAAATGAAATTTCTTTGGAATTTGTAAGGTATAGAATACAATACTGAAGAACAGGTACCAGAGCCGGGCACCATTGGCTCCTGCCTGAAATCCTGGCTACTTGAGAGGCAGAGATCAGGAGGATCAAGGTCTGAGGCCAGCCTGGGCAAACAGTTTGCTAGACTGTACTTTGAAAATACTCAACATAAAAAAGGTCTGGTAGAATGGCTCAAATGGTAGAGTTCCTGCCTGGCAAGCATGAGGCTCTGAGTTCAAACCCCAGTGCCATCAAAAAAAAACATCAAAAGAGGTAGATGTTGATAGCATTTAAAACTGACTGATATGTGCATGAAAGTTCCTTACAATGTCATATTTTTTCCTTCTGAAACCTTTGATAAAATCTCATAATTAAGAAAAAATACTTTAAGTGGATTTAGACAAAGAGACCAGGCAAGTTACTTAAATCCACTAAGCCACAATTTTCTTTTCTTTCTACACATAACGCAAAGGAGACTGGCAGAGACTGGGTGACATATTATCAGTGTTTCCGTGAAATGCAACTCAAGATACCAACTCCAGCAGTGCACAGGGTCACTTTTGAATAGAAAAGACATATAATGTAGCATTTTATGTTAGCTGCACACATATTTATATAATCTTACAGCCTCAGGAACTAAGGATAAGAAAAAACCCATAAACTAGAAGTATCTACGAAGAAGGTGAACCCCAGTGACTAATCAGCAATAGAAATTTTATTAGGATATAAAAACTTTTACTCAACAGAAGACTCTGAAAATTTTTCAGAGATTTCTACAGCGTTTGGTCTGGTTGCACAAGAAAGTTCCTGAAATCAACTTTGGTTAAATAACACTGGCTAAATGCTGCAAAAGAAAGTTAGCTTATATGACCTGTCTCACGATACCCAAAAGGTCAAAGACATTCTGAAGAATGCAGTGTGGGAGACGCTCTCAGTTTGCTCTGCTCCACTTTCTGTTATTTTAGAAATTAATAACACCTCCTCCTATCAGCTGAGGAGGAGGACAGCCTTATAAAATACGCAGTCAGTCTTTAACACTCTGAGAGTGCTAAGTGTTCTAAATATATTTCTGGAGTTTTGTGGAGCAATGAGAGGAAAGAGCCATCTATTTTCCATTTCACAAAGTGCTGTGACAAACAATGCTGCATCTGTCAAAAGAGAATTTAAGGGATCAGACAGAAGGCGATATAATTTGGTTTGCTAACAAGCTGAAATCTGGTTAGTTTCAGAGGGTGAACATAATTCAGTTCAATTCCACAAAAGCGTACAAACCCCACTACATTGTGGCACTATTCTGGATCTCAGAGAGTCCAAGAAGAATGTGCTCCCATGGACCTGTTTACCTGGGGATCACAGTCTAATAGATATTGACACTGGACAGCCACAGTGCAGCGGAAGGGTGGGGAAGACTGGAATTAAGGCTAGAATGCTATCAGAAGGTCTTGTGCCATAAATAAAACCCTCCAGGGATTTGACCACTTAAAGTTAGATTGGAAAGGTTATTGTAGCCTCAACGTGGACCAGCTAGCAGGTGGCATGGATAGGGCAGGAACACAAATGTCAAGCTACAGCAGCAATCCAGGCCAGCCATAGTAAAAGTGAAGTTTGTGGCAAGTCATTGAGGGTGGAAGGGAAGGGAGAGCTCTGTGCTATATTAGGTAGTAAAGTGAGCAGGCCTGTAGGGCTCATGGAACATGACTACAAATAGTGAGGCCAATTTCCTGGAGGAGAGCTCATCAATTTATACTCATATTATATACCACCGAGAACCAGACTTAACTTCCACCAAAGGAGAAAATTATTTAGTCCCATTGGGCACCAGTGGCTCTCACCTATAATCTCAGCTACTTGGGAGGCTGCAATCCAGAGGATCGTGAGTCAAGGCTAGACCAGGCAAAAAAACTTCACGAGACCTCATGTCAACAGAACAAAAAGGTAGATGAGGTAGCACATGCCTGTCATCCCAGCTATGGCAGGAAGCATAAAATAGGAGGACCGCAGCCAGGCCAGCCTGAGCAAAAAGTGAGACTCTATCTCCAGAATAACCACAGAAAAAGGGCCAGAGGTCTGGCAGAATGACTCAAGTGATAGAGCACCTAACTAGCAAGTGTGAGTCTCTGAGTTCAAACCCCAGGACCACCAAAAAAAAACCAAACCATCTATTCCCACTGGTCCTTGAGCATACAGTAAGGTCTCCATGAATGTCTGTGGAATAATCAAAGAATTCTGCAGCGTGGAGTCCATCATCATCAATTCTTTATTGGCTCTGAGCCACTCGTGATCATCAGCAAACAGTTATAAAAGGTTTATTATTTACAAAACAACTAGTCTACAAGACACAAGGCACCCATGCAAAGACTGCAAGAAACAGGCTTTTTCTTGAATTCAAGATGCTGGTCTACAGTTGGTGGAAATCCATGCACATAACTGAAAGCACAATTCCTTCTAAATTAAAAGGTACACGATTTAAAACTGATAAGCACTTAATTCTCCCCAGGAGCCTGGAGTAAGCAACCCGAAGCCCTTCACAAAGGCATGCAGCAAGAAACGCCACTTGACACTCACACTCTGTTGCCTGAGCCAGCCATAGCCCACCTGCACCTCAGTCCTTCTTGCAAACAGGACAAAATTGCCTTTATATGCACCCAGCCTTCCCAGAAACCAGGAAAAGTGTTCCAAACACACATGGAAAGACACTAATTCACATTTATACACAGATTTTGACCTTTTTTTTTTTTTTGGTAGTTCTAGGGTTTGAACTCAGGACTTGTGTCTGGTGGGCAGGTGCTCTAGCATGCTCCCCATCCTTTTGCTTTTGGTTACTTTTCACACAGGGTTTCTCAAACCTGTCTCAGACAAGGATCCTTCTACCTATGCTTACTGTGTAGCTGGGATTGCAGGGATGTTCAGTTATGCCCAGTTCATTTGTTGAGATAGGATCTCCTTAACTTTTTGCCAGGGCTGTCCTCAAACCACATTATTCCTGATTTCCACCCCCAACATTTCAACCTTTCTTAATGATAATGTGGACATTCATGTCTCTAAAATATAGCATAATAATCCAACAAATTACAGTGTGATATGACACAAAATAGATAGAACAATACATATACTGGGTTAGCATTTGAGCTGTCACTTATAATCCGTCTTTCTCAGGAGAGCAGCTGACTAAGTGTGATTCCATCCATCTTCAGTCTAAGACAATCACTGCACAAGAAAACAAAGACACTCACAACCCTAAAAATCAACATATCTTCCCAACAACATGCAACAGTTCTTGAAGGTTCTGCTCAGCTGTTAGGCCTTCTTATTCCCATGATTACAATGTGAGTTAAGAAAGATGAAAGCTTATAGAAAACCACAGCTCTAGGGAGCCAAGGAAATCATCCTTCCTGCGCGAAGGGTCTTCCCATCTCTTGGTAGTCCCATTACAAGAGAACAAGAGAACGACCATCCAATGCTTTTGAAGTCTGCGTTACACCTAGAGGAGTGTGTGTGTGAGCGTGTGTATGTGTGTGTTTTAAGTTTTATTCTTCTACCAACAGTAAATAATAACACATTTTGAGAACTTGTGTTATTCGTCATATTCCAAACAAGGCTATCAGCTTCCTCTTCCATTAGCCCTATTCTGATGCACGGAAAATAAAATCCCCACCAATGTGACTGTCCCCACCACCATCAGCCCACTGCCTCCTTCAGGCAACATCTTGTGAGGAGGATAGGGCAGGTGACTCTCACCAGATTTTTAAAACAACTAGCTACTCTTTTAAAAATGCAAGCATGAGAGTTCCCTGAGGGCAGGAATTGTGTCTGCTCTGTTCACTTTTGTATCCTGAGAACCCTAACTGGAACATGATAGGTGCTCAGTAAACATTTTTATATCAAGTATCTTACTTCAGTGTGGGGAAATGGGTGTCTTCCATCCACAGTAAAGCCTTATGGTATGAGAGAGGCAGTGGAAACTGAGTTCAAGTAAAGCTGGCACCAGCTTTGGTCATCATACATTACATTTCAAAATCCCAAATAATTACAGTATGATTCAATGTCTTTGAGTATTGTGTTTCTTTGGTTAGAAAAACTGATTAATCCGAAAACTCACTACCTTGTTGGCAGGGGTTAAAAATTTCAGGTTTGCAGCTTGCTGCCCTCCCACAGACTCAGTGACACCCCCTAGGATGTCCAGATCCACCCAACTCAATAAATACTATGAGGCTAGCCTTGGCCTCTAGCATAAGACAATAAAATACAAAAGGAAATTTTAAAAATGCACTAAGCAGTGGGTGTCCTCAAAATAAAACAATGCTTAAAAGGCCTCAATAAGAAACTCAATGGTTCTATGCAAACATCCTTTTTGCACTCAGAGCATAAATCACTTCTTAGTTTCAGGGTCCTAGTTAATCATTGGGTTGTAGCAAACACTAAAAGCAATCAATCTCACAAGCTAAGCTGGGTTCTTCCAGTTTGGAGACTTTTAACTCTTCCTTTAGTAGCTAAAAGTTAACTGAAGTGATAGCTCCTAGCTTCAACCAATACTTGAATTTAGCTAAGTAAAAACAGTCCTTTAAAATGGACAGAGGGAAAGCCTTCCCCCTGGAAATTATATGCAAAGCAGAAACCCTTCACAGTGTCAATTATACTTAAAGACAAAAATAAAACCATAACAGCTTGGGTGAAAGGAAATGCTTCTAATCCATTCTCTTTCTGTGTTCTAGGAAGACACTGAGCTCTCAGGACTGTTGGGGGAGGACCAACCAGATCCCCAACCTCACCAACAGCCTGCAGGTCCATTTTTATCCCTTTTAGAGTCTGGAAATAGTTCAAGAGAGCTCGTTTAGAAAATAGGTACCCCTTCTAAGAGTTTGGAAACTACTTATGTTGTCCTAAGGTCAGCACTCTTGTTTGAAGGCACACTAAAACCATTTCCATTTCCTTTGGGACTCTGAGCTCTTCCTGGGATGGGCTTTACAAGCCCTGAGACCTTCCTCCTGTCTAGGAAAACATGCAAGGCTGCTGGAACAGCTCTGGTGCTAACCTGGCTTGGTAAATGAGCATCAGCATTGACCTTGAAAATTCTGACAGTGCAGTCCCTTGATTTTCTGCTTCATTATGTCCAATCTAAGGATCTGCCACTGATGTACCCAACCTCCCACCCACTTGTCCACGCTCCACTGCCCCTTGGAGCCACCACTGTGCTCTGACTTTGGCAAACACACAAACACACACCACCTCTCACACGCCAAGAAGTTAAAGGGAGTGCAGACAGTGACAGTTAACTGTCTTCCCAGGCTGGCTTCCCAGGGCCGGAAAACTTAACCCTCTAGGCAACGCAAGCTGAGGTGAGAGGCTGACTGATGCCTGTGGTAGGGAGGTGACTGTGTGAGGAAGGGGTCAGATAGTCTGCAAGAAGATCAATAAATAATGAAGAATCCCTAGGCAGTGAAGCACTGCTTAGACATTGAAAAGAATGATGGTTATGCAAAAAGATCTCCAAAATCTGGGCTAGGGGTGTGTTTCAACTGGCAGAGCACCTGCCTAGCAAGCACAAAGCCTTGAGTTCAAACCCCAGTACTGTCAAAGGAAAAATTAAAAGATCTCCAAAAATATTATTTATTGAAAAAGCAAAGTCCAGAACTATATGTATGCTAATGCTATACTCCTATTCAAGAAAAAAATACATGCCTGTATTAGACACAAATATCTAGAGGAGACTCAAGAATCAACAAATGGTGTTTCCCATGAAGAGTGAAATAGAAGGGAGGAGAAGCGATGGTCACCATTTTACCTTTCTATTCTGTTGGAATTTTTTAATGTGAGTACGTACGGTACTAGAGATATAGAAGAATGAGAAACCTAACTCCTCAGAAGCAGAACTTAAGATGGAGGGAACAATAAACAGATCCAGAGCTGCATGTTCAAAAGCCAATTCCCCATTTGCTGCTCAGGCACTTGGGTGGATTAACCAAAGCATGGCGCTCATATGGCCCTTGGTTCTGTGGGCACAGCCATTTCCAGGATTGTGGGAAAAGCCAAGGTACAAAAAGGCAATAGAATTCCACATCTAGAGCACTGCTCTGCACATAAAGAAACAGCAATATTGAAACAGCTCTCCCTCCCAAAGAGAGTGTGAATTACATTCTTTGAGAATTTTTAAAAGAAGACTATTTCTCAAGCCCACATTTCAAACTAAGAAAGTATTATGCATGGACAAATTGAGTTCCTTCTGCTGCCAATCAAGAAGATGCCTAATTTTCACTTGAAAAAAAAAATTCCATAGATTTTGTTGGTGCATGCCTTCCTATAACTTCACAGTAAGTTGAATGCACAGTCACTATAATTCATAATGACAGTACTACAGAGAAAAGAAAGATGGACCCATTAAAGATGGAAAGCTGAATATCAGGTCAAGTATTTGAGCTCACATTTCTGACTATGGTCTCCAAGTAAGTAGCGGTGATCACAAGAATTATAAAAACAGGGGAGTTTGATGCTTTAGACACATTTTGAGATAAATAATTAAGAGCAGATACATAATTAATAGCTCTGTAGCATATGAAAATTAGTGTTAATTTAGAAACTCAAAAATGCTTACTAAATCCCAATTCACTCATGAATTTAATTCTTTTTTTATTTTCTTGCATAATTTCAACAAACTTGTTGAGAAATCCCTGTGGATTCTACCTGCTCTGTTCTGGGTTGTCACTAACTAAAAAGCAAAGTGTTTATTACACAACATTGTTTCAACTGAACTTTAAGAAGAGACCTGGCAATTTTCTCAGGTTTCACGAGTTCATAGCTCTGTGTCTTGGACAAGCTAATAGTCTTTCTCCAGCTTAATTTCTCCATCAATAAAATCAAAATTTTAATCAGATAGTCCCTAGGCTACTGTTCAATTCCAAAGTGTATGAGTCTATGAGTCTCCATTAGCATATTACTCACCAATGAAAAAAGAAGTAATTTCTCTACTCTTCTAAAGAAATAAACCAAAAATCCCCAATAACTCTTAATTTCTGGAAGCTGTCCTCATGTTTCATACATGAGAAGGTCTTGGAATTTAGAGGGAAGAGATGACATTTTCATCGTACACTATTCCAGACAAGGTAGCAGTTTTTAATTTGTAATTATTTCCAAGGTCACCTTCAGATTATACTATCTGCACCTGTCAGAAAACTTAACACCATGAGCAACAGATTTTGTTTTCAAGAAAACGGAGCTCAGGAAAGCTCCACAAAGAGCAAATATTTCAATTACTGCCAGCTTTCCTTCGATACACTCTTAGCATGTTATCTGCACCCAGTATTTCCCTAACACCCAAAATACTGATGGAGGGAAAAAGAGTTGCTCACATTTTCCCATTTCACACAGTCCTTACAGCAAGTTCGTAACATAGATGTAATGTCTCCATTCTGAACATCAGGAAACTGAAGCTGAGAGACAATATTTTGTCAAACATCACATAGCTAGCAAGTGACAGAACTAGAAAACAAGCTCAAGACCCTGTCTGACTCATGACTCTCCTACGAGCTTCTTTCTTCTTGTCATTAAATGGTCTCTTCCTCAGAAGCAGATGTGTTACTCTTTCACATGTGTTACCCTTTAAACCAACACGTGATGAGTGCTGTTACTAAATCCATCATACAGCTGGAGAAACTGAGACCCACAGAGGATATGTTTCCCCTTAGAAACTAGCAACGGCAAAGCTAGAACTAAACCAAGTTTACAGGATTCAGAAGCCCATTTGATTTCCCATCAGGCAATGACAAAATAATCTGAACTTGAGTTCTACACGTGTTCATTCCCTGCCCCTGCAAAACTACTTTGTCAGTTCATAGTATCTTCATTGTTTAAAATGGGGTCCAGCTTTTTACTCTTTAAGTAAACTCCTTCAAGCTGTCACCTCTTTACGCTGATAAAAATCAGATATTACTCTCCATTCCTATACCCAACTGTCACCCAGAAGCTCTGATCCAGCACTTTTAGAATGGGTTGTGATGAACAGGTGAGGACTACTGTTGTGGTTTGGTTGTGTCTCCCAAAGATCCGTGTGTAAAAGACTTGGAGAAGTGGTGGAGGCTCTAAGAGGAGCAGCCTAGTGGGAGGTCTTCAAGTCATTGGGGGCGTGCCCCTAAAGAAGTAGTAGAATCCCAAGGCCTCCCTCTTCCTCTCTCTTTTGCTTCCTGACTGGGGAGGTAATTTTGCTCTGCCATGTGCTCCCACCATGATATGCTGCCTTGCCTTGCCACAGGCCCAACCAATCATGCCCTAGAACCTCTAAAACCAGGAGTCAAAATAAACCTTTTCTTTCTATAAGTTGATTATGTCAGGTGTTTATCTAGTAACCAAAAGCTGACTAACAGGCCTATTCTAAAAGGCTGTGTGAATGTTGGAGACAGTACTGAAAATGGACATTTTCATATACTGCTGTTGATGAGATTACAGCCTGGTACAATTTCTCTGGAGAGCAATTTAACAATAATAAACACAGGAAGCCTAAACAAATGAACTTTCTTTTTTCTTCAAGCAATTTTACTACTGGGTATTTATCTCAAGGAAATAATCAATGATTTGCACAAAGATTTAGTTTCAAGAATGTTTATCATAGCACTTTATAATCACAAAAAGATTTCAAACAACCTACATGTCTGAACACAGGTTACTGTTACATTCAAATAAATTACAGGATATCATACGATGACACACTACAGAACGGACCACGTCCTAATATTTTTGTAAACATAAGGTAAATCTGAAAACAAAGGGGCTCAAAACAATATGTGATCATTCCTCATTATCTGAAATCATCTTCAGAAGATTGGTTCTAGGATGACCTAGGAAACCAAGGGTGCCTAGGGATGGGATGCATAGTATCACATGTACTTTAACACATCTCTAGATTATTGATGATCCTAATAAAATGTAAATGCTATATAGTCATTACATCGTCCAGGGAATAATGACAAGAAAAAAATCCACAAATGTTCAGTACAGATGAAATTTATTTTCTAATATTTTTGATCCACAGTTGGCTGAATCCTCAGATGTAAACCCCTGCATATGGAGGGCTGTCTATATATTAATAACAGTTGTTATCTGGGATTTAAACTTCTCTGTATATCTTATTGTCTTCTTTTTGCATATTTATTTTCGTCAATAAGCATATCACTTTATAATGAAAAATGTAGAAAGTTATAGTTATTTCTTTTTAAGCTGATTAAGACAGGACATGGGCTATAAAAGTACTGACATCTCTTTACAAACAGCATACACGGGTGTGTGTGTGTGTGTGTGTGTATGGATTTCTTTAAACAAGAAGAAGGAAAAGAAGAAAACATAATTATTAAGTAGGAATATTCATTTTGGAAAATATGCTTTGAGCCAAACAACAATTCTCCAGAGTCACAGCATTAGAGGTTTGTCAATTTTTTAGTCTTTTCAAAGGACTATTATTGAATGTTTATTTCGATTTCCTTAATGTCTGTTCCTATATGCATTTTTTTCTTCCTTACTCTCTTTGGGTTTCATTTATTATTCTTTATTCGTACTTCTTCAGATTGCTGTTTTTCCTTTTTATTTTATTTATAGGTCTGTTTTTTCTATTTATATACATATACTTTAAGATTATAAATTTCCCTCTGTCCAATACTTTAGCTGTGATTTATAGTATTTCCATCCATTCATCCAAAATATTTTCTAATCTCTTATGATTTCTTCTTTGGTCTCCTACTTAGAAAATTATCAGCTTTTTCAAAAATATTTGAGAGTTTTTAAGTACTTTTGCTATTGATTTCTAGCCTAGTTTCTCAGCGCTAAGAGAGATATATTTAGATTTTAATTCTTTGGAAATTAAAACTTCCTGTCTTTTGCTCATTTTTGGCATCATACAATGTGAGCTTGAAAGAAATGTGTGTTTTGCAGGTGTCTGGTGCACTGTCCGGTACACTGAATGTCAAGTAGGTCAAGTTGTTAATTTCCCATGTTCTATGTTTCTTGCTTTTTCTGCCTACTTACCTAGCAATTATTGAGAAAGACATATTAAAATCTTCCAATGTGGACTTGTCTACTTCTCCTTGTGGCTCCATCAAACTTTATCTTTATATATTTTGAAGCCATGTTATTTAAAAAGTAATACATCTTCCTGGTGGATTGGCCCTTTTATCATTAGGAAATGTCACCCTTCACGATACCTCTTTCCTTAAGATGTCACAGCAATCTTGCCTTTCTCTTTTTTTTTCTATTATTCATTTATTCACATGTGCATACATTGTGAATAAAATAATAAATAATAAAAGAAAAAAAAAAGACCACATATGAGGAAGAACATACGATTTTTGGTCTTCTGAGTCTGGCTAATCTCACTCAGAATTATGTTCTTCCAGTTCCATCCATTAACTTGTAATTGATAACATTTCATTCTTCTTCATGGCTGAGTAAAATTCCATTGTGTATAAATACCACATTTTTTTCTTTTATTATTCATATGTGCATACAAGGCTTGGGTCATTTCTCCCCCCCTGCCCCTACCCCCCCTTACCACCCACTCCACCCCCTCCCTCTCCCCCCCACCCCCTCAATACCCAGCAGAAACTATTTTGCCCTTATTTCTAATTTTGTTGTAGAGAGAGTATAAGCAATAATAGGAAGGAACAAGGGTTTTTACTAGTTGAGATAAGGATAGCTATACAGGGCATTGACTCACATTGATTTCCTGTGTGTGTGTGTTACCTTCTAGGTTAATTCTTTTTGATCTAACCTTTTCTCTAGTTCCTGGTCCCCTTTTCCTATTGGCCTCAGTTGCTTTTAAGGTATCTGCTTTAGTTCCTCTGTGTTAAGGGCAACAAATGCTAGCTAGTTTTTTAGGTGTCTTACCTATCCTCACCCCTCCCTTGTGTGCTCTCACTTTTATCATGTGCTCATAGTCCAATCCCATTGTTGTGTTTGCCCTTGATCTAATGTCCACATATGAGGGAGAACATACGATTTTTGGTCTTTTGGGCCAGGCTAACCTCACTCAGAATGATGTTCTCCAATTCCATCCATTTACCAGCGAATGATAACATTTCGTTCTTCTTCATGGCTGCATAAAATCCCATTGTGTATAGATACCACACTTTCTTAATCCATTCGTCAGTGGTGGGGCATCTTGGCTGTTTCCATAACTTGGCTATTGTGAATAGTGCCGCAATAAACATGGATGTGCAGGTGCCTCTGGAGTAACAGTCTTTTGGGTATATCCCCAAGAGTGGTATTGCTGGATCAAATGGTAGATCAATGTCCAGCTTTTTAAGTAGCCTCCAAATTTTTTTCCAGAGTGGTTGTACTAGTTTACATTCCCATCAACAGTGTAAGAGGGTTCCTTTTTCCCTGCATCCTCGCCAATACCTGTTGTTGGTGGTGTTGCTGATGATGGCTATTCTAACAGGGGTGAGGTGGAATCTTAGTGTGGTTTTAATTTACATTTCCTTTATTGCTAGAGATGGTGAGCATTTTTTCATGTGTTTTTTGCCATTTGAATTTCTTCTTTTGAGAAAGTTCTGTTTAGTTCACTTGCCCATTTCTTTATTGGTTCATTAGTTTGGGAGAATTTAGTTTTTTAAGTTCCCTATATATTCTGGTTATCAGTCCTTTGTCTGATGTATAGCTGGCAAATATTTTCTCCCACTCTGTGGGTGTTCTCTTCAGTTTAGAGACCATTTCTTTTGATGAACAGAAGCTTTTTTAGTTTTATGAGGTCCCATTTATCTATGCTATCTCTTAGTTGCTGAATACCACATTTTTTTGATCCACTCATCAGTAGTGGAGCATACTGGTTGTTTCCATAACTTGGCTGCAATAAACATGGGTGTGCAGTTGTCTCTGGAGTAACCTGTGTCACAATCCTTTGGGTATATCCCCAGGAGTGGGATTGCTGGATCATATAGCAGATCTACGTTTAAATTTTTAAGAAGCCTCCAAATTTTTTTCAGAGTGGTTGTACTAGTTTACATTCCCACCAGCAGTGTATGAGGGTTCTTTTTACCCACATCCTTGTCAACACCTGTTGTTAGTGGTGTTGCTAATGATGGCTATTCTAACAGGGGTGAGGTGGAATCTTAGTGTCGTTTTGATTTGCATTTTCTTTATGGCTAGAGATGGTGAGCATTTTTTCATGTGTTTTTTGGCCATGTGAATTTCTTCTTTTGACAAAGTTCTATTTAGTTCAGATGCCCATTTCTTAATTGGTTCATTGATTTTGGGAGAGTTTAGTTTCTTATGTTCCCTATATATTCTGGTTATCAGTCCTTTGTCTGATGTGTGGCTAGCAAATATTTTCTTCCACTCTGTGGGTGGTCTCTTCAGTTTAGAGACCATTTCTTTTGTTGAGCAGAAGCTTTTTAATTTTATGACATCCCATTTGTCCACTCTTTCTCTTAGTTGCTGGGCTGCTGGGGTTCTATTGAGGAAGTCCTTGCCGATACCTATTACTTCCAGAGTGTTTCCTGCTCCTTCCGGTACTAACTTCAAAGTTTCAGGTCTGATATTAAGGTCCTTGATCCATTTTGAGTTGATACTAGTACAGGGTGATAGACATGGATCTAGTTTCAGTTTCTTGTGGATGAATAACCACTTTTCCCAGCAACATTTGTTGAAGAGGCTGTCTTTTCTCCATCGTATATTTTTTACACCTTTGTCAAAAATAAGGTGGGTATAGCTATGTGGATTCGTATCCGGGTCCTCTATTCTGTTCCATGGTTTTCATGTCTGTTTTTGTGTCAGTACCATGCTGTTTTTATTGCTGTTGCTTTGTAATATAGTTTGAAGTCAGGTATCGTGATACCTCCAGCATTGCTCTTTTTGCTGAATATTGCCTTGGCTATTCACAGTCTCTTGTGTTTCTGAATGAATTTTACAGTAGATTTTTCAATCTCTGTGATGAAAATCATTGGGATTTTGATGCGAATTGCATTAAACATGTAGATTACTTTTGGTAGTATAGTCATTTTTACTATGTTGAGTCTACCAGTCCATGAGCATGGGAGATCTTTCCATCTTCTGTAGTCTTCCTTGATCTTTCTTCAGGGCTTTGTAGTTCTCCTTGTAGAGGTTTTCACACCTTTTGTTAAGTTTACTCCTAGGTATTTGATTTTTTTGAGGCTATTGTAATAGAATTGTTTCCATGTGTTCCTTCTCAGTTTGTTCACTGTTGGTGTATAGAAAAGCTAATGATTTTTGTAAGTTGATTTTGTATCCTGCCACCTTACCATAGCTGTTGATGGTGTCTAAGAGTTTTTGGGTAGAGTTTTTTGGGTCTTTAAGCTATAGGATCATATCATCTGCAAATAAGGATATTTTGAGAGTTTCTTTACCTATTTGTATTCCTTTTATTTCTTCTTCTTGCCTAATTGCTCTGGCTAGAAATTCCAGTACTATGTTGAATAGGAGTGAGGATAGTGGGCACCCTTGTCTCGTTCCTGATTTTAGGGGAAATGATTTCAGTTTTTCACCATTAAGTATGATGTTGGCTGTTGTTTGTCATATATAGCCTTTATGATGTTGAGGTACTTTCCTTCTATTCCTAGTTTTCTTAGAGCTTTTATCATGAAGTGGTGTTGGATCTTGTCGAAGGCTTTTTGCAATCTTGCCTTTCTGTGGTTAGTGCTCAATCATATCGCATTTGCCAGCCTTTTACTTTTAATGTTTCTAAATCCTTGTGTTGAATGTGTTCCATTGTGGGTGGGGACAGGGTCTTGCTATGCTATCCTTTGTGTTAGCTTTCTTCTGCTGTGATAAAATGCCTTAATAGATATAACATCAAAGAAAGATTTAATTTGGCTCACAGTTTCAGAGGTTTCAAGCCATGGTTACCTGGCTTGGGCCTGTAGTGGCAGAAGAAAGTTGCTCACCTCATGGCATCCAGAAAACAAAGAGAAGGGAAGGGGCTGGAGCCTCAATATCGCCCCCCAAGGGCACCCCGGCCCCACTGACCTATTCCTCCAACTATGCCCCCCTTTAATATAGTTTCCATCACTTCTCAACAGTCATCAGCTGGGGACCCAGCCTACAGCATGTGATCCTTTCAGACATTTGAGATCTAAACCCTAACACCATTTTTATTGCTCATTATGACTTCCTATGTCTCTGAGCTTCCATCTGGGACCATTTCCCTAGTGCCTAAAGAAAACCTTCCAGTATTTTCTTTATTATTGGCCTACCAACAATAAATCCTGCATTTGTTTTCTTTCATTATTTTGAAGATATATTTAAACTGTTTTCTAGCTTTGTTTCCATTGGAAAATTATCTTAGTATGTTTGGCTTCTTCTTTCAGGATAATATTTCTTTATTCACTGACTGAATTTGTGATATTTTTCTTTATCTTGGTTTACAGTATTTATACTAAGGTTTCTTTCTGTCCTTTATCCTGCTTAGGATTCAAAGTGCATGTTTGAAGCATCTCAATAGTTTGGATTGAAATTTTCTTTCCATTTCATCTCTCCTCTTCTTTCAGGACACTAATTACACAAAGGCAGAACCCTTCACCACCTTTTTCCTTTCACCACCTCTTTCTGTATTTTCCTTTCCTTTTCCTATTTTCAGATTAAGTATTTTCTTTTGCTCTACATATCAGTTCAGTTACTCCTCTCTTCAACTGTGTCAAATCTATTACCATAAAGCCATTCACTGAGTTTTAAACCTTAATTGTAGCTTTAACTATATCACTTTCATTTAGTTTCTCTTAGTTTCCCATGATCTCAATTCTCAGTCATCTATTTTAATTCCTTGACTGTATTAATCTTAATTATTTTAAAGACTGCATCTCATAACTCCATGAACTATGACCGTACCATCTATTTTTCTTTTGGGTTTTCAGGTATATAACATTGTGTTTTCATGTGCGTGGCTGTTTCTGCTGAAGTACAGAAGGTTTTAAACAAAGAAGTAGTTGAGACAACCAGAGAACCTGGATGATGTTTCTCCTTCCAGAGAGGAGTAATTTGGTTCTGGCAGATAGCTAGTCTAACTGGAACCAGTAATTCTCAACCATTTTCATCCAATCCAAGTGACCACACTGAGAGCTCATCTTCGGTTTTTGTGGGACTAGTCTATTTCCTGCTCACTCTTACTTATAGAATGCAGCCCTTCAGGTTCTCAAGTGAAAGTCTGCAGTATTTAGCAGCCCTCTTGGTAGGTAGGTCCTATTTCCATTTTGGTCCTCCACCAGCCTTGTGATTATACGAAAAACTGTGCTTTAGCCTCTCAACCACTGTTTTTGGACCTTTGTTCTCATAGATCTTGCCCTGTCATTCTTAATACATCACCTATGTTTCAAGCAGAAGGTGTTTCATAATTCATTAATACTTTCTAATTGCATTAATGGAAGAGTTGGTTCAAAATAACACAGTCCACCATTGTCAAAACAAACTCCCCACCTAACAAGTTTTTCAAATGAAATCCCAAATAAATATTTTTCCATAACTTACTTCCTTGTAGCCCCAGACCATGCTCATTCAAAAAGGGTGACAAGGACAGTTTGGGTAACTTATGGGTAAAAAAACAAATTTCAACTTCTGTGACAGTAGAATTTCTTCCAAAAAAATTCTAAAAGGATCTCCCAGCTCATCACCCAACTTTCTATCTTAGCTCTAATTTTTGGCCATTTTAAAAACCATTTCCTTTCTCAAAAGAAAAAGGTAAAAAATGTCCCCTCTTTCTTGCTAATAAA
This sequence comes from Castor canadensis, assembly GCF_047511655.1. NCBI lineage: Eukaryota > Metazoa > Chordata > Mammalia > Rodentia > Castoridae > Castor > Castor canadensis. The sequence continues at coordinate 90,542,724 of NC_133394.1, forward strand.
ACTTGAGAACTATATTTAACTTTTAAGGTCTTTTTGCTGAACATCATCATTTTGCAAACCAGGAAGCTAGGGCTTAGAGAGTGAAGTAATTTGCACCTGGCCATAGACAAGTTCCTGAAAGAGCTGGGAATCTAACCAGGTCACACTGAGGGCATCAAAATATATATTTTAAATGAAAACTCAACTTCAATAAGAATTTTATTGAAGAAATAGATAAAATGGAACATAACACCCAATCAGAATGTCTGGACTGGTAGTAGAACCTTAAAAACAAAGGAAAAGAACACACAATTTAAAATTATTAAATATCTTAGGTTATTAAGGAACAATTATTTTCTGTGTGAGAAGGTTATCTTGGCTTTATTTTTATAAGTCACTATTATTTATATTTATGAGTCACATATTATTTATATGTACTAAAACATTTATTTATGAAGTACATGATTAGAATTTACTTCAAAGTACTGTAATACAAGGTAGAAAGAAGCAAGCAGTGTAGTGATTAAATAAACTGACTGTGAATTGACAGATGGTGATAATAAATGGAAAATCAGATTATTCTTTTGTTTTTGTTTGAAATTTTCCATAATAAAAAATGAAATTAGCCAGATGTGGTGATTCATTCCTATAATCCCAGCTACTAAGAAGGCAAAGGAAGAGGCAGGTGGATGGCAGTTTGAGGCCAGCCTGGACAAAGTCAGAAAAACCCTATCTCAAAATCAAAATATAAACAAGTGGCAGAGAGCTTACCTAGCATACCCAAAGCCCTGGGTTCAATCCCCAGAACTGCCTAAAAAAATGTAATGCATAAATAGTTTAAGGTGGTTGTGGATTTTTTTTTTTTCTAATAAAAAAAAAAAGTTACTGCCAGGTGCCAGTGAAACACACCTGTGGTCCTAGTCACTTAGGAGGCTGAGATGGAGAGGATCATATTCAAGGCCAGCTGGGGCAAATAGTTTGCGAGACCCTATCTCTAAAATAGCCAGAGCAAAATGGACTGGAGGCGAGGCTCAAGCAGTAGAGCACCTGCTTTGCAAGTGCAAAGCACTGAATTCAAACCCCAGTCCCACCAAAAAAAATTTTTTTTAAAGTTACCAAATTAATGAATGAAAGGGGCTGAAGGTCAGGTCCAGTAATAGCAATGTAATTCAATAAATATCTCCAAGAAACAAATCTCAGCCAATGGCTCTAATGCTCCAAATAACTTCTGTCAACTAGGACACTGCACAAGGCGGGAAAATGACAGATTATTTAATATAATTCAACCTCCCAGCTTATATTTCATTACACAATACTAATGTTATTCACAAAATCTTTTTAAAACTCTAAAAGAAATTACTTCCTTTATACTAATATAACACTCGGTGCTTAGCACATTCTCAACATTCTATAACCTAGACCCTTCTCCAGTAACAAAGCACCCACTGTGCTGGAATACTGGCTATATTTTGGGCATTTCAGTATCCAAGTAAACCTTTTTAGAGAGAAAAGGGTAAACTGGTAGAAGCAGGACCTGGAAAGTAAAAACAAATTAGTATTGCCCTACGTCTCCTAGAAGTTGCTTTTTTAATACTTAACTATATCTTTAAAAAAGCCAGAACTTGGCACATACTTGTAATACCAGCTAAGCAGGAAGCACTGAGGTTTGTCCATAGCCCGCTGGGCAAAAAGTTACCAAGGCTCCATCTCAACAAACAAGCCAAGTGTGGTGGTACACACCTGTCATCCCAGCTACACAGGAGGCTTAGGTAGGAGGATTATGGTCTGAGGCCAACCCAGGGCAAAAAGTGAGACCCTACCTAAAAAAAAGGGCTAGAGGTATGGGGGAGAGGAAGCCCAAATATAAATAGGAGAAAAACTTCAGAAAGTGATTTTATCACTTAGCCCCATCACAAAAAAAGGGCTGACTCAAAGTATAGGCCCTGAGTTCAAATCCCAGTACCAAAAAAAAAAAAAAAAGAATGCAGAAGCACCGAGAACTTTGGCAATGTGACCAAGGGGACAGGAGATAGGTTTAGAACACCATTTGTCCTAACTACAAAGTGCACACTGTTAACCATTACTCATTGTCGCACATGCTCCAAAATCCATGTGCTCAAGTTCATCTCTTCTTCACAGAGTAAGTATAGAGTCACCCATCAGTGCCAGATGATAAACACCAAGCATGGAGCTCTCTCCCCTGGGGCACCATGCAGTCCCCCAGCACTACCTACAGCTCCCCTTGTCCACTACCCCCACTGCTACGAAAGAATACTGTTATCACTTGCAGATGAATAATCTTAAATAGAAACCTTACATCTCCTTGGAGGAAAAGCAGAATTAGTAATCAAAATGTTAATTACAAAAAATTATAAAATAAAATTTTTATCTTCAACAGGAAAAGATAGGCACTTTATCTTCTATTCTTTAAGCTTGACAGAAATAAATATATGTGCCTACTCATTTATATGCTTATATAAACAGCTACACATATATAATTAAAGAAATCACTTTAGTTAACACTTAATGAGTGAGAATTATTGATTCAAATAATTGTCTGGAACCAACAGGACTAGAGAGGACGTTGGGCATTTTTGTCTGGCCATGGAGGAGACAGCATGATTCTGTCATAAGTTTTACACCACCTGTTCAGTGGAGGAGAAAAAATGAATCAAATGACTATAGAAATCACTTGAGTACAGTCCAGCCCAGTTTAGGTTCAGAAAAAAACATAGCTAGTTGAGTGATAGGCGAGGCTTCTTAGGGCAGGGTCTCAAGAGGTGACAGTAAGTCCAGCTTTGTGGCAGTCCTGTCCTTACTGAGAAGGACCTGTTCCAGAGAGTACAGTGCCAGTGGCCTCAGGCCGTGTGGGTGCTGGTGCTCACTCTTCTGTGACTGCTGTCATGGAGTGTCAGTCACCCCCGTATCCTGGCACCTGGCCCAGGGCCAGTACCCAGTGGATATGCAAGAAGCGTTCTCGTAAGAAGACTTGCACACAAAGGGTGGGAAGCCCGCACTTGGAAGAACCATTAAGTGACGTCACCCCCTGCACTTCCCTTTCAGCGCAAGAGCATCAAAAAGTCCCAGGGTGACTCTCCCAGTGGCACACAGGGCAGGGCATCCGTGCAGTGTCCCCAGCTCAAATGTCTGCTGTCACTCACTGACTGGCCTTCAACAAGTTGCAAAATCTCTTTGCACCAATTCCTCACCCGAGAACTAAAGTGATTAGATGTAGTGCTATGTACAGGTGCTTCCAGCTCTGAAGTGCCATAACCCTACTCCCTCCAGATTAGTCCTGGCCCACCAGCAACTTTGGATGCCCCCAGTTCTTTAAAACAAACAAACAAAAAACCATACAGTTGAACCTCATTAGTTGTGGATTTCATATTTGTGTGTTTGCCTAAAATTTATCTGAACCCTCAAGTCAATACTGACAGCCCTTTCGCAGACACTGGCAAGCATGCACAGAGCAGGGAGAACTGAGCCACCCCAGGTGCACCCCCTTCCCATCTGAGGTCAAACGAGGCAATGCTCTGCTGTCATGTCTCAGTTCACACTATATTCAAAAGTGTGCTTCTTCTGCAGTCCTACTTACTGCCACGTTCTTCTCAACTTTGTGCTCACATGTCTGTGCTGCAGGAGAGATCCCAAGTACCAGGGACTGTGAGATGTCTTAACAAGAAAGGACACATGTCAGATAAGCTTCACTCAAGCAGGAGCTACAGTGCTGCTGGCTGTGAGTTCAACGTTGATGAATTAACAATGCATATTAAATAAGATGTCCTTAAACAAACACACACAAAACAAGGTTATGTATTGATCTGCTGATGAAAATGTTGAGATCAGAGACTCACAACATCCCAAGCCTGTATTTCCCCAGGAACAATAATTCAGTATTTATAAATGAGAATCGATTGTATACCCTCAGCAGGACTTCTACACCCAACTGGATAGAAAGGCAATGACATCCCTGGAGGGGTGTGCCCACAACCTGCCCAATCACATGCAGCAGTGCTGCTCTTGAGATATGATCTAGTGAAATGAAAAAATAGTGAGAAAAACAAAATAGGAATTTCTATATTTAGCATACCAAAAATTTTAAAACTCTTCCAAGGCTGGGCATGGTGGCTCATGCTTGTAATCATAGCTACCAGGGAGGCAGAGATCAGGAGCACCATGGCTCCAGATCAGCCCTAGCAAAAAACTAGTAAGACACCAACTCAATCAATAAAGAGCTGGGTATGGTGGGACCTGTCATCCTAGCTACATGGGATGTGTAAATAGGATTGCAGTCTAGGCCCCCCTGGGCATAAATATGAAATCCTATTCAAAAAATACTTAAAGCAAAAAAGGCTGGGGGTGTGGCTTAAATGGTAGAGTGCCTGCTGAGCCAGCACAAGGCCCTGAGTTCAAACCCCAGTACTGACTAAAGAAAAAAACACCTCTTCTAAGGCTCATGATGAAATGATGATTACTCATGACATGACCCGAACTCCTGACATGCGTACACTCACTTGGGAAGTGGGGTGTGTTCAGGAATGCCTTTCCTCCATCTCTCTCATGCTGACATGAGTGTTCTGAATTTCGCAAGAAATAGCCCAAATGTTTCTAAGCTTTCTTCTCAGATCAGTTGGTAACTGTCATTAATAATTGCAGATGGTACCCCCATGAGAAAGCTCTCCACAAATTCACTGCAGAAACACAGGCCAGTAAGTATAAATAATTCAAGCATGCACCTGAAACTCCTACCACAAAAATATACTGGAACATTTTGAAAGAAAAGGGAACCCATGAGTGGGAAAAGAGGAAAACTAAAAGTGAAAATACCAGGCAAAAGGGGAGGAGAAGAAGCAAACACGGAAGAGAAAGACTGGCCATAACAGCAAGAGTTTTAGCAATAAATGCACTTCAGACAGGCATCAGCAAGGTGGATTAAGGTTTATTTAAACTGGCAAGTGAGGGAAATTTTTGGTTTTTGATTTTCTTTTATAATATGGTGTGTTACTGAATACCTCAAACACAGTCAGCCCAGTCACATCCTTGACAGCATAATTTCATACAACAACGCCCTGGCAGCATGCACTTGTCCCCTGAGGCGTCCAGATTAGGATTAAAAGAGCGTCTTCTCAGACTCTGAACTCCAGCACGAGGATTCCAATCTCACGCTCAGCTAAATGACTGCCAGTAAGTGGTTTACCCTTTAAGCCTCCTGAAGTGAAGATAATAACAACACCTACTGCATAGGGCTGTTTTAACAATTCATCGAGAGGCCAGGGTGTAGCTCAGTGGGGTAGCCCGTGTTTAGCATGCTTTGGGTTCAATCTCCAGCACCCTCTAAAATTAAATGCTAATGCAAATAAAATACCTAATATTATACTTAGGATGTTTAAAACGTTATGATGTTTCATTATAATTTGTAGATGACACACAGATCTAGGTCACTTGGGGCTTTAAATCCCATAGGTAAAGTCAAAGCACTGATGGCATCTCTGAGAAACACCTTTGAGTTACCCATCATGAGAGGAAAGGTTCAGGCAGGTGGAAGAAAGAGAAGAGCAATTTTCTTGTGAGTTTCTCAGGTTTTCCACTTTTCATCTCTCACTGCCAAGTGAGATCAACGACTTCCCAGAAACCAAAACTAATCCTACAAGTAAAAATGATGTGAACATAGGTCTAGCACTTAGAAGTCACAGTGATGTCCCATGGACAGGAGAAGGAGGAACAAGAAACAGAAAATAAACTTGAGTGAATGGGTAGCAGGTGAAAAAAGTAAAAAATCTCCTCACCATGAGTGGCTAAAACAAGGAGAAATAAAGAACTCTAAAGCACATAAAGGAACACTGCCCCAAAAGCCTCCAGCTGCGGTTAAGAACCCAGAATACACATCACACGCATGCCTAACATAGCAATTCAATGACAGCCTGGTTGTTGCTCTATAGGAATTTGTCAAATGTCCCTCACTGCATGGACACCTATGATGGAATCTTGAGTAGGAGTTAATTATTTCTAAGAAAGGAATCATAAAAGACTTCATTAAAAATGAAATACTAAATAACTTGTATCAGCATGTCGGTGAATGCCACACCCTCCCAGAGATACCGTTCAAAAATCCTCCAGGTCAAAGATTGAAAATGCACATGCAAGATGGGCAAGACTAAATAAAAATTTTTTAAAAGATGAAAGTTCCACAGAGAGCTAGAAGTCGGAAGATGCACTGCATTTCAGTTGTCATCACTGATCACGTGGGCCACTTAATTTTGCTCTTTCTTTCTTCCTTTAGAGCAAAATGGAATTGTGGCCTTGAAAAGACCTTTTGGGTCATCTAATCCAACCTTCTGGTATGGCTGTGAATCCTCATTGTGTGCCAATGGTCTGAAGAAGGCTAGGAGAGTTGAGACAGGATATAAGAGTAGGCTGGAGCTGGTGGTATAGTTCATAGAACAGCACTTGCCTAGCATGTGCTAAGCTCTATCTCCAGCACTGCCCTCTCCCCCCACCCAAAAAAAACATAAAATGGGTCTGACTCTCTCATATAATGTTGGGCTTTGCCTGGGCTTTTGCCACCTGATACCTTTGCTCTCAGTCTCTTCCTCTTTCTAGTGCTGGCATCTCTGCACAACTGTGGACTCCATGGAATGTTACTTCAGTGACATTCCTGCCCACACTGTTATCTTCTTCATCCGGGTATCTTACCACCCAGCTCCCTACAAGCCACTGCCTCTGGGTCAACCCAAATTTCTATCTCTCAGGGCTACTGCCCACAAGGAGACAAGCCTCACAGGAAGCCTAGAATGGGTTTCACTGCAGTTCTTTGACTTCCCACCTCAGCTGGCTTCCTGACCAGGTGACTTAACCCCTGTTTCCTCTGTCTGAGTTGAACTATAGGTGAAACAGGAAGGTGGCCTGTTCAAAATTGGTTTGGTTTTGCTGTTGTTGTCATTTGCTTGATTGAATTGTTCTGGATACAGGATGTGACCTCAAACTTATGATCCTCCAGAGGACTGGGATTTCAGGTGTGCACCACCAGGCCTGGTTACAGAAAAGAAGGTTTTAAGGGATGGGTCCTGTCATGGATTGCTGCCAAGAAACCCATTTGCTAAACTGGTGAGTTATGGAAAGACAAGAGTCATCATTAGATGTAAAGCTAAGGTTCAAGAGGTGGTAAAGCTGGTGGTAAGTCTAACCAGAGTGATGAAGGCTGACTTGTAAGTGAAAGAAGGTCTGGGAAGTGAGAAACCAAGGAGCGATAGGAAAGGTGGGTGTGGGGCCAGCAGGCAGCTCCGAATCTAAATCTGTAGTCGCCAGCAGGACTACTCCTGCCCCTAGGTGAGCCAAACACTCCCCCTCCACTCAGTAGTTCTTCCTACCTTCCATAAGGTTCTACAATTTTCCACACAAGTTTCTTCACCATCTTGGGGAAAACACCCAAACTCATCTGACTCTAAAGCCATCCATCCCTTTTTCTTTATCTCTCCTTGGACAGGGCCTTCCTCCTTCTGTCTCAGACAAATCAATGTGCAACTGCTCTCCACCCATCCCTCCTGTCTCCTGAGAAACCAAAGTGGATCTGTAGGACCTGTAAACTCTCACCTCTTCTGCGTCTCCAGATGCTCATGTTTCTCCAGTTGTTTGTCTCCTGGATTTATCCACAAAAAGGTGTTTGCATTTTGGTAATATTTAATTGTGCTCTTCATTTATGGGGTCATTCTACAACCATTAGCTACGTTGTAGAGTCCCCTAGTCTAATCCTACTGTGAGGGATGCATGGCCAAACTGAAAGCATGAATTCCCATACTTAGACTGCTTGGACTGTAGACAGACATGTTTTCCTGCTGCTTTTGTTTTTGTTTGAACAAAGGACATACACTGAACCAGGAAACAAAGACCTGATTTCTTTTATAAATGAATTCTCAATTGAAATAGAAATAGGGTTGCTTCCCCAGCGAAAGTCAAAGTCAATAGTTATTGGGTATCCCTCCTGACTGCTACATCCTGCTGGATGGAGGGGGGTGGGAGATTGGGCAACAGTGGGGGGCCCTCACAACTGGGGAAAACTACCAAGAAACCCAAACTGTCATTGACAGGACCCGAATCATTCACAGTGAGAGAGTACGAGGGAATTTTTACATTTACAGGTTAAGTTTGACATCATATTAAAATAATTTTAGTAGCCTGGTGAGTAAGTATATTTAATAAAACAAACTATCCCCATGGAGATGGCCCCAGGTACCTATTTATCAGCAGCTACTTAAATCCTTACAGAAGGTATTACATAGTCTTTTATTTAAAACTCTAGTTAATGCTGATAAAATAATTTCAGATATCCCCATCTGGTAAGATTCATGCCTGAATAAGTAATTAACAATTGACTTCTTTTTTTCTTCCCATTTGAGCCTAGGCAACTAGTCATTTAACACCCACTGGGCAACCTGGCACGATGCTCAAAGGCTCCAATATTCTTGCAGTAGATTTCAGCCCTGTAAAAGCAGCTCAGAGATACACAGGCCTTCCTCACGTTAACACATCATCTTCTCCACGTGGTACAAACTGAGGTTTTAGGAATGTTGAACAGTTTTGGCTTCTGTCTGGCTGATTTTATTATGAAGACTTAGCACAGACATTTTTAACTGCAATACTCATTCCTCCCAGCAGACTAAAGTTGCAAATATGTTCCTCACTTGCTATTAAAAGAAATAATATAACTCTATAGGAATGGGTAGAAATGGAGAAGGGAGAAATTTTAAAAACTGAAGTCTGGATGGAGCAGAGAAGCCTTAAGAAAAACTGTGCTGAAAGGAAAATCTTACATAGCTGTGCCTAGGTTGATCAAGTAGATTCAGTGGAGAAGTTCCCTACAAATTTAGAGCTCCATAGCAAATCCTGTTCTGATATATGTCTGTGCATGTACATATGCCAGAATCACAATCTCAATGTCAGATAGAAGTATTCTTCCAAAAAAAAATGCTTTCACTTAAGGCACAAAGAAATTACATGAGAATAAAGCAAGTCTTTAAAAATTTGCATATTTAAGAAAAAATATATTTTTAGTACATTTGTTAGTGATAATTGAAAGAAGTCAGAAAATACCAGAACCAAGAACTGGGTTTAGTTAGACTTGAATTTAATGGCTGGAGAAATAATAGCTATTAATACTTCAGTGTCTAGAAGCTGTGAGCTCCCTGAAGATAAAGCCTAGCTGTTCCCATGTCCGTAGTGCCTGGACCATGGTTGACACTTAGCAATCACTGTGTGACTGGGGCTAATGGATACTTAAACATGAAACTGAATAGGCTTTTGGATTTGTTTACAACTCACAATTTCCACATTTTGAGATGGGAACACCCACTAATCTACTTGATGGTTCCTATGTTCCTGAAACCATTTCAATTGATTCCTTCTCAATTACCAAGTCTCATGACCTTACTTCTTAACTATATCTCAACTATCCCTCCTCCTCTGCACCCCAGCATCTGTTGCTCTTGTCCCATCCAATATATTCTTCAGGCTATGGCCAGAACAGTGACATCTTCATAAAACTACAATCCAATCACAGATCTCCAGATCAAAAGCCTGCAACAATTCCTATTGCCTTAAGATCAAGTCCACAACCCTTAAAAGGGTTTCCAAGTCTTTATTGACCATCCCGGGATTACCCCTTTAACCTCATCTCTCCCCATTCCTCAATTCCCGTCCCAGAATTGGGCCATTCTGACCTCTTTCCAGTTCCTTCAGTATGCTTTTCATTCGTCTTCTCTCACCAAAGATTTCCAGTATATTTTTTCTCTGCTTGAAACTCTAGCACATCCCTTACTCATCCTCTTTAATAATTGTTTTTTAATCACATCTCTATCATTAAAACTTTTGGTTCCATGAACACAGGATGGCATATGTTTGGTTCATTGTATCCTGGTGCATAGTACAATGCTCTGCACATAAATAGTTTGTTTATAAAGAAATGAATAAATGATTGGGGTTCTCTCTGAGTGACTTTTAATTATCATCAGGCTATAATTTCAAGGTTCCATTACTGTACTTGTAATTGAAACAAAAGCTTTAAGAAAGACAAAGTATATTCTAGAGGTACATCCATACATGTACATGAAGTTGGTGAAAGGTATTCTGTGTCAAGAGCACTTTCCCCTTTTCCCTGTTACTTATCATTGTTCACGATCTGTGTTTAGATATTTGACATAATCAAAAAATATAAATACTGGCTGGGTATGGGCTGAGACAGGAAGATCATAAGTTCAAGGTCATCCTGGGCTATATAAGCAAGATCCTATCTCAAAAAACTCAATATATAAACATACACATGTGTATATGCATATATTATATTAAAATGTGTATTCATAGATGTAAATATCCTGAATTATTCAGTGCACTGGGTTAGTATAAGGTTTGAGGAAGGGAAAGTGGATTACTACAGCACAGAGAGACAAAACCAAGAATTTTCAATACAAGAAATAGCAAGGATTTTCTGTATCAATATACACTTACTGTGCTGCTGAGTCTTTGATATAAACAAAAATAGCTCTCGTCCTTTAAGGATCTATAGCGTAGAGTCTAAGACAAACATCAGGCCAGGCCATATCAACATCTTTACTTTTGGCATCCCAGGGTTTATTATCCAAAAGCTATTCATACTCCACCTGCCAATAGGTAGCTATTCTGAATGAAATCTACTACCACATATGCCATGATACAAAAAGAAACAGCCAGATCTTCTGTACTGCTTTAAACAGGCATGACATAGCTGTTCCACTGTAAAACACACAGTCCAATCTGACACAGAGCTCAAGCATAACCAAGAAGCTTTGTTTTCAGAATAAATCCTACGGGGTCAGAGAGTCTGATAAAATGCTCTTGCCTTCTCTCCAGCAACAGGATAAATCTCCAGGCTGGGCTGGCTAATTCCTGCTCTGTACTAAGTGCTTTCTCAGGTGTGCCAAGAGGCACGCAGGCAGAGTATACTTGATTACATTATTTGTTGACTGGGGCCTTGTGGATTCCTCAAAGGAAGGAATGCAGGCCAGTGCCATGCCAAATCCCCTCACCCTAATCAGGGGTTCCGCTCAGTTAGAGACCCTTTGTGCTGCCAAAGAACATTTGCCAGATGTGGAGGAGGGGGCTCTATTTCCAGAAGTCCAAACCCCAGACAGGATTAAGTATCAATGATTGGCCAGGCACAGGACCAAACTACTCAACAGAACTTGTTTTACTTTAGACTGACATTTTAAGCAGGGATTTTAACAAGGCCTCTTCTAACCCTTAAAATCACACAAAAATTTGCATACATGGCCTAGTGCTCCAAGGAAAAGGGTCTTATTTGACTGACCACTGGGGTACATAGGTTCCAGAGACAGCCAATCTGATAGCAAGACCAACTGAGAGGTTACTGAACGGTCATTGTATTATTTTCAAAGGGACATGGTGCCCAGGCGACAAAGTGCTAAGATATGTAAGGTGTATACTGTGTGAACATCTCTGGTTCTCCACCTTAATCTCCTTCTCAATTTGTATTTGTGTTAAGAAGACACATTTCAATTTCTCACAAAGCAACGAAGGCCATCAAACCAGAATCATCATCAGTCCATCCACCTCATCTGTATCACAGCTCCAGATTTGATCCAAACCAAGTTCCAACACCACTTGTAGCAAGATTTTGTAATTCAGTTGAGACTACCTAGGAGAAAGTCTGTGAACTTTCAAGGGCTTAAGTGTCCTAGGATTCAAAGACTTAGAGGAACTCAATCATCCAAGAACAGATTTCTAAAGCCTGCAATCCACCAGAGTATGTGTGTTCCTTTCTTGAAATTACCCAGATCTTATGGAACCAAAAGACCTCCTCTCGAACAAGACTGGCCCAGACTACAGTTCTACAGACATCCTCCTTTTTCCTGGATCCCTCAGTGGCTTAGACCCCACTGGAGAACAACTCAAAGCTAATGGGCTGCTCTCTGTTATATCATTAAATACCATCATGCCTACACAGGGAGGTGATGGGAAGATTTGTTGGACCCAAGAGAAACACGAAGAGCATTGTGGTAATCTCAGATACCAGCCCTGTTCAGAATACATAGTACTTCTTAGACAGTGCTAAGGTACACTGCAGAGATGAGCCCACATCGACAACAGTGCTACAGCTGACACTAGTGAGAACGACATTGCCCTGCTGCCGGCATTCCACAGGGAAGAGTTATTTTGTCGTCCGAAATCACATAAACAAGATTTATCATTGTTGTTTTGTTATTTATGGGGGAAACTATTTGCTCAGATTTAAGGTATTTGGCATATATGGTGGCCAGAAGAAATGACTATACATTTTAAAGAAAACAACATACTGTCAATTCCAAAGCAAACATTGTTTCCAAAACAATGTAAGAAATTAATCAACATACCAATACCCTGTTTAAATGTGTTCTTGGCAGTAAATGGCTGAGAGTCTAAGATACGTCCATTTACAGATTTTAAAAAATTCTTCCTGTAAGTTTGACAAGGAGAAAACAGAAAAAAGGATGTATTTTTAAAAAGAGTTACCAAATAGAAAAAAATCATACATTTGAAGTATGAAATGTAATAAAATGAACTGTAAGCCAGTGATCTCCAGATCTACAAATATTTGTATAAAGTGACTATGATTCCTTTTAAAACAATATTAAAAAAAAACAGCTTCTTAACATGCATTTGTTGATTGAACATTTATTCAGCTGGTTTTCTATACCTTATTATAAGGTTATATTTGCTATGGTTTGAGTGTGTTACCCAAAGGTTCACATCCTGAAAGTCTGGTCCTCGGATGGTGGGAGGTAGAGGAAACTTTATAAGGAAGAGCCTAGTGAAAAGTGGTAAGGTGGTGAGATTGTGAAAGGCATTGCCCTTGGGATGGATTAATGTAGCTCTCTCAGGACCCTAAATAGTTCACACAAGAGCAGATTGTCACAAGAAGAACAGGATTGGTCCATAAATCCTTCTGGCTTCCTGTCTCACCAAGTACTCTCTTCCTCTTGAATGCACTCACCCCAGGATGCCATCCACCATGTTGTGATATAACCACAGGGCCATGATCAGAGCTGAGAAGATGCTGGCATCATGTTCTTGAATCTCCAGAGCTGTGAGCTAATTAAACCTCTTTACTTTATAAAGCACCTGGCCTCCAATATTCTGTAATAGCAACAGGATATGTACAAAGACAACGTTGTAGTTTTCATTAAGCACAAAAATACACTAACAACAGGCAATTGGATAATTTCTCTTCCTGCCTTCGAGAATGCTTAATTCAACTAAAATTTAGATTCACTATGTGAAAAAAGACAGAAGAGCAATATATTCATTAAAGATTATCAAAGAAATTGTCCATATAGTATAAAATTAGCACTTCAAACATTCCAAAAATTGCTTTTGATCATGGTTTTTAAAGTAAGAAGTCTTAAAAGTTTTTCTGATTCATTATCCTTATCTATTACTCAGAAGAAAACCATCCAGAGATGTTAAGTGCAACAGTTGGAAGCCTGCCTTTCTCCACACTGTTCTTTTAGTTTTACAGACAGAACCTCTTCTTACTTTCACAATTCATTTGCGGCTTTTGTGTATCTTCATGTTTCTCTGTTTTCTTCTATTTCTAACAGTTGCATTTACAATCCTGTGATGATGAAATTAACATGTTCAAAACAGTGGTGAGGAGTATGTGTCTCCCCCACCGTCTATAGGCAAACACACAAAAGAGGGAGTTTGTATAGATCTTTAGAAGTCCTAAGGAGTCTTCCTCACCTTATCATACCTTCTTATTTCTTCCTCTGACTCTGTGAGAGGAGTAACTAAACAGCTCATGGCTCATGGCTCGTCAGTATGTCTTCTCCCACTGTGCCTTTAGATATCTGCAATTTGGTTATTTTGAATAACCACTTCCAAAATGAAGGTTATGGATGAATGTTATACATTAACCCTATAAAAATACACGTCAGGTAAAACCAACAGTCCAGAGCAGATGAGAAAGGCAAGTAGTCCCGTTAAAAATTAATTCTCAGAGGACCATATCAAGCCAACCCTCGATTCTGGCTTCAGAACACAGGTAAGGATCTTCCAGACTAGTGGGAACCATCCACAGGGAGACCCCATGATGTCACAAGGAAAAACTGAAAGAACAGCAAGTTTCCTCAGTAATTGTTTCTTAAGTAAAGGAAGCCAACCCACTGCTGAGAAAACCAATGAATATGGTCAATTTCAATCAGAAAAACAAGCAACGGAGGAAGGTGATATGACACAAGGTTAGGCTGAACATCTTGTCTGAGATTCAGGATTAGTTGAATTTTAGTACAAATTATGACAATAAAAAACATTCCACAATCTTAATAGAAAATGTCGGAGGACCTGAAATACAGGTTTTTAAATTGTTCTATTATTTTAATTTATTATTAAGCTTTTGTGTTCTGCTCAGTCAGTAGGTCCTCTGGATGGTTGTACATTTCTTAAAGACGAGCATTTAGCCTTTTGAGAGAAAGAGAGTGCTGGGCTGGGGGGGCAGGAATTGAACTCAGGGCCTTACTCTTGCTGGACAGGCATTTTACCACTTAAGTCACACCCCAAACCTATTTTGCTTTAGTTATTTTTTAGGTAGGGTCTAGCACTTTCTGCCCAGGGCTTGCCTGAGACTCCAATCCTACCTAGGTGCATACACCACCATGTCTGATTTGTTTTGTTGAGATGGGATCGGACTAACATTTTTGCCCCAGCTGGCCTCGAACCACAATCTTTCCCATCTCTCAAGTAGCTAGGATTACAAGGTATGCATCACCATGTCGGCCACATTTGGCCATTTTTTTATCCCCCAGCACCCAGCATGATAGACATATCACCTGTGCAATGAATTTCTGCTGAATTCATTGAATGAACAAATTTATCCTACTTTTCTCTTTTTCAGAAAGAATGTACAGTAGAATGAATGAAATAACAAGCAACATGAAAGCAAGCCAAAAAGTGGTGAATCATCTAGTCTTGCTAGCAAGATCAGACTTATTTCTTTGAAAGAATAAAGACAATGGTCTGAGTGGTACAGAGATAAGTTCACCTGTGTCCATTCCCCAGGAGTTCAAAGGAAGAAAAGCCTTAGAGGCAATATCAGATCTCTCTCTTCCCCACATGGCTGCTAGGTTGTGTTTCCTGACTTCTCACTATCTGATTTACACTAAATATACTTAAAAATTATTTGTATATTATGGAACAAATGTATAGCTACCCTTAACCAGCAAAAACACTTTGTCTTCCTTATTATGCTTATGTCTTTTCTTCAACAAAATCAGTGATAAGAGCAGAACGGGATCTGCCTGGAACTGAGGAGGGAGGGGGGAAGGGTGGGGGAGGGGGGCAGGGTGGAGAAATGACCCAAACAATGTATGCACATGTGAATAAATGAACAACAACAAAAAAAAAACTATAATAGCCAAAAGAACTGTGGGGAATCTGGTGGTAACTGGGTTCATGTGAAATTAGCAACAGCTCTTCAGAGTTTCTGTTCAGATGTACCTCCTGAATATCTTATTTTTGCCTTGTGTATGTCAAGGTTGCCACAAACATTCCTGGAAGAATCTAAAGATGAATAGATCCCATCTCACTCTGAATTTGTTCCCATTTTCCAGGCATATGTAGGTTTTGGAGCCCACAATCATAAGCTCAGGGAATGGAGCCCAGAATCCATATCATCTGGAAAGGAACTGTCATGGGGTAGATAGATCCCATCACACTGAAACTCAGCTGCCTCTTTCATCAACTCTCAGACCTGAGAAGACCTTCCTAACATTTCTCTATTAGTCTTTCTCCTGACTGGAACAGTGCAGAGTTGTAGAGTGGCTCATTGTTAATCCTTCTGCAGATTTTAAGAATGTTATTTAAGTTCTGCCCTGACATTATAAAGTTTCTTAATTTTGAGAAGTGCCGATTTATTCTTTTAAAAATTTTATTTACTTATTTTTGTGCTACTGGAATTTGAACTCAGGACCCCACACTTGCTAGGCAGGTGCTCTACTGCTTAAGCCACTCTGCCAGCTCATCCAGTTTCTTCTTTTTTGAAAGCTTATTTCACCTAAGATCAAATAAGGTATATATATATATTATAATTGGTTGATATGATTTTTAACACTTTTTAAAAAGACTGGGGATGTAGCTCAGTCATAGAGTTCTTGTGTACTAAAGAACAATGGGTTCAATCCCCAGCACTGCAAAAAAACCAAAACCAAAACCAACCAAATGAAAAATACTTAAATGTGTAGCCTCCCCTTCCATTTCTTCTTTTTCTTCTTTTAGTATATTTTTTCCTGTTTATGCTTTCATTTTGTTTCTGGTCTCCAGGTGAATTCTCTGAAAAAGCTTTGCCCTATCTTTCATTATTCAATTTAAGTTTTTACTATAGTACTTTGTTAATAGTTTCCTGGAAATTTGTATAAATTATACCCACAGATTCTGTTTAATTCACATTTCATGTTTACTCTTACAAAAACTTGTATATAATCCCAGCTACTCGGGAGGTGGGGATCAGGAGGATCAAGGTTAAGGCCAGTCCAGGCAAAAAGTTAGTGAGACCCCCCATCTCAACTAATAAGCTGGTATAGTGGCAGGCACCTGTAATCCCAGCTACATGGGAGGCATAAGTAAGAGGACTGCTGTCCAAAGCTGGTCTTTGGCAAAAATGCAACACCTTACCTGAGATATAACTTAAGCAAAAAAGGGCTGGAGTATGGCTCAAGTGGTAGGGCACCTATCTAGCAATTTCAGGATGCTGAGTTCAAACCCCAGTACCACCAAAACAAACAAACAAACAATGTGTATATAATATATATGCATATATAGTATACATAATATATATATATGCACACACACACACACACACACACATATGCTTTGATCTTATAAGCACCATACTGTCATTTCCTCTAAGTCATGCTTGGTTACATGCTTAGTAGACCTGTTGTTAATATCTATGATGTCTACTTTCCTGGTATGGAGAATTTTCCCTGATCTTTTCTTGTGAATGGATCCCCCATGAATGGAGCTATTCACTTGCCAGTGCTGGAGCAGGAGTGACTTTGTAATCAGAGGTTACACATTTTGGACATCAGCTCTACGATTTCACCCTTGAATGCCTTTAGGATTCCCAGGTGGTTGCCATATGGTCCTGGTGATTTATTTATACCTCACTTGTCAGGCAGGTCCCCACAAAAAAAAAAAAAAAAAAAAAAAAAAAGAGTTTCTGTTCAGATGTACCTCCTGAATATCTTATTTTTGCCTTGTGTATGTCAAGGTTGCCACAAACATTCCTGGAAGAATCTGTAGTAAAATATTGAATAAAATGAGCCATAGCTCCTTAGTGAAGCCGGAGGCACCAGCTAAATGAGCTTTCGGCCTGCAGGAGGCTACTTTCTTCAGGGGGCTGTTCCACTCTAGCTGGTCCCATTTCATGCTGGATACAGGAAGAAGTTGCTATCTGACCCCCTGCATGGGGCTTAGTTCTACTAGAACTCCTGACCTGCAAAGCCAAGGTGGAAAACCATGTCTTCATCCATTTGGGCTCCATAACAAAATACCTTAGACAGAGTAGCTTACAAACAAAAGGAAATTTATTTCTCCCTGTTCTTAGATAGTCCAAGATCAAGGCAAAAGTTGACTTGGTGTCTGGTAAGACTTGCTTTCTCATAGATGGCATCTTCTTGCTGTGTCCTGCCATGATGGAGGGGATAGCTAGTTCTCTGTGATCTCTTTTGTGAGAACACTAATCCCAGTCATGACAGTTCTTCCTTCATCATACAATCATCTGCCAGAAGCCCCACCTCTAATACCATCACCTTGGGTGTTAGGATTTCAGCATATGAATGTGGGGAAGACATAAACATTCAGACCATAGCAAACTGTAATATATGACCCTTTGCCAATACTTCATGAGGCCCATCTCTATATCCTGTTCCCAAATCCCCACCTCTCTCACACTTTCATTTCTGCAGAGGGAAAAAAAAAATTCTATGTTCTTTGAGGAACAATTGTAACCTACACACAAAGTTCTAGAAAAATGTCCATCAAGAATGACCTCTCAGAAGGCAAGAGAAAACTGAATCATTTCCTGTTTTTGACACTCCTGGTATATTTAAAAATTGAAGTTGAACAAGGTGGTGTACAACTATAATCCCAGCTACTCAGGAGGCAGAGACAGAAGGATTAAAGATTGAGCCTGACCCAGGCTAAAAGCTTGAAACTGTACCTAAAAACAAACTAAAAGCAAAAGGACTGGAAGTATGGCTCAAGTGGTAGAGCATTTGCCTAGCAAGCTTGAGGCCCTGAGTTCAATCCCCAGTACCATCCCCCTCAAAAAAAAATTTTTTTTAATTACTAAGAATGTCAAATGTTTTATTTAGCAATTAAAAGTGCCTGATAAGCCAAGCATTGGTGGCTCACACTTATAATCTAGCTACTTGGGAGACTGAGATCAGGAGGATCACATTTTTGAGGCCAGCCCAGGCAAACAGTTTGTGAGATCCTCATCTCCAAAATAATCAGAGCAAAATGGAGTGGAGGCATGGCTCAAGCAATAGAGTGCCTGCTTTGCAATATGAAGCTCTGAATTTGAACCCTGGTCCCATCAAAAATAAATAAACAAAATTGCTTGATAAATGTCTTCTTTCAATACCATCACACGAGTTAGTGAGTACTAGGATAATACAGAAATCTAAGTTCAGCACCTTCATGGTGTGGAGACTGGGTTCAGTGGTTTTCCTTAGGTCTCCCAAAAAGCTGCTCCCACAGGGCAAGGAACTCAAATGTGCTTTTCTACATCCAGTTCCTTAGGAATCAAAGCACTGCTTCCTCTGCCTCCCTTTGTGTTCCACAATGAGCCGAGGGACACTGGTTTATCCCAGACATGGAAGGCAAAGCCACTATGCCGCACCATTTCCAAAACTGCCCTGGAATTTGATGAATGGAGGGCAACGAATCTAGCTGTGTTTTCACTCAGTTTAAAGTTACTCAGTGTCCAAGTCTGCTCCTACTTCTCCTCCAGACGAAGCTAGTTTACTCCTTTTCTTTCTTCTCTCAGATCTGAAACGGGGCCAGTTCACTCATTTCTATTACAATAAATTTAGATATACATGTCTGATAGACAGAAACCTACAGCAGTGTGGTAGCTTTGATATCAAGGCAGTAAAAGGTTGATGGTCACCCTCACTACTCGATGTATGTGCCTCACACAAGTTCTTCAACTTTTCAGCTTTCCTTCATTTTTACTTTAACTGCACTATTTAGAGGTTAACCTGGTCCTGTGAAAGGCCGTCCCGATGCCATCCTAACTGGGAGAATTAAGAGGAATCTGTAGGCTCGTTCAGTAAAGTTCATACTCAGTGTGATAGCGATCAGAGCCAACACCCAATTAGCACATGGGTACTTAGAGTTCATTCATTTAATGTGAAGTGATGTTTTGATAAAGAACTGAGTCATTAGCACTCTCTGGTTACAATCTGTCACAGATTCTGGCATGAACCTCACTAACTGAGTTTTCAAGGACTTAGGGGAGGATTAGCAATGGGGGCATTTCCTGAGCTCCTGTTGCTTCCCCACAAGTGCTTCTGCGGGTCCTTTGGAAATGGCTTCTTTTCTGAGAAGTTCTTAAGAACGCATGTTCAAGGGTTTAGATACACAAGAAAGGTGTTCCAATTTTTCTTGTCCTTTTTTATTTCCTTTTGAAAAATCACCATTTTCAACCTTGAGCAAGGAAGTTCAGTTGTTTGGGACATTTTGGAAATGTGTCATTCAAGTTAGAAGGTGGTATTGACACAAATCTGCAGTATAGGTCTTGGCAGGGCCATTGCAGTCTAACCTGGGGCATTCAGGGGAGTGGGTTTTATTTGGTATGTTGAGAGCATCAATGAATATTTGCTGAGAGAATAAAGTGAACCAAAAGATACCCACAGGATGAAAAATCTCACTCCTGAATTCCTTGCAGCTAAGTATGCTTGCTGTGCTTCCTGTTACAGAACCCTCACTTAGCTCTGTCAGAATATCCCATCAACATTCTTTCATCCCTCCACTCTGCTGTCTTGTCTTTCTACAACAAATATGAAAATACATTACAGACCAAAAGTTCTAGAACAATGTAATATGTTAGAACTTGGACCACAGTAGTATACAAGAAAATCAGGCCCAGAAAGTCTCAGTTCTTTAAGAATTTTCTCTAAATAGGACATTGCTATTTTCTATCTAGGTATCTATAAAAGAAAAAACTCATCAACAAACACTTGGATGAAAAAACGTGAAAAGTTGTATCTCCACTGAAAAAAATGTGGAAAATTGGAGGCAGGTAGACAAGGGGGCAGAGGAGAACAAACATTAAGTTTTGGGTTTTTATTGATGTGAACAAAGAAATACCATGTAATTGTTTTTTACTCCAACTTTCAACATCAAAACAATTCCAAAAACCACTGTGTTGTTTTATGTCCATATGTGAAAAACTAAGAAAAACATGACTAGAATGTTGAACCAAAAGTAAGTAATCCTAAAACTTGCCTCCAGTTCACGGCACGAACTAAAGCATGTCCTTTCACCCATGCTTCTTAGCTTCTCCTTATAAAAAGTAAGCAAAGAATCACTTAGTGGGTCAGCCACTGATCTACCGAGTAAAGGGCACTAAGTAAATCGGTCTTATACCAGGCTGTCTTTCAAAAAACAAGATCAACCATCTTAAAAATTAAGGAACATTTATACATTTTACATGGCTGCCTAAGCCCTTCAGTGGCTCTTGTAGTCCCTGCTCCCAAAACAAAGGCTTAGCACAGGCTTCTTCTCCCTTCCTTCCCACACAATCCTACTTCACACCAGCACTAGCATGGACAGAGACAGCAGACTTTGAGGCCAACAGTTCAGGCCTCAAGTCCTCATTCTGCTCCTTCCCAACTCACGTGACCTTCAAGAAATTATCTTAGCCTCACGATCCTTCACTGTACAATAGCGATAATAATATTCATACCTTGAAGATGGTTGTGAGTATTAAATATGTAATTAATACCTGTACATATATAAGTTAATAATCCCAGGAGTCAGGACCAGCTACATAGTTTATGGGGACTGTTAAAAAATGAGAACTCAGGGTACCTGGCTCAAAAGCAACTAAGAATTTCAACATGGAAGAGTGTAAGACCAAGAGCAGGGCCCTTCTAAGAGTGGGCCTGTGCAAAGGCGGAGGTCAAACGCTAGGGAAGCTGACCCTGGCCAGGGTCAGTAAATGAGAGTGCTGTTAAAACAGAATGTATAACTTGTTAGTGTTTTCATAGGCAGAGATGGCCTCCCAGAAGGGACATAGCCCTCAGAGAAGAAAAATATCATTGAGCAAGTACAGGAAGGCTAGTAATGACTCTTGGCCTAAACTTTTTCAGATTTAGAACACAGAACTGGTTTTCTAAATCTGGTCCTAAGGAATCTTTGACATGCTCTCAAAGCTGGAAAAGGGCAGGAAAAGAGAGGGCAGGTCAAGCAGGTCATTTCTAGTAGCAACACAGTGACTATTTTATTTCCTTAACTTGTTTGAACGTAAGTGAAAACTACTTGTTTATCTTTCATTGTTCCAATTTTAAATTCTAGGGCTGGTTGTATAGCTCAGTGGTAGAATGCTTATCTAGCATGGACGAGGTCTTGGGTTCAATCCCCAGCAGCACCACCACCACCACCACCAAAACAAAAGCAAGTTCTGTGCTCCATTTCTTGTTTTATCTTCAAAACAATTTTGGAAGCAGAATGGTGTATATCATCACCTTTCCATATTAGAAAAACATACAAATAGGATCACGATCTTATCTAGAGGTGTGTTCCTGGATTGGCCTGCCGTCCCCAGCCCAACACTGGTTTCCTTCCTAGGATGCCTCTCTCCCTCCAGCCTCCAGGAAAAAAAAAATCCTTTTAAAAATATTGCTTTTCTGATTTCTCAAGAAACTCAGCTCCCACTAAGGTAACTACAATGTTAGTCACCCCAGTAGAAAAGGCTACAAAACAGAATGAATTACAGGGCAAGTCAATATGAGAATAAGCTATCTTCCTACCTCTACGTAAATAAGGCATCATTTACATCCAACGGCCATCTCCCAAACCTAAGATTCCCTTTCTTTGATCCCTTCCTGCTTAGTCCTGACTCATTCTCCCTAGTCTGATTAGACACCCCTCTGGCTATGTGGCCTGGAGCCGGATTTTTCTCTCGAGGTTATGATGAAGGTTATGAATGAATACATACAAAGCACTTGGAACAGTGCCTGGAATAGAGTACATGCTAAATAAGATTTTGCTGAATAAATAAATTAAACAAACTTTTTATTTACTTCCTACCTCAACTGCGCCTTCATCCCCATCTTTGAAATGTTTAACCATAAAGAACTCCACAAATACAGGACTGGCTGGAGGGGACAGCGCGGATGAGAGGAATGCTCAGGCCTGCCGTCACTCTGCAGCAACGCCTCCCAGCACAGCCATTATTTCTGTCTAGAAGGGACATTCACAGAAGCATTCAATTTAGCTGTCCCCTTTCCACTCTCACACCACCCACTTCAAGTACCATGTATGCATGGGATGCGGTAAAAAAAAAAAGTTATAGAGGTGGCTCTCAATTTACAAATAAGCCTACTGCACAAAGGCCATCCCTCTCTCCTCCCATTACCACACAACCTCATCTGCTTCCCAAAAGAGATCAGGCTGGCAATGCCAGAGACACCCTTGTAGACTAAAACAGTAAGGAGATTTTTTAAAACTGTGGATTCAGAATCAGAAAAAGAGAAAGCTGTGAAAAAGAGATCTGGCTGATCCTCAGAGTGGGCTCTCAGGACTCCACTGTTTCTACCTCTCCCCGCCACCTTCCCATACCCCCTGCCCCACAGCCAACCACAAAAAGGTAGCACATTCCCAGGAGCTAGAAAGGTTTCACTCTGCTTGCTCTGCTGTCTACAGTTGTTGCAGTGAGTCATTCATGTGGGGTCAACACTGTCATTTTATTATTTATTTATTTATTTATTTTGGTGGAATGAGGTTTGAACTCAGAGCTTTGTACTTGCAAAGCAGGCATTCTACCACTTGAACATGCCTCTAGTCCATTTTGCTCTGGTTATCCTGGAGGCGGGGTTTCATGAACTCTTTGTCCAGGCTGGCCTTGTTCCTCCCGATCTCAAGCTTCCTAAGTAGCTACAATTGCAGGTGTGAGGCACCAGTGCTTGGCCACTCTGCAATTTTAATTGAAGTAATTCCATGTGTCAAATTCTGGTTTTGGCTTGAAAACATGCTTGTCACCAAGTTCATGCCTTCCTAGAGTTTCTATGTAGGGAATTAAGGGCACATCAGTCACTCACCAGTTAGTGTGCTTGATTGAAGCCACTTCCCTGACATGTCTCTTGACTTTAGCTGGAGAATAAGGGTCAGGGAGCACTCTGGAGAGAACCTAGATCCCCCTAACCAACACATTGCAGAGCAGGGTTATAGTGGGAACCCAGAGAGACAAGAAGACAATGGGAAAAGGATGGAGATGTAAGGAAAGGTAAAAAAGGACTCGAGACATACTTCTAGCTTTGTATTTTTCACATAAAGCCAGGTCTATTCTTCCCACACCACATGGCCCTCATGTGAATTTGCTAGGGCTGCCATAACAAAGGACCACAGAGTGGCTTAAATGGTAAGAATTAATTTTCTCTCAATCCTGGAGTTGGAAGTCCTTGATCATATGTCAACAGGTTGGTTTCTTCTAAGATTTCTCTTTTTGACTTGTGTAGGACTGTCTTCTTCCAGAGTCTTCACCTGGCTTCCCTTTGTGCATGTCCATGTCTTAATGTTCTCCTCTTATAAAGACACTAGTCACATTGGGTTAGGGCCCACCCACATGACCTCATTTTACCTTAATCACCTCTTTAAAGGTCTGTCTCCAAATGCAGTCTCATTTAGGGTTAGGGGGTTAGGACTTCCACATATAAACTTAGGGGAATACCAATCTACAGCTCCCAAGATTCGAACCAACTAACACCATAGAGAGATTCCACCCAGCATTAAATAGACCCAACCACCTTTTATGAGCTATTTCATAGGGGAAAATATGCTCCAACTTCCAAATTAATTCTATAGATCATTAGAGCTATCGATATAGGAGGCCATCTGGAAATGATCATTTTTTTCCTACAATGAGATTTTCACTGTTTGAATGAAACCTAACCAAATAGTATCTAACTACTTGAACATAGAATTTCTTTTGTTTTAATTTTTTTTAATTTTATTTTATCGTTTTTACATTTGCTCACATGTGTATACATTGTTTGGGCCCCTTCCCCTCCCCCACTTCCAGGCAGAAACTTGAACATAGAATTTCTCCTTGAAAAACATTCTACACTACTGATGAATGGATTAAGAAAATGTGGTATCTATACACAATGGAATTTGATGCAGCCATGAAGAAGAATGAAATGTTATCATTCGCTGGTAAATGGATGGAATTGGAGAACATCATTCTGAGTGAGGTTAGCCTGGCCCAAAAGACCAAAAATCGTATGTTCTCCCTCATATGTGGACATTAGATCAAGGGCAAACACAACAAGGAGATTGGACTTCGATCACATGATAAAGCGAGAGCACACTTGGAAGGTATGAAGATAGGTAAGACACCGAAAAAACTAGATAGCATTTGTTACCCTCAACACAGAGAAACTAATGCAGATACTTTAAAGCAACAGAGGCCAATAGGAGAAGGGGACCAGGAACTAGAGAAAAGGTTAGTTCAAGAAGAATTGATTTAGAAGGTAACACACATGCACAGGAAAGCAATGCGAGTGAACTCCCTGTATAGCTATCCTTATCTCAACTAGTAAAAACCCTTGTTCCTTCCTATTATTACTTATACTCTCTCTTCAGCAAAATTAGAGATAAGGGCAAAATAGCTTCTGCCTGGTAGCCAGGGGGCAGGGGGGAAGAGGCAGGGGGCGTGGGGGGTGAGGGAGGGGGCCGGGGGAAGGGGGGAGAAATGACCCAAACATTATATGCACATATAAATAAAAGGAAAAAAACTGATAAACATGAAATAAAGGCATAAGTTTAAGACCTGGGGGAAAAAAAAGAAGAAAAACGTTCTACATTTTATTTTTAAATTCCAAATAAAGATACTTTGATTAACAAGATAGGTTTTAGGTGTTTCTTGATTTATATTTTATTACTTTTTGATTACGATTATTGAAAATGTTTCCTGGGAAGAGTGAGATGATCTTACATTGAGTTATTCCTGATGAATACATTCTGAACTATTAACTTCATACTTCCTGGCTTCACAGACTAAATTGCCATTATGTTTACCTAAAAACAAAAGCAAGCAAATCTTTTTTTTTTTTTATTCATATGTGCATACAAGACTTGGGTCATTTCTCCCCCCTGCCCCCACCCCCTCCCTTACCACCCACTCCACCCCCTCCCTCTCCCCCCCAACCCCTCAATACCCAGCAGAAACTATTTTGCCCTTATTTCTAATTTTGTTGTAGAGAGAGTATAAGCCATAATAGGAAGGAACAAGGGTTTTTGCTGGTTGAGATAAGGATAGCTATACAGGGAGTTGACTCACATTAATTTCCTGTGCGTGTGTGTTACCTTCTAGGTTAATTCTTCTTGATCTCACCTTTTCTCTAGTTCCTGGTCCCCTTTTCCTATTGGCCTCAGTTGCTTTTAAGTATCTGCTTTAGTTTCTCTGTGTTGAGGGTAACAAATGCTAGCTAATTTTTTTGGTGTCTTACCTATCCTCACCCCTGCCTTGTGTGCTCTCGCTTTTATCATGTGCTCATAGTCCAATCCCATTGTTGTGTTTGCCCTTGATCTAATGTCCACATATGAGGGAGAACATACGATTTTTGGTCTTTTGGGCCAGGCTAACCTCACTCAGAATGATGTTCTCCAATTCCATCCATTTACCAGCAAATGATAACATTTCGTTCTTCTTCATGGCTGCATAAAATTCCATTGTGTATAGATACCACATTTTCTTAATCCATTCGTCAGTGGTGGGGCATCTTGGCTGTTTCCATAACTTGGCTATTGTGAATAGTGCCGCAATAAACATGGGTGTGCAGGTGCCTCTGGAGTAACCTGTGTCACAGTCTTTTGGGTATATCCAAAAGCAAGAAAATCTTTAATGAACCTGGTTTCACATAAAACTGGAAAATTCTAGCAAGGCATCACAGATGCTTTACCCTTCAAAAGGACAATGTCGTCAATGAGACAAGTACTGTCCACAATCGAACTGGGTGATTTTAGATTTATTATCTAGAAATCTCTCTGTAGTTCCCTTAAAGCTTCGGTGATTTTTTTTTTAAGGCAAACTTCTAAATCACTCTGGGGAAAATAGCAAAGGAAGTCTAAGCCCTTGCTATAAAAAAAAAACACACAATAAAAGCCATTATGGAAATTCATACATTCTTTGTACAATCTGCACCTAAAAGCTTAAGATGCTAAACTGTGGCAATGAACACCCCAGGCACCTGAAGATCTGTACAGGTTACACAGGCAAAGCACCTTGGTATCAGGCAGACACAGATTTGTGTCTTAGCTCTACTACTTCCACACTGGAAAAGTAGCTTCCCTTCCCTACCTGCACTTTAAAAATGAGGAAACTGAGCAATTATCACTTGCTAACACTCAAATGACTAATAAGGAATGTCCTCTAACTCCAGACCCTGAGTTTACTTTAAACCAAGGCAAACAAGTGTGATGAAATGTTTTCATAAGAGATGGTATGTGCTGCGCCCCCTGCCATTTTCACTAGGTCCCATGTTTGCTTCCAGCAGGTGATATAAACACATTCGTAAATTATTCATGGCTTGCATCAGGTACAGGGAGCATAACCAACATAACTAATAAGCAATACAGGAATCTCTGATGTATGTAGTCATTTAAAAAAAAACTAGCAGCTGTGTTCACTGTGAACTTTAATTATTGCCAATTTCAGATGGAAAACCAACTTCAAGTAAAGATAACTATTACCCAGAGATATTATTAAATGTGTTCTTCCAAAAACTACAGGAAGATTTCCAGGAACAGTATTTGGTCACAAAGCTTTCAATTGGAAAATATGAAGAAAATTTAAGAGTAGTGACTATTGTTATTGCTCAGGCTTGTAGATGAACATTAATTATTGAGTAAGATACAGACATTAGCATTCAAGTAATAAGTAATGACTTCAAAAATAATTAGTGAATAATCTAGATTACAGAGTATTTTCAAATTCGTTGTTTCTTCTAAGCCCATCTATTAACTCATTAGACTCCCCACAATTGCCTCAAGAGTTAATTAGGTATTATTGTCTCCCCCATTTTACAGTTGAGGAAATCAAGGCATAAGAGTTCTATAACTTGCCCACGTTCAAAAGCTACTATATAGAAGAACCAGGGTCTGAACTGAGACCATATGGCTCCAGTATAAATTACTAACTGTCACTTCAAACTGAGTTAAATAATCATTTCCCAGTATAGAAGCAGATTCTGTCAAAATTCTTGAAAATGGTCTATTGTAGTAGCTTAAGCATTGACTATGCAATAATAAATTATACTTTTTTTCCTAATATAAGGTCATCCCTAAATTTAGCAAAATTTGCACTATAAAGAAGAGTTTCTATGATAGTATATATTGGAACACTCCACATTGTTAAGATTCTATTATAGATAAAAATCAGAAAAATTCTAATTTAAAACTTTCAAAACTAAAGATTCAAAGATATTTAATGCAATGTAGGGAGTAAGAGAATGTTGCCTATGGATTTAACTCAGTATGCCTCAAGAAAAGCTATGCCCCTTCAAACAACCTAAATATTTAAAGCAAAGCATCTGCCAACTTTTCCGTTTTTAGAAATTTATGTAAAATCCACTGACCTTCCCTTTCATCTCTTCCCTGGTAGCCATTTTGTGACCCGGAGTTCTTTGGAAATAAGGAATAATACATGTAGAGGAGCACCCCCCTCTACAGAGGCAAGGCAGAAACAAAATACCAAGAATGAGAATGGAGGGAACATCTCCCACGCTGAATTCACACCATTATCCAAGGAAGAAACATCCAGTGAAATCACATAAAGTCTATAAAAGCCTGACCCCCAACTTCTTCAGGGCAGGGGAGGGGCATTATGCTCCTTTGCATAACTACCCACCATTTTCTTCCCTTTTAAATGGTGTCTTATTAAACCTTTGCTTTTGGCTACTCTCCAATCTTGATAAATTCTTTTACCAACCTGCAGCTCCAAAATCCACAATACATGCTCTGCTAACTTCAGTTTTGAATGTGGTTCCCCAAAAGTGACTTTATCTAGCCCTAGCACACTGATACTATGATTCTAACTGCACAGTGACTTCAGATACCTGCTGTGATGGCCCAGACTGTCCTGCAGTTGTGGGGACCATGGAGAGGGCAGGGGGTGAGTTCCAGAGACAGATGTGCACAGATCCAGAGTTCTCACTCTCATTACATGCTACATAATGCAGACTCTATTAAAACAGACTTCTGAAATTGCTGCTAGAAGTAACCTTAGTAGAAATAACTGAAAATATATGCTTTGCAAACCGAATTTCTCTAAATAGAACACTTCTAAACTGGTCCATGGGGTGCCAGAAGATTTTTTTTAATTTTGTCTTCATAACTGTGTTCTTTCACAATTCACTGACTTTGTGTCTTCAGATGCTAATTTCTTTTTCTACTAGAAAAGTTAATAGGTACCTCCACTTAGAGCAGATGGTTCCTTATTAAAAAAAAAAAAAAACAGGTTGAAGAGCATCTAGCCAGATATATCAGGGCTCATAGTTCAGATTTTAAATACTTGCTATTCTTGATCATACAAAAATAATTTTAATCCTAGTAACTTAATCTTCCGCTCTTCGGAAATAATAAGGTTTTTGTGAAAGCAGATATTAAGCATTATCAGTTGCATAATGGTATGCTGTTGTAAGCAACATGCATACCTCAATCGTAGCAGCTGTAAAAATAGATTCACTTTGATTTATACTTAGCACTTTCTACCTTAGCTCTTAGAAACTCTGGTCAACTCCTTTCCATAACTGTGATGTTTGGTTTTTCATGGCTCCTGCACAGGCATTTTTAGGCTGCTATTTGTGGTATTTTTCCATATCTATCATATCTTGACTGTGTCTTGATGCATATCTAATTATTTGGGCTTGATAGAGGCTCACTCTTTTGGTGCTCCTGAGTCAAGACAAGACGGTGACCACAAGCCTGGATTCAGAATTTTCCCAGGGGGTGAGCTTGTGTTGTCAAACAAAAGGTGACTGTGAATGAAAATTCTGTGGCTCTTACTGAAAAAGCTGAGCTTTTCTCCTTCTCAAACTACCACTCAAATCAAAGTTCCTGCTTCCACCTTCAGCCTCCACTCTGCACACAGACCTCCTGGGCTGTCCGTGGAAGAAGACACCTTTATTCTCTGTATGAATCTGCACAAGGTCCTCTGAAATCTTGGATACATTTTAACCTGTGCTCTGTCCATCCATACCTCTTGGGGTAGAAAAAGGATTAATGTTTACCTCAAGGAATAACATACCTTTCATGGAGCACCTCTACTGTGGGATTCATGAAATGTGTTTCCCCCAGGACCACTGAGAAGCTCAAAGACTAGCGCCACTCCCATGCACGCAGTGTTTACCAGTACCAATCCTCATAATAATCCAGCCTACAGAACTGGGCTGCAGGTTGCACAGGCTAAGTAACAGGTGTACAATTGCTTCATAAGAAAGCAGTAGAGTTTGATGTGAACTAAAGTGTACCTGAAACTCTCATTTCCACTACTCTCCAAAATGTGGAGGGAATGTGAAGAGCGTACAACTCCAGAAACACCAGCCAAAGCAGTTCTTACCTCCAAGATACAGCCTTTTTGATTTTTAGAAACTTATCTATTTAAAAGCAATGTCTTTTTGAAAATCAGCAACAATCTGGGCCTACTGAAAAGGTCAGCATCACTCAGAGCAAAATTAAGTACATTTTGGCTCATCCATTCCACCCAGAGCAGCCAGGGTCCCTCAGAGCACACTAAACTCCACCTCTGTAGATAATGGGGTGGCACAGAGAAGCTTTAAGTGAAGAGTCATGTGAGGCTAGCCTATCAACTCCATTTCTCTTGATCTGTGTTACACGCATTTCAGTGACAGGAGACTAGAGGGAGGGAACATGTTGGTGGCCACTACAGAAATCAAGCTAAACACAAAGGCAGCATGAACCAGATCATGGCAGTGGAAATACCAGGAAAGAGAGATTCGAGATATATGAAAAGTCAAGTAACCAAGCTGACAGATGGGGGTGGTGGGTAGGGGCAATTAATAGGAAAGACAAAAATTAATCTAAAAATGTAAACGTATGCCACTGTAATGAGCAATGAAAGTAATCCTACCTAAATGCAAATTTAAACCCCAGACACCAAGACCCTCCCCACAAAAATAATCTTTAACTGCAAAAATTTCTTCTAAAACCCAAATTCAATTATTTTTTAACAATGTAGTTATTTCAAGTTTTACTGTGAATTGGGTTCCTGCTGAATACTAATATCAATGATTTATAAACTACAAATTTATCCTTTATGCAACACATAATTATAATCCTGCCACTTCTAGAATTATGCTCCTTTGAAAGTTTTACATTTGAAAATTATGCTCAGTTAATGTGCAAAAGGATAAGAGAGACTGTTCCATGCAGTGACAGCCTTTATATCAATGAAGAGGGACATGTCTTCCTTCAGTTGTTCAGTTCTAGAAAAAAAACTCCCCTGACATTTGTTCTCATAATAAGGAAGGCAAAAGCATTTTTTGAAACACACAGCTGCAATTCAGGAATAGCATGGATTTACTACTTCAGTGATCCCAAACAGAGATGAGTTCATGGTGTGGGGGCTCCAGGAATAATATCAGTCAAACTTGAAAATGAAGTTAAGAGGAGACAGAATCTAGAAATGCCTGTTTGGTCTATGATGTCCAAATTACATTTGACCAGATCTGACCATGTTAATTTATAAGTCAGGTTCTAATACAGGGGGAAAATTTTTCCCAATAGAAAAAAGTGGCTTCAAATTTGGTATAATTTCAAGACTGTAACTTTTTTACCTTCCTAGTAGTTTTTCAGGTTTTGTTTGTTTGTTTGGTTGGTTGGTTGGTTGGTTGGCTGGTGGTACTGAGAATTGAACCCACTGGCTCACTCATGCTAGGCAGACACTCTACCTCTTCAGTCACGCCCCCAGCCTTTTGGTTTGCACTCTGTTTTTGAGCTAGGGTCTCTTGTTAACTTTTCCCCAACTGGCCTCAAACTTGTGATCTTCCTATATCAACTTCCTGAGTTGCTGGGATTGTAGTTGTGCCTTTTCCTAATAGTCTTGAACAACCAATTGGTTCTCAAAGTCCAGAGGTATTCAAAACTTTCTATATTGCCATATTAGTTCAGTATTAGAAACTATTCAATGCGTTCAAAATTTTCTCTACACCAAGTAAAATCACACCTTTCCAATTTGGAAATTAAGGGCTCCTGTCTCCTGCATGGTCATAAACTCACCATTTTTGTATTTTGCTAGAGTAAAACTGTTCTTTTACATATAAGCTGACCAGCTTGGATACATTCATCATTACTGAATAGCAAGGAAACAGCTAAGAGTCAGTTGATTCTCAGTCACAAGTCTACAGTACCATGATCCTCCCTGACATTTGTTACATATTGTCAACATGACTGATTTCAAACTAATTTTGAAAAAGCAAAGTTTAATTTCATTTTCCTTCTATCTATTCCCATTCTTTTATAAGAAGTGTAATGTGTTTTTTGGGTAGGCAAAATGAGTAGTCCAAGCCACCTAGAGTTTAAATCCCCAGAGGAAAATGTAAAAAGAATTTGCAAAGAGCAAACAGTTAAGGTAGTCCAAGGATCCACACGTGATACAAGGACAATACAAAGTCCTCTGGGGCTCCACGAACATGTGAATTTTGTTAACATACTGTTACCCAAAAGCCCACTGGACCAGGCTGATGGAGTGGCTCAAGTGGTAGAACACCTGCTTAGCAAGCACAAAGCCCTGAGTTCAAACCCCAGTGTCACCAAAAAAAAAGCCCACTGGACCAACAATTCTCACCTGATTCTTCTCTGGTGAGTCCCCTTCTCCTTTGCATATCTAAAAGTCCCCAGAAGGCAGGTGGGAAACACAAAGGAAAGGGTCTTCCAAATATTCAAAACTACTACCTATAGCTTTGTTCCCACTATCTGACTGCCAATTCTAATTTTAATGCTACTACTGATTCCTTGCAAGTCAGTGGCTTTGACTTATTTATCACGATGTCTTCAGCTGTAAATAATAAGAACATCAAGCAACTGAAACCATCCTAAAACTAGAGAATAAAAGATGAACAATGATAGGCAGAAAGTATTGGCAGACTGCATAAAGGAAATGGAAATGGGTGATTTCTTCTTCCAACCACCAGGGGTGTCCTGGCTGACACCCTATCACAAACGCAAGTTAACAAGAACAATGCATAACCCAGCTACATAATCAGTTTCACTGGAGACCCAGGCAAAACTGTCCACCTTGTGCCCAGGTTCCATGGAGCAGAGGCCACATGTGGAATGTCATTGGACAAAGAAGGCAGGGTCTCATGTGATAGGCTGAAATCCTGCAAGACCTGTCTGTCCAGATTCTTCTAGGCCTCTCAGTGGAGCATTCCTTTCTCCTGGGCAGAAGGCAAGAGCCTTTCTGGAAGGAGGGTCTTCTATCTACTATCTGATAAGACAAGATAGGTCAAAGAATTCCTTTCTGGCCAGTTTTCACACAGAAAAGTAGGGGGAGAGGAAGGTTGGGGAACTATTTCTAGGCTTTGTGGCTGGCTTTGTGGGAAAGGATTCTAGTTTCTAATTTCCTTTGCCTTGGAGAAAAGGAATTCTTAGTATTTATGGGAGGAGAGAATCAGAAAGAGTATTTGCTTCCAAGCCCTTCCATTGTCCTCCAGCTCAAAGCATTCAGCATGCCAAACCATCATACTTGGGGGTGTCTGAGCCCCAAAACAGAAACGCAATTTAAACTGTGTTGAGATACCATTTCTTGCCTACCAGATCCAAAAGTTTGACATTACTTAATCACATACAAAGCTATCATTTTAAGTGACCTATTTAAAACACAAAAATCTGACTATCTTTCCTTAGGTAGAGGACATTCTGAAGTCAAAAAAGCTGCCCCCCCCCCCAAAAAAAAGAATCTTAAACTATTTCAATAATCACATGAATAAATTCAACATCAGTTTTGATCATCTGAAATTCTCACAAATATACAGTGTGCATATGTAATAGAAAACCAAATCATTACACTGAAAGATGGTATCTAAAAGTGTAGAAAAATATTAATGAAAAGTTGGTGCTGCCTTTCTCATTTGAATTGTACCTCAGGCTAGCCAGATAGCTGGTGAGGGAAAGTTCTATCTTTCAGGTAGATTCAGGCTCATGAAGGAAGAAGGAATGATAAAATTGGAATACCAACATTTTGCCAACGTCTAATGAAATTAGGATCCAGTAAGGCTCTGTTGATGGCATGAACACTACTAGGTGAAAAGCTAATGAATAGGTAACCTTATAATGCATGCCTCAGCCTGATAATACCTGACCCTATTATCAACTAAGAGAGATAGCTATGTACCTCTTGAGCAAATTAGTTTTGAGATCTTTGTTGAATTCTTGCCAAAATTTGAACTTAGATTTCAGAAAATATGAGGACAGAAAATCATGTTAAATGACATTAGATTATTATGATAATCATAATAATCTAGAATGTGGGAAACCCCACAGGATAAATGACCCAGTATCTTCAACAAATAAATTGCAAGGAACAAAAGGTGGAAAACTTAAAGACTGAAAGGGATGTCTGATTATATTTGCATCATGACTTCACCCAATGAAAACATAATCAATGGGAAAATCTGAACACCATCAGCATACTGACAATCTTAAATACTATCAAAATTTTAAGCCTGACGATAGTATCAGAGTTACATTTTTAAGTCCTTGTCACTTAGTGATACATACTAACAAATATTTATGAATAAAATTATCTATTGAATGAGTGAACAGAAAGGGGAAAGATAAATAAGACAAGTTTCATCATGAATTGATAATTATTAAAGATAGGTTATGAATACATAGAGTTTATTGTGCTATTCTTTCTTCTTTTGTACATGTTTGAAATATTCTAAAGTATGATATACACATTTTTAAATAGTGCCATGTTCAAAAAAATATACAAATAGCCAATTAAACAAAACAATGATTAAATACAAATCAAGCTACAATAAAATTCTACTTCACATCCACTAGAATGGCTAAAATCAAAATCTTTGGAAATAACAGACATTGGTGAGCATGTGGAAAAACTAGAACCCTCATACACTTTAGGTGGCACTGTAAAATAGCATCGCCATTTAAAAGTAATCTAGCAGTCCTTCAAATGATTAACCATTTCCATATGACCAGCAATTCCCTTTAGGTATATACCCAGAAGAACCGAACGCACATGTTCACACACAAACTTATACGTGAACATATTAGCAGCACTATTCATAACAGCAGGAGTGGAAGGGTGGAAACAGACCATATGTGCATCCACTGATGAATGGATAAATAAAATGTGGTATATCCATGCAGTGAAATATTATTTAGCAATAAGAAGGAATGAAGTACTGAGACATGCTACAACATGGCTAAACCTTGAAAACATTATGCTAAGTGAAAGCCAGACAGCCATTAATGACCACAGAGTGAATTGTTTCATTTCTATGAAATGTTCACAACAAGCAAATCTATCGAGACAAAAAGCAGAGCAATGGTTTCATAGGGCTACGGGGAGGGGAGTGGACAGAAACAGGAGGGGGTTGACTGCTAACAGGAATGGGCTTTATTTTGGGGAGGTGATGAAAATATTCTAAAATAGATGATGAGAATGGCTATACAACTCTAATTATACAAAAACCCACTGAATTGTATGCTTTAAATTGGTAAATTGTATGCTATGTGGATTTCATCACAATAAAACTGATGGTGATGATGTGGTGGCAGTGGTGACACAATAGTGGCCAAAAATAAGTGACTTAAACAATAACAAATACTTCTGTCTTAACTGAGAACTTCAGAAGTACAGTGCTTTTGGATTAGTTAGTTCAGTGGGTCAACAATAACATTTAAAACCTTAATTCTGGGCTTGGGGATATATAGTGGTAGAGGGCTTGCCTAGCATGTGTGAGGTCCTGATTACATCTCTACCACTACCACACACACAAACACACACCCCAAAACAAAAAGCAAAAACACAACTTCGTTCTGTTCTTTTTTTGGTTTGTTAGTTGGTTGGTTGTCTTTTGAGACAGGGTCTTGCTATTTAGCCTTCAAACTCAGAATCCTGTGTCAGCTTCCCGAGTGCCAGAATTGCAGACAATCCCCATCATTCCTGCTTACTTCTGTCCTTTCTTTCTATTCTGACATGCCAAGGGCAGCATTTTGTCTTTAAGCCAGACCTCCTGGTAATCAAATTATTTCTGCAGCTGTTCCACAACCCCAGCTACAACTGCATCAGAGGAACATGAGGCTAACTCTTATCCGAGTCTTTTTCTTAGAATAAGGAAAGACTTCCCAGAACTCTTCCAGTCGATCTCCCCCCATCTCCCATTTTCCAGGACTGCATCACATGCCATGCCCTGATCAGTTACAGCCCTGACCAATCACAGGGCCAGGGGAAGAGAGCCTTGGACAGTGGCCTCAAGCTGAGAGTTCTTGTAGAGAAAACAAGTAATCTGAAGTACTTTCCAGATCCCTACTACCATATTTATCTTTTCCTAAAACCAGGCTTGCTCTTTCCCTGTCTTCCTTCTCACATGACAAAAGAAAAGCATACTGTCACCCAACCCCAATCTTGATATAATGCAATGTTCTGGGGTCCTAAAATCTCAGGATCGCCAAATACAAGGACATCGTGAAATATCAGTGTAAGTACTAAGAAAGTAAATATCTCTTGTGACTTGCAACTAATCCTTCTGCAAATCAGGTGGTAACCAACTTTTTGCTTTTACCAAAATGGAAGAGTGACCTGATCAATTTTCAGCTGATCATTAAAGATAATTTTTAATGATCCATCACAATTGATTTTGGGACTACAACTCAAAAAACGGTTGGAGAGACTTTAACAAATTCCTTCCTTTCTCAGCTACTGCTTATGTGAACAGATTTCACAAAGTTTACATCCAGACAAGTGAAAAGTAGGATAGAATTGATGTTGAATCCTATCTTCTCTAGCAATAAATAATATGCATCCTGTGTGAACTAATTGAAGGGAGAAAGTCCCATCCATCTCATTATGAGATGCATTTGCAATGCAATTGTAGTTTCTAACATCTAACTAGTATTTATCAAAAATTTTAATGTATTTATGCTGTTTTGCTCAACTATGATAACTCAATCCAGAACAAATTACTTAACACTTGGAGCCTTCTGTTCACAGGAAACATTACAAATGTTTTAGATTTAAATTTATATGCATATTTTCTTGGTGAGAAATATCATAAGGTGATCAATAAAAGAGTCTCAAACACAAAAATAAATTACATTAGGATAAATTCTGTAAGCAAACTGCATCAGAAATGAAAGTTTCAGAAAGAAAAGAAACAATGTGTGTTTTCCATAGTTAGTGTGAGTTTGTGTATTTCTATAGATGAGCTCTATTAGATTCATTGGAGAGGGTTGTAACTATAAAGGAATTTCAGGTGGTAAAGTGTTTCTAGCTCAAAATTCATACATCCCGACATGCACTTGCAAAATGCTGACACGTATCTGCTTGCACACAGATGTATGCAGTTTACCCTTTGTATTTAGACAAAAACAGAACTGAACATAGACAATATTATTTACATAGCATTTCCCAAAGCAGATACATACCAGCTGTCCACAAACTCTGAACAATAAAATGGATCTTACTAAGATATAAAACCTGTTTCACTTTGATTTTTATGCCTATGATAGGAAAAATGAGTTTAAATATATATAATTACAAAGAAACCAGACTCGAAATCTTTGGCTGAAGTGCTCACCCCTCTGCAGTGCATTCTCTCTGCCACCTGGCAGGGCACAGCATCCTCTCCCTGGACAGCACTGCTCAGTACTGCCATTAGACCTCTTCTCCTAGCCCAAGGTATTACAGGCTGCGGCTGGCTGTGAGGCTGCTCTCTATAGCCCAAGGGAATAAAGCAATCAGTTCCTTCCAGGCATAGACAATGTGGTATCTATTTTGGCTTCTTTACAGGCCTTTTGTTCTGAGTTCCTGTTTCCTAGTTGTATTCCAAACAGGTAAGATTGCTTGAGAGCCCAGTTAGCAACTGGTGAGAGGTCATTCCAATTGCAAGCTGTAAGTTGTACCTAGGATCACTGCCTAGTAAGAGTTGGGCCACTCAGAGATCATGAAGACTACAGTGCCCAATACAGAACTAATGCACTCCCCCCAAAAGTCATCATAATACAGTAAAGAGATGATTATAAAAAAGGTAAAAAGTAAAGTAAGGGCTCTTAGTTCCAGCTCCTTGTTTGTCTCCACGTTCTATCACTCCAGGGTAAAAACATGACAGCACAGAGAGATGTGCGGAAGAAAACTAGGAATATGCAAACACTGAAAAGAAAATTCAGAGTTTAGAGAACATTTCAAAAAGCAGAGCTGGTGTGGTGATTCATGCCTATAGTACAGCTACTCCCAAAGCTATGGTAAGTGGGTCGCTTGAGTACACTTATAGGTAGAGACCAGCCTGGGCAACATAGCCAGACCCTGACTCAAAAACACAAGAAAATAAAAGGCAGAGACTATACTAACACTAAAGCTACTTTTGGTCTCCAAATGCAAAATCCTTAAGATGAGGTAAAACAACAATAAGAAATGAAACATGACATGCTCTCTGGCTCAAGCCAAATTCCAGCTACTGGAAAGGTGAAGATCAGGAGGATCACAGTTCAAGGCCAGTCTAGGCAAAAAAGTTAATGAGTGAGACTCCCTTTTTAACCAACAAGCTAAGGATGGTGGTTCTCACCTGTAATCCTAGCTACATAGGAGGCATAAATAGGAGAATCACTGTCCAAGGTCAACCTGGGCAAAAATGGAAGATCCTATCTAAAAAACAGCTAAAGCAAAAAGGGCTGGGGTGATGGCTCGAGTGGCAGAGTACCTGCCTAGCAAGTAAACAGCCTTGAGTTGAAAACTCCAGTACTGCCAAAACAGACAAACAAACCAGTAAGCCTTGTTTGAAAGCTACACCTGTAAGATAATGTACACATAAATACATATATGGTCTCATATATGTGTGCAAATATATGGATATATATGGATACATATATATATATGTAAATATATGGATTGATGATAGATAGATAACATGGTTGTATTAGTTGGTCTGTCTGTCTGAGGGGACTATGGGGAGGAGGAGAGGAAAAAAGGAGGAGAGTGAAAAAATACTGGAATGTAATGCATCTTGTATGAAGATAGTATAACGTAATGCACTGCAAACTGTTGACTAGGGGAACAAGGCGATAAAGAGAAAGCAATAGAGGAAGTCAATGGATTTAAGCACAATATATACATGTCTAAAATACCAAGTCAAAACCCTGTGAGCAATCAATATATACTTAAGAAAATTAAGGACAGGAAGGTAAAACAGGTCCTGCCCAGGGGTGGGTACCAGTGGGAGGGAGGAGAGTAAACAGAGAGTGTGAAGAAGGGCAAATATGTTGGATATATTTTGTGTTTATGCATGAAAATAGAACAATGAAACTTGTTGAAATTGCTCTAAAATGTGAGAGAGGGATGACAGAGAATGATGGAGGTGAATCTAATTAAGTTATATTGTAAGCACATATGTAAATGTCACAATGTATCCCCTCTGTCTAACTATTATATGAAAATAAAAATAAGCAAGCTATGGTAGTGGTCCCCAAAGTTGTTTTCACAAACACCTCCTTTTTTGTTAGCATATATTACTAGTACAAGCAGGTCTCACCGTGATAACTGCATAGATGAGTACGTTGTACTTTTCCATTTCTTTGTTCTCTCTTCCCACACACCCTGGAGTTCCCATGTAATGCTCTTAACTGCTCTATCCTCATAGCTTGGACTCACACTGACAGAAACTGCTGTGGCCAAACCAGCACACCCTCAAGACACTTCTTTCTTACTCAATCCCCACTTACTCTTCTTACACTAACATACCAATCCCCCTACCCCATTTCTATTTTCTCTGGATCTTACTGGCCTCCATGATCCTGAGCCACAAGTACTGTGGCCAACTGTAGAAAACTCACATGGAGAAACACCTGCACGGAACACAATGCAGTTTACCTCACCTCGAGTAACACGTGACCACATCCTCTCTTCTACAGAAAAGAAGCTGGGTCTTGATTTCCTTCCCCTAAAAGCAATCATTGAGGGTCTCAAGGAATAGAAGTGAGTAAATTAAATATGCCAAAGAAGGCCTTCTTTTCAATGGGAAAGGAAAACTTAGTTTACAGGCACCGTGGGGTGAGTAATTAATGAGGAGAAATGATGAACCTCAACTTTCTTCCAGTATGACAAGACTCCTTTCTTCTACATTTTCAGAAGCCAAAGAGGAAAAGAAGGACATTGTAGCTCCAGAAAGTCTAGAAATAATAACAGCTCTTTCACATCACAATCTAAAGCTCCTAAACATCCCAAGTGTCATAGTGTAACTTACTCACTCTCACTCCTCATGGCAGAACAATGATTTTGCCAGGAAAACTGTACATCAAGTCATCAACTCATTTCAGAGGACTAGAAAAATGTTTGGCCCTGTCCACTCTGAGCTCTATCTTTCCAGTTGGTACATTTTCAGACTCTATTACAGACTGTTTTCTCTTTCAGCTGGTCATTCATCAAAGGAAAATAAATGAAACAAGAACTAAGTACCTGAGAAATGGTCCAAACATGCACTTCAAGAAAACAATAAAACATTCCATTGCAAAATGGATTAACACCTAACCTACCACCCATTTACTTCCCTGCCCCTCCCTTCAAACTTTCAGTGTTGCCCCAATTCATCAACAGTGTCAATGCTTGGCTGGCTATTCTTTTCAAACAAGTGAAGTGTATTATAAACTGAAATGTGTCCAACTAACTTTTCTTCTCATCCTCAGATAAAAACAAGGGAACGCAGATGTTAGTGCAGAGGTACAATGGCTAGTAGGAATATACTGCGACTCAAATGGGCAAAAAGAACAGATGTCCTTACACAAAGGTTGGCTGAGTCAGAATCTACAATCCAAAGGGTAAGCTCTGGTCAGGGGCCAGTGGGGGGAGTCAGGAGATGGGGGCCCTGGTTGTGAGGAGTCCTACAGTATTGATTAGGCCAATCAAGCAGATGGTGGCTCTCACTTAAGACCCAGTAAACAAGCCATGTTGCCTCCAAATGTCTATTTATTCTTGAAGAGAACATCTGCTCCTTTCTCTTCGGCCAGCATGCTTTCATTTTTAGCACTGCCCTCCTGTACTTGGTGATGTGATAAATCATAGGTTTCCTCTTTCTCATGGAGAGGGTTGGGGGATGATCCTTGACTCAAGTCACAACAATCAGAATTTTTCTTAGAAGTTTTGCTGGAAATGCCACCCCAAAAAAGGGGCCCCCTTTTGTTTTTGAATACAACTATGTAAAACAACACTGTTGTCACAAAGAGGCTACATATGGGAAGGACGCAAACCAGAATACAGTCAAGAGAGATGGTGTGAAAAAGTCATGATGACATTGTGCAAAAGCATAGATGCAGCCATGTCCAAAGCCATCCTCTTGGACTTCAGGTTAAGGGAACAATAAATTACAGGTTTCACTGAGCTGGCTTGAGTTGAGTTTCTTTCTCTCTTTCACTGAGTCCTAAATAATTTAATTTTCATATGCTTTCTCCTATCTTTGAAAAAGAAGCTTGTCTGTGTTGTCCCTCCCACTTGTGGGTTGTTCCCACTCCATCTGTCTTGTCCCTTCTTGACTTTCTTCGTCCACTGCCTATTCACCCTTACAACTCCATACCCTCTCATCACTGGTTCTGTACCCTCTATTTGCAAGATCTTTCTGTCCTGTTGACCAAAAATGGCTTCAACCCCTTATCATTCTCAAATCACAGCAAGGCACATTTTTAAAAATAGTTTTAATCACAAAGTCCAAATTCAGCCTTTCACTAAACATTACTTCACAAACATATCTACATGGCTAGATGCTCCTTATGTCTATTATTTTAATGATTCTATAATGTCTCATGTTGAGTTACTTTACGATGATTTACTTAACCATCTCTCTAATATAGACATTTAGATAACTTCTTATTTTAATAATATGAGTAATACCAGAAAGAACATTTCTTTACATATAACTTTTCTATCTTCTAAATTCTTTAGGACAAATTCACACAAATCATATAAAAACTGAATTTGATCAGGGAAATCTTTTTCTAATAAATGTGGGTGATATCCCATAATTGGTTATTAACAATGATGTTTCTTGCTATATTTGTTTACTACTGTATTTTTCCTTATATGACCTTTCTACTACCAGCCAGCTTAGCTCCTAAAGTCTGATGTTAAAAACTTGCACGAATTCTTTATGAGTACTTAAGTGATTCTTTACAACACTAGCTCTTTGAAAACCTGTATTTTATTGGCATTTTTAAAGTTTTATTCTTTTAGATATTTTTAAACATTATCCAATTTGTCAATACCACCTTCTATTCCACCAGCCTTTAAAAATCAATCATTCTAATATCTCGTGCTGGCTTTATTCTTGTATCAGTGAATACAGCAACTAGTGGCATTGCAAATTGGCATGACTGCACTGAATGTGTATACAATGAGTACACAATGAGTTATTTAAAAAATATATACCACATGTCTCAACAATTGTATTTCTTGGGAATATTCAGTAAAGAAGTAATTAGAAAGTGTGCAAGAACTGTTATCACAGTGTTGCTGATAAACACAAAATGCTGAATTAATATGAACATCAATCAATAAGGATGTGTAAATAACCTATAGTCTTCCATGACAGACAATGATGTGGATATATGTGTATTGACAAAAAGATATCCATTATACAGCAGTAACTTAAAAAAAAAATAGGCAGCCAAGCAGAGTGCCTGTGGCTCATGCCTGTATGCCTAGCTACTTGGGAGACTGAGAATGAGAAGATCACGATTCAAGGTCAGCCTGGACAAATAGTTCACAAGATCCCATCTCCAAAATAACCAGAGCAAAAGGGACTGAGTGTGGTTCAAATAGTAGAGCACCTGCTTTATAACCACAAAGTCCTGGGTTCAAATCCCAATCCCAAAAAGTAAGAGGCAACCAAACAGGATACATACTATGAGGCCTATTTTTTCTTGAATTCACATAGTACATTTGCATGCATGCACACATGCACACACACACTGAAAAAGTTCTGCAACAAATTCATCTAATATTTAATAGTACCTATCCTGTGGAATTTCCCTTCTGTTGTATAGTTTATGTTGGGTTTCTTTTCTTTCAGAACAAGCCTGTATTGCTTTCAATATAATACCTAAACAATATGGCCATTTTCACCTAGAAAAATAAAGAAAGCTCTCATCCCTCAAAAATTAAGATGATATTCTGCATTTTGTGGTTTGGAGCACTATTGTTTACCTTTTTTAATTGTTTTCTTTTAACAATTATTAACAATAATGCACTAAAAAATTAATTTCTAGTTTTAAAGACACAATCTCCCTTACTAAGTTAAGTATCAAGACTTTAATAAGCTTGAGTGAAAACCCAGCAACACACACACTTTGGGGCTTCATATTTCTTTTATTATACTTTATACTTATCTCCTGGTTTCAATTATTGACAATTTTTCTTCCTAATCATAGATGAAACAGAGTAAAAAAAAAAAAAGACACTTTTTTTTCTTCAGCTGTTTAATTGATTCTTCTCAGGCTATTAAAAATCTTTCCTAGCAGCTCATGGTTTCAGGTGACCCCACTATCCTCAAAGCCTCTACCAACACTGAGTCTACATTTTAGCTGTAGGAATTGATAAACCTGATAAGATCCTAGAAGCAAACAATTATATACTTATTTCAACCTCTCCAGTAGTCTATATAACATCACCAGCCTTCCACTTTAAAAAGAAATTTGAACACAAATATGTACTTTATCTTAATACTGTCCGAAACATAATTTAACCTTTGCTGACTGTGAGAAGAAATGATAGCAGGGACTAGATTAAAGAAGGAGGGAAGAGATTATGCTGCCACTTGGGGGCATCAGTGTGGACCAAGTAGCCAGGCATGCTGGCGAACACCTGTAAATCCCAGCTACTCGGGAGGTGGAGGTAAGAGAATCAAAGTCTTATTGAAAAACAAAGTTAAGAAACAAAAAGACTGGTTAGCAGGGAGTGACCTAGCAAGTGAAAAGCCCTAAATTCAATCCCCAGGCCCACAAAAAATAAATTAAAATAAAAATTACAGAATGCATAAATGCCTGTTAATAGGGAGATCCCCCTGACATAATGTCAAACCCACTTTTGTGGAACAGATAATGAACTTAGCAATGCTGACTCAGTGTTGGAAAATGTCTGCAAACTGACCTCTTTTCAAAGTGCTGCTCAGTTGCATGGAGCCATCTACACTCTCTCCAACACGCTACAGAACGACTACACCTGTTCCTGGTGAAAATAATAAGAGAAAGGGACACAGCAGAGGGCAGGGCTACTACAGCTCACCCCCAACAGCACACTCATCAGTTTACAGGACAGTCTGAATTAAAGCGCAAATGGTTTCCATTTCAAATGTCTCCACTGCCTACAGAATGGAATTCAAATGCAATTCCAAGCCCTGTGTAAGCTGGAGTTGAAAAATCTCATCTCAGTATTTTATCCCCATCACTTTTCACATGTCAACCAAACCGGACATCCCTTGCACTTAAACTTGTACTCATACTGATTATCTATCTGAAAAGCCTTTCCCTCACATCTCCAAGTCTAAACCGACTTGTATTTCAAGGCCAAGATCAAAAGAGGTTTCCTTCCGAATAAAAGTTTTCTCAGTTAGTTAGCACACATTTTCTGTACCCCACATACTTTCATGCATCCTCTTGTTTATCCTTGCAACAGCTCTGTAACGTAGGTACAACTGTTTGCTCCATTCTAAAGATGAGGGAAGTAACTCGTCCAAGGTCAAACAGTACTAGGAGCTCAGCCTTCCACCATGCTGCTAGAATCCCCTCTACTGACACCCCAAAGTGCTTTGGATGGTGTACATTATGTGAACAACTGCTGCAGAAACATAAAGGCCAAGTTATATTGGCTTGAACAGTGAGAGAATTTATTAGCTCATACAAGAATTCCCCAGCAAGCTCAGTTTCTCTGCTGGTTAGGTTAACAAGATCAATAGTACAACTTCTTGAGAAATCAAACTCTTCCATCTTTCTCCTCTAGCAACCAGTGTGTTGGCTGGGTGTTCTGATCATTGCAAAATGGTTACAACAGCTCCAGACATCACCTCTTCATGTGTCAATGTTCAAAAGTAAAACTTCAGAATCTCCCATTAATGGAAAGTTCTTTTTTTCCCACTTTTGAGGGGTCCTTTCTGTGAAAAAGGCAGCACCACATAACTCCAAGCCTTTCTTACCCCTAGGAAAGTGGCAAGACTTACCTAACAGGTAATTTTAAAAGAATGAGTAGGTATGCTTAGGACAATATGCCGTCCTTCCTCTTCTGTGGAGAAAAGCTGTCAACCAAAACTGTAAGTGTTCCTTTGCTTCTCCAAAAAGTGATTTTTATCTGCACAGCCCTTCTTCATGGAGAAACTTCCCGATCAGATCTGTCTGTGAATGCCCAAGTCTACCCAATTTTCAGTTTAGAATTGGCAACCCATTTGACTAGGATTACTAAAGTTATATCATCCAATTTAGCTTCATTG
Organism: Castor canadensis; assembly: GCF_047511655.1. Lineage (NCBI taxonomy): Eukaryota > Metazoa > Chordata > Mammalia > Rodentia > Castoridae > Castor > Castor canadensis. The sequence goes on from NC_133394.1 coordinate 90,587,681, forward strand.
GTTAAAAAAAATTAAAAGATCAGTTTTAAATTTTATATACTTATTTTTGTGGTGCTGGAGATGGAACCCAGGGACTCATACATGCTAGGCAAGGCTCTACCACTGAGTTACATCTCGAAAACTTTTGACTTCTATATTTATTCTGTTTTATTCCTCAACTTGTTCAGATCTAGAGGAAGGGAGAAGCTACTTATGGGGCTGCTTTCAAACATCCAACAATCTTTGCTGACTTCTACACACATCTCATTGGCCCATGTACTCACAAGCAGGGTTTTAACCAATCCCCAGCAGACAAATATGAACTTTCTAATGAGCTCAAAACCAGGATTTCCACAAGCCATGTGAGAAAGGAGGGAACAATAAATGAAAAATCAGGCCTCTGGCAGCAGAGGAGTTGTCGAGTAGGCAGCTTGGGACTGCTGCCTCATGTCCCAGGGGCTCAAATCAAGTCTTATTAATCCAGGTTGTCTCCACAGATCCAGTCACAGAGTCCAGCACATGGAAGATGACTGGTGTCTTTGGAGTGCAGCTGAGTCACTATTACTACCGGTACCCACAACAAAAATCAAAGGGAGGGCTCCCTTCTTAGCCCCAAATGTCAGGTTCCTTCCGTTTCTGATTTCTCCTCCCTTAGACCAAGCTCCCTCTAGGGAAAGTCAACACAGAAAATGCAAAAAAGAATGAATATCTATTCTGTTAATAATTCTCTCCCCACTATTTACTAAACCATTTCAAGAATGTAAGATACAGAGAACAATGAAATCCGCTCTCCAGTGCAGACACTGTCCCCTCTCTGGTCCCTCCTCCACCCACTTAATTTCCCTTTGGAGGAAAGGAATGACATAAATTTAATAAATAACCAATCTCAGGAGCTGTCAGGAAAGTACTCACAGGTCATGGCTCAAACTCAAGGACCTTCTGGGTATAACAATAAACTGTTTCTTCCTGTGAAAGCTTACTCTACTTCTTCTTTTATTCAGTTTATAAATGCTGGGGGCCTAAAAGCTCAATGCTAAAAGAACTTCACGAGGACACTGGAAACGAAATGCTTATTTCACATAAAACTGCACAATGGTTTTTATAAAGTAATTTTGTGCCAATTTTATATTTAAATGTCCCCTCCTGTTGCAGAAACAAAATACCATCCATATGATATTTTCAAAGCCAACTTTTCCTTAGACATTTATAATTCAAATTCCAAGAAAACATAAATTGGCTTAACTCAATTGTCATTTGATATTCATAGATTATCTTTCTCTTAGTAAGCGAAGGACTTGAAAAAGTAAACTATAATAATAGCATAGATTGTCACAAATGAGTGACAGCTCTATTTTAGGGGATATATACATGCATACATATGCATATATAAATGTACTATGCATAAAAAATAAACATGCATATGTATACATTTTGTAGTTATACATACAGAACTGAGAAAAAACAAAATGAGGTATTAAGTCGTAAGGCAATTTGCAGCAAAAATGGCACAAACTTAATAAAATAAAACATGGAGGGAATGTATGGCCTAACCAAAAAATGAAATATAGTATCGTGTATAGCACAGTTTGAGCATATAAAGATGGTTGCCAAGCTTAGCTGCATCTTCTAAATTCAAACAAAGCATAAGAAATGTGTTTGTTAACTTAAAACATCTGTTCCTACCACAAGAATATGAATAAGAATGAAAATGCATATGGATTATTCATCAATGAAAGGACAAAATCTCTTGTATTATTCCTCTCATGCAGTTATTCTAAGAAAATATAAACTCCCAAATAAGAAACTAGCACATCTGATTATGATGCCCAGCAAGGGCAAAGAATCTTCTGAGGCACTCACTGGCCACTTCTCACTACTTGGCACCCAGAGGGACCAAACTGCCCCCTTAGAAGAGATACACACTCAAGTCAGGGGACTTTTCTCACACTGGCTACGGCGCCTTGGGCAGAAGCACACAGGTCTCACTTGCCACCTACATGTGAGCACCCAAATTAGAATGGCCCTTGGGGATCATCTAAGACCAAGCCACCACCACTTGTTCCTGACTTTGTCTGGTCTCAACCTGAACACCTCTAGTTAAAGGAAGCTCACTACCTCTCTAAATTTATGGCTGCACCTAGCAAGTAATGATGTGTTACAAAAAGTTAAGTTTTAACCACAAAAAAAGTACATTTTAATGAAGAGTGGCCTCCTCATTTAAATATAGTATACTGCTCAGAATTTAAAAATAAATGAAAAAGGACCAGAGGCTTTTTAAAACAGTGGTAGCCAATAAGGCCCAATAAAAAGGTGTTGGAAAACTACCCAATACACTTAAGAGAAGGTAAGGAATTAAATGGGTGAATGTATTACCTCTCCTCTGAATGCATCCATAGAAAGCCGAGTGTGGAAAAGTCTGGGATGTTTCAATAGCATCCACTGAGCAGATTCACTAGGTGTTTAGAGGACTGTGAGCACGTAACAGGGAAGGTTTCCAACGTTCTTCATTTCTCTTCCCATAAACCCTCTTGATGACGTTGATGAATACCAGCACAAATGAAATTCAGATATATTTTAATTTCTACATGGGTTAATCTGTCATGTTATAGGTTCATATAAAATAAAGGAACAACACAGCACACCAATTTTTTAAAAAGACTGAAACACTGAAGAGTTCTAATGGTCTTTCATACCTTTCTTTGGCCCTAATAAACAAGGCCTCTGGGTTAAACCAGAGCTTAATTCTTTTTTTTTTTTTTTTTTTTTTTTGCATTAGAATCACCTGGGGAGCTTTTATTTTTTTTTTTTTTTTTTTTTCATTTTTCTTTTATTATTCATATGTGCATACAAGGCTTGGTTCATTTCTCCCCCCTGCCCCCACCCCCTCCCTTACCACCCACTCCACCCCCTCCCGCTCCCCCCCTCAATACCCAGCAGAAACTATTTTGCCCTTATCTCTAATTTTGTTGTAGAGAGAGTATAAGCAATAATAGGAAGGAACAAGGGGTTTTGCTGGTTGAGATAAGGATAGCTATACAGGGCATTGACTCACATTGATTTCCTGTGTGTGGGTGTTACCTTCTAGGTTAATTCTTTTTGATCTAACCTTTTCTCTAGTTCCTGGTCCCCTTTTCCTATTGGCCTCAGTTGCTTTAAGGTATCTGCTTTAGTTTCTCTGCATTAAGGGCAACAAATGCTAGCTAGTTTTTTAGGTGTCTTACCTATCCTCACCCCTCCCTTGTGTGCTAAAGCTTTTATCATGTGCTCATAGTCCAATCCCCTTGTTGTGTTTGCCCTTGATCTAATGTCCACATATGAGGGAGAACATACGATTTTTGGTCTTTTGAGCCAGGCTAACCTCACTCAGAATGATGTTCTCCAATTCCATCCATTTACCAGCGAATGATAACATTTCGTTCTTCTTCATGGCTGCATAAAATTCCATTGTGTATAGATACCACATTTTCTTAATCCATTCGTCAGTGCTGGGACATCTTGGCTGTTTCCATAACTTGGCTATTGTGAATAGTGCCGCAATAAACATGGATGTGCAGGTGCCTCTGGAGTAACAGTCTTTTGGGTATATCCCCAAGAGTGGTATTGCTGGATCAAATGGTAGATCGATGTCCATCTTTTTAAGTAGCCTCCAAATTTTTTTCCAGAGTGGTTGTACTAGTCTACATTCCCACCAACAGTGTAAAAGGGTTCCTTTTTCCCCGCATCCTCGCCAACACCTGTTGTTGGTGGTGTTGCTGATGATGGCTATTCTAACAGGGGTGAGGTGGAATCTCAGCATGATTTTAATTTGCATTTCCTTTATTGCTAGAGATGGTGAGCATTTTTTCATGTGTTTTCTGGCCATTTGAATTTCTTCTTTTGAGAAAGTTCTGTTTAGTTCACCTGCCCATTTCTTTATTGGTTCATTAGTTTTGGGAGAATTTAGTTTTTTAAGTTCCCTGTATATTCTGGTTATCAGTCCTTTGTCTGATGTATAATTGGCAAATATTTTCTCCCACTCTTTGGGTGTTCTCTTCAGTTTAGAGACCATTTCTTTTGATGAACAGAAGCTTTTTAGTTTTATGAGGTCCCATTTATCTATGCTATCTCTTAGTTGCTGTGCTGCTGGGGTTTCATTGAGAAAGTTTTTACCTATACCTACTAACTCCAGAGTATTTCCTACTCTTTCTTGTATCAACTTAAGAGTTTGGGGTCTGATATTAAGATCCTTGATCCATTTTGAGTTAATCTTGGTATAGGGTGATATACATGGATCTAGTTTCAGTTTTTTGCAGACTGCTAACCAGTTTTCCCAGCAGTTTTTGTTGAAGAGGCTGCTATTTCTCCATCGTATATTTTTAGCTCCTTTGTCAAAGATAAGTTGCTCATAGTTGTGTGGCTTCATATCTGGATCCTCTATTCTGTTCCACTGGTCTTCATGTCTGTTTTTGTGCCAGTACCATGCTGTTTTTATTGTTATTGCTTTGTAATATAGTTTGAAGTCAGGTATTGTGATACCTCCTGCATTGTTCTTTTGACTGAGTATTGCCTTGGCTATTCGTGGCCTCTTGTGTTTCCATATAAATTTCGCAGTAGATTTTTCAATCTCTTTAATGAATGTCATTGGAATTTTGATGGGAATTGCATTAAACATGTAGATTACTTTGGGGAGTATCGACATTTTTACTATGTTGATTCTACCAATCCAGAGCTTAATTCTTTCCTGCAACAATGTAAGTAGTGGATGACACTCCCATGGCACACCAGATTTTGACAAAACACTAAAAAAGATTTCTGGAAAAATGTTAATGGAATACGTAAGATTGGTCTGTAAGGAATGGTTCAGCTGTAACTCTACCCCTTTCTTTTATTCAAGAAAATATACTGAACAATCTGAGCAGAGTAGTACTGTAATACAGATTACCTCAAAACTGTTCAAATTATATAAACAAGCAGAAAACAGAGGCATGACAACAAATTCCTTGCTACCTTTCTCCCAGTTGCTAAAAAAAAAAAAAAAAAAAAAAAAAGCTACAGTAAATTTGCATCCAAGATGACAACCATCTGCGAAGGTATATTTCAGGTTTAAGGACTAGAGTACATTAAAAATCTAAAATCTCTCACAAAGCCCTGAGTTCAAACCCCAGTACTGCCAAAAAAAAATTAAAAATTTCTAAGGCATCTCTGTCCAATTTAGTAGCCACTAGCCATGGGTGACTATTAAAAATTAAACTTTAATCGAAATTAAACAAAATTTAAACTTCAGTTCCTCAAGGTCACTAGCCACATCTCAAGTGTACTAATAACCACAGGAGGCTACCACACTGGAGGGCACAGCCAGGGACCATCTCCATCTCCATCTTGGAAAGGATTGAATCTAACTCTCTTAATTACAAATTTAGAAAGTAAGAGTTCATTTCATTCAGGCAACTGGCTCCATGCTGCATAGCTAGTATTTGCAGAGCCAGGACCTGAACCAAGATCTCCTGGCCTCCATCACTCAGGCATTTCCACTCCAACATCTTGCTTTCATCTAGATGTAAATACCTGCTCCTTGCCAGGCTCAGTCCTGAGTTTGTCTGTAATTGTGCTCTCAGCTAATCTTCATATTAATCCTGTGGGGATTGCATTCCTCATAAAATTGTGACATCACTGTATCTGAGGCCACACAGCAGGCATGTTGTGGCACCAAGATTTAAATTCCAGAGCTTGAATCTTTCTATTCTGTTATCTTATATATATAGCAAACACTCCACATTTGTAGTGTTTTCCAGGAAAAACTTTCCTTCGAATTTGTTAAAAGATAGTGTTTCATGAGTCACTTTGTTGGCAAAAGTATCTCAAGGAAGAAAATCCAACACCTTGGCTTCTGACCTGGGGAAGAAGAGTGGTTTTGTTCACCTCTGCCAATCATAACTGTTCTGTAACAACAATAGCTGCTAACTTTTCCTGAACACTGGGCTAAGTGCTTCATGTTCATCTCCCCAACAATTCTGTGAGGGAACTAATTCATCTCCATTTTACAGATGGAAAATTTAAGTTAGGGTCAAACCATACACCTCCAGGAAGAATGTAATAAAGAAGTGTTTGCTTGTAGTGATGCAAAGCAAAAGGGCAGTTAAATGCTTTTTATTCCATGTAGTTGGAAAAAGCAGAAAGTATGTTGAAATTTGGGAATAGGAAGTTCATTTTTCTCCTCAAACTGGATACCCCCACCACGGTTAAGCAGATTAACTGTTTCCCTCTGATGGATTCCTGATCAAAGATGGTCACACTTTCTTCTACAGGAGCTGACTTTGGCAAAAGTCTTATGAGTCTAAAAGTGCATCAGTATTTTTGGCTAAGAAATACACCCAAAAAGGGAGTATTCGGTGTTTCTCATGGTACTTTTTATCCTTTCTGGCAATTTCTGACCTGACAAATACAAAGAAGTAAAAAACAGGGAAGACAGTATTAATGAAAGGAAAAGGGAGACAGCCGAAGTCAGTATCTAACTGAGAGATAGCTACAAGTGGCTTACAACCATATCATCCCAAAAAGTCACCGCAAGTCCACACAGCTACCAAATGTCGGAAAGCACAACCCATGGAGGGGAAAATACACACATATGTGCATGAATGTTCACACACACATAATATAAGTAGTACCACATACTTGTTAAAATTAAAAATACTTCTTCCATTGTGTGGTGAATTTGATGCACTGGTGCTGGATGGTCTCAGCTTAATGGGAAAGGGTTAACCAGGGACAGCTGGCTTTTGCAGAAGGTGAGGGACAGAGACTGGCAGAGACAACTGCATACCAGGTGCAGTTGGGGGAGGGGGGTGAAGTAAGCTTGCTGTATTCAGAGACAACAGCATGCTAGCTTGGCTGTGAGAAGCAGAATGCTCCAGGAAATAACTTTGGAGTCAGAACCAAGCTTGAACTGTCTCTTCCTCTAGCACTTACTAGTTGTGTGACTTTGGACAGATAATTTATACTTTCTGAGCCTCAGCTTCCTTATCTGCAAAGACAACACTTATTTCCTAGGATTGGTGAGAGTATTAAATACTAGTAAATGTCCCCTCCTCTTGTTCTTCTGGGTTGGTAAAGAAGAATTTGTTATGGCAAAAAAGCATATATCAGGTATCGCCCCCTGTATGTATTCCCCACATTGTCCCCTTTATTCCATAAAAACCCTTCAGGAGAGGCTTTATTTGTCCCAATTTCACATAGTGGGCCATGAGGTTCCAGAAAGCTATATGTGCCCTAGGTCACAGAGCTGGTTTGCAGCAGAGGAAGTGGACTCTAAACCAGGTATTGAGACTGCCAGGGCCATGAATGCTCCACTCTTTGGCAGCTCTCTGAGCAACAAGTGAGGAGCCTGAAAAGGCATCAGTGAGAGGTGTCTTCACAAGACAGGCTGAGAGTGCAACGAGCACCTAAATCCACGCTCTCACTTGACTGATGTCATGGAATTCCTCTGGGTAAAGCTGATGATTACCATTTTCAAGCTGACCACACCCCCCCACACACATACTTCTGGTCACTCAACTGACAAGGGACATGAATCTCAAGAGCTTCACATCCTCACCCCAGTTTCTTAGGCCATAGAATGGGGAACTTGGACTATATCATCTCTGAGTTTACTTCTAGCTGTAAAATGGTGAGCATGTAGGTAGAATTACAACAAGAATATTAAGCCGCCATGTTTAGAGCCAACTCTTGAGTGTAGCACCTTCTGCAACACAAGCCCTCTCACCCAAAGAGCTGCTTAATCAGGAAATCCTACAATAGTATAATTTAATGTTCTCAAATTCTTTGTTTCAATCCAAAATATATAAATACACATTCATTCTTCAATTTCACTGATGTAGGTGCAATGCCCTTCAGTACTAGGCCATGTGGAGAGAGAGCAACAGTAAGCTATGCAATTAACTTTGTCCCCAAGACATTACCAGTTCCTACTTCTTTTCCTGTGTGTGTGAGGGTGCTGAGGATTTAACTCAGGGCCTCACACATGTCAGGTAAACCCCCCACCACTGAATTACACCCCAACCTCATTTCCAATTTAAATGTCCTAAGAATAAAAATGGTTACAAATAAATATAAAAGCAGGCTCTCTCTAGATTTTCAAGTTTTCCCCAGTCCTTTATAACTTTTTCTCCCACACTTAATTTGACAGCAATTTTTTAGTGACTCACCTCTATGGAGTCTTTTTAAAGTATTCAACACAGTTTCCCTAGAAACAAGAATGCTATTTTTTATATTCCCATTTCAGCAGTTTAATTAAACGATAAGTCAGACTTTGTCATCCCTCCTCTCTAGCACTTCCAAAGGCTCACCCACCTTATGGAACGGAAAAGCTAATGCCTGTTGGAGGCTCGAATTGTTTGGTCCCCTGTTATCCCCTCTGACCTCCTCTCCTGCCACTTTGTCCCTCAGTCATCTACTCCAGGCCCTCCTCAAATGCCAAGGGAGCTCTTGCTTCAGACTTTAACCTCCTGCTGTTCCCCCTCTCTGGAATTCTCTTTCCCTGGAGATCCACAGGGCTGGCTTAGAATTTCCTCTTCCTCTTTATTCAGTTAGATGTCTCCTTCTTGGTTTAGCCTTCCTTGTGGACCTACTTAAAGTAGCCACTTGCCCCTTATTGAGTCTTTTCTGTCCTCCCATGCCCACATTGGTTTGGGGAGCTTTTTATTTACTTATTTATTCATTCATTTTGGCAATACTGGGGTTTGAACCTAGGGCCTCACATTGCAAGCATCCTACCACTTGAGCGACTCTACCACTCTGTTTTGTGTTGGGTTGTTTTGAGATAGTCTTGCAAACTATTTGACCAGGATGGCTTCAAACCTCAATCTTCCTGCTCTCTGCCTCCTGAGTAGCTAGGATTACAGGGATGAACCACTGGTGCCCATCTGTTTCTATTTTTTTGGTAGCATGCCTACCTGATGATATTCCATATATTTTACTCATTATATATCTAGTTTCATGTTGGGAGCTGGTGGCTCATACCCATAATCCTAGCCACTTGGGAGGCTATGATTGGGAGGATCTCAGATGGAGGCAAACAGTTCATGAGATCCCAATATCCAAAATAGCCAGAGTAAAACAGAATGGGGGTGCTTTGCAAGCACAAAACCCTGAGTTCAAACACCAGTCCCACCCAAAAAAAGAAAAAAGAAAAGAATTCTAGCTTTAGGAGGGCAGGGATTTTATCTATTTGCTGATGCATTTCAGTACCTAGAATAGCAAGTCTATAGTCACTCAATAAACAAATATTTGGTAATAATCTTTGTTATTCAAAATTAGAGATAAGGGCAAAATAGTTTCCGCTGGGTAGAGAGGGGTAAGGGGAAGTAAAGCGGGGTAAGGGAGGGGGTGGGGAGAAGGGGGAAAAAATGAAGAAATGACCCAAACATTGTATGCATATATGAATAAAATAAAAATTTAAAAAATAATAATAATAATCTTTGTTATTGTAATAAGTGTATTATCTAACTAATTGAATTGCATAAGTATAATACTAACTATCTCAGGCTTGAAAAGAGTTAGGAACCAAGGTAACAGAGTCTTAGTAAGCACAGAAGTCACCTGGAGGGTTCAGGAGTATGCTGGTATAGAAAAACCTACCCCACTAGGTATGGGCAGCTATGCGCCCTCCGATCAGCCTGGTACAGAGGAAAGCAAGGTCCTCCACTAAATGCAACTTGGCTAGAGTAACTCTCAACTTGGTCCCACTGAGCTTTCTGTCACTTGATGCTCACACATCCAAATGCACAAGAACACATGACAAAGTTAAGCAGAGAAGACGGCCTAGCTACTTTCCTTCAGATATAGGTGCAACAACAGAAAGAAGACAGATCATCTTGTTCTGGTCTACCCCTCAGTGGTCAGTGACCTTTATTTTGCAAATCCTTTCGTCTATTTCTCATTCTTGGCTCTTCACAAAATAATATGTGGCCTGCCTACTTTACTGGTCCAAGTATGAGTTGAGTCTATCGCTATGGAAAATATGTGAACACTTACAATGCACTCTATACAATGACCAATTCTCTTTACGTTAACATAGCCGACCGACTTATCTATAATAGCTACTATTATTCTTCAAAACTGACGATATACCTTAGAGAACTTTAATTTTAAAATGATTGCTAAAAGATATTAAAATAAACAGAAAGAAAAGTTTGCTTTGGAGGGCATGAAATGAGAAAGGGGAGGAAAATGGCTTTTTCCTCTTTCTTTAGTGGAAAAATATCAAGGAGGAAAGATATGTAAATCTCCAGAGCAGTAACTAAAATATATGAAGATCAGATTTAAGAATTTTCCTGTGAATATCTATAATTATCTAGACTCTTGGATACTTCACGTTCCTCATCTATTTAACACCACAGGGATAATCCAAGATGACTTATTAATAGCACAAATGTCAATAGCAGGTTGGGATGTAAATGAGTAAATCCTTTCAAACCACCTCACTTCTGTTTTATTATAACATTTATTAAACCAAAATAAAAAAGTGGTGAAGGACTTGTCACACCATTTATTAGAGTTGATGGAGTGTAGACAGTCTTTTCAATAAGGCCTTAACACGCTGCTATGCACCACAGTACATTATTAATGAAAAGAAATGCATGAGACTTGCATCAGCTTTTCCCCCAAGTCACTGTGGCATTAAATTCAAAATCAATTCTATCCCATATGGCAAAGGGTCAGAGATAAAAATGTTAATTGTTTGTTGGTCACCAAAAACTTAAGTTTATAATTCAAAGCAACAATCAGCAATCTTCCGTCTTCTCCTGAATTCAATAATTGTACTTTTTTTGAGCGGGGATCCAAGGAGGAAGCAAATGCACCAGGAATATAAAGAAATTGTGCCCAAGTTTATATCTGACAAGAAGAGGGGAGCTCATTTTCTCTGTGACTGAAAGAACAAAAGGACTTCCACAGAATGCAAATGGGGGGAGGGGTTGGACTTGAACTTCTCTTCCAATACCTGAGTATCTAAATGGAAGTAATTTGCTCTAGAAAAGATATTAAGTAATTGAGCCTGGTGGGGCCAGGATGAGGGATAATCCTCAAACTGTGAAGAAAAACAAATATATTTTCCAACGATAGGATCACCTCACTCCCTCAATAACTTCAATCAAGAATTTTACATTCAAAAGAAATATATTAAGAGTGACCTACCGCCAGCAAGGAGCCCTGATAGACACAAGCACCTGTGGGAAAACAAAACAAGAATTAAAAGGGATACATAATGAACCAACAGGCACTGCCCCACAGGTCCTGCCAAAGCTGCATCTACTGGCATCCTAATCAGCAAACTGCTTTTCCCAAACCTTCAAAGCCTGATCATCCTTCCCCTGGGGAAATAACCCCATCCACCAAAACAACAGTTCCTGGACACACATGAAGGGATGCATCGTTAAAACTTGTTACTTGGATTTTAAAATAAACATATTTATAATGGCACACTATAAATACGGTGTTATCATCCTTTGTGATAAGTCAAGAAAGCCTCCATAATCCAGTCTATGTCTACTTAGCCAAGCTTCTCTTCCATGCTTTGCTCACATAAACTCTCCGGTACAACCCAGGAGGCCACCTTAGGACCCCCATGATAAACTTTAAAGTCTCAACACTTTGGTGCATTTTCCTTTCCTATAGGACATGTAGGTTGGTCCATCCAAGGCCGGTGAACTTGATCCCATCTCCTTCATGAAACTTTTCCAGCCCACAGAATTATGTTCATCTCCCTTTGAGTTCATAGCACTTTATGCCTGAATCATTTCCTTGTGAATTCATTCTTGTATAGTTCCTTGTGGCATTCTCTTTTTTTTTATTTACTTATTTATTTATCTTGATATTTGTAAAACAGGGTCTTCTATGTAGTTCAGGCTAGCCCCCAACTCAAGATCTTCCTCCAGAGTGCTGAAATTATAGGCATGTGCCACAACACCTGAATATTCTTGTGGCATTCTTGCTAAGGTTGTGGAAATGCTACATATACATCTATCTATCTGTCTATCTATCTATCTATTTATATACATATTTATAAGTTTATATTATATATATATATCCATACACTATACATATGAAAAGAGGACAAAATACCTATTCATGCCTTTAATACAGTATGTTCCTCTTTGGGGAGGTTAAGACACTTTAACAGACAGCAGTATAGATGGCAGTTACTTGAAAATAACTCTTCTATTGAGCTCCTGACCTCCAAAATTCTTTTCACTTCATTTTTTTTCCTAATGGGTTGCTTATGGACTGATACATCTTTATATTTTCCAGTCATTAGGCACCAAATGAAAAAAAAAACAGATGATTTGATTCTAAATGGAAGAGGGCTGAATTTGACTGGGCCAGCTTATATATTCTGAATAACTAGCATATCATAAAGTAACTCTTCAAATGTTACATTTGAAAACAATGTAAAATTGGAATCCTAATTTTAAAATATATCCAAACATTCTCAAACATACTCATTTTTCAGCAGCACAACAGGTGCTGATTTCATCTGAAAATAACTGCAGCAGGCCACCAGCTATTCCTTCAAAACACTGAGTGTACAAAACAGACTAGAACAGCACAGACATACCAAGGCAGAAGCAAGCACATTTTGACAAACTGCCACCATTGATTCCAAAGAGGGAAGGACATATTTACTACAGTGCTTGTCTCTAACATGTTATTAGAAAGTCTTGAAAACATTAATTTCCCAGGAATGGACTGGACTACCATTCCTATCAATAATGAAAATATGAACAATCATTAAAGAAAGTGACTTCACTATTTCCACATGTGTTGGAATCAAAGATCTCTGTGGGCAAATTTACTGAAATGTCTTTTATGTTCTTGAAATTAAAATAAGAAAAACTTGAGACAAAACTGGGGTGGGGAAATTGTTCTTCATTGACTTATTTTTCCTTAAGAAATTTTGTTTCTAAGATGGTATTTGAGTTTGCAGTATGCTATAAGAAAGGAAATATGCATGTATAGGTATAAAATAATCATATATATCTCAAAGAAATATATAACAATTCACCATTAAATTATGTAAGTGGAAATTTACTTTCTTCTGATGTTTAAAAAATTACAATAAAGATCATTGCTTAGATACAATTTAACAAAATTTAATTTTTTAGACCCTCAATATTTCAATGGCTAAATCATAAAAGTCACATATTAGTTTTTTTAATTGACAAATAAAATTGGATGTATTTATCATGTACAACATGTGTTCAAGTTTATATAACCTTTAGAATAAATTAAGAAAATTATCTTTTAGAAGAAAATACACAATATTTTACCCTTTAGAATAAGACTATCCTCTATATAGTCATGTGTTGTGTAACAATGGCAATACTTTCTGAGAAATGCATTGGTAAATGGTTACTGCAAATGTCATACAGTACAATGACACACCCTAAAACACTGCGACATCACTAAGTAATGTAATCTATGTGACCAATGTACCTGTTTGTTGACCAAAACATAATTATGGAGCATGTGAATGTAATTTTATTTCTCTTCTTAACAGTGTCACCTCACAAAGTCAATTTCTTTTCAAAGAAATCAAGCGCCTTGAGAAGTAACCAAAAATCCACATCAAAACTATTTGATGGCTGATGGCATGGCTCAAGCAGTAGAGTGCTTGCCTTGCATGCAAAAGGTCTTAGGTTCTATCTCCAGTAAGGTGGATGGGGTTTGGAAGTTTAGACTGACCTTACAAACTCACTGCCACATGAAAACATGAAGCAGCATTGAGAAGGGTACCACATTCATTCTTGGTTAAGGCAAACATCAGCTATACACCCAGGTCAAACAGTGTGTAGCTGCTGGTAAGTTCTATCATCATTAGGGAAAGGAAATAACTCAATATTGGTTGTTCTATGATGTACAATTCCAAACGAAATAAGCTTTGCCCTCTGAGGGCTTTCCTAAAACAGAGCAGTTCTACCTGGAAGGCAGATACATGAATGAGTCTCCATCAACAGTTTCCAAAACATCATTTCTACTCTCTGGAGAAAATAAAGCATTCCAGCGTGATGGCCAGTTCTATCAAACACTTATCAGCACCCAAAGCCAGATGCAGTTGTCCAGAGCAAGCACATTTCTCCTACACTATGGCAAGTTGTTTGTCCATTGGCAGGTGATGTTGGGAGGTTTGTTGACACTGGATGCAGCTCCTGGTTCAAAACTAGGGCAGAGAGGCTTTTTCGCTAATCCATCAAGTCAGGAGATATGGAAAACAAAGTTACTCCTCCACTCATCTTTGTGTTTTTCTTAAGGAGTACTAGAATGATTGGCGGTCACTCTAACATTTGCATCTCTGGCTTTAGTTGAACTTTAAAGGAAACTCCAGCTCAGGGTGAATCCTGACAGAGGGTAAAGACCTAGAAGGAGAGGCAGGCTTTCTTCTAAGGAAAACTGAGGGAAAATAGGAGGCAAGAAGAGCTAGAGTTCTCAAACCAAGAACATTGCCAGTTTGGGGACATGGAATATGACAGGGATGCCAAGGAATTTAAGTTCTACACTGCAGGGTAGTGGTTGTGGTTGGCTCATTTCTTGCAGGTCACATAGGCAAAATGTTACTGTATAAAATTTAAGGAAATAAATGTCTGTTTTGAGGCCCTTTTGCATGTCATAATACACTCCTTCATGGGACACCTATAAAAAATTTAATATTTTCAGGGAAATTTTGAGATGTAATTTGTATCACTACTTACACCCTAAAACTATCACTATAGAAATGGTTAACTGATAAACTGAGTGAATTAAGAAGGTTAAACGCAAGAGTCACAAAATGTCAGACCCATTAGTTGAAAGAAATAGTGGCCGATAGCAACCATTAAGACATGAAGAGATTTGGAGAGCAGGGTATCACAAAAATATGAGTCATTAGGAACAAGCAGCCACAAGTTGGCATTTAAATGTTCAAGCTTTATGTTGTGTTATAATTCAGCATATGGCTGTGTACACTGGGGAACAGATAAAATGGAATCATTTCTGGATTGTCAGGGCAGTTCATGTCCTGATTACTGTCAAGTAGGATTCAGATCAATTAATAGAGTAGTTAAAATGAAAATGGGCCAACTGTTTTTGAACTATTGTAAGATTTGGCATGAGGCTCCGACTATGCCGTGTGGTGGTATCCCCCCCCACCCCGCCCCTCTTCTGAGCCATGTGGTGGAGAGTATTTTATGACTACTTGTGTCTGAGTAAAATTGAGTGATACTACCACCCAGGTCCATAACAATGAATATAGATGGCTGTGTCCTCACTAAAGAATGGCTACAGAGAAGGTAATATGCAGAATCTACTCCCCCGAGGGCAATGGAAATACAATACATTAGAAACAAGAACTTGTGACAATATATCACCTCTTTATTTCAACCAGCAGGTAGTTACAAAAGCTGCAAAGTTTGAAACACTATCAATCATCTGGAAGCAGTAAAATTTCCATATTGGAAAACCCAAGAAGGACCAAATGTTTTTTATATCTCTACTGCTATTTTACTGATAGTAACAATTTCAGGGTGTGCAAATTCTTTGGGGGGCAAGTACCACCTACGGTTTTCTTGGTTGGCTGTTTGGTTTGTTTGTTTTGATGTCTGTATCTCCCACCAGATACAGCATGACACAAAGAATGACAGAGCATGATCCATACAGTAAAAGCTAGAGAGAGGCCATTTTGCTTGGAATGTCTTCCCAAATATTGAGTTTTAAGCATTGAGTACCTTGCCAAAGGGACTCTCCAGCCAAAAGCAGAACCAAAAAATGGTGATACACCTGTAAATAAAACACGTGATCTATCCTTGATCCTTTCCAGGTAATCTGTTAATGGTCTTTATAGGAAATGCCTGGGAGATTGTAGAAGCGGCTCCAATCACGGGGGCTGATGAGGCATTGATTGGAGCTCAGTTCTCTGAGCCTCCAACCCAATCGTCTTTCTCTACCCCAAGCCAGCTCTCTGTCTAATGTCACCCCACAGGATTTCCACATGTCAACACAATTCAAGGTGAGTGTCTCTAGAAAATGCCATCACAGAGTTTCTCTGATTCAGCAAACAGCCATATTAGAAGTTTCCCTGTGACTTCTTGATTTTATTAACTCCTCAATGATAGTAGTTTATCAGTTTAGCAATTTGAGGCAATATAAAATAACACTATTAACAATTTGCCTATAAACTTCATTTTTCATGTGATAATTAAAATAGAATTTAGAACCTAAAAGCTGCAATTGATCACAAATAAGACAGCAAATCCCCTAGCTCTACTGGGAATCAAACCCAAGGCCTCCTGCATACAAAGCAAGCGTTCCATCACAGGTATAACCTCTGCCCCTGATCTTTCTTTTTTTGTGTGTGTGGCATTAGGGTTTGAACTCAGGGCCTTGGGTTTGCTAGGGAAGCACACCTCCAGCCCTTTTCTAAGCTTTAGAATTAGCAAATGTATTTTCGAACTATCTCCTAGTTTGCTTCTACATTTAGTAAATGACAGCACTACAGCCAAAAGAAGTTAGGAGGTTCATTCAAGGTCAGTCAGCTAATCATAGAGACTGGTCTATTCGTTAAGCTTAATTCAAAAGAACGTGACATGGTTACACTCGCTTTTTCTTGAGTGTTCACTGTGCTAGGAGCTGAGCTGGAGATACAGAAGGAAGTAGGAGCCACCCAGCAAGCATGCAGCCTCCTGAAGAAGGGTGCACCCATATCAAGTCTAATTGTGGAAGTATTAACTGGAGTGCCAGAAGCATGTGTGACACAAAGAGGAAAACGACAAATTCTTCCTGTCAGGGTATATCCCATCAAGAGTTTTATTTAAAAAATCATTCCCTAGGTTAATAATTAAAACTCGAGGAAAACTCTAAGATGCATACACTTTCCATCTTTGATCTCAGTCTCTTAGCTTTAAAAGAAAAATAAAACTGTGACAGAACCAAACCAAAGGTCTTATCAGATAACAGCTGACATTTTTGTCTGTGGGACTATCGTATAAACAAATCAAATGAGATAAAGTATGTAAAGTGCCTAGCATAGTGTCAGGCAAATATGTGTTCAGTAAAGGTCTGAATTCATTATCAGATAAGCATCATTAGGACTTGAGCAGAAACTCAAACTTCTATCACTCTAGCAATCCACTTTGTGAACTGACTAGAATACTCTGGAGGTGGGGTGGAATTAAATGGAAAGTTTCCACAGAATCCTAGAAAAGAAATCACAGCAACACCCACCCCCCGCCAAACTACATACTTAAACTTTGCCAGCTGTATTGACCAAACGGTCAAAGAGCACCCTGCAGGCTCTTCATAATAATGGCTTTTGTTGTTTCAAGAGATTTGATTCAGAGAAACTGCATCATGTTAACTGCCCCCTGCTGAGCAATCCAGGAGTGGCTGCACGTTTTCATACTGCTAGTATATGATTCTAAATAAGAAAACTGCCACCAAGTGAAAATGTAATTTTTCTAAGTCCGAAGTTGAGGTTTTGGTGACCTGGGCTGACTTCCATCTGGTTAGTTATTATAATTAAACCTTGTAAGTGTTTTTTAAGTATGCACACATATGCATATATACAATATATATTTCTACAGGTTGTGCAAAGGCCCCAGGCGTGCTTTTCCCGGGGCTGGTACCCACTCGACATACTTCCCCGGAGGGAGCGGTAAGGTAGCATCTTAACCAGTGGGGAAAGTCCCCACTGCTGTGGGTGGTTTTCCAAGGCCAAGCCACTTTCTTTTTGGAAGCTAGTAAAGAAAAGGTGCCACTACTGTGACTGGAAGTGGACTCGAGACAGGGCTTTGTCATCCGGCTACTTCCCAGCCACCTCCAGTCCCGCGCCCCGGCTCTGCACCCGGGAAGCCACCCCTGCCCAGCGCCAGCGAGAGGCGACCCACTCTGCCCGCGCAGCTACGGCTCTGATTTGTAACTGGGCAGGTGAACTCTTCTTCCCGCAGCTGGATGAATAATGAATGGAGCGGGGAGAGAAAGCCAGAGCCCAGCGCCGTGGATTAAGCTGTTTTCCTCCCAGTCAACCGGCTCCCTCCTCCTCCTTACGCGCTAACTGGGCCACTTCCTCCGTTCCACCAAGCAGGTGGGAGCCACAGCACCTCTCGTCTCCAGGTCCGGCACCCCACGACATCCCAAACTCTTGATTTACTCATTCATTTATTTGATTGAGCTTGGATCGCGTTTGAAATCATGGCGACAACTCAGCCTCCTTTCTCTTGCCCAGCTCCCGGGTTTTCCTGGTAGTTTGGAGCCTCGGAGGAAAACTGGAAGGCGACGGGCGAAGTAAGAGAAAGAACCTAAACTCTTATTAACCAGGTTTTCTTCTGGGGAAGCAGGCAGGCTCGAGCCTCTCGGTAGTGAGAAGATTCAGTGCAATTTTATTGCCTACGTCCAGAACACGCTCTGACCAGCTAGTTATAAAATCTTAAGTGGACTTTAGGGGGAGACTTACTGGGACGAGGAAGGCGGGAGAATGATGGAGCTTTAAGGTGGAGGGTTTTATGTTTCATAGAAGTATTTTCACAGAGGTAAGAGCAATTGCTCACTCCTCACCTACGCTCCAGGTAGTTGCTTCTCCTTCAGGGGCAGGGAAGGAATGGGAAGGAAAAGAATCCAATTTCTGAGAGGCCACCTTAAACGGCCGCCCACCCACCCAACCGCACTTAAGGCAGAGAGGGAGGTCCTGGGGAGGGTTGTGACCTGAATGCAAAACAATCGGGAGGGGGAATCGTTTCAAAAAAAGTCCACTCCCACCCAGCCCCCCAAAGCAACAAAAAAAAACCCCAGAAACTTCCACCCGACCCAGAATACCATAAAACCCTCTGAGCATTTTAAACTGCACGGACACACACACACACACACACACACACACACATTTACCTTCGCAATGATGAGGTAATACTGCAAATTCCGCCAGCGCTAAGGCCACCCCGAGCCATACTTTGAGGACACCCATCGCCGCCAAGGCTCCCTCGCTGGAGCCTGCAGCATCCAAGAACCGGATCTCGTCCAAACCGCTGGCTCGGTGCCGCGACCCGGGACACACAGAGGGTGGAAACCAGCGGGGCTGTTACCGGGAGAAACGAGGAGATGGATGGGTGGAGGGCGACACTCACAGAAGTCCTCGGGCGCCGGGTCTGGCGGGGGATTCGACGCACTCGCGCGGAGCTCACACAGCTCTCCGGCAATGCAGGGCACAAAGTGGAGCCTGGGAGAGGGAGAAGAGGCACAGCTCAGCTCTCCGCCGCAAAGTCCAGTCGGAAAGTTGCGGGTCACCGGCGGATTGGAGTTCGCGGCATTCCCCGGGGCCAGACCGGTCTGCTCCTGGGTCCCCTACTGGGGAGATCCTGGTGTAGGTTCGTCTCCAGAAGCTTTTTTAAGTTCGCTTGACACTCTCCAGCGGGGGTCGCCGGGAACAACGAAAGATCCAGCACAGCCACTTCTTAGCCGGGCCCCCTCGCGCCCAGCGGAGCTCAGGCGCCCGGGGTGGCTGGCTGGAAACTTTGTGCGGCGCGGTGGGGAGCTCCGCACTCGCTTGCGCTGCAGCCGCGCGGTGCCGCCCCGGCTGCGCTCCTGCAGCAGACTGCGCGGAAGCTCGGGAGGAGGACTCGGCCTGCGCGGGCGACGTCGCTGCTACTTTCTCGCCCCCGCCCCTCGCCTGGCAAAGGAGAGCTGCGGGGGCGCGGCTCGCTCCACACCGACACCCACCTCCGCACCGCACACCCGGAGCTGCTCTGCAGGGTGGAGGTACGATCACTGGAGTGGAGGAGGAGCCATCATTTTACATGCACAGAGGAAGAGAGAGAAGCTGGAAAAGACCCCCCGAACTCAATGCTATCCGGGCGAAAAGAGTCCGGAAACGCACAAAATATGTCCCCGTCTGGATGCCCGCATTTAAAGGACACACGCTCCGCCTTCCTCGCCTCCTTCCTCTCTCCTTTGCTTAGTGTGAAAAAGGACCCAGGGACTCAGAGCTTTGGAAAGATTCCAGAGAGTCACGTGGGGAAGAGGAGAAGCCGGGAAGGGGTGAGGGTAAGCCGAGAGAGCAACCTGATCCCCTTATTCATTCTGCTGGAGTTCAGATTGGCTTTGTCTGGGGCGGGATCGAGTGGTCACACCCCAGCGGAAGGAGGTGGGTAGGAATAGGTGGCATGGCCTTACTCAAGCGCAGCCGAACTGCGGAGGGGCGGGTGGAAGAGGGCGCTCATATCAAACCGTAGTGCTAGTAGTGCTCTACACACACACACACACGCACACGCACACGCACACACACACACACGCACGCACACACACGCACGCACACAACACACACCCCCTTCTCTGGCTGGACTAAGCGTAGGGCGGACCTGATCATCTTCCCGGGGTTTTACCCGCAGCCTGGGAGGACTTTTCAGTGTGTGATCTAGGCTGAACCTCCCACCGCGAGTGCACCTTTACGTCTCCCTGAGAAATGCCGCCAGTGGACACGGCGCTGTGTCCAGCTGCGCCCCCAGATGTCACTGTGAAGTAAACATCAGTGCAAAACCTACAGGGGCGCGCACTTAAAGAGTGGAGGCCTTGATTTCCAGCCAGGACTAAGTGGTAGCAGCTATTTTTATAGAACCAAATAAAAACAGCTGGTCCGGATTTAATCATTGTATGAGGTGGGGATGGCTGCATCAGAGGGATGCTGGCTGGGTTCCGACTGGCCCAGAGATGTCCGGATTCCCTTCGCTGAACTGAGATGGGTGAGACTGTAAGAAGGGAGTTTATAATAAATAGCCTTGAACCTGAGCTGTGATTCGGCAAGGATCCCAGCTGTTTCTAGTTTTCAAGTCCATAAAGCAAGCTCGTTCTAAAGCACACTGATGCCACTCGGAGCGATTCTTTTTTGGAATAACTAAGAAGTTAAAACTGGCAGGCCCCTGTAACTGTTACTGGTTAGCCAGGGCAAAGAGGGAATCTCTGACAACGTGAGTGTCATTCTTGAGCATTTGGAAGGCCCAGGAATTGTGCAACTTGCCTTCAGTTTCCCCCTCGGCTGAGGATGTCCTAGGGGCAGAGGCTGTTTCATCTCTGTATCTAAAGCACATAGTAGGGGGTCCACAAACATTTGTTGAAAGATTGGCTTGAACAAAATAGTAAGTCCTTGAAAGCAGCAGCTATATCAAATTCAGCTGGCAGCTTAACACCATCCTCTTCCTCTCTTCTTGTTTGGAAGAGAGATGAAGAAAGAGAAGGAGGGAAAGAGAACGAATAGTGCCACCACCTTACCCTCACATATGCCATATTTACTGGATTTGTACAAAACGTTCCCCCTCCACCTTACATCATCTTCCCTCTACCCTAATTACATGACAGCAGGTAGTCCCAGAGTCCCTGCCCCGAGTTCACTAGAATGACCAAATGGTTAAAAGGGTCAACCAATAATTCAGTGAATTTAAATATATCTAATGCCTTCTATGTCCTCTTAAACTGAAATGTTTATATATATATGCGCAGAATGTATTCAACTATGATGAAAATTTAATAAGCATTTTTTAGATATGCATCTAATCCTAACTAGCTTATCTGTCAGTTACCCTGTACAAATGAGTGCTTCAAACAAGAATTGCTCCTCCTACAGGAAGCTGGCAGCCACTACCAGGAGATAATGGGGTCTGTATCCTCAATTCTCTTCCACATTCCACAGATTTGTTACTATGTCCTACAGTGTCTCCTGGGAACATCCCTGCTGTCATTTCCTCATTTTTACCTGGTCTTGTTACTGCACATTTGACGGATTTGTTTATTGACTGCTTCTGTAAATGATGATAACAAACATAATAGCTAACACATACTGAATGCCTTGTGCCTAACACTGTACACAGCCCCTTTTAATCCTGCAAAAACCCTGTGAAGTAGATACTACTATTGTTTCCACTAATAGGTGAAATGACTGGTGCTGAGGGTAAAATAATCTCTCCAAAGTCTGACTCCATGACAGCACATCAGAGCAAGCAACTTTGGCTACTGTCACAGTCAAATCCCCAAATTGCAGCACCTTAGCACAACAAAAGTTTATTTATCAGTCACATCCTGGCCCCTGAGTATTGGTGGCCCCTGCACACTGATCTCTGGGTACCGGTGACTCCTCCTCATAGCCAGGCCATCATGGAACATGTGACATCCACTACTTCAGCATACGGGTAATAAGGGAGGTGCTGCAATCTCCGAAGACCTCAGTCCTTCCTCTCACAATCCAGTGACAAGAATAAGACACCTGGCCCCAGCCTACTACACGGAGGCCAGAACCCCCAGAGGAACATGTGGATATTTAGTGAGCTCTGCCTGTACTGCTTCAGTTCTGCTCTTCGCTGTCTTAACTGTCCTTAGGCACACTCTCAACAAAACTCCAATTGGACCTTCCCTGCCATCACTAGGGCTTTGCTGACTTCTGCTACAACACTGCTTCTTCAATCTCTCTTTACTCTGCTTTCCTTCTCTTCCACTTTCCTCTTTCTCCCTCCCATCTCCCTTTCCTTCCTTCTCACTCTCTTCCTTCCACACGGCCCTACTCTGTGGACAGAGTTTTCCATCATCCCTTTCTCCTGTCCCTGTCTTCTCTGATCTCCCCCACTGCGGACCTGGGAGTCTTGTTGCAGCGTTAGTGCATAAGTTTTTATTTGTCACTTTCAGCATGTGACAACATTTTTTTTTCTGCTTCAAGTAATTGTATCAAAAGAAGATACTCACATAATATACAAGAATAAACTGATAGGATAAATCCTTATAGTTTTGCCAATCCCCTTTTGAAGAGCACTTAGGTTGTTTTTAAATTTTGCCATTATAAACAATTCAGTACTAACCATTCTTATGCAAGCCATTTGTGCATTTATCCAATTCATTTTGCTATATGTCAATTAACCATTACAAATCTCAGAAGGTAAAATACTTCTTCACTAAACACTGCTTCCTGGCTGTGATCTCAGGCATATTAACCCCCTCTGAGCCTCGGACTCCCCATCTGTTAAATGGACAGACAGTTTAATAGTCTTATACGTTTTATAAGACTTTGGTTTGCATTAAATAAAAATACTTGATTTAAGTTACTTGATTCAAGTAAATTGCAGTTATTTTATAAATCTACATTTCTTTGCTCATTAGTGAGATGAAACACCTCATTATATTTTTCTCTCTGTGTGTTGCTTGTTTATGATTCCCTTTTAGTAAAGTTTTTTGTCTCTATGTAGAATTGTAAGAGTTCCTCATACATTCATTATATTAATCCTTGCCTATGAATTTAGATAATATTTCATCAAAACAGAGAAGCGATATATTACTTATTTTTATGGGACTAAGCTTCCTCGGCAGTACCTTTGGAAACACATGAAAGGTTAGAATAAAGTAAGAATAAAAGGTTGTAATAAAATAAGCAAAATTCCAAGTTTTTCCAAATGTGTTTCTCTGTTTTCTTTTCCTCACTCCAGGCATTTGTGCATAGCAGTTGTCTCAGGCAGGGGTCTCTTCTTACTGGATTAGCGGTCATTAGACATGTGAAATATCACCCTGTCTACCATAGCCACACAGCAGAGAGCCCAGGGGTCACAGAAAATGCCAAATGGTCACAGTGCCAATAAAGGAAAAGCAGATAGATCATCTCAGCACATTTAATCAATTTCTTTCCTGCACAGGTTACACCAGCTTTTAGTTTTCAATGAAATTCTTCAAGCCTGAACTTTGCTATAAATCCTTACTTCTGGGTTTTTTAAACTTTCTTTGCTCTCTAGATCACCAATTATGTTCTAATTATACCTTGAATAGCCACATACCTACTCATCACTGGTTATGAGTACAACATAGTCATGGCAATAATAAAAAATTTTAAAAAATTACTGACAACTGTATAGGAAACTCAGGTTCTTATTGTACTAGTTACCCAGTCAAAGTGCTGACCCGTCCATTTCCACTTGTGTCTATTTCTACTGAAAGAACCGAGATGTGGTCAGATATGAAAAGAAGAAAAGGATCAACTGGGTAAGAAAAAGACCAAAGACACAGGAGCAGGGCCACCCAAGCCCTTTGGGGTGCACATGACTACACCATGCACCCCGAATACTGCCATGTGGTTACTGGATTTCATGTTTGCACTGCTTGGGTTCTGTCCTGCTTTGGTCTGATCCTTCCTTTCCATGCCCCTACACCTCCCTTTTGAAATGGAAATGCTTACCCTGTGCCATTTGTGACTTGTTTTTTTGTTGTTGTTGTTTGTTTTTATTTTATAGGTGCTTATAGCTAAGAGTTTGCCTTGAATCACAAAGGAGACTTTGAACTCAGACTTATGAACAATGCTGGAACTATTAAGACTTAGGGGATTCTTAGAGATGGACTGAATGCATTTTATTTATTTATTTACTTATTCAGACACAGTCTCACTATGTAGTCTAGGCTGGCCTCCTTCTTCAGGCTCCCAAGTGCTGGGATAGCAGTGGTTACTCACCATGCTGGTCTTTGTGTGATGAGATGGGCAGGAGCCTTTGGGGGCTAGAGGTGGAATGCTATGGTTTGGATCTTAAGTGTCTCCCAAGCTTGATCCCCAGTTGATGGTGCTGATGAGAGGTGTTAGACCTTTTAAGAGGCATGGCCTAGCTGGAGAAGTAGGACATTGTAGGTGTGCCCTTGAAGGGTATGTTGGGACCCTGGCCCCTTCCGTTCTCTCTCTGCTTCTTGGCTGCCATGAGGTGAATAACTTTGCTCCAACATGTACTCTACTCCCTATCATGATGTCCTGCCTCACCACAGGCCGCCAAGAGACCACTACTGAAACCTCTAAATCATGAGCCAAAATAAACCTTTCCTCCTTTTAAGTTGATTTTTCTTGGGTATTTTGTCACATCAAAACAGAAGGCTAATACAACAGGATTTCCATATGCTCTTTGCTTTTGCTTCAGATAAGAAAGTATTCCAAAATAGATACCACCTCTGCTGCTGTCCTAATTTATACAATGAAATATTATGAACATCTTATAATAGAGAATAAGATAAAGCGTGAGATGTTCATACAAAGGAATACATGTCGAGCTTCCTCACCAAGTCCCAAATTTGAGACACTCCAAAATCTGAATGTTTTTAAGTAACTACACCATTCATGGAAAATTCTCATTCTTCTGTATTGAATGCAAATTTACTGGTGTGATGAAAAATTATATAGAAGGGATTTTTTTCAAGTAACAGAATAAGCCAATTCAACCTGGCATTATTGTTTATAGCATTTCTGTCTAGTATACTAGACACATCTACCTTAGAAGGCTTTCACAGTTTGGTCCACTTTAGTAGTTTAATGATAATGAGAAGGAACCTGACTTCTCTCTGTCTTCCGACCCTGCCTATGGATACACAGGATATCATATTTTGCCAGCCTGCTGGCTACTGGGTGGAACCACGTGACAAAAATCTAGACATGCACTGTCCAATGCAGCAGCAGTGATCCACCTGTGGTTTGAACGGTGGTCAGTCCAAATTGAGGTGTAAATATACATGATATTCCAAAGATTGGTGCACAAAAAATGAATGTAAAGTATCTCTTTAACTTTTATATTAAATGCATGTTGAAACAATATTCTGTATGTTTGTGTTAACTAAAATATATTATTAAAATTAAATTTGCCTGTTTTTTATATTTTGATTTGCAGTACTGGGGTTTGAACTCAGGTCCCTGCACTTGCTAAGGAGGTGCTTTACCACTTGAGCATGTCCCCATCCTTTTTGCTTTAGTTATTTTTTAGATATAGCTTTGTACTTTTTGCCCAACTCTGACCCTAAATCCCCTTAAGAGCAACAGTGCATGCTATTAATAATTGTGCCAACACAGCTCTCACCTCCCCAAAGGTCATGGCTTCCTGGGGAAGACGTGGATACGTAAGTGAAAATTTGGTAACTAGTAAGAGAAGGTATAATGGATACTGGAGAGACAACCGTGATGATCATTCCAAAAAAAGTGTCTTTAATCACATACCTACAAGAAACTTAAGAATTCACATGGTGCTAATTACCAAATCAATTGTCTGTAAGGGAATCTGAGCAGAGCGCAAAGCAGGCTGCTCAAGCCAGCTTGTTTGGTATTCTTTCCAAGGTAACACAACTCAGGATCAACATTCGTGAACCTACCCCTCTGATGTGTCCTGGGTCCCTGTCCTCTACCACCAAAGCTTTCTAAGTACCTCAGAGCAAAAATAACAAAGAACAACAAGAAGTAAACTTGAGACTTTGAGATTATTTTCACTGCAGTCTGAAGATATGGGCCCTCCATAAACCTGGGGAAAAGAGACTGAGTTATCTCACTGAGCTCAGGAAGAAACACCTAAAATGCAATCTATGGTCTAATACTAACTGGATGTCTGACTTCAGAAAAGTTATTAATAGATCTCCTAAGTTCTCATCTGAAAAAGAGGGATAATAATACTTGGGACCTACTTTTCAAGTTGGTTGTATTGAGACTCAATTTAAGAAAATGGATATGAAAATCTTTCGAAACATTAAGAGCTCTACATAAGTGTAAAGTGTTATTATTAAGAAATTTCAGCTAGGTCAGGCATTTTTCTGTGCAAGGCAGTTTTAACAGTATGAATAATCACCTTGTTGTAATTGAATATGTAAATGGTCCCAGAGGTCTATTTCAGTCAGCTCTTCAGATAAATCAAAACTGATGATGGTGGTGATGATGATGATGATGATGATGATATTTCTCTAACCATGAATGAGAAGCTGGAAGCAAAGATAGATGATCTCTTACCTTGACCCATACAAGAAGACTAAGTACACCTGCTTTATATTTTTAAGAGATTTTCAGTGAGTATATAATCAAAGTGTATCTGGTATGTTTGCTCAGACTAATCCATTAGATTTTAATTTTACTGTTTTCCTCTCTTATTCTATGAACATCTAATAACAGATGAGTTGCAATAAGTCTGGCTTCTTGGTCTCTGGAGTCATTCAATCTTAAAATGACTGTGGACTTTGAAATGACAGAGAAAAACTGGCCATGGGTCCTCCTGGGAGTTGCCTGGCAGACAGGCAGTCCTAAGCCTGCTGTCATTTTTAGGAGGTTATAGAGTTGAGAAATGGTTCCCTGGTGAGTATAAGACAAAAAGAAGGTAGGAAATCAGGCAGTGAAGAGTCATGACCCTGTGTCCCTCACATCTTGTTTAGTACTAAAAAGTATTCAGAATTTGAAAATGAGCACCTCAGAGATGGGAGAAATATTTGTCTCCTGAGTTGGCACCTTCTTGTCAACTCAGCCTCCTTCCCCAGCATCCACCACTACACTTCTTCCCACCAAAGCATACCAGCCCGAATTTGAATCAATGGGACATTGAATGTGACAGCAGTATAGAAATTTTAACTTGCAATAACTTAAGGCCAAAACTTTTTATAATAGATAAAGTAAGTTGTCTTAATTTATATATAATACTGTAATCAGAGGAAGATTTGCTATAAAGAGGAGAGCACACTCAAATAAGTAAGGAGAAAGAACTACAAAAATGCAGTTCATTTCACAGATATCTAAGGACAAGATACAGCTTATGCATATAGGAAACTGTAGGATTGAGCATGGTTAGAATGTCTTCATTTTTCTGCACTCTCCCCTCTGTTGGAAAAAAGTACAAATCAATGCATTCCTGGGTTTTGTCATATTTCTTTTTTGAAAAGGGAGGCAATTGTTTTCATCCACAGCTCTACTTATAAATCCTCTTATAGTCTGAAGATATTAAAAGATTTAAAGTAAGTTTGTAATTGATCTGGGAAGTTGTTTATATGGTGCTACTTTACATAACCACCCAAAATAACCCCAGTGGTTTTTATTTCCAATAAAAAGGGGAATTCCGTAAGTGGGTACCTATATTGTCTATTTACGCCCTTAAACTGAAAATGTTGATCTCAAAGATAGAGAGAATAGAATAGTGGTTACTCAGGCTCCATGAAAGACAGTGGGGAAAAGGGGACAAAGAGGGTTGGTAAATAGGAGCAAAATCGCAGTTAGATAAGGAGAGTGAATTCCAGTGTGCTACAGCACGGAGGATGATTATAATGAGCAGTAATTCACTGCAGTTGGGAGGACTTTCAATGTCTCTAACACAAAGAAATGATAAAGGTTTGCGGTGAAGGATATGATAATTACCCTGACTTGACCATTACGCATTGTCTACGTGTATTGAAACATCATAACACACCCCATAAATATGCACAATTACGATGTTTCAATTAAAAATAAATTTTAGAAAAGCACTCCACCCACAGCAACCTCTCTAACTTGAACAATTGCAGGAGTTGACAGCTAGCCTCCCTGCCCAGTACCAAAGTGACTAAAAAGAAACCTGCCTGAGTGCATTTACCTGTAGATCTCTAATTAACCCACCTGTGGCCTCCCCAAACATGCAAACCCTTCAGAGGAGATGCAGCGTCTGTATACTGTTGTTGAAGAAATGCATATCCGTCAGCTATTAGTTAACATAGTCCTTTCATAAATGGGAAAAGACAACCATAATCAAGACACATTTGAGAAAAGTGTCACAGATTGAAATAGAAATGTAAAGGTGAACAAGCAACATAACTTATTCTGGGTTAAAAAAAAAGAGCATCATGCAAGAAACAGAAGAGAATGTTGAAAAAGTTGAATTTCTCTCCTCAGAGTTATTTAAAAGGGCAGTGTTTCTGTAAAGCAAGCACTGGCTACTGTGATAAAAAAAAAAAGAGTAGCTATAAACATAAAAGAGCTTTTGTAAAATGAAGAGATAATTGCCAAAATACAAAAAATTTAACAGAAGTTCTGAATAATAAAAATTACATAGCTGAAGACTTTATTCAATAGCCTGTAAGATAAAACTGAGGACATTTTCATAACTTAGAGCAATAAAAAACAAGATAGCTCCAGCAACTAATATTTGACTACGGAGAGCTCTCAATAGAGGAAAAAGAGAACGTAGGGAAAGAAGAGGTCAAAGAAACAATAGAGATTCATGTTGGGAAGGTGGGAGCCTGACCACACATCCTTCTATCCTTCAACTAATTAGTAGGATAAACAACTAATGTGGAGAAGCCCTTGGGAGTGGAGAGGAAAGTGAAGAAAGTGTGGCCTACTTAGGATGTAATGTCCTACAGAAATAATTTGCTTGGCCTGGTTTAGGTAGTTTCTCTAACAGCGTCATTTACAAAGCTGAAAGGATCACCAATCATTAGAGGAGAAAGCCAATCACTCTAGCAGAAATGGAAATGAAGAGTATTGATTTCATGGGTTGGTGGAGTGGCTCAGTGGTAGAGTGCCTGCCTAGCAAGCATGAGGACCTAGGATCTAACTCCAATGCCACCAAAAAAAATTAAAATGTTATTGATTTTGCATCTTCTGGAATAAGACCTGACTGTTTGAGCCTAATAAATACCCCCCACACAAGGAAATACTCTAATTCCACCATCTCAGGTCCTTCTCAAGAGGAAGTGTACCATGGGATGAGCTGTCCAATTTTTAGTGATGCTGCAAACGAAGATGTGCTCCATCCAACACTCAAACTAAAGAAAGCCAATAGACTAGCATGTCAAGTTCCCACTCACTGCCAGCTCACCACACAAGTTTCTCTTTTAAACTCCATTTCTTCCCCATCCACCACCAGCTGAGAGATCCCAACAACCTGGCTTACACAGGTATTGTTATAGGACAGCAAAAAAAGGACTCCAAGTTACTTATTTATAATGGGCCCAATAGCTTGAAGAAGAAGACAGGTGCAAAAACCCAAGATGACCATCTCCCATTGAGGCAGTTAACATAGAGAGAGAACAACTCAAGGAAAAATATGGAAATTAATGGCAAACAAGAAAATATTGGTAAATAAAGGATTAGAAAACCAAAAATATTTATTTGAAAAAAAATTAAACCACAGAACTTTTCAAAATTTCATTAGAAAAGCACCCAAAAAGAGTGGGTACTCCTGAAAACACAATTTAAAATGTGGAAGATCAAATGGAGGAACTATGTCAGTAAAGTCCCAAACATAAAAAGTTGAAAGCCATGAATGAAAAGGCATGGAAGAATCACTCAGGAGAGTTGAAACAAACAAAGAAAAAGAGATTGTAAGAATTAAAAGGAAAACATACACGGGAGAAGTTTAAAAAGACAACAGAATACAGCTGGAGGTGTGGCTGAAGTGGTAGAGCACCTGCCTACCAACCTCCAAGGCCCTGAGTTCAAACCCTAGTACTGCAACCACCCCCCCCCCAAAGAAAGATAACAGAATAAAAATTCTGCTTTATGTACCAGGTATAATTAATTTTTAAAAGACACACATTTTGACAAAATTGATAAAAATTATGAATAAAATCTCGTACTTCCATGAGAGAGAAATTAATTTACATAGGAAAGAAAATCACATGGATATCTCACTGCAACTCTAAAAGACAGAGAAAAATATATTTACATAGTTTCCAGAAACAAGAAGTAAAGATCCAAGAATCTTTATCAACTTAGACATTATCCCTATGAAAGGGCAAAAAAATAAATCTTATGCAATCACAAAATACATTACCCATGTGTTCTTGCAGAGAAAATATATAAGCAAAGAGAAAAATAATTCAGGGAAAATAGATCAAGTTAGCACAAGATTGTGTGCCCAAAACACAATATTCAAAAATGAAACTGCTAGTTTTTTAAAAACTAGAAAAGTTATTAAAGCTAAAACTTAATGATAACCAATTTTTGAAGTAAAATAAATATGGATAAGACTTATAAAAAGGGAGGTCAGCCAGGCTCAGAAGATCAAAAATCATATGTCCTCCCTCATATGCGGACTTTAGATCTAGGGCAAATGCAGCAATGTGGTTGGACTTGGATCACAAGAAAAGGGGAGAGCATATGCGGGAGATAGAAGAGTAGGTAGAAAACCCAAAGCATGAAAGCGTTTGATGTCCCCACAGCAGAGGAACTAATGCAGAAACCTTAAAGGGACAGAGGTCAACATGAGAAGGGTATCAGGAACCAGTGTAAAGATCAGTTAGAGATGAATCAACATGGGTTGTAACACATGGGTACACGAAAGCAATGTTAGGAATCTTTCTGTATAGTTATCCTTAACTCAACTAGCAAAAACGCTTTGTCTTCCTTATTATGCTTGTGTCTTTTCTTCAACAAAATTAGTGATAAGGGCAGAACGGGACCTGCCTGGAACTGAGTAGGGTAAGGGGGCAGGGTGGAGAAATGACCCAAACAATGTATGCATATGTGAATAAACGAATTTTTAAAAAAGACTTATAAAAAGGGGACTCCAGGAAATGTAAATAGTAGTTTAGAATGAAAACTCCGAAAATTCCTACAAATTAGGGTTGAAGAAGGAGAAATTTTGAATAAAAGCATATTAGAAGGCTCCAAAAGGAGAAGAGAGAGTAAAAAAAAAATGGTGCTGGTGGAATGGCTCAAATGGTAGCGCACCTGCCTAACAGGTGTGAAGCCCTGAGTACAGACCCCAGTAGTGCCAAAAAATAAAAAGGAAACAAAATGGTAAGGCATTGCTCTATTTTAGGTTGGAGATGTTAAAATTTAGACCAAAAGCAAAATTTCAAAACTGGTGTTGAGAATGGGAGCAGGGAGGGGGAAGACAGTGGATGGACAGAATTAGATCTTCTTGGCCCAAAAGAGTAGAGGATACATTTGTGTTTTAAACATGCATGGAGGGCTGGAGGTGTGGCTCAAGTGATAGAATGCCTGCTTTGCAAGTGCGAAAACTTGTGTTCAAACCCCAGTCCCACCAAAAAATAAAAAGATGAAAAACATACATAGAATAGTTATAGATATAAACCACAAATTAAATTTCAATAGATCCAAGGAAGAAAAAACATACAAACATATTTTTAACAGATATAAAAAAAAAAGCCTAAATAAGAGTAGAATAGGTTTTTTTACTTTAAATATATGCACTTAGAAATTCAAGGGGCTGGAGGTGTGGCTCAAGTGGTAGAGTGCTGGTCTAGCAAGCATGAGGCCCTGAGTTCAAACCTCAGTACTGCCAAATATATACAAATATATGTATATGTATGTAATAAAATAAAGAAGTATCCCACATGCAAAAAAAAAAAAAAAAAAAAGAAATTCAAAAGCACTCCGTTAAATAATGTTTGGTTTAAAGAGAATATCAAAACAAAAGTTACAAACTATGGAAAAATTAATGACAAAGAAAATAGCTCCTAAAGCCTATATAATATAGTTTAATATGGTAGCTGAGGCAAGAAATGAATAATTACATCTTAAGAGAAAGACTGAAAAGCAAAAAAGTTAAAATTATAGCTCTGAAATCAAAAAATGATAAATTAAGCTCAGAGAAAGTCAAAGGGATGAATTTGTAAATGCAAAAACAGAAATATAAAACAGAAAGTAAGGGTATGTCAAAAAGCTAAAGGCATAATTTTTGGAAGAAAAAACAAAATGCCAAAACCTTGGTAACTTAGAAAAGAGACAAGGTATGAATATAACTGCCTTCTCTAAAACATTCAGAAGCCTTTTGGTGATCTGGGTCTGTGTCCTTGAAGAGCTCATGGTGGCCATTCTTTTGCAGGCCAGAATGGGAAAAGATGCCGTCTAATTTGGTTCCATGATTACAGTGAAGATGATGAGAGTCAGAGTGGCAGGGAGCCAAATGACAGCACGTGGGTGTCAGAGACCAGGCAGCTCTGGTTGCTATAATGGAAGCAGACCCAAATTGGTCATCAGAACACAACACGTAGACCTGCAGAAATCTTTGCTGCTGGGTAATGGATCACAGTGCCCTAAGGACAGAAACGTAGGAGCAATGTATTAAAGTTTCATTTGATTTGTATAAGTGGAAACACTCTAAATTAATGAAAGAAGTCTGACTTGAATTACTTCATCAAAGAATTGTGGCCCCTCAAACAATTCCCAGGTTCTGAGCCCCTTGAACAAAGGGGAGACTGTTCTCTCGAGGAAGAGCATACTGCCAAAAATATATATAACTGATCCTCAGAGACTCCCAAAGAAATCT
The DNA here is from genome assembly GCF_047511655.1 of Castor canadensis. Taxonomy (NCBI): domain Eukaryota; kingdom Metazoa; phylum Chordata; class Mammalia; order Rodentia; family Castoridae; genus Castor; species Castor canadensis. The sequence continues at coordinate 90,620,656 of NC_133394.1, forward strand.
GGTGTCATTCAGCAGGGAGACTGTACACAACGAAAGGAAAATAATTATAATTTGAAGATTTCCAGAATCTTGATCTAATACCATTAAATTCTGGAAATACTTTTGAGGTTTATGTTATAATTATTTTGATGTGTATCATGTTTGTTCGTGGGTCACTGTATCTTACTCGCTGATGCATTGTGAGTTTCAAGTTTGGTTACAGATTAGAAGCAATGAGAAGTAGGGGAACATATCTTAAAAAGATCAGCATTCTCTTGAAAACTATTTACGTCAGAGGAGACCACTGGAGTCCTCAAACAAGGCAAGGGAAGACTACTTCAGTCAAAGGAGATGTTGCTCCACCCTATCCCAAGATAGCTCAAAATCCCAACCCACTAGAGTCCAAGTCTTATCTAAATATAAACAGCTCACAAGTTCCAAGTGTCATCATCTAAATCAAGTATGAGTGAGATTCTGGGTATGGACCATCTTGGAGAGAAATTTCCCTCCATCTGTGGAACTGTGAAACTAGACAACAAGCTATCTGCTCACAAAATATGATGGTGGACCAGGCATATGATAACACTTTAGGATAACAACAGGATAAAGTGGGTGGAATTTTTAAACAATTTTGAAATCCAAATGAACAAACTCCCTTAGGTTTAAAGGCTTGGGACAATCCTCCCCCTGGTTCATGGCACCTCTTCCTCTGCACCCAGCACCCTACCTCTGAGCCAAGTGATCCTTCCTTTTTCTTGAGAGCTAGAACACACTTACAACTGAGTAGTTGTAGTATCCTGTTTCCTGGCTAGGGAACTGGGGGATTGACTTCCTTCTTTCATTTCATCTTGTCTCTGTCACTTACAGTCCAAGCTGGTACAATTTCTGCTAATGTAACATTCTTTAAAACCTTGTATGTCTCCTGTGTATGTTATGGGAATGCATGTCAGTAAATAAGTTCACTTGCAGATGCTTTCTGAACAGTCATATCTCCATTTCTGACTTCTGCCCACCTCTATGTCAGTTGGATATCGTATGCACTGCTATAATCCCAACACTCAGGAGGCTGAGGCAGGAGCAAACCTGAAGGCCAGCCTGGGGTATGTAGCAAGACTGTCTCAAAAAAACTAAAAATAGAAATCTCTGTGTGGATTAATATGCTTATTTTTTAATTCTTCCAAAGCACTAGCAAGAGGTTGTCCAGGGGGAGGGGGTGATAAGGGAGGGGGTGGGGGCAGGGGGGAGAAATGAACCAAGCCTTGTATGCACATATGAATAATAAAAGAAAAAAGAAAAAAAAAAAAAAAAGAGGCTGTCCAGCCGTATTTTTGTTTTAGAAAGCTAGAGACTTTCCTAGCAGTGAACTTCTGAATCCTAGCATACTTAGCAATCTATATAAGCTGAGAAATTCTTGAGCCACTCGATCCTGATTACTCTTTTCTTTAAAGTTCCTCCCTTAATTTATCTCTTTCTTTTCTCATTTTACTATAACCACCAAAAAGAAGATGGGCTGTAACTTCATTACTTTTCTTAGAAATCTCCTTCATTAAATATCCAAGTTCATTGCTGCAAAATATTGTTTTCCACACAATTGCCAGGTGCAATTCATGTAGGTTTGTTGGATCCTCTGGTATTCAAATGCATGTTTCTGCCTTCCTTTTAAGTTCTCTCTAGTAGTTTTTTTAAAAGATTTTAAATTTTTTATTTTATTTTTGAATTAGCATAATAATATGAGGGATTTCCTTGTGATAATTTCATACATATGTACAGTGTGCTTTGAAAAAGTACAGCCCTCCATTGTATTTCCATTCCTCCCTTTCCTCCTCCTGTTTTCGGTGTTTGGTGGGTTTCATTCTGCGGTCTTCATACGTATGCACGCAGTGTACTTCTATCCTCTTCACCTCTCAGTCTCTTTTCCTTTCTCCCTCCTCCCTCCTGCTGATCCCACTACACACAGTCCCCCATTTACATTCATGTCCCTTTATCATCGTCGTCATCTTACTTAGGTTCAGGATCCACAAATGAGTGAGAACATGCAACATCTGGCCTTTTGAGCTTGGCTGATTTCACTCAGCATGACTATCTCCAGTTTCATTTCTCTGCTGAGTAATATCCCGTTATATAATAATCGTATACTGCATTTTCTTTTTTTGTGATACTGGGGTTTGAACTAAGGACCTCATGATTGCTAGGCAGGTACTCAACTACTTGAGCTATGCCGTATTTTCTTTATTCATTAATCGGTTGTTAGACACCTAAGCTGTTCCCATAGTTTGGCTACTGTGAAGAGAGCTGCAATAAACACGAGTATACAGGTGTCTCTCTTGTATATTGATTTATACTTCTTTGGCAGAGGTTGTACCCTTCATATTTCTAACAACAGTTAGTTCAAAGCCATCTATGCTTTTTTATCATGCTTCTCAAAAATTTTTCCAACCTGTCCCCACTACCTAATTCTAAAATAACTCCCAAGTTTTTAGCTATTTGTTAAGCAGTACCCTCCTCCTGGTACCAAAATCTTTACTAATTTCTGATGGGTACAATAACAATGATCACTAGTTGAGGGGCTAAACAACACATAGTTATTCTCTTACCGTTGTATAGGTCAGGAGTTCTGAATCAGCTTCCCTAGCCAAAATGAAAATGTCTGCAGAGCTGTGCTCATTATGGAGGCTCAAGGGAAGAATCTGCTTCTGGAAATGTATCCTTGGCATTCCTTGGCTCAGGGTCCCTTCCACCATCTCCAAAGCAAGGAGGGTTACATCTTGCATCAGTGTCACCTTGCCTCCTATCTTTGTAATCACATCTCCTTCTTCCTCTCTCTTTTAAAGAAACCTGTGATTACACTTAGACCTCACTCAAATTATCAAGGCTTGTGTCCCCATCTCAAGATTTTTAACTTAATCACATCCGCAAAAGCTCTTTTACCATATAAAGCAACACACAGGTTCTTAGGATTGAGACTGGCACACATGGTACTTTTTGGGGGTTCGAGGAGAAGGGTGCTAGACATTGTGAAATTTACTTGTTTGGCACTAAATATTCTTATGTTTTTGAAAAACATTTTGAGTCTTGGTTTACTTACTTGGAAACAAGTTGATTCTTTCAAGGCTTATTTTTACACGCTTTGTTAGGTGGGAATTAGAACAGTCTTTAGTCAGTGGCTAATTTGGGGTTCCAAAACTTTCTGAGTTCTCTATCCCATGCCATATAAAACTATGAGGTTTTTTTACCCTGGATGGTGAGAACATGATTTATTTCTGGCCCAGTGCAAATGCCACAGCTTATTCCCGCTGCTGTTTTCAGATGGGATTCTGTCTGTAGTCCAGGTACTTTCCTCATTCACAGGAGATCAGTACCCAGCTGAAGACTAAGATGGAACCTTCTGCAGATTTCTGGAACTCTCTTGACAGCTTTCTCTCCGCTTTTATGCTCTGCCCCAGCAACTCTAGTTGATTTTTCTACCAATATTCTCAACTTTTTCTCTCACCACAGGGAGACTGTTAGGGCTGCCTTTCAGCTCTCTGGCTTGGAAACTCTCTCCAGGCAGTAAAATATGCAATTGTAGGGTTTATATCATTTGTTTCTCATCTCTCATTGATCACTCCCTGCATCGCCTGACATCAAAGTCTGAAAATTGTTGTTTCATATATTTGATTCAATTCTCAGGCATCAGGTCCCTGTTATTCCATCTTTGCCAAAAGCAGAAGTTTGTAAGATCTATGTAATAATACAAAAGACCTAGAAGAGCAAAAAATTTAGAAAAGAATATCCTTTGAGGACTCACGATATCACCTGATCTAAAGCCCAACAATAAAACTATACAAATCAAGATAATATGGTGTTTATGTACAGTTTACATAGATGATAAAACAGCTCAATAATTTGGTAGAGAAAAAAAGATAATATGGTGTTTATATAAGGACAGATGAATAAAGCACTACAACAGTATAAAGAGCTCAGAAATAGATCTTATACATCTATGGTCATATTTTTTACCCAAAAGGGAAAGGAATAGTCTTTTAAATAGTTGGTGCTGGGATAATTAGCCATCAAATGTAAAAATAATAAATCTTGACCTTTACTTCAAACCATATGCAGAAATTAACTTGAAATACACCATAGACAAAATTTAAAAGTTACTATTGCAACATTCTAGATGCCCTAGGAGAAAATTTTTTGTAATATTGGGTTTGGTAGAGTTTTTAGATAGGTCACAAAAACATAAATCATTTTTAAAATTGAACATCTTCCAATTAAAATCAGTTTTTTAAAAGAAATTGTTTAAAAAATAAAATGGCAGACTGAGAGAAAATGTTTGCAAAAGACATATTTGGTTTTTTTTAATTGTTTTATTATACATATGTGCATACAAGGCTTGGGTCATTTCTCCCCCCTGCCCCCACCCCCTCCCTTACCACCCACTCCGCTCCCTCTCCCCTACCCCCTCAATACCCAGCAGAAACTATTTTGCCCTTATCTCCAATTTTGTTGAAGAGAGAGTATAAGCAATAATAGGAAGGAACAAGTGTTTTTGCTGGTTGAGATAAGGATAGCTATACAGGGAGTTGACTCACATTAATTTCCTGTGCGTGTGTGTTAGCAAAAGACATATTTGATTAAGAAGTTTTATCTAGGACTGGTGGAGTGGCTTAGCAAGCACAAGACCCTGAGTTCAATCCCCAGTACTGCAACATATATAATATATATATATATATATGTATATATGCACATACATATATATGTTCAATCCCCAATACTGAATATATATATATAGTATATATATATTGAGAGACAATTGGAAAATTCACCAAAAATGAAGCTCATAAAAATATGCTTAATACTTGCCATTAAGAAAATCCAAATTAAACCACTACGCACCTACTAGAATAGCTAAAGCTAACGCTTAAAAACACAAGGGCTGAATATGGAGTCACTGGAACCCTCATTTGGTGCTTGTGATTCTTTAACTACAAAGTGAATAAACAAATTGGGACACATCCGTACAATGCAATACTACTCAATGATAAAAAATAATGGACTATTGATCTATCCATGGACATGAATAAATCTCAAAAGCACTATGCTAAGAGAAAGATTCCAGAGACAAAAGGCTAAATATGTACATATGGTTCCACTTATACAACATTATGGAAAAGAAAATCTATAGGGGCCAAAGTCATATCAGAAACTAGGTGTAAGAGAAGGGGACTGACTGCAAAGAGGATGAAAGAATTTACCAGAGAGATAAAATATATCTTATTTGTCAAAACTCATTGAAAGATATTCTTTAAAAGTGTGAATTTTACTTACTGTGTGTAAAATAATACCTCAAAAAATGCCCTGAAAAGGTAAGTTTATGTGTGGTGGTATACACCTATAATGCCAGCATTTGGGATGCTAAGGCAGGAGGAGCTCAAGTTTGAAACCAATCTGGCCTACACAGCAAGACTCTGTCTCAAAAAAAAAAGACAAGTCTAGTCACCCACATGTATATATAATCCCATTCATGTGAAGAAAAAAATTGAAATATCTTTAGCTAGTTATCTGTATATATATATATATGTATATATATATATATATATGCATAGGGAAAAAGATATAGGAAAACATACACCAAGTTATGTCCAAAAAGCAAAGTGAGATCAGTTAATCTCAAAGTTTGGGTCTTCTAGAAGCAGGCTCTGATACAGAATTTGGCAAGTGGCCTATTTATTAGTAATCTATACTTGTATAAGAGAAAGGAGAAAAAAGGAGAGGGAAGCTGAACTGCAATGGGGTTACAATCCAGCCTCACCAGCCCCATGGAACATATCTGGAATATATTTGGCTGTTCAGAGGTGTCCACTGCTGAGCTGGAATGGCTAGGCTTTTTAGTTCCCCGTCAGTGAGAATGATGGTAACTGAGACCACATTTGCTTCTGCTCCTTTATTTCTCCACCCACACATTCTTTTCACTGGGGCTATGCAGTATGGTACTCTGTCCTCATAAAGTACTACCTTCAAGTTGATGCTTAAATTGTACCTTTGGCTTGACAAAATTCTAAGCTAGAAGTTCTGGATTGGTGCCATCTCTGATGTAACCAGTAAATTTCTTGGTCATTGGCTGACTTTACCTTCTTTCTTGACAAGTGGGGCTCCATAGTCTGATGCAATGTTATCCAATTGAGATCCCACCCTGGTGGACTGAAAACTTTAGAAGCCCTCATACAGTCATGGTGGTTAAAGTTTGTGGACAGGAAAGGTGAACCTATGCTTAAATAGTTGACATTTCCTGTTGGAACGAACGTCTGGCTCTTTTAGGACAAAAGGAGACCAAAATACTCAATTTAACTACCAAATAGCTGGCTGGTTTCCTTGAAGAATAGTGACATACTAGGGGCTCAGTGCTGGTTTCTCTGGCAGTTTGGACTTTCAGTGGCAACAGTAACCAACACAGTCTTAGTAAGCAGACGCCCATGCTACTGAACATATGCATAACCCGAATCTCTCCCGCAGTGATCACTCCATTTGTGGGCTCATATGTAAGCACTGGTGTGACTAATGAGCAAGGCCAGCTGACATCAAATGACCAAGCAATTTAGTCTAGTCGGCTGTTGAGTGCCTCTTCCATGATGTGCTCTTTGATGGGTGTTTATAGTGATACAAAGATCTTAACACTTTATACCCATGTCTCTATCCACATCTTTTGTTATAATATATAATAATATATAACATAATAACATATAGACACTGCCTAGGAGTGTCTATATATTCTAACTCCAGCTATTTCTCACTCACAATATGGATAACCACGTACTCTGTCCAAAACTCAACCCTCACTGACTTTCCATGCCTCTCCTGAGGGAAGCTGCAGCCCTGCCATTGCTCATTTTCAGCTTTACCCATGAAACAAGATGCCAATCTGTAAAGCTCTGTTAGCTGGTTGTAAAGGATCTCCTAGATAGTCATAGGGATGAGCTAAGAGAGGGATACTGCTCAGACAGCAGTGTTTGGAATGGGGTCTGGATCACCTTCTCATCCAGCTGGCTTATGTCTTAGCCCTGCTCATTCTCCATCCCATATGTGCCCCTTTCCTCTTATAATGGATCACTACTGAGCCAGCCCTACCTTATAGATCTGTGATCTGGCAGAATCCAGTTCAAAAGGCATAGCTACTTGGTGTCTTGTGGTCAAATGCTCCTTCTCTACCAGAACCCAGGTGCACAGCAGATTTTTTTAAAGGCATATAATTCTCTCCACAAGGGCATAGTCTAGCTCCAGAACCCTAATGGCCTGCATTTTTACTCTGCCACAGTGGTTTACCATAAACTCCACATAGCCTCTTTTTTCATCACTCATACATCTAATGTCATAGTGTCTGCTGGACCATTTGGGCTAAGCCGCAGAGCTGCCTCAGCTGTAATAGGGACCTGTGCACTACTACTTCTTGCTCTAAACCCGCTTTATGATGGCAGCTTCCGTATTACCCAATATGTGGTCTGTAGTAGAATTCTCAGGTGTAGAATATGCTGCCTCCTGAACCCAAAAAGACTTTCCAGACATGGCATTTCCTTCCTCATGATGGAAGGTGTAAGAAGCAGCAAATTTGACTTTTTTTTTTGAGGGAATATTCTAGCACAGGTCTGACTACTGAGTTTCTAAAAATTTTTCCAATGTGATATACCCTTGAAATTTGTGAAGTTTATCTTCTACCATCACACCCGTAGGTGTCTTGCCAAGGTCTCTACTATGCTAACTACTTTTGCTCCTAGGACTCTATTAGTATAATATCTTTGATGTAGTGGATTAGAATGTTATTCTGGGAGATAGCCTCATGTTCCAGATTTCTTCAGATCATATTATAATAGACATAATATGAGAGAACACAATAGATTTTACATAGCCCTGGGCAAAACTGTAACTATACATTGTTGCCCATCCCATGTGAATGTTAACAGATCCTGATTTTTTTATGGCAAGAATAGACGAGAATAAATTTAGCAACTCGATGATACATGCCATGTACTAAGATCATCCTAATGTGTTAGCAATTTTACATTTGGCACTACAGCTGCAAAACGAGTTATTATCTGGTTAGCTATTATACTGAAATTCTCTAGAATCCATCTGGTTTCTTTAGTGGCCAAACTTGTAAATTAAATGGATGAGTACTGCTGTATGTGTTCATTTCTTATTGCTTCCATAATAAATTAGAATGAACTTGGTGGCTTAAACAACACAAATTTATCTTACAGCTCTGTAATTTGTGATTTGAAATGTGTTTCAAATCAATGTCAGTGTTCCTTCTGGAGTTTCTAGAGAAGAATGCCTCTCCTTGGGTTTTCCAGCTTCTAGAGGATGCCCATGTTCTCCCTGATTCTTGGTCTCTTTCTAGCCTCAAAGAAAGCAATGGCTGGTCAACTTTCACATTGCATCCTTCTGACACACTGTCTCTCCTCCTTCTTATAAATATAAAGAACCCTTGTGACATTAGGCCCATCTAGATAATCCAAAATAATTTCCTCATTTTAAAGTTTGCTGATCAGTAATCTGAACATGTACCCCACCCCCAATTGCCATTGTGATAGCATTAAGAGGCAGGGCCTTTAGGAGTGATTACACATTAGGGCAGAGTCCTCACGAATGGGATCAGCTATTTTGAAGAGAAGTTGAAGGGTACACTTTACACTCTTTTTGCCCTGCCATGTGAATACACACACTCATACCTTTTTGTCCCCTTCTGCCATGTGAGGATGCAGAAAGAGGGTGGCATCTTGGAAGCAGGGAGTAACTCTCACCAGACACCAAATCTGTTGGTGCCTTGATTGTGGACTTCCCAGTCTCCAGAACTGTGAGGAACAAATTCCTGTTATTTATACATTGCCCAACTTGTAGTATTTTGTTGTAGCAGCAGAAATGGACACAACCTTAATTCCATCTACAACCTTACTTCTTCTTGACATGTGTCAGCAGGCAGTTACAAGTTCCGGAGATTAGGTTAGGACTGAATATTTTTAGGAACACTACTATTCCGCTTCCCATAACCCATCTTTCCCAAAGAGTACAGTTAGCTGAGTGAATGACTGCATCCCTTTGGAGAAGGGCCGGGAGAATTTTTACTATGGTAATGGTCTTGTGCTGCAGGGACCACCCTCCTGTGGACCTAGCCTCCACTTCAGTCAATGTGCTCCAGGTCTAAAACCTAGCTTGGTCTGGATTTGGACAAAGTATTATTGCTTTTTATTGCAATGATTGCTCTCAGCTGCCTGGTCATTCACCCTCAATTTTTTTATGCCAGTACAAACTGAGTAGTTCCCATGTTGGCTCTCGTCTGTTTTGCCCCTGGGGTCACCTGTTCAATTAGCCATCTACATAACCCCTTTCAGGTCAAGTCCTCCTGGCTGTCATTCCAACCTAGTGGCTCAGTATAATAATTGCATTCACCTGGCTTCTAGAGGTTAAGTGCTGCCACCTGGCCTCTATTGTTTTGGGTTCCTATCAGCCTCATTCTGTAATAGTCTCTCTGTCCATCAGTCCTGGCTTACAGAGCAGAGGCACCCCTGAACATTTTAGTGCTGCTGCTGCCCTCTCACCAGCATGTTCTCAATGGCCTTGGTGGATGGGGAGTGCTCTGAGTGCACCTGAGGTACATGATCCTTGCGGGGGGCGTCTTCTGGCCTCCTGTGTGCATACACGTCTTTATACTAGAATATCCACCTATTCACATAGCATACCAACTTTCCTCACACGGATACACATCTTACTTTGGATGACTTAACTCAAGATAGTTTTACTCTGTGTTCTGCTGTGTTTGAACTTTTAAAGTACGTATTCATGTATAACTTGAACAATTTAGTTTTTAAAATAATAAATATAAAGAAATTTTCTTTGAGCAAAGAAATAACAGAAGTTTTAGATTTAGTTCTAAACTAAATGTGTGAGTAATGAAAAAGAACGCATTTAAGAATAGTCAAGTAAGATTTCCCAGCTTTTGGAATAAGTTTATTTTTAATGACCTTAAATCATCAAGACTCTGATCATTTTCATTATGGGATGCAGAAAGACAATGGAATAATTTCTCCAAAGTTACAAATGTCATATAAAATTTCATACAAAGGGAAATAATAATCAAAATGTAAAGAGCAGTGAGAAATTTTTGTTCAACTAGGTATCCAGAAACTTTACTACTTAATCAATCCTTCTGAAAAATTCTAAGACATATCCCTATAATAAATTATCAAAAAAGAAATATTGAGCAAAAGAAATTGAGCAAAAAACCCAATAAGTATAAAATATGGATAAATATTAATATGAACAAAGTTTAATAAAAATAGTTTAAATATCATGAAAATAAAATAAGCTTACAAAGCCCTCAAAATATAATTAAAATTAAAGAAATGATAAATGTTTGAGATGATGGATAATTTAAATATCTTTAGTTAATCATTACATGATATATAAGTGTATCAAAACCACACTGTTACCCCATAAAGATGTGCAATTATTATCTAAAAATTAAAAATAAACAACACAATTCAGAACAATCTTAAAGTTGCGGCTGATTTTAGTGGACAGGAGAGGGTGATGTGACATTGTGGAGGAAGTTATAGTCACTTGGGTCCCAGGGAACAGTCTGATCAGTGAGAGCTCCTTTTTGATCTAGTCTTGATGGCCAAACAGGTGAGTGTCCTGACTATCCAGCTTGGCTCACCTGCCCACTTCTTCCATGATCAGGTGTGGTCACAATGAGTGAGAACTCCAAATGGAATTAGGTAAGAAGTTTCCTAAAAAAAAAAAAAAAAAGAAGTAAAAGAAGAAGGAGGCTAAGCACAGTGGCTCAAGCCTGTAATCCTAGCTGTTGGGAAGGAGATCAGGAGGATCACATTCAAAGCCAGCTGAGGCAAAAAGTTCATGACATGCCATCTCAACCAATGAAAGCTGCATATGGTGGTGTGCACCTGTCATCCTAGCTATGCAGGAGGCATAAATAAGAGAATTGCAGTCCAGGCTGGCCCAAGCACAAGTGTAAAACTCTATTTGAAAAATACCTGAAACAAGGACTTGGGGCATGGCTCAAGTCGTAGAGCACCAGCCTGGCAAGTGCAGGACCCTGAGGTCAAATCCCAGTGCTGTCAAAACAAGCAAGCAAGCAAGCAAACCAAACCAAACAAACAAAAGGAGGACCATGAACCAGGAAGCCAAAATGTATGAGTATCCCAGACCACTATTGACACTCTCTAAGTCACTAAAGGCAAAATAAAAAAATAACAAAAGAGCAAATCAGCAGACATTAGAAAAGGTAGAAAAAAGAATGATAAATGAGCATGATAAATAAAAGACATAAAAGAAGATAATAAGAAAAAAATTAAAATGTTAATAATCACATCAAAGGGTTGGGGTATTGCTCAGTGGTGAGAGCACCTGCTGACATGCACAAAGCCCTGGTTTTGATCCTCAGCAGTAACAAATTAAATAAGTAAACAAATAAAATTACAATATGAATAGATAAGAACTTACCTATATTCTATTTATAAGAGATATGTCTTGTACAAAATGACACCAAGAAGTTGCAAACAAATACATTAAGAGAATTGAATCAAGAAAAAGATAGGAGCAGGAGTACTAATAAATATGTAACAGACTAAAAAGGAATAAAGTATTAACAAAACAAACAGAATATTTTACACTGATAAAAGTTGCAACCTATCAAGAAGACATTTATCCAACTTTGTGACTCAAACAATGTAATATCAAAATATATAAAGCAAAAAGTATGAGTAATCCAAAGATTAATCTACATAAACCACATCATTCTGGCTGATTTCAACATACCTCTCTTAGTTATAATTAGATTAAGTAAAGGAAACAAATACATGATAGATAAGGGCACCTAAAATGTATGCTAATCCAGAATCCTTAATGTAAAATTTGAAACAAATGAAAATTCATGTAGCTATTTAAAAATATGAGCCTCAAAAAAATTATTTCAGTTATATAAGCGCATAATTACCTTTGAGAACAGACATGTAAACAGGAAAGGAATTCATGAGGCTTAATTGTTCTTCCTTGATCTTCCTTCATATGGATTATAGATAATGCTGTAAGAAGTGTCTGTATGTTTATGACTAGAAATGGGTAGATGAGGAACAGATCAATAAATGATAGATAGATAGATGATAGATAGATGATAGATAAATGACAGAGTGATAGGTAGATAATAAAGAGCTTTGAGTCTCAATCCTAAAATAATTATCTTATTCTTATATTTCTACTCCAAGACTATCTCAGAAAAGTTTATGAATTGGTACCAATCAACATAAAACTTTAGGATTGCATCTTGAGTGGAAACATCGTTTAGAAAATTTACTCAAAAATTTTGAATCTCTGAGAAAAATGATGTTTTAAATACAGAAATATAAACCAAGACTGATTCTGTGGGCCTTAAGGACTTAGCTGTTGGTCACGCAAATCAACAGACATCTTTATCTGTATTTTTACCTTATGTGGTAGTTTCAGTTACATGAGGTCAATCTCCATCCATACAAGTACAATAATTTGAGAGAGATTCATATAATTGTTATTACAGTATATTGTCGTCATAATTGTTTTGCTTTATTATTACCATTGTTAATCTCTTACTGTTCTCAATTTAAATAAACTTTATCATAGTTATGTATGTACTGAAAAAATACAGTATATATTCAGCTAGGTGCTATTGGTGATCTCAAGGGGTCCTGGAAAGTACCCTCCACAGAAAAGAATTACTGTGTAGAAACTGAACTGAAGAAAATTTGATCATAAAAGCAGTCATGCCACCACTGTGGAAAGCTTCAATATCATCAACAGTCACATTGTTCTCTTTGATTCAGGGGATCATGTATGGTTCATACACAGCACAGTATGTGTTTTGGAGAATAGACTATACATTGAAATGTAGCTCATAGAAATACCATTCATACAACTTAAGACATTTCTGTATCATTTCAGATGATACAGAATCCTGTATAACCTGAAAAGAACAGGGATGGGGGAGCTGCTGATTGGTACAGCACTTGTCTAGTATGTGCAAGGCTCTGGGTTTGATCCCCAGCTTTGTAAAAATAAGATACTAAAATAGCTAGAAGTTATTTTAAAACCATGAGACATGTGAGTAGTATTAACACCATGAATATTATGAACTCAAAGACCAAATCAGAATGACTTGAACTGTGCCTCAGTGCTTTTTTTTGTGGCAGTCTAATTGACTTTGATAAGAAAAAGAAACACATGCACTACACCAAACCATGAAGTGGGGAAGAGAACAATATTCTGATATTTATAATTTTTTACCTTAAACTTTTATACCTGTACCAGAACAGGAAGAAGAGAATTGATTCTGCCATCTTGGTAAGGAGATGGGGGGAAAAAAGCAGAATGTAGGAAATCACACAAAAATCAACAGTGAAGATCATCTGGTTATTACTACTTTACTACTGATATTTTCCTTTTTAAAAGTAATCAGAACTCAGAAAAAAGGAAATAGCGTACATTAGACGGTATAAATTATTGAGAGAATGGAATAAAATATAGGAAAATCAATCTCCTTTTCCCTTTCTCCATTCTCCCAGGGTTTTTAAGGCAGAACTCCTTCTGATTTTTCTAGACATCCTTTCCTTTCCTCACACACTAGGATAACATTTTTATAACAGAGGAATATCAAGTGAGATCCCCCTTTGGATGTAATGAAGATATTAAAAGAAGTCAGTGAGCAAAGTTAAAAGTAATTTACTCTCCACACCATGCATCACTCAGCTTTTAAGAAGTATCAGGGAACCCTCATTGGAACCAAATTGAAAAGGAGCCTCTTCATATGGCATTTTGGTTCCAATCAAGGGAAGATAACTTTAGAACTGGAAGGAACTATGACATGAATCTATTTTAGACTTCCCAAATTCCTTTAGTCATAGAGCATTCTTTCCACATGTAATATGTGCATGGAACAATGGCAGCATTGTACACACTTAGAGAAAAGTCTCAGAATAATTGCTGCTAGAAGTGGCCTGAAAGGAACTCAAGTATAGAATCTAAAAATATCAAATTAAGAGATTAAGCAATTGTATTTGCTAAAAGCCAAAAATGAAGAAAATAGCAAATATATGTGCTTAAATTATTAAAGCAGATACATATAGATACACATGTACACGTATGTACCTGAGAAGCAATCACTGCTCAATGGCACGCATCTGCGTGGTGGTTATTTAGCCAATGCTACTTTTGCATAGATGTGCAAAGTCAACTTCAGGTACAAAGCTGCTGGTGAGCTTAACTGAGCTTCCTTCTCAGACACAGTTTCTAAACAGCATGTCATCTCATAGTGAAAGGAATCATTTTTAAGTGTTGCTGGTAGCCTTCTCCCAAGCTTTCTCAAATGCACACTAGAGAAGACAAATGTACTAGTACTGACGTTTTACAGAATACTTGTCTCAATCTTACAGACAACAACTTGCAAAATGCCCACTTGCTTTTATATGGTGCACTTCATTTCACCAACAAGGGAACATGTGGTTCGTGAGTCTTCTCAGATCTAAAGCTGTTTTGTCAGAAGCAATAGAAGGAATGGAAATCAAGAAAAGTGACTTCAATCCAGTTTTCTTTCCCGCCTCAGGCTACAAAAGCCCACAATTGTGGAAGCTCTTTGCAAAAAGTAACCCCCTAGTCTTGGTGTGCTTTCCATACTCAGGAACTTTTCTGCCCTATGGAAGTTTTGCTGTATAAATGTATATGCTGCTGCGTTAGCAGGGTACTCTTTCACAGTTAACTTTTTCTACTAAGTAAGAGATACACTCTAAAAATGATTTTAAAACGCATAGTATAATAAATATATAAACTAGTGAAATATAGCCACTTACATCGTTATCAAGTATTGCATGCTATATAACTGTATTGTGATCCTTGTTTGTGACTGGCAACACAGCAGCTTTGTGTAAAAAACCAGCAGCAGCATAAACATGTGAGTAAAACGCTGTGCTACAGTGTCATAATGCCTGTGATGTTACTAGGCAACAGGAATTTTTCAGCTCCATTATAATTTTATGGAACCAGCACAGGTAGCTCGTCATTGACTCAAATGTTCTTACGCAGTGCATGACTGTATTTATTTTGTTCTGCTTTTACTGGGGGTGGGGTGGGGGGGGAGGTTGGCAAGTATACCTTTGAACTGTTATTTGAAGATTTCAAGTAGAATTATTAACTTCAGTTTTCCCTTTTTTGTGTTATTGGGGTTTGAACTCAGGGCCTTGCCCTTGCTAGTCAGGGGCTGTACCTCTTGAGCAATGTTCCCTGCCCTTTTTGCTTTAGTTATTTTTCATACAGAGTCTCACATTTATGCCCAGGGTTGACCTGGACCTCCATCCTCCTATTTATACACCCTGAATAGCTGGGATGACAGGTGCATGCTACTGTGCCCAGTTTTTTTTAGTTGAGATGGAGTCTCACAAACTTTCTGCCTGGGCTGGCCTGGAACTTCAATTCTCCCAATCTCTACCTTCTGAATATCTGGGATTACAGGCAAGAGCCACCATACTCAGCTAACTTCAGTCTTCCTTGAATTGTTCTTTTTCTCTGTATAAACATAAATCTTATTTGTGCTATTGCCATTTTATATTTTATTTCTACATATTGTGAACCCCATATTCATTATTCTATACTTGCTTTATCAGTTAATGTTCTTTTAAAGATGCTTTTTAAAAATAGCATTTTAAGTATGTATTTACCCATATATCTATTCTTTTCAGTGTTCTTCATTTCTTTCTGAATATCTAAGTTTTTTATCCTCTTGAAACTTTTATTTTACAAAATACAATCATAACACCCAACTTACAAGAAACCTATAAAAAGCTTTTATCATGCAAATGTTTCTGGTAAGAGCCTTCTTAAAAACCTCTCAGGAAGAAAGCAGATATAACACTATTCCCAAGAATTCTTGGCTATGACAGAATACTGAGGTTCAATCTCTCTTACTCAAGCATATGCTACTTGAGGTCAGTGAAGTTTTCCTTCATGTCCTTCAATTAATGCAATGAATATGCTTTCATAATCAGTGAACCATTTACTTGAATGAATCCATTTATTTCTTTGATAAGTGATATTTTGCAAATTTTAAAATATTGAATATCTAAGTTTTTATCCAGGTTCATTTCCCCTCTGACTAAAGAATCTCTTTGAGGATTTCTTGTAGGGCTGTTCTACTACTAAAATCCCCAGTTCTATTTGCTGGTAAATGTCTATTTTACCTTCATTTTTCTAAAGTATATTTTCAGTTAGTATAGAATTTTAGATTCAGCACTTTATTTTTCTTTTGGTTTTTCAAAATTCGCCATGTCTTTAATTGTCCTCTAGTTTCCATTGTTTTTGATGGGAAGTCCACTGTCATTCTTAGTGATAGTACTCTTTAGTGTTTTCTTAGTGTTTTTAAGATTTCTTCTTATCTTTTATCATTAATAATAATGTGACTTTAAATTTTTTTTCCTCATTTGGGTTTCACCTAGTTACTTGAGTTTGTGAGCTGGTGTCATTTAGCAGATTTTGAAAATCCTTGGGTTGCATTGTCTCTAATAAGACTTCTGTATAGACATCTTCTCTTTTCCTCCTCTATGTAATGTGTCCTTTTTTGCTCCAGCCACTTTTAAAATTTCACCTGTATCATTATTTATTTAGACTTTGATCATAATACCATTCAGTGTTATCTACTTTTTTCATCCTTTTGTGAGCTCCAGTTTTTATTAGGTATGTAGATTTCTAGTTTACTTCAAATTTGGAAATTTTTCTCCTTTTCTACTTCTGGAACTATAATTACACATACATTAGACTTCTTAATTTCATTTCACAATGAGGCTCTATTAATTTTTTCATCCTTTTATTCTCTGTGTTTTATTTTGACTATCTCCTATTGCTAAAAATTTACCCTGACTGTTTTTCCAAGTTTCTAGCCTGCTATTAATCCCATCTGGTGTATTTTCTATTTTAGTTATTTCACGTTTCACCTCCAGATTTCCATGTATATTCTAGTTTCTTCCTCATTATGTTCATGTTTTCATTTGAATATTTGAGTGTATAGAAAATGTCTTATGAGAAAGCCTGTCTATAAATTTTATTATTGCTCTCATTTCCTGTCCTGTTACTATTCAGTGATTTTTCTTTCAATTACAGGTTATATTCATTTCTTCCTATGTATAGTTACTTTATGTTGGATTTTGGACATTGTGAATACTACATAGTTAAATTTCTAGATTGTTTTTGGTGTAGTGTTGAAATTTGTTGTTCTAGTTTCTTGTTACTAGGTTACCACAAGTTGTTATTTGCAGATTCACAGGGTCCTTTTGAGACTTGTCTCTGTTTTTGATTATGTAAATTTTGTTGTCTCCCAATCCAGTGTTAATTCTGGGTATAGTTTCTCTTTCTTTCTCTCTCTCTCGTTCTCTCTCTCTTTCTCTCTTTCCCTCTCTCTTTCTTGTCAGTATTAAAGTTGGAACTGGTGGTCTCCCACTTTCTAGACAAGTACTTGAGTCATGTATGTCCCAGCCCTGTTTTGCTTTAGTTATTTTTTTGAGATTGGGTCTTGCCTGAGACTGGTGTGAACCATGATCCTCCTTACTATGCTTCCTGCATAGCTGAGATTATAGGCACATGCCACCACACCAAGACTTAATAACTCTTTTTTTTTCTACCTCTTTGTACCCTACAAGTTCCAGCCACTTCAACCTCCTCCAACTCCAAACACTATCCCCTTGATTCAATGGGACCAACATTCTCTCCTTGTATTGCCCCTCTACATCATGATCTAGAAAATGCTTCCAAGTAAAAACTTACATGATCAGTATTTAGTTTATTTGTTTCTCTTCTTCCAGAAGTACCTTATTGTATTGCCTGTTGTACAATGTCTAACAACACTGTTTCAATTACTCTGGGAGAGGAAGTCTGGTACCAGTTACTCCACCAAGCTCAGAAATGCAAGTCTATCTGATATTTCATAAAGGAATATTTATAGTGTTAAAAATTAATATAACTAAGCCAGCTGTAGTGGCTCAACCTTATAATCCCAGCTATTTGGGAGGCTGAAATCAGATGAATCATAGTTTAAGGGCAGCCCAGGCAAAAAAAAAATCATGAGACCTCATCTCAACCAATAGGTGGGCACAGTGGTGCACACCTGTCGTGCCAGCTATATGGGAGGCTGAGGTCAGGAGGACTGTAGTTCCAGGCCAGCTCAGGAAAAAAAATAGCAAGACCCATGTCAATGGAAAAATCTGGATGTGGTGGTACACGCCTGTCATCCCAGCTACCATGGGAAGCATAAAATAGGAAGATTGCTGTCCGGGCCAACCTGGGCAAAAGTTGAGACCCTACTGCAACAATAACCAGAGTGAAAAGAGCTGGAAACATGGCAGTTATGGTAGAGGGCCTGCCTAGCAAGTGAGAGGCCTTGAGTGCAAACTCCAGTACCCCTAAAAAAAAATTAATGTAAATAAATTCTCCTGCAAGGATTCAAAGTTTTGTCACTAGTTCTTTGGGTTTCAGATTTTTAATTTTTATTTCGTTGCTTGAATTTCTTGCTAAGTTACTTATCTAGATTTTTGTACTCATTTAAAATGCACTATTGCCTTTTTCTGCTTTGAAATGCCCCCACTTATCTCACTTCTGTACCTCTTAAAATCCTCTGGGTAGAATTAGACCATTTTTAACACTATAGCATTGAATCACAGTGATAGTTTCATGATCATCTCTTAGGAAATTGTCCACTGGGGATGTTGGCTTTTGTTAATCTTAGAGCATTAAGATAGAATCATAAGAGGCCTTTCAGAACAGCTATCACAATGCTCTAATCGTACTCATAAAGAAATTGTGTTCTAGGAAAGCTTAGTAACCACACCCAAAATATCCAGCAGGTGCTTGGCAGGATTAGAACACACATTTCTCTATCTAAATTCAGATTCTTGTTGTCATTGCTGCCTTCCTCATCAGAAATGGAATTCGTTCAGTAGGATTTCCAATTCACTTTATTTGCTTAATAAGATTAATGTCAATAAAATTACAAGCTGAACAGGTGGTACATACAAATAATTCCAGCACTCCAGAGGCTACAACTGAAGCCAAGGCCAGCCTGAGCTACATAGTGAGACACTGTTGCTAAAGAAAAAAGAAGAAGGAGGAATAGGACAAAGAGAAGAAGAAAGTTGCTCTCTCCATTTTTTTCATTATTTTCAAACTTTTTATCCTTTTTAAATTGTTGCTAAAGCCCTTTTGTGTGTGAAGCCCGATACCAGTTAAATCATCATACTCCTCCTGCTGGTTCAAAGAACAACTACAGACAGTAAATAAGAAGACACTCAGTGAATCCACCAGATAGGGAAAGACAGATTAGTTGCTTAAGTGGCAAAGATTTAGGTACAAAAGAAATTGGGGAGACAAGATTGACATAGAAAACATTTAGGGTACAATATGGATTTCTATTCTTCATCTCAAAGGCCAGAAATCTTTACTGTTCTGTGGCACGTGTAAGGTGTGTGACCCTGAGTCAAGAAAATACTTGTAGTGGGGATGGGGGTTTAGCTCAGTGCTTGCCAACCAGATTTGATCCCTAGAATTGCTTCCCAAATACTTGCAGAATATGATCAAACACAAGAAAACACGTTGTTAAAGACAGCACTTAGTCTGTCATCAATGTTCTATCATACTACAGAGCAACCCACCAAGGAAATGAGTGAGCTCTGTAGTTCTGACTGCCACCTGACAGCCACCATACCTAACGATACCTTTGTGGAAGGCTCCCACTGAATCAGGGGCTTGCCCATATTCTGATGCTTCCTGCTGTGCACCTGCAGTCCACTTGGTTCCTTTCATTCGGTTTTAACACATGCATGTTTGCATATATGTGTGTTTTTTCCCCCTTACCTCTCTGTGCAAACAACTTAAGCTATTTTCAAGTCACACATAAGGAGAAAAATTAATTCCACAAGAATTTAAAATGCACTAATTTCTGTTATGTAAACATCAGTAAGTAGCAGGGAAATATTAAAGGTGTTCCCTTATACAAATTCTTCATCTTCTTGGATGCAGTGTTGCTGTTCACAAGACATAAGAGTAGTGCTCACTAGTTTACAAGGTTATATGGAAAAGATAAATACTTTATTAAGCCTCCCAGAATTACTTACTGACTGTCTTTTTCCTCCTCTCCTTATAACTACATAGTATTGCTAATAAAATAAATCAAATACTGAATATCCATTTATAGCACTATGCTCCAGATTTACTTAGCTTACCCTGAAGGCAAAGATACAGTCCTTTAATTTGTATGGTTACATATAACTCCACTTTATGAGTTAGGGTGGGGAAAGAACACATTTAGAATAGCAGATATTATCAGATAACATCATTGAGCACTTACTGTAAGGCTGGCGCTTTACTAAACACTTCTACTTTATCTTATTTAATCCCCATAACAATCCTATGAGTTTGGTACTATTATCACCCCTATTTCTTTAATGGGAAAACAGAGGCATGGGGGGGCGGGTAAATAATCTGCCCAATATCACAGAGCTCATACGTGGTATAGGCCTGGCTTCAACCCTGGCAATCTATGCAGTTACAGTCAGCCACTGTTTCTCACAACCATGCTCTTAACAAGAACTTGCAGTGCTCTGCTTCATGTAAAGATGAACTTGGGTCAGGCTCTTTGAATAATGGGAAGTCTCTAGACAGCTTTTGAAAAACCCCAATCGATGCTTATCTAGATGTGATAGGAAACAACCCAGCCCAATGGGTAACAGACAGGGTTTATGGTTGCTACTCACTCATTTTTCTCTTAAAAAAAAAAAGATATATTTGAATACAAAGAAATTATGGAGTGTTCTCTAGCTTATTTTTACATGGGTAAATTAATTGCAAATTTATTATTTTATGTATTTTAATTACAAATTACTTAGGATATTTGATAGAATACATTACAGTCCAGACACTTGAGAAAATTAACCTATAGAATTACTGAGTATCACATAAACAATCACAGTATTTTGATGTTAGGAGCCAGAGGTTCTAATCCTTGTTCTACCAATAAAAATATGAATGACCTGGAGCAAGTCACTTATTTGTAACATTATCATGTTTAATGGTAATGACAAAAGCAAATTGAGGGCTGGGGGTGTAGCTCAAGCAGTAGAACACTTACTTAGCAAGCACAAAGGGCTTCCTTGGATTCAGTTCTTACCCACCCCTCTCCACACACACACAAATGTGATTTGATGTGTTGACAAGACAAGATAATCAGTGTGAAGTGTGGTACTGGCTTATCCAGGTTCTACAAACCAAGGCATAAGAAATTGAGTTCGGATACATTAATCCCACTAGCGTTCCAAGTACTACGGGTAAAGGAACAACATGTGCTTTATTAGTTTTTCTGATAGTGAAGATGCTTTGGGATTTTCCACCATGATTTGTCCCAGTTTTACCACCACTAGCTGCTAGACACCTTGAGACTAGAGAGTATTCAGTAGATACAGTCATACTGCCAAGAAATAGGAAGTTTGATTCTGAGTAAGTGACATTAACAAGAGAAAGCACTCCACCCATTAATGCTAAACAAAAGAGAATAAAAATTAGAAAAATAGAGCCAAGAATGTTAGTGCACACTTGTAATTCCAGCGCTTGGGAGTCAGAGGCAGGAAGAGCAAAAGTTTGAGGCCAGCCTGGAACTACATAGCAAGTTCAAGGCCAGACTGAGCTACATAGTGAGACTCTGCCTCAAAACAAAAATTGGAAAAATGGTGAGTATGATGGAATTTGGGTTTCGGAATCAAGAAGATCCTACTAGATTTTGAATCTACCACTTTAAGTAACTTTAAGTTACTTAAACTCTTTTTCAAATATTAATTGTGACTAATAATATTCAGTTTCCAGAGCTGTTGTAAGGAATACAAATGTAAATAAGCCTGTGACAGTGCCTCAGACACACTGGGAATTAAGTAAGTGTGGGCAGAAACTATAAAGTACAATTTTGTGAATAACTGGTGAAAACAGTTGTGATGGTTGGATTTATAGTCTCTGAAACAAAAAGTTCTCACCACCATAGAATAAATCATGATGATGTTACATAAATAAAACTCATAGAAAATTTTCACTGACAAGAAGAATACATTCTAGCTAATCTATTTTTAGTTATAAACCTGGAAAAGTGTGTTACTGGCATAATTGGCTATCAAAAAGAAATTTTTTTTAGTTAAATCCACTCCTCCCTATTATTCAAATCTGGATTGTTTGATTTATCTCTGCCTTCCTGGATTTATCTTGGAATGCCAGCGACTTTTCTTTGCCATAACTTCTTGTTGCCTCTTTGTTCTTTCTTTAGCAAAGTAAGATAGTCTGCCTTGAAGTTTAATATAACTAAATGGACTTGTGGCTATCAAGTAAGCACATTAAAAATATACTCAAGGTCTCTTGGGAATATCTAACTTTGGTCATTAAATAACCATCCTGTAGCTCACAGTGCCCAGAAATAGCACTTTGTATTTTATTACCTGAAGGGGATTAAAAGAAAACTATGTATCAGAACACAGTTCTGAGTTACAGAGTCAGAAGGTTTCTGCAGTTTTAAGTGATCTAAAACTCCCTCAGACAAAACTAAAGATCAAAGTTTTGGCCTTTGACTATCAGATGAATTGCCCCAGTTGGGTTAGCTTGATTATTCTTCTTTAGCCTGATTGTTTCTCTCTATTACCTTGTGCCATTAATGGAGAAATTAATCTCGGAAGTTCTCATGGCTCAGCATTTTCAATTATTCATTTCAGCTAAGGAATTTTTTTAAGAAAAGCTCAGTGTTCTCAGTTGTGATAAGCTTACCAGCAGATACCGACACCCTATCTGAACTGCTACCCCCCAAAAGCATCTCTTCCAAGAAATTTTTCAGAGGATTTAAAAAATCCCTTCTACTGCTTATTCCCTTTCTTAAAGTCCAAAGTCATAATCAGCTTAACGCATAAAAATTGTTTAATAAGCATTTTAACATTTTTTTCCTAGAGAGCATTTTTACAAGGGAAAGGGGTACAAACAAGAACAAATACTATTCATGGGGAATTGGTTCTAGGAATCTCACAGATACCAAGATCTCTGGCTGCTCAAATCTCTGATAAAATGGTATATTACTTGCATATAACCAACACACGTCCTCCCACATACTTTTAAACGTATATATTTTTAATTGACACATAG
The DNA here is from genome assembly GCF_047511655.1 of Castor canadensis. Lineage (NCBI taxonomy): Eukaryota > Metazoa > Chordata > Mammalia > Rodentia > Castoridae > Castor > Castor canadensis. The sequence goes on from NC_133394.1 coordinate 90,643,855, forward strand.
TAATGTACATATTTATGGAGTACATTGTGACATTTAAATACATGTATGCAGTGTGTAATAACTGGACCAGGTAATAGGCATATTTATTACCTCTCATATTTCTCATTTCTTTGTTTTGAGACCATCACAAATCTTCTCTACTAGTTGTTTTGAAAAATTGAACTCATTGTTGGCAACCATAGTAATCCTATTTTGCTATTGAACATTAGAAGGTATTTCTCATTTCTAATTGCACCCTTGTACCCATTAACCATCCTTGTCTCCATCCATCCCTGCCCCTTCCCAGGCTGAATGCTTTAAATCATCATTTCTAGATTATTTATAATGCATAACACAATGTAAATACAATGTAAGTAATTGTTATATTGTTTAGGGAATAGCAACAAACATAATTTTTAAAAATATTCAACCACAGTTGGTTGAATCCATGTATGGGGAACCCACAGATACAGAGAGTTCTTGTCGAGATTTACTATACAGTCTTCTTAGGACTAGTTCTACAAGCACTATGATCTCAAATACATTATATTGACATTCTGGTCCTACTTTTTACCTGGCTAGGTCTTAGGAATACATCAAGTTCTTCTAGCTTAAAAGCAAAACAAAACAAAACCTTCTTGTTTCTAGCATCTCCTTCTCAGGGATTTGTTTTTACTGAAGAATTTCTTCTGATAATTGTCATTCTACTTTGATGAGAAGGCAAGGTTCTATGACCCCATTAGCACTCATTAGCATATTTACCAAACAGGCTGTCAATGTGCAAGAAAACTTTTGGTGAAGACATTATGTCTGCTGCTCTGGAGATGCTGATAAAATTCTGTCAACTTTGGCAAGAATGGGATGCTGTATTTTTCTCCCCAGTAAGTTGCATGCTCAGTCTTCATTTTAAGGAGATAGACAATTGCTAACTGAAGAGAAGGCGGTTGCCACTTTCCTTATGCTGTTCTTTTTTAAGTCAAGACTTGTATTGCTTCTAAGCAAGAGCAAGCTAAAACAAGCAAGGGCTAGCTTTTTAAACGCCCTTAGTTTGATGATGATTATCGGTTGGAAGTGTTTTATTACTTCTCCAGAACATATTTAGTTAAGACTCTGATAACTGATATGTCATAAAACTGTCCCTTAAAAAGCTCCATTTTTGCAACCCTGCCCAGTTTCTCACAGACTTTAATAATATGAATATAATCTTTCATTATAATTAGTTTGACTAGAAAGCACAGCACAAAGGTGCGTGTCTTAATCCCAGTCCTGAGAAGAAGTGAGGTACTAGGGATGTTTCTTTCCCCCATGGTACAGTTTTATACTTCCATTAATAATATTTATAAGGTCACTTGTTATTCAGTCCAATGTCAGGTGACAGCAATCTAGAGACCTTGAACCCTGCTTTCTAGAGTACTCTCCTATTATGTCACCCTAGTTCTTTCTTGTATAGCACTCATCACAATGTAAGTATTGTAATTTGTTTATTGAATGTCTTAACCTATTAGAGTGTAAACTCCTGAGAGCAAGTAACGTGTCACCTTCTTCATTTCTGTATCTCCAGGGCCATTTCTGTGAGGATTAAATGGGTTCATATTTAAATGTCATTGAATCAAGTGAACAAGAAAATAGACTAAAATTCCCTGCTATCAGTTTGGTCTGGATCACTATATTGAATGCCTGACTTTTATTCCAGAACTCTGGTCATCCAAAATATAGCCAGCATGCTTCTTTCTACCAAGAGTTTACTGGTTTGTTGATTGAAAGTTTTCCTCTGATTATATTAATAATACTCATTTTAGAAAATTTGGGAGGGGGACCTAAGCTTTATAAACACAATTAAAATCACTAGCATGGGGCTGGAGGGTAGCTTAGTAGTAGAGTAGTAGTGCTTGCCTAGTATGCTCAAGGCCCTGAGTTTGATCCCCAGTACTATAGAAAACATTATTATGAGTGACCAATCATTCTAGTTTGAGCAACATTTGAGAAGATTCCAAGATATGGCACTTTGAGGGCTAAAAACCAGAAAAATCCAGGAAAAACCAGGATGATTGCTTCCTATATACCTCACTTCTTACACAATAGTTACCTTAATAATATACTCTACTTCCATCCTTATTTTAAGTGATTTTCATAACAGAAAATTTTGAATTCAGTTCTTTCCTATTAATTTTGTATTATAATCATTTTCTTATATGATTAAAAATATTTCTTAACATCATGTTAAAAACTGATTCATAAACTAGCATAATGAAACCCACTAAAAACTTAAACAAAGAGAGGGGAGGGTGGGGTTAAGAAAGAGTAGTATATGCCAAGGACCGGTGGCTCATGCCTGTAATCCTAGCTACTTGCAAAGCTGAGATTGAGAGGATTATGGTTCGAGGCCAACCCTGGCAAAAACTTTATAAGACCCCATGTCAACCAACAGCTAGGTGGAGTGGTGTGTACCTGTTATTCCAGCAATGACAGGGAAGTGTAAACTTGCACCCCAGCCAGCCTGGGCAAAAAGCAAGACCCTATCTCCAAAGTAACCAGAGCAAAAGGAACTGAAGTCATGACTCAAGCAGTATAGAGCTCCTGCCGATCAAATACAAAGCCCTAAAATCAAACTCCAGTACCACCAACAAAAAGAAAAAGAAAAAAGAAAAGAAATAAAAAATAATATAGATGGGGTGAATTTGATCAAAGTACATATATGTATGTAAATATCACAATGAAATCCCTTTGTACAATTAATTTATGCTAATAAAAGCTTGTAAAAACTGCTTCATGTTCTACATTATACTTCAGAAGCAATACCACAGTACCATGGAAGACTTAAGACCCTCGACTCTGGAGCTAAATTACAGGGTTCAAGTTAGATCTCTGCCGTGGACATTTCACTGACCCTCTCTGTTCCCTTATCTCTACCATGGAAATCAAGAAAGTGTGCCTTAAACTAGTTACCATTATTTCAAAGAAAGCCTCGTAGGGTTGTGGGTATTAAATGGGCTCATATCAAAGTGATATAAGCTCTAATCATTTCTCTATTTCATGAATATGCATAGCATCTAGGTCTTCATCTGTGTCTTTCAGGGGCATAACTCCCTACTAAATCTTTTTATTTCTAACTTCACCTTTGTATCTTCTTCCAGAAGACCCAAACGATACAGAAACTTTGCTAATTTGATACAGATAAAAGATATTATTTTACTTGTTTTTCTTTGATTACAGATTCAGTTAAACATTTATTTCATATCTTTATTAGGTTCCAAAATGTCCTTCTTTATGAACTGGTCATTCATGTTCTTGAACCACTTTTTGTATTGGGATCCTGTGTTTTCTTTGTCTGTTTGTGTAAGCTCCTTAGATAGAAAAGATAAGCCCTTTAGGTTATAACTGGTTTTTGATGTACAAAACTTTCACATTTGTATTTAAGCAAATCATGGTAAATTATAATTTTTATCTTTGCTCTAATGCAAAGATAAAATGATCAGAGTCATTTGTAATCTCTTCTTAAGAGTTTATATGTAGTTTTTCTAGAATAAATTTTCATACAGTGTGAGACGAAGGTTTAAATTGATTTTTTTCCATCTTACCACCTCTATTCAGATTTGGTGACAATCTTACTCTCTCTGATTGATCTGTCATGTCTTACAATATCATCTATTAAAATTTTATATATTCTTGGTTCTTTCCCTGTTACATGAGTTTGTCTTTTTGCTATATAGTATACTTGCTAAATGACTGTAGTTTTATGATGTTTTAATCTTTGCTATGTTGAGTTTTAATCAATAAACTTTCTCTGCTTCTGTACTTTTTGCAAAGTGCAGTTATAGCACTTTAGATTGTGCCTATACAGAGTCACTTTATCTTTCTCCTTCTGTCCCAAGATTGGAAAATTTGTTATTGCTGAGGCTAGTAGTGATGATAATAATATAGAGAATCTCATAAAGCCTCTCCATAGAGAAGGAAAAACTAATTTGTGGAGCAGAGCTGTTTAAAACATGATACAAATGTGGCTAGAATGACCTCTTTAGCTTGTGTGGGAGCCTACTGACTTCATCCTCTTTTCTAGTGTAGCACAGCCTGGGAGTCTGTTGTCCAGGAAGTAACAGTTACATCCCGGGTCCTAACAGTTGCATATTGTTTACAGTGATGGAAGCAAAGCTTTATGGTGTACTGGTGAGCAGCATCACCTATTCTTGGACAGAAGAGGTGACCAGTACATATGGACAGACAAGTGAATGGAAAGAGAATCACAGACAAGACTTTTTGGTGACTTCTCACGCCTCCACCACCATCTTTTCAATAATCTTGACCAAACTGAGTTCTGGAAGAGGGAAAATGACAGAGTGAGCAGTGGGCAGTGGGATGCCACCCAGCAGATCTGGAAGATTACTTCTTGGTCACCCCCAGGATAAATAACCTTTTGCTGGAACAAAAGTTAGAAAAGTTTCAAAGGACTTCAAAGTTCCTTTGTAACAACAGTAATCACCTCATTAGCTATCTGCAATTGTGCAAATGAATTTTGGCTGTCATGATTTCTTTTAAGGTATAATTAACACTTTGTGTTATAATAGGGGTCTGCTGAAATTGGACTTTTCTTTACTTCTATGGCAAGAGGGAAAAAATGATTCTTCTTTTCCTCTCTCTTTTTTTTTTTTTTTTGCTTTTGTGCCTTAGAAATTAGCTTAAAATAAGAATGCATCTTCAATGCACCCAAATGGAGAAATAGGAAAAGGGAAAATAACATATACCAAGGCTCTAAAGTGAAATAGAATCCAACCATAGGCATTGTACTAGCCAGGGTTCTCCAGAGAAACAGAAACAGTAGAATATTGTCGAAATATTAAGGGGAGATTTAATATGGAAATTGGCTCACACAATGATAGGAGCCAAGAGGTCCTACCATCTGCAATCTGCAAGCTGGAGAGCAGGAAAGCTGCTGTTTATAATTCAGTCCAGCTCTGAAGGCTTGAAGATGAGGTGGGTACTGGGGTAACTCCTAGTCTTAGTTCTAAGACCTGAGAACAGGAGTTCCCATGCCAAGCGTATGAGAAGAGGGATATCCCAGCTTAAGAAGAGCTTGAATTTGCCTTGTCTCCTCCTTTGCATTCTATTTAGCCCATCAGTGGATTTGATGGTGTCCAACCACATTGGGGAGGGTTATCTTCTTTACTCAGTCAATTGATGCAAATGCTAACCTCTTCTGGGAATGCCCTTACAGACAACTGGAAATAATGTTTACAAGCTATCTGGGCAGCCCTTAGCCCAGTCAAGTCAACACATAAAATTTACCAGCACAATGTGTGTGAGTTTTTTTTTTTTTCATTTAAACCAGCAAATTTCCCCTTACCTGAAACAACCACAATTTTAAAGGATAAATGTTAGATAGTCCTTATGAGAGAAGAGATGTCCCCTGCTCTGGGTAGTGGCATTGTAGCAGGCTGCTGTAAGGTTGGACTACAAAGCCACTTCCTGAAAACAGTCTATTCAAGGTAGCAGCTAAGATTAAGACTAGATAATGAATGTAAAGGTCTTTTGTGGGGGTAGTGAAAAGTAATTAGACTGAAAGACAGCTTGGAAGTAGCATATTTTTATGACATTAGAAAGCAATTCAATTTCTACAAATAATTAGTTGGTGATATTCAGGTCAAAGAATAAATCTCCTGAAAACGATGATTATTACAAATGTTGCTTGGAACAGGGAAGGCACAGTAGTCCCAAGTAAAGACAATGTTTTGAAAATGTAAGTCATGGCATCTTAGAAGAAGGAATTAGCATAGTAATTCAAAGAATGGATCTTGTGGTAAAACAGACCCAGATCTGAATCTGCCACTTTCGGCCTCTGGGACCATGAGTTTCTTCATCTATAAAGTAGAAATATTAATATTTCTCACCTCCCAGGCTTGTTATAGAAATTAAGTGAGACAGACATGTGAAGTACTTAGTCCAGAAGCTGGTCTATTGTAAGTACTCAAGAATAATGATATCAATAATGATTGCTATTATCATGATTGCTGCTATTCACCACCAACAAACAGCCAGAAGGAGATAGCAAGGGCTATGCTTCTAATTTGGAACACACTTCAATTCTTTTTTTTTTTTTCATTTTTCTTTTATTATTCATATGTGCATACAAGGATTGGTTCATTTCTCCCCACTGCCCCCACCCCCTCCCTTACCACCCACTCTGCCCCCTCCCTCTCCCCCCCCCCTCAATACCCAGCAGAAACTATTTTGCCCTTATCTCTAATTTTGTTGTAGAGAGAGTATAAGCAATAATAGGAAGGAACAAGGGGTTTTGCTGGTTGAGATAAGGATAGCTCTACAGGGCATTGACTCACATTGATTTCCTGTGCATGGGTGTTACCTTCTAGGTTAATTCTTTTTGATCTAACCTTTTCTCTAGTACCTGTTCCCCTTTTCCTATTGGCCTCAGTTGCTTTAAGGTATCTGCTTTAGTTTCTCTGCGTTAAGGGCAACAAATGCTAGCTAGTTTTTTAGGTGTCTTACCTATCCTCACCCCTCCCTTGTGTGCTCTCGCTTTTATCATGTGCTCATAGTCCGATCCCCTTGTTGTGTTTGCCCTTGATCTAATGTCCACATATGAGGGAGAAAATACGATTTTTGGTTTTTTGAGCCAGGCTAACCTCACTCAGAATGATGTTCTCCAATTCCATCCATTTACCAGCGAATGATAACATTTCGTTCTTCTTCATGGCTGCATAAAATCCCATTGTGTATAGATACCACATTTTCTTAATCCATTCGTCAGTGGTGGGACATCTTGGCTGTTTCCATAACTTGGCTATTGTGAATAGTGCCGCAATAAACATGGATGTGCAGGTGCCTCTGGAGTAAGTCTTTTGGGTATATCCCCAAGAGTGGTATTGCTGGATCAAATGGTAGATCGATGTCCAGCTTTTTAAGTAGCCTCCAGATTTTTTTCCAGAGTGGTTGTACTAGTCTACATTCCCACCAACAGTGTAAGAGGGTTCCTTTTTCCCCGCATCCTCGCCAACACCTGTTGTTGGTGGTGTTGCTGATGATGGCTATTCTAACAGGGGTGAGGTGGAATCTTAGCATGGTTTTAATTTGCATTTCCTTTATTGCTAGAGATGGGGAGCATTTTCTCATGTGTTTTCTGGCCATTTGAATTTCTTCTTTTGAGAAAGTTCTGTTTAGTTCACATGCCCATTTCTTTATTGGTTCATTAGTTTTGGGAGAATTTAGTTTTTTAAGTTCCCTGTATATTCTGGTTATCAGTCCTTTGTCTGATGTATAGTTGGCAAATATTTTCTCCCACTCTGTGGGTGTTCTCTTCAGTTTAGAGACCATTTCTTTTGATGAACAGAAGCTTTTTAGTTTTATGAGGTCCCATTTATCTATGCTATCTCTTAGTTGCTGTGCTGCTGGGGTTTCATTGAGAAAGTTCTTACCTATACCTGCTAACTCCAGAGTATTTCCTACTCTTTCTTGTATCAACTTAAGAGTTTGGGGTCTGATATTAAGATCCTTGATCCATTTTGAGTTAATCTTGGTATAGGGTGATACACATGGATCTAGTTTCAGTTTTTTGCAGACTGCTAACCAGTTTTCCCAGCAGTTTTTGTTGAAGAGGCTGCTATTTCTCCATCGTATATTTTTAGCTCCTTTGTCAAAGATAAGTTGCTTATAGTTGTGTGGCTTCATATCTGGATCTTCTATTCTGTTCCACTGGTCTTCATGTCTGTTTTTGTGCCAGTACCATGCTGTTTTTATTGTTATTGCTTTGTAATATAGTTTGAAGTCAGGTATTGTGATACCTCCTGCATTGTTCTTTTGACTGAATATTGCCTTGGCTATTTGTGGCCTCTTGTGTTTCCATATAAATTTAACAGTAGATTTTTCAATCTCTTTAATGAATGTCATTGGAATTTTGATGGGAATTGCATTAAACATGTAGATTACTTTGGGGAGTATTGACATTTTTACTATGTTGATTCTACCAATCCATGAACATGGGAGATCTCTCCACTTTCTATAGTCTTCCTCAATCTCTTTCTTCAGAAGTGTATAGTTTTCCTTGTAGAGGTCTTTCACATCTTTTGTTAGGTTTACACCTAGGTATTTGATTTTTTTTGAGGCTATTGTAAATGGAATTGTTTTCATATATTCTTTTTCAGTTTGTTCATTATTAGTGTATAGAAATGCTAATGATTTTTCTATGTTGATTTTTATATCCTGCTACCTTGCTATAGCTATTGATGATGTCTAGAAGCTTCTGAGTAGAGTTTTTTGGGTCTTTAAGGTATAGGATCATGTCGTGTGCAAATAGGGACATTTTGACAGTTTCTTTACCTATTTGTATTCCTTTTATTCCTTCTTCTTGCCTAATTGCTCTGGCTAGGAATTCCAGTACTTTGTTGAATAGGAGGGGAGATAGTGGGCATCCTTGTCTGGTTCCTGATTTTAGAGGGAATGGTTTCAGTTCTTCTCCGTTAAGTATAATGCTGGCTGTAGGTTTGTCATATATAGCTTTTATAAAGTTGAGGTACTTTCCTTCTATTCCTAGCTTACTTAGAGCTTTTATCATGAAATGGTGTTGGATCTTATCAAAGGCTTTTTCTGCATCTATTGAGATGATCAAGTGGTTTTTGTCTTTGCTTTTGTTAATGTGGTTTATTACGTTTATTGATTTTCGTATGTTGAACCACCACACTTCAATTCTAACAGAAAACAAAATGAGTCCCTTTCCTATTTTTAAGGATATTTAAGGAAAGGAAAGTACATGATTTCCTACAAGAATTTTTTTTAAAGGTAGCGTCTCTCTAACTATCTAAGGCTGCCCTTAAATTCACTAGGTTGCACAGGCTGACACTGAACTCACAATCCCCCTGCCTCCACCTCTCTAGTGCTGGGTACAGGTGTATGCTATCACACCTAACTTCCTACAAGAATTCTTTTACACTCAAAAATGTTTTCTAAGTTTTCCAAAAACCTCTCACATTACAACTTAAGCCTATTTCTTCGTGGCTAGCTTTACTAAAGATGAAGAAGAGTTTAACACTCTCTTTGGAAATCTAAATACTGTTCTTGACAAAAATGGTGACTTGTTTCTCCTCTCCCTTTCACATTTCCCTCTTCTTCATCCCAAACGCAGAGGTAATTATTACAGCATTTTCAACTCTCTAAGAGAAAATAAAGAGCACAATAAACTTACTACAGTTGGGTTACAGTTTATAGTAGGGAAAATCACTAATCCTAAATGCTAGGCAGTTATTCCCAGGTCTGTTTTGTAATATATCAAGAAATTGCTCTGTACCAAGAAAACTAATGTTAAAGTTGAATAACTGAGTCAAGATAATGGATCCTTACCTTGGGCAAAATCAGACTCTCTGAAAGAAGCTGAGGTAATGATAGATCAGCCAGGCCTGGGCAGAGCAGAGGAAGTAATAAAGAGCTTAGTTTGTTTGAGGGGTCAGGGTCTAGTCTGTCCAGGCTGCTATGACAAAATACCTCAGTGTGGATAATTTATAAAGAATAAAAATTTACTTCTCATAGTTCTGGCAGCTGAGTCATCCAAAATCTAGGCGCCAGCAGATTCAGTGTTTGGTAAAAACTTGTCTTCTGCTTCCAAGATGGCATGCCTCCTGCTTCATCTTCACATGAAGGGAAGGCAAAAAAGCCAAATAGACCTCCTCAAGCCCTTTGATAAAAGCACTAATTCAACTCATGAGGGGAAGTTTTCACCTCCTAAGGACTCCACCTCTTAGTGCTATTACTGTGAGTATAAATTTTCAACATGAACTTTTTTAAGCTTATTTTTTTTTATTGTGCTGGGTGGGGGTACACTATGACATTTACAAAAGTTCTTACAATATATCAAATATTTCATACTTAAATTCACTCCCTCCACCATTCTCCTTTACCATGAATTTTGAAGGAATGTAAACACTCAAACCATAGCAGTTAGTAGGTGAAACAATCACACGAATTAATCTCCTTTCTTTTGAGATGTTACTAAAATGACAAAAAGAGAATATAAAAAGAATAATTTTGGAGGATTCCAAGATGGCGGCTAGAGGGAGGAAGCAGAAAGCGAGCCTCTTATAGTGAAATCTTGGAGAGACACTGGAGACACACTTTGCAGGCATAATCACTGAGAAGAGGCATAACTTTGATCCCTCCACACCTCCAGCTGGTGCAGAGAATCTCCACTTCATGTTAAATGGAGAAACCAGGAGGCCCCCGGGCCACCAGTCACCCGCACCCAGAAGGCTTGGGAAGACATGGACCAGGTGAGCTTCATGGTACTGTGGTACTCCCACAGACAAGCCTGGGCCAGAGCAGCATAGCCCCCTGGACAGACTGACCTCCACCTGGGGAAAAAAGAGAAACTGACTAATAAGCAATAAGAACAATAAAGACACGCGGGAAAGAGGGTGGAGCGCACTGAGCGCCAAAGATTGGGGGAAGGGAATCCTTCCCAGGACTGCAAATAAACAAGACGGGTGGGCTGGGGAGGCTCTGGCGGGAGCGGGGGCTAGCGCCCAGCAACCAGGAGCGGGAAAGCTTGTAAGAGTGGCAGAGGGAGGAAAACTCCACAGGAGAGGAGGGAAGACCCACTTCTCACGTGAACTGTAAACAAACATGGCGTCTGGCATGAGCAGCAGCACCGCCCAGTAATCAGGAGCAGGAAAGCTTGTGAAAGTGGCGGTGGGAGGAAAACTCCACAGGAGAGAGGGGAAGACCCCCTCCCACATGAACTGTAAATAAACATGCAGGCCTGAGAACTCGGGTGCAGTGTCACTTTCCCAGTGTGCTTGGAAAGGGGAAAGCTTGTAGCAGAGGCTTCTGCACAGGAGAACTCTGAGCAAACAAAGCCTGCGGGGCCAGGTGAGTGCTAAGCTCACCCCAGAGATCTGCACAAATAACACCTCCAGCAACAGCAGGCTGACAGCAGCGGGCAGGCAAGCCACCGCCCAGATACCATTCTCAGAACTGTCTCCAGACTCTTTTTTTTTTCTTCTTCTCCCTACCTTTGATGAGAGAACAACCGAATTACACCTGCATGCTGAAAAACTTACTGAAACTATATTGCATTTGAACTTGGGACACTTGGTGGGGTTTGTGTGTGTGTGTGTGTGTGTGTGTGTGTGTGTAGTTTTGTTCCACTTTATGCATCCCCTTTCATGAGACAGCTACAGAACAACATCTGAGGCACCATCTCCAGGATTGGAGACTGAGACGGACACCCAAATTATTAAGACTGAAACTTCATTGCATTTGAACTTGGAGGTTTTTGGTTTTTTGGTTTTTTTTTAAATTTTCCATTTTTCATTTTATTTTCATTCATTTTTATATATAGATATTTCTTTCATTTATTTATTTTTTATTTTTAATTCTTATATTTATTTTTTTTATTTTTGATTTTCAATCCTCTCTCTGTCTTTCATGTCTGTTCATCTTACTGTCAATTAGTACACTAACGCTCCCTGTTTATACCTTTGAAACTTTCTTGTCTGATACCCTGTTCTGTTTTTTCCTTCTTGTCTGTATATTTGTTTTTCCCTTTTCTTTAACTTCTTGCTTTCCATGTCAGCTCACTCTTCCATTCTATATATTACCATTGTTATTATTACAAGCTAGAAAATACTTAATTGCACACAGTACAGGGACAGTAACAACACCAAGGATAATGATGGGAAGACAGAAAAAACAGGGAAACCAGTTTCCCCACAGCAAAAAATTAGTACAGGAACCAGAGGGGAATGAAGAAAACAGATACTCAGATCCAGACTCCAACAACATGAAGATAAACTATGCCAAAGGACCCAATGAAGCCCACAAGAATAATTTAAAAGAAGACATACTACAGGTACTCAATGAGAATTTTATAGAGATGATACTGGATAGGGTCAACCAAAATGTACAGGAGACACTCAAGAAATTCCAAGACAACAAAAATAGAGAATTTGAAATAGCAAAAGAAGAAATAAAGGAAACCATAGAAGCACTGTATAAACACCAAAGTGAAACAGAGAACACAATGAATAAACAGATAAATGAACTCAGGACAAAAATAGACAACATTAAAGAGGAAACCACCCAGGATATGGAAAACCTCAGAAAAAAGAACGAACAGAACTGCAAAACAAAACGGAAAGCCAATCCAGCAAAATAGAACAAACAGAAGACAGAATCTCAGAACTTGAAGGTGAAATGGTAATTAAAGGAAAAACCGAAGAACTATTAATTAAACAACTCAAGACCTGTGAAAAGAAAATGCAAGAACTCACTGACTCCATCAAAAGACCAAACTTGAGAATCATGGGCATCGAAGAAGGAGAAGAGGTGCAAGCGAAGGGAATGCGTGTTTGCGTAATATATTCAACAAAATAATAATGGAAAATTTCCCAAATCTAGAGAAAGATATTCCCATACAGATGCAAGAGGCCTCCAGGACACCAAACAGACCAGACCAAAATAGAACTACTCCACGACATATCATCATTAAAACAACAAGTTCAGAAACTAAGGAAAGAATATTGAAGGCTGTAAGAGAGAAAAAACAAGTAACATACAAAGGTAAACCCATCAAAATCACAGCAGACTTCTCAACAGAAACATTAAAAGCAAGAAGAGCGTGGGGTGAGATCTTCCGGGCACTGAATGAAAATAACTTCAACCCCAGGATACTGTACCCAGCAAAACTATCATTCAGAATAGATGGAGCAATAAAAGTCTTCCATGATAAGCAGAAACTAAAACAATATGTGACCACAAAGCCACCACTACAAAAGATTCTTCAAGGGATTCTGCACACAGAAAGTGAAACCCAACTTAACCATGAAAAGACAGGCAGCACTAAACCACAGGAAAAGAAAAAGCAAGAAATTAGAGAGTAACCTCAACTTAGGTACACACAATCAAACCTTCAAACAACTAAGACAACTAAATGACAGGAATCACCACATACCTATCAGTACTAACATTTAATGTTAACGGACTTAATTCAACCATCAAAAGGCACTGCTTGACAAAATGGATTAAAAAAGAAGATCCAACAATTTGTTGCTTACAGGAGACCCATCTCACCGACAGAAATGAGCATAGGCCCAGGATGAAAGGCTGGAAGAAGACTTACCAAGCCAATGGTCCCTGAGATCAGGCAGGAATAGCAATACTTGTCTCTGACAAAGTAGACTTCAAATCTACATTGATCAAATGAGATAAAGAAGGACATTCCATACTAATAAAAGGGGAAATAGACCAACAGGAAATAATAATCATCAACCTGTTTGCACTCAATGTCAATGTACCCAATTTCATCAAACATACCCTGTAAGACCTAAAAGCATATATTGCCGCCAATACAGTGGTTGTGGGAGACTTTAACACCCCATTATCATCAATAGATAGGTCATCCAAACAAAAAATCAATAAAGAAATCCAAGATCTAAAATATACAATAGATCAAATGGACCTAGTTGATGTCTACAGAACATTTCATCCAACTTCTACACTATATACATTCTTCTCAGCAGCCCATGGAACCTTCTCCAAAATAGATCATATCCTAGGGCACAAAGAAAGCTTCAGCAAATATAAGAAAATAGAAATTATATCAGGCATACTATCTGATCACAATGCAGTAAAAGTAGAACTCAACAACAAAAGTAAAGACAAAAAACATGCAAACAGCTGGAAACTAAACTCATTACTTAATGAAGAATGGATCATCGATGAAATAAAAGAGGAAATTAAAAAGTTCCTGGAAGTCAATGAAAATGAAAACACAACGTACCGGAACCTATGGGACACAGCTAAGGCAGTCCTGAGAGGAAAGTTTATAGCCATGAGTGCATATATTAAAAAGACTGAAAGATCCCAAATCAATGACCTAATGATACATCACAAACTCCTAGAAAAACAAAAACAAGCAAATCCCAAAACAAATAGAAGGAGAGAAATAATAAAAATAAGAGCTAAATCAACAAAATAGAAAGCAAAAAAACCATACAAAGAATTAATGAAAGAAAAAGTTGGTTCTTTGAAAAAATAAACAAGATCAATAGACCCCTGGCAAACCTGACTAAAATGAAGAGAGAAAAAAACCCAAATTAGAAGAATCAGGAATGCAAAGGGGAGATAACACCAAGGAAGTCCAGGAAATCATCAGAGACTACTTTGAGAACCTATATCAAATAAATTTGAAAATCTTAAAGAAATGAACAGATTTCTAGATACATATGATCATCCAAAACTGAACCAAGAAGAAATCAATCACCTGAATAGATCTATAACACAAAATGAAATTGAAGCAGCAATCAAGAGTCTCCCCAAAAAGAAAACTCCAGGACCTGATGGATTCTCTGCTGAATTCTAGAAGACATTTAAAGAAGAACTGATACCAAACCTCCTTAAAATGTTCCACGAAATAGAAAGGGAAGGAAAACTGCCAAACACATTTTATGAAGCCAGTATTACACTCATCCCAAAACCAGGCAAAGACACCTCCAAAAAGGAGAATTACAGGCCAATCTCCTTAATGAACATTGACGCAAAAATCCTCAACAAAATAATGGCAAACCGAATTCAACAACACATCAAAAAGATTATTCACCACAACCAAGTAGGCTTCATCCCAGGGATGCAGGGGTGGTTCAACATACGAAAATCAATAAACGTAATAAACCACATTAACAGAAGCAAAGACAAAAACCACTTGATCATCTCAATAGATGCAGAAAAAGCCTTTGATAAGATCCAACACCATTTCATGATAAAAGCTCTAAGTAAGCTAGGAATAGAAGGAAAGTACCTCAACTTTATAAAAGCTATATATGACAAACCTACAGCCAGCATTATACTTAACGGAGAAGAACTGAAACCATTCCCTCTAAAATCAGGAACCAGACAAGGATGCCCACTATCTCCCCTCCTATTCAACAAAGTACTGGAATTCCTAGCCAGAGCAATTAGGCAAGAAGAAGGAATAAAAGGAATACAAATAGGTAAAGAAACTGTCAAAATATCCCTATTTGCACACGACATGATCCTATACCTTAAAGACCCAAAAAACTCTACTCAGAAGCTTCTAGACATCATCAATAGCTACAGCAAGGTAGCAGGATATAAAATCAACATAGAAAAATCATTAGCATTTCTATACACTAACAATGAGCAAACTGAAAAAGAATGTATGAAAACAATTCCATTTACAATAGCCTCAAAAAAAATCAAATACCTAGGTGTAAACCTAACAAAAGATGTGAAAGACCTCTACAAGGAAAACTATACACTTCTGAAGAAAGAGATTGAGGAAGACTATAGAAAGTGGAGAGATCTCCCATGCTCATGGATTGGTAGAATCAACATAGTAAAAATGTCGATACTCCCAAAAGTAATCTACATGTTTAATGCAATTCCCATCAAAATTCCAATGACATTCATTAAAGAGATTGAAAAATCTACCGTGAAATTTATATGGAAACACAGGAAGCCACGAATAGCCAAGGCAATACTCAGTTAAAAGAACAATGCAGGAGGTATCACAATACCTGACTTCAAACTATATTACAAGGCAGTAGCAATAAAAACAGCATGGTACTGGCACAAAAACAGACATGAAGACCAGTGGAACAGAATAGAGGATCCAGATATGAAGCCACACAACTATAACCAACTTATCTTTGACAAAGGAGCTAAAAATATACGATGGAGAAATAGCAGCCTCTTCAACAAAAACTGCTGGGAAAACTGGTTAGCAGTCTGCAAAAAACTGAAACTAGATCCATGTGTATCACCCTATACCAAGATTAACTCAAAATGGATCAAGGATCTTAATATCAGACCACAAACTCTAAAGTTGATACAGGAAAGAGTAGGAAATACTCTGGAATTAGTAGGTATAGGTAAGAACTTTCTCAACGAAACCCCAGCAGCACAGCAACTAAGAGATAGCATAGATAAATGGGACCTCATAAAACTAAAAAGCTTCTGTTCATCAAAAGAAATGGTTTCTAAACTGAAGAGAACACCCACAGAGTGGGAGAAAATATTTGCCAACTATACATCAGACAAATTACTGATAACCAGAATATATAGGGAACTTAAAAAACTAAATTCTCCTAAAACTAATGAACCAATAAAGAAATGGGCGAGTGAACTAAACAGAACTTTCTCAAAAGAAGAAATTCAAATGGCCGAAAAACACATGAAAAAATGCTCCCCATCTCTAGCAATAAAGGAAATGCAAATTAAAATCATGCTGAGATTCCACCTCACCCCTGTTAGAATAGCCATCATCAGCAACACCACCAACAACAGGTGTTGGCGAGGATGCGGGAAAAAAGGAACCCTCTTACACTGTTGGTGGGAATGTAGACTAGTACAACCACTCTGGAAAAAAATTTGGAGGCTACTTAAAAAGCTGGACATCGATCTACCATTTGATCCAGCAATACCACTCTTGGGGATATACCCAAAAGACTGTGACACAAGTTACTCCAGAGGCACCTGCACACCCATGTTTATTGTGGCACTATTCACAATAGCCAAGTTATGGAAACAGCCAAGGTGCCCCACCTTTGACGAATGGATTAAGAAAATGTGGTATCTATACACAATGGGATTTTATGCAGCCATGAAGAAGAACGAAATGTTATCATTCGCTGGTATATGGATGGAATTGGAGAACATCATTCTGAGTGAGGTTAGCCTGGCCCAAAAGACCAAAAATTGTATGTTCTCCCTCATATGTGGACGTTAGATCAAGGGCAAACACAACAATGGGATTGGACTTTGAGCACATGATAAAAGCGAGAGCACACAAGGGAGGGGTGAGGATAGGTAAGACACCTAAAAAACTAGCTAGCATTTGTTGCCCTTAACACAGAGAAACTAAAGCAGATACCTTAAAAGCAACTGAGGCCAATAGGAAAAGAGGAATTTTTCCTTAACATAATTGAACCATATATGACAAACCCACAAATAACATCAAACTGAATGGAGAAAAAGATGAATGTTCTTCTTCTAAGATCTGGAACAAGTCAAAAATGCTCACTTTTATCATTTCTGTTCAGCATAGTCCTAGAAGTTCTAGCCAAAGCAATTAAACAAGAGAAAGAAATAAAACGCAGACAAATAGAAAGCAGGAAGGCAAATTATTTGTTTGCAGATGACTTGTCTTTTAAAAAAAACCTTGAAGATTGCACACACACACACACACACACACACACACAAAACCTGGTAAATTTGCAGAATAAAACATCAACATACAAAAAATTCACTGCCATTTTACATTTTGCAATGATAACAGGGAGCTATCAAAAAAAAGAAAAAGAGAAAGAAAAGGGAAGAAATCATGAGACAATTTCATTTAGAATAGCTACAAAAAAATACCTGGGAAAAAATTTAACTAAGGAGGTGAAAGATCTCTATACAAAATGCTCTAAAACATTCTACAGAATGGTGTGAGTGTGGGATGGACAAAGAACATTACTCCTAATCATGTGCCCATATTATTTGAATAAAAATTATGCATAGGTAGACAGAATAATAAATTGAAAAGTGAACAAATGAATTGACTGTACTCTTTTTTTAAAGGCATGGTCAGGCAACATAAAGTCTGGAAGGTTAATGTGTCAAGAAAATTGGAAAGAGAGGATGTCATAGAAACAAGGGTTTTATCTGGAGGGCAGCTGCTGTTTATCCGTTCACCTACTGAAGGACATCTTGGTTCTTTCAAGTTTGAGTGATAAAGGTATATTGATATATGCGTACAGGTTTTTGCGTGGACATAGTTTTCAATTCCTTCAAATAAATCTCAAGGGTTGTGACTTCTGCCTCACATAGTAGCAGATGTAAGAAACTACCAAACTGTCTTCTGAAGGAGCCATTTTGCATTCCCACCAGCTATGAATGTGAATTCCTGCTGCTCCACATGCTTGTCAGCATTTGCTGTTGCCATTCTGGATTTGGACCGCTCTGCTAGCTGGGTAGTAGCATTCAACAACTCTTAGTATCTATGATAAGGTCAGGGCCTCATCATCCATGAGAACATTCAGAGAATCAGGCGAATCTGATTGGGTGTGTGTAAGGAGAAAAGAAGTGGGATAACTTTTTTCTTATTTGAGGCCCTTTTTGGTCCTCCTCCAGGGTTCAGGGTCAGGACCCTTTCCAGTATTCTCAAAGACCTTACGTCCCTTTGGTAAAATAAATAAGCCATTTGGCTTCCAAGTCTCAAATTAGAAACCAAAAGGCGCTGAGTTTGGGCCTACCAGATTTGGAGTTTGTATCTGCAGAGCAACTAATGAATTTGCACACCAGTAAGGACCTGGATGCCCAGCAGATCCGGGTGCAAAGTCTGGCTCCACTGTTACCTAGAAAAATGTACAGTTATTGACCATCTTAATTTTGGTCTCCTTGTAGACCAGGAATAATTATATCCACAATTTTCTTTTAGAAAGCTTTTTTTTAGAAAGTTGTAACTGTAACTATTAACCATAAAGTATGTCATAAAATTCTGAAAAAATTTTCCAATGAAAATACACTTAAACAAAACCACAATGAGAATCACTTCACATCTACTAAGTGGCTATGATCAAAAAGACAGTAGTGACAAGTTTTGGCAAGGTTGCAGAGAAATTACAACCCTCATATGTTGTTGGTGAGAATATAAAATGGCCTGCCACTTTTGAAAAACAGGCTGGCACCTCCCTCAAAATGTTAAGTATGTGACCCAGTAATTTTACTCCTAGGTAAATGCCCAAGAGAAATGAAAACATATGCTCATGCAAAAAATGAGTCCATAAATTCTCATGCAACATTATTTATAATAGCCTAGGAGTAGAAAGAACCCAAATGCCCATAATTGATTGACAAATAAAATGTGATGAGCTTAAACAATTGGACCTTTTATCAATAAAAGGAAACAAAATACTTGGCCAGGCATGGTGGTATATGCCTGTTAACCCAGTTATGCAGGAGGCACACGTAGGAGTATCATGGTCCAAGACTGGCCCCAGGGAAAAAGCACCAAACCCTCTCCAAAAAATAACTAAAGCGCAAAAGGGCTGAGGGGGCAAGTGGTAGAGCCCCTGCCTAGCAACATGGAGAAGGAGAGAAGGAAAGAAGGAAGGAAGGAAGGAAGGAAGGAAGGAAGGTAGGTAGGTTACAATATGAATGAATCTTAAAAACTTTCTACTAAATGAAAGAAACTAGGTACAAAAATCCATTTATACGAAATGTTCGGGACAGGCAAATCAGTCGAAACAGAAAGTAGATTAGTAGTTGTTTGGGTCATAACCCTAAGCATAAAAGGGACATAAGGAGTGACTACTAATGCATACAAGGTTCTTTTTAGGGTGACAAAAAATTCCTGAATTAGATAGTGGCAATGACTACACAACTCTATAGTTATATAAAAACCACTGAATTATACACCTTAAAGGGTGAATTGTATATGTGAATTGTATATCAATAAAGGTATAAATATAAAATACATTTAACTTTAAAAATAAGCTAAATAATATATGAGAGTATGCTGAAAAGCAGGTATGGAGTAAGGAAGGAAATGAGGAAGGAAGAGTGCAAAATGAACTATGATTAGGTGTTGTAAATCCAAAAGGATTGGAGATTACTGTTCTAATCAGATCATCAGTAACAAACTGTAACTGAAAATGTGGCATGGAAAGGTTTCCAACAAAAGCAGAACTTATTTTAGTAATGAAAGGAATGCTAGTTTAAGAGAAGTTTTTCAGTTTTCCTTTTTTTCACCATTTTCTTTTGAGTTTGAAGTTTAAATTGGTGTATGTTAAATTTGATTAGGTTTAAATTATTTTTGGGAAAATGAATACATATCTGACAGTGTCTTTTTTCATGGAATTTCCACTGTGATATGCAAAATTTCAAGAAACAGGGGAGGGGGAAAACCACAGAATGAAGCCAGAAAAAAAATATAAACCTGCCTTTCTTTAAAATAGAAAGATTAATTTTAAAATGCCAAGCTTGGGACCTGGCATGTAAAATGTCTTAACTTGGTACATTGCATGCTTTCTCCACCCAAGCTCATCGCATTCCTTCCTCTGTCTTCATGTTAAGGCTGGCTGGAAGGTTCATCAATTCGTGGACATTTCACAAATTAGATTTGGATTTGTACCTATGAGAACTTCTAAGCTTAGCAGTTCTCTGAAATTCCTGGTTATCCCTGTACCACTACAATAATGAAACACTGGCAGGTATAAAGTGGTGTCTTTTATTCTAGTCATATCAAACATTTTAGAGTAAATTATTCCTGTTTTATCAAAGGCCTTTGAGAATAAAGTTTGTATAATTCAGATGTATTATTATTATAAATTTAAGTAAGCATCCATCTATCCAGAATGGTGTTAAGTATACATAGAATAGATTTAAAGGCCATCAAAGACTCCTCCAGCTTGACGAAGGGTCTAATTACTATATTAGAATTCCTTTCTCTGCTTTCTTCAAGTAATTACATAAATTTGTCAAGGTAACAGGGTGATGGTTGGACTAAATTTGAACTCCAGATTTTTCACTCCCAATTCAATATTCTTCTCAACACCTCAGTATTTTTCTCAGTTACTTCGTACCATTTCAACTTCTTTCTTGAGCTTCTTTGAATCACCATATGTAATACTTCCCTTGGAAAAGAAAGATAGAAGGAAAAAGAAAGGAAGGGAGAGAGGGAGAAAGGGAGGAAGGGAGGGAGAAAGGAAGGAAGGAAGGAAGGAAGGAAGGAAGGAAGGAAGGAAACTCTGAACTTTTAAAATTGCTCTTCAAAGAACGAAATGTTATCATTCGCTGGTAAATGGATGGAACTGGAGAACATCATTCTGAGTGAGGTTAGCCTGGCCCAAAAGACCAAAAATCGTATGTTCTCCCTCATATGTGGACATTAGATCAAGGGCAAACACAACAAGGGGATTGGACTTTGAGCACATGATAAAAGCGAGAGCACACAAGGGAGGGGTGAGGATAGGTAAGACACCTAAAAAACTAGCTAGCATTTGTTGCCCTTAACGCAGAGAAACTAAAGCAGATACCTTAAAGCAACTGAGGCCAATAGGAAAAGGGGAACAGGTACTAGAGAAAAGGTTAGATCAAAAAGAATTAACCTAGAAGGTAACACCCATGCACAGGAAATCAATGTGAGTCAATGCCCTGTATAGCTATCCTTATCTCAACCAGCAAAAACCCTTGTTCCTTCCTATTATTGCTTATACTCTCTCTACAACAAAATTAGAGATAAGGGCAAAATAGTTTCTGCTGGGTATTGAGGGGGGGAGCGGGAGGGGGTGGAGTGGGTGATAAGGGAGGGGGTGGGGGCAGTGGGGAGAAATGAACCAAGCCTTGTATGCACATATAAATAATAAAAGAAAAATGAAAAAAAAAATAAAATTGCTCTTCATAATCCAAAAAGGAGGGTGTGTATTTCCTCACATAACTGACAAAAGCGAAGTTCATATTAGGTAAAAAGAACAAATGCAACCATGTGAGCTACAAGGGGGAATAAATAAGTGATCAGATACCACAGTTGGACTGCTGGACAGGAAGTGATATGGTACTTTTTCTTGAGTGATTTATTTTGGTCTTTTATTTAAAGTAGCACTTATTTTTAGATTGTTTGATTAACAGCCAAATTAGAAGCTCAGCAAATTTCTTAGTTGACAATTGTAACATTCCAAAAATGTCCTTGCATTTCTATTACCTTCTCTGAAAATGAAATCTACCCCTCTTCAGCACACTGGTTCCAAGACAGACCATCCAAAAGCATCCTAAGACCTCTAAAGATATTAGAAACTAATTCAACCATAGTCTGGAAAAAAAAAACTAAATTTTTTCTTTTTTGCCGTACTGGGGTTTGAACTCAGGGCCTTAGGCTTGTGCATGCTAGGCAGGCTTCTACCACTTGAGCCGCATCCTCAGCTTTTTTTGCTTTAGTTATTTTTTTAATAATTTCTTTCATTTATGACCACCTTGTCTGGACTGTCCCGTGTAACTAGGATGATGGGCACATGCCACCACACCCAGTTTGTTTTGGTTGAGATGATGTCTCATGAACTTTTTGCCTGGACTAGCCTGGAACTGTGATCCATATTGACTGCTCAACGCACTCTTCTGCCTCTTCTGGTTTACTTAGTTTCTATTTTCAGTATTAGTCAGCATCTCAGTTACTTATTTTCTATCCGTCAAAATTAGTCTTTCCCTCAGAACCTATCCCACAGAATCTTCCTCCCCTTCCTAGCCATTTCTGGTGTTCATAAATTATATTGAAGGCTAATAAGAAAGGGTTTTTAAAAAGAAGGAGGAGGAGAAGGAAGACAAGGAGGAAGAAACAACTTGTGGTTTTAACAGTAACTTGAACAACCATGAACTTTGGCTAACAAGACAATATTCTTTCTTCACAAAGAAACCAGTGTTCAAATGTGACTTGAATAGGACCCAAAGGAAAGGCAAACAAATCCCATAAAAAGGCAAACTTGGTGACTGTGTAAGAACTGAATGTGAAAAGGCAGAGAAAGTGGTGAAGGCCTTGGCTAGACCATCACAGATTTCTGAAGTCCAAAGACAAGAATTGAATATGGCTTCTCTTTCTGATGAGTCGGTGTCATTTCACTTTCTCCCATCGCCAATCCCATTTTTGAGATAAGAATGTTCATTGTAAACCTATTTAGGATCATCCTTCCCTTTAAGTGTGGATGTGGTTCTAGTGAGCTATATCTTACACTGAATGCAAGGGTTGAGGGCATGACTAGATCTAATCTGTATGTTTTATCCCTTGGTCCCAATAATTGGTTCAGGCAAATCAATAGAGGCAGCCCTAAAATCTGGGATCTCTGAATTTTTTTGGGACGGGAACTATACCTTTGTTTGGATCTGTGAGGGAAACTGAAACTGCCAAGAGGACATCCCGTGGACTGAGAATGGAGCCAATGCATTAAAGAGTAGAGCTCAGAGATGAAGATAGAGAGGAGAACTGATAACACTGCTTGAGCTCCAAATCCCACCCCAAATGAACTCTGGATTTTTCAGTTCATGACCAAGGAATTCCTCATCTCTGATAAAAAAAAAAAACAATTTAAGTTGTGTCTTTCATCACTGGTAACAGAAAGTACAAACCAATAGACATTTCATTTGCAGAAATGCCTTGTGTCAATGATAAAATATAAATGTATTCATGCCTTCACCCTCTTCCATTTGGAGATAACTTGCAGGATCTAGACATTGTTAGATATATATCTAGGACAAAGGAAGCAATGAGGTACCTTGTAAAATATAAAACTATGCAACATTACTTTGTTGCACGAGAACATTATTGCGATCAGAGCTCCTTCACAAGCACACCATTGACCACCAGTGAATTAGACCCATTGGAGGTCATCAGTGCCCGGGCTGTCCCATTCAGATGGCTGTTTATTCATTTAAGCAACAAGAATTTAGTAATTAAACTGAGTAGTAGATGATGTTTCACTTTCAAAGCAATGTAAATCAATTTAGAAGTGAATTGTCAGTGATTAGGGACTAAAAATAAAATAATGTTATTTTAAAAACTGAATGGAAAAAAATCAAAACATTTGATTTAGGTTGTGGAAAAAAGAGCAGTCTTCTATTGGTTTCATGTATGGGCTTTCTCTGTTTTAAGTCTTCTTTTCCTCCTCTCTTGTTTTTGCAATTCTGGGGCTAGATTGAGTAATCAATCACACATGCTAGACAAGCACTCTACTACTGAGCTACTTTACTAGTACCCTATTTTAAGTCCTGATCTTAAAGATACCACTGTTCCCTACCACTGAAGGAAGGGGACAGAAAGAACATTTATTTCTAAATGTCTGTTATCGGTCAGGAAATTTTCTGTAGCACAAATGCAATTTGAACTGGCTTAGAGAATAAGGGAATTTATTGACTCATATAACTAGAATATCAGAGAGCAAACTTCAGGGTTAGTTTAAGCCAAAGGTTTGTAATATGGTCAGGGCCATTGCTTCCCCACTTGCACTTCCCTTGGCTGTGCTGTCCTTATATTGACTGTTTAAGCTGATTTTCCTTGTGGTGGCAAGGTGGCAGGATTAAATGCTTTTCTCACCTACATTGGGGGCAAGAGGGGATTCCCTTCTTTCCTTCCAACCATAAAACCACATTCTTAAGCTTCACACTTGACTGCACTCTGCCATCTCTGAGAAAATGACTGTGGTTAGGGAGGTGATGGACCACAGTAATTTTAGGTCTAGGAAATGAGCCCTTACCGGGCTCAATAACATAGCAGGGCTAGACTAATGAGAAGCCACCTCTAGAGCCAGGAAAAAAAATCCCACTCAGCTGCATAGTTTCTACTCAAAGTAAGGATGGATGTCGACGGAGCAACCACAATACAGTTTGTCACCATGTGCTAGACTGGAGCTGAAGAACAGGTGAGCTAGCTGGGCAGTTGGCCTATGCCAAACACTAAGGAGTTTTCACTGCAAATGTATTTAGAGGAAAAAGTACATTTCCTGTTGTTTGAAGAAAGTTGTGTAGAGCCATCCCTTACGAAAGTCCTGTTCCTTAAGCCTTGTATAGTTCCAGATTAATTTTCCTACAGCAATAAATGGAGACTAGAAGAGCTGAATTCTCACAATACATGCATTCTACTACTGTTACCGCCTAATTTTACTTTAATGTTTGCTTTAGATTTTCTCAAGATTATTTCTAGTATTTCATCGTGTGCTTTCTCCAAAATTACCACCACAGTGTGTTGGGGTGTTTGACCTCACTTTAGCACGCCTAACTTCCGTTCCAAAGACACTGGTTTTCAGACCTGTTTTCTAAGCATTATCATTTGGGCCATCTTCAAATGAATGCTTAGATGACATTAGTATTGAGTATTAAAAACATTTAAAATCGTAACAGTGAATGTTAAAAGCAAATAGTTACAAAGTGCTTATAGCAGATATTTGTGATGCTCTGGGTCACATCCCTTAAGCTCCTTTCTGGTCTTTGCTGACAATCACAGTGTCACATAATAAAACAATATGTTTGGTCTATGCTACTGGTTCCCAGCACAGAGTTCCTAAATCTTTATAATTTCTTGAGCAATAAGGGTGCTTTGTGCATAGTTTGTTCTACAATTTGGTCTTTGACAAAAACTCTTAATTCCTTGGAATTTCCTGGGTGATAGGAATGTTTTTTGTTCCAGTAAAGTGATTCTTGGTGGCCTCCTGGATGGGGATTAG
Source organism: Castor canadensis (assembly GCF_047511655.1). NCBI lineage: Eukaryota > Metazoa > Chordata > Mammalia > Rodentia > Castoridae > Castor > Castor canadensis. The sequence continues at coordinate 90,669,036 of NC_133394.1, forward strand.
TCACTAGAAAGACCATGATTAGAAGCTTGGAACTGTCAACCTCCTCATCCTCCAGGAAGGGGAAGGGCTGGGGCTGAGTTAATAATCAATCATGCTTATATTATAAGCTTCCAGAAAAATCCTAACCCATATACAAGGCCTGGAAAACTTTGGGCTAAGAGATCTCATTGAGATGCCAGGCGGGTGATGCACCCAGGAAGGGCATGGAAGCATGGCACCACTTCCCCATCCCTTGCTCTATGCATCTCTTTATCTGGCTGTTCCTAAATTGTATCCTTCATAGTGAACCAGCAATAAGGCAAGTGAAATGTTTTTCTGAATTCTGAGAGCCAGTCTAGTAAATAAATGATAGACCCAAGTAAGAAGTTGCAGAAGCTCTGATTTATAGCAAGTTAATCAGAAGCACAGTGACAAATGGACTTATGATTGAAACTGAGCCCTTTATCTGAGGATTCTCTGGTAACACTAACTCTGGTAAATTTCAGAATTGAATAATAGGATACCCAGTTGGTGTCTGTAGAGAACTGGAGAATTGTTTGGAGTGGAAAAACCATATATATATGGTTTTATATATATATATATATATATATATATATATATATATATAATGTCAGAAGTGAAGTATTGAGAGTGTGACAGTTGATAGAAAGTCAATAAGATTTCTCTATATAGACAGTCTTGCCTCACATAGCACCATCACTCTTTCCACTTCTCTCTCAGAGTCTTTGAAATCTGAGCCACAGGACAGGAGATGTAGCAAATACTCAATAAATAGCTTTTGAATGAGTGAAGGTGAGCGTATAATTGCCATTAAATTGCTTTGCCAGTACACAAACTACAAACTACAGGCCTCTTGCTATACATTAAGGGGAGCCAGTGTTTGGAAACTGAATTACTTGGGAGGTACTGGTGTTCTCCAGTAGAACATTCTATAGTAATGGAAAGACTCTCTGTCAGTGCTGTACAATACACCTGCCACTGCAGGTGTTATTTGAGCTCTTGAAATGTGGCTGGTGTCAGTAGATAACTAAATTTTAAATTTTATTATTTTAGTTAGTTTGCATTTAGATATAAAGACTAATCTAATGACTACTACCTTGAACATCATAGTATAAGAAATGATAATTACTGTCACAAAAGTCCTCTTATTCTTTGCATAAAATTATTAACCTACTTGGAAACCCATGTGGCTTGGAGAAGCCTCATGCCAGACACTGTATATAGGTTTTCTTTTATTTGACCCAGTCAAGACGGAGCAAATTAGGCAGGTGGAACCAAGAAGTTGTTCCTAGTGTGGTTATCTTGGCTGTCATGTACTTATAAACTCTGCGCACAGACTTTCACTGCTGGATTCCTCTGGGGTGACTTAGACAAGCAAAAGAGACTGATTAGAAATGCATGGGACAGCTTAAATCCAAGCCCTTTCTAATTCATTTACATTTAAATAAGAGGAAAAGTACTGCTTTAAAACAACCATTCATGTCTATGAAAACATCTGTAAATCCCTTAATTTATTATTTGAAGAAGTCCTTTTTACTAAGAAAAAAAAGAAATGTGTGTTTTGTGTTGTCAGCAGTCAGGCTGCAAAGACTGAACCTCTGGTTTCAAAGAAGCTTCTAAACTTGGCACACCCTGCTTCCCATCACTAATAATAAAAAATGCTTTGTGGGCATACACTTTGCTTCACGTGGTAACAGATAGGTCACAAGTGGGCGTCAGGTGTTCAGGGGTTCTATTCTCAGCTTTCTCACTGACTCAGATTTTGACCTCAGGAAAATTGGGGTAATTTAGACCCCCAGGTTCCTGAGCATGCAATCGGAATGTGTGTGCACTGGGGACTTTGCTTCTCCTCTCAAATCTCTGAGGGTAGACATTTGTTTTGCTTCTGTTTCCATGGAAGAGGTCGGCATACAGTCACATACCATCTTGACCAGTTCCTGGGGCCTCCAGGACTACTTTTTGACATCATTACCCAAGAGATTCTTCTGTCCCTCTTTTCTTTCTGTCTCATATCCCTTCTCTCCCCACACTACTTTTCCCAACCAATTAATACTAAGGATGAATGTGTTATCATTTCAGATCTGGGGGGATAAATAAATGCAGGCAGGGAAGTCTCAAATACACAGTCTCACTAACTTAAACCTGTTTGAACCAACTTAGCACATGGGTGATATTCTTGGTGTGAACCAGAAGATTTGATCCCCCCACAATTGCAAATGCCCCAAGGGCACAGTGACACTTCATGTGCCATCTCCAAATCCTCAGTGCCACTGCCCTAGAGCTAGATACTCGTAGCTAGCTTTTTAAAATTTAGATTTTACAACTACAGCTTTTACTCTATATGAAGTGAGTTGCTACTGGAGGGTTTTGAGCAGAAAAATGACAAGTTGGATATAACTTTTTGGGTTTTTTTTGGGGAGGTGGTATTGGGTTTTGAACCCAGGGTTTCCTTCTTGCTAGGCAGGTATTCTACCACCCAAGTTACACAGTCAGCGCAAGACTAAACTTTTACTGTCCCTGTGGCTGCTTGAGTTTTAATCACCCTTATAGTTCCTGTTGCTGTGCTCCTGCTTGTAAACTATTCATGTTCTGCCTGGTGAGCTCACTTCCTCCTCTCCCTCACAACTTGTAGCAGGCTCTGCTCCTCCAACTCTGCATTCACATTCTGCCTTAGTCAGATTGTTGTAGGGCCGCTCAGACAGAAAGACAGGGCACCAAAGCTTTCAGGAAGCAAGTTAATTAAGCAGGCTGGCAGCAACTCAGCAGACTTGAGTCCAAAGGCTGAGCCCTGAGAACAAAAGGGGGCTTTTCTTATATACTATTTAGAGCAAGTTATAGAAATGGGGGGTACAGCTTGTCCCATACTTGGTCACATATTATTTTATTGGCTATTTTAACCTCTGGGGCGAGGTGACCTTTCTCTGGTCTGGCCCCTGGTGCTACTTGACATTCCTCAAATCTGTTTTGTTTGTTTGTTTGTATGTTTTACTGTTGCACTCATTATCTCTCATGATCTCTCTCATTGTCTCATTATTTTCCTGCCTTCCTGCCACATTCCCCCCTTTGATGCTCAGACCCTCTCTGGGTCAAAGAGCATCATCTTGATCTAGGGGTTTATATTCCATAATGGTCCTGAAGGACTGCAGTACCAGGGAGATTAAGCAGGGTAATATCAAACATACTCCTAAGACAAGGAACTTTGCCCCTATTAAGGTCTTGAACACACCTAGAGTTGAGAACCAGCCCCTTGGTCATGGGATGCCATCCCTTCCAGGTCTGCACAAGAATAATAAGTATGGAAAACCAGCATTTTCGTAACAACACTTCCTGCTTGTGTAGTGCGCATACATGAGTCACAGTCCAAGGCCTGGGGGTCTCCAGGTAGAGAGCTGACCAAGATTAGCCAGAAGAAAACATGGAAGAGACTCATCCTCAAAAGTGAGATGGACAACTCCTCAAGCTTCTGCTGAGCAGAAGCTTCTGAAGTGTGTAGAGCAGGACTGATGTCTCCTCATTTGTGGTCCCCTGTTGTCTCTTGGGAGCATGGTCCTGCTCTCCTACAGTGAGCTGGAGTGCCCGTGTGAGAACAATGAGCTACTCGGCTGTGGTGGATCCAGAGAACAAACTCTGCTACCTTTACTGTGGTGGAAGTGGACAAAACAATATAAAAGGTCCTCTCCAGTGGGGCTTCAGCGGTTGAACATTCCATTCCTTCACTCAAACAGCATCCCCTTGTTTGAAAGAGTGTGTGGGAGTTGTCAGGCTAATGGGGAATCTCTCTTTTACCAGTCATGATTTTTGAAAGAGTCAACCCAAGGCCCTGCATCTGCTGTCTCAGGGTGAGGTCACCCATTTCCTTAAGGTCCCCTTGACTAAAGGGGATGGGTGCCTAAAAAGAATTTCAAAAGGGGAGAGACGTCTGCTTGGTGGGGCTAGATCTAATCCTGAGCAAGGATATGGGCAGTAACTGATCCCATTGTAGGTGGGTCTCCTGGCTTAGTTTTCCCAATCGCAATTTTAGAGTCCTGTTCATACATTCTACTTTCCCTGAACTCTGGGGGAAGTGGGCCATGTATAGCTTCCAAGTTAATCCTAATCCCTTAGCCATCAACTGTACCACTTCAGCCACAAAGGCCAGCCCATTGTCTGAACCAATAGACACAGGTATTCTGAATCGAGGGACGATTTCCTTTCACAGGCACCTGGCTACTTCCTGGGCTTTCCAAGTAGGAAAGGCTTCCACCCATTCTGAGAAGATACAAACAAACACCAGTAAATATTTACATCCTCTTGCCCATGGCATCTCAGTAAAGTTCACAATCAGATTTCAAAAGGAGTTCCTCCAACACTTTGCACCTGGGATGGCACTCTTGGCCCTTGTCAGGGATTGTTTTATCACACAGACTGAACCTTTCACATACTATCTTACTTATGCTAGAGAGCTTGGGGACATAAAAATGCTGGGCCAAGGTGGTCTCAAGAACTGTCTTCCCTGAGTGAGTTCCTTCATGGAACTGCTTGACAAATGTGGGAGCCAGTGATTCTGGAATTGCAATATGACAGTTGGCAAATTTTCACCACCCACCTGGAAGGAAACTTCCTCCTTCATTCTGCAACCAAGTCTGTTCTTGTGAAGTATATCAAGGGTCTCATTCAGATAAAGGGCACAGGAACAAGGCATCTGTCAGTGAGGCTGAGGTTTGTCCTCCTATGAGGGCTTCCCTAGCAGCTTTTCAGTTTCCCTGAACAGCTGTCATCTCCCCCTTCTGGTGCCCTCGGGAGTGCATGACCACTACTCACTTAGGGACCCATACAGCTTCTAGGAATTCTAGAATTTCTTGTCCATACTTTAAAACAGAGTATGGAACTCAGACTGTGAGTTCTTGTCCCAAAGTAAGTTTGTCTGCTTCAGCCACCAAGACAGCAGTTGCTGCCAAGGTGTGCAGGAGGGTGGCCAACCTTGGAAAACTGCATCAAGTTGCTTTCATAAACAGGCCACCAGGCAGTGACAGGAACCTAGCAGCTGGGTCAAGACTCCCAAAGCTGTCCCCAGTTTCTCGTGTACATATAGGAAGAAGGGCTTCATCACATCGGTAGGCCTACAGCAGGGGCATTTGTGAGTGCCCTCTTAATTTCTTTGAAGGCTGTTTCTTTCTCCTTTCCCTATATCATGGGTTTTTGTTCTCCCCCTTTTGTGGCTTCATAAAGGAGTTTTGCTGAGAGAGTAATTGGGGATCCAGATCCAGCAGAAACCTGCAGCCCCTAGAAATTCTCTAATCTGTCAATGGCTCTTGGGGACTGGAATGGAACAGAGGACTGTTCCCTTTCAGGGCCCAGTCTACATTGTCCTTGAGACAGGTTAAACCCGAGTTATTTGACAATACCTTGTGAAATCTGGGCTTTCTTTTGGGAAAACTTATATCCTGTCTTCCACAAAAGGGAAAGAAGGAGGCGAGTTCCTTCCATACAATCCTCCTGAGTTGGTCCAGCCAACAGAAGGTCATCTATGTACTATAACATAAGCACAGCTATGCCCAATAATCTGCAGGCTAAGTTTGGCATGGCCCCAGCCACAAAAGAGGGCGAGGGCAAAATGCAGTACAGCTGCTTTTCCTAAGAAGTTTACATTCAGAGTTTAGCAATTGCAGATTCCGTCTGCTCCCTGATAACTACAATGCCACCCTCCCCCCAAGAACTGTGGCTCCACCTCCTTGTTTGCCACAGTATATAAAAAACTCACTGGAGGGGGATGAGGTGATTCTGTGTTTCCATCACAGCTTTCTGCACCCAACTCTACATAAAGGGTTTTTAAAAGCTATGCTAAAGAAAACATGGGACAGTGTGAGTCTAAGGGCTGAGACTTTAAGAGTTTTGCTAATGCAGATTTTAGATTTTGTACAGGAACTTGAAAAGAAGTAAAGGAATAGAAAAGAAAAGAAGTAATTGCTGCTGTTGTGTGTCTCCATCAGAGTACCCAACCCACCTGACCCCAGCTTTCTGCATATTTGTCTTCTATCTTTTGTCCTTTCTGCATCTCTAGTCACTCACAGTTAGGTTCATAGGACAAGCTTGTGCAGGTCCCAAGAACCTGGTCAGTCCTAGTCCTCCTCATACTTCTCAAAAGTGGCCAACCCAATGATGTCTTCTTCCCAGGGGCCATTCTTCCCCTGAGCAGGCCAATACTGTCCTTCAACAACTCGGCCTCTGCCTCTGGTCTGAGGGGTCTTCTGGGGGGTCCTTGCTGGGGACATTCATTTTTCCAATGTCCTTTCTGATGACAGTAGGCACACTGGTCTCACTTTAGATCTTCTTTAGGGTGAGGGCATTCAGGGGCACTGACCACTGTCCATGGGGATTGTCCCTTTCTCTGCCATGGCCTGCATGCTGAGGTCTGCCTGACTGTTCAGATAGAGCTGCAGCAAGGAGGCCCACCTTCCTTTTTATCTTTTTACCAGCCTCCCATTTGGCCTCCTGGTCTTGATTGACAAAGACTTTCATGGTCACCTCCAGAAGCTGGCTGGCATTCATATCAGCAAACTCCTCAAGCTTTTGTAATTTTTGCCTTATGTCCCCCTGTGCCTAACTGACAAATGCTGCATTAATCATCCTCTGGTATTCAGTCACCTCTGGGTCGAAAGGGGTACAGACAGAAGGCTCACATAGCTGCTCATAAAACTAGCAGGGGTTCTCATCTGGCCCTTGGAAGACTTCTGTTGTCTTACTCATATTCATAGCCTTTTCCCCTCCTTCCTTCATGCCTCCTAATACCATTCAAGCTGTTGGTAATCTCGGTCATCATTAGGGTCCCAACAGGGGCCCTCTTTGTGGAACTGGCCCTGAGCATAGGCTTGGGCATGTAGAATGCCACAGGGGCATGACCTTCCAGTCACTTTAGAGCCACAAAGTTTTATGGTGTCGCTCCTCAGTACTAAATAGAATCAGAAGAAGCTGTTGGCAGTCTGTCCAGATAGGCTTATGAGTTTGGATAATGGATCAATCAGAGCCTGAGGCTTTTCCACAAGGGAGGGGGTATGGTGCTTCCAATTAAGGAGCTCTGCGGTGGTAAAAGATGGGTAGACAAATGTTCGTCTTCCTCCTTGTATCTGACAATGCTGGTCATAGTATATTGGGCCCTGGACCTCTCTCAGGGCATCTGCAGGGTGGTGGGTTCTGGGTAGAGGCTAGGCCTGTAGTGGGACTGTTCAAATGTTCCTGGTTGTACCTAGGGGCCAGTCTCATAGGGAGCTGAGGAGTGAGGACTGATGGGCTCCAAGTGACCATGAGGTTCATAGGACCTGAGGAATGTGGGGTTGTTGCAGTTTCAAGGACTCCTGAGCCTGGCCTTATAGACATATTTGCTGCTGGTGCTTCCACATCTGATGTTGCTTTCCTTTCCAAGGGTGGAGGAAAAAGGACAGAAAGTTTTGGGCACAGTGGCACATAGGGGGTGGGGTCTCCTTGGGGTCCCTCACTAATATGGGTTTGTTTGGCTTTTTACATTTTTCCCTGCACTTGGAAGCTGCTGTCACCCTAGCTACCATGACCCTACATGCTTTCTCTAGGTAGAGCTTTAGCCATGTGGGCCAATTGAGGACTGCATCCTGCCAATAGTCAATATAAGGAAACTGATCTAGGTGTCCAGGCTCCCCTACAACCTATGACCTTATCTAATGATCCCTCCAAGGGCCATCCTACACCAAAAGCAGGCCAGTCTATTTCACAGAAGGTCCTAAGTTTGCCAGGAGTCAGCTTGACTCCATAGTATCTATTAAATTCTTAATTAAAGTTCTTAAATCTTAAGAACTTTAAAACCTGGGGGAGTGTTTTTACTCTGACCTCCTTCCATTCCTCCCATTACCAGATGTCAACACAGAGACAGAGATGGAAGGGTTGAGGGTTGTGGAGAGGAGATAAAATGTCCTCTTCTATGGCACACAGGGGAAAACAAATAACACCACTCAGTTTGTCTGTCTCTAGCTGCTCTCCTCGCAGGGATTTAGGTGTCTCTTAGCTGTAGTGTGTCTGTGTAAGCCCAGGAATACCATATAAACTCACCATGAACCCACATATTGGGACTCTGCATTTGCTTCACAGCTGGATTGCATCTCAGGCTTGCACTATCACACACTTTCACATAACACAGTACTTCCACCCTGCTCCCTGAACCTGAGAGACATGGTTTCACCCCAAAGGGGGTTACTAGGGTGACTCTGGAAGTTGAGCAGACTCCTCTTCTGCCTCCTGAGCCAGGCCTGAATTTGAAGCTGGGTTCTTAATAGTCTGATGAGCGGGGCTCCCATGTTGGTTCCCAAACCTTTCCTGGTTCCTTTGTGTGACCTAAACTCACCTTCTCAGTTCACTGGGAGAGAGGCTCCCTCCCCCGAGATGAACATGTGAGGTGGCGCTTGGCAGGGGCAGTCTTTCCAACAGGCCAGGGACACTGAGGTGGTGACAAGGAGGTGAAAACACTACTCCAAATCCCAGAAAAGCACCCAGAAATGTTGTAGGATGGCTTAGGCAGAGTTGAGGAACCAAAGCCTTCTGGAAGCAAGTTTATTAAGCGGGCCTGCAGCAACTCAGCAGACTTGAGTCCAAAAGCTGAGCCCCAAGTAAGAAGGGGCCTTCCTTGTATATAATTTAGAGAAGGTCACACAAATGGGGGTTACAGCTTGTCCCATATATGGTCACATATTATATCATTGGCTATTTTAACCTCTGGGGTGAGGTGAACCTTCTCTGGTCTTGCCCCAGTTGCTACGTGACATTCCTCAAATCCAGTTTCTTTTTTTGTTTGTCTCACTGTTGCACTCATTATTTCTCATTATCTCCCTCATTGTCTCTCATTATATCCCTTCCCCCTTCCTGCCTTCCTGACAAAAGGTAGGCAGTTCTGCCTGCTGACCCTAGCACCTCCCTTCACAGAGGTGCTAGATCTGTAGTGCACAGAGCTGTGCAGGGCTAGTTCCTTGTCAACACTGACTAGGCATCAATGTCTTACCATCTGAAATCTGTATTGAGCTCTGTAGTTGTTTGACTTGGTGTGGAATTTTCACCTTTTTCTCAGAGGTTCTCAGGCCACAGGGGCCCAATGAGCACTTCTTTCACAAGAGCAGCTTGACCTCTGCTGAGTCTATCACCCTGCTTCTTGCTTTACATTCCCTGCCTCACAAGGATGTTCTCACAATTTTCTGTAGGTTAATGACTGCCTTTTGGCTATCATATGGAAAAAAATAGCTGAAGTAATTTATTATTGAAGATTAACTCTTTTAATAGAACTATAGAAAACCTGGAAAATACAGCTAGGATTAAGTAGGGAAAATATCTGTAAGTATCTGTAAGCCACCAACCAAATACAAATTCATTTTCCAAAATTATGTTCATATACGTATATAAAAGTTCTAAGATAGATAGTAATCTGCTTTTTTCACTTCATATTATATAATGAACATTTTCCCTGTCCTGTTCAATTAAAGTGGCTACAGAGGACCTCACTGTGTGGTTGTATCATCATTTCATCATTCTCCTTCCAGGTTTCTGATACTGTAACCACATTGTAACTGCTACTTGATACACAAATATCTGAGTAGAGCTCTGACAATTTTGTTCTATTAGTTCCCAAATGTGGACTGACTGGGCCAAAGGGTAAAAATATATCTAAAGCAGGCTGAAACTCTCTAAATGAAAACTTCAAATTCCAGTAGGAGTGAAAAGAGTCACCAGTCCCCTCAGGGGCCCCTGATGGGGGGCAGGAAGTGAAATTGATGTAAAAAGCTCTCAGTAATGAGGTCTTTAATTATTTCAACTAATTTCTGAAGATTTATACCTGCCAGAGCATATTAATCATTGTTAATGAAGCAGCTTCAGCTATCAGGGGTAGCAGATGGATAAACACACCTGGCCTCGCACTGCTGCTGGCTTCAAGTTCTTCTGTAAAATGAGCCATAGACATCAGGCAAAAATGCAAGCATCTTCAACCTTCCCCCTCTCAGTCTCTCAGTCCATGCATTGAGACACCAATTGACCTTTGCTCCTATTCCTAATTAAATCTTAAGATCATGCTAAATCTGAAGAGCAGCTATTCAATGGAAATGAGAAATCTGTAAAGCATTCATGCTATGTAGATCCATGAATGGGTGGGAGCAGAGTGAGCAGGTACTTGCAAAGTCAGCAAAACAGAGAGATTAGGATTTTCTGCAAATACATTACATCAGACAACCAGAGGGTGATTTTTTTTCTTGAATTTTGTATAACAATCACCTTCTGAGTGATTATTCTCCTACTACTGTATTTCATACACATACACTGTATTGATCCTCAAAATATACCTGTGATGTAAATTCAAATATTTGTTCTTTTTCATATACAACAAGACAGATTATTTCATTTGTCTCAAATTATCTCTCTAGGCTAGATTCATTTCCTACAACTTGTATTGAATGCCTCTTATATGAGCTGGACATTGTACATTGTTGATTTGCATAGGTAATAAAGATGGGATCTCTGGCTTTGAGGAAAGCAAAATCTATTCCTAGAAGGAAAAAATTCTACTAAAGTGTCCAGCAACCTAGAGATTAATAAAAGTAGCAATACATTAAGAAGGAAGCCAGCTAAACTAAGCCTTGAAGTCAACATCTGTGTAGGCAAAAACTACAAGCATTCCAGGACTCACATATCAACAACAAAAAAAAAAAGATATGAAAGTGAATCTAATGCACAAATTCACTCTCGCTATTGAACTCTAGAGATCAGATGCATTTACACCCAATGAAAGCTTGTAAAGATGAGTAACTAGTCTTTAGATCCTTCTCCAATGCAATAATTACTCTTCATAAAAGCTCACAGTAAATATCAGTTTCTATGTAATTAAAATCAGTGCCTTTGTTTCCATAATAGGAGAATACTACACATCACACATGATAGTGGTCCAGGAAAGACAGACTCAAATTAGCAGATCTGTTTACAATTATAAATGTCTTAGGGAAATACCCAATCCTAGGTAATTCTGATGGACTAAAGAATTTGTGGATTATTTGGACAATTTTCCTCCTCTCTTTTTTCTTTTTCATGTTGTTTGGGGTGTCCCCATTTATTATTTACTACTTCCATCTGGGCCTGTAAAAAGGCAGAAAGGCAGAAGTGGCAGAGGTTCAACTGCAGTTTTATAATCCCATAACAGTGCTGATGAAAGAGTTTGTTAGGACATAATATTGAAGAAATTACAATGGTATAATATTTGGAAATTTTAATGGTCTTTATACTTCCAGGTATTTTAACCTCAAGACTGGAATACTTTTGCTGACATTAAATCTGTAAAAGCTTGAATTTTCCAAAATTTTAAGTATCTAATCAGTAATCAAATGTATGCTTGTGTTCTATTTTCAGAGTGATCCAGACCACCCAGGGCCCGTGCTTAGCTTTAAGAAATTGAATGAATGTCACTGTAACAATATTTTCATGCAATAATGTTCTCCCTGCTGCTGGATAACAGCTGAAGCAAATCCAGTGATGAAAAATAAATGGGGAAGCAAAGCAGTGTGTATTTCCAGAGCTAGAAACACTGGCCCTTTTAAGGCACTCAATCATTTCAACTTTGTTTCTATTTATCAGGAAGTGAGTGTTGAGGAATGAATCATGTTGGTTCAATACACACAGGCCGGATCAATAGACGCCTTTGCATCATACTCTTACTGGATGCCTACTGTCAGAGAGGCTGGCTTACAAAGCACAACCATGGCCAGCACATTACTCCTGCCATGGAGAAACAGTCGGTTCTGCTGATCATCTGTTTTACATGATACATCAATTTTTATTCATCTTCATTTCTGATGCGATCTCTAGTTGAAGAAACGAGGCTCAGCAATTTGGGATCAGCTAGCCATCTGACATCTGAATCAGCTGTCACTGGGCTGATAGGAGATTCATATGTAAGTGGACACTTTACTCCTTCAAGGAAATGGTTCTTATCATGTTTGATCTAAGAGTGAGTTACTATGTGTACACACATAGTGCCAGGACTTAATGCACGGTGAAAAAAGCACTCATTCTTTTCCACAGTGCCATTCACTTCATACTGGCTAGAGGTCCATTCAAGAAAATTAAAGTCCTGCCTCAGCCTAAGCATGTGAAGAAAATCTAGAGTGTGTGTTTCCACACACCCACATTTGCTTTGTAATCTTAGAGGAAAGAAGGCAACACATTTCCCTCTCCCCTACACTGTTGAACTCTGACTTTATGAAAAACTTACAGCACTGTCATATAACTTCAAATGTAAAACACATACATGCAAGAGGAAAAACTTCCAAAATATTGGGGTCAAGGAGAAAAAGAGACTCCAAAAGTACTTACAGCAAACCTTTCTGTTCATTTGACTAATTGTTTCCATTTCTTCTCCCATTGCCTTCTATACAGCCAATGTCTACCACCTTCCTTGAAGCTGGCGGGGCACACTGGGGATTCTGGGATTTTTTTTTTTTTTTTTGGCAGTACTGGGGTTTGAACACAGGGCCTTGCACTTGCTAGACAAGCTCACTACCACCCGAGCCATGTTCCCGGCCCTTTTTGCTTTAGGTTATTTTTCAGATAGGGTCTCACACTTTTTCTTCATGGGTCAGCCTTGGACCTCAACTCTCTTACTTATACCTCCTGAGTAGCTGGGGTTACAGAATGTCACCATATCTGGCTTTTATTGAGATGGGGGTTTGCTAACACTGTACTTCCCAAGATGGCCTCAAACTTCAATCCTCCCAATCTCCATCTTCTGGGTAGCTGGAATGACAGGTGTGAGTCACTGGGCCCAGCCCATGGGAAAGCTTTTGATTTTCTTTTTTTTTTTTTCAGTTTATCAATAAGTATTTTTTTTCTTTTATTATTAACATGTGCATACAAGGCTTGGGTCATTTCCCCCCCCTGCCCCCACCCCTCCCTTACCACCCACTCCACAACCTCCCTCTCCTCCCCACCTCCTCAATACCCAGCAGAAACTATTTTGCCCTTATTTCTAATTTTGTTGTAGAGAGAGTATAAGCTATAATAGGAAGGAACAAGGGTTTTTGCTGGTTGAGATAAGGATAGCTATACAGGGCATTGACTCACATTGATTTCCTGTGCGTGGGTGTTACCTTCTAGGTTAATTCTTTTTGATCTCACCTTTTCTCTAGTTCCTGGTCCCCTTTTCCTATTGGCCTCAGTTGCTTTAAGGTATCTGCTTTAGTTTCTCTGCGTTAAGGGCAACAAATGCTAGCTAGTTTTTTAGGTGTCTTACCTATCCTCACCCCTCCCTTGTGTGCTCTCGCTTTTATCATGTGCTCATAGTCCAATCCCATTGTTGTGTTTGCCCTTGATCTAATGTCCACATATGAGGGAGAACATACGATTTTTGGTCTTTTGGGCCAGGCTAACCTCACTCAGAATGATGTTCTCCAATTCCATCCATTTACCAGCGAATGATAACATTTCGTTCTTCTTCATGGCTGCATAAAATCCCATTGTGTATAGATACCACATTTTCTTAATCCATTCGTCAGTGGTGGGGCATCTTGGCTGTTTCCATAACTTGGCTATTGTGAATAGTGCCGCAATAAACATGGATGTGCAGGTGCCTCTGGAGTAACAGTCTTTTGGGTATATCCTCAAGAGTGGTATTGCTGGATCAAATGGTAGATCAATGTCCAGCTTTTTAAGTAGCCTCCAAATTTTTTTCCAGAGTGGTTGTACTAGTCTACATTCCCACCAACAGTGTAAGAGGGTTCCTTTTTCCCCGCATCCTCGCCAACACCTGTTGTTGGTGGTGTTGCTGATGATGGCTATTCTAACAGGGGTGAGGTGGAATCTTAGCGTGGTTTTAATTTGCATTTCCTTTATTGCTAGAGATGGTGAGCATTTTTTCATGTGTTTTCTGGCCATTTGAATTTCTTCTTTTGAGAAAGTTCTGTTTAGTTCACTTGCCCATTTCTTTATTGGTTCATTAGTTTTAGGAGAATTTAGTTTTATAAGTTCCCTGTATATTCTGGTTATCAGTCCTTTGTCTGATGTATAGTTGGCAAATATTTTCTCCCACTCTGTGGGTGTTCTCTTCAGTTTAGAGACCATTTCTTTTGATGAACAGAAGCTTTTTAGTTTTATGAGGTCCCATTTATCTATGCTGTCTCTTAGTTGCTGTGCTGCTGGGGTTTCGTTGAGAAAGTTCTTACCTATACCTACTAATTCCAGAGTATTTCCTACTCTTTCCTGTATCAACTTTAGAGTTTGTGGTCTGATATCAAGATCCTTGATCCATTTTGAGTTAATCTTGGTATAGGGTGATACACATGGATCTAGTTTCAGTTTTTTGCAGACTGCTAACCAGTTTTCCCAGCAGTTTTTGTTGAAGAGGCTGCTATTTCTCCATCGTATATTTTTAGCTCCTTTGTCAAAGACAAGTTGGTTATAGTTGTGTGGCTTCATATCTGGATCCTCTATTCTGTTCCACTGGTCTTCATGTCTGTTTTTGTGCCAGTACCATGCTGTTTTTATTGCTACTGCTTTGTAATATAGTTTGAAGTCAGGTATTGTGATACCTCCTGCATTGTTCTTTTGACTGAGTATTGCCTTGGCTATTCGTGGCTTCCTGTGTTTCCATATAAATTTCACGGTAGATCTTTCAATCTCTTTAATGAATGTCATTGGAATTTTGATGGGAAATGCATTAAACATGTAGATTACTTTTGGGAGTATCCACATTTTTACTATGTTGATTCTACCAATCCATGAGCATGGGAGATCTCTTCACTTTCTATAGTCTTCCTCAATCTCTTTCTTCAGAAGTATATAGTTTTCCTTGTAGAGGTCTTTCACATCTTTTGTTAGGTTTACACCTAGGTATTTGATTTTTTTTTGAGGCTATTGTAAATGGAATTGTTTTCATACATTCTTTTTCAGTTTGCTCATTGTTAGTGTATAGAAATGCTAATGATTTTTCTATGTTGATTTTATATCCTGCTACCTTGCTGTAGCTATTGATGATGTCTAGAAGCTTCTGAGTAGAGTTTTTTGGGTCTTTAAGGTATAGGATCATGTCGTGTGCAAATAGGGATATTTTGACAGTTTCTTTACCTATTTGTATTCCTTTTATTCCTTCTTCTTGCCTAATTGCTCTGGCTAGGAATTCCAGTACTTTGTTGAATAGGCGTGGAGATAGTGGGCATCCTTGTCTGGTTCCTGATTTTAGAGGGAATGGTTTCAGTTCTTCTCCGTTAAGTATAATGCTGGCTGTAGGTTTCTCATATATAGCTTTTATAAAGTTGAGGTACTTTCCTTCTATTCCTAGCTTACTTAGAGCTTTTATCATGAAATGGTGTTGGATCTTATCAAAGGCTTTTTCTGCATCTATTGAGATGATCAAGTGGTTTTTGTCTTTGCTTCTGTTAATGTGGTTTATTACGTTTATTGATTTCATATGTTGAACCACCCCTGCATCCCTGGGATGAAGTCTACTTGGTTGTGGTGAATGATCTTTTTGATGTGTTGTTGAATTCGGTTTGCCATTATTTTGCTTAATGTTCATTAAGGAGATTGGCCTATAATTCTCCTTTTTGGAGGTGTCTTTGCCTGGTTTTGGGATAAGTGTAATACTGGCTTCATAAAATGTGTTTGGCAGTTTTCCTTCCTTTTCTATTTCGTGGAACATTTTAAGGAGGTTTGGTATCAGTTCTTCTTTAAATGTCTTCTAGAATTCAGCAGAGAATCCATCAGGTCCTGGAGTTTTCTTTTTGGAGAGACTCTTGATTGCTGCTTCAATTTCATTTTGTGTTATAGATCTATTCAGGTGATTAATTTTCTCTTGGTCCAGTTTTGGATGGTCATATGTATCTAGAAGGAATACATGACCAGTACACCTTACTTTCCTTTTCCTTCACTTACTACAGTATCACTTTTTTGAGTGCTGACTGATACTTAAGAATGACTGACTGGAAGAGGCCTAGATCTTTCAATGACATCCTGAGTCCCTGTGCTGGCCATGCAGGGACTATATTTGATTTGTAAAAGAAAAAAGAAAGAACCACAATTTGCTTAAGCTACTATGAGCAGCATTCCTAACTGCTACAGTGCTCAATGTAATGAATTCTTACTGAATCAGACAGTGAATGTACTGAATCAGACAAGTGAGTCCATATTAAAACTTTAAAACTAATCTTAGTAAGTAATAATAATTCTAGTAGGAGTGTGGAGGTGAGCTCAGTGTTACAGCACTTGCCTGTCATATGAGGCTATGAGTTCAATCCCCAGTCTCCAACCCACTCTTTCCCACACACTAAAAGAATGCTTGCAGTAATGTGGAAATTTGAACCTTTCATGCATCCTCATTACACACAGATAAAATTTAAGTCCCTGATTCACAATTAAAGCCTGGCTCCTGCCTGCCTGTCCAGCCATTCTCTCTGCCCCATCTCTCCCTCACATAGAGGGGCATACTACATTCTGAAAATGTTGAACTATTAAGTGTATAAACTACATGTTTTGGTGACTGCTAATCTGCTATTCCCTTTCTCAGGAGTCTAGAACTCCTTTCTACTAGGTAAATTAATACACATCTTAGCCCAATTTCCTTCTAGGATGCTAACTCTACTGTCTCCATATTACCAATTCATGCTGATTTCAACACAAAACCAAATTCTCTGAGGGCAGAGATTATGTTTGTTTTTATAGTCTGTTGCTTAGTAGTGCCTGACATAATAGATCCCTAATTCTTGTTCAATATATGAATGAGATGTAAAAATTGAAATCTTATTTAGATTATTTTTGGATTATTTTCTGTATGAAAAAGAGCTAATTAAAATAATAAACATTGCCTGGCACCAGTGGCTCACATCTATAATCCTAGCAATTTGGGAGGCACATATCAGAAAGATTGTGGTTTGAAGCCACATCGGCAAATAGTTTGTGAAACCCTATCGAGTCAACTCCCTGTATAGCTATCCTTATCTCAACTAGTAAAAACCCTTGGTCCTTCCTATTACTGTTTATACTCTCTTCAACAAAATTAGAGATAAGGGCAAAATAGTTTCTGCCGGTATGCACATATGAATAAAATAAAAATTTTAAAATAAATTAAAGAGCCAAAAAAAAAAGAAAGAAAAAATATCCAACACATAAAATGGCTGGAGGATTGACTTAAGTGGTAGAGTGACACCCTGAGTTCAAGCCCCAGTACCATCAAAATAATAAATAAATAAATAACATTAAGAAGGTGACTAAACTGTGTTTAGTGGTATATGCCTGTAATCCCAGTACTAGGAGAGTGGGAGGCAGAGCTGAGGCAGGAGGATTGAAAGTTCCAGGCCAACCTGGGATACATAAGAAGACCATGTCTCAAAAAAAAAGAGTTGACTAAAGTCTTTCAGATACATTCCCTGAGAGAAATTTTCCTAATTATAATAGATAATGGTTTTGTCTGCCTGAAATGCTTCTCTACTCTCTACCTTCTTCCAGGGTTATTACCTAACCTTGACCAGAGAGGCACATATGTGACTCTGAGTGGGTTTTTTTTTTTTCTTCCTTCTCTTTTCTCTTGTGGGCTAGTGTTTTCTTCCAAGAATTAAACCCTTGAACAGACATACTTCAAGAAATGCTTTTCTATGGTAATTCAATCTGTGTTAGCATTTAGTCCTTGTGACACAATTGCTAATACAAACAACTCAAAAGGAGAAAGGATTTATTTTTGGCTCATTGTTTCAAAGATTTCAGTCCACAGTCACTTGGCCCCCTCACTGTAAGTCTGTGGTGAAGCAGGGCATCATGGTAGAGAGCAGAGTACTCATCTTATAGTGACCAGGAAGTAGAGAGGAGTAGACATGCCACTGGAATGCTGGTCCTCTTGCCTTAGTGCCAATTACAAATAATGAGAGCAGGGCTCTGAGAAAAAGGAAATAAGGCTTATTGTTCATCAGACAAAGAGAACAGGGAGTCAACCTCTCAAAGCTCTGTCATCCACTGCTGAGAGAAAATGTCCACTTTTTAAATGGGAGTTCAAGGGCTCAGTTTGAGTACATGATGAAATACACGTCCCAAAATAGGTGCTGGCCTCTGTTCTCCAGGTGTCCGATGCCACATCCCCAAAGCTGTATGTCATGGCTGACAGGTTTAGTTCTCTGCTGGTCAGAGAGCAATAAGGCATAGAAGACTGCCTGATTTAATTGAAGAGTAAAGGGAGTTAATTTTGGAATCTCCAGCATGTAGATCAAAAGGAGAAAAAAAACCATCAGTTTGAATAGCAAGCATAGTAACATGACTCTATGCAAGTAGAGTAGACTTTATAAGTCTAAGCATATTTTTGGCCATTTCAATTATTTTTTCTAGAATTTGAAGTACTTAGATTAAAATAAATACCTGATCTTTTATATGTTACATTCCTGATTCATTCTATTATGTTCTGATAATAAGTAACTTATTATCAAAGGTAAAGAACTGCTATAAGTTCATAACAAAGAAAGAATTGGTTTTAAGTTTAAATATAAGTATCTGATGATCTACTATGCAAGCTGGCTACACCAAAAGATTTTCCCTTTTGTGGTCTCAGTTACATTTTCCCACTGTCAATTTATTTCTCCCATTTCTATGGAAAAGAGGCATCGCAATCATTTGTTTCCTGCCTTTAGCTAATTCCTGAGCTCAAGTAAGAGTCAGTGCTTCTCAGCAAAAGCAGCTTTTAAGCTCCCATTATAAAAAGAGGAAGAATCCAGGGACAGGGTATCACCTTCAAAGATATACCCCGGTGACCTACTTCTCCAACCAGCACCTACATCCTAGTCCCACAAACTCCCAATAATGCCAAGAAATCATGAATTTGTCAGTGAAATAATTCATTGATGAAGGCAGAGCCTCATGATCCAATCACTTCCCCAAAACTCTACTTCTAAACATTGCTGCATTGGGAACCAAGCCTTCAATGCATGAGCCTTTGTGGGACATTTCTGATTCAAACCACAATACAATCCTTCAGTAGGACAACATCTCAAATATATTTATATTAAATCATTTCTGTCAAATAGTTATATTTTTAATATTTAGCTTACTCTATGCAAATCTAAGCATGTTTTTGGCCAATTCAATTCTTCTTTTTAGAATTTGAAGTACTTAGATTAAAATAAATACCTGATTTATGTTACATTCCTGATTTATTATATTATATTATATTCTGATAAGTTATTTATTATGAAAGGCAAAGAACTACTATAAGTTCATAACAAAGAAAGAATTGGTTTTAAGTTTAAATATAAGTGCCTGATGATCTAATAAAAGATTATCTTAAGAATACATAGTTTATAAAGCAGATACCTTAAAAGCAACTGAAGCCAATAGGAAAAGGGGAACAGGTACTAGAGAAAAGGTTAGATCAAAAAGAATTAACCTAGAAGGTAACACCCACGCACAGGAAATCAATGTGAGTCAATGTCCTGTATAGCTATCCTTATCTCAACCAGCAAAAACCCTTGTTCCTTCCTATTATTGCTTATACTCTCTCTACAACAAAATTAGAAATAAGGGCAAAATAGTTTCTGCTGGGTATTGGGTGGGGAGAGGGAGGGGGCGGAGTGGGTGGTAAGGGAGGGGGTGGGGGCAGGGGGGAGAAATGAACCAAGCCTTGTATGCACATATGAATAATAAAAGAAAAATGAAAAAAAAAAGAATACATAGTTTAAAGGGCAAAAATAATTTTCCAAAGCATCCATTAAAATTGGAAAGAGGCATAGAGGTGGTTTTATTTCTTATAAACTGCTTATTTTAGTTGAAAAATGTGCAAGTTATTATAATTTACTTATGGTTCCTTTGGTGTGTTGATTCAGAAAATGAGCTGGGCAATAACACACCTTGTAAGAAGCAGCAGATGGCATAATAATTTCCCTTACTTAGCAGCTAATATGTTATTCACTGTGGGCATTGTCCAGATTTCCATACTAATATACCTTATTAGAACATTTAACAATAGGAAGTCTCATCCCCTACAGTCAAGGGCCTAGGTACAACATCAGTTGTTACCTGTAACAACAGAGCATATCTAAATAAAGGAATTCAGACTTAAATTTTAACTGTTGCTAAGATTACAATGTCATAGTTTTAAAAACTTAAGACATGCCATTATGTTATGCCATCTATTTTATCCCACTTATTTTTTATCAAGGATGTTGAATAAACTGGATCTTTGTTTTTCTCAAAAAGATTCTGTATGATAGATGAAGAGCTAGTGAAGGAAGGGTAGCATAATGGGAAAACTACTGACCATGAAAACCTGGTTCTTAGACTCACTCAGTGTTTTATCTTGAGTAAATACTCAACTCCCATAGTTTCTATTACTAAATTAATAAAAATGTTAGTCTCACTTACCTTTCAGGGTTGTTGTGAAGACCAAAACTAAACAACACATTTTACCAGAATGTAAGTTCCATGAAAGCAAAGACTGTTGTATTTATGGGTCACAGATTCATCCCTAATTCATAACAGTATCTGGCACATGGCAGTAACTCAGTGAGTGGTATGAAAATGTTTTGAAAATTATACATATATAATGCATTATATATAAAGTAACATTATTATTCACTGAACCAAGAAAGGCAACCAAGAAAGAAATAGTATAAAGACTTTCTCAAGTTATTTATAAATCAGAATGGAGTTAAAACTGGATTTACAGGCAAGTCTCTCAACACTTTACTTATTTGGTTAATTTATTTGGTCAACCAATTTCTGAGGGTACATACTAAATGTCAGTTATTTTGCTAGGTACTGTATATACAGGGCATAAATATTAAACAAATGAACACATGAATGAATACATGCAAACACATTGTAATGAGTGCTATAAAATTAGAAGAGCATCTGATAACAAAACAGGAGGTAAGGGATCTCTAGTTTATATCTAGACTAAATGTTTAAGCTAAAATATATCAAAATAAAATGGACTGGGTATGTGGTTCATATGGCAGAATGCTTGGCTAGCAAGCAATAGGCTCTGAGTTCAAACCCCAGTACTGCCACAAATAAGGAAAGAACTATTCACTCTTTTAACATGTATATTTAAATAGCATTCATTCATTGTTTATATATATATAATATGTTACATATATAATATATACATATACATACACATACACACATACATATATGTATATATTTGTGTGTATGTATGTGTGTATCTATACATATACACAAAATATAATCAAATTATGAGAAACTTAACAAAATCACCTACAATTAACCATCTAAGATACATCTATAATAATTAAAATGTACAAAAACAATAACAGCATGAATGGCTCACTGTTTGTCATTATTGTTCTCAAACTTAAAACCACAATGTTTGTTTGACTTTAGTATTAAAATGGAGCCATAATTCTCAACACATGCCTTCAGAATTGTATATTGCAGTTCAGTTGGCCTTACACTGTGCCTTAGTTTTAGTAGGCATGCAAAATATTTTGGTGTGTTGAATTGTATTCTTTTAGAATGCTAAAGGTTATTACTGCAGTATATCTTAACATTATTTTCCCATAGCAACACATATTTATTAAATGATTTCTTTCTCATTGAAAAAGATTTTTTTCTAAGCTAGAGACATACAATGAAGGTCATGATTTATTATTCCTTTCAATTCTCATTGAGATGACTTTTCAGGTCCACCTGCCTTTAGTGGTTAATTTAGGCTTTAAATCTATGCAAGTTACTTTTTACTTTGCAGGCAATTT
Organism: Castor canadensis; assembly: GCF_047511655.1. Taxonomy (NCBI): domain Eukaryota; kingdom Metazoa; phylum Chordata; class Mammalia; order Rodentia; family Castoridae; genus Castor; species Castor canadensis. Next base: position 90,690,749 of record NC_133394.1, read on the forward strand.
TGGGGGAAGAGCAAGAATTTAAATCAGGCCCTTTCTTTTTAAATGAACATTGAGAAAGAACATTGCTCTTGGAATTAAAGAGTAACCGTTGGTAAATACTCTCTTATAGCCTGATTTGGATGTCAGCTGGAATTTTAAGGTCAAATATTGCCAATCATCAATGACAATAGTGCTTTTAAACTTTAAAAAATAATAAGGCAGAAGCATTTTGCTAAAGAACATAAGAAAAAATTGGATTCATATGATGAGACTAACAGAGGTAGAAAAATAAATTTTAACACATTGGAATATGTTGTGATTGACTTTTAAAAATCTCTTTTTAAAGGGTTAATTCTTCAAAAAGTTTAATACAATAATTTGTTATTGTAAGAAAGGGAAATTCACAGTCTAACTTTCCCCCAGAATTTTTTTTTTTAAATCCACTTTTCAGGGATGGAGGTACAATTCAGTGGCACGAGGTGCATTTATCATGTATAAGGCCCTGGGTTCAATCCCCAACACCAATTTTTTTTTTAAATCAACTTTACTTAGGTATAATTTACCTAAAATAAAATGTACCCAACCCTAAACCATACAGTATGACTCATATCTATATTCCTAAAAACCACTGTAATACAAAAATTCCCAAAATAAAAAATAAAGGGCATAGGGAGAAAATGGAGTTGGGAGGATAATAGTAAAAACTACATCACTGACATACTAAAAAGATACTGCCTGATATTATGTAATGAAAAAGTAACACATGTCAAGAACTACAAATCAACAGGAACAAATAGACATCTATAGAATGCTTGAATAATCTTCTGCATCTCTCCTCACAGACATACCACATTGAACAGCTACTTTCATATCAAAATTCCTCCAGAAGAGCTAAGGAAATCAGGACTGGCAGCACAGTAGATTTGATTGCACCAGAATTTCACAAACATGACAACAGATGATGGCAGGTATGAAATGCCAGACATGGTGGGGTAAAGAAAAATGGGGTCCAGAAGTGGCTGGGAGAGAGTTTGTTTAGAAATGCAGTCACAGCAGCTGGGATCCCCAGGCCAGGCTGGCTGGCACTGCTGCAGGAACCTTCCAACCAACAGAAACTCCCTATGACTCAAGAGATGCAATCCTAATGACCACTACAGCTCTGAAACTAGGCAGAGGTGCATCTTGGAAATCTCCATGTGGACCTAAACAGCATGATCGCAGAGATTGTCAGCAGTCAGAGGCCAGCATTGACTGGGAAATCACGCCCAGGATAGAGAAGAACAGTCTGTGAGTTGGTAGGGGTTGGAAGACATGAAAGATGCTGCAGATCAAGTCTGGCATGAAACCGAGCCTGGGAGGTTAAGAGCCTGACCCCGGGGAGCCAGCATGGCTCCACTCAGTATCTTACAGGTGCTGAGTGTTCACTCTGCTATTGAACTGAATCTCTAAACCATACAGCTCCTACTGCCCTATTGGTTCAGACTTTTAAAAGAAACCAAACCAAAACAAAAACTTGTGCTGGGGAGGAGAGGAAAGGTAACCATGTCCTCCCCAACAACAAAGAAAATATGGATCCTTTTTGTTTGTTTTGGTGTTATTGGTGTTTGAATCAGAGTTTTGCGCTTGCTAAACAGGCACTCTGCCACTTGAGCTATACTTCCAGCCTGCATTGGCTGTTTTTGTCTTTGTCTCTTTTTTTTGGTTGTTTTGTTTTGGGTGTATTTGTTCCCTTTCTTGCTTTCCTTTTTGTTCTTCTTTTTCTCTCTTCCTTTTTTTACAGTCATTGTATGTGATCCATGGCACTCTCCTTTTAATACTCAGTTTTTAATCATCTTCTGCCTTCCTCTCCTATTGCCTTCCTGCATTTCTACTTTGGTTTTGTCCATAATTACAGTAGTTCTCTCTTGTTTTTCTTCTCTATTTCCCCATTCACACTTCTTCCATTATTTTATTAGATTGCCAAATCACTTTTTTCCCTCTTTTTCTTTCTCCCTCACTGTACCTTTAGCTGAATCTTTTCTATCTGTCCCTTTCATCTTTCTCATTATTCCCATTTACCTATCTCCACTTCCATCCTTATAACACCATATATCTTACACTATTCATTAGTATTATCCCTCCTATCTTCTTTCCATTTCTACCCTTCTTAACTAAAGTCTTCCTATTCACAAACTGTTATCTTTACTACTCTGTCTCTCTAAAGATACTGGAGCAGTGGCAATGATTGTTTTTAACTAAGGATTACTGTGTTTTCATAGTAGGTATGTTTACCAAATGTGATTGCTTCTCTAGGTAAGCTTTTTCTCCCTCAGCAGAGTAGGAAGCCAGACTCATTGTCTTTAGTATGGTGGGTGAATGTCTGACTACTGAGCCATACTCCCCATCCAGTGGCAAGAAAATACACTACAACACAGACACTAACAGTCTTTCCTTAACCTTGTGATTACATCAACTGCAAGGAAATATGAGATTAAAACCTCCAACCAAAAATTAGGCTTCGATCAGTAAATCCCAACACAAAAACAAAAAATAATATGAAGAAGCAAGGCAACATATCTCCTCCAAAATCAACAACTCTACAATAAATGATTGAACAATGGTGAAGTAGACAAAATCTCAAACAATGAATTCAAAAGAATCATGATAAGAATGATCAACAAAATCAAAGAGGACATTTATAAGTACCTGAATTAATTTTAAAAGAATATAAATAATCAGCTGAATGAAGTAAAAGAAGATTCAAATAAACAGCTGAATGAAATAAGACAATGCAAAGTATGAAACAGGAATTCAGTAAAGATATATTCATTCTGGAAAAAAATCAAGTTGAAATTCTGGAAATGAAAAGCTCAATCACTCAAATAAAAACAATTCAGTTGAAAGCCTCCCTACTAGAGTAAGACAAGGTGAAAATAGACCATTAGGACTTGAGATAAAGTAGAGGAATTTGAACACTCAGATGAAGACAAAGAAAAAATACTAAGAAAGTACAAATGGGGCATGCAAGACCTCTGGGACACCATGCAAGACCAATAAATAGCAGAAAATGTCCCTAATCTTAAGAGGGGGCTATCCATGCATATAAGGCTTTTAGGATAACAAACAGACAAGATCTGAAAAGACCTTCCCAAGACATAATATAGGTAAAACACTAAATATACAGAACAAAGAAATAATATTGAAATCTGCAAGAGAAAAGTGAAAAGTCACATATAAAGGCAAACCCATCAGACTAACAGCAGATTTCTCAACAGAAACTCTAAAAGCAAGGAGGGCATGGAATAATATTTTCTAAGCCTTGAAAAAAAATAACTGTCAACCCAGATTATTGAATCCAGCAATTCAATTATTCATAATTGAAGGAGATATGGGCATAGGCAACTATTTTCTGGAAAAGACTATTGCCCAGGAAATAAGAGCACGAATTGACAAATGAGATTGCACCAAATTAAAACACTTCCACACATCAAAGGAAACAATTACCAGATTGAAGAGACAACACACAGACTGGGAGAAAATCTTTGCAAGCTACTTATCAGATGAAGAATTAATACCCAGAGCTCAAAAAGTTAAACACCAAAGGAACAAATAATCCAATGGGCAAATGAATTGAACAACTTTAAAAAGAAGAAACGTAAGTGGCCAAAAAATACAATAAATGTTCAACATCCTTAGCCATAAAGGAAATGCAGATCAAAAGAACAGTGAGCTTCCATTTTACCCAAGAGAACAAACAACAACAAATGTTGGCAAGGATATGGGGAGAAAGGAACTCTTATATATGTTGGTAGGCATGTAAATTAGTGCAGCCACTATGGAAATCAGTATGGAGGCTCCTGAAGAAACTAAAAATAGAACTACTATATGATCCTCATTCTTGGGCATATATCCAAAGGAATGCAAGTCAACATACAATAGAGATACCTGCATACCCATGTTTATTGTAGCACAATTCACAATAGCCAAGCTATGGAATTAGCTACTGAAACAACATGGAATGGATAAAGAAAACGTGGTATACATACAAAATGGAGTATTATTCAGTCATAAAGAAGAATGAAATTACGTTGTATACAGGAAAAATGTTGAGTGAGATAAATCAAGCTCAAAAAAGCCAAATCTCATGTTTCCACCCATATGAAAAATCTAGTCTAAAATGGTAATGATGATGGAACATGAGTGTAAAAGGACTACTGTTTGTCAGTGGGAACCAGTGCGAGAGGGAGGGGAAAGTAGATGGTACTATGGGGAGTTAAATTACCCAAATCGGGAATGACATCAAAACCAACCATAGAGAAAAGGACAGTAAGGAAATACTGTAAAAAATGCTAATAAATTAGATAAAAATTACTAGGAAGACACAAACTACTAAAACTGAAGATGAAAAAGAACATTTGAATAGATCTAGAACAAATAAAGATACTTAGTAGTCAAAAATATCCAGAATAAAATACTAGGCCCAAATGGCTCCACTGGTAAATTCTACCAAGCATGCAAAAAGAATCAATAGTACTTCTTCACTAACTCCTAAAATAGAAAAGGAGTAAGAACTTCCCATTTCATCCTAGGTGGTCAATATTATCCAAATACTGAAACCACACACAGAGTCTATAAGAAAGAAAATTACATACCAACATCTCTTATGAGTACACAAAAATCCTCAACTAAATACTAGCAAATTAAATCCATCCATATGTAAAAAGGGTTATAAAAGACAACATGAAATTTATCCCAGAAATTCAAGGTTCATTTAACATCCAAAATTTAGTTAGTGAGATACACTTTGCAAATAAAATAAAGAACAAAATGTACACAATCATCTCAGTAGATTCAAAACAAGCACTTTAAAAAAATTCAAAACCACTTCATTATAACATATTCAACAAACTAGGAATACAAAGAAATCTCTCAACTTGGTAAAGAACATCTATTATAACAGCTAATATCATACATACTGGTAAAAAACCTGAATGCTGAAAGTCCCACTGAACAATGAAGAAATACCTAAACAATGAAGGACAAGAATGTAAAACAGGCCATGCAGAGGAGGGGCTCTAATGGGAGGAGGAGAGTAAATGAAGCAAGTAAAGAACTAAATATGTTTAATGTATTTTTCATATAAGTATGAATATGGAATATTTAAATCTGTTGAAATCACCATGAGAAGGGGATTAAGGTAGAAAGGAGAATAATGGAGGGGATGAACCAATTTGGGGTATAATACATATACACACATGTATATGTATATTTACATATATAGAAGTGTCACAATAAAACTCCCTGTATAACCATCATAAACAAACAAAATAACTTTTTTTGAAAAAAAAATGAAGGACAAGAAGGTAAAACAAGTCCCGTCCAGGGACTGGTGTCAGTGGGAGGAGGGAGGACAAAAGGAAAGGTGAAGGAGGTGAATATGGTGGAAATATTATGGATTCATGTATGAAAATGGGACAATGAGACTTGTTGAAACTATTCTAAGAAAGGGGGTCAAAGAATGATGGAGGGGGGGATCTAACTAAGATATATTGTAAGCATTCCTATAAATGTCACAGTGTGCCTATGGTAAAACTATAATATGCTAATAAATAAAAAATGTGAATGCCTAACTTCTAAGATTAAAAATAAGACAAGGATGTCCCCTCTTGGCACTTCTATACAACATTCACTAAATGTTCTACCCAGGATGATTAACAAAGAAAATGAAATAAAAAGCATCAGATTGCAAAGGAAGAAGTAAAATTCTGTCTTGTTATAGGTGACATAGTCTTGTGACCAGAAAATCCTGAAGAATCTACACACACCCACACAAATAAACTATAAAGGCAATAATCAAATTCAATAAGATTGCTGGATATAAGATCAATATGCAAAATTAGCCATGGTTTTATACAACATTGATGAAAAATCCACAAAATGAAATTAAGAAAACAATACTATTTACAATGTCATAAAAAGAAAATGCTTAAGAACAAATGTAATAAAGCATAAGACGTGGGTGGGAGTGTGGCTCAAATGGTAGAGTGCCTGCCTAGCAAGGTTGAAGCCCTGAGTTCAAACCCCAGTATTACCAAAAAATAAATAAAATTAAAATAATTGGTAAAGCACAAGACTTGTACACTGAAAACTATATGCACTACTTGAATAAAGTAAAAAAAGACCTAAATAAGTAGAAAGGTATCACATTTATGGGTAGAAAGACTAAGTATTCTACATTACCACAAAAAAAAGAGCAAGTATTGAGAAGATGGCAATGCTCCTCAAATTGATCTAATCTTCCAATGAAATCTTTATCTTTATCACAGTTAGCTGTTTGCAGAGATTAGCAAACCAATTCTGTAATTCATATGCAAAATTGAAAAACACAAAGTAGTCAAAACAATCTTGAGAAAGAATGAAGTTATATAAATCATATTTTCTGATTTCAATTTTTACTATAAAGGGACAGTAATCAGGACAGTGTGATATGTACCTTTGCATTTATAGTCACTTGATTTTCAACAAAGGTGCCAAGGAAATGCAATGGGGAACAAATAGTCTTTTCAAAGAGTGCTGGATATTCATACAGAAAAGGATATGTCTGAACCCCTATCTCACATCATTAAAAACCATTAAAAACAATTAACTAAAAATGGATCAAAGATCTAAATGTATGAGCAAAAAAAAAAACCTATAACATGCTTAGAAGAAAACATATGCTTTCATGACTTTAGAAAAAGCAAGGGATTCTTAGATAAGATACTGAAAGCATAAGGAAAAAACCAAAAATAGGTAAATTATATGTTCATCAACAGCAAAAACTTCTGTGCTTCAAAGGACACAATCACGAAAGTGAAAAAAATTAGTTTTTCCAATCTTTGAACATAGGTATTTTTCCATTTATTTGTGTCTTCTTCATTTTCTTTCATCAATGTTTTATAGTTTTCAGTGTACAGATCTTATACCTTCTTGGTTAAATTTATTCATAAGTATTTTATGCTATTGTAAATGGGATATTTTAAATTTATTTTTCAGATAGTTCATTGGTAGCATATAGAAATGCTGGGTTTTCAGAAAAAGCCTTCAATAAGATTCAACATCATTTCATGATAAAAGCTCTGATGAAACTAGTAATAGAAGGAATGAAACTAGTAATAGAAGGAATATATAATGGCTATATATGACAAACCTATAACCCACATCATACTTAATGGGGAAAAACCGAAACCATTTCCCCTAAAGTCAGGAATGGGACAAGTGTGTCCACTCTCCCCCACTCCTATTCAATACAGTCTTGGAATTCCTAGCCAGAGCAATAAGGCAAGAAGAAGAAATAAAAGGAATACAAATAGGTAAAGAAGTAGTCAAACTATTTCTATTTGCAGATGACATGATCCTATACCTTAAAGACCCCAAAAAAAATGCCACCCAAAAACTCCTAGACACCATAAATAGCTTCAGCAAAGTAGCAGAATACAAAATCAACTTACAAAAATCAGTAGCCTTTCTATATCCAATGAGCAGATTGAGAAAGAATATAGGAAAACGATTTCATTTACAATAGCCTTAAAAAAAATCAAATACCTAGGAATAAACTTAACAAAGGATGTAAATGACCTCTACAAGGAGAACTGCAAACCACTGAAGAAAGGAATTGAAGAAGATTACAGAAGATGGAACGATCTCCCATGCTTATGGATTGGCAGAATCAACAGTAAAAATGGCTATACTGCCAAAAGCAATCTACAAATGCAATTCCCATCAAAATCCCAATGACATTCATCACAGAGATTGAAAAATCTACCCTAAAGTTCATTTGGGTATAGCCAAGGCAATACTCAGCAAAAAGAGCAATGCTGGAGGTATCACAATACCCAACTTCAAACTATAGTACAGAGCCATAGCAATAAAAACAGCATGGTACTGGTACAAAAACAGATGTGAAAACCAGTGGAACAGAATAGAGGACCCAGATATGAATCCATGCAGCTATGCCCACCTAATTTTTGACAAAGATGCCAAAAACAAATGATGGAGAAAAGACAGCCTCCTCAATAAATGTTACTAGGAAAACTGGTTATCTGCCTATAGAAAAACTGAAACTAGATCCCTGTTTGTTACCTTGTCCAAATATCAACTCAAAGTGGATTGAGGACCTTAATATCAGACCGGAAACCTAGTACAGGAAAGAGCAGGGAATACACTGGGAGCAGCATAAGCAAGGACTTCCTCAGTAGAACAAAATGGCTCAGCAACTAAGAGAATAAATAGACAAATGGAACTACATGAAATTAAATAGCTTCTGCACAACAAAAGAAATGGTTTCTAAAGAGGCCATCCACAGAATGGGAGAAAATCTTTGCCAGCCATACATCAGATAATGGACTGATAACCAGAATATACAGGGAGTTCAAAAAACTAAACTCCCCAAAAATCAATGACCCAATAAAGGAATGGGCAAGTGAATTAAACAGAACTTTTTCAAAGGAAGAAATCCAAATGGCAAAAAAACACATGAAAAATGTTCAATATCCCTGGCCATAAAGGAAATGCAAATCAAAACCATACTAAGATTCCATGTCACTCCTGTTAGAATAGCTACCATCAAGAACACCAACAAACAACAAATGTTGGCAAGGATGTGGGGAAAACGAACCCTCATACACTGTTGGTGGGAATGTAAGCTAGTACAACCACTATGGAAAACACTATTGTGGCTCCTTAAAAAACCAAGGATCCAGCACTACCACTCCTAGGAACGTATCCAAAGGAATGTCAGTCAGATTACTACAAAGGCACCTGCACACCCACGTTTATTGCAACACTATTCACAATAGCTAAGCTGTGGAAACTTCCAAGATGCCCCACTACGATGAATGGATCAAGAAAATGTGGTATTTATACACAATGGAATTTTACTCAGCCACAAAGAAGAATGAAATGTTGTCATTGGAAGGTAAATGAATGGAACTGGAAAACATCATCTTAAGTGAAGTTAGCCAGCCTTAGAAGACCAAAAGCCACAGGTTTTCCCTCATACACGGGTTATAGATCTAAAACAAATGCAGCAATATTATGGGACATTAGTCACACTAAGAGGAGGACAGGCTTGGGAGAGATAGGGCAAGGGAAGGAAATCCAAAACTTGAATGTGGTTGATGTGCTCACTGTATAGGAACAAATATAGTACTCTTAAACTGGCAGAGGCCACCATGGGAAGCAGACTAGGAAGTAGTAAAGAAGTGTATTACAGTTGGGTTGTAATACACATGTGCATGGAAACAACACAAGGAATCTCCCTGTGTAACTATCTTTATCTGAAACTCGCAAAATATGTCATGTTTTTCTTATTATCTTTTATGTTTTTTCTTCTAAGAAATCGGAGAACAGGAGGGCAGACCACGTTCTGATTGGAGGTGGGGGAGAGGGGGTAGGTGTCACAAATAATGTGTACACATGTATGTAAATGCAAAAATGATACCGGTTGAAACTGTTCCAGGAATCAAGGGAGGGGGGATGAAAGAGAGCAGCAGAAGGAGTGAATTCAAGTATGATATATTTTATACATTGTAAGAACCTTTGTAAATACTCCAATGTACCACACCCAGCACAACAATCATAATAATAAAAAAAAAAGAAATGCTGGGTTTTATAGCCTTTTATTTATTTATTCATTTATCTAGCTATTTATTCATTTCTTTTTGAGACAGGATCTTGTTAGGTAGACCAGGCTATTCTCAAACTTGCCATCCTCTTGTCTGGTCCCCTAAGTGTTGGGGTTATAGGTATACACCACTATGCTCAGCTTGTTGATTTTTTATTCTACAAGTTTACTGAAATCATTTATTACTTCTAATAGTTTCTTGATGGGATATTAGGGTTTTTTATATATAAGATCATGACATCTGCAAGCAGAGACTATATTATTTTTTCCTTTCTAACTAGGATTACTTTTATTTTTATATTTCTTGCCTCTTTTCTCTGGCTAAAATTTCCAGTACTATGTTGAAAAAAGTGGTAGAAGTAGTAGGTACCTTTGTCTGGTACCTGATTTTAGAGGAAAAGCTTTCAGTTTTTACCACAAAGATGCTGGCTATTGGCTTCTATTATATAGCCTTTGTTATGCTGAGGTATATTCCTTCTATTATTTGTTCAGAGTATTTATTATGAAAAAAAATGTTGAATTTTGTCAACAACCTTATCTGTATTTATTGAGATGATCATAAGATTGTTTTATTCTTCATTCTGTTAATGTTGGTATCACATTTATTGATTTATATATGTTGAACCATTCTTGCATCCCAGGGATAAAATCTACTTGCTTATTAAAAAATCATATATGGGATGCTGGGGGTATATCTCAATGGTAGAACATTTGCCTCACATGCACCAGGCCCCAGGGTCAATTCCTAGCACCATACATATCAAAATGGCATAAAATCCTTTTAACACGCTGTTGAATTTTATTTGCTACTGCTGTATTGAGGTGTACGATCCTTTTAATGTGTTCTTGAATTCAGTTTGCTAATATTTTGTTGTTTTTACATCTATGTTTATCAGGAATATTGGCTTGCAATTTTCTTTTCCTATACCATCCTTGACTGACTTTGGAATCAGAGTAATTCTGGTTTCACAAAGTAAACTTGGAATTGTTCCCTCCTCTTTAATTTTTTTGAAAGAATTTGAGAAGGATTGGCATTCTTTAAATGTATTTTAGAATTCAGCAATGAATGTATCAGGTCCTGGGCTTTCCTTTTTTGAGACTTTTTGTTACTGACTCAATGCCCTTACTCCCTATTGTTCTGTTTAGATTTTCTATTTTTTCATGATTCAGTCTCCGTAGGTTATATGTTTCTAGGAATTTATCCATTTCTTCTAAGTTATCCAATTTGTTGGTATATAATTGTTCTAGCAGAGTTCTGGAATCCTTTGCACTTCTAGAGTATCAGTTATAATCGTTCTTCTTTCTTTTATAATTTTATTTATTTGAATCTCTTTTTCTTACTAATGGTTTATGAATTTATTTATCAAAACCAACTTTTAGTTTTATTGATCTTTTCAATTGTTTTACTAGCCTTCATTTTATATCTCTTTTCTGATCTTTATTTCTTTCCTTCCTCCCTTCTAATTTAGGACTTAGTATGTCTTTCTTTATTACCCAAATGTGACCTATAGATTCAATGTAATCCCTATAAAAATTTCAATGAAGTTTTTTACAGAGACAGAAAAAAATTCTAAAATTCATATAGAATCACAAAAAGCCCATACAGCTAAGGCAAACATGAGCCAAAAGAACAAAACTAGACACATTATATTATCTGATTTAAAAATATATCACAGTCTGGGCATGGTGGCATACACCCGTAAATCCAGTTCTTAGGAGTCAGAGTCAGGAGGAACATGAGTTTGCTATGTCGTCAGGGCTACACAGCAAGTTCCAAGTCAGCCTGAGTCACATAGTGAGACCTTATCTCAAGCAAACAAACAAACAAATAACAAGCTAGATAGATAGATCAATGTGATATATAGATTTACATGTAGATATAGATATAGATATAGATAAACCAATGGACCAGAGAGCCCAGAAATAAAGGCTTGGATTTATGGGTAGTAGATCCTTGACAAAGGTGCCAAGAACATGAAATGAAGAAAGGACAGTTGCTTCAATAAACAGTGCTAGAGAAACTGAGTGTCCTCATAAATCATATTTCTTTCTCAGGTCATATATAAAGATCAAGTCAAAATGAATTAAAGACTTAAATGTAATATTTGAAACTGTAAGGTATTAGAAGCAAACATAAGGGAAAAGCTTTTGGCACTAGTCTGGGCCATGCATTTTAGAGATACTGATAAAGTAATAAACTTCTGGTTGGACTGATGAAGAAGAGGGGAAAAGACATGAATATCTGTATAGAAATGAAAGGGGAGCATCGCCATAGGTACTATAGACATTAAAGGACTATAAGGAAATATTTTAGATCTATTTATTCCAATAAACTTGACAACTTAGATGAAGTAGATTTTTTTGGTGGGAGTGGGGTTTGAATTTAGAGCTTTATGCTTACAAAGCAGGCACTCTACCATTTGAGCCATACCTTCAGTCTTAAAATAGATATATTTTTTTCCAATCAAAACTTTAGGGCTGGCAGAGTGGCTCAAGTGGTACAGTGCCTGCCTACCAAGCAATGGAGCCCTTTGTTCAACCCCCAGTACTACCAAAAGAATGTATATATAGTATATATTTTACATATAAATACATATACAAAGCCAAAGCTGATAAAAACATTTTTGTAAAAATCTGAATAACTGTATCAATTAACTAAGTTGAAATTTTAAATCTCCCACAAGAAACACTCTAGTTCACTGGTAAATTTTATCCAATATTTGAGGAAGACATAGTAGTTATCTTGCAGAAAGTTTAGAAAATAGAGGTAGTACTTAAGCCATCTTCTGAGTCTAGCATTGATACCAACAGTAAAGCTGTTACAAGAAAAGAAAATTAAAGATCAATATCTCTTTCTGAAACCAGGTTAAAAGTTCCCAATAAAATATTCTCAAATCCGAGTTAACAACACATAGAAATGATAGAGAATTGTGACGAGATGGAATTTGTTGCAGAAACAAAAGGTTGGTTTAACCTTTGAGGAAAAAACACTAATGTAATTCACCATGTTAACAAATTAACACACATACACGTACAAGTTCCTTTAAATAGATTTAGAAAAAACACTTGATAAAATTTTAACATCTTCAGGACAAAAACAAAAATAAAAAGCAAATTCTCGGCACATTAGAATTTAAAGGATTTTCTTCAACAATTGTCTCTCTGAGAGCCATTAAAGAATACCCAAATAAATTGAGAGATATACCATTTCATGAATTAGAAGAATCAACATTGTTAAAGTATTGGTTCTTTCTGAAATAAAATTTAAATTAAATGAAATTTCAATGAAAACCCCAGGATCCTTTTTTTGGGAAATTGATAAATTGATTCTAAATTATATTTAGGAGTACAAATGACCTAAAACAGAACAAAATTTAAAAAGAACAAAGTAGAATGCTTACATTATCTGATTTCAAGCAAATTACAATAATTGGGACCATTTGAATAAGGCTAGGGGCAACTAGATCAGTGAAACAAATTGGAAAGTTCATAAATCAACTCATACCTACAGGTTTAATTGACTTTTTTAACCACAGCGCCAAAAGTGGAGTGGTAGGTGATCTTTTCATGAAATGGTGCTAGAACCACTGGATATCTGTATGGAAAAACTACATTATAAAATGCAAAAAATATACTCAAATGAACCATAAGCCTAAAAGTGAAGGCGAAAACTTATAAACCTTGTAGAAGAAACACAATAGAGAAAATACAAGAACATTTTTGTAACTTTAGAGAGGGGAGAACAATATCCTAGTTGACACAGAAAGCACTAACTATGTAAGAAACATTAAAAGACTTTATGAAAATTTAAAAATCCTGCTCATTGAAAGATACAGATAAGAAAGTGAAAAATTAGTCAATATTTGCAATGTGCATATTTGAGAAAGGAGTTGAAAACAGATTAAAGTTCTCTTACAATTTAAGAAAACAATCTAATTTTTCTTTTTGTGGAACTCGGGTTTGAACTCAGGGCTTCACACTTGCAAAGCAGGCTCTCTATGCTTGAGCCACACATCCGGCCCATTTTGCTCTGGTTATTTTGGAAATGGGATCTTATGAACTATTTGCCTGGGCTGGCCTTGAACTGCCATCCTCCCAATCAGTGAGGATTATAGGTATGAACCACTGGTGCTTGGCCAAGAAAACAATCCAATTTTTTTATAAGGGCAAGAGATTTGAACAGTTCACACGTGGAGGTAAAATAATGCCTAATTAATACCTGAAAAGAAGTTCACTATCATTAGTCACTAGGAAAATAAAAATTAAAATCACAATAAGATACCACTGCATACCCAGTGAAATAGCTAAAATCAAGCAGACCACACATTCTGTTTCTGAAGAGATGAAGCAATTTCAACTTTCATACACTGTTGGTGGAATTAAGATAGTACAACCATTTTGGAGACCTGTTTGGTTGTTTCCTTGTGAAATTCAATGTACACTTACCACATGACCCAGCGGGTCCATTCATAAGAATTTATCTAAGAGAAATGAAAGCAAATGTCCACAGAAAAAGCTTCCACATGAATGTTCACAACTGAAAATAGTGCAAGTACCCATTAACAGGTGAATAATACATTTGATATTCTATGCAATGGAATATTTCTCAGTAATAAAGAACAAATAACATTTGGTACCCACAACAACGTGGGTGCATTTCAACACTATTCTGAAAGAAAGAAGTAAGACAAGAAACACATGCATCACACTATAGGATGCATTTATATGAAATTTTAGAACAGGCAAGGTCATTGGAACAAAAAGCAAATCTGTTACTGCCTGGAGAGAAGGGAGTAATTAGTGGAAATTGTGCCAGTGAACTTTTGGGAGGTGATGGAAATGTGCTGTTTCTTGATTTTCACCATGGCTCATGTGCTATAAACTTTTGCCATACTCAGTGAACTATATAATCATTTGTGCTATAATACTTATTTTTGAAAATGCAAACATATTCTAGTACAACCTAAAAATTTTACTATAACTTGAATTTTGACTTTGCTTACTGTATGACTTTGTCCACTAAAAACACTAACTGAATACAGAAACCTACATGCAGCTAACTGAGCCATGTCTAATTTACACCCTATCTTGTTTGTGCTGCTGGCAATCTTCATTCATTTGCATGGAACTGAGTTTTTATCTGGTATCATTTTTCTTCCTCTAAAAGAACTTCCTTCAACACTTTTCATAATTCATTTCTGCTGGAAACAAATTCTCCATGCTTTTTGTTGTTGTTGTTCAAACTAAATTGTACCTCACTCTCATTTTCAAGGATTATTTTCCTTGACATAAAATCCTAAATTAACTTCTTTTTTAAGCTTGTTAAAGTTTTCATTCCATCGTCTTCTGTTTTAGCTTGTGTTCTTATTTTATTTGATGTTTCTTTTTAACTCTCCTCTTAAAAGTTTCACCTTGTCACTAGTCTCAACAAGTTGAATATGGTGTGCCTTTGAATGGTTTTTAATTGTCCTTGTTGGTGTTTGTTGAATTTCTTGATTTAGGAATCAGTTTTCAACTTGTTTGGAAAAACTTAAGTCATTATTTGTTCAAATATATTTTCTGGCTCTTCTCCCCTACCCTTTGCAGGAACTCCAGTTATACATACATTATATCACTTGGAATTCTCAGGTCATTGAGGATCTACTCTTTTTGTTATTATTATTATTTCTGGGCCTCAACTTGGATTTTCTTATCTGCAGTTGCTAGTCAGCTGATGATAATCATCAGCTGAATTTTCATTCAGGTACTGTATTTTTCAGTTTTAGAGGTTTTTTAAAAAAATATTTTCTATTTCTCTCCAATGATGGTCACGTTTTCTTTGAAGTGTATGAATAAATTTGTTAACATTTGTTCTACAGTCATCTTTGTAATTCTGAATCTGTTTCTATTGATTAACTTTCTTTGCATTTTCCTACCTACTTGTATGTCATAATTTTTATTGGGTATCAGACACTATAAGTACTATATCTTAAGATCTTGGATTTTGTTTTCTTCATTTACAATATTGAACTTGGTAGGCAATCAAGACTTTTGCCAATCATCTTGATCCTTTTGAGGTTGCTTCAAAAATTTCTTAGTGGTGATCTAAAGTAGCTTTTACTCTAAAGCTCTTTGGCCCTATTCTAAGGCATAACCCTGGAGTACTTATTGAATGCCCAGAATTTTCAATGTGATCTTGCTGATATTGAAACTCAGATGTCTCTCTGATGTGCTTTAGCTCTGAGAATTGTTCAATTGTTCCCTGGTAACTGCTTTTTGTCCAGCTCTGTGGCATTTTACTTGACACATGTGCACTTTAGCACTTAGCAAAAGGATCAACAAAACCAGTGCACAGATTCCTGGGGCTTCTCAGCACAGCTTCTACATCTCTGGTGTTGTGCTTTCAAAAACTGAAGTTGCCAGTGTCCCAAAATTTGGTCTTTTCGCAACAGAGTGCCATACTTTCCTTGTTTTCCCCTTCCTATGTGGTCTGTAGTAACTCTGGACAGAATGCTGGGGCTTTTGTATGACTCACTTCATTGGTTTCCATTCAGAGTACAGACCTGAGCTACATGTTTTCCAATATAAGAAAATAGTTGTTTCATATATTGTCTGGTTTTCAAGTAGTTTACAGGTGGAGTTCAAGTTCAGTGCAAGTTACTTCATTATGGGTAGACAGAGACCCCAGATTTTTTTTTAATCTAGTTTGCTTTTCACATGTTGAGTGTCTCAGGATTACCAGGAGTTTATGATAATACAGTTGATGACCACATTAGTTTTAGGTCTTTTTTTCATTTACATTACCTTATTTGATCCTTACAACACTGTGAGTTATTTATTTATTTTTGGAGGTACTCAGGGCCTCACACTTGCTGGGCAAGTACTCTACCACTCGAGCCATGCCTCCAGTCCTTTTTGGTTTTCAGATAGCATCTCACTTTTTGCCCAGGCTGGTCTGGAACCATAATCCTCCTACATATGTCTCTCACATAGCTGAAATCACAATTATGCCCTATCATGCCTGGCTTGTGGATTGAGATGGCATTCCAGTAACCTTTTGCTTGGGTTGGATTTGAACCACAATCCTTCCAATGTCTGCCTCTTGAGTAGCTCATACTATAGGCATGAGCCACCAGGGCCAGTAACACCATGAGTTTTAAGTAGCTTTAACTGGCAATGGTGGCACATATCTGTAATCTCAGTATTTGGAAGGCTGAGGCTGGAGGACCTAGAGTTTGAAGTCAGCCTGGCCAATGTAATGAGATCCTTATGCAAAAAATTAAAACAATACAAACAAAAAAAGTGGGCTTTGTTATCATTTTTTTAGCTAAGAAGATTGAGGTTTAAAGAGGCAAGTGAGTGCTTAAGGTGATGCGCTTAGTAAGGTTAAAGTTGGAAGGAAGTCCTTCCTTACTTCCCCTTAGGTTTTAATTTTTTTTCTTTAGGTGCTAGTCATCAGATTTATCATTTTAGCATGGCCAAAATTTTTAAAGGAAGTAATTAATTCTTTAGCTTCCCACTTCAAAGAACATTTTATAATTTATTATCATAAATTACTTTTAATTTGAACTTCAACTGATATGTTACCATCAGTCTGTAACATATTACAAGTAATATACTCCAGAACCTTACAGACCTTTAAAGCACCCCAAACCTTGCTGGGCACCAGCAGCTTATGGCTGTGATCTTAGCTACTCAGGAGGCAGAGATCAAGAGAATCATGGTTCAAAGCCAGCCAGGCAAATAGTGATGAGACCCTATACCAAAAATACCCAATGAAAAAAAGGGCTGGCGGAGTGGCTCCAGTGGTAGAGTGCCTGCCTAGCAAGTGTGAGGCCCTGAGCTCAAACCCCAGAACTGCAAAAAAAAAAAAGCACCCCAAACTCAGCTCCCAAATCATCAGGACCATGCTTAGCCTCAAAACTCTATCATCTGTCGTCCTCTGTCAAGTCACTTCCTCTGAATTATTCTGCTTAGAAAGCTGTAATAAACCTCTGAGAATTTTACCTAATCCACATTTTAAAAATGATTAAAAATTGATTAAAAAAGTTCAAAACAAGACTAACTAAAAGTAAGTCTGTTCTTCAGTCAGTGTGACTAAGTAATAGATATAAATTATAGCTTTCTGGAAATGAGTCACATTTTGGTCAGTCTAATATAGGGCCAACCAACAATGGTAATACTTGAGAAAAATATAAGACTCATTACCTTGTACCTTGAGGCACAAAATGAAAAAGTGTTTTAATCTTCTGTTCTAATCAACATTGTGACTGTGCTGGGCATTGAATCTGACACTACACATTGTATGCATGCATTGAAACATCACGCCATACTCCATAAATAAGTATAATTATTATGAGTCAAAATTTTTAAATAGCACAAAACCACCTGAGAGTACACAGAAATCAGTGGGAAGGGTTCTGTGACTCATATCATCTGCCATGTGCTTGGTTGGAGATGGGGGATGGTAGGGAATGAGCCATAAATTTGCAGCTTCCACTTAAGTTAGGACCAGTAATATTTGAAATTCCATAATATACCAGAAACATAATTTTTTTGGGGGGGAGGGTACTGGAATTTCAACTCAGGGTTTGTGCTTGCTAGGCAGGTGCTCTACCACTTGAGCTATAAACCCAGATTTTTTTTTCCAGAAACATAATTTTAAAAGCTTGTGGATCTAATTTTAGAAAATATTAGAATTTAGATACAAAGAGGGGGAAATATTGGAAAATCAGATCCTAGAGTCTGGGTATCCTGATCAACCAGACAAAGGGTCTTTTATTATTCCATAGGATAATCCAAACAAAATTAATAATCCTTTTTCCAGGAAGACAGAACTTGTTGAGTGAGAAAATAACTCAAACTCTAGATCACCAGCCAGGTGCCAGTGGCTCACATCTGTAATCCTAGCTATTTGGGAGGCTGAGATCAGGAGGATCTCAGTTTGAGGCTAGTCTGGACAAATAGTTCAAGAGAAACCATCTCTAAACTAACCAGAGCAAAATGGACTGGAGATGTGGCTCAAGCAGTAGAGCATCTGCTTTGCAAGTGTTAAACCCCAGTCCCACCAAAACAAAACAAAAATTCTAGATCATCAAATTACAATTTTGGTCAGTGGGGAGTGATATTCTAAATGCTGTCTCCCTTAGTAACAGGATTTAAAAATTCTCCAAAAATTACTGGATGTAACATTCAGAATAATTTTTTAAAACCCCCAACTATTATATGAAGCACCTAGAACTCTCAACACTGTTGGGAGACTATATTAATTGGTACAACTAATTTGGAAAATGAGCATTTTCTAGTATAAAATAAGTAAATGTATGATTCAGCAATTCCACTCAGGTATATATCCAACAGAAATGCACATGGATGCTCACCAAAAGAAGTGAACAAGAGTATTAATAAGTACTACTGCATGACTTGTAAATCTAAAACTTTACCAGAAGAAATGTATAAGAATGTTCACATCAACATTTTATTTTTAATAGCCAAATTGTCGTGGATGGATATTTGTGATGCATTCACAAAATGGAATACTATATAGCGATAAGGATGAACAAACTACAACTACACACAATATGGGTGAATTTCATAGATATAACGTTGAATGAATGAACCCTGACCTGCCCCCCGAATCACAATTGAGCAAGGTTCAGAAATAGGCAAAATGAATATAATAGTAGAAGTCATAATAGTGGTTACTTTGGGAGTTATTGCCAACAGGTGAACAAAAGGACTTCAGGATGGTGGTTTCTTGATCTGTAAGTGAGGTACATGTTCATTTTGGGAAAGTTCATCAAGCTGTACAGTTACTACTTGTTCACATTTCTGAATTTGTGTCATATGCCAATAAAACACTTCCTTTTTGGGCAACACCAACAATATACAGCTACATAAACAGCTGGCCTCCAGAGTATGTGCTCTTAATCACCAAGGTATACTATTTCTAGTAATCTGCCTTAGAGAAGTACCTGCTCATACTCACAAAGAGACACATGACAATTTATATGCAACAAGATGACATTGGAAAAATCATAAATGTCTGTCAGGAAAGGACTGGTAACCCATACATTGGGGTACAAGTTTATAGTTTGAGTTCAATACAATATAGGTATTGATTTCAGACTTATAGGAAGAGACATTTATAAGTGGCCCAGGGGGACTCAGAATTTTGTTGACTTTCCTATCATTGTTACTGATAGCAACCCCCCACCCCCCGCCTTTTTTTGTTGTCACTTCAGTGTTCCTCTGGTGAATTTCTTCCCCTTTATACATGCATTTTTGGTAAGATTATCAATTCTGTCTAAACTAAAACTAGGCCCAGTGAACTCTCTCCTCTTAGAAATGAAACCTTGAGTGGAATGAAGATCAGAAAATAGAGCTGATTCTCCTTGATAAGTCTGCTTGAGGAGACACTGCTGGTTTCTGCAACTTAGAGCTCTTGGGCTGCTCTGCTTCCTATACAATAAGCCTGCCTTGTTTGCAGATTTATTACATGTGGTTTTAACCAAGTGTAGTAAAAAAAATCAAAATAAATTGCAAAAACAAAAACTTAAAATTCCCCACGTGCATCACACAACTCAGTGGGTTTGGAGAAGCACTCAGTCCTACATCAGTTGTGCTTAAATCATTGTGTGATCTGCTGAGTGTTTCCCTGCACTTAATTTTGTGAAAATCTGCCTCCCAAAAAGCAAGTGGTATCCAAAAAGTAAGGTAAAAGGTAATATGCTTAATTGAAGTGAAAAAGTGAAACTTTGAGATTTGTTGAAAGGCAGCATGTCTTAAGCCAAAGTTGGGTAGCATTACAGAAAAAATGAATCAAGCATCCAAAGCACAGCACTGAACTCTATGTATCTTGAGCATTTGTGGGTTTTCCTTGGAACCACAGACCCACGGATACCAAGAATCTACTGTACATTCCAAGTACTGTAAATCTATGCATTATATCCTTACAATACATTCCTTCCATTTGTCAATTTCTGTTGACTGTAGCGAACAAGCAGTAACTGATACTGCTGGATGCAAATTCACTCAGTGAAAAGGTCACTACTACTTTGTAAGGGTCTACCGCACTCATTCCTGAGTTTGCTCTGCTGTCCTCTAAATGACACATACTAGAAAAATACTATCATTTTTCCCACTGTACTTTCTCAGCAAAATAACTTATTTTCTCTAGAAAAACATATGTAATTCCTACCCACTAGAATGGTTAAAAAGACAGGAAATTCCAAAGATGGGGAGAAACTGACATAAGCACTGTAGGAGGGAATGTCACATTGTATAGCCACTCTGGAAAAGTTTGGCAGTTTACATATAACTCATTTAAGATTTTTAAATGAATTTTAAAACTGAAGTTTTATATGGCACATGAGATACAGAGACTTTTAGCAAATAGTAAAGACTTTTTTTTTTTGGTTGTCTTTTCATCAGTTGAAAGTAAATGAGCTAGAGATGAGGGATCCTTCAGAGTCAAGATGTCTGTATTCCTATTCTACATCCAACAGGATCACAGTCATATAAATCCAGGGGAAAAGCAGACCTCCACATACAGAGAAGGAAAAAAGGAAAAATAAAATGTCAAATTGGTGTTTAAGGAATTATGGGTCATTGAATTCTTTAATTATGTTCATTTCTCCGCCTGCCAAAATTTATTTAATGCAATTGTTTTCAAAAATAAGGTATTTTTGTTTCTTTGAATACCTTTAGATGAAGAGATATTCAAATATATCTCCTATTCCTTATAAGAATAAATTTCTAATTTTATATTTTGACTAATAAGTGATCGATTTCTTTTTGATTATTTTTTAAAGTATTGACATTTACACACAACCTTTTGTGGCTAATTTTATTACTATGCACTCTTAAATTCTTGGAGCATCAGAAATAGCTGTTTTGGTTGGACTTGGGTCACATGATAAGGGGAGAGCACACATGGGAGGTATGGGGATAGGTAAGAAACCCAAAACATGAAAGTATTTGATGTCCCCATTACAGAGGAGCTAATACAGAAACCCTAAAGCGACAGAGGTCAATATAAGAAGGGGATCAGGAACTAGTGTAAAGGTCAGTTAGGGATGAATCAACTGGGATGTAACACACTTGTACATGGAAGTAATGCTAGGAATCTTCTACATAGCTATCCTTATTTCAACTAGAAAAACGCTTTTGTCTTATTATTGCTTATGTTTGCTCTTCAACAAAATTAAGAGATAAGGGCAGAACAGATTCTGCCTGGAAACGAGGTGGTGGTGGAAAGGAGAGGGAGGGAGCGGGGAGTAGGGGGGAGAAATGACCCAAACAACGTATGCACATGTGAAAAAAAAAAGAAATAGCTGTTTTGTCCACTATGATGGAAAAATATAATGCAAAAATATAAATTACCTTCAATGGCCAGAATAGAACACAAAAATAGACCTAAATTCTTATGATTACAGTTTAATTACTTCTAAAATTTTATAAGAGATATGATATATGGAATGTGCTTTTAATTACCCCATTAAAAGATGAGGAAAGTTACAGGATGGTGGGTAGATGCAAGGGACAGATGAATCTAGAATCAACTCTAGAATATAGAATTGAAAATTGCTGAAGCTGAATGTAAATGGGTGTTTCAGTTCCTTGGAGCTTTCTCACAAGGCCAGATGCCAAAAAAGGTCTCAGAACCAGACCTGCAGAGGTGTTCATTTTATTTTCTGCATATTTGAAAAATTATATAAAAAAGCAAAAAATTAAAACTTCTAAATATGCATTTAGAAGCACCTTAAACAACCACTGTAACATACCCAAAATAGAAGAACATGATCAAAAATACATACCCCAAAACAAAGCTCTGAGTGGTCTATAAAGTATTTTTGCTGTTTTATTTGTAAAGTCAAGTAAAAAAATCAAGAATTTATCATTAAGTACCCAACTATTCAAAAGCTGTATGAAAGGCTATTATCGCCACCTACTGGACACCTACTAGGCTACTTGCTATAAATTCTTTTTTTCTTTTCTATTTTTATTATTATTGTACTTGGGGTACATTGTGACATTTACAAAAGTTCTTACAATATATCAAACTTGAATTTACCCTTTATTTTTTTTTCAGTATCAGGGCTTGAACTCAGGGCCTACACTTTGGGCCACCCCACCAGCCCTTTTTGTGTTAGGTATTTTCAAGATAGGGTCTCGTGAACTATTTGCCCTGGCTGTTTTCGAACCGTGTTCCTCCTGATCTCTGTCTCCTGAGAAGCTAGGATTACAGGTGTCAGCCACCGGTGCCTGGCCTACCCTCTTTTTTAAAAAAAAATTTTTTTTAAGTTGCTATTGAATAGGTCTCCCCTTCCACCCCAAGCATCTAGTTTTTAACAAGATAGCATTAAATTAAATCAAATTTATGTTTCACTATGGTCAAATCAGTAATGCTACTTACAATATATCATAAAAATTTTGGTTAGAAAGTATACTGATAATCATCTTATAATGTTCTTGTTTTACATTAGTTTTGAGAACCTGAACTGTTAAAAATATACTCCATTAAGTAGAAAAATCTACAAATAAAAATAACAGAACTTTTGGCCACGAGATGTAACTCAGTGGTAGAGCACTTGCCTAACATGGACAAGGCCCTGAGTTTGGCTACCAGTTTCCTTACACCTCACCCCTCTCCCCCACCAGAAAAGAAAAACAACAGAGCTTCTACTTTGAGAGTAGAATCTTCAAATAATAACTAATCAAAAGATGGTAATTGTGGGAAACAAGTCTCTTTTCCTCTCCATTTTGCACTTTTTTTTTTCTCATCCCATTCCTAACTCATTTCTAACTCTTCACATCAGCCCTACCACAATCCCTTAACCAGACACACCAAGAAACTGAAGTGTATTCAATATTTATTCAATATTTTAAAATATTAAAACTTCAGTTAAGCAGTTCAACTTATTTCAGAATATATAAAAAGGTAGTAAAAGAGCCTAATGGATAAAAGAATGGTTAAGAAAGCCTAAGGTGCCAAGTGTGGTAATGCATGCCTGTGCTCTCTGGAGGCTGAAGCAGGAGGATCCTGAGTTAGGCAAACAGACCTAAATTGCCACTTACTTGACCTCACACAAGTCTGTCTCCTCATCTGTAAAATGGGAATACCACTTCCTCATTGAATCACTGGGGATGAAATGAGAGGATATAATGCATAAGATATAAGTAGGCAATCAATCAAAGATAAATGCTACTATTGTTTTATAGTAATGTTACCACTGTATTTTATAAAGGCCCAGAATTTAAATTTTCCAGTGGGAAAAAGTTTAGTAGTATAGTGGCTGTTCATAGCTATTTGGACATACTAGACAATTAAAATTGCAAAAACAACTTGGGAGACATACAGTGAGCTGTCAAAATTTTCCGCACAAATTAGGTGTTATTAAAACTTGCACCTACACTATTGTTACCATTATTACCATACTATTATTTCAGAAAAGAAAAAGCATTTGAACACTACCTAAAAAGTAGAAGACAGTCTTAGCGAAATTCGTTCCCAAGAAAGGAGGACACTTGGTAATTACATCACAACATAATCCTTACCTTTCTTCATTTTCTTCACCTACTCATAAACACGTAAGGATCAAACTACAGCTGGTGGAGTGGTTCAAGAGGTAAGAGCGCCTACCTAGCAATTTTAAGGCCCTGAGTTCAAACCCCAGTGTTGCCAAAAAATAAATAAAGATAAGAGGATCAAACTAGCCTGTAACTCTCACTTGATGAAAGACACATTAACTTCTTAGCCTGATTTTTTTGTCCATAAGAGTTTTTCTAGCTTCCTCATGGAATGTTCATTCAACAAGCACTAAACAAACACCTATTATGCCAATAAGCAGAGTAACTCAAGAGGAAATAGTATTTATATAGAAGTATGATAAAAACATAATAATTATTACAAAATATGTATCATTACAATTTGATTCCTATGGAAAAATTCACCCACACATTTTTTTTTAATTGTTGTGCTGGGTGTAGGTACATTGTAGCATTTGCAAAGATTCTTACAATGCATCAAATATATCATACTTGAATTTCCTCCCTCCCCTGATTACTGGAAGTTTCAATAGGTATTTTTGCATTTAAATACATGTGTATACATTGTTTGCATATTCATCCTCCTATCCCTTCCCCCCCGCCAGGCAGAACCTATTCCACAGTTTTATATAAGAAAAAACAAGGGGGGAGAAATGACCCAAACATTGTATGCACATATAAATAAAAGAAAAAAATTTTTTTAATCAAAAACTAAAATAAATAAATAAATAAAAAGAAAAAACAAAGGATAAAATGAGAAACATGACGTTTTGCTAGTTTGAGATAACGATAGTTACACGGGGAGTATCCCTGTGTTGTTCCCATGCATGTGTATTACAGCTCCAATTGATTTGTCTCTTCAGCCCTCTTCACTCCTCTCTAGTTCGCTTCCCATGCTGGCCCCGGCCAGTTTAAGATTACTATATTCATTCCTGTACAGTGAGCAAATAAATCACATTCAAGTTTTGGGTTTCGGTCACTTGTCCTTATCCTTCCCTTCAACAGCCTCCCCTTAGTGTGATCTGTGTCCCATAAAAATGCTGCATTTGTTTTAAGTCTACAACCTGCATATGAGGGAGCACATGTGCCTTTTGGACTTCTGAGCCTGGCTAACTTCACTTAAAGTGATATTTTCCAGTTCCATCCATTTACCTTCTAATGACAAAATTCCATTCTTCTTTGTGGTTGAGTAAAATTCCATTGTGCATAAATACCACATTTTCTTAATCCATTCATCAGTAGTGGGGCATCTTGGCTGTTTCCATAACTTGGCTATTGTGAATAGTGCTACAATAAACATGGGTGTGCAGGTGCCTTTGCTATAACCTGACTCACATTCCTTTGGGTATATCCATAGGGGTGGTATTGCTAGATCATATGGCAGATGTACTTCTAGTTTTTTAAGGAGCCTCCATAGTGTTTTCCATAGTGGTTGTACTAGTTTACATTCCCACCAGCAGTGTGTGAAGGTTCCTTTTCCCCCCGCAACATCTGGGCCCTCTATTCTGTTCCACTAGTCTTCTTATCTGTTTTTGTGCCAGTACCATCTGCTTTTATTGCTATGGCTCTGTAGTATAGTTTGAACTCAGGTATTGTGATACCTCTAACACTGCTCTTTTTGCTGAGTATTGCCCTGGCTACTAGTGGTCTTTTGTGTTCCCAAATGAACTTTAGGGTAGATTTTTCAATCTCTGTGATGAATGTCATTGGGATTTTGATAGGAATTGCACTGAACATGTAGATTGCTTTTGGTAGTATTGCCATTTTTACTATGTTGATTCTGCCAATCCATGAGCATGGGAGATCTTTGCATCTTCTGTAATCTTTGATTTCTTTCTTCAATGGTTTGTAGTTTTCCTTGTAGAGGTCATTTACATTCATTGTCTCATTCCTGACTTTAGGGGAAATGGTTTCTGTTTTTCCCCATTAAGTGTGATGTTGGCTACAGGTTTGTCATATATAACCTTCATTATTTTTTTTTTCATTTTTCTTTTATTATTCATATGTGCATACAAGGCTTGGTTCATTTCTCCCCCTGCCCCCACCCCCTCCCTTACCACCCACTCCGCCCCCTCCCTCTCCCCCCGCTCAATACCCAGCAGAAACTATTTTGCCCTTATCTCTAATTTTGTTGTAGAGAGAGTATAAGCAATAATAGGAAGGAACAAGGGTTTTTGCTGGTTGAGATAAGGATAGCTATACAGGGCATTGACTCGCATTGATTTCCTGTGCGTGGGTGTTACCTTCTAGGTTAATTCTTTTTGATCTAACCTTTTCTCTAGTACCTGTTCCCCTTTTCCTATTGGCCTCAGTTGCTTTAAGGTATCTGATTTAGTTTCTCTGTGTTAAGGGCAACAAATGCTAGCTAGTTTTTTAGGTGTCTTACCTATCCTCACCCCTCCCTTGTGTGCTCTCGCTTTTATCATGTGCTCATAGTCCAATCCCCTTGTTGTGTTTGCCCTTGATCTAATGTCCACATATGAGGGAGAACATACGATTTTTGGTTTTTTGAGCCAGGCTAACCTCACTCAGAATGATGCTCTCCAATTCCATCCATTTACCAGCGAATGATAACATTTCGTTCTTCTTCATGGCTGCATAAAATTCCATTGTGTATAGATACCACATTTTCTTAATCCATTCGTCAGTGGTGGGGCATCTTGGCTGTTTCCATAACTTGGCTATTGTGAATAGTGCCGCAATAAACATGGATGTGCAGGTGCCTCTGGAGTAACAGTCTTTTGGGTATATCCCCAAGTGGTATTGCTGGATCAAATGGTAGATCGATGTCCAGCTTTTTAAGTAGCCTCCAAATTTTTTTCCAGAGTGGTTGTACTAGTCTACATTCCCACCAACAGTGTAAGAGTAACCTTCATTATTTTGAAGTACATTCTGTACATTCCTTCTACTGCTACTTTCATCAAAATCTTTATCATGAAATGGTGTTGAATTTTACTGAGGGCTTTTTCTGCATCTATTGAGATGATCAGGTGTCTTTTGTCTCTGCTTCTGTTAATACGCTGTGTTATATTTAGTGATTTGCATATGTTGAACTATCCCTGCATTACTGGGATGAACCCGACTTGGTCATGGTGAATAATCTTTCAGATATGTTGTTGGATTTGGTCTGTCATTATTTTCTTGAGAATTTTTGCATCAATATTCATTAAGGAAATTGGCCTGTAGTTCTCTTTGTTGGATGTGTCCTTGTCTGTTTTGGGATGAGTGTAATACCAGCTTCATAGAATGAGTTGGACAGTGTTCCATCCCTTTCTATCTCGTGGAAAAGTTTAAGGAGTGTTGGTATTAGTTCTTCTTTAAAGGTCTGGTAGAATTCAGTGGAGAATCCACCAGGTCCTAGACTTTTCTTTTTGGGGAGACTCTTTATTGCTGCTTCAACTTCATTGCATGTTATAGGCCTGTTTAGGTGATTAATATCCTCTTGGTTCAGTTTTGGATGGTCGCACATATCTAGAAATTTGTTCATTTCTTCTAGATTTTCCAACTTATTTGAAAACAGATTCTCAAAGTAGTCCCTGATGATTTACTGGATTGCCTTTCACCCACACATTTTAATGGCTTAGGCATTTTCTATATTTAAGCTATCACAAATGTTATTCAGAATTCCTGAGAATAAACATTTTCTGAATTTTCTGTTTTGTTTTAAAGTCATGACTATTATTCTCAGCCTTGTGAGAATTGAAGGTGTTACTAGTCCCTCAGATGCTATGGTTTCCAAAGGAAAATTGTTATGTTAGAAATGGCCTCTATATCTATATTCTACCGATATGTAAAATATGGATGCTAAGGAAGAAAATGTGACAGGACTTAAAAGATAGGTTCAGACACAGAGAAAATTTTTTTCTATTTTTGAGATTGCTGTAAGAATGCTTGGTGTTAAAATTCACTTTCAAGAGTGATCAAGAAATCACAAGACACTACACGTAGATATTATGCAGTTTTATAATTGTATCTGTTTTGTTAATCCACTGAAAAAAATTTCAAAATTCAACATGATCAGGCAGCTTCTTTGTTACTTTCTTTGGTTTCGACTTCTTTAGGCAACAATGGATCAGTCTTTAGTAGCAAACCTTCACTTGTTGAACTACGAAGAAAAGCACGAACTACAAAGGGACCTGGAAAAAAACATAAGAATTGACTTTGATTTTATCCCACTGATTCCTAAGGAGCAAATGCAAACACATGATGGAAAACCTTTCAGGATTCATGTCACATATTCACTTGGAAGGTACTATATTACTGAAGTAATATTTGAAATTGTAACAAAGGGAAGATAGTTTCATTTTTAGAGTAGAAGACAAACTAAGTACTAGCGATTTATCCTTGAAGCTGCATGCTCACTGATAATTCATTTCTATTTCTCAGAAGATGATCACCTAGAATTTATTTTATTGCAGAGTCAACAGTAAAGGAGCAGGTGGTGATATTTACAATTGATGGAAAGACTCTAAATATTTATTTAAAACAGCACAGATGCTACCTTTGTATTACCAGTCAGTAAAATTCTCTAAAAATTAAAAAGCCTTTCCTAAGAACAATGTTAAGGGGCTTCATTTAAAATGGCATAAAGAGAATAATAACACTGCTGAGAGGATTTTCTGTCTCAGAAGAGCCTATACTGCAATCAAAGTGCTTCATGGAATGTAAGAAGTCATTCCCATACAATTACTAAGTATTATGGCCATACATGGGACAAAATAAAACTAACAAATAAGGTATTTAATAAACACTTCCAAGGAGGTGAAAAGTAGCTTAAGATTTGTTTTAATTATTAACATGGTTGTAAAATTAAACCTGACAAACTCCTATCATGGTAAATGTATAAATGAACATCCACTTAAATGCAATGGATCCTTGCTTGGCTTTAAACATTGACAAGTCTGTCTAACGAAGGGATCTGAACAGCATATGCAATGATAAAGGTGCTGGACTAGCCTGTGTTCTAGCCAACTACACGGCTGGCACATCTTGATCAAGTTTAGTGTTTCTCCACGAATCACCCTGTTTATAAGAAGTGACTCTCATCACATGACAAAAATGGCCTTCACACTTTCCTAAAATAAGTAAGATTAAGAAAGCCAGCTGCTAGTGTCTGGGATGAAGGGAATGATCTACTTTAAAATATCACTTCATATCACTATCGCAAGCAGTTAACTTTTCTGTCAAATCTTTTCAGATTTAATGGCTGAAATAATGTGGGAATTTATAAAGGTTTCAGGATAGATCCCTTATTAATAATAAGGCAGTCCCTCTTTAAAACCTGACATTAATAATAGGAATCCTTCACAGAATTAAAAATTTATTTATTTAACTTCTGGAAATACTGCCGCTATTATACTTGTCAACTTGTTTTCTTGATATTTCATATTTTTAAAAGTATCACAGGACTATAAGGAAATCTGTCTGCAAGTCACTTACCCAAATTCAACGGTCTATGTCTACAAACTTCATTAATAACTGCTTGCAGATTGGCAGCAATCTGGTCACTTGACATATTCAACTGAAAGAAAAGGATATTCACAACATTAATAATGGGAAAGTGAAAAGAAATACAATCTGGTTAATTCTGGAAAGCTGTTTTTCAAATATTCACTTAATGCAACTATCAAGTAAGAGAAAAAAACCGTTAACTCTGCATTTAGAATATTACATTTAGGTGTCAAGATTTAATTACCTTGTAGAATATATTATGGCAAAATGTTTTGAAGTTATTACACTTTAGGCTCATTGAATTTCAAATATTTGCCCCCAAACATATCTTGGATACACTAACCATTCCCCCTACCCATTCCAACACATTATGTTTCCTTTTGAAATTATTAATGGGTTTCCTTATAAGAGATCCTCCTGATCTCTGCCACCCACATAGCTGGGATTACAGGCATGTGCTACCATGCCCCAGCTTTCCCCTTACATGCTTTACGTTTAAAAGGGGGGGAGGAGGGCTAAGGGTACTAACATGTGCCCTCATTATCCTTCAGTGCTCTCTTAATTCTTCACTTTATGACAACTTGTTATTCTCTCTATTACCAACTGAAGTGACCATCTACAGCTCTAATAAGTTCTTTAACCCTTTGTTGAAGACCTATGGCAACCTTAAATTTGGAAAATAAAAGGAAAAGCAACAAGACCAACATATTGTTTTTAAAACAAACCTGGCCTGTATTGTTAGACTATATACACTAAATTTCTATTTTTGTAAGTATACTTTTTGTGGTCCTAAATTATGATTCTTATAGTAAGGTCAAACAGCACCACATACTTTAGAAATGCAAAACAATGGGGGGAGAAATAAACCAAGCCTTGTATGCACATATGAATAATAAAAGAAAAATGAAAAAAAATAAAATAAAATAAAATCCCCACTGTTAATGTCAAATAAATGGAGACAATGATTAAAAAAAAAAAAAAGAAATGCAAAACAATTATGCTTCCTGAAACTTTCATTATTAGGATACTTTCAGTGATTTTAAATTTTCTTTTTTGGAAGGTTGCTGGGAATTGAACCCAGGGCCTCAATGGACTCTGTCACCATTAAACTGTACTCTTAGCCCCTTAAGGTTTTTAAAATACAAAAATGTTTAAAAACAGTTTACATTGTTCTATCCTTTTAAATACTGTGCAAAATTATGGGAAAAGTTACATATTTTATGGGAATTACTATGATTATTTAGTTGGCTTCTGATAATAATCAGTACTGAGTGTTCATTAGTTTTATCAAAACTTGCATAGGAAATTTGAGCTGATCCTACCTCAGGAAACAAAACTTGCAAGCTTCTCAGCTACTCTGCATTTCTGATAGTGTTTTCCTATGCAGTAACATTTTGGGGTCTTAGGAAAGACCTTTGTTTGAGGGGAAATTATTATCTGCTAGCACAGTATATGATTTGGACAGCAGGAAACAGGGATTGGCTTGACTCTGAAGGAATATTCATAATTGACTACATAAGATCACAATACTATTTACGTTTAGCTAAAGTAACTGTCTACTGCAGAACAAAATAGTTATTTCTCATTCTGTAGCACAGATGTTCTGAAGAAAAGACTGCTGTTGACTGACTCCTACTTTCTGTTTAACATTCCTATGGAAGATTTTTACCAAACATGTTAGGGTAAGGGCTCAGTGGATACAGGTGAACTTTGCCTCTACCTCTTTGCTTTAACTTTCAGATATTCCCTTTTCCATATAAAGGATCTTTAAACAACATTCCTTCTTATGAAGCCAGCTTCTGTCACTATAGTGTTCTGATAGTCTATAGATGACTGGTCACCTCTAACTGGAAATTGCAGAGAGGACTGCTGCTTTAGATAAGTACTTTTTAAATCACCTGACCTCCAAACTCCCTTCTAAATACAATAGTCTAAGATTATAGAAAATGTGGCTTAGCAGACGTCTTCTGCAGATGGACTAATACTCTTAGCCTCATGGCTCTTAACATACTAAACCAAGAAAAGAAAGGTTATCTGCATGCCTCCTATGGAATAACTAGCAATAATGACAATAATTGACAACACAACTCCATTTATGGAGTACATATTATGGTTCAGCTCTAAGATCTACATATTCTCATTCATTTCTCCCAAGAACTTTATAGGTAGTTATTCTTATTGTCCCTCACGTATAATTAGAAACTGAGACCTAGAAAACTTCATCTTATCCAAGAAAACATACATGGTAAGGAGTGGCCCAGCAGCCATGTGTATGAGCTCTTGGGCAGACAAACATTGATGTAAACTTTACTCTCACCCTGAACCTAGCTATAACATGTTGGCAATCCTTACGAAAAATGAAGTATCAGTTGTTTGAAAAACACAGATGACTTTGTTGTAAACTAAGGGGAAGAAAAAGGAAACTATGCGAGACCACTCAAAAGGAAAAGAATATTCACTCAAGAGGGAAATATATTCACTTAGATTTCAACTCATTGTCAAGCAACTTGCTGGGAATTAGAAATAGAAAAACGAGTAAGATACAAACATTGCCCTCAAGGAGCTTATAATCTAGTCACTAAAATACAGCATGACAGGTGACTCTCTAATTAGATGAACAAGTGCTATAAGGGCACAGAGAAAAGGCTTCACAAAGGTGATATTTAAGTTGAGTATTAAAAGGAAAAAGAGTTTCAAAGGCCAAAGATGATCTTCCAGGTAGAGGGGCCAGCATGAGGCAATATGAAAATGAGGTGGATCGGGGGTATGAGGCAGTGCATTATATATAAAGAAGAGGCACAACTAGAAGATGGGATTTGAGTGCACATGCACAGACCACTTTGCATGATACAGGTCACACAGAGATGGAGAACCACCCTGTGTGCGGAAGGCAGGTGGTACTAACAGGGGCTGTGGAGCCAGTGTCATCACAACTCCTAACTTGTCAAAAACAGCTACAAATCTGGATATGTATCCAGATTTGGATCCAGTTTTTAAATCCTAATTCAATGAAACAAAACAGAACCACTATTTGGGCCCAACAAAATAAGTGTAGGGGTCAAATTCACCCTGTAAACTGCCAATCTGTAATGGTGGTTGTAAGGTTGGCCCACTAAAAATATCAGGAAATACTAAATTTGAACCTGAGAAGTGATTTGGGACTAGATGCAAAGGGATTTATGTGCAAAGGTTTTAGGATATATTCTGTTAGCAGTGAAGAACTATTTAATGTTTCTAAGCAGATACTAGTTTATCTGGTATGTTTTAGGAAGAATTTTAGAAAAATGGTATAAAACAGGAGTTGGCATATTTCTTTGTAAATATTTGTAAAGTAAGAATTTTACACTTTGCAGGCCAAGTGGGCTCTGTTACAACTACTCATCTCTGCTGTTGTAGCACAAAAGAAGCAACAGACAATACATAAATGATTGAGTGCAGCTGTGTTCCATCAAAACTTTACAAAAGCAGGTAGAGGGCTGGATTTGACCCACAGCCCACAGTTTATTGACCTATGGAGTAGAAAACACATTGAAGATGCTTAAGGAAATGAATTTTGCAAGCACAAGCAACCACTATTTTTTTGCTAAAGGAAAAACGCTTTTTGTTTCATGTTGTTTTATTTTATTTAAAAGAAAGGTTTTCGGGGTGCTGATAGACTTTTAGTTTATTACTAGTACCTACTATGCAGATGAGGCAAAATACATGTTTTTTCAGGTTAAGAATTACACTGCCACTTAAAAATAACAGTAGGAAAAATGCTTGGCAATAGTTTCAACAGCTAATGTAAATTTTACATATGCATCTGAAATACTTTTCTTTAGGACTGATAACAAGGCCCAAACCTGAAAATAAAAAACGCAAATGTAATATCCTATGTACTTAAAACAAAAAAACAATTATGGCCACCAAAAAGGTCCTACTATAATCCATAACTACTCCTAGCAAAAACAGAAGCCAAGATAGGTGGTAAGACTCCGAGGGACTCATGTGTAGAGACAGAAGGGCACCTGCAAGAAGGGGAGACCGACTGGGGACGTGCAATTCAAAGGACATGAAGCTAGTAAGAGACGCCAGAAAAGTAGCACTAATCACAACAGCGAACACAAACGCGCACAGGTAAGCTGAGGCACTGGCCTTTTCCCTCTATTTTCCTTCCTAGGCCTCTATTCCAGAGCAGTTAGGCCTGCTCTAGAGGCAAAATACCTGAGAAATGAGTACTCCAAAGTCTAAAAACCCTCTCTACTTCAGGTCACAAGAGTCATAAAATCCTGGTAAAATCCTGGCTCCAAACAGGGCAAGGGAAGTCTTTGGCCATGAGATTAGAGCGCTGAACTAGATTGTCTACACTTTTAATTATTAACAACCATGGAAGCTAGAAGATCTAGCTAACAGGCCTATGCCTGACAGAGAAGGGAAGTAGTACTAGACATGGCTAGAAACACAGAATGGAAAAAGGTATTTCATGTTTTTACTTCACTAAATTCAGACTTTTCAGTAAATAGTTACATCTTTACATACAGGCAGAGAATGCACTCTGTGTATATTAGAGTCTGGACTGATGTTCACAGGAGCAATGTTCATGAGTAATTTCAGTCTAAATGCCTAGCAAAAAGAGTAAGGTTGAATAAACTATGAGACATCCACACAACAGGCTATAAAACAGCTATTAAAATGATACAAGAATTTTAATGACATGGGAAAGTATTTAAGATAAGGAAAAAGAATACAAAATTCAACATATAACAGCAATTACATATACAGAAAATGTATGCATAGAAAAAGAATGATGATGAAAAGTAAAAAAATGTTACCAATGATTACAGGAATTTTGAATTATTATTATATTATTCAGTACTTTCCAAATATTTTATTATGTGCATCTATTATTAAGCCATAAAAATTAGTTTCAGTTTGGCACTGACAATCATAAATCCAAGGCCGAGGGTGTAGCTCAAGGGTATAACACTTACCTAGAATGTGTGAGGCCCTGCATTCAATCCCCAGCACCACCAAAAATTAAATAAATACCATCACAAAACCAGTCCTTTTAAGATGTCATATAAATTATGTGGTATACTTTATTTCTTCAAAAGAAGCAAAGCAAGATAAGACTTATCCTCACTGTTGGCACTGAGAGATGGCTTGTAGCCTCACCTGATACTGCCATGGCTCATAACAGGCGAATTAGATTGTTACATGTTTTCATACTTTTTTATTTCTAAATTTTTATTAGGATATATTCATGATATGGGGGGAGTCATAGTAGCAATTCTGATTAAGAGGTTAGACTTACGTACATTAGTTACATTGCCCTCATCATCTCTCCTGCTCAGCCCCTACCCCACCCCACTTAAAGCAATTGCGAGAGGTTTTCTAGTTCTGTTTTCATATAGGTATATGAAGTCCATCTGCCATATACTGTCACCTTAATCTCCTTAGTTCATGTTTTCATATTTTTTATCATTTTTAAAGTGAAAGATAATAAAACTAACCCGGGGCTGTACTTTCATGAATTTTAACTCATGTATACATCTGAGTTACATAACCACACCAATACAGGATATAGAACCTCCCCCAAAAAACTCCCTCTTGTGACCTCCTGCAGGCACATACACCGTCCACACACTCTTAACCCCTGGCAAGCACTAATCTGTCACTAGGGTTCTGTTTTCAAAAATGTCATGGAAATAGAAACACAGTATGTAATCCATTTAACAGTAGCTCCCCACTTCCCTTTGCCCATCCCTTGGCAAGTAACATTCTACTCTCTGTCTCTATGAATTTCACTCCTCTAAGTATGTCATAAAAATGGAAACATACATTTTTCCCTTTTATATTAGCTTACTTCACTTAACATAATGTCTTTAAGATTCAAACATGCTACAGCACAAGTCAGGCTTCTTTCTTAAGCCTGGCATTCCATTCTTGACATATGTCACCCTTTCCTTACCTGCTCTCTGCTGACAAACACTTGGGGTTATTTCCCCCTTTTGGCCATTTTATATGCTATGAACATGGATATACACATATCTGTTTGGGTTTTTGCTTTCAGTTCTTTTGGAATTTGAAATGGAAGTGTAATTGCTGGATTGTGTGGTGATTTTGTTTCATTTTTCAAGGAATTGTCATACAGTTTTCATTATACATTCCCGCCAGCAATACATAAGAGTTACAATTGCACCACATTGTCACCACTACTTTTTATTTTATATATATTTAGTTATTTTGATAATAGCTATCCCAAATGGCATGAAGTGGTATTTCGCTTGTTTTAAATTTGCACTTTCCTCATGGCTTAATGTTGAGTATCTTTTCATTTGTTTACTGGCCACTATTTGTCTCCTTTGGGGAGATGTGAGCTCAGATGCTCATTTTAAAACTGAGTCACTAAAAACAACAACAACAACAAAAACTGAGTCACTTTTTATTACTGAGTTGTAAGAGTTCTCTATATATTCTAAAATATGAGCCATATATATAGTTTACAAATATTTTCTCCTTTGTACTGCTGATAGTGTCCTTTGATGCATAGATTTTTTAAATCTTGATGAAATCCAATTTCTTTTTTTCTTTCTTTTATTGTCTGTGCTTTCAATATCAGTATGTAGCTTCTGAGATCTATCTAGATGACTGTCTATCAACAACTCATACTTTTTTATTGTTGAGTAGTATGTCATTGTATAATTGTACCAGAGATATTTTTAAGAACCCTTCACATGCAGAACAAATGGGTTTTATCAGCTTTTAATGATTATCAATATAGATTGGGCATCACTAATCCAAAAATATAAAATCCAAAGTGCTCCAATAGTTGCAATTTTTGAGTGATGACATGAATGATGCTTTAAAAGTCTAAGATTTTGGAATTTCAGATTAAGGTAAAGTTTATGAAAATATTCCAATATCTGCAAAAATATAGTATCTGGAACACGTCTGGTCCTAAGCATTTCAGGTACAGGATACTTGACTTATACTATAAACATATGTGCTCAGATATTTGTGTGAATATGAGTTTCCATTTTACTTTAAAAGTTTTATATCTGTGGGTGAAATCCTAGAGCTAAATTGCTAGGCTATGCTGTCAATGTTGTAACTAACATTTATAAGATACCACCAGACTGTTTGGTACAGTGGCTGCACTACTTTGCACTCCTCAATGCATGACAGTCTTGTCTCTCCACAATCTTGCTGCTATATTTTTAAGTAATTTTCTGTATAAAACACACTTCCTCCTTTCCTTCTGCAATTCCAATTATATGAAAATTTGGTACTTTGTCATTGTCCCGTGGGCTCTCCCATTTTTTTTTTTTTGAGTTTTGATTTTTCTGTTTTTCAGACTAAAAAATTTCTAAGATCCACCAAATTCTCTGACTCTTCCCTCTGTCATCTCCTTTGAATTCATCTACAGGAGTCCATAAAACAACATTTTGAGATCACTTCCGCAAGTTCTCCCCTTTCCTTGATTACACAGTAATTTCTAGTTCCCCTGGACTCTCCTCTTTCAGGGATCTGCCCAGACTTTATTTGCCCTGTTCAGATACTTACTTTCTGCAACTGGTCCTCCACTGGGGACCAATCAGCAGGACAGAGAGAGAGGAAAAAAGCCAAGGTGCTATACCTCAGCCTCTTATGACCATAACTCTTCAATTCAGATAGGAAGGTACCCCTCCTTCAAAATTCTAGATATCTATGTCCTCCTCTACTCTGATTACTGTTATAAGGAGACAAGCCTGGGACTGAAGGGCTTCTCCTTCCTGTACTGAGACCAGGACAGGTGACAATGGAGGGGACAAATGGCAAACTCACCACCAGTTTGGTGGTACTTTAAATTCTGGTCTTCTTCCCCAAGCTGCTACTATTTACTTTTCAGAGTCCTCAACCAGCTGCTCCATACAGTCTGTCTGGGCTTTATAGGGGCTGCACTCAATGGAGAGTCAGGGTATACTACGATGATGCCATCTCACCTAGAATGGGAGCCTCCCAGACTTACATGTTTCTATTTTAGAATTGTCCTTTTACATTTTCTGTAAAAGGACAGATAGTAAATGTTTTAAACTTTAAGGGTAACATAAGATTCTTCTTCTGTTTTTAAAAATAAAATCCTTTAACAGAGCATTGTAAGCTCACAGGCCATAATAAAACAGACCACAGAGCTATTATTTACCACTCTCTGTTTTAGAAGACACTATGTCTACAACTATCGGAAAACTCATTCATTCAGACAAGTTGTGGTATGAGTTATGTCTTACATCACTTTTAAAAATTAGTATTTTTACCAAGATCTGCAACAGGAAAAGAAAGATGCTCATAGGTAAAAGGGACCAGTTTTTACTACTGCTTATAATAACACTGTTTGCTTATGTCTAACTTTGTGTCCATGTTTACTAATTTATAATAGGGCCCTATAGATGTTGGAATATCTACTATGAATGCTATACTAATAAGTGTTATTTAGATTTGATACTAATAACTCACAGGGAATTACCTTTTAGATTCATTCAACGTCTCCTGGCACTTGGATAAAGAAGGAATTCCATAAAAGTTATCACACTTTCATTGGGTTTGAAAATAAAGATAACAAAAGAAAGCTGTGTGTGCAGTATGCCAATGACTATTTATTAACAAATGAGTTGCCAAACTACTACATTTGTATCTTTCATCAAGTGTTACTTGATCACTACATTTTTGAGTTCACACAGTGGATTAATAAGAAAAGCTAGTTATTTCTCTCAAATGGTACGGTTTTCTTTATGCTATTATTTGTATCTGATAAAAGGAGTCATTTTTTTAATTTCCAAAAGTTCTGGGAAATAATCATGTGATTTCATGACACTACAGGTGAGAAAAGTAGAAATGATAATAAACTATGTAATAAAATATTATTCTAATATTCTTTCCAGTAAGAACACTGCAAAAATCCAAGCAAAGAATGTAACATAAAATATAAGAATGGTTAAGTATACATCTCAAGGGTAGTGCTGGCACATAATGGATTCTGGATAATATTAGCTTTTCCTCTTTCTTAGTCCCATGACTTGGAGATCTAAGATCTACTGCCAACTTACTTCCTTTTTTATTTCCTCATTTTATAATTCCTTCAATTACGACACGGTACACTGAAAATAATACAGCAACTGAGAAGTCAATCATTAACTGGAAGGAATGAGGGAAAAGGAGGGGAAGTGGCAGTGAGCCATGAGCTAGGAGGGTGATGCCCTTTATCCAGCTATTGTTTCTACCTAATCAATTTAAGAAATATTCATCACTAACCACTATTTTCAACTTATAGACCAAATTGTCTCAAAATAAAACCTCAAATTCCATATTCTGTACTATCCACATCTTGTGTAACTGAAGTCCAACACATTCACTTTTCCAGTTCTAACATGTTCACTAAAACTGGGGACTCTGATTTCAACACAAGATTTTACTATGTTATTTATATTCTCCTGCCCTGAATTTGTTTTAGATATAATATACCACACCCTTATCAGCTTGCCTCAAAAACAACTCACTATGACACAAGCAAAGCACAGTGAAACTCACCTATGAATAGAGCATGTCTATAACATCTAAAAAAAAGGAGAGAGCACATTAAAGTTACTGCCTCCATATTAAGTAGTTCAAAGCTCCAAATTTATACTTGAAACCCAGACAAGAAACACTAGTTGAATCAGGTCTTGGCATGATTTGTTATAAACATAGATTTGAGTTGTCCTGCCCTTTTATTTTTTTCCTTTTTTAGAAAATAAGCTTTATTAAAGGGCTACAGCTGTAGCTCCATCCATACTGAACACTGCCCTGGGTCTGATCCCCAGTACCGCAAACAAGACAAAACAAAAAACCTCACTGTCACCAATAGATCATCCAAACTAAAAAAATCAACAAAGAAACTTTAGAACCGACTGACACTATAGATAAAATGGACTTACTAGAAATTTAGAGAATATTCCACCCAGAATATATATTCTTCTAAGCAACACATGGAACTTTTTCCAAAATAGATCACAGTTT
Source organism: Castor canadensis (assembly GCF_047511655.1). Taxonomy (NCBI): domain Eukaryota; kingdom Metazoa; phylum Chordata; class Mammalia; order Rodentia; family Castoridae; genus Castor; species Castor canadensis. The sequence goes on from NC_133394.1 coordinate 90,730,365, forward strand.
AGGACATAAAGCAAGTCTTAACAAATATAAGAAAATTTAAATAACTTTTTGTATTTTATCACACCATAATGGTAAAACTAGAAATCAATAATAAGAGAAACTACAGAAAATATTCTAACACATGGAGACTGAACAATTCAGTTTTGAATTGGGTTATTGAAGAAGGGGGGGAGAAATTCATAGAGGCAAATGAGAATAAAAACACAACTCACCAGAAACTTTAAGACACATCAAAGGCAATGCTAAGAGAAAAGCTTATAGCCATAAGTGCCTACATTGGAAAATAAAGAAATTTCAAATAAATAACAATACATTGCAAGCTATTACAAAAACAAGAATAAGCCAAACCTAAAAGTAGTCGATGGAGAGAAATAATTAAGATCAGGGCAAAATTAGTGAAATGGAGACTAAAAGAACAATACAAGTAATCAATGAAATAAACAGTTGGTTCTTTGGAAAGACAAACAAGACTGATAAACCTTTAGCAAAATAAACTAAAAGAAAGAGGGAGAAGACCCAAATTAAAAAGAAATAGAAGCCAGGTGCTAGTGGCTCATGCCTGTAATCCTAGCTACTCAGGAGGCAGATATCAGGAGGATTGTGGTTAGAAGCTAACCTGGCCAAGTAGTTCCACGAGACCCTATCTCGAAAAATCCTTCACAAAAATAGAGCTGGGCTGGTGGAGTGGCTCAAGGTGAAAGCCCTGAGTTGAAGCCCCAGTACTGCAAAAAAGAAAAACAAAAAGCCAAAAACCAAAAAAAACAAAACAAAATCTAATGTTATCTTGCTCCTGAAAAGTGAAAAGAATGAGAGATGGAAAAGGGGACATCACAACAAATAGCAAGGAAATCCAGAGGATTTTTAGGGAATACTTAGAAAACCTATATTCTTCTTATAGACTAGAAAATCCAGAAGAAATGGATAAATTTCTAGAAGCATATGGTCTACTAAAACTGAGTCAAGAGAATCTAAATCACTTAAACTAGAACAAGTAATGAAATTGAAGGAGTAATAAAGAGTCTCCCAACAAAGAAAAGCCCCAGGGCCAGATGGATTCAATGCTGATTCTACCAGCGCTTTAAAGAACTAACACCAATGATTCTCAAACTATTCCATAAAACACAAAAGGAAGGAATACTACAAACTCATTCTATAAAGTCAGTATCACCCTGATACCAAAACTGGATTAAAGACATGACAAAAAGAGGAAATTATACACCTGTTTCCCCAATGAGCATAGACATAAAACAAGACACTAGAACTTTCTCAAAAGAAGAAATTCAAATGGCCAGAAAACACATGAAAAAATGCTCACCATCTCTAGCAATAAAGGAAATGCAAATTAAAACCACACTAAGATTCCACCTCACCCCTGTTAGAATAGCCATCATCAGCAACACCACCAACAACAGGTGTTGGCGAGGATGCGGGGAAAAAGGAACCCTCTTACACTGTTGGTGGGAATGTAGACTAGTACAACCACTCTGGAAAAAAATTTGGAGGCTACTTAAAAAGCTGGACATCGATCTACCATTTGATCCAGCAATACCACTCTTGGGGATATACCCAAAAGACTGTTACTCCAGAGGCACCTGCACATCCATGTTTATTGCGGCACTATTCACAATAGCCAAGTTATGGAAACAGCCAAGATGCCCCACCACTGACGAATGGATTAAGAAAATGTGGTATCTATACACAATGGAATTTTATGCAGCCATGAAGAAGAACGAAATGTTATCATTCGCTGGTAAATGGATGGAATTGGAGAACATCATTCTGAGTGAGGTTAGCCTGGCTCAAAAAACCAAAAATCGTATGTTCTCCCTCATATGTGGACATTAGATCAAGGGCAAACACAACAAGGGGATTGGACTATGAGCACATGATAAAAGCGAGAGCACACAAGGGAGGGGTGAGGATAGGTAAGACACCTAAAAAACTAGCTAGCATTTGTTGCCCTTAACGCAGAGAAACTAAAGCAGATACCTTAAAGCAACTGAGGCCAATAGGAAAAGGGGACCAGGTACTAGAGAAAAGGTTATATTAAAAAGAATTAACCTAGAAGGTAACACCCACGCACAGGAAATCAATGTGAGTCAATGCCCTGTATAGCTATCTTTATCTCAACCAGCAAAACCCCTTGTTCCTTCCTATTATTGCTTATACTCTCTCTACAACAAAATTAGAGATAAGGGCAAAATAGTTTCTGCTGGGTATTGAGGGGGGGAGCGGGAGGGGGTGGAGTGGGTGGTAAGGGAGGGGGTGGGGGCAGGGGGGAGAAATAAACCAAGCCTTGTATGCACATATGAATAATAAAAGAAAAATGAAAAAAAAAAAAAACAAAAAAACAAGACACTCACAAACTGAACATGATCAAGATGGTTTCGTTCCTTAGAGAAATGAGGAATGAAAGGGAATGCACCTAAATATAAATGATAAACCTACAGCCAATATTGTCCTAAATGGGGAAAAACTAAAACCAAGTCTTCTAAAGTCAGGAATGAGACAAGGGGGTCCACTCTCTCCATTCTTACTTAATGTAGTGCTAGAATTCTTAGCCAGAGGATAAAGGCAAGAGAAAGAAATAAAAGGATACAGTCAAATTATACCTATTTGTAGTAGTAAGATCTATATTTACAGGACCCTAAAGACCACCAAAAAGTTATTAGATCTGATAAACACTTTCAGCTAAGTAGCAGGATAGAAATCAACAAAAAAAATCAGTAGCTTTGGGCTGGCAGAGTGGCTCAAGTGGTAGAACCCCTGCCTAGCCAGTGTGAGGCCCTGAGTTCAAATATCAGTACCAAAAAAAAAAAAAAGTAGCTTTTCTGTATACCAATAACAAACAGGCTAAGAAAGAAATTAAGAAAACAAACTCACTCACAAAAGCTTCAAAAATATTAAATACCTATGAATAAACCTAACTAACAAAGTGAAAGACCTCTACCATAAAAACTGTAAACAAAGACAGCTGAAGATGGAAAGATCTCCTGTGTTAATGAATTAGCATAATTAATTTTGTGAAAAAGGCTATACTACTGAAAGCAATCAATGCAATACCCTTTAAAATCCCAATATCATTCTTCAAAGAAATAGAAAAGTCAATCTTAAACTTCATTTGGAACCTGCTGAAACTTTTTTAAGAAGTGGGTAGGAGAAATGATGGGAAGTCATAAAGGGGGTGAATTTGATAGGGGTACACCGTATGAATATAAGGAAATATCACAATCTTTGTACAACTAAAATATGCCAACAAAAATGGAAAAAATAAAAGAATTATACCAACGGGAAAGAAATATATGAATTTATTCTGAAAAAATCTATTAATAGTTTACTTGATGTGAGGCATCCTGCTGGTGCTTTGAACTATGCCATTTTCAGTGCATAGCCTGATTTATCCACATTTTTGTTCAAAATCTTATGAAGCAATTTTATATAGTGTTAGTTAATTACAGGTATATATTAAATATCCACTATGTTCCCATATAGGGCTGGTTCTATGGATGCAATGGTTAGTCTTTTGTTCAGCCATTTCACATATCATCAGTGTAAGAACCACGTCAATGGAGAGTCATCGTTGCCAAACTTCTCATTAAAATTGTGCTTTTAAGTGGGAAAAAAAAGGAGAGAAAAAGCAAGCTTAGATTTGACTGACCTATATTACATTGTTTATAGGTTCTTAAAATCTAGATACTTATATGATTGTAAAAGAGCTAAAGTTTTGTTTCTTCTTCAATGTTATGACACCTTAAAATGTCAAAACTAAGTTAGTAAATAAATGTTTATATACTATATTTTAAAAAGATGTTCTTCATAATTCCAATCATAGCTGGTGAAGTTTTTCTAACTCTCATTCACAATTATTCAAGATTTTATGTTCTACTTACGTATTAATAAAATGTAACAAGTTTTTAAACTAAAAAAAAACAAGTAACATCCATATTTTAAAAGTAGACAGTTTCATAACAAAACTTTAACTTTTGTTATTAAGTTGATTTTATAGTACAGGAGTAGGAACCTGTTCTGTGATATAAGAACATAAATGGGGAAAGTAGGTCTCTACTTGCTCACAGGAGGAATCAATGCTTCATAGTAAACTGACTGATGCTACTACTTTTTATTTATTTATTTATTCATTCATATGTGCATACAATGTTTGGGTCATTTCTCCCCACTTCCGACAACCCCCTACTTTACCTCCCCAACCCCTCACTACCAGGCAGAAACTATTTTGCCCTTATCTCTAATTTTGTTGAAGAGAGAGTATAAGCAATAATAGGAAGGAACAAGCGTTTTTGCTAGTTGAGATAAGCATAGCTATACAGGGAGTTGACTCGCATTGATTTCCTGTGCATGTGTGTTCCCTTCTAAATTAATTCTTCTCGAACTAACCTTTTCTCTAGTTCCTGGTCCCCTTCTCCTATTGGCCTCTGTCACTTTAAAGTTTCTACATTAGTTTCTCTGCATTGAGGGCAACAAATGCTATCTAGCATTTTAGGTGTCTTACCTATCCTCATACTTCCTTTGTGTGCTCTTGCTTTATCATGTGCTCATAGTCCAATCCCCTTGTGTTTGCCCTTGATCTAATGTCCGCATATGAGGGAGAACATATGATTTTTGGTCTTTTGGGCCAGGCTAACCTCACTCAGAATTATGTTCTCCAGTTCCACCCATTTACTTGCGAATGGTAACATTTCATTCTTCTTCATGGCTGCATAAAATTCCATTGTGTATAGATACCACATTTTCTTAATCCATTCATCAGTAGTGGGGCATCTTGGCTGTTTCCATAACTTGGCTTTGTGAATAGTGCTGCAATAAACATGGGTGTGCAAGTGCCTCTGGAGTAACCTGTGTCACAGTCTTTTGGGTATATCCCCAGTATTAAGATTGCTGGATCATATGGCAGATCAATGTTTAGATTTTTAAGTAGCCTCCAAATCTTTTTCCAGAGTGGTTATACTAGTTTGCATTCCCACCAGCAGTGTGAAAGGGTTCCTTTTTCCCCCGCATCCTCGCCAACACCTGTTGTTAGTGGTGTTGCTAATGATGGCTATTCTAACAGGGGTGAGGTGGAATCTTAGTGTGGTTTTAATTTGCATTTCCTTTATTGCTAGAGATGGTGAGCATTTTTCCATTTGTTTTTTGGCCATTTGAATTTCTTCTTCTGAGAAAGTTCTGTTTAGTTCACTTGCCTGTTTATTGGTTCATTAATTTGGGGAGAATTTAGTTTTTTGAGTTCCCTATGCATTCTGGTTATCAGTCCTTTGTCTGATGTGTAGCTGGCAAATATTTTCTCCCACTCTGTGGGTGTTCTCTTCAGTTTAGAGACCATTTCTTTTGTTGAGCAGAAGCTTTTTAGTTTTATGAAGTCCCATTTATCTATGCTATCTCTTAGTTGCTGAGCTGATACTAATTTAGAATTAGTAATAATTCACAGACCATACCAAATGTTTTAAAAGTTTCAAGACATAGTGAATAAAGTAAATACGATTATAGTAAAACATTAAAACATATTTATAAATCCACTCTTTAAAGTATGTTAGAAACATTTTAATATAAATAGCTGATTTGTTAACTAAATGGCAATTATTAATTCAAGTAACATCTATACCAAGCAACATTATTATATTCTATAATCAAAATTAATTAAGTTGCTTGTCATTGAAAAGTTATTCTGTGATATACACTGCACTCTACTTCATACTAATTTTCCTATACAATTAACTCTAATGGCTGGTGGAGTGGCTCAAGTGCTAGAGCACCTGCCTAGCAAGCATGAGGCCCTGAGTTCAAACCCCAGTAATGCCAAAAAAACCAACCAAACAAAAAATTAACTCCATTTTTCACATCTTTCTTACATGTTGGTACATGAGCTAGAAAAAAGTAAGAGAATAAAACAGGAGAAAAAAAAAGGAGCAAGGAAGTAGAAATAAAAGGGCTGGGGACCTGGCTCAAGTGGTAGAGCGCCTACCTAGTAAACACAAGGCCCTTAATTCAAACCCTAGTACTGCAAAAGAAAGGAAAAGAAAAATTTTCAAAATCTTTGAAAAGGAGAGAGAGAGGCAAAGAAAAAATGAGAGAGACGGGAAAAAAGGAAACCTGAAAATAAGCATCAAAAACCAAACTGTAAGTTGTAATAATTATTTTGAATAGTGTTTAACAATTTTCAGAGAGTACTGGAAATGAATAACTACCTCTTCATCCAGAGATAGAAAGAGAGTAAAGATATCATGAATGTTCTAAACAGGAAGGAAAAAATTGTGCAGCTGGTTCAAATGTCTTAGTATTCATACTAACCTTGAACTGAACCTCTTCTAATCTCCTCCTGCTTAGAAAATGAACCCTTGCTGTCCATTCTCAGAGAGTCAAGTCAAGGAACAGTGGTAGTGGTGGTGGGATAAAGGATTCATTTAGAATACATGCATTCACTTTATCTTTCTGTTCTGTTTCCTTAACTCCTGATTTCTCTGTCTTCCTGGCATTGTCTTTGGTGTTGTTACTGTCCCTATACTGTGTGCAATTAAGTATTTTCTAGCTTGTAATAATAACAATGGTAATATTTAGAATGGAAGGGTGAGCTGAGATGGAAAGCAAGAAGTTAAAGAAAAGGAGAAAACAAATACACAGACAAGAGGGAGAAAGCAGAACAAGGTTTCAGACAAGAAAGTTTAAAGGTATAAACAGGGAGCGTTAGTGTACTAATTGACTGTAAGCTGGTCCATGTCTTCCCAAGTCAGCGACGGCAACTGGCGGCCCGGGGGCCCTCCTTGTTTCTCCGTTTCACGTGAAGTGGAGATTCTCTGTGCCGGCTGGAGGTGTGGAGGGGTCAAAGTTATGCCTCTTCTCAGTGATTATGCCTGCAAAGTGTGTCTCCGGTGTCTCTGCAAGATTTCAGTATAGGAGGCTCGCTTTCTGCTTCCTCCCTCTAGCCGCCATCTTGGAATGCCCCCTGATTTCTCAGTCTAGAGACCAGATGCTGTAATCTTCCTAGTCAACTGATGTACACTATCCACATGTCTGTCCCATGAAGGCAGGGATTGTTGTCTACCTCGTTGATGGATATACCACTATTATGTGACAAAGTAAGCACTCAATAAATATTCACTGAATGAATGAATGTATTCCTAATGAAAAACAACCACTTACTCAAGAAAAATGTATACATAAATACTCTACATACAATTTAAGGAGGTTCACAAAATCTTTAAGTCCACTGTTAGCCTCACACAGGTATCCTGAGGTTAAGAACTGCTGAACAAAAGGCTTTTCTAATAAAATAAAAGCAAGTTGGTACTGTTATTATGTAGAACCATTCAGAAATATATTACCAATAGCATAGATAAATGGGACCTCACAAAACTAAAAAGCTTCTGCTCATCAAAAAAAATGGTCTCTAAACTGAAGAGAATACCCACAGAGTGAGAAAAAATATTTGCCAGCTACACATCAGACAAAGGACTGATAACCAGAATATATAGGGAACTTAAAAAACTAAATTCTCCCAAAACTAATGAACCAATAAAGAAATGGGCAAGTGAACTAAACAGAACTTTCTCAAAAGAAGAAATTCAAATGGCAAAAAAACACATGAAAAAATGCTCACCATCTCTAGCAATAAAGGAAATGCAAATTAAAACCACACTAAGATTCCACCTCACCCCTGTTAGAATAGCCATCATTAGCAACACCACTAACAACAGGTGTTGGCGAGGATGCGGGGGAAAAAGGAACCCTTTCACACTGCTGGTGGGAATGCAAACTAGTATAACCACTCTGGAAAAAGATTTGGAGGCTACTTAAAAATCTAAACATTGATCTGCCATATGATCCAGCAATCCTAATACTGGGGATATACCCAAAAGACTGTGACACAGGTTACTCCAGAGGCACTTGCACACCCATGTTTATTGCAGCACTATTCACAACAGCCAAGTTATGGAAACAACCAAGATGCCTCACCACTGATGAATGGATTAAGAAAATGTGGTATCTATACACAATGGAATTTTATGCAGCCATGAAGAAGAACGAAATGTTATCATTCGCTGGTAAATGGATGGAATTGGAGAACATCATTCTGAGTGAGGTTAGCCTGGCCCAAAAGACCAAAAATCGTTATGTTCTCCCTCATATGCGGACATTAGATCAAGGGCAAACACAAGAAGGGGATTGGACTTTGAGCACATGATAAAAGCGAGAGCACATAAGGGAGGGGTGAGGATAGGTAAGACGCCTAAAAAAACAGCTAGCATTTGTTGCCCTTAACGCAGAGTAACTAAAGTAGATACCTTAAAAGCAACAGAGGCCAACAGGAATAGGGGACCAGGAACTAGAGAAAAGGTGAGATCAAAAAGAATTAACCTAGAAGGTAACACACACGCACAGGAAATTAATGTGAGTCAACTCCCTGTATAGCTATCCTTATCTCAACCAGCAAAAACCCTTGTTCCTTCCTATTATTGCTTATACTCTCTCTTCAACAAAATTAGAGATAAGGGCAAAATAGTTTCTGCTGGGTATTGAGGGGGTGGGGGGGGAGAGGAAGGGTGAGGAGTGAGTAGTTAGGGAGGGGGTGGGGGCAGAGGGGAGAAATGACCCAAGCCTTGTATGCACATATGAATAATAAAACAATTAAAAAAAAAAAAAAGCTATCCAGGGTTAAATAGCAAAACCCTGTCTCAGAAAACCAAAAAAGAAAAAGAAAAGTAAACTCTCCTAAACACTTCAGTAATTAACAGTTTTGCATTATGTAATCATGGTCAAGCAACATAGTGATAATAGTGAAAAAACTATCTTATAAATGAAACAATAATTATTTTGCCATGTAAGTCAGAGAAATCTTAGTTCTTCCTTGTACTTGATATATTATTATTTCCTATCACTTTTCACAGTAAAACAAATGTTTCAATGGGCTATTAGAAAATGGTGGATTCTGCACCAATCTACCCTACTAAAGCAAGTCAAGTGGGCACAAGAAAGGTTTAAAAATGGGGACCAGATTCTCTGATGTGATAAATGCACAGTGGAATGTTAAATCTACTCTCTTTAGTGTTTTTAAGACCATGAGATACATTTGATATATTGTACAAACTTTTGTAAATGTACCCCCACCCAACACAACAATAAAAAATAGACCATGAGAAAAAAAATAAATATATTGCCAATAAAATGCACAATTCTATGTTCTATGTCAAAATAGTCTTATTATGTAGTTAATATTGTTCTTAGATTATTTTCAGCATGTACTTCAAGGATATTTTAGTTTGTTCTACTACCTAGGAGAGAAATATTTCAAGCTCTTTCCTTCAGCCTTCATACTTGCTTCCTCTCCAAAGAATACCTTTTTTCCAGATAGCTCCACAATTTCTCCTCTTACATTATTCAGCCTCCACTCAAATGTCACTTTCTTAGAGACCTTCTCTGACCAAATCTGTCTAAAACAAACATGTGTGCACACACACACAATTTTGTCTCCTTAAGTAAATTCATTTTTATATGTATATTTTCTATATTCTTAACTAGAAAGCAAACCATTTGAGGGCATGGACTTTTGGGTTTACTCGTGGCAATATATCCCCACAATTAAGAAGTTTTTGACACTTAGTAGGCATCTATAATATGCTTATGTATGTACTTTATGACAGAATACTAAAAAAGTGACAAGCATTAAAAGAGGTGCCAGCACATGGAGGCCTACTAAAAAGAGTGTTTCACTAGTTTTAGTGTGGTACTAAGCTAAATTACTAAGTCATGGCAGGGAAAGGGGTAGTATGATGACAGTAAGAGCAAAATAACAGAAAGGAAGAAAGTTTGTTTTGGATATAACAAAGGTTTGTGTTATTTAGCAGAACCCAGACTTTCCTGTGCTTGCATATGAACTTTTTAATAAAAAAAAAAATCATACCCCAGGTGCTATCACAGCCAGGTGCCTCAGCTTAGCAGTTCTGCTTTTTTGAGGGACAGAGCCTAACTAGCGTTAATAAGGCTTTATGAAGCAGTACACTCCAAGAAATGTGTAGCTTCATTTTACTTTCTTACCTGAAATGTTGCCAGTATGAGTCAATTTCTCTATAGATTTCCTTTTGAAAGGTCCTTGAACACAAGAATGCCAATGTTTTTGTTGATTGGTTGGGGTGTTTTTGTTTTTTGGTGGTACTGGGGTTTGATCTCAAGGCTGTGCACTTGCTAGGTAGAGGCTGTACCACTTGAGCCACACCCCCACCCTTTTTGCTCTGGCTATTTTGGAGATAGGATTTCGCTTTTTGCCCAGGCCAGCTTGGACCCTGATCCTTCTATTTTCCACTTTACAGCATAGCTGGAATGATGGGTGTGTACCTCCATGCCAAGCTTTTTTTTCCACTGAGAAGGTGTCTTCCAAACTTTTTTTTGCCAGGACTGGCCTAGAACTGAGATACTTCCAATCTCAGCCTCTTAAGCAGCTAGGATGACAGAAATGAACACAGTAACCAGTTATTGGTTGAGATGGGGTCTTGCAAACTTTTTGTGCCAGTTAGCTTCAAATTACAATCTTCTCAATCTTAACCTCCAAGTAGCTAGGATTACAGGCTAAGATTTCAGGGTTTATTTTTTAGAAAACATTACATTGAAAAGTCATTTTTAAAAGCTTCGCTTGTGAATTAATGTACACTCGGGGAGAACTTCTTTGAAATGGAAAGTTAAACTGAAAAGGTTGATTGCAAGTATAACAGTCCTTCACTAAACTCTTTCTTGAAGGCCAAACCTTTTTTATCAAGTGTGGAAAATTCTACCAGCTTGCTGTGCTGACAGAAAAGACCTTATAAAAAATGATCTGAAACTAAGTAGATTTCATAGTACACATACCTTTCAAAGATCCATCTGCATTAGCAAAACAATTTTGTTTTTAATTCTCAATTTTTATCTAACACTTAATCTCAAAGGTTTTTCCATTAGAATTGATTTGAAAATTAAAATCTAAACTCCACGAAAAATACATTAAGTACTTCTATATACAGGAGATTCTGCTCAACTGGATTCAAAAATAAAAGTTAGCTTCTTGCAACTTCAAAATATTTATACAGAGATATGGGTCTGATTTTGTATGTGCTTGAGTATCAGTACTAGGAAGTCAGAGCCATATAATTCATAATGGTATTATTAAACATTACAATAAGTTAAATATACTAAATCAGCACATTTCACATTTTCCCTTAGTTTAAATTCTATGCCTTCTTGTTGATAAATGCTTTTCACCACAAACCCTAATGTACCATGTAGCCCTAGTCAGTTTTTTCCAACTGAAAAGTTCTATTCCTTGACCTCTACCACTCTCAGCAAATAAAGTCGCAACTACAATGCTATCACAATTATTTATTTCTGAATTATGTGAAGTAGTCTCCCTTAACAAAAGTGAAAGGAGAAAGAGAAAGCAGGCAGGAGAGAGAGGGGGAGGGAGGAGAGAGAAAGAGAAAATATTTTAGTTTTTTCACAAATATAAAGCACTATGTGTTCCTTTGTGAAATGGAATAGTCAGTATTAATAGAAAATTAGAAAGAACTTTTACCTTATAATGAAGGGCAAGTCAAGAAAACCAAGCAACAATGTAAGTGGCCTTTAATTATGGTTTGAAGTGCTCTAGAAGAGCAGGCCAAAGGAATCTACTAGTGAGAAAAAAGAAAGCGTATTCTGAAAGCCTCACAGCTGACATAAAATGGATTTGTGGTATTTTATAACATAAATACTAACAGTCATCGTGTGAAAACTACTGCAAAGTCTTTATTCTGACAGGTTTATGCTTCAATATTTGGACAGTTTGATTTTCTTATATAACTTCAAAATGTACAACCAGCTAAGCATTTCTATAACGAACAGTGGACACGATTCTTAATTCTGACTCTCATCTTGTTAAATTCCAACAATTACTATTTCACTTACGGTATTAATTACTCCACAGGTATTATTTGAAAAGTTTATGGGAATGTGATCACATTTCTATAAAGTAAGACATTTTTCTATTGATTAATAAATTAAATCGAAATGTCTTTTAATAATTTCTAACTGATCTTTAACGGGCATCTTTTGTTTCTTCATACACATGCACACTCATGCATGTAACAATTATTTATTGAGTGACTACTATTTGCTAAGCACTCTTCTAGAAGGTGGGATACAGCAGTAAATAAAATTAACAAAAAATTGCCTCTTATTTTCTTATTTCTTTAGTTTTCTTGGTTCCTCCTAAACTATAGTAAAATCTTAATTGTTACTTCTTTTAATCAAAAGTTTAGCTGAGCACAAAGCCACCCTGCTAAATATTACATAACACAGGCCTTTAGCTAAACCATGTGATTAAGCCCTGGACTATAGATGGGGACAAAAGTGGAAAGGGCAGTGACTAATATGCCTGAAATAAAGCAGCTTACTCTCTACTATTCTTCTCATCTCCTTCGTTCAGGCTTTTAAGTCAGAGTGGTAGACAATAGCGTTAAATACCAGATTAGGAGAGTCTTGGAGGAGATGGAAAAAAAAAAAAGGAAAGGAAACTTGGTCCTTACATAATCCCACGGACTTACCTACCAGTTCAACTGTGGGAGAAAACTAACTTTCTATCATGGTTAAGCCACCAATACTTGGCTCATTTAAAAATAGCTGAGTCAATCAATCAGTCTATCTATCTATATGATAGTTTACCCTTCATCATTTATATTATTTTAAAGTATGCATGATGACTCAATTTGTTTGGTTCATATTTTCCTTCTTTCTTTTTTTGGCAGTACTGGGGTTTGAACTCAGGGCCTCATGCTTGCTAGGCAGGTATTCTATCATTTGAGCCACTCCTCCAACCCTTTTTGCTTTAGGTTACCTTTCATAAGGGTCTCATGCATTTACCCAGGCCAGACTTATATCACAATATTCGTATTCTGCCTTCTGCAGAAGTGGATTGCTGGCATGTGCCTGGCTTGTTCTTTGTGACAGGTTCTCACTAACTTTTTACCTAGGCTGGTCTTGAACTGCAATTCTCCCAATCTCTACCTCCTGAGTAGCTAGTTTTACAGATGTAAGTCACTGCATCCCTTCTTTCCTGTTCAGAGAAGATAGTTTAAGAAGTCATTACATGAAGTTTTTTTTTTAAAGTATATAAGATGCAGTCAAAATCCCTGATACACCATGGGTCAGAACAATCAGTCCCAAATACTGGGTAGAAAAGGCTTTATTGTTAGTACTTAGTAGATGTCAAGCAATATCAGTATTTGTGAACACTGAATATTATAAGCAATCAACCTTCAATGATCATGGCTCTCACTGAGTTCATTTATCGGACACTGATAAATAGCAGAGGATGGTTGAGGTTAAGTCAAACAAGGTTATGTATATAATCCCAACACTCAGGAGGCTAAGGCAGGAGGATTGTAAACTTAGGACAAGCCTAGGCTACACTGTGAGACACTGTCTCCAAAAAAACAAAACAAAAAAACAAATGAAAAAGGAGAAACAAGAATAGAAAAGGAAAGAAGGAAGGGATGGAGGAAGGGAAAGAAGGAAAAAAGAAAGATGTGGAGCTCTCTGCATCTTTGAAGATAGTCATGCTTTATTTTCATCTAGCAGAAAGAATACAGAACAGTATTGTGTGTCATAATATCTTATACATAAATTAATTTTGAAAGGGTATTTTTGTTTTATGCCTTAACATTTATAGAAGGCAAAAAACTATTACGGATGTCCCTCAAGAAAAGAATAGCAGGGAAAGGGGCCTTAGTGGTTTTTTTGCATAAATTTTTGTGAACTGTTTACATTTAATCACATGCATATATTAATTTGAAAATTTTTAAATGTCAAGAGAGTTATGTGGGTAACAGAACTATAACTGTTACATTATTTTTATGTTATAAAATCAGATAAAATCCTTTTAAAGTTAACTGTTATCTGGAATTAAACAGATTACAAATACTGGCCAGATACAAATGTGTCCCACCCAATTTTCTGAGACTCTACCTTAGTTTCATTTCTATTTCATGGAAAGAGCCATTTGGAAAGAACCATTGGGCAGCTGAAGAAATATACTTTTCTCCCCTGTAGTCTTTTTATTTTTAGATTTACGCTTTAAGACTTTTCCCTTAAATCTGATCACTTAGCAACTTACTTTTATTTCCAATCAATTACACTCCATGCCAAGAAAGTAAATAAATGGTGACTACCTGCTAGCAATATAACTGATTAAAAACAAAACATTCCAATAACTTGTTCTGTCTTCATGATAGTCAGCATATCATTTGAATGACATTTTCACTGACACAAGTATATTTGATTTGGCAGTTAACAGACATAACCAATTTCATGAATATGGAAGATTTAGGTATAAATGGCAGGAAAGATTAAGAATGAAACTAATTTATATCCAAGTACTGCTGACACATGATAGACTTGGGTTGGCTTTAAAGCATTCATATAGTTGTGATATACAAAGGCATTAGTGGTTGAGTTCTGTTTTAATGCCCAAATACTAATCTTTAAGCTAATAATTAAGATCATGCAACTGACTGTATTTATCACTTTAATAAAGAAAAACCAGTTTAAATGCTCCAGATCAATTTCACATTACAATAGTAGAACCAGATCTTGAAGCAATTTGGCATGGCAGACCATTTGCAGATTCATAACCAGTGACACTGAGATGACTTGGCTAGTATGAGACAGTCTCTCCTATACAGGTAAATAGAAACACAAATCCAATCTCTTTGGCTTACCCTCCAAGACATCTTTCAAGATTGGGGTTCTGCAAACCTTTTCTATAAGAAGCCAGACAGTAAACACTTCAGGCCATGCAGGCCACATCCAATCTTTGTAATGTATGCTTCATTTTGTTTTTTACAACCATTTAAAACTGTAAAGGCCAAATTTGGTCATGGCTGAGACCTGATTTTTGTACAGTTCTGTGAAAAAATTTAATGCTATTATCTGATAACTATAACATGTATTAACCATTTTATATCAGATACAATGGCAATTAGTTTAACACTTTTGCTATGCTACACATTTTAATAACTTTTCTAAGACACAGTTTGTATATTAAATGATTTTCTAATGTAGAAGTAAGTTTTTGTTAGCTTATCAAATTGTGCAAAGCATCACCACAAATCAGTTTTAAACATCTTCATTGCCTCAATAAGATTCCCTATTCACATTTACTGTTAATCCATGTTTCCTCCCACCCCCAACCTAGGCAACCACCAGTCTTTTTTTCTTGTTTTCCTTTCTCTGGACATTTCCTACAAATGGCACCACCTATATGGTTTCTGAATGTGGCTTCTTTCCCTGAGCATAACATTTCTGAAGTTCACCCATACTGTAGCTTATATACATAGCTTGTTTTTACTTGGTTATGCTGTACACTCTTAACGTGTGCAATTTACTAAGTTTTGACTTATGCATACACTCACAAAGCCACCACCAGTCAGCATAATCACTTCCAAAATTCACTATGCTCCTTTGTAATTCCTGCTTCTTTCCCCTTTCCATTTACCTTTGTCCACAAGGCAACCACTGGTCTACCTTCAGTCACTATGCATTAGTTCACATTTGCCAGAATTTTATACAAATATAATCATACAGTATGTAGTCCTTTTCTTCTCACTGCTTTCAGTCAACAGAATTATTTTAAATTCATCCATACTGTAGTATATATCAAGTTTATTCCCTATTGATAATAAAGAATATTTTTGTTTATATTTTCAGTTGTGAATGTTCTAGCATGAGGCTATTACAAACAAATCTGATATGAACACCTGTTTGTAAGTCTTTGTTTGGGTGTATGTTTTCATTTCCCCTGGGGAAGTATCTAAAAGTGGAATGGGAGGGTTGTATAGTAGTTGGATGTTCAACGTCTTTAGAAACTGCCAAATTACTTGCCAAAGACGTGGCATTATTTAACAAGTAGTGTATGAGTGGCCAGTTCCTCCACATCCTCATCAACACTTAGTGTGGTCAATCTTTTTAATTTTATTCATTCCAATAGGTGGGTGGTCATAGCTCATTGTGCTTTTAATTCACATTTCCCTAAGACTAAAGATAATGAGCATCTTTCTATGTTTCTGTTATATCTCCTTAGCTAAGTATATTAAAATCTTTTGTCAGTTTTTAAAAACTGGGTAGGTTTACTGAGCTTGAATAGTTTTTTATACATTTAAGATTTATCAGATATATAATGTGCAAATTTTTTATACAAATCTCTGATTCATCTTTTTCTTCTCTAATCCTGGTTTGTTGATGTTGTTGTGCTGGGTGGGGATACACTGTGGCATTTACAAAAGTTCTTACAATGTATCAAACATATAATACTTGAATTCACCCCTTCCACCCCTCTCCCTTATCCCTTCCTCCCCTCTATTCCTAGAAGTTTCAACAGGTATCATTTTTGCATTTACATACATGTGTATACATTTTTTGCACAGTAGTCACTCTCTTAACCCCTTTCCCCATCCCCTACCCCCTCCCACAGGTACCAACCCCCTGCCATGAGCAGGACCTATTCCACCCTCCTGTTCTCCAATTTTGCATTAAAAAAAAAAAGAAAAAAATAACATTTTTGCTTGTTTGAGATAAAGGTAACTACACAGGGAATTTCTTTGTGACATTCCATGCATATATGTATTATAACTCCAATTAGTTCAGCTCCTCTATTTTTCTTCATTCTTCCTTAGTCCTGTTTTTTAAAAGAGCAGAAGATTTTCATTTTAAAAAAGGGCAATTTATTAAGTTCTTCTATGGATCATACATTTGGTGTCATGTCTAAGAAATCATTGCATAGCCCAACTTTTTCTTCTAGAAGTATTATCATTTTATGCTTTCCATTTAGGATTTTGATACATTTTGAGCTAATTATTATACACGGTTTGAAATAAGGGTCAAAGTTCATTTTATTGCATATAGATATCCAATTGCTATAGTACCTTTTCTTGAAAATATGATGGTTTAATCTACTAAAAATGCCTTTGTTGAAAATAAGTTGTCCATATGCTTTTGTCCTCTTTAAAATTCTCTATTCTATTTCACTAATTGTTTTGTCTCTTGACATCAATGCCACATTATTACTATAGTTTTACAAATCTTAAAATCAGGTGATCTCCAATGCTGTTATTTTTCAAAGTTGTTCTGGCTAGCTCTATCTATCTATTTATTTTTTTGGTACTGGGACTTGAACCCAGGGCATGCTAGGCAAGAACTCTATCACTTTTGCCATACCCCCTAATTTTTGTGCGACTGGGGTTTGAACACAAGTTTTGTGCTTGCAAAGTAGGCACTCTACTGCTTGAATCATACCTTCAGTCCACTTTGCTCTGGTTATTTTGGAGATGGGGTCCTTAGAACTATTTGCTCAGGCTAGCCTCAAACTGCAGTCAGTCTCCCAAGTAGCTAGGATTACAGGTATGAGTCACTGGTACCCAGACTGCCCTTTTGTTTGTATTTTGCTTTTCAGGTAGGGTCTTTGTTCAGGCTGGCCTTAAAATTCTTCCTGCCTACGTCTCCTGACTAGCTGGGATTACAGTTGTGCCCCACCACACTCAGCTTTTTTTGGCTATGTGTTTCCATATGAATTTTAGAATTAGCTAGACAATTTCTACACACACACACAAGCAAAAATACATCTGACTGGTCTGGGGTATAGCTCAGTGGTAGACCACTTGCCTGGTATGTCCAAGTCCCTGAGTTCATCCCCCAGCACCACCAAAAACAAAATGAAAACAAAAATACATCTGACTGAGACTTTAAGGATGCAATGAATCTAGATTAACTTGGGAATAGCTGGCATTTTAACATGTGTGATCAGTGTACTGATCAATGAAGAAAGTACATCTCATCACTTGTTTAGACCTTTAATTTCTTTCAACTATGTTCTGAACTTTGCAGTGTATGGGTCTTTCACCTCTTTAGTCAGATTTATCCCTAGGTAGTTCATTTTTTTTTTATGCTATTATAAGTGGAATTCATTAGTTTTTAATTTCAATTTCTAATTGCTCATTGTTGTTATAAAGAAATACAACTGACTTTTACTCATGGGGTTTGTATCTTCAAATGTACTTAACTCACTTCTTTGTTTGACTAGCTAGATCGTATAATCTGTGAATAATGACAGTTCCACTTCTTTCTGTTACAGGTGTCTTTTTACCTCTGCTTTTTGTCTGATCCCACTGCCTACAATCCCCAAATCAATGATGAACAGAAGCAGTAAGAATATGTATCTGAGTCTTCTTCCTGATCTTGGGAGGAAAACAGCATTTAATCTTTCACCACCAAGTATGTTGTTAGCTGTTGGTTCTTCTTAGATATCCTTTGTTGGGTTAAGGACACTGACTTTTTTCAGGGCATGGGGGTAACACTGAACTTAGGGTCTTATGCATGATAAACATGTCCTTTATCATATCCCAGCCCCAAGGACACTGACTTCTTATCCCTAGTTTGCTGAGACTTTAATCAGCATTTTAATTATGTCAAATGCTTTCTCTGTATCCACTGAGATGATCATATAGTTTTCGATTTTTGGTTTGATAATATGCTAAAATATAATGTTCAGTATGAAACTAACCTTGCATTCCTTGGTCAAACCCTATTCGGTCACTGCTATGGGTTGAATATGGTCTGTCCCTCCAAAACTGAGTCTAAAACTCATGCTGAAATTTGACTGACACTGAGACAGTGGTGGGAGGCAAGGCCTGTAAGAGGTAATTAGATTGTTAAGAGGGATCAATTCGTTTCTCAAGTGAGCGGATGTGTTCTCCAGAGAGCGAGCTGTTATAACGCATGGCAGTCCCTCACATCCTGCCTCTTTGGCACATGTCTGCTAGCATATACTAGCCATGTTACGATGTAGCATGAGTCCCTCACCACATGACAAGCACCATGCTCTTGGACTTCCCAGCCACTAAAACCCTGAGCCAACATAAACCTCTGTTCTTTATAAATCACCCAGTTCAGATACTGTTATAGCAAGAGAAAACAGACTAAGGTTGTCAAGGTATATTATCTTTTTTTATATCGAATTCTATTTGTTAAAACTTTGTTTTAAATTTTTTACACTTATGTTCACAAATGATATTGCACTATAGTTTTCTTCATCTGGTTTTGGTGTCGGATACTGCTCACTGTTTTAGGTAGTAAGGCAAATCAGGTCTGTTGCGCCACCACACCCTTAAGTAGTCTACTACATAGTTATTACATTATTATCTCATTTACTCCATTCTAGCTAGGTAGTATTTATCATTACCATCATTTTACACATGAGAGAAGTGGAAAACAGGAAAACAAAGGCTCAGAATGCAAGATGGCAAAGTTCTTTCTAAGTTGAAAGCAGTATTTGAACCACAATGTGAATCTGAAATCCACTTCATTAATTAGCACTGTAGTCTAATACTTAAATAGCATTCAAGAAGATCCTCCTTAAACACAGAAATTAACTTCTTTTTCACTGAGAGAAAACACTTTGTCTCCAAAAGTTTCACATAGTCTGATCTAGAGCCCAAGTCTTAATCATGATAGTTTTGTTGAAAAAAGTGAGTAAGACTCCATGGTTTCTTATACGTCAGGATCTATATAAACTATTAACTACTAAATATATTGAAAATAAGAAAAGGCAGACTTAATCCAGGTAGTAATTAAAAGTCTTAAAAAGATATCCTATAGTTGCAAAAGACCAACCAAAACAGTAACAACATAAACACTACCATTTTTAAATGGTACAATTTTATCTAATTCTCAGAAACACGTCATGAAAGAGGTTCATGATACACATACTGTACATGAGTAAATCTGAGATACAACATTCTTAAGAACCTTGCTTCAAGTCTGCCATCCCTTAAATAGTAGGACAGGTATTAAAACATAAGTCTCTATAGCTCCCCAACAGTTCCTTAAAATTTATAGTTGATTTTGTTTGTTTTTTAGATTATTATATTGTCAACCCTAAGAAACAAGAAACTTCTAAGGGCCTTTGGTAATAAAGAAATTTCAACCTCAGACGTTCAGAGAGCTCAAGCCAAGTACACTGGGCTGAGCTTGGACAGTAATGTGGCAATTAAGAGTTTCTCAATCTCTGACTGCATTAAACCTGCTTTTCTTCCTTCCTAAGGCAAGTTTTCTTACCATTAAACTAGCTATGTGCTTTTTCTATAGCTCTACTACGTGCCTTCTCTTTATCTATATCTCTGCTGACCTACAATGGACATAGCTCAATTAGCTTGGACTACTAGCTGTCAGGTACAATGCAGAATTCCCCTTAACAGTAAAACAGGAGGAGGAAGAAAAATAGCTATTCAAATAGTTCCAACATAAGGCAAGATGGTATAGACTGAAGATCCTGTATGCCTGAAGAAATTGCTAGGATTCAAATTCCTCCCTATTTTGCTTCATTTTAGCTGAGATCTTAGAAAAGTTTGTAAGCTCTCTGGACTTCCGTGCTTTCATCTACAAAATGGGGATGGATGGTAACTTTACTTTTCATATGTTGAAGAATATGACAGAACATACTATTTAGAATAGTACCTGACACTCGAGAGGCACTATTTAATTTTTACTATTTAAACTAGGTCGTAACTATTATTTCTATAGTTATGAACAGAGGAAAAATTACCTATGTTAAATAGACACTTGAAAGATTCTATATTACAAAGTACATGTTTCAAATAAATGTTAATGTTTCTAATGTCTATTCATTTTAAAACAGTTCTGTAATTCTGATGTATCTCTATTAGTGTCCTGATGATGGCACTGGAAACATATTCAGCATCTTCTAGAAATAGATGTTTTCGAAACACAAACAGAAATAATCAGACGTAAGTCATTGAAATAAAGCAAATTAATTCCATTAGATAGTATCAAATGTCAACTGCATGTTCAGCATTATGTAATGTTCTATAACAGATTAAATAACATCTACGCCTACTACTCTTAATCTTAAAACAGCACATAGCAAAATATACATATGTTAGAATAAATAAGAAAGACAAAAAATATGCGTAAATGTCAGTGAGTAGTATGTAACTCTGGAAGGAAGAAATTTTCAAGTATCACAAACAGTGATGAGATAGCTAAAAGAATAAAAGAAAATTGTCAGTGTATGTTTGTCAACACTACTAATTCCAGTTTCAAAAGCAAGTTCAAATGACTGGTATATTATAATATTAAGGAATAATTTGAACAAAAAAAGAAAAGATTAATCATTTCCAGTGTACTTACTGTTGCTATTTTGGTGCTCAGAAAGTTCTCCCTTTCTTCATCTACCATAATTTCATGTCCAGTTTTAAATAATTCAAGCATTTTGGGGATGTCACGGCCAATAGAATCTGTTTGGAAAAAAGAAAAACCCCAAATTATCACTGCATTTAGACAAGTAGCAAAAATTACTAAATGAGATAAACATGCAGCCTGTGTGACAATATAATAAGTGGCAGTCAGACCCTGTGTGCCCCCATGGTCCCCATTTCTGGGATTCATGCTCTTGTGCGATCTCCTACCAGGTATGAATGTGGCCTGCAACTTGCTTCTAACCGAGAGGTAGAATGATGAGTACAAGATTCTATTAGTAAACGCCTTTATGTTGTATGCATAGAAAATGTGAATTATCTGAAGAGTAAGAAATACAATGGGAATGTGCCAGTAAAGAGACAGCACACACAAGGTCCCCAGCTAGTCATCCCTCTGTGGGTTAATGTGGGGGTTTTGTTTCATCCACAGCATAGAAACCCTTAGCACACAGCAGTGGTTGTTCAGTGCGCCCCAGGAGCACTCCAGCTGTGAATGAAGCAATCAGCTCCCAAAAGCTTATAGTCTAATTGGAGATAAGGGATGTAGAGTATTTTACTGTAAAATACTGTTTCAGTATCTCATTCTGATGTAACTGAGTACAAAACAGTATGACATAGTATAATAACAAACAATACAATGCTAATAGTATACAAAAAAAGATACCTGATTAAATTATGCATATATCTATGTAACTTCTTTACTTAGACTTTGGTTTGTCTGTTTGTGGTATTGGGCTTTGAACTCAGGGCTTTGCAATTGCGAGGCAGCTACTCTACCACTTGAGCTATACCCCTAGCCCTTTTTGCTTTATTTCTCAGATAGAGTCAAGCATTTTTTGCCCAGGCTGGCCTGGACCACAATCCTTTTATGTGATTACAAGTGGAATTCATAAGTTTTTAATTTCAATTTCTAATTGCTCATTGTTGTTATAAAGAAATACAACTGACTTTTACTCATGGGGTTTGTATCTTCAAATGTACTTAACTCACTCTTTGTTTGACTAGCTAGATCGTATAATCTGTGAATAATGACAGTTCCACTTCCTTCTGCTCTAGGTGCCTTTTTACCTCTGCTTTTTTGTCTGACCACAATCTTCCCACTCACCTCTCCTGCATGGTTGAGATTACCAGTATACCACACTCTCACTTTGTGCTGAGGCTGACCTCAACCATGATTTGCACCTGAGTAGCTGGGATTACAGGTATGAACCACAACACCTGGCCTGTTTTGGTTTTCTTTTTTTTTTTTTTGAAACATGGTCTCACACGTAGCCCAAGCTGGCTTAGAATTTGTGATCCTTCTGACTCTGCCTCCCAAGTGCTGAGTTTACTGGCATGTGCTACCACACCTAGTCCTTAGATGTATTTTCTAAAGTTGTATTTTCATAGAAACAATGTCTTGTACTTAGAGCTCAAGAATTATTTGGTAATACCTGAATATACCCAAAACACTGCCTTCTTTCCTGTCACTGTAGTTGAACGCTCTCTGCTTCTACCAAAGGCCTCACTTCCTTTGTGCACTGAATCCCACTTCTATTCACCTATAAAGGGACACTGCTTCTTCCCTCTCTCTTCTACACTGCCAATTTTCCCTACTTTCCAAGATAATTACATTAGCTTACAAACTTACTATAAAATTTCTTGTCTCAAAAATAAAACAAACAAGTCTCCTGTGACTTCACATTTCCTTACAGTTACCATCTAACACTCCACAAGTGCACTCGTTTCCAAAAAAAAAACTTGTCTATCCTTTCTGTCTCTACTTCTTTTCCTGCCATTTTCTCTGACACCTACTTTAATCAAGTTGTCATTCCCACTACTCCACTGGAAATAATCTTGTCAAGGTTGCTATTGACCTTCACAGTAGTCCTTCCTCAGTGTTTATGACTTCATCAGCAGACTTAGACTACACCTCTCTTCTTCCTGTAATTATCTTCATGTGTTCCCTGAAACATACCCTCACTGGCTGTCCCATTCCATTCTTATTTACTAAGCCACCTTTATTTAGCTGACTTCCAAAGTTTTTACTACCCCAGGGTTGTCATCTGCCCTCTCTTATTGTATCTGTATGATGCACCTCCCTGAGTGATCTCATCCAGACACATGGCTTTAAATACCATTTAGTTATTCATAATTACCAAACTCACATCTCAGTCACAACCTCTCTCATGATTTCCAGCCACCTACTTGGTATCTCCACCTAGATGCTTAGGTAATTAGTATGATATAAATGTGACAAACATTTACCAGAAGAATGAACAAATAAATGAGTTCAAAATTTTAAGTCCAATATAGGAATAATGTACAGTAACGAAGAAAGAGTGCTTGCTTTCACAGATTACACACTGAAACTAGAATGATACAAAAAAGATTGGTATGACCCCTGCTCAAGGATGACATGGAAGTTTGTGAAGCATTCCATATTTTTAAGTAATACTTTTCATTGGTATTGTAAATTATAAATTCTATTTCTTTACTTGAGATGGAGCTATTGAGATTTTTCTATTTCTTCCAGTTACTTTTTGTAACTGGATCTTTCAGAGAATTTACCCATTTTCTACAAGTTGTCATATTTGTTAAAATAAAATTGTTCATAATATTGCCTTATTATTTTTAATGTCTATGGGGTATGTATTAATGTTTCCCCTTTAAGTAAGTCTGTATATTCCCTCTTAAAAAAAAAAAGTCCAGTTCAAGTTCTGTCAACTTTATCAACCTATTCAAAGAACTAATTTTGCTGTCATTAATTTTCTGTTGATTGTCCTTTTTCTACTTCAGTAGCTTCCACTCTGATCTTTATTATTTTCTTCCTTTCAATAATTCAATTTATTTTGCTTTTCTTTCTTCTGTCCCCAAGTTCTTAAGATAAAAGCAGAGGACAATGATTTTAAACTATTCTTCTTTTCTATGAGGGCATGAACCAATTTCCATATATAAATGGAAACGTCACAAGGAAACTCCCTGTAGAGCTATCTTAGACAAACAAAAACGCCTTTTTTCAAAAATGGAAAGCAGGAAGGTAAAACAATTCCTGCCTGGGGGTTGGTACCTGTGGGAGGGTGGAGGAAATAAGGAAAGGATGAAAAAGGCTGGAAGTGGTAGAAATATTATGTTCTCATGAATGAAATGGAAAAATGAGACATGTTGAAACTATTCCAGAATGGGAGGAGGAAAATAAAAGGGAATGATGGAGAGGGTAAATTGAACTAAGATAACTTGTAAGAACTTTTGTACACCCAGCACAACCATAATATAATAAAAAAAAGAAAAAGAAATAAATGCCCCTCTATGAACTACTTCAACTTTATCCTGTAAGCTTTGATATATTGTGCTTTCATTGTTACTCAATTTAAGACATTCTCTAATTCTTGTTTGAGTTATTTAGTAGTGGTTGCTTAATTTTAATGTATTTAGAGCTTTCTCATGGTCACAAATTTTTAATTTAACTCAGCTGTGATTAGAAAACATACTGTGTATGACTTCAATTCTTTTAAGTCAATAAATAATAAGGCTTAATAAAGACTTGCCTTATAGCTCTGCAAATGGTCTATCCTGGAAATGTTCATCACCAACCATTTGCTGTTGTTGACTGATGTGTTCTGTAGATATCAACTGGGTTAAGTTGGCTGACAGTGCTGTTTAAATCTTTTATATCCTTATTGGTTTTCTATGTGCTCTATCATTACTGAGAAGAATATTAAAACTGTACTTCATTAGTCTATTTCTCTTTTCAATCATCTGATTTTTGTTTCACGTATTTTGGGGCTCTGTTTTTAAATAAGAGTGCTCTATTATTTTTATACAATATTCATCTTTTCCTCCAGTAATGGTTTTCATCTTTAATGGTCCATTTTGTTTAGCATTAATATAGCCAAGCTAATTCCCTAATATTTACTGCTTTCATGGTTTATCTTTACCTATCATTCTACTTTCAGTCTATTTGTGTGTTTAAATATAGTGTGTCTCCTATCTAGCTTATAGTTGGGTTGCTTTTTCCTCATCTCATAATCTCTACCTTTTGGTTGCAGTGTGTAGTTCATTTCCAATTGACATTAACTACTGACATGGCTTGATTAAGATCTTTATTTTGGTATTTCTTTTCTATTTGTCTCATCTTATGTGTTCCTCCTTTACAGCCATCTTTTGTTTTAAACAAAAGAATTTTATTGTACTGTTTTTCTTCCTCTATTTAGTTTTAAGTTATTTTTTGTGTGTTTTTTACTTGCTCTAGAGGTCACAATGTGTCCGTTTATTTATCATAACCCACTTCATGCTAATACACAATAAATTTAGCTGGTGCTGATCTATCCTGTCCTCCCCTCTTCACTTCATGAGATGATTGTCATGACCAAACCTACTTCACCTCCTATATATTTATCTTGAAAATAATACCCACTGGGCTACTCAAGACCAAAATTAGGAAATCATCCTAGATTCCTTTTTCAACCCCATATCTAATTAATAACTCCTGCTAATTCTACCACCTCAATATTGCACAAAAATCTTCCTCTTCTGTCTTCATTGCCATTGCCAGATTCTTTCTTCGTCTTTTATCTAGACTACTGCCATAGCCTCCTCACTGGTCTCTGTTCAATTTCACTACCCTCATAATGGTCACCCTACCACTTATACTTACCCCAGAATACATATTCTAATAAGAAAATCTTATTTCACTCTTCTGAGCAATGGTTTTCAATGGCTCTCATCTACCTAGAAGATAAAACCTAATCTTCATGGAATGGCACACAGAGCTCTCCATGACCCTGCCACTGCCCATCACTGTCTAACCCCATTAACCACCACTATCTGGTAACACTTTATGTACCCAGTGATAGACATCTACTAATACTTTCCTGAACACAGTTGGCTTTCTCTTAACCTTTTTACATTAAGAAAAAATTTCTTTTGCCTGGAATTCAGTCCTACGCATGTTAGGAAAGTAAAATAGATATTCACACTTAGCCTTTTAACTACCATCTTCTTCATACAATGTGATTCTAAAAGTAGTTTCTCATTCCTTTAAGTACTTTGTACACTGGCTACTAATTTTTTCAGATTTTAGTGCAGCAGTTTGTTTTCATATCTTCTCTCTCAACATGTATCTTCTTAAAAATTGGAAGCATCTTTTCATCTTTCAATCTCAGTACTATGTACGGTACCCGGCACATGATAGGTATTCAATAATTATCCACTTATTCAAGTGAGTTGTGACAACAGAAATGATGTAAGAAGACATGAGAGCAAATTCTCCTAATGTAATTGTGAAGAATGAACAGCTAGGAATTGCAGGCAGTTAATAACAGTAACAGTGACCCACACGTAGTATGCACTTTTTATATACCCAGTTTGTGCTCACTTTTGCATACATTATCATAAAACCACTATGGGGTAGATGTTATCATGGAGCCCATCTTGTAGACGAACAAATAGAGGCACAAAATGTTAAAAGTTTGCTTAAGATCACAGTAAGTAATACAGCCAAGGCTGAGAGGGGTTTGTGTTAATCATTATTCTGTTCCGTTTTTCAAATGTAACTAGATGTTAAATTGTCACCATTATTTCTAGGGTTTTGCTATCTCTTAATGCTATCTAATTGCTCTACTCATTCTCAATTTTCTCTCTTCTTGGTGCTTTTATGCTCTTGTATCTTCCTCCTTTTTCTTTCTTCTTTTTCCTCAAATTTTCTCCTTTGAATTTCCATATAATGAATAAATCCTACACTATATGGCCTGGTATTTCACCCAGATGTAACTTTTCATTAGAAGAGAGGAGGGGAGGGGGGAGGAGAGAGGGGAGGGAAGGAGAGGAGAGAAGAGGAGAGGGAAAGAGAGGAGAGGAGAGGAGAGAAAGACCTATGATAATCATTGAAAGCAATATTTTAGATGAAGCATGTGAAAGAATGGGGCAAGGAAGAAATGACTAGTAAAAGAGAATGGAGACAGCTAATCACTGAAGACCACTTATTTTAAAAACTAATAAAAAATAAGAGAGAGAACTAAGATTGTAGCTAACAAGATAGCTGAAACAAAAGGTTGGAAGGACAGTTGCGTTTTGTTTTTATTTGTTTAGCTAGAAGAATCTGGGCATGTTAAGTGCTAAAGTTAGACTAGTTTATCTAAGTGTGGAAAAAGGAAACTGTTAGCTCCATGTCATTAAAGACCTTACCAGTCATGTTCACAGCCATCACATCCAAGGTTTCAGCTATTATAAATATAACTATTCCAAAAAGAAAAATGGATTATAAGTAACCCAACATTTCAGTTGCAGTGTTTAGTTCTGTATCTTCTGCCAAATGAATGCTGTGCTAAATGTTCATTCATTGTACAAATATTTTACAGTACCTACTATGGGCCAAGTACTGTATTTGAGACCATGAGAGTATAGCAACTATGAAAATTAAATGCCCTTGCTCTAATAGGAAGAACTGAACACACCCTACAAATTAAAAAAAAAAAATGACAAAAGTGGTTAAGTCCTAAAAAGAATGAAAAGGCACAATAATGAAATACGTTTTGATAATGGGAAATGGAGAGTAATATTTTACATAAGATTGTCATGGAAGGCCTGTCCATTTAGATGATAAATGACTAAGAAAGTCAGGCAAATAAGCAGAGAGCATTGCAGACAGACACAGACAGGACAGTAAATTCAAAGACCTAGGAAAGGAAGCACTTAGTGTGTGCTTGAGAAGAACGAGGTGGCCACTAGGACTAAAGTAAAAGAAACAAAGGAAAGAGTAAGAAACCAGCTATATGATAATCCATGACTCATCTAGAATAACTATAAGGACAGCTATAAGAAGGAATCACTAGTGGATTCTTTCACACATGAATAGTTTTTGTTTGTTTGCTTGCTTTAACATTTTCTCAGGGGGCTTTCATTGTGACATTTTCATACATGTTTACAATGTACTTTGTAACATTCTCCTTCATCCCTCTCCCTCTATCCTTAAAACAATTTCAACAGCTGTCGTTGTTTATTTTCATAGACGTATATAAAGTACATCAACCATATTTACCCTCCAATAACCTCTCCAAGAGGTTCACCCTTCCCATCCCACTAGTACCAATCCCCTAACAGGACTGGTTTTACATTCCTGTCCTTCATTTTTATTTTTATTTATTTTTTTTTTTGAAGGAATTTTTTTTTTATTTTGTTTTTTTTTTTTTTTTCATTTTTCTTTTATTATTCATATGTGTGTCCTTCATTTTTAAAGTGGATATTCATTGTTCAAAAAGGTCTCACCATGGTATTTTACCCATGAATATATTTAATCAGATTAACCCCCTCCATTACTCTTCTTTCCCCGTGCCCCTATTATTCAACAACTTTCAGTGTGTTTCATTATGCCATATTCCTATAAGGATACAATGTATTTCAGTATTATTATTCTCTATTGTTCTGTTTTTCTCTCCCTCTTCCCTTTAGTCCCCTTAAACAGTCCCACTATTACAAACATGTTTTATATAGCTATGTATACATAATCATGTTTGCATTTGTGTATACATTTATCTTTCGGATCTAGATTCCACTTGGAAAAACGTGACCTTTGTCTTTCCGAACCTGGCTTACTTCGTTTAACACACATAGATAGTTTTTAAATACACTGGTGAGAGGATAGAAAACTTCCAAACTGATTAACACACACACAAAAAAATCTGTCTTTTGTATTTTTTCCTTATGTAACCAAAGAGTTGCTTCAATAATGCAACCAATACTCTTAAGTACAACATATTAGTCCATAAGTTTAAAAGTATTTTACTTTAAACTTCAATAATTTTACCACCCATAAGTCTCATGTATAATACAATAACAACTTCCTTATGGTGAATATCCTTTGTATAGTCCTCCAAGTGGAGCACCTGTGTTCAATTCTAAGAGCTACATGTTAAAAGAAACACACATTAGTGTATTTCTAATTTTCTAGTCATCTCCCTTTCTCTTATTGGTCAATAACCTGGTATGATTTAAAATAATTCAACTGGGATGGAGATACAGCTCACTGGCAAAGCCCTGTATTCAATCCCCAGCATAAATAAATAAATTCAACCATTTCCATAGTACGTATCATGGGCTAATATGCATAACAGAAAACTGGTTCCATTAAGTCCAAGATATTTTTCATACTAGTATTTTTTTAGTAAATGCTAAATAATAAATAAGGCTAGAAATAAAAACATTTTTAATATTAAAAAAAACATATCTAGCTGGGCACCAATGGCTCACACCTGTAATCCTAGCTACTTGGGAGGCTGAGTTCAAGAGGGCTGTGGTTGGAGGCCAGTCCAGACAAATAGTTCAAAAGACCCTATCTCCAAAATAACCAGAGCAAAATGGACTAGAGTGTGGCTCAAGTGGTAGTGCGCCTGCTTTGCAGGCGTGAAGCCCTTGCTTCAATCCAACCATAAAGAGAGAAAGAAAACATACCTACATTAGTGATGAAAGAATTCTGGAGGCATCTGGTGGTGGGAAGCAAGGTGATTAGCAAAAATGAAGCCAAATTTCTCCCAAGAAATTATAAAAAGCAAGCTTTAAATTTCTTTTTATAAAACAGAAAGAAATACTGAGACAACAAGGCAAACACGAATTTGAAACAGAGAATTTGCCTAAAGCATGTAAGAAATATAAAATAAAAAGAATAAAACTGCAGCAATGAAAGTGCTGCAAAACATGCATGTTCAATCCAGCCAACATGGCTACAGCCACTCCCATTAGTAAAGCTGGGACAAAACGGGAAACTAATGAGCTCAGCTGCAGGGGTTGGTTTGTTTTTCATTTCATCTACTTGCTCTAAATGTAATTTATATTTTGCCTTAATGTCTTTTGTTAAATATAAGGAGAATCAATGTTCCTAAACAAGAATCTGATTATTCTAAAAATGCTTAATGTAAGCTTCATTTGTTCTAAGCCACATCTGGTGTATTCTGTTTTAACATTTTTGACAGGTTAATTGCTTTTCTTCATGTTTAAATAAAGAACACAAATGTTTTCCTATTGCTGCTAAACAGACCATGTGGAGGCAAAAAGCAAATGTTAGAGAAGGTGAATCATCTCCTTTGCAAGGTGCCTTCTTTAACAAATGGTGAGGACACACACCATACTTAAGTACTAGACCACAGTATGTGGAAAGTGTGGTTCATTATGAAAGTAAGAATAAAAGTAAAGCCCACAGATAAAAATAAACATTTTAACAGAAAACTTACTATTTGGAATAAAGAAACAAAGTTATTCAAAACCCTTTCAGATTAAAGAAAATAGAATCCAAAATAGTTTTGCAGGAAATGGCTAGAGTAGCAAAGGTGACAAAATTAACTTTGTGAAAAATCATTTCATAGTGCAGAGCAAGAACACAGATGAACACAGATATACTCAGTATTCACTTTCAATTTTAACTTACCATATTTAGTACTATTTGTTTTGCTCTGATTGCAGTTTGAATTTAATTAGAAACAAAAAAATTATGAGAAATATTTTGATCAAATTTGACTCCAATTCTGGTTTAATTTTAAAATAATGTTCAATTTCAGGTCTGTCTTAGGAAAGACTGGAAGTCAATTTCATGGTAACAAACACTAGTGTAATAGAAATCCCTTATAAAAGTGCCAAGACTCAGTCCCATATCTAATTAGGACATATGAGTTAATGCAGGTTATCAAAAATAAACAAAATTACAATATAACAAAACAACTAGAGAGTCCATCTGAATTTGTTTTTATTTACAGATTATTATCTAGAATTCAGACAAGTGTTAATGGCTAACATGCATGAAGAATTTAAGCTGGATTTTTTTGACTGAATTAGAGTTGAAATTTGAAGACAAATCTACTGAAACAAATTTTAAAATACTTGTTCTGTTTACACTACAAAATTTCATTCAAAACAATCTCTATCTACACCAGACATTCAGTACCTAAAACACATAAACTTGTTTTCTTCCCAAACGTATTCCTTTTTTCCATTAACATACTTTAACTTATTAAAAGAAGCCCCTAGGCTTAAAAAATTCTCATCATTGTTTGATTTTTCCTTTATTCTCAGCTATCAGTCCATTCCTAACTACTTAGTCACAAAATCCTCTATCTTTGACATCTGTCATCTTCATTCCAGTTTCATTAAGTCTTAAGACTTTTATTAGTCTTCTGCAATTGCGCTCTAACTGGTTTCCTGCTTCTAGTTTCAATCCATGTCAATACATTTTATAAACTCTTGCCAGACTGAAGCTCTACAGAACACATTTCATACCACACCTTAAGATTTCCAAGGAATTCCTGCTGAATACAGAAAAAAGCCCAGGCTTATTAGTCCTTCTCAGTACAACATCAATCTACCTTTCCAATACCATCCCCATTGTCCTCTTCATTTGAAAGCAGAGGTACCATTCCCTACAAAGAGAACTAATTGATACTTCTTGGGTCTGGCCTATAATTTCTGACTTTAATGTCTATGATTAGTATGTTTCTTCTACTTAAAATAATATTCTCCTTAATCAATTCATCCAGTTATTTAGGGTACAGTTTAAATGTTACATCCTTCATGATGCTTTCCTGTTCCCCATCCATATGCAAATTCTTCCTCTATTGAACACTCCATAACACTTTGTGAATTTATCAAATAATACTGCACACTTTAACACATAGCTCTTCTGTAGTGACCTTACCACTTTTACTAGATTTCTTAAAGGCATAATATTCCTAAGGGGAAAATACCTAAAGAGCCATTCACTCATATATATGCATCAATATATATGTTGAATGTTTAAATTAATGAACATACATATTGATTAAAAAAGTAAATAAAATAATAAATATGACCCATTAACCTGGAGACAGAGGCTACCACCTAAATTTCAAAAATAAGTAACTATAATCTCAAATTATATTTGATCACTAATATTAATGTCAAAGGAAAAAAAAATCTAATGTATATATTCTTGTATGAGAAAACTCAAATACTAGAACATAATACTTTTTCTACATATGTATTAGCAACCTTGCTTTCTAACTGAAGAAAATTGAGAAGAAAGTTGTTGATAGTATATTGAAATAATAAAAAGAATTCTCCCTTACTTCTATTAATCCTTGGAAATCTTTTTTTCAGTTTCTTCTTTAGTGGATTAAGCTCAGGCATTATTTCTGGAACAGCTACATAAAAGTCTACATGAATTTCATCATCCAAAATCTGAAAATTGGCAAAAAAGGAAGATAACCTTAGATTATATGAAATGTTTTATCCTTCCAAAAATAAGTAATTTCTACTATGATTCAAAAGAATCATTAAGCACAAATTTTTTTCTTTAAGCCTATGAATACATTTGCCCATCATAAAAACCATCAGCAGCAAAACATTATTTTCTTTTAAAAACAGTCACATTAATTTTAAAAATATTTAATGACTTTAATTCTTTCATGAGATTGTGTTAGGCAAAAAGGTGTTATAAACCAGAACATAGCATTAATGTAAAGACAATCATACAATCTCACTAAGCTAAATTTATGTCTTTTAAAATTGAAGAAACAAGCTGAACATTTTACAATACATCACTGGTAAAATTAATCACCACGAGCTGCCACACTCACTAGCAACCACCAGCTTTCCAAATTTAGAGCAAGAAAACAGAATCTATCATTTTTCTAAAAGAACACGCACCCACTTATAGCTTATTATCCATTTTCTATTTCCAATCTCAGAGCAAAGGAATTAACATTCAATTTTTAAAAGACTTTCTTGATTAATTCAGGCAAGCACCAAAATAATTCTTACACTACTAGACTATATTCTACTTATTAGAACAATACTGCCTGGGCAACAAATATTTCACCAATTTTTCTCCCCACAAAATCTTACCAAATTCCATTTAAAGCCTTAGTTTCGGGTCTTATGAATCTTAAAAATCTGAACTCTGGTAAAATATGCAATGGTTCTGGAATTTTATCTTCATGTTACTATTGTTTCTTTCGACAAATTCTTTATTCCTTAAATAACATACTGTACAAGCCTTACTAATAACAACTTACATTAAACAAGTACTTTTCATGTGGCATGAATTCTGTAAAACATTTTATTTCGTTTAATTCATCCAGTCTTCACAACATTTGGTTTAATTTATCCAATCTTTACAATAATCCTACCAGGCAGGTAATAATATTGACCACCTATTCCAGATAAGGAAACTGAGGGTCCAGGGAAAATGAATCAGTATGGCACTCCTAGGATGCAGAGGCAGAATTCAAATACCAGCATCCCCAGAAATATGGAAGCAGAAACAATTTTGAAATGTCAAAGTGTGAGATTTCTACTCAAAAGTCTTCTAAAACTAATTCTATGAATGTTCCTTTAAATTAAATTAAAACTATGTTTGAAAGTTATGCTATAATTAACCTTAAGATTACATCTTGAAATAATACAATACATAGTAAAATCATGCTCCTACAGACAAGTGAAAACATGAAATTACATTCAAATGTGAGACAAGTATATCTGTGATATTTCAAAATAAAATAAATTTAATAAATAAAAGCCTTATTCCAAGAAACAACTGAAAAGTAAGTAATTTTATTCTATCTTAATAAAATAGCACATTAAGAACTACAGGAATGGGGGCTGGGAATGTAGACAGTGGTAGCATAGCATGTGCCTAGCATGTGCAAGGCTCTGGGTTCAATCCCTAGCACTGCAATAAATAAATAAATATTAAAATATAGGAATGCATTTTTTGAGTTGCAGTCATGATACTATTTGCAAAACTGTACTGAATTTACTTCATAACTTGAACACCTTCTAAAAATAACATGGAAAGTTTTCAAAGATACCATGGGGTAACTGCAAGAACACACTTAATAAATATAACTTAGACAAGTGGCACAGCCCCTCTGATAACAGAGCCAACAATGGGGATCCTACAGAGAAATTCTATACCTGTAATATTTTATATTCAAATAACTCCAAAGTGTACTTGGTTCCCTTATTTGCTAAGGGGTTATTTTTTCAAATATGTTTCCTTTATTGAACTTAAGGTGATGTAACACTTTCTGCTCTATTTTCTTGAGAAGTAACTTCTCAATTAAGATTTCAGAATTGGAGGAATGGCTATGACAGTTCTATAAGATACTCTAGAGCATGCAGGAAGAAAAGACATGAAAAGCCATCCACAAACTTAGTAGGAATAATTAGTTCTCTGGTTCCAGCAACCAAGCTCCACTCTCAAATTGCCAAGTATCTGTAGAATGCTTATGATATAACGATTAACAGTTTTAATAAATTTTCAAAAATTAAAATGATATACCAGAAAGAAGTGGTCTAGAAAACAAACTACCAGGCACGGCTGTGTATCCCAAAGGACCAGCCCAGTTAAAAGCTTTCCCAAATGAAAATCTGAATATGTGACAAAAGACAAATTTTCAAGTCACTTTTTCCTGTTCCCCCTCCCCTTTCTGCTCCAAAAATGCTATTCTTTTCAAAAATGGTCCACAGACTCTTTGCTATTTTCTGAAGACCTGCTACATATGCACTTGTCAGCTACCATGCTGGTCCTTTGCCACTCTGAACTGACTATACAGTAAAAGTTCAGAAGAAGCCAGGTTCCAGGGGCTCATGCCTGTAAGAGAGGCAGAGATCAAGAGGATCAAGGTTTGAAACCAGCCTGGGCTAGTTCCTGAGACCCTCTCTCAAAAACAAAAAACAAAAAACAAACCCATCACAAATAAAACAAAAAAAAACCATGTAGGTCAGGAGTTCAAACCCCAGTACCACCAAAAAAAAAAAAAAAAAAAAGTTCAGAACAACCAAAAGCATCGTATTATAGAGGTCAGATACTGGACTTTGTGATCTACCAATACATCACACTTTCATTTTAAGAAAGCAAAACAAGGACTTTCACAGAGTGGCTCAAGCAGTAAAGCTTCTGCTTAGCAAGCGTGAGGCCCTGCATTCAAGCCACCAAAAAAAATGAAAACATGAATGGAGGCATCCATGTATACACCTTTTGGAGTTCATTTTAAATCTCTTATATAAGCCCATGATGCCCTTGCCAATTGACTCACAAAACTCTCACAGACAAAAAAGAAAGCATCTACAACAAAATCACAATATAAATCAAATACAAATAATATCAGATTATTTGGATGCCTTTTAGTTTGACTTTGAGACTGAAAAAGTTAGAAAAAATTTCCCTGTACTATAAAGCTCTACTAACCATTCATCGAAAGATAAAAACTTAGTGATTAAGTTCAAAATGTAATAAATCAATGGATGGCAAAGATAACAAAGCAAACTCTGTAACTAATGAACCTAAAAATACTGTACCTTCTGAATCAGATTAGCTCCTCCTGCAAACACAGCTCCATTTTCTTCTGCTATTTTCATCTCTGATGCATTCTACCAAAAAACAAAAAGTTTGAACATCAATCTTTAATTTTAAACAGACTCAGTATACATTCAAGTATTTTATCAGAAATAACATCAGTTTAAAATAAAAATGTGGGTTTTATTTTTAATGAAAAATACATAATTTTCAATAAAATGCATTAGATGTATTATGTTTAGAACAAATTCAGTTCTTAGGTCATTAAAGTGTCTCTTGGCTTTAATGAGGAAATACACCAAAATGGCATATTATGAACCCATCGAGTAACAGGTCTCTAGTTTTACAAATACATTATATTCCAAAAATAAGAGCTTAAAATCTATTTAGTCTTGCTAATTTTATAAAACCAATATAAAGACAATTTTTTTAATTAAAGAAATCAAAGAGCCAAAATTTAGCCAAGTAGCTAAAAACTTCAAAGGAAAAATGTTATTCTTTTCCATATGTTCCATTAATGTATCATTTTCTTTTACTGCAAAAATGTCTCACTCCCTTAGTTACTGAGTATTGCAACATTCCAACAACTACATTCCCCACTTTTCTGAGTTTCTTCCAGAGAAGACCAAAAATGTCTTGTTTGAGCTTTAGATGGAAAAACTCAGAACACAAATTCATTAACAGATCATAAACAAATGTTAATAATACAAAAAGACTGGCAAAGAGCCGGATCACTGCATTTGCTCTGTCCTGTCTGCGCTGGTTCTCCAAACTAGGTTACTGTGTTTCTGAGGTTCTAGAGCACTGGCACTCACTGCTTCAAAGGACTCCTAGCATTGTTTGAGGAGGGAGTTTAACTAGGAAGAGGGAGCTCTGCAGGATAAACCCCATACTTGTCTTTAGCTTCTTCTGAGAAACATAGTGTGGTGGACTAGTAACAACGGAAGTTCTGTTCTAGTTTCACTTGTTCTCAAACTAGTGCCACAACCTCAAGTAAGTCACCTGAGTTGAGCTCCAAATGGGGAAAAGACTGAAGAGAATACTAAAATTTTCTCTGTTCACTTATTCTAATCATTAATTAGTATGATATCTAAAAAATTAACATATAAATAATTGATGAAAGTTACTTACCCCTGTAAATACAGCAACCTTATTGATCTCTGAAGCAAAGGGATATGGAAAACTAATAACACTGGCAAATGGTTCCACTTTTTTCTATCATGTAATACAGAAAAAATAATTATGAAAACTTCATCTTTTCTATTATTTCTCACATTCTATAAAAAGCAGAACTAACATGTTTTCAACTCTTGGATATTTGTTTATTTATTTGTTTTAGACAGTATCTCACTCTGTAGGCTGGCCTCAAACTTGTAATCCTCTGCCTTAGTCTCTGGAGTGTTGGGATTACAGGTATGCACCACCCACACTTGGCTCATGTTTTTAGCCCTTTAATATGGCCTCCCATTAGTCCACAACTATTCTTCAATTACAATTCAAAGCTCAAGAGACTGTATTTCTTTCTTAAGAAAGAAAAAAAAAGACTCAAGTCTTTACTGAGCCCAACGTCTGATGCCAGTCCTGCAGCTGACTGCACCTTGAGATGGTCTCCTGGACCTACATTTGCTACTCGATCACGGCAAAATCTGTCAGCTCCTTCTTCAGGCTGAGAAGTTAGGAGTGGTCTGAACACAGATGGTTGGACCAACCCTTAACAGTGCTCACCCTGCAGGCCTTCAAGGATCTGGACGGCTGTTGAAGCACTGGAGCTGCCCTTTAGCTGGTGCTAGACTAACTGCCCTATGAAATCACCTCAACTGCAATAAATAACATTTAAAGAAAACGTCTTAAGGATCCAAGATGGTGATTAGAGTGTAGAAGCAGGCAGCACGAGCTCTGTAAATCAAAAATCTTAGAGAGACACTGGAGCGACACTTGGCAGAAAAAAAACACCAAGAAGAATCAAAACTCTGACACCCTGAACCCCCAGGCCACACAAAGCTTCTCCACACACATTACACTCAGAAAACAGAAAGGCTCCTACACCACCAGAGGCCAGCTCCAAACCTGCTTGGGAGACACAAACCAACAGGTGAGCAAATAAGTGTCATGCGGTATTCCCACAGCCACCCCTGGAATAAACCAGGATAGCCCACTGGGCAGACTGACCCCCCACCCTGCAAAAAAAAAAAAAAAAACCAAAAAACTTGAATAATAAACAGGGAACTGAAAAGGAAAACACAGCAGAGGGGGACGGGGTGCTGTAAGCACACTGGAGAAGTGGGGAGGGGCAAGAAGCTGATCTCCATGAGAACTTTCAGTAAACAAAGACTGGAAAGACAGAAGGGTGGGTGATAAGCCACTGCCTGAAATAGAACAGGGATCAGTCCACAAAACTCATCTCAACTCCAGAGCAGGATGTCTAGTGGGCTACAGAGCTGTTCTCCGGAACCTAAGGACAATATACAAACTCAAACTGCCACACCTCACTGAGGGAGGAGGTGACTAAACAGCTGCTGTTGAAAGATGGAAAAAAAAACTGGTGAGAACTCCCCAGCCACCTGGTGAGACTAAGATGGAGCATCTGCTTAAATACCAACACCAAGACTGGATGCTGAAGGAGTAACACCAGAACTACTAAGACTGAAATTCTATTGTTCCTGAACTAGGAATTTTTTTGTGTTTGTTTTGTTTCCTGTTTACTGTGTGTGTGTGTATGTCCACTTATCCCTGTTGATTTTTTTGTTGTTGTTATTTTGTTTTTGTTATTGTTAGTTTTTACTATCGTGAGACAGCTAATACTAAATTACACACAGACCAGGGTCAGAAATAGCATATATAACACTAATCTAAAACCCAACACACCCACAAAACAAAGTTAAACCAAGGGAAAGAACACAGGTGACGGAAACCACCAATAGCCTATCAAGAACATAGTTACACAGTACCAAGTGGAGCGATGGGAAGACAAAAAAGGGATGGAAACCATTCTCCCACAAAAAATAATTTAATACAGGATTCAGAGGGAACTGAAGAAAATGGATACCCAGTTCCAGACTCCAACAAAATACAGATAAACTATGCCAAAGAACCCAACGAAGCCCACAAGAATATCCTGAAAGAAGAAATCCTGGAAGTAATCACTGAGAATTTCATGGAGATGTTACTAGATATGGTCAACCAAAATGTACAAGAGGCACTCAAGAAATTCTAAGACATGGGCTGATGGAGTGGCTCAACTGGTAAAGCACATGCCATGCAAGCAAGCATGAGGACATGAGTTCAAACCCCAGGATCAATAAAAAAAAAAGAAAGAAATTCCAAGGCACCAAAAATAAAGAATATGAGAAGACACCAAAACAAATAAGTGAACTCACAGGAGTGCTAGATAATCACCAAAGTGAAACAGAGAACACTACAAATAGAGAGATAAATGAATTAAGGATGAAAATTAACACTATTAAAGAAAAAGTGATTTCCATGATATGGAAATCCTCAGAAAAAAGAATGAAACAGAAACACAAAACACAATGGAAGGCCACTCCAGCAGACTAGAACAAGTGAAAGACAGAATCTCAGAACTTGAAAATGAAATGAATATTAAAGGAAAAACTAAAGAGTTACTAATCAAACAACTCAACACCTGTGAAATGAATATGTAAAAACTCACCAACTCCAACAAAAGACCAAACCTGAGAATCATGGGCACCAAAGAGAAAGAGGTGCAAACAAAAGGAATTCGTAATATATTCAACAAAATAACAGAAAATTTCCCAAATCTAGAGAAAGCTATAGCCATTCAGGTACAGGAAGCCTCCAGGACACCAAACAGACTTGACCAAAATAGAACTACCCCACGATGTATTATCATTAAAACAAGCACAGAGAATAGAAAAAAAAATACTGAAGGCTGTAAGAGAGAAAAATAAATAACATACAAAGGTAAATCCATCAAAATCACAGGTTTCTCATCGGAAATGTTAAAAGCAAGAAGAGCATGGAGAAGTCTTCCAAGCACTGAATGAAAATAACTTCAACCCTAGGATACTCTTACCAGCAAAACTATCATTCAAAATAGATGGAGCAATAAAAGTCTTCCATGATAAGCATAAACTAAAACAATATATGACCACCAAGCCACCACTACAAAAGATTCTTCAAGGAATTCTACATACAGAAAATGAAAGCAAACAAAACCATGAAAGGACAGGCAGTACCAAACCACAGGAGAAGAAAAAACAAGGAATCAGAGAGTAACACTGATTCAGCTTATACAATCAAACTCTTAAACAACAAAAACAACTAAATGACAGGAATCACCACATACCTATCAATACTAACACTGATGTTAACGGACTTAACTCCTCCATCAAAAGACACCATTTGGCAAACTGGATTAAAAAGGAAGATCCAACAATCTCTTGTTTACAGGAGACCCATCTCATTGATAGAAACAAGCACTGACTTAGGGTGAAAGGCTGGAAGAAGATTTACCAAGCCAATGACCCTGAAAACAGGCATCAGACTTCAAACTTACATTGATCAAACAAGATAAAGGAGGACACATACTAATAAAAGGGGAAATACACCAAAAGGAAATAACAATGATCAACCGATATGCACCCAACATCAGTGCACCCAATTTCATCAATCATACTCTGAAGGACCTAAAGACATATATAGATTCCAAAACAGTCGTAGTGGGAGACTTTAATACCCCCCATCACCAATAGATAGGTCAGCCAAACAAAAAATCCATAAAGAAATTCTAGAACTAAATCACACCATATATCAAATGGACCGAGCTGATGACTATAGAATATTTCATCCAACTTCTGTAAAATATACATTCTTCTCAGCAGCTCATGGAACCTTCTCCAAAACTGATCATGTCTTAGGGCACAAAGCAAACCTCAGCAAATATAAGAAAACAGAAATAATCCCATGCATTCTATCTGATCACAATGCATTAAAACTAGAACTCAACAACAAAAACAACAGTAGAAAACGTGAACTGTTGGAAGCTGAACACATTGCTCAATGATCAATGGGTCATTGATGAAATAAAAGAGGAAATTAAAATGTTCCTGGAATTTAATGAAAATGAAAACACGACCTTCTGGAACCTATGGGACACAGCAAAGACAGTCCTAAGAGGAAAGTTTATAGCCATGAGTGCATATGTTAAAAGGACAGAAAGAACTCAAATCAATTACATAATGCTACATCTCAAACTCCTAGAAAAACAAGAACAAGCAAATCCCAAAACAAGCAGAAGGAGAGAAATGATAAAAATAAGGTCCAAAATTAATGAAATAGAAACAAACAAACAAAAAATACAAAGAATCAATGAAACAAAAAGATGGTTCTTTGAAAAAATAAACATTGACAGACCCCTAGCAAATCTGACTAAAATGAGGAGAGAAAAAATTCAAATCAGTAAAATCAGAAATGCAAAAGGGGAGATAGCAACAAACACCATGGAAATCCAGGAAATCATAAGCGACTACTTCGAGAACCTATATTCTAATAAATTTGAAAATCTTGAAGAAATGGACAGATTTGTAGATACTTATGACTATCCAAAATAGAACCAAGCGGAAATTAATCACCTGATAGATCGATAACACAAAATGAAATTGAAGCAGCAATAAAGATGCAGAAAAAGCCTCTGATAAGATCCAACACCACTTCATGATAAAAGCTCTAATAAAACTAGTAATAGAAGGAAAGTACCTCAACATTGTAAAGGCTATATATGACAAACCCAGCCAACATCATATTTAATGGAGAAAAACTAAAACCATTTCCCCTAAAATCAGGAATGAGACAAGGGTGCCCACAATCCCCAATCCTATTCAACAGAGTCCTAGAATTCCTAGCCAGAGCAAGAAGAAGAAATAAAAGGAATACAAACAGGTAATGAAACTGTCAAAATATCACTATTTGCAGACAATATGATCCTATTAAAGACCCAAAAAACTCTACCCAAAAACTCCTAGACACCATCAACAGCTACAGCAAAGTGGCAGGATAAAAAATCAACTTAAAAAAATCAGTAGCTTTTCTATACACCAATAACGAACAAATTGAGAAAGAATATATGGAAACAATTCCATTTACAATAGCCTCAAAAAAAATCAAATAACAGGGTAAACTTAACAAAGGATGTGAATGACCTCTACAAGGAGAACTACAAACTTCTGAAGAAAGAAATCGAGGAAGACTACAGAAGGTGGAAAGATCTCCCATGCTCATGGATTGGCAGAATTAACATAGTAAAAATGGCTATACTACCAAAAGTAATCTACATGTTTAATGCAATTCCCATCAAAATCCCAATGACATTCATCACAGAGATTGAAAAATCTATCCTAAAATTCATTTTCTAACACAAGAGACCGCGAATAGCCAAGGTAATACTCAGCAAGAAGAGCAATACTAGAGGTATCACAATACCTGACTTCAAACTATGTTACAAAGCAATAGCAGTAAAAATAGCATGGTACTGGCACAAAAACAGACATGAAGACCAGTGGAA
Source organism: Castor canadensis (assembly GCF_047511655.1). NCBI lineage: Eukaryota > Metazoa > Chordata > Mammalia > Rodentia > Castoridae > Castor > Castor canadensis. The sequence goes on from NC_133394.1 coordinate 90,772,483, forward strand.
CAGAATAAAGGACCCAGATATGAATCCACACAGCTATGCCCACCTCATTTTTGACAAAGGTGTAAAAAATATATGATGGAGAAAAGAACCAGCCTCTTCAACAAACGTTGCTGGGAAAAGTGGTTATCCGTCTGCAAAAAACTGAAACTAGATCCATGTTTATCACCCTATACAAATATCAACTCAAAATGGATCAAGGACCTTAATATCAGACCCGAAACTCTGAAATTAGTAAAAGAAGGAGCAGCAAACACTCTGGAAGCAATAGGTATAGGCTAGGATTTCCTCAATAGAATCCCAGCAGCTCAGCAACTAAGAGAAAAGATGGACAAATGGGACTTCATAAAATTTAAAAGCTTCTGCACAGCAAAAGAAATGCTCTCTAAATTGAAGAGACCACCCACAGAATGGGAGAAAATACTTGCCAGCTATACATCAGACAAAGGACTGATAACCAGAATATATAGGGAACTTAAAAAACTAAACTCTCCCAAAATCAATGAACCAATAAAGAAATGGGCAACTGAACTAAACAGAACTTTCTCAAAAGAAGAAATTCAAATGGCCAAAAAACACATGAAAAAATGCTCACCATCTCTAGCCATAAAGGAAATGCAAACCAAAACCACACTAAGATTCCATCTCACCCCTGTTAGAATAGCTATCATCAAAAACATCTCCAACAATAGGGGTTGGCGAGGATGTGGGGAAAAAGGAACCCTCGTACAGTGCTGGTGGGCATGCAAGCTAGCGCAACCACTGTGGAAAAAAATATGGTGGCTTCTTAAAAATCTAAACATAGATCTGCCATATGATCCAGCAATCCCACTCCTGGGGATATACCCAAAGGAATGCAACTCAGGTTACTCCAGAGGCATCTGCGCACCCATGTTTATTGCAGCGCTATTCACAATAGCCAAGATGCCCCACTATGGACAAATGTATTAAGAAAATGTGGTACTTATACACAATGGAGTTTTACTCAGCCATGAAGAAGAATGAAATCCTATCATTCTCAAATAAATGCAAAGAACTGGAGAATATCATTCTCAGTGAGGTTAGCCAGGCTCAGAAGACCAAAAATCGTATGTTCTCCCTTATATGCCAACTTTAGATCTAGGGCTAATGCAGCAATGTTGTTGGACTTGGCTCACAAGCTAAGGGGAGAGCACATACGGGAGGTATGGGGATAGGTACCACTGCAGAGGAGCTAATACAGAAACCTTAAAGCAACAGAGGTCAATATGGGAAAGTGATTGGGAACTAGTGAAAAGGTCAGGTAGAGATGAATCAATTCGGGTTATAATACACTTGTGCATGGAAGTAATGCTAGGAATCTCTCTGTATAGCTATCCTTATCTCAACTAGCAAAAACGCTTTGTATTTCTCATTATTGCTTATGTCTTCTCTTCAACAATATTGGAGAAAAGGGCAGAACAGGATCTGCCTGGAAGCGAAGGGGAGTGGGAGGGAGAGGGAGGGGGTGGGGGTCACAGGGGAGAAATGGCCCAAACAGTATGCACATATGAATAAATGAATTAAAAAAAATAATAATTAAAACAAAAGAAAACCTCTTGAAAAATAAAAGAATAAAAGAATAAAAACCTAAAATTCTCTCCCCAGCTCCATACTCCCATGACACTTGGCTTCTATTTATTTCATTTATCATAATTTCTCAAATGTTAAGAGATACGTTTGCATGTTTGTATCTCCTGGGCACCTACTACAATCTTTACCATTTCATGGATGTCAACAAATGCTTGCTACCTTGAATTAAACTTAAAAAAAAAAAAAAAAAAAAAGAAACACGCAATTTTCTGACATGTGGGGACATCATATAGCTGTATATACTGAACAACAGACAATATCCAGTTGATCTGCTCAGTAAGTCACTCTTAATGACTGTAATTGCTCTAAACAATTAGGTAAATAAACCCTATGTTCAGGACAGAATACATGAAAAGCCTGAAAGACTCTTCTGAGTGGGTCCATTTTGAAATAACCTGGATCACCATCACTTCCAGATATATTTGGGAAATGAACTGGAAAATCGAAAATAAGCAAGGTCTTGCATTTGAGGCGCCATAATTCAGGTACAGATTCCACAAGTCCTCAGAATTAGTCTGCTCAGTCACTTTGGTCAAGGTCCCATGTAGACCTGAGGCTCAGATCTCTTACAGAGATTTCATATGGAAACAAGTTGTAGGCCCACCATAGTTTTGGTTTGGTCTTAAGGTTTGGAAGAAAGAGAAAAGGGATTGTTTCCCTAATAAAACTGATTGATAGATAATATTTTAGAAAAACTAATTTTGAGTATACACATCCTCCAGAAGATTCTTCAGATAAGAAGGATAAAATTTTAAGCATACTTTATATCAGCGATGCAACTTAGTTTTATTGATTGGTATTTTTTTTTCTATTGACCCATCGTAACTGGTTTCAGTTTGTTCACAAGAACAAACAAAAAATGTCTTAGAACAAGAATTCAATGTCCTTAGTTCATAGGTGGTTTGCATATATGAAATGAAGTTTTTAGTCCTACAAGACATTGTTGGGAACTGTTGTTCTAAACTAGTAATTGGTTAAGAAAGGGATCATCTTGGACACTACAAAATGCTTAAAATAGAAGTAACAGTAACACCAAGATGCAAAATAAAAATTGTAACATGGCTGGCATAAACTGTTTCTAATAAATGACAACTAAAAAAGGAGATAAACTTTGGTTCAAATCTTAACTTTTCCTTCTACTTTATGACATTGAGTAAGGTACTTCACTTCCTGTACCTCAACTTCCTCCTTTGAGATTATTTTTAGAATATTAAATGAGAAAGTGGAAGCAAAGCATTTAGTATTGTGGCTGAAATACAGAAAGTTTTCAGAATGTAGACTGTTACTATTTAGCATTTACTAAGTCCTTTACATGCATTTCTTGATTTAATCTTTAGTAGAACTATGTGAACTAAGCATTTTATCTGTCTTTACAAAGAGATGAAAAAAAATCTTGTATTTGAGGTCATGAAGCAATAAAGCTAAGATCAAAGAGCAAAGAAGCTAGAACTGAAAACATGGTGACTGCAGGATAACAGTCTGTGCTGTAATCTGACTCCAGTTCCTATGCTCTTAAGCATTATGCTGCAGTGCCTCCAGGGTGCTTTCTTATTGTTTCTAAAGTTGTTAAATTGGATTGATAAACTTGTATCTTCTAATTTGATCCCCCCAGACACACAAAAATTAAAATATCAACTCAAAAAAGATTAGATGACTTAAGTGAGAAGCTTACAAAATTTAGGGCTGTAAATTTAGACCTCACTATCAATGTACTATTTTTCCTCTTTTAGTTTCATAAACAAAAGTCTTCTAAAAACTCCAACATACATAGATAAAGCAGAGAGGCTCTGACTGAAGTTAAGAGTGAGAAGTTTGGAACCCCACCCATGCAAACTAAGTCTGAACCTAGGATTCCAAAGAACACATTTGAGCTAATCTACAGCCTTCATTTTTCAATGAAGGAACATAATGCCCCAGACAGCTTAAGTCATTTTTCCCAACTACTTGTGTTGAAATTTATACTAGTAACTTTTTAAGGGAATAGGAAATACATGTTTGTGAATTCTCCAGAATGTTTTAAACATTATTTTATATTTGGAAAACTAAAAAACAAGCAAACATTTTTCATGCTGAGGTACAGATAGAGCATGAGATGTTTCTAAAAATTATTTGGGAGACAAGAACTTAAGAAATTAAGAAACATCAATTCATGCAGCCATTTCACAAATAAACTTATATTAATTGAATCTACATACCTTTTTCCCTAGTGCCATATCCAATGTCAAATCAAGATAAACACCTTGATTTGGATGAGTAAAGTCCAAACTTTGATATTTCTTAAGTAAGTGAACAGCTTTCTCCACTTCATATATCTGCCTTGGGTATAAGCGTTTTAAATAGACATCATCCTCAGGTTCACCTTCCATGTAGCGGTATGACTTTATCTTTTCTATCTCATCTGGTTTTTCATCTGATGCTTTTTCTTTGGCACCCTTTTTTGTTTTCTTTGCAGGCCTTTAAAAAAGATACATTCCAGATAAGTTACATCAGTATGTATTTTCTAGGAGACTTCATTTGTGTGGGTTTGTACTGGGGTTTGAACTCAGGGCTTCATGCTTGCTAGGCAGGTACTCTACCACTTAAGCCTCTCCACCAGCCTGATAGGGCTCACCAACTATATGCCCAGGCTGGCTTCAAACTGCAATCCTCCTGATCTCTGCCTCCTGAATAGCTAGGATTACAGGCATGAGCCACTGGCACCTGGCTCTAGGAGACTTTTTAAAAAAGACAAGAGAAAAGTATCAAAAGATAGTTTATTTTCTTTGAGACAACTATAGAAAATACACTGGAACATACAGGCATAGGGAACAACTTTCTAAATAGAACTCCAATGGCTCAGCAACTAAGAGAAAGAATGAACAAATGGGACTGCATCAAACTAAAAAGCTTCTGCACACCAACACAGTCAGTCACTAGACTTAACAGCCTGCCCACAGAATGGGAGAAAATCTTTGCCAGCTATTTATCCAATAAGGGAATACTATCCAGATCAACAGGGAACTCAAAAAACTCAACCCCCAAAGAATCAACAACCCAATGAATAAGTGCACATGTGAATTGAATAGGGAATTTTCAAAGCAAGAGGTACAAATGGCCAATAAATACATGTACTGTTCAACTTCTCTGGCTATAAAAGAAATACAAATCAAAACTATACTAAGTTTTCATCTCACAGCAGTTAGAACAGCAATCTTCAGGGGCAAAAACAACATCAAATGCTGACAAGGATACAGTGAAACAGGAAACTTTATACACTATTGGTGCAAATGTAAATTAGTACAACCATTATGGAAAGCAGTATAGAGATTGCTTAAAAAGCTAAAAATAGAACTGCCATATGATCCAGTGATATTGCTCTGGGCATATATCCAAGGATACAAGAGACACTTGCACACCAATGCAGCACTGTTCACAATAGCCCAAGCTATGGAAACAGCTCAGATACCCTACAACTGACGAATGGATCAAGAAAATGCAGTATACAATGAATGGCTATTCAGAATTGTCACAAAAAATTCCCCCCCACACCCATACTATGAATATATTACTACCAAAAATGTAAAAAAGACAAAATGTGGCGTATTTCTACAATGCGGTCTTATTCACCCGTAAGGAAGAAAGACCATGCAGTTTGAAGGTAAATGGATGCAATTGGAGGACATCATTTTAAGTGAAGTAAGTCAAATTCAGAAAGACAAAGGCCACGTTTTCTCTCATATGTGAAACACAGAATCAAAAGATAAACATTTACACAAAACAAACATGATCATATACAAACTTATATGTAGAACATGTTTCTAATAGTGGAACTACTCTATGGAACTTAGGAGAGAAGGGAAAGGAAAAGAGAATGACAGAGCATCAACAATATTGAAATACGTAACATCTGTGCAGGCAGAGGATATAATGATAGGTACCGAAAGCTGTTGAATAATGGGGGTAGGGGGAGGTGGGAGGGAAGAGGTAAGGGAGAGTAATGGAAGGGGTTGAACTGACCAAAGTAAAGTATACTCACAGGGGGATACATAGAGAAACCCCTTTGAACATTGACTTTGGAATTAATAATGAAAGACAGCACTGTAAAACAGGTACGGTGTCTGTGGGGGTGGTTCCTGTGGGAAGGGGGAAGGTAAATGAACTAGATGAAGGTGAGGAAATATAGTTGAACTTTAATACAAAATAGAACAAAGAAACTTCATGCAATTGCTTTAAGTGGGGTAGGGAGGGGAGATGGTGGGGTGATCTAACCAATGTACAATATAAGCTTACTTGGAATTTTCACAATGAATCCCCCCTGTACAACACTATTGTCTAATAAAAAAATTTTTAAGATAATTTTAATTTAAAAGCATAAATTGCTTTATAGTTTTTCTAATTCAGCAAATATTAAGTAAAATTTTGTACTGTTTACAATCAGTAAACAGAAGAGTAGTAGTGCATGTGAATGGACAATTCAATACAGTGTGATACATATTATGACAGTGCTGGCAGGTCTTAGCCTACCTAGGAGGTTAGGGAAGAATTCTGGAAGACATGATCCCATAGTTAATTTTGAAGGAGAAGGAAATTAGCCTTGATATATAATGAAAAGAAGTTAAAAACATATCCACACAAAAACTTGTATAGCATTACGATTCATAATAGCCAAGGAGAAACGACTTAAAAGTTCATCAGCTGATGAATGGATACATAAAATGTGGTATATCTATATGATGGGACATTCAGCAGCAAAAAAATGAATGAAGTACTGACACAGGCTCCATGTGCTAACCTTAAAATATTATGCTAAGGGAAAGAAACCAGTCACAAAAGGAAACATACTGTATTGCTGCATTTATACAAACTAGCAAGAATGGGCAATCTGCTGGGTGCAGAGGATCACATCTCTAATCCCAGCTACTTGGGTGGCAGAGATTGGGAGAACTGAGGTACTAAGCCAGTTGGGGCAAAAAGTTAGACCCCATCTTAACAAGTAACTCAGGTGTGGTGGTGCATGCCTATGTTCCCAACTAAGCAGGAGGATTTGGGTCTGAGGCCAGCCCTGGGCAAAAATGGGCACGACCCTAGCTGAAAAACAACTGAAGCAAAAAAAAGGCTGGTCCTGAGCTCAAACTCCAGTACCACCAAAATTTTAAAAGAATGGGTAAATTTATAGAGACTAAAAGTAGATTTACTAGTTGTCTAGAGCTAGGAGAGGTACTGGAGGAATGAAGAAAGAGTCCTAATAGGGATAGGGTTTTTTGGAAGAGTAACAAAAATGCTCTAAATAAGACATTGTGGTGACAATCACACAACTCTGAATGTACTAAAAACAACTCAGTTGTACACTTTAAGTGGATGCACTGAACAGTATGTAAATTATACCTTAATGAAGCTGCTTTTAAAAAATCTGAGTTACCCAGGCAAAGAAACGTAATAAAAAGTATTGAGCCATGAAATAAAATGGCCTATAAGGAATGCTACTGTAAGTTCTGTATGACTAAAGCAGTGGCTGGAAAACTCTTTCTATAAAGGACTTGACAGTAAATGTTTTAGCTTTGTGAGTCACGTGGTCTGTCCTAACTCTGCTGTAGTTCAAAAGCAGCCATAGGCAATATATAAATGAAGAGTATAGCTGTGTTCCAATAAAACTTTATAAACACTAAATTTGAATTTCATAATTTCCATGTGTCACAGATTGTTATTATTCTGTATTCTAGTCATTTAAAAATGTAAAAACCATCTCGGCTCACAAGCTGTACAAAAATAGGTGATAGACCAGATAGACCAGATAGACCAGATTTGGCCACTGGCCACACTCTTGAACTCAAAAGGGTAAAACCAGATGGCAGGAATCACTGGAGATGGTGTTGAAAAAACTGATCACAAAGGGCTTCTCTAGAGGTAAAGACAAACTAGTGAACAGGAGTGACATCTGAATTTCAAGCAGAGTATTCTAGCTGCAATAACAGAGATGGATGTGAAGGAAGCAGGACTGGAGATAAGAGGCTATTCCTTGCCCTTCTTCTCAAGGAGATATGAGAGGCTGAACAAGTGAGGCTAACAAGGATGGAAAAGATGATAGAACACAAAAATATTTACAATGCAGAAGGTAGAAAAAATAAAGAACAGATTAAAATACTTCTTACGTTACTGGCTTGAGAAACTAGGCACCTTAACTAAAACCAGAAATAAAACAGTTTTCTGGTGATGAAGGTAGACACAGAGGTGAGTTCAGTATGGAATATATAAAGTTCTTTACTCCCTCTCTTTTCAAGCCCCTTTGCTAAGTGATTTTGTACTTCCTCCCAATAAAGGGGTAGAATATTTTACCTAGTCTCCTGATTTGGCCATGTGACTAGCTTGGGCTGACAGAATAAAGAAGTGACTGTTTCCCTGAACTAAGCTTAGGCCTGAAGAGATTTCTTATGTTCCTCCTTTCATGTTTGTATTTCTGCCATTTTTTTTTAAGAACATGCCATGGCTGGCCTAAAGGTAGGAAGATGAGAAACTGGTGGAACAGAACAGCCCCCCGGTGCTCCAGGCTAGACTATATAATTATTCTCAGTTGATCTGCAAACCCACAGATGCATAGCTAGTCCAGAAGGTTATCAGAGACACTTATCTGAACCCCGCCTAGGTCAGCTGACCCACTGATGCATCAGCAATGATAAATAATTATGGGCAAGTTTATTACCTGGCAAAAGCTAACAGAGTAGTTACAAAATACTTCAGAAAATATGCCCAACAGGTAATTGCAGGTTAAGTGTCTGACAGTAAGAAAAACAGAACTATGGGTAATATAATTTTCACCATTAATCCAAAACCATAAATGATTTAAATTAGTAAAATAGTATTCTAGAAAGATATTTGGGTTCTGTTGTAGCCAGGATAACCCAAAAAATACCCATATCTAATTCCTAGATCCTGTTATTTTACCCAGTAAATGGACTTTGTAGATTTGACTTGATATGGGCAGATTATCCTAGATTGTCCATGTGGGCTCAAACTCATCACATGAGTTCTTAAAATTGAGAACTTGGCTCAATTTCTCAGCTGCAACAGACAGAGATGGGAAGATGATACTGGAGAAAGATCAAGCACAATTCGGATTCAACCTGTGTTGCTCTGAGAATGGAGGAAAGGAACACACGCCAAGGAATGAGGATAGCATTTCAAAGCAGAGAAGAACTAGAAGGATCACCCATACAGTCTCTAGAAAAGAACTGCCAACATCTTGATTTTGGCCCAAAGCAACTTGTGTCAGTCTTCTGAACTACAGAATTGCCAAATAAAAACTTCTGTTGGGAACTGAGGGTACATCCTAGGGTTCAATCTCCAGTGAGGCAGACTAGATATTAGGGAAAGTATAGGACTTTTAAAAACTGTATAGCCTGATTAAGAGTACCTCAGGGAAGACCACCTCCCTTGCTTATTCCCTTTGAACTCAGAGAGCTACAAAATGATATGATGATATAAAAACTACCTAAAATTTTAAAAAATCTCTCTCTTCTTCTTGCACACAGCTCCTCCATTCCACCTGGGAGAAACACACCAGTAATTCCCTTCCCTTTTCCCTATAATAAATTTCCTTAGTACACTGATATGTCCTGCCTGGATGCTTCAATGTGGAACACAAAGAATTTGGGAATCTTCTGATTAGAGACTAAAGGAGTCTAAAACACCAGCACTGCAAAAAAAACCAAACAACAACAAAACCTTGTGTTGTCTTAAACCTCAAATTTCGTGGTAATCTGTTATGGCAGTAATAAGAAAAAAATACAGGATCCCATAAAATTTATGCAAAATAAATGGATGGCAGTGAAACAATTTTTTAAAAATCTCAAAGCCAAACTAACATATAATTCCATTCTCATTTTTAGCACTCAATAAATCCTTATTATTAGCAATAATAATAGTATCTTCCCAAATAGTGAACAATTCAACAGACTAGCAGATACCGACAATTCTCATTTTGATGGGGTGCAGGTGTCCTCATGGGGCAACAAGTCGAAGCAAGTGCCCAAGTGGATGGATGCAACATGCTTCAATAGCTACCTTGGTAGCACTCCACTAATTCCTGAAACCTTGCAAACTAGAGAAACCACATTTTTACTTTAGTAAAGGAACAACAAAACCAATAGGAGGAGAAAGCCTATTTTAGGAATATAGTCTTCTATTTAAAATAAACAAAATGTCCTAGCTGTAGCCTCCAAATTTACTTTACATAAATGCTGATTCCACTACTAAACTGTCAGTCATATTTGAACCTGTGTATTTAATATGTAATTAGTATGAAATCTCCAGAGGCTGAAATACAGCTTTTACATTAATAAATATTTGCAAAATCCCCAAAAGTCTGATATATACTGAGACTAAGATGGCTACATAGCAATTTGGGCCTTGTTTCACAAAATATTTGAGTTGGTTCAGTGAAACCTTTTAACGTCTCAAACAGAACAATGATTCAGTAAAATCAAAACCAAAAAAGTACAGTATAATGTCACTGTAACATAAATCAAGTAAGATTCTCAGGAAGACAGGCGTTACATGCCCTGTAATGCCAGCACTGGGAAAGCAGAGGCGGGATCTTAAATTTGAGGTGATCTAGGCTACATAGCAAGGTCCAAGCCAGTCTGAGCTACATAGGAAGACCCTGTGTCTCAAGGTTTCTCTCTTTCTCTGGAAAACATATTTGGGCTGGGGGTGTAGCTCAGTGGTAGAGTGCTTGCCTAACATGTACAAAGCCCTGGACCCCATTCTCAGTGCAGCAAAAGATAAACAAAAACAATCCCAGCTACTTGGGAAGCAAAGAACAGAGGATCACAGGATAAGGCCAGCACAGCAAAAAAGTCCACGAGGCCCCATCTCAACCAATGGCAGGGCATAGTGGTATACATTGCCACCCCAGCTACAGGGAAAGCACAAATATAAGATCAGGCATAAAGGGAGACCCTATCTCAAAAATAACCAGTGCAAAAAAGGTTGGAGAGAGATGTGGCTCAAGTGGTAGAGCACCTGGATTACAAACGTGGAGCCCTGAGTTCAACTCCCAGTACTGCCTCCCCCCCAAAAGGCACCTCTCTGCTTGGGTCAAGTTGCCCAACCTCAGTTTCCTTTGGGGATGTACTATCACTTTGCAATCTCTTTGCTTCAATAAAATCCATTTTTTGCTTAAATGAATATGCCCTGTTAAAACTTTTTTTAAAAAAGAAAGAAAACACATTATTCAAAAATAAAAAGACCTACAATTGAATAAATGACCTCAATAATACAGTAATAATCTCACAGACCCGTTGTCCATTTTCTCCAGCCTTCCAAAAAATGTCTATCTTGATATATTCGTAAGAATCACATACAAAAAAATCTTTGTTGTTTGTGCAATTAGGTAAGGCCCTATTAGAAAGGCTTAACTACTGTGACTTTCAGAATAAAATAAATAATACCGGAAAGGTTCATAGAAAGATGGAGGAGAAACACCTGGCAGTCTGAATCAAAAGGAACAGAATTTAGCTGCAGTTACCTGGGTAACTAAACCACACAGATTAAATGAGTAACAAAAGACTGCACTTAGCTAATAATTTTGGTCCTGCCTCATCTGCCCTCTAACTCCAAAAACATGAAAATAAGAACAATTCTATCAGATCCAATAAAACAAGACACACAAAACAAAACAAAAAAATACTTCACTGCTATAATAAAGTTTACTTTAGGATCTTTGAAAATCTGTGACCCAAGAGACCAATCCAAGTCCTCCCAAAAGTGAAGAATCCTTTCCGTGGAAGAGTTTCAGGGTGGGGTGGAGGGGGTGTGGATATACAACCTCAGTGAAGCTAAACTGAACTAAATGGCACTAAAGAGAAAATACCTGGGGTTCATTAACCAAATAAAGTACTACCATTGCTGATGCAGGTTTACTCACTACATTTGAAACTAAATGCAGTTCTGTTTCCACTTAAAATGTAAAAGTTGGAATGAGTACTAACAACAACGAAGGGCTGAATAAAAATCACTTTTTCTTGATCCCAATCTCACTAAATGCAGGTCTGCATCCTGTCAACATGTAAAAGCTGGAAAGAGCTAGATAACAATCGCAACTTTAAATTTTATTTCTGAATTAGCATAATGTGAAGAGTTTTCACTGTGGTAATTCTATACATGCATATAGTGTACTTTGAACAAGTTCACACCCTCCAGTATATTCCCATTCCCCCAACTTTTCTTGATCCCATCAGAAAGCTGAGATCACAAAGCTGAGACTGCCGGCAATCAAGTAGCCTAAAATCCAAGTAGAGTTAATTCCCACTTCCAAACTCACCCTCACCCTGGACCCCACTGTGGCAGAGCTTGAGAAAAAAGCAAGCAGGTAAAATAAAACTGTAGGGCTAAAATGACACTATAACCCGGGGAGAGATACGTGTAGGGTTTACACTCAATTCACATGCCCTTGGCCACATACCTCTGTGAGTGCTCCCAGGAAAGACTGGAGCAGAGCTGGGGACTAGAACTTCCCCAAAGGGTACAGGCAGGAAGAAAATGCCCAGGTAGACACCCATTGTGTCTCTGGAAAAGAGAGAAAACCACCAAAATTTCTACCCATGAAGGCAGGCCAGGAATGGTCCTGAGTTCCAGTATCCTACACCATACAACTGAGCAACCTCTCCTTCAGGCTAGCAATAGGTCCATACCACAAAAGAAGAAGATAAGAAGACGAAAAAACCCTCTCCCCAAGGGCCACCAGCACTGGGCCTGCTGAAGATTAAGACTGGATCTAGACCAGAGAATGCCTGCTGCCCTTCATCACACCCAGCAAGCGCTGAGTAATAAGCAACAGCAGTCTATTGCTCAGGGAGGAGCAAGCGTGTATGAAGTGACCCTCCTTCTGAGGTGCACGGGCACCTGAGCATGGGGCAGAACACATAAAAAAATCCTCCAGCCACCCAGCCCCAACTCTAAGCACAAGGTAACCATACAGATTTGAAGTTAGTGGTAACCATAGCAACCACAAAAACAAAACCTAGCTCAAACCCTCACTAGGTTGACTCAACACCCTGACAGATAAAGAGGCAGATCCATTTGCAGGCATAAAGACTACTTACTTCAGTCTCTTACTATCCTGCACAAGATATTTGGCTTTCAGTAAAAATCATTGAGATACACAAAGAAGCAAGAAAAAGAACCCACTTTCAAGAGAGATGCAGACTAAAATGACCCAGTGGTCTTTTTTTAGAACTCTGGATCAGGCCAGCCTGTAATCCTAGCTACTCAGGAGGTAGATCAGGAGGATCCTGATTCAAAGACAGGCCAGGCAAGTAGTTACAGAGACCCTATCTGGGAAAAAAAAAAAAATCACAAGAAAGGGCTGGTGGAGTGGCTCAAGGTGTAGGCCCTGAGTTTAAACCCCGGTACTGCCAAAAAGAAAAAAAAAAATCTGGATCTGCCACTGGCAAAATGATACATGCTTGCACACACATGATTGAAGAGAAGTGAGCAAATGCTCCTCTACACTCAGATTCTGATAAACAACTAATCATGAGCAAATTATTTTAGTATATTACAAAGCTAGTACATTTAAAAAATAAAGATTAGAACTAAAATTATGAACACTATGAGTCTCATCAGGCTGCAGAACAATTGGCAGACAAGAAAAATATTCTTCTGCTTCTAAATTTTCATTGCTTTTTAAAATATGCCTATTTCTTGTGCTATGCTTTTTAAGTCAGTGAAAAGTGTTTATAAAATCGTACTAGAGTAAAATTTGGGAACAACATAAATTGAAATGAAAATTTTCTAGGGGACAAACAAAAAATTAAAGTTTAAGATAAAATATTCTCAAAATAATTACTATCCCCAATAAATAAACACTTCCACAAGCAGAAAGGGAAAAAAAAAAAAAAACAGCCCAACAGAAATATGAGCAAAAGACATAAACCAGAAATACACTAAAGAAACACTAATAAAAATGGACAAATAAATGGTTTCCAAGGTTGTTAGGGTTGTGGAAATCTGGGCACCCTTCACTCACTGCTAGCTGGGAATGTAAACTGGCATAAGGAGTACTCCTCAACTTCTCAACAACAAAACAGAATCCAGGCACTACTCATACCCAAAGAAAGCCTCCTCTCTAGTTAGCTTCTGCCAGCTAACTTGTCATCCCATATGCATGCTATGTCAGACTACATTAATATCCCTATCATCCACCTTTATGCCTCTGCACCACTCAACTACCTTTCCCGCAGTTCTCCTGCAAAGCTCTTTCTTTCAAGACAGAGCTCAAATACTTCTTACCCTACATTCCCCTCAGGTATAATTAATTGACTTTTCATCTGTAATCCCACAGCACTTGGTCCATTTCTCTAAAATGCCAGTTAAAGATTAGAGTGAAGTTATATCACAGATCAGTGTTAATTTATAATATATAAAGAGCTCCTATTTGTCAACAACAAAAAATAGAACATAAACAGAAAATTCACAGTAAAGAAAATATAAGATTTGTACATAACATAAAAAGTTTAAGAATAAAATATATATATAATATATATATATGTAAAAATATAAGAAATATACATTAAATTCAGTGTAATGCAAAGTATTACCTATCAAACTGACAAAGAGCAAACTTTGACTATGCTAAGTATAGAGAAATATGTACTCTAATAAAATTTGCTGTAAGGATATAAATTGACAAGGTATCTATGAAGGCAACTTTGGATTACATGTTGAAATTATAAATGCATACATCTTTTGACCCAATAATTCTATTTCTTAAAGCCTATACTACAAATATTTTCATTATATTTGATAAGCTACATAATTGTACATGAGTATTCACTGCAGGATTATTTCTTAATGACAAAAGATTAAAAAGATAAATGTACATCCAATAGGGGAACAGCTATGTAAATTATTGTATATTCACACAATTTAATATTACATAGTTTAAAAAGACTTGATAGCACTATATGAAACTATTTCCAATAAAAGTTGTTAAAAGCAAGGAAGATGCAAAACAGGGTATACAGTTTACTGACATACAAAAAACCAAATAATGTGTTCATATAAACAGACCATCACAACCGAATGGTTAAAGGACAGGGTTAGAAAGATGACTTAATTTTCACTATCTAAACTTTATAGTGTTAAACTGCTTACCATGAATACTTATCTACTCACAGTTAACTAAATCCTCTTAAGTAATTATTTTTTTAAAAAGCAGTTATGTATGTTCTGTCAGTTCACTATGAAATCCTCAAGGGCAGGGGAACACTAAGTTTACCTTCCCATCACCAACATCATGCACAGTGTGTGACATACATAGGATAAACCCTAAACAAAGCATGTTAAGTAAAAGAGTCTACTGTGACTAAGTTTACAGAGAAATAAGAATGTATTATACAACTGGGAATTTAAAAATTCACCAAACTCTTTCCACATTTTAGTTTTCATTTTGGGTATTCCATAACCTAAGAACTACAATCTATCAAACTTCATACAAACTAAGATTTTATACATTGAAGTCTACCTTCTTTTCTGACCTTACCCTCCAAAGCCACTGATTCCATTACTCTATACAGCCACGAGGAATGACAGTGCTGAAGTCAGACAATTTGTCAACACACTGGAGCTGTCTAACACAGGGATATATTATTTAATCTTTGGGCATCCATTCCTCCATGTGTAAAATGATTATCAGAGCATCTGTACTTCACAGAGTTGTGAAGATTCACTGAACCAATATATGAAATATGCTTCATATAGTATTTAGTACATAGTAAGCATTCTATAAATTTAACTATTAATATTCTACAGCTCCTAGCATCTTATTATAACTCTCTGAGACACTTCTTCAACCACGAAAATGGTGACAATAAGGAGGAAGACATTAAGAAAAGGATGATGCTAACTATCTCTCTGTTTCTACACTTCATTAACATCAGTGCCACTTGGGGAAAAAACCAATTAGTGCTATGCCCTACAACCAGATGGTACAAGATTGGAGCTTGAGAGTTTAGCCAACATCTGCCTTTCAGTTCCTTCTCTCAATAGAGAGCAAAGCAATATGCAACTGAGCTATCATACCATCATTCAGTTTAACAAGGTGGTGGCAGAATCAGTGGAGAAAAGAATTGAACTCTAATTCTAGTATTTCTTGGAAATTAAAAGTTGGGAGAACAAATTTCATTCCTTTAGGTTCCTGCATGTTCACTCCCTACATGAAACAATAGAAATTGGTATGTACACCTATACATACACATACATATACACACACACGAACATAGATTTTGAAAATCTGAAATTCCACTGTAACTCAGTACTGGTAATCCTGTAATACCTAATTATAAAAAGCAACTAAGAGGAAAAAATGTAAAGAGAAGAAACTATAGACTTGTACACACAAAGTACACCTTAATTAAAATTCATTAGCTGTAACAGTGGATTCTGTTCAAAAAAATGCAATGAAAGCATACTTGAAAAAAATCTAGGTTCCAGAATAAACTCCGTGAGTTCAAGTTCTTGTTCCAACATGTACTAGCTCTCTGACTTCAAGATAATTACATAACCTATCAGTGCCTGAGATTTTCTTCTCTATAAAATGCACACAATAGAAGAACTTTCCCCATAGGGTTACTGTGGGGATTAAGTTAGTTAATAGTGTCAATATTCAATAAATACTAAGTATTCTTATAATCAGTCTTACCTTTCCTTCAGGACTATAACATCAAAGAAGCAGAGATAGTAAACTTTTACAACTATATGCCCCTGTGTAAGGAACTAAACATAACTTTTAATCAAAATTTTAAGTAACAGCAAATGAAATAATAACTTTAAAAATTACTTACTTTGTAGCAGCAGCAGCAGCAAAATTTCTGTTGGGTACCAGAATGTTTACAGAACAAGAATACGGTGACATCTGATAAACCATCTTGGAAAGACTATGTCTTTGATGATTCATCAAGACTTGAAAGGAAAATCATAAAACATTAACATTAAATAATCATTCATTCATGTTTTACATTCTAAAAATCAGTATTTTTCAAAACAAAAACAGTGACTATTTTGTGATTCTTAAACATTCTTTAAAAAGAATAGTTAGTGGGGCTAGGGATGTACCTTAGTATTAAGAGTATTTGCCTAGCATATGCAAGGCACTGGATTCCATCCCCAATACCACAAACAAACCCCCCAAAAAAAAAACTATAATCACAGAAACCACACTTTTAGAAACTAAATGTAAGTAAGCACATTCAATATTTGAACAATTCAGACTCAGTAGAGTATTACTAGGGAATATGTATGTGCACTCCTGAAATTTTAAAATAATTTAATTTTTTTTTGCAGTACTAGAGTTTAAACTCTTGGTTTCACACGTGCTAGAAGGTGCTCTACCGTTTGAGCCATGCCTCCAGCCCTAATTTACATTTTAGTTAATCATTTTTTAACATAGAATATATTTACAAAGTTCTCCAAGTTCTTCTAAAGATCAGAACAAAGATGGGGACTTGCCCTATGAGAGATCAAGATTTATAAGGGTCTGCTATCATGGCACAGACCTGTAATTCAAGCTACTCAGGAGAAAATCTGAACAATCGTGGTTTGAAGCCAGCCTGGGCAAAAAGTTAGTAAGATCCCTTCTCAACAAACAGGCCACTCGTGGTAGGGCACGTCTATAATCCGAGATATACAGGAGGCATAGGTCAGAGGATAACTGATCAAGGTCAGAAACTGGGCAAAACTGTGAGACCTTATCTGAAAAATAAGAACAAAAAAGGTCTGGGTTGTTGCTCAAGTGGTAAGTGCCTGTCTAGTGAGCATGTGGCCCTGAGTTCAAACCCTAGTTACCACCAAAAAAAAAAAAAAAAAAGAAATATTATAAAGCTATGGGAAATTCACACTTTGTTAGTGGCACAAATATAGTGAGCAACAAATGACTCAAATGGCATAGCAATAGAGCCAGGCATACGTGGATACCTGAAATAAGACAGATGTCATCTCAAATCACTGTGCAAAGAAGTAACTACTCTGTGCTGGATAAATGAGAACCGATGGGAAAAGGGTACATTTGGACCCCACTACCACGTTTGCATCCCACACTATAAAATATCAAACCCAGACAGATTAAAGACGTACATGTGAATGACAAGACTTGAAAGACTTTCAGGGAAAGATATTTTAAGGAAGATATTTTAAGGAAAATATCTTTATGACCTTTGGAGAAGGAATAATTTCATAAACAAGACCAACTGAATATATTTTAGATAAAGTGATAAGCCAAAAACTTGTAGATATTGTCAACGTGTATAGTTAACAAACGATTAATATCTTTAATATGTAAGATCAATCCAACTGAAAAATGAACAAAAGAGATTAAGAAGCTTTGAACTGAAAAAAGAAAACACAAATGATGCCTAAATACATTAAAAGATGTACAACCTCATTAGTAATCATATAAAGATAAGCTTAAAATACAATTAAAATATCTTACATCAGTGCTACTTAAAGGGTGGTCAGAAGGGGGGAGAAATGACCCAAACATTGTATGCACATATGGAAAAAAAAAAAAAAAGAGTTGTCAGCACACTTGTTATAGTCTACAACCAAATAAAGATTACACCAGCATGTAAAAACAACCACATCACCAGGTTCAGTGTGGCTAAATATTTTTTCATAAAATTTTCTCAATCAGCCAGGCACCAATGGCTCATGTCTGTAATCCTAGCTACCTGGGAGGCTTAGATAGGGCCTGCCCAGGCAAACAGTTCCTGAGACTCCATCTCCAAACTAACCAGAGTAAAATGGACTGGAGGTGTGACTCAAGTGCTAGAGCACCTGCTTTGCAAGTGCAAAGCCCTTGGGTTCAAACCCCAGCCCCGTACAAAAGAAAAAGAAAAAAAAAAAAAACCTGCAGAAAAGAATGCAAATATTTATCTACAATGAACTAGATAATATATTGTGATATATTCCTAAAATAGAAAGCTGCACAACTGTATAGAATAAGCTGTGTTACACAGGTGAGTTTCACAAACATAATGTAGAGACAAAAGAAGCAAGTGGCAGAACCGTACCAGTAGTGAGAATCAGAAATTTAAATATTCAACAGAAATCTATCAAACTGCTACAGTCTACAGGAAACCAAACTACAAAAATATCACCAAGTAACACAACTAAACCAGATATCTGTATTTTCAATTTCTCTGTAGTCAATGTGTCTGGCTATATTATTATACTCATTCACTCTTGGCAGATGACCTTACTAGCCACTTCAGAGAAAATAGCCCTCAGAGCTTCAGCTATCCTGAACCTGCATGAATCTACACTTATCCTCTAAAGCCCCTCCTACTGTGCATTGAAAGGAGATGGAAACTACTCCTTCTCCCTTGTTAACTTATTCTCTTTTAATTGATACAGAAAGGTCAGTGTCCCCAGGGATCAGTCCTAAACTGCTTTCTTTCCTCAGAGTAAAGAGAAATCATCTTTACTCTGTCTAGGAGATTTTTTCCATCTAGTCTTTGCTTTCCCCTACAACCACCACCCACCTGGCCACCATCATCTACCACCTGAATTACTGTAACAGTCTCCAAACTATTCTGTCTTCTACTTTTGACCCTCTCTATTTCTCTTCCGCCTCTTCTTTTCTATTCTATCATTTAAAACTTAAGGAACATTTTTAAATGAACATTACATTATGTCCTTAAATCACTTGGATGGCTTCACCTGGCTCTTTGAACATAGTAAATTCTTACCAAAGTACTCCATGAACTACTTCTAACCTGTCTAGTGAGCTTCACCTAACACCACTCTCCCATATGTACACCGTACTTCAAATACACTCACCTCCCTTTAGTTACCTAGCACACCTTGTTCTTTTGCCTCCTTAGGATTTTCATATATAATCCTCCTTCCTTCTTGCTATTACTTTTCCTTCACATGGCTCATTCACTGTAATCTAGTCATCTTTCAGGGAATCTACTTAAACAGTACTTCAAACAACTCTTCCCTGAATACTCACAACAAATTAGGTCTCTCATATACACTCTTACAACAGCTCATACAGTTCCTTCTCAGCAGTAAGAGCATTTGTAATTAAAGAAATAACTGTTCAATTAATGCCTCAATAGAAGGAAAGTACCATGAGGAGGAAATGTGTACAGCTTATTCCCCATTTATTCCTAATGCCCACCTCAATATTTGGCAAATGGAGACTCAATAAATACCTGTTGAATGAATGAACAAATTAGAGCAAAACCTGCACTCAAATTACTTTAAATATTATTCATTACAACACATGGGGAGGAGGGCATTGTGTACGTATGTGTGCATGGTATATGTGTTCATAAAATTTTACTGAAATACAGCTAGCTCATTTGTTTACATTACTGTCCATGGCTGCTTTCATGCTATAGTGGCAAAGTTGAGTAGCTGCAATGGAGATCTATGGCTTATCAACCTAAAGTATTTACTATTTAGCTCTTTATAGAAAGTGTTCCTGCTTCCTACTATAAACAATTACTCTCTTTTACCAGGATTAGGAGCACAGAGCTAATGCTAGGCAGAGCACTAAACCAAGCACCTAGGAGCAAGGCAGGAAATGCTATTGACAGAAACTCAGTCAAGAATATTGCACTTTTGACCAGAGAGGACAAAAGAATAACCAGAATGAGGTTGCACCCCAATTCCCATACAATTTGTGCTTATCAAAATATGTGACTGCACATGCCTATTATTCCAACACTTGGCAGGAGGATCAGGAAGGAGTTCAAAGCCAGCAGCCTGGGCTACATAGTGAGACCTTATCTCAAAAAGCCAAAATAAATAAATGAAATAAATATGACTGAATTTCAAACCTCTATCTGCGGAAATTTCAACTCTGATAACTGCAGCATTATTATAATGCAGAACTTGTATTAGGAATTAGCTTTTGAGTCTTAAAAATGGGTATTTATAAAATTTCCCAATTCTTTGGTTATGTCTTTGTGAAGGTTCCTCCTCCCCATTGTATTTCCAGGCATTCATTTGGGTTCTTCCCAGTACAACAGGCAGTTGGGGTGAGGGTGTTCTAAAATAGAACTACTTGAAAGCTAAGCACAAACAAGCGCAAGCAGGCAGAGAAAGTAGATTTTTAGGAGCACCATGAACCATAGGGATATGGTATAAGGCCAAACAAAGCTGTTGTCACTTGATGGGGCAAGGGGACATTTTTTGATGATTCATTCATTCAACAATGAAGGTACCAACAAAATATGTGCTAGCACTGCTTTAAGATGCATCAGTGAAGAAAACAAAAGGCCCTTAGCCTCAGTGAGCTTATGTTCTAGCTGGGG
This sequence comes from Castor canadensis, assembly GCF_047511655.1. Taxonomy (NCBI): domain Eukaryota; kingdom Metazoa; phylum Chordata; class Mammalia; order Rodentia; family Castoridae; genus Castor; species Castor canadensis. The sequence continues at coordinate 90,793,389 of NC_133394.1, forward strand.
GGAAGGGGGGGAGGGAGGAAGAGACAGTATCAGAAAATACATATGGAGGGATTTTAGGATTTAAAAAAAGATTTGAATCAGAGAGAAAGTGGTTTGCAATTTCAAGTAAAGTAATTAAGGTAGGCCTCATTAAAAAGGTGACATTCAGTGGGCTGGTAAAGTGGCTCTAGTGTTAAGAGTGCCTGTCTAGCAAGTATGAGGCCTTGAGTTCAGACCTCACTACCACCAAAAAAAAATGTGACATTTAGGGCCAGGCTAGTGACTAATGCTTATAATCCTAGCTACTTGAGAGGTGGAGATAGGTTCACGGTGTGAGGTCAGCCTGGGCAAAAAGCACAGACCCTTTCTGAAAAATAACTGAAGACAAAAGGTTTGGAGACATGGCTCAAATGATATAGCCAAGTATAATTCCCTGAGTTTAAACCCAATAATCACCCCCACCCCTTAAAAAAAGGATGATATTTACTGGGTGTAAAGGCACACACCTATAATCCTGGCTACTCAAGCAGCTAATGCAAGAGAATGAGAAATTCAAGGCCAGTCTGGGCAACATAGCCAGACCAAGTCCCAAACAAAAACCAACAGAGATATATGACCAAAGACTTGAAAGAAATGAGAAAGCTAACAGTGCAAATATCTACAAAAGTGTTCCAGGTCAAAGAGCCCAAGGCAGGAGTGTTCATGGTGTGTTTATGAAACAAGGAGGCCAGTGAGGCCCCAGCAAAGTGAAGGTAGGGGAGGTTAATTACAGAACAGGTCAGAGAGTAAGCTGTATGTGGAGAAGGCAGCCACCAGATGACATGGAAGACTATAGACCAGTGTTGTTGAACAGAAGTATAAAGTGAAGCACATGTATTTTAAATTTTCTAAGAGTCACAACAAAAATGGCAAAAAACAAGCAGAGAAATTACTAATAAATATTAGGGCTGCAGACATGGCTCAGTAGCAGAGTGCCTGCCTAGCAAGTACAAGGCTCTGAGTTCAAAACCCAGTACCAACAAATAAAAATAATTATAAACATTAATATATTTTATTGTAGCTAATGTCCCAAAGTATTATCATTTCAAAAATTTTTTGTAGTAAGCCTTCAAAATTCAATGTGTTTTTCTGCATGTTTTCACTTACATGTGGGAACTAAGTTGATGTCATAGAAGCTGAGAGTAGAATAATGGTTGTCAGAAGCTCAAAAGGATGAGGAGAAAGGATGATTAATTCATAGAGTACAGCTGAACACAAGGAAAAACTAAATGTTCTATAGTACAACAATTATAGTTGACAAAAAAAAATTATATATTTCAAAACAGGTAGGAGAAAGAATTTTGAAGGCCACGTGTGGTGATCTACTCCTGTAAGCGCAGCATTCAGGAGACTGAGGCAGGAAGATGTTGACTTCAGGCCAGCCTAGGATACATAGTGGGACCACCTTGAAAGCAAACAAATGAACCAAAAAGAAAAAGAGAGAGAGAGAGACAAAGAAAGGATTTTCAGTATTCCCAGCACAAAGAAATAATGTTTGAGGTGACTGATATGCCAATTACCCTGATCTAATCATTACACGTATACATGTATTGAAATGTCACACTGTAACCCACAGAGTAAGCCCATCTTATTCACAGATATATTACACATGGTTTTGACCAAGTGCAGTCAAAAAATTAAATAAATAGAAATTTCAAAAACAAAAATTATAAATTCCGCATGCATTACACAGCTCAGTTAATGTGGAGCACTCAAGTCAGTTCCATGTTATCAGCAGTTATTTGGATCATTGTGTGATCTGCTGCGTGTTTCCCTGTCCTTAATTTTGTGAAAGTATGCCTTCCCAACAAAGCAAATGGTGCCCCCAAGGCAACGTAAAAGTTAATGTGCTTAATGTTAATGATAAAGTGAAAATTTTAGATTTGTTGAAAGGCAGCACATTTTTAGCAGAAGTTGGACAGTGTTATGGGAAAAATGAATCAAGCATCTGCAGTATTTGAGATAAAGAGCATGAAATAAGATCTAGTTTTTGGTGACAGTATTAATGCGTACAACAATAAATTTTGTGGCAGTTAATGTAGCCCACTCCATGAGGTTCCAAGTTATGTATGTTCAGACCGACTATACAAACCATATAGGGAAATTTGAGTAATTTTAGGGTACTGAACTCTATGCATCCTAAGCATTTGCAATTTTTCCTCAATGGTGGTCTCCTTGGAAACATATACTCATATATACCAAGAGTCTACTGTATGTGCAGTTATTATATGTTGATTATAAACAAAAAATGTAGCTCTTTCTGTAAGCATCCTGAGATTATCTGTGAAAATGATTCACTACTCCCTTGACCAAGAAAACCTCACAAAGTCATGAAAACAAGAGGTTCAAATCTTCAAATCTTAAGAAGACCCAGAAAACTGACAAGGCAATTGAGGGTATGCATATCTGAAATGCCACCAGGTTTCTATAAGAAGCAATGTGTGGAGGATCAGTGTTTGGGGAAGGGGTGGCAGGCACCATGTTGGGCTATAAAGATGGCAAGAAACAGCCCCTAAAACAGAAGCAGGCCAAGGACACGGATGAGTAAGACCAGGCTTTCAAGCAGAAACAAAAAAGAGGAACAGAAGAAACTTGGAGCTAAAAGCGAAGGACACAGGGAAGGGGCCCCTGGCCACAAGTGAAATTAAGAAAGCTGGCAAAAAGTCAGCTGCTCATTGTGCCTGAGATGATGGTGACCCTGATTCCATTCCTATGCAAACATCTGGATTTCCAGTCATAACATCTTTTACCACCTATAGCTAGAATGAAGTTTTGTCTTGGAGTCTATTGTACATTTAAGAATCAACTTTAATAAAGAAAAACAAAAAGCAATGTGTACCATTCTAGCATTAGAATTCTAGAATAGTGGAGTTGGTAGGTATGTCCAGGCCAAACAGTGGGGCTGTTTTTGCTGAACATGCTTAAAAGTGCAGAGAGTAGTGCTGAACTTAAGGGTTTAGGTGTAGATTCTCTGACCATTGAACACATCCAGGTGAACACAGCGCCCAGGATGAGCCTACAAAGCTCATGACCAGATTAATGCATACATGAGTCCCCCTGCTGCATTGAAATGATCCTCACTGAAGAGAAACAAACTGTTCCTAAGCCAGTAACTGCTACTGAAAAGGAACAAATTATTCCTAAGCCAGATAACTTGTTCCTTGCACAGAAGAAAAAGACATCCCAGAAAAAATGAAGAAACAAAAACTTATGAAAAAGAATAAATACAGCATAAAATAAATGCAAATAAAAATACACATTGAAGAAAACATCTACAGCTAGGGGTATAGCTTTGTGGTAGAACATGTGCTTCACACGCATGAGGGCATGGGTTCAAGCCCCAGCACCAAAAAAGGAGAAAAAAGCAAGAAAGAAGGAAAGAAAGAGAGCAGGAGGGGGAGGTAGAAAAGCAGGAAAATTATCTGTGTACTGAATCACTAAATTTGTACTAGTCACATTTGAAGTGCTCAATAGTGATTAATAAAATGGACAATACAGCTGTAAGCCACTGTAAGAACTTTAGGGAGGTTTTGCAGAGTTCCGAGCATAGAGGTAATATGACTTAAGTTCTTAAAGGACCAATGTACCACTTATTCAGAGAAACTATTGAAAAATCTAGGTGAGAAATGGTGGTTGCTTAGAACAAGACAGTTGCAGTGTTACTGGGAGAAGTCGAGAGTCTGAATTAATTTGAGTGTAAAGCCAAGAGAATTTGCCAACTACTTACTGTGAAGTGCAAGGAGTCATAGATACTCTAGGTTACAGCCTAAACAAATGAAAGGACAGAATCAAATGAGATGAGAAAGGGACAGGTTAAAATGAAGTATGAAGTGCCCATAAACTATCCAAGTGTAAATCTACAATATCCAGATGAGTATAAGACTCTAAACTTCGGGAAAGAGATCTCAACTGTCAGTAAAAATTTTACAGCTATTAAGTTTATAAAGACAATAGCCAGGCACCGGTGGCTCACAACTGTAATCCTAGCAAAAGAAAAAGAAATAATCAAAGCCACAAAACTTGGATGAGATCACTAAAAGAGTAAATTTACCCCAAAAGAATGACTTTGGATAAAGAGAAGAGAATGAAGGATGGAATCCTGACTCCTGTGGCACTCCAAGGAAAGAGACCAGGGAGAGGATGAAGAACCAGCCAACTAATATGAGAAGGAATGACAGGTGAAATAGTAAGAAAATTAAAACAGAGGTATCCTGGAACCTAAGAGAAGGAAATGTAGCAAGACCTCCAACTCTCTTTTGAGTTTCTTTGGGTTTGTCTAATAAAACGTGATTTGTCATACACAAAAGTAATGCTATCGATTTCTTTTCAGTAATAATAAACATTTGGTTTGCTCAATTAGTAGTCATTGGGGTGGTTGTCACCCTAACTTTTGAACAACTACACCAAATAAAGGATGCTAATCTTGACACTGAGCTTTCCTGTGAGAAGCTCACAGGAAAAACAGAAACAAACAAGCAAAAAAACCTCTAATACAGTATTTAAACAAAGTGGGAGGAAGGTGACAGTTTGTTAGAGTGCTTGCCTAGCATGTGTGAAGCCCTGGGTTTGACGCTCAGCACTGCAAAATAAAAGTAAAAAATCACTGGCCTAGTGTAGGCTTCAGTTTTTTCCCTGCCACTTACTAGTTTTATGAATTTAGGGTCATACTCAATAGGATCAGGTTTTTCACCTGCAAAACGGAGCTGATGTTGGCCGTTGCCGCCACCAAAAGACCTGCCTTAATAAGAATGTATCACTGTGCTTCAAAAGCAAGCAAACAAACAAAACCACTGTACTAAAAAGGACTGTCATTCTAGCTAACAAAATGGACTTTGCTCACTGCTGAAATGAGGTACTCCAAGAAATACTTCAGAATTAGCCTCCATATGATGTTAATCCAAATTAGATAACGTCTGGAAATTTAAAAACTGGAATCGCCTGCAACGATATATTCAGAAAGCACCCAGAAGCACTTTGATGAAGTTCACAGACGTAAGTCACCTGAGCACACCACCTCTCATTTACCAGAATTTACTGCTCCTATGCAACTCCACCCAGCTCCTTCCCACACACCCAGTACGAGAGATACAGCCCAGTGCTTGCCGTCCTGGCGGTGGCTGGAGGGATGTCAGCGTACATCCCCCTCCCACTTCACCCTCGGTTCGGCTCCAGAAAGGAGTGTCACCTCTGATAAGGTCGCTTTTAAGTCGTAATGACCTTCCAGATTACCTGGAGCCCAGAAAGAGCACGAGGTATTTCGAGCACCTAGAGCCCTATGCCTGGGGAGACTGGCGCGCTCTGCAGGAGCAGGAGACCGCGCCGGAGCCATTATTCCCGCGAGACAAGCCGCTGCCTCACCTCTACCCACGCATCTCACGGTGGCCGCCATGTTGACCAGCCCGGGTTGCGTTGACGAAATTGGTCCTACGTCTCAACGGGGGAGAATGAAAGAAGGGTTCCGTTCCGGAATTGGCGAAGGGGGAAGGGGATTAAAGGAGCAAGAGGAAGAGGAACAGGGCGGAGACCTAAATGGGTTTAAGTGCCGGCGTGGCGGCGTTACAGTCAATTCTAGGTGTTGCCTAGGGCCGTTTGTTTCCTGTTTCCGGGTCAACAGTTAAAGCACCTTCAGGAAAATACCGTCGTGTTGGAGATACTGTAATTATTTTATTCCTTGCCTTTTTTTTTTTCTTTTTGATACCGCGCATGTTCCTAGAACGATAATTTTAGTCGATTCTGAGGGAATCTAGGACCCAACCTGAAACCTCCAAAACGCGAAGAGCACCCCAGCCCCCTCCGCCACATTTCCAGCCCTGTAAAGAAGTTTTGAAAACCCACTAGGCTGGCCTGGTGGTGTTCGCAAGGCCCCGGGTTCCATCCCAGCCCCAAAGAGAAAGACAGAAAAACTCCGTGCTTTTCACCCAAGGGGGAGGCGTCCTACTCAGAAGAACACACTTTAACTCAATGAGAGGTCAGCCGTAGTTTATGTTAATCTCACATTAATCTGCCTTAATTCTCCCCTGCTAGCAAGCTGTGCCATTAGATCAATTGAATAAATAATACTGTGCCTGACGTTTATGTAATATGTCTGCTTTTAAAACGGCATATCTGACACACACACACACACACACGTTAATCCGACAAAAAATAAAATTGAATGTCCTTTTCATTACGTCACAGCTGCCCTGGTTTCTTTAGAGCAAATCTGACAGCAGATTACTTCACTTCCCAGTTTAAATACAATCCTTCAGTGATTGGCCATCTCTAAAGCCTCAGAATGGCCTCTGCCTGCCTCCCAGGCCCACATCCGTCTTGAGACAGGCACACCACACACAACACATACCAAACACACAATACACCACACAGCACACAGACACCGAACACACAACACCTACACACACCACATATACACTACACACCACACACAACACACATGCATACAACACACACAACATACCCACACCAAATGCACAGCACACACACAATACACCATACAGTACATCACACACACAAGGTTTCTCACCTCCATCACTTTGTTCATTCTGTCGCCTCTGCTTGAAATATCTTGTTCCACATTACAAGGTAATTTTTTTATTTCTTTAAGATTTCAAGTCAGGCTTTATTGTAGCCTCCTACCTTACTTCAGAGGCTGAGTTATCATCTCTTCCTGCTTTTATATAGTATCCAGAAGTTATAATCTGTTTTGTTTGCTTGTTTGTTTTAAACAATTTGAGTTATAATTTATATACCATACAATTCACAAGTCTAAATTGTACCATTCAGTATTTTTTTGTGCACCATCACAATGTATCTGTTTTTCCCACCAGTCTGAGCACTTGCTGGCAGAATCATGTCATTCATTTTTGTAACCCCAGTACATATTGCATAGTATCAGCTACATAGGAGACTTGCAATAAATGTTGAATAAATGAATGTATGCATACATGAATTAGTGGTCCAATTAGAATGGCAAGCCTGCAAAATTAACTTGCTGTCATGAAGTTGCCCACAGAAGACAGACTGGATCAAAGCAGGAATTCCCCAGATACTTTATTTCGTATTTATATATAGTACTCAGTACATGAAGAATAAGATTTATTGCCTTCTCCTGTTAACACTCAGGAGTTAACTTCAAAACCTCCACAATCACTTGTGACTGTTAAGCAAAAAATTTAAAGAACTTGAATCTATCTTCATGACATTTTTCTCTCTTGTCCTTCTTGCCTCCCATCCTTTCTTTTTCTCACGCACATATGAACATGTGCCATTTGTTGAACAGTGTACTTGGCTATACATAGATGTGTGAAAAAATAAAACTGACAGTCATCTCTCATGATACTTAAAACTAATTTGAAGAAATGAAGTTTGCCTAGTCTACTTCGAAGAAAGTAAACACCTAGGTTAGGAGTGTCTGTTCTTAGACTTACTCCTTCCCTTTCCATGGCTAAGATCCATTGGCCCCCACCTGCAGACCTCTTTATATCTCTTGTTCTAACAGGAGAATATATATATTCAGTATTAGGACTCATCGTAGTGTGTAGTGTACCTATAGAAATACCAGTATAGATAAAACTTGCCTGATTGGCCTGTTTGGTCACCAGCATTTAATGGCATTAGGTAAGATACAGAATAAATATATATATACATATATATGTATATATATTAGAGTGTATAAACCTTCTCTACACATATACGTATATATGTATATATATATACATAGCAATACATATAAAGGTTATTTAGCTTGAGGCTTTATGAAAACTGTAAAATGTCTTAATGAAAAACTACAAAACTCCATAACTGAAATGGCAATTCCAAGGCCCTAAATATTTGAAACATAATGAGGTTCCTCTTAATGAAGAGAGCCAGTGGGACATTCTGGTTAAGTGGAGATACTCTGCAGCCAAATTGTCTGGATTTGAATCCCAGTATCATCTCCTCCTGCTTGTGTGATGTGAGGCAAGTTACTATACCTTTCTGGGTCTCTGCTTCTTCATGTGTGATATGGGCTAAGAATGATATAATTGACAGAATTACTTTAGTGCCTATCACAAAGTACACATTTAATATTAAATGTCATTATTAAAAAACTGGTGACAGCTCTTAATCAGAGAGACAAAATGAAATATCTGCTTATTTATGAACATGATCCAGCTGTTCTTGTCCCCATATATGCTAGGGTGTCACTTTATAACAGAACTTTTACTAGTATTTGCAGAAAGCCTTCAGTCTGTGTTTATGTATGTCCTCAGAATTCCCTTTAAAAATACAACTTTTCCCAGTTGATTTCTAGGAAGGTTTAGGCTGTCTAGGAGTTTTGGCAAAATGCCAGCCGCTGGCCTGCTTGGCTAACTTCCCTAGGAAAAGCTGCTAAATATGCACTTAGCCTTGCAGTTGTATTCATCTCTGTTCTCTAACTTCTTTAAGCATCTTCCAGTTGAGTTGGAAACTCCTTTGTTCTTAGAAGAATGACTTCCTATTTGGGGTTCAAACTGAAAATAAATCCTCCTATTATATAAAAATAGGGAACACTTAAAACATTTCTATCTCAGTCTTATACATCAGAATCACACAGAGGGCTTATTAAAATCAAATTGGTAAATTCCACCCCAAGAGTTTCTGATCCACTGGTCTGGAATTTGTGGATTTGTATTTACAATAGGTTCTCAGGTGACCCTGATGTACTAGCCTAGTTACCATACATTTAAAACCACTTTCTATGCAATACCTTGAAACATTTGCATCCATACCTACCATTAACTCGGGGAGGAGTTGTTTAATAATTTTATGCTTAATATAAAATGAGCTATAAATGTTCCCCATGTGGTAGAAATGCTTCTAAAACCAGAATTAGCCATTCCTATCTTTTCCAACTCTATGCAGAAAATGCTATTCTATGTATTGGTTTCAGCTTCATAAATGTTTGCTGTCAACAGGGAGAATTTCCATTGCTTGTCTGCCTGCCTACCTAACTGGATTTTAAGTATTATTTACTCCTATAGCCTTCTCCCTTTGTGCTTATTTCAGAATCAGGTTTGTGTCTAGTCTTAGTAGTGCCAGGCACATTTACAGATGAATGGCCAATGAGGACTTCACACATAGGGCTCTCACACAGATTTACTCCAGGAGGAGTTTTCTTGTTCATAATAGTAGCTAGAATCAAGCTGATGACTTCTCCACATTGACTACTTTTTTTATGTTCACAGAGTTTCTCTACCAATTAACTTCTTAGATTTCTCCTGGAATTTTTATAGTCATCTTCAATATTCAAGTCTTCATATTTTTTTCTCCCATTTCTAGCTCCTGGGTTGTCCACATCTGACCCTCCAGTCAGTGGGTCACAGCACAAGGAAACCCAGGACCTCTCTCAGCGGCACATGGAGGATACCTACAATGGTAGAGTCAGAAAGGAAGACATTTCTTGGTGTGGAGAGTCCCCCACTCTCCTCCCTGCCTATGTCTCTGTTAAAGTAAAACCACAACTCAAAAAAAAAAAAAAAAAAAACCACTACATGGGGAAAAATTATTTGGTAGTTTTAATGGCTTCATTTAGTACTTTGTAATCTTGCTTTTAATCAATACTTTTTTATTTATGATGAAAAATATGCCACAATTATCCAAAAGGTTGACCTAAATTGAAAGGTTTACATGTCTTCAAAAATTACTCAATGAAAATAAAGCTTTCCTAAATTGCTTACATTCATAGCTTTTTGCTTTAAAATTTCTGCATTCTAGAATAGCACTATCAACACAAACATCATACAAACTACATAAGTACTTTTAAATTTTTCTAGTAACCATGCTTAAAAACTAAAAAGAAATCAGTAAAATTAATTTTAGTAACTTATTTATCTAAATATATCTGTAATGTTACAAGTTCAACGTGTAATCAATGCAAAAATTATTGAGATATTTTACATTCTAAAAGCATTTGAAATTTGGAGTATATTTTATACTTGAAGCACATCACAACTAAGACTATATTTCATTGGCACCAGGGGCTCATACCTGTAATCCTAGCTACTTGGGAGGCAGCAAAAGTTCCCAAGACTCTATCGCAACGGAAAAAGCTGGGCATGGTGGTGTGTGTCTGTTATCCTAGCGAGGCCAGCCAGGGAAAAAAGCAATACTCTATCTCCAGCACAGAATAGGGCTTGAGGCATGGCTCAAGTGGTAGAGTGCCTGCCTAGCAAGTTCAAAGCCCGATTTCAAACCCAGTAGTGCCAAAAAAAACCCCAAAACAACAACAAAAAAAACCCCTACATTTCAAATGTTCCATAGCCACATGTGGCTACCATACTGGACAGAATAATTTTCAAAGAACAACAATAATCATAATCATAATAATATAAAGGGAAGATGAGGAAGAAGAGGCAGAGGAGGAGGAAGATGAAGAAGGAAGAAGGTAGAAAGAAGAAGTAAAGAAGGAAGGAAGAAGAAAGAAAAAGAATGGCTAGGGCTTACTAAACACTTGCTATATGCCAGGCATTTTTCCAGGGGATTTACATATTTTAACTCTTTGAGTATTCACAACAACCCTGTGAGATAAGCACTGTAATTATTCTCATTTACACACGAAGGAGGAGAGTCACTGAGAGGTTAAGTAACTTCCTTACTTAGTTAAGTTAGGATTTGAACCTAGGATGCTTGGCCCCAGAGTCTGTTTTTAAGCACTATTATACATGTATACATACTATTTCATAATGGACACTGTGCTAAGCACTTTACATATAATAGTATGCTTTATTTCCAGTTTATAGATGAAGAAACTGAAGTTCTAGAAAGTTAGTTTCTTAAACTAACCAAAACTTAGTGTTGTATTCTGACTTGAGAACCAGTCTATCTGACCTCTGTTACGTCTTCTTGCTTTACTACTACCCCCAAACTCTGATGTTTATATATAATTTGCACCTATGATTCAATATTTTTGATGCTGATGCTTTAAACTGAAAAATGGCCAGATGGCATCATAATATATGCAAGGAAATAAGTAACATATAAACACATATGCACCATTTTTCAGTCTTCATAATTAAGCATTTAATCACAAATACCAACAAAACACTAACCTCTCAAATGTATGAGGAGGTAAAACTTGCTTGAAATATTTATCTAGACTATGGAAATATATTTTTAAAAATTTTGCACACCTGAGAAACTTAACAATGCCTATAGAGCAACTCTCAGAAGGACATATTTTATAGCAGAAAGTGCATAACTCACAAGATGAGGTGATAAGTAACTGGAAGGATATGACACTTTTCCTCCCTTTTGTATTGTGCAGCTTTATTATTTTGTAGTCTTAGAATTGAACTTGACATTTTGTTATTACTCTCCTTTCAGTCTTTCCTTTTGATTAGGACCATCTGAGGCTGAGTTCCTCACCAAGTTCCAGCTTTTGAGGTTAATCAGCTCTTCCTTAATATCTATACATCTCCTTTTTACTGCTTCAGGAAAATTTTCTAGGATTTTTTTGGAAACTTGTGAACTATTTCTTAGTAATTTCTACCTGAAAAAATGTTGAGATTAAATACTCCAGTACTCACTTGTGCACAATGGCATCACATCTTTGTCAAAACTACTTTGTTCCATCTGCCAATATTTCTGTTTTTGCTGCTGGGTTAACATTTTTCTTCTCATATGTTATGGTTTGGATATGAAGTGTCCCTGAAAAGGCTCATGTGCTGAATGCTTGATCCCTAACTTGTGGATCCAATCATTGAGGCATGGCGATTGGATCACTAGGGCTCTGACGTAATGTATTGATCCATTGGTGGATTCATAAATCAATGACATTACTAGGAGGTAGTGGGAGGAAGTAGGTTACTGTGGGCATCCCTTTGAAGGATATCTTGTCTTGTGTCTGATATCCTCAAAGGGCCTTTGCCTGGCTCTCAGGAGCAATTCATCCCTGAGGAGAGTGAGAGCATTTGAAGAGCACAGGACCAGTAGGAAAGGGAAGGAATTCTGAAAGTTTTGCTCAGGACTCTGAGCAGGAGAGGCGATTAAAAAATATGTAAAACAGTCAATTCAGTGATATTTTTGAGGGGCTTGTAAGCACAAGACTTCTTGTTTATGAGAACTAAGGTAAAAAAAAAAAAAGACATGAGAAAAATTCTTGAATTCAAGGTGCTGCAACGTTCGATATACTTGGGATAGTGACAGCTTCCATGGCTGGCACCTTGCCTACAGCTAGTAGCAAAAAACAGCAAAATAGGACAAAAAGGGCTAATGCCATGTGGTAGCAAGAGAGCCTTTGAAGGTGAGTTATAGAGCCAATAATTTTTAGTGGGGTCCCAAAGACAGAGAAACACTTGGTTTGGGGAACATTTGCTGCATGAAAAAAATAGTACAGCAATACAAGTAAGTATGGGTGATTATTATAATAAGTATGAAATTTGATAGGTTTTATTCAGTGTTAATTTACCTAAATTTTGTTTGATTAGGACTAGCAGGGTTTTTTTGCCTTGTACTTTTTTATATAAAATATTTAATTCCTGGTTATTAATTAAAATATGACACACTATACCCCATATCTTAAGTTATTATTAATTGAATTAGTATGAAATCATTGTCTTACTTTGCTAATATAATAAAGTTACCCATGATATTACTTCATCCTTTATTGCATGAGAATTAAGTATCTTTCATAGGCTATAAGAAGACATTGTCAGGATTCATTGTAAAATTCAAATAGAATTTGAATTATATTCACTGAATAAACCTCCCTTGTCATTTATGCTTCCTCTTTCAAATAATTTAGTAGATTAGAAGGTGTGATGGTTAATTTGATTGTCGACTTGATTGGATTAAGAAATGCTTAGCAGACAAGTAAATCAGTTCAAGGTATGACTGTGAGGGTGTTTCCAGAGATGATTAAATCATGAGGACTGTGACCTAATGAATGGATTCATGCCTTGAGGGTTCATAAAATGACACATCATTGGGAAATGGTGAAAAGTGGGAGGCGGGGCCTATTAGAGGAAGTAGGTTACTGGGGGCTATATCTTGCCCTAACACTTTCCTGTATTCACCTTTGTCAGATTCCTGACTACCATGATGGGAACTGCTCTGCCACAACCCTCCCCACCATGATGGACTGAACCTCTGAAACTGTGAGCTAAAATAAATTCTTCCTCCTTTAAGTTGTTTCTCAGGTATCTGTTACAATGATAGAAAAGTAATATATGAGGTAATAATTTTTATAAGACTATCCTGTCGTCATGATTGTGCCATAAATTCAGTGACTTCATTGTCTTTACACATTTTTCCTGACAGATTTTTCTTCCTTTCTATATTCTATAAAGTTATTGATAATTTCCAATTTTGAAAGACACTGTAGGGCTGAGATGTAGCTCAGGGGTAGAGCACATGCTTAACTTGTGCAAGGGCCTGTGTTTAATCCCCAGCACACACACACACACACACACACACACACACACACACACACACACACAAAGAAGACCACACTGTACTGATTGTATTCCAATCACATCTAATTTTTAACCCTCTCCATCCTGCTTAGTACACATGGAGACTGACTCTTTTAAGCTATACTATCTAGGCTCCCTTGCCCTCTGGCTTCTCACTGTGTTTGGCCATTTGAAGTACCAACAAGAGATACAGTGCAGGAAGAAAGAGAAGTTAAGTTGTTGTTCAGCTCCCTCTACCTGGCTGCAGTTCTGGATGTGGCTGCATTCCTCAATGCCCACTGTTTCTGTTAGGAAACCCCTCTTCCATGACTTTAACACTCACTTAGTTACAATACCATGATGTTCTCCTTTGTTCTTGTCCTGAATTTGTAGCTCCCAAATTTACTAGTCTACATTTATTTCTTAATCCTGCCCACATTTCTGTAAACATTATCCCCTTTTAATTTCTCCTGAGTTAAATTCTTTGAATTTGCTATCTATTTTCTTCTGGTTCTCTGGGTAATAAAGACACCTAATCAATATATTACCTAATCAAACTAACCAAAAGGATGGAATAAACAAAGAGAATTATTTATGTTGCCAAATAATTTAACACTATGCTAATTATGAGAATTTCCATAGTCCAAAGGAAAAGCAGGCAAGAAATCAAATAATTTTTAGTAATTCCTTTTAAAATTGACTTTAGTTCTTAAATCTGTGCTGAGGTTTTTATGAGGTTTCTATGACTTAAAGTATGAATATCACATTCATCTTGCAATGTGCAATGCTATACCAGTCTTTGCTGAAACTTTTTCCATAGATAGAAATAATGGTCTTGTTCCTTGATTTACATCCTTCCAACACAATCCATATTCAGTATTGAAATTGTTCAGTCAAGAATAATGTTCTGGGAACTCCTAACAAGACAGTTTTTTATCTCCATTATCACTCTCCAAGTATAGCAGCAGCAATGATTGCCCCTTTGTGAGATGTCATTGGCAGAATTACTTTTACTTCCCTTCCTTTAACCCAGCATTCTAAATTCTAAAGAAAAATACATATACCTTGTGTGAGTATATTAGTTAGCTTTATGTTGCTGTCATCAAATACCTGAGGAAAACAACTTAAGGGAGGAAGGGTTTATTTTGCTCTTGGTTTCAGTCCCTCATGGTGGGGAGGGCATGGTGGAGCAGAATGGTTCAACACATGGTGGCCAGAAAGCAGAGCAAAGACAGGAAGGAACCAGGGCAAGCAGTGCCCTATGAAGAGACACTCCAAATGACCTACTTCCTCCAACTGGGTTCCATCTTCCACAGTTCTACCATCTACCAATAATCTATTCAAATTTTGAATCTGTCAGTGGATAAAACCATTCAATAGGTGCAAGCCTTCATGATCTAATTAATCATCTCTGGAAACTCTCATCTCCTGAGTGTTGGCTTTTGAGTGGCAGCAGACACAGTATCACAAGACCCATAAAATAATCCCAGAGGCTATAAGCACACAGTTCATTCCTCTTAATTTTTCCCTGTAGCAAGAGTTGCAAAAATGCATCCTTGTTATTTCAGTTGTCTAGCAGATAACCATTAGAACACATACACACACACACACATCTCCTGAAAAGAAATATGAATTATCAGAGAAAACATATTTTGTCAATACAGTATTTTCCCACAAATATTTTTAATAAATCTGACAGGTAATTAACTTAGAGATCTAGATACCTGTGTTGTTTTGAAAATAATCAGAAGACTAAGCCATACTGGGCTCACATCTGTTCATGGTCATGACCCATTGGAGGTGTGTGGACATTGCACTCTTCAGATGACACACCAACTCCTCATATACCACAGACCATATTACACTGCACTGTGTATCCTCTGTATATATTTCACTCATTCACAGTATTTGCAAAAACCCTGTAGACTCTTGAGTTTGAAACCTCTTGCCCAACTCCTTTTAAAATTCAATGGAATCTGTCATAATAAAATGTAGGCCTATTGCTAAAGAAGAAACCTTGTAATGTTTGTTCCATTAGCCACAAACACCAATTAAAGCTTTGAAATTATTACTTGTAAGGGTCTGACTAAATTCTCAGACAAGGTTCACCTGTCTTTCATATTTTAAGCAATTTATCTCTGGGGTTTTCAATCTTAAACTTTTATGATTAATAATTATTTATACAATTTGCTTCATTTTGTAACTGGGGGTGGTGGTGTTATGTTTGGTATCCTGATGGTGTCTTCTTCTATTTTATGTACTTTGAATACATGAGAATCTGTTAGTCAAATTGCTTTAGGCAAAGTAGCTTTCAGTAAATTAGTCTGAGTTCACTCAATTAGTGCTTTTTAATTGAATGAATTATTAATTTGCATGATAGTCCCAATCTTGTACTGTGGTCTCAGTACTCTAGAGGCTGAGGCAGGAGGATTACTTGAGCCCAAGAGTGCAAAGCCAGTCTGGGCAACATAGTGAGACCCTGAACCAAAAGAAAGAACAAGCCGGGTGCCAGTGGTTCATGTCTGTAATCCTAGCTACTCATGGGGGCAGAGATCAGGAGGATCATGGTTCAAAGCCAGCATGGCAAATAGTTCGCAAGATCCTATCTTGAAAAATCTTATCCCGAAAAAGGGCTGGTGAAGTGGCTTGAGGTGTAGACCCTGAGTTCAAGTCCCAGTACCGCAAGAAAAAAGGGGGGGGGGAGCAGAAAAAACAGAGGGAAGAAGAAAAGAGAGAAAGGAAGGAAAAAGGATAGAGCAAACATTCTCTGTTAAGAGAAAGAGAATACAAGTTACCTCTTAGGAGAAAATACTTGCGAGCCATCTAGCTAATAAAAGACTGTGCCCAGAATATGTTAAAACAAACAAACATCATTGCTTCTAATAATGGTAAAATGAATATATTTGTACTTAAATATTTGATAAGTTTTTGATCATTAAAAAATAAGTTATCTGCAGGCATGGCTCAAGTGATAGAGCACCTGCCTAATAAGTGTAAAACCTTGAGTTCAAATCCCAGAACCGCTAAAAAAAAAGAAAGAAGTTAGAATCCTGGAAGGAACATTCCTAGGCCAAAGAATAAAAACTATTTTAAGGGATTTTAACTTTTTAAAAATGATATTTTATTTTATGATAAAATTATTCAATTAAATCCCAGTGAGACAGAAGGTAAAGTAAAAAAGAACATTGAAAAGGAAATGAAGCTACATAAACATATAGTTGACAAAAAAGTGCAATTTGTAAAATAAAGAAAATAATAACTGTTATATGTATAGTACTTACTATCTGCCTGGAAGGATTCTGGGTACTTCACATGTATATGGATTTAATGCTATATAACACTATGAGGTGAGTACTATAATACTATGCCTATCTTACAGATAAAGAGAAAGAGGGCTTAAAAAGTTGCTCAAAGCCACACAGCTAGTAAGTAAAGCAGGTGCCACTTAAATGCAAGGTTTGGCTGTAGGTTATAGTTTCAGCTATTTTACTATGTTGCCATGGAAGTGAACAAACATTTGTCAAATATCTACTATTTAGAGGCAGTATAAGACACAGCAAGAAAAATAAGAGTTTGTTCACAAGAAACTCAATGTTATGAGAAAAATCTGTAGCTAATTCATCATTGACATAGGAAGTAAGGACTTAACTCAAGTAGAGAGAATTCCAGGTTTCTAATGAGAATTGGGATTCCATTAGTGGCTTGAAGAATGTGTAGGCATGGAAACTGATATGGATATATAAAATACTGAAAAGAAACTGAATTTTAGGTAAATTGGTCAATCACATCAGTGATCATTAAGTCAGTAAGCTTTGGAAAAAATGACTTCAAACTAATATATTTTAGTTAACCAATTTTAGGCAAATGTTTTTGGTTTTGTTTGTTCTGGAGGATTGATTTCTGATGAAAGCCTTCTTGATCACTATGATGCATGTGAGAGTCTAAGGCTAGTGAGGTGGATTTTTTTTATCTTTATCATAGAGCTGAGGGTCAGAATCACCCAAAAAGCTTGTTGAACATACATTAATAGGGCCCACACCAGACTTTCTAATTCAGTAGGTTTCAGATGTGACCAGAGAATTTCTAGTTCTAACAAGTTCCCAGGTGATGAAGGTGCTGACTATAGAGGATCACACTTAGAGAAAAACAACCCTGGAGGAGTCACAAGCTAGCTGGGAAGGAGGCCTTCACAGCTGAGTTTGAAATGGAAAGCCAAGGAGAGAGAGAGAGATCAGGGAAAGCAAGTAGTTTAGAGTGAAATTAAAGAAGATTTGAGGGAGTCCCAGCAGGAAAAGAACCCTTTTCCTTGCAAGGACAAGGATTTTGACATATCACTGCAGTCTTTGGAGACTGAAGGATCTTAATTAAGTAAAGAGAGAAACAGCAATGATTTCACCACAATGTTCCTTTGACTCCCATAAAAGTTAATGATATCTTCTGCATTCTTGCAAAATGAGAAAACTATAACTTAACAGTGCAACAGAACTCAAAATAACTATTTCTAATTGATCTTTTCCTGGAAGTGGTCTGCAAAGGGACTTCTATTAGGCATTTTACATTAGAAATTCAAAACAAATTTATTTAATGCTGCCACAGTATTTAAACAAAAGCATTTAAATTCTTTTTTGCTTTATTTCTTGTATTAACTATCTGAAAAAAGGAATGTAATTGATTTTTTTAAGCAGATTTTAACATTTTAAAAGAATGCATAAGCCCAAGGTGTAGGAATTTTCATTACTTACATTTACTTTCAGTAAATAAAATGATTGATTTGTACATTATCCAGAATAATTTGTTCATATTATGAATCAAAAGAACATTGTCAATGGATAGTAATAATACCTCAAATATATTTTAAGCTTTAGTCTGGAATTAAAGTCAGAAAAATATTTATCAGTGATTATATTGAGACATAGTACTGGTAAGTACTTCAATACATAGAGACGGATAAAGTTAATAATTAGAGTTTAGAATATAAAAAAAATACAAAAATTATTTAAAGAACATTCATGTTCTAAATACAGCAATGAAAGAAGAGTGATTTTTGTGCCTATCAGTCAAAAGCTGTAATTTAACATTGATGTCAGTCAAGCACCTGGAAGCTTAGATTGGGAGAGGTATCAGGCATAACTGGCATCTACTAAGGGTAGAGTGTGTTCTAAGAATTACCTGCCACAAAAGAAAGAAATTGTATTTTTCAGAGCAGTTTGTAAATGCAGATGTAAACACCAGATTCATATAAACAATAAGTGGAAAGGAAAATGCTGTTCAGAGCACAAGAGAGGTAAATATCCTAAGCCAAAGAAATTTAGTAATAAAAATTTATGTCAACATCAAAGGCAATGTGTGTGGGGAACACATTTCAACATATAAACAAGTTCCCCCTCCCCATAGCAACAAGCTTAATTCTAAAACAAATAAACAAAACCAAAAACCTATATAGAGAGATGTAATAAGGAGAATAAATTTAGTAATCGTTGACCAATTGCTAAAAGCTTTATTTTTCCCTTTATTTCTTCAAACTATATAAATTTTAAAATGTGAAATTCAATAAAATATAGTTAAGGAGCATTTCAGGTACATTTAAACTTTATTTTCTTTCTCTTTCAATCTCTCAATCTTCTTTTCTCCTCTCTATCTCTCTCTTTCTGGGCAAAGAGTGGGGGAAAATTATCTTTTGGCATTGGAGAATTTAAAGATTGTGAAGCCTTATTCATAGTAATCATAACATTTACTATAAACTGGTTATAAACTGAGATACTAATCCATACCTACAGTAAACAGTCATTTCTTATCTGACTTTCATCTTTTCCTGCCAATCATTGACTAGAACAAATGACCCACTTATTTACTGCTTCAGAAACTTTAAAAAAATGCATTGCATTAGGAGGTAAAGAGACTCTTAAAATTACACAGCTGGTTGGTTAAGCAGGGTCAACTTAGGACCTGGGTCTGTGTCCAAGTTAGGACACTACAGCAGGGGAAAAAATTTCTAAGAAGAAGTGTAATTTTCCCATGAAAATACAATAATATTTGAAAAAAGAAAAGACATTTAAGATGAATATATAAAATATAATTTGACTTTTTTTTGTATTATTGATGCAGAGACTCACTATGCAGCCCAGGATGGCCTCAAGCTCTTGATCTTCCTAATTTAACCTCCTGAATGCTGGGATTACAGGCATGAGTCGCCATGTCCAACTGATTAGGTGCTTAATGATCCTTTGTGGCTTCTAAGAAATTACTCCTGAGAACAGAAAAATAGAGCAATGTACCAAAACATCAAAGGCAAGGTTAACAATACTATATTCACATAAGAGAATAAGAAGTTTAAGATCAAGACTTTCCAACAGCTGACAAAACCCAATACAAAACTCTAGGAGTACTTGTTGCAATTATTAAGCTTGTTGAATTAGACTCTAGTCTGTGAAAGGATGCTGATATGTCTTTGTTCAAATGCTCTTTGCTTTATGCAAAATCTTACTCTGCAAACGTAACGTCTTAGAAATAAAGTATGATAGAAATATGAACCCTTAGATATTTTAATCCACATCCTAAGTAACCTTACTAAATTTTTTAAACCTGATTTTGACATTGTCATATTCCTTGAATGAGAAATACCCAATTCACAAACACCCATGATATAAAAATTGACTGTTAGACAAGTATCTCAACATTAAACTTTTGAACTGGGAAAGAAAGCAAGAGAGGAAGGAAGGGAGGAAATGAGGGAGGAAGGGAAAAATGAGAAGAGAGGAGAGAGGGAAAGAAGAAAGAAAAAGGAGAGAAGGAATGATGTGCATGAAGAGCCAGTCTGCCAGGGTGGTACTACTACATGCCTGTTACCCCAACTACTTGGGAGGTTGAGGCAGCAGGATCCCACATTCAGGGCTAGCCTAGGCAACTTTGTGAAACCTTGCCTAAAAAGTTTAACGTAAAAGGGCTAGGGATGTAGTCTGAGAGAGAGAGAGATTTTTATATTTGGTGTCAAATCATTGACATAGACAATTTGGTAAAGCTCACTAATTCAGTCTTTGAAATAGAGCTCATTAGAGAACTGTCTTTGGATCCAACACAATTGTTTGGATCTAGACACCACTTTTGAGGTTACCCCAGGTCCTGTGCATTAAGCAGCACCATCTGCAATAGTAGTTGCTAAAGTTTGGATTCTGCATGGTAAAAAGTTTAGTCCTAGTGGTTAACGATACAAACAAACTATACTAATTTTATATACAAAGGTTACTGAAAAGTAATTCTACAATGAAATTGTGGTTCAGAGATTTTAAATAAGTAAAACCATATTTAAATGTAAATATAAATGACCTGTGAGGTAGCATAGCAGAAGCAGAAGGCTCATATCCTGAAGGTAAAAATGCTTAGATTTGAGGCCTACATCTGCCACCTGCAAACAGATCTTATCAATCTGGAGAACTCAGTTAGTATCTCTATTTTTTTCTTTTGGGGCTGTGGATTGAGCCCAGGGTCTCACACCTGTTAAGTACATGCTGTACCTCTGAGCTCCACTCCCAGCCACTCTAAGTTATCTTCTAAAAATGATGGTTAAGACTCTGATGTTTTATAGTAATATTGTTATGAAGAGCTGATTATATAAATAAGATGATCATACATAAAAAGTTTTATGAAATATTGTACAAAATCAGAAACAAAGTAATAAAATTTTAGTAAAAAACACGAAGTAGTATTACATTCATTTTTATTCCATCATATCTGGAGAGGTTCAGAATGGCTTCATACTTTTTGCCTTAATTCATTTCATTGGGTCTTTCTTATACAAATCAGATTTCAGGTACCTGTTTAGTCATTTGGTTTTAATAAGAATTTACTAAATGTATTTTCTATAAGTCAGTGTGCATATACTGACTTATAGAATTTTTCTTTTCAGTACCGAGTTTGAAATCAGGGTCTCATATTTTCGAGGCAGGTGTTCTACCACTTGAGCCATTCCACCAGACTAACATTCTTAAGAATTTTAACCAGCTTTGCTGGGACTTGACTCAAGTAGTAGAGCGCCTGCCTAGCAAGTGCAAGATCCTGACTTCACACTGCAGTACTGCCCTTCCCAAAAAAAGAACTTTTAACCAGCTTCTGTAATATGTGTTAAAGAGAAGAAATCCAACACATTAGGCACAAATTTTCAACTTTACTTATAAAGCATTTACTAAATAACTTCTAGTGGGAGAGCTAGACATGTAGTTCAGTAGTAAAGTCCATGTATGAGGTCCTGGGTTCAATCCTCAGCAACACACAAACACACACAGTGCACAGCATAAATATCTTGTGGAGGAAAATTAAATTAGGGTTATTTTACCAAAGCTGTGAACAGTCAACTTGAAATACAGAAAAACTTGAAAGAAAATTAAAAAAAATAAAGAAAAGCCTCCAGGGAAGTCTTTTCTCTAGTCAAGAAGGATATACTGAAAGCTTATTTAAAAGAGACAGGAAAGAGCTACTAGAGTAATAAGAATAGTTGATATGAAAGACTATAAGAATAGTGTCGAGGGAGTGAATCAGACAAGGAAGATAAGACACAAAACTCAAGTGTTCTTAAAGGGTAAGGAAATTGAAAAATGCTTATAAAAAGAGAGAAAGGTAATAAGCTAAGAAACTTCATCTATCCCTGAGGTTACATGTTAAAGAGAATTATGTCCGTGTCTCTCTGCCAGGAAATTTTTACCTTCTCAAAGCAAGGTACTATATCTTATTCATTTTGGCATCCTCTAGAGCAGCTAGATCATAGAGTACCTAGCTCATAGAAGTTGCTCAGTGGGTGTTGGGTTGAACAAAAATAAAAGTTACTTGTACTGTAGCTTGCATGCTGGCTATGAAATACAGTGGAAGGGAAAAAGAAAAAACTTTATAAATACATACTGGCTCATTTATTCATTGTACAAATTCTTAGTGAGCACCATGTGCTAGGAAGGCTCTGATGACAGAATTGAATCATATGTGTTAGGATTCTGTTTTTCTTTACAAAAATGTAACCCAGATCTTCCAAGGTTAGCACTAGAAGGAGACTTTCCAGATAATCAGTAGACAATTGGACTTGATATTTCTCTCACCTTTGCCTTGCCATTGAGGTCTTTAAATGATTGCCACTGAGACAAATATACCCGGGGGGGGGGGGGGGGGGGGGAGTGGCAGTTTGAGAGGTTGCAGATCCTTTTGTCATTCTGGAGCAAGCATGGACAAATGACCTTCTGACTTCCTGCACTGCAGTTAAAATAGGGGGAGGGGAGCCAAGTGGAGTGGTACTTGTCCATAATCCTAGCACTTGTGAAACAGAGGCAAGAGGATCATTTGAGCTCAGGAGTTCAAGACTAGCTTGGGCAACATAGCAAAAACCTATCTCAAATACTAGGTAGGTAAGTAAGAAAATAAAATTAAAACATGTTAAAGAGGGTGAGGACTTGGGGCAAAACTCAGTGGTGGAGCACTTGCTTATTGTCTGTGAGGCACGAGGCCTTGGGTTCTATCCCCAGCACAGCAAAGAAAAAAAAAAAAAAAAAAGGAAATAGGGCTGGGTCATGGTTCAAGGGGTAGAGCACCTGCTTAGCAAGGGTGAGGAGGGAGAAAAAGAAATAGCTAAGCACCTATTATTCCAGCTACTCAGGAGGCTGAGGCAAAAGGGTTGCTTAAGACCAGGAGTTGGAGAGTTTGAGGCCAGCCTGGGCAATGTAGTGAGATCTTGACTCAAAAAAAAAAAAGTCAATAAACTTAAATAATACCATAACTTTGCATAATTTTGACTAATGTTATATAATTCTCCAAAGTTCATGTACTTCCCTGGGAGGGGGGCAAAATTAAAAAACAAACAAATATTATCTGTGTTCTTATTTTTTTACTTCCTATTTTCTTCCTTATGGCAGATGAGGGGAGTCACATTTAACAGCAATTACTTAAGACTGTACTTCCAAACATTCTTATTCCTTGATCTTTGGACATCAACTGTCATGTCACATCAATTTTGGCCTCACTCAAGTAAAATTCTCCTGTCTGAGGACTACTCTCTTTCTTTGGCGATTTTCAATAAAGACCTAGTCCTTCAGACAAGACTCCACTTGTAGGTTGGAGGCTTTATGCTCATGGACTCTTGAAAATAATTGCATCCTAACAAAATAATCACAACAGTACTACAAGAGACACACATACAGTAATAGTATGAATGGGGAAGTTAGTTCCCTACCATGAAACACTATTCTCTAGTTTCCTAATTAAAGAAATGGACTCTGTATATATTTTTAAAATAATAGTTATAAGACTAGGAGGTGTTTACTATGTCTAGCTATTCCACCAAATTCCATATGCATATAATTTAATTCAGATAGACAAAAAAAATTATATGTACATAAGTTCAAAACTGAATCTCCACACTCTGGGTCAAAGTACTTGTATTTGTTAGATTTACTGCAGTAGCAAAATACTTGAGACAGGCCAGCTTTATAAAGAAAAAAGTTTTGTTTAGATCACAGTTTGAAAGGCTAGAAGTCCAAAAAGCATTACACAGGCTCTGGCAAGTATCCTCTTAATGCATCACATCATTGCAGGAACCATGTATATCTGTGTGTCTGGGTGTTCTCTTTCCTTCTCTTTATAAAGTCAACAGGATTGAATCATGGGTGGCTCCACCCTAATGACTTAATTTAATTACTTCCCAAAGACACCATGGTTAGATCAAGTTTCTACCTTCTTAAAATCATTAACATAAAACTTTGGGGATTAAGCTCCTACATAAGTTGGGAGGAGGCAAACAATATTTAAACCAAAGGTCCGCTCATAAAGGAAAGGAGGTTTCAAGGAAAGAATAGTGGAAGAGAAGATACTCTAGCTTTTTAAATATCTCTTATGTACTGGTGTAGTTCTAGCAATGCTCACAAATCTCATCTATCTCGTTCAATCTTGAAACTCCATAAATGAGTTATTATGTTCATTTTACATATATGGAAAAGAAAACACAAAGGATCCAAGTAAAGATGTCTGTGTTAGTCAGCTTTCCATTACTATAACCAATAACTGAGACAATAAATTTACAAGGAAAAAAAGTTTATTTTGGCTCATAGTTTTAGAGGTTTCAGTCTAAGACTAGTTGGCCCCATTGTCTTGAGCCTGTGGTAGTGTATCACAGTGGGATCACATGGCAGAGCAAAAATGCTCACTTTATAGCTGGCAAGTAAAAGGGATTTGAAAGAGAAAGAGCATGGGGCCCCTAAAATCCCTTCTTGGTTTTTTTTAATGTGTTGGGGAACGTTGAACCCAGGGCCTAACACATGCTCAGCATGTGCTCTAGCACCGAGTGGCACTCCCAGTTCCTCTTAGTCCTCTAGGACAGCGAGCCTCTAATGACCTGAAGATCTCCCACGAGGCCCCACCTCTTAAAGTTTCCACTACCTCCTGATAGTACCAAGCTGGGGACCAAGCCTTTAGTACACAAGCCATTGCAGGGCATTTAAGATCCAAATGATAACACTGTTCATCTAAACATGCTTAGAACTTTTGTGCTAAGTTAGATTGAACTCACTTTCATATAAATCACTCAACTGGTAGTTACTATGAATTTACTATGTACAAACATTGCAACATATCACAGAAGAAACAAAGAGATATACATTGACTGTCCGCAAATTAGGTATGCATTAATAACGGAGAGAGAGAAAAAAAGCACTCTAAAATGACCAGGTCATTCATAACCATGGGAATAATATTTTCAGATGACAATAGTAAGGGTGGATGCAACCATCTAGTATGAAAAAATGAATAACTGGTGAGGAAAAAGAGGCAATGAATATGAACAGGATACTCCCTAGGCATGTTGGTTCAGGTTGAAAATTCTCAAGCTCCTTTAAAAATTGAATTTGCTTAGTTATATTGAGTCATTCATTCAGAGACAGCCTTAGGGAGGGACATTAATTAAAACCAATTGTAGCAGATCCAAATGTAGCACAGATCTCTCTTTTAAAAGAGAGGAGGTGGTAGGGAACAGCATGATATTTTTTCAGAATTGTTCTACTAAGATCAAAAAGGAAAGGTGTTTACAAAGGGGAGCTACATCAGAAGGGAGGAAAAGTATGAACAGAAAGAGACTGGCTACTCTAAGAAATAATAAAACTGTATTTGGCAATCTATTATAGTGGCTAAGCACATGATTTAAACATCAAAAAGACCCAGTTTGAGTGGGCATAGGTGGCTCATGCCTGCAATCCTTGCTACTTAGGAGGCAGAGATCAGGAGAATAGTGGTTTGAAGCCAGCCTGGGCAAATAGTTTGCAAGACTCTATCTCGAAAAAACCCATCACACACACACACAAAAGGACTGGTGGAGTGGCTCAAGGTGTAGGCCCTGAGTTCAAATCTCAGTACCACAAAAGAAAACCTTGTTTGGATCCTGACTTCCCTGAAGAAAGGTAACATCTTTGAGGCTCAGGTTTCTCATCTATACAATGGGAGAAAATAATAATACTTACCTTATAGGGTGATTGTAAAAATTACATAGGAAAATACATATAAAATATGTGGGAAACTGTGAGATAATAGTGTTGTGGTTAGGAGATTGTGTTCTTGAATTTAATGAATAGTTGATAATCTAGTGCCATATTAAATCAAAGGAATGTTAGGCAATCTTTTTTTTTTTTCATTTTTCTTTTATTATTCATATGTGCATACAAGGCTTGGTTCATTTCTCCCCCCCTGCCCCCACCCCCTCCCTTACCACCCACTCCGCCCCCTCCCTCTCCCCCCCCAATACCCAGCAGAAACTATTTTGCCCTTATTTCTAATTTTGTTGTAGAGAGAGTATAAGCAGTAATAGGAAGGAACAAGGGTTTTTGCTGGTTGAGATAAGGATAGCTATACAGGGCATTGACTCACATTGATTTCCTGTGCGTGGGTGTTACCTTCTAGGTTAATTCTTTTTGATCTAACCTTTTCTCTAGTACCTGTTCCCCTTTTCCTATTGGCCTCAGTTGCTTTAAGGTATCTGCTTTAGTTTCTCTGCGTTAAGGGCAACAAATGCTAGCTAGTTTTTTAGGTGTCTTACCTATCCTCACCCCTCCCTTGTGGGCTAAAGCTTTTATCATGTGCTCATAGTCCAATCCCCTTGTTGTGTTTGCCCTTGATCTAATGTCCACATATGAGGGAGAACATACGAATTTTGGTTTTTTGAGCCAGGCTAACCTCACTCAGAATGATGTTCTCCAATTCCATCCATTTACCAGCGAATGATAACATTTCGTTCTTCTTCATGGCTGCATAAAATTCCATTGTGTATAGATACCACATTTTCTTAATCCATTCATCAGTGCTGGGGCATCTTGGCTGTTTCCATAACTTGGCTATTGTGAATAGTGCCGCAATAAACATGGATGTGCAGGTGCCTCTGGAGTAACAGTCTTTTGGGTATATCCCCAAGAGTGGTATTGCTGGATCAAATGGTAGATCGATGTCCAGCTTTTTAAGTAGCCTCTAGGCAATCTTTGAAATACTTTCTACAGTAGCAATTCATAACTGGTCTGTCCCCACTTAGAAATAAGTGATTTTGAGAATTGATAGGGTAGGTTTTCAGAATCTTGGAAGAGGGGAGGAATAGGGAAGTGATATTTGGGATATCACGTTCTCAGGAAAGTCCTGCACATAGCAATATGCATCTTACATGATTTTCAAATGACCCTCTGAGGGCTGGGTTGTAGCTCAATGGTAGAGTACTTGACTTGTATCACATGGAAGGCCCTGGATTAGATTCCTAGCACTAAAAAAAACAACAAAGATTAAATGTTCTCTGGACAAACAGGAAAAACCTTTTTTTAGCCAACTCTGTTTTACTTTAAAGGACTTGGGCCTGGGGGGGGGGGTGATCATAGTTTTAATATGTTTTCTAGAAATGTAGCTTATGTAGAAATGTAAATTCAGGAAAGACTGTCTTTTGTTTTACTTGGAATTTTACCAAGAGCACTTCACCATTTTAGAAGTATCATGTCACATCTATAACACATGTATATATTGGTTTGCTTTATAACCATGGAATTCATACTAAAGCTACATGTAGATACAAGAATCTAACTTGTTTACTTTGCCTTCTAATTTCATGCCTGAGAATTTCATTATATTATTTCATAATAAATTACTTTGCTTTTAATTATCCTACTTATCATAGCTAAGGTATCATATTACTTTTTAAATAAATTGCTTATGTACTTAAGATATATTATTTATGCATGCCAAGTCAGGAGAACAAAGAAGATATCACAAAATATTTGCTATGAAAAGGGAACAATGAGTTGGATGGGGATGAGAACCATGCTCTAGGATTATATTTAATGGCAAGAAAATATATTAATAATATAGGATTGGTGGAAAAAGTATTATTTGTGGGTTGATTTCATTTTTACAAATACACACACACATCACACACTCAAGAACTCATACACTTTCCTCTGTAACATTAATCTTACAGGATCACAAAAATAAGAGAGAGAGAGAGAGCTAGTAACTCAGCTGAAGAGGTTTCTTATGTGCATTACAGTTCGGTAACATTTTAATGAAATAATTCATATACTTCATTTTAATTGTAGAAATATGGCAGTGTAAATTTGGGTTCCCAACAATCAGATGCAAAGCAAAGTGTAGGTTCTAATCCTGCCTTATTATTTAACCCAAGTCATTTAACTTTCACAGGCTTATTTTCTTAATGTGAAAAAAACAGACTTAAGCTATATTATCAATAAGATATGTCATTATATTCAGTATGTCGATTGGATAGTATAATCACTATGATTCTTTGCCTTATGGCCTATGACACTAAAACAAAGCTTTGTTGAGTATAGGTTTAGGTAGTGTTTCCCAAAGTAAGCTCCAAAGAACAGTGGTATAATGGAACATTTATGAATATTAATAACTTTCTATATTCAATATATTTGAGAAAACCCTGGATTAAATGAAGTTAAACATGTTATTTCAGTAAAATGTCTTAATTTTCTTGTTCAACTTAAGAGTGTTATACGTTTTCAAGATAAAAAAAGATGTAGTGTGTAGCATTTCCTGTTTTTATTTGAACACAGGATCTCCCCTCTATTCCCTGAGACTTTCATGGAAAATAATGTTTTGCATAGCAGGTGTTGTACTTACAAATTTAAGACGATATAGGGTATTTTCGATGTCTTTATTTTCAAAGGACTGAATCTCCCTGGTGAATTTTCAGGGATTATAACATGTTTAGTGACTCTCTTCAATCACATCACATGATGGAATCCTAACTTATAAGTTCAGTTTGACAAAAAGAAGGAAAACTTTTCAGGAAGCTAACCTGAAAAGGTTAGCTGAAGAACACAAATTAAAATTTGTGATGATTACGACTCGTTTTAGAACCAAAGAGTGAAATAGAGACTCTATGTTCATACCAGAAGATTTGCTACACTTCATAAATCTGTGGAAAAATGACAGGTTTGGTTGGCCTATTCAGTTAAAGTAGTTAAATTTAAAAGTTGTTCGTAGAAAAAAATCCAAATTTAGATATAAAAGAGTACTATTATAGATGGAAAATAAGCAGGAAGAAGTTAGAAGATTTGAAATATTAGAAATGTTGCTCTTTTCTGACAATTTTTGAAGAATAGAAAAGAATGGACAAAATAGCTAAATAAAGAAATAGAATATAATTCTGGGAAGAATACAAGTAGCAAAATTATCCCTGTTGTAGAAAAGAGCTAATTCTTTTAACTAATGATTATTTTGAAGGTCAGCTGATGGAGCTTCACTGAATTTGTTTTGTGTAGGTGTATCAGCATTTGGTGTTATTTAAAAAAAATCCAAAACTTAATTCTTGACGTTTAAAGAGTTATTCCAGATTATATGTCTCAAATTTCAAAATAGAAATTATTTAATGGGTAGAACACCTGTGTCCATTTAAAATTTTTAACATCTAGTTTCTTTGCTCTACCATAGAATATAATTCTGGCCACAGTTTCTAGCACAAATGGTGTATTAAAACTAATTTTAAGAACCAAGGAAAACTTAAATCATAGGGGCAAATCTGCCATCAAAATATAAACAAAACCAAATAGTCATATAATGAACTCTAAAACCACATTAAGCAAACCTTCCTTCCTTCCATCTTTCCTAACTGGTACTGGGGATTGATCCCAGGACCTTGTACATGCTAAGTACCCATTCTACCACACCCTCAGGCCAAGGCAGCTTTCATAACATATAAAGTCACTCAGGGAAAAATCAATATTGAATTCTATATTTCATCAAAGTGTTAAGTTCCTATGTGTACAGGGGCTCTGTGTGTGTGTATATATACACACATATATATACCATCAGCACTCAATGTAGAATTCAAATTCATGTATTGTGGGTCAACCAGATGTTATATGTCTTTTAATGGGATGCAACATGAAATACAGATCATACCTATAATGTATTCTAGTCAAAAGTGTTTAATTTGAATCCATTAAATCTTTAGCTTTTACATCTAGCTTACAGAAAACAGGGGATAGTATCTGAGTAATAGACAAACCAGAGGTTTGACATTTTTCAGATTGATTATCTTGTTTCTTTTAATAAGTCAGGGTTATATAAAAGAAAAAAAGGGGACCGTGCAAGATGAAGAGAAATTTAGCAGCCATATTAATTGGATGCATTATTTCTCCCTGGGTTGGAGACTGGTTTGGGCAAAGCAGCTCTAAAGGACTTTTTTGTGTCATTAACTGTATACGTGTGTGTGTGTGTGTGTGTGTGTGTGTGTGTGTGTGTGTGTGTGTGTGTGTGTATGGAGAGAGAATATTAGATAAAGAAAAATTTATTAAAATTTTAGTAAACCTCATTTACTGACAAATGGTCATAAATCAGGATATGTGATATGAATTTTGAGTTAAAAATACAGAAACAACTGAAAAGATATATTCCACTAAAGTGTTAAGTATAGTAGAAATGTAATTTTTTTGAGATAGAATCTCACTATTTGCTCAAGTTGGTCTTGAACTTTAGGACTCAACTGATACTCCCACCATAGCCTCCTGAGTACCTGGGACTATAGGCATGAACCACACTGCTCACTAATTTTTGTTTTACTTGTCTGTATTTTCTAATTTTCTGCAAAACAAATTCAGTAATAAAGGGTAATTAATTACAACAAAAGAACAAACATACCACTCAAAGAAATGAATGTTTTCTTCTAACTTTTCAGGTTGCACTTTTATAAGAGCAGGTATTTCTAGGAATCTTTTAAAATTGTTAAGAATCAACTCTTCTTGTCTTCTAAAGACCCAGGGAAAAGAACTTCAACTCCTCTCCTCACGCTAGGAAATGTAAGATGGAACCCTTTCTCTGCTGGGTTTTCCCAAGAAGAGAAGTAGCAAGCCTTATGGGCTAGAATTTGACATTCACTAGAGCACATTCTGTTGGTTAGGGTTGCTTGGTCCTAAAATACAACTCTGCATTTTCTTTTGCACTTCAGATATAGTGGACTGTGTTTTTAGCTCAAGTATGTTAGCACATCTGCACAGAGCCTCAGCACCTTCCACCATGGAGACAAAGCCTGCCATTCTCTCTCTTTCCACTTGTATCAGCCTGTCCACAAATCTCTTGCTGTTCCAGCTTCTCACATGTGACAGGACAAGTCAGCCAACCCAGCTCTTTTTGCTTACATGGGGAGGGCTCCCCACTTTGGCCTCACCCCATGGTGCAGCTAGTTCAGCATTCTCTTTAACACATTATGGGAAATACTTTTAAAGCCTATACCAAGTGTCTTTTTGTTGACAAAAAAATTCACAGGAAAATGTATGTGCTTTTTGAAAGAAATAAAAATGCTTCAAATAGAAAATTTAGAACACATGAAATATCCATTCCTAGCAATACTTTTGGAAAATTATGATATTATTATAGCACTGATTATAATTTTCTTAACAGATTCACATGTCAGTGTGAGGCCTTGGGTTGATGTCATACAGTGTTTCTATGATTCCAAGCTCTGGATTATTCTTGCTACATGGATTTTCATGTTGTTCTGAAAAACAAGAATAAGAAAAACAGAAGAGCACATTTATCTTTGATGCTTTTGGCATGAGAGCACAGTGACACTGGGATTTTTGTTAAGGCAGTTATGTGGGTCAATTCATGCATTAACATATAATCTTCTATCCACCAAAAGAATTAAATATACACGTAATTGGTGAAAATATAAACTTAATTGGTTAGATAGTGGTAAAAGCAGAAAGTAAGAGGGTAGGTTGATTTCTAGGGAACTGACTACAGTGTGCTATCATAAAACAAGGCACTAAAACTGATAATGAAGAAATCCGTTGCAAGGAGAGAGACAAAAAGAAACTGTTTTGTATGTGGTGCTAGAGATCAAACCCAGGGTCTCATGCATGCTAGGCAAGTACTTCTACCCCTGAACTACATACCCACCCTGTCTTATAATAATAATAAAATTATAAGCCTTATAATGATATGTAGAAATTTTATTTATTCTTTCTCATAATATCCTCACTTTTTAATATTTACTTTCATGTTGTTTAGGATGTACAATATTCTGTTTTTATTTCTCTATTTTTGATAGATGAGAAAGTTGAGAACTGAAAATCCTGGTAAGTTGCCAAAGGTAGTAAAACTATCATTTTAATGATAAAATCAGAAGTGGAACACATTACTCTTGCCTCTTAATCCAGTACAAATAGATCTGCATATTTCCTCAATTTTTCAGGTTATAGTTGACTGTAGATTATTTATAAAGAGATTTTAAAAAATTAAACACATGCTTTACTAAGCAAGCATTCTACTGCTTGAGCCGTTTCACCAGCAAGAAAACAGACAGAGGGTCATAGTTATAAAGAATCTT
Source organism: Castor canadensis (assembly GCF_047511655.1). Classification (NCBI taxonomy): domain Eukaryota; kingdom Metazoa; phylum Chordata; class Mammalia; order Rodentia; family Castoridae; genus Castor; species Castor canadensis. The sequence goes on from NC_133394.1 coordinate 90,825,663, forward strand.
ACAGAGCCAGCTACTTGCTCTCCAAAAACATGGAGAGACAGGAAGATTTATTCAGATCAGATATTAATTGGTAATTTGGAAAATTCATGGGTACTCTCTAAACATCAAATACTTTTAAAAACTGAGACAGAATGAACCAATTCTCCAATAATATAGCTAAATAAAAGTATTTCAGAACAAATTGTACTACATACTGCTGCTATGAAACCCATTGGGTCAAAAAAGCCAAACTTAAGGCAGAAGCGTCAAATGGGCAAATCACTTTTTAAAAAATTTTAGTTTTAATTGATACATGAATGTACATACTTACAAAATACAAGATACTTCAATATTCGTATACATTGTATAATGATTAGTTCTGGATACATCACCTCAAACATCATTAGACATCAGGGAGATGCAAAGGAAAACCACATGAGATATTACTTCATTCAGAGTGGCTATGATCAAAAAGACAAAAGATAACAAGTGTTGGTGTGGATGTGGAGAAAAGAGAACCATTACACATTGTTGGTGGCAATGTAAATTAGTATTGTAATAATGGAAAACAGTAAGGAGTTCCTGAAAAGAAATTAAAAATAGAAGTTTATTATCTACCAACACCACTACTGAGTACTTATCTATAGGAAATGAAATCACTATGCCAAAGAAAGACCCGCATTCTCATGTTTATTACAGCACTGTTCACAATAGCCAAGATATTTTCTATTGTATTCTAATTATAACTTAAAAAAATCACAGTATCAGACAAACATGAAAAATCCCAAGAAATGAGATATCAAAAGCAGGCTACTATTCTGTTGCAAGCTATTCTGTTGTAAAACTGCTTTTTAAAAAAATGGTCAAGGAGTTCATGCCTGTCATCCTAGCTACTTGGGAGGCAGAGATTGGGAGGGTTGTGGTTTGAGGCCAGCCCAGGCAAAAAGTTCAAGAGATCCCTACCTCAATCAATAAAAAGTGGGTGTGGTAGTATGTGCCTTTCACCTCAGTAGTTATGTGGAAGTGTAAATAGAATTGTGATCTAGGCCCTATTTCGAAAATAACAAGTGCAAAAGGACTGGCAGAGTGGGTTAAGTGGTAGAGTGCCTGCCTAGCAAGCACGAGGCCCTGAATTCAACCTTAAGTACTGCCAAACAAACAAAAATGCTAGGGAAGTATGGCAATACACAACTGTAATCCCAGCACTTGGGAGACTGAGTCAGAATAGTGAGTTTGAGGTCAGCCTGGGTTACATAGTGAGACCCTCTCTCAAACAAAACCCCTAAACAAAACAAAACAAATGGTTAGGGCTAGGGATGTAGCTCAGGGGTAGAGCCTGTCTGGCACTTCAGTTCCTAGTACACCCCCTGCCACCACCACCACCAAAAAAAAAAAAAGATGCTAAGTGTTTTTGGAATGTCTTTTGAATTGGAATCTTTAAAATATCACTTAGGATTTAATTATTATGCATTTGTTCAGCCAATTATTTGAAAATGATCATTTCTCCAATGCCAATCTGATTGGGCCTTTGAGACAATCTATTTTTTGGATGACATAGTTATGTTAGTTAATATATAAATGTTGAGGGCTGGGGATGTAGCCCAGTGGAAAAGCCTTGCCTAGTATGCTGGAGGCCCTGGGTTTGATCCCTAGCATGGAGGGGATGTGTGTGGAAGGCAAAAGTATTGCTTTCCTTTTTTTTTTTTTTTTGTTTTTAGTCAATCCATTTGATACAGTATAGAAACATCTTTGGGAGTACAGATTACTTAAATTTAATCTGAATTCAATTGACTTTTCAAATGACATCCACTATTCCTAATTCTAAACGTTACAATCACCCCCAATGGATTGTGATGCATTTACTGTTTAAAAATTAGATGCCTACAATGAACATTCAATATATAAAATCTGAGCTTCAGAACCAGTAGCCCCAACATTTATTAGTGCTTCTTTAACATTCACTATGATCCTCTCCCTTTTCCCCACACCGGACTTACTTTTAGGCAGCCTGTGACAGTGGGCAGTTATCAGATGGCTTAAGTAAAAATGCCAGTGCTATCAGTCTGTCCTTCTAGTCATTATTGTGACTGTTTTGTGTCACCTTTCATACTTTCATTTCTGGTTTGTTCTGTAAGAACTTCCTGTTTATGTTTCAGCTTCCTCCTATAAGGACTATGAACTACATAAGCATCAGGGCTAATTGACTGTGTATCTCCAATGCACAGTAGTCTCTAAAACATAATATGCCCTCTGTATACATTTGTTTATTGTGTATCAGTGAAAAGCTAGTCTACAGGTATTTGAAGAAACTTAGGTCTACAAGGATATCACATTGACTGACTTACATTTTTCAGGCATTTATTTCCCTCTTTCTTTCAACATTTGGTAGTATTTTTCCTTTGAGAAAGTGTATGTCAAGGAGAAATGCTGGGTAAGGAAGATGTCATGGAGGCAGTCTCTGTTCTGGGCTTCTGAAGTGACTTGTTTGGCTTTATTGCTTACAAAGTCAAAGATAATTATTCATTATAAGTTCACCTAAACCCTAAGTAGGGAATGAAGGAGACTTCTTCCAGAATTAAGGCCATTTGGACACCTTTTACAAAGAGTGGTGAGGGGGAGGTGCTGCTAGGAAGGGAAATGGAAACCTAACCTGGGCAGCCTGCCCTCTCTGCTTCTTTACTCACTCACTCACATTTCCTGGTGATCAGATGAGAGTCGTGCAGTTGTTTTTCTGCAGTGGTGGACTTTAAATGCTGTTCAGTTCTGTCTAAAAGGTTTGCATTTTTACTGCTTTTTTTTTTCCCTCAGGAGAGATAGGCACTTCGCATTCAATAATAGTTGATGGATTGCAACCAACACAGCATGATTAATGTGCTAAAAAAAACCCCCGCTCCTGTGGGGGGTAAACATACTGAACAGTACTAATATACCCTAGACGAGCCCTGGTAAATACACCAGCCTGGTGCGTGCACTGACAGATTTTTGTGCAAAACTGCAGTAACAGCACTCTGCCTCTAGAGCCCGTGTAATTTGCTTTATGGATTGTTGGTGGTAAAAGCTGAAGCTGGCCCACAAAAACAAACTTAAAATATCCAGGCCACATCCACACATTCAAACCTGGTAATTCAGGTTTACATTGAAATGTTTTCATTCTGTAGCTGGCACAAATAAACCGTCAACCACATGTATCGCGAGAAGGGATGATTAGAAAGTAGGACGAGATTATCGGAGAGCGTCACAGGTTCTTTTATTTACCCTTCACCATGCAATTTACAGATGCTAACCGTTAAAAACCCACTGAAGATGTGTGGAAACATCTCGTTGGTCCCTTCACCTCACCTGACGTCCCACTAACCACCCACACCTGCCCTCAGCTTGGCTGTCAGATCGCCCGGGGCGAGCGCCCAGTGTGCCTAAGAACACGGGTGAGGCGGTGTCACCGGTCTTTTCCCTGATAGCCGTATGGACGTGGGTTTTTAATAACCTTCAAGTCTTCTCAGCTCTGCTATTCGCTGAAGCAAATAATTCGAAAACAGCAAGGGTGCCTGGCATGGTGACTCGCCAGTAATCCCAGCACTCGGGAGGTAGAGGCAGAAGGATCCCGAGCTGGAGGCCAGTCTGGACTACATAGCGGTACCCTATCTCAGGAAAGGGGGAAAAAAAAAAAAGGAAGAAAAGAAAAGAGCAAGGGCAAAAGGGAAAATGAGCAAGACCACTTGGCTCCGACAAGCGCACGCGCACCTCGAGGAAGCGCTGCGCTCGGGGGGCGGGGCCAAAGCGCGGCGCTAGAGCTCCGCCCCGCCGCCGCTCCGCCTCCCCCCTCACCCTCCCCTCTTCGCCGGGGAGTGACTGACTCCCGCCAGCCCCTCCACGTCAATCAACTCTCCTCCTCGCACTGTGCACCTTGTTATTAATCTCGATACCGATATCGCCCGGACGCCTGTCCCCCGGCTCGCGGGGGTGTGAACGTGTGTGAGAGCGAAGGCACCGAAAACTGGCGTCTCGGCTTGGCCTCGGCCCTGGCAGCACCCAGCGCAGCAGCAACCCCCGCAGCGGCGGCAGCCCCACTGCCAGGAGGCCAAGGCCAAGGCCAGGCTCTGTGAAGCGCTCGGAGCACTAGCCGCGGCTGCGGGGGCGCCGCTTCCTCCGGCTGAGGCCTTCGCGTTCGCGGCCGCGGAGCCTTTCCTGCGCGCCCAGGGTCACCGTCCTCGAAGTCCGGCGACACAGCCCTCGTCCCCCTCCCCGATCCGTCTCCTCCTCGCTCCCTTCAGCCGTCCTTCGTCTCCTCTGCAGTTCATCCGGCGGCCCGGCCCGGCCCGCCCGCCCCGCGTCCCCTCCGGCCGGTGCCTCTCCCCCCGGCGGGCTGCCTGCATGTCTTTGCTGCCCTCAGCCCCGCCGCCACCGCCGCCGCCGCCTCCCCCGCCGCCGCAGCCCCAGCAGCAGCCGCCCCGCCGCCGCCGCCGCCGTCGCCGCCGGGACCCTGGCGCGCTGAATGCAGGTGAGGAGGGGGCGCGGGCCCCCGGCGACCCGGGCCGGCGCGCCCGCCCGCGAGCCCGGCCTTGGCCCTGCCGGCGCACGGCTTCCCCTCGGGGCGGGCGTGGGTGTTCGTGTTTGCGTCTGCGGCCGCCGAGCCGCTCCGCTCTGCTCCGCTCCGGAGGGGAAGCATCTGTGCGGGCCTAGTGCGCGCCCGCGTGTTTGTGTGTGTTTCCCCTGCCGCGGGGAAATGGCTGCTCTCGCTCCTTCTGGGCCAGGAGAGGAGAATGAGGTAGTGTTTTCATGCGGCGGGGTGGGACCGGGAGTGCCGGGTTGAGGAGCGCGTCCCGGGGGAGTGGGGTGGAGGGGGACGAATGTGTGTGGGTGGGTGTGCGAGTTGGGACGGCGGCGGGCGGGCGACGGCCCGAGGACCCGCGGCGAGTGGGTGTGTGTCGGGCGCTGGAGGGGGCGGCGGGCCGGCCGCGTCTCCGAGCGGGCGAGGGTTCCGGCGTGTGTGTCGGGAGGGGTCCAAGCCTCTGGGGTCGGCTTGCGTGTGTCCGGGGCCCCCGAGTGGCGAGTCCCTCCCCCTTTGTGAGAGCTGCTCGGCGGGGACCGGGCCGAGAAGGCCGAGTGGCGTGGGACCCACGGCCGCCGGGCTGCAAGGGTGCAGGCCGGCGCCGCGCCACGGTTCCCGGGACTGGGACCGCGGCAGGAAGCGCGCCGGCCTGCAGCGCGGCCTAACCGCCTCTTCGCCCGCCCGGACGCCCCCGGGACGCCCGGCTCGCGCCGGCCCTGGGCGCTGCTTCGGGCCTGGGCAGGTGAGGGCGCGGGCAGGACGCGCCCTGTGCGGTTGCCCCGCCGCCTCCGCGTCTCCAGGGAGAGGCCATGGCTTACTCTGACGTTCAACTGCAAGCCTTCCCCGCCGGCCGTGGGACCCGAGGGAAAGTGGATTAGAGTCGCCAGTTTTGGGATTCGCGCTGTTCAGAGCCCTTCTGTCACCCTTCTCTCAAGGCTGTGTGGGGGCGCCTAAGTAAATATTTTTGGTTTTTCTTCCAGATACTTTCTCGTTGCTCAGATGTATTTTTTCCCCCCTAAGAAAAATCTCCTTGGAGGGGCGGGAAAAGAAAGGGAAACTGGCTTCCCTGGCCTGTGGTGTCGGTGGGATTGGACAGATTTCGTGCATTTGAAATTGTTTTATCCTGCCTCCTAGGGGGAAAGGCGCGTACGCGCCTGCCCGGGAGGTTGGCGGGGAAGAGGAAGCTGTCATCTTCCTTAACTCGCCAGCGAGCTGGGTTTAGGCTGTTGAGGATCATGCCCAGGCAGTGGAGCCGAGCTGTTGGTACACATCGGAAGCACGTTGCCACATTTGAGAAGACACTGCCTTGTTGCTGCTCCTTATCTTAATTGTCAGTCAAGGTAGTCATGCACAACAAACAAGTTTTCCTGTCCTCTACTCAGTGTGTATTCTTAGAAACTATTTTGAGAGTAGTTGAAGCAAAAAGTGGTTATAAAGATCAATTTACTGCCAGTAGGCGAACAGCGCATTTCAGAACCAAATATAAATGGCATTCGGGTGTTCACTGATTTGCTTCACTCTCTTTACATTTGTATTTAGCTCACCTAGGCAGAACCCTACTATGAATGAAGTCGTAATACGCGCTTGATGCTTTTAGGCCGTGGTCTGTGTAATGGCCAGGGAGTGCTCGTCCCATAAAGAAATAGCTGTGCTGTTCACTGGGAATGGGGGGGGGGTGGAGACTGGAAGGGTGAAAAGCTCTTTTCTGTTACCACTGCTTGAAAAACAGTTTAACACATGTAGCTCAGTAGAAAAAGGACTCGTTTTACAGAACTGGGCTAGGACCCTTCTTATGCCATGTTTCTTAGCTGTTTGGCTTTAGGCAAAGTATCTGGTTTTTATATATCTCTATCTTAGTGGGGAGATGATACCTTTTCAGTAAAGTTGTGAGAATAGGATGGCAAAACATGTTTTGCACATAGTAGATGCCTCCTGTAACCCTGATTATGAGTTAGGGAAAGCACTTACTAGTACAAATACTCATTAATTACCTGGAGCAATACTGTGTAACTGTGAGTTATTAATCGAGATAATGGAGCTGGGGACATAGCTCAGTGGTAGAGCTTTTGTCTAGCATGTGTGAGGTTGTGAATTCTGTGTCCAGTACTGGGGGGAAAATGGAATATTTTAGTTATTTAATATACATAAAGCACATGTAAATATCTTTTAGTGTATATAAGAAGTTCTTTTTCTAGAAATACTTTTTAATACAGTATTGTATATTAGTTTATAGAGAAGTCATACTTCATTTTTTCCCATATTTTTGAATAGCCCATCTGTTTCATTTCCTTTTATGAGTGTGTGCTGTGTAGCCCTAGAAATTTTTGTTTTAAATTCTGTACATATTCTAATCAAGTGTTAAAAAAGGTCAAGGGCCCAGAGTATCTACAAACATAAGTGTCAAAAAAATGCTATATAATTGTCCTTTTAGTTCCTAATGACTGATTCTGGGAAACAAAGCCTCTTGGAATATTTTTCTGAGTGGGAGCAGAAATCCTGAAGTAACTTCCCCTAATTTTCCATTTTAATTGTTTTGTGAGGAGTAGTAAATGTATTGCTCACTAAATTTTAACTGCATCATGTGGGCAGAAAAAAATAGTATGGAGTATAAGGTAAAGCTAATGGAAAGGCTAATTCAAAGATGCTTTCTCCCTTTTTTTATGGTGAGGGCAGGGCAAAGAGAATGTGGGAAGTTTCATTGGTTTAGGTTTATATCTCTGTTTACAAATGCCAGTTTTCCCATTTAGGTCTTAGATCATTGTTTGTATTAGTAATGATAAACTGTAAAAAAAGCACTAGATTTTTCTAAAACTAAAATGTCAAAGCATCCAGTGTAACTTTCCAGTAGCAATAGGATTTTATTTTATTTAACTTTAATTTTTTTTATTTTATCATTTTTACAGTTTCTCACATGTGTATACATTGTTTGGGCAGTGCAACTTTTTATACATAAAAATTTCTGTGAAGGACAGTAGGGGCAATTTTATTAGAATGCAAAATATTAAACTTAGTGTGTTGTGGCTATGGGTACATTTACAATGAACAGAGTTATCTGTCATATTTAAAGGAAGAATTCTTGCCTTAAATACAAATAATTTTTAATACTTTAAAAAATAAAATAGTAAATTTTATCTTAGTATTTGGTAATTTTCATTAGATATTATGAATTATGGTATTTTAATTTAGGAGAATTAGGGAAGACATTTCTCTCTAATCATGAAAGCAGGATGATATTGAACTGTTAAGATTTTTGAGTCCTGGGCATGATGGTGCATGCCTGTAATACTGGCACTGGGGAGGTAGAGGTGGGAGTATTGAGAGTTCCAGACTAGTCTGGGCTGCATTGTTTTGAGACCCTATTTGTTTAAAAAAAAAAAAAAAACAAAAAAAAACCAAAAACAAAACCCCAAAACAAAACAAAGTATTTAAACAGTGAAGTTTATTGTTAATAGTGAAACTACTCATTGTATAGGTTACAGGAATTATGTTACAAAAAATCAAGGTGGAATTATGTTACAAAAAATCAAGGTGGAATTCAGGCCTGGTGGTGCAAGCCTGTAATACCAGTGTTTGGGAGGCAGAGAGGCTTGAAGATTGACATTTCAGTCCCCTTTGGGCTATGCAATATTACTTTGTCTCAAAAACAAACAAACAACAAAAAAAAGTGAAGATGGAAATTTTTGAGGTTTGAAAATTTGATGTTACTTTCAGGGACCATTAAACTGTCTTTCCACCCTGGCATCATGGCACAGGCCTGAAGTCACAGCACTCAGAAAGTGGAGGCAGCCTGGACTAAATAGTAAGAGCCTGCTCAAAGAACCAAAACCAAACACAAATACACCCCTCCCTCCAAACCAAAGACAATCTTTCAAAAAATATTCATTATAAACATTTTTAGAGGGAATTGGAATACTTAGAAATTCCTGCATGTTTTACTTTGGATAATGCTACGTAGAGTAATACACTCCAAAATTTCGGTGATTTAACACAGTTTATTTTTTGCTGACATGACAGTTTAGAGCTGGTGCTCTTGGTTTGCAGGCTTGTGGCTTTCTTCCATGTGGTAATTTTGAGATCCAGACTACTTTATGACTCCACAATATCTAGAGTTTTGGAATCCTGTCATTGCACATGGACCATTTTTTTCAGAACCGTTATACTGAAAGTGACAAACATCTCCCCAAATTTCATTGGCAAGAATTTGTCACAGAGTCTTTTTGAATATAGTGAAGATGGGAAATGCAATCCCTGGATAGTGGTTAGCTTGGCAGTCTGTGCTACAAAGAACATTTCATGATGTTGTTTTAGATGGTAGCATGTATTTATGCAATTCTATCTAAAAGGCAAATTATAATATTTAAGAATTGCTTTCTATCTTCAGAGTGAAATTGTGTGTGGAGGGAAGAAAGGGAGAGAGGACAGGCAGGAAGGGACAGGAGCCACAAGAGGACAAGGAGGAGAGGCTTGAATGACAAGTGAACTTCAGCTATTTAAAAGGTGGATAGTTTTTTGGAAAATTTTAGTTGTATATATAACATTTGGTAGGCCTCTTCTAGTCATTACTATCCAGTTATTGATTGTCATTGTGTTTTTCTGTGTTCTAGCTGTTTGAGTTACTTCTCTATGTACTTTGAAGTCAGTTGAGATTAGTAGACCAAAACTTGGATTTCTCTTTCTGGGATATAGTTTCATAGGAAATATATTTTTGGGTTTTTTGAGGTTTTTTTTTTTCTGTTGGTGGGATGGCACTCTGTTAATTTTACTTTATACTTTAAAGAAATATTACTTAGGTGAATCTTACCATGTTCTGCTGTTTGCTACTGCTGTCTTTGTAATTCTAAAGTCATTAAAATTAATATATGTGAACCTTAATCCAGAAGTATCACCAAAACCATCAAATGAAGAACAAAGACTTATTATTAACTTGGGCTTCATGATGAAAATACTACAACTTTCTTTTACTAACTGCACTAATACTAGACCTCTTTATTGAGCTAAATGGATTTTATCTCTGGACAACTTGAATTTTCATTGCCTAGGATTCTGATAATGTGAAACCTCAGCTCTATATCACCTTTGCTTATTTTTTTCTACAAGACCTTGTTTTTTTTCTTCCCTTCCTCTCTACATCCCTCCCTCCCTCCATCTTCACCAGAATGAAGATTTTTGAGTAGTCTGATTAACATTTCCATTGTAAATATTTCTGACATTTTGCATCTTAAAAATTAAAAACTTTATTTGAGGACAAACTTACACCCATTACTCTGCCCAGTTCTAAAAAGAAGTAAGAATGTAGAAGAGACTCTTGAAAAGCTTATAGTTTGAATAAAAGAGATTAAGCATGTAAATTAGTTATTTCAAAACAAATGAGCCAAGTACAAGCCAACACCATATAAACTATGCAGACATACTGAGAGGAGTAGGAGTAACGATAGGGCATGGTTTGTGGGTCAGAGAATACTTAATGAAAAGGTTGGTTTTTAAAACGACTTTTTTGATATATAATTCACATACTTTAGAACTAACTCATTTATGGTATACATCTCAGTGGTTTTTAGTATAATCATGCTTCTGCAACTGTTACAAGTCAATTTTCATCTCCTGAGTCACCCTTCTTTCTCCTGCTGCCCATACTTTTACCACTGTCACTGATAGAAACTTTTTTTTTCCCAGAGTCTTGCCATGTAGTTTAGATTGACTTTGAACTTGCTCTGTAGCCCAAGCAAGCCTCAGACTTACTATCCTTTTGTTTCAACCTTCTGAATGTTGAGATTAGAGGCATGTACCAGTCAGTGTGTACCACCATGCCTGGCTGTATTCTGCATATTTGATAAAAATGGAATATATGGTTTTTTAGGATAACTTTTTTCACTTACCATGTTTTCAAGGTTTAGCCATGTCATCACATGTACTAGTGCTTCATTTTTTTGGATGGCTGAAATATATACCATTTCACGGATGAACCACATTTTGTTGATCCATTAATCAGTTGATGGATGCTTGTATTGTTCTCATAATAAATCATGCTGTAAGCATTGATTTCCAAGTTTTTTTATTTATAGCCACACACTTGTGTTTTTTTTGCTGCTGCTGTTGTTTTTTGGTGGTACTTGGGTTGAATTCAGGGCCTTTCCTGGCAAGCTCTCTACCACTTCAGCCGTGGCTCCAGTCCTTTTTGCTTTAGGTTATTTTCCATATAGGAGCTTATGTTTTTGCCCAGGTCAGCCTGGGACTGCAGTCCTTCTACCTGTGCTTCCCGTGTAACTGGGATTATAGACATGAGCCACCACCTCCAGCTTATTGATGGACATGGTGGTCTCACTAACTTTGGGCTGGCCACAGTCTGTGCTCTTCTCTCCCTCTCTGAAGTACCTGGGATTACAGGCATAAGCCACACTCCTGTCATGTTGCAGTTCTTTTGTGTATATACATACCAGTGGAATTGTATCATATTGTAGATACTTTATGTGTAAACTTGTGAGAAGCTTTTAGACTATTTTCAGAAACAAATACCTTCACTATTTTACGTTTATACCAGCAGTGTATGAGAGCACTATATTCTCCACTCTTTTTTTGTTTTTTTAAATCTTTCCTAGTGGGTGTGAAGTGATGGCTCTTGGTTTGATGTGCATTTCCCCTTGGGTGATGGTGCTGATCATCTTTTTATGTTTAAAGGCCATTCCTATATGTGTTTTGGAGAGATTGTGTGAAGAGATGCAAATTCTTTGCCCATTTTATATTTGTTCCTTATTTTCTTATTGAGTTGTAAGACTCCTTAACATACTATAGATAATGTCCCTTACAAAATAGATGATTTTGTAAATATTTCCCTCATTTTGAGTTGTCTCTGTTTTGCTGATGATATCCTCTGAAGGACAATGGTTTTTAGCTTGATGAGTTAATTTTCCTTTTTCTTTTTGTGCTGGGGAGTGAATCTAGAGTCTTCATGCATGCCAAGAAATAACTCTACTATTCACTACATTCTCAAGTCTTTCTGAGGTCAAGTTTATTTAGTTGTGTTGCTTGTGCTTTCTGTGTAATAGCTAAGAAATTTGCATGATCTAGAGTCACAAAGATCATTGCCTTTATGTTTTGTTCTAAAAGTATTATAGTTGTGACTTTTACGTTTCTTGATCTCTTTTGAGTTTGTGGTCCGATGTAGGGGTCTGAGATTTCTTTGCATGTGGATATGCATATGTTTCAGTACTATTTGTTAAAAAGATTGTTCTTTACCTATCTAGTTGACTTGTCACCTTTGTCAAAAATCAATGGCAAATGTGAGGGTTGAAGTTTCTACTTCCTGTGCTATTCCACCTATTATGTTTATCCTTATGACAACCTAATTTGCTATGTATCTAAATGAGAAGTGAAGTCCTCCAACTTTTTTTTATTTTTCAAGATTATTTAGCTATTTGGATCTCTATATTTTATTTCCATATCAATTCTAGGATCAGGTTGTTAGCTTGTTCTAAGAAGCCAGCTAGAATTTTGATGGGGAGTGTGATAAATCAAGATCAATTTGAGGAGTGTTGCCATCTCAACAATATTGTATTCCTTCCCATGAACAGGGGATGTCTTTCCATTTGTTTAGATCTTTAATTACTTTCAACAGTGTTTGATATTTCTCAGAGACATTTTGCATTTCTTTTGTTGCATTTATCCCCAATATTTTGTTCTTCTAGATGCAATAACAAATTGAATTGTTTTCATTTCATTTTTGAGTTGTTCATTGTATAAAAACAATGATTTTTGTGCATTGATCTTGATTCTGTAACCTTACTGAACTTAACCTAACAGTTTTTAATGGATCCTATATAATTTTTTTCATGTAAACAAGGAATATGTCACCTACAAATAATGTTATCCTACCCCACATAAATGCATTTTATTTCATTTTCTTGCTTAATTACCCTGGCTGGAACCTCCAGTTCACAGCTGGAAAGAAGTGTCAAGAACAGAAACTTGACTTGTAGCAAATCTTGTCTTGTTTCTGATCTTAGGGGGAATACATTAAGCCTTTTACCATTAAGTATGAAGTTAGCTGTGGATTTTTCTTAGATGGCTTTTGCCAGGTTAAGGAAGTTCACTTCTGTTCATAGTTCTGTGCTTTCTTCTTGAGAAGGTGTCAAGGTTGAGTTTTGAGGGAAATGTGAAACATGGATTAGAAAATGAAGATTCTGTATTCAGAAATGAAGGCAAATAATGTCTTTTGTGGATGTGGGACTAGACTTTTCCCCCCCTTTTCTTTTCCTTCCTTCCTGCTCTTTTCATGGTCTCTCATATGCACATACGCACATTTGGACATTTGGGAGGCCCTGAGCTTTTTTTTTTTTTTTTTTTTTTTTTTTTGGTGATACTGGAGCTTGAACTCAGGGCCTCATGCTTGCTAGGCAGGTACTCTGCCAGCCTTTTTTTGTGTTGGGTATATTTGAGATAGGCTCTGGTGTGAATTATTTGCCTGGGCTGGCTTAGAACCACTCTTCTCCTGATCCCTGCCTCCCAAGTAACTAGGTTTACAGGTGTGAGCCACCAGCATCCAGCTAGGCCCTTTAATTATTTATTGAAGATTTGAGCAATTCAGATTTCTTGTTTATTTGATGGATTTTTTTCGAGAAAGGGTCTTGAGAACTATTTGCCCAGGCTGGCTTCAACTGAGATCTTCCTGATCTTTGCTCCCTGAGTAGCTGGGATTACAGGGGTGAGCCACCAGTGCCTGGCGCAATTCAAATTTCTTGAGCAGTAGAGAAAATTTTTTTTTTTTTTAAACAAAAGTTCAGTAAAAACAGGGTGAACTTCTTCCTAATTAGTTTTATAGCTAGGATGGAAGGGGATCACAGGAAGCAGAGAGAATTCTAAATTGCAAAAGAAGTGCTAACTATAAAATTAAAAAGAATCGACTAAACTTTTGCCATATTGGGGGTGTGGTTACTGAAGAATTCTGTTTAGTCTAATGTAGTTAGAATGAAAGGCATTCTGGCTTTTCTCTCCAAAAACATTTCGGCATCAATGATTTTGTTTTTGTAAGTTTTTAAAAATCTAAATCGATTTCTTAGGAAAATTCTCTGTAAGACAGTGCTGTTTCATTTGCTCTGGTTGTAATTACCCTTTAATTTTTGAAATTTTAATTTTGTTTCCATACAGCTCTGTTCTGATTAAATATTTTCTAAAAATTTTATCCTTCATCTATAAATGTCAGTAGTAAAGTAACTTTGAGTTTGTATCTTTGTGCTCATAAGGTATAATTGGAAAGTGATTATAGAATTTTTGTTTTATATTCTTTTTCGTAGGATTACTTTCTACTTTTAAAATCTTTAAATTTTTTTATAGATAAAATCTATTTTAAAAAATGTGACTCATCATTCATATTGAATAGATGCCTGATTTTAGGCTTTCAGATACTGTTTTAATTTATTAATGAAATTGGTGACACAAATAGAGGTTAAAATACTTTTTCTTATACTCATCTTTTGCAAAGAAACATCCCTGTGTAATTTATAGTTTAAATTTTTAATTTCTCTTTTTATATATTACTTAGATTTCCAAAATGGGTAACATAGATCAGAGTTAAATAGTTATAAATATTGTTAAGAGAATAAAACTAAATTTAGGTTATGCCAAACTTAATGTTCTATTCAAAGACTTGGGATCTGTACATATATACCTATTGCTTTCTAATCATAATGTTTATTATATTTAAGCAAACAGAACCTCCAAACTGCCTACAGGGTATGTTCTAATATAGATTGATATTTTGTTCAACCTTTGGCAACATCTTGTAGGTATTCATATAAATCTATGAACTAATATGTTAATTATATACAGAATGGTAACTACGTTAGTGACTTTTCATTGCTATGACGAAGTACCTGATAGGAGCAACTTAAAGGGGGAAAAGCTTATTTTGGCTCACAGGTTGTGAGGTTTCAGTCTGTGGTCAGCTGGCTCCATTGCTTTTAGGACTGTCAAGGGAGAAACATCACGGCAGAGGAAAGTTGCTTGCCTTAATGGCTGCCTGGAAGCAGAGAGAGAGTGGTCTGGAGACAAGATAGGACCTTCCAGGGCATGTCCTCAGTGACCAACTTCTTCTGACTGGGTCCTACCTCCTAGTTTCCCATTAATGACATTAAATTATGAATCTGCCAAAGGGCTAACTCACTGATTAAAAACCCTCACATTCAAGGCACTTTCTAGAAGTCCAACACCTGGCAACCAAGCCTTTATAACACATGAGCCTTTGGGGGACATTTCAGATTGAAACTGTAACAGTAACCTTGAACAATAGATGAATTTGAGTCACTGAGATCTAGTTGGATGTGTTGGTGCACACCTGTAATTCCAGCACCCAGAAGGCTGAGGCAGGCATATTTTGAGTCCAAGACCAGACTGGACTACATTGTGAGTTCACAGCCAACCTGTGCTGCATAGAAAGATCCTGTCTCAAAAAAAAAAAAGTATATTGAACCTATTAGTATGTATTTCGTAAGCTGCTTCTGACCATAAACTATTATTACATTCAGGAATCTGAGAAATAAAAACAAAGTTTGGATATAGTCTTGTGTGGTGTATGTGTGTGTGATTCTGAGGATAGAACCTAGGGCCTTGAGCATACTATGCACATGTCCTACCACTGAGCTACATTCCCAGTCTCTAAGGTATTGTTAGTTTCTTAGGGAATGTACCTAATACTGGACTACTGTGTATAGTAAAGCTGTGAAAAGCTGCTCTCATTCCCTTTATGTGTGTAATCTACATTAGATAGTATGATTTAGTCTGTAGTAGGTTAGAATGTAAACCTTGGATCCTTAGGAAACTCATTTAACTTCTTGACGCTTCAGCCTCCTCATCTGTAATAGGGAGATGATAATAGCCCTTATCTCACAGAAAAGTGTATTGAGGGGTAGAAGTGTGGCTCAAGTGGTAGAGCACCTGCCTAGCAAGCACAAGGCCCCGAGTACTGCCATAAAGGATTGTGCAAAGATTAAATAATGTGATACTTATAAAGTGTTTAAATAGTATCTGGCATATCTATTAATAGCAACAAAAGCCTCAGTATGTTAGCTTTTAACTGTTTCTTACTATTAGGAAACATATAAGTTAATTAACATGCCCAGAATTAAAATGGGATTTGTTGGACACCAAAAACACTTTTACACTTACAGGGCAGTTAAGTCTGGTTATAGCAAGTAAGTGAAGGAGAATACACTAAATGACAGAGTATAATACATGTGTTTTAATCTGTGGGGATGAATGAGAGTAGAAGTTTTTCTTGCAATTTTATGATATGGAAGAGAGGAAAGAAAATAGGTTACTGCAACATTTTCCTTCCTACTGTACCAACTTCCATTATTGCTCCTTCGACTTGTGTTCCTTTATGCACATTGTCACCAGAGAAATCCTTATAAAACTTATTGCACAATTCTTAAATTCTGTACTTAAAATATTTCAGTAGTAAGACTAGTTATTATTTTTTGGTTATTATGTGCAAGGTCAAAAGTCAGTTTTTTCTGTAAATAAAAAGATATAAATATTTTGGCTTCCTGAGTCACTGTAAGGTCTTTGCACTCTTTTTGTTGTAATTTTTAAAAGCAGTCATTTATAAAAATCGTTCTTTGGTGCCACATCAGATTATAAGCAGTTTCTTGGTTCCTGTGCTAGATTTGCATAAAATAATTCCTTCTTGTTTCAATCCTGACAGTATTGATATTACCCCTATTTTACATTTGAGAATAATGAAGTTTAGCAAATTTGACTAAGGTCCCATAGTAAGTGAAGATTCAGAATTAGGTCATTAGAATTCTAAAGCTGTGTACTTTCCAGAATATCCTATTTCCTTTCACTTTTAGAACAATTTGCATGTTTCATAGCCTTAGAAGTAAGGCTTATCATGATGTTGTCTTTGCTTACCTCCAGTTTTATTTGTTACTCTTCCCTCTCACATATTCCCTGACTTAGCCATAGCCTGTGACTTAAAGCCAGGCGTTTGCCTTGTATGTGCCTATAACACCTTGTAGTTTATGATCTCATTGATGGCTCTGATGATTCACCTGCAGGGCTCCCTACTGTGGGGAACCTTACCTAACACTTCTGTCTTTGCCTTATGATCTCTGTTATGTTCCTTTAGCATCCTGTACATTCCTTTTTTTTTAAAATGACATTTGCCACATTGTCTTATATTTGTCTAGTTTATGTCTTGACTTTTTCATCAAGTTGTGACATTTTTTAAGGGCATAGATGTATACTTTACCTTTTTACTTAAAGTGTTTGATGCACAATAGTGATTTAATACAGTGTTGGGCATATAGTAGGGACATAGTCTCTTAAATGCATAATCAAATGGCATTGCAAACTGGAAATTACATCAAAAGATACGTAGGTTCAGAAAGATGAGTCCAAATTTAAGGTATGCGGGAATTTAAGCTAATTTCTGGTTAACTTCCAGGACTTGGGTGAGAACATGAGGATAATAAGGCAAGTAAGGCTAATGGCCATAATTATGGACGACTTTGAATCTGGATTAGGAGTTTTAATTTTGTTCTCATGTTATTGATGTGGAGCTTTCAACTTTAGAGCTGCAGGTGTTTTTTAAAATCCATAAACTGGGTTCTCTTAATACCCAAATTTTACATTGTAATGTTGCATTAAGTACTTTGAGACATTCATTAATCACCTATATTTTTATGAGTAGATACTGCAACTATGGCTCTGAATCTCAATGATTATCAATACTGTTAAAGATATTGGGAGCCATTGGTGACAGTTTGAAATTTATTTTTTGCCGTGCTGGGGAAAAAAATCTGGGGCCTTGTGCATGCCAGACAAGTGCTCTTCCACTGAGCTATGTGCCAAGCTCCTAAAATTTATTTTTTAAAAAAGATTAGTCTGGTAGATATAAAGATAAGAATCAATCAGATGAGATGAAAATGGGAGGAAGAAGGCTTTTTTTTTTTTAAAGCGTTAAAAAATAAAGTGTTAACTCAAGAAATGTGTTGGATGTGATACAAAAGAAAGCTTTCAGATAACATTGAATACTGAGTATGAAGGAGAAGTCAGAGACAAGTGAGAAAACAGAGCTCAGGGAAGGAAATTAGGAATTTTGTGTTAGACAAATGAATTGGAGTGATTTCTATTGTTGCCTGAATTTAGATCCTGCTTACTTTATAACTAATTAGAGTATCTTCATTAGCTTCCTTCCTGCCTCTAATCTGAGTTCTTAACCTTTTTTGGGGTCTGTGAACACCCTTGGCAATCTGGAGGAGGCTGTGGTTCTTTTTAGGATTAGTAATTTGAGTGAAAGAAGTAAGTTGGATAAGAAAGAACCTTTATATTGAAACACCAAAATATATAAAAACATATTTGTAATGCAAAATATATAAAAACATATTTGTATAGTAATATATATGTGCTTCTTTATCAGTGCATTTAAATATCAAGATCTGTCTGTATAATAATTACCATAATCTTGAAATAATGATGCATATAGAAAATGTTTTGAGATTTCTGTAACAATTATAATGTGAAATGAAATGTAATTCTGTTGTGACAAAAATCACAGGTGTGGCTAATATTACTATGGTAGGTTGTCTAGATCTATGTGGAAGAGGTGCTTTGATGTGGAAGCAGTGATGTAATTTTCTTCCTATTGAAATTCATAGGTTCTCTGATAGTTATGGACTCCACGTTAATAATCTCTACTGGTATTGTATCCTGGCTTCACTCTGTTTTGTGTATGTTTGTCTTAATAACGTACTTTTTCTTTATAGATGGTAGTATTTTTATTGCTTCATGTCTATTTTTGGAAGTAATGTGTGCTCTTTGTTAAAAAAAGAATTCAAGTGATACTGAAGAGCCTAATTTTCTGGGTATTATACATCGTGGTGATTAATATTGTTGGTAGTATAATACATAGTACTCTTACCTGTTTGAGCAGTAGGTACTTATATAACCACATAAATATAAATACAATCATACTGTATGTGTTATTCTATTTTAACTTTTTACCATACATTAATAGTATGAGGGGGTTTTATTGTGATAATTCCATACATGTGTACAGAGTACTTTGAGTAGGTTCATCCTCTCTCACACTGCTTAAAATTTTTATTTTATTTTTTATTATTGTTGTTTTGGGGATATATTGTGACTTAAAACATAGGATATTTTTTCCATCAGTAGTTATACCTCATGCTTTAAAATTTTTATAACATTAAAAAGTTATATATTAAAAAGTTATATATATTACAAATACAAAGTTTGTTATTTTAAAGTGTATACTTCAGTGATTTTAGTTATATTCGCTGTGTAGAGAATATATTAGCTAATTCCAGAACATTTCCATCATTCCCAAAAGAAACTTTATCTCAAATATCAGTTCTAGTTCCTCTGTCTGCTGGAAACTACTAATTACTTTCTATTTTTATGTGTTTGCGGATTCTAGGCATTTAATATAAGTGGAATGATGCAACATGTGACCTTTTGTGTCTGCTTCTTTCATTTGCATAGTATTTTCAAAATTATTTCATGTTGTACCATGTAACAGTGCTTCATTCCTTTTTATAGATGAATAAAATGCCCTGGTATATTGCCGGAGGTGTAGCTCAAGTGGTAGAGCCGTGCCTATCAAGCACAAGGCCCTGAGTTCAAACCCCAGTATCACCAACAAAACAACAACAAAAATGAAGCATCCTTGTATGCATGTGGACATTTTTGGCTATTATAATTTTTCTGTGAATACTCAGGTACAAGTTTGTGTAGACATGTTTTCATTTTTCTTGGGTATATACCTAGGAGTGGGAATTGCTGGGTCATAGAGTAATACAGATTACCTTTTTGAGAATTTGACATAATTTTCCATAGTAGCTGCACCATTTTACATTTCCATGCTTATGGCTTTATTATAATCCATTTTAGTGATATGCTATCATTAAGTCTCTTCATGATTGCTAATTGCTACATTTTTGATGATTGTCAACACTAATGAAGTGGAAAACTAGTATATATATATACCTTTGCATGCTTTTTTTTGGGGGGGTAGTACTGGGATTTGAACTCAGGGCCTTTTGCATGCTGTGCAGGTGCTCTACCACTTGAGTCACTCTGCCAGGTCGTCTTAGTTGTTTTTCAAATACATCTCATTTTTATCCTTGGGCCACCCTGAAGCCACGATCTTCCTGTTTTTACCTTCCTTGTACCTGGGATATAGGTACAAGCCACCATGTCTGGCTTTATTGGTTGAGATGGGTTGTCACAAACAGTTTGCCTGGACTGTCCTTGAACCATAATTCTCCGTAGCTCTTTCTACTTCCCAAGTGGGATTATAGGCACAACACACTGGGCCAGGCATCTATGAGCACTTTTTATTTTATTTATTTATTTTTTTAATGGGGAGACTTAATCTTTATTAAAGCTTGATATATACAAGGTTGAATCACCAAGGCAAACCCCCCTTGAACTATTAGTATACACTTATTATTTTTTTTTTTTTTCATTTTTCTTTTATTATTCATATGTGCATACAAGGCTTGGTTTATTTCTCCCCCCTGCCCCCACCCCCTCCCTTACCACCCACTCCACCCCCTCCCGCTCCCCCCCTCAATACCCAGCAGAAACTATTTTGCCCTTATCTCTAATTTTGTTGTAGAGAGAGTATAAGCAATAATAGGAAGGAACAAGGGGTTTTGCTGGTTGAGATAAGGATAGCTATACAGGGCATTGACTCACATTGATTTCCTGTGCGTGGGTGTTACCTTCTAGGTTAATTCTTTTTAATCTAACCTTTTCTCTAGTTCCTGGTCTCCTTTTCCTATTGGCTTCAGTTGCTTTAAGGTATCTGCTTTAGTTTCTCTGCATTAAGGGCAACAAATGCTAGCTAGTTTTTTAGGTGTCTTACCTATCCTCACCTATGAGCACTTTTTAAAGGATAAATTTCTAGAAGTGGACTTTTTAGATCAAAATAATCACATTAAAATCTTGACACATCTCATCAGGTTACCCTGTATAAACGATGTATAAAATTATATTGTCATGGGTGCTGGGAGTGTATAGCTCAGTAGTAAAGTGCTTGCTTAGCATATGTGAGGTCCTGAGTTTAATCCCTGACACCCCTTAAAAAAAAAACCTTATACTTTGACCAGTTGTGTAAGGGATGCCTATTTCTCTAGATTCTAATTATTATTATTAACATTGTCATTCTGACAACGGCCATATATATATTTTAAAATATGCAGTATTTTACTAATGAGGATTTTTCTCCTCCACATTTTTAGGGACTACTGTATTTATTTGCCTGATCATTTTACTCAAAATTTTTCTGTTGGAGTATTTGCAATTATTACTGATTTGTGAGTACTGTTTATATTTAAAAAAATTATGTTATTGTCTGATGAATATTGCAGAAGCTTTTTGTTCTAGTTTCCTGGTTATATTTTGGCTTTATTATGACTTTTCCTTATAGTGGTAAATTTTTTATATCTTTTAATATGTCATTCTTTTTTGTGGTACTGGGGTTTGAACTCAGAACCTCACACTTGCTAGGCAGGTGCTCCATCACTTGAGCCACTCCACCAGCCCTTGTCATTTTTTTCTGTTATGCTCTTTGCCTTGCTTAGAAGAGTTTTCTGTACAATATGACTGTAAAGGTATTTTTCTGCATTTTATTGTAAGAATGTCTAAAATTAAACTTGGCATGACTTAGTAGGAGCTCCAATTTGGTAGTTGGAATTATCTGTGCTCAGAGTTGTAAGGTTTTTTTTTTTTCCTTAACCCTGTTGTTTTTATGATGCTCAGGACCTTACATATGCTAAACAAGCATTCTACCACTGAGCTCATCCCTTAAACTGTATTCCAATTCCAGTCTAATTGCCTCTTGTTCTTTTAGCTATGGTCAGATCTATTCTTATCAGTTTAATATCTGACACATTGTCTAAACAAGGTCAATATATTAATTGGATTTTTCAGCAGGAAGATTAGGAGCACTTGATTCACTCCACGCATAGACCTGGTATTACAGTACCCTCAAGAATGGTGTACTTCCTTGGGAAGACTTAAAAAAAAATTCTAACCTAGCCATTTATTATCTGTGAGGTGCTACGTGTTTCACGACTCCTGTACCTCAGTTTCCTTGTCTGTAAAATGAGAGTTAATATGTAGTTCATAATTTTAGTGAAATTAAACATAATACGTGCACATCATTTAGCACACTGGACACATTCTGGGCATTCAGTGCTTGCTTTTTTCAGTCTCCCACTCATAAACTGTCTTCTTTCATCCTACTTAAAATCTGACCCAGAAGATGAGAAGGTTTCAGGATAAATGAAGTATGATGTTCAGTTTTCAAAAGCCAAACAAGCCATTTGGGATGAGTACTTGACTGAAAAGGAGACTGAAATTTCAATTAGTAATTAGGAAATCTTTTATGTTTAATAAGACCATTTTTCAGTAGTGCAAAAAGAGACACAGCCATGTTTTTGATAGGATAAGGACTGTTAAGCCACATAATCTCCATAAAGGATATGTGCATGTATTACATGTATCTATCACTATTATATCTGGAAGAAATAGTTGTAGCTTTTATTATTATTATTGTTATTGTTGTTGTTACAATGCTAATAAGAGAATAGGAATAGCAGTACTAACAATGATATATTGAGTGTATAAATTGTACATGAATATAGGTAATTTTTACTATTAGTCACAGATTATAGTTAGAATTTGTAGCAAACCTCACAATTAATTACCAAGTCGGCTAAGAACTACTCCATATCTATTTTGTTCTTAGGGCTCTTTTATGGAATGTACATACATTCTTCATTAAATTACAGTGATTCTAAATAGTGTTGTATTTCCTTTGTGGAAAATAAGAAGCATTTTGAAAAGAGATGAGAAATGTTTACTTTTGTCATCTTTTTAGACTAGAGGGTTTCTAGTGCAGGGGAAATAGTTCTATAATAGGTTTTGGATAAATGTTTATAAAGCATTACATTTTTTCCTCTTTTTTGTATTTTGGTAAAATAACTCCAAAATAAAGATTTTAATTATTTTTTTTGGCGGAGGGCAGTATGGGGGTTTGAACTTAGGGCCTCATGCTTCCTAGGCAGGTGCTCTGCTGAGCCCCTTTGCCAGTCCTTTTTTGTGATGTTTTAAAAAAATTTTTTTTCAAGATAGGGTCTGTTTTTGATTTTTTTTGTTTGTTTGTTCCCCCCTGCAAAGATAAGACCCCTCATCTTGCCTGGGCTGGCTTTGAACTAATATCCTCCTGATCTCTGCCTCCTGATTATAAGCGTGAGCCCCCAGTGCCTGGCCAAAATAAAGATTTAAAAAAATTGTTAATTTTTTTTAGCCTTTTCTTAATTGAGGTAATAATGGACATGGATTATGTGTAATTAGGTTTCAAAAAAATCAAGTACAAATTCTGTTCCTTGACTGTGGGTAATTGCCTGTTATTCCTAGTATGTTGTATATATACTGTTATCATTTTGTCACCTTCAAAACACATGAAGGAAATGCTACATTAGCTCAGGAGAAGGTAATGAGTTTTAAGTAACAAAATTGGACATTTGCTTCAGTGTGACCTTTGTTGAGTTTGTGACATTGGCATTATATTTACTGTGCTTTGTTGCTTTTGCAGAGTAACTGCTTTCCTAGAAAACAGAAATCCAAATTACAGGCTCTCCTACCTTTGTGAGAGATGATGAATAATAAATATTCTTCCTTCTGATGACAAAATCTGGGTATCTGTATTTTTCAATGACTGGTTTTTGCTTCCACATAGGGCCAAAGTATCCTTTTTCTGGAACTAGGTTTGACTCAAAGCCTTTGTGAGTTCTCATGTTCTTTATCCTTTTGAGTGACTATTTTAGGAACTATTTTAAAGTTGACACCCCTTCCCTTCAAGCCTTTTCCACTCAGTACAAAGCACCACCTTTTTGGCAGTCATTTGTATGAGTAAAGTGGATAATTTTCTTAGGCATTTATTCATGCCAAAAAATTAAGGGTTAGTTATTTGTTTAAGGCTATCTGTTTTGGATTGATGTGAGTCAGCACTGGACCTACCTTTCTTTTGAATTCCTTCATAATTAAGATGTTGGCACCCTGAAACCCTTTCCTGGATGGGACTTTTCTTTGTCCTTGTGCAGTTATATCCCAGTTTGGTTACACAGTTTTTTCTGTTTTACTTCGTTGTTTTTAATGGAGACTTGTAGCTGTAGATACAACTTTTCCCCATTCTAAGTCTTGGTTCTCAGAATAGTAATACTTGTTAATACACCTTCATATATTTTTCCATATTCAGCTAACAGTGGAACATTATGTAACAGTTCAAGTTAAGAGTATGGGGCTGTTATTATGATTATTCTCAGACTTTCATATTGCTCAGAATTTTTGTATTCAGGATTTAGCTTAATACGTTCTGAAAGAAAACTAAAGTAATTTAAGAAGTCATTCATTATGAAAAAATTCATTAGTTAAACCTTTAGTTTTTGATACTATTAAGGTTAGTTTTCAAGTAATTTAAACCAAACAGTATTTAGAATTAGTGTTTAATTTTTTGGATGCAGTACAACATTCTTAACTTTATATGCAAATGATTATTTATTTATACAAATGTAATTATATTTGTAAACTATTACACAACTTATTGATTTTATGCATCATTAAAAAGGCAGTGCCTAAAATTGGGAGATGGAAAAAGGAAAAAGATAAAGGATTTTGTTTGAAGTGTTAGAATGTTATGTCAGTTTTTCCCATTTAAACATGTTGGATTGAATTTAATTTTTCTAGTGGTTTTGTTACTTTGAGTGAACGAGCTCTCCTATGCTTATTTTTTATAATGTGACTTATCTAGCTGGCGTGCTATCCTTTTATAGGAGACCTTGCTGCTTGTTTAACTTTGGGTCTGAACATAATTTTTTTTTTTACTTTGTTCATTGTAGCAAAAATGCTTTCTGTTGGATTTGATTAACTACTCTGTTGTTTAGTCATCTTTCAGGTTGTACAGCCAGCTGCTTTAGGGGAATGCTTTTCTTTAGGTGGTACTTGTTATTGATACACAGTTTTAGGAGAGAACTTGCTATAACTTTTCTGTTCTTAAAGTGTAGACAACCTTGTGTAGAATACTCTTGCTGCTGCTTCTTTTTTTTCCACTTCCCTTTCATTTTAGTAGGTCAACTATAGTGGAAAGATGAATTAAAAGGAGAATTTGCAGTAGTCAGAAAAGTGACATTTTAATATCAGTATACTGAGAATGCTGGAGAACAAATGACTTTGAAGTTTATGTTATTTGTATTGGTATGTCTGTCTTGACTATACAGTAACATATTGAGAACTTTGTTCTCTTTCTATAGCTTTTCCCCACTAAGTGGGGAATATATTAATAGGTGCCTAGGAGGTATGTGAATTCCACTGGGGTTAGACTGACAAGAGAATTTGGAGGACAGGAATACAAGTGAAATCTCTTATTTATATTTTTCAGCATCTGTGTTAGTGACTGAACAAAGACATGAAAGAGAGGAACTGCTAGTATTAGAATTCATTAGGGAAATGGGAACAAGGGTTTTTTGTGTTGCCACTCAGTTTGTTGAATACTAAGCTGTGCTGTAATGGGTATATAATGTTTGTTGTTCATGTTAAAATGATGAACTCTTTGAATCACTGTGCTTCAGGTTACTTGGATTTAGGGTGTTTGGGGTATGAGAGTAATAGGACTTAGATACTACTGGCCATGTTATCGAACCTGCTAGCTATGGTTCTCCCTATCTCTGGGGTTTCTTAGTTGTAGATGTGAAGAAATATATGAGAATGGAATTTCCAATTTCCTGTATAGGGCTTATGCTGGATTGTTTAAAAATCAAGGCCTCTTTAGGGCCTCCTGCTCCAACTTCCTTGCTTCTAGATCAGATTTTTAAAAATTGGTTTGTTGAAATTTCCAAAAGTGTTTGTTTTCTTTCACTTAGCAAAATTGTTTTGAAATTTATCCATATTGTCATGTGGATGAATAGGATTCTCATTTTTGTTTCTGAATTTATTGTGTGGACTTAACCATAATTTATTTATGTATTAGCCTGTTAGATATTTGGGTTGTTTCCAGTTTTTGTCTGACATTTAAGAACATTTAAGTCCAACTGAATCTTTGTGTGAACATTGAACACTTTTTTTTTTTTTGGCAGGGGTGGATAAACTAGAAGTGTAGTACCTAGGTCTTATACAGTAGTTCTATACTTACCTTTTAAGAAACTGCCAACTTGTTTTCTAGGATTACTATCTTACATTCTCACAGCGTATGAGAGTTCTACTTGCTCCATATTCTCATTTGATCAGATCGTAAAATTTTAAGCATTCTAATAGGTGTCTCTTATTGGTTGAATTTTTGTTTACCTAATTACATTGAGCATCTTAATCTTGCACTATTTGCCATCCATATACCGTCTTTGGTGAGGTGTCTGCTAATATATTATGCGGATTCAAAGTTTATTGAGTTTGACTTGAGTTCTTTATGTTGGATATGTATTTTTTTTTTTAAGGGGGAATGCAGTACTTGGGTTTGAGCTCAGGGCTTCATGCTTGCAAGGCAGGTACTGTACTGATTGTGCCATGCCTCCAGTTCTGGACGTTGAAGACTATTAGGGTTTCACTTTTTGCTCAAGTTGGCCTGAATTGTAGTCCTCCTACTTTACTCTTCCCACCTTTTCTGAGATGACAGGTGCATACTACCACACCCACCTTTTTTCTTCTTGAGATGCTGTCTTGCAAACTTTTTGGCCAGGCTTGCCTGAAACCATGATTCTCCTACTCTCAGGTTCCCATGTAGCTTGGACCACAGATACCATGCTGTTTTTTCCAGCTGTTGGTTGAGATGGGGGTTTCTCAAACTTTGTGCCTGTGATGGTTTTGAACTGCAGTTTTCCCAATCTGAACCTTCCACGTAGCTAGGACTATAGTAGTGAGTCACCAGTGCCCAGCTTTGGATATGTATTCTTTATCATATAAATCATTTGTAAATTGTCTTTTTAGTTTGTGGGTTTTTTTTTTTCATTTTCTCAGTAATGGCTTTTAAAAAGCAAAAGTTTCTGATTTTGATGAAGTCCAAGTTATTGATATTTTGTTATATGGATTTTGTGTTTGCTTTAATGTTTAAGAAAACTTTGCCAAACTCATGATTGCTGGTATAAGGTAAAGATTGAGGTTCATTTGTTTGAATATGGAAATCTAATTGCTCTAGCACTACTTATTAAAGATTGTCCTTTTTTCATTGAGTTGTTTTGACTTCTCCTTTGAAAATGAATGGACTCTGTGTAGGACTGCAAGACTGTTTATTCTCTTGACCTTCATGTCTATCTTGGTGTCAGTATCTCATTGCGGCGATTATTGTAACTTTAAATACCTCTTGAAATTCAATAGTGTAAGTCTTCTAGTTTTGTTTCCTGCTAGTAAGAACTCTATAGATACTCCCTCTTAGTTTGAGACAAGGTCTGACTAAGTTGCTTAGGCTGTTCTCAAACTTGCAGTCCTCCTGCACCAGTGTTCTGAGTACCTGGGATAATAGGTAGGTGGTATGGTGTCCCAACAAGTTTCTCTTTTTAAGTAGGAATGGCCATTTGTCAAATACTTTTCATGCATCTATTGAGGTGATCATATGTGTTTTTAAAAGTCTGGTAAATTATTTTGATTTTTTGGAATGTTAGTCAAACCTTGCATTCCTGGGAGAATTATCAGTTCATAAGATGTATCTCTTTATATATTGCTGGGTTTGATTTTCTAAAACTCTTAAAAACATTTTTTTGCATCTGTGCTTATGAGATACATAGTTTTCTGATACTGTGTCTGGTTTTAGTATTAGGGTAAAGTTCACCTCAGCTTTATGGAACAGTTTGTGTAGAATTGGTATTTGTTCTTCCTTAAAGGCTAATACTAAGGTTAAGAATTATTGCACTACATGTGATCTGTCTTTCTATTTGTAAAGTTTTAATATTCTCATATTAGGGTATGTACGTTCTTACAAACAAATAACTACTTTTAGGACTTTTAATATGTATGAAGTGAGCCACTTTGGAAGTGGAGTAGGAGAAGTAAGTAAGTTTTGCTAGGTATAGCAAGGGAAAATGTTTTATTTGATTTTTTCAGTGAGGCAGAATTGACTTGATGGACTGAAGATCTATACAGGAAGAGAGGCAAGATTTCATGCATTTACAGTGCTGTGTTTGAGTTGGTGTGTGCTGGTTCAAGAGAACTAACTGTTAATTTTTCAGGAATTTTGCAAGCCAGTTATTAAACACAATCTACTAATTATATAAATATCAAATCAAATCATATTAGAAGTAAAGGTTCATTGTTTATCAATTAGTTTATATATTATCTTTGCTAGTGAGGTAAGTGGTAGAGCACTTGCCTAGGAAGCATGAGGTTCTGAATTTAAAACCCAGTACCACCAAAAAAAAAAAAAGAAAATAAAGAAAATTCCAAACTGTAAAATGTTATATTACTGAGCATCTCTTCCTAGCTTCTCACTCATTGACATTTCCTTGGTAAATCTGCAGTTTGTGTTAGACGTTTGGATTATTACTATCTTTTTTTCTTTAATGGTGCTGGAATCCAACTCAGGATTATTATTGATGAGCTATACCCCTAGCCTGTGTGAGACATTTTAAATCACAAATGCATGTTGGGAGTGTTTGTACCATAAATAGGTAAATGTTTCAAATAGAGCTTAATATATGTTGGTTGTTCAGACTTAAGAAAATAATGAAGGAAATGTTAATAAAATAATCCTGGCTTTTTCTTGGATTTGTTACACATAGTTTTGACCAAATTAAAATCAAATTAAAAAAATCAAAATGAATTTCAAAAGCAAAAATTTAAAACTTCCACACGGGCACCACACAGCTCACCTGGTGCAGAGAAGCATTCAGTCAGTCCTGTGTCCTGTGTATCATTTATTGTGTGATCTGTTGAATGGTTCCATGCCCTTAATTTTGTGAAAATCTGCCTCCAGAAAAGCAAATGGTGCCTCAAAAGCAGGGTAAAAACGAATATGCTTAATTTAAGTGATAAAGTGAAAACTTGAGATTTTCTGATAGGAGGCATGTCTTTAGAAGTTGGGCAGTGTTATGGGAAAAGCACATCAAGCATTTGCAGCATAGCACTGAACTCTTCGCATCCTGAGCATACACGGTTTTTCCTCAGTGGCAGTCTCCTTGGAATCATATACTCATGGGTATCAAGGGTCTAATGTAATCCAAGTCATGTTTTCATTTTGTTTTTTTTTTTTTTTTTGTTGGGACTTGGGTTTTAACTTGGGGTGTCATGTTAGCCAAGCAGATGTTCTAACACTTGAGGCACTCCACCGGTCCTTCAAAGTCAGTTTTTAATGTGCTCTGAGTCTATTGTGACTAGCACAAAAAAGTTGAGGAAATACTTTTTTAATTACAGATTGCTCATGCATGCCATTGATGAAAAAGCGAAGTTCTGACATCTTTGTTACTTCAATTTTGTCTTTTTAATGTAAATGAAATTATCAACCAGTGTTCTTATTGGAGCCATGCTCACTTGTCACCCATAGATTTTCTATAGACATTAATTTAGCAATACATCAAGTAAGACATTCTCTGAGTGTCAAGTGTCTATGTATTTTGTAATAATAAGTATTATATATTTTAAAGTAGTGCAGAACACATAATTTATGTAGTAAAATCAATCATCACTGTCTTTTGATCCTGAACAGTTCCTGCCTTCAGTTATGTTGGCTGTGTCTTTCCCAGCTTCCCTGTCTAACACTCTGCCATCAATTGTTATTACTTTCCTTTTTTTTGGTACTAGGGATTGAACACAAGGCCATATACATGTGTAGCATGTTTATCACTGAACAGTGTTCCTAGCCCATGTGGCTGCTGCTTAGTACTTGGGGAACAAAGCACTACAGTTTTGTAGTTTTTTTGTTTTTCCATTCTACCCTCTGAATTTTTCCAGGTCCAGCATATGAAGCAATGTGATGTAGCGAGTAAGACTGTACATCCAAACTGTCTGGGATAAATCTCACTCTTCACCTGCTATCATGTAACCAAAAGTATCTCAGAGTGTCTCTGTTTTTCTCTAAAATGTAGATAATTAAAACACCTCCAAACAGAGTTGTGGTTACTGAGTTAATTAACACAAGTAAAACACTATGGGCAATGTTCCTTACATGGTTGGTGTTCAGAGAATGATAGTTATATCCTGTTACTTGTCTCCACTGTGAAATTGCTAGGATACTCAGCCTTTGGTGGAATAGCTGTCTGCTTCTCTTAGAACCTGGAGCCCTTTTCTAGGGGATGGGTGGAGTGCTGAAACAGGGTCCCAGTATGTAGTCCAAAGTGGTATCAAACTCACTGTAGAGCCCAAACTGACCTCGGAGTCTCCTGCATCAGCCTTTTGAGTGCTGGGATTACAGTTGTGAGCTCAGCTTTGGGGACAGTTTTTTTATTTTTTTATTTTTATTCATATATGCATACAAGGCTTGGGTCATTTCTCCCCCTGCCCCGCCCCTCCCTTACCACCCACTCTGCCCCATCCCTCTCCTCCCCACCCCCTCAATACCCAGCAGAAACTACTTTGCCCTTATTTCTAATTTTGTTGTAGAGAGAGTATAAGCAATAATAGGAAGGAACAAGGGTTTTTGCTGGTTGAGATAAGGATAGCTATACAGGGCATTGACTCACATTGATTTCCTGTGCGTGGGTGTTACCTTCTAGGTTAATTCTTTTTGATCTAACCTTTTCTCTAGTACCTGGTCCCCTTTTCCTATTGGCCTCAGTTGCTTTTAAGGTATCTGCTTTAGTTTCTCTGCGTTAAGGGCAACACATGCTAGCTAATTTTTTAGGTGTCTTACCTATCCTCACCCCTCCCTTATGTGCTCTACTTTTATCATGTGCTCAAAGTCCAATCCCCTTGTTGTGTTTGCCCTTGATCTAATGTCCACATATGAGGGAGAACATACGATTTTTGGTCTTTTGGGCCAGGCTAACCTCACTCAGAATGATGTTCTCCAATTCCATCCATTTACCAGCGAATGATAACATTTCGTTCTTCTTCATGGCTGCATAAAATTCCATTGTGTATAGATACCACATTTTCTTAATCCATTCGTCGGTGGTGGGACATCTTGGCTGTTTCCATAACTTGGCTATTGTGAATAGTGCCGCAATAAACATGGATGTGTAGGTGCCTCTGGAGTAACCTGTGTCACAGTCTTTTGGGTATATCCCCAAGAGGGGTATTGCTGGATCAAATGGTAGATCATGTCTAGCTTTTTAAGTAGCCTCCAAATTTTTTTCCAGAGTGGTTGTACTAGTTTACATTCCCACCAACAGTGTAAGAGGGTTCCTTTTTCCCCGCATCCTCGCCAACACCTGTTGTTGGTGGTGTTGCTAATGATGGCTATTCTAACAGGGGTGAGGTGGAATCTTAGTGTGGTTTTTATTTGCATTTCCTTTATTGCTAGAGATGGTGAGCATTTTTTCATGTGTTTTCAGGCCATTTGAATTTCTTCTTTTGAGAAAGTTCTGTTTAGTTCACATGCCCATTTCTTTATTGGTTCATTAGTTTTGGGAGAATTTGTTTTTTTAAGTTCCCTATATATTCTGGTTATCAGTCCTTTGTCTGATGTATAGCTGGCAAATATTTTCTCCCACTCTGTGGGTGTTCTCTTCAGTTTAGAGACCATTTCTTTTGATTAACAGAAGCTTTTTTTATGAGGTCCCATTTATCTATGCTATCTCTTAGTTGCTGTGCTGCTGGGGTTTCGTTGAGAAAGTTCTTACCTATACCTACTAACTCCAGAGTATTTCCTACTCTTTCCTGTATCAACTTTAGAGTTTGTGGTCTGATATTAAGATCCTTGATCCATTTTGATTTAATCTTGGTATAGGGTGATATACATGGATCTAGTTTCAGTTTTTTGCAACTGCTAACCAGTTTTCCCAGCAGTTTTTGTTGAAGAGGCTGCTATTTCTCCATCGTATATTTTTAGCTCCTTTGTCAAAGACAAGTTGGTTATAGTTGTGTGGCTTCATATCTGGGTCCTCTATTCTGTTCCACTGGTCTTCATGTCTGTTTTTGTGCCAGTACCATGCTGTTTTTATTGTTATTGCTTTGTAATATAGTTTGAAGTCAGGTATTGTGATACCTCCTGCATTGTTCTTTTGACTGAGTATTGCCTTGGCTATTCGTGGCTTCCTTTGTTTCCATATAAATTTCACGGTAGATTTTTCGATCTCTTTAATGAATGTCATTGGAATTTTGATAGGAATTGCATTAAACATGTAGATTACTTTTGGGAGTATCGATATTTTTACTATGTTGATTCTACGAATCCATGAGCATGGGAGATCTCTTCACTTTCTATAGTCTTCCTCAATCTCTTTCTTCAGAAGTGTATAATTTTCCTTGTAGAGGTCTTTCACATCTTTTGTTAGGTTTGCACCTAGGTATTTGATTTTTTTTGAGGCTATTGTAAATGGAATTGTTTTCATATATTCTTTTTCCGTTTGCTCATTGTTAGTGTATAGAAATGCTAATAATTTTTCTATGTTGATTTTATATCCTGCTACCTTGCTATAGCTATTGATGGTGTCTAGAAGCTTCTGAATAGAGTTTTTTGGGTCTTTAAGGTATAGGATCATGTCATCTGCAAATAGGGATATTTTGACAGTTTCTTTATCTATTTGTATTCCTTTTATTCCTTCTTCTTGCCTAATTGCTCTGGCTAGGAATTCCAGTACTATGTTGAATAGGAGTGGAGATAGTGGGCATCCTTGTCTGGTTCCTGATTTTAGAGGGAATGGTTTTAATTTTTCTCCGTTAAGTATAATGCTGGCTGTAGGTTTGTCATATATAGCTTTTATAAAGTTGAGGTACTTTCCTTCTATTCCTAGTTTACTTAGAGCTTTTATCATGAAATGGTGTTGGATCTTATCAAAGGCTTTTTCTGCATCTATTGAGATGATCAAGTGGTTTTTGTCTTTGCTTCTGTTAATGTGGTTTATTACGTTTATTGATTTTCATATGTTGAACCACCCCTGCATCCCTGGGATGAAGCCTACTTGGTCGTGGTGAATGATCTTTTTGATGTGTTGTTGAATTCGTTTTGCCATTATTTTGTTGAGGATTTTTGCCTCAATGTTCATTGAGGAGATTGGCCTATTGTTCTCCTTTCTGGAGGTGTCTTTTCCTGGTTTTGGGATGAGTGTAATACTGGCTTCATAGAATGTGTTTGGCAGTTTTCCTTCCCTTTCTATTTTGTGGAACAGTTTAAGGATTGTTGGTATCAATTCTTCTTTAAAGGTCTTCTAGATAGAATTCAGCAGAGAATCCATCAGGTCCTGGACTTTTCTTTTTGGGGAGACTCTTGATTGCTGCTTCAATTTCATTTTGTGTTATAGATCTATTCAGGTGATTAATTTCCTCTTGGTTCAGTTTTGGATGGTCATATGTATCTAGAAATCTGTCCATTTCTTTAAGATTTTCAAATGTATTTGAATATAGGTTCTCAAAGTAGTCTCTGATGATTTCCTGGACTTCCATGGTATTTGTTGTTATCTCCCCTTTTGCATTCCTGATTCTACTAATTTGGGTTTTTTCTCTCATTTTAGTCAGGTTTGCCAGGGGTCTATTGATCTTTTTCATTTTTTCAAAGAACCAACTTTTTCTTTCATTAATTGTTTGTATGGTTTTTTTGGTTTCTATTTTGTTGATTTCAGCTCTTATTTTTATTATTTCTCTCCTTCTATTTGTTTTGGGATTTGCTTGTTCTTGTTTTTCTAGGAGTTTGAGATGTATCATTAGGTCATTGATTTGAGATCTTTCAGTCTTTTTAATATATGCAGTCATGGCCATAAACTTTCCTCTCAGGACTGCCTTAGCTGTGTCCCATAGGTTCCGGTAGGTTGTGTTTTCATTTTCATTGACTTCCAGGAACTTTTTAATTTCCTCTTTTACTTCATCAGTGATCCATTCTTCATTAAGTAATGAGTTATTTAGTTTCCAGCTGTTTGCATGTTTTTTGTCTTTACTTTTGTTGTTGAGTTCTGCTTTTACTGCATTGTGATCAGATAGTATGCACGGTATAATTTCTGTTTTCTTATATTTGCTGAGACTTGCTTTGTGCCCTAGGATATGATCTATTTTGGAGAAGGTTCCATGGGCTGCTGAGAAGAATGTATATTGTGTAGAAGTTGGATGAAATGTTCTGTAGACATCAACTAGGTCCATTTGATCTATTGCATATTTTAGATCTTGGATTTCTTTATTGATTTTTTGTTTGGATGACCTATCTATTGATGATAATGGTGTGTTAAAGTCTCCCACAATCACTGTGTTGGCGTTTATATATGCTTTTAGGTCTTTCAGGGTATGTTTGATGAAATTGGGTGCATTGACATTGGGTGCATACAGTTTGTTAATTATTTCCTTTTGGTCTATTTTGGGGACGGTTTTAAAAGGTGAAAGATTTGTACCATCTGAAGAGAAACCAGAGTTGGAGACAATTTTAATTGGCCCAGATGTCTTCTTTGATAAATTGCTTACGAATAAATAGAAATCATAGCTTTTGACTTTTCCATTTCCTTTTGGCATAATAACTTCTTTGTGGTAGTACTTGATTTTCTAAATGCTTTTAAAATATATATACTGTATTCTAAACTAATGTTTAAGTTGTATTTCTGCAGATTCTCAACCTTAGCCCTATTGGCATTTGAGGTGAGCATTGTAGATGCTGGCTTCTGCCTACCTGATGCCAGTCGCACCCCTACCTACTCTCCCACCTAAGTTGTGACCAAAAGTGTCTCCAGATATTTTTGAAAATTGCTTTTTTCTTTTAAAGAGGGGACTTTATTGTGGTATGAGAATGACTTTTAGTATTTGAGATGGCTATGACAATTGTATTCAGTGCTTGTTTTAGATTTTCATTAGTTTTACTCAATATATCTTTGTCATATTTTCAGTTTATGATACATACTTGATTTTGTTGTTACTAGAATTGTATTGTAAGAGTATCTCTTTCTTTTTGGTGATTGCCCAAATTTATGGCTTAAAAGGTAAAATACCTAGGAATAAACTTAACAAAGGATGTGAAAGACCTCTACAAGGAAAACTATAAATTATTGAAGAAAGAAAGCAAAGAAGACTACAAAAGATGGAAAGATCTCCCAAGCTCATGGATTGGTAGAATCAACATAGTGAAAATGGCTATATTACGAAAAGCAATCTGAATGTTCAGTGCAATCCTCATCAAAATTCCAGTGACATTCATCACAGAGACTGGAAAATCAACCTTTGGAAGCACAAAAGACTGCAAATAGCCAAGGCAATACTGAGCAAAAAGAGCAATGCTGGAGGTATCACCATACTCGACTTCAAACTATACTACAGAGCCATAACACTAAAAACAGCATGGTACAGGCACAAAAACAGACATGAAGACCAGTGGAACAGAGGACCCAGACATGAATTCATGTGGCTATGCCCACTTGATTTTTGACAAAGGTGCCAAAAACATATGCTGGAGAAAAGACAGCCTCTTTAACAAATGCTTCTGGGAAAACTGGATATTTGCATGCAGAGAACTGAAATTAAATCCATGTCTGTCATCCTGTAAAAGTATCAACTCAAAGTGGGTTAAGGACATTAATACAAGATCTGAAACCTTGAAGCTAGTGCAGGAAAGAACAGGGAGTACACTGGAAGCAATAGGCATAGGCAAGGATTTCCTCAGTAGAACTCAAATGGCTCAGCAACTAAGAGAAAGGATGTAAGAGGGTAAATATGGTGCAAGTACAAATTCTTTTTTCTTTTCTCTTTTCTCTTTTTGGCAGGAGTAGGGGTTGAACTCAGGGCCTCAAGCTTGCTAAACAAGTGCTCCCATTTGAGCCACTTGTCAGCTCTCTTTTGTGTTTGGTTTTTTTTTGTGAGATAGGGTTTTACAAACTGCTTGCCTGGGCTGGCTTTGAACAGTGATTCTCCTGATCTCTGCCTCCTTAGTAGATAAGATTACAGCCTCCGGTGCACAGCCCAAAACAGATTCTTTATTTACTTTGTAGATGCAGTAAATTTAGATGTATAGACAAGTTTTCAGTGGCTAACACTCAGATCTAAACTTTGTATGTCATTGTAGTTTGGTTTCAAAAGAAAAGTCACAACATCAATGATTTCTTATTTTTGCTCAGAGAATCTTGGGAAAACAAATATTTCTAATGCTAGAAAAGGAAATTATTACTTGAGTAATCTTTATCCTTGGGCATTCATAAACAACTTTTATGGCTCTTCAAAGAAAAAAAAAGAAGGAAGAAAAAATGAAAAAGTTATCCTTGTATTTCATTTCAGTTAAAAATTGTTAAACAATTACAGTGCTAAGTGGTATTAGTAGTTTTTAAACATGCTTTTGAATATAATCTTTGGTCTTCATTTATATGTTTGTACATATATATCTTAGAAAAAATATAATCTGTAAGTTTAAAAAGCCTAGTGTTTTCTTTTAGGCACAAAGTCTTCCTTATTGGAATGTTTTTCATAGTGTCAAATGATTTTTAAAAATATCCTATGTGTAAGATAAGTGATTTATGGTAGAAAAATACCTTATATTTATTGTTTATATAGCACGCATGCAAAGTCAAGTTAATTTTTCTCAATCAGACCACACATGTATAAAAAAAAATCTATAGAAAAATATTATGGGTACTATAACAGATGAATAAATTGTAAAATCTATAGAAAAATATTATGGGTACTATAACAGATGAATAAATTGGTGAATACCATATTATACTTCTATGGTTTTAGGCTTATAATAACAAAAATTTTTATGTCTTAAATGCTCTGCTTTTACTTAAAATTACATATTAAAGTATGCAGTTATCTTTTTATATACTTATTAATATTGTGAATCTATTAAGTATTCTTAAACTACCTCCCTTATTGGCAGTGTTTTTTCTTTACTTTATTCTTTTTTTTTTTACAGTACAAGATGATTATTTTTCTATTTTTGCAGATCTCTTTCAGTAATTTGTAGCTATCTCAGTATTGATGACTTGCCTAGATTATCATCAGCATTATTACAAAGATTATTTTTAAAAGCATGAAAGTTTTACCCTTATCTTTACATATAATCAAGTGCCTTCTTGTTTTTTAATTTTAAAAAGCCCATTGTAAAGCAACAGTAAGATACCACTCCATGTATTTTAGAATGGCTAAATTCAAAACACTGACAAAACCAAATGCTGATGAGGATGTGGAAACTCTCATTCTTTGGGAACTGTTAGTGGGGACTCTCACTCATTACTGTTACTATAGCAAAATACCAAAGGTTGGGTCCTTTATAAAGTAAAGAGGTTTATTTGACTCATGATTCTGGTGACTGGATGGTCCAGACAGTATGGCACTGGCATCCTGGCAAGGTCCCCATGGCCACATCACAGCATGGTGAAGAAAAAAAGGACCTGACTGTGTATAGAAGGGGTCACATGGTAAGATGGAAGGATTGATTCAGGAGCCAGGCATACTCTTTTTTTTTTTTTTTTTTTTTGCAGGCTGGGGGAGGAGGGCAGTACTGGGGTTTGAACTCAAGTACTCTATCATTTAAGTTATGCCCTCAGCCCTTCCAAGCTCACTTTTTTTTGGGAGGGGGGTAATAGTGTGCTTTCTTGAGAACTGTGATTCCACAAGAACTTTTTGCAATCCTTTCATGGGTGCTGCCCCAGAGACCTCATTACTTCCCATTAGTATTCAGTTCTTAAAGATTCTAGTCTCTTAACCCCACCACTGTGGGACCAAGCTTCCAACACATGAAACTTTGGGGGCCACACTTCAACCATACCCAAACTGTGGCACCTAATGAACCGACAGTCATGCTCTTTGGTGAATGAATTGAAAACTTAGGTCCATACAAAACCTGCACACATGTTTATAGCAGCCTGCCTTATGATTGCCAAAACTTAGAAGCAATTGAGCTGACCCTTAGTAGATGAGTAGATAAATAAATTGTGGTACAGTTAAACAACAGAGTGTTATTTAGTGTGAAAAAGAAATGAGCTATCAAGTAATAAAAGACATGGAGAATAACTTCAAATCCATATTGCTAAGGCTAGGTGTGATAGTACATGTCTGTCATTCCAGCCTCTTGGGAGGTAGAAGGATTGAGGTTTGAGACCAGCCTGGGGAAAGTTAGTGCAAGACCTGATCTGAAAAATGAACTAAAAATAAAAGGACAAGGGGTGTGCCTCAAGCCTGAGGTCCTGGTTCAATCCCCAGTACTACAAAAAAGGGGGGGAGGGGAGGGAAAGAGAGGTAGGGAGGGAGGGAGGAAGAAAGAAAGGAAAGAAAAGGAGAGAGGAGAAAGGAAGAAAAAGAAACTACCTATTGTATGATTCCAATTAAATGACACGCTGGAAAAGAAAACTATGGAGTCCAGGTAATGGTTGCCAAGTATTGGGGGAGGGAGGGATGAACAGATAGAACAAAGAGGATTTTTAGGGCATACTTTGTGCTTAAAAATTTGTATGCTGCGTTTAGCCTATGGGAATGATACTTTTCATCTGTAAATAATCAGAAGGCAATACCCTATCCCATTATGTTTATTTTAATTTTCATTTTAACCAAAAATTGTCATCCATTTAGTGTATAGTAAGCCTTCCTTATTTGCAGATTTATTGTCCATAGTTTTGACCAAGTATATTCAAAAAATAAATTAAAAAATTTAAATTTTATAAACAAATTGTAAATTCCCACACATTATGCAGCTCATTGATGTGGAAAGGCTCTTGGTTCCACATTATTGTCAGTTGTGTTTAAATCACCATGTGATCTGAGTGTTCCCTGCCCTTAATTTTGTGAAGTTATGCCTCCCAAAGAGCAAATGGCCCTCCAAAAGCAAGGTAAACATTATGGTAATCTTTCCATGTCAAAAAGTGCATGTAATGTGCTGTACTTAAATGATAAAGTGAAAATTTTAGATATGTGGAAAGGTAGCATGTCTTTAGGAAAAGTTGGGTGGCATTATAGGAAAAATGAATCCAGCATCTGTAGTATTTGAGATAAAGAACATGAAATATCTTTCTGTTGAGAAGTATCAGTGTATACAGCAGTAAATTATGTAACAGTAATGTTGTCCACTTAGCGCACTTTCAAATTATGGATGCTTAGACCTGCTGAATGTATGGTATAAGGAAATTTGAGAAATTTTAGAATACTCAGCTCTTTGCATTCTGAGTATTTGTACTTTTTTCTTCAGTGATGGTCTCCTCGGAACCATATATTTGTGATACCAAGAGTCTACTGTATTCTTACATTTCTTTCCCATAGGTTAGTGTTGTGATGACCAGTAGTTCTGAACACTCAAACTATATAAGCAAAGCATATATATGTATGTTTATTTATTTATTTTTTTGGCTGAATGTCCTCTGTATCATAGCCAAATACTTTGTGGGGGGTTTTGTTTTTTCTTTTTTTTTTTTGGTGCTACTAGGCATTGAGCTCAGGGCCTTGTGCTTTCTATGCAGTCGATCTGCTTGAGCTACTTCGCCAGCCCTTTTTGCATTGGTTATTTTTGAGATAGGATCTTGCCTTATGCGTGGACTGACCTGGAGTGTGATCCTCCTATTTGTACTTCCTCATGTAGCTGGGATGACATACATATGCTACTGTGCCTTGCCATTGGTTGAGATGGGGGTTTCATGAACTATTTGCCTGGACTGACCTTGAACTGTAATCCTTCTGATCCCTGTCTCTTAAGCAGCTAGGATTACTGGCTTGAGCCACTGCGCCCAGCCTGAATACCTTGTTAATGAGAAAATTGAGTTGACTAAGCAGTTGCTACTTAGGAAGGGTGTATGTACTTGTAATAGTTGGTTTTTTGGGCAACTTAACCTTTTTTTCCACATAAGAAGCAATTAAAGGGCTTAGCATCTCTGGGTTTGACTAGGAGCTAGCTAAATTAACAGTTTGGGAGGCAGCTCTGGGTTGAATTGTTCTGTGTTGAATACTTTTTTGGGGCTAAAATCCATCGTATTCATTTATACCTATCAGCTGTGTAAAATTCGGATAATGTTTGTTGTTTTGACGTGTTGGTGACACCTGGAAGGGGAGTTGTTACATCAGTTGATCATACAAAGGCAAGAGAAGCTTGTAGTACCATCATATGGCTACCTTTGTGTTTTGTTTTATGGACTTCTTATTGCTGAAGATAGTTTTATCCTTACACTTAGAATAGAATAAAGTTCCTGAAAGTGACATTTTATTTATTGCCTTTTTTTTTTTCCATTTAGAGTGAGGTAGTTTTTGTTTGTGTTTAGCCATTTGCATTTCTTTCATGAACCTGTTATTATAGTATGCTCTTTGTCATTTAAAAATGAGGTCTCAGGATATTTGAAACTTCGCCCGATCATGTACATCATAAATATTTTTCACTTTTTTTGAATTTATGCCTTATTTAATATATAACAGTTTTGCCTTTTTAGGTTTATGGATACATAAATCTTTTATGTTTTTGCCTTTGGGGTCTTGCCTGAAAAACTTCTACTCCGTTTTTGTTTTTGTTTTTTTAAACCGTTCGCTTACCTTTTAGCTTAAAATAATTTTTAAAAAAATTAAATATAAAGTATATTCATAAAATCTTAGAATGTAATATAGTTTAACATTTTCCAACTTTTTGCCACTGTGGAATATAGATTTCTGTAATAGTATTGGAGCTAAAATATTATAACAATGTAGCAATACTTAGTTACATGATTATTGTGAGAAATGTATCAAGTGAGAGAAAGTTAAATAACATGTCTGTAGGAGATGGTAGTTGTTGTGGTAAGGATTATTGTCATCACCATTTGCTGCCTCCAGATCAGCAAACTGACTGACTTTTAAACAAGAGTTTGAGTACACAGTTTAGAACTGGCTCTGTGTTACCTGAGTCTCTCCAATACAGTAGTGATCATAATTGTGCATGCTAAAAACTGGGGTTGTGTGATAATAGTCAAATGCCAAGCTATACTTTGGTTTTATAAGTATAGGGCTTTTAAGGCATTTTAAAATTCCTTAAGAATGTGACAGCTAAATCTGAAGAAAATTAGACCCACTTGGAAGTTTGACTAAAAGCACTATTGAGCAGTAAAAAGGGGACAAAGGAAGGGGGCAACTAGGAGCAGTAGTATCAAGTTTCTGTTAAGACTGTCATGAATGATACTTCTTTGGGTTAATAAAATTATAGGAAAGAATCAGGAAGACAGACAGATTTTTGAAACTTTCTATATTTTTGCTCACCTATACAACACTGTCTATGGTTCAAATGGTAGTTTTCAGCAAAGTCGAACTGCTCGTAAATACTGCACTTGCCCCTTTCCTCATATTGTATCTTGTCTAGCTTTCTTTGCTATTGCTTTGTTCCCTCTGTACTCACAACAGTTTTCCTAAGGGAACTACTGACTCCTTTCTATTCTTTAAAACTCAGGTCTGGACATGATACTATACCTTAAAGACCCAAAAAACTACTCAGAAGCTTCTAGACATCATCAATAGCTATAGCAAGGTAGCAGGATATAAAATCAACATAGAAAAATCATTAGCATTTCTATACACTAACAATGAGCAAACTGAAAAAGAATGTATGAAAACAATTCCATTTACAATAGCCTCAAAAAAAAAAATCAAATACCTAGGTGTAAACCTAACAAAAGATGTGAAAGACCTCTATAAGGAAAACTATACATTTCTGAAGAAAGAGATTGAGGAAGACTATAGAAAGTGGAGAGATCTCCCATGCTCATGGATTGGTAGAATCAACATTGTAAAAATGTCGATACTCCCAAAAGTAATCTACATGTTTAATGCAATTCCCATCAAAATTCCAATGACATTCATTAAAGAGATTGAAAAATCTACAGTTAAATTTATATGGAAACACAAGAGGCCACGAATAGCCAAGGCAATACTCAGTCAAAAGAACAATGCAGGAGGTATCATAATACCTGACTTCAAACTATATTACAAAGCAATAACAATAAAAACAGCATGGTACTGGCACAAAAACAGACATGAAGACCAGTGGAACAGAATAGAGGACCCAGACATGAAGCCACACAACTATAACCAACTTGTCTTTGACAAAGGAGCTAAAAATATACGATGGAGAAATAGCAGCCTCTTCAACAAAAACTGCTGGGAAAACTGGTTAGCAGTCTGCAAAAAACTGAAACTAGATCCATGTATATCACCCTATACCAAGGTTAACTCAAAATGGATCAAGGATCTTAATATCAGACCCCAAACTCTTAAGTTGATACAAGAAAGTGTAGGAAATACTCTGGAGTTAGTAGGTGTAGGTAAGAACTTTCTCAACGAAACCCCAGCAGCACAGCAACTAAGAGATAGCATAGATAAATGGGACCTCATAAAACTAAAACGCTTCTGTTAATCAAAAGAAATGGTCTCTAAACTGAAGAGAACACCCACAGAGTGGGAGAAAATATTTGCCAACTATACATCAGACAAAGGACTGATAACCAGAATATATAGGGAACTTAAAAAACTAAATTCTCCCAAGACTAATGAACCAATAAAGAAATGGGCACGTGAACTAAACAGAACTTTCTCAAAAGAAGAAATTCAAATGGCCTGAAAACACATGAAAAAATGCTCACCATCTCTAGCAATAAAGGAAATGCAAATTAAAACCACGCTAAGATTCCACCCCACCCCTGTTAGAATAGAGGATGCGGGGAAAAAGGAACCTTCTTACACTGTTGGTGGGAATGTAAACTAGTACAACTACTCTGGAAAAAAATTTGGAGGCTACTTAAAAAGCTGGACATCGATCTACCATTTGATCCAGCAATACCACTCTTGGGGATATACCCAAAAGACTGTTACTCCAGAGGCACTTGCACATCCATGTTTATTGCGGCACTATTCACAATAGCCAAGTTATGGAAACAGCCAAGATGTCCCAGCACTGACGAATGGATTAAGAAAATGTGGTATCTATACACAATGGAATTGTATGCAGCCATGAAGAAGAACGAAATGTTATCATTCGCTGGTAAATGGATGGAATTGGAGAACATCATTCTGAGTGAGGTTAGCCTGGCCCAAAAGACCAAAAATCGTATGTTCTCCCTCATATGTGGACATTAGATCAAGGGCAAACACAACAATGGGATTGGACTATGAGCACATGATAAAAGCGAGAGCACCCAAGGAAGGGGTGAGAATACGTAAGACACCTAAAAAATTAGCTAGCATTTGTTGCCCTTAACGCAGAGAAAGTAAAGCAGATACCTTAAAGCAACTGAGGCCAATAGGAAAAGGGGACCAGGTACTAGAGAAAAGGTGAGATCAAAAAGAATCAACTAGAAGGTAACACCCACGCACAAGGAAATCAATGTGAGTCAACTCCCTGTATAGCTATCCTTATCTCAACCAGCAAAACCCCTTGTTCCTTCCTATTATTCCTTATACTCTCTCTACAACAAAATTAGAGATAAGGGCAAAATAGTTTCTGCTGGGTATTGGGGGGGGGGCGGGAGGGGGCAGAGTGGGTGGTAAGGGAGGGGGTGGGGGCAGCGGGGAGAAATGAACCAAGCCTTGTATGCACATATGAACAATAAAAGAAAAAAAAAGTAAAACTCAGGTCTGTGTGTGTGTACCCACGTCAAGTCTTTTATCAATACTAGATAATGGTTTCTTAAAATTTATTTTTAGTATATTTTGGTTTTTAAATTTAATTGTTCTAGGTGTACAATAATAGGTCATTGTGGTTTTAAGTTGCATCTCCTTGATGCTTTTAGTCGAACAGCTTTTCACGTGCTTATTTGCTCTTCATGTAAAAGAAATGAGAATGTATATATCAGAAGAAATGGAAAACATGTATGAATTTAAAATGCTAGAAAAATAGTGTATTACTTTTTTTGTTAACTGTGACAAAATACTTGATATAAACAATTTGTGAGAAAAGATTTTAACTCCCTGCTTCAGAGAGTTCAGTCCATGATTTCTTGGTTCCGTGTTCTAGGGCATAAGATCATGGGAGTGGGAGTGTGTGTC
The DNA here is from genome assembly GCF_047511655.1 of Castor canadensis. Lineage (NCBI taxonomy): Eukaryota > Metazoa > Chordata > Mammalia > Rodentia > Castoridae > Castor > Castor canadensis. The sequence goes on from NC_133394.1 coordinate 90,869,233, forward strand.
AGAGGAGGTTCTTCACCCCATGGTGAATAGGAATCAGAGTGGAGCAACAACAGGAAGGGGTAAGGGTAATATATAGTCCCCAAGGACAGGCCTCCAGAACCTTACTTCCTTCAATCAGTCCTACCTTCAACCACCTCCCAGTAGTTTATTCAGATTTGAATTCATCAGTGTACTAAACGGTTCATTAGGTCAGAGCCTTCATGATCTGACACCTCACAGATACACCTGGTAAAATCTTCTGGGCATTTCTTAATCCAATCAGTGTAACAATCAAGATTAACCATCACAGATAGGGAGGTGCCATGATAAGAAATGAGAGTTCTGGAAGAGCTGGTGTTAAGTTTTAATACTTCCCATTTTAGTCTTAGGAAAAAATAGGAGGCATTAAAGCATAGTGATTGTTAGGAAAAAACTAATGAAATGAAACTTTGTCTAATAGTAACATCTTTTTTGTAACAATTCAAAGCGATTGGTAGAATTATCGCATTGATCTGGTGTTTTGATTTCTTTTGGAAAGCCATAACTGGTAACTTTTCTCATCTTTGTTTAAGGCTTTGTTGCTACATGTTCCTATGCATTTGTTTGAGTTGGAATATGAAGTAGATCACTAAGAATAAACAGACTAGAAATATCAAGTCCAATTATTACCAAAGAGTAAACAATCCTTGTTACTGCTATTATCTAATTAGTAGGTTTGCCTGACTGCTTTAGTCAGTACAGCATGAGACTCTTAATTATTAGGTTTACTAACAAAGATTGCACAAAAATATGATTAGATTAGGAAACCAGTTGCTCTCACTTAGGTTAAATATACTGGTATATGTCTGAACTGATAATCTTATTCCCATTTCCCAATATAGGCTATTTAAAACTTGTCATTCATGTCCTTGACCATCGTACAGTTTATCTACTATTCATCATCCTCACTCACTGTAGTAGTATGAATGTTCTCACTTCAATGTAATAACAGCAGAGAGCCGTGCAACTATTTGATGAAAGGGAAGTGTAGCAATAAGAAGAAATGTCAGCTGGTGGAGTGGCTCAAATGGTAGAGTTCCTGCCTAGCAGGTGTGAGGCCCTGAGTTCAAACCTCACTGCTACCAAAAAAAAAAAAAAGTCAAACTGCTTAAAGAATTATTTAAAAGTAAAATATTCTGCCAGGTGTGGTGGGTCACGCCTATAACCTTAGCTACTTGGGAAGCTGAGATTTTGGGGATTCAAGGTTTGAGGTCAGCCCAGGGAAATAGTTTCCAAAGCCTCCATCTTCAAAATAACTAGAGCAAAATGGACAGGAGATGTGACTCAAGTGATAGAATGCCTGCTTTCCAAGTGTGAAGTTAAGAATGCAAATGCCAGTCCTGCCCCCCCCCAAAAAATTGTATAACTACCTTTTTAAAAGTAGTACATTGTGGGAAACACTTCAATAAATAACAGTAGTAGGCAAATTAGACTTTTTTTTGTGTGTAGGGGCAAGTCAGGGTTTCTCTATGTAGCACACACTGACTTTGAACTCACTGTCCTCTTGTCTTAGCCTCCTGAGTTCTGGGATTAACAGGTGTGTGTTAGCATGCCCATTGACTAAGTATTTCTTGAATAAATGTTAAAAATGATCAGAAACTTGAGACTTTAATAATCTTCATAATGAGTTTCTTTATCATCATAAAACAGATTTCTTTTGTTTAGAGTGGCCACAGAGCTGGAGGTGTCAGGAAAACATAGAATGAACTTATTTTTTAATGTTTGCATCATTTTTTCACATATGGAGTTTAGTTGAATATGTAATTGAAGAACAAAGCCTCCAGGTGCCAGTGGCTCATGCCTGTAATCCTAGCTACTCAGGAGGTAGAGATCAGTAGGATTGTAGTTTGAAACCAGCCTGGGCAAATAGTTTGTAAGACCTTATCTCAGGAAAAAAAAACCTTTGCAAAAAAGGGCTGGTGGAGTGGCTCAAGATATAGGTTCTGAGTTCAAATCCCAGTACTACAAAAACAAAAACAAAACCAAGAACAAAGCCATTCAGAGGCCCTTGGTAGGGAAGTAGAATAGAATTGCTAATTATCTTTTATCTCAGGTTGTCTTCTAAGCTCTTATGATTATCAGTCTTTTAATTTTGTCAGTATGATTCTATTATATGATTTTCTATAGCAATGTATTTGCTAGCTACTGTTTTTTGTTACATCACCTGGTGAGCCAATGCTAAAGGTACCTTTTCACATTAGCTACACATTTTGTGTGAGTTATAATAATGAATAGTTATGCATAGTTAAATATAGATATGGATGAGGAAATAGAAACCTTGCCCTGCAAGTGTTATTTTGCATAATTTAAAAAGGTAAGCTGAGGCACATTTTTTTTCAGAAAGGAAGTTCATAGTGGTTAAGACCAAATGGAAAGGATGGGTGTTAGGCAAGGTAAGTATTCAGTAAATGACATTGTTTTTTCCCTTCTATAACCTTTGGGAGTAAATTCCAATATAAGACAGATTTATCTGAGAATGTATAAAATGTAGTAAGTCATTGAGATTTTCTCTAAAATATAAGCAGAAATATCTAATGTAGACTTAGTTTTGCATTTTAGGAACTCTGCTAGCATCTGCATCTCTGCCTAAGGTTTCTTTTACAAACTGTTGCTGAGTTGTCATATGTGTTGTTCATTGAAATAGTAGTTTTATATAGGTATCTTTTATTTTGCTTCCAGTTTTGGAAACTCCATCTTAGAGTTTTCTATGCAGAGTAGCCCTGGTTTACATACAATATTGCTTGTGATTTACAAAAAAAAAAAATTGAAATGCATTTCCTCAGAAGTTAATATTTTCAGGTTTGCCTGAAATTTTTGTTTAGTGGAACCGAGACCACATGACAAATTTATCATAGTCTTTACTATGTGGTAGTGTTTAATTAGTTTTTAGTAATGGAGATTAAATTTACTTACTTTTAGCATAGTTTATCTAAGAACTAAGTAGTAGATAATCAAGTGCCTTGTCCAGGATTGATGCTTGGTCTTAAAAATTTTACAGTAGATTGTCCAGGGGCTGCATTGGTGATGTTAAGGATCAGAGTTGGGTGACAGGTTAAAAGCAGCTTGTGTAGTTAGCAATTGAGGATAGCTGTAGGAATTTCATAGTATTGAAATGGATTTCAAGACTCAGAAGTTAAAAGATGTTGTTGCTGAAGTGTTTTAGTTTGCTTCATTTACATAATCAGGATCTCCAGCATAAATCAGGTTGATGTGATGGGAGAATCCTTTGGAAATTGATGTCAGGTATTATGGAAATTGAAAACTCTTGGAAAAGCTAAAACTTTTCCTCAGTGTCTGGGGGTGTGTGTTAGAGTACTTGCTTGGCATGCATGAAGCCCTGGGTTTGATCCCCAGCACTGCAAAGACAAAACACACATACAAAAAAACCCCTTGCATTTGGAGAAGGAGCGGCACCTTGTACCTATAATCCCAGCTAATTGGGAGGTAGAGATTGGGATGATCATGTTTCAAGGCCACCACATGGTCCAAAGTCAACAAGACTATCTCAACAACAAACAGTGTGGTGACATGTGTCTTTTATCCCAGCTACAGAGGAGACGTAGATAAGAGGATTGTGGTATGAGGTTGGCCCTGGATGAAAACATGAGCCCCATCTGAAAAATAACTGAAGCAAAAAAATGGGATGGGGTGGGGCTCAAGTGATAGAGTGCCTCCCTAGCAAGCATAGTCTCTCAGTTCAAACCCCAGAACTGTTAAAAACAAAACAAAACTTGCATGCAAGTATGGTGGCACATGATTTATAATCCCAGCACTGGAAAGGCTGAAGCAGTAAGATCATGAATTTGAAGCCAGCCTTAGGCTAGCCTGCTTTACAAGGCAAGACCCTGTCTTAAAAACAACAACAAAACGAAGCAGTCACCAGTGGCTCAGACCTGTAATCCTAGCTACTTGGGAGGCTGAGATTAGTAGGATTGTGGTTTGAGGCCAGCCCAGGAAAATAGTTCAAGAGACCCCCATCTCCAAAATAACCAGAGCACAATGGACTAGAGGCATGGTTCAAGTGATAGAGTGCCTGTTTTTGCAATCCTGAAGCCCTGAGTTCAAACCCTAGCCCCACCAAAAAGCAACAACTTCCCCCCTCAAAAAAAAAAATCCTTTTCCTCATCATCAGGTGGAAAAGAAGATAAGAAACAGAATTAGCTGTTAGATTTTCCAAAATAAAGCTTTTGTTTCTTGTATGAAAAGTGTTCATCGCTCAGTATTTAAACTTTGGACTGGCCTGTATATGATATTATGAGAGAACACATTGTTGGTGTCCTTTAGAGATTTAAGTTACATTTGAACAATTATTTTATAATTTTAAGTTCTTTTGACAAGGGTTTTGTAATATGCCTCCAAGGTGAGATGTTGATGCTGAAGACCTAAGAGGGGAAAATAAAGATGAATGATTAAATAATGTTAATTTCTTGAGTTTGAATTCTCTATGTTTTTAACAGCACAATTGAAAACATAATGTTTAAGGCAGCAGTGATCACCAGAATTACAGACCCTACTAACTTCTGACTCAGTATGGCAGTATTAATATTGCTTTATTTTTATGTGTTACAGATATTGGTAAACATTTTATGGACTGTTTTTCACAGAAAAGGTTATGTAAATTTTAATGGATTTATAAGAATGGAAACATGAGTAATTTAAAAAATAGAAATAGAGTTCTATGTAGTAGCTGTTTTAGAGATTAAAGTAGTGCCAGAAAAGATAGTGACTATTATTACTATCTAGATTTATTTTTAAGTACTTGGGAAAGTTGAAATGTGGATTAATTAGCATTTCTGCAGATTGATAATATTAGAAAAAGCATTGGCTATTAATTAGCCGAGATGGGAACAGTAGGAGAAAAATGGTAGATTTTAGTATTATGAAATACATGATTATCCCAAATATGTATTGTTTACTATATGACATGAATTGAGGTATAAAAAGATATTCCTCCACACAGAAATAACTTGTAGCCCCTTAAAGAATATACGACTTAGTGGGAGCCATGATTAAAATAGTCATACTAAAATTGACTTCTAATCTTATGCCCTCTGTTTTATAAAAATGATCCAAATTAATGACACCTATGCTTTTGTGAGTTTAATAGTTTTGGTTTCATCCATCCTCTGTAGGTAAGAATTATGTAGCATGAATCTGGGTTTGTTTGCTTTGCTTGCCCTTTATTTTTGGTATAATCTTAGTGTGCAGAAGTGCCCAGGGAGCTGGGCATGGTAGTGCACACATAATCCCAGCTTCTTGGGAATCAGAAACAAGAGAATCACAAGCTTCATTCCAGCCTGGGCAAAGTTAGTAAGAACCCCATATCAGAAACAAAATGCAACAATAAAAGGGCTGTTGGTGTACAGTAGTAATTCTAAGAACTTTGTTATTTAAAACATTTAAAAAAAGTATTTTACCTAGGCCAGATGTTGTAGAAATTTAGTTTTTCCCTCTGAATTATCGTATTTGTTAAGTTGTATGGATTTATACAATATTTATGGAAAAGAAAACTGTGGCTTAGTATCACACAAATTGTATGATAAAAATAGAGTCGAAGAGTTTTACCTAGAGACTTGAGAACTAATTACTGTTAATAAATGAGCAAATCTGGAAAACCTTCTTTGCCCCTTTAAAGAGACAGAAAGGAATGACTCTAAGCAACATGGGAGAAAATTATGATTTAGGCAATTTTGGTTATACCCTTGTAAACTAGCTTTGATTTCTTGGTTCATCATGGAGTACTAATTTTCTTTATTGTAGCAAATTTCAGGCCACCAGAAGGTGGTAACTCTTCCATTTGGAATGTTATTTCTGTACTTTACTTAGAAATAGTCCCAGAATTCAGACACTTGGTTTTGGGGGTGTGTGTGTATGTGTACCAACTGCAAGTTTAAGGATGTGGTGCGGTGGTTGAGCACTTTGTTGGTACACATGAGTCAAAAAAACACAAAAGAAATGTAAATATTGGATAGTAATTTATGGATAATATGGAGGAGTTTAGTTTGGCTCATGACTGTATCACTCGCTTATCCTTATAAGATCTGAAGTGGATTTTATTTTCTGCCTACTACCAAAGCCATAATTCTTGTATAAATCCTTGAATAGGTTATTTTTAGGGTCATTTATTATTTACTTCATACGTAGTAGCATTTGAGTAGCTTTATGTCTAAGTCGATCATCACTGATTGTGTTATTATTATGAAGAAGAATGCGTAATAACTAGTTTTGTTTAGGTAGCCATGTAACTTACCCAGTTGGACAGGTAGAAGAGTAAAAAGGAATGAAATTAATAATTGGAACAACAGCTATAAATAAAGACTGATCCAGGCTAACAAAGATATACAGTCCCCTAAGTAGGATGCTTTTGATGGCAAGTAACAAAAAACATCTCAATTAACTTAGTAAGGGAAACATACTAGCTTGTTTGCAAGTGCTACAGGTGTGATTCAGTGAAGACTCTGGCTTTTGTTTTTCTTTTTTCTAGACTGTCTTCTATGCCTTGCTACTCTTACATTTGTTGCATGACTGCTTGCAGTGATCTAGACTATACTCTTTGTTTATGATCAGCAGGAGAGAGAAACTTACATCTGTCATTAACATAAACATAAAATGAGTATTGAGGTGCTGTGATTATGCTTCTAAACTAATCTCTGTCAAGGGGAAATGTCATGTGCTGATTGTTTTAGGCATGGGGTATCTGAATCCTACTGGGGCAAGGAGAATGCAGCTTAATGAAGGGAGAGAAACCTCAGTATTCACTACCAAGTTTTGTATGGTTGCTTGTTTGCATTTTTCCTTAGGGATCTGTTAATGAGTTTCTGCGAGAACTTCACTGAATACTGCAGATGAAGTGTTTTCCTTCAAGTGACAATTTGTAGTATAAAATGACTTACCAGTTTGGCAATGGGAGAGGAAAAGAAAACTTACCATCCATGTCATTTTCTCTCTCTTTTTACAATAAGGCTGTAATAATTATTGATGTTTTTTTTTTTTTCCCCACAGACTAATAGGGATGCCAAAGGAAAAATATGATCCTCCAGATCCTCGCAGAATTTATACCATCATGTCAGCAGAGGAGGTAGCCAATGGGAAAAAATCTCACTGGGCAGAATTAGAAATCTCGGGTGAGTAAAATCTGATTTTATCTGGGGTATAATAGTAGTAAAGCTACATTTCTTTGTTGTACTTTTTTTTGGTGGCCCTGGGGTTTGAACTCAAGGCCTTATGCTTGCTAGGCAGACACTCTTACCACTTGAGCCACTCCACCAGCCCATTTGTTGTACATTTTTAATTAAATGGATTGAGAACATACATGAATGCCGAGGCAATAGTGTTTAATTTATCTGTTACTAAGTATCTTTGTCCCCTCTCCCCTTCTTTTGAGATTAATGGCCTTGAATAAGAGTTACTATCTGAAGTTGAGACTATTGGGAGCTCATTTTCTAAGTAAAATTAGGTTCTTGTGATATAATAGCTTTGGTTTTGACTATCTCAGGGTAGTTTTTGCAAATTAAAAATCTTTGCCATCCTTCTGTCATCTTATTCTTGGCTATCCTAACAAAATACGTGATAACTATTACAGTATGTGTTTAGGATTTGTTAAAGTAGAATATGAGTCCTAAAAACATGTAACCCCAGTCTAATAGTGAGAAAAACATTAAACACAAACTGTAGAACATTTAACTAAATACCCAACTAGTAAACCTCAGAATTAAGATCATGAATCTACCACACAATACTTATATGAAAAGTAGCATTTGAGATTTTTGTGCCCTCTACCTTTCACTGTGCCTCTTATCAAAATCTGTTTTGAAAATAATGCATAGTTAAAATACCACTTTATTTTTGTAAAGTTCATAAAATGATCTTCATATAAATTATTTTCTATAATTAACACTTATTATAGGTAAGATAATGTCCCGTTTTATGGAAGATGAGGCTGGATGATTTGTCCAGACTTAGTCTGGCAAATTAACAAATGGCAAAAATCAGGACTCTGAGCCAGGTCTAATAGTACATATTCTATCCAGTTGCTGACTTGGTTCCAGAGCTTGATGTGTCATGTCGCACTGTGTTGTGTTGGTTTGTTGCACTAAATGCAAAACCTTAAACCAGAGTTGTTAATCTCTAATTTTAACATCAGAAAGCAGGGGAAGATGTCTGCTTTGGGAATACAGTGATTTTCCTGATGGCTAATCTAAGGTTGATTCTAAATCATAGTAATTTATTCTTGACTATTAACTTTGTCAACTAATCCAGGCACTGGATATGGATAAACCTTGCAGCAATAATTTTCATGAAATAGGTGAGAAATACTTTTGTTAAGATGATGTTATAAAAAAAAAAAATTCAACACTTTTCTACCATAAAAGCTCAATGTAGCCTCATACTTTATCCTTAAGATCTGATTCCGAGGATCTCTGTATTTTGCTACATCTCATTTAATATAGGACGTTTCCTGGAAAAGACTAGTAGTTAGATGGTTGTCGTATGAAATTAAATAGGGCCAAGTGTGTTTGGAAGCAATCATATGGCCTTAAATACAAAATTAAAATGTCAATACATTTTGCAGTGTATACAGTATCGGTGTATACTTGCAGCCTGGTCTACCACTTTTTAGTGCTTGCAGTTCAACTTTTGTCTTAAGCCTAAAATTTTATGCTTCAATATTTTGCCTTTTAGGTAAAGTGCGGAGCTTAAGTACATCACTTTGGTCATTGACACACTTGACAGCGCTGCACCTAAATGACAATAACCTTACTCGCATTCCACCTGATATTGCCAAGCTTCATAATCTGGTTTACCTGGATTTGTCATCCAATAAACTCAGAAGTTTACCAGCAGAACTAGGAAACATGGTGTCTCTCAGGTGAGAAAATATTAAAGACATGATTCACTATATAAAATTTTAAGTTTACCAAATAAGAACATTAAGGGATAGTACCCATTTTACAGTGGATTTCTATGTGGTTGTGAAGATCAAATATTATAAACTATCTAAGCACAGTGCCTGATTTGGCCTCCACTGAATATTTCTTTACCTTCCTTTATATTTGGAGTTCTAGTTTCCAGTTTCTTTTGACAGACTTGAACTGAAGTGAGTTTAAAATTGTGAGTCTCATTGTAGATTCAAGTCTGATAATACTAAAGAGAAATACTTGGAAAAGTATGATTTGCTTATAAGCAAAGCTTTTATAAACATATTTCTATTATATAAGATGATATATATTTATATTTATCACAACTCCTTAAGGAAATCTTAAATGGATTTATAATTTCTTTCTTTCTTTCTTTTTTTTTTTTTGTGACACTGGTGTTTGCACTCAGAACTTCATGTTTGCAAGTCAAGTGCTCTGCCACTTGAGCCAAGCCTCCAGCCCTTTTTGCTGTGGTTATTTTGGAGATGTGGTCTCACTTTTTGCTCAGGCTGGCCTGGACCATGATCTTCCTATTTTTTGCTTCCTGCTATTGCTAGGATGACAGGCAATCACAACCAAGCCCAGTTTTTTTCTGTTCAGATGGGGTGCCATAAATTTTTTTGCCCAGGTTGGCCTAGAACTGTGCTCCTCTTAATCTCAGCATCCCATGTACCTTGGGATGATGGATTACCCTTCCCAGCTGTTGGTTGGGATAGGAGCTCCTGAAGTTTCTGACCAAGGTGGCCTCAAGCTGCAATTCTCCTGATGTCAGCCTCCCTAGGAGCTAGGATTATAGGCATGACTCACTGGCACTCAGCTTATTTTTAGTTTTTCAAGATTTTTTAAAGGATTTCTTACAAGAGGAAAATTTGCAATAATCTTTAAGACCTTATATGAATATTCCCAATAAAAATAAGAATTGGTTTTCTAACTTACTTACTGAGTAATGACTTAAATTGTTGCTCCATGTGTTAAAATTAAACTTAATAGTTGTTCTTCCTCGTCCCCTACCTGGTTATTTGAACATTTTTTTAACTTTTGGTCATCTATTTTTTTATTCTCTACTCAAAATTTCAGTTCTAAACTTACCTCTTTTACACTGTCCTATTCTTATCTGTGCCAGCCTATGTTTATTTTAATGTTTATCTTGTCACTGATTGTACATCACAGTACTTTTCTCTTTTCACATTTTCTATTCCATTATATTATGTTTTCATAGTATTTTGACATAAAGTTATTAACAGTTATAAAAGATGATGCAGGCAATTGAATACTAATTGTAGTTTCATCCTAAAGTTTAAACATTTATTTTTTTCTATGTATTAAACTAGGTTCAAGGTCATCTGTTGTCTTGTTTTTGGATACTAAAGATATCTGCTTATAGATCCTGTTTTGCATCTATAAGCATTTTGGATGAGAGAAAAATATGTGGATTTAGCTTGAGAATGATGTGTAATTCTTATACTTCTGACTTTAGTCTGTACTAGAGAATGAGTAAATCCTATAGAAACACTGTCAATAGTTGTGGCAGTTATAGTTTATAGCATTTTAGTATTGTACAATATAACTGTGCCCTGGTGACTCATGCCTGTAATACTAACTACTTCGTGGTTCGAGGCCAGCCTGGGCAAATAGTTTATGAGACCTCATCTGCAAAATGGACTAGAGGGGTGGCTCAAGCAGTAGAGCGCTTGCTTTGCAAGTGCGGACCCCTGAGTTTAAACCGCAGTCCCACCAAAAGAAATAAGTATCGCACAATATTTTGGAATCAGTATGGAGAAATGCTTTAAATGTGAACATCACTCATGGTTTATTATAAAGAAGGAAAGGTTGGTATATTAAAGTAAAACCATCTTTTCTTTTTTTGAACAGGGAATTGCTTTTAAATCACAATCAGTTACGGGTTTTGCCTTATGAACTTGGTCGGCTCTTCCAGCTACAAACTCTAGGTTTGACGGGTGAGTGACTTTTTAGCAAAAATGATAGTGTCGACACTCAGTATTGAGGTGTTAAGGACCCTTTAAAAACCATTTTGGTTACACTATGATTTTGAGAACATGAGAAGGATTGACCCAAGGCATTTGAAATGTAATTAGTGGGGCAATTCTTATTTTCTATATGCTCAGTCTTAAATAGTTGAAATACTCATCCAGCTAGTGATACAGGAGGGCAAGCCTGTTCCTCTTTATTAAAAAATGATGGAATGGTTGTCATTTTTTAATAATCTAATATTCATGAACTGTGAACATCATACTTTCCTACAGGTGATAATACATTATAATTCTTTCTCTTTAGTAAGAATGATCCTTATTTCTTTTAACATTAATCAGATTTGTTTTGGTTTTGGCTGTTAAGGGGTTTGAACTCAAGGCCTCACCCTTGCTAGGCAGGAGTTCTACCACTTGAGCTACTCTGCCAGCCCATTGTGATTAATCAGGATAGCTGTTTTCATCCTTCTGATATTAATAAGGAGCATATCAATGATGTATTCATAATTTACAGTTGAACCCTTTGCACCAAGTAACATTCCTGAAAAGGCAAATGATAATATTTCCTACTTTTTCATGACTCTATACCATGTTATCTCACATGTTCTGAGAACAAGGCATGTTCTCAGAAGATTTACAATAAGAATCAATTGAATGCATTATTATGAATATCCATTATCTCTGCAGTCTTTTATTACAGAAAATATTAGTCTTAAAACTACTCATTTTGGCTGGGCACCAGTGACTTATGCCTGTAATCCTAGCTACTTGGGAGACTGAGATCAGGAGGATCAAGGTTCTAAGCCAACTTGGATGAATAGTTCCTGAGACCTCCATCTACACAAATAAAAAGAACAAAATGAACTAGAGGCATGGCTTAAGCATTAGAGTGTCTGCTTTGCAAGTGAGAAGCCCTGAGTTCAAACCCCAGTCCCACCAAACAAAACAAAACAAAACAAAAAACCCTACTGTTTTTGGCTGGTCCATTGTAGTGGCCTTTTCTTTACAACACACATTCATTAAAATCTTTATTCTTAGATGTCTACTTTGTCAGGTTAGGTACCAGCTCTACTTCACAACTGTGCCTGTGGACAAATCCTTTTTTGTCAGACTTTTATTTGTGCTATGATAAATTTAGATTGAGTAGTATTTCAAATTTTGGATGTTTTTGAGGTTTTGGAGTAATTGTACATACATAATGAAGTATCTTGGGGATGAGACCCAAGTGTGAACACAAAATTAATTTGTTTTATGTACACCTTATGCACATATCTTAAAGGTAGTTTTATATGCTATTTTTAGTGTGCTTATATTTTGACTGTGACATGGGTCACATGGGTCAGGAGTGGAATTTTCCATGTGAAACATCATATCAGTGCTCAGAAAGTTTTGGCTTTTGGACCATTTCTGATTTTTTCTTTTTGAGATAGGGTCTGTCTGTGTAGCCCAGACTGGTGGCTAGAACTCATAATACTCCTGCTTCAGCCTTCCAAGTGTTAGACGTACAAGTTGTTGCACCACCACACCTGGCTGTGTTTTTTATTTCTAATTTTCATCCTGTACTTAACAATTTGCTTAGTTTTCATTCAATACTATTTTCTAGTCAGGTGATCCAGTACAAAAGAGCAAGTAATTTTTAGAAGGAAAAGAAAACCAGAGCTCTTCCTGCCTTTTAAAAATGTTTAAGATGATAAAAAATAGGAAGGGCTTTATCAAGCAATTGAAGGAATAAATTGTCCCTTTTGAATAAATAAAATGTCCCTTCCTACTTAGGAAGATAAAATTCGAAATAATCTCTTAATCAGTCTAAATAATTGCATTATGTGCTTTATGTTGAAAAAAAGAAAAATGTGAATGGAACTTAAGATAGCATTGTGATATTGTTAAAAGACAATGAGAAAGAACTTCCTCAGATCCGTTTTGTCTTGAAACTGGAAGAAGGTATCTCTTCTTCATTTCCTTTTCTTCTTTAGAATTATAGATACTGAATATTTAATGATTTGTATCATCCTGGCCCAACAAAATAATTTTTACCCATTCACTTTTGAGATCTGAGAACTGTGTTTAGAGGGTAGGTTATTTTAAGAATTTTAGATGAAGAAGCCTATTTTAAATTTTCGCAGGTTGAAAAGTGTTCTCTTAAGGCTCTTAATTCCAAATGTATTAATTATATGAAACAAAAGGCATAAGTAAAAACAATTTCCAGCCATTTAAAGATAATTGAGAATTCATGTTCTGAGGTATGAAGTATACTTTCTCTGTCTCAGGAGCCCCTGAGATGCCCTTAGGCTTTTAACACATTGATGTCCCAAGTCATAAAAATGTGTAATTAGAAAAATTTCTAGTTTGTCTCCCTTACTACAAAATTTGCTTTATTCTTAAAATGTAACAGAGTAGCATCATACATTTTAAAGAAAATAATTAAATATTTTGTTATTTAAATGACTTCTAAATGGTTAATGTACACTGAATATTTTTTTCTGAAACTCAACCATAAATTACGATTTCATCAGTGTGATTATTCTAAACAGAGTCATAAAGATGGTGGGAAAGTTTGAGTCCCGCACTTGAAAATGTCCATGGCAGATTCTTCCCTGGAGAACTCAAAAAAAGAAAATAATTAAATAAATAGTGTCATGTCATTATCCAACTGTCAATACCTTTTAAAAAAAGGCACTTGAAAATGTAATTATCATTCATTCAGGAAGCAGAGACTTGTGTGTTATGCATGAGCTGATGGAAATCAGTAAGTGAACATTCTAGTTAAGAATATAAGTAGTTCATATAAGATGATACAAATAATTGTAAAATATGGAGTATTGATTAGCCTTAGGTACAATAATAACAATACAAAGTATTAACTACACTCATTTACCATTTTTCACTTATCAGATTGGAAGAGTTGCAAAAATTTGATAAGTTTTGTGGTGAGATTATAGGAAAATAGGCATGTTCCTGTCTTATTGATGTAGATCCTCTGTACATAAGTTTCTTCCCTGCTCTTTCCTGATTATATCTTCCTTCCTTCTCCAGAGGTTACTATTGTTCTGAATTTAGAAGTTGGGATTATGTATGTATTTGGTAAAGGGGTCTTAACTGTTTCGTAAATGGAATCCCACAGTATAATTTGCAATGACTTGATTTCATTCAGCATGGTTTTTATGATTCAGCCATGTTCATGCATACATGTAACTGCATTTCATGTTTGCTGTATTATATTCCAATAGATGAATGTGCTGTAATTTATTCATTCTGCTATAGATACTTAGATTGCTTCCTTTTGCGTGTGGATGGGGGTTACTGTAATCAGTGCAACCATCACAATTCTAGTGTATGTAGCCTAATGCATACATAGAATGGAATTGAATTGTTGGGTTGTAGAAGTCTATGCATTGTTAGCTCTATTAGGTGTCATAATGTTTAAAAAGTAGTTGTATTTAACTACACTTCCAAAATAATAATGGCTTCCAGTTTTTGTCTTTTTTTCCTCTACTTGGTATTGTCAATAATTTTTAAGTTTTGCTAATTATTGAATATGAAATAGGTTCTAATTGTACTCTTAAATTGCGTTTTCCTAATTGTTAATAAGATTGAGCATCTTTTCATGTATTTATTGGCTACTAATATTTTTTCTTTGAAGTTGATGTTCTGTTTGTTTTTGATTAAATTGTTAATGTTTTTGTAGTAGTTCTTATCTGTTTTGTGTTAGAAACATTTTTTTTTACTCTGTGGCTTTTTTTCCTCTTTGTGGTATCTTTTAATGAGCAAATATGCTATTTTAAATTAGTAGTTGAATTTTAAAATCTTTTATTAGCGGTGTTTTATGTCTTGCTAAGGAAATTCTTCCCTATCCATGGTTAGAAATACATTTCCTGTTCTATCTTAGAAAGTTAAAAAGTTTTGCTCCTTCATAGTTCATTCGGGATTGCTTTAAAAATAAAAAAGTTTAGATTCTAGAAGTTTCCTTTCATTCCTACTTTGCTGACCCTTGTTCAGATAGTTTATTGAATGCCCTGTTGCAGTAATTACTTTTTTCTCATTTCAGAAACAAATGTATATGTATACATTTTTTTTCTAATTTAACATTTCATTCTAATGACACAACCAACTTGGTCATGTTGTTAAATGCTTTTATAAACTGCTGGATTTAATTTGATAATGTCTGTCAAGAACTGTGAAGACTGAGATTTGACTCTACTTATAAGCTATTAAGTTAGTCACTTTTTTTATGGATAATGACAAAGAAGACAGGAGACTCAAGGGTCCGAAACAAAGAACATTATTTAAGGCACAAAATGGGCCCAAATGCATGCTGTGTGCACAATGAGTTTTTGTGGCAACTGAGTAATCCAGATTCTGAAAGAGTTAGTATATTACTGAGTGAATTTGTTCTTTGAAATTTTGATAGAACAATTCAGTAAAATTATCATTGCCTGGTGTGTTCTTTGTGGAAAGTATTTACTATCTTGATGTATTTGTAGTTACAATAATTACAAAGAAATTCTGATGGTTAATGAGTAACTTTTGTTGGGCCATATCTGTACCATTGATATTGTTTAGCTTTACTTGTTTAATTTACAAAAGCATAATATTCTCTTGACATACTTTTGAACTATTCTATTTGTTCATATTATTCATCCTTTTTGTTGTATTTTCCTTCTTTAGGTTAAATATGCGATTATACACATTTAGATTTAATTAATTTCAAATTTAAGCATTTACGGTTGTAAATTGATGTGTTTTATTACTTTTATTTGATATAAAGTATTTTCTTTTTATTTTTATGAGATAGTATCTCTCTATGCTGCCGAGGCTAGCCTCAAACATACCTATGCTCAAGTGATCCTCTTGCCTCAGCCTACAGGTAGCTATGACTACAGTGAAGCACCACCACACCCAATCTGATATGAAGTATTTTCATTACTGTTTTGGTCTGTATTTTTAGTATAGGTTATTATATCTTCATTGATTCATTACATAGTTAAAATATTACCTAAAATTTCCATACATGTGTGACTTTAAAAGTAGCTTTTTTATTATTAACTTTAAACTTAACTGTATTTCTGACAGATGAGGCATTGAGTGTGAACCAGTTTTTTGATGTTTATTGATTCTTTATGGCTTAGTATGTGGTCAATTTTTGTAAGTGCTTTGTGTGCATCTAAAAAGAATGTTATGTCTATAATGTTAGGCACAGGTCTGTTAGATCAAATTTGTAAAGTGTTGCTTAGCTTTTCTGTATCTTTAGAAATTTTTGTTTTTTCGACAATGAAAATAATTATATTAAAATTTCTATTAAAATGGTGCATTTGTTTATTTTTCTGTAATTCTGTCAGTTTTTGCTTTTATATATATTGATATTATTTTAATCTGGTAGTACCAGCTTAATATTGTTACAACTTTTGCTGCATGGAGCTTGATGCTAGGTAGTGAGTGTCTCTCTATCTTATTAGGTTTTGTCTATACAGCTGCCCCAGTTTTCTTTACTTACTGTTTAGCTATATCTTTTCTCATTTGTTTACTTTCAACCTTTCCTGTACTTATGCTTAGTTTTAACTCTTATGAGTAATATATAGCTACACTTTTGTTTTTGTTTTTGTTCTGGTCTGTTGTTACTATACGTGTGTGTGTGTGCGCGCGCGCGTGTGTGTGTGTGTGTGTGTATTTGGCAGTACTGGGATTTGAACTCAGTACCTCACATTTGTGAGGCAGATACTTGACCACTTGAGCCATTCCACCAGCACTGAAATTTTTGAGTTATTGCTACCTGTCATAGTTTTGTACTTTGTAATTTCTACTTGGTTCCTTTTTTGTAGTTTTAATTTCTTTTTTGATAGTCTTCCTGTGCTGAGAAAACTATTCTCATACTTTTTATTTTCTAATTTACTGATTATACTGCTGTTTGCTTGGCAGGTGCTCTACCACTTGAGCCAATCTGCCAGCCTTTTTTTGTGTTGGATATTTTCAAGGTATAGTCTCTTGAACTGTTTGCCTGGGCTAGCTTTTAACCGCAGTCCTCCTGATCTGTGCCTCCTAAGTAGTTAGGATTATAGGTGTGAGCCACCTGTGCTCAGCTTTTTTTTTTTTTGTTTGTTTGAGACACGGTCTTGCTATTTTCTTAACTCAGAATGGCCTCAAACCATGATCCTCCTGCCCCTGCCTCCCAAGTAGCTGGGATTACAGGTTTATGTCACCACTCTTAGCTAAATGTCAAAATTTGGGACTGGTATTGCATGCCTGTTATCCCTGCAGCTTGAGAGACAGAGATTGGATTGCAGTTTGAGGCCAACCAGAGCAAAAAAAGTTAACAAGACACCATCTCAACAAGCAAGCTTGGCACGGTAGCTCATTTCTGTAATACCAGTGACTTGGGGCAGAGGTGGAAGTTTGCAGTCCAGACTAGCTCCACACAAAAGCATGATATCACATCTGAAAACTAACTAAAGCAAAAAGGACTGAATGTGTGTCTTAAGTGGTAGAGCACGTGCTAATCTTTGAGTTGAAACCTCTACTGCCAAAAAGCAAGCAGAAAAGATCAAACTTTGAAGTATGGTTTCTACTGAATGTATATTGATTTTGAATCACCATAAAGTTGAAAAATTGTAAGTTGAAGCACCCAAAATCAGGACTGTTTTTGTATCTTAAATAGCTAATTTATAGTCTTTTGTGGCAGGTTCAACATCTCTTTTCAGAATTGCTTTCACTTCCCTCTGTATGGCCTGTGCTTGTGTGTTTCATAATTTTTTGTTTGGAACTGGACATGCTAAGTAAATGTGACAGTTCTGAAATCAGAATTTCATCTCATTCTTGGTTGTTTGTTGTTGATTGTAGTTTTTATTACTTCAGCAGCGTTTCTGGACTAATTCTTTTCTTTGTTTTCTGTGGTCATTTAAGTCTCTAATGAGACAGAAATTTCTTTTAAATACCTGGAACTAATAAATCTCCCATTCTTTGTCAAGTGGCTATTCGTTTGTGGGACAGTGCTCAACCAGAAACACTACAGCTGTCCCTTAGCCTTCATTTGCTGCTTGAGCATAGCCCCAACATCAGATACAGGTGAAAGCTTAGGGTATTTATAGGTCTTTCCTGAGCAGGCACATAGTCCTCTGCATATGTATGCCCTTTTGAATTATCAGAAATACGTCAGAGCTTTTCAGAACCCCTATGGACATCTTATTTCCAAACTTATATTGTAAGTTTTTTGGTTAGTCCATTTGTCTCAACAGTTACTATCACTGACATAGCCACAAAGTTAAAACATTTGCCTATAATGTTTTCCCTTAAAAACTCCATTACCCTCCTAATCCAGGGAGAGGTCTTTCAGCATTGGACAACAGTCAGAGGACCACCACACAGTTAGATGACCACCACATAGTTGGATGAGGCTTTGAAAGAGCTCCAGCTTAGTTTTGGTTAGTCCAGTGGATGCCCGGCTGTCCTGGCAGTTTGGGTTAGGAAAAGCATTCCACAAATGGTAATTTTTAATTAAATTCTTCACTTTTTCTTAAATGAATTCTCCTTAGGTTGCTGCAGTCATTTGGCTACTTTTCAGAGCTCAAATATAGTAACACATTGCTTAAAGATGGGGATACATTCTGAGAAATGTGTTAGATAACTTCCATCATCCTGTGAACATCATAGAATGTACTTACATGGTATAGACCACTCACAGGATTTAACCTCTTGATGCAGTCAAGAGACATGGAAAACATAGGATGTGTGAAGCTTCTATGATGTAACAAGGAATGCCATTTTTATAATAAACTTGCTGGGGTTTGAACTCGGCGCCTTGCAGTTGCTAGGCTACCTGAGCCAGGCTTCCAACTGTAAACTTTTTTTTTTTTTAAGTGGAAGTACCTTGTTCTAATAGAATAAAAGGTTAAGACAGTAAATACATGAACCATACAGTTGTTTATTATATTTCTCAAATGTTGTACTATCCCTTACTATGTGTGCCATACTTCAATGCAGTTTTCAGCAGCTTACAGCAGCATCACCACAGACACATGAACATGGCATTGAGCTCTACTGTGTTATGAAGGCAGTAATGTTACTAGGTGACTGTAATCTCATGGGAACACCATTATATATGTGATCTGTTGTTAAAATGCTGACTATGACTAGGATGGTTTTGACAATTTTAACCAGTTTTTTTTTTTTTTGGTGTAGCAAATGATTTTGATGTTCTTACTGTATCATTCTTGCTGATGTTTTTAATACATTTTCTTTCTTTTTTGTTTCTCAATTTGCATATATTCTACAAAATAATGGGTTTCATTGTAACATTTTCATACATGTATACTTTGATCATATGCACTCCCTTATTACCCACTCTTATTCCCCCTTCCTCTCCTGCGGGTCTCCTTCTTCCCAAATAATCCCCATTCTACTTTCATGACTTTTTTTCCCTATCATATAAGAGAAAACAAATACTTGTCTTTCTTATTCTGGTTTATTTGGCTTAACATGATTTGCAGCTTAGTCCACCTGTGTGCAAGTGTCTCTATTGTATGCTGAACTAGATTCTTTGGAGTATATAACCAGGACTGGTATAGCAGGATCATATGGTTGTACTAGTTTTAGGTTCTTTTTTGAACCTCCATACTGATTTCGATAGTGACTACATTAATTTACATTCCCACCAGCAGGGTATAAGGGTTCATTTTCCCCACCTCCTTACCAGCATTTCTTGTTTGCTTTCTTTCTGATTTTATACAGCTTACTATTTTTTAATTTCTTATTTCCAAACAAGTACAGGCTAATTACATAAATATTTAGAAATAGAGATATGCTAAAAGAATTCCCCACAATTCCATAGTCTCCAAGACACCGATAGTGAGCTGGTTTTTATAGGTATCCTGCTTACAGTTGTTTCCTTAGTACCCACCAGAATTCCCTGCACTTAATAGGTATACTTAATATTTGCAGGATTTACCATTTCCAAGAAGATAAGAAAGTGGCATAAATCCTTTATGAAATTTTAATTATTGCTTTAGAATGGAATCCAAGCCAACTTTATGTTCTGTGTATTTTTTTCAGTTTTTGGGGTCAGGTACATGTCCTCTCAACTGCTCAAGGGCCAGACATTATAATATTTCTTTTTGTATCAGAGCAAGTCTAAAGTTAATGAACTAAATCATTTAAAAACTATTTTCTTAGGCTTTCAGTGCATTTTAAAATTAAAGCCAGGTTTCTCTTTTATATTTCCTTTTTTTAGGTTAACTTTTTTTTTTTTTTTTTTTGAAAAAACTGCAACTTCATTTTATTATTTCCTCATGTAGTCTCTGTACTCAGATGAGAAATGCTACCAAGTGAATTTTGTCTGTTGCTGTTGATACTCACAGATGTACTTGAAAGCTTTCTTATTTTTTTCAACTTTTTCTCTATTATTTATTTTCTATTTTATTTCCTTTTGAATTTTTTTATTATTGTGCTGGGGGTACATTGTATCATTTACAAAAGTTCTTACAATGTATTATAGCTGAATTCTTCCCCTACCCCCATTCTTAGAATATGTTTTTTTTATTGTTTTATTACTCATATGTGCATACAACGCTTGGGTCATTTCTCCCCCCTGCCTCCATCCCCTCCCTTACCACCCACTCCGCCCCCTCCCTCTCCCCCCCACCCCCTCAATACCCAGCAGAAACTATTTTGCCCTTATCTCTAATTTTTGTTGAAGAGAGAATATAAGCAACAATAGGACGGAACAAGGGTTTTTGCTAGTTGAGATAAGGATAACTGTACAGGGAGTTGACTCACATTAATTTCCTGTGCGTGTGTGTTACCTTCTAGGTTAATTCTTTTTGCTCTCACCTTTTCTCTAGTTCCTGGTCCCCTTTTCCTATTGGTCTCAGTTGCTTTTAAGGTATCTGCTTTAGTTTCTCTGCGTTGAGGGCAACAAATGCTAGCTAATTTTTTAGGTGTCTTACCTATCCTCACACCTCCCTTGTGTGCTCTCGCTTTTATCATGTGCTGTTTGCCCTTGATCTAATGTCCACATATGAGGGAGAACATATGATTTTTGGTCTTTTGGGCCAGGCTAACCTCACTCAGAATGATGTTCTCCAATTCCATCCATTTACCAGAGAATGATAACATTTCGTTCTTCATGGCTGCATAAAATTCCATTGTGTATAGATACCACATTTTCTTGATCCATTCGTCAGTAGTGGGGCATCTTGGCTGTTTTCATAACTTGGCTATTGTGAATAGTGCTGCAGTAAACATGGGTGTGCAGGTGCCTCTGGAGTATAGGTTAACTATTTTTTAACTTGCATGTATTGTACAAAAGGTTTCATTGTACTATTTCCGTACACACACACACACACACACACACACACGTAAACACACACAAATATAGTACTGTTTTTCTTATCCCCATTTTTTTTTACAGTCTTTAGTTGGTTTCAATATGATATTTTCAAGCATAGATACAATGTACTTCAATTAAATTCACCTCTGCATCACTCTTTCATTCCCTCCTTCCTGCTTGTCTTCCCCTAGTCTCACATTAAGTTCATATTGTAATATATTGTGATACATTGTGTGTGATTTCTGAATTTTTAGGTCTACCTATGAGCAGAAACATGCAACATTTTTCTTTCTGAGTCTGGCTTATTTAATTTAACATGTATTTATTGGTCAGTTGTGCTTCTTCTTTTGAGAACTGTCTGATGCATTTGCCCATTTGTTGATTGGATTGTTCTTTTGGTGTTTATTTTTTTTAGTTCATTATATATTCTGCTAATATATTAATCCCATGTCTGATGAATAGCTGGCAAAGGTTTTTTTCTATTCCATAGGCTTTCTCTTCACTGTTGTAATGATTTCCTTTGAAGTTCAGATGCTTTTTAATTTGATGCAATCCATTTGTCAGTTTTTGCTTTTATTTTCTGAGCTATTGGAGTCTTACTAAAAAGTTGTTCCCTGTGCCGATATCTTAAAGTCGTTTTCCTATATTTTTTTCTGTAGTTTCAGTTTCAGGTCTTACATTAAGGTGTTTGATCCATTTTGAATTTATTTTTGTTCATGGTGAGAAATAGGGTTCTTTGTTGGCAGACTATTACTGTTTTATATCCTCTTGGTTCAGTTTTTGAGTTCAAACCCCAGTCCCACCAAAAGGCAAAAAAAAAAAAAAAAACCAAACTTGGTTCAGTTTTGGCAGGTCATATTTGTCCAGAAATTTACCAATTTCTTCTATATTTTTCAATTTATTGAATGTGAGTTTTTAAAATACTCCCTAATGATCCTCTGCATTCCAGTGGTATCTGTTGTTGTGTCATTTTCCTCTTTGTTTGCTTAATTGCAGTGCTGGTGTAACTTAGGGCCTCATGCTTGCTAGGCAGTGCCTCTAGTTTTATTAATTTGGGTTTTCTTTCTCACTCTTTTGGTTAATTTGGCTAATGGTTTGGTCAGTCTTATTTATAGACTCCCTTTCACTAATTTCCTCTCTGATCTTTATCGTTTCTTTTCATCTACTTATTTAGTGTTTGGCTTGTTTTTCTATGACCTTTAGATGTATCATTAGGTTATTTATATGAGATTATTCTGAAATTTTAATTTAGACACTTATAGCTGTAATCTTCCCTATTAGAACTGCCTTTGCTGTATTTCAAAGATTCTGATAAATTGTATTGTCATTTTCATTTGATTCTAGGAATTTAAAATTTTCCTCCCTGATTTCTTCAGTGACCTACTGGTGATTCAGAAGTGCATTGTCCAAATCTCTGTTTTTGTATAGTTTCTGTATGTTGTTATGCTATTAATTTCTAATTTTATTCCACTATTTGAGAAGATAAAAGAAATCGTTTCAGTATTTTTATATTTGTTAAAACCTGGTTTCTGTCCTGAAATATCTGTTTTGGAGAAAGTTGAATGTATTGCTCAAAAGAATGTGTATTCTGCATCTGTTGGATAGGATATCCTGCGGATGTCTGTAAGTTCATTTGATCTATTGTGCAGTTTAATTCTGAAGGCTCTTTTTTGGGGGGTGTGTATGCTGAATGATGATATATTGATGTGGGAATTAAAGGCAATAGGTATCTGGACCAGTTGGTCTCTTTATGTTCAGTAGTGTTTGTTATATTTTACGTATGTGTATCTTTAAATACATTATATACATATGTACACATATATAATGTTTAAGCCTAGGGTCTTGTGCTTGCTAGGCAGGCCTGTTACCCCTCGAACCATGCTTACAGCCTCAGTAATGTTCCTTTTATGAAATTGGGTGTGTACTCAGTGACTATTTATAAATGTTATCTCTTCTTGATGTATTCCTTTTATTAATATATTCATAGTGACCTTTATCACTTTGGACTAATTTTAACTTGAAGTCTGCTTTGTGAGATTTGCATCCAGTTACTCCTGCTTGCTTTGGATTCTGTTTACTCGGATTATAGTTTTCCATCCTTTCACTTTCAGTATGTGTGTCTCTGCCAAGGGTAAGTTTCTGTAGACAACAAACATTTGGATCTTGTTTTTAATTTATACATCCAGTGTGCATCCTTTACATTTAAGATATATTGAGAGGTATGTACTATCTTCTCTTTTCTTCATCTTAGATGTTTGATTCTTTCCTACTTTTCATTTTCTTATTCATACTTCTGATGAGATTCATTTTATCCTTGAGTTCTGTGCTTATGGTATCTTTCTTCCTCTTCTGTGTGTAGTATTCCTATACATTACCCTCTGCAGTTCTGCTTTAAGGATCATGACTTGCTTTAGTTTATGCCTATCCTTGAAGTTCTTTAATTGTTCTTTGATTTTAAAGACTAACTTTGCTGAATATAGTAGTCTTGGTTGGCAGTTATTTTGTTTCAAGGATTCCTCTGTGAATGTAGTAATTCTTCAACGTTGTCTTTAATCTGTGATATTCTTTCTTCTGCTTGGTCTAGTCATTGGTGATGCTTTGAGATTTTTGATTTACTGAACTTTTCATTTAGAAGATTTCAGTCCCCCTCTACACACCCAGTCTATTTCTTCGGTAAATTTCCCATCCAAGATGTTGAATTTCTCTTCTAGTTCTTGAATTGATATTTTCTCATTCATCTGTTTCTTTCAATCATCTGAACTTATTGATCATTTTTAAAACTATGCTTTTGAATTCTTTGGCATTTCAGCCATTTCTGTGTCTTTGGATTCAGTTTTTAGAGTCATGAACTTTTGGAGGACTTATGTTGCCTTGCTTTTTCATATTTCTTGTGTTTCTAAATTGCAATTTGCTCATCCCTTGGGATGGATATCTCTTACGGTTTTATTTGAGGGTCGTCTAAGTATTCCTTGAAGTTTCAATCCCTAGTACCACTCAGAGGAGGAGGAAAAATAAACCAACAAACTTGCTATCACAGGGAGAATACCAAAACAAACCAGATACAGAAATGTAATTAAAATCAATTAAAGCCAACTATACTATACCAGCAATAACACCAGAAAGAAAATCCAAAAGTAATGTAGACTAAATTTGAAGTTAAAATCAAATAACTTAAAAGTGATAATAATAAATGGATAAAATAAAAGAGGTCAGAGAAGGGAAAAAAGGACGAAGGGGTAAATAAAAGAAAACAGATTAAAAAAGAATAAGGAAGAGGGAAAGAAAAGAACAAGAGAAAAAATTTGATTATAAAAGAAAGGTAAGAAGAAGAATGGAAATAAAGATTTTTAAAAATGAAGTAAGAAGAATATAAAAATATAGTTAAAAAGTACAAACAAAATATTGAAACTTAAAAAGATATGAAGAATTGGGGAAGCTTCTTTCTGAAATCTGCCAGGCATGTGGAGTGGTGAGTCATAGCTGGAGTATATTGTAGTTCCTACTATTCAGGCTGCCGTTATATACTGACTGAGAACCAGATCAGTCAAGGGGCAGTTTTTCTGCTTCAGGGCTGCATTTCCCTTCTTTGCATTTCACTGAGCTGCTTTTGGACTCAACAGCCTGTATACATTCCTGCTTGCTCCAGAGTCCCGCAGTTTGTGCACCCAAGGGCAGCAAATGTTCAAGCCCAGTGGTGTCTCTCTGAGTGGAGAGTGGAGTAAGCAAACAGAGCACTGAGATCTGCACTGGAGGAGGAGAACTGAGGGAACCTAGAAGTGTGCCTGTAGGTCTCAGTGCTTTTGGAACCTGCCGGTAGTAAACCACCCTGTAGGATGAAGAGGGCTGGGGAAAGAGAGTGATCTAGGTTCAGAGCTTTCAATCCAACTGGCAGCAAACTACATGCAGCAGAAAGGCAGCTCTGCTACTGTTGAGGCTGCCTCTACATGCTGGCCACAGGCTTAGGCTTGGAGCTGTCAAGTCTCTGCAGGAATCCTCATGTGATGGGCCTCACTCCTGGCTACAGAGGGCAGGCTCAGTACTACTGCCTTTTGGATACCAAGCTCTCTGCTGCTTAAATAATTCTTCTGTCTTTCCACTACTGCTTCTCATGACCATCTCCCACCCACACACTGTGGCAGTCTCCCTGACATGCAATTGCTAGTTGCTTTGAGGTCTCCAGAGTAGCTCAGCCTCCATTTCAAGATGGCACATGGCTCTAGCACTCCCAACATACTAGGAAGTGACAAAATGGATTTCTCTTCTGGTGCTAGCCTGCACTCACTGTCAGACCAAATTCCCCCAGTAGATTTAAGGCTTAGGAGAACTGTGGCTAGGACTGGTAGTCTGTTGTCACCAGGATTGCCTGGCTTGCTTTCTGGTTCTAGCTTTAGTCTTTTTGTTTTAGTGTTGTTATTTATATAGCTGCCTTTCCCTGGGCTGACTTCAAACTTGTAATCCACCTGCCTTTGCCTCTCAAGTAGCTGGGATCATAGCTGTATGTTACAATACCTGCCTCTCTTTTTAAAAATTCTTAATGTGAAAGTTATGTAATTGATTTTAGATCATTTTTATTCTAATAGTAACATTGAATGCTATAAATTCCACACCAAACATTTATATCTATCTGCCAAATTTGGTGTATTTTCATTTTAATTTAGATACTTAAAATTCTCCTGTGACCCTTGGATTATTTAGAACTAAGATGTATAATTTCAGAATATTTGAAAGTTGTGTGGATATTTCTTGTTGATTTTCAGTTTTATTTTGATTTCATTACGTATAAATCTTTTGGTTTGTTTTCTGTCCCAGAATATGGTCTTTCATGGTAAGTATTCATGTGTACCTGAAAAGAACATACATTTTTCCTCCCTCCTTTCCTCCCTCTCTTCTTTTCCTCCGTCCCTTTCTTCCCTCTCTCCTTCCCTCCCTTCCTTCCCTCCTTTCTTTCCTCTCCCTCCATCTGTCCTCTCCCCTTCCCATCCTCTACCCCTTCTCCCCCCACTTCTCTCTCCTCTACCTCTCTCCCCCTCCAAGGGCCTTACACATGCTAGGCAAGCATTCTCCCACTGAGCTACATCACCTAGCTTAGATTTTCTGTTTTTGAACAGTGTTACTAAATATTACTTCAGTAAAGTTGATTGACAGAATTGCTCTGGTCTTTTGCATATTTACTAATTTTTTTTGCCCACTCTTGTCAATAATTGAGGGTTTTAAATTTCAAATACAAACTCCTCCAACTGTTGGGAGATACTATTTCATTGTATTCTAGCTTTTGTGATTGCTCTTGAAGCTGTTCTCATCTTGTTTACTCTTTTGAGATATGTGGCCCTTTTCCCTCTGTTTATTGTTTTAAATTTGTTTTTGGTGGTGCTGTGGATTGAGTCAGGGCCTTGCACATGCTTTTTCTTTCCCATGTGTTTTAAAGTCTTCTGTTTTGTCATTACCATTCTCTAGTTTACACAACAGGGTATTTTATTATACAAAATTCTTTGTATATGTTTTGTGCTTCTTGTATCAACATACTCATTTTTTTAAAATTAGGTTTCGAGGCTAAGCATAGTAGTACATGCCTGTAATCCCAGCTACTCAAGAGGCAGAGTTGGGAGGATTGTGATTTGAGGCCAGCCCTGGCAAAAAGTGAGCAAGATCAAGACCCCTATCTCAACAAATAATCTGGACATGATAGCCCATGTTTGTAACCCCAAGTACGTTCAAGTTATAATAAGGAGAATCACAGTCCAAGACCAGCTCCTGGGCAAAATTGAGAGATTCCCATCCAAAAAAATAAAGCAAAAGAGGGCTTGGAAGTGTGGCTCAAGTAGCAGAGTGCTTGCCTAGCAAGAATGAGGCCTTGAGTTTGAATACCAGTACCACCAAAAAATGAATGCACTTTTGAAAATGTATAGTTTTTTTCCTCTTATTTTGCCTCTTCCTCTGTCCTGTCTCTATTCTTTCTGACTAGGAGCCAGGTGTGTTTACTGTTTGCAGTACTTGTGCCATAGGCTAAAATTTCCTCCAGTGTCGTTACTTTATCTCCTCTGTTGCCTTTGGGCTTTCCTAAACAGTCCTTAAGTCCAAGGCTTGCAGTTCTTCTGGCAGTAATTCTCTGTTACTGTAACAGGCACATGTGGAGGGAAAGAGAGTTCTATAAATAGGTTTCAGGGTTTTAGTGAGCCTGAGTTGCAGGGGCTAGGTGGGATGTTTTTCTTCTGCCGTATCTGTTTGGGTTTGATAAAGCTATGACTCTGGTAATGTAGTTTCCCTTGAAGGCAGGTCTTGTTAAGGAGAGCATTACTTTGCAGTGGTTTGTGGTACTAGTTTGTTCTGTGACTGATACTATGAGGACAAGAGTAATAACTTTCTGGTTCTTTCCATGTTGGAATAGAAACTGAAGTTCTGTTCTAAAACTCTCACAATTTCATGTACCTTAAACTTTCTGATTTTAAATTCCATATCTTTTTCAGTTTCATGTTTTTCATCTTTCTGACTCTCAGGGATGCATTTTTGATAATTTCTTTGACTATACTTTTTTCTGTTCACTGATTTTTTTCAGCTGTGTCTAAACTAATGCCTATCATTTATGAAGGGTCTCCCCATACATAGGTTACAATTACATACTGTAAAGTACCCAGGTATTTAAATATCCAGCTTTACTGACTGTATATCTGAGAGAAGATGTAGAGGATTTCTATCACTTCAGGTGTTTTCTTTTTCCATTTTCAAGTTAACTGAAAACTGCCAACCAAACTTACAATATAGTTAGACATTTTACAGTTTATTAATAATTTTTGAGAGTTTCATGTATTCCACATTCTTTCTGATTTGGTCATTTGTTTTTAATTTTCATTTTGGTGATGTGTGAAATATTGGACATTTGGTTTGGTTAGCAGTTGGAAACTTCATTTCTAGAAGTTCCATGGTTTTTGTTTTTTTGTCAAATTTGCATGAACTACTATTGTTGAATTCTTGTCTTTTGAATACCTTCTTTATTTCTTAAGGGAATTTGTAGTCTGTTAATGTTAGCTTGGTTTTGATATTTGATAAATGTGTTTTCTTAATATTCAGTTCCAATCACTGTCATAACAGAATTCTTATTTTCCTCCCACATTTCACTAACTCATCTTGGTAACAGATTTTCTTCTCACTTGAAATATTTTCCTTTTCCCTATATCAAATACAGATATCCTAAGAAAACCTCTTCCTGTTTATGAAGCCACTCATTCTTTCTCATGCAGGGCTGTTTGTCTTTGTGTCAGAAATCTGTCTTCAAAGATAAATGTAGAACCTACTTCAGCATTGATCATCCATGATTAGTATGTTCATGTACATAAATAGTTGAAAGAAAAAAAATTTTTTTGGTGGTACTGCAGTTTGAACTCAGGGCCTTGCATTTGCTAGGCAGGTGCTTTGCCACTTGATCCATGCCCCTAGCTCAGGAAATAACTCTTGAAGTTATCTTTATAACTATCTTTAAAAAGAGTATTTACGTTCATATAAACATCTGTAACAAACTAAATCTGAAGAGAATTCATTTTAGAAAATTAGTCTTTGGCTTCACACTGTTCTTTTCTGCCTTGTTTCAACATTGTCAATCTTACAGGTTTTATTTGTGTTGTTTCCTTTAGGCAATCCTTTATCACAGGATATTGCCAACTTATACCAGGACCCAGATGGAACCCGAAAGCTGCTGAACTTCATGCTTGACAATCTTGCAGGTAACTATCAGTGACAAAGCATGAACTCTAAAGAAGTCATTGTTAGCTAATATATAACAAGGTTGCTGTGTGTGTGTTGTGCGTGTGTGCACGCATAGTACCAGGGTTTGAGCTGTGCTTTGCGCTTGCTAGGCAAGTGCTATACAACTTGAGCCACGTTCCCAATTTGTTTTGTTTCATCTTAGTTATTTTTCAGATAAGGTCTCATACTTTTTGCCCAGGACTGGCCTAGGGCCATGATCTACCTACCTAAGTTTTCTCACATAGCGGATTATGAAAGTGCTCAACCCTTCATGGCTTGCTTATTGAGATGGGAGTCCTGCTAACTTTTTTTCTGTGCTGGCTTTGAATCCTGATCCTTCTCTGTCTGCCTCCTAAGTAACTGGGTTACAGGTGTGCACCACCACTCCCCACCACAGGTTGTTTTATAACTACTTACAGGTTTGGTGTTTCTGCCTTTTGTATATCCCATAATAGTAGAACTATTCTTTTTTTTTTTCATATACCGAGTGCTTTCTGTTCAATATGTTAGGAGTTTTAGTTACATTATCTTGTTTAATCTTTCTAAGAGCCTATATTGTCAGAGCTTTTACTTACATTTTACAGATGTAAATTTTGAGATTGAGAACAGTCATGTACAAACTTAATAACTGGGTTATGAACTTGCCAAGATTGTCTTGCTCTTAATCACAGAGATCCATAGTTATTAGTTGTTTGAATTTGGCACAAATTAGGGTAGTAACCCGAACATAGAACTCACAATTTTTGCATATTTTTATGAATAATTTGACTATAAATGATCCCCAGGTTTAGAATTATTCAACTTCATATTTTTCAACTTTATTTGTGAATGCATACCTTTATAGTCATTCTGGTTTTCACTTTCAGTACAGTATTTTGTAAATTGTACGAACTCTTTAACATTTTATTATAAAATAGGCTTTGTGATATTTTGCCCAACTGTAGGCTACCGAAGTGTTCTAAGCATGTTTTAAGGTAGACTGGGCTACACTAGGTTAAGCGTGTTAAGCACTTTATTGATTTAGGATATTTTCAGCTTGACACGCTTAATTTGTATAGAGCCCCTTTGTAAATCCAGAAGCACTGTAGTTTGAATCACTGTACATTTGTAGAAATTCTGCAAGCAGGCTTTCAAATTAAGAAGACCAGAGGAATGGGACTATAAGATGAGTGTATACTAATGCAGGTTTCCTTCATAAAGCTATTATGTATTTTACTTAGAATTTTTGTTGTTATTTGTTTTAAACATTCAAAATATGGGTAGTATGTAGATACTACCAAATTTAGGTATTTTTCTGGGAACAATGTCTTTCTAAACCACACAGTTCTGAAACAGAGCCTGAGAAATTGTAAGTTTCTTCATCGAGGCAATTACCACAATATTTTGACTATACTGTTTTAAAATTCGCTTCATCATAAAAAATATCTTCCCTCCTATAACCCAGAAAAAAGGTAAGGCTTAAAATAAGGAAAATCCAATTAATGTTATCTAAAATATTTTTGGCTAAAAAAACTTAAATTTGACTGATGAGAAATTAGTAAATTATAGAGTTCTTTTTAGTAGGAATTATCAATATGTGAACGTTTGAAGTGTATCTATAACTCAGGGGTTTTTCAAACTTACTTTGAAGTTAAATTTTTATCTCACTTGTCTCTGTAGATGTGGCCATTTTGCTCAGCCATGGATGTGTGTGTGTGTGTGTGTAATTTTTAAGGAGTTCATGTCTTTTAGATACAAGCTGTTTGATGGTATATATGTTTTTTCCTGTGCTGTGTTTAATTTGTCTTTTGATGAATATAAGAACTTTTTACATACTGTGATTATTTTTTTTTCTGGTATTTTTAATTTTTCTGTGTTCTCTAAAGAATTTTTCCCATCTGAGTGTGTTGGTGCATACCTGTAATCCCACTAATCCGGATGTGCAATCAGGAAGATAGTTCCAGGCAATCCTGGACAAAAAGGTAGTGAGACCCTCTTTAAAAAACAAAGAACAAAAGAAAGCAAAAGGGCTGTGGGTATAGCTCAGGTGGTAGTGTGTTTGCTAGTGTGATGCTGTGGGTTCAATTCCCAGTACCATCACCACAACAACTGAAAAAAAGTTTTTTTTTCCTATTACAAATCATAAATGTATTTGTTATTATATATAAATTCTTACTTTTCTTCTCCTTCCTCCCTCCCTCCCTCCTTTTCACCCTCCCCTCCCTTCCTCTTCTCCCTTTTCCTCTACCACTTGAGCTACATCCCTAATCCTAGAATCACTTTGTTTTTTAAAAACATTTTATTAGTATATTATAGTTGCACAGAGGGTTTTGTTGTGACAATTCCATATATATGTGTATTATGTCCTGGTTTAGTTCATCCCTTCCATTATTCTCCCTCCACCCCATTCCCCTTCTTAAAGTAACTTCAACAGGTCTCAGTGTTCCATATTCATATATGTATAGAAAGTACAGCAAACATATTCTCCCTGTTTTACTCTCTTCCTTTACACTCCCCCTCCCCCTAGTACACTCTTCTTAACATGACCTATTTTACATTCCTATCCTTCATTGTTTAGGTGTCTGTTCATTGTTCATTATTGTTATTCTTCCCTCTTCTCCTGCTCTGTGTTCAACAGTTTTCAGTGCATTTTGTTGTGCCTTAATCCTACATAGATGTGATGTATTTCATTATTACTCACTTTCAGTCTTTTCTTTCCTCCTCCCTTAGTTTCCTAACAGTCCCACTTTTAGAAACATGATCTGTATATATTATATGTATATATGGTAATACTTGTATTTGTATTGGATCTATCCTCCACATACAAGAGAAAACATGGAACATTGTCTTTCTGAACCTAGGTAACTTCACTTAAGGTGATGCTTTCCAGTTCCTTCCACTTACTTGCACACAACAAAATTTCATTCTTCTTTACTGTTGAATAAAATTCCATTGTATATAAATATCATGCTTTCTTAATCCATTCATAAGTTGTGGGGCATCTTATCTTATTTCCAGAGGCTGGTTATTGTGAAGAAGACTGAAATAAACATGGGTGTGCAAGTATCTTTATTGTATACTGACTTACATTCTTTTAGTTGTATCCCTAGGAGTGGTATTGCTGGATCTGCTGGCAGATCACTGCTGGCAGTTCTATTTTTAGTTTTTTTTGAGGAGCTTTCATACTGTTTTCCATAGTGGTTGTACTAGCTTACATTCCCACCAGCAGTGTATGAGGGTTCCTTTTTCCTGTATCCTTGCCAACATTTGTTGCTGGTGGTGTTCTTGATGATAGCCATTCTAAACAGGAGTGAGGTGAAATCTTAATGTGATTTTGATTCACATTTCTTTTAAGCATTTCTTCATGTGGTTTTTGGTCACTTGGTCTTTTTCCTTTGAAAAAGTTTAGTTCATTTGCCCATTTCTTCATTAGTTCGTTGATTCTTGGGACTATGGTTTTTTGAACTCCCTGCAAATTCTGGTTATTAATCCCTTGTTAGAAGTATAGCTAGCAAAGGTTTTCTCCAGTTTTGTAGGCTATTCCTTCAGTCTGATAATGGTTTCCTTTCTGTGCAGAAGCTTTTTGGTTTCATGTCCCATTTGTCAATTCTTTCTCTTAGTTGCTGAGCCACTGGAGTTCTGTTTAGGAAGTATTGCCTAGGCCTTTATGTTGCACTGTATTCCCTACTCTTTCTTGCCTTAGTTTCAAGGTTTCAGGCCTTATGTTAAGATCTTTGATCCACTTTTTTTTTCCCCCCTGTGCTGCGGCTTGAAGTCGGGGCCTCACTCTTTCTAGGAAGGTGTTTTACACTTGAGCCACTCCACCAGCTATTTGATCCACTTTGAATTGGTATTTATACAGGGTGAAAACATGGATCTACTTTTAGTCTTCTACATGCTCCAGTTTTCCCAGCAACTTTTGTTGAAGAGGCTGTCTTTTCTCAATGGCCTTTGTCAAAACTCAGGTGGTTGTAGTGGTGTGGATTCATGTCTGAGTCTTCTGTTCTATTCCATTTGTCTTCACGTTTATTTTTGTGCCTGTACTATGCTGTTTTTATTGCTATGGCTCTAGTATAGTTTGAAGCTGGGTATTGTTATACCTCCAGTATTGCCCTTTTTGCTCAGTATTGCCTTGGCTGTTTGTAGTCTTACATGCTTCTATATGAATGTCCTGGTTGATTTTTTAGTCTCTGTGAGGAATATCATTGGAATTTTGATGGATTGCACTGAACATACAGATTACTTTTGGTAATACAGCCATTTTTACCATATTAATAATGCCAATCCATGAGCATAGGAGATCTTTGTATCTTCTGATGTCTTCTTCAGTTTCTTTAATATTTTATAGTTTTCATTGTAGGAGTCTTTCATTTCCTTTGTTAAGTTTATATTCCTATGTATGTTTTTGAGGCTATTGTAAATAAACTTGTCTTAAATTCTGTCTTAGTCATTATTGGTATATAGAAATGCTACTGGTTTTTATATATTGATTTTGTATCTTGCTACTTTGCTGAAGGTGTTAATGATGCCTACGAATTTTTTGGTGGAGTTTTTTGGGGTCTTTTAAGTATAAGATCATGCCATCTGCAAATAGGGATAATTTGACTTCTTCCTTTCCTACTTGAATTCTTTCTTTCTTCTTATCTTATTGCTTTGGCCAGGAATTCCAAAACTATGTTGAATACGAGTGGAGAGAGTGGACCCCCCTTGTCTCAGTCCTGATTTTAGTGGAAATGGTTTCAGTTTTCCCCCATTTAGTATGATGTTGGCTTTAGGTTTGTTATATGTAACCTGTATTATGTTGAGGTGCATTCCTTCTATTCCTAATTTCATCAGCGTTTTTATCAGGAAAGGATATTGTATTTTTTTAGTTACCTGTTTTTTTATTATATTATTGTTGTATTGGGGGTACATTGTGACATTTACAACAGTGCTTACAATATATCTTAGTTAAATTCACCCTCTCCATCATTGTTTATCTCCTCTCCAGCCGTTCTTAGAATAGTTTCAACAGGTCTTACTTTTCCATTGTCATACATTAGTACATAATATTTCTACCATATTCACCCTCCTACACTCTTTCCTTGTATTCTCCCTACTCCCACTACTACCAGCCCCCAGATAGGAGCCGTTTTACCTTCTTGCTCTATTTTTGAAAAAAGACATTTTTGTTTTTATTTTAAGTTGTCTACACAGGGAGTTTCATTATGACATTTCCATGTATATATGTATTGTATATCCTGAAGGAAAGAATGAAAGGATGTTGTAGGTTTTTTCAAAAGCTTTTCTTCTTCATTGAGATTGTCATGTGGGTTTTCTCCTTGTTTCTGTTTATATGCTATATTGCATTTATTAATTTGTATATGTTTACCATTCCTGCATCCCTGGAATGAAACCAATCACGCTATATGGTGTTCTGGATATGTTGTTGAATTTGATTTGCCAGTATTTTATTGAAAATGTTTGTATCTATGTTGAGATTGGCCTATAATTCTTTTGTTGTTGTTGTTGTTCTATCCTTGTCTGGTTTTGGGATGGGTGGAATTCTGACTTCATGTAATGAGTGTGGCAGTGTTCCTTCCCTTTCTGTTTCATGGAAAAGTTTGAGGAATGTTGGTATTAGTTTTTCTTTAAAGGTCTGGTAGAATTCAGCAATGAATCTGTCCGGTCCTGGGCTTTTCTTTTTTGGGAGATTCTTTATTGCTGCTTCAATTTCCTTGTTACAGATCTATTTAGGTGATTTATATTCTCTTGGTTCAATTTTGGTTGATATTATCTAGAAATTTGTCCATTTTTTTCTAGGTTTTCCAGTTTATTTAAATATAGGTTTTTGAAGTATTCTATAACAATCCTCTGGACTTCATTGATGTTTGTTGTGATATTCTCTTTTTCTGTTCTAATTTTATTAATTTGGGTCTTTTCCCTCCTCATTTTACTCAGGTTCTCTGTTTATCAGTCTTATCTTTTCAAAGAACCAACTTTTTGTTTTGTTGATTCTTTGTCGTTTTTTTTTGTGTGTGTGTGTGTCTCTGTTTCTTGATTTTAGCACTTTTTTTTGTTATCTTGCTCCTTCTGGTTTTGGGTTTAGCTTGTTCTTGTTTTTCTAGGTGTTTGAGGCAGCATTAGGTCATTTATTTGAGATCTCCTTGTATTTTTAATATAGGGTAGGCACTCATACCTATAAACTTTCCCCATACCACTGCCTTTGTGTATCCCATAGGTTCTGGTTAGATTGTCTTTTCATTTTCATTAGATTCCAGGAACTTCTTGGGGTTTTCTCCCTTATTTCTTCAATGACCCACTGACCATACTCAGTATGTTGTTTAGTCTGCAGGTGTTTGAATATTTTATGCTGTTTCTTTTGTTGTTGAGTTCTAGTTGTTTTTTTTTTCCATAGTGATTAGATAGGCTACTGGAGATTATTTCAATTTTTGTTATATTTGTTAAGACTTGCTTTGTCTCCTTAAGTATCTGTTTTGGAGAATGTTCCATGGGGTGCTGAGAAGAATGTATATTGTGCTTCTGTTAGATGAAATACTCCATAGATGTCTCTTAAGTTCATATGGTTTATGATATCATTTAATTCTGAACTAACTTCCTTCCTTCCTCCCTCCCTGCCTCCCTCCCTCCCTCCCTTTCTTTTCTTTCTTTCTTTTTGGTCTAGATGACCTATCTGTAGTGACTGTGGAGTTTTGAAGTATCCCACTGCCACTATGTTGGGATCTATCTGTGCTTTTATGTCCAGTAGTGTTTGTTTAATGAAATTGGATGAGTTAACAATTATTATTTCCTCTTGATTTATCATTCCTTTTATTAATATGAAGTGATCTTGTCTGTTCTGACTAATTTAGGTTTGAAGTCCACTTTATCTGATATAAATAAACCTACTCCTGCCTGTTTTCTTTCAGTGCTTGAAATACCTCATTCCATGCCCTTGCTTTTATAAGGTTTCTGTTTAGAAATCTATTATTTTGATGGCTTACCTTTATAGGTTATTTGATGTTTCTCCCATATAGCCTTCAAATATTCTTTCCTTGTGCTCTGTGCTTACTGTTTTTACTATAATATGCTGTGGAAAGGTCCTATTTTGGTAGTGTGTTTGGTGTTGTAGAGGCCTCCCGTACCTGAATGGGTGTCTCATTCTCAAGATTTGGGTAGTTTTTTGCTATTTTGTAGTATATGTTTCTTATGCCTTTGACTTTTTTTTTCTTCTCCCTCTTCAATGCCCATGATTCATAGACTTGGTCTTTTAATGGAGTCAGAGTTCTTGCATATTCCTTTTACAATTCCTCATTCTTTTATTTATGTATTCATCTGTACTTTCCATTTATATTTATTTTGTCTTCAGGTCCTGAAATTCTGTCTTCCACTTGTTTCAGTCTGCTGGAGTGCCTTTCAACTGTAGTTTTTTATTTGACTTAGAGTTTGTATATCCTGGGCTTCCTTTATTTTTTTCCTTAAGATTTTATTAAGTTTCTCCTTTATTTGCATCTTGTGTTGTCTTCTTTATTTCATTTATCTTTTATTTATCTTTCTTGATTTTATTCCAACATTTGTATCCCCTTTGAGTTCATTTAGTTGTTTCTGTGCCTCCTCAGGCTTTTTATCCATATTCTCTTGAAATTTGATTTGTTTTTGGTTTTTTTTTGGATATATATATTTTTTATTTTTATCATTTTTACATTACTTACATGTGTATACATTATTTGGGTTCCCCCTCCCCCCACTGGCTTCCAAGCAGAACCTGTTCTGCCCTCTTCTCCGATTTTGCTGAAGAGAAGACATGAGTGATAATAGAAAGACATAGCGTTTTTGTTAGCTTGAGATAAAGATGGGTATACAGAGAGATTCCTAGTGTTGCTTCCATGCACAAGTGTATTACAACCCATATTGGTTCATCTCTGCCAGAACTCTTCACTACTTTCTGGTCACCTTCCCATAGTGGCCTCTGCCAGTTTAAGATTACCATATTAGCTCCTCTACAGTGGGCACATCAAACACTTTCAAGTTTTAGGTTTCCTTCCCTTTTCCTACTCCTCTGTGCATGTTTTTTCCTTAGTGTGTGACCCATGTCCAATAATATTACTGCATTTGTTTTAGGTCTATAATCTGCATATGAGGGAGAACATGCAATTTTTGGCCTTCTGAGCCTGGCTAACTTTGCTTAAGATGATTTTCTCCAGATCTATCCATTTACCTGTGAATGACAAAATTTCATTCTTCTTTCTGGCTGAATAAGATTCCATTGTGTAATGATAAAGCGAGAGCACACAAGGGAGGTTTTTTTAGGTAAGACACCTAAAAAACTAGATAGCATTTGTTGCCCTCAACGCAGAGAAACTAAAGCAGATACCTTAAAGCAACTGAGGCCAATAGGAGAAGGGGACCAGGAACTAGAGAAAAGGTTAGATCAAGAAGAATTAACCTAGAAGGTAACACACATGCACAGGAAGTCAATGGGAGTCAACTCCCTGTATCCTTATCTCAACTAGCAAAAACCCTTGTTCCTTCCTATTATTGCTTATACTCTTTCTTCAACAAAATTAGAGATAAGGGCAAAATAGTTTCTGCTGGGTATCGAGGGGGTGGGGGGGGAAAAGGAGGGGTCAGGGGTGGGGTAAAGGGAGGGGGTGGAGGAAGGGGAGAGAAATGACCCAAACATTGTATGCATATATGAAAAAAAAAAGATTCCATTGTGTATAAATACCACATTTTCTTAATCCATTCGTCAGTAGTGGGGCATCCTGGCTGTTTCCATAACTTGGCTATTGTGAATAGTGCTGCAATAAACATGGGTGTGCAGGTGCCTTTGTAATAACCTAAGTCACATTCCTTCAGGTATATCCCTAGGAGTGGTATTGCTGGATCATACGGCAGATCTACGTTTCATTTTTTAAGAAGCCTCCATAGTGTTTTCCAAAGTAGTTGTACTAGCTTGCATTCCCACCAGCAGTGTATGAGGGTTCCTTCCTGCCCCCCACCCCTGCATTCTCTCCCACA
The DNA here is from genome assembly GCF_047511655.1 of Castor canadensis. Lineage (NCBI taxonomy): Eukaryota > Metazoa > Chordata > Mammalia > Rodentia > Castoridae > Castor > Castor canadensis. The sequence continues at coordinate 90,907,188 of NC_133394.1, forward strand.
TTTGTTGTTGATGCTGTTCTTTTTTTTTTTTTCCTTTTTCTTTTATTATTCATATGTACATACAAGGCTTGGTTCATTTCTCCCCCCTGCCCCCACCCCCTCCCTTACCACCCACTCTGCTCCCTCCCTCTCCCCTCCCAATACCCAGCAGAAACTATTTTGCCCTTATTTCTAATTTTGTTGTAGAGAGAGTATAAGCAATAATAGGAAGGAACAAGGGATTTTGCTGGTTGAGATAAGGATAGCTATACAGGGAGTTGACTCACATTAATTTCCATATTCATCCATATTCTCTTGGAATTTGATTTGTTTTTGTATGTCTTCTTTAAACTCCTTAAACATTCTTATCGTTATTCTTTTGAACTCCGAAACTGAGGCTTCATCTCCTTCACTATGCATCGGAATATTGTGTGATTGTTGACCTGTTGAGCAGTCATTTCCCTGCTTTTATTTTGAGATTTGCTATTGGTTCTTTGGGAGTTTTTGTCATCTAAAGCTTTCCCATGACTTAATTTTTATTTTCTGGTTGGATTGGTTGTTGGCTAGGTTGTGGTATCATTTCTGTTCACTGACCTAAGGTTATAACTTAGTGATAACAAATTCATGAATTCATGCTATACCAGTTAGTTACATGAAATATAAAACCCATGGCAGTATTATCAATAAACAGAGCAGTGTTGGGGAAATAAAAGTTGTTTGCATAGAGATTGAAACTCAGGAAGTAAAAATGATGGGAATGGAAGAGGAGATGAGGAAAAAGAGGAATAGGAAGAAGAGATGAGAGATGTGGGGACTACAGAATAATAAGACCCTAATGTGTGTAGAGGTGTAGTTAAGTCATTGTGGAGGAGAGTGCTATTGTCAGGACTACATAAGGATAGAATGCAGTGGCATAATAGTAAGATGGTGGTAGAATAAATACTTCTTGAGTGATTTGTCAGGAAGAGATAGGGAAAGTGGGGTCCCTGGCCTTCCTTAAGATAGATAGGCAGTAGTGCCCCTTCCCACCAGGCTGATTTGGGGGACTCTGTTCAGGCTATTTAGCCACAGGCTCCTTTGTGGTGGGGAGCAGTTAGGTTCAGTTTGCTTGGCTAGGCAGGTTCTCTGAGGTTTTTTTTTAATTCACTTATTCACATGTGCATACATTGTTTGGGTCATTTCTCCACCCTGCCCCTCCTCCCCCTCAGTTCCAGGCAGGTCCCGTTCTGCCCATATCACTGATTTTGTTGAAGAAAAGACACAAACATAACAAGGAAGACAAAGCGTTTTTGCTAGTTGAGTTAAGGATAACTATACTGAGAGATTCCTAACATTGGTTTCTTGTACCCATGTGTTACGACCCATGTTGATTCATCTCTAACTGATCTTTACACTGGTTCCTGATCCCCTTCTCATGATAACCTCTGTTGCTTTAAGGTTTCTGTATTAGTTCCTCTGGAGTGGGGACATCAAACACTTTCATGTTTTGAGTTTTCTGCCTATTCCTATATCTCCTGTATGTGCTCTCCCCTTGTCATGTGATCTAAGTCCAACCACATTGCTGCATTTGCCCTAGACCTAAAATCTGTAAAGATCTAAAGCATATAAGGAAGAACATACGATTTTTGGTTTTCTGAGACTGACTGACCTTGATCAGAATGATGTTCTTCCAGTTCCATCTATTTACCTACAAATGATAAGATTTCATTCTTCTTCATGGATTAGTAAAGTTCCATTCTGTATAAATAACACATTTTCTTGATCCATTTGTCAGTAGTGGGGCATCTTGGTTGTTTCCATAACTTGGCTATTGTGAATAGAACTGCAATAAACATGGGTGTGCAGGTGCCTCTGGAGTAACCTGTGTTGCATTCCTTTGGGTATATCCCCAGGAGTGGGATTGCTGGATCATATGGCAGGTCTATGTTTAGATTTGTAAGAAGCCTCCAAATTTTTTTCTAGAGTGGTTGCACCAGCTTGCATTCCCGCCAGCAGTAGACTAGGGTTCCTTTTCCCCTACATCCTCACCAACACATGTTGGTGGTGTTTTTGATGATGGCTATTCTAACAGGGGTGAGGTGGAATCTTAGTGTGGTTTTGATTTGCATTTCCTTTATGGCTGGAGATGGTGAGCATTTTTTCATGTGTTTTTTGGCCATTTGAATTTCTTCTTTTGAGAAAGTTCTGTTTAGTTCAGTTGTCCATTTCTTAATTGGTTCATTGATTTGGGGAGAGTTTAGTTTTTTAAGTTCCCTGTATATTCTGGTTATCAGTCCTTTGTCTGATGTATTGCTGGTAAATATTTTTCTCCCACTCTGTGGGTGGTCTCGTCAGTTTAGAGAGCATTTCTTCTGTTGTGCAGAAGCCTTTTAATTTTATGAAGTCCCATTTGTCCATCTTTTCTCATAGTTGCTGAGCTGCTGGGGTTCTATTGAGGAAGTCTTTGCCTATGCCTATTAGTTCCAGAGTGTTTCCTGCTCCTTCTTGTAGTAACTTCTCTCTGAGGTTTTTGCATGTGGGCTGAGCAGAGAGTAGTGGCCGCTTTTTCCTGCTGGGCAAGTCTGGGACCTTTAGCTCAGGCTGTTTGCTCAAAAGTTCTTTGGGAAGGCAGTTAGTTTGAGCTGCCTACTAGGCTTCTTGGAGGTTATTATTTCCCATAGACTGGGGTCAGGTTTGGCTACCCAGCTTCTGTACTGCCTTTGTATAGAGAAGTGCACTGGTTGAGCCAGTCACCATGGTGCCACTCCCCTATCAGGCAGGGTGTGCAATCACATGCTTGCCAACTGAGCTGGAGTATGTGGTAAGCAACAAGCTCACCTGAATGGCTTGTAGTTAGCACCTCTCTCTGGTATGGGCAGTGATTGTTCCCTTTCTCAGCAGTCCAGGAGTCCCCAGGCTCTTGCAGGGCTCACAGTGCTGCATGTTGATTTCTAGCACTTTGGATGGATGGTCTTTTGTGACTGGAAGCTTCTCTGGTCCAGGAAAAAAACAAAAACCCTCTCCCACCAGCAGCATGGCAGCACTGCTGGCGGCACCTGCACCAAAGGCAGGTCTAGACTTTAAAAGGCTTATTTAGAAGTTGGTTATTGTAGATATGGTCTGCCTATGTATTGGCAACCTCTTATTTAGTAAACTAGCCAGACCACCTACCTTTGCTGCCAAGGAACCCTAAAGTTATGTTTCAGGCTTGTGGGAGCTCAGTGTTCTAGGGTTTATCCAGCCATTCACTATCTTGGAACTCCCTAAAATCAGATTTTTAAATCTCTCTCCTCTTCAAAATGTAGGTATGTTATTTGGGGTTATATTGAATTCAGAGATGACTTTGGAGGAATTGACATGTTTGCATTTATTATGTCTAATATCACTTCTCTTAGTATGGAGTTTTAGGTCTCTGTTTAGTGGTTTTGCACATTTTATATTCTAACTTTGACTTTTTGGATGGTCTTTAAATTTTTTTTTAACTATCTTGGTACTGATTTATGGAATTGAGTTTTACATATTTATTGGTATTGAGCCACACTACTAAACACTTGCTAAATGCCTTGACAGAATATATTTTCAGCCACATTGCTATACTGTTTTCAATTCTAATGCATTTTTATCCCAATTTGTATAATCATAATATTTGCCAGTAATGGCAATTTTATAACTTTGTATAAATCCTTATATAATTTATTTCTTTTTCTTTCTTATTGCACAGCACCTGCATTTGCTAGGACCAATAGTAAAATTCCAATTGAAAGTTGACAATGAGCATCCTTGTCAAGTTTCATATTTTGCTAACTTTTATTAAACATGATGTTCATTATTTTAATATTGTTAAACTATCCAGTTAAGGAAGTTTTCTTCTATTTCTGGTTTGTTAGAGGTATTGAGTAGACAGTGAATTTTATCCAAATCCTCATTGTCTATTAAAATGACTAGATTTTTTTTTATCCTTTATTCTGAAGCTATTATTACAATTATGTTGGATGACTTTTGTATGTTTCGTCACATTTGTGTTTCTGGAATAAACTCAAGTAGGTTGTAATATATGGTTATCCTTTTTACATATCTTTAAGTTCACTTTGCTAATGCTTTGCTTAGAAGTGTTTATGTGTCAGGTTGGCCAGTAATTTTCTTTCTTCATTGTTGTCAAGTTTTGATATCAGTGTTATATACTGGCTGTCTAGAATTTTAGATTGCTGTTATTTGGAATTATTTAAGGTTAGTGTTTTTTCTTTCCTAATATTTGGTAAGTACATCTGGGCCTGATATTTCTTTACAAGAAGTTTTACATTTCTTTTTTTATTTTTTTGAAGTTTTACATTTCTGATTTAATTTCTTCAGTAACTCTAGTACTATTATGATTTCCATTATTCTGTCAGTTTCTGAAAGTTGCATCTTCTGGAAATTTGTACTTCATGTTTATTGGCACAAAATGATTGAGAATATCTTCCTATGATCTAATGTCCATAGGTTGTATAGTGATGACTCTTCTACTGGAGATATTAGTTTGTGTTCTCTTTACTTCATAGAAAGTCTTTTCCTTAGGTATAGATGAATATTTTTCTTTGAAAAAGAAAACAACTAACTTTTTGGCTTCATTTGCAGTTCTCTTATATGTTTGTTTTAAATACATTAATTTCTCTTTATTTCTTCCTTCTGGTTTCTTTGGGTTTCATTTGCTCTTTTTCTAATGTACCACAAAACCAAAATCTTTAACCTTTCTAGTTTTTTTTTCTCTAATATAGTCATGTATTAGCTGTATCCAGCAAGTTTTATTTTGTATTGCTTCATTTAGTTCAGCATCTTTTCTAATACCTGTCATTAGTTTCTTTGCTTTCAAGAAAGTTCTAGTTTCATCAAAGAGTTCCAGGTTAATTCCATTGTGGTGAGAGAACATACTGTGATTAATTTAAAAAATTTTAAATGTTGTTTATTACCCAGTACATTCTTAATTTTTATAGATATTAAGTGTACATTTGAATATGCCTTCTGTAGTTGTTTGGTGCAGAATTCTATACATACCAGTTAAGTTTGTTAATTATATTGCTTGAATATGTTCTATATATATCTAATAATTGCTTTGGTTTCATTACTGGTAGAGGTATAATAAAATCTCCCATTTTGACTATAGGTTTGTTTCTATTCTTCAGCTTTTTAAATTACATATACAATGGGTATATTTTCATTTGTTTCATATTCCTGGTTATTTAAACTTTTTGTCATTGTGCTGTTCTCTTTTAAAACTTATTTTGATACTGTTGTAAGTACATGAAAAAAATAACCACAAGTTCTATTTATGCTTTGATTTTGCATTGTTGTCTTTTCTTTGTTTTTTAACCTTTCTATATCTGTATCTAATTGTTTTCTTCCTCTTTATGCTTTCAGTTTATTTTGTTCTGCCTATTTAAGGTAGAAACTTTGATTGTTGATTTAAAATCTTTCCTCTTACTTGATATAAGAATGCAACACAAATTTTCCTGACAGATACCTTTGTTGCACCCTACAAAATTTGGAGTATAATTTTCATTTTCATTCATTTCAATGAATTTTATTTCCTTTGAGACTTTGTCTTTGACCTAATTATTTAGAAGTGTGTTATTTAATTTACAAGTATTTTAAAGTTTTCCTGTTGTCTTCATTTTGATTCCTTACTTGATTCTATTTGGGGCTAGTTTTTGTTTTAAAGGAATACATTTCTTAGCCACTAATACCATTGGCAAATCTGCACATTTCAGTCACATTGTTCTGTAATTACAAAGATTTTTTAAAAAGAAGGAGAAAAGGAGGTAGTTAAATCTTAGCTTAGTGAGTTTTCTTGTATCTGATAATTGGGCAGCATTTAGTTCCATGGTATTGATAACCATAATTAATATTTAACAAGTCATTTTTTCTTGTGTAACGTAGTTCTGATCTCTTGAGTTGCATTGATAGTATGAAACAGAAAGTAAGAACAGAAAATGAAAACCCCATTAAAAATTCAGTCATTTTTATACATATATATATGTATTTTAAATGTTTGAGTGTTTTAATGATTTTGTGGGAATTTAACATAGCTTTAATCTCCCAGCAGGGAACAAGGCTGAATCACCACAATTTACTTGTAGATTTTACTTAAGGTTTTAATAGGTACTTTTCATAAATAGCATACAAGTGGAAATACCATTAATGAGTTCCCTAGTGTCCTTTTTCTGGTACTGATTTTATGTTCTGCATAGATCTTCTTAAATTTCCTTTTAAGTTCATAATCGTCATTAAATTTCAGCATTGAATTTTTAAGTCAACTTTTCGACCACTGAGCTAGATAGGAAGCAGGTTGATTTGACATCATAAGTAAATAGGTTATACTGATTTTAGAAACACATGAAGTTATGATATGTTTACATATGTATTTCAGTTCATCCAGAGCAGCTTCCTCCGAGGCCATGGATTGCATTAAAAGAACGAGACCAAATTCTGCCATCAGGTAATTTTTCTCATCCTTCCTTGAGTTTTTTTCAGACATGCTTGAAATACCATTTGGACTTCATGGTCTATAATTAATAGGCCTTCATTTTACCCTTCATGGTTAAGTGATTTATAAAAATGCCTGTGGATAAACTTAATAAGATTTACATTAAAATAGGCCTATGTACAAGTAACTTTTATCTTTCATATTTATATACCTCTCTGGGCTAAAAGTATTATAATACAGTTTTTCATTATGTCTTGGGTGATTTAAGAAAAATGATTAGTAATGAGTTTTCTTCTGACAAAACTAAACTATTAAGGTACTTTTTTTTTTTGAGACCCAGACTTTTAACATTAGTGATAAGTTAACTTAATGGAGCTGTCAACAGGATTGTAGAAATGGTATTTGAGCAATCTAAGGATCTAATCAGGTATATCTAGAACAGTAGTGATGTAGAAAATATTAACCTTTATTTCTTTATGGGGACCAAAACCAGTTTGACATTTATAAGACTTCTTACTACATATTAGAAATTTTAGCTTTCAGAATTTTACTTAAAATAAGTTATAAATTGTTTATTTAAATAACTTTTTCATATAAGTAATAATTTTCATTATATTTAATTTCATTAAGTGTTTTTCGGATCTTGGTATTTATTTTTTTAAATTTTCTTCAAATTATTTCAGTGTAGGTTAGACGAGTAACCGAATATTCCTAGTTTATTAACTTTTAAAGGGTAAATTACAGTTAGAACGTATTGTGTATGTTTTGGCCAAGGTAATACCCTTCTGCTTATGAGGTTTTGGCTCTTTTTTAAAGTTAGATTCAGAATATAATGTTTGTTTTAGTATTAGGAAATGCAGGATGTGTAACCTATCTGTTTGCATTTTAATAATACTGAGAAGTATACACTACAGTTTTTTTGTATTCTAGAGGAGGTAGAACCATAGAACCATAGTATCAGTTTTACAGGAGTCAATATGTCAGTGCTACTGTGAATACTTCTGTTATCAAGATATACAATGATGGTCTAGTTAAAAAGAACAGCTAATATTTTCAACAAAGACTTGAATTAGGTGAATTTATTTTATACTTAGCTTTTCTTAGTGTGTAAATATTCCCTTTCTGATCTAAAAATACCATTTTCTAGCTCTTCATGTCAAATGGCACCACCTTCAATTAGGTGTTAACTTCACCTTGGATTCCTCACATTTTCTTTAAATAGGTGATTCTCAGCCATGTCTACTTACTGTAATCAATTGGTACACCTTTTAAGAATATAAATGCCCAGAGTCTAATATTCTGACTTTAGTATGGAGTCCATCCTTGTCATCAGCTGTTTTTCTCAAAGCTCTACAAAGTGATTCTAGTGAGCATGCAAGATGGAGAATTAACTAGTAAAAATTAGAGCTTTTCAGACATTAGCATAGATGTGCATTTAAATCCCCTGGAATGTTTTTAAACTGCAGCTTCTATTCAGTGGGTATCCAGAGATTTGGCATTTCTAGGTTTCCAAGTGATACTACTGGGCCTTAGAGCACATTTCTGAGTACCAAGAATGCAAACCATCTTCTCCAGACTATTAGTTACAGTTCTTTTATAGTTCAGAGACTTTTAAAATGAGAAATTTTCATCAGAAATAAAATTTGATTGTCAAAGAAATCTAAATTTTGTTCTACTTGTCTGACTAAGTAATAAGAGCAAGAGCACTAAGAGGCCCAAAAAAGAATTAGGTATGAATATTTTGATAATAAGTAACAAAATTAGAGCCCTCTAATAAGAATGAAACCAAAATTGAACTTGTTTCTCTTATACAAAGAAGCTTTTATCAGCAAATAATTAGCATTCTGATTTAAAATTTGAATTTATTCACATATGAAGTTAAATTCTAGACTATTAAACATCATTATGATGGATCCTAGACTATTAAAAAGTCATTAAATAACACTATAGAGATGAAATTGCCTTGAAGTTAAAGGTGAACTTAAAAATAATAGAAGATCCTAGGAGAGAGCCTGTGTTCAGAGCAAAACTCAAAAGATTATAGTTTAGCAAAACCTTAGTCCTTTTCTAGGTGTTTTTTCAATGATGGTATTTGGAGTAAATGTGTGTGCTTGTGCAGATGTACGCATGATTCTGTTCTAGAAAAAGTTGCCTAACTCTCTCCCCTTTGTCTATTTTTTTCTCCCACTTCTTAGCATCATTCACGGTTATGTGTTATAATGTTTTATGTGATAAATACGCTACCCGGCAGCTATATGGCTATTGCCCATCCTGGGCATTAAACTGGGAATACAGAAAAAAGGGAATTATGGAAGAAATTGTTAACTGGGATGCAGACATCATTAGTCTTCAGGTAACACTATGGAAATTAAATTGTCTTTAACTTAATGGTGAAGTTAAAAATAATCAAAGATCCTTCCCTTTATATGAGATCCTGTTATCAAAGAGAACCTCAGAAGGAATTATTTTCTCTCCTCTTAAGAAAAGAGGATGATTTTAATAAGTATTTAAAAGACTTCTACAGTGAACTATTTTTGCTGTCTGAGTATATCAGCCATTTATTGACATTCATTTATTATTTTAAAGCTAAAATAATCTTACTCATTATTCATGTTAACAGTTAACCTCATGTTAAATCAGTGGTGTTGAAAGAGGAAACTGCAAAATATTGCCAGTCGTTTAGAAATATAAATTTAACTTAGAGTCTGGAAAAAGAAGTGATTAAAGATAAACATTTTTAAATATTGCCCTATAAATCATACATTTTACATTGTTTTATAAGCCACCTCTGAAATTTGGACTCTTCTTTTTCCTTTCTTTCTGTATTTAATTCATACAGTTTTATTTTGAGAAATGTATAATGTCTTTTGAGGTTTTTGAAATAATGAGAATAATTCTTAAAAATCCCTCTTGTCTTCCTTTAAAACCTCTTAAGGGCTTAAGTCTCCCAGGGGGTGAACTACTGATAAAAGGCAGCTTAAAGGGCCCAGGAGTGGAAGTTATATAGCCTTGAATTGGAGAGGGGGCTCTTAGAGTCTTCTGTTTAATAATGCTTCATTTAGCTAAAGTATTTAACCAAAAAAAAATGTGTTCCTATGAAATATGTTTTATCACGTCTTTACAACATTTAGCTAGTGACTAGGCAAAAAAATATGAGTAGTTTTTATTAATTTTTTCTTACCAACTTTCAAAGCAAATTAAATGCTTAAAATGTTTTTGAAATTTTCACTTGACAATTATATTTATGGGATACAGAGTGATATTTTAATAGATGTATAAATTCTGTGGAAATTAGTTAAATCAGGCTTACTAACATATCCATCTCCTCAAATGTTTATGATTTCTTAAAGATGCTTTAAAATTTTTATGTGTCATTACACACATTTTCTTTGCAGCATATTCTAAGAAGGAAAATAATGACTTAAAAAATTGTTTTGGCACTGTTGGGGTTTGAACTCAGGTCCTGTGTTTGCTAGGCAAGCATGTACCACTTGAACCACATCCCCAGACCTTTTTGCTTAAGTTACTTACTTATTTTTTTGGATACAGTTTTGTGCTTTTGCCTATGCTGGCCTGTAATCCTCCTTTTTATGCCTCCCTCATAGCTGGGATTACAATACGTATCACAATGCCTTATTTGTTTGTTAAGTTGAGGTCTTGCTGACTTTTTGCCTAAGCTGACCTCAAATTGTGATCATTCTGATGTCTGTCTCCCAAGTAGCTGGAATTATAGCTGTGAGCATCGCACCAATCTACTAAAATATTTTTGCAGCAATTTATTTTTTTGTTGCCTGGGACAAAACAAAAAATAAAAATATTCAGACATTAAATTTTGTAAACATTGGGATTGATACAGAATTGGAAAGAGGAAGAAGTATATTAGGCTGTTGTAATTGTCTGCCTTTTGGTTTCATCTGTCTAGCAATAGCCTTACACCCTCCTAAGTATAGTTTGAAAGATGAAGCATAATTTAAGGATACATTTTCCTGTTAAAGTGTTAATTCTAGAAAAGTTGAAAATTTTGGAAAAAATGGAGGAAAATACTCCCATATCACAAAGATAGTTGCTTTTGTTAAAATTTCTGGCGTACTTTCTTTTATGTATTTATATGTTTTATATATATTTTTATTCACTTACAAATATATTTTCAAAATAAAGTTGTGCTATACTATTAGAATACTTTATTGCACTTAATGCTTTCTTATGTCACTAAAATTTTTCAAAAACAATTACTGATATGAATATATAGTAATTGATTTAGCTGTTAGACCTTTAGTTGTTTATAGGTTTTTGCTATTATAAAATCATGGTGTTAGAGCATCTTCATACATAAATCATTTTTTCTATATTCGATTATTTCATTTGGAAAAATTTGTTGGAAATGTTATTGGTCAAAAAAAAAACCAATCTAACTTAATTATGAAAGTAACAGAGACCATTGGATGATCTGTATTCAGGTACCTGAACCTTTGTTAAAGTAGATTGTTTTATTTATAGATTATATGCTTCTCATTCTGGGGTATCATTACTTTCCACTATGATTCAGAAGAATAAGTAATTTAAAAAATTTCCTATTATGTAAAGTTTACTATTCCCTACCACCTAACCTATCATATGCTGTACATACTTTAATTACTAGTCTTGAGGAAGTGAAATAAATTGGAATGAATTCTGGGAGTCAAGAGACTGGAGATGTAATCCTACTCCTGTTATTAACTAGTTACATGAACATGAGAAAATCATGTCACCTTTCTGTTTCCTTCATGTTTAAATGCTACCATTGTCCAATGTAGTTGCTAGCAATAAGGTAAGGTAGATAATATCAGTTACATGAATTGCTTCAACTTAATCACACCGTACTCATAATGCTTAGTTTATTTATGCCTTAATCAATATAGATAACCAGTTTTCTTTCATCTCAGGAAGTAGAAACAGAGCAATACTTCACTCTCTTTCTGCCAGCATTGAAGGAGCGTGGATATGATGGATTTTTTTCTCCAAAGTCACGTGCCAAAATTATGTCTGAGCAGGAGAGAAAGCATGTGGACGGTTGTGCAATATTCTTCAAAACAGAAAAGTGAGTTAAGGAAACAAAGTACAATCATGTAAACTTCTTTTAATTATCACACATTTAAAAGTAGTCTTTGGTTTGAGCCTAAAATTAATGAAAAGCTAGAAAACAAGTGTTATGGAAGCTAAAACTGTTGTTAATTGTTTATTTATTAGGCTGCGTATTAGAAACAGTGATGCTTAGTAGATTGTTTTTTATTGTCATACTAGCAAATTTTAAGAGCTATAGACTTGTATATGGTCTTCTAATTTTCTAAAATATATTTTCACAAAGTAAAATATTAGTTTTTCTATGAAGTGAAAGTGGCACCTTTTAACATTTGTAATAATAAATAGTAGGAGTTTATTTGTGATTTTTTTTTTTTTTTGGTAGTTGGCCTTTTTCAGAATCATTCATTTCATCAACCTTTTCATCATTTTCCATTAACATTTCATGCATTTATTTAATCATTTATCCACTGTGTGTTTACTGAGCATTTGTGTTGTGACAAGTCCTGTGCTAGGCATGGTAGATAAGGCATAGTTCCTGGTTTCACTGAAAACTCAAGTCCATTAGGAAAAGATAGGCATATAGGACAAGCACAATATAATATGGTATACATAAGAGAGAATGTATAAATAGAAGAGAGGCACAGAATTTCTGGAAGTGGGAGTTAAAAGATTAAGACTGGGAGATGGAAAATAAATGTGAAAAGTCTGGTAGAGATTGAATCCTATGGCTAGTAATTTGTACTCGATACATTTGATAAGAAATCAGCTACTTATAGGTAAGTATTTACATCATATGACTGTTTTCCAGTATTCCTTACTTAACTCCCCAGTATAATGAAGCCAGGGAATATTATTCTGATACAGTCTTACCAGTAAACAGATTCAGTGATTTTGAAAGATATTTGGCCCACTTCTCATTTTTCTGTGCCTAATTTCTTTTCCATGAATTTTTAATAGAGATAATCTAATTTTGATTAATATTTGGTGTAAAACCCTATAGGTTTTGAGGTCAGACTAAACAAATCCTGTAATTTTTTATGGGTTTTAGAATAAGAATTGCTACTATATCTGTAGTGTATATTACATATCAGGCCCTTATTTATTTTTAAAAGCAACCCTAAGAAGTAGGTATACAACTATTTCTTCGTTTTGTTTTTTAAATAGGTGAAACCAAGGCACAAACTTCTTGAGTCACTTGCTTCTGTGTGCACAGAAGTCTGTCTAAATAGTCTGTGCTCTTAACCATTATAAAAAAATGCAATATTTAGGCTTTTTGTTTGAGCTTCCAGTATTACTTGTACCTCTTGTAAGGTTACCTCATTTGGAAAAATTGTCTTGAATTTGATATTTGTTACCTATCTTCATATACAAATTTCTCTGAAACACCATAACTTTAGCAACTGTAATCTAGGAAACTTTAAACACTGGGTATTTGTAAAATGATTCTTGAATTATTAAAAATGCTGTGAACTATTTAAGAAATGATTACATAGGAAATATTTAGATGCACCATCTGTTTTTCTTCCTTTCTTTAACTCAGGTTTTCCTAAATAGTAACATGAATTCTCCAGCAGATGAAGACTTGAATGTGATAAATTATTTCATTACACATCTTCTGCACTTCTTTCCTGGAATGGCAGGACTATACTCCTGTAATAGAATAAAACTACTCTCTTGTTCCAATACCAAATACTTATCCTTGTCACATTAGCTAACTATCCCATGCCCAACTATTTGGAATTTAACACTAAGCACACTATCCTGCCTTAATTCTCCAGATGGGAGAGATAACAGCACAGAGAAAAAAACCATGAATCCCAATGTTTCTCCTATTTACTTAGCTGTATTATCTTGAATGAATCACTCTTTCTGGATCTATTCTTTGTCTGTTCTTACCTTTTTACAATAATTTTTTGTTTTGTTTACAAAATGAACAAAGTCAAAAGATAAATATAGAAGAGTACTTTGATTCTTTGTAGGCATTCTCAAAGTCTCATTGCTCTCTAAACAAAGTGTATCTAATAATTTCTAATCCTCACTGATGACTGTTTCATCCTTCATGAAAAACTGGTTACAGAGTAAGCAATGATAAATAAAAAGTATAATAACTGCTATTTGTAGCAAAATACCCACCATGATTAAAGGCTAGAGGAAATATTGCTTAGTGAAGGCTAGGACACAGACTACCATATTCAGAGAAGTAGAACACAATAAAATATTTTAGTTTACTTTGGGGGGGCACTGAAGATCAGACTGAGGGCCTTCTGAAGAGCACATGCTCTACCACAGAGTTATATTCTCGCTCATCGAGTTTAATTTCAAAGAACTCAGAAGGTAACTTACAATTTGGCTGTAGCTTTTGAACATCCTTATAAACATCATTTTTTGATAATTATATGCATACAGACACCAGAAAAGAAAATTGTTATTGATAAGATGTTAGCAATCAACTTTTGCTTTGTCCTTGATCTCAAGTATTATCTGCTGTATAAAGCATTTTATAAATTACATACATGTATTTTTATATACATTATGTGTATAAAAACTGAGTTATAGGCAGACTTTTTTTTTTCCAACTCTGGATTTAAATCCTTTTTGCCATGATTTGTTCTATAGAACTTAACTTAGTTTAAATGGAGTCTCAGAGCCAGATACGCAACTTGAACATATCCAAAATAGGGAAAAGTGGAGGTGAAACTATGCCTAGATATTAGAATTACCTATTGTTTATGAGGTACTGATTGTCTGATAATGCTTTATTTTAAATCAAGGAGAAGAGGAAAAATGAGAACAGTAATTTATAACAGTTTGAAGAAGCAGCCTTTCATTATAGGACTGGGAACTTCAATTGTTATGACACTTAGTCCTTGCTTCCTATCTATCTTGCTTCCAGTCTCAGATGCCAGATAAGGCCAAGTCCTTGTTTTTTCTTCTTACATTGATACAGGTAGTTTTTTGTTGGGCAAAAGAGCATTCAAAGGTTATAGTATCATTCCACAATGTTAATAGTATCTTTTCAAAAATACTGTTGTTATATTCCCATCTCATTGGTCTGAGTTATGAATTTTCTCATCACAGATAGTAGTTACATTTAGAATTGGTCTGTGTGATCCTTTTAAAAATTAGGTTTTGATTTCTGGCTTCTAATGTTGACTGCCCATTACTTCAAGACGGACTGTAAAACTGGCTTTGCGCCATAGTTCCTTTACCTTTTAAATACAGATTATAATACAGTTTCATCTAACTTCAGAAGTTTCATCTGGGACTAAAACAATAAAGATTGTGGAAGTACTTTCATTGGTTAAAAGATCTATATCAATATACGACAGTGCTTATATACTTTTCTTCCCTATTTTTCCTAATCTGTCTTTTCTAGTTATCTTCTGTCACCCTTGTGATTAAAGGGACTCAAGGATATATTCTATAAAATTTTATACTAGTTATACAATAAGAACTGTTCGGTTTGGTTTTAAGATTGCAGAGATGTGATCCAGAAACGGGAGGTCTGAGTTAACTTTTGGGCAGTCGTACCATCTCCTTGACAGTGTGCTATGTTGTTCCTTTTCACTTATAAATAATTTTGGGGAGGAAGTATTACTTAAGTCCCATAGATTGTTGTAGTTGCTCACAGTTGGCATTTACTATTCTCTGGCATTAGTGTAGTCACATGACAGCCCATCAAATTACTTTTAGATGACTGGTTGTTTCTTTGTTGGAAGGCTAGTTTTGGACATGTTTTTGTACTAAAACATTCAACCTCAGAATCTTTCTTAATCATGTAAAGGGTTTTTTTTTTTATTTGTTTGGTTTTGGTCATGTCAATCTATACTATATGTCCTTTCTTGTATTTGATTTTTCAAAAAGGTTATTATACAGAGAATTCTTAGAATAAAATATCAGGAGTAATGCTTATAGCATAGTGTACCAGCCATAGAGAACAATACTAAATGAATTCTAAGTATTGGAAGAAAGACAAGTTTTAAGATTTAAATACTGAGACATGGTGCCTTGGATTAACAACTAAAAAATAACTATAAACCAATTCTTTTGGGTTTCTAAGTGTCGAGGAAGGCAGTGTTAGTTAAAATGAAATATGTACCCTGTTGAGGAAAACTAGTTTATTTTTCTATACTTTTTGAAGCCAAAGACACTAAGAAGATTAAAAGTTAGAAGTAAGCAGCATAGTCATAAATTACACTAGTGAAGAAAGTTGGAGACACTCATAAACTCAATAATTACATTTTGGATTCAGTTTAAAATAATTGGTTTTTTGTTGTTGTTGTTGTTGTTTTGTTTTTGGTGTGTGTTTCTGGTGGTTTGGGCATTGATCAGGGCCTTGAGCTTGCTAGGTACGTGCTCTACCACTTAAGTTTAAGTCATTGTGGGGTCAAATCCGCAGTCTTTTTTTGTTGTTGTTTTTTATTACTTTTGGTGGTACTGAGGTTTGAACTCAGGGCTTCATGCTTTTTAGGCAGGTACTCTACCACTTGAGCCACACCTCCAACTTCTTTATCTTTTGCTTTTGATCTGCAGTTGGATGCATGTGCTCACAGAGTATGTGACATTGGGTAAACAAAGAGCAGACACATTTCCTGAAGGGGTTGTCCATCTCCATGTGCAAATTAAGACCTAATATACTTGAGGAGTCTCTCACAGATCCTAATACAGAATAAATTTAATACAGAATAATGGATAACTTTTATTATTACTGAAAAAATACAGAATGCAATTAAATTACATTTAATTAAAGCTGGCAAGGATATTCAACATGTCAGAAAAAATGTTTCAAAGTGCTGTTAATATCTGAATGGGTAAACTAATAAACCTAAGCTAAAATGATACTTAACAGAAGTAAAGCCTGCTGTTCTTGGATTATGAGTAGAAATAAGAAAAATATGTTGGGATTGAAAATCAACTTGTAATACAAAATTTCTTAAGTGTAAGTACATCATTAGCTGATAGCAGAAGTAACTTAAACGCCCATCAGAATAGTAACATAATTAAATGCTTAAATTATGGTGACTCTTTCACAGTTTTTTTTTTTTTTTTAAGAGAGGGGGTCTTATTATGATTTCAGGCTGCCCTCAAACTTCTAGACCCAAGCAGTCATCCTGCCTTAGCCCACTAAGTAGCTGGGACAACAGGCATGCAGCATTGCACCTGGCTTAATTTAGTGTGAATTTATATAGTAGACCATAATATGATCATAAAAATTGATTTTGGAGAATAGTGTTATAGGGAAATATCTCTGACAGAATGTTCATTAGTGAAGCAAAACAGTATTAATTACATGGAAATATTTGTGTACATAGGTGTAGAAAAGAAACTGGGGAAATACATCAGTTCATTAATTAATTAATGGATGTATTGGCTATACTTTTAATTTTCTTTATATTTTTCCTTGTTTGCAAATCTCTACTGTACTTAATAAAACATTTTTTCCCACTTTTGTTTTTATGCACCTATAAATGGAGGACTGAGAAGATCTGGTTTAAGAGAGAAAAGACCTAAAAAGTTTTAGGTATACATTAGTTCCTGTGTGCCTTATAATTAATATGACTGTTTCCAAAGATCAACTTTAGTCTTTAACAAAAATAGTAAGACAGAATGACAGTAATTTATTTATGCCTATTTCTAAGTATTGTACTGTATTAGTTTGTTTTCCATTACTATAACAAAATACTTGAGGCTGGGTACTTCATAAAGAAAAGATATTTATTTACCTCGCAGTTTTGGAGGTTTAGGGGTATAGCACTCTGGTGAAGGCCTCAGGGTGTATAGCATCAATGTTAGCCTATAAGAGAAAAAGATCACATGGTGAAATAGGAAGTCAAAGAGAGGCTTGGGGAGAGGCCAGGTTTGCTCTTCTGTGACAGCCCTTTTGTGAAAACTAACCAGGGTCCCAAAAGAACTGACCTACCTTATCCTCTTGAGGAGACAGTGCATTCAGTGAGCCTTCAGTAGGCTCCCCCTCTTAAAGTTCCAGTATCTCTTGTATCATCATGAACAAAGCGTCTGGCACATGAATCCTTTGGGGACAAATCACGTCCAGACTGAGTATGCACCTTTAAGTAAACTTCTGCTCAAATCAGTCACTACTTTAACATTGTATATCATACAAAGAATTGACCATTTAGTTTTTGAAGACTTGGGGATAGAAGAGTATTTGACACCTATTGTCATATAAAGCGATGACACATGGAAGAAAATTAGATTTATTCCATATTCCTTTAAGGAAAAGATTGAAGTCTAGGTTTCAAAGGTGAAAATAGAAGAAAGATATAGGAAAGCAAATTTTAATTAGTGAAGACATTCCTAATCATTGGAGTTTTGTTCTAGTCCTTCCTCTCCCAAAATAGTGACCTGACACTGTAGAAGTACAATTATTCCAGTAATAACAATAATTTTATTAAACAGGACTTTTTAAACACTCTTGTAGAACTCTAGGTTCCTATAAATAAACCTTAGAAATACTGTGAATATTTAGAAGAGATCTCAAAACTTAAATACAAATAATTGAACTGTAATGAAATCACTGACGTGTTCCTAGTGTGCTGCTTAGTTAGCTTGCTTTGGTGCAAATTTCTGATTCATATTTCTGCTTGCCTATTTGGCTTTTCTGTGTATAAGACAAGTAATTTACTACTTACATCTGTGTATCTGTATGAATAAGGATTTTTATTAATACTTTGTAACCAAAACAAAATACAGAAATCAGTTGGATACTGAGACTGATTATGATTTATCATCTATACCTTCTGTTGTCACATTTTTACATTCATAAAACAGGTTGCTTTAAGTGACTTCTTCTAATATAGTAATGCTTTGATGTGTTTATAAAAATAGGGAATCACTAGAGATTTGAATTCTGAAGTGGAGAATGGTCACTCCTCTTTGTGGAATGTATTGTTAGTCTGCCCACTCATCTTTTTTTCTCCTGTGCTCATCCAAGCCGTCATTATCATTCAAAGAAGCTCAGAAACTTTGTAATTGGCCTCTTAATTTCCACTGGGCCCCTGTAATCTATTCTCCACGAAGCAGCTAATGTGATTTTAGAAAATCTAAATCAAATAATACCATGTTTTTGTTCAGAATTTTTAGTTGTTCCCCTTCCTCTCATCTTCAACATTGTTTCATACCTCTTTCCTTTCTTTTCTAACCCCTGAACTTACAAAACTGTTTGCTATTTCAGGACCTTTCACTTCTCCCTTCTACCTGAAATACTCTTAATTGCATTCTTTGCCTTGATTACTCTGCTCTTCCTATTTCAGCTTAAAGACCACCTCTTGACAGTAGAGCTTTAAAACTATCCCTTTTAAGGACTCTTTAGAAGTAGTCACATGACCAGACCCTTTACACTTCAAAGCACATCTGAGACATTCAGCATTGGAGCAGGAAGTGAAGTATTTCATCTAGTTTAGTATCCTGTGCCATAATAAGCTTTTAATATTTTTGTAGGGATATGTGCGTGGTTCTATTTGCAAAACTAGGAGAAAAATGGGGAGAGGGGCTGTTATAAGATCAAAGATGTCTTCTCTTAATAACCAGTGAAAGTTAGTGTGCTTCATAGATCTTGATCATTTATAAATATTTCACAACATTAATAAAATTGTCTAAAAGATGCTAAATTGCTTGACCAAGTTCACACTGCGATTACATGTTGGCTCTAGACTAATTCTGTTAAATCTTACAGTTCTGTAACCCCTAATAATTTGGCACTAACCAAAGGAAGTATTATTAGTGCAGAAACTATAATTACAGTCAGAGCCATTTGTTCATTTAACAGTGTGTTTCTATGAACACAAAATTGTAGTTTTCTAGTAAAGGCTAGTTGGAAAAAATCTGATACCCCTTAGCTGAGATAAAGGTTGCATTCCTTCATTTTCTTGACAAATTTCTTGATGTGATGGGAATAAAACTGTAAACAGCATAGATTTTATTCTGTTCTTACTGATTAGGTTGATGACTTAGTTAAGATTGTGTGTACCTTCAAATAGCTGACAATTCAAACATTAGTTTAAGCAAATGAAGGGAGTATAATGAAGAAGTGTAGAAATAGGCAGTCCAGAACTGGTTTAGCAGCTTCTCCATCCTTAGGTGGTTCTTTCCCCTTCTTGCTTTCTACTGCATGGTCACAAGGTGGTTGTTATTCTTCCAGGCACTAGCTAGAAGTGGCAAAGATGTATGTCATATTTGCTAGGTAAAACTACCAAGAAAATTTTTATAGAAACAAATTTCTTATGTCTCATTCATCAGAACTGTGCCATGTGGCCACTTAGAGCTAGAAAATAACAGATGATCAAGCTGTGTCTGTATTTCATGTCCCCTAAATGTTAAATGTCTTTTAGCATGACAGTCTAAGCACCTAAATCGTTGTTAAGTAACATATTGTACCTTTTAGATTTACGTTGGTGCAAAAGCATACAGTGGAATTTAATCAAGTAGCAATGGCTAATTCAGATGGATCTGAAGCTATGTTGAACAGAGTGATGACAAAAGATAACATTGGAGTTGCTGTGGTATTAGAGGTCCACAAAGAACTATTTGGAGCAGGTGAGTGCAATTTAAAATATTCTTACTAAAAGTAGACATCATCCCAAGTTTTCTTACCTCAAAGCACGTGAAGAGGATCTTACTATTGTTTATTGCAAAGTTATTTTCTTGTCTTTTGAGGAACTTTAAGGGAGGTGGACAGGAAAATAGTACTAATTGTATAAAGTATCATAAAGGACTAGACAAGGCAGTATGCAGTTTAGCCCCAGCTGTTTTGAAGTGGAGATCAGGAAGATCACTGTTAGAGGTAAAAAGTTAGACCCCTATCTCAACCAACAAGCTGGGCATGGTGCTGCACATTTATGAGCCCAGCTATGCATGAGGC
The DNA here is from genome assembly GCF_047511655.1 of Castor canadensis. Lineage (NCBI taxonomy): Eukaryota > Metazoa > Chordata > Mammalia > Rodentia > Castoridae > Castor > Castor canadensis. The sequence goes on from NC_133394.1 coordinate 90,927,545, forward strand.
ATAGATAGGAGGATCACAGGACAGGTCAGCCCAGGCAAAAATGTGAGACCCTATATGAAAAATAACTAAAGCAAAAAAGGGCTGGGGGCATGGCTTAAGAGGTGGAGTACCTTCCTAACAAGTGTGAGGCCCTGAGTTCAAATCCTAGTAGTACCAAACAAAACAAAACAAAAGCACACACACATCAGATATTTCTTGGCATTTCCTGTTTATTTTATTTTTTTTTCTTTTTCTTTTTGGAATTTCTTGAGATTTTCTACAGTCTCTATCAGTCTTCTTTTACTTAATAGGTAATCTCTGTAGTCTTTTTAATATGCCATTAATTTTTAAATGTTCTTTAAAATAGGGAATATTTGGTTAAGTCAAATTTAGAAATTATAATGACTTGGTCCTCTTTGGCCATATTTTTAGCTTCTTGAATGCAAATCCTTTGTCTTTGAGCTTAAATACATGGCTTGTTTTCTTTAATTTCTTTGTTATATCTCAGTCATTATCAAGGTAAGAACAGGATCTTTTATCTCTGTGGTACTTGTCTTCTGTGTTTTAGATTATTTATAACTTCCTTCAGAGTCAGAAACTCATTATGTACTTTGTACTATCCAGATCTTTTGTTACCCTTTCTGCTTGCCTTGAGCATTTCATTGTATATTAGTTTATTTTTAGCATAAACAAGAAGAAGGTGAGGCCACATCGGGGCTCTGTTTCCCCTTGAATTTTTTGCAGAAGAAAATATTCTTGCCTTGATTAGTGGTTGAATTATTCAGGCTATGCATATTTTAATACTTCCCATTTCCCCCATTCTTCAGTGTATCTGTCACATCACAAAGTCAATCCTTGATATGAAACTTTGGATAGTCTTCTTTTTTAGCCTCTCCATTTAAATTTTATGTCATACCCAATCCCATTCTTCTTTTTGGTATAATAAAATTTTTTTCTCTTACCATTTTACTCTCCTTTTAATTTGCAGAAGAATAATTCTAAATTATACAGTGGATATTTCCACTTTCTAAGATAAGTATCTCTTGTCCTCCTAGAAGGGAAATTTAGTAATACAGAAAGTGCTAAAGACTCCTATGATGGAGCAAATTTTTTATATATAATATAGTGAATTTATGATCTATAACCAGAAGAAATGACTATGAAACTTGTATTCAAAAGAAGATAGCTGAGACGATTTTGGCTGCAAATACCTTATTATCAAAGGGCCTTTTGACTCCTGTCACATATGACAGATTACTTCAGTTACTTGTTTCTCTACATGAAGATAATTATAGTTTGGCAAATTAGAAGAAACTTAGCTTTACCAAAATAGCATACTTGGGAAAAACAGGTCTTTTTTTCTAGAGTTTATATTTCAATAGAAAAAATTTAAGAGACATTTCTAGAAAATTAACAGAAAAATTAAATTTGTTCACTTACATTCCAACAATCCAAAAGCATATAAATATAAAAAGAATCCTCTCATCCAAATCATATTCTGTAAGATAACTCTTGCTTATTTCTCTATACAGATCCAAACATATAGAATATATGCATATAGTTTTAAGTGAGGTCACCATGCATATTGAACTTTACACCTTGAATATTTTAGGGACATCTTTCTGTCAGCACATCTTAAGTTTAATTTTTAAAAGTGTTAATGTGCTATATTGTCCAACAATTGGAAAATACTGTTAATATCTGTTTTCAATAGAATTTTTAAAAGAAAATAATCTTAGAGATTTTGTAGTTACATATCTCATCTTCCAAATGAATCTTAATACTAAAACAGTAAGTTACTGATAGGCTCAGGACTACAATAAAATAATAATAAAGTCAGGTCTAAAAGACCCTTGATAACACACACTAATTTCCAGTTCTCACTTACTTTCTTTGGATGTGTGACAATTTGTTTGACTAGCAAATTTATTTTATTTTGTGTGGGTTAATATGATGATACTGACTTTTATTATTAACTTGTCACTGTTAAGATCATGAAATATAAGAGGATTAAGAACTTGACATTGAGAAGAATTTAAGGTTTTAATTAAGAATTTAAATTAAGATTTTCAAATAACTGAAAACCTGTCTCACTAGGTTACTGTGTTATTTAAATGGCAGAGGTATTTACAAGTGCTTTCAGATTTATGGTACTAAAACCAAACAGTGATTACATCAGTAATATAATTCCTAACAGGCATATAGAGTAGGGATCTGCAAAGTTCTTCTGTAAAGGTCTAGACAGATAGTAAACATTTTATGCTAGGTAGGTATACTATTCTAGATAGTAAATATTTTAAGACATACAGCCTTAACCACAGCCTATTTTGTAGAACACTTAAAAATGTAAAACTATGCCTTGCTCATGCAGGCTATACAGAAATGTGGTGACCCAGGTTTAGCCCATAGCCTGCCATTTGTCAGCTTGTTCTAGAAGAGTAATCCCCATATTATTATTGCTAGAATCTTGGCCCCTTTGGCTTCTAAGACTACTTGAGATTAAAATGAAAGGTATATATTAATGGAAAAGAAAAAATAATGGCCGTGGATCTCTTTGAGAAAACTTTCATGATATCACCTTTCTTGAAACTAAAAGCATAACTTTCTATATCTTTTTTATAATGTTTAAATTCAGGTATGAAGCCTATTCATGCTGCAGACAAACAGCTGCTTATAGTGGCAAATGCCCACATGCATTGGGATCCAGAGTATTCTGATGTGAAACTTATCCAGACCATGATGTTTGTCTCAGAGGTTAAAAACATTCTGGAGAAAGCCTCAAGTAGGCCTGGCAGCCCAACTGCAGATCCTAATTCCATCCCGCTGGTGCTATGTGCAGATCTTAACTCATTGCCAGATTCAGGTATTTATAACATTTCCTCCTTGCTTTTGATTTTGCTTTTAGTCTCAGATGAAAGGCCAGCTAGTTCCACTCTATTGAATGGAGAATTTCTCTTTTAAATTAGGGAATGTATCAATGAGAATTCCAGGAATGGGACATTGGGTAAATGAGGAAAGTTTAATAAAGAAACTATTTTCAAAGGTGTGGTCAGGCTTAAGGTAAACAAAACAATGCTGCAGTATAGTGCCACTAGGGGAGTTGGGCTGCTTTACCACAGAATTTAAAAAATCGTGGGAACTGTCTTCAGAACTTGGAAAAAGTAGTTATAGTTATAGGTGATACCCAGTAAAGCAATGGTGGCTTTGAATTGATTGAAAAGATTGGTGCTGGCCAAACTAACAAGAACAAAATCAGGGGGTAATATACCCCTTCCTCACTCTGTTCCTGTCTTTTGATCTCCTATCAGTTCTGCTCACTGACCAAATCCAACTAGAAGTTGGGGGGAGGGAGGCTCTGTAGTTACTGCAATAAAGATCAGCCTCCTGAGGTACAGAACACAGAAGAAAAGGGGAAGCCAGAAGTTATTCATCACAGGTAGTTATCTAGTTTAATAACTTTGACAAATTTTCAGTGAATTCATTAAATGGTATTTGAATACCCTTATTAGGTATAGAAGAATGACCAAAATTCTCCTAGGAGTTCATCTTACTTTTGACCTCCACTAAACTACTTTATGTCCAAACTTCTGTTGTTTTAGATCTTTTGTTATATTTAGGTTTTTGTTATTTAGATCTTTGTTATTTAGATCTGTTAACTCAGATCTCCATTTTAGATTCTAAATTTCAAATCTAAAATATGAAAGTATTGCTCTTTTGCTTTTATCAAAACACATTCTAAATTTTTTATATTATCATTATTTTTATTCAGTGTTAGGAATCAAACCCAGGGCCTTGTGCATTCAAGGCAAGCACTCTTGTCATTGAACTGCAGCTCAGGCCTCCATTAGGCTGTTTAAAATAATCACTCAGCATTAGTTATAAAATAAGCCAAATGCCTATACATGGAATACTCATAAAAGTTACCAAACTAAAAACATCTTTCTTTCCTTAACAAATACTGTAATCCTTGTTTGCAAATTTGTTTTCTAACCCCTAGACCAGCTGGCACCTTGACCACATCCTCCATTGTAATCCTTTTTTTTAAAATTGAATACTCTATAACTGCAAGTTTTTCTTCTATTTCATTTGAGTTCTTTAAGCCAATTAGCTGTCACTTGTTAGCACAGCACAGTGAGCTGACACTAAAACTGTACTTAAAGGGTTGGATCCTGTTTCTGCTTCTTACCAGCAATGCAGTCTTTGAACAATTTCTTCATTTTTAATAAGAGGATAATCATTTTATCCATGGGTATTAGTCAGGTTTTTGCATTGCTTTTACCCTAGATACCCTAGATAAGCAAATTAAGGGAGGAAGGATTTACTTTGGTTCATAGTTTCAGAAGTTTCCATGAGCAGAACAGTTCATACATGCCAGGAAGCAGAGCAAAGAGATGGCAATCCGGAAGGTCAGAGCAAATATAGTGCCCAAGGCATGACCCACTTCCTCCAGGTAGGACCACATCCTACCTTTCACCACCTCCTAGTAATGTCATCATATAAATCCATCAAGGGATGAATCCATTTATTAGGTCAGAGACCGCATGATCTAATCATCTCTGGAAATGCCATCACAGACACCTGCAGGTGTGCTTTTCTAATTTTCTAGCCATTTCATTCTAACCAAGTTACAATCAGAATTAATCATCACACCATCATAACCTCATTGAGTTGTTTGTGAGGTATAAATGTATAAAGCACTTAGTGCCTTGCTTATTGTAAATGATAGTTCCTTTTGAGATACTCACATTACTGATACTGTGTTCATTACATCTTGTTACCATTCCAGATCACAAACAGAAAGAGATGACTTTAATATTAGTGTTCACATATCATCATAAGAAAGCTTGTTATAATTTTTCATGTTTCCCAGTTTAGTGGAAACTTATGAACTCAGGGCCTCTACCACTTGAGTCACTCCACCGGCAAAACTACACTTTTTGTTTTTTTTAATGTTGCTGTTCCCTTCAACTTTCTAGACACTTCTAATATTTTTGGCTAAATGGTATACCTTTGGCATATAATGTTCTCTGTAGTGTCAAACTTTGAAAACTCTTGTTAGTTCAAAATGAAGACATACTGTCTGACATTTGATATTGAAATGTTAAAGATCCAAAATCTCTTTTTGTTGTAAATGATTTTTTATTTTGTATGCTATATTTACATAGTCCCAAAGTTGTTGACTGATCATATAGAATGGTAAATACTAAAGAGGAAGTGGTTTAGAATAATACTCCAAAAAGGCTTAAGGTCAAGGCCTTCCTGGTGAATGCAACCTCTTAAGTCCTAAAGTCATCCAAGCCTAAAGAATCACCAAGAAACTGAAGATATTCTTAGGTGATCCTGATACTTTGTTCTGAAATAGGCAAATAACATTCAATTTGGTTGAATCATATGATATTGCAGATTTTTTAAACAACAAAAAAGCAATTTCATGAGACTCAACCTAATAAAACCACTCTGAATCTGGTGCATCTGTGTCACAGGAGGAGTGTTAGCTGTCAAACCTACCATTTAACCTAGATTAAATATTAAATGTGAGTGTTCCTTTCTTTATTCTACTAGGTGTTGTGGAATATTTAAGCAATGGAGGAGTAGCTGACAACCATAAAGACTTCAAGGAACTAAGGTACAATGAGTGTCTTATGAACTTCAGCTGCAATGGAAAGAATGGAAGCTCAGAAGGGAGAATCACACATGGCTTCCAACTTAAGAGCGCCTATGAAAATAACTTGATGCCTTATACCAATTACACCTTTGATTTCAAAGTGAGTAACAGTTTCTGGGCTGGCACAGAAATTATTTCAAATGTAAGCATGTGACAAAGAAGAGTATAAATTCTTTACTCATGATTAATTATATAATCTTTAAGAATTACATTGTAAGAACGTTTGTAAATGTCACAGTGTACCCCCACCCAGCACAACAATAAAAAAAAATGAGATTCTCAAAATATCTAGTCTAACCATATACCTAAACATTAGAATTTTGTTATATTTTGTGATTTTTATTGGTTTCTTGAGAATTGTTTTTAAGCCTTCATTTGTTCAAGTTTCAAATAACACAGATAAAAACAAATACTTCTAAAATGCTTACTCTGTGTCAGGTATTGTTTAAAGCACTTGGGTATGTATCCTAGCCAATCCATTTCATCCTAATTTTTGGCAAGATCCCAAGTAACGAGCACTTACTGTAGATAAACTCACCTTGAATGAATTTTTATTGTGAATTTTTTCTTAGTACCTTTCCATTGATATTTCTGGTTTTCTTTTAGGGAAAAGGTGGTTGTACTTAATATCTATCGTGTATTCATTTAATCGTTCTAATTTTCCCATATTCCAGTTTTAAATTTCTTTCCCATTGCCTTTTTTTTTAATCACTCTGTCTACCTGTAGCTCTTCTATTTTACCTCTATTTGACTTTCATTTCAAGCATTTACACTAATATCTTATTCTATTCTGAAGTAATACAGATGTTAGAAAGCTGGTATAAGACACCTAGAGAAGGAAAAATTATGAAATATAGGCCCTTTTACATCTGCGATAACCTTTTTACAGTTTGAGCGTTTGTTTGTTCCTTTGTAAGAAAGAAGTAAGAGGAGGAAGAAAGGCGATCCAAGTATTGATGCTATCAATCAGCTTTTGTCATCCAGAAATGGGAAGCAGAATTACTTAGAAGTTGAAATTAATTTAGTATTTTTTCTATTAAAGTAGATAATTTTATCCCATTCATTTTGTTCATCACTTGTATGCAGTGATGTGCTGGTACATATTTAACAACTAGCTTTCTGGGAAAAAAGAAGCTCTTGTAGTGTTGCTGACTTTTGTGGTTTAAGTACTTTTCCAGTCTCCCAGCATGACAAGTTTGAGCACAGTGTTGGAAAGGGGTGCTCTGAAAATTAGTACTGTCTGCCTGTAGCATACCATTGTTTTGTGTAAGCTTAAACACCCACCTCTATGCTTAATTGTATGCAGATTACTATGGACTAAATCCTATCCTTGAACTATAGTGATATGTAATACACCTGCAACATAACTCAGAAAACCTGTAATAAAAGTTGCCCTAAATAAGTATTCAGTAATTCTACAACCATTGTTATTTTGGTATGTTAGTAGGTAAAAGAAAATAGACATTATTTCTTGCTTTTTAAAAGGTTACTTTTTCCTTGTCCCTTATGGACAAAATTTGGCACTTTAATTTGACACAAGGTATAGCAGAAAAACAAAATTTGGCACTTTAATCTCAAGCTGTCTTCCTTCATCATCTGAATTGGTCTAAAGTTCTTTGTTGATGTTTCTTCCGAATATCTTACTTGTGTTAATAATTGAGTAAAATATCTTAGTGGATTATTTACATTATCCAAAGAAGTACAGTTAACCAGAAATACCTGGCTCAGGGAGTGTTCTATGCTTGGATATATTGAATGAGATCAGATGGACAGTGTTAGAAATCGGTGGATTGAGAAACATATATGGGAAGATAAATGGGCTGACTGGATGGAATGGGGCAATAAAGATGACTAGAGAATGAACTAACTAGAGAGGATTGAGCATTTAAACCAATTAACAGCAAACTTTTCAGGTTTATACACAGTATTTTATATAATAATTTGAAGGCAGTCCGTAAAAAAGGATAGGTAACATCAGCTATAAAGTAACAATGTGATCAGCATCAAATACAGATCTCAACACAGTATCCTGACATTTTATCAGTGGGATACTGTTAGTTTTGTTTACTTGGGTTAGCATTTGTTTACTTTCTTGGTCATTGGATAAGTGATTTTTACAATTCAGAGTTATTTAATCTAGCACTGGTTTGGAGTGAATTGAAAGATAAACAGAATTACTACTTTCTCAACATTACTTGCAGACAGGTGAATTTAATAAGCAGCTTAATTCATTTTTTAAATTATATTGTTGCACTAGGGGTACATTTTGATTTTTACAAAAGTGCTTACAATATATCTTAGTTAAACTTACCTCCTCTGTCATTCTCCTTTATCCTCACTCTCCCATTCTTAGAGTAGTTTCAGCAGGTCTCGTTTTTCCATCTTCATGCATGAGTACGTGGAGTAGATAATATTTCCACTACACTCATCTTTCTACCCCTTTCCTTTTACCCTCCCTCTTCCACTGGTGTACCAGTCCCTAGACAGGACCTGTTTTACCTTCCTCTGTTTTTCAAGAAGATACAGTTTTGTTTGTTTAAGATAGCTATACAAGGAATTTCATTACGACATTTCCATGTATAGATGTATTATATCCCCAATTGATTCATCTCTTCCGTTTTTCTCTTTTCTACCTTTGTGCCCTTTCTTAAGGTGATTTCAACAGGTTTAAAAATTCTATGTTCATTCTTGTTTAGAAAGCACATCATCTATATTCACCTTCTTTACTTCCTTTTTGACTCTCTCCCTTTCTGTTAGTGCCCTGCCCTTCGCATGACCTGTTTTTCATTCCTGTCCTTCATGTTTTTGGTGTCTGTTGTTCAGTGGGATTTTTGCCTTGGTATTATATGTGTACATGCATTGCATTTAAGTCAATGTAACCCCTCTTCACTACACCTCCTTGCCCTTTCCCCCATCCTGTGTTGTTTGTTTTCAGCATAAACAGCTTAATTCAAATCTGCTTCTGCCCCTCACCCTCTTCCACCTTTAGTTTAAAGGTTTAAATCATTTCATGAAGAAAGGAAGGACATCTTTCCTACTATGTCAAGTAAAGTTTTTCTCCTGTGCAATCTATATTACAAAGTTTGGCATAATTCTAGCTCATAAACTATTTTCACTTTTTCCTCGAGTTCTATAGACTTATACAGTGCAGTCTTAACTAACATACAGACATACAGACTATAATGTGGGAAAATACAGTCTTTTAAGAAAGAAACTTTGAACAAAAAGTTGGCTAAGAATCATTAACCTATGACATGCTTTGTGAATATGATCAAAGCTAAGAATCCTCCCCACATAGGCATATGTACAAATAGTTGGGTAAATTCAAAGACATTGCCTTGTCAAGAATTTTGATAAGAACTTTTATGCTGGATGTTTCTAATCAAGAAAAGAAGTACCAGTGATGCCTCCAATTAAATACATCTTTCTGGAGTGTTTAACATCTATCTTGGGACCCACATTTGTAAAGATTTCTATTACTAGCAGCTGATTGCATGATGGCGCTCAAAGTGATATAGGAGGCTTTATTCAATATCCACAATTGAGATTATTTCATTTATTTATTTATTTTTTCCATTTCTTATTTTGGCAGTACTAGAGATTGAACCTGGGGCCTCAAGCATGTTAGGCGAATATTTTACCGCTCAAGCCATGCCCCCAGCCTTTTTTGTTTTGGTTTATTTTTCAGATAGAGTCTTATGCTTTTTACCTAGTGCAGGCCTCAGACCACAATCCTCCTGCCTCAGAACAGAATCCTCCTACCTCTGCCTCCCGTGTAGCTGAGATAAGACAACTTGTTGTTGAGGTAGAGTCTTGCTGCCTTTGTGCTTGAGCTGGCCTCAAACTCAAGATCCTCATACCTTTGCCTCTCATGTGGCTTTGATTATAGGCTTGAACCACCATGCCTGGCTTTGTTTACTTTTTTGAGAGTATTTCTTTTGTGTTTGGGTGATATAAAAGGAACTCTCAAAGGGGAGGTCAAACCATCTCACCTTTGTAAATTCTTTTCCTTAAATACCCTTGAAAAACTAGACATTAAACAAAATAAAGGAATAATACCTTTCAGTCATATAATTTCTTAACTATTTGAACTTGGAGTATTAGTGACAGAAGTCCTTCCCTGGACTCAAGTAAGTTCCTTGATTTTGGTACTTTGGCCTTGGCCATATGAAAATTGGCAAACTGAAATATGCTTTCCAAAATTTCAGAACATAAAAGAATTTTTATTAATTTTTTTCTTAGTAGCCCATTTCATCATGATTCCAATTAAAGTACGGATAAATTCATTTTGCATAGTATTTGTAAGTAGGTACTTCCAGCCACATGTGATTATGCTCATCTGTTATTCTAGCACTTAGGAGGCAAAGGATTGTGAGTTTGAGGCCAGCATGGGCTACATAGTAAAACCCTGTCTTAATTTAAAAAAAAAAGAAAGTACTTCCACGTGTAGAAATAGTTCTCGCTCCTTGGATTTATGTTCTCTTGACTTAGACAAGAACTACATAGGAAGATACTTGACTTTTCTATCTTGTATATATACATAGCCTGGGACAATCAAGGAGCACTGGTTTTGAGATTTACTGATCAGACAGATCATCTAGCTCTGAGAGATACAACTGATCTGTTTGGGTCCCTACTTAGTGTCCTTAATTAAGTGACAAGGAAATCCAGAATTTACAGTATAACAGAATTTGTGAAAATGAGTATTTTAAACTAAAGAACAAGTTAGGACAGTTAAATCATGTGTAGTAGCTTACATACATAAAGGAAATGTGGAAAAACAGCTAGGATAAGCAAATCTGAAGACATGCTTTATGATGGCTTTGTTCAAGTATGTTTGAATATCTTGTACGAATAATTAAAAATCCTGGTTCTCATTAAAAATTTTGAGTCATATCTGTTCTTTAACTATATGTTTATATAAATATCCTTCTACTTATTGTAACTGATAGGATGATTTCCAAAGTATTTATACCCATATGTTAGATTTAACTAAACCAAGCAGGCCTATCCTAAAGATGCCTAGACATAATTTGATGTTCAGCTTCTCAGTTTATGACTTATGCACAAATGCAAGGTGTCAGTGGGATGCCATGTTTTCCCTACTGAGCTACCTTTATTTCATACAATACCCATTGAAGATTTGAGCTTATTTAACCTATAGTCAATCTAACAGGTTCCAGAAGTACAGGTAACTTACTTGGCTTTTTACAAATTATGGAGTGTTGTTTATATAGCTTTTTTTTCTAAGTACATATTTTTCTCTTTTTTCCCCCCAATCTCCAGGGTGTGATTGACTACATTTTCTATTCCAAGACTCATATGAACGTGCTTGGTGTCCTGGGGCCTTTAGATCCTCAATGGCTGGTTGAGAACAACATCACTGGGTGTCCACACCCTCACATCCCTTCAGACCACTTCTCACTGTTAACACAACTTGAACTCCACCCTGCACTCCTGCCTCTTGTCAATGGTGTTCACTTACCTAATCGGAGGTAGTGGAGTACTGCCCTGCAAAGGCAGGGATCTGTTGCTATGGACCTGTACAGTTGTAAATCAAAGTATGTAGGAGTGAAGTATGGCTGTGTTTAAGCTGCTTCTTCAGGTTCCTTTCATTATGTGTTTGCCATAAGACTTTGTACGTTTTTGTGCATATTGATATCATTTGGCACTAGGGCTGGAACCAAAGTATTACTGTCTACCCAAAATTTTAATTTAACATGTTTTTAAATTGGACTTTCTTCATATTATATTAGGAGCCAGCATTCATAATTGGTAAATCACTAGTTTGAGCCACAACAACAGTGTATTTGTTTTTAGGAAACAAATATATTCTTCTGAATGGTTTCAAATTGAGCCAGTCAGTTTTGTAAAAAGCAATTTTTTAAAAACTATAAATATAAGGTTTTAAATTGAATGACGGCATGCTTGCAGAGAAAACTTTCTTGAATTTGTTTTCCTTTATAAAAAACTGATTTTGGCCCCCCCCCCAATTTATTTGCACATTAACAAAGCACTTAAATTTGCTTGATCTGTACATAGATAAGATATAGCCACTGGCCATAATAAAATTTGAGAAATTAAAATGATTGCACAATAGGCTTTCAAGACCAAGTATTTAATAGCACATGATAGTTTGTTGGCGAATGTTATTTTGTTTGAGGAATCATTCTCTCCCCCTCACACCATCCCATTAGTTATAATCTTTTTCAAAGTGTTGTAAGCCTGACTCTCCAGTTTATTTGTAGGGAAATAGCAGATGTAAACTGCCATACATCTTGAAAATAGGATTTGGTATGTGTAGGATGCCCACAGAATTAATGGCTGGTATGTCTCATTATTCCTGTCTAGCCTTCTTTTCTGACTGGTTGTACCAGAAAAAGGATCTGCTCTGTTTCGTTTTTACCACTATAGTCAAAGTTTAAAAAAAAAATGTTGAATGAAAAGGCCCTGATTAAAGTTTCAGAAAGGGAAAGCCATACAAGTATTTTATGTGTCTGTAGGTTGTCTTTTGGTTTTGTTTTTTTCAGGTAACAATGGAAAGGAGGAGAGAGGACAGGTTTGATGTACCAGTTTAAAACCTTTATCATTTGTCCTGACTCTAGCTGCCAAATGGCCATCGTATGCTTTTAATCTTTGTTTCCATTGTCTGTTAGGGTTGAATTAAGAAGCTACTGGTTTATTCCCAACTGTTGATGCCTTTAGATATGTTGGAATCCTGGATTTTTTTTTTTTTTTTGGAATTTTTTGCCCAGGAGGAGCCATTTGAAAATCTGTGATTCAAGAGGCAGTGAGCGTACCATTTTGTGGGGGGGGGAAATTCGTTGGCTACTTGATGTTAATTATGGCACAGTAACAGGAAAAGGTTGTGTCTGTGTTTTTAAGTTTTTCTTTATTCTGCTTTTTTGCTGCTATAAGAGTTTTCTGAAATTTATATTTTAAACTTTTCATGCACTTTACTGTTTCTAGTCTCAAAATGTGATATTTTTAATAAACAAGAAATTTTCCATATGTGAATGAAATTTTAAAAGAAAATAGCCTATATTTGTGTCTCACTAATATATAAAGTACAAGTCAAATTTAAATTATTTAATTAGTTTTAAATATAACCAATTTGTCTCCTCTTTCAAACCTGACATCTTAGGCTGTTTTATTAGTCTTAAATGATGCATTTCCTTTGGTCATTTTATACTAATTTTTCCATGGTAAATTAATCAGGCTATATAAAATATTTCCCCTGAAGGGTAAGTGTAGTGGGATGAGGGTGGTGGGATGATGTATTATCACATAGGATTGCATCAGAAGGGTTCTGTAAAGCCTAAACTCTCTTTTTAAAGTGCCTAGTGATAGAGGCATTGTTTGTCATCTATTAAAATTGGAATGTCATTGTAGTTCAGTGAAGTTTGATGTAAATAAAATATTCTTTTAAAAATGTTTAAGTACCAGAATGAACATATAAACAAAAAGAAACAACCCTTAAGATGACAGATTTTCCTCAACATGCAGGTATCCCTTCTTATATACCTCAAGCATCCAACATCTAGCCATGCAAATTGATTACCTGAAGCATAGTACTGGAAAGTAGAATAGCATGAAAAACTTAATTTTGTGGACATTACCTTTTTTTGTAATCAGCTACTGTATGTTTTATTTTAGATCTTTTGTTTTGGGTGGGTTTTCTGCTCTGGAGGTATATGCACTAACAAAACATTTTCCTCCTTTCATATACGCATGTTAATTAGCAATGTGAGCAATATTTCATACCATACTTCACTCCCGATATTTTTTGAGATGTTTGTATAAAATGGAATTTAAAGTTCACTTATGATTGTATATGAACCACAGAGGAGCCCATTTATTAATAAAAAACTTTTTAATAGTTAAATGTAGAGGGAAAAAAATAAAAAAAAATTGGGAAACATTGTAAACAGCTTAAGTTTATTTTGTGTATGATTGAGGCACTCTGTTGCAGAAGGATGTGTAATTGGGTTCTCTCTGCTTCCCAATGCACTCCTTCAAACTATTCATCATCCTGTGTATTTTAAATGTGGTTTTAGTAAATGTTGGTAGTAGCTCTGTTGAAGTAGGTAATTGTGTTATGTTTTGGGTGGCACACACACTTGGGGCATGGTAACCCAAATTCATGTGCACGGTTTCTCTTTATTTAGCCCACTGCCCAAATTTCACACACCCTTCACCCTTCACCCTTTGTTCCCTTTGTAAAAGGAGTGGTACCTGCTTTGAGCTGCCAATTCAGATGATCAGAAATGCTGCTCTCCTCAGCATTGTCTTGTTAAAATGCATGCCATTTGGAACTTTGGCATTAAGAAGCCAAAAAGGAAGAGGTGAATGACATAATGTTCAATGAAAGTAAAATATATATATATGCTCATATACTTTCTAGTTCTCAGAATAAGTTAATAAGCTTTATGCCATTGCACTGTTGCATATTTTATCTGAAGATAAAAGAAAATTTGGGCATTTTTAGATTGTGATGTGGTTTATTTTAAACTGTTCTATATGATTCTGATATTTATCTAAGAACTGGAGTGTTCTTTAAATTTATTAAAACAGTGTTGTTTGAGGAAGGGAAAACTGCACTGTTTGCCATTATAACAAGTGCATGTCAAGTCACCCACTCTCAGGCATCAGTATCGCCTCATAGCTTTACATGTTTGATGGGGAATATTGCAGCATCCTCAGGACTGACATTTGGAAAAGGCTCAAATCCACTTACTGCTCCTTGCTTGTTGACTTTGTTTTAAAATATTGTGCCTGGTGTCAACTTTTAAGCAACAGCACTGCCTAAAAGCAAGCAGAGAACAGAATCCCAGCACCATCCTATAGGCAACTTTTTAGAATTCAGATATAGTAAATCTGTTCAAGATTTATGATGTTTTATGTAAAAAAAAATTTTGTACAACATAGCTGAATATTTTTTGTTTCATTTCTTTGATGTAAGGCATGTGAACATTCATTTGAATATCACATGTTAAAGTCAGGTATGGCACAATGGGTTCTGAGACCAGCTTTTTCCCCTCCCATTTGCCTTGTTCCAAGCCTTTTCTTTTCAAATTACTTCTCTGATATTCATAGGCAGATATTTAATTTTACTAATAAGCATCCTGTGTGAATGTATTTTTAAAAAACCACTTGTGTTTTAGTGTTGTAGTTTGCAGAAATATAAAGCTCCATTTCTTATTTGCCCCCCTTTTATTTTCTGTGTCTTAAAGTTTTATATTAAATTACAGAGACGCAAAGGAGAAAGTTGAAAGATAACCAAGACGCATATCACTTGATTTTATTGTAGATTATGTTAGAATTGAGGATGTGGCACATAAAACTGGAAAATGGACAAATATATTGTGTTCCATTTAAAAATTGTATCTTTTGAGTATATGGTTAAGTGAGTGAAATTTTAAGTCTATTGCATTTCCAGGAATTTCTAAAAAATCATTAATGTCATCTATACTCTCAATAGAAAATAGCAAAGAGTATAGAAAGCACAAGAAAAAATAGGTTAAAATACATACATTCTTTGAAGGAATTAGAGCCTGTGGTTTGTCATTCCTAATATAAGACTAGATTTTCTAGAGTTAAAAATTGACTGTGTCCCAATAATTATTGATTTGACTCTTAAGCTTTTATATTTTGAGTTTGAGATATTTTAATAGCTTGGTAACATATGATGACTGTAGCTTCAGTCACAGAAAACATCAGTTTTTACTACAGTAATGGTTTTATAGCAAGCAAAGGCTTTACAGCACGTTTTCAAAATAACATTCATACATACTTAAGTTTTGACAGAAATGTGAATTCTGACATTTGTAAGATTTTTCTCTTCCCTCTTTCCTCTTCCCCCCTTTTTAAGAAAAAAGTCACCTTCTAATACATTGAAGATTTTGTTTACCCCTTTCCCCTTTGAATTGTATCATGTTTGTAGAACTTTGTGAATTAGAATTAGACAAACTGGAGAGGTTAGAATTATTTTTCTAAGCCAGGAATCAACTAAAGTTTTGAATTTGTAGACAGATGGGAACTTTTATGCTTATGGTTGCTCTAAGTGATTTTAATTTTGTAATAGCATCGTGATCATCAAATTCAAATATACGCTTTTAAGAGTTGTAATCTGTTTAAGAACAGGGTCCCCAGAGCATGATATTGTCACCTAAAAACTTAAGGGTTAAAAAAAAGAAAAGTAAAGAAAACCTTTACCTTACCTGTATACTGTAGGATCTTCTGAACAACTACAGAAAGAAAGGGAGATGGGATACAATCCCCTCCCCACTGAAGGTGATAAAATAAGAGCATGCATATTTCTTGTTTTAACCAAATGCTTTATGTAAACTTCTCTGTGAAAGTCCTGTAGGAAAAATAGAGAGATGCCAGGAAAAGCAGGCTTTATTAACTTAGTAATTTCTTTTCATACAAATTTGGTTAGACTTGAGTTATTCTTGGAACCAAAGGAAAATAAGCATGCTCAGGTTTTCATTCAACAAACCTGACATGGAAGTAATGAGTATTTTTTAAGTAAATAGCTTTTAGTTTCAGTGCATATGAATTAAGGATATGTTTATTAAATGTTAATTTTTTTATGACATATCCTACAAACTGAGTAGTATTGAACTGAAATTAGAAGTATGTCATTGGAAATAAATCACATTATGATAAGGGTATGCAAATGCCAAGTGATAAGACTTTAGTGTGGTATATTTAGCTTTCAGAAGGCCTAATTTGGCATCAGTTACTAGTTGTTTTTATCATAATAATCTCCCCGAATTTACGTAGTTTCTCTGTCACTTCTAACTCTAAAGCATAAGAATCATGGTAGCACTCTCAAAAGTGGTCCTTTCAGGTTTGTGCTAATTTCAAATCACTGATGTATTTTCTTAGCCATCAATTGTTCTGTGTGACCCATTTGTTAATTTGCCTGTAGTTACCTGAGCTCACAAAATTGGTTCAGCATTAATGTGTCAAAACAATGGCTTTGCTTCTTACTGAACAGATTTAGTATCCTGCTATGTGTTTCAGTCTTGATGCAGTAAGTGATGCAGTATCTGGGTTTATATTATTCAGAAACTGTACTGTGCTTTCTCTGTGCTTAACTCTAAAAATATATTCCCCTACCTGTGAAATTCCTGAGCGGTGCTCTGCCAACTTTTGGGGGGAAGGATATGGATGGCTGTGTTACTGCACACTGGATCTGGAATTGTTCAGTGTTGTGAGTGGCAAATTTCTTAAAACACCAGCAGCACTGGGAAGTGCACTATGGGCATTCGTACAGTTGTCCAAATGAAAACAATTCTTTTATCTAGGAGAAGCTGAGTTTTAGAGTTCAGTAAGAGTACTTGGGAGTATTTCAAGGAAGATGAATGTTTCAACTTTGTTGTCTCTCAAGTGGAGTAGCATAGAGGTTTTCTTTCTTTCTTTCTTTTTTTTAAGAGAAAGAATGTGTATGTACCTCTTTTCTTTGAAAGGGCAAGCTGTTTGGTCAAATTCACCATGGATTAATTTATATCATCTGTTGTGATTTCTTCTAAGCATATAAGTGCCAACTATTTGTCCATGGGACTATCTACTCTTCCACTCAATTTACCATTTGAGTAGGGAAAGTTTCATTTATTTTCATTACCTGGCATTAGGTTGAATAATTCATTGCATACATTTGAGTCATTCTGTGGCCTATAAGTGTTTTGTAACTAATTAAAATTGTCTAAAAGCAAAGCACATAAATCTGAGCAAGGTGATTTGATAATACTTTACCCTGGCTACTTGGTAATTTCTAGTAATAGTATTCCAAAACAAATTCTGTTTAGGTTCTATATTTACTTTGATTTTAGCACTAAATCAGTTTATTAATTGTGTTCCAATTAGTTTAAAATCTAAGATTTTTTAAATTAGATATAATGAAGTGCCATGTAATTGTAGCTTGCTATTGTTGAATGTTTTAATAAACTGGCTCTGTGATGTTCTAAACATTTACCACTCTGTCATCCCTGGAGAAAGTGTTTCTACTCTTACCAAACACATTCTCTGACAAAATCACCAGCTGCTTTATTTTTCTATTTATTAAACAGTAGATAAAGTCTGAATCTTGACCAGACTGCTCAGCTGAGATGTTTTTCACAATAGACACTGTACAAAATGTGCGTGCAGAAGGACACAGTTGGGTGGTAGTATTTTTTCATGAATGTGAACATTGACTAAACAAAGCAGTCCTGCCTTTAAAATCTCATGGCAGCTCAGGAGGGAGGTGCTTAAGAACCTTAACTACTATGTCAGATGACAAAATACTTTTTTCCATTTTGGAGATTGGGTACTGCTCACACATGATGTATAGGGCTAAATATATGCTTGTTTCCTTGCACCTATGTACTTCCCCTTCTCTCCCTCCCTTTCCTTCCCCTGTAGGCAATAAATGGCCATTTTGCAACTGCATATTTTTGTCTTGGTTTTTGATTATTTTTGAGTGCAAGTTTCTGCTTTTAGGTTAGTACTTTTACAAACTAAAGTTATAACCCGTAAACTAAAATTATATAAGAAAAATGATTACAAATTCATAGTACTTTTTTCTGGTGAAAATTACATGACTTAAGTACTTTGTTTAGAATAGATTTTGAAGTTATGTGACTTGTTTTACCTGGAGAAATCCAGACAAAGGGACCTGTGTCACTTCTGAGTAGAATTTACAGAATCAGATATGTAATTTGCCATTTTCTATAGAATCTGTTCTTTCCTTGGTGATCATGGAAGCATATATTGAGATGGAACCTCTCATTCTGGATCCTTAAGTGACTTTGGTGGACAGAAGGCCTCTGCTGACCTTTGGACACATAATATGAATAAGAAAACTAGAGAATCTTAGTGTCTTTAATATAATAAAGGTTTGTTATAGGACATAAATTTAACATGTCCTGAGTCATAGATAACCATCACACACATCAGATGAGTTAACTACAGTGACCAAACAGTGGATCTGCCAAGACCTAGAGTAAATTCATTGAACAAACATTCAGGTAACTTCTATGAACCAGATCCTCTAGGTGATATAAAGATGAAAGACAGGCTTCCTGTCCTCCAAAAAATCACATTCCTAACACTCTTCTATTTAAGAGACAAGAAGATAAGTGCTTTAGAATAAAGATAATCTGAAATCTTAGGATCTTCAAAAGGTGGAGGGAGTGGACACACTGAAATAAGAAAAGTTTTTCTTGAGACAGAGTCTCAATATGTAACTCACACTGGCTTCGAATTTGTGATTCTTCTGCCTTTGCTTCTTAAGTACTGGGATTACAAATGGGTACCACCACACTCACAATAATTAGAAATCCTGTGAACTGTTTGGGGATGTTCAGATGAAAGATGATTTAAAAATGTATGACTCAGAACATTCTTACAAAGAGTGAAACAAAAAACTGAGCTGATCTGCATAAATGCTTGAGAAGACATGCAGATTATTTTGACCAGATTGGCAACATTGATGGAAATCTCTGCTAAAATCTAGATGCCTACTGACTTGGTCTTTTAATTAAGGATTCAGTCAGCTTGAGGGCCTTGTTTTCACAGCAGCTTTAAGAAGTCTTCAGTAAATAGAATCACTTGCTTAGATTTTGAAGTCTAAGTTTCAAGAAAACTGCCTTCTTAAGATGCTCCTGAGATAGGACATTGAAGACATTCACCATGTGTTCTTGCATTCCACCATGTGACCCTAGGTAAAAGATTGGTAAAGTGGATTTAATAAGCTAAATCTCATGAAACTAGTTCTTTTAAAGAGCAGAGACCAAGACAAGGGCTTGCACAGAGGTAGTTTATTTGGGGAAGTGATCCAAGAAAGAATGGAGGACTAGGAAAAAGGGGAAAGCAAAGCCAAAGGTACATCAGTAAGCAAATCATCTCTGGGCAACAGGGAATAAACCTGCCAAGGACTCTGTGCTGCTTACTGTTGTGCTCATGAGGAATGGGAACGTATTTGTAGACTACCATCTCATGAAGCAAATGTTACTCCATGGGTATGAATTCTTTTCCCATCCATTTTTTGTGCATGTGTTCCCTATAGTGATAATGAAATGGGGTTGGAGGTGCTGGAAGCAAGAAACAGTATGGCTGAGGCAAAGAAGTTACACCTGTGTGTTTCTAGTTGCTGAGGTAATGGTGAGATTAAAGGATGAGAGCTGAGAGGGTGTGGGGCTAAGCATAAGATACCTGATAATATCCTTCTTTCACTGCTGAAATCTTTTGGGGCCCACTCTGAAGTCCATTTCATCATCTTGTAGGCAGTGGCATGCTCTAATCTCATTTTAAAGATAGCCAGTGCAGTCTACTGCTACAACTGGTTTTGAGTCTGATGTCATTTTTCCTCTTCAATCAGACATCCTAGAATTTACTCAGCTTTGTACCAGCATCAGTGGCTTTAGATTGCTTCCTTGATGTTGGATGCCAGGCTTTCATCCCAAGATAATGTTCCACTTATTGAGTACAGTTGCATTCATGAGCATGAAAGAACCAACAGATGTCCAGTGAGTCCTCTGGGTTCCAGACATTCTCCTTTCTACCTTCCATTGGGAGTAGCAATCCTGCCTTTTCATATAAATAGGATAAGTTTTTTACTGTATACCAGTATTAAAAGTCCAAATGACCCCTTCTTGGGGGCAGCCTGTATCCAGTGTATATGGTTATGAAGGTCAATCTTAGCCCACTCTAGAAACTCTGGGCCACCCTACTGAGTTCCTGTGGTGCCTGTTGCTAGACACTGCTTTTCTCCCTCAAATCTATTGTCCAGTTCTACTTCCTGTCTGTAGGGTTTGATTATAAGAGCATTCACAGGATACAACCTGCAACACTGAGCTTTAAAGAGCCATGCCAACAATGGTTCCTACTTCCAGACTCCTTGCTAAACCTTGTAAGTCATCAGAGAGTGCCATCACATCAATTAATGCAGGCTTATTTAGGTCTCCCCAGTCCACACTTGGTAGATCTACCTCTACATGTTCCTCAACTTTCTAGTTCTGTTATCCCAGGTCTTAGAATTTTTCGGGTGAATCAGCCATTTTCTTCTAAGAGAGGCACTGTATTCCTTTGCTCGGGCTGTGCTGTGAGGCAGTTATAGTTGGTCTCCAGGCAGTGAGAAGAAATGGGGTGGATCTAAAGGATGGCAAGCATTTTGTGAGGTGTCTGCTATAAGTGAGAACTGTAGGTTATCCCAGCAATGGTTTCTATAGCAATGGAGAAGGCATTGAGGGCTATGGATATTTGGAGATTCAAGCTTCTCAACTTTCATAACCCTCCCAGAATTTAGGGTTCATAGACAACCCTGAAGACCATACCTGTATTTTCTGTAGCTCTAACATGAATACTGAGCCTGTTCTTTAATGTTGTTTGCCCTGAGATAATAGTCTTTAAACACTGTATTAGATGCATTGTGACTTTCACAGTATGCCTTGAGTTATGGTTGGTGAATCTGAGCCTGTCATTTTATTTTTTCAAAGTGTCTGAAGCCAGTTTTGAAAATCACATGTCCCCATAATCCTTATATTTACCATTCCCCTGTACCGTTTGAATGCTACTGCTTCCCAAACAAGTCAGTGTTTCCGTTTTGCTTCCACTTCCAATCCTGGTATGAAAGCATACCAGGGGTTATCAGTCAGCACTGGGATGACTAGAGAATGATTCAGGTCAGGCTGCCATCTTGAGCCTTTACTTTCTTGGCCTATTTCTGGTATTGAATTGGGCTAATTTTCCACAAAAGACAGAACCTGAGAGAACTTCCCTTCTGAATGTATTTTGGGTTGTTAGCTTAAGAAACAAGAGTGGGGACTGGGAAGAGTCAAATAGCTTAGGAAGAAAAGCCAATTCATTGGTGAGTTATTGAACTAATCACCTAGGCAACTGAGGCTTGATCCTACCAGGAACCTTTTGAGACGTCATGTCCAGGGTAGAGGAGAATAGCCCTTGTATCTCATTGGTCAAAGGTCACTTACCTGGGTGTTAACTCTCAAAAATTTGGTTTAACTTTTCAAATTTGACAAAGAGGGATTGTGAATTTCTGTTGAAGCAAATTAAGGAAATATACTTAATTACAACAGGAAATGATAAGTTTCTTATTGAAATAAAGTTAGGCATAGCCCTGTGTTTTCCAAGCATATTATATATACACCTCTATCCCTCATTTATAGATCATAGAAAATATAAACAAAATTTACTGTTAAGGTACTTAGTATGTGTCAGGCACTGTATGCTTCCTATACATCAACTTGTTTAATCTCAACAAGTCAGTAAAATATCTACTGTAATTCTCTTAATTTTCCACATGAAAGTGGCCCAGAAAAGTTGGCAATTCAATAGCTGTGTGTTCTTAGACACAAATTGATGCAGGAAAGGATCGTGAAGACTGTTCAGGCTATAATGCAAGAGACCATTCCCTTTGGGCCCTGGAACCTTGCACACCTATGGCGTTCAGGATTGGCTGCTATTATACAATGCTTTAATACAGTGGGTGCTGTTATATTTGGCACTGGACGATACACAAATTAAGTGACCGAATAGCCCAAAGTGATACTGTTGTGTGGTGTCTTAATTTGCCTCTTCACTCATTCTCTTACCTGCTGGGAATGTAGGAAGCTGAGGTCTCTTTGCTAATAACTTGCTCGGAGAAGGAAGAGCTGTCTTGCTCAAAATCTGAAGTGTGTTTGGAGGACCTGCAGCCAATAAGTGGTTATGGTGGGGTTAAGACTTAGGTTCCTTACATCAATGAGTAATTCTAAAGGGACTTGCCAGTTCCACAACTCCCTGCAGAAATAGATAAGGCCTTTCTTGTGACTGCATTGATTCCTTCACATATTTAATACTGAGCACTGTAATGAAAACTTCCTAAATGCCAATCTCCATCTCAAAATGTTTTCTGAGGCATCCATCCTATGGCAAGGAGGAAGAGTTTTCATATGGCAGGTAATGATACTAGTGCTTCTGGGTTATGTAAAGTCTTGCTAGAAAATTATAATGCTTGGCATATAATATACTGCGTGCATGTTTGTGTGTACACACATAGTTCTTAAGCATAGTCGAGCATTTTCTAAGCATATTATATATATTTGTATCCCTCATTTGTAGATCATGGCAAATATATAAATAGAATTTACTGCTAAAGTGCTCATTTTGTGCCAAACACTGTATGCTTCTTATACATTAACTTATTTAATACTCAACAAGTACTCAATAAAATATTTTCTATAATTCTCTCAATTTTCCAGATGAAACTGTGGCCCAGAAAGTTTGGCAATTCAATAACTGTGTGATCTTGGACACAAGTTGATGCAAGAAGGAGAAAAAGGCTGTGAAGCCTATCCAGCTATAGTACAACAGGCCATTTGCATTGGGCTATTCCTAATATGCAAAATATAGCAGGAAAAAACACATAGGCCCTATCTGATGAAAGGTCAATGCAGACCAGTTAATGGGAATTTGTGGTCTCTTCATGTGGATTAGAAGTGTCTTTAAAAAAAGGGGGGAGGGGAGTTGCATTAGCCAGGGTTATTTGGAAAAACAACCCACTCTTTTTCAATCAAGATAAATATAATGAGGGAATCAGTTAAGTGGGTGAGGGAAAAATGAAGTCAAATAGTAAATGGTATGGCAAACAAGTGATTAGTAACATACAAAAGCCATTGTAGCCATTTTAAGGCAACAAACTGAACACTGGAAAGAGATAGGTAAACTCAGTTTCTTGGATCTTGCAACCCTACCAGGAGCTAGAGGCATGGCAGTGGTTTCACATAGGTGGCGGTACAGACAGAGGAACTGTCTATAGGACTGTGATCACAGAGAAGACTCAGAGTCTACTGGAACTGACACCTGAATTAATAAGAGGAAGAAAAATTCCCTAGTTTTCCCTCCCCTCTTCCCTCCAATGGCTAAACCTAACCAGAAGTATTGGTAAAGAAGCCTGGAAAATGTTGCTTCCTTGATTCATTCAGAATGAAGGAGCAAGCAAATGATCAGCACATACTGTTATTGTTGTACTACTGCAGTAAACCCATTACAAATTCCCACACCCAGGATTCTCCAGGTTCCTTTGCTTGTGCTGCACTACCAGATACAGTAATCATTAGCTCATGTGGCTATCGTGTACTTGAGATAATTTTTATATAGGGGAAAGACATCAAGACATTGAAGCGGGCAATGAGTTTTTTAGATAGGGCCCCAAAGGCATAGGCAACAAAAGTAAAAATAGACAAGTGGGATTATATCAAACTAAGAAGCTTCTGCACAGCAATGAAAATAATCAACAGAATTAAGTGACAAACCATAGAATGGTAGAAAATGTTTGCAAACTATCTGACAAAGGATTAATATCCAGAATACATAAGGAACTCAACTGAACACCAAAAACATTTTTAAAATGAACTAAAGAACAAGACAGTTGTCAAAAGAAGACATGGCTAAACAACAGTATATGAATAAATGTGCAGTCTCACAGTAAATCCATTAGGGAAAGTTACTATTACAGAAATACAAATCAAAACTATGAGGGAGCTTGCCTCAGTTAGAATGGCTATCATCAAAAAGGCAATAAATGGGCTGGTGGAGTGGCTCAAGCGGTAAGAGCACCTGCCTAGCAATCATGAGGACCTGAGTTCAAACCCCAGTGCAGCCCAAACAAACAAAACAGGAAATGCTAGTGAGGATGCCAAGAAAGGGGAATATTTATACACCATTGCTGGGAGTGTAAATTAATACAACAATTATAGAAAACAGTATAGAGATTCCTTAAAAAGCCAAAAACCACCAAATGATCCTGCAGTCCCACTACTTGGCTATATATCTAAAGGGAGATGAAATCATTATGCCAAAAAGATACTTGCACTTCCATATTTATTACAGTACTATTCACAAAATCTAAAATATGTGATCAACCTTATTACCCGTCAGTAGATGAATGGGAAAATGTGTTATATTTGCACAAAGGAATGTTCAGCCATAAATATGACCAAAATCCTGTCATTTGCAGCAACATGGATGGAACTGGAGATCATTATGTCAAGTAAAATAAGGCAGAGACAGAAAGATAAATATTACATGTTCTCATTTGTGGAAACCAATAAGTCAATCTTGTAAAAGAATGGAATGGAGTAGTGATTACTGAGACTGGGAGGGGAGACTTATAGACATAAAGAGAAAGGTGTAGCAAAACACCAACAGGAGGAATTCGTTGATTTTTCTATAGCATGGTATGGTAACTATTGGCTAAAATAATCTACAACATATTCTAAAAGGACTAGAAGAGTATGAAATTTCCAACATTAAGTGATTAATGTTTGAAGACACAGAAATGTTTATTTCCCATATTTGATTATTCTACATATGTATCAAATTACCATAATGCACCCCATAAAAATGTACTAATGTATCTCAATAAAAGTGCATTGTGTTAAAATGTGGGTACTAGAAAATCTGAAATTACATATGTGACTTACATTTTTCTACCTGACAATACAGTGTGCCAAGCAAGTTCTACCCTCTGTATTTCAGACCATTTTGACTTTGTTTAACCAAACAGCTGATGAGTACTACACCTGGTGCTCCCTATGTCAATAAATCCATCACAGTCCAATCTTTGAGAAGTCAGTAGTCTTAGAGCACATTCCCCAGATTTCTTCCAATACAAATTGACAAAATTCTGCAACGCCTTTGGTGTGTTTGCTGTCTCTTACTGGAGCAGGTCATGAACCTTTCCACTTGGGCTCTGTGGGATCAAACTTGAGTTAGGAGACTAGAGAAAATAATGAGTGTTTTAAATGGATTCTGGGAGAAGCAACATCCTCTTCTAAAGCAGCCACCACCAGTGAAATCATACAAAGGAGTTTTATGCATGTGAAGGTGAGTTACCTTAGGTGGGGTGTTAAATTGGCAAAAGGAAAGTTGCTTGGGTCAGGAACATTCAAGGAGTTGGGGAGTTCAGAGTCTCGTCACTATTTCTCTGTGGGGAGCATATTAAAGCCTATGAGAACTGGACACAAGCAAGGAGAGATGCAGTTAATGCTTTTACCTGTAGGCCGAGATAGGCACAGCGTCCGGCCACGAAACAGGGAAAGGCAGAACAGCTGTGTCTCCCAAGTTGTGTTCAGAGAATCTGGAACGCAGGTTTCTACAGTTACAATGTCACACCCCTCCCCGTGGCTCCACCCTGTTTGCTACTATAAAAGACCCCTGAAGGAGGAAGAGGGGCTTTTTGCCTTTTGGGGCTTTACTTTGGGCTTTTGGACTTTTTGCTTGGCTTTTTGCTTTTTGCCTTTGAATATTGGGAAGAAACTTTTTACTTTGGGCCTTTTGGTGTGGGAAGCTTTTGGAAGGGAAAAGAATTATTGAAGGGAAAAGAATTGTTGAAGGGAAAATGCTAAAGGGAAAAGGGAAAAATTGCTGAAAGGAAAAGAATTGTTAAAGAGGGGTTGATAGAAAGTCTGCACCAAGAACTTTAATATAGGCTTCAGAAAGCAAAGCTGAAAAGAACTTCATATATAGGTCTTAGGAAGCTAAAGCTAAAAAAAAGCCAAAGAAAACATGGGACAGTGCACAGTGCAAGTCTAAGGACCAAGACCTTAACAGTTATGCATGTGCAGGTTGTAGGCGTGGCTGTTTGCAAGTTTGAGCATGGAGGCTTTGAGAGAGATAAAGAGAGATGGGACAGTACAAGCCTGGAGGCAAAAGACTTAAAGAGCAATTAAGCTAAAGCTAAGCTGAGAGCAAACATGGGACAGTGTGAGTCTAAGGAAAGAGGTTTGAAGCAAGGTTTTAAAGAAGGCTTTAGAGGCAAGGTTTTAAATAACTGCAAGGGGTAAGGCCTTAAAGAATCAAGATAGAGGAAAGAAGCAATTAGGTTTGGGCATCTCCACCCAAATGCCCAACACACCTGACCCCAACTTTCTGTCTGTCTGTCTATCCTGTGTCCTTTCTAAAATCTCCACTTTGCCCCCAGTTAAGCCCGGTTAGGTCCAGTAATAACCAAGGAGTAAAAGAGAAAACCTCGCTCTAGCAAGAGAGGGTGCGCGAGAAACAGCGCCCTCTTCTTTTCCCCTAATGTTACTGTTCAAATTCTCAGTGTAAAACCCCTTTTTAACCAGGGTGTTTACATTAGCATAAAATACCCAATAGGACTATACACTTACATGAAGTTCCAGCTTGGCAACCTCTGTTATCATGCCTTGGGCCTGAATGCCAACCTTGTGGCTACAGAGCTATAGAATGTTGCTATATGGCTTGATAGCATTTTCTTTGGGTGCACTATTTGGTCAGAAGTATTCTCCTTATATAATCATTAATCCTTGTTGAACATGACTGTTCTCAAAATAGTCAAGTATAGCAGTTACTTAACCAAAGGCTTGCCTTCAACTTGTACTAGGTCTTAAGAAGGCACAGCTTATAGTTGAAATAATTTGATACTGTTGCATGCCACAAATTACTGTCCCATTTCTTGTCTGTGAGGACATTTCTGCATTCAAAGAGATGAAACAGAATCTTAAAGGTTCCATCAGTTTCCTGGGACCGTTCCTTGTACTGAGAGCTGCATCAGTAAGGAACCATTCAAAACAAATTACTCTGGATAGAGCAGACAAAAGACATTTAGTGCAGAGGATTGATTATGTAGATAATGGAAGAGCTGAGAAGCCAAATAAGAAGTTTGAGGCAGTTCTGATATTAGGAAAAATAGGAAACTTCTACCCTCATTTGGGTTGCTAGGGTAGAGAGGAAGACATAGTGTTACCAGAACACAGAAATAGCCATTTAGTAGGAGTCAAAGCCTCTCAGCAGCTATTGTGTGAGAACTGGAAAATCATAGGATTGTCCTGTGAGAGCTGATGTTACAGAAGAACCAAGACCACTGCCAGAGAGGTCATCAAAGCAGAACAAGAAAGAAATACTTTGTTCTCTTTTCCCACCCCCATGTAATCCAGCAAGGCTGCGCATTTGCCAAACTCACTCAGAAGTCACTTGCCAAGGGAGTTGAGGAAACATAGACCCTAACATAGGCTGAACTAGGGAAGGATGGGAATAATTCTGAGAACAAACCAGCAAATGACTAGCACAGGAAGTGTATTCAGTTCTTGTAATTACGTATACACTGGATACTGTAGATGCGTTCATACAGAGGTATGGTTTAGGTGTTGCTTCAGAGAAGCTTGCAAATCCACAGCTATGTTGTATATATTTTTATAAAATGTACTTATGTCATTAATCACAATAGCATGAATATTGGATTTTGTGTAATCCTACCATTATTTCTGATAAGCTACCTATTTTTTTGTACATAGAAGAAATCATTATGGATAATATCTTGTAAGAGGCATGAAATTACTTACAATAGCAAGCTTTTAAATAAAACTCTACCTAAGTACTTTCCCTATTATGATACCCAAACTAGTGTTTTTCCCCTACTTTAAGCTTTGAAGTCAGGGATTGGCACTTATAAAGCAGGCGCTCTACCCCTTGAGCCACACCTCCAGTCCAAGCTTGGTTTTCTTTCGTACTGTACAACTCTAGAGTCAAGGTGATTTGTCTACATTTAGTAGATCACAAACAATGTGTGAAAATGAGGTAATAAACATATGGGGAAGAACAAGTGTAACAAATCCTGCTTTGAGATAATTATATCTGCTAAAATCTTAATCTTTCATTTGTAAATATTCTACGAGGTGCATGTGTGTCTGTGTAAAGGGAATCTCCTTTTTAGAGTCTTTAAGCAAAAAACACTCTTGCCAAATTTTTGCTTATGCTTTTAATCATTTGCAAAATAATTTACCAATGAAAAATCAGATAAATTCAGAAAGTTTGAGATTTAGATACTTTGTATTCTATATCAAGCTTTTTAACAAAAAGAAAAAGGACTTTATGCTCTGAATATGTGAATTCTCTGGTCAGTTCAGGAAGTTTGATTCAGGCATTGACCTGAATGTGCTGCTTCTCTTAACCCCGAAGATTGGGTTTCTCCCCAACACTGCCAAGCAGTTGTTTCTCAAGAGTCTTGAATGCTATCCATATGCATTACACAGTAATGCTTTCTTTCCATCAGAACTAAGGGAATACTTTGGTTAATCACCTCAAACATCTGACTCACTTCTTACAAACTATGTGAAATTGAATGGTAGATTCAGTGTGAAGGAGGCAAATGATGAATGTTTCTTCTATTTTCCTGGTGGAGGCCAGCCCCCAGCATTTGATTTAGGGGAAAAGTCGGGGAGTCTTAAAGCCATTAGGAAAAGCATAACAAAAATTAAGGAGGTAAATGGATACTGAATTTTAGATACTTGTTATAACTCATATTTCGGAGGGTGGAGCAGTTTTTTTTCTCATCTTTGCACAGTGTCCTCAATAAATATTTATCAAATGAATTTATTAAAGAAGAATAAGAAATATGACAGCCTTTTAAATATTTGAAATGGGAGAGAAATCAATTATCCTCTGTAATAGTAACCTTTAGTTTTCCTCCTCCTCTAAGGTCATACAGAACAAACAGCAGAGGTCTTAAATTAATGGAATTGCTTAAAAGTTGACCACATGAAGACCTCCTTGCTATTACTTCTGGATACACTATTGGATAAAATGTGATTTCTGTAAATGATCAGGCTCGATGAACACTAATTGGCCTCTAACTTTGCCATTTAGAATGATAGAATCTTTTCATTTTCATTGACATTTATGTTCATTTTAATAAAAATGTTTTCAAAGTATACAAAGAATGAAAATATAGTCGGGGGAATTTGGAGACAGGCCTATCTCCAGGGTTTTGTTATTGGTTAAGGTATGTCTGTATGGTGGAAAACCAGCGCAGCGCAAGTATGAGTTGATAGACACGGACAGGTGGACACAATATGGGAGTAACAAAAGTTTATCAAATATGTATATAAAATATATATGTATATATTATATAAAATACATATGTATATATTTATAAACTGTAACTGGGAGAAATGTAATGGCTAATTTATGTATTTGACATAATCAAACTTAACTCTTAACATAACTAAACCTCTTTCATTCTGTAGAAATTTCATCACCCTCTCATCTTGAAAGAAAATGGATAGCAAATTTGATAGTGAAGGAAAGGGAGGAGTCTCCTCTTGTTTTTTTTGTTGTTGTTTGTTTGTTTCTTTTTTACATTCTTTAAATCTTCTGGACCTGGAAGGAAGCATGCTAGTGGAGAAGTGAGTCCAGAAACCAAAGATGGTCTGTTAACTCCTAAACATCAAATTGATGATGTTGCCCTGATTTCCTCTACCATTCTGCAGAATCTAACTGATAAGCACTCATTTCTTTTGAAAAATATTCATTCTCATGGTTTCAGTGACACTTCAGAAGAGTGGAAAATTATTTGGCAAAATTTTTTCTTCTTTACTTGTCTGTTCCTTTTCTTTCTTTCTCCACTACTCTTTAATTATTCTAAGCATCAGCCCTACTTGCTTCCTTTCCTTTTTACTATTCCACCCATCGTTCCTATGTCTCCACCCTTATCTCTTTGTCTTCAGTTCTCTGTGTCTAATTGATTCTTTGGAAATTCCTGGGCAAACCTAATTACACTGTTCAAAATCAAATAAATTTTTCCATCATTGGCTTTGTTGCTTCTCTAGTGTTTCTTGGCTACAGTGAGTAAAAGATTCCAGTTAACACTAATCTAAGTTTCGAAAAAGCTGTGAAAAGAAAGAGGTCAGATATATTAGGATGGCTGACCAGTAGGACTTGATAATGCTTATCTTTCCATTCTTCTAAGTACAGAACCATTATTGCTAATTAAGTTGTGCAAAGGGTCATTAGTAGACTATTTACTGTACTGTTAATTTATTTATTTATAAGAAACTTCTATAAGTTTGGTATTAAACCCAGTCTATCAACTGTGCTTATGCTTTAGGCTTTTAAGTTTCTCAAATTCAACGTCCTCTATGAATATTCAGGAACTTAAATTCAGAGTTGGGAGGTTGTATGTATGTATGTTTACTATAATAGAATAAGGGAAATAACTTATAATCAAGTACAGGAACTCAAAAAATTAGAAAACTTGTCAAGGAATTAATTGAATCTATACTTCTCTGTATACCTCCTCCTCAAATTCCAAAGCATAGTGATGTGTTTAGCATGGTCTATGATCACT
Organism: Castor canadensis; assembly: GCF_047511655.1. Classification (NCBI taxonomy): domain Eukaryota; kingdom Metazoa; phylum Chordata; class Mammalia; order Rodentia; family Castoridae; genus Castor; species Castor canadensis. The sequence continues at coordinate 90,958,321 of NC_133394.1, forward strand.
AGACCATGTTCTCTAGTTATCTAGGGGTGTTCTTTGATCTGATTATATTCAGAATGTAATGACTGGAAATGGCTCTTTGTCTGATAGGACTGAACTGTGTTTTGAACACCTGCTGTCTAAATGCACATTAGAGAAGCTCTTCCAAGTGGATGCCATTGTCTATCCATGGAAATACTCAGCTGTCTGGAGGGACACCTGTTATGTGGGTTCACAGTGACTCTCACCACATCCTGAAAACAAATGCCAGAGAAAGAACTAAGAAATCCTTTCAGCATATGTGCCAAAGGATGGTGAGTGCCTTACATTATGGTTTTTTAAAGCAAATATAATATCTTCCCCATTTTTTCAGCATTAGGCAACTACAGCAGAGTTCTGAAACCACAGTGATAGGATTATCATCTTCCAATGGAATCATATATTTGTGGGCTGTCAGTTTTGCCTAGTGATAATGACCTATGTCTCTTTTCAGGCTCATGAGGAAGAGAATCTTGGTGAAGAGAGGAAAGGGGAGAAATTTCTACTTTCGTACTCTTCTTACTTGTGACTCAGAGAGGTGCCAAGGAGAGAGTCTGGGATGACTTTGGGAAGAAGGAGAGGACAGAAATGAGAGAAATGAAAAGGTTGATTTTTTTTTTAAATGGTGATGCTATTAAAGAATTGGTAATAGAAGAAAAAGTTCTAGGAAGTGGTGGAAATAATATAATGGTTTATCCCTCTTGCTAACTGTGGGTTTATGTTAACAAGCTGTACCTATAGCAATTATAATATTGACATTGATTTATTGCTATTAGGAATATACAAATATGCTTTTAATACCAATAGCAGATTTTTATGTTTAAAAAATATGTGTAGAATAAATGGATAAAAACATATTTACTACTTTTAAATTCATTTTTATGCTCTGCTTTTTTCCTGCTTAATGTAAGTATTTTCCAGGCAATAAGTATATTTCAAAGCCACACAATACTCTGATGCCACTAAAAGTGTTTTGGTAGTGTTATCAGATGACTAAATTTTGTATATTTGAGTATTTAAACTGCTTTTAATATTTCTCTGTTGTATACCAAAACTATCATAAGTATGCTAGAATTTTGGCCTTCAAATGCTTTGAATGAGCATTCAGATGGTAAGTAACTTATGCTAGCTGCATGTGAAAATTTTCATCTCTAATCCGTATCCACCCATAAAACCCAGGGAGCCAGGGGTTAAACTCTTAGCAGATGGTTGGGCTGCTAATGATGCTGCTGACTGAACATGCCAGGAATTTAAAGAGTTGCTTAAACAGGGTTAATATATAGCCTGTGGGAAGACAGCTGGGCTGTAGCAGAGTTAGAGGTGAGAAGGTTAGCCACATCTCCCTGAAAACAGAGGACACGCCAGAGTCAGGATCTGTGAAAGCCATTTAGGGAAAGGAAAAGGCATAAAGGTTCTATTTAAGGGAGCAATTGAGTAAGAGGGTAGGTGGTGCTAGAGGAGAACAGAATAACTTCCAAATATGGAGAAGGGGGATGGGGGAAATGAAAGAAGTCAGAAATAAACATGGCAGAACATTGCCTCTACTCCACTCCTAACCATGGACAGAGACCATACCTCTAGCCCACTTCTCAGCTGCACGGTTTGGTGTTTTATGATTTGAGCAGTATGTGGATGTGTGTTGAAGAGCTCTGATCCTGCCAGACTATCAGATGTTTCACATGGCTAGTTCACACTATAAAAGGATACAATGGAATATTATCAAGTTGGAAGAAATCGTGAACCTCTTGGAATTAAAATCTCAGCAAGGACAGTAGCTGAAATCTATGGCAGCCCAAATTTTGCAGATACTTAAAGGTCTATTCTTAGTGGGGCACTGTGAGAAGTGTTGTACAAGCTTGACATTTTTAAAAAGTCAGACAATCACAGCACTCAGGTAATTTATTATACAGGGACGGTGAACAGAAGAATTAGATAAACCCATGATTGTAATACAAGGTAACTAAGAAATCTTGTACAGACAAAGTGATAGGGTAGGAAGATCCAAAGCAAGAGAGAGATAATCAGTGAAGACAATGGATTGTTATGAAGGGTGTAGTATAATATTATCAAAGATGAAGGTCATTACTAGTGAAAGAAATCACATAAACACACTAAGGGACGGTCTTCCCCTATCCTTCAACCCCCCCCCCCACATGGGTATAATACTTCATTTGAGGTCTCTATGGAATGTCAAGCTATCCTCATGTTCAATCTATGTCAAAAATGAATTTTCAACAAATATATTTTGAATATTGATGACCAATTTCTACAAGGCCTATAAAATGATACAAGGAAAGACCATGAGCTTTTAATGACAGATAGATTTGGGTTAAAATTGTAATCCATTACCTTGGTATGTGACCCTGAATAAAACTACTCAATTTCTCTAAGAAATTTTCTTATCTATAAAAACAAGGAATATAGGAATGGACTTTGCACAATTTCTGTAAGGACTAAATAGGAAGATGTGCTAAATACATTGGACATACATTGCTCTGATTTTTGTCTTCACCCTTGTCCTGATCAAGTCTGTGCAGCTACTCACTGCCTCCTTTGTAACACCAGAGGGCAATATGATCCTGTTCTTCTATCAAAAGCTGCCAGGAGTGAATCCTGTTCACAGCAGACAAGGTTTTAAACAAAACAAGAAAGGTTCGTCAAGAGAGGAAAAGCAAACTGTTCCAGAGGTGAATAGGGCAATAAGGAATAAACCCTGGAAGGAGTTAGGAGCAGCTGCTGTGTTCCTTAGGGAGCAGCTGTGTGTGAAGACGCTGTTGAAAGGCACCATTTTAGCCATCTATTATTTCTAGCAGCTGGGTTAGGAGGACTTCTGGTGCTGATAAAACATAGACTTTTAGATTGGGAATCTAAATGAATCTGCTTGTTTACTACTAGAAAACTGTCCTTGTGTATCTCTGAAAACACTGCTGGAATGTGTTTGCTAGAGAATCAGAACTTAGGTGACTCATGTTTGTCTGAGACAGTCCTGGTTTATGCCTGTGGTCCTGGAATAATTTTTTTTTTTTTTTGCAGAGTGTAATGCATGTTCCCCCCAATATATATTTGGAATAATTTTTAATAGTTCTCTATTTTATTCTCAAACTGTCTAGGTATGCAGGATAAGTTATGGGGCCACCCTACTTAGAATATCAGGATGGATGCTCTGAGGGAGTGACCAGACTTGATCCTCCTTGGCATGCCCCCCAAGACCCATGTCTTGGCTTTCCTTTTCCCTCCCCAAATCTAGTTCCTACTGGGCTCAGAAGTTTCCTTCTACAAGAGGATCTGGGGACTGGCATCCTGATAAAAAAGGATCAAGGTACATGCTTCCCCTTCTTTTTGTTGACAGGGTGGCACTGGTGAGCATCTCCAAGCTGCCAACCTATCAGCATCCCAGGTCTTGAGCAATTGAGAGATCCCCAGGAGCAGAGATGGAGCAGAGACATATAAAGTTACTTGGGGCTTGTTCTAGTTATGTCTTCATTCCCTACCATTGGGTTTTTCTGACCCCATGTTGTTGATTAATGAAATGAAACATTTTACCAAAGGTTAAAAAACAATCTGACCTGGCAAGTCCTTGGGTTTGGTTAAGACCACGCATGGTCAGAAAGTGACAGATTATATGGGTTAAAATCCCTGCTCTGTCTTCATGTCACTGGCAAGCTATTTAACCTCCTTACTCCTCAGTTTCCTGATGTTTAGACTAGGGATAGTAACAAGACCTGAAAGCATTGTCCCATTTAATCTTCCAAATTAAAGTGCTTACTAGAGTCTCTAGTCTTACTAGAGTGCTTATGTAATGATATGTAATTGCAGTCCTTGTTAATATATATTTTTTTGCGTTTTGCTATAGTTTTTTTAAAATAATTTTTTATTAGGATATATTTGTTATACAAGGAGGATTCATGGTGACAATTCTGATTTTCTTATTTTGTACATTAGTTGCATCACCCCTGTCATCTCTCCCCTTCAGTCTCCTCCCTGCCCCACTTAAAGCAATTGCAAGAGGTTTCTTTGTTCTAGTTCATGTAAGTACATGAAGTCCATCAACCATATACTCTCACTTAATCTCCTTCATTCACTCCCCCACAAGTACCCCCCACAACACTATATCTATTTTATAGTCCTGTTTTTCATTATTAATATTTAAGTTGGTGCTCAAAGGCATTTCTCAATGTATCCCTGCTGTGGGTATACCATACTTTGGTCCATTCAACTCTGTAAATTACTCTCCCTTATCCCTTTACCTCCCACCTCCCATTTTTCAACAGCTTTCAATACACATCCTTACATCCTCTACCTTCACAGATGTTATGTTTTATGATATTACCGATGCTTTATCATTCTCTTTTCCTTTCTTTCTTTCCCTGAGTTCCATAGAGTAGTTCCACTATTACAAACATATTCTACATCTAAGTTTGTATATGATCATGCTTGTTTTTGTGTATATGTTTGTCTTTTGGATCTGTCTTCCATGGATGAGAGAAAACTGTGGCCTTTATCTCTCTGAGCCTGGCTTGCTTCACTTAACATGATGTCCTCCAGTTGCATCCATTTACCTTCAAACCACATGTCATTGTTCCTTATGGCTGAGTAAAACTCCATTATGTATATATACCACACTTTCTTGATCCATTCATTAGTTGTAGGGCATCTGGGTTGTTTCCATAGTTTGGCTATTGCGAATAGTGCTGCAGTGAACGTTGGTGTATAGATTTCTTTATTGTATCCCAACTTACATTTTTGGGTAGATGCTGAGGAACAGTATCATTGGATCATATGGCAGTTTTATCTTTAGCTTTTTGAGGAACCTCCATACTGCTTTCCTTAGTAGTTGTGCTAATTTTCATTCCTACCAACAGTGGATGAGGGTTCCTGTTTGACCACATCCTTGCCAGCATTTGTCTTTAGTACTGCCTTTGAATATGGCCATTCTAAACTGGAGTGAGATGAAATCTACCTTGTTATTATTTTTCAGATTTGCTGTAAGATTCAGGCTGTCCTATTAGCTGTATTGACTGGGTTCTGTACACGTAAAGAAATTGAGGCCCAGAATAAAATGAATTGCCCAAGGTCACAAAAACAACTTTTGAGTTAAAGGCCCAAGTTTAAAGTTAAAACAAGAACCCATTTCTCAGAACTCCCTATCTTGTACACCAGGGTGGTTGCTGCTTCTGTGGAGATCATTCAAGGTTGAAGATGTGACCTAGTCTCTGTCCTGCAGCTTTTAGCAAATACTGAGTACAATATTATTCTGAAGCTTAGAATAGACATTTGACTCTTCTACTGCATTTTTGTTGCAAAATTTTTCAAATTTATAAGAATGATACTGGAATAAACACTAATATATGTACTTCTAGCAAATCCTAACATTATTCCATACTTGCTTAAATTCTTTTTTCAAAGAAATTAAATGGTGTAAATATAGCTTAGACCTCCTGTGCACCACCTCGCATTTACAGCCTTTTCTCTTATTTATTAATTAGTATTATTTACTGGGTCTCAATCTTTATTAGGGGTTATAACCACAAATGGACTTGCAGGGCCTTAGGATAAGAGCACATTCATCTTTACTCAACATTGTCAAATTTTGCCAAATATTACCAAATGTTTTCTAAAGTGATTGCTTCAATTTCCATTGTACTTAATTTTTTCACAGATAAAATATATGATTTAATTAAAATGAACAGAAAAACCATAGTTATTCCAGCAATGAAGTCATAAGAAGAACACACTACTTGCCAAGTGTATGTACTTTTAAGAATATTTATTGGAGGTCTACTATGTGTTAAACCCTAAGGTAGGTGAATTACATTTACTTTTCAATTAATCCTATTACCTATTACTTTTATTATTAATCCTAGTCACCAAATCCTCTTAATTCATCCTCAGAAACATCTCTTAAATTCATCTCTTCCTTAAGTTTTTGCAGAAATACAGATGACACCTGCTGAGTGAAGCTAACTCCTTGCTTGTAGTGCAATCTGTGTTTAGCATTTGTCATAATTATTTCTGAAAAGCATAAATGAGTTCTTGTTACTCCTGACTATGGAAACTTTTTAGGGATTTTCCACTGACTAGAGAATGAACTTCCAGCTTTTGGGTTTAGGTAGATTTTGAAAGATTTTGCCATAGAGCTTTCTACCCTCACCTCCTTTGGGTCCCTCTACTCTTCATTAACCAGCTACCCAAGATGGAGTAGTTCCCCAAATAGGACAAGTACTTTCCTAATTTTTCCTAGGGAAAAAGTTTTTTTTTCCCTAGGAAAAACCCTGAGCAAAACCGTGGTGGGTTGAATGTTCATCCCCACTCTCATCTCCGGCAGATATATTGAAGACCCTTAGTATCTTGGGTATATGGTTCCAAGGATACCACTGTTGAAGAAAAGCCACTAATGCTCAGGATGCCTAGAGGTCAGTAGTCTACAATCACTCCAGTTTCCCTATACCATATGTACAGCAGATCTGAGCATCCACAACTTGAAACCACATGGAGTGAACTAACTTACTGTCACAAAATTACTGTTGTACACATTAATACTGCTCACCGAAAGCTAGATCTTATTTCATGCTCTTTATCTCAAGTACTGCAGATGTGTGATTCATTTTTCCCATAATGCTGATTAAGTTTCACTAAAAACATGCTGCCTTTCTAAAATTCACTTTATTATTTAAATGAAGCATATTGCATATCCTTTTTTGGGTTGGGAGGATTACCATCACTTTTACCTCGCTTTTTGGGCACCACTTGTTTTCTAGTATTTTCACAAAATTAAGGCAGATCACATGATGATTTAAATACAAGTGACAATAATGTGGGACTGACGGAGAACTTCTCTCCATCAGTGAGCTGCATAATGCATGTGCAGGAATTTAAATTTTTCTGGCATTTCTTTTGATTTTTAAATTCAATTTTAACTATGGTCAAAATTGCATGTACTAAACCTATGAAGAAGACAGGCTTACTGTATCACAAATATAGCTTTGAGTGGTTCCTTGCTCTAGAGTAGAGGTGAACAGAGCTGGAGATGGATTGCTTCAGAAAGGTTAGCTGGATAATTCAGCTCTTTGTCATAGGTGAGGAGACCAGATAACTTAACATACGTTGCCATATTTAACATATGACTTAACTGGGACACTTTTGAAAGGAGGGGGTTAAAAATCCTTAAAAAATTTTTTTAAAACTTCATTTGTTAAGTATATAACATTGATTTTTTTTGGCAGACCTATAAAACAGGTCTTAAAAAGCTATAATAAAATAGTATGCACTTATGTACATTAATAAATCCAAGCAAATTTATCTCCAGTGTTGACATTTTAAACTGAATTTACAATAGCATTCACAATAATGAGAGCTGTTTTACTTTCATCAAAGTGAACTTCTCACCTTGACTCCCTGCAGATGAAAACAATGAGCTATTAATAGACTGAACCTAACTGACTTTCTCTTTGAAGCATCTGAAGACTTTGATATAAAACTGATATCATTTAACATTTTGAGAAGTTTTTCTGCTAATGGAGCTGACACATCAAAAGTTCTCACTTCAGTTTTGTACATGCAAATAATACTTGGAGGTGAAAATCGGCAAAATAATTTAGAAGTTTGCTCTCCATAAATTATGCTTCACTGGGGAATATGTTAGCACTGACTATGGAAGCTACACATGTTAAATTGCCTTCTTTGGGTCCAGTCTCTATGTAATAACTACTAACTTTTTTAAAGAAGGCAGTACATTGTCTTTTTAAAATAAGCACCCTAATAAAGTATAATTTACCTGCTGTTTAGGAAATGGTGTAGATTGTAATGAATAATGAATACTTAGACCAAAAATTTGAATATTGTTTGCATTTCATTCTCCCAACATTATACACACCTTCTCCCCAAGAGTAACCATTGTCTTGATACTAGGCACCATCATTTAGCATTGCCTACTTATCAGTTTCATGAAAATGATATCATATATTATGTGTTTTTTCTTGCTTTTGGTCCCTTTCCTCTAATATTTGTGAAATTAATCCATGTTACATAAAAGTAGGAGGTTTTTTTTCTTGGCTGCTAAACATTCATTTGCGTGAATGCCACAATTTATTTAGCCACTTGCTGCATTGGTACTATTTCTTTCCAGTTTGGGGATATTATGAAAATACCATTATAAACACTATTACACATTTTGGGGGTATATGTATATGACACTCATTTTTGTTGCACATGTGCCTAAGATAGAATTGCTGGGCCATAGGGTAGTTGAATGTTTAGCTTTAATAGATTTTGTAAAACAAATACTCTGCATCTAGTCTGCTCAGGCTCAATTACCCTTCCTGTATTTCATAAACATTTTACCCTTATTTTCCCACTTTTCATATCTGGAGTCCTGCCAGCTTCAAGCATCTTGCAGACAAGGAGATTGGCCACTGCCTAATTAGCTGATACACCAAGTGGAGGGGTGTGGTAGGCTTGATTAGCTTTTCCTGAAGTCCAAGAAGTAAGCAAAACAGTTGTTGGAAAATATGGATGTGGCTGGAGACTCATATCTTCTTTCCTAGTAGGATGTACTTTCTGCCACTGGGCTTGTTGACTTGCTTCTACCAGAGAAGGGGAAAGATTAGGAAAGAAGTCTCAGAAGAGATAGTATGTGTAATGTCAGGCGAGGTAGGAGATGTGTGTTTCTAAGTGCGTACAGAAGACAGATCTGGCTCTTTGCCCATGTACTTCAGACTTAGGACCATGGAGCATGGTCAAGATGGAGGACTGCAGGTTTGTTATTTTAGTGTGGGGTAAAGGGGTTTGCATATCAGAGGAACATGGCAAAGGACTGCCAGCTGGAAGATGTGTGGCTGAGTCTTTCAAGAGACCACCAAAGCTGGGATGCTTCTTATTTAGAATAAACTCTTCAGTGCATGTGGGGCACTGGCTCCCCACTGCATATCTAGTACCCTCCATGGCTTCATAAGGGAGGGTTCCCAAGAGAAGGGAAATATTGGCATTTTGTGGGCTGCCCCATAACCAGACTTCTGTGTCTCTTACTGTTCTGGGTTGGTTGAAAGAGGAGTAATTCTGCGGAGAAGGAGGTATAATGTAAAAGCACCAACATTCTATCCATATTCCCCTAAGCTGTAAGTCAGTTACATGGGAGGAAAATGGAGCCTTGATTAAGTAAATGATTGAAATTTTAAAATAAGCAGAAGCATTGTGGTTTTTTTCATTTTTTTAAGCATTGTGTTTTAATAACTGAAAAGGACAGCAAATTGTGATCTAGGACTGAGAACATATTAGGGGCTCTGCTACCCACTAAAACAGAGGATTAACAGAGCACATTTAAACACATTTACTGGAAAAATAAAACCGTTCCATGTTTATACCCAAGTTGTTGAGACTGCGTAGTCAAATTGGTTACATAATCTGACACAAATGCACTTGATTAATGTTATTCTGCACTGAGAGAATGGAGCTCACATCTGTTGTGCCCCCCACTATGTTCTGAGTGCTCAGCATAGGGCCTGGGACATCACAGATACTGGCTCAATATTTGTTGTATGAATAGCATGACTGATCTGCTTTTCTTGTCACTACAGTTTTATACTCTAACTAAAAAATTGTACACACGCCTAATGTTGATTAAACTCTCTCTGAAGGCAATCATCTGTAAAAGTATAATGGCATATTATTGAATTTGTAACTTTTTTTGAAGAATCTATCTTTCCGTTCTAGAATAAAGGAAATAACTGAAGCAAAAGTTACAAAGACCCTATTTTCTTATTGGAAGCTAGTCTTAGTCAATTTATAGCTTTAACTTATCTAAATTGAGAGAAAATGAACAGGAAAAAATGTGGTCAGTGTATTAAATGAACATTTCTTTTTTTATGTCCACAAGGTTCTTTTCAAACTAGTTCTCATTGTAACTAGGGACAGTTTCTCATAATTAAGTGTCAGAGTTTGAATCTTGTAGTATTTTTATTGTATGGAGAAAGTTTTTTTCCCATTAAATATTAATGCCATTAAATAATAGTGAGGCCAGATGTGATAGTACATACATGTAATCTCAGCACTTAGAAGTCTGAGGCACGAAAATCGTGAGTTTGAGGACAGCCTGGGCTATATATATATTTGTTTTGTCGCAAAAAAACAAAACAAAACCCTACACAGTGGCTTTAGGCAAGTACTAGAATGGGCAATTAAGTGAGTAATTAAAAGTTATTATCAGCTCAAGTTCAATGTGACCCATAGATTCACCCACTTTGCTTTGGGGTAGGGGATGGATACTTTGTGTGACACTTAATTACTAAGATATCAAAAGAAACTTACCCTAAAATGAGCTTACTGAGAAAGTAGCTCCATGACACAAACTCAAGGACATTGTTATAAGTCGTTTATATGCATTTTCTTTAATAATATGCTAAAGGCTTCACTAGAGCAAACAATCTTTCTATTTTTAATAAACTTTTAATTGTGGAACAATTTTTAGGCCAATTTAAGGACAGAAAGTTCTCATATACCCCATACCTAGATTCTGTATTATTAACTGCTAACATTAGTATGAGCATTTTTAAATTAATGCATTATTATCTTAAGTACGTAATATATTCAGATTTTCTTATTTATTTTGTTTACTTAATGCTCTTTTTATGTTCCAGGATCTCATTCAAGATACCATGTTATATTATCACAGTTTTCATATTTCCATTGTTTTTGATTTCCCTGACAGCTTTGAGGAGTACTGGTTAGGTATTTTGCAGAATGTATAAACATAGCTAGATGGTGTTTATGGGTTTGGAGGAGGGGACTACAGATACCCTAAACTATAACACTAGAAACGTGAATTATCATTGTTCATGCTGACCGTTACTACTTGCTTGGGTGTATTGGTCAGGATTCTCCACTGTAAAGTTACCCTTTTTCTCTCTTCCCATACTACACATTTGGAAGTCAGCCAGAGATACCTACATTGAGAGCAACTCGAATTGCTCTGAAATACCTGTTTCATTTTAATTTTATTACAGCATTACTTTCTGTACCATAGGTATGCATACATTCATAAATGTTCACATACAAATTCTCTCCCTCTTATCCCTACACAGAGAAATCCAGGAATGTCTACACAGAAGAGTCTCAAATTCACAACCTAAGTCACCAATAAGATCTTCTCCCTATATTAGAAGCTAACCAGGGACTACAGATTAAAATCGAATCCCCTCCCTTTTACATACATTCTAAGATGAAACTCAATGCTCGGAGATGAAACATGTTTAGTGCTTGTTTTGACAGAATGGAGATAAGTGGTGGTAAAACATGGGTCCTTTGCTCTTATTCTCCATTGAAGAATAAAGAGATCTGCAGTCACCACAAGCCCAGCCTGGGCCCTGAAACGGTTAGCAGTTGTTTTCTCCTACATAAGCCAGGGATTTGACCTGCTGGCCTCTATTTGGAAGCTGGGTTTAGCTCCCAGTGAATCCTGGAAACAAAGAAACTTAATTTCCTTTCACCCTACCTCCTTAAAGAATTACACACAGTTATCATGTCTTCTTTCCTTTTATTGTTAGCATATGCAGAATCAAAAATACTATTAAAAACAATAAGTAGCAGTAAAATCTACCATAAACATTGTTACAGTTCTTCCCTGAAATGGAGGTAGGGATGTCATTTCAAAGCCCTATTCCCAAATTCCAATCAAGCAGACTATCTTAGTCTGTTTTTAGGAATTTGGTCCATATTAAATTTCAGAGCAAGCCCCTTATTAGTTAGCTAGATATAATTAACAACAGAGCTAATGCAAATCTATTGATACAAGAAAAATTGAGGGATATAAAGCAGCACTGTCCAGTGAAATATATAAGCCATTTATGATATTTGAAATTTTCTAGTAGCCACATTAAAAATAGAGCAAAAGGCCAGGTGTAGTGGCTCAAGCTTGTAATTCTAGCTATTTGTGGAGGATCAAAGTTCGAGGCCAGCTAGTGCAAAAAGTTAATGAGACCCCCCCATCTCAATGGAAAAAAAGCTAGGCATGATGATACACACCTGTCATCTCTTCCCAGTATTAACAGAAGGATCAAAGTCTAGGCCAATTTGGACTTAAGTGCGAGACCTGATCTCAAAAGTAACAAAATCAAAAAAGGCTGGGGGCATTGCTCAAGTAGTAGAATACCTGCCTAGCAAATGCAAAGCCCTGAATTCAAAACCCAGTATTGACAAAAATAAAAATAGGGAAAAAGGAAACAGGTGAAACTAATTTTTAATAACATCTAAGTTAACATGTCTAAAATATACTTGCAACAGGCAATCAAAATTGAAATCGTTTGTATGCTTTTTCCCTAAGTCTTAGAAATTCAGCGTGTATTTTACTTTTATAGCACATCTTAATTTAGAGGCTAAATTTTCAATGGTTAAGCAAAGCCATCAAGCTAAAACAAAACCATGTTTAGCAGAAAGTATTTTATGTGAATTCAGCTTTTTCACTTAAATGAAATAGAGTTAATTTCAATTTTAAAATTTAGTTCTTGGGCAATACTAGACATCTTTCAAGTCCTCCATTAACCATGAGTAGCTTGTGGACACTATATTGATCAGTGCAACATGTATAGATTAAGATCAGAGCACTTTTACATTGTAGAGTTCAAAAAGATGGTCCATGTCATCACTACAAAACAGAGGTCAAGAGTACTGGGTGAGAGTTAGAGGAAAATAACCAGAGGCTTGTATAGCTAAAAAAAGATTTCAACTGATGAAGGTAGACTAGGAGTCAATGCTGAAGGAAAAAGCCTGCTGGTTCATGGCAGGGCCCTGATGAAGCCAGAGGGTTCACTGTATGTGAAACAACTTGTCCTTGTGGCTATGAGATTGCCCTGGCATCTCTTGGAACTCCAGGAGCAGGAAAAATATCCCACATCACTGAATCTTCTGATATCAGGGAACCCGGAGAAGGTCTAAGGGTCAGTGAACCTGGGATGAAGAGATGACAAAGCTAAGATTGTGGTCCAGGATGTGAAATGAGGCAGTTATCTAACCAATCAGGTAAGCAGGGAGGGGGAAGATAGAAGGATGTAATGATGCCAGGGCTAGGGAGAGCTTTGGGAGTGCTCCCAGGAGTTGTTCTCTAGAGAGGGTTTTTATCATCTGATACTCTATCAGGGCACTAAAATGGGCTCTTCCAGTTGAGACAGACAATGCCAAGTAGCTCCCTTTATCATCTAAACTCTTCCAAGCAACTCAGAGCCCATGGGCCAAATCCAGTCACTACTTATTTTTGTAATTAAGGTTGGAACACAGTCATGCTTAGTCACTTATGTTTTACATTTGACAGCTCTCACACTGCAATGGCAGAGTAGTTGCCACAGAGAACATATAGGCCATGAGGCTGAAATCTTTTCCATTTGCCTCTTTACACAAAATGTTTGTTGATCCTTGGATTAGTCAAGCACTACACCATCTATAAAGTATCTCCAGTCCAACTCTCCTGCCATTAGTCCACCATCAGCATTTTGAGAGGGGGCTGAGAATCCATGATTTCTCGGTCACAGTAAGGATTTCTTTGGAGAATTAGTGTGCTATACCTCCATGGGAGAAGAACGTGGATGTGTCCTCGTCCTGGCTCCCAAACTGAAGCCAGGTGAGGGAGACTTGAATCCCTGTTAGAACTTAACGCATGCTTCCTGAAATCTGGATGACACTACAGTGACTTCTTCCTGGTGGTAAAAAGTCTTACTAGAGGGGAACTACTTAGACCAAGGAGAAAGGCCCACCGTATCTATGCTGTAGGCCCAATACCATAACCGTTCTCCTTCTTACCTTTGTTTCTTCTCATTTTTCACAGTGTTATTGAGATGTAGCTCATATGCCATAAAATTCACCATTTGAAAGTGTACACTTCAGTGGATTTTGTATATTCACAGTTGTACAACTATCACAATTGTCGACAATTTAACTTTCCCCAAAAGAGGCCATGTGTCCATTAGTTACCCCCATTTCTCCTTACTCCCAGCCCTAAGTGTCTACTAATCTACTTTTTGCCTCTATGCATTTGCCTATTTTGAGCATTTGACATAAATGGGATCATATAATATATTGCCTTTCTTATGGTTTGGCTTTTATTACTTACCATAATTTTTATTTCTATTTATTTATTTATTTAGGTTGTACTGGGGACCGAATCCAGGGCTTTGTACATGCCAGGCAAGTACTCTATTATTTGAGCTATACCCCTGTCTCGCTATCCCCTTTTTTTCTTTTCCTTGAGACAAGATCATGTTAACTTTGCCTGGCTGTCCTCCAACTTGTGATCCTCGTGCCTCTGCCTCTCAAGTAGATGGGATTTCAGTAATGTGCTACCACACCACGCTAGCATAATGTTTTCAAAATTCACTCATGTTCTAGCATGAGTCAGTGCTTCATTACTTTTTATGGTTGAATAATATTCCATTATATTGGTGGTACCATTGTATGGATATAACACATTTTGTTTCCTCGAATGTTTTACCAAAATTTTGAGTCTACTTTTTGGATATTATAAGTAATGCTGCTATGAACATTTGTTTGACAAGTTTTAGTTTGGACTTCTGTTTTTGGTTCTTTTCCATATCTCCCTGGGAGCAAAATTGCTGGGGGTCAGTGTAACAATGTCATATGTAACTCTATGCCCATCCTTTTGAGTAACTCCCAGACTATTTCCAGAGTTGTGCCATTGTACATGTCCACCAGCCATGGGAACTCACTACATGAGAGTTCCCATTTCTCTATGTCTTTGCCAACACTTACTGTCCATCTTTTTTATTATGGCTATCTTAGTAAGCATAAAGTAGTATTTGGTTGTAGTTTGCTTTTTTCACATTTTATTTTTTTAAATTTTCACTAGCATAAATTAATTGAATGAATGGACCTCATTGTGATATTTACAATGTGCATATAATATATTTTGATCAAATTCACCCCATCTATATTATTCTTCCTTAACCATCCTCCTTCCATTCCCCCCTCTTTTTACAGATTTTGGTGGGATTTATTGTGCTATTTTCATTGTTTTGCATTACCCTTTGATATCAGTGTTGAACATCTTTTTTGGAGAAAGTTGTTCAAATTCTTTTGTTCATTTGTAATTGGTTTATCTTTATATTATCATGTTATAGTAATTGTTCTTGATCTGCCTTAAACAGTCTTTTCCGTATCTGACTGCTGGGAAGGGTGAGAGACCAGCAAAAGCCTGGGACTGAGAGTTGTGTCATGTGTGGTCATCAGGAGGCAACATCAGTTGATACAGGAATGTTGGTGGGTCTCCTAAAAACCCACCAAAGCACTAAAGAGAAAAAGAGCCACAGTTTGGGCAGACAATGCAGAGATTGTGTCATGAGACTTGTACTTTTTCTTAAATTATTCCTTTATTCCCTAACCTTCCCTAGGAGCCAGAGTGAGTGGTTAATTAGCCAATAACTGGAGAAGGAGGGAGAAAAGTAGCCCAAAGTAGGGGGAAGGAAAAAGTTGAATGGATTGAAATAATGAAGCTTTTATTTAGATTTAATTGAATTATTTTATAAGTCAAAAATGATTTACAAAATGCTATTCATTAGCACCTGGCAGTAAATAGAAAAACCATAGAATTTTCATAGAATTTCATAGAAATTTCATTCAGCGACAGAGACGACTGAACTAGCTCAATGGAGTCAGAGGCAGTTGTGTGAAAATAAGCACTAAGCCAGTTCATAATGTCATTTTACTGGCCATTACAAGATCTTAGACTAGTCACCACATAATATAAACATGATGTGTGTGTGTGTGTGTGTGTGTGGTAGGGAGGAACCAAAGGGAAGAAAATTAGGAAGTTGCAAAGGAGGAAAGTTTTGAGAAGTTGGGAAGCCAGGATGTTGGCTACATAGTTGAGTTTGATACTATGCTCTAATCAAAAGGGTGATAGGGAATGTGATAGGAATGAGAACAATGCACTTGACTGCTAGGAAGATGAGGTGGCCCTGCAGGCTGATAGACAGCAACCATAGGAATGTTGGAAGAACACTGTGTGAGCAGAGTTATCATCTGGAGGCTTCAGGGAGACGTATGCCAACCACATCTCTTGGCTTGGCTTTGAATTGGCGTAAGAGAAGGGAAGTTCACTAATTGAGATACTTGAGAGGAAAGAAGTATGTGGACAGTTAATGGAGTTTGAAAAAAGCAACAAAAGAAGTCAGCAAGGGGTACTGATGAGAAGAAGCAAAGAGAAGCTACCAGTTCAAGGACATGGATAAAGCTGAGGAGATAGGAGGGATGACAGAGTCTATATAAATCTACAGAGAGGCCAGTGATTTTAGAAATGATGGAGATGAGGAGAGGGGCAGGCAGACATGGAACTGGGAACAGTGGAGCTGTTGACAGAATTGTTTTTTCCTAAAAATTTGCATTGTAAATTTGATGTATTGGTATCATCGACCTTATCATCTGAATAACAACCCCATTATTAAGTTGCAAATCCCAAATACCATGTAGAAAGAACTTGGGATTTCTATGATCAGTAAAATTTTTATTGAGAAATTCTTCAATTTGAAAAAGGGACTTTCCACTGGAAATAATAGACTATAAATTGTTTACTTGGCACAATGCCATTAGACTAAGCTAAGGGTCTTCATATACGAGGATATGATTATAAAGTTTACCTTCCAAGTACTTTTAGAGTGAGATGGCAGGGACATTTTTCCTGACTTGTAAGAGCAAAGAAGCCTGAAAGATACTGTATTTTACATTTAGGAAAATATAGTCATGAAAAAGTAGGAGTACAATTCTTGGTCAGTTAATGAATAACCTAAGTAGGAATTAAGAAAAAGACTAATTGTTAAGATCAGCTTTAAGTTGTTAGCTGCTGCTATGTCCTTTAAATTGGCATAAATAAGAAAAAGACTTCTGGGCTGCTTTGCTTAGATTTGTTGTCCCCATTTTCCTTTCAGGGAAAATTTAGTGCTAAAAAAGGCGAGAGGAAAAGGTGTGTGCATGAGTGGTGGTGGGGTGATAAAGTACAAAAAAATACACAAGTATCAAACACATACAAATAGAAAGGGTAGTTTATAAAACTCTGCTTCTGCTGCATTTTCCCAATAAGCTTTATATTTGCTTTGTTTTGTTTTAGGGGTACTTGGGATTGAACTCAGGTCTCACTCCTGCTAGGCAGGTTCTCTAACCACTTGAGCCACTCCACCAGCCCTAAGGTGTACTTTTGTGTCTTGATTTTGCAACTAACACTGTACATAAGTGCTATGTATGATTCAGTGAAGGAACAGCATGATTTCTACCCTTGTGGAACATACATGATCTTAGGAAAACAAGACTAACCATACAAAGTGTCACAGAGAGTGAACAATGTAAGAGGTTTGGAATAAATTACTTCATTGAATATGATAATGCATATTGATAGATATGACAGGTAACACTTTTATGGTTCAATCAATGCTTCTAGATCATAAAATAATGAAGAATGTACCTTGCAAGATGCTGTTTGGTAACAATTGCAAAAAATTGCCCTTGACCATGTTTATTAAGTCCCAGTTGTAACTGAGACAATCAAGGTGAGACAATCCATAAGACTACTTTCTAGAGTAGTATCTGAGATACCGGGAGAAAAAGGGTTCTGTGGTCACATTTGAATAATGTGGCTTTATCGTGTCTCCTTCTTGGGGAATCATAGTCCACATTTGCATATTAAAAGTTCCAAGAGACCCTGCAGCAAAGGGCTCATGTGGAAACTGTACAGCCCTGCATACCCTAAGCTTACTTAAATATAGAACCCCCTTTTGTTATAACTCCTAAACCTACTTTGACAAAAGATTTGATGACTTAGAAAAACAAAGAGTAAAACTAATTTGCACCTGCACAAAGTGTTTATTACCAATATTCTGAATAGAAGCCAAGGCCCTGGGGGCTGAGCTTCTGCACAGAGCCATAGGAAATGAGACATAAATAGAACTCCAGGTGCCTTGAGGAATAATACAGATCTTTATTGTGAGATGTTGCACTGTATACCATGTAGAGGTCTTCCTAATAGCCAAGAAACAGAAACACGTGGATATACACATGGATATACACATGTAATTAGGTAAGCAAATTGTGGTTTATGTGTTCAACTAAATAGCAGTCAACAATAAAAAAGCCCTAAACTATAAATCTATGCCAAAAAATTTCAAAATACCCGAGACAAACAACTTAAAGGAACAAAGATTTATTTTGACTCATGGTTTCAGCCTAACATTGGCTGAATCCATTGCTTTATTCTTGGGGTGAGGCATGACCCTAGCCCCTCTTAGGTGTTTTGTCATACCAAGAAATCATTCATCTCATTGAGTTATAGTAGCACTGGAGTCATGTTAGATATCCCCACCATTCAGAAGTTTAGAGTGAAATCGGAGTGGGGCAGGGGAGAGGCGCAATGAATTCATGGCTGGAATTTGGTTGAAAATATTTCCACAAAGTAAAAAATAGATGAGAAAAATGTGACGAAATGTTGATAATTATTGGTTGTGGTTCATATATAAAGTGTCCTCTCCAAAGGCTCATATACTGAGGTACATATCTTTATGTGTCTAACTTACTTCACTTAACTTCATGTACTCTAGTTTCATTTATTTTGTTGCAAATGATAGGATTTCATTCTTATTTAAGGATGAGCAATACTTTACTGTGTATATATACCACATTTTCTTTGTCCATTCATCTGTTGATGAGCACCTAAGTTGAATCCATACTTTACCTGTTGTGAATAGTGCCACAATAAATACAGGTATACAGGTATTTCTTTGCTATGGTGATTTCATTTCCTTTGGATATATACCCAGAAGTGGGATACTTGAATTATATATTAGATTTGTTTTTAGTTTTATGAAGAACTTCCATTCATTACCTCTGGTTAAACAGAAACCTAAGAGTGGAATTTCTAGGTCATATGGCAAGTGCATTTTAGCTTGGTGGGAAACTGACAAACTGTTTTTCCAAAGTAGTTGTACCACTTACATTTCCACCAGCAGTGTTTGAAAGTTCCAGTTGCTCTAAATCCTCACCAGCACTTGGCTTTTTCAGTCTTCTTCGTTTCTGCTGTTCTAGTAAGGGTACAGTGGTATCCCAATGAGAGTTTAACTTTGTCTCATGTCAAATCATATTAAGCAATTTTTACATTACAATTGACCATTGAGCATCTTTTTTGGAAGGGTCTTATTCTTTTTTTGAGAGATTCCAAAATATTTTTAAACGATCAGTACCCTTCAGTATGCATAAAGTTAAGTAGAAGTCTAATTGGAGGACTGGTGGATGGTAGATGTATAGTAAAGCAACATAAATATAATACAATACAGCATAATATTATAGTTAAAAATTATTTTAAAGATAAATAAACTGCATGATAAGCCTACATATAATCACTATTAAATTACTTTTTTAGATGTCTAGAGGTAGGTGCAGGCTAACATAGCAGCTTAGTGGTCATCACAGACTCAGGTTCCTTCCAACTTCTTCCTCGCCATCTCAGAACTGTAGATAAGTGGTTAGGTGATCCAGTGAAAGTTGGGGCTCCATAGAGAAGTAGAGAAAGAAAGTGTATTGTGGTTTGAACACACATATGAAATGTCCCCCAAATGCTAATGAGTTGAAGGCTTGGTCTCCAGTGCAATGTCCACAGACTTTTGGGATATGGTTGGGTCATGTGGGCTCTGACCTAACCAATGGATTAATCCATTGATGGATTTCTAATTGTGTGGACTACTTAGAGGTGGTGGTAACTATAGAAGGAGGGGGGTGATTGGAGAGAGTACATTACTGGGGGTATGCTTTGAAGGGTATGTCTTCTCCTTGGCCTCTTCCTGTCTCTGTCTTTCTGCTTCCTGGCTGCCATGAGGTGAGCAGCCTTCAGCACACACTACAGACAACAGATTTTGTTGGTAGTGTTGTTAAGCCACTTGTTTTTTCTCCCAAAACTTTAATGATGTTATGTAAGCATTTAGAAAAGGAAATCGATGCTATAAAATCCATTTAATCCTATTATATCTTATAGAAATTCCTCAAAGATTCTTATATATGGATAGTGGTTCTAGAATTACTAGTATGACCCCCTATTTTATAATAGATCATCCAGTTCCACAGGGATTTCAAAGAGAGTGGGAGAGAAGAGTGTTTAGCCAGCCACCAGATTGCCTGCTACTCTCTATTGTGTCCTATCAGGATGCTTTATTGTATTATCATTATTATTATTATCAGTACTGAGGCTTGAACTCAGGACTTCACACTTGCTGGGCAAGTACTCAACCACTTGAGCTACATTGCCAGGCCTTTTGCTTTTAGTGTTTTTTCAGATAGGGTTGTGCATTTTTGCCAGGGATGGCCTTGGACCATGATCCTCCTACATTTGTCTCCTGAATAGCTGGGATTACAGGTATGCATTACCATGCCTGACCCTATCAAGGTGCTTTAAAACATTATTTTTCCTCCAGAATTTCTAATTCTACATGGCAATAAACTGTAACTTTAAATGATTCAATCCAGATGTTTTAAGCACTCAGAAAGGGCTCTATTTGGTTTCAATCCCCACTGAGGGAAAAATAGCAGGGATAGGGACTGTGTGGCCTTCTGTTCTCAACAAAATAAAATAAAAATCTGCCTTTAGAGAATCAGAGTCAATGAAGCAATGACATATAAGTACTGAATTAAAGCTCAAGAAGACCAGACATTAATTGTGTTTTTGAGAGTGATTAATTATATGAGACATTTATAATACATAAGAAGCAGCCAACAGTCTAGTGATTTGAGGCATGTCACTCAAATCTCAATAGTCATAACTTTTCCCAGGAAAAGCATGTTTATGAAAATTTAAAGTTAGTAGAGGGATATTTATCATTCTGTCTCTTTTATATCACCATGAAAAGTTCAGAAGGAAGAAAACTGCTCTAAAGTATTTTACTTAAAGAGTACTTCATGATGTCCAGATCCAACTACAAATCTATTCTCCCCAGGGTCCCATCTTTTTTATAAGAAAGTAAGTATTGTAGTGACTAAGAGTTTAGGCTCTAGAGTAGGACTGCCTGGGTTTAAATACTAGTTTAATTGTTCACTTGCTGCAAGTTCTCAGCAAATTATTTAAACTTTTTAATTACTTAAGGTTTAAATTCTGAGATTATTCACATGGAAAACAGCAGTGATAATAGTGCTTTCTACATAGAGCTGTTTTGAGAATCAAATGAGTTAATGTATACAAAGAATTTAAAAGAGTGACTGGCAAGTTAATAAGCTTTGAAAATTAACTTAAAAATAATAAATGCACAAGTAGGCATTTTTGTGATTTTTGTGAAATTCTAGTGACTACCAGCAGTGGTAAACAGCTTCCAAAGTGAGTCCAATGATCCTGGCCTCTTTGTATTTATACTTTGTGCAATCCCAGTCCCTTTAGTGTGAGTTGGATGAAGAAGCTTGCTTATAATTAATAGCTTATGAAAAAGGTAATAGAGTCTCAATGGTGACATCTGTCTTGCTTGAACTCTTTTTGATTCTGATAAAACAACCTGCCATTGAGAAGGCCATACACTCAAAAATTGTGAGTTCCCTTTGCCAATAGCCAGTGAAGAACTGAGACTCCCAGAGACCAACAGCCTGCAAGAAACCCAATTCTTCTAAAACCATGTAAGTGAGCTTGGAAGAGGACTCTTCCCCATTCAAGCCTGAGATGATCACAGCCCCTCTTTATCTTGATGGGAGCCTGCAAAAGACTCTGAGCCAGAGGGCCTAGCTAAGTTGCACATAGGTTCCTGGTCCACAGAAACCATAACAGGATGCTTGTTATTTTAATCCACTACATTTTAAATAATTGTTATGCAATAATACACAACAAATACATATTTTGGTACTAGAATTGGGGTGCTGTTATAACAAATACCTAAAAATGTTGGAGCTGCTTTGGGATATCGGACAAGGATAGAAAAAATTTGGAGAGCCTGGTAAAGAAAACCTAAATTGCCTTGAACACACTATTAGTAGAAATATGGAACTCGAGGATGTTGCTTTTGAGAACTCAAAAGTGAGACAGGATGCATATGCAAAAGAGTTATGAAGAGATATTTGTACACCCATGTTCATAATAGCTTAAACATGGAAGCATCAACAATTGAATGGAGAGGCAAAATCTGGGATATACATACAATGGAATATTAACCTAAAAAAGGAAATTATGACATATGCTATAACATGAATTAAACTTGAGGGTATCATGCCAGTCATAAAATGACAGATACTACATGATTGCACTTATGTAAGGTACTTAGACTACTCAAAATAATAGAGACTGAATGGAGGGTGCTGGATGCTATGGACTGTATAGAGTGGTAAAAGAGGAGCTATTGTTTAAGGGGTACATAATTTCAGTTTTACAAGATGAAGAGTATTATGAAGATGGTGATTGTACAACATTGTGAATGTATTACCACTCATTACACACTGAAAGTGGCTAAGATGGTACATTTTATGTTATGTGTATTTTACCACAATTTTCTGCAAAGGAAAGTGAAAACTATGTTATTGGGAGTGGGAAGAAGAAGCATTCTTGTTAGATATTTGGCAGACTGTTGTTATCTGAACTTACAGGGAAAGCAGAGAACTTGCCTAGTGATCTTAATGATCTAGCTAAAGAAATTTCTAGGAAGTGTTTTGAAGGTGCTACTTGTTTTTTTCTAGCTGCTTGTAGAACTTCAAGAGGAAAGAGATAAATTGAGGAAAGAACTTAAACAAAAAAGAGTCATGACTTGGTGATTTTGAAAATCCTCGTGTTCTTCAGATAACAAAAATTGCTACAATTAAGAAATGGCCTCTGAGTACTGTGCGGGATATGTGATCAAGGAGGAAGCCAAGTGACTGTATAACCTTTTGTTAAGACCTGAGAAAAACCAAAGGATTAGGTTATCATTGGGTCCAGAAAAGGCCCTTTTAAGAGATTTAAGGAGGCATCTCAGATATCTTGCCAAACGTGAAGGCTTCTGGAAAGCTTAGAATGTTCTCTGGGCCTTGTGAGCAGAAGCCTCGCAAAGAGCTTCTCTAGAAGAGGTATATGAGTGTGGATTTATCTAATGGTGTAAACTCCAGTGAGCTTCACAAAGTTTTTTGAGAAAACGATCTCAACAAACACTGCCAGCTTGATTTAAAAGGGACAGAGACAGAACAAAATAAAAAGAGGCCATTCGTCTACCAAAAGTTTACCGGCAAGGAGAAGACTGAGAAAATTATTCAGCTGCAAATAGGTCCTACCTTTCATGAAAAAGGAAGGATGACTCAGAGAGTTTGGAACCAAGGGCTTAGAGTAACTTCTTCCTAGGCCTTGAACCGAATCAAGAAACTTCCAACATTCCAGCAATACTGTTTTATTTCATAGTTTTAATAAGTAGTGGCTCCTCTGTATATCTCGTTTGCCCCCTTTTTGATAATGAATATCTATAGCAATCATCCTCTCCCTATACCATCATAGTAAGTTGAATGCATGTGGGGCAGGTAACTGTCTCTTCAATTTCACAGCTGTAGTAATGGAGAGGAACTGGACCCATGGTACTGTATTTAAAGAAATCCGCCCAAACCTCATCCATACCTGGACCTTATTTAGGAGAAAGTATTGTGGATTTTGGCACCTATACTCACTGCCTACCTAGCTGTTCTCTTTTATATCTTTATTTCCTTAAGCACTTGTTGAGTGCCCACTGTTTACCAGTCACCACGTTACATGAAAGATATTCATACTTAAATAAGACATTGCTCCTTACCTTAAGTCTGGTGGGAAAGACAGAGAGGTAAACCCAAAATAGTGTCATAGTGAAGTAAGTACTACATAGTGATATGCCCAGTATAAAATGGGAAAGGAAGTTTAGTATCTAAATCAAGGAAGCCAGAGAAGGAATCCTGATGAGGGGATACTTGAGCTAAGTCTTTATAGGCAGATAGACGTTGTATAGGTTGAGTTGTATGAAATTGCCATTTTGTAGTTCAAAAATGGTTCATTATTAGTAATGTAATATGGTTCAACCTAATAGGTGGGTGAGGGGTACTCTAAACAGAAGACTTCCAGTTATCGATGATAGACTGAGCATAAATAGTTTAATCAAATATCCATCTTCAAATCCCATGAAATGAAATTAAAGATGTTTTAAAACAGAAAAAACTCAAAAAGCAAAGGCAAAAGGGAAAGGAAGCTAGCTAATAAAGGACTATGGGTCACTGGCTTAGTGGACCAAAGAAAGCGGAATCCTCTTTGAAACTGAATGGAACCCTGAAGAGGGTAATTCATTTCTTACACCCTCACAAAATAGATGTGAAAATGAAAAAAAATAGCATCAGGACATATCAGAATTCTGAATCAAAGAGGAGATCTTTAAATTTTCCAGAGAGAAAGCAATGAGTCATAAACAAATTATCAGTAATTACAGATGACATTTGTTCATACCAACACTAGATAAAAAGTAATGTTTTTAACAAAGAAAACTCCAAGCTATATTTGATGTCCATACAATCAACCAAAAGTATAACTAAGTCAATTTCATATATCAAAGTCTCGGACAATGTCCCTTCAGTTTCAGGAATCTGTTGGGAGGTAGGCTCTAACAAAAGGAGGGAGCAGCTAGTGGGTTCAATACTGGAAGAAGTGAAAGGAGTGTTCTAGAAGAACTGTACAGAACCAATCTAAATTGGAGCATGGTGATGGAGGGATCAGGAGAGATATATTCAGGAAAAAAGGTGAAACTGGTTATCAGATGTGTTTGGAATTATTGAGTGACACTTTTTAAAGAGAGTTTGGGGGCAATAAGTATTAGAAAACAAGGAAAGGAAACTTTAAAGGACACAATTATTAACTCTAAGACAGGGATTATAATCAAAGTAACTACATGGACTTTCAGTGACAGATATTTACAATCAGAATAAAATAGCGAGCTAACCCAATGTTACACCCAATTAGGAGGATCAGGATACTGGAGGAGTGTGTGTGTGTGTGTAAGAAAGCTAAATCTTTATCCTACATAGTGGGAAGTCAAATAATGTCACCCCCCCAAGTTAAGAAATAACAATTCAAGTATGTTATTAAAAATATGGAGCTAAATAAAAGAAGACACGATAAAAATAACCAAAATTTTGGTTATTCCTGGGAAGTGAAAGAGATAAGGATGGGACAGGAAACTTTCTTTTGTATTTAAATCTTAAAGAACTATTTCATCTTTCTAAAACATCTATATTTTTAATTTTGAAAAAAGAAGCTATTTAGTGATAATCCCAATCAGAAGGAAGATATTTGCATAAAATATTCTAATCCCTCCAGAGAATGGAGGATTATATGGAGATTATACCAGGGAGACTTATAAGAGATGACAGTCAGGAGATCATCATGTAGGGCCATAGAGTTAAGCACTTTGGATTTTATCTTGAAAGGGATGAAGGAGCTGCCAAAAGACCTTACACAGGACAGTGACATGGTTATGGCTGTTTGAGTCATCAAGAATCAGTGAAAGCAAAATGGTCTACATGCTCTTTGTAGATCAGATTCTGAGAAAGGTGATTCACTTAAGATGGGGATACCTATGTCTCCTGAAGGAGATTGTTCAGAGGTTGGATTGGTGGGCTAGTCCTATGGGAAGTATCAACATTGGAATTGATTTTGTCTCTTCTCAGAGTTTATATTCTCATTTTGGTGGAAAGGTGCCAGTTTTTGGTGTTCTTACTTAAAATGGGTTTATTTTTATTTATTTTAAAATATAATCTCTACTCAGAGATCCAAGCCAACCTTACTGGTATCATTAGTTGTGATCTGGAAGAGGAATTTATAAATCTCAAACAGGTAGCATTTTTTGTTAGCCTGGTGAGAAGTGATACAAGTGGTTTCGGTAGAATTGGAAGAACAGGTATAGTTATGAGTGGTTGAGGAGGCAGATTCTGTAAGACCTGATGACTGATTGACTGTGGGAGGTAAGTGTGACCCTGAGATCTGGGATCAACTTTTAACAGGAATAATGAGTCTGAGCCTGGATGCCCAAGTCTGGCCTCAGCTTTCTCTCTTGACTTGCCTCGCTGCTTGAGCTTCCTCTTAGTCTTCTCATCTTCTTGGCTTAATGGTATCTCCTACTTTGGCATCTCCATCCTCATTCCTTTCAGGTTGTCTATGCTTCCTACTGCTCAAATCAGGGAGTACCACATTCTCTTTGTACTGTATGACTATCCCCTTTCTCATTTAACATTGTAGAAACATTTCCTAGAAGACAATATATTTGTTCATTCGCTCTCTTTTTTAAAAAAAGTGAGCATTTTCAGGTCTTGCATACCCATACTCAACTTCAAAATGTTACATAGATGTAGGTATAATAAATAGTTTCTTTAAAGGACTTTGTTTCTAATGAAATACTTACAAATAATAAAAAATGGTTTAAAATATGTTACATAATCACATATTTGTCCAATATACATATGTTATTCAGTAAAGATACAGTTTGATTTCAAATGCCAAAAAGTTCAGATTAGAATCAGAAAAAAGTGGGTACTGAGTATCTTATGAGATAATTCTACCTTTTCTTTCAGAGGTAATTCAACATTTTACTAAAATGAGTATATTTCTCCAATTCAGTGAGAGAGTAAAAAATTCTTTATCTGTGTCACTCTTTCACTCGGGTCATTAAACCATCCTTCCATGAGCTCAGCATTATAGACCCCATTTTACATCTGTAAAATACTCCAATTTTGGAGGTTTAAGCCAAGGTTGAGTAGCTCAAATGCAATGGTATTGTAGAGTCACTAAATCAGAATCATACAATCTCTGAGGGTAGCCAAAAAATTCTCTTGAATTTTTAAAAAAGAAGAACTTGAAAATATTTTTCTTTTCAACTGAAGTTGTAAGTTCCTTGAGGCACTCACACATTGAGCTATTACTGCTGCTGCCACTTCTAAGGAATGTATAGCAAAAACATCTTTCCTTTTGACCCTTATGAGCAAAGGTAGGTAGGGACTCAATACTGGCCTTGCGTGGAAACCACGTGGTTTAAAGGTAAATGGATGCAACTGAAGGACATCACATTAAGTGAAATCAGGCAGGCTCAGAAAGTCAAGGGCCACATGTTTTCTCTTATTGTGGGAGATAGACATAATGCAACTAAATATAAGCAATATTATGAAGAACAGGTCATGCTAAAGGGAGGTCACTAACAGGAGAAGAAGGATGAGAAGGACATTAAGAAGGTGAATATAGGTGATGTACTTTCTATATAAGAATGAACATAGAATTTTTAAACCTGTTGAAATCATATAAGAAGGGGACTAAGGTAGAAAGGAGAAATATAGAGGGCATGAACCAGTTTGAGTTATAATACATATATACATGGAAATGTCACAAGGAAACTCCCTGTAGAACTATTTCAAACAAACAAAAATGTCTTTTTCTCCCCTAAAAGTGGAGAATAAGTAGGTAAAACAGGTCCTGTCTGGGCTTTGGTACTGTGGGAGCAGGGAAGATATAAGGAAAGTGTGAGGGATGCTTGAATGCAGTGGAAATATTATGTACTTATGTATGAAAATGGAAAAATGAGACCTGTTGAAATTATTCCAGGAATGGGGAGGTTGGGGATAAAGGAGAATGATGGAGAGGATGAGTCCAACTATAATATATTGTAAGAAATTCTGTAAATTACCACAGTGTGCCCCCAGTACAACAATAATTTAAAAAATCAGTGGAAAGAGAATCTGCTCACTGGCTATAAAGCCCTGAAAGAGTTAAGATGTTTCAATGGGAGCCAGATGGAATCAACTCACCAGGAACAAAGACATTCTCAACAGTATAGCTTCAAAAATTAAAATGGAAAAATTGGAAACAGTAATATACAAGTGAAAATGAAAATTTACAAGTGACAATGAAAAGATTTGTTTCCTTCTCTAACATAAGAAGCCTTAGTAAACATAAAAAGCAATGTGAGTGGCAGATTACATATATATATATATGCATTTCCATAAGAACATAGTTATATTAGAAATCCATAGACCTACAAAGAAATAGATAATGAGCAAATTAACAGCTGTTCAATTACAATTGTGAAAGGTGTCGTGAAGGAACTGAACACAGTCCAGGTCTCTACAACACACTTCTTACCTCTGAGAGATGCAATCCTGTTCCAAGCATTTCTACTCTCTGGATCCACTTCTATGCAGCATGGTTTCTCCATGCTTTTGCTCAAGCTCATTATGTGAAATGTCATTTCCTCTGATATTTACAGGTATAAATACTAATCTCCAAAGCCCGGCAGGGCTTTCCTTGTCAATCCAATAAGAGTCAAAGCCTCCTCTCTTGGTCCTGTTTGTCACAGCTCTTGTTAGATTTTGCCTAGCATTATAGTTATTTCCCAGTGAGAAGATGAACAACTTATGAGTAGGGACCGTGTTTTATTATTTAGTTTTCCCCTACAACTCTTTAAGTAGGAGCTCCGTAATGCTTGGACAGGATCTCCAAGTTCATTAATTTCAGATGAAACTATGAGTATAACTGGGACTGTGATTTGCTCTTTCTTTCAATCTCCCATGGACAATTGCCTCAACTACATCAGTCAGATTTGCTACCTATACTTTAATGGGGAAAAATGGCAGCACGGGTGGGTAGATGCCACCTGATGTAATAGGGATGTATGGTTTTTAGAAAGAGTCAAATGATGGGGCTGGATTTTTTTTATAGTTTTGCATAGGTTAGTCTAGGCAGCCTTAGTTACTCCTTCCTTACTTCTTTCAACACTCAGCATCTCTGTTTCTTCAAATATTTGAAGGCATATGACCAAGAGTGAGGATGGAGTAAGACTCAAGTATACTGCCCAAGGTTTGACCACTATGCAGACCCCACCGTTTATTTACTCTTTAGAAGTTTATACTTAGAATATTTGGCATAGGCAAAATTCAACATGAGTCTCCTACTCTGAATTTGAAGTAAATAAATGCTCAGGACCACCATTTTTATAACTAGTCTCATGTGCTATATTCAAATGATTAGATGTGTTTTTGAGCATTTATTTACTTAACATTCATGTGTGAGTATAGCTAAAGTGGGTGTGAAAACTCTAAAAAATTACTTTTTTCTGGTTCACTGAACTTTGGAGGTAAGATAAGTTAGGTTATATCACCAAAGTGATACCAATGAGGAAACAGAAAATGTTGAAAAAGGATAAAACAGTTGGAAATGGGAAGAGTGAAACAGTTTATGGTTAATCAAGTAGAAATTTAGGATGGAAACAGTCAGCAAGTGCAGAATACTGGAAATACATACTACTTTAGTAAACTGGAGTAACTTGGCTATTAAATCAAGCATTAACAACACTCTACCTGTGGTGGTGGTCAGCCCAGTACTCACAATGCCTGTTTACAGAAGAGGAAGAGCAAACACAGGTTGTTTACACAGCATCTCTCCTTGAGAACCACCTGGATCACACACCTCTTAAGCACTACTTCGGATCCTCTTAACCTCACTTGCCTCTGGTTCTTCTTCTGCTTGGCCTCGTATTGACCTCACATGGGAGCCACCTGACACTGACTTGTTTCCATTTTCACCAAGCACCTCATGCTTTCCACCTTTCAGAAATTCCCTTTTACCATTTGGCTAAAAGTACTATTACTTATGACTAAGAGTACTGACTAGCACAGAGGAAGAGATGCAGAAAGTCAAGTCCACTAAAAAATATCATCTTAGTCCTCAGCTAACTCCCAGAATGGAAATTAGTCATGCCATTTTCTAGATAAAGAAACTAAGAATCTACAAAGATAGGCCTTAGATGGCCCAAGGTCACCTGGTTCTTAAATGACAGAATTAGACTTTGAAGTAGGTGCAATTCTTAACTTAGTGTTTTTTTCCACACAGTCTGATGCCTGTTAAATACTGGTGAGATAAATGACTGCATTTGAAAGCATGGTGTTTTCTTGGTTTGGTATAAAGCAATTACCCAATTTAACTTTAGAAACAGCAAAGAGTCACTCATTAGAAATAAACAAAGAAACAAAAAACAATTGTACAATGGAAGCAAGAATGGAGAAGCTTTGAAAATGGAGTCAGACTCAGGAAACAGTTTCAGTCCCAGTTCTGTCACTAATCAGCTGTGTGGCTTCAGGCAATTCTGTTTAAGTCACAGAATAACATTAAAAGGAGCTCTCAGACTTCTTCCACATACTCATTTAACCATAGGAGGCTGGCACCCCAAGAATTCCAGCTAAATCTTGACTAGCATTGTGCACATGGTGCTAGGGTCACTTGTAATATTAGTTACAGAGGTGTTTCATCCCAGCAGACAAAGTTTGTGCCTTCACACCTCTCTACAGTTGCACACTGGTCTTTCTCTCTTGTTATGGTTTGAGTATGAAATGTCCCTCACAGGCACATGAATTGGCAGATTGGTTTTTTTGGGAAGTGATCAGATCCTGAAGACTCTGGTGTAATCAGTGGTATCAGTGGATTAATCCCTTGATGGATTCAAAATATGACATTATTGGGAGGTAGTGAAAAGCAGGCGGTAGGGCCTCGTTGGCAGAAGTAGGTCAATGGGGGCATGCCCTGGAAAGATATCCCTTGTCTCCTGCCCCTTCCCTTCTCTCTGCTTTCTGGCTGCCATACGGTGAGCAGCCTCTGCCACACGCTCCACCACCATGATGGGCCTCACCATGGCCAAAAAACAACAGAGCCAGCTGACCATGGACTGGAATGTCTGAAACCATGAGCCAACAATAAATCCTTTCACCTTTAAGCTGTTTCTTGCAGGTATTTGCCACAGTGACAAAAAGTCTGACTAACACACCCTTTAACTCCTACTCTCAGATTCACTCAATTGAGTGATTCTGTACCATAGGGGAGATTTTTTTTTCCTGATTCTGTCTGATAAGTATTCAGACTTCCCCTTCATGCTTTCCATTCACCAAGTGAACGAATGGGATGAGACCCTTTCAGATACATTAAAAAGAACAGCAAACACCTATTTAGTCACACTATGTACCACTCACTACGGTGAATATACATAACCCATACATTGTGAACACTTACCTAGATATACAGATATATCTTTACTCTTTTAGTCTTTGAGGTAGTGCTATTATCACATCCATTTTATAGACTGGGAAGCTGAGGTACAGAGAGGTCAAGGGACTTGCCTAAAGTGGCATAACTGAAAGGAGTCATGGTGCTGGAGTTTTCCTTTTGACTGTACCAAAGTTATTCTGTAGGTTTAGCTTTTTTTTAGGTGTCAATACTCATCTGTGAAATGGGGTGCTACAAAATTACATGGCTTCCTGCAATTTCCCCAGCAGTGGGTATATTCCCTGTGGTGTTTGCAGTATGTAATTTACTCTGTATTGTCTCTAATGTTTGCTTTTTGAACTGTGCTTTCTAGAACTTCTATTTTTTTTCTTCGACACTGGGGCTTGAACTCAGGGCCTTCACCTTGAACCACTCTGCCAGCCCTACTTTTGTGAAGGGTTTTTTGAGATAAGGTCTCTAGGAATGATTTGCCTGGGCTGGCATCGAACAACAATCCTCCTGATCTCTGCCTCCTGAGTAGCTAGGATTACAGGTGTGAGCTACTGGAGCCTGGCTTAGAACTTCTATTTTTAAGTTTAATTTAATATCCTAGTAGCATATAATTATGGTTGTACAGGGGAGTTACATTGAACTTCTGTGTTGATGACACTTTTGTAATGAGTTAAGAGTCTCAGTGGCAAAAAAAAATGATAGAGACGCCATAAAGACTTGATTTTAAAGCTCCCTTTATTTCATGATGGGCATCTTAGAAATTATTTCGCTATATGAAATCACAGACTTCGTTAATTTCTTAACTATGAAAAATTAGAATAGATTTGTCATTTTGTGTTTTAGATTTGAAATCTTGACATCATCAGTCACCAACCTTTTGGAATGGTGTGAAGAATCAGGGGCAGATTTAATTGTATTTATTTTTTAAGGTAAGTTAATTTATTTTTTCTTTTTTTGAAATCATGTTATTGTTATACTGCAGGTACACTGTGACACTTAAATAGGCTACAGGGAGCCAAGGATCTCTTTGCTTAGGGAACTGTTTCATTAGTATGTAGTTTTGTTTTTAATTCATTTTGCTTTGAAAAATCATCCTGTTAAAGGCTCTAGATCTGGAGTTGTATATCTTCCCCTTTGTTTTATATGCTAAGATTAGGATCAGGTGACAAAAACAACCCTGTATGAGGAAGCACAAGCCATTTTGGGCCCTGGAGCTACTACTATACCTACTAGGTGGATTACTTTTTCCTCATCTGGTAAGTTAGGGAATTTGGTTAAATAACTTCTGTCTGTTCCAACTCTTAGAGTTCATGATCCCCTCTTGTTTTCTTCATAACACTTAAGATTAGATAGACATGTTTTGATTTCTATAGAAAAAGTTAGTAAGTGGAAGGAAACATTTCCCAAGACCTAAGACAATAGCTTGTTTGATGTCATACATTTCTGAGCACATTGAGTGCTCTTGACTTTCATTGTTCTCCCTTATACAAGGGTTCCAGTAAGAAAGATCTTAGCTTGAACCAACAAGTTAACAGCTCACTTAGTTCCTTAGCAGAAGGAAAAATTCCCTTCTGGCCAATTAGAGAGCTAAGTTACTGTAGTCTCAATAATAGAGAATAATACTGTATTGCTGATTCCTTCATGGCAAAGAGGGGACTTGTGAGGTTCCTTTTATTCTCTTTGGTGACCTAGAATCAATACTCACTGGCAAATAGAAGTTTTCATAATTAATGCTGAACACTAACCAAATATGTAATGGTCAAATTTTAATATTTGCAGGATAGCTTATTTTGTTTTATTCCCCAAACAAATGAGTTAGAAATGTAATTTCCAGTTAAGTCTCATCCAAGATCATTTCGTTCTTGTTTTAATAACCAGTTCTCAGAACAGACTCCACTTTCCTCAAAGGAAATGGTGTAAAATTGTAATAGCACTTAATGTTAATTTTAAAGTGGCAGCCCTTCAAGTGATACTGTTAACTATCCTCATGAAAAATTGCCTATGACACTGTTCTTCAAAGTGAGAAAGGATGCAGTAAGGAAATGACAGGGAACCCATGACTGGTCATCTGCGCTGGGGAGGATCTAGCCAAAATGCCATTTAAGGATAAGGGAAAAGGACAAGTCAGACATGCAAGAACTCATGAATTAATATTCCCAAGGGCCCTTCTTGAGAAACCTACTGGAGGGCAAATTTCAGGTAATCGTCACTGCTGCTACAGGAAGTTCGCGAGAATGAAGTACTGTTCTGAGCTGCATCTATCAAGTACACACTGTCTGTCTATTGTCACTCTGACAGAGACAGGGATAGTCATTTTGGTAGAGAACAAGAAAATAATACTGTGCCACAAAATCAGAGGATGAAAAAAATGATCAAAGTAATTCATGCAGTGTTCCATGTGACCTCTAGTTGTGGGTGAATATTTGAATGAAACGATGGCTACAGTCATTTTTAGTGATGATATTTGATACTTTTATGACATTTTGGCACGGTATAAGACATTCACAATTTTTGAATGATTGACTGTCACCATTTTCTCTTCAAAGCTGCCATGAACAATGAAGTTAATGTTGCTAAAATGCATTTTTAACACTTAGGGGCTATGTCACAACTCACAAGGAGGAAAACCACACTGAAAATTTTCAACTAGCCAAGCTTCCCAGCCCATGAAATAGAATCGCATTATAATGGCTGACCCTGTGTTGAGGCTTCTTGAGATGAGAATTGTGGGAAGTCATCAGAACCTTTTCAAGTGGTTTGGGTCAACATGAGGATAGGCCTTATGATTCGCATCCCGAAAAGACCTTAGAGACCACTGACTGTGATTCCTTCATTTTTCTGGAAGATACCAAGGCAGAAGAAATTCAGATTTAACTAAAGTCCTAGATGAAGGAGTTTACTAGGCTACAACAATATTAAGTTCATTTTGGGCTATTGCACCAGGGTTCTTTCAGCTATTCCCCATTTTCTCCAACCTCCTGAGCACACCAATTTCCTTATGAGGCTCAATAAGTGGATGGGCTTATATGGGTTTATATCTCACAGAGAAAAACAGAAGCAGTAAGACAAAAACTCTGCAGCCAATGCTGAATCTTCCTTCTTCCCTCCTGCTGAAGCAAGGAGGAGGCCTCCTATTTTTCCTAGGTTAATTTTTCTTTCTTTTTTTTTCTGGTAGTATTGGGACTTGAACTCAGGGCCTTGGGCTTGTTTGGCAAGCAAGCTACCATGTGATTTTTTGCCCTGTTTGGCCTTAATCCATAGTTCTTTTGATCGTCACTTCTCAAGTAACTGTTATTATAAGCACCACCATTCTGGGATCCTAGTCTAATTTTTCCCCCTGTTCTCACCTTTTTTTCCCTCAAAACTGCCATGAGCCACCAATCAATTTTAGGGATCTTGGTCAATGGATTATCACCTCACTGTGCCGTATCTTCTTGCTCTTTTTATTGCTTATTTCATGCCCAGGGAAACTTCAACTTGCTGGTTATGTTTTATGCCTTTTGGTGAAAAAAAAAAAAGATTTGGAGTAAACATTACTAAATGGTAATATCTGTCAGTTCTGGTGGTAGGTACAAAGGAATTTATTTTTTTACTCTGTGTCTCATGCATTAACATTGTTTTCTTCAAAAGACAAAAAAGGGAGATGAGTGGTATAGGCTCAGTCAAAATCAGAGACCATAAATGTAAGAGAGTGTCCATTCATGGAGACTACGCGAAGTCACTGCATCCTTCTAATTTTCGCACTAAGGATGAAGGAAGTTTTGGGTCCAGCTGGCTGAGGTTAAAAAAAAAAAAGTAAATTGGAATGCTCTGTTTACATTTGAGTAGGGGACTTCCAACCTCCACTTTAGCAACTATGAAATGATTTATTTATAGGTGGCCCAAAAAGCTATCTGGAAGTGATCATTTGGAAATTTTAAAACGTTTTCAGCATTTTTACTAAAACATTATCAACTACAATAAATGCAGAGAATGCAAGAGTTCATTTATCTATTGGGTTCTCAAATATTTGTTGGCAACTAGTAGTGTAAAACACAGAATCAATGAGATGATAGGTTTTGTACTATATTACTTCTAATTTCATAAAAATCAAGTTATTCTAGAAATACCAGCTAACTTTCTCATTTTCAGATCCATTTCCTCCTCTGCCAGATTCATACTTGTTTTCTCCTTCTTCCTAATTTTCTTGAAATGGAGCATCCCTTCCCATCCAAAGCCAACCTTGTCCCCTGTGTTGGGGACCACTGCCATCCTTCTTTTTTGGAACTTTATATCATATCTTGTCTCTGTTATCATCTGTCTTTAACCTTTGCCTTTCTATGAGATCGTTTTGATAATATTTAAACTTCTTTCCATTTTAATCTCCTCACAAAAAACCCCTTTCTCCTTTGGCCTCACAACCTTCTCCAGCTGATCCCCAATCTCTCCTCTTACTTTAGCAACCAAACTCCTCAAAAGCAAAGCAAATGAGAAGAATTTTTACAAGTTTTCCATTTTCTCATTCCTTCTCATTCTTCAATCCAGTCTATCTGGCTCTGCCACCACACCCACCCCACTTATATCACCATTGGCCTTTGTGCCTCCTTTATGGGATGAATACAACTTTTTAGAGGTGAACAGAAGGCAACTAACTCATTCTTTGTTACCATTTGTACATTCTCAGGACTGGGACAAAATCTTGGGCAAATATATAGTTTTTCTGGTGATTATCATAAAATTCTTTATTATTAAAGAATTTGTTTAGGTGATTGAAATTTTTGTATGTGACTAGACTGATATTTTGTCTGTAATCCAAACTTATACTTAGCCCAGGCCTGACATAAGTTGGGAAATCTGCAGTGAGGAAGGGGCAGGAATAGCTGTTACCATATTTCTCTTCTGAGACGTTCCCCTTACTAACAGTCTTTCTCTGCTTCCTCCAGGATTGGTACACAAAAAAAATAACATTTTTCAGAATCCATCTGGACTTTGACACAGCACACAACATGGCTGTAGAAACAGATAACTGAAAAAGACAGTGGAGACAAGACACAGTTCTAGCTGATTTGTAATCAAGTAACTGGAAGGTAAGTCATTAAATGTGTAAAAAAACCATGTATTCTTGATGCAAGAATTCTCTTTCCGGAGTGTTCATACATTTGAAATTTTCCCTCGTTTATCCAACAGACACACCTGCTGTGTTTTGAGTCAGGGAGAGGTGCAGTGGCAGTGGAAGGCAAAGCTGTAGACTTCCATGCAACAGTGCTCCCCAGAAGGTTTCTGGTTACCTCGACATTCTATGCAACCATCCACAATGTGGTTCTTGCAGATGGCAGTCATCAACTACAGGACCCCAGGCTCAGAAGCTCACTCCACTCCACTTTTATACTTCAAAGTGTATCCTGCCAATGCTGCTGTTGTATTCACATCCATTGTTGCTGCTGTTTTGGAAACACACTGGATGGTACACAACAATTCTTACTTGACTGATGTAGTTATCATTTGACTCTGATGGTCATGGAAGGTGCCTTCATATTCTGAATTTGAGAGGACAAAGTCCAATCCTCAGATTACACACACACACTTATGATCCCCAAAAGACGTGTCCTTTGGGGGATTGGTTCTAGGACTCCCCTCAGATTCCAAAATCTGTGAATGCTCAATATAAAATGGCAAAGAATTTGTATATAACATTTTGCACATCCTCCCACACACTTTATTTTATTTTTTAAATCACGTTTGCATTTTCTTACAAGTGTATACATTATTTGGGCCACCTCCTCCCTCTCTTCCTCCGTCTCAGGGCAGAACAAGTTCTTGTTCTCTGATTTTGTAGAAGAAAAAACATAAAAGAAAAGAAAAACATGACATTTTTGCTACTTTGAGATGAAGATAGCTATACATGGAGATTCTTTGTGTTGTTTCCATGCATATTTATATTACAACCCACATTGGTTCATCTCTACCAGACCTCTTCACTACTCCCTAGTCCCCTTCCCATAGTGGACCCTGTCAGTTTAAGATTAATATATTCATTCCTATACAGTGAGCACATCAACCACATTCAAGTTTTAGGTTTTCTTTTCTTGTCATATCCAAACCATATGGATACTCAGCTAACACTTTTGGTCTTTGTGACTTAACTTATTCTTGAGGGATCTTAGCCTGGTCATCATCCCTTCCTCAAGCTATGGCTGCTATACTTGTCCATTCACAAGCAAAACTGAGCAAGGAATTTCCAAGGTATGCCTAAATGAATAACTTGGGTGCCAAACAAACTCCTATATACTGTTTCGCCTGTGTAAAGGCAATCTGAATTCCATTTGATGATATACTAAGATAGTGACTTTTCTTGATTGTTTGTCCTTTGGAATGAGTAGTCTGAAGTTCTCAGGGAGTTGCCATAAATTAAAACTTACTGGGACTTTGGCTATATACCCAAGTAGGAACATTTTCATTCTGGGAGCTAGGTTACTTAAACCACAGAGCCTACAAATACAAGAAGTTGCTTCTACTTACCATTAGTTCCAGTGACTCTTGAGAAGCAAAAAATCCCCAAGAAGATCAATGGGAGTGATGGTAAAATAGCACCCCATTTACTACTACTTCTGGGTTTCTGTAATCATGTATTTTACCTATTGGAGACATAACACAATACAGTGTTCATTGATTCATGCTATATGCTAAATCCTTGAGAATGTACCTCATTCTCTATTTTTCTATGAGCTAGCATCTTAGTTGTGGTTCCTAAAACAACCCTCCATCACTGTATTAGACTGTCATCATCTGGGTAGTGTGGTATGTGAGACATTAACAGTATCTAAGAGTCATGTATTTGCTGCAATACTTTTTTTTCTGCAAAGAGAGAAGTGCAATGTTATATGGATGAGATACTGCATAAGACCTGGCTGAGGCCCTGGAAGTAAAACATGAAATCCTTTTCAGAACTATGGGTTGATTCCCATCAAAATGAGTTTCCCCCCTTTAATGTTGAAGGGGTCAAACATGGTAATTTTCACACCTCATGGCTGGTTGGTCTTTTCAAGGGATGGTGCTATATCAGGAGCTCTGGCAGGATGGTTGTTTGCCAGCAGCAATATCTAGATCAGCATTGTTAAGTGAAAAGCTGTGCCTTTAGTCTCACAAATAGTATCCTTCCCTACTGACATCACCATTCCATTCAGGTACTCATTGTGCCAGCACTTGGGTGGCCAATGACAGAAGCAGGATATCATCTGACTAAATTATTCTACTTACTTGGATGTTTAGTGCCTCTTCTATAGTAAATGCTCTTCAAGGTATTAACATACAACAGAGATATTCACACTTTGTGCCCTTCTCACAGATCCAAACACTCTAAAAATTTTCATTGATAGGCTGACTATAATTTTATTTTGCTATCTGCAGAGCACATGTGTCTCCCTAATATCTTGAACATACTAGTTACTTGTTGCTTGTATAGTCAGATTAGCATGACA
Organism: Castor canadensis; assembly: GCF_047511655.1. Lineage (NCBI taxonomy): Eukaryota > Metazoa > Chordata > Mammalia > Rodentia > Castoridae > Castor > Castor canadensis. The sequence goes on from NC_133394.1 coordinate 90,996,790, forward strand.
CCATCAATATAGTAGACCAGAATGACATTCTAAAGGAATGTGGAACCAACTCTCCTTAAACTTTTCCATGAAATAGAAAGGGAAGGAACACTGCCTAACTCATTCTATGAAGCCAGTAGTACACTCATCCTAAAACCAGACAAAGACACCTCCAAAAAGGAGAACTATAGGCCAATCTCCTTAACGAACATCAGTGCAAAAATCCTCAACGAAATAATGGCAAACTGAATCCAACAACATATCAGAAAAATATGTTGGTCATTCACCATGACCAAGTCAGTTTCATTCCAGGGATACAGGGGTGGTTCAACATATGCAATCTATAAATGTAATACAGCACATTAATAGAAGCAAAGGCAAAAACCACTTGATCATCTCAATAGATACAAAAAAAGCCTTTGACAAGATTCAATACCACTTCATAATAAAAGCTCTAAGAAAACTAGGAATAGAAGGAATGTACCTCAACATTGTAAAGGCTATATATGACAAACCTATAGGCATCATCATACTTAATGGAGAAAAACTGAAACCATTTCCCATAAAATCAGGAATGAGACAAGGGTGCCCACTCTCCCCACTCCTATTCAACATAGTCCTGGAATTCCTACCCAGAGCAATAAGGCAAGAAGAAGGAATACAAATAGGTAAAGAAACTGTCAAAATATCCCTATTTATAGATGATACGATCCTATACCTCAATGACTCAAAAACCTCTACCCTAAAACTCCTAGACACCATAAACAGCTTCAGCAATGTGGCAGGATACAAAATCAACTTACAAAAATCATTAGCTTTTCTATATACCAACAACGAACAAACTGAGAAAGAATATATGAAAACAATTCCATTTATAATAGCCTCAAAAAAATCAAATATTTAGGAGCAAACTTAAAAAGGATGTGAATGACCTCTACAAGGAGAACTACAAATCTCTAATGAAAGAAAATGGGGGAGACTATAGAAGATGGAAAGATCTCCCATGCTCATGGAGTGGTAGAATCAACATAGTAAAAATGGCTATACTACCAAAAGCAATACACATGTTCAACACAATTCCTATCAAAATCCCAATGACATTCATCACAGAGATTGAAAAATCTACCCTAAAGTTCATTTGGAAACACAAGAGACCATGAATAGCCAAGGCAATACTCAGCAAAAAGAGCAATGCTGGAGGTATCACAATACCTGACTTTAAACTATATTACAGAGCCATAGCAAAAAAAACAGCATGGTACTAGCACAAAAACAGATATGAAGACCAGTAGAACAGAACAGAGGACCTGGTTATGAATCCACACAGCTATGCCCACCTTATTTTTGACAAAGGTGGCAAAAACCTACAATGGAGAATAGAAAGCCTCTTCAACAAATGTTGTTGGGAAAAGTGGTTATCTGCCTGCAGAAAACTGAAACTAGATCTATGTCTATCACCCTCTACTAGTATTGACTCAAAGTGGATTAAAGACCTTAATATCAGACCTGAAACTCTGAAGTTAGTATAAGAAAGAGCAGGGAATACTCTGGAAGCAATAGGTATAGGCAAGGACTTCCTCAGTTGAACTCCAGCAGCCCAGCAACTAAGAGAAAGGATGGACAAATGGGACTACATGAAATTAAAAAGCTTCTACACAACAAAAGAAATGGTCTCTACCAAAAATCGTAAGTTCTCCCTCATATGTGGACATTAGATCAAGGGCAAACACAAGGGGATTGGACTTTGATCACAAGATAAAGTGAGAGCACACAAGGGAGGGGTGAGGATAGGTAAGACACCCAAAAAACTAGATAGCATTTGTTGCCCTCAATGCAGAGAAACTAATGCAGATACTTTAAAGCAACAGAGGCCAGTAGGAGAAGGGGACCTGGAACTAGAGAAAAGGTTAGTTTGAGAAGAATTAACTTAGAAGGTAACACACATGTATAGGAAAGCAATGCGAGTCAACTCCCTGTATAGCTATCCTTATCTCAACTAGCAAAAATCCTTGGTCCTTCCTATTATTGTTTATACTCTCTCTTCAACAAAACTAGAGATAAGGGCAAAATAGTTTCTGCCTGGTAGCGAGGGGTTACGGGAGGGAAGGGAGGGGGTGGGGGGAAGGGGGGAGAAATGACCCAAACATTGTATGCACATATGAATAAAATAAAAAAAAATTCCCAGGCCAAAAAAAAAAAAAAAAAAGAAATGGTCTCTAAACTGAAGAGACCACTCACAAAGTGGGAGAAAATATTTGCTGGCTATACATCAGACAAAGGACTGATAACCAGAATATACAGGGAACTTAAAAAACTAAACTCTTCCAAAATTAATGAGCCAATAAAGAAGTGGGCAACTGAACTAAACAGGACTTTTTCAAAGGAAGAAGTCCAAATAGCCAAAAAACACATGAAAAATGCTCACAATCTCTGTCCATAAAGGAAGTGCAAATCAAAACCACACTAAGATTCCACCTCACTCCTGTTAGAATAGCTATCATCAAAAACACCACCACCTCATACATTGCTGGTGGGAATGTAAGCTAGTATAATCACTTTGGAAAACAATATGGAGGCTTCTTAAAAATCTAAACATAGATCTGCCATATGATCCAGCAATACTACTCCTAGGGATATACCCAAAGGAATGCGACTCAGGTTATTCCAAAGGTACCTGCACACCCATGTTTATTGCAGCACTTTCACAATAGTCAAGCTATGGAAACAGCCAAGATGCCCCACTACCCATGAATGGATTAAGAAAATGTGGAATTTACACACAATGGAATTTTACTCAGCCACAAAGAAGAATAAAATTTTGTCATTCACAAGTAAGTGGATGGAACTGGAGAACATCATCTTAAGCGAAGTTAGCCAGGCTCAGAAGGCCAAAAATCATATGTTCTGCCTCATATGTGGATTGTAGACCTAAAACAAATGCAGTAATATTATTGGACATGGGTCACACACTAAGGGGAGAGTGCGTACAGGAGGAATAGGAAAAGCTAGGAAAACCAAAACTTGAAAGTGTTTGATGTACTCACTGCAGAGGAGCAAATAAAGTTATCTTAAACTGACAGGCCACGATGGGAAGGTGACCAGGAAGTAGTGAAGAGGTCTGGTAGAGATGAACCTATGTGGGTCGTAATACACTTGTGCAGGGAAGCAATGCTAGGAATCTCTGTATAGCTGTCTTTATCTCAAGCTAGCAAAAATGCTATGTCTTTCTTATTATCATTTATGTTTTCTCTTCAACAAAATTGGAGATGAGGGCAGAACAGGTTCTGCCTGGAAGTGAGGGGGATGGGGGATATGGAGGGGGCAGGGGGCAGGGGGGAGAGATGGCCCAAACAATGTATGCACATATGCATAAATGAATAAATAATAAAAAATGAAAACATTCAAGCAATCCTATGGCAGGACACACATGGAAAGCAACTGAGGCTTTCTACCAGTAAGTCTTCTGCCAATAATCATGTGTTATGGATAAAATTGTGTCTTCCCCCCAAAAAGATATGTTGGAATCTTAAAAAAAAAAACAACAATGTGGAATACAGAAGCCAACAAAGTAAACTTAGTTCTGGGACAACACTATGAATATATTTATAATAAATTGCAGGCAGTTTCAAGTAAATCAAACTGTTTCCTATATTCTTTTTTTGATAGAAATGAAAAAAGAATGTACTTGTTAAATTAATTGCCTTATATCATGTAAGTGGGAATTTGTTAATCTGTTCTATTAAAGACACTGCATTTGGCCTAACAGATGAAATTAGAGCAGATAGTTGGTTGTAGTAGGGTATTTTCAGGATCCATCTGGATTTGGTAATAGGCTAGATGGACAAATTAAATGGAGATATGATGGGGACCAACACTACTACATACTTCAGGTCTTTAAAGATGGTACAGTTATGTGTCATTTCCTCCACAATGTAGGACTCTGATTTATTGGCTTGGGGAAGGGAAGGAGATTCAGAGAAGTCTACTTGGTCTTTTATGCTATCATAGTTGTTCTCCCACAGGCCAAAGAACCAATGTGAGGATTTTGCCAAATTTTAGGTACATCCATTTCAATTATACATTCAGTGATTGGGAAAATAACCACTGAACTCAGTGACTCACTGTGAGCTGATCTTGGCTATGATGTTGTTTCACATCCCTGGGAATCAGTGCTAGTTCAGTCCCTACATCCAACAGTTCTCAAAAGATGTGGGTATTCTTCCTTCCTTGGCATAGAATTTCCTTAGTAAATGGCCTTAGATATAATTGGAGTAGGTTCTGTGTGAGTTAGTTTCAAATGTACTTCCTTTGACTTTGTAGATTATTGGAACTGGCTGTTTTGTCAGTGGTTTATGGGACCAAAATTGGCCTTGGGTCTAAAATGTGGGCAGGGGATCATAACTTTTTATTGGATGGCTGACTCTTTCAGTTCTTGATGTTTTTGTTGAATAGGTTGAGCAATACTTCTGGTGGTAGTCCATCTATCTCCCCTGATCAGTGATATGCTTTGCTATCCATTTCCCTAGCTCTTACAATTCAGCTATTTCCCCTGGGTACTTTGCTGTCCTTGCTGCTCATTATAACTATGTTCTCCTTGCTTATGGTGGCTAATTCTGTTGCCTCATTTCTTTTATTTCTAGAAGAATATTTTATTCATTTTTTAACTAGGGGCCAAGTTCTGTAATGACCTCGCCTATCATATGCACTGCAGAGCATATTGAGTTGGCACATCTCTGAACTAACTACAATTTTTTCCTTCTCTATCAGCTAGAGGAGAGCATCTCAGTGATTCAAGAGGCCTTCTCAGCAGCATTCCCTACTGTTTTGGCAAATCGAAAATCTCTAGACTTTCTCACTGAACATAACTGTGTGACAAATTTTCTTGCACTCTTTTATTTCCACTCTAGTTTGCTTGATTTGGTGAACTATTTTTATACCTTCTTACATTGTGTTCCACAGCAGATCTAGAATTTCTACCTCATTTTAAGGCTTGGAGGGTGATGGCAATAACATACTAGAAAAGGAGGCTCCTAATTCTCTCTCTAACTAATGTACCAAATAAACATCAATTCTGGACAAACTCCCTCTGAGAGAAAATCAGAAATAAGTTGAGAGACTATGTACCAGGTAACTGACAAAATGTTCACATTGCATGGGTAGGGAAAGCAGAGGTGCACTCAGGCATAGACCCCACCCCAGACATTGCAGCACACAGGAAGGAATCCCCAGTACTCAGGTTATTCCTGAGAGGACAGGTTTTGGACTACACTGCACCTAATTCTAATGTTCTCCATGTTTTGCTTTTTAATTCGCCAATTATGGGATTGGAAAGGATTAGGCATGCACAAGTCTTCCTATCACAGGAAAAAACAGTGGTTTTATATCAGGATACAAGCACTTCCAAAAACTTCAGCTCCTGGAAATAGAACAGAGAAGGGGCTAAAGTTCAAAGTCCCATTTTCCCATGGAAAGGATTTGCCAGGACCCTCTGCTGCTCTTGACAGTCCAGCTTTTACCCAGCCTGCACCAGGGAAATAATTGGGCCAGCAAACAGTAGATTTCTGGCAGCCTGAGTGAGATTTCACCTCTCCATAGTGATAACTCCCTATCTACCAACTCTTCCTGAAAGGAGTTTATTTACTACAGAACACCCAAATTTTACAGTCCCCATGCAAGGAACTGAATTCTAAACCTCCTAGCTCTAGAATCAGAGGAGAATGTGTGTACATGAGTCTTCATACAGTATAGAACAAAGGGGTAAGTTTAAATAGGTACAGAACTACTTCTAGGAGCTAGACCTCCTGTGAGCAGTGTAGAGAATGGGTTTAAAAGAGCCAATCTCTTTGGAAAGGTTTCCTGATTTTTTTTCCTTTTTTTTAATTTACTTTTGTGCTGAGTGGGGGTACATTGTGGCATTTACAAAAGTTCTTACAATGTATCAAATATATCTTACTTGAATTCACCCCCCTCCACCACTCTCCTTTATCTCCCCATCACTGGAATAGATACCATTTTAGCATTTACATAAATGTGAACACATTTTTTGTACCATGTTTACTTTTCTATACCATTTCCTTGCCATCTCTTCCCCTCCCACTGGCACCAATCCTCCCCTGGGCAGGACCTGTTCCAGCCTCCTGTTCTCTGATTTTGTAGAAGAAAAAAAGAAAAAAAATGACATCCTTGCATATTTTTCCTGTGGCTACCTGATACCCTGACTTCTAAGTAGCATAGATGAGTTACAGGGACAAACAGTGGAGTGCTGTCAGCCTGAGTAGGAGCTGAGTTCTTTCTGAAACTTCCCCCCGGTTGCTTCAGTGATAAATTCAGTTCTACTCATTCTTCCTGGAAGGAGTTTGTCCATATGCTAAGTACTACAGCTTCCATAGCTACATCATGAGACTGCTTGCATACTTATCAAGCTCTGGGAGTCAGTTTGAGATCTGCAGTTCTGAGACTCCATAGAAAACAATAAGGTGGACATACAATTGGCTGACTTGGACTGTCCTCCAGGATCAGAGTAGCTTTCCATAAATACACTCTATTGTAGTGCAGAGAGAGTGGGAGACAAACACCTGCCCTCAGTTTTACCACAAAGACAGAAGGAATAAGAACACACATTTAAAACCCTAACCTTTCCAGATTCATATAGAGGATTTGGCTTATATCTTACCTATCTTGGGATGCTGACAGGACATGGCACATTCTAATCTGGGGGCCACCAAAAGCAGATACTGCATTTTGGATGAACACAAAGATCTGAGAAACATCTTAAAATCTCTTGCCAGACTGGTGAGATCCTTCTCCTACACAACATCAATCTAACAAGACTGGGAGAGAAAACTGTGTGTTAAATGCATGAAAACAAACACAGAGATTCAGGGAAAATGAAGAAATAAGGAAGCATATTCCAAATAAAAGAGCAAGTTAAATCCCCAGAAAGAAACCTTAATGAATTAGAGGTTCATGATTTACTCAACAGGGGTTTTTAAAAATGGTAATAAAGATGCTAATTAAGGCCAGTAGAGCAGCTCAAGAAACAGCATGGTACTTGCACAAAAACAGACATGAAGACCAGTGGAGCAGAAGAGGACCTGGATATGAATCCACACAGCTATGCCCACCTTATTTTTGACAAAGGTGCCAAAAACATTCGATGGAAAATAGACAGCCTCTTCAACAAATGTTGCTGGGAAAAATGGATAGCTGCCTGCAGAAAACTGAAACTAGATCCATGTTTGTCACCATGTACAAGTTTCAACTTAAAGTGGATTGCAGATCTTAATATAAGGTCTAAAACCTTGAAGGTAGTGCAGGAAAGAACAGGGAATATACTGGAAGCAATAGGCTTCCAGTCAAATGACTCCCCAACTAAGAGAAAGGATCAACAAATGGGACTACATGAAATTAAAATGCTTCTGCACAACAAAAGAAATGGTCTCTATATTGAAGAGGCCACCCACAGAATGGGAGAAAAACTTTACCAGCTAAACATCTGGCAAGGGATTGATAACCAGAATGTAAGCTCAAAAAACTAAACTCCCCCCAAAATCAATGACACAATGAAGAAAAAGGCAAACGAACAGAGGTTTTTCAAAGGAAGAAACCCAAATGGCTAAAAAACACATGAAAAAATGCTCACCATCCCTGGCCATAAAGGAAATGCAAATCAAAACCACACTAAGATTCCCCTTTACTTCTGTTAGAACACCACCAACAACAAATGTTGGCAAGGATTCGGGGGTAAAAATGAACCCTCATATGCTGCTGCTGGGAATGTAAGCTAGTATAACCACTATGGAAAACAGTATGGAGGCTCCTCAAAAAACTAAAAATAGATCTGCCATATGATCCAGCAATACCATTCCTGGGGACACCCGAAGGAATATGAGTCAGGTTACTACAAAGGCACGTGCACGTCCATGTTTATTGCAGCACTATTCACAATAGCTAAGCTATGGAGATAGCCAAGATGCCCCACTACAGACAAATGATTAAGAAAATGTGATATTTGTATAAAATGGAATTTTACTCAGCCACAAATAAGAACGAAATTTTGTCATTCACAGGTAAATGGAAGGAAGTGGAGAACATCATCTTAAGCGAAGTTAGGCTCAGAAAGCCAAAGCCACATGGTTGCAATTGGATTATAGACCCACTACAAATGCAGCAATATTATGGGACATCAGTTACACTAAGGGGAGGCCACACATGGGAGGGATAGGGCAAGGGAAGGAAACTCAAAACTTGGATGTGATTGATGTGCTTATTGTACAGGAATGAATACAGAAATTTTAAACTGGCCTGAGCCACCATGGGAAGTGGACTAGGGAAGAGTGAAGAGGACTGGTAGAGATGAACCAATTGGGACTGTAATACACACATGCATGGAAACAACACAAGGAATCTCCTTGTGTAGCTATCTTTATCTCAAACTAGCAAAAATGCCATGTTTCTCTTTTCATCTTTTATGTTTTTTTCTTCCTCAAAATCAGAGAACAAGAGGGCAGAACAGGTTCTGCAGGAAGAGGGTAGGGATTTAGCACTGGTGGTTGGTGGGAGGTGGTGAGGAAAGGGGTAGGAGGATGAATATAGTGCAAATAATGTATATACGTGTGTGTAAATGCAAAAATGATACCTGTTGAAACTGTTCCAGGAGTCAGGGGATGGGGTGAGGGGATGAGAGAGGGCAGTGGAGGGGGTGAATTCAAGTATGATGTATTTGCTACATTGTAAGAACCTTTGTAAATGCTACAATGTACTCCCACCCAGCACAACAATAAAAAAAAATGTGGTATATAAGAATCGAACTGGAGGTTGTTATGTTAAGTGAAGCAAGGTAGACACAGAAAGACTAATGCCACATGTTTTCTCATTCATTTGTGGAAACTAAAAAGTCAGTGGGATGAAATAGTGTTCCCTATAGACTAGGAAGAGGAGGAAAAAGGGGAATGGAAAGAAGTTAGATAAGGCACACCAAAACACAGAAGAGGAATTAATTCCTATTTTCTATAACACAATAATAATTGGTTAAAATCTATGACTTATTTTAAAATGACTAAAAGAGTACAAAATTTCCAACACATGACTACTGAGAGATGAATATGCTTTTGCCCCTGATTTGATTATTACACATTGTATACATGTATCTACCATAATGCATCCCATAAAGATGTACAAATATTATGTCTCAAAAATAGATGGTGTAAGACAAAAATCAACAAAGAAAGTTCAGAGTTAAACTGAACTATATATCAAATGGACTTAAGAGACATCTAAGAATCTTCCATCAACAGCTGCAGAATGTGCATTCTTCTCAGCAGCCCATGGAGCCTTCTCCAAAATAGATCACATTTTAGGTCATAAAGCAAATCTAAACAAATAGAAAAAAATTTTAAGTACTTTCTTCTGTCTTAACAGATATAATGGAATAAAATTAGAGATCAATAGCAAGAGAAGCAACAGAGGCTACACAAACACATGGAGATCACAAAATACACTTTGAATGATCAATGGGTCATTGAAGAAATCAGTGAAGAAACAAAAAAATTCCTAGAATTAAGTGAAAGTGAAAACGCAACTTAGCAGAACTTTTAGGGTGCAGTAAAGCAGTTCTAAGAGGAAGTTTGTAGCTATGACTCCATATATTAAAAAAATCAGAGAGTTCCAAATGTTGCAGGGTTGTACCTTAAGGTCTTAGAAAAACAAAATAAGCAAAACTCCAAATGAGTAGATGGAGAGAAGTAGTAAAGATCCAGACAGAAATTAATGAAATGCTAGCTAAAAGAATAATGCAAAGAATCAATGGAACAAAGTGTTGGTTTGAAAAGATAAAGCAGATTGACAAATCCTAAATAACCAAAACAGAGAGGATCCAAATAAATAAAATGAGAGTTTAAAAGGAAGATATTGAGAAGATGGTGGTTTGCTGACAGCTTCAAACTCCGGAGCTCTCACAAACCTGAAAGAATGTGGAAACTGAAAGCCCTGGAAAGACAGGTCCCAGGCCCCACTGGCAGGGAGAAGCAGAACTCTGTCTGGACCTAAATTGAGTGAAGCAACAGAATATATGGAACATTTGCAGGTTTGCACTTCCCACAGCATCAGAGCCAAGCACCATAGCCAAGTGCCAGCTCCCCCAGAGGGGCTGGGAAAGCCAAAACCTTCAGCACAAGAAGGTCAGTGCCCAAACACACAAAGGCACCCAGCAGGCAACGTGCTAAGGAAAACTATGGGGAACCAGTGAGCAGACTGGGATCCAAACCACATTGCAGGTGGAAACAAAAGCCCTCTTTGGGGCTAGCGGAGAACTTTCCTGGAGGTCGTGCAACTCTCTCTATTCTGGAGCCCACGCAACTCTCACTGCTGCCAATGAAACTCCTAATTGAGCTAGCATGATCAAAGGTGGAGAGCATGAAGGCTTGTGAGATAGGAACAGGTATCCACCTGAGAGAAAACTTACCGGAACCCAGCAGCAGCCCATGGAGGTCATAGGAAATGGACATGGTGTGGAGGGGCTACCAACAGCAAGCTGTACCTCCAACCCTGCCAGGGACCTCCACCACTGATGACACTGGGACAAAACCCTATGCTTGTGCACAACTTCAGACTCCTTCCAGGAGCACTATGATTCATCTTTGTTCTAATAGAAAACTAAACATACTGGAACAGTAGCCATCACTGACCTTCATTGGGGATTACTGTAACTTCAAGGCTGCAGTTCAATAACTGTGACTGCCTTAGTAGCTAAAACTCCTTGCCCTGTGTGGAACAGGGGGTAGAATTCAACATCTTGAGAATAAGAAGCTGAAGGGATTAATATTGAGCCACTACTTCCCTCCCCCATTTTGAGACAAGAAAACCCTCTAGAGCTCAGCCACCTCCCAGTCCTGTACAATCTTCCATAAAATCCCAACTAAAGGGACACAAGGTACTGGAAACTTGAACCAAAAACAACCCCAGACGAGTAAATCTCAACACAGAAACATGAAGCAGCAAGGCAACAGCTCTCTCTGAAAAGCCAACTCAATTGCTAAGGACCTAACCGACATTGAAGGGGAGGAAATATAACATGTTTAATTCCAAAAACTAACAGTAAGAATGATTAATGAGCTCAAAGAACAGACACACAAACTAGTATCTGAACTCAAAGAGGACATAAATAAACAACCAAAAGAGCTCAAAGAGAATTTAAACAAATAGATGAATTAAATTAAGAAGACCATGCAGGATATGAAAGAGGAAATCAATAAAGATGTAGAAATCCTGAAATATAACCAATCTGAGATGAACAGTTCAATATTACAAAAGTCTCAATTGAGAGCATGGTAAACAGAGTGGAGCAAGTCAAAAATAGAGTATCAGGAACAGAAGACAAAGTAGAGGAATTAGATCAAATAGTAAAGAACCATGAAAAAGTGCTAAGAAAATATGAATGGAACATGCAAGAAATCTGGGACACACTCAAAAGACCAAATCTATGAATCACTGGTATAGAAGAAATAGAGAGATATAAACTAACAGCATAGATAACTTATTTGATAACATAATAGTTGAAAACTTCCCCAACCTTGGGAAAGGGAGGGACATCCAGGTTTCGGAGGCTTACAGAACACCAAACTGTCAGGACAGAATAAAAACACTCCCAGACATATCATAATAAAATGCTTAATATACAGAACAAAAAAATGGTTATGTATAAAGTTGAACCATCAGAATAATAGCAGATTTCTCAACACAAACTCTAAATCCAAGGTCATGGAAAGACATACTTCAGACCCTGAAAGAATCCAACTGTCAATCTAGACTAGTTAGTATATCCAAGTAAAACTATTCTACCTAATTGAAGGAGAAAAGAAAGTCTTCCATAGCAAGCAAAAACTAAAGGAATTCATGAGTAACAAAACAGCACTGCAGAAAATACTTTTTTTTGGGCAGAATTGGGGTTTGAACTTAGGGCTTTGTGCTTACTAGGCAGGCACTCTACCACTTGAGCCACACCTCCAGCACTTTTTAAGGACTCTTACACACAGAAAAAACAATTAGAATCAGACAGGAAGATGCAAGAAAGAATAAACCCTTCTGGAAAACAAGGACTAGTAGAACAGTAGACATCAGTGAATAAAAATGACTGGCAATACTACATACCTCTCAATTTTAACACTGAATGTAAATGGCTTCAATATCCCAACCAAAAGACATAGAGCAGCAAATTAGTTAAAAAACAATATTCAACCGTATATTGCTTACAAAGGACACATCTCACTGAGAGAAACAAAAAATGGCTTAAAATTAAAGTGTGGAAAATGACCTTCCAAGAAAATGGACCCCATGAGCAGGGGGGAGCAACTATACTTATATCTGACAATGCAGATTTCAGACTAAAATCAGCCAAAAGAGACAATGAAGGTCATTTCATATTAATTAAAGGAACAATTCATCAAGAGGAAATATCAATTCTTAACATATATATATGCCAAACATAGGGGCACCTAAGTACATTAAAAAAAAAAAGACACTAATGTATTTAAAAACACAGATAGACACCAACACAGTGATAGTGGGAGACCTGAATACCCCACTGTCATCAATAGATAGATCAATAGATAGATCATCCAGATAAATAAAGAAATTTCAGAACGAATCCACACATTAGACCAAATGGACATAATAGACATCTACAGAGTATTTCACCCAGCTTCAAAGCAATACACATTTTTTTCTGCAGCTCCATGGAACTTTCTCCAAAATAGTTAATATTTTAGGACACAAACAACTCAACAAATTTAAGAAAATTGAAATAACCCCCTGTATCATATCAGATCACAATGAAATAAAACTAGAACTCAGCAAAAAAAGAAGCCATAGAAAATATTCATACACATGAAGACTGAACAACATACTACTGAATGATCAATGAAATAAGTGAAGAAGTCAAGAAGTTCCTAGAATCTAATGAAAATGAAAATACAACCTACCAGAATCTGTGAGACAAAGCAAAGGCCATGCTAAGGGAAAAGTTTATAGCTTTCAGTGCCTACATTAAAAAAACAGATGTCTCATACAAAAACTCTAATGATATACCTTAAGATTCTAGAAAAACAAGAACAAACCAAACCCCAAACTAGTAGATGGAGAGAAATAATAAAGATCAGGGCTGAGATAAATGAAATCAAGACCAAAAAACTACAAAGAATCAATGAAACAAAAAGTTGGTTCTGTAAAAAGATTAACAAGATGGACAAATACTTAACCAACATGACAAAATGGAGGGAAAAGACCCAAATTAATATGATCAAAGATAAAAAGTGGACATAACCATAAATACTACTAATGAAATCCATAGGATCATTAGAGAATACTTTGAAAACTGAAGTAAACTGAAAAATCTAGACAAAATGGGTAAATTTCTAGATGCATATAACTAACCAAAATTGAATCAGGAAGATATTAACCACCTAAAAGTCCTATTACAAACAGTGAAATTGAAGCAGTGATAAAGAGCCTCCCCACAAAGAAGAGCCCCAGACTTGATGGAGTCACTGCCAAATTTTACCAGACCTTTAAAGAAGAACTAATACTAATACTCCTCAAACTTTTCCAGGCAATAGAAAGGGAAGGAACACTACCCATTTCATTCTATGAAGCAGCATAACACTCATTCTGAAACCCAATAAAGATGCAACCAAATAAAGAGAATTATAGACCAATATCGTTAATGAATATAGATGCAAAAATTCTCAACAAAATAATGGCAAACAGAATTCCAGAGCACATCAAAAAGATCATACACCATGAGCAAGTTGGTTTCATTCCAGGGATGCAAGGATGGTTCTATGTACATAAATCTCTAAATGTAATACAGCATATAAACAGAAGCAAGGACAAAATAATCACCTGATCCTCTCAACAGATGCAGTAAAAGCCTTTGACAAAATTGAGCACCCTTTCACGACAAGAGCTCTGAATAAACTAGGACTAAAAGGAATCTTCCTCAACATAATAAATGTTAAATAGACAAACCAATAGCCAATATTATACTAAGTGGAGAACAACTGAAACCATTCCCGCTAAAGTCAGGAAGAAACAGCGATGCCTGCTTTCCCCAGTTCTATTCTTTTTTTTTTCATTTTTCTTTTATTATTCATATGTGCATACAAGGATTGGTTCATTTCTCCCCACTGCCCCCACCCCCTCCCTTACCACCCACTCCACCCCCTCCCTCTCCCCCCCCTCAATACCCAGCAGAAACTATTTTGCCCTTATCTCTAATTTTGTTGTAGAGAGAGTATAAGCAATAATAGGAAGGAACAAGAGTTTTTGCTGGTTGAGATAAGGATAGCTATACAGGGCATTGACTCACATTGATTTCCTGTGCATGTGTGTTACCTTCTAGGTTAATTCTTTTTGATCTAACCTTTTCTCTAGTACCTGTTCCCCTTTTCCTATTGGCCTCAGTTGCTTTAAGGTATCTGCTTTAGTTTCTCTGCGTTAAGGGCAACAAATGCTAGCTAGTTTTTTAGGTGTCTTACCTATCCTCACCCCTCCCTTGTGTGCTCTCGCTTTTATCATGTGCTCATAGTCCAATCCCCTTGTTGTGTTTGCCCTTGATCTAATGTCCACATATGAGGGAGAACATACGATTTTTGGTTTTTTGAGCCAGGCTAACCTCACTCAGAATGATGTTCTCCAATTCCATCCATTTACCTGCGAATGATAACATTTCGTTCTTCTTCATGGCTGCATAAAATTCCATTGTGTATAGATACCACATTTTCTTAATCCATTCGTCAGTGCTGGGGCATCTTGGCTGTTTCCATCACTTGGCTATTGTGAATAGTGCCACAATAAACATGGATGTGCAGGTGCCTCTGGAGTAACAGTCTTTTGGGTATATCCCCAAGAGTGGTATTGCTGGATCAAATGGTAGATCGATGTCCAGCTTTTTAAGTAGCCTCCAAATTTTTTTCCAGAGTGGTTGTACTAGTCTACATTCCCACCAACAGTGTAAGAGGGTTCCTTTTTCCCCGCATCCTCGCCAACACCTGTTGTTGGTGGTGTTGCTGATGATGGCTATTCTAACAGGGGTGAGGTGGAATCTTAGTGTGGTTTTAATTTGCATTTCCTTTATTGCTAGAGATGGTGAGCATTTTTTCATGTGTTTTCTGGCCATTTGAATTTCTTCTTTTGAGAAAGTTCTATTTAGTTCACATGCCCATTTCTTTATTGGTTCATTAGTTTTGGGAGAATTTAGTTTTTTAAGTTCCCTGTATATTCTGGTTATCAGTCCTTTGTTTGAGGTATAGTTGGCAAATATTTTCTCCCACTCTGTGGGTGTTCTCTTCAGTTTAGAGACCATTTCTTTTTTTTTTTTTATGTTGCTTGTCTTTTAATTTTCTTTTTTTTTTTCATTTTTCTTTTATTGTTCATATCTGCATACAAGGCTTGGTTCATTTCTCCCCCCTGCCCCCACCCCCTCCCTTACCACCCACTCCACCCCCTCCCGCTCCCCCCCCTCAATACCCAGCAGAAACTATTTTGCCCTTATCTCTAATTTTGTTGTAGAGAGAGTATAAGCAATAATAGGAAGGAACAAGGGTTTTTGCTGGTTGAGATAAGGATAGCTATACAGGGCATTGACTCACATTGATTTCCTGTGCGTGGGTGTTACCTTCTAGGTTAATTCTTTTTGATCTAACCTTTTCTCTAGTTCCTGGTCCCCTTTTCCTATTGGCCTCAGTTGCTTTAAGGTATCTGCTTTAGTTTCTCTGCATTAAGGGCAACAAATGCTAGCTAATTTTTTAGGTGTCTTACCTATCCTCACCCCTCCCTTGTGTGCTCTCGCTTTTATCATGTGCTCATAGTCCAATCCCCTTGTTGTGTTTGCCCTTGATCTAATGTCCACATATGAGGGAGAACATACGATTTTTGGTCTTTTGAGCCAGGCTAACCTCACTCAGAATGATGTTCTCCAATTCCATCCATTTACCAGCGAATGATAACATTTCATTCTTCTTCATGGCTGCATAAAATTCCATTGTGTATAGATACCACATTTTCTTAATCCATTCGTCAGTGCTGGGCATCTTGGCTGTTTCCATAACTTGGCTATTGTGAATAGTGCCGCAATAAACATGGATGTGCAGGTGCCTCTGGAGTAACAGTCTTTTGGGTATATCCCCAAGAGTGGTATTGCTGGATCTAATGGTAGATCGATGTCCAGCTTTTTGAGTAGCCTCCAAATTTTTTTCCAGAGTGGTTGTACTAGTCTACATTCCCACCAACAGTGTAAGAGGGTTCCTTTTTCCCCGCATCCTCGCCAACACCTGTTGTTGGTGGTGTTGCTGATGATGGCTATTCTAACAGGGGTGAGGTGGAATCTTAGCATGGTTTTAATTTGCATTTCCTTTATTGCTAGAGATGATGAGCATTTTTTCATGTGTTTTCTGGCCATTTGAATTTCTTCTTTTGAGAAAGTTCTGTTTAGTTCACATGCCCATTTCTTTATTGGTTCATTAGTTTTGGGAGAATTTAGTTTTTTAAGTTCCCTGTATATTCTCGTTATCAGTCCTTTGTCTGAGGTATAGTTGGCAAATATTTTCTCCCACTCTGTGGGTGTTCTCTTCAGTTTAGAGACCATTTCTTTTGATGAACAGAAGCTTTTTAGTTTTATGAGGTCCCATTTATCTATGCTATCTCTTAGTTGCTGTGCTGCTGGGGTTTCGTTGAGAAAGTTCTTACCTATACCTACTAACTCCAGAGTATTTCCTACTCTTTCCTGTATCAACTTTAGAGTTTGTGGTCTGATATTAAGATCCTTGATCCATTTTGAGTTAATCTTGGTATAGGGTGATATACATGGATCTAGCTTCAGTTTTTTGCAGACTGCTAACCAGTTTTCCCAGCAGTTTTTGTTGAAGAGGCTGCTATTTCTCCATCGTATATTTTTAGCTCCTTTGTCAAAGACAAGTTGGTTATAGTTGTGTGGCTTCATATCTGGGTCCTCTATTCTGTTCCACTGGTCTTCATGTCTGTTTTTGTGCCAGCACCATGCTGTTTTTATTGTTATTGCTTTGTAATATAGTTTGAAGTCAGGTATTGTGATACCTCCTGCATTGTTCTTTTGACTGAGTATTGCCTTGGCTATTCGTGACCTCTTGTGTTTCCATATAAATTTAACAGTAGATTTTTCAATCTCTTTAATGAATGTCATTGGAATTTTGATGGGAATTGCATTAAACATGTAGATTACTTTTGGGAGTATCGACATTTTTACTATGTTGATTCTACCAATCAACATGGTAGCATGGGAGATCTCTCCACTTTCTATAGTCTTTCTCAATCTCTTTCTTCAGAAGTGTATAATTTTCCTTGTAGAGGTCTTTCACATCTTTTGTTAGGTTTACACCTAGGTATTTGATTTTTTTTTGAGGCTATTGTAAATGGAATTGTTTTCATACATTCTTTTTCAGTTTGCTCATTGTTAGTGTATAGAAATGCTAATAATTTTTCTCTGTTGATTTTATATCCTGCTACCTTGCTATAGCTATTGATGATGTCTAGAAGCTTCTGAGTAGAGTTTTTTGGGTCTTTAAGGTATAGGATCATGTCGTGTGCAAATAGGGATATTTTGACAGTTTCTTTACCTATTTGTATTCCTTTTATTCCTTCTTCTTGCCTAATTGCTCTGGCTAGGAATTCCAGTACTATGTTGAATAGGAGTGGAGACAGTGGAAATCCTTGTCTGGTTCCTGATTTTAGAGGGAATGGTTTCAGTTTTTCTCCATTAAGTATAATGCTGGCTGTAGGTTTGTCATATATAGCTTTTATAATGTTGATGTACTTTCCTTCTATTCCTAGTTTTCTTAGAGCTTTTATCATGAAATGATGTTGGATCTTATCAAAGGCTTTTTCTGCATCTATTGAGATGATCAAGTGGTTTTTGTCTTTGCTTCTGTTAATGTGGTTTATTACGTTTATTGATTTTCGTATGTTGAACCACCCCTGCATCCCTGTGATGAAGCCTACTTGGTCGTGGTGAATAATCTTTTTGATGTGTTGTTGAATTCGGTTTGCCATTATTTTGTTGAGGATTTTTGTCTCAATGTTCATTAAGGAGATTGGCCTATAGTTCTCCTTTTTGGAGGTGTCTTTGCCTGGTTTTGGGATGAGTGTAATACTGGCTTCATAAAATGTGTTTGGCAGTTTTCCTTCCCTTTCTATTTCGTGTAACAGTTTAAGGAGGGTTGGTATCAGTTCTTCTTTAAAGGTCTGATAGAATTCAGCAGAGAATCCATCAGGTCCTGGACTTTTCTTTTTGGGGAGACTCTTGATTGCTGCTTCAATTTCATTTTGTGTTATAGATCTATTCAGGTGATTAATTTCCTCTTGGTTCAGTTTTGGATGATCATATGTATCTAGAAATCTGTCCATTTCTTTAAGATTTTCAAATGTATTTGAATATAGGTTCTCAAAGTAGTCTCTGATGATTTCCTGGACTTCCATGGTGTTTGTTGTTATCTCCCCTTTTGCATTCCTGATTCTACTAATTTGGGTTTTTTCTTGGAGAAAATATCTTAATGTAAGACCTAAACTTTGAAACTATAGAGGGAAATACAGGGAAAAAACTTGAAGACATAGATATAGGCAATGATTTCCTGAATACAATCCCAGTGGCTCACAAAATAAGAACAAGAATTGACAAATGGGGGAAAAAAAAAGAATTGACAAATGGGATTGCATGAAATTAAAAAAATTTCTTCATCAAAGGAAATTATTGTCAGAACGAACAGACTACCCACAGAATGGAAGAAAAAATTTGAAAACTATTCATTTTGCAAGGGATTCATATCCAGAATACATAAAGACCTCAAAAAATTAAACACCAGAAGAACAAACAATCCCATCAATAAATGAACAAATGAATTGGGCAGACAGTTCTCAAAATAAAAATACAAAGGGCCAACGAACACATGAAGAAACGTTCAACATTCTTAGTCATAAAGGAAATGCAAATCAAAACATCACTGAGATTCTACCTCACCTGTATCAGGATGGCTACCATCAAGGAAATAACAACAAGTATTGGTGGGAATGTAAATTAGTGAAGCCCCTATGGAAATTAATATGAAGTTTCTCAAAAGATTAAAAATAGAACTACCATATGATCCTATATATCATTCTTGGGCATACATTTGAAGAAGTGCAAATCAGCACACAATAGAAATACCTGAATACCCATGTTTACTGCAGTGCTTTTCACAATTGCCAAGTTATGAAATCAGCTTAGTTGCCTATCAACAGATGAATGGATAATGAAAATGTGGTAATATACATTATGGAATATTATTCAGCCATAAAGAAGTATGAAATTATGTAATTTACAAGAAAATTGTTGGAACTGGAGATCATCATATTAAGTGAAATAAGCCAGACTCATGAAGACAAATACCACATTTTCTCTCATAGGTAGAAACTAGAGCCAAATAAAAAAGTGGACAGGTACATAAATGGGAGATATGAGGGAGGGGTAACTAGCGAGAGGCAGAAGAGGGATCAGAGTGGGGAAGCATATGATCAAAGTACATTGTGTGTATGTATGAAAAGGTCATAATGATTTTGTTAAATACAAGAAAGATTAAAGGGGGCGAGGGTAGCGGGGATAAAAGAGATAGAGGGTGTGAAAATGATCAAAGTACATTTTATGCATGTATGGAAATATCACAGTGAAACCCCTCACATTGCATGATTAACATTCGCTAATAAAAATCAGTAAAAATGACATGAAAGTAGAAGTCAGTTTGTCCATTTGAAGGGAGCAGGGACCTATGGGAGGAGAAAGGGAAATAAGAGCAGATGATAGGGGTGGGTATGATCAAAGTACCTAATATGTAAGTATGAAAATGTAAAACCAGAACCCATTATTTTGTACAAGTAATAAAAATTAAAAGGGGAATTGTTGGGAGTAGAGGGACCACAGGGAGAGAGGGGGATGAAAGGAAAGGATACTGGGGGGTGAAAGGATCAAACTATGTTACATATATACATATGCAAACAGCACAATGAAACCACTGAACACTGCTTGAAAAGGGAAGAGGAGGTTGTGAAGGCAAAAGAATATGAGGGGTGAACTTTTCAAAAGGCACTATGTATGCATCTATGGAATTGTCACAGTGAAACCCCTTGTACTTTAATGTATGCCAATTAAAAAGAAAATTTAAAACATGGTATATATACACAATGGAATATGATTCTGCTTCAAAGAAGAATGAAATTCTGTCATTTGTGATAACATGGATAAACCTAGAAGACATTATACTAAAGGAAATTAGCCAAGCACAGAAAAACCTTTACATCATTCTCACTTATATGTGGAATCTAAAAACTCAAACTGGCAGGAGTAGAATGGTAGTCAGCAGAGGGAAGGGGTGGGAATGTGGACAGAGAAAAGGGAAATGTTGCTCAATGGCTACAAAGTTTCAGTCTGAGGAATGAGATCTAGTGCTATTTCACAGCAAAGTGAGTAAAGTTAATAACATTTCAAAATTGCTAAAAAACTGGATTTTAAATGTTCTCACCCCAAATAAATATGTGAGGTACTGGATATGTTAATTAACTTTATTTGTTCATTCCTCAATGTATGCATATATTGAAGCACCATATTGTACCTCACAAATGTATACAATTATTATTATAAATAAAAATAGAATTAAAAGAAACTTAGGGAATATGATAGCCCAATGAGCCTAGGAAATCCTAGGAAGGTGTCTTTCCATTCCTGTTAAATCCTATATCCCAAGAACGAGTTCCCATATTGGTAAACAAGTTGTATTTTCATCTTGTATCTCTCCACCCCCTTGATTTGGCACTCTTAGAAATCACTTTCCCATGTGCCCTGCCATGTGCGAACTAGGTCCTATAGGTCCTTTGGGGGCATGGTCCCCTTCTTCACTGGGCAGGCCCAGAACTTGTGTGGTGAACCCACTCTTCTAAGTGATGAGGTGGCCAAGAGGAGAGATGGGCAGAGTCTGAGGGAACGTGCTCTCTTGCAAGGCTTGTGGATCAGCCTCCAACAGTGCTACCCATGTCTGCAGGTGAGGGGCCCCAGCAAAGTTTGAGGATTCAATATTTTCAAGTGTATAAACCCAGATATGCAATTAAACCTCATCCCAATGTTCAGCGGTCTATTCTTTTCTGATCAGGTTCCTGATTTGGGATTAAAGACCTGGATGGGATAAGAATGCAAACATCTATGGAATCCTGCTGAGGTTATAATTAAATCCTGGACCTGCCCTCACATTTCCCTGCTCTTTGCTAACAGAAGAGGAAATTCTTTTTATATGCTCCAAGAAGGTCTCTAATTTCACCCTATGTCTTAGTCTGTTCAAGGTGCAATAGCAAGTTACCATAGCCTAGGTGTCTTATAAACAACAGAAATGTATTTCTTACGGTCCTGGAGACTCTGATGTCCAAGATCAAGGCGCTGGCAGATCCGGTGTCTGGTGTGGAGTGGCTTCCTCTTAGACACCATCTTTTCACTGTAACCTCATACAGTGGAAGGAGCTAATGAATTTTTTGAGGTTTCTTGTTAGGCCCTAATCCAATACACAAGGGTCTGCCCTAATGACCTAATCACCTCCCAAAGTCTCCTCCTCCTAACACCTTGGGGATTAAGGTTTCCAAACATGAGTTTTGTGAGTACACAAACATTCAATCACAGTGTACCTATTTTTAATGGCTAATGAATCATCCTTTGCATTCCATCATCTCTTGGAAGTCATCTAATATCTCCAGCAGCAGCCATCCAATTCCATTTTTCTTAAAATTACTTGTTCCTCAGTTTCTCAAATGCCTGATGCATTGCACCTGCTAGTGCCTTTCCCTTTACCTGTTTACCATAGATCCCAGTTCCTAACAGGTGAAAGTATTTACAGTTGTCCTGTGCCAGAGACTGTGCATATACCTCATAGGACCAGCAATCCAGTCCTCACTGACAGTTGATTCATCTTCAGAATCCCTGTTTGATTTGTCTTCTTGAACAACTTCAGGCATCCACCTTTGCAGGCCTGGATCCCTGGTAAGTGCAGTGATGGGGAGATTGGCAAGCAAAAAGTTTTGGGGAGTGTTTTCAGGATTAGTACATGTTGGTGAAGGAAGGAAGGAAGAGGGACAGGGAGAGGGCAGCCACAGCAAAGGCCTTGGTGACCCCACTGGGAGCACTGAAGCTGGGACAGTTGCCCTGATTTGACTGAAATTGTGAGGTAGGAGTAGAACATTTACATCTTTGCATCCAACAGTCCTAGATACAGGCTGCTCCCAGCAAGTGGCATGACTTTGGGAAGGGAATTTCCAGAGACCCTCTAGTAACATCTGGGGAAGAAGTGAAGGTGGAGCTCCATCCTTGAAGGTGGAGCTGGTGGCCCAGCACGACCCTGTTCACACCGTATCACTTCCCCCATCCTCACCATGCTGCCTGGACCACCTCTAGAATAAAGTCTTTCTCTCACATCCTTGGATCAAGGTTGATGAACTAAAGCCACTTCCTAGGAGACTAAGCAGGCTTTAGACAGGTATTAGAACAGCAAAAGTAATAATTACTAATTATCAAAATGATTGCAACATTTGGGTATATTGTACAGGTAACGACTCACACCCTCATTTTCATCTCTAAAGAGAGGATGTTTGACAAATGATGAAGGTATGAGGATACCTTCCAACTTGCATGTTCTGCTTCTCCATTTCTGCTCAAAGCTACATCACAGCAGAAGGACCTGCTCTTGGGGCTGTAGAACTGTTGGAAGAAGGGTGGGATAAGAAAGGTTGTAAAGATTAGCTTTGCTATTTCATTTATTGAAAATGGCTGCATGTTCAGTTAAAGCAGAGACAGGACAAACAGCTGAGCCCCTACAGAGAGCTTAAAGGCTAAAAACAGCAACAGGACCACTTTCCATGCTCTGCTGAGTTCCTGTAGGACTTGTGGGGATGAGGGAGGGCTTAAGAAACCTCGTTAAATACATAAAATTATGGAGTTTGCATACTGAATATTCCTCAAAATCCTAATATGTTTAGAATTTATATTAAATAACTTGTAGTGTAAAATTGGAGTTAAATTAGCTATGTACTTCAAACTGAAGTTATGTTTGCCTGAGAAGCCAGATTCTTTTATATGTCACAAATACATGAATTTGCTTTATTCCCTCATCTCTACACTTAAATCTGAGCTTTCCTGGCTTGTAAAGTCCTGTCCCCCAAATGAGGAGAACTCATGTGTGGCAAAACATGGTTGTGGAAATAAAGTGGATGGATTGCAGAGATATTAAGGAAGTGGAGAAAATAGTTCTGAGTGAATACTATTTTCTATTTAAAGAGGGGTCAGGGATGGCACTGAAGTTAAAATGTGATGGATGGTCGTGCTAAAGTTCACTGGGATAGGGTATTAGAGGGGAAGGGATGAAGCAGGTAGTGCTGTGCAGTTTGGACTGCAGGACACCTTAGCCGTTCTCTAAGTCATACCTCTCAGCTGGGGTAAAGGAACTGAGACTCAGAAAGTGAGTGGTTTCTTTTTCATTAGGAAACTTTTAAAAAATAACCTTTCCCAACAGTACATTGCTAGAGGGTGACACATGCTTCTCCTAGATTCACTTCTTTTTAGTATTTTTGTCTTAAAAATGGACAGGGTAGAGAAAGATCTTGCTAGAAATTGTTTTCCCTGTCTAGCTAGTACTGGAACACTGAAAAGCAAACAGAAAATAAGTTTAAAAATTATTTCTAAGATTTCAATTCACAGTCTGAAATAATACAAGATAAACTAAAAAAAAAAATCAAACAGGTACAAAGTATGCCTAACCAAGTTGTCATTTTGTGTTTAGTAAAATGTTTGTCCCGCTAGGGCAGGATACAAAGCAATATTTTTGTTGTGAATTTATGGTGTCTTTAATATTTCCAAAACACCAACCTCAGATTTTTGCTAAGGTTTCCCCAAAATTACACAAATTCTTCAAAGTGTATGGGTGAGCTTATTAGTCAGAGGCCAATGTTGAGGTCGCAGTTCTGTTCTGAAGAAATTTAAGAGTGCAAAGACAGAGCATTCGGACAATAGAGGGGCCAAGAAAGAGTTTGACTTCCTCAATTTTAATCTTCCTTGGAATTTTACATTTTGCTAGAAAAACAATCTTCCTCATTCCTGTCATTGTGAAAAAAGGAGAATTTGGTCCCTACCAGTTTGTAGGGTTTAGATTTGGACAGTTTCCAGGAGTCACAGACCTTCATAAAAAGTATAAACTCTGCTTCCTGCCTTTTCACATAGCCCCCTGCAACTGGAGATGGACATGACCTGCCTTACCAAACCGCCAGGTGGGCTGCTCAAGGAATTAACAAGTCACACACTCAAGAGCTCTAGGAAATAATTAGAAAAAAAAAAAATTTCATCAATCCTGTGGCAGTAGTTGGATAAATAAAGCAGTTAAAATTTTGTCTTGCTTTTAATAAGCAGGAAAATATTACTCCACTGATTTGAATTTAGGTTATTAATTGTGGCAAAGTGAATCCTGTTAACCTGTTTACACTCTCATTACAATTGAGGTCTTCAGGTTTTTATTAACTTCAGTGAAATGTGTGTCTGTGTATAAGGTTATAGTAGGTGGCAAATGTGGGGAAGGTGCTTTAGTTTTTTTTTAAACAAATAGAATTCTTTGAAATTGCTCCCACATTAACTCCATAAGTTAGAGTTAATGATAAAAACACGCTACAATTTCCAAAGTTAGGCAAAATGTAAAACAAAACTAAAAATGCCTGTGGATACCACGATTACTTACCAGAGACAGCAATTATTCTTGACTGATGGGGAGTGTTACCACTCCCTGGAATATCTCTGTTATTGAAAATGAAAGTTGGTGTGCTTTTCTTTGCTTACTGTCATTTTTTAACTTTTTTTTTTAGGATGTGGGAGGCAGAAAGGGCAGAACATGCAAATAAAGCTAATGCAAAGACACAAAGCTGGGGCCCATGATTCTCCGGCAAGACAGCTGAGTGAATCAACCTGCCATTTGTTATAAAGTGCTTTAGAAATGTTAATTTTAATACTGAATAATGGGTCTCAGTGCACCTGAACTCTTGGCACTTATTTCACATCTAATTTGAGATGATGCATAAAGGAACATCAAGCAGTTATTTATTTATTTATTTTTTAATCTTTGCAGCTGAAAATGGACTGGTACAAATCTTCTTGTTAGAAACAAATCTTTTCTGCCGGGATCAGCTGGCAGTAGGCGGGTAGGCACATTTCTTTCATTCTTCCCTTTGTTTTAGAGGCCACATGCTGGGTTTTGGCTCCATCTTCCTAGGTCATTTCTATGGTTTACTGCACATTTGGTGAATATTTTCACATCATACCATTCACCACTGGATGCCAGTAGAGTACTGTGACTTATACTCAAAGGGTTGAAACTGATCATTTCTAGAAGACCAGTGGTATGACATTAGAAAATAAAGAATACTACCAACTTTCTTGGATTTACAAGACTCAGCAAATGACACCACTTGTCGTGTCCATGTACATAATACATGTCGGCTACATGTAAATAGCTGATCTGGAAAAGTAGTTTTCTTAATTCCCTAAGGGGTAGGTGTTACTTTCATCTGAAAATACAGACAAATGAGATGCAGAGACTTTAATTTAAATACATGGCTGGACCAAGTTTTGATCCACAGCCTTCTGACTTCCACATCTTTTCCTTCTCCAAAGACTGGTTGCAGATCTAACTTGAAGGGTTAAGATTTGACCTTGGGAATGAATTGCGTATTGTCTCTTTGCAGTGAAGAGAATGGGAGAATGTAAAGGAATATAGGGGGGAGGGTTTCTCAGTGTCAACTGCATGTGAATCTTGGAGTGCAGGTCTACCTCTCACATGCTTCTTGGTGGGGCTCTTTGAGATGCAAGACACTTGAGCCCTGAGTTTGGGCATTGGCAGGAAGAAGTCATGAGAGTGACTTGTCTGCAATCCCTGGGAGACACTCAGAGGTCTGACAGACTGGGAAAGGAAGAGGGGACTCTGTACCCAGCTCAATGTCACCTCCCCAGATGCCTCCTTCTTCAATTTGGATATGCTATTTTCTGATCTAGACACCAGAGGGTGCTAAAGAACCTCCTTCTAGGCCAAGCCCTGTGAAGTTGGACACTGCTTCCTGCAGGATGGTTGCAGCTGGCTCCTGGGTTGGTGGGAAAGGCAGTTGTTCAGGAATTGATGAGGAACAGAAGGCCTGGAGACCAAAGGATGTGTCAGGAAGAGCTGGAGCCCCTGCAGGAAACACCAAGAAATAAGCAGAAAGAATCATGTTAAAGAGGCATCATATGGGCTCCTCATCCCTTCCAGCATCCATCTTTGAGGGATTTTTTCCCTAATAGAAAAAATAGTGGAAGATATGTTTAAAAATATGATAAAATTTAGGTGTCACTGATTTTTATTAAAGATTACAATTTGTATTTGGAACAGTTGTACATTGGACATGTAAAATGATGAATGAGGTTATTGTATTTGGGATATGCCTGCTGGGATTCAAATGCCAAAAATGACATTCATTATCTGTGTGACTCTTAGAAAATTCCCTAACCTCTCTGAGCCTTATTTTCCTCATCTGGTACCTTCTACATGGATTCAATTAATGATGGGGGGCAGAGAGAGAGAACAAATGGGAGATGGAAGGAAATAAAGGTTTTCTTCATTCTCTGTTCACAGTCACTTCTAGTTGTGGTAGCTCCTTCAGTGACTGTGGTTGTCAGGCAGACCAGCTTTCAAACAGCCTTCCATAACACCATTCCCTCCCCCTTCTCCTGCAGGCCTTCCATAACACCATTCCCTCCCCCTTCTCCTGCAGGCCTGAGAGTGGGTTCCTCGATATTCTTGCTTGGTCCATTAACCTGTCTGTGCCTCTGAAATAGTTACTTCACTTTATTTTCTTCAAAGTCCCAGATGAACATGCTTTCTGTTTCCTATTGGAAGCTTAAATGATCTAGAATTTAAGAATTTAATAAGTGTTAGTCATCTTGTGATGAGAATTGATTCATACTCATTTCACCTTTTCCAGTAATACAGCCTCATGTTCTATTATCAGGGCATAATTTTAGGGGAATTTAACTTGGAGATCTCAATATTATATAATTACATTTTAATGACAATTATTAATTCAAACTTTCCAGCATGCTCAGCTGAACAATGGTGGTTATAAACAGATGGTTAGGCCCTGCTGCCTCTTAATCATGTGTTCTCGGTAATAGAGTAAAAAAAATTGTTTCCTAAATAGTTCAACCAAATTACATGATGTATGAGATTTTTTCATTTTGTACAGGAGTTGCTAACTGAACACCTGGGACTCTGTGTGGGAGCAAAGAAATAAAAGCCTGACTATCTCTGATAGGTTTGCAATCCAGTTAGGAAAATAGGACAAACCCATGAAAAGTTCACAAATAAGAAGTATTTTAAATAATAACAGAGACAGTTGAAGGTATTCATTAATTTATTCACTTATCTATTCAATAAATATTTGAACTCCATCATAATTGATGCTAAGATTATAAGGGTGAGCAAAATTAGACACATGGAGTTAATAGCTTAATGGGGAGACAGATGGTAGGTAGATGGTCACACTAGCAACTGTATTATTAGTGACTGAGATGAAAGCTCTCAAGGCAAAGAAAGTGTTACATGAGAGCACATCAGAAGATCTGATCTAGGCTGAAAATCACAGAAAGCTTTCCTGAGGACATAACATGTGAGCTTACTATAACATCAAATATACACCATGGAAGGATCACCAGGATTAGATATGGACCTGGTGGTGATAGAAAAGAAATTTAAAAATGAGAGGGAGGGGTGGGAGACAGGAGGGAGAAATGGCCCAAACAATGTGTGCACATATGAATAAATGAATAAAGAAGAAAATGAGTCTTAGTTTTCCATCTTTCATAGTTAGATAAGTTGCAGAGCTTTCGCTGATATAGGAAATGCTGGAATTGGACCAGATTGAAATTAGGTCATGAATTTTGGTCCTTGACATTGATTTTGAAGTAATTTTGTACAATCCAAAGTGGAGATATAGCAGTCATTTGGATGGAATAGAATGGGGCTCACAGGTTAACTGAATGTAAAAAGGTATGGGGATATGATAATGAAAGATATGGTCTTGGATGATGTTTCTTGAGAAGAAAATAGTGTTGGAAGAATAATCAAGAAAACTTGACCTCTAATATTTAGAGGTCAGAGAGAGAGATGAGAGCCTGAAAGTAAGTGTGAGGAGACCCGAAAGGCAGAAGGAAATCCAGGAGATGTGTATCATTGAGTGCCAAGGGGAGAAACTTCAACTGTGGGATAGCCTTCCTTTCCTGAAAAAGACTATTGAGTTCCATTAGACGAGCACTAAACACAGGTCACTATATTTGGCAATTGTGGCTTCTTTATTAGACTATCCAATTCTTCACCCTTCTCTGTACCCATGTCCTTTACATGCGATCTTTCAGTTACTCTAGAGGTGAAATAAATTCTCTGACCCAGTAATACTGACTCTGTCCATATGAGTTTCTCCCTCCTGCCTCCCACAAGTTGTTTGTCTTGCTCCTATAAATGAATATACCTTCATAGTTCAAAACCTTCAAAAGCTACACTTCGTAGTTTGGTTTGGGGATACTGCAAGATCTGAGTGTGTACACCTATATAAAACATTGCTAAGAGAAATTAGAGAAGGCTCATATAGAGAAATATACCATGTTCATGAACTGGGAGACTCAATAATATTAAGATGTCAATTCTGTCCAAATCCATCCATAGATTTAGCACAACCTCAAGAAAATTCTTTTTTTGGGGGGGGCAGGCAGAAATAGACAAGATGATTCTAAAATTTAGATGGAAAAGCAAAGGACTTAGAAGAACCAAAAATTTTTTTGAAAAAGTAGAAAGACTGAAGATTCCTGATACAGAATTTTAAAACTTACATTAATCATTTGTTATTAGAATTACAGTCCAGAAATAGACCCATTCATATATGGTCAATTGCTTTTTGACAACTTTGCTGATGTAACTCAATGGAAAAAGAATTTAATATGAGGTAGATTTCTTCTGTATATAGGTAGATCTCAAATATGCATACAAAAAAGTGCTCAACAACAGAAACTATTATGGAGAAGCAAATTAAGACTATAAAAGATGAAAATATTAAGGTATCTAAAATTTAGAAGACCATCAGTACCAAGTGCTGGCAAAGATATGAAGCAACTGATGGGAATGCAAAATGACACATCTCTTGGAAAACAGTTTAACAGCTTCTTATAAATGTACATCTACCATATGACACAAGAATCCCACTTGTAGGTACTTATCACAGAGTGTCTCTCCCTTATCACAGAGAAATGGAAACATATGTTCGCAAAAAACTTGTATTAAATGTTAGTTTTATTCATTGTATCCCTGAACTGGAAACAACTAAACATCTATTAACTGGAGCAAGTGGTAAATCCATACAATGGCATAATAGTAATAAGGAATAAACTGGGACACATTCACCAACATGATGAATCTCAAAACCATTATACAAAGTAAAAGTAAGCAAGACAAAAGGCTGTATATTGTATGGTTCCACTTATATGGCATCCTGGAAAAGGCAAAACTGTAGGAACAGAACAGTGGCTGGACTGTTTCAATCAACTTACTAAATCAAACCCTTAAAGAGTGTGATTTTTACTGTACATAAACTACAACTTAATTACTCTTATATAAGGAAAAAAAGAATCAACCTCCCCAGATGGCTCTAATGTTTTATACGGGATGAACAATGCTTTTGTAACTTTATCACCATCACGATCAGCTGGATGGTTTGTGAAAGAATATTTCTTAGGTGTTCAGTCACACCAACCAATTCTCCACCTCTGGTTCTTTGACATCACCTGGGTATCCAATGGTTCAAATCTGACACTATCTATAGTTAGCACAGACTCCACAGGTTAAAATGCTCCGCCTCACAAGATTGTTCACAGTTTTGATGTCAGATGTAAATGGGGTGGCTTAGGTTATCCACATTTCTGCCCAGCTCTCAGTTCAGGGGTTCCCATACTACCTCAGGGTTGATAATTTGCTGGAATGACTCACAGAACTCAGAAAAGTGCTTTGACTCTATTAGTTGCTCTTGCACAGCTGTTACCAAAATACCTGAGAGAACAACTTAAAGGAGGATAGACTGATTTTTAGATCCTGGTTTCAGTGGGTTCAGTCACTGGTTGCTTGGCCCCAGGCACTTGGGTAGAACATCTTTGCTGTGGGAGTATGTGCAGACGAGGCCATTTACTTTATGGCAGACAGGAAGCAGAGGGAGAGAATACAGAAAAGGACCAGGGCAAGATATATCTGAAGGACATGTCCCCTCTCCCCTACTTCCTCCCCTACGCCCTCCCTCCTACTTTTTACCACCTCTCACAGTGCCATCTCATTATGACTCCAGCAAGGGATTAATCTATTAGGTCAGAGCCAGATGACATAATGATCTCTGGAAATGCCCTCACAGATACACCCAGAGTGTGCTTTACTAATCTCCAAGGCATTTCTCAATCCAATCAAGCTGACAAAATTAACCCTTGCACTTACTATTGTTGGTTTATTGTAAAGAAAACAACCCAGGAACAACTGAATTGAAGAGATGCATAGGGCAAAGAAGGAAAAGAGGAGCACAGAACTTCCATGTCCTTTCTAGGCACCCCACCCTCCTAGGACCCCAGTGTCTTCACTGGTCTGAGGCTTTCTGAACTCCATTGCTTTCAGGTTTTTACATTGGTTTTGGCCAAATTGATTAAATTATTGGCCATTGGTGACTAACTCATTTCTAGCCTGGCTCCTTTGTCTAGAGGTTTCAGGGATGGAGGTGCTGAAAGTTCTAGCCCTCTAAGAACAGGGATGGTTCTTCTGCCTACCACTTCTGATCCTGAAGCTATTGAGGGGCATGCCAATCATCTCATTCATATCCTCTGAGGCATGGTAGAAAGAGGCTTGTTATGAATAACAGTACACTTCTACCATGGGAAATTCCAAGTGTTTTAGTAGCCCTGGGCCAGGACCCAAGGACAAAGCTCAAATATTGATTGATTGATTGATGATTGATTGATTGGTGGTACTGGCATTTGAACTTAGGGCCTTGAACTTTGTAGGCATGTGCTCTAACACTTGAACCATGCCTCCATCCCCTTTTTACTCTAGTTTTTTTTTTTCAGGTAGGGTCTTCAGTTTTTGCCTAAGGCTGGCCTTGGATCATGATCCTCCTACCTATATGTCCTAAATAGCTAGGATACAGATATGCACCACCACACCCGATTTGTTGATTAAGATGAGGCCTCACTAACTTTGTCTGGGCTGGTCTTGAACTACAATCCTCCCAATCTCCACCTCCTCAGTAGTTCAGATTATAGAAACGAGTCACTGCACTGGCTTATATACTTATTTTATTATACCGTGGTTTGTTAGACACAGATTGCTGAACTCCATCTCTGAGTCTCTGATTCAATTGGTCTGGGGAAGGTCCTGAGAATAAATTTTCACCAGTTTCCAAGGACTGCAGGTGGTTCTCTTAAGAGGAGTGTACATGGAGAGACCTTTCTTTTGCGAGTCACAGAAAGGTAGAGTTCTCCTTCAAATACCACCCTTCTGCCTTTGCGGGCTCCTCTTCAGTTCCACTGAGTCCCTTTTATGGTGTATTACAGTAATTTTGTTCCTCAGTACCACCAGACTTTACCCCAGAGCAACCAGCCCTCCCAGAGTTGGGAGCAGTGATGTCACACATGTCAGTAGGAGGGAAGCCTGTTGAAAGAAGGCAATGGAGTAAAGAAGGCAAGAGATCGAACCCACATAATTGGACAAGTCATTCCAAGGTAAGGCAGCAGAATCTTTTCCTACTGGGGCCCTTGCTTGTAGGATGGCTGTGAGCAGCACAACTGAGGCTCAACTCTGTTTCCATTTCCTGCATTCTGCTCCTACGAGGTCCTTATGCATCTTGCTCTTGTGGCTTCTTCAGTATCCCAGAGCCAACCAATCTGTTCAGTCAGCAGATCAGTATTATCTTGTATTTTCTCTTCAATTCTATTTGCTTCAAGCTTTCATTAATTATTTGATAATTTGTTTATCAGGTAGTTATGATTACCTAAATTCTGCCTTTCTTCTCATAGTTCTTCCCTTCCAGACCTTTCCTCGACCTTCCATTAACTGGTTCAAAAAGTTATTCTACATCTAATCATGGCTTAAGCTCCCCATTCCAAATCAGCTGACTTCCCTCAAACCTACTGTGACTTTTGAGGAATGGGTGCTGGTATGGTGAGGAAAACAGTTTAGAGACCCTCAGTGTCCTGGTTTTGCTTCCATTTCCACATTTACCCACAACCTCCAGCCTCGCTCGGATCCCGGTGGACTGTCCTACACGCAACAGATGTCTTAACCATCCTCCCTTGAAGGTGGAGACAGGGCTCCCACCCTTCTCTTGTCTGCACTTTTCCCTTTAGAGAAAGACAGATAAAGTTGCACCTATTTATGGGGACCACATGGTGTTTTGATGCATGTACACATTATGTAAGATTCAAGTCTGGGTGAGCACATCTATCTCCTGAAACATTATCATCATTTCCTTGTGAAAACATTCAAACTCCTTTCTTCTAGTTTTCAGAAAACACACAGTTCATTATCATGAACTATTAGTCACCCTACTGTGCAATATCCCTTGGTTTGGGCTCTGAAGGTAGGCAAAGATGCTGCAGTAAGAGATACCTTTAGAGAAAGAAAACTTCAGGCAGTGTAGTGTAATGATGAAAAGCACTTGCTTAGGAGTTGGATGGTCCTGGGTTCTAATTCTAGTTTGTCTCTTATGAATTACATGAATTAGGGTAAGTAAATGCCTGTTTGCCTAAGTTTCTACTGAGGATATCTGCCTCCTATAGAGTCAGCACAGTGTAGTGGTAAGAAGCATGGATCCTGGTACCACATTCCTGGGCTTCTAATTTGAGCTGGTCATTTGGTCACTGTGTGGCCTTGAACCAGTGTGTGTTCACTACACTGTGTCTGAGCTTCTCCAGTAATTAAGTGAGGGTGATGACAATAGCGGCCTCATAGGAAATGG
Source organism: Castor canadensis (assembly GCF_047511655.1). Classification (NCBI taxonomy): domain Eukaryota; kingdom Metazoa; phylum Chordata; class Mammalia; order Rodentia; family Castoridae; genus Castor; species Castor canadensis. The sequence goes on from NC_133394.1 coordinate 91,029,901, forward strand.
AAGTATTTCTTATTTGAGGCTCCTCAATATTTGCCTAGCTATCTTCTCCAAGACAACCAAAATCAAATTAAAGAATGACAATGATTCCTGATCTCTAAATACTGAAGTCTGAAAAAGACTAGATTGTGGCATTTTGATGACACTTTATTATCTCTTTGTATTTGAAATAAAAAAATGTTAAATTGTTAAATTAAGTTGTCTAAAATTTATAGTTACTTTTTATTCCTTCCCTAGAGATTTATTTAATCAAAATAAATCACAAGTTAAATGGAGAAAACCGAAAGAGGAAGCCAGGGAGAGCTTAGAGTCTGAGCTTGCTGAGCTCCAAAAGCAGCTGCGGAGGTCTGGGAGGCTCCAAAAGGCCATGAGCTCAGCACAGTGGTGGGAAGGAAACAAGATTAAACATCGTCTTTGGCTTGTCAAACTCAATGCAAAACTTTGACAAGTAAAACATCGGAAGAATCAATGTAATGAGACAGTGAGAAGAGGTTTGAGTAAGAGTTTAAGGTCTGGAGGAAATCACGATTGTTATGTCAGGGAAAAGAGGCTCTCATAGCCAAGTGTTTCCCACTGAATAACTTTGTTGACATTAATTTAGATCATCTGTAAAGGGCTGTGACATGCAAAGAAACGACTAACATGGCAAAACCTTACTTTTTGTTATGAAGAGTGTCTCAATTTGAGTTAATGTTCTGCTAAGAATGAATTGCTCATAATTAAGTAGAATGTTTGCTCAAGTTTATTGAATGACATTAGATTAATAGGAAGCATTAAAGAATTTGATACCAAAGGTTGGTGAATTTTTAAAAGTTCATGAAGGTCACTGTGTAAAAAGAGTACATCTGTGCATCACCCTCCAAATCCTTTTCTCATATATTCTAGAATTTTAATTCTGAAGATTTTTCAATGTTACTGCTTCTAATCTGAAACAATAAATCTTAAAAAGGGACTCTTTAAAAGTAGAAGAAGGACTCCACTCTTTTTGAAAGTGTTTCATCTAAGTGGCGCTTTCTGCATCTTGTCAGGCTGGAGCTCCAACTGTTTCCCAGGCAGCTTTTCCAGTCTCCTTTACTTAGTGTGTACAAAGATTGAGACACACTCCATAATTTTCTTCTTAACACAAGTTACATACTCAGATTTGAGATTTAAGTTCTCTTTCCCACATCTTCTAAGATAGTTTAGCACTAAACAACAGGTATATTAGCAAGAGAATTCTATGTGGTTTGTGGCTAAGTTGCTATCCTCAAAAACCCTCTTTCTCATTGAACTGAACACTCCAAGTAGGTAGGGTTCTATATGAAGGAGCTTGAGTTTGCCCCATCAACTTCTGCAAGGTTATTTTTATATAGGGTCTCAAGCTTGTTTGTATAGGGAAGGTATCTTCCTTAGAAAAGAGTCAATCAAGAACAAAACTAAAATCCAGAGCAGGGATAAGGGGTAGTGGCGCCGGTATTCATAGAAAGAATATTGGCATCAGGAAGTCTTTCTCTTATACACTGGAGCTGGTGGAGTTGAAAGTATGTATCTTCTGTGAAATAAAAACAAAACCAAAAGTCAGGCTTAGAGGAGCACCCACAAGAGACTACGGCTTTCCACTGGAGACATCAAATAAGGAATATTATGCATACTGGCTTCCAGTTTATTTAACTGAACTGTTGGAATGAGTCAGCCCTACTCTATCTCATGAGGTAATAGAAAAATGCAGACATTTGTCTTAGAAGCTTCTTAAAAATTTTAATGCTTCCCACTTTGACTCTCTAGGAAAGGGAATCCTTCAACATTGGAAAACTCTTAGTATGCCTGACTTACCTCTGTAAAAGTTGTATTACTTTTTGTACCCATTTTGTTTGAGGATTCAAGCATATAGGGAACTTCTTCTTTGTCCAGATTCTGGGAAAAATAAGCAGAAATAAAAAGAAAGTGTTACATTTTAGTTAATCCTGTACTATTTTTTATGATGAAAAGAGTTGGGGATTGGGGGTATGACTCAAGTGGTAGAAGCCTGCTATGCAAACTCAAAGCTTCAAATTCCAGCCCCACCCCCTAGGAAAGAGTTGGGTGTGAAAAATAATTATTTCTAGATGAAGTGAAATTGGAGTGCGGCAGTTTTAAGGCTGGAATAGGTGGTTTGTGGCATGAAGAATAAGATGGATGGATATGTGAGAGCTGTTGTAGCCCAATCCAGCATTGACAGAATCTCTCATGTCAGAGGTTAGTGTTTTGTTGGTAACCTTTACTTGAGTTGGAGAAGCTGACTCCAAAGTTAAGTTACTTCTAAATTTATATCACAGCATCTTTAAGATGATTTAGTCACTGAAGCTTAGATGAACAAGATAGACTATAGACAACACTCTCTTGAGGACCTTTAACCTGAAAAAAAAAAGCCAATGAGATTTTACATGGAAGAGGTTGCAAAGCTGATTGATCTGAGTGATATTTTGGTGAGCCATTAGTTAGCAAGGTTTTCTCTGCTCTAAGAAATAAAGCAAACACAAAAGCAGCAATGATGGTTAATGGCTAATGTTGATCACATATTGTATTCTTAACAGGCCACACACCATACTCAGTGGGTAACATGGATTATGTCAATTCATCTCACAAAAATCCTATGTGAGAGGAACTATTACTTCCTCATCTTCTGATGAACTTGAGGCTGAGAGGGTTCAAATACCTTGTTCAAGACTGAACAAGTACATGACAGGGCAAGATTAAAAGAAGCTCACTGGACTCCAGAACTCACACATGTAGCCACTGCATTCCAGCAGCATGATCAAATGGGTACCATGTGCCAGATGTGATGTTAGGGACTTTAACTGCACTGGAAAAATCAAGATCTCTCAGAAGACAGAAAACTGGGAGACTCTACATTCTACAGCTGTGACCAAATAAAACACAATTTCTTAATGTGCCAGTTCTCTTAGGTATAAGTGGACAAACAACAGATTCCAGCCCTCTGATTTTGAAACTGTATCTTTGTAGATAAATCTTAGAGAAGTCAGAAGTCACAGAACAGGTAGGTTCTGGCAGCCTCTTCCAGTTTGGTTTTTGAATTCATGATGGAAAAACAAATTTCTAGCAATCTTTTTTTTTTTTTTTACAGTGCTGGGGTTTGAACTCAGGGCCTCACACTTGCTAGGCAGGTACTCTATCTACCACTTGAGTCACTCTGCCAGCCCTTTTTTGTGTTGGGCAATTTTCAAGATAGGCTCTTGTGAACTATTTGCCTGGGCTGGCTTCAAACTGCAAGCCTCCTGATCTCTGCCTCCTGAGTAGCTAGGATTACAGGTGTGAGTCACTGGCCCCCAGTACAATCTGGTATTTTCATCCTTGACTGGTATGAATTTCTCATAATAATTTGTAGCTATTCTGTATCTAGTTAAAACTCAGAAATGCAGAATTTGACAAAAATAAATGCAGTCAAACTTTTGTTATTTCAAAATGATGGATGTTAAATATCTTGATTTTTCAAAATGATTGATATTAAAGCAGAGAAAAATTGGGTGCATTATTTCCCTTGGTTGAAAGGTGAGAGACTTGACTCATGTCAGAGGAAATACAGTCAAAAGAAAGAAGGCCTACTTTTCTAGATAGCTGGAGAAGCAGCTCCCAAATACACCATGTGTGGACTTCACATCTCTGACTTTGAGGGCAACCATTGTGGTTGTGTTAGAACTTTCATTGGTGCAGACATTACTGAAAGTATAATGCTTATGTCAATGAGAAATTTCCATATGTGCTTTTGAGATCCTATATTTCTGTTTTACAAGTTGGATACAACTGCTCCAAAGCACAAAGCACTGGTATCAAGATGGAATGAAGAAAAAGTAGCCGCTTTTAAACACTGTAAAACCTAAAGATGTAGAGCTAGGGTGTGGCTCAGTATGCTTGCCTAGTACGTCGGAGTCCCTGGGTTCCATCCCCAGCACTAAAAGAAAAGAGAAAAGATCATGGGAAGAACGACGAATGAAAGAGTCTGGGATGCCCTTAAAAAAAGATGCTATGCCTACTGCATGCTTCAAGGTGTTGTAAAGAAGAGGCTTTGGAACAGGGAAGGTATGGTGGGAGCACTGGCTCCATTCCTGTCTCATGGTGTGCCTCAGGCCATGAGTTAACTGCTCTAGGCCTCATTCTCTGTCTGCATCTATAGAGGAGTAATGGTTACTTAATGGGGTAGTTGAAGGAGTGAAATGAGTGAGTGCTTGCAAAGTAATTAGTTCAGAGCTACTGAAAAGTACTTGAATATCACAAATTCTTGTTATTAGTTTCAAGATTTTTAGCAACATTCAAATAAATCTCTTTGAGATTCTTGATTCCATACTATATACTAACATTTGATCTGATTTTCATTGGAAGAAGTATATATATATATATATATATATATATATATATATATATATATATATATACATATGCATATATATATTGCATATATACATATATATATATATACATATATATATTTTTTTCAACTTACATGATTTCCTTGTTTGGACAACCATTCCCAGGGCGTATAACTTGAATCCACTCAATGAGGGATAGAGGGATAAAGTCTGAGGTCTCTTGGATACATCTACACTTCAAGTTTGTGTTGTAGGCCTCCAGAACACCTGTAAACACAGAATCAGCTATTTTAATCCCTTTGGCACATAATTTATAGCTAGAACTTAATTACCAATCTTTCCTACTGTGCATTTGAAGATTTAAAATTGTCAAGCCAATGCTTCTATCCACAGATGCCTTTATGTTATGTATTTATGTTTGTCTTGGCTTGAGTATTTAAGCATTTTCTACCAAAGCCTGAAAAATAAAATTAGCTTTTTAAAAACACAACACTTACTGAAATTTGTGGTAGCATTCAATTGGTACTCAGGTGATTGTTCATACAATCAAATCTGAGAACTGCCACTTTAGGGACAAGCAACTCAGTTAGAGTTGATGTGATATAAAATCAACTCCCAACACATAAAAATAGAGGACACGAATGATGTGATTATGGAGTTGCAGAAGCAGAAACAGGCTGTAAGAGAGTTCTCTTATATTCTCCCCACCTTTCCTGTCTCTTTGAAAAAAATGCACAAAAAACATTTTTGTATTTGTTTAATATGTTTATTCTCCATCTCAGATGCAAACCATTACCAAACAAAAGCCAGTAAAAAATTTCAAGACTATTTTCACTCAACCATAAAAGTTACTAGTACTAGATATTCTTATAAGTAACTTATCTTATGAATTTTAATGAAGACTTACTTTTATTTTTTAAAAGCTTTATCAAATTCTATTTATCAACAGTATCTACCAACATACTTGGCATGTATTTATAAATAAAGGGCCCAACACTCAAGGTGTTCACAGTTTAGTGGGTGAACAAATGAGCAAAACCAAAATGCCTGAGAAGATGGCATTCCTGAGCTCGCTACTGCATCCTGGGAACAGAGGACTTCCCAACAGCTAACTTCGCCAGGAGTAAATGGGAAAGCTTCATTGAAAAGGAGATAAATGAGGGTTTTGAAGAGTGAAAATGACATTCGAAACAAAACTAAAGTGGGTGGGGGGGAAATCACTCTTCATTTTAAAAGAATAAAACTTTGCCCCATAAACCACTGTTTACTTCTGCACATGCATCCATTCCTTCAGCTGCCAAGAAACTTACCGCTTCAAGCAGGTATTTATTTACACAAAGACAGCTGCCCCACTTAGCCTTGCAAGCCTGCTTCTTTTCAGAATGTGTGTACCTCATCCCTGGTCTACTTACAACATCAGGTCTAACCATATGAAATTGTACTGGGAATGTTTGATGCAGGATTCCAGTTGACATTGATAACAACTAGACCTTAGAGAAGGTTTGGTGAGAGGGGATAGCATTGAGAGGCAGAACAAACAAGAAATGCATGTAAAGAATTATTTTAGCAGGAGCTGAACTGAAAAAGGCCAGAAATATATAAACCAAACATAAATCACATGAACATTGGGTTTCTAGTCTCTCCTATAAATAAAAATCTTAAAAGTTTCCAGTTTCTAAGAGTTACTTTTAGAAATCTAGAAGCAACTGAGCAATTTTCCCTCTTTAGTCAGACTTTCTCACAATTTTTAATTTTAAAAAATAGCTGCAGATCATTTCTGTTCAAAGGGCAGTGGAAGCATAAATGAAAGTTCTCACCGTGGACTGGAGGAAGGCTGCAGACCAGCAGTATGAACAGGGAAGCTGGCACGCTGAGCCTCATTCTGCCTGGAGGTGGAGTTCAGACTTCAGCTCTGAGTCCAAGCTGTGGGTTCACAGCACTAGAGACTTCTATTTATTTATACAAATGAGGGCCCTCCCACTGCCTTTGTCTCCAGTAGGTCAGCTGTATCATCAGTTTTAAAAGCCCCCAAATATTGCTGAGCTAGCTCATAAGAAAAAAATTGTCTTCAAACTTTATGAATTTGCTTCAGAACACTTTTCGTATAATAAAGTATTTCTTGAAAATGTAGCCTAAAAATGTCAGGGATGCTACAACAGAGATTTGAGGGTGGGGAAAGAAGAAAATGATAGTTTAGAGGCTCCTAGATGCTACCTTTAGGATCACTGTGGGTGATTGTGACCTTGGTTGCTTCTCTCAGTGAAGGGTTGGTTAAGTCTTTCAATAACATTTACATATGAGCTCCATCACGTTAGGAACACTGAGCCCGTGGGAAGTGCTCTGTAAATATTTGCACATCTAATGGATGTCTCCTTATTTAGAGCAACTTTTGCTGATGGTGCTACAGGTTTTCCTACCTAACTTTCCCACCTCTTTATTTTACTATTTGAGCTATATGATTATTTATATAATCTGAGCATTGTGAAAATTTTGAAAGGGGGCAGTATGTATCTCCCTTCTTGGTGTGCCTGTGTCAGGATGAAAGAAGAGAGACAACAGCTTTAAGGAAGAGCATCTTTCTGGCAATACTTGCAAGTTATCAAACCTGAGAACCATGTGCTGGTGGAAAGAGTCATATGAATTCTCAGATGTTGAACCTTGTTTTACAGATTAACATAAGCATATGTAAAGTTTGGTTTTGATTCATCAAGTAGTTCACAGAGACAATCAGTCAACAGCCTTAACTCATTTGTTAGGGGTTCTTTGATTACAAAATTGTGTGGACAATGGCTAGTCTTGTCTAGAGTATCACTGAGCTGCTTTGGGAGTGAACAAACATTGAACTATCACAGCAGATCATTGAACCCCTGATAGAGCAGGGACTTCATCTTGTTTGATTTCCTGAGCATTCTGATCTTGTTGGCCAGTTAGCATTATGGATGTTCAGTGTCCTTGGTGCTTTATATGTACAAGGTGTGGCAACACAACCTTCATAAGTGAGTTCTCCAGTTGGCCTACATGACGATAGTGACAGGAACTTAATCTGGAGGCAGCCCTGCCATTATCTGGAAGTTCTACCTTGTGTATACACGAAAGCCACTTCTCTTACTAGAGTCATTTGGTTCTACTGCAACCCGTTATCACTACAGGAAACAATTCTAAATGTTCTTCCATATTATGGTGCTCCAAATATTTGAAATAAGGGTGTATTGGGAAATTCTCTATGAAACAGATGTTGAGATGTTTACTCAGAATAACTCCAGAGATGATCAAAGATGGGAAGGCAGAATGAGGCAGTGCAAGCCTCGGATAGCAATGCTGATGTGAGAAAGTCTATGACAGCACAGCAGGAAGCTCCAGAGTAAAGACAGCTATCCCATGATGGGCAGAAAGATCCAGATGCTGCTACCCCTTGTTATAGCAAGAATGCTGACAAGAACCATGACATTGTAGGGAAAATGGACCTGAGAGAGAGCTCAGAAGAAATTAAGGAAATTCTTACATTGGTTTTTATTAAAATAGGGCCACTAGGTCTAGAAGTTAATTCCAGACCAATCCTAAAATCTGATTTTAGTCTCTTAAATGTCTATAGTTCTGTATTTAATTTATACTAATGAAAGGAGTCAATACCTTCCTGCCTCAAGATGAGGTAGGATAGCCAGATGACTCTAAAGTTTCAAGTCAGACACTCCATGATATCATCTACTGGAGAGGTATGAATTTCAAAAACTTTGCCAAAAAGAAAAATAAAATGTTTCTATCAATAGGTTTAAGACCAAATGGAAACAATTTATTTTTAAAATAGCTGTTAAAGATTCCTTTGTTTAGAAACAAAAAACATGTAACTTAATTTATACCAAACCTAACACAAAAACTCAGGGAGAGTAAGTAAATTAATGAGAAGGTTATTTTTCCCTTGACTTTGGAATCAAACCAGATTTTCTCTCCAGACTCATTAAAAACTGGGTACTTTTGTAGTTTGGACCTCAAAACATGCTATATTAACTGGCATCATCAGCCTCACCTGAGAGCTGGTTTAAAGGGCAGAATTTCAGGTTCTGCCTTTTAACAAGAAGCTCAAGTGGCTTGGGTGTACCTTCAAGTCTAAGAAGCATGAATTGCATGGTGTGCATGACATGTCTTTCCTGTATGATCCATGGGCATGCTCAAATTATCTTCAGATGTATGTTTGGGCAAGCAGTCTCCTCAGAATGGATGCACAGATACCTTAGTGAAAGTGAACAGGACGAATGTAGTCCCTAATACTGAAATACAGAGCAGTAACAAGAAGGATGCTCTCTCAAGATATTGAGAACAAAATGTCACTGAGATACTGAGGCAGCCTAACTGGCAAAAGTGTGTGCAAATTTAGGTAGTCAATAGGCATCGAACAGATTAAAGACAAAATTCCTTATACTTTAAAAGTAGTTTCTCACATAACAGGAGACAAATGTCACTGTGACAAAATTGAGAACATTTTTCTCGTGCCACTCAACTCAGCTAGAAAACAAACTGACTTTATTCTGTGAACAAATGTCTTCCCCACTGAAGTTTTGATATCTGTTTGCTTCCACACACCTTTCCGCACTACAGCAAAGCATTATAACCTGAGAGTAAGGCCCCATACTCAGCCTGTATGGGCTCAACATTCGTTAATGTCCCCAGGCTTCTGTCCATTTTGTGACAATGACAGTGGGACAAGTATCAGTGACACCATCTCAGAGAGTTTGGTAGATTACATCACAGTGCTTGGAAAGTGCTTGAGTCAGTCTTCGGGCAAATACCAAATACTCAATAGATGGATTTCTTTTTACTTTTGTGAAAACACAAACATTTAAAGTACATGAAGCAGCAGCTTTGGTTTAGATTATGAGTCAAACTCCTGATGTGAATGAAAATGTCACCTAGGTTTCCACCGCACACATTCATGGTTACTTGAGTTTATAATTTCAGAAGCCCTCTGGTCAAACAGCTGCTCCTCCTTGAGACAGATCACATCACTCACTCTATTTTTACTAACTTTTCCCAGACAGTACCTATGGAGGTTTGTATTTGTTACAAATGTACTGAAACTTTACAAAGGAAGTACTTTATTTTTTGTCATCATTTTCTTACTTTTATTTATTCTTAAACAGCTTTATTGAGGTACAATGGATACAAAGAACTACACCTAGGTAATGTGTGCAATTGGATGAGTTTGGACATAGGCAAACACTGTACCTTTGGACATCATTTTCAACTTGACTCTGAGCTGCTTTCAACAGCCTATTGTTTGTCACACAATGGTGTCAAGACCTCTACTTGTGGAAAAATCATTTGTAAAAGGTAATTAAATCTCTATTTCTAGTGTCACTTAAAGTCCTCTTAATGCACTAAATCCCACACAAACCTAAAATGTGTCTACCCAAAGCTCTTAGCTATTAAGAGTGGTGATTCACCCAGAGACCACTAGGTGGCACCATTACTTACAAAACAGTTTTCAGGGAAGAAAATTCTGTCAGTACAGAAGGCTCTGCCTGTGGGCTGACAAGAGGTCTGAGTGCATGTTATTTCAATAGTCAAAGCACTTTTATTTGGTTTATTGCTTCTTAAAAAATATTGTGAAGTTTGAGGTTTTTGATTAGGCTGACATGTTCATCAAAAAGGGGAGAAAAACCCCTAAAAATCTGAAATAATCCAACAAATTCTGGGCTGAATCCAATTTCTTTGGCCCTGAGGTTGCAAAATCAGATCACATGTCAGTTCTTTGGCATGCAATCACATTAGACCTCAGCATCGGCTGGTTTTGAACCTTCTGTGATTAGAGTTTTCTGAGAACAGCAAGGTAACCACATACCAGTGTCTTAGTGATCATCAGGCAAGTGTGCTTGGGCTTTTAAAGCAGAGCACAGTGAGCATCAGCAAATAGTCACTTTGCTGCTCTTGTTGGGACTGCATTGTATAGACATTAGGCCATCACCTGCATTTCTCACTTAGCATATCTTTATATGATAAAAATGACTACAGAACTGGGTGTAGTAAAGGAAAGTCAGTGGCTTTGTTTTCCAGCAGGAGCACCCCTATGGAATTTAGAAAGTTTTTGTACTATCACTCTATTCCCTTTCAATCTGCTAATCTTCTCAATCTTATCTTCTCCAGGTGCCCCCAGGTAATTTCTGTCTCCCTTTCCTTTACCAGTTTTTCATCTTCATCTAAGAGGCAATTACGGTCCTTCTCTCACTGTGCACTTTCTGCCTAGGCAAGCTTCAAATTCAGTGTGTGTGTGTCTACTCACGCTGGTATCTTTCCAATAGCCTATTTACTGGTCATTTCTTCATGGAGGCTTCTTAGATACCGCCAACTAATCATATCCCCAAATTGAACCTTGTTTCCTCAAAGTCTGCTGAACCTCTAGTATTCCCAATCCTAGTAAAAGGTGTCATTGCTTGTCCAGTTGCTCAGAAACCAGGAAGTCATCTTTTAACCTTTTGATTCCTTTTAAAGCCACAATCTCTTTGGTCTCCAAAATCTCACACTTACATTTCTTAAAATATTTTGACTTTGTTCACTTCTCTCTGCTTTCATTGTTCTTTCCTCTTCTAGCCCACAACTATTTTTTCCCTTTAAAAATTTTTAATTGACACTTAATTGTACAAATTTACATGGTACAATGTGATCTTTTGCTACATGTGTACATTGTATAATGGTCAGATCAGGGTAATTGAAATATCTATCACTTCAAATATTTATCATTTCTTTGTGGTGAAATGTTCAAAATCCACCAAAAGGGATACCATCTCACAGTTATTAGAATGGCTGTTATAAAAATACTAAAGATGACAAATGCTGGTGAGGATGTGGAGACAAAGGAATCCTTACACACTGTTGGTAGGAATGTGTATTTGTCAGACTTTTTGTTGCTGTGACAAATACCCAAGAGAAACAATTTAGAGGAGGAAAGCTTTATTTTGACTCATAGTTTCAGAGATTTTAGTTTGGGTCAAAAGGGTCCCCGTGATTCTAGGCCCATAGCAAAGAAGAAGCCTCATGGAGGAGGGGCATGGGGGAGGAAAGCTGTTCATCTCATGGCAGCCAGGAAGCAGAAAGGACTAACAGGAACAGGTCTTCAAAGATAGACACTTCAAAGACATACCCCCAGTGAACCATTTCCTCTAACTAGGACACACTTAAACATTTTTACCACCTCTCAAATTCACATTTTGAGTCCATTAATGTATTAAGCTATTGATTAGGTTAGAACCATCATGATCTAATTGTCTCTGGAAACATCCTCACAGACACCCCCAGAGGTGTGCTTTACTAATCTCCTAGACACGTCTCAATCCAGTGGAGTTCACAATCAAGATTAATAATCATGGAATGTTAATACAGTCATTATGGAAAGCAATATGGAGATTCCTTAAATAAAAAAAAAAAACCCTAGAAATAGAACTATCATATGATCTGGTAAACTTACTTCTGAGCATATATCCAAAGGAAGTAAAAGCAATATGAAGAAGACATATCTCACCCTCATGATCATTATAGTACTATTCACAATAGCCACGATAAGGAATCAGCATACATGATTGTTCTTCTTGTGGTAAATATAAACAATGGAATGCTATTCAGCTATAAAAAAGATGAAATCCCAGTCATTCACAACACTCTTTTGATGACCTACTGTAATAGCCTGTTAACTGCTATCCTCCCATATTCCCTCCAATCTTATTTTCCACCAGCCAGAGCTATCTTTTCAGAACACAAAGATGATTATGTCATTGATCTGCCTCTAAGGCTTCTCATTGTCCTCGTGTATAAATCCTGTGTAGATCCTTGGTGTTCTCTCCACCTTCATCTCCTGCCTTCCCCTTGCTCTACACTCCATATTTGTTGATATATAACATATATGTTGTGTACAGATGGATTTGAGCAATCTTTGTAATCACCCTGTCCTCCACCAGGTATCTGAGGTTCAAAGGTTGAGTGTTTTCTACAAAGACTCCAACTTTATGTTCCAAATGCATTCTTCCTTCTTTATTCACAGTACCTAGATTCTTTTTTCCTCTAGCTCTCCAAGACTTCATTTCTGTTTATCCTCAAAAATAGCATGTTGAGGCTGGACCAGAAATAGAACAAGGATATTTTTGAACTTTTGAGTTGGGCCATACCTTCTTCCTGTATGGAATGTGTTCACTATGCAGTTTTAACTTGTTGTAAAATGAAGAAAACTCTCCCTCCCCTAGTAACTTCCAACTCTGCTATATTCTCTCTCCCCTCCTCTCTTCCATGAGGCATCTTCCAGATTCCATATCTTTTTTGATGTTTCCTGTTATTAAAATAAACCTAGCTCTGCTTGTAGAGTGATTTTCAGTATCCACATGACTCAAAGATCTTCTCTCTTCCAGCCAATGTAGGTGAAAAGTTCAACTCCAGAGGCTTGGAGTAGATGAGAGAAGCATAGTCTGGATGTTCTATTTTTTCCCCTTCCCTCTTCAGGCACATGCTACTGACAGGGAAGATGGATGGGCATGGAATGCCTCCCCAGCCCTGCCACACACCGCTGCCTCTGTTAACACTGTGGATGCTGGCTATGTCGCAGGGCTGGATCTCTCACGGGAGACCCTGTAGAGCCTACTTTAGGCCCTGCACTTTAATGTAGCAGGCCTGGCTGAGGGCCAACTCTTCCCCCAACTCTGCAGTCCCTTGTGGCTGGCTCCTTGCCCCATGCCAGCCCCTTTGGAGGCGGAGACTGGTGAGACAGCCAAGCCTGGTGATTTCCTGCAATGTTCACTCCACCCACAGAAGACTGAAGGGTTGCTGGCATGCTAGAGAGTGGAAAAGCAGGCTGCCTCAATGATGCCACTTCTCTCAGCTTGTTTTTCTCTTTCCCCTTTCCCTAAGCTCCAATGACATCAAGCATTCTGCCACCACAGTGGCTGCCACAGTTGAGAACAAAGAGGGAAGGGCTTTTCTTACACACCTAGCCAGCCACCTCCCAAAGCTCCCTCAGCAATCCCAGTCTTCCCCTTAGGAGGACTCGGATGGTAGCGGTGGGTAGGCACCTCTGGGTGGTCCTATGAGAAGGCGGCTGGCTCTGGTGCTTGCTGGTGGTGCTTTAGACATAGAATGTGGTCAGATAGAAGATTCCAGCAGTTACTCACCCAGCATATATTTCTGCAATTCTACCTTTCTAACAGATTCTTATTTAATTTGAATATTCAACCTGTTTCACACAACCATGTGCTGTAGGTAAGGTAATTTCAAGACCCTCAAGGAGGGTTTTTTGAGGAGAAAATCTTCCTTATCTGAAGTCAATCATAAGAATTCCATTTTTCTAAAGAATTTGGGCCTGGAGAGCTTATAAAATTTTAACTTTTAAACAGAAAATACAAGAGGTGGCTTCTTCCTGCTTTTGGATGCTGTCCTCAGGCTAAATCCACCCATGACACAAAATGGCTGCAAACAATTCCAGGTGTCATATCCCGATCCAGCAAAGCCAAACCATGGGTGAATTCCTTGCCAGAAGAGTCTTTTCATTGATACGTTGTTTTACTAAAAAAAGATTGAAAAATAAACTATTTCAAAATAAGCATTTCCTTTGTCCCCATAGAAAAACTTAAAATATCAATACATTTGATTTAGGAAATTAATTGGTAAGAAAAGCTTTAACCTAATAATAAAATGTTCTGCCTCAATTGATTTTTACAAACACTTTTATATAATCCATCATTATTTCATATTTAAGTCTCCCAATTTCTCACCTCCTCATCCCTTGTGACCACTGTTGTGCTCTCTTTTTCTATGTGTTCAACTTTTTGAGACTCCACATATAAGTGAGATCACATAGCATTTTTCTTTCTCCACCTGGCTTACTTCACATAGCATAACGTCTTTCAGGTTCATTCAAGTTGTTGACAATGGCAGAATTTCCTTTTCATAAGGCTGACTATATCCCATTGTGTATCTATACCATGCTTTCTTCACTCATCTGCTGATAACTTCCTAGGTTGTTTACATGTCTTGGACTTTGTGAACAATGCTTTAACGAATACGGGAGAGCAGGTATTTTTATGAGATGGTGATTTTATTTCCTTTCCAGAAGAGCAATTGCTAGATAATATGGTAGTTCTATTTTAAAATTTTTAAAGGACCTCTGTTATTTTCCATAATTGCTGTACCAATTTACATTTCCACAAACAGTATACAAGTGTTTTCTTTTCTCCATACACTGGCCAACACTTATCTTTTGTCTTTTTGATGATAATCAAAATGATAAGATATGGATATGGTCTTATCATTTGAAACAAAAATTTCTTTAATGTTTAAGCAATTTTAGAGGCACTTTTGGTTACTTAAGAATCATTGGAATATTCACATATCCTTGGTGTTTTGTTCATAAGCTTTAGGCCTTAGCACCTTTGCAGGACAATAGGAAGAAACCACTGCATGTTCTGTTACACTGGCTTCTGTCTGACTTAGTGATATGCAAAGGATCTTAGCCTTGTTGACGAAAACCAAAACACCATTCTTCTGAGTATGGTAAAGTCAACGGAGTGGGTAGCATAGCGTAGTTGATTCCTAAGCTGAAAGACTGTTGGGAACCACTATGAGGAGTTTGAATGTGAAATTGAGGACAATCTGTGTGTTATCACCTGTACACATAGCCATTTTGTATTTTGAGCCTAGGTGACATTGTCATAGGAAATATGACAGAAAAACTGGGCAGAAGTCCAATCTACTAACTTCTCTGCAGACAATAGTACATACAGCTCTGACTCTGAAGACTCAGGGTGACACAGCACTTATCCTCACAGAAGCCCTAGCAGGACAACAGTGATGACTTTTTAAGTTATATAAAACATTTATTAATTTTGGGAGGGACTCTGATGCACTATCACAATTATAACCAAGCCATTAGTCTTGTAGCTACATCAACATTAATGGATTCATTTCCATGCTGCTGCTGGGGAATGAGCCCTTTCTGCAAAGGTTTAAAAAAACAGGTCAATGAGAAGTGTGCCAGTTCCATTTGTTTGTTTAAAAAAAGGTTAACTCACTTTGTTAACTTTTTCATTATTCACAATGTTTATCTTCTTAAGATTAGGGGTAACTGGTTTTGCCTTGTTTTTAGCCTTAACCTTTTTTTTTTTTTTTGGGCTGGCTATGTGGAATACATTCCTGGACTTCTGTTTTTATTTTTAAATTTTTTCTTGGCCATTGTCTTTGATACTTGTGTGCAGCTACTCAAGTTCCAGGTGACCCTATCTGTCCACACAATTAGTGATGCCCCTTGATAAGGAGGCTAGAGCTCCAATCTCCAATAGTCTTGCTGCAAGTGTACCACAAGCTTTTGCTCTTTGCTACGTGAGACCGTCAAAGTTATGAAGTGGAACATGGCTACATGTATGTTCATATTTTTATGCTGCATTTGACAATTAGCCACGAGCAAAGGAAAACATATTCAGTCTTTCTCCATGGTTCAATGCTATTTAGGGTCCACAGATGAACTAAATTCTGATCGTTGCTCTCTCTTGTCAGGTATTATGCAATGTATAATGCATAATGGTCCATGGCCTGTAAAAGTCAGCAAAAATTTAGCACCTTCATTGTACATGGTTACATTTCTAAATTCAGCACATCCTGGTCCTGAGATTAAAAACACAAAATAGGATTACTTTCACTTGGTGGATTATATCCACTCAGGATGTCTCAAGGGGATTGAAAATTTCTAATTTCAATTAGAAATTAGAGCATGTTTTCTTAATTACAAAATGAAAGAAGAGAACCCAGAAAGAGTAGCTGCTCATGGTACATGAAGTGAATAGAAATTAGGGGGTCAGGTCCACAAACCTCCCAGATGCCTTGCTGATATGATAGGCAAAGGGACTTTGTTTTGTAAGAAAAATAAAAGGATGTGCCAGTAAGTCACTTTACGACTAGCTTTCTGGAAAATTAAAACTTCTGATTTATGGCACTTGCGTTTCTCCGTGATGTGAATACCCCTATCACATCCAACTTCAGACTGCCCACGTGAGGCCACCAGATGTGGAGCTAGGGAGAGATGGTCACCATCAGCCCTTGCCAGTGCCAGTGCACTGCTGGGATTTGTGACAGAAAGGCTTTTGTTCTGTGTCTTGCTATTCATCTGGGCAGAGGCTAAGCTGGGCTGGACTGGACTGCTTTCAATAAGTGGATGGCCAGAGGGAAGCCTTTGAGCTAGGATGAGGCCCGTGATCTGTAATAGCAAAGCTATAAAAATGGATTATTTTGTTGTAAGTGTCATAGGATCACTGACCTACACATTGTCTCAATATTTTTATTGCTGTCCCTGTTTGAAGAGGAGACCAGTAGTTCCAATGATCTTGTGGTGTTGCCAGAGCCTTGTCCTGGACTCAGAGCACTTGAAGTAGCTATGCAGACCCAGGTTGGTAGTACAGAGCTGGGCCTCTGTGGACATGAAGCCAGTTGTCTAAGAGCTCGCCTTTCTCCTCTTTATGAATAACTCTGATCGGCTGCAGAGGTCATATGCATGACTCCAACACAGCCCTTCTGGGTCCAAATCCAGTACTGTCTGCACTGTCCTGGGATTTGCAGGCATGAGCATTTTCACAGGCAATTAGTGTTGCCTTTGGAGGCAGAACAGCTTTGCCTGCTGTGATATGGCTTTCAATGTGATTCTGCCCCACCCACCAGCAATGCTGACCTTGTGCTGGTACTCAGAGAGGGGCACCTCATTGGTTTATCATCTAACACAGTCCAATCTCTGTGTTCCATTCCTAAAAATGGCCAGAAAGATCACTGCCCTCTCACTTGTGTGTAGCTCTCTGTCTGCTGCCATGTTTGGGAGAGCACTGGCCCCCTCTCCCCTCTACTGGTGATGACAGAGCTTTTTGTCTGACTGGTGATACCACTATAGCATGTATTCCTAAATGTGCACAAGAGCACATTGGTCTTTAAATATGCCAAGATTTTCACAGGAATTAAGAGACCTAGATTTATGAGATCATTCCTCTTAAATGCAAAGTTCCAAATATTCTCATCTATAAAAAGGGAGTGACACCTGTCCACATAGGGATGCTGTAAGAAGTGTAATGTATGCAAAAGTGCTTTATGAAATATAAAATGATTTCAAAATCTAAAGTAGGTTTTGTTGGTTTTTGTTTTTGCGTTTGCAGTACTGGGGGTTGAACCAAGGGCCTTGTATTTTACTAGACTGGGGCTTTACCACTTGAACCACTCCACCAGCCCTTTTTTACTGGTTATTTTTGAAATAGCATCTCTCTTTATGCCTGAGCCAACTTGGACCTTGACCTTGCTATTTATGCTTCCCTTTGTAACTGGAATGTTAGGTGCATTCTACCACAGCCTGCCATTGGTTGAGATGGGGGTCTCATTAACCTTTTTTTTTTTTTTGGCTTTGAACTGCAAGCCTCCTGATATTTGCCTTCCAAGTAGCTGGATTACAGTCATGAAACTTAAGGCAGTTTTCTGTCTCATGAGTGTTCATTTATGCATTTCCATTAACTTTTATTCCTGACATTAACTTACCCACAGCTACACAGACTTAATCAGCTTTGCTCTGGAAGGCTAGGTCTCAAGGGGATGCCCACTTATTCATCATGACAGCTGCAGTGACAAGTTTCAGACTTTGTGATGGTCCCATGATAGGGTACATATGATAGATGATGTGAGGCAATAATTATTGCTCCTTCTTACTATAAATTGATTCTACTTTTTCAAGCTTATTTGGATCTTAAAATGTTTAAATTGAGCTTAGATACAGTTTTGTTTTATTATCAAGAGATTTATCACAGCCACAGTCAAGGAAATAGAGCAGGCTTTCAGTTTCTATACATCTTCTCTGGTCAAGAATTTCTTATTCTTGGTTATGGTGGCACACATTTGTAATCCTGGGACTGAGGCAGGAGGATCATCAACAATTTGAGGCTAGCTTGGGCTACCATAGCAAGACCCTGTTTCTAATAATAGTAGTAATAATAATAATAGTAATAATTTCTTATCCTGTTGGTTTGGAAGAATGAATGAGGGAAAGAGTTGCCTGATGTGACTGAGACTCAAGGAAATACTGAAAGCATAGAACCTCAAGGGTGAGAACAGGAAGGTCTGAGAATCATAACTACTTGTTTGTTAGTTAATAGGCTCTTGGAATTTCTCCCTCTTTAAGTTGTAGCTAGTAATACTATAATGGACATTTAGTTGCCCACCATTCAAAATGTCTTGATTTGGAGAAATCCATTGTGTGGATCTAGAGGAACAATGAGGCCTCATTTCCACCAAAGAAGTTGAAAAGCCCCTAGCAGCCAGGCCACAAGTACATGACCTAAGGATGGCCAACTTATTGTTCTTACCCCAAACTCTAAATGTTTAGTCACTTAAAGTCTGACTTCCCCTGACGGCTTCTGTGGCATGACCTTAGCATGTTTCCCCCCAGTTCTGCAGCCTCCTCATGGCTTTCCACTATCCTCCAGCTATTTATTTATAATTGCATATTGGCAAATTATAATTATATATAATTGTCAATATACAGTGATGTTATGATGCATGTATATGATGTGGAGTGATAAAATTGACATAACAATCACTTCAAATATGTCATTTATTCTTCCTGTCTGAAACTTTGTACCCTTTGATAAGATATCACCAATCCTCTTACTCCATAATTTCTGGTAACTACCATTCTACTCTCTGCTTCCATGAGATCATTTCTTTTACATTTCACTAGTGTTTTCAGTATAAGTAAAGCATACTATATTTTTCATTCTGCAATTACCTTATTTTGCTTAGCATAATATCCTCCAGGTTCATCTGTGTTATTGCAAATGAGAGACTATCGTTTATCTAAGGCTGAGTGACATTCCATTGTGTGCATATACCAACATTTTCCTTATCCATTTATGGGCAAGATGGACACTTAGGTTGATTCCATGACTTGACTGTTGTAAATAATGGTGCAGTGAACATGGGTGTGCAGACACCTCTTCAACTCTTGATTTCAACTCCTTTGGCTATATACCCTGAATTTGGAATGTATTTCTTTTCTGCTCATGGTAGCTAGTATTGCCCTGCACTAAGACTTAGAGAAAAGAACTACACATGTACCAAGGCCATCTGAATTAATTTTGCTGCCATAATCCTGCCTCATAGAATTAGTATGTGGAATTTCTAGGAGAGAGGATAATTCATGGGTGATGGTCACATTAACAGACATTATCTTAGCTGTTCAGTTGTAAATACAGGAGCAGAAAAGGAAGCAATACAGTATGAATTGTATCTGTGGAAAACTTAATTGTGTTTTTTTTTGAGATAAACTTATGATCAATACTTTGATATTTTTTGCTTTGCTGAGTTACTATGCCATGCAATTCTATTTAAATCATTTATGTAAAAAAGAAATAATACTCACATTGGTTGAAATTATTGAAGAGTTCAAACTTACCATAAATTGCCTCTGTGAATTCCCCACAGCCATCCACATCTTTGAAGTGAGATGGCAAATTGAATAAGCACTTTCAACCTTGGCTCCTACCTCTCTCTGCTGGAAGAGAAAGAATCATTTTACTGTAAGCTGCTTTTCTCTCCTGTGGAAGTTGGATTCTAAAGACAGAAGATACATTCTCTAAAATAACATCTGACATGTGTGATAGTTGGTTAACAATTATATAAATTTGGGATGTTATGGTCTCCCATATTAAAAATGTATTTATCTCCTGCTAGAGCTACTCAATACAAAATTCTCTGATTATCTTGGAACTCCTGTGCAAACCCTGAGAGGCTGTGGTCATACTTAATGAATACTGTCTTCTATATGCTTTCATCTTTGACCAATATTTGTACAGCATTTATTTACATGGACCATGCACTTTTAGTACACGGGAGATGTGATATGCAGGTGTTTGTGGGAAAAAGGAAAAAGTGGAGCTACTATTCTAATGGGAACATGTAACTTCCTATGCCTAACTGATGGGAAAGAAGCTTAGACAGCTAGTGCCAGTTGGAAAGATGAGCATCTTTCAAAGTCTCTTTCTGACTCCAGAGAAGCACACAATCCTTTTCAAACATTTCCCAAATACCACCTCTATGCTAAGTGGTTGGTGTGTAGCCCTGAGGTCAAGAAGTAGAACTTTGATATAATTTTGGCCAATTTCCTCCACTCACCAATAATCAAAGCCAGAACTTTACAAGCACTTCTGTAAATAACAAAATGTATATGCTCAATTATATTTGTTGCCTTTCCAGCCATTCCAGCCTAAAATAGAACCTTAGACAGATTGAAAATTGAAGTAGCTCAGAGAAAATTTCATTAACATGGAGGTTAATTTTAATTCTGGTAGTTGTAAAAGGGAATTTCCCAATCTAGTCTTCCTGGGTTAGATTTACTACAAAAATTCATCTAATGGTTTTAATGGTAGTGAGAAATGATATCTTTCAGAAAATTCAGTTTTGTTCTTGTTTATGTTTGAGAAGGGAGTGATATTGGTTCGTTATTATAACAAATACCTGAGATGTCAACTTGTAAAGAGAAAAGATTTATTTTGACTCATAGATTTGGAGGCTCCAGTCCATGATCAGTTGGCACCTTTGCTTTTGGGCCTGTGGCAAGGCAGCACATTATGGCAGGAGCATTATGGTAGGACAAAAGCACTAACCTTGTGACAAGACAGGGAGCAAAGAGAGTGGGGAGGGATCAAGAGTCTCATGATCCCCTCAAGGGAATGCCTTCAACGACAAAAAGACCTACCAGGCCTCATCTCTTAGAGTTTCCATCACCTCTCAACAGTACCACCGTGGGAACCTTTAACATATGGGCCTTTGGGGGACAGTGAAGATCCAAACTATATCATGAAGGCTGGGGGTGTTGGTGGTGGCAGAATGTAGGGAATTAAGACAGGAAAAGAACAGGAGAAAGAGGATCCACGAGAGAGCACCAAGAGGATGAATGTAGACTCATGTCACAAGCTAGAGAGAACTGAGTCTTTATAGGACAGAGAACCAGTCCCGGAGGTGGTTTTGGAGAGAAACTCCACTGACGACATACACACATGCTAAGGCAGAAAGCAGAAGGTTATAGATTTAAAACAATTCTGGCACACTCTTTTAGGTGGTTTTAGCATTGTTAATAATATGTTAGGCTGAACTAAGCTGACTAGAGTACAAAGGTAGCAATGCTTCTGAACTATAAGAGCTGGGCAGCAGGTGTGGCACCAGACTCAACCTGCTTCTCCCCTACCCTAATCATAGCGAGCCATTTTTCCCAATTGTAGATTGTCTTACACATCATGGGTGGGAGTAGGAGTAAGACATAGAAGAATAAAGTATTTGGCCCAAATTCATGACATTTGATTTTTCACCAGAACCTTTTCTTTGAAGACTAAAATAACAGAAATAGGAGGAACAGGTCTTCTGGAAAATTCAGATCGATGTCACAATGTCTAATGGAAAAGACATTTCTTTTTTTATTCTATGTTAGTTCAGGAAAGAGAAGAAGTTGAGGTCATGCAAAGGAATCAAGATAAAAATAATTTTGGCCATGTTATTGGTGCCTTACATTTTCCCAAACATCCTGAAGGAGAGAGGACAAGGTTGAGTAGGTGGGCACAAGTGTCCCTTGAAAAGAGCAGGCAAAGATAGGTAATGACAAACACTTGTCAGAGTTGAACCAGCAGGAACTAAAGTTGTTCCTAACTGAAGCTATTCCACACACTGTTGCTATTCTCTTGGAAATTGTCTCCTTGGCAATTTCACATTCACTGTCCTTGCAATTGATCACTTCAGGTGGAGCATCAGAGAACTGGAAAGACAGACAAACTGGATTATCCCCTGGCTATGCCTCTTGTTAGCTTCATGGTCCTAAGTATGTTATTTGCTTCCTTAGAACTTTGTTTTCCTAACCTTTAAAATGATAGCCAATGGAAAATTAAAGGAGATAAATTAAATAGGTAAAATATTGGCAGAAGTGCCTATCACACAAGTGAGAGTTGGATAAATACTGGCTATCCTTTGTGAAGGATCCAATTAATTAGATTGTGTTTTCCCTCCTTTGAGGAACTGGTATACCGAGTACCCCCTTGATGATTGCATCCACCCTTAAGAATTGCAACTGTTCATTTTTATGCATGTGTTTCCTTAGATAGGCCATGAGCTTCCTGTAGGAGAACAGTAAACCTCAGGGCTCTTTGTTCCTAACACTGTAACTAGTACTCAGTGAGAGTTGATCATAGCCATGGTCCTTTTGATGATTGAATGGACAAGTGAATGAACAAAGCAGACAGTGATAGGGAGAACAGAAACCAGAGACCTTCATTAGCCCATAGGAATGTTCCAGCTTAGCACCCTTTTCTTGTTTTGACTGGTTCAGGAAGTAAGACACCAGACTTACCGGATTTTATTCAAGCACATTTGACTTGCTTAACAAAGGAAGTCTGAATGTATTTGCTTTTAGAGAGTCAGGCAGGGAAACCTTGTTGGAGTTTCAATACAGGGCTTCTGAGTTAGGAGTGACTAAGAAGACGATGCCCTATCCTGCCAAGACACAGTGCGGTTTCTCAGTATCTGTCAGTTGTTGAAGAAGAGTCCTCTACCTCCCACATTTCAGCACCATCTCCTGCAGCTGAGTGTGCAGTTTGTATGTGGGAGCTGGAGTGTCAGGCTATATTTCATTTTCACCCAATTTGCAATTGTGTTCTAGATTATTTTCTTCTCTGGACTTTAACTTTTGCCATAAAATTTCTCTTAAACTGCAAGATAATCCGCCAATTTGTCCCTAACCAACACCAAGCTCACAGAAAACCGATGTCTCTGTCCTCTATTTCCAAATGGAAAAATGAGCCAGGAAAATATGACTCTCACAAACCACCAGAAGTCATTATTTCCTAAGTCAGAGAGCCTGCCCTGAATGTGCAGTCTGACACACCATGTCATGGAGCTAATGCTCATAGCCCTTACCCAAGGTACTTGTTCTACTTTGTGAGCACAGGGGATTTCTAAATCACTGACAAAAGTTGCTTGTTTTGTTAAATTCTTTTAAATTCATAGCAAGCTCAACTGGCTCATATACAGTAAGCTACACTAAAAAAAAAAAAATCATGACCTGAGTTATAGTAAATTCTATCAAAGATGTAAAGAATAGCCTTGCCAACATCTTAGTTTTAAGAAAATTCTTCTTTTGCCAACTTTTATTAACTTACTATTTAAAAGTTTTTAATGTGATTCCATTGTGCTCCTTTGAGAGCAGGTAGAACAAGGCCTAACTCATGATAGCCCATCCAGGAGGGCATTGACTGAGACCATGAGTTCATGAAATATGTCAAACTTAGACTCTCATATTATCTTCAAATGAAGTTAGACATATTGTCACAGAGATCCAGGACAAGAAAAGTAAGCCTTTCTTTTGTGCAACTATATGATTGTCCCATTATAAAACTACACAGCCTGAATTAATTCAAAAGTTACTTTGTGAACAACACAATTTTATTGTATTAAGTTTACAGTGTTATAAATGTTAATTTACTAAATGTAAACACTTAAATATGCTATATTTTTGTGACTCTGTTTTGACAGTTCCACACTATACATACTGGGGGTTCTGCTTCTGAAAAATGCTTGGGATAAATTGTCTTCATGGTGGTAGAAAAGCTACCAGGTGTGGATTTCATCTGTCATGAAGCTGCCTACCACATGCCCTGTGGAGGTGGAAAGGTCTTCCATGACTTGCTTTGGGGTCCATTACAGCTTCTCAAATATTGTGAAGCATGCAAAGCATACATAGCCAGTTGTTTTACTAGAGTCCAGGTCTAAGAAAATATTCTTCAAGAACATTTTCCCTATTCCCCTTTTCCCCCTACCCTATTTCTCTCTGGTTGGCCTTATGACCTGGGAGAGAAGAGAGGTAAAATCTTGTCACTGTCAAATTACTGAGTTTATCTGGAAGGAAGCATTTTAGGCCTTTGTTCCTTACATCAAAAGCTGAAAACCTTAATATCACCACAACCAATTGTGTCCTTGGCCTTGACCTAGATAAGAGTACTTCCTGCTAAATCTTGGAAGAAACAGGAAAAGCCTTCAGATTTTCTAATGTGTGGATGGCAGCCCCAGAATCTACCTTCTTACTGTTAATTTTACTGTATAATTATGGAATCTGTCAACAACCATCAACTCTTTTCTACCCTACACTAACAGCTCATTAATTGGAACACTTTTCTCTTCTCTGCAGGCACCAATTCTCCCCTGGTCAGGGGAAGTTTATTTATTTATTTTTTTGCATTATTAGGGCTTAAACTCAGGGCTTATAACTTGAGCCACCCCACCAGCCATTTTTTTTGATGGGGTTTTTGAAGATAGGATCTTGAGAACTATTTGCCCCAGCTGGCTTCAAACCATGATCCTCCTGATCTCTGCCTCTAGAGTAGCTAGGATTATAGGTGTGAGCCACTGGTGCCTGGCTTTTTTTTTTTTTTAAGTATTATAGTGATCATGCTGTCTTGTCTTGCTTTAAAGTTTCAATGTCTATTGCTTTTAGGATAAATAATGAAACTCTTATATCACGGCCTAGGATACCCTACCTAACCTGTGTAGCTTCATTTTGTGCCACTGTCTCCCACTCCTCAGTCCCTTTCTCATGTATCCCATATATTAGGTCATTCTCTGTGTAGAATGTTCTCTTTCCTCTCTCTCCCCCTCTTTGTTCCCCCACTTTCTGTGAGAGGAGAAGCAAATCATAAGTACAAGCTAATTGAATAAACACTTCCCCAGGAATGTCTCCCCTCACCTAACCACTCATCTTATCTGGGTTACCCTCCTCTGTGGTTGTGTGGTCTCTAAGCACCATATGCTTTCTTTTGAAATTCTTCCCAGCTGGAAATTATACATCTACCTAATACTCCACCAGACTATTAACACCATGAGTCCAGGGCCTTTCTTTGTCCATAGACCCTATTTTTATTGATTATTGATTGAGTGGGTCAACTCCAACATACACTGGGGGAGGATGAGTCCTTGAGGGAGATCTGCAAAATGTCAAAGGGTTATGTCCAAGAAAAAGAAAACCATGTTCCGCAGATTTTGAAAAAATGGTATATTGGGTGATGATTTTTTTCTTTTTCAATATTTCTATATTTTCTAAGCAGAAAAATGGCAAAGTATTGTGGAAAGGGAGAATTAAGAATGGATCGGATGACTTACTACTCTCTTTAGTGACCTTTCTTAGAAGTGTTTCAGTGGAGTAATAGAACTCAAATTTGCAAGCAGTTCAAGGAACAGGAGATAAAGAAATGGCAGCAAAGGCAGATTACACTTGACATGTTGTGGGTGAAAATGAATAGGAGAATAGGAGAGATGAAATGGTTGATTTGAGAAGGTATCAGAATCAACAAAAGATGTTTTTAGCTGGATGAAAATTTTTACAATAATAGAGGCCAGAAATGGTCCATAGAATGAAATGCAAGAAGGTGGTAGGAAAAGATTGTAGAGATTTGTGAGGTTTTTGTCCTGAAGTAGGAGAAAAAAGGCAAGGTATATGGCACCCAATCCATACTCAATAAATATTTGTTGAATTAATAAGGATCTAATTCAGAGGATTTTAAGTGCCATTGGGATTAATAATACAATAAATGAATCAAGTCAGCAAGCTGAGGTGCCTGGGAGAACTCAAGTACCATCTCAAGGGGTTCCAAGCAACCAACTGCCAAGCCCTTATTCCTAGGCAGAAATATGGAGCCATTCATACTAGAGAGTCTGATGTCAAGAGTCTGGACTTTTATGTGAAGATCTTTTGATTTCAAAATTTGACAACTGGTTTAAACAGGTGTCAATTCAGGAAAAATCAGCTAATGTCCAGTCATTTGGCAAGCACTTGGTAACCTGCATTTTAGTACCTATTTCTCTAGATCATAGTTGCTGATATGATACTTAC
The DNA here is from genome assembly GCF_047511655.1 of Castor canadensis. Classification (NCBI taxonomy): domain Eukaryota; kingdom Metazoa; phylum Chordata; class Mammalia; order Rodentia; family Castoridae; genus Castor; species Castor canadensis. Next base: position 91,056,151 of record NC_133394.1, read on the forward strand.
ATTTTATTGACATGTAATTCACAGGTACAATTCTCTCATTTAAAGTGTACAATTTGATTTTTTAAATAAATTCACAGATATGTTTAACTATGATCACAGGCAATTTAAAAGCATTTTCATCACTTAAAAAAATCCTAGGACCCTTTAGTTTTCCTTCCCTTATTCCTCTACTCCCCCTAACCTAAGCACCACTAATCTACTTTAGATAGACTTGCCTATTCTGGACATTTAAGTGGAGTCATAGTATGTGGGGTTTTTTTTGTAACTGGTGTCTTTCATATTTTTTAAGTGAAGAGATCAGAATATGAGGAATTTGGAAGGCTTTTAATCTCAGTGAAAGGAAAATGCAGGTTATCTCAAAACCAAGAAGAACAGAGAAAGGGAAGTGAGAAAGTGAAAGAGACAATGATCATGTAGAAGTGGAGCAGGCAGAAGTCTCTAATCTTGTTCCATTGATTTGATTTGAGAATAACAAGACCCAGAAAGGCTGTAACTTTACTAAAATTGTATAACCTGCCAAGACTATACTGTATAGAACTCAGGACTGAGTTCCAACCCATTGTGTTCTCCTGTTTCATCATGGATGCCAGAGGTCCTGCAAGTGAGGAATACTTTTCTACTCTGCAGAAGACATTCATCTAAGAGATTCTTCACACTCTAGAAGGCAGATTCAGATAGGAAGTTCTGGAGACAAAAATAGAGGGAAAGGAATTTCTGCTTATTACTATCAAACCACTTGCCAGTGCTAATCATCTGAGCCAAGTGCCAAAGGAGTATCAATTCTGACACTTCTACCGTTGGACACCTTTGCAGCAAGCTATTTTGCCTCTGCTTGAGTTCTCATGGTAATGGAGGTGCTGCTTTGACACAGCCCACTCATACTGTCTCACTTCATGCTGCTTTAGGTGTTACATATTTCCTTACACAGAGGACCAAATATCTTCCTTCCTCTGAGAAGTCTCTGAATGGATTACAAATCATGTGAAGAACTATTCGTGGGGAGAGAGGCTACTATCCTTACTGTCAAGATTTTGGACTGTCTTAGTCCTTTTCTTTTTTTATATAACTAAATGCACAAGACTGTGAAGAAAATAAATTTCTTACTGTTCTGGATACTGGGAGGTCTGAGGACAAGGCACAGGCATCTGGTGAGGTCCTTCTTATTGCATCATAATATGGCAGAGGGTAGCACATGGTGAGACAGAGCAAGCAAGCTAGCTTGGATCTCTTCTCTTCATTAAATGCCATCATAGGGACACCAGTCTCATGACCTCATTTAATCCTGATTACCTCCCAAAACCTCATCTCCAAATACCATTTAAATTTCCAATGCATGAACTTTTGAATATTGTTTGACATATTCAAACAATAGCAGGACCATGGCCTAGAATTCCAAAATAACTGAGTGTGTAATCTAATTCAACAGGTCCAACTGGTTGAATAGCTAAAACCATTTTTAAGATTGTATTTGTGAGCTTAAAGATGATTAGTTGGTAAGTTTTACTGGTTGCTGTTCAAGAGAGTAATTTAGGAAAAAAGGAAGCAAATAAACCTATCCTAAAATTAGGAGTTTGTGGGACAGGAATCTTTGAAGTATCCTGGTATTTTAGGACCTGGTGGAAAAAATAAAAGGTACTTATTGAAAAGGAACCCCACGTTTCTTATTTTTCACATTTCACATTCCAAGAACTTATTTTCTTATTTATTTATTTATTTATTTTTTGCTATGTTCCCATTTCTGGGTTATAATTCTTTTTTTTTTATTCATATGTGCATACAGTGTTTGGGTCATTTCTCCCCCCTTCCCCCACCCCCTACCTCTCCCCACAACCCCCTAGGTACCCAGCAGAAACTATTTTGCCCTTATCTCTAATTTTGTTGAAGAGAGAGTATAAGCAATAATAGGAAGGAACAAGGCTTTTTTGCTAGTTGAGATAACGATAGCTATACAGGGAGTTGACTCACATTGATTTCCTGTGCATGTGTGTTACCTTCTAGGTTAATTCTTCTTTATCTAATCTTTTCTCTAGTTCCTGGTCCCCTTCTCCTATTGGCCTCAGTTGCTTTAAAGTATATGCTTTAGTTTCTCTGAGTTGAGGGCAACAAATGCTATCTAGTGTTTTAGGTGTCTTTCCTATCCCCATACCTCCCTTGCGTGCTCTCACTTTATCATGTGATAAAAGTCCAATCCCCTTGTTGTGTTTGCCCTTGATCTAATGTCTGCATATGAAGGAGAACATATGATTTTTGGTATGTTGGGCCAGGCTAACCTCACTCAGAATGATGTTCTCCAATTCCATCCATTTACCAGCGAATGATAACATTTCGTTCTTCTTCATGGCTGCATAAAATTCCATTGTGTATAGATACCACATTTTCTTACTCCATTCGTCAGTGGTGGGGCATCTTGGCTGTTTTCATAACTTGGCTAAGGGGCACACATTTCTAACCTTGGGTGTTTTTAAAAAATTTCAAATGTATATTTTGTAGTAAATATTAGATTGTCCATAGACATTTGACTCTCCATAAACACTGATTGTGGACACATCTTTTTACTAGAATTACACCTATAGGAAGATGTGCTTTCATCATCACACTTGATCTGAATTATATAGAAGTCCATTTGGATAATAAATGGAGAGTCAATGCATTTGAGAGATAAGCCCTGATGTTGAGGAGGTTAAGAGGAGAGTTAGGAAAATGTTGAAAAACCAAGTTCCTATCCTCAAAGGAGTCTTTTCCCAGTTTGTGGGACAGTTTGTTCATGCTAGTTGTACCTCTATGTAGAAGTTGCTTTTTGCTGGAAACTAGTTATATACCCACCTAGGGGACTGCAATTTTGTTAAGGTCAAGCCTGGCCACCACACTTACATCAAGTTTTCCCTGTCCTACAGCTGGCTACACCTGCAACAAGAAGTTGAAAGTGACAATGGCCATGACAGGTACAGATAATTATTTTGGCACTTTTACCTTCTAGATTGTGTGTCCCTGGAGAGCAGGACCGATTGTGTTTTATGTTTAGTAGATATTCAAGTAATTGTTCAATGCTCTAGGAAAGAGGAAAGAGCAATTAATTCTTGCTGCTGCATGAAAGGAAGTTCAAAGCCACTTTTGTTATAAAGGGTTCTGAATTAGCCCAAAGTTTTTTTCCCCTTCTATAAACAATTAACTCTGTTCACTAACATGATTAGTGAACAAGTCAGTGGTGCAGAAAATATATTTTCTGTTCAAGATTTTACAAATACAAAATGCCAATATTGTCATTGGCCCAGATTGAATGCAAGTTGCATTTGAGGGAAGAGAGGGGAGGAAGGTCTCTGCACTAGCAGTATGATCCACGTAAATTGACAGCTAAGAGCAGTGGTTTTTATACATGGAGTTTTAGCTGCAGAACCTCATCTTGTTTTTGCAAAAAGTTTCATCCTTTCTACCTATATTTAGATGAAGAGAGGCAGAAGTGAAGCTGTGCAGGTTGGGAGCAGTAGAAGCCTGAGCTGAGCCCCTTTGGTCGGTTCCCACTCATCCTAGAAGACACTTGAACCATACAGGCACAGTGGAACAGTTTGAAGACTCTTAACAACCTGACACAGGCTAGTGAAAAAGCCATAGAAAATGTGCTTGCAAAGCAAGATGTGTCCAGGAAAACCCCTCATGGGCTCCCCAAGGTCTGTGGATGTTTATGTTCTGCTGCCCCCACTCCAACCCCCATGCCTCGGGGAAAGGAGAACTTTGCTTCACAAAGGATTGCATCATGGGGACACAGCCTTTCCACTTTCACTTCTGCACTTTCTGTCCAGTAAATGCCTCATCAGGCCTCTTAAAGAACAAAGTAATGTCCCTTGGTAGGGAAGCTATATGCTGTAATTAAGAGTTTATGTATTGCAATCTGCCTTCCAGGATTCAAATCTAGGTTTCAGCACTTACTAGGTGCAACTTACCTTGGCAATTACTGAATCTCATTTTGTCCCAGATGTCCTTACTAGTGGTATAGGGACAATAATAGCACCTGCTTTATAGAGTTGTCAGATTGAATGAAATAATGACCATGTGTCCCTTATAACAGAGCCAGGTAGAGTATAATTGTTTGGTAAAGGGCAGATATCATTAGGCACATGGGCTGTTTGACTGCCTGATACAGAACAACTATCTTCTCAAGTGGCTTATGCCTTTTGCTCCTAATTTCCTGGGTTGCCTGAGTAATCCTTTTGGGCTCCAAGTCAACAATACTATGTCAGAAATTGTACCTATTGCTGTGCAAATGTGAGTTTGTGATGCACTGCAGGACATCCAGGTGCCACGGCTTTTCTGTTCTCTCTACAGTCAATCTTCAATAAAACCCCCAGAAGCTTCAAGTAATGTCAGCTTTTGTTGAGTTGAGTTTGCCAAAAGATGCTTTATTTTTCATTCCTTATAGTTCTTTTAGCTTGACTTCTGTTTGTAGCATGAAAATCCATACTTCAAGCAGCTTTTAATTAGTACAAACAGAACTGGCTGCATAATTTCTAGGACCCAGTGCAAAATGAGAATGTGTGGTACCTTCTGTGGCCCCAGGTACAAAGCATATTTACTGCCTTAATTTGTGCTGCAATCAGGATGGATATTCAGTTTGCAAAGTGAAGTTTCTCTTACATTGTCCATGACACCTTGAAGGACAGAAAGTATGCAAAGTGTCCAAAAAACACTTGTGTATTCCTCCCACAGATAATAGTTCTGAACAAAAGACAGGAAATTCAGACTATTGGTCCATAAAGACTAGAAATTCGAATGTGTGACAGATAGAAAAACCTTTCTTCTGGGAAAGGAGTTAACTCAAGTTTTTTTTTCCTTGGATTGCCCTATGACACTTCATTTTAATAAAAATCATAGACTCTTCTTTCAACTGTTATCAGTCTCATAAAAAGTATTCCTTTCCCAATGGTGTTCTATATACTATATATGAGGGAGGTAAATTGTTCCGTTTTAGTGCTTCTTTTGTTGTAGTATAAGGAATTTCTCAAATGAACCCAGCTTACTTTACTTCTGTCCTAAGTCTGACTCCTTTAGAAGCAGAGTCTGAAATAAGAACTTAATTATAGATTATTGAAAGATGCAGGTAAGTTGGGGAAGGAACAGGCCAGCAAACGTTTCATTATTAAGTGAGCTGCTACCGGGGTCAATTGGAGATTAATCTTGCAAAGAAAGTCTGAGCTACAATGTGAGACAATGAGACAACACACAGAATTACCTCTCCTGAAGGATTAAGGTGCTAGGACATCTAGACACTAACTTGCATCAGTCACTGATTCAGAACTGCTGAGGAGAGGCAAGGAGAAATCTAACCTTTGCACTCCAGCATTACAAGGAGTCAGGGACACATAGGCATTCAGAAAGTATCTGCAAAAAAAAATCTGAATCTTCAAAACAGGCAGTGCTGAATTCCAAGATCAGCACTACTGATTGTGAGAATGATCTTGGGTAAGTCAGCATCTAAGTCTTAAAGCCTTTCAGCTATAAAATAGAAATACCACCTGCATGGTATTGGGATGATTAGAAATGTATAAAGCATCAAATATAGTGCCTGCTTCATGGCAGGTACTAATTGAGAGCCATCTTAACATTCAACTGCCATTAAATTGGTTTTTAAACCAGTACTTCTCAGACTTAAATATCCATATGAATTACCTGCAGATCTTTCTAGACTATGGATTCTGATTTGGCATACCTGGGAAGGACATGAGGCATGAGAAAGGTTTACATTTCTAACAGGCTCCCAGGTAACACAGATATTGTTGACCCATGGACCACACTTTGTGCAGCAAGATTTTAAATCATTACTAAGTTTCTCCTTAGCCACTATATACAATAAATCATAAATATTTTTCCTAGATCTGTTGGGTTTGTTTAATAAGAGCATAAAAAAGTTTGATCATAACTATGAGAGCTGTTAGCCTTATATGGAACATAACCAGCTTATGTTAACTGCCTAAGGTTCTCAGGGCAGAGTTACACAAGAGAGGAAGGGCAGAATGAAAAATGTATAGTATAGATAAGGATGTCAGCATCATGGGAAACCTAAGAAAAGATAAAAATTGCTTCATTTTTAGAGAATGAGGAAATAGAAGAGGGCCCAAAGGCATATCTCTAAGCAATTCATGACCCTAATACAAAATTAATGTAATATGCTTCGAGATGTCTCCTATGCACAATACATTATATAGGATAGTGATGAAAACGATGGTGCATGATAGTTACAATCTGTTGAGGGGAATAGATGGATACATGAAGATATTAAGCAGTAAAAAAATGTGACTAAAAATTCATACCTGTGGGAAAGCTTTGTAAAACAAGGAGGTCATTGTGGTCTGGAATATAGTTAAATGGGGACTCCAGCTGAGCTGTGGGAGGATGACTGTGTCTTGGGTTTGAAAAGAGTAGGAATATCTACAGAATAATGATCGTGACTTTAATAAAATGATTCTGTAAAACATGCCTAAACCCATCCTGTTGAACCCTGTTTCCAAGATGCTTCCTGACCACAAAAGAATCGCAATGATCCCCTTCCCCACTGCCACACACATGCATACTTCCCTGTGCTATGGATCAAACCCAGGACCTCATACATGCTAGGCCAGTGCTCTGTCACTGAACCACACCCCTAATCCCATCATGACTCTTTAGGGGCTAATCAGGCTCTCCTCATTCAGTTGGTTGGGTATCTCGATCCATTTGCAGAGGAACATGGGTGTCACAGCAGTGGCATTTAGTGAGAGACTTGATCTATACAGAAATGTTGCAAGGATAGGATTAAACTACAAATCTAAGTGACAGGCATCTGGAAGACTTGTTGATACTGGCTCCAAGCATCAGCAAGGACTGGAGAGAGCTTTTTAAGTGAAATAAATATATGGTAAATCAGACATGAGTACATTCCCTAACTTCAAATTTGAAGACTCCACCCTCCAAAATTGAAGGGTTGGATTTGAAACCATCAAAAACCCCCAGTCCTTTAGAAATAATGTAAAATTAATCTTGTGATTTCTGATGAATTGGTTGCACAACTAGTATCAGAATAACCATATATTTCACAATGGTCAAAACTGTGCCTCAACATAATGAAATGTACTGACAGTTGTTGGACAGGGGATAGGGAGGATAGGGAGAGAGTAATAGAGGGGATTGATCTGATTAAAGTACATTATATTGATTTCCTGTGCGTGGGTGTTACCTTCTAGGTTAATTCTTTTTGATCTAACCTTTTCTCTAGTTCCTGGTCCCCTTTTCCTATTGGCCTCAGTTGCTTTTAAGGTATCTGCTTTAGTTTCTCTGTGTTAAGGGCAACAAATGCTAGCTAGTTTTTTAGGTGTCTTACCTATCCTCACCCCTCCCTTATGTGCTCTTGCTTTTATCATGTGCTCAAAGTACAATCCCATTGTTGTGTTTGCCCTTGATCTAATGTCCACATATGAGGGAGAACATACGATTTTTGGTCTTTTGGGCCAGGCTAACCTCACTCAGAATGATGTTCTCCAATTCCATCCATTTACCAGCGAGTGATAACATTTCGTTCTTCTTCATTGCTGCATGAAATTCCATTGTGTATAGATACCACATTTTCTTAATCCATTCGTCAGTGGTGGGGCATCTTGGCTGTTTCCATAACTTGGCTATTGTGAATAGTGCCACAATAAACATGGGTGTGCAGGTGTCTTTGGAGTAACCTGTGTCACAGTCTTTTGGGTATATCCCCAAGAGTGGTATTGCTGGATCAAATGGTAGATCGATGTCTAGCTTTTTAAGTAGCCTCCAAATTTTTTTTCCAGAGTGGTTGTACTAGTCTACATTCCCACCAACAGTGTAAGAGGGGTGAGTCAATGCCCTGTATAGCTATCCTTATCTCAACCAGCAAAAACCCTTGTCCCTTCCTATTATTGCTTATACTCTCTCTACAACAAAATTAGAAATAGGGGCAAAATAGTTTCTGCTGGGTATTGAGGGGGTGGGGGGGAGAGGGAGGGGGCAGAGTGGGTGGTAAGGGAGGGAGTGGGGGCAGGGGGGAGAAATGAACCAAGCCTTGTATGCACATATGAATAATAAAATAAATAAAAATAAATAAAGTACATTATATTTATTTGTGAAATACAATGGTAAAATCCCTTTTAACAATGAATATACATTTAAAAACTGAAGGACAGGAATGTAAAACAGATCTTGTTCAGGGATAGGTACTAGTGTGTGGGGTATGTGAACAGGGAGGGTGAAAAAGAGTGAGTATAGTTGAGGTAAAATAATGAAACCTATTGAAATTAGGAAGGGAGTAGGGGGGAGAATGAGAGTGAGTGAACCTAACTAAGGTGCATTGTAAGCATATATGGAAATGTCACAGTGAAACCCCATTGTATAACTAATATATACTAATAAAAATGTTTAAAAATCAATAAGGTATATTTAAAAATGCACCTCAAAAAGGTATGTTCAGAAGTTTATCCTGCTGGTAACTGGAACAGTGACCTGAAATATATTTATTGACCTGAGGCTGAGGCAGGGGCAGTAAAGGAGCAGATGGCTGATAGTAGGGTCATCACTTAAATGGAATTTATTGTAGGATCTGGGTTCATGCACAGATTTCAATAAGAAGTAGTTGTGTGATTTGGAAACACTATTCCATGTAATTATTTTCTTACTTATGCTAAGTAGAATGTAATTAAGTCTTAGATCACTTATGTTAAGTAGAACTGAGATGACAATTATGGGGGATTTTTCATAGATGGTAACCCCATGTATATTCCTTAGCACAGGGCTGAAAATTCTGGAAGTGTTTGATAAATACTAAGCATTGATATATCAGTGAAAGAAAAGGAGTAAAGAGGAAGCGAGGGAGAGAGAGAGTGAGGGAGGGGAGAGAGAGACCATGAACACTATTATTATTGTAGTACCAAGAAGTTCTAGGGGCAAAGGGGTCCCTGGAGCTTCAAGATACCTGGAGGCACATAGAAATTCAGTTTGTATTTTCAGTGTGTGTCCATTTGTGGACATACCACAAACTTGAGTCCTTGCACAGAAGAAAAGAATGGATGGTTGCTGTGATGTGCCACCCAAGTCCCCCCAGGAATAAAGAAGGTATTGCCCAGGTATGGTGAATGCCAAGGGAAGAGAGCCACCTTCTCAGGGAATTCCTAATCCAGGGACTATTGACAAGGGGTGTAAAGTCTTATTCTTCTCTCCCCAACTATGAATAGCACTGACGGGCCATTCTATTTCCCAAATCTCAATGGGATTGAAGTTTCATTTAGTCCCATATCATCTTGACCTCTCCCTCTTCCCTTTCCCAGGTGTGAAACCCATGGCACACCCCATCCCCAATGAACCTCCTGCATCATATGCTCCATCTTGAATCTGTTTCCTGGAGAATACAACCTGCAACAGTAGGTACAGCTGCTGGTAGGCAGAGAACCTATAGATCTCCTGGCCCAAAAGCAATGCAATTGTTATGATGATCACAGGTGATGTATTGGATGGTGTACTGGTGGAAGAAAAAGCATCAGTTGGTGTTGGTATTTGCTGTTAGAGAAATACAAGGGAAATACTAGCTGTAAAGAAAACAGAACTGGGAGGCTTTGCTAAGTTCAAGTAAATCTTCAAAAAGTAATAAGCAAAGGCTGGAATGTAGAGGTCCAGCATAAAAACAACAACAAAACCCCCACCTTTCATCTCCTCAGTAGAAGGCTGAGAAAGCTGAAGATCAAGCCCAGAAAGTAAGAGTAGCCAAACTCCAAAGAAGTTAACTTCTCAACCTAGGCAGATCTGCTATGCCAACGTCAAGGCTGTGGTTAAATAAAAATTAAACCTTGAAATATGGGATGAGGGAATTGTGGCTAATGCCTCCAAATCTTGAATCTCCCTTTTCAACTGAGTCCTGCAGAAGCAGTTTTTCCCTCTGTAGTAAGGGCTGGCCCTCCCCCTTTGCTCAAGGAAGACAAAGCAGAAGTCTTCTCTGCAAGACGATATAGAACTGCTTCATCTTCCTATTTATTTTAATGTCAATATTGGTAACTTGTGTCTTTCAAATAATTTGTCCCTTTTATCTGAGGTGTACAATTGATTGTCTTCTTTCATCCCTTATTGTGATTATTTGTATCATCTCTTTTTCTTGACTGGTCTAATTAAAGAGTTGATCATTTAAGAACCAACTTGCAGTTTCATTGATCCTTCTCCTATACATTATCTGTTACCAATTTCATTGGCTTCATTTGTATTTTTAATTTTCTAGTTTCTGCTTACTTTGGGCCCAATGTGCTCTACCTTCTTCTTGATTCTTAATCTGAAATCTTTCATCATTGATTTAAGACCTTTATTCTTTCATTATATCAGCATTTAAGGTCTAAATTGCATTATCCTGGTAAAATATATCTTAACATTTCTTGTGATGTTTTCTGTATGTATTATTTAAAATTATGTTTTTAATCTTCAAATATTTGTGGATTTTAAAATGTTCTTTGGTTAGTAATTTCTTATTTACTCTGATGTATCCAAAGAAGACATTCAGTACTTTAAATTTCTTTAGATTGTCATCCTTCGTATAGTCTGTTTTGATGAGTGTTCAATGTGCACTCCATTGTTGAGTATACTAGACATTCTAGTATTCTGGCTCAAGTTGGTTGTTACTGCTGTTCCATTCTTCTGTTTTTTTACGAAGTTTTCTCCAATTGTTCTAATTACTGAGAAAAAAAGTTGACATTTCCAAATATTTTCAGCTTATTTATTTCTATTCTCAGTTCTGTTCATTTTCTTCCATATATTTTTGTAGTTCTTTAATTAGGTGCACATTTAATTACATGCACATTTATGATATCTTCTTGATAGAATGACTCAAATATTATGTTTTGCTTTATCTGTAGTATTATTTTGTGTCTTGAAATATCACCACTTTTCTTAAGGTAATGCTAAGAAGATAAAATTTTTATCATTTTACTTTAAACTATCTGCTTTAAAAAGATGATAGGTTTCTTGTAAACAGCAAGTAGTTGAATCTAGTTACACCTTCATTCTATTGAGAGTTTTGTATATTGTTCTGTTCTTAGATAACTTAGTTATCTGCCATGTTAATGATACAAAGCAGAGAACTAACAATTGATTTATAGTATTGAATGTAAGCAATGTTGTCTATTTTTCCAAAAAGAATTGTAGCAAATTAGTTTCATCTCTCATCAAGGCTGATAAGAATGTCAATGTATCTTCCTGTTTTTATGACCCTTCTGACTGGATGGTCAAGGAAAATAGTAAAGACTCTTGGCTTTAAGTCACTTTGAGATGCCATTGCCAATGATCCTTGTCCATGTTCTGATGGACAGGTACTAGCTTTGGCAAAACCTGATCATTCCCTCCCCCAGTATTGATATCAGACACGAGTCCTCTACAGGTGTTCAAGGCTGAGATGATTAGTGCTTTTCTTGAGTATTCAGGCACCCATCTCCATCAGTGGTTCTACCATCTCTAGTGAGCATCAGAGTGAATCAGATGATTACCATCTTCCACCTCTAAGGCCAAAGCCCCAAATGTCCTTTCTCTTCAGTTAAGCCCAACCTAATCAGTTCTGGCTTCAACAATACAGGAGTGGATAAAGGGATTTATTTTCTTTCTTTCTTCCTGAAAAAGACCATAGCTGCAAATAAATAAATAGCACAAGGGAACAAACAAATCTCTCAGCAATTCATTATTACACTCTCAGATTAGATGAAGCCATGAGTCATTCTCCACTGATGTAAGAAATGTTTAATAAGAGTGAGAGGACAGAGCCCTGAGGCACTGCCTTTTTGTGAAAACTTCCAGAGTGGCCTATGGCAGTCATGCACTGAACCACAGGGTCCTTCCCAACAACTTCATATATGACTGTGCTGCTGATAAGGAAGTAGGAGGACAGGGCTAGAATAGAGAGGATTTTGCCTTTTCATATAAGAAAAGGCTGAATGAGTCACTTTCCTGCCTTGTCTACTTCCCTCTTGAGGGACTGAACTGTGCTCATTGTTATTCAACATCACTGAGCCCATGTGTTAAAATCTAAACATAGATGAAAACATGGAAAAACAAACAAACAAAAACCCTCCAGCATTCTTAGAGGATGGAAACAGCTGCAAAAAGTCTTACTCAGCCTTCAGATCTCTCTCACCAGGAGGAGATAAAAGGAACCAGGGAAAGATGACCATTTATGCCTGTCAGTTTTCATTCAAAGCTTAACTCCTATGTGGAAAGGAATGCACTACAAGTGTGCATATATAGTTTGAGGACACTGTTAAGCTCAATACTGCTAGCTGATATTATTGGCATCTGAGCTCAATTGTTTTCTTTTTACCCTCATTCTAAAAACTTTGAGAAAATGGCAGATGTAAAAATTTTATTTGGACCAACTATCTTTCCTATTTACATTATAACTTCTGTGAACTAATCTTAGTGAGGGAAGTGATGGGAAAAAAGAAAAAGAAAAATAAATTCTCCCTTTTCCAAATACTAACTTATTTTCTTCTCTTGAACTTGGAACAGGAATCTGCATGCAGCATTGGAACTATGTTCATCCCCTATGAATGGATATACCATAAGAGACTATTTTAGGGCTGTTTTAATAGTAGACTGTTTCATTATCATTTACTTGCAAAACTATTTTAAAGAGATGAAACAAGAACTGTTGCATGGATGAAACTGAAAAATACCCATCATTTTCTTAAAATAGAATCTTTGAATGCTGCTAAAAACCACTTGCTGAAAGTGAAGAAATATTTTGCATAGCTAGCATCCTCTGTAGGACCAGGTTATATAAAGCAGAATGAGGAAGTAAACTATCCAATTATAGCTTAAGGCATTTAGGCCTCTATTTAATTGGCTGTTTTTTTTCCCCATTATATCTGACAATCAGTATGGCCTGACCCATTCTAGGACTCCTTTCAAACTATGACCTGCTACCTTCCTGCTTGCTATCTCATAGCATTAACAGACTTCTGATTGGCAAACTAGCAAGAAGTATGGAATTTATCAACTCATAATGAAAATACATAGAGGCATTCTGGCTTTAGGTATGTTGCAGTTGAGGTGTTTGGTCAATTCCACTGGGACTTTGGAAGTCAATTTCTTCATCACTGATCATCACTGATCTCCATTTTCTTTTCTGTTGTCTGAGTTCTTAGATTCTCACTGTCTGGCTGCAGAGATGACCACCAGCATCTTTGGGCTTAGGTTCCATGAGCTTAGCAAACTCAACAGAAAGCAAAAGACCACTTCCTAATGGTTACAGCAAAACTTTAGAACTGACTGAAATTCATGGGCTAATTTGAGTTAAGTCTATCCCTATGTATGGGCAGAAAATGCTCTGATTTGTTTGGTTGAATCACATGGCCACCTCGAATCCATGGTGTGGAGTCTGGCCCATGTGGACCACATGGATTAAGAATGGAAGAAGGGTAGAGACCTAATGTAATAGGGCATGCTGTAATCCCATCTACTTGGAAGGCAGAGATAGGAGGACCTCAGTTGGAGGCTGGCCCAGGCAAACTTATCTGAGATCTTATCTGAGTTTGATCTTGAAAAACAAACTAAAAAATAAAAGGACTAGGGGAATGGCTCAAGTTGTAGTGTGCTAGCATGAGGCCCTAAATTTAATCTACAGTATCTGGGGAAAAAAAAAAGAGAAATGGAAGAAAGAGGAAGCAAGGTAATTATCCAAGGAACACTAGAGTGTCATTATCACATACACACACACAAAACTGGGATGAATGTTTGGACATGAGATAAAGGAAAAGAAAAACACCCCTAAGTGGCTAGGGGCAAGATGGTGGATTGTTGACATTCCTATAGCCTACTGGCAACCAACTACCCCAAAAAAAGAAGATCAGAGGACCCCAAAAGGCACCCATGGGATTCCATAACCAGCAAGAAGCAAAACCCTCTCTGAATCTGCAAATAGAGAAACAACTAACCATGTGAAGAATGGTAAGAATGACCCTCAGGGCAACACTTCTGATCTTCTGCCCCTCAAGTCTCCACACAGCTCCATGCCCCATTACTTGGTGGTAAGTCCTGCTGCTGGCACACACAGGAACTTGGAGCTCCATGCTCCCCCAATATGCAACCTACTACCTTCACCCTGAAACTCCAGGGAAACCAACGCCCTTGTGTAATAAGGTCACACAGCTCCTGTTGCTTCATGGGTAACAGAAGGCACAAGCCAGCAGACTCTGTTCCCCCCCAGCAACAGTGCCACAGAACCTAGCTCCCTGAAGCCTATGAGGGAAATCAGGCCCTGGAACCCCCATTGCCTGTAAGCTCTGTTTTCCTAAGCCGGCAGTAGTGCCACAGGACTAAGCTTCCAGATGCCTGTGCAGGAAGTCAGTCCCCAAAACTCCTGTCACCTGCTGGCTTGGTACTCCTGAGTGGGCAGCAGTTGCACAGAACTGTGCTCCCCGAGGCCTGTGTGGGAAATCAGACTCTGGAACACCCACTGACTGCAGACTTTGCTTTCCTAAGCTGGCAGCAGCTCCTGGAAGCCCTTGTCCCAATGCAAGTAGACCCCAGGGCCTCTGCTGACTGGTGGGCACCAGACAATTCAAGCCTGCCGATCTTGCTGCCCCATGGGTGCCCTCAAATTGCTATACAGTGACAGGAGCCTGCCATCACCACACACCCAGTTCCAGGCCTTGATAATCTGCTGGTGCCAGGAGGCGCAGCATTCCCCACTGTCCCTAACAACAAGAGAGCCCTTGCTCCCCTGGAGCAAGAATGCCAGATACCCCACTGAGTTGAGGAAAGCTAAAACCTGAGCAGGTGGCACTAGAAGCCCTATTCCATCAAGGCACATAGAAGCCTGGCACTTCACACTGCACCTCCCTGCAGGAGAGTCACATCTCTTCTGTCCTAGAACTGGAATCCCAGCTCCTCCACTGAGTGGCATTCTGCTACCCTGGTGGTTCTAGGAGGCCTGCCCCACAATGCACAGAGTCCCAGTGCTCTCCACTGAGACTGCAGGAGAGCCCCTGTGCCCCCATCAAAAAGCGGGAACTCCAGACCCCTCACTGAGGGGAGAAAAGAGGCAATTGACACCACAACAAGAACCCTGTCAGGAGCAACATATCCAGCATACTCCTCTCTGAGGAACACTGCTGGAGCTCCAGGAGGAAAAAAAAAAAACAAAACAAAAAGCTCAAACAACCAACAACCGGAGCATAAGAGATTAAAACCATAACCAAAATCAAGTCCAGATGTGTAAATCTCAATACAGAATGAAACAGCAAGACAACTGTTCTCCATCAAAAGCCAATTCCACCACTAATGATCCATCACCTGTGTAGAGGAAGAGCTGTCAAATAATGAATTAAAAAAATAGTAAAAATGATAAACAACCACAAAGAAGAAACACAAAAGTTAGTATTAGACCTCAAAGAGAATGTGAATAAACAATTAAATGAGCTCAAAGAAAATATAAACAGATGAATAAAATTAAGAACACTATCCAGGATATGACAGAGGAAATCAATAAAGATGTGGATACCCTGAAAAATAATCAGAAATAAACAATTCAATATCACAAATAAATATCACAATCGAAAGCTTGGTGAACTGAAAATAGAGTATCAGGAACTGAAGACAGAGTAGAGGAATTAGACCAAATAGTAAAAGACCATGAAAAAATGCTAAGAAAATATGAATGGAACATGCAAGATATCTGGGGCACCATGAAAAGACCAAACCTATGAATCATGGGTGTAAAAGGAAAGGAGATGTAAACTAAAGGCACTGACAACCTATTCAATACAATAATGGCAGAAAACTTCCCTAACCTTGAGAAAAAGAGAGTCACCCAGGTGCAGGAAGCTCACAGAACACAAACAGGACCAAAAGAGAAACGTCCCCAGATATATCATAATCAAAACACTCAGCACACAGAACAAAGAAAGAATTCTGAAAGCTGCAAGAGAAAAGACAAGTCACATATAAAAGTAAAGCCCATTAGAGTAATAGGAGCTTTCTCAACTCAAACTCTAAATACAAGAAGGTCATGGAAAGATGTAATCCAGGCCCTGAAAGAAAGAAACTGTCAACCCAGACTAGTCTACCCAGCAAAACTATCCTTCTTAATTGAAGGAGAAACTAAACCTTCCACAACAAGGAAAAACTAAAGGAATTTGTGACCACCAAGACAGCACTAAAGAAGATACTTAAAGGTCTTTTACATAGAGAAGAAGAAATTAGAGTGAGACAGATAGACTCAAGAAAGAATAAACCCTTTTGAGCAAGCAGACCAGTAAACAAGAAATAGGTAAAACTAAACAAGGAAACAAAAACAACAGGCACCTTTCAATATTAACACTGAATGTAAATGGCCTCAATGCCCCTATCAAGAGACACAGAATAGCAAATTGGATTGAAAAACAAGATCCAATCATATATTGCTTACAAGAGACTTGTCTAACTGAAAAAAATAAACACTGGCTTAGAGTCAAAGGGTGGAAAAAAGTTTTCCAAGCAAAAGGACTCTATAAACAAGCAGGAGCAGCTGTACTCATATCTGACAAAGTAGACTTTAAACTCAAATCAATTGGAAGAGACAATGAAGGTCACTTCATATTAATGAAAGGAACAATTCATCAAGAAGAAATATCAATCCTCAACATATATGCACCTAACACAAGGGCACCCATCTACATTAAAAAACAAAAAAGAACTAATGGCCCTAAGAGCACAGATAGACACTAACACTGTGATAGTGGGAGACCTTAATACCCCACTGTCATCCAGACATATATAGGTCATCCAGACAAAAGATCAAGAAACTTCAGAGCTACTCCACACATTAGACCAAATAGAAGTGGTTGACATCTACAGAGTATCTCAACCAACAACTAGGCAATATACATTCTTCTCTGCAGCTCATGGAACTTTCTCCAAAATAGATATTTTAGGACACAAAGCAATTCTCAACAAATTCAACAAAAATCAGAATAACCCCCTGCATCATATCAGACCACAATGGGATAAAACTAGATATCAACAACAAAAGAAACCTCAGAAAATATTCAAAATATGGAGACTGAACAACACACTGCTGAAAAAACAGTGGATGACCAAAGTCATAAGGGAAGAATTCAAAAATTCCTAGAATCCAATGAAAAAGAAAACATACCAGAATCTGTGGGACACAGCAGAGGCTGTGCTAAGGGGAAAGTTTACAGGTATAAGTGCCTACATTAAAAAAACAGAGACCTCTCAAATAAACAATCTAATGATATACTGTAAGCTCCTAGAAAAACAAGAACAAATCAAACCCCCAACCAGCAGACAGAGAGAAATAACAAAGATCAGGGCCAAGATTAATGAAATCAAAATCAAACAAACTACAAAGAAATAATGAAATGGAAAGTTGGTTCTTTGAAAAGATCAACAAGATTGACAAACCTTTAGTCAACATGACAAAACAGAGGTGGGAGAAGACCCAAATTAATAAAATCAGAGATGAAAAAGGGGACATAACCACAAATACCAATGAAATCCATAAACTAATTAGAGAGTATTTTGAAAACTTATATCCAAGTAAACTGGAAAATCTAGATGAAATCAATAAATTCCTAGGCACATGCAACCAACCAAAATTGAACCAAGAAAATATTAACCACCTAAATAGTCCTATTACATACAATGAAATTAAACAGTAATAGTCTCCCTACAAAGAAAAGCCCAGGATCTGATGGATTCACAGCTGAATTTTACCGAACCTTTAAAGAAGAACTAACACCAATACTCCTCAAACTTTTCCAGGAAAGAGAAAGGGAAAGAACACTATCAAACTCATTCTATGAAGCCAGCATTATACTCATTCTGAAACCCAATAAAGACATAACCAGAAAGAGAATTATAGACTGATATCTTTCATGAATATAGATGCAAAGATTCTCAACAAAATACCGGCAAACAGAATTCAAGAACCCATCAAAAAGATCATACACCATGACCAAGTTGTTTCATTCCAGGGATGCAAGGATGGTTCAACTTAGGTAAATCCATAAATGTAATATAGTACATAAACAGATGCAAGGATAAAAACTGCAAGATTCTCTCAAGAGATGCAGCAGAAGCCTTTGATAAAACCAACACCCTATAAAGGCTTTGAAGAAACTAGGAATAGAAAGAATGTTCCTCAACGTAATAAAGGCTATATATGATAAAACCTAGAGCAACATCATGCTAAACAGAGAACAACCAAAATTGTTCCCCTTAAAGTCAGGAATGAGACAGAGATGTCTGCTTTCTTCACTCCTATTCAATATAGTTTTGGAATTCCTAGCCAAAGCAATAAGACAAGAATAAGAAATCAAAGGGATTCAAATAGGGAAGGAAGAAGTTAAACTATCCCTATTCGTAGATGACATGATCCTATACCTAAGAGACCCCAAAAGTCTACCAAAAAACTACTAGAAATCATATCTTTCAGCAAAGTAGCAGGATACAAAATCAACATACAGAAATCAGTAGCTTTTCTATATACCAATAACGTTGACTGAGAAAGAAATCAGGAAACAATCCCATTTACAACAGCTTCAAAAACAATAAACTACCTTGGAATAAATTTAACAAAAGAAATCAAAGATCTTTTTAATGAAAAATATAAACCACTGAAGAGAGAAATTGAAGATGACTTCAGAAGATGGAAAGAACTTCCATGCTCATGGATTAGTAGAATCAATATTGTGAAAATGGCCATATTAGCAAAAGCAATCTACATGTTCAACACAATCCCTATCAAAATTCCAATGACATTCTGCACAGAAATAGAAAAAACAATTGTGAAGTACATATGGAAACACAAAAGACCTCAAATAGCCAAAGCAATTCTGAACAAAAGTCCAATGCTGGAGGCAACACAATACCTGACTTCAAACTATCCTTCAGAGCTATAACAATAAAAACAGCATGGTATTGGCACAAAAATAGACAGGAAGATGAACAGATCAGAATAGAGGATCCAGTCATAAGCCCACACATCTATAGCCAGCTGATTTTCAACAAAGGATCCCAAAACACATGATGGAAGAAAAACAGTCTTCAACAAATGCTGCTGGGAAAACTAGATATCCACATGCAAAAGACAAACTAGATCCCTGCCTTTCACCCTGTACCAAAATCAATTCAAAGTGTATCAAAGACCTTAATATAAGGTCTGAAACTTTGAAACAACTCCAAGAAGCAGTAGGAAATACACTAGAACAGATAGGTATAGAGAATGACATCCTAAATAGAACTCAAAAGGTTCAGCATCTAAGAGAAACAATGAACAAATGGGATTTCATCAAACTAAAGAGCTTCTGTAAAGCAAAAGAAACAGTCATCAGACTCAAGAGACAGCCTATAAAATGGGAGAAAATCTTTGCCATCTCCTCATCTGACAAGGGTCTAATATCTAGGATTTACAGGAAACTCAAAAAACTCAGCCCCCAAAGAATCAACACCCCAGTGAAGAAATGGGCACATCATTAAACGGGGAATTCTCAAAGGAAGAGGTACAAATGGCCAGTAAATACATGAAGAAGTGTTCAACTTCCCTGGTTAAAAAAGAGATGCAAATCAAAACAGCACTTAGATTTCATCTCACCCCAGTTAGAACGGCCAGAATCAAGGGTAATAACAACACATGCTGGTGAGGATGTGGTAAAACAGGAACCCTTATACACTGCTGGTGGAAATGCAAATTAGTACAACCACTATGGAAAGCAGTATGGAGATTCCTCAAAAAACTGCCATATTCATATACCCTCACCTTAATCTCCTTCCTTCACCCTTCCCCCTCTTAGTAGTACCCCCCAACCACACACATACTGTGTCCTGGTTTTCATAATTAATATTTGAGTTGACATTCAATGGAATGGATCCAGTGATACCATTCCTAGACACCTGTCCAAAAGAACATAAAACAGGATACAGTAGAGATACCTGTACACTGATGTTCATCGCAGCAGTATTCATAATAGCTAAGCTCTGGAATCAACCCAGATGCCCTACAACTGATGAATGGATCACAAAATTATGGTATATATGCACAATGGAGTATTTACTCAGCCACAGGAATAATGACCTGGAGTTTGAAGGTAACTGGATGCATCATGTTAAGTGAAGTTAGCCAGAATCAAACACAAAAGCCACATGTTCTCTTTCATAGGTGGAAGATAGATCCAAAGATAAACATATACACAAAAACAAGCGTGATCATATACAAACTCAGATGTAGAACATGTTTGTAACAGTGGAACTACTCTATGGAACCTGGGAAAAGAGAGAAAGGAAAAGAGAATGACAGAGCAACAGTAATATCACCTATCATAAGATGTGAAGGTAGAGGATATATGAATGTGTGTTGAAAGGTGTTGAAAAATGGATTCGGGTGGGAGGTAAAAGGGGTAAGGGAGAGTATTTGAAGGGATTGAACAGACCAAAGTTAAGTACACCCACAGTGAACATACATTGAGACACCCCTTTGAATGTCAACTCAAATATTAATTATGAAAACCAGGACACAGTATGTGTGTGGTTGGGGGGTATACTAAGAGGGGGGAGAGTGAAGGAAGGAGATTAAGGTGAGGGTATATGGTTGATGGACTTCATTTACCTATATGAAACAGAACTAGAAAACCTTTTGCAATTGCTTTAAGTGGGGTGGGGAAGACACTGAGGGGGAGAGATGATGGGGGCAATGTAAATAATGTACAATATAAGTCTAATTGGAATTGTCACTATGAAACCCCCCCATATCATAAATACAGTCTAATAACATTTTATAAAAAAAACAAACCCCAAACTCTATGTTATGGATATTTAATAAGAAATATTAATTTACAATAAGAAATTAGTAAAAAATATTTACTTACATGGACTTATTTTAGAACTTATTTTCCATGTACTTATGTAAAATCTTCTGCTACCTAGGGACAGATGCCTATAACCCTACAGGTCCCAAAAGCATGCTCCTGACTATTCCTTTTGTTTCCCATCCAAACCTGCTCTCCATTTTGCTCTGGATCCTGGGAGGATGACCTATAGAGATTTCAAGGATCACTCTTTTGCTCTCTGGCTTCTGCCAGGTTTGGCTAACAGGGAGAACTGTCATTAGTTTGTAATTCAGAGGAGATTTGCTTGGGATATTTTTTCCCTCTGGCTTCCTTTTGCAGGGTTTTGTGAGTTGGCTATATCCCCGTCCAAGGCCACACATCTCCTCTCTGCAGTCCTCTGCACACAACTTTCTTTCTAGGTCCAGCCAACAACTCTCTACTCTTACACCTCCAAGTCTAGGGGTGGGGGTAGTTTCCTTACAAGGCAGGTTGGAGAACAGGGACTCTTAGACCTATGCAACTTAACCTAGGGCATTTCAGTTTAGACACTATTTCACTGTCTCTGAGCCTCTTTTCAATTGCAAAATTTTAGCAGTCCTCAGGGCTCTTTGCAATTGAAAATCCTCTGCTAGCAGCTGGAGCTAGGCAGAAAAAACTATGGAAAATTCCACCACATGAAATTAAGTTACTGAAAATTAGCCTAAGTGTATGCACAAAGTAATCTATCACTCTGCCAGTGACCACCCAGATCCTTCCCTGCTCACAACTTGGGTATCAGGGACCACTCAGATCTTTCTCTATCTACAGGGTATTGCCGTCTTAAAAACACTTTGAATCAGAGCCCACTCTTTATTTCCTACTCCCTTCTTCTCCCCACACACCTGGCAGACATCAGGAGGCCCTTGTGATCCTTGTGATCTCCTTCCCCTCCCTCTACCTCCCCTCCCCACCTATAATAAACTTAATTATATCCCTTACTATATCCATATGTCCTGCCTGGATTCTTCCACATGGGACACAAGAATCTAGGTGTCTTCCCAGAGTTTCCATTGGTCTCAGGGTAATGACCTATCATTTGTGGTGTCCTAGGCCTTACTCATGTGATTATGAATATTCTTTTTAGACATCTCTGAAACCCATCTTTGATTGATTGTGGTCCAGCTCCATGTTCACTGGAGCCTCTTTAGTCATTGTACTTCCACCACAATGGACTCCTAACAAGCCATATTGCCAGGACCCTAAAATTCTCACTTTTATTCCTGATTTATTGCACAGCATCACCAGCGTGCCCCACTTTGTCAGACAAGGCTATGGACATCAGCTCTGAGGGACTTAAGAAGGCGGTGGTGGTGGGGGCAAGAATGGAGGTAATGGGAACACTAATGTGCAAAATGAAGAACAGGTGGCAGGCGATGAGATGGACAGAGGAGGGAAAAGGTGAAGAAGGAAGAGCAATGGTGAGGAAGCTGATGCAGATGAAGAGACAGCTGAGGCAGTGGCAGGAAGCTGAAGATGATGAAGATAAGGGAGCAGAAAACTGATGAGAATGACTAGGGAGCAAAAAAAGTAAAGTAAAATTTTATATAAAAAAAGCAACCATGACCTATTCACCCTTTACTTCCCATCTTAGAAGCTAGACATGATCATCTTCCAGTAGAGAGATCAGTTCACCACAGGCCTGACCCAATCACAGTTTGAATTTGCAACAAGGAAGGGAAAAAGAACTAAAATTTCCAAAGTCCTTTTTTCCCCTTAAAAGTACAAGACAGACAGACAGAGAGAGAGAGAGAGAGAGAGAGAGAAAGAAAGAGGCAAAGACACAGAGACAGAGACATGCTGCTTTAAATTATATTGTACATATTGTTAGAGATGAGTCATTTTTAATAATCTCAGAGGACCACATGAGTCTGAGAAGGTTTTCCACCCCACTCTGACTTGTGAAGTGGCTGTGCTTATTATAATCTCAAAGGAGAGAGAGAAAGAACTTGACGGGGGAGAAAAAGCAGCAACAAAACCATCTTATCCTGAGCATTCCAGTTAATTTTTTGTGTATATTCCTAGTTGTTATTTTGTAAGAGGTGGTCAAAAAGGCTCCCCCTCTCCTTTTTAATCTATGAAGTTGCTGCTTCCTTATTTTTCACTTGTTTTATGTACTGGTAAAACAATAAGCTGGAATTCTATTTTGCTGGGATGTTCAAATAAAAAATAAAGATATTCCCTTTTGTGAACTCTTAATGCAATTCGAGTATGCCATTTATTTCCTGCTGGGAATCTTAATGATACTAATGGCATTTATCTAGAGAGTATTTGTTTGTAGAACAATTGACCTTAGGTTTTTATTTTGGGTTTCGTAGTGGAAGCTAGGAAATGACCAATGTAGCACACCTACTCCAAAGCCAGGGTGCACTCATAGTGTCACTGGTTTATGAGAACTCAACAGACCATACCTCTAGGTTATAAAAATTAAATGAAGTAGTTTTTACACCTTCTTTCCCTCAGTCATAGCTCTTTTTCTATCCTGGTTATGTTATTATTTTTAAAGACACCTAAGTGTCAGAGACATGGCAGCAGCTATTGCTATTTCATGGAAGAAAGTAAAGGCATAAGGAAAGATGTTTTGCTGCTTTTCCAGACTGAACCTGTGACTTCCTCCTACCTGTTGTAATAATGGCTAACATTTTATAGAGTGTTTACTCTCACCCAACTGCAGTTATGTGCCTTGCTTTCATTATTATTATTAGCACGTTTAATCTTCACCACAAACAAAAGGCGAGGAAACTGAAGCACAGAGAGGCCAAGGGAGTCACCCATTACCCTGGCAGCAAGTTAACAGCATAGCCAGGATTCAAACACAGGCAGACCGATTCCAGAGCCCATGCTCTTTAGTTAAGCTCTATTACTTCATGATTAATGCCAGAACTCAAAGGGAACTTAACTACTTTGAGCCCCTCATTTTACAGATTTATCTAAAATAAATGACAGTTAAATGATTGCTACTTATAATTTATACTACTTGGTCTAAATTTAGGTATCTCAACTTTTATCTCATCTATTTTACATCGTTACTGAAATAAGGCAGAGTGTGAATGAGACTCTTAACTGCTGGGTGTCTGCCAGTTTCTCCAGCCCCACCTTTCACCCTTCCCCAGGAAGCTGACTTATATGTGTTACATCAACCACCTTCCTTCCTCTCTGGATTCCTGTTGAGTTTGGTCAATGGGGAGAACCAGCAGAAGACAGAGAAGGATGTTAGGGTATTTAGTTTAAAAAGCTGCCTTGTAATCCTCTGTTGTTTAGTGAACTATCCCAAATTTAGTGGTGTAAAGTAATTTTTTTTATGATCAATTCCTAAACCAAATTTTGTGGGTTAGAAATTCAGACAGAGTATAGTGGGGATGGTTTTTCTCTACTCTTATGTTTAGCACCTTATCTGAGACACAAAGGCTGGAGATGGCATCACAGCAAGGAAATAGAATTACTTAAGCTGAATGCCTATCAGCTGGTAGTAGTTACTGGCTGTGAGCTCAGCTGGGTGCTTGACCAAAACATCTCAGTGTGGAGAGCTGATAGCATGGCTGCTGGATTCCAACAATAAAAGTATCTCTAAGAAAGCAAGTGAACATGCATGACATTTTTATGTCCTGACCTTGGAAATTGCGTAATGTCACTTCCATCATACATCACTCATCAAGACTGTTGAGTCTCTTGGGAGTTTCTCTCGGTACACATGAAATCTGGATCCATCTCCAGGCTCTGTGGGGGTCTGCTGCAGTTCTGTGCCTCTGTTCCCTCAGATGTTGGGGGATTGGCAGGGAGGACACTGGAACACATTGGACTCCACAAAATGGAAACATTGGTATTTGGGGATGTTGCCATTGATTTTTTTCAAGAGGTGTAGGAATGCTTAGACCCTCCACAGTAGAATTTGTATGCAGGTGTAATGTTAGAGAACTATAGACGCCTTGTATTCCTGGGTTTTGCCATCTATATGGAACAAAGAAAAGAGCCCTAGAGCGTGAAGAAACAACAGAGCAGTCATCATATATTGAAGAACTATTAACATTCACAACTGTGGCCATAGAATTCTCTCCGGAGTGAGGATGCATGGACCCTATTCAGTTAAATTTGTATAGGCACGTGTGGAAATCTGGTGTCCTGTGTGAGGGTGACTTCCCTCTAGAATTCCTAATCCACCCAATGGTTTCATTTCTGTCTATTATGTAATGCATCTTTCTGGGAGCTTCTGGTTTATAAGAATGAATTTCACATTCTTGTTTTTAAAAAATGGGTTTTGTTGAGTGGACAAGAAAATATTCATGATATTATATTTTTATATTAACATTTCCTTTCCTTCAGGTAATCTGCACTCTTACTCTAGTTTGGTGGTAATTCTGGAAATTCTGTGACATAAAATATAGTTGCCCACTTAAAAACCCAATTTCTCCCACTTATTTCTTATTCAAACTGACTTGGAAGTGCAGTTTAGAATCTGCAAATTTAAAATGCTTCATGACTATTCTAAAGGATCATCAGGAAACAATAGTTTTGGAAATAATTTTGTAGAATTTTTCTAATGTTCTCTCTTCACTCAGTACAATGTTAAAGTGGAAATTGAGGACTCATCACATTACTCATGTAACCTTTTCTAATAAAATAGGTCATGTTTCTAAGCCATAACTCACCACTTTTCTGAAGCAAAGGATAAAACCTGGAAGATAAAGGAAGGAGAGGGGTTGGCAGAGTGGTTCAAGAGGTGAGAGTGCCTGCCTAGCAAGCATGAGGCCCTGGGTTCAAACTCCAGTACTACCAAAAGAAAAAAAAAGCCAGAAAGGAGAGAGTAGCTGTACATCAAGAAAGCTCTTTTTCACCACACAGCTATAACCAACTTGTCTTTGACAAAGGAGCTAAAAATATATGATGGAGAAATAGCAGCCTCTTCAACAAAAACTGCTGGGAAAACTGGTTAGCAGTCTGCAAAACACTGAAACTAGATCCATGTATATCACCCTATACCAAGATTAACTCAAAATGGATCAAGGATCTTAATATCAGACCACAAACTCTAAAGTTGATACAGGAAAGAGTAGGAAATACTCTGGAGTTAGTAGGTATAGGTAAGAACTTTCTCAACGAAACCCCAGCAGCACAGCAACTAAGAGATAGCATAGATAAATGGGACCTCATAAAACTAAAAAGCTTCTGTTCATCAAAAGAAATGGTCTCTAAACTGAAGAGAACACCCACAGAGTGGGAGAAAATATTTGTCAGCTATACATCAGACAAATGACTGATAACCAGAATATACAGGGAACTTAAAAAACTAAATTCTCCCAAAACTAATGAACCAATAAAGAAATGGGCAAGTGAACTAAACAGAACTTTCTCAAAAGAAGAAATTCAAATGGCCAAAAAACACAGAAAAAATGCTCACAATCTCTAGCAATAAAGGAAATGCAAATGAAAACCACACTAAGATTCCACCTCACCCCTGTTAGAATAGCCATCATCAGCAACACCACCACCAACAGGTGTTGGCGAGGATACGAGGAAAAAGGAACCCTCTTACACTGTTGGTGGGAATGTAAACTAGTACAACCACTCTGGAAAAAAATTTGGAGGCTACTTAAAAAGCTAAACATTGATCTACCATTTGATCCAGCAATACCACTCTTGGGGATATACCCAAAAGACTGTGACACAGGTTACTCCAGAGACACCTGCACACCCATGTTTATTGCGGCACTATTCACAATAGCCAAGTTATGGAAACAGCCAAGATGCCCCACCACTGACGAATGGATTAAGAAAATGTGGTATCTATACACAATGGAATTTTATGCAGCCATGAAGAAGAGCGAAATGTTATCATTCGCAGGTAAATGGATAGAATTGGAGAATATCATTCTGAGTGAGGTTAGCCTGGCCCAAAAGACCAAAAATCGTATGTTCTCCCTCATATGTGGACATTAGATCAAGGGCAAACACAACAAGGGGATTGGACTTTGAGCACATGATAAAAGCTTTAGCCCACAAGAGAGGGGTGAGGATAGGTAAGACTCCTAAGAAATTAGCTAGCATTTGTTGCCCTTAATGCAGAGAAACTAAAGCAGATACCTTAAAAGCAACTGAGGCCAATAGGAAAAGGGGACCAGGAACTAGAGAAAAGGTGAGATCAAAAAGAATTAACCTAGAAGGTAACACACACGCACAGGAAATCAATGTGAGTCAACTCCCTGTATAGCTATCCTTATCTCAACCAGCAAAAACCCTTGTTCCTTCCTATTATTGCTTATACTCTCTCTACAACAAAATTAGAAATAAGGGCAAAATAGTTTCTGCTGGGTATTGAGGGGGTGGGGGGAGAGGGAGGGGGCGGAGTGGGTGGTAAGGGAGGGGGTGGGGGCAGGGGGGAGAAATGACCCAAGCCTTGTATGCACATATGAATAATAAAAGAAAAAAAAAAGAAAAATCTTTTTTAGTGAAAATGATTTTGGGGAAGCCTAGGTTTCTCTTGATCTCGGAGAGGGCATTATCAGTCCAATGCTCTGTATTATCTGAAGATTTTCCTTCCACTTATCTGAGGATTTCTCTTCCACTTCAATGATCTTTCAACAAATTCACAGACCACTTTGTGGTCTGGGACAGCCTGCATATTCTGACTGCCCTTCCATTGGTTTGGGGGCCTAGGACAATCTGTGCACATTTCTGAGGATTTCTATATTAAGTCTTTTTAAAATTATGCTTTTGTCATAATTTTGTCAGAAATTTATGAATGGAGGCTGGGCACAATGGCACATACCTATAATCCCAGTTACACAGAAGGTGGAGTTAAGAGAATTGTAGTCCAAGGCTGTACCTGGTTGAAATCACAAATCTCTATATGACAAATAAACTAAAGTGAAAAGGTCTGGGAGCATGGCTCAAGTGATAAAAGAGCAAATCCCTGAGTTTAAATCTAGTACTGCAAAAAAAAAAAAAAAAAAACAAAACCCACAAAAACCCACTAATGGTTCAGGAATTCTGTGGGCATATGTCACCTACTTTCTGCTTTATTAATTTTCACTTCCATGGAAGTATCAATGAGGATTCAACAGAATTCAGACTTAATACTATCAGAGCACAAAGTATCTCTCTACATATAAACCTGAAATAAGATTAGAAATTTGAAAACTACATACTAAAATTTGGCATGTATAAAATAGTCTAATGCATTACTTACCATGTAGACTCCTTTTTAAATTTTTTTAAAAAGCTAATATTCATGGAAAGCTTAGAACATTACCTAGCATAAAGAAAATTCAATTGTTCCCCTCATATTAATACATACAATTTTACAGTCTTTTGG
Source organism: Castor canadensis (assembly GCF_047511655.1). Taxonomy (NCBI): domain Eukaryota; kingdom Metazoa; phylum Chordata; class Mammalia; order Rodentia; family Castoridae; genus Castor; species Castor canadensis. The sequence goes on from NC_133394.1 coordinate 91,084,330, forward strand.
AATGTGTCTTCTGTCTTTCTTTTTCCTCGCTCTCTCTTATTGTTTTTTTCTACCATGACATGTGCATTCTTTCTACAAATATAAATTGTATGCAGTTAAGGTGTATATCATGGTGATTTGATACAAGTATGCACTGTGCAACGATTAACATAATGGAGTTAGTTAACAGATTCATCATCTCACAGTTACCCTTTGCATGTACATGTGGGGTGATAATACTTAAGATTGTTCTCTCTCTCAGAGATCTCAAGTATATAATGCAATAAAGGTAATTAAAGTCATAATGCTGTACATTAGTCCCCCAGAACATAATCATCTTCAAACTGAATGTTTTTATTCTGTAAGCCAACATTCCCCCATTTCTACCAACCCCCAGCTGCTCCTGCCCATTCTACTCTCTGCTTCTTTGAGCTCTGTGGTTTTAGATTCACATATAATTGATATCATATAGTATTTGTGTTTCTCTGTTTTGTTTCACTCAGCATAATGTCCAGTGGCTTTACCTATGTTGTCATAAATGACAGGATTACTTGCATTTTGACTGAATAAAATTATGTTCTATATATACAAAGACTGTCGTCTTTGCCCAGATTCAAAGGGAGGGAACATAAACCCCCCACCTCTTCATGAGAAGAATATCAAAGTAACATTGTAAGATCAAGTGGTGTTGGGCACTAGTGACTCAAGCCCATAATCCTAGGTACTTAAGAAGCTGAAATTGGGAAGATTGCAGTTGGAGGCCAGCTAGGGCAAAAAGCTCATAAGATCCCATCTAAACCAATGGCTGGTCATGGTGGCATGCACTTGTCAATCTGGCTACTTGGTAGGCTGGGATTCAGAGGTCAGCCCTGGCAAAAAAAAATTTGTGAACCCTGATCTCAATAGAAAATAGCTGGGATGGTGTTTCCTGCCTGTTATTCCAGCAATGGTGGAAGGTGTAAAATAGGATGATCATAGTCCAGACCAACCTGGAGACCCCATCTCCAAAATAACAAAAGCAAAAAGTGCTGGAAGTATGGCTCAATGGTAGAGAAGTGTGAAGCCTTAAGTTCAAACCATAGTACTGCCAAAAAGATTTAGAATGTGGGATGAAAGAGGTTGTGCATTTGTTTTGGAAAATACTACAGTGTGACACCAGATAGATTTAAGGATTGAGTTTGTATATATGAGTATAGCTTAGCTATAGAGGATGTGCCTAAGAAGGGAAGGAATATATAGTAGAATGTATGGAAATGTCAAGAAAGGAGTATGTTAAAGAATGAAATTTTGTTCTTTGCAGGTGAATGGATAGATCTGGAGAACTTCATTTTAAGCAAAGTTAGCCAGACTCAGAAGGCCAAAAGTCACATGTTTTCTCTCATATGTGGAATATAGACCTAATACAAATACAGCAATACTATGCAAAACAGGTCATGCTAAATGGAGGTCACATATGAGTAGGGGGAGGGTAAAAGAAGGAAGTTAATAAGGTGAATGATTATAGAATTTTTAAACCGGTTGAAATCACCGTAAGAAGGGACTAAGGTAGAAAGAAGAAAAATAGAGGGGATGAACCAAATCAGGCTATAATACATATATACATGAAAGTGCCACAAGGAAACTCCCTGTGTAGCCATCATAAGCAACCAAAAATGTTATTTCTTTCTTAAAATTGGAGAACAGCAGAGTGGAATAGGTCCCACCTGGGGGGTTGGTACTGGTGGGAGGGGTGAGGAGGTGGGGAAATGGAAAAGGAGGGTAACTATGATGCAAATACTGTGTACACATGTATTTAAATGGAAAAATGGTATCTGTTGGAACTATTCCAGGAATGGAGGGAGGAGGGAATAAAGAAGAATGGTGGAGGGGGTGAATTCAAGTATGACATATTTAATACATTGTAAGAATGTTTGCAAATGCCTCAATGTACCCCCACACAGTACAATAAAAAACTGTATCATGAGTTATACAGAGAATTTCTTTGATTAAAAAAGACTAAGAAAATATTTATGTTTTTATGCAATTATATAATTGTAAAATATATTTCCATTATATCCTTGCATTTTTCTCAATTCTGTAGTAGAATTTTTGGTAGCCTCTACTTGAAGTTAAAAGAAAAAGAAAGGAGTGTGTTATTCAAGGAAACTCTAGGGTTTAAAAGATGATAGCTAGATAAATAGATAGATAGATAGAGAATATGAGATGGCAGAGCAGAATTCCTAATGGCCTCAGCTCTTCCTTTGAAAACGTGTGTTTCTCACCATACTATGTATGTCCTCAAAAAACTTTTTTCCTCCCTGCTTCTCTCTATGGAACAGGACATTATGAGGACAGCATGGGTGGCGGTATTTTTTTAGTCAGGAAAAAAAGGGCTCAGCATTTCCCTTTTTGTAATTTCAGTAATTTGCTGTAATATGCAAAGCAGTGTTCAGGGAGGTAGAAGACAGGGTATGGTTCTTCTGGTGTAATGCCAAAAAGGCAGTTAGTGCTTTCATAAATCTTTCATAAAGATTTTCAGAGGGTCTTTGATCGATATGATAGAGTTAAAGACATGGTCCCACAAATAAGTATAGCACACTGGTTCATGGAAATGTAGAAGCAAAAGGATATTGGAACCTGTTTATGGTCCAACTCCATCATTCTACAGGTATGGAGACAGCATGGGAGGGTAAGTGGCACCTTGGGGCTTCACTGTCTGACTTCACTATCTGTGGCCTGTTCAAAATAGGTCTCAACTTAAATCACTACTGTTCTCAGATGTGTATTTTTAAACTAAACCCTTTTTATTTTCAGTTAATTGTAGATTCACATGTAGTTGTAAGAAATAATGCAGAAAGATTTTGTGTACCTTTTACCCAGTTGCCACCAATGATGACATAAACCCTAGATCAGTATGATAGCTAGGATATGGACAGTGGTACAGTCTAGACACAGAACATTCCTGTCACCACCAGGATCCTTCAGATTGCTTTTTATAGTCATACTCACTTCTTCCTGCTCCACTCTTGATAGCCACTAATTTCTTTTCCATTTCAATGATTTTGTCATTTCAAGGATGTTACATAAGTGGAATCATACTGTATATAGGTTGTTGAGTGTATCAATAATTTGTTCTCTTTACTGTTGAGTAGTATTCTATGACACCATGTACATTTGCCTGTTGGAAAATATCTGGGTTGCTTCCAGTTCTGTACCACTACAAATAAAGATGCTGTAAACATCCATGCACAGGTTTTTGTGTGGACAGAGTGTTCACTTGTCTGGGATAAATGAGCAGGAGTGCAATTGCTAGGTTGTATAATAGTCATATGTTTTCTTTTTCAGAAACTGCCAAGCATTTTTCCAGAGTGGTTGTAGAATTTTTGCATTCCTACCAGCATTGTATGAATGACTCTGTTTCTCCATGTCCCTACCAGCAATTAATTGGTATCATCACTTTTTAAAAATTTTAGCCATTCTAGTAGGTATAGAATGCTATCTTTTGTGGTTTTAATTTGCATTTACCTAATGATTAATGGTGTTGAGACTCTTGTGTGCTTATTTTCCATCTGCATATGTTCTCCGGTAAAAGATCAGAGTTTTTTTTTTTTTTTTTTTAATGTTCAAGACTAGCAAAATGTAGCCGCCCACACCAGGAGGTCTTGTTTGCCATAGTTCTAGTTCCTGGTGTTCATGAAAGGAAACCAATTATTCACTGTGTTCTAGCCCCACTGGCCTTCCTCCCGTGATGGGGCATGTCAAACTCTTATTTAAGCAACAACCACAACAGCTTTTAGACCATCTGCTTAGCTGTCCATATAACCAAACTTTCTCAACTTTGGGTATGGGCTTAAAGGCCACTTCTTTAGAAAGGGCTCCCCTGTCCTCCCTAAGTCAAGTGTCTCTCTCAGTCTCTTTTATGACTTTGGTTTTTCCCTTCACTCGTGTTTACCCAGGCTGCAATTTTACTTTATCTGTTCACTTGTCACTGTCTTTGTTGATACCACCATGTGTAAGCTCCATGAGGTCAAGACCTTGTGTCTTTTCTCACTTGAAGCCTTGGCACCTGGGCTTAGAGCCAATTATGTAACTAATCCTCATAGTTGGTGAATGTACATATACATTTCAGGGTCACTTTATCCAGACCTAATTGTCACCTTTCCATTGCTGTGACGAAATAACTGATGTAAACAACTAAAACAAGGAAAGGTTTATTTTGGCTCAGGTTTCAGAGATTCTAGTCTAAGGTTCCTTGGCCCTGTTGCCTTTGTACCTTTGTGCCTGTGGTGAGGCAGTATCTAATGGCAGGAGCACATGGCAGAGGAGGCTATTCTCCTCATGGTATCTGGCCATGCAATATGGCTGGCACAGCAATATCCCCTTCAAGTACATGTCCCACAGTGACCTAACTTCCTTCCACTTGGCCTAGCTCCTAGAGGCTCCACCACCTCATAACAACACTGTAGGATGGAGACCAAGCCTTTAGTATATGGCCCTTTGGGTGACATTTAAAATCCAAACCATAAAACCAGGTTTCAAATTATCATAGACTTTCTTCCTTTTAATGTATTTGCTATTATTTCACCTTTAACATAATTATCCACTTCTGGGCTTAAGCTAAGATACACATCATATTTTATAGTATGAAACACTCTACAGTATGAAGGCCTATTTATACAATGAGTTAGCATTTGCTACTAATCATATTAGATGAATATTTAGTGTAGAAAATTTCTAATTTAACACATTAATGTATATTATCTGATGTGTGATCCAATTTTTGTGTGTGATTGAGGTACACTAAGAATGTAAACTAAAGTAGTGGAAAGACTGAATTATGTGCTTCTCAAATTCCTATGATGAATCCTTAATCCCCAGTACCTCAGAATGTGACCATATTTGAAGGCAGAGTTTTTAAGGGAGTGACTATGTTAAAATGAGGTCACTAGGATGACCTATCCAATATGACTGGAGTCCTTACAAGATTAGAGTTAGACACAGACACATTCAGAAAGAAGTCCATGTGAAGGTATAGGGAGAAGATAGTAATTTCCAAGCCAAGAGCAAAGTCTCAGAAGAAACCAATCCTGCTGATGCTTAGAACTTCTATTCTCTAACACTGTGAGAAAATTTTTTTGTTTTCCAAAGCCACTCATCATGTGGTACTTTGTTATGGAAGCCCTTGCAAGATTTAACAACACCAACATGTTAATGGTAGAATTACAGAAACTTACTTCTTGATTTTCAAATTTTCTAATTTCTATAAAATTAACTACAAGTTTTGCATTAAAGTGATAAATTGATAAATTGGCTTATAGATTAAACTAAGAAAATAATAAAGGAGGAACAAGTTGGGTAATTAATCCCCCTGTTTGTCTCTGAAGGATTTAGAAAATTCAGATTCACAGATGAAGTTGATTGAGCTTTAAAGTCTTGGCCAAAGGAAAATGTGAATGTTTAGATTTTTGAGTAGGGTATGATCAGCCACGAAGACAACCTGTATCTGTTACCTGAAAGTGGATCTTCAGCGTACTCCACAGCACACTGCTCCAGTGACAATGCTTGGCGACTCTGAACCTTGATTTGAAACTCAGAGAATAAGCCAACCATACACATTCCTTAGCAGTTACTTAAAAACAAATTCCAGATCAGGGTTGCCTCATGTCAGAAAGAATGATGGACATCAGCCATGGAAGTTACCCAGGCAGTCGAGAGTGTGTGGGGCTGACGTATTCAACCTCTCACCTCATTAGCAGAGTCAACTTGTTCATACATTTTCTCTGTTCAGTTTCTTGAATAAACGTAACAGGCCAAGAGTAGTCAGAGATGACTAGATCAAATCTATTGGACCTGGGACCTTCATCAGCTGGTCTCATCCTCTCATTTTACAAGGGAGACCACTGGGACCTTGCAACGCTCAGAGAAATGTGCATGCACACATGGGCCTGCTTGATATTTATAGCAGTCTACCTCAGTATGGAATTAGAGATAAAGAATCCTCAGAGACATACCAAGGCCTACAATTTCTCAGGCTATAAACAGAACTTTGGATTCTCTTGATAGGCCTTGTCTAATATCTCAGAGGGAAATAAATTTAAGAGATGTTCCAAAATTAATTGCTTATCTTATAAAGTTGGGCTAAAAGTTAAAAATCCTGTCAGTACTACATCTGGAAAATATAAAAAGATTGATTAACACTTGGAGAAAGCTGTGCTGTAAATAAAAAGTAACTCAATCTTACTAGTAAATATTGTTCAATAATTACTCTTGATAAATTATTTCCTATTTTCAACATGTATGGATATAAGAACTGTTTTACAGTTCTTTGAAATTTATAAGGTAGGAAATTGATCTGAGATCGACAGTATTAAATATCTACTAATCCATAATTTATTTCTATTACTTATACTCTCTCACCTTAACCATATATCCATGCACTAAGTACTTTTTAAGAAATAAAATTGGGGGACTGACAGAGTGGCTTAAGTGGTAAAGCACCTGCATAGCAAGCATAAGGCCCTGAGTTCAAATCCTAGTACCACAAAAAAAAAATTGGGTAGGATGGTCCTTGCCCTTAAGAGGAACTAAGTCTGGAAAAAGAATCAGATACATGAGACACTGTGCTGAACAAGAGGTGTCAAAGATGTGAACAGAAAATGTGCATTCTTATTTCCTTGACTACCTGTTATGACTTGCTCTTCAAGTTCTTATTCAAGAAAGAACTAGTACTTCCTGCTCCTTGAAAGAAAGCTAGGGCAGTTCTCATGACTTTTCTGATAAATCCTAAATAAAATCCTTTGGTCACTTCTGGAGTGGAAAAAGGGCTGTTTCAATCATTTACATATGTCAAAACTCCAAATTTCACTTAAAGCAGAGGACTCCCTTTCCACTAACTTCAGCCTGCCCCAGAGACATAGGTAGCTTCTCCATCTCCCCTTCACTAGGTTGCCTCTGACTCTTCCAAGGCTAGAGTCAAGGTAAAGGTCAGGATTGGGGGTTAAGAGGTAGGAAAGGGTTTGGCTGACTGTCCCATGGATTGTTTGTAGGCCCCCCAGTGAGAATCTAAAGGGAACTCTTCTGATATGAGTGATGCATTTTCTGGGTGGATGCTTGCATCTCTTCCTTGAACACTGGCAAGTGAATGGTTCATCTGTCAGAGTAACCACCCTTCCATGTAGTTCTTTTGGGTTGAATTAGAACAAACTCCTCCTCTTTCTCTCTCTTTCTCATCTCTCTCTCCTCTCTAATAGGGAAATAATTCAAATACAGTTCAAATTTCTCATCACTAGACTTGGGGAAAAAGAAAGAGCACTCTCCTCCTCCTCCTCCATGTGGTAGGGAAGGCCCACAGCATACTGATAATTCTCCCAAATTAAAAAAAAATGGTTGTACTGGAAATTGAACCCAGGACTTCCTATATGCTAAGCACTTGCTTTACTACTGAGTCACACACCAAGCCCAAGAAATTCTTTTTTTTTCCCTTAGGTTTTAATTTATTGACTTGATCCTTAACCTTCACTTACATGGCCTGGATATGAAATAAGGGACAAAGCTGGTTTCACCTTTGCAAGTTCTGCATAGGTGTTTGGCATCTCACTTTGGATGATGAAACTGGTTGCTGTTTGGTTCTCAGCAAAAACTAACAGAGTGTTATCTTTTAATATGAGTAAATACATCATTGTTATGACAAATGAATGCTAAGATAGAGACTTACAAAAGCTTCCATATCAAATAATACTACTCCATACAGAAGGGGAGGTATAAGCAAAAGCTGTTCATGAAGTTAGCACTTGAGTTGAGTTCTAAGAGAAGAATTCAACAAAAGAGGAAAGAGGACATTCCAGGTTGGTTTGCTTTTAATTGAAGGTCAATTTGAATCACTTGGGGGCTATTTGCTAGAGAATTTAATACTCTGCATTTTAATCAAATACCAACAATTGATACTGTGAAGTATTCTTGACAGAAAAATATGAACCTAAGTAGAATCTCCACAGCAACTTTTACAGGAAATACAGTGATAGAGGAGCCAGTTAAATGATGCCAACACAATGAAGTAAGCACAATCTAGAATGGGGAGCATTCTGAAGAACTGAGTTGTTTATTGCAAGATGACAATGTCAGAGGGAAAGGTTGGGAAAGGGAACAGTACTACATATAAGAGACACAACAATCTAATGTAATGGTAGGACTTTATAGATGTTGAAAGATTAATTTCATTAAGTATAAGCTGGCATTGTGGTTGAGTAATACTTTCCTTTAAGAGCTGCATCCTAAAGTATGACATGATGCCTGGTATTTACTTTGAAATACTTAGCAAAGAAAGTAACAAGAGGACAGTTAAGCTAATTCAGGAAATCTTTGATAATTGTTGAATTCAATGGACAAATAAGGTTAATTATTCTGATTTTGTTAATGTTGAATGTTTTTATGATTTTTTCAATGTTTATTTATTGCTTATGTGCAGGATTCTGGTTGATGGAACAGTTTCCTCCTCACAGTGCTAAAAGGGACACCAATCCTTTCCTCTTATGGCTGTACTGTATTGTATTATGTGTTGTAGGGTCTCTGAGTTGTCCCATTCAGATGGACAGGGGGAAGGAGAGAAATTGAAATGCACACCCATTTCTTAGAACTATTGTCCAACATGACATATTTTCTTCCAGGGAACTTCCATTAGCAAAGACTTGTTATGTGACTCCTTCTAGATACAAGGTAGTCCCTGATAGTATGGCAGCTCCCAGTAGCTACTTAATACTATGAGAGTGGAGCAAAGCTCTTCGCAGGTAGCAGAGACAATGATCCATGCAGTAAAGATGGATTCTGTTAGCAGGCAGGGGAATCCTCAACCATCTGCTTCTTTAACAAGTTCCATGGGTGACTCTGATACAGGGGAGGCCAGGTATCTTGCATTTACCTCCTGAACCATTCTGGCTTTTCTCCATCCTGTCCTGTGGTTTATTGTGCTATTTCCTGGACCTGTGGCTTCCAGTGGAGATGAGCCAGTGAAGGGCACTAGCAGAGAAAAGAAGAAAGTGGGGCTTAGAGGGCAGGAGTCTGAGCTCCCAAGTTTCTATGAAACTTGAATTCTGTGAATTCAAACCAAAAAACATGTTGTTTTTTTCCTTCCCCTTTCTAAGTCATTTTGGCACTATACCAGGGGAGGGGTCATAGTACCTGCATCATTTGAATAATTCTTGGTGTATCTTAAAACATCCTGCACATCTCATTTATAGGCATCTTCTACTTTAATTTGCCCATAGTATATAGTCAAATGGAAGTATGCTTTAATAATTCCATCCATGTTCCAAGTTGGCCTTTTAAACTTAGGACTAGGGAAAAAAACTCAAGCTATGTTCCACATTTGCTCACTGCCTCTGGATATGTCAGTTAGTACCTTCCCATGAAGAAGGGGAGCTCTAGGTGATCATGTTTAATGTCACATGACCTACTCACTAGACAAAAGTGAACATCAAGTGGAAGGCATTTTGATTCAGCTCAACTTTTTGTGCCAGGATGTGTAACAGGCCAAGTTCTCTTTAGGAATTTGAACTAAAATTACCAAGAGAAAGGGGTACATAGTGGTGGCAGCAGTTGAAAGACCATGAGGTGGAGTTCACTGTTACACATATTACAAATCTATCACCTGAGGTAATTATATCAGCCAGAAGAGCAAACACCAATCTTGAAGGAAAAAGGAATTAGCATTGGTCATTTGAGACTCTTTGTGGGGAGTAAACATACTATTTCCCCACAAAATACCCCAAGGGAAATCAGCTTGAGTCAGTCTCTGCATGTCACATTATCTGACCAACTGCTGTCCCAAAGGAAGGAACATAACATTGTATCAGGTGGCTCTCTGCAGACTGACAATCCATGAAGGTCTAGATGACCAAAGATTTTCTACAGGAGTGCCCCGTCATACCACATTTCCCTTTATGGTACCAGCTTTATCACTGGGGAAAAAAATCTCACATTTTAGGAAACTTCTATCTCTGTATGAAGGTTGTTTTTTTACTGAAGAGATTAAATTGAATTGTGTAAATAAGTGGGTAAAGTTAACTTAGTATTTCTGTCCTAGAAATAACTTGGATTTTAAGCCACAGGTTTGAAAAAGATGCTATGACCCAAACACACCATCAGAAACATATCAAATCACAGTCCTCTGCTTACATAAACAAGGCTGGTATTAAATTGCCAGCAGAGAAGGCTGTTGATTTGAAACAGCATGGATACTCCAAAGACTCAATGGAACCAATTCCTGAATTTGTCACTTCAGGAAAGAGGATAGAAATAATGAGGAAGAGTACAGCCATGCACTTATTTGCAATCGTCCTTTTAAAATTTGTTGCTTAATACCTATGTTGATATAAGTGAAACAACTTAAATATTGGGCTAGCATTAAGTTGTTTTCTCTCATTCAGTAAGAGCATCTTCTAAATGCCAGGCCATATGATAGGGACTGAGGATACGACAAGACAGTTTCTGCTCAGGAAACTAATAAGGGAAGTAGGCATATCCCTTGAACAGATCCAAGAAGAAGGGGCATCTACAGCTGAGAATGATGCAATGGGGAAGAGCTTCTTAGAAAAGCTTGATTTACTGAAAAAAATAAAACTTTTATCAGAGTATCGTGAAATATTCCAATATAGGAACTGGAGGAAGGACAGTGTTTTAGGCAGAAGAAATGCACATTGGAGAAAATAGTTTGGTAAGGCTGTAGCCAAAAGTTACAAATGGAGGAGTGACAAGAAGTGATGCTGAAGAGGCCACAGAGCCTAAGCCTGGAAAATCCTTGCAGAGCATGGAATGGAGTTTGAGTGTTATCTGGTAGACACCAGTGAGAAAGGCTATGCCAGGCTTGCTATTATTCGCCCTCTTTTATCCAAGAACATGTCTGAAACAAGGGAGGGCATGGTCCCATTTGAAGTTCTCATTCAAGTTATTAACCAAATGTTGAAGACTTGAATTATTTATCTTATTAGTTACTTATAACACTGTACAATTGCTCACAACATAGGCTATGAGCGTACACTTGAGGTGAGACTATTGGGATTGTTGGAAAGACATTTAAGGGTATTACATGAGGAGTGCAATAAGATTTGAGTAGCTCCATATCACACCCCTAACCCAGTCTCATAAATTATGTTTCCCAGGATGGTCCTGAGCAAGACAGTGAAGGTGAAATTTGCTATGACTCTTCTTTCCCAAAACCAACAGGAGTAACTCAGAAATCTCACTCTACTCTCCACCCCAGTAGGACTGACTTTCCTTGCTCTCAATTTTCTTCTACTTTGTTCACATAGGAACATAAGTGTTGTTCTTTTTCTTGCAGTGTCGACAAGAGAATGAAAGATTTCAATCCCAACAAACTTGCTAGGTGATATTAGTAGCCCTTGTCTTGCAGAACACTGCCACTTGGAAAAGGGCAAACCCTTCACTTGAAAAGGCATTTCTTTATCATATTGAGTGAAATAAGTCAAGCTAGAAAGCCAAATGTTGCATGCTTCTGCTTATATGTGGAATTTAGGTCTAAAATGATAAAAATAATAATAGGATTTGACTGCAAAAGGTACACTGGAGGGATTCAGTGGAAGGAGAAGTGGAGAGGATATGGTAAGGGGAAACCAGCATAAAAATCCCACAAAATGTTTTTAAAACGCAGGGAGAGTTAAGGGAATATAGTAGAGGGGATGCTCAAACTATACTGTGCATATATGGAACTTTCACATGAAAGTGAATCCTAAAAATTTTTTTTAAAAGATTCACATGAAAGTGAATCCTAAAAATTTTTTTTAAAAGAAGGCATCTCTGATGTTAGGACATCATTCACCAAGGCTGCCTAGTCAGGAAATGTCTTATAGGAGTAGATTTGGTACAGCTGGGAGGTCTTTCCTTGGGACACCACCAATTCACTAGAGTTAATCCTCAGCCTGCAGCTGTCAAGTGTTCATTTTTCAGATAATTTTTCTTCTTTCTGTGGCTCTGGGCCTACTGATCATCCTCTTTGAATGAGTAATCGGCTACGAGCCAGTGATGTGCTGAAGAGTGCTACTTAGGCTTCACACATGCCAGATGACGTGCTCTTATGCATGATCAACAACTGACCTGATAAAGATTCTCCCAAAGCATACAGTAGGCAGACAGGAAATATGGAGGCAATAATTATACAGAATGAAAAAGTTACATATACCACAAAACTCTGACAAAATTACCCTCATAGCAATGGGCATTTGACCACATACTTCTATTTGCTATTTAAGAATGAGGGGTGTAAGTGGTGGAGTTGGTCTGTATTTAGCATTCAGATTTTTAAAGATGGTGTGTACTAAAGTGAAAAGGAATGGTGAGTAATAGGCACTCTTCAAAAGTCCCAATTTGTATATTATTATATTCTGAAGGATTAATTTTTTTAAAAAAGCTTTATATCTGCTTGAGGACTACACCTTAAGCAGATATAAAACTGGAATCATAAATTTGGCCATAATCTGGACTACACATAGGAAAAGCCTTGAAATTCTGATGTATTATGACATTTGGGGATTTTTGGATTCTGTTTCTAAGTTACGCAACAGAGAACCATTATGAATCATCCATCAAATTAAAGTTGCCCCAGGGAGCACCAACCAAGCAGAGAAAGTCTCTTGACCACTAATAGAAATGTCTAGTTTCTGTTCTAAAACGTAAAAAAAATTCCAACAATAGTCCAAATAGTATTAGTTATCATAGAACTTAAAAAAATAAGGAACTAAAAGGAAAATGATGACCAATTTTCCCCTTCTTGGCAACAAATAAACTTCCCTTTTGATGAACAGAGTAAAGCAGGTGACTTTTGAAGGAGGCTGCAAAGGTGATGACATTGGTCTGGCCACTATTCATCCTAAATTATGGTTTTCTAGTGGCTGGAAAGTGTTTAAACATAAAATGTGGCACAAAGTGTGGTCACTGTATTCTTTGAATACAAGATACATGCACAAAATCTCTTTAATCAAACAACATTTTATCAGACTCAATTTGCACACCTTTCCAGGTTTGCTCAGTGGTCATCGCCATTGCAACCTAAATCCAAGGCTCATTTACCATTGTCTCTTCCTCTCCTGGGATACTGCTCTTATGGTACCACCATAACAGTAGCTACAGAAGTTCCACTGACAAAGTTTGACCCAACTGCGAGTCTTTGGCTTACTTGACAGGTGCCTGAAGTGATTAAATTGCATAAACCAGAAAGTGTGGGTGACTTGCTATTCCATTGGAAAATTTTGACCAACGAAAGACAGGAGACAAACAGGAGATAACAAATTCCATGCCCTCTTTCCTGATCTCCCAAGACCCAGTAGTACTTTTCCTATGACGTTTTCACCAGCTTTGAGTTGTAATGAAGCTGTGGCATTCTTGGTGATACATCACATCAGATTTGCTTTCTCTGTTTCCCTTTCTTTCACTCTTGCTGCCTGGAATTGCAACTTCTAGTAATATGTTTACATAGAAATCTTTGCCTCAGACTCCCTTTTCTAGGGTTAGAAAAAATTAAAAAAAAATTTAAATTGTTGTGCTGGGTGGGGGGTACAATGTGGCATTTATAAAAGTTCTTATATCAAATATGTCATACTTGTATTCACACCCTCCACCACTCTCCTTTATTCCCCCCACCCCCTCAATTCCTGGAACAGTTTTAACAGGTTTCATTTTTCAATTTACATACATGTGTACACAGTATTTGCACTATATTCACTCTCCCACACCCTTTTCCAACCTTCTCCCCCCTCCTACTGGTATCAACCCCCCCAAGCAGGACTTCTTCTTCCTCCTGTTCTCCAGTTTTGTAAGAGAAAAAAAATGACATTTTTATTTAAGACAGCCACACAGGGAGTTTCCTTGTGAAATTTTCATGTATATATCTATTATAACCTGAATTGGTTCATCTCCTCTATTTTTCTTCTTTCCACCTTAGTGTCCTTCTTATGGTGGTTTCAACAGCTTTAAAGTTTCTATGTTCATTCTTGTATATACTTTCTGTGTTTGCCTTAAGTTTGAATTAAGTACAACTATTTTCTTCTTTGGTTAACTTTTTATTACTGGTTTTTCTCAAGATGGAAATGTAGAGAACAGCTGGTACAAGGTATTAGGGAAAGAATAGTTTAAATCCATGGGATATTTAGATTTTATTACACAACAAAAGGCACCAACTTTAAGATTCTGGAACTTTCAAATTGAGGAAAAATAAGCCTAGTGCTCCCTTCCAGCATACAATAGGGCCCCTTCCTTTTGAGTTATGGTTAGAAGTGGTTTCCTCCAACTACTTGGAGAAAAGTACAAGAACAAAAGTCCTATAATTAGGGATGTCTTATAGGAGGGTGATGAATTTGGATGCACCTTTTTTTCTTTCTTCTTCTTCTCCTTTTTTTTTTTTTTTTGGTGGTACTGGGGCTTGAACATGGGGCCTCGTGCTTGCTTGGCAGGTACTCTACCACTTGAGCTACTCTGCCAGCCCCTGGATGCACATTTTTCTTAAATTTATATCCTTTCTCAAGAAATACAGTTTCCACCAACAGTATAGAAGTATTCCTTTTCCCCACATCCTTGCCAGCATTTGTTGTTTGTGTAATATGGAAGTCCCTCAAAGACCTAAAAATAGAACTACCATATGATCCAGAAATACCACACCTGGGCATGTATCTGAAGAAATGTACTCTAGGATATGATAGAACCCAACTCACACTGTTCTGTACTATTCACAATAGCAAAGCTTTGGCAATAGTCCAGAATGGATTAAGAAATGTGGTGTAGGTACACAATGGAGGTTTATTCAGACATAAAGAAGAATGGAATTATGTAGTTTGCAGGTAAGTGGATAGAACTTGACAACTTCATGTTAAGCGAAGTAGTCCAGGTTCAAAAAGTCAAAGGTTGAATGTTTTCCCTCCTATGTGGAAGCTAGACCTATAAGTTAAATGTACATATACATATATGATCATACATATACTTATATACATACATACACACATTCATATGTATAGGGAGAGAGAACATAAAATTGTATTAGTGAGTCTGCTTGAGGGGACTACAGGAGGTGGGAGAGGGAAAGAAAATGTTAGAGAATGAAAAATATTGAAATAATCCATCTATATATGAATATAACATACTGTACTGTAAGCTGTTAAATATTAGGGGAGCATGGTGATAGAGAAAAAGTAATGGGGGAGAGGTTAATTTGGTTAAAGCATGATACATATAGGCCTGAAGTACCAAGATGAAGCCCCCTTGGACCATCAATATACACTTAAAATGAAGGACATTATACTTTCATTTAATCAAAGTTTAATGTTGGAGATGCTAATGTTTGTAATACAGAAGCTTATAAATTGAGCTTATGATATGACCTGGTTACCAGTTGGAAATTGTATCACATCCAGAAAACCAGAGATTTGTTAAATGGAAATTGGCCATTGAGGTACTTCCTATATTCTCTGTCTCTGTCTCTCTCTCTCTCTGAGACACACACACACACACACACACACTTTCCTTAAAGAAACAAAAATACAGAGGTCTAATCTAGAACATTGATTTTTCCTACTTTAACACAATCATGTATGTCCAACTCACAGTGAGTCATAAAGTCAATCCTTCTAAAGTTCTTGCATGCTTATATATATGCAGACACACATAATTGAGTTTTCATTTCCTGCTACTTTTTCTTTCATTTTATTGAGTACCATATTCTGGGTACCACAGTAGGCTTTAGGGATACAAACAATACAGACAGCAATTCCATTATCACAGAACTTAACAGTTAAGCCCACCAGTCATTAAGTACAAGGACTTACATGCTTCCTTCATTCCTTAACAAGCTTCTTGGTATAACAATAGTATGTGTGTCTGGTTTCTTTCAGCTATAGGTGTCAGCATATTGATCTAAAAGTGATAAACACCAAAGGAGTATAAATCAACATACAGGAAAGTTGTCTGCACACTCATGTTTATTGAAGCTCTCTTCATAATAGCCAAACTCTGAAATCAACCTAAATGCCCAACAAGTGATGAATAGATAAACTATGGTACATATATATATATATATATATATATTCCATATACCATGGACTATTATGTCATTTGCAGGAAAATGGATGGAACTGGAGATCGTGCTGAGCAAGATAAACCAAGCTCATAAGGCCAAATATTGTGTGTTCTCACTCATTTATGAAACATAGACTAAAAATGATGATGATTACAATGATGATGGGACCTGAATGTATGTGGGGGACTTTTGGCGGGGGAGGTAAGTGGGAGGGAAGAGAGAACGGAAAGGATACTGAGGGGTGAAGATGGAAGCACACTGCTTATACACATATGAAGACATCATAATGAAACCACCAAACACTGAAAGAGAAGGAAGCACAGAGAGGGGAAATGGGTATATAATAGAGGGGTTGAATTTGTTCAAGGTACACTCCACACATGTATGAAATTACCACAATTTGAAATCCCCTCATATTATTAATACATTTAAATAAAAAATTTTTTTAAAAGGGACAAACATTCAGGTTATACTTTTGCTAAGAAATACAAGTCCAGAGGTAGCTGGCTGCAATGTCAGTTTAGTTGTTCAGCAATACCTGTCCCTTCTGCTACCCCCAGGTGTCAAGCTATCACTCAGAGCTGCAAGGTGATTGTAATAGCTCTAAGCATCACATCCTCACACAAGGAAGTCCAGAAGCAGGGAAGGAAATATAGGGTTACTACACTGGCATCTCTCTTTTTATCAGTTAAAGAAACATTTCCCACGTTTTTTCTTTGTTTCCTTGGCCACCTCAAGCTGCCAGGGAGACTGGGAAACTGAGTATCTAATATGCTCAGCCTTTCCTGATTCAATCAGAGTTTATTTTGCTTTGAAGTATGTCAGAAAGGTTATTTGTAGCACAAAATGGGAGTTCCAGTTGTTAGTGAAATGGTGGAGAAAATACTTTAAAAAAAAGATGTGGTTGGAAGGATAAGGAAAGAAGCAGGCAGGAAGGAAAATGGGATGAACAAATGGGCAAAAATCAACTTCCTGCAAGGTTTCAATTCCAGATGTTGGCAAGATGACAGGAGTCCAAAAGAATGAGCAATCAGAGATAAAGAGGAAGATTATAGTTAAATGTAACCATCTTTATAAGTTATGACTTTAGTGTCAAGCAAACCAACTTTAATTTTTTTCTGTTTTAGAAAAAGGGGGAACATTGAACAGCCTCTAAGGTTAAGGCAGTTGGGCCTCAGAAAGTGACAAGAACCGGGGCCTGGAATATTGCCAGAACTCCCATCTGTTTCCACATACTCAGATCATTTTCCTCTCTGTCCCAGGCTATTGACAGAACACAGCTATCCCATACTTCAGTTTACATGCTATATTTCTATGCACTAACATGAAGACAATTCCAAGTCTTTGGAGAGGACCTGATTATTTTCTAGGTCAGGTGAAGTTTAATGTTCAACCTCATCTAGTGCCAGGGAGACCCAATTGTGTGATGTAAGTATAGCTCCCAGGAAATGGAAGGAACGAACAGTTATGAAAGAAAGAACAGCTACGTGCTATGCAGACATCCCATGTGTCTGTTGTAGCACTGATGACTTGATATAGCTTTCATCTGCAGGAGTCTCTAGTGATCACTGAGGCCAGCAGTGGGTATTTCAGTCTATCCTCACCTTACATGGGTTTTTAAATTTCCTTCTATTGCAATAGTGGGTGACCGAGAAGAAGTAGAATATTGAAAGGTAAGACTGAAGCCCAAGAGTTTGTCACAAATGTCATGTAGAAGAAGGTGACCTAAAGTAAGAGAGGTGGCAGGGAGGTTGGAAGGAAGAGAAGAACCATACAAACATCAAGATCAGAGATGATACTCTTTCCTTCCCCAATAAGGATCTCTAATGGGGCAGTCCTGCTGCTGCAGGGACATAGAGCAGAGGTCTTCCCACAGTGATCACAAAATATGCAAAAGGCAGAAAGTGGTGTGAAACTGTTCAACAGCTGACTTCATAAATTTGAAGGTATTGTTTAATAAATAAAATAAAATACCTTTTAAGTAACTTAAAAAAAGTAGACATGATTAATAAGAATGTAAAACAGATACTATTTGGTTGGGGGGGAAGAGGGTGAAGGAGAGGATGAAGGGGAGTAAATGTTTTCAAAGTACTTTATACCTGTGTATGAAAATAGAACTATGAAACCTGTTGAAATTGTTTTAAGAGGGTAAGGAGGGATGAAGCAGAGGGATACAGAGGTTGAACTTGATCAAGGTATAGTGTATACAAGCGTGGAAATAGCACAATGAAATCCCTTTGTATAACTGATATATGTCAAATTAAAATATTTCTATAGGTTAAAACAGCTTAAAAGATAAAAATTTATTCTTCTAATTTATGAAATATTTGGAAATTTTTAATTACGCTATTAATTTACTGAAGTTCTTGTGCCACTCAATCCATAGCCATTATCTACATATGGCAATGAGTACTTACAATGCAGCTGATCTAACCTGCATTGAGGCAATGCAGATGTAAAACATACACCAAGACTCAGCATAAGAATGTAAAATACTTCAATAACTTTTATATTCATTACATGTTGAAATTCTAATATTTTGAACATGTTAGGAGAAATCAAATTTTAATGAAATTTATTATTTTTAACAAAACAATACTTTGCAAGACCCAGTCATCTGATAGACAATCATGAAACAGCAGGAAAAAACATGGATTGGAAATGAGTTAGGCAGGCTTGGAGGTGTAGCAGAGTTACTTTGAGAGAACTCATTGCTTTTTCAACAAGCTGATGGTGGAGAGATAAATGTTGTTTTGACTCAAAGACTTTAGGAGGCTATGAGGATCAATTGAATTGGCATAACAACAGATGGAAAACAGCAGAGCTCAATACAAAAGTTAGGAATTTTCCAGAAAGTGGAGAACAAATGTTTATGTAATGGATCAAAGGGAAAGACTCTTACTTTAGCTACTAGTCCTCTTATAACAAGTATATACCTTTAGGGTGGGGGGTGGGGGTTAAGGGTCAATAGAGCTGGATAGTGAGTATGAAAGTATAGGGCTAGTGTTCCTCAGGCAGGTATCAGCTTGGAAAGTTACTTTATAAGAACATTCCTTAATTGTCAAGTAGATCTCTTTACAGGATTTTTGAGATGCAAAACCAGGTAGAAACACTTGCAAACTGGTATGATATAGCTGGGATCAACCTGGTAAAAAGCCTAAAGACTCATGCCTTGTGTGAATATAAAGAATTCTGTTCCAAAGATCTGACTTGGTGCTCCTTTCCATCACCAACAAGGATCTATTGGGGCAGTCCTGCTACTGCAAGGATAGAGTTTGTAGGGAGAGGTGTTGGAATCCGAGTACAAAAACCCTTACCCAACATCCCTGAACCAGTTGTGCTTAGAAGATTGTGGATGAGGGTGATGTCCTAGAAATGAGTGCTTGGTGATTTGTTGTTGTTGTTTGTTTGGACAAACATCTGTTTGATTTAGAAGTCGGCAGGGCAACAGGAATATCCAAATACAAATAGGCTTGTACTCTGTAGGACAGAGACTTGCACAGAGAAATCTACTTGCTAGTTCCAGCTCTTCCAAGAACTAGTTGGGTATCTTCAGAGAAGCCCCTTGAGTCCTCTCAAGATCAAGCCACCTACATTTCTTTAATTTTCACTTTATTTCGTAGTCGGAGATGTTAGGATGCTTTAAAAAAAATGAAATGGTTGAACCATATAGAGCTTGAACTCTTCTGAGGCCAACAGAGCATTCTGGGGTTCTCTGACTAGTCCGCTGTCTAGAAATACAGTCTTCTCTGAGGGTATTTGACTCAGGAAGTTCTATAAGGCCATAGAGCTTTTCTAGCAGGATTCCCAGGACGTTCTTATCCTTCACCTTAGCTCCTTTCTAATACATCAAGCAGTGAGGATATGCATGGTACATAGTGTACACATCAGGGTTGTTCATAGACAATGTAACCACTGGACAGGGTTTGGCCCATAAGTGCAACCTTGTATTGTTTATGCTAAAAAGAGGAAAAAGGCAGAAAGGATTAAGGCAGGAGGAGAACTGGAGAAGAAAGAATAGTATGTTTAGAACAGGGCTTAAAAAATCCACCGTGAGCCAAAAGGGGAATCCCACTCTTTTTGCATTAACCTAGTTCCTCTTTTACATATTTGGGAGGATGGTATAATTAGTTTAGGAGACTGAACAACTTCAAGGCATTTGGAAGTCCCCTCTACCCCCTATTTCAAAAGGAGGCTCTTAATTTGGTTCAGACTCCTGACCACAAATGTGCTGAATCAGGCGCCGGATGCCTTCTGTCTGCCAGCAGGATTGGGACTCTTGGAGGTAGTATTTAGCGGGAAGCCCAATTCACTTTCTGGTAAGGAAAACAAAGGGAATGACCCTAAAGTTTGGACTACACAGTAAGCTCAGATGACAGTCTGTCAATTGCTGACTGCCCACATTTCTGCCTCAATCATTGCCACCTCTTCCCCAATCAAGGGGGCTACATCCTCATCAAAAAGAACACGTTAAGTACCAAAAACCAGACACTATCAGAGTCAGACTGAAAGCTACTAAAAGGAACCTTACTTGAATTGCTATCTAAATATTGAAGATTGCCTGAACAGTGCATAGCCATAGTTTCCATCCTATGTTATTGCCTTATGTATTGACCTTAACCTCCCTTCCCGCTGAAGTCTTATGAAGAACAGCAAGTAAGTAAACGCACTTCTAATCTATTGGGGAATTAGAATCAGTTTCAAAGAGTTGGAAAGTCTATGAATGAAATTGATTGCTACTACCAAGGCAACCTGAAAAAGACTCCAGTGGCTGGCACATGGACTTATCTAAACATGAGATAACTCATCTGGGCATCAATGTGTTTTCCTAATATAAAGGCAGAAACCACTACTCTACCTAGGAGAAACACATAAGTATCTATTGAGGTGGTAAACCCAACTTCTAAATTATTCCAGGGCACAAGTGAATTCAAAATACTAAACTACAAAAGGGTAGCAAGTGATTTCAATTTTCCACTAGTAGGAAGCTTTCTTGCATTTTTTATTGCTTTTTATCATCTACATTGAGGAGCATCCTTGTGGGCTGTCCTCTGCCTTGCCCCCAGGAACACAATGTTTTATGAGCCTTCTTCACAAGATTACTGTGTCAGGCCTCCTTTGAAGCCATCCTACCATTCTATGCATTATTCTCATTTTGCCCACTTTTTCTTAGGTTTTTGTTTGTTTCTTGGTGGTACTGGGATCTGAACGCAGCCTCATGCTTGCTAGGTGGGTACTCTACCTCTTGAGCCACTCTGCCAGTCCTTCTTTGCTTTAGTTATTTTCATGTCTCTACTTCACACTTTTGTACAGGGCCAGGCTCAGTCCATAATTCTCCTACCTATGGCTTCCCACACAGCTGGGGCCACAGGCATGTACCACCATGCCCAGTTTATTGGTTGAGATGGGGTTTTGCTAACTTTTTGCCTGAGCTAGTCACAAACTGAAATCCTCCTGATCTCTGTCTCCTGAGTAGCTGGGGTTTATAGGCCTTAACCACTGTGTGCCCACTCTGTTCTGATCATCTGTGACCTCTGGCATTCTGGGATCCCATTATCCCCATTGCTGCCAGGGATCCCAAATTGGGAACAACATGTTCTACTGTCAGTGCCAGCTCATAGATGATAGCTTTGTCAATGCTGGTGTACTTTCATGAGCATACACATTAGTGTTGATTAAAAACATTATCCCTTCAGGCCCCACTGAGGAACAGGAGCAAGGTAGATCATGGCCTCATGTCTTATACAGAAGATCTGTTTTTAGCATGCTTCCTTTCTCAATAGCCTGTCTAAGTAGCTCTGCCATATCTACTTTATTTAACATGGACCATCAGTTTTTTCAGGCTTCTGAAAACCACCCCTGAACTGTCATTCAGAGTTATTCCCAGGGCATTAAATCCAATGTCAAGAAGAAATGGCTTTATTTCCATAAATTCTTCCCATATCCAGATTTATATTCCTCCCCAGCTTGTCTGGCACCCTCAGATTCATTCTCAGGTTTGGTTTCCTGGTGCATGTTTACATGCTATCTTGATTCTATAGCTCCTATGAGGTCCCTTATCCACTTAACAGACCTGGAATTATCCCAAGAAGTTTCTTCTGAGACTTGGCACTGGCTATGGGTCTTGTGGATAGAAGGTTAGGTCAGAATGGACAGAAGGGCATGTGTCTTAATAAGGCATGTGTCTCATTTGAGGCTTTAGCTAGGTAGGGTTAGGATATTCAAGGTTTTCAAGTCCATTTCCCCAGGTATTCTTTTTTTTTTTTTTATTCATATGTGCAATGTTTCCCCAGGTATTCTTTTCCTAAAACTCAATGTCTTACTCCTTCCCTATTAGGGCCATAACTGTTGTGTAGGATTCTTACTCAGCCTTGTCTGGAGTTCTGTTTCTGTTAATATTAATTGATCATCATTCAGCTGTAGGGTTTGAGCAGGGGTAAGGCAAGTGAAATGCTTATGGTACAGAATTTCAGGAGGTGCCCACCTCAGGGCCATTCAAGCACTAACATTACAATGGCACAATCCTGAGTCTTCTAAAATTTTGTGCCTTAGGCTATCTCATTTTCCGTACCCTAGCCCTGACCCTGTTCAACTGTGTCTGGCCTCTAGCTGCAGAAGTCTCTAAAAATGTTGTCAAGGAGACTGGGGTAGTCTTTCACCCTCCTTTCCATCATTTGTTAATACATTTTCTGGCATGAGTCTGGCATTTTCTCTTTTTAATAAGTCAATGACACTGAGCAACTATAAGGGTATAGACGGGTGACTGCTTCTTTCCCTTACCTCTCCAATGCCAAACATGCTGCACCAACTGGAGTTTTAGCTTCCATTTCTTGTATCCTGTTCCAGAATGTCAGGGATTACCACTACCTTATCTACTTATTGCCACAACTTCAGAATCCCATCTTAAAAGTCTACTTCTTCTGCAAACTGTAGTTTTCAAAGTTAGAAACAGACCTAAGATGGGGACTAATAAATGTTTAGTTTGGTGAGTACTTAGGAGAAAGGAAATGAAGGAAGACAGAGCAAGTGAAAAGATAGGCAAGAATGTGATCTTACTGCAACTTCCTTTTGTCTGCTCCTATAGCAATTCTGAAGCACAAATTATACCATAAAACTAGTAGCACTTTGAGGCAAGGGGTACTTAGACAATCATTAGCCAAGGTCTGGCCCTAGGAAGGGGGGAATAGGAAGGTATAATACAAACACCCATAGATTTCTGTTTGCTAAGGGACAATTCTCTGGAGGAAAAAAAGGCAGTTGTGAGCTCTAATTGTCTAACATTCATAGTATCTCAGGGATGGATGCTGCTAGGGGTTGAATCTGAATTGTCCCCCCAAAGCTCATGTTTTAAAGGTTGGGTTGTCAGTTGATAGACTTTGGGAAAGTGGTTGGATCATCAGGGCTGTGCTGTAATCAATGGGTTAATACTTCAATGGAGTTATAATGTGATTGGAATTATTGGGAAGTGATGGAAACTAGGAGGTGGGGCCTGGCTGGCTGGAGGAAGTGGGTCATTGGAGGCATGCCTTTGAAGTGTATACCTTGTCCCTGCCTGTTCCTGTCTGTCTGTCTCTGTCTGCCATGAGTGAGCTGCTTTGCTCTACCACACATTCTGCTCCCCTCATCACAATGTTCAGCCTTGTTAAAGGCCCAAAGCAATGGAGCCAGATAACCATGGACTGAAACTTCTGAAATCGTAAGCAGAAATAAATCTTTCCTTTTATTTTTCTCAGGTATTTTGTCACAGTGATGGAACACTGACTAACACAGTTACACTAGCTGACAAAGGGTATCTGAGTGGAGCACAAAGGCACCCAAAATACATGTTAAGGGATCAATCTATTTGAATGAAATGGAAAGTTTCTAATATGCCTGGACTACCATAAATAATGCCAGATAATGGGTCAGGCCATGGTACTTATTTTGGGCTAAGCTATTCTATTAACTCACTAGAGGAACACTTTGTGTCTGTTTCTAAATCTGTAGAGTTAAAATGAAAACATACAATTCAATTTTACCTGTGATTTTTAGCCCCATTGCTCATGTTAATGGGATATTTTTACTGTATCATAATAATTACTAAGAATCTTACCTGGTATATTGGGTACAGAGAGGATGCACTGGCTTAGGCAATTTATAGCAATATTAGGACAATGATAAATTTAAGGATTGTGGAGCTCGTTGGTTATTGTTAAGTGAGACTGTTGTTCTCAAAGAAAAAAATAACAAGCTCAAGACAGCTAATTACCAACACTGTCATAACATGAAAGCTAAAGGGCCTTTGCAAAAGTATTTAAAGAGTTCATATCCTCTTGAGGGCAGAGTGTGCTAAAAATCAGGCCCAAGACCTGATCATAGTCAGAATTATAAATAAGTCTGAACTCACAGTTCCAACAATGTCTTCTGTTTAAGTCTGGGTCCACAAGAAATTAGTTACTAAATATATGTTATAGGAATAACTGGAAGAATGCATGTAAGAATTCTAAATGCCCAGCTTTCTCTGAACACTCTGGGGATGACAGAAATGCCCTCATGGCCCCCTTGCCAGAGGATGACAGCCCTCTACTTCCTGGAAACATGCAAAAGTTTCACCTGACACAGATGCCTTCAAAGATGATGTTTGCTCTTTAAATATATAACTCCATTTCTCCTCATGGCTTCCAGATCAATTATGAGGGTCAAGACCCAGCATAGTCCAATTAAGATTGTATCGTCTTTGCTTTAGGAAGAAAAAAGTTATTCTCCAAACTAGTTTAAGAAAGTAGCTAATAAATGCTGGCAGAAATGAAGACAATATTCCTGAAAATCAATCTAGAATGTGCTAGGATGGAACCTTCTAGGAGGAGGGATAAGAGAGAGTTTATTGACGAGAGTGGGTAGGTAATCCCTCAGGACAAGTTCCACATATTTCTTGCCTGAATGTTAAATTTCTGATTCAATGATTGGATGGCTCACAAAAATTTACAAATAGTAATAGCCAAAGTATTGAGGGGGAGATTGTAGCTACCTTCACAGTGATGGGATAGGGTCAAAGGTCTTAGAGAAGTGGGTATGCTAGTGTTGACTTATTACTTGCTAGTATGGACTTATTACTGAAGACCATAAATCCCACAGTGTTTCATAGGAGAGGCCATAAGGCTCATACCACAATAATATATGTACTAGTGAGGGTGCTATGGCATCATAGAGAAACTCACAATGATAACTATCCTCTGTAGGTTAGAGTTGGTGGTAGGGGAAACTGTGTGGAACTGGCCTCCCTGATGTCAATGGAGATAAATAGTTTCATGAAATATAAGGAAACAAGTGACATTGTTTAGACATCAGATGTGAGGTGGCAATAATTACTATAAATGACATAATATCCAAAATTCCAAATGAGAGCTCTGAACTGAAAAGACCAATGGCAATGGTATTCTTTAGACGGCAAAATGGATATTGCTTGGTATCTATAAAAATACCGAGTCATAAGTAGAAGGCTGATGGAAGTCGTTACAATGAAAAATCATAATTACTTATCCATCTTCCAGACCCATGTCAGTTCTCAGATCCAGATTCAATTGATTGAGGAGATCAAGACCCCTTGAGGGGTCTCCCACACCTGCCACATTGGTGAGGTTTAAGAGTCCAATATCCTGGATTTGCTTTCCTAGTATGACCAAGAAAGATGTATAGTAGTTGGTAGGCCTATTTGGATAGGAGCCATATTTTGAAGTACTATTCTCACCCATTTTGGAGATGATCTAGAAAACTATGTTCCATAAGAGAAACCAGAGAGACAGAAGTCTCTGAAGAAAATTCTGGCTATAGCCCTTCATTCCATTATCATTGTTTTGATGAGAGGAAGTCTAGAAGAATCAGATAATCAATATTCCCAGAAATGATCCACAACTGGTGATGAATGGGAGTGTCTAAATACCCACTTCTTAGCCCCTAGACAGATAATTCAAAGTGTGTTTTACATAGTACTTTAAGGGTCCTCCATGACTGAACCCCTAATTTCCCATAGTAATAACCCATAATTAAATCATTTTTTTTGGTTTTACTTTTTTTTTTGGGGGGGGCGGTGAGGTAGAATAGCTTTATTGAGGGAAGGGGAGTCACCCGTTCTGCCAGGTGAGAAAAGGGAAGAAGAAAGGCCAGGGTCTCTTGGTTTGGCACTTTTATACCAACTTGAACTTGGAGGTAGAAGACAATATATCATCACCTGGCTCTTCTCACCTGTGGGCTAGGGAAAGGAGCCCTTGAGCCAAGAAGGGGAGCAGTCCCAGACTATCCCTAACCTAGCCTGCCTCAAACTCTCCCTGAGGGATAATATTCCAAACATTCTTTTTGGGAAGTTGCTGAGAGGGGATGGTCAATCTTTGGTAGCTGCTTCATGCTGACAAGAAGCTGTAGACCCTACCTATCAGGAATAGTGCCCCTTTGATATCACTGTCCCTAGGGATTTGAACAGTGACATTTGTTGTCTGAATCTTTGTCCAGCCCAATCAAGATTGTTTGTGGGTGTCCTGTCTTCCTCCAGAAGTTGACGACCCTGTCGTGTCATGGTTTGTTCCCTAAAGGCCTTAATTCTGGAAGAGATAAATCCAGTTAGCAAGTCAAAGAGGCACGACCCAAGTGTGAACACTGGCAGGAGAACCATAAGGGGACCTGTTAGGTGCATTACCCTGGGGAACTGATCTTAAGTCTCAACTAATACTTTCCAAAAATCCAAGGATTGTTGCCAGATTTGGAAAGTTTCTTTAGCTGTTAGAAGATCTAGAGGTTTGTTTGTTTGTTTTTTTTGAAAAGCAACAAACATTAGAGAGTTTATTTGATTTTGGAGTGCGACTATGGCTTTTAAAAATAATTTTGGGGGGGTTACTGGCAAAGTTTTTAAATAAGCTTTTGGTAAAATAAGAGAGAAGAATTTGAGCTTATTTCTTTTGTGTTTATTTTAGTAGCTGTTTTTGGCCCGATTAAAAGAGATGTAAGTTGAATGGCCTTCTTGGTTTGAATTACCATTGTAATTGAGGCAAAAAAGGATTGATGGCTTAGGACAATGTCTTTACTGTGGGGTGTGCATACCACAGCATATGTGTTAGTCCACTTGGGAGTATACATTGATAGCAAATGGTTTTCACAGGGAAATGCTTTTGGTGGTTTGGGGCAGAAATTGGGTCTTACAGAAAGCATATAGGTGAATCTATTATTTTTATTCGTCCATTGGGTAAGGTTATAGCTAACATGACCTCAGTGGTTTTGATTAGAGGTAGGAGTGTGAGGCTTGGGATGGTTAACGGAAGGATACAATTTGATGAATCCTCTAGGGGCTGGCCACAGCCAGGTATCAGTTCTAAGAGGAGAATAAGACAGAATGCCCAAAAGAAGTATTCCAGGCTTCTGCAGTAAGCAGAACCGTGGCACTTGGGAGATGGGGCTGAGAGAGGTACAAGTATAGCCAAATAGTCCATATTAGAGCTTATACTTATCATTTAGGTTGAAGTATTTTGATTCCTTGGGAAGATGAGCTTTAAATCTTCTATTGGCTCACAGGAGAAAGTATCCCCAGGCTGTGTTTGGCCAGAGGTAGGTTCTTCTGTTGCACACTTTACCCTAAGAAGGTGAATCCAA
Source organism: Castor canadensis (assembly GCF_047511655.1). Taxonomy (NCBI): domain Eukaryota; kingdom Metazoa; phylum Chordata; class Mammalia; order Rodentia; family Castoridae; genus Castor; species Castor canadensis. The sequence continues at coordinate 91,111,976 of NC_133394.1, forward strand.
CTGTCTATTCCATGCACTTTCACAGCCGTGGGCATGGCCAAGATCACTGGCTAAGGGCCCTTCCATTTGGGCTGGAACTAGTCAGCTGGGGCTCCTTCTTCCCAGGATTTAATTAACACCTGTTCTCCTATGCCTGTTTTCCCCCCTTTTATTGGGGCAGGTAGGACCTTGTTTCCCAGCTTTTGGATTGCTTATTGAACTGTCCTTAGGTCCATTACATACTTTAAAAGACTGTTGGTCTCGGGAGTGGTCACTAAGTCATTGGAGAGAAATGGCTTTCCATATAGCATTTCAAAAGGGGGGAGATGAATCTTGACCCTTGGAACATTTCTAATTCTTAGTAAGTCTATAGGCAAAAGTTGGGTCCATTTTCCAGAGGTCTCTTGGCATAGTTTAGCCAAGGTTCATTTGATTCTTTGATTGGCCCTTTCTACCTTACCAGAAGACTGAGGTCTCCAAGCTGAATGTTAGTGATATTTATTTCCTAAGGTCTGGACAACTCCCTGGGTGACCTGTGAGATAAAAGTTGGACCATTATCACTTTGGAATGTTCAGGGCAGGCCAAACCTAGGAATAATTTCTTTTAGAAGGGCTTTTGCCACTTTGGAGGCTCTTTCCATTTGAATGGCAAAGGCTTCAATCCACCCCATGAAAGTATCTATAAAAACTAGCAACTGTTTATAAACTTGGCAAGGTGGCATGTGAGTGAAATTCACCTGTCAATCCTCTCCCAGGTAAGGACCTCACCTCTGGATTGTCTCAACCAGTGAGGGAAGTTTAGGACCAGGGTTATTATAGGAGCATAGGGAGCAGCCCCAGCAATTGGTTTTACTCTTCTGTCTTCCTTTCTGTTCACTGTGCATTCTAGGATCTCCTCCAAAATAAATTAGATCATGTATTTCTTGTCTAAGGATCTGATTTCAGGGGACCTTAATCTAAGACAAGGTTCACTGTGGCTGGAATTTAGGGAGGAAAAAATGGAATGAGAAAAAGTTGAGAAGCAGATAAGAACTAGATTGTGTGGTATTTGTAATACATAAATAGTTTAGATTTAGAACCAGTTGTGATGCATGCTTGTAATTCTAGCACTTGGGAAGTTGAGGCAGGAGGATTGAGAGTTTGAGGCCAGCATTGGCTACGTAATGAGTTCCAGCTTGGGACTCATTTTCTTGGGGAAAGAAAAGGAAAATGTTTGGATTTAATTATTTAATTTTAAGGACATTGAGAAAGCAATGGCTTATATTAGAGGGATGGCATGAATAAATTTAAGTTTCTAAAAAGAGACCATTGCTAGATGCATTGAAGAGAATTATTTGAGAAGAACAATAGCTTAAGAGGGGACAGTTAGGGAGTGATAAGGATGCTTAGTGGGAAAGGTGGCAGCAGAATGAATGGGCTGATTCCAGGAATTTGGAGTTAGATCATATAGGACTGGCTAAAGGATTAGTGATAGAGGCTGAAAAGAGATGATGGTACCATTTCCTGAAATGGGAAGAATGGCTATTATGGTTTGAATCTGAAATGTCCCTCACAGACTCAGGTTGAAGGCTTATCATCAGATAGTGCTGCTATTTTGGGAGGTGATAGAAATTTTAGGTGATGGTGCCTTGTCCCTAGTTGCTTCTTCCCTCTCTACTTCCTGCCCACCATGAGGTAAGCAACTTTGCTCTGCCAAGCCCTTCTGCTACTAAGATGTTCTACCTTACCATAGGTCCACAGGAATGAAGTAAGTTGACCATATATTGAAAACTCTTAAACCATGAGTAAAAAGAAAGTTTTCCTCTTCAAAATGTTTATCTTGAGAATTTGTTACAGAAATGAAAAACTGACTAAAACAGAAATTTGGTACTAGAGAAGTGGTGTCATTGCTGTGACTCTTCCTGATAATGTGGTTTAGAAACCTTTGGAACTGGTTTGTGGAAGGAATGCTGTAAGTAGAAATTAATGGTGATTCTGGTGGAACCTCAGAAGACCAGAAAGCTCATAGGAATGCAGACAATAAAAACTGATCATGAAGTTGCATATGGGCATGGGGACCCTTGGGAATTGGACTAGAGGTCAATTGTGTTAAATTCGAGCAAAGAAACTGTCAGAGTTTGTCCATGCTCTGAGTTTTTGTAAGAGGCTGAATTTAAAAGTGGTGGCCTAATTATTCTTGTGGAAGAAATCTCAAGGCAGCCCAGCATTCAGGCTGTTGTATGGATATTGCTGGATGCTTTTAGCCAATTTATAGTAAAAATTGGGATCAAACAAAGCAGAATAATTTGTAAACTTGCAGTTTAGCTAGAAAAGAAGCAGAGTGGGGGATAATGAAGGTATGGTTGCTTAAGTGATTGGCTCCACTAAAATGAAGCCACATACTTTGTACTAGAACAAAAGAAAAGATGCCTCAAAGGCATCTTGGTAATTGACCAGGCCCCACCCACTGCAGGCTCAAGGGTATGAAGTCATTTGAGAAGAGAGCTACAAGGAATTTTCCTTTACACAAGGCTAGCAAGCAATTTTTTCTCTGGGTTCAGCCTCCCAGGGATGTAGAGGTCACTTCAATCATGGTCCAAGAGGACCTGGCTACTGCATGAGCTTACAGAAGACCTTGACATTGTCCATGTGATGCAGAATGCAAGAGTTATAGGGTCATGGAGGCTTCCACTCATATTTCAAAGGAAAGCCTGGGAGACCAGCCAATATGTGACAGGGTCAGAGTCCCTATAGGCAGCCCTTGAGTGGGTGATGCATGAATTTGTGATGGTGAAGCCTAAGCTGCAATGTAGACCCAAGGAGGTTGGAGATGCCACAGATGTGGAACATCCTAAAGCTGTGCAGGCTGTGAGCATAGCCAGCCCAAGAGAGGTCATATGGCATGTAATTACCCAAGGCCTTGGGAACTCACATCATGTCACCCCATGCATGGCCCACATACCTGACCTAGAGCTAGAGGACTTAATTCTTGCCCTGGTAGGTTTCAGTCTTGGTTTAGCCTCATTCCTCTTTTTTATATCCTTGTCTCTCCCTTTTATAATGGGAATGTTTGCTCAGAACCACTGTATATTAGAAGTATGTAACTTTTTTTTTTTTTACAGGAACTCACAGCTAATAGTTTGCCTTGTATCTCAGTGGAGAGTTTGAACTTAGACTTTTGAATGATGCTGGAATATTTTGGGTACTCTTGCAGATGGAAGAAATGCATTTCGTGTTGTGAGATGGCCATGAACTATTGAGGGCCAGAGTCAGAATATTATGATTTGAATCCGAAATACCCCTCAGAGTCTCAGATGTTGAAGGCTTTGTCCCCAGATGATGATGCTATTTTGGGAGATGGTAAAAAATTGAGGAGTTGGGCCCAGCTGGAAGAAGTAGGTAATTGGAAGTATGTTTTAAAGGTACTGGCTCCTTGTCCCTTCCTCCCTCTCTTCTTCCTGGCTGCCATGAAGTGAGCAAATTTTCTCTGTCATATCCTCCTGCCACCATGATATTCTGCCTTATCACAGAACAGTGGACCAAGGTGACCATGCACTGGGACTCTGGAGCCATCAGCCGAAATAAATCTCTCCTCTAAACTGTTTCTTTTGGGTATTTGTCACAGAAATAAAAGAAAAAACAAACACAGGATAGAGCCATATTTTAAATTTCAGATGAAATGTTTCTTCCCCTTTCCCCTTGATCCTGGGATCCAGGTGCTTTTTGTCATGTTGGATATGTAGGGTATAGACAATAAACAATAGAGAGAATTCCCTTTACAACTTGGGAAGGTCAACAGGATGGAGACAAATACATTTTTTTCTTTTTAATTAATTCAATTTCATGACAACATTAAGTGCAACAGTATTTTGTGGGTTTTTTTCTTTTTCTTAAAAAGGGACTGATCATGGGTCAAGGTAACTGTGATGAGGGCAAAGTACCACAGAATATATTTTTAATTTTTTTTCTATCATTCTCATTCTAGGTACTATGATAGAACATTACTGTCTCTCCTGGTTCATCTTATATAATACAGTTTTCTAAGAACAAAAGCAACCAGTTGCAAGTTATAAGAATCTTGATTCAAACAAGTTACACAACACAGGCTGTTGGAAGTGTATCTCCTCCAAAGAGAAAAGTAATTCCAAACTGAGTCATGTTCTCTTCATACAGAAGAATGTCATCTTCCTGGAGAACACAGGCTATCTGAGGGACAGAACAAACGGCTTGTGCTATATTAACTCTGAAAGCAAAGGGACCCTAGAGGACAGACTTGAAGACATTGCTTTCTAGACAAAATACTTCAAGGAGTCTGCTTTCCAGCCAGTTCCTAGAACCTCCTACTCCACTGAACCCATAGTGTCCTAATTTTACCCAAGGAAGGGATAACTCCCTTTTAAACACTGGTGGGAAACAGTTTATTAAACAAGGGTCAAAAGTCTACAGACTTAGATCTAGGAGTTGTGAGTCATATAAAACACTAATTTCTAGAAATCTGTCTAAAGCTTTCATGTGTGCAATTTTCATTTCTGTAGATTAATACCAGATATGGGGGGCGGTGAGGAGAGATGGGCTCCAGAAGGGCAGTCCCTAGTGAGTGACAGCACTTCAACTCCTTCAACCCTAGTACCTTCCAGTAATCCTTCACTGTAGAATGGAGGGGATGAACCAAGCCAGAGTACAATGTAAATATATAGGAATGTCACAACAAAATGCCCTATACAACTATCATGTACTAATAAAAATGTTTAAAAATATTTCTCCACTGCATATGGGATACAATCGTTAACTTTGAAGTACTAAATAACTTGAAGAGGATCAAACAACTCCCAAAGTTAAACGTCTTTACTATGTAGACTATAGTTCTACTGAAAGCCAAAGACTGTGCTAAATGCAGCCTGAATTGTACACTCTTGCCCCAAAAGTGATTCATGTGTCACATAGCTCATAGTACTATCAGTCACCATTCCACATTCTATTCTTCCAGGGTGAGTAGTGAGCCCACATTTGCTAGAACTGGACCAATACAGAACCATACACCCTGTACTCACAACTGAAAGATGCAGCAGAAACTCAGAATGTCTACTTAGCTTTAGGACAGAAGATTAAGGACGGAAGTCTTAGTGGACACTGTTGATGCCATCTGGTGTACCTCTAGTGCACTTTTAAACTCATCTGTGTCTGCACTACATAGTCTCCCAACTCAAGCATATATGTGAACTTCTCTCTAGGGATAGTCTCTGGTGTCATAGGGGGTTGTTTCTACTGTGCATAGGGAGGCCTGGAAGTGCCAGGGATTTAATGCCCCCAAAGGTAACTCTCAAACAATGAGGGATGGGAATCAGTAGAGAAATACTCCAGCTTCTCTATCCATTGGTAAGACAATTCTGAGCCACTCTCAGCAGAGGGTCAGTGTCTCAATGGAAATTAAACTAATCGCCCACATGGCATCCTTCTCAATATACATTATTTTGTCTTTCTTCCTGTGGCACACAAGGAGATGCTCTGTCTGGATCCAAGGAATGTGACTATCAGATCTAGATATCTGCTCCTTCAGAGTCTGTCTTAGTTGAGAATTTCCTTACCTTATGGCACACCCTTTCTGGGTAATGCACATCTAGTGGCAATGTGACTTCAGGATACATAGATGTGGCCATTTGGGTCCCAGGCAGAATGATGCTGATGGGCAATACTATCTCCAGACTCTTTGACAGATTGACCAAGGCTTTGTCAGGACTCCATCATGGTTTGACTGCACAGTTCTCCTGCTTCTTCCTCCTTCCTTTCACATGTATTGATCCCTCAAACATCTCACACCACAACGCTCTTGCTTCTAGATAAAACTTTCTACAACACTGCCTTTTCCATCTCACTCCTAACTTCTTCACTGTGCCACCTGGGATCATAAATAAACCCCCAGCACTCAACTTCTATATGTTTGAGGGGACTCAAACTAGAACGAGGAGGAAAGAGACCAGATCTTCCTCATTCCCACTTTTTCCTTCCATGCAGAGGTGTGTACAGGAGCTACAACACTTGACTTTTCTCTCTTCCCTGAAAGGGTCGACTGAGTATGTGTAGTTGTGTAGCTCAGCTTGTTCCTCTCATGTTAGGAGAGAGGCTGCCCAAAGAAATCACATGTTCTTCCCCATTCCTGCATGCTGCCAGTTTTCCAGAGACAACTCGTGATTTAGCATGCTTTGTGGTAGCTAGTGTTACTGGATTGACTAAGTGTCTGTTCTGTGGCTGGGTTTTTTTTTTTTTTTGTGGTACTGGGGTGGTACTGGGGTTTGAACTCAGGGCTTCATACTTGTTGCTAGCCACACTGGAGCCACACCTCAAGCCCTTTTTGCTTTAGTTATTTTGGAGCTAGGGTCACTGTTTTTTGCTAGGCTGGCCTGGACCACAATCTTCCTATGTTATGTTTCCCACTGTAGTTAAGATGACAGGCATGTACAACTATGCAAAGCTTTTTCGTATTGAGATGAAGGTCTTATGAACTCCACCCCTACCCCTGCATCTGGGCTGTCCTGGAACTGTGATCCTTCCAATCTCAGCCTCCTGTGTAGCTTGGGATGACCACTATGTCTAGCTATTGGTAGAGATGGGTCTTGGAAACTATTCTCCTGAGCTGGACCTCAACCTGCCCCACAATCCTCCTGATCTTAGCTTCCCCAGTAGCTAGGATTACAGGTGCAAGCCACCAGCACCTGGCTTGTGGCTGAATCTTGAGATGCCCACTTGCCTACAGATATAAGCCCCATTCCTCAATGTCTGGTTTATCAGTAGGAAAGATGCTGTGATAGAACAAGAATCAGCAGGTGGTGGCTGTGTCTGCATTAAGAACTCTGTTAAGAAAGAAAACGATTTTTGAGATTCCACAACCCTCTCCCTCACCTTGAGAACAAGCTCCAGCTGTGTTGTGAGGTCACTGGGGTGTGTCCAGGCCAGGAGTGTGTGTTGAATAGGGAGGTGCCCTGCTCAGATGTCCCATCCAGACCTTAACCATAGGGACTAGCAACCCTTTGGCTTTACTGTGGTATTCACTGGTCATTGGGACAGGGCTCTTCCAGTCGATGATGGATGATGGAGCATAAAAGAAGTAATAAGGCCAGGCCAGTCCTTATGTTATAGGTCTCATCCAACAGAAACATTGATTCAGGGCCTCCCCTTTGGCCTGGTCCCAACTTTCTCAGATTGCATTGCCATCTGAGCATCATCTTATTCAAACCTGCCTTCCTTCTCTTCATCAGCATGGATGGTCTAAAGGCTCTCTCTCTCCCTGCCTACAACTGCTCCTTTCTCTTTTATAGGAAGAGTCATTTCCCTCATATTATGTGTGTCTAATTGACCTGATATCTGATCCTTGAAGGACCTGGGCCAACAGAGAGTAACTGTCCAAAGCAGAAAAACAGAGGATCATCATAGTGGTGCTTGCTCCTTGGAAGAATCCCGCTTTTGGGCCTCCCATGGCAAGGCGACTCCAGAATCTTGGACTTTCATATCATAATTACAGGACAACCTGTTCAATTGTACATGTGGATAAAATAGTGTTAATGAAAATTATAAATTTCCCATTTCCTGAGGACTCCAGAGCATCATGATCAGGCCTTGAAAAAGGCTGTTACCATGGGGAGCCATTTTTATAGTGTTGGTTAACTGGAATCTCAATATACTGTTCCCATTCCCCCACAGAAACCCCATAACTTCTTTCAGCCATTTCTAACTAGAGTGGCACTGACTGCCTTTTCTGAAAGCAGCACCAAACTTGTAGCATATTATTTTGGGGTCAAAGACTCCATCCCCCCATCAGAAGGGAAGGTGAGTGGCATAATTCAAAATCCAAGGACTAACTTTACTTTAGAAAGAAAGATGGGTTTGAGCTCTGGCCATCTCATTCACAACTGTGGGATGATGAAGAAATCATTTACTCAGAGTCCTAATCTATTTTGGAAAGTGAAAAGACCTCCCCAAAGCTTTTCATGTAAGTTGGAGAAGAATGTGAGTGTACTTTATAAAGTGGCATGCAGGTTGTACAATGGTGGTTATTAGGACAGATCTGATCTGCAAAAGTGCTGGCTTTGGTCCACACAGGATTTTTCTTAGTTTTGAATTTTTTATAGAAAATCTGGTTTTATGGCTTCTTTCTAAAAATGCTCCATGGCAAAATCCAATGGCAGAACTACCCCCTTACAGAGGGCATTTTCTATAGTTTTCTACTGTCTCTGTAACTCCCCACTGTCCCAGTAAGATGTCCCTCATTTATATTACCTGCTAGGCCCCTGCAGATATCTGAGTGTGAGATGTCAGGAGTAGAACATGATGACAGTGTGCATCATTTGTAAGGTGACAGCCAGATTCTAATGAAGGTTCGTGAGAGAAGACAGTCTTTCACCATTCAAGATGTGGGCCAGGAGATGCATAACTTCCCATAGCTAAAAGAACTTCTGTCAGGTTATTGTGCTCAGAGTTGGAAAGGTTTTAGGAGCTCTGTGCCAGGAATCAGGAATGAAGGTATATACTACTTATTAAATAGGCACAACTTGAGGATATTGCAATGTTAGGACCAGACTATCACAATAAAGTGACTATAACAAAAGTGAGTCACAAGAATTTTTTTGTTTTTCAATGCATATACAAGTTATGTTTATACTGTACAGTAGTCTATTAAGTGTTTAATAGCATTGTGTCTACAAATGTATATACCTTAATTTGAAACACTTCATTGTGTCTGGCACAGAGGCAGATGCCTGTAATCTCAGCACTCATGTGGATGAGGCAGAAGGATCACAGGTTTGAAGCCAACCTGGGCTATATAGTGTGATCTTGTCTCAAAACACAAAAAGGAAAAGAAAAACTTTATTGCTAAAAATACTAACCTGAGCTATTGGAAAAATGACACCCGTAGACTTGCTCAATGCAGGCTTGCTAGAAACCTTCAATTTGTATAAAAGAGAAGCACAGTAAAATGAGTTGTACCTGTATAACACAACATCAAAATTCTCTGTCATATATGTCCTTGGAATAACGCAAACATTCACAGGCAGGCAGGATCCATTAGACAGCACTCAAACGGTATCTTACTGTGATCACTTCACATTAGGGCTCCAAAGCAGAATGACCTAAGTACAAGGTGTGGGGGATTGTGTTTCAGGGTTCAAGCAATGTAGATTTATTAGACATGTTTAGATTTGGAATGGCTCATCAGCCAGAAACTATCCCCAAATGGATGCAAGTAATATTGCAGTATCTTTCATGCCTCCCAGGTCTGAGTCTTAATTTGAGGTCCCCCAAAAGGAGACCCAAAGAATGCAAATGATTTATCTGCGGGGGAGGAAGAACTCTGGTGGGAAAATGGGAAAGAGACAGGGATACAAAGTAGCCAATGAAGCACATACTATGCAGCCAGGAACCAGGATGAGTGGGCAACTGGTGCATAATTCTAGGGAATAATTCTGTACTGTGATGGTAACCATAGTTTATAGTTTGCCGGGGCCCTTTCTGTGTTATCAGGCAAGAATGCTCCTATTTTGGAAACCAGGACCTATAACATTGCAGAGTTAAGATTTCTGGGGACAAAACACAGAAGCACAATGTTCACCTATGGGATACTGGGGCAATGGGGATGATGATGACTGAAGCCACCCCTGCTTCCAGTCCTTGATTCCTATGGTCCAAGCGTGCTCCCTGCTGGAGCCCCAGTACTACTGAGATCTCTTCCAGCAGTACGGACAATACATTCTGGGGAAAGGTATACCACCTGAGCTAGAGCTTCAGCTCTGTCTTTGACAGGCCTTTCAAATGCTCTAAGATGGTACTGGTGTGGTTTGGGATATAACCAAGATATTTCAAGGTCAGGAGCCCACACCTGAACCTCCTTCACTGCTTCAAGAGGCCTTGTTCAGGTGTTGCATTCCTTAAGAGTCTGGATCATGATGACGAATGAAGTACTAAGGGTAACAAAAGAAAAAAATCACATTCCTATGAGAATGATTCACTAGTCTTTCTGGGATAGAAGAATCCTATGTAGTTAATTTGCCTCCAAGTTAACTAAAAAAGCAGCACAATATCAGGGACTCAGGATTGATCTATTGCTTAGGGTTTGAACATTCAGAAGCAGCAGATTGACCTTTAAATTCACATTGTTGGGCCTGTGTACAGTGCCAATCTCTGCCGTTAGGAATCTCTACAAACACATCATGACATTTCTGGGGTTTCAGATGTCAAAGGCTGGCAAACATTAACTGGCAGAGTTATTTTGGCTCAATCTGGAGGTGGAGCAAGGGATTATGACATCATTGGAGTAACTACTCTGTCTTCCCATCCATTCTTCTTATAGGTCTTAATATCCTCATTGGTTTTTCATGTGTTTTTTTCTTCTATAAATATTGTGTTCTATGAATGTAAAATAGGAGGAATGTTTGGGGTAGTAACTAGTAAGAGGGGGGAGACTGAAATGAGAATTAAGGAGGAATATATATGATTACTTTGTATGCATGATGAAAATATAATAATTAAACCTATTTAAATTGTTTAAGAAGGAGGAAGGGGAAAAGAAAATAATAGGGAGAGTAAATTTGATCAAAGTACATTATATGAATGTATGGAAATACTACAATGAAACTCCTTTGTACAATTAATACACACTTTTTAAAAAAGGAAGAAGAAAAAAGTACCATTTTCTTCAAATGGGTTCTTCATGGCTAAAAACTAGTGTTCTATTATACATTTCTGTGACTCTCTGAAAGTCATTTCCCCTTGGCTACAAATTATAATAATCATGACATACCCCAGAGTTTGTGGTTGAGGGTTGCCATCTGACCTTTCTTGCTTCAGGAACCTTACCATCCACATATAGTAATGAGCTAAGATCTGTAACTACACCTCCTACAGTCTGTAATGGGCCTGCCTAGGATAGTGACTACTGAACTGCTTATTGATGTTGGTATCTCTCTTGCCAGTGCATTCTTAATGACCTTGATGAATGGGTATATTTTGCTTTCTCAGACCACTCCTAGGACCAATTTTGTCAGTTAAGGTACTCCAAGAAACAGATGCTGAGATGTAATTAGACATAGATGCTTGTTAAGGAAGAAGATCTATGAAAAATAAAGGCAGAGGAAGTAGGATGAGGCTTGGGAAGATTTTGGACCACCTTATAAACCTGACAGTATCTTGGCCAACCCCAGGGGGCTCTGGAACAAATGACTACCCTGTAGAAGAGTCCCTGGTTGGTAAGAAATGGCCAGGAAGACCCTAGTATCACAGCTGTACTAACTCATTGGGTGGGAGCTGCTTGACGATTGTGTTGGATCTCAAAGGCACTGTAGAGAGAGGCTGCAAGCTAATTTTTTTCACAGCTGTATGATAAGTTCTTTCTTGAAAAGAGATCTGAGCAGGGCATCTCTGTGACTACCACAGAGTGCTGGGTTCTTTTTTTTTAATTTTTATTTTATTCATATGTGCATACAATGTTTGGGTCATTTCTCCTCTCTTACCCCCCCTCCCTTCTCCACCCCCCTATCCCCCGCTCCCTCCCTTATCCCCCCTTACCCCTCGCTACCTGGCAGAAACTATTCTGCCCTTATCTCTAAGAGTGCTGGCTTCTTAAGGCAATCTCCTATAGCTTCTGCATCAGAGTTTCCATCTGCTGAGCTCTGGATAAGCCTCTATCTCCCTCCAATTAAGGTAAAAGCTACCCTTTTAAAGAATGAGGAAAGAACACTTGTAGAGGGCTACAAAGACAGCACGGTCACCAGGATTCATTGGTTCTTATAAGATTGAAAAGAAATATTAAGAAAAAAACCTATCACCACCAATTGAGGAATCATGACAAGGCTCATTCAGGTGTGCAACACATGTTAGAGGACAATTTTCCTATTCCTTCACTAATGGAAGAAACATAACACTGAATAGAAGGTCTTGAGGTCAACAATTATCTCCATCTCTGTTCCTCTCTTTCCACATGAATTGAATGATGCTCTGCTATGGTATACTTTTCCCTCACTCACATTTTTGTGTTGTAGGTTTCTTTTTTCTGTGTGACCTAGATATCTTGAACCTAGAGCCTGTGTCTTAGTTTGGGTCTCCATCTTATCCTATTTAAGGTTCCATAAAAATATTATAAACAGAGTGACTTATAGACAACAGAATTTGTCACAGTTCTGGAGGTTTAGATCTCTAAGACCAAGGTCCTGGCAAATTGGGGTCTGTGAGTTACCACTTCCTAGTTCATAGATGACTATCTTCCTGTTGTGTCTTCACACCGTGGAAGGAATGACCGAGCTGCCTCTGGTCTCTTTCATAAGGGCACCAATACCATTCATGGGGACTCTACTGTTATGACCTAATCACCCTCTGTAAGGACTCCTCCTCCTAATACCATCACTGTAGGTTTTAGAATTCCATATTAATTTGGGGAAAAGGGGATGTAAACATTCAGACCACAGCAGTTCCCTAAGAGTAGAACATATGATGAAGATTTGGGATTGACTCTTAAATAGACAGCCGATACCCAGGAAACAGGAGAAAAGAAGAGTGAGAAAGGGAAGGAGGAAGAGCCTACATGAGATACAATCTTGAAATCCGCATTCCATCTCTTCCCCTTTGAGGAAGTATCCACATGCTTCTCAGACTTGCCAGGAACAGAAACTCCTCAGCTCTTTCAGGATGCACATAAGAAAAGAGCCTGGTTTCCCCTAATTTGACCTCCCAGCCCAAGTCCTCTCATTTAGGATCTCATGAATATTGGCTGCATCTCATACATACAATTAAAGGCCAAAAATTAGCATAAGCCCATGCACAGGATGCCCTCTCTAATGTGTTAAGTAAGTAAGGCTGTGTTAAGTAAACCAGCTAGCTACCTTAATCCTTCCCTAAGGACTGCCCAGGTTTTACAGCCTTACAATTCATAAGTTGGTCTTTAACAAAGAGATCAATGCTTCACACCATCTGGCGGGGCCCACTGCTTCTCTGGCAGTGATTTTTTTTCCTTACTATTTCTTTCCTTTTCTTTCAATAAAGTTTTGCTACTATTTTGCAAAAAAGAAAAAAAAAAAAAGAGCCTGGGCTGGAAAAGCCAAGCCCACCAAAAGAGGGCCAGTATGAGCCTGGGGAGCACACTGTCAGCATGAATTAAGCCACAAATGTCCACTAGAAGTGTGGTTGGTCACAGATGGCTGAGGGAATACAACATAGCCATGGGCATCTGGAGAGTTCTCTGACCCATTTGGCCCAAACTGTCCAAAATAAGTTACTCTTCATTAAAGCCATTCTGTTCAATTGAAACATAATGGCCCTAGGTTAGTAAACTTTCTGTTACTATAAAGTATATAAAGTACCTGAGATGAACAACTTATAAAGAGAAAAGGTTTATTTTGGCTCATTGTTTTAATGGTTGCAAGTCCATAATCAGCTGAACCAATGTTTTTAGGACTCTTTGGGGGTTCTGGAGAGCAATCCTGGGGAGCCCATGGAGGAGCAAAATCATTTGCCTCATGGCAAGGAAGCAAAAGAGAGCAGGCTGGAGTCTCACAATTCCCTTCAACAGAGCACCCTTGATGGCCTAAGGATTTCCCACTGGGTTGTACCTCTTAATGTTCCATCATTTTCCAATAGTGCCACTCTAGGGATAAAGCCTTCAACACTAGGCCTTTAGGGGACATTCGATATCCAAATTATAGTAGGCACACACAAGATACATTGATGTAGATGTGAGCTGCTCTAACAGCTTAAGGAATTTAGAAGTAGTTCCATAAGTTGGCAAGTTAAGAAATACCTGAGACTATGGTATTATGAAACTAAAACACTAGGTAAAGATCCTTGAACACATGTCTTGTTAAAATATGGCCCCACCATAGGGCTTTCCATGGTTACCACTAGGACATCCCCCCAAGCACCTTTAGTCACTAATTCCATGACAACTGAGAAGTTCTTTCTGGCCTTAGATCCTCTAATTATTTCATCCATGGTTTGGCTCTGTGACTAGTTCTGGTTCCTCTCCAAGTATTTTCCCATTTTTTGGTTATATACCTTGTCCTGAAGCATAGATATCTAAGGCCAACACTGGTCTTGAATGTTGACATTGGGAGAAGACAGCGCCCACCATGGGCACTGCATATTTTGTATAGACTTCAATAAGAAATGGTGTTCTGCAGTTAGGTGTCTGGAAGGACTTGATGCAGGACCACCAAGCTAATAGGATGAGATGGAATCCCTGTGTCTTCAGACCCATTTCCCCTGAGCAAGGGTCTAATGGATGTGGCAGATCAGTGGGTTCACTTTGGTTCCTTGATCACTACCAGATGCCTTCTCACAAAGGAGTGCTCAGAGGGGATTTACTAGTGTTAAAAAGCTCCTATATCTGTGCCCTGGTGGCTCTGTCTGTTACTGTAGCTACTTGGGAAGCTGATATCAAGAGGACAATGCTTCGGGGCCAACCCAGGCAAAAGTTCACAAGAGTATCTCAATGGAAAAAAAGCTGGATGTGGTGGCATGTGTCTGCCATCCTAGCTACAACAGGAAGTGTAAAATAGGAGGATCATGGTCCAGACCAGCCTGAGCAAAAAATGAGACCCAGTCTCAAAAATAACCAGAGAGAAAAAGGGCTGGAAGCATGGCTCAGGTGGTATAGCACTTATCTAGTAAGCACAAAGTCCCAAGTTCAAACTACAGTAACACAAAAGGAAAAAATATTAATGTGTGAGCCCATGGTATAATTTCCATTTATATAGACTAGATTATATCATGGTATCTGAACAAAGTTCACTCAGGAGTCCTAGAATCCAGAGCTGATCTAACTCAGGGCTGAGTTACCATAAGCAAATCATTTACTCATGTGCTCCAGAAGAGTTCACAAATGATGTAACATGTACCACTATATAATTATTATCAAAAGTCACCACGGTAATCAATACTGACTCGCGTTATTTTCTTCTGGTAGCATATAGTATCTCTTTTGTCAGAAGAGCCTCCCCTCCAATTTCTATTTAGTAGACTCCAAAGCAGCTCATTTAAGCCAGGGACCATTATGATTTTGTCATGATAGCAGCCTCCAAAGAATAAAGAGCCACACAGGTGCACCACTGAGCCACTTGTCACTACCACCAACAACCTCCCAAGGCAGCTGTAAGAAGTTAGGTACATTGGCCTAACCTCGAAGAAAGCAAGGATTGCTCACATGCTGCTCAATGTGGTAGCTAGGTATATTGTTGGGGGTATAATCTTTGTTTAGTGAGAGAGGAGAGGTAAATAGAACCATAAGCACCAGCTTCAAAATGAGGTCTCATTTTCCCCACTGACAGATTTTTCTCTAGACATCCTGGATTGGTTCTCTTCTGAGACCTGTACCTGTTGGTCCAATTCTCCTTTGGCATGGCTCTGCTTTAGGCTTTCTGCATCTCTTCTTCCTCTTGGGGTCCTTTCTGCTAATCATCTCTGATTCATTTAGCTGAGCTTGGAAAATATCCTCCCAAACATTTTCTTTCTGTAGAACTCAGATGTTTCTCTGTTTGAGTCAAGTCACTGGTTATGTCTTCCCTGAAAGCTTTCTCTTCAAGCCAATGTACTTCAAAACTCAGAGTTCTACTGTGTGATTAAACACTGCCATCTCCTGGCCAAAGCACTGAACTTAGTTCCATGGAGTCTATCCCTGCAGTTTGCCCCTGGGTGTAATTATGTGGGGGAGATCCATCCACACTGCCAGCCAGGATTAGAGGTGCTCACGATCTCTTACATCTCACAAGGCATAGAAGAATTTAGAGAATTAGCTGATAGTATTGCTCTGTAGACCCATCTGAAGACCATACTTCCCTCCAAGTCCACAACACCTCCCTCATGGAGGAACATCAGCTATGGAATCCTGGATCTCATTATTTTGCCTACAACCTTGATGGTATAACAAGTCATCTAAAAGGAATTTAGAAAGTATTGTCTTAATGTGGATACTTTTATTCACAGGATTTCTAGGCAGTAGTCTCTCCTAGCAACAATGATTAAGTTGGGTTTCTGTACAATAGCTTTTGGAGCTGATTATGTTCATTCCCCAGTACTGAAGCAATGCAAAACAGAGTCTGGAGTTGTGTTTCTGATGAATGACTCCATATAAACATAGTGTCCTGTTGAGTTGCTAATCCATTTAGTAGTTGAACTCCAGTAGATGTATAGATTATTTTCACAAATGAAATATTTAACATTTCTACCTAAGCTAAGAAGTAGAGACCAAGCATGCCAACTACCCATTCGACTCCTAAACTAGCTAACTCTGTGGATACAATCTTCTCCCATTCCTCATTCCCAGACCCTAATGGTACATAAGCTCCTTCTGAGAGGAGCTAGCTTTGCCTGTATCTATGGAATCACCAACTCTGCCTTAGGAATTCCCTCAGGATCACTGGAGGGAAAGATCCATAATCATCTGGCCAGAAGTACTTTTATACCATAGGACAGAGACAGTCCCTGAAACCAAGATGGGACCTTCAGAAGTTTAATAAAAGTGTCAGAGACAGGTTTCTAGAGTTGGGTAAGAACCACCTTTTGAGGACTGAAAATTGACCCCCCTCCACCATTCATGTATTGAAGCTCTAGTTCCCAATGTGGTAGTGCTTGGAAAAAGGGCTGTTAGGGAGGTGATTAACATTAAATGAGGTGATAGGTGTGGGTCCCTAATCTTATAGGGCTGATGTTCCTAGTATGAAGAGAAAGAAGCTTGGAGTGTGGCTCATGTCTGTGATTCTAGCTAGCTACTCAAGAGGCAGATTGGGAAGGTCACAGTTCAAGGGTGCTCTGGGCAAAAACTTCACAAGACCACCATCTGAACCAATAAAAAGCTGGGCATGGTGACAAGTGCCTATCATCCTAGCTCTATGGGAAGCATAAATAAGGATTACCACCTAGGCCAACCCTGGCATAAAAGCGAGACTTTATTGGAAAAATAACTAAAACAAAAAGGGCTGAGGATGTAGTTCAAGTAGTTAGATGCTGCCTGGCAATTACAAGGCCCAGTATCAAGAAGAGGGGAGGGGTAAAAAAGAAATCTTGAGGAAAGGCCATGTAGCATAAATCCAGAAGGTGGCCATCTACAAACAAGGCCCCATCCAAAACCAACACTGCTGGCACCTTGGCCATGGACTTTCAGCCTCCAGAACTGTGAGAAAACAAATTGTTGTTTAAACTATCCAAATGATTGTATTTCGTGATGTCAGCCTGAGCAGACATAGTGCACACATAAATACACACACACACACACACACAAGTTTATAGTCTTAAAAAAAACTAAGTGTAGGCTGGGCACAGTGGTTCATCCTGTAATCCTAGCTACTCAGTAGGAGATAAGGAAGATCAAGTTCTAAAGCCAGCCTGGGCAAAAAGTGAGCACCCCCATATCAAAAAATAAGCCAGGTGTGCTGGTTCATACCTGTAATCCCAACTGGGAGGCACAGATAGGGTCAGTCCAAGGCTGACCCTGGGCAAAACACAAGACCCTACCCCAAAAAGCAAAGAAAGGGTTAGAGATATGGCTGAAGTTGTAAAGCACTTTACACAAACAGTCCAAACTCCATACTGAAAAAGAAAAAAGACACTATAAGTATATAGGAACTTGGCTTCAGCTGATTATTCAGTTAACTAGAGTTATTAAGAGCTTTTCCTATGTGGATGAAACCTATCCCAAACAAGAGAGAAGAGAATTCATTTATTGGTTAAGCTCCTTAATTATCATAATGTTGGGAATTAACTTTACCTTATTCTTTTTGAAAGTTTTAGATCAATTTTGAACAAAATCTGCTCTGCACTCTTACTAGAGATTAATTTCAAATAATCTGAGGCCTCTTTCCAAAAGACTAATCAAAAGAAGTGATGTTTATGAAGAATTGATTGGAGGTCATATAGCACATCCCATTCTTGTTATCCCACATTCCATCCTCATGACCCTCATGAACTTGTACAATATTTTCTTAGACTCCCACACAGTCAAGTTTGCTGGGTTGTTTTGTGGTTACGCCTTCAACTTTCATCAAGGGATGCTGCAAAGAAAACAAGCTAATGAAATCCATTATTCTAAAGATATGGAAGATGTTGTCCACTTCCTCCCTGAGCTCTTGTTCTAGAAAGTCTCTCATGAACATTTTCTGACAGTTTCCTGCTAGAAAAGGCTTTACGTCCCCGGAGTAACAGCCATAATTTTCCCTCAGCTGATAAGAGCAGAGTAATGGTCATCTCTGGTACTTTGCCTATCAGGAACTTAGAGCCTTATTTAAAGGTCAAAGATGAAAGCTCTAATAGGAGTACGTGGTACGTCCATCTAGCACTATGGAGCTGGTTCAGGGGTGGGAACTCCTAGATCCATAAGACTCTGGGCTGGCCAGAATGAGAGCTCAGAGATTCTAAACTAAATGTCTACAAGAGACATTTTTTGATGAAGTCTTTCCCTCCCAACCTGTGAAGTTATTGAACTTGAAGTTTACATGTAGTAATCCCAATTTACAGCTATTAAGTTACTTCTTGCAGGCTTTTTCCTTTTTTTTGGTCAAATGGAGTAAGTAATGGTACACTGACTTCTAGCTAATTACAAAAGTGCTACCACACATGTACTTTGGAATGACCATTTCAGATTTTTCTACTCCAGCCTTCTCCCCTGACCATCACAAGCTGCTTCTGGCTTCTATTGATCCCAATGTGCACACCACTTGTTACTGTTGGATGCAGCTCTCTTTTTTCCTGGTGACGCCTATTGATATCCCCTTCTCAGAATCTGGAAGGCAAGACTGATGACTACATGAACTAATTGACAGTCTTGCCACCATGTAGCAGGGTCTAAACTCAGACCTGCTCCCTTGAGTTTAAGAGTTCCATCTATGGGATGCTGCTTTGGATCTCAGTTGCTCAAGAAGGGGTGTGCTATGGTTTGAAAAAAAAATGCATCCCTCCAGAACTTATATGTTGGAACATAATACCTAATGTGGTAGTAGGGCATTTTGGAAAGTGCGTAAGTTGTGATTTTCTACTACCATAGAAAAAAATTAATGCTCTTATAATTGAGGTCAAAGGGAGTGCTCTTCATCCCTTTCTGCGCTTCCAGTCCTCTGCCATCTAAGAACACAGTGTCGGTCCCCTTTGGCGGACACAGCAACAAGACACCATCTTGGAAGAAGAGAATGAGCCCTTACTAGATACCAAAATCTATAAGTGCCTTGATCTTGGGTTCCCAGTCTCCAGAACTATTATAAATAAATTTCTATTATTTATACTCATTTGTGGTATTTTCTTGTAGTTGCACAAATGGATGAACTCAAAGTGGTTTTTTATTACAAATTTACTAGGATATATTCATTATGGGGGGGTTTCATAGTGACAATTGCAATTAGACTTATATTGTATGTTATTTACATTGCCACCATCTCTTCCTCTCAGCCCTGTCCTTACCCCACTTAAAGCAATTGCAAAAGGTGTTTTAGTTCTGTTTCATGTACTTATATGAAGTCCATCTGCCATATACCACCACCTTAATCTCATTCCTTCACTCTCCCCCTCCCATTAGTACCCCCCCACACACTGTGCCTATTTTTCAGTCTTGATTTTCATTATTAATATTTAAGTTCATGTTCAAAGGGGTGTCTCAATGTATGCCCATTGTGGGTGTGTTTTACTTTGCTCTGTTCAATCCCTTTGACTACTCTCCCTTACCCCTTTACCTCCCACCCCCATTTTCAACAGTTTTCAATACATATCCTTATATTCTCTACCTTTACATCTTATGGTATGCAATATTACTATACTCTATCCTTCTCTTTTCCTTTCCCTCTTTCCCCGAGTTCCATAGAGTAGTTCCACTGTTATAAACAAGTTCTACATCTGAGTTTGTATGTGATCATGCTTGTTTTTGTACATGTTTATCTTTAGATCTACCTTCCACATATGAGGGAAAACACGTGTCTTGTGTGTTTCTGATCCTGGCTAACTTCACTGAGCATGATGTCCTCTAATTGCATCCATTTACCTTCAAACCCCATGTCATTACTCCTATAGCTAATATTCCATTGTGTATTATGTACCACAATTTCATGATCCATTCATCAGTTGTAGGGGATCTGGATTGTTCTAGAACTTGGCTATTGTGAATTGTGCTGCAATGAACATTGGCATACAGATGCCTCTACTGTATCTTGTCTTACATTCCTTTGGGTAGATGCCCAGGAGTGGTATCACTGGATCATATGGCAGTTCTATTTCTAGTTTTTTGAGGATTCTCTACATTGCTTTCCACAGTGGTTGTACTAGCTTGCATTCCCACCAGCAGTGTATAAGTGTTCCTGTTTTGCCCATTCCTTGCTAGCATTTGTTGCCATTATTACCCTTGATTCTGGCCATTCTAACTGGGGTGAGATATTTTGGTTTGCATCTCTTTTGTAATGAGGGAAGTTGAACACTTCATGTATTTACTGGCCATTTGTACCTCTTCCTTTGAGAATTCCCTGTTTAATTCAAGTGCCCATTTCTTCATTGGGGTGTTGATTCTTTGGGGGCTGAGTTTTTTGAGTTTCCTATAGATTCTGGATATTACTCTCAGGGTGATTCTTTATTATAGTTACTCATTCATACTAATTATGCATATTTGTGGATTTCACTAGGACAGTTCCATAATATGTATGATGGATATATATAATTTTCTTTCTCCATCTGTTGATGGTCATCTAGCCTGATTCCATCACTTGGCTACTATGAATACTGCCACAAAAAGCATGGGTGTGCAACTCTCTCTTACATATGCTGACTTTGTTTCCTTCAGTAGTCTATTTTTAGTTTTTTGAGGCATCCTTATACTGTTTTCCATAGTGGCTGAATAATTTACATTCTCACCAATAACGTATAAGGATTCCTTATTAGCATTTTTAATAACCATTCTGACTGGGGTGAGATGGAGTTTCAATGTAGTTTTTTTAATGTAGTTTTGATTTGCATTTCCCTGATGGCTAAAAATGCTGAACATTTTATTGGCCATTTGTACTGCTTTTGAGAAGGTTTTTTCAGATCATTTACCTATTTATTGATTACTTATTGTTAAATGTTTAGAATTCTTTGTATATTCTAAATAGTAATCCTCTGTCAGATGAATGGCTGGCAAAGATTATCTTCCCTTCACTAGTCTGTCCCTATACTCTGTTGATTGTCTCCTTTGCTGTGCAGCAGCTTTATAAGTCAACGTAATCCATTTGTCAGTTCTTGAATTAATTCCCTGAGCTATTGGAGTCCCGTTCAGGAAATCATTACCTGTGTCAGTATCTTGAAGTGTTCCCCCTAGTAGTTTCAAAGTTTTAGATCTTACATTAAGATCTTTGATCTGTTCTTGGCAACTTTGTTGAGAATCAGGTAGCTGTACATGCATGAATGTACTTCTTGGTCCTTTGCTTTAGTCCATTAATCTAGATGCCTATTTTTATATGCCTGTTTTTATATCACTGTCATGCTTTATTCTTTTTTTCTTATTATGGTTCTGTAATATATTTTGAAGTAGGTACTGTGATGACATTGCTCTTTTTTGCTTAGGATTGCTTAAGCTATTCAAGGTCTTTTGTACTTCTATATGAATTTTTCGAATTCTATAGTTCTGTGAAGAATGTCATGGGTATTTTGATGGAGATTACATTGGATCTACAGATCGCTTTTGGTAATTGGCCATTTTTACAATATTAATTCTGTAATCCATTAACATGAGGTCATTCCATTTTCTCATGTCTTCAGTTTCTTCAGTATTATAATTTTCATTACAGAAGTCTTTTAGCTCCTTGCATAGGTTAATTCTTAGGTTTTTTTTTGTTATTGTTGAGCAGTTGTGAATGGGATTGTTTTCTTGATTTCATTTTCATCAAGCTTATTTTAGGTGTATAGGAAAGCTATTGATTTTTATAGGTTATTTATCCTGCTACTTTGCTGAACGTATCGATCAGTTCCAAGAGTTTTTTAGTGGAGTCGTTATGGATTTAGAAGTATAGAATCATATCTGAAAATGGAGTTAATTTGACTTCTTCCTTTCCTATTTGTATCCCTTTGATTTCTTTCTCTTATCTGTTGGCACTGGCTAAAATTTCAAGTGCTATATTGATAAGAGTGGTGAGACTAGGAACCTTTATCCTGTTCTTGATTTTAGATGAAATGATTTCAGTTTCTCCCCATTCAGTATTAGCTGTGTTTTTATTATATATAGGCTTTATTGAGGTGTGATTCCTGTACAACTAGTTTATTCAGGATTTTATCATGAACAATATTGATCTTTGTCAAAGTATTTTTCTGCATCTACTCAGATGATCATGTGACTTTTACCCTTGATTCTGTTTATGTGCAGTATTACATTTATTATGTATGCTGAACCATCTTTGCATCTGTGGAATTAAACCAACTTTATAATGATGTGTGGTCATTTCAGTATGTTGTTGAATTTGATTTGCAAGTGTTTTGAGGATTTTTTATATTGATGTTCATCAAGAATACTAGCCTACAGTTTTGTTTATTGTATTTTTATCTGGTTTTGGTATCAAGATAATATTGGTTCTGTAGGATAAGTTTGGAAATTTTTTTTCCTGCCTATTTAATGGAACAGCTTGAGGAGCATGTTGTTAGTTCCTTCTTTAAAAGTCTGGTAGAATTCAGTTGTGAACCTAGTCCTGTAAGGAAGATTTATTACAGCTTCAGCCTCATTGCTTGTTATTGAGATGTTTAATTTTTATATCCTCTTGGTTCAATTTTTATAGATCGGATATATCTAAAAATTTTCTATTTCTAAATTTTCTAATTTATTGGGATAATTTTTCAACATATTCCTTAATGATCCTATGGATTTCAGTGGTATCTGTTGTGGTACCTCCTTTTTCAGCTCTAATTTTATTCATTTGGATCTTCTCTTTCTTTTGATTAGTTTGGCTGGCTTGTCAATCTGATTTTTTCAGAAAACCAACTTTTTATTTCATTGATCCTTTGTATTCTTTTAGTCTCTATTTCATTTATTTCTGCTTTTATTTTTATTATTTCTTGGGTTTGATTTGTTCTTTTTTTAAAGACTTTGAGATACATCATTATCTCAAATAACCATTTGAGATCTCTTTTTTAAATGTAGGAACTCATAGCTGTCAATTTCTCTCTTGAAACTACTTTCACTTTTTCCCCAGATTCTGGTAAGTTTTGCTTTATTTTCATTTGATTCTAGAAATTTTTACATTTCCCTCCTGATTTATTCTATGATCCACTTTTCATTCAAAAATGCATTTTTCAGTCTCCAATTTGTTTGACTCATTTCTTTAGTTTTTACTACCAGTATTCTCACACCTGGTCCTCCACAGTAAACCACACATGACTGGTCTCACTCATCACAGAGCGCTGTATCACCAGCCATTGTGCCCTAAACAGCCCTAGCTCCCTGCTGCCTGAACTCAGTAGGTTTAAGACAGAGCAAACCCTCCCCTTCTCTATGATTGTTTCTCGTATCTCCCACTGTGTCAGGGTGTCCTCAGGGTCACTCAGTTGTGGCTGTTCCATGTTTTCTGATCGCCAGGGTAAAGTCTTTTTGGGGGGAGGAGGGGCAATACTGGGGCTTGAACTCAGGGCCTCATACTTTCGAGGCAGGCACTCTACACCTGAGCCACTCCAGCAGCTGTAGTGTTTAGTCTTTAAAACTAGGCCCCTTTTCAAGATGGCTTCTGGTTATAGCCCTCTGATGGTGAGCAATACAATAAATTTCTTCTCCATGCTGGCCAGGTCACCTTCCCCATACTGGATTTAAAGCTTGTATTAACTGTGGGTTTCTCCTGCAGCTAGGCCCGTTATCATTGGAGTTTTCTGTACTCTCTGGGGTACCTTCTCCCTCCTCTACTCCCTTTTTCTCCTTCCTACCCTGGAATACAGCTTTCTACTTGTTTGCCCTGATTCCTCAGAGTCATGTAAAGGATACTTCTGTTCTGTAATTTACCCTAGAAGTACAGGATGGTTCTATAATGCCATTGTAGCCACTAAGAGAAGATTGGGTATTTCCTCATGATCTTGTATCTACACGTGGAGTTCACCCCCACCACCAAACTATTCCTGTTCTCCTTAGTTTAAAAATTCATCTCATGTCTTACTCTGGAGCTAATATAGAAATGTCTTTCCCCAACACCCAGGACTCATTTTGTGGTGCCAAAGAATTACTACAGTGTGGTTTGTTATATTAGTATATTTTCCCAAATCTGTATAATTCCATATTGGCTATGGTTATTATTCTAGAAATGGTCTCTCAGGGATGTGTCAGGGTTTTAACCAACAGAATCCCCAGTATGTAAATATATTCATATGTAAATCCAAATTAACACTTCTTATGGTAAGTATATCATATTATCAAAGTACAATGTGATCTAGAAGTGATATTTGTACCAACTATGATACATTAGCTTTAGTTTTTATCATTTTTAAATTAATGTATTGACATAGTAAACAAATTCTAACATGGGTGTAAGAAGCATTAATTTCCTTCAGTCCTGAAGTACTCTACTCCCCAGAGATATTTTTTAAAAATCCCTTGTCTATACCATTTGATTGAGTTTGTATTAAAATCCTATGAGTTATGATAAAATTTCTATATTTTCTCTGGTACAGACTAAGTTTAATATCTTGGAATGAGATATTTCCTTAGCAGGAGTGACTGATAGAGCTATTGACAGCCAGCCAAGAGACAACTAGCCTGTAAAAATCATGAATTTTATCTACAAACTGGCTCATTGAGGTAGCACCATCATTTTTGATATCCTTTGTCTTTTATAGTAATCTTCCTGATTTCATACCTTGGCATACATTCCTAGAAAATTAAAATGTTCTTCAGCCGACCCTCAGGACTTAATGATCAAATAAACAATAACAACAAAATACACTTGAGTTAGAGTTCATCCAAAGGAAGAATGCTTTCCAACTGAAATTAGTTCATCTGGTATTCTAAATGTCTCAAATTATTTAATATAAAATATTAATCTGAAATGTGATTCTTATCAACATTGTTGTTGTCTGATCAAGTCCCTCAAGAGATGCCAGGTAGTGATTAAAAGCAATCCCCACTGTGTAATGAATTCCAGAACCAAACTAATTTGTCCTCAAGATGCATGTACGTGGAATTTGAATTCTCCCAAAGCCAACTCAATAGTAAGATGCCATTTTGTTCCCACTATCAAGGATAAATAACCCTCAGTCTTTCTCACACTACATTAGGACAAGCAGGGAAGTAAAATAGCCCAACAATATCTTTGTCTGAATTGTCTCAGTCTAAGAAGCTTCCATTCAACCTTTCTTTCTATGGGAATTTAGACATATATTGCAGTCTTACCTGGCTCCTTCATTTTCTCTGTTAGGCATTTTCCTCTAATATATTTCTTACATATTTGATGCCGTCTGTCTTGACGTCCTCCTCTTATGTGGTACCAGTAGTGGTTTGAGAAAAAAATGCAATAACGGATTTGTGACTGCCTAACATACTGCCGAGTAGTCAGAGGATCCTATCCTTGGTAGAGGAGGCACAAACAAATCTATCACAAGATGCTCACTCAGTTGATAAGATTTCACCACATGAAGTCTGAAAAATGCCCTTTTGTAGGGGACTATTGATGTGCCACCACACAGGTTGTGTCGATGCCCTGAAGCTATTTGAGAAGCAAAGGGCTGGTAACAAGGAGATAAGGGATAAATGTGAGTCACAGGGCTTTTGTGGTAGCTTATGAGTCCCATAACTTTTGGAGTGGAAAGACAACACAGCTAAGTGTCAACCTGCAAACCTAAAGAACTACAGAGACATTGGAATTCTCAGCCAAGGTATTTTGTTATGGGAAACTCAAGGCTCTGGTGGGAAAGCCCTGAAAACATAAAACATGGGATGTAGACATCTGGATCGATGCCCCTGAATATATTAACTGTAAAAGACACAGTTAATCAGGTTTGCAGATGTAGCCCATTATCCCTTGGAAGAGCTAGCATTTTTCTTGTACTGGAATATGTTGCACAGATAGGTCTCTCCTCCACAAGACAATGGCTGCCTCCTACCTTGCAGCTACCCCCACTTCCTTCCTGGCTCTGAGGGTGATAACTAAAGTTGAATCTAAGCATAACCCAGCTGGAGACGTGCTGAGCATGATAAGAGAGGAGAAACGAAACCCCAGCAGCACAGCAACTAAGAGATAGCATAGATAAATGGGACCTCATAAAACTAAAAAGCTTCTGTTCATCAAAAGAAATGGTCTCTAAACTGAAGAGAACACCCACAGAGTGGGAGAAAATATTTGCCAACTATACATCAGACAAAGGACTGATAACCAGAATATACAGGGAACTTAAAAAACTAAATTCTCCCAAAACTAATGAACCAATAAAGAAATGGGCAAGTGAACTAAACAGAACTTTCTCAAAAGAAGAAATTCAAATGGCCAGAAAACACATGAAAAAATGCTCACCATCTCTAGCAATAAAGGAAATGCAAATGAAAACCATGCTAAGATTCCATCTCACCCCTGTTAGAATAGCCATCATTAGCAACAACACCAACAACAGGTGTTGGCGAGGATGCGGGGAAAAAGGAACCCTCTTACACTGTTGGTGGGAATGTAAACTAGTACAACCACTCTGGGAAAAAAATTTGGAGGCTACTTAAAAAGCTAGACATTGATCTACTATTTGATCCAGCAATACCACTCTTGGGGATATACCCAAAAGACTGTGACACAGGTTACTCCAGAGGCACCTGCACACCCATGGTTATTGCGGCACTATTCACAATAGCCAAGTTATGGAAACAGCCAAGATGCCCCAGCACTGACGAATGGATTAAGAAAATGTGGTATCTATACACAATGGAATTTTATGCAGCCATGAAGAAGAACGAAATGTTATCATTCGCAGGTAAATGGATGGAATTGGAGAACATCATTCTGAGTGAGGTTAGCCTGGCTCAAAAGACCAAAAATCGTATGTTCTCCCTCATATGTGGACATTAGATCAAGGGCAAACACAACAATGGGATTGGACTTTGAGCACATGATAAAAGCTTTAGCCCACAAGGGAGGGGTGAGGATAGGTAAGACACCTAAAAAATTAGCTAGCATTTGTTGCCCTTAACGCAGAGAAACTAAAGCAGATACCTTAAAGCAACTGAGGCCAATAGGAAAAGGGGAACAGGTACTAGAGAAAAGGTTAGATCAAAAAGAATTAACCTAGAAGGTAACACACACGCACAGGAAATTAATGTGAGTCAATGCCCTGTATAGCTATCCTTATCTCAACCAGCAAAAACCCTTGTTCCTTCCTATTATTGCTTATACTCTCTCTTCAACAAAATTAGAGACAAGGGCAAAATAGTTTCTGCTGGGTATTGAGGGGGTGGGGGGAGAAGGAGGGGGCGGAGTGGGTGGTAAGGGAGGGGGTGGGGGATGGGGGAGAAATGACCCAGGCCTTGTATGCACATATGAATAATAAAACAATAATAAAAAGAGGAGGACATGCCATTCAACACTTACAAGTGACTAGCAGGTACTATCAAGAGTCAGCAGAGTACACTTGAGTTTAGATTTTCAGGGTGCTTAATACAAACAAGCCTAGAAAATAAAGAATTCATTTATTTGAGGCACTTTCCACATACTGGATTTAACATACTGGCAGGGACCCAAGGGATAGAGCAAATTCGCTGCTTACATGGCAAACAGAAGCAAGGAAAAGATGACAGCCAACACCCACTGTAGTGAGAAAGCCCGAGCTGCTTAGAGAGGGTAAAGAATACAACTAAGGAAAGCAGGGATGCTGAAACATCCAATTCCATTGAATCACCCTAAAAACTTTATTGACTCAGTTGACCTGTGAATCCTCAAGAGTTTAGTTCTTACCTTTACTTGTATGCATTTGCCTTAAGGAGACCTCCGAATCATTAGTTGCCTTTTGTTCATCTAGTCAGATTGCCATGATGTTATCTATAGAATAGCCTCATATTCCACAGGATGTCTCATGGTTCATGCTTCTCAAGTTAGATTATGCCATGTGGCTACCACGCTGATCATGCTGCTAATTGTAATGTCCTCTAGCTTCTACTTGTTATACATTATCTGTTTCTTTATTCTGTTTAAGAATCCAGTCATCCATCCCTTTCTTATCAGTGGTCCCAGTCCTGTAATGGTATCTCTTTCAGTCAATTCTGATCACAGAGGACAGCCACCATAGAACTTCCAAGTGATTCTGATGCCCTGTCACCAGCAAGTTACTCATTGCTTTTTTGAGTAGTTTTTACTCCATGCTATCCTGTGGATTAGTTTAGGGCAGCTTGAACTCATGACATCCTTTGCTCTCATTCCATCTGGCCAGAAAGTACAACAGTGATGAATGACTTCGATGTTACTGATGCTGCTTTGCATCCTTTGTGTCCTCCAGTCCTGCTCATGCTTGATTGTGGATATACATTCCCTCTAACAATGCGTAATTGCTAGTCCCACCCAATCCAATAAGCAAGCTCTGATTTAACACAATTTGTGACTAGTTCTGGCTCCATAGTCATTTGAAATACTATGTCCAGATACTCCATGTATTTTAAAACCAAATTGCAAGCCAGAGCTAGTTTATAAACAGTATATTTCTCTCCAAAACCTCAGTAGTCTACATTGGATTCTCCAACTGAGGCTTGTGCAAACTCCATGTTCCATCTTTCTCACCTGAGAACCTTTTATAGCTTCTTTGGAGTAGTGTCTCTTTCCTTCCTAATTAAGACTAGCACATTCTCAGCTGGATTTGTTGTGACTTAAATGTTTAGGCGGGATGTGAGGGAGATGGGAGATGGAAAGTATGGGAAAGGACCTTCAAGAACAAAGGGAAGAGATAATCTTAATAGGGAAAACCAGATCAGTACTGTGGGTTCATTCATAGGTTTGGGGGGATTCGGTGATTTGAAAGCAAATCTAATCTGTCCCATCTAGTACCATGACCTTGGCATAGCTGACACCTGCCCGGTTCAGAATTAAACCTGCTTTGGAGTCCTGCTACTCTTTTTAATTAAAATTAAAAATTTTTATTTTTTAATTTGATTTATTTAAATTTTATTTTATTTCTTTATACATATATTTATCATATATTTATTTCTTTATACAGATATGGTCATATTTTTTACCCAAAAGGGAAAGGAACAGTCTTTTTAAAGTTTCTTTTATTCATATGTGCATACAATATTTGGGTCATTTCTCCCCCTTCCCCCCCATTCCCTCTCTCTCCCCCACACCCCCTTGCTACCAGGCAGAAACTATTTTGCCCTTATCTCTAATTTTGTTGAAGAGAGAGTATAAGCAATAATAGGAAGGACCAAGTGTTTTTGCTAGCTGAGATAAGGATAGCTATACAGGGAGTTGACTCGCATTGTTTTCCTGTACATAAGTGTTACAGTCTAAATTAATTCTACTCAAACTAACCTTTTTGTTGTTATCTCCCCTTTTGCATTCCTGATTATACTAATTTGGGTTTTTTCTCTCCTCATTTTAGTCAGGTTTGCCAGGGGTCTATCGATCTTGTTCATTTTTTCAAAGAACCAACTTTTTGTTTCATTAATTCTTTGTATGGTTTTTTTGGTTTCTATTTCGTTGATTTCAGCTCTTATTTTTATTATTTCTCTCCTATTTGTTTTGGGATTTGCTTGTTCTTGTTTTTCTAGGAGTTTGAGATGTATCATTAGGTCATTGATTTGAGATCTTTCAGTCTTTTTAATACATGCACTCATGGCTATAAACTTTCTTCTCAGGACTGCCTTGCTGTGTC
The DNA here is from genome assembly GCF_047511655.1 of Castor canadensis. Taxonomy (NCBI): domain Eukaryota; kingdom Metazoa; phylum Chordata; class Mammalia; order Rodentia; family Castoridae; genus Castor; species Castor canadensis. Next base: position 91,141,712 of record NC_133394.1, read on the forward strand.
CTGTAGGTTCCAGTAGTTTGTGTTTTCATTTTCATTGACTTCCAGGAACTTTTTAATTTCCTCTTTTATTTCATCAATGACCATTGATTATTGAGCAATGAGTTGTTCAGTTTCCATCTCTTTGCATGTTTTTTTGTCTTTATCTTTGTTGAGTTCTAGTTTTAATGCATTGTGATCAGATAGAATGCATGGTATAATTTCTGTTTTCTTATATTTGCTGAGGCTTGCTTTGTGCCATAGGATATGATCTATTTTGGAGAAGGTTCTGTGGGATGCTGAGAAAAAGGTATATTGTGTAGAAGTTGGATGAAATGTTCTTTAGACATCAAGTAGGTCCATTTGATCTATGTTATGTTTTAGATCTAGGATTTCTTTATTGATGTTTTTTTGGATGACCTATCTATTGATGATAATGGGGTGTTAAAGTCTCCCACAACCACTGTGTTGGAGTTAATATAGACTTTTAGGTCCTTCAGAGTATGTTTGATGAAATTTGATATGCACCCAATGTCAATGCACCCGAGATAAGTATTGCTATTCCTGCCTGTTTTCAGGGGCCATTGGCTTGGTAAATATTCTTCCAACCTTTCATCCTAAGCCAATGCTTATTTCTATTGATGAGATGGGTCTCCTGTAAGCAACAAATTGTTGGATTTTCCTTTTTAATCCAGTTTATCAAATGGTGCCTTTTGATGGGGGAGTTAATTCTGTTAACATAAAGTGTTAGTACTGATAGGTATGTAGTGATTTCTGTCATTTAGTTGTCTTAGTTGTTTGAAGGTTTGATTGTGTGTAGCTAAATTGATGTTACTCTCTACTTTCTTGCTTTTTCTTTTCCTGTAGTTTGGTACTGCCTTCCCTTTCAAGGTTATGTTGGGTTTCACTTTCTGTGTGCAGAATCCCTTGAAGAATCTTTTGCAGTGGTGGCTTTGTGGTCATATATTGTTTTAGTTTCAGCTTATCATGGAAGACTTTCATCTCTCCATTTATTTTGAATGATAGTTTTGCTGGGTAGAGTATCCTAGGGTTGAAGTTATTTTCATTCAGTGTCTGGAAGATCTCACCCCACACTCTTCTTGCTTTTAATGTTTCTTTTGAAAAGTCTGCTGTGATTTTGATGGGTTTACCTTTATTTGTTATTTGTTTTTTCTCTCATACAGCCTTCAATATTCTTTCTCTAGTCTGTGTACTTGTTTTAATGGTAATATGTTGTAGGGTAGTTCTATTTTGGTCAGGTCTATTTGGTGTTCTGGCGGCTTCCTCTACCTGTATGGGCATAGTTTTCTCTAGATTTGGGAAATTTTCTGTTATTTTGTTGACTATGTTATGTATTCCTTTTGCTTTCATCTCTTCTTCAATGCCCATGATTCACAGATTTGGTCTTTTGATGGAGTCAGTAAATTCTTGCATTTTCTTTTCACAGGTCTTGAATTGTTTAACTAATAGTTCTTTGGTTTTTTTCTTTAATTACCATTTCATCTTCGAGTTCTGAGATTCTGTCTTCTGCTTGTTGTAGTCTTCTGGATTGGCCTCTCATTTTGTTTTGCATTTCTGTTTCATTTTTTTTCTGAGGTTTTCCATATCTTGAGTCACTTCCTCTTTAATATTGTCTATTTTCGTCCTGAGTTCATTTATCTCTTTATTTATCATGTGCTTTGTTTCACTTTGGTGTTTATACAGTGCTTCTATAGTTTCTTTTATTTGTTCTTGTGCTTTCTCAAATTCTCTATTTTTGTTTTCTTGGAATTTCTTGAGTGTCTCCTGTACATTTTGGTTGACCATATCCAGTATCATCTCTATAAAATTCTCATTGAGTACTTGCAGGATTTCTTCTTTTAGGGTTCTTGTGGGCTTCATTGGGTTCTTTGGCATTATTTATCTTCATTTTGTTGGAGTCTGGATCTGGAAATCTGTTTTCTTCATTTCCCTCTGGCTCCTGTACTAATTTATTATTGGGGGAAGCTGGTTTCCCTCTTTTTTCCATCTTCCTATCATTGCCCTTGCTACTGTTACTGTCCCTGTACTGTGTGTAATTCAGTGTTGTCTAGCTTATAATAGTAATGATGGTGATATCCAGAATGGGAGGGTGAGAGAAGAGGGAAAGCAAAGAAGGTAAAGAAAAAGGGAAAAAATAAAACATAACAAAAACCAGAGCTGAAGAAATAAACAGGGAGAGATAGTGTACTAATAAACAGTGAGCTAAACAGACATTAGAAAGACAGGGAGGATAAAAAAAATCATAAAAATAAATAAAATTTCCCAAGTTCAAATGTGATAAAGTTTCAGTCTTAATAGATTTGGTGTTAGTCCTTCAGCATCCAGTCCTGGTGTTGGTGTCTGAGTAATAGTTCTGTTGTTGTCTCATCAAGGGGGAAAAAACAATGGAGTCTGGAGACAGCTTTGTCTATGTGAGGCTGCAGCTCACCTGCCATCTACTGTCAACCAGCTTCTGCTGCAGTATTGATTGTAGATCTCAGGAATGAGCTTTACACTCACATAGCCCCGCAGGCTTTATTTATTTAGAGTTCTCCTGGATGCATGCCCCTTTTGTTTTCTCCAGTATATAGCCCTACCCATCTGTTGCAATTGCAGTCCTTTTTTATTTAGAGTTTGTGTGGGGAGGTGCTCCTTCTGCACTCTCTGGTGGAGTTGCCACACTTTAGCTGCTGTTGGAGGCCTTCCAAGCTGGCTTGTTTCTTTACAGTTTGCATGGGGCAGTGCCCCTTCCCTCCCTCCAGTGGAGCTTTCCACACAACGGCCACTGTTACATGCTTTCCCCACTCCAAGGTTGCTGGGCAGTGGTCGCCACTCCTGCCTTCTCTGACTGGCTTGTTTATTTACAGTTTGTGTGAGGGAGTGCCCCTCCCCACTCTCCGGTGCTCAGGGCACCCCGCCCTCTTTGTTACATGTCTTTTTTTTTTTTCCAGCTGCTTGTTTATTATTCAGTTTTTTTTTCTTTTTTCCCTGGGTGGGGGTCAGTCTGTCAAGGGGGCTATGCTGATTTGTCCCAGGGAGTACCATGTGCTGCTTATTTGCTCACATGGTGGTATCCCAAGCAGGGTAGGAGCTGGCATCTGGCAGTGTGGGAGCCCTCCTGGTTTCTCTGTTTAATGTGGTGGGGGGATGCTATGTGTGGGCTGGGGGTGTGGAGGCATTGGAGTTTTGCCTCTTCTTAGTGGTTTTTCCTGCCAGGTGTATCTCCAGCATCTCTCCGAGAGTTTATTTTAGGAAGCATGCTTTCTGCTTCCTCCCTCTAGTCACCATCTTGAAATTTGCTCTGCTACTCTTACAAGAAAGTCAGGGGTTTAATCTTCTGTTTTTTCTGCTCCTTGGCTTTATATTCTACCAAGAAGGCTCTGGTTTCATACTTAGTGTTTAAAAACTAACCACTCATCTTAATTTTTCCAAAATGTCTGTTGTGCTTAACAAGAGTAACCTAATTATGCTGAACTCATGGTCAGCATTTCCCCATATTTCTTAAATGCTTGAAATGGTGCACCTACTAGCTCATTTCCTTCTAGTCCACCATATGTCCACACCTTAATAACTTAACAACTGAACCTTATGCCAGGAGTCATCTGTATTCTACCTACCATCAGTGATGGAGCCTATATCATTTTCCTGGGTCTTCCATAACAATACTAAAGATTGGATAGTATTAAAAAGAATGTTATACATTTCTAGAACTCTGAAGTCAATGTGTCATCAAGGCCCTGCTCCATCTAAAGGCTCTAGGGAAGAATGCCACCTCCTTCTAGCTTCTGAAGAAGACTCACAGATTCCTGTGGTACTCATTAGCTTATGACAGCATTACCCCAGTTTCTGTTTCATCTTTATATCTTCTCCTCTCATAAGGGACACCAGTCATTAAATTTAAGACCCACTATTCCTCAGTGTCATCTCATCTCTATTCTTAACTAATTACATTTGCAAAGGCCCTATTTCTAAATATGATCATACATGGAGGTTCTGGTTGGGCCTGTTTTCTTGGCACATTATTCTACTCACTAAAAATTCTCATTGTAAGCTGGCTGGCAACAATCCAGCTTCAAATCCTAGCCTTGCAATGACTTATTTGGATCATTCCTGGCACTAACAATTGCAGGTTTTGTCCTCACAAAGCTGCCACTGAAGCACAATAGCATGTGGGAAGTTTATTAAGTGTTACTCTTAGCAGCATTTATGGAAGGAACAGAATACAGTGAGTAGGATTTGGCAGAAGGGGAGTCGGACCAGCATGCAATTTAAACAAAGACCTCACCAGACCTCACAGGGATCTGTGAGCCTGAGATGACCTCTTCCTATTGCTGAACTGGGTCAACCACGTTGAGAGCAGAGTCAAGCTCTTCCCCCTGAAAACTTGAGGAATGCCGGTTACATTCTGACCTCCCTGGTGAGTGAGGTAGAAGATGCTTCAGCCCCTCTCCCTGTTTCTCTGATCTACCTGTATCAGAGAGCATGTGTTCTCAACTGCTCTGCAAATGGGACTTTGAGTGCAACTGCATCTACTAATGTGTCAAAATCTCCAGCGTCCTTGTTTCTTGGTGTTGATTGCTCCATATTCATTGATGTGGCATTGCCAACTGCATGAGGTCCTAGCACTGATGCTTTCAGCCAGTTCTTATGGTCTCATCAGAGATGCTCCTATTAGGAACTTTTCTGAGTCCAATCTCTTGATCCTGATAATACCATGAGCTGCCCAATATTCTCCCATTACATTAACTTCTGTTAACATGGGCTAGTAGGCCTTTTCTCCCCAAAGCTGAGTATCATTCATTTAGAAATCTTTGAAAGTGATTAGACAGAGATCTGATATGGATAGCACAAACTGTCACACTGATGGAAAACTTATAGGAAAAGAAGTGTGGGAGAATTTTAGGAATAGGGATGATATAAATTTGCCTCCATACTATTTGCCTTTAAAATGTAAGAAGATTAACTCAGCATATCTACTCTAGTAGTACAGTCAAAATAGAAATTTTCTGTGTCCTTTCCATTGAACATGAATTATACAAAAATTCATTTTCCCAACCTTTTACATTAGGAATGACCAGCATTCAAGCCTGAAATTTTTATTTTAACTTCTTTTAAAAGTTGATTTAGCATACATTAATAATATGAGGGGATTTTGATAATTCCATACATGTGTACTATGTACCTTGTACAAGTTCACCTCCTCCATTATATTACCATCCCCCTTTACCTTCTTTCAAACAGTGATGGGTTTCATTATGCTCTCTTCATGTATACATGCAGCATACTTCCATCCTCTTTATCCTTTCCTCCCCCACCCCCTGAACCCAAGTCTTAACTCACATCCTTAGATTTGTGTTTTAACTTCTCTCACACTGACCTATATAGAAATTTATAATAAAAAACATTAGCTACGTGCCTAAATATCTTCTGTTGCCCCTAAAGAGTCACTTGAGTTTGAATCTCAACTCAGGAAATCTTGAATCAGACAAGAAACTGGATAGCTACCAACTTTCCCATCTCCTAGCTGTCAGTTGTCTCCCAATTAGTTTGAGGCTCAACAGAACTACAAACCTGGATAAGTTTCAGCTGGCAGCTATTCAATCTTTAAATCTCTCAAATACATCATGTCTAATACCATAGTTTAGGCCTTCATCTCTCATCTAGTCTATTATAGTCACTCAAGACAGGATTGGAGACTGAGGAACCAAGCTCACGAGAGATGATGGGCTTTCTGTGATGTGGTTCTGCTTACTTCCCACTGCAACTTTTGCCAGTCTCAGGATAGAATAAAGACTTGCCTGGCCATACCAATTATTTTTAGAACATCAAGCACTTGTATATGCTTTTCCCTATGACTAGAATGCTCTCTCCACTAGATAAATGTCTACTCATCCTTCAAATCTCAATTCAAGCATCACTCATTATGCTAATCTCCAAGTGGAGCTGACCAATTTCTCTTGCAGACCTGCTATCTATTTAACCTTATCAGTTTTAGAGCATTGATTTCCTTATTTCTCCCATTGTTCAGAGTTTTTATATACCCATGTCCTAGGCCATTATACTAGGGTACTCAAGTTGTATTTATGGACAGCATTGGAGGAATAGCAAAAAGGAGAAAGTATCTGCAGTCCAGGAGCTCAATTCTCTAGTCTTCTAAACTATTGTAAATGTTCATTCTGCCAAGAAAAACACTCCTGACATTTAAGAACCATATTTAAAAAGAGTAACAATTAAAATGCCTGACAATTACTGTCTTGGTTCAAACAATTTTCAAGAAATCACTCACACTAACAAAGCTACAGTTCTTTCTTAACTGTACTAGGAGAGCAGATGACAGGGTATCATGGAAATTTTATGATCACTGGCATCAGTTATGGTTTGATTCTTCCCTTCCATAAATTTCTTGCCCTCTGGCTCTCAATTTCTTGTTTTAAAATGATTGTATTGCCCTGCTAGAAATATTTTAGTGAAAACACTTATAAAATACTGTAAGGATATATAAAGACTGGGCACAAATTTTTTATTACATGGAAAAAGATTTTCAAAATTATGTGATGTTCACATCATCCAATTTAATGCACTAATTTAAAAGTATTGTGCTATATGTATTGACTTGGAGATCTGTCTTTGACCTGTTTGGTGGGAAAAACATGTTGAACATGTGTAATTATGATCCTATTGAACATTTTGGATAAAAACATGTATCTATACACATACAAACATTTGTGCACATATTTGTACAAAAAATGATAGGACATAGAAAAGACAAAAAATAATTTCAATAAGTAATTGCTTTGATTGCTCTTCTGATAGTATTTGGAAAGATCAGAGGAGGCTCAATAGCCTCCTCTGAGAAGGAGAGAAGGGGATAAAATAATGGCACATGAAAGTCACAGCAAAAAGATTGAACTATTAAAGTTACTGACTTCATGCCCTCAAAGCACAGGCCACTTAAGTAAAAATAGACAAATGGGATTATATCAAATTAAGAAACTTTTGCACAGCCAAGGAAAGAGTGAAGAGAAAACCTAAAGAATGAGAGAAAATATTTGCAAACCATATATCTAAAAAAGGATTAATATCCAAGATACATAAGAAACCCAAACAGCATAATAGTAAGAAAACAAATAACTCCATTCAAATTGTCAAAGGACCACAAAATAGACATTTCCCAAAAGACAAATGGCCAACAGATTTATAAAATAAAAAATTAAAAGTTCAACATCACTAACCAAATATGGAATGCAAATCAAAACCACAATGAGATCTCATCTCAGTGCTGTTAAATGGCTATCGTTAAAGGACAGAAAAGAGCAAATGTTAGAGAGGACAGAAAATAACAAGTGTTAGAGAGGACATTTTAGTGGAAATGTAAATTAGTAACAGCTGTTATGGTAGACGGACTAGCAGTTCCTCAAAAAAATAAAATAAAGCATGTGATCCACAGTCCCACCACGGTCTATATAACCTAAGGACAGGAAATCAGTAGGTCAAAGAGACAGCTACATTTCCATGCTTATTGCAACACTATTCACAGCACAGAAATAAACTAAGTGTCCATTAATAGATGAAGAAAATGTGGTACATGTACCCAATAGAGTATCATTCAGTCATAAAAGGAATGAAATCCTGTCATTTGTGAAAACGTGACTGAAATTTGAGATGTTAAGTAAAATAATCCAAGCACAGAAAGACGAGTATAGCATTATCACTTATAGGTGGAATCTAAAAGTTGAACTCCTAGAAGCATGGAATTGAATGATGGCTACCAGAACCTGTGTACATATGTGGGAGGCGAGTGTTGAGGAACTGTTAAAAGCCTACACAGTTTCAGTTAGATAAAATGAAGTTTTTAGATCCATTGCACAAAGTGATAAGTATCACTAGTAATCATGTACTGCGCATTTTAAAATTGCTAAGAGTAAATTTTAAACATCCCTACCACAAAATGCACATGTGAATTTTTTACCATCTTAATTTACTTATTCTATAATGTATACAAGTATCAAAACATCACATTGTACATTGTTCACATTGTTACTGTCAATTAAAAATAAATTTAAAACTAAAAATTTTTTGAGGATTTGAGAGCCAGAGGGTCTTTGACAGCTTTAAAAAAGCTTATAATCTCCTAACAAAATAGACATAGCTAAAAAACAAACAAATTAGAATGGTGGACTTCTAGTGACAATTAGGAGCCTGGCTGAAGCAGGTATATTATGCTCAAGTCAGGTCCCTGGTAGAGAAAAATTTGGACATGGAAAACTTAACTAGGGTCCTCTATATAGTTAGCCAAACAAAGCATTCCCCTAGGGTTGCCAGATTTAACAAAAAGGACCACATGGTCCAGTTAATTTGAATTTCAGTATAGCATACTGTTTTTTATTATAAGTGACCATTTTTAATATATGTACTCATACTAAAGTTATTTAACCTGAAATTCAAATTTAATGAGCATCCTATATTTTGCTTGGGAACCCTTCAATGAATCTCAAGGTTTAATCCCCACTTCTCCTCTCACATGAAACTTCATTAACTATTGGCCCACTACTTAGCTCATCTCTGCCTCAAAGGAATACAGAGGTACGGGGAGGATGGGGGGAACAGGTTAGCACTTGGAAGATTCCCAGAAGAGGTGCTAAGTAAACATCTATTTCTAAATAGGGAGATAGCTTCTACTTTATGAGGTTGTCATGAAGATTGCATAAGCATATGCATATGATACATACATTTGAAGTGTTTGGCCATTTTCTATTTTTGCAGTGGATTTTATGTTATGTAGTTGTATGGGTCCCCTAGTAGATAGAATCCCTTGAGCTGTATCCCTTAATTCATCATAATGAACTGGTGTACCAACATGAGGGATAATATAATCAAAAGTACTGACTGAAATGTAGTTTTAGACAGCAGCAACAGAGGCCACTACTAGTGGATGATTGTTGTCTTCTCAGTTGACTTCCTTGCCTTAGAAGCTGGTAACATACATTGATTTTGAGAACTAAGGCATGTCTGGGGAGCTGGCTGTCATGTGTTACTGTTCAATGCCCTCCTCCAGGATTTTCCTTTTAATATCTTAGAGTCATTCTAAAACCTGAGTTGTGATTATTGTCCAGGCTCTAGTGAATCCAGCTGAAGCAACGTGTTGGTCAGAAGTTGATAACATTAACAACTTTTGAGTTAATTGGGCTCTCTGAGAAACAGAGGCTGAGATGGGAGTTTGGAGTGAGAGATTTTGGAGGTATTGTTTGAATGGTGAAGTGTAAGCACAAGGTGGAACAGGTTTACTAGTTTTCTTTTGCTTTTATAAGAAATAACCACTGTTAGCAGTCTGCAAAAAACTGAAACTAGATCCATGCATATCACCCTATACCAAGATTAACTCAAAATGGATCAAGGATCTTAATATCAGACCACAAACTCTAAAGTTGGTACAGGAAAGAGTAGGAAATACTCTGGAGTTAGTAGGTATAGGTAAGAACTTTCTAAACAAAACCCCAGCAGCACAGCAACTAAGAGATAGCATAGATAAATGGGACCTCATAAAACTAAAAAGCTTCTGTTCATCAAAAGAAATGGTCTCTAAACTGAAGAGAACACCCACAGAGTGGGAGAAAATATTTGCCAACTATACATCTGACAAAGGACTGATAACCAGAATATATAGGGAACTTAAAAAAGTAAATTCTCCCAAAACTAATGAACCAATAAAGAAATGGGCAAGTGAACTAAACAGAACTTTCTCAAAAGAGGAAATTCAAATGGCCAAAAAACACATGAAAAAATGCTCACCATCTCTAGCAATAAAGGAAATGCAAATGAAAACCACGCTAAGATTCCACCTCACCCCTGTTAGAATAGCCATCATCAGCAACACCACCACCAACAGGTGTTGGCGAGGATGCGGTGAAAAAGGAACCCTCTTACACTGTTGGTGGGAATGTAAACTAGTACAACCACTCTGGAAAAAAATTTGGAGGCTACTTAAAAAGCTAGACATTGATCTACTATTTGATCCAGCAATACCACTCTTGGGGATATACCCAAAAGACTGTGACACAGGTTACTCCAGAGGCACCTGCACACCCATGGTTATTGCGGCACTATTCACAATAGCCAAGTTATGGAAACAGACAAGATGCCCCACCACTGACGAATGGATTAAGAAAATGTGGTATCTATACACAATGGAATTTTATGCAGCCATGAAGAAGAACGAAATGTTATCATTCGCTGGTAAATGGATGGAATTGGAGAACATCATTCTGAGTGAGGTTAGCCTGGCCCAAAAGACCAAAAATCGTATGTTCTCCCTCATATGTGGACATTAGATCAAGGGCAAACACAACAATGGGATTGGACTTTGAGCACATGATAAAAGCGAGAGCACACAAGGGAGGGGTGAGGATAGGTAAGACACCTAAAAAACTAGCTAGCATTTGTTGCCCTTAACGCAGAGAAACTAAAGCAGATACTTTAAAAGCAATGAGGCCAATAGGAAAAGGGGACCAGGAACTAGAGAAAAGGTGAGATCAAAAAGAATTAACCTAGAAGGTAACACCCACGCACAGGAAATCAATGTGAGTCAACGCCCTGTATAGCTATCCTTATCTCAACCAGCAAAACCCCTTGTTCCTTCCTATTATTGCTTATACTCTCTCTACAACAAAATTAGAAATAAGGGCAAAATAGTTTCTGCTGGGTATTGAAGGGGTAGGGGGGGAGAGGGAGGGGGCGGAGTGGGTGGTAAGGGAGGGGGTGGGAGCAGGGGGGAGAAATGACCCAAGCCTTATATGCACATATGAATAATAAAATTAAAAAAAAATAACCACAAGTTTAATAGCTAAAAATACCTGTTCATTTTACAGTTCTAGAGAAGTAAAAAGGGGGTTTAACTGGGCTGAACTCAAGGTCTTGGCAGGCTGAGTTCCCTCTAGACATTCTAGACAAAATTTGTCATCATTTTTCCATACTTTAGGGGCTGCTCATATTCCTTGATTTATGGCCTCGTGTCATATTCTTCTTATTCTGATTCTTCTGCTTCCCTCTTTCTCTTACAAGGACCCTGATGATGAAATTAGCCCCACTCAGATGATCCAGAATAATCTCTCCATGTCAGAATTTCCACTGAGTCACATCTGGACGTCACTTTTGCCATGTTAGGTAGCGCTCACGGGATTAGGAGATGGAAATTTGGTGGTGGCACTATTACGCCTACTATGGCAGGCAGAGCCTTTAGTGACTGCAGACCTGAATGGGAGAGCAGGCTTGTGCAGGGAGAGCCTCCAGTCATGAGGCAGATTAGACAAACTGCTATATTTTGGGCAAAAAAGGCCCTAGTTTTATTTGCTATGCTCAGTTGTTGGCTAGAAGGCTGTCCATGAAGACTGATCTTAAAGGTAAAGTGGATCTGTAAGGGCCAACAGTAAGAGGTGATCCACTAACAGATCAATGGAGTCGTTTTTGTTTTAGTGGTACCAGGGTTTGAACTCAGGGCCTTACTCTTGCCAGGCAGATGCTTTACTGCTTGTGCCACATACCCCAGGCCTCTTTGCTTTACTTGTTTGAATAGGGTCTCCTGTTTGTGCCCTGGACCATCTGGACTGTAATCCTAGTTATGCTTCCCTTGCAGCAGCAATGACAAGCACATGCCACCATGCCCAATTTACCTCTTGTCATGGACAAGTTATTTTGCATTATCAAAAAAATGCTTGATACATCGTGGCATTTAAAGTTTTTAAAATGTAACCCCACCCAGCACAATAAAAAAAACAAACCCCAAAAGTGTTAGTGATAGCAAGCCCAAGACCTCAATTCAAACCCCAGAAAAAGACAGCTGTTGCCCCAGTTCTAATAGTCCACCCTACAGAAATACGGGCATAGAGAAGACTACACTTCTGTGGTAGTCAGAATTGAACTTAGAACCTCTCACTTGCTAGGCAAGTGCACTACCACTTGAGTGATGTACCGAGACATTGCTTGTTTATTTTTCAGATAGGAAGAAGCATGAGACCCTAGGTCCAACATCAGCCTGCATCACAGATCCTATCTCTGCCTCCTAAGTAACTGGAAATTATAGGCATGCACGGCCAGTCCTGCCCCTGCTTATGTTTAATTCAGTTTTAATTGTCAAGGAGTTGGACAAGCCTCGATGTCTATTGACAAGATGAAGTAAATTTCAGTTCACATTATAGAATACTATGCGTACATTAATGGACAAGTAGATCTTTATTTTAAAATGACCAAGATAACAGGAAGTTAACATGAAAGCATGTGAGCTATGACCAAATTGTTATAAAATAATCCTTGTGCTTCTACATTCTGTACTCCAACTGCATTGCTCATATTTCCAAAGCATGTTTTAGGTAACCTTTTGACAGTCAATACCTACTGAACAGGATGGTGAGAAGGCAGACATTTTGAAAGCATGGAGAAATATGCATGGCTTTTCTACAGAAAAAGTACTGCTTTTCTCACTCCACTCTAAACTTTTAATATAAGGAAATAAGTATTCTGACAGTTGCTATAGATGTTGAAATTCTAAAGTGTTATTTTTCAGGTAGTATGGCAATGTGTTGTATGTTGAAGAATTCCCAGTACTGGAAACATAAGCAATTTTGTTGTAGTCACTATCAATAATATATGCATTTTTCTGAAAATATTAGTTACCAGTGTAAACTTCAGTGTCGCCAGAAGGTGGCAGAAGAGAATAAGTCACGAGAGGGCTAATGGACCACTCCACAATATAGTTGTTCTTGTTCTTCGCTGTGTGACAGAACTGTCGTTCAAATTCTTTTTTTAATCTTAGATGGGGTGGCAGATACTGAAAAGGATGTATCAGCCAGGGCTAACCAAGAGAAACAGAACCAGTAGACAGGCATATTAAAATACATTAGAAGGTTAATGCAAGGAATTGTCTTGTGCCTGGCTGAGCAGGCAAGGCAAGGGAAGTCTGAAGTCTGTAGGGCAGGCTGTGAGGAAGAGGGGCACAACTTCATCTGTACCAGGGAAGCCTCAGTTCTGTTCTTCGGTCTTTCCAACTGACTGAATTAGATCCATCAACTCATCTAGGACAATATCCCTTAAAGTTTACTAACTATGGAATTTAATCACATCTTAAATCACAGTATTTTCAGAGCAGCACCTACATTCATACTTGAAAAACTAGAGACTTGTCTGGTCAGGGTGACATGTCAAAATATCACAGTCTAACTTTATAAATTTGGTACCCAAATATATAGTAAAATATCTTCATGCTGGGTAAAAACAGCTAGTCTCCAAATGTAGATGTTATATGGTCTGCTAACATTCTTGAAATGACAAGATTATAAAAATGGTTGCAAGGGATTGAAGAGGGCAAGAGGTGGTCTGGCTATAAAAGGACAGTCTGAGGGATTCTTATAACTGCTCTGTATTTTGTCACATGAACCTGTGCATGATAAAACTGTGTACATACAACGCATACCATTACATGTAGAACTGATTCAGTAATCTGACAATATAATTTGGTTGTTTTTATTGTATACAGCATTTTAAGATAATTATCATGACTGGCAACACAACAAGGGCCAGACTGATACATTTTATTCAGGTCATATTTGAAGAAACCCTTATTGCTTCAGACTAATTATGAAATTCTGGTTTTGTATCAGTGCAAAGTTTGATCTGATGTCAGTTTCCTGGTTGTGCTGTACTACAGTTGTGTGAGATGTTACCATTGGGAAAAACTGGGTGAAGTATGTATGGTATCTTCCTGATTTCTTACAACTGCATGTAAATCCACACTTACCCCAAAAGAAGAAAAAACATTCTCCAAATAAAAACAAAGTCATAGTCCTAACATTATATAATTAAGAATAATTAACTTCTCCAAAGAGGATACAAAATCCTTAATCAAAACGAACCCTCTCTGGAATTCCATAAAATACTGTCATGAAGTTGACAGTATATTTTGTTAGATTGTAAGTACATAGAGAAAAACCCTTGCCTATTAATATGTAAACATTCGTAACAAAATAAGTACCTATAACTATTAGTCTTTTTTATATAAGTGTAATAGGTTATAACCAGTACACATTCCATGTACTATTCCATATTCCCTTTGTTCTCAGTAAATGCTTCAGCTGATCAAGGTTCTTTGCATTTGGGGGTGACCAGACTTTCATTTCTGAATGGTATAAGTCATTAGAAGAATTGAATTTTGTTATAACAATACTCTAGTGACTATAATCACAGACATGTTTGTATTAGGATATACCTGATGGGATCTACTGTATTCCATGTATTATTTCTTTACCTCTGGTCCAATTTCTCTTTGGTAGTCCAAACTGTATTGCTGTAGCTATACACTTTTGCTGCCTGTACATCATAGAAAACCCTCTGCAAACTAACTCCTTTTGCTTGATGAACTAATCATAAGGAAATCTCCATGAGCCTATAAATGTGGGCTGAGAGAAAGTAATATGGTAGGACATTTGGCCCAATTTCATGCCTTTGTGGTCTGCCCAAGTCAGAACTTTTTTTCTTTTTCTTTTTGGTAGTACTGAGATTCTACTTGAGCCATATCCCACTTGTTTTTTATTTTTCAGACAAGGTTTATGCAGGTGATGTTTTCTACACATGTTTTCAGTCATGTTTTTACAGGTGATCTTCATATTTATGCCTCCCATATAGCTGGGATGACAGGCGCATGCCACCACAAGCAGCTTATTGGTTGAGATGGGGTCTAACTTTTTGCCCAGGCCATTCCTATTTCATAATGGAGTGCTGTTAAGCACATAACTTTATGGCTCCATGGATCACATAGCACCCAGTTTGTGATGAACATCTCAGGTCACACAATTTGGTGAAATGTGGTTAAGTAATCAGTCTCTCATTTAATCACTCCTGAGTCTATTGAATCATCTGGTCAGAGTAGCTTGCATGACAGCCTAGACTGTCACAGAGCTCTACTGTTATTGACCCCACTCAAAACCAGTAGCTTTGAGTCACTTGGTTAAGTGGGGTGTGATACTCCAGCCCAGTCAAAAATGTGTTGTTCAAATGTTGAGAAAACTGGATATCTGCATATAGAAGACTGAAACTAGATCCCCGTCTCTCCGCCTGTACTAACGTCAATTCAAAGTGGATCAAAGATCATATTATAAGGCCTGAAACTTTGAAGTTTGTGCAGGAAAGAGTAGGGACTGAATTGAAACATATAGGCATAGGCAGTAACTTCTTAAATAGAACTTCAATAGTTCAGCAATTAAGAGAAAGGATTAACAAGTGGGAGTACGTGAGAGTAAAAAGCTTCTGCAGAACAAAGGAAAAGGTTAATACAGGGTAGGAAGAAAAGCATAAGGAAGAGTAATAGAGGGGGTTAGACTGATTAAAGTACAGTATATTTACAGGTAAAATATCAAGGTAAAACCCCACTAGACAATGAACAGACACTTAAAAAGGATAGGAATGTAACAGATCATATTAATGGGAGGGTACAAGCTGGAAGGGGAAGGTAAATACAGAGCTTAAAGGAGGGTGAATATAGTTGATGTATTTTCTATACATGTATGAATATGGAACATTGACACTTATTGAAGCCATATTAATGGGGAAGGAGAAGAGAAAGAATGGAGCCAAATCAGAGTATAATGTATGCATATATGGAAATGTCACAGTGAAATGTCCTGTACAGCTATTATGTACTAATAAAAATGCTTTTAAAAAATGAGTTGCTGATTAGGCATTGTGCCTCTTTTAGTGGTAGTAGGGGCCATTTGCAAACTTTTACCTTAAGTGACATATCCCCAACATGCCTGATTCCATTGGATTTTTCAGAAGTTTCAACTGTGAAAGACTTAAATTTTTTGTGGAATTTATTTTCTACTCTCTGACATGTGGATGTCTTGCCAATGTGTCTAGAGTAGTTACTACTTCCTGATCACTAGACCCAATCAGCATATGGTTAATATGAATGGCTTGCTCAATATCTTAAAGAAAAATGTACTCTAAGAATTAACCTAGAAGGTAACACCCACGCACAGGAAATCAATGTGAGTCAATGCCCTGTATAGCTATCCTTATCTCAACCAGCAAAACCCCTTGTTCCTTCCTATTATTGCTTATACTCTCTCTACAACAAAATTAGAGATAAGGGCAAAATAGTGTCTGCTGGGTATTGAGGGGGGGAGCGGGAGGGGATGGAGGGGATGGAGTGGGTGGTAAGGGAGGGGGTGGGGGCAGGGGGGAGAAATAAACCAAGCCTTGTATGCACATATGAATAATAAAAGAAAAATGAAAAAAAAAAAAAACAAAAGTATAGATGTAGGAGTTGGTAATATATAAACAACAGTGGAACATAGAAGGCATGTATATGGGCATTCATTAAACTATTATTGGACAAAAAAAAAAAAAAAAGAAAAATGTACTCAAGATCACTGGACTAAAATATGACTTAGGGATGGAAAGTTGATACCCTATGGTACACCTGCCATGCAGGTGAAAGCAAGCTGCTTATGATGGTCTTTATAAACTATTGAGAGTAATGCATTTCCCAGAACAACAACTGCAAACCAGAGGATCTGGTCTGACATCTCTAACAGAAACTGCAACTGGACTCACCACTTAATTTTGTGATAATCTCACATCATTCTCAAATATCTGTTTTCTGCACAAGCCAATAAGCCATCTTATCTGCCATTTCCTATAGAAAGAAGGCCATGAAGATTCCTTTGGGAGGGATGCCTTCCTTGCACCAGGGCAGGAAAATAGCCATTATCACTAGAGACTGG
This sequence comes from Castor canadensis, assembly GCF_047511655.1. Classification (NCBI taxonomy): domain Eukaryota; kingdom Metazoa; phylum Chordata; class Mammalia; order Rodentia; family Castoridae; genus Castor; species Castor canadensis. The sequence continues at coordinate 91,158,457 of NC_133394.1, forward strand.
AATTGGTGCTTCAGTAAATCTGAATAAACTCAAAGTAATCCTTATCTCTCACTAGCTCTACATTTCCCTACATAGCTCTAATGACTCCCCTAGAATTTACTGTCATTAGCCCAGAATGTTTTCCTGTGGTTTCTTAGAAGTATAAAACATCTTGCTCCGGCCATTTCTTTAGATCTTCACTCTGAGAGTCCCATAGGCAAACAAAAAGAAAAGCATGTAAGTTTTAAACTGTTTTTTGTCAATTTTGTGTTTTAATCCAGCTGAAGAGCCCACAAAAGAACTAAAAAGAGAAGGGGTAGAGGCAATCTCTTCCCTATACTGCCTTTGGGCTCATGTTTCAGATAAACAGAACCCTTTCTAACTCTTCAAGATAAAACATTAGCCAAGAATCTTTGTTAAATGGGCCATATCAGGAAAATCAGCCTGATTCAGCAAAATTGTTCTTTTCAACATGATCCTACCTTTGAAAATCCATTTCTACATAGCCGGTATATTTCTCTATGGAAATATAGAAAAATCAGTTACTTTGGTGTATTATATAATTCCTCATGGGTCACACTTTGTCCTTTGAGTTTCTGGAACTTGAGTCTAGGTCTAGAACCAAAAAGGAGCCAGTATTATGTCCTAAAAAGATCAACAGTGCCTTGCAAGTTACATACCTTAGGTGAGGAGCAGGATGTGCTGCTCATGCAGGGCTGCTTCCCAAGGCAAAGATGACTTAGAATTTAGGTGCTTGCTCTCTACACTCACACTGGGATCTGCTGAAGCATCCCTATTCTAGTGTTCTGGATCCCATTTCTTTCCAATCAATGCCTTCACTTTAATAGAAGATCTTATGAGTTTGTGAATTCAATTTACATTGAAATCTAGTACCTCACAGGATGAGCTTGATTTTCAGAAGTCTTAGCCTTGCAGCTACAGCAGGTGAATGTTTCTTTCAGAACAGATATGAAAGTTTTCAGGTTATTTACACAGATCCTAAGCTGAGAATGTGAAACATAAACCTAATCTTTTTCTTTCCTTGCTTTTCTTAGGGCAGTTGAGAATCTAGACAATCCCATTACACTCTTTGGAGGGGACACACTCAAACCATAGCAGTCTTTCTTCCATCTTTGATCTCATGCTTTCCTTTGGCCATAGCTCTTTCCCTCTTTTCTGGTTTCTCTTAACTGCTTATAGTAAAATGAAAAAAATAATTTGAAGATGAGATTATTAAAAGAGAATCAGAAGATTTGGAAAATATTTAGACCTGCCATCTAGAGTATATATTCGAGAAAAAGTGAAGGGTATGGCCAAGTGACTGACAAGGAGCTTAGTATGGATAGAAAATAGCCAGGTCTAGCATGCTCAAGACAATGAAAGAATGATCACAAACACACTGCTGCTATTATGCCCATCATAGGAACAGGGTGCCAGGGCTATGACAGCAGAATCATTTTGAAGGAGTCACCCAGGGAGCCTATGGGACCTCATATATCTGCTCCCCACATTGCAGCAGAGTGCTCCTCTGCCACCAAAGCTGTGGCTCAAATGGGCCCAGGTACTTGAGACTCCAGAAGGCATAAGCAGTAAGCTTTGTCAGTGACCATATGGTTCTAACTCTGCAGGCACACACAGTGAAGGAGCTGCAGAGGTATGGCTACTTTTACCTTGATTTCAAAAGATACCTCAGAAAGCCTTGGGGAAGGGTGCTGCTGCATAACCCCATTAGCACAATCCTTAGTATATCCATGGGAGTAGAGCCACCAGTGTACAACTCTAGCCTGACAGAGCTGCTACATTATCTATGCCCAGCAAAGCCAGTTGGGCAAGATCATTCTCAAGCCTTAAGGTTTAATGTTTGTGATGTTGAGGGTTTAGACTTACTTAGGAAAGAAATGTTAATGAGGCTCATTTATCTCTTTGGGGATGGAAGTGTTTATACTGTGCCTATTCCACCATTGTATCTTGGAAATATGTAACATTTGATTTCACCAGCTCACAGCTGGAGAACAATTTGTCTGAGTGAAGGAGGACCCAGTACTGAGCCAGCTAACTGCATTTTGTTTCTGATTCAATCTCATTTCCTCTCCTTCAAAACTCTCATTCTCCCCTGCAGTTTCCTTAGGTCCCAGGACCAGGCCTGGTTCATGAACATATTAAGACTAAGGCCCTTGTTGGCAACAAAGACCTGGATAGTGGATCCTGAGATAATGGCCTGAAGCAACAATTAGCCACACCACAGCCAGGCCAAGACAACCTAAATCACTATGGAAACACCTATCTTTGCCTTTCTTTTACCTGAATTGGCTGTTTCTCTGAAGAGGTTGCTTGAGCATTACATCCCTAACAATGAAAGTAAACATTCTGATACAGAAAACTATTAGGTGCAGTTCACTGAGGCTGCACTCTAGTGGCTTTAAGAAAAGCTTGCTCTTGGGGCTTCCTAATAGCTAGAGTCAGATTATACCTTTCTTGTCAAAGGGGCCATTAAAACTCAGTATGCAGGTCCTATATCAACTAGGAAGCTTGTGGGTTTTTTTTCCTGTCAACTGTTAAAATTTCCTTATAAAACAAATGGCCTAGTTCCAGAATATCCCAAAGGAGCTCAAATGACATGAGAAAAGGGAAAGATCTAACATGTACTGCTGGAGATTTACCAAGGGTTTTATTCTAAAGTCCTGAAAATCCCAAGGCTTGTTTCTTTGCTTCACCTAGTGGAAAAGCAGCCAATGCTTGCTCAAAGTAGAAACAAAAGTTCCTGAAATAAAATTTTGTCAACTGTGTAATACCAATCACTTCTTTCTAAAAGTGCCACCCAAATAGGCACTTCATCTCCAGCTGAGGTTGATCCAGTGGAAGCCAACAGAGTAAGTCAATGCCTCCCCAAATCAACTTGTGAGCCAGGCAGTTTTGCTGATGGAATTCTGGGCAAAGCTAAAATGCCTTGGCTGTGAGAGGGTCATTAGCAACATGGCATGCCAATACTCCTCTACCCCTTAAAGCAGTACTTTTTTGGTGTAAGGAACTTAAGAATCCAGATCATTCTTCAGAAGTTTTTTGGCGGTCCTGGAGTATCTTGCTACCACTTTAGCAGTGCTGCAGTAATTTTTGCTCTAAGTTTGTTTTTCAGATATGGGCTTACACTTTTGCTAAGGGCTATCCTTGGACCACAGTTCTCTTACCTCCACCTCCCAAGTAGCTATAAGTGTGTACCACCACTCTGTACTTCAGGAACCTTTAAAGTGCAATTTGATCTGGCCCAGCCAGTTACCTTATAACACCCCTATTCTGCAGGGCCTGTATTTAAGGAGGATTGTTTTGCTCAAGATTTACAGATTAGTAATGCAATTGTCTGGGACATACTACAGTGCCTTGTCCTTATAAATGTCTTGCCAACAGAATGTTTATGGCTCACTGTCCTTGATCTAAAATGATGACTTCTTCATTCTACTTGAAAGTTGGTCGTAATTACTTCTGGCCTTTGAATGGACATATCTCTAGTGAAAAAACTTTTCCATGTTGGTACATTCCCATGGATTAAAAAACTTACAATTTTTGGAGGAATACTGGCTAGAGATTTAAGAACAATGCAGTTAAACAGAAGATCCCTGCTGCAGTATGTAGATTACTTGTTGATCACTAGTCTAACTTACGAAGTTAGTCTAGAAAACACCATTCAGGTTCTCAACCACCTCACTGAATGTGGCTCTATGCTGTCTTCCCTAAGGCACAAATTTGTAAGGAACAAATTGTCTACTTAGGGTTCTAATTATAGCAAGTTCAACAAAATCTAGTGACTGACAGGAAAAAGGCCACTGCCAGCATTCAGGTCCCCAGGACTCACAAGGAAGGATTCCTAGGGATAGCAGCCTATTCCAGAATATAGACACCTAATTTGGGTTTATAGCAAAGGCTCTAATTAAGATAGATCTTGAGTCCTTAATTTGGACAATTATTTTTTAATTTGGACAATTAAAAGTCAAACTTCCTTTGAAAGTCTTAGGGACTAATTCATGTCCACTCTTGCGTTAGGACTGCCCAACTTTAAAGTGGCATTTAAATTGAATGTGCACAAGCAGTAAGGAATTGGGTTGACTTCTTGTTCAACTGCTGAGAGTAGTTCCCCAATCTGTAGCTTATTTCTCAGGGTTACTCAGTCACACAGTCAAGGGATGACCTCATCTCCAGGTGGTAACAACCACTTGTTATATGATAAAAGAAGCTGAGAAATTTACACTTGGTCAATTACTATTTGTACCACATCAGGCCTTTATCTGTTGGAACAAAAGGGCAGGTTCTGGTTGAATGCCAGAAGTTAGCCTGATATTTACCTATCTTACTATATAACCGTAGTTGACTCCTCAAACAATGTTGGTTTTAAACTCAGATACCCTACTGCCCACAGGTGAGACCCTCCAACCATACACCATAGTGTGAAGTTCTTGACACCGTTTTTTTCCAGCCTAACCTAGTAGACCAGCCCATTTGATCATGCAGATTGGGAACACTTCACGGATGTGAGCCGCTTTACGCATCATAGAAAATCCCATGCTGGGTATGTAACAGTGATTCTGCATGAGGTCATCAAACCAAACCCCATCTTGGCAGGGACCTCCTGGCTATATTTGCCCCACAGACCACCTGTGTGGATTTAGAATTAGAGGTACAAGCCCTAGAAAAACATGGCAGCTGCTTTTAATCAAACCTGACAGGTCACTCTTCTGAATGAAGAGACCACACAAATCTACAAGGTGGCTCTAAGCCCAAATTAGGTATCCATGTTCTGTCATAGGCATCAACTGGAATCCTTATAGTAGTTTGCGGGTTTTGAGTACTTTGCAGACCAAGGTGTGGGTATCAGGGCTTATTAAGACAGATTGTTGTGTTTAAATCCCAAGTTATTCAGAAGACATAACTGAAGCTATAAAGAACCTAGGTTAACAGATTGCTGGTGTTGATGCCTTAGTAGATCCTTTCAAGTAATTGGTTTAAGTGAATTCCTTCTAAATGGTGGTTTTAGTGATCATAGCTATCATTTTTCTTTTTCTTCTCTTTGGTTCTGCTTGATTTACTAATTCCATTAGTACCAGCATGTAAATGCCTCTGTTGCATTCCCCAAAGAAGACATTAAAAAATGAAGACTGCATCAAAGCTTCCATTACAAAATTCCTGTACTGTCCATCAGCAAGAAATAAGTTTGGAAGAGACCTTTGGCCCCATTCCCATAGAAAGGAAATGATGGCTTGGCAGTGGAGATTTGAAGGAAGGCCCAGTCACTGACACACACAACTCCATTTTGTTTCTGACACAATCTTTTTTGCTTCCTTCTGAGGTCTCTTGAGTCCTTATCCCTATGGTCACCTCAGATCCCAGGAACAACAGGCATGAGCGATGAACATCTTAGTTTAGTCTGCTGAGACCACCCTGGAGGACTTTTGTCCTAACTATGGTAACATGTGGATAAGACATACCTTTGGGTCTCCCATGTAACTTGGATTATATCTAGATTAAATATTGGACTTTAGACATTTGAGTTGATACTGGAAAGACTTGACTGGGCTATTGGATTGTAATGAATGTTATTTAATAGGAAAGACCGAAATGCTGGTAGACAAGAAGTAGAATGCTGGGCTTAAACATTCCTCTCCAAGTTTGTGTTTTGAAACTTAGTGGCCAGTATGACAGAATTAAGAGTTGGGGCCACTGAAAAGTGATTAGGACATGAGGGAATTGAGCAAAAAACATGGCAACTGGAGGTTTGGAGTCATTGCTCAGGAGGATGGGCAAACAGACTAGTAATCATCTTATTATGTCACTAGTAATCATCTTATTAACTGTTGCAAACAATCTAGAAAATTGTTTTCCATCCCCTGACTTCAATTATGTCAAGACTCTTCCCCAGATGACTAGCCTTTCATAATGCCTCAGTCAATTTAGATTTAAAACACGTGCCATGAACTAGGTTTGAAGTGAAGATAGGTAAGAAAGTAAGGCCTTGCCTGGGTTTGGGGCTGAAAGGTTACGTATTCTCACTCTTCTCCCTATTCTAGTTCTAGCTCCAGAAGTATAGAGTTAAGAGAAGGACTAAGATGAAGAGAAAATAAGTCTATTTGCTCAATTAGATCCACAGTTGCAATGCTGTGCAAGTATTCCTTCTCTGACTGGCCACTACTACCACCTTTCCTAGTAGCCACACACTAGTGAGTGCATTGAAAGATCTGTGGAACAGTTGCCTGCCAGAGGCCATCTGATTCCACAGGTACCAAACTTCCAGTCACATCTTGTCCAAAGGCTAGCAGTGCTAATGCAGTGGGATAGGTTGCTGAGAGATGGGAGAAAATAGCAGGAGACAGCATAGAAAACTTAAGGTACATTGAAATTTCTTAACAGGGGAGTTCAGCGTCAGGCACTTATCTTCTTCACAATGATCCATACCCAGTTACCATAGGGAAGGGGGTTTTATAGATTAGATGACAAGTCAAGGCAGTCACTTAGAGAACTTCAACTTTTCCAACTTCTACCAGAGGGATTGCATCTTAAACCTCTTACTCTGGGAGCAGAGAACAAACATAATTCTAGAGACTAGAGAGAAATAGTTTTTTGTGACTGTTCAATTGTTTCCAGAAGCTTCATTCCCTAGGAACAGAGCAGAGGAAGGGATTTGAAAATAGTACTTCATCCCTGGAAGAGCTTTATGCCATGCAATAAGTGCCCCTACTTTTTCAGCAAGCTCCCAAACAACTCCACCTTAAACCTTTTAGGTCTAGGAATAGGCACAGACCTATTCCTCTCTAGATCACAGACCAGAGGTGTTTTGACACTTCTATGGCTACACCCTTGAAGTAGTGCCTAAGGGTGCAAAGTGCAGCTTTTATTTTCTTTCTGGGAGGAGGTAACAGCACATTGCCAGAGTGCTACTTGATGGCCAGGAAGACACTTGTAAACAAAATACTTTGTTCAGATAGTCTATCAGGTTGATAAAGTCCTGAGTTTGGAATCTCTACTATTGAAAAGCATGCAAGTATTCATCTGTAAGAAGCTCAGAGAAAATGGATGTCATACTTGAGACAGAAGTCTAACGCCGATCAGGATTTAGCATCACATTAATATGCTGCTTCCCAGGATGCCACTGTCCATTTCAGTGACGTTATAACCTGAAGAAAGGACTTATTCAGGAGGCTGCTACTACTGGGAATAGGCTTCACATAAGGGATCCTTCCCCTAAGATACTCTGGTACCCGCGCATGGCCCACTTTGCCCCAGTCTGGCCTTCTACTGGCTTCTACTGACACCTGTTCCAAAAAGTTGAAACCCTCATAGGCCCTTCCTCCAACTTTATTTTGCTGAAAGCTCTGGATCAAACTTGCAGACAAGTTGTATTCATGGGAGCAAAGTCTGAAACTGCCATGTCATTGGGAGGACACTTTGGATTATGTTCTGCTAATGCCTGTCAAAAGAATGGTACAGGGCTCCTCTTACCTGGAGTAATGTACCAACATGAGGATCCTGGGACAGGGGGCCTAGAATATTTGCTCCCAGCACTGGGATGGATTATGGTTGAGTTCTTCCTTGGATGAGTTCTTCAATGTGGAAAAATAAAGACAATAAAGATCAAGGGTGGCTTTAAGACCCACCTATATATAGAAAAGAAACTCTTCAATGTGGGCCAAACCATCTGAAAAATAGATAGCATTCTGAACTACTTGAGTCAATGTTTTTGATATTTAAAGGAGGCATGCAACTCATACCTATTCTATGTATCATAAAGTTGTTTATGAAAAAGTTTAGACTTCTATGAACACTGATCTTCCTACATTAATTCCAGGTAGGCTAAAACAAGGAAATCTGCTGCTATATTGGTTTTAGGATATAGCAGACTCAGTTACTTCCAGGCTCTGTATTTTTTCTCAATTATCTAATAACAAACTCAAAGATAACATTTGGGGGCTTAGTAGGAAAGGTAGCCCCTAACAGAAAGCCCACGTACATTCATGAGCATATCCATGTGTAGAAACAGGCTGGAAACTAAAAAGGAAATTCAAGTTCACCATACAGATCACTGGATTTTGAAGACTTGGAAATGTATCACCAGATCTCCATTTCAACAAAGGCTTGTTGGCCCAGCAATCGAGAACTCTGCCAGCAGTCTTCAGTTGTTACCTACTTTAAGACTTGCTTCAGCTGAAAAAAATAATCCATGCTATCCTCCTCCCAGTTGTCATCTAATTACTGACCACATTTCATGTATGAATGCCAGCCACTTTAGGTCACCATGAGACATCTGATTGGTAATAATTGCTATGTATATTGCCCAAAGCATTACTGTGCCTGCACCTCAGGTAACTGGTTCTGCTTCCTTCCAATCACTTATACAGGATTGAATATCTAAATAGTCTTCATGCTAAATCCCCCTGTCACTGCAATCTATTTCTGCACAATCCAACCTGCAATACTAGGCAAAAGGGCCTTAAGGAATGTGATCCCTCTCTTCTATGCCTGTTCCTTAAAAGCAAAGTCCTCCTCATCCCTACAGACTGTCATAGAACATGTTCTGCCCAATTCCAACAACTCTACTACATGCCATAGGTTCTGGACAGCTCTAGTTTCTAGGTGGATGACAGCCCTTTCTTCTTTTTCTGTCACTAGATTCTAATATTTTATCTCCAAAGCATGGTTTCTTCCAGATGTATGGCCTCTCAGCAAGGGAATTTCCTGTGTTTCACTCATCCAACCAAACACACAAATGTGTGAAAAGCCAAAGTTGGCTCTACATCCTGGATCTAGGAGAAAGAACTACCCCTGATGGGCTCAGCATTGGTCTAGATGTAACTTAGGAACTGGCTTTATACATTCAGTGATGCTCTAACCTCACCTTTGGACTTGCTGGATTTCCCCACACCCATTTGTACTGTCAGACAAGATGGAAGAGCTGTGCAGGACCATCCATAACTGATAAAGCTTAAAAGTAATAGAATCAAATAATAGCAATGTTGTACAAATTCATACCTTGTCATTCTTGATACATATCCCTCATAGGGGAAGTCAGCTCAGATGTCTACTGGGTCAAGTGAGTCAATAAAGGGGTCTACATAAGTGTTATAATTCATGACAGATTTGCTTTCATATGGAACTCAAGACAGTGACTCTACCAAGTAGAATAGTTTTGGGTTCCTGAGTGCAGCACTTGGAAAGTACAATTTCTGATGTGAGATACCTTATAAGGTGCAGTCCCTCAATCAGAATGGATATGATCTCTTGCTTGTCCATGTTGTTTGTTGTAGCAAACAACAAGCATAGATCCACAGTCAAGGATCTGTCACCTGACATCCTAAGCCTGACCCAAAATATGTTTGATCAATTTGGGAGTTAAATATGGGCTAGGTAAGCTTTGCCACAGAAGTAACATCAATAATATGCTATCCTATTACATGCAACACCATAAATGATTCACTTGAACCTTTCCCATGAATGTCCAGGGGACATTGTAGTTGATAGAGTCAGTTCACTACATTAGTCAGAATTATAGATCTACCTGACACTGAAGTTCCCTACTGCGGATACAGATTGGCACACAGGCTAAGCTAAAAGTCAGGAAGATTATAATCCTCCAAGTGTGTTTTGTACATACCTCATAGCCTTAGAGGTCATCTTAGCCATGGAAATCTTAGTCCTTAGAGAACTGGAAAGAACAGCTTTCATATCAAATTCAAGATGGGGAATCCTATAAAACAGAAAGATTTAAAGTCCCTGCTTATTTCAATCCCTTCCTAAAGATATCAGTAAGGAAATGTCATCATTCCATCCAAAACAAACAGACTTGAGATCAGGGTACATGTCTGGACAAGAAGTCACCACCCCTCATATAGAACTGACAGATATGCCTTCTTGGTGGAGAGATCTCCTATGCTCATGGATTGGTAGAATCAACATAGTAAAAATGGCTATACTACCAAAAGCAATCTATTTGCTTAATGCAATTCCCCTCAAAATCCCAATGACATTCATCAGAGATTGAAAAGTCTACCTTAAAATTCACTTGGAAACACAAGAGACCACGAATAGCCAAGGCAAAAAGAACAATGCAGGAGGTATCACAATACCCGACTTCAAACTATGTTACAAAGCAGTAGCAATAAAAACAGCACAGTACTGGCAAAAACAGACATGAAGACCAGTGGAACAGAATAGAGGACCCAGATATGAATCCACACAACTATGCCCACTTTATTTTTGACAAAGGTGCTAAAAACATATGGAGAAAAGACAGTCTCTTCAACAAATGTTGGGAAAAGTGGTTAACCGTCTGTAAAAAACTGAAACTAGATCCATGTTTATCACCCTGTACTAGTATCAACTCAAAATGGATCAAGGACCTTAATATTAGACACAAATCTCTTAAGTTAGTACAGGAAAGAGTAGGAAACACTCTGGAAGTAATAGGTATAGGCAAGGACTTCCTCAATAGACCCCCAGCAGCTCAGCAACTAAGAGAAAGTATAGACAAATGGGACTTCATAAAACTAAAAAGCTTCTGAACAACAAAAGAAATGGTCTCTAAACTGAAGAGAACACCCAAAGAGTGGGAGAAAATATTTGCCAGCTACACATCAGACAAAGGACTGATAACCAGAATATACAGGGAACTCAAAAATACTAAACTCTCCCAAAATTAATGAACCAATAAAGAAATGGGCAATTGAACTAAACAGAATTTTCTCAAAAGAAGAAATTCAAATGGCCAAAAAACACATGAAAAAATGCTCACCATCTCTAGCCATAAAGGAAATGCAAATGAAAACCACACTAAGATTCCACCTCACCCCTGGTAGACTAGCCATTATTAAAAACACCACTAACAACAGGTGTTGGTGAGATGTGGGGAAAAAGGAACCCTCTTACACTGCTGGTAGGAATGCAAGCTAGTGCAACCACTGTGGAAAAAATTTTGGAGGCTTCTTAAAAATCTAAACATAGATCTGCCATATGTGGGGGAGGGAGGGGGAAGGGGGAGTAAAAGGCCCTAACAAGGTATGTACATATGAATAAACGCATAATAAAAAAAAAGATATGCCTTCTTCATTGAAGATTTGGAACATTAGGTTTGTCAGCATTCATATCCTTACTGACCAGCACCTAGAATAACCTGGGACAAACCTTCTTTCAGTGTTTGCTAGTAAATGAGAGTTAAAATTTACTTCAAAAATACCCTCATTATCAAAATAACCAAAATAATATCTCCCTCACCTTCTCATAAGACACACCAAAGGCAGGCATATTCCTGAAGCAATGATTTAGATTCAAAAATGAAAATCTGTAACACTATTACACAATACTGTGTTGGAATAAGAAAGAACAAGCTATGTCTTGAATGCTAGCTAAAGACTATTTACAATTTTGGCTATGTTCTCTGGTTATGGCATCCCTAAAACATGTCTCTCAGGCTCCCAACTTTGTGAAAAGTGATAGCTCAAGCTATTGCATTATAACTAAGTGGAATGATATGTGGCCCAAGATAGGAATATACAATGACATCTTGGCAGAGTTCAATATTCTACCCAAATGGTTAGACAGACTGGATGAGAAAGGACAAGAAAAACTAGAGACGAAATCTATGAATAAACATATGCACATATAAAATGTAGCTTTTTCATCTGTTACACAAAGCACCAACCAAAGTAGACTCACTGAAGAACCAGAGAGTAAATGGCTCTGCCAGTTCCTCAGCCAACATTCAACCAATGGTAAAATGAACAAGTAGCAATAGTTGCAGAAATTGAGACTACATATGTATCTAACATGGACTGTCACTTCCTAGAAACAACCTTGATACTGCTGCCTCTGAAAGCCCAGAGAAGATACAGTACTATTTGGCAAGGAGACCAAATTGCCACATGGTAGAAGTTGACTACATTGAGCCCCTTCTGTTCTAGAAAAAAAAGATAGCAATGGATACCTCTCACAGGAGTAGATACCTGTCTTGTTATGGATTTGTCTTTTCTGCTTACTAAATCTCAACCACCACCATTATCTGGAGGCACTTACAATGCTCCTTCCTCAGGCGTAGAGTCACATAGCCAAAGAGTTTACCCATGGATTGAGGCCATAGAAAAGGTACAGAGTGATCCCTGATCATGGAGTCACCTGGTTTTATCACCCAACACTAGTTAGACACAAATAGCTTCAGAATGTCAAGAATGTCTTCAGAAACCATACCAGAATCACTACTTGGATTAAACATAGTCAAAGTCTGGAATACCCTCTTTCATGTAGTACATTAAAGAAGTATCTATATGGTACTGGGTCTTCAAAAAGACTACTACATGGTTGCAAGGACCAAGAGGTAGAAGCAAGAGTGATCACATGGTACAACACTCCAAATGAGCCACTGCATGACTATGAGTCATCCTTATTGCAGGGATAAGTAACTGGAACCAGAAGGAGACCTGCCTACTTATAGGATGAGAACAGTTAAGAATATGAGTCAATCTCCTTGACTTTTCTGGTACTTCCTTGCCCCTTTGTACCTCATTTACCATCCTAATCTTGAAAAGCAGATCTTCACTAGGGATTCACATTCCTAAGGATAAAATGTTTGATCACAATGAGGCAGGTTAGAATAGGGATAGGGAACAGGAAATTTCTCTTCAAGAAGCAAAACACATTTACTTTTAACAAAATGTATCTGCTACTTTATTAATGCTTACACTACTTTTTAAAATAATGCTTACATTTTCTTAAAATTTTAGTCAAAGTTTATAACATTTGAAGACACAGAATTTTATACTTTGAGACAATAAAAAGCTTTAAAATCCAGTTTGTATAAAAAATTTTGAATTTACATATGTTAATAAGGGGATTTCATTTTGGTAATTCCATACCTGCCTACAGTGTATTTTGAACAAGTTCATCCCCTCCATTGTATTTCCAATTAATGCTTACTCTTGATAGTAATATATTTACTACTTTTTCTTATGCTTTCCTTCTGTAGCAAGTATCACCATATAACTAGATGGTGAGCACACAAGCATTCTCTTTCAACAAATAGCCCCTTTCCTCACCCTTGCCTAGTAATTAATATGCCCTGGGAATCAAAGAAAAGTAAACATTTATCTGAATAAAATCTGAGATATTCCCCTGACCTACTTAGCATAAAAACTCCTGAAAGAGAAGTCTCAAGCATATTCTCTTGCCAAGTCCACAATTTTTTTGGAGTATGTCTTGCCTCTTATCTTGCTTTACTAAATCTCTGCATCTCTTATCTGCATCATCTCAGCCTGTAATTCTTTCTATGTTGAAGAATAAGGCAACCGAGATCCATTTCTCTAGGACCTCCTTGTACCTGGCATTGGATCTGGTTATACCACCAGGTAAGGACCTCAGTCACAGACAATGAAGAGTTAAAGGAATTTAGAGTGGATAATGCATAAGATTGAGGATTATTATCACTTTAACCAGAGCTCAATGCCAATGACAGGAGCTGCTTTTCATCCCACTAGGAAGTATCCTTTGAGTTTCCTCTCAGGAAAGGCCTGTGGGACAAGGGGGTCACCGATCGGTAGACCTATGTAGAGAAAAATCTGTTGCACAGGAGCCAACTATGGGGATTACAAGAATGCTATAGTAACCCTGTGCTATTTCCAACCAATACCTAAGTGTGTCTGGGATGCTAAGGCAACCTTGTTTAAACACTTAGGCCTCCTGATGGGCAATTTGGGTTCTGGAACAGGCTATCAGCCATGCCAAAACAGTGTTGAACTTCAGTCTAAACCATTCCTATTCACCATTTCTTTCATAGGGTCTACTGTGGATTCAGATACAGTGTCATGTATATTGGGTGATGAGAACTGGCTTTCTAGCCACTACTTAGGGGCAGGGGGAAATGATGACCTAGAAGTGCAAGGGATTTGATGGAAAAAGAGGAAGTTGTCAGATATTATTTACCCTCTATCCCTTTAGACAGGCCACAGGGAACCTTGATATTTGGAAAATGGAGCCATTGTGGTAAACATGGAGATGTTTACCGCAGACCACTCCCCCCACCCCCGACGCCCCTTCAAAGAAGGGCTGGCATCCAGACACCCCCCCCCCCGCACACACACTCCTTCAAAAAAGGGCTAGCATCTCAGTGGCAGGAGTACAATCATAGCAGCCATTTTGGAGCCAGTCACAGCTTCAGAAAGCTGCTGGAGCTGAGGTCACCTACTCCCCCAGGATAGCCTGCATTTGGTATCCAACTGAGGTGGTTTGTAAAGGCTCTATCATCATAGTCTGATGTTAGACAATGATAAGCAATGCTAGCTCTGAATCCATACCAGGTTAACTGAAGCTTTGTTGAGCTTAGATTAAAGGTCACTGTGTCTTCCTAATCCTGCCTTCTTCCCCTTCCTTTCACAGGCAGCCATCCCTTAAGATACTTCACACTGCAGTCTGTTTCACCAATGAAATCAGGAGAACGCAACTGTGACCAGTTTGGGAACAGCATCTTTTTTGCTTTTCTTCTTCCTGTAACTTAGGAAACAGCAGGAAGGATGAATGAAGATAGATTGGCATTGTCTTTCTATTTAGTTAGAAAAGACAGGCTAGTTTTTTTTTTAATGCTTGCATATGCTATTTAAATTTCCAACTCCTGAAGTTTTTGGTGTGTCAAAGTGAAATGATGGAATAGATAGCAGCAACAAAAGAAATAGTATAGTTGAAAGTCGAGACAAGATAATTACCTAAGAAAGCCAGGTGCCAGTGGTTTAAGCCTGTAATGCTAGCTATTCAGGAGGCAGGACTACAGTTTGAAGCCAGCCTGGGCAAATAGTTTTTCCCAAGATAAAACCTTCACAAAAATAGGGTTGGTGGAGTGGTTCAAGGTATAAACCCTGAGTTCAAGCCCTAGTATTACCAAGAAAAGAAAAAACACCTAATTTTACCAATTCAATAGCTTTTATGAATCTAATAACCTTACTATATACATTAAAATTTGTAAATACTGGGAAATTGAGTAGCTCTCCATTACAATGATGAGTTTCAAATACATTCCCCTCCAAAAATATTTTAAGTTTTAGAAGTGGCTGTATATTTTCTGGTAAAACTGATTGCCCACAGGCAAACACACCGTGTGATAGTTTTCCTGCCTTACTTTTTATCATCTCATTCATGCTATCCTGGGGTTATACAACCATCCCCCTAATAAACTAGTTTACCTAAGTTTTTGTCTTCATGTTCTCTAGGGAAGCCAGGTTAATTATCTCAGAAGCACAAAAGGTATCTTTACAAATCATTGATACAAGTTGTACTCTTAGCAGTAATATCCACACACTAGTCTACCTGACTGCCTATCTGCTTATCTGATAAGCAATTACCAAGCACTATGTGCAAGCAACTATGAGTCCAGGTGTAATGGTTAATCTTGAATGTCAGCTTGATACACCTAGAAGACTGGTAAAGCACACTTCTGGGTGTGTCTGTGAGGGTGTTTCCAGAGTCAATTGATATGTGGGTCAAACTCCAGGAAGACCTTGCCTGAACATGTGCTACCCTTTCTTGAATGGATGCACTTTTTGCTGCTGCCATCCCCTGTGGACACTGGAATCTGGATTCTTCACTTTTTGAACACAAACTTGCGCCAATGACTTCAGACCTCCAACCTTAGCCTAGAGCTGCATCATTGATCCATCTTGTTCTGCCTCTAATTTCCTGGACTGAGCTGATTTCCCTGGCTCTGTAGCCTGCAGATGGCCATTGTGGGACTATTCAGCCTTGGATTGTGTAAGCCAATCTAATACATCCTCTCATAATGGTACATACACAAATATGTATTTCTATTGGTTCTAGTCCTCTGGAGAACCCTGATACAGATTTTTAGTACCAAAAACAGTTTTAGAGAATAATTTTGAGGTTGAATTTCCTTAACTAGTTTTGTGGTTTCTGAAATTGGCTAATTTAATTAAACTTAAAATTTCTAAGAACTCTAGCAGTATAGAGAGCACTGATAGTCCATGGCATGAGCTTTTTAAAGAGATAGAAAGTAAATGCATCTTATATTCCTAATTCACCACTGGCTAGAGGCAAGGAATGTAGTGGCTATTCATGCTACTTTTGAACATTCTTGGGAAAACCAAGGAATGTGGCATTGCTTGCTTGATCCTTGAACTGCAGGACAAAGTAATTAAATGAACTCAGGGATTCAAATTTCCAGTTCCCTATGTGCATAAATAAC
Organism: Castor canadensis; assembly: GCF_047511655.1. Taxonomy (NCBI): domain Eukaryota; kingdom Metazoa; phylum Chordata; class Mammalia; order Rodentia; family Castoridae; genus Castor; species Castor canadensis. The sequence goes on from NC_133394.1 coordinate 91,174,646, forward strand.
CTAAAACTTTGAAGTGTGCCCTAAAGGAGAATTTTCTCCATTGTAGAATAAGGGAAATTGGGAAAAACCAAATGCAAGTCCTCTTCTTGCATTTGGTTGAATTAACACAAGTTAAACTCTCAGCTTTGCAGGGTGCCTAGAGTTAAAGAGAGGGCACTGATTGGAAAAAAAAAATGGGATCCTGTAAGATTGGGATAGAGGGGAGATGCTTAATGAGGATGGGAACACCAAGCTCCTAAATTCTGAGTATTTTACAGTGGCAGCAGTATCCAACCCTCAGTCCCTGCAATACTGGCCTCTTCTGCTTGAGGGAAGTAATCCTGGATTCTCTGAGGAATTAGTATTAACAGTTACCAAGCAAGTTCTCAGGACCCAACCCTATGACCAATTTTTGCTTTTAGACCTATAACCAAACTCAAGTCTCAGCAGGTCCCTAGAAGTGAGGTAAATAGTGTGACCCAGAAGGAGGTCTGCTATACTTCAAAGGAACTACTTGAGTTTTCTAGTTTATACTAGCAGAGGTCTGGGAACATTGTGGAAATGGGTTTTAAGGGTGGGGATAACAGTGGAAGGAACAAAGTTTGATCAGGCTGAATTTATTGATAAGGGTCCATTAAGCAGAGACTCTGCATTTGATGTTGCAATTTGGGGGTTTAAAGGGTGCTCACATAGTCGGGTTATTGAAATATCAAAAGATGGCTCACTAAATGAAGCCAGATATCCCTTGATTCATGACTATGAAAATTAGATGTTTATGTCATATATTAAGACCCACTACAAGGTAGCAGTCTCAGAAGCACTGAAAAAAAAAAATCAAACGTAAAATGACACTGGTGGTTAATTTTAGGCAAGCTTCCCCAGCCAATGGGCAATGACCATGATGACAGATAAGCTCTTAGTACTCAATAATGTAACTGACTTTCTGAAGATGACTGCTGCTTCCTCAATGCCAAACCTTTCAACAGAAAGGGAAGCTGAGCCCTTAATAGAGTACTTGTTTAGTATACAACCTTGCCACATGGTAGAAAGTTAACTGCATTAAACTCTTTCCTTTCTAGAAAAGCTAGCATTTCGAGCTCAGAGATAGATCTTACCATGTGTTTTACTTGCTTATGAAGTTTACTACCATTCTCTGGAGGTTTCTGCAATGCTTAATCCACAGGCATGAAATCACATACAGCAAGGCCTCTCACCCATGTACTAAGGTTACCCACACATATACCAAAAGAAAGGTACAGAATGGGTCCCATCTATATGGTGTAACAGTCTGAGGTAACATGCTTTTGAAAGCTATGTGCCAAGACAAACTTCAGAAATCATTGCAGAATCTCGAACTTCAAGGAAAAAATGCCAATTTTTACTTTTGGTTTGTAGAGTCAGATTAGACTGTTTAGATCCAACTCCTATACGTAAGTTAAAATTTCCCTCATCTGTGTCAGAGCCTGGAGGTCAGGGAGTTTTTCCAGGGTACCTCTGACCCCTTCAGGGAGACACCAGACTCTGGTAAGTGGGGTGGACTCGATTACCTCTGACTGTTCCACTCCTAGGAGACACAGGACCTGCCTTTAAATACCATAAACGTAAGATTGAGGATTCATACACGAGCTCTGATTCCAGTTCTGAGGGGAAAGAATATGAAGATGCCATGGCTCAATTAAGAGACCCTTCACTTGGGGACTGTCCATGGCCCCCGAGACCTGAGAGCCATGGCAGTTCTTACAAAAGGCCTTATTATAAGCACAAATGCATGGGGAAGATACGTCAGGTTTCCATGTCTACCCAGTAATCCTCAGGCACTTATCAGAGTTCATGAATGAGTCTCATTTAAAGCCTTAAAAAAACTCAAACAGGCATGTACTATGTATGGTCCTACGGTCCCTTTTACTGCCCAATGGTTACAGAGTGCAGTAGGGATTCAGCCCTGCCACCTGAGGATTGGATGGGGATTTCTAAGGCTTGTCTAAACTCAGGAGAGTATTGTGGAAAACTAGCTTCACAGAGTTAGGTGGGGAACAGGTAGCTCATAAGCTGCTCATGGGGTTACAACTAACTCGGTCATGTTACTTGGAAGGGACCCATTTGAAGGGGTGCTTAGTTAACTCCAGTTCTCTGTTCAGGCTTGTCAGCAGATGGCAATTGCATCTACTAGAGCCTGGAGGGAGTTGCCTGCTAAGGGAGATAAGTCTCAAGAAATTACTAAAATCTTACAGGGGCCTGATGAGCCATTCCAGGATTTTGGGGAAAATAGTGGCAGACCATGAAGCCAGAACTACGCTTGTCCAACAGTTGGCCTTTCAAAATGCTAATAAATATTGTAGGGAGGCATTACAATCCAGAAGAAAGGTTTCCATCCAAGAAATGATCAAGATTTGTTCTGATATAGGTGCTCAAATTCAGGGGGCAGCTTTCGCTTCTGCACTAAAAGAAGTTATCCATCCCTCCAAAAAAGGAGGCAAAGGTGCCTCCTTTACTTGTGGGCAGCTGGGGCATTTTGCCAAAGAATGTCACAAGAGAAAAAGACTCCCCTCTGGTAGGGCTGGAATGGTATCATCCTTTTCTGGCTTGGGGGCCTGGCCCCCTGGAGTTTGCCCACAGCATAGAGGGAGACACTGGGCAGTTCCCAGACTGATGTTGAGGGCTGCACTCTACATGAACGGGGAAACTCCCAGTGGGGCCCTCCTCGGTCCCATCAAACAATTGGGGCCATCTCTGTTCACCTAACTCCCACCATACCATTGAGGACCTCTTTTGGGCCACCCCAGGAAGTGCAGGCTGGACTTCAGTCCCTCTGCTTGATAGGTCTTAACCCCTAAAAATGGGTGTTCAAGCCATCCCTTCAGGGATTTATGGTTCACTTCCTAAAGACACAGTGGAACTAACATTAGGGAGAAGCATTATGACTGAGGTTTACAGATTCTCTCAGGTATAGTTAACCAAGATTATATGGGGGAACTTAAGATCTTGGCTCAAGCCCCCAAACATTTGTTACAATAGCCCCACCTGATAAAATAGCTCAACTGGTTCTTTTTCCTAACGTGAAAAAGGACAAGGTGTTAACACCTAATTCCTTGAGGAGACAAAGGGTTTGAATGTTAAGATCATGCTTACTGGGTCCAGCAGGTTACTGCTGAGAGACCGGAAATGACTATTCCTAAATGGCAAAAAATTCCTGGTTTGTTAGACATTGGCACAGACGTCTCGGTGATTGCATCTCACCACTGGCTTTCAACATGTCCCTGCGTGCAGTGCAGGCTTCAGCAGATCTGCAGGAGGTGGGCCAGCCATGGACCCCTACAGAGTGCCACCACAATTAAATGGCATGAAGAGTGACATTCGGGGTTTAACACCACGTGTTTTAAAAGATCTCCCAGTAAACCTGTGAGGAAGAGATGCTTTACAAGGAATGTGAGCCATACTCTGTAGTCCCAACAGTGTTGTCTCCCACATGACGCTACAACAGGGCTTTGATCCTCTTAGAGGACTGGGAAAAACCCAGCAGGATTATACCCTATTGATAGTGAGAGACACTCCAGGTGTGTTGGATTGGACTACTCCCCTAATCAATCTTTTCAAGAGGGGCCCTGTTCGGACAACAATAATCCCTCCCCCAAAAAGGACAGCCACTTGGATTGCATGGCTGACAGAATAGCCTGTCTAGGTAGACCAGTGGCACCTCACAGGGGAAAAATTGGCTGCAACCCAAACATTGGTTGAGGAACAGTTACAAATGGGACATACTGAGGTCACTCACAACCCTTGGAACACCCCCATATTTGTAATTAAAAAGTTTGGTAAATGGCGTTTATTACAAGACCTCAGAGCAGTTAACAAAGTGAAGCAGCCCATGGGCACCCTCTAGCCAGGGCTTCCATCTTCTACAGCCATTCCCTTACAAAGTTATTTATATATTACAGACCTTAAAGACTGCTTTTTTACTATCCCTTTCCATCCAGAAGACAGGAGAAAATTCTCCTTTTCTTTGCCCTCTACAAATCACCAGGCCCCATACAAAAGATACCATTGGAAAGTCTTGCCACAGGGTATGGCCAGTAGCCTCACTATGTGCCAAGAATTTGTTGCTACAGCCTTCAAACCCCTCTGAGAGAAATTTCCAAATCTTCTATCATTTATTATATGAGACAATTTTACATGAGATATTGGCTTAGTTGTTACACTCTGCCTGCCTGGGGGCTAGTTGTTGCCTCAGAAAAGGTACAACAGTTTCCATTTTCTTACCTTGGCCACCTGATAGAAGGGCATACTGTCCACCCTTAAAGGATGGAAATTCATAAAGATGCTTTAAAAACCTTTGATTTTCAGAAGCTTTTGGGAGACATTAATTGGCTACAACCCGCTCTCAAAATAACCACCACAGAACTTTCTCCTCTTTTTAACATACTTAAAGGAGATAGGGAACCCTCATCTCCCAGACAATTAACCCTGGAAGGACGACAGGCCCTACAAAGGGGAGAAAAGGCTATTTAACAAGCACAACTGAACCAATGGGACCCACACCAATTGTTACAACTGTTAGTATTACCCTCTCCCGGTACCCCTATTGGGGCCGTTTGGCAGCAACAGGGAATAACAGAATGGATCCATCTTGGGCACTCCCCATCAAGGGCGATTACTCCCTGTTATGATTTGCTCTTTTTTCACAGCTCAGCATGCTGACCTGAGGCTGCCATCATACCCTGCGGTGATTTTCCCACTGATGCCGTTAATGTTAATACAGACAGTGCCTATGTTGCAGGAGTACTGTGTGCCATTGAAACTGCCTACATTGGCCATACCAATAATGAGGAACTATTCCATCTGTTTTGCCAGTTGTGGACTATCTTGCAGGCTCACCACTATCCCTACTTTGTGGGACGCGTATGCTCCCAATCCGGTCTTCCGGGTCCTCTTGCTGAGGGCAACAAAAATGTGGACAAATGGGCTTCTCCTTCTTGCCTTTTAGGACAACTTAACCCCTATGGTTCTGGTTCTGCTGTCACACAGGCTATTCAGTCATGTGTTCTATCATCAAAACTCAAATGCCCTTCATAAACAGTGCCATCTTACCAGAGAACAGGCCCAACAAATGGTTAAAACCTGCCAAACCTGTGCACAACACCTCCCCTTCCACTAGGGGGGGGGGGTCAATCCTCGTGGCCTCGGGCCAAGGAGTATCTGGCAGGTGGATGTAACTCATCCTTTGGGTGCCTTCGCTTTGCACATTTCACCATTGACACCTATGCTGGTTTCACTTATGCCTTTGCCCACAGTGGTGAAGCCAAACACGTCATAGCCCACTGCCTGGCTACTTTTACTATTATGGGTAAACCTCACGAAATCAAAACAGATAATGGGCTTGGGCACACATCAGCTGCTTTTCATGCATTTTGCCAGTCATCTGATACTCCATTCTGCTGGCATTCCATATAATCCACAAGGACAAGCCATTGTAGAATGAGCCCATTGCACCTTAAAATTACAATTAGAAAGACAAGAAGGGGGAGATACTCTCCCTTCTGCCACCATGCAAAATAAAGCCCTATACCCTGAGTTGTTTAAGTTGTACAAATCAGGGAATAACCCCAGCAGAAAAACACTGGGCTGAGCCCAGCAAGGCGACCTTCCTCAGGTTCTTTGGAAAGATGTGTTACGGGGCACATGCGCAGGCCCCAGTCTGGTGCTAGTGTGGGGCAAGAGCATGCTTGTGCTTTCCCCGAAGGTGCTGATCAGCCAGTGTGGGTGTTGTCTCATGTCATGAAGCCTTATGGATCCACTCACCCTGCAAATGAAGAAACTGCAACTGATGGAAGAGGACAAGACAGAACAGATGGAGAGACAATTCGAGCCCCTAGAGGAAAGGAGAAAGAAGGAACGTTTCCTGAGATGGAGGCCAGTGATGCCAGCACCACCCCGGGGGAGGACTAGGAACCGTTTGTCTTGAGCAGCCTGGACAGCAGATCTACTCAGTTGGAGACAAATCAAGTGCCTGACATGGATGGCAGGTGATATGGTCAGGGGCCTTTTTCTTGGCCATGTTGGCAATTATCACCCTACAGGTAGGTGGCTCAGTGACCCAAACTCAACAACACTGGTCCTTTATACCTCACCCCCTACTGCTTCAAGCAGCAACATGGTAAGGACCAAACATACCGGTTTACACCAATGATTCAGAGTTGATGGGAGGCCACTCTAACAGGCACATGACTTCCACCTTCAGTTCCTATAGTTTCACAGGGCAATCCACTTTGGTGCCAGTATGCTTAGGCTCACTACAATGGTGCCTTCCTACAGCACCCACCTGGAGGAGTGCTCTTCTGTGGAATGGCACCCATTACACAGATAAACTAAAATTCCTAGGCTTCAAGCCACTGAGCAGTACAATGCCCACTATGTGAACACACTCACCCAAATTACCACATATGCCCTTCAACAAGCATTTATAGATGAAAAAATTGATGTCTGCTTCAATACCCTGGAGGTGGCTCTCCTTGCTATGGCAGATGAGCTACAAACTATAAAATTCAAACAGGACCTCCTATGTCACATGGGCTTCCAGCATATCTGTATCACTGCTGCTTCTTACAATGAGTCAGAGTATCCTTGGCAAAGCATCAAAGCTCACGTAATGGGAGCCTTGGAAAACAATGATACCCTAAATTTGTAACACCTCAGACAATAGATATTGGCAATGCAGAGAGCATATGACCAGGTCATTTCTCCTGCCAGCATGGCAAAAACTGTATTAGATGAGCTGCAAGATTTTAATCCACTCAACATCCTTAAACATTCCTTCTGGTACCTTATGGGAATAGGAGTCTGCTACTAATCTGCTTTTGTATTTTTTCAGGCAGATGCCAAGAAATCCAGAAACAGCTCCTTGGACAAAACACCAGTCTGCACTGAGAACATTTAATAAAAAGGGAGATGTGGGAGACCAGTAACTAAATAGAGAAGAAACTTTGGCATGAGCAAGGCCATGTCAAAAGTCCTTTGTGCTAAGAAGGCAAGGCCCCAGCATGAAGGAGGTGAGCAAGGTTCAGCAAGGCTGCCTTGCAAGAGGGGAGACTGAGGCAGTGGAAGTAGCTTTGGCTTGAGCATGGCTCTGTCAAAGTGTCTCTTGGCTGACAGGTACAGACCCAGCCAAGGGGAGGCAAGGTTCAGCAAGGCTGCCTTGCAAGAAAAACAGGACATGCTGACCTAGTCGGGATAGTCTGTACTAAATAACATACCACTGCTGCATTGTTCTTGCCACCTACACGACTGGACCCATGAAAACTCGACTTGCATTTCACCCCACTTTCCCATACATGCTTGGAGGTGGAGGGGGTCACCAGCATCTCTCATCAGGAGTGCTGGACCCACCCAGCCCCAGCTTTTCTATATGTCTGTCTTACCATCTTTTCTCAATCTCCCAGTCAGGTCAAGGGACCTGCTCACGTTGGCCGTGAGAATCCTATGGGTAGATTTGTTTTGTAAGAATCAAGGAAAAGTGTCCAAGGTGCTGAATGTCCAAGTCTTTACACCTTTATATGAACACCCTTTCCTTTGTAGGGGGACCCCCTAGGCCCCAAGTGGGGAAACAAATGGTGAGGATGTGGAGGTCCTTGGTGTTCTCCTGCTACAGACAGTGTCACCTGTCTCACTTCCTACCACCTCCTTACCATGATCCTCCCTCTTCAACCTGCTCACAAGCCCTCCATATGCTCAAAGTGAAGCACATTACTCAAGTCTCTCAAGCCTTGTTCCCGCTGTGATATGTCAGGGCTAGAGGACCCAATTCTGGAGCAAGTGCTCTATTCTATGGGTAATACCCAGAAATATGAAGAATTCTGAGGATCCAAGTAAATTTGCAAATAGGTTTCAGACACTGACACTGTCCTTCCTTCTGTCCTGGAGAGATACTCAATCCTGTTAGCCCATTGTTGCACCCTCACAGAAAAAGAATTACTGCTGCCTGCAGGGAAGCAAACAATACTTTTGTTAGTGATCCTCAGGGCCACCAACCAAGGGCTGATACTGTCCCTGAAAATAAACCTATCTGAGACTACAACACTATGGAGGGGGGAATCTAGAGGAGCGCTAACATGGCGGCAATACTCAGAGGCATGAAATCTGGAGTTGCTGAATCTGTTATAAGGTTAGAGGAATTATTCAAGAAAAAAAAAAAAACACTGGATCTCATTTTATGACAAGATGGAGGAAGCCTTTAGAAAATATACCAATATTGATCACTCCTTCAGAGGAGAAGCAGTCCTTTTGGGACAATATTTCATTACCCAATCCACCCCAGATATCAGTTGGAAGCTTCAGAAACCACAATTAGGACCTCAAAGAAGTCATAGCTTTTGAATGCCATGTTTCTCATCTATACCAATGCTAACTTGGAAGAGGAAAGGGACAGACTAAAGAAGAGGCAGACCAATGTTATGGTCACCATGATTGGGATGCCCTCAAGTCCACAAGGGATCCTCAGGTAAGAGATGTGACAATCCTGAGAAGTTGACCTGTAGCCTAGGAGTGCCATTATCTCAGCATGAACTCTGTTCATTTTCAGGAATGGCTGGGTTCTGCTGGATCAGATGCTTTTACAGGATATACTGATGCTTTCCCCAGATGTAAAGAGACTCCAAGATTGCAAAGGCCCTTCTAAAACATTATCCTTGGATTTGACCTACCCAAGACCCTCAAGAGGAATTATGGGCCAGCTTTTGTTTCACAGGTCATCCAGGGGGCCATTTACACCTTGGAAATTAAGTCAGTTATATTCAGCTTGGAGACCCCAATCCTCTGCTAAGGTGGAAAGGAAATCCTCTGAGAGACCATTCCTCTCTAATGATTTGATGATGGACCCTAAGACTGACATTCCCCTAATATATATAAAATATCTATGAATATGTCAACAAATAATCTTGGAGTTGGGAAACAAGGTTCTTCTGGCCCCCAACAAGAGCATGGGAACTCAGAACTGAACCAGGAGAATGGGTGTTGATCAAGTTCTGGAAGGAAGAAACCCCAGCTGACCAACTCCAGCCCAAATGGAAAGGTCCCTATCCAGTGATCCTGTCCATTCCATGGCCACTAGAGTGTAAGGAGTGGTTAGTTGGATTCATCTTTCCAGAGTAAAGCATGTGACAGGGGAACCCTCTTTTGGCCAAGTACAGCCTGAGGACTCCTGCAAGCTAAGGAGGGTCAAAAACTTCAGCTTAAGAGATAAGCAAAACCATTACATGCCTTCTTTCTCTTCTCTCCCACTATGCAAATGGACCCCTTACCTTGGACTCCTACTCCTGGGGCATTCTGGATAAGGATCATCTCACTTCAAGTAAAACATCAGGGCTTATTAATAAGGTAAGTAAACAGGCAGATGTAGGTGTAGTTGTCAGTCTAACCTCCTGTCTTCATTAAGAAATAGCATTTTCATCTGGCTTTTCCATTTCTAGGCCCTTTGGCTTTAATTTTGTTAGGACTCTGCATTGGTCCATGTGTTTAGAATTTCTTGTGTTTTTCTAGGATTGAGGCCATTAAAGTCCAAGTGCTGATGCAGCAAGTCTACCACCCTGTACAAATTACAAATTCCCCCATGAGCAACCTTGATCTTACTGGAGCAAGATTCAGACAACTGGACCAGCAAGTGACCAAGCACAAGTCCCCAGGGAAGAGAGAGATGAATTCCCTGATAGGTAGAGTCTGCAGCCCCTTACCAGCCTTGAAGCAGATACAGAAGCAGAGATCATCTCTCTCAGCAGCCCTAGAAAGGATTTTTTGGGCTTGTCTCAGGAATTTGGGGCAGGAGATTCAGGGGAAATACCCAAACCAGGTCATGAGTTACAGGTAACCCTCCTCACAGGAACAGGTGGCTGATCTCTACCCAAGAGTACCCCAAGATGCCCTTTTTGCAGTAAAAGCTGCAGTAACGAGTAACAGCAGCATTCTGAGTGAGCAGAATGATCGACCACAAGGGACTTACCCAAACCGAGGACTTACCACACACTAGGGAAAAATCTTGCCCCAAAGAAACCTATTGCCCCAGATCCCTGAATTTCAGCACAATGAATATAGACAACAGGACATACACTTGTGACAGTGAATTCACATGTACAGTACCCCGTCAGTTAATAGCCAAAAGCCACCCTAAGTACCACATCGCCCCTCCTCCATGTTTACCCCTAATAGTGGTATGAATTCCCACTTGAACCAAGGCATCAGGACTCTTGAAGGACCTCACTAAGCCCACTCCACCATCCTCTCCTGGAGTGTAACTTCTGCTTTCACTTTCAATGAAACTTTGCTGCTGCTTTGTAATTTCTGTCTCTGTCCAATTCTTTGTTCAGGATACCAAGGACCTGAGATCTTCTCAAACAGGGTCTTCCCAAGACCACCCACCAGTAACACTACGAGGACTCAATGCCAGGAAAATATGGATACAAGAAACGGGAAGGACTCATTCTCATCTGTGTCTACCTAGTATCCATCACAACCCAGGTAAGACAGCAGAATGTATCCCTCAGACCATGGCTGCTATAGCACGGGCTCCCTGGCTACTTCTTACTCTTAGGCAAGTCTTTGCAGCTCTTAGAGTGATCTGGTAGAATTCTAGCACTTCTGAGGTAGGTCTCACACTGTCTACTCATCTAGTAAAGGCACCAGAGAGTAAAATACTCTGCTGTAGTAATTATTCCTGACTTCAAGTACCACAAAGGAACATTGTGACAATATTTCTGAGGTTTATCCATGATGTGTACATCTTTTTTTTTTTTTTGCTTTAACTCATTTTGGACATGGATGTTACCAGAATTAACTGGCTTTTCTCACAGCTACAGGGAATACACAGGTCTCAGCTGTCAGCCTCTTCAGGGCTTAGCTCAGTTGAAATGAGCCTTTCACCCAAGATCATGCCAACTCCTAGGTGGCTAGCATTTTATGACTTATCCTGGACATATGAAAAGCCTGTCAGGACTTTTGATATGTTCGGACATCAACCCTGTCAGTACATCTCTGTAAGAATGTCAGCTTCAGACATTCCACAAGATTGGTCTGAGCATCTGTGCCAAGTACTGCACAACTCATCTACTTCTGCCCAATTCTGATATTTTCTTACTCCACAAGTGTTAGTCTCAACACAACATTCAGTCCTCCAGACATTAACCTCCACCTAATGATCTGCTCCCTGGAAAGTCTACCCTACCCCAGGGCCATCACAGTCACACGCAATTCTCCCATCTTCAATCACAGCAGCCTAGACCACGGTATTTAATGGAAGTATGATAACACATACTTCCAGTAGAATCTCATCTCCAATGTAAAGTCTGTTTCTAGAGGGAAGAACTCATTAACTCTTCCTCCCACAAAAGTTCATGTATGTCTCTCCAGGGGATTAAAAATACCGCTGTGAAAATGGCACAGTTCCCCTGCACAAATGGTTAGATAGCAAAGGCGACATGTTCTCAATCTGAGGAATATCGCCCCTTGATTAAGCTCATTCAGTATTTTTTGAAATTATTCCAAACCCCATGAATGCCCACTTCACAACCTCTGGACCCCATTGGATCTGGAGAAATGTAAGCAGGCAAGGCCAGATGGCTACTTTGAAAGTAGCTTTGTTGGGGGGATTGGACTTTGAGCACATGATAAAAGCGAGAGCACACAAGGGAGGGGTGAGGATAGGTAAGACACCTAAAAAATTAACTAGCATTTGTTGCCCTTAATGCAGAGAAACTAAAGTAGATACCTTAAAAGCAACTGAGGCCAATAGGAAAAGGAGACCAGGAACTAGAGAAAAGGTTAGATCAAAAAGAATTAATCTAGAAGGTAACACACATGTACAGGAAATTAATGTGAGTCAACTCCCTGTATAGCTATTCTTATCTCAACTAGCATAAACACTTGTTTCTTCCTATTATTGCTTATACTCCCTCTTCAACAAAATTAGAGACAAGGGCAAAATAGTTTCTGCCGGGTATTGAGGGGGTGAGGGGAGAGGGAGGGGGCGGAGTGGGTGGTAAGGGAGGGGGTGGGGGCAGGGGGGAGAAATGACCCAAGCGTTGTATGCACATATGAATAATAAAATAATAAAAAAAGAGAAAGTAGCTTTGCTGGAATAAGTCACAAAGGTGAGTACACAAACCATGAGATGCACCATTGCAAAGATAACCACATAGCAAAGATAGCACTAGAATGGACATTAGGAAAGCCCAACTGTCTACCTATTCTTTGTTCTTTGATTACTTTAGCCATGAAATTGCTCATGAGCCATACTAAGGCCATCCAAGAAGCAAATAGGTTTTAACAGTTTGTAACAATATCCCTGTACCCCCTCAATTTTTACTTCAGGTGTCCTCACAGGGAAGCACCTGAGGCCCAGGTATTTCTTCCAAAGCATCAGTTGCCTTAAAACCTCCTGTTGCTGAGAGGTCCATATAAGGATATGGACACTCCAGAGCCACGAAAATGCTGCAATTTCAAAGTCCTTCTTGTGTCTTCTCGACCCAAGATGAATTTATTTATGGATCTACTTCTGTGCTTTTCCATCCTGGGCTCTGTGATCCAAAAATAACATTCAGACCACCCACCAGAATCCGAAAGTCTAAGAAGGGAGGAGCACATAGTGCCAGAAGCAGGAAGAGCTAATGCACACATGGAGAAGCAGGTTTGTCTCATCCTGGAAAATCTTCCTGGTTGCCAGTGCTTTTTCCATCCTCCTCTATCTCATCCCTGCTCAGCAATTTGATCATGTTGGGTAGATGCTCTGCCACTGACATAAGAATCACAGTGCCACTCACACCTGATAGATAAGCACATGTAGTGCTCCTGTATGGATCCAAAGACCCTGGGGCACACTGAATTTTTCACATCACACTTTTTTTTAACTTCCTTCCAGTTTCTAATCTCCCTTCCCATTTCCATGTTTCCTCCTGAAGTAAGCTTCTTTCTGTACTTTCCCTTGAGTACTCATGGTCCACCTTGGAGCTCAAACTCCAGTTACTATCCATTATGCCTCACTTAATTCATGACAAGGCTTTGCATGTTTCATTGATCTGTTTTTTTATTTCAGTTTGAAAGAAACAGATGGGGAGTTTCACTTTCTAGCCCCAGGTATCTGAGAAGCTTCCAGAAGTCCTTGGTGCTGTCCTTATTCTCGTCTCCCATGTTTGTCATAAACCAATAACTTCACTTGTGATAACCTTTGCTATCTGACATGACCATATTTGTGTTTGATACAAGTGACAACATTTTTATACCCAAAACACTAGACCAGTTGGAAGTTAGATGACACTGTGGGTCACGCCAGCAAATACAACAGAATGCAAGCACAAGGAGTTTTTGATGAGTTGCCTTTGCCTATATTCTCTTCAAACTAGGTATACAACTCAGGCTCACATTGTTTAGTTTTCTCTACTTTCCTTCCTCACAATAGGGAATAAGATGAGCCTCAAGTCCAAGGCTCATGTGTGAGGGAAATTTGAGCATGGTTTTCGTTCTGCAGAGGTACTTTGGAACATATGACATCTGACAGTACTGTATCTACTCACCAACATGGATGGCACTGACCTAAGAGGTGACCTTTATTTCTCTTTGGCCCTTTGCTCAGTGCAAGCCCTTTAGTATCTGTTCCCTCACTGAAGTCCTAACAGTCCTCTCAGAAGCTGGACAGCTGAGGTTCCAAGTGACCAAGTTCTCAAGTAATGTAGATTTCTTCAGTACAACTGAGTGCTGTCCTTTACTGTCCAAAACACTGAACTCAGTCCCAGCATGTCTGTTCCTGGACTTCATTTTCAGGCTTGTCCAATTCTATCCCCCCTTATACAGACAGGAAGTGGGACATGCTCAGGAATGCCTATGTCTAATCAGGCATAGAAGTAGAGGGTCCATTAATAGCAACACCCTGACAACTCAGGGGCTCCAGAGCACATCGTCAATTGAATAACTTACACATCAAAGGGCATCCGTGTCAGAAAAGCCACAGCACCTTGCCTGTGCTGCCTAAGTTATAGTCCAGAACTCACAATAGAGAATATCCCTTAACACATGCCCAAACTGGAATGGTATACAAAACTGTATCTGATGCTCTCCCTCGGCACCTTAATGAGTCAGTAAATCCACGATTTAAGAAGCATGAAGTCCAATGCAAGCAGCAGCACCAACACACACAGAAAAGTTCATTATAAAGACCATCCCACCAGCCCACGCAGTAAGGAGATCCCCGTACCCATTACTTCTGCAAATGCTTATCCACCAAGTTCTACAAGTTCAGATGACCATGACCATGAGTCACACAAGCCTTCTGATTTTAAGCAACCTGGAGCTGATGTCCCCCCATTGTTGGATGTGAAAAGACAGACTGCCATGATGAATTCAGAGACACCTGGGGGTTTCAGATCCTTCAAGACTTAGACCTACTTACAAAAACCTTCTCACCCATGGACAGAGGTCAGAAAATGAAGTACAAAGTGGGATCCTACCAAGAAGGTCACTGCTCTCATGACATAGTATGGGACTTTTCCTGCCCTATTCTCATCCTGCTGTCTGGTCTAAATTCTAAAGCTCTTACATAAGGATGTACAGGAATTCTGGAAGGAGGGGCTTGCTACATCTTCATGTTCAAAGCACCAAGCTTAACTGAGTTTGAATCTGCTCTGAAACTTCCTTCTGACCTCTGAAGGCAGAGATAAACCTGATTAACAGCCTGTGAGGTTTTTCCATGTTAGCTGTTGCTATTCATTTTGGTTTTCCTTTCTGTGCCTTAACTTTTTCATTGATGTGCTTTATGCCAGATGCAGCACACATTTCCAATTTCAGGAATGAAAGGATTTAACTCCCAGGATTACACACACAGACAATTGTGTGTGCACTTGTCTGGGAATGCTCTGAGCAGTGTCAGCCAATCAACAGCTTGATGATCTGACTCAGCTAAAGAGAGTCCCTCACCCAAGGTCATATCCTTCCTGGATGGCTGCCATCCAATGACTGCTACCACTAGAGAACAAAAGCCCAGATTTCTCATCCCTTCTGAAGGTGAGATGCCCTTTTGAACTTCCAGATGTCCCTGTGGAGCTTCTTAAGGATTATGAGGGGACTACATTGCAGATCAGCATCTCCCTCTGCCCAATTTCTTTGTCTTTCCTTTCACAGGTATGGCATCTCCCTGATCCATTCATGAACCTTACCTCCAGAGAATCTGCTTCCTGGAAAACCCATCCATCCTATGACAATGACATACACATAACCCATTTTGTTCTTTCAGGAAATACACTGGTCTAGCCTGCTGTTATAGAATTAAGCTGAGGCCACAGACAAAAGTATCCAGTAGCACAGAAGTAGAAAAGTCTCCAGAACCATTCATTCCATACCTACAGAGGATTCAATGACTTACTAAAATAATGCTGAACCCCCTAACTGAGAGCTTAAAATTCGAATAGGAAAATGGCATGCGCCCCTGCATAAACAGACCAGACAGCTTAAGACTGTAAGCACTGATGAAGAGGGATCTAGTTTGGAAAGAAAATATAGCTAACATTGATTCTTCTTCAGCTCTAAAAACAACTGCATCACTATCTTCTAGAAGGTCTCCATTGGGCCTCAGAGAGCAAATAACCCCAAGAACTTTCAAGAACTCTTCTTTTAGGATAAAACCCAAAGGCAAAGCATGAAACCATAAGGGATTCAATATCAATTATATGCATGTAGCAGATTTAGAAGTACTGGTGGGCTCAAGTAGTAGAGCTCTTGCCTAGCAAGGCCCAGTACTGCCAAAAAACTGTAGAGGTTGGTGTACACATTTGTCAACTATTCTCTATAATTCTTTCTTAACACTAATCCATGTTGAGGCTGTGCCCCTACACCTGACAACTAGCCAGACATTACTGACAACAACCTGCACAATCCAAGGGCCATCTTGCTTTCTATCAGCTTTTACCTCTGAGTATTTGCAGTTTTACCTCAAAATAACTTCATTGTTAAATGAAACATCTCCCAATTTCTCAGAAGGGCCCAGAAACCAAAGCAGGTACATCAGTAGGGAAGAAATTTCCCAAATGCACAATGCAAACACTACTTTCAACTTCAAAGCGTCATGTCTATTTTGTGGCAGCAATAAAAAAAGGGTTCTTAGGCTGTCTATGTTGGGGACAGTAATTGATGTACATTTGCAATATTTCACCAGAAAACAGGTCTAGTTACTGAAGACGTGGCTCAAGTTGAGAGGATATATTGACTCCCATGTAATAGCTACTTGTCTGGCCATCTGATCAGTACCTTGGATTAGAAAGACTAGGATATTGGCCTTAGAGGTCTTGAAGAGGACTCATGAGTGTCTAAAATAGATTCTGCTTACATGTTAGGCTGAATGATGAACACTTACCAAACAAGAAATGGAACTAGACAGACAAGATGGCTCTGATACTTCACATCAGAAAGTTTTCTGGTTGCCTATCACCAAATGAATACAGTGACCATAGTGTAGAAATGGAAGGCACTTATGTACCTAATACCATGGACTGCTTCTAAGGAAAGCCTAGTTACTGCTGTCTCTGAACACCCTGTTCAACAAAAGCTCTGACAAAGTAGCACTATATGGTAATGAGACCAACTTGCCACTTGAGATCAAGTTCATTATAAATCACTTCCATGCCAGTAGTTCAAGTTCATAGGGATAGGTATGTATTTATGTAGGATTGTCTTTTCTACTTAGCCCCACCTATTTCTACTCTGGGGCTTTAGCCATGCTCCATGTACAAGCATCAAATTTTACCCAAAGCATGTTACCTATGTACTGAGATCACAAAAGGTATAGGCTGGGTCCCTGAAAGTGGGACACATTTAGAAGCAAGTAGCCTCCTATAAGAATGAGATAGTCCTTCATGATAGTAGATCCATATTCCATCAAAATGAATGATCCATTGGTCAACTCAGCAATCTTTGTAATAGGAGCACATGATTTTGATCATAATTGGAGTACTTTCCCATTGTAGGATCCACTGTAGGATCATATGCAGATCCATTAATGTGGCCTACCTGATGAAGGTCCAGCAAACTACCATATTTACATTTAACACACTGGTATTGGTTGCCTTCTCACTAATGACGTTCCATTTTCTGATTTACTTCTCAGATCATTGGTGATGTTTGGGCTGAGCAGCTCCATTGAGAGCCAAGGAAATTGATAACTACCAAAGTTGTTATCATGCAGCACACCATCCCTACCAAAGGTGCTATCATATTAATAGATTCTACCATGTATCCAGGCATAAAGTCCTTATCACATTACATTTCCTGTAAGTTTCCTAAATGTATTAGGCCACATACACTTTACAAAGACTCAGTTGAAACCAGTACACACAGAAAAAGCATATAGTAGTAAATTTCCCAGTGATAAGCACAGCTTACATGTGAAACCATTTGAACACCCAATTGCCTTCATCTTCTGGGATCAAAACAGCCAATAGCAGGATCCACAGAAGCATTTTCCTTCCATTGTTCTCTAACATCCACATACTCAAAAGTAGATACAGGAAGTTTTATTCAGAGTTTCACATACATGGTCTGGCTTCTCAACCATTTTTAGATTAGAAATGATGCCTCAATTACAGATTGGGACACTGGTTCAAAGAAATAGACTCCTTCAGAGTCACATGGCAGTTAAGGAATAGTAGGATCTAAACCCAGACCCATTGTTAAGTCCAAATATTTACATTGGCAATTTACACTCAAGTGACAGGTATGAAAGATTTCTTACTTCCTTTGCCTTTACTTCATCTGTAACAATGCACTTACCTGATGTAACAGAATTTTTTGACCAGAAGAGCTAAAGAGAACTGACATTTCATATCACATATTAACACCAATTAGAATGATTCCATGTGGGTAAGGATACAAACCCCAATTCTAAGATTCTGCTTTGGAAGATTCTCAGCTAACATGGGAAGTATTTCTCCCTATGCACAGGAGTTAAATAGGAATGTGTTAGAGGTCCGCTGGAAGCTCCCCAGTGGATGCCCAGGTGCCCAATGCAGCCACGTGAGGAATGGCCCCTCCATAACACAAGTCACAGCTGCCAGGATTTCTTCAGTAACTTACAAAGTTTCCAATTCAGGATACAGATTGTCACCCTACATTGTCCCTAGCCAGGGACTAGGCAAGAATCCATGCATATCCTCTGATCCCAGACATATTTATATATGCCTATCGTGTAAGTCTTCACAGCCTCAAAACCCTACACTATAAAGAAATTGTGTGTTCAAAAAGAAACAGGGCTTAGAGTCAGGGCATGCTAATTGGGAAAGAAAATCACTTCCATCACCCTTCCAAGCAAATATGACCAGCATCATTCTTTCTTGAGTGTAGAAGAACATGGAACCTATCAACAAGCCAAGTATTACTAATAACCTGCATTATTCAAGGGCCACCTTGCTTCATCAAAATATACTCTTCTAGGATTAGAAGAAAGTCATTTCCCAAATGCAACATAAGTACTATTTCCAATTCTAATGTATCTTGACAATGTATCTATTGTGGCAACCATGAAAATAGGCCCTTCAGAACCCCTATGTAGAGGACAGTAATTGACAGACAGCTCCAGCTGCTTTGCTAAACAGATTCAGTGAATTCAGTGGCTCAAGTAGAATGTATGTACTGACCCCTACATAACAGCCAATTGTCAGGCATTAGTGAGCAGTCGGGATACAGAAATAAGTCTAGAAAGTCAGTCAAGTATGTTTAGGAAAGGGCTCATGAATGTCAAAATCATGTAGGTTCTGCTTGCATGTTAGGATGCATGATGAACACCTACCAAGCAAGAAAATGAACCAAGACAAACTGGCTCCAATCCTTTACAATCTTCTCATCACCTATTCCCAAATGAATACAGTGACTATGGTGTACCTATGTAAGGCACATATGTCCCCAGTAGCATGGATCACCACATTCTAAGAAAACAAACTACTACTACTTCTGAACACCCTATTCAACAGAATCTGAACCAAATATTATGGTAAGGAGACCAACTTGACACTTGTGATCAAGTTAACTACATCAAGCAACTTCCACACCTGCAGTCCCTGCTTATATAGATATATATTTATGTATGTGTACTTATATATAGGATTCTCTTTCCTACTGTACATGTCTTATCTACTACTGTGGGCTGAAGCCATGCTCCATACACATGTAATTCTACACAGTAAAGAATGCCATTAACAGACAGATCATGAAAGATCTATTCTGAGACTTAATTGTGAGCTCATCTTGTTGCAACAGTACATTTGGAAGCAGGGAAACTCCTAAAATAGTAAGACCACTTCTGCTATGCTTTCTAAAGGTTAATTCTGAGTAAAAATGCTGAAAGTTTACCATGACGTTTTTGGTAAAGAAATTGAAGAGTCACGCATACGTTACTGCATTGCTAGTAAGAGAGACAGCATAGGTTGACTAAGGAAATAAACAGTATCCCATATTACAACACAACAAATTATCTACTGGGTAACCCAGTTATCTTTGTAATGGGAACACAATTTGATCAGAAGGAAGTTGGAGTACCTTTCTGTTATTGGAATGGGGCAAAATGTATGTGAACACCATGAGATGCACCCATACTTCCTCACCTGACTTCACATTTGTCAGATTTCCATAGTAGCCTAAAGCATCTCCCTCACTCCCATTTTCCTCAGCTACCCACATCCCTCATTTCTTGAACACCAAATCTCAGGACAAGAACCAACATTTAGGAGTTTTGGGTCTTGAAGATGACAGCTCTTAAGCTCAGATGTTACAGTCAGTTTGTATACACCACAAAGCTACTCCATTCAAAAGACTGAAGACCATCCATCCAAGTCCATAGTGGGAACTGGCTCTGTTTCTGAAACTTTAGCCTCAATATCTGAGGTGTATGGAAAGTCCTTTCCCATATTTTACCTCACATTCCACAGCCACTTCCCAAGTTCAATAGGCAAATTACCATCTCACATTGCTCAGGGCTGATATCCTAAGTTTCCTCAATTCACATCATATGCCATTTCTGTCTGGTATTGACACATGAAAACATGAATTTTGAGATACCTATCCAACATGGAACCCATCATCCTGCTTCCTATGGGCACATTACATCAACTGAAACTCAACTAGAAGAATCTCTAAATTTGAAGATAGATCTTTGTAATGACCCTGTTAGGACACAACAAACTCACAAGTCTAAATACACTGAACCTGAATTTCCTCACTAAAACACCAAGCTGAACTGTCAAAAATCAGACACGAATATTTTTTAAGCAGCAAGGAAAAGCATTGAGTCTCAGAATTAACTCTTAGAATATCAGTAAACTTGGCAAAAACCCTGCAGGCCAGGGGAGAATGGGATGCCATACTTAAAGTACTAAACAAACCACCAACCAAGAATACTATACCTAGTAAGCGTGACCTTCACAATTGAAGGAGAGATACTCACATACAGGCAAAACCAGAAAATTCATCACTATTCTCTTGCCTGGATGTAAACAAGTGAGATTTGTCCTTTACCGTCTCCAAGAGCCTCTGCCATACCAAGCTATGTTCAGCACCCAGCAGATGCTGCGTGGCCTCATGCTCTTGCTCACGTCCCTTCCCATCTCACTTCCACACATCCTATGAAATTGCATTTGGCCATACATCTTAGTCACTCAAATTCTTTATAGAAACCACTTCCAAAGAATCCAATGTAAGCCTACTCCAACATCTGTTCAGACCTTTGATCCCACTAAGTCATTCATAGATCAGACCTGACTCAGTAGGGTCCTTGTTGCCAGGGTCAATCCATTCAGGCATATATGCTGTCAGCCATATAGTCAGTTTGCAACTGAGCCCCACCCCCATCTAATTCTCTATATTTTGACCTTAGGATATAGTCCTACTGGGCATGCCTTCATCAGGAGTCTGGAAGGAAGGAGCTGCAAGGGCACCAATGGCATCCTGAAGTTGCTAAGTTGGCTCTCCAGTTGCCTTCTCTTCCCAGGATGAATGGGCTTACGTGAAGTATTTCATGGAAAGAGCATGAACCAGATTCTGCTGGTTCATTTAATGGGCTTGGCAATGATGCTAACTTTCATCCCTGTTATACGGAAAAATCACTTCCTGAAAGTAAAAAGCCTCTCCAGGAAAAGAAAATGGGTGGCTACCTAGTAGTTGGTACAGATAGTAGGAACCCCAGAAAAGCTAGGAGGGACTGTTAGAAGTTCAACCTGAAGGATAAAGTTGAAACATGTCAACCTATCACCCATTAGTATCTGCTTGTCTGTGGTTGGCTGAGTTATCCTTAAATCTAGAGCTTCTGAGCCTTAAATTTGGGAAATGTTTCAGCCACTTTCTTATCAACCATTAAATATGCCCAGTGTCATCTATCCACGTTACACATTAAGTTATGTTTTATACCAAAAAGCTGTAGGGCAGTGCCCAGTAGTCAAAGAGTGAATATGGCTCCTGTAACTATCACACAATGTGACCCTTAGTGATGGAGCCCTTCCTCTTCCACTTCAGCTCCTGCCTTATTAGATATTCTCATACCCACACAGAAATACACTATCCAGGAGATAGGAAACGGGATCCATAGAACTATACCTACGGTTGTCACAGGTATTTCATACCAGCGGACTAGTGAAGAGAGAAAGTTACTCTTCCAGCAGAGATATCTACCCTGACTATGAAGAAACAGATCCTTTCTTATGTAGTATACACGTGTCTTGCCATACAGGCTTTAGCAAGTGTTTGTCACATCACAGATGGAAGCGGACCCAAGTAGTTCTAGCAACCATGCTCTAACAAGAGCAATACCGGTCTGTGCTCAGACACCTATAAGGTTCTCTGATGTAGCTTGGTGGTGTATTGTGTGCCTGGCATGTGCATGCACAAGCCCTGGGCTTGATATCAGCACCAAAAAACCTTCCTCTTTGTCATCCATTTTTCCTTTTGCTTAACACATTCTGTTTCCCCAAAACTGCCTCTATTAAGAGCTATTAACTCCGGGTATTCTAGGACCATCATAGTAAAGACCGATTCTTTCTCACCAGAATAAGTCTCTCAAATGTCCTAGATTAGGCAAAGAAGCAGCCCAGGTGACCCAGGGAATATAGCTTTGCTTTATGGTACTGTTACCTGCTGACCACACTAAGCTCAGTCCCAGTATGGCTACTCCAGCCATTCACCTCTGACTGGGCTTCCTGCAGGCCAGCCAGGAAGGTGTGGGGGCGGTGGGTACTGGGGACCACCCATACCTTGTAAGGCCTGGAGAAAGTTATCAGGTGCTAACTATGTTATGGGTTTTAACATAGTAGAGACTGAAGTCACATCCCAAAGTAAGAAAGATCAGCTCAAATTGCTCTTACTTGTTATACTAATCTGGTCAAATAGACTAGGTAAAAGGGTCTATAGAAGCATAGTAGTTTAGGCACAGGCTTGTCTTCTTAGAAATATCCAAACTGATCATTTTACCAGTCGGGTTTGGGGCGGGGGCTCCAGGGTGACAGTGTTGGAGGAGCAAATCTCAGTGGAAACTGCAAACTATTACTTTATTGATCCCAATGGGTAAGTTCTCCCTTCTCCATAATGCCCCAAAAGACAAACTTGGAAATGACAGTCACAGTTCTACCTTGGATCTATGGCCCATATATCCTCAGTCCTCACTCTTGCCAAATTAGCACAGGATCGGTTTCAGACTAAGCATAAAAGGGATAGTTCTGCCACAGGATTAATACCAATGACATGTCATTCTGTTCTCTGTAGTACCACACATGGCTCACTGGCAGTTTTCTCATGAACTTTCACTTTCCCTGAACAATGGCCCTTCCAATCATTCATCAGGCCTGCCTGAGACTCCAGGATTCCTAAGCTAACAGATGTTTACAACTCTGAACACAGATTGCCAACAGATCCCCAAGAAGCTAGACAGGTATGTCATATATCCAAACACAAGTGTGTTTTCTCTTTTAAGAAAGTGCATCTTACCATTACTACTACTTCTTAGGAAATTGTCAGGATCAACCTTCAGAATGGATTTACAGATCTCCATGTACTGAGTTTGTGAATTCAGATTTCTATCCCACCTTGAAGACAATAAGAGGGTACTTTTATTACACTGCATCCAGGAAGAAGAGGAATAGCAATTATGGCCTCCCAAATGGATAAGGATTCTTTAACTGACACATGTTATTCACTCTATATTCTGTAACTTATTAAAGGAACATGGTGTCTCTCAGCCAGCCTATACACTAGTGACCCGGACCTGCCAAACCCAGGGGCAGCTTGCTTCAACTTTTCCTAGTAAAGAACCACAAGTTTACTTCATAAGTTTCCATTATTAAATCACCCTCACATTTTTTTATTTAGAGGACAGACACATTGAGATGTATTTCTAAATCTCAGTCCTTCTTTGCCTACGACCTCACAAGTCTGTTAGGATCCCTCATACTGCCCTGAAATTTAGGAGACCAAGCAATGCTCTAAGTACTACCTGAAGCCACTACTTCCAATTCCATATCTTCTTAGCTCTACATTCTTTCTTGTTGTGGCAGACAGAAAAGTATGCCCCTCAGCTCATGCTGAAGGCAAAGTACTTACTTTGATTATTGGTTAAACTTGGAAATATCAGTTAAGTGGAGTAACTATTGAAGATAATATATTCATGCCTACTCAGGAGTCAGTTGCCTGCCACCTTATTAGCAGCCAGAACGTTAAAAGACTGAAAAGAAAAACACAAATCAGGCAGCATGGTCTAGGAGAGGGAGTATGAGTGTCCCGTAAATGCAGACTTTATGAATGGTAAGATCCACGATAAACACCAACCAAGAAGCACTGAGCAACTGAACAAATTGGTTCTGCCAGTTTGACAAACTTCAGTCAATGAGCAATGAATACGATGGCCAAGAAGACAAAGATGGAAGCTATGTACCTACCTTATGACACAGAATGCAAACTTCAAGAAGCTACTAATGCTGCCTTGGAGGCTGTGCCAACAGTGATGAAGGATTAACTTCCAATATGGGCTATTTCTAAGTATGACCAGTTTGTCACTTGGTAGCAGGTGACTACACTAAGTCACTTCCACTTCAGAAGAGCTAGAGAGATTATCTGATATGGGTGGATACCTAATCCTTGTATGGTTTGTCTCTTCACCTGCAGTGATAACTAATATGACTCTAGGGCTTCTGCAATGCTTCCCCCACATGCACCTACTCCCATAATCCCATCTTAACATTGGGAAAGGTCTGTTTCTCCAACTCTTACACAAGCTGATTTTCAAGATGCAGACACCTAGGACCACACATAAAATTGCCTTAAAAACCTGGTGAAGAACTAGAATAGGGCCTTTTGGACCTAGATTAGAAGTGAGCAGGGCAGTCAACCCTGCAGGATGAAAAGAAGTAACAGACTAGAAACTCTTCAATTACAACCAGTCAGCCCCCTGTGTACCCTTTACCCCAGGACACTTAAATACCTTTGATACTGGTCAATAATAGTAATCAATTTGGGAGTTCCTCTTGTCTGTCAGTCAACCTGTGAGAAAGTTTTTGGGGAAAAACAAGGTCATAATTCTGGCTTGTCTGCTTGTCAGTTATTGAGCCTTCTCTTAATGTCAATTTCATTTCTGTCCACTGAGAACTCAAGCATCTCACCAATAGATTTATGTCACAGAAAAGGAGATGAAGAGTTATGGAATCCACTGGCTAGGCCACAACCACATCAGAGCAGATGGCCTCTTAAAATATTGATAAAACCTTCAGAATACATAGAAGCATTAACTTACCAAACATGTTAGAAACAGAATATCTTGCTCAGGGTGACTTATGTACACTGGTGAGACATTAATATGGTACTGAGTTCCTAGTAGGAAGGCCATATGGATCCAAGAACCAAGAGGTAAAAGCAGAAGCGGTCCTATCTTTCTATCAGTCCAAAGGAGCAACCGGCTCACTTTATGAATCATCCTTGTTGCGGGGATAACTGACTCATCAGGAGACTGAGGTGTGTTTACACACTGAGAGCCTGTAGGGTAAGAATGGAACCCAATACATCAGGTGATTATCTCCTATTTCTTTCTCATTGTTACTCAGACATGTTCAGCAGCCCTATCTTGTTGCCACATGATCAACAGGTTCAACACACCTTAGGTTGTCTTGGATCAGCCTACCCTGTAAGCACAAACCTTGGGCTGTGGTCACAGCTAAAGAGGGAATTAGAGTAGGCAGTGAAGAGAATGAGAATAAGGCAAGAAGAACTCCAGGGAGAGGAGTTGCGTTTCACAGCACTAACATCCTTTCAGTTTCTACATAGGAACAGATTGCAGGACAGGAATGCTGCCATGTGAACCCATTAGTAGCAGATGATGCAGTGCAGGGATCAGTTCTTTGGGATACAAGTGAGAAACAAACTGCCTTAGGTTAAAATGGGAATCACTGGCTCATCATCTGTAAAATCTAAAATGCATTGTTGGTGCCAAATGATGCTGATCCAAGGGACTCGGTTTCAGCATGAGCCAGATTTCTTCCTTGTGGCTTCTCTACCCTTCCTAGCATCAGATTCCTTCTCAAGGTCCATTAACCTCTACATAGAAAGTTCCAGCTCTTCCCTTCATAAGACCTCACTTTTCCAGTATTTTTTCCTTCCAGAGCTCTTCTGGAAACAAAGGTAGCTATCCCCAGGTTTTAACAGTATGCCTATTTGTTTTTTTTTTCTTTTATTATTCATATGTGCATACAAGGCTTGGGTCATTTCTCCCACCTGCCCCACCCCCTCCCTACCACCCACTCTGCCCTCTCCCTTTCCCCCCCACCTCCTCAATACCCAGCAGAAACTATTTTGCCCTTATTTCTAATTTTGTTGTAAAGAGAGTATAAGCCATAATAGGAAGGAACAAGGGTTTTTGCTGGTTGAGATAAGGACAGCTATACAGGGAGTTGACTCACATTAATTTCCTGGGTGTGTGTGTTACCTTCTAGGTTAATTCTTTTTGATCTCACCTTTTCTCTAGTTCCTGGTCCCCTTTTCCTATTGGCCTCATTGCTTTTAAGGTATCTGCTTTAGTTTCTCTACGTTAAGGGCAACAAATGCTAGCTAATTTTTTTAGGTGTCTTACCTATCCTCACCCCTCCCTTGTGGGCTAAAGCTTTTATCATGTACTCAAAGTCCAATCCCATTGTTGTGTTTGCCCTTGATCTAATGTCCACATATGAGGGAGAACATATGATTTTTGGTCTTTTGGGCCAGGCTAACCTCACTCAGAACGATGTTCTCCAATTCCATCCATTTACCAGCGAGTGATAACATTTTGTTTTTATTCATGGCTGCATAAAATTCCATTGTGTATAGGTACATTTTCTTAATCCATTCGTCAGTGGTGGGGCATCTTGGCTATTTCCATAACTTGGCTATTGTGAATAGTGCCGCAATAAACATGGGTGTGCAGGTGCCTCTGGAGTCACCTGTGTCACAGTCTTTTGAGTATATCCCCAAGAGTGGTATTGCTGGATCAAATGGTAGATCAATGTCTAGCTTTTTAAGTAGCCTCCAAATTTTTTTCCAGAGTGGATGTACTAGTCTACATTCCCACCAACAGTGTAAGAGGGTTCCTTTTTCACCGCATCCTCACCAACACCTGTTGTTGGTGGTGTTGCTGATGATGGCTATTCTAACAGGGGTGAGGTGGAATCTTAGTCTGGTTTAATTTGCATTTCCTTTATTGCTAGAGATGGTGAGCATTTTTTCATGTGTGTTTTGGCCATTTGAATTTCTTCTTTTGAGAAAGTTCTGTTTAGTTCACTCGCCCATTTCTTTATTGGTTCATTAGTTTTGGGAGAATTTAGTTTTTTAAGTTCCCTGTATATTCTCGTTATCAGTCCTTTGTCTGATGTATAATTGGCAAATATTTTCTCCCACTCTGTGGGTGTTCTCTTCAGCTTAGAGACCATTTCTTTTGATGAACAGAAGCTTTTTAGTTTTATGAGGTCCCATTTATCTATGCTATCTCTTAGTTGCTGTGCTGCTGGGGTTTCGTTGAGAAAGTTCTTACCTATACCTACTAACTCCAGAGTATTTCCTACTCTTTCTTGTATCAACTTAAGAGTTTGGGGTCTGATATTAAGATCCTTGATCCATTTTGAGTTAATCTTGGTATAGGGTGATATACATGGATCTAGTTTCAGTTTTTTGCAGACTGCTAACCAGTTTTCCCAGCAGTGTTTGTTGAAGAGGCTGCTATTTCTCCATTGTATATTTTTAGCTCTTTTGTCAAAGATAAGTTGCTTATAGTTGTGTGGCTTCATATCTGGATCCTCTATTCTGTTCCACTGGTCTTCATGTCTGTTTTTGTGCCAGTACCATGCTGTTTTTATTGTTATTGCTTTGTAATATAGTTTGAAGTCAGGTATTGTGATACCTCCTGCATTATTCTTTTGACTGAGTATTGCCTTGGCTATTCGTGGCCTCTTGTGTTTCCATATAAATTTCACAGTAGATTTTTCAATCTCTTTAATGAATGTCATTGGAATTTTGATGGGAATTGCATTAAACATGTAGATTACTTTGGGGAGTATCGACATTTTTACTATGTTGATTCTACCAATCCATGAGCATGGGAGATCTCTCCACTTTCTACAGTCTTCCTCAATCTCTTTCTTCAGAAGTGTATAGGTTTTCCTTGTAGAGGTCTTTCACATCTTTTGTTAGGTTTACACCTAGGTATTTGATTTTTTTTGAGGCTATTGTAAATGGAATTGTTTTCATACATTCTTTTTCCGTTTGCTCATTGTTAGTGTATAGAAATGCTAATGATTTTTCTATGTTGATTTTATATCCTGCTACCTTGCTATAGCTATTGATGAAGTCTAGAAGCTTCTGAGTAGAGTTTTTTGGGTCTTTAAGGTATAGGATCATGTCATCTGCAAATAGGGATATTTTGACAGTTTCTTTACCTATTTGTATTCCTTTTATTCCTTCTTCTTGCCTAATTGCTCTGGCTAGGAATTCCAGTACTATGTTGAATAGGAGTGGAGATAGTGGGCATCCTTGTCTGGTTCCTGATTTTAGAGGGAATGGTTTTAATTTTTCTCCGTTAAGTATAATGCTGGCTGTAGGTTTGTCATATATAGCTTTTATAATGTTGAACTTTCCTTCTATTCCTAGTTTTCTTAGAGCTTTTATCATGAAATGATGTTGGATCTTATCAAAGGCTTTTTCTGCATCTATTGAGATGATCAAGTGGTTTTTGTCTTTGCTTCTGTTAATGTGGTTTATTACGTTTATTGATTTTCGTATGTTGAACCACCCCTGCATCCCTGGGATGAAGCCTACATGGTCGTGGTGAATAATCTTTTTGATGTGTTGCTGAATTCGATTTGCCATTATTTTGTTGAGGATTTTTGCATCAATGTTCATTAAGGAGATTGGCCTATAGTTCTCCTTTTTGGAGGTGTCTTTGCCTGGTTTTGGGATAAGTGTAATACTGGCTTCATAAAATGTGTTTGGCAGTTTTCCTTCCCTTTCTATTTCATGGAACAGTTTAAGGAGGGTTGGTATCAGTTCTTCTTTAAAGGTCTGATAGAATTCAGCAGAGAATCCATCAGGTCCTGGACTTTTCTTTTTGGGGAGACTCTTGATTGCTGCTTCAATTTCATTTTGTGTTATAGGTCTATTCAGGTGATTTCCTCTTGGTTCAGTTTTGGATGATCATATGTATCTAGAAATCTGTCCATTTCTTTTAGATTTTCAAATTTATTTGAATATAGGTTCTCAAAGTAGTCTGATGATTTCCTGGACTTCCATGGTGTTTGTTGTTATCTCCCCTTTTGCATTCCTAATTCTACTAATTTGGGTTTTTTCTCTCCTCATTTTAGTCAGGTTTGCCAGGGGTCTATCGATCTTGTTCATTTTCTCAAAGAACCAACTTTTTGTTTCATTAATTCTTTATATGGTTTTTTTGGTTTCTATTTCGTTGATTTCAGCTCTTATTTTTATTATTTCTCTCCTTCTCTTTGTTTTGGGATTTGCTTGTTCTTGTTTTTCTAGGAGTTTGAGATGTATCATTAGGTCATTGATTTGGGATCTTTCAGTCTTTTTAATATATGCACTCATGCCTATTAACTTTCCTCTGAAGACTGCCTTAGCTGTGTCCCATAGGTCCCAGTAGTTGTGTTTTCATTTTCATTGACTTCCAGGAACTTTTTAATTTCCTCTTTTATTGCATCGATGATCCATTCTTCATTAAGTAATGAGTTATTTAGTTTCCAGCTGTTTGCATGTTTTTTTCTTTACTTTTGTTGTTGAGTTCTACTTTTACTGCATTGTGGTCAGATAGTATGCACGGTATTATTTCTATTTTCTTATATTTGCTGAGGCTTGCTTTGTGCCCTAGGATATGATCTATTTTGGAGAAGGTTCCATGGGCTGCTGAGAAGAATGTATATTGTGTAGAGGTTGGATGAAATGTTCTGTAGACATCTACTAGGTCCACTTGATCTATTGCATATTTTAGATCTTGGATTTCTTTGAGTTTTTGTTTGGATGACCTATCTATTGATAATGGGGTGTTAAAGTCTCCCACAACCACTGTGTTGGCATTTATATATGCTTTTAGGTCTTTCAGGGTATGTTTGATGAAGTTGGGTGCGTTGACATTGGGTGAGTACAGATTGATGATTATTATTTCCTTTTGGTCTATTTCCCCTTTTATTAGTATGGAATGTCCTTCTTTATCTTGTTTGATCAATGTAGGTTTGAAGTCTACTTTGTCAGAGATAAGTATTGCTACTCCTGCTTGTTTTCTGGGAGAGACCATTTCTTTTGATGAACAGAAGCTTTTTAGCTTTATGAGGTCCCATTTATCTATGCTATCTCTTAGTTGCTGTGCTGCTGGGGTTTCGTTGAGAAAGTTCTTACCTATACCTACTAACTCCAGAGTATTTCCTACTCTTTCCTGTATCAACTTTAGAGTTTGTGGTCTGATATTAAGATCCTTGATCCATTTTGAGTTAATCTTGGTATAGGGTGATATACATGGATCTAGTTTCAGTTTTTTGCAGACTGCTAACCAGTTTTCCCAGCAGTTTTTGTTGAAGAGGCTGCTATTTCTCCATCATATATTTTTAGCTCCTTTGTCAAAGACAAGTTGGTTATAGTTGTGTGGCTTCATATCTGGGTCCTCTATTCTGTTCCACTGGTCTTCATGTCTGTTTTTGTGCCAGTACCATGCTGTTTTTATTGTTATTGCTTTGTAATACAGTTTGAAGTCAGGTATTGTGATACCTCCTGCATTGTTCTTTTGACTGAGTATTGCCTTGACTATTCGTGGCCTCTTGTGTTTCCACATAAATTTAACAGATTTTTCAATCTCTTTAATGAATGTCATTGGAATTTTGATGGGAATTGCATTAAACATGTAGATTACTTTTGGGAGTATCGACATTTTCAGTATGCCTATTTGTATCACATGTGCATGCATGAACTGTCATGGTGGGCAAGTGGGTAGAAAGGTGGGAGACCCTGATCATTTATTCAGCCACACATGCAGGTAGAACTAACCTGTGATAGACGCAGAGTGAAGAAGGGATAAAAAAGGACAACCATATTGAAGAACCCCTCAGCAGATTCCTGGAGTCACTGCCTGTTCTCCCTGGGGTTTCAGAGAACCCTGGGCACCTGTTCCACAGCTGAGTTCTTTCCCTGCAGATCCATCAGGATGAGTAGAGGCCCCACCCACACTCCATGAACTGTCAATGCAGAGTCTATTGAACGAGGCCTTGGCCATTTCTGATGTCAGCTACCTGCCACTGGGGCTCTTCCTTCAGTTCTTTGAGGCCTTTACCTATGGAAGCACTGAGATCTTGACTGAAGGCCATGGAATAGGCCTGGGCTGTCCCCTGCCTCCCTCTGGGGGCCCTGATGAAGACGTGAGGCCTGGGGTTTTTACAGATTGCCCTGGGTGGGATTGACATGCTGCTTAGCCAGTAAGTTCACCCCAGGAGGTGGAAACTAAGTGCTGGATTTGCAGAATGAGTCTCAGGATATCTGGACCATTGACTACATGGCCATGGCTTATGCCTGCTCCAGAGAGGACATGACTGAGCAGCAAGCAGCAAATCATGATCCAGGGATGGTTGCAAAGCAGCCTTTAAGGCTATTTGTAGACATCTGCATCCAGGATCTGTTCTTCCCAGATGAATTCCAAGCACACCATCTGTGGTGGGTCCAGAACAGAAAAATTTACCCAAGCTATGCTGAAAAACCTACATATTAGGACAGGCTCCATCTATAAAATGCAGGATGTTTTGCTTATCCTGCAGCTGAACCTCATCCAGAAGCCACAGGTAGATCTGCAATTAGGAGCCCATTAGGATATTTGTTCCTTACCTGGGCAGGATGAGTAAATGTTGTATTTTCATTCACCAATACGAGTGAGTAATTATATACTTCCTTCCCCCCTGAGCAAGTGATATACCTGCAAATATGCCACTTAGTCGCAAAACCTAGAAAATCTCCATGAGCTTTATATGCATGATGTGTTCTTCCTTTATGGAATGCTGCATGAGATATTGAGGATCCAGACATTCTTGGAGAGCCTCTCTGAGATCAAGCCCACTTAAGTTATCAAACCTCAGGTATCTGTCTCAGTGTCCTAGTACCAGCCAGCTAACTACCTGCATCTTCAGGACTGCTGTTTGAAAGTATTGAGTCCCAGGCCTCTCCGAGCTCAGCTACAGAACATGGCATTGATAGCCTGCTCTAAGAATTTGAGATCACTGACTCACAGCTTGATATGCCATCCTGCCCACCCTGAGCTGTTGCTCCCAGCTCACCATGTTCAGCTCCTATGGGAACTGTATGTCCATGGCCACCCTGGGGAACCTGAGGCACAATGCCTGGGTGAGCCAGTTAAAGCCCAGTGCTATAACGTGCCCTTCTGGAGGGCTATAAACTGAATGGGGTAATACCAATTGTGAGAGATTTACTCATATCCAGGCTATGTTGGGGTAAGCACTGAGATACATAGGTCCACCCCATAAGGTTCAGATCAGTACCTTCCTCTCTCTTTGCTGTAAAATGTACCGATTTTCTAGTCTAGAGCCCAGTTGCAACTGGGTAGACAGTAGCACCATCCCACTGTTTTTCCATGTTCTCTGTCAGTACACTCATTTAACAGACTGGAAAAAGTGGGAAGGGGTAAAAGCTGCTTTATTTATTGATTGATTGCAGTACTTAGGATAAAAACCTAGGGTCTGGCACATGCTAGACATGAGCTCTACCACAGAGCTACACCCCAGCTTGGTGTTTTAAAATCTGCTATGAAAACTGTCACCTACTTTTCATCCCACATACTTAAAATTATTTGTAAAGGAAAAAATCTTGATGTTTAGCCAAGCAAAAAGATGACCTTAATTTGATTCATTTTTCAGAGATGAAATTTGAGTTCTGTTCTTTAAAAACCAAGAGTTTGCATTACTGTATTATCATAATTATAAATTTGAAAGTGAAACTTAAGATCTTTGCTTTATTCATATGTTTTGTATCTATATTATATGTTTATATGATGTATGAAAGCTCTAATTGGCTGAAAGAGGAAATACTTGGTCAAAAATATAGTGAGATACCCAAAGGTTGTAAGTTCACATGTCTGATTTAAATCTTGGATTATTCAACGACTTTAAAATTGTTCATGAAGTAAAGCATTTAAATGTCAAAAAAGATGTTTTTGTAATACTTGTTTCTATACCCTCAGTGGTAACAAGACGACTGCTGTACCCTCTGAGGGAAGAGTATAGCATTGTACGCTAAGTCATCAGACCATGTTGTCTACCTGAAACAGGAAAGGAAAACTTCCTGTACAGCATGTCCTAGATACCCACCGAATCTGGTGATTCTAGCTGAAGTTTTACAATCTACTTCACAGAAAGTTATTTCATGTCATATGCCATTTTACATATGTCAAGCACTCATTAGTAGCACATTTACTATTCCTACAGACTTTAGTCTTCCTCCCCCTCACCCTGAGAGAGCATAAATATTCAATCCTATCATGTCATAGCTCAAAATGATCTGTCCAGATACATTGACACTATAGGTTTGTTGAAGAGATGTAACTATTATTTTAATTATTCCCATTTGTTCTATGTCCTCTAAGGGACCTCATCAAAATAGTGTGGTTGAAGAAGGTAGGCAACTAGTATTCACTAGAATCAGTTTATTTCCATTATAATCACTGATCTTCATATCAGGCAGGATCTCCCACTTGATATGGTTTCTATCATCTGGGCATAACCAAGCTGGAAGTAGTTCCTGTTAACACCAACACCACTATAATACCTGAGGAAGTGTTATGGTTAACACATGAACACACTGAACTTCAGAGAAGAAAATCCCATGTGTGTTTAAGCAAGAAGACCTAGTCCCTTAAGTCAATTTAATCGGCAAGACTAAGCTAGAAGACAGTAGATATTGAATTCCACCAATATAAGAAAATATGACAGGTTTTACATTTAGCCAACTCTGCCTTCAAGAACATGAAGGTAGGCCGTCATTAACAGGTAAGATACATTAAGTTGTCTCCAGGAGCCCTTTTGGAAACTGCTAGAGCACAAGGTTCAGAAACACCAATATGGCAGGGAAGACTGTAAGACTAATATCCCTTCCAGGATCCAGGGCTAGGCTTGTATAGTGTGTAGTAAACAGGAAGAAGCATTCCATGTCAGTCTGTCTACCGTTCGCCCATGATGACCCAGCTGAGTCTCCAGGTTGCTTTCTTCCCACAGTAGCTAATCCAGCCTAAGAGTTCCCTCTGGAAAATTCTTGCCCTGGTGTCTATGCAAAACTGATTCTTCCAAAAAGATACTGAAGTGGGTCTTGGAGATTCAAGTAACCAACGCCACAAGGCTATCTTCAGAGAACGTTGTCAATGGACAAGAGCTATGAGGGATACCAGTATGATGGCAGGTTGTGTAACTAAGGTACTTCAGGGTACAGAGGGAAGAACAGTCTTCTAACTACTGTTTTCAGCTACTAGCAGAATTACTTATGAACCATGTTTACATCATATTTATGCCTTCTAGTTCCATTTGCTTTTCATTTTATCTCCTTCTTGGCTCCATGTGTTACATGGCTCAGTAACTTTGCCTTTGTTGTTGGAAGACTTCCCTTTGTGTATTAGACCTGTTTTGCCTGCACTCACTAGGAACCAAATGACAGTTCACACACATCCCACCACTGAACCTGGGCCACCATGATCTGCGAGGTCCTTATGGGAGGTCCCAGCTCATAATTGACACAAAACTTACAGTCTTTCTAAATAGGAGAATTCCCTCAAGAACAAAAGACATTGCCCAAGGTAACAAACTTAGTGGACTTATTAACACCCTGTCCTGCCTCCTTTTAGAAGTTTCTCCTTAATTCCATCCACATCCATTTCTCATGGTTTGTTTCTGAGGAGTTCAAGTGCAACTACGAAGTCACTTGATTTTAAATTCATGACAACTTTTTGCATTTCCAGTTTTAGGGATCATTTTTTTGATTTCTCAATGTTTAGATCAGTTCCAGAACAGTGATCCATTCCTTACCTAAGATCACAGAATTGCTTACACAGAGGAGCTACAGAGCACCATCACTTTGCATCACACACTAACACCAACTAGGATGGATCCACACGGAAGAGGACACAATCCTCTATTCTCAGATAGTGCTTTTGGAAAATCCTAATAGAAGGCACTTCTCTCCATACACAAGAGATAATTAGGAACATGCTGGTATATTGAGACACCCCTTTGAATATCAAGTAAAATATTAATCACAAGAGCCAGGACTGTAAAATAGGTTTAGTGGGGGAGTACCAGAGGTGTGGGTAGGAGATTAAGATGGTATATATATAGATGGACTTCATGTACCTATAAGAAACAGAATTAAGAAAACTGCAATTGTTTTAAGTGGGGTGGGGAAAGGGTGAGGGGAAGAGATGATGGGAGAAATAAATACAGAATATAAGTCTAATCTGAGTTGTCACTATGAATCCAACCCCCCATATAATGAATATATCCTAAGAAAACAAGAAAAACATGCTAGTTCTGGTGACTGCACCATGCTGCTCTATGCACAGGTACTCCTAAAAAACACTATTCTCCCTACTGTGGCACTCTGCTGTCACCAAGGTGGTTGCCATGGAAGTCAGATGATTGACTCTTGCTTCTCTCATGGACCTTTATCTGATTTAGCACTTTAGCATCCTTTCCCCCATTCAGATCCTTTTGCTTCTTGTCTGCTAAATAGCATCTGCTTTGGGTCACTGCCTAGAGATTCATCTTCCCGACAGTGTTAATCTGTAATATTCTCTACAGCATAGTACTGTCAGGACACAAAAACCAATGGAATACAGTAGAAGACCTTGACACAAACCCACACAATTACAGCCATCTCATTTCTTATAAAGGAGCCCAAAATACACATTGGAGAAAAGAGCCACTTCAACTATTGGTACTGGAAAAACTGATTTCCACCTACAGAAGACTGAAACTAGATCCCAATCTCTTGTACTACCATCAATTCCTAATGGATTAAAGATCTGAGTGTTAAGAGCTAAAGTTTCTCCAGGAATAAAAAGGAAATACACTGAACTATAGAGGCATGGTAGTAACATCGTGAATACAACTCTAATAGCTCAGCAAGTAAGAGAAAGGATTAACAAATGGGACTGCATGAAACTAAAGCTCTGCACAGCAAAGCAAGCTGTCAGTAGACTGAAGACACAACTTTCACAATGGGCAAAGATCCTTGCCAGCTATACATCTGACAAAAGATTAATAACCAGAATAGAAAGGGAGCTCCAAAATCTACATCCAGGATTGTGTACGGGATATTCCTTTGGGAACATTGTAGCCAGTCACAGTTACTTCTCTCCAGAAGCCCTGTAAGAAGCTGTCTAGCTGGGGCTCTGACCAGGCCAAAGTTCCTCAGAGAAAAGAATTCTACATAACTGAGTGATGCCATCTCCTGAATGAAGCACTGAACTCCACATTGAGGTATGTCCCAATACCTGACAATGATGTGCACTATCAGCTTTTACCTCCGAGTATTTATTTTACTTCAAAATATCTTCATTGTTAAATAAGTCTCCCTATTTCACAGAAGAGCCCAGGAACCAAAGCAGGTACATTGTTAGAACCTAGAGTCCTCATTAGTTTAGAACCTAGTGTCACTAATACTCTTTTAAAATCAGGAAAGAAATTTCCAAAATGCAAACACAGCTTCCAACTCTAAAACATGTCCATATTGTGGTAGCAATGAAAAAAGGGTCCTCAGGCCCCCTAGGTAGGGGACAGTATTTGACAGAGAGCTCCAATGTTTCACCAAGAAACAGATTTAGTGAATGAAGAGGTGGCTTAAGTAGAGAGCATGTATTGACCCCCATGTAAAGGCTACTTATCTGGCTATCTCAGCAGCTGGGATTAAAAAGACTAGAGTATCAGCCACGGAGGTCTAGGAAAAGACTCAGTGCCCAACAGGTGTAGATTCTGTTTATATGTTAGGATGTATGAAGCAAGAAACTGACTTGACGGACAAGTTGGCTCTGATACTTTACATCAGAAAATCTGATTACCTACCAAAGTGAATACGGTATCCACGGTGTAGATCTGGACGGCACATATGTACCCAATAGCATGGACTGCTACTTTGTAAGGAAGCCTAACTACTGCAGTTTCTGAACACCATGTTCAACAACAGCTTGAGCCAACAAGATAGTACTATATGGTAATGAGACCAACTTCCAACTAGAGATCCAGTTGACTACATCAGATCACTTCTATGCCAGTAGTTCATGCTCACAGGGATAGACATGTACTTATGTATCTTATTGGATAGGTAGGGTTGTCTTCTGATTGCCATGCCTACCTACTTCTAGGGCTTCTGTCATGCTCCATCTACGATCAAATTTCACACAGTGAAGAATGTGACCCATGAACTGAAGTCATAAAAGGCACAGGCTGGGTCCCTGATTGAGAGACCCATTTAGAAGCAAGTAGCCTCCTAGAAAAGTGAGAGATCTTCTGCAATGCTTTCTAAAGGGTTATTTGGTAACCATGCTGGAAGTTTATGAAGATCTCTTACAATGCAGAACATTCAGTCATGCATACTTTATTGTATCTCTAGTAGAAAGAACACAGTGAGAAGTGCAAGCAGTTCCATAGTCCATCATAATGAATGATCCATTGGTTAACTCTGTCATCTTTCTAATAGGAACACACAATTTTGATCAGAAGGAAGTTGCAGTGCTTTACTATTATAGGATCAAGGTGAAATGTATGCAAATGCCACAGGATCCACCCATATTTACTTTGATTTCATGTTAGTCTGACCTAGCTGATGTACCCCTCAGGCTCTTCCAGGTACCTATTCCATTTCTCTCAGCTACCCACATACCCTATTCTTGATCAAATCTGCTCTATAGCTCAGGACACAATCTGACATCTAGAAGTTTTGGGTCTCAGATTATAGTTCTAGAATTAAAGTTTATTTATGCCTGTATAACCCATAAACCTTCTCCATTCAGATGGGTAAAGACCATCCATGTAAGTCCACAGTAGGTACTAGGCTCAGTTTCTGAAGATTTAACATGGATATTCACTTGATCTCAATGTCTGATGTATTTGGAAATTCCCTTCTAAAGTTGATCTCACATCCTACCACCATTCCTAAAGTTTTATCATATCCAAATTATCTCACATTGCCAAGGTCAGTATCTGAGATTCTCTTCTCAAATTCTACTATGTCATTTCTGTCTGTAACTAGCCAAAAATCAATGCATCATGTTCAAGTACAGCTGTTCATTCATGGCCCAAATCATCCTGCCTCTAATAGCCTCACTGTAACAACAAGTGATTCCAACTAGAAGATTCTAAGCTTGAAGAGAGATCTTTGACATGACTCGGTCACTGGATACAAGAAATTCAGAAGTTCATAAATATTCAATGAGGTTCAAAGTGATGTTCCAAGTGAGGCTGGTTTAAGAGGCCCACTTTCACCAAGACCAAGGTATTTTCTCACATCTTTACCCTCTGTGACATCAGATTCATTCTCAGGGTCCACAATGGACACCTCTTCCTCCCTCAGATGGAAAAATCCTACAATCTCCCTTCACAATGCCAAGGGATCTACACCTTGTTTTCTTTCAAGTGTTATTGCTTCCAAAAGCTCTCTGAGAAGCAAGGTTGTTCCATTCCACCAGTATCACCTTTGGATTAAATACCAAATCTCTCTTGATTACTAAGCCATCTCAGAAGTAGACATTAGACTCAGACATGTGGATAGAGAAGTGAGATATGTTAATATTTTAAGTTAAGCCACACCAAAGCTGAAGTACCACAAGGATTGAAGATGACAGGGGAATAACATCACTAAAGTCAAGTGTACTTTTGGTTGACAAAGTGAGAGTGTTGAGGGAGCATCTATAGGAGCTTTCAAGGAGATTCAGAGCCAGTTTATCACCACCAGGCCTCAAAGTACACTATACACTGCCTCCCTTAAGGAGTTTCCACTGTTAAAAAGCTCAGGTCTTCAGTTATTGCACCTTGAGACCCATCAACTTGTCCTACCTGATAAAGGTGCAGAAAACAACCACATTTACATTTAAGGCACTGGTATTGTTTGGCCTCACTAGTGATATTCTATCTTCTGATTTACTTCTCAGATCGTGGATGATGATCAGCCTTAATAGCACCATTGGGAACAAAGGAAATTGGTAACTACCAAGGTTATTATCATGTGGCACTTTGCCCCTACCAAAGGAGCTACCATGTTAGCAGTTTCTACCATGTATCCATGAAAAAGTCCTTATTCCATTACATTTCCTGTAAGCCTCAAAGACATAGCAGGCCACACACACTTCAAAAAAGACCAGAGTTGAAACCTGTACACATGCAACTCAGGAATATATGCAAATGGTAAATTTCTCAGTGGTAGGCACAGCTTACATGTGAACCATTTGAACACCTGATGGCCTTCATCCTCTGAGATAAAAAAAGGCAATAGGAGGATCCATACCATGCCTTAGACCTAAGGCATTTTGCACCTTTTTTTTGGAACCTTGAGATATACAAAGCAGTTTTGCTCTTTTCATGAATTAGATGGGAACTCTAATTAACATGGGAATATTCTTACCTACTCATAATAATCAATGAGCCTACATTAGACTTTAAAGAGGAAGTACAAGAAGCATGGAAGAGACCAAATGACTTATAATAAGTGCCAACAAGAACAGTTTACAAGATGAGAAATTAAGGGCAAAAAAAGTGATGCAGATATCCAAAAGAACTGACCTTCAAGATTTGGTATTGTTAACATGTAGGATCACAGAACTTGAATAAGTGCATCCCTTTGAATCCACTAGACAAACTCAGACAATCAGGTATTGATGTCTCAGTCATTAAGTCTAGTGACCTCACCAGGACTTGAAGAAATTACAGCATACTACAACAAAGAAGCTTGCCATATTTGCCCACACATATGCCCAGCACTGATGGACAGAATGGAGACGTGCTCAGGTCTGCCTGCACATTAGGCACAGAATTAGACATCCTACTAATAGAATTGTACTAAAATACACTCAGGAATTCTTGGGCACACAGCTGATTGAAGGACCTGGACGTTTAATGGTGTCAGTGTCAGAACAGCCACAGCACACTGACCTATGCTGCCTCAAGTTTACTCCAGACCTCAGAATATTGAGAAATGTCCAACATGTGCCCAAACTTCAATGCCACAAGAACTGTCTTTAATGTTCCCTCTTAATACCTTAAGAGTCAGTAACAAAGTCTTGATTTGAGAACCATCCAAATGGAATCATCAGCAGCAACACAGACAAGTTCATTAACAAGAGAATCCAAACATTACAGTGAAGGAGATCCTTTATCCACAACTATTGTTAATGCTTGCTCACCAAGTTATACAAGTTCACTTGGCCATGAGTCACACCAAGTCTTTTGTCATCAAGGAAATCCAAGCTGCCACTGCCCTTGAATCCATCATGAAGTTTGTAGTCATGCAATATGCAACAAATATGCCTGGGAGTTTCAGATCTTACTTGGGCCTCTATCTTTCATGGCCTAAGAACTTTGCCACATAGGCAAGGCCATAACCACATGTAATCCTCATCTTAGAACACTCTGAACCTCTCAAGAGCTACTATGGACATTTCTCACTTGTTTCCTTAGCAGATAAGGAGTTCATCATAAGTGATTCCCCGTCTCTATGGATCTGATCAATAGTACCCTTGGGAGTCAGATTCTACTAAGGAGGAAATACCTCAAAACCTAGCCCTCAAACAAGACCACAGAATGCCAGATACACTACTGTCTCAGTCTATACTCAAGCTTGCACAAAGAATGAAGGGACAGAGTGAAGATTAAGAGCCAGCATCTCCAGGGTAGGTCCTCAATAACTCATGTATAGGAAGACACGTGGGCAAGCCTTGACTTCTAAAAGTGCAGTGTCTGATGGAGCCAGTGCAGATTCCATGTTGGCAATAGGAAAAGATATTCAAGGGAGAACTTAAAGTGAAGGATTCCCCATTACTGGGCCACTGAACATGGCTTACTTCTCAGAGAAGACCAAGTTGGCCTCCTATGGTTTTGAAGGCAGCATACATGCCGTTTAACATACTTTCTTAGTTTGCCAAGGAACCCAAAACCTTTGAGTCCTAGAAAAGGAAATCCTTGGAGCAGGTCTGGCTTAGTCTGCCTTCTGTTGCATTACACCTAACCAAACTATGAAATGTTCACAGTCACTGTCCCTTAGAGCAGATTTGAATGAATTCTGGAGGCAATGTACAGCATGAGGACTGTCATCATTAATGTTTGATATTTTAGGTTTGCTCTGTAGATCAAGTGTTCTCATCACAAAAAAGATACCTATATGAGGTAAGATATGTTACCTCACTTGATTGTGCTAAATATTTCATAATATAAATCAAAACATGGTGCATACCTGAAGGATACAGTACATTAGTCTTATCAATTAAGCTGAAGAGGAAGACAGGCCTGCTCACATGTCAGGTATTTCACAATATTAAGTTGGTGGATTCTTTACTTCCCTCTGTCAGTAATATGATCAGCATAGTTTCTATAATAGGTGTGACAAATAGGTTATTTTTCTCTATGAGGACCTTTCTCAAGGGCAGGCTCATGGTTGCAGTCTTGTGTCCATCTTCTTCCTATTTACCTAAAAAGATCAGAAAATGCAGAGTAACCTTAAAAAACAGGAGCACAGAATACTGAGGGCAAAGCAGAGGCCAAGCTATACTCCTTAGAATTTTCCAGTGTTGCACTTACAACAGTGGGACATCCTGGCTTTGTTCTTTTCCTTTACCACTGCTTATTTCTGGGCTTGTATCAAGTGAGGACTTTGGGGAACATCTGACTTCTTGGAGTCTCCAATTTCCAGCCAAACTCTTCACCTTTGCTTTCACTGTTCTTTGAGCACTCCCCCCACTTTGTTCCGTGCTATTCACATGGCATTTGAGGTCTTGGGAAGGCATCTCAACTGTAGTGCTCACATAGGCACAGGGTAACTGACATTGTTGCCTGACAACTTTGGTAATGGAAATTATTTGTTTAAAGTTCATCTGTGCTCTATTATGTAACCATATTTTATTCTTTAAGGAAAAAATATTCCAGTGGCAGATTCCCTCTATTGAACTATCTAGAATGGGCTCCATTTTCACACTGGATCATATTTGACTTACAGTCACAGAATCCACCATCAGGTGACAAAAACCACAGCCCATGGTGCTAATAACAGCACCTACCCAGAATAGTTATTTGCTTTGTGGGTTCAAAGAGCTTATGAATACCAGCGTTTATGTTTGGGTCTACAGAAGCATTTTCCTTCTATTGTTTTCTAACAACCACGTACAGTTTGAGAAGTAAATGCAGAAAGTTTCATTCAGGGTGTTTCTCATACATGGCATGCCTTCCCAACCATTTGTAGATTACAAGTGATGCCTCAATTACAGATTGGGACACTGGTTCCAAGAAACAGACTCCCTCAGTCACCTGGCAGTTAAGGAAAAGTAGGATCTGAAGTCAGATCATTAAATCCGAATTTTGAATTCATGGTTTAAACTTAGGTGACAGGGATGGAATATTTCTTACTTTGCCTTTCATTCATTTGTAATGATGCATTTCTTAACAGCATAACAGAATTGCCTGCCCAGAGGAACTACAGACCACTGTCATTTTGCATCATACATTAACACCAACTAGAATGAATCCAAATGGATAAGGACACAAACCCCAGTTGCCAGATTCTGTTTTGGAATTCCCAACTAACACAGGAAGTATTTCTCCCTCTGCACAAGAGATAAATAGGAACATGTTAGAGGCCCACTGTCAGCTCCCCCGTGGATGTCCAGGTGCCCAATGCAGCCACATGACGTGTGGCCCCTCCACAAGTAAGAGTTGCCCATTATCCAGGATTTCATCAGTAACTTAAGAGTTTCCATTTCAGGATACAGATTGGTACCTTGTTGCCTAGCTAGAGACTAGGCTAGAACGCATGCATGTCTTCTGCACACAGACATGTGCACACATCTCTTCTGGAAGTTTTGGAGCTTTAAAACTAACTTATGAGGAAATTGTTCAAAAAGGAACAGGATTTAGAATCAGGGCAGGCTAACTGGAAAAGAAATCATGTCCACCACCCTCCGTCATTCTCTATTGCCTGAGTCTAAGAACCTGGCACCTACCAACAAGCCAGGTATTACTAACAACCTGCACTACTGAAGGGTCACCTTGCTTTCTCACCCGTTACCTCTGAAATCACAATTTCCTTTCAAAATATTCTCATTGTTAAAAGATCTTCCCCACAGTATTTCTCACGAGAGCCTAGTCATCAAAGCAGGTACATCGTTAGAACCTAGACTATTCATGAGGTTAAAGCCTCTATGACCATCACTAATACTTTTCTAGTATTAGAAAAGAGAAAGCTGTTTCCCAAATTCACAACACAAGCCCTATTTCTAATTCCAGTATATGTTGGCTATATTTTATGGTGGCAACCGTGAAAAATCAGATCCTCAACCCCCTCTATAAGGGAGAATCGACAGACAGCTCAGTTGTTTCACAAAGAAACAGATTTAGTGAATTCAGTGGCTCAGAGAGTATTTACTGGTCCCTAAATAATAGCCAATTGTCTGGCCATTAGTGAGCAGTAGGGATTTAGAAATAAGTCTAGAAAACCAGCCAAGGATGCCTGGGAAAGGCTCATGAGCGTCAAAATCATGTAGATTCTGTGATTACATGTTAGCATGCATGATAGACACCTACCAAGCAAGAAACTGGTTCTAATCCTTCTCAGTCTTATCACCTATCTCCAAGAGGATACAGTAACCATGGTGTACCTATGGGAGGCACATATGTACCCAACAGCATGGATTACGACTTTCTAAGAAATGTGTAACTACTGCTGCCTCTAAACACCCTATTCAACAGGATCTGAGGCAACAACATAAGGAGACCAACTTGCCACTTGTGACCAAGTGGACTATATCAAGCCACTTCCATGCCACCAGTTCATGCTCACCAGGATAGATATGTATTTATCAATGGGTACTTATACTTAGGATTCTCTTTCCTATTGCATGCTCAACCACTACTCTGAGCTTTAGCCATGCTCCATACACAAGTATGGAATTCTACCCAGCAAAGAATGTCATCCACAGGCAGATCATAAAAGGTCCATACTGAGACCTGATTGTGGGCTCTTCTTGATAGAACACATCCTACATTCAGAAGCAGGGAACCTCCTAAAATAGTGAAAGTGCTTCTGGTACACTTTCTAAAGGCTAATTCTGAGTAAATATGCTGAATGTTTATGGCAACCTTTTTGGTAAAGAACAGTGAAAAGTGATGCATACATTGCTGCTTTTCTAGTTTAAAAAAAAAAAAAGACACAGGTTAAGTAGGTAGTCCCTTATTCCATCA
Source organism: Castor canadensis (assembly GCF_047511655.1). Classification (NCBI taxonomy): domain Eukaryota; kingdom Metazoa; phylum Chordata; class Mammalia; order Rodentia; family Castoridae; genus Castor; species Castor canadensis. The sequence continues at coordinate 91,218,604 of NC_133394.1, forward strand.
CAAGTGATTCTCTGGGAAACTCAGTTATCTTTGTAATGGGAACCAAATTTTGATCAGAAGGAAGTTGGAGTACTTCCTTATAGGATCAGGGTAAAATGTACGTGAATCCCACGGGATCCACTCATACTTCTCACTCGACTTCACATTTGTCAGACTCGCATTGTAGCCTGATGCATGTCTCACACTCCCATTTTCCTCCATTTCCCTCAGCTACCCACATCTCCCATTTCTTGAACACCAAATCTCAGGACACAAACCAACATTTAGAAGTTTTGGGCCTCAAAGGCTACATGTTTTAAGCTCAGAAGTTACAGTCAGCTTGTATGTATGCCTGTATACATCCCAAGGCTATTCCATTCAGAAGACTGAAGACCGTCCACTTAAGTCCGTTGTAAGAACTTGGCCATGTTTTTGAAACTTAACACCTTGGGTATTGACTTGGCCCCAATATTATGTGTACGGAAATTCCTTTCCCAAGTTTTATCTCACATTCTACCACCATTCCCCAAGTTGAACAGCCATGTTTCCATCTCACATTGCTCAGGGTAAATATCTTAAGTTTCCTCTATTCTCTTCTCACATTTTATTGCAAGACACTTCTGTCTGCTATTGACACACGAAAACATGACTTTCTAAATATACCTGTTGAACATGGAACCCATCATCCTGCTTTCAATAGGTTCATTACATCAACTAATGAGATCAGGTAGAAGAATCCCTAAACTTGAAGATAGATCTTTGTAATAACTCAGTCAAGACAGACACAAGAAACTCACAAATCCAAATACATTCAATCAGGAAATTCCTTACTAAAACACACAGCTGAACTGTCAAAAGTCAGACAGGAATATTTTTAGAGCAGCAAGGAAAAGCATCAAATTTCAGAATTAACTTAGAATATCAGTAAACTCAGCACAAACCCTCCGGCTAGGGAAGAATGGGATGTCATACTCAGATTACTGAACAACACACTGTCAACCAAAAATCCTATAGCTAGTAAGTGTGACCTTCACAATTGAAGGAGAGATACTCATGTATAAACAAAAACGGGAAAGTCACTGTTCTTTTGCCTGGATGTAAACATGAGATTTGTTTCTTACCATCTCAAAAAGCTTCTGCCATACCAAGATATATTCAGCATCCATTGGTGTCACTGTTAAATCCCTTCCCATCTCACTTCCACACATCCTATGAAATTGCATCTGGCCATACATGTTACTCACTCAAATTCTTCACAGGAACCACTTCTAGAGAATCCAATGTAAGCCTACTCCAACATCTCTGTTCAGACCTCTGATCCCACTAAGTCTTTTATAGATAAGAACTGTTTTAAAAGGGTCCTTGTCCCCAGGGTCATTCCATTCAGGCATATAACACTCTCAGTTATATAGTCAGTGTGCATCTGAGCGCCCCCATCCTAATTCTCTATTTTCACCATAGGATGTCAAAGGCATGCCTCTATCAGAAGTCTGGCAGAAAGGAGCTTCAAGGGCACCAATGGCATCTTGAAATTGCTAAATTGGCTCTTTAGCTGCCTTCTCTTCCCAGAATGGAGTTACATGCAGTATTTCATGGACAAAAAAATATGAACCAGATTCTGCTGGTTCATGTAATGGGCTTGGCAATCATGCTAGCTCTCTTCCCTGTTACCTGGAAAACTTCCTGAAATAGGTAAAAAGTCTCTCTAGGAAAAGAACATGAGTGGCAACTTAGTAGATAGTACAGACAGTAGGAACACCAGAAAAGCTACTTGGGACAATTATGAGAAGCTCAACCTCAAGGAAAAAATTGAAACATGTCAACCTATCACCCATTAATATCTGCTATTCCATGGCTGACTTATCCTGAAACCTAGAGCTTTTGAACTATAAATTGGGGAAATGTTTCAGCCACTTTCTTGTCAACCCTTAAATATCCCCAATGTCATCTATCTACATTATACATTAAGTTGAAAATTGCTGTTATGTTTTAATAGCCCAAAGCTAAGGGCTTTTCCCAGCAGCCAAGGAGTGAACATAATATAGCTTCCTTCCCATCATACAATGTGACCCTTAGTGATGGAGTACATCCTCCTCTACTTCAGCTCCTGCCTTGTGAGATGTTTTCATACCCACACAGAAATACACCATCCAGGAGATACAAGACAGGGTCTATAGAACTATACCTACAGGTGTCACAGGCATTTCATGCCAGTAGACTAGTGGAGAAAGTCATTCTACCAGAAGGGATATTTACCCTGACCATGAAGAAACAGATGCTCACTTAGGCAGTAAAACCTGATTAGCATTTGGCTTTAGCAACTGTGTCAGTGTCACATGACTGGAAGAGGGATCAGAGATGTTGTAGTAACCATGACCTAACAAGAGCAATACAATACAATCTGTGCTCAGACACCTAGTGAATAAGATTCTTTGGTGTAGCTTGGTGGTACAGCATATGCCTAGAATGCATGTGCATGCTCTCAGTTTGATCTCCAGTAAAAAAAAAAAAAAAGAGGGGGGGAGATAAGGGGAGAAGATAACCTTTTTTGTCATCCATTTTTCCTTTTGCTTAACCAGTTGTTTCCCCAAAACTGCCTCCATTCAGAGATGTTAACCCTGGCTATTCTTCTAGGACCATCGTAGTCAGTGATGATTCTTTTTCTTCACAAAAATCTCTCGAACTTCCCAGATTTGGGGAAAATGCAGCCCAGATGACCCAGGGAACATAGAGCTTTCCTGTATGATGCCATCACCTACTGATCACACTAAACTCAGTCCCAGTATGTCTACTCCAGCCATTCAAAATTGACTGGGCCACCTGCATGCCCACAGGGAAGGAATGGGGGCTGGGGACCACCCATCTCTTGTAAGGCTTGGAGAAAGTTAGCATATACAGCTGTATACTATGCATTTGAACAGATAGTAGAGACCAAAATCCCCTCCCAAAGCAAGAAATGTCAGCTCAAATGCTCTCATCTGTTTTTACCCATCTGGCCAAATGGACTAGGTGAAAAGTGTCTACAGAAGCCTTGTAGTCCTAGAGGATCAGACTTTTAGAAATATACAAACTGGTTATTTTACCAGTTGGGTTAGGGGTGAGGCTCCTAGGTGACAATGTTCCAGAAGCATGTCTCAAAGGAATCTTGAAATACAAAGTATTACTGAATTGATCTGAATGGATAAGCTTTTCCTTCATACTTCCCAGAAGGAAACGACACACATTTCTACCAAGGGTCTATGACCTACATATCTTCAAGTCCTTATTCTTACCAACATAGCACAGGACCCATTTCAGACTAAGCATAGAAGGTATAGTTTTGCCCCAGAATTAACACCAGTGATATGCCATTCTGTTCTCTGTAGCACCGTGATTGGCTCATTGGCACTTCTCTCAAATTTCTAGCATTTTCCCTGAAAAAGTTGCCTTCCAGTCATTCAGAATCAGGCTTGCCTGAGCTCCAGGATCCCTAAACCAACAAAGATGTTCAGAACTTGAGTTTGGCAAGAGATTCCCAAGAGGCTAGACAAGTATGTCATGTATCTCCAAACCCAAGTTTGGGTTTTATGTGCTCACTTGAAGAAGTGCATCTTATTCTTACTACTTCTACTTGTTAGGAAATTGTCAGGGTCAACCTTCAAAATGTATTTACAGATTTGTTATGTGACATCTAATGTAAAGTGTCACTTCAGATTTCTATCCTACCCTGAAGACAGTGAGAGGGGATCTTTTATTCCACTGCATCCAGGAAGAATAAGGACAGCAATTATGGTCTCCCAACTGGAAAAGAAATCTTCAGCTGACACATGATATTCATGCTTCATTCTGTAACTTATTAAAGGAACATGGTGTCTTCCAGCCAGCCTAAGCACTAGTGACCAGGACCTGACAAACCCAGAGGCAGCTTGCTTCCATTCAACTTTCCTAGTAAAGGAGAACCATGGATTAAATTCATAATTTTCATTATTAAATCACCCTCATATTTTTATTCAGAGGACATAGACACATGTGGATAGATTCCTAAACCTCTGTCCTTTGTCTAGGACTTCACAATTCTATTAGGATCACTAGTACTGGTCTGGGATTAAGGAGACCAAGCAATGACCTAAATGCTACCTGAAGTCACTACTTCCAGTTTCATACCTCCTTAGCTCTACCTTCTTTCTGGTTGTGGCGACCAGGAAAGTATGCCCCTCGGGCCTATGCTGAAGGCAAAGTACTTAACTGGCAGCTCCAGCTGTCTAAGAATCAAGTTTAGTGGAGTAATTGAGGATGAGGATATATTCGTGCCTAGCCAGGGGCCAATTGCCTGCCACTTTATTAGCAGCCTGGACTTTAAAAGACTGGGAAAAAAGTCAGGCAACATGGTCTAGGAAAGGGCATACAAATGTCCTGTAAACAGACTTTGTGAATGGTAAGACCCACCATAACCACCAACCAAGGAGCATTGAGCAACTAAACATGTTGGTTCTGCCAGCTGACATTAGCCAACCTTCAGTCAGTGAGCAATGAATATGATGGCCAAGACGACAAAGATGGAGGCTACATGTACACCTTACGACACAGCATGCTTCCAGAAACCGTCTACTAGTGTCAACAGTAACTGAGGATTAAATTCCAATGTGGCCCTAATTCCTAAGTAAGACCAATTTGTCACCTGGTAGCAAGTGACTACATTAAGTTATTTTCACTTCAGAAGAGCTAGTGAGACTCTGAGATGAGTAGATATATAATTCTGCCATGGTTTGTCTCTTCACCTGCAGAGTCACACTGATACCACTCTAGGGGTTTCTGCAATGCTTCCTCACACGCATCTACACCCATAATCACATCATAACTTTGGGAAAGGTCCGTTTCTCCAACTGTTACACAAGTGGGTTTTCAAGATGCACAAACCTAGAGCCAGACGTAAGATTGCCTTAAGAACCCGATGAAAGCAAAAGTATGAAGTATAGAACCTGAAGGACTAGAATAGGACCTTTTGGACCTAGATTACAAGTAAGTGGTGCAGTCAACCCTGCAGGATGAAATGGAGTAGAAGAATAGAAACTCATCAATTACAACTAGTCAGTGCATATGTCTCCATTACCCCAGGCCACTTAAAGGCCTTTGCTACTGGCCAATAGTAGTGATAAATTTGAGAGTGCCTCTTGTCTCCTTGTCAGTCAACTTGTGAGAAAGCTTTTAGGGAGAAACAATGCCACAATACTGATTTGTCTGCTTGTGAGCCCTTTTTCTTAGTACCAATTTCATTTCTGTCCATTGAGAATTCACAAGCATCTCACCAATGGATACACATCACAGAAAAGGAGATGAATTTTGGAATCTACTGGTTATGCCACAAACACATCATTCAGAGCAGATAGCCTCTTAAAATGTTGATAAATGTACTGCATCCCTAGAAGGAAGGCCATATGGATCTAAGAACTAAGAGGTAAAAGCAGAAGTGGTCCTATCTTTCTATCAGTCCAAAGGAGCCACTGGCTCACTTTATGAATCATCCTTGTTGTGGGGATAACTGACTCATCAGGAGACAGAGGTGTGTTTATCCACTGGAAGCTAGTAGGGTAAGAATGGAACCAAATACATCAGGTGATTATCTCCTATTACTTTCTCATTGTTACTCAGACATGTTCAGCAGCCCTATCTGGAAAGCCATATGATCAACAGATTCAGCACCCCCTAAGATGTTTTGGAGCAGCCTACCCTGTAAGCATGAGCCCTGGGCTGTGGTCACAGCTAAAGAGGGAATTAGAGTAGGCAGTGAAGAGAATGAGAATAAGGCAAGAAGAACTCCAGGGAGAGGAGTTGCGTTTCACACCACTAACATCCTTTCAGTTTCTACTTAAGAACAGGCTTGCAGGACAGGGAATGATGCCCTGTGAACCTGTTAGAGCAGTACATATGCAGTGCAGGAATCAATTCCTTTGGCTACAAGTGAGAAACTGCCTTAGCTTAAAATGGTAATCATCCGCTCATGATCTGTAAAATCTAAACTCAACAGTGCATGCTATTCCAAGGGACTCAAGTTTCAGCATGAGCCAGATTTCTTCTTTGTGTCTTTTCTACCCTTCCTAGCATCAGATTTCTCAGGGTCCACTAACCTCTGGACAGAAAATTGCAGCCCTTCCTTCAGGGTCAGCACAGAAGCCCCATTGGCATTCCACGAACTGTCAATGCAGAGCCTGATGAAGAATGAGGCCTTGGCCGTTTCTGCTATAGACTACTTGTCACTGGGGAACTTAGATTCTGAAGGCGATAGTGTAGGCCTGACTTCCTCTGCCTCCCATTGGGGGCCCTGATGAACACACAAGACCTAGGGACCTTACAGATTGCCCTGCGTGGGATTGATATACTCCTTGGCCAGGAAGTTTACCCCAGGAGGTGGAAACTGCAAGTGCTGGGTTCACAGAATGAGTAGCAGTACATCTGGACTATAGGCACATGGTCATGACCCGTGCCTGCTCCACAGAGGACATGACTGAGCAGCAAGCAGCAAATCAGGGTGCAGGGATAGTATCAAAGCAGCCCTTGAGGGTATCTGGAGATATCAGCATCCAGGATCTATTCCTCTCAGATGAATTCCAAGCCCAACATTTGTGTTCGATCCAGAACAGAAGAGATTTACTCAAGCTATGCTGAAAAAGCTACATATTGGGACAAGTTCCATCTATAAAACACAGGAGGTTTGCCTATTATGCAGCTGAACCTCACCCAAGAGCTGCAGGTAAATCTGCTATCAGGAGACCATCAGGATATTTGTTCCTTACCTGGGCAGGATGAGTAGACTTTGCATTTTCATTCACCATAAGTGATTATGTACTTCTTGCCCCCAAAGCAAGTGGTATTCCTGCAAATATGCCACTCAGTTGCAAAAGCGGGAACATCTGCATGAGCCTTATATGCATGATGCCTCTTCCTTATGGAATGAGCTGCATGAGATACTCAGGAGCCAGACGCCCTGGAAGAGCCTCTTTGCGATCAAGCCCAGTTAAGCTGGCAAACCTCAGGCATCTATCCCAGTACCAGCCAGCTCACCTGGTCCTCTATCTACAGGACCGTTCTTTGAAAGAGTTGAGTTCCAAGCCCCTCTGACCCTGATACAGAAAGTGGCTGTCACCATTGAGAGCCTGCTCTCAGAGGAGAGCGAGATCTCCATCTCCCAGTTTGCCATCCTGCACACCCCGAGCAGCAGCTCCTAGAACCTGCTGAGGCACATTGCCAGACTGAGTCAGTTAAGTCAAGTGCTGTATCCTGCCCCTCTGGGGAGCCATAAACCTGAATGGGATAATATCGATTGTGAGAGATTTTCTCACATCTATGCTAAGTCGGGGCAAAAACTGACGTACATAAGGCCACCCCATAAGGTCCAGATCAGTGTCTTCCTTTATCTTTACTGTAAAAAGTACCAGTTTTCTAGCCGGGAGCCCATAAGCAACTGGATAGACACGAGTACCACATCCCACTGTTCTTTCTTGGTGCACTCAGTGAACAGACTGGAAAAAGTGGGAAGGGTTAACAGATGCTTTAATTTTGTTTTGTAGTGCTTAGGATAAAACCCAGGGCCTGGTGCATGCTAGACATGAGCTCTACTGAGCCACATCCCAGCTTTGTATTTTAAAACAAATCTGCTGTGGAAACTCACCCAGCCTTCATCCCACATACTTAAAGTTATCTGTCAAGGAAAATAAAATCTTAAGGTTAGTCAAGTGAAAAGGTGACCTTAATTTGACTCATTTTTCAGAAACAGAATTTGAACCCCACTATTCTTTGAAAACCAGGAGTTTGCATTACTCTATTAACCTGAATCAACTACAAATTTCAAACTGAGCTCTGTGAGAAGTTTGCTTTAGTTATGTTTTACATCTATGTTTATATGATGTATGAAAGAGCTCTATTTAATTGGCTGAAAGAAAAAAATATTTGGTCAAAAATTAAAGTTACCCAAATGTCATAACAGTTCACATCTGATTAAATCTTGGATTATTCAAATATTTCAAAGTTGTTCATGAAGCAGAACATTTAAGTGTCAAAAGAGCTCCTCTGTTCTTCTGTGGTACCAAGATAACTGCTGTACCCTCTGAGGGCAGAGCAGAGCATTGCACCAAGTCATCAGACCATGTTGTCTACTAGAACAGGAAAGGAAAACACTCTACCTGTGGTCAGGGGGAAGATGTCCTATACACCCACCCCATCTGGTGATTCTATCTGAAGTTTTGCAATCCACTTCACAGAAAGTTGTCACATGTCATATAATGCTGTTTTACATATGATGTCAAGCACTCATTAGTAGTACATCTACTATTTCTGCAAAGGTTATTCTTCCTTTATCTCCACTCCCCCTCACCCTGACAGAGCATAAATATTCACTCCTCCCGTGTCATAGCACAAGATGACTTGTCTAGATACATCTTTAAAAAACATTTAAAAGTTCAGTGTAACCATTATTTTAGTTCACATTCCTTCTATATCTTCTGAGGGACCTCATCAAAATAGTGTGGTTGAAGAGGCTAAACATCTAGAATTCACTAGAATCAGTTTATTTCCATTATAATCACCTGTCTTCCTATCAGGTATAACCAAGGTGGCAGCAGTTCCTGTTAACACCAGCAACACCCTATACCTGAGGAAGTGTTAATGGTTAACACATGACCACACTGAGCTTCAGAAAAGAAAATCCCCTATATGTTTAAGCAAAAAAAGACAAGATCACTTAAGTCAGTTTCACCGAGAAGACCAAGCTAGAATGTAGTAGACAAGAAGATACAGATTTTACATTTGGCCACCTCTGCCTTCAAGGTGATGATGTACGCTGTTATTAATAGGTAAGATGCAGAATGTTGGCCAGGCACTGGTGACTCATGCCTGTAATCCTAGCTACTCAGGAGGCAGAGATCAGGAAGATCACAGCTTAAAGTCCCCCCGGGCATATTCCTTTGGGAACATCCTAGCCAGACGCAGTTAATTATTTCCAGTTTGGGGGAGTGACCTCTTGGTTCTCAATGTTTACATAGTTTCTGTAACTGATTTCTCACCTAAGATAATGGAATTGCTTGCACAGAGGAGTTATAGAGCACCTTTGTTTTGTATTATGTCACCAACTAGAATGAATCTACATGGAAAAGGACAAATCCCTGTTCTCAGATTCTGTTTTGGAAAATCCCAACACACACAGGAAGCATTTCTTCCTATGTACAAAGAACAAATAGGAACATACTGGTTCTAGACACTGCACCATGCTGTTCCATGCACAGGTACCTCTAGAAAACATGGCATCCTCCTCTACTGTGGCACTCTGCTCTCACCGAGATTGGTGCCATGGAAGTCAGATGACTGACTCTTGCTTCTCTCATGGGCTTTTATCCGTTTTAGCCCTTTAGCATCTTTTCCCTCATTCAGGTCCTTTTGCTTCTTGTCTGCTAAATTGCTTCTGCTTTGGGTCATTGCCTGGAGATCTGTTTTCTTGGCAGTCTCAATCTGGAAAATTCTCTACAGAACATCATGGTGCTATCACAAAAAGACATGAAAACCAATGGAATACAATAGAAGACCATGACGCAAACCCACAAAACTAGAGCCATCTGGTTTTTGACAAAGGGGCCCAAAATATGCATTGGAGAAAAATGCTCATCAGGCATTTCTTCTGCAGAAGACTAAAACTAGATCCAAGTCTCATACTAGTATCAGTTCAAAGTGGATTACAGATATGTGTGTAAGAGCTAAAATTACTCCAGGAACAAATAGGGAACACACTGAACCACACAGACATAGTAACTTTATGAATAGATCTCTACTAGCTCAATTAAGAGACAGGATTAACAAATAGGACTTCATGAAGCTAAAAAGCTCTGCACAGCAAAGGAAACTGTCACTACACTGACGAGACAACCTACAGAATGGGAGAAGATCTTTGCTAGCTATACATCTGACAAGGGATGAATATCCAGGATAGAAAGGAAGTTTCAAGATCTACTTCCAGAACAGCATACCCTGGATATTCCTTTGGGAACAGCCTAGCCAGACACAGTTGATTATTTCTCTCCAGCAGCCCTGTAAGAAGCTGTCCACCTGAGGCCCTGACCAGGCCAAAGTTCCTCAGAGAAAAGAATTCTACGTAACTGAGTGATGCCATCAGCTGAATGAAACTCTGAACTCAGTCCCAGCATGCCTGTCCCAGGGGTTTACGTCTGATTCTAGAGACAGGGACACAGGACCAACCACGTCTGATGATGTGTGTGAAAGCTAGAGACTCCGTGCAAAGGCTTATGGACTTGGACACCTAGAGATCAATGCACCTCCCACATGCAAGATGAGCTCAAAGTGATTTTATCTGCTGTGTTGAACTGTCTGATCTGACAGGCCAAGTGAAGTAAAACACTGTCACCATTTAGTGCACACTTGCCATCACAGGGAGCACTCAATCTCCACCTTAAGGCTGAGATCCCGAGGTGACAGGGCACAATAAACAGAAGCCCACTATTGACCTGAATGAACAACAAGCCCTTGCCTTCCCATACCTTCCCTAGATCTTGACAGGCAACCTTTTTTGCCAGAAGACGTCTAACTCTTGTGTCCTAAGTCTAACTAGATCTAGAATAAAACACTTGGACAAATTTTCAATGGCAATAAGAGCTTTTCCTCACAAGTGGCTTCAGTAATATGCTCCCCTAGAATCCATAACACCAGAGAAGGCCCACTGGCAGCTCCACTGTGGAAGTCCAGGTAATTACTACCAGCAAGTGAGGAATGCCACAGTGCAAATCACAGGGTGCCTATAATCCTGGATTCCTGGTAACATACAAATTCCCAACTCAGGATACAGTTTTGGACTCTACATGTTATCTAACCAGAGACTAGACAGGGCATGCGTATCCTCTATGCCCAGGAATATTTGTACCTCTTGTGAGTACTTCTAAACCTTCAAGCTGAGGAAACTGGGAAGGCCAGCCTTCATGCTATACTCGGATGTTTTAAAAACCTGTGGTATAATTTGTTACTATGAATCTCCATCATGTTGATTTAGATACTTATTATCTTATCAATGTGTCCAAAAGGAACAGGGATTATCATCAACATATGCTAACTAGACAGATCTTTCACCACCCATGCAGCCCAAAGTGACAGGTACCAACCTTCGTTTCATTCCCTGAATCTCAGAATATGGCAACTACCTAAGATCAGGCATTACTGGCCAGCAATACCCAAGGGCCACTTTGTTTTCTGTCATCTTTCACTCTGAAGAAAGATAGTTCTACTTCAAAATATTCTCATTGTGAAGTAAGAGTTCCCTCACATTTTTCACAAGGACCCAGACTCATGGACTAGATTCTTAAGTATCAATATTGTTCTAAGATTAGGAAAATTATTTCCAAAATGCTAAATGAAGACATTGATTCCAAAGCATCTGTCTACACTATCGTGGCATGACATTACGTCCACTAGGGGCCCTACTTAGGGGATCACTGGCTCAAGAAGAGACTATGGACTGACCCACTGTAATGTCCATTTGGCCATCTGATAAGCTAGGATAAAAGTGAGACTAGAAAGTCAGCCAGGAAGTCTAGGAAGGACTCATGAATATCCAAAAAAAAGTATTTTCTCATTGCACATCAGTGTGCATGATAAACACCTGCCAAAGCAAACTGAACCAAACAACTGGCTCTGATCCTCAGTCTTTTGAGCACCTAATCATCAAGTGAATACAGTGGCATTGGTGTACACTTGGAAGGCACATATGTGCCCGATGTCATGGACTGCCCCTTTCTGGAAATTTTAGCTACTTCTGCCTCTGAACATGTTTTCAACAGCAGCTGAGCCTCCAACATACCACTGTATGTTACAAACACCAACTTGCCAATTGAGAGCCGGTCACCTACTTCAAGCCACTTCCATGCCAGAAGTTCATGCTCACAGGGATAGATATGTATGTAGGTCATAGGTTTGTCTTTTCTGCTGTCAAAGCCTCTATTCCTTCCACTCTGGGGCTCCAGCTATGATCTATTCACAAGCAAATAATTCCACATACCAAAGCATGTCACCCGTGGAGTGAGATCACAAGTAGTACAGTGGGGGTTTATGATTATGGGCTCATCTTGTTTCATCAGATACCACATTCAGAAGTAGGTAGCCTCAGAAAAGTGAGATGGTGCTTCTGCTATGCTTTTTAAAGGCTGCATAAATATGCTCAGAGTTCAGGATGGCCTCTTTCATGATGCAGAACATTGAGATCTCACTTATATTCTGGATCACTAGTAGATTGACTACACTGGCTGGAGTAAGTAATAGCTCCATATTCCATCAAAAGAAACAATCCACTGGGTAACTCAGTTATCTACGTGATGGGAATTCATGATTTTGGTCAGATGGAAGCTGGAATGATTTCCCATCATAGGAGCAAGGTAAAATGGACAACTGTCTCATGTGATTCACTAGGTTGCTCCCCATACTTCCTCATCTGGCTTCACAGTAGTCAGACCCACATAGCAGCCTGATCCATCTCCTATATCCCTCCAGATTCCTTCCATTAAACTCACTTACCCACATCCCTGGTTCTTGAACTTCAAGTGTGACTTATATCTAAAAAACACAAATATTTAGCAGTTTTGGGTCTCAGATTACAGCTCTAGAATAAATTCGTATACGAGAGTCAGTTTGTATTGACTGCATACCCCAGAAGGCTATTCAAGATTGTAGCCCATCCACCTAAGTCCATAGTAAAGTAATGGGCTGAGTTCCTGAAAGTTTTAACACTTTGGATATTGGCCTGACCCCATTACTTGAGGTGTATGGAATTCCTTTGCAAAGTTCATTTCACACCCTACCAATCCCCCAAAGTCTTGCAGTCAAGTTACCATCGTACATTGCTTAGGGTATTTTAGTTTCCTCTATTCTTTTCTCACATTCATTATATGTCATTTCTTTCTGCAATTGACCCAAATAAACATGACTTTCTGAGCATACCTATTCAACATGAACCCAATCAAGGACCCCCATCATCCTGCCTCCTATAGGCTCCTTACATCAGGTAAGATCAAGTAGAGGCATCTCTAAGTGTGTAGAAATTCGAATTACCCAGAGGATAGATATGAGAAACTCAGAACTCCAAATACATTCAACCTGAAGAGTTCTTTACCAGAGCATATCACTGAACTGTCAGGAGTCAAAGAGTTTTTAGAGCAGCCATAGAAAAGCATACAGTCCCATAAGGAAATCTCTTAGAATCAGTAAACTCAGCACAAACCCTACAAGCATGAGAGGGTGATTTCACATTCGAAGTACTGCAAAACACACTGCCAACCTAGAATGCTAGACCTAGCGAAGGTAACCTTCACAATTGAGAAAAACTTTCATGTACAATCAAACACTGAAGAAATCACTGGTAAAGATTTCCTTTGTTGTAAGGTTGGTCTAGCAGAGCAGACAGATAACTCTGAAAACACATGAGTATATAAAATAATTGGTGTGGAAGATACCAATGATAAAGGAATCAAGTCTCATCACAAGAAACCATTCCACTACAAACAAGGAGAAGAGTTAGAAAGCTGTGACAGGTGACAGTAAGTTCTTACCAAAGTAGACTTCAGAATGTTAAAGTCCCCAGTTAAAAAGACATAGACCGAGTAGGGAAAGAGACCTACCTATTTGCTACCTATAAGAAAATCAGGGCTGGGTATGTAGTGTATGGCAGAACAATTGTCAAGCATGTGCAAGTCCCTGGCTGTCACTACCATACAATGTGAGTTGGTGATGGAGTACTTCCTGTCCCCACTTCTTTACCTACTATGTTAGAGGTTCTGATATCCAGATAGGAATATATCATCCAGAAGATGAGTGCAATCTATAGGATCATACAATTATCACTGAGGCATTTCATACCTACCAGTAAATTGGCGAGAGAGAGTCGCTCTACTAGAAGTGTTTACCCAAATCATGAAGGGACAGGTTTTTAGTACTACCTAAATGAGGATCTGTCTAGTCCTGTGGGCTTTACAGTGTCACACCGTGGGTGGAAGAGGGACAAAAGTTATAGTAACCATGACCCAGTAAGAGCAATGTAACCAGGTGCTCAGACCCTTTGCAAATATGGTTCTGGATGTAGCTCCCTCGCAGAGCACATGCCTAGAATATGCATGCATGTGCCCTTAGTTTGATCCCCAGAACAGGGGGAAAAAAAAAACCAAAACAAAAAACCCACCTTGGATCCATTTTTTTCCTTTTGCTTAACCCAGACCATTTCCCCAAATATGGCTCCACCTAGAGCTCTTAACCCTAGGTATTCTTCTAGAACCATCCTAGTCAGTGACTGTCCCACCAGAAAAAATCCACTCAAATACTTCCTAGTTTAGCTAACAGTGACCCAGGTGATCCAGGAAGCAGAGCTTTGCAGTATGTTTTAGCGCTGCCATCTGCTGACCAACACACTGAACTCAGTTCCCATATATCTACTCCAACTCTTCACCTCAGATTGAACTAACTTCATGCCTGTCAGGAAGGGAGAGGTCCTTGAAACCACCTGTATCTTGTGCTAGGAAAGATTAATGTGTACTATGGGTTGGAACGCATTGTAGAAACTGAAATCCCCTCCCAAAGCAAGAAAGATCACCTCAAACGCTCTAATCTATATTCACTAATGGTCAAATGCACTAGGTGAAAGCGTCTACAAAAGCATTGTAGTCCTTTAGGCTCAGACTCATCTTAGAAATATCCAAACTGATTATTTTGTCAGCTGGGTTAGGGTTGGGGTACATGGGTAACAGTGTTTGAGGAGCGTATCTCAAAAGGAAACTAAATAAATATTTATTGATCTGAATGGGGAAGTTCTCCCTTCTCCATACCTCCCCCAAAAAGCAAACTGGAAAATGATAGTCACTGTTCTACCAAGTGTCTAGATCCTTAATCTTGCCAACATAGCACAGGACCCATTGCAGACGAAGTGTAGAAGGTATAGTTTTGCCACAGAATTAACGCCAATGACATGCCATTCTGTCCTCTGTAGTATCGCAGATGGGTCACCAGCAGTTCTCCCTTGAATTTCCAGTATATCGTTGAAGAGAGGCCCTGCCAATCATTCAGAACCAGGCCTGTCTGAGCGCTGGGATTCCTGTACTGGCCACAGATTGGCAACAGATAGGCTAGGAAGGTAGGTATCCCATATGACCTCCCAGCCCAAGTGTTTTACATTCTCCTTTAAGTGCACCTTACCCTTACTACTGCTACTTGTTAGGAAATTGGCACAGTAAGCCTCCATAATAGTCACTACAGGGGAAACTTTAGGACCTCTGATATAATTTGTTGCTATAGATTTTATTCCTACCCTGAACACAGAATTTCACACTGCATCAAGAATAGAGGTGGCAGTTGTAGCCTCCCAACTGGACAAGAGATCATCTGGCTCAATTACAGTTGCTATTCATTTTCATTCCCTAAGTTATCAGGGGAACATGGTGTCTTATTGTAGGTCTACGCACTGATAGCCAGGACCTGCAAAACCCTAAACCAGCTTCCCTCCTCTCAACTTTTCCTAGGGAAGGAGAAGCACAAGTTTATAATAATATCCCCCTTATCAAATAATCAGCACAGACAATTTGGATGTATTCCTGAGTCTTAGTACTTCACTTCATTCCCTGGGACCACACAAGCCTTGTCAGGATCACTAACACTGCTCTGGGATTAAGGAGGAAACCAAGTAATGCCCCAAAGCTACCTGCAGCCACTACTTCCAGTTTCATAGCCTCTTAGTTCTAATGTTCTTGTTGTGGCAGCCATGAAAACAGGCTGCTCAGGGCCCACGACAAAGAACAATTATTTAACTGATAGCTCCAGCTTTCAGTAAGAATTCAAATTTAATGGAGTAGTGATTAGCTCAAGATGAGAATTACTTGTGCCTGGCCAGGCACCAATAGCCAGCCTCATTGTCAGCTGCCTGGATATAAGAACAGAAAAAAATGAGTTGAGACCATCTAGGAAAGGGCATATGAATGTCCTTTGAATACAGACTTTTATATGCATGTTACATAAGTTCTAATCAACAAAGTTGGTTTTGACAGCCAGTATCACTCAAACCTCAGCCTATGGGCAATTAATATTGTGGCAAAGATGGAGGCTACATGTGTATCTGACACAGATGTCCATTTCCAGAGACCACCTACTAATGCTGCCTTGGAAGCTGTATGTGTCAATAGTGATTGATGAACTTCCAATATAGCCCCGTTTCTAAATAAGACCAATTTGTTACTTGGCAGTAACTGACTACATTAAGCTACTTGCATTTTAGAAGAGCTAGCAAGAGACTGACATGAATTGATACTTGATCCTGATATGCATTTGTCTTTTTGCCTGCAGAGTCACAACTAGTATCATTCTGTAGGGCCTTATTCGATGCATCCTCCGCATTTATCTACTCCATAATCCCACCTTAACATTGGTAAAGGTCTGTGTTTTTCCAGCTGTTACACAAAGTGATTTTCAGAATGCAGCTGCAGAAACCTAGGGCGAAAGTTCCCTTCAGACCTGGTGAATCCATTCATCTCACAAACAGAACCTGATGAACTAGAATAGGAACTTATGGACCTAGATTAGGAAGCTGTAGGGTGGAAAGGAGTAACAGACTAGAAAATCCAATTACAGTCAGTCCTCTATTTCCCCTTACTTTTAAGCCACTTACATACCTTTGCTACTGGCCAATAGTAAAGAAATCGGATCACATCCTCTGCCTCAGTTAACCTGTAAGAAAGCTTTTGGGGAAATAATGATGCCATAGTACTGGTTTGTCTGCTTGTCAGGCAGTAAGCCCTTTCTCAATATCAATCTCACTTCTATCCTTTGAGAATTCACAAGCAACTCAGCAATGGATTTACCACACAGCAAAAGAGGCAGAATTATGGAATCTACTGGCTATAACACAGTCATTCAGAGCAGATAGCTTCTTTAAGTGTTGATACAGCCTACAGAAAACATAGGAGCACTAACTTTGCAGACATGACAGTTTAAAATGCTTTGTTCAGGGCCCCTTATGTACATTCAAGATGCATCCATATGGTACTGCATCCCTAATTGGGAGGCCATGATCAATCTAAGAACTAAGAGCAGTAGAAGTGTTCCCATTTTTCTATCATTCCAAATGAACCACTTGCTCACTATGATTCATCCTTATTTCAGAGATAATTGACTCATCAGGATATTGATCCGTGTTTGTGCACTGGGAGCTGGTAGGAAGAATGACACCCAATATTACTTGATCTGTTATTAATTCTTCTCACTGTTACTCAGACACATTCAACGGTCCTATCTTGAGAAGCATGTGATCAGAGATTCAGCATCCCTTAAGCAGTATTGGGTCACACTATCAGGTAAGAACCAACCCTAGAGGCTGAGGCAATAGCTGAAAGGGGAATGGGAGTGGGTAGTGGAGGAGGAGGGGAAGAGAATAAATTGTCAAGCAAGAACTCCAATGGCAGGACTTGCTTTCATCCCAGTAACATCCTTTCCGTTTCTATTGCAGGACTTATAAAACAGAAGATGATGCTCTGAACCTGTATACAGAAAGGCGGTCTATGCAGCACAGTGGTTAACTCTTTTGCTACAAGTAATGAATTGCCTTGACTTAAAATGACAATCATTGGCTCATTATCTGGTAAGTTTAAGATGCACTGTTGGTGCCAACTGGTCCAAGGGGCTCAGTTACAGCCTGAGCCACATTTCTTCCTTGAGTCTTTTTTACCCTTCATGGCATCAGATGCACTAACTCCCTCTGGATGACAAATCCAGGTCCCTTCTTGATACTAAGTGCTGTAAACCTCATTATTTTCCCCAATATTTTTTCTTTCCAAAGCACTTCTGGAAGCAGTGTTGGTTATCTTTAACTATTTCCAAGTTGTAAAGGCATGACAATCTATGTCACATGACCACCGATGAATGAGTCACTATCATGATGGGCATGTGAATAGAGGAGTGGGAGATCCTAGTAAAAGTCATCCACACCTATGGGTGGGACTAATTACTGATAGAGGCAGATTGAGGAACGGATCGTCTTCCAAGTAAGAAGTCGGGGGTCTATTTGGCTGCCAACGTACAAATGGCTGCTGAGGAAGAATCTGCAAGTATCTTCTGTTACATTCCTGAACAGTGTAGGATCTCTGGACCTTCTAAATTCAGGAGATGGTCCTACTGAGGAGGTCTCATTCAAAAGCAGATCTAGCTTCAACAGTACCCTTGAAATTTGTGAACTTAGGCTATCAAAGATGACTGGAGAATGCTGCAGAAAGCCAGAGAAGAGAAGCCCTAACATTTTTCTATACTTGGGTATCTCCACACTCTGGATTCTACTAAGGCCGAGTAAGTGCTCATTTTCTGGCAATTGTCAACAGTCCCTATGGCTGCAGAGAGAAGACTTAGGAGGCAACTCCAAAATAAGCATGGTGAAAGTAGCCCTTCAGAATTCAATTTCCCAAAACACTCAGCTTCTCCTAAAAGGACAAAACCTGGGATCAGGAAACTTGGAGTTTCCTATAACAATGGGAATTTCATGAATGAATTGTATCTGAGTGAAGAAGGATCACCAAGCATAAGAGCAATTTATCTTAGGGTAAAAACTTGAAAAACTATCTGCATGCTGCCAAGTTTGCAGAATTTGTCCTTGGGTTTTTTTTTTTTTGGCTTCCTGGATACCTCAAGGAGCAAACCCTAACTTTGTCCTTATGGAGAGACACTATACAGGTTCCTAGGCTAGAGGCAATGCCACTGCCTTCCTAACCTGCTTACCAGCCCCTGAACTGTGCCATTCTTCTTGGAAGCTGCCGTGGGCCTTTCACGTAGGATCTTTGTGGAGCATCTTCAGGTCCTTGATGGCAGTTGTAGGAACATGAACCATACAGTAGCAACTCCATACCTGCTTCATGACATTCTCTCTGGCTCTCAAGCCTCCAATAAGCATGGTAAACCTTTTTACAACTGATCTAGATCCTCAATTAAGACAATGAGAAACTGGATTGCCATTCCATCAGAATGGAGAATAGTTCAATCTTTAACTGTCGATTCCTTCCTTTCTCTGTCTAATCTGAGAAGGAACTAGTTCATAAAGAAAGGCAACTAGAAAAATTTAGGAATTTGGTGTTTCAAATATAGGTCAGATCCCTGGATCCATCTTTCCTATCATCAATGATGACCACACTTCAGCAATAGCTGTGCTCACAACTAAGGAAAAAAGCCAAGTCCATTTCTACAAGACACAAGATCACTAGCAATACAGAACCAGATTCCCTCTCAGCATGACAAACTCACACAAGGTCACTACAAACTGAGGTTTTATCCCTATCATCCTTTCTTTTCTGGGGTGTGGTCTATTGTTCTTCTCATACTTACTCTAACAAATCCCTAAATTCCAACCTTGTTTTGACATCTGCATCTCAAGCTACCCCAAGAGCTGTCACTAGTTTTCCCCATTCTCATTCAATACCCTAAAGCCCAGAAGGGCCTTTATATGCCCCTCACCTCCACATTAAGCCTCTGATAGTGCTTTGTGTGGTCAACTTATACCTGATCTGTTTTACACCAAATGCAATCCAAGAAAACCTAAACTTGAAGCCCATAATGTAATGGGAAGTTACGGGAGTAATACTAGAAAGCACCTTATCCAACATGGTAAAAGACTGCACTCCATGACCCACTCCGTGGTCTATAGATGTGTGTCTCTACGAGTCAACAATAAGCCATGACAGCTAGAAAAGATACAACAGCTAGAAAGAGGAAGTAGATAACCACAGTCACGAGCTCCTCCCTCCATGCTTCTATCCCCCTCACTCTTGCCAAGAGTATACCCCCTGAGGGCAGAACTTACAGTTCTACCAATTCAATGTCTACTGGATGAGATAAAGAATATGTCCACTGGTCACCAGTGGTGTCATGTCCTACATCCCCACCCAGCCTGGCGATTTTCTGAAACTTTATAATCTGCTTCATGTAAAGCTCTCATCTCTAGCATTGTCACGAGTTTTACACACAATGGCAAGAGCAGTTTTAATGGCACATCCACCTTTCCCACAACATTCTCAGATTTCTACTCCCTTACCCTGAGAGCAAGAATATTCAATCCTATGATGTCATAGCACAGATCCATTTAGCTTCTAACAACTTTAGATATAACTTTTGTTTGAGATATAACTTTTCTTTCTTTGTTCACAATCCTATTACATCCTCTGAAGTCCCTCACTGAACTGATATGGTTGGAGAAGGTAGATGACAGCTATACTAAGAAACACAAGACTCATAATTTTCATTATAATCACCTATCTTCATACCAGCTATGAGCTCCTACTTGGCATGGTTTCTGCAATCTGGGCACAACCAAGATGGCAGCAATTCATCTATACCAGAAGCACCATGATAGTCTGGTGGGCTGACACCCATGAGAGGTGATCATGCAGAGACAACAGGACTGGTATGAACACAGAAGTTTAAGCAACCGGAATCTTGGGGAATAAGGGATCTCGTTGTCAGTGGCCCCAACTTCATGGTTTGATCAAGTCCCACTGACTGTAGATCACAGTCAGTGATCTGAGCCCACAGCTGGTAGTGCTTCAGGCTCCAGAAGATGCCTACTAGCAGTAGGAGCTTTCCACCAGGTGTTTCTAGACTGAGCAATTCTTAGGATATGGACACAATAACCAGTCACAGCTCAGGGAGTCTTGGAACACCAGAGTCAGTGCCTGGGAGGGAGACTACCATGTGAGGTGATAGCAGAGAGGGAGACAATCTGACATGGACCCACAGAGAAGGTAGCTGGGAGCTTGGGTGGTTAAGGACATGGTGTTTGGTGGCCCTGCCTTCCCCTCTGGCCAGAACAAGCCCCAATGGCCTAAGGATTGCAGCAGAAGTCACAGGCTGGTGCTTTGCAAGTGTAGCTCCATGGCTTCAGGGATTGCCTGCCAGCCAAGGGCATTTGCTGCTAAGCAGTGTTTGAGACTGAGCTACTCTGGGGACTTGTAAACAAAGGAACAACCATGGCTCAGAGTCTTGGAACACCCTACCACAGGGTAAGTGTGGTAGAGAACCATAGTAGAGTCAGGCAGAGGGAAGATGTGCACCCACTGAAAATGTTCAGCAGCTGAGAGTTTGGTCATTGATTGGTGGCCCTGCTCTCTCTGAGAGCAAGTCCTACTGCCCGAGAATCACTGCAAAGCATCAAGTTAATGGCTGGCAGAGTGCTCAGCATTCAGGACCTATCTGTCAGCGGTAGGGGCTTTCTGCCAGGCAGGGATGAGGGCTTCGAGTACAGGACCTGAAGATGAAATATCCCCCAGCCTCCTTCCCTTACACAAGGTGATGAACTATTTGAGTAGTGTCTGAAAAACAGGCCTGCAGGCAGAGCACTGGTGCACCTCCATTCTTCATGGGTACATACTTGGTGCTGTTCACACACACACACACACACACACACAGAGTAAGATTTAGGAAACACTTAGAGGGTTGCATGCATACTGTCCCTGGTGTCAACTTGGGGCCTATGTGGTTTGAGAAACTGCCTCGCCCACAGACTGAAAAGCTCTGTTCAACTAACAGTAGCTTCATAAAGGAAAACTTCTAAGGGGGACTACCAATCTACTATCACCAATCCATACACACAAGGAAACGAGAGACCAGTTAGTTTCCTGAGTGGAGCCGAGATTCAGATCTGGTGCCTGAGCATGTGAGAAAAGTTAAGGTATCCCCCAGTCCAGTGCTGAAGGCTATACTGCAACACTCCCACTGCACAACACTGTGAACACTTCAACTACTTTGCCTTAAATACCCCAAATTTCACAAATATAAGGCAACATGATACCAATGGTGAACAATCCCATAGGAGACACTAAGAATAGTAAAAAAGCAAGCCCAAAGAAATCAAAAGCTTTATTATAAGAACTATCAATATTAAATGCCTGTATAAAACTTGAATTCAGAGAGAATACAAACATCTGAATGTACTCCAAGAACAGTTGAAAATAACATGAAAAAAATTAAACATGCAAAAATCCTGAGAAAAGGATCAAACAGAAATTCTGGACATATAAAGTACAGTAAGTCAAAAACCTCAGTGGAAAGCCTCTGCAGTACAGTGGACTAAATAGAATAAGTATCAAGGCTGAAAGGTAAGGTGGATGTGTGAGAACAGTCAGGTGAAAAAAGTACAAATGGAACATAGAAGACCTCTGGGACTCAGCTTATGAAATCATGGACATAGAAGAACAATGTGTGTAAGCTAGAGGGTCAGAAAACAATTAGTGAAGTAATAAATTTCCCAATCTTAAGACAGCCCCTACAAGTAAGGAGGGCTTTTAGACAAAACCAGTGAAGAACCACTCCAAGATGTGATACTTAAAATATGAAGTATACAGAACAAGAACATTGAAAGCTGCAAGAGAGAAGGGACAAGTCACATAAAGGCAAACCAATCAGAGTAACAGGTAACATATTTCTCAATAGAAACTCTAAAAGTCAAGGAGAGAATGGAATGATGTAGTTTAAGCCTTGAAACAAAGTAACTTCCACCTTCATTACTATTTCCAGCAAAGCTATCCTCACAAACTGGTGAAATAAAGACCTGCCATGATAAATAGAATCTGAAGGAATTGACCAAGTCAGCAGCACTACAGAAGATACTTAAGGAGTCTCACATGCAGAATACAAAGATAAATGAAGGCAGGAATATGAGTAAGAATAAATCTCTCAAGGTTAGTCAAAAGCAAGTAAGAACCAAGTATTACAAAGAAAGTGACAGATTATATACGCTAATAACCCTAGAAGTTCAGATTCAGTTCTTCAGCCACAAGACACAGACTGGCAAGTTGAATTAATGAGACCTTTGCCTTAGGAAAAACCCCCTCACTGACGAAGACAGAAACAAACAGTGAAGCAACAAATTTTCCAAGCAAATAGGAGCCAAAACCAAGCAGGATTAACTGTACTCATGTGACAATGTAGACAAAGATGAGTGAAAAGACAAAGGAGACCACTTCATATTAGCAAAGTGAATAATCCATTAAGAGGGGTAACATGAATGGACATAAGAGATAACCCCCAACACAATAGCAATGGATGACTTCATTACCCTTCTCAAATACACAGGTCATCCTGACCAAAAAGGAACCTTTAGAACTAAGTGACACTAGATCAGATGGACTCTTTAGACATCTGCAGAGTATTTCACCCAACACCTGCAGAATATACATTCTCAATAGCCCATGGAACTTTCTCCAAAATTTTAGTACATTAAGTATTAATACAAGGAAATTAAAGTTATTCCTATATTTTCATGCAACAATGGAATAAAACTAGGTAACTGCAAAAAAAAAAAGGGGGGGTAAGAAAATATTCAAATACATGGTGACTAAGTACACTGATCAGTAGGTCAAAGAAAAAAATTCCTGTAATCAAATGAAAATGAGGTCTTACTAGAACTTTTGTGACAAAGCAGAGGTAGTGCTAAGAGGAATTTTGTAGGTATGAGAACCTACATTAAAAGTCAACCTAATAATGCACCTCAACCTCTAGAAACACATTAAACCATAATTAGGTGGCAAGATCAGAGCAGAAGTCCAGAGAGACTACAAGGATAATAAGAATGAATCAAAAAGTTGGTCCTTTCAAAGACTGACAAACATTCATCCACACTAATAAGGAGGCAGAAAACCCACCCAATTTAAGAAAGGGATCTTAATAATAGCCTAATTTGGTGAGTCATCAGGGAATACTCTGACAACTTATATTCTGATAACCTGGAAAAAAATCTAGAAATGGGTAAGTTTCTTGACTCACATTACCTGTCTAAATTGACCCAAGAGCATATCAGTCTCTTAGCTAGAACTAATGAGATTGCAACAGTAATAATGTGTCAATGAAGAGCCTGGGACTGGATGGATTCACTGCCCAATTTTATCAGATCTTTAAACAACCAATGCTCCTCAAAGTCTTCCAGAAAATGTAAAAGAAACTACCAAGTTCTCTGAAGCCAGTGTTACCCTTATGCCCCAAACAGAGAAGGACACAAAGAAAGTTTTAAACTAGTTTCCTTGATAAACATTGCTGCAATATATATATATATATGTATATATATATATACACATACATACATATACACTTGCAAATAGAATCCAATAAAATAATCATATACCATGATCAAGTTGGTATTCCAGGAATTCAAGGATGGTTCAACATGTGAAGATAAATGTAATAGAGTACAAACAGTGAAGAATAAAAAGAAATCATGATCATGGAGATGCAGAAAAGGCCTTTGAAAAAAAGGGCAACATCCCATCATGATAAAAAGCTCTGAAGAAACTCAAATATGCATAATATAATGAGGGCTATGTTTGACAAACATAGGGCCAACATTGAATTAGTGCAAGAATTAGAAATGAAAGGGATTCAAATAGCAGAAGTCAAATTACCCTTACTTGTAGATTATTCTATACTTTTAGTTTCCTGAGATAAACAATTTAAGTACAATTTAATGAGATGCCCCACCAGTTACATTATATACCCAACCCAAGTAACATTAGTACAAACCTGAGAAGCACTGCTTCAGCTTTATATATACAAAGAGGTTGTCTTGTAGCATATAAAGATGAAACAAGATTTGTCAGTCACACTTAAGCATTAAGTGATTGAATAGGTACAAAACATGTTTCTTGCTGCTATTCCATTGCCTACCTTCCCTTCTAGGTGTTCTGGGACAACTGAAGCCAGGTCTCTCTGCTTCCATCATCCCTAGCTCCAAACCATCCTATCTTTGACTATCTCCTCTTTCCTGTTATGCTCGGAGCCCCCATCCAATCTTTCCAAATAAAAGCAAGGAGATGAGAACTTATGCAGGAAGTCCCCAGCTTCTTGCCTTTCATACACTAACTGAAGCACCAACTACAGGTGGGACAGAGCCCTTGAGGATACCTCAGAGTCCATGTCATATGTTTAAGACTTGCTAGTCAAGGTATATGACTCAGGGAATTTGGGCCAACTTAGTTCAGTATCAACTGACCCTGACCATAGTCGTGGAGGGTATTTCCAGATATCAGGGTAGAAACCTTTGTTCAAAGTAACTTAGGAAAAAAACCAAGTATGGAATATTAGGGATAGTATCCAGCCATAAAGAATGAAGTTATAAGGGCTGATGGAGTGGCTCAATCATTATGAGTGCCTGCCTAGCAAGTGCACAGCCCTGAGTTGAAACCCCAGTGCTGCAAAGTTTTAAAAACTGCATACATGGAATTGGAGATCATGTTTAGTGAACTATGTCAAACCTGGAAGGTACACCACTTGTTTCTCTCACACAGAAGCTAGATCTGAAGGGAAAATATGGAGATGAATGTGAAGAGGGTACTATTAGGGAGGAACAAGCAGGAGGTGGGAGCAGAGAAGAGGGCCAAGATCAATGTACATTGCATGCATAGGTGAAGATGTAAAGAGAGACCTTTAAAAATGGCTAGAAGGTGGGGGAGAGGAAGATAAGACCTAGGTATGTTGTATGCATATATATATAATTATCACAATAAAGCCTCTCCGACATGTATGACTAGCATGTACTCAAAACTATTCAGACTCTTTTTACTCAAAGTTAACTAGAGTAGTCTTTGGGCTGTTGACATCATCCCAGTATGGAGGTACACAATTGTTAAGGTCTCTCGAGGAAATCAAACAGGCTAAGTAGTAATTATACCCACCCCTGGAGTGATTTCCTAGTCATATGCAATGTCAGCAAAAATCCTGGTTCCTATTTCTAAGGAGTCAACCAAGGCTTGGTAAGCCTTGTCCGTCGATGGCTTACACAGACAAGATAGATGATCTGAAATCCAGCTCAGGCCTAGCAGTTGAACATATGTTTCTTCAAGGAAGTGGAACCAAAGCCCCAGATGGCTCACACCCTGGAGACACTACACATTTGCCAAGCTACTGGGGGGCAGCCCCAATTTCAAGCTTTTCAGTAGTCCTGCCTGACTCGACAGTAAAACCCCAAGCTCTGCAGATCCCACACATTTGGCCTCACCTCATGCTTTAGATTCTTTTTGCTAATAAGTCACTTTCCCCTTACTCTTCATGGTTCTTTTGCTCTATCTAGGCAGCATCCTAATCTTAGATGTTGTGCCCCACAGCTGACCAACTTTAACACCAACCACTGATAACATTTTGGTGCCATGATTTGGACCTGCTGAAGGGGAAATCCCTGTTCTCACCAGTTCTGTTGATGAGAGGACTAACTGCCTTCTGAGCTGCCTTTCCACTTTCTATCAAGTCTGTCATCTCTTCTTGCTTGCAGAGCTTCTTTGGTAATCAGATACCAGTGCTTTTCTAGGTTTCTGGAAGGGCTATGGAGTTCCTAGCACTTGAGGTCTCAATTACTATTCCTGATTCATGTGGTGATGCATGGAGGAGTTTCATGGGATACAACCCCTTTCCACCTTGCCTTGGGACCCCATGCAATCAGATTTCTATTTGTCTCATTAGTTATCACCTGAGGTCACAATATAGAAACCAAGGGAATCCTGGGGGAACAATATGTTTCAGTTCTACCTGAACTGAATATAAGCTCAATGATATCTGAAAGCTCTTTAGGAAAAGGAGACACAGGCCAGGTTTCCTGGACTTTCAAGATTGGGGATTATGACCACCCACTAAACGTCATTTGAAGGAGCAGTAGGATTTACACATGCCCACTTGTGGAGCATGCATCTAAGTATGACTCTAGTCATCGTGGGCCACAAAACGTATACCAAATGGCCACCCAGAGATAGGGGAAGATCACAGGGCAGGGCAGGGCCCCTGACAGAACAGCCTGGGCTCAGCGCTGGTCACTACAGGGGGCAAGAAGATGCTCCCCCCATGGGTAGGTCACATGGAGGTAGCTTTTGAGGGACTGCCCTCAAGCACTCTGGTTGGCTCACAGACAGCTCTAGCTCAGAGGCACATCAGGAAAATGCCCCAGTCACTATGGGAGGAAGGATGGTTCCCCTCCCCCCTCATAGGTACTCATGGAGATGACCTGAGGGGAGTCCTCAAGCCCTCCATGGCAGATTATGTGCCCTCTCCCTCTCCTCTAGAAGTGGGAAAAATGGCCTTCCACACCTCAGGATTCATCCCTGCATTGTGTGCTACACCACTGGAAGGAAACTTGATTTAAATCCTCAAGAGAAAACTTTTGTTTTGTTTGACCCTCATATCCTAGATGATGGGATGCCCTGGTCTAACTAAAGGGTCCCTGGGTTAGAACACCTTCTACAATTAAGCATTCTGTAGAAGGCTGAGGAATTAGGAGCCTTATACATCCAAATAGGCATAGCCTTATGGATGGACCCAGGGATAGCCCATAAAACCCAGAAGTTTTAGATCTGACCCCTTTGCCACTTCCTAGTACAGAGAGGCAAAGTGGTTCCCTCATGCAAGAGGGATAGAAACCTGCCCCTGTTCTTCCTTTTATTAAACCTAAACTCATTTCTGTACCCAGGAGAAAGGATGAAATGTTCACTTTGCCTCTTCAAGGTGTGTCTGTACTTTACTCTGCCCTTCACTACTCATCTCTATTTCATGTGTTTGAGTGAGTGACTGGACCTGACACATTGGAACCCCTAGGGTCAGATCTCTAGCCTAGAACTCCATTTGGAAGCCCATTATTAGTCACTAGCAAGTTGGCCCTAAATGGAGAGCAAAGACTGAAGGGTCCCACACAGCTGCTGAAACATGAGACCGTCTTGCCACTTCAGCCAGCATTACTGCTCTTTAAGTCACTTGGTGAGGCAGAGAAAGTCTGGTCTCTACAGTCCCTGAAGCCTGACTCTTGGAAGTTCTCCCTGAGTAGCTCACCTCAGGCCTTGCCCTTCCTTTTGTTCTCTGGAGGCCCTTTCTGAGCCATTTGGGTTTTCTTGAACTAATTTGTGTGACAAATTCAGACTCCTTGTTTTGGCAATTAGCAGGGAAGGGGTGTAAGACAAGCGAACAATGTTTAAGGACATCTGTTGTGATTTGTCTAAGTGTGATTAAGGTGGCTATAATTAAAGATGTTTTCTAAGGAAGGTCCAAATTTAAGCACTAGTGACAAGTGAAAACTCTAATTTGTTAGAGCAACAAAGCTATCTTAATACTGTTCTGCTCTTAATACTTTCAAAAGGAGTCCTAAGATAAAGATTTTTGTACTGATAATTGCTTGTTTTCTGCTAGTTTTGTCAGACTTGATTGCTTAACAGTCTTGAAGTCCAAGTTCATTTAAGTATCCATGTCAAAGTCTTTAAACTACTATTTTGGGCGATTGTAATACATTTTTTCTATCAGATCTTTTTATTGTTTTATTATTCATATGTGCATACAAGGCTTGGGTCATTCCCCCCCCACCCTTACCACCCACTCCGTCCCCTCCCTCTCCCCCCTACCCACTCAATACCTGGCAGGAACTTTTTTGCCCTTATCTAATTTTGTTGAAGAGAGAGTATAAGCAATAATAGGAAGGAACAAGGGTTTTTGCTGGTTGAGATAAGGATAGCTATACAGGGAGTTGACTCACATTAATTTCCTGTGGGTGTGTGTTACCTTCTAGGTTAATTCTTTTTGATCTAACCTTTTCTCTAGTTCCTGGTCCCCTTTGATTGTAATACATTTAACATCCTACATGTCTATGACTAAGGATGTGTAAAACTTGAGTTTTACCTATTATGCAAAAGTTTGAGTTAAGAAGTATATGGGTAAACAATTTTTCAACATCTCTGGCCATAAGAAAGTGCCAATCAAGGTCAAATTAAGATTCTACCTCATTCCTGTTAGAATGAGGTTTCAGGAGAACTAATGCAAGCATGGATGGCAGAGGCAGGGATCTTCATTAACTGTTGGTAGGAACATAGGCCACTATGGAAGACAGTATAGAGACTCCTGAAAAAAAAAAAACAAAACTAAAAATAGAACTGCCATACGATTCAGCAATACCACTCTTAGGCATATATCCAAAGAAATGTAAGTCAGGACACAAGGAAGACTTACATACCCATTTTTACTGCAGCATTCACAAAAGGCAAGCTATGGAAACAGCCCAGATATCTTACAGCTGATGAATAGGTTAAGACAATATGGTATCTGTTGATTGAGACAATGTGATATATTTTATTCAGCTACAAATAAGATTGTCATTCACAGGTAAGTGGGTAGAACTGGAGCGATCATAAGGGATGTTAGCCAGGGTCAGAAAAACAAAGGCCATATGTTTTCATTCATGTGAAATGTAGATCCAATACTAATAGAAGCATTATATATATACATATGCAGAGCATGTTTCCAAGAGTGGAACTGTCGGAGATTAAGGGTGGGGGGAGAAGAATATGTGCATAATGAAATTCAGCACATTTGTGTAAGAACAAGACAACATTGAAAATTTAAGCATGGGGTAGAGTGTAAAGGGAGGTAGAGCAGTGTAGGGGGTTAGACTGATTTGAGCACATTGTTTACAGGTAAAATACTAAGAAAATCCCCACTGATCAATGAAAGACAATAGTGTAAAACAGGTCATGTTGAGACGGCACTAGTGAGAGAAGGTGAATATGGTTGATGTACTTCTATATATGTATGAATATGGAACATTGAAACCCATTGAGGGGAATGGGGTAGGAGGGAGAGTGGAGGGGATGAACAAAAGCAGTGTATAACACATGTATATGGAAATGTCAAGAAACCCTCTGCATAACTATCATACTAATTAAAAGATGGAGTTGAGGAGAATTCCAAGATGGCGGCTAGAGGTAGGAAGCAGAAAGCGAGCCTCCTATAGTGAAATCTTGGAGAGATGCTGGAGACACACTTTGCAGGCATAATCACCGAGAAAAGGCATAACTTTGACCCCTCCACACCTCCAGCCGGCGCAGAGAATCTCCACTTCACGTTAAACGGAGAACCGAGGAGGGCCCCTGGGGCCGCCAGGGGCCGGCGCCCATATGGCTTGGGAAGACGCGGACCAGGTGAGCTTCGCGGTACCGCGGTTCCCCCACAGACAAGCCTGGGCCAGAGCAGCATAGCCCCCTGGACAGACTGACCTCCACCCGGGAAAAAAAGAGAAACTGAGTACTAAGCAATAAGAACAGTTAAGACACGCTGGAAAGAGGGTGGGGCGCCCTGAGCGCTGAAGATTGGGGGAAGGGAACCCTTCCCGGGACTGTAAATAAACGAGCCGGGTGGGCCGGAGAGGCTCTGGCAGGAGCGGGGCGCGCGCCCAGCAACCAGGAGCGGGGAAGCTTGTGAGAGGAGGGAAGACCCACTTCCCACGTGAACTGTAAATAAACACGCAGGCCTGACAACGCGGGGCAGTGGCACCTTTCCCAGTGCTTGCAAAGGGGAAAGCCTGTAGCAGAGGCCGCCGCACAGGAGAACTCTGAGCAAACAAAGCCTGTGGGACCAGGTGAGTGCTAGCTCACCCCAGAGATCTGCATAAATAACGCCGCCAGCTACAGGCTGAGAGCAGCAGGCAGGCAGGCCACAGTTGCAGATACCACCCTCAGAACTGCCTCCAGACGCTTTTTTTTCTTTTTCTCCCTACCTTTGATGAGAGAACAACCAAATTACACCTGCAAGCCGAAAAACTTACTGAAACTGTATTGCATTTGAACTGGGGACACTTGGTGGGACTTTTTTTTTTTTTTTTTAATCTTCTGTGTGTGTGTGAGTGTAGTTTTGTTCTACTTTATGCATCCCCTTTGATGAGACAACTACAGAACAACATCTGAGGCACCAACTCCAGGACTGGAGATTGAGACGGACATCCAAATTATTAAGACTGAAATTGCATTGCATATAAACTTGGAAGTTTTTTGGTTTTTTGTTTTTTTTTTAATTTTCTATTTTCCATTTTATTTTTATTCATTTTTATAAATAGATATTACTTTCATATACTTATTTTTAATTTTTTTTATCTTTGATTTTCAATCCTCTGTCACTCTATTATCTGTTCAGTTTACTGTCGATTAGTACACTAACACTCCCTGTTTATACCTTTGAAACTCTCTTGTCTGATACCTTGTTCTGCTTTCTCCCTCTTGTCTGTATATTTGTTTTCCCCTTTTCTTTAACTTCTTGCTTTCCATCTCAGCTCACTCTTCCATTCTCAATATTACCATTGTTATTATTACAAGCTAGAAAATACTTAATTACACACAGTACAGGGACAGTAACAACACCAAGGACAATGACAGGAAGACAAAAAACAAGGAAACCAGTTTCCCCACAGCAAAAAATTAGTACAGGAACCAGAGGGGAATGAAGAGAACAGAAACTCAGAGCCAGACTCCAACAAAATGAAGATAAACTATGCCAAAGGACCCAATGAAGCCTACAAGAATAATTTAAAAGAAGACATACTACAAGTACTCAATGAGAATTTTATAGAGATGATACTGGATAGGGTCAACCAAAATGTACAGGAGACACTCAAGAACTTCCAAGACAATAAAAATAGAGAATTTGAAAAAGCAAAAGAATAAAGGAAACCATAGAAGCACTGTATAAACACCAAAGTGAAAGAGAGAACACAATGAATAAATGGATAAATGAACTCAGGACAAAAATAGACAACAATAAAGAAGAAAACAGCCAGGATATGGAAAACCTCAGAAAAAAGAAAGAAACAGAACTGCAAAACAAAACGGAAGGCCAATCCAGCAGAATAGAACAAACAGAAGACAGAATCTCAGAACTTGAAGATGAAATGGTAATTAAAGGAAAAACTGAAGAACTATTAAACAACTTAAGACCTGTGAAAAGAAAATGCAAGAACTCACTGACTCCATCAAAAGACCAAACTTGAGAATCATGGGCATCGAAGAAGGAGAAGAGGTGCAAGCGAAGGGAATGCGTAATATATTCAACAAAATAATAATGGAAAATTTCCCAAATCTAGAGAAAGATATTCCCATACAAATGCAAGAGGCCTCCAGGACACCAAACAGACCAGATCAAAATAGAACTACTCCACGACATATCATCATTAAAACAACAAGTTCAGAAACTAAGGAAAGAATATTGAAGGCTGCAAGAGAGAAAAAACAAGTAACATACAAAGGTAAACCCATCAAAATCACAGCAGACTTCTCAACAGAAACATTAAAAGCAAGAAGAGCGTGGGGTGAGATCTTCCGGGCACTGACTGAAAACAACTTCAACCCCAGGATACTCTACCCAGCAAAGCTATCATTCAAAATAGATGGAGCAATAAAAGTCTTCCATGATAAGCAGAAACTAAAACAATAGGTGACCACAAAGCCACCATTACAAAAGATTCTGCAAGGGATCCTGCACACAGAAAGTGACACCCAACTTAACCATGAAAAGGCAGGCAGCACCAAACCACAGGATAAGAAAAAGCAAGACAGTAGAGAGTAACATCAAGTTAGGTACACACAATCAAACCTTCAAACAACTAAGATAACTAAATGGCAGGAATCACCACATACCTATCAGTACTAACACTTAATGTTAATGGACTTAATTCACCCATCAAAAGACACCGATTGACAAAATGGATTAAAAAAGAAGATCCAACAATTTGTTGCTTACAGGAGACTCATCTCACCGACAGAAATAAGCATATGCTTAGGATGAAAGGCTGGAAGAAGATTTACCAAGCCAATGGCCCCCGAAAACAAGCAGGAGTAGCAATACTTATCTCTGACAAAGTAGACTTCAAACCTACATTGATCAAACGAGATAAAGAAGGACATTCCATACTAATAAAAGGGGAAATAGACCAAAAGGAAATAATAATCATCAATCTGTACGCACCCAATGTCAACGCACCCAATTTCATCAAACATACCCTGAAAGACCTAAAAGCATATATAAACGCCAACACAGTGGTTGTGGGAGACTTTAACACTCCATTATCATCAATAGATAGGTCATCCAAACAAAAACTCAATAAAGAAATCCAAGATCTAAAATATGCAATAGATCAAGTGGACCTAGTAGATGTCTACAGAACATTTCATCCAACCTCTACACAATATACATTCTTCTCAGCAGCCCATGGAACCTTCTCCAAAATAGATCATATCCTAGGGCACAAAGCAAGTCTCAGCAAATATAAGAAAATAGAAATACCATGCATACTATCTGACCACAATGCAGTAAAAGTAGAACTCAACAACAAAAGTAAAGACAAAAAACATGCAAACAGCTGGAAACTAAATAACTCATTACTTAATGAAGAATGGATCATCGATGCAATAAAAGAGGAAATTAAAATGTTCCTGGAAGTCAATGAAAATGAAAACACAACCTACCGGAACCCATGGGACACAGCTAAGGCAGTCTTGAGAGGAAAGTTTATAGCCATGAGTGCATATATTAAAAAGATTGAAAGATCCCAAATCAATGACCTAATGATACATCTCAAACTCCTAGAAAAACAAGAACAAGCAAATCCCAAAACAAATAGGAGAGAAATAATAAAAATAAGAGCTGAAATCAACAAAATAGAAACCAAAAAAACCATACAAAGAATTAATGAAACAAAAAGTTGGTTCTTTGAAAAAATAAACAAGATCGATAGACCCCTGGCAAACCTGACTAAAATGAGGAGAGAAAAAACCCAAATTAGTAGAATCAGGAATGCAAAAGGGGAGATAACAACAAACACCATGGAAGTCCAGGAAATGATCAGAGACTACTTTGAGAACCTATATTCAAATAAATTTGAAAATCTAAAAGAAATGGACAGATTTCTAGATACATATGATCATCCAAAACTGAACCAAGAGGAAATTAATCACCTGAATAGACCTATAACACAAAATGAAATTGAAGCAGCAATCAAGAGTCTCCCCAAAAAGAAAAGTCCAGGACCTGATGGATTCTCTGCTGAATTCTATCAGACCTTTAAAGAAGAACTGATACCAACCCTCCTTAAACTGTTCCATGAAATAGAAAGGGAAGGAAAACTGCCAAACACATTTTATGAAGCCAGTATTACACTTATCCCAAAACCAGGCAAAGACACCTCCAAAAAGGAGAACTATAGGCCAATCTCCTTAATGAACATTGATGCAAAAATCCTCAACAAAATAATGGCAAATCGAATTCAGCAACACATCAAAAAGATTATTCACCACGACCAGGTAGGCTTCATCCCAGGGATGCAGGGGTGGTTCAACATACGAAAATCAATAAACGTAATAAACCACATTAACAGAAGCAAAGACAAAAACCACTTGATCATCTCAATAGATGCAGAAAAAGCCTTTGATAAGATCCAACATCATTTCATGATAAAAGCTCTAAGAAAACTAGGAATAGAAGGAAAGTTCCTCAACATTATAAAAGCTATATATGACAAACCTATAGCCAGCATTATACTTAACGAAGAAAAATTAAAGCCATTCCCTCTAAAATCAGGAACCAGACAAGGATGCCCACTATCTCCACTCCTATTCAACATAGTACTGGAATTCCTAGCCAGATCAATTAGGCAAGAAGGAATAAAAGGAATACAAACAGGTAAAGAAACTGTCAAAATATCCCTATTTGCAGACGACATGATCCTATACCTTAAAGACCCAAAAATCTCTACTCAGAAGCTTCTAGACATCATCAATAGCTATAGCAAAGTAGCAGGATATAAAATCAACATAGAATAGCATTTCTATACACTAACAATGAGCAAACGGAAAAAGAATGTATGAAAACAATTCCATTTACAATAGCCTCAAAAAAAATCAAATACCTAGGTGTAAACCTAACAAAAGATGTGAACGACCTCTACAAGGAAAACTATACACTTCTGAAGAAAGAGATTGAGGAAGACTATAGAAAGTGGAGAGATCTCCCATGCTCATGGATTGGTAGAATCAACATAGTAAAAATGTCGATACTCCCCAAAGTAATCTACATGTTTAATGCAATTCCCATCAAAATTCCAATGACATTCATTAAAGAGATTGAAAAATCTACTGTGAAACTTATATGGAAACACAAGAGGCCACGAATAGCCAAGGCAATACTCAGTCAAAAGAACAATGCAGGAGGTATCACAATACCTGACTTCAAACTATATTACAAAGCAATAACAATAAAAACAGCATGGTACTGGCACAAAAACAGACATGAAGACCAGTGGAACAGAATAGAGGATCCAGATATGAAGCCACAAAACTATGAGCAACTTATCTTTGACAAAGGAGCTAAAAATATACGATGGAGAAATAGCAGCCTCTTCAACAAAAACTGCTGGGAAAACTGGTTAGCAGTCTGCAAAAAACTGAAACTAGATCCATGTATATCACCCTATACCAAGATTAACTCAAAATGGATCAAGGATCTTAATATCAGACCCCAAACTCTTAAGTTGATACAAGAAAGAGTAGGAAATACTCTGGAGTTAGTAGGTATAGGTAAGAACTTTCTCAATGAAACCCCAGCAGCACAGCAACTAAGAGATAGCATAGATAAATGGGACCTCATAAAACTAAAAAGCTTCTGTTCATCAAAAGAAATGGTCTCTAAACTGAAGAGAACACCCACAGAGTGGGAGAAAATATTTGCCAACTATACATCAGACAAAGGACTGATAACCAGAATATACAGGGAACTTAAAAAACTAAATTCTCCCAAAACTAATGAACCAATAAAGAAATTGGCATGTGAACTAAACAGAACTTTCTCAAAGGAAGAAATTCAAATGGCCAGAAAACACATGAAAAAATGCTCACCATCTCT
This sequence comes from Castor canadensis, assembly GCF_047511655.1. Lineage (NCBI taxonomy): Eukaryota > Metazoa > Chordata > Mammalia > Rodentia > Castoridae > Castor > Castor canadensis. The sequence continues at coordinate 91,254,283 of NC_133394.1, forward strand.
AGCAATAAAGGAAATGCAAATTAAAACCACACTAAGATTCCACCTCACCCCTGTTAGAATAGCCATCATTAGCAACACCACCAACAACAGGTGTTGGCGAGGATGTGGGGAAAAAGGAACCCTCTTACACTGTTGGTGGGAATGTAGACTAGTACAACCACTCTGGAAAAAAATTTGGAGGCTACTTAAAAAGATGGACATCGATCTACCATTTGATCCAGCAATACCACTCTTGGGGATATACCCAAAAGACTGTTACTCCAGAGGCACCTGCACATCCATGTTTATTGTGGCACTATTCACAATAGCCAAGTTATGGAAACAGCCAAGATGCCCCACCACTGACGAATGGATTAAGAAAATGTGGTATCTATACACAATGGAATTTTATGCAGCCATGAAGAAGAACGAAATGTTATCATTCGCTGGTAAATGGATGGAATTGGAGAACATCATTCTGAGTGAGGTTAGCCTGGCTCAAAAAACCAAAAATCGTATGTTCTCCCTCATATGTGGACATTAGATCAAGGGCAAACACAACAAGGGGATTGGACTATGAGCACATGATAAAAGCGAGAGCACACAAGGGAGGGGTGAGGATAGGTAAGACACCTAAAAAACTAGCTAGCATTTGTTGCCCTTAATGCAGAGAAACTAAAGCAGATACCTTAAAGCAACTGAGGCCAATAAGAAAAGGGGACCAGGAACTAGAGAAAAGGTTAGACCAAAAAGAATTAACCTAGAAGGTAACACCCACGCACAGGAAATCAATGTGAGTCAATGCCCTGTATAGCTATCCTTATCTCAACCAGCAAAAACCCTTGTTCCTTCCTATTATTGCTTATACTCTCTCTACAACAAAATTAGAGATAAGGGCAAAATAGTTTCTGCTGGGTATTGAGGGGGGGGGAGCGGGAGGGGGTGGAGTGGGTGGTAAGGGAGGGGGTGGGGGCAGGGGGGAGAAATAAACCAAGCCTTGTATGCACATATGAATAAAAGAAAAAAAAAATAAAGATGGAGTTGACACATGTAAAGTGACCATTACATAATATACATTGCATCTGGACCTACAAGATGTAAGAATGCTTAGTTATCTCTTGGGGCCAGAGGTATGGCTAAAGTGATACAGTGCTTGCCTATAATGTGTGGGGCCCTGAGGTCAAACCTAAGCACCAAGACAAAAAAAAAAAAAAAAAGACACACCCACTTTTCACTTTTGGCGTTTTTGTTATTTTTTCCCAGCAACTCCATGGAGATAGCCAAAACCTACAGGAAAGACCTGGAGTTTTATACTACCAGGCTCAAGGAGCACCACAGGTTGTCAGTTGTTGTAATGAGGTTCAAGAATTGATTCCTTGACATGGTGGCAACAAAAAGACAAAGAGGTGCCTGGAAAAAAAAAGCCTGGCTTTCAGCTTTCTGAAGTTCCTCTTGAAGACCAACATTTCAACCCACTTAAACCCGACTGCAAGAAGCATTTTTCTTCACATGAAAAGGCTGACTGGTGTTGGAGGAGCTTGAGTGGTAAGGCTCTGGAAAGAGTATTTTCCAGGTACTTGGTGTTTTACAACAGTACACCATTTGAGAAGTGATGAGAACTAATATTTTCTGGCTACCTGTATGACCACTGAACAACCAAAATAACTATTAAAATGAGTATTGGAACATGGCGTAAGAGATTCCAGGACAATGTTTGCCAGCAACTACCAAAGTGACTGTGAGCGGTGTGGAAGATGACCATGTTGGTGATGTACAACAGTGTCGAGCACATGTCAATCATTCTGACAAAGAAAGGAAATGGCACAGGTGTTTCTAATGCTCTAGTTTGAGTTTAAATTTGCACTTTACTGACAGCCATACTGAAGCTGTGTTCTACACATGTCCTTCTAAATAAGAATCTCAAAGATGAATAGGGGCCAGGTGCTTTGGCTCATGCCTGTAATTTCAGTTACTCAGGCAGAGATTGGGAGATCACAATTGGAGGACATCTCAGGCAAAAAAAAAAGGTGGCAAGAGGATCAAGTCATCATGGCAGCATAGGCCAGTAATCACTGCAACATGGGAGATATACCTCAGGATTGTGGCACAATGCCAGCCCAGGCCAATAATGTGAGACCCTTGTCTGGAAAATTATCTAAAGCCAAAAAGGCCCCGAGTTCAAACCCCAGCACCAAGAAAGGAAAGCAGCCCCCAAGTTATCTTTTCTCTGGAGTACAACCACTACTGAACATTTAAAATGAAGCTAGCCTGCATTTAGATATGCTTAATTTTAGAAATGCATAAGGGACTTCACAGACTTAGCAAAAAATAAGCTCATTGTTACATGTTGAAGTATTGCATGTTGGGATAGAGATGAAATTCTTTTGAATGAGGCTGGAACACAGACATGTGGCTATGCTTGTCTCACATGGGTCTTAACACTGTTCTAGAGAGCCCACAGAAACTCTGCACAGAGCACGTGCAATAGAACGTGACCCAGAAGCTTGTGAAGAACTGAGAGCCGTTTGGGGCAAGAATGTTTTATAGCACTAAAGTGATTGCTAGAATTGTGCATTTATACCATATCTCACTTCCCATCTGAGATTCCTAGACACCAGACCTGAAGAAAACCTTGGATCCCTTAGGATGGTTATTGTATATTAGCTGGTCATGCCTGATTTAGTTTTCACCTTCACAATCTCACCAGCAGTAGCTCAGACCAAGAGTCAGGCTGAGCTTTCCCAGGCTTCGCCTTTCCAATCCTGAAGTCTGGCATTAGCAGCCTTTACGGTAGAGAAGTGAGACCATGTTTTTTTTTTTTTTTAATATGGAACCCTTCACGAATTTGCATGTCATCCTTGCGCAGGGGCCACGCCAATCTTCTCTATCGTTCCAATTTTAGTATATGTGCTGCCAAAGAAAGCACCCATGTTTTTTTTTTTTCCCCCCTCACTGTCTACAGGACCAACTACTAAAAAGCCACTTCATATTCCTTACTCCATAGTTCGTAGAATATTCAAAAGCCTCTTCTGTTACGTAGTTAGGATTGTACCCAGATTAGATGCCAAGATTTAGACAAGAGTGCTGTAAGTAGTTTAAGGTAGTTCTGGCCATTTTGACTTGTGTCAAAACTAATGGAAAGGTGGAGGCAGGAGGATCACAAGTTTGAGGCTAGCCCAGGGACCGTCTCAAGATTTTAAGAAGCTAGAACTTAAGTTTGCACTATTAAGAAAAGCTCAACTCGATAGTTCTAATTCCTAACCAGCATTCCCTCAGCCTTTTCTGTGGTCAGTCATGTGTTACCAGCGATAAAGTTTGAGCCACGGCCCAGCCCTTCTGTTCCTTCGGGTTAGATTGCAAGCTCCTAAACGGCAAGGCTTGCCAGCTCATGCTCAGCATAAGGGTGTCAGCAATAGTTCTTTCTACATCCATCAGACCTGTTTCAAGAACATTACAGGGGAATATTGTGCTATCAGTCAGTCCCATGCTCCAGTTTCCAGCCTCTCAAATGTGGCTGGATGTTCAGTTTTTTTTTTTAACTCAGGGCCTCACACTTACCAGGGAGGTACACTGCCACAAGCCACTCCACCAGCTCTCAGTTGTTGTTCCAGCGTTTCTCCTTCCCCAGTCTCCCATCCTGGATAACCTCTGTCCCCCAGAGCTCTACCTACAGTTTTTTGAAGGATTCCCTGGAGCAAATGCCAGCTGTTTGAGTTAAACAGAAGTCAGATGCCAGAAAGAATGATTTATAAGCAGACAGATTTTGTGGACCAGGAAATCAGAAGTCACGAATGCCCAAGGCACTACTCACTTTTGATAGTGAAAACAAGAGGGGCTTAAAACCAGAGTATTGTTGATCCTGCTGCTCTTTAAGCTTAGCTTCAGGAACGTTAAGCCTAACTATAATATGTCCTACACGTGGGCAGCGTGAGAATTGAGAAGCAACGTGACCACAGCTGCAAGCTTGCAGGAATTTCCCTCTTTAGGAACCAATTCTTAGAAAGGATAGACAAGGTTTCCCCTGGTACTGGGGTTTGAACTCAAGGCATACAACTTGAGCCTCTCCACCACCCCTTTTTTATGAAGGGCTTTTTTGAGATGTAGATGTCAAGAACGATTTGCCCAGACCGGCGTGGAACTGTGATTCTCCTGATCTCTGCCTCCTGAGTAGCTAGGATTACAGTCATGAGCCACCGGCACCTGGTCCACAAGCATCTCTCAATAAGTGTAGACTTCCAAGCCTACTTCTGGTCCTCGGGTAGACTCTGGGCTCCTTGGGACAGTGGGCCAGGGAGTGTTCTGTGCATCTCCCGACCTCACTTACACCTTACTTTATTACCAAGATCCAGTGAAAAAGATCAAAAGCCACTGGCTTCAGCTACATCATGCAACTTGTTCTCTGTAGGTGGATGGAAAGGAATCTTGTTAACCAGGTGCAGTTACTTTTAGCAAATCCCTCCAAAGAGAAGTGATAGGTTCTGACAGCAGACTTTAGGTCAGCTGGTTCTCATTCTCTTACCTTCGGCCATGTCCCCCTTTCCACTGTTTAGTGGTCATTTTAAATGCTTACTACAGGAGGATAAAGAATGATCTTCGACTAAGTAGAGTTTTAAACTTTGTAGGGAAAGTCATACATGGCTACAGCCAGGGTTCTGAGGAAGTAGTCCCCGCCTCTGGCACTGAGCAGTTCTAGACACTGGACCCTAAGCAGAAACCCAAAAAATGAATTGAATGCTCCTGGCACAGGGACTTCAATGAGTACCACACTAGGAATATTAGGATTTGAGCTATTAAGCTGGGTCACAGGCAAACTTGAAGATGCTCAGGCTAGACCAAGTCCAACAGCAAGAAAGCAGACAAAATGCACACTAGGCCAAAACTCAAGTGCATGCAGATGAAGCTGCCTCTATCATGGTCAGATCTCTGGTGAAGGAAAGGAATCCTGTACCACTCCCTAGCTTGTTCTAGGAGGTCGACTTGAGAAGCTTCATGCTCTTCAACTTCTCCCCATTTTTAAGTTGTGGTTTTAGCTAGGAACTCCTCATTCCTAAGCTATATTATTTGGTGTCTAGAGCCATGTGGTACTTCAAAAGCCTGTGCAGTACAGCTTCATATCACACTGTCTCAAGACTGGCCTGCAGTAGAGCCCTTTGTGGATGAATTGGATTAGTAGAAAGCAGCCATTTCACCCTGAATTAGGTGGGAAAGGTAAGCTACTTCACCATGTTTTCAGTTGAGGGACCGTATTTTTGCCCCATCATGTACTGGCCTATTGGAAGATTAAGTTGTGTATGAGTTATCCCTCCTATTGTCCTTGGTGTCTGCAGAGGTTAGAGTTTACAGAAATCGGGGGCTGATGACAAAGTTATTATATACTAAATACCTGAGAATCCACACTAAGTCTGACCAAGTTCTTGGTTGGCAGAATTAAGTTATCAATATACACTATCTGAAATTCTTAAGAGTTTGCTGTCAATAAGGAGGATATGAAGCACAGATGAGAATGCTACAGGTTAATTACAAGTGATTTTCAGTGAGATATGGGGACACATGGCTGTTCCTGAACTGCATTCTGCAGCAGCCTCCCCTGGTCAAAATCCCCAGTTCTCATCGTAACCATTAGCGACCAGAGTCCCTTAGAGGCATTAGAGCTTCAAGATCCCAGATCTCATGTGTCAAGACATTGTGTCAAGAGGATTGCCAGCAAGAGCGCCCCATCTCTGGAGTAGAGTATCCACTTGAAGGCAAGAAGTTTGTTCTCCCTGAGCCCTTCTTTAAAGGCATCACCGGAGGGATGAGAGGAGTAAATGCTGCATATCCCTGTCCTTGTGGGGTTTTGTTCCTCCCAGTAGTGGGCCTTCAACTCAGTGCCTTACCCTTGGTAGGCACTCTACCTCTTTAGCCACACCTCAAAGCCCACACTTTTTAAGAGCTGGTGTTTCACTATGTAGCCCAGACTGGCGAGAACTTTTGATTCTCCTGCCTCTGCCTCCCATGTGGCTGAGATTATAGATGTGCACCACTACATCCAGCAGACAGGTGTTTTTTAACAAAGGATTCCAACTGAAGTATAGAAGTCAAACCATTCCTGAAGACAAACATTTCAGAGCTTTCTCAACATAGAACCTCTAAGCTCACATCTTTTAAAGATAAGCCTTTAGCTAAAAGAGTGGTTTTTGCAAGATTATCTTGGAGAACAGAAGCTGGAAAAAATGCACAGCAGGTAATTGCTCAGGAAGACTAGCATAAGAACCCACTTTGAAATAGAGCTGTTGGTATTTATAATCCCTAACTACTTTCAGAACCCCAGTAGCCAGGAAGTTCCTTTCTAGGAAGTCCTGCCTGATAGAATGAGTTCAGGAGGTTTCTGCAACCTTAGGTATTTTGCATTTATACACAGAAATGGTTCCTTTTCTTTCCAGTTCCTACGAGTGGTTGCTTAGGTTCCTTCTCCCTTTTTTGGGGGTGACAGGCAATACTTGGATTTCAACTCAAGGCTTTAAAATTGGTAACCAAACACATAAGTCACACCTCCTGCCTTCATGGTTTTTTTTTAGTTTTTTTTATTCATATGTGCATAAAATGTTTGGGTCATTTCTCCACTCGCCCTCCACCCCCTCCATAGCTGGCAGAAACTATTTTGCCCTTATCTCTAGTTTTGTTGAGGAGAGAATATAAGCAATAATAGGAGGGACAAAGGGTTTTTGCTAGTTGAGATAAGGACAGCTGTACAGAGTTGACTCGCATTGATTTCCTGTGCATATGTGTTACCTTCTTGCCCTCATGTTTCTAAATGAGAAGTTTTCAGTATGTAGCCAGGCAGGCCTTAGCACTATTGACTTTTCTGCTAAGAGATGGAATTACATGCATGCACCACCATGCCAGGCTTACTGACTATTTTCCTTCAGGTTTTCTTAGAGTAGGTAAGTAGGTGTCAGAGGGATTTTAAAAACTTGAATTAGCCTCACAGGGACTGTCGCTTAAACTGATTTGCTACATAGTTCCCATTAGGTCACCACGATCTGGAATGGACATGTTCCTTACCTATGTTCTTATCAAGCCGTTAACTAAGACACCACTTCGTTCCCTTAGGGGATGAAAAGGTCTCTTCCAATAACAAGAAGTTGTGCTTATGCTGCTTCAGGTAACCCCATCTCTAAACAGACAAGGCTTCCCTACTATCCCAGCCACACACGAGACAATGACAATCCCGGGAAGCCATTTTGCATCACACTAAACCAGCACAAGATTTCTCCAGCATATTCTGAGACTCACATTCAACTTGGGCAGAGGAGGAGAAAGCAAAAAACAGGGTAGAAAGGAAAAATACAAGATTCAAGGACTCATTTGAAAGCCGTTTTCACGAGCAGGGAGGAGAGCAATGTTTGGCTTGGTGTTTTGCCTGTGAAATAAGTTTCCATGAAACTAAAAATGCTTTCAGGTGAGTCTGGCAAGGACCAACCCATCTTCACCTCCAGCTGCAGACTATCAGGGTGGGTTTTTATAAGATTTAAAGACGGCGGCTATGTGATGCTTGAAGCTCATATTAGAACATTCTTTACTATGAAAAAGGACAGCCTGCCCTCAATGTGGTCTAGTTCAAAAGCCTATGGTATTCAATGAAGGGCAGGAGGGGCACTGAGTGGGTACCATGAGGATGGGGAAGTGAGTTTGTGCATGGTGGATGTGTTTTAATCCATATAGGAGAGTAGAATGAAACCTGTTGAAGTTATTCAAAGTGGGGGAAGGAGGGAAGAGAATGATGGGGGGTAAAGATTTTAAACACATGAAACAATAAGTGTATCCCCCATGTAACTGTCATATGCTAATAGTCATTTTAAGAAGCCTATGGTGCTCATCTAAGCAGTTCTTGTCTTAAGCCTGTGAAGCGGTGGAGAGGAGTAGCTAAGTTTTTGGTGGTGGGGTTTACACTCAGAACACTTGCCTAGCAAGCAATAGGCCCTATCACATGAGCCATGTCTTCTACCCAAGCAGCTAGCTTTCAGCCACTCATCCCATTCCTCTAGACAGTTTTTGCTAGGATGTGAACTCTGGGCCTCCCATTTGCTAGGCAGATGCTCTGCCATTTGACCCACAACCACAAAGTCTTATTTTAGTCAGTGTTAATATAGTGTCCCGAGTTTTGCTGCAGGTGGCTCAGACCCCACTCTTCCTGCCCAGCTGGGATCATAGGTGTTCTTTTAGACCAAGCTTTTGAGGATTTCAACAGAAGCTTCACAGTCAAGTCTTTCCTGATGATAGATTACAGAGATTGTTTTCAACATAGAACCTCTATCTAAACTGGTTTCATTTAGAAGGAAAAGTTAGCTATGGTGGGTTTTGCTCAAGTCTGTTAGAGGTCAAACAGAAGGTAGGGAGAAAAAAACGCCAAGCAGGTAATTTCTCAGAAGACTTCACCATAAGAAGTCCTAGTGTGAAACAGACTTACTAGCTTTTATAAACCACCAATCCTTTCAAAAGCCTAGTAAGTAGGGAAGTTTCTTTCTAGGAAGTCAGACCAGGTAGAATGATTTCAGGATGTTACCATGTAGTCAGGTATTTTCCATCATTTAAACAGCCACTGGCTCCCTTTGGCATTCCCAGATGAGGTTTCTTAGGTTCCCTTCCATCTTCATCACTCACCCTTTTTCCCCCATACTGGGGCTTCAAGTCAGGGCCTAACCCTTGGTAGGCAAGTACTCTTCTACTTGAGGCACACCTCCAAGTCCTCACTTTTTCTTCACCCCACTTTGTTTTTTTTTTTGGCTTTTTCACTTCTGAAATACTGACATAGCTAGCCAAAGTTTCCCAAGAGATATTCCAAGAGTTTGGCTCTTTCCATCCTCTCATCTTCCTACCTCCCCCTTGAAGTTTTTAATACATAAAACATCTAAAAACCGCTGGACTACTTTCACACACACTGAATCACACCAAGCACTCAGTCTCAAAAGCAGCCAACAAAACTTCCCTGTGGCCTCTTGTTTTATACACAAAGTCCCGCCTTCTTCTTGGATGTGGACCAATGAGAACACATAAGAACTACTTCAGCTCTGCAAATGGTCCCTGACTGCCAACAGGTGAAATCCATCCTCCAAATGCGTGAGGCTTTCTCTTCAGGTTTACTGATTTAAAGAGGCATTGCCCCCTGTCCCCACTTTTTTCCTACATTGTAAAAGGTGCTGAGTTGTTAAAGATGTATTTTAAAGGAATCATTTAGTCACCCTCAAAAAGTGGCTGAGTCAAGTTTCCCTGTAGCACTCAGTATGGAAAATGTTTAGTGTGCCCTAAAGAATTTCAGCAGAAATATGAGTAACTCTTTGGTCAGACACTGGTATGTTATTTAAAGTCCTTGGCATCACACAACACTCACCTGTGTGTGTCATTTATTTGTTCTTCCACTCGATGTAATATTGAGGCTCATGACAAAACTGGTATCAAGGATGGAACCTACTGAGGCTTGGAGTTCTGTCTGCTTCTTAAACTCCATGCTAGGGAGTATGAAAATCCTCAGCAGGCACATGGTTCTGGAAAGTTGATTCCACTTGTGCATTTGGGGGTGCAAAGTATTGTTTTATATTAAGACAATAATCCAACCCAATACTAATAAATAATTTAGTAAATGGAGAGGAGAGATAATTTCGAGTAATGTATGTACACACACACCCTCCTCCAGGATCTGGAGTTTAATACCCCTCCCCTACAATATAAACATGTTTTAATGTTCCCTTCCCGCAAAAGAAAAGTAGAAAAAAGGAAAAGCAGTAGCTTCATAGTGAAGAAACCTGGCAAACACTACACTGTTAACTCCAGGCTAATGTCAGTGTTAAGGCATGTAGTTATGGACTCCCTGAGGTGACCAGGAGAGTTTCACCCTTGTCACATGCTTCCTCAAAAAATATCACTCCAATCCAATCATGAGGAAACATTAGATATAATCAAAGTGAGGGCCATAGTACAAAATCCTAACCAGTACTCTTCAAAATAGGAAAGACAGAAAATACCACATGCCAGGACAGATTGAGGAGACATGATGACTTAATGCAATGCAGTACCCAGTAGTGGGATCCTGAAACAGGAAAGCATTTTAGTGCAGAAATGGGGAAAGTCCAAATAAGGCTAGGCTCAGTTCTTAGTAACGTGCAAATGTAGATCTCTAAGTTTTGACAAATGACCACATGTAAGATGTGAACAGTATGTGAAGGGAATAAGGAACTCTCTTTACTGTCCCTGCAACTTTTCTCTAAAATTCTTCCTAGATGAAATGCTTATTTAAAGAAAAAATAAGAAAAAGAAATACAATGTAAAATTTGCATGAAGTCTTAAAACATGAACCTTCAATAAACACAAAAAAGAAAAAAAAAATCCATGAACCTTCAAAGAAATCATAAGCTTATAGCAAAGTGCTTTAAAATCAGCTTCCTCCAGTTTTCCCAGAGGCACATTTCCATTATTAGATGATACAATTTAGAGCAAAAGTTTGAAAAGCTGACTAATCCCACAGCTGCTTGGAGCACAGATGCAAGGGGGAAGAGTAGAGGCTGAGAGGACAGCTGGAATTGAGCTGGCCACCAGTCTAAGGCAATAAGTCAATAGGTACCAAATCAACCTGGTTTGTTTCTATGGTTGCTATCCAAACTTTCTGGAACTTTTTCAACCACTTATTTTCATCTTGACTTTTCACATATCTGAAGTCACGAAAAAGGGGATACTCATCTGGGGAAGCCAGGTGGCATTCACAAGATTGTCAGAATGCATGAGAAGAATGTGCTTAAATATAACATACTAACAAAAATGTAAAATCCTACTATAGGAGACAGACTAAGTAGTGATTAGAACATGGGTGTTTGAGGTAGTCAGAAACACCTGGGTTCTTTTCCCAATTCTCTTCCCTATTTACTATGTGAGCTCACATTACCTAATCTCTCTAAGCTTCATTTTCCTCATCTCTGAAATGGGCTTACTCATAAGATCATTGTGAGCACTGATCAGTGTCATGTTTGAAAACATCTAGAACAATTCCTGGTGAGAAAGTGAGTTCAGAGGGATGTATTGGGCTAGCAGAGCACATAATAACTTGCCATGTTAGTATTTTTTTTTTCAGTGAGAGGTCTCCGATATCCCCAGAGACAAAAGACAAAATGTTCTTTCTGCCACAAAAACCATGTTTAGGGACAGAGGCGCAGAGGGATGTGGGGAAGGCACTCCAATTTTTATTTCAGCTTCCTTATTTTACTGCTATTACTTTTGAGCCAAGGCAAACTGCTTCAGAATCCTCATCTCTTCATCTTTTTTCTTTTCTGTCTCTCATTTCCCCCACCCAAAACCCAAGTCAGTAGGGGAAGGAATAAGGAGAGGAAATAAGTTCTGTGCAAATACCTGGCCTGGTTCATTTGCCTAACTCAGTCTGAAGTGGACTAACTGCAATTGGTTATTCACCACATTCTGAAGGCTGCCTGGATCCTGGGCCTGGCAGCATAGAAGAGTTAGGCAGCTGAAAACAGGTGGCCCCTGTGAACTCTGTGTTGGTGTTCTGCCCATTGGAGGCTTGGATCTGGTACTGTCTAATTCACTATTTGGATGAGGTTAATGTGTTACATATGCAGATGCATAATAGCATCTATTCACTCTTACAATGTTAGTGGATATTGAACTCTAGAATATACCATCCTAATTTAGAATACATACAGAGCCAGAGGTTTCCAATTCCCTGCCAAGGCTGTATTTCTGTATCCCCTGTTGCAAGTTCTGTAGTATCCATGCTGGGCTCATGGGCCTTCCCTGCTCAGCCTCCACTCGGCTGCTGTCCTAGCTAGGGATGCAGTTCTCACCTATTCCTTTGCTCTGCCCTCCAATTTGTTTCCATGACTTCTGGTTCCTACCGTTTAGAGCATTATCCATACTGCATCCTTTCCCTGGCTCCCAGCATATTCAAGATAAAGACAAAATTCCTGTCATAGCAATAAATATGCCATTTTCTGCCTGACCCATTGAAATGCCATCTCAGCTCTGTTCCCTTTAGTTGATCCTTCTGGCACTATTCCACTGCTACTCCTCTTACCCATTCATCTTCCTCTCTTCTTTGCTCCTCCCCATCCAGGGGTCAAAGCAAGTTTTATATTCTTCAGAAAACATTTCTCTTAAAACCACACTAAGATTCCATCTCACCCCAGTCATTATAGCCATCATTAGCAACACCACTAACAACAGATGTTGGCAAGGATTCGGGGAAAAAGGAGCCCTCTTACACTGCTGATGGGAATGTAAACTAGTACAACTACTCTGGAAACAAATTTGGAGGCTCCTACAGAAAGCATTTCTCACTCAGCCTCATCTTTTCCCATTTGGATTCTATGAAAAAAAAAAAAAACATAACCTGGGTGGCTTATAAACAATAGACCTCTATTAATCACACTTCTGGAGGCTGTGAAGCCCCAAATCAAGTTGCCATCAGATTTGTTGTCTGGAGAGGGACTGCCTCTGGTTCACAGATGGCACCTTCTTCTGTGTCCTCACAGGGTGAATGGGCACAGTAAAGAATCTGGGGTCTCCTTTACAAGTCACTAATGCCGTTCATAAGGGCCCTGCCCCCACACCTAATCATTTCGCAAAGGCCCCGCCTCCAAATACCATCAACTTGGAGGGGAGAATTTCATCATATGAAAGGGGAGACACTATGTTAAGACCATAGCTAGCCCCCAAGGAGAGTTAAGAATCTGTCTTGCATCCTTTCAGAACAAAAACGCTAACACACTCTTATCATACCTCCCATGTCACCATCTATTTACTTATCTGTTCCTTTGCCAGCATTGGACTTAAAGAAAATAGAATGCCTTACTCATGTTTGTGTCTGCAGTCCACAATAGTTCATGTGCAGAAATGGTTACTAAGTCGTAGTTTTTAGAGAAAATACCAAATTAGGTCTGGGATAAATTAATGTCATTTTATCTAGTAGTAAATGGTACCCTTAAATTGTGTAATTGAGGAGAGTTTAATAAAGGAAGCATTTATACAGGTAATGAAGCATCTCTAGATCCAGCTACAGCACTTGCTGTGACTACCATTAGGCCTTCAGGTACAGAAATAGTAACTCCCAGAACCCATGGAAAGCCACTGCAGGAAACAACCAACAGCAGACGGGGCCTTCAGTAATGGATGTATCCAACCTGTAGTGATGTGGCAAGATCAAAACTGAACTCTCTCTCTTCCCATCTCCCTGTTTCCCATCACTACCACTCCCTGGGCAAACCAACCAGAAGCCAGAGGACATAGCATTGGTGTCATAATCAGTATGGGTCAACTCCCTGGGCACAGGGTAGCAAGGGCTTGGCAAGCAGATCTGGAGAAGCAAATGAAAAATGTACCATACCGTTTCTCCCCCTAGAAAACATTCACTGACTGCAATTTACAGGGTAAGAAGTTCAAGATATGACCAGAGGAAAACAGTATCTTAGCAGGTAGTAAGAGCCTTTAGCCCTCTGGTTGTGATAAAGAAAAAGTCATAGGCTAGCACCCAGGTTTCTTGCAGAAAATACATTTCTTAGGGTAAGTACATTTCTTAGGATCATAAAGAAGGAACAGGGAGGATAAAAGGGTTGGGTGCATTCTTGGAGTGGGTTTAAGAGTAGGAGGAAGATAATGGCTGAGGACCAAGAAGAAAGACTTGGAAGAAAATTCCAGTCTAATGGGGAATTTTCAAGTGAAGCTCTGGCCATTCCATATGATGAGATATCTTCCTATGATTATAGGAACCACAGTAAGAATGAAAAAAAGGAATCTTCTCAGTGTGATGCCTTTCTTATAGAAACTAAAGGGTTGAGTTTCCATTAAGATTGGTTATGGGGCTACCAATGGGAAGAAACCAAGAAGAAAGATATGTTTCTTAGTTAATCAGCAAAGCAACTGGGGTTCAGAGAGGTAAAGTGGCTAACCAAAGGGCCATGCTAGAAGGGACAGAGCAAGACTCAAAACCTGATCTGACTCTAACTTTGGGCATTTTCATCTGTCAATCTGTCTCCTTTCAATATATCTCTAACACAGAAGCAGTAAGATAAGCGTGGGCATGGACTTATGCCTTTCTGGATATAGAAAGTAAAGCTCTGTAATTCTTCTAGTTTATAGATGCATATTAATACAAAGGCTAGGAGTTAGGGATTACATACTGTGTGCACCAGGCTTTATGTTGATCATCTTTTCTAATCAAAGAAACCCAAAAAAGCTTCTATCACTATCCCATTTTATAGATGAGAAAACAGATTATAAAGATGAAGCAATTTTCCCACAGTTGCAAAGTTAGAATTCAAATTTAGGCAGTCTATGTTTCTAGATAATCTCAATAGCTATCCTGAATACAGTTTTCATTTTAAGCATTTAAGAAAGGAGGTTTTATACTTTCTAATGAAGACCTACAGTTTGACATGATTTTTGAGGCTGTATTGCTTCAATTCTAAATCACTATGGCTCTGCCATCATTATAAGTCTCCTTGGTTTTCAGTCCTGATCCCTGCCATCTTGTGTACTGCAATATCTGCTGTACTGTGCTTCTCACATTTTTCTCTTTGAAATGAGACTAGTGGCACCTTTGGAGTCCCACAGAGCCTCCTCAGGAATGCCATATGTTAGCAGATGTCCCCTGCCATGATCTCAGCAACCTGTCATCCCACACTTGATCCTCTCTGAAGGCCAGAGCCAAGCTCAGGAGCTCAGAAGGGAGGAAAGTTTCTTTTAATAAGGAAAAGGAGGAGGAAGCATCAGTGTTCTTTGTTGTTCATGTTCCTCAAAGTAGTTTCTCAGGCACTTAGACTTTGGCAGTACTTAATCCCATTGTTAGGGCATCAGATAGGAGTGCTGTCCTGACTTACCTGCAATGTTCTTGATGACCACTATGGTCTAAAATGCTGGTTTGACCCACATTGATCAAACAAGATAAAGAAGGGCATTCCATACTAATAAAAGGGGAAATAGACCAGAAGGAAATAACAATTAACAACCTATATGCACCCAATGTAAACACACCCAATTTCATCAAACATACCCTGAAGGATCTAAAAGCGTATATTAACTCCAACACAGTGATCGTGGGAGACGTTAACACCCCATTATCTTCAATAGATAGGTCATCCAAACAAAAAAATCAATAAAGAAATCCTAGATCTAAAATATCCATAGATCAAATGGACCTAGTTGATGTCTACAGAACATTTCATCCACTTCTACACAATATACATTCTTCTCAGTGGCCCACAGAACCTTCTCCAAAATAGATCATATCCTAGGGCACAAAGCAAGCCTCAGCAAATTTAAGTAAATAGAAATTATACCATGCATTCTATCTGATCAAATGCAATAAAACTAGAACTCAATAATAAAAGTAAGACAAAAACCATGCAAACAGCTGGAAACTGAACAACTCATTGCTTAATGAACAATGGGTCATTGAGGAAATAAAAGAGGAAATTCAGAGGTCCCTGGAAGTCATTGATAATGAAAACACAACCTACCAGAACCTATGGGACACAGCAAAGGCTGTCCTGAGAGGAAAGTTTATAGCCATGAGTGCATATATTAAAAAGACTGAAAGATCCCAAATCAATGACATAATGATACATCTCAAACTCCTAGAAAAATAAGAACAAGCAAATTCCAAAACAAATAGGAGAGAAATAATAAAAATAAAAGCTGAAATCAATGAAATAGAAAAAAAAAACCATACAAAATATTAATGAAACAAAAAGTTGGTTCTTTGAAAAAATAAACAAGATCGACAGACCCCTGGCAAACCTGACTAAAATGAGAAGAGAAAAAACCCAAATTAGTAGAATCAGAAATGCAAAAGGGGAGATAACAACAAACACCATGGAACTGCAGGAAATCCTCAGAGACTACTTTGAGAATCTATATTCAAATAAATTCAAAATCTTAAAGAAATGGACAGATTTCTAGATATATATGATCATCCAAAACTGAACCAAGAGGAAATTAATCACCCGAATAGATCTATAACATAAAATGAAATTGAAGCAGCAATCAAGAGTCTCCCAAAAAAAGAAAAGTCCAGGACCTGATAAAGGTCTGAATTCTATCAGACCTTTAAAACAGAACTGATACCAACCCTCCTTAAACTGTTCCATGAAATAGAAAGGGAAGGAAAACTGCCAAACACATTTTATGAAGCCAATATTACACCTATCCCTAAACCAGGCAAAGACACCTCCAAAAAGGAGAAGTATAGGCCAATCTCCTTAATGAACACTGATGCAAAAATCCTCAAAAAAATAATGACAAACTGAATTCAACAACACATCAAAAAGATTATTCACCACGACCAAGTAGGCTTCATCCCAGGGATGCAGGGGTGGTTCAAAATACAAAAATCAATAAACGTAATGAACCACATTAACAGAAGCAAAGACAAAAACCACTTGATCATCTCAATAGATGCAGAAAAAGCCTTTGATAAGATCCAACATCATTTCATGATAAAAGCTCTAAGAAGACTAGGAATAGAAGGAAAGTTCCTCAACATCATAAAAGCTATATATGACAAACCTACAGCCAGCATTATACTTAATGGAGAAAAACTGAAACCATTCCCTCTAAAATCAGGAACCAGACAAGGATGCCCACTATCTCCACTCCTATTCAACATAGTACTGGAATTCCTAGCCAGAGCAATTAGGCAAGAAGAAGGAATAAAAGAAATACAAATAGGTAAAGAAACAGTAAAAATATCCCTATTTGCAGATGACATGATCCTATACCTTAAAGACCCAAAAAACTCTACTCAGAAGCTTCTAGACTTCATCAATAGCTATAGCAAGGTAGCAGGATATAAAATCAACATAGAAAAATCATTAGCATTTCTATACACTAACAATGAGCAAACTGAAAAAGAATGTATGAAAACAATTCCATTTACTATAGCCTCAAAAAAAAAATCAAATACCTAGGTGTAAACCTAACAAAAGATGTGAAAGACCTCTACAAGGAAAACCATACACTTCTGAAGAAAGAGATTGAGGAAGACTATAGAAAGTGAAGAGATCTCCCATGCTCATGGATTGGTAGAATCAACATAGTAAAAATGTCGATACTCCCAAAAGTAATCTACATGTTTAATGGAATTCCCATCAAAATTCCAATGACATTCATTAAAGAGATTGAAAAATCTACTGTGAAATTTATATGGAAACACAAGAGGCCACGAATAGCCAAGGCAATACTCAGTCAAAAGAATAATGCAGGAGGTATCACAATACCTGACTTCAAACTATATCACAAAGCAATAACAATAAAAACAGCATGGTACTGGCACAAAAACAGACATGAAGACCAGTGGAACAGAATAGAAGATCCAGATATGAAGCCACACAACTATAACCAACTTATCTTTGACAAAGGAGCTAAAAATATATGATGGAGAAATAGCAGCCTCTTCAACAAAAACTGCTGGGAAAACTGGTTAGCAGTCTGCAAAAAACTGAAACTAGATCCATGTATATCACCCTATACCAAGATTAACTCAAAATGGATCAAGGATCTTAATATCAGACCCCAAACTCTTAAGTTGATACAAGAAAGAGTAGGAAATACTCTGGAGTTAGTAGGTATAGGTAAGAACTTTCTCAATGAAACCCCAGCAGCACAGCAACTAAGAGATAGCATAGATAAATGGGACCTCATAAAACTAAAAAGCTTCTGTTCATCAAAAAAATGGTCTCTAAACTGAAGAGAACACCCACAGAGTGGGAGAAAATATTTGCCAACTATACATCAGACAAAGGACTGATAACCAGAATATACAGGGAACTTAAAAAACTAAATTCTCCCTAACTAATGAACCAATAAAGAAAATGGGCATGTGAACTAAACAGAACTTTCTCAAAAGAAGAAATTCAAATGGCCAGAAAACACATGAAAAAATGCTCACCATCTCTAGCAATAAAGGAAATGCAAATTAAAACCACGCTAAGATTCCACCTCACCCCTGTTAGAATAGCCATCATCAGCAACACCACCACCAACAGGTGTTGGCGAGGATGCGGGGGAAAAAGGAACCCTCTTACACTGTTGGTGGGAATGTAGACTAGTACAACCACTCTGGAAAAAAATTTGGAGGCTACTTAAAAAAGGTGGACATCGATCTACCATTTGATCCAGCAATACCACTCTTGGGGATATACCCAAAAGACTGTTACTCCAGAGGCACCTGCACATCCATGTTTATTGCGGCACTATTCACAATAGCCAAGTTATGGAAACAGCCAAGATGCCCCACCACTGACGAATGGATTAAGAAAATGTGGTATCTATACACAATGGACTTTTATGCAGTCATGAAGAACGAAATGTTATCATTCGCTGGTAAATGGATGGAATTGGAGAACATCATTCTGAGTGAGGTTAGCCTGGCTCAAAACACCAAAAATCGTATGTTCTCCCTCATATGTGGAAATTAGATCAAGGGCAAACACAACAAGGGGATGGGACTATGAGCACATGATAAAAGCGAGAGCACACAAGGGAGGGGTGAGGATAGGTAAGACACCTAAAAAACTAGCTAGCATTTGTTGCCCTTAACGCAGAGAAACTAAAGCAGATACCCTAAAGCAACTGAGGCCAATAGGAAAAGGGGAACAGGTACTAGAGAAAAGGTTAGATAAAAAAGAATTAATCTAGAAGGTAACACCCACGCACAGGAAATCAATGTGAGTCAATGCCCTGTATAGCTATCCTTATCTCAACCAGCAAAAACCCTTGTTCCTTCCTATTATTGCTATACTCTCTCTACAACAAAATTAGAAATAAGGGCAAAATAGTTTCTGCTGCGTATTGAGGAGGGGAGAGGGAGGGGGTGGAGTGGGTGGTAAGGGAGGGGGTGGGGGCAGGGGGGAGAAATGAACCAAGCCTTGTATGCACATATGAATAATAAAAGAAAAATGAAAAAAACAAAACAAATACACCAGGCATGGTGGCTCATGCCTATGATCCCAACTACTCGGGAGGTATAAATAGAAGGATCACTGACCAGGGTAGTCTGGCAAAAGTGCAAAACCCTATTCAATAAAATTGACTAAAGTAAAAAAAAAAAACATTATAAAAGCTATATATGACAAACCTACAGCCAGCATTACACTTAATGGAGAAAAACTGAAACCATTCCCTCTAAAATCAGGAATAAGACAAGGATGCCCTCTATCTCCACTCCTATTCAACATAGTACTGGAATTCCTAGCCAGAGCAATTAGGCAAAAAGAAGGAATAAAAGGAATACAAAGAGGTAAAGAAACTGTCAAAATATCCCATTTGCAGATGATATGATCCTATACTGTAAAGACCCAAAAAAACTCTACTCAAAAGCTCCTAGACACCATCAATAGCTATAGCAAGGTCACAGGATATAAAATCAACATAGAAAAATCATTAGCATTTCTATACACTAATAATGAAAAAACTGAGAAAGAATATATGAAAACAATTCCATTTACAATAGCCTCCAAAAAAATCAAATACCTAGGGGTAAACCTAACAATGGATGTGAATGACCTTTACAAGGAAAACTATAAACTTCTGAAGAAAGAGATTGAGGAAGTCTATAGAAAGTGGAGAGATCTCCCATGCTCATGGGTTGGTAGAATAAACATAGTAAAAATGTCTATACTCCCAAAGTTATCTACATGTTTAATGCAATTCCCATCAAAATTCCAATGACATTCATTGAAGAGATTGAAAAATCTACTGTTAAATTTATGTGGAAACACAAGAGGCCATGAATAGCCAAGGCAATACTCAGCCAAAAGAACAACACTGGAGATATCACGATACCCAACTTCAAACTATATTACAAAGCAATAACAATAAAAACAGCATGGTACTCGCACAAAAACAGACATGAAGACCAGTGGAACAGAATAGAGGACCCAGATATGAAGCCACACAACTATAACCAACTTGTCTTTGACAAAGGTGCTAAAAATATACGATGAAGAAAAGAAAGCCTCTTCAACAAAAACTGCTGGGAAAACTGGTTGGCAGTATGCAAAAACCTGGAACTAGATCCATGTATATCACCCTATACCAAGATTAACTCAAAATGGATCAAGGATCTTAATATCAGACCCCAAACCCTAAAGTTGGTACAGGAAAAAGTGGGAAATAATCTGGAATTAATAGTATAGGCAAGAACTTTTTCAATGGAACCCCAGCAGCACAGCAACTAAGAGATAGCATAGATAAAAAGGACCTCATAAAACTAAAACGCTTCTGCTCAGCAAAGAAATGGTCTCTAAACTGAAGAGACCACCCACAGCGTGGGAGAAAATATTTGCCAGCTACACATCAGACAAAGGACTGAGAACCAGAATATATAGGGAACTTAAATAACTAAATTCACCCAAAATTAATGAACCAATAAAGAAATGGGCAAGTGAACTAAACAGAACTATCTCAAAAGAAGAAATTCAAATGGCCAAAAGACACATGAAAAATGCTCACCATCTCTAGCAATAAAGGAAATGCAAATTAAAACCACACTAAGATTCCACCTCACCCCTGGTAGAATAGCCATCATTAGAAACACCACCACCAACAGGTGTTGGCGAGGATGCGGGGAAAAAGGAACCCTCTTACACTGCTGGTGGGAATGTAAATTAGTACACCACTCTGGAAAAAAATTTGGAGGCTACTTAAAAAGCTGAACATTGATTTACCATAAGATCCAGCAATACCACTCTTGGTGATATACCCAAAAGAATGTGACACAGGTTACTCCAGAGACAACTGCACACCCATGTTTATTGCAGCACTATTCACAATAGCCAAATTATGGAAACAGCCAAGATGCCCCACTACTGGTATTTATACACAATGGAATTTTATGCAGCCATGAAGAAGAACGGAATGTTATCATTCACAGGTAAATGAATGGAATTGGAGAACATCATTCTGAGTGAAGTTAGCCTGGCCCAATAGACCAAAAATTGTATCTTCTCCCTCACTTGCAGACATTAGATCAAGGGCAAACGGAACAAGGGGATTGGACTTTGAGCACATGATAAAGTGAGAGCACACAAGGGAGGTATGAGGATAGGTAAAACACCTAAAAAACTAGCTAGCATTTGTTGCCCTCAATGCAAAGAAAGTAAAGCAGATACCTTAAAAGCAACTGAGGCCAATAGGAGAAGGGGATCAAGAACTAGAGAAAAGGTGAGATCAAAAAGAATTAACCTAGAAGGTAACACACACGCACAGGAAATTAATGTGAGTCAACTCCCTGTATAGCTATCCTTATCTCAACCAGCAAAAACCCTTGTTCCTTCCTATTATTGCTTAAACTCTCTCTTCAACAAAATTAGAGATAAGGGCAAGATAGTTTCTGCCCCACAGCGATGGGGTCGGGGGGGGGGGGAGAGGGAGGGGGTGGAGTGGGTGGTAAGGGAGGGGGTGGGGGAAGGGGGAGAAATGACCCAAGCATTGTATGCACATATGAATAATAAAACAATAAAAATTAAAAAAAAACTTGAATGCTCATTTCCCTTTATATTTCCATTACATTATTTCTTGGATGAAATAACTAAGTAGTTGAAATGAGAGGTTTTTCCTTCAATACAAGTCAAAGGTGCTTTTCCAAATCCCCTCCTCACCACCTTTCCAAACAGCCATATCTGTGTCTAATTGTCAGCCTGAAATGTTTATGTATTTATGTTTTCGTAATCTTTCCCAGGTTCCTTATTTCCCTCTTCCTTCTTTTTGTCCTAAAGCTGTTTGGCACTCTCTCCATAAGAGGAAAAATAAAAGAAAGGCCATAAGAACTACTCTGTCTCTATCAGACCCACTCTCTGATCACCTCTGTTGGACTTTCTGTCCAGGAAATTGATGCACTCCACCAATAGGACTCTGCGCTCTCCAACTTTTGGTTGGGCCAATTTGGAGGCCTGGGTCTAGGTTGAAGGGAGGGAAGCATATGAGGTCAGAATATTTATTCTATAACTATCTCTCTCAAGCAAGCTGTGTCCTCTCAATGGAACCCAGACATCTTACAAGTCATCCTTTTGAGTGACACAACTCTTCCTTTTGAGTTCCAGCAACCCTTTCCGCCTTTCATTTCTTTGGCCTCATTTTGTTACACTTTGACTATTTCTAGCTCTGGCTTACTGGGTGGTCCCTTGTGACTTCCCTACACCCCACCCTGACCATTGGAAAAGTCCTTTTGTTAAAGTCTCTAGGTTATCCTAATTGTATGTGTCATGTTCTCTAAGAACACTGACAGATAAAATAAGAAAATAAAAATGGTCCATCTGTGCTTCTCAATAGTGATGCTCACTTATTGTTTATTTTAAAAAAAGAGAGTAGTCTCATCAATGTCCTCAAGGAATTATATATTCTAACCTGTCTGTTTATGACCTCATAGCTACAAGGTGGCTTTGGCTTTTCATTCAACTAGCTTCAGAAACCCCATTAGCCAGAACCGGGTCACGTGTCCATTGCCATTGCCAGAGAGGTTGGGAAAGCAACAGTGTAACACTCCAGCCAGTGTTCTAAGGGTCAGAACTTAGATGCTTTAGAATTTTTTTCCTAAGTTTGGGAATGAGAATGACAAGGCTACAGTGGGCCTTCGACCAAGCCCAAGCCCTTCATTTTATACAGAGCAGCATGAACTCCAGCGCAGTGAAATAACTTTCTCCCACAGACAGTTTTGGGCAGATCAGTGACTAAATCCCAAGATCCTTTCTCCCAGCCCAGGCTTTTTCCAGTTGCTGCCCCACCCCGGATCTCCCTGCTCCCTCTGGCCCCCCGGCCGGTTCTGTCTTTCCATATTTTAATCCCCACCATGTTCTCTTTCTTTCATCCTCTATCACTCACAGCTTCCTGCGCTTGCCCCTTCTTCCTCTGCAGGTTTTACATTCCCATCCATCCATTACCCTTTTGTGCATGTTTTTTAACTAGTATGCATGCCTATCTTTCTTTTATATTTCATACTTATTAAACAATGATCAATATGGAAATTCTGAACTGTCTTCAAAATTGAAATTCTACAAATATAGTACAGGTTGAGTATTCCTTATCCAGAATGCTTGTATTTAAGAATCTTTTTGGGGGGGTAGCTTTTGAATTATTTGCCTATAAATAATCATATCTTGGAGATGGTATAAATACCAAATCATTTATGTTTCACATGCACCCTGAACACACTTATATTAGTAACTTTGCACATCAAAGTTTCTTGGGGCAAAATTTTCCACTTGTGGAGCCATATCAGCAGTCAAAAAGTTTTAGATTGTGGAGCATTTCTGATTTCAGATTTTTGGACTAGAATGTTTAACATATACAAAGTCTACAAGAAAAAACAATACTACCAAATTCCCAGGTCTTAATTCAAAAGCACTTCTGAATGGCAGAGTTTTAGAGTGGTTGCCTAAGGGCCCTCAGGACTTTAAGATGTGCAGTTTCTGGGCCATCTCTAGTTTCTGCAAGTTAATAAAATAACAAATATCTATAGAGCATAATTGCATGGTCTTGAATATGGTACATATTTGCCCTCTGAGAGCAGACAATCTGGTTGGCTTCAAAATACCAGTGGTGGAGGACATAGATGACTTGACTGCTCCCCAGTGTGCCATCTTTTCTTATGTTTTCTCACAGTACCACGAAGGAAAGGAAAGCAGCACTGGGTGAGCAAACCCAGTTCTCTCTGCTCTTCTTTTTGGTTCATTTCATTTCTTGCTTGAGTAGCTGTGTTTCTTCTTAGGACTCAGAGTCCTGGAAACTGCATAAAGGACTCATGACCTTGGAACCCAGACAGAACTCCTGTCCTAAATCCAGGCAACAGCTGTGAAGCAGCTGCACCATTGTGCTCTAAAGCTACTTAGTGTAAGACACACAGGATGGAGAGAGAAGTCCTCCAAAGCTATGTGAGAAATACAAAGCTCTGTGACAACAGCTGGCAGGTAACACATACATCATGAAGACATTGGTACATTAGAATGGATGTGTAGTGGCCAGATGTGCTGGTGCATCCTGCAATTCCAGCTACTTGGGAGGCAGAGGTAGGAGAATCATTAGTTCAAGACTAGGATGGGAAAAATTTAGCAAGACCCTATCTCAGAAACAAAACTACCAACAAGAAGGCTGATGGCATAGCCCAAATAGTGGAGAACGTGCAAGTACAACATCCTGGGTTCAATCCCCAGGGCTACAAAAAAGAATGGATGCATACAGGATATGATTTAGAGTGGTATTCAAGGGTTTTCTCCAACAAAAGCTACATTCTCAAATCTTTTTGATTGAAGACAAATTAATTTATAAGCTGGGTGACTGGAAGTGTGTCTCATGTGGCAGAGCACCTGCATAACAAGCAAGAGATCCTGAATTCAAACACCATTTCTGCCAGAAAAAAATTTTTTTCAGCTGAATGCAGGGACTTACACCCATAATCCAAGCTACTCAGGAGATTGGGAGGATTGGGGCTCAAGGCCTGTGCAGGAAAAAAACTCAAGACCCTGTCTGAAAAATAATTAAAGCAAAAAAGATCTGAGATCATGGGTCAAGTGGTAGAGTGCCTGCTTAGCAAGCAAGAGGCCCCAATTTCAAACCCCAGTACCACCGCCAATAAAGAAAGGAAAAGAAAACAAAAATTGTGTTTCAAAAAGGAACAGGGAGAACTATGACAGCTGGTATAGCATATTATGGAGGCAGGTAAAATGTGACTCTCTGTCCTCCTTCCCTTACCTCAATGCCCTACCCAAAATGGCATGAACTTTTTCCCTGGAGCAACTAAGATAATGTCTGCTGCTGGAGCCAGGCCCCCAGTTCAGGCACAGAACCACTCCTTAGTGTTGGCAGCCTGACTAGCCTTTGATCTGCTGTCCTCGAGTCAACTTTGCTCCTGTGATGTGCAAGACAGGACAAGAGCCCAGGCCAGGCAAGGATGACTGCAAGCAGAGTTTTCTCCAATGCTGCTCAGAAAGGCTTTGGCATTCCCAGGCTGGAGTACAGCTGCTGGCTGCAATGGCTTGTGTGCTACATCCTCTGGGAGGAGTCTGGGTGCTCTGGTGCCATAGGATGCATGGTGCCCAATAGGGGGACTAAATGAAAGGCAGTCATAGGTTATTTTCTGAACCTAGCTTTTTCCTCCCATCCTTTTTAGTGACACCTTCCTCTGAGTCCTTTAGGACTCTAATGACTTCCTGTGCTTTTCTGAGCCCTCCTCCGCCATCCCTGCTAAAACTCTCTGGCAGGAAAGTATCACTGACATGCATTGTTGATGAAAGCATAAATCCATATTCCTCTTCTAAAGAGGTCAATGACATATTAATTTTAAATGTGCATTCTCTTACACCCAAGAATTTCACTTCTAGAAATGTATCCTAAATGATGCCACAGGTAAGCAGAAATTTATGTACAAGAATATTGACTGCCACTTTGATTAAAAATGCTGAACAATTAGCAATAACATAGACATCCATCAGAAGGGGATCAGTTAAATAAATGATTATATCAGCAGACCATGAAACACTCTCCATTGAAGTAAGGAAGCAGCTCCACAGCTATTGGCACTAACATGTTCCCCTGGTAGATTGTCTAAAGAGAAAAATAAGTTGTAAAGGAGTATATAGAGTGGGACCCTGCATAAGTGAAGAAAGAAAATATAGGGATTTATACTTCCATAAAAAGAGTGAAAAGATAGTCTATTGACAGTAGTATCTGGGGGGTAGCATTTTAGTCATTATCTACTTTCTTTATATTTTTGCATTTTTACATAAGAGTCATTAACAGAAAAATATTTTTATAGTTTTAATTTATTTTTGGTGACAATTGGGTTTGAAATCAGGGCCTCATATTTGCTAGGCAGGCACTCTTCCAATTGACCCACTCTGTCCGCTCTGTTTTTGTGATAGTTTTTTCAGGATAGAGTCTGGTGAACTAGTTGCCCCAGTCTGCCTCCTGACTAGCTAGGATTAGAGGCATGAGCCACCTGCACCCCGCTTGATATATTTTTAAAAAAATATCTTAGGAAAATAGACAAGATGCCTTCCTTCACATAGAAGGCATGTGTACAGAACTTTGTAGTTTTGTTTTCTCCATTAAGTTGTTCATCCTTCCCAGTCCCATGGGGCAGGAAAGGAAGAGCCCGGTATTGTGAAAATAAACACAGCCTTACAATCACTAAAGTGGGGATAGAAGACCATGTTCCATAACTACTCACAAGATGAGGAAGAGCTGTGCTCCATTTTGATTTGTGCAGAGGTGATGGTGTTGTGGAATCTCAAGTTGAGTTATGGGACAATGACCAGTTTAGCAGGACCCAACATTTTATTGTGCCAGCACAGGCCCAGTGGACTCATGTCCAAAGGCTGAGCCCCAAGAACAAAGAGGTTTCACCTTACATACTCTTGCAAGCGGGTTATGGAAGCAAAAAGCAAAGCTCAACCCACTTGTGGCTATATGTGACTTCATTGGCTATTCTATTTTCCCAGTGCTATGTGATCTTGTTCTTGTTTTAATTCTTTATGTTTTATCCCTCTGCTTTGCCATCCCCTCCCCCTGCCTCATTATCAGAACACAGCCTATCTGTTTCTCATCTGGCCCTCCTCCCTGCTACATCATTCCCCTCTTTGATGTTTGGACCCACCTAGGTTCAAAGAGCATCATCTTGATTTAGAGGTTTGTATTTTCATAGCATCATTAAATGTGTGGCTGGTTTTTCGTTTTTGTTTTTTTATTGTGGCCTCTATAATGGTCCTGAAAGATGGCAATACCAGAGGAACCAGGCAGGGTATTATAAAGCATGTTTCCAGGATAAGGCCTATTGCCCCTATCAGGGTTTTGAAACTGCCTAAGGCAGAGAACCATCCTCAAACAGGTCATTGGGAGTCCATCTTCCCCAAGTCTGGACGGGGACATGGGCAAGCTTTTTCATTTTATCAGTGATTTTTTATGACCTTTTTTAAAAAATCATTAATCTGTAAGCAACAAATTTTCAGGTTAAATTTTCCACAAACTCCTCCCTCAGAAGCCAGCAAGCAGTCTAAAACCAAGCAGTTCTGATAGATGGCATTATGCATCTTAGTGCTTTGTTTTGCCAGCAAGTTGAGGGTGCTTGTAGTTTCATTAGTTATAATTTCAACAGCCTGAAGCCTGATGATGCAGTTGAGCATATATATAGGGGTGTGATAGCCCCAGGACCCATCTTTGGCCAAGTGGCAGGACCATAGTAGTGGATGATTCACTCAGGAGGCCATTTATCAACGTTTTAATTGCCAATTTGCAAGGCACTCCATTTGTCTATTTAATCTTTCTTTATATATAGGGCCTTCTACCTTATTTTTTAACCTTGTCTGAGGGAAACAAGAAAAGGATTGTCTGATTGAGCCTAGCATGTAAACCCAAACCACCTGCTAGGTAGCACTGTATAAGCCTGCTTCCCACAGATCCAACACAACACTCTGGGTGCCCGCCAATCTCTGTTTGCAGTAAGATTTTCCGAAGCTTTCCTGAAATTAGAGAAGCTGGCCAGTGGGTGGGGCTGGGGTTTTGTATGATTAGGAGCTCCCCATCATTGGGTCTCTTGGGCAGTGTAATTCCCGTTGATGGAAGTCTTTAAGAGCCAGATGCCTTTCCTATGTTTTGGGAAAGCAGCTCCATTAAAAGGCTCCTTTGGGTCCAGCTCCCTTGCATCCCAAGGCCAATAGTTTCCCATGTTGGTCCCCCACAAACATAGCATGAAGTGACATTCAGTGTCTGGGCTAGAGACTCAGCCAGTGAGAGGAACAAGTTTCTGGTATTGGTAGAGATAGAAATTTCACTCCTTATCTCTTCATAAAAGGAGTGGAAAACTTGGTATGAGGAAATTTCATGGGTAACAGTTACTACTTTGAGGTGCATCAGAGTCCAGGGTCAAGGCCCTTTTCATCTATCCTTATACTAAATGCATTCCCTGTGTCCAATCAGATGGCTTAAGTAGAGTGAAATTTACAGGATTACAGGTACCAGGAGTGCAGTTTGAGGCAGCTGTCCCCTTGTGAAGAAGGGCTGCATGTTTTGTCCTTTCCCACATTGCCCATGAAACACAACTCCAATAAGGGCAATAATAAGAACTTACATCATCACATGCCAAGAGTTTTCTCTCCTGCACATATACTTATCATTTGACATATAGGCTTTTTCCCAAGCTAGACCCCCACAGCCATAGTCTATACCTCCACACCCACCTTGGTCTATGGCTGCACATGCATCAAAGAACATTGACACTGGTTTATCAGGGCTAAACACCTGGGTGCAGCTCACAAGGTTCTCAGGGTTGCAGATGCTCCGGATCTCTCACCATTGCTCCCAAGGGTGGTAAGTGGGGTTGAAGCAGATATGCTGATTACCATGGGAGCACACTATATAGGTGGTATGGTTGTGAGTGCATGACCTGATGTCAGAGCCTGCACAGGAATAGTAAGTATGGAAAAGCAAAGTCCTGGAGGGAGACCATGTCAGTAACAGTA
Organism: Castor canadensis; assembly: GCF_047511655.1. Classification (NCBI taxonomy): domain Eukaryota; kingdom Metazoa; phylum Chordata; class Mammalia; order Rodentia; family Castoridae; genus Castor; species Castor canadensis. Next base: position 91,282,749 of record NC_133394.1, read on the forward strand.
AACTGATTATGCACCCTGCCCAAAAGAGATAGAAGAAAGCTAATAAATCCAACCAGTGGGGGCAGTTCTTGCCAAACCTATGGTGAAGACTAGGGCAAGAACTACAGCAACAGATACAGCCAAGGAGTGACAATATATTACAGTGAAATAACTGGTGTGGAACACATTCTGTTTGTCCTGTTGGAGAATTGACTCCACAAGCTTCAGCCGTGCATAGATTAGTCAGCTTCCTGGGATGACTAAAGCAGGGCAGTCATCCCACTGTTCTTGATCCCCTGTTGTTTCCTGGGAAGCAAAGACCAGCCGAGGAAGGTTGCTCAGGTTCTGGAGGGTGATCCTATATGGTGAAGCTGGATCAAGTATGCACTCCCACTTGAGAGAAGCTGGCTTGACTTGAGTGTGGTGGATCCAAGGAACAATCTCTGCTACTTTAACTGTAGTGGGATAAACAAAACAACAAAAGGGCCTCTCTAATGGGGTTTTAATGGTTGGACATTTTATTCTTTTACTTGGACAGTATCTTTTTTTTTTAACTAAGTAGAATTACCATGGCAACAATATATTATCAGTATATATACCCAAGAAAATGCATTGTTCTAAAGATAAGCTAAAACCACCATCTTTAAGTATTAAAGGACATGTTTAGAGCCAGTAAAAAATAGTCATTTTGTCTCTATTTAAGTAGAAGACCCTGTCTAAAAGTATGAGTTGTGTCTGGAAGGGCTTTAATGCCAGATAGCCACACATGTATCCAATATGCCAGATAGCCAATGGTATCTATATAAGATACCATTTCCTCAATCCTCTCAGTCTTGGTTATTTTTGAGAGGTCTGGCACCAGTGACTCCATTTGAACTTTGATAGCATTCCCTCATTGTCTCCAAACTGTCTCTGAGAAGACTCTTTTGAAGATTTGTCTCCCATCCAAGTACTAACCAGGCCCAACCCTGCTTAGCTTCTGAGACCAGATGAGATTGGGCGTGTTTAGGGTGGTATGGCCATAGACTGAAGATTTTTCTTGATTGGTCATTTTCTTTCTTTATCATGAGGTTTGTTCTTTCCTGGATTTTGTTTGTTTGGTTTTGGTCCCATATCGGGAGGAGGGGGAGAAATAATGAGCAGATCAGGTGGGAATCAGTGCCAACTAGACCCTTTTGGCCAAATTTAAGCAACAAAGAGGTTTAGAAAGAGTGGCTCTTAGGCAGTGGGTTTCTAGACAAGGACAATACATAACAAAATACAACAAGAGCAGACATCTGAAAAGCTAACCTGGCTGACACATAAGCACTTACTAAAGTCATTTTTACTTATTGTAAATGCCCCAGAAGGATCAGAACTGTAATGACAGAAATTTAAAAGAGCTGTGGTTAAAATTTTGATGGACAATTTAGCAACTAACAGAACAGTACATCGGTACCATTAACTTTTTGTTACCATGTTTGTCTAAATTTTGTATTTTAGAAGTTTTCATGTACTTGAAAAACACAAATATATTTAGTATAAGGAACTAGAAATAGCATCATAGCTCTATAGAGGTTATATATACATATTAGTTTAGTTGTTATTAAGGTAAAACCTTAGATTTTTATCAGTTGTAGGGGGAAGTACAATTTTAGTAAACCCAAGTAGCCCAGTCACAGACACATATAGGGTATCACCTATATGTGATCACCCAAGACAACAGTTGTTTAACCATGAGGTCACCTAGAAATTTTTTATATAAACTGTTAGAAATAAGAGTCATGGAACAGGCAGAGAGATGGCTCAAACACCAGTACAGGGTTTGTTGTTTAGGTAGGAGCCCTGTGGAGGGGGACCCCAGCAAGAGAGTTAGAGCCCATTGCCATACACAGGTTTGGGCTAGATATAGGGGAGCTAGTGCAAAAGTACCAGGAAGGTCACTAAGGGATATTGTTGCTGGCCACCAAGAAAGATAAATTGTAGTTATGTCACTGTCTGCCCAACTGTCCTTGGCATGCATCTGGGGAGATAAAGGTTAATAATTGTCTCTTTGTCAGTCTTTGGGATTGAGTGGGGAGTTTTTAGTGAGCCATCTGCAAGGGGGGAGGGAATCTAATCCTAACATGGCTGTCCTCATTGTTAACCCCAACATAAAGCAACTCTTTAAAGAACATGACTCAGTTACCTTAGTAGTTAAAACCCTGACAAAAATCGCCAGAAAACACAGATAAATATTTATGGGGATTAACTGTGGAGTTAGGAAACCATGGCTCAGATGTTGATAAGGGATCATATCACAGATTGTTGTCATTAACAAATGGCTCATGACATATGGCAGGATCCTAGCAACCTGTAGTCAAGGTAGGCCCCCTAAAATAACAGTCCCAATCTGGCCATCCCAGGCCAAAAATTCCCTCTGCCTGACATGTGGAAGGAGTGTGACTAACATCTCCACTCTGTTGATGCCAATAAAAACTGGAGGTCTTGATTTTCAGTGTAGTGCTCCTTTTTGAGTTTTTATTTTTTTTTATCCTATCTGGAGGGTGCACTTTGGCTTTTTTTTTTTTTACTTTGTTTTACATAAGTAAATCTGTCTCAACCCTTATATCAGTGCAGCAGTACTCCCTGTGCTCCGATGCCTCTTCCCTCTCTGTGTTTTAATAAACTCTTGTCTTGACAAATTTGTGGATTAACCTACAGTTATCTTGACAAAGAAAAAACCATTTTTATTCATTTATTCATATGTGCATATATTATTTAGGCCATTTCTTCCCCCTGCCCTCCTATCCCCTTCCTCTCCCTCTCCCCCCAACCCCTTGCTTCCAGGCAGAACCTGTTCTGCCCATTTCTCCAATTTTGATGAAGAGAAGACATAAGCAACAATAAGAAAGACATAGCATTTTTGCTAGTTGAGATAAGGATAGCTGTACAGAGAGATTCCTAGCATTGCTTCCATGCACATGTGTATTACAACCTGAATTGATTGATCTCTACCTGACCTCTTCACTACTTCCTGGTCACCTTCCTATATTGACCTCTGTCATTTTAAGGTTACTGTATTAGCTCCTCTGCAGTGGGGACATCAAACACTTTCAAGTTTTGGGTTTCCTACCTTTCTGTATTCTTCCTGTATGTGTTCTCCCCTTAGTGTGTGACCTAAGTCCAACAACATTGCTGCATTTGCCCTAGATCTAATGTCCAGAGATGAGGGAGAACATATGAATTTTGGTTTTCTGAGCCTGGCTAACCTTGCTCAGGATGATGTTCTCCAGTTCCATCAATTTACTTGTGAATGATAAGATTTCATTCTTCTTCATGGCTGAATAAAACTCCATTGTGTAAAAATGCCACATTTTCTTAGTCCATTCATCAGTAGTGGGGCATCTTGACTGTTCCCATAACTTGGCTATTGTGAATAGTGCTGCAATAAACATGGGTGTGCAGGTGCCTATGGAGTAACCTGAATGGCATTCCTTTGGGTTTATCACTAGGAGTGGGATTGCTGGATCATATGGCAGATCTATGTTTAGATTTTTAAGAAGACTCCATATTGTTTTCCAGAGTGGTTGCACTAGCTTGCATTTCTACCAGCAATGTACGAGTGTTCCTTTTTCCCCACATCCTCACCAACACCCATTGGTAGTGGTGTTTTTGATGATGGCTATTCTAACAGGGGTGAGATGGAATCTTAGTGTGGTTTTGATTTGCATTTCCTTTATGGCCAGAGATGGTGAGCATTTTTTCATGTGTCTTTTGGCCATTTGCATTTCTTCTTTTGAGAAAGTTCTGTTTAGTTCAGTTGCACATTTCTCTGTTGGTTCATTGATTTTGGGAGAATTTAGATCTCTAGAGGATTTTTTGAGTTCCCTGTGTATACTGATTATCAGTCCTTTGTCTGATGTGTAGCTGGCAAATATTTTCTTCCACTCTGTGGGTGGTCTCTTCAGTTTAGAGAACATTTATTTTGTTATGCAGAAGCTTTTAAATTTTATGTAGTCCCAATTTTCTCATCCTTTCTCTTAGTTGCTGAGCTGCTGGGGTTCTATTGAGGAAGTTCTTGCCTATACCTATTACTTTCCAGAGTATTCTCTGTTCTTTCCTGTACTAACTTCAGAGTTTTGGGTCTGATATTAAGGTCCTTGATCCATTTTGAGTTGATACTAGTGCAGGGTGATAAACATGGATCTAGTTTCAGTTTTTTGCAGGTGGATAACCAGTTTTCCCAGAAACATTTGTTGAAGAAACTGTCTTTTCTCCATTGTTGTTTTTGGCACCTTTGTCAAAAATAAGGTGGCCATAGCTGTGTGGCTTCATATCCGTGTCCTCTATTCTGTTCCACTGATCTTCATGTCCATTTTTGTGCCAGTACCAAGCTGTTTTTATTGCTATTGCTTTGTAATATAATTTGAAATCAGGTATTGTGATACCTCTGGCTTTGCTCTTTTTGCTGACTATTGCCTTGCCTGCCTATTTGCGGTCTCTTGTGTTTCCAAATGAACTTTAGGGTAGATTTTTCAATCTCTGTGATGAATGTCATTGGGATTTTGATGGGAATTGCATTAAAAACATTAATTGCATTAAAAACATTAATTGCATTAAAAAAACATGTAGATTGCTTTTGGTAGTATAGCCATTTTTACTATGTTGATTCTACCAATCCAGGAGCATGGGAGATCTCGCCACCTCCTGTAGTCTTCCTCGATCTCTTTCTTCATGGGTTTGTAGTTCTCCTTGTAGAGTTCATTCGCGTCCTTTGTTAAGTTTACTCCTAGGTATTTGACTTTTTTTGAGGCTACTGCAAAAAGAATTGTTTCCATATATTCTTTCTCAATTTGTTTGTTGCTGGTGTATAGAAAAACTAATGATTTTTGTAAGTTGATTTTGTTTCCTGCCACCTTGCTGTAGCTTTTATGGTGTCTAGGAGTTTTTGGGTCTTTAAGGTACAGGATCATGTCATCTGCAAATAAGGATATTTTGACAGTTTCTTTACCTATTTGTATTCCTTTTATTTCTTCCTCTTGCCTAATTGCTCTGGCTAGGAATTCCAGGACTATGTTGAATAGGAGTGGGGATAGTATCTCATTTCTAATTTTAGGGGAAATGGTTTTAGTTTTTCTCCATTAAGTATGATGTTGGCTGTAGGTTTGTCATATATAGCCTTTACAATGTTGAGGTACATTCCTTCTATTCCTAGTTTCCTTAGAGCTTTTATCATGAAGCGGTGTTGGATCTTGTTGAAGACTTTTTCTGCATCTATTGAGATGATCAAGTAGTTTTTGTCCTTGCTTCTATTAATGTGCTATATTACATTTATAGATTTGCATATGTTGAACCATCCCTGCATCCCTGGAATGAAGCCAACTTGGTCATGGTGAATGATCTTTATGATATGGATTCATTTTGCCATTATTTTATTGAGGATTTTTGCATCTATGTTCATTAAGGAGATTAGCCTATAGTTCTTTTTGGAGGTGTCTTTTTCCGGTTGTGGGATGAGTGTAATACTGGCTTCATAAAATGAGTTAGGCAGTTTTCCTTCCCTTTCTATTTTGTGGAACAGTTTAAGGAGAGTTGGTATTAGTTCTTCTTTAAAGGTCTGATCAACTTCAGCAGAGAATCCATCAGGTCCCAGGCTTTTCTTTTTTGCGAGACTCTTGATTGCTGCTTCAATTTCATTTTGTGTCATAGATCTATTCAGATGATTAATATCCTCTTGCTTCAATTTTGGATGGTCATAAGTATGTAGAAATTTGCCTATTTCTTCAAAATTTTCACATTTATTTGAATATAGGTTCTCAAAGTAGTCTCTGATGATTTCCTAGATCTCCATGTTGTTATCTCCCATTTTGCATTCCTGATTTTACTGATTTGAGTTTTTTCTTTCCTCATTTTAGTTAGGTTTACCAGGGGTCTGTCAATCTTGTTTATTTTTTCAAAGAACCAGCTTTTTGTTTCATTGATTCTTTGTATGACTTTTTTTTGGTTGTTGTTTCTATTTCATTAATTTCAGCCCTTATTTTTATTATTTCTCTCCTTCTGCTTGTTTTGGGATTTGCTTGTTCTTGTTTTTCTACAAGTTTAAGGTGTAGCATTAGGCCATTGATTTGAAATCTTTCCGTCCTTTTAATATATGTACTCATGGCTATAAACTTTCCCCTTAGGACTGCCTTTGCTGTGTCCCATAGGTTCTGCTAGGTTGTGTTTTCATTTTAATTAACTTTCAGGAGCCTTTTAATTTCCTCTTTCATTTCATCAATGACCCATTGATCATTGAGCAATGTATTGTTCAGCTTCCAATTGTTTGTATGTTTTCTACTGTTGTTTTTGTTGTTGAGTTCTAGTTTTAATGCACTGTGATCAGAGAGAATGCATGGGATTATTTCTGTTTTCTTATATTTGCAGAGGCTTACTTTGTTCCTAAGATATTATCAATTTTGGAGAAGGTTCCATGGGTTGCTTAGAAGAATATATATTGTGCAGAAGTTAGATGAAATATTCTGTAGACATCAGCTAGGTCCATTTGACCTATGGTGTGATTTAGTTCTAGAATTTCTTTATTGTTTGTTTGTTTGGATGACCTACCTATTGGTGATAGGAGGGTATTAAAGTTTCCCACTACTACTGTGTTGGAGTCTATATATGCTTTTAGGTTCTTCAGAGTATGTTTGATAAAATTGGTGCATTGATGTTGGTGCATATAGGTTGATAATTGTTATTTCCTTTTGGTGTATTTCACCTTTTTTAGTATGGAGTGTCCTTCTTTATCTCATTTGATCAATGTAAATTTGAAGTCTACTTTGTCTGAGATAAATATTGCTACTCCTGTCTGTTTTTGAGGGCCCTTGGTAAATCTTCTTCCAGCCTTTCACCCTATGCCAGTGCTTGTTTCTGTCAATGACATGGGTCTCCTGTAAACAGCAGATTGTTGGATCTTCTCTTTTAATCCAGTTTGCAAACTGTGTCTTTTGATGGGGGGAGTTAAGTCTGTTAACATTCAGTGTTAGTATTGATATGTATGTGGTGATTCCTGTCATTTAGTTGTTTTTGTTGTTTAAGGATTTGATTGTGTGCAGCTGAATCAATGTTACTCTCTGATTCATTGTCTTTTCTTTTCCTGTGGTTTGGTACTGCCTATCCTCTCATGGTTTTGTTTGCTTTCATTTTCTGTGTGAAGAATTACTTGAAGAATCTTTTATAGTGATGGCTTGGTGGTCATATATTGTTTTATTTTTTGATTATCATGGAAGACTTTTATTGCTCCATCTATTTTGAATGATAGTTTTGCTGGGTAGAAGTATCTTAGGGTTGAAGTTATTTTCATTCAGTGCCTGGAATATCTCACTCCATGCTCTTCTTGCTTTTAAGGTTTTCATTGAGAAATTTGCTGTGATTTTGATGGGTTTATCTTTGTATGTTATTTGCTTTTTCTCTCTTATAGCCTTTAATATTATTTCTTTATTCTCTGTGCTTGTTGTTGCAATGACAATATGTCATGGGATAGTTCTATTTTCGTCAGGTCTGTTTGGTGTCCTTGAGGCTTCCTGTACCTGAATGGGCATAGCTTTCTCTAGATTTGGGAAACTTTCTGTTATTATTTTGTTGAATATTTTACAAATCCCTTTTGTTTGCACCTCTGCTACTGCTTCAATGCTCATGATTCTCAGGCTTGGTCTTTTGATGAAGTTGGTGAGTTCTTGCATGTTCCTTTCACAGTTCTTGAGTGTTTGACTAATAGCTCTTCAGCTTTTCCTTTAATTTCCACTTTATCTTCAACTTCTGAAATTCTGTCTTCTGCTTGTTCTAGTCTGCTGGAGTGGCCTTCCATTGTGTTTTGTATTTGTTTCATTTTTTTTTCTGAGATTTTCCATATCATGGGTCACTTCCTCTTTAATATTGTAAATTTTTGTCTTTAATTCATTTATTTCTCTATTTATAGTGTTCTCTGTTTCACTTTGGTGTTTATTTAGGGCTCCTATGAGTTCATTTTTTTGTTTCTGTGTCTTCTCATATTCTTTATTTTTTGTGTCTTGTAATTTCTTGAGTGCCTCTTGTATGTTTTGGTTAACCATGCCTGGTAATATCTCCATGAAAATCTCATTGATTACTTGTAGAATTTCTTCTTTGAGGTTATTCTTGTTGGCATTGCTGGGTTCCTTGGCATCATTTATCTTTGTTTTTTGGAGTCCGGAACTGGGTATCTGTTTTCTTCACTTCCCTCTGAATCCTGTATTAAATTATCTTTGGGGAGAGAATGGTTTCTATCCCTTTTTTGTCTTCTCATTGCTCCACTTGGTACCATGTAACTATGTTCTTGATAGGCTATTAGTGGTTTCAGTCACCTGTTTTCTTTCCCTTGGTTAAATTTTGTTTTGTGGGTGTATTGGATTTTTAGCTTAGTGTATGTAGGCTATTTCTGTCCCGGGTCTGGGTATAATTTAACTAGTATTAACTAACTCACAGTAGTAAAACTAACAAAACAACAACAACAAAAAACCAAAGAAATCAACAGGGAGAGATGAATAAACAAACACAAACAAACAAACAAGAAACAAAACAAACACAAAAAAACTCCAGGTTCAGGAACACTAGAATTTCAGTCTTAGTAGTTCGGGTGTTACTCCTTCAGCCTCTAGTCCTGGTGTTGATATTTAAGCAGAGGCTCTGTCTTAGTCTACCCAAGTGGTGGGGAGTCTCACCAGTTTTTCTTCTTTCAGTGGCAGATGCTTAGTCAGATCCTCCCTCAGTGATGAGTGGCTTGCTCTTAGGTTCTGGAGATCAGCTCTGCAGTCCACCAGCCATCCTGTTGGTCTGCTGAATGTCTCCCAAGAAGGTTTGGAGCTGGCATCTGGTGATGCAGGGCCCTCCTGCTTTCTCCGTGTAACGTGGCATGGAGAAGCTTTGTACAGGCTAGGGATACAAAGTCCTTGCTTGTTCTTCCTCCTTACTCCCCGTTATTTAAAACAAATACATGTTAACCAGGCTGAAAGTGTTTAGCTAAAAGAAAGACATGCTCAAAGAGGAATGGTAGAATTATCTGAAGGGAAAGAAGAAACTAAGAGACTCTGCAAAGGCCATTGGGGCTCTCTTTAATGCCTAAATCACAACATATGGCCTTTTAGTTCTATCCAGAAGAAGGGGACACATTCAGAGGCAAGGCCAGGGCGCTAACACAGCTCCTTCTGTTATTGTGTTTTTTGTATTACATTCACCTTCCTGTTAGGCAGTGAAGTTCAAGAGTGAGAGCTGAACTTGAATTCCTTGTTTGCATTTTCCTTACCTAGGACAACATTCTACATCACAGGACCTTGATAATAATTGAATAGTTGACTCCTATTTTAGCAGGAAGGTCACAGGGACAAAAGTGGGGGTAATGATTGTCCTAGCCATATTTTATGTTTATCATGCATTGTTCCAAATCAGTTATTGTATATCTTAGTTAATACACATAGTAATCCCATGAGGCAGTGCTGCCTGGTGGCATCAGAAACAGATTCTGTGACAGTCTAAGATGTACCCTATTTATCAGGGAGCACACTTCATGTTAGCACCCATGGAAGGTAAAGAAAGAAAGCAAGGTTGAATAGAGGGAACTGAGTAATAATGTCAGTTACCAGAGGCTCTGGAGCCCAAAGACACATCTAGACCGGGGCTTTACACCTCCTCCCACCTCAATCAGTCATCAGAGGAGGGCCTTCCTGGGCAGAGTGTGACCTTGGATGAGCTGCTCTCTGCAGCTGAGGCAGCGCCCACACTCCCTACAGCTGGAGCATTTGGCAGCAAACTTCTGTGCACACCTCTTCAGGTAGCCACTGTTATTACCTCTTTTATACAGATTAAGAAACTAAGGCACAAACACTTTACTTAACCCTCTGCCTGGTCAGAGAGGTAGAGGCCAAATTCAGACTCATACACTGATGGCTGGTGCCAGCTGTGTTCTTCATTGTTGTGCCTTGTATTTAAATAAGGTACCTATACTTGTAGCAATGAGCTGTGGCCTTCTGCATGCCCTACTGATGATGTGAAATCCTAGCTTTGGATAAGGGTGATTTTGTCCATGCATGCATACAAGTTTAAGTTTACAAACCATGTATCCCCACAACCAAGAATGTATAAGACATAGTCAGACATAACAATCAGCATGAGAAAGTGTTGACGTTTTTACCCAGCATTATGTGAGGCCCTTTGAAGAACATAAAGGAAGCAGAATTGAAGGATAAAGCAGACTTGTGAAATAATTATTGGAAGAACACCAGAGCCTAAATGAGTAAGTGTGAGATGATTGCTATGTTGGATAATACTTTAAAAAAAAAAGGGGCAAAGGCCAAGCAAAGCCCTTAAAAACAAACAAACAAAAGTCTACTGTTATAAAGGTCCACTCCCATTAACGCGGAAGGACTTTAGGTCTTGGAACCCAGAATAATGATGAAATATAAACTCCCACCTATGTGTAAAAAGGACTAACTGTAGATACCCAGAAGGCCTACAGGCATGAGTACAAAGTTTCCAGGGCAAATTAAAATTCCCAGGAATGTCTGGCTCAGGAGTGGCTCCATGGTAGAGTGCATGTTTAGCATGCACAGGACTCTAGGTTCCATCTCCAGCATAAAAAAAAAGTACAAAAAATTCCCCACTTTTGATGAGTCTCCCTATTGGTAGACTGCCTTGCATTTTCACGTTCTGTCCTAATCTGGCTAAGTAAAGTCATTTTAACTCTCAGTTTTAGTCACTTTTTCTTTATGTGGGTGAAAGTACCTAAAAATAGAGCAGGAGGATACTGATTTATTTTGAGTAGGATTTTCTTCATTGAAATTTCTGTTATTCAAGAACTGTTTGTATCATCAACTTTGGGGTAGTTGTTTAGCATTGTGGTTAAGAGCATAGTGTTTAGCAGGCAGACTTGAACTGTAGCCCCATCACTTACTAGATCTGTGTCAAGGTACCTAGCTTCTCTAATCCCTATCCTTTTCATAAGTAAGATGAGACTAATATTAGGACTTGCCAAATAGTATTGTGGCGAGGATTAAATAATTGATGTCAGGTACCTGGGAAATAATGGTCAGTAAAGCCACTTGTTATCCAAAATAAAGAAGCAACAGCAGCAGCCAGAGCTGGACAAGGAGTCTGGATCAGATATTATACCAGATGCTAAGCATTCAACAAAGAGCAAGAGAGACAAACAGCTCCCACCTTCATGAAACAGGTAGGCAAGTAAGCAGGCAAGGGGGACAGACAAGGCAGTAATGGCTAGGATAAGAAAAGACAGTTTTATGGAAACATGTAACACTGACAAAGAAAGAAAAGTCAGAAAGCTCCTGAGCAATTTCTTAGAAGAAAACACCCTCATATCCTTTAAAAATGATGCTATTTGCTATGAATTTTAGGGTCCTGCCAGTAGACTAAGTTCCCTAAGGGCAGGCATATTGTGGCTTATGTTTGGGGTTATGTGCTTGGCACATTAGAAGCATTCAATTATCCAGTTTGAATGAACAAGTGAATGAGTGGTGAAGGGAATCCTTTGGGGATTTAGTAGGAGTTTGCTATTTACTGAGGGTGACAGGGTGTTCTGATCAGAGGAAGGTGTGCACAAAGCTGCTGAAGTAAGCAAAAGCATATCTGTGGAAGGAGCTGAAATGCAATGAGGCTGGAACATGTGCCTATGTAGACACCATGAGAGGAGGCTGAGAAGGAGCAAGGGCCAAGAAGGTCTGGTAAGTCATGGTAAGGTGTTCGAACTGATGCTAAGCAATAGTAAGAAACTATTACGGATTTCCATCAAAGGAAGGACGTAATCAGTGTGTGGTTTTTGCTGTTCTTGCTTCTGTTAAAACACCAATAATTCAAATCCATGATAAGAAACTACAGGTAGGCATAGCATTTTGTTGGAAAAGTGCCTCCTGTAATCTCAACCCTTGACCTTGAATAAGAAGCATTCTGTGTCAGTTTTCTATTGTCATGTAACAAAACACCCCAAAACCTAGTGGTATAAAGCAATGACCTACTTCTCATGTGTGTGTGTGTTGACTGGAATCAGTGGGTATTTCCTCCACTGATGGGTCCTTGTTGTAAGGAACTTTTTTTGCTGTCTCTTAAAATAAGCTAAAGTGTTGCAGCCAGATCAACTTTGAGAGAAGAGACTAGGTAGTTAGCTGAAATCAGGCAGGAATAGTTAGAACCAAGGGGCCCTGGGAGACTTTTATTGTAACCTGAGCTGCCAACAAATAGGAGAGAAGACACCATCCCCCTTAACCCACTCCCTAGCTACCCTCCCCCAAGAACTCAGGTGGGTGGGAAAGGGAGAAGGCAGGAAAAACCTAAATGAGAACAGGTAAGATCATGGTCTGATCAGAAGGGTGCAGGGACAGCCAACCGGAGAGTGGGCTACTCTCAGGAGCAAACAGGTTAAAAACCCCCAGATTCAAAATTTATAGACACCCCACCGAGATCCATCCCCATCTCACATGGGGGCTTTGTTCTTTTTCTTAATAAACTTCTTTCTGTACTCTCACCCTCCATTACCCATGAATTACATTCATCATACTCATGAAACAAAGGACCCAGCTGAATCCTAAACTCTCTCCCACTGAACTAACAGAGCTGTGACTCCAGCCATTGTAGCAGATCCCAACCTTACAAGAAGGTTCTGGTTTCAATTTGACTCATGTTACATCCAAATGCCATGACTGGGGAGTGGTCAACTGAGCTGCCCTTCTTCTGGTTACTGCCCAGTCATCATTGGCATCTCAGCTGCTCTGAGCACCTCACCTACTGAGGAAACTACAGCCAACCTCAAGGAACTCTGCAACCACACCTGCTGAAAGACTGAAACTGAAAGAAGTTCAGACTACAAAGGATTGACACTAGTATTGAGAAGGCAAAAGACAGCAGAAAGGCTGAGATCATGGATGACAAGAGTCTGTGAAGAGCCAAAAAGTGGAATCCAAGACTAAGGACTGCAAGCCCTGCTTGCTAGAGAGTTTCAGAGCTTCTGAGAGTTAAAGAGGAGATCTTGACACCCCTAGGTCAGGAGCTAGGGTGCAGAGTGTTGCTGTTTTGAGCTCAAAGCAACAATCCTCCTGCATTGAAATCTCAGAGACATAAGCCTCTAGATTTCAAGGTTTAGAGCAATAAACCTCTGGATTTGGAAGCCCAGCTTGTAGACTCTGGAACTCAGGGTCATCAGCACCAAGGGAACTGCCCCTTGCCTATCCAGAATTTTTCTACCTGAATAAAGAAAAAAACACCACCACACAGGCAACTAGGTGACTCAATGAGCAGGAGAGGGAGCTGCTCCCAAATGTACTATGTGTAGCAGTTGTCATACCTCAGATATCTACTTCCAAGCTCACTCAAAACTGGTGGAAAACCTGAGCTCCACACAGTCTGTTCGACTTGGGGTTTCTATTCCTTCCCTTGGCAGGAGGGCTGCTCTGTGGGATAGTTCATGGCAGAGCTTGACTGTCCTAGGATAATTATCAGAGGGAAAAGGAATAAGAGCATTCCCAACACAAGCCACAGTCTATCATCTTGGAAGTGACATACAGTTACTTCTGCCATTACCTGTTCATCAGGATACAGGTCACCATTATCTACCCCCGAGGGGTTTACTCCACAATTAATATCAGGAAGAGAGGATTGCTGGGGGCAATTCCACAGGCTGCCTTTCTCACATGAGCTTTGCTTTCTCCTATTCACCAGGTCCCATTCTTTCTTGTCTTACACTTTGCTCTTGGATCTTCTACTCTATGGAGACCTCTAAGAACGAGTCTGCTATTGAACATCCAAGTTTTCATATTTGAGAAGGATAATGTGTATAGAGATCACACTGCAGTAGAAGGATGCAACATGGATCACGATTTTAGACAGGTTGTCTTTCAACATCACAAAAAACATGCAGCTCCTCAGAACTCTAGTCTCTTACAGTGACATTAGAAACCCAAGAATGGACTTCATCATTTGGGCAATTGTTACTACTGGAAAAATCAAGCTTTCTATATGAAATTCTGACCTAAAAGTATCACTCTCATCCCTGAACTCAGCCTGCATTGCCGCTGTCTGGCCTCCAGGCTTGTATCAGCATCTGTTCCATGAAGTAACAGCCCTCAAACTCTTTCTCCTATGTTTGAGAGCTCAGGGTCAAAGTTGAAAACATTCATCTTGAAACAAGGCATACAAAGGACTAAATTAATGCATACCATGGGTTGTGCCTGTGGAGGACTGGACAAGATGGCTCTTGCCTGGAAAGATCCCAAGCTGAAGAGTCTGGGACAAAGGGCTTGAGAGTAGCTGCTCCAGACACTGGGACAAATTTACTGAAGTTTGGTGCCTACAAACTTGATTCTCCCACTTTAATTTCTAATTAGAGTAAAAGGAAACTTGCTCACTTAGTGGCCTCTTGAAGACTTCTTTCATTCTGTTTAAATTACTGCAGACTCTAGTGGCCCCATTGCTTGTCTCACTTGCAAGCATACAGTAGCTGAAGCTCAGATTCTGTTCTGAAGGCTCTACAGGAAAGGCAGTCCTCAGCAGGAGAGCTGTGTTGAGCACTGTCACCTATGAAAGTTCGCCAACTTACTTGACAGTGAACCACCAGGTCTCTGTTCTAGGAAGGACTTGCCAAACCAGCTGCTGGATAACTATTGTCCATAACCTGTAGCCATCACCTCTTGAATTGCTTAAGCTACAAAGTCATGGCCTTCCCCAGTACCCTCATCCTGTTCAGAGCACAAGGGCATATAAAAGCCAGCCATTCAGGCTACCACGGAACAAACATATGGCCACATGCATGGGGTCCACCTGCCCCCGATGCCCAATCCTTCCATGCACACTCCTTCAAGTGTTTTTTCTCTAGAAAGTGTTTATTGTGCCAAATTCAATCTTTCTGTTCCCAAAAAGCCAAGCTGGGACAGTGGTGGCACTGAATGGGGAAGCAGAGTTTTTTTTTAAACAACCCAGGAACAGTCAAGTTAGGATACCCAACAGAGAGAAAGGGTGAAATACGTGCAGATTGCTGACTGAGATGAGACAATCCTGATGTGGACTTGCTCCAGGCTGTAGGGAACAAGTTGAAGAGACTGAGTTGCTGCAGATGAAAAGGCTCCAGCCAATGCCATCTTTGTGGCACCTCACTGGAGTCCTAGACAGGCTGAAGAGCTTCAAAGTGAGCAATACTGGCTTGGGACAAAGCCAGTTGCTACATAAATCTTTGTAAGATTTTAGAAGCATAGTGCTTAGAGATGACCACTGCGGCATCACTGGGGAGCCCCAGGGAGAAGACTTGCTCCATTGTGGTACACTCAAGCCTTACTGGGAGGTATGCATGGCACACTTATCCAACTGATAAGTTGGATCCATCTAGGCATCTAAATATTCCAGGACAAGTGATATTGATATCTATTGATTGAAACATTTCTCTTTAATGATCAGTATAGTCTACCAACTCTCCACCCTTAACTCAGTACACTGAAGGCTTCTAGGCCTTTCTGGATTAGGATGGAACTGTAAGCTTCTATGAAGTTTCAAAAGGCTCCCTCATATGTACCATCCTTTCTCCTTCTCTTCCTCTATGAGGCCTCTTCTGCCTCGGGCCCTTGTGAAAAGTCCATTTGTATGAGAATTTGTTGGTGAACTCCTATGTCTGAGGAAACTGTCCTCAGACTTCTCATGTCAGGGAATAGATCTATGCCCGATTGCTGTGGGCACATTGTATCTTAAGGAATGGTAATTACTATGTGGTTATGAAATGGATTGACCTCATTAAGTCTGTTAATTTCCTTCTAACTTCACTGTAATAAATTGGTTATTATGGACCATTTACATAAGCAGTCAGGTGACTTTACAGGAACCCGTTTTGCATCCTGCAGATGTCAAAGGGGTGACTGGGATGGAATTAAAAGGGTTTGCATGGTTGTCTTAGAAAAGAAATAAAGCAATAAGTGATTCAAATCACAAACATCATGAGAACTGGCACAGGGAGTGAAAACCAGTGGGGATCAGAGTGGTCCCCAAAGGAGTCTGGGTCAGTACCTCTGTCTGGACCCAGATGCCAGAATTTGGGGTGACACAACCTCACCTTCAACCTGTTGAAATTGCACACAGATGCAAGGGAGAAGTCCCTGAGCTGCCATCACTGAGGTCCTTTCTCTAGCAGATTCTATTTAGGGACACCTGCTTTGGGATTCTTTTTCCCATAAACTGCCTCCCCACCCTGGGCTGATAACCTCAGGTTATCACTTAGCACTATCCTTATCACTGCTGGTTCTTTCTCCCCAGAATACTGACTTGGGGTTGTGGGACACTTCTTGGTATTGAACTCAGGGACTCAACTTGCTAGGGAACTGCGCTACTACTTGGTACCATCCCCAGTCCTTTCTTCCCAAAATGAAAAAAATCAACAGCTATTGCTATACCCTTTTCACTCCTAACCGTGTTCCATCTATCTTTGCTCTGCTCCATGCAGCTTGTGCCAGTTTTCTACAGATTGCATCACATGTTATCCACTGCCTTCTTGCTTCTTGTGGAGTTCGCAACAGGAGGTGCCCAAGTATGCTAGTGGATGGTGAGTGGTCCCATATCATCACAGCTTAAGTGCCTTAATTCTGCCAGAAGCTACATCCTTTTATGACCACAACTCCTGTCATTCAACTTCCTCCATTGGAGTGAGCTTTTTCCTCACTCCTGGTTATTACCGAACCTAACTGGGCAGTGATGGAAGATGTAGAAAGGACACAGGATAGATAGACAGAAAGTGGGATCAGGTGTGTTGGGTGCTCGGGTGGAGATGCACAACTCTCATTGCTTCTTTTCTCTATTATTCTCTTCATTTACTCTGCTTCTTATCTCTATCTTTATTTTTTTAAGGCCTTACTCCTTTAGTTTTTAAAACCTTGCTTTGCTATTCTTTAAAACCTCTTTTCTTAGACTCACTCTGCCCCATGTTTTCTCTTAGCTTTTCTTTAGCATAATCTCTCTTAAAGTCTTTGCCCCCAGACTTGCACTGTCCCATGCTCTCTTTAGGTTACTTAAAGCCTCAGTGCTCAGACTTGCAAACAACAACAGCCATGCCTAAAAACTGCATTAGCATAACTCTTTTTAATTTCTTTTATTCATATGTGCATACAATGTTTTGGTCATTTCTATCCCCTTCCCCACATCCTCTCCCTTCTCCCCCTTCTCCCCCCACCCCTCGCTACCAGGTAGAAAATATTTTGCCTTTATCTCTAATTTTGTTGAAGAGAGATTATAAGCAATAATAGGAAGGACCAAGGGTTTTTGCTAGTTGAGATAAGTAGAGTTATACAAGGAGTTTACTCTCATTGCTTTTCTGTACATGTGTGTCACTTTCTAAATTAATTCTTCTTGAACTAACCTTTTCTCTAGTTCCTGGTCCCCTTCTCCTATTGGCCTCTGTCACTTTAAAGTTTCTGCATTAGTTCTTTTGCATTGTGGACATCAAATGCTATATTGTTTTTTTTGGGTTTCTTACCTATCCTCATACCTCCCTTGTGTGCTCTCGCTTCATCATGTGATCAAAGTCCACTCCTCTTGTTGTGTTTGCCCTTGATCTAATGTCTGCATAT
The DNA here is from genome assembly GCF_047511655.1 of Castor canadensis. NCBI lineage: Eukaryota > Metazoa > Chordata > Mammalia > Rodentia > Castoridae > Castor > Castor canadensis. The sequence continues at coordinate 91,300,286 of NC_133394.1, forward strand.
GAGGGAGAACATATGATTTTTGGTCTTCTGGACCTGGCTAACCTCGCTCAGGATGATGTTCTCCAGTTCCATCCATTTACCTGCAAATGATAGGATTTCATTCTTCTTCGTGGCTGAGTAGTATTCCATTGGGTATAAATACCACATTTTCTTAATCCATTCATCAATAGTGGGGCATCTTGGCTGTTTCCATAACTTGGCTATTGTGAATAGTGCTGCAATAAACATGGGTGTGTAAGTGCCTTTGAAGTAACCTGTGTCTCATTCCTTTGGGTATATCCCCAAGAGTGGTATTGCTGGATCATATGACAGATCTATGTTTAGATTTTTAAGAAGCCTCCAAATTTTTTTAGAGTGGTTGCACTGGCTTGCATTCCCACCAGCAGTGGATTAGGGTTCCTTTTTCCCCACATCCTCAATAAAACTTGTTGGTGGTGGTGTTTCTAATGCTGGCTATTCTAACAGGGGTGAGGTGGAATGTTAGTGTGGTTTTGATTTTCATTTCCTTTATGGCTAGAGATGGTGAGCATTTTTTCATGTGTTTTTTGGCCATTTGAATTTCTTCTTTTGAGAAAGCTCTGTTTAGTTCACTTACCCATTTCTTTATTGATTCATTAATTTTGGGAGAGTTTAGTTGTTTAAGTTCCCTGTATATTCTGGTTATCAGTCCTTTGTCTGATATATAGTTGGCAAATATTTTCTCCCATTCTGTGGGTGTTCTCTTCAGTTTAGAGACCATTTCTTTTGTTGAGCAGAAGCTTTTTAGTTTTATGAAGTCCCATTTGTCTATGCTATCTCTTAGTTGCTGAGCTGCTGGAGTTGCATTAGAAAGTCCTTGCTTATACCTATTAGTTCCAAAGTATTTCCTACTCTTTCCTGTACCAACTTTAGAGTTTGGGGTCTGATATTAAGGTCCTTGATCCATTTTGAGTTAATACTGGTATAGGGTGATAAACATGGATCTAGTTTGAGTTTTTTGAGACTGCTAACCAGTTTTCCCAACAGTTTTTGTAGAGGCTGTCATTTCTCCATCATATAATTTTAGTGCCTTTGTCAAAGATAAATTGGTTATAGTTGTGTGGCTTCATATCTGGGTCCTCTATTCTGTTCCACTGGTCTTCATGTCTGTTTTTGTGCCAGTACCATGCTGTTTTTATTGTTATTGCTTTGTAATACAGTTTGAAGTCGGGTATTGTGATATCTCCAACATTGTTCTTTTTGCTGAGTATTGCCTTGGCTATTCATGGTCTCTTGTGTTTCCAAATAAATTTAATGGTAAATTTTTCAATCTCTTTGATGAATGTCATTGGGATTTTGATGGGCATTGCATTAAACATGCAGATTACTTTTGGGAGTATAGACATTTTTACTATGTTTATTCTACCAATCCATGAGCATGGGAGATCACCCCACTTTTTATAGTCATCCTCAATCTCTTTCTTCAGAAGTTTATAGTTTTCCTTGTAGAGGTCATTCACATCCTTTGTTAAATTTACATCTTGGTATTTGATTTTTTTTTTGAGGCTATTGCAAATGGAATTGTTCTCACATATTCTTTGTTTGTTCATTATTAGTATATAGAAATGCTAATGATTTTTCTATGTTGATTTTATATCCTGCTACCTTGCTATAGCTGTTGATGGTGTCTAGGAACTGTTGAGTAGAGTTTTTTGGGTCTTTAAGGTATAGGATCATATCATATGCAAACAGGGATAGTTTGACTGTGTCTTTATCTATTTGTATTCTTTTTATTCCTTCTTCTTGCCTAATTGATCTGGCTAGGAATTCCAGTACTATGTTGAATAGGAGTGGGGATAGTGGACATCCTTGTCTAGTTCCTGATTTTAGAGGAATGGTTTCAGTTTTTCACCATTAAGTATAATTCTGGCTGTAGGATTGTCATATATAGCTTTTATAATGTTGAGGTACTTTCCTTGTATTCCTAGTTTTCTTAGAGCTTTTATCATGAAATGGTGTTGGATCTTATCAAAGGTTTTTTCTGCATCTATTGAGATGATCAAGTGGTTTTTGTCTTTGCTTCTGTTAATGTGGTTTATTATGTTTATTGATTTTTGTATGTTGAACCACCCCTGCATCCCTGGGATGAAGCCTACTTGGTCGTGGTGAATAATCTTTTTGATGTGTTGCTGAATTCGGTTTGCCATTATTTTGTTGAGGATTTTTGCATCAATGTTCATTAAGGAGATTGGCCTATAGTTCTCCTTTTTGGAGGTGTCTTTGCCTGGTTTTGGGATAAGTGTAACACTGGCTTTATAAAATGAGTTAGGCAGTTTTCCTTCCCTTTCTATTTCGTGGAACAGTTTAAGGAGGGTTGGTATTAGTTCTTCTTTAAAGGTCTGATAGAATTCAGCAGAGAATCCATCAGGTCCTGGACTTTTCTTTTTTTGGGAGACTCTCGATTGCTGCTTCAATTTCATTTTGTGTTATAGATCTATTCGGGTGATTAATGTCCTCTTGGTTCAATTTTGGATGATCATAAGTATCTAGAAATCTGCCCATTTCTTCAGGATTTTCACATTTATTTGAATATAGATTCTCAAAGTAGTCTCTGATGATTTCCTGGATTTCCATGGTGTTTGTTGTTATCTCCCATTTTGCATTTCTGATTTTACTGATTTGGTATTTTCTCTCTTCATTTTAGTCAGGTTTGCCAGGGGTCTATCGATCTTATGTTTTTCAAAGAACCAACTTTTTGTTTCATTAATTCTTTGTATGGTTTTTTTTGGTTTCTATTTCATTGATTTTAGATCTTATTTTTATTATTTCTCTCCTTCTATTTGTTTTGGGATTTGCTTGTTCTTGTTTTTGTAGGAGTTTGAGATGTATCATTAGGTCATTGATTTGAGATCGTTCAGTCTTTTTAATATATGCACTCATGGCTATAAACTTTCCTGTTAGGATTGCCTTTGCTGTGTCCCATAGGTTCCAGTAGGTTGTGTTTTCATTTTCATTGACTTCCAGGAACCTTTGAATTTCCCCTTTTATTTCATCAATGACCCATTGTTCATTAAGCAATAAGTTGTTCAGTTTCCAGCTGTTTGCATGTTTTTTGTCTTTACTTTTGTTGTTGAGTTCTAATTTTATTGCATTGTGATCAGATAGAATGCATGGTATAATTTCTATTTTCTTATATTTGCTAAGGCTTGCTTTGTGCCCTAGGATATGATCTATTTTGGAGATGGTTCTGTGGGATGCTGAGAAAAACGTATATTGTGTAGAAGTTTGATGAAATGTTCTGTAGACATCAACTAGGTTCATTTGATCTATGGTATGTTTTAGATCTAGGATTTCTTTATTGATTTTTTCATTTGGATGACATCTGTTGATGATAATGGGGTGTTAAAGTCTCTCATTACCACTGTGTTGGAGTTAATATATGCTTTTAGGTCCTTCAGGGTATGTTGGATGAAATTGGGTGCATTGACATTGGGTGCATATAGGTTGATAATTGTTATTTCCTTTTGTCTATTTCCCCTTTTATTAGTATAGAATGTCCTTTATCTAGTTTGATCAATGTAGGTTTGAAGTCTACTTTGTCTGAGATCAGTATTGCTACTCCTGCCTGTTTTTGGGGGCCATTGTCTTTGTAAATCTTCTTCCAGCCTTTCATCCTAAGCCTATGCTTATTTCTGTCAGTGAGATGGGTCTCCTGTAAGCAACAAATTGTTGTATCTTCCTTTTTAATCCATTTCGTCAAACAGTGCCTTTTGATGGGTGAATTAAGTCCATTAACCTTAAGTGTTAGTACTGATAGGTATGTGGTGATTCCTGTCATTTAGTTGTCTTAGTTGTTTGAAGGTTTGATTGTGTGTACCTAAGTTGAGGTTACTCTCTACTTTCTTGATTTTTCTTTTTCTGTAGTTTGGTGCTGCCTGCCCTTTCAAGGTTATGTTGGGTTTCACTTTCGGTGTGTAGAATCCTTTGAAGAATCTTTTGTAGTGGTGGCTTTGTGGTCACATATTGTTTTAGTTTCTGTTTATCATGGAAGGCTTTTATTGCTCCATCTATTTTGAATGATAGCTTTGCTGGGTAGAGTATCGTAGGGTTGAAGTAATTTTCATTCAGTGCCTGGAAGACCTCACCCCAAGCTCTTCTTTCTTTTAATGTTTCTGTTGAGAAGTCTGCTGTGATTTTGATGGGTTTACCTTTGTATGTTATTTCTTTTTTCTCTCTTACAGCCTTCAATATTCTTTTTGAGTCTCTGTACTTGTTGTTTTTAATGATAATATGACGTGGGATAGTTCTATTTTGGTCAGGTCTGTTTGGTGTTCTGGAGGCCTCCTCTACCTGTATGGGCATAGTTTTCTCTAGATTTGGGAAATTTCCTGTTATTATTTTGAATGTATTATGCATTCCTTTTGCCTGCACCTCTTCTCCTTCAATGCCCATGATTCTCAGGTTTGGTCTATCATGGAGTCAGTAAGTTCTTACACTTTAATTTCACAGTCTTCAGTTGTTTAACTAATAGTTCTTTGGTTTTTCCTTTAATTACCATTTCATCTTCGAGTTCTGAGATTCTGTCTTCTGTTTGTTCTATTCTGCTGGATTGGCCTTCCATTTTGTTTTGCAATTCTGTTTTGTTCTTTTTTCTGAGGTTTTCCATATCCTGAGTCTCTTCCTCTTTAATATTGTCTATTTTCATCCTGAGTTCATTTATCTCTTTATTTATTGTGTTGTTTGTTTCACTTTGGTGTTTACACAGTGCTTCCATAGTTTCTTTTATTTGTTCTTGTGCTTTCTCAGATTCTCTATTTTTTTTTGTCTTGGAATTCCTTGAGTGTCTCCTGTACATTCTGGTTGATCATATCAAGTATCATCTCTATAAAATTCTCATTGATTACTTGCAGGATTTCTTCTTTCAGGTTGTTCCTTGTGGGCTTCATTGGGTTCTTTGGCATAGTTTATCTTCGTTTTGTTGGAGTCTGGATCTGGTCATCTGTTTTCTTCATTTCCCTCTGGCTCCTGGTGGTCTGCATCTCCCAAGCAGGTTAGCAGCTGGCGTCTGGCAGTGTGGGAGCCCTTCTGGTTTCTCCATTTAATGTGGTGTGGGGATGCTATGTGCAGGCTGGGTTGTGGAGGTGTTGGAGTTTTGCCTCTTCTTGGTGGTTTTTACTGCCAGGGTAGGTTTCCAGGTCTCTCCAAGAGTTTACTTTAGAAGCACACTTTCTGCTTCCTCCCTCTAGTTGCCATCTTAGAATCCTCCAGCATAACTCTTAGAGTCTGGGTCCTTAGACTTACATTGTCCCATGCTCTATTTAGCTTTTCTTTAGCTTAGCTTTTCTAAATCCTATGTATAAAGTTGTCAGTGCAAACTTTCTATCAATCCCTCTTTAGCAATTGTTTTCCCTTCAACAATCTTTTCCCTTCAGCAATTCTTTTCCCTTCCCACCAAAAAAAAGCCTCCCACACCAAAAAACCAAAAGCCCAAAAGCAAAAGCCCACAAAGAAAAAGCCTCACATCCTCCTTCAGTGAGTCTTTTATATCCAGTAGTAAACAGGGTGGAGCAGGAGTTCCTGGGAAGGGGCATGACATTGTGACAAGAAAAACCTGCATTCCTGCTTCTCTGAATGTGAACAACTTAGGAGAAGCAGCTGTTCTGCACTTTCCTCTTCTGTGGCTGTGGCTGGGGCTGTGCCAATCTTGGCCTACAGATAAACATTGTAGGAAAAGTAGCTGAGATGCATCTCACCTTGCTCATGTCCAGTTCTCATAGGCGTCTCATAATCCATTCTCCACACAGAAGTGCTAATACAATTAAAAATCAAGAGAAGATTGTTGCCTGTGTTAATAAAATCATTGCTTAAGTTCAACAGGTTTCAATTCACTAGAAATAAGCTTCTATGGATTAAATAACCTTAATATAGATTCAAATTTTGATTTACCTGGATAAAACAATCAGTTCAAAACTTAATGAGAAAATCTGGATACTCTCCCAACCACACAATCCTCTCAACTGGATGACATGATAAAGAAAACAGCTGTGTGCTTTTTACTAAATTCTGATCAGAATCTATCTCACATCACTTTTTAAAATCTCATTTATTCTTTTGCTGCTCTGTAGTTACTCTCTCCCCCATAAATAAATGCATGAAAATATTTTCTCAGGATAGACTTTTTAGAAAACATAGGTAAGCAATCTCAGAATCACAAAACTCATTTTTCTAGGCAGTGAAAAAGGTCATTCTCTCAGCAGTAATAGTCCAAGCACCCATCTACCCAACCACTGCATGTGATAAACAGATCCAACATCTACTCTATGCAGGCAAGTGCAATTCTATGTTCTGAAGCTACAGCAGGAAACAGTAAGTCGTTACCCTTGTGCAGTTTACGTTCTAATGGGAAGACAGTCAGGTAGAGATAAGTACTATGAATGGCGCAAAGAAGGATACAGAGTGTGTGATGGGGAATCAACCAGTTTTAATTTCAATAGGGCTGCCAGACAGTTAATTCCAGACTAGAGTGAAGCAAACATCTGAGATTGGGTATGCCAAGTAATATAAAGCGAAGGAAGCATTACAAGATGTGAGCATATAAAGACTTGTGCACACATTTGATGTATGTAGTTTCCTTGTGTGCACTGAACTGTAGATCAAAACAGTTGACTTACCACTATTATTTTGGTATATAGTGTCAGTCAATCCAGAATAATATACTTTGATGTGAATGACTTGAGACTGTTGAAAGTCTTCATTAGTGATGTTAATTAAAAAAGATATTGTAAGGACATATGTAAATGTCACAATGTATCCCACTGTACAGCTATTATATGCTAGTAAATTTAGGAAGCACATTATTTTATAGCAGGAAACAGAATGTAAGTTCTTGAGCTCTTGTCCTAGCTTTTCTCCAGTATTTCATAGGGTCTGGTATCAGGTTGAGGTCAACTTTTGCTCCAATCACAGGGTGAAGAGACTGCCCATTTGAACAAAGCCAACAACTTTTGGTTCACAGAGCATTTTACTTACATTACTCTTTAAGAATCCATGTATACATTTGAGAATTAGATTTAGGAGTTTTAACTCAAGCTACTTTCACTTATACTTGCTAGCTCAAACATTATGTAGATTAGTTATGAAGCCAAATGAGGGACTGGGAAACAGGTTCAAAGAAAGACTCCTTCTGAAAGTCACATCACAGTTTAGAGAAGGAGAACCTGAACTTGGATCCACTGATAAATCCAAGTATTTCCATTCATGTTTCTAATCTCCAGTCCTCCATCCATACCCACCACTTCCTACTTCCTTTACCTTTAGTGTACCTATAACAGTGATCCATTTCTTGAGATAACAGAGTTGCTTGCACAGAGCACTATCTACAGAGCACTATCATTTTGCATCACACATTGACACCAAATAGAATGAGTCCACAAGGAAAAGGCCACAAACTCTGATTTCTCAGTTTCTGGTCTAGGAAAATCCCAACATAGGAATTATTCCTCCCTATGCACAAGAGATAAATAGGAACATGCTGGTAATGAAAATGGCACCATGCTGCTCAACACACAGGTACTTCTAAAAAACATGGCATCCTCCACTCCTGTGCCACTATTCTCTCACCAAGGTGGAGTCCATGGAAATATAAGAAGGGCTGACTCTGCTCTAGAACATTGCTTTGCTTTCACCCTTTAGCATCTGTTCCCCCACTTGAATCCTTTTGCTTCTTGATTGCTTAATAGCTTCTGCTTTGGGTCTTTTGCCTGGAGATCTATTTTCTTGTCCCCTTAAACCATTCCTACATCCAGGACTGTATTATGTTGGATATTTGTTAGGAACCTCATAGCCAATCCCTCATTTTTCTCCCCACAAGCCCTGTAGAAGCTGTCTAGCTGAGACTCTAGTCAGGCTAAATTTCCTCAGGGAAGATTTATGCACGACTGAGTGCTGCCAACTGCTGACTACTACACTGAACTTTATCCCAGCATAGCTTCCCAGGTGTCTACCCCCGAGGCTTCTGATTCCCCTACCTGCACCACTAGCCAGGGAGGAATAGGTACTCAACACCACCCACATCTGATAAGGTGGGTGAAATTACAAAACAAATAGCTGATATTCAAGGACATTTCCTTCTCCTGTCTTTTGTACCATTAAGGCAGAATATACAGCTGCATTGAATTATTGCATTTGTCCATCTGAAAAAAACCTCTCCCTGACCAAAAAGTAGAGACAAGCCCCACCCTACTCATGGTGATGTCAGAAATGCTTTCGCCTGCCTAAGATAAAGAAATCTCCCTGTAGTGTCACAAGTTGTACATACAACACATGCTTCCAAAAGGCCCTCTTGACTTTTCCCACAGAAGTTAGTCTTCCTCTTGGGCAGCTCCCAGCAGAAAGAACCAAAATATTGAGTTCTATCACCTCTTAGGATTTGTTGTACTCCCTAAATCCTTTGATATCTTAAAATACTATTTTACATATCAAAGTATTGTCACTAATCATTCTCTCTGCACGAAAGTCTTGTTTTCTGAAGCATCTGAGCTGAGACTGATGTGGTTAGACAGGGCAAACACATAACCCTCCAATTATTATATTCATGTAAGCAGAAGGAAATCAGTAGTTTTTGCCATCTCTTTATATTCAGGTTACTTCTCCAACCCATTTTCTGCCTGGTATGGTTGTAGAGACTAAATCACTTATAAGAATAGCAGCACTAATGTGGAAAACAATGAGATCAAGCTAAAAAACAAATATGACACAGAGATTCAACCAAACTGACCTTCAAGAATTAGACTTTAAGATGTTAACATGTAGATCAGAGTACTATTTCATCAAGTGCATCCTATCGAATCCACTTGACAAGTTTTAATATGACCAAATATTGATGTCTCAGTCATTAAGAATAGTGGTCTGAGGCTGGAAATTCAGGGAAAGTGCACAAAGCAGGTCATAGGGTACAGTTGGACTCACAGATAGACCCCCTATTTCCCATAAGATTATCTCCTCCCAGAACCACCCCCAAAATACCCCTGTTGAGGTAAAAGCTACAGTAACAACTAACTACATCATCCTGTATAAGCAGGGTGATTGACCACAAGAGACTTACCCCACTGAGGCATGTGCACAAGGGGGAAAAACTCTTGTTTAGGACATCAAGGACCTGTGATCTTTGAGATCACCCACCAGTAACATTTTGGTGAGCCTGCCAGGAGGCAAACCCCTACACAAAGTATCATCTACAGTGCCTGCTTTCACAGATGAAGAGATTGTCTAACTTTTGGAGTCAACTTTTGCCTGATTTTCTTGACTATGGGACACCACATCCCATCCAAAGAATCTTGTCCTTTCTGTCTATTCCTATTGATTGCCGCCATCCATGCTCATACCTGCTTCCAACTTATTCCTTATCTCCTCTGGTATTGGACAAGTCCTTTAAGGTCTCTCTCCAGTTCTGGAGAAGTCAATCGGGACTTAATTCCCCTTTGTTTGCTTTGGTCATTTGACACATTTCTGACCTTATTTCAGTCATCTTGGATCAGAAATAAAAATACAGTAATTGGTAAAATACACAGAGCCAAGGTCTTTACCCTGTAATCCCTTGAACAGGCGGTTCGACACTGCCCTTGGAAGAAGCCAGAAAAGCAAGCAGCATCAGTGCCTATCCAGACCAAGAGACATTTGGCTAGTCAGGATAAATTGGAGGGATCCTCCATTCCCCCAAAATTCCTTCAACCCCTACAGGATGCCCTGAGGATTCTTGGAATTCCTACCTCCTCCACAGGATTCTGTCTTCTCCTGTTCCTTTTCTTATCACAGGCCAAAACAGGCCTCCATCACAAGCAACCTCCAAAACAAGCCACCTCCATCACAACAGATTCTCTGTTTAGTTGTATCCTTAAACATTGGGAATGCATTCACCCAGCAAGCCTGAGCAAGAGATTTCTTCTACTGTAATGCAGCCTGGAACCAAAATCAATATGGGGTGGGAATGTCAAGAAAAGTGGTAAAAACAGGAGCTTAAATTATAATACCATCCTATAGTTAGATTTGTTTGGTAAGAATCAAGAAAAATGGTCTAAGGTGCTTAATGTCCAGGCCTTTATGGCCTTATATGAAGATGCTTCCCTTTACAGGGGGACCCCCTAGGCCCCAAGTAGGGAAACCAAATGGTGAGGATGTAGAGGTCCTTGATGTTTCCCTGATACAGGGGGTGACACCTATCTTAGGGGTTCTACCCACAGCCTCCTTACCATAATCCTCCCTCTTCACCCCAAATGCTCACAAGCCCTCCATATGCTCAAAGTGAAACACCTTACTTAGAGGCCTCGCAAGCCTTGTTCCCACTGTGAGATAGCATGGCTGGATGGCCCAATTCTGGTGCAAGTGCTCTTTCTATGGGTGATACCCAGTAATGCAAACAATTCTGAGGATCCAGGTAAATTTTCAGATGGGTTTCAGACACTGACATTGGTCTTCTATCTGTCCTTGAGAGATATGCAATCCTGTTAGCGAGTTGTTTCACCCCCATAGAAAAGGGAAGAATTCTTGCTGCTGCCTGTAGGGAAGCAGACGATATTTTTGTCAGGGATCCTCAGGGCCACTAACCAGGGGCTGACACTGTCCCTGAAAATGAACCTAACTTGGCATACAACATCTGCTGGGAATCTAGAGGAGCACTTATATGGTGGAAATCTTCTGAGGCATGAAATCTGGAACTGCTAAATCTGTTATAAGTTTACAGGAATTACTCAAGGAAAAAAATCCCATATCATTTATGAAAGGTTGGAGGAAGCCTTTAGAAAATATACCAATGCTGATCAGTCCTCCAGAGGAGGAGCAGCCCTTTTTGGACAATATTTCTTTATCCAGTCTACCCCAGCTACCAGCTGGAAGCTTCAGAAACTGAAATTAGGACCTCAAAGACATAGCTGTTGGATGCTGCTTTCCTCTAACAAGTGTCTTAAGGTTACACCATGGGTAGAAGGATAAAAGTCCAGTTATTACAGCCATCGTGACCTAGAAAGAGCAATATAATCAGGTGCTCAGGGCCCTTACAGAAAAGGTTCTCAGACACAGGTCTGTTGTAGAGCATGTGCAGGCCCTCGGTTTGATCCCCAGCACTGAGAAATCTTCCTCTTTGGGATCCATCTTGCCTTTTAGCTTAACATTCTGTTTCCCCAAAAATGCCTCCATCCAGAGCTGTTAACCATGGGTATTCCTCTAGAACCATCCTAGTCAATGACTGCTGGTTCCTTCTCACTAAAAAACTCAAAAGCTTCCTGGTTTAGCCAACAGAGCAACCCAGGTAACCCCTGGAAACAGAGCTTTGCTGTATGGTTCAGTGCTGCCATCTGCTGAGCAACACACTGAACTCAGTTCCAGTGTATCTGCCCCAGCTATTCACCTCTGACTGGGCTTAGTGCATTCCAGTAAGGAAGGGAGGGGTACTCAGGAATACCCATATCTTGTTAGGCATGAGGAATTACCATGCCTATGGGTTTGAAGTCAAGGCAGAGACTGAAATCATCTCCCAAAGCAAGAAAGACCAGCTCAAATGCTCTTGTCTCTTTCCAACAATCTGGTCAAATAGACCAGGTGAAAGGGTCTATAGAAGCCTTGCCTTTAGGCTCAGACCTATCCCCAGAGATTTCCAAACGTTCTTTCTACCAGTTGTAATAGAGGTGGGGCTCCCTGCCAGTGCAGTGATTTTACTCTCAGTCTACTAGTACGAAATGTCTCAGCTTGTTTCAAGCATAAGACAGCACCTGTCTCAAACACAAGGATCTATTTCCCCAGAGTCATTCAATTCATGCATATGATGCTGTTGACCACATGGTCAGTTTGCACCTGAACTTACCCTATCCTAGTCTCTATGTTTGGACCATAAGTCCTACACATGTCCTATAGGGCATTCCACATCGAATCCTGGCAGAAAAAGAGACATAAAGGCACCAATGGCATCCCAAAATCGGCCTTTCAGCTGCAGTCTCTTCCTAGAATGGAGTTATACCCAGTATCATGGATCAGAGTGCAAACAAGATTCTTCTGAATCCACCTGAGGTTGTAATCATGCAAACTCATGCGTATTTTATCTGGAGAACCACTTCCTGGAGGTAAAATTCCTTTCCAGGAAAAAAATGGGTGACCACCTAATAGAAGGCACACAGGGAAAGGAGCATTAGACCAGCTAGTAAGTGCCATTGAGACGTTCAGCCTCAAGAAAGATGTTGAAACTCCTTTTCCCACTTGGGTGACATCCAGAAACATTGCATTTGTGTCATAAATTAGGGATGAGTTTCAGTTCACCAATATCTGCATCCAAGCTATACATTAAGTTGAAGAAATAGCTATTATATAAGGTTTTGTACCCAAAAGATAGTGTTGTGCCTAATAGCCAAGGAGTAGATGTAATACAGCTCCTGTCACTGCAATATAATGTGACCACTTGGTGATGGAGTGCTTCCTGTTCCCACTTCTGCACCTACCTTATCAGAGGTTCTGATACCCAGACAGGAATGTATCATCCACAAGATGAATGCAATCCATAGGCTCATACAATTATCACTGAGGCAGAGTGCTAGCAGAAATATTTACCCTGACCACGAAGGGACAGGTTTTACTACTACATAAAGGAGGATCTGTCTAGGCATATGGGATTTAATGAGTGTCTCAGTGTCACACCATGGGTGGAGGAGGGACAAAAGTTATAGTAACCATCACCCAGTAAGAGCAATGTAACCAGGTGCTCAGACACTTTAGAGATATGCACTGGTTGTAACTCCCTGTAGAGCATGTTGCCAGAATATGCTTACATGTGCCCTTGGTTTGATCCCCAGCACAGAAAAACCTTTGGAATCCATTTTTCCTTTTTGCTTAACCCATTCTGTTTTCCCAAAAATGCCTCCATCCAGAGCTGTTAACCCTGGGTATTCTTATAGAACCATCCTAGTCAATGACTGCTGATTCTTTCCCACCTGGAAAATCCACTCAACATCTTCTCAGTTTAGCCAACAGAGTAACCCAGGTGACCCAGGGAGCACAGCTTTGCAGTATGGTTCAGTGCTGCCATCTGCTGACCAACACACTGAACTCAGTACCAGTATATCTGCCCCAACCCTTCACCTCTGATTGGACTACCTGCAACCCTGTCAGGAAGGGAGGCGTCCTTTAAACAACTTATATCTTGTGCTAGAAAGATCAATGTGTACTAACTGTGTGCTATGGGTTGAAACACATTGTAGAGACTGAAATCTCCTCACAAAGCAAGAAAGATCAGCTCAAACGCTCTAATCTGTATTCACCAATGTGGTCAAATAGACAGGTGAAATAGTCTACAGAAGACATCTAGTCCTTTAGACTTAGACTCATCTTCTTAGAAATATCCAAACTGATTAATTTTTCAGTTGGATTAGGGGTGGGCTCCTGGGTGAAGTGTTCAAGGAGTATATCTCAAAGGAAACTAAGTATTAAGCATTACACATCTGAATGGGGAAGTTCTCCCTTCTCTATACTTCCCCCAAAAGGCAAACTGGAAAATGATAGTCACTGTTCTATCAAGGGTCTATGGCCCATATATTCTCAGTCCTTTATCTTGCCAACATAGCACAGGACCTGTTTCAGACTAAGCATAGAGGTATATTTTTGCCACAGAATTAACACCAATGACATGCCATTCTGTCCTCTGTAGTGCCACAGATGGGTCACCAGCAGTTCTCCCTTGAGTTTCCAGCATATCATTGAAAAGAAGCCCTGCCAGTCATTCAGAATCAGCCTCTCTGAGCTCTGGAATTCCTGCACTGGACCCAGATTGGCAACAAATAGACTAGGAAGGTTAAGAATCCCATATGACCTCCCAACCCACATGTTTTACATTCTCCTTTAAGTACATCTTACCCCTATTACTGCTACTTGTTAGGAAGTTAGCACAGTAAGCCTCCATCATGAAGTCACTACAGGGGAAACTAAATTGATGTAGGACCTCTCATGTAATTTGTTGCTATAGATTTTATTCCTACTCTGAACACAGAATTTCACACTGCATCAAGAATAGAGGTGGCAGTTGTGGCCTCCCAACTTGACAAGATATCTCCATCTGGCCCAACTACAGTTGCTATTCATTCTTCATTCCTTAATAATGGGGAACATGGTGTCTTCTCATAGGGCTAGGCACTAATGGCCAGGATCTGCAAAACTCAGAACCAGCTTTCCTCCTCTCAACATTTCCTGGAGAAGGAGAGGTACAAATTTACTTCATTAATACCCTCCTTATCAAATAATCACCCTCACATTATTAGGACAGACAATTTGGATATACTCCTGAATCTCAGTCCTTCATTCCTTGGCACCTCACAAGCCTTATCAGGATCATTCAACACTGCTCCAGGATTAAGGAGGAAACCAAGTAATGCCCAAAAGCTACCCAAAGCCACTGCTTCCAGTTTCATAGCCTCTGAGCTACATCCTCTGGTTGTGGCAGCCATGAAAACAGGACACTCAGGGCCCACGACAAAGGACAAGTACTTAACTGGTAGCTCCAACTTTCAGTTAGAATTCAAATTCAGTGGAGTAATGATTGGCCCAAGATGAGAATTATTTGTGCCTGGCCAGCCACCAATAGCCTGCCTCATTGTCACCAGGCTGAATTTAAAAAGAATGGAAAAAAAAAATCAGGTGAGACCATCTAGGAAAGGGCATATGAATGTCCTTTAAGTGCAGACTTTGATAGGAATGTTAAGATCCTCTACAAACACCAATCCACTAAGCACTAAGCAGCCAGATTGGTTTTACCAGCCAGTATCACTCAAACTCAGCCTATGGGCAATTAATATTGTGGCCATGTTGGCAAAGATGGAGGCTACAAATGTACCTGACACAGGATGAATTTGAGAAACCATCTTCTAATGCTGCCTTGGAAGTGTCATGTGTCAACCGTAATGAAGGATAAACTTCCAATATGCCTTGTTTCTAAGTAAGACCAATTTGTCACTTAGAAGAGCTAGTGAGACAGTCCGACATGAGTTGATACCTAATCCTGATATGGATTTGTCTCTTTGCCTGCAGAGTCATAACTATTACCACTCCGTAGGGTCTTATTCAACTTCCTCCACATGTATGTACTCCATAATTTCATCTTAACATTGGAAAAGGTCTGTGTTTTTCGAACTGTTACACAAGCTGGTTTTCAGAATGCAAATGTAGAAACCTAGGGTCAAAGTTGCCTTCAGACCTGGAGAATCCATTCATCTCACAAAAAGAACCTGATGAACTAGAACAGGACCTTATGGACCTAGATTAGAAAGCTGCAGGATAGAAAGGAGTAACAACTAGAAAGTCCAATTACAACCAATCAGCTCTCTATTTCCCCTTACTTTAGGCCACTTAAACACCTTTGCTAGTGGCCAATAGTAAAGAAATTGGAGCACACACCCTATCTCAGTTAACCTATAAGAAAGTTTTTTTGGGGGCAAAAATTATGCCATAGCACTGGCTTGTCTGCTTGTCAAGCAATAAGTCCTTTCTAAGTATCAATCTCACTTCCATTCTTTAACTCACAATCAACTCACCAATGTATTTGCATCACAGCAAAAGAGATGCAGAATTATGGAATCCACTGGTTAAAATACAAATATTTAGAGCAGATAGCATCTTTAAATGTCGATACGGCCTGCAGAAAACATAGGCACACTAACTTTGCAGACATGGCAGCTTAAAATGCTTTGTTCAGGGCCCCTTATGAACATTGAGCAGGTATCCATATGGTACTGCATCTCTGATAGGGATGCCATGATGAATTCCAAGAACCAAGAAGAGCAGAAGAGTTTTCATTTTTCAATCATTCCAAGCGAACCACTGGCTCACTATGATTCATCCTTGTTGTGGGGTTAACTGACTCATCAGGAAATTGAACTTGTACAGGAGGAGATTGTACAGTAAGAATGGAATCCAATTTCATTTTACTTTTTCTGTTACTCAGCCATATTCAACGGCCCTATCTTGAAAAGCGTATTATCAGAGATTCAGCATCACTTAAGACGTAGTGGGTCACACTATCAGCTAAGCACCAACTCTAGGCTGAAATGATAGCTGGAAGGGGAATGAGAGTGGATAGTGGAGGACGAGAGGAGAGGAAAAGAAAGTTGTGAAGAACTCCAGGGGCAGGACTTGCTTTCATACCACTAACATCCTTTCCATTTTTATTATGGGACTTATGGGACAGACAACAATGCTCTGAACCTGTGTAGAGAAATATCTGTTTAGCACAGTGTTCAGTTATTTTCCTACAAGTAACAAGCTTCCTTGACTTAAAATGACAATTATTGTCTCATTATCTGGAAAGTATAAAATACACTGTTGGTGACAACTGGTCCAAGGGCTCAGTTTCAGCCTGAGCCACACTCCTTGTGTCTTTTCTACCCTTCACGGCATGAGATTCATTACCTTCCTCTGGATGGGAAACTCCAGATCCCCTCTTCATGATAGTAAGTGCCATAGACCTCATTATTGTCCCAGTATTTTTTCTTTCCAAAGGGTCTTCTAGAAGCAAGGTTGTTTACTCCTAACTATTTCCGAGTTGTAAAGGCATGACAATTTATATCAAATGACCACGCATGAGTGAGTCACTGTCATGATGCACATGTGGATAGAGGCATGGGAGATCCTAATAAAGACAGCTACATCTATGGGTGGGACTGACCAATGCTTAAGCAGGCTTGATCTCAAAGAGGATCTACCAGAGCATCTGTCTCCCGACATCTCATGCAGTTTTCCATAAGGAAGAGGCATCATGCGTATAAAACTCATGGAGCTGTTCCAGCTTTTGCAACTGAATGGCATATTTGCAGGAATATCACTCACTTTAGGGACAGGAGATATATAATCACTCACTTGTCATGATGAATGAAAATACAAAGTTTACTGATCCTGCCCAGGTAAGGAACAAATACCCTGATGGTTTCCTCATTGCAGATGTGATCCAACTGCAGCTCCTGGATGAACTCACAGCTGCAAGATAGGCAAAATCTCCTGCATTTTATAAATGGAGCCTATCCTAATATGTAGCATCTTCAGCATAACTCGAGTAAATCTCTTCTGTCCTGGACCCACCACAGATGGTGGACTTGGAATTCATCTGGGAGGAATAGATCCTGGATGCAGATATCTACAAATACCCCTCAGGGCTGCTTTGCTACTATCCCTACACCATGATTTGCTGCTTGCTGCTCAGTCATGTCCTCTGGGGAGTAGGCATAGGCCATTGCCATGTAGCCTATGATCCAGACATCTTGAGACTCATTCTGCAAATCCAGCACTTGCAGTTTCTACTTCCTGGGGTGAACTTACTGACTAAGCAGCAGGTCAATTTCACCCAGGGCAATGTGTAAAGTCCCAAGGTCTTGTGTCTTTGTCAAGGACCCCAACAGGAGGCAGGGGAAGGGCCAGGCCTACACCATGGTCTTCAGAATCTCAGTGCCTTTGCAGGCAAAGTCCTCCTTAGGAGCTAAAGAAAGAAACCCAGAGGTGGATAGTCTACAACAGAAACAGCGAAGGCCTCATTCTTCAGCAGGCTCTGCATTAATAGTTTGTAGCATGTGGATGGGGCCTCTGTGCTGACCCTGATGGATCTGCAGGGAAAGAATCCAGATGTGGACCAGGTGCCCAGGGCGCTCTGAATCCCAGCAGGGCCAGGCAGTGACTCCAGGAATCTGCCAAGGAGCTTTTGACTATGATTGATTGTGTTTATTTTTATCCCATCCTCAGTCTGCCTCTGTCATTGGTTAGTCCCACCTACATGTGTGGCTGACTTTACCTTATTAGGGTCTCCCACCCTTCTACCCACATGCCCACCATGACAGTTCATGGGTGGACACGTGACATAAATAGGCATGCTGTTAAAATCCTGGGATAGCTACCTTGGAATCCAGAAGAGCTCTAGAAGGAAAAAATACTGGAAAAACCAGGTCTTATGAAGGGAAGAGCTGGAATTTTCCATGTAGAGGTTAATTGATCCTGAGAAGGAATCTGAAGCTTGACAGAGTAGAGAAGCCACAAGGAAGAAATCTGGCTCAAGTTGAAACTCAGTTCCTTGGACCAGCATCACTTGGCACCAACAGTGCATTTTAGATTTTACTGATCATGAGCCAAGAATTCGCATTTGAAGCCAAGTTTCTCACTTGTAGCAAAAAGAATTGGCTATCGCACTGCCTATCTAGTACTCTACACAGGTTCACAGGGCATCATTTCTTGTCCTACAAGCCTGTGCCTAAGTAGAAACTGAAAGATTGTTGTTGTTGGTATGAAACGCAACTCCTCTCACTGGAGTTCTCCTTGCCTGTACTCATCCTCACCCTTCCCACTCTAATCCCCTTTTAGCTGTCCCCACAGGTCAGGGTTGGTGCTTATGTGGTAGGCTGATCCAAAACACCTCAAGGGGTGCTGAACCTGTTGGTCATATACTTCTCAGGATAAGGTTGCTGAACATCTTGAGTAACAATGAGAAAGAAGTAATAGGAGATGCTGAACTGAAGTGTCTTACCCTGCTGGCTCCCAGTGCATAAACACAGATCAATCTCCTGCTGATGAGCCAATTATTCCTGCAACAAAGAGGGAATCAGAAAGTGAGCCATTGTCTCATTTGGAATGATAGAAAAATAGGACCACTTCTGCTCTTACTTCTTTGTTCTTGGATCCATGTGGGCTTCCTACTAGGGATGCAGTACCATCTTACTGTCTCTTCAATGTACATAAGTCACCCTGGCAAGGCATTCTAAATTTTCAATATGTCTGCTATGTTGAAGACCCTATCAACACTTTTATGTGAATTTTCTTTTATCTTTTTTACATTTACCATATCACCATTTTAAGAGGCTGTCTGCACTGAATGATGGGTTTGTGCCATAGCCAGTGGATTCCATAATTCATCTCATTTTCTATGATGTGAATCCATTGGTGGGATATTTGTGAGTTCTTAATGGACAAAAATGAAATTGATAAAGGAAAGGGCTCACTACCTGAAAGCAGAAAAGCCAGTATCATGGCACTGTTTTTCCCCTAAATTTCTCTCATAGGTTGACAGACAAGGAGATAAGAGGCTCTCTCAATTTTTTTTCTACTATTGGCCAAAAGCAAAGTAATTTATGTAGCCTGGGGTGAGTGGGGACATAGGAGATGACTGTTTGTAACTGAGGAGTTTCTAGTCTGTCACTGCTTTTCATCCTGCAGGGTGCACTGATTCCTCACTTCTAATAGGACTTCGAAAAGATCCTATTCTAGTTCTTCAGTTCCTAATCCTAAGACTGTTACTTTCACGAGGTTCTTAAGGCAATTTTATGTCTAGCCCTAGGTTTGCACATTGGCATACTGAAAATCCGCTTGTGTAACAGTTGGAGAAACAGACCTTTCCCAATGTTAAGATGGGATTATGGGAGTAGATGTGTGTGGAGGAAGCATTGCAGAAGCCCTTAAAGAGTGGTATTAGTTGTGACTGTGCAGGTGAAGAGAAAAACCATACCAGGATTAGGTATCTTTTCATGTTAAATTGTCTCACTCACTCTTCTGAAATGGAAATAACTTAGTGTAGTCACTTGCTACCAAGTGAAAATTGGTCATACTTAGAAATAGCCCATATTGGAAGTTAATCCTTCATTACTGTTGGCACTGAGCTTCTAAGGCAGCATTAGTAGATGATTTCTGGATGCTGTGTTGTAAGGTGTATTCCTAGCCTCTATCTTTGTCTTCTTGGCCGTCATATTCATTTCTCATTGAAGTTTGGCTGATGTCAATTGGCAGAACCAATTTGTTTAGTTGCTTAGTGCTTTTTGGTTGGAGTATATAGTGACTCTTATTTGTAAAGTGTGCATTTACGGGGCATTCATATGCCTTTTCCTAAACAACATTGCCTGATTTTTTTTCCTTAGCCAGTCCTTTAAAGTCCATTCTCTCACAAAGGTGGCAGGCAATTGGTCCCTGGCTAGGCATGAATATATACTCATGTTGTTCAATAATTACTCCACTAAATTTGATTTTTAGTGAACGTTGAAGCTATCAGTTAAGTGCCTTGCTTTCAGCATGGGCCTGAGGGGCAAATTTTCATGGCTACCACAACCAGAAAGAATGTAGAGCTAAGGGGGTATGAAAATGGAAGTAGTGGCTTCAGTTAGCATTTAGGGGTTGCTTGGTCTTCTTAATTCCAGAGCAGTAGTAATGATCCTAACAGACTTGTGAGGTCCTAGGGCTAGAAGAACAGAGGTTCAGGAATATATCCACATTTGTCTATGTCTTTTGAGTAAAAATGTGAGGGTCATTTGATAATGGAAATTATTAAATAAATTTATGGTTCTCCTTTACTAGGAAAAATTGAATGTAGGCAAGCTGCCTCTGGGTTTGGCAGGTCTTGGTCACTAGTTCTTAGGCTGGCTGGAAGACACCATGTTCCTTTAATAAGTTACAGAATGAAGTGTGAATAGTGTCAGTTGAAGATTTCTCGTCCAGTTGGGAGGCCATAATTGCTATCCCTATCCTTCCTGGATGCAGTGGAATAAAATGTCTCCTCTCACTTTCTTCAGGGTGGGATAGCAACCTGAAAGTAACACATTACAGCAGAGGTCACACAATAAAATCGGTACAAAACAACCTGTAAATCTATTATGCAGGTTGATCCTGACAATTTCCTAACAAGTAGGAATGGTAAGGATAAGATGCACTTCTTCTGTAGACCCTTTTACCTGTTCTACTTGACCAGATTGGTGAAAAGTTTAGAGCATTTGAGCTGATCGTTCTTGGTTTGGGATGTGATTTCAGCCTCTACCATGTGTTCAATCCCTTAGCACACAGCTAGTACTAATACTAATAAGGCCTTACAAGGTATGGTGGTCCCCAGTACCCCCTCCCTTCCTGGCTGGCCTGCAGATAGCCCATCAGAGGTGAATGGTAGCAGTAGACATACTGGGACTGAGCTTAGTGCGGTCAGCATGCGATAGCACCATACAGCAAAGCTATGTTCCCCGGGTCACCTGGGCTGCTTTCTTTCTTTTTTTTTAGCCTAATCTGAGAGACTTTTCTGGTGAACAGAATTGGTCACTGACTATGATGATCTTAGAAAAACACCCAGAGTTAACAACCCTGGATGGAGGCAGTTTTAGGGAAACAGAATGTGTTAAGCAAAAGAAAAACTGGATGACAAAAGGAAGGTTTTTTGGTGCTGATATCAAGCCCAGGGCTTGTGCATGCACATGCCAGGCACAAAATACACCACCAGAGAACCTATAGGTGTCTGAACACAGACCATATTGCTCTTGTTAGTGCATGGTTGCTAGAACTACTTTTGTCTCTCTCCCATCCATGGTGTGACAAACACTTGCTAAAGCTTATATAGCTAGATAGGTTTGTACTGCATAAGTGAGGATCTGTTTCTTCATGGTCAGGGTAAACATTACTGCTGGTGGAGTGACTTTTTCTCCTTAGTAGTCTACTGCTCTAAAATGGCTATGACAGCAATAGGTGTGGTTCTATGGATCTGATTTTGTAGTTCCTGGATGGTGTATTTCAGTCTGGGTATGAGACCCTCTATAAGACAGGAGCTGAAGTGGAAGAGAAAGTGCTCCATCACTAAGGGTCACATTATGGGATAGTGACAGGAGCTATAGTCATTCCTGGGCTACTGGGCACTGCCCTATAGCTTTTGAGATAAAACATAATAGCAATTCTTCATCTTAATGTGTAATTTGGATACATGACATCGGGGATAATGGTTTGATAAGAAAATGGCTGAAACACTTTCCCAATTTAAGGCACAAAAGCTCTATGTTTCAGGATAAGTTAGCTAACCATGGAAAACCAGATATTAATGGGTGATGGGTTGACATATTTCAACCTTGTTCTTGAGGTTGAGCTTCTCATAATGGTCCCTCCTAGCTTTTCTGGGGTTCCTGCTATCTGTACCATCTTTTAGATGGCCACCCATTTTCTTTTCCTGGAGAGATTTTGATCTCCTTAAGGAAGTTTCCCAGAAAACAACAGGGAAGAGACTTAGCATGATTGCCAAGGCCAGTATAGGAACCAGCAGAATCTGGTTCACATTGTCTATGAAATACTTCATGTAACCCTATGAAGAAGGGGAAAAGAAGGCAGGTAAAGAGCCAACTTGGCAACTTCGGGATGCCATTGGTGCCCTTGAAGCTCCTTTCTGCCAGACTTCTGGTAGAGGCATGCCCTGTAGGAATGCATCCTATGATCAAAATACAGAGAATTAGATGGGAGGCTCATGCAAACTGACTCACAAGGCAGACAGCATTATATGCCTGAATAGAATGACCCTGGAGACAAGGGACCCTTTTAAGGCAGGTCTGATCTATGAAAGACTTAGTGGGATCAGAGTTCTAAACAGATATTGTAGTAGGCTTACATTGGACTCTCTGGAAGTGGTTCCTGTGATGAAGAATTTGAGTGACTAAGATATATGGCCAAATAAAATTTCATAGGATGTGTGGAAGTGAGATGGGAAGGGATGTAAGAGTCTGATGCCATGCAGCATCCAATGGATGGTGAACATAGCTTGGTAAGGGAGAGGCTCTTAGAGATGGTAGAGGACAAATCTCACCTGTTTACATCCAGGCAAGAGAATAGTGATGACTTTTCTGTTTTTACCTGTACATGAGTATCTCTTCTTCATTTGTGAAGGTCACACTTGCTAGGTATTGTATTCTGGGTTGGCAGTTGTTTAGTGCTTTGAATATGGCATCCCATCGTCTCTTGGCCTGCAGGATTTGTGCCATGTTTACTGATATTCTAAGTTATGGAAACAGCCAAGATGTCCCTCTACTGACAAATGGATTAAGAAAATGTGTATTTATACACAATGGAATTCAGCCACAAAGAAGAATGAAAATTTATCATTTGTAAGTAAATGGATGGAACTGGAGAACACCATCTTAAGCGAAGTTAGCCAGGCTCAGAAGACCAAAAATCGTATGTTCTTTGTAGATTCTTTGGGCCAGCAAGTCTGTTAAGTTAAGCAAGAAATGCATGATTGTTATAGATGAACTAAAGGCAAAGGAAGAAAGAAGTCTTGTCACTTGAGTGTAAACCAAGAATGTAACTATTTGGATTTAACAATGGATGTGAGTTTAGTTCCTATGTTTCTTTAACTTCCATGTGACTCTGATTCTTTAAACAGATGTCCTGATCTGTCATCGAGGCATCACTTCTAATCTATAAATGGTTGAAAAGCTAGACCGTATATTTGATCTGAATGAAACTTCCTATAACTAATTCTCAAAGTGTACGTGGATGTGAGAGAACAATGGAAGGAAAATGCTTCTGTAGAACAAAACATAAACACTGGTATTGACAAACTCTTTGAACCCATAAAGCAAATACTCTTTATGGTAGGTGCTGTTCTTAGCCCCATGGGCTATTGTGTACCCTGATGATGGATTCTATGACTAAGTCAGATTTGATTGAGTGTGAAAATGGAGCCCATTCTAGGTAGTTTGATAGAGGGAATTTGCCACTGGAATATTTTTCCTTGAAAAAGAATAAAATATGGTTACATTGTACAGCATAGATGAACCTTAAACATGCAAATTGTTTCCATTACCAAAGGTGTCAAGCAACATCAGTTACCCTGTGCCTATGTGAGCACTACAGTTGGGCTACCTTCCCAGGACTCAAATGCCATGAGAGTAGCATGGAACAAAGTGGGGGGGGGGTGCCCAAAAAACAATGAAAACTAGGGATTAAGAGTTCTGGCTGGGAATCAATGACTCTAGGAAGTCATAGATGATTAATATCTTCACTGACACAAGCACAGAAATAAGCAGTGGTAAAGGGAAAGAACTCAGCTAGGATGTCCCACTGTTCTAAGTGTCACATTGGGAAATTCTAAGATGTGTAGCTTGGCCACTGCTTTGCCCTCAGTATTCTGTGATCCTGTCTGTACAGGTTACTCTGCATTTTCTGATCACCAATCTAACTAAATAAGAACATGATTGGACACAGGACTGCAGCCAGGAGCCAGTCCTTGAGAAGGTCCTCATGGGAAAAATGACCTATTATGCCTATTGTATAAACTATGCAAATCATATTACCTATAGAGGGAAGAGAAGAATCCACAAACTTAATTTTGTGAGATACCTGGCATGTGAGCATGCCTCTTTTCCTCTTTAGCTTAACTGATAAGACTAATGTACTGTATCCTTCATGTATGAACCATGTTTTGATTTATATTACGAAAAATTACCATAATCAAGCTAGGTACCATTTCTATTACCTCACATAGGTACATTTGATGAGAACACTTGATCTACATAACAATCATAAAACATTGTACATTAATAACAGCAGTCCTCACGCTGTATATTGCCTCCAGAACTCATTCAAATCTGCCGTAATAAGGGAGAGTGACTCCTAACACTTCATAGGCCCTAATTAGGAGTTGAATAACCTGAAATGTTATAGGCAGACTAAGGTATACCTGGCCCAAGGATTTCCTTTTCCAGGACTCAAAGCTTTTGTGTTACTTGTCAAACTGGGGAAGCATGTCAAACTATATGTATACTGCCTCCAAAGCCAGAGGAGGCCTACTTAGAGTTGTTCTCTGAGAGGTAAGCCATGTTCAATGGATGGGTAATAGGGAACCCTTCTTAACTTGAACCATCTACATTCTCCCTTGGGTATCTTTTCCTATTGCTAAGATAGGCACCTGCATTGGCTCCATCAGGGACTGCACTTTCAGTCAATGCTTGTCCCATGTGTCTTCCTACATACAGGTTATGGAGGACCTGCACTGGTGATGCTGGCTGTTAGTCTTGACTTTGTCCCTTTGTGCTTGGTGCAAACTTGAGTATTGCCTATGAGACATCTGTATATCTGGCATTCTGTTGTCTTGTTTGCAGAGCTAGGTTTGAGGTTTTTTCCTCCTTAGTAAAATCTCATTTTTCATGGGCACTGTTGATTAGATCCCTAGAAGCAGTGAAAAAGTCATGACAACCTCCTTAGCAGATAAGGAAACAAGTGAGAAATATCCAGAGTAACTCCTCTGAGAGGTTCACAGAGTATTTTTTTTAAGACTAATATTACCTGGGGTTATGGCCTTGCCTAAGAGGGAAAGTTGTTTGGTCATGAAAGATGTTGGTCCAAGTGAGATCTGAATCCCCCAGCATGTGTGTTGGATATCATAAGACTACAAATGCCATGAAGAATTCAACAAGGGAACTGGAGGCTCTACTTTGCTTGGTGTGACTCATGACCATCTGAACTTGTATAACGTTGTAGGCAAGCATTAAGAGTAGTTATGGGTAAAGGAATCTCCTCTTTTTCCACAATGTTTAGATGCTCTTGTTAATGAACTTGTTTGTTGCTGCTGCTCATTCCATTTGGATAGTTCTCAAATCAAGACTTCATTACTGACTCTTAAGATATTAAGAGGGAGCATTGAAGTTCTCCTATGGTATTGAAATCTGGGCATATATTGGACTCTCTTCAATATTTTGAGTTGCTCTGGAATAAACCTTAGGCAGCACAGGTGAGTGTGCTGTGGTTTTTCTGACACTGAAACTATTAAATGTGCAGGTTCTTCAATCAGCAGTGTACCAAAGAAGTCCTGAGTTTATATCAGTACAATGCTATTAACAGGCTGTCTACTTCTATTTTTAATGAGTAGGTTGTCTGTCTCACGGCTGTCATGAGCAGGTCCCTTGACCTGACTGGGAGTGACTGGAAATTGAGAAAAGATGCTAAGAGAGACATATAGAAAAGCTGGGGCTGGGTGGGTCCAGCACTCCTGATGAGAGATGCTGGCGACACCTTCTACCTTCAAGAGCATTTATTTATACAGCATGTATAGGAAAGTGGAGTGAAATGCAGGTCGAATTCAAATGGGTCCAGTTGCGTAGGCGGCAGGAACAGCGCAGTTGTGGTATGTTATTTACTACAGACTATCCTGACTAGATCAGCGTGTCCTGTTTTGCAAGGCAGGTTTGCTGAACCTTGCTCACTTCCTTCATGCTGGGACCTTGCCTTCTCAGCACAAAGGACCTTTGACATGGCCTTGCTCATGTCAAAGTTTCTTCTCAGTCTATTTAGTCACTGGTCTCCCACAGTCCTGAGCACGTCTCCATCATGTCTGTCAGTGCTGGGGAATAGGAGAAGCTAGTTTGCTGCAGTATACTGTAATTTCTTCACATTTAAGTCCTGGTGGGGCCACTAGACTTAATGAATGAGACATCAATACTTGGTTGTCTTAGTTTGTCTAGTGGATTCAAAAGGACGCACTTTTTAAATTTATACTATGATCCTACATGTTAACAATATCAATTCTTGAAGTTTATTTCTGTTGTATCTCTGCATCATTTTTGTACCTTAATTTCTTGTCTTCTAAATTGTTCCTGTTGACACTGGTTACAAGGAACTTGGTCTCTTTATTGTTCCTTAGACGTCCACTTTTAAGTCCAATGTAGGCCCATATTTATTCTATGAGTATATAAGAATATTCCTGTATACTGATCAAGGAGATGCCATCTAATTCATCAAAGGGGAGAACTATACCAGACTGGGGCTGTTTGATGGAAGACCCAGACATGGTGAGAATTAAAAGCTGCACAGAAGTTTATTAGAGGCAGGTGTCTAAACATGAAGGTTTAGGGGAATGACAAGAGCCCTCCTGGGTACTAGGTCTGTGTGCTTAGTTTTGGGGAAAACAGTGTTGTAGTTAGTTCCTGGGTTAGGCTGAATTGCATCAGAAGCAAATGCCAAGACCAGAATAGAACACACAGATGGCGTCAGTGTCTGATAGAAGTCATGGGAGAACCTTCACGGGTTAAAACCAGGGGAGGAATAGGGCAGCAGATTGCAATGAAGTTAAATAAGAATTTTGTGTAGGCCAACAGTGAACCTGTGTTTGGGCTTCTGCTTTGTAAATGAACTTGTCATAGGCCCAGCTGACCTGTCCTGGCAGGAATACTGTCCATGGGTCACACTCTGCACTACAGGACAGCTGAGTGGAGATTTTGTCTTTTGGTTAGCAGAGCTTCCTAAGAAGCCTAGATTTGCTTGCAGATCTCAAGGCCCCAAAGGTGTAAAATGCCCTTAGGTCTAAGGAACAGTATGGATCCTTCTATTGCCTGTTTTGATCCCAGAGGGTGAAGGCAATCAGGTGTTCAAGTGGTTTGACATGTAAGCTGTGCTTAGCACTGGGAAATTTACTAATTACTTATATGCCTGAGTTCCATGTGTACTAGTTTAAACTGGATCTCTGTAAAGTGTATATGGCCTGATATGTCTGGGAAGCTTATAGGAAATGTAATGGAATAAGGACTATATGCCTGGATAAAGAATCTGGTAGAATCTTTTAATATAGTGGCTCCTCTAGTAGACAGTGTACTGCATGATAATAACCTTGGTAGTTATCAATTTCCTTTGTTCTCAATGGAGCTGTTCAGTCTGATTATCTCCAATGATCTGAGAAGTAATCAGAAAACAAAACGTGATTAGTGATTAGGCAACAAATACCAGTGTGTTAAATGTGAAAGTGGTAGTTTGCTGGACCTTTATCAGGTAGCTCACGTTGATGATGAGTCTGAAGGTGCAATAACTGAAGTAACTATTAGACCTGGGCTTTATAAAAGTAGAAATTCCTTAGGGAGGCAATGTATCTTGAACTTAGAAGGCCTGGTGGAGATAAACTGACTGACTCTTCCTGAAGACTCCTATCGATGCTCCTTCAACACTTATTATCACTTTGTCACCCGAAAATACCCTTGACTTATCCATTCCCCTGTCAGCCTCAGTCCTTACTGACCTACAGGTTTGGTGTGGCTTAATTTAGAATATTAATGTATCTCATTTTTGTATCCACATGTCTTACTACAGTGATTACTTCTGAGATGGCTGAATAATCTAGACAGTTTTGGCACTAAATCCCAAGGTGATACTGGGGGAAAGGAACACCCTTGTTTCCAGGATAGCTTTTAGAAGCACTACTACTTAAAAGATGATGAGGTGTAGATCCCTTGGCATCAGGAAGGGAGATCCTGGGATTCTTCCATGTGGAGAGAAGTAGAGGGGCCCATCATGGACCCTGAGAATGAATTTGATGCCACAGAAATGAGGAAATACCTGGGTCTTTGTGGAAGTGGGCCTCTTGAACTAGCCTCACTTGGAACCTCAATGCCTCTAAGTTGGTCAAAGTGTAATGCTTCCATTTTTATCTGTTGGGCTTTCTTATTCCTTTTTTCAAGTTCTACTGTCTTTTCCTTGTTGGTTCAAAGAACCAACTTTTTGTTTAACCTTGTAAGTTTCAATTTCAATAATTTCTGCTCTGCCCTTTCTGTTTTAAGTTACATGTGGTTCTTGATTTCCTGCTTTCTGGGGTTGCATCAGTAGGTTGGTCATTTGAGATCTATTAAAATTATATGTGTTTATAGCACTAACTTATTAGGACTGGTTTTCCTGTATCCTATAGATTTTGGTATGATTTTCAAATGTCATTGTCTTAAGAGTTAAAAAAAAATCCCTTACTTTCTTCCTTGACTCGTTTATTCCCGTTTTTAAAAAATTTCCATGTATATTTAGTTTTTAACATTCTTGCTAGTTTCTGGCTTTATTCAGTGATAGTCAGTAAAGGTACATGATGATTTCTATATTTACAATCTGACCTGTTTTGTGGCTTAACATATAGTCTATATTGGAGAATGGTCCAAGTGCTAATGGGAAAAATGTATATTCTATGGTTGGATGAAACAATCTGTGGATATCAATTAAGTCCACTTGATCTGTAGTGTGTTTTACTATTTGAAAAATCCAGACATTGCATCTGATGAATTAATTACTATAATGCTTGGATTATATTTGGATCTTCCAGGCTTGGATACATGATTAAAATTGTTACACCCTTTGAATTGTTTTCTTTATCATATCATTTTCTTCTTTGTTGCTTTAATTTTGACTTAATATTTAAGTATAGCTTTTTAGGCTTACTTCAGTTTCTGTTTATGTGCAATGTCTTCACTTTCATTTTTTATTTTGTTATAATGGGCTTTGAATCAAGGGCCTTGCCAGGCAGGTAGGTGCTAGTGGTAGCACTGGAGCCATGTCCCCAACCATTTTGCTGTATTTTTCAGGTAGGGTCCCATTTTTCTTGCTCGAGCAAGATTAGATCAAGGTTATTCCTTCTTTGTAGCTAGTGTGACAGTTGTGTGCCACCATGTTTTGCTTTTTATTGGTTGTGATGGTGTGTCACTATCTTCCTCTCTGGGCTATCATCAAACCATGATCCTCCAAATCTCTGCTTTCTTTGTAGCTAGGATTATAGATGTGTGCCTAGTCATTATTTTTAATTAAAATCTTTACTGGGGATTGAATGCTGGATCTGATGCATACAAGTACTTTACCATTTGAGGCACACATCCAGTCATTTTTGTTTGGCATTCATTTTTTAGACAGAGATTCACTAACTTTGGGCTGGTGTCAAACTGAAGACCCTCCTTCCTCTACCTTTGGAGTAGCTTGGTTTTACCAAGTCTAGACCCAAAAATCTGAGGGGTATGTGTATTTGTGTTTTACTCTATGAAGTTAGTCTGTTTTGTAGAGCTGAGGACTAAATCCAGGACCTTGAACATGCTAGACAAGTGCTCTATCACAAAGCTGTATCCTCAGCCCTGAATTGAATTTCTTATGGCAATTAGGTGGGTCCTTTTTTATACATTTAGCCAGTCACTATCTTTTCACTGTGAATTTAATCCACTTTACATTAGGCTTATTTTGGTAAGAACTTATTCCTGATTAACTTCCTACTTTTCTGGTTGTTTTGTATATGCTTTTCTGCCTCTTCAGTTTGGTTTCTGGTAGTGATGAGGTTTGATTATTTATTTGTATATCTG
Source organism: Castor canadensis (assembly GCF_047511655.1). Classification (NCBI taxonomy): domain Eukaryota; kingdom Metazoa; phylum Chordata; class Mammalia; order Rodentia; family Castoridae; genus Castor; species Castor canadensis. The sequence goes on from NC_133394.1 coordinate 91,330,114, forward strand.
ATCTACTGATGAGTTTTATGTTTGTGTTTTCATGAATTTACCTGTTCACTTCCAGATACACCAACTTCACAACAAATAACTACTACAAGTAATAAATTTCTTTGGTTTTTAAGTGAGTTTATTTATCCCATTGTGATGATCACCTTTGATAAATATAGTATACTTGGTTGACAGTGTGTCTTTTAGTATATGAATATGTCATCATTCTTCCTGGCCTGCAAGGTTTGTATTGGGGTTACTGATTCCAGTCAGATTTCATTACATGAATCTAGGTTTTTGGGTTTTTTTTGGCTGCTTTAAAAATTCTGGTCATTGACTTTCAAAAATTTTTTTGTCATTGGCTTTTGACAGTTGCATGATGTGCTTTCTTGAGGAGTTCTTGGCGTTGAATACATATATGGACTTCTGGATTTCTGGTATCCACTAACAGGCTAATTTCAAAGATCTGTCTTCAAGCTTAGACTCTCCTAGCTGGTATCATCTATTGATGCAGTGCGGCTCTTGGAGGCAGAATGATGTGGTCCATGAGTGAAGAGCTGCTCTTGGAACATGATGCATTTATTTTGGTCAGTTGTAGACAGAAATGACATAGTAGAATGTGAGAAGAGAATAACTCAATGTGAGATAATTTGGGTACTACAGAACTTTAGGAATGGCAGTAGGATGTGAGATAAAATTTGGAAAGGAGTTTACATGTGCCTTGCACATTGAGGTCAAGCTAATACCCAAATTGTTGAGGCTCGAGAAGCTGAGCCTCATCCCTACTCTGGACTTACAAGGATGGTCTTTATCCATCTGAATTGTGGGTTACACAGGCATAAACAAACTTATACTCATTTCTTTAATCCTAGGACTGTAGCCTTTGAGACCCCAAACTTCTAAGCATTGCATTGTGTTCTGAGCTTTACATCAGATTTGGTCAAGAATAGAGTATGTGGGTAGCTGAGGGAAATGGAATAGGCATCAGAAGGAGCCTGGGAGATGCATCAGGCTATTATGTAGGTCTGACTAACATGAAGTCAAAGTGAGGAAGTATGGGTGGGTCCCGTGGGATTTGCACACATTTTTATCTTGATCATACAATGGATCCTATAATGGGAAAGTACTCCAACTTTCTCAAGAGCAAAACCATGTTCTCCTACTATAAAGATGACTGAACTAAACAGTGGATCATTCATTTTGATGAAATATGGAACTACTATCATGAAGAGCTATCTCATTCTTATAGGAGGCTACTTGCTTCTAAATAGGTCCCACAATCAGGGACGCAGCCTATACCTTTTGTGATCTCAGTACATGGAAGACATGCTTTGTGTGAAATTTGGTGCTTGTATATGGAGCATAGCTAAAGCCCCAGAGTAGAAATGGGTGAGGCAGGAAAGACAATCCCACATATCTAAATACATAACTATGTATGTATCTACCCTATGAGCATGAACTGCTGGTATGGAAGTGATTTCTAGTGAACTTGATCTCAAGTAGCAAGTTGGTCTCCTCACTGTATAGTGCTACTATGTTGGCTGAGCTTTTGTTGAACAGGCTGTTCAGAGATAGTAGTAGCTAGGCTTTCCTTAGAAAGTAGCAGTCCATGGTATTGGGTACATCTGTGCCTTCCATATCTACACCATGGTCACTGTATTCATTTGGTGGTTGGTGATCAGAAGATTTTCTGGTGTGAAATATCAGAGCCATCTTGTCTGTCTAGTTCCATTTCTTGCTTGGTAAGTGTTCATCATTCATCCTAACATATAAGCAGAATCTACATGTTTTGTACACTTGTAAGTCCTTTCCTAGACCTCTATGGCTGATATTCTAGTCTTTTAAATCTCAGCTACTGATCAGATGGCCAGACAAATACCTATTACATAGTGGTCAGTACATATTCTCTACTTGAGCCACCTCCTCAGACACTGTCTGTTTTTTTTGGTGAAATATTGAATATGTCCATCAATTACTGTCCCAAACATAGAGGGCCTAAGTACCCTATTTTTATTGCTGCCACAATATAGACACGATGCTTTGAAGTTGTAGTGTTTGCATTGTGCATTTGGGAAATTTCTTTCCTAATCTAATGATGTACCTGCTTTGGTTTCTGGGCCCTTCTGAGAAACTGGGAGATCTTTTATTTAACAATGAAGATATTTTGAAGTAAAATTGCAAATATTCAGAGGTAAAGCTGATAGAAAGCAAGATGGCTCTTGGATAGTATAGGTTGTTGTCAGTAATGTCTGGTTGTCAGTTGTCAGGTGTAGGGGCACAGCCTCAACATGGATTAGTGTTGAGAAAGAATTATAGAGAATAGTTGGCAAATGTGCACACAACCTCTACAGTTTTTGGTGGTACTGGGCCTTGCTAGGCAAGAGTTCTACCACTTGAGCCATGCCACCAACCCACTACTACTTTTAAATCTGCTACGTGCATATAATTGATATTGAATCCCTCATGGTTTCATGCTTTGGGCTTTATCTTAAACAAAGAGTTCTTTAAAGTTCTTGGTGGGGTGTTATTTGCTCTCTAAGGCCGAATGGAGACTTTTTGGAAGATAGTGATGTGGCAATTTCTAGAGCTGAAGAAGAATCAACATGAGCCTGTGTTTTGTTTTCCTTTCAATTTTTATAACTCCTCATCAGTACTTGCAATCTTAAGCTGTCTGGTATATTTGTGCAAGGGTCCAGTGCAATTTTGCTATTAGAATTTTAAGCTCCCAGTCATGAATTCATTATTTTAGGAGGTCAGTGAATCCTTTGTAGGAATGGAATGAATGGCTCTGGAGACTTTCCCACTTCAGTGCTACTGGATACTTCTGTGTGGGGCCTCAGCTTAACTCTATAATAGCAGGATAGACCAGTGTATTTCATTAAAGAATAGTTGAGTCATGTGTGTATGTCGATGTCATAGGATAGATTGCTGGTTGGCCAGCAAGCATATTCTCTGAAGGCAATAGTGAGGAATTGATCAGGGAGACGCCACAAGTGTGAAAGGAAAGACAGAAGATGAACTGGGCAGAGGAAGATGCTGATCTGCAATGTAGTCCTCTCAGAATCTTCAACCAGGCCCACGGGAATTCTGAAGCTGAGATGACCTTTTGAGTTTCCAGAATGGATGAGAGGTTTGGGATTTTGTTCTCTGGTGGTGGCGCAGTCATTGAATGGCAGCCATCCAGGAAGGATGTGACCTTGGGTCAGGGATTCTCTTCAGCTGAGTTAAGCCCCTGAGCTGCTAATTGCCTGATTCTACTAAGGGCATTCACAGTACCTGGGAGTTAAATCCTTTCATTCCTGAAATTGGAAATGGGTACTGCATCTGGCATAAAGCACATCAATAAAAAAGTTAAGGCACAAAAAAGAAACCTAAAATGAGTAGCAACAGGTAGCACAGAAAAACCTCACAGGCTGTTATTAGCAGGCTTATCTCTGCCTTCACAGGTCAGTAGGAAGTTTCAGAGCAGACTCAAACTCGGTTAAGCTTGGTGCTTTGCACATGAAGATGTAGTGAGCCCTTCTTAGAATTCATGTATGTCCTCATGCAAGAGATTTAGAGTTTAGGCCAGACAGCAGGATGAGAATAGGGCAGGGGAAGTCCCATACTGTCATGAGAGCAGTGAGCTTCAAGGTAGGATCCCACTTTGTACTTCATTTTCTGTGACCTCTGCCCATGGGCGAGAAGGTTTGTGTAAGTGGGTCCAAGTCATGAAGGATCCGAATCCCCTGTGTTCTCTTTTGGATATGAAAAGACTGAGAATGCCACGATGAATTCAATGCTGGGACATCAGCAGCTCCAGGTTGCTCAGAAGCAGAAGGCTTGTGTGACTCATGGTCATGGTCATCTGAACTTGTAGGACTTGTTGGACAAGCATTTGCAGAAGTAATAGGTATGGGCAACTCCTTACTGCAGTGGGCTGTTGGGATGCTCTTTGTAATGAACTTGTCTGTGTTGGTGCTGCTGCTTCCATTGGACTTCATGCTTCTTAAACCATGGCTTAAGTGACTCATTAAGGTGTGATGGAGAGCATCAGAGACAATTCTTGCATGCCCTTCCAATTTGGGCACATGTTAAGAACAATTCTCAGTGTTGTGAGTTCTGGACTATACTTAGGTAGCACAGGCAAGGTGCTGTGGCTTTTCTGACATGGATGCCCTTTGATGTGTAAGTTATTCAATCGACTATGTGCTCTGGAGCCCCTGAGTTGATGTCAGGGCATTGCTATTAATAGACCCTCTACATTATGCCTTATCAGACTTTGGCATTCCTGAGCATGTCCCCCTCCTTGACTGTGTGTGTGTGTGTGTTTGTGTCGGATTGGACAAGCCTGAAATTGAAGTCCTGCAGCAGATATGCTGGGACTGAGTTCAGTGTTTTGGACAGTAAAGGACAGCACTTAGTTGTACTGCAGAAATCTACATTCCTTGAGAACTTGGTCACTTGGAACCTCAGATGTCCAGCTTCTGAGAGAAGTGTTAGGAATTCAGTGAAGGAACAGATGCTAAACGGTTTGCACTGAGCAAAGGGTCAGAGAGAAATAAAGGTCACTTCTTAGGTCAGTACCATCCATGTTGGTGAGTAGATACAGTACAGTCAGATGTCATATGTTCCAAAGTATCTCTGCAGAATGTAAACCATGCTCACATTCCCCCCTCCCCCACTTACACATACAAAAAATGCCTCAGAAGATTCAAGGGTAAGGCCAGTGTGTTTTCTGTACCTTGGCCAGCAGTATGCTTGATTGCATACATTTGGCCCCTCAAACAGGATCCTTTTGGCCTTAGGCTCATCTTTTTCCCTATTGTGAAGACAAAAAGTAAAGAAAACTGAACAATGTGAGCCTGAGTTGTATGCCTACTTTGAAGGGAATATAGGCAAAGGCAACTCATCAAAACTATGACCCACAGTGTCATCTAATTTCCAACTGGTCTAGTATTGTGGGTATAAAAATGTGGTCACTTGTATAAAACATGAATATGGTCATGTCAGATAGCTAAGGTTATTACAAGTGAAGTTAGTGGTTATGACAAACATGGGAGACAAGAATAAGGAGAGCACCAAGGACTATTGGAAGTTTCCCAAATACATGGAGAGGGAAAGAGAAGCTGTCCATCTGTTTCTTTCAAACTAAAATCAAGAAACAGATCCATTAAACATGCAATAACCTTGATTGTTATGAATTTTAAGTGAGACATAATGAAGTTTAAGCTCCAAGGTAGACCATGTGTACTCAAGGGGAATACTGAAAGAAGCTACTTAGAAAACATTGAAGTGGGAAGGGAAGATGGAGACTGAAAGGAAGTTAAGAAAATGTGTGATGTTGGGAAAAATCCAGTGTGCTGCAGGCTCCTTGGATTCACACAGGAGCACTACACTTATATATCGGTTGTGAGTAGCACTGTGATTCTTAGCTCACTGGCAGAGCATCTACCCAACATGATCAAATTGCTGAGCAGGGATGAGATAGGGGAGGATGGAAAAAGCACTGGGAATCAGGGAGGTTTTTCCAGGATAAGATAAACCCGTTTCTATATGTGTGGAATAGCTCTTCCTGCAGCTGGCACTCTGTGCTCTTCCCTTCTTAGATTTTTAGATTTTGGTGGGTGGTCTGAATGTTACTTTTGGATGGCAGAGCCCAGGATGCAGAAGCAGACAAGTTGGTCCACAGATAAACTCAACTTCTTGGCTCTGGGAGACACAGGGAGGACTCTGAAATGGCAGCATTTTTGTGGTTCTGGGGTGTCTGTATCCTCCATATGGTCCTCTCAGCAACAGCAGGTTTTAAGGCAATTGATGCTTTGAAAGAACTACCTGGGCCTCAGGTGCTTCCCTGTGAAGACACCTGAAATAATAACTGAGGAGATACAGGGAAATGGTTAGAAGCTATTGGCTTCTTGGATGACCTTAATATGGCTCATCAGCAATTTTGTGGCTAGAGTAATGAAAGGATGAAGAATAGGTGGAAGGTTGGGTTCTCCTAATGTCCATTCTAGTGCTATCTTTGCTATGTAATTATCCTTGCAATGGCGCATATCATGGTTTGCAGACTACCATTTGTGATTTATTCTAACAAAGCTACTTTCAAAGTAGCCACCTAGCATTGCCTGCTCATGTTTCTCCAGGTACAATAGGGGTCTAGAGTTTGTGAGGAGAGCATTTGTGGGTTTAAGAATAATTTCCAGAAAGATACTGATTGAGCTGAATCAAGAGGCAATACTCCTCAGGCTGAGAACATGTAGTCTTCGCTATCTTAGCCACTTGTGCAGGGGAACTGTGCCTTTTTCACAGCTTTATTTTTAAGCCCCTGGTAAGATGTACATGAACTGTTGTGGGAGGAGCAGTTAATGAGTTCTTCCCTCTAGAAACAGATTTTATATTGGAGATGCGATTCTTCTGTAGGGTTTTGTGCTTTTATGCTTCACCCTGGAAGCATGTGAATCTGACTGTCCATTCCTTGCACTGTGCTGTCATGTAAGTGGACAGGATCACTGGACAGGGACCCTTCTATTTGTGCTGGAGTTTGTCATCTGGGGTTTCTTCTTCCAGGACTTGATCAACACCTGTTCTCCTCTGAGTTCTCACACTCTTATTGTGGCTGGAAGAACCTTACTTCCCAACTCCAAGATTATTTGCTGAAATATCCATAGATCTTTTATACATACTAAGGGACTGTCAGTCTCAGGATCCATCACCAGGTCACTGGAATGGAATGGCCTCTCAGAGCATTTCAAAGAGACTCATGGATCTGTGGTATTCTAACTCTCAGACAACAGGTAGAAGCTGAGTCCCATTTTCCAGAAGTCTCTTGGCAAAGCTTGGTCCAGGTCCATTTGTTTCATCCTTTCCACCTTACCAGAGGACTGGAGTCTGCAAGCTGAATGTAACTGATCTAATTTCCAAGGCCTAAGTGGCCCCCTGGGTGATCTGTGAAACAAAAGCTGGCCCATTATTGCTCTGGAGGGTCTTGGGTAAGTCACATCCAGAGATAATCGTTTAGAAGGCCTTTGTCATCTTGGAGGCTTTATATGTCTGGTTGGGGAAAGCATCAGTTCATCCTATAAAAGTGTCTTATTCAGCAGAACCTGGCCATTCCCCAAAATGAACAGAGTTGGTGCTGAGACAATGGGACTCCTAGGCTACAGGTCAGCTTCTCAGGATTGCCACATCTCTTACCTGAGGAAGTCTTGTGGGATATTAGAAAGGAATCCCAATCATGGGGACCATAACTTTGGCCTGCCTCTCTTTACTCTGTCCCTTCCTTTCCTCTTTCAAGTCAGGATTGGTATAGACAAGGAAAGCATCACCCAACAGCTGAGACAGGTGTCACTTCCTGTAGCAGGGAAACATCAAGGACATCCACATCGTCACCATTTGGTTTCCCCACTTGGGGCCTATGGGGTCCCCCTACAAAGGGAAGAGTTTTGATATAAGGCCATGAAGTCTTGGACATTCAGTACCTTGGACCATTTTCATTGATTCTTACAAAACAAATCTAACTGTAGGATGGTATTATAATTTAAGCTCCCATTCTTGGGCCACTTTTCTTGAATGCCCCCCCAAAAGTTGATACTGGGGCCAGGCTACATTACTGAGACTTGTTCAGGTTGGCAGGGTGAAAGCTTTCCCAGTGTTTAAAGCAACAGTTGAGCAGAGAATCTGTTGGGACGGAGGTGGTTCCCCATGTTTTTGCCTGAGAAATGAAAAGTTACCAGGGAAGATAGGATCTGTGGAGGTAGTAGGAATTCCAAGAATACTCAGGGCATTCCCTAGAGGTTGAAGGAATCCTTGAGGAATGGAAGACTTCCTCCAATTTACCCTGTGGGCTATATGTCTCTGGCTCTGGATAGGCACTGGTGCTGCTTGTCTTTGTCTTTTCCCAAGGGCTTTGTCTAACCCCCTATTCAAGGATTCCAGGGTGTGAAGACCTTGACTCTCTGTATCTTTCCAATTTATTTTTTATCTGTGATCCAAGATGCCTGGTGAAAGAAGGTCAGAAATGTGCCAAATGACCAAGGCAAAGAAATGGGGAATTAAATTCTGATTGACTTCTTCCAATCTAGACAGAGACCTTAAAGAACTTCCCCAAAACCTGAGAGACAAGGAATAATGAGTCTGAGTCAACTTGCAGGTATGATCATGGATTCATGGATGGTGGCAATCAAAACTGTGATAGGACAGAAAGGACAGATTCAACAGATGGGATGTGTTGTCCCATAGTCAGATGAAAATCAGGCAAAAGGGGATCCCAAAAGTTAGACAACCTCTTCATCTGTGAAAGCAGGTAGTGGAGCTAATATTTTGAGTAGGGGTTTACCTCTTGGCTGGATCACTAATATGTTACGGGTAGATGATCTCAAAGATCTCAGGTCCTTGGTATCCTAGGTAAGAGTTTTTCCCCTTTGCGCACATGCCCCAGTTGGGTTAGGTCTCTTGTTGTCAATCACCCTGCTTACTCAGGATGATGTGGTTTGTTGTTACTGTAGCTTTTAAACTCAAGTTTTTGGGGGTGGTTCTAGGTGGGATAGACCACCTATTTCCCATGAGACGATCTGTGGTTACAACTATACCTAATGACCTGCTTCGGTTACTTTCTCTAATTTCCAGCATTAGTGAGGCCACTATTCTTAATGACTGAGACATCAATGTTTGGTCATATTAAAGGTTATCAAGTGGATTCAATAGGATGCACTCAATGAAGTAGTAATCTGATCTACATGTTAACATCTTAAAATCTAATTCTTGAGATCATTTCAGTTGGATCTGTTATATTTATCTTTTTCACCTTGATCTGTTTGTCTTCCAAATTTGTGTTGCTATTGACATTAGTTATAAGTGATTTGGTCTCTGCAACCATACCAGGCAGGAAATTGGTTGGAGAAATAACTTGAATGTAAAGGGAGATGGCAAAAACTGTTTTCCTTCTCCTTACATATTAATATGAGAATCAGAGGTTTATGTGGTTGCCCTGTCCAACCACATCAGTCTCAGCTCAGGTGCCTCAGAAAACAAAACTTCCTTTTGGGAAAAATGAAGGATTAATTGTGATATTTTGATATGTAAAATAGTATTTAAAATATGAAAAGATTTGGGGAGTGCATCATATCTTAAGAGGTGATAGAACTCAACATTTTGGTGCTGTATGCTAGGAATGTGTCTAAGAGGAAGGAGGACTGCTGAAGGAAAAGTCGAGAGGGCTTTCTGGAAGCATGCATTGTTGTTCAATTTGTGACACTACAAGTCGGATGAGCTGCCTCATTGGAGGCAGGTGAGAGCATCTCAGATATCACTACCATGAGTGGGGCAGGGCTTGCCTCTACTTGGTCAGGAAAAAGATTTATTTTTTTCTCAGATGGACAAGTATAATAACTCAGTTCAACTGTATATTCTGCCTCAATGGTACAAGAGACAGGAGGAGGAAAAGTCCTCGACTATCAGCTATTTGTCTTGCAATTTCATTTATTTCTGCCTTAGTTGCTGCTATCCAGGTGTGTGTGTAGTCCAATCCCTGAATTTACCTACCCAGGACCTTTGTTGTGGACCTGGACCTGTAGTGGGGCAGGACATGAAATGCAGTTATTGGCATCTTTGGCACTTTGATCCCATGCCTCCTCAAGCTGTTCTTAGACTCACTCCCATAATCTGGTTCTTTGTGCCGCGATGGGTGCCTGGGTTAAGGCTACTTGGATTGTGTTTAGTCAAAGCCGGAGAGAGATTTAGTGAGAATTAAAAAGTGTACAGAGCTCTATCAGAGGCAGGTGTCTATAAATGGAAGGTTAGAGGAATGACAAAAGCCTTCCTTTGGCTGCTAGGGCTTGTGCTTAGTTTGGGAGAAACTAGTGTTCTGGTTCCTGTGTTAGTCTGGGTTCTATCAAAAGCAAAAGCCAAGACAGAATTGATGATGTTGGTACTTGGCACACAAGTAGTTAATGTAGTAGAGCATGTAGGTAAATGTCCCACGAATCATGGAAAAACCTTTATGTGCCCCAATAAAGCCTCAGACTGCAGGACAATTACCTATGAATTTGGTGTAGGCCAACAGTGCTTGGGCTCTGTTTTGTAGAGGAACTTGTATGAGGCCTAGCTGTCTTGCCCTGTGGGCCACTGTCTGTGCCCTCTGCACTGCAGGATATCTGAGTAGAGCTTCTGTGGTCTGCAGAACTATACTGAGAAGCCTAGAATTGTTTGATAGATCTCATGAGCCCCAAAGAAGGTTTAAAATGCCCTTAGTTCTGAGACAGGGTAAGGATCATTGTATTGCCTGTCCTGATCCCAGAATGTGAAGGCAATTGGTTGGTTGAATGGTTTACAATGTCAGATGTGCTGAGTACTGGGGAAACTTAAGTACCATATGTCTCAGTTCCATGTATTAAAAGTGGCCTGATGTTTAGTTATAAAACCTACTGGAAATGCAATAGAATTAGGACTTTCACCTGAATATATTGGAACTATTAATATGATAGCTCTTTCGTAGGGACAGTGTGCTGGATGATAATCATGTTAGTAATTATCAGAGTGCATCCACAGTTGCTCTTACTGCCATTGGTGCTGTTGCTTAAATATCTGACCATTACCAGCAATTCCATCAGGAAATCAGAGCTGAACTGACTAGTAAGTTGGCCTTTGATCAGGTAGGCCAAGTTGGCAGGTTTTAAGGCACAATAACTGAAGTAAATAATAGCTCTAGGGAGTTTTGAATGGAAATTCCTCATGGGGCAGTGTTTCTTAAACTCAGAAGGTCTAGTAATCCTAAATTGGTCTTAAGTATTATTGAAGACACTTGTAGAAGCTCCTTCAACACCTATTTCCCCTTTGTCTCCTAAAAGTACCCTGAATTGCTTTGGGGGCATTGTGTTCTATTCCCCAGTCTGCCTCAATCCTTGCTAATTACCATCTTTGGTCTAACTTCAGCGTGATAAGGCATCTCATTTCTCTACTCATATATCCGTGACTTCTGTGACTATTTCAGCAATGGGCACGTTACCTATCTAGAATGTTAAATCTCAAGGTGGTATGGTCGTGAGGAACAAAATTGTTTCCAGGAGAGATTTTGGAAGAAACTGTCTGAAAGATAATAGGGTTATAGATACCTTGGCATCATGAAGGGAGAGTCTAGAATTTCCCATCCTTAGTTTTTCCCATCGTTGTGGACCCTGAGAATGAATCTGATGCCATGGAGGGTGGGTAAAAGCAAAGGAAAATCTGGATTTTGGTGGAAGTTTGAACTGGCCTGGCCTTACTGCCTTTAACCCTGTGAATTTGCAATTTCTACAATTTCATTTCTGTTGAGGCTTTTCTCATTCATTGTTTAATCTTGATGTTTTACTGATTTTTCTGCATCCATTCAAAACAACTTTTTGTTCAATTGGTTTTTTTTTTGTTTTGAGATTTCCATTTCCTTTCTGCTCTGACCTTTCCTTTCACTAACATTACATCTTTTTCTTATCTTGAGTTTCTAGTTTGAGTTGCATCATTAGATTGGTCATTTCAAATCTTTCTAAAAATGTAAGTGTTTGATGCTATAAACCTCTTTTAGAACTGTTTTTGCTATATCCCTTTGGGTTTAGTATGCTTTTCAATTGGCAAGGTTTTAAGAATTTACAAATTTTCCCTCTTTGACCTATTTGTTCAGGAGCATGTTTTAAATCTCCATGGATGATTACTGTTTTCAAAATTGCTCTTGATTTCTAGATTTATTCCTTCATTGTCAGCAAAGATACACAAGTTTGATTTTAAATGTTAATTTTTTTGTGGCTTAACATAGCCTATGTTGGATGATAATCCAAATATTAAAGAGGAACATGTATTTTCTATAGTTGGGTGAAATGTTCTTCAGACATCTGTTAGGTCCACTTGATCTGTAGTATAGTTTAAATCCTCTTTTTTTTGGGGAGGTAAAATTCAAATTCTGTTCATTGTTAAATGTCTCAGGCACAATATTTTCTTTATATATTTGTAACCAGTCTGAGTTTTACTATGAAGTGAGTATTTGCAATACTAGTCATCAGACCAAGGGTGTTACATGGGCTCCCAAGTGCTCTACTACTGAGCTACAATCCCAACACTGGAATTTCTTGTAGATAGCACCTAATTGTGTCTTTTTTCTCCATTCAGCTATACTACCTCTTCATTGAGGAATTCAATCCATTTACATTGAAGTTTATTTTGGTAAGAACATATTTCTAAGAATTCCAAGATGGCGGCTAGAGGTAGGAAGCAGAAAGCGAGCCTCCTATAGTGAAATCTTGGAGAGACGCTGGAGACACACTTTGCAGGCATAATCACCGAGAAAAGGCATAACTTTGACCCCTCCACATCTCCAGCCAGCGCAGAGAATCTCCACTTCACGTTAAACGGAGAACCGAGGAGGCCCCCGGGGCCGCCAGTGGCCGGCGCCCATACGGCTTGGGAAGATGCGGACCAGGTGAGCTTTGCGGTACCGCGGTAGCCCCACAGACAAGCCTGGGCCAGAGCAGCATAGCCCCCTGGACAGACTGACCTCCACCCCGGAAAAAAAGAGAAACTGAGTACTAAGCAATAAGAACAGTTAAGACACGCTGGAAAGAGGGTGGGGCGCCCTGAGCGCTGAAGATTGGGGGAAGGGAATCCTTCCCGGGACTGTAAATAAACAAGCCAGGCGGGCCGGAGAGGCTCTGGCGGGAGCGGGGCGCGCCCAGCAACCAGGAGCGGGGACGCTTGTGAGAGGAGGGAAGACCCACTTCCCACGTGAACTGTAAATAAACACTCAGGCCTGACAACGCAGGGCAGTGTCACCTTTCCCAGTGCTTGGAAAGGGGAAAGCCTGTAGCTTTGCACAGGAGAACTCTGAGCAAACAAAGCCTGTGGGACCAGGTGAGTGCTAGCTCACCCCAGAGATCTGCATAAATAACACCTCCAGCTACAGGCTGAGAGCAGCAGGCAGGCAAGCCACAGTTGCAGATACCACGCTCAGAACTGTCTCCAGACGCTTTTTTTTCTTTTTCTCCCTACCTTTGATGAGAGAACAACCGAATTACACCTGCAAGCCGAAAAACTTACTGAAACTGTATTGCATTTGAACTGGGGACACTTGGTGGGGCTTTTTTTTTTCTTCTGTGTGTGTGTGAGTGTAGTTTTGTTCTACTTTATGCATCCCCTTTGATGAGACAACTACAGAACAACATCTGAGGCACCAACTCCAGGACTGGAGATTAAGACGGACATCCAAATTATTAAGACTGAAATTGCATTGCATATAAACTTGGAAGTTTTTTTTTTTTTTTTAATTTCCTATTTTCCATTTTATTTTAATTCATTTTTATAAATAGATATTACTTTCATATACTTATGTTTTATTTTTTTTATCTTTGATTTTCAATCCTCTCTCTGTCTCTCTATTGTCTGTTCAGCTTACTGTCGATTAGTACACTAACACTCCCTGTTTATACCTTTGAAACTCTCTTGTCTGATACCTTGTTCTGCTTTCTCCCTCTTGTCTGTATATTTGTTTTCCCCTTTTCTTTAACTTCTTGCTTTCCATCCCAGCTCACTCTTCCATTCTCAATATTACCATTGTTATTATTACAAGCTAGAAAATACTTAATTACACACAGTACAGGGACAGTAACAACACCAAGGACAATGACAGGAAGACAGAAAAAACAAGGAAACCAGTTTCCCCACAGCAAAAAATTAGTACAGGAACCAGAGGGGAATGAAGAGAACAGAAACTCAGAGCCAGACTCCAACAAAATGAAGATAAACTATGCCAAAGGACCCAATGAAGCCTACAAGAATAATTTAAAAGAAGACATACTACAAGTACTCAATGAGAATTTTATAGAGATGATACTGGATAGGGTCAACCAAAATGTACAGGAGACACTCAAGAAATTCCAAGACAATAAAAATAGAGAATTTGAAAAAGCAAAAGAAGAAATAAAGGAAACCATAGAAGCACTGTATAAACACCAAAGTGAAAGAGAGAACACAATGAATAAATGGATAAATGAACTCAGGACAAAAATAGACAACAATAAAGAAGAAAACAGCCAGGATATGGAAAACCTCAGAAAAAAGAACGAAACAGAACTGCAAAACAAAACGGAAGGCCAATCCAGCAGAATAGAACAAACAGAAGACAGAATCTCAGAACTTGAAGATGAAATGGTAATTAAAGGAAAAACTGAAGAACTATTAATTAAACAACTCAAGACCTGTGAAAAGAAAATGCAAGAACTCACCGACTCCATCAAAAGACCAAACTTGAAAATCATGGGCATCGAAGAAGGAGAAGAGGTGCAAGCGAAGGGAATGCGTAATATATTCAACAAAATAATAACGGAAAATTTCCCAAATCTAGAGAAAGATATTCCCATACAAATGCAAGAGGCCTCCAGGACACCAAACAGACCAGATCAAAATAGAACTACTCCACGACATATCATCATTAAAACAACAAGTTCAGAAACTAAGGAAAGAATATTGAAGGCTGCAAGAGAGAAAAAACAAGTAACATACAAAGGTAAACCCATCAAAATCACAGCAGACTTCTCAACAGAAACATTAAAAGCAAGAAGAGCGTGGGGTGAGATCTTCCGGGCACTGAATGAAAATAACTTCAACCCCAGGATACTCTACCCAGCAAAGCTATCATTCAAAATAGATGGAGCAATAAAAGTCTTCCATGATAAGCAGAAACTAAAACAATATGTGACCACAAAGCCACCATTACAAAAGATTCTGCAAGGGATCCTGCACACAGAAAGTGACACCCAACTTAACCATGAAAAGGCAGGCAGCACCAAACCACAGGATAAGAAAAAGCAAGACAGTAGAGAGTAACATCAAGTTAGGTACACACAATCAAACCTTCAAACAACTAAGATAACTAAATGGCAGGAATCACCACATACCTATCAGTACTAACACTTAATGTTAATGGACTTAATTCACCCATCAAAAGACACCGTTTGACAAAATGGATTAAAAAAGAAGATCCAACAATTTGTTGCTTACAGGAGACTCATCTCACCGACAGAAATAAGCATATGCTTAGGATGAAAGGCTGGAAGAAGATTTACCAAGCCAATGGCCCCCGAAAACAAGCAGGAGTAGCAATACTTATCTCTGACAAAGTAGACTTCAAACCTACATTGATCAAACGAGACAAAGAAGGACATTCCATACTAATAAAAGGGGAAATAGACCAAAAGGAAATAATAATCATCAATCGGTACGCACCCAACGTCAACGCACCCAATTTCATCAAACATACCCTAAAAGACCTAAAAGCATATATAAACGCCAACACAGTAGTTGTGGGAGACTTTAACACTCCATTATCATCAATAGATAGGTCATCCAAACAAAAACTCAATAAAGAAATCCAAGATCTAAAATATGCAATAGATCAAGTGGACCTAGTAGATGTCTACAGAACATTTCATCCAACCTCTACACAATATACATTCTTCTCAGCAGCCCATGGAACCTTCTCCAAAATAGATCATATCCTAGGGCACAAAGCAAGCCTCAGCAAATATAAGAAAATAGAAATAATACCATGCATACTATCTGACCACAATGCAGTAAAAGTAGAACTCAACAACAAAAGTAAAGACAAAAAACATGCAAACAGCTGGAAACTAAATAACTCATTACTTAATGAAGAATGGATCATCGATGCAATAAAAGAGGAAATTAAAAAGTTCCTAGAAGTCAATGAAAATGAAAACACAACCTACCGGAACCTATGGGACACAGCTAAGGCAGTCTTGAGAGGAAAGTTTATAGCCATGAGTGCATATATTAAAAAGATTGAAAGATCCCAAATCAATGACCTAATGATACATCTCAAACTCCTAGAAAAACAAGAACAAGCAAATCCCAAAACAAATAGAAGGAGAGAAATAATAAAAATAAGAGCTGAAATCAATGAAATAGAAACCAAAAAAAACCATACAAAGAATTAATGAAACAAAAAGTTGGTTCTTTGAAAAAATAAACAAGATCGATAGACCCCTGGCAAACCTGACTAAAATGAGGAGAGAAAAAACCCAAATTAGTAGAATCAGGAATGCAAAAGGGGAGATAACAACAAACACCATGGAAGTCCAGGAAATCATCAGAGACTACTTTGAGAACCTATATTCAAATAAATTTGAAAATCTAAAAGAAATGGACAGATTTCTAGATACATATGATCATCCAACACTGAACCAAGAGGAAATTAATCACCTGAATAGACCTATAACACAAAATGAAATTGAAGCAGCAATCAAGAGTCTCCCCAAAAAGAAAAGTCCAGGACCTGATGGATTCTCTGCTGAATTCTATCAGACCTTTAAAGAAGAACTGATACCAACCCTCCTTAAACTGTTCCATGAAATAGAAAGGGAAGGAAAACTGCCAAACACATTTTATGAAGCCAGTATTACACTTATCCCAAAACCAGGCAAAGACACCTCCAAAAAGGAGAACTATAGGCCAATCTCCTTAATGAACATTGATGCAAAAATCCTCAACAAAATAATGGCAAATCGAATTCAGCAACACATCAAAAAGATTATCCACCACGACCAGGTAGGCTTCATCCCAGGGATGCAGGGGTGGTTCAACATACGAAAATCAATAAACGTAATAAACCACATTAACAGAAGCAAAGACAAAAACCACTTGATCATCTCAATAGATGCAGAAAAAGCCTTTGATAAGATCCAACATCATTTCATGATAAAAGCTCTAAGAAAACTAGGAATAGAAGGAAAGTTCCTCAACATTATAAAAGCTATATATGACAAACCTACAGCCAGCATTATACTTAACGGAGAAAAATTAAAACCGTTCCCTCTAAAATCAGGAACCAGACAAGGATGCCCACTATCTCCACTCCTATTCAACATAGTACTGGAATTCCTAGCCAGAGCAATTAGGCAAGAAGAAGGAATAAAAGGAATACAAATAGGTAAAGAAACTGTCAAAATATCCCTATTTGCAGACGACATGATCCTATACCTTAAAGACCCAAAAAACTCTACTCAGAAGCTTCTAGACATCATCAATAGCTATAGCAAAGTAGCAGGATATAAAATCAACATAGAAAAATTATTAGCATTTCTATACACTAACAATGAGCAAACGGAAAAAGAATGTATGAAAATAATTCCATTTACAATAGCCTCAAAAAAAATCAAATACCTAGGTGTAAACCTAACAAAAGATGTGAAAGACCTCTACAAGGAAAACTATACACTTCTGAAGAAAGAGATTGAGGAAGACTATAGAAAGTGGAGAGATCTCCCATGCTCATGGATTGGTAGAATCAACATAGTAAAAATGTCTATACTCCCCAAAGTAATCTACATGTTTAATGCAATTCCCATCAAAATTCCAATGACATTCATTAAAGAGATTGAAAAATCTACTGTTAAATTTATATGGAAAAACAAGAGGCCACGAATAGCCAAGGCAATACTCAGTCAAAAGAACAATGCAGGAGGTATCACAATACCTGACTTCAAACTATATTACAAAGCAATAACAATAAAAACAGCATGGTACTGGCACAAAAACAGACATGAAGACCAGTGGAACAGAATAGAGGATCCAGATATGAAGCCACACAACTATGAGCAACTTATCTTTGACAAAGGAGCTAAAAATATACGATGGAGAAATAGCAGCCTCTTCAAGAAAAACTGCTGGGAAAACTGGTTAGCAGTCTGCAAAAAACTGAAACTAGATCCATGTATATCACCCTATACCAAGATTAACTCAAAATGGATCAAGGATCTTAATATCAGACCCCAAACTCTTAAGTTGATACAAGAAAGAGTAGGAAATACTCTGGAGTTAGTAGGTATAGGTAAGAACTTTCTCAATGAAACCCCAGCAGCACAGCAACTAAGAGATAGCATAGATAAATGGGACCTCATAAAACTAAAAAGCTTCTGTTCATCAAAAGAAATGGTCTCTAAACTGAAGAGAACACCCACAGCGTGGGAGAAAATATTTGCCAACTATACATCAGACAAAGGACTGATAACCAGAATATACAGGGAACTTAAAAAACTAAATTCTCCCTAACTAATGAACCAATAAAGAAATGGGCATGTGAACTAAACAGAACTTTCTCAAAAGAAGAAATTCAAATGGCCAGAAAACACATGAAAAAATGCTCACCATCTCTAGCAATAAAGGAAATGCAAATTAAAACCACACTAAGATTCCACCTCACCCCTGTTAGAATAGCCATCATCAGCAACACCACCAACAACAGGTGTTGGCGAGGATGCGGGGAAAAAGGAACCCTTTTACACTGTTGGTGGGAATGTAGACTAGTACAACCACTCTGGAAAAAAATTTGGAGGCTACTTAAAAAGATGGACATCGATCTACCATTTGATCCAGCAATACCACTCTTGGGGATATACCCAAAAGACTGTTACTCCAGAGGCACCTGCACATCCATGTTTATTGCGGCACTATTCACAATAGCCAAGTTATGGAAACAGCCAAGATGTCCCAGCACTGACGAATGGATTAAGAAAATGTGGTATCTATACACAATGGAATTTTATGCAGCCATGAAGAAGAACGAAATGTTATCATTCGCTGGTAAATGGATGGAATTGGAGAACATCATTCTGAGTGAGGTTAGCCTGGCTCAAAAGACCAAAAATCGTATGTTCTCCCTCATATGTGGACATTAGATCAAGGGCAAACACAACAAGGGGATTGGGCTATGAGCACATGATAAAAGCGAGAGCACACAAGGGAGGGGTGAGGATAGGTAAGACACCTAAAAAACTAGCTAGCATTTGTTGCCCTTAATGCAGAGAAACTAAAGCAGATACCTTAAAGCAACTGAGGCCAATAGGAAAAGGGGACCAGGAACTAGAGAAAAGGTTAGATCAAAAAGAATTAACCTAGAAGGTAACACCCACGCACAGGAAATCAATGTGAGTCAATGCCCTGTATAGCTATCCTTATCTCAACCAGCAAAACCCCTTGTTCCTTCCTATTATTGCTTATACTCTCTCTACAACAAAATTAGAGATAAGGGCAAAATAGTTTCTGCTGGGTATTGAGGGGGGGAGCGGGAGGGGGTGGAGTGGGTGGTAAGGGAGGAGGTGGGGGCAGGGGGGAGAAATGAACCAAGCCTTGTATGTACATATGAATAATAAAAGAAAAATGAAAAAAAAAAAAAAGAACATATTTCTATCACTTTATATCTTTCTATTTTTGTAGATAGCTTTCTCCTTCCTAGTTTTAGTTTGATGGCTTCTGGTAGTTGTAGTTTCCTCTACTTGTGTATATCTGTTCTGTCAGTGAGTTTGTTGTATTTGTTTTCATGGAATTACCTATTCACTTCCAGGTTGATTTCCTTTGTTGTAAGGTTGAATTTCTTTCAGTTTTTACTATGCTTGGCAATGGTGACCTTCACAACTGGAGATAGAAAGTCTCTAAAATGGAAACATTCTTGGTATGCAGTACATGTTTTAGTACTTTGACATCTTATTCTCTCTTGGTCTACAGAGGTTGTGCTGAATTTACTGATGCTCTAAGAAGGAATTCCTTATGAGACTCAATGCTTTCCTCAGTGCTTCAAAATTCTTTTGTTTTTGACTTCAGAGTCTGGTTATGTGCCTTGCTGAGGAGCACTTGGGGTTGAAAGGATTTTCCTTTATCCTCTGGGTAATTTCAAAGATCTGTTTTCAGGTTTTCTTTATCCTCTGGGTAATTTCAAAGATCTGTTTTCAGGTTTTCTTTATCCTCTGGGTAATTTCAAAGATCTGTTTTCAAGTTCAGAGACTATTAGATCCCATCTGTTGATGTAATGAGCATATAGAAGGCAGGATGATGCTGGAATTGATGGAGGCATAAGTGAATACCTATGCTCTGAAAGTCCATTGCAGACATACGAAACATATAGTAGAATGTGAAGAGAATAGTGGAATCTCAGATATTGACTTGGGAAATGTGAGATAACTTTGCTACCATAAAACATTAGGAATGGTGGTATGGTGGTATGGGATAAGTGTTGAAAAGGAGTTTCCATAAAGCATAGACACTGGGTCACATGGATAACCAACCTAAGATTTCAGAGGCTGAGCCTAGTCCCCACTCTGGACTTACATGGATGATATTCAATTATTTGAATGGAATAGTCTGTGGTATATACAGGTATAAACAAACTTACTCTCAAATCTGAATTAATTCTATAGCTTTAGTCTTGAGTTGAGTTGCCAAACCTCTAACTGCTGGTTTGTGTCTGGAGCTATTTGTCAGATTTAATATTTAAGAAATTGGGGAAGTGTGTATCTGAGGGAAATTGAGGCAGGTCTGGAGTCTGGGAGAGACATCAGGCTCTATGCAGTCTGATTTTTGAAGTCATGTGAGGACATAGGAGTGGATCACATGCTACAGATGTATATTTTTACCTTGCTTCTAGATTGAAAAGTACTCCAGCTTTCTGTTTCAAATTCTGTATTACTATCACAAAGATGAACGAGTCACTCAGTGGCTCATTTGTTGTGATGGAATATGGGACTACTATTGCTTTCACTTCTTTAGCCACTTTTGTCATGCTACTAGGGAGGCAGTATCTTATGCATGAATTTTTAATGTTTTGCATTGTAAAGGAGGGCCTCATGAACTTTTAGTATGTCTACTGAGAATTGCCAGTCAGAATGCATTGCAGAAGCATTCTCACTATACTAGAAGGTTCCCTGCTTCTGAATGTGGTGTGTGTTATAAGGAGACAAGTCCACAGTCCAGGTCCCAGTTTGGACCTCCTGTGACCTAACATCATGGGTGACATGCCTTGCTGTATAACAATTCATGCTTGTGTATAAAGCATGTCTGTAGACCCACAGTGGAAGCAGTTGAGGCTTGGAAAGAAGAAAGAAGAAAAGTATACATGAGCGTGAACTGCTGGAATGGAAGTGTCTTAATGTTGTCAAATTGCTACCGAGTGACAAGTTATTGTCCTTCACATACAGTGCTAGTTTGCGGGCTCAGTTTCTTTTAACAGGGTTGTCAGAGGTGGCAGTAGCTAGGCTTTCCTTAGAAAGCAGTTGATACTCTGAAGCACACATGTGCCTTCCATATCTAGACCATGGGCACTATATTTGGTGTTTTGGTGAAAAGACTGATGATCAGTGCCAGTTCATGTTGTCCTGTTTCTCACTTGGGTTTTTTTTTTTTTTATCATGTATCCTAATGTATAATCAGAATATGTGTTTAGGACATTTGTGCATGCTTTCCTAGACCATCTGTACTGATTTCTTATTCATAACCCTAGCTACTAATCAGATGACAAGACAGTTGGCCATCACCTAGGGATCAGTATATATTCTCATTGAGCCACTACTGCACTAAATCTGATTTACAGTGAAACAGCTGGAGCTACTCATCAATTACTGCTCTCTACACAGGGGCCCCTAGAGGTCATTATCATGGCTGCCACAATACTGGAGACCCAAGATACTTTGAAATTGCAAGTAGTTTTTCCATTTTGCATTTGGTAACTGTATTTCTCTTTCCTAATCCAGAACAGTATTAGTGATGCTCATAGGTGCCTTAAACTTACAAATCTAAGTTAGAGGATTATACCTGCCTTTGATGTGTGTGCTCTTCTTAGAAATATTGTGAAGGAGATATTTAACACTGGGAATATTTTGATGTAAAATTGTGGTTCTTTAGTGGTAAAAGTTGACAGGGAGCAAGATGGCCCTTGGAAAGTGCAGGTGTCCAGTAATGCCTGGCCTCCCGATAGGTGCCATGATTTGTGAGATTCAGAGAATGAAGACTGATATCTGTCAGTTTTGGGTGAAAGGGTGATGGTTGGCAGACATGGTTAGCATACCCTGTCGCTAAGCTCCGGCCTTTTGGACAAAATGACAAACGGTACCTCTTGTTGTCCTTGTATTCAGAATGTGATGGAGATAAATAGTGAATAATATCAAGGCTTATTTCATAGTACTTTCTGTCTTAAGTACAGTACAAAATTTGGTATTCCACACTTCCTCATAGGTCAGAGTTCTAAGGCTTAAGAGCTCATAAGAGGGATGTGCAAATCTGTCTGGATGTAGAGGCTGTGTGTGCCTTGTTTAGTCACTGACTAGACAAAATGTAGAAATGCCATTCTGTATCCTGAGTTGGGAACTTGTCAGATTGTGGGCAGACTTGGGATTTGCCTAATGGTGGGGCCAGTCCTCACTCAACTGAACTTCCATAGGAGAGCTGACAGTGGATCTCCTCTGGTGTTAGGATTCTGGAAGAACATATTATTGATTCCACTTCTGTGGAAAAGCTAAATTTTAAACTTTCTCTACTGTTTCATTGTAGGTCTACCTAAAAACTTAAGACATAGAGGTTATATATTTTTGCTTGGTATGTTTCCTGTCAAGAGTTTGGAAAGGTTATGAGGAAGCAAGGGTTCACTGCTCATTCAGGTCAATAGGGGACTTCTGTATAACTGTTCTGTGCCACCCATCAGATCAGTATGAAAGCAGCCCTCAGGTTTCCAACCTGAAAGTGGAGAAAGAGTCAATGTTCCCTGTGGCAGCAAGTCTGCACTAAATACTGGAGAGTGTTTTTACTACACATGCCCTGTGTGCTTAGATGGGTCAACAAAGCTGATGTATTCGCTTTGAACTCATCTTCTGCATGGGAGGTGCATCGATCTCTTGGTGTCCAAGTCGGTTGTCTTATTAATGGATTCTCTAATTTTCATCCACCTTATCAGATGTGGTGGCGTTGAGTACCTATTCCTCTCTGGCTAGTGGTGCAGGTGAGGGAATCAGAAGCCTTGGGGGTACACACCTGGGCAGGTATGCTGGGACAAAGTTCAGTGTAGTAGTCAGGAATTGGCAGGACTCAGTCATGCAGAAATCTTCCCTGAGGAAATTTAACCTGACTGGAGTCTCAGCTAGACAGACAGCTTCTTACAGGGCTTGTGGTGAGATAAATGAGGGATTGGCTATGAGGCTCCTAATGAATATCTAACCAAATACTGTCCTGGACATGGAGTTTTCCAGAAAGAGACTGGTTTGAGCTTACAAGAAAATAGATCTCCAGGCAAATGACCCCAATCAGAAGCTATTTAACAGTCAAGAAGCAAACGGACAGATGTGGGGGAACAGATGCTAAAGGGTGAAAGCAAAGCAAGGTGCCGGAGGGAGTCAGCTCTTCTTATGTTTCCATGGACTCCACTTTGGTGACAGCATAGTGGCACAGGAATGGAGTTTGCTGTTTTCTAGAAGTACCTGTGTATTGAGCAGCATGGCGCCATTTTCAGAACCAGCATGTTCCTATTTATCTCTTGTGCATAGGGAGGAATAATTTCTGTGTTGGGACTCTCCCAGGGCAGAAGAGAATCAGTTTGTGTTCTTTTCCATGTGGGCTCATTCTAGTTGGTGTCAATGTGTGATGCAAAATGGTAGTGCTCTGTAGCTCCTCTGTGCAAGCAATTCTGTTATCTCAAGAAATGGATTACTGTTATAGTTGCATTAAAGATAAAGGAAGTAAGAAGTGGTGGGTATGGATGGAGGACTGGAGATTAGAAACATGAATGGAAATACTTGGATTTATCAGTGGATCCAAGTTCAGGTCCTACTTTTCCTAAACTGCAATGTGATTTTGAGAAGGAGTCTTTCTTTGAATCTGTTTCCCAGTTACTCATACAGGCTTCATAGCTAATCTATACAATGGTTGTGAGAAGCTAGAGAGTCCGTGTGAAAACACTTTGAGTTAAACTTCCTAAATATACTTCTCAAAGGTATACATGGATTTTTAAAGAATAATGCAAGTAAAATGCTTCTGTACAGCAATATTTACTGGCTTTGCTCAAATGGGCAGTCTCTTCACCCTGCGATTGGAGGAAAAGTTGACCTCAACCTGATACTAGACCCTATGTCCTTGAGTTAGGACAAGAGCTCAAGAACCTACATTCTGTTTCATGCTATAGAATACTGTGCTCCTTAAATTTATTAGCATATAATTGCTGTACAATGGGATACATTGTGGCATTTATATATGTGTTTCCAATATCTTTTTGATTAACATCTCTAATGAAGACTTTCAACAGCTTCAAGTCATTCACATCAAAGTATATTATTCTGTATTGACTGACACTATATACCAAAATAATAGTGGTAAGTCAACTGTTTTGATCTACCGTTCAATGCACACAAGGAAACTATATACATCAAATGTATGCACAAGTCTGTATAGGCTCATATCTTGTAATGTTTCCTTCTCTTTATTTTTCTTGGCATACCCAATCTCAGATGTTTGTTTTACTCTAGTCTGGAATTAACTGTCTGGCAGTCTTATTTAAATCATAACTGATTGCTTCTCAATTATACACTCATATCCGGCTTTGTGCCCTTCATTGTACTTATCTCTACCTGACTGTTTTCCCACTAGAATGCAAACTGCACAAGGGCAAGGTTTCCTGCTGTACTTTCAGAACCTAGGATTATACTTGCCTGCATAGATCAGATGTTGGATCTGTTTATCACATGCAGTGGTTGGGTAGATGGGTGTGTGGACTATAACTCCTTAAAAATGACCTTTTTCACAGCTTAGAAAGTGAGTTTTGTGGTTGAGATTAGTTACCTATGTTCTCTAAAAAGTTCATCCTGAGAAAGTATTTTCATGCATTAAATTATGGGGGAATAGTGTAACTACAGAGCAGCAAGAGAATAAATGAGATGGAAAAAAAGTGAATACAGGATGTGAGATCGATTCTGATCAGAATTTAGTAGAATGCACACAGCTGCTTGCTTTACCATATCATCCACTTTGGAGCGTTATATTAAAACATTGTGTGGTGGGAAGAGCATTCAGATTTTCTTAAGTTTTGAACTGATTAATTTCTCCAGGTAGTGACAAACTTGAATCTATATTAAGGTTATTTAACCCACAGAAACTTATTTCTGTTGAATTGGAACCTGCTGAACTTAGGCAATAACTTCATTATCACAGGCAACAATCTTATATTGATTTTTAATTGTATTGGCTCTTCTGTATTGATGTATTGCTAGTATCTTCATAGGTACACAGAAAACTTAAGGCAGAGGAAATTTAAACAGCATATGTAAGCATTTAAAAAATACAACCTGATGGTCTTGTGCTCTAATTAGTACTGTTTTTTATCCTTTTCATTGTACTTTCACTCTGATTCTCGTGTGTTCTGGAAAGGAAGCTAAGGGGTGAGTTCTGACGTTTATCACGTTTGACATTTCTCACAGCATTAGCTCTCTTGAAGTCATTGCCGAGATGAGGTGTGGATGAGTGAGGAGTATGAGTGATCACTGCCTGTGGAAAGGAGAGGAAGGAGGCAGAATTTTCCAGAGAAGCTGAACTGTGGTGAAGACCCAACAAACGTGATAAATCTGGTCGGAATTGCCAGGGCTAGCATTGCTTATCAATGTCCTACCTCTGGTCTCAAGTGTGGAGCACCTATGAACCATCTTAAACACAAGATGTAGGCTGTCCTTGAGAAGGGGGTGAGCTCAGACAAAGTAGCTTTCTGCAGTAAAGGCTGGCTCTGAAGATGCTGTCAGTGAGGGCTGTCTGCGGCTAGCACACTTGCAGCTGAGATGCCAGTCTTTCCTTCCAGGGACTTCTTGGTGGAACATCTCTATGTCTTCCTTGACAGAGTTGTTTTCAGTGTGACATGGTTGCTTGTGGCCTGACTGAGATGAAGGGTAAATCTGTCCGGTAGCTTGTATCATCATTTCCCATGGGCAGTAAGCCCTCTACAATTGTGAACTCTTTTAGTCCTATTCCACTCACCACTTTGACATGTTTAGGAAGCAAAATGGGTTCCCATAAAGTCACCTAACCACTTATGTAAATGGTCCATAATAAACAATTTATTACAGTGAAGTTAGATGGAAATTAACAGATTTAGGTCAATCCATTTCATAACCACACAGTAATTATGATTCCTTAAGTTACAGTGTGCCCACAGTAATAGGGCATAGATCTATTCTCTGACATGAGAATTCTGAGAACCGTTTTCTCAAACATGGGAGTTCACCAACAAATTCTCATACAAATGGACTTTTCATGAGAACCCAAGGCAGAAGAAGCCTCATAGAGGAAGAGAAAGAGGAAAGATGATACATTTGAGGGAGCCTTTGGAAACTTCATAGAAGCTTACAGTTCCATCCTAATCCAGAAATGTCTAGAAGCCTTCCAATGTACTGCATTAAAAGTTGGGAGGTGGTAGACTATACTGATCATTAAAGAGAAATGCTTCACTCAACAGGGAAGAATATCACTTGTTCTGGAATGTTTAGATGCCTAGATTCCAGTTGGATAAGTGTGTCATGCACACCTCTCAGTAATGCCTGCCCAAGGTGAAGGCCTGAGTGTACCACTACGGAGCAAATCTCTTCTCTCTGGGGCTCCACAGATTTGTCACAAGGGTCATCTCTAGTACTGGCCTTCTAAAATCTGACAAAGATTTACATAGCAACCAACTCGTCCTGAATCAGAATTGCTCACTTTGAAGCTCTTCAGCCTGTCTAGGACTCCAATGAGGTGCCACAAAGATGGCATTGGCTGGGGCTTTTGTATCTGCAGCAACCCAGTCTCTTCAACTTATTCCCTACAGCCTGGAGCTAGTCCATGTCAGGATTGTCACATCTCAGTCATCTCTCTACACATTTCTTTTGTCCTTCTCTGTTGGGTATTCTAACTTGACTGTTTTTGAGGTTTTATAAAATCTCCTGCTTCCCCATTCAGTGCTCCGCTGTTCCAGCCTAGCTTGTTGGGAACAGAACTAAATTGAATTTGGCACTTTTAGAGAAGGAACACCTGAAGGAGTGTGAACAGAAGCAGGATTGGGCAGCAGAGGCAGGTAGACCCCATGCATGTGGCCATACATTTGTTCCATGGTGGCCTGAATGGCTGTATTTTATATGCCCTTGTGCTCTGAACTGGATGAGGTTACCCAGCAGCTGGTTTGGCAAGTCCTTCCTAGAGAAGAGACCTGGTGGTTCACTGCCATGTAAGTTGGTAAACTTTCATAGGTGACAGCATTCAACATGGCTTTCCTGTTGAGGACTGCCTTACCTGTAGAGGCTTCAGAACAGGATCTGAGCTTGAGTTACCATATGCTTGCAAGTGAGACAAGTAATTGGGCTCACTGGAGTTTGGAGTATTCTGCACAGAATGAAAGAAGTCTTCAAGGGGCCACTAATAGAGCAAGTTTCTTTTTACTCTAGTTATAAACTAAAGTGGGAGAATCAAGTTTTTAGTTATCAAACTCAAGTTTTGAGCTCACAGTGAGATAGTCTGTACTCTTAAATGTCACTTTGGGACCAAGTAAGCTGAACAGGGTGGTTCAACCTGCTGTTACCCACATCCCAGTTGCTTTGGACCTCATAGGAGCCTTCTCTTTTTGGTCAAAGATAGATGCAGCATCCAGGACCTTTTGCATCCAATCACTTGGATTATTTGCATTTTGGAATTTGCATTTGGCATTTCCTGCCTCAGGAAGTAGAAGCCAGCCAGAATTTGTCCCAATGTCTGCAGCAAGCTACTCTCAGCCCTTTGTCCCAGACTCTTCAGGTTGGGTGGTTTCTAGGCAGCAACCATCTTCTTCAGTCCTCGTCAGGCATTACCTATGATAGAGCACTCCTATAATCCCTTGTTTGCCTCATTCCAAGATGAATGTTTTCAACTTTGACCGTGAGCTCTCAAAAGTAGAAAGAAGAGTATGTAAGGGCTGTTAGTTCATGGAACAGATGTTGATACAAGCCTGGAGGCCAGAGAGGGGCAATGTGGCCTGTGTGATGAGAGTGATACCTTAGGTAGGAATCTCATATGCAAAGCTTGTAATTTTCCAGTAGGAACAACTGCCAAAATGATGAAGACCATTCTTGGGTTTCTAATGTCATTGTAAGAGGCTGGAGTTCTGGGGAGCTGCATGTTGATGTGATGTTGAAAAAAAAAAAACCTGTCCAAAATCCTGATTTATACTTCATCCCTCTACTGCAGTGTGATCTCTGTACACCATAACCTTCTAAAAGATGAAACCTTGCATGTTCACTAGCAGACTCATTCTCAGAGGTCTCAATAAAGTAGAGGATCCAAGAGCAAAGTGCAAGACAACAAAGAGTGAGGTTTGCTGAATAGGAGAAAGCTACTCTCATGTGAGAAAGGCAGCCTGTGGAATTGCCCCCAGCAATCCTCTCTTCCTGATATTAACGGTGGAGTAAACTCCTTGGGGGTAGATAATGGTGATCTGTATCCTGATGAACAGGTAATGGCAGAAGTAACTGTATGTCACCTCCAAGATGATAGACTGTGACTAGTGTTGGGAATGTTCTCATTCCTTTTCCCTCTGATCAATTATCCTTGAAGAATTGAGGTCTGAACTAGGGGTGTTAGGATCTCCTGTTCTCCAACTCTTAGCAGCTCTCACACTCTTCTAGCAAGCAGGGCTTGCAGTCCTTACAGTCATGGCTCCTGCTTTTGGCTTTTCACAGCCTCTTGTCTTTGATGGTTTCAGCCTCTCTGGTGTCTCTTGCCTACTCAAACTGATGTCATCCTCGTAGTCTGAGCTTCTTACAGTTTCAGTCCTTCGTCACTCTGGGAACCCTTCAGTCAGCTCCCAAATGTTTTAGCTTGGAGTTTTGAGTATAGCTTCAGATACCAGCATCCTTAGCTCTTGGTGGCTCCCTGAAGCCCTTAGCTGCTCTTTGTATTATAGCTCTGAGTTCTGGGTGTTGGGGCCCTTAGCCCTTCTTGCTCCCTGGGACTCTTGGCTGTCTTTGGTGGTTCTTGCTTCTGCAGGGATTGATGTCCTTGATTTTTGTCTTCTCTTTGTAGCCTGCTGAGCTTGCTTTACCCATGATAATAACCACAAGTTGGCAAAAGACCATTCTGGAGATGCCTTTACTGGTCCTAATGTTGTGACACTGCACAGGGCATGGTGAAGGAGGAGGTAGTACCCAGGAAGGAAGTTTATCATAACAATACTAAACTAGTGGAAAATGGCTTGGTTACATAATCAGAAAAGGGTATGTGTAACATGTTCATGCAGGGATTATAACTCCACCAATCACTGCCCTGTATGTCCATAGCATTTAGTTTGACCAATCATGTAAGAGCAATCCCAAGCTTCACATAGGTACAGATTGCTTTTCTGACATCACAGGCTTTGTGTTGAGTCATTTGTGGAGGTGCTTTTCCTCCTCTGAATCTGAGAATTGTTACTAAAAGGTCCAGAGCAGCTACAGGTGGAGTCCACTGAAGCAGCTTCAGTCTTCTGGAAGTCACCAGGCTTGACATGGTTGAAGTTTTCTGTCTCTTGGGCAACTGGGTTGTTGTGACTGGAGCAAGGCATTCTGAAGCAGACATGGCTTTGGCAGCAGCAGTGGTTACAGAGTTCTTGTGGCTTGGCAGCAGCAGTGGTTACAGAGTTCTTGTGGCTTGAGTGTTGTTTCCTCAAAATGTATGAAGTGCTCAGAGCAGCTGAGATGCCATGACTGGACAGTAACTAGAAGAAAGGCAGCTCAGCTGACTGCTCCCCAGTCATGGCATTTGTACTTAACAGTGCTCAGAGTCAAATTGAAACCAGAATCTTCTTGTGAGATTGGGACCTGCTACACTGGCTGGGGTCACAGCTCTGTTAGCTCAGTGGCTAAGTTCTTTGTTTCATGAGTGTGATCAATGCATTTTCTGGGTAATGGAGGGTGAGCAGATAGACAAGAAGCTTATTAAGAGAAAAGACAAAGCTCCCATGGGAGGTGTGGGTGGTATCCCTGAATTCTGAGTCTGGGGGTTTTTAACCTGTTTGCTCCTGGGAGTAACCCATTCTTTGGTTGTGCCCATAACCTTCTGATCAGACCATGATCTTACCTGTTCTCATTTAGGTCCTTCCTGCCTTCCCACCCACCTGAGTTTGGGGGTTGGGGGGTGTTGGTTGCTAGGGAAGTGAGTTAAGGAGGATGTGTCATCTCTCCTATTTGTTGGCAGCTTAGGTTACAATGGAAGTCTCCCAGGGACCTTTTGTCCTAACTATATCTGCCTGATTGCAGCTGACTATGTAGCGTGGCTTGCAACAGCTTAGCTTACTTTAAGATACAACAAACAAAAGTTGTTTACAACAATGACCTATCATTCACATTCTTACCAGCATTTAATAGTGTTCACCTTCTGGCCAAATAACCTAAGGGTGAAGGGTTAGGTTCTTTTGTCTCAAGAACATACCCTGACCAACTGCTTGATGGCAGCTTTACAAGACAAACTTGAACATGAGGTCTATAGCTATGCATGCCTTATATTAACTTGGTAAGTCTTGAGTGTTAATTAGGTCAGCAGCAATAGATGACCAATATGTACACTATATGCCTTGAGCCAGTCATTGCTATAAGGGGATGACAATGTCATTGGTCAAATGGATTTCTCAAAAGCTGTAAATGTGGATTTTGTGTGAAAACTTACACTGTAAAACAGATTACATGCTGGCAAGTTCGGTCTATTCTTCTGAAATGTGTCATTTGAGCCTTGTAGCATTTTGAACAAAGTAACTCTTACTTCCTCCAGTTTTACTAATTGTGGAAGTCCGGATAGTAAAGTCAGAGCTCTAAATTTAATCAGTAAATAATTTTGAGAATGGAAGTTAATGGTAGTGGAATTGGGAATACCACCAGAAAGCCATATAGTGTCAAGCCAGAGTGAATGAGTTAGCAGGGACAGTTAACACATCTGTTGACTGAGATGGCCCCATTAGGTACAAGCCTAGAGGTAATCCTCTTTGGGAATTTCACCATCTCTCAGTACCAGGGATAACTAATAGATTTAGAAGCAGCACTGTAGAAGACAATGTGAGCTATCATCTGTGTTTTAACCATTCCAGTAACCACATTAAAAACAGAAAATTTAGGTAAAATTAATCTTTAAGATGGATAAGGTAGGTTTGTATTCAAGTTCCGACTATCCCTACTTCTTAGTTGTAGTTGTCTTCCTAAATTTTTTGGTTTGCATAGTAATGCTTCATGCACTGTCTCATAGACTTTTTAAGGATTATATGATTGAACTATCTTTGCTTTTCTAAATTTTTCTGGCTCTTAAGGAACTTATGCAATGTTCTAAAATGAAAAATGAATTCTAAGAGCACTTTAAGTGCTTTAAGGTGGCTTTTTCTGGCCCTGAAAAGGTATTCTTATTTGACTAAAAATGGACAATTACTGATTTGACTTTATGAGAAATATTTCTCCAGAGACCCTATTTGAGATATAGTGGCAGCCAGAATCAGAATGGCCACAGTCATCACAGATACAGGGTCATTAAGTACCCACAGAGTAGGAAGGACCCTGGGTGGCCAAGTTCTAGACCTCCTCACAAGGGGAGAAGTCAAGTTGAAAAGCCAGTGGTGGTGGGGGTCTAGATGCTTGCTGCAAAGCGCCCATGGGCGGAGTCTGTGCCAGATGTGGTCAGGGAAGTATTATTTTTCAATCTGGTTACATAATTCTTTTAAAAATTGTTTTCACTTTTAATGCTTTATCTAGATATATACTACAAAGTTGTCTTTGTTGCTAAAGTTGTATAGGAGAAGCCAGTGGCTACAGAATTCTTTAGAAAGTTTTTGGGTTTGGTGTAGAATGTAGGTTTGCTTGATGTTTAATTGCATGACCAGAAGAAACCTTAATTCTCTACTTCATAGTGATGGGAGACTGAATAAGACCGAAGTTAGAGTTCATGGTTGATGGTCCAACCATGCAATCCACATAGTATAACTCCCACTCTCCTGGTCACACATGTGTAAAATGAGTTATCCATTCCATTTGTCAATGTGGGAACTAGAAGCTGAGGCATTTTTTATTGCTCTCAATTCACATCTTCCTACAAAAACCTAATTATCTCCACGGATTAAAGTTAGTGCCTGCAGGACATTGTTTCCTTTTGATAAAAGGCAGACTTTGTACCAGTAATAGTTCAGAGTAGTTTGGTCCCAGTGCAGTGGGAGAAGTACAGTAGCACTTCTATATTTACCCTTTGACTATTTCCCTGGTGTTCTTTATCCTCACTTGACCCTGGTGCCATTTGTTAGGGAGAGATGAGTGTGCTTTGAGATTTATTTCTTAAGTTCTCTGGGTTTTCCAAAACAACACATGGAGACACTGACTTGAGTAGAGCATATTTACTGAGGAGATGATTGCAGGGGCCTAGTGAGGGAGTAAAGTAAGTGAGACAGGGAAGGCAGATAAACCAAGAAACAGTGTTAATGAGTCTGAGCTTGTGGGTAAGGGGGGTCAATTCTGTTGAGGACCCTTTGGTGAGACAATTTTGAGCAAGTTGTCTATGTAGACTTCCAAAGATAAAGTATGACTTACTGGATGAAGGATCTTCCTGACTCCTAGCACTCCTGGCCAGCTGTACACAAGGGCAAGCATAGTCCTGTGACAGAACACAGCCAGAGATGGAGGAAGCCATGGGCATATGGAAATATCTGCAGGTGACCTATGGGTGGCCTTAGCAACTAGGCAAGTGAATGTGAGGGTTCAACCTACTTCTTACAATTGTCAATCTACGTGGTTCCCATTCACTTATCTTCTCTTATCTGGTTCCTATCTGGGAGAACCAAGCTTCACAAAACTGAGAATTACTTGGTGTGACAAGCTGCTGTCCTCATATCTGCAACCACTCTCTAGATGATAAGGGATATGCATCTCCTCCCACCCATACATTTTGGATTCTTCTCCATCCTTTGTCAGTTTTGCTCATCTGGACTGTTTACCTACCAGGATGACACAGATTATGACCAATGAGGGATCTGAGCACCTGGTTTCTTCCCATTGCCAGGCAATTGTTGCTGCAAGAACTATTTGTGACCCCCTTCCCCATGGTAACTGCAACATGCACAACTGTAAACTTTATAAGTCTGGACATATTCCCTCATTTTGCAGCAGAAACCTATTTTCCCACAAAGGACTAGGATCATTTGCCCCTGCTGGTAAAGTAAGTCCTGTCTTTACCTCTTAGTCTACTGATAAATGACCAACTATAGCTTTAGGTTTTCTGGAATACATTCAGTATTTCCTGATGAAAATACTTCTTTCTGGGGAGTAGAGTATGTTGGATCTTCTTATCATACTGGGGATGAAGTTGTAGGGTGAGTACACACACTAGCTCCAAGTGTTCTTAAGTTGTAATAAGAAGCCATATCACTACCTTTTGTAATGGTTATAGTATTTCTTTCTTCTGAGAAAGACTAAAGGCTGTTCAACTTACAACTACTTAACATGAATCCAGCTGAATCATATGCCAAATTCGTTGGTAAGAATAGAAGACTACATGAAGCCCTCATAAAGGCAGCTACTTAGACATGAAAGTAAAGGAAATTATGATTGCTGCTTGTTTACAGGACTGTAAGCCAGGGTTAGGGGAAAACCAGTGAGCTCTGATGCTAGGTTTGTCCTATAAGAAGTGAATGAAAACAGTACTATAGATGTATGTGAAACAAAGAAGAGCCATTGGAGGAGCTACAAATTAGGGGAGGAAAAGGGTAGGCATAAGGCCTCAAATTGTAGGTATGTTAAAACTCATGAGTAATTCTTGGATTCAGAATTGCTCAAGAGAGGTCATGTGTCTGGCAGAAATCTGCCTAAGAATGTCTCTGCGATAGTATGTCAGTTGGGTTTGTCAATATATGCTCTTCTCCACTGCAGAATTACTTAGTTGAGTTCCCTGCCCCTGTGGCCACTAGAGCTTTACCTGAAGAGAATCCTAGAACATGGGATCAGATCTCAGGTCTCCAAATGAGGGCTTAAAATACTTACTTCTGGGGCAAAGTATGGATCCCCATATTGCTGGCTATGGATTCCCTGGAGTGAGGGTAATCAGGTGGTTAAGTGTTTCCTGAGCACTCAAATGTCTTATTTCTCTATGTTGGAGTTTCACGTGTTTACTGCTTTTAATTCAGTAAGTCTTTGCAAAACTGGTCAAATGTCCCAATGTCGAGTTAGAAAACTTCCTGAAAATTCAACTTAATAACTATTTCTGATGTATTGTTGAATGTGGTAATAGGTAGATCAGTTGCTAAGGACAATGAGATGAAAGAGAATACCCTCATTTTTGTCCTCTAACTGCCTAAAGGGCTGTTGGTTAAGTATGATGCTTCTGTCATAAGTGATCCCAGAATATATCAGAAAACTGAACTTTGTAGTTTTGAGTAGGTAAATCCAATAGAACATGGCTATATACTTTTTGTAGTTCACTTGCCTTCCCTCCCATGTCAGTTAGTCAAAGTTAACAGGGTTTAAGGAATAATGTAGAAGGTAGACCTGGTACTTGTGGGGAAACTCCTTGGTGATAAAGGCATTATCAACTCAGGTTACCTATTGGTCCTATTCTGGGTTTGTCTTCCAGAAGACTTCTGCCAGGTTCATGATACGTTATTCCCACATGGTCCGCCAAACATATCCTTGACTCTGTTGGGAAAATATCTGTCCTTGGTCATTCTTTTCCATCAGTCTGACTTACCATGGTATCCCATTTCCCCTCCTACATACCCATGACAAAAATGACTTTTTCAGGGATGGGCATGCAAATTAGATGGAGATATAACTAAAGCTGGAGACACTGGTGAACTAATCTGGAGCTTTCAGAAGAAGGAAAATATGCAGAGGAGATCTAGAGCACTTATTTCATGAAGAAAATGTCATGATTTTTCTATTCAGTGGGTGGTAGTGAGGTCCTATGTGTGCCTGGAGAATGATTCTGATACCATGAAGGTTAAAAAAGCAAGGGATGAAATGCAGCTTTTGATGAAAATGAGCATTTTTAATGTGCCTCATCTGGGGACAATAATGCATTCACACCTTTCAGTCTCAGTCAAGAAATTCCCTTGTCTCTTCAGCCAATGCAGTTGGGATTTCTGTCACTTGCAATTCAAAAGACCTAATAAGTTGTAACCCATTGGAACAACACCAAATATGTGGGTATTATGCTAAATCAGGTTCCTCTATCATTTACAAGGTTAAGACCTACTTGGAAGTTAATAAATTAGGGGAGTAACTAGGAGAATTGAGTATCAAAGACTTCTTAGTCTGGTTCAAGATAGGAGGAAGAGGTCGAAAGTCAGCTAAAGAGAGCTAGAAAGGCCCTACTAAGCCAGATTTAACATGGAAATTATGCCCAAGCCATGTGGGTGTGTTGCCAATTCCATTTAGCAGGAAATTTTATAAAGACAAAGTGGTAGTTTAACAAAAGTGCCTCCTGAATAATACACTTAAAAAGTCAGGGTACTCTCTTTCATCTCATCCTTAGTACTTATTGGAACATCTGTCTAGGAAATAGGAACTTTGAATGAAATGGAGGAAGCATGTCTAAGAAAATGTTTAACTGAGTGGTGTGATTATTAATGTGAAAGTTGTGGTACACAATTTTCTGGGTACCTGTGTGGGTGCAGAAAACCTTGGTCAGTCTGGACACCTGTAGCATCTGACATGGTTGTTGGTAAACAACTTGTTGACACATAAAGTGAGGGGAATGAGTAGACAGCTATGCACAGAAATTCATGAGTTCTTTCTGCTGTCAACCCAGATGAAGTGGCAATTGGAACTTGAAGACCAGAAGAGAAATGTCCAAGATAATTGACCCCAAACAATGAGTTGGTTATTTGCCATTTAATGAAATGTTAGTGGAATGGAAGACCCAGATCTTAGACATCACATAAATGTGGGATAATGTTAATATTTCTGATCTTAAAGTAATTCAGGAGCCAGACCTAGGCACCTCCTCTAACAAGATGGACAGTCATGTTTCCTTGAATGGAATAGCTTGGGACTGTCTACAATCATATAAAACTCTAATATGAATTAATCCTATTGTGCCAGTTTTTAGCTGGTTCATGTCCTTTAAGATGTAGATGCCAGGCTGATTTGGTATTCAATAACTTTGGGGATAGGGGCACGGAGGGAATTTGAGGAAGGAGTTGGAAGACTCTGTGACAGCAATCACACCATGTTTCAGATCTGTCTTTGAAAGAAAAGTAAGAAATGTTGGGTAGGAAGTTAAAATTGAGCTGTAAGGCTCACAAGTACAAGAGTCCAAATCATCAGGAGTCCCAAGTATCCCAAATGGAGTTTCTTTAGCATCCTGGGTACAATGCTGCATCATTCAGAACTACACATAGTTAGTGTGGCATTTTGGTGCTCCCATCTGTCCCTGGTGCATGTACCTACTTCTCTACAAAGCTTCATGGGGCACCAACTCCTTGTCCCACAGGTCTCTGTTCTTCAGAAGAAGCCAAGAGGATGATGGTGGAGTGAAGTACAGGTTTTTCTGTGGGAGTTGATGTTGGGTCACAAGTGATCCCTTCTGTATTACTCTAGATTTCTTTTTCCCCTCAGCTAAGCATTTGTGCTCACCTGGTGTGATATAAATGTTTATACTGAGTCCTGTACACCTGGTGACCATATGCTTTTTCAAGGTTGGGCTGCTGAATCTGAGTTAGTATGGGATAAAGAAATCCTAGAAGATGTCTAAGTCTCCCTCCTGTGTTCCATTCATATCTTACTGTTCCTCACATGCAAAAATAGCTCAACCTTGTCCTGCTGGTAAGTCAGCTCTCTCTATAAATTAAATGGCTGAAAGTGACCTGTTGGATTACCTGGAGTGATGCAAAAAAAGACCACCCTTTGATTTTTATCTTTGTTCTGGGACCTATGTGGTCTTTCCTAGTGGTGAGGCAATACCATATAGATGCTTCTATGATAAAATTTACTTACTATATCATAGGCACTCAAATTTTTACACTATTTGCTCCATTAGTTCTTATGCTCTGCTTTTAGAAGTGGTGTCACTGACTCATCCATTGACCTTTGGAAGGAATGTTAATGTTCTATGAGGCTCATTGCTTTTGAAAGTTGCTGTGTCTCATGGGATTCAACCAGTGAACCCAAGGTCAAGGTCCCATTCTATACCCCATTTTCTGTGCTGTCAATCCATTGGGCAGATAGTTTGCTTCGTGGAACTGCATGTCTTTGGATGGAGCATTGTGGAAGTCCCCAGAGAGTGGTAGTTTTTGGAGGCTTTGCAAGCAACAAAGACAAACCCATATCAAGATTTACTGTCTATTCCTTTGAGATCAAGTTATTGATCTAAAATATAAGGGTCTTACTACAGTTGACTTTATACTGTGAGGCAAATTGGTTTCCTTCAGAAATAGTGCTATAATAGGGAGTTAGCCTGGCCTCTGGTTGTCAGATTTGACTCAACATTCAGAGGCAGCTGTGCTCAGACTGACTTTAGAAAGTGAAAGAAGTGTGGTGTAGGTGCTTGTATACTCAGGTTGGTGCCTTACACATGTTAGTCAGTCCGAATAAAAATTCAGATGATAAACCATAGCTGGAGGTGGATGAGACAGGAAGATTTCAACATGGTTGAGATTTGGAATTTCTCATGAAGAAGTGAGAGTTGAGTTCGAGTTTTGCTTTGTTCTGTTTAGCAGTACTAGGGTTTGAACTTGGGGCCGTGCACTTGCTAAGCAGGTGCTCTACCACTTGAACCATGTCTCCAGTCCAAGAACTGATAGTAGAAAACATAAGAAACTTGTGTACTCCTTTGTGTAGGGATCAGTTGAAGTTGTGTTTTTAGCATTGGCCTTTTAGGAGCCAAGTGACAGAATATCAGGACAGAATATGTCCTGATAAGTAAAAGGACTGATGTGTTGGAAAGAGATTTTTAAGAAAGAGGTGACCAAGAGTATTGAATTTTGATAGGTGGTGCAGTATAATGGAAATTGAAGGAGGTCATTGAAATCCTCAGGGGTGATAGAGTAGTGACAAGGGAGAGGTTAAAGTCCGATTACAAGGGAGTTAAGGTGTGGCTGGACTTGGTGGAAATGGAGGGCAAGATGATATAAAATAATTTAGTTGGCCAAAATAAATTATGGTGGCACACTTCTGTAATTCCAGCACTAGGAGGCTGAGGCAGGAAGACTGAGTTTGAGGCAGGCCTGCACTAAGCAAGACACTGTCTCAAAAAACAAATCTTCCATTTGTGGTAGAAGTATGTGTGCTAAGAAACATTGTGTTGGAAACATCTAGCTTTTGTTCCAATCAGTTTTACTAGTTTTCATCTGAGCTTCACATTGATACTGATATATAGAAGAATAGTTAGTGAACCTTGATGTCGTGAAATCTGTCAGTCAAGGTGGAGCACTCCTCAGAGGTGGAGGAACTGTGTTCTTTTTGAAACTCCTTTTCCATATTGCTAACTTCTTTACTTGTTTCTGATCTCATAATGTAATTGTATATTATTAGCAATCCAAGCAGTGCTTTGTTAGAGAAACATAATTTGGTTTCTGGAACAAAGGGAATGTTGAATTCCTTTGCATTGACTATTGAAGAATGTAGTAGGCAAGTTTGTTTAACAAACTTGGAGTCTTTAGGTTGGGGTGTTTTCTTAGAGTAGCAACCTTTTCTATTATGTTCAATCCCATCTAAATTACACTTACAAGGTTCTTCTAAACCAGTGGTTTCCAAATTTAGGCTGCAGATTAAATCACTCAGGGGACTTTTAAAAACTCTTGTCACCCAGATCATGACATGTATCGATTAAATATCTGGGTGTGGTTGTTGACCGTCAATATTTTTTTTACAGGTCACCAGGTGATTCCAAAGTGCAGCAAGGTTTGGAAACCGGTACTGTAACTTCATTAAAATGTTTTCTCGCATTAATGACACTGAGTTCTTTTACTGGAGGGAATTGGTTTCTAAATGCCTGGCTGAATACTCTTCTCCTGAGTGTTGCAAACCAGATCTTAAGAAGATGGTTTAGATTGTTTTGAGGCGCACAGCTCAGAACCTCCACAACAGCTACTACAGTGTTCCTGAGCTGCACACAATCCCAGAGGGGGCTGTTTTGACGAAAGTGAAATGTAAACAGGTATCTTGGCTAGTTAGACTTCTGCAGACTAAATATTACTGATTTTTAGACAAAAAAATCTTAAATTTATTTTAAAAATGGTCGCAGACTTAAAAAAAAAGGCATCAAAGAAAGACCTTACTGTCATTTCTTCAGGCAAGAAAATTAACCATCAAAATTTCATTAAAATAGACAATGACCAACAAAACCCCCACCTTTCCAAAGAAAAACTTTATTGTCTCATTATCCTTGGTCTTTGAAATATAGTTCAGCTATTTAAAACAAGCAGTAGCAACAACTGGGCTTTTTAATGTTAATATGGTGTTATAGGAAGAGACTAGAGTTAGGTGATTGAAAAAATAAAGGAAACCACTAGTGGCAAGAGGGCAGGCATATATAGATGTTTTTAAATGTCATTTTTCTTTCCTAGAGTTTAGTTTTGTTTATTAAGTGAATTATTTAATTTTTCAAAATTTGATTGTTTTCTGCTATAAAGACCAAAAGTTCCATATTCGTGGCTCCTTTGTATCTTGCTTTGGTATTTGAGAGGGACAGTAATGGAATTATTGAAACAAGACTAAGAAGACTGAGTGGTGGGAGGTAGTTTTTAGTTCACATTTATTGGATTTAAAATACTTAGGATTCTACAGTTAGTTGCTGTTGCAGTTATTATTTAGTATGGCATAATAGTTTGGCAACTAGTAGTTTGGGTAAGCCTCTTAAAAAAGTCAATTGACAAGATTACAGTCAACTTCACTTTAGGAAGGCCTTGGAAGTTAAATTTGCCCCTGTAAAATAAAGGTTAGCTTCTGAATACAAAACCCTAAGACTAGAGATACTCATACAGACTACAGCAGGCTTGGTTTTTATCTTCCCTATAAACCCTTGTGTGTTTTAAGCAGTGATGCCTCATTATTGTCTCTTTCCCATCAGGGAGGACTCTTGTGAAGACGTGAGCTGTAGAGAAGAGAGCCTGAGCAGTTCTCCTCCCAGTGATCAAGACTGCAGCTTCTTCTTCGACTTCAAAGTGGCGCAGACACTGTGCTTTCCTGCTTAGACCTCTCCAGGTTCTGTGTCAGAATTTAAAGTGTGTGTAACAGTTTCAAAGCAATAAATGGGGAGTAGGTAGTTTTCTGGTCCAGCCCCCATGTAGGCAGGAATTACATGTATTCTGTTTATTATTCAGATCAGATCTGGCCTATTTTCATATTTAATTCTAAACCATCAAATGGGTTAGTGCCTCTTAAACTATTAACAATACTTTGGATATTGGCACTTAATTTTCCTCGTTGGTCCTTAGCTACATTGGGGAGAAGGGAAGGTGCTGAAACCTTTGTTACTTTTCAAGAAGATTTTTAAAGATGAATAGTGAAGCTTACCTTGAAGTTTTATAAAGCCATTAGGTGTCTTTATTTAACAGATTGGGAGTGTCAAGTGCTTCCTTAGCAGGGCCAATGGGTAATTCTTGAATGGCTTATCCAAGATTTCCTCTCCCCATCCTCACAAGAGAGGCTCATCAGTACTCTGGGATGTCAAATACCTATTTTGTTGTTTTGCTTTTTACGTGATCAGTGTATTCTGAAGCAGATGCTATAACTTTAGGAATTATAATATTAACATTTCTGTGAATTTTCTTCATTGGGGTTTCTGCTAAAGCAGAAGTAATTCTCAGTCTAGGGCTCCTAGACAGTTGCATTCTTAATGCCTAAGTACTGTCAGACTGTAGTGTTATTTGAATGTTTAAGAGTCCATAATTTGCTAGTTTTGCATGCACCTGTATGAAAGCGGTACAGGAAGTTAAACAGCTAGGTGACTAAAGTTGATCGACGTTGGTTTAATAGCACATTTTATTTCATTGTTATATTAAAATGTCTGCACAATTACATTTTACTTCTTTTGTAATTCACATTTCAAAAATAATGTATTAGTACATGGGTGCCAAGACTTGAATATGAAGTAAAAGGAGCTTAAGTGTTTGTGGTATAGTTTTAAGCAAATCTGTGTGGTGATGCAGCCATAAAAATGGGGGTGTGTCAACTCTGTATACCTAAGATTTTGTACAGAGAATTTTAAAGTTTATAAGCTGTGTATGAAAATGTAAATCTTTAAAATGTACATAAAGTGCTGTTTTTTACCCTGTGTCTGTGACAATTTAGTCATTGCATGTAAATA
This sequence comes from Castor canadensis, assembly GCF_047511655.1. Lineage (NCBI taxonomy): Eukaryota > Metazoa > Chordata > Mammalia > Rodentia > Castoridae > Castor > Castor canadensis. Next base: position 91,371,148 of record NC_133394.1, read on the forward strand.
TAACTTATTGTGTATTATGTATTATTATCAGACATTGGTAACTTACTTTTGTATGGGTAAGTCAACATCCATGGGATGTTTTCTGAGGTGGAGCTTTTTGAAGGGATAATAGGTTATAATTGAAAATAGGAACATTAATGAATTCTCCTTGTTTGCAATCATATCTCAATTTTTAATCTTTTGGTAAAAGTTGTTACTGAATTTCAATAAGAAGCCCTGAAGTGAGGCTGGAGTGCCTCCTTGGACAGTCTTGTGACTAGCTTCCGGAAGTCCTCTCTCAGTTATAGTTCCTACCAAATTTGACCCTTAGCCTCAGAAATACTGAATGTGAATTTATCACTTGAGAACTGACCACTTTCTGGGGCAGATTCATGTTAAGTAAAATCTCAGACTCATGTATTAATTTGAATGCTGATTAATTTATAGTGAAAGGCAACAGGTGTAATGTGGCTAGAATGTCCAGGTTGACAGGTAGTACAATCTCTTTCTGGAGACAAACCAAATTCTAATCAGAATAGTTACTTGGCGAATAAGCATGGGGTGTTAGTGGTGATGGATCCCCATTGACTTCTGGCTTTTATATCCCCCCACCCCCTCTGTGTTTTTAAAAAAATAAATGCTCCATCTAGTTTGATTTTGTAGACCTGTTTTCTCTGGTTAGAAAGTCAGGTTTACCAAACAGTTTTCATGGACCGCCTCTTTCTCCATGGAGATAGGGGCAAGGTTTCCTATCCCAGGGGAGAATCTACTTGGGATGATCCTCTTTACTAATATTTTTGGTAGATAATGGACAATAAATTCTGCTTCCACATTTTGATTTGTTGAAATGTGAAAGTTACTTGTGGCATTCTAAATCTTGACCCTCCTCAAATCTCCAGGGTCTTACTGCTTTTCTTAACCGTGTTCTTTCTGGGTGATTCTGTCCAGTTTCCTGTGTTCTCAGTTCTGGTTTGCAGTATATCTAGTCTAGCCCTCTTCACTGAGCTCCCAACCTGTTTCCTCACACTGGCATCCTACTTGGAAATCTGATTACTCCTAAACCTGTTCTTCTTGAACGTCTGCATCACTGAATGAGAATTCTATCAACTTAGAAACTTAGGCAACAGCCTCATCTCCTTCCGTTTGTTTCCAAGATAGCCTCCATTTACATCCCTTCACTCAGTCTCTTTCTGCCACTGGCTTAGTTCAGATCTGCAGTCAGCAGAGTTACAACCATGTCTTAGTGATCTCACATTCCAGGCTTACTCCTGATCTGTTTTGATGATAACATGGTCTTTTAAAACATGCAAACTTGATTACTGTCTTAAATTGCTCAAGAAGTCCTCCTAAGCCAGGAGAAAATCTATATCATGACATACACGTCTCTTCCTAATTAATCTGCACCTCTCTATGTCCTATTACTCCTTGCCATTTCCTAAGCAAAAAAAAATGTGTGCTAAGAAACGTAGCAGCCAGTTATCTGAAAAGTGGACTGGAGCAGGTAGGGATGAGTGACATGGAGACTGGTCAGGAGACCTGCAAAAATAAAACAGTGGTGATGAAGGACTGAATAAAGGCAGTGGTGGTGGGGATGAGGAGACAGGTGGAAACTGAGAGGCACGGTCCTTTCTTTTGAGGATTATTAGGGATATATAGACAAGTCCAGGGCTGGATTACTGAAAGAGAGAGGCCATGGGAAGACACTCTTCAGGACAAGAGACCATGTTAGGTGGTCAGTTTCCAGACATTTTTGTGTTGTACCCTCATTGTTTTGGCCCACCAGTGTGTCACCATTCTTCTGTGTTGATAATCATGTCTGACTTTGTCTTTTCCATTCTTGTGGCAATTCATAGTTTGTAAAGGTTAACTGGTAGCTATAGCCTTAGCTATATCACAGATTGTAGAGGAATCACCCTCCAATCCAAATTAACCCACAGACATTTATGAAGTGTGTCATTTATTTCACACCACTAGGTTTTGGGGTGTTTTGTTACATAACAATAGAAAATGGACACAGATTACTTCTTATTCATAGTCAAGTGGTGAGATTACAGAGAATTCTTTTAAAAAAAAAGCAATGCCTATCTGTAGTTTCTTCTTAACATGGATTTGAAGTATTGGTGTTTTAACAGAAGCAACAATAATCTGTAAAAACCACACACTGATTACATCATTCCTTTGCTGAAAATCCTTAATGGTTTCTTACTGTTGCTTAGTATCAAGTTCAAATTCATTACCATGACTTACCAGACCTTTTTTGGTTGGCCCCTGCTCCCTTCTCAGCCTCCTTTCATGGTGTCCACATAGGCATACATGCTGGCCTCATTGGATTTCAGCTCCTTTCATTTGTCATGCTTTTGCTTACTTCAAGTTTATGTACACCTTCCTCTGACAGAACACCCTGTCATCCTCAATGTTAAACTCCTACTTAATCCCCTAAGGATTTTCTTCACCCATTCATTCTCTAGTTCACTCACTCACTGGGCATTTGAATACCTCTTATGTGTGAAGCACATAACCCCAAACCTAACCCACAATATCCCTCCCCTTAGGGAACTTAGTCTACTGGCGGGACCCCAAAATTCCTAGCAAATAGCATAATTTTTAAAGGTTGTGATGGTGTTTTCTTTCAACAAATTTCTCAGGAGCTTGCTGACTTTTCTCTCCTTGTCATTGTTACATGTTTCTATAAAGCTATGTTTTCTTATCCTACCTGTTACTCCCCTGTTTTTTCTTTCCCCCCTGCTCTCTTACCTTACCTATCTGTCTCATGAACGTGGGAGCTGTTTGTCTCTGTTGTTTGAATGCCCAGCACCTGGTTTTTCTGCCAATACTCTTCATGTGGGCTGCTGCTGCTGCTTTATTTCAGATAATAAGCAACCTTACTGACACTATTTCTCAAGCATCTGACAACATTTATTCTCATCAAAATTATATTTGACAAGTCCTGGTATTCATCTCCTCTTACTTATGAGAAGGATAGGGATTAGAGAAGCTATGTACCTTGACACAGATCTAGTAAGTGATGGAGCTACAGTTCAAGTCTTCCTGCTAAACACTATGCTCTTAACCACAAAGCTAAACAGCACTCCACAGCTGATGATATTCAGTTGTTGAATAAATCACAGACACTTTATGAAGAAAATCCTACTCAAAATACCAGTAAAATAAATCAGTATTCACCTGCTCTGTTTTCAGGTACTTTCACCCACATAAAGAAAAAGTGGCGAAGACTGAGAGTTAAAACGCCCTTACTTAGCCAGATTAGGACAGAATGTGAAAATCCAAGGCACTCTAGGGACAGAGAGACTCATCAAAAGTGGGGAATTTTTTGTACTTTGTTTTAATGCTGGAGATGGAACCCAGAGTCTTGTGCATGCTAAACATGCACTCTACCACGGAGCCACTCCTGAACCAGAGATTCCAGGGAATTTTAATTTGTACTGGAAACTTTGTACTCATGCCTATAAGGCCTTCTGGGTGTCTATAGTTAGTCCTTTTTACACATAGGTGGGAGTTTAAACTTCATCATTATTCTGGGTTCCAAGACCTAAAGTCCTTCAGCGTTAGTGGGAGTGGACCTTTATAACAGTAGACTTTTGTTTGTTTGTTTTTAAGGGCTTTGCTTGCCCTATGCCCCACCCCCCCTTTTTTTTTTACTATCATCAAACATAGCAATCATCTCATACTTTCTCATTTAGGCTCTGGTGTTCTTCCAATAATTATTTCACATGTCTGCTTTATCCTCTTGCCTAAACTGTAAGCTTCTTGTGGGAAGAGACCATGTGTTCTGCTTTTTTTATGTCCTTCATGAGTCCTCACATAATGCTGGGAAAAACGTGCACATTTTTCCATGCTGATCGTCATGCCTGACAGTGTCTTCTCCATTTTTGGTTGTGGGGATACATAGTTTGTAAAGTTAAACTTGTATGCATGCATGGACAAAGTCACCCTTCTGCAAGGCTAGGATTTCATATCGTCCTACGGTATGCGGGAGGCCACAGCTCATTGCTACATGTATGTGCATCTTTTTAATACAAGGTGTAGCAATGAAGAATACAGTTGGCACCAGTCATCAGTGTTTGAATCTGGGTTTGACCATTAATTCTCTGACCCGGCAGAGAGTTAAGTGAAGAGTTTTTTGCCACAGTTTCTTAATGGCTATAAAAGGCTAATGATGTCAGTGGTTACCCAGGGGGAGTACAGAAATTTTCTAACAAAGCCCCAGCTGTGTAGTGTGTGAGCACCGCCTCTGATGCAGAGAGTGACTCACTCAAGCTCTCCCTCTGCCTAGGAAGGTCCACCTCTGGTGGGAGCAGGTGTAAAAGCCTGGTCACTTGGGTCCAACACAGGATAATCTAGATGAATCGGTGGGCTCCAGAGATTCTGGTGGCTGATAATGTAGCTCAGTTCCCTCTATTCAACCTTATCTTCTTTCTCCAGGGGTGCTAACCTCAAGGGTGCTACCTAACAAACAGGGTGCACCTTAGAGAGTCACAGAATCTGTTTCTGACACCACAGGCAGCACTGCCTTCTGGGTTTACTATGTGTATTGAATAAGATGACACACAATAACAAATTTGGAATGATGCCTCAAATACAGTCAGTACTGACTACAACAATCATTACCTCCACTTTCATCCCTATGACCTTCCTGCTAAAACAGCACTCAATTATTGAACTATTATTGAGGTCCTGTGATGTAGAATGTTGTCCTAGGTAATGGAAATGCAAACAAGGAATTCAAGTTCCGTTCTCACCCTTAAACTTCACTGTATAACAGGAAACACAGTAGCAGAATGAGCTGTGTTAGCACCTTGGCATTGCCTCTGAACATGTTCCTAATCTAATGAATAGAACTAAAAGGCCATATGGTGTGATTTCAAGCATTTGAAATGATGGATGTCTTCTTTGCAGAGTCCCTCAGTTCCTCTTCCAGCATGTCTTTCCTTTAGCTAATCACTTTCAGCCTGGTTAACATGTATCTCCAACAGTATTTACACTTTCACGGGATCTAGAAACTTAGGTTCTCAAACCCTGTAGCAAACCAATCAGCTGTGAATGTAGTTTTGGACAAGCCTCATTTTTCAGTTCTGGTACCCAGGAAACAGATGCAGAGATAGTCAGAAGTACAAGAAGTTTGTCGGGGGTCATCCTTGTGAACAAGAAAGGGGGAGGCAGAAGGGTTGGGCAGGGAGGACCTCTATGATGTAGATGTGATAAAAGGTCCAGCTGACATAGGACTTTGGAGCACAAGTTGCCCATTTGGGTCACCCATGGGGGAGCAGAACTGACCAGGCTTTGTGCTCCCAAGTACTTGGTCCTACCCCGGGAGAACTTGGCTACAACTCAAAAGCTGAGGTGGAGTTGGAGGTGCTGGAGTTAAAAGCTGTCAGCCACTGCCCTTCTTGCAGTGCGGTGACAAGTTCTTTCTGGAAGTTGATTCATGTGACACAACTTCAACATACCACACTACAGAATTTCTCTGAGAACCAGATTTTTATTGGTCGAGATGGGGTCTTGAGATCTTTTTGCCTGGATGCCTTGAAACTCAATCCTTCTGCTCTCGGCCTCCCAGCAGTAGGATTATAGGTGTAAGTCACCATGCCAGGAAGAGAACTAGATTTTTAATTTAAAAAGGATACTAAGTATAGCACAAACACTCCATTCAAATATCTACACTAAGACACTCAACTAAACCTTAGCATGACTTCTAGCAGTCTCAGGTTGTTTCCCTGAGACAACCTAGCCCCTGGAATTCCCGTCTGGGAAAGCCCAGGGCTGGGGAAGGAATTTGCTGTTTGTTCTATCTGGATCTGACATTAGGCCACTGATCTCCCTTTCCTAAGCATTTTCCTGGGACATTCACTACAAAGGGTTTAACATTGTGAATTCTTTTTCTGTCCCTTTGAAAATATATGTATGTCCTATCAATGAGTGTCTTTCTTAAGAACCTGAAAGCCATTCCTTTGAAATGCCACCATCAGGAAGCACAGGCCTCTGTCTCTCTTCAACATCTATGGGAGGATAAATTCCTAATTTCTGGTTGTCAGCTCACAAACATAGCTGGCTTAATCATAGTTATACTGACCAGTCCCTTGCAGTTGTTCACTTGAGTCCTTTCTTATTCTTTCTCTTTATTCCCTTTTATTTAAAAACATTGTTTTTTGTACTGGGGAATGAACTTAAGACTTTGTACTAGCTATGCTACTGTTTTGCCATTTGAGCCACGCTCCCAGCCATTTTTGCTTTTTAGTTTATTTTTTAGGTAGGGTCTTACACTTTGCTGGTCTGTCCTCAGATTGCCTTCTGAGCAGGTAGGATTACACAGCAGCTGGGATTACAGGTATGAGCCATCATGCCATGCTTCCCCTTTTAAAAGGTCCCGTCACTTCTGTACAAATCAGAATGGAGAACAGCTCTTCCTCCTCCTGTGAGTACTTACTGAACAAGGTCTGCTATCCCCACTTTAGTGACTGTAAGGTTGTGTTTATTTTGACAATACTGGGCTCTTCCTTTCCTGCTCCACAGGATTGGGAAGGATGAATAACTTAATGGAGAAAATAAAACTGCAAAGTTCTGTACACATGCCTTCTGTGTGAAGGCATGCATCACTTATATTTTCCTGAGAGATTTAAAAAATTACATCAAGCTGGACGCAGGTGGCTCACACCTGTAATCCTAGCTACTCAGGAGGCAGAGCACAGGAGGATCAAGGTTTGAAGCGAGCTGGGGCAAATAGTTCTTGAAAAAACTATCACAAGAAAGAGCGGGCAGAGCTGGTCAATTGTAGAGTGCCTGCCTAGCAAACTTGAGGCTCTGGTTTCAAACCCCAGCATCACCAAAAATAAAGTAAAAAGTAAAAACATTTTTTCTGTTAATGACACTTATGTAAAAATACAAAAATACAGAAAAAGTAGATAATGACTAAAATGCTACTCCTCAGATACTACTGTCAACAGACTATCTTTTCACTCTTTTATGGAAGTATAAATCCCTAAATTTTCTTTCCTCTTTAAGTGGGGCCCGGATTTACATACTCCTTTACAACTTACTTTTCTCTGTAAACAATCTACCAGGGGCACATGTTAGTGTCAATAGGTGTGGCGCTGCTTCATTAATTTAATGGATAGTGTTTCCTGGTCTGCTGATATAATCATTTATTTAACTGATCCCCTTCTGATGGATGTCTATGTTATTTGTAATGTTCAGTATTTTTAATTAAAGTGGCAGTCAACAATTTTGTACATACATTTCTGCTTATCTGTGGCATCATTTAGGATACATTTCCAGAATTGAAATTCCTGGGCGTAAGAGAATGCACATTTAAAATTTATATATCGTAGATCTCTTTAGAAGGGGAATATGGATTTACGCTTTCATCAACAACGCATGTCAGTGATCCTTTCCTGGGGCCACAGATAAGGAAAGCCCTTCAGTGATCCTTTCCTGACAGAGAATTGTGGCAGGAATTGAGGAGGAGGGTTCAGAAAAGCACAGGAAGTCATTAGAGTCCTAAAGGACTCGGAGGAAGGTGTCACTAAAAAGGATGGGAAGAAAAAGCTAGGTTCAGAAAATAACTTATGACTGCCTTTCATTTGGTCCCCTATTGGTCACCATGCATCCTATGGCACGAGAGCACCCAGACTCCTTCCCAGAGGATGTAGCACACAAGCCATTGCAGCCAGCAGCTGTACTCCAGCCTGGGAACGCCAAAGCCTTTCTGAGCAGCATTGGAGAAAACCCTGCCTGCAGCCATCCCTGCCTGGCCTGGGCTCTTGTCCTGTCTTGCACATCACAGGAGCAAAGTTGACTTGAGGAAAGCAGATCAAAGGCTAGTCAGGCTGCCAACTCTAAGGAATGGTTCTGTGCCTGAATTGGGGGCCTGGCTCCAGCAGCAGACATTCATCTTGGTTGCTCCAGGGAAAAAGTTCATGCCATTTTGGGTAGGGCATTGAGGCAAGGGAAGGAGGTGAGGATGACAGGGAGTCACATTTTACCTGCCACTATGATGTGTTATAGCAGCAGTCATAGTTCTCCCTTTCCTTTATTAAAAACTAACTTTTTCTTTTCCTTTCTTTTATGGTGGTGTTACTGGGGTTTGAACTTAGGTCCTCTTGCTTGCTAAGCAGGCACTCTACCACTTGATCAATGCTCTCAGCCCTTTTTGCTTTAGTTATTTTTCAGAGAGGGTCTAGTGTATTTTTTTGCTTGAGCTGGCCTTGAACCCCAATCCTCCTGATCTCCTGAGTCGCTGGGATTAAGAGCCTGAGCCACTCCATTCAGCACGGTCTCATGCTTGTTAGGCAGGTGCTCTGCCACTTGAGCCACGCTTCCAGCCATCCAGCTTAAAAATTAATTTGTCTTCAATTGAAAGTTTTGAGAACGTAACTTTTGTTGGGAAAAATCCTTAAAATACTTCTCTAATCATGTCCACTGTGCATTCATTCTTTTTTGTAGTACTGCGAATTGAACCCAGGATGTTGTACTTGCAAGTTCTCCACTATTTGAGCTATGTCCCCAGCCCTCTCATTGTTACTTTTGTTTTTGAGATAGGGTCTTGCTAATTTTTTCCCATACCAGTCTTGAACTGATGATTCTCCTGCCTCTGCCTCCTGAGTGGCTGGGATTGCAGGATGCACCAGCACACCTGGCCACTAAACAGTCATTCTAATGTACCAATGTTTTCATGATGTATATGCTACCTGTCAGCTGTTGTCACAGAGCTTTGCATTTCTCACATAGCTTTGGACTATGGAGAGGACTTCTCTCTCCATCCTGTGTGTCTTACACTAAGTAGCTTTAGAGCACAATGGTGCAGCTGCTTCACAGCTGTTGTGGGGATATAGGACAGGAGTTCTGTTTGGGTTCCAATGTTATGACTCCTTTATGCAGTTTCCAGGACACTGAGTCCTAAGAAGAAACACAGCTACTCAAGCAAGAAATGAAATGAACCAAAAAAAGGAACAAAGAATACTGGGTTTTCTCACCCAGGGCCAGCCCAGCCCAGAAAAGGCTGCTTTCCTTTCCCTCGTGGTGCTGTGAGAAAACATTAGGAAAAATGGCAGACTGGCGAGCAGTGTAGTCATCTGTGTCCTCCACCCCTGGTGTGTTGAAACCAACCAGATTGTCTGTTCCCAGAGGGCAAATATCTGCCATATTCAAGGCCATGCAATTATGCTCTACAGATGCTTGTTATTTTATTAACTTGCAGAAAGTAGAGATGACCCAGAAACTGCACATCTTAAAGTCCTGAGGGCCCTTAGGGAACCACTCTAAAACTCTGCCATTCAGAAGTGCTTTGGTATTAAGCCCTGGGAATTTTGTAGTATTGTTTTTTCTAGTAGACTTTGTACGCATTGAGCATTCTAATCCCAAATCTGAAATCTGAAATGCTCCACAAATCAAAACATTTTGAGTGCTGATATGGCACCACAAGTGGAAATTTCACACCAAGAAACTTTGTTTGATGCACAAAATTATTAGTATTACATAAGTGTGCATAAGGTGTATGTGGAACATAAATGATTTGGTGTTTATTCCACCTCCAAGCTATGATTATGTATATAATCCAAACTCCACCCCCAAAAAATCTCAAATCCAAGCATTTTGGATAAGGACTACTCAACCAGTAGCATATTCATAGAATGAAATTTTGAAGACAGTTCAGAATTTCCATAGCCATCATCATTTAATAATATGGGATGTAAAGGAGAACGGTAAATGGTATGCTTGGTACAAGGATGCACAAAGGGGAACAGACCGACAGGAATGTAAACACTGCAGAGGGAGAAGAGGCCAGAGAAGGAAGCCGGGGGGACAGAGGATGAAAGAAAGGAACATGGTGGGGATTACCTTATGCAAAGGCAAAACTAGCTGGGGAGCCAGAGGGAGCAGGTGGGCCCAGGGTGGGACAGCTGTTGTAAAACACAGCTGGGCTGCGAGGAAGGGTCTTGGGACTTAGTCTCTGATCTGCCAGCAGCTTTCTGATGTAAGAAAGTTGTTTCACTGCACTGGAGTTCATGCTGCTCTTTATAAAACGAGGGGCTTGGGCTAGGTCTGAGGCCCACTGTAGCCTTGTCATTCTCATTCCCAAACTTAGGAAAAACTGTTAAAGCATCTAAGTCCCCTGCCTTCTGGGAAAGGGTTTCTTAAATGCCAGACTAGAGGACTGTCATTATTTCCAGTTGTAATCTTTTTAAGGATTATAGCCAGTCTGTGATCTGGGCAAGTCTATCTTGAGCTTTGTGAATTCTTACTTAGGAGGCGAGAACTGATAAATGATCGCATAAATGGGCAAATGGAAGGGCAGGCATCCATAAATGAGAAGAAGCCCATTCAGCACAAATACATTCTGAAATCAGGACAAGACTGAACCTGAACACAGACAGTCTTGCAGATGCACCGGATGTGTGCCTGGTACAGAGCGGTTACCTCTGAGGCAGCTCTACTATTTTCCAGGACTTGCTGAGAATGACATCATCTCAGGCAGGCAGCTATCAGCAGAGGGGATCTGAGGGTGGCACCAGACAGGGACAAGAAGCATAGATTGGCAGACAACTCCATGTCCATATGTGATGTCTTGTGCATGTGGAGAGGATGTGCTGGTCTGAAAATCTCTGAAGCTGTTTCATGGAGGATGGAAAGGTTAAAATCTACAGGTTACAGGGAGGAGCTGATGAGTGAGTCACTCTACTTTTAGCTTAAGTCTCACCTCTTCTGACTTGTTGCTTTGTTTTAACTTATAAACAGCTTCTGTGAACTTCTGAGAGAGCATGTGTGTCTCTTTCTTGCTGGGTGCCAATCAACTACCTGAATGCCTGTCACAGAGTAGATGCTTAATAAACATGTAAACAAACGAAGCTACTCAACGGTCTCCAGGGAACACTGTGTTCCATAATTGATGCTATTTTAAAGGCCTTTCCTCTGAGAACTGAAATTGAGCAATCAATAAACAATGGGGGGTGAGGGCTGCACAGCTATTTGGAGATGGATCCTTAAAGCAACACAAAATAAACAAACAACTGAACAGGAACAAAATGGAATGTCTTCTAGGCCCCAAGGTGGGAAAACCCAGCTCGGCTATAGCATACTCTGGAATTAGCATGACTAAGCCAGCCTAGGCTGACTTGAAGAAGAGGGCTGGCTTGAGTGGAAACAGAAAATCAGGAGTCAGGATGTGAGAGGAACATCGCCACTGTGTGGCAGTGGAGGGAGGCTGGGACATAAGGTCCTTCCTGAAGTTAGAGATGCACACCAGATTGTGACCATCCTAACCACAGTGAGAGGGATTAGGATGTCTCCCACCCTCTTAGTGTGTTCCCATGCCGCATTCTCTTAGCATAAGTCTCATTTGATTTCCACAGAGATGTCTTTATAGGAAGGAAGTAGGATGACATCTCCTTTGCTGTCAGTCCAGCATCTCTAAGAGACAGATGTTGAGATGGAGTTAGGAGGACAAGGGGTTAATCGGGGCGTAGTGACCACGAATGATAAAGTGGGAGGATATAGGACTGGACAGGGAAGCCCTCACACCACAATGAAGATCTGACATCTGGAAAAGGAAAAGAAGAAAGCAGGATTGGACAGAGAGAGCCTCAATCTGTGTGTGGATCTACACACATGTCTACCAAGCTCTGGAAAGAAGCTCACTTTTCAGAGGAGCCTCACATGGGCAGACATGACCAGACGTTGGTGATCCCAGCTTCAGTGGTATTGTGGGGACACTCAGGAGGAGCGTGGCATAGCCTGAAGGCCCTGTACCTATAGGCTGCCAGCCAATCCCACTCATTACTGCTCAGCAAGTCCTCTTTTGATTGGAGATCTGCGTTACACATCTCCACAGCTGTCATTTCCAAACCTCTTATTCCATAGAATAGAGGTTGGAGTATTAGATTGTTGCCTTCCCAGAATCCTGGGATGTTTTGAAATCCCTGAATAAAATGTTTTAGGGAAACATCTAGGATGTCTAACTAGCATCTTAGACCACAGTGCTCATTAGAGCATTGCAGATAAGTCAGGACAGCACTCCTACTGCCAGCCCTATCAATGGGATTAAGTACTGCCAAAGTCTAAGTGCCTGAGAAACTACTTTGAGGAACATGAACAACAAAGAACACTGATGCTTCCTCCTCCCTTTCCTTGTTAAAAGAAACTTTCCTCCCTCCTGAGCTCCTGAGCCTGGCTCTTGCCTGCAGAGAGGATCAAGTATGGGATGACAGGTTGCTGAGATCATGGCAGGGGACATCAGCTAACATATGGCATTCCTGAGGAGGCTCTGTGGGACTCCAAAGGTGCCACTTGTCTCACTTCAAAGAGAAAAATGTGAGAAGCACAGTACAGCAGCTATTGCAGTACACAAGATGGGAGGGATCAGAACTGAAAACCAAGGAGACTTATCATGATGACAGAGCCATAGTGACTTGGAATTGGAAGCAATCCAACTTTACAAAACATCTCAAATTGTAGGTCTTCATTAAAATGTATAAACCCTCCCTTCTTAAATGCTTAAAATGAAACCTGTATTCATCAAAAATATCTAGAAACATAGACTGCCTAGGTTTGAATTCTGAACTCAAATTTTACTAGCTTTGCAACTGTGGGAAAGTTGCTTCATCTTTATAATCTGTTTTCTCATCTGTAAAATGGGATAGCAATAGAAGGTTTTTTTGATTAGATAAGATGATTGACTTAAAGCCTGGGGCACATGGTATGTACTCGCTAAATTCTAGCCTTTGTGTTAATATGCGTCTATAAACTACAAGAATTATAGAGTTTTACCTTCTATATTCAGGGAGGTATAAGGCTTACCTTTCTGCTTCTGTGTTAGAGATATATTGAAAGGAGACAGATTGACAGATGAAAATGCCCAAAGTTAAAGTCAGACCAGGTTTTGAGTCCTGCTCTGTCCCTTCTAGCATGGCCCTTTGGCTAGCCACTTTACCTCTCTGAACCCCAGTTGCTTTCCTGTTTAACTAAGAAACATATCTTTCTTCTTGGTTCTTTCCCATTGGTAGCCCCATAACCAACCTTGGTGGAAGCTCAATCCTTTAGTTTCTATAAGAAAGGCATCACACTGAGAAGATCCCTTTTTTCATTCTTAATGTGGTTCGTATAATCATAGGAAGATATCTCATCATATGGAATGGCCAGAGGTTCACTTGAAAATTCCCCATTAAATTGGAATTTTCTTCCAAGTCTTTCTTCTTGGTTTTCAGCCATTATCTTCCTCCTACTGTTAAACTCACTCCAAGAATGCACCCAACCCTTTTATCCTCCCTGTTCCTTCTTTATGATCCTAAGAAATGTATTTTCTTCAAGAAACCTGCATGCCAGCCTATGGTTATTTATCCCTACTGGATGGTGAATGTCAGCCAAGGCTCTTACTACCTGCTTAGATATTATTTTCCTCTGGTCATATCTTGAACTTTTTACCTTTTAGATTGCAGTCGGTGATTGTTTTCTGGGGTGAGAAACGATATGGTGTATTTTTCATTTGCTTCTCCAGATCTGCTTGCCCAACCCTGGCTTCCCTGTCCCCAGGGAGGTTGACCCATACTGATTATGTCACCAATGCCATGTCCTCTGGCTTCTGGTTGGTTTGCCCAGGGAGTGGCAGTAGTGGGAGACAGGGAGATGGGAAGAGAGAGAGTACAGTTCTGATCTTGCCACATCACTACAGGTTGGATACATCCATTACTGAAGGCCCCATCTGCTGTTAGTCTTCCTGCAGTGGCTTTCCCTGGGTTCTGGAGTTACTAATTCTGTATTTGAAGGCATAATCGTAGTCACAACAAGTACTGTAGCTGGCTCTAGGGACGCTTCATTATCTGTCTAAATGCTTCCTTTATTAAACTCTCCTCAATTACACCATTTGAGAGCACTGTGTACTATTAGATAAAATGATATTAATGCATCCCTGGAATAACTTGGTCTTATTCTTCAAAAATATTACTTAGTAACCATTTCTGGACGGGAACTATTGTAGGGACTTGGGATACAAAGATGAGTAAGATGTTCTATTTTCCATAAGTCCAATGCTGTCAATGGAACAGATAAGTGAACAGATGGTGACATAGGAGGTGTGGTAAGAGCTGTGTTAGCTTTTTTGTTCTGAAAGGATGCAAGACAGATTCTTAACTCTACTTGGGGGCTAGCTATGGTCTGAACTTTGTGTCTCCCCTTGCATATGATGAAAATCTCCCCTCCAAGGTGATGGTATTAGGAGGCGGGGCCTTTGGGAGGTGATTAGGTGTGGGGGGCAGGGATCTTATGAATGGCATTAGTGACTTGTAAAGGAGACCCCAGATTCTTCACTGTCCCCATTCACCCTGTGAGGACACAGAAGAAGGTGCCATCTGTGAACCAGAGGCAGTCCCTCTCCAGACAACAAATCTGATGGCAACTTGATTTGGGGCTTCACAGCCTCCAGAACTGTGATTAATAAAGGTCTATAGTTTGTAAGCCACCCAGGTTATGGTGTTTTTTTTTCCATTGAAGTCAAATGGGCAAAGATGAGGCTGAGTGAGAAATGCTTCTGAAGAATAGAAAACTTGTTCTGACCCCTGGATGGGGAGGAATGAAGGAGAGAGGAAGATGAACGGGTAGGTGGAACAGCAGTGGAATAGTGCCAGAAGGATCAACTAAAGGGAAACATAGCCAAGATGGCATTTCAACAATGTAGAGGCCCTTGTTCAGAGGAGGCAAAGAGTGGCAACTTCTAGTATTTGAGCTGTAAATTGGATATGGGGTGGTCAAATTAGGAACTCAAGCCAGGCTTCTGCTTTTGTGTCAGAGAACTGACCTTTTCCCTGCCTTTTTTTCTTTTGTCTCCTTTCTTCTCCCCACCCCTTTCTGATAACAGAAGAAGCTATGTCATGCAGTGTGGTAAAAGCAAGGATTCTAGAGCCAGTATCCTTGGGTTTGAATCTAGTTCCATTATTTACACTGTGTAAACTTGAAGCAATTATTCAGCCTCCTGTGGCTCAGATTCCTCACGTGGATCACATAGGCTAATAGTGGGATTGGTGTTTACATTGAGTCCATATGCATTGCACATAGACAGATCTGGATAATAGCAAAACCTTTATGCATTTACACCAGGAATTGTTCTAGATGTTTTCAAACATAATACTGATCAGTGCTCACAGTGATCTTATGAGTAAGCCCATTTCAGAGATGAGGAAAATGAAGCTTAGAGAGATTAGGTAATGTGAGCTCACATAATAAACAAGGAAGAGAGTTGGGAAATGAACCCAGGTGTTTCTGACTACCTCAAACACCCATGTTCTAATTACTACTTAGTCTATCTCCTATAGTAGGAGTTTTACATTTTTGTTAGTATGTTGTATTTAAGCACATTCTTCTCATACATTCTGACCATCTTGTGGATGCCACCTGGCTTCCCCTGAAGAGTATCTCTTTTTTTCTTGACTACAGCTATGTGAAAACTCAAGTTGAAAATGAGTGACTGGATCCAGAAAACTTCTAGAAAGTACAGATAGCAATCATAGAAACAAACCTGGTTGATTTGGTACCTATTGACTTATTGCCTTAGATTGGTGACCAGTGGAATTCAGCTGGCCTTTCAGCCTCTGCTCTTCCCCCTTGCATCTGTGCTCCAAGCAGCTGTGGGATTAGTCAGCTTTTCAAAGTTTTGCTCTAAATTGTGTCTAAGAATGGAAAGGTGCCTCTGGGATGACTGGAGGAAGCTGATTTTAAAAGCAGTTTGCTATAAGCTTAACAGTTCTTTGAAGGTTCTTTTTTTTCTTTTTTGTGTTTATTTTATTGAAGGTTCATGTTTTAAGACTGTAACAAATTTTACATGTATTTCTTTTTATTTTTTTTTCCTTAAATAAGCCTTTCATCTAGGAATAATTTTGTAGAAAAGTTTCAGGGACAGTAAAGAGAGTTCCTTATTCCCTTCACCTAGTTTCCCCTACTGTTCACATCTTATATGTGGTCATTGTCAAAGCTTAGAGATCTACATTTGCGCATACTAAGAACTGAGTTTCAAGCTGTATTTGGACTTTCCCCATTCCCCACTAAAATGCTTTCCTGTTTCAGGGTCCCACTACTGGATACTGCATTGCATTCAATCATTATGTCTCCTCAGTCTGTCCTGGCATGTGACATTTTCTGTCTTTCCTATTTTGAAGAGTACTGGTTAGGATTTTGTAAAATGGCCCTCACTTTGGTTTTCCTCATGATTGGATTGGAGTGATGGGTTTTAAGGAAGCATGTGACAAGGGTGAAACTCTCCTGGTCACTCAGGGAGTCCGTAACTACACACCTTATCACTGATATTAGCCTGGAGTTTACAGTGTAGGGTTTGCCAGGTTTCTTCACTATGAAGTTATGATTTTTCTTTTTTTCTATTTTTTTTGGGGGGGCACTAAGACTTATTACATTCTAGGGGAATGGAATTAAATACCAGGTACTGGAGGAGGGTATGTGTGTACATATATTACTCGAATTTATCTCTTCTCTCCATTTATTAAATCATTTATTGTTATTGGTTTGGAATCCTATTATCTCAAATAAAAGGATGCTTTGCACTCCCAAATGTACAAGTGGAATCAACTTTCCAGAGCCACCTGCCTGCTGAGGATTTTCATACTCCCTAGCATGTAGTTTGAGCAGACAGAACCCCAAACCTCACTAGGTTCCTTCCTTGCTCCGGTTGTGTCATAAGCCTCACGTGTGAGTATACAAATAAATGACACAATAGAAGCGATGGTGTTCATCAGCAGTGCCTGAGGGCAAGAACTTTAAGTCTCACACCAGTGTCTGACTAAAGAGTTAACCATATTTTCCTGAAATTCTTTAGGGCACACTAAACATCTTCCATACTGAGTGCTACAGAGGAAATTGACTTAGCCACTATTTGAAGGTGAATAAATGATTCCTTTAAAATACATCTTTAACAAATCAGAAGCTTTTACAAATTTGGAAAAACGTGGGAACGGGGGCACTGCCCCTTAAAATTGGTAAGCCTGAAGAGAAAGCCTCAGGTATTTGGAGGATGGGTTTCACCTGTTTGCAGTTAGGGGCCAACTGCAGAGCTGAAGTAGCACTTATGCTTTCTCATTGGTCCAAATCAAAGAAGAAGGCAGGACTTTGTGTATAAAACAAGGGGCCACTGGAAAGGTTTGTTAGGCTGCTCTTGAGAGTGAGTATAGCCTGTGATTCAGTGTGGGTGAAAGGAGGCCAAAATTTTCTAGGTGTTCCATGTATTAAAAACTTGGGATGAGGGAGTGGGAAGATGGGAGAGTGGAAAGAACCAAGAAGCAAAAGAAAAACCAAAAATGAGGTGGGGGGGCTGAGGAGAAAAATGAAGACTGGAGTTGTGCCTCTAGCAGAAGAGTACTTGCCTACCAAGGGCAAGGCCAAGTTGAAGCCCCAGTACAAAAACGGTGTGTGTGTATAGAGGATCTAAGCAACCTTACTAAGGAATCTGAAAGGGAACCAATCACTGTGTGTAGACAGAAAATACCTGATACAAGGCAACATGCAGAAATCTCTACCTGGCATGACTTCCTAGAAGGAAAATTCCCTAGTTACTATGGTTCTGAAAGGGTTGGGGGCTTATAAACGCTAACTGCTCCACTTCAAAGTAGGACTTTTAAAGTGAAGTCTTCCTGAGCACTTCCCTGCTAGGCATATTTTCCCCCTAGTTTGACCTCTAACATAGACTTGAGCAAAACCCACTCTTCTAACTTTTTCAAAAGAAAACAGCTTAGGGGTTCTATGTTGAAGTCAAGCTCTGCAATCTGTCTTTTCTAACAGTTTCTTTCCTCAAACCTTCAGTTGAAATCCTGTAAAGTTTTTTTAAAAAACCAGCTGTCTGCAGGGTGTAGTAGGGTACACCTATAATCCCAGCTATGTAGGATTGAGAGGCATGAGTGGGGTCTAAGCCACCTGGAGCAATAATCTGGAGACACTATTTTAAGTCATTCTAAAATAAGGCCTTGTGGTTGTGGCTCAAGTGGCAGAGCACCTGCCTAGCAAATGGGAGGCCCTCAACCAAAAACTGTCTTGAGGAATGGGAGGCAAAGGTTGAAAGCTAGCTCCTTGGGCAGAAGAAATGGCTCATGTCACTTGATGCTTGCCTAGCAGTCAGTACTTCCCAAGCATAAACACCAGCACCAAAAAAAGCTTAGGTACTCTTCTCCAGAGTACCTAGTCTAGACTAAAGACTAGAACTGCTTAAATGAACACCACAGGCTCTTAAAATGACTTTTATTAGCATATGATAGTTTCATGACAGATACATTGTCAGATTTACATGTGTTTAAAGTCTTAGTAATCCCCCTCCATCATTCTCTTCCCTCCTTCCCCTACCTTGAACAATTTAAACAGGTTCCATTGTCTTACTTCCCTGTATGGATTAAAACACACCCACCATATACCCCCTCATTTCCCCTTTCCTTGTGCCCACCCCTCCCCCACTGGTACCAACTCTGGGAAAGATTGATTTCCCCTCTGCCCTTCATTTAATTATTACCATTGGCTTCTGAACCAGACCTTCTTGAGGGCAGGCTGTTCTGTCATAGCCAAGAACATTCTAATATGAGCCTCAAGAATCATGTAGCCACTTCATCTACATCTTATAAAAACCCACCCTAATAGACTGCACCTGGAGGTGAAGATGGGTTGATCCTTGCCAGACTCATCTGAAAGCACTTTTAACTTCATGAAAATGTATCTTACTTCACAGGCAAAACACCAAAACATTGCTCCCCTCCTCCTACATGAAAACAGCTCTCAATCAAGTCCTCAGATTTTATGTTTTTTCCTTTCTGGCCCATTCTTTGCTTCCTCCTCCTCAGACTCAACTTGGGCAAACAGAGTTTTGGGCTGAGTCTTGGAATATGCTGGAGAAATCCAATATGGGTTGTCTTGCGCTGCTTTGGCATGACGCAAAATAGCTTCCCGTGGGTTACTGTCATGCGTCTTGTCCAAAGTGATGTTCTTCACAGTGCAGGATAACAGAGTCCCCCCGTGGATTCCAACTCGACACCATGATGTGGACCTGCTACAGGAGGCTCAGGCTTGTGTGACTTCAGGGGGTCCAGTCTGTCCTTCTCCAGCTGTTTCCTTGTACTCTGTTGTTGGGGCTCACGGAACATAGGCAAGGCACAAGGAGTGATGATGTAGTCTTGGGTTAGAACCCCAGGTTGTCTCGCTTTTCGCTGGGCTTTAACTGCACACAACATGGCTCCCCTCTGACTCTTGTTGGGGTTGTAATAGACTTTTGCCAACCCATTTCCAGTTCCAACCATGATCTGGTTGAGCTTTGGATGCTACAGGCAGCGGATAACACTGGCATCCGTAACTTCTATTTCGTACACCTTCTGGAAAGTCCTGCAGTCAAAGAAAACAAGTTTGCCCTGCCACATCTCATTTGAACAGAGGTGCCGGTGATTATGAGGTTATCATCTGGGCTGTAACAGCAATCTGTCATCGGGAACACACTGGCAAGACCCGAGGCTGAAAAGAGTGGCTTATTAAACTGTTGGATGCCCCATAACTTCAATGTATCATCACCTCCACGAGAGTCAAGGACCTTACCGTGGCAGGAAAAAGCCACACAGGACGTGTCTGTGCCTGGGTCGTGAGCCTGTCTGTAGCAGAACTTGGGAGCAAGAGGCAAGTTTCGAACCCAGATCTGTATGCTTCCATTCTGGCAGGCAGCTGCTATGAGGCTCCTATCTCTCCTATACATGCACGCAGTGGGAATGGCTTTCTTACCCTGAGGCTACAGAAGCTTAAACACACTTCTCTGCTTTTTGGGGTTTTCAACTTCCCATATCCTCACAGTCGCATCATTTGAGCAAGTCAGAAATTCTCCCCTGACTTTGGGATGCCATGAGCCAGTATGAAGTGCTGCTGTGTGACCCTTGGTGTTGGCCATGTCCACGATATACTGGTCCCCCTTGATACATTCCATGACTTGAAAGCCATCTCTATCAATCACCTTGGCCTGCGAGCTTCCAGATACAACCAGAATCAAGTCTCCAGTGTCATTGTATTGGACTGACTTGATCTGATGGCGTTCACACGGCTGAAGGGATCGAAATGCCTTCAAAGAAGCATCCATCCCAGATAAATCCCAAAACTTAACACAGTCAGAGCCTCCTGTCACCAAACGGGCCCCAGAGGGATCCAGACCCAAAGCAGAAACCGTTTTAGTGCCGTGCTTCAGGGTTATTTCATGCGAGTCGGGAATCTTTTGGGCAGGACTTTCTTCTTCATCGTTGTCGTTGTCCTCTCCCTCTTCATAAAGGGGTGGAGGTAAAGGACAGATGATCTCCTCCGCAAGATCAACGGGTTCTCCTACCATTTCAGGAGGTAAAGGCGGACCAACGAGCTCTTCCTCGTTAGAATCTGAACTGTTCTCACTTCCGCTACTGCTTGTATCCCTTGATGACACGGAGCAATGTCCGACTTCGCAGGGTCGCGAGCGCTCCATGATCAGCACAGCACAGTCCCGACGCCCAACTGACAGACGCTCTCCACACGAGCCCCGCAACAGCACTGGAAGCGTCGTCTCCAGAGAGCAAACGACTCTCAGCGTCGCCAACGGCAAGAGCTGTGCCTTCCGCCCAGACCACCGAACTCGGGCGTTGGGAGATGGCGCCGCCCTAGCGGTCTGGCGGGGAAGTGCCCTGAGGTTGGCACAGCCGCCTCCCAATTTAACTTAATGCAATCAGGGACAGTTTAACTGAAGCTTCTCTAAATCCTTGACTTTGAAGACACTTTTCCCGCCAAGGTGACACTCTTCACGTAATACTGAAGAGAAGTCAAGGTGCTCATGTTGTTGTCATGCTGTCCTCCTCTAGGATGACACACTTACATTTAGGTGTGTATGTCCCTAAGTTCTTCTGAGTATATATGTAAGGAAGAAACTTGGAGTGTCTACTACATGACTCACGAGCACTCAGAAGGAAACCAAAAAAACTTGAGGGAAACAACTGCTCTGAAAGAGCTAAACAGCACCTGCCATTAGCCAAGATTCCCAATGGTTTAGCCCTGTTTGCTTATAGAGAAAAGGTTCCAAAACTTTATTCACATACCGTTTGTACTTCCAATTTATATTTGTGTTTTCTTTACATTTGGACTCCTTATTGATGGTATGAATCTTCTTTTTGTTGGGCAGGGGAGAAAGTGGATCGACCAGATGTTTGAATTCAGGGCCTTGTGCTGGCACACTATGGCTTTAGCCATCTTTACTTCTAGTTAGTACTCAGATTGGGTCATGCTTTTTCCCTAGGGCAGTCTGAACCACAATCCTCCTGATCTTCCTCCTACCTGGGATGGCATGTGTGCACCACGCCAACTTCTCTGTTGAGATGGGATCTCCAGACATTTGCCCTGGTTTGCTTAGAGTCACAATCCTTCTGACCTCAGCCTATGACATAGCTAGGATTCCTGAAAGCACTGTTGTGACAGGTGAATGGCATTTGTGTGGCTGGGATCATAAGGAGGATTTGTCTGATTAGAGATGGGGTTACCTGGAGCAGTGTAAGTATGAAAACTTCTTCTTAGTGGAACAGACAACCTTTTCTGCCCCAAGGGAATGAAGTGACATCTTAGTTGACAGGCTTGATAAGAGCATAGGTAATGAATATGTTTACTCCCCAGATTATGGTGACTTCACTGACATTATGTAACAAATTAGTTTAAGCATCAGTCTCTGTGAGTCTAGATCAAACGTTTAAATCCTCTCAGACACATGCCTACCTGCTTTAAGAAAACAGTGACTAAGCTGGGTGTGGTGGTGCATGCCTGTAATTCCATTATTCAGCAGGAGAAGGAAAAGTGCTAGGGCCAGTCTCGCCTACACAATGAATCTCATCTTTGAATACGTGAGGGCTGGAGGTATGACTGAAGTTCTAGAGTGCTCATCTGCCAATGGCAAGGCCTTGAGTTGAAATCCAAGTACTTCCTCTTCCTGCCCCCCCCCCCCAAAAAGAGGGAACCTTAGCAACCACATACAGGAACTGGAAAGAAAGGGAACCATTGCTGTGAGTGTAGACAAAAAATACCTGAGGTCACAGCAACCTCCTGAAATTCTATCGGGCGTGACATCCTAGAAGGAAACTTCCCCAGTTATTGTGGTTCTGAAAGTAGTTAGGGATTATAGGTACAACAGTTCCACATCAAACTGGATCTTATGCTGAAGTCTTCCTGAGCAATTACGTGTTGTGCATTTTTTCCCCAGCTTCTGTTGCACTCCAAGATACATTTAGTAAAACCTACTTTTCTAGGTAAAGTTTTTCTCTAAAAGACACAGGTTTAGAGGTTCTATGTGGAAAGCTTTGCAATGCTTATCTTCAGGCACGGTTTGACTTCTGTTACATGAAATCTTGAAATACTTTGTTAAAAAAGAACACCTGCCTGCTGGGTGTCCTGGCACATATCTATAATCACAGCTTCTTGGGAGGCAGAGGCAGGAGAATCAAAAGTCCTAGGCTAGCCTGGGCTACATAGTGAAACTGTCTTAAAGTGAAGACTAGAGATGTGGCTAAAGAGGTACAGTGCCTACCAAGAGTAAGGCACTGAGTTGAAGGCCTTGTAGGGGAGAACCCTACAAGGGCAGGGATATGCAGCATTGATCCCTCTCATCCCTTTGGTGAGGAATTCTTTGCCTTTAAAGAAGGGCTCAGGGAGAAAAGCAAACCTCTTGCCTTTAAGTGGATACTCTGCTCCAGAGATGGGGCGTTCTTGCTGGTGTTCCTCTTGACACAAGAGATCTGAGATCTTGAAGCTCTAATGCCTCTAAGAGACTCTGGTAGCTAATGGTTATGATGAGAACTGGAGAGTTTGAACAGGAGAGGCTGCTGCAGAATGCAGTTCAGGAAAAGCCATGTGTCACCACATCTCACTGAAAATCACTTGTAATTAACCTGTAGCATTCTCATCTGTGCTTCATAACTTTCTTATTGACAGCAAACTCTTGGTATGAATTTCAGACAGTTGGTGTATATTGATAACTTAATTCTGCCAATCAAGAATTTGGTCAGACTTAGTGTGGATTCTCGGGTATTAAGTGTATAGTAGGAACTTTGTCACCAGTCCCTGATTCTATAAACTCTATTAACCTCTGCAGAAATCAAGCACAATAGGAGGGATAACTCATACAGAACTTAATCTTCAGATAGGCCAATAGATGATTGGTCAAAAAATATGGCCCCTCAACTGAAAACATTAGAGAAGCTGAAATAGCTCACCTCCTTCAGGGAAAAATGGCTGCCATCTACTAATCCATCAATAAAGGGCTCTACTGAAGACCAGTCCTGAGACAGTGTGATATGAAGCTGTTACTGCACAGGCTTTTGGAGTGCCACATGGCTCTAGACACCAAATAATATAGCTTAGGAAGAGAGGGGTTCCTAAATAAAAGCAAAACTTAAAAGGTGGGGAGAAGGGGTTATAAAGCATCAGGCTTCTCAAGTTGACTTTCTAGAACAAGCTAGGGAGTGGTACAGGATTCTCCTTCACCAGAGAGCTGGCCCTGATAGAAGCAGCTTCATCTGCAAACACACCTCTGAGGTTTGGCTGGGTGTGCATTTTGTTTGCCTTGGTCTAACCTGAACATCTTCAAGCTTGTCTGTGACCAAACTTTGTAACTCAAATCCTGACACTCCTAATTGAAATACTTGTGCCAAGTGTTCAACTCATTCTTTAGACACTGGACACTAAGCAGAAACCTATCTAAAACTGCTCAATGCCAGAGGCCAGTGGTTACTTCTAAGAACACTGTCAGTAGGCATGTATCAATTTTTGCCGCCAAAATTAAACCTGCTTAGTTGAAGACTTTTTATCAGCATTGAAGTAAGCATCTAAGATGAGTGCTGAGTAGTTGAAAGGGGAAAGTGGCCAAAGGTAAAATGAGAACCAGCTGAACTAAAATCTGCTTGTGTCAGAGGCTGTCCCTGGTTTCTTTGGAGGGGTTTGTTAAAGCACCTGCTTTCCAGGACCCCCTTCATAGCCACCTACAGAGGGCAAATTGCATGCTATAACTGAAGCCACTAGCTTTTGAATCTTTTCGTGGGACTTGATGTATAATCTGGGTTTAGGTGAGGTTGGGGGAGGATATGTATAGAATACTCCATGGCCCACTATCACAAGGAGCCGGGAGACGACCCAAGGCCTCAGAACTTGGCTTGGCAGTCTGAACTTAGGGAAAGATTGTTGTAGTGGGGTGCCGGTGGCCCTTGCTGTAATCCTAGTGATTGAGGAGGAGTATCATGGCTCCAAGCAAGGTAAGGAAAATAGTTTTCATGAAACTATCTCGAAAAAACCCTTTACTAGAAAGGGCTGGTTTAGTGACTCAAGGTGTAGGCCCTGAGTTCAAACCCCAGTACCACAAAAACTTGCTTATTTCTAAAAATTGTTCCTGAAAATGGAAATTCCTGCAAGCTTGCAGCTGAGGTCACATCGCTTCTCAATTCTCCTGCTGCCCACATGTTCAATGCATTATATCTAGGCCTAACATTCCTGAAGCAAACTTAAGTTTAATGCATCAGTAGGATCAACAGCACTCAGCTTTTAAGCCTCGCTGGTTTTTCACTACTGTCAAAAGACAGGGGTTTGGGCATTTATGACTTCTGATAACCTGGTCCACAAAATTTCAATTTGCTTACAAACAGTTCCCTCTGGCATCTGACTTCTGGCTAACTCAAACAACTGCCATTAGCTGCAGGGAATCCTTCAGAGAACCTGTAGGTAGAGCTCTGGAGGCCAGAGGTTATCCAGGCTGGGAGGCTAGAGGAGGAAAAACCACTTAAACCAGAGACTGAGAGCTGCTGGAGTGGCTCACGACAGAGCACCTGCCCAGCAGTGTGAGGCCCTGAGTTGAAACCCTAGTACTGCCAAAAAAGATGGAACATCCAGACACATTAAAGAGGCTGGAGAATGGAGCATGAGACTGACTGGTAGCAAAAGATCTTTCTGGAGTTGTCTTTAGACAAGTCTGAGGGGTGTAGAAACAACTTTAGCTGAACCCTTATGCTGAGCACGCTCTGTCAGTCCTTGCCATGTAGGAGCTTACAATCTAACCTGAAGGAACAGAAGGACCCATCTGTGGCTCAAGAGCTTTGTCATTGGCAACATGAGACTGGCCACAGAAAGGGCTGAGGGAATGCTGACTGGGAGTTAGAACTCTCAACTCATGCTTTTCTTAAATTTTTCAACAGTATACATAAAACTCCAATTTTGGTCTTTCACTTTTAATTTCTTGGCCTCGTTTGGCCTGAGCTAGCCTCAAACTCATGATCTTCCTGCTTCCACCTTACCAATAGTTGGGATCACAGTTGCACACCACCATGCCCAGAACTGCCTTAAACTATTGCTCTATGCACATTTGTATAAATCTTGGCATCTAATCTGGGTACAATCTTACTTAGCTAGCCAACAGAAGCTTCTGAACATTCTAGAAAGAATGGAGTGAGAAAAATGAAGTTGCTTTTCTGTAGATAGCTGTAGATGGTGACAAACGTGGTGGTCCCACTTCCCTATTGTAATGGCTGCTGAAGGCCAGACTTCAAGATGGGAAAGGGAAAGTCTGGAAAACACCAGGCTGACTCTTGGTCTAAGCTACTGAGGCATGCAAAATTGGGAAAAGTTTGGGACTCTAGAAAAACACAATTCAAATTAAGTGTACTGTAGCTCAGAGATCACCCATGCCCTTCCCCACTCACTGATTATTGGATGGGTATCACCTGCTTCCTCTTTTCACATAGGTTAGCATAAATTTTAAAAGCACCTGGAAAAGAGAAGCATGCTCTCTGCCTGCAGATTCCACCTGCACCCACCATGCTCCCTTTTGAATTTCCCTTTAACGTCTAGTAAACTCTTACATGCACGTGTCCTGTGATGGATTCTTCCCTGAAGGACACAAAGAATTTGGAAGTCTTCTGATCAGACTCCACCTCGCCAGCAGCACTACCACTGGTGAGATTGTGAAGCAGTTGGGAGAGTTTCTAAATCAGGCTTGATCAGTTATAGTACAATAACCATCCTAAAGGACCTTATCTTTCTTCAGGTCTGAGGTTTAGGAATCTCAGATGGAAAGTGAGATACAGTATAAAAGAGCAACTAATGATTGTCTTAGTTCTATGAAACAAAATGTTCTCACCCTAAAGAGCTCCCAGCTTGTACCTGATGATGTTCTTTGAAAGCTTCGGGGTCAGGTTCTATTGTGCTCTCTGCAGAGTTTCTGTGGCTCTCTAGAACAGTGCTAAGACCCATGTGACACAAGCATAACAACATGTCTGTGTTCTAGCCTCATTCAAAAGTATATCTTCTCTATCCCAAAACACTATTTAAATGTGTAACAATGAGCTTATTTTTTGCTAAGTCTTGTGAAGTCTAATATGCACTTTTAAAGTGAAGCATATCTAAACGCAGGCTAGCTTCATCTTAAGTGTTCAGTAGCTACTGGCTGTACTCCATAGCACAGCTCTACGGAAAACAACTTGGGAGTTCTTTCCTCTTTTGGTGCTGGAGTTTGAACTCGGGTCCTTCTGACTTCAGGTTATTTTCCAGGCTGGGTCTCACATTTTTGGCCTAGGGTGGCCTTGAGCCACGACTCTACCTATGTCTCCCATGTAGCTGGGATTGCTGGCCTGTACCACCATGCTGATTTGAGATGGTCTTACCGCCTTTTTTGTTTTCTTTGTCTGTGATGCCCTCCAATTATGAGCCCACAATCTCTGCCTCCTGACTGACAAATTACAGGCATGAGCCAATGCACCTGGTCCCTACTC
The DNA here is from genome assembly GCF_047511655.1 of Castor canadensis. Lineage (NCBI taxonomy): Eukaryota > Metazoa > Chordata > Mammalia > Rodentia > Castoridae > Castor > Castor canadensis. Next base: position 91,397,901 of record NC_133394.1, read on the forward strand.
ATCTTTTGCGATTCTGGTCTAGAAGGACATGTGTAGAACACAGCTTCAGTATGGCTTTCAGTCAAGTGCAAATTTAAACTCTCAAACTAGAGCATTAGAAACACCTGTGCCATTTCCTCTCTGTCAGAATGATTAACATGTGCTCGACACTGTTGTACATCACCAACATGGTCATCTTCCACACCCCTTGCAGCCACTTTGGTAGTTGCTGGCAAACATTGTCCTGGAATCTTCTATGCCATGTTCCAATATTTATCTTAATAGCTATTTTGGTTGTTCAGTGGTCATACAGGAAGCTGGAAAATACTAGTTCTCATCACTATTTCTCAACTAGGATTACTGTTTTAAAAAGCCAAGTACCTGAAAAAATGCTTAATATCTCTTTTCAGGGCCTTACTCCGCACCCTGAACTCCTCAAACACCTATCAGAAAAATGCCTCTTACAGTCGGATTTCACTTAGGTTAAAATGTTGGGGTCTTCAAGAGGAGACTCAGAAAGCTGAAAGCCTGGCTTTTCTTTCACATGCACCTCTTTATGGTGTTGCCATCTAGTCAAGGAATCAACTCTTAAACCTCATTACTACTACAAATGACCTCTTGTAATGCTCCCAGAGCCTGGTGCCACAGAATTCCAGGTCTTTTTTTCCTGAGTCTGCAGGTTATGGCTGACTCCATGGAGTTGCTGGGCAATAATAGCAGAAATACCGAGTGTGAAAAAGTGTTTTTTTTTTTTAATTTTTAATTTTTTTGCTTGTTACTTGGGCTTGACCTCAGGGCCTCATACCTGATAGGCAAGTGACCTATCACTTGAGCCATGCCTCTGGCCCCAAAAGGTTTATTAGCATTTCTATATTTTGTAGGTCCAGATGCAATACATATTGTTTAAAGAGCACTTGCTGGTCACTTTGTGTTAACTCCACATCTTATAAAAAATTAGTGTTGATAGTTAATGCAGGGGTTCATTGTGACATTTCTGTATATATACATATATTGAACCCTGGCTTGGTTCATCCCTTCCATTCTTCCTCCTGCCCCAGGCCCCTCAAAATCAATAGGTTTCAACGCTCCATACTCTCACACACACCACACTGAGAGTGCATTGATGGTATTTACCTTCCCCTTTTCGATAGTGCCCTCCCCTTAACGTGAACTGTCTTTACATTCTTCCATTAAGGGTTCAGTGGGGATTTGGCCTTAGTATTTTACCTGTAAATACATTGTGCTTAAATTGGTCTATCTCCCCCACACCCTCAACTTCTCTACCTCTCTTTACTCCCTACTGTTGTTTACTCCCTACCCCATGCTTAAGTGTTTGGTGTTTTTTTCGATCCTACTCAGATGTGGTGAATTTCATTATACATACATTCTTTTCCTCCTACCTTAATTTTCAACAGTCCCATTCCTGGAACCATGTTCTGCATATACACATGTATATGTATATATGATAATGCTTCCATTTAAATTGAATCTATGTTACACATGAATGAAAACATGTAACCTTTGTCCTTCTGAACCTAACTTCCCTTAAGATGACTTTTCAGTTCCACCTACTTACCTGTGAATGACAAAATCTTCTAGCTGAATAAAATTCCATTGTATATAAATATATATTGTCTTAATCTATTCATCAGGTGCAGGATAGACGGGCTGTTCCCATAACTTGTCTTTTGTAAACAATACTGAAATAAACATGGGGGTGTGTCTTCATTATATACTCAATATTCCTTCAGATATATGCTTAGGAGTGGTATTGCTGGATCATATGGAAGTTTCTATTTTTAGTGTTTTTTTTCCCCCAGCAGCCTCCATACTGTTTCTTATGGTGGTTTACTAACTTACGTTCCCACCAACAGTGAATGAGGATTCCTTCCCTCCTGCTCCACCCCCCCCACCAGTTTGTTTCCCTGATGATATATCATTCTAACAGCAGTGATGTGGAATCTTAATGTGGTTTGGATCTGAATTTTTCATATGGCCAGAGATAGTGAGCTCTTATTCGCCCACCTACTTTTTTTTTTTTTTTTCATCTTATCGTTTTTACATTTACACAAGTATACATTGTTTGGGTCACCTCTCTTCCCCCCACCCCAATACCTTTTTAACTCAAACTTTTTCAGACACAGCTCTACATATCTTTAGTCATAGACATGTAGGGTGTTAAATATATTACCATCACTGAAAATAGTTTAACCAGTTATAAAGACTGACATGAACAGATACTTAAGAAACTGAGTCTTAAAGTCCAATTTCATTTAAGCAGTTGAATCTGATAAAACTAGCAGAAAGCAAGCAATTATCCTTGTAAAAAATCTTTAGGACTTGTTTGGAAAGTGTTATGAGAAGAAAGTTTTTAGGGAGGCTTTGTTGCTCTAGAAAACTTAGGTTTTAGTTTGTTGTTAGTGGATTAAATTTTGACCTTAGAAAACATTTTAAATAATTATAGCCAACTTAATCACACACTTGGACAAATCACAACAGGTGTCCTTAAACATGTTTTCTCTGCTTATTTATACCCCTTCCCTGCTAATTGCCAGCACAAGGAGTCTGAATTTGTCAGACAAAACTAGTTCAGTATCCCAAATGGCTCAGAAAGGGCCTTCAGAGGACCAAGGGAAGGGTAAGGCTTGAGATGAGCTACTCAGGGAGAACGTCTTAGGATCAGATGTCAGGGCCTGTAGAGTCCAGACTTTTCTCTGCCTTGCCAAGTGATGGTAAAAAGCAGTAACGCTGGCAGAAGTGGCAAGACAAGTTTGTTTCAGCAACTGTGTGGGACCTTTCAGTCTTCCTTTTCCCAGGGTGAACTTACTGAGTGACTAATACCTAAAGGCCTTCCAAATGGAGCTCTAGACAGAGGCCTGACTCCAGGAGTTCCAACATGTCAGGTCTGGTTCTCACCCAAACACATGAGTTAGTTTTTACTCTGCCCTTCATCACTACTCATCTATGTAGCACAGGCACAACTTTCAAGGCAAAATGAGCATTTCAGCCCATCTCCTGGGTACAGAAAATAGTTTCGGTTTAATAAAAGGAAGACTTGGGACAGGTTTCTATTTCCTTTTTGGATGAGAGAACCAGTGTGCCTCTCTGTATTAGGAAGTGGCAAAGGGGTCAGATCTAAGAACTGCCAGAGTAGAAACTGAGTTTTATGGGCTATCCCTGGGTCCATCCATAAGGCTATGCCTATCTGAATGTATAGGGCTCCTTAAATCCTCAGCCTTCTATGGAACATCTAATTGTTGATGGTGATCTAATCCAGGGACTCATTGGTTAGCCCAGGGTATCCCATCATGTAGGATATATGGGGGCCAAGCAAAACAAGACCTTTCTCTTGAGAATTTTGGTCAAATTACCTTGACTCAAGTGGTGTGGAATACAACCCAGGGATGAATGCTGAGGTATGGAAAGCTGTTCTGTCCACCTGGAGGAGAGGAGAGGGCACATAACCTACCATGGAGGGCTTGAGGACTCCCCTCAGGTCATCTCCATGAGTACCTATGAGGGGGGAGGGGAACCATCCTTCCTCCCATAGTGACTGGGGCATTTTCCTGATGTGCCTCTGAGCTAGAGCTGTCTGGGAGCCAACCAGAGTGCTTGAGTGCAGTCCCTCAAAAGCTACCTCCATGTGACCTACCCATGGGGGGAGCATCTTCTTGCCCCCTGTAGTGACCAGCGCTGAGCCCAGGTGTTCTGTCAGGGGCCCTGCCCTGCCCTGTGATCTTCCCCTATCTCTGGGTGGCCATTTGGTATACGTTTTGTGGCCCACGATGACTAGAGTCATACTTGGATGCATGCTCCACAAGTGGGCATGCGTAAATCCCACTGCTCCTTTCAAATGACACTTACTGGGTGGTCATAATCCCCAATCTTGAAAGTCCAGGAAGCCTGGCCTGTGTCTCCTTTTCCTAGACAGAACTTTCAGATATCATTGAGCTTATATTCAGTTCAGGTAGAACTGAACGTATTGTTCCCCAGGCTTCCCTTAGTTTCTATATTGTGACCTCAGGTGATGACTAATGAAACAAATAGAAATCTGATTGCATGGGGTCCCAAGGCAAGGTGGAAAGGGGTTGTATCCCATGAAACTCCTCAAAGCGTCAACACACGAATCAGGAATAGTAATTGAGGCCTCAAGTGCTAGGAACACTGCAGCCATTCCAGAAATCTAGCAAAGCACTGGCATCTGGTTACCAAAGAAGCTCTGCAAGCGGGAAGAGATGACGGACTTGATGGAAAGTGGAAAGGCAGCTCAGAAGACAGTAAGTCCTCTCATCAACAGAACTGGTGAGAACAGGGATTTCCCCTTCAGCAGGTCCAAGTCATGGCACCAAAATGTTATCAGTAGTTGGTGTTAAAGATGGTCAGTTGTGGGGCACAACATCTGAGATTAGGATGCTGCCTAGATAGAGCAAAAGAACCATGAAGAGTAGGGGGAAAGTGACTTATTAGCAAAAGAATCTAAAGCATGAGGTATGGCCAAATGTGTGGGATCTGTAGAGCTTGGGGTTTTACTGTCGAGTCAGGCAGGACTACTGAAAAGCTTGAAATTGGGGCTGCCCCTCAGTGGCTTGGCAAATATGTAGTGTCTGCCAGGCATGATCATTGGTCTAGGGTGTGAGCCATCTGGGGCTTTAATTCCACTTCCTTGAAGGAACATGGAATCCTATGAGTTTCCTGTTTCTGCTCATGTCTAGTAGCTATCTACACTCAGGGAGGCTAAAGGGCATGAGTGACAAAATTTCAGGCCCAATCACAGCCAAGGTGACTTAGGTCAAGGGGAAGAAAAGTGGCTGCCCATTTGTTCAAGAACCACAACTTAGTTTGCAGTTAGTTGAGAATAGATACCCCTTGGCACATGTAGATGGTAGGAAGTTGACAGAGCAGTAGTGTTATCTGTGACAGCTGCCTCAGGGATTCTCCAGCAGTAGACAAGTAACAGATTGGTTCAGGTTTTTTTCTGATCTTTTAACAAACTGACTTGTTAATGAACCTGCTTAATGCCCAGAAATAACTGGGGGCACTCTCAAGTGGAAGGTCTTTCTACTGTGGACAGCTGTAGAACAGAGCCAACAACTTGGATGTTGACACCATTGCCATCTCGCTTACAGTCATAGGGGGCTATAGTGAACTGAAGCTTCTTCTGAAGTTACCTTTATTCCTTCAGTACTGGGGATTTAATTCGGTGTCTTCCACTGCTAGGCAAGTGCACTACCACTTGAGCCATGTCCCAATCCCTGTTTTACTCTAGTTTTTGGGTAGGATTTCATATTTTTGCCTATGGCTGGATCACAAGTATGTACCATCATGCTTGGCTTGCTGGCTTGAAATAAGGGCTCTCAAAAATTATTTTTGTCCGCACAGGCCTTGAACTGCTATTCAAACCATTATCCTCCTAGGCTAGAGGAGTGGCTCAAGTGGTAGAGACCCTGCTTAGCAACCATGAGGCCCTGAGTTCAAACATCTGCCCCCTGCCTCAATCTCTGCCTCCCAAGTAGCTGAGATTGCAGATGTGAGCCCTGGTACCTGCATCTATTGAGGCATTGTTTAGAATTGTTCTCATGTTCATGCCAGCTCTTCTAACTTTTTAACCTTATGGGAAACTTCAGTTGTCTGAAAGCAAACTAGTTTGAAAAATGAATTGAAGATGAATTTTAACAATTGGATGGACAGGAGGGGAGGGTTGGCTGCTGGTTGTTGGCTTCTCATTCTTAAACCACTTTTCCCCTATATGTCTTTGCGCCTCAAGTAAGGGCTCTATTCTCCACTCTTAATCTATTTTTACTGCTTTGCTTCAAATTCCAGTGGGTATTCATGGTTCTGATTCTCCCTTTTTCAGTCATTTTCATCTATATTAGTAACTCATCTAAAAGCACAGTGATGCTAGAGTGGAAAGTAGACCAGGGTCATGTCTCACACTAGAAAGCACTGACATGGGAAAGGAGTTGACAATATGTAACAGTAGCTAGGTGTTTACCTCATTGTTCTGAGAGCCTTCATATACTGGTTCATCTATTCCTTAAGAGTAACTACCCTATGTATTTATAACTTTACAGGGAAAAACTGAAGCCCAGAACTGGTCACTCTTCTAATTTCCTAATCTAGGAAGGTTTTCACTGGGCTGGCAGAGTGGATCAAGTGGTAGAGTGCTTGCCTAGCAAGCGTGAGGCCCTGAGCTCAAACCCCATTATCATCAAAAGTTACTTGGAAACTTTTCACTTCAGTATGTTTTCAAGTGTCTCAGTATAGAAATTTAACTTCCCTTACCATGACCTGCTAAAACTTACCTTCAGAAGAACTGTTTCACCTAATGCTTTATGTTGCAGTTAAGGGTTAAACATCACTTAAATAGCAAGAACAAAGCCTCTAAAATAGAATGACATATAGTCAGCTGGATGTCACTCCTACCTCAGTTAGCAGGAAACTACACATCTTGGGAACACTGACTTCCTGTAACCCAAAGTCCTATGTTTGCCTAGCACTTGTGTATGCTGACTCAAGTGTCAACAGGGAAACACGCGGCTTCTGTTATGTGAACAGAAGCTCTTGGTGTGACAAGATGATGTGGAGTCGTGAGCTTAGTCATCTACAATTTGTATCAGACTGAATGTCCAAATAGACATAATAGACATAATAGGGTGGAGTGGTTATGTCATAAGCTGGAGCAGTTTTTTTCCCTCTCATTTTTGGCTTAGGCTTAAATCCACCCAATAGATCTCCAGGTGTTTTCTTGTTTTGTTAAGTCCAGTCAAAGGATCCTGCTTGTCATTCATGACAAATGCCAGCACATATCTTCCTTTACTGAATGGTAATACCTACCTTGACTTAGCAGCATACTTGTCTGATTGCTGAGGCAATGAATGTCACCTGATAAACTGGAGTTGATCTAAAAAATCCTTAAGAGGTATTACCACAGTCAGTTTCTACTTAAACAGACTTACCTGAGAAAGCATTTATGTGTGCGATACTTACTGCCAGGTATGATACAAATCTCAACTAAGTGTGAAGTACTTCTGTGGATGATAGTGATGTGTTGAAACTAACCTGACCTTTATAAAGGGGTGCTACATTTTGAACCCGAGGTCTGGTTCCAAAGCTAGATACTAGCTCTATGAGAAGAGGCGATGTAATCATTATGGAAACATCTCCCCTTTCCCCTGGTACACCTTACTGTCAACTGCTTCTACTCTTCCTCTTGAGTAAGCGGTTCATGCCTTGTACTTTATCCTCCCAAATAACTAAGCCAGTTGCTTCATGGCCCTATCTTTCCAGCTTGGTATTAGTTAGTCTATTGACTACTTTATCTCAACAGACCAGCTGTTGCCTTGATTTCTGTGTTAACTTCTCTCAAGTAACAACCATAAAGCTCTCCTTGGTGACTTTCTGATAATCAGCTCTACATGGATCCAGCCATCCTAATGTTGGAAACGTACAACGTGGCTGAATTAGACTTTAGTAGATTGATGCCAGTAAACTCCCCACCAGTTTCCAATGTATTAAATCCAAATATTGCAGAGCGGAGGATGAAGAGAAAGCAGAAAATAAGGTTGTTGGGTAGCCTTAATAAATGAAGACTTTTCTAAACAGCTGACTTCTGGCCTTACAACAAAAGCTTCCCTTTGTCTTCAGATTATAAACTGGTTAATAAAACACAAATAACTCAATGTATCAGGGGAATTCAGATTAATTTGCTTTGCTCTTAGATTCTCAAATTCCTTAAACTCAGTTAAGTTTCTGCCATATTTTAAGGTAGGCTCCAGCCACTCCCTGTTCCTCTCTGAACCAGTTCCCCTGGTGCTTCTGATTACTAGAGTCTAAGTCACGTGACTGATCACTAACAGCAGGAACTCCTGGAGGGTCCTTGTGGCAATGGGACTCTTAATGTGAGAATGTTCAAACTGGTTCAAGAATTGTGGAAATTCCACAGCTGTGTCGAGCTACTACTTCTAAAAAGGAAGCCTTGGGAAATTTTTTCGAATCAGCTCAGCAGACAGCTGAGGCTTACAACTGTATAAAATGGAAAACAAGTATTACTAGCAATATGGTTTGTCTCCTTCTCCCCTTCCCCCACCCCACCCCTCATCAATGCCACCATGGGAACATCCATATTTCAGCTGAGTTTATAAAAACTGGTTTCACTTCAGCCATCCTTTGTTCTGTGGTTACCAAGTGCCCACTGTTGGCAGATGAATTTAAGCTCTACTTGCTGACTACACTCCACAAATGCTTCAAAACAGCATCCCTGATCTAATTCCTCAAGAGACCTAGGCTCTAGGAATGTTAGGTAAAAATTCCTCAGGTCATCTTCTTGTGTCCTTCACTTTAGCTTTTGTTTCATTGTCTGGGTGTCTTATTTTTCTCCTAGGTTCATGTTTTCAGATCTAGCATTGATAATTAGCAGCAGTATCCCTTTATCCTTTCCATCCAAGGCTAACTTATATTCAAGACACTTATGGAAGCATAAGCTGGAAACTTTGGACTGATCAGTCTTGAGAAAAGCCCCTCTTCCCCTAACACCCTCAAAACAGAAGTAACTATAGGATCAAATACAAGACACAGACACTGTTTCTGGATGCTCCATCCTTGATCTTAGCAGGGGACTTGCTAACCTTGGTAGATACTGTCCTTCATGGGAAGAAGGGCTGGTTGTACTGCAATCTGGCACACAGACCAAGTATAGTGGCTTCTGTAAGATGGTGTTGCTCTAGCTAAGAGCTGGAATAACAAGGCCTGACACAACTGTAGTTCTGAGGCAGGAAAGGGAATTGAGTTGAGAAAGTATAGTTAAAATCCAGTTCTTTGATGGAAAGCTTAGGGTCTAGGTCTAATGGTGGATGAAAAAAGTAAATTTATTTCTCCAGGCAACAAATCAGCCCTCTTTGTCAAGTTATCTGACTCTACTATGACTTGGAAAACCTGGTGAAGGACCAGTTGGATCTGATCTGTGTTCAGCCAATATTAAAAAAAAAACCCCAAGTTATTAGAAAAAATGTCAAAATCAGTTTGAAACAACATTAAATCAAAAGGAAAGTACAAACTAGTGCTAACAAACACAGGTGGTTAACAAATTGCACTGATAGTTATCTAAAGTTAAATGAAGTACAATTTTAATATTACGTACTGAGTGAATATTGCATATGTGGTACTCACCATAGTCTACTGTAGTGTGATAAATGAGCTTGCTTCTAAATGAACATAGGTTGGATTGATAGCAATGCTGCTCATAAGGATAAAAGGAATAAGTTTTAACTCCCACTGTAGGGGCTGGTATAATGTACCTCACAGAGGCATGTTGCTAAGAGAAGACTGTAAAACTGTAAGAGATTCAAGATACCTTACTCTGGATAAGCCAAGTAATGCTGTGTTTCTTAAACTAATCTTTGTAAAGATCTCTATACGGAGTTTCATCATGACATTTCCATGTATATGTATTGTACCCTGAATTGGTTTATTCCCTCCATTTTTTCCTTTCTCCCTTAGCCCTCTTATTTAAACTTATCTTTAATCATTACTAGCCAGCTGTAAGGTTTCTTAGAAATTTTAACTCAAGATAATGGATTCTTGAGCCTGGCCCCTGTGGCTTACATCTATAATCCTAGCTACTCAGAAACCAGAGATCAGAAGGATAAGGGTTTGAAGGCAGCCCTGGGCAAATAGTTCATGACACCCTACCTCAAAAAAATGCATCTCCAAAAAGGGCTGGTGGAGTGGCTCAAGCAAAAAGAGTGCCTGCCTAGCAAGCATGAGGCCCTGAGTTCAAACCTCAGTGTTGCCCAGAAAGAGTGGATTTTTGATCTGTGAATTTCCTAACATGTGGATCTTCTGATGGAAAGTAAGACTCAAAATGTTAAAACTCAAAATTGGAGGGCTGGGGGCATGGCTCAAGTGGAAGAGTGCCTGTCGAACAAGCATGAGGAGGCAGAGTTCAAAGTCTAGTATCTCAAAACCCAAAACATCAGACCCCATTTCTCCCTCCTTTCAATTGGCAATATCTTATAGACTTGGAATACTAAGAAACCTCACAGATAACTTGTCAAATTGTGTAATCAGGATAGCATTCTACTTGAAGACAATAATTCACTTTTTCCTAGATTCAACTGCAAGTTAATGTTGATTGGCAGCTTTTGGAATCTGTATGGTGTGGAGATGGGAGGATGTGGCTGATCCTTCATGTGCTCAATCACTTGAATCATGCTTTTCATAAAGCATACCAAAACATCACTGAAATGTCATTTTACGAATGACCTTAATTACTGGAGTTCCTGTAGCTATTGGCAGTTTATATGGCTGAAGAAGGTCTAAATTTGAGATACACCTTAAAACTGAAGAGTTTAAACTGCCAAGATCTTATTAGGAAGGGATGCTGATGTGACTGAATCCTAGAAACAGAACTACACCTGGAGTGCCATGCCCTCAAATGTCCAAAGTTGAAGAGTAGGTTGAAGAGTTCTACCTGCTTTATTTTCTTTCCATAGCCCTACAATCTGTTTCCCCCTTCAGACAGTTGATTTGGTTCTTGATAATTGTTTTGATAAGTGTGATTTCAAGCTATAAGTATGCTTTACTGTAAACCAAGCTATTGAACCCTAAGCCTATCCTACATGAGAATACTGGCTCCTTGGGAATGGTCCAAGCTTTTCAGGGAGGCTGTATAGTCTAGTGACTACAACATATGCTGAGCTGCTAGGCCTGAGATGGATTTCAGATCTTCCATCTTGTCTATGTAACCCATCGACTGACAAATCTGTTATGCTTACCAAACCTTGGTTAACTCATTAGAAATAGGAACCAGGATTTTTGCTATTAAAATAGATGGAAAATACATTGCATATGACTAGGAAGTCACTCTAGAGGTGGGTGTAATTATTTCTTAGCCTGTTGAATTTCCTTGGGAGGCCTAAAGAATTGTGTCCCTCCATACTGGGATGATGGCAATAGCCCAAAGAATGACTCAAGTTGAATTTGAGTAAAAGGAGTCTGAATAGGGGTTATTTATGTAGCGATGAATGACTATTAGGGGCTATATTTACTTGGCTTTGTCTCTAAACCTAAAGAGCTGTCACTGGAACTCTCCTGCCCCACCCCTGCCAACTGTCAACCCCTACACTTTATATCCTAGTACAAATTTAATTAAAAATTATTCACTGTAGAAGAGGATTTATTGTGACAATTCCAAATAGCCTTATATTATACATCAGTTAGATTACCCTCACCATCTTCCCCCCCCACCCCCTGACTTAAAGCAGTTGCAAGAGTTTCCATCATTCTCTCTTTTATATAAGGAGCCCATCAATCATATTCCCTCACCTTCATCTCCATTCACCCTCTCAGTCCTCACACTTGCCATGAAAAGCTTCTAACTTATATGACTCTCAGTCTGTAGCAGAGACCTGGGATAGATCGCTCACTACCTAAGGGGAAAATGGAGGTACAGATTTGAGTATAAGGCACAGACTCTGGGAAAATTACTTACCCATTTTGTCTTGGCTCTTATGAGGTGCCTTGGTGACCTTGGCAGATAATGTCCCTGATGGGAGGAGGGCTTGTTGTGAGGCAGTCTGGTACATAGAATACCCACACAGTGGATAGCTGCAAGATGGAGATATTCTAGCTAAGAGTTCCACAGTCACACTACATGGCTTGACACTATAGTTCTCTAAGATGAATTCCTTTAATAGGAATTCATCTTAGAGAATAGGAGCTCAGAAAGAACACATAAAATTCAGTGCCTGAAGAGTTACACCTTCCTCCTCTTCCTTCAATTCCTCAAGGGGTTGTTTGTAGCATGCTGCTAGAGAAAATGAAACACTGAGTCTCAAGCATCAGAATATTCAGGAATAATGCTTTCTAAGTTTTAATTATGGCTCATGTTGAAAATACTTGTGTGGCACACAGACTAGATAGGATTTGGAAAGCTATGAAAGTGCTCCTGGCTGGAGGCCCTAGTCCCCTTGAGGGATGAGAGATGTGTGTCATATACTTACCAATACTACACTGTGCTGTGGATCTCCAGATAGGAAGTGCTGCTCAAGAGAACTATCCTGTCTATAGGAGAAAACAAATAACTCTGAACATGGAGAAAATGTCCTAGGAATGAACAGTAGATTACCTCATGTTATACTGTGTGTATCCTAGCAAAACTCGGAGGTCAAAGTCATTGTGACTAAACATCAATAATTCTCAGTTGAAGAGAGGGACAGAAAGATGACCTGTTTGATTTCAGTGTATAGTCTTCCATCTTCACAGGTAATATTCCTAGGCTCCAACCTAGGAAGTAGAGCCAATCTTGTTATAGAACTTAGGGTGTGATAGGCCAGTAATAGTCATAATCATTAATTCAGATCTATTGGTCTTATATGGACCTAAGTTCTAGTGACTGAGCCTTTTTTTTTTCTTGATGGCATTCTAAGCTCTTCTGGAACACCAACCCCAAGAACTGGGTCCTTGCTTAAATTACCAAGTCCTCCAGGACTATAACAATATATCAGGCGTTAACTTGGGACTGGTTGTACTTCTTGAAGCTTTGCTTTTGAGGTCCACCATGATCATCTATAACATAAGGGAGATAATGATGGGATTAGATCGTGCCATATAGTGATAAAATTGGACTGATCTTGGCATCTCTCTTGGTGGGACTGAAAAGAAAGAACATAAACGGAAGATAAAAGAACTGTCTTGAACTTGTAATGTATCCTCTTGGTGTATAATGAGCAATCATGTCTTAATTTTACCTTGCTCAATGGTCGCTGATCAGTACATATGAGTTGAAACTGGGAGGCTATTTCTTCAGCATGCTTCAACATGAATAGTTACTATGGATCTTATCCATATTGGGCTTTCTTGAGTGCATGCTACTCCATACAATGTTTGAGAGGTCTATTGTGATAATTATATATGTGCATGTAATATACAATGGTCTTATTCACCCCCATCTTACCCTCCCCTGCCACCCTCTAGCAATTCTTAAAGGTCTCACTTGACCTCTTATATGCATGCAATGTACTTTGATCATACTCGCCTCCTTTGCCCTCTTTTCCCTTCCCACCTCCTGCTGGTTCCCCCCACATAGTACACTATTTATGTTCATCTCCATATTTTCTCTTTAGATCTAGCTTCTCATGCAGAAGCTAGATCTAAAGAGATCTTCTCAAGTGGTATACCTTTCTATTTTTCTGTGTTGGACTTACTTCATTTGACATGATCACCAGTTCCATGTATACATTTTAAACTTTTTTTTTCTTTAGCACTGGGGTTTGAACTCCCGGGGTTCATGCTTCCTAGAAAGGCACTGTAAATGCTTGAGCCACTCTGCCAGCAATTATAACTTCATCCTTTATGGCTGACTACTATCTGAAATGTTCCATACTTGGCTTTTCCTAGGTTATTTTGAACAAAGGTTTCTACCCTGATATTTGGAAACACCCACACAGCTATGGTCAAGGTCAATTGATACTGGATTAAGTTGGCCCAAATTCCTTCGGTCATATCCCTTGACTAGCAAGTCTTGAAAATAAGACATGGAATCTGAGGTGTCCTCAAGGGCTCTGTTGTACTGTAGCTTCAGTTAACATCTGAAAGGCAAGAATCCGAGGACTTCCCACATAAGTTCTCATCTCCTTGCCTTTATGGGGAATGACTGGATGGGGGCTCCTAGCATAACTGGAAAAAGGGGACAAACATAGGATGTCTTGGCTGGGAAAGACAGAGGCAGAGACCCCTGGCTTCAATGATGCCAGAACACCTAGAAGGGAAGTTAGGCAATGGAATAGCAGCAAGAAGCATGCTTTGTACCTAGTTAGTCACTTGAGGCTTGAAGTAGGACTGACTAATCTTGTTCCATCTTTACATGCTACATAACAACCTTTTTGTATATATAAAGCACTGAAGAAGTGGTTCTCGGGTTTGTACTGATGTTACTTGAGTATATAATGTAACTGGTGGGGTATCTAACTTTGGAGTACATTAGTGGCAATGGCTTATATGAAAGGAAAACTCATCTGGTTTCTTGTAACATTTTCTTTTCTTTTTTATTTTTTTATTATATTAATATGTGCATACAATGTTTGGGTCATTTCTCCCCCCTCCCCCGTACCCCCTCCCTTAATCCTCCCACCCCCTCACTCTCCCCTCCAACCCCTCACTACCAGGCAGAAACTATTTTGCCCTTATCTCTAGTTTTGTTGAAGAGAGAGTACAAGCAATAATAGGAAGGACCAAGGGTTTTTGCTAGTTGAGGTAAGGATAGCTATACAGGGAGTTGACTCGCATTGATTTCCTGTACATGTGTGTTACCTTCTAAATTAATTCTCCAACTAACCTTTTCTCTAGTTCCTGGTCCCCTTCTCCTATTGGCCTCAGTTGCTTTAAGATATCTGCTTTAGTTTCTCTGTGTTGAGGGCAACAAATGCTATCTAGTTTTTTGGGTGTCTTACCTATTCTCATATCTCCCTAGTGTGCTCTCACTTTATCATATGATCAAAGTCCAATCGTTGTCTTTGCCCTTGATCTAATGTCTGCATATGAGGGAGAACATATGATATTTGGTCTTTTGGGCCAGGCTAACCTCACTCAGAGTGAAGTTCTCCAGTTCCATCCATTTACCTGCGAATGATAATATTTCGTTCTTCATGGCTGCATAAAATTCCATTGTGTATAGATACCACATTTTCTTGATCCATTTGTCAGTAGTGGGGCATCTTGGCTGTTTCCATAACTTGGCTATTGTGAATAGTGCCGCAATAAACATGGGTGTGCAGGTGCCTCTGGAGTAACCTGTGTCATCTTATCACATTTTCTAAGAGTGAACTTTGCATCCCTTGAATGAAGAACAACATTCAAGAGAAAACCCAGCAAGATCACTAAGTTTGCAATTACTTAATTGAATACAGAAATCATATGTGCACATGAAAACTACAGGGTTCTCTTGTCTGTAGTTATTGGTATCTTCAAAGTGTAAGATAATTGTTAGGGAGTTAGAAACTTGAGGAAAAGACTCATTCTTCAGGTTTTAAAGACTAGAACCAGATAGTCTCCATGCCCCACACTTTTGCAGATGGGTAATATATCAGCTTTACTTTTGTAGCACCACTGGGATTTGTACCAAAAAAGTGTTCCTTGAACTGAGAAGTGGAGTTAAAAATTTGTTCTGGAAAAATGAAATTGGGCTACAGGGTGGTCTCATTGTCTAACAAAGAACTTCATGTTTTTGAAATACTAGATGGTCTCCTGTATCTGCTTTTCTCAATATTAAATCATCCCCTGAATATTACCCAACAGAAAGAGGATTGGGGTTGACACCAGAGTCAACTTACAGAGCACAGGTGAAGTGCTTTAATGAACAGGGTTTCTTCATCTAATTATGTAAAGTTCACTTTTAGTTGACTCTAGTTCAGTTGACATTACATCCAAGCTTAGTTCTGATTTAGTGTAACTCAAATATCTAGTCTGATAGTACCTGACTTTGGATCAGGTTTTGACCTGGTTCAGAACCATTTGGGGAAAGTGAGGTGAATGTTACCTCACACACCAACCTGGGTTCCAAGTTGCCATGATTCTTTCCAAGTTGTCTTGCCACAGCACACCATCTATATGTTGTGGCTGATGTCTTGTCTAAGGCTCCACACTAGTATGCATGGGTTAGTTGTTTGCCAGGCTGAATTTCCAAGGTTTCCAGTTGGCCAATGAGCACGTGGAGCATTATAACAGGATCAGACCCTTTCCCCTGAAGGGAAATACTACTGCTCCAGGTGGTTGTCCTGCAGGTAGGACCAGAAAAACCTGTTGACCAAGTAGAACTTGGTCAGTCCTACTGCATGTGAAAGTAAGTCTAGTACTTGTGAGCAATGGTGTCTGCTAAAATCTTTTTCAAGAGAATCTCTTCTCAGATAGGCTAGCTTGGTGTGCAATGTTTCTGGCTTTCCAGAACACACAAATGTCAACCAATCTGAGTGAATCAGCTCTGTTGTCCATTGGATTTGTTCTAATCCTGGGGAATGAAGGAGTATTTTCAGGTACTATACTGAAAAGTGAAGATGACCATAGATTTCTTTTCCATGTTCATTTCTCAACTTGCTTCCCAGAAGGAAGTATGTAGCAATGAGTATAGACCAGGGATTGATTCTAGGAAAGACCCTCTGTAAAATTTTGGAGACTTTGGTTGCCTGAATGTTGGACAGGTTATATTGAGACTGAATGTGAAATACTTGTAGCAATACTTGTCTGGCAAAGTCTGAGGAGTGGAGGTTAGAGTGGCAGGTTATGTGAGACTGTTGGAACACCCTTCCTGCTTTCTTGGAAGATGTTGTAAAGGCCAAAGATCAAGAAGGACCTTCCAGGACAGGCTTAGAGGAGTGCTTAAATGTTTGAATTTCACATGAAGTTGCAATATTGGGGAAAGTTTCTGCTTGTTCTGTTTGGAGACAGTCTCCTTGGATTCTTTTTGTGTCTAATAGTCTATAGTGAGGGGAATGCTGAATGCACTCAAAGTCAGGCAGTCCTAGAATGAGCAGACATTGTGTCCACTGGGGTATTTTGGAATTAAAAATGCAAGAGATTTAATGAAGGTAATACCAGGGCAGGGGGGAAGAGATGAAACAGAGTCTCCAACCCTTAATGTACCTGTAACAGTTGTGAAAGAGATGGGGAAAGGAAGTATAGGAAAGGCCTCAGTGCAGTATGGCTCTAGTCTCACCCAGACCAAGGGGAAGTTAATATCACCTGTGATGGATCCTTTCTGACAGGAATTTAATGTGACGCAACTTCACTTGTAATATCCACCCTCACATTGTCCACCCACATCCCTTACCCAGATCCTTGTTGCTGATCATTGAGTTTTTTTTTCCTTCCAGGCAGCTGGCTAGATAAGCCATTGGACATTGCCTATATATACATTCTCACTTGGAGCCCTTTATCCTGTGAACAAAAGATGTCTAGGTACATTGTTGAAAACCTTGTCCAAGAGGAGCCAGGGCTAATACTTGGTTGTACTTGCAGTAGCCTCACCATTCTATAGTTTCCAGACTTTCATGGGCTGAATGGTAGAAGTAAATGGAGATAGACCACCAACCCTGTTGGCTCAACTTTTTGTGATGTTAATCCTGGCCTTCCCATAGTGTGGATGACTTTTTTCCTCATGGCTGGGAGGTAGTGAATTTTAGAAGTTTCCAATTGATCTTACCCGCTGCAATGGCTTACTTCATACCCCAATGGGGTGTGTGACCTACATGACAAATGTTTCCCACAATTGACACAGCAGGGGAAATAAGGACTGAATGGGTCCCTACACCTAGTGGATCAGTTGTCGGCCAAATACTAGTCATGTCTCCCTATTTATCTGCCTCTTCACATGTGGCCATCATGGTTTGGACTCCAGACCAATGTTAACTTGTGGGGAGTAGATTATGAGAAGCCTATGAGAACGTGACATAAGCACAGCTGTGCCAAATAATAATCTACAGGCTGAGTTGGCATGGCCCCAGCCCCAGAAGGGGGCCCAAGGCAAAATGCAGCACAGCTGCTTTTCCTAAGATGTTTACATTCAGCACATTTCTCTTATTACAATGTCATGCTCCTCCCTGAGAAATGTTACTCCACCTCCTTGTTTACCACTGTATATAAAAGGCTTTCTGAAGGAGGATGGGGGAATTTGATTGGTTGACTGCTTGTGAGGGGGCGAGGCTACTGAGGAGGCTGGCTGGCTTCTGCTGCTGCTGGCTGTTGTGTGTCTGCGAGTCTAAGGACTGAGACTTTAAGAGAGAACGTGGGACAGTGTGAGTCTGAGGGCCGAGACTTTAAGAGAGATTAAAGAAAATATGGAACAGTGTGAGTCTAAGTAAAGAGACTTTAAAAATAGAAAAGAAGTAAGGTTTTAAAGAATAAAGAAGGAAAGTAAAAGAAGTTAAAAAGCAGCAAGGTTTTTGTGCATGTATCTGAGTGCCCAGCACACCTGATTGCAACTTTCTGCATGTTTGTCTTCTATCCTTTGTCCTTTCTGCATCTCCAGTTGCTCCCAGTTAGGTCAGTCGAACAGGAGCTCACAAGTCTTGCGAGATTAGCTCAGCCTATGTCCAACAGTGCTTGAGTTCCTCTTTCTCCAGTGTCTATTAATGCACACAAAAGGCTACAGAAACAGCATGTAGGAACCCTTGCCTACTCAGGTGGCCAGGTCCCCTACCTGTAGCTCTAGAGCTCTGGAAACCATGCTTCTGGGAGAATGAAAAGGCAGAACTGTATTTAGCTATGAAATGGAGTTTCTAGTTAATACTGAGGAAGGGACAATGAAGTGAGTAATGAGAGTAGGAGTAGGGAAGGGGAGACATAAAGTATGACTTCAGTATCTTTATGTATCACAAACACCTCCAGGATTATAGGATCTGTTAGATTGTGTAGTCCTATAAGCAGGGCATGTTATAATGCAGCCTGAAACTACAGACATTGTTCCTGGACTTCAGGATGGGTAACCTTACTGTATGCTTCTAGAATAGAACTTGTTGAGGTATGGACAGCTTTCTCAGGATGAACCCTTGTAGGGTGCCCTGCCTTTCATGGAGAAAGTTCTTCTAGGGGAATTTCCCAGTGGCTTTTTTTCTTGCCCTCCTGCCACACCCCTCCCCACCTCGTTTCTGCAGGATTTTACTTCGGGTGTTAGATGTCACAAGGTGCCTACATTTCTTTTAAATTCAGGCATCCGAAAGACTCATCTCAATATGCTATGGGCCACTAAGACCTTCCTTTGCATTAGAGCTTGGCCTGGTGCATTCTTCAGGGGTGATCCAAGTTTAACATCTGATAGTATGGAAATCTGTAGCAGTTGCCAAGGAAATAAAGTTCCACCTCCAGTGGTGTGATGCCTCCTCCCAAAGTGGTAGGAGGAACTAAAACTGTACAAGAGCTTGGGGACCTCAGGGATTGAAACATGCCAGCTTACACCAGGACCTCTATGGGCAAACACTCATGAGATCACATCCTGACCCACCAATGCTTTCATCCAGCACAGTAGAAATGTCCTAGTGGGAGATCCACTGTAAGGCCTCTCCTAGAGAGGTAAGGACGTCTTCACGGTGTGGACAAACACCTTCTATGTTGTCCTAGAACCCAACCAGGCATTGCAAGTTTGGAATAGTCTGTATGGCTGTCATATTTGCTTAGTCTCTGCTCCTGTGCTTGCTGGCAAAGTATCTTCAGATTAATGGAGTACTTGATGTGATTTGACAAATCCACTTCTGACTGCATTCAATGTGTTTGCCAGGCACAACTCCCAAAATGACTTAAAAGTAGAAGGTGGCTGGTTTAGGACCCCTGAATGTTCTTTGCTGCTGCAGTAGATACTTCCATTAATCAAAGGTACTTATGCAGATCACGTGCCTAATCTGATTAGCTCTTCATGGTGCTACTGGGTTTTTTTCCTGGCCTTCAAATCACGTTCTTCGAGGCCAGTAACTACCTTTCCCTCTCTGCCTTTCACGGATACAAACTTGAGCTGAAGTAAAAAATCTTGTTTCTTTTGCACCTGCCTGTTTGTGTAGCTGTAGTTAACTCTCTGGACCTGCTTGAGTCCGATCTCGTCTGCCACTTGCCTCCTCTAGCCCTGTCTGATGGGTTGTATGACCTGAAATCAGGATGGTGCCCCGCACCCTAGAATCACCAGAGTCCTCTTCCTAAGGGCCTCGTCCAAGATTGGGAACTTCCCCGCTGGGGAACAGTCACTGAAGCGAATGAATAAGGTGGTGAACGTGTGCATACACATAGGTATCTCTTCATATGGATGAGGAATGAATTTCTTGGATGGAGGGATGACTGAGGAAGCCTGAAATGAGTAGGGTTACTGCTGTTAGTTTGGATCTGAAATATTTGCCAAAAACATGCTAAAGGCTTGCTCCCCAGTGGATGGTGTTACTGGGAACTGATGGGAAATCTAAAGGGTTAGGGCCTAGTAGGAGGAAGTAGGTCATTGGGGGGGAGTGCTCTTGAAGGATTTATTGGTATCCTTGCTGCTTGTCTTTACTTGTTGGCTGCCTTGTGGTGAGAACTCTTATAGCACACTCCCCCAACATGTTCTGCCTTACCACATGCCCTGAAAGTGTTAAGCAACCATAATTGAAACCTCTGAAAGTGGAAGCTGAAATCGTTCCTCTTAAGTTCTCTATCTCAAGAACTTTAAAGTATAGGATCATATAATCTGCAAATAAGGATAACTTGACTTCTTCCTCTCCATCTGAATCCCTTTTATTTCTTTAGCCTTACTGCTCTGGCTAGGCATTCCAGCACTATATTAAGAGTGGAAAAAGTGAAAACACCTGGCTCATTCCTAATTTCAGAGGAGGTTTTTATTTCCCTGTTTAGTAGAACATTGGCTATACGTTTGTCATACGGAGCCTTCATAATATTGAGGTATATTTCTTTCCTGAGTTGTTTCTTTAGAGCTTATCATAAAGGGATGTTGTTTTTCAAAGGCCTTTTCTGCATCTCCATGATCATGTGATTTCTTTTTATCCTTGATTCTGGTTGTGCTCTATGAATTATCACATGTTGAATGATCCTTGAATGCCTGGAATACCGACTAGATCATGGTATATGGTCTTTCTAATATGTTGTTGGATTCTTGTTGCAAGTATTTGAATAGTTTTGCACCAATGTTCATCAAGGAAACTAGACTATACCTTGTGTCCTCATCTGTATGGGGCATAAGGGTAATACTGGCTTCATAGAATGTGTTTGGTAGTTTCTTTTATGTTTTCTGGAAGAGTCTGAGGAGCATTGGTGGTGTTCTTTAAAGGTCTGGTAAAATTGGACCGTGAATCCATCCAGTCCTGGGCTCTTCATTGGGGACTTTTGAAATCTCATTAGTTATAGATATGTTGAGTGGCGGATACCCTTTTGGAACAATTGAGGCAGTCATGAGTTAAGAAATTTATCCATTTCTTCTACATTTTCCAGCTTATCAAAATATAAGTTGTCAAAGTATTCCATAATGATCCTCTGAATTTGATAGGTATTTCTTGTGAGATCCCTTCCTTCATCTCCTAATTTGGGTCTTCTGCCTCATTAGTGTGGCTGTGTCAATCTTTCAAAGGATGAACTTTTTGGTTCCTTGAGTCTTACCCTTTTATGTCTCCATTTCTTTTGATTTCTGCGCTGATCTTTCCACCTAATTGGGGTTCAACTTGATTTTCTAAGAGATTGAGGTACATTATTAGGTTGATCTTTTTTTTTTTAATGTAGGTAGTCATAAGCTTTCTCTTAGCACTACCTTCTGTTTTGTCCCAGAGTTTTTAGTAAGACCTTATTTTCATTTGATTTAGGGTTTTTTTGACCTATTGATTATTCAGTGTATTTAGTCTCCATGTGTTTGAATATTTCCTGACTTCCCCCACCCTTTCTTTTTTGTTGTTACGTAGTTTTATTCCATTGTGGCACTAAAAAATACAGCAAGTAACTTCTATTTGTGTATTAATACTTAACATACTAAAATTTATTTTGGAGAAAGTTCCATGGGCTGTTAAAGAATGTGCATTCTGCAGCTGTTGGGTGAAATATTCTGCAGAGGTCTGTAAAGTCCATTTGATTAATAGTGGCATTTAGTTTTACAGTTTCATTTTTGATCTGGATGACCTGTGTATTTGAGAAGGGTATTGAAATCATCCACTACTGTTATGTTGAGGTTTATTTCATTTTATGTTCATTCATGTTATCCCTTTTAATGAATTGTTTACTTTGTTAATATGAAGTGGCCTTCTTTGTCTTTCTGCTCACCTTGCTTTGATGTCTGCATTGGCACATGAGTACAGTTATTTCTGCTTGCCTTGGGCTCTATTTGCTTGGAAAATCTATCCTTTCACTGTTTCTGTCCTCATCAGTGAGGTATTTTTCCTAAAGGCAAAACAAGGCTGGGTCTTGTTAATTCAGCTTTCCAGTCTGTGTCTTGTATCTGGTGAATTGAGACCATTAATTCTTAGGATTATTACTGAAATGTATATAACAATACCTATCACTTTCTTTTTGTAATATTTGGTTCTTAATCATTTGCTTTAGACTAAGCTAGAGAAACTTGCTCTTATCCATATTTTCCTAGTTGTATATATCTTCCTCTTAGGATCTTTAAGTATCTTCTGCAGTGCTGGCTTAGTGGTCAATTCCTTTAGATTCTATTTATCATGACAGGTTTTTATCTCACTAGTTTGGGAGGATAGCTTTGCTGGATATAGTAATGTAGTTGTAAGTTACTTTGGTGTAGTTCAAGCCTTAAAACATTCCATTGTCTCCTAGATTCTAGAGTTTCTCTTGAGAAATCTGTTACTCTGATGGGTTTGTCTTTATGTGACTTGTCCCTTCTCTCTTGCAGCTTTCAACGTTTTTGTTCTATACACTTCATATTTTAACAAACAAATCCTGGAGTGGTTCTTTTCTGGCTTTGTCTGAGTGTCCTCCTGTACCTGTCGGGCTGTCTTAAGATTGGGAAATTTTTTACTTCTCTCAATGTTTTCTATCCCTTTCAGCTTGCAGGTGTTTTTCTATGCACATGATTTCATAAGGTTTAAGAGACCCAGGGGTCTTATGTTTCTTTTGTACTTTTTTCATCTGACTGTTCTCACACATCCACCTTGTCTTTGAGCTTTGATATTATGTCTACAATTTAGTCCACTGCACCACAGAGGTTTTCCACTGAGGTTTCTGGCTTATTGCACTTTGCTTCTAGAATTTGTTTGATCCTTTTCTCAGGATTTCTGTGTTTAATGTCTTAATTTTGTTCAACTATTTATATTCTGAGTTCATTCAGATGTTTATATCCTCTCCAAATTCAGGTTTTTATACAGGCCTGTTTAATACTGATAATTCTTATAATTGTGTTTTCAGATCTTTGGGCTTTTTAGTATTCTTAGTGTCTCCTACTATGGGGTTGTTCACTGTTGGTGTCATGTTGTCTTACGTTTCTGTGAGATTTGGGCATCTAAAGTAGAGTTGCTGAAGTGTCAATCGCCTGTAGTCTTAAAGCCGAAGTGTTCTCAGTGTTCAAAGAGGACAGTGCAGTGGGAGTGTTGCATTGTAGTTTCTCAGCACTGGACTGGGGGACACCTCAGCAACTAAGCTTTCGCCCACATGCTCAGGCACCAGATCTGATTCTCAGCTCGACTCAGGAAACTAGCTGGTCTCTTGTTTCCTTGTGTATTGGTTGTTGATGGTATGGTTGGTAGTCAGCTGCCCACTTCTGCATCCCCCTTGGAAGCCTTTCTGCTTTATGAAGCCACTGTTAGACTGAAGCTCTGTTCAACTGTGGGCCAAACAGGTTCTTGATAACTGCATAGACCCCCCAGTTGATGCATCCAGGGGCAGTACACATGCAACCCTCTGTGTGTCCCTAAATCTTATAGTGTGTGTGGGAATGGCACCAAGTTCTGTACCCATGAAGAACTGAGGTGCTCAGGTGCTCTGCCTGTAAGTCTCACTTCTATCTGACCCTCCTCAGCAGTTCCTCACCTTGTGGAAGGGAGGAGGCTGAGGGATTTCTCATGGTCATCAGGTCCTGTACTCAAAGCCCTCATCCCTGCCAGATAGCAAGCCCCTATAGCCAGCAGATAGGTCCTGAATGCTGAGCACTCTGCCAACCATGGACTTGATGATTTCAGGTGATTCTCGGGCAATGGGACTTGCTCTTGGAGAGAGCATGGTCAACAATCATTACATTCATCACTGCCCAAGCTCTCAGCTGCTTAAACTTTTCAGTGGGTCCACATTTTCCCGCTGCCTGACTCTACTACCACACTGACCTGTGACAGGGTGTTCCAGGAATCTGAACCATGGTTGTTCCTTGGTTTTCAAGTCTGTAGAGTAGCTCAGTCTCAAACTCTGCTTAAGAGCAAATGCCCTTGCTGGCAGGCAACTGCTGAAGCCATTGAGCTCCACCTGCTGTAAGCTGGTTCTCCGGGCTTCTGCAATCCTCAGGCAATGGGGCTTACTCTAGGCGGGTGGGGGTTGTGGAGATGGAGGCAGGGCCACCAACCATCAGGTCTTTACCAACTCAAACTTCTACCTAACTTCTCTTTGGGTCCACATCAGACTTTCTCCCTCTGTGCCACCACCTCACATGGTAGTCTTGCCTCCAGACTCTGGCCTGCTGTCTCAGGACACCCTGATCTGGGATTATTCATTGTTTTCATATCCTGAGAATTGCTCAGTCCTGAAACACCTGGTGGCAAGTGCTCAGTACTACTTCCACAGTGATCCTCAGTCAATGGGACTTGATCAAACCGTGAAGGTAGGGCCACTGACCACCAGATCCCTCACTGCCCAAGCTTCTGGTTCCTTAAGCTTCTCTGTGGGCCCATACCAGACCTGTTCCCTCTGCATGAGCACCTCTCATGGTTGTCTGCCTGCCAGATAATTATGGTGCTTCTGGTGTAGATGAATTGCTGCCATCTTGGTTATGCCCAGATTGTAGAAACCATGCCAGGTAGAAGATCCTGCCTGGTACAAAGATAGGTGATTATAATGCAAATAACTTATAAGTCTCATATTTCTGAATCTAGTGGCCTACCCTCTCCACATAGGTTCAATGAGGGATCTCAGAGAACATAATTGGAATGTGAATAACTAAAACAATACTTACATCTCTTACATATATAGCATGTATTACAAGCTAAATGGATCTGTGCTATGACATAAGATTGAATATTCTTGCTCTCTCATGGTAAAAGGGGGAGTAGAAACCTGAGAGTGTTGTGGAAAAGGTGGATGTGCCATTAAAACTTCTCTTGCCATTGTGTGTAAAAACTCATGACAATGTTAGAGATTGAGAGAGCTTTCTGTGAAGCAGATTGTGAAGTTTCAGAAAATCACCAGGTTGGGTGGGAATGTAGTATGTAACTCCATCTGAGGTCAGGAGGAAGAATTTTTTTTCTTCCAGGTAGACATGGTCTGATGACTTGGTAGAACTCTATGCTTTGCCTTCAGAGGGTTACAGGGGTTCTTGGCATGAGTTAGGGGATACAAGCATGGAGGGAGGAGCTCCTGACTATGTCTTTCTACTTCCTTTTTTTAGTCCTCATATGTAGTCCTGCCACTTATTTTGACTACCAGGGACACATGTCTGTAGATACCAGTATAGGTCATGGAGTGCAGTTGTTAGTCTTTATCATGTTGCATAAAATGGATTCTAGTCTTACTGTCATAATTTCTTCTTTGCATTAAAGCATGGGCTTCAAGTTTAGGTTTTCATGGGTTGCATTTGGTATAAAATAGATCTGGTACAAAATGACCACACAAAGCACTATCAGAGGCTAACATGAAGGTGAGGGGAAGTATAAAGGCTCTTCTGGACTTGGGGGCATTGAATGAGAACAGGGGGAAACTAGTAAGAGGTCTTGGGCTATGTTGAGATGCATATGTCAAAACAGGGTTGGAATGTAGCGATTTATTAGAGTAAATGTGTGAGGAGGAGCAAGAGGAGACCACACCCCACACCATAGAAAAGAAAGGAAGATAGCAGTAAAGCCTCAGCTTGTAGTGACTTGTGTGAGTTTGTTGTGCTGATAGGGACTCTGGCTCTGTATTGCTGTAGATTGCTCTTGTGTCTTGTAGAAATGGGCTTTTTTTCTTAGCTGCCAGCAGAGCTGTTGCTGAAGTGTGGTCATCACTGGTGATAGGAAAGATGGATCATGGGGCTGACGTGTTTTTTTTTTTTTTTTTTTGAAACAAATTCCTAAATATAAGTTGCCTTTCTCTATAAACTATAGTTTTTTCTCAGATTAGGCAGAGAAAGGAAAGAGTCAACAGTTATAGACTGCACTATTCTCCCATCTCTGATGGAATGGAAATCTGATTTCTCATTGTCTTTATTGAGGATCTGGATCAGTTGTAAAAAGCCTTACCATGTTTGTTGGAGGCTTAGAATGCAGGGAGAATGGCAGGAAGAAGGTATGGAATTGCCCCTGTAGGGTTCATGTTCCTACAATTGCCATCCAGGACCCAAAGATGCTCCACAAAGATCCTTAGTAAAAGGCCCACAGCTGGTCCCCAAGAAGAGTGAGGATGTCACAGTCCAGGGGCTGTAAGCAAGAGATTGGGAGGGCAGTGACATTGCTTCTATCCCAGGAACTTGTATAAGAACAAAGTCAGGGTTTGCTCCTTGGAGTATTTCTGAGGGAAAAAGAGACAAGGACAAATTCCGCAAACTTGGCAGCATGCAGATAGTTTTTCACATTTTTAATCCTCAGATAAATTGCTCTTATACTTGGTGGTCCTCCTTCACTCAGGTACAATTCATTCATGAAATTCCCATTCTTACAGGAAATTCCAAATCTGTCCTGAGAACTTCCCTGGTTCCTGGTTTTTCTTGTTGTTTTAGTAGTAGTTGAGTGTTTCTGAAACTTCGTGTCTTGAAGGGTTGCTTTCATTATCTTTATTCCTGAGTTGCCTCCTGAGTTTTCTCTCTGCAGCTATAGGGCCTGTTGAAGTTTGCCAGAACACCACCATAAACTCTGCCTTAATAGAATCCGGAGTCTGGAGGTGCCCAAGAATAGAAAAACATTAGATTTTCTCTGCTCTGGCATTCTCCAGTCAGTTTTTATCTGATAGGAAAAGTTCACAAATTTCAAGGGTACTATTGAAGCTAGATCTGCTTTTCAAATGGGACCTCCTCAGTAGGACCTTTTGCTGAATTAAAAAGGTCCACAGATCCTACGCTGCATAGAAATGTAACAGAAGAACATTGCAGATCCCTCCTCAGCAGCCATTTGCACACTGGGAGCCAAATAGACCCCTGACTTCTTACAAGGGAGATGATCTGTTCCTTGATCTGCCTCTATCATTGATTAGTCCCACCCATAGGTGTGGCTGACTTTATTAGGATCTCCCACACCTCTATCCACATGCACATCATGACAGTGACTTGTCAATTGTGGTCATGTGATGTAGGTTGTCTTGCCTTTACAACTTGGAAATAGTTAGGGGTAACCATCGTTGCTTCCAGCAGACTTTTGGAAGGAAAAAATACTGGGACAATAATGAGGTTTACAGCACTTACTATCATGAAGAGGGGACCTGGATTTGCCATCCAGAAGAGGGTAATGAATCTGATGCCATGAAGGGTATAAAAGATACAAGGAAGAAATGTGGCTCATGTTGAAACTGAGCCCTTGGACCAGTTGGCACCAATGGTGAATTTAAACTTTCCAGGTAATGAGCCAAAATTGTCCTTTTAAGTTAAGGAAGTTTGTTACTTGTAGCAAGAGAATTGAACACTATGCTGCATAGATCTCCTTTCTCTACACAAGTTCAGAGCATCACCTTCTGTCTCATAAGTCCCATAATAGAAACAGAAGGATGTTAGTGGTGTGAAAGCAAGTCCTGCCCCTGGATTTCTTCTTACTTCTCAACCTACTCTTCCTTTCCTCCTCCACTATCTACTCTCATTTCCCTTTCAGCTATCGCCTCAGCCTAGGGTTGATGTTTAGCTGATAGTGTGACTCAATACACCTTAAGGGATGCTGAATCTTTGATCATATGCTTTTCAAGATAAAGCTGTTGAATGTGTCTGAGTAACAGTGAGAAAAAGAATAGGAGATGATCAAGTGAATTGGGTGCTATTCTAACCCTACTAGCTCCCAGTTCACAAACACAGCTCAATCTCCTGATGAGTCAATTATCTCCACAACAAGGATGAATCATAGTGAGCCTGTGGTTCATTTGGAATGGTAGAAAAATGGAAACACTTTGCTCTTCTTGGTTCTTGGATCCATCATGGCATCCTTATTAGGGATGCAGTACCATATGAATTCCTCTTCAGTGTACATAAGGGGCCTTGTCAAGTCTGAAATGTTAGTGCTTCTAAGTTTTCTGTAGGCTGAATCAACATCTTAAGAAATTATCTGCTCTGAATGATGTTTGTGTTATAGCCAGTGGATTCCATAATTCTGCATCTCTTGCTGTGATGTAAATCAATTGATGAGTTACTTGTGAGTTCTCAAAGGTTGGAAGTGACTTTGATATTGAGAAAGAGCTCTCTGCCCAACAAGCAGACAAGCCAGTACTATAACCCCCAAAGCTTTCTTATAGGGGGAGTGAGAGAGGGTGTGCTCAAATTTCTTTATATTTGGTCACTAGCAAAGATATTCAAATGGCCTAAAGAAAGGGGAAATAAAGGGCTGACTGGTTGTAATTGGAGTTTCTAGTCTGTTACTCCTTTCCATCCTGCAGCTTTCTAATCTAGGTCCATAAGGTCCTGTTCTAGTTCATCAGGTTCTGTTTGTGTGATGGATTCACCAGGTCTGAAGGCAACTTTGACCCTAGTTTCTACATCTGCATTCTGAAAACCAGCTTGTGTAACAGTTGGAGAAGCACAGACCTTTCCCAATGTTAAGATGGGATTAAGGAGTACATACATATGGAGGAAGTTGAATAAGACCCTACAGAGTGGTACTAGTTGTGACTCTACAGGCAGAGACAAATCCGTATCAGGATTAGGTATCAACTCATGTCAGACTGTCTCACTAGCTCTTCTAAAATGCAAGTAGCTTAATGTAGTCAGTTACTATCAAGTGACAAATTGATCTTACTTAGAAAGGGGGCCATATTGGAAATTTATCCATCACTGTTGACACATAGCTTCCAAGGCAGCATTAGAAGATTGTCTCCAGAAATTCAAATTCTGTGTCAGGTACATATGTAGCCTCCATCTGTGCTAACTTGGCCACAATATTAATTGCTCATAGACTGAGGTTTGAATGATATTGGCTGGCTGAACCAATCTGGCTGCTCAGTGCTTAGTTGATTGGTGCTTGTAGTAAATCTTAACATTCATGTAAAAGTCTGCATTTAAAGGACATTCATATGCCCTTTCCTAGACGGTCTCACCTGATTTTATTTTTTCCTTCTCATTAAATTCAGGCTGCTGACAATGAGGCAGACTATTGGCACCTGGCCAGGCACAAATAATTCTCATCTTGGGCCAATTATTACTCCACTAAATTTGAATTCTTACTGAAGGATAGAGCTGTCAGTTAAATACTTGACCTTCGTCATGGGCCCTGAGTGGCATGTTTTCATGGCTGCCATAACACAAGCATAGAGCTAAGAGGCTATGAAACTGGAAGTAGTGGCTTCAGGCAGCTTTTGGGCATTGCTTGGTTTCCTCCTTAATCCCAGAGCAGTGTTAGTGATCCTGACAAGGCTTGTGTGGTCCCAGGGAATGAGGTTTTGAAATTCAGGAATATATCCAAATTATTTGTCCTAATAGTGTGAGGGTGATTATTTGATATGAGGGATATTAGGAAGTAAATTTGTACTTTTCCTTCCCTAGGAAAAGTTGAGAGGAGGAAAGCTGGTTCTGGGTTTTGCAGGTCCTGGCCATCAGTGCTTAGGCCTGTGAGAAGATGCCATGTTCCCATAATAGGTTAGGGAATGAAGAACGAATAGCAACTTTGGGCCAGTAGTTAGGCCAGATGTAGATCTTTTGTCTAGTTGGGAGGCCATAACTGCCACCTCTATTCTTGATGCAGTGTGAAATTCTCCTCTCCCTGTATTCAGGGTGCTAATAAAATCTATAGCAACAAATTACATCAGAAGTCCTACATCAATTTAGTTTCCCTTGTAGGTACTTCATTATGGTGCTTACTGTGCCAACTTCCTAACAAATAGCACTAGTAAGTGTAAGGTGCACTTAAAGGGGAATGTGAAACACCTGGGCTTGGTGGTCATATGGGATACTTACCTTCCTAGCCTATTTGTTGCCAATCTATGTCCAGTACAGGAATCCCAGAGCTCAGAGAGGCTGATTCTGAATGATTGGAAGGGTCTTTCTTCAACGATATACTGGAAATTCAAGGGAGAACTGTTGGTGATCCATCTGTGGTCCTACAGAGGACAGATGGGATGTCACTGGTGTTAATTCTGTGGCAAAAAATACCTTCTACGCTTAGTCTGAAATGGGCCCTGTACTATGTTGGCAAGATTAAGGGCTGAGGATATATAGGCCATAGACCCTTGGCAGAACAGTGACTGTCATCTTCCAGTTTGCCTTTTGGGGGAAGTATGGAGAAGGGAGAACTTCCCCATTCAGATCAATAAAGTAATACTTCACATTTAGTGTCTTTGAGAGAAACTTTGCGTATTCCTTGAACACTGTCACCTAGGAACCCTAACCCAACTGGTAAAATAATCAGTTTGGATATTTCTAAGAAGACAAGTCTGACACTAATGGACTACAAGGCTTCTATAGACCCTTTCACCTAGTCTGTTTGACAACATTGGTGAACAAAGAGTTTGAGCCAATATTTCTTGCTTTGGGAGGGGGTTCAGTCTCTACAATGTGTTCCAACCCATAGCACACAGTTAGTACACATTGATCTTTCTAGCACAAGATACAGGTAGTTCCAGGACCCCCTGACTGTCATGCAGGTAACCCAATCAGAGGTGAAGGGACTGAGTTCAGCATGTTGGTCAGCAGATGGCTTCCCTGCTGTGTTCCTTGGGTCACCTGGGTTGCTCTGTTGGATAAACTGGGAAGAGTTGAGTGAATTTTTCTGGTGGGAAAGAATTATCAGTCATTGACTAGTATGGTTCTAGAAGAATACCCAGGATTAACAGCTCTGAATGGAGGCATTTTTGGGGAAACAGAATGGGTTAAGTAAAAGAAAAACGGATCCCAAAGAAGGTTTTTCTGTGCTGGGGTTCAAACTGAGGGCACATGCAGGCATATTGTAGGCATTAGCTCTACCAGGGAGCTACATCCAGAACCATATCTGTAAAGAGTCTGAGCACCTGGTTACATTGCACGTGTTGGATCATGGTTGTTATAACTACTATTGTCCTTCTTCCACCCATGGTGTGACATTGAGATACTCATTAAAGGCCATGTAGCTAGATAGATCCTCCTTTATGTAAAAATCTGTCCCTTGATGGACAGGGTAAATATCTCTATGAGTAGAGCAAATTAGTCTCCTTACCAATCTGCTAGTGGGTATGAAATGCCTCAGTGACAATTGCATTATTCTATAGACTGCATTCATCTTCTGGATCATATATTTCTGTCTGGGTATCAGCAGCTCTAATAAGGTAGGTTCAGACAAGGGGATAGAAAGTACTCCATCACCAAGTGGTTACATTGTATGGTAGTGACAGGAGAAGTATTACATCTGCTCCTTGGCTATTAGGCATAACACTATATTTTGGGTATAAAACATTACATAATAGCTATTTCTTCAATTTACTATGTTGTTTGGATATTGGAACTCTGTAAGGGTTGGCATGAAAGCAGCTGAAACTCATTCCTAATTTATGGCACAAAAGCTACGTTTCTAGATAACAATCACCCAACTATAAAGAGGAGTTTTGACTTCATTCTGGAGGTTGAGCTTCTCAGTGGTACTTCCTAGCTGATCTGATGCACTTACACGCTGTGACCTCTATTAGGTGGTCATCCATTGTTTTTTTCTTGGAAAGGATTTTTACCTCCAGAAAGTGGTTCTCCTGATGAGACGGGTCTGAGAGTTTTCATGATCACAAACCTCAGGTGGATTCAGCAGCATTTGGTTTGTACTCTGGTCCATGATACTGGTGTAACTCCATTCTTGGAAGAGACTGTAGCTGAAAGGCTGACTTGCCAACTTTAGGATGCCATTGGTGCCTTTGTGGTTCTTTGTGCACTGTAGGACCTCTGGTCAAAATACAGATAACTAGGATAGGGGAGGTTCAGATGCAAATTGATCATGAGGTCAGACCAGAATGACCCTGGGGACACATAGACCCTTGCGTTTGAGATAGGTGCTGTCTTTGGGAGACATAGTGGGGTCAGAAGTCTGAATGGATATGGCAGTAAGCCTAGGGTGGATGCTCTGGAAGTAGTTCCTCTGATGGAGAATTTGAATAATTAGGATGTATGGCCAAGTACATTCCACAGTATGTCTAGAAGTGAGATGGGAATGGAAGTGAGCAAGTATGTGATACCATGCAGAGTGTGGTGGATGCTGAATATAGCTAGTTAGGTATGACCGGGGACTTTGGAGATGATGTAGGGCTAATCTCATTGGTTTCAATCCAGGAAAGAGACCAGAAGTGTTTGACCTTCTAACCCCATCTGACACTGGCTAAAGCCAGACAGTATTGGAATGCAACTTTCAAGATCTTGAGGTTGTCATGGTACAGCTCTCAACTGCTGCAGGCGCTGGCTGTTGTCAGTCATGTAATCATGACCTGGTAAAGTCTTGGTGGAAGGTCTAGAGATGGTTGACAGAGTAGATAGCCTCTGATGGATATTCCCCAGAAGCCTGTGGAAGGGCAAACTGTCCATCTTCTTTCCAGACCATGAAATCACTTTGGAGGTAGTGGCAGCCAGAAATAGAATAAGAGTCAAAGCCATCTTAGACAGAGTCATTACATACCCACAGAGTAGGAAGGACCCTACTCTGCAAGTTTTAGATCACCTCACAAGGGGAGGAGTACAGTTTGTTAGTCCATGGAGGCTGAGGTTCTAGATACTTGCCACAAAGTGGCAATAAGCAGGGTCTGTGCTAAATGTGGTCAAGGCGGTTATCAATTATTCTGGATTTAGAATTCTTGAGGATTTCTGGATTTTGGTGTGGAATATAGGTTTGATTGATGATTAAATGTATGTCCCAGATGGAACCTTAATTTTCTACTCATGTGGGTTGGGACACTTTGAATAGAATCAAAATTAGAGTTACAAGTTCATGGTGGACAATCCTAGAGTAGACCCAACCTTCCAACCCATATAGTGTACTTCTCACTCTCCTTGTCAGGTGTTATGAAACTGTGACCTCTGTATGGGCCCTGAGGGCCATATTTTCCTGGCTGCCACAACCAGAGAGAGCATATAGCTAAGGTGTTTTGAAATTGGAAGCAGTGTCTTCAGGTACCATTTTTGGGATGACTCAGTCTCTTTCTTAATCCCAGGACAGTATTAGTGATCTTGACAGAGGCTTGAAATGTCCTGTGGGAATGAAGCACTGAGCTTCAGGAATACATCTGCATTTTGTCTATGCCCTTCTGATAAGTGTGAGGATATATTTTGGATAATGGGGAATCTGAAGTACAGCTGTGGATCTCCTTTGCTAGGAAAAATTGAAAGGATTCATGCCCCCTAGGTTATTGCAAGTCCTGGTCGGTAGTGCCTAGGTCTGCTGGAAGATACCATGTTCCTATAACAGGTTAGGGAATGAATGGCATCTCAGTTGTGTCAGACATAAGTCCTCAACTGGACAAAAGATCTCTCTTTGAGCCTTGTTCTCTCTGTATGCAGGGTGATGAAAATCGCCTCTCACTGTCTTCACAGTGGATTAGAAATCTGTAGTAATGAACTAAATCAGAGGTCCTAAATCAGTTTGCAGTTTGCCTATATTGAATTTATCATGAAGGCTGATCTTACCTATTTCCTAACAAGTTGGAATAGTAAGGGTAAGCTGCACTTACTCACAGGAGCGTGTAAAAACATGTTTGGGTTTGGAGGTCATACAGGATACCTACATTTCTAGCTTATGGGGATCTGTTGCTAATCTGTGTCTAGTAGAGGAATCCTAGAACTCAGGCCTGATCATGAATGATTGGAAGGTCTTTGTTTGGTGAAATTCTGGGGATTCATGGGAGAGCTACCAGTGAGGCCTTTCTGGTGCTGCAGAGAATAGAGTGGCATGTTTGGTGTTAATTCTGTGGCAAAGCTATGCTTTCTGTAGTTAAAATGGTCCAGTGCTATGTTGGCAAGTCTAAGGACTATGTGGGACTATGTGGGCCATAGACCCTCCATACAAATGTGACTGTCATTTCCTAGCTTGCCTTTTGAGGGAAGTATAGAGAACTGACCCATTCTGTAAAGTAATACTTAGTATTTAGAATTTCCTTTGAGACACTCCTGGAATAGTCACTGAGGAGCCCCACCAGTAACCCAGTTAGTAGAAAGAACAAGTTTGGAAATCTGGAGAGAGGTCGGAGCCTAAAGACAAGGCTTTGATAGACCCTTTCACCTGGTCTATTTGGCTAGATTGCTGAAAAAAGACTAGAGTATTTCAGCTGGCATTTCTTGATTTGGGAGATTTGTCTCTGCCATGAGTTCAAACCCATAGCACACAGCCTAGCAGTGTGGTATTTCTCCCATGCCTAACAAGATATGGATGTTCCTGAGGACCCCTCCTTTCCTGACTGGCATGCAGTTAGTCTAATCAGAAGTGAATTCAGAGTGTTGGTCAGCAGATGGCATCACTGAACCATACAGCAAAACTCTGTGTTTCCTGGGTCAGTGGGCTACTCTGTTGGCTAAACTGGGAAGCTTTTGAGAGGACTTTTTTTTTCCTTTGTGTCTTTTTTATTTGTGTGTGTGTGTGTGTGTGTGTGTGTGTGTGTGTGTGTGTGAGAAAGAACCAGCAGTCATTGACTAGGATGGTTCTAGAGGAATACCCATGGTTAACAGCTCTGGATGGAGGCATTTTTGGGAAACGGAATGTCAAACTAAAAGGCAAAATGGATTCTGAAAGGAGGGTTTTTTGGTTCCGGGGGTCAAACTGAGGGCCTGCACATGGTCTATAACTGGTCTACATCTGAGAACCTTATCCATCAGGACACCGAGCAGCTGATTATATTGCTCCTTCTAGGTCATGCTGGCTGTGATAACTGGGCTTTTGTCCTTCTACCCATGGTGTAACTATGAGGTATTTGTTAAAGCCCATATGGCTAGACAGAATTCTCCCCTGTGTGCTAGAAACCTATTTGTGGTTAGGGTTATCATCCCTTCCAGTGCAGTGACTTTACTCTCAGTCTACTGGGATGCAATGCTTCAGTGACTATTGTATATTTTCTCTGCATCCCAGTTTTGTTTCACTGGATGGAATATTCCTATCTGGGTATCAGAGCCTCTCTCATGAGAGAAGGGCAGAACTTGAGGGACAGGAAGCTCTCCATCACCAATTTGTCACATTGTGATAGTGAAAGGAGCCATTTTCCATCTACTCCTTGGCTGCTGGGCACTGCAGAAGAACGATTTCAATTTACTGTACAGTTTGGATACATGATATTGGTGGTCATTATGGGTTGACAGCAAAGCAGCTGAAACATTTCTAATTAAGGTTCGATAAGCTTAGGTTTCTGGATATTCAGCCAATTGTGGAAAGGAGATATAGGCTGCTGGGGTCACATTTTCAACATGTTGAACTTTCCATAAATATACTTCCTAGCTTGTCTGGCTTTCTGTTTGTATCACCTATTAGGTGGTTGCTTTTTTTTTTTTCTCTCAGAAAGGGGCTTTTCACTTTTTTTCAGGATGCAATTCTCCAGGTAATAACAGGAATGAAATTTCATAAGATTGCAAACTTTTAAGCTGTGAATTCAGCAGAATCTGGTTTATGCTTTGGTCCATGATAGTAGGTATAAACCCATTTATTCTTGGAAGAGTTTTCAGCTAAAGGATGCCATTGGTGCTTTTGTGGCTCTTTTCTGCCAGGATTCAACGTGGCATGTCCTGTAGGATGCATCCGATGGTTAGAAATAGACGCTAGGATGGAAGGCTCAGATGGAAATCGATCACGTGTTTGACAGCATCACATTCCTGAATGGATGACCCTAGGGACAAGGATGCCATGGTTGGAGACAGGCACTCTCTATGAAAGATTTAGTGGAGTCAGAGGTCTAATCAGATTTTGGAATAGGCTGAGGTTGAGTTCTCTGAAGTGGTTCATGTGAAGGTTTTGAATAAGGATGAGCGGCCAAGTACCCTCCATAGAATGTGGAGCAGTGAGATAGGATGGAGGTAAACAAGGGTGTGATGATCCACATGGATGCTGAATATAGCTTGGTATTGTAGAAGCCCTTGAAGCTAGTACAGGGGTCATCTCAATTGTTTTACTTCAGGAGAGTGAGAAGTATTTACCTTCTCACCCCATCTGACATTGGCTAAAGTCAACCAGTTGTGGGATATTAGTTCTCAGGCCCTTTGTGTTCTTTTGGGACAGGTCCCAACAAAGACACAGGTGCTAGCTGTTCATCATATTATCAGGAGCTGATAGAGTGGCCTGGTATGCTGAGAGTATGGACAATCTCTGCTAGAAGTTTCCCAGAAGCCTGGTGCTAGACTGCCAGTTTTATTTCCTGACACTGAAATGTAGAAGCAGATCCTCAAAAGCTGGAATCACTATAAGTTGTGATCATTTTATTGTGAGTTTATGTTTGTCAGTTTCAGTTTGAACTCTCCAGACCCTGAAAAATCCTGTGAGCCTTAAAGATACATCCCGAGAAGACAGGATAGGGCCTGGTGGGAAGACTAGAAGAATGTAGTCTGTAAGATCCTGTGCACTGCAGTCTCCTTGTTTCCACAGCAGAGAAGACTAAGCGGCCCCTCAGCTATGAACTGTCTTTCTGCTCATGTGTCTGACAGTTGCTAATCAATGGCCCTCCTAGCCAGCAAGGCAAGCATGGGACAGAATATGCTTGAGATACAGTGTAGGTATGGAAGAGATGCTGTATGCCTTTGGTCTTACGTTGATAAAGGTGGGAGTCTCATTCGTCTTTATTCTGGCCACTAGTCATTTTAATCATGACACAACAACCTTCCTTGATTGTGTCTTATATTGTTTTTCATTAAGTCTGAGACTGAATAAAATTCCTCTAATTGATGCAATTCATACATCACTGTGTTGGAAGATTTCACCATACCCTATCTGGTAGGATATGTTTTCTTATTAAACTATTAATCTAGTTTCAGGGATTTAAAAATTTTTTAAAAAGAGGGTAGTGTGTTCATATCTTTGTAGCATGGTACAGGAAAATACACCAGACCGTAAGTGTATTAGTAACCTTTATATGTGTGGAAGCCTTTATTTTATTCATGATAGCACCTTTTCCTTTCTCATGTCTGGTGTTCTGGTCAGCCAGTCCAATTCATGAGATACTCCAAAGTGATTTTAGGTATCTTCCCTTGACATATGGAAGGCAAGCTTAAGTGGACCCAGCAGGATTGTAAATAGACAAAGGAGAATAGGGGAATGGTCTCAACATGATTAATAAGTGTATTAAGAGAGAATCATAAAGAATTGGTGGCATGTGCACTCCTGTACTTTTATTTTTTGGCTGTACTAGTGATTAGATCTCTTGCCTAGCAGAGCCCAGAGTTCAAACACTTGAGCTTCACCCCCAGTCCACCTCTACTTTTCAATAACAAATAAGCTACATGCATGTACTTGAAATGAATTCCTCTATTCCTTCAAAGTTTGGGCTTTATTCTAAACAGAAGAGTTCTTTAAAGGGGACCTGGGAGTCATTTGCTCCCTAAGGCCCAATTGGAGACCTTCTGGAGGGCAGTATTGTGGCAATTTCTAGGGCTTAGGAAGAATCTTTAAAAATAGCCTGTACTTTTGGTTTTCCTTTGCAAGCTATATCCCTCATCAGTACTCAGAGCCTTAAGCAGTCTGGCCTATTTGTGCAGGGGTTTAGTGCCATTTTCATAGTGAAATTTTAAGCTCTGAGTCATGTGTTCACCATCCTGGGAGGTCAGTTGGTGAATGTTTTCTGGGGACTTCTCCACTTCTCCACTGGAGACTTGTCTTCCTTACTTTGCAGTACTAAGGGTTGAAGAGAGGGTGTCATGCTTGCTAGGCAGACGCTTGAGTCATGACACCAACCCTCTTTGCTCTGTTAGGATAGGGTATAGCTTTTTGTGCTCAGGTTGACTTTGACCACAATCCTCCTACTTTATGCCTCCCCTGTAGTTGGGAGAACAAATGCATGCTACCAGGCCTAGATTTTGGCTGGTTGAGATGCAGTCTTTTTTGCTAGGGCTAGTCTGAAAACATGATCTTTCCAGTCTCTGCCTTCTGAGTAGCTATGATTTCAGGTGTGAGCCACTGTGCCCAGCCAAGTCTGTCTCATTTAAAATTTTTTTCCTGCAGTACTAAGGACAGAACCCTGGACCTGGTGCATGCAAGTATTCCATTACTTAAGCCACACACTCAGCCATTTTGCCTTGCATTTTGTTTTTTAGACAGGGTTTCACCAACTTTGAGCTGGTTTTAAACTGAATATTCTCCTGCCTCTGCCTTCAGAGTACCTTGAATTTCAGGTTTGTGTTACCATGCCCAGCTCTCGAGTGAGTTTTTTCCTTTAAACTATGAAGTGAATCTATTTCTTGCAGAGTTGGGAATAAACCCAGGGTCTTGCACATGCTAGGCGAGGGCGCTACCATTGATTACATCCCCAGTTCTGATTTTCTTCTAGGTAGCAAATAGGTAGGTCTCTTTCTCTATTCAGTCAGTCTGTATCTTTTTCATTGGGGAATTTAACACTCAAGTTTATTTTGGTAAGAATTTATTGTCAACTGTTTTGGTTTTCTCCTCCTTGTTTGTAGTGCAATGGTTGCTTGTGATGAGATTTGATTCCTTTGTTATTTGTCTTTTTTATACCAATGAATTCTTTATACTTGTATGTTTTCATGGAGTTATCTGCTCACTTCACTAGACCAACCTTACAACAAAGGAAATCTTTACCAGTCATGAATTTCTTCAGTTTTTGATAATATATGAATGTTTATTTCTTAATTGTGCAGGTCACCTTTGCTAGGTCTAGTATTCTTGGTTGGCAGTGTGTCTTGTAGTACATTGAATATGATATCACACTTTCTCCTGGCTTGTGGGATTTATGCTCAGTTTATTGATTCTAAGAGGGATTTCCTTATGGGACTCTATGCTTTTCTTTGCTCCAAAAATTCTTTAACAGTTCAGTGATGTGCTTTGGCAAAGAACTCTTCAGGTTGAATGTATTTAGAGTTCTGAGATTCTTGTGTCTATCCTCTGGGTAATTGAATCTGTACAGTAGTTTTGACTACTACTAATTTTGACTACTAAACTTTGGAGATGGTGGTAGGGTGTGAAATGACCTTTGGAAAGGAGCTTCTATACATCTCAAACAATGGGGTCAGGTCAATATCCAAGGTGTTAACATTTTCAGGAACTGGGCCCAGTCCTTACTATGAACTTAGATGGATTGTCTTCAATCTTCTGGAGTAGCCTTCTGGGGTATGCAGTCAATACAAACTGACTCTCATATACGAATTTATTCTAGAGCTGTAGTATGAGACCCAGAATTGCTAAAGGTTGGTTTGTGTCCTGAGCTATAAATCACACTTGAAGTTCAAGAAACAGGGATGTGAGTTTAATGAAAGGAATCTGGAGGGATCTAGGAGATGCATCAGGCTGCTATGTGGGTCATGGATTCCCATTGCATGGATAACTGAGTTACCCATGGATTTTCTTTTGATGAACTATGGAGCTATTACTTCCTTCAGCCAGTGCAGTCGATCTACTAGGGATGCAGTAACATATACGTGATGTTTTAATGTTCTGTATCATAAGAGGCCATCCTGAACTTCTAGCATATTTACTTAGCCTTAAGAAAGCTTAGCAGAAGCATCATCTCACTTTTCTGAGGCTACCTGATTCTGAATGTGGTATGTGATAAAACAAGATCACAGCTCACAATC
The DNA here is from genome assembly GCF_047511655.1 of Castor canadensis. NCBI lineage: Eukaryota > Metazoa > Chordata > Mammalia > Rodentia > Castoridae > Castor > Castor canadensis. Next base: position 91,437,355 of record NC_133394.1, read on the forward strand.
AGGAACCCCGACTGTACTTCTCTCATGGCCCACACAAGCTTGTCCTGGAAACCTAACTGAGGGCAACAGGAGATGTAGAAAAGACAACAGAAGACCAAACAGCATAAAGCTGGGGCCAGGTAGGCTGGGTGCTCAGATGGAGACACACCAGCACCCCCACCTCCAGTGCATTTATTATAAGCAGTAGCAACATGAGGTGGAGAGGCATTTCTTGGAGGGGGCATGACATTGTAATCCTCAGGAACAGGAGGAACCTGTGACATTATCTCTCTGAATGTAAACATCTTGGGGAAAAACAGCTGTACTGCATCTTGCCCACTTCTGCAGCTGAGGCTGTGCCAATCAAACATGCAAGTTACTTGGCATAACTACACTTGGTCCCTTCTGCGGTTTGGGGCTGTGCCAAATTCAAACACAGTTTATTCAATACACCTGTCAGCTCCCAACATCTTCCCCTGTTTTAATTTCTTAAATGTTCGCGATTAAGCCTGTCCTCTTAATCCGAGGAGTTATCTTTGCACTGTGCCGCATTTGATTTAAAAAAAAAAAAAAGAAAACAGGTGAACAATACAAGAAAGAGTACTTTAGCAACTGAAATTGATTGAAACCCTTGAATTCATCCAGGATAGTTTTACAATAGTAGCTGGAGAAACGGGATTATCCTAAGCATTTTGCATGGCTGATATTTGTTGTCTTAATAGCCATAAATCCACAGTATCACTTGCTTCGTTCTCATGTGCCATAAGATGAGCTTTACCTATAATGTTATAGTCACTACATGGAGGCACCAAATGTCCTGAGGAATGACAAGTTCATGTGCACCGTATCATCAGTAAAGATAGACATAGGGTGGCTCTACCAAGCGACAGGATGCACCATTGGCAGGATGGTCATGAAAGTCCAGTATGCATCGCCTTGGACAACACCCACCTGTATTGTACTTATGACCAATGCCGCCAGCATTGTGGCCATCCCCAGGCTAGTGGTTACCATTGTCACCATACCCATTAGTTTCCAGTCTCAGCCTCCTCATCTTTGGGACTAGGGGATCCATGATGCTTGACAAAACAAGATGGTACCCACACTGAGTTTTCTGCATCTTTAGGAAACACACAAATATGCCCTCCACCCACATAGCCAGACAATGAGCGATGACATGCTTAGTGGCCTCACCAGTGTGTGCAGAGGCATAGATAAAAATCGCCTATGCAAGGCTGAAGCATTTTGATGGTACACAGCATGACTTAGTCGGGCAGCTTCTATGGGTGCTGCAGTTTGCATGGGCAAGCCCAGAGACTAGGTTCTCTGTCCAGGCATTACCGTAATGTAAGCCCAAATGGCTCACAAACAGGGATAGAAGCAGGTTAGTGGCAGCAATTGCCAGAGTGCTCCTGGGCGGTGGCATGGGAATGGGGCCTGGCCTGGCTGGGGCTGAGCTCTTTTAGGAGGCGGGTCTGATGCCTCTCCACCGGTGCCCGTGTTGACTCAATCCTTCTTGGGCTGCCTGTTCCCAGCAGTAGTACTGTGCTATGCAAACCCCATTTCTCTCCTCCAACACCACTGAGGGCATCAAGTCCTGAGCCCATTGGCACCAGTCAGTGGCTCGGTCATGAACTCTCTGTTGCATGCCAGGGCTGTTAGAGTATAGCGGCTTGAGCACAGGGTAACATTTAAAACCAGCTCTATCCTCTCCCTGACTATGAGCTTCCTGCAAGGAGCCTGCAGGGCACTCTCAGCAAGAGGGGAGAATCTCTTGACGTGGAGGGATCCCCAGATGCATGGTTTGCAGTGCTTGATGAGCCAGAACTTCCTCCTGACCCTCCTCATCTGACACTGAATCAGGAGCTCCGAATGAACTTTACTTTTAAGGTGGGGTTGACAGTTCAGCGTCTCCACCACCCACGGCATCTTGTTACTGCCTCTCTCACTCCTTGTGACTGCTTTAAGGGTGAGGCCCACATCCCGGCTTTACTTTCTTCTATGCTCTACCTTAAGTCCTCTACTGCTCTATCTTAAGTGTCTACAACTCTACTCTAAAGATCTACTGTACTCTATAATTTCTACCTTAGGGTTCTCCTACCTTACAATGCTTAATATTTAATTCTTAGACCTTATACCACTTGATAGTTAAGTCTTAATTCTTAGACCTCATAATTCTAATTTCTACCTTATAATTCTAGTTTCTACCTTATAATTTATATCATAGCTTTTTTTAAAGCCTAGAGTTTCTCTGTCCTTAAACTCACCCTGTCCCATGGTTTTACACCTGGCTGTACTCAACTCACTCTCCCCCCTCACACCTTAGTTGTTTCTCATATGCATGTGATTCTTGGAGAGTGTCTCCTCGTCTCAGGCTTCAAGTTCCCCCATAGTTAATTACCCATCCAGGTATCACCTTGTTTTAAGGTCCTTGTTTGGGGTGCCACCTTTCACGTGTCACCTCAGTCTCAGGTCCCTGTTTGGGTGCCATCTCTCGTGGCCCTCATGAGCTTGTCCTAGAAACCTAACTGAGGATGAAAGGAGATGCAGAAAGGACAACAGACAGAAGACAAAACCTGCATAAAGCTGAGTCCAGGTAGGCTGTGTGCTCAGATGGAGATACATAAGCGCTCCCCGCCCCCAAGTGCATTTATTATATACAGTAGCAACACTAGGCAGGCATTTCTCGGGAGAGGGAGCATGACACCATGGTCCTCAGGAACAGGAGGAACCTGTGACAGTTTCTCTCTGAACATCATCATCTTAGGAAAAATAGCTGTACTGCATCTTGCCCACTTCTGCAGCCAAGGCTGTCCCAATCAAGCGTGTAATTTCTGGACATAACTATACTTGTTCTCTTCTACGGTTTGGGGCTGTACCAAACTCAAACATGTAGCTTATTCAATATACCTGTCAGCTCCCAACATACTTCTTGTGATCTCACTCCATGGGGGGCATGCTTTGGTATGTGGAATTTCTTGCTTGTGAATACAGCACATCTGGAGCCCTGGAGTGGGAGGAATGGAGGCTTTGAAAGCAGAAAAGACAAACCTATGGCCTACGTACATATCTATCCCTATAAAAAGTAACTGCTGGCACGGAAGTGGCTTAATGTAGTTGACTTGCTCTCAATTGGCAAGTTGATGTTTGTAACATACACTGCTATGTTGGAGGCTCAGCTTCTGTTGAAAAGGTGTTCAGAGGCAGAAGTAGCTAAATTTCCATAAGTAGGCAGTCCATGACATTAGGCACACACATGCCTTCGTATCTATATCAAGGCCAATGTATTCACTTCGAGATTAGGTGTTCAAAAGACTGATGTGAGGATCAGAGCCAGTTGCTTGGTTCAGTTTCGTTTTGGCAGGAGTTTATTGTGCACCCTAACCTGTAATCAGAGAATTTACAATTTTTGGACATTCGTGAGTCCTTCCTACACCTCTTGACTGACTTTCTAGCCTTTTGTCATAGCTCTTTGTCAGAGTTGGGTCAATGAATATTCTCTTCTTGAGCCACTTATTTCACTAAATCTGTTTTCTGGTAAATAAGCTGTCAATTGGTGTCCCCTAAGGAGGGGCCCTCATGGACGTAATCTCATGGTTGCCACAGTAGTGTAGACAAGATGTTTTGGAATCGGTGTTTTCATTTAGCATTTGGGAAATAACTCTTTCCTAATCCTAGAACAGTATTAACGATACTTGTGAAGAATCTAGGTTTTCATGACTCTGAACCCTACTAAAAAATGTGAGAGAGATCTTATTTCTCAATGAGGATACGTTGAAGTTAAATTGTAACTCTTCAGAGGTAAAAGCCCTTGGGTAGTGCTGGCCAGTGTTGCCTGGTGTTTAGGTAGGTGTCATATTATGTGATTCAGGGAATAAAGGGTGATACCTGTCAGTTTGGGCTGGAGGGGTGATGAAAGTTCATTTATCTAGTTAGCATATGTTGATGGTAAGCCCTATTCCTTTGGACCCATTGATAAGACACTTCTCATTGTCTTTGTGTTCAATGTGATGGAGATTCATAGTAACAAATTATACCACAGGTTTAAAAAATTTCCGTGCAAGTACAGTATGAAGGCTGGCCTTCCCAATTTCCTCAGCGTTTGAAGGTTCAGGGACCTCCCAATAAGTATGTACAAATATTCCTGGGCAAGAGGATATGCATGCTTTGTAGGCTAGTCTCAACCTGGAGATGATGTAGAATGCCAAACTGTATTGAGTTGGGAACTTGTATGTCACCAGAGGAATTCTGGATCATAGGAACCCCAGAGATTTGCATTGTGTAAGGGCACTCCTCACTTGCTGGTAGTAGTACCTGGACATCCACAGTGGAGCTGCCAGTGGGCCTTCTACAGATTCTGCGGGAGCATATTAATTATGCTATTTGTGTGGAAAAATTATGTTCATTGCCACTTAAAACTTGTTCAAGTGTTTTATCCTAAGTCTAGTTAGATTTCAGACACAAGAGTTAGAAGTCTTTGACATAAACGTTGCCTGTCAAGACACAGGGAAGGTATGGGGAGGGAAGAGCCTGTTCCTTATTCAGGTCAATATGGGATATCTTTCTAATTGTGCTGTGTCACCTTGGGACCTAAGCCTTAAGCAAGGTGAAGAAAGATCCAGTGTTCCCTATGATGGCAAGTCTGCACTAAACGATGGACAGTGACTTTACTTCACTTGATCTGTGTGATCAGTCAGGTCAACAAAGCAGATGAGATAACTTTGAGCTTATCTTGCATGTGGGAGGTACATTGATCTAGGTGTTCAAGTCCATAGGCCTTTGCATGGAGTCTCTAGCTTTCACACATGTTATCAGAGGTGGGTGGTCCTGAGTCCCTGTCCATGGCCAGCACCGCAGATGGGGGAATCATATGTGAACTCCTGGGGAAGGCATGCTGGGACTGAGTTCAGCACTTCATTCAGGTGATGGCATCACTCAGTTATGTAGAATTCTTTTCTTTGAGGAACTTTGGCCTGGTCAGAGCCCCAGCTAGAAAGCTTCTTACAGGGCTTCTGCAGAGAAATAATCAATTGTGATTGGCTGGGATGTTCCTAAAGGAATATCCAGTACACAGTCCTGGATGTAGATTTTGGAGCTCCCTTCCTATTCTGGTTTTTAATCCCTTGTCAGTTGTATAGCTGGCAAGGATCTTTGCCCATTGTGAAACTTGTCTCTTCAGTCTAGTGACAGCTTGCTTTGCTGTGCAGAGCTTTAGTTTCATGCAGTCCCGTTTGTTAATCCTTTCTCTTAATTGCTGAGCTATTAGAGTTCTATTCATAAAGTTACTACCTATGCCTGTGTGTTTCAGTGTGTTCCCTATTTGTTCCTGGAGCTCTTACATGCAGATCTTTAATCTACTTTGAATTGATGCTAATACAACAATTGGGATCTAGTTTCAGTCTTCTGTAGGTGGAAATCCAGTTTTTCCAGCACCATTTGTTGAAATGGCTATCTTTTTTTTTCCAACATATATTTTGGGCTCCTTTGTCAAAAATCAGATTGCTGTAACTGCGTGGGTTTGTGTCAAGGTCTTCTATTGTATTCCATTGATTTTCATGTCTTTTTATGAATGCACCATGCTGCTCTGTAGAGAATTTTCCAGATTGAGACTGTCAGGAAAATAGGTCTCTAGGCAATGACCCAAAGCAGAAGCATTTAGCAGACAAGAAGCAAAAGGACCTGAATGGGGGAAAAGATGCTAAAGCAGACAAAGTTCCAGGAGAGAAGCAAGAATCAATCATCTGACTTCATGGCAACCAACTTGGTGACAGCAGAGTGCCACAGTAGGGGAGGATGCCATGTTTTTTAGAGGTACCTGTTCATGGAACAGCATGGTACAGTGTCTAGAACCAGCATGTTCCTATTTATCTCTTGTACATAGGGAGAAATGTTTCCTGTGTTAGTTGGGATTTTCCAAAAGCAGAATCTGAGAATAGGGGTTTGTGTCCTCTTCCATGTAAATCCATTCAAGTTGGTGTTAATGTGTGCAAAATGGTGGTGCTCTGTAGCTCCTCTTTGCAAACAATTCTGTTATCTTAGGTAAGAAGTTAGAGAACTGAGCTAAACACTGAGCATCAAGATGCTGGTCCCTAAAACTGGAAATGCAAAAAGTTATCATGAATTTAGTTGTAGATTGTAGTTGTCTGTTTCTGGAACATTCAAACCACATGAGAAAAGGATGTGGATGGAATTAAGGAGAAACTTATGAAAGCAGGTAGGACAGGGTGTTAATAAGCCTATGTTCATTAGACTTATTACAACATCTTAAGCTTTTTAAGCCCCTATCCTATGGGATCAATAGACTGTAAGTTATTCCTCAATTATGAGCTGGGCCTTCACACTTGAGTATCTACAGTTTATGGTGTAGGTTCAATGGAGGCATGTGTGAGAAATGTCACTGGTTCCTAGTGAGTGCAAGCAAAATAGGCCTAACACTCAAAGGCAGTCTTCCAACAAAAAAGGTAAAGCTGCTGGTTCATGTAGACACGTGGAGGCCAGGAATAAGGAGATAAAAGGAAAAGTACAGTGGAACTAGAAGGCATAGGTATGATGTAAACATGGTGCATCAATGATTTTGTTAGTAGCTTAAAACAAAGAGTAGTTTGCTAGAAGACTCTCCTTGCCTCTATACTTTCAAGAAATAGTTTTGTTACATACCTACTCTGTCATCATCCTGGCAACCTCATAGCTTTTGTCCATGGACAACATTCTCTGAAGATGGCCTTGTGGCATTGCTTACTTGAATTTCAAGACCCACTTCAGTTTCTTTTTTGGAAGAACCAGAAAGTTTTGCATAGACACCAGTGTAAGAATTTTCTAGAGGGAACCCTAAGGTTAGACAAACAACTACTGGAAGAAAGCAGCCTGAAACCCATCTGGGTCATCTTGGGAGAAAGGTAGACACAGATTGGTATGCAATGCTTCTTCCTGTTTGCTGCACACTGTACAAGCCTGGGTCCCAGGAGGGATATTAATCTTATAACCTTACCTGCCATATTGGCATTTATGAAACTTGGGCTTTAGCAGCTTCCAAAAGGCTCCTTGGAACAATACCTTGCATCCTTTTCCCCACCCCCCACATCTTGAGCCACTCCACTAACCCTTTTCGTGATGGGCTTTTCAAGATTAGGGTCTTGCAGACTATTTTTTTGGACTGACTTTGATCTGCCATTCTCCTGGTCTCTGCCTCCTGAGTAGCTAGGATTATAGGCATGAGCCACCGGATCCCAACCAACATTCTGCATCTTACCTGTCAGTGACAGCCTACCATCATCTTTTTGAAGGCAGAGTTGGCCAAATGTAAAATCTGTTGTATTTTCTTGTCTTGGTAGAATTCAATGTCTACTAACTTCTAGCTTGGTCTTGTCATTAAAATTGGCTTAAGTGGTTTGATCTTTTTGCTTAAATGTACAGGAGATTTTCTTCTACTGTGAAGCTCAGTGTGTTCATGTGTTAACCATAACACTTCCTCAGGTATACAGTGTTGTTGGTGTTAGAAGGAACTGCTGCTGTCTTGGTTATGCTCAGAAGGTAGAAACCTTGTCAAGTGGAAGATATTGCCTGGTAGGAAGACAGGTGATTATAATGGAAATAAACTAATTCTAGCGAATTCTAATTGCTTAGCTTCTTCAACCACACTATTTTGATGAGGCCCCTCAGAAGACATAGAAGGAATGTGAACTAAAATAATAATTACATCTCTTCAAAAAAAAACACACTACATTTAGAAGCTCAGTGTATCTAGACAGGTCATTTTGTGCTGTGACATGGGGGGAGTGAATGTTTGTTTTCTCAGAGTGAGGGGGAGTGGAGATATAAGAGGAAGACTAACCTTTGTAGGAAAGGTAGATGCGCTATTAAAGAGTACTTGACATTGTATTTAAGACTCAGCATTATATGACATGTGATAACTTTCTGTGAAGTAGATTGCAAAATTTCAGATATAATCACCAGATAGGATTGGTGTATAGGACGTTGTTATCTACCTGTAGCCACTAGGAAGTTTCCCTTTCCTATTCCACGTAGACAGCATGGGCTGATGACTTGGTGCAATGCTATATTCTGCCCTCAGAGGGTACAGCAGTCTTCTTTGTACCTCCAGGGGATAGCAGCATGAAGGAGCTTTTCTTTTTTAAACATTTAAATGTTTCACTTTCTCAAAAATATAAAAATCTTTGAATAATACAAGACTAGTTCAGATAAATAAACTTACACTATTTGAATAACTTAGTATGTTTTGTGACCAACTATTTTTTTCTTTCAGGCAATTAAATAGAGCCTTCATATATCATATAAACATATTATGTAGACACAAAACATGCATATGAATAAAGCGAAGACCTTACAGATTTCACTTTCAAATATGTAATTATGATTCAGATTAATACTGTAATGCAAACTGTTGGTTCTCAAAGAATAATGGAATTCATAGTCCATTTCTGAAATGAGTAAAATTAAGGACACCTTTTTACTTGGCTAAAGCTTAAGATTTTATTTTCCTTGATTTTTAAGAATGTGGGATGAAAGCTGGGTGAGTTTCATAGCAGATTTGTTTTAAAATACAAAGCTGGGATGTAGCTCAGTGGTAGAGCTCATGTCTAGCATGCACCAGGCTGGGTTCTATCCTAAACACTGCAAAACAAAACTAAAGCATTTTTACCCCTTCCACTTTTTCCAGTCTGTTCAATGAGTGCACAGACAAAGAAAACATGTAAAAACAGTGGGATAGAGATACAGCCTATCCAGTTGCCACTGGGTTCCAGGCTAGAAAATTGGCACCTTTTGCAGCAAAGACAGAGGAAGTACCAACCTGGATTTTATGTACCTTAGTGCTTGCCCCAATTTAGCATCGATGTGAGTAAATCTCTCATGGTCAATATTACCCTGTTAAGGGTTATAGCTCTCCAGAGAGGGGCCGATTACAGTGCTTGGGTTAACTGGCTCAGTCTGGTAATGTGCCTCAGCAGGTTCTCCAGGGCAGCCATGGAGACGCGGTTCCCATAGAAACTGAACATGGTGACCTGGTAGCAGCATCTCAAGGTGGGCAAGATGGCATCAAGCTGTGAGTTGGTGATCTCACAATCTAAGATCAGGCTCTCAATGGTGCTAGCCACTTAATCTAACAGAGTTCAGAGCATCTTGGGACTCAACACTTTCAAAGAGCAGTCTTGTAGGTGCAGGTAGCTGAGCTGGCTGGTGCTGGGACACTGGGATAGATACCTTAGGTTTGATAGCTTAAGGGGGCTTGATCTCAAAGAGGCTCTCCCAGGACATCTATCTCCCAACATCTCATGCAGTTTTCCATAAGGAAGAGGCATCATGCATATAAAACTCATGGAGGTGTTCCAGCTTTTACAACTGAATGGCATATTTCCAGAAATATCACTCATTTTAGGGGCAGGAGATATATAGTCGCTCACTTGTCATGATGAATGAAAATACAAAGTTTACTGATCCTGCCCAGGTAAGGAACAAATACCCTGATGGTTTCCTCATTGCAGATGTGATATAACTGCAACTCCTGGATGAACTCACAGCTGCAAGAAAGGCAAAATCTCCTGCATTTTATAAATGGAGCCTGTCCTAATATGTAGCATCTTCAGCATAACTCGAGTAAATCTCTTCTGTCCTGGACCCACCACTGATGGTGGGCTTGGAATTCATCTGGGAGGAATAGATCCTGGATGCAGATATCTACAAATACCCCTAAGGGCTCCTTTGCTACTATGCCCACACCATGATTTGCTGCTTGCTGCTCAGTCATGTCCTCTGAGGAGAAGGCATAGGCCATGGCCATGTAGCCTATGATCCAGACATCTTGAGATTCATTCTGCAAATCCAGCACTTGCAGTTTCTACCTCCTGGGGTGAACTTACTGGCTAAGCAGCAGGTCAATCCCACCCAGGGCAATCTCTAAGGTCCCCAGTTCCCTTGTCTTTGTCAAGAATCCCAACAGGAGGCAGGGGAAGGACCAGGCCTACACCATGGTCTTCAGAATCTCAGTGCTTCTGCAGGCCAAGTCCTCCTTAGGAGCTGAAGGAAGAAACCCAGGCAGGTAGTCTACAGCAGAAACGGCCAAGGCCTCATTCTTCAGCAGGCTCTGCATTAATAGTTTGTGGAGTGTGGATGGGGCCTCTGTGCTGACCCTGATGGATCTGTAGGGAAAAGATCCAGATGTGGACCAGGTGCCCAGGGCTCTCTGAATCCCAACAGGGCCAGGCAGTGACCTCAGGAATCTGCTGAGGAGCTCTTGACTATGGTTGATCATGTTTATTTTTATCCCATCCTCAGTCTGCCTCTGTCATTGGTTAGTCCCACTTGCATGTGTGGCCGACTTTCCCTTGTTAGGGTCTCCCACCCTTCTACCCACATGCCCACCATGACAGCTCATGGGTGGACACGTGACATAAATAGGCATGCTGATAAAATCCTGGGATAGCTACCTTGGTTTCCAGAAGAGCTCTGGAAGAAAAAAATACTGGAATAACCTGGTCTTATGAAGGGAAGAGCTGGAATTTTCTATGTAGAGGTTAATGGATCCTGAGAAGGAATCTGATGCTTGGCAGGGTATAGAAGCCACAAGGAAGAAATCTGGCTCATTTTGAAACTAGTCCCTTGGACCAGCATCACTAGGCACCAACAGTGCATTTTAGATTTTTCTGATTATGAGCCAACAATTCCCATTTGAAGCCAAGTTTCTTATTTGTAGCCAAAAGAATTGGCTACCGCACTGCCTATCTAGTACTCTACACAGGTTCACAGGGCATCATTTCTTGTCCTACAAGCCTGTGCCTAAGTAGAAACTGAAAGATTGTTGTTGGTATGAAACGCAACTCCTCTCACTGGAGTTCTCCTTGCCTATGCTCATCCTCTTCCCTTCCCTCTCTAATTCCCTTTTTAGCTGTCCCCACAGGTCAGGGTTGGTGCTTATGTGGTAGGCTGATCCAAAACACCTCAAGGGGTGCTGAACCTGTTGGTCATATACTTCTCAGGATAAGGTTGCTGAACATCTTGAGTAACAATGAGAAAGAAGTAATAGGAGATGCTGAACTGAAGTGTCTTACCCTGCTGGCTCCCAGTGCATAAACACAGATCAATCTCCTGCTGATGAGCCAATTATTTCTGCAACAAAGAGGGAATCAGAAAGTGAGCCATTGTCTCATTTGGAATGATAGAAAAATAGGACCACTTCTGCTCTTACTTCTTTGTTCTTAGATCCATGTGGGCTTCCTACTAGGAACGCAGTACCATCCGACTGTCTCCTCAATGTACATAAGTCACCCTGGCAAGGAATTCTAAATTTTCAACATGTCTGCTAAGTTACTGGTTTTATGAATTCTGAAGAACCTATCAACACTTTTATGTGAATTTTCTTTTATCTTTTTTACATTTACCATATCACCATTTTTAAGAGGCTGTCTACTCTGAATGATGGGTTTGTGGCATAGCCAGTGGATTCCATAATTCATACCATTTTCTGTGATGTGAATCCATTGGTGGGATACTTGTGAGTTCTCAATGGACAAAAATGAGATTGATAAAGGAAAGGGCTCACTACCTGAAAGCAGAAAAGCCAGTATTACGGCACTGTTTTTCCCCTAAATCTTTCTCATAGGTTGACTGACAAGGAGACAAGAGGCTGTCTCCAATTTATTTCTACTATTGGCTGAAAGCAGTTATTTACATGGACTGGGATGAGTGGGGACGTAGAGGACTGACTGGATGTAACTGAGGAGTTTCTAGTCTGTCACACCTTTTCATCCTGCAGGGTGCACTGCACTCCTTACTTCTACTAGGACTTCATAAAGATCCTATTCTAGTTCTTCAAGTCTTAACACTAAGATTTTTACTTTCACCAGGTTCCTAAGGCATTTTATGTCTAGCCCTAGGTTTGTCCATTGGCATACTGAAAATCTGCTTGCGTAACAGTTGGAGAAACAGACCTTTCCAATGTTAAGATGGGATTACGGGAGTAGATGTGTGTGGAGGAAGCATTTCAGAAGCCCTTAGAGAGTGGTATTAGTTGTGACTGTGCAGGTGAAGAGAAAAACCATACATGGATTAGGCATCTTTTCATGTTAGATTGTCTCACTCACTCTTCTGAAATGGAAATAACTTAATGTAGTCACTTGCTACCAAGTGACAAATTGGTCATACTTAGAAATAGCCCATATTGGAAGTTAATCCTTCATTACTGTTGACACCGAGCTTCTAAGGCAGCATTAGTAGATGATTTCTGGATGCTGTGTTGTAAGGTGTATTCCTAGCCTCTATCTTTGTCTTCTTGGCCATCATATTCATTTCTCATTGAATCTTGCCTTATGTCAACTGGCAGAACCAATTTGTTTAGTTGCTTAGTGCTTTTTGGTTGGAGTTTATTGGCTCTTACATTTGTAAAGTGTGCATTTGCAGGGCATTCATATGCCTTTTCCTAAACAACATTGCCTGATTTTTTTCCTTAGCTAGTCGTTTAAAGTCCATTCTCTCATGAAGGTGGCAGGCAATTGGTCCCTGGCTAGGCATGAATATATACTCATGTTGTTCAATAATTAGTCCACTAAATTTGATTTTTAGTGAACGTTGAAGCTATCAGTTAAGTGCCTTGCTTTCAGCATGGGCCTGAGGAGCAAATTTTCATGGCTGCCACAACCAGAAAGAATGTAGAGCTAAGGAGGTATGAAAATGGAAGTAGTGGCTTCAGGTAGCATTTAGGGGGTTGCTTGGTCTCCTTAATTCCAGAGCAGTATTAGTGATCCTAACAGATTTGTGAGGTTCTAGGCCAAGAAGGACAGAGGTTCAGGAATATATCCACATTTGCCTATGTCTTTTGAGTAAAAATGTGAGGGTCATTTGATAATGGAAATTATTAAGTAAATTTATGGTTCTCCTTTACTAGGAAAAATTGAATGTAGGCAAGCTGCCTCTGGGTTTGGCAGGTCTTGGTCACTAGTTCTTAGGCTGGCTGGAAGACACCATGTTCCTTTAATAAGTTACAGAATGAAGTGTGAATAGTGTCAGTTGAAGATTTCTCGTCCAGTTGGGAGGCCATAATTGCTATCCCTATTCTTCCTGGATGCAGTGGAATAAAATGTCTCCTCTCACTTTCTTCTGGGTGGGATAGAAACCTGAAAGTAACACATTACAGCAGAGTTCACATAATAAAATCGGTATAAAACGACCTGTACATCTATTATGCAGGTTGATCCTGACAATTTCCTAACAAGTAGGAATGGTAAGGATAAGATGCACTTCTTCTGTAGACCCTTTTACCTGTTCTACTTGACCAGACTGGTGAAAAGTTTAGAGCATTTGAGCTGATCGTTCTTGCTTTGGGATGTGATTTCAGTCTCTACCATGTGTTCAGTCCCTTAGCACACGGCTAGCACTAATACTAATAAGGCCTTACAAGGTATGGTGGTCCCCAGTACCCCCTCCCTTCCTGGCTGGCCTGCAGGTAGCCCATCAGAGGTGAATGGTGGTAGCAGACATACTGGGACTGAGCTTAGTGTGGTCAGCATGTGACAGCACCATACAGCAAAGCTATGTTCCCTGGGTCACCTGGGCTGCTTTTTCTTTTTTTAGCCTAATCTGGGAAGTTTTGAGAGACTTTTCTGGTAAACAGAATTGGTCACTGACTACGATGATCTTAGAACAATACCCAGAGTTAACAACCCTGGATGGAGGCAGTTTTAGGGAAACAATGTGTTAAGCAAAAGAAAAACTGGATGACAAAAGGAAGGTTTTTGGTGCTGATATCAAGCCCAGGGCTTGTGCATGCACATGCCAGGCACACAATATACCACCAAGGTACATCAGAGAACCTATAGGTGTCTGAGCACAGACCATATTGCTCTTGTTAGGGCATGGTTGCTAGAACTACGTTTGTCACTCTCCCATCCATGGTGTGACAAACACTTGCTAAAGCTTATATAGCTAGATAGGTTTGTACTGCATAAGTGAGGATCTGTTTCTTCATGGTCAGGGTAAACATTACTGCCGGTAGAGTGACTTTCTCTCCTTAGTAGTCTACTGCTCTGAAATGGCTATGACAACTATAGGTGTGGTTCTATGGATCTGATTTTGTAGTTCCTGGATGGTGTATTTCAGTCTGGGTATGAGACCTTCTAATAGACAGGAGCTGAAGTGGAAGAGAAAGTGCTCCAACACTAAGGGTCACATTATGGGATAGTGACAGGAACTATAGTCATTCCTGGGCTACTGGGCACTGCCCTATAGCTTTTGAGATAAAACATAATAGCAATTCTTCATCTTAATGTGTAATTTGATACATAACATTGGGGATAATGGTTTGATAAGAAAATGGCTGAATTTGTTGCCCTTAATGCAGAGAAACTAAAGCAGATACCTTAAAGCAACTGAGGCCAATAGGAAAAGGGGAACAGGTACTAGAGAAAAGGTTAGATCAAAAAGAATTAACCTAGAAGGTAACACCCACGCACAGGAAATCAATGTGAGTCAATGCCCTGTATAGCTATCCTTATTTCAACCAGCAAAAACCCTTGTTCCTTCCTATTATTGCTTAAACTCTCTCTACAACAAAATTAGAAATAAGGGCAAAATAGTTTCTGCTGGGTATTGGCGGGGGGCGGAGTGGGTGGTAAGGGAGGGGGTGGGGGCAGGGGGGAGAAATGAACCAAGCCTTGTATGCACATATGAATAATAAAAGAAAAATGAAAAAAAAAAGAAAATGGCTGAAACACTTTCCCAATTTAAGGCACAAAAGCTCTGTTTCAGGATAAGTTAGCTAACCATGGAAAAGCAGATATTAATGGGTGATGGGTTGACATATTTCAACCTTGTTCTTGAGGTTGAGCTTCTCATAATGGTCCCTCCTAGCTTTTCTGGGGTTCCTGCTATCTGTACCATCTTTTAGATGGCCACCCATTTTCTTTTCCTGGAGAGATTTTGATCTCCTTAAGGAAGTTTCCCAGAAAACAACAGGGAAGAGACTTAGCATGATTGCCAAGGCCAGTATAGGAACCAGGAGAATCTGGTACACATTGTCTATGAAGTACTTCATGTAACCCCATGAAGAAGAGGAAAAGAAGGCAGGTAAAGAGCCAACTTGGCAACTTCGGGATGCCATTGGTGCCCTTGAAGCTCCTTTCTGACAGACTTCTGGTAAAGGCATGCCCTGTAGGAATGCATCCTATGATCAAAATACAGCGAATTAGGATGGGAGGCTCATGTAAACTGACTCACAAGGCAGACAGCATTATATGCCTGAATAGAATGACCCTGGAGACAAGGGACCCTTTTAAGGCAGGTCTGTCTATGAAAGACTTAGTGGGATCAGAGTTCTGAACAGATGTTGGAGTAGGCTTACATTGAATTCTCTGGAAGTGGTTCCTGTGATGAAGAATTTGAGTGACTAAGATACATGGCCAAATTCAATTTCACAGAATGTGTGGAAGTGAGATGGGAAGGGACATAAGAGTAAGGACAAATCTCATCTTTTTACATCCAGGCAAGAGAATAGTGACGACTTTTCTGTTTTTATCTGTACACGAGTATCTCTTCTTCAATTGTGAAGGTCACACTTGCTAGGTATTGTATTCTGAGTTGGCAGTTTGTTTAGTGCTTTGAATATGGCATCCCATTCTCCCCTGGCCTGCAGGGTTTGTGCAAAGTTTGCTGATATACTAAGTTAGGAAACAACCCAAATGTCCCACTACTGACAAATGGATTAAGAAAATGTATATTTATACAAAGTGGAATTTTACTCAGACACAAAGAAGAATGAAATTTTTATCATTCGCAAGTAAATGGATGGAACTGGATAACATCATCTTAAGCGAAGTTAGCCAGGCTCAGAAGACCAAAAATCCTATGTTCTCCATCATATGTGGATTATTGACCTAAAACAAATTCAGTAATATTATTGGATTTGGGTCACATGCTAAGGGGAGAATGCATACAGGAGGAATAGGGAAAGGGAAGGATACCTAAAACTTGAAAGTGGTTGATGTGCCCACTGTAGAGGAGCTTATAAAGAAAACTTAAACTGACAGAGGCCACTATGGGAAGGTGACTGGGAAGTAGTGAAGAGTTCTGCTGGAGATGAACCAATGTGGGTTATAATACACATGTGCTTGGAAGTAATGCTAGGAATTGCTATGTATAGTATCTCTATCTCAATCTAGCAAAAATGCTATGTCTTATTATCTCTTATGTTTTCTCTTCAACACAATTAGAGAAGAATAGGGCAGAAAAGGATCTGCCTGAAAGCGAGGGGAGTTTTGGTGGAGGGGCAGGGGGGAGAAATGGCCCAAACAATGTATACACATATGAATAAATTTTAAAAGTTAATTCTGAGACTCAATACTTTTCCTTGCTGCTTTAAGAACATTCTTGTCTGGCTTTTGACAGTTCAGCTATGTGTTTTAGTGAGGAACTTCAGGTTCAATGTATTTGGACTTGTGAGTTTCTTGTGTCTGTCCTGACTGGGTTATTAAAAAGATCTGTCTTCAAGTTTAGAGATTCTTCTACCTGATCTCATCAGTTGATGTAATGAACCTATTGAAAGCAGGATGATGGGTCCATGTTCAATAGGTGTGTTTAGAAAGTCATGTTTTCATGTGTCAATAGCAGACAGAAATAAAATGTAATAAAATGTGAGAAGACACTAGAGGAAACTTAAGATATCCACCCCGAGCAATGTGAGATGGTAACTTGGCTGTTAAACTTGGGGAATGGTGGTGGATTGTGAGATAAAACTTCAGAAAGGGGTTTCCAAACACCTCAAATATTGGGGCCAAGTTAATATCCAAGGTGTTAAAGTTTCAGAAACACAACCCAGTTCCCACTATGGATGTAGATGGTCTTTAATCTTATGGACTGGAGTAATCTTCTGGCGAATGCAGGTGTATACAAACTGACTCTAACATCTGAGCTTAAGAGCTGTAGTCATTGAGACCCAAATTCTGAATGTTGATTTGTGTCCTGAGATTTGGGGGTTAAGAAATGGGAAATATGGGTAGCTGAGGAAAATGTGAGTCTGGGAGATGCATCTGGCTACTATGCAAGTCTGACAAAAGTGAAGTCAAGTGAATCATGAGTGGATCCCATGGAATTTGCATACATTTTGCCCAGTTCTAATAATGGAAAAGTACTCCAACTTTCCCCTGACCAAAATCATGTTCCCATTACACAGATGACTGAGTTACCCAGTGGATCACTTGTTATGATGGAATATGGGACTACTATTTACTTCCTCATTCAACCTGTGTCATCGTTTACTAGAGGTGTAGTAATGTATGCATGATTTTCAATTTCTTTACCAAAAAAGTTATCAGAAACTTTCAGTATGTTAACTCAGAATTAGCCTTTAGAAAGTGTACCAGAAGCACTCTCACTATTTTATGGGGTTCCCTGCTTCTGAATGTAATATGCGTGATAACAAGATGAGCCCATGTTCAAGTCTCAGTATGGACGTTCTGTGAATGGCATTCTTTGTTGTATAGAATTTCATAGCATGGCTGAAGTCCAGAGTAGTCAGCAAGGCTTGGACAGTAGGAAAGAGAATCCTACATATAAGTACACATAGATAAATACACGTCTATCCCTGTGAGCATGAAATAGTGGCATGGAAGTGGTTTGATATAGTCAACTTGAATATGAGTAGTAAGTTGTTCTCAGATTATGTTGAATAGGGTGTTCAGAGGCAGCAGTGGTTAGATTTTTCTTAGAAAGTGGTGATCCATGCGATTGGGTACATATGGGCCTTTCATAGGTACACCATGATTGCTGTATTCATTTGAGGATAGGCAATCAGAAGATTGATGTGAAGGATTAGGTCAGTTTTGTCTTGGTTGTGCAGTTTCTTTCTTAGTAGATGTTAATCTTGCATGCTAACATGTAATCAGAGAATCTACTTGATTTTGATGCTCATGAGCCCTTTCTTAGCCATACTTGGCTGGTTTTCTAGACTTATTTCTAAATCCCTACTGCTCACTAATGGCCAATTGGCTGTTATTTAGGGCTCAGTACTTACTCTGTACTTGAACCACTTAATTTACAAAATCTGTTTTTTCATGGAACAACTGGAGCTGTCTGTCAATTACTGTCCCCTACATTGGGTGCCTGAGGGGCTGATTTCATGGCTGCCACCAGAGAGTATAGCCCAGATACATTGGAATTGGAAATAGTTCCTAAATTAGACATAAATACTAATGTTTTTCTAATCCTAGAAGAGTATTGTTGAGCTTCATAGAGGCTGTAAACTCGTGAAGGATCTAGGTTCTAAGGATATACCTGCCTTAGTGATTGGGATCTTATGAGAAATACCGTGGGGGAGATCTTTTACTTGACCATGAGGATATTTTGAAATTTAACTGTGATTTCAGAGGTAAAAGTTGACAAATTAAGGTAGCCCTTGAATAGTGCAGGTTTACCTGTCTTGTTTTTAGACTCAGAATAAAGAATGATGCTGGTCAGTTTTGGTTGCACGGATGATGGAAGTGATTTTCTTTTACGGTTAGCATGCCCTGACTCTAAGTCCTGTTCCTTTTGAACACAATTTCCTCATAGATTAGACTTTGAAGGCTTTGGAGACTTCCACAAGAGGTGTGTATAAATGTCTGGGATCAGAGCTATTCATGCATTCTTGCCTAGTCCCTGGCTAGGCAAAATGTAGGTTACCAATCTGTACCCTTAATTAGAAACTTCTAAGGTATCGAGGAAATCCTGGATACTGGGTAGCTCTGACTTGTGTTGTGGAGGGGCTGAGCTTCATGTGGCTGCATTGGGTACCTGGACATCCATAGGGGAGCTGCCAGTGGGCCTCTAACATGTTCCTATTTATCCCCTGTGCATAGGGAGAAATACGTCCTGTGTTGGGAATCTCCCAAAGCAGAATCTGAGAATTGGGGTCTGTGTCCTTATCCACGTGGATTCATTCTAATTGATGTTCATATGTGATGCGAAATGACAGTGCTCCACACTAAGGGGAGAATGTGCACTGCAGTAATAGAGAAAGGGAAAGAAACCTAAAACTTGATGTGCTTGATGTGCTCCCTGGAGAGGACCGAATAAAGTAATCATAAATTGGCAGAGGCCACTATGGCAAGGGACCAGGAAGTAGTGAAGAGATCTTGCAGAGAGGAACCAATGTGGGTTGCAATACACAAGTGCATGGAAGCAAGGCTAGGAATCTCTCAGTATAGCTATCTTTATCTCAAACTAGCAAAAAATGTTATGTCTTATCTCCTAAGTTTTCTCTTCAACAAAATCAGAAGAGAGTGGAACAGGTTCTGCCTGAAAGCGGAGGGGAGGTGACCCAAACAATGTACACACATGTAAGGAAATGTAAAAATGACAAAATAAAAGAAAGAAAAAAATTACAGTGCTCTGTAGATTCTCTGGGCCAGCAAGTCTGTTAAGTTAGGCCAGAAATGAATCATTGTTATGAATGAACTAAAGGAAAAGGAAGAAAGAAGTCTTGTCACTTGAGTGTAAACCATTAATGTAACAATTTGGATTTAACAGTGGATCTGAGTTTAGGTCCTATGTTTCCTTAACGTCCATGTGACTCTGAAGGAGTCTGTTTCTATGAACAGGTGTCTTGATCTATAATCGAGGCATCACTTCTAATCTACAAATGGTTGAAAAGCTAGACCGTATATTTGATCTGAATGAAACTTCCTATAACTAATTCTCAATGTGTACGTGAATGTAAGAGAACAATGGAAGGAAAATGCTTCTGTAGAACAAAACATAAACACTGGTATTGACAAACTCTTTGAACCCATAAAGCAAATACTCTTTATGGTAGGTGCTGTTCTTAGCCCCATGGGCTATTGTGTACCCTGATGATGGATTCTATGACTAAGTCAGATTTGATTGAGTGTGAAAATGGAGCCCATTCTAGGTAGTTTGATAGAGGGAATTTGCCACTGGAATATTTTTCCTTGAAAAAGAATAAAATATGGTTACATTGTACAGCATAGATGAACCTTAAACATGCAAATTGTTTCCATTACCAAAGGTGTCAAGCAACATCAGTTACCCTGTGCCTATGTGAGCACTACAGTTGGGCTACCTTCCCAGGACTCAAATGCCATGAGAGTAGCATGGAACAAAGTGGGGGGGGGTGCCCAAAAAACAATGAAAACTAGGGGTTAAGATTTAGGGCTGGGAATCAATGACTCTAGAAAGTCACAGATGATTGCTAATATCTTCCCTGACACAAACATAGAAATAAGCAGTGGTAAAGGGAAAGAACTCAGCTAGGATGTCCCACTGTTCTAAGTGTCACATTGGGAAATTCTAAGATGTGTAGCCAGGCCTCTGCTTTGCCCTCAGTATTCTGTGACCCTGTCTGT
Organism: Castor canadensis; assembly: GCF_047511655.1. Lineage (NCBI taxonomy): Eukaryota > Metazoa > Chordata > Mammalia > Rodentia > Castoridae > Castor > Castor canadensis. The sequence continues at coordinate 91,457,676 of NC_133394.1, forward strand.
ACAGGTTACTCTGCATTTTCTGATCACCAATCTAACTAAATAAGAACATGATTGGACACAGGACTGCAGCCAGGAGCCAGTCCTTGAGAAGGTCCTCATGGGAAAAATGACCTATATGTTATGCCTATAAACTATGCAAATCATATTACTGATAGAGGGAAGAGAAGAATCCACAAACTTAATACTGTGAGATACCTGGCATGTGAGCATGCCTCTTTTCCTCTTTAGCTTAACTGATAGACTAATGTACTGTATCCTTCAGGTATGAACCATGTTTTGATTTATATTATGAAAAATTACCATAATCAAGCTAGGTACCATTTCTATTACCTCACATAGGTACCTTTGATGAGAACACTTGATCTACATAACAATCATAAAACATTGTACATTAATAACGGCAGTCTTCACGCTGTACATTGCCTCCAGAACTCATTCAAATCTGCTGTAATAAGGGACAGTGACTCATAACACTTCACAGGCCCTGATTAGGAGTTGAACAATCTGAAATGTTACAGGCAGACTAAGGTATACCTGGCCCAAGGATTTCCTTTTCCAGGACTCTAAGCTTTTGTGTTACTTGTCAAACTGAGAAAGCATGTCAAACTATATACTATATGTACTATATATACTGCCTCCAAAGCCAGAGGAGGCCTACTTAGAGTTGTTGTCTGAGAGGTAAGCCATGTTCAATGGATGGGTAACAGGGAACCCTTCTTAACTTGAGCCATCTACATTCTCCGTTGGGTATCTTTTCCTGTTGCTAAGGTAGGCACTTGCATTGGCTCCATCAGGGACTGAATTTTCAGTCAAGGCTTGTCCCATGTGTCTTCGTACATATGGGTTATGGAGGACCTACACTGGTGATGCTGGCTGTTAGTCTTGACTGTCCCTTCGTGCTTGGTGCTAACTTGAATATTGCCTATGAGACAGCTGTATATCTGACATTCTGTTGTCTTGTTTGCAGAGCTAGGTTTGAGGTTTTTTCTCCTTAGTAAAATCTCACTTTTCATGGGCACTGTTGATTAGATCCCTAGAAGCAGTGAAAAAGTCATGACAACCTCCTTAGCAGATAAGGAAACAAGTGAGAAATATCCAGAGTAACTCCTCTGAGAGGTTCACAGAGTATTTTTTTTAAGACTAATATTACCTGGGGTTATGGCCTTGCCTAAGAGGGAAAGTTGTTTGGTCATGAAAGATGTTGGTCCAAGTGAGATCTGAATCCCCCAGCATGTGTGTTGGATATCATAAGACTACAAATCCCATGAAGAATTCAACAAGGGAACTGGAGGCTCTACTGTGCTTGGTGTGACTCTTGACCATCTGAACTTGTATAACATTGTAGGCAAGCATTAAGAGTAGTTATGGGTAAAGGAATCTCCTCTTTTTCCACAATGTTTAGATGCTCTTGTTAATGAACTTGTTTGTTGCTGCTGCTCATTCCATTTGGATAGTTCTCAAATCAAGACTTCATTACTGACTCTTAAGATATTAAGAGGGAGCATTAAAGTTCTCCTATGGTATTGAAATCTGGGCATATATTGGACTGTCTTCAATATTTTGAGTTGCTCTGGAATAAACCTTAGGCAGCACAGGTGAGTGTGCTGTGGTTTTTCTGACACTGAAACTATTAAATGTGCAGGTTCTTCAATCAGCAGTGTACCCAAGAAGTGCTGAGTTTATATCGGTACAATGCTATTAACAGGCTGTCTACTTCTATTTTTAATGAATAGGTTGTCTGTCTCACGGTCAGCATAAGCAGGTCCCTTGACCTGACTGGGAATGACTGGAGATTGAGAAAAGATGCTAAGACAGACATATAGAAAATCTGGGTCTGGGTGGGTCCAGCACTGCTGATGAAAGATGCCGGCGACACCCTCCACACCAAGAGCATTTATTTATACAGCATGTATAGGAAAGTGGAGTGAAATGCAGGTTGAATTCAAGTGGGTCCATTTGCGTAGGCGGCAGGAACAGCACAGATGTGTTATGTCATTTACTACAGACTGTCCTGACTAGATCAGCATGTCCTGTTTTTCTTGCAAGGCAGCTTTGCTGAACCTTGCTCACTTCCTTCATGCTGGGGCTTTGCCTTCTCAGCACAGAGGACTTTTGTCATGGCCTTGCTCATGTCAAACTTTCTTCTCAGTCTATTTAGTCACTGGTCTCCCACAGTCCTGAGCACGTCTCCATCATGTCTGTCAGTGCTAGGCATACGTATGGGGGGATAGGAGAAGCTAGTATACTGTAATTTCTTCACATTTAAGTCCTTGTGGGGCCTTTAGACTTTAATGAACAACATATCAATACTTGATTGTCTTAGTTTGTCTAGTGGATTCAAAGAACTTATTCCTGATGATTTCCTACTTTTCTGGTTGTTTTGTATATCCTTTTCTCCCTCTTTAGTTTGGTTTCTGGTAGTGATGAGGTTTGATTATTTATTTGTATATCTGATCTACTAATGAGTTTTATGTTTGTGTTTTCATGAAGTTACCTGTTCACTTCCAGTTAGACCAACTTCACAACAAATAACCACTACAAGTAATAAATTTCTTTGGTTTTTGAGTGAGTTTATTTCTCCAATTGTGATGATCACCTTTGATTAATATAGCATTCTTGGTTGACAGTGTGTCTTTTAGTATATGAATATGTCATCCTTCTTCCTGGCCTGCAAGGTTTGTATTGAGCTTACTGATTCCAAGAGGATTTCCTTACATGAATCTAGTTTTTTTTTTTTGTCTGCTTTAAAAATTCTGGTCATTGACTTTCAAAAATTTTATGTCATTGGCTTTTGACAGTTGTGTGATGTGCTTTCTTGAGGCGTTCTTGGCGTTGAATACATATATGGACTTCTGGATTTCTGGTATCCACTAACAGACTAATTTCAAAGATCTGTCTTCAAGCTTAGACTCTCCTAGCTGGTATCATCTGTTGATGCAGTGCGGCTCTTGGAGGCAGAATGATGTGGACCATGAGTGAAGAGCTGCTCTTGGAACATGATGCATTTATTTTGGTCAGTTGTAGACAGAAATGACATAGTAGAATGTGAGAAGAGAATAACTCAATGTGAGATAATTTGGGTACTACAGAACTTTAGGAATGGCAGTAGGATGTGAGATAAAATTTGGAAAGGAGTTTACATGTGCCTTGCACATTGAGGTCAAGCTAATACCCAAATTGTTGAGGCTCAAGAAACTGAGCCTCATCCCTACTCTGGACTTACAAGGATGGTCTTTATCCATCTGAATTGTGGGTTACACAGGCATAAACAAACTTATACTCATTTCTTTAATCCTAGGACTGTAGCCTTTGAGACCCCAAACTTCTAAGCATTGCATTGTGTTCTGAGCTTTACATCAGATTTGGTCAAGAATAGAGTATGTGGGTAGCTGAGGGAAATGGAATAGGCATCAGGAGGAGCCTGGGAGATGCATCAGGCTATTATGTAGGTCTGACTAACATGAAGTCAAAGTGAGGAAGTATGGGTGGATCCCGTGGGATTTGCACACATTTTTATCTTGATCATACAATGGATCCTATAACGGGAAAGTACTCCAACTTTCTCAAGAGCAAAACCATGTTCTCCTACTATAAAGATGACTGAACTAAACAGTGGATCATTCATTTTGATGAAATATGGAACTACTATCATGAAGAGCTATCTCATTCTTATAGGAGGCTACTTGCTTCTAAATAGGTCCCACAATCAGGGACGCAGCCTATACCTTTTGTGATCTCAGTACATGGAAGACATGCTTTGTGTGAAATTTGGTGCTTGTATATGGAGCATAGCTAAAGCCCCAGAGTAGAAATGGGTGAGGCAGGAAAGACAATCCCACATATCTAAATACATAACTATGTATCTACCCTTAGGAGCATGAACTGCTGGTATGGAAGTGATTTCTAGTGAACTTGATCTCAAGTAGCAAGTTGGTCTCCTCACTGTATAGTGCTACTATGTTGGCTGAGCTTTTGTTGAACAGGCTGTTCAGAGATAGTAGTAGCTAGGCTTTCCTTAGAAAGTAGCAGTCCATGGTATTGGGTACATCTGTGCCTTCCATATCTACACTATGGTCACTGTATTCATTTGGTGGTTGGTGATCAGAAGATTTTCTGGTGTGAAATATCAGAGCCATCTTGTCTGTCTAGTTCCATTTCTTGCTTGGTAAGTGTTCATCATTCATCCTAACATATAAGCAGAATCTACATGTTTTGTACACTTGTAAGTCCTTTCCTAGACCTCTATGGCTGATATTCTAGTCTTTTAAATCTCAGCTACTGATCAGATGGCCAGACAAATACCTATTACATAGTGGTCAGTACATATTCTCTACTTGAGCCACCTCCTCAGACACTGTCTGTTTTTTTTGGTGAAATATTGAATATGTCCATCAATTACTGTCCCAAACATAGAGGGCCTAAGTACCCTATTTTTATTGCTGCCACAATATAGACACGATGCTTTGAAGTTGAAGTAGTGTTTGCATTGTGCATTTGGGAAATTTCTTTCCTAATCTAATGATGTACCTGCTTTGGTTTCTGGGCCCTTCTGAGAAACTGGGAGATCTTTTATTTAACAATGAAGATATTTTGAAGTAAAATTGCAAATATTCAGAGGTGAAGCTGATAGAAAGCAAGATGGCTCTTGGATAGTATAGGTTGTTGTCAGTAATGTCTGGTTGTCAGTTGTCAGGTGTAGGGGCACAGCCTCAACATGGATTAGTGTTGAGAAAGAATTATAGAGAATAGTTAGAAAATGTGCACAGAACCTGTACAGTTTTTTGGCAGTACTGGGCCTTGCTAGGCAAGAGTTCTACCACTTGAGCCATGCCACCAACCACTACTACTTTGAAATTTGCTACGTGCATATAATTGACATTGAATCCCTCATGGTTTCATGCTTTGAGCTTTATCCTAAACAAAGAGTTCTTTAAAGTTCTTGGTGGGGTGTTATTTGCTCTCTAAGACCCAATAGAGACCTTTTGGAAGATAGTGATGTGGCAATTTCTAGAGCTGAAGAAGAATCAACATGAGCTGTATTGTGTTTTCCTTTCAAACTTCATAACTCCTAATCAGTACTTGCAATCTTAAGCTGTCTGGTATATTTGTGCAGGGGTCCAGTGCAATTTTGCTATTAGAATTTTAAGCTCTCAGTCATGAATTCATTATTTTAGGAGGTCAGTGAATCCTTTGTAGGAATGGAATGAATGGCTCTGGAGACTTTCCCACTTTGGTGCTACTGGATACTTCTGTGCGGGGCCTCAGCTTAACTCTATAATAGCAGGCTAGACCAGTGTATTTCATTAACGAATAGTTGAGTCATGTGTGTATATCGATGTCATAGGATAGGTTGGTTGGCCAGCAAGCAGATTCTCTGGAGGCAAGTGTGAGGAATTGATCAGGGAGATGCCACAAGTGTGAAAGGAAAGACAGAAGAGGAACTGGGCAGAAGATGCTGATCTGCAATGTAGTCCTCTCAGAATCTTCAACCAGCCCCATGGAGACTTTTGAAGCTGAGATGACCTTTTGAGCTTCCAGAATGGATGAGAGGTTTGGGCTTTTGTTCTCTGGTGGTAGTGCAGTTATTGAATGGCAGCCATCCAGGAAGGATGTGACCTTGGGTCAGGGACTCTCTTCAGCTGAGTCAGGCCCTTGAGGTGCTAATTTCCTGAGTCTACTAAGGTCAAAGAGACTCATGGATCTGTGGTATTCTAATTCTCGGGCAACAGGTAGAAGCTGAGTCCCATTTTCCAGAGGTCTCTTGGAAAAGCTTGCTCCAGGTCCATTTGTTTCTTCCTTTCCACCTTACCAGAGGACTGGAGTCTGTAAGCTGAGTGTAACTGATGTAATTTCCAAGGCCTAAGTGGCCCCCTGGGTGATCTGTGAAACAAAAGCTGGCCCATTATTGCTCTGGGGGGTCTTAGGTAGGTCACATCCAGAGATAATCATTTAGAAGAACTTTGCCATCTTGGAAGCTTTATATGTCTGGCTGGGGAAAGCATAAGTTCATCCTATAAAAGTGTCTTATTCAGCAGAACCTGGCCATTCCCCAAAATGAACAGAGTTGGTGCTGAGACAATGGGACTCCTAGGCTACAGGTCAGCTTCTCAGGATTGCAACATCTCTTACCTGAGGAAGCCTTGTGGGATATTAGAAAGGAATCCCAATCATGGGGACCATAACTTTGGCCTGCCTCTCTTTACTCTGTCCCTTCCTTTCCTCTTCCAAGTCAGGATTGGTATAGACAAGGAAAGCAGCATGCAACAGCTGAGACAGGTGTCACTTCCTGTAGCAGGGAAACATCAAGGATATCCACATCCTCACCATTTGTTTCCCCACTTGGGGACTATGGGGTCCCCCTACAAAGGGATGGGTTTTGATACAAGGCCATGAAGTCTTGGACATTTAGCACCTTGGACTATTTTCATTGATTCTTACAAAACAAATCTAACTGTAGGATGGTATTATAATTTAAGCTCCCGTTCTTGGGCCACTTTTCTTGACTCCACACCCCCAAGTTGATACTGGGGCCAGGCTACATTACTGAGACTTGTTCAGGTTGGCAGGGTGAAAGCTTTCCCAGTGTTTAAAGCAACAGCTGAGCAGAGAGTCTATTGGGACGAAGGTGGCTCCCCATGTTTTTGCCTCAGAAATGAAAAGGGACCGGGGAAGATAGGATCTGTGGAGGAAGTAGGAATTCCAAGAATACTCAGGGCATTCCCTAGGGGTTGAAGGAATCCTTGAGGAATGGAAGCCTTCCTCCAATTTACCCTGTTGCTATATGTCTCTGGCTCTGGCTAGGTAGTGGTGCTGCTTGCTCTTTGTCTTTTTCCAAGGGCTGTGTCTAACCCTCTATTCAAGGATTCTAAGGTGTGTAGACCTTGATTCTGTGTCTTCCCAATTTATTTTTATCTGTGATCCAAGATGCCTGGTGAAAGAAGGTCAGGAATGTGCCAAATGACCAAGGCAAACAAATGGGGAATAAATTCTGATTGACTTCTTCGAAACTAGACAGAGACCTTTTTTTTTTCTTTTTTTTGTTTTTTCCTTTTTCTTTTATTATTGATATGTGCATACAAGGCTTGGTTCATTTCTCCCCCCTGCCCCCACCCCCTCCCTTACCACCCACTCCGCCCCCTCCCTTTCTCCCCCCCTCAATACCCAGCAGAAACTATTTTGCCCTTATTTCTAATTTTGTTGTAGAGAGAGTATAAGCAATAATAGGAAGGAACAAGGGTTTTTGCTGGTTGAGATAAGGATAGCTATACAGGGCATTGACTCACATTGATTTCCTGTGCGTGGGTGTTACCTTCTAGGTTAATTCTTCTTGAACTAACCTTTTCTCTAGTACCTGTTCCCCTTTTCCTATTGGCCTCAGTTGCTTTTAAGGTATCTGCTTTAGTTTCTCTACGTTAAGGGCAACAAATGCTAGCTAATTTTTTAGGTGTCTTACCTATCCTCACCCCTCCCTTGTGTGCTCTCGCTTTTATCATGTGCTCATAGTCCAATCCCATTGTTGTGTTTGCCCTTGATCTAATGTCCACATATGAGGAAGAACATACAATTTTTGGTCTTTTGGGCCAGGCTAACCTCACTCAGAATGATGTTCTCCAATTCCATCCATTTACCAGTGAATGATAACATTTCGTTCTTCTATATGGCTGCATAGAATTACATTGTGTATAGATACCACATTTTCTTAATCCATTTGTCAGTGGTGGGGCATCTTGGCTGTTTCCATAACTTGGCTATTGTGAATAGTGCCGCAATAAACATGGGTGTGCAGGTGCCTCTGGAGTGACCTGTGTCACAGTCTTTTGGGTATATCCCCAAGAGTGGTATTGCTGGATCAAAGGGTAGATCAATGTCTAGCTTTTTAAGTAGCCTCCAAATTTTTTTCCAGAGTGGTTGTACTAGTCTACATTCCCACCAACAGTGTAAGAGGGTTCCTTTTTCCCCGCATCCTCGCCAACACCTGTTGTTGGTGGTGTTGCTGATGATGGCTATTCTAACAGGGGTGAGGTGGAATCTTAGCGTGGTTTTCATTTGCATTTCCTTTATTGCTAGAGATGGTGAGTATTTTTTCATGTGTTTTCTGGCCATTTGAATTTCTTCTTTTGAGAAAGTTCTGTTTAGTTCACTTGCCCATTTCTTTATTGGTTCATTAATTTTGGGAGAATTTAGTTTTTTAAGTTCCCTGTATATTCTGGTTATCAGTCCTTTGTCAGATGTATAGTTGGCAAATATTTTCTCCCACTCTGTGGGTGTTCTCTTCAGTTTAGAGACCATTTCTTTTGATGAACAGAAGCTTTTTAGCTTTATGAGGTCCCATTTATCTATGCTATCTCTTAGTTGCTGTGCTGCTGGGGTTTCATTGAGAAAGTTCTTACCTATACCTACTAACTCCAGAGTATTTCCTACTCTTTCCTGTATCAACTTTAGAGTTTGTGGTCTGATATTAAGATCCTTGATCCATTTTGAGTTAATCTTGGTATAGGGTGATATACATGGATCTAGTTTCAGTTTTTTGCAGACTGCTAACCAGTTTTCCCAGCAGTTTTGTTGAAGAGGCTGCTATTTCTCCATCATATATTTTTAGCTCCTTTGTCAAAGACAAGTTGGTTATAGTTGTGTGGCTTCATACCTGGGTCCTCTATTCTGTTCCACTGGTCCTCATGTCTGTTTTTGTGCCAGTACCATGCTGTTTTTATTGTTATTGCTTTGTAATATAGTTTGAAGTTGGGTATTGTGATACCTCCAGCATTGTACTTTTTGCTGAGTATGCCTTGGCTATTTGTGGTCTCTTGTGTTTCCAAGTAAATTTAATGGTGGACTTTTCAATCTCTTTGATGAATGTCATTGGAATTTTGATGGGAATTGCATTAAACATGTAGATTACTTTTGGGAGTATCGACATTTTTACTATGTTGATTCTACCAATCCATGAGCATGGGAGATCTCTCCACTTTCTATAGTCTTCCTCAATCTCTTTCTTCAGAAGTGTATAGCTTTCCTTGTAGAGGTCTTTCACATCTTTTGTTAGGTTTACACCTAGGTATTTGATTTTTTTTTTGAGGCTATAGTAAATGGAATTGTTTTCATACATTCTTTTTCTGTTTGCTCATTGTTAGTGTATAGAAATGCTAATGATTTTTCTATGTTGATTTGATATCCTGCTACCTTGCTATAGCTATTGATGAAGTCTAGAAGCTTCTGAGTAGAGTTTTTTGGGTCTTTAAGGTATAGGATCATGTCATCTGCAAATAGGGATATTTTGACTGTTTCTTTACCTATTTGTATTTCTTTTATTCCTTCTTCTTGCCTAATTGCTCTGGCTAGGAATTTCAGTACTATGTTGAATAGGAGTGGAGATAGTGGGCATCCTTGTCTGGTTCCTGATTTTAGAGGGAATGGTTTCGGTTTTTCTCCATAAGTATAATGCTGGCTGTAGGTTTGTCATATATAGCTTTTATGATGTTGAGGAACTTTCCTTCTATTCCTAGTCTTCTTAGAGCTTTTATCATGAAATGATGTTGGATCTTATCAAAGGCTTTTTCTGCATCTATTGAGATGATCAAGTGGTTTTTGTCTTTGCTTCTGTTAATGTGGTTTATTACGTTTAAAGATTTTCGTATGTTGAACCATCCCTGCATCCCTGGGATGAAGCCTACTTGGTCATGGTGAATAATCTTTTTGATGTGTTGCTGAATTCTGTTTGCCATTATTTTGTTGAGCATTTTTGCATCAATGTTCATTAAGGAGATTGACCTATAGTGCTCCTATTTGGAGGTGTCTTTGCCTGGTTTTGGGATAAGTGTAATACTGGCTTCATAAAATGTGTTTGGCAGTTTTCCTTCCCTTTCTATTTCGTGGAACAGTTTAAGGAGGGTTGGTATCAGTTCTTCTTTAAAGGTCTGATAGAATTCAGCAGAGAATCCATCAGGTCCTGGACTTTTCTTTTTGGGGAGACTCTTGATTGCTGCTTCAATTTCATTTTGTGTTATAGGTCTATTCAGGTGATTAATTTCCTCTTGGTTCAGTTTTGGATGATCATATGTATCTAGAAATCTGTCCATTTCTTTTAGATTTTCAAATGTATTTGAATATAGGTTCTCAAAGTAGTCTCTGATGATTTCCTGGACTTCCATGGTGTTTGTTGTTATCTCCCCTTTTGCATTCCTAATTCTACTAATTTGGGTTTTTTCTCTCCTCATTTTAGTCAGGTTTGCCAGGGGTCTATCGATCTTGTTTATTTTTTCAAAGAACCAACTTTTTGTTTCATTAATTCTTTGTATGGTTTTTTTTGGTTTCTATTTCATTGATTTCAGCTCTTATTTTTATTATTTCTCTCCTTCTATTTGTTTTGGGATTTGCTTGTTCTTGTTTTTCTAGGAGTTTGAGATATATCATTAGGTCATTGATTTGGGATCTTTCAATCTTTTTAATATATGCACTCATGGCTATAAACTTTCCTTTCAAGACTGCCTTAGCTGTGTCCCATAGGTTCCGGTAGGTTGTGTTTTCATTTTCATTGACTTCCAGGAACTTTTTGATTTCCTCTTTTATTTCATCGATGATCCATTCTTCATTAAGTAATGAGTTATTTAGTTTCCAGCTGTTTGCATGTTTTTTGTCTTTACTTTTGTTGTTGAGTTCTATTTTTACTGCATTGTGGTCAGATAGGATGCATGGTATTATTTCTATTTTCTTATATTTGCTGAGGCTTGCTTTGTGCCCTAGCATATGATCTATTTTGGAGAAGGTTCCATGGGCTGCTGAGAAGAATGTATATTGTGTAGAGGTTGGATGAAGTGTTCTCTAGACAACAATTAGGTCCATTTGATCTATTGCATATTTTAGATCTTGGATTTCTTTATTGATTTTTTTGTTTGGATGACCTATCTATTGATGATAATGGGGTGTTAAAGTCTCCCACAACCACTGTGTTGGCGTTTATATATGCTTTTAGGTCTTTCAGGGTATGTTTGATGAAATTGGGTGCGTTGACATTGGGTGCATACAGATTGATGATTATTATTTCCTTTTGGTCTATTTCCCCTTTTATTAGTATGGAATGTCCTTCTTTATCTCGTTTGATCAATGTAGGTTTGAAGTCTACTTTGTCAGAGATAAGTATTGCTACTCCTGCCTGTTTTGGGGGGCCATTGGCTTGGTAAATCTTCTTCCAGCCTTTCATCCTAAGCATATGCTTATTTCTGTCGGTGAGATGAGTCTCCTGTAAGCAACAAATTGTTGGATCTTCTTTTTTAATCCATTTTGTCAAATGGTGTCTTTTGAAGGGTAAATTAAATCCATTAACATTAAGCGTTAGTACTGATAGGTATGTGGTGATTCCTGCCATTTAGTTGTCTTAGTTGTTTGAAGGTTTGATTGTGTGTACCTAACTTGATGTTACTCTCTACTGTCTTGCTTTTTCTTTTCCTGTGGTTTGGTGCTGCCTGCCTTTTCATGGTTAAGTTGGGTGTCACTTTCTGTGTGCAGAATCCCTTGCAGAATCTTTTGTAATGGTGGCTTTGTGGTCACATATTGTTTTAGTTTCTGCTTATCATGGAAGACTTTTATTGCTCCATCTATTTTGAATGATAGTTTTGCTGGGTAGAGTATCCTGGGGTTGAAGTCCAAGCAGCCTAGATTTATTCCTTCATTGTCAGCAAAGGTACACAAATATGATTTTAAATGTTACTTTGTTTTGTGGCTTAACACAGCCTATGTTGCATGATGATCCAAATATTAAAGAGGGACATGTATTTTCTACAGTTGGGTGAAAGGTTCTACAGACATCTCTTAGGTCCACTTGATCTGTAGTGTAGTTTAAATCCTTTTTTGGGGCATAATATTCAGGTTCTGTTCATTGTTAAATGCCTCAGCCACAATATTTTCTTTATATATTTGTATGTGTCAGGGTTGGGTGCATTATTATAGCCTCTTGGTGTCAATTATTATATCCTCTTGCTGTGTAGATCCCATTATGATATATAATGTTCCTTTTCTCCTCATACAGTTTTGGATTTACTCTAAGTATAGCTACTTCTGTTTACTTTTGGTAGAAAATTTTTGTGGTACTAGGGATTGAACTCTGGACCTCACACATGCAAATGTTCTACTTGAGCGGCACCCTTGTCCATTACTTTGCATTTCATTTTTGACACATTCTTGCTACTTTACCTGGGCTGGCCTCAAACTTGTGATACTCATTCTTCTGCATTTGGAGTAGCTGGTATTACAGGTGTGTGCCACCATGCCCATATAACTAGTCTGAGTTTTACTGTTAAGTGAGGTTTTTGTAATACTAGGCATCAGACCAAGGGTGTTGCATGGGCTCCCAAGTGCTCTACTACTGATCTACAATCCCAACACTGGAATTTCTTGTAGGGAGCACATAATTGGCTCTTTTTCTCCATTAAGCTATACTACCTCCTCATTGAGGAATGTAATCCACTTACATTGAAGTTTATTTTGGTAAGAACATATTTCTATCACTTTATATCTTTCTATTTTGTATATAGCTTTCTCCTTTCTATTTTTAGTTTGATGGCTTCTGGTAGTTGTAGTTTCCTCTACTTGTATTTATCTGTTCTGTCAGTGAGTTTGTTATATTTGTTTTCATGGAATCACTTCCAGGTTGATTTCCTTTGTTGCAAGGTTGAATTTTTTTTCCAGTTTTTACTATACTTGGCAATGGTAACCTTCACAACTGGAGATAGAAAATCTCTAAAATGGAAGCATTCTTGGTATGCAGTATGTTTTAGTACTTTGACATCTTATTCTCTCCTACCCTACAGAGGTTGTGCTGAATTTACTGATGTCCTAAGGAGGAATTCCTTATGAGACTCAATGCTTTCCTTATTGCTTCAAAATTCTTTTGTTTTTGACTTAACAGTTTGGTTATGTACCTTGATGAGGAGCACTTGGGGCTGAAAGGATTTGAACTTGTGAGTTTTCTTTATCCTCTGGATAATTTCAAAGATCTGTTTTCAAGTTCAGAGACTATTAGATTGTACCTGTTGATATAATGAACATATAGAAGGCAGGATGATGCTGGAATTGATGGAGGCATGAGTGAATACCTATGCTCTAAAAGTCAATTGCAGACATAAGAAACATATAGTAGAATGCGAAGAGAATAGTGGATCTCAGATATTGACTCGGGAAATGTGAGATAACTTTGCTACCATAAAACTTTAGGAATGGTGGTATGGTGGGTGTGAGATAAATGTTGAAAAGGAGATTCCATAAAGCCTAGACACTGGGGTCACATGGATAACCAACCTAAAGTTTCAGAGGCTGAGCCTAGGCCCTACTCTGGACTTACATGGATGGTATTCATTTATCTGAATACCATCTCTGTGGTACATACAGGTAAAAACAAACTTACTCTCAAATCTGAATTAATTCTATAGCTTTAGTCTTGAGTTGAGCTAATAAACCTCTAACTGCTGGTTTGTGTCTGGAGCTATTTATCAGATTTAATATTTAAGAAATTGGGGGTGTGGGTATCTGAGGGACATTGAGGCAGGTCTGGAGTCTGGAAGAGACATCAGGCTCTATGCAGTCTGATTTGTGAGGTCATGTGAGGACATAGGAGTGGATCACATGCTACAGATGTTTATTTTTATCTTGCTTCTAGATTGAAAAGTACTCCAGCTTTCTGCTTAAAATTCTGTATTACTTTCACAAAGATGAACAAGTTACTCAGTGGCTCATTTGTTGTGATGGAATATGGGACTACGATTGCTTTCACTTCTTTAGCCACTTTTGTCATGCTACTAGGGAGGCAGTACCTTATGCATGAATTTTTAATGTTTTGCATTGTAAAGGAGGGCCTCATGAACTTTTAGTATGTCTACTGAGAATTGCCAGTCAGAATGCATTGCAGAAGCATTCTCACTATACTAGAAGGTTCCCTGCTTCTGAATGTGGTATGTTATAAGGAGACAAGTCCACAGTCCAGGTCCCAGTCTGGACCTCCTGTGACCTAACATCATGGGTGACATGCCTTGCTGTATAACAATTCATGCTTGTGTATAAAGCATGTCTGTAGACCCACAGTGGAAGCAGTTGAGGCTTGGAAAGAAGAAAGAAGAAAAGTATACTTGAGCGTGAACTGCTGGAATGGAAGTGTCTTAATGTTGTCAAATTGCTACCGAGTGACAAGTTATTGTCCTTCACATACAGTGCTAGTTTGGGGGCTCAGTTTCTTTTAACAGGGTTGTCAGAGGTGGCAGTAGCTAGGCTTTCCTTAGAAAGCAGTTGATACTCTGAAGCACACATGTGCCTTCCGTATCTATACTATGGCCACTATATTTGGTGTTTTGGTGAAAAGACTGATGATCAGTGCCAGTTTGCGTCGTCCTGTTCCTTGCTTGGGTTTTTTTTTAACCATGTATCCTAATGTATAGTCAGAATATGTGTTTAGGACATCCTTTCCTAGACCACCTGTACTGATTTCTTATTCATAACCCTAGCTACTAATCAGATGACAAGACAGTTGGCCATCACCTAGGGATCAGTATATATTCTCATTGAGCCACTACTGCACTAAATCTGATTCACAGTGAAACAGCTGGAGCTACTCATCAATTACTGTTCTCTACACAGGGGGCCCTGAGATGTTATTATCATGGCTGCCACAATAGAGAAGACCCAAGATACTTTGAAATTGCAAGTAGTTTTTCCACTTTGCATTTGGGAAATGTATTTCTCTTTCTTAATCCTAGAACAGTATTAGTGATGCTCATAGGTGCCTTAAACTGACAAATCTAAGTAAGAGGATTATACCTGCTTTTGATGTCTGTGCTCTTTTTAGAAATATTGTGAAGGAGATATTTAACACTGGGAATATTTTGAAGTAAAATTGTGGTTCTTTAGTGTTAAAAGTTGACTGGGAGCAAGGTGGCCCTTGGATAGTGCAGGTGTCCAGTAATGCCTGGCCTCCTGATAGGTTTCATGATCTGTGAGATTCAGAGAATGAAGACTGGTATCTGTCAGTTTTGGGTGAAAGGGTGATGGTTGGCAGACATTAGAACACCCTGTCGCTAAGCTCCATTCCTTTTGGACAAAATGACAAACGGTACCTTTTGTTGTCCTTGTATTCAGAATGTGATGGAGAGAAATAGTGAATAATATCAAGGCTTATTTCATAGTACTTCCTGTCTTAAGTACAGGACAATGGCTGGTATTCCACATTTCCTCATAGGTCAGAGTTCTAAGGCTTAAGAGCTCATAAGAGGGATGTGCAAATCTGTCTGGATTTAGAGGCTGTGTGTGCCTTGTTTAGTCACTGACTAGACAAAATGTAGAAATGCCATTCTGTATCCTGAGTTGGGAACTTGTCTATCACTGGATTGTGGGCAGACTTGGGATTTGCCAAGATTTGGCCTATTAATGGTTTTTTCTAATTTTCACCCACCTTGTCAGATGTGGGTTGTGTTGAGTACATATTCCTCCCTGGCTAGCAGTGCAGGTGGGGGAATCGGAAGCCTCGGGGGTACACACCTGGGCAGGCATGCTGGGACAAAGTTCAGTGTAGTAGCCAGGAGTTGGCAGGACTCAGTCGTGCAGAAATACTCCCTGAGGAACCTTAGCCTGACTGGAGTCTCAGCTAGACAGATTCTTACAGGGCTTGTGGTGAGAAAAATGAGGGACTGGCTATGAGGCTCCTAAAGAATATCTAACCGAATACTGTCCTGGATGTGGAGTTTTCCAGAAAGAGACTGGTTTGACCTTACAAGAAAATAGATCTTCAGGCAAATGACCCTAATCAGAAGCTATTTAGCAGTCAAGAAGCAAACGGACAGAAGTGGGGGAACAGATGCTAAAGGGTGAAAGAAAGCAACATGCTGGAGTGGAGTCAGCTCTTCTTATGTTTCCATGGAATCCACTTTGGTGAGAGCATAGTGGCACAGGAATGGAGGTTGCCGTGGTTCTAGAAGTACCTGTGTGTTGAGCAGCATTGTGCCATTTTCAGAACGAGCATGTTCCTATTTATCTCTTGTGCATAGGGAGGATTCATTTCTGTGTTGGGACTCTCCCAGGGCAGAAGAGAATCGGTTTGTGTTCTTTTCCATGTGGGCTCATTCTAGTTGGTGTCAATGTGTGATGCAACATGACAGTGCTCTGCAGCTCCTCTGTGCAAGCAATTCTGTTATCTCAAGAAATGGATCACTGTTATAGGTGCATTAAAGGTAAAGGAAGTAGGAAGTGGTGGGTACGGATGGAGGACTGGAGATTAGAAACATGAATGGAAATACTTGGATTTATCAGTGGATCCAAGTTCAGGTCCTACTTTTCCTAAACTGCGATGTGATTTTGAGAAGGAGTCTTTCTTTGAATCTGTTTCCCAGTCACTCATCCAGACTTCCTATCTAATCTATACAATGATTGTGAGAAGCTAGAGAATCTGTGTGAAAACACTTTGAGTTAAACTTCCTGAATCTACTTCTCAAAGGTATACGTGGATTTTTAAAGAATAATGCAAGTAAAATGCTTCTGTAGGGCAAAATTTGCTGGCTTTGTTCAAATGGGCGGTCTCTTCACCCTACAATTGGAGAAAAAGTTGACCTCAATCTGATACCAGACCCTATGTCATGAGCTAGGACAAGAGCTCAAGAATCTACATTCTGTTTCCTGCTATAGAATAATGTGCTCCTTAAACTTATCAGCATATAATTGCTGTACAATGGGATACGTTGTGACATTTATATATGTGTTTCCAATAATTTTTGATTAACATCTCTAATGAAGAATTTCAACAGTTTCAAGTCACTCACTTCAAAGTATATTATTCTGTACTGACTGACAGTATATACCAAAATAATAGTGGTAAGTCAACTGTTTTGATCTATAGTTCAATGCAAACAAGGAAACTACATACATCAAATGTGTGCACAAGTTTTTATATTTCCTTCTCTTTATTTTACATGGCATACACCATCTCAGATGTTTCACTCTAATCTGGAAGTAACTGTCAGGCAGTCTTATTTAAATCAGAACTGATTGCTTCCCCATTACACACTCATATCCGGTTTTGTGCCCTTCATTGTACTTATCTCTACCTGACTGTTTTCCCACTAGAATCCAAACTGGACAAGGGCAAGGTTTCCTGCTGTACTTTCAGAACCTAGGATTGTACTTGCCTGCATAGATCAGATGTTGGATCTGTTTATCACATGCAGTGGTTAGGTAGATTGGTGCGTGGACTATAACTACTTAAAAATGACCTTTTTCACAGCTTAGAAAAGTGAGTTTTGTGGTTCTGAGATTACTTACCTATATTCTCTAAAAAGTTTATCCTGAGAAAGTATCTTCATGCATTAAATTATGGGGGAATAGTGTAACTACAAAGTAGGAAGAGAATAAATGAGAAGGAAAAAAAGTGAATACAGGATGTGAGATCGATTCTGATCAGAATTTAGTAGAATGCACACAGCTGCTTGCTTTACCATATCATCCACTTTGGAGCGTTATATTAAAACATTGTGTGGTGGGAAGAGCATTCGGATTTTCTTAAGTTTTGAACTGATTAATTTCTCCAGGTAGTGACAAACTTAAATCTATATTAAGGTTATTTAACCCACAGAAACTTATTTCTGTTGAATTGGAACCTGCTGAACTTAGGCAATGACTTCATTATCACAGGCAACAATCTTGTCTTGATTTTTAATTGTATTGGCTCTTCTGTATTGATGTATTGCTAGTATCTTCATAGGTATACAGAAAACTTAAGGCAGAGGAAATTTAAACAGCATATGTAAGCATTTAAAAAATACAACCTGATGGTCTTGTGCTCTAATTAGTACTGTTTTTTATCCTTTTCATTGTACTTTCAACCTGTTTCATATGTGTTCTGGAAAGGAAGCTAAGGGGTGCGTTCTGAGGTTTATCACGTTTGACTTTTCTCACAGCATTAGTTCCCTTGAAGTCATTGCCGAGATGAGGTGTGGATGAGTGAGGAGTATGAGTGATCACTGCCTGTGGAAAGGAGAGGAAGGAGGCAGAATTTTCCAGAGAAGCTGAACTGTGCTGAAGACCCAACAAACGTGATAAATCTGGTCGGAGTTGCCAGGACTAGCATTGCTTATCAATGTCCTACCTCTGGTCTCAAGTGTGGGGCACCTATGAACCATCTTAAACACAAGATGTAGGCTGTCCTTGAGAAGGGGGTGAGCTCAGACAAAGTAGCTTTCTGCAGTAAAGCCTGGCTCTGAAGATGCTGTCAGTGAGGGCTGTCTGCAGCTAGCACACTTGCAGCTGAGATGCCAGTCTTTCCTTCCAGGGACTTCTTGGTGGAACATTTCTATGTCTTTCTTGACAGAGTTGTTTTCAGTGTGACATGGTTGCTTGTGGCCTGACTGAGATGAAGGGTAAATCTGTCCGGTAGCTTGTATCTTCATTTCCCATGGGCAGTAAGCCCTCTACAATTGTGAACCCTTTTAGTCCTATTCCACTCACCACTTTGACATGTTTAGGAAGCAAAATGGGTTCCCATAAAGTCACCTAACCACTTGTGTAAATGACCATAATAAACAATTTATTACAGTGAAGTTAGATGGAAATTAACAGATTTAGGTCAATCCATTTCATAACCACACAGTAATTATGATTCCTTAAGTTACAATGTGCCCACAGTAATAGGGCATAGATCTATTTTCTGACATGAGAAGTCTGAGGACCGTTTTCTCAGACATAGGAGTTCACCAACCAATTCTCATACAAATGGACTTTACAGGAGGACCCAAGGCAGAAGAGGGCTCTTAAAGGAAGAGAAGGAGGAAGGATGGTACATATGAGGGAGCCTTCAGAAATTTCATAGAAGTTAACAGTTCCATCCAAACCCAGAAACACCTAGAAGCCTTCCAATGTACTGCGTTAAAGGTTGGGAGTTGCTAGACTATACTGATCATCAAAGAGAAATGCTTCACTCAACAGAGAAGAATATCACTTGTTCTGGAATGTTTAGATGCCTAGATTCCAGTTGGATAAGTGTGTCATGCACACCTCTCAGTAATGCCTGCCCAAGGTGAAGGCCTGAGTGTACCACTACGGAGCAAATCTCTTCTCTCTGGGACTTCCCAGTGGTGTCACAAAGGTCATCTCTAGTACTTGCCTTCTAAAAT
The DNA here is from genome assembly GCF_047511655.1 of Castor canadensis. Lineage (NCBI taxonomy): Eukaryota > Metazoa > Chordata > Mammalia > Rodentia > Castoridae > Castor > Castor canadensis. Next base: position 91,476,812 of record NC_133394.1, read on the forward strand.
CTTGCACAGATTTACATAGCAACCAACTGCGTCCTGAGTCAGTATTGCTCACTTTGAAGCTCTTCAACCTGTCTAGGACTCCAGTGAGGTGCCCCAAAATGGCATTGGCTGGGGCTTTTGTATCTGCAGCAACCCAGTCTCTTCAACTTATTCCCTACAGCCTGGAGCAAGTCAATGTCAGGATTGTCACATCTCAGTCATCTCTCTACACATTTCTTTTGTCCTTCTCTGTTGGATATTCTAACTTGACTGTTGTTGAGGTTTTATAAAATCTCCTCCTTCCCCATTTAGTGCTTCCACTGTTCCAGCTTGGCTTGTTGGGAGCAGAACTAAATTGAATTTGTCACTTTTAGAGAAGGAACACTTGAAGGAGTGTGAATGGAAGCAGGATTGGTAGAAAGCAGAAACAGGTAGACCCCATGCATGTGGCCATACGTTTGTTATATGGTGGCCTGAATGGCTCTATTTTATATTCCCTTGTGCTCTGAATTGGATGAGGGTACCCTGCAGCTGGTTTGGCAAGTCCTTCCTAGAGCAGAGACCTGGTGGTTCACTGCCATGTAAGTTGGTAAACTTTCATAGGTGACAGCATTCAACATGGCTTTCCTGTTGAGGACTGCCTTACCTGTAGAGGCTTCAGAACAGTATCTGAGCTTGAGTTACCATATGCTTGCAAGTGAGACAAGTAATTGGGCTCACTAGTTTGGAGTATTCTGCACAGAATGAAAGAAGTCTTCAAGGGGCCACTAACTGAGCAAGTTTCTTTTTACTCTAATTAGAAACTAAAGTGAGAGAATCAAGTTTTTAGTTATTAAACTCAAGTTTGAGCTACAGTGAGATAGTCTATACTCTTAAATGTCACTTTGGGACCTAGTAAGCAGAACATGGTGGTTCAACCTGCTGTTACCCACATCCCAGTTGCTTTGGATACATTAGGAGCCTTCTCTTTTTGGTCAAAGATAGATGCACATCCAGGACCTTTTGCATCCAATCACTTGGATTATTTGCATTTTGGCATTTGCACTTGGCATTTCCTGCCTCAGGAAGTAGAAGCCAGCCAGAATTTGTCCCAATGTCTGAAGCAAGCTACTCTCAGCCCTTTGTCCCAGACTCTTCAGGTTGGGTGGTTTCTAGGCAGGAACCATCTTGTTCAGTCCTCCTCAGGCATTACCTATGATAGAGCACTCCTATAATCCCTTGTTTGCCTCATTCCAAGATAAATGTTTTCAGCTTTGACCCTGAGCTCTCAAAAGTAGGAAGAAGAGTATTTAAGGGTTGTTACCTTATGGAACAGATGCTGATACTAGCCTGGAGGCCAGAGAGGGGCAATGTGGGCTGTGTTAAGGGATGAGAGTGATACCTTAGGTAGGAATCTCATATGCAAAGCTTGTAATTTTCCAATAGTAACAACTGCCAAAATGATGAAGACCATTCTTAGGTTTCTAATGTCATTGTAAGAGACTGGAGTTCTGGGGAGCTGCATGTTGATGTGATTATGAAAAAAAAAAACCTGTCCAAAATCTTGATTTACACTGCATCCCTCTACTGCAGTGTGATCTCTGTACACCATAACCTTCTAAAAGATGAAACCTTGCATGTTCATTAGCAGACACGTTCTCAGAGGTCTCAATAAAGTAGAAGATCCAAGAGGAAAGTTCAAGGCAACAAAGAGTGAGGTTTGCTGAATAGGAGAAAGCAAAGCTCATGTGAGAAAGGCAGCCTGTGGAATTGCCCACAACAATCCTCTCTTCCTGATATTAATGGTGGAATAAACCCCTTGGGGGTGATCTGTATCCTGATGAACAGGTAATGGCAGAAGTAACTGTATGTCACCTCCAAGATGATAGACTGTGACTTGTGTCGGGAATGGTCTTATTCCTTTTCCCTCTGATCAATTATCCTTGAAGAATCAAGGTCTGAGCTAGGGGTGTTAGGATCTCCTGTTCTCCAACTCTTAGCAGCTCTCAAACTCTTCTAGCAAGCAGGGCTTGCAGTCCTTACAGTAGTGGCTCCTGCTTTTGGCTTTTCACAGCCTCTTGTCTTCCATTGTTTCAGCCTCTCTGGTGTCTCTTGTCTACTCAAACTGATGTCATCCTTGTAGTCTGAGTTTCTTATAGTTTCAGTCCTTGGTCATTCTGAGAACCATTCAGTCAGCTCCCAAATGTTTTAGCTTGGAGTTTTGGGTATAGCTTCAGATACCAGCATCCTTAGCTCTTGGTGGCTCCCTGAATCCCTTAGCTGCTCTTGGTATTATAGCTCTGAGTTCTGGGTGTTGGAGACCTCAGCCCTTGTTGCTCCCTGGGACTCTTGGCTGTCTTTGGTGGTTCTTGCTTCTGCAGGGATGGATGTCCTTGATTTTTGTCTTCTCTTTGTAGCCTGTTGAGCTTGCTTTACCCATGATAATAACTACAAGTTGGCAAAAGACCATTCTGGAGATGCCTTTACTGGTCCTAATGTTGTGACACTGCACAGGGCATGGTGAAGGAGGAGGTAGTACCCAGGAAGGAAGTTTATCATAACAATACTAAACTAGTGGAAAATGGCTTGGTTACATAATCAGAAAAGGGTATGTGTAACATGTTCATGCAGGGATTATAACTCCACCAATCACTGCCCTGTATGTCCATAGCATTTAGTTTGACCAATCATGTAAGAGCAATCCCAAGCTTCACATAGGTACAGATTGCTTTTCTGACATCACAGGCTTTGTGTTGAGTCATTCGAGGAGGTATTTTTTATTGTCCTCAATTCACATCTTCCTACAAAAACCTAATTATCTCCATGGATTAAAGCTAGTGCCTGCAGGAAATTGTTCCCTTTTGATAAAAGGCAGACTTTGTAGCAATAATAGTTCAGGATAGTTTGGTCCCAGTGCAGTGGGAGAAGTACTGTAGCACTGATAAACTAGCCCCTTGACTATTCTCTGGTGTTCTCTGTCCTCCCTTGACCATGGTGCCATTTGTGAGGGAGAGATGAGTATGCTTTGAAATTTATTTCCTAATTTCTCTGGGTTTTCCAAAACAACACATGGAGACAGAGATTTGAGTAGAGCATATTTACTGAGGAGTTGATTGCAGGGGCCTAGTGAGGGAGTAAGGCAAGTGAAACAGGGAAGGCAGGTAAACCAAGAAACAGTGTTAATGAGTCTGAGCTTGTGGGTAACGGGGGTCAATTTTTGGAGGACCCTTTGGTGAGACAATTTTGAGCAAGTTGTCTATGTAGACATCTAAAGATAAAGTATGACTTACTGGATGAAGGATCTTCCTGACTCCTAGCACTCCTGGCCAGCTGTACACACAGGCAAGCATAGTCCTGTGACAGAACACAGCCAGAGATGGAGGAAGCTATGGGTATATGGAAATATCTGCAGGTGACCTATGGGTGGCCTTAGCAAGTAGGCAAGAGAATGTGAGTGTTCAACCTACTTCTTACAATTGTCAATCTACGTGGTTCCCATTCACTTATCTTCTCTTGTCTGGTTCCTATCTGGGAGAACCAAGCTTTACAAAACTGAGAATTACTTGGTGTGACAAGCTGCTGTCCTCATATCTGCAACCACTCTATAGGTGATAAGGGGTATTCATCTCCTCCTACCCACACATTTTGGATTCTTCTCCATCCTTTGTCAGTTTTGCTTATCTAGACTGTTTACCTACCAGGATGACACAAATTATGACCAATGAGGGATCTGAGCACCTGGCTTTTTCCCATTGCCAGCCAATTGTTGCTACAAGAACTATTTGTGACCCCCTCCCCACATGGTAATTACAACATGCACAACTATAAACTTCCTAAGTCCAGACATATTCCCTCATTTTGCAGTAGAAACTTATTTCCCCACGAATGACTAGGATCATTTGCCCCTGCTGGTAAAGTATGTCCTGTCTTTACCTCTTAGTCTACTGATAAATGACCAACTATAGCTTTAGGTTTTCTGGAATCCATTCAGTATCTCCTGGTGAAGATAATTCTTTCTGAGGAGTAGAGAATGTTGGATCCTCTAGTAATACTGGGGATGAAGTTGTAGGGGAGAGCACACACACTAGCTCCAAGTGGTTCTTAAGTTGTAATAGGAAGCCATATCACTATCTTTTGGTAATGGTTACAGTATTTTCTTTTTTCCGAGAAAGACTAATGGCTATTCAACTTACAACCAGATAACTTGACATGAATTCAGCTGAATCAAATGCCAAATTTGTTGGTAAGAATTTAAGACTACATGAAGCCCTCATAAAGGCAGCTACTTAAACATGAAAGTAAAGGAAAGTATGATTGCTGCTTGGTTACAGGACTGTAAGCCAGGGTTGGAGGAAAACCAGAGGGCTCTGACGCTAGATTTGTCCTATGAGAAGTGAATGAAAACAGTAGTATAGATGTATAGATGCATGTGAAATAAAGAAGAGCCATAGGAAGAGCTACAAATTAGGGGAAGAAAGGGTAGACATAGGGCCTCAAATTTTGTGTATTTTAAAAGTTGAATAATTCTTTGACTCAAAATTGCTCAAGAGGGGTCATGTGTCTGGCAGAAATCTGCCTAAGAATGTCTCTGCGATAGTATGTCAGTTGGGTTTGTCAATATACACTCTTCTCCACTGCAGAATTACTTAGTTGAGTTCCCTGCCCCTGTGGCCACTAGAGCTTTACCTGAAGAGAATCCTAAAACATGGGATCAGATCTCAGGTCTCCAAATGAGGGCTTAAAATACTTACTTCTGGGGCAAAGTATGGATCCCCATATTGCTGACTATGGATTCCCTGAGTGAGGGCAATCAGGTGGTTAAGTGGTTCCTGAGCACTCAAATATCTTATTTCTCTATGTTGGAGTTTCACGTGTTTACTGCTTTTAATTCAGTAAGTCTTTGCAACACTGGTCAAATGTCCCAATGTCGAGTTAGAAAACTTCCTGAAAATTCAACTTAATAACTATTTCTGATGTATTGTTGAATGTGGTAATAGGTAGATCAGTTGCTAAGGACAATGAGATGTAAAAGAATACCCTCATTTTTGTCCTCTAACTGCGTAAGGGGGTGTTGCTTAAGTATGATGCTTCTGTCATAAGTGATCCCAGAATATATCAGAAAACTGAACTTTGTAGTTTTGAGTAGGTAAATCCAATAGAACATGGCTATATACATTTTGTAGTTCACTTGCCTTCCCTCCCATGTCAGTTAGTCAAAGTTAACAGGGTTTAAGGAATAATGTAGAAGGTAGACCTGGTACTTGTGGGGGAACTCCTTGGTGATACAGGCATTATCAACTTGGGTTACCTATTGGTCCTATTCTGGGTTTGTCTTCCAGAAGACTTCTGCCAGGTTCATGACGTTATTCCCACATGGTCCACCAAACACATCCTTGACTCTTTTGGGAAAATATATGTCCTTGGTCATTCTTGTCCATCAGTCTGACTTACCATGGTATTTTATTTCCCTACCTACATACCCATGACCATAGTGACTTGTTCAGGGATGGGTATGCAAAGTAGATGGACAAATAACTTTTTAGAAGAAAGAAAATATGCAGAGGAGATCTAGAGCACTTATTTCATGAAGAAAATGTCATGAATTTTCTATTCAGCGGGTGGTAGTTAGGTCCTGTGTGTGCCTGGAGAATGATTCTGATACCATGAAGGTTAAAAAAGCAAGGGATGAAATGCAGCTTTTGATGAAAATGAGCATTTTTAATGTGCCTCATCTGGGGACAATAATGCATTCACACCTTTCAGTCTCAGTCAAGAAATTCCCTTGTCTCTTCAGCCAATGCAGTTGGGATTTCTGTCACTTGCAACTCAAAAATCTAACAAGTTGTAACACATTGGAACAACACCAAATATGTGGATATTATGCTAAATCAGTTTCCTCTATCATTTACAAGGTTAAGACCTACTTGGAAGTTAATAAATTAGGGGAGTAACTAAGAGAATTGAGTATCAAAGACTTCTTAGTCTGGTTCAAAATAGGAGAAAGAGGTCGAAAGTCAGCTAAAGAGAGCTGGAAAGGTCCTACTAAGCCAAATTTAACATGGAAATTATGCCCAAGCCATGTGGGTGTGTTGCCAATTCCATTTAGCAGGAAATATTATAAAGACAAAGTGGTACTTTAACAAAAGTGCCTCCTGAATAATACACTTATAAAGTCAGGGTACTCTCTTTCATCTCATCCTTAGTACTTATTGGAACATCTGTCTAGGAAATAGGAACTTTGAATGAAATGGAGGAAGCATGTCTAAGAAAATGTTTAACTGAGTGGTGTGATTATTAATGTGAAAGTTGTGGTACACAATTTTCTGGGTACCTGTGTGGGTGCAGGAAACTTTGGTCGGTTTGGATACCTGTAGCATTTGATATGCTTGTTGGTAAACAACTTGTTGAGACATAAAATGAGGGAAATGAGTGGACAGCTATGCACAGAAAGTCATGAGTTCTTTCTGCTGTTGACCCAGATGAAGTGGCAATTGGAACTTGTAGACCAGAAGAGAAATGTCCAAGATAATTGACCCCAAACAATGAGTTGGCAAAGTTGGTTGCCATTTAGTGAAATGTTAATGGAAGGAAAGACCCAGATCTTAGACATCAAATAAATGTGGGATAAAGTTAATATTTCTGATCTTAAAGTAGTTCAAGAGCCAGACCTAGGCACCTCCTCTAACAAGATGGACAGTCATGTTTCCTTGAATGGAATAGCTTGGGACTGTCTACAATCATATAAAACTCTAATATGAATTAATCCTACTGTGTCAGTTTTTAACTGGGTCATGTCCTTTGAGATGCAGATGCCAGGCTGATTTGGTATTCAATAACTTTGGGGGTAGGGGCAGGGAGGGAATTTGAGGAAGGAGTTGGAAGACTCTTTGACAGCAATCACACCATGTTTCAGACCTGTCTTTGAAAGAAAAGTAAGAAATGTTGGGTCGGAAGTTAAAATTGAGCTATAAGGCTGACAAGTACCAGAGTCCAAATCATTAGGAGTCCCAAGTATCCCAAATGGGGTTTCCTTAGCATCCTGGGTACAATGTTGCATCATTCTGAACTACACATGGCTAGTGTGGCATTTTGGTGCTCCCAGATGTCCCTGGTGCATATACCTACTTCTCTACAAAGCTTCATGGGGCACCAATTCCTTGTCCCACAGGTCTCTGTTCTTCAGAAGAAGCCAAGAGGATGATGCTGGAGTGAAGTGCAGGTTTTGCTGTGGGAGTTGATGTTGGGTCACAAGTGATCCCTCCTGTATTACTCTAGATTTCTCTTTCCCTCAGCTAAGCATTTGTGCTCACCTGGTGGATCAAAATGTTTATACTGAGTCCTGTAAACCTGGTGACCATATGCTTTTTCAAGGTTGGGCTGCTGAATCTGAGTTAGGATGGGATAAAGAAATCCTAGAAGATTTCTAAGTGAGCCATCTGTGTTCCATTCATATGTTACTGTTCTTGATATGCAAAAGTAGCTCAACCTTGTCCTGCTGGTTAGTCAGCTCTCTCTATAAATTAAATGGCTGAATGGAATTTTATGCAGCCATGTAGAAGAACGAAATGTTATCATTCGCTGGTAAATGGATGGAATTGGAGAACATCATTCTGAGTGAGGTTAGCCTGGCCCAAAAGACCAAAAATCGTATGTTCTCCCTCATATGTGGACATTAGATCAAGGGCAAACACAACAATGGGATTGGACTTGAGCACATGATAAAAGCGGGAGCACACAAGGGAGGGGTGAGGATAGGTAAGACACCTAAAAAACTAGCTAGCATTTGTTCCTCTTAACACAGAGAAACTAAAGCAGATACCTTAAAAGCAACTGAGGCCAATAGGAAAAGGAGAACAGGAACTAGAGAAAAGTTTAGATCAAAAAGAATTAACCTAGAAGGTAACACCCACGCACAGGAAATCAATGTTAGTCAATGCCCTGTATAGCTATCCTTATCTCAACCAGCAAAAACCCTTGTTCCTTCCTGTTATTGCTTATACTCTCTCTACAACAAAATTAGAAATAAGGGCAAAATAGTTTCTGTTGGGTATTGAGGGGGTTGGGGGGGAAAGGTAGGGGGCAAAATAGGTGGTAAGGGAGGGGGTGGGGGCAGGAGGGAGAAATGACCCAAGCCTTGTATGCATGTATGAATAATAAAAGAAAAAAAAACCCTGCTACTTAAAAAGGTAAAAAATAAATAAATTAATTAATTAATTAAATGGCTGAAAGTGACCTGTTGGATTACCTGAAGTGATGGGAAAAAAGGACCACTCTTTGAATTTTATCTTTGTTCTGGGACCTGTGTGGTCTTTCCCAGTGGTGAGGAAGTACCATATAGATGCCTCTATGACAAAATTAACTTACAATATCATAGGCACTCAAATTTTTACACTATTTGCTCCATTAGTTCTTATGCTCTGCTTTCAGAAGTGGTGTCACTGACTCATCCGTTGACCTTTGGAAGGAATGTTAATGTTCTATGAGGTTCATTGCTTTTGAAAGTTGCTGTGTCTCATGGGATTCAACCAGTGAACCCAAGGTCAAGGTCCCATTCTATACCCCATTTTCTGTGCTGTCAATCCATTGGGCAGATAGTTTGCTTCGTGGAACTGCATGTCTTTGGATGAGCATTGTGGAAGTCCCCAGAGAGTAGTAGTTTTTGGAGGCTTTGCAAGCAAGAAAGACAAACCCATATCAAGATTTACTGTCTATTCCTTTGAGATCAAGTTATTGATCTAAAATATAAGGGTCTTACTACAGTTGACTTTATACTGTGAGGCAAATTGGTTTCCTTCAGAAATAGTGCTATAATAGGGGGTTAGCCTGGCCTCTGGTTGCCAGATTTGACTCAACATTCAGAGGCAGCTGTGCTCAGACTGACTTTAGAAAGTGAAAGAAGTATGGTGTAGGTGCTTGTATACTCAGGTTGTTGCCTTACACATGTTAGTCAGTCCGAATAAAAATTCAGATGATAAACCATAGCTGGAGGTGGATGAGACAGGAAGATTTCAACATGGTTGAGATTTGGAATTTCTCATGAAGAAGTGAGAGTTGAGTTTGAGTTTTGCTTTGTTCTGTTTAGCAGTACTAGGGTTTGAACTTGGGGCCGTGCACTTGCTAAGCAGGTGCTCTACCACTTGAACCATGTCTCCAGTCCAAGAACTGATAGTAGAAAACATAAGAAACTTGTGTACTCCTTTGTGTAGGGATCAGTTGAAGTTGTGTTTTTAGCATTGGCCTTTTAGGAGCCAAGTGACAGAATATCAGGACAGAATATGTCCTGATAAGTAAAAGGACTGATGTGTTGGAAAGAGATTTTTAAGAAAGAGGTGACCAAGAGTACTGAATTTTGATAGGTGGTGCAGTATAATGGAAATTGAAGGAGGTCATTGAAATCCTCAGCGGTGATATAGTGACAAGGGAGTGGTTAAAGTCCGATTACAAGGGAGTTAAGGTGTGGCTGGACTTGGTGGAAATGGAGGGCAAGATGATATAAAATAATTTAGTTGGCCAAAATAAATTATGGTGGCATACTTCTGTAATTCCAGCACTAGGAGGCTGAGGCAGGAAGACTGAGTTTGAGGCAGGCCTGCACTAAGCAAGACACTGTCTCAAAAAACAAATCTTCCATTTGTGGTAGAAGTATGTGCTGAGAAACATTGTGTTGGAAACATCTAGCTTTTGTTCCAATCAGTTTTACTAGTTTTCATCTGAGCTTCACATTGATACTGATATATAGAAGAATAGTTAGTGAACCTTGATGTCGTGAAATCTGTCAGTCAAGGTGGAGCATTCCTCAGAGGTGGAGGAACTGTGTTCTTTTTGAAACTCCTTTTCCATATTGCTAACTTCTTTACTTGTTTCTGATCTCATAATGTAATTGTATATTATTAGCAATCCAAGCAGTGCTTTGTTAGAGAAACATAATTTGGTTTCTGGAACAAAGGGAATGTTGAATTCCTTTGCATTGACTATTGAAGAATGTAGTAGGCAAGTTTGTTTAACAAACTTGGAGTCTTTAGGTTGGGGTGTTTTCTTAGAGTAGCAAACTTTTCTATTATGTTCAATCCCATCTAAATTACACTTACAAGGTTCTTCTAAACCAGTGGTTTCCAAATTTAGGCTGCAGATTAAATCACTCAGGGGAACTTTTAAAAACTCTTGTCACCCAGATCATGACATGTATCGATTGAATATCTGGGTGTGGTTGTTGACCGTCAATATTTTTTTACAGGTCACCAGGTGATTCCAAAGTGCAGCAAGTTTGGAAACCGGTACTGTAACTTCATTAAAATGTTTTCTCACATTAATGACACTGAGTTCTTTTACTGGAGGGAATTGGTTTCTAAATGCCTGGCTGAATACTCTTCTCCTGAGTGTTGCAAACCAGATCTTAAGAAGATGGTTTAGATTGTTTTGAGGCGCACAGCCCAGAACCTCCACAACAGCTTCTACAGTGTTCCTGACCTGCCCACAATCCCAGAGGGGGATGTTTTGATGAGAGTGAAAGGTGAGAAGGTATCTTGGCTAATTAGACTTCTGCAGACTAAATATTACTGATTTTTAGTCAAAAAAACCTTAAATTTATTTTTAAAATGGTCACGTACTGTTTAAAAAAAGACATGAAAGAAAGACCTTACTGTCATGACATCATTTCTTCAGGCCAGAAAATTAATGAGCAAAATTTCATTAAAGTAGAGAATGACTAACAAAACCCCCACCTTTCCAAAAAAATCCTTTTTGTCTCATTTCCCTTGGTCTTTGAAATATAGTTCAGCTATTTAAAACAAGTAGTAGCAACAACTGGGCTTTTTAATGTTAATATGTTATAGGTGGAGACTGGAGGTAGGTGATTGAAAAAATAAAGGAAACCACTAGCTGTAAGAGGGCAGGCATATATAGATGTTTTTAAATGTCATTTTCTTTCTCAGAGTTTAGTTTTGTTTGTTAAGTGAATTATTTAATTTTTCTAAATTTGATTGTTTTCTGCTATAAAGACCAGAAGTTCCATATTCGTGGCTCCTTTGTATCTTGCTTTGGTATTTGAGAGGGACAGTAATGGAATTATTGAAACAAGACTAAGAAAACTGAGTGGTGGGAGGTAGTTTTTAGTTCACATTTATTGGATTTAAAATACTTAGGGTTCTACAGTTAGTTGCTGTTGCAGTTATTATTTAGTACGGCATAATAGTTTGGCAACTAGTAGTTTGGGTAAGCCTCTTACAAAAGTCAATTGACAAGATTACAGTCAACTTCACTTTAGGAAGTCCTTGGAAGTTAAATTTGCCCCTGTAAAATAAAGGTTAGCTTCTGAATACAAAACCCTAAGACTAGAGATACTCATGTAGACTACAGCAGGCTTGGTTTTTATCTTGCCTATAAACCCTTGTGTGTTTTAAGCAGTGATGCCTCATTATTGTCTCTTTCCCATCAGGGAGGACTCTTGTGAAGACATGAGCTGTGGAGAGGAGAGCCTGAGCAGTTCTCCTCCCAGTGATCAAGACTGCACATTCTTCTTCGACTTCAAAGTGGGGCAGACACTGTGCTTTCCCTCTTAGAACTCTCCAGGTTCTGTGTCAGAATTTAAAGTGTGTGTAACAGTTTCAAAGCAGTAAATGGGGAGTAGGTAGTTTTCTGGTTCAGCCCACAGGTAGGCAGGAATTACATAGACTGGATTACCTGCCTTCTGTTTATTATTCAGATCAGATCTGGCCCTATTTTCATATTTAATCCTAAGCCATCAAATGGGTTAGTGCCTCTTAATCAATTAACAGTACTTTAGACATCGACACTTTATTTTCCTTGTTGATCTTTAGCTACTTCGGGGAGAAGGGAAGGTGCTGAAACCTTTGTTACTTTTCAAGAACATTTTTAAAGATGAATAGTGTAGCTGACCTTGAAATTTTATAAAGCCATTAGGTGTCTTTATTTAACAGATTGGGAGTGTCAAGTGCTTCCTTAACAGGGCCAATGGGTAATCCTTGAATGGTTTATCCAAGATTTCCTCTCCCCATCCTCACAACAGAGGCTCATCAGTACTCTGGGATGTCAAACACCTATTTTGTTGTTTTGCTTTTTATGTGATCAGTGTACTCTGAAGTAGATGCTGTAACTTTAGGAATTATAATATTAACATTTCTGTGAATTTTCTTCATTGGGGTTTCTGCTTAAGCAGAAGTAATTCTTGGTGTAGGGTTCCTAGACAGTTGCATTCTTAATGCCTAAGTACTGTCAGACTGTAGTGTTATTTGAATGTTTAAGAGTCCATAATTTGCTAGTTTTGCATGCACCTGTATGAAAGCAGTACAGGAAGTTGAACAGCTAGGTGACTAAAGTTGATCAATGTTGGTCTAGAAGCACATTTTATCTCATTGTGATATTAAAATGTCATGCTCAATTACATTTTACTTCTTTTGTAATTCACATTTCAAAAATAATGTATTAGTACATGGGTGCCAAGACTTGAATATGAAGTAAAAGGTTCTTAAGTGTTTGTGGTATAGTTTTAAGCAAATCTGTGTGATGATGCAGCCATAAGAATGGGGGTGTATCAACTCTGTATACCTAAGATTTTGTACAGAGAATTTTAAACTTTATAAGCTGTGTATGAAAATGTAAATCTTTAAAATATACATAAAGTGCTGTTTTTTACCCTGTGTCTGTGTCAATTTAGTCATTGCATATAAATATAACTTATTGTGTATTATGTATTATTATCAGACATTGGCAACTTACTTTTGTATGGGTAAGTCAACATCCATGGGATGTTTTCTGAGGTGGAGCTTTTTGAAGGAATAATAGGTTATAATTGAAAATAGGAACATTAATGAATTCTCCTTGTTTGCAATCATATCTCAATTTTTAATCTTTTGGTAAAAGTTGTTACTGAATTTCAATAAGAAGCCCTGAAGTGAGGCTGGAGTGCCTCCTTGGACAGTCTTGTGACTAGCTTCCGGAAGTCCTCTCTCAGTTATAGTTCCTACCAAATTTGACCCTTAGCCTCAGAAATACTGAATGTGAATTTATCACTTGAGAACTGACCACTTTCTGGGGCAGATTCATGTTAAGCAAAATCTCAGACTCATGTATTAATTTGAATGCTGATTAATTTACACTGAAAGGCAACAGGTGTAACATGGCTAGAATGTCCAGGTTGACAGGTAGTACAATCTCTTTCTGGAGACAAACCAAATTCTAATCAGAATAGTTACTTGGCGAATAAGCATGGGGTGTTAGTGGTGATGGATCCCCATTGACTTCTGGCTTTTATATCCCCCCACCCCCTCTGTGTTTTTAAAAAAATAAATGCTCCATCTAGTTTGATTTTGTAGACCTGTTTTCTCTGGTTAGAAAGTCAGGTTTACCAGTTTTCATGGACCGCCTCTTTCTCCATGGAGATAGGGGCAAGGTTTCCTATCCCAGGGGAGAATCTACTTGGGATGATCCTCTTTACTAATATTTTTGGTAGATAATGGACAATAAATTCTGCTTCCACATTTTGATTTGTTGAAATGTGAAAGTTACTTGTGGCATTCTAAATCTTGACCCTCCTCAAATCTCCAGGGTCTTACTGCTTTTCTTAACCGTGTTCTTTCTGGGTGATTCTGTCCAGTTTCCTGTGTTCTCAGTTCTGGTTTGCAGTATATCTAGTCTAGCCCTCTTCACTAAGCTCCCAACCTGTTTCCTCACACTGGCGTCCTACTTGGAAGTCTGATTACTCCTAAACCTGTTCTTCTTGAACGTCTGCATCACTGAATGAGAATTCTATCAACTTAGAAACTTAGGCAACAGCCTCATCTCCTTCCATTTGTTTCCAAGATAGCCTCCATTTACATCCCTTCACTCAGTCTCTTTCTGCCACTGGCTTAGTTCAGATCTGCAGTCAGCAGAGTTACAACCATGTATTAGTGATCTCACATTCCAGGCTTACTCCTGATCTGTTTTGATGATAACATGGTCTTTTAAAACATGCAAACTTGATTACTGTCTTAAATTGCTCAAGAAGTCCTCCTAAGCCAGGAGAAAATCTATATCATGACATACACGTCTCTTCCTAATTAATCTGCACCTCTATTAATCTGACTCTCTATGTCCTATTACTCCTTGCCATTTCTTAAGCAAAAAAAAAAATGTGTGCTAAGAAACGTAGCAGCCAGTTATCTGAAAAGTGGACTGGAGCAGGTAGGGATGAGTGACATGGAGACTGGTCAGGAGACCTGCAAAAATAAAACAGTGGTGATGAAGGACTGAATAAAGGCAGTGGTGGTGGGGATGAGGAGACAGGTGGAAACTGTCAGGGATATATAGACAAGTCCAGGGCTGGATTACTGAAAGAGAGAGACCATGGGAAGACACTCTTCAGGACAAGAGACCATGTTAGGTGGTCAGTTTCCAGACATTTTTTGTTGTACCCTCATTGTTTTGGCCCACCAGTGTGTCACCATTCTTCTGTGTTGATAATCATGTCTGACTTTGTCTTTTCCATTCTTGTGGCAATTCATAGTTTGTAAAGGTAAACTGGTAGCTATATCCTCAGCTATATCACAGATTGCAGAGGAATCACCCACCAATCCAAATTAACCCACAGACATTTGTGAAGTGTGTCATTTATTTCACACCACTTAGGTTTTGGGGTGTTTTGTTACATAACAATAGAAAATGGACACAGATTACTTCTTATTCATGGTCAAGTGGTGAGATTACAGAGAATTCTTTTAAAAAAAAAGCAATGCCCATCTGTAGTTTCTTCTTAACATGAATTTGAAGTATTGGTGTTTTAACAGAAGCAACAATGATCTGTAAAAACCACACACTGATTACATCATTCCTTTGCTGAAAATCCTTAATGGTTTCTTACTGTTGCTTAGTATCAAGTTCAAATTCATTACCATGACTTACCAGACCTTTTTTGGTTGGCCCCTGCTCCCTTCTCAGCCTCTTTTCATAGTGTCCACATAGGCATACATGCTGGCCTCATTGGATTTCAGCTCCTTCCATTTGCCATGCTTTTGCTTACTTCAAGTTTATGTACACCTTCCTCTGAACAGAACACCGTCATCCTCAGTGTCAAACTCCTACTTAATCCCCTAAGGATTCTCTTCACCCATTCATTCTCTTGTTCATTCACTCACTGGGCATTTGAATGCCTCTTATGTGTGAAGCACATAACCCCAAACCTAACGCCACATCTACTGGCGGGACCCCAAAATTCCTAGCAAATAGCATAATTTTTAAAGGTTTTGATGGTGTTTTCTTTCAAGAAATTTCTTGGGAGCTTGCTGACTTTTCTCTCCTTGTCAGTGTTACATGTTTCCATAAAGCTATGTTTTCTTATCCTACCTGTTACTCCCCTGTTTTTTCTTTCCCCCCTGCTCTCTTACCTTACCTATCTGTCTCATGAATGTGGGAGCTGTTTTTCTCTGTTGCTTGAATGCCCAGCACCTGGTTTTTCTGCCCACACTCTTCATGTGGGCTGCTGCTGCTGCTTTATTTCAGATAATAAGCAACTTCACTGACACTATTTCTTAATATTTATTCTCATCAAAATACTATTTGACAAGTCCTGGTATTCATCTTATCTTACTTATGAAAAGGATAGGGATTAGAGAAGCTATGTACCTTGACACAGATCTAGTAAGTGATGGAGCTACAGTTCAAGTCTTCCTGCTAAACACTATGCTCTTAACCACAAAGCTAAACAACACTCCAAAGCTGATAATATTCAAGCAGTTGTTGAATAAATAACAGACACTTTATGAAGAAAATCCTACTCAAAATACCAGTAAAATAAATCAATATTCACCTGCTCTATTTTTAGGTACTTTCACCTACATAAAGAAAAAGTGGCAAAGACTGAGAGTTAAAATGCCCTTACTTAGCCAGATTAGAACAGAATGTGAAAATCCAAGGCAGTCTAGCAACAGGGAGACTCATCAAAAGTGGGGAATTTTTTGTACTTTGTTTTAATGCTGGAGATGTGACCCAGAGTCTTGTGCGTGCTAAACATGCACTCTACCACGGAGCCACTCCTGAGACAGACATTCCTGGGAATTTTAATTTGTACTGGAAAACTTGTACTCATGCCTGTAGGCCTTCTGGGTGTCTACAATTAGTCCTTTTTACACATAGGTGGGAGTTTATACTTCATCGTTATTCTGGGTTCCAAGACCTAAAGTCCTTCAGCATTAATGGGAGTGGACCTTTATAACAGTAGGCTTTTGTTTGTTTGTTTTTAAGGGCTTTGCTTGCCATTTGCCCCCCCCCTCTTTTTTTTACTATTGTCCAACATAGCAATCATCTCACACTTTCTCATTTAGGCTCTGGTGTTCTTCCAATAATTATTTCATATGTCGGCTTTATCCTCTTGCCTAAACTGTAAGCATCTTGTGGGAAGAGACCATGTGTTCTGCTTTCTTTATGTCCTTCATGAGTCCTCACATAATGCTGGGCAAAACGTCAGCATTTTTCCATGCTGATCATCATGCCTGACAGTGTCTTCTCCATTCTTGGTTGTGGGGATACATAGTTTGTAAAGTTAAACTTGTATGCATGCATGGACAAAGTCACCCTTCTCCAAGGCTAGCATTTCATATCGTCCTACAGTATGCGGGAGGCCACAGCTCATTGCTACAAGTATGTGCATCTTTTTAATACAAGGTATAGCAATGAAGAATACAGTTGGCACCAGTCATCAGTGTTTGAATCTGGGTTTGACCATTAATTCTCTGACCCGGCAGAGAGTTAAGTGAAGAGTTTTTTGTCAGTTTCTTAATCACTATAAAAGACTAATGATGTCAGTGGTTACCTGGGGGGAGCACAGAAATTTGCTAACAAAAGCCCCAGCTGTGGAGAGTGTGGGCACTGCCTCTGATGCAGAGAGTGACTCACTCAAGCTCTCCCTCTGCCTAGGAAGGTCCACCTCTGATGGCTGAGGTGGGAGCAGGTGTAAAAGCCTGGTCACTTGGGTCCAACACAGGATAATCTAGATGAATCGGTGGGCTCCAGAGATTCTGGTGTCTGATTATGTAGCTCAGTTCCCTCTATTCAACCTTATCTTCTTTCTCCAGGGGTGCTAACCTCAAGGGTGCTCCCTAACAAACAGGGTGCCCCTTAGAGAGTCACAGAATCTGTTTCTAACACCACAGGCAGCACTGCCTTCTGGGGTTACTATGTGTATTGAATAAGATGATACACAATAACAAATTTGGAATGATGCCTCAAATACAGTCAGTACTGTCTACAACAATCATTACCCCAACTTGTGTCCCTATGACCTTCCTGCTAAAACAGCACTTGATTATTGAACTATTATTGAGGTCCTGTGATGTAGAATGTTGTCCTAGGTAATGGAAATGCAAACAAGGAATTCAAGTTCCGTTCTCACCCTTAAACTTCACTGTACAACAGGAAACACAGTAGCAGAATGAGCTGTGTTAGCACCCTGGCATTGCCTCTGAACATGTTCCTAATCTTCTCAATAGAACTAAAAGGTAGTATGCTGTGATTTCAGGCATTCAAGGCCTTGATGGTTGTCTTCTTTGCAAAGTCTCTCAGTTCCTTCTTTCCCTCCAGCTCATTCTACCATTCCTCTTCCAGCATGTCTTTCCTTTAACTAATCACTTTCCGCCTGGTTAACATGTATCTCTAACAGCTTTTACACTTTCATGGGATCTAGAAACTTAGGTTCTCACACGCTGTAGCAAACCAATCAGCTGTGAATGTAGTTTTGGGCAAGCCTCATTTATCAGTTCTGGTACCCAAGAAACAGATACAGAGATAGTCAGAAGTATAAGAAGTTTGTTGAGGGTCATCCTTGTGAGCAAGAAAGGGGGAGGCAGAAGGGCTGGGCAGGGAGGACCTCTATGATGTAGATGTGATAAAAGGTCCAGCTGACATAGGACTTTGGAGCACAAGTTGCCCATTTGGGTCACCCATGGGGGTGCAGAACTGCCCAGGCTTTGTGCTCCCAAGTACTTGGTCCTACCCCGGGAGAACTTGGCTACAACTCAAATGCTGAGGTGGAGTTGGAGGTGCGCTAGAGTTGAAAGCTGTCAGCCACTGCCCTTCTTGCAGTGCGGTGACAAGTTCTTTCTGGAAGTCTGATCCATATGACACAACTTCAACATACCACACTACAGACTTTCTCTGAGAACCAGATTTTTATTGGTTGAGATGGGGTCTTGAGATCTTTTTGCCTAGGTTGGCTTTGAAACTCAATCCTTCTGGCTTCCCCGAAGAGTATCTCTTTTTTCTTGACTACAGCTATGTGAAAACTCAAGTTGCAAATGAGTGACTAGAACCAGAAAACTTCCAGAAAGTACAGATAGCAACCATAGGAACAAACCAGGTTGATTTGGTTCATATTGAGTTATTGCCTTACATTGGTGGCCAGCTCAATTACAGCTGGCCTCTCAGCCTCTGCTCTTCCCCCTTGCATCTGTGCTCCAAGCAGCTGTGGGATTAGTCAGCTTTTCAAAGTTTTGCTCTAAATTGTGTCTAAGAATGGAAAGGCCCCCTCTGTGTTTATTTTATTGAAGGTTCATGTTTTAAGACTTTATGCAAATATTACAATGTATTTCTTTTTCTTATTTTTTTTCCTTAAATAAGCCTTTCATCTAGGAATAATTTTAGAGAAAAGTTACAGGGACAGTAAAGAGAGTTCCTTATTCCCTTCACCTAGTTTCCCCTACTGTTCACATCGTATATGTGGTCGTTGTCAATGCTTAGAGATCTACATTTGCGCATTACTAAGAACTGAGCTTCAAGCTTTGTTTGGACTTTCCCCATTCCCCACTAAAATGTTTTCCTCTTTCAGGGTCCCACTACTGGATACTGCATTGCATTCAATCATTATGTCTCCTCAGTCTGTCCTGGCATGTGACATTTTCTGTCTTTCCTATTCTGAAGAGTACTGGTTGGGATTTTGTAGAATGGCCCTCACTTTGGTTATGTCTGATGTATTCCTCATGATTGGATTGGAGTGATGGGTTTTGAGGAAGCATGTGACAAGGGGAAAACTCTCCTGGTCACCTCAGGGAGTCCATAACTGGGCTGGTGGAATGGCTCAAGTGGCACTGTGCCTGCCTAGCATGCATAAGGTCCTAGGTTCAAACCCCAGTCCCACCAAAAAAAAAAAAAACAAACAAACAAAGGGAGTCCATAACTACACACCTTATCACTGACATTAGCCTGGAGTTAACAGTTTAGGGTTTGCCAGGTTTCTTCACTCTGAAGTTATCTTTCTTTTTTTTCTATTTTTTTTGGGGGGGCACTAAGACTTTTTACATTCTAGGGGAATGGAATTAAACTCCAGGTCCTGGAGGAGGGTGTGTGTGTACATATATTACTAGAAATTATCTCTTCACTCCATTTATTAAATCATTTATTGGTATTGGTTTGGAATCCTATTGTCTCAATATAAAACGATGCTTTGCACTCCCAAATGCACAAGTGGAATCAACTTTCCAGAGTCACCCACCTGCCTGCTGAGGATTTTCATACTCCCTAGCATGTAGTTTGAGCAGACAGAACCCCAAACCTCACTAGGTTCCTTCCTTGCTCCTGTTGTGTCATAAGCCTCACGTGTGAGTGTACAAATAAATGACACAAGAGGAGCGATGGTGTTCATCAGCGGTGTCTGAGGGCAAGAACTTCAAGTCTCACACCAGTGTCTGACTAAAAGTTACCCATATTTTCCTGAAATTCTTTAGGGCACACTAAACATTTTCCATACTGAGTGCTACAGGGGAAATCGACTCTGCCACTATTTGAAGGTGAATAAATGATTCCTTTAAAATACATCTTTACAAATCAGAAGCATTTACAAATTTGGAAAAAAGTGGAAATGGGGGCACTGCCTCTTTAAATTGGTAAGCCTGAAGAGAAAGCCTCAGGTATTTGGAGGATGGGTTTCACCTGTTTGCAGTTAGGGGCCAACTGCAGAGCTGAAGTAGCACTTATGCTTTCTCATTGGTCCATATCAAAGAAGAAGGCAGTACTTTGTGTATAAAACAAGGGGCCACTGAAAAGGTTTGTTAGGCTGCTTTTGAGAGTGAGTGTAGCCTGTGATTCAGTGTGGGTGAAAGGAGGCCAAAGTTTTCTAGGCATTCCATGTATTAAAAACTTGGGATAACGGAGTGGGAAGATGGGAGAGTGGAAAGAACCAACCTCTTGGGAGTGTTCTAGGGGAACTTTGGTTAGCTTAGTTCAGTATTCCAGAAGCAAAAGAAAAACCAAAAATGAGGTGGGGGCACTGAGGAGAAAAATGAAGACTGGAGTTGTGCCTCAAGTAGAAGAGTGCTTGCCTACTAAGGTCAAGGCCCAGTTGAAGCCCCAGTACAAAAATGGGGTGTGTGTGTGTGTAAAGAGGATCTAAGCAACCTCACTAAGGAATCTGAAAGGGAACCAATCACCGTGTGTAGACAGAAAATACCTGATACAAGGCAACATCCAGAAATCTCTACCTGGCATGACTTCCTAGAAAGAAAATTCCCTAGTTACTATGGTTCTGAAAGGGTTGGGGGCTTATAAAAGCTAACTGCTCCACTTCAAAGTATTCTAGGCATATTTTCCCCCGAGTTTGTTTGACCTATAACATAGACTTGAGCAAAACCCACTCTTCTAACTTTTTCAAAAGAAACCAGCTTAGGGGTTCTATGTTGAAAGCAAGCTCTGCAATCTCTTTTCTAACACTTTCTTTCCTCAAACCTTCAGTTGAAATCCTGTAAAGTTTTTTTAAAAACAACCAGCTGTCTGCAGGGTATGGTAGGGTACACCTATAAACCCAGCTATGTAGGATTGAGAGGCATGAGTGGGGTCTAAGCCACCTGGAGCAAAAATCTGGAGACACTATTTTAAGACATTCTAAAATAAGGCCTTGTGGTTGTGGGTCAAGTGGCAGAGCACCTGCCTAGCAAACGGGAGGCCCTGAGTTCAAATGTGAGCATTGCCCTCAACCAAAAACTGTCTTGAGGAATGGGAGGCAAAGGTTGAAAGCTAGCTGCTTGGGCAGAAGAAATGGCTCATGTCACTTGATGCTTGCCTAGCAGGCACTACTTCCCAAGTATAAACACCAGCACCAACAAAAGCTTAGGTACTCTTCTCCATCCCTTCAGAGACTAAAGACTAGAACTGCTTAAATGAACACCACAGGCTCTTAAAATGACTTTTATTAGCATATGATAGTTTCATGACAGATACATTGTCAGATTTACATGTGTTTAAAGTCTTAGTAATCCCCCTCCATCATTCTCTTCCCTCCTTCCCCTACTTTGAACAATTTAAACAGGTTCCATTGTCTTACTTCCCTGTATGGATAAGACACACCCACCATATACCCCCTCATTTCCCCTTTCCTTGTGCCCTCCCCTCCCCCACTGGTACCCACTCTGGGAAAGATTGATTTCCCCTCTGCCCTTCATTTAATTATTACCATTGGCTTCTGAACCAGACCTTCTTGAGGGCAGGCTGTTCTGTCATAGCAAAGAACATTCTAATTTGAGCCTCAAGAATCATGTAGCCACTTCATCTACATCTTATAAAACCCACCCTAATAGACTGCACCTGGAGGTGAAGATGGGTTGATCCTTACCACACTCACCTGAAAGCACTTTTAATTTCATGAAAATGTATCTTATTTCACAGGCAAAACACCAAAACATTGCTCCCCTCCTCCTACATGAAAATAGCTCTCAATTGAATCCTCAGATTTTACGTTTTTTCCTTTCTGGCCCATTCTTTGCTTCCTCCTCCTCAGACTCAACTTGGGCAAACAGAGTTTTGGGCTGAGTCTTGGAATATGCTGGAGAAATCCAATATGGGTTGTCTTGAGCTGCTTTGGCATGACGCAAAATAGCTTCCCGGGGATTACTGTCATGTCTTGTCCAAAGCGATGTTCTTCACAGCGCAGGATAACAGAGTGCCCTGTGGATTCCAACTCGACCACCATGACCTGGGCCTGCTACAGGAGGCTCAGGCTTGTGTGACTTCAGGGGGTCCAGTCTGTCCTTCTCCAGCTGTTTCCTTGTACTCTGTTGTTGGGGCTCACGGAACATAGGCAAGGCACAAGGAGTGATGATGTGGTCTTGGGTTAGAACCCCAGGTTGTCTCGCTTTTTGTTGGGCTTTATTGCACACAGCATGGCTCCCTTCTGACTCTTGTTGGGGTTGTAATAGACTTTTGCCAACCCATTTCCAGTTCCAACCATGATCTGGTTGAGCTTTGGATGCCACAGGCAGCGGATAACACTGGCATCCATAACTTCTATTTCATACACCTTCTGGAAATTCCTGCAGTCAAAGAAAACGAGTTTGCCCCTGCCACATCTCCTTTGAACAGAGGTGCCGGTGATTATGAGGTTATCATCTGGGCTGTAACAGCAATCTGTCATCGGGAACACGCTGGCAAGACCGGAGGCTGAAAAAAGTGGCTTATTAAACTGTCGGATGTCCCATAACTTCAATGTATCATCACCTCCACGAGAGGCAAGGACCTTACCATGGTAGGAAAAAGCCACACAGGATGTGTCTGTGCCTGGTTCGTGAGCCTGTCTGTAGCAGAACTTAGGAGCAAGAGGCAAGTTTCGAACCCAGATCTGTATGCTTCCATTCTGGCAGGCAGCTGCTATGAGGTTCCCATCTCTGCTATATGTGCAAGCAGTGGGAATGGCTTTCTTACCCTGAGGCTACCGAAGCTTAAACACACTTCTCTGCTTTTTGGGGTTTTCAACTTCCCATATCCTCACAGTCGCATCATTTAAGCAAGTCAGAAATTCTCCCCTGATTTTGGGATGCCATGAGCCAGTATGAAGCGCTGCTGTGTGACCCTTGGTGTTGGCCATGTCCACGATATACTGGTCCCCCTTGATACATTCCATGACTTGAAAACCATCTCTATCAATCACCTTGGCCTGCGAGCTTCCAGATACAACAAGAATCAAGTCTCCAGTGTCATTGTATTGGACTGACTTGATCTGATGGCATTCACACGGCTGAAGGGATCGAAAGGCCTTCAAAGAAGCATCCATCCCGGCGAAATCCCAAAACTTAACAACACAGTCAGAGCCTCCTGTCACCAAACGGGCCCCGGAGGGATCCAGACCCAAAGCACAAACAGTTTTAGTGCCATGCTTCAGGGTTATTTCATGCGAGTCGGGAATCTTTTGGGCAGGACTTTCTTCTTCATCGTTGTCGTTGTCCTCTCCCTCTTCATAAAGGGGTGGAGGTAAAGGACAGATGATCTCCTCCGCAAGATCAACGGGTTCTCCTACCATTTCAGGAGGTAAAGGCGGACCAACGAGTTCTTCCTCGTTAGAATCTGAACTGTCCTCACTTCCGCTACTGCTTGTATCCCTGATGACACAGAGCAATGTCCGACTTCGCAGGGTCGCGAGCGCTCCATGACCAGCACAGCACAGTCCGGAGGCCCAACTGACAGACGCTCTCCACACGCGCTCTGCAACAGCACTGGAAGCGTCGCCTCCAGCGAGCAAACGACTCTCAGCGTCGCCAACAGCAAGAGCGGCGCCTTCCGCCCACCCCACCGATCTCAGGCGTTGGGAGATGGCGCCGCCCTGGCGGTCTGGCGGGGAAGTGCCCTGAGGCCGGCACTCCTGCCTCCCAATTTAACTTAATGCAATCAGGGACAGTTTAACTGAAGCTTCTCTAAATCCTTGACTTTGAAGGCACTGTTGCAGAATCTCAAACTGAGTTACAGGACACTGAGGTA
This sequence comes from Castor canadensis, assembly GCF_047511655.1. NCBI lineage: Eukaryota > Metazoa > Chordata > Mammalia > Rodentia > Castoridae > Castor > Castor canadensis. Next base: position 91,500,494 of record NC_133394.1, read on the forward strand.
GTTTAGCAGGAAGGAACATTTTATTGTGCCAGCACAGACCCAGTGGACAGGTGTCCAAAGGCTGAGCCCCCAGAATAAAGAGGTCTCACCTTATATTATACCCTGTAAGCAGGTTATAGAAGCAATAAACAAAACTCAATCCACTTCTGAGTTTATGTGACTTCATTGGCTATTTCATTTTCCCAGTGCTATGTGACCTTCATGTTTTAATTCTTGATGTTTTATCTCTCTTCTTTGCCATCCCTTCCCCCTGCCTCATTGTCAGAATACAGCTGTCTGTTTCTTGTCTGGCCCTCCTCCCTGCTACATCATTCCCCACTTTGATGTTCGGATCCACCTAGGTTCAAAGAGCATCATCATGATTTAGAGGTTTGTATTTTCATAGCATCATTACATGTGTGGCTTGTTTTTTTTGTTTTTGTTTTTTATAGTGACCTCTATAATGGTCCTGAAAGACTGCAATACAGGGGAACCAGGCAGTGTATAATAAAGCATGTTTCCAGGATAAGGCCTATTGCCCCATTAGGGTTTTGAAACCGCCTAAGGCAGAGAACCATTCTCCAACAGGTCATTGGGAGTCCATCTTTCCCAAGTCTGGATGGGCACATGGGCAAACGTTTTCATTTTATCTGTGATTTTTTTTAAAAAAATATTTTATCATTAATCTGTAAGCAGCAGTTCAGGTTAAATTTTTCACAAACTCCTCCCTCAGAAGCAAGCAAATAGTTTAAAGCCAAGTAGTTCTGATGGATGGGATTGAGCATCTTAGTGCTTTGTTTTGCCAGCAAATTGAGAGTTCTTGCAGTTTCATTAGTTATAATTTTAAAAACAGCCTGCAGCCTGATGATGTGGTTGAGTGTATATACAGGGGTGTTACAGCCCCCAAGACCCATCTTTGGCTCAACTGGCAGGACCATAGTACTGCATGATTCACTCAGGAGGCCATTTATCATCTTTTTAATTGCCAATTTGTAAGGCATCCCATTTTGTCTATTTAATCTTTTTTTAAAACATATGGGGACTCCCAGTTTGTTTTTTTTACCTTTTCTGAGGGGTAGCAAAAAAAGGATGGTCTGATTGAGCCTAGCATGTAAAACCCAAACCACCTGCTAGGTAGCACTGTATAAGCTTGCTTCCCACAGATCCAATACAGCCCTCTCTGGGTGCCTTCCAATCTATGTTTGCAATAAGATTGTCCCAACCTTTCCTGAAATTAGAGAAGCTGGCCAGAGTGTGGGTCTGGGGTTTTGTATGGTTAGGAGCTCCCCATCATTGTGTCTCTTCGGCAGTGTAATTCCCAATGATGGAAGTCTTTAGGAGCTAGACACCTTTCCTGTGTTTTGGGAAAGCAGTCTCATTAAAAGGCTCCTGATGTCCAGCCCCTTGTTTCCCAAGGCCAATGGTCTCCTATGTTGGTCTTCCCACAAACATAGCATGAAGTGACATTCAGTGTCTGGGCTATGACTCAGCCAGTGAGAGGAACAAGTTTTTGGCCTTAGTAGAGATAGAAATTTCACTCCTTATCTTCAAACTATTTGTCTTTGAGTAGTCTCTTTTGAAGATTTGTCTCCCATCCAAGTACTAATCAGGCCTGACCCTGCTTAGCTTCTGAGACCAGACGAGATTGGGCATGTTTAGGGTGGTATGGCCATAGACTGAAGATCTTTCTTGATTGGTCATTTTCTTTCTTCATCATGAGGATTTGTTCTTTCCTGGATTTTGTTTGATTGATCTTGGTCCCACATCAGGCGGGAATAACCAGATCAGGTGGGAGTCAACACCAATTAGACCCTTCTGGCCAAATTTAAGCAACAAAGAGGCTTAGAAGGAATGGCTCTTAGGCAGTAGGCTTCTAGACAAAGACAATACAAAACAAAATCCAACAAAAGCCAATGTCTAAAAGCTAACCTGGTTGATACATAAGTCATTATTAGAATCATTTTTTATGGACTTGATTGTAAATACCCCAGAAGGATCAGAACTGTAATGACAAAAACTTAAACGAGCCATGGTTAAAATTTTGATGGACAATTTAGCAACTAATAGAACAGTATATATCAGTACTATTAACTTTTTGTTACTGTGTTTATCTAAATTTTTGTATTTTAGATGTCTTGATATACTTAAAAACATAAATATATTTAGTATAAGAACCAGAAATAGCATCACAGCTCTACAGAGGTTATATATACATATTAGTTTAGTTGTTCTTGAAGTAAAATCTTAGATCTTTCTCATCATTTGGGGGGCGAGAAAACGGTTTTAGTAAACCCAAATAGGCCAGTCGCAGATGCATAAATGGTACTGACTGTATTAGAAAAACCCAAGACAACAGTTGTTTAATATGAGGTCATCTAGAAAATTTTATATAAACTATTAGAAAATAAAAGGCATGGAAGAGGCAGAGATGGCTCAAACACCAGTACAGGGTTTGTTTATGCAGGAGCCTTGTGGAGGGTGACCCCAGCAAGAGAGCTAGAGCCCATTGCCATACACAGGCTTGAACTAGATATAGGGGGCTGATGGAAAAGCACCAGGAAGGTCATTAAGGGACATTGTTGCTGGGCAACCAAGAAAGATAATTTGTAGTTAGGTCATCGTCTTCCCAACTGTCCTTGGCATTCATCTGGGGAGATAAAGGTTAACAATTTTCTCTTTGTCAGTCTTTGGGGTTGAGTGAGAGTTTCTAGTAAGCCATCTGCAATGGGGTAGGGGGTCTAGTCTTAACATGGGTGTCCTCATTGTTAACCCCAACATAAACCAACTCTTTAATGAACATGACTCAGTTACCTTAGTGGTTAAAACCCTGACAAAAATCATCAGAGAACACAGGTAAATATTTATGGGGACTAAGTGTGGAGTTAGGAAACCTAATGGCCAAGAATCATGGCTCAGGTGTTAAGGGATCATATCCCAGACTGTTGACATTAACAAATGGCTCATGACATACAGCAGGATCCCATCAACTTGCAGTCAATGGAGGCCCCCTAAAATAACAGGCCCAACCTGGCCATCCCAGGGCAAAAATTCCCCTGTCTGACATGTGGAAGGAGTAGGACTAACATCTCTACTCTGTTGACCTCAATAAAAACTGGAGGTCTTGACTTTCAGTGTAGTGCTCCTTTTTGAGTTTTTATTTTCTATTCTATCATATTTGCACTTTGGCTTTTTAAAAAACTTTGCTTTACATAAGTAAATCTGTCTCAACAGTTATATCAGTGCAGCACTACCCCAGGTGTGCTCAGCTGCCTCTTGCCTCTCTGTGTTTTAATGAACTCTTGTTGTCTCAACAAACTTGTGGATTAACCTGTTGCACCAAAAATTCCTGAAAGTTATCTTGACAAAAACCATTTTAAAGACACTTTTTAAAAATGTTATCAAGAACAATACAATATTTTTAAGATAGTCTTGTTATGAGCTTATAGAATTAAGTTTGTTTAACATCAGTACATTAAATTTTGACAGTATAAAACCTTTAATGTAACTGGATTTTAGTCAGCTCAATCACTAACATAAGCACTTATAAAATCCATCCTTTTATGACAACTTATTTTGTATCCCCTGGGGGAGCTTGTCTTTATCTATATATTTTTTATACTTTTATTTTAAAAACCATATCTTTAATATCATATATATACACACATGTTACTTGTTGAAATTAACTCATAAAACCTTTTACTTAGAACCTTATATTTGTATGGAAAACAGAAAAAAAGTAACCTTAAAATTATTTTTTGTATAAAAACAATTTATAGAAAGCCCATTTGTTAATAGACCCATATATTATAAGAAAATTAAATCCCAGATTTTATTTATGACAGAATGTAACAGGCTAAGGTCATTTTTAACTACCCAAATTTTAAGATTTCTGTTGCAGACTATAGCCTCCTCCCCCTTTTTTTCCTCTCCTGGTCTAAGCCACAGTGTTAACCCCTGAATGCCTGCATCCTAGGGAGACCTGATTGAAATAAGTTTGAAAACCTGTTTTTATTTAAAGTAGTACAACAGAGTAATAATTTTTTACATTTACTTTATAATAACCATCCTCAAGATGTTTACATATTTAAATGTAAAAAGCTTAAGCAGTTTGTAACAGATCTTTAAACACCCTGGTTTTTGTTACCTTGGATATCACATTCACCTTATAATAGCAGTTGAAGAACCATTTTGAAGATGCATACATACATTCATACACACAATTAGAGTGCACTCTGAAAAAACAAATGTTTAAATTATACCCAGAGGGATATCCAGTGGAATGATGGATAATGTACCTGTTCTCTTGGGAATCTCTTCCCTTTGGAACTGAATTTTTTTGTTATGCTATCCCTTAACCTCAGTTGTGGCTATTTTCCAGGAAAAGCTCAGACCCCCTAACACTCAGAGATATCTTACACACTTTTGCCCTGCTACCTTAACCTGGGGGACCAGTTTTCACCCCAACTAAGGATATTAGGGGGTCTCTGGGAGGTGATCAGTCTCCCCTTCTGCTTCCTGAGGCAGACCTGAATTCAAACCTGGGTTCTTACTAGTCTGATGAGAGGTGCTCCCCTCCCCTCGCTGGTTCCTGCACCTCACCAGGTTTCATTGTGCATCTGAGGCCCTGACACCAATTTTCCAGGAGGATGAATCCCTCCTCCAGTCAAGCTGTCCATTGGCACCTGGTGAGATCTTCTGCTGGCCAGGGGGATGCACCCTGGCGACAAGGGAGGTGATAAATCACCATCTCCACAATCCCAGCAAATGAGCCCCCAAGAAATGTTGCAGGAATCTCAAACTGAGATACGGGACACTGAGGCAGTTTAGCAGGAAACAACATATTATTGTGCCAGCACAGACCCAGTGGACTCATGTCCAAAGGCTGAGCCCTGAGAATAAAGAGGTCTCACCTTATATTATACCCTGTAAGCAGGTTACAGAAGCAAAAAGCAAAGCTCAACCTGCTTGTGGCTGCATATGACTTCATTGGCTATTTCATTTTCCAAGTGCTATGTGACCTTCTTCATGTTTTAATTCTTTAAGTTTTATCTCTCTGCTTTGCCATCCTTCCTCCTCCCTCACTATCAGAACACAGCCTGTCTGTTTCTCTCCGTGCTATAGCACTTCTCCCACCAAGGTGACAATCTTCATGTAATACTGAAGAAAAGTCTTCATGCTTATGTTTTCATGTTATCCTCCTCTAGGATGACACACTCACAGTTGGGAGTATATGTCCCTAAGCTCTTCTGAGTATATATGTGAGGAAGAAACTTGGAGTGTCTACTACATGACTCACGAGCACTCAGAAGGAAACCAAAAAAACCTGAGGGAAACAACTGCTCTGAAAGAGCTGTACAGCAGCTGCCATTAGTCAAGATTCCCAATGGTTTAGCTCTTCTTGCTTATATAGAAAGGGTTCCAAAACTTTATTCACATACCTTTTTATACTTTCAATTTATATTGAACTCCTTATTGTTGGTATGAATTTACATTTGGACTCCTTATTGATGGTATGAGTTTTCTTTTTGGTGGGGGGGGATTGGATGATCCAGATATTCGAATTCAAGCCCTTGTGCTGGCACACTATGGCTTTAACCATCTTTACTTCTAGTTAGTATTCAGATAGGGTCATGCTTTTTCCTTAGGGCAGTATGAACCACAATCCTCCTGGTCTTCCTCCTAGCTGGAATGGCATGTGCACACCACACCAGCTTTTCTGTTGAGATGGGGTCTCCAGACTTTTTGTGCTGGCTGGCCTAGAGACTCAGTCCTACTGATCTCAGCCTCTGACATAGCTAGGATTCCTGAAAACACTGTTGTGACATGTGAATGGCATTTGAGTGGTTGGGCTCATAAGGAGGCTTTGTCTGGTTAGAGATGGGGTTATCTGGAGCAGTGTAAATAGGAAAATTTCTTGCTCTTACTGGAAAGAGACAACCTTTTCTGCCCCAAGGGAATGAAGTGGCATCTTAGTTGACAAGCTTGATAAGAGCATAGGTAATGAATATGTTCACTCTCCAGATTATGGTGACTTCACAAGCACTATGTTGCACATCAGTTTAAGCATCAGTCCCTGTGAATCAAACTTAAATCCTTTAAATCCCTCTCATACCTACCTACCTGCTTTAAGAGAAACTGAAAGAAAATAGTGACTAAGTGTGGCATGATGGTGTGTTTCTGTAATTACATCACTCAGCAGGAGAGACAATAGTGCTATGGCCAGTCTGGCTTACATAGTGAAGCCTTGTGTTTGAAAATGTGAGGGTTGCAAATCAGAAACGAAAAAGGGGGGCTGGCAGAGTGACTCAAGTGGTAAAGCACCTGCCTAGCAAGTGCAAGGCCCTGAGTTCAAACCCCAGTACTGCAAAAAAAAAAAAAGAAACAAACAAACAAGGGGAGATAACAAACTCCCAAGTCAGCTTAGGGACTACTCTGAGAACCTACATTCAAATAAATCAGAAAATTTAGAAAATATGGACAATTTTCTAGATACATATGACCATCCAAAACTGAACCAAGAAGATATTAATCATATAAACAGATCTATAACAATTTCAATGAAATTGAAGTAGTATCAGTCTCCCCAGAAAGAAAAGTCCAGGACCTGATGTATTCTCCCCTGAATTCCACCAGAACTTTAAGAAGAACTAATACCAACACTTAAACTTTTCCATGAAATAGAAAGGGAAGGAACACTGGATAACTCATTTTATAAGCCAGTGTTATGCTCATCACAAAATTGGACAAGGACACATCCAAAAAAGAACTATAGGCCAGATATGAAGCCACACAACTATAACCAACTTGTCTTTGACAAAGGTGCTAAAAATATATGATGGAGAAAAGACAGCTTCAAAAAAAAAAAAACTGCTGGGAAAACTGGTTAACAGTCTGCAAAAAACTGAAACTAGATCCATGTATATCACCCTATACCAATATGAACTTAAAATGGATCGAGGATCTTAATATCAGACACCAAACTCTAAAGTTGGTACAGGAAAGTGTAGGAAAAATTCTGGAATTAATAGGTATAGGCAAGAACTTTCTCAATGGAACCCCAGCAGCACGGCAACTAAGAGATAGCATAGATAAATGGGACTTCATAAAACTGAAAAGCTTCTGCTCAACAAAAGAAATGGTCTCTAAACTGAAGAGAACATCCACAGAGTGGGAGAAAATATTTGCCACCTACACATCAAATGACTGATAACCAGAACATATAGGGAACGTAAAAATCTAAATTCTTCAAAAATTAATGAACCAATAAAGAAATGGGCAAATGAACTAAACAGAACTTTCTCAAAAGAAGAAATTCAAATGGCCAAAAAACACATGAAAAAATGCTCACTTTCTCTAGCAATAAAGGAAATGCAAATTAACACCACACTAAGACTTCACCTCACCCCTGTTAGAATAGCCATCATTAGCAACACCACTAACAACAGGTGTTGGCAAGGATTTGGGGGGAAAAAGGAACACTCTTACACTGCTGGTGGGAATGTAAACTAGTACAACCACTCTAGAAAAAAATTTGGAGGCTACTTAAAAAGCTAAACATTGATCTACATTTGATCCAGCAATACCACTCTTGAGGATATACCCAAAAGACTCTGACACAGGTTACTCCAGAGACACCTGCACACCCATGTTTATTGCAGCACTATTCATAATAGCCAAGTTATGGAAACAGCCATGATGCCCCACTACTGACGAATGGATTAAGAAAGTGTGGTATTTATACACAATGGAATTTTATGCAGCCATGAAGAAGAATGAAATGTTATCATTTGCTGGTAAATGGATGGAATTGGAGAACATCATTCTGAGTGAGGTTAGCCTGGCCCAAAAGACCAAAAATTGTATGTTCTCCCTCATATGCAGACACTAGATCAAGGGCAAACACAACAAGGGGATTGGATTTTGATCACATGACAAAGAGCACACAAAGGAGGTATGAGGATAGGTAAGACACCTAAAAATCTAGATAGCATTTGTTGCCCTCAACGCAGAGAAAATAAAGCAGATACTTTAAAGCAACTGAGTTCAATAGGATAAGGGGACCAGGAACCAGAGAAAAGGTTAGTTCAAGAAGAATTAAATTAAAAGGTAACACACATGCACAGGAAATTAATGTGATTCAACTCCCTGTATAGCTATCCTTATCTCAACTAGCAAAAACCCTTGGTCCTTCCTATTATTGCTTATACTCTCTCTTCAACAAAATTAGAGATAAGGGCAAAATAGTTTCTGCTGGGTAGTGAGGGGGTGGGGGGGAGAGGGAAGGGACAGTGGGGTAAAGGAGGCAGTGGGAGAAGGGGGGAGAAATGACCTAAACATTGTATACACATATGAATAAAGTAAAAATTAAAAAAAAAACTACAGGCCAATCTCCTTAATGAACATTGATGCAAAAATCCTCAAAATATCAAACCGAATCCAACATATCGCAAAGATCATTCACCATGACCCTGCTGACTTTGTCCTAGGGATGCAGGGATGATTCAACATTTGCAAATCACTGAATGTTACACACCATATTAATGGAAGCAAAGACAAAAACCATCTGATCATATCAATAAAATTTAACACCCTTTCATGATAAAAGTGCTGATGAAACTAGGAATAGGAGGAATGTACCTCAACATAATAAAAGCTATCCATGACAAACCTCTAGCCAACATCGTACTTACTGGGGGAAAAACTGAAACCATTTCCCCTAAATTCAGGAATGAGATAAGGGTGTCCACTCTCTCTACTCCTATTCAACATAGTCTAGGAAATACTAGCCAGAGCAATAAGACAGGAAAAAGAAATAAAAGGCATACATATAGGTAAAGAACTTAAACTATCTCTAGTCGCAGATGACATGCTCTAAAAGATTCAAAAAACTCAACTCCAAAACTCCTAGACACCATAAATAGCTTTAGCAAAGTAGCAGAATACAAAATCAATCTGCAAAAATCAGTAGCCTTTCTATACAACAACAGTGAACAGATAAAGAACATAGGAAGATAAGTCTTTAAAAGACACAGGCTTAAAGGTTCTATGTTTATAGAAAGCTCTGCAATATTTATCTTTAGGAACAGTTTGGCTCCTACTCTTCATTTGAAATGCTAAAATGGTTTGTTAAAAAGAAACACCTGCCTGCTGGGCATGGTGGTTCACACCTATAATCCCAGCTACATGGGTGGCAGAGGCAGGAGAATCAAAAGCTCTCGGCCAGTCTGGGCTACCTAGTGAAACACTGTCTCTTAAAAAGTGTGGGCTTGAATACGATCCAGCAATCCCACTCCTGGGGACATACCCAAAGGAATGAGACACAGGTTACTCCAAAGGCACCTACACACCATGTTTATTGCAGTGCTATTCATAATAGCCAAGTTTTGGAAACAGTCAAGATGCTCCACTGCTGACAAATGGATCAAGACAATGTGGTATTTATACACAATGGAATTTTACTCAGCCATGAAGAAAAATGAAATCTTATCATTTGCAAGTAAATGGATGGAACTGGAGAACATCATTCTGAGAGAAGTTAGCCAGGCTCAGAAGACCAAAAATAGCAGTCTTTAGATCTAGGGCAAATATAGCAATGTTGTACGACTTGGGTTACATTACAAGGGGAGAACATATACGGGAGGTATGGGGTTAGATAGAAAACCCCAAGCATGAAAGCATTTGATGTCCCCACTCCAGAGGAATTAATACAGAAACCTTGAAGTGACAGAGGTCAACATGAGAAGGAGATCAGGAACCAGTGTAAAGATCAGAGATGAATCAACCTAGGTTGTAACACATTTGTACATGACAGCAATGCTGGGAATCTCTCTGTATAGCTGTCCTTATCTCAACTAGCAAAAATGCTTTGTCTTCCTTATTATTGCTTGTTTCTACTCATCAACGGAACTGGAGAAAAGCACAGAACAGGTTCTGCCTGGAAGCGAGGGGGAGAGGGGGAGAGTGTGGAGGCGGGGGTCATGAGGGAGAATTGACCCAAACAACGTACACACGTGAATAAACAATGAAAAAAAATTCACAGAATACAAAAAAAAAGTGTGGGCTTGAGGTGTGGCTAAAGAGGTAGAGTGCCTACGAAGGGTAAGGCACTGATTGAAGGCCCACTACTGGCGGATGGGAGAACCCCACAAGGGCAGGGATATGCACCATTGACTCCTCTCATTCCTTCGGTGAGGAGTTCTTTGCCTTTAAAGAAGGGCTCTGGGAGAAGAGCAAACTACTTGCCTTCAAGTGGATACTCTGCTCCAGAGATGGGGAGCTCTTGCTGATGATCCTCTTGACACAGAATGTCTTGACACATGAGATCTGGGATTGAACCTCTAATGGTTACGATGACTACTGGGGAGTTTGACCAGGAGAGGCTCCTGCAGAATGCAGTTCAGGGACAGCCATGTGTTGCCACATCTCACTGAAAATCACTTGTAACTAACTTGTAGCATTCTCACTTGTGTTTCATATGCCCCTTATTGACAGCAAACTCTTGTTATGAATTTCAGAGGAAGTTAGTGTATATTGGCAACTTAATTCTGCCAACCAAGAATTTGGGCAGACTTGGTGCAGATTCTCAAGTAACAAGTGTATAATAGGATCTTTCTCAGCAGCCCCTGATTTCTGTAAACTCTAACCTCTACAGAAATCAAGGACAACAGAAGGGAGAACTCATACACAACTTAATCTTATAAATCAGTAGATTATGGGGCAAAATTATGGTCCCTCAACTGAAAACAGATGCTGAAATAGATTACATTTCCCACCTAGTCCAGGGCAAAAGGGCTGCTGTCTACTAATCCAATTCATCAGTAAAGGGCTCCACTGCAGGCCAGTCTTGAGACAATGTGATATGAAGCTGTTACTGCACAGGCTTGTGGCGTGCCACATGGCTCTAGACACCAAACAATATAGCTTAGGAAGAGAGGAGTTCCTAGCTAAAACCACAACTTAAAGATGGGGAGAAGGGGTTGAAGAGCATGAAGCTTCTCAAGTCGACCTCCTAGAACAAGCTAAGGAGTGGTACAGGATTCCTTTCCTTCACCAGAGATCTGGCCATGATAGAGGCAGCTTCATCTGCATGCACACCTGAGCTTTGGCCTAGTGTGCATTTTGTCTGCTTTCTTGCTATTGGACTTGCTCTAGCGTGAACATCTTCAAGCTTGATTGTGACCCAACTAAATAGCTCAAATCCTAACACTCCTAGGGTGGTGTTAACTGATGTTCTTGTGCTAAGAGTGTTCAACTCATTCTTTGGGTTTCGGCTTAGGGTCCAGTGTCTATCTAGAACTGCTCAATGCCAGAGGCCAGTGGTTACTTCCTCAGAACCCTGGCTGTAGCCATGTATGACTTTCCCCACAAAGTTTAGAAATCTGCTTAGTTGATGATCATAATCTTTATCTTCCTGTAGTAAGCATTTAAAATGACCACTAAACAGTGGAAAGGGGGACGTGGCCAAAGGTAAAAGATGAGAACCACTGAAATAAAATCTGTTGGCATCAGAGGCTGTCACTGGTTTCTTCAGAGGGGTTTGTTAAAGTTAACTGCAGCTGGTTATCTGGGTCCCTTTTCCATCAACCCAGAGGGTGTGTTGCATGCTGTAACTGAAGCTAGTGGCTTTTGATCTTTCTCACAGGATCTTGATATACAACAAAGTTTGCTCTAAGTGTGGTAGGGGGAGGACATACACAGAACACTCCTGTTCCACTGTCCCAAGAAGCCTGGAGACTACCCAAGACATCAGAAGTTTGCTTGGAAGTCTCTACTTAAAGATGCTTGTTTATCTTAAGAATTGGTTCCTAAAGAAGGAAATCCCTGCAAGTTTGCAGCTGTGGTAATGTCACTTCTCAATTTCTCAGGCTGCCCATATGTAGGAAGTATTATATCTAGGCCTAATATTCCTGAAGCAAATTTAAGCTTAATGCAGCAGCAGAATGGCAACTCTGGTCTTAAGACTCTCATGTTACTGTGAAAATCCAGTAGGGGCTTGAGCCTACTCCATGACTTCTGATTCCCTGGTCTATAAAATTTTAGTTTGCTTACAAACAATTCTCTCTGGCATCTGACTTCTGGTTAACTGTAACAGCTAGCATTTGCTCCAGGGAATCCTTCAAAAACCTGTGGGTAGAGCTCTGGGGGCCGGAGGTTATCCTGGCCTGGGGGATTAGGGAAATACAAACACTCATATCACAGACTGAGGGCTGCTGGAGTGGCTGGTGGCAGAGCGCCTGACTAGCAAACATGTGGCCTTGAGTTCAAACACCAGTACTGCCAAGAAAAGACTGAACATCCAGCCACATTCAAGGAGCATATGACTGACTGGTAGCTAAAGATCTTTCTGGATTTTTCTTGACAGGTCTGATGGGTGTAGAAACAACTTTGGCTGACACCCTTAAGCTGAACATGCTATGGCAATCCTTGCTGTCTAGGGGCTTACAATCTAACTTGAAGGAACAGAAGGACCCATCTGTGGCTCAAGAGCTTTGTCACTGGCAACACGTGACTGGCCACAGAAAGGGCTGAGGGAATGATGACTGGGAATTAGAACTCTCAACTCAGGATTTTCTTAAATTTCTCAACTATATAGGTAAGACTGCAGTTTTCCCTCTGCCTCTACCTTCCAATACTTGAGATTGCAGTCACACATCACCATGCGCAGAACTATTGATGCCTTAAACTATTGATCTATAGCACTCTTGTCTAAATCTTGGCATCTAATCTGGGCACAATCTTACCTAACTAGGTAACAGAAGAAGCTTGTGAACATGCTAGAAATAATGGAGTGAGGAAAATGAAGTTGCTTTTCAGTAGATAGCCTTAGCTGGTGACAAAACATGGTCCCACTTCCCTACTGTAAAGGCTGCTGAAGGCCAGACATCAAGATGGGAAAGGGGGAGCCAGGCTGACTCTTGGTCTGATCTACTGAGGCCAGTTAAACTAGGGAAAGTTTGGGACTCACAGAAAAATATTACACTTCAGATTAACCATGCTCTGGCCCAAGGACCACCCTAATCTGGCTAGTAAACCACCCATGCCCTTCTCCACTCATTGATTATTGGATGGGAATCACCTGGTTCCTCCCTTCCCATAGGTTAGCATAACGTTTTAAAAGCACCTGGAGAAGAGAAGCATACTCTCTGCCTGCAGATTCCACCTGCGCCCACCATGCTCCCCTTTGTATTTTCCTTCCCTAATTTTGAAGAAACTCTACTTACACCCACGTGTCCTGCCATGGATTCTTCCCCACAGGACACAAAAAATTTGGAAGTCTTCTAATTAGCCTTCATCCTGCTTGCAGCACTACAATTGGTGAGATTGTGAAGCAGTTGGGTGAGTTTCTAAATGGGGCATGATCAGCTATAGTACAATAACCATCCAAAGGGAACTAAGGTTATTTTTCTTCAGGTCTGGGGTTTAGGAATTCCAAGATGGGAAGTGAGACATGGTATAAATAAGCAATTCTAGTGATCATTTTAGTTCTCAAACAATGTTCCCAACCCAAAGAGCTGAGCTTGTACCTGATGATGTTCTTGGAAAGCTTCCGGGTCACGTTCTGTGCATGTGCTCTCTGCAGAGTTTCTGTGGCTCTCTAGATCAGTGCTAAGACCCATGTGAGACAAGCATAGCCACATGGTCTGTGTTCTAGCCTCATTCAAAAGAATTTCATCTCTATCCCAACACACAATAATCAATGTGTAACAGTAAGTTTTTTAAAAACTAAGTCTCATATGCATTCTTAAAATTAAGCATATCTAAATGTAAGCTAGCTTCATTTTAAATGTTCGGTGGTTTCTGTATTCTACAGCACAGCTCTAGAGAAAAGACAACTTGGGGCTACCTCCATTTTTGGTTTGGACTTGGGTCCTTTTGGCTTTTGGTTATTTTCTAGGCAAGGTCTGATGTTTTTGACTTGGTCTGGCCTTATATCACAACCTTCCAGCCTATGTCTCTCATGTAGCTGGGATTACTGGCCTGTACCATCATGCTGACTTGTTTGAGATAGTCTCACTATTTTTTGTTGTTGTTGCCTGGGATGGCCTCCAATTGTGATCCCCCAATCTCTACCTCCCAAGTGACTGAGATGATGGGCATGAGCCAATGCACCTAGCCACTACTAATCTTGCGAGTTTCTGGTATAGAAGGACGTGTAGCACACAGCTTCAGTGTGGCTTTCAGTAGAGTGCTAACTTGAAAACGTGCAAACTAGAACATTAGAAATATCTGCCATTTGCTCTCTTTGACAGTGATTGACATGGTGCTCCACACTGTTGTAAATCACCAACATGGCCATCTTCCACACCCCTAGTAGTCACTTTGGTAGTTGCTGGCAGAGTTTGTCCTGGGATTCCCTCTGACATGTTCCAATACTTATTTTGTAGCTATTTTGTTGGTTCAATGGTTATACAGGAAGCTGGAAAATACTAGTTCTCATCACGGAGTATTTCTCAGTTAGGGTTACTATTCTAAAAGACCAAGTACCTGAAAAACACTTTATATCTCTTTCTAGGGCCTTACTCCCCATGCCAAACTCCTCCAAAACACCTATCAGTCTCCTTGTGGTGTGAGGAACCATGCCTCTTACAGTTGGGCTGCACTTAGGTTGAAATCTTGTCTTCAAGAGGAGCCTCAGAAAGCTGAAAGCCCAGCTTTTCTTTCACAGGCAACTTTTTGTCTTTATTACCACCAGGTCAATGAATCAACTCTTGAACCTCATTACTACTACCACTAACCTCTCGTGATGCTCCCTGAGCCTGGTGTCATAAAACTCCAGGTCTTTTTTCTGCAGGTTCTGGCATCTTCATGGAAAATGCCAAAAGTGTGTGTGTGGTTTCTTTTTCTTTTTTAGCTTGGTACTTAGGTTTGACCTCAGGGCCTCACACTCAATAGGCAACTGCTCTATCACTTGAGCCATGCCTCTGGCCCCAAAAGGTTCATTAGGCATCCTATTTTCATGTTTCGTAGGTCCAGATGCAATGCATATTGTATAAAGGGCACTTGCTGGTCACTTTGTCACTCCACATACATATTTTAAAAACCTGGTGTGATAATTATGCAGGGAGTTTCATTGTGACATTTCCAAATATTATACCTTGGTTTTGTTTCATCCCTTCCATTTTCTGTCCTATCCCCTTCCCCTCAATAGGTTTCAATGTTCCATACTCATACATGTGTAGACGGCTCCATCAGCTGTATCTACCTTCCTGCTCACTATTGCCCTCCCCTTAACATGACCTGTTCTACATTGTTGTCTTTAATTGTTCAGTGGGGATTTTGCCTTGGTATTTTACCTGTAAGTACATTGTGCTTAAATCAGTCTAACCCCCTCCACTGGTCTACTTCCCTTTACTCCCTACCCTGTGCTTAAATTTTAGTATTGTCTTGTTCCTACACAAATGTGATCTATTTCATTATTCACTCACTTTTCCTCCATCAGTCTCTAACAGTCCCACTGTTTGAAGCATGTTTTGTATATACTTGTATGATAATGCTTGTACTTGTATTGGATTCTACATTCCACATGAGAGAAAGCATGTGATCTTTGTCTTAACCTGGCTAATGTTCCATAAGATTTCTCCACTTCCATTCATTCACCTGTGAATGACAATCTTGTAGATGAATAAAGTTCAATTGTACATAAATACCACATTGTCTTAATCCATTAGTTAGAGGTTATCTGGGCTGTTTCCATAGCTTGGCTTTTGTAAATAATGCTGCAATAAACATGGGTATGTAAGTGTCTTCACTGACTTACATTACTTTGGATATATGCTTAGGAGTGTTATTGCTGGGTCATATAGCAGTTCTAATTTTGTTCTCTTCAGGAGCCTCCATAGTGTTTTCCACGGTGGCTTACTAACTTAAATTCCCACCAACGGTGCATGGGGATTCCTTCTCCCCTTTCACCCCCAACCCAAATACCTACCAGCATTTGTTTTCCTGGTGATAACTCATTCTAATATGTGTGAGGTGGAATCTTAATGTGGCTTTTGATTTGCATTTTTTAATGAGGGCTATTGAGCATCTGTTCACCCACATACCTTTTTAACTCTTGCATGATAAGTAAAGTTCAGACACAGCTCTACATGTCTTGACTCAAGTGGTGTAGAATACAACCCAGGGATGAATGCTGAGGTATGGAAGTCTATGACTATATATGTATAGAGTGTTAAATATATTATAATCATCCAAAACAATAGTTTAACAAGCTATAAAGACTTTGACATAAACAAATACTTAAATGAACTTGGAGTTTAAAACTCAGTTTCCTAAATAGTCAAGCCTGACAAAAAGCAGAAAATAAGCAATTATCCTTAAATCTTTCTTTCTAGGACTGCTTTTGAAAGCATTGGAGCAGAACTGTTTTTTTCAGTATGTGGTGGTGGGGGTTGAACTCAAAGCCTACACCTTGAGCTACTCTATCAGCCTCCTTTTTTGTGATAGGTTTTTTCAAAATGGGGTCTTACAAACTATTTGCCTGGGCTGGCTTTGAACCATGATCCTCCTGATCTGCCTCCCAAGTAGCTAGGATTATAGGGGTGACTACCTGTGCCCAGCACAACTTTTTTCCCCTAGCATCTGGGGTTTGAGCTCAGGGCCTCACACTTGCTAGGCATATGCTTTACCACTTGAACCACTCCACCAGCCTAGAAGAACAAGATTTTTAGGCAGCCTTGTTGCTCTAGAAAGTCAGATTTTAGTTTGTCACTAGTGGATGAAATTTTGACCTCAGAAAACGTTTTAAATAACTTAATTATAGCCAACTTAATCACACACTTGGGCAAATCACAATAGGTGTCCTTCAATATTTTTTTCTCTGCTTATTTTACACCCCTTCCCTGCTATTTGCCAACACAAGTAGTCTGAATTTGTCAGATAAAACAAATCAGTTCAGAAAAATCCAAATGGCTCAGAAAGGACCTCCAGAGGACGAAAGAAAGGGCAAGGCCTGAGGTACACTATTGAGGAGAACTTCCAAGGGTCAAACTTCAGGACCTGTAGAGACCAGCTTTTTCTCTGCCTCACCAAGTGATGGTAAAAAGCAGTAATGCTGGCTGAAGTGGAAAGACAAGTCTCTAATTCCAGCAGCTGTGTGCGACCCTTCAGTCGTTCCTCTCGATCCAGTGTTGACTTACTGAGTGACTATTACTGAAAGGGCTTCCAAATGGAGTTCTAGGTCAGAGGCCTGACTCCAGGGGTTCCAACATGTAGGTCCAGTCACTCACTCAAACACATGAAATAGAGATGAGTAGTGGTGAAGGGCAGAGTGAAGTAAAGGCACACCCTAAAGAGGCGAACTTAGCATTTCAGCCAATCTCCTGGGTATAGAAATGAGTTTAGGTATAATAAAAAGAAGAGTTGGGGCAGGTTTCTATCTCCTTCTTTGATGAGGGAACCAGATTGCCTCTCTGCATTAAGAAGTGGCAAAGGGGTCAGATCTAAGAGCTGCCAGAGTAGAAACTGAGTTTTATGGGCTATCCCTGGGTCCATTCATAACGCTATGCCTATTTGGATGTATGGGGCTCCTTAAAATCCTCAGCCTTCTACAGAATGTTAAATTGTAGATGGTGATGTAATCCAGGGACCCATTGGTTAGACCAGGGAATCCCATCATCTAGGGGATATGGGGCCAAGCAAAACAAGACCTTTCTCTTGAGGACTTGAGTCAAATTACCTTGACTCAAGTGGTGTAGAATACAACCCAGGGATGAATGCTGAGGTATGGAAGGCTATTCTGTCCACCTGGAGGAGAGGGAGAGGGCACATAACCTACCATGGAGGGCTTGAGGACACCCCTCAGGTCATCTCCATGAGTATCTACCTATGGGGGACAAGGGGAACCATCCTTCCTCCCATAGTGACTGGAGCATTTTCCTGATGTGCCTCTGAGCTAGAGCTGTCTGTGAACCAACCAGAGTGCTTGAGTGCAGTCCCTCAAAAGCTACCTCCATGTGACCTACCCATGGGGGAAGCATCTTCTTGCCTCCTGTAGTGACCTGTCAGGGGCCCTGCCCTGTGATCTTCCTCAGTCTCTGGGTTGACCACTGGGTGTGTGTGTTGTGGCCCATGACAACTATAGTTATACCTGGATGCATGCTCCACAAGTGGGCATCCTTACATCCTACTGTCCCTCTAAATCGCCCATAATACTTAGTGGATAGTCATAATCCCCAACCTTGAAGGTCCAGGAAACCTGGTCTGGGTCTCCTGTCTTTAGAGGCAACTTGTAGATGTCATCTAACTTATATTCAGTTGAGGTAGAACTGAAATGCATAGTTCACCCATGATTTCCTTAGTCATTACCTATGGCATTAAAGATAGGTACTGAGACAAATAGAAATCTTATTGCCTGGGGTCCCAAGCCAAGATGAAAGAGGGGTCATATCCCATGAAAATACTCATGGATCAGGAATAGTAACTGTGGTCTCAAGTGCTAGGAACACCATAGTCATTCCAGAATGCTAGGAAAGCATTGGTGTCTGGTTGCCAAAAAGACTTTGCAAGGGAAGAGTTGACAGACTTGATAGAAAGTGGAAAGGCAGATCAGAAGGCAGTTAGTCCTCTCACCAACAGAGCTGGTGAAAACAGCAGGTCCAAGTCACCGCACCAAAATGTTACCAGTGGCTGGTGTTAAAGATGGTCAGCTGTGGGGTACAACATTGAAGAGTAGGATGTTGCCCAAATATAGCAAAAGAACCATGAAGAGTATGGGAAAAGTGACTTATTAGCAAAAGCATCTCAAGCAGGAGGTAGACAACTGGAAGAACCAAATGCATGGGAGTTGTAGAAGCTTGGGGACTTACTATCCAGTACAGCAGGACTACTGAAAGGTTTGAAATCGGGGCCAACCCCAGTGGCGTGGCCATTGTGTAGTGGCTGCCCAGGCATGGACCATCATACTGATTATTGGTCTAGGTTGTGGACTATGTAGGTTCAAGGTATGGGCCATCTGGGTCTTTGATTCTACTCCCTTGAAGGAAAATGGAATCCTATGGGTATTTCTTGTTACTGCCCATGTCTAGTAGCTACCTACACTCAGGGAGGCTGAAGGGCATGAGAGAACAATTTCCAGGCTCAAGCACAGCTGCAGTGACTTAGTTCATGGGGAAGAAAGGTGGCTGCCTGCCGGGATCACAGAGGTCCTTGACCTGAAAGGGCTCAGGGCAGGAATGAACAGACAGGACAAGACAAATATCAAGAGGGCCAGCAGGCTAATGACCAAATGGGAAAATTTTATTTTTCTCATCCAGCTTTATACAAAAGAGGAAGAGACTTACACATCAAAAACACTCTGACATAGTTACAACCTTTCTGTGTTTTGCACCCTGCATTTTTACTGCCAGTGTCCTTGACTAAATATAAACTTCTTTTTAGTCAAGGGAAACGATTTAGCGTTCTTTCCCACCATGATAGAGGCATGGTGCACCTGCAGATTCCAACCTTGTCGAAATGCTGCTAAGCCACAGCGACCTTGTCAGACTGGCTTTTGGTTCCCAACAGCTGGCCATCTTGGTTCTCATTCAGTTAGTTGTGAATGGATACCTGTTGGCACATGTAGATGGTGGGAAGTTGATAGATCCATAGTGTTGTGTCTGTGACAGTTACCTCAGGGACTCTCCAGCAGTAGATATAAATAAAAGATCAGAATAAAACCGAATCAATCTATTAACAAACCAATTTGTTAATGAACCTGCTTGACAGCCAGAAATAACTGGGTGCACATGTAAGTGGCAGGCTTTTCTATTGTGGGCAGCTGTAGTAACCAGGGTCAGAAACATGGATGTTGACACCATTGCCATCTCACTTATAGTCATAAGTGGTTGACGTTTGAGTGAACTGAAGCTTCTTCTGAAGTTAGCTTTATTCCTTCAGTACTGGGGGATTTAACTCGGTGTCTTCCACATGATAGGCATTGCCTATCTCTTGAGCCATGCCCCCAAGCCTTGTTTTGCTCTAGTTCTGGGGTAGGGTCCATGTTTTTGCCTGGGATGGCCTCGAGCCCCAGTCCTCCTAGCTATGCCCCACACATAGCTGGGATCACAAGTATGTATCATCACACTTGGCTTGCTGGTTTGAAATGGAATCTCAAGGTATTTTTCTTTGCCTGGGCTGGCCTTGAACTGTATTCAAACCATGATCCTTCTGATATCTGGCTCTCAAGTAGCTGGAATTACAGATGTGAGCCATTGTGCCTGGATCTATTGGGGCTTTGTTTAGAATTGTTCTGGCTCTACACTCATGTTCATACTACTTACTCTCCTGCCTAGCTTTTCTTTAAACTTAGGGGAAATCTCAGTTGTCTTAAGGCAAACTAGTTTCAAAAATGAGTTGAAGATGAGTTTTAACAATTGGACAGGAGGAGAAGGTTGTCTGCTGGTTGTTGGCTTCCCACTCCTGCCTAATTTAAAACACTCTTCCCCTACATCTCTTGGAACCTTAGGTACACATTCTATTATCTACTCTTAATCCTACTCTTAATTCTGTTGTCTACTCTTAATCTTATCTACTCTTATCCAATTCTAGTGGGTATTTCTGGTTCTGATTTCCCCTTTGTCATAGGCACTTTTAGTTTATATTAATAGCTCATATTTAATACCACAGTTATGCTTGAGTGGAAAGATCAGGGTCATGTTTAATGGTAGAAAGCACTGGACATGGGAAAGGAGTAACAATACGTAATAGTTGCCTGCCTTTATGTCATTGTTCTGAGAGCTTTCATATACTGTTTCATCTATTCCTTAGTAGTAACTACCCTATACATTTATTACTTTATAGGAGAAAAACTGAAGCCTAGAATTTGTCATTCTTTCCTAATCTGGGAAGTCTTTCACTGGAATGGTGGAGTGGTGAAGTGGTAGAACAATGGCCTAGCAAGCATGAGGCTCTGAGCTCAAACCCCAGTACCACCAAAATTACTTGGAAACTTTTTACTTCAGGATGTTTTCAAGTATCTGTGTACACAATTTAACTTCCCTTATAATGACTTGTCATAACTTCAGAACAAATGTTTCACCTAATGCTCTAAATTGTAGTTAAGTATCATTATATGGCAAGAAATGAAGCCTCTAAAATAAAACTACATGAAGTCTGCTGGATGTCACTTCTACCTTGGTCAGCATGAAACCACACATCTTGGGAACACTTACTTCCTGTAACAAAGTCCTGTTTGCCTAGCTTTTGTGTATGCTGACTCAAGTGTCAACTGGGAAACATGGAGTTTCTATTATGTGAACAGAAGCTCTTAGTGTAGCAAGACAATGTGGTGTCATGAGCTTAGTCGTCTACACGTTTGTATCAACTCAACATCCAAATAGACATAAAGGTGGAGTAGCTATGTCTTAACTTGGAGCACAGTTTGTTTTTTCCCCTCATTTTTGGCTTAAGGCTTAACACCATCCAACAGATCTCTGCACTGTCTTTAAAAACAAAACCAGTCAAAGGCTACTGTTTGTCATTCACGACAATTACCTGCATATATCTTCCTGTACAGATTGAGTCAATGAGTATGTATCATAAACTAGAGCTGATATAAAAAATCCTTAGTTATTACCACAGCCAGTTTCTACTTAAACGGACTCACCTGAGAAAGTATTTAAGCATGTGATCCTCACTGCCAGGTATGATACACATTTCAACAACTCACTTTTAGGTACTTTGTCGATGATAGTGATATGTTGAAACTAACCTAGCTTTTTATAAAGGGTGCTAGGTTTTAAACCTCAGGTCTGGTTCCAAAGCTATTACTAGCTCTATAAGAGGTAATAGAAACATTGTGGAAACATATCCCCTTTCCCCAGCATACTGTACTGTCAACTGCTTCTATTCTTCCACTTGAGTCAATACCTTGCACTTTGTTCTCCCAAATAACTAAGGCAGTTGTTTCATGGCCCTGTCTTTCCAGGTTGGTATTCAGTTTGTCTCATTTGAGTCCTGATACAGCGCTCCAATCCATTGACCGCTATATCTCAATGTACCAGCTGTTGCCTTGATTTCCTTGTTAACTTCTCAAGTAACAATTGAAACACTCTACTGGTGCCTTTCTGATAATCAGCTCTACATGGATCCAACTGTGCTAATGTTGGCAACAGAGTTTGGCTGAATTTGACTTCAGTAGATCCATGCCTGTAAACTCATCACCAGCTTCCAAATAACTCCAAATATTGCAGAGGGGTGGAGGAATGAAGAAGGAAGAAAATGAGGTTGTTGGGTAACATTAATAAATGTAGACTGTCCTAAGCAGACTTCTGGCCTTATAAGAGAAGCTTCCCTTTGTCTTCAGATTATAAACATGTTAGTAAAACCAAGCAATTCAATGTACAGGGTAATTGAGATGAATTTGGTTTGTTCATATAGATTCTCATCAATTCCTCAAAATAAACTCACCAATTAAGTAGCTGCTATAACTTAAGGTGGTCCTGTTCCTTTCTGAGCCAGTCCCCCTCATGCTTCTGATTGCTGGAGTCTAAGTCATGTGACTGTCACTAACAGGAACTCCAGGAGGGTCCTTTTGGCGATGGGACTCAATGTGAGATATGCTTCAAAGTGGTTCAAGAATTGCAGAAGTTCCACAACTGTGTCAAGCTACTTGTCATAAAAAGTAGGGCTTGGGCAACTGTTTCTAAACAATAGAGCAGACAGCTGAAGCTTACTTGGGCTCTTGAAGACTGTATGAAACGGAAAACAAGTATTACTAGCAATATCCCCCCAACTCCTGGCATCTATGCCACTGTGGGAGCATCCAAATTTCGGTAAGTTTACAAAAAAATGTTTCAGTTCAGCTCTCCTTCATTCTGCAGTTACCAAGTGCCCCATGTTGGTAGATGAGTTTAAAGCTCTAATGAGGTTTCTTACAAACTTATATTCAAGATGAGTGGATTCTTGATCTGTGAATTTCCTAATATGTGTGGATCTTCTGATGGAAAGCAAGACTTAAAAGGTTAAAACTCAAAATTGGAGGTCTGGGGATATGGCTCAAGTGATAGAGTGTGTGTGTGACAAGCACGAGGCCTTGAGTTCAAACTCCCGTATCTCAAACCAAAATGCAACCTCCATTCCTCTCCCCACTGCCAAATTGGCAATATCTTAGACTTGCATTACTAAGAAATCCTCAACATTACTTGTTAAATTGTGTAATCACAAAAGCATTTTACTTGAAGACACTAATTTCTATTTTTCCTTACAGTCAACTGCATGTTAATATTGCTGACTGGCAGCTTTTGGACTCTCTTGTTATAGTTTGGAGACTGTAGAGAATGTGGCTGAACTTCTATTCATCCACTTGAATCATGCTTTTCATAAAGAACATGAAAACATCACTGGAAAGTTATTTTCTGAATAGACTCAATTACTGGCACTCCAACAGCTGTTGGCATTTTATATGGCTGAAAGACTAAAACTTGAGATGGACCTTAAAGTTGGAGAGCTTGAGCTGTCAAGCTCTTACTAGGAAGGGATGCAGATGTGACTAAATGCTAGAATCATAACTACACGTGAAGGGCCATGCCCTCAAATGTCCAAAGTGGTTGAAGAGTTCTGCCTGCTTTCTCTACCTTTCATAGCCTTACCATATGCTTCTTCCTTCAGGCAGTTGATTTGGTTCTTGATCCTTGTTTTGATACAACAGTGTGCTTTCAAGCTATGAATATACTTTATCATAAACCAAGCTATTGTTCCCTAAACTCACCCTATATTAGAATTCTGGGAATACTGGCTGCTTGGGAATGGTCCAAGATTTCAAGGAGGCTATATAGTCTAGTGACTACAACATATGCTGAGCAGCTAGGCCTGAGATGGATTCCACCTTTTCCATCTTCCATGTAATCCACTGACTGACAAATCTGTTAGCCTTACCAAGCCTTGGTTGACTCATTAGAAATAGGAACCAGGATTTTTTGTATTAAAAAGTATGGAAGATATTTTGCATATGACTGGGAAATAATTACTCCAGATGTAGATATAATTTCTTTTCTTGTTGAATGCATTTCCTTGGGAGGCCTATCCATACTGGGATGATGGCAACCATCCAAAGAATGGCTAAACTTGAGTAAAAGGAATCTGAATAGGGGTTACTTACAGAGCAATGAATGCCTGAGGGGCTCTATTTACTTGGCTTGGCCTATAACTCCCAAAGAGCTGTCCCCAAACTCTGTCAACCTGCACACTCTATTTCCCAGTGTTTTTTTCCCCCTTTCTTAGGATATTGTACAGGGGAGACTTACTGTGACAATTCTGAATAGCTTTACATTGTACATTGGTTAAACTGTCCCCACCATCTCCCCTCCCCTTAACCTCTCCTTGTCTCACCTAAGAGCTTTCATTGTTCATCTTTTTCTATGTATATGAAGCCCATCAACCATATTCCCTCACCTTCATCTCTATTCACCATCTCAGCCCCTGTACTTGCTATGAAAATCTTCTAACTTACATGGCTCTAGGTCTATAGCCCAAACCTGGACTAGAGTACCACTTAAGGTAAAAAACAGAAATAACTATAGGTTCAAATACAAGATACAGACCATGAGAGAATCATATTTAACATTCTCTGTCCTTGTTATGAGGGGTCTTGTTGACCTTGACAGTGTCTCTCATGGGAGAAGGGCTTGTGCTACAACCCGAGGCCCTAGTCCTCTTGATAGATGAGAACTGTGTATCATATACGTACCAATATAACACGTTGAGCTGTGGCTCCCCAGATAGGAAGCTCCGCTCAAGGATACTATTTCTGTCTATAGGATAACACAAATAACTTTGAACATGGAAAAATCTTCCTAAGCAGTGAATTAGGTCAGGTTACACTCTATACTTGTGAAACCTGGAGTTCAAAGTCATTATGACAAAACATCAATAATTCCCAGTGGGAGAGAGAGAAGGAAAGGTGACCTGTTTGACTTCAGTATATAGTCTCCCATTTTCACACGTGATGTCCCTAAGCTCCAACCTAGGAAGTAGGGCCAATCTTGCTGCATAACTTAGGGTGTGACAGGCCAGTATTAGTCATCAGCATTAATTCAGATCTATTGGTCCTATATTGACTTGAGTTCTAGTGACAGAGTCTTTGTTTCCTGATCACATTCTAAGCTCTTCTGGAACACCAATACTAAGAAGTGGATCCCTGCTTAGATCACCAAGTCCTCCAGGACTATAGCAATGTATCATGCAGTTAACCTGGGACTAGTGGCACTTCTTGAAGCATACCTTCTCTGCATAGAGGCTGTGACCTGATCAACTTGACTATTCTACCATTGACTGGAAGCAGTTATGACTCAAGTAGATGACTTTTGAGGTTTACCCTGATCTATAACATAAGGATCTAATGATGATATAAGATACTATCATAGTGATTAAATTGGACTGATCTTGGGTTCTGTTTTGGTAGGACTGAAGGAAAAGGAGGTAAACAAGATGGAACTGTCTTGAGCTGGTGAATACATCCTTCTGATGTAATGAGGTCAGTGGTCTTTGATTAGACAGTGCATATGAGTTGTACCTGGGATACTATTTCTATAGTATGCCTCTGAGGTCTTCCCATGCTTGCCTCAGCATGAACAGTTATGATGGATCTTGTCCACATTGTGCTTC
Source organism: Castor canadensis (assembly GCF_047511655.1). Taxonomy (NCBI): domain Eukaryota; kingdom Metazoa; phylum Chordata; class Mammalia; order Rodentia; family Castoridae; genus Castor; species Castor canadensis. Next base: position 91,526,054 of record NC_133394.1, read on the forward strand.
CCTTTTTTTTTGAGTATATGCTAGTTGTATAATGTTTGACAGGATACACTATGATAATTACACATATGCATATAATGCACTTTGCTCTCATTCACCCCCATGTAGTTATCACCCCCTTGCAATTCTTAAAGGTTTTATTTGACCTCTTCATATATGCATACAATGCACTTTGATCATATTCTCCCTCTCTGTCCTCTTCTCTCCTCCTGCCCCTGCTGGCGCCCCACAAATAGTACCCTATTTACATTTATCCCCATATTTTCCCTTCAGATATAGCTTCTGCATGAGAGAAACAAGTGGCATGCCTTTCTGGGTTTGACTTCACTTAATATGATATCCAGTTCCATTCTGTCAATTTTTAGAAACAATTTTTTTTTTCTTTTTTTGCAGCACTGTGGTTTGAACTCCGGGTTTCAAGCTTGCTAGGCAAGTGCTCTTGCCACTTGACTTGCTCTGACAGCCCTTATAACTTCATTCTCTATTGCTGAATACTACCCAAAATGTTTCATACTTGAATTTTCCTAAGTTATTTTGAACAAAGGCTTCCACCCTGATATTTTGAAATATCCTAACACATCAATTGTCAAGGTCAGTTGATACTGGATTAAGTTGGCCCAAATTCCCTAGGTTACATCTCTTGACTACCAACAGTTTTGAACATAAGACACAGAATCCAAGGTGTCCTCAAGGGCTCTGTCTCACTGTAGCTGGTGCTTCATGTAGTGTCTGAAAAGCAAGAAGCTAAGGACTTTCTGGATAAGTTCTCATCTCTTTGCTTCTATGGGGAAGGTTGGGATGCAAGTTCCTAGATTAACTGGAAAAAGATGACAATCAAACACATGATGTCTTGGTTAGGGAAGATGGAGGCTGAAACCTCTGGCTTCAATGGTGGCAGAATGCCTAGAAGGGAAGTTAAGCAATGGAATAGCAGCAAAAAGAATTCTTTGTACCTCTTCAGTCACTTAATGCTTGAAGTGTGACTGACTTGTTAAATCTTTATAGGCTACAAGACAACCTAATTTTATGTAGAAAGCACTCAGCAGTGTTTTCTATCAGATTTGTACTAAGAAAGTGAGTAGCAATAAGAGTATAGTCTAGAGATTGTTGGCAGGAAAGACTATAAGATTTTGGAGATTTTGGTTGCCTGAATGTTGAATTTGGTAGGTTATAATGAGGGTTGATGTGAAATACTTGCAGCAATACTTCTCTGATAAAGTCTGAGGAGTGGAAGCTAGAGAGGCAAAATACCTGAGACTGTTGGAAGCCTCTTTCTGCTATGCCAGAAGAAGTTGTAAAGGACAAAGGTCAAGAAGGACCTCCTAGAACAGACTTAGGGGAGCTCTTAAAAATGTATGAATTTCAGGTAAATTTGCAATGTTGGGACCTATTTCTAGGCTTTTTCAAGGGACGGAGACAAGTCTCCTTGGATTCTTTTGTGTCTTGGTCTGTAGTGAGGAGAGTGCTGAATGCAGGTCAGAGGCAGGCAGCCCTAGAATGAGTAGAAATTGTGTCCACTGGGGTACTTCAGAGTTACAAATGCAAGAGATTTAATGGAAGTAATGCATGGGATAGGGGCAGGAGTGGAAACGGAGCAGGCAAAGTCTCCAGAAGTTAATGAAGCTGTAATACTTGTGAAAGAGATGGGGAAGGGAAGTATAGGAAAAGCCTCAGTGCAGTATGACTCTAGTCTCACCCAGACCAAGGGGAAGTTAATCTCATCTGTGAAGGATCCTTTCTGATGGGAATTTAATGTGTGACACAACTTCACCCATCAAACTCACCCTCGCTTTGTCCACCCATATCCCTTACCCAGATCCTTGCTGAACACTGAGATTTTTTTCCTTCTAGGCATTTGACTACACAGGCCATTGGCCACTGCTTATGTCTATGCATATCCTCACTATGCACAAAAGATGTGTAACTGTATTCCCTTGTCTGGGGGGAGCCAGGGCTAATATTTGGTTGAACTTGTAGTAGCCTTGGCATTCTCTAGTTGTCAGATTTTCATGGGCTGCAAGGTAGAAGTAAACTGAAACAGACCACCAACCCTGTTGGCTCAGCTTCTTGTGTGACCCTAATCCTTGCCATCACCACTGTGGATGACTTTTTTTCTCATGTCTGGGAGGTAATGAGTTTTAGAAGTTTCCAACTTGCCTTATGTACTGCAATGACTTACTTCATATCCTGGTGTGTGTGTGTGTGTGTGTGTGTGTGTAGTTAATCTAAATGGTAAATATTTTGTACCATTTATTCAGACAGGGGAAATAAGTACTGGAAGGATCACCACACCTCATGGATCAGTTGTTGGCCAAACAACTCTCCCTTTTTATCTGCATCTTAACATATGGCCATCATGGTTTGGACTCCAGATCAATGTTAACTCAGCCTACATCCAACAGTGCTTGAGCTCCTCTTACCTTTGTAAGAACCCTGGCCTCCCCAGGTGGTCAGGTCCCCTACCTGTATCTCTAGAGCTTTAGCACTGGAAACTATACTTCTGGGAGAATGAAAATACAGAACTGTATTTAGTGATGAAATGGTGTATCTAATTAACACAAAGGAAGGGATAACGAAGTGAGTATGTCTCTCCTCTAACTCTACTCTCATTAAAGTGTGACTTCAGTATCTTTATGCATCACAAACACCTTCAGGATCATAGGATCTGTTAGATTGTGTAGCCCTATGAGCAGGGCATGTTATAATGCAACCTGAAACTACAGACAAGCATTGTCCCTGGATTGGTAACTTTACTGCATGCTTCTAGAACAATAGAACTTGAAGTATGGACAGCTTTCTTAGAATGAACCCTTGTAGGGTGCCCTGCTTTTCATGAAGAAAATTCTTCTTGGGGGAGTTTTCCCCTTTATTATTCTCCTCTTGCCCTCCCCATTTGTTTGTTGAGTATGTTAGAGTATTAGACATCACAAGGTGCCTGTGTTCTTTCTAGATTCAGGTATCTAAATGATACAACTCAATGTGCCACGGGCCACTAAGACCTTCCTTTGCATTAGAGCTTGGCCTGGTGCATTCTTCAGAGGTGATCCAAGTTTAACTTCTGAGATTATGGAAATCTGTAGCAGCTGCCAAGGAAATAAAGTTCCACCTCCAGTGGTGTGATGCCTCCTCCCAAAGTGGTAGGAGGAACAAAAGGCTGTACTAGGGTTGGGGACCTCAGGGGTTGAAACATGCCAGCTTACACCAGGACCTCTGCTACGTACAAACACTCGCGAGACCACATCCTGACACATCCAGCACAGTAGAAATGTCCTAGTGTGGAGATCCAGCGTAAGGCCTCTACTAGAAAGGAAAGCCTGCCTTCACGGTGTGGAGAAACACCTTCCATGTTGCCCTAGAACATACCCAGGCATTGAAAGTTTGGAATGGTCTATCTTCCTATCTGTCACAATTGCTTAGTCTCTGCCCCTGTGCTTGCTGGCAAAGTATCGCCCAGGTTAATGGAGTACTTGATGTGACTTTGACAAATCCGCTTCTGACTGTATTCAATGTGGTTGCCAGGCACAACTGCCAAAATGACTTAAAACTCTAGGATTTAATCCTGCTGGACTACTGGCTTGTGTTCAAGATGACCAAAAGTAGTCTCATTCTAGGTTTATTGAACCCTGAGTGTTTTGGGGAAGGTCTCTCAGATAACATCCCCACAGGTAACTTGTCTCAAGTAAGTTTCTCAAATGGATCATTGGAATGGTAAGAGTTAGGATGATTTGTTTGCAGACCTATATACTCCATGTATTAAACAAAGTATGATGTAGTCATCAGTTCAACTTGTAGATGGCATTCTGGAGGACAGTGCCACAGATCCATAGGCTACTATCCTTAAGTTGGCATGTTAGGATGCAGGGAAGATTTCCTGAAGACTGACTTGTGTATCTGGACACTTCTGGGTGATGGGTATGTTATAGGATCAATGGATTCTGTGGGCTTGTGTCCATCAGCTCACCTCCTTATTTATAAAGGGAATCCTTGTGTTTAGGGTGGGTGGCTTATTCAGGACCCCTGAATGTCCTTTGCTGCTGCAGTAGATACTTCCAAAATTAAAAGTATATAGGCAAATCATGTGCCTAATCTGAGTACATCTTCATTGCACTTCTTGGGCTCTTTGAGGTCAGTGACTACTTTTTCTTCCCTGCCTCTCAGGTATGTAAGTTTGAGCTAAAAGTAAGAAATAGGTGCAAAAGAGGCAAGGTGTCTGGCCTGCCTGTTGGTATAGCTGTATTTTACTCTCTAGACTTGCTTGAGTCCGATCACATCTGCTACTTGGCTTCTCCAGCCCTGTCTTGGAAGGGTTGTATGAGATCTGGATGGAACCCCACAACCTAGAATTAGCAGAGTCCTCTTACTCAGGGCCTTATCCAAGATTGGGAACTTCCTAGTTGGGGTACAGCCATAGAGCAGAATAAAGAAGGTGGTGAACGTGTACATACAGTTATCTCTTTATATAGATGAGGAATTAATATCTGAAATGGAGGGATGACTAAGGAAATCTGAAATATGAGTAGGGTTACTAGTGTTAGTTTGGACTTAAGTGTTTGCCCCAAACTCACATGCTAAAGGTTTTCTCCCCAGTTGATGGATTACTGGGAATTGATGGGACATCTAAAAGATTAGGGCCCAGCTGGAGGAAGTAGGTCATTTGGGGTGTAGTACTATTGAAGGGTATATTGGTATACTTGCCACTTGTCTGTCCTTGTTGGCTCTCATGTCATGAGAAGACTCTTATAGCATACTCCTCCAACATATTTTGCCTTACCATATATTTTGACTATTTTGCTCTAAAATAGTCAAGAAGCCAGAATCAAGACATCTGAAAGTATAAGCTGAAAATTTCCTCTTGTTTATCTCAGGAACTTTATAGGAACATACAACCTACAAATAAGGATGTGGCTTTTCCCTTTATTTGAATCTCTTATTTTTTAGCTTATTGCTCTGGCCTGGAATTCCAGCACTATATTAAGAGTGGAAAGAGTGGAAACACCTGACTCATTCCCAATTTTAGAGGAAATGGTTTCATTTCTCTATGTAGTACAATGTTTGCTATATGTTTGTCAAAACAGCCCTCATTATATTGAGTTATATTTCTTTCCTTTATTTCTTCAGAGCTTTTTATCATGAAGGGATGTTGCTTTTTTCCAAAGGCCTTTTCTGCATCTCTATGATAATGTGTTTTCTTTTTACCTTTGATTCTGTTTGTGCTCTATTACATTTTCACATATTGAACCATCCTTGAATTTCTCGAATACCAAATTGATCATGGTATGTGATCTTTTCAATGTTGGATTCTATTGGCAAGTATTTGAGTATTTTTGTCATTATCTGTTGGGGCATAAGAGTAATTCTGAATTCATAGAATGTGTTTGGTAGTTTCTTTTATATCTTCTGGAAGAGTTTGAGAAGCATTAGTATTCTTTAAAGGTCTGGTAAAATTGGGCAGTGAATCCATCCAGTCCCAGGCTCTTCATTGGGGGATTATTACTGTTGCTATCTCATTATTAGTATAGAGGCTAATACCCTCTTGGGTCGATTTATACAGGTTGTATGAGTCAAGAAATTTACCTACATCTAGATTTTCCAGGTTATCAGAATACACATTGTCAAAGCATTCCCTAATGAACCTCCAAATTACATTGGTATTTTAAGACCCCTCTATCTCTTAAATTGGGTTTTCTGCTTCCTTATTAGTGTGGCTGAGTATCTGTCAACCTTTTAAAGGATCAACTTTTTGCTTTATTGAGTCTTACAATCCTTCTGTTCACAATTTCTTTTGATTTCTGCTCTGATCTTGCCACCTAATTATGGTTTAACTAGTTTCTAAGAGATTGAGGTACATCATTAGGTTGACTTTTTAAAATATAGGTGCTCATACCTACAAAATTCCTCTTAGCACTCCCTCTGCTTTGTCACAAAGGTTCTAGTAAGACTGCATTTTCATTTGATAGGAATTTTTTCTTTGACTTACTGATCAGTGTATTTAGTTACCATGTGTTTGAATATTTTCTGACTTTTTTTGGTTTTTACAGTTACCTAGTTTTATTCCATTGTTACCTAAAAATTCAGGAATAGCTTTTTTCTTGCATTAATACTTAAAGTATTAAAATTTATTTTGGAGAAAGTTCCATGGGCTATTGAGAAAAATGTATACTCTGCAGGTGTTGGGTGAAATACTCCTGCAGATGTCTGAAAAGTTCGTTTGATTTATAGTGTCACTTAGTTCTAAAGTTTCCTTTTTGGTCAGGATGACCTGTGTACTTAAGAAGGGTAACAAAGTCACCCATTGCTATTGTGTTGGGGTTTATCTGATTTTATACCCATTCATTTTATTCCTCTTAATGAACTGTTCACTTTGTTAATATGAAGTGGCCTTCTTTGTGTTTTCGCTCATCTTGCTTTGATGTCTGCATTGTCACATGAGTACAGTTATTCCTGCTTGCTTTGTGCCCTATTTGCTTGGAAATTTTGTCCTTTCACTGTTAGTCTGTTTCTGTCTTCATCAGTGTGGTGTTTTTCCTATAGCCAAAAAATGATTAGGTCTCATTAATTCAACTTGCCAGTCTGTTTGTGACTGGAGAACTGAGACCATTAGCTTTGAAGGTTATTATTGCAATGTATGTAGTATTTGTCACTTTTTGTAGTATTTTGTTCTTATTCATTTGCTTTTTGACTAACCTTGAGATTTATTCTCACCCATATTTTCCTGGTTGCATTTATGTTTGTATTCTGCATGTAGGACTCCTTAAGTATCTCCTGCAGTGTTGGCTTGGTGGTCAATTCCTTCAGATTCTATTTATCATGGCAGGTCTTTATTTCACCAGTTTGTGAGGATAGCTTTGCTGGATATAGTAATATAGTTGGGAATTACTTCATTTCAAGGCTTGACCTACATCATTCCATTCCCTCCTTGATTGTAGAGTTTCTCTTGAGAAATCTGTTACTCTGATGGGTTTATCTTTATGTGACTTGTTCCTTCTTTCTTGCAGCTTCCAATGTTCTTATTCTGTACACTTCATATTTTAATATCATATCCTGGAATGGTTCTTTACTGGTTTTGACTAAAAATCCTCCTGTACCTGTAGGACTGTCTTAAGACTGGGAAATTTAATATTACTTCACTAAATGTTTTCTATCCCTCTAAATTTCACATGTTATCCTTCTCTGCCGATGATTTCATAACCTTTAAGAGTCCCAGAGGTATTGCGTGTCCCATTTGTACTTTTTTCAACGGACGGTTCTCATACATCCACCTTGTCTTTGAGCCTTAGTAGTCTGTCTTCAGTTAGTCCACTGTACTGCAGAGGCTTTCCACTGAGGTTTTTGACTAACTGTACTTTATATGTCCCAAATTTCTGTTTGATCTTTTCTCAGGTTTAAGTGGTGGGGAGGGTAGGACATGACCTGACCTGTGATGAGGGCGAAGTATTCTTTCTTGTCCAGTGGATGTGGTCTGATGACTTGGTGGAACTCTAGGCTCTGACCTCAGAAGATACAGGGATTCTTGGACTGAGTGAAGGGATAGAAACATGAAGGAGGACCTCCTGACTGGTTGTCATCCTACATCCTCTTTCTAGTTGTCATATTCAGTCTTGTTACTTACCTTGACTATGAGGGACACATGGCTACAGATAGTGGAATAGGTCATGGAGTACAATTGTTCTTTACCATTTTGGATAAAATGGATTCTAGTCTTACTCCCATAATCTCTTCTTTGCATTAAAGCATGGGCTTCAGGTTTAGGTTTGCTTAGGTTGTATTTTGTATAAAACAAATCTGGCATAAATTGACCACACAAAGCACTATCAGAGTCTTATGGAGTGAGGGGAAGTATAAAGGCTTTTCTGGGCTTTGGGGCATTGAATGAGAATAGGGGGGAAAGAGTGAGAGGTCTTGGGCTAGGTTGAGATGCAAATGTCAAAACAGGGTTGGAATGCAGGGATTTGTTAGAGTAAACGTGTGAAGAGGAGCAACAGGAGACCATACCCCACACCACAGTAAAGAAAGGAGGGTAAGGATAAAAGCTTCATTTGTAGTGACCTTGTGTGAGTTTGTCATGCTGATGGGGAATCTGGTTAGAAATCACATTTCTAGATTGCTAGAAATCTTGTGTCTTGCAGAAATGGGCTTGCCTTGTTTTCTTAACTGGGAGCAGACCTGGTGTTGAAGTGTGGTCATCACTACCAATAGGAAAGCTGGATCAGGAGCTGACATGCTATTTTTGAAACATCAAGTTTCTAAATGTAAGTTTTGTAGAAGCCTTATTCTGTAAACTACACAGTTTTTTTCTCATATTAGGCAAAGAAAGGAAGGAATCAACAGTTACAGATTGAACTACTCTCCATTCTGATGGAATGGAGATCCCATTTCTCATTGTCTTTATTGAGGATCTAGATCAGTTGCAAAAAGGTTTACCATGCTTGTTGGGGGCTTGGAATCCAGGGAGAATGGCAGGACGCAGGTATGGAATTGCCCCGTAGAGTTCATGATCCTACAATTGCCATCAAGGACCTGAAGATGCTCCATAAAGATTATAAGTAAAAGTTCCAAAGCAGCTCCCCAAGATGAATGGGGATGTCACAGTCCAGTGACTGGAAAGCAGGAGGTTGGGAGGGCAGTGGCACTGCCTCCATCCCAGGAACCTGCCTAGTGCCTCTCCATAAAGACAAAGTTAGGGTTTGCTCCTTGTAGTATTTCTGAGGCCAAAAATAGACCAAGCATACTGCAGGAGGTCCCAAAAGGTGATAATTGGCCAAGGAGACACTCCTCCTTCCCAGGAAATCTCTGTCTGCACCAGCTACATCTCTGCCCTCAGGTAATACAGAAAGGCTTTAAAAACCCAATTTCCAACCTGACCCATGGGACTACCAGTTTCAGGGTCCCACTGCATGCCCCCATGCAGCCTTTCTCTTCTCTTCTCTACAAATAAAATCTTTCTGACCTCTGCTGCTGGAGTCTGCCTGTGCTTTCATTCTCAGAGTGGACCCAAGAACCCTGAACACCTGAAATTCATGTGTGTATCATCTGTGTATCATTGACAGCATGCAGACAGTTTTTCAAGTTTTTATCCTGAGATAAATTGCCCTAATGCTTGGTGATCCTTCTTTACTAAAGTATACTTTATACAAGAAATTCCCATTCTTACAGGAAACTCCAAATTTCCTGTCCTGAGGGCTTTCCTGGATTCTGGTTTTCTTGTCCTTTTACTAGTAGAGTGTTTTTGGAACTTCAAGTCTGTAGGGCTGCTTTCATCATCTTTATTCCTGAATTGCCTTCTGAGTCTTCTCTGCATCCATAGAGACTGTTGAAGATTACCAGAAATCCACCACTAACTCCACCCCAATAGAATCCAGAGTCTGGAGGTGCCCAAGAATTAAAAAAAAATGTTAGCTCTTCTCTGTACTGGTATTCTCCAGTCAGTTTTTATCTGATAGAAGAAGTTCACAAGCTTCAAGTGTAATGTTGAAGCAAGAACTATCTTATAAATGGGAACTTCTCAGTAGGATTTTCTCCTGAATTTAGAAGGTCCAGGATCCTATGCTGCACAGGAATGTAACAAGATCATTGCAGATTCTTCCTCAGCAGACAGTTGTACACTGGAAGCCAAATAGACCCCTGACTTCTTACAGGGGAGATGATCTGTTCCTTGATGTGCCTCTATCATTGGTCAGTCCCACCCATAGGTGTGGCTGTCTTTATTAAGATCTCCCACGCCTCTATCCACATGCACATCATGACAGTGACTCACTCATGCGTGGTCATGTGATATAAATTGTCATGCCTTTACAACTCGGAAATAGTTAGGGGTAAACAACCTTGCTTCTAGAAGACCTTTGGAAGGAAAAAATACTGGGGCAATAATGAGGTCTATGGCACTTACTATCATGAAGAGGGGACATGGAATTTCCCATCCAGAGGAGGGTAATGAATCTCATGCCATGAATGGTAGAAAAGACACAAGGAATGTGGCTCAGGGTGAAACTGAGCCCTTGGACCAGTTGTCACCAACAGTGCATTTCATACTTTCCAGATAATGAGATAATGATTGTCATTTTAAGTCAAGGAAGCTTGTTACTTGTAGGAAAATAACTGAACACTGTGCTAGACAGATATTTCTCTACACAGGTTCAGAGCATCATCTTCTGTCCCATAAGTCCCATAATAAAAATGGAAAGGATGTTAGTGGTATGAAAGCAAGTCCTGCCCCTGGAGTTCTTCACAACTTTCTCTTTTCCTCTCCTCTCGTCCTCCACTATCCACTCTCATTCCCCTTCCAGCTATCACTTCAGCCTAGAGTTGGTGCTTAGCTGATAGTGTGACCCACTACATCTTAAGTGATGCTGAATCTCTGATAATACGCTTTTCAAGATAGGGCCGTTGAATATGGCTGAGTAACAGAAAAAGTAAAATGAAATTGGATTCCATTCTTACTGTACAATCTCCTCCTGTACAAGTTCAATTTCCTGATGAGTCAGTTAACCCCACAACAAGGATGAATCATAGTGAGCCAGTGGTTCGCTTGGAATGATTGAAAAATGAAAACTCTTCTGCTCTTCTTGGTTCTTGGAATTCATCATGGCATCTCTATCAGAGATGCAGTACCATATGGATGCCTTTTCAAAGTTCATAAGGGGCCTTGAACAAAGCATTTTAAACTGTCATGTCTGTAAAATTAATGCTCCTATGTTTTCTGTAGGCTGTATTGACATTTAAAGATGCTATCTGCTCTAAATATTTGTATTTTAACCAGTAGATTCAAAATTCTGCATCTCTTTTACTGTGATGCAAATACATTGGCAAGTTGCTTGTGAGTTAAAGGATGGAAGTGAGATTGGTACTTAGAAAGGACTTATTGCTTGACAAGCAGACAAGCCAACACTATGGCATAATTTTTGCCCCCAAAAAGCTTTCTTCTAAGTTGACTGAGACAGAGATTGTTCTCCAATTTCTTTACTATTGGCCACTAGCAAAGGTGTTTAAATGGCCTAAAGTAAGGAGAAATAGAGGGCTGATAGGTTGTAATTGGAATTTCTAGTCTGTTACTCCTTTCTATCCTACAGCTTTCTAATCTAGGTCCATAAGGTCCTGTTCTAGTTCATCAAGTTCTGTTTGTGAGATGAATGGATTTGCCAGATCTGAAGGCAACTTTGACCCCAGTTTCTATGTCTGCATTCTGAAAACCAGCTTGTGTAACAGTTCGAAAAACACAGACCTTTTCCAATGTTAAGATGAAATTATGGAGTACATACATGTGGAGGAAGTTGAATAAGACCCTACGGAGTGGTAATAGTTATGACTCTGCAGACAAAGAGACAAATCCATATCAGGATTAGGTATCAACTCATGTCGGACTGTCTCACTAGCTCTTCTAAGTGACAAATTGGTCTTACTTGGAAACAGGGCATATTGGAAGTTTATCCTTCATTACAGTTGACATAGGAAACTTCCAAGGCAGCATTAGAAGATGGGTTATCAAATTCATCCTGTGTCAGGTACATATGTAGCCTCCATCTTTGCCAACATGGCCACAATAGTAATTGCCCATAGGCTGAGGTTCTAGTGATACTGGCTGGCAAAACCAGTCTGGCTGCTTAGTGCTTAGTGAATTGGTGTTTGTAGTGGATCTTAACATTCCTATCAAAGTCTGCATTTGAAGGACTCTCATATGCCCTTTCCTAGACTGTCTCACCTGATTTTATTTTTTTCCACTCTTTTTGAATTCAGGCTGCTGAAAATGAGGCAGGCTATTGGTGGCTGGCCAGGCACAAATAATTCTCATCCTGGGCCAATCATTACTCCACTGAATTTGAATTCTTACTGAAAGGTGGAGCTGTTAGTTAAGTACTTGTCCTTTGTCGTGGGCCCTGAGTGTCCTGTTTTCATGGCTGCCACAACCAGAGGATGCAGTAAGAGGCTATGAAACTGGAAGCAGTGGCTTCAGGTAGCTTTTAGGCATTACTTGGTTTCCTCCTTAATCCTGGAGCAGTGTTAGTGATCCTGATATGGCTAGTGAGGTGCCAAGGAATGAAGGACTGAGATTCAGGAGTATAGTCAAATTGTCTATCCTAATAGTGTGAGGGTGATTATTTGATAAGGAGGGTATTAATGAAGTAAATTTGTACTTCTTCTTCCCTAGGAAAAGTTGAGAGGAGGAAAGCTGGTTCTGAGTTTTGCAGGTCCTGGGCATTAGTGCGTAGGCCTACGAGAAGACACCGTGTTTCCCTTAATTAGGGAATGAAGAATGAATAGCAACTGTAGTTGGGCCAGATGGAGATATCTTGTCAAGTTGGGAGGCCACAACTGCCAGCTCTAATTCTTGATGCAGTGTGAAATTCTGTGTTCAGGATAGGAATAAAATCTATAGCAACAAATTACGTGAGAGGCCCTACATCAATTTAATTTCCTCTGTAGTGACTTCATTATGGAGGCTTGCTGTGCCAATTTCCTAACAAGTAGCAGTAGTAAGGGTAAAGTACACTTAATGGAGAATGTAAAACATTTGGGTTGGGAGGTCATATGGGATTCCTACCTTCCTAGCCTATTTGTTGCCAATCTGGGTCCAGTGCAGAAAATCCAGAGCTCAGAGAGTGTGATTCTGAATGATTGTCAGAGCCTCTCTTCAATGATATGCTGGAAATTCAAAGGAGAACTTCTGGTGACCCATCTGTGGTACTACAGAGGACAGAATGGCATGTCATTGGTGTTAATTCTGTGGCAAAAATATACCTTCTACGCTTAGTCTGAAACAGGTCCTGTGCTATGCTGGCAAGATTAAGGGCTAAGGATATATGGACCATAGACCCTTGATAGAACAGTGACTATCATTTTCCAGTTTGCCTTTTGGGGGAAGTATAGAGAAGGGAGAATGTCCCCATTCGGACGTGTGATGCTTAGTATTTAGTTTCCTTTGAGATATACTCCTTGAACACTTCACCCAGGAGCCCACCCCTAATCCAACTGAAAAATTAATTAGTTTGGATATTTCTAAGAAGACGAGTCTAAGTCTAAAGGACTAGAAGTTTTTTGTAGACTATTTCACCTGTCTATTTGACCTCATTGGTGAATACAGATTAGAGCATTTGAGCTGATCTTTCTTGCTTTGGGAGGGGATTTCAGTCTCTACAATGTGTTTTAACCCATAGCACACAGTTAGTACACATTGATCTTTCTAGCACAAGATATAAGTTGTTTAAAGAACCCCTCCCTTCCTGACAGGGTTGCAGATAGTCCAATCAGAGGTGAAGGGTTGGGGCAGATATATTGGGACTGAGTTTGTGTGTTAGTCAGCAGATGGCAGCACTGAACCATACTGCAAAGCTCTGCTCCCTGGGTCACCTGGGTCACTCTGTTGGCTAACCAGGCAGCTGTTGAGTGGATTTTCCGGGTGGGAAAGAATCAGCAGTCATTGACTAGGATGGTTCATAAGAATACCCAGGGTTAACAGCTCTGGATGGAGGCATTTTTGGGAAAACAGAATAGGTTAAGCAAAAAGGAAAAATGGATTCCAAAGGTTTTTCTGTGCTGGGGATCAAACCAAGGGCATGTGTAAGCATATTCTGGCAACATGCTCTACAGGGAGTTACAACCAGAACATATCTCTAAAGTGTCTGAGCACCTGGTTACATTGCTCTTACTGGGTAATGGTTACTATAACTTTTGTCCCTCCTCCACCCATGGTGTGACACTGAGACACTCATTAAATCCCATATGGTTAGACTAATCCTCTTTATCCTCTGCTAGCAGAGCAACTCTCCCACATTACCAGTCTACTAGTAGGTATGAAATGCCTCAGTGATAATTGTATGAGCCTATGGATTGCATTCATCTTGTGGATGATACATTCCTGTCTGGGTATCAGAACCTCTGATAAGGTAGGTGCAGAAGTGGGAACAGGAAGCACTCCATCACCAAGTGGTCACATTACATTGCAGTGACAAGAGCTGTATTACATCTACTCCTTGTATTAGGCACAACACTATCTTTTGGGTACAAAACATTACATAATAGCTATTTCTTCAACTTAATGTATAGTTTGGATGTAGATATTGGGGAACTGTAAGGGCTGGTATGAAAGCAGCTGAAACTCATCCCTAATTTATGGCACAAATGCAAAGTTTCTGGATGTCACCCAAGTGGGAAAGGAGTTTCAACTTCTTTCTTGAGGCTGAACGTCTCAATGGCACTTACTAGCTGGTATAATGCTCCTTTCCCTGTGTGCCTTCTATTAGGTGGTCACCCATTTTTTTCCCTGGAAAGGAATTTTACCTCCAGGAAGTGGTTGTCCAGATAAAATACGCATGAGTTTGCATGATTACAACCACAGGTGGATTCAGCAGAATCTTGTTTGCACTCTGATCCATGATACTGGGTATAACTCCATTCTAGGAAGAGACTGCAGCTGAAAGGCCGACTTTGGGATGCCATTGGTGCCTTTATGTCTCTTTTTCTGCCAGGATTCGATGTGGAATGCCCTATAGGACATGTGTAGGACTTATGGTCCAAACATAGAGACTAGGATAGGGTAAGTTCAGGTGCAAACTGACCATGTGGTCAACAGCATCATATGCATGAATTGAATGACTCTGGGGAAATAGATCCTTGTGTTTGAGACAGGTGCTGTCTTATGCTTGAAACAAGCTGAGATGTTTCATAATAGTAGACTGAGAGTAAAGTCACTGCACTGGCAGGGAGCCCCACCACTAATACAACTGGTAGAAAGAACGTTTGGAAATCTCTGGAGATAGGTCTGAGCCTAAAGACAAGGCTTCTATAGACCCTTCCACCTGGTCTATTTGACCAGATAGTTGGAAAGAGACAAGAGCATTTGAGCTGGTCTTTCTTGCTTTGGGAGATGATTTCAGTCTCTGCCTTGACTTCAAACCCATAGGCATGGTAATTCCTCATGCCTAACAAGATATGGGTATTCCTGAGTACCCCTCCCTTCCTTACTGGAATGCACTAAGCCCAGTCAGAGGTGAATAGCTGGGGCAGATACACTGGAACTGAGTTCAGTGTGTTGGTCAGCAGATGGCAGCACCGAACCATACAGCAAAGCTCTGTTTCCAGGGGTCACCTGGGTTGCTCTGTTGGCTAAACTGGGAAGCTTTTGAGTTTTTTAGTGAGAAGGAACCAGCAGTCATTGACTAGGATGGTTCTAGAGGAATACCCATGGTTAACAGCTCTGGATGGAGGCATTTTTGGGGAAACAGAATGTTAAGCTAAAAGGCAAAATGGATCCCAAAGAGGAAGATTTCTCAGTGCTGGGGATCAAACCGAGGGGCTGCACATGCTCTACAACAGACCTGTGTCTGAGAACCTTTTCTGTAAGGGCCCTGAGCACCTGATTATATTGCTCTTTCTAGGTCATGATGGCTGTAATAACTGGACTTTTATCCTTCTACCCATGGTGTAACCTTAAGACACTTGTTAGAGGAAAGCAGCATCCAACAGCTATGTCTTTGAGGTCCTAATTTCAGTTTCTGAAGCTTCCAGCTGGTAGCTGGGGTAGACTGGATAAAGAAATATTGTCCAAAAAGGGTGGCTGCTCCTCTGGAGGACTGATCAGCATTGGTATATTTTCTAAAGGCTTCCTCCAACCTTTCATAAATGATATGGGATTTTTTTCCTTGAGTAATTCCTGTAAACTTATAACAGATTTAGCAGTTCCAGATTTCATGCCTCAGAAGATTTCCACCATATAAGTGCTCCTCTAGATTCCCAGCAGATGTTGTATGCCAAGTTAGGTTCATTTTCAGGGACAGTGTCAGCCCCTGGTTGGTGGTCCTGAGGCTCTCTGACAAAAATATCGTCTGCTTCCCTACAGGCAGTAGCAAGAATTCTTCCCTTTTCTATGGGGGTGCAACAACTGGCTAACAGGATTGCTTATCTCTCAAGGACAGATAGAAGGCCAATGTCAGTGATAAAATCCATCTGAAAATTTACCTGGATCCTCAGAATTCTTTGCATTACTGGGTATCACCCATACAAAGTGCACTTGCACTAGAATTGGGCCATTCAGCCCTGCTATCTCACAGTGGAAGCAAGGCTTGCGAGGCCTCTAAGTAAGGTGTTTCACTTTGAGCATATGGAGGGCTTGTGAGCATTTGGGGTGAAGAGGGAGGATTATGGTAAAGAGGCTGTTATGGCAAAGAGGCTGTGGGTGGAACCCCTGAGACAGGTGTCACCCCCTGTATCAGGGAAACATCAAGGACCTCCACATCCTCTCCATCTGGTTTCCCTACTTGGGGCCTAGAGGGTCCCCCTACAAAGGAAGTGTCTTGATATAAGGCCATAAAGGCCTGGACATTAAGTGCCTTAGACCATTTTTCTTGATTCTTACCAAACAAATCTAACTATAGGATGGTATTATAATTTAAGCTCCTGTTTTTACCACGTTTCTTGACATTCCCACCCCATATTGATTTTGGTTCCAGGCTGCATTACAGTAAAAGAAATCTCTTGCTCAGGTTTGCTGGGTGAAAACATTTCCAATGTTTAAGGATACAACTAAGCAGAGAATCTGTTGTGATGGAGGTGGCTTGTTTTGGAGGTTGCTTGTGATGGAGGCCTGTTTTGGCCTGTGAAAAGAAAAGGAACAGGAGAATACAGAATCCTGTGGAGGAGGTAGGAATTCCAAGAATCCTCAGGGCATCCTATAGGGGTTGAAGGAATTTTGTGGGAATGGAGGATCCCTCCAATTTATCCTGACTGGCCAGATGTCTCTTGATCTGGATAGGCACTGATGCTGCTTGCTTATCTGGCTTCTTCCAAGGGCTGTGTCGAACCACATGTTCAAGGGATTACAGGGTAAAGACCTTGGCTCTGTGTATTTTACCAATTACTGTATTTTTATCTCTGATCCAAGATGACTGAAATAAGGTCAGAAATGTGTCAAATGACCAAAGCAAACAAAGGGGAATTAAGTCCTGATTGACTTCTCCAGAACTGGAGAGAGACCTTAAAGGACTTGTCCAATACCAGAGGAGATAAGGAATAAGTTGGAAGCAGGTATGAGCATGGATGGTGACAATCAATAGGAACAGACAGAAAGGACAAGATTCTTTGGATGGGATGTGGTGTCCCATAGTCAAGAAAATCAGGCAAATGTTGACTCCAAAAGTTAGACAATCTCTTCATCTGTGAAAGCAGGCATTGTAGATGATACTTTGTGTAGGGGTTTACATCCTGGTAGGCTCATCATAATGTTACTGGTGGTTGATCTCAAAGATCACAAGTCCTTGGTGTCCTAAACAAGAGTTTCTCCCCCTTGTGCACATCCCTCAGATGGGGTAAGTCCCTTGTGGTCAATCACCCTGCTTATACAGGATGATGTGGTTAGTTATTACTGTAGCTTTTACCTCAACAGGGGTATTATGGGGGTGGTTCTGGGAGGAGATAGACCCCCTATTTCCCATAAGATTATCTGTGAGTCCAACTGGACCCTATGACCTGCTTTGTGCACTTTCCCTGAATTTCCAGCCTCAGACCACTATTCTTAATGACTGAGACATCAATATTTGGTCATATTAAAACGTGTCAAGTGGATTCGATGGAATGCACTTGATGAAGTAATATTCTGATCTACATGTTAACATCTCAAAGTCTAATTCTTGAAGGTCAGTTTAGTTGAATCTCTGTGTTGTATTTGTTTTTTACCTTGATCTCGTTGTTTTCCACATTAGTGCTGCTATTCTTACAAGTGATTTTGTCTCTACAACCATACCAGGCAGAAAATGGGTTGGAGAAATAACCTGAATATAAAGAGATGGCAAAAACTACTGATTTCCTTCTGCTTACATGAATATAATAATTGGAGGGTTATGTGTTTGCCCTGTCTAACCACATCAGTCTCAGCTCAGATGCCTCAGAAAACAAAACTTTCATGCAGAGAGAATGATTAGTGACAATACTTTGATATGTAAAATAGTATTTTAAGATATCAAAGGATTTGGGAGTGCATCAAATCCTAAGAGGTAATAGAACTCAATATTTTGGTTCTTTCTGCTGGGGATGTGCCTAAGAGGAAGACTAACATCTGTGGGAAAAGTCAAGAGGGCCTTTTGGAAGCATGTGTTATATGTACAACTTGTGACACTACGGGGAGATCTCCTTATCTCAGGCAGGCAAAAGCATTTCTGACATCACCATGAGAATGGTGGGGCTTGTCTCTACTTTTTGGTCAGGGAGAAGTTTTTTTCAGATAGACAAATGCAATAACTCAATGCAGCTGTATATTCTGCCTTAATGGTACAAGAGACAGGAGGAAGAAATGTCCTTGAATATCAGCTATTTGTTTTGTAATTTCACCCACCTTATCAGATGTGGGTGGTGTTGAGTACCTATTCCTCCCTGGCTAGTGGTGCAGGTGGGGGAATCAGAAGCCTTGGGGGTAGACACCTGGGAAGCCATGCTGGGATAAAGTTCAGTGTAGTAGCCAGCAGTTGGCAGCACTCAGTCGTGCATAAATCTTTCCTGAGGAAATTTACCCTGACTGGAGTCTCAGCTAGACTGCTTCTTACAGGGCTTGTGGGGAGAAAAATGAGGGATTGGCTATGAGGTTCCTAACAAATATCCGACATAATACAGTCCTGGATGTAGGAATGGTTTAAGGGGACAAGCAAATAGATCTCCAGGCAAATGACCCAAAGCAGAAGCTATTAACAATCAAGAAGCAAAAGGATTCACGTGGGGGAACAGATGCTAAAGGGTGAAATCAAAGCAATGTGCTCGAGCAGAGTCAGCTCTTCTTATATTTCCATGGACTCCACTTTGGTGAGAGAATAGTAGCACAGGAGTGGAGGATGCCATGTTTTTTAGAAGTACCTGTGTGTTGAGCAGCATGGTGCCATTTTCAGAAGCAGCATGTTCCTATTTATCTCTTGTGCATAGGGAGGAATAATTCCTATGTTGGGATTTTCCTAGACCAGAAACTGAGAAATCAGAGTTTGTGGCCTTTTCCTTGTGGACTCATTCTACTTGGTGTCAATGTGTGATGCAAAATGATAGTGTTCTGTAGATAGTGCTCTGTGCAAGCAACTCTGTTATCTCAAGAAATGGATCACTGTTATAGGTGCACTAAAGGTAAAGGAAGTAGGAAGTGGTGGGTATGGATGGAGGACTGGAGGTTAGAAACATGAATGGAAATACTTGGATTTATCAGTGGATCCACATTCAGGTTCTACTTTTTCTAAACTGCTATGTGACTTTCAGAAGGAGTCTTTCTTTGAACCAATTTCCCAGTCCCTCATTCAGGCTTCATAACTAATCTACATAATGTTTGAGCTAGTGAGTATAAGTGAAAATAGTTTGAGTTAAAGCTCCTAAATCTACTTCTCAAAGGTATACATGGATTCTTAAAGAATAATGTAATAAAATGCTCTGTGAACCAAAAGTTGTTGGCTTTGTTCAAATGGGCAGTCTCTCTTCACCCTGCAATTAGAGCAAAAGTTGACCTCAACCTGATACCAGACCCTATGAAATACTGGAGAGAAGGTAGGACAAGAGCTCAAGAACCTACATTCTGTTTCCTCTATAAAATAATGTGCTTCCTAAATTTACTAGCATATAATAGCTGTACAGTGGGATACATTGTGACATTTATATATGTCTGTACAATATCTTTTTGATTAACATCACTAATGAAGACTTTCGACAGTCTCAAGTCATTCACATCAAGTATATTATTCTGGATTGACTGACACTATATACCAAAATAATAGTGGTAAGTCAACTGTTTTGATCTACAGTTCAGTGCACACAAGGAAACGTGCACACATTTGATGTATGTAAAGTCTTTATATGCTCACATCTTGTAATGCTTCCTTCTCTTTATTTTACTTGGCATATCCAATCTCAGATGTTTGTTTCACTCTAGTCTGGAATTAACTGTCTGGTAGCCTCATTTAAATTAAAATTGATCGATTCCCCATCACACACTCTGTATCCTTCTTTGCGCCATTCATAGTACTTATCTCTACCTGACTGTCTTCCCACTAGAACATAAAATGCACAAGGGTAACGACTTACTGTTTCCTGCTGTAGCTTCAGAACATAGGATGGCACTTGCCTGCATAGAGTAGATGTTGGATCTGTTTATCACATGCAGTGGTTGGGTAGATGGGTGCTTGAACTATTACCGCTGAGAGAATGACCTTTTTCACTGCCTAGAAAAATGAGTTTTGTGATTCTGAGATTGCTTACCTATGTTTTCTAAAAAGTCTATCCTGAGAAAATATTTTCATGCATTTAATTATGGGGGAGAGAGTAACTACAGAGCAGCAAGAGAATAAATGAGATTTTAAAAAGTGATGTGAGATAGATTCCGATCAGAATTTAGTAAAAAGCATACAGCTGCTTTCTTTATCATGTCATCCAGTTGAGGGAAAGTATCCAGA
The DNA here is from genome assembly GCF_047511655.1 of Castor canadensis. Classification (NCBI taxonomy): domain Eukaryota; kingdom Metazoa; phylum Chordata; class Mammalia; order Rodentia; family Castoridae; genus Castor; species Castor canadensis. Next base: position 91,546,450 of record NC_133394.1, read on the forward strand.
TTTTCTCATTAAGTTTTGAACTGATCGTTTTCTCCAGGTAGATCAAAATTTGAATCTATATTAACGTTATTTAATCCATAGAAGCTTATTTCTGGTGAATTGAAACCTGTTGAACTTAAGCAATGATTTCACTAACACAGGCAACAATCTTCTCTTGATTTTTAATTGTACTAGCACTTCTGTGTGGAGAGTGGATTATGAGAAGCCTATGAGAACTGGACATGAGCAAGGTGAGATGCATCTCAGCTACTTTTCCTACAATATTTATCTGTAGGCCAAGATTGGCACAGCCCCAGCCACAACCACAGAAGAGGAAAATGCAGAACAGCTGCTTCTCCTAAGTTGTTCACGTTCAGAGAAGCAGGAATGCAGGTTTCTCTTGTCACAATGTCGCGCCCCTCCCCAGGAACTGCTGCTCCACCCTGTTTACTACTGGATATAAAAGACTCACTGAAAGAGGATGTGAGGCTTTTTCTTTGTGGGCTTTTGGTTTTTTGGTGTGGGAGGCTTTTATTTGGTAGGAAGGGAAAAGAATTGCTGAAGGGAAAAGATTGTTGAAGGGAAAACAATTGCTAAAGAGGGATTGATCGAAAGTCTGCACTGACAACTTTATACATAGGCTTTAGAAAAGCTAAGCTAAAGAAAATCTAAATAGAACATGTGACAGTGCAAGTCTAAGGACCCGGACTTTAAGAGTTATGCTGGAGGATTCCAAGATGACAACTAGGGGGAGGAAGCAGAAAGCATGCTTCCTAAAGTAAACTCTTGGAGAGACCTGGAGACCTACCCTGGCAGGAAAAACCACCAAGAAGAGGCAAAACTCTGACACCTCCACAACACAGCCTGCGTATAGCATCCCCACACCACATTAAATGGAGAAACCAGAAGGGCTCCCACACCGCCAGACGCCAGCTGCTAACCTGCTTGGGAGATGCAGACCACCAGGAGCCAGAGGGAAATGAAGAAAACAGATGCCCAGATCCAGACTCCAACAAAACGAAGATAAACTATGCCAAAGAACCCAATGAAGCCCACAAGGAACAACCTGAAAGAAGAAATCCTGCAAGTAATCAATGAGAATTTTATAGAGATGATACTTGGAGACACTCAAGATATTTATTCCAAGACAAAAAAAATAGAGAATCTGAGAAAGCACAAGAACAAATAAAAGAAACTATGGAAGCGCTGTGTAAACACCAAAGTGAGACAAAGAACATGATAAATAAAGAGATAAATGAACTCAGGATGAAAATAAACAATAATAAAGAGGAAGGGATCAGGATATGGAAAACCTCAGAAAAAAGAACGAAATAGAAATGCAAAACAAAATGGAAGGCCAATCCAGCACAATAGAACAAACAAAAGACAGAATTTCAGAACTCAAAGATGAAATGGTAATTAAAGGAAAAACCAAAGAACTATTAGTTAAACAACTGAACACTGTGAAATTAAAGTGTAAGAACTTACTGACTCCATGATAAACCAAACCTGAGAATCATGGGCGTTGAAGAAGGAGAAGAGGTGCAAGCAAAACGAATGTATAATATATTCAAAATAATAACAGGAAATTTCCCAAATCTAGAGAAAACTATGACCATACAGGAGGCCTCCAGAACACCAAACAGACCTGACCAAAATAGAACTACCCCACAACATTTTATCATTAAAACAACAAGTACAGAGACTCAAGAAAGAATATTGAAGTCTGTAAGAGAGAAAAAACAAATAACATAGAAAGGTAAACTCATCAAAATCACAGCAGACTTTTCAACAGAAACATTAAAAGCAAGAAGAGCAGGAGTGAGGTCTTCCAGGCACTGAATGAAAATAACTTCAACCTAGGATACTCTACACAGCAAAGATATCATTCAAAATAGATGGAGCAATAAAAGTCTTTCATGATGAACAGAAACTAAAACAATATGTGACCACAAAGACACCACTATAAAAGGTTCTTCAAGGGATTCTGCACACAGAAAGTGAAACCCAACATAACCTTGAAAGGGCAGGCAGTACCAAAATACAGGAAAACAAAAAGCAAGAAAGTAGAAAGTAACATCGGTTTAGCTACACACAATCAAACCCTCAAACAAGTAAGAGAACTAAATGACAGGAATCACTACATACATATCAATACTAACACTGAATGTTAATGGACTTAACTCCCCCATCAAAAGGCACCACTTGACAAACTCGATTAAAAAGGAAGATCCAACAATTTATTGCTTACAGGAGACCCATTTCATCGATAGAAATAAGCATAGGCTTAGGATGAAAAGCTGGAAGAAGATTTACAAAGACAATGGCCCCTGAAAACAGGCAGGAGTAGCAATACCGATCTCAGACAAAGTAGACTTCAAACCTACATCGATCAAACTAGATAAAGGACATCCTATACTAATAAAAGGGGAAATAGACCAAAAGGAAATAACAATCATCAACCTATATGCACCCAATGTCAATGCACCCAATTTCATCCAACATATCCTGAAGGACCTAAAGCATATATTAACTCCAACACAGTGGTAGTGGGAGACTTTAACACCCCATTTTCATCAATAGATGTCATCCAAACAAAAAAAATCAATAAAGAAATCCTAGATCTAAAACATACCATAGATCAAATGGACCTAGTTGATGTCTACAGAACATTTCATCAAACTTCTAGACAATATACCTTTTTCTCAGCATCCCAGGGAACCTTACCCAAAATAGATATCTTAGGGCACAAAGCAAGCCTTAGAAATATAAGAAAATAGAAATTACACCATGCATTCTATCTGATCACAATGCAATAAAACTAGAACTCAACAACAAAAATAGAGACAAAAAACATGCAAACAGCTGGAAACTGAACAACTCATTGCTTAATGAACAATGGGTCATTGATGAAATAAAAGAAGAAATTCAAAGGTTCCTGGAAGTCACTGAAAATGAAAACACAACCTACCAGAACCTATGGGACACAGCAAAGGCAGTTCTGAGAGGAAAGTTTATAGCTATGAGTGCATATATTAAAAAGACTGAATGATCTCAAATCAATGACCTAATGATACATCTCAAACTCCTAGAAAAACAAGAACAAGCAAATCCCAAAACAAATAGGAGAGAAATAATAAAAATAAGAGCTGAAATCAACAAAGAATTAGTGAAACAAAAAGTTGGTTCTTTGAAAAAATAAACAAGATCAATAGACCCCTGGCAAACCTGACTAAAATGCAGAGAGAAAAAACCAAAATCAGTAAAATCAGAAATGCAAAAAGGGAGATAACAACAAACACCATGGAAATTCAGGAAATCATCAGAGACTACTTTGAGAACCTATATTCAAATAAATGTGAAAATCTTGAAGAAATGGGCAGATTTCTAGATACTTATGATCATCTAAAACTGAACCAAGAGGATATTAATCACCTGAAGAGATCTATAACACAAAATGAAATTGAAGCAGCAATCAAGAGTCTCCCAAAAAAAGAAAAGTCCAGGACCTGATGGATTCTCTGCTGAATTCTATCAGACCTTTAAAGAAGAAATAATACCAACCCTCCTTAAACTGTTCCATGAAGTAGAAAAGGAAAACTGCCTAACCCATTTTATGAAGCCAGTATTACACTTATCCCAAAACCAGGCAAAGATACATCCAAAAATGAGAATGGTAGGCCAATCTCCTTAATGAACATTGATGCAAAATCCTCAACAAAATAATGGCAAACTGAAATCAACAACACATCAAAAAGATCATTCATGACCAAGTAGGCTTCATCCCAGGAATGCAGGGGTGGTTCAACATATGAAAATCAATAATGTAATAAACCACATTAACAGAAGCAAAGACAAAAACCAATTGATCATCTCAATAGATGCAGAAAAGCCTTTGATAAGATCCAACACCATTTCATGATAAAAGCTCTAAGAAAACAAGGAATAAAAGGAAAGTACCTCAACAATATAAAAGCTATATATGATAATCCTACAGCCAGCATTATACTTAATGGAGAAAAACTGAAACCATTCCTCTAAAATCAGGAACTAGACAAGGATGCCCACTATCTCCACTCCTATTCAACATAGTACTGGAATTCCTAGCGAGAGAAATTAGGCAAGAAGAAGGAATAAAAGGAATACGAATAGAGAAAGACACGTTCAAAATATCCCTATTTGAATATGATATGATTCTATACCTTAAAGACCCAAAAAACTCTACTCAAAAGCTCCTAGACACCATCAACAGCTATAGCAAGGTAGCAGGATATAAAATTAACATAGAAAAATCACTGGCATTTCTATATACTAATAATGAACAAACAAAGAATATATGAGAACAATTCCATTTACAATAGCCTCAAAAGAAATCAAATACCTAGAAGTAAACTTAACAAATGATGTGAATGACCTCTATAAGGAAAACTATAAGCTCCTAAAGAAAGAGATTGAGGATGACTATAGAAAGTGGAGAGATCTCCCATGCTAGTAGAATCACCATAGTAAAAATGTCTATACTCCCCAAAGCAATCTACATGTTTAATGCAATGCCCATGAAAATCCCAATGACATTCATCAAAGAGATTGAAAAATCTACCATTAAATTTATTTGGAAACACAAGAGACCACAAATAGCCAAGGCAATACTCAGCAAAAAGAACAATGCTGGAGGTATCACAATACCCAATTTCAAACTATATTACAAAGCAATAACAATAAAAACAGCATGGTACTGGCACAAAAACAGACATGAAGACCAGTGGAACAGAATAGAGGACCCGGATATGAAGCCACACAACTATTACCAACTTGTCTTTGACAAAGGAGCTAAAAATATACAATTGAGAAATGACAGCCTCTACAAAAACCGCTGGGAAAACTGGTTAGCAGTCTCAAAAAACTGAAACTAGATCCATGTATATCACCCTATACCAGTGTTAACTCAAAATGGATCAAGGACCTTAATATCAGACCCAAAACTCTAAAGTTGGTACAGGAAAGAGTAGGAAATACTTTGGAACTAATGGGTATAAGCAAGGACTTTCTTAATGGAACTCTAGCAGCTCAGCAACTAAGACATAACATAGTGAAATGGGACTCCATAAAACTAAAAAGCTTCTCCTCCAAAGAAATGCTCACTAAACTGAAGAGATCACCCACAGAATGGGAGAAAATATTTGCCAGCTACACATCAGACAAAGGACTGATAACCAGAATATACAGGGAACTCAAAAAACTAAACTCTCCCAAAATTAATGAACCAATAAAGAAATGCGCAAGTGAACTAAACAGAGCTTTCTCAAAAGAAGAAATTCAAATGGCCAAAAACACATGAAAAAATGCTCACCATCTCTAGCCATAAAGGAAATGAAAATCAAAACCACATTAACATTCCACCTCACCCCTGTTAGAATAGCCACCATTAGAAACACCACCACCAACAGGTTTTGGCTTCTTGCAGTTTCAGTCCTTCATCACTCTGGGAACTGTCCAGTCAGCTTCCAAATGTTAGAGTTCTGAGCTTTGGGTATAGATTCAGATATCAGGTCCCTTAGCCCTTCGTGGCTCCCTGAAACCCTTAGCTGCTCTTGGTGCTACAGCTATGAGCTTTGGGTGTTGGGGCCCTTAGCCCTGTTTGTACTCTGGGACTCTTGGCTGTCTTTGGAGGTGCTTGCTTCTGCAGGGATGGATGTCCTTGGTTTTTGTCTACTCTGTGCAGCCTAATGAGCTCACTTTTTCTATGTTAATAACCACAAGTTGGCAAAAGACCATTCAGGAAATGCCTTTAATAGGCCTAATGTTGTGCCATTGCACAGGGCATGAAAGTAGTAGTACCCAGGAAGGAAGTTTAGCAGAATAACCCTAAAATAATGGAAGACAGCCTGGTTATATAGTTAGAAAAAGGTGTGCATAACATGCTCGTGCAGGCATTAAAGCTCTACTGATCACAGCCCTGTATGTCCATAACTTTTAGTTTGATAAATTGGCCTCACCTAAGAACAATCACAAGCTTCGCATAGATACAGCTTGCTTTTCTGTCAATCATAGGCTTTGTGCTGAATCATTAGTGGAGGTGCTTTTCTCCTCTAAACTTATTGAGAATTGCTATTACAAGGTCCAGAGCAGCTGCAGTCACCTGGTGGTCACCCAGGTTTGTCATGGTTACAATTTTCTACCTCTGGGACAACTGGAGTGGTGGGGACTGCAGCAAGGCATTCTGAAGCAGAAGTGTGGCTTCAGTGTGGTTGCAGAGTTCCTTGAGGTTGGGTGTAGTTTCCTCAGTAAGTGAGGCACTCAGAGCAGCTGAGATGCCAATGATGACTGGGCAGTAACCAGAGGAAGGGCAACTCAGTTGACCACTCCCCAGTCATGGCATTTGGATGTAACATGAGTCAAATTGAAACCAGAACCTTCTTGTGAGGTTGGGATCTGCTACAATGGCTGGGGTCACAGCTCTGTTAGTTCAGTGGGAGAGAGTTTCTGATTCAGCTGGGTTCTTTGTTTCATGAGTATGATTAATGTAATTCATGGGTAATGGAGGGTGAGAGTACAGAAAGAAGTTTATTAAGAAAAAGAACAAAGCCCCCATGTGAGATAGGGATGGATCTCAGTGGGGTGTCTACAGATTTTGAATCTGGGGGTTTTTAACCTGTTTGCTCCTAAGAGTAGCCCACTCTCCGGTTGGCTGTCCCTGCAACTTTCTGATCAGACCATGATCTTACCTGTTCTCATTTAGGTTTTTCCTGCCTTCTCCCTTTCCCACTCACCTGAGTTCTTGGGGGAGGGTAGCTAGGGAGTGGGTTAAGGGGGATGGTGTCTTCTCTCCTATTTGTTGGCAGCTCAGGTTACAATAAAAGTCTCCCAGGGCCCCTTGGTTCTAACTATTCCTGCCTGATTTCAGCTAACTACCTAGTCTCTTCTCTCAAAATTGAACTGGCTTCAACACTTTAGCTTATTTTAAGAGACAGCAAAAAAAAAGTTGCTTACAACAAGGACCCATCATTCACATTCTTAACAGCATTCAATAGTGCTCACCTCTGGCCAAATAACTTTAGAAAAAGGGTTAGATTCTTTCCTGTCTTGGGAACATACCCTGGCCAACAGCATGTTGGCAACTTTACAGGACAACTTGAACCTGGTCTATAGTTAAGCATGCCTTATATTAACTTGGTAAGTCTTGAGTCAGTTAGGTAAGCAGCAATAGGTGACCAATAGGTACACTACTTGGCTTCAACCAGTCTTTGCTACAAGGGGATGACAATGTCATTGGTCAGATAAATTTCTCAAAAGCTGGAAATGTGGATTTGGTGTGAAAACTTTCAATGTAAAACAGATCACATGCTGACAAGGTTGGTCTGTTCTTCTGACCTATGTCATTTGACCCTTGTAGCATTTTGAGCAAAGTAACTCCCACTTCTGTATTAGTTGAAAGGGAACTCTTGTCACTTAGCCCAACTTCTTTCTGAAGGCAGGTGATGATACAGTCTGCCCCAGGCACACTGTTCTATACTGCATACTAGGAAGCAGACCTAATGCATACGCTAATGGAATAGGAAGGCATCCGCTCACATCTGTAAGGCTGAGTTGTTATCTCATTAGTTTCATTACTAAAATAACATCAGCAATGTTTCTTTTTTAAATCCCTTAGGCCACCCCAGTGTTTTTGCAGTCATAAAGGAGTGCAAAACAAAGGTACAGTACTTTTTCTTAAACTAATAGTCTAGTTGGTGAAATATGAAATTTGACATGAGTTGGTGGTGTGTTTTGTTATTTTTGTGCCAGATAATAGTGACTATAAGAAGTCCTTTGAGGTTGTTAGCAAAGAAATGGGGCAGACCAGGAGAGGCACTATGATAGGAGCTTGCTTGGAGCCATCTTGAATCTTCAAGAGCGAAGGTTTGGATAGCAAATTCTGGTGGATAAGAAACTGGTGGATTGGAAGGGTTTAGGAAGTCACTTTAGGGCAGACTTGCAGATGGAAGGTCTAGGCTGTAGTCACAAGCAGGAATAAGGATAACCAACTCAAAAATAGTTTTGGAAGCCAAGCATGGAAATAAGGCAAGGAATCATGCATGGCCAAGATTGGGACCCAGTGATGGAGAGAATATTGGCATCATTGGAAGACACTTGGGAGAAGTGAATTTGTGATGAAAGAGTACATGCTTGTACATTCAGATATATGTCTTGCATGTATTTGGTAGTCTGGAATAAAAACACAGGTGATAAACTATGGTTAGAGATAGATTAGATAAAAAGATCTCAACCATGGTTGAGATTTGGAATTTCTCATTAAGAAGTGAGAGTTGAGGTTAGGGCTTTGTTTTGTTCTGTTTTGTAGTGTTGGGGTTTGACCTCAGGGCCTTGTGCTTGCTAAGCACGTGCTCTACCACTTGAGCCACGTTTCCAGCCCAAGAAGTGATATTTGAAAGCATTAAAAACTTGTGGATTCCTTTGTGTAGAGGTCAGTTGAAGCTGTGAGGTTTTAAGTATTTGCATTTTGCCCTTTAGGAGCCATGTGATAAAAGGTATGTCTTGATAAGTAAGAGCACTGTTGTGTTAGGAGGAGATTTTTAAGAAATAAGTGGCCAAGAGTACTGAATTTTGATGGGAGGTCCAGTGTAATGGAAATTGAAGGTCATTGGAAACATCAGAGATGATAGAGTAGTTAGAAGGTAGTAGTTGAAGCCAAATCACAAGGTAGTTAAGATGTAGCTAGATTTCATGGAAATGGAGGCCAAGATGATATTAAATTTTGATGGATCTGGGCATGGTGGTACACTCCTGTAATTCTAGCACTTGAAGGCTGAGGCAGAAGGACTGAGTTTGAGGCCAGCCTGGACTAATCAAGACACTGTCTTAAAAAACAAAAGTCTTCCATTTGTGGTGGAAGTACATGTGATGGGAACCATTGTGTGTTGGAATCATCTAGCATTTGTTTCAATGAGTTTTACTAGCTTTAATCTGAACTTTATATTGATAGTGATATATGGCAGAATATTTAGTGAAAATTGATGTCATGAAAACTGTCAGTCAAGTTGGAGCACTCCCCAGTGGTAGAGGAATTGTTTTTTTTTGGAAACTCCTTTTTTTCACATTACTAACTTCTTTATCTTGTATCTGGTCTCATAATATAACTATATATTAGCAATCCAAGCAGTGCTTTGTTAGAGAAACAAAATTTGGTTTCTGTAACAAAGGGAATGTTGAATTTCTTTGCATTGACATTGAAGAATGTACTAGGTAGTTGCTTTGTTAACAAACTTGGTATTTATGTTAGTTTGTTAGGATTGAATGGAAAGATTTGCCTGCTCCATCTAAATAATACTTACAATGTTCTTCTAAAACAATGGTTTCAAAATTTAGGGTGCAAATTAAATCACTTAGGGAACTTTAAAAAATTCTTGTCACCCAGATCATACAATGTATTAATTGACTATCTGGGTATGGTTGTTGGCCATCAATATTTTTGACAGGTCACCAGGTGATTCCAAGGTGCAGCAAAATTTGGAAATCACTGCTGTAACATCTTCATTAAAATGTTTTAAGATTAATGACACCAAGTTCTTTTACTGGAAGAAATTCATTTCTAAATGCCTGGCTGAATACTCTTGTCTGGAGTGTTGCAAACCAGATCTTAAGAAGTTGGCTTGGATTGTTTCGATGCACACAGCCCAGAACCTCCACAACAGCTACTACAGTGTTCCTGAACTGCAATAAATCTAGTCTAGACCTCTTCACTGAGCTCCCAATGTGTTTCCTCACACTGTCCATCCTACTTGGAAGTCTGATTACTCCTAAACCTGGTATTCCTGAACGTCTGCCTCACTGAATGAGAATTCTCTCAACTTAGAAACGTAGGCAATAGCCTCATCTCCTTCCACTTCTTTCCAAGAGGGTCACCAGCCTCATTTACATCCTTCACTCAGTCTCTTTTTCTGCCACTGGCTTGGTTCAGATCTGCAGTCAGCAGGGTTTATAGCCATGTCTTAGTGATTTCTCATTCCAGGCTTACTCTTCATCCCTATCTTGATGCCAACATAACCTTTAAAAAATGCAAATTTTACTGCCTTAAAATTGTTTAATAGGTCTCCCTAAATCAAGAGAATCTATATCATGACATGCAAGTCTCTTCCTAATTAATCTGAATCTGTGTTTAGCCTATTATTCCTTGTCATTTCCTTGAGCCAAAAAATGTAAAGATAGCTGGCAGCTATGTGAAAGGTCGATTGAAGCAGGTAGGGATGAGTGACATGGAGACTGGTCAGGAGTCCTGCAAAATACAACAGTGGTGATGAAGGACTGAACAAAGGCAGTGTTGGTGGGGATGAGGAGACAGGTGGAAACTGAGGCATGGTCCTTTGTCTTGAGAATTATTAGGGGATGTATAGACAAGTCTAGTGCTGGTTTATTGTAACAATAGAGCCAATAGGGGAGAGATTGTTGACTACAAGAGACCATCTTGGGTGGTCAGTTCCCAGATCTCTTTCTGAGTTGTGCCCTCATTATGTCAGTAAATGTTTCCCTCCCCTCAACATGTCAACATTTTTTTGTGTTGATAATCATGTCTGACCTTGTCCATTCTTCATTGTGGCAATTCATAGTTTGTAAAGGTAAACTTGTAGCTGTATCCTGAGATATACCATAGTGGAGGAAATACCCACTGGTCCCAATCAACCCACACACACCTGAGAAGTAGTCATTGCTTTATACCACTAAGTTTTGGGGTGTTTTGTTACATGACAATAGAAAACTGACACAGAATGCTTCTTATTCATGGTCAAGGGTTGAGATTACAGAAGGTACTTTTCCAACAAAATGCTATGCCTACCTATAGTTTCTTATCATGGATTTGAATTATTGGTGTTTTAACAGAAGCAAGAACAGCAAAAACCACACACTGATTACGTCCTTCCTTTGATGGAAATCCTTAAATAGTTTCTTACTATTGCTTAGCATCAGTTCAAACACCTTACCATGACTTACCAGACCTTCTTGGCCCTTGCTCCCTTCTCAGCCTCCTCTCATGGCGTTCACATAGGCACATGTTCCAGCCTCATTGCATTTCAGCTCCTTCCACAGGTATGCTTTTGCTTACTTCAGCAGCTTCATGCACACCATCCTTTGAACAGAACACCCTGTCACCCTCAGTAAATAGCAAACTCCTACTACATCCCCAAAGGATTTCCTTCACCACTCATTCACTTGTTCATTCTCAAACTGGATAATTCAATGCCTCTAATGTGCCAAGCACATAACCCCAAACATAAGCCACAATATGTCTGCCATTAGGGAACTTAGTCTACTGGCAGGACCCTAAAATTCATAGCAAATAGCATAATTTTTAAAGGTGTTTTCTTCTAAGAAATTGCTCAGGAGTTTTCTGACTTTTCTTTCCTTGTCAGTGTTACATGTTTACATAAAACTGTCTTTTCTGCCATTACTGCCTTGTCTGTTCCCCTTGCCTGCTTACTTGCCTATCTGTTTCGTGAAGGTGGGAGCTGTTTGTCTCTCTTGTTCTTTGTTGAATGCACAGCATCTGGTATAATATCTGGTCCAGACTCCTCGTCCAGCTATGGCTGCTGCTGTTGCTTCTTTATTTTGGATAACAAGTGACTTTACTGACCACTATTTCCCAGGTACCTGACATCAATTATTTAATCCTCATCACAATACTGTTTGTCAAGTCCAGGTATTAGTCTCATCTTACTTATGAAAAGGATAGGGATTAGAGAAGCTAGGTTCCTTGACACAGATCTAGTAAGTGATGGGGCTGCAGTTCAAGTCTGCCTGCTAAACTCTATGCTCTTAACCACAATGCTAAACAACTTCCCCAAAGTTGATGATATTCAAACAATTGTTGAATAATAGAAATTTCAATGAAGAAAATCCTACTCAAAATAAATCAGTATTCTCCTGCTCTATTTTTAGGTGGTGGAGACTGAGAGTTAAAATACCTTTACTTAGCCAGATTAGGACAGAACGTGAAAATCCAAGGCAGTCTAATTTCAAACTATGTTACAAAGCAATAGCAATAAAAACAGCATGGTACTGGCACAAAAATGGACATGAAGATCAGTGGAACAGAATAGAGGACCCAGATATGAAGCCACACAGCTAGGCCCACCTTATTTTTGACAAAGGTGCCAAAAACAACGATGGAGAAAAAACAGTTTCTTCAACAAATGTTGCCGGGAAAACTGGTTATCCGTCTGCAAAAAACTGAAACTAGATTCATGTTTATCACCCAGCACTAGTATCAACTGAAAATAGATCAAGGACCTTAATATCAGACCCAAAACTCTGAAGTTAGTACAGGAAAGAACAGAGAATACTCTGGAAGTAATCAGTATAGGCAAGAACTTCCTCAGTAGAACCCCAGCAGCTCAGCAACTAAGAGAGAGGATGGGCAAATGGGACTACATAAAATTTAAAAGCTTCTGCATAACAAAATAAATGTTCTCTAAACTAAAGAGACCACCCACAGAATGGAAGAAAATATTTGCCAGCTATACATCAGACAAAGGACTGATAATCGGTATATACAGGGAACTCAAAAAATCCTCTAGAGATCTAAACTCTCCCAAAATCAGTGAACCAACAAAGAAATGTGCAACTGAACTAAACAGAACTTTCTCAAAAGAAGGAATTCAAATGGCCAAAAGACACATGAAAAAATGCTCATCATCTCTGGCCATAAAGGAAATGCAAATCAAAACCACACTAAGATTCCATCTCACCCCTGTTAGAATAGCCATCATCAAAAACACCACCAACAACGGGTGTTGGTGAGGATGTGGGGAAAAAGGAACCCTCATACATTGCTGGTGGGAATGCAAGCTAGTGCAACCACTCTGGAAAACAATATGGAGGCTTCTTAAAGATCTAAACATAGATCTGCCATATGATCCAGCAATCCCACTCCTAGTGATAAACCCAAAGGAATGCCATTCAGGTTACTCCATAGGCACCTGCACACCCATGTTTATTGCAGCACTATTCACAATAGCCAAGTTATGGAAACAGCCAAAATGCCCCACTACTGATGAATGGATTAAGAAAAGGTGGCATTTTTACACAATGGAGTTTTATTCAGCCATGAAGAAGAATGAAATCTTATCATTCACAAGTAAATTGATGGAACTGGAGAACATCATACTGAGCGAGGTTAGCCAGGCTCAGAAGACCAAAAATCATATGTTCTCCCTCATCTGTGGACATTAGATCTAGGGCAAATGCAGCAATGTTGTTGGACTTAGGTCACACACTAAGGGGAGAGAACAAGAATAGAGAAAGGTAGGAAACCCAAAACTTGAAAGTGTTTGATGTCCCCACTGCAGAGGAGCTAATACAGTAACCTTAAAATGACAGAGGTCAATATAGGAAGGTGACCAGGAAGTAGTGAAGAGGTCAGGTAGAGATCAATCAGTTCGGGTTGTAATACACATGTGCATGGAAGCAATGCTAGGAATTTCTCTGTACAGCTATCCTTATCTCAGCTAGCAAAAATTCTATGTCTTTCTTATTGTTGTTTATGTCTTCTCTTCATTTCTCTTCCTGCCTGGAAGCAAGGGGGTAGGGGGAGAGGGAGAGGAAGGGGATAGGAGGGCAGGGGGAAGAAATGGCCTAAATAATATATGCACATATGAATAAATGAATAAAAATGGGTTTTCTTTGTCAAGATAACTGTAGGTTAATCCACAAATTTGTCAAGACAAGAGTTTATTAAAACACAGAGAGGGAAGAGGCATCAGAGCACAGGGAGTACTGCTGCACTGATATGAGGGTTGAGACAGATTTACTTATGTAAAACAAAGTAAAAAAAAAAAGCCAAAGTGCACCCTCCAGATAGGATAAAAAAATAAAAACTCAAAAAGAAGCACTACACAGCAAATCAAGACCTCCAGTTTTTATTGGCGTCAACAGAGTGATGTTAGTCCTACTCCTTCCACATGTCAGGCAGAGGGAATTTTGGCCTGGGATGGCCAGATTAGGCCTGTTATTTTAGGGGGCCTACCTTGACTACAGGTTGGTGGGATCCTGCAGTATGTCATGAGCCATTTGTTCATGATAACAATCTGGGATGTGATCCCTTATCAATATCTGAGCCATGGTTTCCTAACTCTAGAGTTAGTGTCCATAAATATTTACCTGTGTTCTCTGGTGACTTTGGTCAGGGTTTTAACTACTAAGGTAACTGAGTCATGTTCTTTAAAGAGTTGGTTTATGTTGGGGTTAACAATGAGGACAGCCATGTTAGGACGAGATTCCCTTCCCCCTCACAGATGGCTTACTAAAAACTCCCCACTCAACCCCAAAGACTGACAAAGAGATAATTGTTAACCTTTATCTCCCCAGATGGATGCCAAAGATAGTTGGGCAGACAGTGACATAACTACAACTTATCTTTCTTGGTTGCCAGCAACAATAACCTTTAGTGACCTTCCTGGTACTTTTCCACTAACCCCCTATGTCTAGCCCAAGCCTGTGTATGGCAATGGGTTCTAGTTCTCTTGCTGGGGTCCCCCTCCACAGGGCTCCTACCTAAACAATAAACCCAGTAGTGGTGTTTGAGCCATCTCTCTGCCTGTTCCATGACTCTTATTTTCTAACAGTTTATATAAAAAAATTTCTAGGTGATCTCATGTTTAAACAACTGTTGTCTTGGGTGATCACATATAGGTGATACCTTATATGTGTCTGGGACTGGGCTACTTGGGTTTACTAAAACTGTTCTTCCCCCCTACAACTGATAAAAATCTAAGGTTTTACCTCAATAACAACTAAACTAATATGTATATATAATCTCTATGGAGCTATGATGCTATTTCTGGTTCCTTATACTAAATATATTTATGTTTTTCAAGTATATGAAAACTTCTAAAATGCAAAATTTAGATAAACACGGTAACAAAAAGTTAATGGTACTGATGTACTATTCTGTTAGTTGCTAAGTTGTTCATCAAAATTTAAACCACAGCTCTTTTAAGTTTCTGTCATTACAGTTCTGATCCTTCTGGAGCATTTACAATAAGTCCATAAAATGACTTTAATAAGTGCTTATGTGTCAGCCAGGTTAGCTTTTTAGACATCTGCTTTGTTGTATTTTGTTATGTATTGTCCTTGTCTAGACACCCACTGCCTAAGAACCACTCTTTCTAAGCCTCCTTGTTGCTTAAATTTGGCCAAAGGGGTCTACTTGGCACTGATTCCTACCTGATCTGCTCATTATTTCTCCCCCTCCTCCCGATATGGGACCAAAACCAAACAAACAAAATCCAGGAAAGAACAAACCTCATGATAAAGAAAGAAAATGACCAATCAAGAAAAATCTTCAGTCTATGGCCATACCACCCTAAACACGCCTAATCTCATCTGGTCTCAGAAGCTAAGCAGGGTTGGGCCTGGTTAGTACTTGGATGGGAGACAAATCTTCAAAATAGTCTTCTCAGAGACAATTTGGAAACAATGAGGGAATGCTATCAAAGTTCAAATGGAGTCACTGGTGCCAGACCTCTCAAAAATAACCAAGACTGAGAGGATTGAGGAAATGGTATCTTATATAGATACCATTGGCTATCTGGCATATTGGATACATGTGTGGCTATCTGGCATTAAAGCCCTTCCAGACACAAACTCATACTTTTAGACAGGGTCTTCTACTTAAATAGAGACAAAATAACTATTTTTTACTGGCTCTAAACATGTCCTTTAATACTTAAAGATGGTGGTTTTAGCTTATTTTTAGAACAATGCATTTTCTTGGGCATATATACGGATAATATATTGTTGCCATGGTAATTCTAATCAGTTAAAAAAAAAAGATACTGTCCAGGTAAAAGAATAAAATGTCCAACCATTAAAACCCCATTAGAGAGGCCCTTTTGTTGTTGTCTTGTCTATCCCCACTAAAGTTAAAGTAGCAGAGATTGCTCCTTGGATCCACCACAGTCAAGTCATGACAGCTTCTCTCAAGTGGGAGTGCATCCTTGATTCTGGGTCACCCTCCAGAACCTGGGCACCCTTCCTCGGCTGATCTTTGCTTCCCAGGAAACAACAGGGGATCAAGAACAGTGGGACAACTGCCCTGCTTTAGTCATCCCAGAAAGCTGACTAATCTATGCACAGCTGAAGCTTGAGGAGTCAACTCTCCAACAGGACAAACAGAATGTGTTCCACACCAGTTATTTCACTTAAATATATTGTCACTCCCTGGCTGTATCTGTTGCTGTAGTTCTTGCCCTAGTCTTCACCATAGGTTTGGCAAAAACTGCCCATACTGGCTGGATTTATTAGCTTTCCTCTATCTCTTTTGGGCAGGGTGCATAATCAGTTTATTGTTACTGACATGGTCTTCCTCCAGGACTTTGCTTTTCCATACTTACTATTCCTGTGCAGGCTCTGACATCAGGTCATGTGCTCACAACCATACCACCTATGTAGTATGCTCCCATGGTAATCAGCATATCTGCTTCAACCCCACTTACTGCCCTTGGGAGCAATGATTAGAGGTCAGAAGCATCTGAAACCATGGGACACTTGTCAGCTGCACCCAGGTGTTTAGTTCTGATAAACCAGTGTCTATGTTCTTTGATGCATGTGCGGCCATAGACCAAGGTGGGTGTGGAGGTATAGGCTATGGCTGTGGGGGTCTAGCTAGAGAAAGAGCCTATATGTCAAATGATAAGTATATATGCAGGAAAGACAACTCTTGGCCATGTGATAATGTAAGTTATTATTGCCCTTATTGGAGTTGTGTTTCATGGGCTACGTGGGAAAGGATAAAACATGCAGCCCTTCTTCACAAGGGGAGAGCTGCCTCAAACTGCACTCCTGGTACCTGTAATCCTGTAAATTTCACTCTACTTAAGCCATCTGATTGGACACAGGGAATGCTTTTGGTATAAGGATGGATAAAAAGGGCCTTGACCCTGGACTCTGATGCACCTCAAAGTAGTAACTGTTACCCATGAAATTTCCTCATACCAAGTTTTCCACTCCTTTTATGAAGAGATAAGGAGTGCAATTTCTATCTTTACCAATGCCAGAAACTTGTTCCTCTCACTGGCTGAGTCTCTAGCCCACACACTGAATGTCACTTCATGCTATGTTTGTGGGAGACCAACATGGGAGACTATTGGCCTTGGGATGGAAGGGAGCTGGACCCACAGGAACCTTTTAATGGAACTGCTTTCTCAAAACACAGGAAAGGCATCTGGCTCTTAAAGACTTCCATCATCAGGAATTACACTGCCCAAGAGACCCAATGATGGGGAGCTCCTAATCGTAGAAAACTCCGGCCCCACCCACTGGCCAGCTTCTCTAATTTCAGGAAAGCTTCGGAAAATCTTACTGCAAACAGAGATTGGCGGGCACCCAGAGGGTTGTGTTGGATCTGTGGGAAGCAAGCTTATACAGTGCTACCTAGCAGGTGGTTTGGGTTTACATGCTAGGCTCAATCAGACAATCCTTTTTCTTGTTTCCCTTCAGACAAGGTTAAAAAATAAGCTAGAAGGCCCTATATATAAAGAAAATTAAATAGACAAATGGGGTGCCTTACAAATTGGCAATTAAAACATTGATAAATGGCCTCCTGAGTGAATCATCCACTACTATGTGATGAATAACCAATTGCAGTTAGTCCACTTCAGACTGAGTTAGGCAAATGAACCAGGCCAGGTATTTGCACAGAACTTATTTCCTCTCCTTATTCCTTCCCCCACTGACTTGGGTTTTGGGTGGGGGAAATGAGAGACAGAAAAGAAAAAAGATGGAGATATGAGGATTCTGAAGCAGTTTGCTTTGGCTCAAAAGTAATAGCAGTAAAATAAGGAAGCTGAAATAAAAACTGGAGTGCCTTCCCCACATCCCTCTGTGCCTCTGTCCCTAAACATGGTTTTTGTGGCAGAAAGAACATTTTATCTTTTGTCTCTGGGGATATCGGAGACCTCTCACTGAAAAAAAAATACTAACATGGCAAGTTACTATGTGCTCTGCTAGCCCAATACATCCCTCTGAACTCACTTTCTTGACAAGATCAAGTGCAGCACTTTGTGCTGAAGATCAGTCAGGGCCTTGGAATTCAAACAACCTGGGTTTCAGTCCTCACACTGCCTTTGCTTCTTGCCAGCGTGTACCTTGGGGAATGTTGTCCAGTCACCTTGAACCAGAGTCTTCTCATCACAATATGAGGATGCCGGTACCTGTTTCAGAAGTGAAGGGTGGATTAAGTGAGCCAAAGGATGTAGAGGCCTTGTTCAGAGGCAGCACTCAAAGGGTGGCAATTTCTAATATTTGATCAGTAAATTGGATATGCAGTGGTCAAATTAGGAACCCAAACCAGGCTTCTGCTTTTGTGTCAGGGAACTGACCTTTTCCCTGCCTTTTTTTCTTTTGTCTCCTTTCTCTTCCCCTTACCCCTTTCTGATAACAGAAGAAGCTATGACATGCAGTGTGGTAAAAGCAAGGATTCTAGACCCAGCATCCTTGGGTTTGAATCCAGTTCCATTATTTCGACTGTGTAACCCTGAAGCAATTATTCAGCCTCCTGTGGCTCAGATTCCTCACGTGGATCACATAGACTAATAGTGGGATTGGTGTTTACATTGAGTCCATATGCATTGCACATAGACAGATCTGGATAATAGCAAAAGCTGTAAGCATTTGCACCAGGAATTGTTCTAGATGTTTTCAAACATGACACTGATCAGTGCTCACAATGATCTTATGAGTAAGCCCATTTCAGAGATGAGGAAAATGAAGCTTAGAGATTAGGTAATGTGAGCTCACATAGTAAATAGGGAAGAGAGTTGGGAAAAGAACCCAGGTGTTTCTGACTACCTCAAACACCCATGTTCTAATCACTACTTAGTCTGTCTCCTATAGTAGGATTTTACATTTTTGTTAGTATGTTATATTTAAGCACATTCTTCTCATGCATTCTGACAATCTTGTGAATGCCACCTGGCTTCCCCAGATGAGTATCCCCTTTTTCGCGACTTCAGATATGTGAAAAGTCAAGATGAAAATAAGTGGTTGAAAAAGTTCCAGAAAGTTCGGATAGCAACCATAGAAACAAACCAGGTTGATTTGGTACCTATTGACTTATTGCCTTAGACTGGTGGCCAGCTCAATTCCAGCTGTCCTCTCAGCCTCTGCTCTTCCCCCTTGCATCTGTGCTCCAAGCAGCTGTGGGATTAGTCAGCTTTTCAAACTTTTGCTCTAAAATGTATCATCTAATAATGGAAATGTGCCTCTGGGAAAACTGGAGGAAGCTGATTTTAAAGCACTTTGCTAGAAGCTTATGATTTCTTTGAAGGTTCATGGTTTTTTTTTTTTTCTTTTTTGTGTTTATTGAAGGTTCATGTTTTAAGACTTCATGCAAATTTTACATTGTATTTCTTTTTCTTATTTTTTCTTTAAGCATTCATCTAGGAATAATTTTAGAGAAAAGTTGCAGGGACAGTAAAGAGAGTTCCTTATTCCCTTCACCTACTGTTCACATCTTACATGTGGTCATTTGTCAAAACTTAGAGATCTACATTTGCACATTACTAAGAACTGAGCTTCAAGCTTTATTTGGACTTTCCCCATTTCTGTACTAAAATGCTTTCCTGTTTCAGGATCCCACTACTGGGTACTGCATTGCATTAAGTCATCATGTCTCCTCAATCTGTCCTGGCATGTGGCATTTTCTGTCTTTCCTATTTTGAAGAGTACTGGTTAGGATTTTGTACTATGGCCCTCACTTTGATAATATCTAATGTTTCCTCATGATTGGATTGGAGTGATATTTTTTGAGGAAGCATGTGACAAGAGTGAAACTCTCCTGGTCACCTCAGGAAGTCTATAACTACATGCCATATCACTGACATTAGCCTGGAGTTATCAGTGTAGTGTTTGCCAGATTTCTTCATTATAAAGCTACTGCTTTTCCTTTTTTCTACTTTTCTTTTGCGGGGAGGGAACATTAAAACATGTTTATATTGTAGGGGAGGGGTATTAAATTCCAGATCCTGGAGGAGCGTGTGTGTGTACATACATTACTCGAAATTATCTCTCCTCTCCATTTACTAAATTATTTATTAGTATTGGGTTGGATTATTGCCTTAATATAAAACAATACTTTGCACCCCCAAATGCACAAGTGGAATCAACTTTCCAGAACCATGTGCCTGCTGAGGATTTTCATACTCCCTAGCATGGAGTTTAAGAAGCAGACAGAACTCCAAGCCTCAGTAGGTTCCGTCCTTGATACCAGTTTTGTCACGAGCCTCAATATTACATAGAGTGGAAGAATAAATGACACACACAGGTGAGTGTTGTGTGATGCCAAGGACTTTAAATAACATACCAGTGTCTGACCAAAGAGTTACTCATATTTCTGCTGAAATTCTTTAGGGCACACTAAACATTTTCCATACTGAGTGCTACAGGGAAACTTGACTCAGCCACTTTTTGAGGGTGACTAAATGATTCCTTTAAAATACATCTTTAACAACTCAGCATCTTTTACAATGTAGGAAAAAAGTGGGGACAGGGGGTAATGCCTCTTTAAATCAGTAAACCTGAAGAGAAAGCCTCAAGCATTTGGAGGATGGATTTCACCTGTTGGCAGTCAGAGACCAATTGCAGAGCTGAAGTAGCACTTATGTGTTCTCATTGGTCCACATCCAAGAAGAAGGCGGAACTTTGTGTATAAAACAAGAGGCCACAGGGAAGTTTGTTGGCTGCTTTTGAGACTGAGTGCTTGGTGTGATTCAGTGTGTGTGAAAGTAGTCCAGCGGTTTTTTTTTTTTTTAAGATGTTTTATGTATTAAAAACTTCAAGGGGGAGGTAGGAAGATGAGAGGATGGAAAGAACCAAAGTCTTGGAAGATCTCTAGGGAAACTTTGGCTAGCTATGTCAGTATTTCAGAAGTGAAAAAGCCAAAAAAAAAAAAAAAAGTGGGGTGTGGGGTGAAGAAAAAGTGAGGACTTGGAGGTGTGCCTCAAGTAGAAGAGTACTTGCCTACCAAGGGTTAGGCCCTGACTTGAAGCCCCAGTATGGGGGAAAAAGGGTGAGTGATGAAGATGGAAGGGAACCTAAGAAACCTCATCTGGGAATGCCAAAGGGAGCCAGTGGCTGTTTAAATGATGGAAAATACCTGACTACATGGTAACATCCTGAAATCATTCTACCTGGTCTGACTTCCTAGAAAGAAACTTCCCTACTTACTAGGCTTTTGAAAGGATTGGTGGTTTATAAAAGCTAGTAAGTCTGTTTCACACTAGGACTTCTTATGGTGAAGTCTTCTGAGAAATTACCTGCTTGGCGTTTTTTTCTCCCTAGCTTCTGTTTGACCTCTAACAGACTTGAGCAAAACCCACCATAGCTAACTTTTCCTTCTAAATGAAACCAGTTTAGATAGAGGTTCTATGTTGAAAACAATCTCTGTAATCTATCATCAGGAAAGACTTGACTGTGAAGCTTCAGTTGAAATCCTCAAAAGCTTGGTCTAAAAGAACACCTATGATCCCAGCTGGGCAGGAAGAGTGGGGTCTGAGCCACCTGCAGCAAAACTCGGGACACTATATTAACACTGACTAAAATAAGACTTTGTGGCTGTGGGTCAAATGGCAGAGCATCTGCCTAGCAAATGGGAGGCCCAGAGTTCACATCCTAGCAAAAACTGTCTAGAGGAATGGGATGAGTGGCTGAAAGCTAGCTGCTTGGGTAGAAGACATGGCTCATGTGATAGGGCCTATTGCTTGCTAGGCAAGTGTTCTGAGTGTAAACCCCACCACCAAAAACTTAGCTACTCCTCTCCACCGCTTCACAGGCTTAAGACAAGAACTGTTTAGATGAGCACCATAGGCTTCTTAAAATGACTATTAGCATATGACAGTTACATGGGGGATACACTCATTGTTTCATGTGTTTAAAATCTTTACCCCCCATCATTCTCTTCCCTCCTTCCCCCACTTTGAATAACTTCAACAGGTTTCATTCTACTCTCCTATATGGATTAAAACACATCCACCATGCACAAACTCACTTCCCCTTTCCTTGTGCCCACCCCCATCCTCCTGGTACCCACTCAGGGCCCCTCCTGCCCTTCATTGAATACCATAGGCTTTTGAACTAGACCACCTTGAGGGCAGGCTGTCCTTTTTCATAGTAAAGAATGTTCTAATATGAGCTTCAAGCATCACATAGCTGCCGTGTTTAAATCTTATAAAAACCCACCCTGATAGTCTGCAGCTGGAGGTGAAGATGGGTTGGTCCTTGCCAGACTCACCTGAAAGCATTTTTAGTTTCATGGAAACTTATTTCACAGGCAAAACACCAAGCCAAACATTGCTCTCCTCCCTGCTCGTGAAAACGGCTTTCAAATGAGTCCTTGAATCTTGTATTTTTCCTTTCTACCCTGTTTTTTGCTTTCTCCTCCTCTGCCCAAGTTGAATGTGAGTCTCAGAATATGCTGGAGAAATCTTGTGCTGGTTTAGTGTGATGCAAAATGGCTTCCCGGGATTGTCATTGTCTCTTGTGTGGCTGGGATAGTAGGGAAGCCTTGTCTGTTTAGAGATGGGGTTACCTGAAGCAGCATAAGCACACCTTCTTGTTATTGGAAGAGACCTTTTCATCCCCTAAGGGAACGAAGTGGTGTCTTAGTTAACGGCTTGATAAGAACATAGGTAAGGAACATGTCCACTCCAGATCATGGTGACCTAATGGGAACTACGTAGCAAATCAGTTTAAGCGACACTCCCTGTGAGGCTAGATCATTTTTAAAATCCCTCTAAGACACCTACTTACCTGCTCTAAGAAAACCTGAAGGAAAATAGTGACTAAGCCTGGCATGGTGGTGCATGCACGTAATTCCATCTCTTAGCAGAAAAGTCAATAGTGCTAGGGCCTGCCTGGCTACATACTGAAAACTTCTCATTTAAAAACATGAGGGCAAGAAGGTAACACATATGCACAGGAAATCGATGTAAGTCAACTCCCTGTATAGCTATTCTTAACTAGCAAAAGCCCTTGGTCCTTCCCATTATTGCTTATACTCTCTCCTCAACAAAATTAGAGATAAGGGCAAAATAGTTTCTGCCAGCTATCCATGGGGTGGGGGGCAGGGGGATGAGGGGAGGGGGGAGAAATGACCCAAACATTGTATGCATATATGAATAAAAAAAAATGAAGGCAGGAGGTGTGACTTATGTGTTTGGTTACCAATTTTAAAGCCTTGAGTTGAAATCCAAATATTGCCTGCCACCCCCCAAAAAGGGAGAGGGAACCTAAGCAACCACTCGTAGGAACTGGAAAGAAAAGGAACCATTTCTGTGTATAAATGCAAAATACCTAAGGTTGCAGAAACCTCCTGAACTCATTCTATCAGGCAGGACTTCCTAGAAAGTAACTTCCTGGCTACTGGGGTTCTGAAAGTTGATAGGGATTATAAATACCAACAGCTCTATTTCAAAGTGGGATCTTATGCTAGTCTTCCTGAGCAATTACCTGCTGTGCATTTTTTTCAGCTTCTGTTCTCCAAGATAATCTTGCAAAAACCACTCTTTTAGCTAAAGGCTTATCTTTAAAAGATGTGAGCTTAGAGGCTCTATGTTGAGAGAAAGCTCTGAAATGTTTGTCTTCAGGAATGGTTTGACTTCTATACTTCAGTTGGAATCCTCTGTCAAAAAAAAACACCTGTCTGCTGGATGTAGTGGTGCACATCTATAATCTCAGCTACATGGGAGGCAGAAGCAGGAGAATCAAAAGTTCTCGGCCAGTCTGGGCTACATAGTGAAACACCGGCTCTTAAAAAGTGTTGGCTTTGAGAGCACACAAAGGAGGGGTGAGGATAGGTAAGACACCTAAAAAACTAGCTAGCATTTGTTGCCCTTGACGCAGAGAAACTAAAGCAGATACCTTAAAGCAACTGAGGCCAATAGGAAAAGGGGAACAGGTACTAGAGAAAAGGTTAGATCAAAAAGAATTAACCTAGAAGGTAACACACACGCACAGGAAATCAATATGAGTCAATGCCCTGTATAGCTATCCTTATCTCAACCAGCAAAAACCCTTGTTCCTTCCTATTATTGCTTATACTCTCTCTACAACAAAATTAGAAATAAGAGCAAAATAGTTTCTGCTGGGTATTGGGGGGGAGAGGGAGGGGCGGGGGGAGAAATGAACCAAGCCTTGTATGCACATATGAATAATAAAAGAAAAATGAAAGAAAAAAGTGTGGGCTTTGAGGTGTGGCTAAAGAGGTAGAGTGCCTACCCAAGGGTAAGGCACTGAGTTGAAGACCCACTACTGGGAGGAACAAAACCCCACAAGGACAGGGATATGCAGCATTTACTCCTCTCATCCCTCCGGTGATGCCTTTAAAGAAGGGCTCAGGGAGAACAAACTTCTTGCCTTCAAGTGGATACTCTACTCCAGAGATGGGGCGCTCTTGCTGGCAATCCTCTTGACACAATGTCTTGACACATGAGATCTGGGATCTTGAAGCTCTAATGCCTCTAAGGGACTCTGGTCGCTAATGGTTACGATGAGAACTGGGGATTTTGACCAGGGGAGGCTGCTGCAGAATGCAGTTCAAGAACAGCCATGTGTCTCCATATCTCACTGAAAATAACTTGTAGTTAACCTGTAGCATTCTCATCTGTGCTTCATATCTTTATTATTGACAGCAAACTCTTGTTATAAATTTCAGACAGTTAGTGTATATTGATAACTTAATTCTGCCAACCAAGAACTTGGTCAGACTTAGTGTGGATTCTCAGGTATTTAGTATATAATAACTTTGTTATCAGCCCCCGATTTCTGTAAACTCTAACCTCTGCAGACAATAGGAGGGATAACTCATACACAACTTAATCTTCCAATAGGCCAGTACATGATGGGGCAAAAATACGGTCCCTCAACTGAAAACATGCTGAAGTAGCTTACCTTTCCCACCTAATTCAGGGTGAAATGGGTGCTTTCTACTAATCCAATTCATCCACAAAGGGCTCTACTGCAGGCCAGTCTTCAGACAGTGTGATATGAAGCTGTACTGCACAGGTTTTTGGAGTACCACATGGGCTCTAGACACCAAACAATATAGCTTAGGAAGAGAGGAGTTCCTAGCTAAAACCACAACTTAAAAATGAAGAGCATGAAGCTTCTCAAGTCAACTTCCTAGAACAAGCTAGGGAGTGGTACAGGATTCCTTTCCTTCACCAGAGATCTGACCATGATAGAGGCAGCTTCATCTGCATGCACACTTGAGTTTTGGCCTAGTGTGCATTTTGTCTGCTTTCTTGCTGTTGGACTTGGTCTAGCCTGAGCATCTTCAAGTTTGCCTGTGACCCAACTTAATAGCTCAAATCCTGATATTCCCAGTGTGGTACTCATTGAAGTCCTTGTGCCAGGAGCATTCAACTCATTTTTTGGGTTTCTGCTTAGGGTCCAGTGTCTAGAACTGCTCAGTGCCAGAGGCGGGGACTACTTCCTCAGAACCCTGGCTGTAGCCATGTATGACTTTCCCTACAAAGTTTAAAACTCTACTTAGTCGAAGATCATTATCTTTATCCTCCTGTAGTAAGCATTTAAAATGACCACTAAACAATGGAAAGGGGGACATGGCCGAAGGTAAGAGAATGAGAACCAGCTGACCTAAAGTCTGCTGTCAGAACCTGTCACTTCTCTTTGGAGGGATTTGCTAAAAGTAACTGCACCTGGTTAACAAGATTTCTTTCCATCCACCTACAGAGAACAAATTGCATGATGTAGCTGAAGCCAGTGGCTTTTGATCTTTTTCACTGGATCTTGGTAATAAAGTAATGTGTAAGTGAGGTCGGGAGATGCACAGAACACTCCCTGGCCCACTGTCCCAAGGAGCCCGGAGTCTACCCGAGGACCAGAAGTAGGCTTGGAAGTCTACACTTATTGAGAGATGCTTGTGGACCAGGTGCCGGTGGCTCATGACTGTAATCCTAGCTACTCAGGAGGCAGAGATCAGGAGAATCACAGTTCCACACCGGTCTGGGCAAATCGTTCTTGACATCTACATCTCAAAAAAGCCCTTCATTAAAAAGGGGTGGTGGAGAGGCTCAAGTTGTATGCCTTGAGTTCAAACCCCAGTACCAGGGGAAACCTTGTCTATCCTTTCTAAGAATTGGTTCCTAAAGAGGGAAATTCCTGCAAGCTTGCAGCTGTGGTCACATTGCTTCTCAATTCTCATGCTGCCCACGTGTAGGACATATTATAGTTAGGCTTAACGTTCCTGAAGCTAAGCTTAAAGAGCAGCAGGATCAACAATACTCTGGTATTAAGCCCCTCTTGTTTTCACTATCAAAAGTGAGTAGTGCCTTGGGCATTCGTGACTTCTGATTTCCTGGTCCACAAAACCTGTTTGCTTATAAATCATTCTCTCTGACATCTGACTTCTGTTTAACTCAAACAGCTGGCATTTGCTCCAGGGAATCCTTCAAAAAACTGTAGGTAGAGCTCTGGGGGACAGAGGTTATCCAGGATGGGAGACTGGGGAAGGAGAAACGCTGGAACAACAACTGAGAGCTGGTGGAGTGGCTTGTGGCAGTGTACCTCCCTGGTAAGTGTGAGGCCCTGAGTTAAAAAAACTGAACATCCAGCCACATTTGAGAGGCTGGAAACTGGAGCATGGGACTGACTGATAGCACAATATTCCCCTGTAATGTTCTTGAAACAGGTCTGATGGATGTAGAAAGAACTATTGCTGACACCCTTATGCTGAGCATGAGCTGGCAAGCCTTGCCGTTTAGGAGCTTGCAATCTAACCCGAAGGAACAGAAGGGCTGGGCCGTGGCTCAAACTTTATCGCTGGTAACACATGACTGACCACAGAAAAGGCTGAGGGAATGCTGGTTAGGAATTAAAACTATCGAGTTGAGCTTTTCTTAATAGTGCAAACTTAAGTTCTAGCTTTTTAAAATCTTGAGACGGTCCCTGGGCTAGCCTCAAACTTGTGATCCTCCTGCCTCCACCTTTCCATTAGTTTTGACACAAGTCAAAATGGCCAGAACTACCTTAAACTACTTACAGCACTCTTGTCTAAATCTTGGCATCTAATCTGGGTACAATCCTAACTACGTAACAGAAGAGGCTTTTGAATATTCTACGAACTATGGAGTAAGGAATAAGAAGTGGCTTTTCGGTAGCCAGCCCTGTAGATAGGGGAAAAAAAGACAAAACATAGTCTCACTTCCCTACTGTAAAGGCTACTAAATGCCAGACTTCAAGATGGGAAAGGGGAAGCCTGGGAAAGCCCAGCCTGACTCTTGGTCTGAGCTACTGCTGGTGAGATTGTGAAGGTGAGAACTAAATCAGGCATGACCAGCTAATGTACAATAACCATCCTAAGGGATCCAAGGTTTCTCTTCAGGTCTGGTGTCTAGGAATCTCAGATGGGAAGTGAGATATGGCACAAATGCACAATTCTAACAATCATTTTAGTTCTATAAAACATTCTCATCCCTAAGAGCTCTCAGTTCTTTGCAAGCTTCTGGGTCACGTTCTATTGCACGTGCTCTCTGCAGAGTTTCTGTGGTTCTCTAGATCATTGCTAAGACCATGTGAGACAAGCATAGCCACATGTCTGTGTTCCAGCCTCATTCAAAAGAATTTCATCTCTATCCCAACATGCAATACTTCAACATGTAACAATGAGCTTATTTTTTGCTAAGTCTGTGAAGTCCCTTATGCATTTCTAAAATTAAGCATATCTAAATGCAGGCTAGCTTAATTTTAAATGTTCAGTAGTGGTTGTACTCCATAGCACTGCTCCAGAGAAGATAACTTGGGGGCTACTTTCCTTTCTTGGTGCTGGGGTTTGAACTCACGGCCTTTCTGGCTTTAGATAACTTTCCAGACAGGGTCTCACATTATTGGCCTGGGCTGGCATTGTGCCACAATCCTGAGGTATATCTCCCATGTTGCAGGGATTACTGGCCTATGCCGCCATGATGACTTGATCGTCTCGCCACCTTTTTTTTTTTTTTTTTTTTTTTTTTTTGCGTGAGATGTCCTCCAATTGTGATCTCCCAATCTCTGCCTTGAGTAACTGAAATTACAGGCATGAGCCAAAGCACCTGGCCCCTATTCATCTTTGAGATTCTTATTTAGAAGGACATGTGTAGAACACAGCTTCAGTATGGCTGTCAGTAAAGTGCAAATTTAAACTCTCAAACTAGAGCATTAGAAACACTTGTGCCATTTCCTCTCTTTGTCAGAATGATCAACATGTGCTCGACACTGTTGTACATCACCAACATGGCCATCTTCCACACCGCTCGCAGTCACTTTGTTTGGTAGTTGCTGGCAAACATTGTCCTGGAATCTCTTATGCCATGTTCCCATACTTATTTTAATAGCTATTTTGGTTGTTCAGTGGTCATACAGGTAGCCAGAAAATATTAGTTCTCATCACTTCTCAATTGGTGTACTGTTCTAAAAGACCAAGTACCTGAAAAATGCCTAATATCCCTTTCTTAGAGCCTTACCACTCAAGCTCCTCCAACACCAGTCAGCCTCTTCATGTAAGGAAAAATGCTTCTTGCAGTTGGGTTCGAGGGGGTTGAAATGTTGGTCTTCAAGAGGGACTTCAGAAAGCTGAAAGCCAGGCTTTTTTTTCCAGGCACCTCTTTGTCTTCTTGTTGCCACCATGTCAAGGAATCAACTCTTGAACCTGGTATCATAAAACTCCAGGTCTTTCCTGTAGGTTCTGGCTGTCTCCATGGAGTTGCTGGGCAGCAATAACAAAAATCCCAAAAGTGAGAATTGGGTGTGTCTTTTTTTTTTTATTTTTATTTTGGCTTGGTACTTGGGTTTGACCTCAGAGCTCCACACTTGATAGGCAAGCGCTCTATCACTTGAGCCATGCCTCTGGCCCCAACAGATAACTAAGCATTCTTACATCTTGTAGGTCCAGATGCAATGCATATTATGTAATGGTCACTTTACATGTGTCAACTCCATATCTTTTAATTAGTATGATAGTTATGCAGAGGTTTCTTGACATTTCTATATACGTATGTTATATGCTGGTTTTGTTCATCCCCTCCATTCTCCCTCGTACCCCATTCCCCTCAATAGGTTTCAATGTTCCATACTCATACATATATAGAAGTACATCAACCATATTCACCTTCTCACTAGTGCCGTCTCCTTCACATGACCTGTTTTACACTGTTGTCTTTCATTGATCAGTGAGGATTTTGTCTTGGCATTTTACCTGTAAATATTGTGCTCAAATCCGTCTAACCCCCTACACTGCTCTACCTCCCTTTACTCTCTACCCCATGCTTAAGTTTTCAATGTTGTCTTGTTCGTACACAGATGTGCTGAATTTCATTATGCACATATTCTTCTCCCCCACCCTTAATCTCCAACTGTTCTACTCTTGGAAACATGCTCTGCATATGTGTGTATATATATATATATATATATATATATATAAAATGCTTGTATTTTTATTGGATCTACATTTCACATGAATGAAAACATATGGCCTTTGTTTTTCTGACCCTGGCTAACATTCCTTATGATCGCTCCAGTTCCACCCATTTACCTGTGAATGACAATCTTATTTGTAGCTGAATAAAATATATCACACTGTCTCAATAGACACCACATTGTCTTAACCCATTCATCAGCTGTAAGATACCTGGGCTATTGCCATAGCTTGTCTTTTGTACATGCTGCAATAAACATGGGTATGTGTCTTCCTTGTGTCCTGACTTATATTTCTTTGGATATATGCCTAGGAGTGGTATTGCTGAATCGTATGGCAGTTCTATTTTTAGTTTTTTTTTTCAGGAGCCTCTATACTGTCTTCCATAGTGGTTTATGCTCCTACCAACAGTTCATTAGGATCTCTGCCTCCCCCATCCATGCTTGCATTAGTTCTCCCGAAACCTCATTCTAACAGGAATGAGGTAGAATCTTAATTTGACCTTGACTTGCATTTTCTTATTTCCAGGGATGTTAAAAATGTATATGGGTAAACAATTTTTCAACCAAAACTTTTGCATAATAGCTAAAACTCAGTTTAACACATCTTTAGTCATAGACATGTATGGTGTTAAAATCACTGAAAATAGTAACTTAACCAGTTACAAAGATTTGACATAGATACTTAAATGAACTTGGACTTCAAGACTGTTAAGCAGCCAAGTCTGACAAAATTAGCAGAAAACAAGCAATTATCACTATAAAAATTTTTATCTTAGGACTGCTTTTGAAAGCATTAAGAGCAGAACAGCATTAAGATAGCTTTGTTGCTCTAGAAAATTAAATTTTTTTACTTGTAACTAGTGATTAAATTTGGACCTTCCTTAGAAAACATCTTTAATTATAGCCACCTTAATCACACTTAGACAAATCACAACAGACGTTCTTAAATATTGTTTGCTTGTCTTAATCCCCTTCCCTGCTAATTGTCAACACAAGGAGTCTGAACTTGTCAAATTAGTTTAAGAAAACAAAAATGGTTCAGAAAGGGCCTCCAGAGAACAAAAGGAAGAGCAAGGCCTGAGGAGAGCTACTCAGGGAGCACTTCCAAGGGTCAGGCTTCAGGGACTCTAGAGACCAGACTTTTCTCTGCCTCACCAAGTGACTTAAAGAGCAGTAATGCTGGCTGAAGTGGCAAGACAGTCTCATGTTTCAGCAGCTGTGTGGGACCCTTCAGTCTTTGCTCTCCATTTAGGGCCAACTTGCTAGTGACTAATAATGGGCTTCCAAATGGAGCTCTAGGCTAGAGATCTGACCTCAGGGGTTCCAATGTGTCAGGTCCAGTCACTCACTCAAACACATGAAATAGAGATGAGTTAGTAAAGGGCAGAGTAAAGTACAGACACACCTTAAAGAGGCAAAGTGAGCATTTCATCCTATCTCCTGGGTACAGAAATGAGTTTAGGTTTAATAAAAGAAAGAATAGGGGCAGGTTTCTATCCCTCTTGCATGAGGGAACCACTTTGCCTCTCTGTACTAGGAAGTGGCAAAGGGGTCAGATCTAAAACTTCTGGGTTTTATGGGCTATCCCTGGGTCCATCCATTAGGCTATGCCTATTTGGATGTACAAGGCTTCTAATTCCTCAGCCTTCTACAGAATGCTTAATTGTAGAAGGTGTTCTAACCCAGGGACCCTTTAGTTAGACAAGGGCATCCCATCATCTAGGATATGAGGGTCAAACAAAACAAAAGTTTTCTCTTGAGGATTTAAATCAGGTTTCCTTCCAGTGGTGTAGCACACAATGCAGGGATGAATGATGAGGTATGGAAGGCTGTTCTGTCCACCTGGAGGAGAGGAGAGGGCACATAACCTACCATGGAGGGCTTGAGGACTCCCCTCAGGTCATCTCCATGAGTACCTATGAGGGGGGAGGGGAACCATCCTTCCTCCCATAGTGACTGGGGCATTTTCCTGTTGTGCCTCTGAGCTAGAGCTGTCTGTGAGCCAACCAGAGTGCTTGAGGGCAGTCCCTCAAAAGCTACCTCCATGTGACCTACCCATGGGGGGAGCATCTTCTTGCCCCCTGTAGTGACCAGCGCCGAGCCCAGGTGTTCTGTCAGGGGCCCTGCCCTGCCCTGTGATCTTCCCCTATCTCTGGGTGGCCATTTGGTATATGTTTTGTGGCCCACGATGACTACAGTCATACTTGGATGCATGCTCCACAAGTGGGCATGCGTAAATCCTACTGCTCCTTCAAGTGACGTTTAGTGGGTGGTCATAATCCCCAATCTTTAAGGTCCAGTAAACCTGGCCTGTCTCTTTTTTCCTAGAGAACTTTCAGATATCATTGAGCTTATATTCAGTTCAGGTAGAACTGAAAGGAATTGTTCCCCAGGATTCCCTTGGTTTCTATATTGTGACCTCAGGTGATGACTAATGAGACAAATAGAAATCTGATTGCACGGGATCCCAAGGCAAGGGGGAAAGGGGTTGTATCCCATGAAACTCCTCAAAGCATCAACACATGAATCAGGAATAGTAATTGAGGCCTCAAGTGCTAGGAACTCCATAGCCCTTCCAGTAACCTAGCAAAGCACTGGCATCTGATTACCAAAGAAGCTCTGCAAGCCGGAAGAGATGACAGACTTGATAGAAAGTGGAAAGGCAGCTCAGAAGGCAGTTAGTCCTCTCATCAACAGAACTAGTGAGAACAGGGATTTCTCCTTTAGCAGGTCCAAGTCATGGCACCAAAATGTTATCAGTGGTTGGTGTTAAAGATGGTCAGCTGTGGGGTACAACATCTAAGATTAGGATGCTGCCTAGATAGAGCAAAAGAACCATGAAGAGTAGGGGGAAAGTGACTTATTAGCAAAAGAATCTAAAGCATGAGATAGAGCCAAATGTGTGGGATCTGTAGAAGCTTGGGGTTTTACTGTCGAGTCAGGCAGGACTACTGAAAAGCTTGAAATTGGGGCTGCCCCCCAGTAGCTTGGCAAATGTGTAGTGTCTCCAGGGTGTGAGCCATCTGGGGCTTTGATTCCACTTCCTTGAAGGAACATATGTTCAACTGCTAGGCCTGAGCTGGATTTCAGATCATCTATCTTGTCTGTGTAAGCCATCGACGGACAAGGCTTACCAAGCCTTGGTTGACTCCTTAGAAATAGGAACCAGGATTTGCTGTTAAAATAGATGGAAGATATATTGCATATGTCTAGGTGGGTGTAATTACTTCTTAGCCTGTTTAATTTCCTTGAGAGACCTAAGGATTTTGTACCTCCATACTGGGATGATGTCAACAGCCCAAAGGCTTACTCTTTAACTTTGAGTAAAAGAGTCTGAATAGTTCTGAGTACATGCTAGTCATACATGTTGGAGAGGCTTTATTGTGATAATTATACATATGCATACAACATACTTAGGTCTTATCTTCCCCTCCCCCACCTTCTAGCCATTTTTAAAGGTCTTACATGACATCTTCACCTATGCATGCTATGTATATTGATCTTGGCCCTCTTCTCTGCTCCCACCTCCTGCTTGTTCCTCCCTAATAGTACTCTCTTCACATTCATCTCCATATTTTCCCTTTAGATCTAGCTTCTGCATGAGAGAAACAAGTGGTGTACCTTCCCAGGTTTGACATAGGTCACTAAGCATGATCTCCAATTCCATGTATGCAGTTCTTAAAACTTTTCTTTTTGCAGCACTGGGGTTTGAACTCGAGGCTTTGCACTTGCTAGGCAGGCACTCATAATGATTGAGCCACTCCGCCAGCCCTTATAACTTCATTCTCTATGACTGGATACTATCCCAAATATTCCATACTTGGCTTTTCCTAAGTTACTTTGAACAAAGGTTTCTACCCTGATATCTGGAAATACCCTGCACAGCTATGGTCAAGGTCAGTTGATACTGAACTAAGTTGGCCCAAATTCCCTGAGTCATATACCTTGACTAGCAAGTCTTAAACATATGACATGGACTCTGAGGTATCCTCAAGGGCTCTGTCCCACCTGTAGCTGGTGCTTCAGTTAGTGTATGAAAGCCAAGAAGCTGAGGACTTCCTGGATAAGTTCTCGTCTCTTTGCTTTTATTTGGAAAGATTGGATGGGGGCTCCTAGCATAACAGAAAAGAGGAGACAGTCAAACATAGGATGGTTTGGAGCTAGGGATGATGGAAGCAGAGAGACCTGGCTTCAATTGTCCCAGAACACCTGGAAGGGAAGGTAGGCAATGGACTTGCAGCAAAAAGCATGCTTTGTACCTATTCAGTCACTCAATGCTTGAAGTGTGACTGACAAATCTTGTTTCATCTTTATGCTACAAGACAACCTCTTTGTATATATAAAGCTGAAGCAGTGCTTCTCAGGTTTGTACTAATGTTACTTGGGTTGGGTATATAATGTAACCGGTGGGGCATCTAACTTTGGAGTACATTAGTGGCGGTGGGTTATATGAAAGGAAAGCTCATCTGGTTTCTTGTAACATTCTGTAAGAGTCACCCTTGCATACCTCGAAGGACTACATTCAAGGAGAAAAACCAGCAAAGTCACTAAGTTTGCAATTACTTAATTGAATACAGAAACTGGTCTTGCAGACATGAAACCTCAGGGCTGTCTTGTCTATAGTTATTGGTATCTTCAAAGTATAGGATAAAACTTGTTAGGGAGTTAGAAACTTGAAGAAAAGACTCAGTCTTCAGTTTTTAAAGACTAGAACTGGACAGCTTTTTGTTCTCTGCTTTAGCAGGTGGGTAGCATGTCAGTTTTACTTTTGTAGCACCAACTGGGATTTGTACCAAAAAAACTTCTTTGAAATGGGAAGTGGAGTTAGAAATCTGTTCTGGAAAAGCAAAACTGGGTTACAGGGTGGTCTCACTGTCAGACAAAGAACTTCATGTGTTTGAAATATTGGAAGATTCTCCAAGTATCTGCTTTTCTCACTATTAAATCATCCCCTCAGTGTAAACCAACAGAAAAGGACTGGGGTTTGACACCAGAGTCAATCTACAGAAATACGTGGAGACTTCAAGCAGGGTTTCTGCATCTCATGACATAAAGTTCACTTTAGTTTGCTGTAGTTCTGGGGGACTCTGCATCCAGGCTTGGCTCTGATCCAATGTAACACACATCCAGTCTGAATAGTACCTGACTTTGGGTCTGGTTCTGATCTGGTTTAGAACTATATGTGGAAAGTGGGCTCAAAATTTCCATGACTCCTTCCAGGTTGTCTTGCCATGGCGCACAACCTACACATTGATGCTGGCCTTTGTCTGGCTCCACACTAGTGGACAGAAGTTAGTTGTAGGCCATGTGAATTTTCAAGTTTCCCAGTTGCCTATTTCACACATGGGGCATTGTAACAGGATCAGACCCTTTCCCCTGAAGGGAAATACCACTGCTCCAGGTGGCTGCCTACATTTAGGACCACACAAACCTGTAACTTGGTCAGTCCTACTGCATGTGGAAGTGAGTCTAGTGCTTTTTGGCAATGGTTAAGAGAATCTCTTCTTAGCTAGGTTGGCTTGGTGTACAATGGCCTTGGCTTCCAAGAATAGACAAATGTCAAGCAATCTGAGAGAGCCAGCTGTTGTCTGTTGGATTTAGTCTAATCTGGGGAATGAAGGAGTACTTTCAGGTGCTATATCAAAAAGTGAAGATGACCATAGCCTTCTTTTCCACATTCATTTCTCAACTTGTTTCCCAGAAGGAAGCATGTAGCAATGAGTATAGACCAGAGAATTTTTGGTAGGAAAGATCCTCTAATATTTGAGACTTTGGTTGCCTGAATGTTGAATTGTGTAGGTTATAGTGAGGGTACATGTGAAATACTTTAGCAATACTTTTCTGGTAAAGTCTAAGGAGTAGAGGTTGGAGTGGCAGGATATCTGAGACTGTTGGAAGACTCCTGCTGCTATCCCAGAAGTTGTAAAGGACAAAGGTCAACAAGGACTTTCCAGTATTGGCTTAGAGAGTTCTTAAGTGTATGAATTTAACAAGTTCATGTGAACTTGAAATGCTGTGGCCAGTTTCTTGTTCAAGGTATGGAGACTGTCTCCTTGGGCTCTGGTGTCTCATAGTCTATAGTGAGAGGAATGTAGGATGCAGGTCTAGTACATGCACTAAAAGGTAGGGAGCTCTAGAATGAGTAGAAACTGTGTCTACTGGGGTACTCGGTAATTAAAAATGCAAGAAACTTAATGGAGATAATGCCAGGGCAGGGGAGGAGATGAAACAAAGAAGGTTAAGTCTATAGTCCTTAATGTACATGCAACACTTGTGAAAAAGATGGGAAGGGAAGTTTAGGAAAAGTTTCAGAATGCAGTATGGCTCTAGTCTCACCAAAACTAAGGGGAAGTTACTCTCATGTGTGATGCATCCTTTCTAATTAGAGCTTAATATATAACAACTTCAACACATCATGCCCATTCTCACTACCTCCACCCACCTACCTAACCCAGTTGCTTATTGAGACATTTTCCCTCCAGGCAACTGACTACAGGCCACTGCCTATGTCTATGTACATTCTCACTTGGGGCCCTTTATCCTGCACACAAAAGATGTCTAGCTATATCCACTTGTCCAAGGGAAGCCAGCGCTAATACTTGGTTGAACTTGTAGTAGCCTTGCCATTCTGTAGTTTCCAGATTTTAATGGGCTACAAGGTAGAAGTAAACAGATAGACCACCAACCTTTTTGGCTGAAGGTTTTGTGATTCTAATTCTGGCCATCCCATACTTGATGACTTTTTTTCTCATGGCTGAGAGGTAGTGAGTTTTAGAAATCTCCAATTGATCTTACCCACTGGAATGGCTTGCTTCATATCCCAATGCAGTATGTATATATAGTTAGTCTAAATGACAAATGTTTCCCACAGTTGACTCAGGGGAAATGTGTACTGGATGGGTCCCCCACACCTCATGGATCAAATGTTGGCCAAACATTAGTCATATCTCCCTAATTATCTGCATATTAACATGTGGTCATGGTTTGGACTATAGATCAATGTTAACTTAGACTATGCCCAACAGCATTTGAGTTCCTCTTACTCCATTGTCTATTAATGTGCATGAAAGGCTACCGTATCAGCTTGTAAGAACCCTTATCTACCCAGGTGGACATGTTGCCTACCTGTATCTTAGAACACTGGAAACCATGCTTTTGGGAGAATGAAAAGGCAGAACTGTATTTAGCCATGAAATGGTGTATCTAGTTAATACTAAGGAAGGAATAATGAAGTGAGAGGCGAGTTAGGGAAGGAGAAACATATAGTATGACTTAGTATCTTTATGTATCACAAACACCTCCCGGATCATAGGATCTGTTAGATTGTGTAGCCCTGAAACTGAAGAGGCATTGTTCCTGGACTTCAGGATCCATAACCTTACTGCATGCTTCTAGAATAGAACTTGAGTATGGACAGCTTTCTCAGGATGAACCCTTGTAGGATGCCCTGCCTTCCATGGAGAAAACTCTTCTAGGGGAGAAGACTTCTAGGGGAGAAAACTCTTCTAGGGGAGAAGAACTGCCCCCTTGTTTCTTCAGAATTAGATGTCACAAGGTGCCTATGTTTCTTATGGATTCGGGAATCTAAATGACCCAACTCAATGTGTCATGGGCCACTAAGACCTTCCTTTGCGTTTGTGCTTGGCCTGATACATTCTCCAGGGGTGAACTAAGTTTAACTTCTGGCAGTTGCCAAGGAAAAGTTCTATGCCCAGTGGCATGATGCCTCCACCCAACATGATAGGAGGAACTAAAGACTACTAGGATTTAGGGGCCTTAGGGATTGAAACGTGCCCGTTCACAAGACTACATCCTGACTCATCAAAACTTTCATCCAGTGCAGTAGAAATGTACTAGTGGGAGATCCACTGTAAGGCCTCTCCTAGAGAGGTAAGGCTGTTTTCATGCTGTGGAGGAACACCTTCCATGTTGCCCTAGAACTCAACCACGCATTGCAAGTTTAGAGTAGTCTCTTGCTGTCAGTCTTGTTTGCTTAGTCTCTGCTCCTGTGGTCATCTCCCAGGTTAGTGGGGAACTTGATGTGAATTTGACAAGTCTGCTTCTGACTACTTCAATGTGGTTTCTAGCCACAAGTCCCCAAACGAGTTAAAAGACAAAGGCTGAATCCTGCTGGACTTCTACTTTGAGTTCAAGATAATCAAAAGTAGCTTCATTCCAGGCTTACTGGAATCCAGAGTGTCTTTTGGAAGGTCTCTCAGATAACCTCCCCTACAGATAACTTGTAATTTGTCTCAATCCCAAGTTTCATGGGCCACTGGAATGGTGGTAAGAGTTAGAATGAGTTTTACTTTGTTCAGACCTACATAGTCTCTGTGTTAAAGACAAAACATACGGTAGTCATGGGCTCAACTTGTAGATGGCATTTGGGAAGATGGTGCCCCAGACCTGTTGGTTATTACTAAGCTGGCATGCTAGGATGCAGGAACGATAACCTAAGTACTGACTTCTAAACCTGGCAGCTTCTGGGTGATGGGTATGTCATTGAATCAGTGGATTCTGTGATCTTGTGTCCATTACCTTACTTTCTTAGTTGTAAAGGGAGTCCCCGCATTCAGGGTGTGGCTTACTTGGGATTCCTGAATGTCCTGTCTGTGCTGTTGCTGCAGTGGATACTTCCATTAATCGAAGGTACATATGCAAATCATGTGCCTGACCTGAGTAGATCTTCGTGCCACTTCCTGGGCTTTTTCTGGCCTTCAAATCATGTTCTTTGAGGCCAGTGACTACCTTTTCTTCTCTGCCTCTCATGTATATAAATTTGAGCTGAAAGTAAGAGATGCAAAAGAGACAAGGTGTCTAGCCTACCTGTTGGTAGAGCTGTATTTAACTCTCTGGATCTGCTTGAGTCCAACCGTATCTGCCACTTACCTCCTCCAAGCTTGTCTCTGATAGGTCACATGACCTGAAATCAGGATGGTGCCCCGCAATCTAAAATTAGCAGAGTCCTCTTCTCAGGGCCTCATCCAAGTTTTGGAACTTCCCAGTTGGGGTACAGCCACAGAATAAGATGGTGAATGTGTACATACAAATACATATCTCCTCATATAATTGAGGAACCAATATCTGTAATGGAGAAAAGACTAAGGAAGGCTGAAATGAGTAAGATCATAAACTAACTGGTGTTAGTTTAGATCTTAAATGTTTGCCAAAAACTCACTTGTTAAAGGCTTGGGCCCAGTTGATAGTATTACTGGGAATTCGCAAATCTGTAAGGTTAGGGCCTCAGTGGACGAAGTAGGTCATTGGGGTGAGCACTCTGAGGGTTTATTGGCATCCTTGCCACTTGGCTTTACGTGTTGGCTGCCATGTAGCAAGAAGATTCTTATAGCACACTCCCCCACACCCAACATGTTCTTCCTTACCACATGCCCTAAAATTGTTAAGCAACCTTAATAAAGACCTCTGAAAGTTTAAGCTGAAACCTTTCCTCTTAAATTGTTTATCTCAGGAAACCAAAAGTATAGAATAATCTACAAGTAAGGGTAATTTGACTTCTGCTATTTGAATCCCTTTCATTTCTAATTCTAGCATTAATTCAATGTTGGCCCTATGTTTGTCAAACATAGCCCTCATTATATTATGTATATTTGAGTTTCTTCAGAGCTTTTTATCATGACGGGATGTTGCCCTTTTTTTCAAAGGCCTTTTTGCATCTCCATGATCATGATTTCTTTTTATCCTTCACTGTTTGTACTCTATTACATTTATCTTCACATGTTGAACCATCCTTGAATTCCTGGACTACCAACTTGATCATGGTATGATTATTTTACTGGATTCCATTTGCAAGTGTATATATATATATATATATATATATATATGTATATATATATATGTATATATATATTGCAGCAATGTTTATCAAGGAAGCTAGTTTAAAACTTTCTTTGTGTCCTTCTCTGTTTGGGGCATAAGGGTAATACTGGCTTCAGAGAACTTGGTAGTTTCTTTTACATTTTCTGGAAGACTTTGAGGAGCATTGGTTGTTTAAAGATCTGATAAAATTGGGCAGTGAATCCATCCAGTCCCAGGCTCTTCATTGACACATTATTACTGTTGCAATCTCATTAGTTCTAGCTAAGAGGCTGATATGCTCTTGGGTCAATTTAGACAGGTAATGTGAGTCAAGAAACTTACCCATTTCTAGATTTTTTTCCAGGTTATCAGAATATAAGTTGTCAGAGTATTCCCTGATGACTCACCAAATTAGGCTATTATTAAGATCCCTTTTTTAAATTGGGTTTTCTGCCTCCTTATTAGTGTGGATGAATGTTTGTCAGTCTTTGAAAGGACCAACTTTTTGATTCATTCTTATTATCCTTGTAGTCTCTCTGGACTTCTGCTCTGATCTTGCCAACTAATTATGGTTTAATGTGTTTCTAGAGGTTGAGGTGCATTATTAGGTTGACTTTTAATGTAGGTTCTCATACCTACAAAATTCCTCTTAGCACTACCTCTGCTTTGTCACAAAAGTTCTAGTAAGACCTCATTTTCATTTGATTACAGGAATTTTTTTCTTTGACCTACTGATCAGTGTACTTAGTCACCATGTATTTGAATATTTTCTTACCCCCCCTTTTTTTTTTTTTGCAGTTACCTAGTTTTATTCCATTGTTGCATGAAAATATAGGAATAACTTTAATTTCCTTGTATTAATACTTAATGTACTAAAATTTTGGAGAAAGTTCCATGGGCTATTGAGAATGTATATTCTGCAGGTGTTGGGTGAAATACTCTGCAGATGTCTAAAGAGTCCATCTGATCTAGTGTCACTTAGTTCTAAAGGTTCCTTTTTGGTCAGGATGACCTGTGTATTTGAGAAGGGTAATGAAGTCATCCATTGCTATTGTGTTGGGGGTTATCTCTTATGTCCATTCATGTTACCCCTCTTAATGGATTATTCACTTTGCTAATATGAAGTGGTCTCCTTTGTCTTTTCACTCATCTTTGTCTACATTGTCACATGAGTACAGTTAATCCTGCTTGGTTTTGGCCCCTATTTGCTTGGAAAATTTGTTGCTTCACTGTTTGTTTCTGTCTTCATCAGTGAGGGGGTTTTTCCTAAGGCAAAGGTCTCATTAATTCAACTTGCCAGTCTGTGTCTTGTGGCTGAAGAACTGAATCTGAACTTCTAGGGTTATTAGCGTATATAATCTGTCACTTTCTTTGTAATACTTGGTTCTTACTTGCTTTTGACTAACCTTGAGAGATTTATTCTTACTCGTATTCCTGCCTTCATTTATCTTTGTATTCTGCATGTGAGACTCCTTAAGTATCTTCTGTAGTGCTGCTGACTTGGTCAATTCCTTCAGATTCTATTTATCATGGCAGGTCTTTATTTCACCAGTTTGTGAGGATAGCTTTGCTGGAAATAGTAATGAAGGTGGAAGTTACTTTGTTTCAAGGCTTAAACTACATCATTCCATTCTCTCCTTGACTTTTAGAGTTTCTATTGAGAAATATGTTACCTGTTACTCTGATTGGTTTACCTTTATGTGACTTGTCCCTTCTCTCTTGCAGTTTTCAATGTTCTTGTTCTGTATACTTCATATTTTAAGTATCACATCTTGGAGTGGTTCTTCACTGGTTTTGTCTAAAAGCCCTCCTTACTTGTAGGGGCTGTCTTAAGATTGGGAAATTTATTACTTCACTAATTGTTTTCTGACCCTCTAGCTTACACACATTGTTCTTCTATGTCCATGATTTCATAAGCTGAGTCCCAGAGGTCTTCTATGTTCCATTTGTACTTTTTTCACCTGACTGTTCTCACACATCCACCTTACCTTTCAGCCTTGATACTTATTCTATTTAGTCCACTGTACTGCAGAGGCTTTCCACTGAGGTTTTTGACTTACTGTACTTTATATGTCCAGAATTTCTGTTTGATCCTTTTCTCAGGATTTTTGCATGTTTAATTTTTTTCATGTTATTTTCAACTGTTCTTGGAGTACATTCAGATGTTTGTATTCTCTCTGAATTCAAGTTTTATACAGGCATTTAATATTGATAGTTCTTATAATAAAGCTTTTGATTTCTTTGGGCTTGCTTTTTTACTATTCTTAGTGTCTCCTATGGGATTGTTCACCATTGGTATCATGTTGCCTTATATTTGTGAAATTTGGGGTATTTAAGGCAAAGTAGTTGAAGTGTTCACAGTGTTGTGCAGTGGAAGTGTTGCAGTATAGCCTTCAGCACTGGACTGGGGGATACCTTAACTTTTCTCACATGCTCAGGCACCAGATCTGAATCTCGGCTCCACTCAGGAAACTAACTGGTCTCTCGTTTCCTTGTGTGTATGGATTGGTGATAGTAGATTGGTAGTCCCCCTTAGAAGTTTTCCTTTATGAAGCTACTGTTAGTTGAACAGAGCTTTTCAGTCTGTGGGCGAGGCAGTTTCTCAAACCACATAGGCCCCAAGTTGACACCAGGGACAGTATGCATGCAACCCTCTAAGTGTTTCCTAAATCTTACTCTGTGTGTGTGTGTGTGTGTGTGTGTGTGTGAACAGCACCAAGTATGTACCCATGAAGAATGGAGGTGCACCAGTGCTCTGCCTGCAGGCCTGTTTTTCAGACACTACTCAAATAGTTCATCACCTTGTGTAAGGGAAGGAGGCTGGGGGATATTTCATCTTCAGGTCCTGTACTCGAAGCCCTCATCCCTGCCTGGCAGAAAGCCCCTACCGCTGACAGATAGGTCCTGAATGCTGAGCACTCTGCCAGCCATTAACTTGATGCTTTGCAGTGATTCTCCGGCAGTAGGACTTGCTCTCAGAGAGAGCAGGGCCACCAATCAATGACCAAACTCTCAGCTGCTGAACATTTTCAGTGGGTGCACATCTTCCCTCTGCCTGACTCTACTATGGTTCTCTACCACACTTACCCTGTGGTAGGGTGTTCCAAGACTCTGAGCCATGGTTGTTCCTTTGTTTACAAGTCCCCAGAGTAGCTCAGTCTCAAACACTGCTTAGCAGCAAATGCCCTTGGCTGGCAGGCAATCCCTGAAGCCATGGAGCTACACTTGCAAAGCACCAGCCTGTGACTTCTGCTGCAATCCTTAGGCCATTGGGGCTTGTTCTGGCCAGAGGGGAAGGCAGGGCCACCAAACACCATGTCCTTAACCACCCAAGCTCCCAGCTACCTTCTCTGTGGGTCCATGTCAGATTGTCTCCCTCTCTGCTATCACCTCACATGGTAGTCTCCCTCCCAGGCACTGACTCTGGTGTTCCAAGACTCCCTGAGCTGTGACTGGTTATTGTGTCCATATCCTAAGAATTGCTCAGTCTAGAAACACCTGGTGGAAAGCTCCTACTGCTAGTAGGCATCTTCTGGAGCCTGAAGCACTACCAGCTGTGGGCTCAGATCACTGACTGTGATCTACAGTCAGTGGGACTTGATCAAACCATGAAGTTGGGGCCACTGACAACGAGATCCCTTATTCCCCAAGATTCCGGTTGCTTAAACTTCTGTGTTCATACCAGTCCTGTTGTCTCTGCATGATCACCTCTCATGGGTGTCAGCCCACCAGACTATCATGGTGCTTCTGGTATAGATGAATTGCTGCCATCTTGGTTGTGCCCAGATTGCAGAAACCATGCCAAGTAGGAGCTCATAGCTGGTATGAAGATAGGTGATTATAATGAAAATTATGAGTCTTGTGTTTCTTAGTATAGCTGTCATCTACCTTCTCCAACCATATCAGTTCAGTGAGGGACTTCAGAGGATGTAATAGGATTGTGAACAAAGAAAGAAAAGTTATATCTCAAACAAAAGTTATATCTAAAGTTGTTAGAAGCTAAATGGATCTGTGCTATGACATCATAGGATTGAATATTCTTGCTCTCAGGGTAAGGGAGTAGAAACCTGAGAATGTTGTGGGAAAGGTGGATGTGCCATTAAAACTGCTCTTGCCATTGTGTGTAAAACTTGTGACAATGCTAGAGATGAGAGCTTTACATGAAGCAGATTATAAAGTTTCAGAAAATTGCCAGGCTGGGTGGGGATGTAGGACATGACACCACTGGTGACCAGTGGACATATTCTTTATCTCATCCAGTAGACATTGAATTG
This sequence comes from Castor canadensis, assembly GCF_047511655.1. NCBI lineage: Eukaryota > Metazoa > Chordata > Mammalia > Rodentia > Castoridae > Castor > Castor canadensis. Next base: position 91,589,979 of record NC_133394.1, read on the forward strand.
GTAGAACTGTAAGTTCTGCCCTCAGGGGGTATACTCTTGGCAAGAGTGAGGGGGATAGAAGCATGGAGGGAGGAGCTCGTGACTGTGGTTATCTACTTCCTCTTTCTAGCTGTTGTATCTTTTCTAGCTGTCATGGCTTATTGTTGACTCGTAGAGACACACATCTATAGACTGCGGAGTGGGTCATGGAGTGCAGTCTTTTACCATGTTGGATAAGGTGCTTTCTAATATTACTCCCGTAACTTCCCATTACATTATGGGCTTCAAGTTTAGGTTTTCTTGGATTGCATTTGGTGTAAAACAGATCAGGTATAAGTTGACCACACAAAGCACTATCAGAGGCTTAATGTGGAGGTGAGGGGCATATAAAGGCCCTTCTGGGCTTTAGGGTATTGAATGAAAATAGGGGAAAACTAGTGACAGCTCTTGGGGTAGCTTGAGATGCAGATGTCAAAACAAGGTTGGAATGTAGGGACTTCATAGAGTAAATGTGAAAAGAACAATAGACCACACCCCAGAAAAGAAAGGATGATAGGGATAAAGCCTCAGTTTGTAATGAACTTTGTCATGCTAAGAGGGAATCTGGTTCTGTATTGCTAGAGATCTTGTGTCTTGTAGAAATGGGCTTGCCTTTTTTCCTTAATTGTGAGCAGAGCTATTGCTGAAGTGTGGTCATCACTGATGATAGGAAAGATGGATCCAGGGTCTGACCTATATTTGAAACACCAAATTCCTAAATTTTTCTAGTTGCCTTTCTTTATAAACTAGTTCCTTCTCAGATTAGACAGAGAAAGGAAGAAATCGACAGTTAAAGATTGAACTATTCTCCATTCTGATGGAATGGCAATGCAGTTTCTCACTGTCTTAATTGAGGATCTAGATCAGTTGTAAAAAGGTTTACCATGCTTATTGGAGGCTTGGGAGCCAGAGAGAATGGCATGAAGCAGGTATTGCATTGCTACTGTATGGTTCATGTTCCTACAAGTGCCATCAAGGACCTGAAGATGCTCCACAAAGATCCTACGTGAAAGGCCCATGGCAGCTTCCAAGAAGAATGGCACAGTTCAGGGGCTGGTAAGCAGGTTAGGAAGGCAGTGGCATTGCCTCTAGCCCAGGAACCTGTATAGTGTCTCTCCATAAGGACAAAGTTAGGGTTTGCTCCTTGAGGTATCCAGGAAGCCAAAGAAAAAAAAAAAAAAAACCAAGGACAAATTCTGCAAACTTGGCAGCATGCAGATAGTTTTTCAAGTTTTTACCCTAAGATAAATTGCTCTTATGCTTGGTGATCCTTCTTCACTCAGATACAATTCATTCATGAAATTCCCATTGTTATAGGAAACTCCAAGTTTCCTGATCCCAGGTTTTGTCCTTTTAGGAGAAGCTGAGTGTTTTGGGAAATTGAATTCTGAAGGGCTACTTTCACCATGCTTATTTTGGAGTTGCCTCCTAAGTCTTCTCTCTGCAGCCATAGGGACTGTTGACACTTGCCAGAAAATGAGCACTTACTCAGCCTTAGTAGAATCCAGAGTGTGGAGATACCCAAGTATAGAAAAATGTTAGGGCTTCTCTTCTCTGGCTTTCTGCAGCATTCTCCAGTCATCTTTGATAGCCTAAGTTCACAAATTTCAAGGGTACTGTTGAAGCTAGATCTGTTTTTGAATGAGACCTCCTCAGTAGGACCATCTCCTGAATTTAGAGGGTCCAGAGATCCTACACTGTTCAGGAATGTAACAGAAGATACTTGCAGATTCTTCCTCAGCAGCCATTTGTACGTTGGGAGCCAAATAGACCCCCGACTTCTTACTTGGAAGACTATCCATTCCTCAATCTGCCTCTATCATTAATTAGTCCCACCCATAGGTGTGGATGACTTTTACTAGGATCTCCCACTCCTCTATTCACATGCCCATCATGATAGTGACTCATTCATTGGTGGTCATGTGACATAGATTGTCATGCCTTTACAACTTGGAAATAGTTAAAGATAACCAACACTGCTTCCAGAAGTGCTTTGGAAAGAAAAAATATTGGGGAAAATAATGAGGTTTACAGCACTTAGTATCAAGAAGGGACCTGGATTTGTCATCCAGAGGGAGTTAGTGCATCTGATGCCATGAAGGGTAAAAAAGACTCAAGGAAGAAATGTGGCTCAGGCTGTAACTGAGCCCCTTGGACCAGTTGGCACCAACAGTGCATCTTAAACTTACCAGATAATGAGCCAATGATTGTCATTTTAAGTCAAGGCAATTCATTACTTGTAGCAAAAGAGTTAACCACTGTGCTGCATAGACCGCCTTTCTGTATACAGGTTCAGAGCATCATCTTCTGTTTTATAAGTCCTGCAATAGAAACGGAAAGGATGTTACTGGGATGAAAGCAAGTCCTGCCATTGGAGTTCTTGCTTGACAACTTATTCTCTTCCCCTCCTCCTCCACTACCCACTCCCATTCCCCTTTCAGCTATTGCCTCAGCCTCTAGGGTTGGTTCTTACCTGATAGTGTGACCCAATACTGCTTAAGGGATGCTGAATCTCTGATCACATGCTTCTCAAGATAGGACCGTTGAATGTGTCTGAGTAACAGTGAGAAGAATTAATAACAGATCAAGTAATATTGGGTGTCATTCTTCCTACCAGCTCCCAGTGCACAAACACGGATCAATATCCTGATGAGTCAATTATCTCTGAAATAAGGATGAATCATAGTGAGCAAGTGGTTCATTTGGAATGATAGAAAAATGGGAACACTTCTGCTGCTCTTAGTTCTTAGATTGATCATGGCCTCCCAATTAGGGATGCAGTACCATATGGATGCATCTTGAATGTACATAAGGGGCCCTGAACAAAGCATTTTAAACTGTCATGTCTGCAAAGTTAGTGCTCCTATGTTTTCTGTAGGCTGTATCAACACTTAAAGAAGCTATCTGCTCTGAATGACTGTGTTATAGCCAGTAGATTCCATAATTCTGCCTCTTTTGCTGTGTGGTAAATCCATTGCTGAGTTGCTTGTGAATTCTCAAAGGATAGAAGTGAGATTGATATTGAGAAAGGGCTTACTGCCTGACAAGCAGACAAACCAGTACTATGGCATCATTATTTCCCCAAAAGCTTTCTTACAGGTTAACTGAGGCAGAGGATGTGATCCGATTTCTTCACTATTGGCCAGTAGCAAAGGTATGTAAGTGGCTTAAAGTAAGGGGAAATAGAGGACTGACTGTAATTGGATTTTCTAGTCTGTTACTCCTTTCCACCCTACAGCTTCCTAATCTAGGTCCATAAGTTCCTATTCTAGTTCATCAGGTTCTGTTTGTGAGATGAATGGATTCACCAGGTCTGAAGGGAACTTTCGCCCTAGGTTTCTGCATCTGCATTCTGAAAATCACTTTGTGTAACAGCTGGAAAAACACAGACCTTTACCAATGTTAAGGTGGGATTATGGAGTAGATAAATGCGGAGGATGCATCGAATAAGGCCCTACAGAATGATACTAGTTGTGACTCTGCAGGCAAAAAGACAAATGCATATCAGGATCAAGTATCAATTCATGTCAGTCTCTTGCTAGCTCTTCTAAAATGCAAGTAGCTTAATGTAGTCAGTTACTGCCAAGTAACAAATTGGTCTTATTTAGAAACGGGGCTATATTGGAAGTTCATCAATCACTATTGACACATACAGCTTCCAAGGCAGCATTAGTAGGTGGTCTCTGGAAATGGACATCTGTGTCAGATACACATGTAGCCTCCATCTTTGCCACAATATTAATTGCCCATAGGCTGAGGTTTGAGTGATACTGGCTGTCAAAACCAACTTTGTTGATTAGAACTTATATAACATGCATATAAAAGTCTGTATTCAAAGGACATTCATATGCCCTTTCCTAGATGGTCTCGACTCATTTTTTTCTGTTCTTATATCCAGGCAGCTGACAATGAGGCTGGCTATTGGTGCCTGGCCAGGCACAAGTAATTCTCATCTTGAGCTAATCACTACTCCATTAAATTTGAATTCTTACTGAAAGCTGGAGCTATCAGTTAAATAATTGTCCTTTGTCGTGGGCCCTGAGCAGCCTGTTTTCATGGATGCCACAACAAGAACATTAGAACCAAGAGGCTATGAAACTGGAAGTAGTGGCTGCAGGTAGCTTTGGGGCATTACTTGGTTTCCTCCTTAATCCCAGAGCAGTGTTAGTGATCCTGACAAGGCTTGTGTGGTCCCAGGGAATGAAGTGAAGTACTAAGACTCAGGAATATATCCAAATTGTCTGTGCTGATTATTTGATAAGGGGGATATTATTATAAACTTGTGCTTCTCCTTCCCTAGGAAAAGTTGAGAGGAGGGAAGCTGGTTTAGGGTTTTGCAGGTCCTGGCTATCAGTGCGTAGGCCTACAATAAGACACCATGTTCCCCTGATAACTTAGGGAATGAAAAATGAATAGCAACTGTAATTGAGCCAGATGATCTCTTGTCCAGTTGGGAGGCTACAACTGCCACCTCTATTCTTGGTTCAGTGTGAAATTCTGTGTTCAGGGTAGGAATAAAATCTATAGCAACAAATTATATCAGAGGTCCTAAAGTTTCCCCTGTAGTGACTATTATGGAGGCTTACTGTGCCAATTTCCTAACAAGTAGCAGTAGTAAGGGTAAGGTGCACTTAAAGGAGAATGTAAAACACTTGGGCTGGGAGGTCATATGGGATACCTACCTTCCTAGCCTATCTGTTGCCAATCTGTGGCCAGTACAGGAATCCCAGCGCTCAGACAGGCCTGGTTCTGAATGATTGGCAGGGCCTCTCTTCAACGATATACTGGAAATTCAAGGGAGAACTGCTGGTGACCCATCTGTGATACTACAGAGGACAGAATGGCATGTCATTGGCGTTAATTCTGTGGCAAAACTATACCTTCTACACTTAGTCTGCAATGGGTCCTGTGCTATGTTGGCAAGATTAAGGATCTAGACACTTGGTAGAACAGTGACTATCATTTTCCAGTTTGCTTTTTGGGGAGGTATGGAGAAGGGAGAACTTCCCCATTCAGATCAATAAAGTAATACTTATTTAGTTTCCTTTTGAGATATGCTCCTCAAACACTGTTACCCATGCACCCCACCCCTAACCCAGCTGACAAAATAATCAGTTTGGATATTTCTAAGATGAGTCTGAGCCTGAAGGACTATAATGCTTTTGTAGACGCTTTCACCTAGTGCATTTGACCATTAGTGAATATAGATTAGAGCGTTTGAGGTGATCTTTCTTGCTTTGGGAGGGGATTTCAGTTTCTACAATGTGTTCCAACCCATAGTACACATTAATCTTTCCTAGCACAAGATACAGGTGGTTTCAAGGACCTCTCCCTTCCTGACAGGCATGAAGTTAGTTCAATCTGAGGTGAAGAGTTGGAGTAGATATATGGGAACTGAGTTCAGTGTGTTGGTCAGCAGATGGCAGCGCTAAAACATACTGCAAAGCTCTGCTCCCTGGATCACCTGGGTCACTGTTGGCTAAACTAGGAACTATTTGAGTGGATTTTTTCTGGTGGGACAGTCATTGACTAGGATGGTTCTAGAAGAATACCTAGGGTTAAGAGCTCTAGGTGGAGCCATATTTGGGGAAATGGTCTGGGTTAAGCAAAAGGAAAAAAATGGATCCAAGGGTTTTTTTTTTCCCCTGTTCTGGGGATCAAACTAAGGGCACATGCATGCATATTCTAGGCACGTGCTCTACCAGGGAGCTACATCCAGAACCATATTTGCAAAGGGTCTGAGCACCTGGTTACATTGCTCTTACTGGGTCATGATTACTATAACTTTTGTCCCTCTTCCACCCATGGTGTGACACTGTGAAGCCCACAGGACTAGACAGATCCTCATTTATGTAGTACTAAAAACCTGTCCCTTCATGATTTGGGTAAACATTTCTTCTAGTAGAGCGACTCTCTCTCGCCAATTTACTGGTAGGTATGAAATGCCTCAGTGATAATTGTATGATCCTATAGATTGCACTCATCTTCTGGATGATATATTCCTATCTGGGTATCAGAACCTCTAACATAGTAGTAAAGAAGTGGGGACAGGAAGTACTCCATCACCAACTCACATTGTATGGTAGTGACAGCCAGGGACTTGCACATGCTTGACAATTGTTCTGCCATACACTACATCCCCAGCCCTGATTTTCTTGTAGGTAGCAAATAGGTAGGTCTCTTTCCCTACTCGGTCTATGTCTTTTTAACTGGGGAATTTAACATTCTGAAGTTTACTTTGGTAAGAACTTACTGTCACCTGTCACAGCTTTCTAACTCTTCTCCTTGTTTGTAGTGGAATGATTTCTTGTGATGAGACTTGATTCCTTTATCATTGGTATCTTCCATACCAATTATTTTATATACTCATGTGTTTTCAGAGTTATCTGTCTGCTCTGCTAGACCAACCTTACAACAAAGGAAGTCTTTACCAGTGATTTCTTCGGTGTTTGATTGTACATGAAAGTTTTTCTCAATTGTGAAGGTTACCTTCGCTAGGTCTAGCATTCTAGGTTGGCAGTGTGTTTTGCAGTATTTTGAATGTGAAATCACTCTCTCATGGCTTGTAGGGTTTGTGCTGAGTTTACTGATTCTAAGAGATTTCCTTATGGGACTATATGCTTTTCTATGGCTGCTCTAAAAACTCTTTGACTCCTGACAGTTCAGTGATGTGCTCTGGTAAAGAACTCTTCAGGTTGAATGTACTTGGAGTTCTGACTTTCTCATATCTATCCTCTGGGTAATTCGAATTTCTACACACTTAGAGATGCCTCTACTTGATCTTACCTGATGTAAGGAGCCTATAGGAGGCAGGATGATGGGGTCCTTGATTGGGTTCATGTTGAATAGGTATGCTCAGAAAGTCATGTTTATTTGGGTCAATTGCAGAAAGAAATGACATATAATGAATGTGAGAAAAGAATAGAGGAAACTAAAATACCCTAAGCAATGTACGATGGTAACTTGACTACAAGACTTTGGGGGATTGGTAGGGTGTGAAATGAACTTTGGAAAGGAACTTCCATACACCTCAAGTAATGGGGTCAGGCCAATATGCAAGGTGTTAAAACTTTCAGGAACTCAGCCCATTGTTTACTATGGACTTAGATGGATGGACTACAATCTTGAGTAGCCTTCTGGGGTATGCAGTCAATACAAACTGACTCTAGTATACGAATTTATTCTAGAGCTGTAGTCTGAGACCCAAAACTGCTAAATATTTGTGTTTTTTAGGTATAAGTCACACTTGAAGTTCAAGAACCAGGGATGTGGGTAGGTGAGTTTAATGGAAGGAATCTGGAGGGATCTAGGAGATGCATCAGGCTGCTGTGTGGGTCTGACTATTGTGAAGCCAGATGAGGAAGTATGGGAAGCAACCTAGTGAATCATATGAGACAGTTGTCCATTTTTACCTTGCTCCTATGATGGGAAATCATTCCAGCTTCCATCTGACCAAAATCATGAATTCCCATCACGTAGATAACTGAGTTACCCAGTGGATTGTTTCTTTTGATGGAATATGGAGCTATTACTTACTCCAGCCAGTGTAGTCAATCTACTAGGGATGCAGAATATAAGTGAGATCTCAATGTTCTGCATCATGAAAGAGGCCATCCTGAACTCTGAGCATATTTATGCAGCCTTTAAAAAGCATAGCAGAAGTACCATCTCACTTTTCTGAGGCTACCTACTTCTGAATGTGGTATCTGATAAAACAAGATGAGCCCATAATCATAAACCCCCACTGTACTACTTGTGATCTCACTCCACAGGTGACATGCTTTGGTATGTGGAATTATTTGCTTGTGAATAGATCATAGCTGGAGCCCCAGAGTGGAAGGAATAGAGGCTTTGACAGCAGAAAAGACAAACCTATGACCTACATACATATCTATCCCTGTGAGCATGAACTTCTGGCATGGAAGTGGCTTGAAGTAGGTGACCGGCTCTCAATTGGCAAGTTGGTGTTTGTAACATACAGTGGTATGTTGGAGGCTCAGCTGCTGTTGAAAACATGTTCAGAGGCAGAAGTAGCTAAAATTTCCAGAAAGGGGCAGTCCATGACATCGGGCACATATGTGTCTTCCAAGTGTACACCAATGCCACTGTATTCACTTGATGATTAGGTGCTCAAAAGACTGAGGATCAGAGCCAGTTGTTTGGTTCAGTTTGCTTTGGCAGGTGTTTATCATGCACACTGATGTGCAATGAGAAAATACTTTTTTTGGACATTCATGAGTCCTTCCTAGACTTCCTGGCTGACTTTCTAGTTTCACTTTTATCCTAGCTTATCATATGGCCAAATGGACTTTACAGTGGGTCAGTCCGTAGTCTCTTGAGCCAGTGATCCCCTAAGTAGGGCCCCTAGTGGACGTAATATCATGCCACGATAGTGTAGACAGATGCTTTGGAATCAATGTCTTCATTTAGCATTTTGGAAATAACTTTCCTAATCTTAGAACAATATTGATACTTAAAGAGTCTAGTTCATGAGTCTGGGTCCTTGTGAAAAATGTGAGGGAACTCTTATTTCACAATGAGATTATTTTGAAGTAGAACTGTGATTCTTGAGAGTGAAAGATGACAGAAAACAAGGTGGCCCTTGGGTACGGCTGGCCAGTAATCCTGATCTTAGGTAGGTGCCATATTCTGAGATTCAAGGAACAAAACGAAAGTTGGTTACCTATCACTTTGGGCTGCATGGGTGGTGAAAGATCTGTCTAGTTAGCATATGTTGATGATAATCCCTGTTCCTTTTGGACACATTGATAAGATAATAAGTATCTTAATCAACGTGATGGAGATTCATAGTAACAAATTATACCACAGGTTTTTAAAACATCTAAGTATAGCATGAAGGCTGGCCTTCCCAGTTTCCTCAGCTTGAAGGTTTAGAAGTACTCACAAGAGGTACAAATATTCCTGGGCATAGAGGATACGCATGCCCTGTCTAGTCTCTGGTTAGATAACATGTAGAGTCCAAAACTGTATCCTGAGTTGGGAATTTGTATGTTACCAGGAATCCAGGATTATAGGCACCCTGTGATTTGCACTGTGGCACTCCTCACTTGCTGGTAGTAATTACCTGGACTTCCACAGTGGAGCTGCCAGTGGGCCTTCTCTGGTGTTATGGATTCTAGGGGAGCATATTACTGAAGCCACTTGTGAGGAAAAGCTCTTATTGCCATTGAAAATTTGTCCAAGTGTTTTATTCTAGATCTAGTTAGACTTAGGACACAAGAGTTAGAAGTCTTCTGGCAAAAAAGGTTGCCTGTCAAGACCTAGGGAAGGTATGGGAAGGCAAGGGCTTGTTGTTCATTCAGGTCAATAGTGGGCTTCTGTTTATTGTGCCCTGTCACCTTGGGATCTCAGCCTTAAGGTGGAGATTGAGTGCTCCCTGTGATGGCAAGTGTGCACTAAATGGTGACAGTGTTTTTACTTCACTTGGCCTGTCAGATCAGACAGTTCAACACAGCAGATAAAATCACTTTAGCTCATCTTGCATGTGGGAGGTGCATTGATCTCTAGGTGTCCAAGTCCATAGGCCTTTGCACAGTCTCTAGCTTTCACACACATCATCAGATGTGGTTGGTCCTGAGTCCCTGTCTCTAGAATCAGATATAAACCTCTGGGACAGGCATGCTGGGACTGAGTTCAGTGTTTCATACAGGTGATGGCATCACTCAGTTACGTAGAATTCTTTTCTCTGAGGAACTTTGGCCTGGTCAGGGCCTCAGGTGGACAGCTTCTTACAGGGCTGCTGGAGAGAAATAATCAACTGTGTCTGGCTAGGCTGTTCCCAAAGGAATATCCAGGGTATGCAGCCCTGGAAGTAGATCTTGAAACTTCCTTTCTATCCTGGATATTTATCCCTTGTCAGATGTATAGCTGGCAAAGATCTTCTCCCATTCTTTAGGTTGTCTCTTCAGTCTAGTGATAGTTTCCTTTGCTGTGCAGAGCTTTTTAGTTTCATGAAGTCCTATTTGTTAATCCTGTCTTTTAATTATTGAGCTAGTAGAGGTCTAGTCATAAAGTTACTACTATGTCTGTGTGGTTCAATGTGTTCCCTATTTGTTCCTGGAGTAATTTTAGCTCTTACATCTGTAATCCACTTTGAACTGATACTAGTATGAGACTTGGATCTACTTTTAGTCTTCTGCAGAAGAAATGCCTGATGAGCATTTTTCTCCAATGCATATTTTGGGCCCCTTTGTCAAAAACCAGATGGCTCTAGTTTTGTGGGTTTGCGTCATGGTCTTCTATTGTATTCCATTGGTTTTCATGTCTTTTTGTGATAGCACCATGATGTTCTGTAGAGAATTTTCCAGATTGAGACTGCCAAGAAAACAGATCTCCAGGCAATGACCCAAAGCAGAAGCAATTTAGCAGACAAGAAGCAAAAGGACCTGAATGAGGGAAAAGATGCTGAAGGGCTAAAGCAGATAAAAGTCCATGAGAGAAGCAAGAGTCAGTCATCTGACTTCCATGGCACCAATCTCGGTGAGAGCAGAGTGCCACAGTAGGAGAGGATGCCATGTTTTCTAGAGGTACCTGTGCATGGAAACAGCATGGTGCAGTGTCTAAAACCAGCATGTTCCTATTTATCTCTTGTACGTAGGGAGAAATGCTTCCTGTGTGTGTTGGGATTTTCCAAAACAGAATCTGAGAACAGAGGTTTATCCTTTTCCATGTGGATTCATTCAAGTTGCTGTTGTGATGCAAAACAATGGTGTTCTATAACTCCTCTGTGCAAGCAATTCCATTATCTTAGGTGAGAAATCAGTTACAGAAACTATGTAAACATTGAGAAACCAAGAGGTCACTCCCCCAAACTGGAAATAATTAACTGCGTCTGGCTAGGATGTTCCCAAAGGAATATGCCCGGGGGGACTTTAAGCTGTGATCTTCCTGGTCTCTGCCTCCTGAGTAGCTAGGATTACAGGAATGAGTCACCGGTGCCCGGCCAACACTCTGAATCTTACCTATTAATGACAGCCCATCGTCTTCTTAAAGGCAGAGTTGGCCAAATGTAAAATCTGTATCTTCTTGTCTACTACATTCTATCTTGGTCTTGTCATTGAAATTGTCTTAAGTGATCTTGTCTTTTTTTGCTTAAACATATAGGGGATTTTCTTTTCTGAAGCTCAGTGTGGTCATGTGTTAACCATCACACTTCCTCAGGTATAGGGTGTTGCTGGTGTTAACAGGAACTGCTGCCATCTTGGTTATGCCTGATAGGAAGACAGGTGATTATAATGGAAATAAACTGATTCTAGTGAATTCTAGTTGCTTAGCTTCTTCAACCACACTATTTTGATGAGGTCCCTCACAAAGATATAGAAGGAATGTGAATGAAAATAGTAGTTACACTGAACTTCTAAATGTTTTTTAAAGATGTATCTAGACAAGTCATTTTGTGCTATGACACAGGAGGAGTGAATATTTATGTTCTGTCAAGGTGAGGGGGAGTGGAGATATAAGGAAAAATAACCTTTGCAGGAATAGTAGATGTGCTACTAATGAGTGCTTGACATCATATATAAAACAGCATTATATAACATGTGATAACTTTCTGTGAAGTAGAATGCAAAACTTCAGATAGAATCACCAGATTGGGTGGGTGTATAGGACATCATTCTACCTGTGGTCAGAAGGAAGTTTTCCTTTCCTGTTCTAGTAGACAACATGGTCTGATGACTTGGTGCAATGCTCTGCTCTGTCCTCTGAGGGTACAGCAGTTAACTTGGTACCACAGAAGAACAGAGGAGCTCTTTTGACACTTAAATGTTCTACTTCATGAACAACTTTAAAATATTTGAATAATCCAAGATTTAATCAGATGTGAACTGTTATGACATTTGGGTAACTTTAATTTTTGACCAAATATTTATTCTTTCAGCCAATTAAATAAATAAAGCTCTTTCATATATCATATAAACATAGATGCAAAACATAACTAAAGCAAAGTTCTCAGAGCTCAGTTTGAAATTTGTAGTTGATTCAGGTTAATATAGTAATGCAAACTCCTGGTTTTCAAAGAATAGTGGGGTTCAAATTCTGTTTCTGAAAAATGAGTCAAATTAAGGTCCCCTTTTCACTTGGCTAACCTTAAGATTTTATTTTCCTTGACAGATAACTTTAAGTATGTGGGATGAAGGCTGGGTGAGTTTCCACAGCAGATTTGTTTTAAAATACAAAACTGGCATGTGGTTCAGTAGAGCTCATGTCTAGCATGCACCAGGCCCTGGGTTTTATCCTAAGCACTACAAAACAAAATTTAAGCATCTGTTAACCCTTTCCACTTTTTCCAGTCTGTTCACTGAGTGCACCAAGAAAGAACAGTGGGATGGTGGTACTCATGTCTATCCAGTTGCTTATGGGCTCCAGGCTGGAAAACTGGTACTTTTTACAGTAAAGATAAAGGAAGGCACTGATCTGGACCTTATGGGGTGGCCTTATGTATATCAGTTCTTGCCCCGACTTAGCATGGATGTGAGAAAATCTCTCACAATCGATATTATCCTGCTCAGGTTTATGGCTCCCCAGAGGGAGCAGGTTCTCCAGGGTGGCCATGAAGTTACCATAGAAATTGAACATGGTGAGCTGGGAGCTGCAGCTCGGGGTGCGCAGGATGGCAATCAAACCGGGAGATGGAGATCTCGCTCTCCTCTGAGAGCAGGCTCTCAATGGTGACAGCCACTTTCTGTATCAGGGTCAGAGGGGCTTGGAACTCAACTCTTTCAAAGAACGGTCCGTAGATAGAGGACCAGGTGAGCTGGCTGGTACTGGGATAGATGCCTGAGGTTTGCCAGCTTAACTGGGCTTGATCGCAAAGAGGCTCTTCCAGGGCGTCTGGCTCCTGAGTATCTCATGCAGCTCATTCCATAAGGAAGAGGCATCATGCATATAAGGCTCATGCAAATGTTCCCGCTTTTGCAACTGAGTGGCATATTTGCAGGAATACCACTTGCTTTGGGGGCAAGAAGTACATAATCACTTATGGTGAATGAAAATGCAAAGTCTACTCATCCTGCCCAGGTAAGGAACAAATATCCTGATGGTCTCCTGATAGCAGATTTACCTGCAGCTCTTGGGTGAGGTTCAGCTGCATAATAGGCAAAACCTCCTGTGTTTTATAGATGGAACTTGTCCCAATATGTAGCTTTTTCAGCATAGCTTGAGTAAATCTCTTCTGTTCTGGATTGACCACAAATGTTGGGCTTGGAATTCATCTGGGAGGAATAGATCCTGGATGCTGATATCTCCAGATACCCTCAAGGGCTGCTTTGATACTATCCCTGCACCCTGATTTGCTGCTTGCTGCTCAGTCATGTCCTCTGTGGAGCAGGCACGGGTCATGACCATGTGCCTATAGTCCAGATGTACTGCTACTCATTCTGTGAACCCAGCACTTGCAGTTTCCACCTCCTGGGGTAAACTTCCTGGCCAAGGAGTATATCAATCCCACGCAGGGCAATCTGTAAGGTCCCTAGGTCTTGTGTGTTCATCAGGGCCCCCAATGGGAGGCAGAGGAAGTCAGGCCTACACTATCGCCTTCAGAATCTAAGTTCCCCAGTGACAAGTAGTCTATAGCAGAAACGGCCAAGGCCTCATTCTTCATCAGGCTCTGCATTGACAGTTCGTGGAATGCCAATGGGGCTTCTGTGCTGACCCTGAAGGAAGGGCTGCAATTTTCTGTCCAGAGGTTAGTGGACCTTGAGAAATCTGATGCTAGGAAGGGTAGAAAAGACACAAAGAAGAAATCTGGCTCATGCTGAAACTTGAGTCCCTTGGAATAGCATGCACTGTTGAGTTTAGATTTTTACAGATCATGAGCGGATGATTACCATTTTAAGCTAAGGCAGTTTCTCACTTGTAGCCAAAGGAATTGATTCCTGCACTGCATATGTACTGCTCTAACAGGTTCACAGGGCATCATTCCCTGTCCTGCAAGCCTGTTCTTAAGTAGAAACTGAAAGGATGTTAGTGGTGTGAAATGCAACTCCTCTCCCTGGAGTTCTTCTTGCCTTATTCTCATTCTCTTCACTGCCTACTCTAATTCCCTCTTTAGCTGTGACCACAGCCCAGGGCTCATGCTTACAGGGTAGGCTGCTCCAAAACATCTTAGGGGGTGCTGAATCTGGTGATCATATGGCTTTCCAGATAGGGCTGCTGAACATGTCTGAGTAACAATGAGAAAGTAATAGGAGATAATCACCTGATGTATTTGGTTCCATTCTTACCCTACTAGCTCCCAGTGGATAAACACACCTCTGTCTCCTGATGAGTCAGTTATCCCCGCAACAAGGATGATTCATAAAGTGAGCCCGTGGCTCCTTTGGACTGATAGAAAGATAGGACCCACTTCTGCTTTTACCTCTTAGTTCTTAGATCCATACGGCCTTCCTTCTAGGGATGCAGTACATTTATCAACATTTTAAGAGGCTGTCTGCTCTGATGTGTTTGTGGCATAGCCAGTAGATTCCAAAATTCATCTCCTTTTCTGTGATGTGTATCCATTGGTGAGATGCTTGTGAATTCTCAATGGACAGAAATGAAATTGGTACTAAGAAAAAGGGCTCACAAGCAGACAAATCAGTATTGTGGCATTGTTTCTCCCTAAAAGCTTTCTCACAAGTTGACTGACAAGGAGACAAGAGGCACTCTCAAATTTATCACTACTATTGGCCAGTAGCAAAGGCCTTTAAGTGGCCTGGGGTAATGGAGACATATGCACTGACTAGTTGTAATTGATGAGTTTCTATTCTTCTACTCCATTTCATCCTGCAGGGTTGACTGCACCACTTACTTGTAATCTAGGTCCAAAAGGTCCTATTCTAGTCCTTCAGGTTCTATACTTCATACTTTTGCTTTCATCGGGTTCTTAAGGCAATCTTACGTCTGGCTCTAGGTTTGTGCATCTTGAAAACCCACTTGTGTAACAGTTGGAGAAACGGGCCTTTCCCAAAGTTATGATGTGATTATGGGTATAGATGCGTGTGAGGAAGCATTGCAGAAGACCCTAGCGTGGTATCAGTGTGACTCTGCAGGTGAAGAGACAAACCATGGCAGAATTATATATCTACTCATCTCAGAGTCTCACTAGCTCTTCTGAAGTGAAAATAACTTAATGTAGTCACTTGCTACCAGGTGACAAATTGGTCTTACTTAGGAATTAGGGCCACATTGGAATTTAATCCTCAGTTACTGTTGACACTAGTAGACGGTTTCTGGAAGCATGCTGTGTCGTAAGGTGTACATGTAGCCTCCATCTTTGTCGTCTTGGCCATCATATTCATTGCTCACTGACTGAAGGTTGGCTAATGTCAGTTGGCAGAACCAACATGTTTAGTTGCTCAATGCTCCTTGGTTGGTGGTTATGGTGGGTCTTACCATTCACAAAGTCTGTTTACAGGACATTTGTATGCCCTTTCCTAGACCATGTTGCCTGACTTTTTTCCCAGTCTTTTAAAGTCCAGGCTGCTAATAAAGTGGCAGGCAATTGGCCCCTGGCTAGGCACGAATATATCCTCATCTTCAATTACTCCACTAAACTTGATTCTTAGACAGCTGGAGCTGTCAGTTAAGTACTTTGCCTTCAGCATAGGCCCGAGGGGCATACTTTCCTGGTTGCCACAACCAGAAAGAAGGTAGAGCTAAGGAGGTATGAAACTGGAAGTAGTGACTTCAGGTACCATTTAGGTCATTGCTTGGTCTCCTTAATCCCAGACCAGTACTAGTGATCCTAACAGAATTGTGAGGTCCTAGGCAAAGGACAGAGGTTCAGGAATTTATCCACATATGTCTATGTCCTCTGAATAAAAATATGAGGGTGATTTAATAATGAAAATTATGAATTTAATTCATGGTTCTCCTTTACTAGGAAAGTTGAATGGAAGCAAGCTGCCTCTGGGTTTGTCAGGTCCTGGTCACTAGTGCTTAGGCTGACTGGAAGACACCATGTTCCTTTAATAAGTTACAGAATGAAGCATGAATATCATGTGTCAGCTGAAGATTTCTTTTCCAGTTGGGAGACCATAATTGCTGTCCTTATTCTTCCTGTATGCAGTGGAATAAAAGATCCCCTCTCACTGTCTTCAGGGTAGGATAGAAATCTGAAGTGACAGTTTACATTAGATGTCACATAATAAATCTGTAAATACATTTTGAAGGTTGACCCTGACAATTTCCTAACAAGTAGAAGTAGTAAGAATAAGATGCACTTCTTCAAGTAAGCACATAAAAACCCAAACTTGGGTTTGGATATACATGACATACTTGTCTAGCCTCTTGGGAATCTCTTGCCAAACTCAAGTTCTGAACATCTTTGTTGGTTTAGGGATCCTGGAGCTCAGGCAGGCCTGATTCTGAATGATTGGAAGGCAATTTTTCAGGGAAAATGCTAGAAATTTATGAGAGAAGTGCCAGTGAGCCAATCGTGGTGCTACAGAGAACAGAACGGCATATCATTGGTGTTAATTCTGGGGCAAAACTATACCTTCTATGCTTAGTCTGAAATGGGTCCTGTGCTATGTTGGTAAGAATAAGGACTTGAAGATATGTAGGTCATAGACCCTTGGTAGAAATGTGTGTCATTTCCTTCTGGGAAGTATGAAGGAAAAGCTTATCCATTCAGATCAATTCAGTAATACTTTGTATTTCAAGATTCCTTTGAGACATGCTTCTGGAACATTGTCACCTAGGAGCCTCACCCCTAACCCAACTGGTAAAATAACCAGTTTGTATATTTCTAAAAGTCTGATCCTCTAGGACTACAAGGCTTCTGTAGACACTTTTCACCTAGTCCATTTGGCCAAATGGGTAAAAACAGATGAGAGCATTTGAGCTGACATTTCTTGCTTTGGGAGGGGATTTTGGTCTCTACTATCTGTTCAAATGCATAGTATACAGCTGTATATGCTAACTTTCTCCAGGCCTTACAAGAGATGGGTGGTCCCCAGCCCCCATTCCTTCCCTGTGGGCATGCAGGTGGCCCAGTCAATTTTGAATGGCTGGAGTAGACATACTGGGACTGAGTTTAGTGTGATCAGTAGGTGATGGCATCATACAGGAAAGCTCTATGTTCCCTGGGTCATCTGGGCTGCATTTTCCCCAAATCTGGGAAGTTCGAGAGATTTTTGTGAAGAAAAAGAATCATCACTGACTACGATGGTCCTAGAAGAATAGCCAGGGTTAACATCTCTGAATGGAGGCAGTTTTGGGGAAATCACTGCTTAAGCAAAAGGAAAAATGGATGACAAAAAAGGTTATCTTCTCCCCCTACCCCCCCTTCTATTTTTATTTTTTGGTACTGGAGATCAAACTGAGAGCATGCACATGCATTCTAGGCACATGCTATACCACCAAGCTACACCAAAGAATCTTATTCACTAGGTGTCTGAGCACAGATTGTATTGTATTGCTCTTGTTAGGTCATGGTTACTACAACATCTCTGATCCCTCTTCCAGTCATGTGACACTGACACAGTTGCTAAAGCCAAATGCTAATCAGGTTTTACTGCCTAAGTGAGCATCTGTTTCTTCATGGTCAGGGTAAATATCCCTTCTGGTAGAATGACTTTCTCCACTAGTCTACTGGCATGAAATGCCTGTGACACCTGTAGGTATAGTTCTATAGACCCTGTCTTGTATCTCCTGGATGGTGTATTTCTGTGTGGGTATGAAAACATCTCACAAGGCAGGAGCTGAAGTGGAGGAGGATGTACTCCATCACTAAGGGTCACATTGTATGATAGGAAGAAAGCTATATTATATTCACTCCTTGGCTGCTGGGCAAAGCCCTTAGCTTTGGGCTATTAAAACATAACAGCAATTTTCAACTTAATGTATAATGTGGATAGATGACATTGGGGATATTTAAGTCTTGACAAGAAGTGGCTGAAACATTTCCCCAATTTACAGTTCAAAAGCTCTAGGTTTCAGGATAAGTCAGCCATGGAATAGCAGATATTAATGGGTGATAGGTTGACATGTTTCAATTTTGTCCTTGAGGTTGAGCTTCGCATAATGGTCCCAAGTAGCTTTTCTGGTGTTCCTACTGTCTGTACTGTCTACTAAGTTGCCACTCATTTTCTTTTCCTAGACAGACTTTTTACCTCTTTCAGAAAATTTTTCAGGTAACAGGGAAGAGAGTTAGCATGATTGCCAAGCCCATTATATGAACCAGCAGAATCTGGTTCATATTTTTTTTGTCCATGAAATACTGCATGTAACTCCGTTCTGGGAAGAGAAGGCAGCTAAAGAGCCAATTTAGCAATTTCAAGATGCCATTGGTGCCCTTGAAGCTCCTTTCTGCCAGACTTCTGATTTAGGCATGCCTTGTAGGACTACATCCTATGGTCAAAATAAAGAATTAGGATGGGGGCGCTCAGATGCACACTGACTATATGGCTGAGAGTGTTACATGCCTGAATGGAATGACCCTGCGGACAAGGACCCTTTTAAGACAGGTCTTATCTATGAAAGACTTAGTGGGATCAGAGGTCTGGACAGATGTTGGAGTGGGCTTACCTTGGATTCTCTACAAGTGGTTCCTGTGAAGAATTTGCATTTGGCCATACATGTTAGTCACTCAATTTCATAGGATGTGTGGAAGTGAGATGGGAAGGGATTTAAGTGTGACACCAATGGATGCTGAATATAGCTTGGTATGGCAGAAGCTTTTCGAGATGATAAGGAACAAATTTCGTGTTTACATCCAGGCAAAAGAACAGTGATGATTTTTCTGTTTTTGCTCATACATGAGTATCTCTCAATTGTGAAGGTCACACTTACTAGCTATAGTATTTTTGGTTGACAGTTTGTTGTTCAGTAATCTGAGTATGACATCCCATTTTCCCCTAGCCTGAGGGTTTGTGCTGAGTTTATTGATATTCTAAAAGTTAATCCTGAAACTCAATGCTTTTCCTTGCTGCTCTAAAAATACTCTTGTCTGACTTTTTACAGTTCAGCTAGGTGTTTTAGTAGGTGTTTTAGAAGGGAATTTCCAGATTGAATGTATTTGGATTTGTGAGTTTCTTGTGTCTGTCTTGACTGAGTTATTACAAAGATCTATCTTCAAGTTTAGGGATTCTTCTACCTGATCTCATTAGTTGATGTAATGAACCTATTGAGAGTAGGATGATGGGTTCCATGTTCAACAGGTATATTTAGAAAGTCATGTTTTCATGTGTCAATAGCAGACAGAAATGTCTTGTGATAAAATGTGAGAAGAGAATAGAGGAAACTTAAGATATTTACCCTGAGCAATGTGAGATGGTAACATGGCTGTTCAGCTTGGGGAATGGTGGTCAAATGTGAGATAAAACTTGGGAAAGGAATTTCCATACGCCTAATATTGGGGCCAAGTCAATACCCAAGGTGTTGAGTTTCAGAAACATGGCCAAGTTCTTACTATGGACTTAAGTGGATAGTCTTCAGTCTTCTGAATGGAGTAGCCTTGTGGAGTATACAGGCAAAAGTACAAGCTGACTCTAACTTCTGAGCTTAAAACATGTAGCCTTTGAGGCCCAAAACTTCTAAATGTTGGTTTGTGTCCTGAGATTTGGTGTTCAAGAAATGGGAGATGTGGGTAGCTGAGGGAAATGGAGGAAAATGGGAGTGTGAGACATGCATCAGGCTACAATGCGAGTCTGACAAATGTAAAGTCGAGTGAGAAGTATGAGTGGATCCCGTGGGATTCACATACATTTTACCCTGATCCTATAAGGATGTACTCTAACTTTACAAAGAGAACTGAATTACCCAGCGAATCACTTGTTGTGATGGAATAAGGGACTACCTACTTAACCTGTGTCTTTTTTTTTTAACTAGAAAAGCAGTAATGTATGCATCACTTTTCATTGTTTTTTACCAAAAAGGTTGTCATAAACATTCAGCATATTTACTCAGAATTAGCCTTTAGAAAGGGTACCAGAAGCACTCTCACTATTTTAGGAGGTTCCCTGCTTCTGAATGTAGAATGTGTTCTATCAAGAAGAGCCCACAATCAGGTCTCAGTATGGACCTTTTATGATCTGCCTGTGGATGACATTCTTTGCTGGGTAGAATTCCATACTTGTGTATGGAGCATGGCTAAAGCTCAGAGTAGTGGTTGAGCATGCAATAGGAAAGAGAATCCTAAGTATAAGTACCCATTGATAAATACATATCTATCCTGGTGAACATGAACTGCTGGCATGGAAGTGGCTTGATATAGTCCACTTGATCACAAGTGGCAAGTTGGTCTCCTTATGTTGTTGCCTCAGATCCTGTTGAATAGGATGTTCAGAGGCAGCAGTAGTTAGACATTTCTTAGAAAGTCGTAATTCATGCTGTTGGGTACATATGTGCCTCCCATAGGTACACCATGGTTACTGTATTCTCTTGGGGATAGGTGATAAGATTGAGAAGGATTAGAACCAGTTTCTTGCTTGGTAGGTGTCTATCATGCATGCTAACATGTAATAACAGAATCTACATGATTTTGACGCTCATGAGCCTTTCCTGGTCATCCTTGGCTGGTTTTCTAGACTTATTTCTAAATCCCTACTGCTCACTAATGGCCAGACAATTGGCTATTATTTAGGGACCAGTACATACTCTGAGCCACTGAATTCACTAAATCTGTTTTTTTGTGAAACAACTGAGCTGTCTGTCGATTCTCCCCTATAGAGGGGGTTGAGGGTCTTATTTTCATGGCTGCCAACATATACTGGAATTAGAAATAGGGCTTGTGTTGTGAATTTGGGAAATAGCTTTCTCTTTTCTAATACTAGAAAAGTATTAGTGATGGTCATAGAGGCTTTAACCTCATGAATAGTCTAGGTTCTAACGATGTACCTGCTTTGATGACTAGGCTCTCGTGAGAAATACTGTGGGGAAGATCTTTTAACAATGAGAATATTTTGAAAGGAAATTGTGATTTCAGAGGTAACGGGTGAGAAAGCAAGGTGACCCTTCAGTAGTGCAGGTTGTTAGTAATACCTGGCTTGTTGGTAGGTGCCAGGTTCTTACACTCAGGCAATAGAGAATGACGGAGGATGGTGGACATGATTTCTTTTCCAGTTAGCCTGCCCTGATTCTAAATCCTGTTCCTTTTTGAACAATTTCCTCATAAGTTAGAGTTTTAAAGCTCCAAAGACTTCCACAAGAGATGTGTGCACATGTCTGTGTGCAGAAGACATGCATGCGTTCTAGCCTAGTCTCTAGCTAGGCAACAAGGTACCAATCTGTATCCTGAAATGGAAACTCTTAAGTTACTGATGAAATCCTGGATAATGGGCAACTCTTACTTGTGGAGGGGCCACACCTCATGTGGCTGCATTGGGCACCTGGACATCCACGGGGGAGCTAACAGTGGGCCACTAACATGTTCCTATTTATCTCTTATGCAAAGGGAAAAATACTTCCTGTGTTAGTTCAGAATTCCAAAGCAGAAGCTGGCAACTGGGGTTTGTGTCCTTATCCACTTGGATTCATTCTAGTTAGTGTTAATGTATGATGCAAAATGACAGTTGTCTGTAGTTCCTCTGGGCAGGCAATTCTGTTATGCTGTTAAGAAATGCATCATTACAGATGAATGAAAGGCAAAGTAAGAAATATTCCATCCGTGTAACCTGAGTTTAAACCATGAATTAAATATTTGGATTTAATGATCTGACTTCAGATCCTACTTTTCCTTAACTGCCAGGGGACTCTGAGGGAGTCTGTTTCTTGGAACTAGTGTCCCAATCTGTAATTGAGGCATCACTTATAATCTACAAATGGTTGAGAATGCATAACATGTATAAGAAAACGCCCTGAATGAAACTTCATGCATCTATTTCTCAAAATGTACGTGGTTGTTAGAAAACAATAGAAGGAAAATGCTTCTGTAGACCCAAACATAAACGCTGGTATTCATAAGTTCTTTGAACCCACAAAGCAAATGCTATTCTGGGTAGGTGCTGTTATTAGCACCATGGGATGTGGTTTTGTCACCTGATGGTGTATTCTATGACTGTAAATCAAGTATGATCCAGTGTGAAAATGGAGCCCATTCTAGATAGTTCAATAGAGGGAATCTGCCACTGGAATATTTTTTCCTTAAAGAATAAAATATGGTTACATAATAGAGCACAGATGAACTTTAAACAAATAATTTCCATTACCAAAGTTGTCAGGCAACAATGTCAGTTACCCTGTGCCTATGTGAGCACTACAGTTGAGATGTCTTCCCAAGACCTCAAATGCCATGTGAATAGCACGGAACAAAGTGGGGGGAGTGCTCAAAGAACAGTGAAAGCAAAGGTGAAGAGTTTGGCTGGAAATTGGAGACTCCAAGAAGTCAGATGTTCTCCAAAGTCCTCACTTGATACAAGCCCAGAAATAAGCAGTGGTAAAGGAAAAGAACAAAGCCAGGATGTCCCACTGTTGTAAGTGCAACACTGGAAAATTCTAAGGAGTATAGCTTGGCCTCTGCTTTGCCCTCAGTATTCTGTGCTCCTGTTTTTTAAGGTTACTCTGCATTTTCTGATCTTTTTAGGTAAATAGGAAGAAGATGGACACAAGACTGCAACCATGAGCCTGCCCTTGAGAAGGTCCTCATAGAGAAAAATGACCTATTTGTCACGCCTACTATAGAAACTATGCCAATCATATTACTGACAGAGGGAAGTAAAGAATCCACCAACTTAATATTGTGAAATACCTGACATGTGAGCAGGCCTGTCTTCCTCTTCAGCTTAAATGATAAGACTAATGTACTGTATCCTTCGGGTATGCACCATGTTTTGATTTATATTATGAAATAGTTAGCACAATCAAGTGAGGTAACATATCTTACCTCATATAGGTATCTTTTTTGTGATGAGAACACTTGATCTACAGAGCAAACCTAAAATATCAAACATTAATGACGACAGTCCTCATGCTGTACATTGCCTCCAGAATTCATTCAAATCTGCTCTAAGGGACAGTGACTGAACATTTCATAGTTTGGTTAGGTGTAATGCAACAGAAGGCAGACTAAGCCAGACCTGCTCCAAGGATTTCCTTTTCTAGGACTCAAAGGTTTTGGGTTCCTTGGCAAACTAAGAAAGTATGTTAAACTGCATGTATGCTGCCTTCAAAACCATAGGAGGCCAACTTGGTCTTCTCTGAGAAGTAAGCCATGTTCAGTGGCCCAGTAATGGGGAATCCTTCACTTTAACTAAGTTCTCCCTTGAATATCTTTTCCTATTGCCAACATGGAATCTGCACTGGCTCCATCAGACACTGCACTTTAGAAGTCAAGGCTTGCCCACGTGTCTTCCTATACATGAGTTATTGAGGACCTACCCTGGAGATGCTGGCTCTTAATCTTCACTCTGTCCCTTCATTCTTTGTGCAAGCTTGAGTATAGACTGAGACAGTAGTGTATCTGGCATTCTGTGGTCTTGTTTGAGGGCTAGGTTTTGAGGTATTTCCTCCTTAGTAGAATCTGACTCCCAAGGGTACTATTGATCAGATCCATAGAGACTGGGAACCACTTATGATGAACTCCTTATCTGCTAAGGAAACAAGTGAGAAATGTCCATAGTAGCTCTTGAGAGGTTCAGAGTGTTCTAAGATGAGGATTACATGTGGTTATGGCCTTGCCTATGTGGCAAAGTTCTTAGGCCATGAAAGATAGAGGCCCAAGTAAGATCTGAAACTCCCAGGCATATTTGTTGCATATTGCATGACTACAAACTCCATGATGGATTCAAGGGCAGTGGCAGCTTGGATTTCCTTGATGACAAAAGACTTGGTGTGACTCATGGCCAAGTGAACTTGTATAACTTGGTGAGCAAGCATTAACAATAGTTGTGGATAAAGGGATCTCCTTCACTGTAATGTTTGGACTCTCTTGTTAATGAACTTGTCTGTGTTGCTGCTGATGATTCCGTTTGGATGGTTCTCAAGTCAAGACTTTATTACTGACTCTTAAGATATTAAGAGGGAACATTAAAGACAGTTCTTGTGGCATTGAAGTTTGGGCACATGTTGGACATTTCTCAATATTCTGAGGTCTGGAATAAATTTGAGGCAGCACAGGTCAGTGTGCTGTGGCTGTTCTGACACTGACACCATTAAATGTCTGGGTTCTTCAATAGCTGTGTGTCCAAGAATTCCTGAGTGTATTTTAGTACAATGCTATTAGTAGGATGTCTAATTCTGTGCCTATTGTGCAGGCAGACCTGAGCATAATCCATCAGTGCTGGGCATATGTGTGGGCAAATATGGCAAGCTTCTTTATTGTAGTATGCTGTAATTTCTTCAAGTCCTGGTGGGGTCACTAGACTTAATGACTGAGACATCAATACCTGGTTGTCTGAGTTTGTCTAGTGGATTCAAAAGGATGCACTTATTCAAGTTCTATGATCCTACATGTTAACAATACCAAATCTTGAAGGTTGGTTCTTCTGGATATCTGCATCATTTTTGGCCCTTAATTTCTCATCTTGTAAATTGTTCTTGTTGACACTTGTTATTAGTCATTTGGTCTCTTCCATGCTTCTTGGACTTCCTCTTTAAAGTCTAATGTAGGCCCATATTGATTATTATGAGTAGGTAAGAATATTCCCATGTTGATTAGAGTTCCCATCTAATTCATGAAAAGAGCAAAACTGCAAGGTGTGGGCTTCTTGGTGGAAGACATGGATATTGGTGAGAATTGAAAGCTGCACAGAGCTGTTATTAGAGGCAGGTATCTAAATACGGAGGTTTAGGGAAAGGATAAGGGCCCTCCTGGGTACTAGGTCTGTTTGTTCAGTTTGGGAAAGTGTTCTAGTTCCTGGATTAGGGTGATTTTTATCAGAAACAAATTCCAATACCACAATAGAACACACAGATGGAGTCAATGTCATAAGTCATGGGACAACCTTCTCCTGTTGAAACTACAGGAAGAATAAGGCATCAGATTGCAATGAGTTTAAGAATTTTGTGTAGGCCAACAGTGAACCTGTGTTTGGGCTTCTGCTTTGTAAGTGAACTTTTCATAGGTCCAGGTGACCTGTCTTTGCAGGGATACTGTCTGTGAGTCACACTCTGCACTGCAGGATAGCTGAGTGGCGTTTTAGTCCTGTGGTTAGTAGAGCTTCTTAAGAGTCCTGGATTTGCTTTATATATCTCAAGGCTCCAAAAAAGGTGTAAATGCCTTAGGTCTAAGGCACAGTATGGATCCTCCTATTGCCTTTTTTGATCTCAGAGGGTGAAGGCAATCAGGTGTTCAAATGGTTCACATGTAAGCTCTGCCTAGCACTGAGAAATTTACTATTTGCATATATTCCTGAGTTGCATGTGTACAGGTTTCAACTCTGGTCTTTTTGAAGTGTGTGGCCTGATATGTCTCTGAGGCTTACAGGAAATGTAATGGAATAAGTACTTTTTCGTAGATACATGGTAGAAATTGCTAACATGGTAGCTCCTTTGGTAGGGACAGAGTGCCGCATGATAACAACCTTGGTAGTTATCAATTTCCTTTGTTCCCAATGGTGTTATTAAGGTTGAGCATCATCCATGATCTGAGAAGTAAATCAGAAGACAGAACATCATTAGTGAGGCCAACAATACCAGTGCCTTAAATGTAAATGTGGTTGTTTGCTGGCCCTTTATCAGGTAGGACAAGTTGATGGGTCTCAAGGTGCAATAACTGAAGTCACTATCAGACCTGATGTCTTTAACAGTGAAAATTCCTTAAGGGAGGCAGTATATAGTGTACTTTGAGGCCTGGTGGTGATAAACTGGCTATGAATCTCCCTGAAGTCTCCTATAGATGCCCCCTCAACACTTCCACTTTGTTCACCAAAAGTACACTTGACTTTAGTGATGTTATTCCCCTGTCATTTTCAATCCTTATGGTCCTTCAGCTTTGGTGTGGCTTAATTTAAAATATTAACATCTCATTTCTCTATCCACATGTCTGAGTCTAATGTCTACTTTTGAGGTGGCTTAGTAATCAAGAGAGATTTGGTACTTAATCCCAAGGTAATACTGGTGGAATGGAACAACCTTGCTTCTCAGAGAGCTTTTGGAAGCAATAATACTTGAAAGACAAGAAGGTATAGATCCCTTGGCATTGTGAAGGGAGATTGTAGGATTTTTCCATCTGAGGGAGGAAGAGGTGTCCATTGTGGACCCTGAGAATGAATCTGGTGTCAGAGGGTAAAGATATGAGAAAATATCTTGGTCTTGGTGAAAGTGGGCCTCTTGAACCAGCCTCACTTGGAACATCACTTTGAACCTCATTGAACATTTATGGACTTCTGAATTTCTTGTATCTAGTGACGGAGTCATGTCAAAGATCTCTCTTCAAGTTTAGAATCTTCTAGTAGGAATCACTTGTTACAGTGAGGCTATTAGAGGCAGGATGATTTGGGCCATGAATGAACAGCTGTACTTGAACATGATGCATTGATTTTTGGCTAGTTACAGACAGAAAAGACCCAGTAGAATGTGAGAAGAGAATCTCAGATATTGACCCTGGCAATGTGAGATAATTTGGATATGATAAAACTTTAGGAATGGTGGTAGGATGTGAGATCAACTTTGGAAAGGAATTTCCAAATACATCAGACATTGAGATCAAGTGAATATCCATGTTAAATCTTTAGAAACTGAGCCTAGTACCTACTGTGGACTTACATGGATGGTCTTTACCCATCTGAATGGAGAAGGCTTATGGGTTATACAGGCATAAACAAACTTTAATTCTAGAACTGTAATCTGAGACCCAAAACTTCTAGATGTCAGATTGTGTCCTGAACGATAGAGCAGATTTGATCAAGAATAGGGTATGTGGGTAGCTGAGAGAAATGGAATAGGTACCTGGAGGAGCCTGAGGGGTACATCAGCTAGGTCAGACTAACATGAAATCAAAGTAAATATGTGTGGATCCTGTGGCATTTGCATACATTTCACCTTGATCCTATAATTGTAAAGTACTACAACTTCCTTCTGATCAAAATTGTGTGTTCCTATTAGAAAGATGACAGAGTTAACCAATGGATCATTCATTGTGATGGACTATGGAACTGTTTGCACTTCTCACTGTGTTCTTTCTACTAGAGATACAATAAAGTAAGCATGACTGAATGTTCTGCATCATAAGAGGTCATTGTAATCTTCCAGCATGGTTACCAAATAACCCTTTAGAAAGCATTGCAGAAGATCTCTTACATTTCTAGGAGGCTACTTGCTTCTAAATGGATCTCTCAATCAGGGACTCAGCCTGTGCCTTTTGTGACCTCAGTTCATGGGTCACATTCTTTGCTGTGCGAAATTTGATGATTGTATATGGAGCATGACAGAAGCCCTAGAAGTAGGTAGGCATAGAAATCAGAAGACAATCCTACCTATCCTATCCAATAAGATACATAAGTACATGTCTATCCCTGTGAGCATGAACTACTGGCATAGAAGTGATTTGATGTAGTCAACTGGATCTCGAGTTGGAAGTTGGTCTCATTACCATATAGTACTATCTTGTTGACTCAGCTGTTGTTGAACATGGTGTTCAGAAACTGCAGTAGCTAGGCTTCCTTACAAAGTAGCAGTCCATGCTGTTGGGTACATATGTGCCTTCCAGATCTACACCGTGGATACTGTAGTCACTTTGTGGTAGGTAATCAGATTTTCTGATGTGACATATCAGAGCCAACTTGTCTGTCAAGTCAGTTTCTTGCTTCATGCATCCTAACATATAAACAGAATCTACCCCTGTTGGGCACTGAGTCTTTTCCTAGACCTCCGTGGCTGATACTCTAGTCTTTTTAATCCCAGCTGCTGAGATGGCCAGATAAGTAGCCTTTACATGGGGGTCAATACATGCTCTCTATTTGAGCCACCTCTTCATTCACTAAATCTGTTTCTTGGTGAAACATTGGAGCTTTCCATCAATTACTGTCCCCTACATAGGGGGCCTGAGGACCCTACTTTCGTTGCTGCCACAAGATAGACATGCTTTGGAGTTGGAAGCAGTGTTTGTATCTTGGAAATTTCTTTCCTGATCCCAGAAGAGTATTAGTGACACTGGGGTTCTAAACTCTTGAGGAATCTAGGTTCTAACAATGTACCCGCTTTGGTTCCTGGGCCCTTCTGAGAAATAGGGAGACTTATTTAACAATGAAGATATTTTGAAGTAAAATAAATACTCAGAGGTAAAAGTTGATAATGTGCATCGTTGTCAGTAATGCCTGGACAGTTGTCAGGTATTGGGACATAACCACATAGACTAGTGTTTTGAGAAAGAAATTGCCACCTATTCTTTCCTTGTAATGTGTACTCTACCGTCTTTTTTTTTTTTTTTTCAGTATTGGGCTCTACCACTTGAGCCATGCATCCAGCCTTCTGCTACTTCTTCATAAATCTGCTACAGGTGTATCCTTGAAACTGAATCCCTATTGGCTTCATTCTTTGCCTTTAGGTGTTAATGTAAATGAAGAATTAAAGTTCTTGGGTCTTAGAGAGCAGTTAACCCAATGGTGACCTTCTGTAAGACAGTCATGACAATTTCTAGAGCTGAGGAAGAATCTTAACTATTAGCCTGCATTTTGTTATCCTCTCCAAACTATACCATTCCTCATCAGTACTCAGTCTTAAGCTGTATGGTCTATTTGTACAGGGGCCCAGTGCAATTTTCCCATTAGTTTTAAGCTTATAGGTATGAATTCAGCACCATTTTGGGAGGTCAGTCAGTGATCCTCTGCAGGAATGGAATGAATGGTTCTGCAGATGTTTCCACTAATGCTGTACTGGACACTTCTGTGCTTGGCCTCAGCTTACCTCTACAACAGCAGGCTAGACCAGTGTGATAAATGAGTCATCTGTGTACATAGTTGTCATGGGATAGATGGGTTTTCTAGGAAGCAGATTGTCTGGATGTGTCAGGAGTTGATCAGGGAGATACAAGTGACACACCTGTGAAAGGAAATAGAGAAGAGGAATTGGGCAGAGGAAGGTGCTGATCTGCCATGTAGTCCCCTCAGAATCCTCCAGCAGCCCCATGGGGACTTCTAAAATTGAAATGCCCTCATGAGCTTCATGAATGAGACAAAATCACTTCTGATCTCTGGTGGTACAGACATTGGATGGCAGCCATCCAGGAAGGGTGTGACCTTTTGTAAGGGGCTCTCTTCAGCTGAGTCAGGCCCTCAAGCTGCTAATTGCCTGATTCTACTAAGGGCATTCCCAGTACCTGGGAGTTAAATCCTTTCATTCCTGAAATTTGAAATGGGTGCTGCATCTGGCATAAATCACATCAATAAAAAAGCTAAAGCACAAAAAAGAGAACCAAAATGAACAGCAACAGCTAACATGGAAAAACCTCACAGGCTGTTAGCAGCAGGCTTATCTCTGCCTTCACAGGTCAGTAAGAAGTTTCAGAGCAGACTCAAACTCGGTTAAACTTGGTGCTTTGCACATGAAGATGTTGTGAGCCCTTCCTAGAATTCATGTATGTCCTCATGCAAGAGCTTTAGAATTTAGGCCAGACAGCAGGATGAGAATAGGGCAGGGGAAGTCCCATACTGTCATGAGACCAGTGACCTTCATGGTAGGATCCCACTTTGTACTTCATTTTCTGTAACCTCTGCCCATGGGCGAGAAGGTTTGTGTAAGTGGGTCTAAGTCATGAAGGAGCTGAATCCCCTGGCTTCTCTCTTGGATACGAAACAATTGAGAATGCCACGATGAATTCAATGCAGGGACATCAGCAGCTCCAGGTTGCTCAGAACCAGAAGGCTTGTGTGACTCATAGTCATGGTCATCTGAACTTGTAGGACTTGATGGACGAGCATTTGCAGAAGTAGTGGGTACGGGCAACTCCTTACTGCATGTGCTGGTGGGATGCTCTTTTTAATGAACTTGTCTGTGTGTTGGTGCTGCTGCTTCCATTGGACTTCATGCTTCTTAAACCACAGCTTAACTAGTGAATCATCAAAATGCTGATGGAGTGCATTAGATACATTTCTTTCATGCCATTCCAATTTGGGCATCTGTTAAGGTCACTTATCAATATTGTGATTTCTGGACTATCTTAGGTAGCGCAAGCAAGGTGCTGTGGCTTTTCTTACTTGGAAGCCTTTGGTGTATACGTTTTTCAATGAACTATATGCTCCATGACCTCTTGGCTGATTTTCTAGTCTTTTATCTCAACTGCTTATCAGATGGCCAGACACTTGGCCATTACCTTGGGTTGGTCAATATTCTCTTGATCCATTTATTTCATTAAATCTGCTTTTTGGTAAATATGCTGTCAATTATTGTCCATGTAAGCAGGGGCCCTTGTGGACATAATTGCATGGTTGCCACAATAGTATAGACCAGATGCTTTGGAATCAGTGTCTTCCTCTAGCATTTGGGAAATAACTTTTTCTTAATCCTGCAATAGTATTAATGATGTTTGTGAAGAATCTAGGTCTTCATGAGTCTGAGTCCTTAAGGAGAGACCTTATTTCACAATGAGGATATTTTGAAGCAAAACTGACTCTTAAGAAGTAAAAGTTTACAGAAAACAAGGTGGCCCTTGGGTAGTACAGGCCAGTATTGCCTGGTCTTTAGGTAGATGCCATATTCTGAAATTCAGGGAATGAAGGCCGATACCAGTCTGTTCAGGCTAGAGGGGTGATGAGTGATGATTTGTTTAGTTAACACATGTTAAGACCTGTTCCTTTTGGATCCATTGATAAGACACTTCTCATTGTCTTCATACTCAATGTGATAGAGATTCATAGTAACAAATTATACCACAGGTTTTTAAACTTTCTGTGTAAGCAAAGTATGAAGGCTGGCATTCTGAGCTTCCTTAGTTTGAAGGTTTAGAAGTACTCAGAGGTGTGTACAAATTTTCCTGGGCATAGAGGATATGCATGCCCCATCTAGTTTCTGGTTAGACAAGAAGATGTCGAGTCCCAAACTGTGCTCTAAGTTGGGAATTTCTGTGTCACCAGAAGAATCCTGGATCGTAGGCACACAGTGATTTGCATTGTGGAGGGACACTCTTCACTTGGTGGTAGTAGATAGCTGGACATCCCCAGTAGAGCTGCCAGTGGGCTCTCCCACATATTATCAGATGTGGGTGGTCCTGAGTCTCTGTCTGTGGCTAGCAATGCAGGTAGGGAAATTAGATATAAACTCCTGTGGCAGGCATGCTGGGACTGAGTTCATCACTTCATTCAAGAGATGCCATCACTCAGTTATGTAGAATTCTTTTCTCTGAGGAACTTTGGCCTGGTCAGAACCCCAGCTAGACAGCTTCTTACAGGGCTTCTGGAGAGAAATAATTGTGACTGGCTACGATGTTCCCAAAGGACTATCCCGTACACAATGCTGGATGTAGATTTTGGAGCTCCCTTTCTATTCTGGTTATTAATCTTTTGTCAGCTGTATAGCCAGCAAAGATCTTTGCCCATTGTGAAAGTTGTGTCTTCAGTCTAGTGACAGCTTGCTTTGCTGTGCAGAGCTTTAGTTTCATGCAGTCCCATTTGTTAATCCTTTCTCTTACTTGCTGAGCTATTAGAGTTGTATTCACGAAGTTACTACCATGCCTCTGTAGTTCAGTGTGTTTCCTTTTTATTCCTGGAGAAACTTTAGCTCTTAACACTCAGATCTTTAATCCATTAGGAATTGATGGTAGTACAAGATATTGGGATCCAGTTTCAGTCTTCTGTAGGTGAAAATCAATTTTTCCAGTACCAATAGTTGAAGTGGCTCTCTTCTCCAATGTATATTTTGGGCTCCTTTATAAGAAATGGCTGTAGTTGCGTGGGTTTGTGTCAAGGTCTTCCACTGTATTCCATTGGTTTTTGTGTCCTGACGGTACTATGCTGTAGAAAATATTACAGATTAATACTGTCGGGAAGATGAATCTCTAGGCAGTGACCCAAAGCAGATGCTATTTAGCAGACAAGAAGCAAAAGGATCTGAATGGGGGAAAGGATGCTAAAGTGCTAAATCAGATAAAGGTCCATGAGAGAAGCAAGTCAATCATCTGACTTCCGTGGCAACCATCTTGGTGACAGCAGAGTGCCACAGTAGGGAGAATAGTGTTTTTTTAGGAGTACCTGTGCATAGAGCAGCATGGTGCAGTCACCAGAACTAGCATGTTTTTCTTGTTTTCTTAGGATATATTCATTATATGGGGGGTTGGATTCATAGTGACAACTCAGATTAGACTTATATTCTGTATTTATTTCTCCCATCATCTCTTCCCCTCACCCTTTCCCCACCCCACTTAAAACAATTGCAGGTTTCTTAATTCTGTTTCTTATAGGTACATGAGGTCCATCTATATATACCATCTTAACCTCCTACCCACACCTCTGGTACTCCCCCCACTAAACCTATTTTACAGTCCTGGCTCTTGTGATTAATATTTTACTTGATATTCAAAGGGGTGTCTCAATATACCAGCATGTTCCTAATTATCTCTTGTGTATGGAGAGAAGTGCCTTCTATTAGGATTTTCCAAAAGCACTATCTGAGAATAGAGGATTGTGTCCTCTTCCGTGTGGATCCATCCTAGTTGGTGTTAGTGTGTGATGCAAAGTGATGGTGCTCTGTAGCTCCTCTGTGTAAGCAATTCTGTGATCTTAGGTAAGGAATGGATCACTGTTCTGGAACTGATCTAAACATTGAGAAATCAAAAAAATGATCCCTAAAACTGGAAATGCAAAAAGTTGTCATGAATTTAAAATCAAGTGACTTCGTAGTTGCACTTGAACTCCTCAGAAACAAACCATGAGAAATGGATGTGGATGGAATTAAGGAGAAACTTCTAAAAGGAGGCAGGACAGGGTGTTAATAAGTCCACTAAGTTTGTTACCTTGGGCAATGTCTTTTGTTCTTGAGGGAATTCTCCTATTTAGAAAGACTGTAAGTTTTGTGTCAATTATGAGCTGGGACCTCCCATAAGGACCTCACAGATCATGGTGGCCCAGGTTCAGTGGTGGGATGTGTGTGAACTGTCATTTGGTTCCTAGTGAGTGCAGGCAAAACAGGTCTAATACACAAAGGGAAGTCTTCCAACAACAAAGGCAAAGTTACTGAGCCATGTAACACATGGAGCCAAGAAGGAGATAAAATGAAAAGCAAATGGAACTAGAAGGCATAAATATGATGTAAACATGGTTCATAAGTAATTCTGCTAGTAGCTGAAAACAGTAGTTAGAAGACTGTTCTTCCCTCTGTACCCTGAAGTACCTTAGTTACACAACCTGCCATCATACTGGTATCCCTCATAGCTCTTGTCCATTGACAACGTTCTCTGAAGATGGCCTTGTGGCGTTGGTTACTTGAATCTCCAAGACCCACTTCAGTATCTTTTTGGAAGAATCAGTTTTGCATAGACACCAGGGCAAGAATTTTCCAGAGGGAACTCTTAGGCTGGATTAGCTACTGTGGGAAGAAAGCAACCTGGAGACTCAGCTGGGTCATCATGGGCGAACGGTAGACAGACTGACATGGAATGCTTCTTCCTGTTTACTACACACTATACAAGCCTAGCCCTGGATCCTGGAAGGGATATTAGTCTTACAGTCTTCCCTGCCATATTGGTGTTTCTGAACCTTGTGCCCTAGCAGTTTCCAAAAGGGCTCCTGGAGACAACTTAATGTATCTTACCTGTTAATGACGGCCTACCTTCATGTTCTTGAAGGCAGAGTTGGCTAAATGTAAAACCTGTCATATTTTCTTATATTGGTGGAATTCAATATCTACTGTCTTCTAGCTTAGTCTTGCTGATTAAATTGACTTAAGGGACTAGGTCTTTTTGCTTAAACACACATGGGATTTTCTTCTCTGAAGTTCAGTGTGTTCATGTGTTAACCATAACACTTCCTCAGGTATTATAGTGGTGTTGGTGTTAACAGGAACTACTTCCAGCTTGGTTATGCCCAGATGATAGAAACCATATCAAGTGGGAGATCCTGCCTGATATGAAGATCAGTGATTATAATGGAAATAAACTGATTCTAGTGAATACTAGTTGCCTACCTTCTTCAACCACACTATTTTGATGAGGTCCCTTAGAGGACATAGAACAAATGGGAATAATTAAAATAATAGTTACATCTCTTCAACAAACCTATAGTGTCAATGTATCTGGACAGATCATTTTGAGCTATGACATGATAGGATTGAATATTTATGCTCTCTCAGGGTGAGGGGGAGGAAGACTAAAGTCTGTAGGAATAGCAAATGTGCTACTAATGAGTGCTTGACATATGTAAAATGGCATATGACATGAAATAACTTTCTGTGAAGTAGATTGTAAAACTTCAGCTAGAATCACCAGATTCGGTGGGTATCTAGGACATGCTGTACAGGAAGTTTTCCTTTCCTGTTCCAGGTAGACAACATGGTCTGATGACTTAGCGTACAATGCTATGCTCTTCCCTCAGAGGGTACAGCAGTCGTCTTGTTACCACTGAGGGTATAGAAACAAGTATTACAAAAACATCTTTTTTGACATTTAAATGCTTTACTTCATGAACAATTTTAAAGTCGTTGAATAATCCAAGATTTAAATCAGACATGTGAACTTACAACCTTTGGGTATCTCACTATATTTTTGACCAAGTATTTCCTCTTTCAGCCAATTAGAGCTTTCATACATCATATAAACATATAATATAGATACAAAACATATGAATAAAGCAAAGATCTTAAGTTTCACTTTCAAATTTATAATTATGATAATACAGTAATGCAAACTCCTGGTTTTTAAAGAACAGAACTCAAATTTCATCTCTGAAAAATGAATCAAATTAAGGTCATCTTTTTGCTTGGCTAAACATCAAGATTTTTTCCTTTACAAATAATTTTAAGTATGTGGGATGAAAAGTAGGTGACAGTTTTCATAGCAGATTTTAAAACACCAAGCTGGGGTGTAGCTCTGTGGTAGAGCTCATGTCTAGCATGTGCCAGACCCTAGGTTTTTATCCTAAGTACTGCAATCAATCAATAAATAAAGCAGCTTTTACCCCTTCCCACTTTTTCCAGTCTGTTAAATGAGTGTACTGACAGAGAACATGGAAAAACAGTGGGATGGTGCTACTGTCTACCCAGTTGCAACTGGGCTCTAGACTAGAAAATCGGTACATTTTACAGCAAAGAGAGAGGAAGGTACTGATCTGAACCTTATGGGGTGGACCTATGTATCTCAGTGCTTACCCCAACATAGCCTGGATATGAGTAAATCTCTCACAATTGGTATTACCCCATTCAGTTTATAGCCCTCCAGAAGGGCACGTTATAGCACTGGGCTTAACTGGCTCATTCAGGCATTGTGCCTCAGGTTCCCCAGGGTGGCCATGGACATACAGTTCCCATAGGAGCTGAACATGGTGAGCTGGGAGCAACAGCTCAGGGTGGGCAGGATGGCATATCAAGCTGTGAGTCAGTGATCTCAAATTCTTAGAGCAGGCTATCAATGCCATGTTCTGTAGCTGAGCTCGGAGAGGCCTGGGACTCAATACTTTCAAAGAGCAGTCCTGAAGATGCAGGTAGTTAGCTGGCTGGTACTAGGACACTGAGACAGTTACCTGAGGTTTGATAACTTAAGTGGGCTTGATCTCAGAGAGGCGCTCCAAGAATGTCTGGATCCTCCATATCTCATGCAGCATTCCATAAAGGAAGAACACATCATGCATATAAAGCTCATGGAGATTTTCTAGGTTTTGCAACTGAGTGGCATATTTGCAGGTATATCACTTGCTCAGGGGGGAAGGAAGTATATAATTGCTCACTCGTATTGGTGAATGAAAATACAACATTTACTCATCCTGCCCAGGTAAGGAACAAATATCCTAATGGGCTCCCAATTGCAGATCTACCTGTGGCTTCTGGATGAGGTTCAGCTGCAGGATAAGCAAAACATCCTGCATTTTATAGATGGAGCCTGTCCTAATAAGTAGGTTTTTCAGCATAGCTCGGGTAAATTTTTCTGTTCTGGACCCACCACAGATGGTGTGCTTGGAATTCATCTGGGAAGAACAGATCCTGGATGCAGATGTCTACAAATAGCCTTAAAGGCTGCTTTGCAACCATCCCTGCATCATGATTTGCTGCTTGCTGCTCAGTCATGTCCTCTCTGGAGCAGGCATAAGCCATGGCCATGTAGTCAATGGTCCAGATATCCTGAGACTCATTCTGCAAATCCAGCACTTAGTTTCCACCTCCTGGGGTGAACTTACTGGCTAAGCAGCATGTCAATCCCACCCAGGGCAATCTGTAAAAACCCCAGGCCTCACGTCTTCATCAGGGCCCCCAGAGGGAGGCAGGGGACAGCCCAGGCCTATTCCATGGCCTTCAGTCAAGATCTCAGTGCTTCCATAGGTAAAGGCCTCAAAGAACTGAAGGAAGAGCCCCAGTGGCAGGTAGCTGACATCAGAAATGGCCAAGGCCTCGTTCAATAGACTCTGCATTGACAGTTCATGGAGTGTGGGTGGGGCCTCTACTCATCCTGATGGATCTGCAGGGAAAGAACTCAGCTGTGGAACAGGTGCCCAGGGTTCTCTGAAACCCCAGGGAGAACAGGCAGTGACTCCAGGAATCTGCTGAGGGGTTCTTCAATATGGTTGTCCTTTTTTATCCCTTCTTCACTCTGCGTCTATCACAGGTTAGTTCTACCTGCATGTGTGGCTGAATAAATGATCAGGGTCTCCCACCTTTCTACCCACTTGCCCACCATGACAGTTCATGCATGCACATGTGATACAAATAGGCATACTGAAAATGTCGATACTCCCAAAAGTAATCTACATGTTTAATGCAATTCCCATCAAAATTCCAATGACATTCATTAAAGAGATTGAAAAATCTGTGAAATTTATATGGAAACACAAGAGGCCACGAATAGCCAAGGCAATACTCAGTCAAAAGAATAATGCAGGAGGTATCACAATACCTGACTTCAAACTATATTACAAAGCAATAATAAAAACAGCATGGTACTGGCACAAAAACAGACATGAAGACCAGTGGAACAGAATAGAGGACCCAGATATGAAGCCACACAACTATAAGCAACTTATCTTTGACAAAAGAGCTAAAAATATACGATGGAGAAATAGCAGCCTCTTCAACAAAAACTGCTGGGAAAACTGGTTAGCAGTCTGCAAAAAACTGAAACTAGATCCATGTATATCACCCTATACCAAGATTAACTCAAAATGGATCAAGGATCTTAATATCAGACCCCAAACTCTTAAGTTGATACAAGAAAGAGTAGGAAATACTCTGGAGTTAGTAGGTATAGGTAAGAACTTTCTCAATGAAACCCCAGCAGCACAGCAACTAAGAGATAGCATAGATAAATGGGACCTCATAAAACTAAAAAGCTTCTGTTCATCAAAAGAAATGGCTCTAAGCTGAAGAGAACACCCACAGAGTGGGAGAAAATATTTGCCAATTATACATCAGACAAAGGACTGATAACGAGAATATACAGGGAACTTAAAAAACTAAATTCTCCCAAAACTAATGAACCAATAAAGAAATGGGCGAGTGAACTAAACAGAACTTTCTCAAAAGAAGAAATTCAAATGGCCAAAACACACATGAAAAAATGCTCACCATCTCTAGCAATAAAGGAAATGCAAATTAAACCAGACTAAGATTCCACCTTACCCCTGTTAGAATAGCCATCATCAGCAACACCACCAACAACAGGTGTTGGCGAGGATGCGGTGAAAAAGGAACCCTCTTACACTGTTGGTGGGAATGTAGACTAGTACAACCACTCTGGAAAAAAATTTGGAGGCTACTTAAAAAGCTAGACATTGATCTACCATTTGATCCAGCAATACCACTCTTGGGGATATACCCAAAAGACTGTGACACAGGTGACTCCAGAGGCACCTGCACACCCATGTTTATTGCGGCACTATTCACAATAGCCAAGTTATGGAAACAGCCAAGATGCCACACCACTGACGAATGGATTAAGAAAATGTATCTATACACAATGGAATTTTATGCAGCCATGAAGAAGAGCAAAATGTTATCATTCGCTGGTAAATGGATGGAATTGGAGAACATCATTCTGAGTGAGGTTAGCCTGGCCCAAAAGACCAAAAATCATATGTTCTCCCTCATATGTGGACATTAGATCAAGGGCAAACACAACAATGGGATTGGACTTTGAGCACATGATAAAAGCTTTAGCACACAAGGGAGGGGTGAGGATAGGTAAGACACCTAAAAAAATTATCTAGCATTTGTTGCCCTTAACATAGAGAAACTAAAGCAGATACCTTAAAAGCAACTGAGGCCAATAGGAAAAGGGGACCAGGAACTAGAGAAAAGGTGAGATCAAAAAGAATTAACCTAGAAGGTAACACACACACCCAGGAAATTAATGTGAGTCAACTCCCTGTATAGTTGTCCTTATCTCAACCAGCAAAAACCCTTGTTCCTTCCTATTATTGCTTATACTCTCTTTACAACAAAATTAGAAATAAGGGCAAAATAGTTTCTGCTGGGTATTGAGGGGGTGGTGGGAAGAGGGAGGGGGCGGAGTGGGTGGTAGGGAGGGGGTGGGGCAGGTGCCAAGCCTTGTATGCACATATGAATAATAAAAGAAAAAAAAATAGGCATACTGTTAAAACCTGGGGATAGCTACCTTTGTTTCCAGAAGAGCTCTGGAAGGAAAAAATACTGGAACAATGAGGTCTTATGAAGGGAAGAGCTGGAACTTTCTATGTAGAGGTTAATGGACCCTGAGAAGGAATCTGATGCTAGGAAGGGTAGAGAAGCCACAAGGAAGAAATCTGGCTCATGCTGAAACCGAGTCCCTTGGATCAGCATCATTTGGCACCAACAATGCATTTTAGATTTTACAGATGATGAGCCAGTGATTCCCATTTTAACCTAAGGCAGTTTGTTTCTCACTTGTATCCCAAAGAACTGATCCCTGCACTGCATCATCTGCTACTAATGGGTTCACATGGCAGCATTCCTGTCCTGCAATCTGTTCCTATGTAGAAACTGAAAGGATGTTAGTGCTGTGAAACGCAACTCCTCTCCCTGGAGTTCTTCTTGCCTTATTCTCATTCTCTTCACTGCCTACTCTAATTCCCTCTTTAGCTGTGACCACAGCCCAAGGTTTGTGCTTACAGGGTAGGCTGATCCAAGACAACCTAAGGTGTGTTGAACCTGTTGATCATGTGGCAACAAGATAGGGCTGTTGAACATGTCTGAGTAACAATGAGAAAGAAATAGGAGATAATCACCTGATGTATTGGGTTCCATTCTTACCCTACAGGCTCTCAGTGTGTAAAAACACCTCAGTCTCCTGATGAGTCAGTTATCCCCGCAACAAGGATGATTCATAAAGTGAGCCGGTGGCTCCTTTGGACTGATAGAAAGATAGGACCGCTTCTGCTTTTACCTCTTGGTTCTTGGATCCATATGGCCTTCCTACTAGGAACTCAGTACCATATTAATGTCTCACCAGTGTACATAAGTCACCCTGAGCAAGATATTCTGTTTCTAACATGTTTGGTAAGTTAATGCTTCTATGTATTCTGAAGGTTTTATCAATATTTTAAGAGGCCATCTGCTCTGATGTGGTTGTGGCCTAGCCAGTGGATTCCATAACTCTTCATCTCCTTTTCTGTGACATAAATCTATTGGTGAGATGCTTGAGTTCTCAGTGGACAGAAATGAAATTGACATTAAGAGAAGGCTCAATAACTGACAAGCAGACAAGCCAGAATTATGACCTTGTTTTTCCCCAAAAACTTTCTCACAGGTTGACTGACAGACAAGAGGAACTTCCAAATTGATTACTATTATTGACCAGTATCAAAAGTATTTAAGTGTCCTGGGGTAAAGGGTACACAGGGGGCTGACTGGTTGTAATTGAAGAGTTTCTAGTCTGTTACTTCTTTTCATCCTGCAGGGTTGACTGCCCTGCTCACTTCTAATCTAGGTCCAAAAGGCCCTATTCTAGTTCTTCACCAGGTTTTTAAGGCAATTTTATGTGTGGCCCTAGGTGTCTGCATCTTGAAAATCAGCTTGTGTAAGAGTTGGAGAAACAGACCTTTCCCAATGTTAAGATGGGATTATGGGAGTAGGTGCATGTGGGGGAAGCACTGCAGAAGCCCTAGAGTCATATTAGTTATCACTGCAGGTGAAGAGACAAAGCATACAAGGATTAGGTATCCACCCATATCAGATAATCTCTCTAGCTCTTCTGAAGTGGAAGTGACTTAGTGTAGTCACCTGCTACCAAGTGACAAACTGGTCATACTTAGAAATAGGGCCATATTGGAAGTTAATCCTTCATCACTGTTGGCACAGCCTCCAAGGCAGCATTAGTAGCTTCTTGAAGTTTGCATTCTGTGTCATAAGGTAGGTACATAGCTTCCATCTTTGTCTTCTTGGCCATCATATTCATTGCTCATTGACTGAAGTTTGTCAAACTGGCAGAACCAATTTGTTCAGTTGCTCAGTGCTTCTTGGTTGGTGTTTATCGTGGATCTTACCATTCATAAAGTCTGCATTTACGGGACACTCATACTCCCTCTCCTAGACCATGCTGCCTGATTTGTGTTTTTCTTTTCAGTCTTTTAACGTTCTGGCTGCTAATAAGGTGGCAGGCAACTGACTCCTGAGTAGGCATGAATATATTATCTTCAATAGTTACTCCACTTAACTGATATTTCCAAGTTTAACCAATAATCAAAGTAAGTACTTTGCCTTCAGCATGAGCTGAGGGGCATACTTTTCTGTCTGCCACAAC
Source organism: Castor canadensis (assembly GCF_047511655.1). Classification (NCBI taxonomy): domain Eukaryota; kingdom Metazoa; phylum Chordata; class Mammalia; order Rodentia; family Castoridae; genus Castor; species Castor canadensis. The sequence continues at coordinate 91,630,744 of NC_133394.1, forward strand.
AAGAAAGAATGTAGAGCTAAGAAGATATGGAATTGGAAGTAGTGGCTTCAGGTAGTACTTAGAGCATTGCTTGGTCTCCTAAATTTCAGGGCAGTATGAGGGATCCTAACAGACTTGTGAGGTCGTAGGCAAAGAAGGACTGAGATTTAGAAATACATCTCAATGTGTCTGTCCTCTAAATAAAAAAAATGTGAGGGTGATTTAATAATGGAAACTTATGAAGTAAACTTGTGGTTCTTTACTAGGAAAAGTTGAAGCAAGCTGCCCCTGGGTTTGGCAGGTCCGGGTCACTAATGTATAGGCTGGCTGAGAGACACCATGTTCCTTTAATAAGTTACAGAATATAGAGTGAATAACATGTGTCAGTTAAAGAATCCTTATCCATTTGGGAGGCCATAATTGCTATTCCTCTTCTTCCTGGATGCAGTGTAATAAAAGTACCCTCTTATTGTCTTCAAGGTGGGATAGAAATCTGAATTCACAAACTCAGTACATGGAGATCTGTAAATCCATTCTGAAGGTTGATCCTGACAATTTCCTAAGAAGTAGTAGTAATGGTAAGATGCACTTTCTTAAAAGAGAAAACACACTTGTGTTTGGATATATGACATACCTGTCTAGCTTCTTGGGGATCTGTTGGCAATCTGTGTTCAGAGTTGTAAACATCTGTTAGCTTAGGAATCCTGGAGTCTCGGGCAGGCCTGATGAATGATTGGAAGGGCCATTGTTCAGGGAAAGTGAAAGTTCATGAGAAAACTGCCAGTGAGCCATGTATGGTACTACAGAGAACAGAATGACATGTCATTGGTATTAATCCTGTGGCAGAACTATCCCTTTTATGCTTAGTCTGAAACCGATCCTGTGCTAATTTGGCAAGAGTGAGGACTGAGGATATATGGGCCATAGATCCAAGGTAGAACTGTGACTGTCATTTCCAAGTTTGTCTTTTGGGGCATTATGGAGAAGGGAGAACTTACCCATTGGGATCAATAAAGTAATAGTTTGCAGTTTCCACTGAGATTTGCTCCTCGAACACTGTCACCCTGGAGCCCCCGCCCCAAACCCAACTGGTAAAATGATCAGTTTGGATATTTCTAAGAAGACAAGCCTGTGCCTAAACTACTATGCTTCTATAGACCCTTTTACCTAGTCTATTTGACCAGATTAGTATAACAAGTAAGAGCAATTTGAGCTGATCTTTCTTACTTTGGGATGTGACTTCAGTCTCTACTATGTTAAAACCCATAACATAGTTAGCACCTGATAACTTTCTCCACGCCTTACAAGGTATGGGTGGTCCCCGGTACCCACCGCCCCCCCACCTTCCCGGCTGGCCTGCAGGAAGCCCAGTCAGAAGTGAATGGCTGGAGTAGCCATACTGGGACTGAGTTTAGTGTGGTCAGCAGGCAACAGTACCATAAAGCAAAGCTATATTCCCTGGGTCACCTGGGCTGCTTCTTTGCCTAATCTGGAACATTTGAGAGACTTATTCTGGTGAGAAAGAATCAGTCTTTACTATGATGGTCCTAGAATACCCGGAGTTAATAGCTCTTAATAGAGGCAGTTTTGGGGAAACAGAATGTGTTAAGCAAAAGGAAAAATGGATGACAAAGAGGAAGGTTTTTTGGTGCTGATATCAAGCCCAGGGCTTGTGCATGTACATGCCAGGCACACAATACACCACCAAGCTACATCAAAGAACCTCATAGGTGTCTGAGCACAGACCATATTGCTCTTGTTAGGGCATGGTTGCTAGAACTACTTAGGTCCGCTTCCATCTGTGATGTGACAAACACTTGCTAAAGCCTGTATGGCAAGACATGTCTATACTACATAAGAAAGGATCTGTTTCTTCATAGTCAGGGTAGATATCTCTGCTGGAAGAGTAACTTTCTCTCTTCACTAGTCCGCTGGTATGAAATACCTGTGACAACCGTAGGTATAGTTCTATGGATCCCGTTTCCTATCTCCTGGATAGTGTATTTCTGTGTGGGTATGAGAATATCTAATAAGGCAGGAGCTGAAGTGGAAGAGGAAGGGCTCCATCACTAAGGGTCACATTGTGTGATAGTTACAGGAGCCATATTCACTCTTTGACTACTGGGCACTGCCCTACAGCCTTTTGGTATAAAACATAACTTAATGTGTAATGTGGATAGATGACACTGGGCATATTTAATGGTTGATAAGAAAGTGGCTGAAACATTTCCCAAATTTAAGGCTCAGAAGCTCTAGATTTAAGGATAACTCGGCCAACCACAGACAAGCAGATACTAACGGGTGGTAGGTTGACATGTTTCAACTTTATCCTTCAGGTTGAACTTCTAACAGTCCCTCCTAGCTTTTCTGGGGTTCCTACTATCTGTACCAACTACTAGGTAGCCACCCATTTTCTTTTCCTGGAGAGGCTTTTTACTTTCAGGAAGTGATTTTTCCGTATAACAGGGATGAAAGTTAGCATCATTGCCAAGCCCATTAAATGAACCAGCAGAATCTGGTTCATGCTCTTTCCATGAAATACTTCACGTAAGCCCATTCATCCTGGGAAGAGAAGGCAACTGGAGAGCCAACTTAGCAACTTCAGGATGCCATTGGTGCCCTTGCAGCTCCTTCCTTCCAGACTCCTGATGAAGGCATGCCCAGTAGGACTATATCCTAAGGTCAAAATATAGAGAATTAGATGGGGGTGGGGCTCAGTTGCAAACTGACTATATGGCTGACAGCGTATATGCCTGAATAGATTGACCCTGGCAACAAGGACCCTACTGAGTCAGGTCTGATCTATGAAAGACTTAGTGGGATCAAAGGTCTGAACAGATGTTGGAGTAGGCTTACATTGGATTCTTTGGAAGTGGTTTCTACAAAGAATTTGAGTGACTAAGATGTATGGCCAAATGCAATCTCATAGGATGTATGGAAGTGAGATGGGAAGGGATGTGAGCAAGAGCATGCGGCCACGCAGCATCTGCTGGGTGCTGAACATAGCTTGGTATGGCAGAGGCTCTTGGAGATGGTAGAGGACAAATCTCACTTGTTTACATCCAGGCAAGAGAATAGTGATGAATTTTCTGGTTTTGCCTGTATGTGAGTATCTCTCCTTCAATTGTGAAGGTCACGTTTACTAGGTATAGTATTCTTGGTTGGCGGTTTGTTTAGTACTTTAAGTATGGCATCCCATTCTCCCCTGGCCTGCAGGGTTTTTGCCAAGTTTACTGATATTCTAAGAGTTACTTCTGAGACTCAATGCTTTTCCTTGCTGCTTAAAAAATATTCATGTCTGATTTTTGACAGTTCAGCTAGGTGTTTTAGTGAGGAAATTCAGGTTCAGTGTATTTAGACTTGTGAGTTTGTTGTGTCCTAACAGGGTTATTACAAAGATCTATCTTCAAATTTAGAGATTCTTCTAGTTGAGTTTCAGTTGATGTAATGTGCCCATAGGAAGCAGGATGATGGGTTCCATGTTGGATAGGTATTTCAAAATTCATGTTTTCATGTGTCAATACCAGACAGAAATGGCATATGATGTGAATTGAGGAAACTTAGGATATCAGCCCTGAGCAATGTGAGATGGTAATTTGCCTATTGGACTTGGGAAATGGCTGTGGAATGTGAGGTAAAATATGGGAAAGGACTTTCCATACACCTCAGATATTGAGACTAAAGTTTCAGAAACAGAGCCAGTTCCCACTATGGACTTGGATGGATGGTCTTCAGTCTTTTGAATGGAGTAGCTTTGTGGTGTATACAAACTGACTATAACATCTGAGCTTAAGAGCTGTCATCTTCAAGACCCGAAACTCCTAAATGTTGGTTCTTGTCCTGAGATTTGGTGCTCAAGAAATGAGGGATGTGGGTAGCGAGGAAAATGGGAGTGAGGGAGATGCTTTAGGCTACTATGGAAATCTGACAAATGTGAAATCAGGTGAGGAAGTATGGGTGGATCTCATGGCGTTCACATACATTTTGCCCCATTCCTATAACAGAAAGGTAATCCAACTTCCTTCTGATCAAATTGTGTTCCCATTACAAAGATAACTGGGTTACCCAGTAGATAATTTGTTGTGTTGTAATATGGGATACTGTTTATTTCCTTAGTCAACCTATGCTGTCTCTTTTACTAGCAATGCAGTAACGTATGCGTGACTCTTCAATTTCTTTACCAAAAACGTCATGGTAAACTTTCAGCATTTTTACTCAGAATTAACCTTTAGCAAGCATAGCAGAAGCAGTCTTACTATTTTAGGAGTTTCCCTGCTTCCAAATGTACTCTTGCAACAAGATAAGCCCACAATCAAGTCTCAGAATGGACCTTTCATGGTCTGTCTGTTAATGGCATTCTTTACTGTGTAAAAGTACATGTGTATGGAGCATGGCTTCAGCCCACAGTAGTAGATAAGGCATGTACAGTAGGAAAGAGAATCCTATATATAAGTACACATACATAAATATATATCCATATAAGCATGGACTGCAGGTGTGGAAGTTGCTTGATGTAGTTAACTTGATCACAAGTATCAAGTTGGTCTCCTTACCATAATATTTGGCTCAGATTCTGTTGAATAGGGTGTTCAGAAGTAGTAGTAGTTTGTTTTCTTAGAATGTGGTGATCCATGCTACTGGGCACATATGTGCCTTCCATAGGTACACCATAGTCACTGTATTCATTTGGGAATAGGTGATGAGAAGATTGTAAAGGATTGGAGCCAGTTTGTCTTGGTTCATTTTCTTGCTTGGTAGGTGTTCATCATGCATCCTAACATGCAAGCAGAACCTACATGATTTTGACATTCATGAGCCCTTTCCTAAACATACTTGACTGACTTTCTAGACTTATTTCTGTATCCCGACTGCTCACTAATGCCTGACAATTGGCTGTTATGTAGGGGTCAGTACATACATTCTACTTGAGCCACTGAATTCACTGAATCTGTTTAGCAAAGCAGCTGGAGCTGTCTGTCAATTACTGTCCTCTACATAGGGGTTCTGAGCGGCCTATTTTCATGGTTGCCACAATAGATACATTGTCAAGGTACGTCGGAATTGGAAATAGTACTTATGTTGCATTTGGGAAATGACTTTCTTCTAATCCTAGAAGAGTATATTTTGATGAAGCAAGGTGGCCCTTGAATAATGCAGGTTATTAGTAATACTTGGCTTGTTGATAGGTTCCATGTTCTTCTACACTCAAGAAAGAATGATGCTGGTCATATTTGGTTGGAAGGGTGATGGAAGTGATTTTCTTACCCAGTTAGCATGCCCTGACTCTAAGCCCTGTTTCTTTTTGAACACACAATTTCTTTATAGTGTAGGGTTTTGAGGCTGTGAAGACTTACACGATAGGTATATATAAATATGTCTGGGATCAGAGGATATGCATGGATTCTTGCCTAGTCCCTGGCTAGGGACAATGTAGGGTGACAATCTGTATCCTGAATTGGAAACTTTGTAAGTTACTGAAGAAATCCTGGCAGCTGTGACTTGTGTTATGGAGGGGCCATTCCTCACGTGGCTGCATTGGGCACCTGGGCATCCACTGGGGAGCTGCCAGTGGACCTCTAACACATTCCTATTTAACTCCTGTGCATAGGGAGAAATACTTCCCATGTTAGTTGAGAATCTCCCAAAGCAGAATCTTAGAATTGGGGTTTGTATCCTTACCCACATGGAATCATTCTAATTGGTGTTAATATGTGATATGAAATGTCAGTTCTCTTTAGCTCTTCTGGTCAAAAAATTCTGTTACATCAGGTAAGTGCATTGTTACAGATGAAGTAAAGGCAAAGGAAGTAAGAAATCTTCCATACCTGTCACTTGAGTGTAAATTGCCAATGTAAATATTTGGACTTAACAATGGGTCTGGGTTTAGATCCTACTATTCCTTAACTGCCACGTGACTCTGAAGGAGTCTATTTCTTTGAACCAGTGTCCCAATCTGTAATTGAGGCACCATTTCTAATCTAAAAATGGTTGAGAAGCTAGACCATGTATGTGAAACTCTGAATAAAACTTCTGGTATCTGCTTAGAATATGTGATGTTAGAGAACAATGGAAGGAAAATGCTTTTGTGGATCCTGCTGTTGGCTGTTATGATCCCAGAAGATGAAGGCAATCAGGTGTTCAAATGGTTTCACAAGTAAGCTGTGCTTATCACTGGGAAATTTACTAATATCTGCTTGTTCTGTGTGTACCGGCTTCAACTGAGTCTTTGTAAAGTGTATGTGGCCTAATACATCTAGGAAACTTACAGGAAATGTAATGTGATAAGGACTTTATGCCTGGATACATGGTAGAATCTATTAATATGATAGCTCCTTTGGTAGGGATGGTGTGCTGCATGATAACAACTTTAGTAGTTATCAATTTCCTTGGCTCTCAATGGATCTGCTTAGCCCAAACATCACCAATGATCTGAGAAGTAAATCAGAAAACGGAATGTCAATAGTGAGAAGGCAACCAATACCAGTGTGTTAAATGTAAATATGGTAGTTTGCTGGACCTTCATCAGGTAGGCCACATTAATGACTCTCAAGGCATAATAACTGAAGTTGCTATTAGGCTGGACTTCATAAACATGGAAATTCCTTAAGGGAGCAGCGTGTCCTGAACTCAGAAGGCTTGGTGGTGGTAAACTGGCTTTGAATCTTCCTAAAGATGCCTGCAGATGCTCCCTCAACACTTATTTTCACTTTGTCAGCCAAAAGTACCCTTGACTTTCTTTAGTGATCTTATCCATTCCCCTGTCAGCCTCAGTCCTTAATGACCTACAGCTTTGGTGTGGCTTAATTTAGAATATTAATGTATCTCATTTCTCCATCCACATGTCTATGACTACAGTGACTATTTCTGAGATGGTAGAGTAATCTAGACAGGTTTGGCACTAACTACAAAGGTGATACTGGTAGAATGGAAAATCCTTGTTTTCAGGAGAGCTTTAGGAAGCAATAATATGTGAAAAATGAGGTGTAGATCCCTTGGCATCATGAAGGGAGATCTTGGGATTTTTCCATCTGGAGGGAAGTAAAGGGGCCCATGTGGACTCTGAGAATGAATATGATGCCACAGAGATGAGGAAATATCTAGGTCTTGGTGAAAGGGGGCCTCTTGAACCAGCCTTACTTGAAACCTCACTGCCTCTAACTTGGTCAAGGTGTAATGCCTCCATTTAACCTGTTGGGGCTTTTCTTACTTATTCAATCTTGACTTTTCCTTATTGGTTCAAAGAACCAACTTTTTTGTTAACCTTGTCAGTTTCAATTTCATTAACTTCTCTGATGTTACTTTCTAATGTTACATGTGGTTCTTGATTTCCTAGTTTCTGGATTTGCATCAGTAGAGTGATCATTTGAAATCTTTTAAAATTGTAGGTGTTCAGTGTTATAAACTACTAGAACTGTATCCTATAGATTATGGTATGACTTCAAATGTCATCTTCAGAATTAAAAGAGAATTCCCTTAAAATTTCTTCATTGACTCATTTGTTTATGAGAATTTTTTTTTTAATTTCCACATAAATATATAGGTTCTAATGTTCTTGCTGGTTTCAGGCTTTATTCAATCATAGTTAGTAAAGACATATGCTTTTGATATTTAGCATCTGACCTGTATTATGGCCTAACATATGGTCTATCTTTGAGAATGGTCCAAGTATTAGTGGGAAGAATGCATATTATATGGTTGGATGAAACAATCTGTTGATACCAGTTAAATCTACTTGATCTGTAGTGTATTTTAACTATTTGAAAAATCCAGATATTGCATCTGATGAGTTAATAAGCATAATGCTTGGATTATATTTGATATTCCAGCCTTGGGTACATGATTAGAATTGTTACTCTTAGTTAATCCCTCTATCATTATATAATTTTCTACTTTCTTTTTAGTTTTTGACTTAATGTTTAAGTATAGCTTCTTAGGCTTACACTGGCTTCTGTTTATGTGCAGTGTCTTCACTTTCAGTCTTTATTTTGTGTTAATGAGCTTTGAACTGAGGATCTTGCACTTGCTAGGCACAAAGGCACTCTACCACTGGAGACATGCCCCCAACCATTTTGCTTTAGTTATTTTCCAGGTAGGGTCTCATTTTTTTCTTGCTCAGGCAAGGTTAGATCACAGTCCTGCTTATTGCTTCTTTATAGCTGGAGTGACAAATATGCCACCATGCCCCGCTTTTTATTGGTTGAGATGGTGTCTCACTGTCTTTCTGCCTGGGCTATCATCAAACCATCATCCTCCAAATCTTTGCTTTCTTCAGAGCTAGGATTATGTATGTGTGCCCAGTCTTTTATTTTTAATTAAAATCTTTACTGGAGACTGAATGCTGGGTCTTGTGCAAGAAAGTGCTCTACAATTTGAGCCACACATGTAGCCATTTTTTGCATGGCAGTTGGTTTTTAGACAGAGATTCACTACCTTTGGGCTAGTCTCAAACTGAAGACCCTCCTGCCTCTGCCTTTGGAGTAGCTTGGATTCACAGGTGTGTGCCACCAAGTCTAGGCCCAGTTTGAAAGGTATGTGTGTATTTTACACAACAAAGTCAGTCTGTCTTGTAGATCTGGGGATTGAATGCAGGACCTTGAACTTGCTAGACAAGTGCTCTACCACCCAGCTATATCCTCAGCCCTGAAATGAGTTGCTTGTAGCAATTAGGTGGGTCTTTTCTACATTTGGCCAGTTACTATCTTTTTATTGTGAACTTAATGTAAGTGGATTAAGGTTTATTTTGCTAAGAACTTATTCCTGATAACTTCCTACTTTTCTGGTTGTTTTGTATATCCTTTTCTGCCTCTTTATTTGGGTTTCTGGTAGTGATGAGGTTTGATTCTTCATTTGTATATCTGATCTACCAATGACTTTGTGTTTTCATGAAGCTACCTGTTCACTTCCAAATAGACCAACTTCACAACAAAGATCCTCTATAAGTGATAAACTCACTCAAAAACCAAAGAAATTTATTTCCTCAGTTGTGAAGATCACCTTTGATACAGTATTCTTGGTTGGCAGTGTCTATTAGTATATGAATATGTCATCATTTCTGGCCTACAGGGCTTATATTGAGTTTACTGATTTCAAGAGGATTTCCTTACTTGATTCCAGGGTGTTTGTTTTGTTTGTGGCTGCTTTAAAAATTCTGGTCATCAACTTAAAATTTTTATAAAACTTGTCACTGGCTTTTGACAGTTGTGTCCTTTCTTGAGGAGCTCTTGGAGTTGAATATATTTGGACTTCTGAATTTCTTGTATCCACTGACAGGCTGATTTCAAAGATCTATCTTAAAGCTTAGAACATTCTAATCGGTATCATCTGTTGATGCAGTGTGGCTCCTGGAGGCGGGATGATGTGGGCCTGCTGTGCTTGGAACATGATGTATTTATTTTGGGCAGTTGAAGAGAGAAATAACATAGTAGAATGTGAGAAGAAAATAATCTCAAACATTGACCCTGGCAATGTGAGATAATTTGGGTACTATGAAACTTTAGGAATGGCAGTAGAATGTGAGATAAAATTTGGAAAGTAGTTTACATACACCTCACATATTAAGGTCAAGCTAATACCCAAATTGTTGAAGACTCTAGAAGCTGAGCCTAATCCCCACTCTGTACTTACATGAATGGTCTTTATCCATCTGAATGGAGCACCCTTGTGGGTTACACAGGCATAAACAAACTTATACTTGTATCTTTAATTCTAGAGCTGAAGTCTTTGAGACCCCAAACATCTAAACATTGGATTGTGTTCTGAGCTTTACATCAGATTTGGTCAAGAATAGAGTATGTGGGTAGCTGAGGGAAATGGAATAGGCATCAGGAGGAGCCTGGGAGATGCATCAGGCTATTATGTAGGTCTGACTAACATGAAGTCAAAGTGAAGAAGTATGGTGGATCCTGCGGGATCTGCATACATTTAATCTTGATCCTACAGTGGATCCTACAATGGGAAAGTACTCCAATTATGATCAAAATAATGTGCTCCTATTACAAAGATTGCTGAGTTAACAAGACCTGTGAAAAGAAAATGCAAGAACTCACTGACTCCATCAAAAGACAAAACTTGAGAATCATGGGCATCGAAGAAGGAGAAGAGGTGCAAGCAAAGGGATTGCGTAATATACTCAACAAAATAACAGAAAATTTCCCAAATCTAGAGAAAGATATTCCCATACAGATGCAAGAGACCTCCAGGACACCAAACAGACCAGATCAAAATAGAACTACCCCATGACATATCATCATTAAAACAAGTATGGAAACTAGGGAAAGAATATTGAAGGCTGTAAGAGAAAAAACAAATAACATACAAAGGTAAACCCATCAAAATCACAGCAGACTTCTCAACAGAAACATTAAAAGCAAGAAGAGCGTGGGGTGAGATCTTCCGGGCACTGAATGAAAATAACTTCAACCCCAGGATACTTTACCCAGCAAAACTATCATTCAAAATAGATGGAGCAATAAAAGTCTTCCATAATAAGCAGAAACTAAAACAATATGTGACCACAAAGCCACCACTACAAAAGATTCTTCAAGGGATTCTGCACACAGAAAGTGAAACGCAACATAACCATGAAAAGACAGGCAGCACCAAACTACAGGAAAAGAAAAAGCAAGAAAGTAGAGAGTAACCTCAACTTAGGTACACACAATCAAACCTTCAAACAACTAAGACAACTAAATGACAGGAATCACCACATACCTATCAGTACTAACGCTTAATGTTAATGGACTTAATTCACCCATCAAAAGGCACCACTTGACGAAATGGATTAAAAAGGAAGATCCAACAATTTGTTGCTTACAGAAGACCCATCTCACTGACAGAAATAAGTATAGGCTTAGTAGGAAAGGCTGGAAGAAGATTTACCAAGCCAATGGCCCCTGAAAACAGGCAGGAGTAGCAACACTTATCTCTGACAAGTAGACTTCAAACCTACATTGATCAAATGAGATAAAGAAGGACATTCCATACTAATAAAAGGGGAAATAGACCAAAAAGGAGTAATTATCAACCAATATGCACCCACTGTCAACGCACCCAATTTCATCAAACATACCCTGAAAGACCTAAAAGCATATATAAAGGCCAACACAGTGGTTGTGGGAGACTTTAACACCCCATTATCATCAATAGATAGGTCATCCAAACAAAACATCAATAAAGAAATCCACGATCTAAAACATACAATAGATCAAATGGACCTACTTGATGTCTACAGAACATTTCATCCAACTTCTACACAATATACATTCTTCTCAGCAGCCCATGGAACCTTCTCCAAAATAGATCATATCCTAGGGTACAAAGCAAGCCTCAGCAAATATAAGAAAATAAAAATTATACCATGCATTCTATCTGATCACAGTGCAATAAAACTAGAACTCAACAACAAAAGTAAAGACAAAAAACATGCAAACAGCTGGAAACTAAATAACTCATTACTTAATGAACAATGGGTCATTGATGAAATAAAAGAGGAAATTAAAAAGTTGCAGGAAGTCAATGAAACTGAAAACACAACCTACCAGAATCTATGGGACAGAGCAAAAGCGGTCATGAGAGGAAAGTTTATAGCCATGAGTGCATACATTAAAATGACTGAAAGATCCCAAATCAATGACCTAATGATATCTCTCAAACTCCTAGAAAAACAAGAACAAGCAAATCCCAAAACAAATAAGAGAGAAATAATAAAAATAAGAGCTGAAGTCAATGAAATAGAAACCAAAAAAAACCATACAAAGAATTAATGAAACAAAAAGTTGGTCCTTTGAAAAAATAAACAAGATCGACAGACCCCTGGCAAACCTGACTAAAATGAGGAGAGAAAAAAACCAAATTAGTAGAATCAGGAATGCAAAAGGGGAGATAACAACAAACACCATGGAAGTCCAGGAAATCATCAGAGACTACTTCGAGAACCTATATTCAAATAAATTTGAAAATCTAAAAGAACTGGACAGATTTCTAGATACATATGATCATCCAAAACTGAACCAAGAGGAAATTAATCACCTGAATAGACCTATAACACAAAATGAAATTGAAGCAGCAATCAAGAGTCTCCCCAAAAAGAAAAGTCCAGGACCTGATGGATTCTCTGCTGAATTCTATCAGACCTTTAAAGAAGAACTGATACCAACCCTCCTTAAACTGTTCCATGAAATAGAAAGGGAAGGAAAACTGCCAAACACATTTTATGAAGCCAGTATTACACTTATCCCAGAACCAGGCAAAGACACCTCCAAAAAGGAGAACTATAGGCCAATCTCCTTAATGAACATTGATGCAAAAATCCTCAACAAAATAATGGCAAACCGAATTCAGCAACACATCAAAAAGATTATTCACCACGACCAAGTAGGCTTCATCCCAGGGATGCAGGGGTGGTTCAACATACGAAAATCAATAAACGTAATAAACCACATTAACAGAAGCAAAGACAAAAACCACTTGATCATCTCAATAGATGCAGAAAAAGCCTTTGATAAGATCCAACACCATTTCATGATAAAAGCTCTAAGAAAACTAGGAATAGAAGGAAAGTACCTCAACATTATAAAAGCTATATATGACAAACCTACAGCCAGCATTATACTTAATGGAGAAAAACTGAAACCATTCCCTCTAAAATCAGGAACCAGACAAGGATGCCCACTATCCCCACTCCTATTCAACATACTACTGGAATACCTAACCAGAGCAATTACGCAAGGAGAAGGAATAAAAGGAATACAAATAGGTCAAGAAACTGTCAAAATATCCCTATTTGCAGATGACATGATCCTAAACCTTAAAGACCCAAAAAACCCTACTCAGAAGATTCTAGACAACATCAATAGCTACAGTAAGGTAGTGGGATATAAAATCAACATAGAAAAATTATTAGCATTTCTATACACTAATATTGAAGAAACTGAAAAGAACATATGGACACAATTCCATTCACAATAGCCTCAAAAAAAATCAAATACCTAGGTGTAAACCTTACAAAAGATGTGAATGACCTCTACAAGTAAAAGTATAAACTTCTGAAGAAAGAGATTGAGGAAGACTATAGAAAGTGGAGAGATCTCCCATGCTCATGGATTGGTAGAATCAACATAGTAAAAATGTCGATACTCCCAAAAGTAATCTACATGTTTAATGCAATTCCCATCAAAATTCCAATGACATTCATCAAAGAAATTAAAAAATCTGTGAAATTTATATGGAAACACAAGAGGCCACGAATAGCCAAGGCAATGCTCAGTCAAAAGAATAACGCTGGAGGTATCATGGTACCCAACTTCAAACTATATTACAAAGCAGTAACAATTAAAACAGCATGGTACTGGCACAAAAACAGGTATGAAGACCAGTGAAACAGCATAGAGGACCCAGATATGAAGCCACACAACTATAACCAACTTGTCTTTGACAAAGGAGCTAAAAATATACGATGGAGAAATAGCAGCCTCTTCAACAAAAACTGCTGGGAAAACTGGTTAGCAGTCTGCAAAAAACTGAAACGATCCATGTATATCACCCTATACCAAGATTAACTCAAAATGGATCAAGGATCTTAATATGAGACCCCAAACTCTAAAGTTGATACAGGAAAGAGTAGGAAATACTCTGCAGTTAGTAGGTATAGGTAAGAACTTTCTCAATGGAATCCCAGCAGCACAGCAACTAAGAGATAGCATAGATAAATGGGACTTCATAAAACTAAAAGGCTTCTGCTCAACAAAAGAAATGGTCTCTAAACTGAAGAGAACACCCACAGAGTGGGAGAAAATATTTGCCAGCTACACATCAAAGGACTGATAACCAGAATATATAGAGAACTTAAAAAACTAAATTCTCCCAAAACTAATGAACCAATAAAGAAATGGGCACGTGAACTAAACAGAACTTTCTCAAAAGAAGAAATTCAAATGGCCAGAAAACACATGAAAAAATGCTCACTATCTCTAGCAATAAAGGAAATGCAAATTAAAACCACATTAAGATTCCACCTCACCCCTGTTAGAATAGCCATGATTAGCAATACCACCACCAACAGGTGTTGGCGAGGATGCGGGAAAAAGGAACCCTCTTACACTGTTGGTGGGAATGTAAACTAGTACAACCACTCTGGAAAAAAATTTGGAGGCTACTTAAAAAGCTAGACATAGATCTACCATTTGATCCAGCAATACCACTCTTGGGGATATACCCAAAAGACTGTGACACAGGTTACTCCAGAGACACCTGCACACCCATGTTTATTGTAGCACTATTCACAATAGCCAAGTTATGGAAACAGCCAAGATGCCCCACTACTGATGAATGGATCAAGAAAATGTGGTATTTATACACAATGGAATTTTATGCAGTCATGAAGAAGAGTGAAATGTTATCATTCGCTGGTAAATGGATGGAATTGGAGAACATCATTCTGAGTGAGGTTAGCCTGGCCCAAAAGACGAAAAGTCGTATGTTCTCCCTCATATGTGGACATTAAATCAAGGGCAAACACAACAAGGGGATTGGACTTTGGGCACATGATAAAAGCGAGAGCACACGAGGGAGGGGTGAGGATAGGTAAGACACCTAAAAAATTAGGTAGCATTTGTTGCCTTTAACGTAGAGAAACTAAAGCAGATACCTTAAAAGCAACTGAGGCCAATAGGAAAAGGGGAACAGGTACTAGAGAAAAGGTTAGATCAAAAAGAATTAACCTAGAAGGTAACACACATGCACAGGAAATTAATGCGAGTCAATCCCTGTATAGCTCTCCTTATCTCAACTAGCAAAAACCCTTGTTCCTTCCTAAAATTGCTTATGCTCTCTTCAACAAAATTAGAAATAAGGGCAAAATAGTTTCTGCCGGGTATCGAGGGGGTGGGAGGGAGAGGGAGGGGTCGGAGTTGGTGGTAAGGGAGGGGGTGGGGGCAGGCGGGAGAAATGACCCAAGCATTGTATGAATAATAAAACAATTAAAACTGAAAAAAATTGCTGAGTTAACCAATGGATCATTCATTTTGATGAAATACAGAACTACTATCATGGACTATCTCATTCTTATAGGAGGCTCCTTGCTTCTATATGGGTCCCACTTTCAGGGACCCAGCCTACACTTTTTGTGATCTCAATACATAGGTAACATGCTTTGGGTAAAATTTGATGCTTGTTCATGGAGCATGGCTATAGCCCCAGAGTAGAAATAGGTGGGGCTAAGCAGAAAAGACAATCCTACATAAATATACAAATACTTATCTATCCCTATGAACATGAACTACTGGCATGGAAGTGACTTATAATGAACTTGATCTCAAGTGGCAAGTTAGTCTCATTACCATCTAGTGCTACTTTGTCAGAGCTTTTGTTGAACAGGGTGCTCAGAGACAGCAATAACTAGGCTTTCCTTAGAAGCAGTCCATGGTATTAGGTACATAAGTGCCTTCCATGTCTACACCATGGTCACTGTATTCATTTGGTGATACTTCACATCAGAAAATTTTCTGGTTGCCTATCAGAGCCATCTTGTCTGTCTAGTTCCATTTCTTTCTTGGTAAGTGTTCATCGTGCAGCCTAACATGTAAGCAGAATCTGTTTTAGACACTCATGAGTCCTTTCCAAGACCTCCAAGACCAATATCTCAGTCTTTTTAATCCAAGCTACTGATCAGATCGCCAGACAAGTAGCTATTACATAGGGGTCAATACATCCTCTCAACTTGAGCCACCTCTTCAGTCACTAAACCTGTTTTCTGGTGAAATATTGGAACTGTCCATCAATTACTGTCCCCAACATAGAGGGCCTAAGAACCCTATTTTTATTGCTGCCACAAAATAGACACAATGCTTTGAAGTTGAAAGTAGTGTTTACATTGTGCATTTGGGAAACTTCTTTCCTAATGATGTACCTGCTTTGGTTTCTGGGCCCTTCTGAGAAATCGGGAGATGTTTCATTTAACAATGAAGTTTTTTGAGGTAAAATTGCAAATATTCAAAGGTAAAAGCTAATAGAAGGCAAGAGGGCCCTTGGATAGTGCAAGTTGTTGTCAGTAACATCTGGCTAGTTGTCAGGTGCAGGGGCACAGCCTCAACATAGATTAGTGTTGAGAAAGAATTATAGAGAATAGTTGACAAATGTGTACACAACCTCTACAGTTTTTTGGCAGTACTGGGCCTTGCTAGGCAAGAGCTCTACTACTTGAGCCATGCCCCAACCCACCACTACTCTTAAATCTGCTACATGCATATAATTGACATTGAATCCCTTATGGTTTCATGATTTGCCTTTGGGTTTTATCCTAAAAGAAGAGTTCTTGAAAGTTCTTGGGGGGTTATTTGCTCTCTGAGGCCCAATGGAGACCTTCTAGAAGATAGTGATGCAATAATTTCTAGAGCTGAAGAAGAATCAATATTAGCTGTATTTTCTTTCCAAACTAGATCCCTCCTCATCAGTGCTTAAAGTCTTAATCTGTCTGGTCTGTTTATACAGGGGCCCATGCCATTTTCCTATTCGAATTTTAAGCTCTCAGTTAGGGGTTCAGCATTATTTTAGTAAGTCAGTGAATCCTCTGTAGGAATGTAATGAATGGTTCTGGAGACTTTTCTACTTCTGTGCTACTGGATACTTTTGTCTATGGCCTCAGCTTAATTCTATAACAGCAGACTAGACCAGTGTATTTCCCTAAAGAACAAAATGGGTTATGTGTGTGTCATTGTCATAGGATGGATGGGTTTGCCAGGAAGCAGATTCTCTGTAGGTAAGGTTCAGGAATTGATCAGGGAGATGCCATACCTGTGAAAGGAAAAACAGAAGAGAAATTGGGTAGAGGGAGATGCTGATCTGCAATGTAATCCCCTCATCATCCTCAACCAGCTCCACGGGGACATCTGGAAGTTCAAAAGGGTATCTCACCTTCAGAAGGGATGAAAAATCTGGGCTTTTGTTCTCTAGTGGTAGCAGTCATTGAATGGCAGCCATCCAGGAAGGATGTGACTTGGGTGAGGGCCTCTCTTTAGCTGAGTCAGATCCTCAAGCTGTTGATTGGTTGACTCTGCTCAGAGCATTCCCAGACAAGTATACATACACTTGTCTGTGTGTGTGTTTAATCCTGGAAGTTAAATCCTTTCATTCCTGAAATTGGAAATGTGTGCTGCATCTGGCATAAAGCACATCCATGAAAAAGTTAAGGCACAAAAAAGAAAACCAAAATGAATTGCAACAGCTAACATGGAAAAACCTCACAAGCTGTTAATTAGGTTTATCTCTGCCTGCAGAGGTCAGAAGGAAGTTTCAGAGCAGACTGAAACTCGGTTAAGCTTGGTGCTTTGAACATGAAGATGTAGTGAGCCCCTCCTTCCAGAATTCCTGTACATCCTCATGTAAGAGCTTTAGAATTTAGGTCAGACAGCAGGATGAGAATAGGGCAGGAAAAGTCCCATACTATGTCATGAGAGCAGTGACCTTCTTGGTAGGATCCCACTTTGTACTTCATTTTCTGACCTCTATCCATGGGTGAGAAGGTTTTTGTAAGTAGGTCTAAGTCTTGAAGGATCTGAATCCCCTTGGCATCTCTGAATTTATCGTGACATTCTCAGTCTTTTCATATCCAACAATGGGGGGACATCAGCTCCAGGTTGCTTAAAATCAGAAGGCTTGTGTGACTCATGGTCATGGTCATCTGAACTTGTAGAACTTGGTGGACAAGCATGTGCAGAAGTAATGGGTTTGGGGATCTCCTAACTGCGTGGGCTGGTAGGATGGTCGTTATAATGAACTTTTCTGTGTGTGTTGGTACTGCTGCTTCCATTGGACTTCATGCTTCTTAAATCGTGGATTTACTGACTCATTAAGGTGCTGAGGGAGAGCATCAGATACAGTTTTGCATGCCATTCCAGTTTGGGCATGTGTTAAGGGATATTCTCTATTGTGAGTTCTGGACTATATCTTAGGCAGCACAGGCAAGGTGCTGTGGCTTTTCTGACACGGATGCCCTTTGATGTGTAAGTTATTCAATTGACGATGTGCTCTGGAGCCCCTGAGTTGTCAGGGTGTTGCTATTAATGGACCCTCTACTTCTATGCCTGATTAGACATAGGCATTCCTGAGCATGTCCCCCTTCCTGTCTGTATAAGGGGGGGTAGAATTGGACAAGCCTGAAAATGAAGTCCAGGAACAGACATGCTGGGACTGAGTTCAGTGTTTTGGACAGTAAAGGACAGCACTCAGTTATATTGCAGAAATCTACATTCCTTGAAAACTTGGTCACTTGGAACCTCAGCTGTCCAGCTTCTGAGAGGACTGTTAGGACTTCAGTGAAGGAACAGATGCTAAAGGGCTTGCACTGAGCAAAAGGCCAGAGAGAAATAAAGATCACCTCTTAGGTCAGTGCCATCCATGTTGGTGAGTAGATACAGTCCTGTCAGATGTCATATGTTCCAAAGTACCTCTGCAGAATGAAAACCATGCTCAAATTTCCCTCACACATGAGCCTTGGACTTCAGCCTCATCTTATTCCCTATTGTGAGGAAGGAAAGTAGAGAAAACTAAACAATGTGAGCCTGAGTTGTATACCTAGTTTGAAGAGAATATAGGCAAAGGCAACTCATCAAAAACCCCTTGAGCTTGCATTCTGTTGTATTTGCTGGCATGACCCACAGTGTCATCTAACTTCCAACTGGTCTAGTGTTTTGGGTATAAAAATGTTGTCTCTTATATCAAACACAAATATTGTCATGTCAGATAGCAAAGGTTATCACAAGTGAAGTTATTGGTTTATGACAAACATGGGAGATGAGAATAAGGACAGCACTAAGGACTTTTGGAAGTCTTCCAGATACCTGGGGGCTAGAAAGTGAAACTCCCCATCTATTTCATTCAAACTGAAATAAAAAAACAGATCAATGAAACATGCAAATCCTTGTCATGAGTTAAGTGAGGCATAATGGATGGTAACTGGAGTTTGAGCTCCAAGGTGGACCATGAGTACTCAAGGGGAAGTACAGAGAGAATCTTACTTCAGGAGGAAACACGGAAATGGGAAGGGAGGTTGGAGGCTAGAAGGAAGTTAAAGTGTGTGAAAAATTCAGTGTGCCCCAGGGTCCTTGGATCCACACAGGAGCACTACACCTACTTAGGTGTGAGTGGCACTGTGATTTTTAGGTCACTGGCAGAGTATCTACCCAACATTATCAAATTGCTGAGCAGGGATGAGATAGGGGAGGATGGAAAAAGCACTGGCAACCAGGAAGATTTTCCAGGATGAGACAAACCTGCTTCGACATGTATGCATTAGCTCTTCCTGCTTCTGGCACTATGTGGTCCTCCCTTCGTAGATTATCAGATTCTGGTGGGTGGTCTGAATGTTATTTTTGGTTCACATAGATCAGGATGGAAAAGCACAGAAGTAGATCCATAAATAAATTCATCTTGTGTCCAGGAGACACAGGAAGGACTTTGAAATTGCAGCATTTTTGTGGTTCTGGAGTGTCCGTATCCTCCATATGGACCTCCCAGTAACAGGATGTTTTAAGGCAACTGATTCTTTGAAAGAAATACCTGGGCCTCAGGTGCTTCCCTGTGAAGACACCTGAAATAAAAATTGAGGGGATAGAGGGAAATTGTTACAAATTGTTAGAAGCTATTTGCTTCTTGGATGGCCTTGGTATGGCTCATGAGCAATTTCATGGCTAAAGTAATCGAAGAACAAAGAATAGGTAGACAGTTGGGCTTTCCTAATGTCCATTTTAGTGCTATCTTTGCTATGTGATTATCTTTGCAATGGTGCATCTCATGGTTTGTGTACTCACCTTTGTGACTTATTCCAACAAAGCTACTTTCAAAGAAGTCACCTGGCATTGCCTGCTCACATTTCTCCAGATCCAATGGGGGTCTAGAGGTTGTGAAGTGGGCATTCATGGGGTTTGAAATTTCAAAAAATACTGAATGCGCTTAATGAAGGGGCGATACTCCTCAGGTTGAGAACATGTCGTCTTTGCTATCCATTTGTGCAGGGGAAATGTGCCATTTTCTTAGAGGCATTTTTAAGCCCCAGGAAAGATGTACATGGAAGGAACAGTTAATGAGTTCTTCCCTCTAGAAACAGATTTTACATTGGAGATTAGATACTACTGGAGGCTTTTGTGTTTTCTAGGCTGCTGTGATTGAAGATGGGAGAATTGCATGTGTCTGTGATGGGTAGGGTGGACTTTCCAGGGAGCAGATCATTAGGTGGAGGTTAATGTCTAGAGGACTGAATGTTGTGTTGAGACTAACACTTGTGGAGTAAGAAAGTATCAGAATTGGGCTGAAGTAGATGAGCTGTGCAGTGCTTGGCACAGATGCCCAGACCAACCTTGTAGAATGTCTGAAGGTGACATTCTTACAGAGATGTCCTGACAGGGTTGATATTGGGACATATCAAAAGTCCTGATAGGCTTTTCATATGTCCAGGATAAGTCATAAAATGCTAGCCACCTAGGAGTTGGCATGATCTTGGGTGAAAGGCTCATTTCAACTGAACTAAGCCCTGAAGAGGCTGACAGCTGAGACCTGTGTATTCCCTGTAGCTGTGAGAAAAGCCAGTTAATTCCTGATAACATCTACCATGTGCAAAATGAGTTAAAGCAAAAAAAATGAAGATGTACACATCATGGATAAACCTCAGAAACATTATCACAATGTTCCTTTGTGGTACCTTGAAGTCAGGAATAATTACTACAGCAGAGTATTTTACTCTCTGGTGCCTTTACTAGATGAGTAGACAGTGTGAGACCTACCTCAGAAGTGCTAGAATTCTACCAGATCACTCTAAGAGCTGCAAAGACTTGCCTAAGAGTAAGAAGTAGCCAGGGAGCCCGTGCTATAGCAGCCATGGTCTGAGGGATACATTCTGCTGTCTTACCTGGGTTGTGATGGATGCTAGGTAGACACAGATGAGAATGAGTCCTTCCCGTTTCTTGTATCCATATTTTCCTGGCATTGAGTCCTCGTAGTGTTACTGGTGGGTGGTCTTGGGAAGACCCTGTTTGAGAAGATCTCAGGTCCTTGGTATCCTGAACAAAGAATTGGACAGAGACAGAAATTACAAAGCAGCAGCAAAGTTTCATTGAAAGTGAAAGCAGAAGTTACACTCCAGGAGAGGATGGTGGAGTGGGCTTAGTGAGGTCCTTCAAGAGTCCTGATGCCTTGGTTCAAGTGGGAATTCATACCACTATTAGGGGTAAACATGGAGGAGGGGCGATGTGGTACTTAGGGTGGCTTTTGGCTATTAACTGACGGGGTACTGTACATGTGATTTCACTGTCACAAGTGTATGTCCTGTTTTCTATATTCACTATGCTGAAATTCAGGGATCTGGGGCAATAGGTTTCTTTGGGGCAAGATTTTTCCCTAGTGTGTGGTAAGTCCTCGGTTTGGGTAAGTCCCTTGTGGTCGATCATTCTGCTCACTCAGAATGCTGCTGTTACTCGTTACTGCAGCTTTTACTGCAAAAAGGGCATCTTGGGGTACTCTTGGGTAGAGATCAGCCACCTGTTCCCTGTGAGGAGGGTACCTGTAACTCATGACCTGGTTTGGGTATTTCCCCTGAATCTCCTGCCCCAAATTCCTGAGACAAACCCAAAAAATCCTTTCTAGGGCTGCTGAGAGAGATGATCTCTGCTTCTGTATCTGCTTCAAGGCTGGTAAGGGGCTGCAGACTCTACCTATCAGGGAATTCATCTCTCTCTTCCCTGGGGACTTGCACTTGGTCACTTGCTGGTCCAGTTGTCTGAATCTTGCTCCAGTAAGATCAAGGTTGCTCATGGGGAAGTTTGTAATTCGCACAGGGTGGTAGACTTGCTGCATCAGCACTTGGACTTTAATGGCCTCAATCCTAGAAAAAACACAAGAAATTCAAAACACATGGACCAATGCAGAGTCCTAATGAAATTAAAGCCAAAGGGCCTAGAAATGGAAAAGCCAGATGAAAATGCTATTTCTTAATGAAGACAGGAGGTTAGACTGACAACTACACCTACATCTGCCTGTTTACTTACCTTCTTAATAAGCCCTGATGTTTTACTTGAAGTGAGATGATCCTTATCAAGAATGCCCCAGAAGTAGGAGTCCAAGGTAAGGGGTCCATTTGCATAGTGGAAGAGAAGAGAAAGAAGTAGGCATCTAATAGTTTTGCTTATCTCTTAAGCTGAAGTTTTTGACCCTCCTTAGCTTGCAGGAGTCTTCAGGCTGTACTTGGCCAAAAGAGGGTTCCCCTGTCACATGCTTTACCCTGGAAAGATTAATCCAACTACCCATTCCTTGCACTCTAGTGGCCATGGGGTGGACAGTATCACTGGACAGAGGCCTTTCCGTTTGGGCTGGAGTTGGTCAGCTGGGGTTTCTTCCTTCCAGGACTTGATCCAACACCTGTTCTCCTGGTCCAGTTCTGAGTTCCCATGCTCTTTTTGGGGCAAGAAGAAACTTATTTCCCAACTCCAAGATTATTTGTTGACATATTCATAGATAATATATATATATATATATATATAATATATATATTTTATATATATATATTAGGGGAGTGTCAGTCTCAGGATCCATCATCAAATCATTAGAGAGGAATGGTCTCTCATAGAGCATTTCCTTACTACCTTACCAGAGGATTGGAGTCTCCAAGCTGAATATAACTGATTTAATTTCCAAGGTGTAAATGGCCCCTGGGAGGATCTGTGAAACAAAAGCTGGCCCATAATTCCTCTTGAGGGTCTTTGGTAGGTCAAATCCAGGGATAATGTTTTAGAAGGGCCTTTGCCATCTTGGAGTCACTGTATGTCTCGGGAAATCATCAATACATCCTGTAAAAGCATCTGATCCAGCAGAACCCGGCATTCCTGAAAATTAACAGAGTTCATGCTGAGATAATGGCACTCCTAGGCTACAGTTCAGCTTCTTCGGATTGTCACATCTCTTACCTGAGGATGTCTTGTGGATTTGAGGGCATCCCAGTAGTGGTGACCATAACATTGGTCTGCCTCTTCTTTACTCTGTCCCTTCCTTTCCTCTTCCAAGTTAGCATTGGTATAGATGAGAAAAATGGCATTCAACAGCTATGGCTTCTTTGAGGTCCTAATTGTGGTTTCTGAAGCTTCCAACTGATATCTGGGGTGGATTGGGTAAATATTGTCCCAAAAGGGCTGCTCTTCCTCTGAGGGAGTGATCAATATTGGTATATTTTCTAAAAGCTTCCTCCAACTTGTCATAAAATGAGATCCAGTGGTTTTTTTTCTTGAATAATTCCTCTAACCTTATAACAAATTCAGCAACTCCAGATTTCATGCCTCTGAGTATTGCCACCATGTTAGCACTCCTCTACATTCCGCCCTCCAGAGTGTTGTAGTCCCAGATAGGTTTATTTTCAGGGACAGTATCAGTCCCTGGTTGGTGGCCCTGAGGATCACTAATAAAAGTATTGTTTGCTTCCCTGCATGCAGCAGTAATTTTTCTGTGAAGGTGCAACAATGGGCTAACAGGATTGAATATCTCTCCAGGACAGAAGGAAGGACAATGTCAGTGTCTGAAACCTATTTGCAAACTTACTTGGATCCTCAGAATTCTTTGTATTTCTGGGTATTACCCATAGAATAGAGCACTTGCTCCAGAATTGGGTCCTCCAGCCCTGCCATATCACAGTGGGAACAAAGCTGAGAGACCTGAGTAATGTGCTTCACTTTGAGTATATGGAGGGCTTGTGAGCAGGTTGAAGAGGGAGGATCATGGTAAGGAGGTGGTAGGAAGTGAGACAGGTGACACTGTCTGTAGCAGGAGAACACCAAGGACCTCCACATCCTCACCATTTGTTTCCCCACTTGGGGCCTAGGGGGATCCCCTACAAAGGGAAGGGTGTTCATATAAAGATGTAAAGTCTTACACTTTCAGCACCTTAAACACTTTTCCTTGATTCTTATAATACAAATCTAACTATAGGATTCTCACTGCCAGCGTGAGCAGGTCTCTTGACCTGACTGGGAGCAACTGGAGATTGAGAAAAGATGCTAAGACAGACATAGAGAAAAGCTGGGGCTGGGTGGGTCTAGCACTCCTGATGAGAGATGCTGGTGACCCCCTCCACCTCCAAGCATGTATGGGAAAGTGGGGTGAAATGCAGGTCGAGTTTTCGTGGATCTAGTCATGTAGGTGGCAAGAAAAATGCAGCTGTGGTATGTTATTTACTACAGACTATCCCAACTAGGTCAGCATGACCTGTTTTTCTTGCAAGGCAGCCTTGCTCAACCTTGCCTCCCCCTTGGCTGGGTCTGTGCCTATCAGCAAAGAGGCCCTTTGACAGAGCCATGCTCAAGCCAGAGCTACTTCCACTGCCTCAGTCTCCCCTCTTGCAAGGCAGCCTTGCTGAACCTTGTTCATTTTCTTTGTGCCAGGGTCTTGCCTTCTCAGCACAAAGGACCTTTGACATGGCCTTGCTCATGTCAAAGTTTCTTCTCAGTCTATTTAGCTACTGGTCTCCCACTTCTCCTCCCTTTTTATTTAAGTGTTCTCAGTGCAGACTGGTGTTTAGTCCAAGGAGCTGTTTCTGGATTTCTTGGCATCTGCCTGAAAAAATACAAAAGCAGATTAGTAGCAAACTCCTATTCCCATAAAGTACCAGAAGGAATGTTTAAGGATGTTGAATGGATTAAAACCTTGCAGCTCATCTAATAGTTTTTGCCATGGTGGCAGGAGAAATGACCTGGTCATATGCTCTCAGCATTGCCAATATCTGTTGTCTGAGGTGTTACAAATTTAGGGTATCATTGTTTTCCAAGGCTCCCATTACGTGAGCTTTGCTCCGCCAAGGATACTCTGACTCATTGTAAGAAGCAGCAGTGATACAGATATGCTGGAAGCCCACATGACATAGGAGGTCCTGTTTGAATTTTATAGTTTGTAGCTCATCCCCCATAGCAAGGAGAGCCACCTCCAGGGTATTGAAGCAGACATCAATTTTTTCATCTATAGATGCTTGTTGAAGGGTGTATGTGGTAATTTGGGTGAGTGTGTTCACATAGTGGGCATTGTACTGCTCAGTGGCTTGAAGCCCAGGAATTTTAGTTTATCTGTGTAATGGGTGCCATTCCACAAAGAGCACTCCTCCAGGTGGGTGCTGTAGGAAGGCACCATTGTAGTGAGCCTAAGCATACTGGCACCAAAGTGGATTGCCCTGTGAAACTATAGGAACTGAAGGTGGAAGTCATGTGCCTGTTAGAGTGGCCTCCCATCAACTCTGAATCATTGGTGTAAACCGGTATGTTTGGTCCTTACCATGTTGCTGCTTGAAGCAGTAGGGGGTGAGGTATAAAGGACCAGTGTTGTTGAGTTTGGGTCACTGAGCCACCTACCTGTAGGGTGATAATTGCCAACATGGCCAAGAAAAAGGCCCCTGACCATATCACCTGCCATCCATGTCAGGCACTTGATTGGTCTCCAACTGGGTAGATCTGCTGTCCAGGCTGCTCAAGACAAACGGTTCCTAGTCCTCCCCCAGGGTGGTGCTGGCATCACTGGCCTCCATCTCAGGAAACGTTCCTTCTTTCTCCTTTCCTCTAGGGGCTCGAATTGTCTCTCCATCTGTTCTGTCTTGTCCTCTTCCATCAGTTGCAGTTTCTTCATTTGCAGGGTGAGTGGATCCATAAGGCTTCATGACATGAGACAACACCCACACTGGCTGATCAGCACCTTCGGGGAAAGCACAAGCATGCTCTTGCCCCACACTAGCACCAGACTGGGGCCTGCGCATGTGCCCCGTAACACATCTTTCCAAAGAACCTGAGGAAGGTCGCCTTGCTGGGCTCAGCCCAGTGTTTTTCTGCTGGGGTTATTCCCTGATTTGTACAACTTAAACAACTCAGGGTATAGGGCTTTATTTTGCATGGTGGCAGGAGGGAGAGTATCTCCCCCTTCTTGTCTTTCTAATTGTAATTTTAAGGTGCAATGGGCTCATTCTACAATGGCTTGTCCTTGTGGATTATATGGAATGCCAGCAGAATGGAGTATCAGATGACTGGCAAAATGCATGAAAAGCAGCTGATGTGTGCCGCCCAGGCCCATTATCTGTTTTGATTTCGTGAGGTTTACCCATAATAGTAAAAGTAGCCAGGCAGTGGGCTATGACATGTTTGGTGGCTTCACCACTGTGGGCAAAGGCATAAGTGAAACCAGCATAGGTGTCAATGGTGAAATGTGCAAAGCGAAGGCACCCAAAGGATGAGTTACATCCATCTGCCAGATACTCCTTGGCCCGAGGCCACGAGGATTGACCGCCCCCCCCAGTGGAAGGGGAGGTGTTGTGCACAGGTTTGGTAGGTTTTAACCATTTGTTGGGCCTGTTCTCTGATAAGATGGCACTGTTTATGAAGGGCATTTGAGTTTTGATGACAGAGCACATGACTCTGAACAGCCTGTGTGACAGCAGAACCAGAACCATAGGGGTTAAGTTGTCCTAAAAGGCAAGAAGGAGAACCAAATTTGTCCGCATTTCATTGCCCTCAGCAAGAGGACCCTGAAGACCAGACTGGGAGTGTAAGTTTCCCAGGTGCTCAAATGAAGCGACTGTGAGGATATGGGAAGTTGAAAACCCCAAGAAGCAGAGATGTGTGTTTAAGCCCTGGTGGCCACAGGACAAGAAAGCCATTCCTACTGCATGCATGTATAGCAGAGATGGGAGCCTCATAGCAGCTGCCTGCCAGAATGGAAGCATACAGATCTGGGATCGAAACTTGCCTCTTGCTCCTAAGTTCTGCTACAGACAGGCTCACGACCCAGGCACAGACACATCCTGTGTGGCTTTTTCCTGCCACGGTAAGGTCCTTGCCTCTCGTGGAGGTGATGATACGTTGAAGTTATGGGACATCCGACAGTTTAATAAGCCACTCTTTTCAGCCTCGGGTCTTGCCAGTGTGTTCCCGATGACAGATTGCTGTTACAGCCCAGATGATAACCTCATAATCACCGGCACCTCTGTTCAAAGGAGATGTGGCAGGGCAAACTCGTTTTCTTTGACTGCAGGACTTTCCAGAAAGTGTACGAAATAGAAGTTACGGATACCAGTGTTATCCGCTGCCTGTGGCATCCAAAGCTCAACCAGATCATGGTTGGAACTGGAAATGGGTTGGCAAAAGTCTATTACAACCCCAACAAGAGTCAGAGGGGAGCCATGTTGTGTGAAGTTAAAGCCCAGCGAAAAGCGAGACAACTTGGGGTTCTAACCCAAGACTACATCATCACTCCTTGTGCCTTGTCTATGTTCCGTAAGCCCCACCAACGGAGTACAAGGAAACAGCTGGAGAAGGACAGACTGGACCCCCTGAAGTCACACAAGCCTGAGCCTCCTGTAGCAGGCCCAGGTCATGGTGATCGAGTTGGAATCCACGGGGGGACTCTGTTCTCCTGCACTGTGAAGAACATCGCTTTGGACAAGACACGTGACAGTAATCCACGGGAAGCTATTTTGCGTCATGCCAAAGCAACGCAAGACAACCCATATTGGATTTCTCCAGCATATTCCAAGACTCAGCCCAAAACTCTGTTTGCCCAAGTTGAGTTTGAGGAGGAGGAAGCAAAGAATGGGCCAGAAAAGAAAAAAACGTAAAATCTGAGGACTTAATTGAGAGCTGTTTTCATGAAGGAGGAGGGGAGCAATGTTTTGGTGTTTTGCCTGTGAAATAAGATACATTTTCATGAAATTAAAAGTGCTTTCAGGTGAGTGTAGCAAGGATCAACCCATCTTCACCTCCAGGTGCAGTCTACCAGGGTGGGTTTTTATAAGATATAGATGAAGTGGCTACATGATTCTTGAGGCTCATATTAGAATGTTCTTTACTATGACAGAACAGCCTGCCCTCAAGAAGGTCTGGTTCAGAAGCCTATGGTATTAATTAAATGAAGGACGGAGGGAAATCAATCTTTCCCCAGGATGGGTACCAGTGGGGGAGGGGAGGGCACAAGGAAAGGGGAAATGAGGGGGTATATGGTGGGTGTGTTTTAATCCATACAGGGAAGTAAGACAATGGAACCTGTTTAAATTGTTCAAAGTGGGGGAAGGAGAGAAGAGAATGATGGAGAGGGATTACTAAGACTTTAAACACATGAAAATCTGACAGTGTATCCATTGTGAAACAGTCAGAGGCTAATAAGTCATTTTATGAGCCTACGGTGTTCATCAAAACAGTTCTAGTCTTTAGTCTCTGAAGGGATGGAGAAGAGTAGCTGTTTTTGTTGGTGCTGGGGATTCTACTTGGGAAGTAGTGACTGCTAGGCAAGCATCGCATGACATGAGCCATTTCTTCTGCCCAAGCAGCTAGCTTTCAGCCTTTGCCTCCCATTCCTCAAGACAGTTTTTAGTTGAGGGCAATGCTCACATTTGAACTCAGGGCCTCCTGTTTGCTAGGCAGGTGCTCTGCCACTTGACCCACAACCACAAGGCCTTATTTTAGAGTGTCTTAAAATAGTGTCTCCAGATTTTTGTTCCAGGTGGCTCAGACCCCACTCATGCCTCTCCATCCTACATAGCTGGGATTATAGCTGTATCCCACCATGCCCTTCAGACAGCTGGTTTTTTTTTTTTTAACTTTATGGCATTTCAACTGAAGGTTCGAGGAAAGAAACTGTTAAATGAAGACAGATTGCAGAGCTTGATTTTGACATAGAACCCCTAAGCTGGTTTCTTTTGAAAAAGTTATAAGAGTGGGTTTTGCTCAAGTCTATGGGCAAAATACGGGGAAAATATGCCTAGCAGGGAAGTGCTCAGCAAGACTTCACTATAAAAGTCCTACTTCAAAATGAAGCGGTTAGCTTCTATAAGCCCCCAACACTTTCAGAACCATAGTAACTACAGAATTTTCTTTCTAGGAAGTCATGCCAGGTAGAGTGATTTCTGGATGTTGCCTTGTCAGCAGGTATTTTCTGTCTACAGTGATTGGGTTCCCTTTCAGATTCCTTAGTGAGGTTGCTTAGATCCCCTACACACATACCCCATTTTTGTACTGGGGCTTCAACTCAGCCTTGATCTTGGTAGGCAAGCACTCTTCTGTTTGAGGCACAACTCCACTCTTCATTTTTCTCCTCAGGCCACCCCCTATTATTTTTGGTTTTTCTTTTGCTTCTGGAACACTGAAGTAAGCCAACCAAAGTTCCCCTAGAACGCTCCCAAGAGTTTGGTTCTTTCCACTCTCCCAACTTCCCACTTCCTTATCCCAAGTTTTTAATACATGGAAAGCCTAGAAAACTTTGGCCTCCTTTCACCCACACTGAATCACAGGCTACACTCACTCTTAAAAGCAGCCTAACAAACCTTTCCAGTGGCCTCTTGTTTTATACACAAAGTCCTGCCTTCTTTGATATGGACCAAGGAGAAAGCATAAGTGCTACTTCAGCTCTGCAGTTGGCCCCTAACTGCAAACAGGTGAAACCCATCCTCCAAAATCTGATGTTTTCTCTTCAGGCTTACCGATTTAAAGAGGCAGTGCCCCAATTCCCACTTTTTTCCAAATTTGTAAAAGCTTCTGATTTGTAAAGATGTATTTTAAAGGAGTCATTTATTCACCTTCAAATAGTGGCTGAGTCAATTTCCCCTGTAGCATTCAGTATGGAAGATGTTTAGTGTCCCCTAAAGATTTTCAGGAAAATATGGGTAACCCTTTAGTCAGACACTGGTATGAGACTTAAAGTTCTTGCCTTAGACACCGCTGATGAACACCATTGCTCCTCTTGTGTCATTTATTTGTACACACATACCTGAGGCTTATGACACAACCAGAGCAAGGAAGGAACCTAGTGGGGTTTGGGGTTCTGTCTGCTCAAACTACATGCTAGGGAGTATGAAAATCCTCAGCAGGCAGGTGGCTCTGGAAAGTTGATTCCACTTGTGCATTTGGGAGTGCAAAGCATCATTTTATCTTGAGACAATAGGATTCCAAACCAATACCAATAAATGATTTAATAAATGGAGAGAAGAGATAATTTCTAGTGATATATGTACACACACACCCTCCTCCAGGATCTGGAGTTTAATTCCATTCCCCTAGAATGTAAAAACTCTTAGTGCCCCCTCTAAAAAAAATAGAAAAAAAATTTCATAGTGAAGAAACCTGGCAAACACTACACTGTTAACTCCAGGCTAATGTCAGTGATAAGGCATGTAGTTACGGATTCCCTGAGGTGACCAGGAGAGTTTCACCCTTCTCACATGCTTCCTCAAAACCCATCACTCCAATCCAATCATGAGGAAAACATCAGACATAACCAAAGTGAGGGCCATAGTACAAAATCCTAACCAGTACTCTTCAAAATAGGAAAGACAGAAAACGTCACTTGCCAGGACAGACTGAGGAGACATAATGATTGAATGCAATGCAGTATCCAGTAGTGGGACCCTGAAACAGGAAAGCATTTTAGTGCAGAAATGGGGAAAGTCCAAACAAAGCTTGAAGCTCAGTTCTTAGTAATGTGCAAATGTAGATCTCTAAGCTTTGACAATGACCACATATAAGATGTGAACAGTAGGGGAAACTAGGTGAAGGGAATAAGGAACTCTCTTTACTGTCCCTGCCAACTTTTCTCTAAAATTATTCCTAGATGAAATGCTTATTTAAGGGAAAAAAAAGAAATACATTGTAAAATTTGCATAAAGTCTTAAAACATGAGCCTTTAATAAAATAAACACAAAGAAAAAGAACCTTCAAAGAACTCTTAAGCTTACAGCAAAGTGCTTTTAAAATTGGCTTCCTCCAGACCTCCCAGAGGCACCTTTCCATTCTTAGACACAATTTAGAGCAAAACTTTGAAAAGCTGACTAATCCCACAGCTGCTTGGAGCACAGATGCAAGGGGGAAGAGCAGAGGCTGAGAGGACAGCTGGAATTGAGCTGACCACCAATCTAAGGCAATAAGTCAAGAGGTATCAAATCAACCTCGTTTGTTCCTATGATTGCTATCTGTACTTTCTGAAAGTTTTCTGCTTCCAGTCACTCATTTTCAACTTGAGTTTTCACATAGCTGTAGTCAAGAAAAAAGAGGTACTCTTCACGGGAAGCCAGGTGGCATCCACAAGATTGTCAGAATGCATGAGAAGAATGTGCTTAAATATAACATACTAACAAAAGTGTAAAACTCCTACTACAGGAGACAGACTAAGTAGTGATTAGAACATGGGTGTTTGAGGTAGTCAGAAACACCTGGGCTTATTTCCACTCTCTTCCCTGTTTACTATGTGAGCTCACATTACCTAACCTCTCTAAGCTTCATTTTCCTCTTCTCTGAAATGGGCTTACTCATAAGATCACTGTGAGCACTGATCAGTATTATGTTTGAAAACATCTAGAACAATTCCTGGTGCAAATGCCTACAGCTTTTGCTATTATCCAGATCTGTCTATGTGCAATGCATATGGACTCAGTGTAAACACCAATCCCACTATTAGTCTATGTGATCCACGTGAGGAATCTGAGCCACAGGAGGCTGAATAATTACTTCAAGGTTACACAGTCGAAATAATGGAACTGGATTCAAACACAAGGATGCTGGGTCTAGAATCCTTGCTTTTACCACACTGCATGACATAGCTTCTTCTGTTATCAGAAAGGGGTGGGGAGAAGAAAGGAGACAAAAGAAAAAAAAAGGAAGGGAAAAGGTCAGTTCCCTGACACAAAAGCAGAAGCCTGACTTGGGTTCCTAATTTGACCACTGCATATCCAATTTACTGCTCAAATATTGGAAGTTGCCACCCTATGAGTGCCTCCTCTGAACAAGGGCCTCTACATTGTTGAAGTGCCATCTTGGCTGTTTCCCTTTAATTGATCCTTCTGGCACTATTCCACTGCTGTTCCACCTACCAGTTCATCTTCCTCTCTCCTTCACTCCTCTTCATCCAGGGGTCAGAGCAAATTTTCTATTCTTCAGAAAGCATTTCTCACTCAGCCTCACCTTTGCCCATTTGGCTTCTATGAAAAAGAAAAAAACATAACATGGGTGGCTATAAACAATAGACCTTTATTAATCACAGTTCTAGAGGCTGTTAAGCCCCAAATCAAGTTGCCATCAAATTTGTTGTCTGGAGAGGGACTGCCTCTGGTTCACAGGTGGCACCTTCTTCTGTGTCCTCACAGGGTGAATGGGAACAGTGAAGAATCTGGGGTTTTATACAAGTCACTAATGTCATTCATAAGAGCCCTACCCCCCACATGTAGTCACCTCCCAAATGCCCTACCTCCTAATACCATCACCTTGGAGGGGAGATTTTCATCATATAAAAGGGGAGACACAAAGTTCCCCCAAGGAGAGTTAAGAATC
This sequence comes from Castor canadensis, assembly GCF_047511655.1. Lineage (NCBI taxonomy): Eukaryota > Metazoa > Chordata > Mammalia > Rodentia > Castoridae > Castor > Castor canadensis. Next base: position 91,663,035 of record NC_133394.1, read on the forward strand.
TGTCTTGCATCCTTTCAGAACAAAAAAGCTAACACAGCTCTTACCACACCTCCTATGTCACCATCTGTTCACTTATCTGTTCCATTGACAGCATTGGACTTATGGAAAATAGAACATCTTACTCATCTTTGTATCCCCAGGCCCTACAATAGTTCCCGTCCAGAAATGGTGACTAAGTCATATTTTTGAAGAATAACACCAAATCATGCCAGGGATGCATTAATATCATTTTATCTAGTAGTACCTGGTGCTCTCAAATAGTGTAAATGAGGAGAGTTTAATAAAGGAAACATTTAGACACATAATGAAATGTCCCTAGAGCCAGCTACAGCACTTGCTGTGACTACCATTAGGCCTTCAAATACAGAATTAGTAACTCCTAGAACCCAGGGAAAGCCACTGCAGGAAGACCAACCAACAGCAGACAGAGCCTTCAGTAATGGATGTATCCAACCTGTAGCAATGTGGCAAGATCAGAACTGAGCTCTCTCTCCTCCCAGCTCCCTGTCTCCCATTACTACCACTCCCTGGGCAAACCAACCAGAAGCCAGAGGACATGGCATTGGTGACATAATCAGTATGGGTCAACTTCCCTGGGCAAAGGGTAGCAAGGACTGGGCAAGCAGATCTGGAGGAGCAAATGAAAAATGTACCATACCGTTTCTCCCCCCAGAAAACAATCACCAACTGCAATCTAAAAGGTAAAAAGTTCAAGATATGACCATAGGAAAACAATATCTTAGCAGGTACTAAGAGCCTTGGCTGACGTTCACCAGCCAGTTGTGATAAAGAATCATAGGCTGGCATGCAGGTTTCTACAGAACATACATTTCTTAGGATCATAAAGAAGGAACAGGGAGGATAAAAAGGATGGGTGCATTCTTGGAGTGAGTTTCAGAGTAGGAGGAAGATAATGGCTAAAGACCAAGAAGAAAGACTTGGAAGAAAATTCCAATTTAATGGGGAATTTTCAAGTGAAGCTCTGGCCATTCCATATGATGAGATATCTTCCTCTGATTTTAGAACAACAGTAAGAATGAAAAAAGGGATCTTCTCAGTGTGATGCCTTTCTTATAGAAACTAAAGGATTGAGTTTCCACCAAGGTTGGTTATGGGGCTACCAATGGGAAAGAACCAAGAAGAAAGATATGTTTCTTAGTTAAACAGGAAAGCAACTGGGGTTCAGAGAGGTAAAGTGGCTAGCCAAAGGGCCATGCTAAAATGGACAGAGCAGGACTCAAAACCTGGTCTGACTTTAACTTTGGGCATTTTCATCTGTCAATCTGTCTCCTTTCAATATATCTCAAACACAGAAGAAGTAAGATAAGCCATGTCTCACTGAATATAGAAGGTAAAACTATCATTCTTATAGTTTATAGACATATAGTAACATAAAGGTTAGGATTTAGGGAGTACATACTGTGTACCCCAGGCTTTAAGTCAATCATCTTTTCTAACCAAAAAACTTCTATTACTATCCCATTTTAGAGATGAGAAAACAGATTATAAATAAGAAGCAACTTTCCCACAGTTGCAAAGCTAGTAAATTTGAGTTCAGAATTCAAACTTAGGCAGTCTATGTTTCTAGATAATTTCAATAGCAATCCTGTTTTCATTTTAAGCATTTAAGAAGGGAGGGTTTATACTTTCTAATGAAGACCTACAATTTGAGATGTTTCTTGAAGCTGGATTGCTTCCAATTCCAAGTCACTATGGCTCTGCCATCATTATAAGTCTCCTTGGTTTTCAGTACTGATCCCTTCCATCTTGTATACTATAATAGCTGCTGTACTGTGCTTCTCACATTTTTCTCTTTGAAATGAGACCAGCAGCACTGTTGGAGTCCCACAAAGCCTCCTCAGGAATGCCACATGTTAGCAGATGTCCCCTGCCATGATCTCAGCAACCTGTCATCCCATACTTGATCCTCTCTGCAGGCCAGAGCCAGGCTCAGGAGCTTAGGAGGGAGGAAAACTTTTTTAACAAGGAAAAGGAGGAGGAAGCATCAGTGTTCTTTGTGGTTCATGTTCCTCACAGTAATTTCTGAGGCACTTAGACTTTGGCAGTACTTAATCCCATTGTTAGGGCTGCCAATAGGAGTGCTATCCTGACTTATCTGCAATGCTCTGATGAGCACTGTGGTCTAAGATGCTAGTTTGATGTCCTAGGTGTTTCCCTAAAACACTTTATCCAGGGATTTCAAAACATCCCATGATTCTGGGAAGTCAACAATCTGATACTCCAACCACTGTTCTATGGAATAAGAAGTTTGGAAATGACAACTGTGGAGATGTGCAACACAGATCTCCATTCAAAAAAGGACTTGCTGAGCGGTAAGGAGTGGGATTGGCTGGCAGACTGTAGGTACAGGGCCTTCAGGCTATGCCACGCTCCTCCTGAGTGTCCCCACCAATACCACTGAAGCTAGGAGCACCAACGGCTGGTCATGTCTGCCCATGTGAGGCTCCTCTGAAAAGCGAGCTTCTTTCCAGAGCTTGGTAGACATGTGTGTAGATCCTCACACAGATTGAGGCTCTCTCTGTCCAATCCTGCTTTCTTCTTTTCCTTTTCCAGATGTCAGATCTTCATTGTAGTGTGAGGGCTTCCCTGTCCAGTCCTTTATCCTCCCCCTATATCGTTCATGGTCACTACGCCCCGATTAACCCCTTGTCCTCCTAACTCCATCTCAACATCTGTCTCTTAGAGATGCTGGACTGACAGCAAAGGAAATGTCATCCTACTTCCTTCCTATAAAGACATCTCTGTGGAAATCAAATGAGACTTATGCTAAGAGAATGCGGCATGGGAACACACTAAGAGGGTGGGAGACATCCTAATCCCTCTCACTGTGGTTAAGATGGTCACAATCTGGTGTGCATCTCTAACTTCAGGAAGGACCTTATGTCCCAGCCTCCCTCCACTGCCACACAGTGGCGATGTTCGTCTCACATCCTGACTCCTGATTTTCTGTTTCCACTCAGGTCAGCCCTCTTCTTCAAGTCAGCCTAGGCTGGCTTAGTCACGCTAATTCCAGAGTATGCTATAGACGAGCTGGGTTTTCCCACCTTGGGGCCTAGAACACATTCCATTTTGTTCCTGTTCAGTTGTTTGATTATTTTGTGTTGCTTTAAGGATCCATCTCCAAATATCTGTGCAATCCTCCTCCCATTGTTTGTTGATTCCTCAATTTCAGTTCTCAGAGGAAAGGCCTTTAAAATAGCATCAATTCTCCATTGAGTAGCTTCGTTTGTTTACTTGTTTATTAAGCATCTACTCTGTGACAGACATTCAGGTAGTTGATTGGCACCCAGCAAGAAAGAGACACACATGCTCTCTCAGAAGTTCACAAAAGCTGTTTATAAGTTAAAACAAAGCAACAAGTCAGAAGAGGTGAGACTTAAGCTAAAAGTAGTGACTCACTCATCAGCTCCTCCCTGTAACCTGTAGATTTTAACCTTTCCATCCTCCATGAAACAGCTTCAGAGATTTTCAGACCAGCACATCCTCTCCACATGCACAAGACATCACATATGGACATGGAGTTGTCTGCCAATCTATGCTGCGTGTCCCTGTCTGGTGCCACCCTCAGATCCCCTCTGCTGATAGCTGCCTGCCTGAGATGATGTCATTCTCAGCAAGACCTGGAAAATAGTAGAGCTGCCTCAGAGGTGACCGCTCTGTACCAGGCACACTTGCAGTGCATCTGCAAGACTGTCCATGTTCAGGTTCAGTCTTGTCTTGATTTCAGAATGTATTTGTGCTGAATGGGCTTCTTCTCATTTATGGATACCTGCTCTTCCATTTGCCCATTTATGCGATCATTTATCATTTCTCGCCTCCTAAGTAAGAATTCACAAAGCTCAAGACAGACTTGCCCAGATCAAAGACTGGCTGCAAAAAAAAAAAAAAAAAAAAAATGGCTGCAATCCTTAAAAAGATTACAACTGGAAATAATGACAGTCCTCTAGTCTGGCATTTAAGAAACCCTTTCCCAGAAGGCAGGGGACTTAGATGCTTTAATAGTTTTTCCTAAGTTTTGGAGTGAGAATGACAAGGCTACAGTGGGCCTCAGACCTAGCCCAAGCCCCTCGTTTATAAAGAGCAGCATGAACTCCAGCGCAGTGAAACAACTTTCTTACATCAGAAAGCTGCTGGCAGATCAGAGACTAAGTCCCAAGACCCTTCCTCGCAGCCCAGCTGTGTTTTACAACAGCTGTCCCACCCTGGGCCCACCTGCTCCCTCTGGCTCCCCAGCTAGTTTTGCCTTTGCATAAGGTAATCCCCACCATGTTCCTTTCTTTCATCCTCTGTCCCCCCGGCTTCCTTCCCTGGCCTCTTCTCCCTCTGCAGGGTTTACATTCCTGTCGGTCTGTTCCCCTTTGTGCATCCTTGTACCAAGCATACCATTTGCCATTCTCCTTTACATTCCATATTATTAAATGATGATGGCTATGGAAATTCTGAACTGTCTTCAAAATTTCATTCTATGAATATACTACTGGTTGAGTAGTCCTTATCCAAAATGCTTGGATTTGAGATTTTTTGGGGGGGTGGAGTTTGGATTATATACGTAATTGTAACTTGGAGGTAGAATAAACACGAAATCATTTATTTCCGATACCTTACACACACTTATGTAATATAATTTTGTGCATCAAACAAAGTTTCTTGGTGTGAAATTTTCCTCGTGTGGTGCCATATCAGCACTCAAAATGTTTTGGATTGTGGAGCATTTCAGGTTTCAGATTTTGGGATTAGAATGCTCAATGTGTACAAAGTCTACTAGAAAAAATACTACTACCAAATTCTCAGGGCTTAATAACAAAGCACTTCTGAATGGCAGAGTTTTAGAGTGGTTGCCTAAGGGCCCTCAGGACTTTAAGATGTGCAGTTTCCGGGCCATCTCTACTTTCTGCAAGTTAATAAAATAACAAATATCTATAGAGCATAATTGCATGGCCTTGAATATGGCAGATATTTTCCCTCTGGGAACAGACAATCTGGTTGGCTTCAACACACCAGGGGTGGAGGACACAAATGACTAGACTGCTCCCCAGTCTGCCATTTTTCCTAATGTTTTCTCACAGCACCATGAGGGAAAGGAAAGCAGCCTTTTCTGGGCTGGGCTGGACCTGGGTGAGCAAACCAAGTATTCTTTGTTCCTTTTTTTGGTTCATTTCATTTCTTGCTTGAGTAGCTGTGTTTCTTCTTAGGACTCAGTGTCCTGGAAACTGAATAAAGGAGTCATAACATTGGAACCCAAACAGAACTCCTGTCCTATATCCAGGCAACAGCTGTGAAGCAGCTGCACCATTGTTCTGTAAGGCTACTTAGTGTAAGACACACAGGATGGAGAGAGAAGTCCTCCAAAGCTATGTGAGAAATGCAAAGCTCTGTGACAACAGCTGGCAGGTAGCACATACATCATGAAGACATTGGTACATTAGAATGGATGTATAGTGGCCAGGTGTGCTGGTGCATCCTGCAATCCCAGCCACTCAGGAGGCAGAGGCAGGAGAATCATTAGTTCAAGACTAGTATGGGAAAAGTTTAGCAAGACCCTATCTCAAAAACAAAAGTAACAATGAGAGGGCTGGGGACATAGCTCAAATAGTGGAGAACCTGCGAGTACAACATACTGGGTTCAATTCCCAGTACTACAAAAAAGAATGAATGAACAGTGGACATGATTTAGAGGAGTATTTTAAGAATTTCTCCCAACAAAAGTTACATTCTCAAAACTTTCAATTGAAGACATTAATTTTTAAGCTGGATGGCTGGAAGCGTGGCTCAAGAGGCAGAGCACCTGCCTAAGAAGCATGAGACCGTGCTGAATGGAGTGGCTCAGGCTCCTAATCCCAGTGACTCAGGAGATCAGGAGGATTGGGGTTCAAGGCCAGCTCAGGCAAAAAAATGCACTGGACCCTCTCTGAAAAATAACTAAAGCAAAAAGGGCTGAGAGCATGGATCAAGTGGTAGAGTGCCTGCTTAGCAACTAAGAGGACCTAAGTTCAAACCCCAGTACCACCACCATAAAAGAAAAGAAAAAGTTAGTTTTAATAAAGAAAAGGGAAAAACTATGACTGCTGCTGTAACATATCATGGAGGCAGGTAAAACGTGATTCCCTATCTTCCTCACCTCCCCTTCCCTTGCCTCAATGCCCCACCCAAAAATGGCATGAAATATTTCCCTGGAGCAACCAAGATGAATGTCTGCTGCTGAAGCCAGGCCCCCAGTTCAGGCACAGAACCACTCCTTAGAGTTGGCAGCCTGACTAGCCTTTGATCTGCTTTCCTCGAGTCAACTTTGCTCCTGTGATGTGCAAGACAGGACAAGAGCCCAGGCCAGGCAGGGATGGCTGCAGGCAGGGTTTTCTCCAGTGCTGCTCAGAAAGGCTTTGGCCTGCCCAGGCTGGAGTACAGCTGCTGGCTGCAATGGCTTGTGTGCTACATCCTCTGGGAGGAGTCTGGGTGCTATGGTGCCATAGGATGCGTGGTGATCAATAGGGGACTAAATGAAAGGCAGTCATAGGTTATTTTCTGAGCCTAGCTTTTTCTTCCCATCCTTTTTAGTGACACCTTCCTCCAAGTCCTTTAAGACTCTAATGACTTCCTGTGCTTTTCTGAGCCCTCCTCCTCCATCCCCACCACAATTCTGTCAGGAAAGGATCACTGACATGCATTGTTGATGAAAGTGTAAATCCATATTCCCCTTCTAAAGAGGTCAATAATATACAAATTTTAAATGTGCATTCTCTTACACCCAGGAATTTCACTTCTGGAAATGTATCCTAAATGATGCCACAGATAAGAAGAAATGTATGTACAAAACTGTTGACTGCCACTTTGATTAAAAGTACTGAACAATTAGAAATAACATAGACATCCATCAGGAGGGATCAGTTAAATAAATGATTATATCAGCAGACCAGGAAACACTACCCATTAAATTAATGAAGCAGCGCCGCACCTATTGACACTAACATGTGCCCATGGTAGGTTGTTTACAGAGAAAAGTAAGTTGTAAAGGAGTATGTAAATTCGGACCCCACTTAAAGAGGAAAGAATATTTAGGGATTTATACTTCCATAAAAGAGTGAAAAGATAGTCTCTTGACAGTAGTATCTGAGGAGTAGCATTTTAGTCATTATCTACTTTTTCTGTATTTTTGCATTTTTACGTAAGTGTCATTAACAGAAAAAATGTTTTTACCTTTTACTTTATTTTTGGTGATGCTGGGGTTTGAAACCAGAGCCACATGTTTGCTAGGCCAGGCACTCTACCAATTGACCTGTTCTGCCCACTCTTTTTTGTGATAGTTTTTTCAAGAACTATTTGCCCCAGCTTGTTTCAAACCTTGATCCTCCTGTGCTCTGCCTCCTGAGTGCTAGGATTACAGGCATGAGCCACCTGCATCCTGCTTGATGTATTTTTTTAAATCTCTCAGGAAAATATAACCGATGCATGCCTTCACACAGAAGGCATGTGTACAGAACTTTGCAGTTTTATTTTCTACATTAATTTGTTCATCCTTCCCAGTCCTGTGGAGCAGGAAAGGAAGAGCCTGATATTGTCACTAAAGTGAGGATAGCAGACCTTGTTCAGTAACTACTCACAGGAGGAGGAAGAGCTGTTCTCCGTTCTGATTTGTACAGAAGTGACAGGACCTTTTAAAAGGGGAAGCATGGCATGACGGCTCACACCTGTAATACCAGCTACTGTGTAATCCTACCTGCTCAGAAGGCAATCTGAGGCCAGCCCAGCAAAGTGCAAGACCCTACCTAAAAAATAAGCTAAAAAGAAAAAATGGCTGGGAGCATGGCTCAAATGGCAAAACAGTTGCATAGCTAGTACAAAGTCTTAAGTTCAAATCCCAGTACAAAAAAATGTTTTTAAATAAAAGGGAATAAAGAGAAAGAAAAAGAATGGACTCAAGTGAACAACTGCAAAGAACTGGTCGGTATAAATGTGATTAAGCCAGCCATGTTTGTGAGCTGACAACCAGAAATTAGGATTTTATCCTCCCATAGAGGTTGAAGAGACACAAAGGCCTGTGCTTCCTCATGGTGGCATTTCAAAGGAATGACTTTCAGGTTCTTAAGAAAGACACTCATTGATAGGACATACATATATCTTCAAAGGGACAAAAAAGAATTCACAATGTTAAAGCCTTTGCAGTGAATGTCTCAGGAATAAATGCTTAGGAAAGGGAGATCAGTGGCCTAATGTCAGATCCAGATAGAACAAACAGCAAATTCCTTCCCCAGCCCTGGGCTTTCCCAGATGGGAATTCCAGGGGCTAGGTTGTCTCAGGGAAACAACCTGAGACTGCTAGAAGTCATGCTAAGGTCTAGTTGAGTGTCTTAGTGTAGATTTTTGAATAGAGTATTTGTGCTATACTTAGTACCCCTTTTTAAATTAAAATCTAGTTCTCTTCCTGGCATGGTGACTTACACCTATAATCCTACTACTTGGGAGGCAGAAGGATTGAGTTTCAACACCAGCCTAGGCAAAAAGATCTCAAGACCTCATCTCAACCAATAACAATCTGGTTCTCAGAGAAACTCTGTAGTGTGGTATGTTGAAGTTGTGTCACATGGATCAGACTTCCAGAAAGAACTTGTCACTGCACTGCAAGAAGGGCAGTGGCTGACAGGTGGAGTTGGAGGTGCTGGAGTTGAAAGCTAAGTGTTTGAGTTGTAGCCAAGTTCTCCCGGGGTAGGACCAAGTACTTGGGAGCACAAAGCCTGGGCAGTTCTGCACCCCCATGGGTGACCCAAATGGGCAACTTGTGCTCCAAAGTCCTATGTCAGCTGGACCCTTTATCACATCTGCATCATAGAGGTCCTCCCTGCCCAGCCCTTCTGCCTCCCCCTTTCTTGCTCACAAGGATAATCCCCAACAAACTTCTTGTACTTCTGACTATCTCTATATGTTTCCCGGGTACCAGAACTGAAAAATGAGTCTTGTCCAAAACTACATTCACAGATGACTGGTTTGCTACAGAGTTTGAGAACCTGAGTTTCTAGATCCAGTGAAAGTGTAAAAACTGTTGGAGATACATGTTAACCAGGCTGAAAGTGAATAGCTAAAGGAAAGACATGCTGGAAGAGGAATGGTAGAATGAGCTGGAGGGAAAGAAGGAACTGAGAGACTTTGCAAAGAAGACAACCATCAAGGCCTTGAATGCCTGAAATCACAGCATACTACCTTTTAGTTCTATTGAGAAGATTAGGAACATGTTCAGAGGCAATGCCAGGGTGCTAACACAGCTCATTCTGCTACTGTGTTTCCTGTTAGGCAGTGAAGTTTAAGGGTGAAAATGGAACTTGAATTCCTTGTTTGCATTTCCATTACCTAAGACAACATTCTACATCACAGGACCTCAATAATAGTTCAATAATTGAGTGCTGTTTTAGCAGGAAGGTCATAGGGACACAAGTGGGGGTAATGATTGTTGTAGACTGTACTTACTGTATTTGAGGCATCATTCCAAATTTGTTATTGTGTGTCATCTTATTCAATACACATAGTAACCCCAGAAGGCAGTGCTGCCTGTGGTGTCAGAAACAGATTCTGTGACTCTCTAAGGTGCACCCTGTTTGTTAGGGAGCACCCTTGAGGTTAGCACCCCTGGAGAAAGAAGGTAAGGTTGAATAGAGGGAACTGAGCTACATTATCAGACACCAGAATCTCTGGAGCCCACCGATTCATCTAGATTATCCTGTGTTGGACCCAAGTGACCAGGCTTTTACACCTGCTCCCACCTCAGCCATCAGAGGTGGACCTTCCTAGGCAGAGGGAGAGCTTGAGTGAGTCACTCTCTGCATCAGAGGCAGTGCCCACACTCTCCACAGCTGGGGCTTTTGTTAGCAAATTTCTGTGCTCCCCCCAGGTAACCACTGACATCATGAGTCTTTTATAGAGATTAAGAAACTGTGACAAAAAACTCTTCACTTAACTCTCTGCCTGGTAGAGAATTAATGGTCAAACCCAGATTCAAACACTGATGACTGGTGCCAACTGTATTCTTCATTGCTACACCTTGTATTAGAAAGATGCACATATTTGTAGCAATGAGCTGTGACCTCCCGCATGCTGTAGGATGATATGAAATGCTAGCCTTGGAGAAGGGTGACTTTGTCCATGCATGCATACAAGTTTAATTTTACAAACTATGTATCCCTAAACCAAGAATGGAGAAGATACTTTCAGGCATGATGATCACCATGGAAAAATGTGGACGTTTTTCCCAGCATTATGTGAGGCCCGTTGAAGGACATAAAGAAAGCAGAACACATGGTCTCTTCCCACAAGAAGCTTACAGTTTAGGCAAGAGGATAAAGCCGACATGTGAAATAATTATTGGAAGAACACCAGAGCCTAAATGAGTAAGTGTGAGATGATTGCTATGTTGGATAATAGTAAAAAAAAAAAAAAAAAAAAAAGGGCAAAGGGCAAGCAAAGCCCTTAAAAACAAACAAAAGTCTACTGTTATAAAGGTCCACTCCCACTAACCCTGAAGGACTTTAGGTCTTGCAACCCAGAATAATGATGAAGTATAAACTCCCACCTACATGTAGGAAGACCTAACTGTAGAGGCCCAGAAGGCCTACAGGCATGAGTACAAAGTTTCCAGTGCAGATTAAAATTCCCGGGAATCTCTGGTTCAGGAGTGGCTCCGTGGTAGAGTGCATGTTTAGCACGCACAAGACTCTGGGTTCCATCTCCAGCATTAAAAAAAAGTACAAAAAATTCCCCACTTTTGATGAGTCTCCCTGTCACTAGACTGCCTTGGATTTTCATGTTTTGTTCTAATCTGGCTAAGTAAGGGCGTTTTAACTCTCAGTCTTCGCCACTTTTTCTTTATGTGGGTAAAAGTACCTAAAAACAGAGCAGGTGAATACTGATTTATTTTACTGGTATTTTGAGTAGAATTTTCTTCATTGAAGTATCTGTTATTTATTCAAAAACTGTTTGAATATCATCAATTTTAGGGTAGTTGTTTAGCATTGTGGTTAAGAGCATAGCATTTAGCAGGAGGACTTGAACTGCAGCCCCATCACTTACTAGACCTGTGTCAAGGTACCTAGCTTCTCTAATCCCTATCCTTTTCATAAGTAAGATGAGACTAATATCAGGACTTGCCAAATAGTATTGTGGCGAGGATTAAATAATTGATGTCAGGTACCTGGGAAATGGTCAGTAAAGTCACTTGTTATCCAAAAAAAGAAGCAACGGCAGCAGCCACAGCTGGACGAGGAGTCTGGACCAGATATTATATGAGATGCTGAGCATTCAACAAAGAGCAAGAGAGACAAACAGCTCCCACCTTCACGAAACAGATAGGCAAGTAAGCAGGCAAAGGGGACAGACAAGGCAGTAATGGCTAGGATAAGAAAAGACAGTTTTATGAAAACAGGTAACACTGACAAGGAAAGAAAAGTCAGAAAGCTCCTGAGAAATTTCTTAGAAGAAAACACCCTCATATCCTTTAAAAATTATGCTATTTGTTATGAATTTTTGGGTCCTGCCAGTAGACTAATTTCCCTAAGGGCAGGTATATTGTGGCTTAAGTTTGGGGTTATGTGCTTGGCACATTAGAGGCATTGAATTATCCAGTTTGAGAATGAACAAGTGAATGAGTGGTGAAGGAAATCCTTTGGGGATGTAGTAGGAGTTTGCTATTTACTGAGGGTGACAGGGTGTTCTGTTCAGAGGAAGGTGTGCATGAAGCTGCTGAAATAAGCAAAACCATACCTGTGGAAGGAGCTGAAATGCAATGAGGCTGGAACATGTGCCTATGTGGACGCCATGAGAGGAGGCTGAGAAGGGAGCAAGGGCCAAGAAGGTCTGGTAAGTCATGGTAAGGTGTTTGAACTGATGCTAAGCAATAGTAAGAAACTATGAAGGATTTCCATCAAAGGAAGGACATAATCAGTGTGTGGTTTTTGCTGTTCTTGCTTCTGTTAAAACACCAATAATTCAAATCCATGATAAGAAACTACAGGTAGGCATAGCATTTTGTTGGAAAAGTGCCTCCTGTAATCTCAACCCTTGACCATGATATAAGAAGCATTCTGTGTCAGTTTTCTATTGCCATGCAACAAAAAACCCCAAAATCTAGTGGTATAAAGCAATGACCTACTTTTCATGTGTGTGTGGGTTGATTGGGATCAGTGGGTATTTCCTCCACTATGGTATATCTCAGGATACAGCTACAAGTTTACCTTTACAAACTATGAATTGCCACAATGAAGAATGGAAAAGACAAGGTCAGACATGATTATCAACACAAAAAAATGTTGACATGTTGAGGGGAGGGAAATATTTACTGACATAATGAGGGCACAACTCAGAAAGAGATCTGGGAACTGACCACCCAAGATGGTCTCTTGTAGTCAACAATCTCTCCCCTATTGGCTCTATTGTTACAATAAACCAGCACTAGACTTGTCTATACATCCCCTAATAATTCTCAAGACAATGGACCATGCCTCAGTTTCCACCTGTCTCCTCATCCCCACCAACACTGCCTTTGTTCAGTCCTTCATCACCACTGTTGTATTTTGCAGGACTCCTGACCAGTCTCCATGTCACTCATCCCTACCTGCTTCAATCGACCTTTCACATAGCTGCCAGCTATCTTTACATTTTTTGGCTCAAGGAAATGACAAGGTATAATAGGCCAAAGACAGATTCAGATTAATTGGGAAGAGACTTGTGTGTTATAATATAGATTTTCCTGATTTAGGGAGACCTATTAAACAATTTTAAGGCAGTAAAATTTGCATTTTTTAAAGGTTATGTTGGCATCAAGATAGGGATGAAGAGTAAGCCTGGAATGAGAAATCACTAAGGCATGGCCATAAACCCTACTGACTGCAGATCTGAACCAAGCCAGTGGCAGAAAAAGAGACTGAGTGAAGGATGTAAATGAGGCTGGTGACCCTCTTGGAAAGAAGTGGAAGGAGATGAGGCTATTGCCTACGTTTCTAAGTTGAGAGAATTCTCATTCAGTGAGGTAGACGTTCAGGAATACCAGGTTTAGGAGTAATCAGACTTCCAAGTAGGATGGACAGTGTGAGGAACCACATTGGAAGCTCAATAAAGAGGTCTAGACTAGATTTATTGCAGTTCAGGAACACTGTAGTAGCTGTTGTGGAGGTTCTGGGCTGTGTGCATCGAAACAATCCAAGCCAACTTCTTAAGATCTGGTTTGCAACACTCCAGACAAGAGTATTCAGCCAGGCATTTAGAAATGAATTTCTTCCAGTAAAAGAACTTGGTGTCATTAATCTTAAAACATTTTAATGAAGATGTTACAGCAGTGGTTTCCAAATCTTGCTGCACCTTGGAATCACCTGGTGACCTGTCAAAAATATTGATGGCCAACAACCATACCCAGATAGTCAATTAATACATTGTATGATCTGGGTGACAAGAATTTTTTAAAGTTCCCTAAGTGATTTAATCTGCAGCCTAAATTTTGAAACCATTGTTTTAGAAGAACATTGTAAGTATTATTTAGATAGAGTAGGCAAATCTTTCCATTCAATCCTAACATACTAACGTAAATACCAAGTTTGTTAACAAGCAACTACCTAGTACATTCTTCAATGTCAATGCAAAGGAATTCAACATTCCCTTTGTTTTAGAAACCAAATTTTGTTTCTCTAACAAAGCACTGCTTGGATTGCTAATATAGTTATATTATGAGACCAGATACAAGATAAAGAAGTTCCAAAAGGAACCTGTTTTGCATCCTATAGATGCCAAAGGGGTGACTGGGATGGAATTAAAAGGGTTGCATGGTTGTCTTAGAAAGGAAATAAAGCAAAAAGTGATTCAAATCACAAACATCATGAGAACTGGCACAGAGAGTGAAACTGGGTGGGGATCAGAGCGGTCCCCAAAGGAATGTGGGTCAGCACCTATGTCTGGACCCAGATGCCAGAATTTGGGGCTACACAACCTTATCTTCAACCTGTCGAACTTGTACACAGATGCAAGGGAGAAGTCCCTGAGCTGCCGTCACTGAGGTCCTTTCTCTAACAGATTCTATTTAGGGACACCTGCTTTGGGATTCTTTTTCCCATTAACTGCTTCCCCACCCTGGGCTGATAACCTCAGGTTATCACTTAGCACTATCTTTATCACTGCTGGTTCTTTCTCTCCAGAATACTGACTTGGGGTTGGGAGACACTTCTTGGTGTTGAATTCAGGGCCTCAACGTGCTAGGAAAGTGCTCTACTACTTGGTACCATCCCCAGTCCTTTCTTCCCAAAATGAAAAAAGTCAACAGCTATTGCTATACTCTTTTCACTCCTAACCATGTTCCATCTATCTTTGCTCTGCTCTATGCAGCTTGTGCCAATTTTCTACAGATTGCATCACATCTTATCCACTGCCCTCTTGCTTCTTGTGGAGTTCACAACAGGAGGTGCCCAAGTATAATAGTGGATGGTGAGTGGTCCCATATCATCACAGCTTAAGTGCCTTAATTCTGCCAGCAGCTACATCCTTTTAGGACCACAAGTCCTGTCATTCAACTTCCTCCATTGGAGTGAGCTTTTTCCTTGCTCCTGGTTATTACTGAACCTAACTGGGCAGTGATGGGAGATGTAGAAAGGACACAGGATAGATAGACAGAAAGTAGGATCAGGTGTGTTGGGTGCTCAGGTGGAGATGCACAACCCTCATTGCTTCTTTTCTCTATTATTCTCTTTATTTACTCTGCTTCTTATCTCTATCTTTATTCTTTAAGGCCTTACTCCCCAGACTTGCACTGTCTCATGCTCTCTTTAGCTTACTTAAAGCCTCGGTGCTCAGACTTGCAAACAACAGCCATGCCTAAAAACTGCATTAGCATAACTGGTTTTTTAAATTTCTTTTATTCATATGTGCATATACTGTTTGGGTCATTTCTACCACCTTTCCCCTACCCCCTCCCTTTCCATGCTATAGTTACATTTGTCTGGTAAGAATCAAGAAAAATGGTCTAAGGCACTTAATGTCCAGGCCTTTATGGCCTTATATCAAGACCCTTCCCTTTGTAGGGGGACCCCCTAGGCTCCAAGGAGGGAAACCAAATGGTGAGGATGTGGAGGTCCTTGATGTTTCCCTGATATAGGGGTGACACCTGTCTCAGGGGTTCCACCCACAGCCTCCTTACCATAATCCTCCCTCTTCATCCCAAATGCTCACAAGCCCTCCATATGCTCAAAGTGAAACACCTTACTTAGAGGCCTCGCAAGCCTTGCTCCCACTGTGAGATAGCAGGGCTGGGCTGGATGGCCCAATTCTGGTGCAAGTGCTCTTTCTATGGGTGATACCCAAAGAATTCTGAGGAGCCAGGTAAATTTTCAGATGGGTTTCAGACACTGACATTGGCCTTCTATCTGTCCTGGAGAGATAGGCAATCCTGTTAGCCAGTTGTTGCACCCCCATAGAATAGGGAAGAATTCTTGCTGCTGCCTGTAGGGAAGCAGATGATATTTTTGTCAGGGATCCTCCGGGCCACCAACCAGGGGCTGATACTGTCACTGAAAATGAACCTAACTTGGCATACAACATCTGCTGGGAATCTAGAGGAGCACTTATATGGCAGCAATCTTCTGAGGCATGAAATCTGGAACTGCTAAATCTGTTATAAATTTAGAGGAATTACTCAAGGAAAAAAATCCCATATCATTTATGAAAGGTTGGAGGAAGCCTTTAGAAAATATACCAAAGCTGATCACTCCTCCAGAGGAGCAGCCACCCTTTTTGGACAATATTTCTTTATCCAGTCTACTCCAGCTACCAGCTGGAAGCTTCAGAAACTGAAATTAGGACTTCAAAGACATAGCTGTTGGATGCTGCTTTCCTCATCTATACCAATCCTGACTTGGAGGGGGAAAGGAAGGGACAGAGTAAAGAAGAGGCAGGCAAAAGGTATGGCATCCTCAGGTAAGAGATGTGGCAATCCTGAGAAGCTGACCTGTAGCCTAGGAGTGCCATTATCTCAGCATCAACTCAGACCCAGCAGAACCCTGCCAATCCCCAAAGCAAACAGACACGTTTACAGAATGGAGTGATGTTTCACCAACCAGGCAAAAAGCCTCCAAGATGGCAAAGGCCTTCTAAAAGAAGATTTGGCCTACCCAAGACCCTCCAGAGCAATAGTGGGCCACTTTTTCTTTCACAGGTCATCCATGGAGGCACTTAGGCCTTGGAAATTAAATCAGTTACATTCAGCATGGAGACACCAATCCTCCAAGTAAGGTTGGAGGATTGGACCTTGGCCAATCATTGCAAGAGACCTCTGGAAAAAGGGACTCAGCTTCTACCTGTTGCCTGACTGAGAATTAGAAATACCACAGATCCACAAGTCTCTTTGAAATGCTCTATGAGAGCCCATTCCTCTCCAATAACCTGGTGATGGATCCTGAGATTGACAGTCCTTTAGTGTATATAAAAGATCTATGGATATTTCAACAGATAATCTTGGAGTTGGGAAATAAGGTTCTTCTGGCCCCGATAAGAGTGCAAAAACTCAGAAGTGCACCAGGAGAACAGGTGTTGATCAAGTCCAGGAAGAAGAAACCCCAGCTGACTAACTCCAGCCCAAATGGAAGGGTCCCTGTCCAGTGATCCTGTCCACTTACATGACAGCACAGTGCAAGGAATGGACAGTCAGATTCACATGTTTCCAGGGTGAAGCATGTGACAGGGCAACTCATGTTATGTCAAGTACATCCTGAGGACTCCTGCAAGCTGATAGAAGACCTAACTTTTCTGGAGGATCAAAATCTTCAGCTTAAAAGATAAGCAAAACCCTTACATGCTTGCTTCTTTTACTTCTCTCCCACTATGCAAATGGACTCCTACTCCTCAGAACATTCTGGATACGGATCTTCTGACTTCAAGTAAAACATCAGGGCTTATTGAGAAAGTAATTGAACAGGCAGATATAGGTATAGTTGGCTGTCCAAATTCCTGTCTTTATTAGGAAATAGCATTTTCATATGGCTTTTCCATTTCTAGGTCCTTTGGCTTTAATATCGTTAGGGCTCTGTTTTGATCCATGCATTTGAAATTTCTTGTGTTTTCTAGGATTGAGGACATTAAAGTCAAAGTTCTGATGCAGCAAGTCTACCATCCTGTGCAAACTACAAACTCCCCCATGAGCAACTTTGATCTTACTGGAACAAGATTCAGACAACTGGGCCAGCAAGTGACCCTGCAAATCTCTAGGGAACAGAAAGACAACTTCACTGATAGGTAAGGTCTGCAGCCCCTTACCAGCCTTGGAGATACAGAAGCAGATATCTCCTTTCCCTCAACAGACCTAGAAATGTGTTTTTGGGTTTTGTCTCAAGAATTTGGGCACAGAAAATACTCAAACCAGGTTATAGGTTATAGGTAGCCTCCTCGCAGGGAACAGGTCTCCACCCAGGACTACCCCAAGATTCCCTTTTTGTGGTAAAACCTACAGTAATAAGGAACAACAGCATTCTGAGTGAGCAGAATGATCAACCACAAGGGGACTTACTTGAACTGGGGCGCACACCCTAGGGAAAAATCTTGCCCCAAAGTAACCTTTTGCCCAAGATCCCCTAATTGCAGCACAATGAATATAAACAACATGTCATACACTTATGACAGTGAATTCACATGTACAGTAACCCTGTCCATCAGGTAATAACCAAAAGCTACCCTAAGTACCACCCAAATCTCCCCCTCCTTTGTTCACCCCTAATGGTAGTATAAATTCTCACCCGAACCAAGGTATCAGGGCTCTTGATCAACCTCACTCAGCTCACTCCAACCTACTTGTGCTTTCACTTTCAATAAAACTTTCTGCTGCTTTGCAATCTGTGTGTCTTCATCCAGTTCTTTGTTGAGAATACCAAGAACCTGAGATCTTCTTGAACAGGGTCTTCCTGAGACCACCCACCAGTAATACCACCAGGACTCAAGGCCAGGAAATTATGGATACAAGAAACAGGAAGGAATGATTCTCATTTGTGTCTACCTAGCACCCATCACAACCCAGTTAAGACAGCAGAATGTATCCCTCAGACCATGGCTGCTGTAGCATGGGCTCCCTGGCTACTTCTCATTCTCAAATCTTTGCAGTTCTTAGAGTGATGTGGTAGAATTCCAGCACTTCTGAGGTGGAGCTCACACTGTATACTTATATAATAAAAGCCCCAGGGGTAGCAGTGTATAAAATACTCTGCTATGATACTCGTTCCTGACCTCTTCAAGGTACCACAAAGGAACATTGTGATAATCCTTCTGTAGTTTGTCCACGATATGTGTACATCTTCATTTTATTTTGTTTTGTTTGCTTTAACTCATTTTGGACATGGTATATGTTGCCAGGAATTAACAGGCTATTTTCATAGCTATAGGCAATACACAGGTCTCAGCTGTAAGCCTCTTCAGGGCTCAGTTCAGTGGAAATGAGACTTTCACCCAAGATTGTGTCAAGTCCCAGGTGGCTAGCACTGTATGACTTAGCTGCACATCTCATGCCTGTCAGGACATCTCTGTAAGAATATCTCCACTTCAGACATCACACAAAGTTAGTCAGGGCTTCTGTACCTACTATAGCACAGCTCAACTACTTCTGCCCAATTATGGTACTTTCTTAATCCAGAGGTGTTAGTCCCAACAAAATTCTTAATCCTCCAGGCATTAATCTCCACCTGACAATCTGCTCCCTGGAAAGTCCACCCAATCCCAGGGCCATCACAGTCACATGTAATTCACCCATCTTCAATCACAATAGCCTAGACCAAGGTATTTAATGGAAGTATGATAACACAAAAGCCTCCAGTAGAATCTCATCTCCAATGTAAAATCTGTTCTAAAGGGAAGAACTCATTTACTGTTCCTCCCACAATAGTTAATGTGTGTCTTTCCAGTGACTTAAAAATGCTGCTATGAAAATGGCACTGTTCCCCTGCACAAATGGCTAGATAGCAAAGACAACAATGTTACTCAATCTGAGAAGCATTGCCTCCTGATTAAGCCCAATCAGTATCTTTCTGAAAATTATTCCTAAACCCACGAATGCCCACTTTACAATCTCTAGACCCTGATTATACCTGGAGAAATGTGAGCAGGCTATGCCTCAAGGCTACTTTGAAAGTTTGAAAGACACAGTTTCTCTTTCCAGCTCCAGGTATCTGGGAAACCTCCACAAGTCCTTGGTGCTCTCCTTATTCTCCTCTTCCATGTTTGTCAAAAACCATTAACTTCACTTGTGATAACCTTTGCTATCTGACAGGACCTTCATGTTTGATACAAGTGACCAAATTTTTATACCCAAAACACTAGACCAGCTGGAAATTAGATGACACTGTGGGTCACGCCAGCAAATACAACAGCATGCAAGCACAAGGGGTTTTTGATGAGTTGCCTTTGCCTATATTCTCTTCAAACTAGGTATAGTTTCTCTATTTTTCTTCCCCACAATAGGGAATAAGATGAGCCTGAAGGCCTCAAGGTTTATATGTGAGGGATAAAACATATACAATAAAGCATACTGATAGCCAAAGCACAGAAGACACACTAACCCTTACCCTTGAATCTACTGAGGCATTTTTTCTATGTGTAAGTTGAGGAGGGGAATTTGAGCGTGGTTTTCATTCTGCAGAGGTACTTTGGAAGGTATGACATCCAAACTTCTGAAACAATATACTCACCAACATGGATTGCACTGACTTAAGAGGTGACCTGTATTTCTCTCTGGCTCTTTGTTCAGTGCTAGATCTTTAGCATCTGTTCCCTAATGGAAGTCCTAACACCCCACTTAAGGGTAGATTAGCTGAGGCCCCAAGTGACAATGTTCTCAAGGAATGTAGATTTCTACAGTACCAAGTGAGTGCTGCCCTTTCCTGCCCAAAATACTAAACTCAGTCCCACATGTCTGCTCAAGCACTTAACCTTTTGGGCTTGTCTGCTTCCCCCCACAACTCCCCCAACACATATAGTCACTGACAGGAGAGGAACATGCTCAGGAATGCCTATGTCTATAAGGCATAGAAGTAGAGGGTCCCTTAACAGCAGTGCCCTGAAATCAACTCAGAGGTTCCAGTGCTCATTGTTCATTGAATAACTTACATATCAAAGGACTTCCATGTCAGAAAAGCTACAACTCCTTACTTGTGCTACCTAAGATAGTCCAGAACTCACAGTATTGAAAGTTGCCCTTAACACATGTCCAAATAGGAATGGCATGCAAGAACTGTCTCCAATGCTCTCCCTCAGTATCTTCATGAGTCAGTTAAGCCATGGTTTAAGAAGCATGATGTCAAATGGAAGCAGTACCACCACCACACACAGACAAGTTCATTACAAAGACCATCCTACCAGCCCACTGCAGTAAGGAGATCCACATATCCATTACTTCTGCAAATGCTTGTCCACCAAGTCCTACAAGTTCAGATGACCATGACCATGAGTCCAATTCTACATAAACACACACACACTGACAGACAGGAGGGAGACATGCTCAGGAATGCCTAAGTCTGATAAAGCATAATGTAGAGGGTCTATTAATAGCAATGCCCTGACATCAACTCAGGGGATCCAGAGCACATAGTCGATTGAATAACTTACACATTAAAGGGCATCCATGTCAGAAAAGCCACAGCACCTTGCCTGTGCTACCTAAGCTATAGTCCAGAACTCACAACACTGAGAATTGTTCTTAACATGTGCCCAAATTGGAACGGCATGCAAGAATTGTCTCTGATGCTCTCCATCAGCACCTTAATGAGTCACTTAAGCCATGGTATAAGAAACATGAAGTCCAATGAAAGTAGCAGCACCAATACACACAGACAAGTTCATTACAAAGACCATCCCACCAGCCCACTGCAGTAAGGATATCCCCATACCCATTACTTCTGCAAATGCTTATAAACAAGTCCTACAAGTTCAGATGACCATGACTATGAGTCACACAAGCCATCTGGTTCTGAGCAACCTGGAACTGCTGATGTCCCCGCATTGAAATCATTGTGGCATTCTCAGTCTTTTTATATCCAACAGAGAAGCCAGGGGATTCGAATCCTTCATGACTTGGACCCACTTACACAAACCTTCTCGCCCATGGGCAGAGGTCACAGAAAATGAAGTACAAAGTGGGATCCTACCTTGAAGGTCACTGCTCTCATGACATAGTATGGGACTTCCCCTGCCCTATTCTCATCCTGCTGTCTGGCCTAAATTCTAAAGCTCTTGCATGAGGACATACATGAATTCTAGGAAGGGCTCACAACATCTTCATGTGCAAAGCACCAAGTTTAACCGAGTTTGAGTCTGCTCTGAAACTTCCTACTGACCTGTGAAGGCAGAGATAAGCCTGCTGCTAACAACCTGTGAGGTTTTTCCATGTTAGCTGTTGCTGTTCATTTTGGTTTTCTTTTTTGTGCCTTAACTTTTTTATTGATGTGCTTTATGCCAGATGCAGCACACATTCCCACTTTCAGGAATGAAAGGATTTAACTCCCAGGTACTGGGAATGCCCTTAGTAGAATCAGGCAATTAGCAGCTCAGGGTCCTAACTCAGCTGAAGAGAGCCCCTGACACAAGATTACATCCTTCCTGGATGGCTGCCATCCAATGACTGCACCAACACAGAGATTAAAACCCAGATCTTTTTCTTATCCATTCATGAAGCTCAAGAGAGCATTTCAACTTCACAAGTCCCCTTGGAGCTTCTGGAGGATTCTGAAGGGACTACATAGCAGATCAGCATCTTCCTCTGTCTAATTCCTCTTCTCTATTTTCTTTTACAGGTGTGTCACAAAAGTATCTCCCTGATCAATTCCTGACACTCACCTCCAGACAATCTACTTCCTAGCAAACTCATCCATCCCATGACAACTATGTACACAGATGACTCATTTATCACACTGGTCTAGCCTGCTGTTGTAGAGGTAAGCTGAGGCCAAGCACAGAAGTGTCCAGTACAGCATTAGTGGAAACATCTGCAGAACCATTCATTCCATTCCTACAGAGGATCACTGATTGACCTCCCAAAATGGTGCTAAATACATGCCTGAGAATTTAAAACTAACGGGAAAATGGCCCTGGGCCCCTGCACAAATAGACCAGACAGCTTAAGAGTAAGTGCTGATGAGGAGTGATATGGTTTGGAAAGGATAACAAAATGCAGGCTAATATTTAAGATTCTTCCTCAGCTCTAGAAATTGTCATGACTATCTTACAGAAGGTCACCATTGAGTTAACTGCTCTCTAGGGCCCAATAATTCTTCATTTACATTAACTCCTAAAGTCAAAGCATGAAGCCATTAGGGATTCAATTTCAAGAATATACATGTAGAGATTCCAAGATGGTGGCTAGAGGGAGGAAGCAAAAAGCGAGCCTCTTATAGTGAAATCTTGGAGAGACGCCGGAGACACACTTTGCAGGCATAATCACTGAGAAAAAGCATAACTTTGACCCCTCCACATCTCCAGCCGGCGCAGAGAATCTCCACTTCACGTTAAACGGAGAACCGAGGAGGGCCCCCAGGGCCGCCAGTGGCCGGCGCCCATACGGCTTGGGAAGACGCGGACCAGGTGAGCTTCACAGTACCGTGGTAGCCCCACAGACAAGCCTGGGCCAGAGCAGCATAGCCCCCTGGACAGACTGACCTCCACCCGGGAAAAAAAGAGAAACTGAGTACTAAGCAATAAGAACAGTTAAGACACGCTGGAAAGAGGGTGGGGCGCCCTGAGCGCTGAAGATTGGGGGAAGGGAACCCTTCCCGGGACTGTAAATAAATAAGCCGGGCGGGCCGGAGAGGCTCTGGCAGGAGCGGGGCGCGCCCAGCAACCAGGAGCGGGGACGCTTGTGAGAGGAGGGAAGACCCACTTCCCACGTGAACTGTAAATAAACACGCAGGCCTGACAACGCGGGGCAGTGTCACCTTTCCCAGTGCTTGGAAAGGGGAAAGCCTGTGGCAGAGGCCCCCCCGCACAGGAGAACTCTGAGCAAACAAAGCCTGTGGGACCAGGTGAGTGCTAGCTCACCCCAGAGATCTGCATAAATAACACCGCCAGCTACAGGCTGAGAGCAGCAGGCAGGCAAGCCACAGTTGCAGATATCACTCTCAGAACTGTCTCCAGATGCATTTTTTCTGTTTCTCCCTACCTTTGATGAGAGAACAACCGAATTACACCTGCAAGCCGAAAAACTTACTGAAACTGTATTGTATTTGAACTGGGGACACTTGGTAGGGCTTTTTTTTTTTTTTATCTTCTGTGTGTGTGTGAGTGTAGTTTTGTTCTACTTTATGCATCCCCTTTGATGAGACAACTACAGAAAAACATCTAAGGCACGAACTCCAGGACTGGAGATTGAGACAGACATCCAAATTATTAAGACTGAAATTGCATTGCATATAAACTTGGAAGTTTTTTGGTTTTTTTTTTTAATTTTCTATTTTCCATTTTATTTTAATTCATTTTTATAAATAGATATTACTTTAATATACCTATTTTTCATTTTTTTTATCTTTGACTTTCAATCCTCTCTCTGTCTCTCTATTGTCTGTTCAGCTTACTGTCAATTAGTACACTAACACTCCCTGTTTATACCTTTGAAACTCTCTTGTCTGATACCTTGTTCTGCTTTCTCCCTCTTGTCTGTATATTTGTTTTCCCCTTTTCTTTAACTTCTTGCTTTCCATCTCAGCTCACTCTTCCATTCTCAATATTACCATTGTTATTATTACAAGCTAGAAAATACTTCATTACACACAGTACAGGGACAGTAACAACACCAAGGACAATGACAGGAAGACAGAAAAAACAAGGAAACCAGTTTCCCCACAGCAAAAATTAGTACAGGAACCAGAGGGGAATGAAGAGAACAGAAACTCAGATCCAGACTCCAACAAAATGAAGATAAACTATGCCAAAGGACCCAATGAAGCCCACAAGAATAATTTAAAAGAAGACATACTACAAGTACTCAATGAGAATTTTATAGAGATGATACTGGATAGGGTCAACCAAAAGGTACAGGAGACACTCAAGAAATTCCAAGACAATAAAAATAGAGAATCTGAAAAAGCAAAAGAAGAAATAAAGGAAACCATAGAAGCACTGTATAAACACCAAAGTGAAAGAGAGAACACAATGAATAAATGGATAAATGAACTCAGGACAAAAATAGACAACAATAAAGAAGAAAACAGCCAGGATATGGAAAACCTCAGAAAAAAGAATGAAACAGAACTGCAAAACAAAACGGAAGGCCAATCCAGCAGAATAGAACAAACAGAAGAAAGAATCTCAGAACTTGAAGATGAAATGGTAATTAAAGGAAAAACTGAAGAACTATTAATTAAACAACTCAAGACCTGTGAAAAGAAAATGCAAGAACTCACTGACTCCATCAAAAGACCAAACTTGAGAATCATGGGCATCGAAGAAGGAGAAGAGGTGCAAGCAAAGGGAATGCGTAATCTATTCAAGAAAATAATAACGGAAAATTTCCCAAATCTAGAGAAAGATATTCCCATACAAATGCAAGAGGCCTCCAGGACACCAAACAGACCAGATCAAAATAGAACTACTCCACGACATATCGTCATTAAAACAACAAGTTCAGAAACTAAGGAAAGAATATTGAAGGCTGTAAGAGAGAAAAAACAAGTAACATACAAAGGTAAACCCATCAAAATCACAGCAGACTTCTCAACAGAAACATTAAAAGCAAGAAGAGCGTGGGGTGAGATCTTCCGGGCACTGAATGAAAATAACTTCAACCCCAGGATACTCTACCCAGCAAAGCTATCATTCAAAATAGATGGAGCAATAAAAGTCTTCCATGATAAGCAGAAACTAAAACAATATGTGACCACAAAGCCACCATTACAAAAGATTCTGCAAGGGATCCTGCACACAGAAAGTGACACCCAACTTAACCATGAAAAGGCAGGCAGCACCAAACCACAGGATAAGAAAAAGCAAGACAGTAGAGAGTAACATCAAGTTAGGTACACACAATCAAACCGTCAAACAACTAAGATAACTAAATGGCAGGAATCACCACATACCTATCAGTACTAACACTTAATGTTAATGGACTTAATTCACCCATCAAAAGACACCGTTTGACAAAATGGATTAAAAAAGAAGATCCAACAATTTGTTGCTTACAGGAGACTCATCTCACCGACAGAAATAAGCATATGCTTAGGATGAAAGGCTGGAAGAAGATTTACCAAGCCAATGGCCCCCGAAAACAAGCAGGAGTAGCAATACTTATCTCTGACAAAGTAGACTTCAAACCTACATTGATCAAACGAGATAAAGAAGGACATTCCATACTAATAAAAGGGGAAATAGACCAAAAGGAAATAATAATCATCAATCTGTACGCACCCAATGTCAACGCACCCAATTTCATCAAACATACCCTGAAAGACCTAAAAGCATATATAAACGCCAACACAGTGGTTGTGGGAGATTTTAACACTCCATTATCATCAATAGATAGGTCATCCAAACAAAAACTCAATAAAGAAATCCAAGATCTAAAATATGCAATAGATCAAGTGGACCTAGTAGATGTCTACAGAACATTTCATCCAACCTCTACACAATATACATTCTTCTCAGCAGCCCATGGAACCTTCTCCAAAATAGATCATATCCTAGGGCACAAAGCAAGCCTCAGCAAATATAAGAAAATAGAAATAATACCGTGCATACTTTCTGACCACAATGCAGTAAAAGTAGAACTCAACAACAAAAGTAAAGACAAAAAACATGCAAACAGCTGGAAACTAAATAACTCATTACTTAATGAAGAATGGATCATCGATGCAATAAAAGAGGAAATTAAAAAGTTCCTAGAAGTCAATGAAAAGGAAAACACAACCTACCAGAACCTATGGGACACAGCTAAGGCAGTCTTGAGAGGAAAGTTTATAGCCATGAGTGCATATATTAAAAAGATTGAAAGATCCCAAATCAATGACCTAATGATACATCTCAAACTCCTAGAAAAACAAGAACAAGCAAATCCCAAAACAAATAGGAGAGAAATAATAAAAATAAGAGCTGAAATCAACGAAATAGAAACCAAAAAAAAATACAAAGAATTAATGAAACAAAAGGTTGGTTCTTTGAAAAAATAAACAAGATCGATAGACCCCTGGCAAACCTGACTAAAATGAGGAGAGAAAAAACCCAAATTAGTAGAATTACGAATGCAAAAGGGGAGATAACCACAAACACCATGGAAGTCCAGGAAATCATCAGAGACT
The DNA here is from genome assembly GCF_047511655.1 of Castor canadensis. Lineage (NCBI taxonomy): Eukaryota > Metazoa > Chordata > Mammalia > Rodentia > Castoridae > Castor > Castor canadensis. The sequence goes on from NC_133394.1 coordinate 91,689,323, forward strand.
ACTTTGAGAACCTATATTCAAATAAATTTGAAAATCTAGAAGAAATGGACAGATTTCTAGATACATATGATCATCCAAAACTGAACCAAGAGGAAATTAATCACCTGAATAGACCTATAACACAAAATGAAATTGAAGCAGCAATCAAGAGTCTCCCCAAAAAGAAAAGTCCAGGACCTGATGGATTCTCTGCTGAATTCTATCAGACCTTTAAAGAAGAACTGATACCAACCCTCCTTAAACTGTTCCACGAAATAGAAAGGGAAGGAAAACTGCCAAACACATTTTATGAAGCCAGTATTACACTTATCCCAAAACCAGGCAAAGACACCTCCAAAAAGGAGAACTATAGGCCAATCTCCTTAATGAACATTTATGCAAAAATCCTCAACAAAATAATGGCAAATCGAATTCAGCAACACATCAAAAAGATTATTCACCACGACCAGGTAGGCTTCATCCCAGGGATGCAGGGGTGGTTCAACATACGAAAATCAATAAACGTAATAAACCACATTAACAGAAGCAAAGACAAAAACCACTTGATCATCTCAATAGATGCAGAAAAAGCCTTTGATAAGATCCAACATCATTTCATGATAAAAGCTCTAAGAAAACTAGGAATAGAAGGAAAGTTCCTCAACATTATAAAAGCTATATATGACAAACCTACAGCCAGCATTATACTTAACGGAGAAAAATTAAAACCATTCCCTCTAAAATCAGGAACCAGACAAGGATGCCCACTATCTCCACTCCTATTCAACATAGTACTGGAATTCCTAGCCAGAGCAATTAGGCAAGAAGAAGGAATAAAAGGAATACAAATAGGTAAAGAAACTGTCAAAATATCCCTATTTGCAGATGACATGATCCTATACCTTAAAGACCCAAAAAACTCTACTCAGAAGCTTCTAGACATCATCAATAGCTATAGCAAGGTAGCAGGATATAAAATCAACATAGAAAAATCATTAGCATTTCTATACACTAACAATGAGCAAACTGAAAAAGAATGTATGAAAACAATTCCATTTACAATAGCCTCCAAAAAAATCAAATACCTAGGTGTAAACCTAACAAAAGATGTGAAAGACCTCTATAAGGAAAACCTATACACTTCTGAAGAAAGAGATTGAGGAAGACTGTAGAAAGTGGAGAGATCTCCCATGCTCATGGATTGGTAGAATCAACATAGTAAAAATGTCGATACTCCCCAAAGTAATCTACATGTTTAATGCAATTCCCATCAAAATTCCAATGACATTCATTAAAGAGATTGAAAAATCTACTGTGAAATTTATATGGAAACACAAGAGGCCACGAATAGCCAAGGCAATACTCAGTCAAAAGAACAATGCAGGAGGTATCACAATACCTGACTTCAAACTATATTACAAAGCAATAACAATAAAAACAGCATGGTACTGGCACAAAAACAGACATGAAGACCAGTGGAACAGAATAGAGGATCCAGATATGAAGCCACACAACTATGAGCAACTTATCTTTGACAAAGGAGCTAAAAATATACGATGGAGAAATAGCAGCCTCTTCAACAAAAACTGCTGGGAAAACTGGTTAGCAGTCTGCAAAAAACTGAAACTAGATCCATGTATATCACCCTATACCAAGATTAACTCAAAATGGATCAAGGATCTTAATATCAGACCCCAAACTCTTAAGTTGATACAAGAAAGAGTAGGAAATACTCTGGAGTTAGTAGGTATAGGTAAGAACTTTCTCAATGAAACCCCAGCAGCACAGCAACTAAGAGATAGCATAGATAAATGGGACCTCATAAAACTAAAAAGCTTCTGTTCATCAAAAGAAATGATCTCTAAACTAAAGAGAACACCCACAGAGTGGGAGAAAATATTTGCCAATTATACATCAGACAAAGGACTGATAACCAGAATATACGGGGAACTTAAAAAACTAAATTCTCCCAAAACTAATGAACCAATAAAGAAATGGGCATGTGAACTAAACAGAACTTTCTCAAAAGAAGAAATTCAAATGGCCAGAAAACACATGAAAAAATGCTCACCATCTCTAGCAATAAAGGAAATGCAAATTAAAACCACACTAAGATTCCACCCACCCCTGTTAGAATAGCCATCATCAGCAACCCCACCAACAACAGGTCTTGGCGAGGATGCGGGGAAAAAGGAACCCTCTTACACTGTTGGTGGGAATGTAGACTAGCACAACCACTCTGGAAAAAAATTTGGAGGCTACTTAAAAAGCTGGACATCGATCTACCATTTGATCCAGCAATACCACTCTTGGGGATGTACCCAAAAGACTGTTACTCCAGAGGCACCTGCACATCCATGTTTATTGTGGCACTATTCACAATAGCCAAGTTATGGAAACAGCCAAGATGCCCCAGCACTGACGAATGGATTAAGAAAATGTGGTATCTATACACAATGGAATTTTATGCAGCCATGAAGAAGAAAGAAATGGTATCATTCGCTGGTAAATGGATGGAATTGGAGAACATCATTCTGAGTGAGGTTAGCCTGGCTCAAAAGACCAAAAATCATATGTTCTCCCTCATATGTGGACATTAGATCAAGGGCAAACACAACAATTGGATTGGACTATGAGCACATGATAAAAGTGAGAGCACACGAGGGAGGGGTGAGGATAGGTAAGACACCTAAAAAACTAGCTAGCATTTGTTGCCCTTAATGCAGAGAAACTAAAGCAGATACCTTAAAGCAACTGAGGCCAATAGGAAAAGGGGACCAGGAACTAGAGAAAAGGTTAGATCAAAAAGAATTAACCTAGAAGGTAACACACACGCACAGGAAATCAATGTGAGTCAATGCCCTGTATAGTTGTCCTTATCTCAACCAGCAAAACCCCTTGTTCCTTCCTATTATTGCTTATACTCTCTCTACAACAAAATTAGAAATAAGGGCAAAATAGTTTCTGCTGGGTATTGAGGGGTGGGAGCAGGAGGGGGTGGAGTGGGTGGTAAGGGAGGGGGTGGGGGCACGGGGGAGAAATGAACCAAGCCTTGTATGCACATATGAATAATAAAAGAAAAATGGAAAAAATAAATAAAATAAATAAATAAATAAATAAATAAAATAAATAAGAGAAACTTAGTAATAAGCAATAAGAACAAATAAGACACGCAGGAAAGAGGGTGGGGTGCCCTGAGCACTGAAGATTGGGGGAAGGAACCCTTCCCGGGACTGTAAGTAAACTAAATAAACAAGCCGGGCAGGCCGGAGAGCCTCTGGCGGGAGCGGGGGCAGGGCGCGCGCCCAGCAACCAGGAGCGGGGAAGCTTGTGAGAGTGGTGGAGGGAGGAAAACTCCACAGGAGAGGAGGGAAGACCCACTTCCTACGTGAACTGTAAACAAACATGGTGGCTGGCAAGGAGCAGCAGCACTGCCCAGTAAGCAGGAGCAGGAAAGCTTGTGAAAGTGGCAGTGGGAGGAAAACTTCACAGGAAAGGGGGGGGAAGACCCACCTCCCACATGAACTGTAAATAAACATGCAGGCCTGACAACGCGGGTGCAGTGTCACCTTTCCCAGTGCTTGGAAAGGGGAAAGCCTGTAGCAGAGGCTCCCACACAGGAGAACACTGAACAAACAAAGCCTGCAGGGCCAGGTGAGTGCTAAGCTCACCCCAGACATCTGCATAAACAACGCCTCCAGCAACAGCAGGCTGACAGCAGCAGGCAGGCAAGCCACAGCTGCAGATACCATTCTCAGAACTGTCTCCAGACTCTTTTTTTTTCTTTTTCTCCCTACCTTTGATGAGAGAGCAACCAAATGACAACTGCAAGCAGAAAAACTTCCTGAAACTGTATTGCATTTGAACTTGGGACACTAGGTGGGGTGTGTGTGTGTGTGTGTGTGTGTGTGTGTGTGTGTGTGCAGTTTTGTTCTACTTTATTCATCCCCTTTGATGAGACAACTACAGAACAACATCTGAGGCACCATCTCCAGGATTGGAGACTGAGACGGACACCCAAATTATTAAGATGGAAACTTCATTGCATTTGAACTTGGAGGGTTTTTTGGTTTTGGGGTTTTTTTTTATTTTTAATTTTCTATTTTCCATTTTATTTTATTTCATTTTTAATATATAGATATTTCTTTCATTTACTTATTTTTTATTTTTATTCCTATCTTAATTTTTTTTTATTTTTGATTTTCAATCCTATCTCTGTCCCTCTAATGTCTGTTCAGCTTACTGTCCGATTAGTACACTAACGCTCCCTGTTTATACAGGGAGACTTTCTTGTCTGAAACCTTGTTCTGCTTTCTCCCTCTTGTCTGTGTATTTGTTTTCCCCTTTTCTTTAACTTCTTCCTTTCCATCTCAGCTCACTCTTCCATTCTAAATATTACCATTGTTATTATTACAAGCTAGAAAATACTTAATTATACACAGTACAGGGACAGTAACAACACCAAAGACAATGATGGGAAAACAGAAAAATCAGGGAAACCAGTTACCCCACAGGAAAATTAGTACAGGATCCAGAGGGGAATGAAGAAAACAGAAACTCAGATCCAGAGTCCAACAAAATGAAAATAAATTATGACAAAGGACCCAATGAAGCCCATGAGAATAATTTAAAAGAAGACATACTACAAGTACTCAATGAGAATTTTATAGAGATGATACTGGATAGGGTCAACCAAAATGCACAGGAGACACTCAAGAAATTCCAAGACAACAAAAATAGAGAATTTGAAAAAGCAAAAGAAGAAATAAAGGAAACCATAGAAGCACTGTATAAACACCAAAGTGAAAGAGAGAACACGATGCATAAACAGATAAATGAATTCAGGACAAAAATAGACAACATTCAAGAGGAAAACATCCAGGATATGGAAAACCTCAGAAAAAAGAACAAAACAGAACTGCAAAACAAAATGGAAGGCCAATCCAGCAGAATAAAACAAACAGAAGAAAGAATCTCAGAACTTGAAGATGAAATGGTAATTAAAGGAAAAACCGAAGAACTATTAATTAAACAACTCAAGACCTGTGAAAAGAAAATGCAAGAACTCACTGACTCCATCAAAAGACCAAACTTGAGAATCATGGGCATCGAAGAAGGAGAAGAGGTGCAAGCGAAGGGAATGAGTAATCTATTCAACAAAATAATAACAGAAAATTTCCCAAATCTAGAGAAAGATATTCCCATACAGATGCAAGAGCCCTCCAAGACACCAAACAGACCAGATCAAAATAGAACTACTCCATGACATATCATCATTAAAACAACAAGTTCAGAAACTAAGGAAAGAATTTTGAAGGCTGTAAGAGAGAAAAAACAAGTAACATACAAAGGTAAACCCATCAAAATCACAGCAGACTTCTCAACAGAAACATTAAAAGCAAGAAGAGTGTGGGATGAGATCTTCTGAGCACTGAATATAAATAACTTCAACACCAGGATACTCTACCCAGCAAAGCTATCATTCAAAATAGATGGAGCAATAAAAGTCTTCCATGATAAGCAGAAACTAAAACAATATGTGACCACAAAGCCACCACTACAAAAGATTCTGCAAGGGACTCTGCACACAGAAAGTGAAACCCAACTTAACCATGAAAAGACAGGCAGCACCAAACCACAGGAAAAGAAAAAGCAAGACAGTAGAGAGTAACTTCAACTTAGGTAACACAATCAAACCTTCAAACAACTAAGACAACTAAATGACAGGAATCACCACATACCTATCAGTACTAACGCTTAATGTTAACGGACTTAATTCACCCATTAAAAGGCACCACTTGACTAAATGGATTAAAAAGGAAGATCCAACAATTTGTTGCTTACAGGAGACCCATCTCACTGACAGAAATAACCATAGGCTTAGGATGAAAGGCTGGAAGAAGATTTACCAAGCCAATGGCCCCCGAAAACAAGCAGGAGTAGCAATACTTATCTCTGACAAAGTAGACTTCAAACCTACATTGATCAAACGAGACAAAGAAGGACATTCCATACTAATAAAAGGGGAAATAGACCAAAAGGAAATAATAATCATCAATCTGTACGCACCCAATGTCAACGCACCCAATTTCATCAAACATACCCTGAAAGACCTAAAAGCATATATAAACGCCAACACAGTGGTTGTGGGAGATTTTAACACTCCATTATCATCAATAGATAGGTCATCCAAACAAAAACTCAATAAAGAAATCCAAGATCTAAAATATGCAATAGATCAAGTGGACCTAGTAGATGTCTACAGAACATTTCATCCAACCTCTACACAATATACATTCTTCTCAGCAGCCCATGGAACCTTCTCCAAAATAGATCATATCCTAGGGCACAAAGCAAGCCTCAGCAAATATAAGAAAATAGAAATAATACCGTGCATACTATCTGACCACAATGCAGTAAAAGTAGAACTCAACAACAAAAGTAAAGACAAAAAACATGCAAACAGCTGGAAACTAAATAACTCATTACTTAATGAAGAATGGATCATCGATGAAATAAAAGAGGAAATTAAAAAGTTCCTGGAAGTCAATGAAAAAGAAAACATACCCTACCGGAAAAAACCCAAATTAGTAGAATCAGGAATGCAAAAGGGGAGATAACCACAAACACCATGGAAGTCCAGGAAATCATCAGAGACTACTTTGAGAACCTATATTCAAATAAATTTGAAAATCTTAAAGAAATGGACAGATTTCTAGATACATATGACCATCAAAAACTGAACCAAGAGGAAATTAATCAACTGAATAAACCTATAACACAAAATGAAATTGAAGCAGAATCAAGAGTCTCCCCAAAAAGAAAAGTCCAGGACCTGATGGATTCTCTGCTGAATTCTATCAGACCTTTAAAGAAGAACTGATACCACCCCTCCTTAAACTGGTCCACGAAATAGAAAGGGAAGGAAAACTGCCAAACACATTTTATGAAGCCAGTATTACACTTATCCCAAAACCAGGCAAAGACACCTCCAAAAAGGAGAACTATAGGCCAATCTCCTTAAACATTGACGCAAAAATCCTCAACAAAATGATGGCAAACCGAATTCAACAACACATCAAAAAGATTATTCACCACGACCAAGTAGGCTTCATCCCAGGGATGCAGGGGTGGTTCAACATATGAAAATCAATAAATGTAATAAACCACATTAACAGAAGCAAAGACAAAAACCACTTGATCATCTCAACAGATGAAGAAAAACACTTTGATACGATCCAACATCATTGCATGATAAAAGCTCTATGAAACTAAGAATAGAAGGAAAGTTCCTCAACATTATAAAAGCTATATATGACAAACCTACAGCCAACATTATATTTAACAGAGAAAAACTGAAATCATTCCCTCTAAAATCAGGAATAGACAAGGATGCCCACTATCTCCACTCCTATTCAACATAGTACTGGAATTCCTAGCCAGAGCAATTAGGCAAGAAGAAGGAATAAAAGGAATACGAATAGGTAAAGAAACTGTCAAAATATCCCTATTTGCAGATGACATGATCCTATACCTTAAAGACCCAAAAAACTCTACTCAGAAGCTTCTAGACATCATCAATAGCTATAGCAAAGTAGCAGGATATAAAATCAACATAGAAAAATCATTAGCATTTCTATACACTAACAATGAGCAAACTGAAAAAGAATGTATGAAAACAATTCCATTTACAATAGCCTCAAAAAAAATCAAATACCTAGGTGTAAACCTAACAAAAGATGTGAAAGACCTCTACAAGGAAAACTATACACTTCTGAAGAAAGAGATTGAGGAAGACTATAGAAAGTGGAGAGATCTCCCACGCTCATGGATTGGTAGAATCAACATAGTAAAAATGTTGATACTCCCAAAAGTAATCTACATGTTTAATGCAATTCCCATCAAAATTCCAATGACATTCATTAAAGAGTTGGAAAAATCTACCGTGAAATTTATATGGAAACACAAGAGGCCACGAATAGCCAAGGCAATACTCAGTCAAAAGAACAATGCAGGAGGTATCACAATACCTGACTTCAAACTATATTACAAAGCAATAACAATAAAAACAGCATGGTACTGGCACAAAAACAGACATGAAGACCAGTGGAACAGAATAGAGGACCCAGATATGAAGCCACACAACTATAACCAACGTGTCTTTGACAAAGGAGCTAAAAATATACGATGGAGAAATAGCAGCCTCTTCAACAAAAACTGCTGGGAAAACTGGTTAGCAGTCTGCAAAAAACTGAAACTAGATCCATGTATATCACCCTATACCAAGATTAACTCAAAATGGATCAAGGATCTTAATATCAGACCACAAACTCTAAAGTTGATACAGGAAAGAGTAGGAAATACTCTGGAGTTAGTAGGTATAGGTAAGAACTTTCTCAATGAAACCCCAGCAGCACAGCAACTAAGAGATAGCATAGATAAATGGGACCTCATAAAGCTAAAAAGCTTCTTTCAAACTGAAGAGAGCACCCACAGAGTGGGAGAAAATACTTGCCAACTTACATCAGACAAAGGACTGATAACCAGAATATATAGGGAACTTAAAAAACTAAATTCTCCCAAAACTAATGAACCAATAAAGAAATGGGCATGTGAACTAAACAGAACTTTCTCAAAAGAAGAAATTCAAATGGCCAAAACACACATGAAAAAATGCTCACCATCTCTAGCAATAAAGGAAATGCAAATTAAAACCACACTACGATTCCACCTCACCCCTGTTAGAATAGTCATCATCAGCAACCCCACCAAGAACAGGTGTTGGCGAGGATGCAGAGAAAAAGGAACCCTCATACACTGTTGGTGGGAATGTAAACTAGTACAACCACTCTGGAAAAAAATTTGGAGGCTACTTAAAAAGCTACACATTGATGTACCATTTGATCCAGCAATACCTCTCTTGGGGATATACCCAAAAGACTGTGACACAGGTTACTCCAGAGGCACCTGCACACCCATGTTTATTGCGGCACTATTCACAATAGCCAAGTTATGGAAACAGCCAAGATGCCCCACTACTGACAAATGGATTAAGAAAATGTGGTATCTATACACAATGGAATTTTATGCAGCCATGAAGAAGAACAAAATGGTATCATTCGCTGGTAAATGGACGGATTTGGAGAACATCATTCTGAGTGAGGTTAGCCTGGCCCAAAAGACCAAAAATCGTATGTTCTCCCTCATATGTGGACATTAGATCAAGGGCAAACACAACAAGGGGATTGGACTTTGAGCACATGATAAAAGCGAGAGCACACAAGGGAGGGAGTGAGGATAAGTAAGACACCTAAAAAATTAGCTAGCATTTGTTTCCCTTAACGCAGCGAAACTAAAGCAGATACCTTAAAAGCAACTGAGGCCAATGGGAAAAGGGGACCAGGAACTAGAGAAAAGGTGAGATCAAAAAGAATTAACCTAGAAGATAACACACATGCACAGGAAATCAATGTGAGTCAATGCCCTGTATAGCTATCCTTATCTCAGCCAGCAAAAACCCTTGTTCCTTCCTATTATTGCTTATACTCTCTCTACAACAAAATTAGAAATAAGGGCAAAATAGTTTCTGCTGGGTATTGAGGGGGTTGGGGGGAAGAGGGAGGGGGCGGAGTGGGTGGTAATGGAGGTGGTGGGGGCAGGGGGGAGAAATGACCTAAGCCTTGTATGCACATATGAATAATAAAAGAAAAATAAAAAGAATATACATGTAGCAGATTTATGAACAAGTAGTAGCAGGCTGGGTGCATGACTCAAGTCGTAGAGCACTTGACTAGCAAAGCCCAATACCACAAAAAAAGTGGGGGAGGGGAGTACACATTATAAGAAATAGGTGGCAAATTCTTTCTCAAAACACTAATCCATGTTGAGTTTATGCTCCTGTGCCTGACAAGTGTCCAGACATTACTGACAACAATGTGCCCTACCCAAAGTCCACCTTACTTTCTATCAACTTTTACCTCTGAATATTTGTAATTTTACTTCAAAATACCTTCACTGTTAAATAAAAAATCTCCCTATTTCTCAGAAGAGCTCAAAAGCCAAAGCAAGTACATTGTTAGAACCTAGATTCCTCATGAGTTTAGAACCCCAGTGTCACTAATACTCTTCTGGGATCAGGAAAGAAATTTCCAAGATACAAACACTGCTTCCAACTCCAAAGCATGTCTACCTTGTGGCAGCAATGAAAATAGGGTCCTCAGGCGACCTATGTAGGGGACAGTAATTGATGGAAAGCTCCAATGTTTCACCAAGAAACATATTTAGTGAACGAAGTTGTGGCTCAAGTAGAGAGCATGTATTAACCCCTATGTAAAGGCTACTTATCTGGCCATCTCATCAGCAGCTGGGATTAAAAAGACTAGAGTATCAGCCACGGAGGTCTAGGAAAAGACTCAGTGCCCAACAGGTATAGATTCTGTTTATATGTTAAGATGCATGAAGCAAGAAACTAACTTGACAGAGAAGTTGGCTCTGATACTTCACATCAGAAAATCTGATTACCTACCACAAAGTGACTACGGTATCCATGGTGTAGATCTGGAAGGCACATATGTACACATATGTGCTACTTTGTAAGGAAGCCTCGCTACTGCAGTTTCTGAACACCATGTTCAACAGCAGCTGAGCCAACAAAATAGTACTATATGGTAATGAGACCAACTTCCAACTAGAGATCAAGTTGACTACATCAAATCACTTCCATGCCATTAGTTCATACTCACAGGGATAGACATGTACTTATGTATCTTATTGGATAGGCAGGATTGTCTTCTCTGATTTCTATGCCTACCTACTTCTAGGGCTTCTGTCATGCTCCATATATGACCATCAAATTCTGCACAGCAAAGAATGTGACCCATGAACTGAGGTCACAAAAGGCACAGTCTGGATCCCTGATTGAGATATCCATTTAGAAGCAAGTAGCCTCCTAGAAAAGTGAGAGATCTTCTGCAATGCTTTCTAAAGGGTTATTTGGTAACCATGATGGAAGATTATGATGACCTCTTATGATGCAGAACATTCACTCACGCATACTTTATTGTATCTCTATTAGAAAGAGAACACAGTGAGAAGTAAATGCAATAGCAGTTCCATAGTCCATCATAATGAATGATCCATTGGTTAACTCTGTCATCTTTGTAATAGGAACACACAATTTTGATCAGAAGGAAGTTGGAGTACTTTCCCATTATAGGGTCAAGGTGAAATGTATGCAAATGCCACGGGATCCACCCATATTTACTTTGATTTCATGTTAGTCAGACCTACATAATAGCCTGATGCACTCCCCCAGCCTCCTCCAGATACCTATTCCATTTCTCTCAGCTACCCACTCTATTCTTGATTAAATCTGATCTATAGCTCAGGACACAATCTGACATCTAGAAGTTTTGAGTCTCAGATTACAGTTCTAGAATTAAAGATGTGAGTGTAAGTTTGTTTATGCCTGCATAACCCATAAGTCTTCTCCATTCAGATGGATAAAGACCATCCATTGGTCCACAGTGGGTTCTAGGCTCAGCTTCTGAAGAATTAACATGGATATTAACGTGATCTCAATGTCTGAGGTGTACAGAAATTCCTTTCTAAAGTTGATCTCAGATCCTACCACCATTCCTAAAGTTTTATCATACCCAAGTTATCTCAAATGGCCAGGGTCAATATCTGAGATTATTCTCGTCTTACATTCTATTATGTCATTTCTGTCTGTAACTGACCAAAATAAATGCATCATGTTCAAGTACAGCTTTTCATTCATGGCCCAAATTGTCCTGCCTCTAATAGCCTCACTGTAACAACAAGTGATTCCAACTAGAAGATTCTAAGCTTCAAGAGAGATCTTTGACATGACTCAGTCACTGGATACAAGAAGTTCAGGAGTCCATATATGTCAATGAGGTTCAAAGTGATGTTCCAAGTGAGGCTGGTTCAATAGGCCCACTTTGACCAAGACCAAGATATTTTCTCAAATCTTTACCCTCCATGACATCACATTCATTCTCAGGGTCCACGATGGACACCTCTTCCTCCCCGCAGATGGAATTTCCCACAATCTCCCTTCATGATACCAAGGGATCTACACCTTATTGTCTTTCAAGCATTATTGCTTCCAATAGCTCTCCTGGAAACAAGGTTGCTCCATTCCAACAGTATCACCTTGGGATTCAGTGTCAATTGTGTCTTGATTACTCAGCCATCTCAGATGTGTACTCAGATGTGGGTAGAGATATGAACTATGTTAAGTTAACCACACCGAAGCAGGAGGACAATAAGGATTGAAGATGACAGGGGGATGGATAATATCACTAAGAAAGTCAAGGGTACTTTTGCCTGACAAAGTGAAAGTAAGTGTTGAGGGAGCATCTATAGGAGCCTTCAGGGAGATTCAAAGCCAGTTGATCACCTCCAGGCCTCTAAGTTCAGGATACATTGCCCTGTCTAAGAAATTTCCACTCTTAAAAACTTAAGTCTGATAGTGACTTCAGTTATTGCTCCTTGAGACCCATCAACTTGTCCTACCTGATAAAGGCCCAGCAAACAACCACAGTTATAATTAAGGTGCTGGTATTGTTTGGCCTCACTAATGATGTTCTGTCTTCTGATTTAGTTCTCAGATCATGGATGATGATCAGCCTTAATAGCTCCATTGGGAACAAAGGAAATTGATAACTACCAAGATTATTATCATGTGGCACTCTGTCCCTACCAAAGGAGTTACCATGTTAGCAGTTTCTACCATGTATCCATGAAAAAGTCCTTATTCCATTACATTTCCTGCAAGCCTCAAAGACATATCAGGCCACACATACTTCACAAAGACTCAGAGTTGAAACCTATATACATGCAACTCAGGTATATATGCAATTAGTAAATTTCCCAGTGCTAAGTACAGCTTACATGTGGACCATTTGAACAGCTGATTGCATTCACCCTCTAATATCAAAACAGGCAGTAAGAGGATCCACACCATGTCTTAGACCTAAGGCATTTTACACCTTTTTTTGGAGCCTTGAGATATACAAAGCAAATCCAGGGCTCTTAGGAAGCTCAACTAACCACAGGACGAAAACTCCACTCAGCTATCCTGCAGTGCAGAGTGTGACTCAAGACAGTATCCCTGCAAAGACAGATCACCTGGGCCTATGAAAAGTTCATTTACAAAGCAGAAGCCCAAACACAGGTTCACTATTGGCCTACACAAAATTCTTAAACCCACTGCAATCTGATGCCTTATTCTTCCTGTAGTTTTAACATGAGAAGTTTCTCCCATGACTTCTGACAGACATTGACTCTATATGTGTTCTATTGTGGTATTGGAATTTGCTTCTGATAAAATCACCCTAACCCAGGAACTAGAACACTTTCCAAAAGGAACAAACAGACCTAGTACCCAGGAGGGCCCTTGTCCTTCCCCATAAACCTCCATATTTGGACACCTGCCTCTAATAACAGCTCTGTGCAGCTTTCAATTCTCATCATGTCCATGTCTTCCACCAAGAAGACCACACCTGGCAGTTTTGCTCTTTTCATGAATGAGATGGCAACTCTTTAACCAACATGGGAATATTCTTACCTACTCATAATAATCAATATGGGCCTACATTAGACTTTAAAGAGGAAGTCCAAGAAGCATGGAAGAGACCAAATGACTAATAACAAGTGTCAACAAGAACAATTTACAAGATGAGAAATTAAGGGCCAAAAATGATGCAGATATCCAGAAGAACCAACCTTCAAGATTTGGTATTGTTAACATGTAGGATCATAGAACTTGAATAAGTGCATCCTTTTGAATCCACTAGACAAACTCAGACAACCGGGTATTGATGTCTCAGTCATTAAGTCTAGTGACCCAACCAGAACTTGGTGAAGAAATTACAGCATACTATAACAAAGAAGCTTGTCATATTTACCCACATATATGCCCAGCACTGATGGACAGAATGGAGATGTGCTCAGGACCACCTGCTCATTAGGCAAGGCCATAACCACAAGTGATCCTCATCTTAGAACACCCTGTGACCCTCTTGGGATATACCATGGACATTTCTCACTTGTTCCTTAGCAGATAAGGAGTTCATCATAAGTGATTCCCTGTCTCTATGGATCTAATCAACAGTGCCCATGAGAATCAGATTCTACTAAGGAGGAAACACCTCAAACCTAGCAAACAAGATATACTGCTATCAGTGTATCTCATAGGCTATACTCAAGCTTGCACCAAGGACAAAGGGACAGAGTGAAGATTAAGAGCCAGCATCACCAGGGTAGGTCCTCAATAACTCATGTGTAGGAAGACATATGGGGCAAGCCTTAACTCCTACAGTGCAGTGTCTGATGGAGCCAGTGCAGATTCCATCTTGGCAATAGGAAAAGATATTCAAGGGAGAACTTAGTTAAAGTAAAGGATTCCCCATTAATGGGCCACTGAACATGGCTTACTTCTCAGAGAAGACCAAGTTGTCCTCCTATGGTTTTGAAGGCAGCATACATGCCGTTTGACATACTTCCTTAGTTTGCCAAGGAACCCAAAACCTTTGAGTCCTAGAAAAGGAAATCCTTGGAGCAGGTCTGCCTTAGTCTGCCTTCTGTTACATTGCACATGATTCCACACCTAATTGAAACGATGAAGTGTTGAGTCACTGTCCCTTATTACAGCAGATTTGAATGAGTTCTGGAGGCAATGTACAGCATGAGGACTGTCATCATTAATGTTCAATATTTTAGGTTTTCTCTGTAGACCAAGTGTTCTCATCACAAAAAAGGTACCTATATGATGTAATTTATATGTTACTTCACTTGATTGTGGTAAATATTTCATTATATAAATCAAAACATGGTGCATACCTGAAGGATGCAGTACATTAGCCTTATCAATTAAGCTGAAGAGGAAGAGAGGCATGCTCACATGTCAGGTATTTCACAATATTAAGTTGGTGGATTTTTTTACTTCCCTCTGTAGGTAATATGATTAGCATAGTTTCTGTAATAGGTGTGACAAATAGGTCATTTTTCTCTATGAGGACCTACTCAAGGGCAGGCTCATGGCTACAGTTTTGTGTCCAATCTACTTCCAATCTACCTTAAAAGATCAGAAAATGCAGAGTAACCTGTAAAAACAGGAGCATGAAATACTGATCACAAATCAGAGGCCAAGCTATACACCTTAGAATTTTCCAGTGTTGCATTTACAACAGTGGGACATCCTGGCTTTGTTCTTTTCCTTTACCACTGCTTATTTCTATTCTTGTATCAGTGATGACACTGGTGAACATCTGACTTCCTGGAGTCACTGATTTCTAGCCAAACTCTTCACCTTTGCTTTCATTGTTCTTTGAGCACTGCCCCCACTTTGTTCCATGCTATTCACATGGCATTTGAGGTCTTGGGAAGGCATCTCAACTGTAGTGCTCACATATGGTAACTGATATTGTTGCCTGACAACTTTGGTAATGGAAATCATTTGTATGTTTAAGGTTCATCTGTGCTCTACTATGTAACCATATTTTATTCTTTTTTAAGGAAAAATACTCCAGTGGCAGATTCCCTCTATTGAACTATCTAGAATGGGCTCCATTTTCACACTGGATCATACTTGACTTATAGTCATAGAATACACCATCAGGTGACAAAACCACAGCCCATGGTGCTAATAACAGCACCTACCCAGAATAGTATTTGCTTTGTGGGTTCAAAGAACTTATGAATACCAGCGTTTATGTTTGGGTCTACAGAGCATTTTCCTTGCATTGTTTTTGAACAGCCATGTACACTTTGAGAAGTAGATGCAGGAAGTTTCATTCAGGGCGTTTTCTCATACATGGTATGCATTCTCAACCATTTGTAGATTACAAGCAATGCCTCAATTACAGATTGGGACACTAGTTCCAAGAAACAGACTCCCTCAGAGTCACCTGGCACTTAAGGAAAAGAAGGCTCTAAACTCAGATCATTAAATCCAAATATTTACATTCATGGTGTAAACTCAAGTGACAGGGATGGAAGGTTTCTTACTTTGCCTTTAGTTCATCTGTAACAATGATGCATTCCTTACACAGCATAACAGAATTGCCTGCCCAGAGGAACTACAGACCACTGTCATTTTGCATCATACATTAACACCAACTAAAATGAATCCAAGTGCATAAGGACACAAACTCCAATTCTCAGATTCTGCCTTGGGAGATTCCCAACACAGGACGTATTTCTCCCTATGCACAGGAGATAAACAGGAACATGTTAGAGGCCCACTAGCAGCTCCCCCGCAGATGTCCAGGTGCCCAATGCAGCCACATGAGGTGTGGCCCCTCCACAAGTAAGAGTTGCCCATTATCCAGAATTTCATCAGTAACTTAAGAGTTTACAATGCAGGATACAGGTTGGCGCTCTGTTGCCTAGCCAAAGACTAGGCAAGAATGCATGCATGTCTTCTGCACACAGACATTTGCAGACACCTCTCATGGAAATCTTTGGAGCTTTAAAACTCTAACCTATGAGGAACTTGTGTGTTCAAAAAGAACAGGGTTTAGACTCAGACATGCTAACTGGAAAAGAAATCACTTCCATGGCCTTTCCAACCAAAACTGACCAGCATCATCCATTATTGCCTGAGTCTAAGAGAACATAGCACCTACCAAATCATGGCACCTACCAACAAGCCAGGTATTACTAACAACCTGCACTACTTAAGGGCCACCTTGCTTTCTCACCTTTACCTCTGAAATTACAATTATATTTCAAAATAACCTCATTGTTAAAAGATCTTACCCATGGTATTTCTCATGAGAGCCCAGTCACCAAAGCAGGTACATCGTTAGAACCTAGACTATTCGTGAGGTTAAAGCCTCTATGACCATCACTAATACTCTTCTAGGATTAGAAAAAAGAAAGTTATTTCCCAAATTCACAACGTAAATCCTATATCTAATTCCAAAATATGTTGACTATATTTTATGGTGGCAGCCATGAAAATCAGACCCTCAGGTCCCCTAAGTAGGGGTCAGTAATTGACAGACAGCTCCACTTTTTTCATGAAAAAACAGATTTAGTGAATTCAGTGGCACAGTTAGAGAGTATGTAGTGGTCCCTAAATAATAGCCAATTGTCCAGCCATTTGTGAGCAGTAGGGATTTAAAAATAAGTCTAGAAAACCAGCTAAGGATGACTGGGAAAGGCTCATGAGTGCCAAAGTCATGTAGATTCTCTGATTACATGTTAGCATGTATGATAAACACCTACCAAGAAAGAATCTGGTTCTAATCCTTCACATCAATCTTCTCATCACCTATCTTCAAGAGAATACAGTAACCATGGTGTACCTATGGGAGGCACATATGTACCCAACATCATGGGTTACAACTTTCTAAGAAATGTCTAGCTACTGCTGCCTCTGAACACCCTATTCAACAGAATCTGAGGCAAGAAAATAACATAAGGAGACCAACTTGCCTCTTGTGATCAAGTGGACTATATCAAGCAACTTCCATGCCAGCAGTTCATGCTCACCAGGATAGATATGTATTTATCAATGGGTACTTATACTTAGGATTCTCTTTCCTATTGCATGCTCAACCACTACTCTGAGCTTTAGCCATGCTCCATACACAAGTATGGAATTCTACCCAGCAAAGAATGTCATCCACAGGCAGATCATAAAAGGTCCATACTGAGACCTGATTGTGGTTTCTTCTTGATAGAACACATCCTACATTCAGAAGCAGGGAACCTCCTAAAATAGTGAGAATGCTTCTGCTGCCCTTTCTAAAGGCTAATTCTGAGTAAATATGCTTAAAATTTATGATAACCTTTTTGGTAAAGAACAATGAAAACTCATGCATACAATTACTGCATTTCTAGTTTAAAAAAAAGACACAGGTTAAATAGGTAGTCCCTTATTCCATCACAACAAGTGATTCGCTGTGTAACTCAGTTATCTTGGTAATGGGAACCCAGTTTGGATCAGAAGGAAGTTGGAGTATTTCTTCCTTATAGGATCAGGGTAAAATGTATGCGAATCCCACGGGATCCACTCATACTTCTTCACTTGACTTCACATTTGTCAGACTCACATGCCTGATGCATGTCTCACACTCCCATTTTCCTCCATTTCCCTCAACTACCCACATCTCCCATTTCTTGAACACCAAATCTCAGGACACAAACCAACACTTAGAAGTTTTGTGTCTCCAAGGTTACAGCTTTTAAGCTCAGATGTTAGAGTCAGCCTGTGTATATATGCCTGTATACACCACAAGGCTACTCCATTCAGGAGACAGAAACCCATCCACTTAAGTCCAAAGTAGGAACTAGGCCATGTTTCTGAAACTTTTAACACCTTGGATATTGACTTTGCCCCAACATTTGAGGTGTATAGAAATTCCTTTCCCAAGTTTTATCTCACATTCCATCACCATTCCCCAAGTTGAACAGCCAAATTACCATCTCACATTGCTCGGGGTGGGTATCTTAAGTTTCCTCTATTCTCTTCTCACATTTTATTACATGCCATTTCTGTCTGCTATTGACGCATGAAAACATGACTTTCTAAACACACCTATTGGATGTGAACCCATCATCCTGCTTTCAATAGGCTCATTACATCAACTGATGGGATCAGGTAGAAGAATCTCTAAATTTGAAGATAGATCTTTGCAATAACCTAGTCAGGACAGACAAGAAACTCACAAGTCCAGATACATTCAATCTGGAAGTTCCTCAGTAAAACACCTAACTGAACTGTCAAAAGTCAGACAAGAATATTTTTAAAGCATCAAGGAAAAGAATGGAGCCTCAGAATTAAGCTCTTAAGAATATCAGTAAACTCAGCACAAACCCTGCAGGTCAGGGAGAATGGGCTGTCATAGTCAGAGTACTGAATAAAAAATTGCCAACAAAGAATACTATAGCTAGCAAGTGTGACCTTCACAATTGAAGGAGAGATACTCTCATGTATAGGAAAAACAGAAAAATTATCTAATACTACTCTAGGGTCTTCTATAATGCTTCCTCCACATGCATCTACTCCCATAATCCCATCTTAACATTGGGAAAGGTCTGTTTCTCCAACTCTTACACAAGCTGATTTTCACTATGCTGATGCACAAACCTAGGGGTAGACATAAAATTGCCTTAAGAACCAGGGATGGGGAGAGAGGGAGGGGGCAGGGAGTGGGGGGGGGAATGGCCCAAACAATGTATGCACATATGAATAAATGAATAAAAAAATAAAAAAGAAAACAAGATAAAGAAGAAAAAAAAGAACCTGGTAAAAGTAACAATCTTAGGAATAGAACCTGAAGAACTAGAATAGGACATTTTGGAAGTCCTATTACAAGTGAGGGGTGCAATCAACCCTGCGGGATGAAAAAGAGTGACAGACTAGAATCTCCTCAATTACAACCAGTCAGCCCCCTATGTCCCCACTCACCCCAGGCCACATAAATAACTTTGCTATTGGCCATTAGTAGAAATAAATTTAAGAGTGCCTCTTGTTCTCCTTGTCAGTCAACCTACGACAAAGCTTTTGGGAGAAAACAGTGCCATAATACTGGCTTTTCTGCTTGTAAGGTGTGAGCCCCTTCCTTTATCAATCTCATTTCTGCCCATTGAGAAATCACAAGTATCCCACCAATGGATTCACATCATAGAAAATGAAATGGATTATGGAATCCACTGGCTATGCCACAAACACATCATTCAGAGCAGAAAGCGTCAATATCAATGTGGCCTTCAGACTACATAGAAGAAATAACCTAGCAGACATGTTGAAAATTTAGAATGCCTTGTCAGGGTGACTTATGTACATTGAAGAGACAGTAAGATGGTACTGCATCCCTAGTAGGAAGCCCACATGGATCCAAGAACAAAGAAGTAAGAGCAGAAGTGGTCCTATTTTTCTATCATTCCAAATGAGACAATGGCTCACTTTGTGATTCCCTCTTTGTTGCAGGAATAATTGGCCCATCAGCAGGAGATTGATCTGTGTTTATGCACTGGGAGCCAGCAGGGTAAGACACTTCAGTTCAGCATCTCCTATTACTTCTTTCTCATTGTTACTCAAGATGTTCAGCAACCTTATCCTGAGAAGTATATGACCAACAGGTTCAGCACCACTTGAGGTGTTTTGGATCAGCCTACCACATAAGCACCATCCCTGACCTGTGGAGACAGCTGAAAAGGGGATTAGAGTGGGAAGGGTGAGGATGAGTACAGGCAAGGAGAACTCCAGTGAGAGGAGTTGCGTTTCATAACAACAATCTTTCAGTTTCTACTTAGGCACAGGTTTGTAGGACAAGAAATGATGCCCCGTGAACCTGTGTAGAGTACTAGATAGGCAGTGCGGTAGCCAATTCTTTTGGCTACAAGTGAGAAACTTGGCTTCAAAGGGGAATTGTTGGCTCATGATCAGTAAAATCTAAAATGCACTGTTGGTGCCAAGTGATGCTGGTCCAAGGGACTCATTTTCAACTTGAGCCAGATTTCTTCCTTGGGGCTTCTCTACCCTGCCAAGCATCAGATTCCTCCTCAGGATCCATTAACCTCTACATAGAAAATTCCAGCTCTTCTCTTCATAAGACCTGGTTGTTTCAGTATTTTTTTCCTTCTAGAGCTCTTCTGGATTCCAAGGTATCTATCCCAGGATTTTAACAGCATGCCTATTTATGTCACATGTCCACCCATGAACTGTCATGGTGGGCATGTGGGTAGAAGGGTGGGAGACCCTAACACCGGAAAGTCGGCCACACATGTAAGTGGGACTAACCAATGACAGAGGCAGACTGAGGATGGCATAGAAATAAACACAATCAACCATAGTCAAGAGGCCCTCAGCAGATTCCTGGAGTCACTGCCTGGCCCTGCTGGGATTCAGAGAGCCCTGGGCACCTGGTCCACATCTGGATCTTTTCCCTGCAGATCCATCAGGGTCAGCACAGAGGCCCCACCCACACTCCACAAACTATTAATGCAGAGCCTGCTGAAGAATGAGGCCTTGGCCGTTTCTGCTGTAGACTACCTGCCTGGGTTTCTTCCTTCAGCTCCTAAGGAGGACTTTGCCTGCAGAGGCACTGAGATTTGGAAAGCCATGGTGAAGGCCTGGCCCTTCCCCTGCCTCCCACTGGGGTCCTTGACTAAGACACGAGACCTGGGGACCTTACAGATTGCTCTGAGTGGGATTGACCTGCTGCTTGGCCAGGAAGTTCACCGCAGGAGGTAGAAACTGCAAGTGCTGGATTTGTAGAATGAGTCTCAAGACATCTGGATCCTAGGCTACATGGTCATGGCCCATGCCTACTCCCCAGAGGACATGACTGAGCAGCAAGCAGCAAATCATGGTGTGGGGATAGTAGCAAAGCAGCCCTTAGGGGTATTTGTAGATATCTGCATCCAGGATCTATTCCTCCCAGATGAATTCCAAGCCCACTATCTGTGGTGGGTCCAGGACAGAAGAGATTTACTCGAGCTATGCTGAAGATGCTACATATTAGGACAGACTCCATTTATAAAATGCAGGAGATTTTGCCTATCTTGCAGCTGTGAGTTCATCCAGGAGTTGCAGTTATATCACATCTGCAATGAGGAAACCATCAGGATATTTGTTTCTTACACCTGGGCAGGATCAGTAAACTTTGTATTTTCATTCACAATGACAAGTAAGTGACTATATATCTCCTGCCCCTAAAGGAGTGATATTCCTGCAAATATGCCATTCAGTTGCAAAAGCTGGAACAGCTCCGAGTTTTATACGCATGATGCCTCTTCCTTATGGAAAACTGCATGAGGTGTCAAGAGACAGATGCCCTGGCAGATCCTCTTTGAGATCAAGTTGCTTAAGCTATCAAACCTGAGGCATCTATCCCAGTGTCTCAGCACCAGCCAGCTCAGCTACCTGCACCTATAATTGCTCTTTGAAAGGGTTGAGTACCAAGATGCTCTGAACTGTGCTAGATTAAGTGGCTAGCACCACTGAGAGCCTGATCTTAGAGTGTGAGATCACCAACTCACAACTTGATACTGTCTTGCCTACCCCGAGATGCTGCTACCAGGTCACCATGTCAGTTTCTATGGGAACTGCATCTCCATGGCTGCCCTGGAGAACCTGCTGAGTTACATTGCCAGACTGAGCCAGTTAACACAAGCATTCTAACCTTGCTCCCTATGGAAAGCTATAACCTTGAATGGGGTAATATTGACTGTAAGAGATTTATCATGTCCATGCTAAGTTGGGGTAAGCACTGAGGTACATAAGGCCACTCTATAAGATCAAGATCAGTATCTTCCTCTCTTCACCGTAAAAGGTACCAAATTTTCTAACCTGGAGTCCAGTGGCAACTGGGTAGGCTGTATCTCCATCCCACTGTTTTTACATGTTCTCTTTATCTTTGCACTCATTAAACAGACTGGAATAAGTGGAAGGGGATAAAAATGCTTCAGTTTTTGTTTTGCAGTGTTTTAGGATAGAACCCAGGGCCTGTTGCATGCTAGACATGAGCTCTACCACTGAGCTAAATCCCAGCTTTGAATTTTAAAACAAATCTGCTATAGAAACTGTCACCCAGCTTTCATCCCACATTCTTAAAATCATCAAGGAAAATAAAATCTTAAACTTTAGCCAAGCAAAAAGGTGTCCTTAATTTTACTCATTTCAGAAATAGAATTTGAATTCCACTCTTCTTTGAAAACCAATACCTTGTATAACTATATTAACCTGAATCATAGCTACAAATTTGAAAGTCAAATCTGTAAGATCTTTGCTTTATTCATATGTATGTTTTGTGTCTACATAATATGTTTACATGATGCATGAAAGAGCTCTGTTTAAGTGGCTAAAAAAATATTTGGCCAAAAAATATAGTAAGATACCCAAATGTTCTAAGAGTTCACATATCTGATTTAATCTTGGATTAGTCAAAGATAATGTTGAGAAAGAAAAACATTTAAATGTTAAAAATAAAAGAGCTCCTCCATGCTACTATCCCCTTGGTGGTACCAAGAAGACTGCTATAACCTCCTAGGGCAGAGCATAGCATTGCACCAAGTCATCAGACCATGTTGTCTACATGGAACAAGAAAGGAAAACTACCCCTGACCACAGATAGAGCAATGTCCTATACACCCACCCAATCTGAAACTTTGCAATCTGCTTCACAGAACATTATCACATGTCATATAATGCTGAGTTTTACATACAATGTCAATTACTGTTTAATAGCAAATCTACCTTTCCAACAAAGGTTAGTCTTCCTAATATCTCCACTGCCTCTCCCCCTGAGAGCACATAAACATTCACTCCTAACATGTCATAGCACAAATTGAACTGTCCAGATACATTGACCTTCTAAATATAGGGTTTTTTAAAAATTTTTTAAAGAGATGTAACTATTTTAGTTCATATTCCTTCTAGGTCCTCTGAGGGACTGCATCAAAATAATGTACTTGGAGGAGTTAGGCAATTGGTATTCAGTAGAATCAATTTATTTCCATTATAATCACCTGTCTTTCTATCAGGCAGGATCTCCTGCTTGATATGGTTTCTACCTTCTGGGCATAACCAAGATGGCAGCAGTTCCTGTTAATACCAGCAACACCATATATCTGAGGAAATGTTATGGTTAACACATGAACACACTGAGCTTCAGAGTAGAAAAAAATCCCCTATACATTTAAGCAAAAAGACCAAATCACATAAGTCAACTTCACTGGCAAGACTAAGCTAGAAGTTAGTAGATATCAAATTCTACCAAGACAAGAAAATATGACAGATTTTACTTTTAGCCAACTCTGCCTTCAATAATATGAAGGTTAGCTGTCGTTATCAGGTAAAAAGGCAACATGTTGGCCAGGCACCTGCAGCTCATACCTATAATCCTAGGTATTCAGGAGGCAGAGATCAGGAGGATCACAGTTCAAAGCCAGCCTGGGCAAATGGTTCACAAGACCCTAATCTTGAAAAAAAAAAAAAAGCATAACAAAAAGGACTGGTGGAGTGGCTCGAGGTGTATGCAAGAAAAAAAAAAACAGCAGAATGCTGTTTCAAGGAGCCTTTCAGAAACTGTAAGAGCCCAAGTTTCAGAAATGCCAATATGGCAAGTAAGATTATAAGACTTATATCCCTCCCCTGACCCATTGCTAGGCTGGTACAATGTGCAGCAAACAGGAAGGAGCATTCCACACCAATCTGTGTCTACCTTTTCCCCAGGATGACCCAGCTGGGTCTCCAAGTTGCTTTCTTCCAGTAGTTGCTTATCTACCTTATGGTTCCCTCCAGAAAATTCTTACCCTGCTGTCTATGCAAAACTTTCTGATTCTTCCAAAAAGATACCGAAGTGGGGTCTTGGAAATTCAAGTAACCAATGCCACAAGGCCATCTTCAGAGAACATTGTCCATGGACAAAAGCTATGAGGGCTGCCAGGATGATGATAGAGTAGGTGTGTAACAAAAGTATTTCTTGAAAGTATAGAGGCAAGGAGAACCTTCTAGCAAACTACTCTTTGTTTTCAGCTACTAACAAATAATTTATGCACACCATGTTTACATCATAGCTATGCCTTCTAGTTCCATCGTACTTTCCTTTAATCTCCTCATTCCTGGCCTCCACATGTCTACATGAACCAGCAGCTTTGCCTTTCAGTGTCAGACTCAAAGGGAAGACTCCCTTCAAGTGTTAGACCTGTTTTTCCTGCACTCAGTAGGAGCCAAAATGACAGTACACACACCCCTACATTGAACCTGAGCCACCATAAACTGTAGATACTCACGTGTGAGGGCCCACCTCATAATTGAGGCATAACTTACAGTCTATTGCTCCCACATGAGAGGCACCTGAAGAGCTTAAGACATTGCCCAAGATAATGAACTTAGTGGACTTATTAACACCCTGTCCTGCCTCCTTTCAGAAGCTTCTCCATAATTCCCTTCACACCCATTTCTCATGGTCTATTTCTGGGGAATTCAAACTATAATGACTAAGTTCTGTAACTGATTTCTTACCTAAGGTAACAGGATTGCTTGCACAGAGGAGCTAGAGAGCACTATCATTTTGCATCACACATTAACACCAATGTGAATGGATCCACATGGAAGAGAGTAGAGAGCAGATTATGAGAAGCCTGTGAGAACTGGACATGAGCAAGGCGAAATGCAGCTTAGGTGCTTTTCCCAAGTTGTTTATCTGTAGGTTGAGGTTGGCACAGCCCTGGCCACAGAAGAGGAAAATGCAGCACAGCTGCTTCTCCTAAATTATTTACTTTCAGAGAACCAGGAATGCAGGTTTCTCCTGTTACAATGTCACACCCTTCTCTACCCTGCTGCTCCACCCTGTTTGCCACTGGATATAAAAGACTCACTGAAGGAGAACATGAGGCTTTTTGCTTTGGGCTTTTGCTTGAGGCTTTTGCTTGTGGCTTTTGGCTTTTTGATGTAAGAGGCCATTGGAAAGGAAAAGAATTGCTGCAGGGAAAAGAACTGAAGGAGAATTGCTAGCAAGTCTGAGGGCTGAGATTTTAAGAAAGCTAAAGAGAACATAGGACAGTGCAAGTCTGCACCAAGAACTTTATACATAGGCTTTAGAAAAGCTAAGCAAAAGAAAAGCTACAGAGAACATGGGACAGTGCAAGTCTGAGCACTGAGGATCTAAGAAAGCTAGAGAGAACATGGGACAGGGCAAGTCTGGGGGCAAAGACTTTAAGAGAGATTATGCTAAAGAACAGCTATGAGAATACATGGGACAGAGTGAATCTAAGGAAAGAGACTTTAAAGAACAGAAAAGATTTTAAAAGCAAGGTTTTAAGGAAAGACTTTAGAAACAAGGTTTTAAAGAACTGTAAAGGAGTAAGGCCTTAAAGAATAAAGATAGAGAAAAGCAGAGTAAATGAAGAGAATAATAGAGAAAAGAAGGAACAAGTGTTGTGCATCTCTACCCGAGTGCCCAATACACCTGATCCCACTCTCTGTCTGTCTGTCTATTCTGTGTCCCTTCTTCATCTCCCGTCACCACCCAGTTAGTCCCAGTTAGGTTCAATAGTAAAAAGGGAGCAAGAGAAAAAGCTTGCTCCAGAAAAGGACATAAACCCCTGTTCTTAGATTCTGCTTTTGGAAAATCCCAACACACACGGGAAGCATTTCTCCCTAGGCACAAGAGAAATAGGAACATGCTGGTCTAGACAATGCACCATGCTGCTCCATGCATTGTGCATCTAAGAAACACAGCATCCTCCACTCCTGTAGCACTCTGCTGTCACCAAGGTGGTTGCCATGGAAGTCAAATTGACTTCCATGGAAGTTGCCATGATTGACTTGATTCTCTCCAAAAACTTTGATTTAGCCCTTTAGCATTTTCCCCCATTCAGGTCTTTTTGCTTCTTGTCTGCTAAATTGCTTCTGCTTTGGGTCATTGCCTGGAGATCTAGTTTCCTGACAGTCTCAATCTGGAAAGTTCTCTACAGAACAGCATGTGCTATCACAAAAAGACATGAAAACCAATGGAATACAATAGAAGACCTTGACACAAACCCATGCGGTTACAGCCATCTGATTTTTGACAAAGGAACCCAAAATATATGTTGGAAAAAAAAGATAGCCACTTCAACAAATGGTGCTGGAAAAACTGGATTTCCACCTACAGAAGACTGAAACTAGATCCCAATTCTTGTACTAGCATCAATTCAAAGTAGATTAAAGATCTGCATGTAAGAGCTCCAGGAACAAATAGGGAACACACTGAAACACACAGGCATAGGTAGTAACTTTATGAATAGAACTCTAATAGCTCAGCAATTAAGAGAAAGGATTAACAAACAGGACTGCATGAAACTAAAGCTCTGCACAGCAAAGAAAGCTGTCACTAGACTGAAGAGACAAGTTTCACAATGGGCAAAGATCCTTGCCAGCTATACACCTGACAAGGGATTAACAACCAGAATAGGAAGGGAGCTCCAAAATCTACATCCAGGACTGTATACTGGATATTCCTTTGAGAACATCCCAGCCAGTCACAATTGATTATTTCTCTGCAGAAGCCCTGTAAGAAGCTGTCTAGCTGGGGCTCTGACCAGGCCAAAGTTCCTCAAAGAAAAGAATTCTACATAACTGAGTGATGCCATCTCCTGAATGAAGTGCTGAACTCAGTCCCAGCATGCCTTCCCCAGGAGTTCACATATGATTCCCCCATCTGTGGTGCTGGCCATGGACAGGGACTCAGGACCACCCACCTCTGATAACATGTGTGAAAGCTAGAGACTCCGTGCAAAGGCATATGGACTTGAACACCTAGATCAATGCACCTCCCACATGCAAGATAAGCTCAAAGTTATCTCATCTGCTTTGTTGTCCTGCCTGATCACACAGATCAAGTGAAGTAAAGTCACAGTCCACCGTTTAGTGCAGACTTGCCATCATAGGGAACACTGGATCTTTCTTTACCTTGCTTAAGGCTTAGGTCCCAAGGTGACACAGCACAATTAGAAAGATATCCCATATTGACCTGAATAAGGAACAGGCTCTTACCTCCCCATACCTTCCCTATGTCTTGACAGGCAACGTTTTTGCCAAAGACTTCTAACTCTTGTGTCTGAAATCTAACTAGACTTAGGATAAAACACCTGAACAAGTTTTAAGTGGCAATGAACATAATTTTTCCACACAAATAGCATAATTAATATGCTCCCCCAGAATCTGTAGAAGGCCCACTGGCAGCTCCACTGTGGATGTCCAGGTACTACTACCAGCAAGTGAGGAGTGCCATTACACAATGCAAATCTCTCGGGTTCCTATGATCCAGAATTCCTCTGGTGACATACAAGTTCCCAATGCAGGATACAGCTTGGGATGCTACATATTGTCTAACTAGAGAGTAGCCAACAAGGCACGCATATCCTTTATGCCGAGAAATATTTGTACACACCTTTTGTGAGCTCTTCTGAGCCTTCAAACTCTGAGGAAATTGGGAAGTCTTCATACTGCACTTGCACAGAAATTTTAAAAACCTGTGATGTAATTTGTTACTATGAATCTCCATCACACTGAGTATAAAGACAATGAGAAGTGTCTTATCAATGGGTCCAAAAGGAATAGGGCTTATCATCAACATATGCTAACTAGGTAAATCAACTTTCATCACCCCTCCAGCCCAAACCTGGTAGGTATCAATCTTCACTCCCTGAATCTTATAACATGGCACCTATCTAAAAATCAGGCAATACTGGCTTGCACTACCCAGGGGCCACCTTGTTTTCTGTAAACCTTTACCTCTAGAGAATCACAATTTTACTTCAAAATATCCAGATTGTGAAGTAAGATCTCTCTCACATTTTTCAGAAGGGCCCAGACTCAAGAAGAGCTAGATTCTTCATGAGTACCATTATTACTGTTCTAGGATTAGGAAAGAGTTATTTCCCAAATGCTAAGTGAAATCACTGATTCCAAGGCATCTTGTCTACACTATTGTGGCAACCATGCAATTATGTCCATCAGGGACCTTACTTAGGGGACAGTAATTGACAACTTATTTACCAAAAAAATAGATTTGGTGAAGTAAGTGACTCAAAAAAGAGAATATTGACTGATGCAAGGTAATGGCCAACTGTCTGGTCGTTTGATGAGTAGCTATGACAAAAATAAGACTAGAAAGTCAGCCAAGAGTCATAGGTAGGATTCATGTTCAAAAATTGTATATTCTACAATTTCATAGTAGGATGCATGATAAACACCTGCACAAACCAAACTGAACCAATCAACTGCCTCTGATCTTCACATCAGTATTTTGTATACTTAATCTCCAAGTGAATATGTTTGCCTTAGTATAGATATGAAGGCACATATGTGCCGAATGTCATGGACTGCCCCCTTCTGGAAATTTTAGCTACTTCTACCTCTGAACATGTTTTCAACAGAAGCTGACCATCCAACTTAGCACTGTATGTTTCAAATGCCAACTTGCCAATTGAGAACAAGTCACCTACTTTAAGCTACTTCCATGCCAGCAGTTCATGCTCACAGGGTTATATACGCACTTTGTAGGTTTGTCTTTTCTGCTTTCAAAGCCTCCATTCCTTCCACTCTGGGGCTCCAGCTGTGCTCCATTCACAAGCAAGAAATTCCACATACCAAAGCATGTCACCCATGGAATGAGATCACAAGTACAGTCAGGGTTCCTGGTTGTGGGCTCATCTTGTTTTATACCACATTCAGAAGCAGGTAGCCTCAGAAAAGTGAGATGGTGCTTCTGCTATGCTTTCTGCAGGCTGAGCAGATAAAAGAGGATGACCTTTTTTATGATGCAGAACATTGAAATATATACGTTACCCTAAGAGATCTGCTTCATTGGCTGAAGGAAGTAATAGCTCCATATTCCATCAAAAGAAACAATCCACTGGGTAACTCAGTTATCTATGTAATGGGAAGTCATGATTTTGGTCAAATGGAAGAAGCTGGAATACTTTTCCATCGTTGGAGCAAGGTGAAATGTACACCTGTCTCATGCAATTCACTAGGTTACTCCTTAAACGTCCTCATTTAGACTTCACAATAGTCAGACCTACATAGTAGCCTGTTGCATCTCCTAGTTCCTTTCAGATCCCTTTCATTAAAATCACCTACCCACATCTGTTTCTTCAGCTTCAAGTGTGATTTATAGCTCAAGACAAACACCAGCATTTAGCATTGAACACCATCTAAATCCATAGAAAGGACTGGGCCGAGTTCTTGAAATTTTAACACCTTGGATATTAACTTGACCCCATTGTTTGAGATGTATGGAAGCTCTTTCCAAAGTTCATCTCACACCCTACCACCATCCCCAAAGTTTTTCAATAGTCAAGTTACCATCTCACATTGCTTACCATCAATATCTTAGTTCTCTCTATTCTTTTCTCACATGTCATTTCTTTGTGCAATTGACCCAAATAAACATAACTTTGAGCATAGATATGCAACATGAACCCAATCAATGGCCCAATCATCCTGCCTCCTATAGGCTCACTACATCAACAGATAAGTCAAGTAGAAGAATCTCTAAAAATATACAGATTCAAAATTACCCAGAGGATAGACACAAGAAACTCAGCACTCCAAATACATTCAATCTGAAGTGTTCTTTACCAAAGCACATCACTGAACTGTCAAAAATAAAGAATTTTTGGAGCAGCCAAAGGAAAGCAGAGTCCCATAAGGAAATCCCTCTTAGAATCAATAAACTCAGCACAAATCCTACAAACCAGGAGAGAGTGTGATGTCATATTCAAAGTATTACAAGATACACTGCCAACCAAGAATAATAGACCTAGCAAAGGTGACCTTCACAATTAAGAAATAAACTTTCATATATAATCAAAAACTGAAGAAACTCATCACTGGTAAATATTTCCTTTGTTGTAAGGTTGGTTTAGTGAAGTGAACAGATAAGTCCACGAAAACACACAAGTATATAAAATTCATTGGTATAAAAGATACAAGTAACAATGGAATCAAATTTCATCACAAGCAACCATTCAACTACAAATAAGAAGAGAGAAAACCGTAACAGTTGACAATAAGTTCTTACCAAAATAAGTTTCAGAGTGTCAAATTCCTGCATGAAAATGATACAGACTGACTGAATAGAGAGATCTACCCATTTGCTACCTACAAGAAAATCAGGGCTGGGAATGTAATCAACAGTAGAACCCTTGCCTAGTAAATACCCTGGGTTTATTCCCAGCTCTTCAAGAAATAGATTCACTTTAAAAAAAAAAAAAGCTATGAACAAAAAAACTCTTGGACTGGATCTGGGCATGGTAGCACAAGCCTGAAATTTAAGCTACTCTGAAGGCAGAGGCAGGAGAAACTTCACTTTAAAACCAGCTCAAAGTTAGTGAAACCCTGTCTAAAAAACAAAATGCAAAGGAAAATGTCTGGCTTAAGTAGTGGAATACTTGCATGCACCAGGTCCACGGTTCTGTCCTTAGTACTGCAGGAAAAAAATTTTAAATGAGACAGACTTGGTTGGGCACAGTGGCTCACACCTGAAATCATAGCTACTCAGAAGGCAGAGATGGAAAGATGTTTTCAGACTAGCCCTAGCAAAAAAGACTGCATTTCAACCAGTCAAAAGCGAGGCCTGGTAGCATGCACTTGTTCTCCCAACTACAGGGGAGGCATAAAGTAGAAGGATTGTGGTCAAAGTCAGCCTGAGCACAAAAGGCTATAACCCTACCCTAACAGAGCAAAGGGAGTTGGTGGCATGACTCAAGTGTTACAGCATTTGTCTAGCAAGCATGACATCCTCCGTTCAAACCTCACTGCTGCAAAGTAGCCAAGACAGAAGTCTCCAGTAGAGCAGTCCCCAGAAAATATTCACCGACTGACCTCCATGGATGGTAAACACATGTCTCAGAGCTTAAAATTCCACTATGAAAATGGCACTGGGCCCCTGTCCCCTACACAAATAGGTCAGACAGCTTAAGGCTCTGAGCACTGATGAGGGATACAGCTTACAAAGGAAAAACAAAAGTGCAAGCTATTCTCAAAGATTCTTCCTAAGCCCTAAAAGTTGCCACATCACTGTCCTCCAGAATGTCCTCAACTGAGCTTTGGGGAGCAAATGACTCCAAAGCCACCTTTAAAGAACTCTATTTAGAATAAAGCCAAAACCTTGAAGCTACAAGGGATTTCATTTCAAGGACATGCATAGAGCTGATTTGTTATTGAAAAGCAGAGGTGGACTGGGGGTGTTGCTCAAGTGGAGGAGCTCTTGTCTAGCAAAGCCCAGAATTCAATCCCCAGTACTGCCAAAAAATAAAAGTAGAATAGTGCACACTTGCCAACTCTTCTTCATAATTCTTTCAAGTTACTAATCATGTTGGGACCATTCTCCTATTTTTCTAGAGTGTCTCTCCACAATCACACTGTGTTCTCTCGACCCTGCCTTCCATATGTCAAGGGTAGACACCTATAATTACTGTGGATTATCTCATGAATCAGACTGGCAGACCAGAATAGCAGACATGGGAAATGAATGGGTGCTTTCATGATTAGAATAAAGGCTTTCACACATATAATGGTTACTAGAACACTTACAGTCAGGTATGTCCTGTACCAAGCTATACATGAACCAGTATACCACCCTCTTTTTTTTGACATTTAAATCCCAAAAACTAGGTTAACATTTCAGATCTAGGAAGACATACCCTACAAGATATGGTATAGTAAAACCCTCCAACACAGTGATGTATGAATTGCATCAATTAGAGGACTTTGTTTTGGGGAATCTCAGAGTTAATGAAAAATAATATAAGACACAATCCGGGGAAGGTGGTCATGATTAAAATGACCAGACGGCCAGAATAAAGACAAATGAGACTCCCTCCTCTATTAACATACTCATAAGACCAAAGGCATACAGCATCTCTTCCATACCCACACTTTATCTCAAGTATATTCTGTCCTGTGCTTACCTAGCTGGCTACTAACTTTTATGGGTCTCTTGACTCATCCTTTTCTTCATTGAAGTCATGAATCTGGCACCCAAGTTGATGTCCTTTTCCCTTGGATACCTCCTTCACTCTTGAGTCCTGCTAACAGTAGGACCTGTTTACACACACTAACACCTAGAAGTACCTGGAATATCACAGGTCCCTCCTACCTCAAAAAGGAGGGCCTTTAACAACTGTCAGACACATGAGCAGGAAGACACCTCATAGCTGAGGGGTCACTTAGTCTCCTTCTCTGCTGTGGAAACAAGGAGACTGCAGTGCACAGGATTTTACCCCAAATTATATCCTTCTAGCCTTCCCACCAGGCCCTGTCCTGTCTTCTCGAAATGCTTTAAGACTCACAGGATTTCAGGGTCTGGGGAGTTCAAACTGAAACTTACACACATGATCTTACATTAAAATAATGAAAACTTATAGTGATTCTAGCTTTTGAGGATCTGCTATATTTTGGTGTTTGTAAATAAGTCTGGCAGTTTGCCCTTCTAGCACCAGGCTTCTTTTTTTTTTTTTAGTTTTATTATTCATATGTGCATACAAGGCTTGGGTCATTTCTCCCCCCTGCCCCCACCCCCTCCCTTACCACCCACTCCACCCCCTCCCTCTTCCCCCCAGCCCCTCAATACCCAGCAGAAACTATTTTGCCCTTATTTCTAATTTTATTGTAGAGAGAGTATAAGCAATAATACAAAGGAACAAGGATTTTTGATGGTTGAGATAAGGATAGCTATACAGGGCATTGACTCACATTGATTTCCTGTGTGTGTGTGTTACCTTCTAGGTTAATTCTTTTTGATCTAACCTTTTCTCTAGTTCCTGGTCCCCTTTTCCTATTGGCCTCAGTTGCTTTTAAGATATCTGCTTTAGTTTCTCTGCGTTAAGGGAAACAAATGCTAGCTAGTTTTTTAGGTGTCTTACCTATCCTCACCCCTCCCTTGTGTGCTCTTGCTTTTATCATGTGCTCAAAGTCCAATCCCATTGTTGTGTTTGCCCTTGATCTAATGTCCACACATGAGGGAGAACATACGATTTTTGGTCTTTTGGGCCAGGCTAACCTCACTCAGAATGATGTTCTCCAATTCCATCCATTTACCAGCGAATGATAACATTTCACTCTTCTTCATGGCTGCATAAAATTCCATTGTGTATAGATACCACATTTTCTTGATCCATTCGTCAGTGCTGGGGCATCTTGGCTGTTTCCATAACTTGGCTATTGTGAATAGTGCTACAATAAACATGGGTGTGCAGGTGTCTCTGGAGTAACCTGTGTCACAGTCTTTTGGGTATATCCCCAAGAGTGGTATGGCTGGATCAAATGGTACATCAATGTCTAGCTTTTTAAGTAGCCTCCAAATTTTTTTCCAGAGTGGTTGTACTAGTTTACATTCCCACCAACAGTGTAAGAGGGTTCCTTTTTCCCCGCATCCTCACCAACACCTGTTGTTGGTGGTGTTGCTGATGATGGCTATTCTAACAAGGGTGAGGTGGAATCTTAGCGTGGTTTTAATTTGCATTTCCCTTATTGCTAGAGATGGTGAGCATTTTTTCATGGTTTTTGGCCATTTGAATTTCTTTTTTTGAGAAAGTTCTGTTTAGTTCACTTGCCCATTTCTTTATTGGTTCATTAGTTTTGGGAGAATTTAGTTTTT
Organism: Castor canadensis; assembly: GCF_047511655.1. Taxonomy (NCBI): domain Eukaryota; kingdom Metazoa; phylum Chordata; class Mammalia; order Rodentia; family Castoridae; genus Castor; species Castor canadensis. The sequence continues at coordinate 91,723,438 of NC_133394.1, forward strand.
TTAATTCCCTATATATTCTGGTTATCAGTCCTTTGTCTGTTGTATAGTTGGCAAATATTTTCTCCCACTCTGTGTAGCACCAGGCTTCTGAGAAACTTCTAGCATAGGCTGTCAGTACTCTGTCAACATTTCAGGTCACTCTATCAGCTCCTAGTAAATATGGACAACAACTAGCACCTGTGTCTTTGTTGTGAATTATTCCAAGATAATCCAAAGAGCCTGGGGACCGATATCCCAGAACTAGTTGACTTTAGCCAGTGTCAGATGGGGTGAAAAGGTCAAACTCTTCTCACTTTCCTGGAGTGAAATGATTGAGATTGACCTTGTACTGTCCCCAGGGGCTTCTATGATACCAAGCTATATTCAGTATCCATGTAACTCTGCACAGCATCACACTCTTGTTTACCTCCATCCCCATCTCACTTCTCAACAGCCTATGGAGATGTACTTGACCATACATCCTTATTAAAGACCTCCATCACATGAACTACTTCCAGAATATGGAAACCTCAGGCTGTTCCAACATCGGATCAGATGTCCGACTCCACTAAGTCTTTCATAGTGAGCACCTGTCTCCAACCATGGGATCCTTGTCTTCAGGGTCATTCCATTCAGGAATATGATGCTGTCAAACGTGATCAATTTGCATCTGAGCCTTCCATCCTACTGTCTATTTCTAACCATAGGATGTACCCTAGAGAACATGCCACATTGAATCCTGGCAGGAAAAAAAGAGCCACAAAAGCACCAATGGCATCCTGAAGTTGAAAAGTAGGCCCTTTAGCTGCAACCTCTCCCGAGAATAAATGGGTTTACACCTGGTATCATAGACCCAAATATGAAACAGATTCTGCTGAATCGCAGTTTATGAGCTTTGTAATTTTAAGAAATTTCATTCCTATTATTACCTAGAGAACCACATCCTGAAAAGTAAAAAGCCTCCTTCAGAAAAAAAAATTGACCACCTAATAGATGGTACAAATAGAAGACCAGATAAACTAGGAGGTATGTTTATGACAACCTCAATCTCAGGTTAAAGGCTGCTGGGGTCAAATTTGCAATATCTCCTTTTCCACAATTGGTTGAATATCCAGAACCCTAGGCTTATCAACCTTAATTAGGAATATGTTTCAGCTGCTTTGCTGTCAGCCCATAATGATCCCAATATCATGTATCCAAATTGTACGGTAAGTTGAAATAGCTCTTCTGCAGTGCCCAGCAGTCAAGGAGTAGATGGAAAATGGCTCCTTTCACTATCACAATGTGACCCGTTGGTGATGGAGAACATCCTGTCCCTCAAGTTCTGCCTCTGTCTGATTGGAGAGGCTCTCACACCCAGATAGGAATATTCCATCCAGTGAAACAAAATTAGTATTCAGAGAAAATATACAATTATTGCTGAAGCATTTCATACCAGTAGACTGAGAGTAAAGTCACTGCACTGGCAGGGATAATAACCCTAACCACAAATAAGTTTCTAATACACAAAGGAGAATAGGTTTCTAGTATACACGGGAGAATTCTATCTAGTCATATGGGCTTTAACAAGTGTCTTAAGGTTACGCCATGGATAGAAGGACAAAAGTCCAGTTATTACAGCCATCATGACCTAGAAAGAGCAATATAATCAGGTGCTCAGGGCCCTTACAGAAAAGGTTCTGACACAGGTCTGTTGTAGAGCATGTGCAGCCCCTCGGTTTGATCCCCAGCACTGAGAAACCTTCCTCTCTGGGATCCATTTTGCCTTTTAGCTTAACATTCTTTTTCCCCAAAAATGCCTCCATCCAGAGCTGTTAACCATGGGTATTCCTCTAGAACCATCCTAGTCAATGACTGCTGCTTCCTTCTCACTAAAAAACTCAAAAGCTTCCCAGTTTAGCCAACAGAGCAACCGCAACCCAGGTGACCCCTGGAAACAGAGCTTTGCTGTATGGTTCGGTGCTGCCATCTGCTGACCAACACACTGAACTCAGTTCCAGTGTATCTGCCCCAGCTATTCACCTCTGACTGGGCTTAGTGCATTCCAGTAAGGAAGGGAGGGGTACTCAGGAATACCCATATCTTGTTAGGCATGAGGAATTACCATACCTATGGGTTTGAAGTCAAGACAGAGACTGAAATCATCTCCCAAAGCAAGAAAGACCAGCTCAAATGCTCTTGTCTCTTTCCAACAATCTGGTCAAATAGACCAGGTGGAAGGGTCTACAGAAGCCTTGTCTTTAGGCTCAGACCTATCTCCAGAGATTTCCAAACGTTCTTTCTATCAGTTGTAATACAGGTGGGGCTCCCTGCCAGTGCAGTGATTTTACTCTCAGTCTACTAGTACGAAATGTCTCAGCTTGTTTCAAGCATAAGACAGCACCTGTCTCAAACACAAGGATCTATTTCCCCAGAGTCATTCAATTCATGCATATGATGCTGTTGACCACATGGTCAGTTTGCATCTGAACTTACCCTATCCTAGTATCTATGTATGGACCATAAGTCCTACACATGTCCTATAGGGCATTCCACATCGAATCCTGGCAGAAAAAGAGACATAAAGGCACCAATGGCATCCCAAAGTCGGCCTTTCAGCTGCAGTCTCTTCCAAGAATGGAGTTATACCCAGTATCATGGATCAGAGTGCAAACAAGATTCTGCTGAATCCACCTGAGGTTGTGATCATGCAAACTCATGCATATTTTATCTGGAGAACCACTTCCTGGAGGTAAAATTCCTTTCCAGGAAAAAAAATGGGTGACCACCTAATAGAAGGCACAGAAGGTAAGGAGCATTAGACCAGCTAGTAAGTGCCATTGAGACGTTCAGCCTCAAGAAAGAAGTTGAAACTCCTTTTCCACTTTGGTGACATCCAGAAACACTGCATTTGTGCCATAAATTAGGGATGAGTTTCAGTTCACCAATATCTACATCCAAGCTATACATTAAGTTGAAGAAATAGCTATTATGTAATGTTTTATACCCAAAAGATAGTGTTGTGCCTAATAGCCAAGGAGTAGATGTAATGCAGCTCCTGTCACTGCAATATAATGTGACCACTTGGTGATGGAGTGCTTCCTGTTCCCACTTCTTCACCTACCTTATTAGAGGTTCTGATACCCAGACAGGAATGTATCTCCACAAGATGAATGCAATCCATAGGCTCATACAATTATCACTGAGGCATTTCATACCTACTAGTAGACTGGTAAGGTGGGAGAGTTGGTCTGCTAGCAGAGATATTTACCCTGACCATGAAGGGACAGGTTTTACTACTACATAAAGGAGGATCTGTCTAGCCATATGGGATTTAATGAGTGTCTCAGTCACACCATGGGTGGAGGAGGGACAAAAGTTATAGTAACCATGACCCAGTAAGAGCAATGTAACCAGGTGCTCAGACCCTCTAGAGATATGTTCTGGTTGTAACTCCCTGTAGAGCATGTTGCCAGAATATGCTTACACATGCCCTTGGTTTGATCCCCAGCACAGAAAAACCTTTGGAATCCATTTTTCCCTTTTGCTTAACCCATTCTGTTTTCCCAAAAATGCCTCTGTGTATTCTTATAGAACCATCCTAGTCAATGACATCCTAGTCAACAGCTTCCCAGTTTAGCCTACAGAGTGACCCAGGTGACCCAGGGAGCAGAGCTTTGCAGTATTGTTCAGTGCTGCCATCTGCTGACCAACACACTGAACTCAGTACCAGTATATCTGCCCCAACCCTTCACCTTTGATTGGACTACCTGCAACCCTGTCAGGAAGGGAGGGGTCCTTTAAACCACTTATATCTCGTGCTAGAAAGATTAATGTGTACTAACTGTGCTATGGGTTGAAACACATTGTAGAGACTGAAATCCCCTCCCAAAGCAAGAAAGATCAGCTCAAACACTCTAATCTGTACTCACCAATGAGGTCAAATAGACAGGTGAAGTAGTCTATAGAAGACTTCTAGTCCTTAGACGTAGATTCATCTTCTTAGAAATATCCAAACTGATTAATTTTTCAGTTGGATTAGGGGTGGGCTCCTGGGTGAAGTGTTTAAGGAGCATATCTCAAAGGAAACTAAATACTAAGCATCACATGTCTGAATGGGGACATTCTCCCTTCTCTATACTTCCCCAAAAAGCAAACTGGAAAATGATAGTCACTGTTCTATCAAGGGTCTACAGCCCATATATCTTCAGCCCTTTATCTTGCCAACATAGCACAGGACCTGTTTCAGACTAAGCGTAGAAGTTATATTTTTGCCACAGAATTAACACCAATGACATGTCATTCTGTCCTCTGTAGTACCACAGATGGGTCACCAGAAGTTCTCCCTTGAATTTCCAGCATATCATTGAAGAGAGGCCCTGCCAATCATTCAGAATCAGCCTCTCTGAGCTCTGGAATTCCTGCACTGGACCCAGATTGGCAACAAATAGGCTAGGAAGGTAGGAATCCCATATGACCTACCAACCCAAAAGTTTTACATTCTCCTTTAAGTGTACCTTACCCTCACTTCTGCTACTTGTTAGGAAATTGGCACAGTAAGCCTCCATAATGAAGTCACTACAGGGGAAATTAAATTGATGTAGGACCTCTCATGTAATTTGTTGCTATAGATTTTATTCCTACCCTGAACACAGAATTTCACACTGCATCAAGAATTAGAGGTGGCAGTTGTGGCCTCCCAACTTGACAAGATATCTCCATCTGGCCCAACTATAGTTGCTATTCATTCTTCATTCCTTAATAATGGGGAACATGGTGTCTTCTCTAATGGCCAGGATCTGCAAAACTCAGAACCAGCTTTCCTCCTCTCAACTTTTCCTAGGGAAGGAGAAGTACAAATTTACTTCATTAATACCCTCCTTATCAAATAATCACCCTCATACTATTAGGACAGACAATTTGACTATACTCCTGAATCTCAGTCTTTCATTCCTTGGCACCTCACAAGCCTTATCAGGATCACTAATACTGCTCCAGGATTAAGGAGGAAACCAAGTAATGCCCCAAAGCTACCTGAAGCCACTGCTTCCAGTTTCATAGCCTCTTACTGCATCCTCTGGTTGTGGCAGCCATGAAAACAGGACACTCAGGGCCCATGACAAAGGACAAGTACTTAACTAACAGCTCCACCTTTCAGTAAGAATTCAAATTCAGTGGAGTAATGATTGGCCCAGGATGAGAATTATTTGTGCCTGGCCAGCCACCAATAGCCTGCCTCATTGTCAGCAGCCTGAATTCAAAAAGAGTGTAAAAAAATAAAATCAGGTGAGACAGTCTAGGAAAGGGCATATGAATGTCCTTTAAATGCAGACTTTGATAGGAATGTTAAGATCCACTACAAACACCAATTCACTAAGCACTAAGCAGCCAGATTGGTTTTGCCAGCCAGTATCACTAGAACCTCAGCCTATGGGCAATTAATATTGTGTCCATATTGGCAAAGATGGAGGCTACAAATGTACCTGACACAGGATGAATTTGAGAAACCATCTTCTAATGCTGCCTTGGAAGCTTCATGTGTCAACCGTAATGAAGGATAAACTTCCAATATGCCCTGTTTCCAAGTAAGACCAATTTGTCACTTAGAAGAGCTAGTGAGACAGTTCGACATGAGTTGATACCTAATCCTGATATGGATTTGTCTCTTTGCCTGCAGAGTCATAGCTATTACCACTCCGTAGGGTCTTATTCAACTTCCTCCACATGTATGTACTCCGTAATTTCATCTTAACATTGGAAAAGGTCTGTGTTTTTCGAACTGTTACACAAGCTGGTTTTCAGAATACAAATGTAGAAACCTAGGGTCAAAGTTGCCTTCAGACCTGGCGAATCCATTCATCTCACAAACAGAACCTGATGAACTAGAACAGGACCTTATGGACCTAGATTAGAAAGCTGTAGGATAGAAAGGAGTAACAGACTAGAAACTCCAATTACAATCTATCAGCCGTCTATTTCCCCTTACTTTTGGCTACTTAAACACCTTTGCAAAGTGGCTAATAGTGAAGAAATTGGAGCACACCCTCTATCTCAGTCAACCTATAAGAAAGTTTTTTGGGGGGCAAAAATTATGCCATAGCACTGGCTTGTCTGCTTGTCAAGCAATAAGTACTTTCTAAGTATCAATCTCACTTCCATCCTTTAACTCACAATCAACTCAACAATGTATTTGCATCACAGCAAAAGAGATGCAGAATTTGGAATCCACTGGTTAAAATACAAATATTTAGAGCAGATAGCATCTTTAAATGTCGATATAGCCTACAGAAAACATAGGAGCACTAACTTTGCAGACATGGCAGCTTAAAATGCTTTGTTCAGGGCCCCTTATGAACATTGAGCAGGTATCCATATGGTACTGCATCTCTGATAGGGATGCCATGATGAATTCCAAGAACCAAGAAGAGCAGAAGTGTTTTCATTTTTCAATCGTTCCAAGCAAACCACTGGCTCACTATGATTCATCCTTGTTGTGGGGTTAATTGACTCATCAGGAAATTGAACTTGTACTGGAGGAGATGGTGTGGTAAGAATGGAATCCAATTTCATTTTACTTTTTCTCACTGTTACTCACCCACATTCAATATTATCAGAGATTCAGCATCACTTAAGATGTAGTGGGTCACACTATCAGCTAAGCACCAACTCTAGGCTGAAGTGATAGCTGGAAGGGGAATGAGAGTGGATAGTGGAGGACAAGAGGAGAGAAAAAGAAAGTTGTGAAGAACTCCAGGGGCAGGACTTGCTTTCATACCACTAACATCCTTTCCATTTTTATTATGGGACTTATGGGACAGACAACGATGCTCTGAACCTGTGTAGAGAAATATCAGTTTAGCACAGTGTTCAATTCTTTTGCTACAAGTAACAAGCTCCTTGACTTAAAATGACAATCATGGTCTCATTATCTGGAAAGTATGAAATGCACTGTTGGTGACAACTGGTCCAAGGGCTCAGTTTCAGCCTGAGCCACACTCCTTGTGTCTTTTTTACCCTTCAAGGCATGAGATTCATTACCTTCCTCTGGATGGGAAATTCCAGGTCCCCACTTCATGATGGTAAGTGCCATAGACCTCATTATTGTCCCAGTATTTTTTCCTTCCAAAGGTCTTCTAGAAGCAAGGTTATTTACCCCTCTTTCCAAATTGTAAAGGCATGACAATTTATATCACATGACCATGCATGAGCGAGTCACTGTCATGATGTGCATGTGAATAGAGGCATGGGAGATCTTAATAAAGACAGCCACATCTATGGGTGGGACTGACCAATGATAGAGGCACATCAAGGAACAGATCATCTCCCCTGTAAGAAGTCAAGGGGCTATTTGGCTCCCAGTGTACAAATGGCTGCTGAGGAAGAATCTGCAATGATCTTCTGTTACATTCCTGTGCAGTGTAGGATTGTGGACCTTCTAAATTCGGGAGAAAATCCTACTGAGAAGTTCCCATTTATAAGATAGCTCTTGCTTCAACATTACACTTGAAACTTGTGAACTTCGTCTATCAGATAAAAAGTGACTGGAGAATACCAGTACAGAGAAGAGCTAGCTTTTTTTTTCTTGGGCACCTCCAGACTCTGGATTCTATTGGGGCGGAGTTAATGGTGGATTTCTGGTAATCTTCAACAGTCTCTATGGATGCAGAGAAGACTCAGAAGGCAACTCAGGAATAAAGATGATGAAAGCAGCCCTTCAGACTTGAAGTTCCAAAAACACTCTACTAGTAAAAGGACAAGAAAACCAGAATCCAGGAAAGCCCTCAGGACAGGAAATTTGGAATTTCCTGTAAGAATGGGAATTTCTTGTATAAAGTATACTTTAGTAAAGAAGGATCACCAAGCATTAGGGCAATTTATCTCAGGATAAAAACTTGAAAAACTGTATGCTGCCAGTGATACACAGATGATACACACATGAATTTCAGGTGTTTAGGGTTCTTGGGTCCACTCTGAGTATGAAAGCACAGGCAGACTCCAGCAGCAGAGGTCAGAAAGATTTTATTTGTAAAGAGAAGAGAAGAGAAAGGCTGCATGGGGGCATGCAGTGGGACCCAGAAACCAGTGGTCCCATGGGTCAGGTTGGAAATTGGGTTTTTATAGCCTTCCTGTATTACCTGAGGGCAGAGATGTCTCTGATGCAGACAGAGATTTCCTGGGAAGGAGTGTCTCCTTGGCCAATTATCACCTTTTGGGACCTCCTGAAGTATGCTTGGTCTATTTTTGGCCTCAGGAATACTCCAAGGAGCAAACCCTAACTTTGTCTTTATGGAGAGGCAGTAGGCAGGTCCTGGGTTGGAGGCAGTGCCACTGCCCTCCCAACCTCCTGCTTTCCAGTCACTGGACTGTGACATCCCCATTCATCTTGGAGAGCTGCTTTGGAACTTTTACTTATAATCTTTATGGAGCATCTTCAGGTCCTTGATGGCAATTGTAGGATCATGAACTCTACAGGGGAAATTCCATACCTGCGTCCTGCCATTCTCCCTGGATTCCAAACCTCCAACAAGCACAGTAAACCTTTTTAACAACTGATCTAGATCCTCAATAAAGACAATGAGAAACGGGATCTCCATTCCATCAGAATGGAGAGTAGTTCAATCTGTAACTGTTGATTCCTTCCTTTCTCTGCCTAATATGAGAAAAAAAACTGTGTAGTTTACAGAGGAAGGCAACTACAAAACTTACATTTAGACATTTGGTGTTTCAAAAATAGCATGTCAGCTCCTGATCCAGCTTTCCTATTGCCAGTGATGATCACACTTCAGCAACAGGTCTGCTCACAGTTAAGAAAACAAGGCAAGCCCATTTCTGCAAGACGCATGATTTCTAGCAATCTAGAAATGTGATTTCTAACCAGATTCCCCATCAGCATGACAAACTCACACAAGGTCACTACAAATGAGGTTTTTATCCTTACCCTCCTTTCTTTTCTGTGGTGTGGAGTGTGGTCTCCTGTTGTTCCTCTTCATACATTTACTCTAACAAATCCCTACATTCCAACCCTGTTTTGACATTTGCATCTCAACCTAGCCCAAGACCTCCCCCTCTTTTCCCCCTATTCTCATTAAATGCCCCAAAGCCCAGAAAAGCCTTTATACTTCCCCTCACCTCCATAAGTCTCTGATAGTGCTTTGTGTGGTCAATTTATGCCAGATTTGTTTTACACCAAAATGCAACCTAAGCAAACCTAACCTGAAGCCCATGCTTTAATGCAAAAAAGAGATTATGGGAGTAAGACTAGAATCCATTTTATCCAAAATGGTAAAGAACAATTGCACTCCGTGACTTATTCCACTATCTGTAGCCATGTGTCCCTGGTAGCCAAGGTACAATAGGACTGAATATGACAATTAGAAAGAGGAAGTAGGAAGACAACCACAGTCAGGAGGTCATCCTTCATGTTCCTATCCCTTCACTCAGTCCAAGAATCCCTGTGTCTTCTAAGGTCAGAGCCTAGAGTTCCATCAAGTCATCAGACCACATCCACTGGACAGGAAAGAATACTTCGCCCTCATCACAGGTCAGGTCATGTCCTACCCTCTCCAACTAACATGGTAATTTTCTGAAACTTTACAGTTTGCTTCAAAGAAAGATCTCAAACATTGTCATGAGTTTTACAAACATTGGCGAGAGTGGTTTTAATGGCACATCCACCTTTCTCACAACATTTCAAGATTTATACTCTCTCTTGCCCTGAGAAAGCAAGAATATTCAATCATATGATATCATAGCACAGATCCATTTACCTGTAACATAAAATAGTTTGGGGATGTAGCTATTGTTTTGGTTATTCACATTCCTACTATGTCATCTGAGGACCCCTACTGAGCCAATGTGACTGGAGAGGGTAGGCAAATATATTCAGAAATACAGGAGACATAATTTCCATTATAGTCACATATCTTCATACCAGGCAGAATCTCCTACCTGGCATGGTTTCTACAACCTGAGCACAACAAAGATGGCAGAATTCATCTACACCAGAAGCACCATGGTAGTCTGGCAGGCAGAGGTGCTCATGAAGAGGCAACAAGTCTGGTATGGATATGCAGAGAAGTTCAAGCAACCAAAAGCTTGGTCAGTGAAGGATCTGATCATCAGTAGCCCCAACTTCATGGCTTGATCAAGTCCCCCTGACTTAAGATCTCCGTGAAAGTAGTACTGAGCCCATAGCTGGTGGAATGCTCAAGCTGCATGAGCTGCCTGCTGGCAGTAGGAGCTTACCTAGATGTTTCAAGACTGAGCAATTCTCAGGATATGGAAATAATCAACAATCCCAGCTCAGGGAGTACTGGGACAGCAGGACAGTGTCTGGGAGCAAGACCACCATGTGAGGTGGTAGCAGAGAGGGAGAAGGTCTGACATAGACCCAAAGAGAAGTTACCTAAGAGTTTGAATGGTTAAGGATATGATGGTTGGTGGCCCTGCCTTCCCCCACCACTCAGCTAGAGCAAGCCCCATTGCCTGAGGATTGCAGAAGCAGCAGAGCACCAGACTGTGGCAGGTGGAGCTCAATGGCTTCAAGGGTTTCCTGCCAGCGAAGGATATTTGCTGCTAAGCAGCGTTTGAGACTGAGCTACTCTAGGGACTTGAAAACCAAGGAACAACCATGGCTCAGAGTCTTGGAACAACCTGCCACAGGGTCAGTGGGATAGAAAAACCACACTAGAAACAGGCAGAAGGAAGATGTGGACCCACTGAAAATATTAAGAAGCTGAGAGCTTGGTCTGTGAAAGATGAAGTGATTGGTGGCCCTGCTCTCTGCTAGATCAAGTCCTATTGCCTGAGAATCACTGCAAAGCATCAAGTCCATTGCTGGCAGAGTGCTCAGCATTCAGGACCTATCAGTCGGTGGTAGGGGCTTTCTGCCAGGCAGGGATGAGGGCTTCAAGTTCAGGACCTGAAGATAATAGGATACCCCCAGGCTCCTCCCCTTCCATAGGGTAAGGAACTGCTGAGTAGTGGTCTGAAAAAACAGACCTGCAGGCAGAGCACCGGATCATTTCCATTCTTATTGGTACTTAACTTGGTGCTGTTCCCACACTGAAAGATTTAGGAAACACTCAGAGAGATGCATGTGTACTGCCCCTGGACGTGTCAACTGGGAACCTATGCAGCTATCAAGAATCCGTTTGGCCCACAGTTGAACGGAGCTTTTCAGTCTAACAGTGGTTTCATAAAGAAGGAAAGCTTCTAAGGGGGGGTGCAGAAGTGGACAACTGACTACCAACCCTACTATCACCGACCCATACACAAGGAAACAAGAGACCAGCTAGTTTCCTGAGCGGAGCTGAGAATCAGATCTGGTTCCTGAGCATGTGGGCAAAAGTTTAGCTGCTGAGGTGTCCCCCAGTCCAGTGCTGAGAACTACACTGCAACACTCCCACTGCACTGTCCTCTTTGAACACTTTAGCTTCAAGACTGCAGGTGATAACACTTCAACTACTTTGCCTTAGATGTGCAAATCTCATAGAAACATAAGGCAACATGACACCAACAGTGAACAGCCCCATAGTAGACACCAAGGATATTCCAAAGCAAGCCCAAAGAACTCAAAAGCTTGATTATAAGAATTATCAATATTAAAGAAGGCCTGTATAAAAATCTCAATTCAGAGAGGATACAAACAGCTGAATGACCTCAGAGAAAATAAACAGCTGAACAAAATAAGGACAACACAGATATGAAAGGCAATAAACACACAGAAATCCTGAGAAAAGATCAAACAGAAATTTGGGACATATAAAGTACAGTTAGTCAAAAACCTCAGTGGAAAGCCTCTGCAGTACAGTGGACTAACTGAAGACAGACTACTAAGGCTCAAAGACAAGGTGGATGTATGAGAACCGTCTGTTGAAAAAAGTACAAATGGGACACGCAATACCTCTGGGACTCTTAAAGGTTATGAAATCATGGGCAGAGAAGGACAACATGTGAAATTTAGAGGGATAGAAAACATTTAGTGAAATAATATTAAATTTCCCAGTCTTAAGACAGCCCTACAGGTACAGGAGGATTTTTAGTCAAAACCAGTAAAGAACCATTCCAGGATATGATAGTTAAAATATGAAGTGTACAGAATAAGAACATTGGAAGCTGCAAGAAAGAAGGGACAACTCACATAAAGACAAACCCATCAGAGTAACAGATTTCTCAAGAGAAACTCTACAATCAAGGAGGGAATGGAATGATGTAGGTCAAGCCTTGAAACGAAGTAACTCCCAACTATCTTACTATATCCAGCAAAGCTATCCTCACAAACTGGTGAAATAAAGACCTGCCATGATAAATAGAATCTGAAGGAATTGACCACCAAGCCAGCACTGCAGGAGACACTTAAGGAGTCCTACATGCAGAATACAAAGATAAATGCAACCAGGAAAATATGGGTAAGAATAAATCTCAAGGTTAGTCAAAAAGCAAATGAATAAGAACAAAATACTACAAAAAAGTGACAGATATTACATACATTGCAATAATAACCCTCAAAGCTAATGGTCTCAGTTCTCCAGTCACAAACAGACTGGCAAGTTGAATTAATGAGACCTAATCATTTTTTAGCATAGGAAAAACACCTCACTGATGAAGACAGAAACAGACTAACAGTGAAAGAACAAAATTTCCAAGCAAATAGGGCCCAAAGCAAGCAGGAATAACTGTACTCATATGACAATGTAGACATCAAAGCAAGATGAGCGAAAAGACAAAGAAGGCCACTTCATATTAACAAAGTGAACAGTTTATTAAGAGGAATAAAATGAATGGGTATAAAATCAGATAAACCCCAACACAATAGCAATGGGTGACTTTATTACCCTTCTTAAGTACACAGGTCATCCTGACCAAAAAGAAAACTTTAGAACTAAGCGACACTATAAATCAAACGGACTTTTCAGACATCTGCAGAAGTATTTCACCCAACACCTGCAGAGTATACATTTTTCTCAATAGCCCATGGAACTTTCTCCAAAATAAATTTTAATACTTTAAGTATTAATGCAAGAAAAAAGCTATTCCTGAATTTTTAGGTAACAATGGAATAAAACTAGGTAACTGTAAAAACCAAAAAAAGTCAGAAAATATTCAAACACATGGTAACTAAACACACTGATCAGTAAGGTAAAGAAAAAATTCCTATCAAATGAAAATGCAGTCTTACTAGAACCTTTGTGACAAAGCAGAGGTAGTGCTAAGAGGAATTTTGTAGGTATGAGCACCTATATTTTAAAAAGTCAACCTAATGATGTACCTCAATCTCTTAGAAACTAGTTAAACCATAATTAGGTGGCAAGATCAGAGCAGACATCAAAAGAAATTGTGACCAAAAGTATTGTAAGAATCAACAAAACAAAAAGTTGATCCTTTAAAAGGTTGACAAATACTCAACCACACTAATAAGGAAGCAGAAGACCCAATTTAAGAGATAGAGGGGTCTTAAAATACTAATGTAATTTGGAGGCTCATCAGGGAATGCTTTGACAATGTGTATTCTGATAACCTGGAAAATCTAGACGTAGGTAAATTTCTTGACTCATACAACCTGTCTAAATGGACCCAAGAGGGTATTAGCCTCTTAACAGATCTATAACTGCTAATGAGATAGCAACAGTAATAATATCCCAATGAAGAACCTGGGACTGGATGGATTCACTGCCCAATTTTACCAGACCTTTAAAGAATACTAATGCTTCTCAAACTCTTCCAGAAGATATAAAAGAAGCTACCAAACACATTTTATGAATCCAGTATTACCCTTATGCCCCAAACAAATAAAGACAAAAATACTCAAATACTCGCCAATAGAATCCAACATGTAAAAGATCACATACCATGATCAAGTTGGTATTCCAGAAATTCAAGGATGGTTCAACATGTGAAAATGTAATAGAACACAAACAGAATCAAAGGTAAAAAGAAAACACATTATCATAAAGATGCAGAAAAGCCCTATGGAAAAAAATATTTCAGGAAAGAAATATACCTCAATATAATGAGAGCTATTTTGACAAACATATAGCCAACATTGTACTACAAAGAGAAATGAAACCATTTCCTCTAAAATTGGGAATGAGTCAGGTATTTCCACTCTTTCTACTCTTAATATAGTGCTGGAATTCCAGGCCAGAGCAATAAGGCTAAAAAATAAGAGAGTCAAATAAAGGGAAAAGCCACATCCTTATTTGTAGGTTGTATGTTCCTATAAAGTTCCTGAGATAAACAAGAGGAAAGATTTCAGCTTATACTTTCAGAGGCCTTGATTCTGGCTGCTTGACCATTTTAGAGCATAGGGTAAGGCAAAATATGTTGGAGGAGTATGCTATAAGAGTCTTCTCGCTACATGAAAGCCAACAAGGACAGACAAGTGGCAAGTATACCAATATACCCTTCAACAACACTACACCCCAAATGACCTACTTCCTCCAGCTAGGCCCTAATCTTTTAGATTTCCCAACAGTTCCCAGTAATACCATCAACTGGGGAGCAAACCTTTAGCATGTGAGTTTGGGGCAAACATTTAAGTCCAAACTAACACTAGTAACCCTATTCATATTTCAGATTTCCTTAGTCATCCCTCCATTTCAGATATTAATTCCTTATCTATATAAAGAGATAACTGTATGTACATGTTCACCACCTTCTTTATTCTGCTCTATGGCTGTACCCCAACTAGGAAGTTCCCAATCTTAGATGAGGCCCTGAGTAAGAGGACTCTGCTAATTCTAGGTTGTGGGGTTCCATCCAGATCTCAGGTCATACAACCCTTCAGAGCGAGGGCTGGAGAAGGCAAGTAGCAGATGTGATTGGACTCAAGCAGGTCCAGAGAGTAAAATACAGCTATACCAACAGGCAGGCCAGACACCTAGCCTCTTTTGCACCTATTTCTTACTTTTAGCTCAAACTTACGTACCTGAGAGGCAGAGAAGAAAAAGTAGTCAACTGACCTCAAAGAACATGATTCAAAGGTCAAAGAGCCCAAGAAGTGCAATGAAGATGTACTCAGATTAGGCACATGATTTGCCTATATACCTTTAATTTTGGAAGTATCTACTGCAGCAGCAAAGGACATTCAGGGGTCCTGAATAAGCCACCCACCCTAAACACAAGGACTCCCTTTATAAATAAGGAGGTGAGCTGATGGACACAAGCCCACAGAATCCACTGATCCTATAACATACCCATCACCCAGAAGTGTCCAGATACACAAGTCAGTCTTCAGGAAATCTTCCCTGCATCCTAACATGCCAACTTAAGGATAGTAGCCTATGGATCTGTGGCACCGTCCTCCAGAATGCCATCTACAAGTTGAACTGATGACTACATCATACTTTGTTTAATACATGGAGTATATAGGTCTGCAAACAAATCATCCTAACTCTTACCATTCCAATGATCCATTTGAGAAACTTACTTGAGACAAGTTACCTGTGGGGATGTTATCTGAGAGACCTTCCCCAAAACACTCAGGGTTCAATAAACCTAGAATGAGACTACTTTTGGTCATCTTGAACACAAGCCAGTAGTCCAGCAGGATTAAATCCTAGAGTTTTAAGTCATTTTGGCAGTTGTGCCTGGCAACCACATTGAATACAGTCAGAAGCGGATTTGTCAAAGTCACATCAAGTACTCCATTAACCTGGGCGATACTTTGCCAGCAAGCACAGGGGCAGAGACTAAGCAATTGTGACAGATAGGAAGATAGACCATTCCAAACTTTCAATGCCTGGGTATGTTCTAGGGCAACATGGAAGGTGTTTCTCCACACCGTGAAGGCAGGCTTTCCTTTCTAGTAGAGGCCTTACGCTGGATCTCCACACTAGGACATTTCTACTGTGCTGGATGTGTCAGGATGTGGTCTCGCGAGTGTTTGTACGTAGCAGAGGTCCTGGTGTAAGCTGGCATGTTTCAACCCCTGAGGTCCCCAACCCTAGTACAGCCTTTTGTTCCTCCTACCACTTTGGGAGGAGGCATCACACCACTGGAGGTGGAACTTTATTTCCTTGGCAGCTGCTACAGATTTCTATAATCTCAGAAGTTAAACTTGGATCACCCCTGAAGAATGCACCAGGCCAAGCTCTAATGCAAAGGAAGGTCTTAGTGGCCCGTGGCACATTGAGTTGTATCATTTAGATACCTGAATCTAGAAAGAACACAGGCACCTTGTGATGTCTAATACTCTAACATACTCAACAAACAAATGGGGAGGGCAAGAGGAGAATAATAAAGGGGAAAACTCCCCCAAGAAGAATTTTCTTCATGAAAAGCAGGGCACCCTACAAGGGTTCATTCTAAGAAAGCTGTCCATACTTCAAGTTCTATTGTTCTAGAAGCATGCAGTAAAGTTACCAATCCAGGGACAATGCTTGTCTGTAGTTTCAGGTTGCATTATAACATGCCCTGCTCATAGGGCTACACAATCTAACAGATCCTATGATCCTGAAGGTGTTTGTGATGCATAAAGATACTGAAGTCACACTTTAATGAGAGTAGAGTTAGAGGAGAGACATACTCACTTCGTTATCCCTTCCTTTGTGTTAATTAGATACACCATTTCATCACTAAATACAGTTCTGTATTTTCATTCTCCCAGAAGTATAGTTTCCAGTGCTCAAAGCTCTAGAGATACAGGTAGGGGACCTGACCACCTGGGGAGGCCAGGGTTCTTACAAAGGTAAGAGGAGCTCAAGCACTGTTGGATGTAGGCTGAGTTAACATTGATCTGGAGTCCAAACCATGATGGCCATATGTTAAGATGCAGATAAAAAGGGAGAGTTGTTTGGCCAACAACTGATCCATGAGGTGTGGTGATCCTTCCAGTACTTATTTCCCCTGTCTGAATAAATGGTACAAAATATTTACCATTTAGATTAACTACACACACACACACACACACACACACCAGGATATGAAGTAAGTCATTGCAGTACATAAGGCAAGTTGGAAACTTCTAAAACTCATTACCTCCCAGACATGAGAAAAAAAGTCATCCACAGTGGTGATGGCAAGGATTAGGGTCACACAAGAAGCTGAGCCAACAGGGTTGGTGGTCTGTTTCAGTTTACTTCTACCTTGCAGCCCATGAAAATCTGACAACTAGAGAATGCCAAGGCTACTACAAGTTCAACCAAATATTAGCCCTGGCTCCCCCCAGACAAGGGAATACAGTTACACATCTTTTGTGCATAGTGAGGATATGCATAGACATAAGCAGTGGCCAATGGCCTGTGTAGTCAAATGCCTAGAAGGAAAAAAATCTCAGTGTTCAGCAAGGATCTGGGTAAGGGATATGGGTGGACAAAGCGAGGGTGGGTTTGATGGGTGAAGTTGTGTCACACATTAAATTCCCATCAGAAAGGATCCTTCACAGATGAGATTAACTTCCCCTTGGTCTGGATGAGACTAGAGCCATACTGCACTGAGGCTTTTCCTATACTTCCCTTCCCCATCTCTTTCACAAGTGTTACAGCTTCATTAACTTCTGGAGACTTTGCCTGCTCCGTTTCCTCTCCTGCCCCTATCCCATGCATTACCTCCATTAAATCTCTTGCATTTGTAACTCTGAAGTACCCCAGTGGACACAATTTCTACTCATTCTAGGGCTGCCTGCCTCTGACCTGCACTGCTGAGTGCTTTCTACATAAAATTAGGTTGTCTTGTAGTTTATAAAGATTTAACAAGTCAATCACACTTCAAGCATTAAGTGACTGAAGAGGTACAAAGAATTCTTTTTGCTGCTATTCCGTTGCTCAACTTCCCTTCCAGGCATTCTGGCACCATTGAAGCCAGAGGTTTCTGCCTCCATCTTCCCTAGCCAAGATATCATATGTTTGATTGTCGCCCTTTTTCCAGTTAATCTAGGAACTTGCATCCAAACCTTCCCCTAGAAGCAAAGAGATGAGAATTTATCTAGGAAGTCCTTAGCTTCTTGCTTTTCAGACACTACATGAAGCACCAGCTACGGTGAGACAGAGACCTTGAGGACACATTGGATTCTGTGTCTTATGTTCAAAACTGTTGGTAGTCAAGAGATGTAACCTAGGGAATTTGGGCCAACTTAATCCAGTATCAACTGACCATGACCCTTGATGTGTAGGATATTTCAAAATATCAGGGTGGAAGTCTTTGTTCAAAATAACTTAGGAAAATCCAAGTATGAAACATTTTGGGTAGTATTCAGCAATAGAGAATGAAGTTATAAGGGCTGCCAGAGCAAGTCAAGCGGCAAGAGCACCTGCCTAGCAAGCTTGAAACCCGGAGTTCAAACCACAGTGCTGCAAAAAAAGAAAAAAAAATTGTTTCTAAAAATTGACAGAATGGAACTGGATATCATATTAATTGAAATCAAACCCAGAAAGGCATGCCACTTGTTTCTCTCATGCAGAAGCTATATCTGAAGGGAAAATAGGGGGATAAATGTAAATAGGGTATTAATTGTGGGGTGCCAGCAGGGGCAGGAGGAGAGAAGAGGACAGAGAGGGAGAATATGATCAAAGTGCATTGTATGCATATATGAAGAGGTCAAATAAAATCTTTAAGAATTGCAAAGGGGTGATAACTACATGGGGGTGGATGAGAGCAAAGTGCATTATATGCATATGTGTATCACAGTGTATCCTCTCCAACATTGTACAATTAACATATACTCAAAAAAAGGGAAGCACAATGTGTACAAGATCCATCATGTCTGTTCATGTTGAGGCAGGCAAGGGAAGACCTCAGAGGCATGCTATAGAAATATTATCCCAGATACAACGCAAATGCACTGTCTGATCAAAGACCACTGACCTCATTACATCAGGAGGATGTATTCACCAGCTCAAGAGAGTTCCATCTTGTTTACCTTCTTTTCCTTCACTTCTACCAAAACAGAACCCAAGATCAGTGCAATTTTATCACTATGATACTAACTTATACTATCATTAGATCCTTATGTTATAGATCAGGGTAAACCTCAAAAGTCATCTACTCGAGTCATAACTGCTTCCAGTCAATGATAGAATAGTCAAGTTGATCAGGACACAGCCTCTATGCAGAGAAGGTATGCTTCAAGAAGTGCCACTAGTTCCAGGTTAACTGCATAATACATACATATATACATACATATATACATGCTATAGTCCTGGAGGACTTGGTGATCTAAGCATGGATCCACTTCTTAGTACTGGTGTTCCAGAACAGCTTAGAACGTGATCAGGAAACAAAGACTCTGTCACTAGAGCTCAAGTCAGTACAGGACCAATAGATCTGAATTAATGCTGATGACTAATACTGGCTGTCACACCCTAAGTTATGCAGCAAGATTGGCCCTACTTCCTAGGTTGGAGCTTAGGGACATCACATGTGAAAATGGGAGACTATATACTGAAGTCAAACAGGTCACCTTTCCTTCCCTCTCTCCCACTGGGAATTATTGATGTTTAGTCATAATGACTTGAACTCCAGGTTTCACCAGTATACAGTGTAACCTGACCTAATTCACTGCTTAGGAAGATTTTTCCATGTTTAAAGTTATTTGTGTTCTCCTATACACAGAAATAGTACCCTTGAGCAGAGCTTCCTATCTGGGGAGCCACAACTCAATGTGTTATATTGGTATGTATATGATACACAGCTCTCATCCATCAAGAGGACTAGGGCCTCCAGCCAGGAGCATTTTCATAGCTTTCGAAATCCCATCTAGCTTGTCTGTCATACATATATTTTCCACGTGGGCTATAACTGAAAGTTAGGAGTATTCTAGAATATTCTGATACTTGAGACCCAGTACTTCAGTTTCTCTAACAGCATGTAACAAACAACCCCTTGAGGAGTTGAAGGAGGGGGAGGCAGCTAAACTGTTTCTTGAGGCACTGGATTTTAGATGCTCTCTCTGAGCTTAATTCCCTTTCCTGTCAAAGGGACTCACAGGAAACCATAGTTGTGAACTGTTGGGCTTGTATCAAGCCATGTAGTGTGACTGTCCTCCAACTCTTAGAGTAACTCCATCTTGCAACAAGCCACCATGTGGGTGTTCTATGTGCCGGGTTGTAGCACAGGCCCTTCTCCCATGAGAGACACTGTCAAGGTCAACAAGACCCCTCATAACAAGGACAGAGAATGTTAAATATGATTCTCTCATGGTCTGTATCTTGTATTTGAACCTATAGTTATTTCTGTTTTTTACCTTAAGTGGTACTCTAGTCCAGGTTTGGGCTATAGACCTAGAGCCATGTAAGTTAGAAGATTTTCATAGCAAGTACAGGGGCTGAGATGGTGAATAGAAATGAAGGTGAGGGAATATGGTTGATGGGCTTCATATACATAGAAAAAGATGAACAATGAAAGCTCTTAGGTGAGACAAGGAGAGGTTAAGGGGAGGGGAGATGGTGGGGACAGTTTAACCAATGTACAATGTAAAGCTATTCAGAATTGTCACAGTAAGTCTCCCCTGTACAATATCCTAAGAAAGGGGGAAAAAAACACTGGGAAATAGAGTGTGCAGGTTGACAGAGTTTGGGGACAGCTCTTTGGGAGTTATAGGCCAAGCCAAGTAAATAGAGCCCCTCAGGCATTCATTGCTCTGTAAGTAACCCCTATTCAGATTCCTTTTACTCAAGTTTAGCCATTCTTTGGATGGTTGCCATCATCCCAGTATGGATAGGCCTCCCAAGGAAATGCATTCAACAAGAAAAGAAATTATATCCACATCTGGAGTGATTATTTCCCATTCACATGCAAAATATCTTCCATATATTTTAATACAAAAATCCTGGTTCCAATTTCTAATGAGTCAACTAAGGCTTGGTAAGGCTAACAGATTTGTCAGTCAGTGGATTACATGGAAGATGGAAAAGGTGGAATCCATCTCAGGCTTAGCTGCTCAGCATATGTTGTAGTCACTAGACTATATAGCCTCCTTGAAATCTTGGACCATTCCCAAGCAGCCAATATTCCCAGAATTCTCATATAGGATGAGTTTAGGGAGCAATAGCTTAGTTTATAATAAAGTATATTCATAGCTTGAAAGCACACTGATGTATCAAAACAAGGATCAAGAACCAAATCAACTGCCTGAAGGAAGAAGCATATGGTAAGGCTATGAAAGGTAGAGAAAGCAGGCAGAACTCTTCAACCACTTTGGACATTTGAGGGCATGGCCCTTCACGTGTAGTTATGTTTCCAGGATTTAGTCACATATGCATCCCTTCCTAGTAAGAGCTTGACAGCTCAAGCTCTCCAACTTTAAGATCCATCTCAAGTTTTAGTCTTTCAGCCATATAAAATGCCAACAGCTGTTGGCGCGCCAGTAATTGAGTCTATTCAGAAAATAACTTTCCAGTGATGTTTTCATGTTCTTTATGAAAAGCATGATTCAAGTGGATGAATAGAAGGTCAGCCACATTCTCTACAGTCTCCAAACTATACCGACAGAGTCCAAAAGTTGCCAGTCAGCAACATTAACATGCAGTTGACTGTAAGGAAAAATAGAAATTAGTGTCTTCAAGTAAAATGCTTTTGTGATTACACAATTTAACAAGTAATGATGAGGATTTCTTAGTATGCAAGTCTAAGATATTGCCAATCTGGCAGTGGGGAGAGGAATGGAGGTTGCATTTTGGTTTGAGATACGGGAGTTTGAACTCAGGGCCTCGTGCTTGTCACACACACACTCTATCACTTGAGCCATATCCCCAGACCTCCAATTTTGAGTTTTAACCTTTTAAGTCTTGCTTTCCATCAGAAGATCCACACATATTAGGAAATTCACAGATCAAGAATCTACTCATCTTGAATATAAGTTTGTAAGAAACCTCATTAGAGCTTTAAACTCATCTACCAACAGGGGGCACTTGGCAACCACAGAATGAAGGAGAGCTGACCTGAAACATTTTTTTGTAAACTTACCAAAATTTGGATGTTCCCACAGTGGCATAGATGCCAGGAGTTGGGGGGATATTGCTAGTAATACTTGTTTTCCGTTTCATACAGTCTTCAAGAGCCCAAGTAAGCTTCAGCTGTCTGCTCTATTGTTTGCCCAAGCCCTACTTTTTATGACAAGTAGCTCGACACAGCTGTGGGACTTCCACAATTCTTGAACCACTTTGAAGCATATCTCACAAGGACCCTCCTGGAGTTCCTGTTAGTGAAAGTCGCATGACTTAGACTCCAGCAATCAGAAGCACGAGGGGGACTGGCTCAGAAAGGAACAGGACCACCTTAAAATCTGGCAGCTACTTAATTGGTGAGTTTATTTTGAGGAATTGATGAGAGTCTATATGAACAAACCAAATTCATCTCAATTACCCTGTACATTGAATTGCTTGGTTTTACTAACATGTTTATAATCTGAAGACAAAGGGAAGCTTCTCTTATAAGGCCAGAAGTCTGCTTAGGACAGTCTACATTTATTAATGTTACCCAACAACCTCATTTTCTACCTTCATTTCCTCCTCCCCTCTGCAATATTTGGAGTTATTTGGAAGCTGGTGATGAGTTTACAGGCATGGATCTACTGAAGTCAAATTCAGCCAAACTCTGTTGCCAACATTAGCACAGTTGGATCTATGTAGAGCTGATTATCAGAAAGGCACCAGTAGTGTGTTTCAGTTGTTACTTGAGAAGTTAACAAGGAAATCAAGGCAACAGCTGGTACATTGAGCTACAGTGGTCAATAGATTGGAGGGCCATATCAGGACTCAAATGAGACAAACTGAATACCAACCTGGAAAGACAGGGCCACAAAACAACTGCCTTAGTTATTTGGGAGAACAAAGTGCAAGGTATTGACTCAAGAGGAAGAATAGAAGCAGTTGACAGTACAGTATGCTGGGGAAAGGGGATATGTTTCCACAATGTTTCTATTACCTCTTATAGAGCTGGTAATAGCTTTGGAACCAGACCTGGGGTTCAAAACCTAGCACCCTTTATAAAAAGCTTTATGAAAAGCTAGGTTAGTTTCAACATATCACTGTCATCGACAGATGTACCTAAAACTGAGTTGTTGAAATGTGTATCATACCTGGCAGTGAGGATCACATGCTTAAATGCTTTCTCAGGTGAGTCCATTTAAGTAGAAACTGGCTGTGGTAATAACTAAGGATTTTTTTATATCAGCTCTAGTTTATGACACATACTCATTGACTCAATCAGTACAGGAAGATATATGCAGGTAATTGTCATGAATGACAAGCAGTAGCCTTTGACTGGTTTTATTTTTAAAAGACAGCGCAGAGATCTGTTGGATGGTGTTAAGCCTTAAGCCAAAAGAAAGACAAAGGGAGAATCAGAACCAGGAATACCCACTGGAATTGGATAGGAGTAGATAAGATTAAGAGTAGATAACAGAATTAAGAGTAGGATTAAGAGTAGATAATAGAATGTGTACCTAAGGTTCCAAGAGATGTAGGGGAAGAGTGTTTTAAATTAGGCAGGAGTGGGAAGCCAACAACCAGCAGACAACCTTCTCCTCCTGTCCAATTGTTAAAACTCATCTTCAACTCATTTTTGAAACTAGTTTGCCTTAAGACAACTGAGATTTCCCCTAAGTTTAAAGAAAAGCTAGGCAGGAGAGTAAGTAGTATGAACATGAGTGTAGAGCCAGAACAATTCTAAACAAAGCCCCAATAGATCCAGGCACGATGGCTCACATCTGTAATTCCAGCTACTTGAGAGCCAGATATCAGAAGGATCATGGTTTGAATACAGTTCAAGGCCAGCCCAGGCAAAGAAAAATACCTTGAGATTCCATTTCAAACCAGCAAGCCAAGTGTGATGATACATACTTGTGATCCCAGCTATGTGTGGGGCATAGCTAGGAGGACTGGGGCTCAAGGCCATCCCAGGCAAAAACATGGACCCTACCCCAAAACTAGAGCAAAACAAAGCTTGGGGGCATGGCTCAAGTGATAGGCAATGCCTATCATGTGGAAGACACCTAGTTAAATCCCCCAGTACTGAAGGAATAAAGCTAACTTCAGAAGAAGCTTCAGTTCACTCAAACGTCAACCACTTATGACTATAAGTGAGATGGCAATGGTGTCAACATCCATGTTTCTGACCCTGGTTACTACAGCTGCCCACAATAGAAAAGCCTGCCACTTACATGTGCACCCAGTTATTTCTGGCTGTCAAGCAGGTTCATTAACAAGTTGGTTTGTTAATAGATTGATTCGGTTTTATTCTGATCTTTTATTTATATCTACTGCTGGAGAGTCCCTGAGGTAACTGTCACAGACACAACACTACTGATCTATCAACTTCCCACCATCTACATGTGCCAACGGGTATCCATTCACAACTAACTGAATGAGAACCAAGATGGCCAGCTGTTGGGAACCAAAAGCCAGTCTGACAAGGTCGCTGTGGCTTAGCAGCATTTTGACAAGGTTGGAATCTGCAGGTGCACCATGCCTCTATCATGGTGGGAAAGAACGCTAAATCGTTTCCCTTGACTAAAAAGAAGTTTATATTTAGTCAAGGACACTGGCAGTAAAAATGCAGGGTGCAAAACACAGAAAGGTTTGTAACTATGTCAGAGTGTTTTTGATGTGTAAGTCTCTTCCTCTTTTGTATAAAGCTGGATGAGAAAAATAAAATTTTCCCATTTGGTCATTAGCCTGCTGGCCCTCTTGATATTTGTCTTGTCCTGTCTGTTCATTCCTGCCCTGAGCCCTTTCAGGTCAAGGACCTCTGTGATCCCGGCAGGCAGCCACCTTTCTTCCCCATGAACTCAGTCACTGCAGCTGTGCTTGAGCCTGGAGATTGTTCTCTCATGCCCTTCAGCCTCCCTGAGTGTAGGTAGCTACTAGACATGGGCAGTAACAAGTAATACCCATAGGATTCCATTTTCCTTCAAGGGAGTAGAATCAAAGCCCCAGATGGCCCAGACCTTGAACCTACATAGTCCACAACCTAGACCAATAATCAGTATGACGGTCCATGCCTGGGCAGCCACTACACAATGGCCACGCCACTGGGGTTGGCCCCGATTTCAAACCTTTCAGTAGTCCTGCTGTACTGGATAGTAAGTCCCCAAGTTTCTACAACTCCCACGCATTTGGTTCTTCCAGTTGTCTACCTCCTGCTTGAGATGCTTTTGCTAATAAGTCACTTTTCCCATACTCTTCATGGTTCTTTTGCTATATTTGGGCAACATCCTACTCTTCAATGTTGTACCCCACAGCTGACCATCTTTAACACCAGCCACTGGTAACATTTTGGTGCGGTGACTTGGACCTGCTGAAGGGGAAATTCCTGTTTTCACCAGCTCTGTTGGTGAGAGGACTAACTGCCTTCTGATCTGCCTTTCCACTTTCTATCAAGTCTGTCAACTCTTCCCTTGCAAAGTCTTTTTGGCAACCAGACACCAATGCTTTCCTAGCATTCTGGAATGACTATGGTGTTCCTAGCACTTGAGACCACAGTTACTATTCCTGATCCATGAGTATTTTCATGGGATATGACCCCTCTTTCATCTTGGCTTGGGACCCCAGGCAATAAGATTTCTATTTGTCTCAGTACCTATCTTTAATGCCATAGGTAAGACTAAGGAAATCATGGGTGAACTAATGCATTTCAGTTCTACCTCAACTGAATATAAGTTAGATGACATCTACAAGTTGCCTCTAAAGACAGGAGACCCAGACCAGGTTTCCTGGACCTTCAAGGTTGGGGATTATGACTATCCACTAAGTATTATGGGCATTTAGAGGGACAGTAGGATGTAAGGATGCCCACTTGTGGAGCATGCATCCAGGTATAACTATAGTTGTCATGGGCCACAACACACACACCCAGTGGTCAACCCAGAGATTAAGGAAGATCACAGGGCAGGGCCCCTGACAGGTCACTACAGGGGGCAAGAAGATGCTTCCCCCATGGGTAGGTCATATGGAGGTAGCTTTTGAGGGACTGCACTCAAGCACTCTGGTTGGTTCACAGACAGCTCTAGCTCAGAGGCACATCAGGAAAATGCTCCAGTCACTATGGGAGGAAGGATGGTTCCCCTTGTCCCCCATAGGTAGATACTCATGGAGATGACCTGAGGGGAGTTCTCAAGCCCTCCATGGTAGGTTATGTGCCCTCTCCCTCTCCTCCAGGTGGACAGAATAGCCTTCCATACCTCAGCATTCATCCCTGGGTTGTATTCTACACCACTTGAGTCAAGGTAATTTGACTCAAGTCCTCAAGAGAAAGGTCTTGTTTTGCTTGGCCCCATATCCCCTAGATGATGGGATTCCCTGGTCTAACCAATGGGTCCCTGGATTACATCACCATCTACAATTTAACATTCTGTAGAAGGCTGAGGATTTTAAGGAGCCCCATACATCCAAATAGGCATAGCATTATGAATGGACCCAGGGATAGCCCATAAAACTCAGTTTCTACTCTGGCAGCTCTTAGATCTGACCCCTTTGCCACTTCTTAATGCAGAGAGGCAATCTGGTTCCCTCATCAAAGAAGGAGATAGAAACCTGCCCCAGCTCTTCTTTTTATTATACCTAAACTCATTTCTATACCCAGGAGATTGGCTGAAATGCTAAGTTCGCCTCTTTAGGGTGTGCCTTTACTTCACTCTGTCCTTCACCATTACTCATCTCTATTTCATGTGTTTGAGTGAGTGACTGGACCTACATGTTGGAACCCCTGGAGTCAGGCCTCTGACCTAGAACTCCATTTGGAAGCCCTTTCAGTAATAGTCACTCAGTAAGTCAACACTGGATCGAGAGGAACAACTGAAGGGTCGCACACAGCTGCTGGAATTAGAGACTTGTCTTTCCACTTCAGCCAGCATTACTGCTTTTTACCATCACTTGGTGAGGCAGAGAAAAAGCTGGTCTCTACAGGTCCTGAAGTTTGACCCTTGGAAGTTCTCCTCAATAGTGTACCTCAGGCCTTGCCCTTTCTTTCGTCCTCTGGAGGTCCTTTCTGAGCCATTTGGATTTTTCTGAACTGATTTGTTTTATCTGACAAATTCAGACTACTTGTGTTGGCAAATAGCAGGGAAGGGGTGTAAAATAAGCAGAGAAAAAAAAATTGAAGGACACCTATTGTGATTTGCCCAAGTGTGTGATTAAGTTGGCTATAATTAAGTTATTTAAAACATTTTCTGAGGCCAAAATTTCATCCACTAGTGACAAACTAAAATCTGACTTTCTAGAGCAACAAGGCTGCCTAAAAATCTTGTTCTTCTAGGCTGGTGGAGTGGTTCAAGTGGTAAAGCATATGCCTAGCAAGTGTGAGGCCCTGAGTTTAAACCCAGATGCTAGGGGAAAAAAAGTTGTGCTGGGCACAGGTAGTCACCCCTATAATCCTAGCTACTTGGGAGGCAGATCAGGAGGATCATGGTTCAAAGGCAGCCCAGGCAAATAGTTTGTAAGACCCCATTTTGAAAAAACCTATCACAAAAAAGGGGGCTTATAGAGTAGCTCAAAGTGTAGGCTTTGAGTTCAACCCCCACCACCACATACTGAAAAAAACAGTTCTGCTCCAATGCTTTCAAAAGCAGTCCTAGAAAGAAAGATTTAAGGATAATTGCTTATTTTCTGCTTTTTGTCAGGCTTGACTATTTAGGAAACTGAGTTTTAAACTCCAAGTTCATTTAAGTATTTGTTTATGTCAAAGTCTTTATAGCTTGTTAAACTATTGTTTTGGATGATTATAATATATTTAACACTCTATACATATATAGTCATAGACTTCCATACCTCAGCATTCATCCCTGGGTTGTATTCTACACCACTTGAGTCAAGACATGTAGAGCTGTGTCTGAACTTTACTTATCATGCAAGAGTTAAAAAGGTATGTGGGTGAACAGATGCTCAATAGCCCTCATTAAAAAATGCAAATCAAAATCCACATTAAGATTCCACCTCACACATATTAGAATGAGGTATCACCAGGAAAACAAATGCTGGTAGGTATTTGGGTTGGGGGTGAAAGGGGAGAAGGAATCCCCATGCACCGTTGGTGGGAATTTAAGTTAGTAAGCCACCGTGGAAAACACTATGGAGGCTCCTGAAGAGAACAAAATTAGAACTGCTATATGACCCAGCAATAACACTCCTAAGCATATATCCAAAGTGATGTAAGTCAGTGAAGACACTTACATACCCATGTTTATTGCAGCATTATTTACAAAAGCCAAGCTATGGAAACAGCCCAGATAACCTCTAACTAATGGATTAAGACAATGTGGTATTTATGTACAATTGAACTTTATTCATCTACAAGATTGTCATTCACAGGTGAATGAATGGAAGTGGAGAAATCTTATGGAACATTAGCCAGGTTAAGACAAAGATCACATGCTTTCTCTCATGTGGAATGTAGAATCCAATACAAGTACAAGCATTATCATACAAGTATATACAAAACATGCTTCAAACAGTGGGACTGTTAGAGACTGATGGAGGAAAAGTGAGTGAATAATGAAATAGATCACATTTGTGTAGGAACAAGACAATACTAAAATTTAAGCACAGGGTAGGGAGTAAAGGGAAGTAGACCAGTGGAGGGGGTTAGACTGATTTAAGCACAATGTACTTACAGGTAAAATACCAAGGCAAAATCCCTAGTGAACAATTAAAGACAACAATGTAGAACAGGTCGTGTTAAGGGGAGGGCAATAGTGAGCAGGAAGGTAGATACAGCTGATGGAGCGTCTACACATGTATGAGTATGGAACATTGAAACCTATTGAGGGGAAGGGGATAGGACAGAAAATGGAAGGGATGAAACAAAACCAAGGTATAATATTTGGAAATGTCACAATGAAACTCCCTGCATAATTATCACACCAGGTTTTTAAAATATGTATGTGGAGCTGACAAAGTGACCAGCAAGTGCCCTTTATACAATATGCATTGCATCTGGACCTACAAAACATGAAAATAGGATGCCTAATGAACCTTTTGGGGCCAGAGGCATGGCTCAAGTGATAGAGCAGTTGCCTATTGAGTGTGAGGCCCTGAGGTCAAACCTAAGTACCAAGCTAAAAAAGAAAAAAAAACCACACACACACTTTTGGCATTTTCCATGAAGATGCCAGAACCTGCAGAAAAAAGACCTGGAGTTTTATGACACCAGGCTCAGGGAGCATCACGAGAGGTTAGTGGTAGTAGTAATGAGGTTCGAGAGTTGATTCATTGACCTGGTGGTAATAAAGACAAAAAGTTGCCTATGAAAGAAAAGCTGGGCTTTCAGCTTTCTGAGGCTCCTCTTGAAGACAAGATTTCAACCTAAGTGCAACCCAACTGTAAGAGGCATGGTTCCTCACACCACAAGGAGACTGATAGGTGTTTTGGAGGAGTTTGGCATGGGGAGTAAGGCCCTAGAAAGAGATATAAAGTGTTTTTCAGGTACTTGGTCTTTTAGAATAGTAACCCTAACTGAGAAATACTCCGTGATGAGAACTAGTATTTTCCAGCTTCCTGTATAACCATTGAACCAACAAAATAGCTACAAAATAAGTATTGGAACATGTCAGAGGGAATCCCAGGACAAAGTCTGCCAGCAACTACCAAAGTGACTACTAGGGGTGTGGAAGATGGCCATGTTGGTGATTTACAACAGTGTGGAGCACCATGTCAATCACTGTCAAAGAGAGCAAATGGCAGATATTTCTAATATTCTAGTTTGCACGTTTTCAAGTTAGCACTCTACTGAAAGCCACACTGAAGCTGTGTGCTACACGTCCTTCTATACCAGAAACTCGCAAGATTAGTAGTGGCTAGGTGCATTGGCTCATGCCCATCATCTCAGTCACTTGGGAGGTAGAGATTGGGGGATCACAATTGGAGGCCATCCCAGGCAACAACAACAAAAAATAGTGAGACTATCTCAAACAAGTCAGCATGATGGTACAGGCCAGTAATCCCAGCTACATGAGAGACATAGGCTGGAAGGTTGTGATATAAGGCCAGACCAAGTCAAAAACATCAGACCTTGCCTAGAAAATAACCAAAAGCCAAAAGGACCCAAGTCCAAACCAAAAATGGAGGTAGCCCCAAGTTGTCTTTTCTCTAGAGCTGTGCTGTAGAATACAGAAACCACCGAACATTTAAAATGAAGCTAGCTTACATTTAGATATGCTTAATTTTAAGAATGCATATGAGACTTAGTTTTTAAAAAACTTACTGTTACACATTGATTATTGTGTGTTGGGATAGAGATGAAATTCTTTTGAATGAGGCTAGAACACAGACCATGTGGCTATGCTTGTCTCACATGGGTCTTAGCACTGATCTAGAGAGCCACAGAAACTCTGCAGAGAGCACATGCACAGAACGTGACCCGGAAGCTTTCCAAGAACATCATCAGGTACAAGCTCAGCTCTTTGGGTTGGGAACATTGTTTGAGAACTAAAATGATCACTAGAATTGCTTATTTATACCATGTCTCACTTCCCATCTTGGAATTCCTAAACCCCAGACCTGAAGAAAAATAACCTTAGTTCCCTTTGGATGGTTATTGTACTATAGCTGATCATGCCCCATTTAGAAACTCACCCAACTGCTTCACAATCTCACCAATTGTAGTGCTGCAAGCAGGATGAAGGCTAATTAGAAGACTTCCAAATTTTTTGTGTCCTGTGGGGAAGAATCCATGGCAGGACACGTGGGTGTAAGTAGAGTTTCTTCAAAATTAGGGAAGGAAAATACAAAGGGGAGCATGGTGGGCGCAGGTGGAATCTGCAGGCAGAGAGTATGCTTCTCTTCTCCAGGTGCTTTTAAAACGTTATGCTAACCTATGGGAAGGGAGGAACCAGGTGATTCCCATCCAATAATCAATGAGTGGAGAAGGGCATGGGTGGTTTACTAGCCAGATTAGGGTGGTCCTTGGGCCAGAGCATGGTTAATCTGAAGTGTAATATTTTTCTGTGAGTCCCAAACTTTCCCTAGTTTAACTGGCCTCAGTAGATCAGACCAAGAGTCAGCCTGGCTCCCCCTTTCCCATCTTGATGTCTGGCCTTCAGCAGCCTTTACAGTAGGGAAGTGGGACCATGTTTTGTCACCAGCTAAGGCTATCTACTGAAAAGCAACTTCATTTTCCTCACTCCATTATTTCTAGCATGTTCACAAGCTTCTTCTGTTACCTAGTTAGGTAAGATTGTGCCCAGATTAGATGCCAAGATTTAGACAAGAGTGCTATAGATCAATAGTTTAAGGCATCAATAGTTCTGCGCATGGTGATGTGTGACTGCAATCTCAAGTATTGGAAGGTAGAGGCAGAGGGAAAACTGCAGTCTTACCTATATAGTTGAGAAATTTAAGAAAATCCTGAGTTGAGAGTTCTAATTCCCAGTCATCATTCCCTCAGCCCTTTCTGTGGCCAGTCACGTGTTGCCAGTGACAAAGCTCTTGAGCCACAGATGGGTCCTTCTGTTCCTTCAAGTTAGATTGTAAGCCCCTAGACAGCAAGGATTGCCATAGCATGTTCAGCTTAAGGGTGTCAGCCAAAGTTGTTTCTACACCCATCAGACCTGTCAAGAAAAATCCAGAAAGATCTTTAGCTACCAGTCAGTCATATGCTCCTTGAATGTGGCTGGATGTTCAGTCTTTTCTTGGCAGTACTGGTGTTTGAACTCAAGGCCACATGTTTGCTAGTCAGGCGCTCTGCCACCAGCCACTCCAGCAGCCCTCAGTCTGTGATATGAGTGTTTGTATTTCCCTAATCCCCCAGGCCAGGATAACCTCCGGCCCCCAGAGCTCTACCCACAGGTTTTTGAAGGATTCCCTGGAGCAAATGCTAGCTGTTACAGTTAACCAGAAGTCAGATGCCAGAGAGAATTGTTTGTAAGCAAACTAAAATTTTATAGACCAGGGAATCAGAAGTCATGGAGTAGGCTCAAGCCCCTACTGGATTTTCACAGTAACATGAGAGTCTTAAGACCAGAGTTGCCATTCTGCTGCTGCATTAAGCTTAAATTTGCTTCAGGAATATTAGGCCTAGATATAATACTTCCTACATATGGGCAGCCTGAGAAATTGAGAAGTGACATTACCACAGCTGCAAACTTGCAGGGATTTCCTTCTTTAGGAACCAATTCTTAAGATAAACAAGCATCTTTAAGTAGAGACTTCCAAGCAAACTTCTGATGTCTTGGGTAGTCTCCAGGCTTCTTGGGACAGTGGAACAGGAGTGTTCTGTGTATGTCCTCCCCCTACCACACTTAGAGCAAACTTTGTTGTATATCAAGATCCTGTGAGAAAGATCAAAAGCCACTAGCTTCAGTTACAGCATGCAACACACCCTCTGGGTTGATGGAAAAGGGACCCAGATAACCAGCTGCAGTTAACTTTAACAAACCCCTCTGAAGAAACCAGTGACAGCCTCTGATGCCAACAGATTTTATTTCAGTGGTTCTCATCTTTTACCTTTGGCCACGTCCCCCTTTCCACTGTTTAGTGGTCATTTTAAATGCTTACTACAGGAAGATAAAGATTATGATCATCAACTAAGCAGATTTCTAAACTTTGTGGGGAAAGTCATACATGGCTACAGCCAGGGTTCTGAGGAAGTAACCACTGGCCTCTGGCATTGAGCAGTTCTAGATAGACACTGGACCCTAAGCCGAAACCCAAAGAATGAGTTGAACACTCTTAGCACAAGAACATCAGTTAACACCACCCTAGGTGTGTTAGGATTTGAGCTATTTAGTTGGGTCACAATCAAGCTTGAAGATGTTCACGCTAGAGCAAGTACAATAGCAAGAAAGCAGACAAAATGCACACTAGGCCAAAGCTCAGGTGTGCATGCAGATGAAGCTGCCTCTATCATGGCCAGATCTCTGGTGAAGGAAAGGAATCCTGTACCACTCCTTAGCTTGTTCTAGGAGGTCGACTTGAGAAGCTTCATGCTCTTCAACCCCTTCTCCCCATCTTTAAGTTGTGGTTTTAGCTAGGAACTCCTCTTTTCCTAAGCTATATTGTTTGGTGTCTAGAGCCATGTGGCACGCCACAAGCCTATGCAGTAACAGCTTCATATCACATTGTCTCAAGACTGGCCTGCAGTGGAGCCCTTTACTGATGAATTGGATTAGTAGACAGCAGCCCTTTTGCCCTGGACTAGGTGGGAAATGTAATCTATTTCAGCATCTGTTTTCAGTTGAGGGACCATAATTTTGCCCCATAATCTACTGACTTACAAGATTAAGTTGTGTATGAGTTCTCCCTTCTGTTGTCCTTGATTTCTGTAGAGGTTAGAGTTTACAGAAATCAGGGGCTGCTGAGAAAGATCCTATTATACACTTGTTACTTGAGAATCTGCACCAAGTCTGCCCAAATTCTTGGTTGGCAGAATTAAGTTGCCAATATACACTAACTTCCTCTGAAATTCATAACAAGAGTTTGCTGTCAATAAGGGGGATATGAAACACAAGTGAGAATGCTACAAGTTAGTTACAAGTGATTTTCAGTGAGATGTGGCAACACATGGCTGTCCCTGAACTGCATTCTGCAGGAGCCTCTCCTGGTCAACCTCCCCAGTAGTCATCGTAACCATTAGAGGTTCAATCCCAGATCTCATGTGTCAAGACATTCTGTGTCAAGAGGATCACTAGCAAGAGCTCCCCATCTCTGGAGCAGAGTATCCACTTGAAGGCAAGTAGTTTGCTCTTCTCCCAGAGCCCTTCTTTAAAGGCAAAGAACTCCTCACCGAAGGAATGAGAGGAGTCAATGGTGCATATCCCTGCCCTTGTGGGGTTCTCCCATCCGCCAGTAGTGGGCCTTCAATCAGTGCCTTACCCTTCGTAGGCACTCTACCTCTTTAGCCACACCTCAAGCCCACACTTTTTTTTTGTATTCTGTGAATTTTTTTCATTGTTTATTCACGTGTGTACGTTGTTTGGGTCAATTCTCCCTCATGACCCCCACCTCCACACTCTCCCCCTCTCCCCCTCTCCCCCTTGCTTCCAGGCAGAACCTGTTCTGTGCTTTTCTCCAGTTCCGTTGATGAGTAGAAACAAGCAATAATAAGGAAGACAAAGCATTTTTGCTAGTTGAGATAAGGACAGCTATACAGAGAGATTCCCAGCATTGCTGTCATGTACAAATGAGTTACAACCCAGGTTGATTCATCTCTGATCTTTACACTGGTTCCTGATCTCCTTCTCATGTTGACCTCTGTCACTTCAAGGTTTCTGTATTAATTCCTCTGGAGTGGGGGTATCAAATGCTTTCATGCTTGGGGTTTTCTATCTAACCCCATACCTCCCGTATATGATCTCCCCTTGTAATGTAACCCAAGTCCTACAACATTGCTATATTTGCCCTAGATCTAAAGACTGCTATTTTTGGTCTTCTGAGCCTGGCTAACTTCTCTCAGAATGATGTTCTCCAGTTCCATCCATTTACTTGCAAATAAGATTTCATTTTTCTTCATGGCTGAGTAAAATTCCATTGTGTATAAATACCACATTGTCTTGATCCATTCGTCAGCGGTGGAGCATCTTGACTGTTTCCAAAACTTGGCTATTATGAATAGCGCTGCAATAAACATGGTGTGTAGGTGCTTTTGGAGTAACCTGTGTCTCATTCCTTTGGGTATGTCCCCAGGAGTGGGATTGCTGGATCGTATTCAAGCCCACACTTTTTAAGAGACAGTGTTTCACTAGGTAGCCCAGACTGGCCGAGAGTTTTTGATTCTCCTGCCTCTGCCACCCATGTAGCTGGGATTATAGGTGTGAACCACCATGCCCAGCAGGCAGGTGTTTCTTTTTAACAAACCACTTTAGCATTTCAAATGAAGAGTAGGAGCCAAACTGTTCCTAAAGATAAGTATTGCAGAGCTTTCTATAAACATAGAACCTTTAAGCCTGTGTCTTTTAAAGACTTATCTTCCTATGTTCTTTATCTGTTCACTGTTGTTGTATAGAAAGGCTACTGATTTTTGCAGATTGATTTTGTATCCTGCTACTTTGCTAAAGCCATTTATGGTGTCTAGGAGTTTTGAAGTTGAGTTTTTTGAATCTTTTAGAGCATGTCATCTGCGACTAGAGATAGTTTAAGTTCTTTACCTATATGTATGCCTTTTATTTCTTTTTCCTGTCTTATTGCTCTGGCTAGTATTTCCTAGACTATGTTGAATAGGAGTAGAGAGAGTGGACACCCTTATCTCATTCCTGAATTTAGGGGAAATGGTTTCAGTTTTTCCCCCAGTAAGTATGATGTTGGCTAGAGGTTTGTCATGGGTAGCTTTTATTATGTTGAGGTACATTCCTCCTATTCCTAGTTTCATCAGCATTTTTATCATGAAAGGGTGTTAAATTTTATTGATATGATCAGATGGTTTTTGTCTTTGCTTCCATTAATATGGTGTGTAACATTCAGTGATTTGCAAATGTTGAATCATCCCTGCATCCCTAGGACAAAGTCAGCGTGGTCATGGTGAATGATCTTTGCGATATGTTGGATTCGGTTTGATATTTTGAGGATTTTTGCATCAATGTTCATTAAGGAGATTGGCCTGTAGTTTTTTTTTTAATTTTTATTTTATTCGTATGTGTATACAATGTTTAGGTCATTTCTCCCCCCTTCTCCCACCGCCTCCCTTACCCCACTGTCCCTTCCCTCTCCCCCCCACCCCCTCACTACCCAGTAGAAACTATTTTGCCCTTAACTCTAATTTTGTTGAAGAGAGAGTATAAGCAATAATAGGAAGGACCAAGGGTTTTTGCTAGTTGAGATAAGGATAGCTATACAGGGAGTTGAATCACATTAATTTCCTGTGCATGTGTGTTACCTTCTAGTTTAATTCTTCTTGAACTAACCTTTTCTCTAGTTCCTGGTCCCCTTATCCTATTGAACTCAGTTGCTTTAAAGTATCTGCTTTAGTTTCTCTGTGTTGAGGGCAACAAATGCTATCTAGTTTTTTAGGTGTCTTACCTATCCTCATACCTCCCTTGTGTGCTCTTTGTCATGTGATCAAAATCCAATCCCCTTGTTGTGTTTGCCCTTGATCTAGTGTCTGCATATGAGGGAGAACATACAATTTTTGGTCTTTTGGGCCAGGCTAACCTCACTCAGAATGATGTTCTCCAATTCCATCCATTTACCAGCAAATGATAACATTTCATTCTTCTTCATGGCTGCATAAAATTCCATTGTGTATAAATACCACACTTTCTTAGTCCATTCGTCAGTAGTGGGGCATCATGGCTGTTTCCATAACTTGGCTATTATGAATAGTGCTGCAATAAACATGGGTGTGCAGTTGTCTCTGGAGTAACCTGTGTCAGAGTCTTTTAGGTATATCCTCAAGAGTGGTATTGCTGGATCAAATGGTAGATCAATGTTTAGCTTTTTAAGTAGCCTCCAAATTTTTTTCCAGAGTGGTTGTATTAGTTTACATTCCCACCAGCAGTGTAAGAGTGTTCTTTTTTCCCCCCAAATCCTTGCCAACACCTGTTGTTAGTGGTGTTGCTAATGATGGCTATTCTCACAGGGGTGAGGTGAAGTCTTAGTGTGGTGTTAATTTGCATTTCCTTTATTGCTAGAGAAAGTGAGCATTTTTTCATGTGTTTTTTGGCCATTTGAATTTCTTCTTTTGAGAAAGTTCTTTTTAGTTCACTTGCCCATTTCTTTATTGGTTCATTAAGTTTTGAAGAATTTAGTTTTTTACGTTCCCTATATGTTCTGGTTATCAGTCATTTGATGTGTAGGTGGCAAATATTTTCTCCCACTCTGTGGATGTTCTCTTCAGTTTAGAGACCATTTCTTTTTTTGAGCAGAACTTTTTAGTTTTATGAAGTCCCATGTATCTATGCTATCTCTTAGTTGCTGTGCTGCTGGGGTTCCATTGAGAAAGTTCTTGCCTATACCTATTAATTCCAGAATTTTTCCTACACTTTCCTGTACCAACTTTAGAGTTTGGTGTCTGATATTAAGATCCTCGATCCATTTTAAGTTCATATTGGTATAGGGTGATATACATGGATCTAGTTTCAGTTTTTTGCAGACTGTTAACCAGTTTTCCCAGTTTTTTTTTTTTTTGGAAGCTGTCTTTTCTCCATCATATATTTTTAGCACCTTTGTCAAAGACAAGTTGGTTATAGTTGTGTGGCTTCATATCTGGCCTATAGTTCTTTTTTGGATGTGTCCTTGTCCAATTTTGTGATGAGCATAACACTGGCTTATAAAATGAGTTATCCAGTGTTCCTTCCCTTTCTATTTCATGGAAAAGTTTAAGTGTTGGTATTAGTTCTTCTTAAAGTTCTGGTGGAATTCAGGGGAGAATACATCAGGTCCTGGACTTTTCTTTTTGGGGAGACTGATACTACTTCAATTTCATTGAAATTGTTATAGATCTGTTTATATGATTAATACCTTCTTGGTTCAGTTTTGGATGGTCATATGTATCTAGAAAATTGTCCATATTTTCTAAATTTTCTGATTTATTTGAATGTAGGTTCTCAGAGTAGTCCCTAAGCTGACTTGGGAGTTTGTTATCTCCCCTTGTTTGTTTGTTTGTTTCTTTTTTTTTTTTTTTTGCAGTACTGGGGTTTGAACTCAGGGCCTTGCACTTGCTAGGCAGGTGCTTTACCACTTGAGCCACTCTGCCAGCCCCCCTTTTTCGTTTCTGATTTGCAACCCTCACGTTTTCAAACACAAGGCTTCACTATGTAAGCCAGACTGGCCATAGCACTATTGTCTCTCCTGCTGAGTGATGTAATTACAGAAACACACCACCATGCCACACTTAGTCACTATTTTCTTTCAGTTTCTCTTAAAGCAGGTAGGTAGGTATGAGAGGGATTTAAAGGATTTAATTTTGATTCACAGGGACTGATGCTTAAACTGATGTGCAACATAGTGCTTGTGAAGTCACCATAATCTGGAGAGTGAACATATTCATTACCTATGCTCTTATCAAGCTTGTCAACTAAGATGCCACTTCATTCCCTTGGGGCAGAAAAGGTTGTCTCTTCCAGTAACAGCAAGAAATTTTCCTACTTACACTGCTCCAGATAACCCCATCTCTAACCAGACAAAGCCTCCTTATGAGCCCAACCACTCAAATGCCATTCACATGTCACAACAGTGTTTTCAGGAATCCTAGCTATGTCAGAGGCTGAGATCAGTAGGATTGAGTCTCTAGGCCATCCAGCACAAAAAGTCTGGAGACCCCATCTCAACAGAAAAGCTGGTGTGGTGTGCACATGCCATTCCAGCTAGGAGGAAGACCAGGAGGATTGTGGTTCATACTGCCCTAAGGAAAAAGCATGACCCTATCTGAATACTAACTAGAAGTAAAGATGGTTAAAGCCATAGTGTGCCAGCACAAGGGCTTGAATTCGAATATCTGGATCATCCAATCCCCCCCCACCAAAAAGAAAACTCATACCATCAATAAGGAGTCCAAATGTAAATTCATACCATCAATAAGGAGTTCAATATAAATTGAAAGTTTAAAAAGGTATGTGAATAAAGTTTTGGGACCCTTTCTATATAAGCAAGAAGAGCTAAACCATTGGGAATCTTGACTAATGGTAGCTACTGTACAGCTCTTTCAGAGCAGTTGTTTCCCTCAGGTTTTTTTGGTTTCCTTCTGAGTGCTCGTGAGTCATGTAGTAGACACTCCAAGTTTCTTCCTCACATATATACTCAGAAGAACTTAGGGACATATACTCCCAACTGTGAGTGTGTCATCCTAGAGGAGGATAACATGAAAACATAAGCATGAAGACTTTTCTTCAGTATTACATGAAGATTGTCACCTTGGTGGGAGAAGTGCTATAGCACGGAGAGAAACAGACAGGCTGTGTTCTGATAGTGAGGGAGGAGGAAGGATGGCAAAGCAGAGAGATAAAACTTAAAGAATTAAAACATGAAGAAGGTCACATAGCACTTGGAAAATGAAATAGCCAATGAAGTCATATGCAGCCACAAGCAGGTTGAGCTTTGCTTTTTGCTTCTGTAACCTGCTTACAGGGTATAATATAAGGTGAGACCTCTTTATTCTCAGGGCTCAGCCTTTGGACATGAGTCCACTGGGTCTGTGCTGGCACAATAATATGTTGTTTCCTGCTAAACTGCCTCAGTGTCCCGTATCTCAGTTTGAGATTCCTGCAACATTTCTTGGGGGCTCATTTGCTGGGATTGTGGAGATGGTGATTTATCACCTCCCTTGTCGCCAGGGTGCATCCCCCTGGCCAGCAGAAGATCTCACCAGGTGCCAATGGACAGCTTGACTGGAGGAGGGATTCATCCTCCTGGAAAATTGGTGTCAGGGCCTCAGATGCACAATGAAACCTGGTGAGGTGCAGGAACCAGCGAGGGGAGGGGAGCACCTCTCATCAGACTAGTAAGAACCCAGGTTTGAATTCAGGTCTGCCTCAGGAAGCAGAAGGGGAGACTGATCACCTCCCAGAGACCCCCTAATATCCTTAGTTGGGGTGAAAACTGGTCCCCCAGGTTAAGGTAGCAGGGCAAAAGTGTGTAAGATATCTCTGAGTGTTAGGGGGTCTGAGCTTTTCCTGGAAAATAGCCACAACTGAGGTTAAGGGATAGCATAACAAAAAAATTCAGTTCCAAAGGGAAGAGAGTCCCAAAAGAACAGGTACATTATCCATCATTCCACTGGATATCCCTCTGGGTATAATTTAAACATTTGTTTTCTTTTTTTCAGAGTGCACTCTAATTGTGTGTATGAATGTATGTATGCATCTTCAAAATGGTTCTTCAACTGCTATTATAAGGTGAATGTGATATCCAAGGTAACAAAAACCAGGGTGTTTAAAGATCTGTTACAAACTGCTTAAGCTTTTTACATTTAAATATGTAAACATCTTGAGGATGGTTATTATAAAGTAAATGTAAAAAATTATTACTCTGTTGTACTACTTTAAATAAAAACAGGTTTTCAAACTTATTTCAATCAGGTCTCCCTAGGATG
The DNA here is from genome assembly GCF_047511655.1 of Castor canadensis. NCBI lineage: Eukaryota > Metazoa > Chordata > Mammalia > Rodentia > Castoridae > Castor > Castor canadensis. The sequence goes on from NC_133394.1 coordinate 91,763,287, forward strand.
CAGGCATTCAGGGGTTAACACTGTGGCTTAGACCAGGAGAGGAAAAAAAGGGGGAGGAGGCTATAGTCTGCAACAGAAATCTTAAAATTTGGGTAGTTAAAAATGACCTTAGCCTGTTACATTCTGTCATAAATAAAATCTGGGATTTAATTTTCTTATAATATATGGGTCTATTAACAAATGGGCTTTCTATAAATTGTTTTTATACAAAAAATAATTTTAAGGTTACTTTTTTTCTGTTTTCCATACAAATATAAGGTTCTAAGTAAAAGGTTTTATGAGTTAATTTCAACAAGTAACATGTGTGTATATATATGATATTAAAGATATGGTTTTTAAAATAAAAGTATAAAAAATATATAGATAAAGACAAGCTCCCCCAGGGGATACAAAATAAGTTGTCATAAAAGGATGGATTTTATAAGTGCTTATGTTAGTGATTGAGTTGACTAAAATCCAGTTACATTAAAGGTTTTATACTGTCAAAATTTAATGTACTGATGTTAAACAAACTTAATTCTATAAGCTCATAACAAGACTATCTTAAAAATATTGTATTGTTCTTGATAACATTTTTAAAAAGTGTCTTTAAAATGGATTTTGTCAAGATAACTTTCAGGAATTTTTGGTGCTACAGGTTAATCCACAAGTTTGTTGAGACAACAAGAGTTTATTAAAACACAGAGAGGCAAGAGGCAGCTGAGCACACAGGGAGTAGTGCTGCACTGATATAACTGTTGAGACAGATTTACTTATGTAAAGCAAAGTTTTTTAAAAAGCCAAAGTGCAAATATGATAGAATAGAAAATAAAAACTCAAAAAGGAGCACTACTCTGAAAGTCAAGACATCCAATTTTTATTGGGGTCAACAGAGTGGAGATGTTAGTCCTACTCCTTCCACATGTCAGACAGGGGAATTTTTGCCCTGGGATGGCCAGATTGGGCCTGTTATTTTAGGGGGCCTCCATTGACTACAAGTTGATGGGATCCTGCTGTATGTCATGAGCCATTTGTTAATGTCAACAGTCTGGGATATGATCCCTTAACACCTGAGCCATGATTCTTGGCCGTTAGGTTTCCTAACTCCACACTTAGTCCCCATAAATATTTACCTGTGTTCTCTGATGATTTTTGTCAGGGTTTTAACCACTAAGGTAACTGAGTCATGTTCACTAAAGAGTTGGTTTATGTTGGGGTTAACAAGGAGGACACCCATGTTAAGACTAGACCCCCTACTCCATTGCAGATGGCTTACTAGAAACTCTCACTCAACCCCAAAGACTGACAAAGAGAAAATTGTTAACCTTTATCTCCCCAGATGAATGCCAAGGACAGTTGGGAAGACGATGACCTAACTACAAATTATCTTTCTTGGTTGCCCAACAACAATATCCCTTAATGACCTTCCTGGTGCTTTTCCATCAGCCCCCTATATCTAGTTCAAGCCTGTGTATGGCAATGGGCTCTAGCTCTCTTGCTTGGGTCACCCTCCACAGGGCTCCTGCATAAACAAACCCTGTACTGGTGTTTGAGCCATCTCTGCCTCTTCCATGCCTTTTATTTTCTAATAGTTTATATAAAATTTTCTAGACAACTTCATGTTAAACAACTGTTGTCTTGGGTTTTTCTAATACAGTCAGTACCATTTATGCATCTGCGACTGGCCTATTTGGGTTTACTAAAACTGTTTTCTCACCCTCCAAATAATGAGAAAGATCTAAGATTTTACTTCAAGAACAACTAAACTAATATGTATATATAACCTCTGTAGAGCTGTGATGCTATTTCTGGTTCTTATACTAAATATATTTATGTTTTTAAGTATATCAAGACATCTAAAATACAAAAATTTAGATAAACACAGTAACAAAAAGTTAATAGTACTGATATATACTGTTCTATTAGTTGCTAAATTGTCCATCAAAATTTTAACCATGGCTCATTTAAGTTTTTGTCATTACAGTTCTGATCCTTCTGAGGAATTTACAATCAAGTCCATAAAAAATGATTCTAATAACTACTTAGGTGTCAACCAGGTTAGCTTTTAGACATTGGATTTTGTTGGATTTTGTTTTGTATTGTCTTTGTCTAGAAGCCTACTGCCTAAGAGCTATTCCTTCTAAGCCTCTTTGTTGCTTAAATTTGGCCAGAAGGGTCTAATTGGTGTTGACTCCCACCTGATCTGGTTTTTCCCACCTGATGTGGGACCAAGACCAATCAAACAAAATCCAGGAAAGAACAAATCCTCATGGTGAAGAAAGAAAATGACCAATCAAGAAAGATCTTCAGTCTATGGCCATACCACCCTAAACATGCCCAATCTCGTCTGGTCTCAGAAGCTAAGCAGGGTCAGGCCTTATTAGTACTTGGGTGGGAGACAAATCTTCAAAAGAGACTACTCAAAGACAAACAGTTTGAAGATAAGGAGTGAAATTTCTATCTCTACTAAGGCCAAAAACTTGTTCCTCTCACTGGCTGAGTCATAGCCCAGACACTGAATGTCACTTCATGCTATGTTTGTGGGAAGACCAACATAGGAGACCATTGGCCTTGGGAAACAAGGGGCTGGACATCAGGAGCCTTTTAATGAGACTGCTTTCCCAAAACACAGGAAAGGTGTCTAGCTCCTAAAGACTTCCATCATTGGGAATTACACTGCCGAAGAGACACAATGATGGGGAGCTCCTAACCATACAAAACCCCAGACCCACACTCTGGCCAGCTTCTCTAATTTCAGGAAAGGTTGGGACAACCTTATTGCAAACATAGATTGGAAGGCACCCAGAGGGCTGTATTGGATCTGTGGGAAGCAAGCTTATACAGTGCTATCTAGCAGGTGGTTTGGGTTTTACATGCTAGGCTCAATCAGACCATCCTTTTTTTGCTACCCCTCAGAAAAGGTAAAAAAAACAAACTGGGAGTCCCCATATGTTTTAAAAAAAGATTAAATAGACAAAATGGGATGCCTTACAAATTGGCAATTAAAAAGATGATAAATGGCCTCCTGAGTGAATCATGCAGTACTATGGTCCTGCCAGTTGAGCCAAAGATGGGTCTTGGGGCTATAGCACCCCTGTATATACACTCAACCACATCATCAGGCTGCAGGCTGTTTTTAAAATTATAACTAATGAAACTGCAAGAACTCTCAATTTGCTGGCAAAACAAAGCACTAAGATGCTCAATCCCATCAATCAGAACTACTTGGGTTTAAACTATTTGCTTGCTTCTGAGGGAGGAGTTTGTGAAAAATTTAACCTGAACTGCTGCTTACAGATTAATGATAAAAGATTTTTTTAAAAAAAATCACAGATAAAATGAAAACGTTTGCCCATGTGCCAATCCACACTTGGGAAAGATGGACTCCCAATGACCTGTTGGAGAATGGTTCTCTGCCTTAGGCGGTTTCAAAACCCTAATGGGGCAATAGGCCTTATCCTGGAAACATGCTTTATAATACACTGCCTGGTTCCCCTGTATTGCAGTCTTTCAGGACCATTATAGAGGTCACTATAAAAAACAAAAACAAAAAAACAAGCCACACATGTAATGATGCTATGAAAATACAAACCTCTAAATCAAGATGATGCTCTTTGAACCTAGGTGGATCCGAACATCAAAGGGGGGAATGATGTAGCAGGGAGGAGGGCCAGACAAGAAACAGGCTGTATTCTGACAATGAGGCAGGGGGAAGGGATGGCAAAGAAGAGAGATAAAACATCAAGAATTAAAACATGAAGGTCACATATAGCACTGGGAAAATGAAATAGCCAATGAAGTCACATGAACTCAGAAGTGGATTGAGTTTTGTTTATTGCTTCTATAACCTGCTTACAGGGTATAATATAAGGTGAGACCTCTTTATTCTGGGGGCTCAGCCTTTGGACACCTATCCACTGGGTCTGTGCTGGCACAATAAAATGTTCCTTCTTGCTAAACTACCTCAGTGTCCTGTAACTCAGTTTGAGATTCTGCAACAGTGCCTTCAAAGTCAAGGATTTAGAGAAGCTTCAGTTAAACTGTCTCTGATTGCATTAAGTTAAATTGGGAGGCAGGAGTGCCGGCCTCAGGGCACTTCCCCGCCAGACCGCCAGGGCGGCGCCATCTCCCAACGCCTGAGTTCAGTGGTTTGGGCGGAAGGCGCCGCTCTTGCCGTTGGCGACGCTGAGAGTTGTTCGCTCGCTGGAGACGACGCTTCCAGTGGTGTTGCGGGGCTCGTGTGGAGAGCGTCTGTCTGGGACTGTGCTGTGCTGGTCATGGAGCCCTCGCGACCCTGCGAAGTCGGACATTGCTCTGTGTCATCAAGGGATACAAGCAGTAGCGGAAGTGAGGACAGTTCAGATTCTAACGAGGAAGAACTCGTTGGTCCGCCTTTACCCCCTGAAATGGTAGGAGAACCCGTTGATCTTGCGGAGGAGATCATCGGTCCTTTACCTCCACCCCTTTATGAAGAAGAAGAGGACAACGACAACGATGAAGAAAGTCCTGCCCAAAAGATTCCCGACTCGCATGAAATAACTCTGAAGCACGGCACTAAAACGGTTTCTGCTTTGGGTCTGGATCCCTCCGGGGCCCGTTTGGTGACAGGAGGCTCTGACTGTGTTGTTAAGTTTTGGGATTTCGCTGGGATGGATGCTTCTTTAAAGGCATTTCGATCCCTTCAGCCATGTGAACGCCATCAGATCAAGTCAGTCCAATACAATGACACTGGAGACTGGATTCTTGTATCTGGAAGCTCGCAGCCCAAGGTGATTGATAGAGATGGTTTTCAAGTCATGGAATGTATCAAGGGGGACCAGTATATCGTGGACATGGCCAACACCAAGGGTCACACAGCAGCGCTTCATACTGGCTCATGGCATCCCAAAGTCAGGGGAGAATTTCTGACTTGCTCAAATGATGCGACTGTGAGGATATGGGAAGTTGAAAACCCCAAAAAGCAGAGAAGTGTGTTTAAGCTTCGGTAGCCTCAGGACAAGAAAGCCATTCCCACTGCGTGCATGTATAGCAGAGATGGGAGCCTCATAGCAGCTGCCTGCCAGAATGGAAGCATACAGATCTGGGATCGAAACTTGCCTCTTGCTCCTAAGTTCTGCTACAGACAGGCTCACGACCCAGGCACAGACACGTCCTGTGTGGCTTTTTCCTGCCACGGTAAGGTCCTTGCCTCTCGTGGAGGTGATGATACGTTGAAGTTATGGGACATCCGACAGTTTAATAAGCCACTCTTTTCAGCCTCAGGTCTTGCCAGCGTGTTCCCAATGACAGATTGCTGTTACAGCCCAGATGATAACCTCATAGTCACCGGCACCTCTGTTCAAAGGAGATGTGGCAGGGCAAACTCGTTTTCCTTGACTGCAGGACTTTCCAGAAGGTGTACAAAATAGAAGTTACAGATGCCAGTGTTAACCACTGCCTGTGGCATCTAAAGCTCAACCAGATCATGGTTGGAACTGGAAATGGGTTGGCAAAAGTCTATTACAACCCCAACAAGAGTCAGAGGGGACCCACTTGTGTGCAGTTAAAGCCCAGCAAAAAGCGAGACAACCTGGGGTTCTAACCCAAGACTACATCATCACTCCTTGTGCCTTGCCGATGTTCCATGAGCCCCACTAACAGAGTACAAGGAAACAGCTGGAGAAGGACAGACTGGACCCCCTGAAGTCACACAAGCCTGAGCCTCCTGTAGCAGGCCCAGGTCATGGTGGTCGAGTTGGAATCCACGGGGGGACTCTGTTCTCCTACACTGTGAAGAACATCACTTTGGACAAGACGCATGACAGTAATCCACGGAAGCTATTTTGCGTCATGCCAAAGCAGCACAAGACAACCCATATTGGATTTCTCCAGCATATTCCAAGACTCAGCCCAAAACTCTGTTTGCCTAAGTTGCGTCTGAGGAGGAAGAAGCGAAGAATGGGCCAGAAAGGAAAAAAACGTAAAATTTGAGGACTCAATTGAGAGCTGTTTTCATGAGGGAGGAGGGGAGCAATGTTTTGGTGTTTTGCCTGTGAAATAAGATACATTTTCCTGAAATTAAAAGTGCTTTCAGGTGAGTGTGGCAAGGACCAGCCCATCTTCACCTCCAGGTGCAGTCTATCAGGGTGGGTTTTTATAAGATACAGTGGCTATGTGACGCTTAAAGCTGATGATTAGAATGTTCTTTACTATGACAGAACAACCTGCCCTCAAGAAGATCTGGTTCAGAAGCCTATGGTATTAATTAAATGAAGGGCAGAGGGGAAATTAATCTTTAACCAGGGTTGATACTAGTGGGGGAGGGGTGGGCACAAGGAAAGGGGAAATGAGGGGGTATATGGTGGGTGTGTTTTATCCATACAGGGAAGTAAGACAATGGAACCTGTTTAAATTGTTCAAAGTGGGGGAAGGAGGGAAGAGAATGATGGAGAGGGATTACTAAGACTTTAAACACATGTAAATCTGACAATGTATCTGTCATGAAACTATCATATGCTAATAAAAGTCATTTTATGAGCCTACAGTGTTCATCAAAACAGTTCTAGTCTTTAGCCTCTGAAGGGATGAAGAAGAATAGCTGTTTTTGTTGGTGCTGGGGTTTATACCTGGGAAGTAGTGCCTGCTAGGCAAGCATCAAGTGACATGAGCCATGTCTTCTGCCCAAGCAGCTAGCTTTCAGCCTTTGCCTCCCATTCCTCAAGACAGTTTTTGGTTGAGGGCAATGCTCATATTTGAACTCAGAGCCTCCTGTTTGCTAGGCAGGTGCTCTGCCACTTGACCCACAAGTACAAGGCCTTATTTTAGAATGTCTAAAATAATGTCTGCAGATTTTTGCTCCAGGTGGCTCAGACCCCACTCATGCCTCTCCATCCTACATGGCTGGGATTATAGGTGTATCCCACCACGCCCTTCAAACAGCTGTTTATTTTTTAAACTTTACAGGATTTCAACTGAAGTTTCAAGGAAATAAATTGTTAAGTGAAGACAGATTGCACAGCTTGATTTCAACATAGAACCCCTAAGCTGGTTTCTTTTGAAAACGTTAGAACAGCAGGTTTTGCTCAAGTCTATGTTAGAGGTCAAACAAAGTAGGGGGAAAATATGCCTAGCAGGTAAGTGCTCAGGAAGACTTCACTATAAAAGTCCTACTTTAAAGTGGAGCAGTTAGCTTCCATAAGCCCACAACCCTTTCAGAACCATAGTAACTACGGAATTTTCTTTCTAGGAAGTCATGCCAGGTAGAGTGATTTCTGGATGTTGCCTTGTCATCAGGTATTTTCTGTCTAAACACAGTGATTGCTTCCCTTTGATTCCTTAGTGAGGTTGCTTAGATCCTCTACCCACACACACACCCTGTTTTTGTACTAGGGCCTCAACTTGGCCTTGACCTTGGTAGGCAAGCACTCTTCTGCTTGAGGCACAAATCCAGTCTTCATTTTTCTCTTCAGCGCCCTGCCAAACCGCCTTATTTTTGGTTTTTCTTTTGCTTCTGGAATACTGAAGTAAGCTAACCAAAGTTCCCCTAGAGCACTACCAAGAGTTTGGTTCTTTCCAGTTTCCCATCTTCCCACTCCCTTATCCCAAGTTTTTAATACATGGAATGCCTAGAAAACTTTGGCCTCCTTTCACCCACACTGAATCACAGGCTACACTCACTCTCAAAAAGCAACCTAACAAACCTTTCCAGTGGCTCCTTGTTTTATACACAAAGTCCTGCCTTCTTCTTTGATGTGGACCAATGAGAAAGCATGAGTGCTATTTCAGCACTTCAGTTGGCCCCTAACTCCAAACAGGTGAAACCCATCCTCCAAATGCCTGAGGCTTTCTCTTCAGGCTTACCAATTTAAAGAGGCAGTGCCCCCATTTCCACAATTTTTCAAATTTGTAAAAGCTTCTGATTTGTTACAGATGTATTTTAAAGGAATCATTTATTCACCTTCAAATAGTGGCTGAATCAATTTCCCCTGTAGCACTTAGTATGGAAGATGTTTAGAAATTCCTAAAGAATTTCAGGAAAATATGGGTAACTCTTTAGTCAGACACTGGTGTGAGACTTGAAGTTCTTGGTCTCAGACACTGCTGATGAACACCATCTCTCCTCTCGTGTCATTTATTTGTGTCATTTATTTGTACACTCACACGTGAGGCTTATGACACAACCGGAGCAAGGAAGGAACCTAGTGAGGTTTGGAGTTCTGTCTGCTCAAACTACATGCTAGGGAGTATGAAAATCCTCAGCAAGCAGGTGGCTCTGGAAAGTTGATTCCACTTGTGCATTTGGGAGTGCAATGCATCATTTTATATTGAGACAACAGGATTCCAAACCAATACCAATTGATTTAATAAATGGAGAGAAGAGATAATTTCTAGTAATATATGTACACACACACACCCTCCTCCAGGACCTGGAGTTTAATTCCATTCCCCTAGACTGTAAGAAGTCTTACTGCCCCCCAAAAAAATAGAAAAAAAGAAAAATGATAACTTCATAGTGAAGAAACCTGGCAAACACTACACTGTTAACTCCAGGCTAATGTCAGTGATAAGGCATGTAGTTACGGATTCCCTGAGGTGACCAGGAGAGTTTTACCCTTGTCACATGCTTCCTCAAAACCCATCACTTCAATCCAATCATGAGGAAAACATCAGACATAACCGAAGTGCTTCTACAAAATCCTAACCAATACTCTTCAAAATAGGAAAGATAGAAAATGTCACATGCCAGGACAGACTGAGGAGACATGATGATTGAATGCAATGCAGTATCCAGTAGTGGGACCCTGAAACAGGAAAGCATTTTAGCGCAGAAATGGGGAAAGTCCAAACAAAGCTTGAAGCTCAGTTCTTAGTAATGTGCAAATGTAGATCTCTAAGCTTTGACAATGACCACATATAAGATGTGAACAGTAGAAGAAGCTAGGTGAAGGGAATAAGGAACTCTCTTTACTGTCCCTGCAACTTTTCTCTAAAATTATTCCTAGATGAAATGCTTATTTAAGGAAAAAAATAAGAAAAAGAAATACATTGTAAAATTTGCATAATGTCTTGAAACATGAACCTTCAATAAAATAAACACAAAAAAAAAGAAAAATGAACCTTCAAAGAAATCTTAAGCTTAGAGCAAACTGCTTTTAAAATAGGCTTTCTCCAGTCCTCCCAGAGGCATTCTAGGACACAATTTCCATTCTTAGACACAATTTACAGCAAAACTTTGAAAGCTGACTAATCCCACAGCTGCTTGGAGCACAGATGCAAGGGGGAAGAGCAGAGGCTGAGAAGCTAGCTGGAATTGAGGTGACCACCAATCTATGGCAATAAATCAAGAGGTACCAAATCAACCTGGTTTCTTTCTATGATTGCTATCTGTACTTTCTGGAAGTTTTCTGGTTCCAGTCACTCATTTTCAACTTGAGTTTTCACATAGCTAGAGTCAAGAAAAAAGAGATACTCTTCAGGGGAAGCCAGGTGGCATCCACAAGATTGTCAGAATGCATGAGAAGAATGTGCTTAAATATAACATACTAACAAAAATGTAAAATACCTACTATAGGAGACAGGCTAAGTAGTGATTAGAATATGGGTGTTTGAGGTTGTCAGAAACACCTGGGTTCTTTTTCCCAACTCTCTTCCCTGTTTACTATGTGAGCTCACATTACCTAATCTCTCTAAGCTTCCTTTTTCTCATCTCTGAAATGGGCTTACTCATAAGATCATTGTGAGGAGCAGAGCACTGATCAGTATTATGTTTGAAAACATCTAGAACAATTCCTGGTGTAAATGCATAAAGGTTTTGCTATTATCCAGATCTGTCTATGTGCAATGCATATGGACTCAATGTAAACACCAATCCCACTATTAGCCTATGTGATCCAGGTGAGGAATAGAGCATCAGGAGGATGAATAATTGCTTCAAGGTTACGCAGTCTAAATAATGGAACTAGATTCAAACCCAAGGATGCTGGCTCTAGAATCCTTGCTTTTACCACACTGCATGACATAGTTTCTTCTGTTATCAGAAAGGGGTGGGGAGAAGAAAGGAGACAAAGAAAAAAAGGAAGGGAAAAGGTCAGTTCCCTGACACAAAAGCAGAAGCCTGGCTTGGGTTCCTAATTTGACCACCCCATATCCAATTTGCTGCTCAAATATTAGAAGTTGCCACCCTTTGTGTGCCTCCTCTGAACAAGGGCCTCTACATGTTCAAATGCCATCTCAGCTGTGTTTCCCTTTAGTTGATCCTTCTGGCACTATTCCACTGCTGTTCCACCTACCCGTTCATCTTCCTCTTTTCTTCACTCAAAGCAAGTTTTCTATTCATCAGAAGCATTTCTCACTCAGCCTTATCTTTACCCATTTGGCTTCAATGGAAAAAAAACCCCACCATAACCTGGGTGGCTTATAAACAATAGACCTTTATTAATCACAGTTCTGGAGGCTGTGAAGCCCCAAATCAAGTTGCCATCCTATTTGTTGTCTGGAGAGGGACTGCCTCTGGTTCACAGATGGCACCTTCTTCTGTGTCCTCACAGGGTAAATGGGGACAGTGAAGAATGTGGGGTCTCCTTTACAAGTCACTAATGCCACCCCCCACACTTTGTTCCATGCTACTCTCATGGCATTTGAGTCCTGGGAAGGCATCCCAACTGTAGTGTTCACATAGGCACAGGGTAACTGACGTTGCTTGACACCTTTGGTAATGGAAACGATTTGCATGTTTAAGGTTCATCTATGCTGTACAATGTAACCATATTTTATTCTTTTTCCAGGAAAAATATTCCAGTGGCAAATTCCCTCTATCAAATTACCTAGAATGGGCTCCATTTTCACACTCAATCATATCTGACTTAGTCATAGAATCCATCATCAGGGTACACAATAGCCCATGGGGCTAAGAACAGCACCTACCCAAAAGAGTATTCGCTTTATGGGTTCAAAGAGTTTGTCAATACCAGTGTTTATGTTTTGGTCTACAGAAGCATTTTCCTTCTATTGTTCTCTCACATCCACGTACACTTTGAGAATTAGTTACAGGAAGTTTCATTCAGATCAAATACACGGTCTAGCTTTTCAACCATTTGTAGATTAGAAGTGATGCCTCGATGACAGATCAGGACACCTGTTTAAAGAAACAGACTCCCTCAGAGTCACAGGAAGTTAAGGAAACATAGGACCTAAGCTCAGATCCATTGTTACATCCAAATAGTTACATTCATGGTTTACACTCAAGTGACAAGACTTCTTTCTTCCTTTGCCTTTAGTTCATCCATAACAATGATGCATTTCTTGCCTAACTTAACAGACTTGCTGGCCCAGAGAATCTACAGAGCACTGTAATTTTTTTCTTTCTTTTATTTTGTCATTTTTACATTTCTTTACATGTGTGTACATTGTTTGGGTCACCTCCCCTCCGCTTTCAGGCAGAACCTGTTCCACTCCTCTGATTTTGTTGAAGAGAAAACATCACATTTTTTGCTAGTTTGAGATAAAGATAGCTATACTGAGAGATTCCTAGCATTGCTTCCATGCACTTGTATATTGCAACCCACATTGGTTCCTCTCTGCAAGATCTCTTCACTACTTCCTGGTCCCTTGCATAGTAGCCTCTGCCAGTTTAAGATTACTTTATTCAGTCCTCTCCAGGGAGCACATCAACCACATCATGTTTTAGGTTTCCTTCCCTTTCTGTATTCCTGTAGTGCGCATTCTCCCCTTAGTGTGGAGCACTGTCATTTTGCATCACATATGAACATCAATTAGAATGAATCCACGTGGAAAAGGACACAAACCCTAATTCTCAGATTCTGCTTTGGGAGATTCCCAACACAGGACGTATTTCTCCCTATGCACAGGGAATAAATAGGAACATGTCAGAGGCCCACTGGCAGCTCCCCTGTGGATGTCCAGGTACCCAATGCAGCCACCTGAGGAAAGGCCCCTCCACAACACAAGTCAGAGCTACCCAGTATCCAGGATTTCTTCAATAACTTAAGTTTCTCATTAAGGATACAGATTGGCAACCTACATTTTGCCTAACCAGGGACTAGGCAAGAATGTATGAATATCCTCTGATCCCAGATATTTGTACACACCTCTTGTGGAAGTCTCCAAAGCCTTCAAAGTCTAATCTATGAGGAAATTGTGTTCAAAAGGAACAGGACTTAGAGTCAGGGCATGCTAACCGTAAAAGAAAATCACTTCCATCAACCCTGCAACCAAAACTGACCAGCATCATTCTTTATTCCTAGTCTAAAAACAAGGCACCAGCCAACAAGCCAGGTATTACTAACAACCTGCACTATTCAAGGGCTACCTTGCTTTGTCAACTTTTACCTCTGAAATCACAATTATACTTCAAAATATCCTCATCATCAAGTAAAAGATCTCCCCCACGGTATTTCTCATAAGATCCCAATCACTAAGGCAGGTATATCCTTAGAACCTAGATCCTTCATGAGTTTACAGCCTCTATGAGGCTCACCAATACCCTTCTGGGATTAGAAAAGAGTTATTTCCCAAATTCAACATAAATACTATTTCCAATTCCAATGTATCTGGGCTATACTCTCTGGTGGCAGCCATGAAGATAGGCCCCTCAGGCACCCAATGTAGGGGATACTAATTGACAGACAGCTCCAGTTGTTTCATGAAAAAACAGATTTCGTAAATTAAGTGGTTCAAGTACAGAGTAAGTACTGAACCCAAATAACAGATTGGCCATTAGTGAGCAGTAGGGATTTAGAAATAACTCTAGAAAACCAGCCAAGTATGGCTAGGAAAGGACTCATGAGCGTCAAAATCATGTAGATTCTCTGATTACATATTAGCATGCATGATTAACATCTACCAAGAAAGAAACTGTACAACCAGGACAAAACTGACCTAATCCTTCACATCAATCTTCTGATTGCCTATCCTCAAATGAATACAGCAATCATGGTGTACCTATGAAAGGCATATATGTACCCAATTGCATGGATCACCACGTTCTAAGAAAAGTCTAACTACTGCTGCCTCTAAACACCCTATTCAACATAATCTGAGCCAACAAAATAACACTATGGTAAGGAGACCAACTTGCTACTCATAATCAAGTTGACTACATCAAACCACTTCCATGCCAGTAGTTCATGCACACAGGGATAGACATGTATTTATCTATGTGTACTTATATGTAGGATTCCCTTCTCTACTGTCCAGGCCTTGACACTACTCTGGACTTCAGCTATGCTATGAAATTCTACACAGCAAAGAATGCCACTCACAGAACGTCCATACTGAGACTTGAACATGGGCTCATCTTGTTATCACACATATTACATTCAGAAGCACGGAACCCCCTAAAATAGTGAGAGTGCTTCTGGTACACTTTCTAAAGGCTAATTCTGAGTTAACATACTGAAAGCTTCTGATAACTTTTTGGTAAAGAAATTGAAAATCATGCATACATTACTGCATCTCTAGTAAAAGATGACACAGGTTGAATGAGGAAGTAAATAGTAGTCCCATATTCCATCATAACAAGTGATCCACTGAGAAACTCAGTCATCTTTGTAATGGGAACATGATTTCGGTCAGGGGAAAGTTGGAGTACTTTTCTATTATAAGAACTGGGCAAAATGTATGCAAATCCCATGTGATCCACTCATGATTCCTCACTTGACTTCACTTTTGTCACACTTGCATAGTAGCCAGATGCATCTCCCAGACTCACATTTTCCTCAGCTACCCATATTCCCCATTTCCTAACCCCCAAATCTCAGGACACAAAACATTCAGAATTTGGGTCTCAATGACTACAGCTCTTAAGCTCAGATGTTAGAGTCAGTTTGTATATACCTGCATTCGCCAGAAGGCTACTCCAGTCCATAAGATTAAAGACCATCTACATCCATACAGGGTACTGGGTTGTGATTCTGAAACTTTAACACCTTGGATATTAACTTGACCCCAATATTTGAGGTGTTTGGAAACTCCTTTCCAAAGTTTTATCTCACATTCCACCACCATTCCCCAAGTTGAACAGCCAAGTTACCATCTCACATTGCTCAGGGTGGGTATCTTGTTTCCTCAATTCTCTTCTCACATTTTATTACATTTTATTTCTGTCTGCTATTGACACATGAAAACATGACTTTCTAAACACACCTATTGAACAGGGACCCATCATCATGCTTTCAATAGGTTCATTTCATCACTGATGAAATCAGGTAGAAGAATCTCTAAACTTGAAGACAGATCTTTTTAATAACCCAGTCAGGACAGACACAAGAAACTCACATGTCCAAATACATTGAACCTGAAGTTCCTCACTAAAACTCCTAGCTGAACTGTCAAAAGTCAGACAAGAATGCCCTGAAAGCAGCAAGGAGAAGCATTGAGTCTCAGAATTAACTTTTTAAATTGTTTATTCATTTATTCATATGTGTATATATTGTTTGGGCCATTTCTGCCCCCTGCCTGTTCACCCCCAACTACCCTCATTTTCAGGCAGATCCTGTTCTGCCCTCTTTTTCTTATTGTGTTGAAGAGAAAACATAAGAGATAAGACATAGCATTTTTGCTAGCTTGAGATAAAGATACTATACATAGCAATTCCTAGCATTGCTTCCAAGCACATGTGTATTATAACCCACATTGGTTCATGTCTAGCAGATCTCTTCACTACTTCACAGTCACCTTCCCATTCTGGCCTCTGTCAGTTTAAGATTACTTTATTAGCTCCTCTACAGTGGGCACATCAACCACTTTCAAGTTTTAGGTTTCCTTCCCTTTCCCTATTCCTCCTGTATGCGTTCTCCCCTTGGGATGTGACCCATGTCCAATAATATTACTGCATTTGTTTTAGGTCAATAATCCACATATGATGGAGAACATAGGATTTTTGGTCTTCTGAGCCTGGCTAACTTCGCTTAAGATGATGTTCTCCAGTTCCATCCATTTACTTGCAAATGATAAATTTTCATTCTTCTTTGTGGCTGAATAAAAATCCATTGTGTATAAATACATATTTTCTTAATCCATTTGTCAGTAGTGGGACATCTTGGCTGTTTCCATAACTTAGAATATCAGTAAACTTGGCACAAACGCTGCAGGCCAGAGGAGAATATGCCATATTCAAAGCACTAAACAACAAACTGCCAACCCAGAATACTATACATAGCAAGTGTGACTTTCACAACTGAAGAAGAGATACTCATGTACAGGTAAAAACAGAAAAGTCATCACTATTCTCTTGCCTGGATGTAAACAGATGAGATTTGTCCTCTACCTTCTCAAAGAGCCTCTGCCATACCAAGCTATGCTCAGCATCCAGTGGATGCTGCATGGCATCAGACTCTTACGTCCCTTCCCATCTCACTTCCACACATCCTATGAAATTTTATTTGGCCATATACCTTAGTCACTCAATTCTTCATCACAGGAACCACCTCCACAGAATCCAATGTAAGCCTACTCCAACATTTGTTCAGAACTCTGATCCCACTAAGTTTTTCATAGATCAGACCTGCCTTAAAAGGGTCCTTGTCCCCAGGGTCATTCTATTCAGGCACATAATGCTGTCTGCCTTGTGAGTCAGTTTGCATATGAGCCTCCCATCCTAATTCTCTGTGTTTTGATCATAGGATGCATTCCTACAGGGCATGCCTCTACCAGAAGTCTGGAAGAAAGGAGCTTCAAGGGCACCAATGGCATCCCGAAGTTGCCAAGTTGGCTCTTTACCTGCCTTCTTTTTCCCTTCTTCATGGGGTTACATGAAGTATTTCATAGACAATGTGAACCAGATTCTGCTGGTTCCTATAATGGCCTTGGCATTCATGCTAAGTCTCTTCCCTGCTGTTTTCTGGCAAACTTCCTTAAGGAGATCAAAATCTCTCCAGGAATGGGTGGCCATCTAAAAGATGGTACAGATAGCAGGAACCCCAGAATAGCTAGGAGGGACCATTATGAGAAGCTCAACCTCAAGGACAAGATTGAAATATGTCAACCCATCACCCATTGATATCTGCTTTTCCCTGGTTGGCTAACTTATCCTGAAACATAGAGCTTTTGTGCCTTAAATTAGGAAAGTGTTTCAGCCATTTTCTTATCAAACCATTATCCCCAATGTTATGTATCAAATTACACATTAAAATGAAGAAATGCTATTATGTTTTATCTCAAAAGCTATAGGACAGTGCCCAGTAGCCCAGGAATGACTATAGGTCCTGTCACTACCACATAATGTGACCCTTAGTGATGGAGCACTTTCTCTTTCACTTCAGCTCCTGTCTTATTAGAGGGTCTCATACCCAGACTGAAATATACCATCCAGGAGCTACAAAATCAGATCCATAGAATCACACCTATAGCTGTCATAGCCATTTTAGAGCAGTAGACTACTAAGGAAAAAAAAGTCACTCCACCAGCAGTAATGTTTACCCTGACCATGAAGAAACAGATCCTCACTTATGCAGTACAAACTATCTAGCCATATAGGCTTTAGCAAGTGTTTGTCACACCATAGATGGGAGAGTGACAAAAGTAGTTCTAGCAACCATGCCCTAACAAGAGCAATATGGTCTCTGCTCAGACACCTATAGGTTCTCTGATGTACCTTGGTGGTATATTGTGTGCCTGGCATGTGCATGCACAAGCCCTGGGCTTGATATCAGCACCAAAAAACCTTCCTTTTGTCATCCATTTTTTCTTTTGCTTAACACATTCTGTTTCCCTAAAACTGCCTCCATCCAGGGTTGTTAACTCTGGGTATTGTTCTAAGATCATCGTAGTCAGTGACCAATTCTGTTCACCAGAAAAGTCTCTCAAAACTTCCCAGATTAGGCTAAAAAAAAAAAAAAAGCAGCCCAGGTGACCCAGGGAACATAGCTTTGCTGTATGGTGCTGTCACATCTGACCACACTAAGCTCAGTCCCAGTATGTCTACTGCTACCATTCATATCTGATGGGCTACCTGCAGGCCAGCCAGGAAGGGAGGGGTTACTGGGGACCACCATACCTTGTAAGGCCTTATTAGTATTAGTGCTAGCCATGTGCTAAGGGATTGAACACATGGTAGAGGCTGAAATCACATCCCAAAGCAAGAACGATCAGCTCAAATGCTCTAAACTTTTCACCAGTGTGGTCAAATAGAACAGGTAAAAGTCTACAGAAGAAGTGCATCTTACCCTTACCACTCCTACTTGTTAGGAAATTGACAGGATCAACCTGCATAATAGATTTACAGGTTGTTTTGTACCGATTTTATTATGTGACCTCTGCTGTAATGTGTTACTTTCAGGTTGCTATCCCACCCTGAAGAAAGTGAGAGGAGACATTTTATTCTACTGCATCCAGGAAGAATAGGGATAGCAATTATGGCCTCCCAACTGGACAAGAAATCTTCAACTGACACTATTCATGCTTCATTCTGTAATTATTAAAGGAACATGGTGTCTTCCAGCCAGCCTAAGAACTAGTGACCAGGACCTGCCAAACCCAGAGGCAGCTTGCCTACATTCAATTTTTCCCAGTAATGGAGAACCATAAATTTACTTAATAACTTCCATTATCAAATGACCCTCACATTTTTACTCAAAGGACATAGACAAATGTGGATATATTCCTGAACCTCTGTCCTTCTTGGCCTAGAACCTCACAAATCTGTTAGGATCACTAATACTGCTCTGGAATTAAGGAGACCAAGCAACCCCGTAAATGCTACCTGAAGCCACTACTTCCATTTTCATACCTCCTTAGCTCTACATTCTTTCTGGTTGTGGCAGCCATGAAAATTTGCTCCTCAGGCCCATGCTGAAAGCGAAGTACTTAACTGATAGCTTCAACTTTCACTAAAAATCAAATTTAGTGGAGTAATTATTGAACAACATGAGTATATATTCATGCCTAGCCAGGGACCAATTGCCTGCCACCTTCGTAAGAGCCTGGACTTTAAAGGACTAGCTAAGGAAAAAAAATCAGGAAAAAACCAAAAATGTTGTTTAGGAAAAGGCATATGAATGCCCTGCAAATGCACACTTTATGAATGTAAGAGCCAATAAACTCCAACCAAAAAGCCCTAAGCAACTAAACAAATTGGTTCTGCCAGTTGACATCAGGCAAACTTCAATGAGAAATGAATATGATGGCCAAGAAGACAAAGATAGAGGCTAGGAATACACCTTACAACACAGCATCCAGAAATCATCTACTAATGCTGCCTTAGAAGCTCGATGTCAATAGTAATGAAGGATTAACTTCCAATAAGGGCTATTTCTAAGTATGACCAATTTGTCACTTGGTAGCAAGTGACTGCATTAAGTTATTTGCATTTCAGAAGAATGAGTGAGACAATCTAACATGAAAAGATGCCTAAGCCATGTATGATTTTTCTCTTCACCTGCACAGTCACAACTAATACCACTCTCTAGCGCTTCTGCAATGCTTCCTCCACACACATCTACTCCCGTAATCCCATCTTAACATTGGAAAGGTCTGTTTCTCCAACTGTTACACAAGCGGATTTTCAGTATGCCTATGCACAAACCTAGGGCTAGACATAAAATGCCTTAGGAACCTGGTGAAAGTAAAAATCTTAGGATTAGGACCTGAAGAACTAGAATAGGATCTTTATGAAGTCCTATTAGAAGTGAGGAGTGCAGTGCACCCTGCAGGATGAAAAGGTGTGACAGACTAGAAACTCCTCAGTTACATCCAGTCAGTCCTCTACATCCCCACTCATCCCAGTCCATGTAAATAACTTTGCTTTCAGCCAATAGTAGAAATAAATTGGAGAGAGCCTCTTGTCTCCTTGTCAGTCAACCTATGAGAAAGATTTAGGGGAAAAACAGTGCCATACTACTGGCTTTTCTGCTTTCAAGTACTGAGCCCTTTCCTTTATCAATCTCATTTTTGTCCATTGAGAACTCACAAGTATCCCACCAATGGATTCATATCATAGAAAATGAGGTGAATTATGGAATCCACTGGCTATGCCACAAACCCATCATTCAGAGCAGACAGCCTCTTAAAAATGGTGATATGGTAAATGTAAAAAAGATAAAAGAAAATTCACATAAAAGTGTTGATAGGGCCTTCAGAATTCATAAAAGCAGTAACTTAGCAGACATGTTGAAAATTTAGAATTCCTTGCCAGGGTGACTTATGTACATTGAGGAGACAGTCAGATGGTACTGCATCCCTAATAGGAAGCCCACATGGATCCAAGAACAAAGAACTAAGAGCAGAAGTGGTCCTATTTTAATATCGTTCCAAATGAGACAATGGCTCACTTTCTGATTCTCTCTTTGGTGCAGGAATAATTGGCTCATCAGCAGGAGATTGATCTATGTTTATGTACTGGGAGCCAGCAGGGTAAGACACTTCACTTCAGCATCTCCTATTACTTCTTTCTCATTGTTACACAAGACGTTCAGCAGCCTTATCTTGAGAAGTATATGATCAACAGGTTCAGCACCCCTTGAGATGTTTTGGATCAGCCTACCATATATGCACCAACCCTGACCTGTGGGAACAGCTAAAAAGGGAATTAGAGTGGGAAGGGGAGAGATGAGTACAGGCAAGGAGAACTCCAGTGAGAGGAGTTGCGTTTCATACCAACAACAATCTTTCAGTTTCTACTTAGGCACAGGCTTGTAGGACAAGAAATGATGCCCCGTGAACCTGTGTAGCATACTAGATAGGCAGTGTGGTAGCCAATTTTTTGGGGTTTTTTATTGTTTTATTATTCATATGTGCATTAAAGGCTTGGGTCATTTCTCCCCCCTTCCCCCACCCTCTCCCTTACCACCCACTCTGCCCCATCCTCTCCCCCCAACCCCCTCAATACCCAGAAGAAACTATTTTGCCCTTATCTCTAATTTTTTGTTGTTGTTTTTTCTTTTATTATTCATATGTGCATACAAGGCTTGGGTCATTTCTCCCCCCTGCCCCCACCACCTCCCTTACCACCCACTCCGACCCCTCTCTCTCTCCCCAACCCCCTCAATACCCAGCAGAAACTATTTTGCCCTTATTTCTAATTTTGTTGTAGAGAGAGTATAAGCAATAATAGGAAAGAACAAGGGTTTTTGCTGGTTGAGATAAGGATAGCTATACAGGGCATTGACTCACATTGATTTCCTGTGCATGTGTGTTACCTTCTAGGTTAATTCTTTTTGATCTAACCTTTTCTCTAGTTCCTGGTCCCCTTTTCCTATTGGCCTCAGTTGCTTTTAAGGTATCTGCTTTAGTTTCTCTGCGTTAAGGGCAACAAATTCTAGCTAATTTTTTAGGTGTCTTACCTATCCTCACCCCTCCCTTGTGGGCTAAAGCTTTTATCATGTGCTCAAAGTCCAATCCTGTTGTTGTGTTTGCCCTTGATCTAATGTCCACATATGAGGGAGAACATACGGTTTTTGGTCTTTTGGGCCAGGCTAACCTCACTCAGAATGATGCTCTCCAAATCCATCTACCCAGGAAGTAGAAACTGCAAGTGCTGGATTTGCAGAATCAGTCTCAGGACATCTGCATCCTGAGATGGCCATGGCCTATAGCTACTCCCCAGAGGACATGACTGAGCAACAAGCAGCAAATCATGGTGTGGGGGTAGTAGCAAAGCAGCCCTTAGGAGTATTTGTAGATATCTGCATCCAGGATCTATTCCTCCCAGATAAATCAGTTCCAAGCCCACCATCTGTGGTGGGTCCAGGACAGAGGAGATTTACTCGAGCTATGCTGAAGATGCCACATATTAGGACAGGCTCCATTTATAAAATGCAGGAGATTTTGCCTATCATGCAGCTGTGAGTTCACCCAAGGAGTTACAGTTGGATCACATCTGCAATGAGGAAACCATCAGGATATTTGTTCCTTACCTGGGCAGGATCAGTAAACTTTCTATTTTCATTCACAATGACGAGTGAGTGACTACATATCTCCTGCCCCTAAAGTGAGTGATATTCCTGCAAATATGCCATTCAGTTGTAAAAGTTGGAACACCTCCATGAGTTTTATATGCATGATACCTCTTCCTTATGGAAAACTGCATGAGATGTTGGGAGATAGATGCCCTGGGAGAGCCTCTTTGAGATCAAGCCAGCCTATGCTGTCAAACCTGAGGTATCTATACCAGTGTCTCAGCACCAGCCAGCTCAGCTACCTGCACCTGTAAGACTGCTCTTTGAAAGGGTGGAGTCCCAAGATGCTCTGAACTCTGTTAGATTAAGTGGCTAGCACCATTGAGAGCCTGATCTTGGAGTGTGAGATCACCAACTCACAGCTTGATGCCATCTTGCCCACCCTGAGATGCTGCTACCAGGTCAACATGTCAATTTCTATGGGAACTGTGTCTCCATGGCTGCCCTGGAGAACCTGCTGAGGCACATTACCAGACTGAGCCAGTTAACCCAAGCACTGTAATCGGCCCCTCTCTGGAGAGCTATAACCCTTAACAGGGTAATATTGACCATGAGAGATTTACTCACATCAATGCTAAATTGAGGCAAGCAGTAAGGTACATGAAATCCAGATTGGTACTTCCTCTGTCTTTGCTGCAACAGGTGCCAATTTTCTAGCCTGGAAACCAGTGGCAACTGTGTAGGATGTTTTTATGTCTTTTCTTTGTCTGTGCACTCACTGAACAGACTGAAAAATGTGGGAAGGGGTAAAAATGCTTTAGTTTTTGTTTTGCAGTGCTTAGGATAGAATCAAGGGCCTGGTGCATGCTAGACATGAGCTCTACCACTGAGCTACATCCCAGCTTTGTATTTTAAAACAAATCTGCTATGAAACTCACCCAGATTTCATCCCACATTCTTAAAATCATAAAGGAAAATAAAATCTTAAGCTTTAGCCAAGTAAAAAGGTGTCCTTAATTTTACTCATTTCAGAAATGCACTATGAATTCCATTATTCTTTGAGAACCAACAGTTTGCATTACAGTATTAATCTGAATCATAATTACATATTTGAAAGTGAAATCTGTAAGGTCTTTGCTTTATTCATATGTATGTTATATGTCTATATAATATGTTTGTATAATATATGAAAGCTCTATTTAATTAGCTGAAAGAAAAAATAGTTGGTCACAAAATATAATAAGTTATTCAAATGGTATAAGTATACATGTCTGAATTAATCTTGATTTATTCAAAGATTTTTATATTGTTGAGAAAGTGAAACATTTAAATGTTTAAAAAAAAAAAGCTCCTTCACACTGCTATCCCCTGGAGGTACAAAGAAGACTGCTGTACCCTCTAAGGGCAGAACATAGCATTGCACCAAGTCATCAAACCATGTTGTCTACGTGGAATAGGAAAGGAAAATTTCCCCGTGGCTACAGGTAGATAACAACATCCTATATACCAACCCAATCTGGTGATTATATCTGAAATTTTGCAACCTACTTCACAGAAAGGTATTACATGTCATATACTGCTGAGTTTTAAATACAATGTCAAGTACTCTTTAATAGCACATCTATCTTTCCTACAAAGGTTAGTCTTCCTCTTATATCTCCACTACCCCTCACTGAGAAAACAAACATTTACTCTCCCCATGTCATAGCACAAAATAACCTGTCTAGATACACTGAGCTTCTAAATGTAGTGTGTTTTTTTTTAAGAGATGTAACAATTATTTTAGTTCACATTCCTTCTATGTCTTCTGAGGGACCTCATCAAAATAGTGTGGTTGAAGAAGCTAAGCAATTAGAATTCACTAGAATCAGTTTATTTCCATTATAACCACCTGTCTTCCTATCAGGCAATATCTGACACTTGACATGGTTTCTACCTTCTGAGCATAACCAAGATGGCAGCAGTTCCTTCTAACACCAGCAACACTTTATACCTGGGGTAGTGTTATGGTTAACACATGAACACACTGAGCTTCAGAGTAGAAGAAAATCCCCTGTATATTTAGGCAAAAAGATCAAACCACTTAAGCCAATTTTAATGACAAGACCAAGCTAGAAGTTAGTAGACATTGAATTCTACCAAGACAAGAAAATACAACAGATTTTACATTTGGCCAACTCTGCCTTCAAAAAGATGATGGTAGGCTGTCACTGACAGGTAAAATGCAGAATGTTGGTTGGGATCCGGTGGCTCATGCCTGTAATCCTAGCTACTCAGGAGGCAGAGACCAGGAGAATGGCAGATCAAAGTCAGTCCAAAAAAATAGTCTGCAAGACCCTAATCTTGAAAAGCCCATCACGAAAAGGGTTAGTGGAGTGGCTCAAGATGTGGGGGGTGGGGAAAAGGATGCAAGGTATTATTCCAAGGAGCCTTTTGGAAGCTGCTAGAGCCCAAGTTTCAGAAACGCCAATATGGCAGGTAAGGTTATAAGATTAATATCCCTCCTGGGACCCAGGCTTGTACAGTGTGCAAACAGGAAGAACCATTTCACACCAATCTATGTCTACCTCTCTCCCAAGATGACCCACATAAGTCTCCAGGCTGCTTTCTTCCAGTAGTTATTTATCTAACCTTAGGGTTCCCTCTAGAAAATTCTTACACTGGTGTCTATGCAAAGACTTTCTGGTTCTTCCAAAAAAGAAACTGAAGTGGGTCTTGAAATTCAAGTAAGCAATGCCACAAGGCCATCTTCAGAGAATGTTGTCCATGGACAAAAGCTATTAGGCTGCCAGGATGATAATAGAGTACGTGTGTAACAAAACTATTTCTTGAAAGTATAGAGGCAAGGAGAGTCTTCTAGCAAACTACTCTTTGTTTTAAGCTACTAACAAAATCATTTACACAACTTGTTTACATCATACCTATGCCTTCTAGTTCCATGGTACTTTCCTTTTATCTCCTCATTCCTGGCCTCCACATGTCTACATGGAAGAGCAGCTTTGCCTTTTTTGTTGGAAGACTCCCTTTGAGTGTTAGGCCTGTTTTGCCTGCACGTACTAGGAAACAGTGACATTTCTCTCACACGCCTCCATTGAACCTACACCATAAACTGTAGATACTCAAGTGTGAAGTTCATAATTGAGGCATAACTTACAGTCTATTGCTCCCATAGGAGAGGGGCTTAAAGGTCTTAAGATGTTGTAATAAGTCTAATGAACATAGGCTTATTAGCACCCTGTCCTACCTGCTTTCCTAAGTTTCTCATTAATTCCATCCATATCCTTTTCTCATGTGGTTTGAACGTCCCAGAAACAGACAACTACAATGTACAACTAAATTCATGATAACTTTTTGCATTTCCAGTTTTAGGGACCAGCGTCTTGATGCTCACTGTTTAGATCAATTCTCTAACTTCTTACCTAAGAAAACAGAATTGTTTGCAAAGAGGAGGTACAGAGCACCACCATTTTGCACACATTAACACCAACTTGAATGGGTTTACATGGAAGAGGACACAAATCCCTGTTCTCAGATTCTGCTTTTGGAAAATCCCAACTAACACAGGAAACATTTCTCCCTATGTACAAGAGATAAATAGGAACATGCTGGTTCTAGACGCTGCACCATGCTGTTCCATGCACAGGTACCTCTAGAAAACATGGCATCCTCCCCTACTGTGGTAGTCTGCTGTCACCAAGGTAGTTGCCATGGAAATCAGATGATTGACTCTTGCTTCTCTCCTGGATCTTTGTCTGCTTTAGCATCTTTTCCCCATTCAGGTCCATTTGCTCCTTGTCTGCTAAATAGCTTCTGCTTTGTGTCATTGCCTGGAGATTTATTTTCCTGACAGTCTCAATATGGAAAATTCTCTACAGAACAGCATGTGCTATCACAAAAAGACATGAAAACCAATGGAATACAATAGAAGACCTTGACAGAAACCCAGAAAACTACAGCCATCTGGTTTTTGAGAAAGGAGCCCAAAATATGTATTGGAGAAAAGATAGCCACTTCAACAAATGGTGCTGGAAAAACTGGATTTCTACCTACAGAAGACTGACACTGGATCCCAATCTCTTGTACTAGCATCGGTTCAAAGTGGATTAAAGATCTGTGTGTAAGAGCAAAATTTCTCCAGGAACAAATAGGGAACACGCTGAACCACACAGGCATAGGTAGTAACTTTATAAATAGAACTCTAATAGCTCAACAATTAAGAGAAAGGATTGACAAATGGAACTGCATGAAACTAAAGCTCTGCACAGCAAAGCAAACTGTCACTAGACTGAAGAGACAACCTATACTTACAGGCAAAGAACTTTGCCAGCTATACACCTGACAAGGGATTAACAACCAAAATAGAAAGAGTGTGCACTGGATATTCCTTTGGGAATGTCCTAACCAATCACAGTTAATTATTTCTCTCCAGAAGCCCTGTAAGAAGCTGTCCACCTGAGGCCCTGACTAGGCCAAAGTTCCTTAGAGAAAAGAATTCTGCATAACTGAGTGATGCCATCTCCTGAATGAAACACTGAACTCAGTCCCAGCATGCCTGTCCCAGGAGTTTACATCTGATTCCCTGACCTGAACTGCTAGTCATGGACAGGGACTCAGGCCACCCACATCTGATAACATGTGTGAAATCTAGAGACTCTGTGCAAAGTCCTATGGACTCAGACACCTAGAGATCAATGCACCTCCCACATGCAAGATAAGCTCAAAGTTATCTCATCTGCTTTGTTGACCTGCCACATCAAACAGACCAAGTGAAGTAAAGACACTGTTCACCATTCACTGCAGACTTCTTGCCAGCACAAGGAACACTGGATCTTTCTTCACCTTGCTTAAGGCTTAGGTCCCAAGGGGACATGGCACAATTAGAAAGACGTCCCCTATTGACCTGAAAAAGCAACAAGCTCTTGCCTCCCCATACCTTTCCTAACTCTTGATAGGGAACGTTTTTGACAAAGACTTCTAACTCTTGTGTCCAAAGTCTAACTAGACTTAGAATAAAACACTAGAGCAAGTTTTAAATGGCAATGAAACAGGTTTTCCATATAAGTGTCATCATTAATATGCTCCCCCAGAATCTGTAACACTAGAGAAGGCCCACTGGCAGCTCTGCTGTGGATATTCATGTACCTACTACCAGCAAGTGAGGGGTGCCCTTACACAATGCAAATCACTGGGGTTCCTATGATCCAGAATTCCTCTGGTGACATACAAGTTCCCAACTAAGAATACAGTTTGGCATTCTACATCACCTCTGGGTTGAGACTAGCCTACAAAGCATGCATATCCTCTTGCCCAGGAATATTTGTACATACTTCTTGGGAGGTCCCTGACCTTCTAACTCTGAGGCAATTGGGAAGGCCAGGCTTCATACTGTACTTGCATGGATATTTTAAAAGCCTGTAATATAATTTGTTACTATGAATCTCCATCACATTGAACACGAAGACAGTGAGAAGTGTCTTATCAATGGGTCCAAGAGGAATAGGGCTTACCATCAACATATGCTAACTAGATAAATGAACTTTCATCACCCCTCCAGGCCAAACTGACAGGTATCACCCTTTATTCCCTGAATCTCATAATATGACACCTACCTAAACACCAGGCAACACTGGCCAGCACTACCCAAGGGCCACTTTGTGTTCTGCCAGCTTTTACCACTGAAGAGTTACAATTTAACTTCAACATATCCTCATTGAGAAATAAGATCTCTCTCACATTTTTTAATAGGGCCTAGAGTCATGAAGACCTAGATTCTTCACAAGTATCATTAATACTGTTCTAGGATTAGGAAAGAGTAATTTCCCAAGTGTTAACTGAACACACTGATTCCAAAACATCTTGTCTACACTATTGTGGCAACCATGAGATTACGTCCATGAGGGCCCCTCCTTAGGGGACACCAATTGACAGCTTATTTACCAGAAAGCAGATTTAGTGAAATAAGTGGCTTAAGAAGAGAATATTGATTGACCCAACTCTGATGAAGAGCTATGACAAAAGACTAGAAAGTGAGTCAAGAGGTGTAGGAAGGACTCACGAATGTCCAAAAATTGTAAATTCTCTGATTACAGGTTAGGGTGCACAATAATCACCTGCCAAAACGAAACTGAACCAAGCAACTGGCTCTGATCCTCACATCAGTCTTTTGAACACCTAATCTCGAAGTGAATACAGTGGCCTTGATATAGATACGAAGGCATATATGTGCCTGATGTTATGGACTGCCCACTTACAGAAATTTTAGCTACTTCTGCCTCTGAACACCTTTTCAACAGAAGCTGAGCCTCCAACATAGCACTGTATATTACAACTGTCAACTTGCCAATTGAGAGCAAGTCAACTACATTAAGCCACTTCCATGACAGCAGTTCATTTTTATAAGGATAGATATGTATGTAGGTCATAGGTTTGTCTTATCTGCTTTCAAAGCCTCCATTCCTGCCACTATGGGACTCCAGATGTGCTGTATTCACAAGCAAGAAATTCCACATACCAAAGCATGTCACCCATGGAGTGAGATCACAAGAAGTATGTTGGGAGCTGACAGGTATATTGAATAAGCTGCATGTTTGAATTTGGCACAGCCCCAAACCGTAGAATGGACCAAGTATAGTTGTATCCAGTAATTGCACGCTTGATTGGCACAGCCTCAGCTGCAGAAGTGGGCAAGATGCAGCATAGCTGTTTTTCCTAAGATGATGATGTTCAGAGAGAAACTGTCACAGGTTCCTCCTGTTCCCAAGGACCATGGTGTCATGCTCCCTCTCCCGAGAAATGCCTGCCTAGTGTTGCTACTATATATTATAAATGCACTTGGGGGCAGGGAGCGCTTATGTATCTCCATCTGAGCACACAGCCTACCTGGACTCAGCTTTATGCAGGTTTTGTCTTCTGTCCATTGTCCTTTCTGCATCTCCCATCACCCTCAGTTAGGTTCCTAGGACAAGCTCATGAGGGTCATGAGAGCTGGCGCCCAAACAGGGACCTGAGAGTGAGGTGACACGTGAGAGGTAGCACCCCAAACAAGGACCTAAAAGCAAGGTGACACTTGGATGGGTAACTAACTACGGGGGAACTTGAAGCCTGAGACAAGGAGACACTCTCCAAGAAGCACGTGCATATGAGAAACAACTAAGGTGTGCAGGGGGAGAGTGGGTTGAGTACAGCCAGGTATAAAACCATGGGACAGGGTGAGTTTAAGGACAAAGAACTCTAGGCTTTAAAAAAAAGTTATGTTAAAAATTATAAGGTAGAAATTAGAATTATAAGGTCTAAGAATTTAGCATTATCCATTATAAGGTCTAAGAATTAAGAATCAAGTGGTATGAGGTCTAAGAATTAACAATTAAATATCAAGCAGTATAAGGTCTAAGAATTAAATATTAAGCGTTGTATGGTAGGAGAACTCTATGTAGAAATTATAGAGTGATAAGAACTGTGTCATCTGCAGCCTAAGCTGCAGCTGGTTTCACTCCTCATAAACAAAACCCAATGTTCCTTATCTCCCTGCCACCTCCCTTTGCCCATCCCTAGACCTTGCTTCAGCAGCTGGCTTCATCCCTTGCAGGACAAAGCCCCACTATCTGCCACCTCTCTTTGTCCATCCCTAGCCCTTGCTTTCTCCAACATGGTACTTAATGCCAGACCCACCAAGAAAACCTGCTGCACCATTTTCTCTTGGCCATCCCACCTGCTTATTAAACTTTTGGACAGGAGATACCTCTCGTGAGCCTCCTTTGTGTGTGGTGTGCGGCGTTTTCTTAAGAGAGTACAGTAGAGCTTTCAGTAGAGTTGTAGACACTTAAGATAGAGCGGTACAGGACTTAAGGTAGAGCATAGAAGAAAATAAAGCTGGGATGTGGGACTCACCCTTAAAGCAGTCACAAGGAGTGTGAGAGGCAGTAACAAGATGCCGTGGGTGGTGGAGACGCTCAACTGTCAGCCCCACCTTAAAAGTAAAGTTCAGCCGGAGCTCCTGATTCAGTGTCAGATGAGGAGGGTCAGGAGGAAGTTCTGGCTCAGCAAGCACTGGGAACTATGCATCTGGGGATCCCTCCATGTCAAGAGATTCTCCTCTCTTGCTGAGAGTGCCCTGCAGGCTCCTTGCAGGCAGCTCATAGTCAGGGAGAGGATAGAGCTGGTTTTAAATGTTACCCTGTGCTCAACTACCATACCCTAACAACCCTGGCATGCAACAGAGAGTTCATGACCAAGCCACCGACTGGTGCCAATGGACCCCGGACTTGACTTCCCGAGTGGTGTTGGAGGGGAGAAATGGGTTTGCAGAGTGTGGTGCTACTGCTGGGAACAGGCAGCCCGAGAAGGATTGAAGCAAGGCAGACACTGAGGAAAGGCATCAGACCCGCCTCCTAAAAGAGGTGGCCCCATTCCTGCGCCACCTCCCTGTTCCAGGAGCACTCTGGCAATTGCTGGCACTAACCTGCTTCTATCCCTGTTTGTGAGCCATTTGGGCTTACATTATGGTAATGCCTGGACAGAGAACCTAGTCTCTGGGCTTACTTTGGGCTTGCCCACGCAAACTGCAGCACCCATAGAAGCTGAACGACTAAGTCAGGCTGTGTACCATCAAAATGCTTCAGCCTTGCATAGGCAATTTTTATCTATGCCTCTGCACATGCTGGTGAGGCCACTAAGCATGTCATCGCTCATTGTCTGGCTATGTGGGTGGAGGGCATATTTGTGTGTTTCCTAAAGATGCAGAACACTCAGTGTGGGTACCATCTTGTTTTTTCAAGCCTCATGGATCCCCTAGTCCCAAAGATGAGGAGGCTGAGACTGGAAACTAATGGACATGGTGACAATGGTAACCACTAACTTGGGGATGGTTGAGAATCCCACAGCCACGTTGCTGGTGACATTGGTCATGATTACAATACAGGTGGGTGTTGTCCAAGGCGATGCATACTGGACGTTCATGCCCAACCTGCCAATGGTGCATCCTGTCACTTGGTAGAGCCACTCTCTGTCTATCTTTACTGATGATACAGTGCACATGAACTTGTCATTCCTCAGGACATTTGGTGCCTCAATGTAGTGACTATAACATTGCAGGTAAAGCTCATCTTATGGCACATGAGAACGAAGCAAGCGATACTGTGGATTTATGGCTATTAGGGTTTCAATCCATTTCAGTTGCTAAAGTACTCTTTCTTCTATTGCTCACTTGTTTGTTTTTTTAGTCAAATGCTGCAAGTGCAAAGACAACTCCTTGGATTAAGAGGACAGGCTTCATCACGAACATTTAAGAAATTAAAATGGGAGGATGTTGGGAGATGACAGGTATATTGAACAAGCTGTGTGTTTGAGTTTGGCACAGCCCCAAAACACAGAAGGGACCAAGTATAGTTATTCCCAGTAACTTCCATGTTTGATTGGCACAGCCTCAGCTGCAGAAGTGGGCAAGATGCAGTACAGCTGTTTTTTCCAACATGTTTTCATTCAGAGAGATAATGTCACGGGTTCCTCCTGTTCCTGAGGATTACAATGTCATGTCCCCTCCAAGAAATGCCTCTCCACCTCATGTTGCTACTGTATATAATAAATGCACTGGGGTGGGGGTGCTGGTGTGTCTCCATCCGAGCACCCAGCCTACCTGGCCCCAGCTTTATGCAGTTTGGTCTTCTGTCTGTTGGCTTTTCATATCTCCCATCACCCTCATTTAGGTTTCTAGGACAAGCTCGTGTGGGCCACGAGAGAAGTACAGTCGGGGTTCCTGATTGTGAGCTCATCTTGTTTTATCACATACCACATCCAGAAGCAGGTAGCCTCAGAAAAGTGAGAAGGTGCTTCTGCTAAGCTTTCTCAAGGCTGGGTAAATATGCTAGAAGTTCAGGATGGCCTCTTATGAAACAGAACATTAAAACATCACGTATATGTTATTGCATCCCTAGTACATCGACTGCACTGGCTGAAGGAAGTAATAGCTCCATAGTTCATCAAAAGAAACAATCATGGGTAACTCAGTTATCTATGCAATGGGAATCCATGACCCACATAGCAGCCTGATGCATCTCCTAGATCCCTCCAGATTCCTTTCATTAAACTCACCTACCCACATCCCTGTTTCTTGAACTTCAAGTGTGATTTATAGCTCAAGACACAAACCAACATTTAGCAGTTCTGGGTCTCAGACTACCGCTCTAGAATAAATTCGTATATGAGAGTCAGTTTGTATTGACTGCATACCCCAGAAGGCTACTCCAGAAGATTGAAGACAATCCATCTAAGTCCATAATAAGGACTGGGCCCAGTTCCTGAAAATTTTAACACCTTGGATATTAACCTGACCATTGTTGACCCATTGTTTGAGATGTATAGAAGCTCCTTTTCAAAATTCATCTCACACCCTACCACCATCCCCAAAGTTTAGTAGTCAAAGTTAGTAGTAGTCAAAACTACTGTACAGAATCAATTACCCAGAGAATAGACACGAGAAACTCAGAAATATATTCAACCTGAAGAGTTCTTTGCCAAAGCACATCACTGAACTGTTAAAGAATTTTGCAGCAGCCAAAGATAGCATAGAGTCCCATAAGGAAATCCCTCTTAGAATCAATAAACTCAGCACAAATCCCACAAGCCAGGAGAGAGTGTGATGTCATATTCAATGTACTACAAGACACACTGCCAAACAACAATACTAGACCTAGCAAAGTTGACCTTCACAATTAAGAAATAAACTTTCATATATAATCAAAAACTGAAGAAATTCATGACTGGTAACATTTTCCTTTGTTGTAAGGTTGGTCTAGTGAAGTGAACAGATAACTCCATGAAAACATACAAGTATAAAGAATTCATTGGTATAAAAAATACAAATAACGAAGGAATCAAATCTCATCACAAGCAATCATTCCACTACAAACAAGGAGAAGAGAGAAAACCATAACAGTCAACAATAAGTTTTCCAAAAATAAACTTGAGTGTTAAATTCCTCAATGAAAAAGATACAGACTGACTGAATAGAGAAAGAGACTGGGGATGTAATCAATAGTAGAGCCCTTGCCTAGCATGTGCATGACCCTGGGTTTATTCCCAATTCTGCAAGAAATAGATTCACTTCATAGTTTAAAAGAAAAAAACTCACACTAGAGCTGGGCATGGTAGCACAAACATGAAATTCAAGGTACTCTGAAGGCAGAGGCAGGAGAATATTCAGTTTAAAACCAGCTCAATGTTAGTGAAACACTGTCTAAAAAACAAAATGCAAAGCAAAATGGCTGAGTGTGTGGCTTAAGTAGTGGAATACTTGCATGTACTAGATCCACAGTTCTGTCCTTAGTACTGCAGGAAAAAAATTTTAAATGAGATACACTTGGCTGGGCACAGTGGCTCACACCTGAAATCATAGCTACTCAGAAGGCAGAGACTGGAAAGATCATGTTTTCTGACTAGCACTAGCAAAAAATTCTGCATCTCAACCAGTCAAAATATAGGCCTTGTAGCATGCACTTGTTCTCCCAACTACAGGGGAGGCATAAAGTAGGAGGATTGTGGTCAAAGTCAACCTGAGCACAAAAAGCTATACCCTATCCTAACAGAGCAAAGAGGGTTGGTGGCATGACTCAAGCGTCTGCCTAGCAAGCATGACACCCTCTCTTCAACCCTTAGTACTGCAAAGTAAGGAAGACAGAAGCCTCCAGTGGAGAAGTGGAGAAGTCCCCAGAAAACATTCACTAACTGATCTCCCAGGATGGTGAACACATGTCTGGGATCTTAAAATTTCACTATGAAAATGGCACTAGGCCCCTGTACAAATAGGCCAGACATTTAAGGCTCTGAGTACTGATGAGGGATATAGCTTGCAAAGGAAAACCAAAAGTACAGGCTATTTTTAAAGATTCTTCCTAAGCCCTAGAAATTGCCACAATACTATCCTCCAGAAGGTCTCCAATTGGGCCTTAGTGAGCAAATGACATCCAGGTCCCCTTTAAAGAACTCTTCTGTTTACAAAAAGCTGAAACTTTGAAGGTATAGAGGAATTCATTTCAAGTACATGTATGTAGCTTATTTGTTATTGAAAAGTAGAGGTGGACTGAGGGTAAAGCTCAAGTGTTTAGAGCTCTTGCCTAGCAAAGCCCAGAGTTCAATCACTAGTACAGCCAAAAAATAAAAGTTCAAGAGTGCACATGCCACCTATTCTTTATGGTTCTCTCAATACACTGTTACTAATCATGTTGAGACCATTCCCCTATCTCCTTTGTCTATTTACAATCCTGCTGTGTCCACTTAAGCTCCCTTCCATATGTCCAGGGGAGATACCTAAAATCACTTTGGAGTATCTCGTGAATTCGACTGGCTGACCTGAACACCAGGCATGAGAAAGGAAAAGGTGCTTTCATGAATAAAATAAAGGCTTCCACACATATAAAGGTTACTAATACACTTATGGTCTGGTGTATTTTCCTGTATCATGCTACAAAGATACAAACACACTATGCTCTTTTTTTATACTTTTTTTTTATTGTTTTATTATTCATATGTGCATACAAGGCTTGGGTCATTTCTCTGCCCTGCCCCCACCCCCTCCCTTACCAGCCACTCTGCCCCCTGCCTCTCCCCCCCACCCCCTCAATACCCAGCATAAACTATTTTGCCCTTGTCTCTAATTTTGTTGAAGAGAGAGTACAGGCAATAATAGGAAGGAACAAGTGTTCCTGGTTGAGATAAGGATAGCTATACAGGAAGTTTACTCACATTAATTTCCTGTACGTGTGTGTTGACTTCTAGGTTAGTTCTTTTTGATCCAACCTTTTTTCTAGTTCCTGTTCCCCTTTTCCTATTGGCCTCAGTTGCTTTTAAGGTATCAGCTTTAGTTTCTCTGCGTTAAGGGAAACAAATGCTAGCTAATTTTTTAGGTGTCTTACCTATCCTCACCCCTTCCTTGTATGCTCTCGCTTTTATCATGTGCTCAAAGTCCAATCCCCTTATTGTGTTTGCCCTTGATCTAATGTCTGCATATGAGGGAGAACATACCATTTTTGGTCTTTTGGGCCAGGCTAACCTCACTCAGAATGATGTTCTCCAATTCCATCCATTTACCAGCAAATAATAACAATTCATTCTTCTTCATGGCTGCATAAAATTCCATCGTGTATAGACACCACATTTTCTTAATCCATTCGTCAGTGATGGGGCATCTTGGCTGTTTCCATAACTTGGCTATTGTGAATAGTGCCACAATGAACATGGGTGTGGAGGTGCCTCTGGAGTAACCTGTGTCACAGTCTTTTGGGTATATCCCCAAGAGTGGTATTCCTGGATCATATGGTAGATCAATGTTTAGATTTTTAAGTAGCCTCCAAATTTTTTTCCAGAGTGGTTGTACTAGTTTTCTTAACCACCAACAGTGATTCCCCACATCCCCACCAACACCTGTTGTTAGTGGTATTGCTAATGATGGCTATTCTAACAGGGGTGAGGTGGAATCTTAGTGTGGTTTTAATTTGCATTTCCTTTATTGCTAGGGATGGTGAGCATTTTTTCATGTGCTTTTTGGCCATTTGAATTTCTTCTTTTGAGAAAGTTCTGTTTAGTTCACTTGCCCATTTCTTTATTGGTTCTTAAGTTTAGGGAGAATTTAGTTTTTTAAGTTCCCTATATAGTCACTGGGAACCTAAAATTCTAATAGCAAAATCGCACTGGACCCCTGCACAAATGTACCAGACAGCTTAAGATTGCAAGTACTGATGAGGAGTTATAAAGTTTGTAAAGGAAAACAAAATACAAGCTCATGTTAATTCTTTTTCAGCTCTAGAAATTGCCACATCATTATCTTCCAAAAGTTCTCCATTGGGCCTTAGAGTGCAAATAACCCCCCACCAAGAACTTTAAAGAACTCTCTGTTTAGGATAAAGCCCAAAGCATGAAACCATGAGGGATTCAATGTCAGTGATATGCACGTAGCAAATTTCAAAGTAGTAGTGGTTGGTGGCATGGCTCAAGTGTTAGAACTCTTGCCTAGCAAGGCCCAGTACCACCAAAAACTGTAGAGGTTGTGTGCACATTTGCCAACTATTCTCTATAATTCTTTCTCAACATTAATCCACGTTGAGGCTGTGCCCCTACACTGACCAGACATTACTGACAACAACCTATACTATCTAAGAGCCATCTTGCTTTCTATTACCTTTACCTCCAGAATATTTGCAATTTTACTTCAAAATATCTTCATTGTTAAATAAAGATCTCCCAGTTTCTCAGAAGCGCCCAGAAAGCAAAGCAGGTACATCATTAGATTAGGAAAGAATTTTCCCAAATGCACAAGGCAAACACTACTCCAACTTCAAAGCATCGTGTCTATTTTGTGGCAGCAATAAAAATAGGGTACATAGGTCCTTTATGCCGGGGACAGTAATTGATGAACATATCCAATATTTCACCAAAAAAACAGACTTAGTGACTGAGAGGTGGCTCAGGTAGAGAATACGTACTGACCCCTATGTAATAGCTACTTGTCTGGCCATCTGATCAGTAGCTGGGATATAAAAGACTAGAATATCAGTCATTGAGGTCTAGGAAAGGACTTACGAGTGTACATAACATGTAGATTCTGCTTGCATATTAGAATGAATGATGAACACTTACCAAGCAAGAAATGGAACTAGACAGACAAGATGGCTCTGATATTTCACATCAGAAAATCTTCTGATCACCTACCACTAAATAAATACAGTGACCATGGTATAGATATGGAAGGCACGGATGTATCCAATACCATGGACTGGTACTTTCTAAGGAAAGCCTAGCTACTACTATCTCTGAACACCTGTTCAACAAAAGCTCAGCCAACATAGTAGCACTATACAGTGAGGAGACCAACTTGCTACTTGAGAACAAGTTCACTAGAAATCACTTCCATACCAGCAGTTCATGCTCCTAAGGATAGATACATACATAGTTATGTATTTAGATATGTAGTATTCTCTTCCCTGCCTCACCCATTTCTACTCTGGGGCTTTAGCTATGCTCCATATACAAGCACCAAATTTCACACAAAGCATGTCTTCCATGTATGAGATCACAAAAGGTATAGGCTGCGTCCCTGATTGTGGGACCTATTTAGAAGCAAGTAGCCTCCTATAAGAATGAGATAGTTCTTCATGATAGTAGTTCCATAGTTCATCAAAACGAATGATCCACTGTTTAGTTCAGTCATCTTTGTAATTGGAGAACATGGTTTTGCTCTTGAGAAAGTTGGAGTACTTTCCCATTATAGGATCCATTGTATGATCAAGATAAAAATGTGTGCAAATCCCACGGGATCCACCCATACTTCCTCACTTTGACTTCATGTTAGTCAGACCTACATAATAGCCTGATGCATCTCCCAGGCTCCTCCTGATGCCTATTCCACTTCCCTCAGCTACCCACATACTCTATTCTTGACCAAATCTGATGTAAAGCTCAGAACACAATGCAATGCTTAGAAGTTTGGGGTCTCAAAGGCTACAGTCCTAGGATTAAAGAAATGAGTATAAGTTTGTTTATGCCTGTGTAACCCACAATGCAGGTGGATAAAGACCATCCTTGTAAGTCCAGAGTAGGGATGAGGCTCAGTTTCTTGAGCCTCAACAATTTGGGTATTAGCTTGACCTCAATGTGCGAGGCACATGTAAACTCCTTTCCAAATTTTATCTTACATCCTACTGCCATTCCTAAAGTTCTGTAGTACCCAAATTATCTCACATTGAGATTATTCTCTTCTCACATTCTACTATGTCATTTCTGTCTACAACTGACCAAAATAAATGCATCATGTTCCAAGAGCAGCTCTTCACTCATGACCCACATCATTCTGCCTCCAAGAGCCGCACTGCATCAACAGATGATACCAGCTAGGAGAGTCTAAGCTTGAAGATAGATCTTTGAAATTAGCCTGTTAGTGGATACAAGAAATCTAGAAGTCCATATATGTATTAAAACCCAAAAACTCCTCAAGAAAGCACATCATGCAAATGTCAAAAGCCAATGACAAAAATTTTTAAAAGTCAATGACCAGAAATTTCAAAGCAGCCAAAAAAAAAAAAAAAGAACCCTAGATTCATGTATGGAAATCCTCTTGGAATCAGTAAGCTCAATACAAACCTTGCAGGCCAGGAAGAATGATGACATATTCATATACTAAAAGACACACTGTCAACCAAGAATACTATATTTATCAAAGGTGATCATCACAACTAGAGAAATAAACTCACTCAAAGACCGAAGAAATTTATTACTTTTAGTGGTTATTTGTTGTGAAGTTGGTCTATCTGGAAGAGAACAGGTAACTTCATGAAAACACAAACAAAACTCATCAGTAGATCAGATATGCAAATAAATAATCAAACTTCATCACTACCAGAAACCCAACTAAAGAGGCAGAAAAGGATGTATAAAACAACCAGAAAAGTAGGAAGTTATCAGGAATAAATTCTTAGCAAAATAAGCCTTAATGTTAAGTGTATTAAATGCACAGTGAAAAGATAGTAACCTGCTAACTGTATAAAAAAAGACCCACCTAATTGCTATAAGAAACTCAATTCAGGGTTGAGGATGTACCTGGGTGATAGAGCACTTGTCTAGCATGTTCAAGGTCCTGGATTTAGTCCCCAGCTCTACAAAACAGACTAACTTCATAGAGTAAAACACACATACATGTACCCCTCAGACTGGGTCTAGACTTGGCAAAACCAAACTACTCCAAAGGCAGAGGAAGGAGGGTCTTCAGTTTGAGACCGGCCCAAAGTTAGTGAATCTCTGTCTAAAAAATGAATGCCAAGCAAAAATGGCTGGATGTGTGCCTCAAATGGTAAAGCATTTGCATGCATCAGATCCAGCATTCAATCCCCAGTAAAGATTTTAATTAAAAATAATGACTGGGCACACACCTATAATCCTAGCTACAAAGAAAGCAGAGATTTGGAGGATCATGGTTTGATGATAGCCCAGAGAGGAAGATAGTGACACACCATCACAACCAATAAAAAGCAAAACATGGTGGCACACAACTGTCACACCAGCTACAAAGAAGGAATAACCTTGATCTAATCTTGCTCAAGCAAGAAAAATGGGACCCTACCTGAAAAATACAGCAAAATGGTTGGGGACATGGCTCCAGTGCTACCACTAGCACCTACCTGCCTGGCAAGACCCTTGGTTCAAAGCCCATTATAACAAAATAAAAAATGAAAGTGAAGACATTGCACATAAACAGAAACTGAAGTAAGCCTAAAAAGCTATACTTAAACATTAAGTCAAAATTAAAGCAACAAAGAAGAAAATGATATGATAAAGAAAACAATGCAAAGGGTGTAACAATTTTAATCATGTATCCAAGCCCGGAGGATCCAAATATAATCCAAGCATTATAGTTATTAATTCATCAGATGCAATGTCTGGATTTTTCAAATAGTTAAAACACACTACAGATCAAGTGAACCTAATTGATATCTAAAGATTGTTTCATCCAACCATAGAATATACATTCTTCCCAATAGCACTTGAACCATTCTCCAAGATAGACCTTATGTTAAGCCACAAAACAGGTCAGATTCTAAATATAAAAATCATCATGTATCTTTACTGACTATACCTGAATAAAGCCAGAAACAAACAAAAATGTTAAAAACTAATATACATGGAAATTTTTTTAAAACATGAATAAATGAGTCAATGAAGAAAGTAAGGGATTTTTTTTAAATTCTTAAGACAACGACATTTGAAAATCACACCAAAATCTATAGGATACAGGAAAAACAGTTCTAATAAGTTAGTGTGATAAACACATACAATTTTAATAGTTTTTTTATCTTATTATTCATATGTGCATACAAGGCTAGGGTCATTTCTCCCCCCTGCCCCCACCCCCTCCCTTAACACCCACTCCGCCCCCTCTCTCTCCCCCCAACTCCTCAATACCCAGCAGAAACTATTTTGCCCTTATCTCTAATTTTGTTGTAGAGAGAGTATAAGCCATAATAGGAAGGAACAAGGGTTTTTGCTGGTTGAGATAAGGATAGCTATACAGGGAGTTGACTCACATTAACTTCCTGTGCATGTGTGTTACCTTCTAGGTTAATTCTTTTTAATCTACCCTTTTCTCTAGTTCCTGGTCCCCTTTTCCTATTGGCCTCAGTTGTTTTTAAGGTATCTGCTTTAGTTTCTCTGCGTTAAGGGCAACAAATGCTAGATAATTTCTTAGGTGTCTTACCTATCCTCACCCCTCCCTTGTGTGCTCTCGCTTTTATCATGTGCTCAAAGTCCAATCCCCTTGTTGTGTTTGCCCTTGATCTAATGTCCACACATGAGGGAGAACATACGATTTTTGGTCTTTTGGGCCAGGCTAACCTCACTCAGAATGATGTTCTCCAATTCCATCCATTTACCAGCGAATGAGAACATTTCCTTCTTCTTCATGGCTGCATAAAATTCCATCGTGTATAGATACCACATTTTCTTAATCCATTCGTCGGTGGTGGGGCATCTTGGCTGTTTCCATAACTTGGCTATTCTGAATAGTGCCACAATAAACATGGGTGTGCAGGTGCCGCGGGAGTAACCTGTGTCACAGTCTTTTGGGTATATCCCCAAGAGTGGTATTGCTGGATCAAATGGTAGATCAATGTTTAGCATTTTAAGTAGCCTCCAAATTTTTTTCCAGAGTGGTTGTACTAGTTTACATTCCCACCAACAGTGTATGAGGGTTCGTTTTCCCCACATCCTCGCCAACACCTGTTGTTGGTGGTGTTGCTGATGATGGCTATTCTAACAGGAGTGAGGTGGAGTCTTAGTGTGGTTTTAATTTGCATTTCCTTTATTGCTAGAGATGGTGAGCATTTTTTCATGTGTTTTTTGGCCATTTGAATTTCTTCTTTTGAGAAAGTTCTGTTTAGTTTACTTGCCCATTTCTTTATTGGTTCATTAATTTTGGGAGAATTTAGTTTTTTAAGTTCCCTATATATTCAGGTTATCAGTCCTTTGTCTGATGTATAGTTGGCAAATATTTTCTCCCACTCTGTGGGTGTTCTCTTCAGTTTAGAGACCATTTCTTTTGATGAACAGAAGCTTTTTAGCTTTATGAGGTCCCATTTATCTATGCTATCTCTAAGTTGCTGTGCTGCTGGTGTTTTGTTGAGAAAGTTCTTACCTATATCTACTAACTCCAGAGTATTTCCTACTCTTTCCTGTATCAACTTTAGAGTTTGTGGTCTGATATTAAGATTCTTGATCCATTTTGAGTTAATATTGGTATAGGGTGATATACATGGAACTAGTTTCAGTTTTTTGCAGACTGCTAACCAGTTTTCCCAGCAGTTTTTGTTGAAGAGGCTGCTATTTCTCCACCATATATTTTTAGCTCCTTTGTCAAAGACAAGTTGGTTATAATTGTGTGGCTTCATATCTGGGTCCTCTATTGTGTTCCACTGGTCTTCATGTCTGTTTTTGTGCCAGTACCATGCTGTTTTTATTGTTATTGCTTTGTAATATAGTCTGAAGTCAGGTATTGTGATACCTCCTACATTGTTCTTTTGACTGAGTATTGCCTTGGCTATTCATGGCCTGTTGTGTTTCCATATAAATTTAACGGAAGATTTTTCAATCTCTTTAGTGAATGTCATTGGAATTTTGATGGAAATTGCATTAAACATGTAGATTACTTTTGGGAGTATCGACATTTTTACTATGTGATTCTACCAATCCATGAGCATGGGAGATCTCTCCACTTTCTATAGTCTTCCTCAATCTCTTTGTTCAGAAGTGTATAGTTTTCCTTGTAGAGATCTTTCACATCTTTTGTTAGGTTTACACCTAGGTATTTGATTTTTTTTGAGGCTATTGTAAATGTAATTGTTTTCATACATTCTTTTTCAGTTTGCTCATTGTTAGTGTATAGAAATGCTAATGATTTTTCTATGTTGATATTATATCCTGCTACCTTGCTATAGCTATTGATGATGTCTAAAAGCTTCTGAGTAGTTTTTTGGGTCTTTATGGTATAGGATCATGTCATCTGCAAATAGGGATATTTTCACAGTTTCTTTACCTATTCGTATTCCTTTTATTCCTTCTTCTTGCCTAATTGCTCTGGCTAGGAATTCCAGTACTATGTTGAATAAGAGTGGGGATAGTGGAAATCCTTGTCTGGTTCCTGATTTTAGAGGGAATGGTTTCAGTTTTTCTCTGTTAAGTATAATGCTGGCTGTAGGTTTGTCATATATAGCTTTTATAATGTTGAGGAACTTTCCTTCTATTCCTACTTTTCTTAGAGATTTTATCATGAAATGGTGTTGGATCTTATCAAAGGCTTTTTCTGCATCTGTTGAGATGATCAAGTGGTTTTTGTCTTTGCTTCTGTTAATGTGGTTTATTACATTTATTGATTTTCGTATGTTGAACCACCCCTGCATCCCTGGGATGAAGTCTACTTGGTCGTAGCGAATAATCTTTTTGATGTGTTGTTGAATTCTGTTTGCCATTATTTTGTTGAGGATTTTTGCATCGATGTTCATTAATGAGATTGGCCTATAGTTCTCCTTTTTGGAGGTGTCTTTGCCTGGTTTTGGGATAAGTGTAATACTGGCTTCATAAAATGTGTTCAGCAGTTTTCCTTCCCTTTCTATTTCATGGAACAGTTTAAGTAGGGTTGATATCAGTTCTTCTTTAAAGGTCTGATAGAATTCAGCAGAGAATCCATCAGGTCCTGGACTTTTCTTTTTGGGGAGACTCTTGATTGCTGTTTCAATATCATTATGTGTTATAGGTCTATTCAGGTGATTAATTTCCTCTTGGTTCAGTGTTGGATGATCATATGTATCTAGAAATCTGTCCATTTCTTTAAGATTTTCAAATTTATTTGAATATAGGTTCTCAAAGTAGTCTCTGATGATTTCCTGGACTTCCATGGTGTTTGTTGTTATTTCCCA
This sequence comes from Castor canadensis, assembly GCF_047511655.1. Lineage (NCBI taxonomy): Eukaryota > Metazoa > Chordata > Mammalia > Rodentia > Castoridae > Castor > Castor canadensis. The sequence goes on from NC_133394.1 coordinate 91,805,042, forward strand.
TTTTGCATTCCTGATTCTACTAGTTAGAGTTTTTTCTCTCCTCATTTTAGTCAGTTTTGCCAGGGGTCTATCGATCTTGTTCAATTTTAATAGATTTTAAATGACCAATCTACTGATGCAACCCCAGAAAGCAGGAAATCAAGAACCACATATGAGAATTCCAAGATGGCGGTTAGAGTGAGGAAGCAGAAAGCGTGCCTCCTATAGTGACATCTTGGAGAGATGCTGGAGACTCACCTTGCAGGCAAAACCACTGAGAAGAGGCAAAACTTTCACCCCTCCACACCTCCAGCCAGCACAGAGAATCTCCACTTCACATTAAATGGAGAAACCAGGAGGGCCCCCAGGCTGCCAGTCACCTGCGCCCAGATGGCTTGGGAAGATGTGGTAAGGTGAGCTAAGCAGTACGCAGTACTCCCACAGACAAGCCTGGGCCAGAACAGCATAGTCCCCTGCACAGACCAATCTCCACCCTGGGAAAAAAGAGAAACTGAGTAATAAGCACTAAGAACAATAAAGACACGTTGCAAAGAGGGTGGCGCACCCTGAGCGCTGAAGATTGGGGGAAGGGAATCCTTCCCGGAACTGTAAATAAACAAGCCAGGCGGGCCAGAGAGGCTCTGTTGGGAGCGGGGGAGCGTGCCCAGTAACCAGGAGTAGGATAGCTTGTGAGAGTGGCAGAGGGAGGAAAACACCACAGGAGAGGGGGGAAGACCCACCTCCCACGTGAGCTGCAAACAAACATGGCTGCTGGCAGGAGCAGCAGCACCGCCCATCAATCAGGAGCGGGAAAGCTTGTAAAAGTGGCAGTGGGAGGAAAACTCTACAGGAGTGGGGGGAAGACCCACTCCCTACATGAGCTGTAAATAAACACACAGGCCAGAGAAAGTGGGTGCAGTGTCACCTCCCCCAGTGTGCTTGGAAAGGGGAAAGCTTGTAGCAGAGCCTCACACACAGGAGAACTCTGAGCAAACAAAGCCTGTGGGGCCAGGTAAGTGCTAAGCTCACCCCAGAGATCTGCATAAATAACGCCTCCAGCAACAGCAGACTGACAGCAGCGGGCAGGCAAGCCACACATGCAGATACCCATTCACAGAACTGTCTCCAGACTCTTTTTCTCTCTCCCTAACTTTGATTAGAAAACAACTGAACTACACCTGCATGCTGAAAAACTTACTGAAACTGTATTGCATTTGAACTTGGGACACTGTGTGGGTTCTTTGTGTGTGTGTGTGCAGATCTGTTCTACTTTATGTGTCCCTTTTGATGAGACAACTACAGAACAACATCTGAGGCACCATCTCCAGGATTGGAGGCTGAGACAAACACCAAAACTATTAAGACTGAAACTTCATTGCATTTGAACTTGGAGGGTTTTTTTTTCTATTTTCATTTTGTTTTACTTTATATATATATATATATATATATATATATATATGTATATTTCTTTCATTTACTTATTTTTTATTTTTATTCTTATCTTTATTCTTTTTATTTTTTATTTTCAATCCTCTCTCTGTCTCTAATGCCTGTTCAGCTTACTGTCGATTAGTACACTAATGCTCCCTGTTTATAACTTTGAAACATTTTGTTTGATTCTTTATTTTCTTTTTTCCTACTTGTCTGTTTATTTGTTTTTCCCTTTTTCTTTAACTTCTTTGTTTTCCATCTCCTCTCACCCTTCCATTCTAAATATCACCATTGTTATTATTACAAGCTAGAAAATACTTAATTGCACACAGTACAGGGACAGTAACAACACCAAGGGCAATGACGGGAAGACAGAAAAAACAGGGAAACCAGTTGCCCCACAGCAAAAAATTAGTACAGGAACCAGAGGAAAATGAAGAAAACAGATACTCAGATCCAGACTCCAACAAAATGAAGATAAACTATACCAAAGAACCCAATGAAGCCCACAAAAATAATTTAAAAGAAGACATACTACAGGTACTCAGTGAGAATTTTATAGAGATGATAGTGGATATGGTCAACCAAAATGTACAGGAGACACTCAAGAAATTCCAAGACAACAAAAATAGAGAATTTGAAAAAGCAAAAGAAGACATAAAGGAAACCATGGAAGCACTGTATAAACACCAAAGTGAAACAGAGAACATGATTAATAAACAGATAAATGAACTCAGACAAAAATAGACAACATTAAAGAGGAAACCACCCAGGATATGGAAAACCTCAGAAAAAAGAATGAAACAGAACTGCAAAACAAAACGGAAGGCCAATCCAGCAGAGTAGAACAAACAAAAGACATAATCTCAGAACTTGAAGATGAAATGGTAATTACAGGAAAAACTGAAGAACTATTAATTAAATAACTCAAAACCTGTGAAAAGAAAATGCAAGAACTCACCAACTCCATCAAAAGATCAAACTTGAGAATCATGGGCATTGAATAAGGAGAAGAGGAGCAAGCGAAGGGAATGTGTAATATATTCAACAAAATAATAACGGAAAATTTCCCAAATCTAGAGAAAGATATTCCCATACAGATGGAAGAGGCCTCCAGGACAGCAAAAAGATATTCCCATACAGATGCAAGAGGCCTCCAGGACAGCAAAAACTAGAACTACCCCACAACATATCACCATTAAAACAACAAGTTCAGAAACTAGAGAAAGGATATTGAAGGCTGTAAGAGAGGAAAAACAAATAACATACAAAGGTAAACTCATCGAAATCACAGCAGACTTCTCAACAGATACATTAAAAGCAAGAAGAGCATGGGGTGAGATCTTCCGGGCACTGAATGAAAATAACTTCAACCCCAGGATACTCTACCCAGCAAAACTATCATTCAAAATAGATGGAGCAATAAAAGTCTTCCAGGATAAGCAGAAACTAAAACAATATGTGACCACAAAGCCACCACTACAAAAGATTCTTCAAGGGATTCTGCACACAGAAAGTGAAACCCAACTTAACCATGAAAAGACAGGCAGCACCAAACCACAGGAAAAGAAAAAGTAAGAAAGTAGAGAGTAACCTCAAATTAGGTTACACACAATCAAACCTTCAAACAACTAAGACAATTAAATGACAGGAATCACCACATACCTACCAGTACTAATACTTAATGTTAATGGACTTAATTCACCCATCAGAAGGAACCGCTTGAAGAAATGGATTAAAAAGGAAGATCCAACAATTTGTTGCTTACAGGAGACCCATCTCACTGACAGAAATAAGCATAGGCTTAGGATGAAAGGCTGGAAGTAGATTTACCAAGCCAATGGCCCCTGAAAACAGGAAGGATTAGCAATAGTTATCTCTGACAAAGTAGACTTCAAAACTACATTGATCAAATGAGATAAAGAAGGACATTGCATACTAATAAAAGGGGAAATAGACCGAAAGGAAATAATAATCATCAACCTGTATGCACCCAATGTCAGCGCATCCAATTTCATCAAACATACCCTGAAAGACCTAAAAGCATATATTAACTCCATCACAGTGTTTGTGGGAGACTTTAGCACCCCATTATTATCAATAGATAGGTCATCCAAACAAAAAATCAATAAAGAAATCCAAGATCTAAAATATATAATAGATCAAATGGACCTAGTTGATGTCTACAGAACATTTCATCCAACTTCTACTCAATATACATTCTTTTCAGCAGCCCATGGAACCTTCTCCAAAATAGATCATATCCTAGGGCACAAAGCAAGTCTCAACAAATATAAGGAAATAGAAATTATACCATGCATACTATCTGATCACAATTAAGTAAAACTAGAACTAAACAACAAAAGTAAAGACAAAAAACATGCAAACAGCTGGAAACTAAATAACTCATTACTTAATGAACAATGGATCATTGATGAAATAAAAGAGGAAATTAAAAAGTTTCTGGAAGTCAATGAAAATAAAAACACAACCTACTGGAACCTATGGGACACAGCAAAGGCAGTCCTGAGAGGAAAGTTTATAGCCATGAGTGCATATATTAAAAAGACTGAAAGATCCCAAATCAATGACCTAATGATACATCTCAAACTCCTAGAAAAACAAGAACAAGCAAATCCCAAAACAAAGAGGAGAGAAATAACAAAAATAAGAGCTGAAATCAACAAAATGGAAACCAAAAAAGCCATACAAAGAATTAGTGAAACAAAAAGTTGGTTCTTTGAAAAAATAAACAAGATTGATAGACCCCTGGCAAACCTGACTAAAATGAGGAGAGAAAAAACCCAAATTAGTAGAATCAGGAATGCAAAAGGGGAGATAATAACACACTATGGAAGTCCAGGAAATCATCAGAGACTAATTCGAGAACCTATATTCAAATAAATTCAAAAACTAAGAGATAGCATAGATAAATGGGACCTCATAAAACTAAAAAGCTTCTGTTCATCAAAAGAAATGGTCTCTAAACTGAAGAGAACACCCACAGAGTGGGAGAAAATATTTGCAGCTATACATCAGACGAAAGACAGATACCCAGAATATATAAGGAACTTAAAAAACTAAATTCTCCCAAAATTAATGAACCAATAAAGAAATGGGCAAGTAAACTAAACAGAACTTTCTCAAAAGAAGAAATTCGAATAGCCAAAAAAACACATGAAAAAATGCTCACCATCTCTAGCAATAAAGAAAATGCAAATTAAAACCACACTAAGATTCCACCTCACCCCTGTTAGAATAGCCATCATCAACAACACCACCAACAAGAGGTATTGGCGAGGATGTGGGGAAAAAGGAACCCTCTTACACTGCTGGTGGGAATGTAAACTAGTACAACCACTCTGGAAAAAAATTTGGAGGCTACTTAAAAATCTAGACATTGATCTACCATTTGATCCAGCAATACCACTCTTGGGGATATACCCAAAAGACTGTGACACAGGTTACTCCCGCGGCACCTGCACACCCATGTTTATTGTGGCACTATTCACAATAGCCAAGTTACGGAAACAGCCAAGATGCCCCACCACTAATGAATCGATTAAGAAAATGTGGTATCTATAACAATGGAATTTTATGCAGCCATGAAGAAGAAGGAAATGTTATCATTCACTGTTAAATGGATGGAATTGGAGAACATCATTCTGAGTGAGGTTAGCCTGGCCCAAAAGACCAAAAATCGTATGTTCTCCCTCATGTGTGGACATTAGATCAAGGGCAAACACAACAAGGGGATTGGACTTTGAGCACATGATAAAAGTGAGAGCACACAAGGGAGGGGTGAGGATAGGTAAGACACCTAAAAAATTAGCTAGCATGTATTGCCCTCAACACAGAGAAACTAAAGCAGATACCTTAAAAGCAACTGAGAAAAATAGGAAAAGGGGACCAGGAACTAGAGAAAAGGTGAGATCAAAAAGAATTAACCTAGAAGGTAACACACATGCACAGGAAATTAATGTGAATCAACTCCCTGTATAGCTATCCTTATCTCAACCAGCAAAAACAGTTGTTCCTTCCTATTATTGCTTATACTCTCTCTACAACAAAATTAGAGATAAGGGCAAAATAGTTTCTGCCAGGTATGGAGGGGTGGGGGGGAGAGGGAGGGGGCGGAGTGGGTGGTAAGGGAGGGTGTGGTAAGGGAGGAGAAATGACCCAAGCTTTGTATGCACGTATGAATAATAAAACAATAAAAAAAGAACCACATGTAACTTAAAACAGAAAGGGCAGAGCAGAAATTATTGAAATTGAAACTTACAAGGTTAAACAAAAAGTTGGTTCTTTGAACCAACAAGGAAAAGTCAGTAGAACTCAGGTAGATTGAAAAAAGGAATAAGAAAGCCCCAACAGATTAAAATGGAGGCATTATATCTTGACCAACTTAGAGGCATTGAGGTTCCAAGTGAGGCTAGTTCAAGAGGCCCACTTCCACCAAGACCCAGGTATTTCCTCATTTCTGTGGCATCAAATTCATTCTCAGGGTCCATGATGGGCCCCTCTACTTCTTTCCACATGGAAGAATCCCAGGATCTCCCTTCCTGATGCCAAGGGATCTACACCTCATCATCTTTCAAGTATTAGTGCTTCTAAAAGCTATCCTGGAAACAAGGCTGTTCCTTTCTCCAGTATCACCTTGGGATTTAGTGCCAAAACTGTCTAGATTATTCAGCCATCTCAGAAGTAGTCACTATAGTAAGACATGTGGATACAAAAATGAGATACATTAATATTCTAAATTAAGCCACACCAAAGCTGTAGGTCAGTGAGGACTGAGGCTGACAGGGGAATGGATAAGTCAAGGGTATTTTCGGGTGACAAAGTGATAATAAGTGTTGAGGGAACATTGATAGGAGTCTTCAGGAAGAGTCAGTCAGTTTATCTCCACCAGGCCTTCTAAGTTCAAGATACATTGCCTCCCTAAGGAATTTCTACTTTTATAAAGCCCAGGTCTAATAGTTACTTCAGTTATTGCACCTTCAGACTCATCATCAACGTGAGCTACCTGATAAAGGTCCAGCAAACTACCACTTTCACATTTAACACACTGGTATTTGTTGCCTAATCACTAATCATGTTTTGTTTTCTGATTACTTCTCAGATCATTGGTGATAACCAGACTGAACAGCTCCATTGAGATCAAAGGAAATTGATAACTACCAAGGTTATTATCATGCAGTACACTGTCTACCAGAGGAGCTACCATATTAACAGATTCTACCAGATTCTTTATCCAGGCATAAAGTCCTTATTCCATTACATTTCCTATAAGTTTCCCAGACATATCAGGCCATATATGCTTTACAAAGATTCAGTTTAAACCAGTACACATGGAACTCAGGCATATAAGTAATTAGTAAATTTCCCAGTGCTAAGCATAGCTTACATGTCAAACCATTCGAACACCTGATTGCCTTCAACCTCTGGGATCAAAACAGGCAATAGAAGGATCCATACTGTTCCTTAGACCTAAGGGCATTTTACACCACTGTGGCCTTGAGATCTGCAAGCAAATCTAGACTTCTTAGGAACCTCTGCTAACCACAAGACAAAATCTCCACTCAGATGTCCTACAGTGCAGAGTGTGACCCATACACAGTATTCCTACCAGGACAGGTCAGCTGGGCCTATGACAAGTTCATTTACAAAGCAGAAGCCCAAACACAGGTTCATTGTTGGCCTACACAAAATTCTTATTTAACTTCATTGCAATCTGCTGCCCTATTCCTCCCCTGGTTTTAACTCGTGAAGGTTCTCCCATGACTTCTATCAGATACTGATGCCATCTGTGTGTACTATTCTGGTCTTGGCATTTGCTTCTGATGCAATTTGGCCTAACCCAGGAGCTAACTACAACACTGTTTTCACCAAAACTAAGCACACAGACCTAGAACCCAGGAGGGCCTTTGTCATTCCCCTTAACCTTCATGTTTAGACACCTGCCTCTAATAAACTTCTGTGCAGCTTTTAATTCTCACCATGTCTGGGTCTTCCACCAAACAGCCCCAACCTGGTATAGTTCTCCCCTTCTGATGAATTACATGGCATCTCTTTGATCAGTATACAGGAATATTCTTACCTACTCATAGAATCAATATGGGCCTACATTGGACTTTAAAGTGGACGTCTAAGGAGCAATAAAGAGACCAAGTTACTTGTAACCAGTGTCAACAGGAACAATTTAGAAGACAAGACATTAAGGTACAAAAATAATGCAGAGATATAACAGAACTAACCTTCAAGAATTGATATTGTTAACATGTAGGATCATAGTAAAACTTTAAAAAGTGCATCCTTTTGAATCCACTAGACAAACTAAGACAACCAAGTACTCATGTCTCATTCATTAAGTCTAGTGGCCCCACCAGGACTTAAATGTGAAGAAATTACAATATACTGAAGCAAACTAGCTTCTCCTATTCCCCCAGACACATGCCCAGCATTGACAGACATGATGGAGACATGCTCAGGACTGTGGGAGACCAGTGACTAAATAGACTGAGAAGAAACTTTGACACGAGTAAAGCCATGTCAAAGGTCCTTTGTGCTGAGAAGGCAAGGCCCCAGCACGAAGGAAGTGAGCAAGGTTCAGCAAGGCTGCCCTGAAAGAAAAACAGGACACGCTGATCTAGTCAGGACAGTCTGTAGTAAATGACATACCACAGCTGCGCTGTTCCTGCCGCCTACGCAACTGGACCCATTTGAATTCGACCTGCATTTCACTCCACTTTCCTATACATGCTGTATAAATAAATGCTCTTGAAGGTAGAGGGTGTCGCCAGCATCTCTCATCAGGAGTGCTGGACCAACCCAGCTGCAGAAGTGGGCAAGATGCAGTACAGCCGTTTTCCCTAAGATGTTTACATTCAGAGAGATAATGTCACGGGTTCCTCCTGTTCCCGAGGATTACAATGTCACACCCCATCCAAGAAATGCCTCTCCGCCTCGGGTTGCAACTGTATACAATAAATGCACTGGAGGTGGGGGTGCTGGTGTGTCTCCATCTGAGCACCCAGCCTACCTGGCCCCAGCTTTATGCAGTTTGGTCTTCTGTCTGTTGGCTTTTCAAATCTCCCATCACCCTCATTTAGGTTTCTAGGACAAGCTCGTGTGGGCCACGAGAGAAGTACAGTCGGGGTTCCTGATGGTGAGCTCATCTTGTTTTATCACATACCACATTCAGAAGCAGGTAGCCCCAGAAAAGTGAGATGATGCTTCTGCTAAGCTTTCTCAAGGCTGAGTAAATATGCTAGAAGTTCAGGATGGCCTCTTATGATACAGAACATTAAAACATCACGTATATGTTACTGCATCCCTAGTACATCGACTGCACTGGCTGAAGGAAGTAATAGCTCCATAGTTCATCAAAAGAAAATCCATGGGTAACTCAATTATCTATGCAATGGGAATCCATGACCCACATAGCAGCCTGATGCATCTCCTAGATCCCTCCAGATTCCTTTCATTAAACTCACCTACCCACATCCCTGTTTCTTGAACTTCAAGTGTGATTTATAGCTCAAGACACAAACCAACATTTAGCAATTCTGGGTCTCAGACTACAGCTCTAGAATAAATTCGTATATGAGAGTCAGTTTGTATTGACTGCATACCCCAGAAGGCTATTCCAGAAGATTGAAGACAATCCATCTAAGTCCATAGTAAGGACTGGGCCCAGTTCCTGAAAATGTTAATACCTTAGATATTGACCTGACCCCATTGTTTGAGATGTATAGAAGCTCCTTTCCAAAGTTCATCTCACACCCTACCACCATCCCCAAAGTTTAGTAGTCAAAGTTAGTAGTAGTCAACACTACTGTACAGATTCAATTACCCAGAGGATAGACACAAGAAACTCAGAACTCCAAATACATTCAACCTGAATAGTTCTTTGCCAAAGCACATCACTGAATTGTCAAAGAATTTTTGGAGCAGCCAAAGATAGCATAGAGTCCCATAAGGAAATCCCTCTTAGAATCAATAAACTCAGCACAAATCCCACAAGCCAGGAGAGAGTGTGATGTCATATTCAATGTACTACAAGACACACTGCCAACCAAGAATACTAGACCTAGCAAAGGTGACCTGCACAATTAAGAAATAAACATTCATATATAATCAAAAACTGAAGAAATTCATGACTGGTAAAGATTTCCTTTGTTGTAAGGTTGGTCTAGTGAAGTGAACAGATAACTCCATGAAAACATACAAGTATAAAGAATTCATTGGTATAAAAAATACAAATAACAAAGGAATCAAATCTCATCACAAGCAACCATTCCACTACAAACAAGGAGAAGAGAGAAAACCATAACAGTCAACAATAAGTTCTTACCAAAATAAATGTGAGTGTTAAATTCCCCAATGAAAAAGATACAGAATGACTGAATAGAGAAAGAGACCTACCTATTTGCTACCTACAAGAAAATCAGGACTGGGGATGTAATCAATGGTAGAGCCCTTGCCTAGCATGTGCAAGACCCTGGGTTTATTCCCAACCCTGCAAGAAATAGATTCACTTCATAGTTTAAAAGAAAAAAACTCACACTAGAGCTGGGCATGGTAGCACAAACATGAAATTCAAGGTACTCTGAAGTCAGAGGCAGGAGAGAATCTTCAGTTTAAAACCAGCTCAAAGTTGGTGAAACCCTGTCTAAAAAACAAAATGCAAAGGAAAATGGCTGAGTGTGTGGCTTAAGTAATGGAATATTTGCATGCACCAGGTCCACAGTTCTATCCTTAGTACTGCAGGAAAAAAATTTTAAATGAGACAGACTTGGCTGGGCACAGTGGCTCACACCTGAAATCATAGCTACTCAGAAGGCAGAGACTGGAAAGATCATGTTTTCAGACTAGCCCTAGCAAAAAAAGACTGCATCTCAACCAGCCAAAATCTAGGCCTGGTAGCATGCATTTGTTCTCCCAACTACAGGGGAGGCATAAAGTAGGAGGATGTGGTCAAAGTCAACCTGAGCACAAAAAGCTGTACCCTACCCTAACAGAGCAAAGAGGGTTGGTGGCATGACTCAAGCGTCTGCCTAGCAAGCATGACACCCTCTCTTCAACCCTTAGTACTGCAAAGTAAGGAAGACAGAATTCTCCAATGGAGAAGTGGAGAAGTCCCCAGAAAACATTCCCATGTGACCTCCCAAGATGGTGAACACATGTCTGGTAGCTTAAAATTTCATTTCAAAAATGGCACTAGGCCCCTGTACAAATAGGCCAGACAGCTTAAGGCTCTGAGTACTGATGAGGGATATAACTTGCAAAGGAAACCAAAAGTACAGAATATTTTTAAAGATTCTTCCTAAGCCCTAGAAGTTGCCACAATACTGTCCTCCAGAAGGTCTCCAATTGGGCCTTAGGGAGCAAATGACTCCCAGGTCCCCTTTAAAGAACTCTTCTGTTTAGAATAAAGCCCAAACTTTGAAGCTATAGAGGAATTCATTTCAAGTACATGCATGTAGTTTGTTATTGAAAAGCAGAGGTGGACTGGGGGTGAAGCTCAAGTGTTTAGAGCTCTTGCCTAGCAGAGCCCAGAGTTCAATCACTAGTATAGCCAAAAAATAAAAGTACAGGAGTGCACATGCCACCTATTCTTTTTAATTCTCTCTTAATACACTGTTATTAATCATGTTCAGACCATTCCCCTATTTCCTTTGTCTATTTAAAATCCTACTGTGTCCACTTAAGCTCCCTGCCATATGTCCAGGGGAGATACCTAAAATCACTTTGGAGTATCTCATGAATTGGACTGGCTGACCAGAACACCAGACATGAGAAAGGAAAAGGTGCTTTCATGAATAAAATAAAGGCTTCCACACATATAAAGGATACTAATACACTTACGGTCTGGTATATTTTCCTGTACCATGCTACAAAGATACAAACACACTATGCTCTTTTTTAAACTTTAAATCCCTGAAATTAGATTAATAGTTTAATAGGAAAACATACCCTACCAGATAGGGTATGGAGAAATCTTCCAACACAGTGATGTGTGAATTGTGTCAATTAGAGGAATTTTATTGAGTCTCAGGCTTAATGAAAAACAATATAAGACTCAATCAAGGAAAGCTGTTGTGTCATGATTAAAATGACTAATGGCCAGAATAAAGTCAAATGAGACTCCCACCTCTATCAACATAAGACCAAAGGCATACAGCATCTCTCCATATGCACACTCTATCTCAAGTATATTCTGTCCTGTGCTTGTCTTGCTGGCTAGGAGGACCATTGATTAGCAACAGTCAGACACATGAGCAGGAAGACAGCACATAGCTGAGGGGCCGCTTAGTCTTCTCTGCTGTGGAAGCAAGGAGAATGCAGTGCACAGGATCTTACAGACTACATTCGTCTAGACTTCCCACCAGGCCCTGTCCTGTCTTCTCAGAATGTACCTTTAAGACTCACGGGATTTTTCAGGGTCTAGAGAGTTCAAACTGAAACTGACATACATAAATTCACAATAAAATGATCACAACTTATAGTGATTCCAGCTTTTGAGGATCTGCTTCTACATTTCAGTGTCTGGAAATAAAACTGGCAGTCTAGCACCAGGCTTCTGGGAAACTTCTAGCAGAGATTGTCCATACTCTCAGCATACCAGGCCACTCTATCAGCTCCTGATAATATGACGAACAGCTAGCACCTGTGTCTTTGTTGGGACCTGTCCCAAAAGAACCCAAAGAGCATGAGAACCGATATCCCACAACTGGTTGAGTTTAGCCAATGTCAGATGGGGTGAGAAGGTAAACACTTCTCACTCTCCTGGAGTAAAACAATTGAGATGAGCTCTGTGCTATCTTCAAGGGCTTCTACAATACCAAGCTATATTCAGCATCCATGTGGATCATCACACCCTTGTTTACCTCCATCCCATCTCACTGCTCCACATTCTATGGAGGGTACTTGGCCGCTCATCCTTATTCAAAACCTTCACATGAACCACTTCAGAGAACTCAACCTCAGCCTATTCCAAAATCTGATTAGACCTCTGACTCCACTAAATCTTTCATAGAGAGTGCCTGTCTCCAACCATGGCATCCTTGTCCCTAGGGTCATCCATTCAGGAATGTGATGCTGTCAAACACGTGATCCATTTCCATCTGAGCCTTCCATACTAGTATCTATTTCTAACCATTGGATGCATCCTACAGGACATGCCACATTGAATCCTGGCAGGAAAGAGCCACAAAAGCACCAATGGCATTCTGAAGTGGAAAAGTAGGCCCTTTAGCTGAAAAGTCTTCCAAGAATAAATGGGTTTATACCTACTATCATGGACCAAAGCATAAACCAGATTCTGCTGAATTCATAGCTTAAAAGCTTTGCAATCTTATGAAATTTCATTCTTGTTTTTACCTGGAAAATTGCATCCTGAAAAAAGTGAAAACCCTTTTTCTGGGAAAAAAGAAAAAGAAAAAAAAAGCAACCACCTAATAGGTTATACAACAAAAGGCCAAACAACCTAGGAAGTATGTTTATGGAAAGTTCAACATGTTGAAAATGTGACCCCAGCAGCCTATAATATCTCCTTTCCACCATTGGCTGAATATCCAGAAACCTAAGCTTATCGACCTTAATTAGAAATGTCCAGCTGCTTTGCTGTCAACCCATAATGACCCCCAATATCATGTATCCAAATTGTACATTAAGTTGAAATAGCTCCTCTGCAGTGCCCAGCAGTCAAGGAGTAGATGAAAATGGCTCCTTTCAATATCACAATGTGACCCATTGGTGATGGAGAACTTCCTGTCCCTCAAGTTCTGCCCCTGTCTCATTAGAGCGGCTCTGATACCCAGATAGGACTATTCCATCCAGAGAAACAAAACAGGTATGCAGAGAAAATATACAATAGTCACTGAAGCATTGCATCCCAGTAGACTGAGTGTTAAGTCACTGCACTGGCAGGAATGATAACCCTAACCACAAATAGGTTTCTAGCACACAGGGGAGAACTCTATCTAGCCATATAGGCTTTAACAAATGCCTCATAGTTACACCATGGGTAGAAGGACAAAAGCCCAGTATCACAGCCATCATGATTAGAAAGAGCAATATAATCAGCTGCTCGGTGTCCTGATGGACAAGGTTCTCAGAGGTAGATCAGTTGTAGAGCATGTGCAGGACTTCAGTTTGAACCTCAGCACCAAAAAACCTCCTTTCAGAATCCATTTTGCCTTTCAATTTGACATTCCATTTCCCAAAAATGCCTCCATCCAGAGCTGTTAACCATGGATATTTCTCTAGAACCATCCTAGTCAATGACTGATGGTTCTTTCTCACACATACACAAAAAAAAGACAAAAAGAAAAAAAATCCCCTCAAAAGCTTCCCAGTTTAGCCAACAGAGTAGCCCACTGACCCAGGAAACACAGAGCTTTGCTGTATGGTTCAATGATGCCATCTGCTGACCAACACACTGAACTCACTTCTGATTAGGCTAACTGCATGCCAGTCAGGAAGGGAGGGGTCCTCAGGAACACCCATATCTTGTTAGGCATGGGAAAAATGCCACACTGCTAGCTGTGTGCTATGGGTTTGAACTCATGGCAGAGACATGAAATCAAGAAATGCCAGCTGAAATACTCTAGTCTTTTTTCAGCAATCTAGCCATATAGACCAGGTGAACAGGTCTATCAAAGCCTTGTCTTTAGGCTCCGACCTCTCTCCAGAGATTTCCAAACTTGTTCTTTCTACTAATTGGGTTACTGGTGGGGCTCCTCAGTGACTATTTAAGGAGTGTCTCAAAGGAAATTCTAAATACTAAGTATTACTTTACAGATTGGGAGTTCTCTATACTTCCCTCAAAAGGCAAGCTAGGAAATGACAGTCACATTTGTATGGAGGGTCTATGGACCACATAGTCCCAGTCCTTAGTCTTGCCAACATAGCACTGGACCATTTTAACTATAGAAAGCATAGCTTTGCCACAGATTTAACACCAAAACATGCCACTCTATTCTCTGCAGCACCAGAAAGGCCTCACTGGTAGCTCTCCCAAGAATCCCCAGAATTTCATCGAACAAAGACCTTCCAATCATTCATGATCAGGCCTGAGTTCTAGGATTCCTCTACTGGACACAGATTAGCAACAGATCCCCAGAAGCTAGAAATATAGGTATCCTGTATGACCTCCAAACCCAAATGTGTTTATACATGCTCCTGTAAGTGTAGCTTACCCTTACTATTCCTACCTGTTAGGAAATAGGCAAGATCAGCCTTCATGATAAATTCAATATAGGCAAACCTGCAAACTGATTTAGGACCTCTGATTTAGTTCATTACTACAGAAGTCTAACCACAGTGAAGACAGTGAGAGGTGATTTTTACCACCCTGCATACAGAGAGAACAAGGCTCAAAGGGAGATCTCTTGTCCAGTTGAGGACCTATGTCTGACACAGCTGAGATGCCATTCATTCCCTAACCTGTTATAGGAACATGGTATCTTCCAGCAGACCTAGGCACTACTGACCAACACCTGCAATAACCCAAGGGGCATGAGTCCTTTTAATTTTTCCTAGCAAAGGAGATCCACAGCCTTAATTCAGATGTCCCTTTATCCAATATACACCCTCACACTTATCATAAGGGCATAAACAAAATGCAGATATATTCCTGCAGCTCAGTGCTTCATTCCCACAGGACATTTATATCCTCTGTCAAGATCACTAATACTGTCCTGGGATAAAGAAAGAGACTGAGTCATCGCACAAATGCTACCTGAAGACCCTGCTTTCAATTTCAAAGCATCTTAGCTATATGCTCTCTCTGGTTGTGGCAGCCATGAAAACATGTCCCTCAGGGCCCATACAGAAGTCACCGGTTCATAACACCTGACAAGGAGAGTGAGAAGTACACTATATGGGTTGGAAAGTTTGGTCTACTCTAGGATTGTCCACCATGAACTTGTAACTCTAAGTTTGATTCTATTCAAAGTGTCCCAGCCCACATGAGTAGAAAATTAAGGTTCCATCTGGGTCATACATTTAAACATCAATCAAACCTATATTCCACACCAAAATCCAGGAATACTCAAGAATTCTAAATCCAGAATAATTGATAACCTCCTTGACCACATTTGGCATGGACCCTGAGCTTTGCCACTTTGTGGCAAGTATCTAGAACCTCAGCCTCCAAGGACTGGCAAACTGTACTCCTCCCCTTGTGAGGTGATTTAAAACTTGCAGAGGAGGGTTCTTCCTACTCTGTGGGTATGTAATGACTATGTCTAAGATGGCTTTGGCCCTTATTCTACTTCTGGCTGCCACTACCTACAAAGTGATTTCATGGTCTGGAAAGAAGACGGACAGTTGCCCTTCCACAGGCTTCTGGGGAATGTCCATCAGAGGCAATCTACTCTATCAACCATCTCAGGACCTTCTCCCAAGAGTTGACCAGGTCATGATTACATGACTGACAACAGCCAGCACCTGCAGCAGTTGAGAGCTGTACCATGATAATCCTTAAGAGCTTGAAAGTCTGTATCCTAGTACAGTCTACGTTTAGCCAGTGTCAGATGGGGGAGGAGAATTTCACACTGCATCAAGAATAGAGGTGGCAGTTATGGCCTCCCAACTGGACAAAAGATCTACATCTGGCCTAACTACTGGCCCAAAGTTACTATTCATTCTTCATTCCCTAACCTATTACGGGAACATGGCATCTTCCCACAGGCCTAAGCACTGATGGCCAGGACCTACAAAACCCAGAACCAGCTTTCCTCCTCTCAACTTTTCCTAGGGAAGGAAAACTACAAATTTACTTCCTAATATCCCTTTTATCAAATAATCACCCTCACACTATTAGGACAAATAATTTGGATATATTCCTGAATCTCAAAACCTCATTCCCGGAAACACACAGCATTGTCAGGATTACTAACACTGCTCTGGGATCAAAGAGGAACCAAGCAATGACCAAAAGCTGCTTGAAGCCACTACTTCCAGTTCCATAGCCTCTTAGCTCTATGCTTGTGTTGTGGCAGCCATGAAAACATGCCACTCAGGGCCCATGATGAAGGTCAAGTATTTAACTGACAACTCCACCCTTCAGTAAGAATTCAAATTTAGTGGAGTAATGATTGGCCCAAGATGAGAATTATTTGTGCCTGGCCAGGTGCCAATAGTCTGCCTCATTTTCAGCAGCCTGAATTTAATGAGAAGGAAAAAATAAAATCAGGTGAGACCATCTAGGAAAGGGCATATGAATGTCCTTTAAATGCAGACTTTTACATGAATGTTAAAATCTACTATAAGCACCAATTAACTAAGCACTAAGCAGCCAGATTGGTTCTGCCAGCCAATATCATTCAAACCTCAGCCTATAAGCAATTAATATTATGGCCAAGTTAGCACAGATGGAGGCTACATATGTACCTGACACAGAATTTGAATTTCTGGAGACCATCTTCTAATGCTGCCTTGGAAGCTATGTGTGTCAACAGTGATGGATAAACTTCCAATATGGCCCTCTTTCTAAGTAAGATCAATTTGTCACTTGACAGTAACTGACTACATTAAGCTACTTGCATTTTAGAAGAGCTAGTGAGACAGTCTGACATGAGTTGATACCTAATCCTGATATGGATTTGTCTCTGCCTGCAGAGTCACAACTAGTACCACTCTGTAGGGTCTTATTCAAATTCCTTCACATGGATGTACTCCTTAATCCCATCTTAACATTGGGAAAGGTCTGTGCTTCTCCAACTGTTACACAAGCTGGTTTTCAGAATGCAGATGTAGAAACTAGGGTCAAAGTTGCCTTCAGACCTGGAGAATCCATTCATCTCACAAACAACCTGATGAACTAGAATAGGACCTTATGTCCTAGATTAGAAAGCTGCAGAATGGAAAGGAGTAACAGACTAGAAACTCTAAATACAACCAGTCAGCCCTCTATTTCCCCTTTCTTTAGGCCATTTGAATATCTTTGCTAGTGATCAATTATAAAGAAATCTGACCACACCCTCTTTTACTACCCCTATAAGAAAGCTTTGGGTCATAGTACTGGCTTGTCTGCTTGTCGGACAGACAGCCCTTTCTCAATATCA
This sequence comes from Castor canadensis, assembly GCF_047511655.1. Lineage (NCBI taxonomy): Eukaryota > Metazoa > Chordata > Mammalia > Rodentia > Castoridae > Castor > Castor canadensis. The sequence continues at coordinate 91,822,528 of NC_133394.1, forward strand.
AAGTCACTTCTAACCTTTGAGAACTCACAAGTAACTCATCAATTGATTTACATCACAGCAAGAGATGCAGAATTATGGAATCCACTGGCTATAACACAAACATCATTCTGAGCAGATAACTTCTTAAGATGTTGATTCAGCCTACAGAAAACTTAGAAGCACTAACATTGCATTCTTGACAAGGCCCCTTATGTACACTGAAGAGGAATCCATATGGTACTGCATCCCTAATAAGGATGCCATGATGGATCCAAGAACCAAGAAGAGCAAAGTGTTTCCATTTTTCTACCATTCCAAATGAACCACAGGCTCACTATGATTCATCCTTGTTGTGGAGATAATTGACTCATCAGGAGATTGAGCTGTGTTTGTGCACTGGGAGCTAGTAGGGTAAGAATAGCACCCAATTCATTTGATCATGTCCTATTCTTTTTCTCACTGTTACTCAGACACATTCAACAGCTCTATCTTGAAAAGTATATGATCAAAGAATCAGCATCCCTTAAGATGTATTGGGTCACACTATCAGGTAAACAACAACCCTTGGCTGAGGCGATAGCTGAAAGGGAAATGAGAGTAGATCGTGGAAGAGGAAAGGAAGAAAGTAGGTTGTGAAGTAAGAAGAACTCCAGGGGCAGGACTTGCTTTCATACCACTAACATCCTTTCTGTTTCTATTATGGGACTTTATGAGACAGAAGGCGATATCTGAACCTGTGTAGAGAAAGGAGATCTATGCAGCATAGTGTTCAATTCTTTTGCTATAAGTAAGAAATTTCCTTAACTTAAAAGGACAATTTTGGCTCATTATCTGGAAAGTTTAAAATGCACCATTGGTGCCAACTGGTCCAAGGGCTCAGTTTCAACATGAGCCACATTTCTTCCTTGTATCTTTTCTACCCTACATGGAATCAGATTCATTACCATCCTCTCGATGGCAAATCCAGGTCCCCTCTTCATGATAGTAAATGCTGTAAACCTCATTATTGTCCCAGTACTTTTTCCCTCCAAAAGTCTTCTGGAAGCAAGGATGGTTACCCCTAACTATTTCCGAGTTGTAAAGGCAAGCCAACCTACATCACATGACCACAAATGATGAGTCACTGTCATGATGTGCATGTGGATAGAGGCGTGGGAGATCCTAATAAAGTCAGCCACACCTATGGGTGGGACTAATCAATGATAGAGGCAGATCAAGGAACAGATCATCTCCCCTGTAAGAAGTCAGGGGTCTATTTGGCTCCCAGTGTGCAAATGGCTGCTGAGGAAGAATCTGCAATGACCTTCTGTTACATTTCTATGCAGCATAGAATCTGTGGACCTTTCTAATTCAGAAGAAGGAGGTCCAATTTAAGAAGCAGATCTAGCTTCAATAGTACCCCAGAAATTTGTGAACGTAGCCTATCAGATAAAAAGTGACTGGAGAATGTCAGAGCAGAGAAGAGCTAATGTTTTTCTATTCTTGGGTACCTCCAGACTCTGGATTCTATTAAGGCAGAGTGTATGGTGGTATTCTGGCAAACTTCAACAAGCCCTATAGATGCAGAGAGAAAACTCAGGAGGCAACTCAGGAAAGATAATGAAGGTAGCCCTTCAAGACACAGGTTCCAGAAACACTCACCTAGTACTAAAATGACAAGAAAAACCAGGAACCAGGAAAGCCTCAGGACAGGAGATTTGTAGTTTCCTGTAAAAATGGGAAATTCATGAATGAATTATACCTGAGTGAAGAAGGACCACCAAGTACAAGAGCAATTTATCTTAGGATAAAAACTTGAATTTGTCCTTGTCTCTTTTTGGCCTCAGGAATACTTCAAGGAGCAAACCCTGACTTTGTCCTTATACAAGTTCCTGGGATAGAGGCAATGCCACTGCCCTCCCAATCTCTTGCTTACAGCCCCTGGACTGTGACATCCTCACTCTTCTTGGGGACCAGCTGTGGGCCTTTAACTTAGGATCTTTGTGGAGCATCTTCGGGTCCTGGATGGCAATTGTAGGATCATGAACCCTAAAGGGGCAATTACATGCCTTTTTCCTGAGATTCTCCCTGCATTCCAAGCCTCCAACAAACATAGTAAACATTTTTACAACTGATCCAGACCCTCAATAAAGACAATGAGAAATTAGATTTCTATTCCATCAGACATGGGAGAATAGTTCAGTCTATAACTGTTGACTCTTTCCTTTCTCTGCCTAATCTGAGAAAAAACCCTAGTTTATAAAGAAAGGCAACTTACATTTAGGAATTTGTTTTAAAACAAAAAAACACATCAGCCCCATGACCCATCTTTCCTATCACCAGTGAAGACCACACTTCAGCAACAGCTCTTCTGGCAGATAAGAAAAAAAAGCCCATTTCTACAAGACACAAGACCAGTCTACAGCAATACAGAGCCAGATTCTCTATCAACGCAACAAATTCACACAGGTCACTACAAGCTGAGACTTTACCGCTATCTTCCTTTCTTTTCTGTCCTGTGGGGTGTGGTCTCCTCTTGACCTTCCTCATACATTTACTCTAATAAATCGCTACATTCCAACCCTGTTTTGAAGTATGCATCTCAACATAGCCCAAGACCTCTTACTAGCTTCCCCCTGTTCTCATTCAATGCCCCAAAGTCCAGAAGAGCCTTTATACTGAGGGATTCCAAGATGGCGGCTAGAGGGAGGAAGCAGAAAGCAAGCCTCCTATAGTGAAATCTTGGAGAGACGCTGGAGACACACTTTGCAGGCATAATCACTGAGAAGAAGCATAACTTTGAACCCTCCACACCTCCAACCGGCACAAAGAATCTCCACTTCACGTTAAACGGAGAAACCAGGAGGACCCCCGGGCCACCAGTCGCTGGCACCCAGATGGCTTGGGAAGACGCGGACCAGTCTCCCTACCTTTGATGAGAGAGCTACCGAATTACACCTGCAAGCTGAAAAACTTACTGAAACTGTATTACATTTGAACTTGGGAAATTTGGTGGGGTTTTTTTTGTGCGTGTGTGTGTAGTTTTGTTCTACTTTATGCATCCCCTTTGATGAGACAACTACAGAACAACATCTGAGGCACCATCTCCAGGATTGGAGACTGAGATGGACACCCAAATTATTAAGACTGAAACTTCATTGCATTTGAACTTGGAGGTTTTTTCGTTTTTTGGTTTTTTGGTTTTTTTAAATTTTCTATTTTTTCATTTTATTTTAATACATATTTATAAATAGAGTTTTCTTTCATTTACTTATTTTTTATTTTTATTCTTATCTTTTTTTTTTTATTTTTGATTTTCAATCCTTTCTCTGTCCCTCTAATGTCTGTTCAGCTTACTGTCGATTAGTACACTAAAGCTCCCTGTTTATACCTTTGAAACCTTCTTGTCTGATACCTTGTTCTGTTTTCTCCCTCCAGTCTATGTATTTGTGTTTTCCCATTTCCTTAACTTCTTGCTTTCCATCTCAGCTCACCCTTCCATTCTAAATATTACCACTGTTATTACTACAAGCTAGGAAACACTTAATTGCACACAGTGCAGGGACAGTAACAACACAAAAGACAATGACGGGAAGACAGAAAAAACAGGGAAACCAGTTGCCCCACAGCAAAAAATTAGTACAGGAAGCAGAGGGGAATGAAGAAAACAGGTACTCAGATCCAGACTCCAAAAAAATGAAGATAAATTATGCCAAAGGACCCTATGAAGCCCAAAGAATAATTTAAAAGAAGACATACTACAGGTACTCAATGAGAATTTTATAGAGATGATACTGGATAGGGTCAACCAAAATGTACAGGAGACACTCAAGAAATTCCAAGACAACAAAAATAGGGAATTTGAAAAAGCAAAAGAAGAAATAAAGGAAACCATAGAAGCACTGTATAAACACCAAAGTGAAACAGTGAACACGATGAATAAACAGATAAATTAACTCAGGACAAAAATAGACAACATTAAAGAAGAAACCAGCCAGGATATGGAAAACCTCAGAAAAAAGAATGAAACAGAATGGCAAAACAAAATGGAAGGTCAATCCAGCAGAATAGAACAAACAGAAGACAGAATCTCAGAACTTGAAGATGAAATAATAATTAAAGGAAAAACTGAAGAACTATTAATTAAACAACTCAAGACCTGTAAAAGAAAATGCAAGAATTCACCTACTCCATCAAAAGACCAAACTTGAGAATCATGAGCATCGAAGAAGAAGAGGTGCAAGTGAAGGGAATGCGTAATATAATTAACAAAATAATAACAGAAAATTTCCCAAATCTAGACAAAGATATTCCCATACAGATGCAAGAGGCCTCCAGGACACCAAACAGACCAGATCAAAATAGAACTACCCCACGACATATCATCATTAAAACAACAAGTTCAGAAATTAAGGAAAGAATATTGAAGGCTGTAAGAGAGAAAAAACAAGTAACATACAAAGGTAAACCCATCAAAATCACAGCAGACTTCTCAACAGATACATTAAAAGCAAGAAGAGCGTGGAGTGAGATCTTCTGGGCACTGAATGAAAATAACTTCAACCCCAGGATACTCTACCCAGCAAAACTATCATTCAAAATAGATGGGGCAATAAAAGTCTTCCAGGATAAGCAGAAATTAAAACAATATGTGACCACAATGCCACCACTACAAAAGATTCTTCAAGGGATTCTGCACACAGAAAGTGAAACCCAACTTAACCATGAAAAGACAGGCAGCACCAAACCACAGGAAAAGAAAAAGCAAGACAGTAGAGAGTAATCTCAACTTAGGTACACACAATTAAACCTTCAAACAACAAAGACAACTAAATGACAGGAATCACCACATACCTATCAGTACTAACGCTTAATGTAAACGGACTTAATTCACCCATCAAAAGGCACCTCTTGATGAAATGGATTAAAAAGGAAGATTCAACAATTTGTTGCTTACAGGAGACCCATGTCACCAACAGAAATAAGCTTAGGCTAAGGATGAAAGGCTGGAAGAAGATTTACCAAGCCAATGGTCCCCAAATACAAGCAGGAGAAGAAATACTTATCTCTGACAAAGTAGACTTCAAACCTACATTGATCAAACGAGATAAAGAAGGACATTCCATACTAATAAAAGGGGAAATAGACCAAAAGTAAATAATAATCATCAACCTGTATGCACCCAATGTCAACACACCCAATTTCATCAAACATACCCTGAAAGACCTAAATCATATATAAACACCAACACAGTGGTTGTGGGAGACTTTAACACTCCATTATCATCAATAGATAGGTTATCCAAACAAAAGTTTGGACCTAGTTGATGTCTACAGAACATTTCATCCAACTTCTACTCAATATACATTCTTTTCAGCAGCCCATGGAACCTTCTACAAAAAAGATCATATCCTAGGGCACAAAGCAAGTCTCAGCAAATATAAGAAAATAGAAATAATACCATGCATACTATCTGATCACAATGCAGTAAAAGTAGAACTCAACAACAAAAGTAAAGACAAAAAATATGCAAACAGCTGGAAACTAAATAACTCATTACTTAATGAAGAATGGATCATCGATGAAATAAAAGAGGAAATCAAAAAGTTCCTGAAAGTCAATGAAAATGAAAACACAACCTACTGGAACCTATGGGACACAGCTAAGGCAGTCCTGAGAGGAAAGTTTATAGCCATGAGTGCATATATTAAAAAGACTGAAAGATCTCAAATCAATGACCTAATGATACATCTCAAACTCCTAGAAAGACAAGAACAAGCAAATCCCAAAACAAATAGAAGGAGAAATAATAAAAATAAGAGTTGAAATCAATGAAATAGAAACCAAAAAAACCATACAAATAATTAATGAAACAAAAAGTTGGTTCTTTGAAAAAATAAGCAAGATCGATAGACCCCTGACAAACCTGACTAAAATGAGGAGAGAAAAAACCCAAATTAGTAGAATTAGGAATGCAAAAGGGGAAATAACAACAAACACCATGGAAGTCCACGAAATCATCAGAGACTACTTTGAGAACCTATATTCAAATAAATTTGAAAATCTTAAAGAAATGGACAGATTTCTAGATACATATGACCATCAAAAACTGAACCAAGAGGAAATTAATCACCTGAATAGATCTATAACACAAAATAAAATTGAAGCAGCAATCAAGAGTCTCCCCAAAAAGAAAAGTCCAGGACCTGATGGATTCTCTGCTGAATTCTATCAGACCTTTAAAGAAGAACTGATACCAACCCTCCTTAAACTGTTCCACGAAATAGAAAGGGAAGGAAACCTGCCAAACACATTTTAGTAAGCCAGTATTACACTTATCCCAAAACCAGGCAAAGACACCTCCAAAAAGGAGAACTATAGGCCAATCTCCTTAATGAACATTGATGCAAAAATCCTCAACAAAATAATGGCAAACCGAATTCAGCAACACATCAAAAAGATTATTCACCACGACCAAGTAGGCTTCATCCCAGGAATGCAGGGGTGGTTCAACATACGAAAATCAATAAGCGTAATAAACCACATCAACAGAAGCAAAGTCAAAAACCACTTGATCATCTCAATAGATGCAGAAAAGCCTTTGATAAGATCCAACACCATTTCATGATAAAATCTATAAGAAAAGTAGGAATAGAAGGAAAGTACCTCAACATTATAAAAGCTACATATGACAAACCTACAGCCAGCATTATACTTAACAGAGAAAAACTGAAACCATTCCCTCTAAAATCAGGAACCAGACAAGGATGCCCACTATCTCCACTCCTATTCAACATAGTACTGGAATTCCTAGCCAGAGCAATTAGGCAAGAAGAAGGAAAAAAAGGAATACAAATAGGTAAAGAAACTGTCAAAATATCCCTATTTGCAGACGACATGATCCTATACCTTAAAGACCCAAAAAACTCTACTCAGAAGCTTCTAGACATCATCAATAGCTATAGCAATGTAACAGGATAGAAAATCAACATAGAAAAACCATTAGCATTTCTATACACTAACAATGAGCAAACTGAAAAATAATGTATGAAAAAAATTCCATTTACAATAGCCTCAAAAAAAATCAAATACCTAAGTGTAAACCTGACAAAAGATGTGAAAGACCTCTACAAGGAAAACTATACACTTCTGAAGAAAAAGATTGAGGAAGACTATAGAAAGTGGAGAGATCTCCCATGCTCATGGATTGGTAGAATCAACATAGTAAAAATGTCGATACTCACAAAAGTAATCTACATGTTTAATGCAATTCCCATCAAAATTCCAATGACATTCATTAAAGAGATCAAAAAATCTACCGTGAAATTTATATGGAAACACAGGAAGCCATGAATAGCCAAGGCAATACTCAGTGAAAAGAACAATGCAGGAGGTATCACAATACCTGACTTCAAACTATATTACAAAGCAATAACAATAAAAACAGCATGGTTCTGGCACAAAAACAGACATGAAGACCAGTGGAACAGAATAGAGGACCCAGATATGAAGCCACAAAACTATAACCAACTAGTCTTTGACAAAGGAGCTAAAAATATACGATGGAGAAATAGCAGCCTCTTCAACAAACACTGCTGGGAAAACTGGTTAGCAGTCTGTAAAAAACTGAAACTAGATCCAGGTATATCACCCTATACCAAGATTAACTCAAAATGGATCAAGGATCTTAATATCAGACCACAAACTCTAAAGTTGATACAGGAAAGAGTAGGAAATACTCTGGAATTAGTAGGTATAGGTAAGAACTTTCTCAACGAAACCCCAGCAGCACAGCAACTAAGAGATAGCATAGATAAATGGGACCTCATAAAACTAAAAAGCTTCTGTTCATCAAAAGAAATGGTCTCTAAACTGAAGAGAACACCCACAGAGTGGGAGAAAATATTTGCCAGCTATACATCAGACAAAGGACTGATAACCAGAATATATATGGAACTTAAAAAACTAAATTCTCCTGAAATTAATGAACCAATAAAGAAATGGGCAAGTGAACTAAACAGAACTTTCTCAAAAGAAGAAATTCAAATGGCCAAAAAACACATGAAAAAATGCTCACCATCTCTAGCAATAAAGGAAATGCAAATTAAAACCACACTAAGACTCCACCTCACCCCTGTTAGAATAGCCATCATAAGCAACACCACCAACAACAGTGTTGGCGAGGAGGCGGGGAAAAAGGAACCCTCTTACACTGTTGGTGGGAATGTAAACTAGTACAACCACTCTGCAAAAAAATTTGGAGGCTACTTAAAATGCTAAACATTGATCTACTATTTGATCCAGCAATACCACTCTTGGGGATATACCCAAAAGACTGTTACTCCAGAGGCACCTGCACACCCATGTTTATTGTGGCACTATTCACAATAGCCAAGTTATGGAAACAGCCAAGATGCCCCACTACCGACAAATGGATTAAGAAAATGTGGTATCTATACACGATGGAATTTTATGCAGCCATGAAGAAGAACGAAATGTTATCGTTCGCTGGTAAATGGATGGAATTGGAGAACATCATTCTGAGTGAGGTTAGCCTGGCCCAAAAGACCAAAAATCATATGTTCTCCCTCATATGTGGACATTAGATCAAGGGCAAACACAACAAGGGGATTGGACTTTGGGCACAAGATAAAAGCAAGAGCACACAAGGGAGGGGTGAGGATAGGTAAGACACCTAAAAAATTAGCTAGCATTTGTTGCCCTTAATGCAGAGAAACTAAAGCAGATACCTTAAAAGCAACTGAGGCCAATAGGAAAAGGGGACCAGGAACTAGAGAAAAGGTGAGATCAAAAAGAATTAACCTAGAAGGTAACACACACGCACAGGAAATCAATGTGAGTCAACTCCCTGTATAGCTATCCTTATCTCAACCAGCAAAAACCCTTGTTCCTTCCTTTTATGGCTTATACTCTCTCTACAACAAAATTAGAAATAAGGGCAAAATAGTTTCTGCTGGGTATTGAGGTGGTTGGGGGGAGAGGGAGGGGGCGGAGTGGGTGGTAAGGGAGGGGGTGGGGGCAAGGGGGAGAAATGACCTAAGCCTTGTATGCACATATGAATGATTAAAAAAAAAAAGAGCCTTTATTCTTCTTCTCAGTTAGGCCTCTAATAGTACTTTGTGTGGTCAGTTTGTACCAGATCTATTTTAACTAAATGCAGCCCAAGAAAACTTAAACTTGAAGCCCATGCTTTAACGCAAAGAAGAAATTATGGGAGTAAGACTAGAATCTGTTTTATCCAACATGATAAAGACCAACAACTGCACTCCAAGACTTATACTGGTATCTACAGACATGTGTCCCTGATTATTAAAATAAGTGGCAGGACTAAATATGAGGACTAGAAAGAGGAAGTAGAAAGACATAGTCAGGAGATCCTCCTCCATGCTTGTAATCCCCTCACTCATGCCAAGAACCCCTGTAACCCTCTGAAAGCAAAGCATAGAGTTCCACCAACTCATCAGACCATGTCTACCTGGAAGAAAAAAAAATACTTCCCCTGGAACATCCTGTCACAGCTCAGTGTGGTAGTAGAGACAGGCAGAGAGAAAATGTGAACCCACTGAAAAGTTTAAGCAGTTGAGAGCTTGGGCAGTGAAGAATGTAGTGATTGTTGACCATGCTCTCTCCAAGAGCAAGTCCTATTGCCCAAGAATCACCTGAAATCATCAAGTCCATGGCTGGCAGAGTGCTCAGCATTCAGGACCTATCTGTCAGCGGTAGGGGCTTTCTGTCAGGCAGGGATGAGGGCTTCAAGTACAGAACCTGAAGATAATAAGATATCTCCCATCTCCTCCCTTCCACAGGATAAGGAACTGCTGAGTAGTGGTCTGGAAAAACAGACCTGCAGGCAGAGGACCTGAGTGCCTCCATTCTTCATTGGTACTTAACTTGGTTCTTTCCAACACTGTAAGATTTAGGAAACACTCAAGAGAGTTGCATGTGTACTGCCCCTGGATGTGTCAACTGGGACCCTATGCAATTATCAAGAATCTGTTTGGACCACAGTTGGACAGAGCTTCTTTCATAAAGAAGGAAAGCTTCTAAGAGGGGTGCAGAAGTGGACAACTGACTACCAACCCTACTATCACCAACCCATACAAAAGGAAACAAGAGACCAGCTAGTTTCCTGAGAGGAGATGAGAATCAGATCTAGTGCATGAGCATGTGGGCAAAAGTTTAGCTGCTGAGGTGTCCCCCAGTTCAGTGCTGAGAACTACACTGCAACACTCCCACTGCACTGTCCTCTTTGAACACTGAAAAAACTTCAGCTTTAAGACTACAGGCGATTGACACTTCAACAACTCTACCTTAGATGCCCAAATCTCACAGAAACATAAGACAACATGACACCAACAGTGAACAACCCCATAGTAGGAGACACTAAGAATACTAAAAAGCCCAAAGATCTAAAAACACAATTATAAGAGTTATCAATATTAAGCAGGCCTGTATAAAAACCTGAATTCAGGGAAGATATAAACATCTGAATGAACTCAGAATATAAATCATTGAACAAAATAAAGACAAGAAATTAAACACAGAAATCCTGAGAAAAGGATCAAACAAATTCTAGAAGCAAAGTGCAGTAAGTCAGAAACCTCGGTGGAAAACCTCTATGGTACAGTGGACTAAATTGTAGACATAATATCAAAGCTAAAAGACAAGGTGAGAACTGTCAGATGAAAAAAGTTCAAAAGAAACATAAGACCCCTGGGTCTCTTAAACCTTATGAAATCATGTGCATAGAAGAACAACTGCAAACTGAAAGGGATAGAAAATATGGAGGGAAGTAAAAAATTTCCCAATCTTACGACAGCCCTACAGGTACAGGAGGATACTTAGACAAAGCCAGAAAAGAACCACTCCAAGATATGTTTGTTAAAATATGAGTGTATAGAACAAGAACATTGAAAGCTGCAAGGGAAAATGGACAAGTCACATAAAGACAAACCCATCAGAGTAACAGATTTCTCAAGAGAAACTGTAGAATCAAGGAGGCAATGGAATGGTGTAGTTCAAGCCTTGAAACAAAGTGACTTACAACTACATTACTATATCCAGCAAAGCTATCCTCCCAAACTAGTGAGATAAAAACCTGTCATGATAAATAGAATCTAAAGGAACTTACCACTAAGCCAGCACTGCAGAAAATACTTAAAGATCCTAAGAGGAAGATAAATACAACTAGAAACATGGATAAGAGTAAGTTTCTCTAGATTCATCTAAAGCAAATGATTAAGAGTCAAATATTACAAAAAGAAAGTGATAGGATTATTATTGAAATGTATATAACAATACCTAAGAGTTAATGGTCTCAATTCACCATATACAAGACACAGACTGGCAAGTTAAATTAACAAGACCCAGCCATGTTTTGCCTTTAGGATGAACACCTCACTGATGAGGACAGAAACAGTGAAAGGATAGATTTTGCCAAGCAAATAGAGCCCAAAGGCAAGCAGAAATAACTGTACTCATGTGACAATGCAGACATCAAAGCAAGGTGAGCAGAAAGACAAAGAAGGCCAGTTCATATTAACAAAGTAAACAATTCATTAAGAGGGATAACATGAATGAACATAAATGAGATAAATCTCATTTCAATACCCTTCTCAAATACACAGGTCATCCAAAACAAAAATGAAACTGTAAAACTAAGTACCACTATTGATCAAATGGACTTTACAGACCTCTGCAGAATATTTAACCCAACAGCTGCAGAATGTACATTCTTTAACAGACCATGGAACTTTCTCCAAAATAAATTTTAGTACGTTAAGTATTAATATAATAAGTAGAAGTTACTGGCTATATTTTTAAGGCCATAGTAGAATAAAACTAGGTAACAGCAAAAAAAAAAAAGGGGTGGAAGGGGGGGTCAAGAAATATTCAAACACATGGAGAGTAAATACACTGAATCATCAATAGGTAAAAAAAAACTCCTAAAATCAAATGAAAATAAGGTCTTACTAAAACCTTTGGGACAAAAGAGAGGTAGTGCTAAGAGAAAGTTTATAGCTATGACTACCTACATTTAAAAAAAAAGGTCAACCTAATAATGTACCTCAACCTCTTAGAAAATCAAGTTGAACCCCAATTAGGTGGAAAGATCAGAGCAGAAATCAAAAGAAATGGAGACTTAAAGGGTAAGGCTCAAGGAACCAAAAAGTTCATCCTTTGAAAGACTGACACAGCCACACTAATGAGGCAGAAGACCCAAATTAGGAGATGAAGGGATCTCACAAGAAATAACTATCAAATTCAGAGGATCATTATGGAATACTTTGACAACTTATATTTTGATATGCTGGAAAATCTAGAAGAAATGGATAAATTTCTTAACTCATGACCTGCCTCAATTGATCCAAAAGGCTATCAACGACTCAACATATCATAACTAATGAGATTTCAAAAGCAAGTCTCCCAATGAAGAACCCAGGACTGGATGGATTCACTGCCCAATTTTACCAGACCTTTAAAGAACACCACCAATGCTCCTCAAACTCTTCCAGAAAATATAAAAGAAACTACCGAACACATTCTATGAAGTCAGTATTACCCTTATGCCCCATACAGATAAGGACACAAGATTATAGTCTAGTTTCCTTGATGAACATTGGTGCAAAACTATTCAAATACTTGCAATGAGAATCCAACAACATATTGGAAAGATCATATACCATGACCAAGTCAGTATCCTAGGCATTCAAGGACCGTTCAACATGTGATAATAAATATAATAGAGCACAACCAGAATCAAGGACAAAAAGAAATCACATGATCATGGAGATGCACAAAAGGCCTTTGAAAAATAACATTCCTTTATGATAAGCTCTAAAGAAACAACTCAGGAAAGAAATATACCTCAATATTATGAAGGCTCTGTATGACAAACATATAGCCAATGTTGTACTAAATGGGGAAATAAAAACCTCCTCTGAAATTAGGAATAAGCCAGGTGTTTTCACTTTTTCCACTCTTAATATAGTGCTGGAATGCCTAGCCAGAGCAGTAAGGCTAAAGAAATAAAAGGGATTCAGATGGAGAGGAAGAAGTCAAATTATCCTTATTTGCAGATTATATGATCCTATACTTTAAAGTTCCTAAGATAGACAACTTAAGGGGAATGATTTCAGCTTCCACTTTCAGAGGTTTCAATTATGGTTGCTTAACACTTTCAGGGCATGTGGTAAGGCAGAACATGTTGGGGGAGTGTGCTATAAGAGTTCTCACCACAAGGCAGCCAACAAGTAAAGACAAGCAGCAAGGATACCAATAAATCCTTCAAGAGCACTCCCCCCCAATGACCTACTTCCTCCTACTAGGCCCTAACCCTTTAGATTTCCCATCAGTTCCCAGTAACACCATCCACTGGGGAGCAAGCCTTTAGCATGTTTTTGGCAAATATTTCAGATCCAAACTAACAGCAGTAACCCTACTCATTTCAGGCTTCCTCAGTCATCCCTCCATCCAAGAAATTCATTCCTCATCCATATGAAGAGATACCTATGTGTATGCACACGTTCACCACCTTATTCATTCGCTTCAGTGACTGTTCCCCAGCGGGGAAGTTCCCAATCTTGGACGAGGCCCTTAGGAAGAGGACTCTGGTGATTCTAGGGTGCGGGGCACCATCCTGATTTCAGGTCATACAACCCATCAGACAGGGCTAGAGGAGGCAAGTGGCAGACGAGATCGGACTCAAGCAGGTCCAGAGAGTTAACTACAGCTACACAAACAGGCAGGTGCAAAAGAAACAAGATTTTTTACTTCAGCTCAAGTTTGTATCCGTGAAAGGCAGAGAGGGAAAGGTAGTTACTGGCCTCGAAGAACGTGATTTGAAGGCCAGGAAAAAAACCCAGTAGCACCATGAAGAGCTAATCAGATTAGGCACGTGACCTGCATAAGTACCTTTGATTAATGGAAGTATCTACTGCAGCAGCAAAGAACATTCAGGGGTCCTAAACCAGCCACCTTCTACTTTTAAGTCATTTTGGGAGTTGTGCCTGGCAAACACATTGAATGCAGTCAGAAGTGGATTTGTCAAATCACATCAAGTACTCCATTAATCTGAAGATACTTTGCCAGCAAGCACAGGAGCAGAGACTAAGCAAATATGACAGCCATACAGACTATTCCAAACTTGCAATGCCTGGTTGGGTTCTAGGGCAACATAGAAGGTGTTTGTCCACACCATAAAGACATCCTTACCTCACTACAAGGGGCATTACACTGGATCTCCCACTAGGACATTTCTACAGTGCCCGATGAAAGCGTTGATGAGTCAGAATGTGGTCTCATAAGTGTTTGCCCATAGAGTTCCTGGTGTAAGCTGGCATGTTTCAATCCCTGAGGCCCCCAAGCTCTTGCACAGTTTTAGTTCCTCCAACCACTTTCGGAGAAGGCATCACACCACTGGAGGTGGAACTTTATTTCCTTGCCAGCTGCTACAGATTTCCATACTATCAGATGTTAAACTTGGATCACCCTGAAGAATGCACCAGGCCAAGCTCTAATGCAAAGGAAGTTCTTAGTGGCTCATAGCACATTGAGTTGAGTTATTTGGATGCCTGAATTTCAAAGAAATGTAGGCACCTTGTGACTTCTAATACCCGAAGTAAAATCCTGCAGAAATGAGGTGGGGAGGGGTGCAGCAGGAGGGGAAGAAAAAGCCACTGGGAAATTCCCCTAGAAGAACTTTCTCCATGAAAGGCAGGGCACCCTACAAGGGTACATCCTGAGAAAGCTGTCCATACTCAACAAGTTCTACTCTAGAAGCATGCAGTAAGGTTACCCATCCTGAAGTCCAGGATCAATGTCTGTCTGTAGTTTCAGGCTGCATTATAACATGCCCTGCTCATAAGACTACACAATCTAACAGATCCTATAATTCTGGAGGTGTTTGTGATACATAAAGATACTGAAGTCATACTTTATGTCTCCCCTTCCCTACTCCTACTCTCATTACTCACTTCATTGTCCCTTCCTTAGTATTAACTAGAAACTCCATTTCATATCTAAATGCAGTTCTGCCTTTTCATTCTCCCAGAAGCATGGTTTCCAGAGCTCTAGAGCTACGGGTAGGGGACCTGGCCACCTGAGCAGGCAAGGGTTCCTACATGCTGTTTCTGTAGCCTTTTGTGTGCATTAATAGACACTGGAGTAAGAGGAACTCAAGCACTGTTGGACATAGGCTGAGCTAATCTTGCAAGCCTTATGAGCTTCTGTTTGACTGACCTAACTGGGAGTGACTGGAGATGCAGAAAGGACAAAGGATAGAAGACAAACATGCAGAAAGTTGCAATAAGGTGTGCTGGGCGCTTGGATAGATGCAAAACAACCTTGCTGCTTTTTAACCTCTCTTCTTTTACTTTCCTTCTTTTCTCTATTCTTTAAAACCTTACTTCTTTTCTATTTTTAAAGTCTCTTTCCTTAGACTCACACTGTTCAATATTTTCTTTAATCTTTCTTAAAGTCTTGGCCCTCAGACTCACACTGTCCCATGTTCTCTCTTAAAGTCTCAGTCCTTAGACTTGCAGACACACAACAGCCAGCTGCAGCAGCAGCAGAACCCAGCCAACCTGGACATTAGCTTCACCCCCCTCACAAGCAGTCAGCCAATCAAATTCCCTCATCCTCCTTCAGAGTGTCTTTTATATACAGTGGTAAACAAGGAAGTGGAGTAACAGTTCTCAGGGAGGAGCATGACATTGTAATAAGAGAAATGTGCTGAATGTAAACATCTTAGGAAAAGCAGCTGTGCTGCATTTTGCCTTGGGCCCTCTTCTGGGGCTGGGGCCATGCCAACTCAGCCTGTAGATTATTATTTGGCACAGCTGTGCTTATGTCAAGTTCTCATAGGCTTCTCATAATCTACTCCCCACAAGTTAACATTGGTCTGGAGTCCAAACCATGATGGCCACATGTGAAGAGGCAGATAAATAGGGAGACATGACTAGTGTTTGGCCAACAACTGATCCACTAGGAGTAGGGACCCATCCAGTCCTTATTTCCGCTGCTGAGTGGGAAACATTTCTCATGTAGACTACATACACACACCCCATTGGGATATGAAGTAAGCCACTGCAGTGAGTAAGATCAATTGGAAACTTCTAAAATTCACTACCTACCAGCCATGAGGAAAAAAATCATCCACAGTGTGGGATGGCCAGGATTAGCATCACAAAAAGTTGAGCCAACAGGGTTTGTCGTCTATCTCCATTTGCTTCTACCTTTCAGCGCATGAAAGTCTGGAAACTAGAGAATGGTGAGGCTACTGCAAGTACAACCAAGTATTAACCCTGGCTCCTTTGGGACAAGGTTTTCAACAATGTACCTAGACATCTTTTGTTTGCAGGATAAAGGGCTCCATGTGAGAATGTATATATGGGCAATGGCCAATGGCTTATCTAGCCAGCTGACTGGAAGGAAAGAAAACTAAATGATCAGCAACAAGGATCTGGGTAAGGAATGTGGGTGGACAAAGTGAGGGTGGATAGGACAGGTGAAGTTATGTCACACATTAAATTCCCATCAGAAAGGATCCATCACAGGTGAGATTAATTTCCCCTTGGTCTGGGTGAGACTAGAGCTGCACTGAGGCTTTTCCTATACTTCCTTTCCCCACCTCTTTCACAACTGTTACAGGTACATTAAGGGCTGGAGACTCTGTTTCATCTCCTCCCCCCTGCCCTGGTATTACCTTCATTAAATCTCTTGCATTTTTAACTCCAAAGTACCCCAGTGGACACAATGTCTGCTCATTCTAGGACTGCCTGACTTTGAGTGCATTCAGCATTCCCCTCACTATAGACTATTAGACACAAAAAGAATCCAAGGAGACTGTCTCCAAACAGAACAAGCAGAAACTTTCCCCAATATTGCAACTTCATGTGAAATTCAAACATTTAAGCACTCCTCTAAGCCTGTCCTGGAAGGTCCTTCTTGATCTTTGGCCTTTACAACATCTTCCGAGAAAGCAGGAAGGGTGTTCCAACAGTCTCACATAACCTGCCACTCTAACCTCCTCTCCTCAGACTTTGCCAGACAAATATTGCTACAAGTATTTCACATTCAGTCTCAATATAACCTGCCCAACATTCAGGCAACCAAAGTCTCCAAAATTTTACAGAGGGTCTTTCCTAGAATCAATCCCTGGTCTGTACTCATTGCTACATACTTCCTTCTGGGAAGCAAGTTGAGAAATGAACATGGAAAAGAAATCTATGGTCATCTTCACTTTTCAGTATAGTACCTGAAAATACTCCTTCATTCCCCAGGATTAAAACAAATCCAATGGACAACAGAGATGATTCCCTCAGATTCTTTGACATTTGTGTGTTCTGGAAAGCCAGAAACATTGTACACCAAGCTAGACTATCTGAGAAGAGATTCTCTTAGAAAAGATTTTAGCAGACTCCATTGCTCACAAGTACTAGACTCACTGCCACATGCAGTAGGACTGACCAAGTTCCACTTGGCCAACAGGTTTGTCTAGTCCTACCTGCAGGACAACCACCTGGAGCAGTGGTATTTCCCTTCAGGGGAAAGGGTCTGATCCTGTTATAATGCCCCATGTGCTCAGTGGCCAACTGGAAACCTTGGAAATTCAGACTGGTGGACAACTAACCCATGCATACTAGTGTGGAGCCTTAGACAAGACATCAGTCACAACACATAGATGATGTGCCATGGCAAGATGACATGGAAGGAATCATGGCAACTTGGAACCCAGGTCTGTGTGTGAGGTAACATTCACCTCACTTTCCCCATATGATTCTGAACCAGGTCAAAACCTGATCCAAAGTCAGGTACTATCAGGCTAGATATTTGAGTTACACTAAATCAGAACTAAGCTTGGATGTAATGTCAACTGAACTAGAGTCAACTAAAAGTGAACTTTACATAATGAGATGAAGAAACCCTGTTCATTAAAGCACTCCACCTGTGCTCTGTAAATTGACTCTAGTGTCAACTCCAATCCTCTTTCTGTTGGGTAATGTTCAGAGGATGACTTAATATTGAGAAAAGCAGATACAGGAGACCATCTAGTATTTCAAAAACATCAAGTTCTTTGTTAGTGAGACCACCCTGTAACCCAATTTCATTTTTCCAGAACAAATTTCTAACTCCACTTCTCATTTCAAGGTACCCTTTTTTGGTACAAATCCCAGTGGTGCTACAAAAGTAAAACTGACATATTACCCATCTGCAAAAGTAGGGGGCAGGGGGACTATCCGGTTCTAGTCTTTAAATCCTGAAGAATGAGTCTTTTCCTCAAGTGTCTAACTCCCTACAATTTTTATCTTACGCTTTGAAGATACCAATAACTACAGACAATACAGCCCTGTAGGTTTCATGTGCACATATGATTTCTGTATTCAATTAAGTAATTGCAAACTTAGTGACCTTGCTGGTTTTTCCCTTGAATGTTGTTCTTCATTCAAGGGATGCAAAGTTGACTCTTAGAAAACGTTACAAGAAACCAGGTGAGTTTTTCTTTCATATAATCCATTTCCACTAATGTACTCCAAAGTGAGATACCTCACCAGTAACATTATATACTCAAGTAACATCAGTACAAACCTGAGAAGCACTGCTGGAGTGCTTTATATGTACAAAAAGGTTGTCATGTAGCATGTAAAGATGGAACAAGATTAGTCAGTCACACTTCAAGCCTTAAGTGACTAACTAGGTACAAAGCATGCTTCTTGCTTCTATTCCATTGCCTAACTTCCCTTCTAGGTGTTCTGGCATCATTGAAGCCAGGGGTCTCTGCCT
This sequence comes from Castor canadensis, assembly GCF_047511655.1. Lineage (NCBI taxonomy): Eukaryota > Metazoa > Chordata > Mammalia > Rodentia > Castoridae > Castor > Castor canadensis. The sequence goes on from NC_133394.1 coordinate 91,841,290, forward strand.
CTATCTTCCTCAGCCAAGACATCCTATATTTGTCCCCTTTTTCCAGTTATACTAGGAGTCCCCATCTAATCATTCCCCATAAAGGCAAGGAGATGAGAACTTATCTGGGAAGTCCTCAGCTTCTTGCCTTTCAGATGTTAACTGAAGCACCAGCTAGAGTACAACAGAACCCTTGAGGACACCTCAGATTCCATGTCTAATTTTCAAGACTTGTTAGTCAAGGGATATGACCTAGGGAATTTGGGCCAACTTAATCCAGTATCAACTGACCATAGGGTGTTCCCAAATATCAGGGTAGGAACCTTCGTTCAAAATAACCTAGGATATTCACTCAGTATGTAATATTAAAATTGTACTTCATTTAACTTTAGATAACTATCAGTGTAATTTGTTTACCGCCTGTGTTTGTTAGCACTAGTTTGTGCTTTCCCTTTGATTTAATGTTTTGTTTCAAACTGATTTTGACATTTTTCTAATAATTTGGGGGTTTTTTTTAATATTGGCTGACCACAGATCAGATCCAACTGGTCCTTCACCAGGTTTTCCAAGTCATAGTAGAGTCAGATAACTTGATAAAGAGGACTTATCAGTTGCCTGGAGAAATAAGTTTACTTTTTTCATCCAACATTAGACCTAGACCCTAAGCTTTCCACCCAAGAACTGGATTTTAACTATACTTTCTCAGCTCAATTCCCTTTCCTGCCCCAGAACTACAGTTGTGTCAGGCCTTGTTACTCCAGCTCTTAGCTAGAATAACACCATCTCACAGAAGCCACCTTTAGTTGGTATGTGTGCCAGACTGTGGTACAACCAGCCCTTCTTCCCATGAAAGACAGTATCTACCAAGCATAGCAAGGCCCCTGCTAAGATCAAGAATGGAGCATCCAGAAACAGTGTCTGTGTCTTGTACTTGATCCTGTAGTTTCTTCTGTTTTGAGGGTGTTTGGAGCAGAGAGGCTTCTCTCAAGACTGATCAGTCCAAAGTTTCCAGCTCTATGCTTCCATAAGTGTCTTGAATATAACTCAGCCTTGGATGGAAAGGATAAAGGGATACTGCTGCTAATTGTCAATGCGAGATCTGAAAACACGAAACTAGGAGAAAAATAAGACACCCAAACAATGAAACAAAGGCTAAAGTGAAGGGCACAAGAAAATGACCTGAAGAATTTTTACCTAACATTCCTAGAGCCTTGGTTTCTTGAGGAATTAGACCAGGGATGCTGTTTTGAAGCATTTTTGGAGTGTAGTCACCAATTAGAGCTTAAACTCATCTGCCAACAGGGGGCATTTGGTAACCACAGAACAAAGGATGGCTGAAGTGAAACCAGTTTTTATAAACTCAGCTGAATTATGGATGTTCCCACAGTGGCATTGATGAGGGGCGAGGCAGGGGAGGGGGAGAAGGAGACAACCCACATTGCTAGTAACACTTGTTTTCCATTTCATACAGTTGTAAGCCTCAACTGTCTGCTGAGCTGATTAGAAAAAATTTCCCAAGGCTTCCTTTTTAGAAGTAGTAGCTCAACACAGCTGTGGAATTTCCACAGTTCTTGAACCAGTTTGAAGACATTCTCACATTATGAGTCCCATTGCCACAAGGACCCTCCTAGAGTTCCTGCTATTAGTGATCAGACACGTGACTTAGACTCTAGCAATCAGAAGAACCAGGGGAAGTGGTTCAGAGAGGAACAAGGAGTGGATGGAGTCTACCTTAAAATATGGCAGAAACTTAACTGTGAGTTTAAGGAATTTGAGAATCTAAGAGCAAAGCAAATTAATCTGAATTCCCCTGATACATTGAGTTATTTGTGTTTTATTAACCAGTTTATAATCTGAAGACAAAGGGAAGCTTTTGTTGTAAGGCCAGAAGTCAGCTGTTTAGAAAAGTCTCCATTAATTAAGGTTACCCAACAACTTTATTTTCTGCTTTCTCTTCCTCCTCCGCTCTGCAATATTTGGATTTAATACATTGGAAACTGGTGGGGGGTTTACTGGCATCAATCTACTAAAGTCTAATTCAGCCAAGTTGTACATTTCCAACATTAGGACAACTGGATCCATGTAGGGCTGATTATCAGAAAGGCACAAGGAGAGCTTTATGGTTGTTACTTGAGAGAAGTTAACACAGAAATCAAGGCAACAGCTGGCATGTTGAGATAAAGTAGTCAATAGACTAACTAATACCAAGCTAAAAAGATAGGGCCATGAAACAACTGGCTTACTTATTTGGGAGGATAAAGTACAAGGTATGAACCGCTTGCTCAAGAGGAAGAGGAAGCAGTTGACAGTAAGGTGTACCAGTGGAAAGGGGAGATGTTTCCATAATGATTACATCGCCTTTTCTCATAGAGCTAGTATCTAGCTTTGGAACCAGACCTCGGGTTCAAAATGTAGCACCCATTTATAAAGGTCAGGTTAGTTTCAACACATCACTATCATCCACAGAAGTACTTCACACTTAGTTGAGATTTGTATCATACCTGGCAATAAGTATTGCACACATAAATGCTTTCTCAGGTAAGTCTGTTTAAGTAGAAACTGACTGTGGTAATACCTCTTAAGGATTTTTTACATCAGCTCCAGTTTATCAGGTGACACATTCTCATTGCCCCAGCAATCAGACAAGTATGCTGCTAAGTCAAGGTAGGTATTACCATTCAGTAAAGGAAGATATGTGCTGGCATTTGTCATGATGACAAGCAGGATCCTTTGGACTTAAAAAAAAAAAGAAAACGCCCTGAGATCTACTGGGTGGAGTTAAGCCATTAGCCAAAAATGAGAGGGAAAGAAACTGGTCCAGGTTATGACATAACCACTCCACCCTATTATGTCTATTATGTCTATTTGGACATTCAGTCTGATAAAAATTGTAGATGACTAAGCTCATGACACCACATCATCTTGTCACACCAAGAGCTTCTGTTCACATAACAGAAGCCGCGTGTTTCCCTGTTGACACTTGAGTCAGCATACACAAGTGCTAGGCAAATATAGGACTTTGGGCTACAGGAAGTAAGTGTTCCCAAAATGTGTGGTTTCCTGCTAACTGAGGTAGGAGTGACATCCAGCTGACTACATGTTATTCTATTTTAGAGGCTTCGTTCTTGCTATTTAAGTGATATTTAACGCTTAACTACAACATAAAGCATTAGGTGAAACAGTTCTTCTGAAGGTAAGTTTTAGCAGGTCATGGTAAGGGAAGTTAAATTTCTATACTGAGACACTTGAAAACATACTGAAGTGAAAAGTTTCCAAGTAACTTTTGATGATAATGGGGTTTGAGCTCAGGGCCTCACGCTTGCTAGGCAAGCACTCTACCACTTGATCCACTCTGCCAGCCCAGTGAAAACCTTCCTAGATTAGGAAATTAGAAGAGTGACCAGTTCTGGGCTTCAGTTTTTCCCTGTAAAGTTATAAATACATAGGGTAGTTACTCTTAAGGAATAGATGAACCAGTATATGAAGGCTCTCAGAACAATGAGGTAAACACCTAACTACTGTTACATATTGTCAACTCCTTTCCCATGTCAGTGCTTTCTAGTGTGAGACATGACCCTGGTCTACTTTCCACTCTAGCATCACTGTGCTTTTAGATGAGTTACTAATATAGATGAAAATGACTGAAAAAGGGAGAATCAGAACCATGAATACCCATTGGAATTTGAAGCAAAGCAATAAAAATGGATTAAGAGTAGGGAATACAGCCCTTACTTAAAGTGCAAAGAGATATAGAGGAAAAGTGATTTAAGAATGAGAAGCCAACAACCAGCAGCCAACCCTCCCCTCCTCCTGCCCATCCAATTGTTAAAATTCATCTTCAATTCATTTTTCAAACTAGTTTGCTTTCAGACAACTGAAGTTTCCCATAAGGTTAAAAAGTTAGACAGAAGAGGATCTGGCATGAACATGAGAACAATTCTAAACAATGCCTCAATAGATCCAAGTACCAGGGCTCACATCTGCAATCCCTGCAACTTGGGAGGCAGAGATTGAGGCAGAGAGCAGATCATGGTTTGGCAGCACTGGGGTTTGAACTCAGGGCCTCATGGTTGCTAGGCAGGCTCTCTACCACTTGAGCCACTCCCTAGCCTAGGAGGATCATGGTTTGAATAGCAGTTCAAGGCCTGTGCAGGCAAAAAAACTGTTGAGAGCCCTCATTTCAAGCCAGCAAGCCAAGCATGATGGTGCATACTTGCGATCCAGCCATAGGCAAAAATATGAAATCCTACCCCAAAACTAGAGTAAAACAGGGATTGGGACATGGCTCAAGTGGTAGCGCACTTGCCTAGCAGTGGAAGACACCGAATTAAATCCCCAGTACTGAAGGAATAAAGGTAACCTCAGAAGAAGCTTCAGTTCACTATAGCCCCCAGGACTATAAGTGAGATGGCAATGGTATCAACATCCAAGTTGTTGGCTCTGATCTACAGCTGCCCACAGTAGAAAAACCATCCACTTGAGAGTACCCCCAGTTATTTCTGGGCATCAAGCAGGTTCATTAACAAGTCGGTTTATTGAAATATCAGAATAGAGGAGATTCCAAGATGGCGGCTAGAGGTAGGAAGCAGAAAGCGACCCTCCTATAGTGAAATCTTGGAGAGATGCTGGAGACACACTTTGCAGGCATAATCACTGAGCAAAGGCATAACTTTGACCCCTCCACATCTCCAGCCGGCGCAGAGAATCTCCACTTCACGTTAAACAGAGAAACGAGGAGGGCCCCCGGGGCCGCCAGTTGCCGGCGCCCATACGGCTTGGGAAGACGCGGACCAGGTGAGCTTCGCGGTACCGCGGTAGCCCCACAGACAAGCCTGGGCCAGAGCAGCATAGCCCCCTGGACAGACTGACCTCCACCTGGGAAAAAAAGAGAAACTGAGTAATAAGCAATAAGAACAGTTAAGACACGCTGGAAAGAGGGTGGGGCGCCCTGAGCGCTGAAGATTGGGGGACGGGAATCCTTCCCGGGACTGTAAATAAAGAAGCCGGGCGGGCAGGAGAGCCTCTGGTGGGAGCGGGGCGCGCGCCCAGCAACCAGGAGCGGGGAAGCTTGTGAGAGGAGGGAAGACCCACTTCCCACGTGAACTGTAAACAAACATGGCGGCCGGCAGGAGCAGCAGCACCGCCCAGTAAGCAGGAGCAGGAAAGCTGCTGAAAGTGGCAGTGGGAGGAAAACTTCAGAGGAGAGGGGCTCCCACATGAACTGTAAATAAACGCGCAGGCCTGACAACGCGGGGCAGTGTCACCTTTCCCAGTGCTTGGAAAGGGGAAAGCCTGTAGCAGAGGCTCCCGCACAGGAGAACTCTGAGCAAACAAAGCCTGTGGGACCAGGTGAGTGCTAGCTCACCCCAGAGATTTGAACAATAACGCCACCAGCTACAGGCTGAGAGCAGCAGGCAGGCAAGCCACAGTTGCAGATACCACTCTCAAAACTGTCTCCAGACGCTTTTTTTTCTTTTTCTCCCTACCTTTGATGAGAGAACAACCGAATTACACCTGCAAGCTGAATAACTTACTGAAACTGTATTGCATTTGAACTGGGGACACTTGGTGGGGCTTTTTTTTTTTTTTTTTATGTGTGTGTGTGTGTGTGTGTGAGTGTGTGGTTTTGTTCTACTTTATGCATACCCTTTGATGAGACAACTACAGAACAACATCTGAGGCACCAACTCCAGGACTGGAGATTGAGATGGACACCCAAATTATTAAGACTGAAACTGCATTGCATATAAACTTGGAAGTTTTTTGGTTTTTTTTTTTTTAATTTTCTATTTTCCAATTTATTTTAATTCATTTTTATACATAGATATTACTTTCATTTACTTATTTTTTATTTTTTTATCTTTGATTTTCAATCCTCTCTGTCTCTCTAATGTCTGTTCAGCTTACTGTCGATTAGTACACTAACACTCCCTGTTTATACCTTTGAAACTCTCTTATCTGATACCTTGTTCTGCTTTCTACCTCTTGTCTGTATATTTGTTTTCCCCTTTTCTTTAACTTCTTGCTTTCCATCTCAGCTCACTCTTCCATTCTAAACATTACCATTGTTATTATTACAAGCTAGAAAATACTTAATTACACACAGTACAGGGACAGTAACAACACCAAGGACAATGACGGGAAGACAGAAAAAACAGGGAAACCAGTTTCCCCACATCAAAAAATTAGTACAGGAACCAGAGGGGAATGAAGAGAACAGAAACTCAGATCCAGACTCCAACAAAATGGAGATAAACTATGCCAAAGGACCCAATGAAGCCCACAAGAATAATTTAAAAGAAGACATACTACAAGTACTCAATGAGAATTTTATAGAGATGATACTGGATAGGGTCAACCAAAATGTACAGGAGACACTCAAGAAATTCCAAGACAATAAAAATAGAGAATTTGAAAAAGCAAAAGAAGAAATAAAGGAAACCATAGAAGCACTGTATAAACACCAAAGTGAAAGAGAGAACACAATGAATAAATGGATAAATGAACTCAGGACAAAAATAGACAACAATAAAGAAGAAAACTGCCAGGATATGGAAAACATCAGAAAAAAGAACGAAACAGAACTGCAAAACAAAATGGAAGGCCAATCCAGCAGAATAGAACAAACAGAAGACAGAATCTCAGAACTTGAAGATGAAATGGTAATTAAAGGAAAACCAGAAGAACTATTAATTAAACAACTCAAGACCTGTGAAAAGAAAATGCAAGAACTCACTGACTCCATCAAAAGACCAAACTTGAGAATCATGGGCATCGAAGAAGGAGAAGAGGTGCAAGCGAAGGGAATGCGTAATCTATTCAACAAAATAATAATGGAAAATTTCCCAAATCTAGAGAAAGATATTCCCATACAAATGCAAGAGGCCTCCAGGACACCAAACAGACCAGATCAAAATAGAACTACTCCACGACATATCATCATTAAAACAACAAGTTCAGAAACTAAGGAAAGAATATTGAAGGCTGTAAGAGAGAAAAAACAAGTAACATACAAAAGTAAACCCATCAAAATCACAGCAGACTTCTCAACAGAAACATTAAAAGCAAGAAGAGCGTGGGGTGAGATCTTCCGGGCACTGAATGAAAATAACTTCAACCCCAGGATACTCTACCCAGCAAAGCTATCATTCAAAATAGATGGAGCAATAAAAGTCTTCCATGATAAGCAGAAACTAAAACAATATGTGACCACAAAGCCACCATTACAAAAGATTCTGCAAGGGATCCTGCACACAGAAAGTGAAACCCAACTTAACCATGAAAAGGCAGGCAGCACCAAACCACAGGATAAGAAAAAGCAAGACAGTAGAGAGTATCAAGTTAGGTACACACAATCAAACCTTCAAACAACTAAGATAACTAAATGGCAGGAATCACCACATACCTATCATTATTAATGCTTAATGTTAATGGACTTAATTCACCCATCAAAAGACACTGTTTGACAAAATGGATTAAAAAAGAAGATCCAACAATTTGTTGCTTACAGGAGACTCATCTCACCGACAGAAATAAGCATATGCTTAGGATGAAAGGCTGGAAGAAGATTTACCAAGCCAATGGCCACCGAAAACAAGCAGGAGTAGCAATACTTATCTCTGACAAAGTAGACTTCAAACCTACATTGATCAAACGAGATAAAGAAGGACATTCCATACTAATAAAAGGGGAAATAGACCAAAAGGAAATAATAATCATCAATCTGTACGCACCCAATGTCAATGCACCCAATTTCATCAAACATACCCTGAAAGACCTAAAAGCATATATAAACGCCAACACAGTGGTTGTGGGAGACTTTAACACTCCATTATCATCAATAGATAGGTCATCCAAACAAAAACTCAATAAAGAAATACAAGATCTAAAATATGCAATAGATCAAGTGGACCTAGTAGATGTCTACAGAACATTTCATCCAACTTCTACACAATATACGTTCTTCTCAGCAGCCCATGGAACCTTCTCCAAAATAGATCATATCCTAGGGCACAAAGCAAGCCTCAGCAAATATAAGAAAATAGAAATAATACCATGCATACTATCTGACCACAATGCAGTAAAAGTAGAACTCAACAACAAAAGTAAAGACAAAAAACATGCAAACAACTGGAAACTAAATAACTCATTACTTAATGAAGAATGGATCATCGATGCAATAAAAGAGGAAATTAAAAAGTTCCTAGAAGTCAATGAAAAGGAAAACACAACCTACCAGAACCTATGGGACACAGCTAAGGCAGTCTTGAGAGGAAAGTTTATAGCCATGAGTGCATATATTAAAAAGATATATTAAAAAGATCCCAAATCAATGACCTAATGATACATCTCAAACTCCTAGAAAAACAAGAACAAGCAAATCCCAAAACAAATAGAAGGAGAGAAATAATAAAAATAAGAGCTGAAATCAATGAAATAGAAACCAAAAAAACCATACAAAGAATTAATGAAATAAAAAGTTGGTTCTTTGAAAAAATAAGATCAATAAACCCCTGGCAAACCTGACTAAAATGAGGAGAGAAAAAACCCAAATTAGTAGAATTAGGAATGCAAAAGGGGAGATAACAACAAACACCATGGAAGTCCAGGAAATCATCAGAGACTACTTTGAGAACCTATATTCAAATAAATTTGAAAATCTTAAAGAAATGGACAGATTTCTAGATACATATGATCATCCAACACTGAACCAAGAGGAAATTAATCACCTGAATAGACCTATAATACAAAATGAAATTGAAGCAGCAATCAAGAGTCTCCCCAAAAAGAAAAGTCCAGGACCTGATGGATTCTCTGCTGAATTCTATCAGACCTTTAAAGAAGAACTGATACCAACCCTCCTTAAACTGTTCCATGAAATAGAAAGGGAAGGAAAACTGCCAAACACATTTTAGGAAGCCAGTATTACACTTATCCCAAAACCAGGCAAAGACACCTCCAAAAAGGAGAACTATAGGCCAATCTCCTTAATGAACATTTATGCAAAAATCCTCAACAAAATAATGGCAAACCGAATTCAGCAACACATCAAAAAGATTATTCACCACGACCAAGTAGGCTTCATCCCAGGAATGCAGGGGTGGTTCAACATACGAAAATCAATAAACGTAATAAACCACATTAACAGAAGCAAAGACAAAAACCACTTGATCATCTCAATAGATGCAGAAAAAGCCTCTGATAAGATCCAACATCATTTCATGATAAAAGCTCTAAGAAAACTAGGAATAGAACGAAAGTTCCTCAACATTATAAAAGCTATATATGACAAACCTACAGCCAGCATTATACTTAACGGAGAAAAATTAAAACCATTCCCTCTAAAATCAGGAACCAGACAAGGATGCCCACTATCTCCACTCCTATTCAACATAGTACTGGAATTCCTAGCCAGAGCAATTAGGCAAGAAGAAGGAATAAAAGGAATACAAATAGGTAAAGAAACTGTCAAAATATCCCTATTTGCAGACGACATGATCCTATACCTTAAAGACCCCAAAAAATCTACTCAGAAGCTTCTAGACATCATCAATAGCTATAGCAAGGTAGCAGGATATAAAATCAACATAGAAAAATTATTAGCATTTCTATACACTAATATGAACAAACTGAAAAGAATATATGAAAACAATTCCATTTACAATAGCCTCAAAAAAATCAAATACCTAGGTGTAAACCTAACAAAAGATGTGAAAGACCTCTACAAGGAAAACTATACACTTCTGAAGAAAGAGATTGAGGAAGACTATAGAAAGTGGAGAGATCGCCCATGCTCATGGATTGGTAGAATCAACATAGTAAAAATGTCGATACTCCAAAAAGTAATCTACATGTTTAATGCAATTCCCATCAAAATTCCAATGACATTCATTAAAGAGATTGAAAAATCTACTGTTAAATTTATATGGAAACACAAGAGGCCACGAATAGCCAAGGCAATACTCAGTCAAAAGAACAATGCAGGAGGTATCACAATACCTGACTTCAAACTATATTACAAAACAATAACAATAAAAACAGCATGGTACTGGCACAAAAACAGACATGAAGACCAGTGGAACAGAATAGAAGATCCAGATATGAAGCCACACAACTATGAGCAACTTATCTTTGACAAAGGAGCTAAAAATATACGATGGAGAAACAGCAGCCTCTTCAACAAAAACTGCTGGGAAAACTGGTTAGCAGTCTGCAAAAAACTGAAACTAGATCCAGGTATATCACCCTATACCAAGATTAACTCAAAATGGATCAAGGATCTTAATATCAGACCCCAAACTCTTAAGTTGATACAAGAAAGAGTAGGAAATACTCTGGAGTTAGTAGGTATAGGTAAGAACTTTCTCAATGAAACCCCAGCAGCACAGCAACTAAGAGATAGCATAGATAAATAGGACCTCATAAAGCTAAAAAGCTTCTGTTCATCAAAAGAAATGGTCTCTAAACTGAAGAGAACACCCACAGAGTGGGAGAAAATATTTGCCAACTATACATCAGACAAAGGACTGATAACCAGAATATACAGGGAACTTAAAAAACTAAATTCTCCCAAAACTAATGGGAAAAACATGTTTAAGGACACCTGTTGTGATTTGCCCAAGTGTGTGATTAAGTTGGCTATAATTATTTAAAATGTTTTCTAAGGTCAAAATTTAATCCACTAGCAACAAACTAAAACCTAGTTTTCTAGAGCAAGAAAGCTGCCCTAAAACGTTCTGTTCTTAACACTTTCCAAACAAGTCCTAAAGACTTTTATAAGGATAATTGCTTGTTTTCTGCTAGTTTTGTCAGACTCAACTGCTTAAGTGGAATTGGACTTTAAGACTCAGTTTCTTAAGTATCTGTTCATGTCAATCTTTATAACTGGTTAAACTATTTTCAGTGATGGCAATACATTTAACACCCTACACGTCTATGATTAAAGATATGTAGAGCTGTGTCTGAAAAAGTTTTGAGTTAAAAAGGTATGGCGGGGGATGAGGGCAGTGAAGAGAGTTGGTCCAAACAATGTATACTTGTGTAAATGTAAAAACGATAAGATGAAAAAAGAAAGGTAGGTGGGTGGATAAGAGCTCACTATCCCTGGCCATATGAAAAACTCAGATCCAAACCACATTAAGATTCCACATCACTCCTCTTAGAATGATATATCATCAGGGAAACAAACTGGTGGGTGGGGGGTGGAGCAGGAGGGAAAGAATCCTCATACACTGTAGGTGGGAACGTAAATTAGTAAACCACTATAGGAAACAGTATAGAGGCTGCTGGGGAAAAAAAAACTAAAAATAGAACTTCCATATACTCCAGCAATACCACTCCTAAGCATATATCCGTAGGAGTATTAAGTGAGTATATAATGAAGACACACACACGTTTATTTCAGTATTATTTACAAAAGACAAGTTATGGAAACAGCCCAGCTATCCTGCACCTGATGAATGGATTAAGACAATGAATATTTATGTACAATGGAATTTTATCCAGCTAGAAGATTTTGTCATTCACAGGTAAGTAGGTGGAACTGAGAAGTCATCTTAAGGGAAGTTAGGTTCAGAAAGACAAAGGTTACATGTTTTCACTCATGTGTAATGTAGATTCAATACAAATAGAAGCATTATCATATATACATATACACCTGTGTATGCAGAACATGGTTCTAGGAGTGGGACTGTTGAAGATTAAGATAGGAGGAAAAGAATATGTGTGTATAATGAAATTCATCACATCTGAGTAGGATCGAAAAAAATACCAAACACTTAAGCATGGGGTAGGGAATAAAGAGGGGTGGGGAGTAAAGAGAGGTAGAGCAGTTGTGGGGGGGAGATTAGACTGATTTAAGCACAATGTATTTACAGGTAAAATACTAAGGCCAAATCTTCACTGAACCCATAATGGAAGAATGTAAGACAGTTCACGTTAAGGGGAGGGCACTCTCGAGAAGGGGAAGGTACGGAGTAAGGCCCTGAAAAGAGATATTAAGCATTTTTTCAGGTACTTGGCTTTTTTAAACAGATATCCTAGTTGAGAAATGATGAGAATATACATGGGTGATATACATGGATCTAGTTTCAGTTTTTTGCAGACTGCTAACCAGTTTTCCCAGCAGTTTTTGTTGAAGAGGCTGCTATTTCTCCATCGTATATTTTTAGCTCCTTTGTCAAAGACAAGTTGGTTATAGTTGTGTGGCTTCATATCTGGGTCTTCTATTCTGTTCCACTGGTCTTCATGTCTGTTTTTGTGCCAGTACCATGCTGTTTTTATCGCTTTGTAATATAGTTTGAAGTCAGGTATTGTGATACCTCCTGCATTGTTCTTTTGACTGAGTATTGCCTTGGCTATTCGTGGCCTCTTGTGTTTCCATATAAATTTAATGGTAGATTTTTCAATATCTTTAATCAATGTCATTGGAATTTTGATGGGAATTGCATTAAACATGTAGATTACTTTTTGGAGTATAGACATTTTTACTATGTTGATTCTACCAATCCATGAGCATGGGAGAGCTCTCCACTTTCTATAGTCTTCCTTGATCTCTTTCTTCAGAAGTTTATAGTTTTCCTTGTAGAGATCATTCACATATTTTGTTAGGTTTACACCTAGGTTTTTGATTTTTTTTGAGGCTATTATAAATGGAATTGTTTTCATACATTCTTTTTCAGTTTGCTCATTGTTAGTGTATAGAAATGCTAATGATTTTTCTATGTTGATTTTATATCCTGCTACCTAGATGTAGCTATTGATGATGTTTAGAAGCTTCTGAGTAGAGTTTTTTTCATCTTTAAGTTATAGGATCATGTCGTCTGCAAATAGGGATATTTTGACAGTTTCTTTACCTATTTGTATTCCTTTTATTCCTTCTTCTTGCCTAATTGCTCTGGCCAGGAATTCGAGTACTATGTTGAATAGGAGTGGTGATAATGGGCATCCTTGTCTGGTTCCTGATTTTAGAGGGAATGGTTTCAGTTTTTCTCCATTAAGTATAATGCTGGCTGTAGGTTTTTTATAATGTTGAGGTACTTTCCTTCTAGTTCTAGTTTTCTTAGAGCTTTTATCATGAAATGGTGTTGGATCTTATCTAAGACTTTTAGAGCATTTATTGAGATGATCAAGTGGTTTTTGTCTTTGCTTCTGCTAATGTGGTTTTTTACGTTTATTGATTTTTTTTTAATTTTTCATTTGATAATCTTTTTTTTATTCATATGTGCATACAATACTTAACTCAAAATGGATCAAGGATCTTAATATCAGACCACAAACTCTAAAGTTGATACAGGAAAGAGTAGGAAATACTCTGGAATTAGGAGGTATAGGTAAGAACTTTCTCAACGAAACCCCAGCAGCACAGCAACTAAGAGATAGCATAGATAAATGGGACCTCATAAAGCTAAAAAGCTTCTGTTCATCAAAAGAAGTGGTCTCTAAACTGAAGCAAACACCCACAGAATGGGAGAAAATATTTGCCAGCTACACATCAGACAAAACACTGATAACCAGAATATATAGGGAACTTAAAAAACTAAATTCTCCCAAAACTAATGAACCAATAAAGAAATGGGCAAGTGAACTAAACAGAACTTTCTCAAAAGAAGAAATTCAAATGGCCAAAAAACACATGAAAAAATGCTCACCATCTCTGGCAATAAAGAAAATGCAAATTAAAACCACACTAAGATTCCACCTCACCCCTGTTAGAATAGCCATCATTAGCAACACCACCAACAACAGGTGTTGGCGAGGATATGGGGAAAAAGGAACCCTCTTACACTGTTGGTGGGAATGTAGACTAGTACAACCACTCTGGAAAAAAATTTGGAGGCTACTTAAAAAGCTGGACATCGATCTACCATTTGAACCAGCAATACCACTCTTGGGGATATACCCAAAAGACTGTGACACAGGTTACTCCAGAGGCACCTGCACACCCATGTTTATTGCGGCACTATTCACAATAGCCAAGTTATGGAAACAGCCAAGATGCCCCACCACTGATGAATGGATTAAGAAAATGTGGTATCTATACACAATGGAATTTTATGCAGGCATGAAGAAGAACGAAATGTTATCATTCGCTGGTAAATGGATGGAATTGGAGAACATCATTCTGAGTGAGGTTAGCCTGGCCCAAAAGACCAAAACTCGTATGTTCTCCCTCATATGTGGACATTAGATCAAGGGCAAACACAACAAGGGGATTGGACTTTGGGCACATGATAAAAGCGAGAGCACACAAGGGAGGGGTGAGGATAGGTAAGACACCTAAAAAATTAGCTAGCATGTGTTGCCCTCAATGAAGAGAAACTAAAGCAGATACCTTAAAAGCAACTGAGGCTAAGAGGAGAAGGGGACCAGGAACTAGAGAAAAGGTTAGATCAAAAAGAATTAACCTGGAAGGTAACACACACGCACAGGAAATTAATGTGAGTCAACTCCCTGTATAGCTATCCTTATCTCAACCAGCAAAAACCCTTGTTCCTTCCTATTAATGCTTATACTCTCCCTTCAACAAAATTAGAGATAAGGGCAAAATAGTTTCTGCTGGGTATTGAGGGGGTGGGGTTAAGAGGGAGGGGGCGGAGTGGGTGGTAAGGGAGCGGGTAGTGGCAGGGGGGAGAACTGAACCAAGCCTTGTATGCACATATGAATAATAAAACAATAAAAAAAACACTACACTGTTAACTCCAGGCTAATATCAGTGATAAGGTGTGTACTTATGGACTCCCTTAGTTGACCAGGAGAGTTTCACCCTTGTCACATGCTTCCTCAAAACCCATCACTCCAATCATGAGGAATACATCAGACATAACGAAAGTGAGGGCCTTTCTACAAAACCCTAACCAGTACTCTTCAAAATAGGAAAGACAGAAAATGTCACATGCCAGGACAGACTGAGGAGACATGATGATTGAATGCAATGCAGTATCCAGTAGTGGGACCCTGAAAGAGGAAAGCATTTTGGTGGGGAATGGGGAAAGTCCAAATAAAGCTTGAAGCTCAGTTCTTAGTAATGCGCAAATGTAGATCCCCAAGCTTTGACAATGACTACATATAAGATGTGAACTTTAGGGGAAACTAGGTGAAGGGAATAAGGAACTCTCTTTACTGTCCCTGCAACTTTTCTCTAAAATTATTCCTAGATGAAATGCTTATTTAAGGAGAAAAATAAGAAAAAGAAATACATTGTAAAATTTGCATAAAGTCTTAAAACATGAACCTTCAATAAAATAAACACAAAAAGGAAAAAAATGAACCTTCAAAGAACTCTTAACCTTACAGCAAACTGCTTTTAAAATTCGCTTCCTCCAGACCTCCCAGAGGCACCTTTCCATTCTTAGACACAATTTACAGCAAAACTTTGAAAAGCTGACTAATCCCACAGCTGCTTGGAGCACAGATGCAAGGGGGAAGAGCAGAGGCTGAGAGGCCAGCTAGAATTGAGGTGACCACCAATTTAAGGCAATAAGTCAATAGCTACCAAATCAACCTGCTTTGTTTCTATGATTGCCATCTGTACTTTCTGGAAGTTTTCTGCTTCCAGTCACTCATTTTCAACTTGAGTTTTCACATAGCTGTAGTCAAGAAAAAAGAGATACTCTTCAGGGGAAGCCAGGTGGCATCCACAAGATTGTCAGAATGCATGAGAAGAATGTGCTTAAATATAACATACTAACAAAAATGTAAAACACCTACTATAGGAGACAGACTAAGTAGTGATTAGAACATGGGTGTTTGAGGTAGTCAGAAACACCTGGGTTCATACCCAATTCTCTTCCCTATTTACTATGTGAGCTCACATTACCTAGCCTCTCTAAGCTTCATTTTCCTCATCTCTGAAATGGGCTTACTCATAAGATCATTGTGAGCACTGATCAGTGTTATGTTTGAAAACATCTAGAAAAATTCCTGGTGCAAATGCATACAGGTTTTGCTATTATCCAGATCTGTCTATGTGCAATGCATATGGACTCAATGTAAACACCAATCCCACTATTAGCCTATGTGATCCATGTGAGGAATCTGAGCCACAGGAGGCTGAATAATTGCTTCAAGGTTACACAGTCTAAATAATGGAACTGGATTCAAACCCAAGGATGCTGGCTCTAGAATCCTTGCTTTTACCACACTGCATGACATAGTTTCTTCTGTTATCAGAAAGGGGTGGGGAGAAGAAAGGAGACAAAAGAAAAAAAGGCAGGGAAAAGGTCAGTTCTCTGACACAAAAGCCGAAGCCTGACTTGGGTTCCTAATTTGACCACCCCATATCCAATTTACTGCTCAAATATTAGAAGATGTCACCCTTTGAGTGCCTCCTCTGAACAAGGGCCTCTACACTGTTGAAATGCCATCTCAGCTATGTTTCCCTTTAGTTGATCCTTCTGGCACTATTCCACTGCTGTTCCACCTACCCGTTCATCTTCCTCTTTCTTCACTCCTCCCCATCCAGGGGTCAAAGCAAATTTTCTATTCTTCAGAAGAATTTCTCACTCAGCCTCATCTTTGTCCATTTGGCTTCAATGGAAAAAAAAAACCACCATAACCTGGGTGGCTTATAAACAATAGACCTTTATTAATCACAGTTCTGGAGGCTGTGAAGCCCCAAATCAAGTTGCCTTCAGATTTGTTTTCTGGAGAGGGACTGCCTCTGGTTCACAGATGGCACCTCCTGTGTCCTCACATGGTGAATGGGGACAGTGAAGAATCTGGGGTCTCCTATACAAGTCTAATGCCATTCCTAAGAGCCCTGCCCCCCACACCTAATTATCTCCCAAAGGCCCCGCCTCCTAATACCATCAACTTGGTTGGGAGATTTTCATCACATGAAAGGGGAGACACAAAGTTCAGACCATAGCTAGCCCCCAAGGAGAGTTAAGAATCTGTCTTGCATCCTTTCAGAACAAAAAAGCTAACACAGCTCTTATCACACTTCCTATGTCACCATCTGTTTACTTATCTGTTCCTTTGACAGCATTGGACTTATGGAAAATAGAACATCTTACTCATCTTTGTATCTCCAGTCCCTATAATAGTTCCTGTCCAGAAATGATTACTAAGTCATATTTTTGAAGAATAAGACCACATTATGCCAGGGATGCATTAATATTATTTTATCTAGTAGTACCTGGTGCTCTCAAATGGTGTAATTGAGGAGAGTTTAATAAAGGAAGCATTTAGACACGTAATGAAGTGTCCCTAGAGCCAGCTACAGCACTTGTTGCGACTACAATTATACCTTCAGATACAGAATTGGTAACTCCCAGAACCCAGGGAAAGTCACTGCAGGAAGACCAAGCAACGGCAGACTGGGCTTTCAGAAATGGATGTATCCAACCTGTAGCAATGTGGCAAGATCAGAACTGAACTCTCTCTTCCCATCTTCCTGTCTCCCACTACTACCACTCCCTGGGCAAATCAAGCAGAAGCCAGAGGACATGGCATTGGTGACATAATCAGTATGGGTTAACCTCCCTGGGCACAGGGTAACAAGGGCTGGGCAAGCAGATCTGGAGAAGCAAATGAAAAATATACCATACCATTTCTCCCCCCAGAAAACAATCACTGACTGCAATCTAAAAGGTAAAAAGTTCAAGACATGACCAGAGGTAAACAATATCTAAGCAGGTAGCAAGAGCCTTCGCTGACGTTCACCAACCAGTTGTGATAAAGAACCATAGGCTGGCATGTTCTTGCAGAACATACATTTCTTAGGATCATAAAGAAGGAACAGGGAGGATAAAAAGGTTCGGTTCATTTTTGGAGTGAGTTTAAGAGTAGGAGGAAGATAATGGGTGAAGACCAAGAAGAAAGACTTGGAAGAAAATTCCAATCTAATGGGGAATTTTCAAGTGAAGCTCTGGCCATTCTGTATGGTAAGATATCTTCCTATGATTATATGAACCACGCTAAGAATGAAAAAAGGGATCTTCTCAGTGTGATGCCTTTCTTATAGAAACTAAGGGATTGAGCTTCCACCAAGGTTGGTTATGGGGCTACCAATGGGAAAGAAGCAAGAACAAAGATATGCTTCTTAGTTAAACAGGAAAGCAACTGGGGTTCAGAGAGGTAAAGTGGCTAACCAAAGGGCCATGCTAGAAGGGAAAGAGCAGGACTCAAAACCATGTTTGACTTTAACTTTGGGTATTTTCATCTGTCAATCTGGCTCCTTTCAATATATCTCTAACACAGAAGCAGTAAGATAAGCCTTATACCTCCCTGAATATAGAACGTAAAACTCTGTAATTCTTGTAGTTTATAGACGCATATTAACACAAAGGCTAAGGTTTAGGGAGAACATAACGTGTGCCCCAGGCTTTAAGTCAACCATCTTTTCTAATCAAAAAAAACCTTCTATTACTATCCCATTTTACAGAGGAGAAAACAGATTATAAAGATGAAGCAACTTTCCCACAGTTGCAAAGGTACTAAAATTTGAGTTCAGAATTCAAACTTGGGCAGTCTATGTTTCTAGATAATTTCAATAGCCATCCTGAATACAGTTTTCATTTTAAGCATTTGAGAAGGGAGGGTTTATACTTTCTAATGAAGACCTACAATTTGAGATGTTCTTTTGAATCTGGATTTCTTCCAATTCCAAGTCACTATGGCTCTGTCATCATGATAAGTCTCCTTGGTTTTCAGTACTGATCCCTGCCATCTTGTATACTATAATAACTGCTGTACCATGCTTCTCACATTTTTCTCTTTGAAATGAGACCAGCGGCACCTTCAGAGTCCCACAGAGTCTCCTCAGGAATGACATATGATAGCAGATGTCCCCTGCCATGATCTCAGCAACCTGTCATCCCGTACTTGATCCCCTGTGCAGGCCAGAGCCAGGCTGTGGAGCTCAGGAGGGAGGAAAGTTTCTTTTAACAAGGAAAGGGAGGAGGAAGCATCAGTGTTCTTTGTGGTTCATGTTCCTCACAGTAATTTCTGAGGCACTTAGACTTTGGCAGTACTTAATCCCATTGTTAGGGCTGCCACTAAGAGTGCTATCCTGGCTTATCTGCAATGATCTAATGAGCACTGTGGTCTAAGATCCTAGTTTGACATCCTAGTTGTTTCCCTAAAACATTTTATCCAGGGATTTCAAAACATCCAAGGATTCTGGGAAGTCAACAATCTAATACTCCAGCCTCTGTTCTATGGAATAAGAGGTTTGGAAATGACAACTGTGGAGATGTGCAACACAGATCTCCATTCAAAAAAGGACTTGCTGAGCGGTAAGGAGTGGGATTGGCTGACAGCCTATAGGTACAGGGCCTTCAGGCTATGGCACGCTCCTCCTGAGTGTCCCCACCAATACCACTGAAGCTGGGAGCACCAACGTCTGGTCATGTCTGCCCATGTGAGGCTCCTCTGAAAAGCGAGCTTCTTTCCAGAGCTTGGTAGACATGTGTGTAGATCCACACACAGATTGAGGCTCTCTCTGTCCAATCCTGCTTTCTTCTTTTCCTTTTCCAGATGTCAGATCTTCATTGTGGTGTGAGGACTTCCCTGTCCAGTCCTTTATCCTCCCCCCATATCGTTCGTGGTCACTACGCCCCGATTAACCTCTTGTCCTCCTAACTCCATCTCAACATCTGTCTCTTAGAGATGCTGGACTGACAGCAAAGGAAATGTCATCCTACTTCCTTCCTATAAAGACATCTCTGTGGAAATCAAATGAGACTTATGCTAAGAGAATGCGGCATGGGAACACACTAAGAGGGTGGGAGACATCCTAATCCCTCTCACTGTGGTTAGGATGGTCACAATCTGGTGTGCATCTCTAACTTCAGGAAGGACCTTATGTCCCAGCCTCCCTCCACTGCCACACAGTGGCGATGTTCGTCTCACATCCTGACTCCTGATTTTCTGTTTCCACTCAAGTCAGCCCTCTTCTTCAAGTCAGCCTAGGCTGGCTTAGTCACGCTAATTCCAGAGTATGCTATAGCCGAGCTGGGTTTTCCCACCTTGGGGCCTAGAAGACATTCCATTTTGTTCCTGTTCAGTTGTTTGTTTATTTTGTGTTGCTTTAAGGATCCATCTCCAAATAGCTGTGCAACCCCCCATGTTTATTGATTGCTCAATTTCAATTCTCAGAGGAAAGGCCTTTAAAATGGCATCAATTCTGGAACACAGTGTTCCCTGGAGACCGTTGAGTAGCTTCATTTGTTTACATGTTTATTAAGCATCTACTCTGTGACAGGCATTCAGGTAGTTGATTGGCACCCAGCAAGAAAGAGACACACATGCTCTCTCAGAAGTTCACAGAAGCTGTTTATAAGTTAAAACAAACCAACAAGTCAGAAGAGGTGAGACTTAAGCTAAAATAGAGTGACTCACTCATCAGCTCCTCCCTGTAACCTGTAGATTTTAACCTTTCCATCCTCCATGAAACAGCTTCAGAGATTTTCAGACCAGCACATCCTCTCCATATGCACAAGACATCACATATGGACATGGAGTTGTCTGTCAATCTATGCTGCTTGTCCCTGTCTGGCGCCACCCTCAGATCCCCTCTGCTGATAGCTGCCTGCCTAAGATGATGTCATTCTCAGCAAGTCCTGGAAAATAGTAGAGCTGCCTCAGAGGTGACCGCTTCTGTACCAGGCACACATGCGGTGCATCTGCAAGACTGTCCATGTTCAGGTTCAGTCTTGTCTTGATTTCAGAATGTATTTGTGCTGAATGTGCTTCTTCTCATTTATGGATGCCTGCCCTTCCATTTGCCCATTTATGCGATCATTTATCAGTTCTCGCCTCCTAAGTAAGAATTCACAAAGCTCAAGATAGACTTGCCCAGATCACAGACTGGCTGCAATCCTTAAAAAGATTACAACTGGAAATAATGACAGTCCTCTAGTCTGGCATTTAAGAAACCCTTTCCCAGAAGGCAGGGGACTTAGATGCTTTAATAGTTTTTCCTAAGTTTTGGAGTGAGAATGACAAGGCTACAGTGGGCCTCAGACCTAGCCCAAGCCCCTCGTTTATAAAGAGCAGCATGAACTCCAGTGCAGTGAAACAACTTTCTTACATCAGAAAGCTGCTGGCAGATCAGAGACTAAGTCCCAAGACCCTTCCTTTTAGCCCAGCTGTGTTTTACAACAGCTGTCCCACCCTGGGCCCACCTGCTCCCTCTGGCTCCCCAGCTAGTTTTGCCTTTGCATAAGGTAATCCCCACCATGTTCCTTTCTTTCATCCTCTGTCCCCGCCCCTGGCTTCCTTCCCTGGCCTCTTCTCCCTCTGCAGTGTTTACATTCCTGTTGGTCTGTTCCCCTTTGTGCATCCTTGTACCAAGCATACCATTTACCGTTCTCCTTTACATCCCATATTCTTAAATGATGATGGCTATGGAAATTCTGAACGTCTTCAAAATTTCATTCTATGAATATGCTACTGGTTGAGTAGCCCTTATCCAAAATGCTTGGATTTGAGATTTTTTTTTAGGGGGTGGAGCTTGGATTTTATACATAATCATAGCTTGGAGGTAGAATAAACACCAAATCATTTATGTTCCACATACACCTTATGCACACTTATGTAATATTAATAATTTTGTGCATCAAACAAAGTTTCTTGGTGTGAAATTTTCCTCGTGTGGTGCCATATCAGCACTCAAAATGTTTTGGATTGTGGAGCATTTCAGATTTCAGATTTTGGGATTAGAATGCTCAATGTGTACAAAGTCTACTAGAAAAAACAATGCTACCAAATTCTCAGACCTTAATACCAAAGCACTTGTGAATGGCAGAGTTTTAGAGTGGTTGCCTAAGGGCCCTCAGGACTTCAAGATGTGCAGTTTCCGGGCCATCTCTACTTTCTACCAAATAATAAAATAACAAGTATCTATAGAGCATAATTGCATGGCCTTGAATATGGCAGATATTTGCCCTCTGGGAACAGACAATCTGGTTGGCTTCAACACACAGATGACTAGACTGCTCCCCAGTGTGCCATTTTTCCTAATGTTTTCTCACAGCACCATGAGGGAAAGGAAAGCAGCCTTTTCTGGGTTGGGCTGGCCCTTGGTGAGCAAACCAAGTACTCTTTGTTCTTTTTTTTGGTTCATTTCATTTCTTGCTTGAGTAGCTGTGTTTCTTCTTAGGACTCAGTGTCCTGGAAACTGAATAAAGGAGTCATAACATTGGAACCCAAACAGAACTCCTGTCCTATATCCAGCCAACAGCTGTGAAGCAACTGCACCATTGTTCTGTAAGGCTACTTAGTGTAAGACACACAGGATGGAGAGAGAAGTCCTCCAGAGCTATGTGAGAAATGCAAAGCTCTGTGACAACAGCTGGCAGGTAGCACATACATCATGAAGACATTGGTACATTAGAATGACTGTTTAGTGGCCAGGTGTGCTGGTGCATCCTGCAATCCCAGCCACTCAGGAGGCAGAGGCAGGAGAATCATTAGTTCAAGACTAGTATGGGAAAAATTTAGTAAGACCCTATCTCAAAAACAAAAGTAACAATGAGAGGGCTGGGGACATAGCTCAAATAGTGCAGAACTTGCAAGTACAACATCCTGGGTTCAATTCCCAATACTACAAAAAAGAATGAATGCACAGTGGACATGATTTAGAGAAGTATTTTAAGGATTTTTCCCAACAAAAGTTATGTTCTCAAAACTTTCAATTGAAGACAAATTAATTTTTAAGCTGGATGGCTGGAAGCATGGCTCAAGTGGCAGAGCACCTGCCTAACAAGCATGAGACCGTGCTGAATGGGGTGGCTCAGGCTCCTAATCCCAGCTACTCAGGAGATCAGGAGGATTGGGGTTCAAGGCCAGCTCAGGCAAAAAAATGCACTAGACCCTCTCTGAAAAATAACTAAAGCAAAAAGGACTGAGAGCATGGATCAAGTGGTAGAGTGCCTGCTTAGCAAGCAAGAGGACCTAAGTTCAAACCCCAATACCACCACTATAAAAGAAAGGAAAAGAAAAAGTTAGTTTTTAATAAAGGAAAGGGAGAACTATGACTGCTGCTATAACACATCATAGAGGCAGGTAAAATATGACTCCCTGTCATCCTCACCTCCTTCCCTTGCCTCAATGCCCCACCCAAAAATGGCATGAAATATTTCCCTGGAGCAACCAAGATAAATGCCTGCTGCTGGAGCCAGGCCCCAAGTTCAGGCACAGCACCACTCCTTAGAGCTGGCAGCCTGACTAGCCTTTGATCTGCTGTCCTCGAGTCAACTTTGCTCCTGTGATGTGCAAGACAGGACAAGAGCCCAGGCCAGGCAGGGATGGCTGTAGGCAGGGTTTTCTCCAATGCTGCTCAGAAAGGCTTTGGCCTGCCCAGGCTGGAGTACAGCTGCTGGCTGCAATGGCTTGTGTGCTACATCCTCTGGGAGGAGTCTGTGTGCTCTGGTGCCATAGGATTATGGTGCCCAATAAGGGACTAAATGAAAGGCAGTCATAGGTTATTTTCTTTTTTTTTTTTCATTTTTCTTTTATTATTCATATGTGCATACAAGGCTTGGTTCATTTCTCCCCCCTGCCCCCACCCCCTCCCTTACCACCCACTCCACCCATAGGTTATTTTCTGAGCCTAGCTTTTTCCTCCCATCCTTTTTAGTGACACCTTCCTCTGAGTCCTTTAGGACTCTAATGACTTCCTGTGCTTTTCTGAACCCTCCTCTGCCATCCCCGCCAAAATTCTCTGTTGGGAAAGGATCACTGACATGCATTGTTGATGAAAGCATAAATCCATATTCCCCTTCTAAAGAGGTCTACGATATATAAATTTTAAATGTGCATTCTCGAAATTCAAATGGCCAGAAAACACATGAAAAAATGCTCACCATCTCTAGCAATAAAGGAAATGCAAATTAAAACCACACTAAGATTCCACCTCACCCCTGTTAGAATAGCCATCATCAGCAACACCACCAACAACAGGTGTTGGCGAGGATGCGGGGAAAAAGGAACCCTCTTACACTGTTGGTGGGAATGTAGACTAGTACAACCACTCTGGAAAAAAATTTGGAGGCTACTTAAAAAGCTGGACATCGATCTACCATTTGATCCAGCAATACCACTCTTGGGGATATACCCAAAAGACTGTTACTCCAGAGGCACCTGCACATCCATGTTTATTGCGGCACTATTCACAATAGCCAAGTTATGGAAACAGCCAAGATGCCCCACCACTGACGAATGGATTAAGAAAATGTGGTATCTATACACAATGGAATTTTATGCAGCCATGAAGAAGAACGACATGTTATCATTCACTGGTAAATGGATGGAATTGGAGAACATCATTCTGAGTGAGGTTAGCCTGGCTCAAAAAACCAAAAATCGTATGTTCTCCCTCATATGTGGACATTAGATCAAGGGCAAACACAACAAGGGGATTGGACTATGAGCACATGATAAAAGCGAGAGCACACAAGGGAGGGGTGAGGATAGGTAAGACACCTAAAAAACTAGCTAGCATTTGTTGCCCTTAATGCAGAGAAACTAAAGCAGATACCTTAAAGCAACTGAGGCCAATAGGAAAAGGGGAACAGGTACTAGAGAAAAGGTTAGATCAAAAAGAATTAACCTAGAAGGTAACACCCACGCACAGGAAATCAATGTGAGTCAATGCCCTGTATAGCTATCTTTATCTCAACCAGCAAAACCCCTTGTTCCTTCCTATTATTGCTTATACTCTCTCTACAACAAAATTAGAGATAAGGGCAAAATAGTTTCTGCTGGGTATTGAAGGGGGGAGCGGGAGGGGGTGGAGTGGGTGGTAAGGGAGGGGGTGGGGGCAGGGGGGAGAAATAAACCAAGCCTTGTATGCACATATGAATAATAAAAGAAAAATGAAAAATAAATAAATAAATAAATAAATAAAATAAATAAATAAATAAATGTGCATTCTCTTACGCCCAGGAATTTCACTTCTAGAAATGTATCCTAAATGATGCCACAGATAAGCAGAAATGTATGTACAAAATTGTTGACTGCCACTTTGATTAAAAATACTGAACAACTAAAATAACATAGACATCCATCAGCAGGGGATGAGTTAAATAAATGATTATATCAGCAGACCAGGAAACACTCCCCATTAAAGTAAGGAACCAGCTCCACACCTATTGACACTAACATGTGCCCCTGGTAGATTGTTTGCAGAGAAAAATGAGTTGTAAAGGAGTATGTAAATTAGGGCCCCACTTAAAGAGGAAAGAAAATTTAGGGATTTATACTTCCATAAAAGAGTGAAAAGATAGTCTGTTGACAGTAATATCTGAGGAGTAGCATTTTAGTCATTATCAACTTTTTGTGTATTTTTGCATTTTTACCTAAGTGTCATTAACAGGAAAAATGTTTTTACTTTTTACTTTATTTTTGGTGATACTGGGGTTTGAAACCAGGGCCTCGTGTTTGCTAGGCAGGCACTGTACCAATTGACCAGCTCTGCCTGCTCTTTCTTGTGATAGTTTTTTCAAGAACTATTTGCCCCAGCTCCCTTCAAACCTTGATCCTCCTGTGCTCTGCGTCCTGAGTAGCTAGGATTACAGGCGTGAGCCACCTGTGTCCTCCTTGACGTATTTTTTTAAATCTCTCAGGAAAATATAAGTGATGTATGCCTTCACACAGAAGGCATGTGTACAGAACTTTGCAGTTTTATTTCCTCCATTAAGTTGTTCATCCTTCCCAATCCTATGGAGCATGAAAGGAAGAGTGCGGTATTGTCAAAATAAACACAACCTTACAGTCACTAAAGTGGGGATAGCAGACCTTGTTCAGTAACTACTCACAGGAGCAGGAACAGCTGTGCTCCATTCTGATTTGTACAGAAGTGACGGGACCTTTTAAAAGAGGAAGCATGGCATGATGGCTCACGCCTGTAATCTCAGCTGCTGTGTTATGCTACCTGCTCAGAAGGCAATCTGAGGCCAGCCCAGCAAAGTGCAAGACCCTACCTAAAAAATAAACTAAAAAGCAAAAATGGCTGGGAGTGTGGCTCAAATGACAAAACAGTTGCATAGCTAGTACAAAGTCTTAAGTTCATACCCCAGTACAAAAAAATGTTTTTAAAGAAAAGGGAATAAGGAGAAAGAATAAGAAAGGAATCAAGTGAACAACTGCAAGGGACTTGTCAGTATAAATGTGATTAAGCCAGCTATGTTTGTGAACTGACAACCAGAAATTAGGATTTTATCCTCCCATTGAGGTTGAAGAGAGACAGAGGCCTGTGCTTCCTGATGGTGGCATTTCAAAGGAATGGTTTTCAGGTTCTTAAGAAAGATGCTCATTGCTAGGACATACATCTATTTTCAAAGGGACAGTAAAAGAATTCACAATGTTAAACCCTTTATACTGAATGTCTCAGGAATAAATGCTTAGGAAAGGGAGATCAGAGCCTAATGTGAGATCCAGATAGAACAAACAGCAAATTCCTTCCCCAGCCCTCGGCTTACCCAGACGGGAATTCCAGGGGCTAGGTTGTCTCAGGGAAACAACCTGAGGCTGCTAGAAGCCATGCTAAGGTTTAGTTGAGTGTCTTAGTGTAGATTTTTGAATGGAGTATTTGTGCTATACTTAGCACCTCTTTTTTAAATTAAAATCTAGTTTCTTCCTGGCATAGTGACTTACACCTATAATCCTACTATACTTAGGAGGACCAGAGCAGAAGGATTGAGTTTCAAGGCCAGCCTAGGGAAAAAGATCTCAAGACCCCATCTCAACCAATACAAATCTGGTTCTCAGAGAAAATCTGTAGTGTGGTATGTTGAAGTTGTGTCACATGGATCAGACTTCCAAAAGAACCTGTCACCGCACTGCAAGAAGGGCAGAAGCTGACAGCTTTCAACTCCAGCACCTCCAACTCCACCTAAGTGTTTGAGTTGTAGCCAAGTTCTCCCGGGGTAGGACCAAGTACTTGGGAGCACAAAGCCTGGGCAGTTCTGCACCCCCATGGTTGACCCAAATGGGCAACTTGTGCTCCAAAGTCCTTTGTCAGCTGGACACTTTATCACATCTGCACAACCCTTCTGCCTTCCCCTTTCTTATTCACAAGGATGACCCCCAACAAACTTCTTGTACTTCTGACTATCTCTGTATCTGTTTCCTGGGTACCAGAACTGATAAATGAGGCTTGCCCAGAACTACATTCACAGCTGATTGGTTTGCTACAGGGTTTGAGAACCTAAGTTTCTAGATCCTGTAGAAGTGTAAAAGCTGTTGGAGATACATGTTAACCAGGCTGAAAGTGAATAGCTAAAGGAAAGACATGCTGGAAGAGGAATGGTAGAATGAGCTGGAGGGAAAGAAGGAACTGAGGGACTCTGCAAAGAAGACATCCATCAAGGCCTCAAATGCTTGAAATCACACCATAAGGCCTTTTAGTTCTATTGAGAAGATTAGGAACATGTTCAGAGGCAATGCCAGGGTGCTAACACAGCTCATTCTGTTACTGTGTTTCCTGTTAGGCAGTGAAGTTTAAGGGCGAGAACGGAACTTGAATTCCTTGTTTGCATTTCCATTACCTAAGACAACATTCTACATCACAGGACCTCAATAATAGTTCAATAATTGAGTGCTGTTTTAACAGGAAGGTCATAGGGACGAAAGTGGGGGTAATGATTGTTGTAGACTGTACTGACTGTATTTGAGGCATCATTCCAAATTTGTTATTGTGTGTCATCTTATTCAATACACATAGTAACCCCAGAAGGCAGTGCTGCCTGTGGTGTCAGAAACAGATTCTGTGACTCTCCAAGGTGCACCCTGTTTGTTAGGGAGTGCCGTTGAGGTTAGCACGCCTGGAGAAAGAAGATAAGGTTGAATAGAGGGAACTGAGCTACATAATCAGACACCAGAATCTCTGGAGCCCACCGATTCATCTAGATTATCCTGTGTTGGACCCAAGTGACCAGGCTTTTACACCTGCTCCCACCTCAGCCATCAAAGGTGGACCTTCCTAGGCAGAGGGAACCTTGAGTGAGTCACTCTCTGCATCAGAGGCAGTGCCTACACTCTCCACAGCTGGGGCTTTTGTTAGCAAATTTCTGTGCTCCCCCCAGGTAACCACTGACATCATTAGTCTTTTATAGCGATTAAGAAACTGTGGCAAAAAACTTTTCACTTAACTCTCCGCCTGGTCAGAGAATTAATGGTCAAACCAGGTTCAAACACTGATGACTGGTGCCAACTGTATTCTTCATTGCTACACCTTGTATTAAAAAGATGCACATATTTGTAGCAATGAGCTGTGGCCTCCCGCATACCGTAGGACGATATGAAATCCTAGCCTTGGAGAAGGGTGACTTTGTCCATGCATGCATACAAGTTTAACTTTACAAACTATGTATCCCTAAACCAAGAATGGAGAAGACAGCGTCAGGCATGATGATCAGCATGGAAAAATGTGGATGTTTTTCCCAGCATTATGTGAGGCCCCCAGAAGGACATAAAGAAAGCAGAACACATGGTCTCTTCCCACAAGAAGCTTACAGTTTAGGCAAGAGGATAAAGCAGACATGTGAAATAATTATTAGAAGAACACCAGAGCCTAAATGAGTAAGTGTGAGATGATTGCTATGTTGGATAATAGTAAAAAAAAAAAAAAAAAGGGGGTGGCAAAGGGCAAGCAAAGCCCTTAAAAACAAACAAAAGTCTACTGTTATAAAGGTCCACTCCCATTAACGCTGAAGGACTTTAGGTCTTGGAACCCAGAACAATAATGAAGTATAAACTCCCACCTACGTGTAAAAAGGACTAAGTGTAGAGGCCCAGAAGGCCTACAGGCATGAGTACAAAGTTTCCAGTACAAATTAAAATTCCCTGGAATCTCTGGCTCAGGAGTGGCTCCGTGGTAGAGTGCATGTTCAGCATGCACAAGACTCTGGGTTCCATCTACAGCATTAAAACAAATTACAAAAAATTCCCCACTTTTGATGAGTCTCCCTAGACTGCCTTGGATTTTCACGTTCTGTCCTAATCTGGCTAAGTAAGGGCGTTTTAACTCTCAGTCTTCTCCACTTTTTCTTTATGTGGGTGAAAGTACCTGAAAACAGAGCAGGTGAATACTGATTTATTTTACTGGTATTTTGAGTAGGATTTTCTTCATAAAGTGTCTGTGATTTATTCAACAACTGAATATCATCAGCTGTGGAGTGTTGTTTAGCATTGTGGTTAAGAGCATAGTGTTTAGCAGGAAGACTTGAACTGTAGCTCCATCACTTACTAGATCTGTGTCAAGGTACCTAGCTTCTCTAATCCCTATCCTTCTCATAAGTAAGAGGAGATGAATACCAGGACTTGTCAAATATAATTTTGATGAGAATAAATGTTGTCAGATGCTTGAGAAATAGTGTCAGTAAGGTTGCTTATTATCTGAAATAAAGCAGCAGCAGCAGCCCACATGAAGAGTGTGGGCAGAAAAACCAGGTGCTGGGCATTCAAACAACAGAGACAAACAGCTCCCACCTTCATGGGACAGATAGGTAAGGTAAGAAAGCAAGGGGGACAGAAAAAACAGGGGAGTAAAAGGTAGGATAAGAAAACATAGTTTTATGGAAACATGTAATACTGACAAGGAGAGAAAAGTCAGCAAGCTGCTATAAAATTTCTTGAAAGAAAACACCATCACAACCTTTAAAAATTATGCTATTTGCTAGGAATTTTGGAGTCCTGCCAGTAGACTAAGTTCCCTAAGGGGAGGACATTGTGGGTTAGGTTTGGGGTTATGTGCTTCACACACAAAAGGCATTCAAATACCCAGTGAGTGAATGAACAAGTGAATAAATGGGTGAAGAGAATCCTTAGGGGATTAAGTAGGAGTTTGACACTGAGGATGACAGGGTGTTCTGTATAACACATTACCTGTTGCCTTTCACTGTAAATTAATCAGCATTCAAATTAATACATGAGTCTGAGATTTTGCTTAATATGAATCTGCCCCAGAAAGAGGTCAATTCTCAAGTGATAAATTCACATTCAATATTTCTGATGCTAAGGGTCAAATTTGGTAGGAACTATAACTGAGAGAAGACTTCTGGTAGCTAGTCACAAGGCTGTCCAAGGAGGCACTCCAGCCTCACTTGAGGTCTTCTTATTGAAATTCGGTAACAACTTTTACCAAAAGATTAAAAATTGAGATATGATTGCAAACAAGAATTCATTAATGTTCCTATTTTCAATTATATCCTATTATCCCTTCAAAAACCTCCACCTCAGAAAACATCCCATGGATGTTGACTTACCCATATAAAAGTAAGCCGCCAATGTCTGATTATAATACAGAATACACAATAAATTATATTTACATGCAATAACTAAATTATCATAGACACAGGATAAAAAACAGCATTTTATGTACATTTTAAAGATTTACATTTTCATACACAGCTTATAAAGTTTAAAATTCTCCATACAAAATCTTAGGTAGACTAAGTTGATACACCTTCATTCTTATGGCTGCATCACCACACAGATTTGCTTAAAACTATATTACAAACACTTAAGCTCCTTTTACTTCATATTCAAGTCTTGGCACCCATGTACTAATACATTATTTTTGAAATGTGAATTACAAAAGAAGTAAAATGTAATTGTGCAGACATTTTAATATAACAATAAGATAAAATGTGCTACTAAACCAACACTGATCAACATTAGTCACCTAGCTGTTTAACTTCCTGTACCACTTTCATACAGGTGCATGCAAAACTAGCAAATTATGGACTCTTAAACATTCAAATGACACTACAGTCTGACAGTACTTAGGCATTAAGAACGTAACTGTCTAGGAGCCCTAGACTGAGAATTACTTTTGCTTTAGCAGAAACCACAATGAAGAAAATTCACAGAAATGTTAATATTATAATTCCTAAAGGTATACCATCTGCTTCAGAGTACACTGATCACGTAAAAAGCAAAACAACAAAATAGGTATTTGACATCCCAGAGTACTGATGAGCCTCTCTTGTGAGGATGGGGAGAGGAAATCTTGGATAAACCATTCAAGGATTACCCATTGGCCCTGTTAAGAAAGAACTTGGCACTCACAATCTGTTAAATAAAGACACCAGATGGCTTTATAAAACTTCAAGGTCAGCTACACTATTCATCTTTAAAAATCTTCTTGAAAAGTAACAAAGGTTTCAGCACCTTCCCTTCTCCCCGAAGTAGCTAAAGGTCAATGAGGAAAATAAAGTGCCAATGTCTAAACTATTGTTAATTGTTTAAGAGGCACTAGCCTATTTGATGGCTTAGGATTAAATATGAAAATAGGCCAGATCTGATCTGAATAATAAACAGAAGGCAGGTAGTCCAGTCTATGTAATTCCTGCCTACATGGGGGCTGGACCAGAAAACTACCTACTCCCCATTTATTGCTTTGAAACTGTTACACACACTTTAAATTATGACACAGAACCTGGAGAGTTCTAAGCGGGAAAGTGTCTACCCCACTTTGAAGTAGAAGAAGAACGTGCAGTCTTGATCACTTGAAGGAGAAATGCTCAGCCTCTCTTCTCCACAGGTGATGTCTTCACAAGAGTCCTGGCTGAAGGGGAAAGAGACAAAAATGAGGCATCACTTCTTAAAACACACAAGGGTTTATAGGCAAGATAAAAACCAAGCCTGCTGTAGTCTACACAAGTATCTCTAATCTAAGGGTTTTGTATTCAGAAGCTAACCTTTATTTTACAGGGGCAAATTTAACTTCCAAGGACTTCCTAAAGTGAAGTTGATTGTAGTATTGTCAACTGACTTTTTTTAAGAGGCTAACCCAAACTACTAGTTGCCAAACTATTACGCTGTACTAAATAATAACTGCAAGAGCAATCCTAAGTATTTTAGAATCCTAAATATTTTAAATCCAACGAATGTGAAGTAAAAACTACCTCCCACCCCTCAGTCGTCTTAGTCTTGTTTCAATAATTCCATTACTGTCCCTCTCAAATACCAAAGCAAGATACAAAGGAGTCACAAATATGGTCTTTATAGCAGAAAACAATAAAATTTAGAAAAATTGAATAATTCACTTAACAAACAAAACTAAACTCTGAGAAAGAAAATGACATTTAAAAACATCTATATATGCCTGCCCTCTTACCGCTAGTGGTTTCCTTTTTTTTTTCAATCACCTACCTCCAGTCTCTTCCTATAACACCACTTTAACATTAAAAAGCCCAGTTGGTGCTACTGCTTGTTTTAAACAGCTGAACTATATTTCAAGGACCAAGGGAAATGAGACAAAAAAGGTTGTTTTGGAAAGTTGGAGGTTTGTTAGTCATTGTCTATTTTAATGAAATTTTGCTGGGTAATTTTCTCACCTGAAGAAATGATGCCATGCCAGTAAGGTCTTTCTTTGATGCCTTTTTTTTTTTTTTTTTACAGTATGTGACCACTTTTAAAATAAATTCAAGATTTTTTTGTCTAAAAATCAGTAATATTTAGTCTGCAGAAGTCTAATTAGCCAAGATACCTGCATACCTTTCACTTTCATCAAAACAGCCCCCTCTGGGATTGTGTGCAGCTCAGGAACACCGTAGTAGCTGTTGTGGAGGTTCTGGGCTGTGCGCCTCGAAACCATCCAAACCAACTTCTTAAGATCTGGTTTGCAACACTCAGGAAAGAGTATTCAGCCAGGCATTTAGAAACCAATTCCCTCCAGTAAAAGAACTCAGTGTCATTAATGTGAGAAAACATTTTAATGAAGTTACAGCAGCGGTTTCCAAACCTTGTGCACTTTGGAATCACCTCGTAACCTGTAAAAAATATTGACGGTCAACAACCACACCCAGATATTCAATTGATACATGTCATGATCTGGGTGACAAGAGTTTTTAAAGTCCCCTGAGTGATTTAATCTGCAGGCTAAATTTGAGAAACCACTGGTTTAGAAGAAACTTGTAAATGTAATTTAGATAGGATTGAACATAATAGAAAAGTTTGCTACTCTAAGAAAACACCCCAACCTAAAGACTCCAAGTTTGTTAAACAAACTTGCCTACTACATTCTTCAATAGTGAATGCAAAGGAATTCAACATTCCCTTTGTTCCAGAAACCAAATTATGTTTCTCTAACAAAGCACTGCTTGGATTGCTAATAATATACAATTACATTATGAGATCAGAAACAAGTAAAGAAGTTAGCAATATGGAAAAGGAGTTTCAAAAAGAACACAGTTCCTCCACCTCTGAGGAGTGCTCCACCTTGACTGACAGATTTCACGACATCAAGGTTCACTAACTATTCTTCTATATATCAGTATCAATGTGAAGGTCAGATGAAAACTAGTAAAACTGATTGGAACAAAAGCTAGATGTTTCCAACACAATGTTTCTCAGCACATACTTCTACCACAAATGGAAGATTTGTTTTTTGAGACAGTGTCTTGCTTAGTGCAGGCCTGTCTCAAACTCAGTCTTCCTGCCTCAGCCTCCTAGTGCTGGAATTACAGAAGTGTGCCACCATAATTTATTTTGGCCAACTAAATTATTTTATATCATCTTGCCCTCCATTTCCACCAAGTCCAGCCACACCTTAACTCCCTTGTAATCGGACTTCAACCTCTCCCTTGTCACTACTCTATCACCCCTGAGGTTTCCAATGACCTCCTTCAATTTCCATTACACTGGACCTCCTATCAAAATTCAGTACTCTTGGTCACCTCGTTCTTAAAAATCTCTTCCCAACACATCAGTCCTTTTACTTATCAGGACATATTCTGTCCTGATATTCTGTCACTTGGCTCCTAAAAGGCCAATGCTAAAAACACAACTTCAACTAATCCCTACACAAAGAACTCACAAGTTTCTTACATTTTCCACTATCAGTTCTTCGACTGGAGACATGGTTCAAGTGGTAGAGCCCCTGCTTAACAAGTGCAAGGCCCTGAGTTCAAACCCTAGTACTGCCAAACAGATCAAAGCA
This sequence comes from Castor canadensis, assembly GCF_047511655.1. Lineage (NCBI taxonomy): Eukaryota > Metazoa > Chordata > Mammalia > Rodentia > Castoridae > Castor > Castor canadensis. Next base: position 91,875,161 of record NC_133394.1, read on the forward strand.
AAACCCGAACTCAACTCTCACTTCTTCATGAGAAATTCCAAATCTACACCATGTTGAGATCTTCCTGTCTCATCCACCTATGGTTTATCATCTGAATTTTTATTCAGACTGATAAACATGTGTAAGGCACCTACCTGAGTATACAAGCACCTACACCACACTTCTTTCACTTTCTAAAGTCAGTCTGAGCACAGCTGCCTCTGAATGTTGAGTCAAATCTGGCAACCAGAGGCCAGGCTAACCCCCTACTCCAGCACTATTTCTGAAGGAAACCAATTTGCCACACAGTATAAAGTCAACTGTAGTAAGACCCTTATATTTTAGATCAGTAACTTGATCTCATAGGAATAGACAGTAAATTGTGATATGGGTTTGTCTTTGTTGCTTGCAAAGCCTCCAAAAACTACCACTCTCTGGGGACTTCCACAATTCTCCATCCAAAGACAAGCAGTTCCACAAAGCAAACTATCTGCCCAATGTATTGACAGCACAAAAAATGGGGTATAGAATGGGACCCTAATCTTGGGTTTACTGGTTAAATCCCATGAGACACAGTAACTTTCAAAAGCAATGAGCCTCATAGAATATTAACATTCCTTCCAAAGGTCAATGGATGAGTCAGTGACACCACTTCTGAAAGCAGAGCATAAGAACTAATGGAGGAAACAGTAAAAATTTGAGTGTCTATGATTTAGTAAGTAAATTTTATCATAGAGGCATGTATATGGTATTTCCTCACCACTGGGAAAGACCACATAGGTCCCAGAACAAAGATAAAAATCAAAGAGTGGTCCTTTTTTCCATCACTCCAGGTAATCCAACAGGTCATGTTCAGCCATTTAATTTATAGAGAGAGCTGACTAACCAGCCTGACAAAGTTGAGTTACTTTTGCATATCAAGACCTTTAACATATGAATGGAACACAGGAGGGAAGTCTTTGATACTCAATTCTCCTAGTTACTACCCTAATTTATTAACTTCCAAGTAGGTCTTAACCTTGTAAATAATAGAGGAAACTGATTTAGCATAATATCCACATATTTGGTGTTGTTCCAATGGGTTACAACTTGTCAGATCTTTTGAGTTGCCAGACACATGACCCCTCTTGAGCAATTTTGAATCAAAGAATTACTCAACTTATAACATACATACAATTTGAGGCCTTATGCCTACTCTTTCCTCCACTAATTTGTAGCTCCTCTTATGGCTCTACTTTATTTCACATACATCTATACATCTATACTAATGTTTTCATTTACTTCTCATAGGACAAACCTAGCATCAGAGCTCACTGGTTTTCCCTAACCCTGGCTTACACCTGTAACCAAGCAGCAATCATACTTTCCTTTACTTCCATGTTTAAGTAGCTGCCTTTATGAGGGCTTCATGTAGTCTTCAATTCTTACTGACTAATTTGGAATATGATTCAGCTGAATTCATGTCAAGTTATCCAGTTGTAAGATGAATAGCCATTAGTCTTTCTTGGAAGAAAAAGAATACTATAACCATTACCAAAAGATAGTGATATGGCTTCCTATTACAACTTAAGAACCACTTGGAGCTAGTGTGTGTGCTCTCCCCTACAACTTCATCCCCAGGATTACTAGAGGACCCAACAACTCTACTCCCCAGAAAGAATTATCTTCACCAGAAGATACTGAATGGATTCCAGAAAACCTAAAGCTATAGTTGGTCATTTATCAGTAGACTAAGAGGTAAAGACAGGACTTACTTTACCACCAGGGGCAAATGATCCTAGTCATTCGTGGGGAAATAAGTTTGTGCTGCAAAATGAGGGAATATGTCTGTACTTCGGAAGTTTACAGTTGTGCATGTTGTAGTTACCATGTGGGGAGGGAGTCACAAATAGTTCTTGCAGCAACAATTGCCTGGCAATAGGAAGAAATCAGGTGCTCAGATCCCTCATTGGTCATAATCTGTGTCATCCTGGTGGGTAAACAGCCTAGATGAGTAAAACTGACAAAGGGTGGAGAAGAATCCAAAATGTATGGGTAGGAGGAGATGAATACCCCTTATCATCTAGAGAGTGGTTGCAGATATGAGGACAGCAGCTTGTAACACCAAGTAATTCTCAGTTTTGTAAAGCTTGGTTCTCCCAGATATGAACCAGACAAGAGAAGATAAGTGAATGGGAACCACGTAGATTGACAATTGTAAGAAGTAGGTTGAACCCTCACATTCACTTGCCTACTTGCTAAGGCCACCCATAGGTCACCTGCAGACATTTCCTCATACCAATGGCTTCCTCCATCTCTGGCTGTGTTCTGTCACAGGACTATGCTTGCCTGTGTGTACAGCTGGCCAGGAGTGCTAGGAGTCAGGAAGATCCTTCATCCAGTAAGTCATACTTTATCTTTAGATGTCTACATAGACAACTTGCTCAAAATTATCTCACCAAAGGGTCCTCAACAGAATTGGCCCCTGTTACCCACAATCTCAGACTCAAAACACTGTTTCTTGGTTTATCTGCCTTCCCTGTCTCACTTACTTTACTCCCTCAGTAGGCCCCTGCAATCATCTCCTCAGTAAATATGTTCCACTCAAATCTGTGTCTCCGTGTGGTTTTTTTTTGAAAACCCAGTGAAATTAGGAAATAAATCTCAAAGCACACTCATCTCCCCCTCACAAATGACCCCAGGGTCGAGGGAGGACAGAGAACACCAGGGAATAGTCAAAGGGCTAGTATAACAGGCCACAGTACTTCTCCCACTGCACTGGGACCAAACTATCCTGAACTATTATTGCTACAAAGTCTGCCTTTTATCAAAAGGAAACAATGTTCTGCAGGCACTAGCTTTAATCCATGGAAATAATTAGGTTTTTGTAGGAAGATGTGAATTGAGAGCAATAAAAAATACCTCAGCTTTCACTTCCCACATTGACAAATGGAATGGATAACTCATTTTACACATGTGTGACCAGGAGAGTGGGAGTTATTCTATGTGGATTGTAAGGTTGGACCATCAACCATGAACTCTAAGTTTGGTCTTATTCAGTCTCCCATCACTATGAAGTAGAGAATTAAGGTTTCTTCTGGTCATGCAAACCTACATTCTACACAAAACCCAAAAACTTTCTGAAGAATTCTGTAGCCAGTGGTGTCTCCTATACAACTTTAATACCAAAGACTACTGTATGAAATATATCTAGATAAATCATTAAAAGTGAAAACAATTTTTAAAAGAATTATGTAACAAGAATGAAAGATAATACTTCCCTGATCACATCTGGCCCAGACTCCGCCCATGGGCGCTTTGCAGCAAGCATCTAGACCCCCACCACCACTGGCTTTTCAACTTGACTTCTCCCCTTGTGAGGAGGTCTAGAACTTGGCCACCCAGGGTCCTTCCTACTCTGTGGGTACTTAATGACCCTGTATCTGTGATGACTGTGGTCATTCTGATTCTGGCTGCCACTACATCTCAAATATGTTCTCTGGAGAAATGCTTCTCATGAAGTGGTGTCAAATCAGCAGTTGTCCATTTTCAGTCAAATAAGAATACCTTTCAAGGGCCAGGAAAAGCCACTTTAAAGCACTTAAAGTGCTCTTAGAATTCATTTTTCATTTTAGAACATTGCATAAGTTCCTTAAGACCCAGAAAAATTTAGAAAAGCAAGGAGAGTTCAATCATAAGATCCTTAGAAAGTCTATGAGACAGTGCATGAAGCATTACTATGCAAACCAAAAAGTTCTAAGTTAGGAAGACAACTACAACTAAGAAGTAGGGATAGTTGGGACTTAAATGCAAACCTACCTTATCCATTTTAAAGATTAATTTTACCTGAATTTTCTCTTTTTAATGTGGTTAGTGGAATGGCTAAAACACAGATGCCTCACATTGTCTTCTACAGTGCTGCTTCTAAATCTATGTTATCCCTGGTACTGAGAGATGGTGAAATTCCCAAAGAGGATTACCTCTAGGCTTGTACCTAATGGGGCCATCTCAGTCAACAGATGTGCTAACTGTCCCTGCTAACTCCATCACTCTGGCTTGACACTATATGGCTCTCTGGTGGTATTCCCAATTCCCCTACCATTAACTTCCATTCTCAAAATTATTTACTGATAAATTTAGAGTTCTGACTTTACTACCTGGACTTCCACAAATAGTAAAACTGGAGGAAGTAAGAGTTACTTTATTCAAATGACACATTTCAGAAGAATAGACTGAATTTGCCAGCTTGTGATCTATTTTACAGTGTAACTTTTCACACAAAATCTACATTTATAGCTTTTGAGAAATCTATTGATCAATGACATTGTCATCACTTATAGCAATGACTGGCTCAAGGCAAGTAGTGTACATATTGGTCATCTATTGCTGCTGACCTAATTAACACTCAAGACTTACCAAGTTAATATAAGGCATGCATAGCTATACACCTCATGTTCAAGTTTGTCTTGTAAAGCTGCCATCAAGCAGTTGATCAGGGTATTTTTTTTTTTATTATTCATATGTGCATACAATGTTTGGGTCATTTCTCCTCCCTTCCCCTTGCTGCCTCCTTTACAACCCCCCACCCCACTCCCTCCCTTAGCCACCCTAACCCCTCGCTAACAGGGAGAAACTATTTTGCCCTTATCTCTAATTTTGTTGAAGATAGAGTATAAGCAATAATAGGAAGGACCAAGGGTTTTTGCTAGTTGAGATAAGGATAGCTATACAGGGACTTGACTCGCATTGCTTTCCTGTACATGTATTTACCTTCTAAATTAATTCTTCTCAAACTAACCTTTTTGCTAGTTCCTGGTCCCCTTCTCCTATTGGCCTTAGTTGCTTTAAAGTATCTGCTTTAGTTTCTCTGCGTTGAGGGCAACAAATGCTATCTAGTTTTTTGGATGTCTTACCTATCCTCATACCTTCCTTGTATGTTCTCACTTTATCATGTGATCAAAATCCAACCCCCTTGTTGTGTTTGCCCTTGATCTAATGTCTACATATGAGGGAAAACATATGATTTTTGGTCTTTTGGGCCAGGCTAGCCTCACTCAGAATGATGTTCTCCAGTTGCATCCATTTACCAGTGAATGATAACATTTTGTTCTTCTTCATGGCTGCATAAAATTCCATTGTGTATAGATACCACATTTTCTTGACCCATTCGTCAGTAGTGGGGCATCTTGGCTGTTTCCATAACTTGGCTATTGTGAATAGTGCCACAATAAACATGGATGTGCAGGTGCCTCTGGAGTAACCTGTGTTACCTTCTTTTGGGTATATCAGGGTATGTTCTTGAGACAAAAGAAGCTAATCCTTCACCCTTAGGTTATTTGGCCAGAAGGTGAACACTATTAAATGCTGGTAAGAATGTGAATGATAGGTCATTGTTGTAAACAACTTTTGTTTGCTGTATCTTAAAATAAGCTAAGCTGTTGCAAGCCACGCTAGGTAGTCAGCTGCAATCAGGAAGGTATAGTTAGGACAAAAGGCCCCTGGGAAACTTCCATTGTAACCTACGCTGCCAACAAATTGGAGAGATGACACATCCTCCTTAACTCACTTCCCTAGCAACCAACACCCCCCACCCCCAAACTCAGGTGGGTGGGAAGGCAGGAAGGACCTAAATGAGAACAGGTAAGATCATGGTCTGATCAGAAGGTTATGGGCACAACCAAAGAATGGGTTACTCCTAGGAGCAAACAGGTTAAAAACCCCCAGACTCAGAATTCAGAGACACCCACAAACACACACCTCCCATGGGAGCTTTGTCCTTTCTCTTAATAAGCTTCTTGTCTATCTGCTCACCCTCCATTACCCAGAAAATGCATTGATCACACTCATGAAACAAAGAACTCAGCCACTGAGCTAACATAGCTGTGACCCCAGCCAGTGTAGCAGGTCCCAATCTCACAAGAAGATTCTGGTTTCAATTTGACTCTGAGCACTGTTAAGTACAAATGCCATGACTGGGGAGCAGTCAGCTGAGCTGCCTTTCTTCTAGTTACTGTCCAGTCATGGCATCTCAGCTGCTCTGAGCACTTCATACATTTTGAGGAAACAACACTCAAGCCACAAGAACTCTGTAACCACTGCTGCTGCCAAGCCACAAGAACTCTGTAACCACTGCTGCTGCCAAAGCCATGTCTGCTTCAGAATGCCTTGCTCCAGTCACAACAACCCAGTTGCCCAAGAGACAGAAAATTTCAACCATGCCAAGACTGGGTGGCCTCCAGATGACTGAAGCTACTTCAGTGGACTCCACCTGTAGCTTCTCTGGACCTTTTAGTAACAATTCTCAGATTCAGAGGAGGAAAAGCACCTCCTCAAATGACTCAACACAAAGCCTGTGATGTCAGAAAAGCAATCTGTACCTATGTGAAGCTTGGGATTGCTCTTACATGATTGGTCAAACTAAATGCTATGGACATACAGGGCAGTGATTGGTGGAGTTATAATCCCTGCATGAACATGTTACACATACCCTTTTCTGATTATGTAACCAAGCCATTTTCCACTAGTTTAGTATTGTTATGATAAACTTCCTTCCTGGGTACTACCTCCTCCTTCACCATGCCCTGTGCAGTGTCACAACATTAGGACCAGTAAAGGCATCTCCAGAATGGTCTTTTGCCAACTTGTGGTTATTATCATGGGTAAAGCAAGCTCAACAGGCTACAAAGAGAAGACAAAAATCAAGGACATCCATCCCTGCAGAAGCAAGAACCACCAAAGACAGCCAAGAGTCCCAGGGAGCAACAAGGGCTGAGGGCCCCAACACCCAGAACTCAGAGCTATAATACAAAGAGCACCTAAGGGATTCAGGGAGCCACCAAGAGCTAAGGACCCTGGTATCTGAAGCTATACCCAAAACTCCAAGCTAAAACATTTGGGAGCTGACTGAAGGGTTCCCAGAGTGACCAAGGACTGAAACTGTAAGAAGCTCAGACTACAAGGATGACATCAGTTTGAGTAGGCAAGAGACACCAGAGAGGCTGAAACCATCGAAGACAAGAGGCTGTGAAAAGCCAAAAGTAGGAGCCATGACTGTAAGGACTGCAAGCCCTGCTTACTTAGAAGAGTTTCAGAGCTGCTAAGAGTTGGAGAACAGGAGATCCTAACACCCCTAGCTCAGACCTCAATTCTTCAAGGATAATTGATCAGAGGGAAAAGGAATGAGAACATTCCCAACACAAGTCACAGTCTATCATCTTGGAGGAGACATACAGTTACTTCTGCCATTACCTGTTCATCAGGATACAGATCACCATTATCTACCCCCAAGGGGTTTACTCCACCATTAATATCAGGAAGAGAGGATTCCTGGGGCAATTCCACAAGCTGCCTTTCTAACATGAGATTAGCTTTCTCTTATTAACCAGACCTCACTCTTTGTTGTCTGGACTTTGCTCTTGGATCCTCTACTCTATGGAGACCTCTGAGAACAAGTCTGCTAGTGAACATGCAAGGTTTCATCTTTTAGAAGGTTATGGTGTATAGAGATCACACTGCAGTAGAGGGATGCAGTATGAATCAGGATTTTGCACAGGTTTTTTTTTTCAACATCACATCAACATGCAGCTCCCCAGAACTCCAGTCTCTTACAATGACATTAGAAACCCAAGAATGGTCTTCATCATATCGGCAGTTGTTACAATTGGAAAATTACAAGCTTTGCACATGAGTTTCCTACCTAAGGTATCACTCTCATCCCTTAACACAACCCACATTGCCCCTGTCTGGCCTCCAGGCTTAGATCAGCACCTGTTCCATGAAGTAACAGCCCTTAAATACTCTTCTTCCTACTTTTGAGAGCTCAGGGTCAAAGTTGAAAACATTCATCTTGGAATGAGGCAAACAAGGCATTATAGTAGTGCTCTATCATAGGTAATGCCTGCAGAGGACTGAACAAGATGGTTCCTGCCTAGAAACCACCCAACCTGAAGAGTCTGTGACAAAGGGCTGAGAGTAGTTTGCTGCAGACATTGGGACAAATTCTAGCTGGCTTCTACTTCCTGAGGCAGAAAATGCCAAATGCAAGTGCCAAAATGCAAATAATCTAAGAGATTGGATGCAAAAAGTCCTGGATGTGCATCTATCTTTGACCAAAAAGAGAAGGCTCCTATGTGGTCCAAAGCAACTGGGATGTGGGTAACAGCAGGTTGAACCACCCTGTTCTGCTTACTTGGTCCCAAAGTGACATTTAAGAGTATAGACTATCTTAGTGTGAGCTCAAAAATTGAGTCTGATAACTAAAAACTTGATTCTCCCACTTTAGTTTCTAATTAGAGTAAAAAGAAACTTGCTCAGTTAGTGGCCCCTTGAAGACTTCTTTCATTCTGTGCAGAATACTCCAAACTCTAGTGAGCCCAATTACTTGTCTCACTTGCAAGCATATGGTAACTCAAGCTCAGATCCTGTTCTGAAGCCTCTACAGGCAAGGCTAATGCTGTGAGAAAGGTCAAACGTGATAAACCTCAGAACACACCCCTTAGCTTCCTTTCCAGAACACATGAGAAGCAGAGTGAAAGTACAATGAAAAAGATAAAAAACAGTACTAATTAGAGCACAAGACCATCAGGTTGTATTTTTTAAATGCTTACTTATGCTGTTTAAATTTCCTCTGCCTTAAGTTTTCTGTGTACCTATGAAGATACTAGCAATGCATCAATACAGAAGAGCCAATACAATTAAAAATCAAGACAAGATTGTTGCCTGTGATAATGAAGTCATTGCCTAAGTTCAGCAGGTTCCAATTCATCAGAAATAAGCATCTGTGGGTTAAATAACCTTAATATAGATTCAAGTTTGTAACTACCAAGGAGAAATTAATCAGTTCAAAACTTAAGAAAATCTGAATGCTCTTCCCACTACACAATGTTTTAATATAACACTCTCAAGTGGATGATATGATAAAGCAAGCAGCTGTGTGCGTTATACTAAATTCTGATCAGAATCGATCTCACATCTTGCATTCACTTTTTTCCATCTCATTTATTCTCTTGCTGTTCTGTAGTTACATATTCCCCCATAGTTTAATGCATGAAAATACTTTCTTGGGATAAACTTTTTAAAGAACATAGGTAAGTAATCTCAGAACCACAAAACTCACTTTTCTAAGCTGTGAAAAAGGTCATTTTTTAAGGAGTTATAGTCCACGCACCCATCTACCCAACCACTGCATGTGATAAACAGATCCAACATCTAATCTTTGTAGGCAAGTACAATCTTAATTTCTGAAAGTACAGCAGGAAACCTTGCCCTTGTGAAGTTTGCATTCTAGTGGGAAAACAGTCAGTAGAGATAAGTACAGTGAAGGGCACAAAGCCGGATATGAGTGTGTAATGGGGACGCAATCAGTTCTAATTTAAATAAGACAGCAAGATAGTTAATTCCAGACTGGAGTGAAACAAACATCTGAGATTGTGTATGCCAAGTAAAATAAAGAGAAGGAAATGTTATAAGATGTGAGCATATAAAGACTTGTGCACACATTTGATGTATGTAGTTTCCTAGTGTGCATTGAGCTGTAGATCAAAACAGTTGACTTATCACTATTATTTTGGTATTACTGTCAGTCAGTACAGAATAATATACTTTGAAGTGAGTGACTTGAAACTGTTGAAATTCTTCTTTAGAGACATTAATCAAAAAGATATTAGAAACATATATAAATGTCACAATGTATCCCACTGCACAGCAATTATATGCTAATAAATTTAAGGAGCACATTATTCTATAGCAGGAAACAGAATGTAGGTTCTTGAGCTCTTGTCCTACCTCAAGCACATAGGGTCTGGTATTAGGTTGAGGTCAACTTTTTCTCCAATCACAGGGTGAAGAGACTGCCCATTTGAGCAAAGCCAGCAAATTTTGCTCTACAGAAGCATTTTACTTGCATTGTTCTTTAAAAATCCACGTATACCTTTGAGAAGTAGATTCAGGAAGTTTAACTCAAAGTGTTTTCACACGGACACTCTAGCTTCTCACAACCATTGTATAGATTAGATATGAAGCCTGTATGAGTGACTGGGAAACAGACTCAAAGAAAGACTCCTTCTCAAAATCACATCGCAGTTTAGGAAAAGTAGGGCCTGAACTTGGATCGACTGATAAATCCAAGTATTTCCATTCATGTTTCTAATCTCCAGTCCTCCATCCATACCCACCACTTCCTACTTCCTTTACCTTTAGTGCACCTATAACAGTGATCCATTTCTTGAGATAACAGAATTGCTTGCACAGAGGAGCTGCAGAGCACTACCATTTTGCATCACACATTGACACCACCTAGAATGAGCCCACATGGAAAAGAACACAAACCGATTCTCTTCTGCCCTGCGAGAGTCCCAACACAGGAATTATCCGTCCCTATGAACAAGAGATAAATAGGAACATGCTGGTTCTGAAAATGGCACCATGCTGCTCAACAAATAGGTACTTCTAGAAAATACGGCAGCCTCCATTCCTTTGCCACTATGCTCTTACCAAAGCGGAGTCCATGGAAACATAAGAAGAGCTGACTCCACTCCAGCACCTTGCTTTGCTTTCACCCTTTAGCATCTGTTCTCCCACTTGTTTCCCTTTGCTTCCTGACTGCTAAATAGCTTCTGATTAGAGTCATTTGCCTGACGATCTACTTTCTTGTAAGGTCAAACCAGTCTCTTTCTGGAAAACTCCACGTCTAGGACAGTATTCGGTTAGATATTCTTTAGGAGCCTCATAGCCAGTCCCTCATTTTTCTCACCACAAGCCCTGTAAGAAGCTGTCTAGCTGAGACTCCAGTCAGGCTAAAGTTCCTCAGGGAGTATTTCTGCACGACTGAGTCCTGCCAACTCCTGGCTACTACACTGAACTTTGTCCCAGCATGCCTGCCCAGGTGTGTACCCCCGAGGCTTCTGATTCCCCTACCTGCACTGCTAGCCAGGGAGGAATATGTACTCAACACAACCCACATCTGACAAGGTGGGTGAAAATTAGAAAAAACCATTAATAGGCCAATCAATTTGGACATCAAGAGATCAATGCACCTCCCATACAGAAGATGAGTTCAAAGCCATCTCACCTGCTTTGTTCACCTCTCTGAGTACACAGGCCACATGAAGTAAAAACACTGTCCAGTATTTAGTACAGATTTGCCGCCACAGGGAACATTGAATCTCTCTCCACTTTAAGGTTGGGAACCTGAGGGCTGCTTTCATACTGATCTGATGGGTGGCACAGAACAGTTATACAGAAGTCCCCTATTGACCTGAATGAGCAGTGAACCCTTGCTTCCTCATAACCTTTCCAAACTCTTGACAGGGAACACCCCAGGCAAAAATATATAACCCCTATGTCTTAAGTTTTTAAGTAGACCTACAATGAAACAATTGAGAAAGTTTAAAATTTACCTTTTCCACAGAAGTGGAATCAATATGTTCTTCCAGAATCCTAACACCAGAGGAGGCCCACTGTCAGCTCTCCTATGGAAGTTCAGTTGAGTGAGGACTGGCCCCACCATTAGGCAAATCCCAAGTCTGCCCACAATCCAGTGATAGACAAGTTCCCAAGTCAGGATACAGAATGGCATTTCTACATTTTGTCTAGTCAGTGACTAAACAAGGCACACACAGCCTCTAAATCCAAACAGATTTGCACATCCTTCTAATGAGCTCTTAAGCCTTAGAACTCTGACCTATGAGGAAATGTGGAATACCAGCCTTTGTACTGTACTTAAGACAGAAAGTACTATGAAATAAGCCTTGATATTATTCACTATTTATCTCCATCACATTCTGAATACAAGGACAACAAGAGGTACCATTTGTCATTTTGTCCAAAAGGAATGGAACTTAGTGAAAGGGCATGCTAACCATGTCCACCAACCATCACTCTTCTACCCAAAACTGACAGATATCAGTCTTCATTCTCTGAATCTCACAAATCATAGCACCTTTTGAGAGGCCAGGCATTACTGGACACCTGCACTTTCCAAGGGCCACCTTGCTCCCTGTCAACTTTTACCACTAAAGATCCAAAATTTTACTTCAAAATATCCACAGTGTTAGATCTCTCCCTCACAATATTTCTAAGAAGAGCACAGACATCAAAGGCAGGTATAATCCTCTAACTTAGATTTGTCAGTTTAAGGCACCTATGAGCATCACTAATACTTTCTGGATTAGGAAAGAGAAATACAGTTACCAAATGCAAAATGGAAAAACTACTTGCAATTTCAAAGTATCTTGGGTCTCCTCTATTGTGGCAGCCATGATAATGACCTCTAAGGGCCCCTGTGTAGAGAACAGTAATTGATGAGTAGCTCCAGCTGTTTCACTGTGACTCACATTTAGTGAAGTAGTGGCTCAATGAGAATATATACTGATCCCTAGGTGATGGCCAACTGTCTTTTCATCTGATTAGTAACTAGGGTTATGAATAAGAAATCAGTACAGGTGGTCTAGGAAAGGGTGCACAAATGTCTTAAACACATATTCTGACTATACATTAGGATAAATGATAAAAAAAAAAAAAAGAACCCAAGCGAGAAACAGGATGACACAAACTGGCACTGATCATCAGTCTTTTCACCAAAACACCAAATATAGTGGCCATGGTATAGATATGGAAGGCACATGTGTGCTCCAGAGTATAAACTGATTTCTAAGGAAAGCCTAGCTACTGCCACTTCTGAACACACTGTTAAAAGAAACTGAGCCCCCAAACTAGCACTGTATGTGAAGAACACCAACTTGTCACTTGGTAGCATGTTGACAACTTTAAGACACTTCCATGCCAGCAGTTCAGGCTCATGTATACTTTTCTTCTTTCCAAGCCTCAACTGCTTCCACTCTGAGGCTACAGACATGCTTTATATACAAGCATGAATTGTTATACAGCAAGGCATGTTATCCATGATGTTAGGTCACAGAAGGTCCAGACTGGGACCTGGACTGTGGGCTTGTCTCTTTATAACATATACCACATTCAGAAGCAGGGAACTTCTCAAGCATTCATTGAGAATGCTTCTGCAATGCATTCTGACTGGCAATTCTCAGTAGACATACTAAAAGTTCATGAGGCCCTCCTTTACAATGCAAAACATTAAAAATTCATGCATAAGATACTGCCTCCCTAGTAGAATGATGACAGTGGCTGAAGAAGTGAAAGCAATAACAGCCCCATATTCCATCACAATAAATGAGTCACTGAGTGACTCATTCTTCTTTGTGATAGTAATACAGAATTTTAAACAGAAACCTGGAGTACTTTTCAATCTAGAAGCAAGGTAAAAATATACATCTGTAGCATGTGATCCACTCCTATGTACTCACATGACTTCACAAATCAGATTACATAGAGCCTGATGTCTCTCCCAGACTCCAGAACTGCCTCCATGTCCCTCAGATACCCACATCCCCAATTTCTTAAATATTAAATCTGATAGATAGCTCTACACACAAACTCAAGACTAAAGCTATAGAATTAATTCAGATTAGAGAGTAAGTTTGTTTTTACCTGTATATGCCACAGACTATTCCATTCAGATAAATGAATACCATCCATGTAAGTCCAGAGTGGGGACTAGGCTCAGCCTCTAAAATATTAGGATGGTTATCCAAGTGACCCCAGTGTCTAGGCTTTATGGAAACTCCTTTTCAACACTTATCTCACACCCACCATACCACCATTCCTAAAGTTTTATGGTAGCAAAGTTATCTCACATTTCCAAACATCCGAGGTCCACTATTCTCTTCACATTCTACTATATGTTTCTTAGGTCTACAATGGACTTTCAGAGCATAGGTATTTATTTATGCCTCCATCAATTCCAGCATCATCCTGCCTTCTATATGCTCATTATATCAACAGGTATGATCTAATAGTCTCTGAACTTGAAAACAGATCTTTGAAATTACTGAGAGGATAAAGAAAACTCACAAGTTCAAATCCTTTCAGCCCCAAGTGCTCCTCATCAAGGTACATAACCAAACTGTTAAGTCAAAAACAAAAGAATTTTTAAGCAATAAGGAAAGCATTGAGTCTTATAAGGAATTCCTCCTTAGAACATCAGTAAATTCAGCACAACCTCTGTAGGGTAGGAGAGAATAAGATGTCAAAGTACTAAAACGTGCTGCATACCAAGAATGCTTCCATTATAGAGACTTTCTATCTCCAGTTGTGAAGGTTACCATTGCCAAGTGTAGTAAAAACTGGAAAAGAAATTTAACCTTACAACAAAGGAAATCAACCTAGAAGTGATTCCATGAAAACAAATATAGCAAACTCACTGAAGGAACAGATATATACAAGTAGAGGAAACCACAACTACCAGAAGCCATCAAACTAAAAATAGAAAGGAGAAAGCTATATACAAAATAGAAAGATATAAAGTGATAGAAATATGTTCTTACCAAAATAAACTTCAATGTAAGTGGATTACATTCCTCAATGAGGAGGTAGTATAGCTTAATGGAGAAAAAGACCCAATTATGTGCTACCTACAAGAAATTCCAGTGTTGGGATTGTAGCTCAGGAGTAGAACACTTAGGAGCCCATGCAACACCCTTGGTCTGATGCCTAGTATTGCAAAAACCTCATTTCACAGTAAAACTCAAACTAGTTATGGGCATGGTAGCACACACCTGTAATACCAGCTACTCCAAATGTAGAAGCATGAGTATCACAAGTTTGAGGCCAGCCCAGATAAGTAGCAAGAATGTCTCAAAAAATGAAATGTAAAGCAATGGACAAGGGTGCCGCTCAAGTAGAACACTTGCATGTGTGAGGTCCAGAGTTCAATCTCCAGTACCACAAAAAGTTTCTACCAAAAGTAAGCAGAAGTAGCTATACTTAGAGCAAATCCAAAACTGTAAGAGGAGACAAGTTACATTATATATCATAATGGGATCCACACAGCAAGAGGATATAATAATTGACACCAAGAGGCTATAATAATGCACCCAACCCTGACACATACAAATATATAAAGAAAATATTGTGGCTGAGGCATTTAACAATGAACAGAACCTGAATTTGACCCAAAAAAAGAATTTAAAATACACTACAGATCAAGTGGACCTAAGAGATGTCTGAAGAACATTTTACCCAACTGTAGAAAATATATGTTCCTCTTTAATATTTGGATCATCATTTAACATAGGCTATTTAAGCCACAAAACAAATAACATTTAAAATCAAATTTGTGTATCTTTGCTGACAATGAAGGAATAAATCTAGAAATCAAGAGCAATTTTGGAAAGAGTAATCAATCATCCATGGAAATTTAAAACATGCTTCTGAACAAGTGGGTCAGAGGGAAAATTTATAAATTCTTAAAACCTTGACAATTGAAAAACATACCAAACCCAGCAGGATATAGCAAAAACAGTTCTAAAAGAGATTTAGAGCATCAAACACCTATATTTAAGATGATGACTAGAGGAAGGAGGCAGAAAGCGTGCTTCCTAAAGTAAAATCTTGGAGAGATGCTGGAGATACACCTTGCAGGAATAACCACCAAGAAGAGGCAAAACTCCAACACCTACACACCCCCATCCCGCACATAGCATCCCCACTCCACTTTAAATGGAGAAACCAGGAGGGGTCCGGTGCTGCCAAATGCCAGCTCCTATCCTGCTTGGGAGCTGCAGACCACCTGCTGAGCTAAGTGACACGTGGTACTCCCACAGACAACCCTGGGCCAGATCAGCATAGCCCCCTGGACAGACTGACCCCCACCCAGAGAAAACAAAAGAGGAAAAAACCAAACTGAATAATAAACAAGCAGCTGAGAAAAAAAAAAACACACATAGCAAAGAAGGCAGGGTGCCCTGAGCTCCGGAGAGTGGGGGAGGGGCATTTCCTCATGTGAACTGTAAATAAACAAGTGGTCCAGAGAAGGCAGGAGTGGCACCACCTGCCCCAGTGTGCTTGGAGAAGGCAAGGATTCCAATGGTGGCTCTTAAGTGGCACGCTCCACCAGAGAGCAGGGGAGGGCCACTCCCCATATGAACTGTAAAAAAAAAAAAAAAGACTGCAATTGCAAAAGGCAGGTAGGGCTGTATACTGGAGGAAACAAAAGGGACATGCATCCAGGAGAAATCTAAATAAACAAAGTCTACAGCAGCAGATGGCTGACAGTAGGAGGCAGGTGAGCTGCAGCCTCAGATAGATATTCACAAACCTATCTCCAGACTTCCCCTTTTTTTTTTTTCTCTTCCTTTAATGAGACAACAACACTGGATGCTGAAGGACTAACTGAAACTGTATTGCATTTGATCTTGGGATATATTTGTTGTTGTTGTTGTTGTTTTCCCCTTTCATGAGAAAATGACAGAACTACTTTAGACACTGAGAAGTCTTCAGGACTGGAGGCTGAAGGACTAACACCAAAATTATTAAGACTGAAACTTTATTTCATTTGGACTTCAGTTTGTTGGTTTCATTTTGCTATTATTAACCTCTCTCTGTCTCTCTAATGCCTATTTAGCTTACTGTTGATTAGTACACTCTCTCTCCCTGTTTATTTCTTTGGCTCTATTTCTGTTTGTTTGGTTGGTTTTTTGATTGTTTTGTTCTTTTTCCCTTTTTCTTTAACCTTCTTTGCTTTCCCTCTCCTCTCACCCTTCCATTGTAGGTATCACCATTGTTATTATTACAAGCTAGAAAATACTGAATTACACACAGTACAGAAACAGTAACAATACCAAGGGCAATCATGGGAAGATGGAAAAAAAAAGGAAACCATTTTCCCCTCAATAATACATAGTACAGGAACCAGAAGGAAATGAAGAAATCAAACACCTACATTTTAGAAAGATTTCAAATGATCAACCTAATGATGCAATTCAAACTAGAAAGTCAAGTTAAGAAAAAGATATAATGTAAGTGAAAGGAAAGGTCAGAACAGAAAGGAAATAGAAACCTTAAAACAAAACAAAAAAACAATTAAACAAAAAGTTGTTTAGAATGGATGCAGAAAAATCAGTAAAACATCAAGATTAAACAATGAATGAGAAAAGTCTCAGCAGAAATGAAACTATAGAAATTGCAAATTCACAGGGTTAAAGGCAGTAAGGATCCAGGCAAGACCAGTTCAAACTTCAACCAAAATCCAGATTTTCCTTTGCATTTCTCCACACTCCATGGCATCAGATTCATTCTCAGGGTACAAAAATGGGAAAAACCTCAAGATGAGAAATTCTAGACTCTCCCTTCATGATGCCAGGTATCTATACCCCATTATCTTTCAAACAATTTCCTCCAAAATCCCTCCTGGAATCAATTTTGTTCCTCACGGCCATATCACCTTGAGCTTTAACATTCTAGATAGGTAATGTGCCCATTGCTGAAGTAGTCACAGAAGTCACAGATATATGAGTAAAGACATCAGATAACTTAATACATTGAAGTTAGAACAAACATGGTAATTAGCAAGGATTGAGGCAGACTAGGGAATAGAACACAACGTCCCCAAAGCAACTCAGGGTACTTTTAGGAGACAAAGGGGAAATAGATGTTGAAGGAGCTTCTACAAGTGTCTTCAATAAGACTTAAGTCCAATTTAGGATTACTAGACCTTCTGAGTTTAAGAAACACTGCCCCGTGAGGAATTTCCATTCAAAACACCCTAGAGCTATGATTTACTTCAGTTATTGTACCTTAAAACCTGCCAACTTGGCCTACCTGATCAAAGGTCCAGATAAGTACACAATTTACACCTAGAAAGTGTTTTTGGCCAACTTACTAGTCAGCTCAGCTCTGATTTCCTGATGGAATTGCTGGTAATGGTCAGACACTTAAGCAATAGCACCATTGGCAGTAAGAGCAGCTATGGATGCACTCTGATAATTACTAAGAGGATTATCATCCAGCACACGGTTCCTACCAAAGAGCTATCATATTAATAGTTCCAATATATTCAGGTGAAAGCCCTAATTCTATTGCATTCCCAGTAGGTTTCATAACAAAACATCAGGCCACTTTTAATACATGGAACTGAGACATATGGTACTTAAGTTTCCCCAGTACTCAGCACATCTGACATTGTAAACCATTCAACCAACCAATTGCCTTCACATTCTGGGATCAGGACAGACAATACAGTGATCCTTACCCTGTCTCAGAACTAAGGGCATTTTAAAACTTCTTTGGGGGCTCATGAGATCTATCAAACAATTCTTGGCTTCTTAGTATAGTTCTACAAACCACAGAAGCTCTACTCAGATATCCTGCAGTGCAGAGGGCACAGACAGTGGCCCACAGGGCAAGACAGCTAGGCCTCATACAAGTTCCTCTACAAAACAGAGCCCAAGCACTGTTGGCCTACACCAAATTTATAGGTAATTGTCCTGCAGTTTGAGGCTTTATTGGGGCACATAAAGGTTTTTCCATGATTCGTGGGACATTTACCTACATGCTCTACTACATTAACTACTTGTGTGCCAAGTACCAACATCATCAATTCTGTCTTGGCTTTTGCTTTTGATAGAACCCAGACTAACACAGGAACCAGAACACTAGTTTCTCCCAAACTAAGCACAAGCCCTAGCAGCCAAAGGAGGGTTTTTGTCATTCCTCTAACCTTCCATTTATAGACACCTGCCTCTGATAGAGCTCTATACACTTTTTAATTCTCACTAAATCTCTCTCTGGCTTTGAATAAATATAATCCAAGCAGCCTTAACCCAGGCACCCATCGCAGCACAAAGAACCAGATTATGGGAGTGAGTCTAAGAACAGCTCGAGGAGGCATGGGATCAAAGTGTCAAAGATGCCAATAACTGCATTTCATGTCCTGCCCCACTACAGGTCCAGGTCCACAACAAAGATCCTGGGTAGGTAAATTCAGGGATTGGACTACACACACACCTGGATAGCAGCAACTAAGGCAGAAATAAATGAAATTGCAAGACAAATAGCTGATAGTCGAGGACTTTTCCTCCTCCTGTCTCTTGTACCATTGAGGCAGAATATACAGTTGAACTGAGTTATTATACTTGTCCATCTGAGAAAAAAATAAACCTTTTTCCTGGCAAAGTAGAGGCAAGCCCTGCCCCACTCATGGTAGTGATATCTGAGATGCTCTCACCTGCCTCCATTGAGACACCTCATCGTACTTGTAGTGTCACAAGTTGAACAACAATGCATGGTTCCAGAAAGCCCTCTTGACTTTTCCCACAGAAGTCCTCCTTCCTCTTAGATACATCCCTAGCATATAGCACCAAAATATTGAGTTCCATCACCTCTTAAGATATGATGCACTCCCCAAATCCTTTCCTATTTTAAATACTATTTTGCTTATCAAAATATTGCCATTAATCCTTCATTTTTCCTGCAAGAAAGTTTTGTTTTCTGAGGCAACTGAGCTGAGACTGATGTGGTTGGACAGGGCAGCCACATAAACCTCTGATTCTCATATTTATGTAAGGAGAAGGAAAACAGTTTTTGCCATCTCCCTTTACATTCAAGTTATTTCTCCAACCAATTTCCTGCCTGGTTTGGTTGCAGAGACCAAACCACTTATAACTAATGTCAATAGCAACACAAATTTGGAAGAAAAAGGGATCAAGGTAAAAAAAAGATGAATATAACATAGATTCAACTGAAATGATCTCAAGAATTACACTTTAAGATGTTAACATGTAGATCAGAATATTACTTCATTGAGTGCATCCTATTGAATCCACTTGATAAGCTTTAATATGACCAAACTTTGATGTCTCAGTCATTAAGAATAGTGGCCTCACTAATGCTGGAAATTCAGAGAAAGTAACTGAAGCAGGTCATCAGGTATAGATGTAACCACAGATCGTCTCATGGGAAATAGGTGGTCTATCTTCACCTAGAACCACCCCCAAAATACCCTTGTGAGTTAAAAGCTATACTAACAACTAACCACAGCATCTGAGTAAGCAGGGTGATTGACCACAAGAGACTTATCCCAACTGGGGCATGTGCACAAGGGGGAAAAACTCTTGCTTAGGATACCAAGGACCTGAGATCTTTGAGATCATCCACCCATAACATATTGGTGATCCAGCCATGAGGTAAACCCCTACTCAAATTATCAGCTCCACTGCCTGCTTTCACAGATGAAGAGGTTGTCTAACATTTGGGATCCCCTTTTGCCTGATTTTCATCTGACTATGGGACACCACATCCCATCCGATGATTCTGTCCTTTCTGTCCTATAACAGTTTTGATTGCCACCATCCATGATCATACCTGCAAGTTGACTCTGGCTCATTATTCCTTGTCTCCTCAGGTTTTGGGGAAGTTCTTTAAGGTCTCTGTCTAGTTTGGAAGAAGTCAATCAGAATTTAATTCCCAATTCTTTGCCTTGGTCATTTGGCACATTTGTGACCTCCTTTCACCAGGCATGTTGGATCACAGATAAAAATAAATTGGGAAGATACACAGAGTCAAGGTCTTCACACCCTGGAATCCTTGAATAGGGGGTTAGACAAAGCCCTTGGGAAAAGACAAAGACAAGCAGCACCAGTGCCTATCCAGAGCCAGAGACATATAGCCACAGGGTAAATTGGAGGAAGTCTTCAATTCCTCAAGGATTCCTTCAACCTCTAGGGAATGCCCTGCGTATACTTGGAATTCCTACTACCTCCACAGATCCTGTCTTCCCCAGTCCCTTTTCATTTCTCAGGTGAAAACAGGGGGAGCCACCTCTGTCCCAACAGATTTTCTGCTCAGCTGTTGCTTTAAACACTGGGAAAGCTTTCACCCTGCCAACATGAACAAGTCTCAGTAATGTAGCCTGGCCCCAGTATCAACTTGGGTGGGGGGAGTCAAGAAAAGTGGCCCAAGAACAGAAGCTTAAATTATAATACTATCCTACAGTTAGAATTGTTTTGTAAGAATCAATGAAAATGATCCAAGGTGCTGAATGTCCAAGACTTCATGGCCTTATATCAAAACACTTCCCTTTGTAGGGGGACCCCATAGGCCCCAAGTGGGGAAACAAATGGTGAGGATGTGGATGTCCTTGATGTTTCCCTGCTACAGGAAGTGACACCTGTCTCAGCTGTTGCATGCTGCTTTCCTTGTCTATACCAATCCTGACTTGGAAGAGGAAAGGAAGGGACAGAGTAAAGAGAGTCAGGCCAAAGTTATGGTCACCATGATTGGGATGCCTTTCTAATATCCCACAAGGGTCCCTCAGGTAAGAGATGTGGCAATCCTGAGAAGCTGACCTGTAGCCAGGGAGTCCCATTGTCTCAGCACCAACTCTGTTGATTTTGGGGAATAGCCAGGTTCTGCTGAATAAGACACTTTTATAGGATGAACTGATGCTTTCCCCAACCAGACATATAAAGCCTCCAAGATGACAAAGGCCTTCTAAACAATTATCTCTGGATGTGACTTACCCAAGACCCTCCAGAGCAATAATGGGCCAGCTTTTGTTTCACAGATCACCCAGGGGGCCACTTAGGCCTTGGAAATTAGATCAGTTACATTCAGCTTGCAGACTCCAGTCCTCTGGTAAGGTAGAAAGGATGAAACAAATGGACCTGGAGCAAGCATGGCCAAGAGACCTCTGGAAAATGGGACTCAGCTTCTACCTGTTACCTGAGAATTAGAAATACCAAAGATCCATGAGTCTCTTTGAAATGCTCTTAGAGGCCATTCCATTCCAATGACCCAGTGATAGATCCTGAGACTGACATTCCTTAGTTTATATAAAAGATCTCTGGATATTTCAGCAAATAATCTTGGAGTTGGGAAGTAAGGTTCTTCCAGCCCCAAAAAGAGTGCGAGAACTCAGAGGAGAACAGGTGTTGATCAAGTCCTGGAAGAAGAAACCCCAGCTGACCAACTCCAGCCCAAATGGAAGGGTCCCTGTCCAGTGATCCTGTCCACTTACATGACCAGCACAGTGTACCCTGGATTCACATGCTTCCAGGGTGAAGCATGAAAACACAAAAGCCTCCAGTAGAATCCTCCAGTGTAAAATCTGTTTCTAGAGGGAAGAACTCATTAACTGCTCCTCCCACAACAGTTCATGTACATCTTTCCAGGGGCTTAAAAATACCATTGTGAAAATGGCAGAGTTCCCCTGCACAAGTGACTAAGATAGCAAAGACTACATGTTCTCAGCGTGAGGAGTATTGCCTCTTGATTAAGCTCAATCAGTATCTTTCTGGAAATTATTCTTAAACCCACAAATGCCCTCCTCACAAACTCTAGACCCCTATTGTACCTGGAGAAACATGAGCAGGCAATGCCAGATGGCTACTTTGAAAGTAGCTTTGTTAGAATAAATCACAAGTGGGAGTCTCCAAACCATGATATGTACCATTGCAAGGATAATCACATAGCAAAGATAGCATAGAATGGACATTAGGAGAACCCAACCTTCCACCTGTTCTTCATCCTTTGATTACTCTAGTCAAAAAATTGCTGATGAGCCATATTAAGGTCATCCAAGAAGCCAATAGCTTCTAACCATTTCCCTGTATCTCCTCAGTTATTATTTCAGGTGTCTTCACAGGGAAGCACCTGAGGCCCAGGTAGTTCTTTCAAAGCATCAATTGCCTTAAAACCTGCTGTTGCTGAGAGGACCATATGGAGGATACAGACACCCCAGAACCACAAAAATGCTGCCATTTCAGAGTCCTCCCTGTGTCTCCCAGAGCCAAGAAGTTGAGTTTATCTGTGGACCAACTTGTCTGCTTCTGCATCCTGGGCTCTGCCATCCAAAAGTAACATTCAGACCACCCACCAAAATCTGAAAATGTAAGAAGAGAAGAGCACAGAGTGCCAGCAGCAGGAAGAGCTATTCCACACATATAGAAATGGGTTCATCTCATCCTGGAAAAATCTCCCTGGTTCCCAGTGCTTTTTCCATCCTCCCCTAATCTCATCCCTGCTCAGCAATTTGATCATGTTGGGTAGATGCTCTGCCAGTGAGCTAAGAATCACAGTGCCACTCACAACCAATATATAAGTGTAGTGCTCCTGTGTGAATCCAAGGAGCCAACATCACACTTTTTCTTAACTTCCTTCCAGTCTCCATCCTCTCTTCCCACTTCCATGTTTTCTCCTGAAGTAAGCTTCTTTCAGAATTCCCCTTCAGTACTCATGGTCTACCTTGGAGCTTAAACTCCATTATGTCTCACTTAAAATTCATGACAATCAAGGTTATTGCATGTTTAATGGATCTGTTTCTTGATTTTGGTTTGAAAGAAACAGATGGACAGTTTCTCTTTCCCGCTTCATATATTTGGGAAACCTCCAAAAGTCCTTGGTGCTCTCCTTATTCTCATCTCCCATGTTTGTCATAACCACTAACTTCACTTGTGATAACCTTAGCTATCTGACGTGTCCATACTCATGTTTGATACAAGTGACCAAATTTTTACACCTACAACACTAGACTAGTTGGAAATTAAATGACACTGTGTGTCACGGTTTTGATGAGTTGCCTTTGCCTCTATTCTCCTCAAGCAAGGTAGACAACTCAGGTTCACATTGTTCAGTTTGCTTTACTTTTCTTCCTCACAATAGGGAAAAAGATGAGCCTAAGGCCAAAAGGATCCTGTTTGAGGGGCAAAATGTATACAATCAAGCATACTGCTGAACAAGGTACAGAAAACACACTGGCCTTACCCTTGAATCTTCTGAGGCATTTTTTGTATGTGTAAGTGTGGGGGGAAATTTGAGCATGATTTTCATTCTGCAGAGGTACTTAGGAACATATGATATCTGACAGTACTGTATGTACTCACCAACATGGACGGCAGTGACCTAAGGAGTGACCATTATTTCTCTCTGGCCCTTTGCTCAGTGTAAGCCCTTTAGCATCTGTTCCTTCACTGAAGTCATAACACTCCTCCAAGAAGCTCGACAGCTGAGGTTTCAAGTGACAAGTTCTCAAGGAATGTAGATTTCTGCAGTACAACTGAGTTCTGTCCTTTACTATCCAAACTACTGAGGACATTCCAAGATGGCAGCAAGAGGGAGGAAGCAGAAAGCGAGCCTCCTATAGTGAAATCTTGGAGAGACACTGGAGACACACTTTGCAGGCATAATCACTGAGAAGAGGCATAACTTTGACCACTCCACACCTCCAGCTGGCACAGAGAATCTCCACTTCACATTAAATGGAGAAACCAGGAGGGCCCCCGGGCCGCCAGTCGCCAACGCCCAGACGGCTTGGGAAGACGCGGACCAGGTGAGCTTCACAGTACCGCGGTACTCCCACAGACAAGCCTGGGCCAGAGTAGCATAGTCCCCTGGACAGACTGACCTCCACCCAGGGAAAAAAGAGAAACTGAGTAATAAGCAATAAGAACAATAAAGACACACGGGAAAGAGGGTGGGGCACACTGAGCGCCAAAGATTGGGGGAAGGGAATCTTTCCCGGGACTGTAAATAAACAAGCCAGGTGGCCGGAGAGGCTCTGGCAGGAGCGGGGGCACGCGCCCAGCAACCAGGAGCAGGAAAATTTGTGAGAGTGGCAGAGGGAGGAAAACTCCACAGGAGAGGAAGGAAGACCCACTTCTCATGTGAACTGTAAACAAACATGGCGGCTGGTGGAGCAGCAGCACCACCCAGTAAGCAGGAGCAGGAAAGCTTGTGAAAGTGGCGGAGGGAGGAAAACTGCACAGGAGAGGGGGGAAGACCCACCTCCCACAAGAACTGTAAATAAACATGCAGGCCCAAGAACGCGGGTGCAGTGTCACCTTTCCCATTGTGCTTGGCAAGGAGAAAGCTTGTAGCAGAGGCTCCCACACAGGAGAACTCTGAACAAACTAAGCCTGCGGGACCAGGTGAGTGCTAAGCTCATCCCAGAGATCTGCATAAATAATGCCTCCAGCAACAGCAGGCTGACAGCAGTGGGCAGGCAAGCCACAGCTGCAGATACCATTCTCAGAACTGTCTCCAGACTCTTTTTTCTTCTTCTCCCTACCATTGATGACAAAACAACTGAATTACACCTGCATGCTGAAAAACTTACTGAAACTGTATTGCATTTGAACTTGGGACACTTGGTGGGTTTTGTGTGTGTGTGTGTGTGTGTGTGTGTGTGTAGATTTGTTCTAATTTATGCATCCCCTTTGATTAGACAACTACAAAACAACATCTGAGGCACCATCTCTAGGATTGGAGACTGAGATGGACACCCAAATTATTAAGATTGAAACTTCAATGCATTTAAACTTGGAGGTTTTTGGTGATTTTGGTTTTTTGGTTTTTTTATTTTTTTTAATTTTCTATTTTCCATTTTATTTTAATTCATATTTATATATAGATATTTCTTTCATTAACTTATTTTTTATTTTTATTCTTCTCCTTTTTATTTTTAATTTTCAATCACCTCTCTGTCTCTCTAATGTCTGTTCAGCATACTGTCAATTAGTAAACTAACGCTCCCTGTTTATACCTTTGAAACTTTCTTGTCTGAAACCTTGTTCTGTTTTCTCCCTTTTGTCTGAGCATTTGATTTCCCCTTTTCTTTAACTTCTTGCTTTCCATCTCAGCTCACCCTTCCATACTAAATATTACCATTATTATTATTACAAGCTAGAAAATACTTAATTGCACACAGTACAGGGACAGTAACAACACCAAGGGCAATGACGGGAAGGCAGAAAAAACAGGGAAACCAGTTGCCCCACAGCAAAAAATTAGTACAGGAACCAGAGGGGAATGAAGAAAACAGGTACTCAGATCCAGACTCCAAAAAAATGAAGATAAACTATGCCAAAGGACCCAATGAAGCTGACAAGAATAATTTAAAAGAACACATACTACAGGTACTCAATGAGAATTTTATAGAGATGATACTGGATAGGGTCAACCAAAATCTACAGGAAGCACTCAAGAAATTCCAAGACAACAAAAATAGAGAATTTGAAAAAGCAAAAGAAGAAACAAAGGAAACCATAGAAGCACTGTATAAACACCAAAGTGAAACAGAGAACATGATGAATAAATGGATAAATGAACTCAGGACAAAAATTGACAACATTAAAGAGGAAACCACCCAGGATATGTAAAACCTCAGAAAAAAGAATGAAACAGAACTGCAAAACAAAACGGAAGACCAATCCAGCAGAATAGAAAACAGAAGACAGAATCTCAGAGCTTGAAGATGAAATGGTAATTAAAGGAAAAATCAAAGAACTATTAATTAAACAACTCAAGACCTATGAAAAGAAACTGCAAGAACTAACCGAATCCATCAAAAGAACAAACATGAGAATCATGGGCATCGAAGAAGGAGAAGAGGTGCAAGCAAAGGGAATGCATAATCTAGTGAACAAAATGATAACAGAAAATTTCCCAAATCTAGAGAAAGATATTTCCATACAGATGCAAGACACCTCCAGGACACCAAACAGACCAGATCAAGATAGAACTATCCCACGACATATCATCATTAAAACAACAAGTTCAGAAACTAGGGAAAGAATATTGAAGGCTGTAAGAGAGAAAAAACAAGTAACATACAAAGGTAAACCCATCAAAATCAGAGCAGACTTCTCAACAGAAACATTAAAAGCAAGAAGAGCGTGGGGTGAGATCTTCCGGGCACTGAATGAAAATAACTTCAACCCCAGGATACTCTACCCAGCAAAACTATCATTCAAAATAGATGGAGCAATAAAAGTCTTCCATGATAAGCAGAAACTAAAACAATATGTGACCACAAGGCCACCACTACAAAAGATTCTTCAAGGGATTCTGCACACAGAAAGTGAAACCCAACTTAACCATGAAAAGACAGGCAGCACCAAACCACAGGAAAAGAAAAAGCAAGACAGTAGAGAGTAACCTCAACTTAGGTACACACAATCAAACCTTCAATCAACTAAGACAACTAAATGACAGGAAACACTACATACCTATCAGTGCTAACACTTAATGTTAATGGACTTAATTCACCCATCAAAAGGCACTGCTTGACAAAATGGATTAAAAAGGAAGATCCAACAATTTGTTGCTTACAGGAGACCCATTTCACCGACAGAAATAAGCATAGGCTTAGGATGAAAGGCTGGAAGAAGATTTACCAAGCCAATGGCCCCCGAAAACAAGCAGGAGTAGCAATACTTGTCTCTGACAAAGTAGACTTCAAACCTACATTGATCAAATGAGATAAAGAAGGACATTCCATACTAACAAAAGGGGAAATACAACAAAAGGAAATAATAATCATCAACCTGTATGCACCCAATGTCAACGCACCCAATTTCATCAAACATACCCTGAAAGACCTAAAAGGACATATAAAGGCCAGCACAGTGGTTGTGGGAGACTTTAACACCCCATTACCATCAATAGATAGGTCATCCAAACAAAAAGTCAATAAAGAAATACAAGATCTAAAATATGCAATAGATCAAATGACCTAGTTGATGTCTAAGAACATTTCATCCAACTTCTACACAATATACATTCTTCTCAGCAGCCCATGGAACCTTCTCCAAAATAGATCATATCCTAGGGCACAAAGCAAGTCTCAGCAAATATAAGAAAATAGAAATTATACCGTGCATACTATCTGATCACAATGCAGTAAAAGTAGAACTCAACAACAAAAGTAAAGACAAAAAACATGCAAACAGCTGGAAACTAAATAACTCATTACTTAATGAAGAAAGGATCATCGATGAAATAAAAGAGGAAATTAAAAAGTTCCTGGAAGTCAATGAAAATGAAAACACAACCTACTGGAACCTATGGGACACAGCTAAGGCAGTCCTGAGAGGAAAGTTTATAGCCATGAGAGCATATATTAAAAAGACTGAAAGACCCCAAATCAATGACCTAATGATACATCTCAAACTCCTAGAAAAACAAGAACAAGCAAATCCCAAAACAAATAGAAGGAGAGAAATAATAAAAATAAGAGCTGAAATCAATGAAATAGAAACAAAAAAAAACATACAAAGAATTAATGAAACAAAAAGTTGGTTCTTTGAAAAAATAAACAAGATCGATAGACCCCTGGCAAACCTGACTAAAATGAGGAGAGAAAAAACCCAAATTAGTAGAATTAGGAATGCAAAAGGGGAGATAACAACAAACACCATGGAAGTCCAGGAAATCATCAGAGACTACTTTGAGAACCTATATTCAAATACATTTGAAAATCTTAAAGAAATGAACAGATTTCTAGATACATATGATCATCCAACACTGAACCAAGAGGAAATTAATCACCTGAATAGATCTACAACACAAAATAAAATTGAAGCAGCAATCAACAGTCTCCCAAAAAGAAAAGTCCAGGACCTGATGGATTCTCTGCTGGATTCTATCAGACCTTTAAAGAAGAACTGATACCAACCCTCCTTAAACTGTTCCACGAAATAGAAAAGGAAGGAAAACTGCCAAACATTTTATGAAGCCAGTATTACACTTATCCCAAAACCAGGCAAAGACACCTCCAAAAAGAAGAACTATAGGCCAATCTCCTTAATGAACATTGATGAAAAAATCCTCAACAAAATGATGGCAAACCGAATTCAACAACACATCAAAAAGATTATTCACCACGACCAAGTAGGCTTCATCCCAGGGATGCAGGGGTGGTTCAATATACAAAAATCAATAAACATAATAAACCACATTGACAGAAGCAAAGACAAAAACCACTTGCCCATCTCAATAGATGCAGAAAAAGCATTTGATAAGATCCAACATCATTTCATGATAAAATCTCTAAGAAAACTAGGAATAGAAGGAAAGTTCCTCAACATTATAAAAGCTATATATGACAAACCTACAGCCAGCATTATACTTAAAGGAGAAAAACTGAAACCATTCCCTCTAAAATCAGGAACAAGAAAGGATGCCTGCTATCTCCACTCCTATTCAACATAGTACTGGAATTCCTAGCCAGAGCAATTAGGCAAGAAGAAGGAATAAAAGGAATACAAATAGGTAAAGAAACTGTCAAAATATCCATATTTACAGATGACATGATCCTATACCTTAAAGACCCAAAAAACTCTACTCAGAAGTTTCTAGACATCATCAATAGCTATAGCAAGGTAGCAGGATATAAAATTAAAATAGAAAAATCATTAGCACATCTATACACTAAAAATGAGCAAACTGAAAAAGAATGTATGAAAACAATTCCATTTACAATAGCCTCAAAAAAAATCAAATACCTAGGTGTAAACCTAACAAAAGATGTGAAGACCTCTACAAGGAAAACTATACACTTCTGAAGAAAGAGATTGAGGAAGACTATAGAAAGTGGAGAGATCTCCCATGCTCATGGATTGGTAGAATCAACATAGTAAAAATGCCTATATTCCCAAAACTAATCTACATGTTTAATGCAATTCCCATCAAAATTCCAATGACATTCATTAAAGAGATTGAAAAATCTACCATTAAATTTATATGGAAACACAAGAGTCCAAGAATAGCCAAAGCAATACTCAGTCAAAAGAACATGCAGGAGGTATCACAATACCTGACTTCAAACTATATTACAAAGCAATAACAATAAAAACAGCATGGTTCTGGCACAAAAACAGACATGAAGACCAGTGGAACAGAATAGAGGACCCAGATATGAAGCCACACAACTATAACCAACTTGTCTTTGACAAATGAGTTAAAAATATACGATGGAGAAATAGCAGCCTCTTCAACAAAAACTGCTGGGAAAACTGGTTAGCAGTCTGCAAAAAACTGAAA
This sequence comes from Castor canadensis, assembly GCF_047511655.1. NCBI lineage: Eukaryota > Metazoa > Chordata > Mammalia > Rodentia > Castoridae > Castor > Castor canadensis. The sequence continues at coordinate 91,904,789 of NC_133394.1, forward strand.
CTAGATCCAAGTATATCACCCTATACCAAGATTAACTCAAAATGGATCAAGGATCTTAATATCAGACCACAAACTCTAAAGTTGATACAGGAAGGAGTAGGAAATACTCTGGAATTAGTAGGTATACGTAAGAACTTTCTCAACGAAACCCCAGCAGCACAGCAACTAAGAGATAGCATAGATAAATGGGACCTCATAAAGCTAAAAAGCTTCTGTTCATCAAAAGAAATGGTCTCTAAACTGAAGAGAACACCCACAGAGTGGGGGAAAATATTTGCCAGGTACACATCAGTCAAAGGACTGATAAACAGAATATATAGGGAACTTAAAAATCTAAATTCTCCCAAAACTAATGAACCAATAAAGAAATGGGCAAGTGAACTAAACAGAACTTTCTCAAAAGAAGAAATTCAAATGGCCAAAAAACACATGAACAAATGCTCACCATCTCTAGCAATAAAGGAAATGCATATTAAAACCACACTAAGATTCCACCTCACCCCTTTTAGAATAGCCATCATTAGCAACACCACCACCAACAGGTTTTGGTGAGGAGGCGGGGAAAAAGGAACCCTCTTACACTGTTGGTGGGAATGTACACTAGTACAACCACTCTGCAAAAAAATTTGGAGGCTACTTAAAAAGCTAAACATTGATCAACCATTTGATCCAACAATACCACTCTTGGGGATATACCCAAAAGACTGTGACACAGGTTACTCCAGAGGCACCTGTACATCCATGTTTATTGCGGCACTATTCACAATAGCCAAGTTATGGAAACAGCCAAGATGCCCCACCACCGAGGAATGGATTAAGAAAATGTGATATCCATTTTATGAAGCCAGTATTACACTTATCCCAAAACCAGGCAAAGACACCTCCAAAAAGGAGAACTATAGGCCAATCTCCTTAATGAACATTGATGCAAAAATCCTCAACAAAATAATGGCAAATCGAATTCAGCAACACATCAAAAAGATTATCCACCACGACCAGGTAGGCTTCATCCCAGGGATGCAGGGGTGGTTCAACATACGAAAATCAATAAACGTAATAAACCACATTAACAGAAGCAAAGACAAAAACCACTTGATCATCTCAATAGATGCAGAAAAGCCTTTGATAAGATCCAACACCATTTCATGATAAAATCTATAAGAAAAGTAGGAATAGAAGGAAAGTTCCTCAACATTATAAAAGCTATATATGACAAACCTACAGCCAGCATTATACTTAACGGAGAAAAATTAAAACCGTTCCCTCTAAAATCAGGAACCAGACAAGGATGCCCACTATCTCCACTCCTATTCAACATAGTACTGGAATTCCTAGCCAGAGCAATTAGGCAAGAAGAAGGAATAAAAGGAATACAAATAGGTAAAGAAACTGTCAAAATATCCCTATTTACAGACGACATGATCCTATACCTTAAAGACCCAAAAAACTCTACTCAGAAGCTTCTAGACATCATCAATAGCTATAGCAAAGTAGCAGGATATAAAATCAACATAGAAAAATCATTAGCATTTCTATACACTAACAATGAGCAAACGGAAAAAGAATGTATGAAAACAATTCCATTTACAATAGCCTCAAAAAAAATCAAATACCTAGGTGTAAACCTAACAAAAGATGTGAAAGACCTCTACAAGGAAAACTATACACTTCTGAAGAAAGAGATTGAGGAAGACTATAGAAAGTGGAGAGATCTCCCATGCTCATGGATTGGTAGAATCAACATAGTAAAAATGTCGATACTCCCCAAAGTAATCTACATGTTTAATGCAATTCCCATCAAAATTCCAATGACATTCATTAAAGAGATTGAAAAATCTACTGTGAAATTTATATGGAAACACAAGAGGCCACGAATAGCCAAGGCAATACTCAGTCAAAAGAACAATGCAGGAGGTATCACAATACCTGACTTCAAACTATATTACAAAGCAATAACAATAAAAACAGCATGGTACTGGCACAAAAACAGACATGAAGACCAGTGGAACAGAATAGAGGATCCAGATATGAAGCCACACAACTATGAGCAACTTATCTTTGACAAAGGAGCTAAAAATATACGATGGAGAAATAGCAGCCTCTTCAACAAAAACTGTTGGGAAAACTGGTTAGCAGTCTGCAAAAAACTGAAACTAGATCCATGTATATCACCCTATACCAAGATTAACTCAAAATGGATCAAGGATCTTAATATCAGACCCCAAACTCTTAAGTTGATACAAGAAAGAGTAGGAAATACTCTGGAGTTAGTAGGTATAGGTAAGAACTTTCTCAATGAAACCCCAGCAGCACAGCAACTAAGAGATAGCATAGATAAATGGGACCTCATAAAACTAAAAAGCTTCTGTTCATCAAAAGAAATGGTCTCTAAACTGAAGAGAACACCCACAGAGTGGGAGAAAATATTTGCCAATTATACATCAGACAAAGGACTGATAACCAGAATATACAGGGAACTTATAAAACTAAATTCTCCCAAAACTAATGAACCAATAAAGAAATGGGCAAGTGAACTAAACAGAACTTTCTCAAAAGAAGAAATTCAAATGGCCAGAAAACACATGAAAAAATGCTCACCATCTCTAGCAATAAAGGAAATGCAAATTAAAACCACGCTAAGATTCCACCTCACCCCTGTTAGAATAGCCATCATCAGCAACACCACCAACAACAGGTGTTGGGGAGGATGCGGGGAAAAAGGAACCCTTTTACACTGTTGGTGGGAATGTAGACTAGTAGAACCACTCTGGAAAAAAATTTGGAGGCTACTTAAAAAGCTGGACATCGATCTACCATTTGATCCAGCAATACCACTCTTGGGGATATACCCAAAAGACTGTTACTCCAGAGGCACCTGCACATCCATGTTTATTGCGGCACTATTCACAATAGCCAAGTTATGGAAACAGCCAAGATGTCCCACCACTGACGAATGGATTAAGAAAATGTGGTATCTATACACAATGGAATTTTATGCAGCCATGAAGAAGAACGAAATGTTATCATTCGCTGGTAAATGGATGGAATTGGAGAACATCATTCTGAGTGAGGTTAGCCTGGCTCAAAAGACCAAAAATTGTATGTTCTCCCTCATATGTGGACATTAGATCAAGGGCAAACACAACAAGGGGACTGGACTATGAGCACATGATAAAAGCGAGAGCACACAAGGGAGGGGTGAGGATAGGTAAGACACCTAAAAATCTAGCTAGCATTTGTTGACCTTAATGCAGAGAAACTAAAGCAGATACCTTAAAGCAACTGAGGCCAATAGGAAAAGGGGACCAGGAACTAGAGATAAGGTTAGATCAAAAAGAATTAACCTAGAAGGTAACACCCACGCACAGGAAATCAATGTGAGTCAATGCCCTGTATAGCTATCCTTATCTCAACCAGCAAAACCCCTTGTTCCTTTCTATTATTGCTTATACTCTCTCTACAACAAAATTAGAGATAAGGGCAAAATAGTTTCTGCTGGGTATTGAGGGGGGGAGCGGGAGGGGGTGGAGTGGGTGGTAAGGGAGGGGGTGGGGGCAGGGGGGAGAAATGAACCAAGCCTTGTATGCACATATGAATAATAAAAGAAAAATGAAAAAAAAAAAGAAAATGTGATATCTATACACGATGGAATTCTATGCAGCTATGAAGAAGAATGAAATGTAATCATTCGCTGGTAAATGGATGGAGTTGGAGAACATCATTCTGAGTGAGGTTAGCCTGGCCCAAAAGACCAAAAATCATATGTTCTCCCTCATATGTGGACATCAGATCAAGGGCAAACACACTAATGGGATTTGATTTTGAGCACATGATAAAAGGGAGAGCACACAAGGGAGGGGTGAGGATAGGTAAGACACCTAAAAAACTAGCTAGCATTTGTTGCCCTTAACACAGACAAACTAAAGCAGATACTTTAAAAGCAACTGAGGCCAATAGGAATAGGGGACCAAGAACTAGAGAAAAGGTGAGATCAAAAAGAATTAACCTAGAAGGTAACACACATGCACAGGAAATCAATGGGAGTCAACTCCCTGTATAGCTATCCTTATCTCAACCAGTAAAAACACTTGTTCCTTCCTATTATTGCTTATATTCTCTCTACAACAAAATTAGAAATAAGGGCAAATAGTTTCTGCTGGGTATTGAGGGGGTGGGGAGGGGAAGGAGGGGGCGAAGTGGGTGGTAAGGAAGGGGGTGTGGGCAGGGGGGAGAAATGACCCAAGCCTTGTATGCACATATAAATAATAAAAGAAAAAATAAATAAATAACATAAAATAAAAACTTGTAAAAAAAAAAAAACTATCCAAACTACTGAACTCAGTCCCAGCATGTCTGTTGTAGGACTTCACTTTCACACTTGTCCAATCCGACACAAACACACACACACACACAGTCAAGGAGGGGGACATGCTCAGGAATGCCTAAGTCTGATAAAGCATAATGTAGAGGGTCTATTAATAGCAATGCCCTGACATCAACTCAGGGGCTCCAGAGCACATAGTCGATTGAATAACTTACACATTAAAGGGCATCCATGTCAGAAAAGCCACAGCACCTTGCCTGTGCTACCTAAGTATAGTCCAGAACTCACAACACTGAGAATTGTTCTTAACATGTGCCCAAATTGGAAGGGCATGCAAGAATTGTCTCTGATGCTGTCATTCAGAACCTTAATGAGTCACTTAAGCCATGGTTTAAGAAGCATGAAGTCCAACGGAAGCAGCAGCACCAACACAGACAAGTTCATTACAAAGAGCATCCCACCAGCCCACTGTAGTAAGGAGATCCCCATACTCATTACTTCTGCAAATGCTTGTCCACCAAGTCCTACAAGTTCAGATGACCATGACCATGTGTCACACAAGCCTTCTGCTTCTGAGCAACCTGGAGCTGCTGATGTCTCCGCATTGAATTCATCGTGGCATTCTCAATTGTTTCATATCCAAGAGAGAAGCCATGGGATTCAGCTCCTTCATGACTTAGACCCACTTACACAAACCTTCTCGCCCATGGGCAGAGGTTACAGAAAATGAAGTACAAAGTGGGATCCTACCATGAAGGTCACTGGTCTCATGACATGGTATGGGACTTCCCCTGCCCTATTCTCAGCCTGCTGTCTGGCCTAAATTCTAAAGCTCTTGCATGAGGACATAAAGGAATTGCAGAAGGAGGGGCTCACTACATCTTCATGTGCAAAGCACCAAGCTTAACCAAGTTTGAGTCTGCTCTGAAACTTCCTTCCGACCTCTGAAGGCAGAGATAAGCCTGCTAATAACAGCCTGTGAGGTTTTTCCATGTTAGCTGTCGCTGTTCATTTTGGGTTTCTTTTTTGTGCCTTAACTTTTTTATTGATGTGCTTTATGCCAGATGCAGCACCCATTTCAAATTTCAGGAATGAAAGTATTTAACTCCCAGGTACTGGGAATGCCCTTAGTAGAATCAGGCAATTAGCAGCTCAGGGGCCTAACTCAGCTGAAGAGAGTCCCTGACACAAGGTTACATCCTTCCTGGATGGCTGCCATCCAATGACTGCGCCACCACCAGAGAACAAAATCCCAAACCTCTCATCCATTCTGGAAACTCAAAAGGTCATCTCAGCTTCAGAAGTCCCCATGGGGCTTGTTGAAGATTCTGAGAGGACTACATTGCAGATCAGCATCTTCCTCTGCCCAGTTCCTCTTCTGTCTTTCCTTTCACACTTGTGGCATCTCTCTGATCATCTGCTTGCTGGCCAACCCATCTATCCTATGACATTGACATACACACAAGACTCAACTATTCGTTAATGAAATACACTAGTCTAGCCTGCATTATAGAGTTAAGCTGAGGCCATGCACAGAAGTATCCAGTAGCACCGAAGTGGGAAAGTCTCCAGAGCCATTCATTCCATTTCTACAAAGGATTCACTGACCTCCCAAAATAATGAATTCATGACTGAGAGCTTAAAATTCTAATAGCAAAACTGCACTGGACCCCTCCACAAATATACCAGACAGCGTAAGATTGCAAGTACTGATGAGGAGTTATAAAGCTTGAAAAGGAAAACAAAACACAGGCTCATGTTGATTCTTCTTCAGCTCTAGAAATTGCCACATCACTATCTTCCAAAAAGTCTCCATTGGGCCTTAGAGAGCAAATAACCTCCCCCCAACCAAGAACTTTAAAGAACTCTCTGTTTAGGATAAAGCCCAAAGCATGAAACCATGAGGGATTCAATGTCAGTGATATGCACGTAGCAGATTTAAAGTAGTAGTGGTTGGTGCCATAGCTCAAGTGACAGAGCTCTTGCCTAGCAAGGCCCAGTACCACCAAAAACTGTAGAGGTTGTGTGCACATTTGCCAACTATTCTCTTTAATTCTTTCTCAACACTAATCCATGTTGAGGCTGTGCTCCTACACCTGACAACTGGCCAGACATTATTGACAACAACCTATACTATCTAAGAGCCATCTTGCTTTCTATCAGCTTTACCTCTGAATATTTGAAATTTTCCTTCAAAATATCTTCATTATTAAATAAAAGATCTCCCAGTTTATCAGAAGGGCCCAGAAACCAAACCAGATACATCGTTAGATTAGGAAAGAAATTTCCAAAATGCACAAACACTACTTCACCTTCAAAGCATCATGTCTGTATTGTGGCAGCAATAAAAGGAGGGTACTTAGGCCCTCTATGCTGGGGACAGTAATTGATGGACATATCCAATATTTCACCAAAAAAACAGACTTAGTGACTGAGAGGTGGCTCAAGTAGACAATATGTACTGACCACTATGTAATAGCTACTTGTCTGGCCATCTGATCGGTAGCTGGGATATAAAAGACTAGAATATCAGCCATAGAGGTCTAGGAAAGGATTCATGAGTATCCAAAACATGTAGATTCTGCTTACGTGTTAGGATGAATGATGAACACTTACCAAGCAAGAAATGGAACTATCACCAAATGAATATATTGACCATGGTGTAGATATGGAAGGCACAGATGTACCCAATACCATGGACTGCTATTTTCTAAGGAAAGCCTAGTTACTACTATCTCTGAACACCTGTTCAACAAAAGCTCAGCCAACATAGTAGCACTAAACAGTGAGGAGACCAACTTGCTACTTGCGATCAAGTTCACTAGAAATCACTTCCATACCAGCAGTTCATGCTCATAAGGATAGATACATAGTTATGTATTGAGATATGTAGGATTGTCTTCCCTGCCTCACCCATTTCTACTCTGGGGCTTTAGCTATGCTCCATATACAAGCACCAAATTTCACACAAAGCATGTCTTCCATGTACTGAGATCACAAAAGGTATAGGCTGCGTCCCTGATTGTGGGACCTATTTAGAAGCAAGTAGCCTCCTATAAGAATGAGATAGCTCTTCATGATAGTAGTTCCATAGTCCATCAAAACAAATGATCCACTGTTTAGTTCAGTCATCTTTATAGTAGAGAACATGGTTTTGCTCTTTTTTTTTTCATTTTTCTTTTATTATTCATATGTGCATACAAGGATTGGTTCATTTCTCCCCACTGACCCCACCCCCTCCCTTACCACCCACTCCACCCCCTCCCTCTCCCCCCCCCCCCGTCAATACCCAGCAGAAACTATTTTGCCCTTATTTCTAATTTTGTTGTAGAGAGAGTATAAGCAATAATAGGAAGGAACAAGGGTTTTTGCTGGTTGAGATAAGGATAGCTACACAGGGCATTGACTCACATTGATTTCCTGTGCGTGGGTGTTATCTTCTAGGTTAATTCTTTTTGATCTAACCTTTTCTCTAGTACCTGTTCCCCTTTTCCTATTGGCCTCAGTTGCTTTAAGGTATCTGCTTTACTTTCTCTGCGTTAAGGTCAACAAATGCTAGCTAGATTTTTAGGTGTCTTACCTATCCTCACCCCTCCCTTGTGTGCTCTCGCTTTTATCATGTGCTCATAGTCCAGTCCCCTTGTTGTGTTTGCCCTTGATCTAATGTCCACATATGAGGGAGAACATACGATTTTTGGTTTTTTGAGCCAGGCTAACCTCACTCAGAATGATGTTCTCCAATTCGATCCATTTACCAGCGAATGATAACATTTCGTTCTTCTTCATGGCTGCATAAAATTCCATTGTGTATAGATACCACATTTTCTTAATCCATTCGTCAGTGGTGGGACATCTTGGCTGTTTCCATAACTTGGCTATTGTGAATAGTGCTGCAATAAACATGGATGTGCAGGTGCCTCTGGAGTAACAGTCTTTTGGGTATATCCCCAAGAGTGGTATTGCTGGATCAAATGGTAGATCAATGTTGAGCTTTTTAAGTAGCCTCCAGATTTTTTTCCAGAGTGGTTGTACTAGTCTACATTCCCACCAACAGTGTAAGAGGGTTCCTTTTTCCCCGCATCCTCGCCAACACCTGTTGTTGGTGGTGTTGCTGACGATGGCTATTCTAACAGGGGTGAGGTGGAATCTTAGCGTGGTTTTAATTTGCATTTCCTTTATTGCTAGAGATGGTGAGCATTTTTTCATGTGTTTTCTGGCCATTTGAATTTCTTCTTTTGAGAAAGTTCTATTTAGTTCACATGCCCATTTCTTTATTGGTTCATTAGTTTTGGGAGAATTTAGTTTTTTAAGTTCCCTATATATTCTGGTTATCAGTCCTTTGTCTGATGTATAGTTGGCAAATATTTTCTCCCACTCTGTGGGTGTTCTCTTCAGTTTAGAGACCATTTCTTTTGATGAACAGAAGCTTTTTAGTTTTATGAGGTCCCATTTATCTATGCTATCTCTTAGTTGCTGTGCTGCTGGGGTTTCATTGAGAAAGTTCTTACCTATACCTACTAACTCCAGAGTATTTCCTACTCTTTCCTGTATCAACTTAAGAGTTTGGGGTCTGATATTAAGATCCTTGATCCATTTTGAGTTAATCTTGGTATAGGGTGATATACTTGGATCTAGTTTCAGTTTTTTGCAGACTGCTAACCAGTTTTCCCAACAGTTTTTGTTGAAGAGGCTGCTATTTCTCCATCGTATATTTTTAGCTCCTTTGTCAAAGATAAGTTGCTTATAGTTGTGTGGCTTCATATCTGGATCTTCTATTCTGTTCCACTGGTCTTCATGTCTGTTTTTCTGCCAGTACCATGTTGTTTTTATTGTTATTGCTTTGTAATATAGTTTGAAGTCAGGTATTGTGATACCTTCTGCATTGTTCTTTTGACTGAGTATTGCCTTGGCTGTTCGTGGCCTCTTGTGTTTCCATATAAATTTAACAGTAGATTTTTCAATCTCTTTAATGAATGTCATTGGAATTTTGATGGGAATTGCATTAAACATGTAGATTACTTTGGGGAGTATCGACATTTTTACTATGTTGATTCTACCAATCCATGAGCATGGGAGATCTCTCCACTTTCTATAGTCTTCCTCAATCTCTTTCTTCAGAAGTGTATAGTTTTCCTTGTAGAGGTCTTTCACATCTTTTGTTAGGTTTACACCTAGGTATTTGATTTTGTTTGAGGCTATTATAAATGGAATTGTTTTCATATATTCTTTTCAGTTTGTTCATATTAGTGTATAGAAATGCTAATGATTTTTCTATGTTGATTTTATATCCTGCTACCTTGCTATAGCTATTGATGATGTCTAGAAGCTTCTGAGTAGATTTTTTGGGGTCTTTAAGGTATAGGATCATGTCATCTGCAAATAGGGATATTTTGACAGTTTCGTTACCTATTTGTATTCCTTTTATTCCTTCTTCTTGCCTAATTGCTCTGGCTAGGAATTCCAGTACTATGTTGAATAGGAGTGGAGATAGTGGGCATCCTTGTCTGGTTCCTGATTTTAGAGGGAATGGTTTTAATTTTTCTCCGTTAAGTATAATGCTGGCTGTAGGATTGTCATATATAGCTTTTATAATGTTGAGTAACTTTCCTTCTATTCCTAATTTTCTTAGAGCTTTTATCATGAAATGATGTTGGATCTTATCAAAGGCTTTTTCTGCATCTATTGAGATGATCAAGTGGTTTTTGTCTTTGCTTCTGTTAATGTGGTTTATTACGTTTATTGATTTTCGTATGTTGAACCACCCCTGCATCCCTGGGATGAAGCCTACTTGGTCGTGGTGAATAATCTTTTTGATGTGTTGTTGAATTCGGTTTGCCATTATTTTATTGAGGATTTTTGCATAAATGTTCATTAAGGAGATTGGCCTATAGTTCTCCTTTTTGGAGGTGTCTTTGCCTGGTTTTGGGATAAGTGTAATACTGGCTTCCTAAAATGTGTTTGGCAGTTTTCCTTCCCTTTCTATTTCATGGAACAGTTTAAGGAGGGTTGGTATCAGTTCTTCTTTAAAGGTCTGATAGGATTCAGCAGAGAATCCATCAGGTCCTGGACTTTTCTTTTTGGGGAGACTCTTGATTGCTGCTTCAATTTCATTTTGTGTTATAGGTCTATTCAGGTGATTAATTTCCTCTTGGTTCAGTGTTGGATGATCATATGTATCTAGAAATCTGTCCATTTCTTTAAGATTTTCAAATTTATTTGAATATAGGTTCTCAAAGTAGTCTCTGATGATTTCCTGGACTTCCATGGTGTTTGTTGTTATCTCCCCTTTTGCATTCCTAATTCTACTAATTTGGGTTTTTTCTCTCCTCATTTTAGTCAGGTTTGCCAGGGGTCTATCGATCTTGTTTATTTTTTCAAAGAACCAACTTTTTGTTTCATTAATTCTTTGTATGGTTTTTTTGGTTTCTATTTCATTGATTTCAGCTCTTATTTTTATTATTTCTCTCCTTCTATTTGTTTTGGGATTTGCTTGTTCTTGTTTTTCTAGGAGTTTGAGATGTATCATTAGGTCATTGATTTGGGATCTTTCAATCTTTTTAATATATGCACTCATGGCTATAAACTTTCCTCTCAATACTGCCTTAGCTGTGTCCCATAGGTTCCAGTAGGTTGTGTTTTCATTTTCATTGACTTCCAGGAACTTTGTAATTTCCTCTTTTATTGCATCGATGATCCACTCTTCATTAAGTAATGAGTTATTTAGTTTCCAGCTGTTTGCATGTTTTTTGTCTCTACTTTTGTTGTTGAGTTCTACTTTTACTGCATTGTGGTCAGATAGTATGCACGGTATTATTTCTATTTTCTTATATTTGCTGAGGCTTGCTTTGTGCCCTAGGATATGATCTATTTTGGAGAAGGTTCCATGGGCTGCTGAGAAGAATGTATATTGTGTAGAAGTTGGATGAAATGTTCTGTAGACATCTACTAGGTCCACTTGATCTATTGCATATTTTAGATCTTGGATTTCTTTATTGAGTTTTTGTTTGGATGACCTATCTATTGATGATAATGGAGTGTTAAAGTCTCCCACAACCACTGTGTTGGCGTTTATATATGCTTTTAGGTCTTTCAGGGTATGTTTGATGAAATTGGGTGCGTTGACATTGGGTGCGTACAGATTGATGATTATTATTTCCTTTTGGTCTATTTCCCCTTTTATTAGTATGGAATGTCCTTCTTTATCTCGTTTGATCAATGTAGGTTTGAAGTCTACTTTGTCAGAGATAAGTATTGCTACTCCTGCTTGTTTTCGGTGGCCATTGGCTTGGTAAATCTTCTTCCAGCCTTTCATCCTAAGCATATGCTTATTTCTGTTGGTGAGATGAGTCTCCTGTAAGCAACAAATTGTTGGATCTTCTTTTTTAATCCATTTTGTCAAACGGTGTCTTTTGATGGGTGAATTAAGTCCATTAACATTAAGCGTTAGTACTGATAGGTATGTGGTGATTCCTGCCATTTAGTTATCTTAGTTGTTTGAAGGTTTGATTGTGTGTACCTAACTTGATGTTACTCTCTACTGTCTTGCTTTTTCTTATCCTGTGGTTTGGTGCTGCCTGCCTTTTCATGGTTAAGTTGGGTTTCACTTTCTGTGTGCAGGATCCCTTGCAGAATCTTTTGTAATGGTGGCTTTGTGGTCACATATTGTTTTAGTTTCTGCTTATCATGGAAGACTTTTATTGCTCCATCTATTTTGAATGATAGCTTTGCTGGGTAGAGTATCCTGGGGTTGAAGTTATTTTCATTCAGTGCCCGGAAGATCTCACCCCACGCTCTTCTTGCTTTTAATGTTTCTGTTGAGAAGTCTGCTGTGATTTTGATGGGTTTACTTTTGTATGTTACTTGTTTTTTCTCTCTTACAGCCTTCAATATTCTTTCCTTAGTTTCTGAACTTGTTGTTTTAATGATGATATGTCGTGGAGTAGTTCTATTTTGATCTGGTCTGTTTGGTGTCCTGGAGGCCTCTTGCATTTGTATGGGAATATCTTTCTCTAGATTTGGGAAATTTTCCGTTATTATTTTGTTGAATAGATTACGCATTCCCTTCGCTTGCACCTCTTCTCCTTCTTCGATGCCCATGATTCTCAAGTTTGGTCTTTTGATGGAGTCAGTGAGTTCTTGCATTTTCTTTTCACAGGTCTTGAGTTGTTTAATTAATAGTTCTTCTGGTTTTTCCTTTAATTACCATTTCATCTTCAAGTTCTGAGATTCTGTCTTCTGTTTGTTCTATTCTGCTGGATTGGCCTTCCATTTTGTTTTGCAGTTCTGTTTCGTTCTTTTTTCTGATGTTTTCCATATCCTGGCAGTTTTCTTCTTTATTGTTGTCTATTTTTGTCCTGAGTTCATTTATCCATTTATTCATTGTGTTCTCTCTTTCACTTTGGTGTTTATACAGTGCTTCTATGGTTTCCTTTATTTCTTCTTTTGCTTTTTCAAATTCTCTATTTTTATTGTCTTGGAATTTCTTGAGTGTCTCCTGTACATTTTGGTTGACCCTATCCAGTATCATCTCTATAAAATTCTCATTGAGTACTTGTAGTATGTCTTCTTTTAAATTATTCTTGTGGGCTTCATTGGGTCCTTTGGGATAGTTTATCTTCATTTTGTTGGAGTCTGGATCTGAGTTTCTGTTCTCTTCATTCCCCTCTGGTTCCTTTACTAATTTTTTGCTGTGGGGAAACTGGTTTCCCTGTTTTTTCTGTCTTCCCGTCATTGTCCTTGATGTTGTTACTGTCCCTGTACTGTGTGTAATTAAGTATTTTCTAGCTTGTAATAATAACAATGGTAATATTTAGAATGGAAGAGTGAGCTGAGATGGAAAGCAAGAAGTTAAAGAAAAGGGGAAAACAAATATACAGACAAGAGGTAGAAAGCAGAACAAGGTATCAGACAAGAGAGTTTCAAAGGTATAAACAGGGAGTGTTAGTGTACTAATTGACAGTAAGCTGAACAGATATTAGAGAGACAGAGAGAGGATTGAAAATCAAAGATAAAAAAATAAAAAATAAGTAAATGAAAGTAATATCTATATATAAAAATGAATTTAAATAAACTGGAAAATAGAAAATTAAAAAAAAAAAAACCCAAAAAACTTCCAAGTTTATATGCAATGCAGTTTCAGTCTTAATAATTTGGGTGTCCATCTCAATCTCCAGTCCTGGAGTTGGTGCCTCAGATGTTGTTCTGTAGTTGTCTAATCAAAGGGTATGCATAAAGTAGAACAAAACTACACACTCACACACACACACACACACACACAAAAAGCCCACCAAGTGTCCCAAGTTCAAATGCAATACAGTTTCAGTAAGTTTTTTGGCTTGCAGGTGTAATTCGGTTGTTCTCTCATCAAAGGTAGGGAGAAAAAGAAAAAAAAGCGTCTGGAGACAGTTCTGAGAATGGCATCTGCAACTGTGGCTTGCCTGCCTGCTGCTCTCAGCCTGTAGCTGGCGGCGTTATTTATGCAGATCTCTGGAGTGAGCTAGCACTCACCTGGTCCCACAGGCTTTGTTTGCTCAGAGTTCTCCTGTGCAGGAGCCTCTGCCACAGGCTTTCCCCTTTCCAAGCACTGGGAAAGGTGACACTGCCCCGCATTGTCAGGCCTTCGTGTTTATTTACAGTTCATGTGGGAGGTGGGTCTTCCCCCCTCTCCTCTGAAGTTTTCCTCCCACTGCCACTTTCAGCAGCTTTCCTGCTCCTGCTTACTGGGCGGTGCTGCTGCTCCTGCCAGCCGCCATGTTTGTTTACAGTTCACGTGGGAAGTGGGTCTTCCCTCCCCTCACCAGCTTCCCCGCTCCTGGTTGCTGGGCGCACGCCCTGCTCCCGCCAAAGGCTCTCCTGCCCGCCCAGCTTGTTTATTTACAGTCCCGGGAAGGGTTCCCTTCCCCCAATCTTCAGTGCTCAGGGCTCCCCACCCTCTTTCCAGCGTGTCTTAACTGTTCTTATTGCTTATTACTCAGTTTCTCTTTTTTTCCCAGGTGGAGGTCAGTCTGTCCAGGGGGCTATGCTGCTCTGGCCCAGGCTTCTCTGTGGGGCTACCGCGGTACCACAAAGCTCATCTGGTCTGCGTCTTCCCACGCCGTATGGGCGCCGGCCACTGGCGGCCCCGGGGGCCCTCCTCATTTCTCCGTTTAACATGAAGTGGAGATTCTCTGCACTGGCTGGAGATGTGGAGGGGTCAAAGTTATGCCTTTTCTCAGTGATTATGCCTGCAAAGTGTGTCTCCAGCGTCTCTCTAAGATTTCACTATAGGAGGGTCGCTTTCTGCTTCCTACCTCTAGCCGCCATCTTGGAATCTCTCCGGGAGGATCTCTTGGGTTCAGGATTTTGAACTAGGTTGGGAAACAGAGTAAGATGCGATCTTCCGGTAGCACCTCGCCTCACCTTCGGTTTTGCTCTTAAGAAAGTTGGAGTACTTTCCCATTATAGGATGTATTGTATGATCAAGATAAAAATGTGTGCAAATCCCACGGGATCCACCCATACTTCCTCACTTTGACTTCATGTTAGTCAGACCTACATAATAGCCTGATGCATCTCCCAGGCTCCTCCTGATGCCTATTCCATTTCCCTCAGCTACCCACATACTCTATTCTTGACCAAATCTGATGTAAAGCTCAGAACACAATGCAATGCTTAGAAGTTTGGGGTCTCAAAGGCTACAGTCCTAGGATTAAAGAAATGAGTATAACTTTGTTTATGCCTGTGTAACCCACAATTCAGATGGATAAAGATCATCCTTGTAAGTCCAGAGTAGGGATGAGGCTCAGTTTCTTGCACCTCAACAATTTGGGTATTACCTTGACCCTAATGTGCAAGGTACATGTAAACTCCTTTCCAAATTTTATCTCACACCCTACTGCCATTCCTAAAGTTCTGTAGTACCCAAATTATCTCACATTGAGATTATTCTCTTCTCACATTCTACTATGTCATTTCTGTCTACAACTGACCAAAATAAATGCATCATGTTCCGAGAGCAGCTCTTCACTCATGACCCACATCATTCTGCCTCCAAGAGCCACACTGCATCAACAGATGATACCAGCTAGGAGAGTCCAAGCTTGAAGAAACATCTTTGAAATTAGCCTGTTAGTGGATACAAGAAATCTAGAAGTCCATATATGTATTCAACGCCAAGAATGCCTCAAGAAAGCACATCACACAACTATCAAAAGCCAATGACAAAAAATTTTTAAAAGTCAATGACAAGAATTTTTAAAGCAGACCAAAAAAAAAAAACTAGATTCATGCAAGAAAATCCTCTGGAATCAGTAAGCTTTATACAAACCTTGCAGGCCAGGAAGAAGGATGACATATTCATACACTAAAATACACACTGTCAACCAAGAATACTATATTAATCAAAGGTGATCATCACAATTGGAGAAATAAACTCACTCAAAAACCAAAGAAATTTATTACTTGTAGTGGTTATTTGTTGTGTGTTGATCTAACTGGAAGTGAACAGGTAACTTCATGAAAACACAAACATAAAACTCATTAGTAGATCAGATATACAAATAAATAATCAAACCTCATCACTACCAGAAGGCAAACTAAAGAGGGAGAAAAGGATATACAAAACAACCAGAAAAGTAGGAAGTTATCAGGAATAAGTTCTTTGAATCCACTAGACAAACTAAGACAACCAAGTATTTATGTCTCATTCATTAAGTCCAGTGGCCCCACCAGGACTTAAATGTGAAGAAATTACAGTATACTGTAGCAAACTAACTTCTCCTATTCCCCCAGACATATACCTAGCACTAACAGACATGACGGAGACATGCTCAGGACTGTGGGAGACCAGTGACTAAACAGACTGAGAAGAAACTATGACATGAGCAAGGCCATGTCAAAGGTCCTTTGTGCTGAGAAGGCAAGGCCCCGGCATGAAGGAACTGAGCAAGGTTCAGCAAGGCTGCCTTGCAAGAAAAACAGGACATGCTGATCTAGTCAGGACAGTCTGTAGTAAATGACATACCACAGCTGTGCTGTTCCTGCCACCTACGTGACAAGACCCATTTGAATTCAACCTGCATTTCACTCCACTTTCCTATACATGCTGTATAAATAAATGCTCTTGGAGATGGAGGGTGTCACCGGCATCTTTCATCAGGAGTGATGGGCTCACCCAGCCCCAGCTTTTCTGTATGTCTGTCTTAGCATCTTTTCTCAATCTCCAGTCACTCCAGTCAGGTCAAGGGACCTGCTCACGCTGGCCATGAGACAGACAACCTATTCATTAAAAATAGAAGTAGACAGCCTGTTAATAGCATTGTACTGATATAAACTCAGGACTTCTTGGGTACACTGCTGATTGAAGAACCTGAACATTTAATAGTTTCCGTGTCAGAAAAACCACAGCACACTCACCTGGGCTGCCTAAGGTTTATTCCAGAGCAACTCAAATTATTGAGGA
This sequence comes from Castor canadensis, assembly GCF_047511655.1. NCBI lineage: Eukaryota > Metazoa > Chordata > Mammalia > Rodentia > Castoridae > Castor > Castor canadensis. The sequence goes on from NC_133394.1 coordinate 91,921,552, forward strand.
GTGTCCAATATATGCCCAGATTGCAATATCATATGAGAACTTTAATGCTCCCGCTTAATATCTTAAGAGTTGGTAATGAAGTCTTGATTTGAGAACTATCCAAATGGAATCAGCAGCAGCAACAAACAAGTTCATTAACAAGAGCATCTAAACATTGTGGAAAAAGAGGAGATTCCTTTACCCATAACTACTCTTAATGCTTGCCTACAACGTTATACAAGTTCAGATGGTCAAGAGTCACACCAAGCAAAGTAGAGCCTCCAGTTCCCTTGTTGAATTCTTCATGGGATTTGTAGTCTTATGATATCCAACACACATGCTGGGGGATTCAGATCTCACTTGGACCAACATCTTTCATGACCAAACAACTTTGCCTCTTAGGCAAGGCCATAACCCCAGGTGATATTAGTCTTTAAGAAAAATACCCTGTGAACCTCTCAGAGGAGTTACTATGGATATTTCTCACTTGTTTCCTTATCTGCTAAGGAGGTTGTCATGACTTTTTCACTGCTTCTAGGGATCTAATCAACAGTGCCCATGAAAAGTGAGATTTTACTAAGGAGAAAAAACCTCAAACCTAGCTCTGCAAACAAGACAACAGAATGTCAGATATACAGCTGTCTCATAGGCAATATTCAAGTTTGCACCAAGCACGAAGGGACAGTCAAGACTAACAGCCAGCATCACCAGTGTAGGTCCTCCATAACCCATATGTACGAAGACACATGGGACAAGCCTTGACTGAAAATTCAGTCCCTGATGGAGCCAATGCAAGTGCCTACCTTAGCAACAGGAAAAGATACCCAACGGAGAATGTAGATGGCTCAAGTTAAGAAGGGTTCCCTGTTACCCATCCATTGAACATGGCTTACCTCTCAGATTACAACTCTAAGTAGGCCTCCTCTGGCTTTGGAGGCAGTATACATACAGTTTGACATGCTTCCTCAGTTTGACAAGTAACACAAAAGCTTAGAGTCCTGGAAAAGGAAATCCTTGGGCCAAGTATAGCTTAGTCTGCCTATAACATTTCAGATTATTCAACTCCTAATTAGGGCCTATGAAGTGTTAGGAGTCACTGTCCCTTATTACAGCAGATTTGAATGAGTTCTGGAGGCAATGTACAGCGTGAGGACTGTCGTTATTAATGTACAATGTTTTATGATTGTTATGTAGATCAAGTGTTCTCATCAAAGGTACCTATGTGAGGTAATAGAAATGGTACCTAGCTTGATTATGGTAATTTTTCATGATATAAATCAAAACATGGTTCATACCTGAAGCATACAGTACATTAGTCTTATCAGTTAAGCTAAAGAAGAAAAGAGGCATGCTCACATGCCAGGTATCTCACAATATTAAGTTTGTAGATTCTTCTCTTCCCTGTATCGGTAATATGATTTTCATAGTTTATACAATAGGCATAACATATAGGTCATTTTTCCCATGAGGACCTTCTCAAGGACTGGCTCCTGGCTGCAGTCCTATGTCCAATCATGTTCTTATCTAGTTAGATGGGTGATCAGAAAATGCAGAGTAACCTGTACAGACAGGATCACAGAATACTGAGGGCAAAGCAGAGGCCAAGCTACACATCTTAGAATTTCCCAATGTGACACTTAGAACAGTGGGACATCCTAGCTGAGTTCTTTCCCTTTACCACTGCTTTTTCTGTGTTTGTGTCAGCAAAGATATAAGTAATCATCTGTGACTTCCTACAGTCATTGATTCCCAGCCAGAACTCTTAACCCTTAGTTTTCATTGTTTTTGGGCACCCCCCCCCAACTTTGTTCCATGCTACTCATGGCATTTGAGTCCTGGGAAGGCATCCCAACTGTAGTGCTCACATAGGCACAGGGTAACTGACGTTGCTTGACACCTTTGGTAATGGAAACGATTTGCATGTTTAAGTTTCATCTATGCTATATAATGTAACCATATTTTATTCTTTTTCAAGGAAAAATATTCCAGTGGCAAATTCCCTCTATCAAACTACCTAGAATGAGCTCCATTTTCACACTCAATCATATCTGACTTAGTCATAGAATCCATCATCAGGTTACACAATAGCCCATGGGGCTACGAACAGCACTACCCAAAAGAGTATTTACTTTATGGGTTCAAAGAATTTGTCAATACCAGTGTTTATGTTTTGGTCTACAGAAGCATTTTCCTTCCATTGTTCTCTCACATCCACGTACACTTTGAGAATTAGTTATAGGAAGTTTCATTCAGATCAAATACACGGTCTAGTTTTTCAACCATTTGTAGATTAGAAGTGATGCCTCAATGACAGATCAGGACACCTGTTTAAAGAAACAGACTCCCTCAGAGTCACATGGAAGTTAAAGAAACATAGGACCTAAACTCAGATCCATTGTTAAATCCAAATAGTTACATTCATGGTTTACACTCAAGTGACAAGACTTCTTTCTTCCTTTGCCTTTAGTTCATCTATAACAATCATGCATTTCTTGCCTAACTTAACAGACTTGCTGGCCCAAAGAATCTACAGAGAACATATGATTTTTGGTCTTCTGAGCCTGGCTAACTTTACTTAAGATGATGTTCTCCAGTTCCATCCATTTACTTGCAAATGATAAATTTTCATTCTTCTTTGTGGCTGAGTAAAATTCCATTGTGTATAAATACACATTTTCTTAATCCATTTGTCAGTAGAGGGACATCTTGGCTGTTTACATATCTTAGAATATCAGTAAACTTGGCACAAACCCTGTAGGCCAGGGGAGAATTGGATGTCATATTCAAAGCACTAAACAACGAACTACCAACCAAGAATACCTAGTAAGTGTGATCTTCACAATTGAAGAAGAAATACTCATATACAGGTAAAAACAGAAAAGTCATCACTATTCTCTTGCCTGGATGTAAACAGATGAGATTTGTCCTCTACCATCTCTAAGAGTCTCTGCCATACCAAGCTATGTTCACCATCCAGTGGATGCTGCATGGCATCAGACTCTTACGTCCCTTCCCATCTCACTTCCACACATCCTATGAAATTGTATTTGGCCATATATCTTAGTCATTCAAATTCTTCATCATAGGAACCACCTCCACAGAATCTAATGTAAGCCTACTCCAACATCTGTTCAGAACTCTGATCCCACTAAGTCTTTCATAGATCAGACCTGCCTTAAAAGGGTCCTTGTCCCCAGGGTCATTCGATTCAGGCATATAATGCTGTCTGCCTTGTGAGTCAGTTTGCATATGAGCCTCCTGTCCTAATTCTCTGTGTTTTGATCATAGGATGCATACCTACAGGGCATGCCTCTACCAGAAGTCTGGCAGAAAAGAGCTTCAAGGGCACCAATGGCATTCTGAAGTTGCCAAGTTGGCCCTTTACCTGCCTTCTTTTCCCCCTCTTCATGGGGTTACATGAAGTACTTCATAGACAATGTGAACCAGATTCTGCTGTTTCGTATAATGGGCTTGGCAATCATGATAAGTCTCTTCCCCGTTGTTTTCTGGAAAACTTCCTTAAGGAGATCAAAATCTCTCTAGGAAAAGAAAATGGGTGGTCATCTAAAAGATGGTACAGATAGCAGGAACCCCAGAAAAGCTAGGAGGGACCATTATGAGAAGCTTGACCTCAAGGACAAGGTTGAAATATGTCAACCCATCACCCATTAATATCTGCTTTTCCATGGTTGGCTAACTTATCCTGAAACATAGAGCTTTTGTGCCTTAAATTGGGAAAGTGTTTCAGCCATTTACTTATCAAACCATTATCCCTGATGTCATGTATCCAAATTACATATTAAGATGAAGAATTGCTATTATGTTTTATCTCAAAAGCTATAGGGCAGTGCCCAGTAGACCAGGAATGACTATAGCTCCTGTCACTATCACATAATGTGACCCTTAGTGATGGAGCACTTTCTCTTCCACTTCAGCTCCTGTCTTATTAGAGGGTCTCAACCCAGACTGAAATACACCATCTAGGAGCTACACAATCAGATCCATAGAACCACACCTATAGCTGTCATAGCCATTTTAGAGCAGTAGACTACTAAGGAGAGAAAATCATTCTACCAGCAGTAATGTTTACCCTGACCATGAAGAAATAGATTCCCACTTATGCATTTCGAATCTATCTAGCCATATAGGCTTTAGCAAGTGTTTGTCACACCATGGATGGGAGAGTGACAAAAGTAGTTCTAGCAACCATGCCCTAACAAGAGCAATATGGTCTGTGCTCAGACACCTATAAGGTTCTTTGATGTAGCTTGGTGGTGTATCGTGTGCCTGGCATGTGCATGCACAAACCCTGAGCTTGATATCAGCACCAAAACACCTTCCGCTTTGTCATCCATTTTTTCTTTTGCTTAACACATTCTGTTTCCCTAAAACTGCCTCCATCCAGGGTTGTTAACTCTGGGTATTGTTCTAAGATCATCGTAGTCAGTGACCAATTCCATTCACCAGAAAAGTCTCTCAAAACTTCCCAGATTAGGCTAAAAAAAAAAAAAAAGCACCCCAGGTGACCCAGGGAACATAGCTTTGCTGTATGGTTCTGTCACATGCTGACCACAGTAAGCTCAGTCCCAGTATGTCTACTGCCACCATTCACCTCTGATGGGCTACCTGCAGGCCAGCCAGGAAGGGAGGGGGAACTGGGGACCACCATACCTTGTAAGGCCTTATTAGTATTAGTGCTAGCTGTGTGCTAAGGGATTGAAAACATGGTAGAGTCTGAAATCACATCCCAAAGCAAGAACGATCAGCTCATATGCTCTAAACTTAGCACCAATCTGGTCAAATAGACCAGGTAAAAGGGTCTACAGAAGAAGTGCATCTTATCCTTACCACTCCTACTTGTAGGAAATTGTCAGGATCAACCTGCATAATAGATTTACAGGTTGTTTTATACCGATTTTATTATGTGACCTCTGCTGTAATGTGTTACTTTCAGGTTGCTATCCCACCCTGAAGAAAGTGAGAGGAGACATTTTATTCCACTGCATCCAGGAAGAATAGGGATAGCAATTATGGCCTCCCAACTGGACAAGAAATCTTCAACTGACATTATTCACGCTCCATTCTGTAACTTATTAAAGGAACATGGTGTCTTCCAGCCAGCCTAAGAACTAGTGACCAGGACCTGCCAAACCCAGAGGCAGCTTGCCTACATTCAATTTTTCCCAGTAAAGAAGAACCATAAATTTACTTAATAACTTCCATTATCAAATGACCCTCACATTTTTACTCAAAGGACATAGACAAATGTGGATATATTCCTGAACCTCTGTCCTTCTTGGCCTAGAACCTCACACGTCTGTTAGGATCACTAATACTACTCTGGAATTAAGGAGACCAAGCAACCCCGTAAATGCTACCTGAAGCCACTACTTCCATTTTCATACCTCCTTAGCTCTACATTCTTTCTGGTTGTGGCAGCCATGAAAATTTGTCCCTCAGGCCCATGCTGAAAGCAGAGTACTTAACTGATAGCTTCAACTTTCACTAAAAATCAAATTTAGTGGAGTAATTATTGAACAACATGAGAATACATCATGCCTACCCAGGGACCAACTGCCTGCCACCTTGGTAAGAGCCTGGATTTTAAAGGACTGGCTAAGGGAAAAAAAATCAATGTTCTTTAGGAAAAGGCATATGAATGCCCCGCAAATGCAGACTGTATGAATGTAAGAGCCACTATAAACTCGAACCAAAAAGCACTAAGCAACTAAACAAATTGGTTCTGCCAGGTGATATCAGGCAAACTTCAATGAGAAATGAATATGATGGCCAAGAAGACAAAGATAGAGGCTAGGAATACACCTTACAACACAGCATCCAGAAATCATCTACTAATGCTGCCTTAGAAGCTTGGTGTCAACAGTACTGAAGGATTAACTTCCAAGATGGGCTATTTCTAAGTATGACCAATTTGTCACTTGGTAGCAAGTGACTACATTAAGTTATTTCCATTTCAGAAGAGTGAGTGAGACAATCTAACATGAAAAGATGCCTAATCCATGTACGGTTTTTCTCTTCACCTGCACAGTCACAACTAATACCACTCTCTAAGGGTTTCTGCAATGCTTCCTCCACACACATCTACTCCCATAATCCCATCTTAACATTGGAAAGGTCTGTTTCTCCAACTCTTACACAAGCGGATTTTCAGTATGCCGATGCACAAACCTAGGGCTAGACATAAAATTGCCTTAGGAACCTGGTGAAAGTAACAATCTTAGGATTAGGACCTGAAGAACTAGAATAGGATCTTTATGAAGTCCTATTAGAAGTGAGGAGTGCAGTGCACCCTGCAGGATGAAAAGTAATGACAGACTAGAAACTCCTCAGTTACAACCAGTCAGTCCTCTATGTCCCCACTCACTCCAGGCCACGTAAATAACTTTGTTTTCAGCCAATAGTAGAAATAAATTTGAGAGATCCTCTTGTCTCCTTGTCAGTCAGCCTATGAGAAAGATTCAGGGGCAAAATAGTGCCACACTACTGGCTTTTCTGCTTTCAGGTAGTGAGCCCTTTCCTTTATCAATCTCATTTTTGTCCACTGAGAACCCACAAGTATCCCACCAATGGATTCATATCATAGAAAATGAGATGAATTATGGAATCCACTGGCTATGCCACAAACCCATCATTCAGAGCAGACAGCCTCTTAAAATGGTGATATGGTAAATGTAAAAAAGATAAAAGAAAATTCACACAAAAGTGTTGATAGAGTCTTCAGAATTTATAAAAGTAATAACTTAGCAGACATATTGAAAATTTAGAATGCCTTGCCAGGGTGACTTATGAACATTGAGGAGACAGTCAGGTGGTACTGCATCCCTAATAGGAAGCCCACATGGATCCAAGAACAAAGAACTAAAAGCAGAAGTGGTCCTATTTTAATATCATTCCAAATGAGACAATGGCTCACTTTCTGATTCCCTCTTTGTTGCAGGAATCATTGGCTCATCAGCAGGAGATTGATCTGTGTTTATGCACTGGGAGCTAGTAGGGTAAGACACTTCACTTCAGCATCTCCTATTACTTCTTTCTCATTGTTACACAAGACATTCAGCAGCCTTATCTTGAGAAGTATATGATCAACAGGTTCAGCACCCCTTGAGATGTTTTGGATCAGCCTACCACATAAGCACCAACCATGACCTGTGGGGACAGCTAAAAGGGAATTAGAGTGGGAAGGGGAGAGGATGAGTACAGGTGAGGAGAACTCCACTGAGAGGAGTTGCATTTCATAACAACAATCTTTCAGTTTCTACTTAGGCACAGGACAAGAAATGATGCCCCGTGAACCTGTGTAGAGTACTAGATAGGCAGTGTGGCAGCCAATTCTTTTTGCTACAAGTGAAAAACTTGACTTCAAATGGGAATCACTGGCTCATGATCAGTAAAATCTAAAATGCACTGTTGGTGCCAAGTGATACTGGTCCAAGGCACTCATTTTCAACATGAGCCAGACTTCTTCCTTGGGGCTTCTCTACCCTGCCAAGCATCAGATTCCTCCTCAGGATCCATTAACCTCTACATAGAAAATTCCAGCTCTTCCCTTCATAAGACCTGGTTGTTTCAGTATTTTTTCCTTCTAGAGCTCTTCTGGATTCCAAGGTAGCTATCCCAGGATTTTATCAGCATGCCTATTTATGTCACGTGTCCACCCATAAGCTGTCATGGTGGGCATGTGGGTAGAAGGGTGGGAGACCCTAACAAGGGAAAGTCGGCCACACATGTAAGTGGGACTAACCAATGACAGAGGCACACTGAGGATGGGATAGAAATAAACACAATCAACCATAGTCAAGTGGCCCTCAGCAGATTCCTGGAGTCACTGCCTGGCCCTCCTGGGATTCAGAGAGCCCTGGGCACCTGGTCCACATCTGGATCCTTTCCCTACAGATCCATCAGGTTCAGCACAGAGGCCCCATCCACACACCACAAACTGTTAATGCAGAGCCTGCTGAAGAATGAGGCCTTGGCCATTTCTGCTATAGACTACCTTCCTTCAGCTTCTTCCTTCAGCTTCTAAGAAGGACTTTGCCTGCAGAGGCACTGAGATTCTGAGGGCCATGGTGTAGGCCTAGCCCTTCCCCTGCCTCCAGTTGGGGTCCTTGACAAAGACATGAGACCTGGGGACCTTACAAATTGCCCTGGGTGGGACTGACCTGCTGCTTAGCCAGTAAGTTCACCCCAGGAGGTAGGAACTGCAAGTGCTGGATTTGCAGAATGAGTCTCAAGATGTCTGGATCATAGGCTACAGGGCCATGGCCTATGCCTACTCCCCAGAGGACATGACTGAGCATTAAGCAGCAAATCATGGTGTAGGGGTAGTAGCAAAGCAGCCCTGAGGGGTATTTGTAGATATCTGCATCCAGGATCTATTCCTCCCAGATGAATTCCAAGCCCACCTTCTGTGGTGGGTCTAGGACAGAAGAGATTTACTCAAGCTATGCTGAAGATGCTACATATTAGGACAGGCTCCATTTATAAAATGCAGGAGATTTTACCTATCATGCAGCTGTGAGTTCATCCAGGAGCTGCAGTTGGATCACATCTGCAATGAGGAAACCATCAGGGTATTTGTTCCTTACCTGGGCAGGATCAGTAAACTTTGTATTTTCATTCATCATGACAAGTGAGCGACTATATATCTCCTAACCCTAAAGTGAGTGATATTTCTGAAAATATGCCATTCAGTTGCAAAAGCTGGAACAGATCCATGAGTTTTATATGCATGATGCCCCTTCCTTATAGAAAACTGCATGAAATGTTGGGAGACAGATGACCTGGGAGAGCCTCTTTGAGATCAAACCCACTTAAGCTACCAAACCTGAGGCATCTATCCCAGTGTCCCAGCACCAACCAGCTCAGGTACCTGCACCTACAAGACTGCTCTTTGAAAGGGTGGAGTCCCAAGATGCTCTGAACTCTGTTAGATTAAGTGGCTAGCACCATTGAGAGCCTGATCTTAGAGTGTGAGATCACCAACTCACAGCTTGATGCCATCTTGCCCAACTTGAGATGCTGCTACCAGGTCACCATGTTCAATTTTTATGGGAACCACGTCTCCTGCCCTGGAGAACCTTCTGAGGCACATTACCAGACTGAGCCAGTTAACCCAAGCACTGTAATCTGCCCCTCTCTGGAGAGCTATAACACTTAACGGGGTAATATTGACCAGGAGAGAATTACTCACATCGATGCTAAATTGGGGCAAGCACTAAGGTACATAAAATCCACATTGGTACTTCCTCTGTCTTTAATGCAAAATGTGCCAATTTTCTAGCCTGGAACCCAGTGGCAACTGGGTAGCCTGTATCTCCATCCCACTGTTTTTACATGTTTTCTTTGTCTGTGCACTCATTGAACAGACTGGAAAAAGTGGGAAGGGGTAAAAATGCTTTAGTTTTTGTTTTGCAGTGCTTAGGATAGAATCCAGCCTGGTGCATGCTAGACATGAGCTCTACCACTGAGCTACATCCTCGCTTTGTATTTTAAAACAAATCTGCTATGAAACTCACCCAGCTTTCATCCCACATTCTTAAAAATCAAGGAAAATAAAATCTTAAGCTTTAGCCAAGTAAAAAGGTGTCCTTAATTTTACTCATTTCAGAAATGGACTATGAATTCCACTATTCTTTGGGAACCAACAGGTTGCATTACAGTATTAATCTGAATCATAATTACATGTTTGAAAGTGAAATCTGTTAGGTCTTTGCTTTATTCACATGTATGTTTTGTGTCTACATAATATGTTTATATGATATATGAAAGCTCTATTTAATTGGCTGAAAGAAAAAATATTGGTCACAAAATATACTAAGTTATTCAAATGGTATAAGTTTACATGTCTGAATTAATCTTTGATTATTCAAAGATTTTAATATTGTTGAGAATGTGAAACATTTAAATGTTTAAAAAAAAAAAGCTCCTTCACGCTGCTATCCCCTGGAGGTACAAAGAAGACTGCTGTACCCTCTGAGGGCAGAACATAGCATTCCACCAAGTCATCAGACCATGCTGTCTATGTGGAATAGGAAAGGAAAACTTCCCCCTGACTACAGGTAGATAACAATCCTATACTCCAACACAATCTGGTGATAGTATCTGAAATTTTTTCCATCTACTTCATGGAAATTTATCACATGTCATATAATACTGACATTTAAATACAATGTCAAGTACTCTTTAATAGCACATCTACCTTTCCTACAAAGGTTAGTCTTCCTTTTATACCTCCACTCCCCCCACTCTGAGAAAACAAACATTCACTTCCCCCATGTCATAGCACAAAATGACCTGTCTAGATACACTGAGCTTCTAAATGTAGTGTGTTTTTTTTTTTGAAGAGATATAACTATTATTTTAGTTCACATTCCTTCTATGTCTTCTGAGGGACCTCATCAAAATAGTGTGGTTGAAGAAGCTAAGCAATTAGAATTCACTAGAATCAGTTTATTTCCATTATAATCACCTGTCTTCCTATCAGGCAATATCCCACACTTGACATGGTTTCTACCTTCTGAGCATAACCAAGATGGCAGCAGTTCCTTCTAACACCAGCAACACTGTATACCTGGGGAAGTGTTATGGTTAGCACATGAACACACTGAGCTTCAGAGTAGAAGAAAATCCCCTGTACATTTAAGCAAAACGACCAAACCACTTAAGCCAATTTCAATGACAAGACCAAGCTAGAAGGTAGTAGACATTGAATTCTACCAAGACAAGAAAATACAACAGATTTTACATTTGGCCAACTCTGCCTTCAAAAAGATGATGGTAGGCTGTCACTAATAGGTAAGATGCAGAATGTTGGCCGGGCACCTGTGGCTCGTGCCTGTAATCCTAGCTACTCAGGAGGCAGAGACCAGGAGAACTGCAGATCAAAGTCAGTCCAGGCAAATAGTCTGCAAGACCCTAATCTTGAAAAACCCATCACAAAAAGGGCTAGTGGAGTGGCTCAAGATGTGGGGGGTGAGGAAAAGGATGCAGGATATTGTTCCAAGGAGCCTTTTGGAAGCTGCTAGAGCCCAAGTTTCAGAAACGCCAATATAGCAGGTAAAGTTATAAGATTAATATCTCTCCCAGGACCCAGGATTGTACAGTGTGCAGCAAACAGGAAGAACCACTTCACACCAATCTGTGTCTACCTTTCTCCCAGGATGACCCAGTAGTTGCTTTCTTCCAGTAGTTGTTTATCTAGCCTTAGGGTTCCCTCTAGAAAATTCTTACACTGGTGTCTATGCAAAACTTTCTGGTTCTTCCAAAAAAGAAACTGAAGTGGGTCTTGTAATTCAAGTAAGCAATGCCACAAGGCCATCTTCCGAGAACGTTGTCCATGGACAAAAGCTATGAGGCTGCCAGAATGATGATAGAGTAGGTGTGTAACAAAAGTATTTCTTGAAAGTATAGAGACAAGGAGAGTCTTCTAGCAAACCACTCTTTGTTTTAAGCTACTAACAAAATCACTTATGCACCATGTTTACGTCATACCTATGCCTTCTAGTTCCATTGGACTTTTACTTTTATCTCCTCATTCCTGGCCTCCACATGTCTACATGAAAGAGCAGCTTTGCCTTTTTTGTTGGAAGACTCCCTTTGAGTGTTAGGCCTGTTTTGCCTGCACGTACTAGGAACCAGAGTGACATTTCTCACACACGCCTCCATTGAACCTACACCATAAACTGTAGATACTCGAGTGTGAAGGCCCAGCTCATAATTGAGGCATAACTTACAGTCTATTGCTCCCATAGGACTAGGGCTTAAAGAGCTTAACGTGTTGTAATAAGTCTAATGAACATAGGCTTATTAGCACCCTGTCCTACCTGCTTTCATAAGTTTCTCCTTAATTCCATCCATATCCTTTTCTCATGTGGTTTGAACATTCCAGAAACAGACATCTACAATCTACAACTAAATTCATGATAACTTTTTGCATTTCCAGTTTTAGGGACCAGCGTCTTGATGCTCAGTGTTTAGATCACTTCTCTAACTTCTTACCTAAGATAACAGAATTGTTTGCAAAGAGGAGCTACAGAGCACCACCATTTTGCACACATTAACACCAACTTGAATGGATTTACATGGAAGAGGATACAAACCCCTGTTCTCAGATTCTGCTTTTGGAAAATCCCAACTAACACAGGAAACATTTCTCCCTATGTACAAGAGATAAAAAGGAACATGCTGGTTCTAGACACTGCACCATGCTGTTCCATGCACAGGTACCTCTAAAAAACAAGACATCCTCCCCTACTGTGGCAGTCTGCTGTCACCAAGGTGGTTGCCATGGAAGTCAGATGATTGACTCTTGCTTCTCCCCTGGATCTTTGTCTGCTTTAGCATCTTTTCCCCCATTCAGGTCCTTTTACTTCTTGTCTGCTAAATAGCTTCTGCTTTGAGTCATTGCCTGGAGATCTATTTTCCTGACAATCTCAATATGGAAAATTCTCTACAGAACAGCATGTGCTATCACAAAAAGACATGAAAACCAATGGAATACAATAGAAGAACTTGACAGAAACCCACAAAACTACAGTCAGCTGGTTTTTGACAAAGGAGCCCAAAGTATGCGTTGGAGAGAAGATAGCCACTTCAACAGATGGTGCTGGAAAAACTGGATTTCTACCTACAGAAGACTGAAAGTAGATCCCAATCTCTTGTACAAGCATCAGTTCAAAGGAACAAACATGGAACGCACTGAACCACACAGGCATACGTAGTAACTTTATGAAAAGAACTCTAATAGTGCAACAATTAAGAGAAATGATTGACAAATGGAACTGCATGAAACTAAAGCTCTACACAGCAAAGCAAACTGTCGCTAGACTGAAGAGACAACCTATACAATGGCAAAGATCTTTGCCGGCTATTCACCTGACAAGGGATTAACAAGGAGAATAGAAAAGGTGTGTACTGGATATTCTGTTGGGAACATCCTAGCCAGTCACAGTTAATTATTTCTCTCCAGAAGCCCTATAAGAAGCTGTCCACCTGAAGCCCTGACCAGGCCAAAGTTCCTTAGAGAAAAGAATTCTGAGTAACTGAGTGATGCCATCTCCTGAATGAAACACTGAACTCAGTCCCAGCATGCCTGCCCCAGGAGTTTACATCTGATTCTCCCACCTGCACTGCAAGTCATGGACAGGGACTCAGGACCACCCACATCTGATAACATGTGTGAAAGCTAGAGACTCTGTGCAAAGGCCTATGGACCTGGACACCTAGAAATCAATGCACCTCCCACATGCAAACAAGATAAGCTCAAGTTATATCATCTGCTTTGTTGACCTGCCTGATCATACAGACCAAGTGATACAGACCAAGTGAAGTAAAGACACTGTTCAGCATTTACTGCAGACTTCTTACCAGCACAAGGAGCAGTGAATCTTTCTTCACCCTGCTTAAGGCTTAGGTCCCAAGGGGACATGGCACAATTAGAAAGACGTCCCCTATTGACCTGAATAAGCAACAAGCCCTTGCCTTTCCATGTTTTCTAAGTCTTGACAGGGAATGTTTTTGCCAAAGACTTCTAACTCTTGTGTCCAAAGTCTAACTAGACTTAGAATAAAACACCTGGACAAGTTTTAAATGGCCATGAAACAGATTTTCCATACAATTGTCATCATTAATATGCTCCCCCAGAATCTGTAACACTAGAGAAGGCCCATTGGCAGCTCTGCTGTGGATATTCGGGTACCTACTACCAGCAAGAGAGGAGTGCCCTTACACAATGCAAATCACTGGGGTTCCTATGATCCAGAATTCCTCTGGTGACATACAAGTTCCCAACTCAGAATACAGTTTGGCATTCTACATCATCTCTAGGTTGAGACTTGCCTACAAAGCATGCATATCCTCTTGCCCAAGAATACTTGTACATACTTATTGTAAGGTCCCTGAACCTTCTAACTCTGAGTAAATTGGGAAGGCCAGCCTTCATACCGTACTTGCATGGATATTTTAAAAACCTGTGGTATAATTTGTTACTATGAATCTCCATCACATTGAACATGAAGACAATGAGAAGTGTCTTACCAATGGGTCCAAAAGGAATAGGGCTTACCATCAACATATGCTAACTAGATAAATGAACTTTCATCACCCCTCTAGGCCAAACTGACAGGTATCACCCTTTATTCCCTAAATCTCATAATATGACACCTACCTAAACACCAGGCAACACTGGCCAGCACTACCCAAGGGCCACTTTGTGTTCTGTCAGCTTTTACCTCTGAAGAGTTACAAGTTAACTTCAACGTATCCTCATTGAGAAATAAGATCTCTCTCACATTTTTTAATAGGGCTCAGAGTCATGAAGACCTAGATTCTTCACAAGTATCATTAATACTGTTCTAGGATCAGGAAAGAGTTATTTCCCAAGTGTTAACTGAAAACACTGATTCCAAAACATCTTGTCTACACTACTGTGGCAACCATGAGATTATGTCCATGAGGGCCCCTCCTTAGGGGACACCAATTGACAGCTTATTTAACAGAAAGCAGATCAGTGAAATAACTGGCTTAAGAAGAGAATATTCATTGACCCAACTCTGAAGAAGAGCTATGACAAAAGACTAGAAAGTGAGTCAAGAGGTGTAGGAAGGACTCACGAATGTCCAAAAAGTGTAAATTCTCTGATTACAGGTTAGGGTGCACAATAAACACCTGCCAAAACCAACTGAACCAAGCAACTGGCTCTGATGCTCACATCAGTCTTTTGAACACCTAATCTCGAAGTGAATACATTGGCCTTGGTATAGATACGAAGGCATATATGTGCCCGATGTCATGGACTGCCCACTTACGGAAATTTTTGCTACTTCTGCCTCTGAACACCTTTTCAACAGAAGCTAAGCCTCCAACATAGCAGTGTATGTTACAAACTACAACTTGCCAATTGAGAGCAAGTCAACTAACATTAAGCCACCTCTATGCCAGCTGTTCATTTTTATAGGTATAGATATGCATGTAAGTTTTGTCTTCTGTCTGTTGTCCTTTCTGCATCTCCTGTCACCCTCAGTTAGGTTTCTAGGACAAGCTCATGAGGACCACGAGAGCTGGCACCCAAACAGGGACCTGAGAGTGAGGTGACACGTGAGAGGTGGCACCCCAAACAAGGACCTGAAAGCAAGGTGACACCTGGATGGGTAACTAACTATGAGGGAACTTGAAGCCTGAGACGAGGAGACACTCTCCAAGAAGCACATGCATATGAGAAACAACTAAGGTGTGCAGGGGGAGAGTGAGTTGAGTACAGCCAGGTATAAACCCATGGGACTGGGTGAGTTTAAGGACAGAGAACTCTAGGCTTTAAAAAAAGCTATGTTAAAAATTATAAGGTAGAAATTAGAATTATAAGGTCTAAGAATTAAGAATCAATGGTATAATGTCTAAGAATTAAATATTAAGCGTTGTACAGTAGGAGAACTCTAAGGTAGAAATTATAGAGTGATAAAAACTGTCTCTTCTGCAGCCTAAGCTGCAGCTGGTTTCACTCCTTACAAACAAGGCTCACTGTTCCTTATTTCCCGCCATTTTCCTTTGCTCGCCCCTAGACCTTGCTTCAGCAACTGGCCTCATACCTTGCAGGACAAAGCCCCAATGTCCCTTATCTCCTCCTGCCACCTCTCTTTGTCTGTCGCTAGCCCTTGCTTTCTCCAACATGCTACTTAAGCCCAGACCCGCTGAGAAAAGCTGCTGCACCATTTTTTCTCAGCAATCGCATCTGCTTATTAAACTTTCGGACATGAGATATCTCTCCTGAGCCTCCTTTGTGTGCAGTGTGTGGCGTTTTCCTAACATTTGGTACATCAGCTGGGAACAGGTGAGCTTCGGGCATTGATTGTGCTCTTCCAGTCTGTGACTCGAGGCCCTCCCAAGCCTACTTCAGCTCCTGTCTTATTAGAGGGTCTCATACCCAGACTGAAATACACCATCCAGGAGCTACAAAATCAGATCCATAGAACCACACCTATAACTGTCATAGCCATTTTAGAGCAGTAGACTACTAAGGAGAGAAAGTCACTCTACCAGCAGTAACGCTTTCCATGAAGCCAGTATTACACTTATCCCAAAACCAGGCAAAGACACCTCCAAAAAGGAGAACTATAGGCCAATCTCCTTAATGAACATTGATGCAAAAATCCTCAACAAAATAATGGCAAACCAAATTCAGCAACACATCAAAAAGATTATTCACCACGACCAAGTAGGCTTCATCCCAGGGATGCAGGGGTGGTTCAACATACAAAAATCAATAAATGTAATAAACCACATTAACAGAAGCAAAGACAAAAACCACTTGATCATCTCAATAGATGCAGAAAAAGCCCTTGATAAGATCCAACACCATTTCATGATAAAAGCTCTAAGAAAAGTAGGAATAGAAGGAAAGTACCTCAATATTATAAAAGCTATATATGACAAACCTACAGCCAGCATTATACTTAATGGAGAAAAACTGAAACCATTCCCTCTAAAATCAGGAACGAGACAAGGATGCCCACTATCTCCACTCCTATTCAACATAGTACTGGAATTCCTAGCCAGAGCAATTAGACAAGGAGAAGGAATAAAATGAATATAAATAGGTAAAGAAACTATCAAAATATCCCTATTTGCAGATGACATGATCCTATACATTAAAGACCCAAAAAACTCTACTCAGAAGCTCCTAGACACCATCAATAGCTATAGAAAGGTAGCAGGATATAAAATCTACATAGAAAACTCATTAGCATTTCTGTACACTAATAATGAACAAACTGAAAAAGAACATATGAACACAATTCCATTCACAATAGCCTCAAAAAAATCCAAATACCTAGGTGTAAACCTAACAAAGGATGTGAACGACCTCTACAAGGAAAACTATACACTTCTGAAGAAAGAGATTGAGGAAGACTATAGAAAGTGGAGAGATTTCCCACGCTCACGGATTGGTAGAATAAACATAGTAAAAATGTTGATACTCCCAAAAGTAATCTACATGTTTAATGCAATTCCCATCAAAATTCCAATGACATTCATTAAAGAGATTGAAAAATCTACCGTGAAATTTATATGGAAACAAAAGAGGCCATGAATAGCCAAGGCAATACTCAGTCAAAAGAACAATGCTGGATCCTTCCTATTATAGCTTATACTCTCTCTACAACAAAATTAGAAATAAGGGCAAAATAGTTTCTGCTGGGTATAGAGGGGGTAGGGGTGGAGAGGGAGGGGGCAGAGTGGGTGGTAAGGGAAGGGGTGGGGGCAGGGGGGAGAAATGACCCAAGCCTTGTATGCACATATGAATAATAAAAAAAAAAGAACAATGCTGGAGATATCACGATACCTGACTTCAAACTATATTACAAAGCAATAACAATAAAAGCAGCATGGTACTGGCACAAAAACAGACATGAAGACCAGTGGAACAGAATAGAGGACCCAGATATGAAGCCACACATCTATAACCAACTTGTCTTTGACAAAGACACTAAAAATATATGATGGAGAAATAGCAGCCTCTTCAACAAAAACTGTGGGGAAAACTGGTTAGCAGTCTGCAAAAAACTGAAACTAGATCCAGGTATATCACCTTATACCAAGATTAACTCAAAATGGATCAAGGATCTTAATATCAGACCACAAACTCTAAAGTTGATACAGGAAAGAGTAGGAAATACTCTGGAATTAGTAGTTATAGGTAAGAACTTTTTCAATGGAACCCCAGCAGCACAGCAACTAAGAGATAGCATAGATAAATGGGACTTCATAAAACTAAAAACTTCTGATCAACAAAGAAATGGTCTCTAAACTGAATAGAACACCCACAGAGTGGGAGAAAATATTTGCCAGCTACATATCAGACAAAGGACTGATAACAAGAATATATAGGGAACTTAAAAAAACTAAATTCTCCAAAATTAATGAACCAAGAAAGAAATGAGCAAGTGAACTAAACAGAACTTTCTCAAAAGAAGAAATTCAAATGGCCAAAAAACACATGAACAAATGCTCACCATCTCTAGCAATAAAGGAAATGCAAATTAAAACCACACTAAGATTCCACCTCACCCCTGTTAGAATTACCATCATTAGCAACACCACCACCAACAGGTGTTGGTGAGGATTCGGGGAAAAAGGAACCCTCTTACACTGTTGGTGGGAATGTAAACTAATACAACCACTCTGGAAAAAAATTTGGAGGCTGCTTAAAAAGCTACACATTGATCTACCATATGATCCAGCAATACCATTCTTGGGGATATACCCAAAAGACTGTGACACAGGTTACTCCAAAGTAACCCATGTTTATTGCAGCACTATTGACAATAGCCTAATTATGGAAACAGCCAAGATGACCCACTACTGACAAATGGATCAAGAAAATGTGGTATTTATACACAATGGAATTTTATGCAGCCATGAAGAAGAATTAAATGCTATCATTCACGGGTAAATGGATATGATTGGAGAACATCATTCTGAGTGAGGTTAGCCTGGCCTGGCCCACAAGACCAGAAATCCTATGTTCTCCCTCATGTGCAGACTTTAGATCAAAGGCAAACAGAACAAGGGGATTGGACTTTGATCACATGATAAAGAGAGAGCACACAAGGGAGGTATGAGGATAGGTAAGACGCCTAAAAAACTAGATATCATTTGTTCCCCTCAACTCTGGGAAACTAAAGCAGATACCTTAAAGCAATTGAGGCCAATAGGAGAAGGGGACCAGGAACTAGAGAAAAGGTTACATCAAGAAGAATTAATCTAGAAGGTAACACACACGCACAGGAAATCAATGCGAGTCAACTACCTGTATAGCTATCCTTATCTCAACCAGCAAAAACCTTTGTTCCTTCCTATTATTGCTTATATTCTCTCTTCAACAAAATTAGAGATAAGGGCAAGGTAGTTTCTGCCTAGTAGCAAGGGGTTGTGGGGAATATTAAGGGGAAGGGGGAAGGGGGAGAAATGACCCAAATTTTGTATGCACATATGAATAAAAAAAGATAATAAATAAATAAAATATATCTTTAAAAAAAAGAAGTACAACCAGTCCCAAGTTAACTGCCTAATATATTGCTATAGTCCTGGAGGACTTGTAATTTAAGCTGGGACCCAGTTCTTGGGATTGGTGTTCCAGAAGAGCTTAGAATGTCATCAAGAAACAAAGGTTCAGTCACCAGAACTTAGGTCTGTATAAGACCAATACATCTGAATTAATGATGATGACTATTACTGGCCTGTCACACCCTAAGTTATATAACAAGTTTGGCTCTACTTCCTAGGTTGGAGCCTAGGAATATCACCTGTGAAGATGGAAGACTATACACTGAAATCAAACAGGTCATCTTTCTGTCCCTCTCTTCAACTGAGAATTATTGATGTTTAGTCACAATGACTTTGACCTCTGAGTTTTGCTAGGATACACACAGTATAACATGAGGTAATTTACTGTTCATTCCTAGAACATTTTCTCCATGTTCAGAGTTATTTGTTTTCTCCTATAGACAGGATAGTTCTCTTGAGCAGCACTTCCTATCTGGAGATCCACAGCACAGTGTAGTATTGGTAAGTATATGACACACATCTCTCATCCCTCAAGGGGACTAGGGCCTCCAGCCAGGAGCACTTTCATAGCTTTCCAAATCACATCTAGTCTGTGTGCCACACAAGTATTTTCCACATGAGCCATAACTAAAAATTAGAAAGCATTATTCTTGAATATTCTGATGCTTGAGACTCAGTGTTTCATTTTCTCTAGCAGCATGCTACAAACAACCCCTTGAGGAATTGAAGGAAGAGGAGGAAGGTGTAACTCTTCAGGCACTGGATTTTAGGTGTTCTTTCTGAGCTCAATTCCCTTTCCTATTAAAGGAACTCATCTTAGAGAACTATAGTGTCAAGCCATGTATTGTGACTGTGGAACTCTTAGCTAGAGTAACTCCATCTTGCACCTATCCACCCTATGGGTGTTCTATGTACCAGACTGCCTCACAACAAGCCCTCCTCCCATCAGGGACATTATCTGCCAAGGTCACCAAGTCCCCTCATAAGAGCCAAGACAAAATGGGTAAGTAATTTTCCCAGAGTCTGTGCCTTATATTCAAACCTGTACCTCTGTTTTCCCCTTAGGTAGTGAGTGATCTACCCCAGGTCTCTGCTAGAGACTTAGAGTCATGTAAGTTAGAAGCTTTTCATGGCAAGTGTGAGGACTGAGAGGGTGAATGGAGATAAAGGTGAGGGACTACAGTTGATGGGCTTCTTATATAAAAGATAGAATGATGGAACCTCTTGCAACTGCTTTAAGTTGGGCGGCAGAGGTGGGAAGATGGTGAGGGTAATCTAACCGATGTATAATATAAAGCTATTTGAAATTGCCACAATAAATCCCCCTCTACAGTGACTATATCCTAGTACAAATTTAATTTAAAAATTAAAGTGTGGGGGTTGACAGTTGGCAGGGGTGGGGCAGGAGAGTTCCAGTGACAGCTCTTTAGGTTTAGAGACAAAGCCAAGTAAATACAGCCCCTCATAGTCATCCATCGCTCCATAAGTAACCCCTATTCAAACTCCCTTCACTCAAATTCAACTTGAGTCATTCTTTGGGCTGTTACCATCATCCCAGTATGGAGGGACACAATTCTTTAGGCCTCCCAAGGAAATTCAACAGGCTAAGAAATAATTACACCCACCTCTAGAGTGACTTCCTAGTCACATGCAATGTATTTTCCATCTATTTTAATGGCAAAAATCCTGATTCCTATTTCTAATGAGTCAACCAAGGTTTGGTAAGCATAACAGATTTGTCAGTCGATGGGTTACATAGACAAGATGGAAGATCTGAAATCCATCTCAGGCCTAGCAGCTCAGCATATGTTGTAGTCACTAGACTATATAGCCTCCCTGAAAAGCTTGGACCATTCCCAAGGAGCCAGTATTCTCAGGTAGGATAGGCTTAGGGTGCAATAGCTTGGTTTACAGTAAAGCATACTCATAGCTTGAAATCACGCTTATCAAAACAATTATCAAGAACCAAATCAACTCTCTGAAGGGGGAAACAGATTGTAGGGCTATGGAAGGAACATAAAGCAGATACACTCTTCAACCTACTCTTCAACTTTGGACATTTGAGGGCATGGCACTCCAGGTGTAGTTCTGTTTCTAGGATTCAGTCACATCAGCATCCCTTCCTAATAAGATCTTGGCAGTTTAAACTCTTCAGTTTTAAGATGTATCTCAAATTTAGTCCTTCCTCAATCATATAAACTGCCAACAGCTACAGGAACTCCAGTAATTGAGGTCATTCATAAAGTGACATTTCAGTGATGTTTTGGTATGCTTTATGAAAAGCATGATTCAAGTGATAGAGCACATGAAGGATCAGCCACATCCTCCCATCTCCACACCATACAGATTCCAAAAGCTGCCAATCACATTAACTTGCAGTTGAATCTAGGAAAAAGTGAATTATTGTCTTCAAGTAGAATGCTGTCCTGATTACACACTTTGACAAGTTATCAGTGAGGGTTTCTTAGTATTCCAAGTCTATAAGATATTGCCAATTGAAGGGAGGGAGAACTGGGGGCTTATGTTTTGGGTTTTGAGATACTGGACTTTGAACTCTGCCTCCTCGTGCTTGTTCGGCAGGCACTCTACCACTTGAGCCATGCCCCCAGCTCTCCAATTTTGAGTTTTAACATTTTGAGTCTTGCTTTCCATCAGAACATCCACATGTTAGGAAATTCACAGATCAAAAATCCACTCTTTCTGGTCAACATTGAGGGTTGAACTTGAAAGGATGTGCCCTTTGCCCCAGCAGATCCCCATAGCAGAAACCAGTAAAGCCAGCACAGGATGCCCCATGCAGGATAAGATAAACAGGATGGGGGCAGGTGGAATGTGAGGAATGTGAGGAATGTGAGCAGATTGGGAAAGAGGACTAGAAGTACCTGCAAGATGTGCCCTGCCTGCTTGCTAAATGTAACCGCATGCACGAATACTGACCCTTGAATCTATAGGCTAAGAAGTAGTGTACTCTTAAATGGATAGGCTGGAAATGTATGTGGTGTTACAAACTCATTGGCTATGTACTGTGCGGGCTTTTGCTGTAACGGCCGGTAGGGGCCTATATAAGATCTTCCCTAGAGAGGCTCGGGGTCTTGTCTGCCAATCGGACCTGTGTGTCTGTGTGGGAGCTTGACCCTGGCTTGCCAGCTCAATAAACTCTGCTTTGTTGATTGCATTCACGCGTGACTCTTTGTCTCTCGGAGGAATAGGATTCTCGGACCCTAACGGAACTCAGGGCTTCATGCTTGCTAGGCAGGCACTCTTTTTGCTTGAGCCACTCCACCAGCCCTTTTTGGAGATGGGTTTTTTTGAGGTAGGGTCTCATGAACTATTTGCCCAGGGCTGCCTTCAAACCCTTATCCTCCTGATCTCTAGTTTCTGAGTAGCTAGGATTACAGGTGTGAGCCTCAGGCGCCAGGCTCAAGAATCCATTATCTTGAGTTAAAGTTTCTAAGAAACCTTACAGCTGGCTAGTAATGATTAAAGATGAGTTTTAATAAGAGGGCTAAGGGAGAAAGTGAAAAATGGAGGGAATAAACCAATTCAGGATACAGTACATATACATGGAAATGTCATGATGAAACTCCATATAGAGATCTTTACAAAGATCAGTTTAAGAAATACAACATTACTTGGCTTATCCAGAGTAAGGTATCTTGAATCTCTTATAGTTTTACAGTCTTCTCTTAGCAACATGCCTCTGTGAGGTACATAATACCAGCCCCTACTGTGGGAGTTAAAACTTATTCCTTTTATACTTATGAGTAGCATTGCTATCAATACAACCTATGTTCATTTAGAAGCAAGCTCATTTGTCACACTGACAGTAGACTATGTTGAGTACCACATATGCAATATTCACTCAGTATGTAATATTAAAATTGTACCTCATTTAACTTTAGACAACTATCAGTGTAATTTGTTAACCACCAGTGTTTGTTAGCACTAGTGTGTAGTCTCCCTTTGATTTAATGTTTTGTTTCAAACTAATTTGACATTTTTTCTAATAATTTGGGTTTTTTTAAAAATATTGGCTGACCACAGATCAGATCCAACTAGTCCTTAACCAGGTTTTCCAAGTCATAGTAGAGTCAGATAACTTGATAAAGAAGACTTATCAGTTGCCTGGAGAAACAAGTTTACTTTTTCCATCCAACATTAGACCTAGACCCTAAGCTTTCCACCCAAGAACTGGATTTTAACTATACTTTCTCAGCTCAATTCCCTTTCCTGCCTCAGAACTACAGTTGTGTCAGGCCTTGTTACTCCAGCTCTTAGCTAGAGTAACACCATCTCACAGAAGCCACCTTTAGTTGGTCTGTGTGCCAGATTGCAGTACAACCAGCCCTTCTTCCCATGAAGGACATATCTACCAAGGTTTGCAAGGCCCCTCCTACGATCAAGGATGGAGCATCCAGAAACAGTATCTGTGTCTTGTATTTGATCCTGTAGTTACTTCTGTTTTGAGGGTGTTAGGAGCAGAGAGGCTTTTCTCAAGACTGATCAGTCCAAAGGTTCCAGCTCTATGCTGCCATAAGTGTCTTAAATATAAGTTAGCCTTGGATGGAAAGGATAAAGACATACTGCTGCTAATTATCAATGCTAGATCTGAAAACATGAACCTAGGAGAAAAATAAGACACCCAAACAATGAAACAAAGGCTAAAGTGAAGGGCACAAGAAGATGACCTGAAGAATTTTTATCTAACATTCCTAGAGCCTAGGTCTCTTGAGGAATAAGATCAGGGATGCTGTTTTGAAGCATTTGTGGAGTGTAGTCAGCAAGTAAAGCTTAAACTCATCTGCCAACAGGGGGCACTTGGTAACCACAGAACAAAGGATGGCTGAAGTGAAACCAGTTTTTATAAACTCAGCTGAATATGGATGTCCCACAGTGGCATTGATGAGGGGTGGGGTGGGGGAGGAGGAAAAGAGGTCTGAGCATATTGCTAGTAATACTTGTTTTCCATTTCATACAGTTGTAAGCCTCAGCTGTCTGCTGAGCTGATTAGAAAAAATTTCCCAAGGCTTCCTTTTTAGAAGTAGTAGCTCCACACAGCTGTGGAATTTCCACAATTCTTGAACCAGTTTGAACATTCTCACATTATGAGTCCCATTGCCACAAGGACCCTCCAGGAGTTCCTGCTGTTAGTGATCAGTCACGTGACTTAGACTCTAGCAATCAGAAGCACCAGGGGAAGTGGTTCAGAGAGGAACAGGGAGTGGCTGGAGTCTACCTTAAAATTTGGCAGAAACTTAACTGTGAGTTTAAGGAATTTGAGAATCTAAGAGCAAAGCAAATTAATCTGAATTCCCCTGATACATTGAGTTATTTGTGTTTTATTAACCAGTTTATAATCTGAAGACAAAGGGAAGCTTTTGTTGTAAGGCCAGAAGTCAGCTGTTTAGTATAGTCTTCATTTATTAAGGTTACCCAACAACCTTATTTTCTGCTTTCTCTTCCTCCTCCGCTCTGCAATATTTGGATTTAATACATTGGAAACTGGTGGGGAGTTTACTGGCATCAATCTACTAAAGTCTAATTCAGCCAAGTTGTACGTTTCCAACATTAGGATGGCTGGATCCATGTAGGGCTGATTATCAGAAAGGCACCAAGGAGAGCTTTATGGTTGTACTTGAGAGAAGTTAACACAGAAATCAAGGCAACAGCTGGTCTGTTGAGATAAGGTAGTCAATAGACTAATACCAAGCTGGAAAGATAGGGCCATGAAACAACTGGCTTACTTATTTGGGAGGATAAAGTACAAGGCATGAACCGCTTACTCAAGAGGAAGAGTAGAAGCAGTTGACAGTAAGGTGTACCAGGGGAAAGGGGAGATGTTTCCATAATGATTACATCGCCTCTTCTCATAGAGCTAGTATCTAGCTTTGGAACCAGACCTCGGGTTCAAAATGTAGCACCCCTTTATAAAGGTCAGGTTAGTTTCAACACATCACTATCATCCACAGACGTACTTCAGACTTAGTTGAGATTTGTGTCATACCTGGCAGTAAGTATCGCACACTTAAATGCTTTCTCAGGTAAGTCTGTTTAAGCAGAAACTGACTGTGGTAATACCTCTTAAGGATTTTTTAGATCAGCTCCAGTTTATCAGGTGACATTCATTGCCCCAGCAATCAGACAAGTATGCTGCTAAGTCAAGGTAGGTATTACCATTCAGTAAAGGAAGATATGTGCTGGCATTTGTCATGAATGACAAGCAGGATCCTTTGGACTTAAAAAAAAAAAAAAAACACCCTGAGATCTACTGGGTGGAGTTAAGCCATTAGCCAAAAATGAGAAGGAAAGAAACTGGTCCAGCTTATGACATAACCACTCCACCTTATTATGTCTATTATGTCTATTTGGACATTCAGTCTGATACAAATTGTAGATGACTAAGCTCATGACACCACATCATCTTGTCACACCAAGAGCTTCTGTTCACGTAACAGAAGCCACGTGTTTCCCTGTTGACACTTGAGTCAGCATACACAAGTGCTAGGCAAACATAGGACTTTGGGCTACAGGAAGTAAGTGTTCCCAAGATGTGTGGTTTCCTGCTAACTGAGGTAGGAGTGACATCCAGCTGACTACATGTCGTTCTATTTTAGAGGCTTTGTTCTTGCTATTTAAGTGATGCTTAACCCTTTACTACAACATAAAGCATTAGGTGAAACAGTTCTTCTGAAGGTAAGTTTTAGCAGGTCATGGTAAGGGAAGTTAAATTTCTATACTGAGACACTTGAAAACATACTGAAGTGAAAAGTTTCCAAGTAACTTTTGATGATAATGGGTTTGAGCTCAGGGCCTCACGCTTGCTAGGCAAGCACTCTACCACTTGATCCACTCTGCCAGCCCAGTGAAAACCTTCCTAGATTAGGAAATTAGAAGAGTGACCAGTTCTGGGCTTCAGTTTTTCCCTGTAAAGTTATAAATATATAGGGTAGTTACTCTTAAGGAATAGATGAACCAGTATATGAAGGCTCTCAGAACAATGAGGTAAACACCTAGCTACTGTTACATATTGTCAACTCCTTTCCCATGTCAGTGCTTTCTAGTGTGAGACATGACCCTGGTCTACTTTCCACTCTAGCATCACTGTGCTTTTAGATGAGTTACTAATATAGATGAAAATGACTGAAAAAGGGAGAATCAGAACCATGAATACCCACTGGAATTTGAAGCAAAGCAGTAAAAATGGATTAAGAGTAGAGAATAGAGCCCTTACTTGAGGTGCAAAGAGATATAGAGGAAAAGTGGTTTAAGACTGAGAAGCCAACAACCAGCAGCCAACTCTCCCCTCTTCCTGTCCATCCAATTGTTAAAATTCATCTTCAACTCATTTTTCAAACTAGTTTGCTTTCAGACAACTGAAGTTTCCCATAAGGTTAAAAAGTTAGAAGAGCTGGCATGAACATGTGAACAATTCTAAACAATGCCTCAATAGATCCAAGTACCAGGGCTCACATCTGCAATCCCTGATACTTCAAAGTCAGAGATTGAGGCAGAGAGCAGATCATGTTTTGGTAGTGCTGGGGTTTGAACTCAGGGCCTCATGGTTGCTAGGCAGACTCTCTTCCACTTGAGCCACTCCTCTAGCCTAGGAGGATCATGGTTTGAATAGCAGTTCAAGGCCTGTGCAGGCAAAAAAAAAAGTGTTGAGAGCCCTCATTTCAAGCCAGCAAGCCAAGCATGATGGTGCATACTTGTGATCCAGCCATAGGCAAAAATATGAAATCCTACCCAAAAACTAGAGTAAAACAGGGATTGGGACATGGCTCAAGTGGTAGTGCACTTGCCTACCAGTGGAAGACACCGAATTAAATCCCCAGTACTGAAGGAATAAAGGTAACTTCAGAAGAAGCTTCAGTTCACTATAGCCCCCAGGACTATAAGTGAGATGCCAATGGTATCAACATCCAAGTTGTTGGCTCTAATCTACAGCTGACCACAGGAGAAAGACCTTCCACTTGAGAGTGCTTCCAGTTATTTCTGGGCATCAAGCAGGTTCATTAACAAGTCAGTTTGTTAAAATATCAGAATAAAACCTGACCCAATCTGTTACTTATGTCTACTGCTGGAGAGTCTCTGAGGCAGCTGTCACAGATAACACTACTGCACTAACAACTTCCTACCATCTACATGTGCCAAGGGGTATCTATTCTCAACTAACTGCAAACTAAGTTGTGGTTCTTGAACAAATGGGCAGCCACTTTTCTTCCCCTTGACCTCAGTCACCTTGGCTGTGATTGTGCCTGGAACTTTGTCACTCATACCCTCCAGCCTCCCTGAGTGTAGGTAGATACTAGACATGAGCAGAAACAGGAAACTCATAGGATTCCATGTTCCTTCAAGGAAGTGGAATCAAAGTCCCAGATGGCTCACACCCTAGACCAATGATCATGCCTGGCAGACACTACATATTTGCCAGCAACTGGGGGCAGCCCCAATTTCAAGCTTTTCAATAGTCTTGCCTGCCTGGACAGTGAAACCCCCAAGCTTCTACAGATCCCACACATTTGGCTCTACCTCATGCTTTAGATTCTTTTGCTAATAAGTCATTTTCCCCCTACTCTTCATGGTTCTTTTGCCCTATCTAGGCAGCATCCTAATCTTAGATGTTGTGCCCCACACCTGACCATCTTTAACACCAACCTCTGATAACATTTTGATGCCATGACTTGGACCTGCTGAAGGGGAAATCCCTGTTCTCACTAGTTCTGTTGATGAGAGGACTAACTGCCTTCTGAGCTGCCTTTCCACTTTCTATCAAGTCTGTCAACTCTTCCGGCTTGCAGAGCTTCTTTGGTAATCAGATGCCAGTGCTTTGCTAGGTTTCTAGAAGGGCTATGGAGTTCCTAGCACTTGAGGCCTCAATTACTATTCCTGATTCATGTGTTGATGCTTTGAGGAGTTTCATGGGATACAAACCCTTTCCACCTTTCCTTGGGACCCCATGCAATCAGATTTCTATTTGTCTCATTACTCATCATCTGAGGTCACAATATAGAAACCAAGGGAATCCTGGGAAACAATTCCTTTCAGTTCTACCTGAACTGAATATAAGCTCAATGATATCTGAAAGCTCTCTCTAGGAAAAGGAGACACAGGCCAGGCTTCCTGGACTTTCAAGATTGGGGATATGACCACCCACTAAATGTCATTTGAAGGAGCAGTAGGATTTAAGGATGCCCACTTGTGGAGCATGCATCCAAGTATGACTGTAGTCATCATGAGCCACAAAAGTATACCAAATGGAAACCCAGAGATAGGGGAAGATCACAGGGCAGGGCAGGGCAGGGACCCTGACAGAACAGCCTGGGCTCAGCGCTGGTCACTACAGGGGGCAAGAAGAT
This sequence comes from Castor canadensis, assembly GCF_047511655.1. Classification (NCBI taxonomy): domain Eukaryota; kingdom Metazoa; phylum Chordata; class Mammalia; order Rodentia; family Castoridae; genus Castor; species Castor canadensis. The sequence continues at coordinate 91,949,970 of NC_133394.1, forward strand.
GCTTCCCCCATGGGTAGGTCACATGGAGGTAGCTTTTGAGGGACTGCACTCAAGCACTCTGGTTGGCTCACAGACAGCTCTAGCTCAGAGGCACATCAGGAAAATGCTCCAGTCACTATGGGAGGAAGGATGGTTCCCCTCCCCCCTCATAGGTACTCATGGAGATGACCTGAGGGGAGTCCTCAAGCCCTCCATGGTAGGTTATGTGCCCTCTCCCTCTCCTCCAGGTGGACAGAACAGCCTTCCATACTTCAGCATTCATCCCTGGGTTGTATTCCACACCACTGGAAGGAAATTTGACCAAAATCCTCAAGAGAAAGGTCTTGTTTTGCTTGCCCCATATGTCCTACATGATGGGATACCCTGGGCTAACCAATGAGTCCCTGGATTAGATCACCATCAACAATTAGATGTTCCATAGAAGGCTGAGGATTTAAGGAGCCTTATACATTCAAATAGGCAAAGCCTTATGGATGGACCCAGGCCCATAAAACTCAGTTTCTACTCTGGCAGTTCTTAAATCTGGCCCCTTTGCCACTTCCTAATAAAGAGAGGCACACTGGTTCTCTCATCCAAAAGGGAGCTAGAAACCTGCCCCAAGTCTTCCTTTTATTAAACCGAAACTCTTTTCTGTACCCAGGAGATGGGCTGAAATGCTCAGTTTTGCCTATTCAAGGTGCACCTGTGCTACATAGTGATGAAGGGCAGAGTAAAGACTAACTCGTGTGTTTGGGTGAGAACCAGACCTGACATGTTGGAACTCCTGGAGTCAGACCTCTGTCTAGAACTCCATTTGGAATACCTTTAGGTATTAGTCACTCAGTAAGTTCACCCTGGGAAAAGGAAGACTGAAGGGTCCCACACAGCTGCTGAAACAAACTTCTCTTGCCACTTCTGCCAGCGTTACTGCTTTTTACCATCACTTGGCAAGGCAGAGAAAAGTCTGGACTCTACAGGCCCTGATGTCTGATCCTAGGAAGTTCTCCCTGAGTAGCTCACCTCAAGTCTTGCCCTTCCCTTGGTCCTCTGAAGGCTCTTTCTGAACCATTTGGGGTTTTAAACTAGTTTAGTCTGACAAATTCAGACTCCTTGTGCTGGCAATTAGCAGAGAAAACATGTTTAAGGACACCTGTTGTGATTTGCCCAAGTGTGTGATTAAGTTGGCTATAATTATTTAAAATGTTTTCTAAGTCAAAATTTAATCCACTAGCAACAAACTAAAACCTAGTTTTCTAGATCAACAAAGCTGCCCTAAAAACGTTCTGTTCTTAACACTTTCCAAACAAGTCCTAAAGACTTTTATAAGGATAATTGCTTGTTTTCTGCTAATTTTGTCAGACTCAACTGCTTAAGTGGAATTGGACTTTAAGACTCAGTTTCTTAAGTATCTGTTCATGTCAGTCTTTATAACTGGTTAAACTATTTTCAGTGATGGTAATACATTTAACACCCTACACGTCTATGATTAAAGATATGTAGAGCTGTGTCTGAAAAAGTTTTTTGAGTTAAATAGGTATGGCGGGGGATGAGGGCAGTGAAGAGAGGTGGCCCAAACAATGTATACTTGTATAAATGTAAAAACAATAAGATGAAAAAAGAAAGGTAGGTGGGTAAATAAGAGATCACTATCCCTGCCCATATGAAAAACTCAGATCCAAACCACATGAAGATTCTACATCACTGCTGTTAGAATGATATATCATCAGGGAAACAAACTGGTGGGTGGGGGGATGGAACAGGAGGGAAGGAATCCTCATACACTGTTGGTGAGAACGTAAATTAGTAAACCACTATAGGAAACAGTATAGAGTCTGCTGGGGAAAAAAACTAAAAATAGAACTTCCATATAATCCAGCAATACTAAGCATATATCTGATGGAATATTAAGTGCATATATAATGAAGACACACACACATGTTTATTTCAGTATTACTTACAAAGGACAAGTTATGGAAACAGCCCAGCTATCCAGCACCTGATGAATGGATTAAGACAATGTATGTTTATGTACAATGGAATTTTATTCAGCTAGAAGATTTTGTCATTCACAGGTATGTAGGTGGAACTGAGAAGTCATCTTAAGGGAAGTTAGGTTCAGAAAGACAAAGGTTACATGTTTTCACTCATGTGTAATGTAGATTCAATACAAATAGAAGCATTATCATATATACATATACACCTGTGTATATGCAGAACATAATTCTAGGAGTGGGACTGTTGAAGATTAAGGTAGGAGGAAAAGAATATGTGTGTATAATGAAATTCATCACATCTGAGTAGGATCGAAAAAAATACCGAACACTTAAGCATGGGGTAGGGAATAAAGAGGGGTGGGGAGTAAAGAGAGGTAGAGCAGTTGTGGGGGGGAGATTAGACTGATTTAAGCACAATGTATTTACAGGTAAAATACTAAGGCCAAATCCCCACTGAACCCTTAATGGAAGAATGTAAGACAGTTCACGTTAAGGGGAGGGCACTAGCGAGAAGGGGAAGGTAAATACCGTCAATGCACTGTCTGTGTGTGTGTGAGTATGAAGCATTGAAACCTACTGATTTTGAGGGGTCTGGGGCAGGAGGAAGAATGGAGGGGATTAACCAATCAGGGTTAAATATGTGTATATATACAGAAATGTCACAATGAACCCCTGCATTAAATACCACACTAATTTTTTATAAGATGTGGAGTTAACACAAACTGACCAGCAAGTGCTCTTTAAACAATATGTATTGCATCTGGACCTACAAAGTATAGAAATGCTAATGAACCTTTTGGGGCCAGAGGCATGGCTCAAGTGATAGATTTACCTGTCAGGTATGAGGCCGTGAGGTCAAGCCCAAGTAACAAGCAAAAAATAAAAATATTAAAAAAAAATAAAACCCTTTTTCACTCTTGGTATTTCTGCTATTATTGCCCAGCAACTCCATGGAGACAGCCATAACCTGCAGGCTTAGGAAAAAAAGACCTGGAATTTTGTGGCACCAGGCTCTGGGAGCATTACAAGAGGTCAGTTGTAGTAGTAATGAGGTTCAAGAGTTGATTCCTTGACTAGGAGGCAACAACACAAAGAGGTGCATGTGAAAGAAAAGCCAGGCTTTCAGCTTTCTGAGGCTCCTCAGGAAGACCCCAACATTTCAACCTAAGTGCAACCCGACTGTAAGAGGCATTTTTCTTCACATGAGAAGACTGATAGGTGTTTGAGGAGTTTAGGGTGCGGAGTAAGGCCCTGAAAAGAGATATTAAGCATTTTTCAGGTACTTGGCTTTTTAGAACAGATATCCTAGTTGAGAAATGATGAAAACTAGTATTTTCCAGCTTCCTGTATGACCACTGAACAACCAAAATAGCTATTAAGATAAATATTGGAACATGGCATAGAAAATTCCAGGACAATGTTTGCCAGCAACTACAAAAGTGGCTGCAAGGGGTGTGGAAGATGACCATGTTGGTGATGTACAACAGTGTCGAGCACATGTCAATCATTCTGACAAAGAGAGGAAATGGCACAGGTGTTTCTAATGCTCTAGTTTGAGAGTTTAAATTTGCACTTGACTGAAAGCCATACTGAAGCTGTGTTCTACACATGTCCTTCTAGACCAGAATCGCAAAAGATGAGTAGGGACCAGGTGCATTGGCTCATGCCTGTAATTTGTCAGTCAGGAGGCAGAGATTGTGGGCTCACAATTGGAGGGCATCACAGACAAAGAAAACAAAAAAGGCGGTAAGACCATCTCAAATCAGCATGGTGGTACAGGCCAGCAATCCCAGCTACATGGGAGACATAGGTAGAGTCGTGGCTCAAGGCCACCCTAGGCCAAAAATGTGAGACCCAGCCTGGAAAATAACCTGAAGTCAGAAGGACCCGAGTTCAAACTCCAGCACCAAAAGAGGAAAGAACTCCCAAGTTGTTTTCCGTAGAGCTGTGCTATGGAGTACAGCCAGTAGCTACTGAACACTTAAGATGAAGCTAGCCTGCGTTTAGATATGCTTCACTTTAAAAGTGCATATTAGACTTCACAAGACTTAGCAAAAAATAAGCTCATTGTTACACATTTAAATAGTGTTTTGGGATAGAGAAGATATACTTTTGAATGAGGCTAGAACACAGACATGTTGTTATGCTTGTGTCACATGGGTCTTAGCACTGTTCTAGAGAGCCACAGAAACTCTGCAGAGAGCACAATAGAACCTGACCCCGAAGCTTTCAAAGAACATCATCAGGTACAAGCTGGGAGCTCTTTAGGGTGAGAACATTTTGTTTCATAGAACTAAGACAATCATTAGTTGCTCTTTTATACTGTATCTCACTTTCCATCTGAGATTCCTAAACCTCAGACCTGAAGAAAGATAAGGTCCTTTAGGATGGTTATTGTACTATAACTGATCAAGCCTGATTTAGAAACTCTCCCAACTGCTTCACAATCTCACCAGTGGTAGTGCTGCTGGCGAGGTGGAGTCTGATCAGAAGACTTCCAAATTCTTTGTGTCCTTCAGGGAAGAATCCATCACAGGACACGTGGGTGTAAGAGTTTACTAGACGTTAAAGGGAAATTCAAAAGGGAGCATGGTGGGTGCAGGTGGAATCTGCAGGCAGAGAGCATGCTTCTCTTTTCCAGGTGCTTTTAAAATTTATGCTAACCTATGGGAAAAGAGGAAGCAGGTGATACCCATCCAATAATCAGCGAGTGGGGAAGGGCATGGGTGATCTCTGAGCTACAGTACACTTAATTTGAATTGTGTTTTTCTAGAGTCCCAAACTTTTCCCAATTTTGCATGCATCAGTAGCTTAGACCAAGAGTCAGCCTGGGCTTTTCCAGACATCCCCTTTCCCATCTTGAATCTGGCCTTCAGCAGTCATTACAACAGGGAAGTGGGACCACATTTGTCACCATCTAAAGCTATCTACTGAAAAGCAACTTCATTTTCCTCACTCCATTCTTTCTAGAATGTTCAGAAGCTTCTTCTGTTGGCTAGCTAAGTAAGATTGTACCCAGATTAGATGCCAAGATTTATACAAATGTGCATAGAGCAATAGTTTAAGGCAGTTCTGGGCATGGTGGTGTGCAACTGTGATCCCAACTATTGGTAAGGTGGAAGCAGGAAGATCATGAGTTTGAGGCTAGCTCAGGTCAAATTTAACCAAAAAATTAAAAAAGAAAGACCAAAATTGGAGTTTTACCTATACTGTTGAAAAATTTAAGAAAAGCATGACTTGAGAGTTCTAACTCCCAGTCAGCATTCCCTAAGCCCTTTCTGTGGCCAGTCTCATGTTGCCAGTGACAAAGCTCTTCAGCCACAGATGGATTCTTCTGTTCCTTCAGGTTAGATTGTAAGCTCCAGACAGCAAGGACTGACACAGTGCGCTCAGCATAAGGGTTCAGCTAAAGTTGTTTCTACACCCCTCAGACCTGTCTAAAGACAACTCCAGAAAGATCTTTTGCTACCAGTCAGTCTCATGCTCCATTCTCCAGCCTCTTTAATGTGGCTGGATGTTCCATCTTTTTTGGCAGCACTACGGTTTCAACTCAGGGCCTCACACTGCTGGGCAGGCGCTCTGTCACGAGCCACTCCAGCAGCTCTCAGTCTCTGGTTTAAGTGGTTTTTCCTCCTCTAGCCTCCCAGCCTGGATAACCTCTGGCCTCCAGAGCTCTACCTACAGGTTCTCTGAAGGATTCCCTGGGGCTAACGGCAGCTGTTTGAGTTAGCCAGAAGTCAGATGCCAGAGGGAACTGTTTGTAAGCAAATTGAAATTTTGTGGACCAGGTTATCAGATGTCATGAATGCCCAAGCCCCTGTCTTTTGACAGTAGTGAAAAACCAATGAGGCTTAAAAGCTGAGTGCTGTTGATCCTACTGCTGCATTAAACTTAAGTTTGCTTCAGGAATGTCAGGCCTAGATATAATGCATTGAACATGTGGGCAGCAGGAGAATTGAGAAGTGGTGACCAGAGCTGCAAGCTTGCAGGAATTTCCATTTTCAGGAACAATTTTTAGAAATGATAAGCAAGTTTTTGTGGTAGTGGGGTTTAAACTCAGGGCCTACACCTTGAGTCACTAAACCAGCCCTTTCTAGTAAAGGGTTTTCAAGATAGTTTCTTGAAAACTATTTGCCCTACCTTGCTTGGAACCATGATACTCCTCCTCGGTCACTAGAATTACAGGCAAGGGCCACCAGCACCCCACTACAACCATCTTTCCCTAAGTTCAGACTGCCAAGCCAAGTTCTGATGCCTTGGGTCCTCTCCTGGCTCCTTGTGATAGTGGGCCATGGAGTATTCTATACAAGTCCTCCCCCAACCTCACCTAAACCCAGATTTATTATACATCAAGTCCCACAAAAAGATTCAAAAGCTAGTGGCTTCAGTTACAGCATGCAATTTGTCCTCTGTAGGTGGACATGAAGGGGGTCCTGGTAACCAGGTGCAGTTACTTTTAACAAATCCCTCCGAAGAAACCAGGGACAGCCTCTGACACAAGCAGATTTTAGTTCAGTTGGTTCTCATTTTACCTTTGGCCACTTTCCCCTTTCTACTGCTCAGTACACATCTTAGATGCTTACTTCAATGCCGATAAAAAGTCTTCAACTAAGCAGTTTTAATTTTGGCAGCAAAAGTTCATACATGCCTACTGACAGTGTTCTTAGAAGTAACCACTGGCCTCTGGTATTGAGCAGTTCTAGGTAGACACTGGACACTAAGCAGAAACTTAAAGAATGAGTTGAACACTCTTGGCACAAGCATTTCAGTTAGGAGTGTCAGGATTTGAGTTACTAAGTTGGGTGACAGACAAGCTTGAAGATGTTCAGGCTAGACAAAGGCAAACAAAATGCACACCCGGCCAAACATCAGAGGTGTGTTTGCAGATGAAGCTGCCTCTATCAGGGCCAGCTCTCTGGTGAAGGAGAATCCTGTACCACTCCCTAGCTTGTTCTAGAAAGTCAACTTGAGAAGCTTGATGCTTTATAACCCCTTCTCCCCACCTTTTAAATTTTGCTTTTATTTAGGAACCCCTCTCTTCCTAAGCTATATTATTTAGTGTCTAGAGCCATGTGGCACTCCAAAAGCCTGTGCAGTAACAGCTTCATAGCACACTGTCTCAGGACTGGCCTGCAGTAGAGCCCTTTATTGATGGATTAGTAGATGGCAGCCATTTTGCCCTGAAGGAGGTGAGCTATTTCAGCTTCTCTAATGTTTTCAGTTAAGGGGCCATATTTTTTGCCCAATCATCTACTGGTCTATCTGAAGATTAAGTTCTGTATGAGTTATCCCTCCTATTGTGCTTGATTTCTGCAGAGGTTAATAGAGTTTACAGAATCAGGTGCTGGTGACAAAGTTCCTATTATACACTTAATACCCAAGAATCCACACTAAGTCTGACCAAATTCTTGATTGGCAAAATTAAGTTATCAATATACACTAACTATCTGAAATTCATAACAAGAGTTTGCTGTCAATAAGAAGGATATGAAGCACAGATGAGAATTAGCTACCAGAGTCCCTTAGAGGCATTAGAGCTTCAAGATCCCAGATCTCATGTGTCAAGATGTTCTGTGTCAAGAGGATCACCAGCAAGAGCACCCCATCTCTGGAGCAGAGTATCCACTTAAAGGCAAGAGGTTTGCTTTTCTCCCTGAGCCCTTCTTTAAAGGCAAAGAACTCCTCACCACAGAGATGAGAGGAATCAATGCTGCATGTCCCTGCCCATGTGGGATTATCCCACCCCCCAATTGTAGGCCTTCAACTCAGTGCCTTACCCTTGGTAGACACTGTATCTCTTTAGCCACATCTCTACTTTTCACTTTAAGACAGTTAACCAGGCTAGCCTAGGACTTTTGATTCTCCTGCCTCTGCCTCCCAAGAAGCTGTGATTATAGATATGTGCCAGGACACCCAGCAGACAGGTGTTCTTTTTAAAAAAGTATTTCAGGATTTCATGTAACAGAAGTCAAACAGTGCCTAAAAATAAGCATTGCAAAGCTTTCCACATAGAACCTCTAAACCTGTGTCTTTTAGAGAAAAACTTTACCTAGAAAAGTAGGTTTTACTAAATGTATTTTGGAGTGCAACAGAAGCTGGGGAAAAAATGCACAACACGTAATTGCTCAGGAAGACTTCAGCATAAGATCCAGTTTGATGTGGAACTGTTGTACCTATAATCCCTAACTACTTTCAGAACCACAATAACTGGGGAAGTTTCCTTCTAGGATGTCACGCCCAATAGAATTTCAGGAGGTTGCTGTGACCTCAGGTATTTTTTGTCTACACTCACAGCAATGGTTCCCTTTCTTTCCAGTTCCTGTTTGTGGTTGCTTAGGTTCCCTCTTTTTTGGGGGGGGGCAGGAAGAGGAAGTACTTGGATTTCAACTCAAGGCCTTGCCATTGGCAGATGAGCACTCTAGAACTTCAGTCATACCTCCAGCCCTCACATATTCAAAGATGAGATTCATTGTGTAGGCGAGACTGGCCCTAGCACTTTTCCTTCTCCTGCTGAATAATGGAATTACAGGCATGCACCACCACACCCAGCTTAGTCACTGTTTTCTTAAAGCAGGTAGGCATGTGTCTGAGAGGATTTAAACATTTGATCTAGACTCACAGAGACTGATGCTTAAACTAATTTGTTACATAATGTCAGTGAAGTCACCATAATCTGGGGAGTAAACATATTCATTACCTATGTTCTTATCAAGCCTGTCAACTAAGACGTCACTTCATTCCCTTGGGGCAGAAAAGGTTGCCTGTTCCACTAAGAAGAAGTTTTCATACTTACACTGCTCCATGTACCCCATTTCTAATCAAAGAAAGCCTCCTTATGATCCCAACCACACAAATGCCATTCATCTGTCACAATGCTTTCAGGAATCCTAGCTATGTCAGAGGCTGAGATCAGAAGGATTGTGGCTCTAAGCACACCAGGGCAAATGTCTGGAGATCCCATCTCAACAGAAAAGTTGGTGTGGTGCACACATGCCATCCCAGCTAGGAGAAAGACCAGGAGGATTGTGGTTCAGACTGCCCTAGGGAAAAGCATGACCCAATCTGAGTACTAACTAGAAGTAAAGATGGCTAAAGCCATAGTGTGTCAGCACAAGGCCTTGAATTCAAACATCTGGTCCATCCACTCTCCCTGCTGCTCACCAAAAAGAAATTTCATACCGTCAATAAGGAGTTCAAATGTAAAGAAATCAATACCAATATAAATTGGAAGTATAAAAGGTATGTGGATAAATTTTGGAACCCTTTCTCTATAAGCAAGCAGGGCTAAACCATTGGGAATCTTGGCTAATGGCAGCTGCTGTAGAGCTCTTTCAGAGCAGTCATTTCCTTCGGGGTATTTTGGTTTCCTTCTGAGTGCTTGTGAGTCATGTAGTAGACACCCCAAGTTTTTTCCTTACATATATACTCAGAAGAACTTAGGGAAATAAACACCCAAATGTGAATGTGTCATCCTTGAGGAGGATAACATGACAACAACATGAGCACCTTGACTTCTCTTCAGTATTACGTGCAGAGTGTCACCATGGCAGGAAAAGTGTCTTCAAAGTCAAGGATTTAGAGAAGCTTCAGTTAAACTGTCCCTGATTGCATTAAGTTAAACTGGGAGGCGGCTGTGCAGGCCTCAGGGCACTTCCCCTCAAGACCGCTAGGGCGGCGCCATCTCCCAACGCCTGAGATCGGTGGGGTGGGCGGAAGGCGCCGCTCTTGCCGTTGGCGACGCTGAGAGTCGTTCGCTCGCTGGAGGCAACGCTTCCAGTGCTGTTGCAGAGCGCGTGTGGAGAGCGTCTGTCAGTTGGGCCTCGGGACTGTGCTGTGCTGATCATGGAGCGCTCGCGACCCTGCGAAGTCGGACATTGCTCCGTGTCATCAAGGGATACAAGCAGTAGCGGAAGTGAGGACAGTTCAGATTCTAACGAGGAAGAGCTCGTTGGTCCGCCTTTACCCCCTGAAATGGTAGGAGAACCCGTTGATCTTGTGGAGGAGATCATCGGTCCTTTACCTCCACCCCTTTATGAAGAGGGAGAGGACAACGACAACGATGAAGAAGAAAGTCCTGCATAAAAGATTCCTGACTCGCATGAAATAACCCTGAAGCACGGCACTAAAACGGTTTCTGCTTTGGGTCTGGATCCCTCCGGGGCCCGTTGGGTGACAGGAGGCTATGACTGTGTTGTTAAGTTTTGGGATTTCGCTGGGATGGCTGCTTCTTTGAAGGCATTTCGATCCCTTCAGCCGTGTGAACGCCATCAGATCAAGTCAGTCCAATACAATGACACTGGAGACTTGATTCTTGTTGTATCTGGAAGCTCGCAGGCCAAGGTGATTGATAGAGATGGTTTTCAAGTCATGGAATGTATCAAGGGGGACCAGTATATCGTGGACATGGCCAACACCAAGGGTCACACAGCAGCGCTTCATACTGGCTCATGGCATCCCAAAGTCCGGGGAGAATTTCTGACTTGCTCAAATGATGCGACTGTGAGGATATGGGAAGTTGAAAACCCCAAAAAGCAGAGAAGTGTGTTTAAGCTTCAGTGGCCTCAGGATAAGAAAGCCATTCCCACTGCGTGCACGTATAGCAGAGATGGGAACCTCATAGCAGCTGCCTGCCAGAATGGAAGCATACAGATCTGGGATCGAAACTTGCCTCTTGCTCCTAAGTTCTGCTACAGACAGGCTCACGACCCAGGCACAGACACGTCCTGTGTGGCTTTTTCCTGCCACGGTAAGGTCCTTGCCTCTCGTGGAGGTGATGATACGTTGAAGTTATGGGACATCCGACAGTTTAATAAGCCAGATGATAACCTCATGATCACTGGCCCCTCTGTTCAAGAGTTGTGGCAGGGGCAAACTCGTTTTCTTTGACTGTAGGACTTTCCAGAAGGTGTATGAAATAGAAGTTACAGATGCCAGTGTTATCCACTGCCTGTGGCATCCAAAGCTCAACCAGATCATGGTTGGAACTGGAAATGGGTTGGCAAAAGTCTATTACAACCCCAACAAGAGTCAGAGGGGAGCCATGCTGTGTGCAGTTAAAGCCCAGCAAAAAGCGAGACAACCTAGGGTTCTAACTCAGGACAACAAAATCACTCCTTATGCCTTGCCTATGTTCCCTGAGCCCCACCATCGGAGTACAAGGAAACAGCTGGAGAAGGACAGACTGGACCCCCTGAAGTCACACAAGCCTGAGCCTCCTATAGCAGGCCCAGGTCATGGTGGTCGAGTTGGAATCCACAGGGGTACTTTCAGGTGAGTGTGGCAAGGATCAACCCATCTTCACTTCCAGGTGCAGTCTATCAGGGTGGGTTTTTATAAGATATAGATGAAGTGGCTACATGATTCTTGAGGCTCATATTAGAACGTTCTTTACTATGACAGAATAGCCTGCCCTCAAGAAGGTCTGGTTCAGAAGCCTATAGTATTAATTAAATGAAGGACGGAGGGGAAATCAATCTTTCCCCAGGGTGGGTACAAGTTGGGGAGGGATGGGCACAAGGAAAGGGGAAATGAGGGGATATATGGTGGGTGTGTTTTAATCCATACAGGGAAGTAAGACAATGGAACCTGTTTAAATTGTTCAAAGTGGGGGAAGGAAAGGAGAGAATGATGGAGGGGGATTACTAAGACTTTAAACACATGTAAATCTGACAATGTATCTATCATGAAACTATCATATGCTAATAAAAGTCATTTTAAGAGCCTGTGATGTTCATCTAAACAGTTCTAGTCTTTAGTCTCTGAAGGGATGGAGAAGAGTAGCTGTTTTTGTTGGTGCTGGGGTTTATACTTGGGAAATAGTACCTGATAGTCAAGCATCGAGTGACATGAGCCATGTCTTCTGCCCAAGCACCTAGCTTTCAGCCTTTGCCTCCCATTCCTCAAGACAGTTTTTGGTTAAGGGCAATGCTCACATTTGAACTCAGGGCCTCCCGTTTGCTAGCCAGGTGCTCTGCCACTTGACCCACAACCACAAGGCCTTATTTTAGAATGTCTGAAAATTGCTCCAGGTGGCTCAGACCCCACTCATGCCTCTCCATCCTACATACCTGGGATTATAGGTGTATCCCACCATGCCCTTCAGACAGCTGGTTTGGTTTTTTTTAAACTTTTCAGGATTTCAACTGAAGGTTCGAGGAATGAAACTGTGAAGTGAAGACAGATTGCAGAGCTTGATTTTGACATAGAACCCCTAAGCTGGTTTCTTTTGAAAAAATTAGAAGAGTGGGTTTTTCTCAAGTCTATGGGCAAAATAGGGGGAAAATATGCCTAATAGGGAAGTGCTCAGAAAGACTTCACTATGAAAGTCCTACTTTGAAAGTCCTACTTTGAAGTGGAGCAGTTAGCTTCTATAAGCCCTCAACACTTTCAGAACCATAGTAACTAGGGAATTTTTCTAGGAAAGTCATGCCAGGTAGAGTGATTTCTGGATGTTGCCTTGTTATCAGTTATTGTCTGTCTACAGTGATTGGTTCCCTTTCAGATTCCTTAGTGAGGTTGCTTAGATCCCCTACACGCACACACACACACCCCGTTTTTGTACTGGGGCTTCAATTCAGCCTTGCCCTTGGTGGGCAGTCTTCATTTTTCTCCTCAGGCGCCCCCCCCCCCTCTTATTTTTGGCTTTTCTTTTGCTTTTGGAATAATGAAGTAGATTAACCAAAGTTCCCCTAGAGCACTCTCAGGAGTTTGGTTCTTTCAACTCTCCCATCTTCCCACTCCCTTATCCCAATTTTTTAATACATGGAACGCATAGAAACCTTTGGACTCCTTTCACCCACACTGAATCACAGGCTACAGTCACTCTCAAAAGCAGCCAACAAACCTTTCTACTGGCTCCTTGTTTTATACACAAAGTCCTGCCTTCTTCTCTGATATGGACCAATGAGAAAGCATAAATGCAACTTCAGCTCTGCAGTTGGCCCCTAACTGCAAACAGGTGAAACCCATCCTCCAAATACCTGAGGCTTTCTCTTCAGGCTTACCGATTTAAAGAGGCAGTGCCCCATTCCCACGTTTTTCCAAATTTGTAAAAGCTTCTGATTTGTAAAGATGTATTTTAAAGGAATCATTTATTCACCTTCAAATAGTGGCTGAGTCAATTTCCCCTGTAGCACTCAGTATGGAAGATGTTCAGTGTGCCCCAAAGAATTTTAGGAAAATATGGTAACTCTTTGGTCAGACACTGGTGTGAGACTTGAAGTTGTTGTCCTCAGACACCGCTGATGAACACCATTGCTCCTCTTGTCTCATTTATTTGTGTTACTTATTTGTACACTCATACGTGAGGCTTATGACACAACTGGAGCAAGGAAGGAACCTAGTGAGGTTTGGGGTTCTGTCTGCTCAAACTACATGCTAGGGAGTATGAAAATCCTCAGCAGGCAGGTGGCTCTGGAGAGTTGATTACACTTGTGCATTTGGGAGTGCAAAGCATCGTTTTATTTGAGACAATAGGATTCCAAACCAATACCAACAAATGATTTAATAAATGGAGAGAAGAGATAAATTTGAGTAATATATGTACACACACCCTCCTTCAGGACCTGGAGTTTAATTCCATTCCCCTAGAATGTAAAAAGTCTTAGTGCGCCACCCCCAAAAAAAATAGAAAAAAGAAAAATAATAACTTCATAATGAAGAAACCTGGGACACACGACACTGTTAACTCCTGGCTAATGTCAGTGATAAGGTGTGTAGTTGCAGACTCCCTTAGGTGACCAGGAGAGTTTCACCCTTGTCACATGCTTCCTCAAAACCCATCACTCCAATCCAATCATGAGGAAAACATCAGACATAACCAAAGTGAGGGCCATTCTACAAAACCCTAACCAGTACTCTTCAAAATAGGAAAGACAGAAAATGTCACATGCCAGGACAGACTGAGGAGACATCATGATTGAATGCAATGTAGTATCCAGTAGTGGGACCCTGAAAGAGGAAAGCATTTTAGTGGGGAATGGGGAAAGTCCAAATAAAGCTTGAAGCTCAGTTCTTAGTAATGCGCAAATGTAGAACTCTTAGCTTTGACAATGACCACATATAAGATGTGAACAGTAGGGGAAATTAGGTAAAGGGAATAAGGAACTCCCTTTACTGTCCCTGCAACTTTTCTCTAAAATTATTCCTAGATGAAATGCTTATTTAAGGAAAAAAATAAGAAAAAGAAATACATTGTAAAATTTGCATAAAGTCTTAAAACATGAACCTTCAATAAAATAAACACAAAAAAGAAAAAAAATGAACCTTCAAAGAACTCTTAACCTTATAGCAAACTGCTTTTAAAATCGGCTTCCTCCAGTTCTCCCAGAGACACCTTTCCATTCTTAGACACAATTTAGAGCAAAACTTTGAAAAGCTGACTAATCCCACAGCTGCTTGGAGCACAGATGCAAGGGGGAAGAGCAGAGGCTGAGAGGCCAGCTGGAAGTGAGGTGACCACCAATCTAAGGCAATAAGTCAATAGCTACCAAATCAACCTGCTTTGTTTCTATGATTGCCATCTGTACTTTCTGGAAGTTTTCTGCTTCCAGTCACTCATTTTCAACTTGAGTTTCCACATAGCTGTAGTCAAGAAAAAAGAGATACTCTTCAGGGGAAGCCAGGTGGCATCCACAAGATTGTCAAAATGAATGAGAAGAATGTGCTTAAATATAACATACTAACAAAAATGTAAAACACCTACTATAGGAGACAGACTAAGTAGTGATTAGAACATGGGTGTTTGAGGTAGTCAGAAACACCTGGGTTAATTTCCCAATTCTCTTCCCTGTTTAATATGTGAGCTCACATTACCTAACCTCTCTAAGCTTCATTTTCCTCATCTCTGAAATGGGCTTACTCATAAGATCATTGTGAGGAGCAGAGCACTGATCAGTATTATGTTTGAAAACATCTAGAACAATTCCTGGTGTAAATGCATAAAGGTTTTGCTATTATCCAGATCTGTCTATGTGCAATGCATATGGACTCAATGTAAACACCAATCCCACTATTAGCCTATGTGATCCATGTGAGGAATCTGAGCCACAGGAGGCTGAATAATTGTTTCAAGGTTACACAGTCTAAATAATGGAGCTGGATTCACACCCAAGGATGCTGGCTCTAGAATCCTTGCTTTTACCACACTGCATGACATAGCTTCGTCTGTTATCTGAAAGGGGTGGGGAGAAGAAAGGAGACAAAAGAAAAAAAAGGAAGAGAAAAGGTCAGTTCCCTGACACAAAAGCAAAAGCCTGGCTTGGGTTCCTAATTTGACCACCCCATATCCAATTTACTGCTCAAATATTAGAAGTTGCCACCCTTTGAGTGCCTCCTCTGAACAAGGGCCTCTACATTGTTGAAATGCCATCTTGGCTATGTTTCCCTATAGTTGATCCTTCTGGCACTATTCCACTGCTGTTCCACCTACCCGTTCATCTTCCTCTTTCTTCACTCCTCCCCATCCAGGGGTCAAAGCAAGTTTTCTATTCTTCAGAAGCATTTCTCGCTCAACCTCATCTTTGTCCATTTGGCTTCAATGGAAAAAAAAAAAACACCATAACCTGGGTGACTTATAAACAATAGACCTTTATTAATCACAGTTCTGGAGGCTGTGAAGCCCCAAATCAAGTTGCCATCAGATTTGTTTTCTGGAGAGGGACTGCCTCTGGTTCACAGATGACACCTTCTGTGTCCTCACATGGTGAATGGGGACAGTGAAGAATCTGAGGTCTCCTACAAAGTCTAATGCCATTCCTAAGAGCCCTGCCCCGCACACGTAATCACCTCCAAAAGGCCCTGCCTCCTAACACCATCACCTTGGAGGGGAGATTTTCATCATATGAAAGGGGAGACACAAAGTTCAGACCATAGCTAGCCCCCAAGGAGAGTTAAGAATCAGTCTTGCATCCTTTCAGAACAAAAAAGCTAACACAGCTCTTATCACACTTCCTATGTCACCATCTTTTTACTTATCTGTTCCTTTGACATCACTGGACTTATGGAAAATAGAACATCTTACTCATCTTTGTATCCCCAGTCCCTACAATAGTTCCTGTCCAGAAATGATTACTAAGTCATATTTTTGAAGAATAAGACCAAATTATGCCAGGGATGCATTAATATCATTTTATATAGTAGTACCTGGTGCTCTCAAATGGTGTAATTGAGGAGAGTTTAATAAAGGAAGCATTTAGACACGTAATGAAGTGTCCCTAGAGCCAGCTACAGCACTTGTTGTGACTACAATTATACCTTCAGATACAGAATTGGTAACTCCCAGAACCCAGGGAAAGTCACTTCAGGAAGACCAAGTAACAGCAGACGGGGCTTTCAGAAATGGATGTATCCAACCTGTAGTGATGTGGCAAGATCAGAACTGAACTCTCTCTTCCCATCTTCCTGTCTCCCACTACTACCACTCCCTGGGCAAACCAAGCAGAAGACAGAGGACATGGCATTGGTGACATAATCAGTATGGGTCAACCTCCCTGGGCACAGGGTAACAAGGGCTGGGCAAGCAGATTGGAGAAGCAAATGAAAAATATATCATACCGTTTCTCCCCTCAGAAAACAATCACTGACTGCAATCTAAAAGGTAAAAAGTTCAAGACATGACCAGAGGTAAACAATATCTTAGCAGGTAGTAAGAGCCTTCGCTGACGTTCACCAACCAGTTGTGATAAAGAACCATAGGCTGGCATGTTCTTGCAGAACATACATTTCTTAGGATCATAAAGAAGGAACAGGGAGGATAAAAGGGTTCGGTGCATTCTTGGAGTGAGTTTAAGAATAGGAGGAAGATAATGGGTGAAGACCAAGAAGAAAGACTTGGAAGAAAATTCCAATCTAATGGGGAATTTTCAAGTGAAGCCCTGGCCATCCTGTATGATGAGATATCTTCCTATGATTATATGAACCACGCTAAGAATGAAAAAAGGGATCTTCTCAGTGTAATGCCTTTCTTATAGAAACTAAGGGATTGAGCTTCCACCAAGGTTGGTTATGGGGCTACCAATGGGAAAGAAGCAAGAACAAAGATATGTTACATCTTAGTTAAACAGGAAAGCAACTGGGGTTCAGAGAGGTAAAGTGGCTAACCAAAGAGCCATGCTAAAAGGGACAGAGCAGGACTCAAAACCACGTTTGACTTTAACTTTGGGCATTTCCATCTGCCAATCTGGCTCCTTTCAATATATCTCTAACACAGAAGCAGTAAGATAAGCCTTATACCTCCCTGAATATAGAAGGTAAATCTCTATAATTCTTGTAGTTTATAGATGCATAATAACACAAAGGCTAAGGTTTAGGGAGAACATAACGTGTGCCCCAGGCTTTAAGTCAACCATCTTTTCTAAACAAAAAAAAACCTTCTATTACTATCCCATTTTACAGAGGAGAAAACAGATTATAAAGATGAAACAACTTTCCCACAGTTGCAAAGGTACTAAAATTTGAGTTCAGAATTCAAACTTGGGCAGTCTATGTTTCTAGATAATTTCAATAGCCATCCTGAATACAGTTTTCATTTTAAGCATTTGAGAAGGGAGGGTTTATACTTTCTAATGAAGACCTACAATTTGAGATGTTCTTTTGAATCTGGATTTCTTCCAATTCCAAGTCACTATGGCTCTGTCGTCATGATAAGTCTCCTTGGTTTTCAGTACTGATCCCTGCCATCTTGTATACTATAATAACTGCTGTACCATGCTTCTCACATTTTTCTATTTGAAATGAGACCAGCAGCACCTTCGGAGTCCCACAGAGTCTCCTCAGGAATGACATATGATAGCAGATGTCCCCTGCCATTATCTCAGCAACCTGTCATCCCATACTTGATCCCCTGTGCAGGCCAGAGCCAGGCTGTGGAGCTCAGGAGGGAGGAAAGTTTCTTTTAACAAGGAAAGGGAGGAGGAAGCATCAGTGTTCTTTGTGGTTCATGTTCCTCACAGTAATTTCTGAGGCACTTAGACTTTGGCAGTACTTAATCCCATTGTTAGGGCTGTCACTAAGAGTGCTATCCTGGCTTATCTGCAATGATCTAATGAGCACTGTGGTCTAAGATCCTAGTTTGACATCCTGTTTGTTTCCCTAAAACATTTTATCCAGGGATTTCAAAACATCCAAGGATTCTGAGAAGTCAACAATCTACTACTCTAGCCTCTGTTCTATGGAATAAGAGGTTTGGAAATGACAACTGTGGAGATGTGCAACACAGATCTCCATTCAAAAAAGGACTTGCTGAGTGGTAAGGAGTGGGATTGGCTGACAGCCTATAGGTACAGGGCCTTCAGGCTATGGCACGCTCCTCCTGAGTGTCCCCACCAATATCACTTAAGCTGGGAGCACCAACAGCTGGTCATATCTGCCCATGTGAGGCTCCTCTGAAAAGCGAGCTTCTTTCCAGAGCTTGGTAGACATGTGTGTAGATCCACACACAGATTGAGGCTCTCTCTGTCCAATCCTGCTTTCTTCTTTTCCTTTTCCAGATGTCAGATCTTCATTGTGGTGTGAGGGCTTCCCTGTCCAGTCCTTTATCCTCCCCCTATATCGTTCGTGGTCACTACACCCCGATTAACCTCTTGTCCTCCTAACTCCATCTCAACATCTGTCTCTTAGAGATGCTGGACTGACAGCAAAGGAGATGTCATCCTACTTCCTTCCTATAAAGACATCTCTGTGGAAATCAAATGAGACTTATGCTAAGAGAATGCGGCATGGGAACACACTAAGAGGGTGGGAGACATCCTAATCCCTCTCACTGTGGTTAGGATGGTCACAATCTGGTGTGCATCTCTAACTTCAGGAAGGACCTTATGTCCCAGCCTCCCTCCACTGCCACACAGTGGCGATGTTCGTCTCACATCCTGACTCCTGATTTTCTATTTCCACTCAAGTCAGCCCTCTTCTTCAAGTCAGCCTAGGCTGGCTTAGTCACGCTAATTCCAGAGTATGCTATAGCCGAGCTGGGTTTTCCCACCTTGGGGCCTAGAAGACATTCCATTTTGTTCCTGTTCAGTTGTTTGTTTATTTTGTGTTGCTTTAAGGATCCATCTCCAAATAGCTGTGCAACCCCCCATGTTTATTGATTGCTCAATTTCAGTTCTCAGAGGAAAGGCCTTTAAAATAGCATCAATTCTGGAACACAGTGTTCCCTGGAGACCGTTGAGTAGCTTCATTTGTTTACTTGTTTATTAAGCATCTACTCTGTGACAGGCATTCAGGTAGTTGATTGGCACCCAACAAGAAAGAGACACACATGCTCTCTCAGAAGTTCACAGAAGCTGTTTATAAGTTAAAACAAACCAACAAGTCAGAAGAGGTGAGACTTAAGCTAAAATAGAGTGACTCACTCATCAGCTCCTCCCTGTAACCTGTAGATTTTAACCTTTCCATCCTCCATGAAACAGCTTCAGAGATTTTCAGACCAGCACATCCTCTCCACATGCACAAAACGTCACATATGGACGTGGAGTTGTCTGTCAATCTATGCTGCTTGTCCCTGTCTGGCGCCACTCTCAGATCCCCTCTGCTGATAGCTGCCTGCCTAAGTGATGTCATTCTCAGCAAGTCCTGGAAAATAGTAGAGCTGCCTCAGAGGTGACCGCTTCTGTACCAGGCACACATGAGGTGCATCTGCAAGACTGTCCGTGTTCAGGTTCAGTCTTGTCTTGATTTCAGAATGTATTTGTGCTGAATGTGCTTCTTCTCATTTATGGATGCCTGCCCTTCCATTTGCCCATTTATGCGATCATTTATCAGTTCTCGCCTCCTAAGTAAGAATTCACAAAGCTCAAGATAGACTTGCGCAGATCACAGACTGGCTGCAATCCTTAAAAAAGATTACAACTGGAAATAATGACAGTCCTCTAGTCTGGCATTTAAGAAACCCTTTCCCAGAAGGCAGGGGACTTAGATGCTTTAATAGTTTTTCCTAAGTTTGGGAATGACAATGACAAGGCTACAGTGGGCCTCAGACCTAGCCCAAGCCCCTCGTTTATAAAGAGCAGCATGAACTCCAGCGCAGTGAAACAACTTTCTTACATCAGAAAGCTGCTGGCAGATCAGACACTAAGTCCCAAGACCCTTCCTCGCAGCCCAGCTGTGTTTTACAACAGCTGTCCCACCCTGGGCCCACCTGCTCCCTCTGGCTCCCCAGCTAGTTTTGCCTTTGCATAAGGTAATCCCCACCATGTTCCTTTCTTTCATCCTCTGTGTCCCCCAACCCCCCACCCCCACCACCCCCCCATCCCCCCCACCGCCCCACCCCCCACCCCCCCATCCCCCCACCCCCCCACCTCCCCCACCCCCCCCCACCCCCGCTTCCTTCCCTGGCCTCTTCTCCCTCTGCAGTGTTTACATTCCTGTCGGTCTGTTCCCCTTTGTGCATCCTTGTACCAAGCATACCATTTACCGTTCTCCTTTACATCCCATATTATTAAATGATGATGGCTATGGAAATTCTGAACTGTCTTCAAAATTTCATTCTATGAATATGCTACTGGTTGAGTAGTCCTTATCCAAAATGCTTGGATTTGAGATTTTTTGGGGGGGTGGAGTTTGGATTATATACATAATCATATCTTGGAGGTAGAATAAACACCAAATCATTTATGTTCCACATACACCTTATGCACATTTATGTAATACTAATAATTCTGTGCCTAAAACAAAGTTTCTTAGTGTGAAATTCCACTTATGGTGCCATATCAGCACTCAAAATGTTTTGGATTGTGGAGCATTTCAGATTTCAGATTTGGGATTAGAATGCTCAATGTGTACAAAGTCTACTAGAAAAAACAATGCTACCAAATTCCCAGGGCTAAATACCAAAGCACTTGTGAATGGCAGAGTTTTAGAGTGGTTGCCTAAGGGCCCTCAGGACTTCAAGATGTGCAGTTTCTGGGCCATCTCTACTTTCTACCAGTTAATAAAATAACAAGTATCTATAGAGCATAATTTCATGGCCTTGAATATGGCAGATATTTGCCCTCTGGGAACAGACAATCTCGTTGGTTTCAACACACAGATGACTAGACTGCACTCCAGTGTGCCATTTTTCCTAATGTTTTCTCACAGCACCATGACAGAAAGGAAAGCAGCCTTTTCTGGGCTGGGCTGGCCCTGGGTGAGCAAACCAAGTACTCTTTGCTCTGTCTTTTGGTTCATTTCACTTCTTGCTTGAGTAGCTGTGTTTCTTCTTAGGACTCAGTGTCCTGGAAACTGAATAAAGGAGTCATAACATTGAAACCCAAACAGAATTACTGTCCTATATCCCCACAACAGCTGTGAAACAGCTGCACCATTGTGCTCTAAAGCTACTTAGTGTAAGACACACAGGATGGAGAGAGAAATCCTCCAAAGCTATGTGAGAAATGCAAAGCTCTGTGACAACAGCTGGCAGGTAGCACATACATCATGAAGACATTGGTACATTAGAATGGATGTATAGTGGCCAGGTGTGCTGGTGCATCCTGCAATCCCAGCCACTCAGGAGGCAGAGGCAGGAGAATCATTAGTTCAAGACTAGTATGGGAAAAATTTAGCAACACCCTATCTCAAAAACAAAAGTAGCAACAAGAGGGCTGGGGACATAGCTCAAATAGTGCAGAACTTGCAAGTACAACATCCTGGGTTCAATTCCCAGTACTACAAAAAAGAATGAGTGAACAGTGGACATGATTTAGAGAAGTATTTTAAGGATTTTTCCCAACAAAAGTTACGTTCTCAAAACTTTCAATTGAAGACAAATTAATTTTTAAGCTGGATGGCTGGAAGCGTGGCTCAAGTGGCAGAGCACCTGCCTAACAAGCATGAGACCATGCTGAATGGGGTGGCTCAGGCTCCTAATCCCAGCTACTCAGGAGATCAGGAGGATTGGGGTTCAAGGCCAGCTCAGGAAAAAAAATACACTAGACCCTCTCTGAAAAATAACTAAAGCAAAAAGGACTGAGAGCATGGATCAAGTGGTAGAGTGCCTGCTTAGCAAGCAAGAGGACCTAAGTTCAAACCCCAGTACCACCACCATAAAAGAAAGGAAAAGAAAAAGTTAGTTTTTATTTTTTTTTCATTTTTCTTTTATTTTTCATATGTGCATACAAGGCTTGGTTCATTTCTCCCCCCTGCCCCCACCCCCTCCCTTACCACCCACTCCACCCCCTCCCTCTCCCCCACTCAATACCCAGCAGAAACTATTTTGCAAAAAGTTAGTTTTTAATAAAGGAAAGGGAGAACTATGACTGCTGCTATAACACATCATAGATGCAAGTAAAATATGACTCCCTGTCATCCTCACCTCCTTCCCTTCCCTCAATGCCCCACCCAAAAATGGCATCAAATATTTCCCTGGAACAACCAAGATGAATGTCTGCTGCTGGAACCAGGCCCCAAGTTCAGGCACAGCACCACTCCTTAAAGGAGTTTGCAGCCTGACTAGCCTTTGATCTGCTTTCCTCGAGTCAACTTTGCTCCTGTGATGTGCAAGACAGGACAAGAGCCCAGGCCAGGCAGGGTTTTCTCGAATGCTGCTCAGAAAGGCTTTGGCCTCTCAGGCTAGAGTACAGCTGCTGGCTGCAATGGCTTGTGTGCTACATCCTCTGGGAAGGAGTGTGGGTGCTCTGGTGCCATAGGATGGATGGTGCCCAATAAGGGACTA
The DNA here is from genome assembly GCF_047511655.1 of Castor canadensis. Taxonomy (NCBI): domain Eukaryota; kingdom Metazoa; phylum Chordata; class Mammalia; order Rodentia; family Castoridae; genus Castor; species Castor canadensis. The sequence continues at coordinate 91,972,596 of NC_133394.1, forward strand.
AATGAAAGGCAGTCATAGGTTATTTTCTGAGCCTAGCTTTTTCCTCCCATCCTTTTTAGTGACACCTTCCTCTGAGTCCTTTAGGACTCTAATGACTTCCTGTGCTTTCCTGAGCCCTCCTCCGCCATCCCTGCCACAATTCTCTGGCAGGAAAGGATCACTGACATGCATTGTTGATGAAAGTGTAAATCCATATTCCCCTTCTAAAGAGGTCTATGATATATAAATTTTTAATGTGCATTCCCTTACACCCAGGAATTTCACTTCTGGAAATGTATCCTAAATGATGCCACAGATAAGCAGAAATGTATGTACAAAAATGTTGACTGCCACTTTGATTAAAAATACTGAACAGTTAGAAATAACAGACATCCATCAGCAGAGGATCAGTTAAATAAATGATTATATCAGCATACCAGGAAACACTCCGCATTAAAGTAAGGAACCAGCTCCACACCTATTGACACTAACATGTGCCCCTGGTAGGTTGTTTACAGAGAAAAATAAGTTGTAAAGGAGTATGTAAATTAGGGCCCCACTTAAAGAGGAAAGAAAATTTAGGGATTTACACTTCCATAAAAGAGTGAAAAGATAGTCTGTGGACAGTAATATCTGAGGAGCAGCATTTTAGTCATTATCAACTTTTTGTGTATTTTTGCATTTTTACATAAGTGTCATTAACAGGAAAAATGTTTTTAATTTTTACTTTATTTTTGGTGATGCTGGGGTTTGAAATCAGGGCCTCATGTTTGCTAGGCAGGAACTCTACCAATTAACCAGCTCTGCCCGCTCTTTTTTGTGATAGTTTTTTCAAGAACTATTTGCCCCAGCTCGTTTCAAACCTTGATCCTCCTGTGCTCTGAGTAGCTAGGATTACAGGCATGAGCCACCTGCTTGATGTACATTTTTATTTTTTTTATTTTATTATTCATATGTGCATACAAGGCTTGGGTCATTTCTCCCCCCTGCCCCCACCCCCTCCCTTACCACACACTCCACCCCCTCCCTCTCCCCCCCACCCCCTCAATACCCGGCAGAAACTATTTTGCCCTTATTTCTAATTTTGTTGTAGAGAGAGTATAAGCAATAATAGAAAGTAAGAAGAGTTTTTGCTGGTTGAGATAAGGATAGCTATACAAGGAGTTGACTCACATTAATTTCCTGTGTGTGTGTGTTACCTTCTAGGTTAATTCTTTTTGATCTAACCTTTTCTCTAGTTCCTGGACCCCTTTTCCTATTGGCCTCAGTTGCTTTTAAGGTATCTGTTTTAGATTCTTGCGTTAAGGGCAACAAATGCTAGCTAATTTTTTTAGGTGTCCTACCTATCCTCACTCCTCCCTTGCGTGTTCTCGCTTTTAACATGTGCTCAAAGTCCAATCCCCTTGTTGTGTTTGCCCTTGATCTAATGTCCACATATGAGGGAGAACATACAATTTTTGGTCTTTTGGGCCAGGCTAACCTCACTCAGAATGATGTTCTCCAATTCCATCCATTTACCAGCGAATGATAACATTTCGTTCTTCTTCATGGCTGCATAAAATTCCATTGGGTATAGATAACACATTTTCTGAATCCATTCATCAGTGGTGGTCATCTTGGCTGTTTCCATAACTTGGCTATTGTGACTAGTGCCACAATAAACATGGGTGTGTGCAGGTGCCTCTGGAGTAACCTGTGTCACAATCTTTTGGGTATATCCCCAAGAGTGGTATTGCTAGATCAAATGGTAGATCAATGTCTAGTTTTTGAGTAGCCTCCAAATTTTTTTCCAGAGTGGTTGTACTAGTTTACATTTCCACCAACAGTGTAAGAGGGTTCCTTTTTCCCCGAATCCTCACCAAAACCTGTTGTTGGTGGTGTTGCCAATGATGGCTATTCTAACAGGGGTGAGGTGGAATCTTAGTGTGGTTTCACTTGCATTTCCTTTATTGCTAGAGATGGTGAGCATTTTTTCAAGTGTTTTTTGGCCATTTGAATTTCTTCTTTTGAGAAAGTTCTGTTTAGTTCACTTGCCCATTTCTTTATTGGTTCATTAGTTTTGGGAGAATTTAGATTTTTAAGTTCCCTATATATTCTGGTTATCAGTCCTTTGTCTGATGTGTACCTGGCAAATATTTTCCCCCACTCCGTGGGTGTTCTCTTCAGTTTAGAGACCATTTCTTTTGATGAACAGAAGCTTTTTAGCTTTATGAGGTCCCATTTATCTATGCTATCTCTTAGTTGCTGTGCTGCTGGGGTTTCGTTGAGAAAGTTCTTACCTATACCTACTAATTCCAGAGTATTTCCTACTCCTTCCTGTATCAACTTTAGAGTTTGTGGTCTGATATTAGATCCTTGATCCATTTTGAGTTAATCTTGGTATAGGGTGATATACATGGATCTAGTTTCAGTTTTTTGCAGACTGCTAACCAGTTTTCCCAGCAGTTTTTGTTGAAGAGGCTGCTATTTCTCCATCATATATTTTCAGCTCATTTGTCAAAGACAAGTTGTTTATAGTTGTGTGGCTTCATATCTGGGTCCTCTATTCTGTTCCACTGGTCTTCATGTCTACTTTTGTGCCAGTACCATGCTGTTTTTATTGTTATTGCTTTGTAATATAGTTTGAAGTCAGGTATTGTGATACCTCCTACATTGTTCTTTTGACTGAGTATTGCTTTGGCTATTCGTGGCCTCTTGTGTTTCCATATAAATTTAATGGTAGATTTTTCAATTTCTTTAATCAATATCATTGGAATTTTGATGGGAATTGCATTAAACATGTAGATTAGTTTTGGGAGGATAGGCATTTTTACTATGTTGCTTCTACCAATCCATGAGCATGGGAGATCTCTCCACTTTCTATAGTCTTCCTCAATCTCTTTCTTCAGAAGTGTATAGTTTTCCTTTTAGAGGTCTTTCACATCTTTTGTTAGGTTTACACCTAGGTATTTGATTTTTTTGAGGCTATTGTAAATGGAATTGTTTTCATACATTCTTTTTCAGTTTGCTCATTGTTGGTGTATAGAAATGCTAATGATTTTTCTATGTTGATTTTATATCCTGCTACCTTGCTATAGCTATTGATGATGTCCAGAAGCTTCTGAGTAGAGTTTTTTGGGTCTTTAAGGTATAGAATCATGTCATCTGCAAATAGGGATATTTTGACAGTTTCTTTACCTATTTGTATTCCTTTTATTCCTTCTTTTTGCCTAATTGCTCTGGCTAAGAATTCCAGTACTATGTTGAATAGGAGTGGAGATAGTGGGCATCCTTGTCTGGTTCCTGATTTTAGACGGAATGGTTTCAGTTTTCCTCCATTAAGTATAATGCTGGTTGTAGGTTTGTCATATATAGCTTTTATAATGTTGAGGAACTTTCCTTCTATTCCTAGTTTTCTTAGAGCTTTTATCATGAAATGATGTTGGATCTTATCAAAGGCTTTTTCTGCATCTATTGAGATGATCAAGTGGTTTTTGTCTTTGCTTCCATTAATGTGGTTTATTATGTTTATTGATTTTCGTATGTTGAACAACCCCTGCATCCCTGGAATGAAGGGTACTTGGTCGTGGTGAATGATCTTTTTGATGTGTTGTTGAATTCGGTTTGCCATTATTTTGTTGAGGATTTTTGCGTCAATGTTCATTAAGAAGATTGGTCTACAGTTCTCCTTTTTGGAGGTGTCTTTGCCTGGTTTTGGGATAAGTGTAACACTGGCTTTATAAAATGTGTTTGGCAGTTTTCGTTCACTTTCTATTTCATGGAACAGTTTAAGAAGGGTTGGTATCAGTTCTTCTTTAAAGCTCTGATATAGTTCAGCAGAGAATCCATCAGGTCCTGGGCTTTTCTTTTTGGGGAGACTCTTGATTGCTGCTTCAATTTCATTTTGTGTTATAGATCTATTCAGGTGATTAATTTCCTCTTGGTTCAGTGTTGGATGATCATATGTATCTAGAAATCTGTCCATTTCTTTTAGATTTTCAAATTTATTTGAATATAGGTTCTCAAAGTAGTCTCTGATGATTTCCTGGACTTCCATGGTGTTTGTTGTTATCTCCCCTTTTGCATTCCTGATTCTACTACTTTGGATTTTTTCTCTCCTCATTTTAGTCAGGTTTGCCAGGGGTCTATCGATCTTGTTTATTTTTCAAAGAACCAACTTTTTGTTTCCTTAATTCTTTGTATGGTTTTTTTGGTTTCTATTTCATTGATTTCAGCTCTTATTTTTATTATTTCTCTCCTTCTATTTGTTTTGGGATTTGCTTGTTCTTGTTTTTCTAGGAGTTTGAGATGTATCATTAGGTCATTGATTTGGGATCTTTCAATCTTTTTAATATATGCACTCATGGCTATAAACTTTCCTCTCAGGACTGCCTTAGCTGTGTCCCATAAGTTCCAGTAGGTTGTGTTTTCATTTTCATTGACTTCCAGGAACTTTTTAATTTCCTCTTTTATTTCATCGATGATCCATTCTTCATTAAGTAATGAGTTATTTAGTTTCCAGCTGTTTGCATGTTTTTTGTCTTTACTTTTGTTGTTGAGTTCTACTTTTACTGCATTGTGATCAGATAGTATGCACGGTATAATTTCTATTTTCTTATATTTGCTGAGGCTTGCATGATCTATTTTGTAGAAGGTTCCATGGGCTGCTGAGAAGAATGTATATTGTGTAGAAGTTGGATGAAATGTTCCGTAGACATCAACTAGGTCCATTTGATCTATTGTATTTTTTAGATCTTAGATTTCTTTATTGATTTTTTGTTTGGATGACCTATCTATTGATGATAATGGGGTGTTAAGGTCTCCCACAACTACTGTGTTGGTGTTAATATATGCTTTTAGGTCTTTCAGGGTATGTTTGATGAAGTTGAGTGCGTTGACATTGGGTGCATACAGGTTGATGATTATTATTTCCTTTTGGTCTATTTCCCCTTTTATTAGTATGGAATGTCCTTCTTTATCTCATTTGATCAATGTAGGTTTGAAGTCTACTTTGTCAGAGATAACTATTGCTACTCCTGCCTGTTTTTGGGGGCCATTGGCTTGGTAAATCTTCTTCCAGCCTTTCATCCTAAGCCTATGCTTATTTCTGTCGGTGAGGTGGGTCTCCTGTAAGCAACAAATTGTTGGATCTTCCCTTTTAATCCATTTCATCATGTGGTGCCTTTTGATGGGTGAATTAAGTCCATTAACATTAAGTGTTAGTACTGATAGGTGTGTGGTGATTCCTGTCATTTAGTTGTCTTAGTTGTTTGAAGGTTTGATTGTGTGTACCTAAGTTGAGGTTACTCTCTACTGTCTTGCTTTTTCTTTTCCTATAGTTTGGTGCTGCCTGTCTTTTCATGGTTAAGTTGGGTTTCACTTCCTATGTGCAGAATCCCTTGAAGAATCTTTTGTAATGGTGGCTTTGTGGTCACATATTGTTTTAGTTTCTGCTTATCATGGAAGACTTTTATTGCTCCATCTATTTTGAATGATAGTTTTGCTGGGAAGAGTATCCTGGGGTTGAAGTTATTTTCACTCAGTGCCCGGAAGATATCACCCCATGCTCTTTTTGCTTTTAATGTTTCGGTTGAGAAGTCTGCAGTGATTTTGATGGGTTTACCTTTGTATGTTACTTGTTTTTTCTCTCTTACAGCCTTCAATATTCTTTCCCTAGTTTCTGAACTTGTTGTTTTAATGATGATATGTCGTGGGGTAGTTCTATTTTGATCTGGTCTGTTTGGTGTCCTGGCAGCCTCTTGCATCTGTATGGGAATATCTTTCTCTAGATTTGGGAAATTTTCCATTATTATTTTGCTGAATATATTACGCATTCCCTTCACTTGCACCTCTTGTCCTTCTTCGATGCCCATGATTCTCAAGTTTGGTCTTTCAATGGAGTTGGTGAGTTCTTGCATTTTCTTTTCACAGGCCTTGAGTTGTTTAATTAATAATTCTTCGGTTTTTCCTTTAATTACCATTTCATCTTCAAGTTTCAAGATTCTGTCTTCTGTTTGTTCTAGTCTGTTGGATTGGCCTTCCGTTTTGTTTTGCAGTTTGTTTCATTCTTTTTTCTGAGGTTTTCCATATCCTGAGTGGTTTCCTCTTTAATGTTGTCTATTTTTGTCCGGAGTTCATTTATCTGTTTATTCATCATGTTCTCTGTTTCACTTTGGTGTTTATACAGTGCTTCTATTGTTTCCTTTATTTCTTCTTTTGCTTTTTCAAATTCTCTATTTTTGTTGTCTTGGAATTTCTTGAGTGTCTCCTGTACATTTTGGTTGACCATATCCAGTATCATCTCTATAAAATTCTCATTGAGTACTTGTAGTATGTCTTCTTTTAAATTATTCTTGTGGGCTTCATTGGGTCCTTTGGCATAATTTATTTTCATTTTGTTGGAGTCTGGATCTGAGTATCTGTTTTTTCATTCCCCTCTGGTTCCTGTACTAACTTTTTGCTGTGGGGAAACTGGTTTCCCTGTTTTTTCTGTCTTCCTGTCATTGTCTTTGGTGTTGTTACTGTCCCTGTACTGTGTGCAATTAAGTATTTTCTAGCTTGTAATAATTACAATGGTAATATTTAAATGGAAAGGTGAGAGGAGATGGAAAACAGGAAGTTAAAGGAAAGGGAAAAGCAAATAAACAGACAAGAAGGAGGAAACAGAACAAGGAATCGTACAAGAAAGTTTCAAAGGTATAAACAGGGAGCATTAGTGTACTAATTGACAGTAAGCTGAACAGGCATTAGAGACACAGAGAGAGGATTGACAATAAAAAATAAAAAAAAGATAAGAATAAAAAAAAATAGGTAAATGAAAGAAATATCTATATATAAAAATAAAAGAAAATTTAAAAAAAAAAAACCAAAAAACCAAAAACCCAAAAAACCTCCAAGTTCAAATTCAATGAAGTTTCAGTTTTAATAATTTGGGTGTCCGTCTCAGTCTCCAGTCCTAGAGATGGTGCCTCAGATGTTGTTCTGTAGTTGTCTCATCAAAGGGGATGCATAAAGTAGAACAAAACTACACACACACACAAAAATGCCACCAAGTGTCCCAAGTTCAAATGCAATACAGTTTCAGTAAATTTTTCAGCATGCAGGTGTAATTCAGTTGTTCTCTCATCAAAGGTAGGGAGAAAAAGAGAAAAAAAAGAGTCTAGAGACAGTTCTGAGAATGGTATCTGCAGCTGTGGCTGCACAGTCACAACTAATACCACTCTCTAAGGGCTTCTGCAATGCTTCCTCCACACACATCTACTCCCATAATCCCATCTTAACATTGGTAAAGGTCTGTTTCTCCAACTGTTACACAAGCAGATTTTCAGTATGCTGATGCACAAACCTAGGGCTAGACATAAAATTGCCTTAGGAACCTGGTGAAAGTAAAAACCTTAGGATTAGGACCTGAAGAACTAGAATAGGATCTTTTCAAAGTCCTATTAGAAGTGAGGGGTGCAGTCAACCTGCAGGATAAAAAGTAATGACAGACTAGAAACTCCTCAGTTACAACCAGTCAGTCCTCTATGTCCCCACTCACTCCAGGCCATGTAAGTAACTTTGCTTTCAGCCAAAAGTGGAAATAAATTTGAGAGAGCCTCTTGTCTCCTTGTCAGTCAACCTATGAGAAAGATTTAGGGGGAAAACAGTGCCATAATACTGGCTTTTCTGCTTTCAGGTAGTGAGCCCTTTCCTTTATCAATCTCATTTTTGTCCATTGAGAACCCACAAGTATCCCATCAATGGATTCATATCAGAGAAAATGAGATGAATTATGGAATCCACTGGCTATGCCACAAACCCATCATTCAGAGCAGACAGCCTCTTAAAAATGATGATATGGTAAATGTAAAAAAGATAAAAGAAAATTCACATAAAAGTGTTGATAGGGTCTTCAGAATTCATAAAAGCAGTAAATTAGCAGACATGTTGAAAATTTAGAATGCCTTGCCAGGGTGACTTATGTACGTTGAGGAGACAATCAGATGGTACTGCATTCGTAGTAGGAAGCCCACATGGATCCAAGAACAAAGAACTAAAAGCAGAAGTGGTCCTATTTTAATATCATTCCAAATGAGACAATGGCTCACTTTCTGATTCCCTCTTTGGTGCAGGAATAATTGGCCCATCAGCAGGAGATTGATCTATGTTTATGCACTGGGAGCTAGCAGGGTAAGAAACTTCAGTTCAGTATCTCCTATTACTTCTTTCTCATTGTTACTCAGGATGGTCAGCAGCTATATCTTGAGAAGTATATGACCAACAGGTTCAGCACCCCTTGAGATGTTTTGGATCAGACTAACATATAAGCACCAACCTTGACCTGTGGGGACAGCTAAAAAGGGGATTAGAGTGGGAAGGGGAGAGGATGAGTACAGGCAAGGAGAACTCCAGTGAGAGGAGTTGTGTTCATACCAACAAAAATCTTTCAGTTTCTACTTAGGCACAGGCTTGTAGGACAAGAAATGATGTCCCGTGAACCTGTGTAGAGTACTAGATAGGCAGTGTGGTAGCCAATTCTTTTTGCTACAAGTGAAAAACTTGGCTTCAAATGGGAATCACTGGCTCATGATCAGTAAAATCTAAAATGCACTGTTGGTGCCAAGTGATGCTGGTCCAAGGCACTCATTTTCAACATGAGCCAGACTTCTTCCTTGTGGCTTCTCTACCCTGCCAAGCATCAGATTCCTCCTCAGGATCCATTAACCTCTACATAGAAAATTCCAGCTCTTCCCTTCATAAGACCTGGTTGTTTCAGTATTTTTTCCTTCTAGAGCACTTCTGGACTCCAAGGTAGCTATCCCAGGATTTTATCAGCATGCCTATTTATGTCACGTGTCCACCCATGAGCTGTCATGGTGGGCATGTGGGTAGAAGGGTGGGAGACCCTAACAAGGGAAAGTCGGCCACACATGTAAGTGGGACTAACCAATGACAGAGGCACACTGAGGATGGGATAGAAATAAACACAATCAACCATAGTCAAGTGGCCCTCAGCAGATTCCTGGAGTCACTGCCTGGCCCTCCTGGGATTCAGAGAGCCCTGGGCACCTGGTCCACATCTGGATCCTTTCCCTGCAGATCCATCAGGTTCAGCACAGAGGCCCCATCCACACACCGCAAACTGTTAATGCAGAGCCTGCTGAAGAATGAGGCCTTGGCCATTTCTGCTATAGACTACCTTCCTTCAGCTTCTTCCTTCAGCTTCTAAGAAGGACTTTGCCTGCAGAGGCACTGAGATTCTGAGGGCCATGGTGTAGGCCTAGCCCTTCCCCTGCCTCCAGTTGGGGTCCTTGACAAAGACATGAGACCTGGGGACCTTACAGATTGCCCTGGGTGGGACTGACCTGCTGCTTAGCCAGTAAGTTCACCCCAGGAGGTAGAAACTGCAAGTGCTGGATTTGCAGAATGAGTCTCAAGATGTCTGGATCATAGGCTACAGGGCCATGGCCTATGCCTACTCCCCAGAGGACATGACTGAGCAGCAAGCAGCAAATCATGGTGTAGGGATAGTAGCAAAGCAGCCCTGAGGGGTATTTGTAGATATCTGCATCCAGGATCTATTCCTCCCAGATGAATTCCAACCCCAGCATCTGTGGTGGGTCCAGAACAGAAGAGATTTACTCAAGCTATGCTGAAGATGCTACATATTAGGACAGGCTCCCTTTATAAAATGCAGGAGATTTTGCCTATCATGCAGCTGTGAGTTCATCCAGGAGCTGCAGTTGGATCACATCTGCAATGAGGAAACCATCAGGGTATTTGTTTCTTACCTGGGCAGGATCAGTAAACTTTGTATTTTCATTCATCATGACAAGTGAGCAACTATATATCTCCTGCCCCTAAAGTGAGTGATATTCCTGCAAATATGCCATTCAGTTGCAAAAGCTGGAACACCTCCATGAGTTTTATATGCATGATACCTCTTCCTTATGGGAAACTGCATGAGATGTCGGGAGATAGATGCCCTGGGAGAGCCTCTTTGAGATCAAGCCCGCTTAAGCTATCAAAACTGAGGTATCTATCCCAGTGTCCCAGCACCAGCCAGCTCAGCTACCTGCACCTACAAGACTCCTCTCTGAAAGGGTGGAGTCCCACCCTTGCTCTGAACTCTGATAGATTAAGTGGCTAGCACCATTGAGAGCCTTATCTTAGAGTGTGAGATCACCAACTCACAGCTTGATGCCATCTTGCCCACCCTGAGATGCTGCTACCAGGTCACCATGTTCAGTTTCTATGGGAACCACGTCTCCATGGCTGCCCTGGAGAACCTGCTGAGGCACATTACCAGACTGAGCCAGTTAACCCAAGCACTGTAATCGGCCCCTCTCTGGAGAGCTATAACCCTTAATGGGGTAATATTGACCACAAGAGATTTACTCACATCGATGCTAAATTGGGGCAAGCACTAAGGTACATAAAATCCACATTGGTACTTCCTCTGTCTTTGATGCAAAAGGTGCCAATTTTCTAGCCTGGAAAGCAGTGGCAACAGAGTAGCCTGTATCTCCATCCCACTGTTTTTACATGTTTTCTATGTCTGTGCACTCATTGAACAACTGGAAAAAGTAGGAAGGGGTAAAAATGCTTTAGTTTTTGTTTTGCAGTGTTAGGATAGAACCTGGCCTGGTGCATGCTAGACATGAGCTCTACCACTGAGCTACATCCTCTCTTTGTATTTTAAAACAAATCTGCTATGAAACTCACCCAGTTTTCATCCCACATTCTTAAAATACTCAAGGAAAATAAAATCTTAAACTTTAGCGAAATAAAAAGGTGTCCTTAATTTTACTCATTTCAGAAATGGACTATGAATTCCACTATTCTTTGAGAACCAACAGGTTGCATTACAGTATTAATCTGAATCATAATTACGTGTTTGAAAGTGAAATCTGTTAGGTCTTTGCTTTATTCACATGTATGTTTTGTGTCTACATAATATGTTTATATGATATATGAAAGCTCTATTTAATTGGCTGAAAGAAAAAAATAGTTGGTCACAAAATATACTAAGTTATTCAAATGGTATAAGTTTACATGTCTGAATTAATCTTTGATTATTCAAAGATTTTAATATTGTTGAGAATGTGAAACATTTAAATGTTTTTTTAAAAAAAAAGCTCCTTCACGCAGCTATCCCCTGGAGGTACAAAGAAGACTGCTGTACCCTCTGAGGGCAGAACATAGCATTCCACCAAGTCATCAGACCATGCTGTCTACATGGAATAGGAAAGGAAAACTTCCCCCTGACTATGGGTAGATAACAATCCTATACTCCAACACAATCTGGTGATAGTATCTGAAATTTTTTCCATCTACTTCATGGAAAGTTATCACATGTCATATAATACTGAGTCTTAAATACAATGTCAAGTACTCTTTAATAACACATCTACCTTTCCTACAAAGGTTAGTCATCCTTTTATACCTCCACTCCCCCCACTCTGAGAAAACAAACATTCACTTCCCCCATGTCATAGCACAAAATGACCTGTCTAGATACACTGACTTCTAAATGTAGTGTGTCTTTTTTTTTGAAGAGATATAACTATTATTTTAGTTCACATTCCTTCTATGTCTTCTGAGGGACCTCATCAAAATAGTGTGGTTGAAGAAGCTAAGCAATTAGAATTCACTAGAATCAGTTTATTTCCATTATAATCACCTGTCTTCCTATCAGGCAATATCTCCCACTTGACATGGTTTCTACCTTCTGAGCATAACCAAGATGGCAGCAGTTCCTTCTAACACCAGCAACACATATACCTGGGGAAGTGTTATGGTTAGCACATGAACACACTGAGCTTCAGAGTAGAAGAAAATCCCCTGTACATTTAGGCAAAAAGATCAAACCACTTAAGCCAATTTCAATGACAAGACCAAGCTAGAAGGTAGTAGACATTGAATTCTACCAAGACAAGAAAATACAACATATTTTACATTTGGCCAACTCTGCCTTCAAAAAGATGATGTTAGGCTGTCATTAATAGGTAAGGTGCAGAATGTTGGCCGGGCACCTGTGGCTCGTGCCTGTACTCAGGAGGCAGAGAAAGGAGAACTGCAGATCAAAGTCAGTCCAGGCAAATAGTCTGCAAGACCCTAATCTTAAAAGCCCATCATGAAAATGGCTAGTGGAGTGGCTCAAGATGTGGGGGATGGGGAAAAGGATGCAGGATATTGTTCCAAGGAGCCTTTTGGAAGCTGCTAGAGCCCAAGTTTCAGAAATGCCAATATAGCAGGTAAGGTTATAAGATTAATATCCCTCCTGGGACCCAGGCTTGTACAGTGTGCAGCAAACAAGAAGAACCATTTCACACAAATCTGTGTCTACATTTCTCCCAGGATGACCCAGATGAGTCTCCAGGCTGCTTTCTTCCAGTAGTTGTTTATCTAGCCTTAGGGTTCCCTCTAGAAAATTCTTACACTGGTGTCTATGCAAAACTTTCTGGTTCTTCCAAAAAAGAAACTGAAGTGGGTCTTGTAATTCAAGTAAGCAATGCCACAAGGCCATCTTCCGAGAACGTTGTCCATCGACAAAAGCTATGAGGCTGCCAGAATGATGATAGAGTAGGTGTGTAACAAAAGTATTTCTTGAAAGTATAGAGACAAGGAGAGTCTTCTAGCAAACCACTCTTTGTTTTAAGCTACTAACAAAATCACTTATGCACCATGTTTACGTCATACCTATGCCTTCTAGTTCCATTGGACTTTTACTTTTATCTCCTCATTCCTGGCCTCCACATGTCTACATGAAAGAGCAGCTTTGCCTTTTTTGTTGGAAGACTCCCTTTGAGTGTTAGGCCTGTTTTGCCTGCACGTACTAGGAACCAGAGTGACATTTCTCACACACACCTCCATTGAACCTACACCATAAACTGTAGATACTCGAGTGTGAAGGCCCAGCTCATAATTGAGGCATAACTTACAGTCTATTGCTCCCATAGGACTAGGGCTTAAAGAGCTTAACGTGTTGTAATAAGTCTAATGAACATAGGCTTATTAGCACCCTGTCCTACCTGCTTTCATAAGTTTCTCCTTAATTCCATCCATATCCTTTTTTCATGTGGTTTGAACATTCCAGAAACAGACATCTACAATCTACAACTAAATTCATGATAACTTTTTGCATTTCCAGTTTAGGGACCAGTGTCTTGATGCTCAGTGTTTAGATCAGTCTTCTAACTTCTTCCCTAAGATAACAGTATTGTTTGCAAAGAGGAGCTACAGAGCACCACAATTTTGCACACATTAACACCAACTTGAATGGATTTACATGGAAGAGGACACAAACCCCTGTTCTCAGATTCTGCTTTGGAAAATCCCACTAACACAGGAAACACTTCTCCCTACGTACAAGAGATAAATAGGAACATGCTGGTTCTAGACACTGCACCATGCTGTTCCATGCACAGGTACCTTTAAAAAACAAGACATCCTCCCCTACTGTGGCAGTCTGCTGTCACCAAGGTGGTTGCCATGGAAGTCAGATGATTGACTCTTGCTTCTCCCCTGGATCTTTGTCTGCTTTAGCATCTTTTCCCCCATTCAGGTCCTTTTGCTTCTTGTCTACTAAATAGCTTCTGCTTTGGGTCATTGCCTGGAGATCTATTTTCGTGACAGTCTCAATCTGGAAAATTCTCTACAGAACAGCATGTGCTATCACAAAAAGACATGAAAACCAATGGAATACAATAGAAGAACTTGACAGAAACCCACAAAACTACAGTCAGCTGGTTTTTGACAAAGGAGCCCAAAGTATGCGTTGGAGAGAAGATAGCCACTTCAACAGATGGTGCTGGAAAAACTGGATTTCTACCTACAGAAGACTGACACTGGATCCCAATCTCTTGTACTAGCATCAGTTCAAAGGAACAAATAGTGAAAGCGCTGAACCACACAGGCATAGGTAGTAACTGTATGAACAGAACTCTAATAGCTCAACAATTAAGAGAAAGGATTGACAAATGGGACTACATGAAACTAGAGCTCTGCCCAGCAAAGCAAACTGTCGCTAGACTGAAGAGACAACCTATACACTGGGCAAAGAATTTTGCCATCTATACACCTGACAAGGGATTAACAACCAGAATAGAAAGGGGGTATACTGGATATTTCTTTGGGAACATCCTAGCCAGTCACAGTTAATTATTTCTCTCTAGAAGCCCTGTAAGAAGCTGTCTACCTGAAGCCCTGACCAGGCCAAAGTTCCTTAGAGAAAAGAATTCTGAGTAACTGAGTGATGCCATCTCCTGAATGAAACACTGAACTCCGTTCCAGCATGCCTGTTCCAGGAGTTTACATCTGATTCTCCCACCTGCACTGCAAGTCATGGACAGGGACTCAGAACCACCCACATCTGATAACGTGTGTGAAAGCTAGAGACTCTGTGCAAAGTCCTATGGACTCAGACACCTAGAGATCAATGCACCTCCCACGTGCAAGATAAGCTCAAAGTTATCTCATCTGCTTTGTTGACCTGCCTGATCACACAGACCAAGTGATGTAAAGACACTGTTCACCATTTAGTGCAGACTTCTTGCCAGTACAAGGAACAGTGAATCTTTCTTCACCTTGCTTAAGGCTTAGGTCCCAAGGGGACATGGCACAATTAGAAAGACATCCCCTATTGACCTGAATAAGCAACAAGCTCTTGCCTCCCCATACCGGTTCTAAGTCTTGACAGGGAATGTTTTTGCCAAAGACTTCTAACTCTTGTGTCCAAAGTCTAACTAGACTTAGAACAAAACATCTGAACCAGTTTTAAATGGCCATGAAACAAGTTTTCCATACAAGTGTCATCATTAATATGCTCCCCCAGAATCTGTAACACTAGAGAAGGCCCACTGGCAGCTCTGCTGTGGATATTCGGGTACCTACTACCAGCAAGAGAGGAGTGCCCTTACACAATGCAAATCACTGGGGTTCCTATGATCCAGAATTCCTCTGGTGACATACAAGTTCCCAACTCAGAATACAGTTTGGCATTCTACATCACCTCTGGGTTGAGACTAGCCTACAAAGCATGCATATCCTCTTGCCCAGGAATATTTGTACATACTTCTTGGGAGGTCCCTGAACTTTCAAACGCTGAGTAAATTGGGAAGGCCAGCCTTCATACTGCACTTGCACAGAAATTTTAAAAACCTGTGGTATAATTTGTTACTATGAATCTCCATCACATTGAACACGAAGACAATGAGAAGTGTCTTACCAATGGGTCCAAAAGGAATAGGGCTTACCATCAACATATGCTAACTAGATAAAATGAACTTTCATCACCCCTCCAGGCCAAACTGACAGGTATCACCCTTTATTCCCTGAATCTCATAATATGACACCTACCTAAACACCAGGCAACACTGGCCAGCACTACCCAAGGGCCACTTTGTGTTCTGTCAGCTTTTACCTCTGAAGAGTTACAAGTTAACTTCAATGTATTCTCATTGAGAAATAAGATCTCTCTCACATTTTTTAGTAGGGCCCAGAGTCATGAAGACCTAGATTCTTCACAAGTATCATTAATACTGTTCTAGGATCAGGAAAGAGTTATTTCCCAAGTGTTAACTGAAAACACTGATTCCAAAACATCTTGTCTACACTACTGTGGCAACCATGAGATTACGTCCATGAGGGCCCCTCCTTAGGGGACACCAATTGACAGCTTATTTAACAGAAAGCAGATCAGTGAAATAACTGGCTTAAGAAGAGAATATTCATTGACCCAACTCTGATGAAGAGCTATGACAAAAGACTAGAAAGTGAGTCAAGAGGTGTAGGAAGGACTCACGAACGTCCAAAAAGTGTAAATTCTCTGATTACAGGTTAGGGTGCACAATAAACACCTGCCAAAACCAAACTGAACCAAGCAACTGGCTCTGATCCTCACATCAGTCTTTTGAACACCTAATCTCGAAGTGAATACAGTGGCCTTGGTATATATACGAAGGCATATATGTGCCTGATGTCATGGACTGCCCACTTATGATAATTTTTGCTACTTCTGCCTCTGAACACCTTTTCAACAGAAGCTGAGCCTCCAACATAGCAAACGTCAATGTGCCACTTGAGAGCAAGTCAACTAACAAAAGCCACTCCTATGCCAGCAGTTCAATTTATAGGGATAGATATGTATGTAGGTTGTAAGTTTGTCTTTTCTGCTTTCAAAGCCTCCATTCCTCCCACTCCAGGGCTCCAGATGTGCTGTATTCACAAGCAAGAAATTCCACATACCAAAGCATGTCACCCATGGAGTGAGATCACAAGAAGTATGTTGGGAGCTGACAGGTATATTGAATAAGCTGTGTGTTTTGAGTTTGGCACAGCCCCAAAATGTAGAATGGACCAAGTATAGTTATGTCCAGTAATTACACGCTTGATTGGCACAGCCTCAGCTGCAGAAGTGGGCAAGATGCAGTACAGCTATTTTTCCTAAGATGATTATGTTCAGAGAGAAACTGTCACAGGTTCCTCCTGTTCCTGAGGACCACAGTGTCATGCTCCCTCTCCCAAGAAATGCCTGCCTAGTGTTGCTACTGTATATAATAAATGCACTGGGTGGGGGGGTGCTGATGTATCTCTATTTGAGCACACAGTCTACCTGGACTCATCTTTATGCAGGTTTTGTCTTCTGTCTGTTGTCCTTTCTGCATCTCCTGTTACCCTCAGTTAGGTTTCTAGGACAAGCTCATATGGGCCACGAGAGCTGGAGCCCAAACAGGAACCTGAGAGTGAGGTGACACGTGAGAGGTGGCACCCCAAACAAGGACCTGAAAGCAAGGTGACACCTGGATGGGTAACTAACTATGGGGGAACTTGAAGCCTGAGACAAGGAGACACTCTCCAAGAAGCACATGCATATGAGAAACAACTAAGGTGTGCAGGGGGAGAGTGAGTTGAGGACAGCCAGGTATAAAACCATGGGACAGGGTGAGTTTAAGGACAGAGAACTCTAGGCTTTAAAAAAAAGTTATGTTAAAAATTATAAGGTAGAAATTAGAATTATAAGGTCTAAGAATTAAAAATCAAGTGGTATAAGGTCTAAGAATTAAATATCAAGTGGTATAAGGCCTAAGAATTAAATATTAAGTGTTGTACAGTAGAAGAACTCTATGTAGAAATTATAGAGTGATAAAAACTGTCTCTTCTGCAGCCTAAGCTGCAGCTGGTTTCACCCCTTACAAACAAAGCCCACTGTTCCTTATTTCCCACCACCTTCCTTTGCCTGCCCCTAGACCTTGCTTCAGCAGCTGGCCTCATCCCTTGCAGGACAAAGCCCCAATGTCCCTTATCTCCTCCTGCCAACTCTCTTTGTCCTTAGCCCTTGCTTTCTCCAACATGCTACTTAAGGCCAGACCCACTGAGAAAAGCTGCTGCGCCATTTTCTCTCGGCAAGCCCACCTGCATATTAAACTTTTGGACATGAGATATCTCTCGTGAGCCTCTTTTGTGTGCAGTGTGCGGCATTTTCCTAACATTTGGTGCATTGGCTGGGAACAGGTGAGCTTCTGGCATTGATCTTGCTCTCCCAGTCTGTGACTCCAGGCCCTCCCAAGCCTACTTTGGCCACAAGGCAGACATCCCCTATATAGGGGGGCCAAGCTGAGGGTTTATATCAGCCTGCCAATGCTACATAGGTGGGAGCTGCCTTCCTTAAGCCTGTATAAACTTGATGGGATCTGAGCTGCTTTGCTGGAACCCCTGTTCCTAGACTAGTGCCATCATCGCCACTCTTGCTCACGGGGAATCTCCTCATGGTCAGTGTGCTTCCTGTAACTTGCCCACCACCGGCTGATTTACTCAGTCCTCCCTTGGTGAGTTCCCTCACACTGCTGCACCATGAGTCGTGGTTCTCTCTCTCTCGGTTGGTCGAAAACCCTAGTACTAGTCCCAACTCACTCAGCTCTTGAACTGGTTCCTGAGGCATGGGCTATCCTCTCAGTGAAAACGTTCCCTTGAGGTCCCTCCACTTATCTGTTTCGTCCAGGAAAGGAATATCTTGGGGACGCCTGCCATATTCTTCCTTGGACAAGGTCTTATCATGGGGGCTGGACCTTCCAAAATTCCCTCAGACACCCCTCTGGGCTATCTGCTAGCCAACCTCGAGCCCCTAAGGCTCTCGCCTGATCTAAAGGCAAAGAAACTCATTTTTCTTTGCAATCAGGTTTGGCCACAATACCAATTGGACAATAACTCTAAATGGCTACTAGATGGCACACTTGACCCTAACATTCTCAGGGAGCTCTATAACTTCTGTGAACGCACTGGGAAATTACAGGAAATTCCCTATGTCCTAGTGTTTTCTTGTCTCTGCTCTAAACCTTCTCTCTGCACCTCTTGCTCCCCTGCCCAAGTCCTTCTGGCTACAAAAACCCCAATTACCCTCCCTGACCCTGACATTTTCCCTTCCTTCAATCCTGCTAATGTGCCTCCACCTTATCAGACACAAGCCCCCATTGTTCAGCAGCCAGCCCCTGTAGCTCCTCCTGCCCCTCCTCCCGCTGCTTCTCTCACAACTTCCCCCACCTCTCCTTCCACCCCTTCCTCCACTCCTCCTTCTGCTCCCCCTTGCACTTGCCCTTCCACCAACCCGAAGCTACAGGATCCCCTGAGTCCCCCACACACCCACTCTCACAGCCCCCCAAGCCAGCTGGCTTCCCTCTACCCTCTCCGGGAGGTAGCCAGCACGGAGGGTATCCTGCGAGTTCATGTTCCCTTTTCTCTTACAGACCTGTCTCAGATTGAAAAATGCCTCGGTTCCTACACCACTGCCCCTGACTCTTATATTAAAGAATTTCGGTATTTGGCTCAATCCTACAGCCTCACCTGGCATGACATTTATACCATCCTTTCCTCAACCCTCTCCCAGAGGAGAGACGAAGGGTCTGGGATGCAGCTAAGACACATGCAGATGAGATTCAGCACACCAACCGTGCCCACCCCGTGGGAACACTGGCAGTTCCAGAGGCAGAACCCCATTGGGACTATCAAACTAATGACCTAACTTCCAGGGACCAGATGGTCACCTGCCTAGAGGCAGGGTTAAACAGGGCTACCCAAAAAGTTGTTAATTTTGACAAACTCAGAGAAGTTCAACAAAAGGAAAAAGAAAATCCAGCCAGTTTCTTGTCCCGACTTACAGAGGTGTTATGACGCCACACAAAATTTGACCCTGGAACTAAGGATGGGACAATGATCCTTATGACCCACTTTATCTCCCAGTCAGCCCCAGATAAAAGGAAAAAGCTTAAAAGGCTAGAAAATGGCCCTCAGACTCCACAGGCTGAAATTTTAAATGTGGCTTTTAAGGTTTATAATTACCATGAGGAACAGCAATGGGCTGATAAGGAAAAGAGAGATAAAACCAAATTCCAGATGTTGGCACAAGCCCTCTGGCAAAACCCCCTGGCTCTCATCTCACAAGGCCAGGGAAAATTCCAAATGCCTCCTGGCCCATGTTTTCAGTGTGGCCTTGAGGGACACTGGGCCCAGGCCTGTCCTAAGATACACCACCCACCAGGACCATGTCCTAAGTGCAAACAGGGGGGCCACTGGGCGAGGGACTGCCCCTCCACCTCTCAAGGTAGGGGAGTCTAGGCCCCCCTCAATGTTCCTCCTCCCTAACTGATTTTCTAGGACTAGCAACTGTGACAGAAGACTGACGGAGCCCAGGACTCCCAGGCCTGATGACCATAACTTCACAGGAGCCCAGGGTAATGGCCATCATTGACGGTAGGCCTATCTCTCTCCTAGACACTGGCGTCACTTTTTCTGCCTTGCCAGAGTTCTGGGTACCTACCAACCCTTCTTCAACCTCCATAGTCAGGGTGGAGGGAACTCCTACCCAGCCCTTAATGACCTTTCCCTTAACTTGCATACTGGGAGATACACTCTTACCCATTCCTTCCTAGAGCTATCTAATTGTCCCACTCCACTCTTAGGTAGAGACATTTTAACAAAGTTTCAGGCCACCCTCACCTTACATCCATCCCCACAAAAGCCATGGCCCACCAACTCCTTGTCTCCATCCTCACGGTCCCTTCTTGCCATCATAGGTGCCTTGCTTCCACAAGCTTCTCCCAACTCCTTGCCCTTACTGGCAACATTGATGGACCCCATTGTACAGGATCTCAAAAACCCCTCTGTTGCCTCACATCATGAGCCAGTTGTCATCATTCTCAAAGATCCTTCTACTTTCCCAAATCAATCTCAATATCACATCTCTCTAACCCACCTACAGGGGCTAAAGCCTATTATCTCAGAGCTTCTCGCTAAGGGCCTGCTTCGCCCAACACACTCCCCCTATAACACTCCTATTCTGCCTGTAAAAAAGCCTAATGGGTCTTACCCACTGGTACAGGACCTCTGTTTAATCGATGTGGCAGTGACTCCCATACACCCAGTGGTACCTAACCCCTACACTCTCCTGTCTCTCATCCCTGGTACCACCACCCATTTCACAGTCCTGGACCTAAAAGATGCTTTCTTCACTATCCCTGTTCACCCACAGTCCCAAAATCTCTTTGCCTTCACCTGGACTGATCCAGATTCTCATTCTTCCCAACAATTGACCTGGACTGTTCTGCCTCAGGGGTTCCAGAACAGTCCCCACCTCTTCGGCCAAGCTCTGGCTAGGGTCCTCCTTACACTCCATCTCTCCCCAGGTAAACTCCTCCAGTATGTAGATGATCTCCTGCTCTACAGCCCCTCGCTTGAGAATAGCTAACAACACACTGCCCTCCTGCTTAATTGTCTGGGATAAAAGGGATACTGGGTATCCCCTAACAAGGCTCAACTGTCTCTCACCCAGGTAACTTACCTGGGCCTGTCTATCTCCCCTACTCATAAGGCTATCACCATAGATCATAAGGCCTTATTGGTTTCTCTCCCTACCCCCACCACCAAGGCTGAAATTCTCTCCTTTCTTGGTCTGGCAGGCTACCTCAGGGCTTGGGTACCTAACTTCAGTCTAATGGCCAAACCTCTACATGAGGCATCCAAGGGCCCCATCCAAGAGCTCCTGGACCCCTCTTGGCCTGTGTCAGTCCATTTCAAGTCCCTCCTACAAGCCCTGACACAAGCCCCAGCACTTTGCCTGCTGGACCTCACTCGTCCTTTTTTCCTTTATGTCTCTGAGAGACAGAGCTTTGCCCTAGGAGTTTTAGAACACAACATAGGGCCCTCCTTTGCTCCAGTAGCATACCTCTCAAAACAGTTAGACCCCATTACCAGGGGATGGGCCCCATGCCTCAGGGCCCTAGCAGCTGCTTCTCTCCTAATTCAAGAAAGTAAAAAGCTCATCTTTGGGTCCCCCCCCTTACTGTTTATTCCTCTCATAGATTCTCAGAACACTTTACATATAAGGGACTTCACTCCATGCTCCCCCCCCTTGTATCCTGTCCCTCCAGGAGGCCTTGGTTGAGGACTCCACACTAACTTTCTCTGTGTCCCCCACTTAATCCAGCCACTCTTCTTCCTCTCTCTTCAACACCCCTCATTCACTCCTGCCCTGAGATCCTTGAGGAGCTCCTCCCCTGCCCAGAACACATTCAGGAAGGCACCCTCTCTCAGGCTGACTACACTTGGTTTATTGATGGCAGCTCCTTTATTCACAATGGACAACAAAAAGCAGGATATGCTATTGTCTCTAATTCCACTGTCATTGAGGCACGCCCTCTCCCTTTGGGTACAACTTCCCAGAAGGCTGAACTAACTGCCCTGGCCAGAGCTCTAACTCTGGCTAAAGACAAAAGTATTAATATTTACACAGACTCTAAATATGCCTTTCACACTTTATTGTCCCACTCTGCAATCTGGAAGGAAAGAGGACTCCGAACTACAAAAGGAACCCCCATCATTAATGCTGCCTTAATAACCCAGGTCCTGGAAGCCTCACGCCTCCCTTCCCAAATAGGCATCACCCATTGCAAAGCTCATCAGACTGATTCCTCTACTATTACCAAAGGAAACAACCAAGCAGACACAGAGGCAAAATGAGCAGCCCTCCAATCTACACCCCAGACCATGTACCCCCTTACCCCAGCCTCCCTTCCTCCTCTCACTAGCTCTCACTCCCTTCTTCTGAGGTCAAAACTCTTCTCTCTTATTTACATATGCTTTTTCATCCTAATCTTCATGCTCTCTGCACCTTTCTCCACCAATCCCTTTCCCTATCAACAGAAGACATACAATACCTTAAACACATCACCCAGTCTTGCTCCATCTGTCAGTGTACAAACCCTAACTCCAATGTTAGGCGCCCTCCCTTTCCCATGCACCAAGCCAGAGGATGCTCCCTGCCATGGACTGGCAGGTGGATTTTACCCACATGCCCCCAGTAAAGAAAATCAAATACCTCCTGGTACTGGTCGGCACCTTCACAGGATGGGTGGAAGCCTTCCCCACAACTAATAAAAGGGCCTCCACAGTAACAACAATCCTGGTCACAGATATCATTCCACAGTTTGGCCTCCCAGCCTCCATCCAGTCAGACTATGGGCCCGAGTTTGTTTCCTCTATTTCTCAAAAGTTGGCACAAGCCTTAAACATCCACTGGAGATTTCATATCCCCTATCACCCTCAATCCTCAGGCAAGGTCGAGCATGCCAATTGCACACTCAAAAATACTCTCACCAAACTCTCTCTCGAACTCCATCTAGATTGGACAAAGCTCTTGCCCTTAGCCCTTCTCCGCCTCCAGGCTCTCCCAAAGAGACCACTTATGATCAGCCCCTTCGAGCTCCTCTATGGCCATCCACTTCTCCCTATCACAGTTCAGCCAAAGCCCCCAACATTCCCCCCACCTCTGCTCAACCCTCTCCTTACCTCTCTTCACTCTCTCCTTCGGTCTTATGCTCATGACCAACTACCACAACCCTCTGACGCTACTAAAGTGCCTCCAGATCTCCAGGTAGGAGACCTTGTCTATCGAAAATACATAGCCACCCCCAGCCATCTGACACAGAAATGGAAAGGTCCTTTTAAGGTCATCCTTACCACACCTATGGCTGCAAAGCTAGCAGGATTCTCCTCCTGGGTACATGTTCAAAACCTAAAACTGGCAGCCCCACAAATGCCCTATCAATCTCTTCTTACAGGACCAGCTAAAATAAAGCTCTCCTGCCTCCCTAGGATCCCAGAAGATGGAGACACACAGAGACTCCCAGGACATAAGTAGGAGCCCTATGCCTGAGGACCTGGCACCTCACTACTCACTCTTTATACCTCTCCTCTCCCATTCTTTCCTGTCAATGCCTGCCCACACTTTTACTTTTTCATATATGTACTCTACTCTGAAGTCTTAGACTTCCCAGCCCCCAACACGATCAACTCCCCTCTTCTCTCATACCTCTTTTACCTTTGCTTTATAGATTGGATATCTGATTTTTATCTCCAGGGTACTCTCTCAGACTTTACTCCTGAAGAAATCTACTCATTTTCTAACCTACTTTTTGGTTTACTGTAAACCATTCCACCCATGCTTCCACTCCATCCCTTCCTGTGGGTAGTTCTTATCCTCGTCCCCCTTTTCCTGAGTGTCGGTCTATGGACAACCTCTCCCCTTGAGTGGAGATGGCCCCATCGCACGGCACTCTGCCTCGGGTATCTCACCCTCTGCAGCCTATTTCTTGTACTTTACTTATTCTTATAACCTGGATCTTCATTGCCCTCCCGGTCAGCTCTCTATCTCCATCATATCTCTGGAGGTTCAAGATCTGAGAAACCTATAAACCAGGCTCAGTTGACATCACGCATCACGTGGGCTCTGGGGACTGCCCCTCTATGGGATGTAGTCGGGCTCTCACCATCCTTTTTACACCTAAATCCATTATGCCACATCCTGTGGGGATAGACATCAACCTCCCTTATATCTGCTTCCTCTTTGATCAAATCCAATCATATGGTTAAAAAGGGTGCTAAATGCTAAGAGGAATATGGGGGCTGTCCATATCAGAGCTGCAAAAAACATTTGATCTCAGGAAAGCATCCAACAGGTAATACAGTAGGTGCCGATTAAAATAACTCAGGTTTCTTCCTTTACATCTACAATCCCTGGAAGCAGCGTTGGCAGGACGGGGTCAAAGGCTCCATGTACTACTCAGGTGCTAGTTGACAACCCTCAGGAACCCTCTTTATATCTAGGGAATGGGTCATGGCCCCCCAATCACAGACAGAACTCTCCTCAAGCATCTTAAAGGCTGAACAGACATTCCAGGACCAACTCCCCAAAGGTCCCACACACACAACCCTATCATCCTGGATCCAAATTATACAAACCTCTATACAGTTTCTTAACTCCACCAGTTCCATAAACACTACCCACTGTTTCTTGTGTGCCTCCCTCCAGCACCCCCTGCAGGCGGCAGTGCTCATCAACCTCTCTATCCCTGCCCTCACCTCTATTCCCCAAAGCTCTAACTGCTGCCCCCCTTTGACTTCTATACCTCTGTGGGAACCTGACCCAGACCAATACTCACTTCCCTCCTACACCTGCTATTACACCTCTGTCCACTCCTCTTCTGGGGCTAGTTTCCTCAAATTCTGTTGCTCTAACGTCTCTATAACTACTCAAACCTTCCCACCCTCTGGACAGTACCTCTGGTGCAACGGCTCCTTACACACCTGTATAAATGCCTCTACTCCAGGCCCCTGCCTTTCAGTAATAACAGTTCCTCAATTTGCTCTCTACGGAAAGGTGGAATTCTTCTGGTTATATTCGCCCCTACAACCATGAGCTGCCTTCCTAACCATTATGGTTGGGATTAGCCTGGCCTCCTCCATTGCAGCCACTGGGCTTGCAGGTGGGGCCCTGGGCCATAGTGTCATCTCTGCAAAAGATTTTGAGGAATGCCTACAGGTCACTCTTGAATCAACCTCAGTTTCTCTAGCCTCCCTTCAGCAACAACTCACCTCATTAGCTCAGGTTGCCTTACAAAACCACAGGGCCCCCTAGATCTCTTAACCACTGAGAAAGGAGGCACTTGTCTTTTCCTCCAAGAAGAATGCTGTTACTATATTAATGAGTCAGGCCTAGTAGAACAGAATATTGATATCATGCCTTGCTTAAGTGAAGAAATCCAACTTTGCAGAACTAAAAACTTCTCTTTCCTAGACTGGACTCAATCGCCTCTGCTCTCTTGGCTCTTACCTTTCCTAGCACCCCTTATTGTTGTCTTTATCCTGTGAGCTTTCTCCCTTGCATTATAAAAACTTTACAAAATTTTTTACTAGATAGCATATCTACAGCCACCAATCAAAGATTCAATCAGCTCCTCCTCCAAAGATATTAACCTCTCCGGGGCCACCAGGGGGACCCCCACACTAACTTCTACAAAGACACCAAACCCTAGGGACCCCACCTGAGAATATGCACTGCCCCCCACCAGCCAGAAGCAGCTGGAGGATCAAACTGCACCCCCATACCCAACCCTTCTCATCTCTCTCTCTCTCTATTAAACAAAAAATGGGGGAATGATAAGAACTGTCTCTTCTGCAGCCTAAGCTGCAGCTGGTTTCACTCCTCACAAACAAAGCCCAATGTTCCTTATCTCCTGCCACCTCCCTTTGCCTGCCCCTAGACCTTGCTTCAGCAGCTGGCCTCATCCCTTGCAGGACAAAGCCCCACTGTCCCTTAACTCCTGCCACCTCTCTTTGTCCGTCCCTAGCCCTTGCTTTCTCCAACATGGTACTTAAGCCAGACCCACCAAGAAAACCTGCTGCACCATTTTCTCTTGGCCAGCCCACCTGCTTATTAAACTTTTGGACAGGAGATACCTCTCGTGAGCCTCCTTTGTGTGTGGTGTGTGGCGTTTTCCTAACAGAGAATATGGTAGAGCTTTCAGTAGAGTTGTAGACACTTAAGATAGAGCGGTAGAGGACTTACAGTAGAGCATAGAAGAAAGTAAAGCCGGGATGTGGGCCTCACCCTTAAAGCAGTCACAAGGAGTGAGAGAGGCAGTAACAAGATGCCATGGGTGGTGGAGATGCTCAACTGTCAGCCCCACCTTAAAAGTAAAGTTCATTTGGATTCTGATTCAGTGTCAGATGAGGAGGGTCAGGAGGAAGTTCTGGCTCAGCAAGCACTGCGAACCATGCATCAGGGGATCCCTCCACGTCAAGAGATTTTCCCCTCTTGCTGAAAGTGTCCTGCAGGCTCCTTGCAGGCAGCTCATAGTCAGGGAGAGGATAGAGCTGGTTTTAAATGTTACCCTGTGCTCAACCACCATACCCTAACAACCCTGGCATGCAACAGAGAGTTCATGACCGAACCACCGACTGGTGCCAATGGACCCAGGACTTGACTTCCTGAGCGGTGTTGGAGGGGAGAAATGGGTTTGCAGAGTGTGGTGCTACTGCTGGGAACAGGCAGCCCGAGAAGGATTGAGTCAAGGTGGGCACTGGTGGAGAGGCATCAGACCCGCCTCCTAAAAGAGCTCAGCCTGGCCCAGGCCGGGCCCCATTCTCGCACCACCGCCCTGTTGTTTCAGGAGCACTCTGGCAATTGCTGGCACTAACCTGCTTCTATCCCTGTTTGTGAGCCATTTGCGCTTACATTGCGGTAATGCCTGGGCTTGCTTTGGACTTGCCCATAGAAACTGCAGCACCCATAGAAGCTGAACGACTAAGTCAGGCTGTGTACCATCAAAATGCTTCAGCCTTGCATAGGCGATTTTTATCTATGCCTCCACACACGCTGGTGAGGCCACTAAGCATGTCATCGCTCATTGTCTGGCTATGTGGGTGGAGGGCATGTTTGTGTGTTTCCTAAAGATGCAGAACATTCAGTGTGGGTACCATCTTGTTTTGTCAAGCATCATGGATCCCCTGGTCCCGAAGATGAGGAGGCTGAGACTGGAAACTAATGGACATGGTGACAATGGTAACCGCTAACTTGGGGATGGTTGAGGATCTCACAACCACATTGCTGGTGACATTGGTCATGATTATAATACAGGTGGGTGTTGTCCAAGGCGATGCATACTGGACTTTCATGCCCATCCTGCCAATGGTGCATCCTGTCGCTTGGTAGAGCCACCCTATGTCTATCTTTACTGATGATACGGTGCACATGAACTTGTCATTCCTCAGGACATTTGGTGCCTCAATGTAGTGACTATAACGTTACAGGTAAAGCTTATCTTATGGCACATGAGAACGAAGCAAGTGATACTGTGGATTTATGGCTATTGAGACAACAAATATCAGCCATGCAAAATGCTTAGGATAATCCCGTTTCTCCAGCTACTATTGTAAAACTATCCTGGATGAATTCAAGGGTTTCAATCCATTTAAGTTGCTAAAGTACTCTTTCTGGTATTTTTCACCTGTTTTCTTTTGTTTTTTACTCAAGTGCAAAGACAACTCCTTGGATTAAGAGGACAGGCTTCATCGCAAACATTTAAGAACTTAAAACGGGGGAAGATGTTGGGAGCCGACAGGTGTATTGAATAAGCTGCGTGTTTGAGTTTGGCACAGCCCCAAACCGCAGAAGGGACCAAGTGTAGTTATGCCAAGTAACTTGCATGTTTGATTGGCACAGCCTCAGCTTCAGAAGTGGGCAAGATGCAGTACAGCCATTTTTCCCTAGATGTTTACATTCAGAGAGAAAATGTCATGGGTTCCTCCTGTTCCCGAGGATTACAATGTCATGCCCCCTCCAAGAAATGCCTCTCCGCCTCATGTTGCTACTGTTTATAATAAATGCACTGGAGGTGGGGGTGCTGGTGTGTCTCCATCTGAGCACCCAGCCTACCTGGCCCTAGATTTATGCAGTTTGGTCTTCTGTCTGTTGTCTTTTCTACATCTCCCACCACCCTCAGTTAGGTTTCTAGGACAAGCTCGTGTGGGCCACGAGAGAAGTACAGTCGGGGTTCCTGATTGTGAGCTCATTTTGTTTTATCACATACCACATCCAGAAGCAGGTAGCCTCAGAAAAGTGAGAAGGTGCTTCTGCTAAGCTTTCTCAAGGCTGAGTAAATATGCTAGAAGTTCAGGATAGCCTCTTATGATACAGAACATTAAAACATCACGTATATGTTACTGCATCCCTAGTACATCGACTGCATGGCTAAAGGAAGTAATAGCTCCATAGTTCATCAAAAGAAACAATCCATGGGTAACTGACTTATCTATGCAGTGGGAATCCATGACCCACATAGCAGCCTGATGCATCTCCTAGATCCCTCCAGATTCCTTTCATTAAACTCACATCCCTATTTCTTGAACTTCAAGTGTGATTTATAGCTCAAGACACAAACCAACCTTTAGCAGTTCTGGGTCTCAGACTACAGCTCTAGAATAAATTCGTATATGAGAGTTAGTTTGTATTGACTGCATACCCTAGAAGGCTACTCCAGAAGATTGAAGACAATCCATCTAAGTCCATAGTAAGGACTGGGCCCAGTTTCTGAAAATGTTAACACCTTGGATATTGACCTGACCCCATTGTTTGAGATGTATAGAAGCTCCTTTCCAAAGTTCATCTCATACCCTACCACCATCCCCAAAGTTTAGTAGACAAAGTTAGTAGTAGTCAAAACTACTGTACAGATTCAATTACCCAGAGGATAGACACAAGAAACTCAGAACTCCAAATACATTCAAACTGAAGAGTTCTTTGCCAAAGCACATCACTGAACTGTCAAAAAATTTTTGGAGCAGCCAAAGAAAAGCATAGAGTCCCATAAGGAAATCCCTCTTAGAATCATAAACTCAGCACAAATCCCACAAGCCAGGAGAAAGTGTGATGTCATATTCAATGTACTACAAGACACACTGCCAACCAAGAATACTAGACCTAGCAAAGGTGACCTGCACAATTAAGAAATAAACTTTCATATATAATCAAAAACTGAAAAAATTCATGACTGGTAAAGATTTCATTTTGTAAGGTTGGTCTAGTGAAGTGAACAGATAACTCCATGAAAACACACAAGTATAAAGAATTCATTGGTATAAAAAATACAAATAATGAAGGAATCAAATCTCATCACAAGCAGCCATTCCACTACAAACAAGGAGAAGAGAGAAAACCATAACAGTCGACAATAAGTTCTTACCAAAATAAACTTGAGTGTTAAATTCCCCAATGAAAAAGGATACAGACTGACTGAATAGAGAAAGAGACCTACCTATTTGCTACCTACAAGAAAATCAGAACTGGGGATGTAATCAATGGTAGAGCCCTTGCCTAGCATGTGCAAGACCCTGGGTTTATTCCCAACTCTGCAAGAAATAGATTCACTTCATAGTTTAAAAATAAAAACTCATGCTGGAGCTGGGCATGGTAGCACAAACATGAAATTCAAGGTACTCTGAAGGCAGAGGCAGGAGAGAATCTTCAGTTTAAAACCAGCTCAAAGTTAGTGAAACCCTATCTAAAAAACAAAATGCAAAGGAAAATGGCTGAGTGTGTGGCTTAAGTAGTGGAATACTTGCATGCACCAGGTCCAGGGTTCTGTCCTTAGTACTGCAGGAAAAAAATTTTAAATGAGACAGACTTGGCTGGGCACAGTGGCTCACACCTGAAATCATAGCTACTCAGAAGGCAGAGACTGGAAAGATCATGTTTTCAGACTAGCCCTACAAAAAAGACTGCATCTCAACCAGCCAAAAGCGAGGCCTGGTAGCATGCACTTGTTCTCCCAACTATAGGGGAGGCATAAAGTAGGAGGATTGTGGTCAAAGTCAACCTGAGCACAAAAAGCTATACCCTACCCTAACAGAGCAAAGAGGGTTGGTGTCATGACTCAAGCGTCTGCCTAGCAAGCATGACACCCTCTCTTCAACCCTTAGTACTGCAAAGTAAGGAAGACAAGTCTCCAGTGGAGAAGTGGAGAAGTCCCCAGAAAACATTCACCAACTGACCTCCCAGGATGGTGAACACTGGGAGCTTAAAATTTCTCTACGAAAATGGCCCTGGGCCCCTGTACAAATAGGCCAGACTGCTTAAGGCTCTGAGTACTGATGAGGGATATAGCTTGCAAAGGAAACCAAAAGTACAGAATATTTTTAAAGATTCTTCCTCAGCCCTAGAAATTGCCACAATACTATCCTCCAGAAGGTCTCCAATTGGGACTTAGGGAGCAAATGACTCCCAGGTCCCCTTTAAAGAACTCTTCTGTTTAGAATAAAGCTCAAACTTTGAAGCTATAGAGGAATTCATTTCAAGTACATGCAAGTAGCTTATTTGTTATTGAAAAGTAGAGGTGGACTGGGGGTGAAGCTCAAGTGTTTAGAGCTCTTGCCTAGCAGAGCCCAGAGTTCAATCACTAGTACAGCCAAAAAATAAAAGTACAGGAGTGCACATGCCACCTATTCTTTATGATTCTCTCTTAATACACTGTTATTAATCATGTTCAGACCATTCCCCTATTTCCTTTGTCTATTTAAAATCCTGCTGTGTCCACTTAAGCTCCCTTCCACATGTCCAGGGAAGATACCTAAAATCACTTTGGAGTATCTCATGAATTGGACTGGCTGACAAGAGCACCAGGCATGAGAAAGGAAAAGGTGCTATCATGAATAAAATAAAGGCTTCCACACATATAAAGGATACTAATACACTTATGGTCTGGTGTATTTTCCTATATCATGCTATGAAGATACCAACACACTATCCTCTTTT
Source organism: Castor canadensis (assembly GCF_047511655.1). Lineage (NCBI taxonomy): Eukaryota > Metazoa > Chordata > Mammalia > Rodentia > Castoridae > Castor > Castor canadensis. The sequence continues at coordinate 92,003,176 of NC_133394.1, forward strand.
TTTTTAAACTTTAAATCCCTGAAACTAGATTAACAGTTTAATAGGAAAACATACCGAAATCTTCCCATACAGTGATGTATGAATTGCATCAATTAGAGGAATTTTATTGAGTCTCAGACTTAATGAAAAACAATAGAAGACACAATCACAGAAGGTTGTTGTGTCATGATTAAAATGACTAATGTCCAGAATAAAGACAAATGAGACTCCCACCTCTATCAACATAAGACCAAAGGCATACAGCATCTCTTCCATACCCACACTCTATCACAAGTATATTCTGTCCCGTGCTTGCCTTGCTGGCTAGGAGGGCCATTGATTAGCAACAGTCAGACACATGAGCAGGAAGACAGCACATAGCTGAGGGGCCGCTTAGTCTTCTCTGCTGTGGAAGCAAGGAGAATGCAGTGCACAGGATCTTATACACTACATCCTTCTAGACTTCCCACCAGGCCCTGTCCTGTCTTCTCAGAATGTATCTTTAAGACTCATGGGATTTTTCAGGGTCTGGAGAGTTCAAACTGAAACTGACAAACATAAACTCACAATAAAATGATCACAACTTATAGTGATTCCAGCTTTTGAGGATCTGCTTCTACATTTCAGTGTCAGGAAATAAAACTGGCAGTCTAGCACCAGGTTTCTGCGAAACTTCTAGCAGAGGTTGTCCATACTCTCAGCATACCAGGCCACTCTATCAGCTCCTGATAATATGACGAACAGCTAGCACCTGTGTCTTTGTTGGGACCTGTCCCAAAAGAACCCAAAGAGCCTGAGAACCGATATCCCACAACTGGTTGACTTAGCCAATGTCAGATGGGGTGAGAAGGTAAACACTTCTCACTCTCCTGGATTAAAACAATTGAGATGACCCTTGTACTAGCTTCAAGGGCTTCTACAATACCAAGCTATATTCAGCATCCATGTGGATCATCACACCCTTGTTTACCTCCATCCCATCTCACTGCTCCACATTCTATGGAGGGTACTTGGCTGCTCATCCTTATTCAAAACCTTCACATGAACCACTTCAGAGAACTCAACCTCAGCCTATTCCAAAATCTGATTAGACCTCCGACTCCACTGAACTGTTTGTAGAGAGTGCCTGTCTCCAACCATGGCATCCTTGTCCCTAGGGTCATCCATTCAGGAATGTGATGCTGTCAAACACGTGATCGATTTCCATCTGAGCCTTCCATCCTAGTGTCTATTTCTAACCATCGGATGCATCCTACAGGACATGCCACATTGAATCCTGGCAGAAAAGAGCCACAAAAGCACCAATGGCATCCTGAAGTTGAAAAGTAGGCCCTTTAGCTGAAAACTCTTCCAAGAATAAATGGGTTTATACCTACTATCATGGGCCAAAGCATAAACCAGATTCTACTGAATTCACAGCTTAAAAGCTTTGCAATCTTATGAAATTTCATTCCTGTTATTACCTGGAGAATTGCATCCTGAAAAGTGAAAAGCCTCTTTCTGGGAAAAAAAAAAAAGCAACCACCTAATAGGTGATACAAACAGAAGGCAAGACAACCTAGAAAGTATATTTATGGAAAGTTCAACATGTTGAAAATGTGACCCCAGCAGCCTATAATACCTCCTTTCCACCATTTGCTGAATATCCAGAAACCTAAGCTTATTAACCTTAATTAGAAATGTTTCAGCTGCTTTGCTGTCAATCCATAACGACCCCCAATATCATGTATCCAAATTGTACAGTAAGTTGAAATAGCTCTTCTGCAGTGCCCAGCATTCAATGAGTAGATGGAAAATGGCTCCTTTCACTATCACAATGTGACCCATTGGTGATGGAGAACTTCCTGTCCCTCAAGTTCTGCCCCTGTCTGATTAGAGAGGCTCTGATACCAAAATAGGAATATTCCATCCAGTGAAACAAAACTGGGACGCAGAGAAAATATACAATAGTCGCTGAAGCATTGCATCCCAGTAGACTGAGAGTAAAGTCACTGCACTGACAGGGATAATAACCCTAACCACAAATAGGTTTCTAGCACACAGGGGAGAATTCTATCTAGCCATATGGGCTTTAACAAATGCCTCATAGTTACACCATGGGTAGAAGGACAAAAGCCCAGTTATCACAGCCAGCATGACCTAGAAAGAGCAATATAATCAGCTGCTCGGTGTCCTGATGGATAAGGTTCTCAGATGTAGATCAGTTGTAGAGCATGTGCAGGACCTCAGTTTGTTCCCCAGCACCAAAAATACCTTTCAGAATCCATTTGCCTTTCAGTTTGACATTCCATTTCCCAAAAATGCCTCCATCCAGAGCTATTAACCATGGGTATCCCTCTAGAACCATCCTAGTCAATGACTGCTGATTCTTTCTCACACACAAAAAAAAAAAGAAAGAAAGAAAAAAAAATCCTCTCAAAAGCTTCCTAGTTCAGCCAACAGAGCAGCCCAAGTGACCCAGGAAACACAGAACTTTGCTGTATGGTTCAATAATGCCATCTGCTGACCAACACTCTGAACTCACTTCTGATTAGGCTAACTGCATGCCAGTCAGGAAGGAAGGGGTCCTCAGGAACATCCATATCTTGTTAGGCGTGGGAGAAATGCCACACTGCTAGCTGTGTCTCATGGCAGAGACAAATCTCCCAAATCAAGAAATGCCAGCTGAAATACTCTAGTCTTTTTTCAGCAACCTAGCCAAATAGACCAGGTGAAAGGGTCTATCAAAGCCTTGTCTTTAGGCTCTGACCTCTCTCCAGAGATTTCCAAACTTGTTCTTTCTACTAATTGGGTTACTGGTGGGGCTTCTCAGTAACTATTCAAGGAGTGTCTCAAAGGAGATTCTAAATACTAAGTATTACTTTACAGAATGGGTCAGTTCTCTATACTTCCCTCAAAAGGCAAGCTAGGAAATGACAGTCACATTTGTATGGAGGGTCTATGGCCCACATAGTCCCACATAGTCCTTAGTCTTGCCAACATAGCACTGGACCATTTTAACTACAGAAAGCATAGCTTTGCCACAGATTTAACACCAAAACATGCCACTCTATTCTCTGCAGCACCAGAAAGGCCTCACTGGTAGCTCTCCCATGAATCCCCAGAATTTCACCGAACAAAGACCTTCCAATCATTCATGATCAGGCCTGAGTTCTAGGATTCCTCTACTGGACACAGATTAGCAACAGATCCCCAGAAGCTAGAAATGTAGGTATCCTGTATGACCTCCAAACCCAAACGTGTTTTTACATGCTCCTGTGAGTAAGTGCAGCTTACCCTTACTATTCCTACTTGTTAGGAAATATGTAAGATCAGCCTTCATGATAAATTCAATACAGGCAAACCTGCAAACTGATTTAGGACCTCTGATTTAGTTCATTACTACAGATTTCTAATACACTGTGAAGACAGTGAGAGGTGATTTTCATCACCCTGCATACAGAGAGAACAAGGCTCAAAGGGAGATCTCTTGTCCAGTTGAGGACTTATGTCTGACACAACTGAGATGCCATTCACTCCCTAACCTGTTATAGGAACATGGTATCTTCCAGCAGACCTAGGCACTACTGACCAGGACCTGCAATAACCCAGGGGGCATGAGTCCTTTCAATTTTTCCTAGCAAAGGAGATCCACAGCTTTACTTCAGATTCCCCATTATCCAATATACACCCTCACACTTATCAGAAGGGCATAGACAAAATGCAGATATATCCCTGAAGCTCAGTGCTTTATTCCCACAGGACATTTCAATCCTCTGTCAAGATCACTAATACTGTCCTGGGATTAAGAAAGAGACTGAGTCGTCCCACAAATGCTACCTGAAGACACTGCTTCCAATTTCAAGGCATCTTAGCTATATGCTCTCTCTGGTTGTGGCAGCCATGAAAATACAGCCCTCAGGGCCCATACAGAGGTCACAGGTTCATAACACCTGACAAGGAGAGTGAGAAGTACACTATATGTGTTGAAAGGTTGGGTCTACTCTAGGATTGTCCACCATGAACTTGTAACTCTAAGTTTGATTCTATTCAAAGTGTCCAAGCCCACATGAGTAGAAAATAAAGGTTCCATCTGGGTCATACATTTAAACATCAATCAAACCTATATTCCACTCCAAAATCCAGGAATCCTCAAGAATTCTAAATCCAGAATAATTGATAACCTCCTTGACCACATTTGGCATGGACCCTGCACATTGCCACTTTGTGGCAAGTATCTAGAACCTCAGCCTCCATGGACTGGCAAACTGTACTCCTCCCCTTGTGAGGTGAACTAAAACTTGCAGAGGAGGGTCCTTCCTACTCTGTGGGTATGTAATGACTATGTCTAAGATGGCTTTGGCCCTTATTCTACTTCTGGCTGCCACTACCTCCAAAGTGATTTCATGGTCTGGAAAGAAGACTGACAGTTTGCCCTTCCACAGGCCTCTGGGGAATGTCCATCAGAGGCTATCTACTCTGTCAACCATCTCTGGACCTTCCACCAAGAGTTGACCAGGTCATGATTACATGACTGACAACAGCCGCCACCTGCAGCAGTTGAGAGCTATACCATGACAACCTCAAGATCTTGAAAGTTTGCATTCCAGTACTGTCTGGCTTTAGCCAGTGTCAGATGGGGTTAGAAGGTTAAACACTTCTGGTCTCTTTCCTGGATTGAAACCAATGAGATTATCCCTACATCATCTCCAAAGTCCCCGGTCATACCTAACTAGCGATATTCAGCATCCACCACACGCTGCATGGTATCACACACTTGCTCAACTCCATTCCCATCTCACTTCTAGACATCCTGTGGAATGTACTTGGTCATACATACTGATTATTCAAATTCTCTATCAGAAGAACTACTTCCAGGGCATGCAGCCTAGGCTTACTGCCATATCCATTCAGACTTCTGACACCACTATGTCTCCCAAAGACAGCACCTGTCTCAAACACAAGGGTCTATGTGTCCTCAGGGCCATTCTAGTCTGACCTCATGATCAATTTGCATCTGTACCTCCCCTATCCTAGTTATCTGTATTTTGACCAGAGGTCCTATAGTGCACAAAGAACCACAAAGGCACCAATGGCATCCTAAAGTTGGCAAGTCAGCCTTTCAGCTACAGTCTCTTCCCAGAATGGAGTTACACCAGTATCATGGACCAGAGTACAAACCAAATTCTGCTGAACCAACCTGAGGTTTGTGATCATGCAAACTCTCATTCCTGTCTTATCAGGAGAGCCACTTTCTGAAGGTAAAAATCCTTTCCAAGAAAAAATAAAGGGTGACCACCTAATAGAGGTCACAGTGTGTAAGTGCATCAGACCAGCTAGGAAGTACTATTGAGAAGCTCAGTCTCCAGAATGAAGTCGAAACTCCTCTTTATACTTGGGTGATTGTTATCCAGAAACATAGCTTTTGTGCCATACATTAGGAATGAGTCTCAGCTGCTTTCATGCCAACCCTTACAGAGTCCCAATATCCAAACAACATAGTAAGTTGAAGAAATAGCTATTATGTAATGTTTTGTACCCAAAATATAGTGTTATGCCTAATAGCCAAGGGGTAGATGTAATATTTCTCCTGACACTACCATACAATGTAACCACTTGGTGATGGAGTACTTCCTATCCCCTTGTCTGAACCTACCTTATTAGAGGTTATGATACCCAGACAGAAATATATGATCCAGAAGATGAATGCAGTCTATAGAATAATGCAATTGTCACTGAGGCATTTCATACCCACCAGTAGATTGGTAAGGAGACTAATTCACTCTACTCATAGAGATATTTACCCTGTCCATCAAGGGACAGATTTTTACATAAAGGAGGATCTATCTAGCTATATGGCCTTTAATGAGTATCTCAATGTCACACCATGGGTGGAAGAAGGACAATAGTAGTTATAACAACCATGCAACAAGTGCAATGTAACCAGGTGCTCAAACTCTTTACAGATATGGTTCTAGATGTAGCTCCCTGGTAGAGCTCATGCCTACAATATGCCTGCATGTGCCCTCAGTTTGAACCCCAGCACAGAAAAACCTTCTTTGGGATCTGTTTTCCTTTACTTAACCCATTCTGTTTCCCCAAAAATGCCTCCATCCAAAGCTGTTAATCCTGGGTATTCTTCTAGAACCATGCTAGTCAATGACTAATGATTCTTTCCCACCAGAAAAATTCACTCAAATCTTCCCAGTTTATTCAACAGAGCAACCCAGGTGACCCAAGGAACACAGCAGGGCTGCCATCTGCTGACCAACACACTGAACTCATTGCCTTTACCTCTGATTGAGTTACCTGCATGAAAGTAAGGAAGGGGGTCCTGGAACTACCTGTATCTTGTGCTAGAAAGATCAATGTATACTAACTGTATGCTATGGGTTGGAACACATTGTAGAGACTGAATCTCCTCCCAAAGCAAGAAAAATTAGCTCAAACTCTCTGTGTTCACCAATGTGGTCAAACAGACTAGGTGAAAGGGTCTATAGAAGCCTTGTAGTCCATTAATTTCAGACTCATCTTCTTAGAAATATCCAAGCTGATTATTTTACCAATTGGGTTAGGGTTCCTAGGTGACAGTGTTCAAGGAACACTCAAAGTTTCTCTCAAAGAAACTAAATATGAAGTATTACTTTATTGATCTGAATGGGGAAGTTCTCCCTTCTCCATACTTCCCCCAAAAGGCAAACTGGAAGATGATTGTCACTGTTCAGCCAAGGGTCTATGGCCCATATATCCTCAGCCCTTAATCTTCCCAACATAGCACAGGGCCCATTTCAGATTAAGCGTAGAAGGTATTTTTTGCCACAGAATTAACACCAGTGACATCCCATCTGTCCTCTGTAGGACCACAGATGGATCACCAACAGTTCTCTCTTGAATTTCCAGTATATCATTGAAGAAAGACCCTTCCAATCATTCAGAATCAGCCTCTCTGAGCTCTGGGATTCCTGTACTGGACATAGATTGGCAACAAATAGGCTAGAAAGGTAGGTATCCCATATGACCGCCAAGCCCAAGTGTTTCACATTCCCCTTTAAGTGCACCTTACACTTACTAGTGCTAGTTGTTAGGAAATTGGCACAGTAAGCACCATAATGAAGTCACTACAAGGGAAACTAAATTGATGTAGGACTTCTGATGTAATTTGTTGCTATAGATTTTATTAGCACCCTGAACACAGGGAGAGGAGAATTTCACACTGCATCAAAAATAGAGGTGGCAGTTATGGCCTCCCAACTGGACAAAAGATCTACATCTGGCCTAACTACTGGCCCAAAGTTGCTATTCATTATTTATTCCCTAACCTATTATGGGAACATGGCATCTTCTCCCAGGCCTAAGTACTGATGGCCAGGACCTGCAAAACCCAGAACCAGCTTTCCTCCCCTCAACTTTTCCTAGGGAAGGAAAAGTACAAATTTACTTCCTAATATCCCTCTTATCAAATAATCACCCTCACACAATTAGGACAAATAATTTGCATATATTCCTGAATCTCAAAACCTCATTCCTGGGAACACACAGCCTTGTCAGGATCACTAACACTGCTCTGGGATTAAGGAGGAAACCAAGCAATGCCCAAAAGCTACTGAAGCCACTACTTCCAGTTTCATAGCCTCTTATCTCTATGCTTGTGTTGTGGCAGCCATGAAAACATGCCACTCAGGGCCCATGACGAAGGTCAAGTATTTAACTGACATCTCCATCCTTCAGTAAGAATTCAAATTTAGTGGAGTAATGATTGGCCCAAGATGAGAATTATTTGTGCCTGGCCAGGTGCCAATAGTCTGCCTCATTGTCAGCAGCCTGAATTTAATGAGAAGGAAAAAATAAAATCAGGTAAGACTGTCCAGGAAAGGGCATATTAATGTCCTTTAAATGCAGACTTTTATATGAATGTTAAGATCTACTACAAGCACCAATCAACTAAGCATTAAGCAGCCAGATTGGTTCTGCCAGCCAATATCATTCAAACCGCAGTCTATGAGCAATTAATATTGTGGCCAAGTTAGCACAGATGGAGGCTACATATGTACCTGACACAGAATATGAATTTCTGGAGTCCATCTTCTAATGCTGCTTTGGAAGCTATGTGTGTCAACAGTGATGGATAAACTTCCAATATGGCCCTCTTTCTAAGTAAGATCAATTTGTCACTTGACAGTAACTGACTACATTAAGCTACTTGCATTTTAGAAGAGCTAGGGAGATAGTCTGACATGAGTTGATACCTAATCCTGATATGGATTTGTCTCTGCCTGCAGAGTCACAACTAGTACCACTCTGTAGGGTCTTATTCAACTTCCTCCACATGTATGTACTGCTTAATCCCATCTTAACATTGGGAAAGGTCTGTGTTTCTCCAACTGTTACACAACCTGGTTTTCAGATGTAGAAACTAGGGTCAAAGTTGCCTTCAGACCTGGGGAATCCATTCATCTCACAAACAGAACCTGATGAACTAGAACAGGACCTTATGGACCTAGATCAGAAAGCTGTAGGATGGAAAGGAGTAACAGACTAGAAACTCCAATTATAAGCAGTCAGCCCTCTATTTCCCCTTTCTTTAGGCCATTTGAATATCTTTGCTAGTGACCAATTATAAAGAAATTTGAGCACACCCTCTCTCACTCCCCCTATAAGAAAGCTTTGGGGGTTATAGTACTGGCTTGTCTGCTTGTTGGGCAGAGAGCCCTTTCTCAATATCAAAGTCACTTCCAACCTTTGAGAACTCACAATTTTTAACTCATCAATTGATTTACACCACAGCAGGATATGCAGAATTATGGAATCCACTGGCTATAACACAAACATCATTCAGAGCAGATAACTTCTTAAGATGTTGATTCAGCCTACAGAAAACTTAGAAGCACTAACATTGCATTCTTGACAAGGCCCCTTATGTACACTGAAGAGGAATCCATATGGTACTGCATCCCTAATAAGGATGCCATGATGGATCCAAGAACCAAGAAGAGCAAAGTGTTTCCATTTTTCTACCATTCCAAATGAACCACTGGCTCACTATAATTCATCCTTGTTGTGGAGATAATTGACTCATCAGGAGATTGAGCTGTGTTTGTGCACTGGGAGCTAGTAGGGTAAGAATAGCACCCAATTCACTTGATCATCTCCTATTCTTTTTCTCACTGTTACTCAGACACATTCAACAGCTCTATCTTGAAAAGTATATCATCAAAGAATCAGCATCCCTTTAGATGTATTGGGTCACACTATCGGGTAAACATCAACCCTTGGCTGAGGCGATAGCTGAAAGGGAAATGAGAGTAGATAGCAGAGGAGGAAAGGAAGAGTAGCTTTAGAAGTAAGAACTCCAGGGGCAGGACTTGCTTTCATACCACTAACATCCTTTCTGTTTCTATTATGGTACTTAAGAGTTAGAAGACGATGCTCTGAACCTGTGTAGAGAAAGGAGATCTATGCAGCAGATGTTCAAATCTTTTGCTACAAGTAACAAACTTCCTTAACTTAAAAGGACAATTTTGGCTCATTATCAGGAAAGTTTAAAATGCACCATTGGTGCCAACTGGTCCAAGGGCTCAGTTTCAACATGAGCCACATTTCTTCCTTGTATCTTTTCTACCCTTCATGGCATCAGATTCATTACCCTCTTCTGGATGGCAAATCCAGGTCCCCTCTTCATGATAGTAAGTGCTGTAAACCTCATTATTGTCCAAGTATTTTTTCCTTCCAAAAGTCTGCTGGAAGCAAGGATGGTTACCCCTAACTATTTCTGAGTTGGAAAGGCAAGCCAACCTACATCACATGACCACAAATGATGAGTCACTGTCATGATGTGCATGTGGATAGATGCATGGGAGATCCTAATAAAGTCAGCCACACCTATGGGTGGGACTAATCAATGATAGAGGCAGATCAAGGAACAGATCATCTCCCCTGTAAGAAGTCAGGGGTCTATTTGGCTCCAGTGTGCCAATGGCTGCTGAGGAGGAATCTGCAATGATCTTCTGTTACATTTCTATACAGCATAGGATCTGTGGACCTTTTTAATTCAGAAGAAGGTCCTACTGAGGAGGTCCCATTTAAAAAGCAGATCTAACTTCAATAGTACCCTTGAAATTTGTGAACTTAGCCTATCAGATAAAAACTGACTGGAGAATGCCAGAGCAGAGAAGAGCTAATGTTTTTCTATTCGTGGGCACCTCCAGACTCTGGATTCTATTAAGGCAGAGTATATGGTGGTGTTCTGGCAAACTTCAACAGGCCCTATAGCTGCAGAGAGAAAACTCAGGAGGCAACTCAGGAATAAAGATAATGAAAGCAACCCTTCAAGACACGAAGTTTCAGAAACACTCAACTACTACTAAAACAACAAGAAAAACCAGGAACCAGGAAAGCCTCAGAACAGGAGATTTGGAGTTTCCTGTAAGAATGGGAATTTCATGAATGAATTGTACCTGAGTAAAGAAGGACCACCAAGTATAAGAGCAATTTATCTTAGGATTAAAAATGTGAAAAACTATCTGCATGCTGCCAAGTTTGCAGAATTTGTCCTTGTCTCTTTTTGGCCTCAGGAATACTCCAAGGAGCAAACCCTGACTTTGTCCTTATACAAGTTCCTGGGATAGAGGCAATGTCACTGCCCTCCCAGTCTCTTGCTTATAGCCCCTGGACTGTGACATCCTCACTCTTCTTGGGGACCAGCTGTGAGCCTTTTATTTAGGATCTTTGTGGAGCATCTTCAGGTCCTGGATGGCAATTGTAGGAACATGAACCCTACAGGGGCAATTCCATACCTTCTTCCTGCCATTCTCCCTGCATTCCAAGCCTCCAACAAACATGGTAAACCTTTTTACAACTGATCCAGATCCTCAATAAAGACAATGAGAAATCAGACTTCCATTCCATCAGAGATGGGAGAATAGTTCAGTTTATAACTCTTGACTCATCCTTTCTCTGCCTAATCTGAGAAAAAACTATAGTTTATAGAGAAAGGCAACTTACATTTAGGAATTTGTTTCAAAAAGAAAAAAACACGTCAGCCTCCTGATACATCTTTCCTATCGCCAGTGATGACCACACTTCAGCAACAGCTCTGCTGGCAGCTAAGATTAAAAAAAAAAAAAAGCCCATTTCTACAAGACACAAGAGCAATCTACAGCAATACAGAGCCAGATTCCCTATCAGCACAACAAACTCACAAGGTCACTACAAGCTGAGGCTTTACTGCTATCTTCCTTTCTTTTCTATGGTGTGGGGTGTGGTCTCCTCTTGCTCCTCCTCACATATTTCCTCTAATAAATCGCTACATTCCAAACCTGTTTTGACATATGCAACTCAACATGGCCCAAGACCTCTTACTAGTTTCCCTCTGTTCTCATTCAATACCCCAAGTCCAGAAGAGCCTTTATACTTCCCCTCACCTTCACGTTAGGCCTCTGATAGTGCTTTGTGTGGTCAGTTTATACCAGATCTATTTTATACCAAATGCAACCCAAGAAAACCTAAACTTGAAGCCCATGCTTTAATGCAAAGAAGAAATTATGGGAGCAAGACTAGAATCCATTTTATCCAACATGACAAAGACCAACAACTGCACTCCATGACCTATACTGGTATCTACAGACATGTGTCCCTGATTATTAAAATAAGTGGCAGGACTAAATATGAGGACTAGAAAGAGGAAGTAGAAAGACATAGTCAGGAGATCCTCCTCCATGCTTGTATCCCCTCACTCATGCCAAGAACCCCTGTAACCCTCTGAAGGCAAAGCATAGAGTTCCACCAAGGCATCAGGCCATGCCTACCTGGGAGAAAAAAAATACTTCCTCCTGACCTCAGATGGAGTTACATACTACATTCCCACCCAACCTGGTGATTTTCTGAAACTTCACAATCTGCTTCACAGAAAGCTCTCTCAATCTCTAACATTGTCATAGTTTTACACACAATGGCAAGAGCAGTTTTAATGGCACATCCACCTTTTCCACAACACTCTCAGGTTTCCACTCCCCCTTTTACCATGAGAGAGCAATATTCAATCTTATGTCATAGCACAGATCCATTTAGCTTATAATACATACTATAGATTTAGAGATGTAACTATTGTTTTAGTTATTCACATTTCTAGTATGTTCTCTGAGATCTCTCATTGAACCTATGTGGAGAGGGTAGGCAACTAGACTCAGAAATATGAGAGTTATAAGTTATTTCCATTATAATCACCTATCTTTGTACCAGGCAGGATCTCCTACCTGGCATGGTTTCTACAATCTGGGCATAACCAAGATGGCAGCAATTCATCTACACCAGAAGCACCATAATTGTCTGGCAGGCAACAACCACGAGAGGTGCTCATGCAGAGGGAACAGGTCTGGTATGGACCCACAGAGAAGCTTAAGGAACCAGAAGCTTGGGCACTACCTTCTTGGCTTGATCAAGTCCCAGTGCCTATGGATCACTGTGGAAGTAGAACTAAGCACTTGCCAGGACTGAGCAATTCTCAGGATATGAAAACAATGAATAATCCCAGCTCAAGGTGTCCTGAGACAGCAGGCCAGAGTCTGGAGGCAAGACTACCATGTGAGGTGGTGGCAGAGAGGGAGAAGGTCTGATGTGGACCCAAAGAGAAGTTAGGTAGAAGTTTGAGTTGGTAAAGACCTGGTGGTTGGTGGCCCTGCCTCTATCTCCACCACCACCACCCACCTAGAGTAAGCCCCATTGCCTGAGGATTGCCGAAGCAGCAGAGAACCAGCTTACAGCAGGTGGAGCTCAATGGCTTCAGCAGTTGCCTGGCAGCAAGGGCATTTGCTCTTAAGCAGGGTTTGAGACTGAGCTACTCTACAGACTTGAAAACTAAGGAACAACCATGGCTCAGATTCCTGAAACACCCTGTCACAGGTCCGTGTGGTAGTAGAGTCAGGCAGCGGGAAAATGTGGACCCACTGAAAAGTTTAAGCAGCTGAGAGCTTGGGCAGTGAAGAATGTACTGATTGTTGACTATGCTCTCTCCAAGAGCAAGTCCCATTTCCCGAGAAGCACCTGAAATCATCAAGTCCATGGCTGGCAGAGTGCTCAGCATTCACCAACCTATCTGTTGGTGGTAGGGGCTTTCTGCCAGAGAGGGATGAGGGCTTCAAGTACAGGACCTGAAGATAATAAGATATCCCCCAGTCTTCTCCCTTCCACAGGGTAAGGAACTGCTGAGTAGTGGTCTGAAAAAACAGACCTGCAGGCAGAGCACCAGATCGCCTCCATTCTTCATTGGTATTTAACTTGGTGCTGTTCCCACACTGTAAGATTTAGGAAACACTCAGAGAGTTGCATGTGTACTGCCCCTGGATGTGTCAACTGGGAACCTATGCAGTTATCAAGAATCCGTTTGGCCCACAGTTGAACAGTCTAACAGTGGTTTCATAAAGAAGGAAAGCTTCTAAGGTGGGTGCAGAAGTGGACAACTGACTACCAACACTACTATCACCAAACCATACACAAGGAAACAAGAGACCAGTTAGTTTCCTGAGTGGAGCTGAGAATCAGATCTGGTGCCTGAGCATGTGGGCAAAAGTTTAGCTGCTGAGGTGTCCCCCAGTCCAGTGCTGAGAACTACACTGCAACACTCCCACTGCACTGTCCTCTTTGAACACTGAGAACACTTCGGCTTTAAGACTACAGGCGATTGACACTTCAGCAACTCTACCTTAGATGCCCAAATCTCACAGAAACATAAGACAACATGACACCAACAATGAACAACCCCATAGTAGGAGACACTAAGAATACTAAAAAGCCCAAAGATCTGAAAAACACGATTATAAGAATTATCAATATTAAACAGGCCTATATAAAAACCTGAATTGGAAAGGATATAAACATCTGAATGAACTCAGAATATAAATCACTGAACAAAATAAAGAAAAGAAATTAAACACAGAAATCCTGAGAAAAGGATCAAACAAATTCTAGAAGCAAAGTGCAGTAAGTCAGAAACCTCAGTGGAAAATCTCTGTGGTGCACTGGACTAAATTGTAGACATAATATCAAAGCTCAAAGACAAGGTGGATGTGTGAGAACAGTCAGATGAAAAAAGTGCAAAAGAAACACCTTATGAAATCATGTGCATAGAAGAACACATGCACGCTGAAAGGGATAGAAAACATTGAAGGAAATAAAAAATTTCCCAATCTTAAGACAGCCCTATAGGTACACAAGGACACTCAGATAAAGCCAGAAAAGAACCACTCCAAGCTATGTTTGTTAAAATATGAGTGTATAGAACAAGAACGTTGAAAGCTGTAAGAGAGAAGGGACAAGTCACACAAAGACAAACCCATCAGAGTAACAGATTTCTCAAGAGAAACTCTAGAATCAAGGAGGCAATGGAATGGTGTAGTTCAAGCCTTGAAACAAAGTGACTTACAACTACATTACTATATCCAGCAAAGCTATCCTCCCAAACTAGTGAGATAAAAACCTGTCATGATAAATAGAATCTAAAGGAACTGACCACTAAGCCAGCACTGCAGGAAATACTTAAAGATCCTAAGAGGAAGATAAATACAACTAGAAACATGGATAAGAGTAAGTTTCTCTAGCTCAGTCTAAAGCAAATGATTAAGAGCCAAATATTACAAAAATAAAGTGGTAGGATTATTATTGAAATGTATATAACAATACCTAAGAATTAATGGTCTCAATTCACCAGATACAAGACACAGACTGGCAAGTTGACTTCACAAGACCCAGCCTTGTTTTGCCTTTAGGAAGAACATCTCACTGATGAGGACAGAATCAGTGAAAGGATAGATTTTCCAAGCAAATAGAGCCCAAAGGCAAGCAGAAATATCTGTACTCATGTGACAATGTAGACATCAAAGCAAGGTGAGCAGAAAGACAAAGAAGGCCACTTCATATTAACAAAGTAAACAATTCACTAAGAAGGATAACATGAATATACATAAAATGAGATAAACCTCAACATAACAGTAGTGGATGATTTCAATACCCTTCTCAAATACACAGGTCATCCAGATCAAAAATGAAACTGTACAACTAAATGACACAATTGATCAAATGGACTTTACAGACCTCTGCAGAATATTTCACCCAACAGCTACAGAATGCACATTGTTTAACAGCCCATGGAACTTTCTCCAAAATAAATTTTAGTATGGTAAGTATCAATACACAAATAGAAGTTACTTGCTGTATTTTTAACGCCACAATGGAATAAAACTAGGTAACAGCAAAAAAAAGGGGGGGTCAGGAAATATTCAAACACATGGAGACTAAATACACTGAATCATCAATAGGTCAAAAAAACTCCTAAAATCAAATGAAAATAAGGTCTTACTAAAACCTTTGGGACAAAACAGAAGTACTGCTAAGAGAAAGTTTATAGGTATGACTACCTACATTAAAAAAGAAAGATCAACCTAATAATGTACCTCAACCTCTTAGAAAATCAAGTTGAACCCCAATTAGGTGGAAAGATCAGAGCAGAAATCAAAAGAAATGGAGACTTAACGGGTAAGACTCAAGGAACCAAAAAGTTCATCCATTGAAAGACTGAGACTCAGCCACACTAATGAGGCAGAAGACCCAAATTAGGAGATGGAGGAAGGGATCTCACAATAAATACCTATCAAATTCAGAGGATCATTATGGAATACTTTGACAACTTATATTTTGATATGCTGGAAAATCTAGAAGAAATGGATAAATTTCTTGACTTATGACCTGCCTCAATTGATCCAAAAGGGTATCAGCCACTCAACATATCTATAACTAATGAGATTTCAAAAGCAAGTCTCCCAATAAAGAGCTCGGGACTGGATGGATTCACTGCCCAATTTTACCAGACCTTTAAAGAACACCACCAATGCCCCTCAAACTCTTCCAGAAAATATAAAAGAAACTACCAAACACATTCTATGAAGCCAGTATTACCCTTAATGCCCCAAACAGATAAGGACACAATTTTATAGTCTAGTTTCCTTGATGAACATTGGTGCAAAACTATTCAAATACTTGCAACGAGAATCCAACAACATATTGGAAAGATCATATACCATGACCAAGTCGGTATCCTAGGCATTCAAGGATCATTCAACATGTGATAATAAATATAATAGAGCACAACCAGAATCAAGGACAAAAAGAAATCACATGATCGTGGAGATGCAGAAAAGGCCTTTGAAAAATAACATCCCTTTATGATAAGTTCTAAAGAAACAACTCAGGAAAGAAATATACTTCAATATTATGAAGGCTCTGTATGACAAACATATAGCCAATGTTGTACTAAATGGGGAAATAAAAACCTCCTCCGAAATTAGGAATGAGCCAGGTGTTTTCACTTTTTCCACTTTTAATATAGTGCTGTAATGCCTAGCCAGAGCAGTAAGGCTAAAGAAATAAAAGGGATTCAGATGGAGAGGAAGAAGTCAAATTATCCTTATTTGCAGATTATATGATCCTATACTTTAAAGTTCTTGAGATAGAGAACTTAAGAGGAATGATTTCAGCTTCCACTTTCAGAGGTTTCAATTATGGTTGCTTAACACTTTCAGGGCATGTGGTAAGGCAGAACATGTTGGGGGAGTGTGCTATACGAGTTCTCACCACAAGGCAGCCAACAAGTAAAGACAAGCAGCAAGGATACCAATAAATCCTTCAAGAGCACTCCCCCCCAATGACCTACTTCCTCCTACTAGGCCCTAACCCTTTAGATTTCCCATCAGTTCCCAGTAACACCATCCACTGGGGAGCAAGCCTTTAGCATGTTTTTGGCAAATATTTCAGATCCAAACTAACAGCAGTAACCCTACTCATTTCAGGCTTCCTCAGTCATCCCTCCATCCAAGAAATTCATTCCTCATCCATATGAAGAGATACCTATGTGTATGCACACGTTCACCACCTTATTCATTCGCTTCAGTGACTGTTCCCCAGCGGGGAAGTTCCCAATCTTGGACGAGGCCCTTAGGAAGAGGACTCTGGTGATTCTAGGGTGTGGGGCACCATCCTGATTTCAGGTCATACAACCCATCAGACAGGGCTAGAGGAGGCAAGTGGCAGACGAGATCGGACTCAAGCAGGTCCAGAGAGTTAACTACAGCTACACAAACAGGCAGGTGCAAAAGAAACAAGATTTTTTACTTCAGCTCAAGTTTGTATCCGTGAAAGGCAGAGAGGGAAAGGTAGTTACTGGCCTCGAAGAACGTGATTTGAAGGCCAGGGAAAAAACCCAGTAGCACCATGAAGAGCTAATCAGATTAGGCACGTGATTTGCATATGTACCTTTGATTAATGGAAGTATCTACTGCAGCAGCAAAGAACATTCAGGGGTCCTAAACCAGCCACCTTCTACTTTTAAGTCATTTTGAGAGTTGTGCCTGGCAAACACATTGAATGCAGTCAGAAGCAGATTTGTCAAATCACATCAAGTACTCCATTAATCTGAAGATACTTTGCCAGCAGGCACAGGAGCAGAGACTAAGCAAATATGACAGCCATATAGACTATTCCAAACTTGCAATGCCTGGTTGGGTTCTAGGGCAACATAGAAGGTGTTTGTCCACACCGTGAAGACATCCTTACCTCACTACAAGGGGCATTACACTGGATCTCCCACTAGGACATTTCTACTATGCTGGATGAAAGCATTGGTGGGTCAGGATGTGATCTCATGAGTGTTTGCCCATAGATTTCCTGGTGTAAACTGGCATGTTTCAATCCCTGAGGTCCCCAAGCTCTTGTACAGTTTTAGATCCTCCTACCACTTTGGGAGGAGGCATCACATCACTGGAGGTGGACCTTTTTCCCTTGGCAGCTGCTACAGATTGCCATACTATCAGATGTTAAACTTGGATCACCCCTGAAGAAAATGCACCAGGCCAAGCTCTAATGCAAAGGAAGGTCTTAGTGGCTCATAGCACATTTAGTTGAGTCATTTGGATGCGTGAATTTAAAAGAAATGTAGGCACCTTGTGACATCTAACACCCGAAGTAAAATCCTGCAGAAATGAGGTGGGGAGGGGTGCAGCAGGAGGGGAAGAAAAAAGCCACTGGGAAATTCCCCTAGAAGAACTTTCTCCATGAAAGGCAGGGCACCCTACAAGGGTTCATCCTGAGAAAGCTGTCCATACCTCAACAAGTTCTATTCTACAAGCATGCAGTAAGGTTACCCATCCTGAAGTCCAGGAATGATGTCTGTCTGTAGTTTCAGGCTGCATTATAACAAGCCCTACTCATAAGACTACACAATCTAACAGATCCTATAATCCTGGAGGTGTTTGTGATACATAAAGATACTGAAGTCATACTTTATGTCTCCCCTTCCCTACTCCTACTCTCATTACTCACTTCATTGTCCCTTCCTTAGTATTAACTAGAAACTCAATTTCATAGCTAAATACAGTTCTGCCTTTTCATTCTCCCAGAAGCATGGTTTCCAGAGCTCTAGAGCTACAGGTAGGGGACCTGGCCACCTGAGCAGGCAAGGGTTCCCACATGCTGTTTCTGTAGCCTTTTGTGTGCATTAATAGACACTTGAGAAAGAGGAACTCTTTCGCAAGCCTTGTGAGCTCCTGTTCAACTGACCTAACTGGGAGCAACTGGAGATGCAGAAAGGACAAAGGATAGAAGACAAACATGCAGAAAGTTGCAATCAGGTGTGCTGGGTGCTCGGATAGATGCATAACAACCTTGCTGCTTTTAACTTCTCTTCTTTTACTTTCTTTCTTTTCCCTATTCTTTAAAATCTTATTTCTTTTCTATTTTTAAAGTCTCTTTCCTTAGACTCACACTGTTCCATATTTTCTTTAATCTCTCTTAAAGTCTCAGCCCTCAGACTCACACTGTCCCATGTTCTCTCTTAAAGTCTCAGTCCTTAGACTCGCAGACACACAACAGCCAGCAGCAGAAGAAGAAGCCAGCCATCCTCCACAGTAGCTTCATCTCACAAGCAGCCAACTAATCAAATTCCCCCATCCTCCTTCAGCGAGTCTTTTATATACAGTGGTAAACAAGGAGGTGGAGTAACAGTCCTCAGGGAGGAGCATGACATTGTAACAAGAGAAATGTGCTGAATGTAAACATCTTAGGAAAATCAGCTATGCTGCATTTTTGCCTTGGGCCCCCTTCTGGGGCTGGGGCCATGCCAACTCAGCCTGTAGATTATTATTTGGCACAGCTGTGCTTATGTCAAATTCTCATAGGCCTCTCATAATCTACTCCCCACAAGTTAACATTGGTCTGGAGTCCAAATCATGATGGCCACATGTGAAGAGGCAGATAAATAGGGAGACATGACCAGTGTTTGGCCGACAACTGATCCACTAGGTGTAGGGACCCATCCAGTCCTTAGTTCCCCTGCTGAGTCAATTGTGGGAAAGATTTGTCATGTAGACTAACTACATACACACACCCCATTGGGATATGAAGTAAGCCATTGCAGTGGGTAAGATCAATTGGACTCTTCTAAAATTCACTACCTCCCAGCCATGAGGAAAAAAGTCATCCACAGTGTGGGATGGCCAGGATTAGCATCACAAAATGTTGAGCCAACAGGGTTGGTGGTCTATCTCCATTTACTTCTAACTTTCATCCCATGAAAGTCTGGAAACTAGAGAACGGTGAGGCTACTACAAGTACAACCAAGTATTAGCCCTGGCTCCTCTGGGACAAGGTTTTCAACAATGTACCTAGACATCTTTTGTTCGCAGGATAAAGAGTGTGTGGGGTAACATTCACCTCACTTTCCCCATATGGTTCAGAACCAGGTCAAAACCTGATCCAAAGTCAGGTACTATCAGACTAGATATTTGAGTTACACTAAATCAGAACTAAGCTTAGATGTAATGTCAACTGAACTAGAGTCAACTAAAAGTGAACTTTACATAATGAGATGAAGAAACCCTGTTCATTAAAGCACTTCACCTGTGCTCTGTAAATTGACTCTGGTGTCAACCCCAATCCTCTTTCTGTTGGGTAATGTTCAGGGGATGATTTAATATTGAGAAAAGCAGATACAGGAGACCATGTAGTATTTCAAAAACATGAAGTTCTTTGTTAGACAGTGAGACCACCCTGTAACCCAATTTCATTTTTCCAGAACAAATTTCTAACTCCACTTCTCATTTCAAGGAACCCTTTTTTGGTACAAATCCCAGTGGTGCTACAAAAGTAAAAATGACATATTACCCATCTGCAAAACTGTGGGGTGGGGGAACTATCTGGTTCTAGTCTTTAAAACCTGAAGAATGAGTCTTTTCCTCAAGTTTCTAACTACCTAACAAATTTTATCTTACACTTTGAAGATACCAATAACTACAGACAATACAGCACTGTAGGTTTCATGTGCACATATGATTTCTGTATTCAATTAAGTAATTGCAAACTTAGTGACCTTGCTGGTTTTTCCCTTGAATGTTGTTCTTCATTCAAGGGATGCAAAGTTGACTCTTAGAAAATGTTACAAGAGAGAAGATGGTGGCTAGAGGGAGAAAGCAGAAAGCATGCCTCCTACAGTGAAATCTTGAAGAGATGCTGGAGACACACTTGCAGGCAAAACCACCCAGAAGAGGCAAAACTTTGACCCCTCCACACCTCCAGCCTGAGCAGAGAATCTCCACTTCACGTTAAATGGAGAAACCAGGAGGGCCCCCGGGCCGCCAGTCGCCCACACCCAGATGGCTTGGGAAGATGCGGACAAGTTTTGTTCTACTTTATGCATCCCCCTTAATGAGACAACTACAGAACAACATCTGAGGCACCATCTCCAGGATTGGAGGCTGAGACAGACACCAAAATTATTAAGACTGAAACTTCATTGCATTTGAGCTTGGAGGGTTTTTTTTTTCTATTTTTCATTTTGTTTTATTTAATTTTTATATATTTTTTCTTTCTTTTCCTTTTTTTTAATTTTTATTCTTCTCTTTATGCTTTTTATTTTTTATTTTCAATCCTCTCTCTGTCTCTCTAATGCCTGTTCAGATTACTGTTGATTAGTACACTTACACTCCCTGTTTATATCTTTGAAACTTTTTTGTTTGATTCTTTGTTTTGTTTTTTCCTACTTGTCTGTTTATTTGTTTTTCCCTTTTTCTTTAACTTCTTTGCTTTCCATCTACTCTCACCCTTCCATTCTAAATATCACCATTGTTATTATTACAAGCTAGACAATACTTATGCACACAGTACAGGGACAGTAACACCACCAAGGGCAATGATGGGAAGGCAGAAAAAACAGGGAAACCAGTTTCCCCACAGCAAAAAATTAGTACAGGAACCAGAGGGGAATGAAGAAAACAGATACTCAGATCCAGACTCCAACAAAATGAAGATAAACTATGCCAAAGAACCCAATGAAGTCCACAAGAATAATTTAAAAGAAGACATACTACAGGTACTCAATGAGAATTTTATAGAGATGATACTGGATAGGGTCAACCAAAATGTACAGGAGACACTCAAGAAATTCCCAGACAACAAAAATAGAGAATTTGAAAAAGCAAAAGAAAAAATAAAGGAACCCATAGAAGCACCGTATAAACACCAAAGTGAAAGAGAGAACACAATGAATAAACAGATAAATGAACTCAGGACAAAAATAGACAACATTAAAGAGGAAACCACCCAGGATATGGAAAACCTCAGAAAAAAGAACAAAACAGAACTGCGAAACAAAACAGAAGGCCAATCCAGGAGAACAGAACAAACAGAAGACAGAATCTCAGAACTTGAAGATGAAATGGTAATTAAAGGAAAAACCGAAGAACTATTAATTAAACAACTCAAGACCTGTGAAAAGAAAATGCAAGAACTCACAGACTCCATCAAAAGACAAAACTTGAGAATTATGGGCATTGAAGAAGGAGAAGAGGTGCAAGTGAAAGGAATGCGTAATATATTCAACAAAATAATAACAGAAAATTTCCCAAATCTAGAGAAAGATATTCCCATTCAGATGCAAGAGGCCTCCAGGACACCAAATAGACCAGATCAAAAGAGAACTACCCCACGACATATCATCATTAAAACAACAAGTTCAGACACTATGGAAAGAATTTTGAAGGCTGTAAGAGAGAAAAAACAAGTAACATACAAAGGTAAACCCATCAAAATCACAGCAGACTTCTCAACAGAAACATTAAAAGCAAGAAGAGCGTGGGGTGAGATCTTCCGGGCACTGAATGAAAATAACTTCAACCCCAGGATACTCTACCCAGCAAAACTATCATTCAAAATAGATGGAGCAATAAAAGTCTTCCATGATAAGCAGAAACTAAAACAATATGTGACCAAAAAGCCACCACTACAAAAGATTCTGCAAGGGATTCTGCACACAGAAAGTGAAACCCAACTTAACCATGAAAAGACAGGCAGCACCAAACCACAGGAAAAGAAAAAGCAAGAAATTAGAGAGTAACCTCATCTTAGGTACACACAATCAAACCTTCAAACAACTAAGACAACTAAATGACAGGAATCACCACATACCTATCAGTACTAACACTTAATGTTAACAGACTTAATTCACCCCTCAAAAGGCACCGCTTGATGAAATGGATTAAAAAGGAAGATCCAACAATTTGTTGCTTACAGGAGACCCATCTCACTGACAGAAATGAGCATAGGCCCAGGATGAAAGGCTGGAAGAAGATTTACCAAGACAATGGTCCCTGAGATCAGGCAGGAATAGCAATACTTGTCTCTGACAAAGTAGACTTCAAATCTACATTGATCAAACGAGATAAAGAAGGACATTCCATACTAATAAAAGGGGAAATAGACCAACAGGAAATAATAATCATTAACCTGTATGCACCCAATGTCAATGCACCCAATTTCATCAAACATACCCGGAAAGACCTAAAAGCATATATTGCCACCAATACAGTGGTTGTGGGAGACTTTAACAACCCATTATCATCAATAGATAGGTCATCCAAACAAAAAATCAATAAAGAAATCCAAGATCTAAAATATACAATAGATCAAATGGACCTACTTGATGTCTACAGAACATTTCATCCAACTTCTACACAATATACATTCTTCTCAGCAGCCCATGGAACCCTCTCCAAAATAGGTCATATCCTAGGGCACAAAGCAAGCCTCAGCAAATATAAGAAAATAGAAATTAAATGTGTATACTATCTGATCACAATGCAGTAAAAGTAGAACTCAACAACAAAAGTAAAGACAAAAAACATGCAAACAGCTGGAAACTAAATAACTCATTACTTAATGAACAATGGATCATTGATGAAATAAAGGAGGAAATTAAAAAGTTCCTGAAAGTCAATGAAAATGAAAACACAACCTAACGGAACCTATGGGACACAGCTAAGGCAGTCCTGAGAGGAAAGTTTATAGCCATGAGTGCATATATTAAAAAGACTGAAAGATCCCAAATCAATGACCTAATGATACATCTCAAACTCCTAGAAAAACAAGAACAAGCAAATCCCAAAACAAATAGAAGGAGAGAAATAATAAAAATAAGAGCTGAAATCAATGAAATAGAAACCAAAAAAACCATACAAAGAATTAATGAAACAAAAAGTTGGTTCTTTGAAAAAATAAACAAGATTGATAGACCCCTGGCAAACCTGACTTAAATGAGGAGAGAAAAAACCCAAATTAGTAGAATCAGGAATGCTAAAAGGGAGATAACAACAAACACCATGGAAAGTCCAGGAAATCATCAGAGACTACTTCAAGAAACTATATTCAAATAAATTTGAAAATCTTAAAGAAATGGACAGATTTCTAGATACATATGATCATCCAAAACTGAATCAAAAGGAAATTAATCACCTGAATAGATCCATAACACAAAATGAAATTGAAGCAGCAATCAAGAGTCTCCCCAAAAAGAAAAGTCCAGGACCTGATGGATTCTCTGCTGAATTCTATCAGACCTTTAAAGAAGAACTGATACCAACCCTCCTTAAACTGTTCCACGAAATAGAAAGGGAAGGAAAACTGCCTAACACCTTTTATGAAGCCAGTGTTACACTTATCCCAAAACCAGGCAAAGACACCTCCAAAAGGGAGAACTATAGGCCAATCTCCTTAATGAACACTGATGTAAAAATCCTCAACAAAATAATGGCAAACCGAATTCAACAACACATCAAAAAGATCATTAATCACGACCAAGTAGGCTTTATCCCAGGAATACAGGGGTGGTTCAACATACGAAAATCAATAAACATAATAAACCACATTAACAGAAGCAAAAACAAAAACCACTTAATTATCTCAATAGATGCAGAAAAAGCCTTTGATAAGATCCAACACCATTTCATGATAAAAACTCTAAGAAAACTAGTAATAGAAGGAAAGTACCTCAACATTTTAAAGCTATATATGACAAACCTACAGCCAGCATTATACTTAACAGAGAAAAACTGAAACCATTCCGTCTAAAATCAGGAACCAGACAAGGATGCCCACTATCTCCACTCCTATTCAACATAGTACTGGAATTCCTAGCCAGAGCAATTAGGCAAGAAGAAGGAATAAAAGGAATACAAATAGGTAAAGAAACTGTCAAAATATCCCTATTTGCAGATGACATGATCCTATACCTTAAAGACCTAAAAAAACTCTATTCAGAAGCTTCTAGGCATCATCAATAGCTACAGCAAGGTAGCAGGATATAAAATCAACATAGAAAAATCATTAGCATTTCTATACACTAATAAACTGAAAAAGAATGTATGAAAACAATTCCATTTCCATAGCCTCAAAAAAAATCAAATACCTAGGTGTAAACCTAACAAAAGATGTGAATGATCTCTACAAGGAAAACTACAAACTTCTGAAGAAAGAGATTGAGGAAGACTATAGAAATTGTTGAGATCTCCCATGCTCATGGATTGGTTGAATCAACATAGTAAAAATGTCGATACTCCAAAAAGTAATCTACATGTTTAATGCAATTCCCATCAAAATTCCAATGACATTCATTAAAGAGAGTGAAAAATCTACCGTTAAATTTATATGGAAACACAAGAGGCCACGAATAGCCAAGGCAATACTTAGTCAAAAGAACAATGCTGGAGGTATCACAATACCTGACTTCAAACTATATTACAAAGCAATAACAATAAAAACAGCATGGTACTGGCACAAAAACAGACATGAAGACCAATGGAACAGAATAGAGGACCCAGATATGAAGCCACACAACTACAAACAACTTGTCTTTGACAAAGGAGCTAAAAATATACGATGGAGAAATAGCAGCCTCTTCAACAAAAACTGCTGGGAAAACTGGTTAGCAGTCTGTGAAAAACTGAAACTAGATCCATGTATATCACCCTGTACCAATATTAACTCAAAATGGATCAAGGATCTTAATATCAGACCACAAACTCTAAAGTTGATACAGGAAAAAGTAGGAAATACTCTGGAGTTAGTAGGTATAGGTAAGAACTTTTTCAACGAAACCCCAGCAGCACAGCAACTAAGAGATGGCATAGATAAATGAGACCTCATAAAACTAAAAAGCTTCTGTTCATCAAAAGAAATGGTCTCTACAAAAATCGTATGTTCTCCCTCATATGTGGACATTAGATCAAGGGCAAACACAACAAGGGGATTGGACTATGAGCACATGATAAAAGCGAGAGCACACAAGGGAGGGGTGAGGATAGGTAAGACACCTAAAAAACTAGCTAGCATTTGTTGCCCTTAATGCAGAGAAACTAAAGCAGATACCTTAAAGCAACTGAGGCCAATAGGAAAAGGAGACCAGGAACTAGAGAAAAGGTTAGATCAAAAAGAATTAACCTAGAAGGTAACACCCACGCACAGGAAATCAATGTGAGTCAATGCCCTGTATAGCTATCCTTATCTCAACCAGCAAAACCCCTTGTTCCTTCCTATTATTGCTTATACTCTCTCTACAACAAAATTAGAGATAAGGGCAAAATAGTTTCTGCTGGGTATTGAGGGGGGGAGCGGGAGGGGGTGGAGTGGGTGGTAAGGGAGGGGGTGGGGGCAGGGGGGAGAAATAAACCAAGCCTTGTATGCACATATGAATAATAAAAGAAAAATGAAAAAAAAAAAAAAAAAAAACTAAATGAAGGGGAGGCTGGGGTGTGGTTCAAGTGGTAGAGTGCATTCCTAGCAAACACAAGGCCCTGAGTTCAAACCCCAGTACTCCCCCAGAAATAGTAAATGGAAAATTTTAGAAGTAAATGGTTTCTTTTCTTTTTTTCTTTTAAATGTTGGGAACTGAACCTGGGATCACATGTATGCTAAGCACTCTACCATTGAGTTACATGCCTAGCAAATAAACTTGAAATTGCAAAAAAAAAAAAAAAAAAAAAAAAGAAATGGTCTCTAAACTGAAGAGAACACCCACAGAGTGGGAGAAAATATTTGCCAACTATACATCAGACAAAGGACTGATAACCAGAATATATAGGAAACATTAAAAACTAAATTCTCCCAAAACTAATGAACCAATAAAGAAATTGGGCAAGTGAACTAAACAGAACTTTCTCAAAAGAAGAAATTCAAATGGCCAAAAAGCACATGAACAAATGCTCACCATCTCTGGCAATAAAGGAAATGCAAATTAAAACCACACTAAGATTCCACCTCACCCCTGTTAGAATAGTCATCATCAGCAACACCACCAACAACAGGTGTTGGCGAGGGTGCTTCATATATACAAAAAGGTTATCGTGTAGTATGTAAAGATGGAACAAGATTAGTCAGTCACACTTCAAGTCTTAAGTGACTAACTAGGTACAAAGCATGTTTCTTGCTGCTATTCCATTGCCTAACTTATCTTCTAGGTGTTCTGGCATCATTGAAGCCAGGGGTCTTTGCCTCTATCTTCCCCAGCCAAGACATCCTATGTTTGTCCCCTTTTTCCAGTTATGCTAGGAGCCCCCATCCAGTCATTCCCCATAAAGGCAAGGAGATGAGAACTTATCTGGGAAGTCCTCGGCTTCTTGCATTTCAAATGTTAACTGAAGCACCAGCTACAGTACAACAGAGCCCTTGAGGACACCTCAGATTCCATGTCTTATCCTTATCTCAACCAGCAAAAACCCTTGTCCCTTCCTATTATTGCTTATACTCTCTCTACAACAAAATTAGAAATAAGGGCAAAATAGTTTCTGCTGGGTATTGAGGAGGGGGGAGAGGGAGGGGGCGGAGTGGGTGGTAAGGGAGGGGGTGGGGGCAGGGGGGAGAAATGAACCAAGCCTAGTATGCACATATGAATAATAAAACAAAAATGAAAAAAAAAAGGGATATGACCTAGGGAATTTGGGCCAACTTAATCCAGTATCAACGGACCATAGGGTGTTTCCAAATACCAGGGTAGGAACCTTTGTTCAAAATAACCTAGGAAAAGCCAAGTATGGAACATTTGGGATAGTATTCAACCATAAAGGATGAAGTTATAATTGCTGGTGGAGTGGCTCAAACATTTACAGTGCCCTCCTAGGAAGCATGAACCCCTGGAGTTCAAACCCCAGTGCTAAAGAAAAAAAAGTTTTAAAATGTGTGCATGGAACTGGTGATCATGTCAAATGAAGTAAGTCCAACACAGAAAAATAGAAAGGTATACCACTTGTTTCTCTCATGCAGAAACTAGTTCTAAAAGGAAAATATGGAGATGAACATAAATAGTGTACTATGTTGGGGAAACCAGCAGGAGGTGGGAAGGAAAAAGAGGGCAAAGAAGGAGAGTATGATCAAAGTACATTGCATGCATATAAGAGGTCAAGTGAGACCTTTAAGAATTGCTAGAAGGTGGCAGGGGAGGGAAGATGGGGGTGAATAAGACCATAGTATATTATATGCACATATATAATTATCACAATAGACCTCTCAAACATTGTATGGACTAGCATGCACTCAAGAGAGCCCAATATGGATAAGATCCATAGTAACTATTCACATTGAAGCATGCTGAAGAAATAGCCTCCCAGTTACAACTCACATGCACTGATCAGAGACCACTGAGCAAGGTAAAATTAAGACATGATTGCTCATCACACACCAAGAGGATACACTACAAGTTCAAGGCAGTTCTTTTATCTTCTGTTTATGTTCTTTCCTTCTGGTGCCACCAAAAGAGACGCCAAGATCAGTCCAATTTTATCACTATATGGCACGATCTAATCCCATCATTATCTCCCTTATGTTATAGATGATCAGGGTGGACCTCAAAAGCAATCATCTACCCAAGTCATAACTGCTTCCTGTTGAATTCAATGGTAGAATAGGCAGGTTGATCAGACACAGCCTCTATACAGAGAAGGTATGCTTCAAGAAGTACAACCAGTCCCAATTTAACTACCTGATATATTGCTATAGTCCTGGAGGACTTGGTAATTTAAGCAGGGACCTAGTTCTTGGGGATGGTGTTCCAGAAGAGCTTAGAATGCCATCAAGAAACAAAAGGCTCAGTCACTAGAACTTAGGTCCATATAAGACCGATAGATCTGAATTAATGATGATGACTATTACTGGCCTGTCACACCCTAAGTTATATAACAAGTTTGGCTCTACTTCCTAGGTTGGAGCCTAGGAATATCACCTGCGAAGATGGAAGACTATACACTGAAATCAAACAGGTCATCTTTCTGTCCCTCTCTTCAACTGAGAATTATTGATGTTTAGTCACAATGACTTTGACCTCCGAGTTTTGCTAGGATACACACAGTATAACATGAGGTAATTTACTGTTCATTCCTAGAACATTTTCTCCATGTTCAGAGTTATTTGTTTTCTCCTATAGACAGGATAGTACTCTTGAGCAGCACTTCCTATCTGGAGATCCACAGCACAGTGTAGTATTGGTAAGTATATGACACACATCTCTCATCCCCTCAAGGGGATTAGGGCCTCCAGCCAGGAGCACTTTCATAGCTTTCCAAATCCCATCTAACCTGTGTGCCATACAAGTATTTTCAACATGAGCCATAACTAAATCTTAGAAAGCATTATTCTTGAATATTCTGATGCTTGAGACTCAGTGTTTCATTTTCTCTAGCAGTATGCTACAAACAACCCCTTGAGGAACTGAAGGAAGAGGAGGAAGGTGTAACTCTTCAGGCACTGGATTTTACGTGTTCTTTCTGAGCTCAATTCCCTTTCCTATTAAAGGAACTCATCTTAAAGAACTATAGTGTCAAGCCATGTAGTGTGACTGTGGAACTCTTAGCTAGAGTAACTCCATCTTGCAGCTATCCACCATGTGGGTGTTCTATGTACCAGACTGCCTCACAACAAGCCCTCCTCCCATCAGGGACATTATCTGCCGAGGTCACCAAGGCCCCTCATAAGAGCCAAGACAAAATGGGTAAGTAATTTTCCCAGAGTCTGTGCCTTATATTCAAATCTGTAGCTCCATTTTCCCCTTAGGTAGTGAGTGATCTACCCCAGGTCTCTGCTAGAGACTTAGAGTCATGTAAGTTAGAAGCTTTTCATGGCAAGTGTGAGGACTGAGAGGGTGAATGAAGATGAAGGTGAGGGAATATGGTTGATGGGCTTCTTATATAAAAGATAGAATGATGGAACCTCTTGCAACTGCTTTAAATTGGGCGGCAGAGGTGGGAAGATGGTGAGGGTAATCTAACCGATGTATAATATAAGGCTATTTGGAATTGTCACAATAAATCCCCATCTACAGTGACTATATCCTAGTACAAATTTAATTAAAAAATTAAAGTGTGGGGGTTGACAGTTGGCAGGGGTGGGGCAGGAGAGTTCCAGTGACAGCTCTTTAGGTTTAGAGACAAAGCCAAGTAAATACAGTCCCTCATAGTCATCCATCACTCTGTAAGTAACCCCTATTCAGACTCCCTTTACTCAAATTCAACTTGAGTCATTCTTTGGGCTGTTGCCATCATCCCAGTATGGAGGGACACAATTTTTTGGTCTCCCAAGGAAATTCAACAGGCTAAGAAATAATTACACACACCTCTAGAGTGACTTCCAATTCATATGCAATGTATCTTCCATCTATTTTAATAGCAAAAATCCTGGTTCCTATTACTAATGAGTCAACCAAGGTTTGGTAAGCGTAACAGATTTGTCAGCTGATGGGTTACACAGACAAGATGGAAGATCTGAAATCCATCTCCGGCCTAGCAGCTCAACGTATGTTGTAGTCACTAGACTATATAGCCTCCCTGAAAAGCTTGCACCATTCCCAAGGAGCCAGTATTCTCATGTAGGATAGGCTTAGGGTGCAATAGCTTGGTTTACAGTAAAGCAAACTCAAAGCTTGAAATCACGCTTATCAAAACAATTATCAAGAACCAAATCAACTGTCTGAAGGGCTATGGAAGGAAAATAAAGCAGGTAGAACTCTTCAAACTGCGCTTCAACTTTGAACATTTGAGGGCATGGCACTCCATGTGTAGTTCTGTTTCTAGGATTCAGTCACATCAGCATCCCTTCCTAATAAGATCTTGGCAGCTTAAACTCTTCAGTTTTAAGGTGTATCTCAAATTTAGTCCTTCCTCAATCATATAAACTGCCAACAGCTACAGGAACTCCAGTAATTGAGGTCATTCATAAAGTGACATTTCAGTGATGTTTTGGTATGCTTTATGAAAAGCATGATTCAAGTGATAGAGCACATGAAGGATCAGCCACATCTTCCCATCTCCACACCATACAGATTCCAAAAGCTGCCAATCACATTAACTTGCAGTTGAATCTAGGAAAAAGTGAATTATTGTCTTCAAGTAGAATGCTATCCTGATTACACAATTTGACAAGTTATCAGTGAGGGTTTCTTAGTATTCCACATCTATAAGATATTGCCAATTGAAGGGAGGGAGAACTGGGGGCTTATGTTTTGGGTTTTGAGATACTGGACTTTGAACTCTGCCTCCTCGTGCTTGTTCGGCAGGCAATCTACCACTTGAGCCATGCCACCAGCCCTCCAATTTTGAGTTTTAACATTTTGAGTCTTGCTTTCCATCAGAACATCCACATGTTAGGAAATTCACAGATCAAAAATCCACTCTTTCTGGGCAACACTGAGGGTTGAACTCAGGGCTTCATGCTTGCTAGGCAGGCACTCTTTTTGCTTGAGCCACTCCACCAGCCCTTTTTGGAGATGCGTTTTTTTGAGGTAGGGTCTCATGAACTATTTGCCCAGGGCTGCCTTCAAACCCTTATCTTCTGATCTCTGGTTTCTGAGTAGCTAGGATTACAGGTATGAGCCTCAGGCGCCGGGCTCAAGAATTCATTATCTTGAGTTAAAGTTTCTAAGAAACCTTACAGCTGGCTAGTAATGATTAAAGATGAGTTTAAATAAGAGGGCTAAGGGAGAAAGGGAAAAATGGAGGGAATAAACCAATTCAGGGTACAATACATATATATGGAAATGTCATGATGAAACTCCATATAGAGATCTTTACAAAGATCAGTTTAAGAAATAGAGCATTACTTGGCTTATCCAGAGTAAGGTATCTTGAATCTCTTATAGTTTTACAGTCTTCTCTTAGCAACATGCCTCTGTGAGGTACATAATGTTAGGACCCAGAATCCTATTCCCCCGAGAGACAGAGAGCCAGGCGTGAATGCAATCTACAAAGCAGAGTTTATTGGGCTGGCTAGCCAGGGTCGAGCTCCCACACGGACACGCAGGACCGGTTAGGAAAACACGACCCTGAGCCTCTTTAGGGGAAATCTTATATAGACCGCGGTGGCGTGCATATTTTCGTTATCAACATTGGGCAAGCAGGCAGAGCACATCTTGCGCGTACCTCACATCTTGCACGTACTTCACATCTTGCATGTACCCCCCGCTCACATTCCCCACATTCTATATGCCCTAACTGAGCCCTGCCGCATTGCTTATCTTATCTACATGGGATGTTTGGTACTGGTTTCTCCAACAAGGGGGTTGGGGCTCGCTGAGACCTCCTATTCCTTTCATTCCCCCCTTTTCTTACGGCCTAAATTGAGGAATCATTCTCAAGGGGATGAAGAGCCTGATATTGTTGGCGGAGGACCAGAAGTTGGATAGTATTAATTCGACTTTTGACAAAAGTCATAAGTCGGTTTAGAATCCAGGGTCCTATGGTAACAAGTAATAGGATGATTATTATTGGCCCTGCCAATGCAGATAAAAGGGTAGCCAACCATGGGGACTGGTTAAACCAAGACTCGAACCAGCTTTCCCCTGCCTCTCTTTCTCGTTTTCTTTGTTCCAGGCTCTTTCGAAGTTTAGACATGGAGTCACGAACAACTCCGGTATGGTCAGCGTAAAAACAACATTCTTCCCCTAGAGCAACACATAGTCCCCCCTTTTGGAGGAACAACAAGTCCAGACCTCGTCGGTTTTGAAGTACTACCTCAGACAGGGAAGTGAGGGATTTTTCTAGGTGGCTAATGGAGGTTTCTATTCTCTCTATATCTTCGTCTATGGCTGCACGCAGCGAAGACATCCCTTTCTGCTGGGTGGCCAAAGAAGCTATGCCGGTTCCTGCTCCCGCTAACCCTAGGCTGAGTAGGGTAGCAATAGTTACTGTGGAAATAGGTTCTCTCTTTTTCCTTTTTTCAACCATTTTTGTATTCCAGTATGAATATAGACTCTCTTCCGAATGATAGAGGATGCGGGGCAGCACAGTCACTATAACACAGAATTCTTTAGAGCTGTTAAACACCTTAGTTGATAGGCATGGGGTGAGTCCAGACCGCGAGCATAGCCACCACCCATTGTCCTTTGGAATTACCCATTTAATAGCATTTCCCCAGGTAGAACTGGCGTTAATAACAGTACATAAGTCCCGTCTGTTCTTTGGCACTTTTCCTAAGCAGGTTCCTTGGCCGCTTACCTGCTGTATGGTCAGACCTCTCTTACGGTCTCCCCAGGAACATTGAGTAGGGTTTTCCTCAGATGAGGTATCGTGAGTGGTGTTTAGCCCTATTGCCTCATAGAATGGGGGCCTCACATCATAACATAACCAACAGGAGTTAGTCATGTTAGGGTTAGTGTGGTTTAACGTCAGGAAGGCAGCACCCACTAGCTCCCAGAGGGGGTCTTTAGATCCGGTCATGAGACTGGGCCTCACCAGGGGAGGGCTGGTTTCTGATGGTCTTGGAGTTGTAACATTAGCCCGGGCTATGGTTGAGGGAAGGTGATGAGCTGTGGAAGGTCGGGGAGGTGGCTTTACATAGGGTGGCCTAAGTACCTTATTAGGGCCTATTGTTAGAGTAGAGACTGGTTGTTGCACACGCCGCAAAGTAAAAAGGGCTCCTGGATGATTTGTTTTGTAGAGTCTGACTCCCCAGGATTTACCCAATTCCCAATTCGTTGCCTTTTGTCCTAAATCAGTGAAATTTATCATAATGGGATTACAATTGGGGGGAGTTGGGCATCCCTTATTTATAGGTCTAGGTTGGTGGTATGTAATGCCAGATTGAGAGACTCTACTTAATTGAATAAGGTCCCCCTGTTTGGGGGGTGGCCACCATATATCCCCTGAGCTCTCACAACCCCATGACTTACAATAATAGTCTGCGATTCCTCCACATTTTTTTCTGTGGTTGGGTTGGGGAGCGGGGCAGACATAGAAGTAACTTTGGCGCAAATCCCATTGTCCCCTGCCAGTGAATAAGGCCCTTAAGTCAAAGTATAATTCTGGGAACCAGGTGCTGGGAGGGGTCACCTTGGAGGTCTGGTTAAGAATGTCTCCTGTGGATACATCTACAATCATCCAGGTCAGGTTAAAAGGTTGATGTGGATTTGTATGCCCCCAGCAAGTGGTGGACAGGGTTAGAAAAAGGAATAAAGTTACCGAGGTCCAGTATGAAGTTTGAGTTTGAAAAAATTTTCCTTGTGGTGGGACACCCTTCTTGTTGGCAGGAAGCCTTTCTTTATAGCTACCGGATCTGCCGGTCTGATGTGGGTGTAGTGGACCCAGGTGATAATCCCATTCTAGGAGGGCTGCGGAGCATCTGGAGTGTTCTCGTTTTTTGGAGCATCCCGTATCAGCCGGAGCTTGAGTGGGTTTGTTGGATGCTTCCGTGTGGACCAATTTTCCTGTTTTTTTCTCCGGAGGGTGAGCCCGTCTTACATGGGAATGGTGTACCCATGCTGCAATCCCGTCGACCTTGAGGGTGGTAGGGGTAGTAAACAGTACAACATAAGGTCCTTTCCATCTAGGCTCTAGGGTTTTGGACTGATGCCTTTTAACCCATACCATGTCACCCGGGACTATGCCATGTTCCGGAGCCGGGTCCCTCTTAACAGCGTGGTATGCTTGAATTAAGGGCCAAATCCGTTGTTGCACTTTAGCTAAAGCCTGCAACATGGTCAGGTAATTTGGGGCCAGATCACCTAGTTCTGGGCTTAAGGTCCTCTGAATGATGGGGGGTGGAGCCCCATACAGGATCTCAAAGGGAGTTAGCCCATGGACATAGGGGGAGTTCCGGACTCGGAAGATGGCCAAGGGAAGGAGCGTCACCCAATCACTGCCAGTCTCCAGGGCCAATTTGGCTAAAGTCTCCTTTAGTGTCCTATTCATCCTTTCTACTTGCCCTGAGCTCTGGGGGTTATATTCACAATGTAGCTTCCAATTGGCCCCCATAGTCTGGGCTAGTCCCTGCAGGACTTTACTAACAAAAGCCAGACTGTTATCTGACCCAATTGCCTCGGGCACCCCATATCTGGGTATGATTTCCTCTAGCAAAGCCTTTGCCACTACCTGACTCGTCTCCTTCTTTGTAGGAAAAGCCTCCACCCAGCCTGAAAAGGTATCTATGAATACCAGCAAATATTTGTACCCAAACTTTCCCGGTTTTACCTCAGTAAAATCCACTTCCCAACTTCTTCCCAGAGCCCTCCCCCGTTCCCGAGTACCTGTATGGTGCCCCTCCCTTCGTCCTGGTTTCATGATTGTGCAGCTGGCACAATCTTCCACAATTTGGCGGACTGCTATGGTCTGGTTCGGAAATCGGAGCTGCGCAGATGTCAACAAGTCTAGTAATTTTCTCCGCCCCAAATGGGTGGACTTATGTAAGTTAGCCAACAGGAATCGTCCGAGTTTTTCAGGCAGAATTAACTTGCCTTCCAAGTTGCTTTTCCATCCGTCTTCCCCTTCTCTAAAGGGGGAGTGGGCTCTCATCCAAGTGAAATCCTCTGTGGAGTATTCTGGTCGGGGGGGTAGCGGAGGGAGCTCTGGGACCGGCACGTCTATCGCCGCAACCGTGGAAGGTTGCCCTGTCTCCATGGGAGGACTCACCATTGCTACTCTCTTTGCTTCTTGATCTGCTCTGTTGTTACCGACAGCTTCCGGCGTCTTGGCAGACTGGTGGCCTGGGACATACATCACTGCCACTGCCTTCGGTTTTTCCACTGCCATTAATAGACGCTGGACTTCGGCTAGGTTCTTTAGATGTTTTCCTTCTGCTGTGCGGAATCCTCTTTCGCGATAGATGGCCCCGTGGACATGGATGGTACCGAAAGCATAGCGGCTATCGGCGTAGATATTGACTCGCTTTCCTTTTGCCCTCTCCAGGGCCTCTGCCAAGGCAATTAATTCCGCTTTTTGGGCTGATGTTCCGGGTGGGAGGGCGCTGCTCCATACCGTATTTCCTTCTTGGCCGACTACAGCTGCCCCTGCCCTTCGGGCTCCATCTTGGAAAAAACTGCTTCCATCCGTGTACCAGTTTAATTTGCAGCCGGACAGGGGGGTATCCTTTAGGTCAGCCCGTACCTGTGTAACTTCGGAGAGGAATTCTTTGCAGTTATGGACAGGTGTCTGCAGTTCCGGGTTAGGCAACAAAGTGGCAGGGTTCAGGATTACGGGATCTGTGAATGTGATCCGAGGGGAATCCAACAAGAGCCCCTGGTAGTGGGTGAGCCTGGCATTCGTCATCCATTTCCCAGGGGCTTGTTTAAGGATTCCCTCCACCGGGTGAGGGGCCGTTACCCAGAGGGCCTGTCCAAAGGTTAGTTTATCGGCTTCTCTCACCAGCACGGCAATGGCCGCTATGATGCGGAGGCAGGGGGGCCATCCTGCCGCTACTGCGTCTAATTTCTTGGAAAAGTATGCCACTGGTCTCTTCCAGGGACCTAGCTGTTGGGTCAAGACTCCTTTGGCTACCCCCTTTTTCTCATCTACAAACAGAGTGAATGGTCTTGTAGGATCTGGCAAGGCTAAGGCAGGGGCCTGCAAAAGAGCGTCTTTTAGCTGATCAAAGGCCTGTTGTTCTCTCTCTCCCCAACTCCAATCTGGAGCTTCTTTGGTGGCCTCATATAGGGGTCTGGCTATTTCCGCAAATCCTGGAATCCAGAGTCTACAGAACCCCGCGGAGCCCAGGAATTCTCTCACCCCCCTAGTGGATGTCGGGGATGGGATAGCCAGAATAGTCTGTTTCATGGCATCAGTCAGCCATCTTGCCCCATCTGCAATCCGATAACCCAAATATGTCACTGACCTTTTACAGATGTGAGTTTTCTTGGCACTTGCCCGATACCCCAGCTCACCTAATTCCGTTAGCAGGTGTTCAGTAGCCTTGATGCACTCCTCTCGGGTTTCTGCCGCTAACAGTAAGTCATCAACATACTGTAATAGAGTGACTCGTGGGTGGCTCCGATGAAAAGGTTCCAGGTCCTGGCTCAGGGCCTCATTAAACAGGGTGGGAGAGTTTTTAAATCCTTGCGGCAGTCTGGTCCAAGTGAGCTGTCCGGATTGGCCCCCATCTTCTTGCCATTCGAAAGCAAATAGCGGCTGACTAATTTCTGACAATGGAATGCTGAAGAAAGCATCTTTCAAATCAAGGGTTGTATACCATACTTGCGAGGGGGGTAGGTGGCTGAGCAAGGTATAGGGATTCGGAACGGTGGGATGAATGTCCTCCGTCCACTCGTTTACCTTTCGTAGGTCTTGCACAGGCCTATAGTCCCCGCTTCCCGGCTTTCGGACGGGGAGCAGAGGAGTATTCCAGGCAGACTGACAAGGCCGCAGTACTCCTTCCTTTATTAGCCTGTGGATATGAGGGGCTATGCCTCTTCGGGCCTCCTCAGGCATAGGATACTGTTTCACCCGAATGGGGAGAGCAGAAGCCTTCAATTGTATAACTACGGGCGGGAGGTGTTTGGCGAGGCCGGTTCCCGCAGTCTCTGCCCAGGCCGTGGGAAATCTTTTTACCCAATGAGTCATGTCCCCTCCTGGTTCCTGTTGACTCTCAAACAGACGATGCTCGTCAGCCAATGATAGGGACAAGACATGAATCGGGCTCCCTTCTCGATCAGTCACAATTATTCCATCTGGTTCAAAATGGATATGGGCCCCTATTTTGGTGAGTAGGTCCCGTCCGAGCAGGGGAGCGGGGCTCTCAGGGACGACCAAGAAGGAGTGTGTGACCTGGTGTTTTCCTAAGCTCACCTTTCTTTTGGTAGTCCATGTACATAACTGCGTACCGGTGGCCCCCTGAACACCACTTGTTTGTGCCTTGTTCAAAGGTCCATGTGCCTTGTTTAAAACCGAATATTGGGCGCCGGTATCCACCATGAACCCCATCGGCTTCCCCTCCACATGCATTGTTACCCAGGACTCGGGGAGGGGGTCTGAGCCCCGTCTCCTTCAGACCTCTTCTCCGGCTAGGAGGACTCTGGCCTGCTCTACTGCTCGTTCCCTTTCCCTGTTTTCCCCCGGTCTCCTTCCAAACCCTCTTCTTCCCTTTAACTTAGGACATTCTCTCTTCCAATGCCCCATTTCCTTACAGTAAAAACAGTGTTCCTTATCCGTGGCCCCCTCCCCTGGGTTGGTCCCGGACACCCGCTAGGAAAATATGAGCCATTTCTCTCTGTTGCTTTTGGTTTTCCTTAGCCTGGAACTCCCTGTCCTCCTTTCTCAATTTCTCCTGGGCCTCCCTGTCTTCCTTTCTCTGTCTTTCCTCCCTTTCTTCTGGAGTTTCCCTAGCGGTAAAGACCTTTTCCGCTACCTGCAGCATTTCCCTTATAGTCATCTCCCCTAAGTTTTCCTGTTTATTGAGTTTTCTCCTAATGTCTGGAGCTGCCTGATTAATGAATGAGAGTACCACAGCAGACCAGTGGAGGTCCACCTCAGGGTCAATAGGAGTGTACTGACAGTATGCCTCATAGAGGCGCTCTAAGAAACTGGCTGGGCTTTCGTTTTCCCTTTGAACGACTGCTTTCACTTTTGCAAAATTGGTGGGCCTTCTGGTGGCCGCTCGGAGACCGGCCATAAGAGTCTGGCGGTAGATCCGAAGATGCTCCCTACCTTCTGCGGTCCCGAAATCCCAATCAGGGCGGCGTAGGGGAAAAGCCTCGTCTATGGCCGGTTGGAGAGTTGTGGGTCTCCCATTATCCCCCAAGACGTTCTTCCTCGCTTTGTTGAGGATGCGCTCTCGTTCCTCCGTCGTAAAAAGAGTATTGAGCAGCTGATGACAGTCATCCCAAGTGGGACGGTGTGTATGCATGATGGACTCCAAGAGATCTATGAGACACTTGGGGTCTTCAGAAAAGGGCGGGTTCTGCGTCCTCCAGTTATATAGATCACTGGAGGAGAAGGGCCAGTACTGAAACTGTTGCCCTCCTCCTGGTCCCCCTTGGCCCACCATCCGGACTGGAAGTGTAGGGACAGTTTCCTCCCCCTGTGTTGATGAGGGGGGCCCGTCTTCCCCCTCCCTTTCCCGGATCCCTCGGGGGCGAAGTCTTCGACCCATTCCTCCTCCTGCTGCCAGTCCTGTTGAGGAGGATGAGGAAATTTCCTCCTCCGGGGCACTGGCTTGGCCAGGGGGAGTCACGTATGGAGGCGGCCGATCTTCCTCTGCCCCTGCGAGGGATGGGTAAAGGGGGGAACTCTCTGGTAAGACCAGAGATGGTGAAGGAGATGCCCTAATTTGAGGACTGGTCAAGATGGGAAGAGGAAGTTTTTCCTCCTCCTTTATGACCAAGGCGGGCGTGACTGGGGTTTTAGCCCCGGGGGCCGAACTGGAGGGGTGGGTCAGAAAAACTGTTAACCAAGGGGGAGGGTTCCTCACCAGATCCTCCCAAACCAAAATGTAAGGAACTTGGTCTGGATGGCCTCGATTGTCTGGCTGAAAAATGACTGCTTTAACCTTAGTGATCAGGTCTAGGGAGAGGGAACCTTGAATGGGCCACCCGACTCCAAAGGTGGGCCACTCTGCAGAACAAAAGGTGTCGAACTTACCTTTCTTGATGACCAGACCCGCATTTAAGGCCCTTTCTTTAACTTCTGGAAAGTGAGAAAGGATCAGAGACTTTGGGGTTGTTTGTCCCTGTCCCATTGTGGAAGGAGACTCAAACACCAAGAGAGATAGAACAAAAAGGGTAAAGGCAACAATAATTCCACACACACACAACACTCTCCAGCACTCGCTCGGACCGGTCCTTCTCTCACACTGGTGCGCACCCCATTCAACCTCCTCACCGTCCAACTGGGAAATCAGGCCAAAAGGCGTCCACTTGACGGGTGGTTGGTCGACTAGCTCAATTAGTTCTTCACCTGGCGCCAGGGTTCCTAAAATGCTCAAGCCCAAATGAGAGGAAAGCCTCTCCCAATAGGACCCTGTGGTCCTCCTTGCGAGATTCCCAGAATGAATCTCCCTGGGGATTGGCCGAATCCCCGCCGCGGCCCAAATGGAACACTCAAGTTCCTCCAAATGAGGGTCTGGGATCCCCTCCAACGCCTAGGACTTGGGATCGCCCCTGCTTTCTCGCAGGTAGGTTCTGTCTCTCAAGAAAATGAAATCTCGGTGGAACCTCCAAATGTTAGGACCTGGAATCCTATTCCCCCGAGAGACAGAGAGCCAGGCGTGAATGCAATCAACAAAGCAGAGTTTATTGGGCTGGCTAGCCAGGGTCGAGCTCCCACACGGACACGCAGGACCGGTTAGGAAAACACGACCCTGAGCCTCTTTAGGGGAAATCTTATATAGACCGCGGTGGCGTGCATATTTTCGTTATCAACATTGGGCAAGCAGGCAGAGCACATCTTGCGCGTACCTCACATCTTGCATGTACTTCACATCTTGCATGTACCCCCCCGCTCACATTCCCCACATTCTATATGCCCTAACTGAGCCCTGCCGCATTGCTTATCTTATCTACATGGGATGTTTGGTACTGGTTTCTCCAACAAGGGGGTTGGGGCCCACTGAGACCTCCTATTTCTTTCAATAATACCAGCCCCTACTGTGGGAGTTAAAACTTATTCCTTTTATCCTTATGAGTAGCATTGCTATCAATACAACCTATGTTCATTTAGAAGCAAGCTCATTTGTCACACTGACAGTAGACTATGTTGGTACCACATATGCAATATTCACTCAGTATGTAATATTAAAATTGTACTTCATTTAACTTTAGATAACTATCAGTGTAATTTGTTAACCACCTGTGTTTGTTAGCACTAATTTGTACTTTCCCTTTGATTTAATGTTTTGTTTCAAACTGATTTTGACATTTTCCTAATAATTTGGGTTTTTTTTTTTAATATTGGCTGACCACAGAACAGATCCAACTGGTCCTTCACCAGGTTTTCCAAGTCATAGTAGAGTCAGATAACTTGATAAAGAGGGCTTATCAGTTGCCTGGAGAAATAAGTTTACTTTTTCCATCCACCATTAGACCTAGACCCTAAGCTTTCCACCCAAGAACTGGATTTTAACTATACTTTCTCAGCTCAATTCCCTTTCCTGCCTCAGAACTACAGTTGTGTCAGGCCTTGTTACTCCAGCTCTTAGCTAGAGTAACATCATCTTACAGAAGCCACTATACTTGGTCTGTGTGCCAGACTGCAGTACAACCAGCCCTTCTTCCCATGAAGGACATATCTACCAAGCTTAGCAAGGCCCCTGCTACGATCAAGGATGGAACATCCAGAAACGGTGTCTGTGTCT
Source organism: Castor canadensis (assembly GCF_047511655.1). Taxonomy (NCBI): domain Eukaryota; kingdom Metazoa; phylum Chordata; class Mammalia; order Rodentia; family Castoridae; genus Castor; species Castor canadensis. The sequence goes on from NC_133394.1 coordinate 92,044,033, forward strand.
TGTATTTGATCCTGTAGTTACTTCTGTTTTGAGGGTGTTAGGAGAAGAGAGGCTTTTCTCAAGACTGATCAGTCCAAAGTTTCCAGCTCTACGCTTTCATAAGTGTCTTGAATATAAGTTAGCCTTGCATGGAAAGGATAAAGACGTACTGCTGCTAATTATCAATGCTAGATCTGAAAACACGAACCTAGGAGAAAAATAAGACACCCAAACAATGAAACAAAGGCTAAAGTGAAGGGCACAAGAAGATGACCTGAAGAATTTTTACCTAACATTCCTAGAGCCTTGGTCTCTTGAGGAATTAGACCAGGGATGCTGTTTTGAAGCATTTGTGGAGTGTAGTCAGCAAGTAAAGCTTAAACTCATCTGCCAACAGGGGGCACTTGGTAACCACAGAACAAAGGATGGCTGAAGTGAAACCAGTTTTTATATAAACTCAGCTGAATATGGATGTCCCACGGTGGCATTGATGAGGGGGGGGCTGGGGGGGAGAAGGAGACAAACCATATTGCTAGTAATACTTGTTTTCCATTTCATACAGTTGTAAGCCTCAGCTGTCTGCAGAGCTGATTAGAAAAAATTTCCCAAGGCTTCCTTTTTAGAAGTGGTAGCACAACACAGCTGTGGAATTTCCACAGTTCTTGAACCAGTTTGAACATTCTCACATTATGAGTCCCATTGCCACAAGGACCCTCCAGGAGTTCCTGCTATTAGTGATCGGTCACGTGACTTAGACTCTAGCAATCAGAAGCACCAGGGGAACTGGTTCAGAGAGGAACAGGGAGTGGCTGGAGCCTACCTTAAAATTTGGCAGAAACTTAACTGTGAGTTTAAGGAATTTGAGACTCTAAGAGCAAAGCAAATTAATCTGAATTCCCCTGATACATTGAGTTATTTGTGTTTTATTAACCAGTTTATAATCTGAAGACAAAGGGAAGCTTTTGTTGTAAGGCCAGAAGTCAGCTGTTTAGTATAGTCTTCATTTATTAAGGTTACCCAACAACCTTATTTTCTGCTTTCTCTTCCTCCTCTGCTCTGCAATATTTGGATTTAATACATTGGAAACTGGTGGGGAGTTTACTGGCATCAATCTACTAAAGTCTAATTCAGCCAAGTTGTACGTTTCCAACATTAAGATGGCTGGATCCATGTAGGGCTGATTATCAGAAAGGCACCAAGGAGAGCTTTATGGTTGTACTTGAGAGAAGTTAACACAGAAATCAAGGCAACAGCTGGTCTGTTGAGATAAGGTAGTCAATAGACTAATACCAAGCTGGAAAGATAGGGCCATGAAGCAACTGGCTTAGTTATTTGGGAGGATAAAGTACAGGCATGAACCGCTTACTCAAGAGGAAGAGTAGAAGCAGTTGACAGTAAGGTGTACCAGGGGAAAGGGGAGATGTTTCCATAATGATTACATCGCCTCTTCTCATAGAGCTAGTATCTAGCTTTGGAACCAGACCTCGGGTTCAAAATGTAGCACCCCTTTATAAAGGTCAGGTTAGTTTCAACACATCACTATCATCCACAGACGTACTTCAGACTTAGTTGAGATTTGTGTCATACCTGGCAGTAAGTATCGCACACTTAAATGCTTTCTCAGGTAAGTCTGCTTAAGCAGAAACTGACTGCGGTAATACCTCTTAAGGATTTTTTACATCAGCTCCAGTTTATCAGGTGACACATTCTCATTGCCCCAGCAATCAGACAAGTATGCTGCTAGGTCAACATAGGTATTACCATTCAGTAAAGGAAGATATGTGCTGGCATTTGTCATGAATGACAAGCAGGATCCTTTGGACTTAAAAAAAAAAAAAAAACACCCTGAGATCTACTGGGTGGAGTTAAGCCATTAGCCAAAAATGAGAAGGAAAGAAACTGGTCCAGCTTATGACATAACCACTCCACCCTATTATGTCTATTATGTCTATTTGGACATTCAGTCTGATAAAAATTGTAGATGACTAAGCTCATGACTCCACATCATCTTGTCACACCAAGAGCTTCTGTTCACGTAACAGAAGCCGCGTGTTTCCCTGTTGACACTTGAGTCAGCATACACAAGTGCTAGGCAAACATAGGACTTTGGGCTACAGGAAGTAAGTGTTCCCAAGATGTGTGGTTTCCTGCTAACTGAGGTAGGAGTGACATCCAGCTGACTACATGTTATTCTATTTTAGAGGCTTTGTTCTTGCTATTTAAGTGATGCTTAACCCTTTACTACAACATAAAGCATTAGGTGAAACAGTTCTTCTGAAGGTAAGTTTTAGCAGGTCATGGTAAGGGAAGTTAAATTTCTATACTGAGACACTTGAAAACATACTGAAGTGAAAAGTTTCCAAGTAACTTTTGATGATAATGGGGTTTGAGCTCAGGGCCTCACGCTTGCTAGGCAAGCACTCTACCACTTGATCCACTCTGCCAGCCCAGTGAAAACCTTCCTAGATTAGGAAATTAGAGTGACCAGTTCTGGGCTTCAGTTTTTCCCTGTAAAGTTATAAATACATAGGGTAGTTACTCTTAAGGAATAGATGAACCAGTATATGAAGGCTCTCAGAACAATGAGGTAAACACCTAGCTACTGTTACATATTGTCAACTCCTTTCCCATGTCAGTGCTTTCTAGTGTGAGACATGACCCTGGTCTACTTTCCACTCTAGCATCACTGTGCTTTTAGATGAGTTACTAATATAGATGAAAATGACTGAAAAAGGGAGAATCAGAACCATGAATACCCACTGGAATTTGAAGCAAAGCAGTAAAAATGGATTAAGAGTAGAGAATAGAGCCCTTACTTGAGGTGCAAAGAGATATAGAGGAAGAGTGGTTTAAGACTGAGAAGCCAACAACCAGCAGCCAACTCTCCCCTCTTCCTGTCCATCCAATTGTTAAAATTCATCTTCAATTCATTTTTCAAACTAGTTTGCTTTCAGACAACTGAAGTTTCCCATAAGGTTAAAAAGTTAGACAGAAGAGGAGCTGGCATGAACATGTGAACAATTCTAAACAATGCCTCAATAGATCCAAGTACCAGGGCTCACATCTGCAATCCCTGCAACTTGGGAGGCAGAGATTGAGGCAGAGAGCAGATCATGGTTTGGCAGCACTGGGGTTTGAACTCAGGGCCTCATGGTTGCTAGGCAGACTCTCTTCCACTTGAGCCACTCCTCTAGCCTAGGAGGATCATGGTTTGAATAGCAGTTCAAGGCCTGTGCAGGCAAAAAAATTGTTGAGAGCCCTCATTTCAAGCCAGCAAGCCAAGCATGATGGTGCATACTTGTGATCCAGCCATAGGCAAAAATATGAAATCCTACCCAAAAACTAGAGTAGAACAGGGATTGGGACATGGCTCAAGTGGTAGTGTACTTGCCTAGCAGTGGAAAACACTGAATTAAATCCCCAGTACTGAAGGAATAAAGGTAACTTCAGAAGAAGCTTCAGTTCACTATAGCCCCCAGGACTATAAGTGAGATGGCAATGGTGTCAACATCCAAGTTGTTGGCTCTGATCTACTGCTGCCCACAGTAGAAAAACCATCCACTTGAGAGTGCCCCCAGTTATTTCTGGGCATCAAGCAGGTTCATTAACAAGTCGGTTTATTAAAAGATCAGAATAAAACCTGACCCAATCTGTTACTTATGTCTACTGCTGGAGAGTCCCTGAAGCAGCTGTCACAGACAAAACTACTGCTCTGTCAACTTCCTACCATCTACATGTGCCAAGGGGTATCTATTCTCAACTAACTGCAAACTAAGTTGTGGTTCTTGAACAAATGGGCAGCCACTTTTCTTCCTCTTGACCTCAGTCACCTTGGCTGTGATTGAGCCTGGAACTTTGTCACTCATACCCTCCAGCCTCCCTGAGTGTAGGTAGATACTAGACATGAGCAGAAACAGGAAACTCATAGGATTCCATGTTCCTTCAAGGAAGTGGAATCAAAGTCCCAGATGGCTCACACCCTAGACCAATGATCATGCCTGGCAGACACTACATATTTGCCAGCAACTGGGGGCAGCCCCAATTTCAAGCTTTTCAGTAGTTCTCCTGACTGGACAGTAAAATCCCAAGCTTCTACAGATCCCACACATTTGGCCTCACCTCATGCTTTAGATTCTTTTGCTAATAAGTCACTTTCCCCCTACGCTTCATGGTTCTTTTGCTCTATCTAGGCAGCATCCTAATCTTAGATGTTGTGCCCCACACCTGACCATCTTTAACACAAACCTCTGATAACATTTTGATGCCATGACTTGGACCTGCTGAAGGGGAAATCCCTGTTCTCACTAGTTCTGTTGATGAGAGGACTAACTGCCTTCTGAGCTGCCTTTCCACTTTCTATCAAGTCTGTCATCTCTTCCCGCTTGCAGAGCTTCTTTGGTAATCAGATGCCAGTGCTTTGCTAGGTTTCTAGAAGGGCTATGGAGTTCATAGCACTTGAAGCCTCAATTACTATTCCTGACTCGTGTGTTGACGCTTTGAAGAGTTTCATGGGATACAACCCCTTTCCACCTTGCCTTGGGATCCCATGCAATCAGATTTCTATTTGTCTCATTACTCATCATCTGAGGTCACAATATAGAAACCAAGGGAATCCTGGGGAACAATTCCTTTCAGTTCTACCTGAACTGAATATAAGCTCAATGATATCTGAAAGCTCTTTAGGAAAAGGAGACACAGGCCAGGCTTCCTGGACTTTCAAGATTGGGATTATGACCACCCACTAAATGTCATTTGAAGGAGCAGTAGGATTTACGCATGCCCACTTGTGGAGCATGCATCCAAGTATGACTGTAGTTATCGTGGGCCACAAAACGTATACCAAATGGCCACCCAGAGATAGGGGAAGATCACAGGGCAGGGCAGGGCCCCTGACAGAACAGCCTGGGCTCAGCGCTGGTCACTACAGGGGGCAAGAAGATGCTTCCCCCATGGGTAGGTCACATGGAGGTAGCTTTTGAGGGACTGCACTCAAGCACTCTGGTTGGCTCACAGACAGCTCTAGCTCAGAGGCACATCAGGAAAATGCCCCAGTCACTATGGGAGGAAGGATGGTTCCCCTCCCCCCTCATAGGTACTCATGGAGATGACCTGAGGGGAGTCCTCAAGCCCTCCATGGCAGATTATGTGCCCTCTCCCTCTCCTCCAGGTGGACAAAACAGCCTTCCATACCTCAGCATTCATCCCTGGGTTGTATTCTACACCACTTGAGTCAAGGTAATTTGACCAAAATTCTCAAGAGAAAGGTCTTGTTTTGCTTGGCCCCCAATATATCCTACATGATGGGATACCCTGGGCTAACCAATGAGTCCCTGGATTAGATCACCATCAACAATTAGATGTTCCATAGAAGGCTGAGGATTTAAGGAGCCCTATACATTCAAATAGGCATAGCCTTATGGATGGACCCAGGGATAGCCCATAAAACTCAGTTTCTACTCTGGCAGTTCTTAGATCTGACCCTTTGCCACTTCCTAATACAGAGAGGCACACTGGTTCTCTCATCCAAAAGGGAGCTAGAAACCTGTCCCAAGTCTTCCTTTCATTAAACTGAAACTTTTTTTTTGTACCCAGGAGATGGGCTGAAATGCTCAGTTTTGCTTATTCACAGTGTGCCTGTGCTACATAGATGAGTAGTGATGAAGGGCAGAGTAAAGACTAACTCGTGTGTTTGGGTGAGAACCAGACCTGACATGTTGGAACTCCTGGAGTCAGACCTCTGTCTAGAGCTCAATTTGGAAGGCCTTTAGGTATTAGTCACTCAGTAAGTTCACCCTGGGAAAAGGAAGACTGAAGAGTCCCACACAGCTGCTGAAACAAACTTCTCTTGCTACTTCTGCCTGCATTACTGCTTTTTACCATCACTTGGCAAGGCAGAGAAAAGTCTGGACTCTACAGGCCCTGATGTCTGATCCTAGGAAGTTCTCACTGCTTAGCTCAACTCAAGTCTTGCCCTTCCCTTGGTCCTCTGAAGGCTCTTTCTGAACCATTTGGGGTTTTAAACTAGTTTAGTCTGACAAATTCAGACTCCTTGTGCTGGCAATTAGCAGAGAAGGGGTATAAATAAGCAGAGAAAACATGTTTAAGGACACCTGTTGTGATTTGCCCAAGTGTGTGATTAAGTTGGCTATAATTATTTAAAATGTTTTCTAAATCAAAATTTAATCCACTAGCAACAAACTAAAACCTAGTTTTCTAGATCAACAAAGCTGCCCTAAAAACGTTCTGTTTTTAAGACTTTCCAAACAAGTCCTAAAGACTTTTATAAGGATAATTACTTGTTTTCTGTTAGTTTTGTCAGACTCAACTGCTTAAGTGAAATTGGACTTTAAGACTCAGTTTCTTAAGTATCTGTTCATGTCAGTCTTTATAACTGGTTAAACTATTTTCAGTGATGGTAATACATTTAACACCCTACACGTCTATGATTAAAGATATGTAGAGCTGTGTCTGAAAAAGTTTGAGTTAAAAAGGTATTGGGGTGGGGTGAAGAGAGGTGACCCAAACAATGTATACTTGTGTAAATGTAAAAATGATAAGATGAAAAAAAAAAAAGGTAAGTGGGTGAATAAGAGCTCACTATCTCTGGCCACATGAAAAACTCAGATCCAAACCACATTAAGAGTCCACATCACTGCTGTTAGAATGATATATCATCAGGGAAACAAACTGGTGGGTGGGGGGGTGGAGCAGGAGGGAAGGAATCCTCATTCACTGTAGGTGGGAACGTAAATTAGTAAACCACTATAGGAAACAGTATAGAAGCTGCTGGGGAAAAAAAGCTAAAAATAAAACTTCCATATGATCCAGCAATACCACTCCTAAGCATATATCCGAAGGAGTATTAAGTGAGTATATAATGAAGACACACACACGTTTATTTCAGTATTATTTACAAAAGACAAGTTATGGGAACAGCCCGTCTATCCTGCACCTGATGAATGGATAAGACAATGCATATTTATGTACAATGGAATTTTATTCAGCTAGGAGATTTTGTCATTCAGAGATAAATAGGTGGAACTGAGAAGTCATCTAGAGGGAAGTTAGGTTCAGAAAAACAAAGGTTACATGTTTTCACTCATGTGTAATGTAGATTCAATACAAATAGAAGCATTATCATATATACATATACACGTGTATATGCAGAACATGGTTCCAGGAGTGGGACTGTTGAAGATTAAGGTAGGAGGAAAACAATGTGTGTATAATGAAATTCATCACATCTGAGTAGGATCGAAAAAAAAAATACCGAACACTTAAGCATGGGGTAGGGAATAAAGAGGGGTGGGGAGTAAAGAGAGGTAGAGCAGTTGTGGGGGGGAGATTAGACTGATTTAAGCACAATGTATTTACAGGTAAAATACTAAGGCCAAGTCCCCACTGAACCCTTAATGGAAGAATGTAAGACAGTTCACGTTAAGGGGAGGGCACTAGCGAGAAGGGGAAGGTAAATACCGTCAATGCACTGTCTGTGTGTGTGTGAGTATGGAGCATTGAAACCTACTGATTTTGAGGAGCCTGGGGCAGGAGGAAGAATGGAGGGGATGAACAAAGCCAGGGTTTAATATATGTATATACAGAAATGTCACAATGAACCCCTGCATTAAATACCACGCTAATTTTTTATAAGATGTGGAGTTAACACAAAGTGACCAGCAAGTGCTCTTTATACAATATGTATTGCATCTGGACCTACAAAATATAGAAATGCTAATGAACCTTTTGGGGCCAGAGGCATGGCTCAAGTGATAGATCGCTTGCCTGTCAGGTATGAGGCCCTGAGGTCAAGCCCAAGTAACAAGCAAAAAATTAAAAAATTTAAAAAAAATAAAACCCTTTTTCACTCTTGGTATTTCTGCTATTATTGCCCAGCAACTCCATGGAGACAGCCATAACCTGCAGGCTTAGGAAAAAAGACCTGGAATTTTGTGACACCAGGCACTGGGAGCATTACAAGAGGTCAGTTATAGTAGTAATGAGGTTGATTCCTTGACTAGGTGGCAGCAACACAAAGAGGTGCATGTGAAAGAAAAGCCAGGCTTCAGCTTTCTGAGACTCCTCTTGAAGACCACAACATTTCAACCTAAGTGCAATCTGACTGTAAGAGGTATTTTTCTTCACATGAGAAGACTGATAGGTGTTTGAGGAGTTCAGGGTGCGGAGTAAGGCCCTGAAAAGAGATATTAAGCATTTTTTCAGGTACTTGGCTTTTTAGAACAGTAATCCTAGTTGAGAAATAATGATGAGAACTAGTATTTTTCAGCTTCCTGTAAATACTAGGAAGTAGTAGAGCCCTTTATTGATGGATTAGTACACGGTGGCCATTTTGCCCTGAAGGAGGTGAGCTATTTCAGCTTCTCTAATGTTTTCAGTTGAGGGGCCATATTTTTTGCCAGTGATCTACTGGCCTGTCTGAAGATTAAGTTCTGTATGACTTATCCCTCCTATTGTGCTTGGTTTCTGCAGAGGTTAATAGAGTTTACAGAATCAGGGGCTGGTGACAAAGTTCCTATTATACACTTAATACCCAAGATTCCATACTAAGTCTGACCAACTTTTTTTTTAATTTTTATTTTTTTATTATTCATATGTGCATACAATGCTTGGGTCACTTCTCCCCCCTGTCCCCACCCCCTCCCTTACCACCCACTCCACTCCCTCTCTCTCCCCGCCATAGCCTCGATACCCGGCAGAAACTATTTTGCCCTTATCTCTAATTTTGTATAAGCAATAATAGGAAGGAACAAGGGGTTTTGCTAGTTGAGATAGGATAGCTATACAGGAAGTTGACTCACATTGATTTCCTGTGCATGTGTGTTACCTTCTATGTTAATACTTTTTGATCTAACCAATTCTCTAGTTCCTGGTCCCCTTCTCCTATTGGCCTCAGTTGCTTTTAAGGTATCTGCTTTAGTTTCTCTGCATTGAGGACAACAAATGCTAGCTAATTTTTTAGGTGTCTTACCTGACCTCATATCTCCTTTGTGTGCACTAGCTTTTATCTTGTGATCAAAGTTCAATCACCTTGTTGTGTTTGCCCGTGATCTAATGTCCACATATGAGGGACAACATACGAATTTTGGTCTTTTGGGCCAGGCTAACCTCACTCAGAATGATGTTCTCCAATTCCATCCACTTACCAGCGAATAATAACATTTCGTTCTTCTTCATGGCTGCATAAAATTCCATTGTGTATAGATACCACATTTTCTTGATCCATTCATCAGTAGTGGGGCATCTTGGCTGTTTCCATAACTTGGCTATTGTGAATAGTGCTGCAATAAACATGGGTGTTCAGGTGCCTTTGGAGTATTCCGTGTCACAGTCTTTTGGGTATATCCCCAGGAGTGGTATTGCTGGATCAAATGGTAGATCAATGTTTAGCTTTCTAAGTAGCCTCCAAATTTTTTTCCAGAGTGGTTGTACTAGTTTACATTCCTACCAACAGTGTAAAGGGGTTCCTTTTTCCCACATCCTTGCCAACACCTGTTGGTGGTGGTGTTGCTAATGATGGCTATTCTAGCAGGGGTGAGGTGGAATCTTAATGTGGTTTTAATTTGCATTTCCTTTATTGCTAGAGATGGTGAGGATTTTTTCAAGTGTTTTTTGGCCATTTGAATTTCTTCTCTTGAGAAAGTTCTGTTTAGTTCACTTGTCCATTTCTTTATTGGTTCATTAGTTTTGAGAGAATTTAGTTTTTTAAGTTCCCTATATATTCTGGTTATCAGTCCTTTGTCTGATGTGTAGCTGGCAAATATTTTCTCCCGCTCTGTGGGTGTTCTCTTCAGTTTAGAGACCATTTCTTTTGATGAACAGAAGCTTTTTAGTTTTATGAGGTCCCATTTATCTATGCTATCTCTTAGTTGCTGTGCTGCTGGGGTTTCGTTGAGAAAGTTCTTACCTATACCTACTAATTCCAGAGTATTTCCTACTCTTTCCTGTATCAACTTTAGAGTTTGTGGTCTGATATTAAGATCCTTGATCCATTTTGAGTTAATCTTGGTATAGGGTGATATACATGAATCTAGTTTCAGTTTTTCGCAGACTGCTAACCAGTTTTCCCAGTAGTTTTTGTTGAAGAGGCTGCTATTTCTCCATCATATATTTTTAGCGCCTTTGTCAAAGACAAGTTGTTTATAGTTGTGTGGCTTCATATCTGGGTCCTCTATTCTGTTCCACTGGTCTTCGTGTCTGTTTTTGTGCCAGTACCATGCTGTTTTTATTGTTATTGCTTTGTAATATAGTTTGAAGTCAGGTATTGTGATACCTTCTGCATTGTTCTTTTGACTGAGTATTGCCTTGGCTATTCGTGGCCTCTTGTGTTTCCATATAAATTTCACGGTAGATTTTTCAATCTCTTTAATGAATGTCATTGGAATTTTGATGGGAATTGCATTAAACATATAGATTACTTTTGGAAGTATAGATATTTTTACTATGTTGATTCTACCAATCCATGAGCATGGGAGATCTCTCCACTTTCTATAGTCTTCCTCAATCTCTTTCTTCAGAAGTTTGTAGTTTTCCTTGTAGAGGTCATTCATATCTTTTGTTAGGTTTACACCTAGGTATTTGACTTTTTTTGAGGCTAGTGTAAATGGAATTGTTTTCATATATTCTTTTTCAGTTTGTTCATTATTAGTGTATAGAAATGCTAATGATTTTTCTATGTTGAGTTTATATCCTGCTACCTTGCTGTAGCCATTGATGATGTCCAGAAGCTTCTGAGTAGAGTTTTCTGGGTCTTTACGGTATAGGATCATGTCGTTTGCAAATAGGGATATTTTGACAGTTTCTTTACCTATTTGTATTCCTTTTATTCCTTCTTCATGCCTAATTGCTCTGCTAGGAATTCCAGTACTATGTTGAATAGGAGTGGAGATAGTGGGCATCCTTGTCTAGTTCCTGATTTTAAAGGGCATGGTTCAGTTTTTCTCCATTAAGTATAATGCTGGCTGTAGGTTTGTCATATATAACTTTTATAATGTTGAGGTACTTTCCTTCTATTCCTAGTTTTCTTAGAGCTTTTATCATGAAATGGTGTTGGATCTTATCAAAGGCTTTTTCTGCATCTATTGAGATGATCAAGTGGTTTTTGTCTTTGCTTCTGTTAATGTGGTTTATTACGCTTATTGATTTTCGTATGTTGAACCACCCCTGCATTCCTGGGATGAAGCCTACTTGGTCGTGGTGAATAATCTTTTTCATGTGTTGTTGAATTCAGTTTGCCATTATTTTGTTGAGGATTTTGCATCAATGTTCATTAAGGAGATTGGCCTATAGTTCTCCTTTTTGGAGGTGTCTTTGCCTGGCTTTGGGATAAGTGTAATACTGGCTTCATAAAATGTGTTAGGCAGTTTTCCTTCCCTTTCTATTTTGTGGAACAGTTTAAGGAGGGTTGGTATCAGTTCTTCTTTAAAGGTCTGATAGAGTTCAGCAGAGAATCCATCAGGTCCTGGACTTTTCTTTTTGGGGAGACTCTTAATTGCTGCTTCAATTTCATTTTGTGTTATAGATCTATTCAGGTGATTAATTTCCTCTTGGTTCAGTTTTGGATGATCATATGTGTCTAGAAATCTGTCCATTTCTTTAAGATTTTCAAATTTATTTGAATATAGGTTCTCGAAGTAGTCTCTGATGTTTTCCTGGACTTCCATGGTGTTTGTTGTTATCTCCCCTTTTGCATTCCTGATTCTACTAATTTGGGTTTTTTCTCTCCTCATTTTAGTCAGGTTTGCCAGGGGTCTGTTGATCTTGTTTATTTTTTCAAAGAACCAATTTTTTGTTTCAGTATGCTTTTTTTGGTTTCTATTTCTTTGATTTCAGCTCTTATTTTTATTATTTCTCTCCTTCTATTTGCTTTGGGATTTGCTTGTTCTTGTTTTTCTAGGAGTTTGAGATGTATCATTAGGTCATTAATTTGGGATCTTTCAGTCTTCTTAATATATGCACTCATGGCTATAAACTTTCCTCTCAGGACTGCCTTTGCTGTGTCCCATAGGTTCCGGTAGGTTGTGTTTTCATTTTCATTGACTTTCAGGAACTTTTTAATTTCCTCTTTTATTTCATCAATGATCCATTGTTCATTAAGTAATGAGTTATTTAGTTTCCAGCTGTTTGCATGTTTTTTGTCTTTACTTTTGTTGTTGAGTTCTACTTTTACTGCATTGTGATCAGATAGTATACACATTTAATTTCTATTTTCTTATATTTGCTGAGGCTTGCTTTGTGCCCTAGGATATGATCTATTTTGGAGAGGGTTCCATGGGCTGCTGAGAAGAATGCAAATTGTGTAGAAGTTGGATGAAATGTTCTGTAGACATCTACTAGGTCCATTTGATCTATTGTATATTTTAGATCTTGGATTTCTTTATTGATTTTTTGTTTGGATGACCTATCTATTGATGATAATGGGTTGTTAAAGTCTCCCACAACCACTATGTTGGAGTTAATATATGCTTTAAGCTGACCAAATTCTTGATTAGCAGAATTAAGTTATCAATATACACTAACTGTCTGAAATTCATAACAAGTTTTTGCTGTCAATAAGAAAGATATGAAGCACAGATGAGAATGCTACAGGTTAATTACAAGTGATTTTCAGTGAGATGTGGCGACACATGGCTGTTCCTGAACTGCATTCTGCAGCAGCCTCTCCTGGTCAAACTCCCCAGTTCTCTTCATAACCATTAGCTACCAGAGTCCCTAGAGGCATTAGAGCTTCAAGATCTCAGATCTCATGTGTCAAGACATTCTGTGTCAAGAGGATCACCAGCAAGAGCGCCCCATCTCTGGAGCAGAGTATCAACTTAAAGGCAAGAGGTTTGCTTTTCCTCCTGAGCTCTTCTTTAAAGGCAAAGAACTCCTCACCAAAGGGATGAGAGGAATCAATGCTGCATATCCTTGCCCTTGTGGGGTTCTCCCACCCCCCAATAGTAGGCCTTCAACTCAGTACCTTACCCTTGGTAGGCACTGTACCTCTTTAGCCACATCTCTAGTCTTCACTTTAAGACAGTTTCACTATGTAGCCCAGGCTAGCCTAGGACTTTTGATTCTCCTGCCTCTGCCTCCCAAGAAGCTGTGATTATAGATATGTGCCAGGACACCCAGCAGACAGGTGTTCTTTTTAAAAAAGTATTTCAGGATTTCATGTAACAGAAGTCAAACAGTGCCTAAAAATAAGCATTGCAAAGCTTTCCACATAGAACCTCTAAACCTGTGTCTTTTAGAGAAAAACTTTACCTAGAAAAGTAGGTTTTACTAAATGTATTTTGGAGTGCAACAGAAGCTGCGGAAAAAAATGCACAACACATAATTGCTCAGGAAGACTTCAGCATAAGATCCAGTTTGATGTGGAACTGTTGTACCTATAATCCCTAACTACTTTCAGAACCACAATAACTGGGGAAGTTTCCTTCTAGGATGTCACGCCCGATAGAATTTCAGGAGGATGCTGTGACCTCAGGTATTTTTTGTCTACACTCACAGCAATGGTTCCCTTTCTTTCCAGTTCCTGTATGTGGTTGCTTAGGTTCCCTCTTTTTTTGCAGGGTGGGGAAAAGAGGAAGTACTTGGATTTCAACTCAAGGTCTTGCCATTGGCAGCCGAGCACTCTAGAATTTGAGTCACACCTCCAGCCCTCACATATTCAATGAGATTCATTATGTAGGTGAGACTGGCGCTAGCACTTTTCCTTCTCCTGCTGAATAATGGAATTACAGGCATGCACCACCACACCCAGCTTAGTCACTGTTTCTTAAAGCAGGTAGGCATGTGTCTGAGAGGATTTAAACATTTGATCTAGACTCACAGAGACTGATGCTTAAACTAATTTGTTACATAATGTCAGCGAAGTCACCATAATCTGGGGAGTAAACATATTCATTACCTATGTTCTTATCAAGCCTGTCAACTAAGATGTCACTTCATTCCCTTGGGGCAGAAAAGGTTGTCTGTTCCACTAAGAAGAAGTTTTCATACTTACACTGCTCCAGGTAACCCCGTCTCTAATCAGACAAAGCCTCCTTATGATCCCAACCACACAAATGCCATTCACCTGTCACAACAGTGCTTTCAGGAATCCTAGCTATGTCAGAGGCTGAGATCAGAAGGATTGTGGCTCTAAGCAAACCAGGGCAAATGTCTGGAGATCCCATCTCAACAGAAAAGTTGGTGTGGTGCACACATGCCATCCCAGCTAGGAGGAAGACCAGGAGGATTGTGGTTCAGACTGCCCTAGGGAAAAAGCATGACTCAATCTGAGTACTAACTAGAAGTAAAGATGGCTAAAGCCATAGTGTGCCAGCACAAGGCCTTGAATTCAAACATCTGGTCGATCCACTTTCTCCCCTGCCCACCAAAAAGAAAATTCATACCGTCAATAAGGAGTCCAAATGTAAAGAAATCAACACGGATATAAATTGGAAATATGAAAGGTATGTGAATAAAGTTTTGGAACCTTTTCTCTATAAGCAAACAGGGCTAAACCATTGGGAATCTTGGCTAATGGCAGGTGCTGTTTAGCTCTTTCAGAGCAGTTGTTTCCCTCAAGTTTTTTTGGTTTCCTTCTGAGTGCTCGTGAGTCATGTAGTAGACACTCCAAGTTTCTTCCTTACATATATACTCAGAAGAACTTAGGGACATACACACCTAAATGTAAGTGTGTCATCCTAGAGGAGGACAGCATGACAACAACATGAGCACCTTGACTTCTCTTCAGTATTACGTGAAGAGTGTCACCTTGGCGGGAAAAGTGTCTTCAAAGTCAAGGATTTAGAGAAGCTTCAGTTAAACTCTCCCGGATTGCATTAAGTTAAACTGGGATGCGGACATGACAGCCTTAGGGCACTTCCCCTCCAGACCGCCAGGGCGGCGCCATCTCCCAACGCCTGAGTTCGGTGGGGTAGGCGGAAGGCGCCGCTCTTGCCGTTGGCGATGCTGAGAGTCGTTCGCTCGCTGGAGGCAACGCTTCCAGTGCTGTTGCAGAGCGCGTGTGGAGAGCGTCTGTCAGTTGGGCCTTGGGACTGTGCTGTGCTGGTCATGGAGCGCTCGCGACCCTGCGAAGTGGGACATTGCTCGGTGTCATCAAGGGATACAAGCAGTAGCGGAAGTGAGGACAGTTCAGATTCTAACGAGGAAGAGCTCGTTGGTCCGCCTTTACCTCCTGAAATGGTAGGAGAACCCGTTGATCTTGTGGAGGAGATCATCGGTCCTTTACCTCCACCCCTTTATGAAGAGGGAGAGGACGACAACGATGAAGAAGAAAGTCCTGCCCAAAAGATTCCCGACTCGCATGAAATAACCCTGAAGCACGGCACTAAAACGGTTTCTGCTTTGGGTCTGGATCCCTCCGGGGCCCGTTTGGTGACAGGAGGCTATGACTGTGTTGTTAAGTTTTGGGATTTCTCTGGGATGGATGCTTCTTTGAAGGCCTTTCGATCCCTTCAGCCGTGTGAATGCCATCAGATCAAGTCAGTCCAATACAATGACACTGGAGACTTGATTCTTGTTGTATCTGGAAGCTCGCAGGCCAAGGTGATTGATAGAGATGGTTTTCAAGTCATGGAATGTATCAAGGGGGACCAGTATATCGTGGACATGGCCAACACCAAGGGTCACACAGCAGCGCTTCATACTGGCTCATGGCATCCCAAAGTCCGGGGAGAATTTCTGACTTGCTCAAATGATGCGACTGTGAGGATATGGGAAGTTGAAAACCCCAAAAAGCAGAGAAGTGTGTTCAAGCTTCGGTGGCCTCAGGATAAGAAAGCCATTCCCACTGCGTGCACGTATAGCAGAGATGGGAATCTCATAGCAGCTGCCTGCCAGAATGGAAGCATACAGATCTGGGATCGAAACTTGCCTCTTGCTCCTAAGTTCTGCTACAGACAGGCTCACGACCCAGGCACAGACACGTCCTGTGTGGCTTTTTCCTACCATGGTAAGGTCCTTGCCTCTCGTGGAGGTGATGATACGTTGAAGTTATGGGACATCCGACAGTTTAATAAGCCACTCTTTTCAGCCTCAGGTCTTGCCAGCATGTTCCCGATGACAGATTGCTGCTACAGCCCAGATGATAGCCTCATAGTCACCGGCACCTCTGTTCAAAGGAGATGTGGCAGGGGCAAACTCGTTTTCTTTGACTGTAGGACTTTCCAGAAGGTGTACGAAATAGAAGTTATGGATACCAGTGTTATCCGCTGCCTGTGGCATCCAAAGCTCAACCAGATCATGGTTGGAACTGGAAATGGGTTGGCAAAAGTCTATTACAACCCCAACAAGAGTCAGAGGGGAGCCATGTTGTGTGCAGTTAAAGCCCAGCGAAAAGTGAGACAACCTGGGGTTCTAACTCAAGACCACATCATCACTCCTTGTGCCTTGCCTATGTTCCGTGAGCCCCAACAACGGAGTACAAGGAAACAGCTGGAGAAGGACAGACTGGACCCCCTGAAGTCACACAAGCCTGAGCCTCCTGTAGCAGGCCCAGGTCATGGTGGTCGAGTTGGAATCCACGGGGGGACTCTGTTCTCCTACACTGTGAAGAACATCGCTTTGGACAAGACACGTGACAGTAATCCACGGGAAGCTATTTTGCGTCATGCCAAAGCAACACAAGACAACCCATATTGGATTTCTCCAGCATATTCCAAGACTCAGCCCAAAACTCTGTTTGCCCAAGTTGCGTCTGAGAAGGAGGAAGCAAAGAATGGGCCAGAAAGGAAAAAACGTAAAATCTGAGGACTTGATTGAGAGCTGTTTTCATGAAGGAGGAGGGGAGCAATGTTTTGGTGTTTTGCCTGTGAAATAAGATACATTTTCATGAAGTTAAAAGTGCTTTCAGATGAGTCTGGCAAGGATCGACCCATCTTCACCTCCAGGTGCAGTCTATCAGGGTGGGTTTTTATAAGGTATAAATGAAGTGGCTACATGATTCTTGAGGCTCATATTAGAACATTCTTTACGATGATAGAACAGCCTGCCCTCAAGATGATCTAGTTCAAAAGCCTATGGTATTAAGTGAAGGGCAGGGGAGGAAAATAAATCTTTCCCCAGGGTGGGTACCAGTGGGAGAGGGTGGAAAAAAGTAAAGGGGAAATGAAGGGTGTATGTGGTGGATGTGTTTTGTACCCAAATATGAAGGTAGAACAATGAAACCTGTTGAAATTGTTCATAGTGGGGGAAGGAGGGATGAGAATGATGGAGGCGTAAATATATCTGATTTTAAACACATGTAAATATGACATTGTTTCCCTGTACAGCTATTACATGGTAATAAAAATCATTTTACAAGCATATGGTGTTCATCTAAAGCATTGTGTCCCATGAGCCATGTCTTCTGCCCGAGCAGTGAGCTTTCAGCCACTGCCTCCCATTCCTCTAGACAGTTTTTGGTTGGGGACAATGCTAGAATTTTAACTCGGGGCCTCCTGTTTGCTAGGCAGGTGTTCTACCACTTGACCCACAACCACAAGGCCTTATTTTAGTCAGTGTTAAGATAGCATCTCAAGTTTTTTGTCCAGATGGCTCAGACCCCACTCTTGCCTCTTCCTACAGAGCTGGGACTATATGTGTGAACCAACATCCCTTACAGGCAGTTTTTTTTTTTTTTTAAATCTTTTCAGGATTTCAACTGAAGGTTCAAGGAAATAAACTGTTCCTGAAGATGAAAGCAAGCTCTGCAATCTAACACAGGACCTCTTAACACTGGCTTCTGTAAAAAAGAAGAGTGGATTTTGCTCAAGTCTATGTTAGATGTAAAACTAGGGAAAGAAATGCTCAGGAAGACCTCACTATAAGAAATCCTAGGTTTGAAATAGACCTGTTAGCTTCTGTAAGCCCCCAATCCTTTCAGAGGCATAGTAAGTAGGGAAGTTTCCTTCTAAGAGGTCATGCCAGGTAGAGTGACTTCAGGATGCTGCCATGAAATCAGGTATTTTCCGTCTACATACAGCAACTGGTTCTGTTTCCTTTGAATTCCTTAACGAGATTGCTTAGGTTCCCTTCACACATACACGTGCCCTTTTTTTTTTTTGTACTGGGGCTTCAACTCTGGGCCTGGTAGGCAAGCACTCTTTTGCTTGAGGCACAACTCCAGTCTTCATTTTTTTTCTCATGCCCCCCCCCCCCGCCTTTCTTTTCCTGTTTTTTGGTTCTTCTTTCATTTCTGCAATACTGAAGTAAGCTAACCAAAGTTCTCCTACAGATCTTCCAAGACTTTGGTTCTTTCCATCCTCCTACCCCTTATCCCAAGAAGTTTTTAATACATGGAATTCATAGAAAACTTTGGACTATTTTCACCCACACTAGACCACAACCTGCACTCACTCGCAAAAGCAGTCCACCTTGTTTTATACACAAAGTCCCACCTTCCTTTTGGATATGGACCATTGAGAATACATAAGAGCTCCTTCAACTCTGCAATTGGTTGCTGACTGCCACCAGTTTAAACCTATCCTCCAAACACCTGGTGCTTTCTCTTCAGGTTTACTGATTTAAGGAGGCACTGCCCCATCCCCACTTTTTTCCAAATTTGTAAAAGCTGCTGAGTCATTAAAGATGTATTTCAAGGGAATCATTTAGTCACCTTCAAAAAATGGCTGAGTCAAGTTTCCCTGTAGCGCTCAGTTTGGAAGATGTTTAGTGTACCTTAAAGAATGTTGGAAGAAATAGGAACTCTTTGGTCAGACACTGGTGTGAGACTTAAAGTCCTTGCTGATGAACACCATCACTCACCTGTGTGTGTCATTTATTTGTTCTTCCACTGGCACGTATTATTGAGGCTTATGACACAACCGAGAGCAAGGAAGGAATTTTGTGAAGCTTGGGGATCTGTCTGCTTTTCAAACTGCATGCTAGGGAGTATGAAAACCCTCAGCAGGCATGTGGTTCTCGAAAGTTGATTCCACTTGTGCATTTGAGGGTGCAAAGTATCATTTCATATTAAGATAATAATCCAAACCAGTATCAATAAATGATTTAATAAATGGAGAGAAGAGATAATTTTGAGTAATATATGTACACACACATACCCTCCAGGAGGTGGAGTTTAATTCCCCTCCCCTAGCATATAAGCAAGTCTTAGTGCCCCTCAAAAAAAAGTAGAAAAAAGGAAAAGTAATAACTTCATAGTAAGAAATCCAGCAAACACTACACTGTTAACTCCAGGCTAATATCAGTGATAAGGCATGTAGTTATAGACTCTCTGGGTGACCAGGAGAGTTTCACCCTTGTCACATGCTTCCTCAAAACCCATCACTCCAGTCCAATCATGAGGAAAACATCAGACATAACCAAAGTGAGGGCTGTTCTACAAAATCCTAACCAGTACTCTTTAAAATAGGAAAGACAGAAAATGTCACATGCCAGGACAGACTGAGGAGACATGATGACTGAATGCAATGCAGTATCCCATAGTGGAACCCTGAAACAGGAAAGCATTTTAGTGGGGAAATGGGGAAAGTCCAAATAAAGCTTGAAGCTCAGTTCTTAGTAATGTGCAAATGCAGATCTCTAAGTTTTGACAAATGACCACAAGTAAGATGTGAACAGTAGCGGATATTAGGTGAAGGGAATAAGGAACTCTCTTTACTGTCCCTGCAACTTTTTTCTAAAATTATCCCTAGATGAAACGCTTATTTAAAGAAAAAATAAGACAAAGACATACAACGTAAAATTTGCATAAAGTCTTAAAACATGAACCTTAAATAAACACAAAAAAGAAAAAAACATGAACCTTCAAAGAAATCTTAAGCTTATAGCAAACTGCTTTAAAATCAGCCTCCTCCAGTCTTCCCAAAGGCATCTTTCCTTTATTAGATGATACAATTTAGAGCAAAAGTTTGAAAAGCTGACTAATCCCACAGCTGCTTGGAGCACAGATGCAAGGGGGAAGAGCAGAGGCTGAGAGGCCAGCTGGAATTGAGCTGGCCACCAGTCTAAGGCAAAAAGTCAATAGGTACCAAATCAACCTGGTTTGTTTCTATGGTTGCTATCTGAACTTTCTGGAACTTTTTCAACCACTTATTTTCATCTTGAGTTTTCACATATCTGTAGTCAAGAAAAAGGGGATACTCATCTGGGGAAGCCAGGTGGCATTCACAAGATTATCAGAATGTGTGAGAAGAATGTGCTTAAATATAACATACTAACAAAAATGTAAAACTCCTACTATAGGAGACAGACTAAGTAGTGATTAGAACATGGGTGTTCAAGGTAGTCAGAAACACCTGGGTTCATTTCCCAACTCCTACCTGCTGACTATGTAAGCTCACCTTACCTAACTTAAGCTTCGTTTTCCTAATCTCTGAAATGGGCTCTCTAATATGATCATTGTGAGTGTTTATCAGTATTATATTTGAAAAACACCTAGAACAATTCCTGGCACTAACGCATACAGCTTTTGCTATTATCCAGATCTGTCTATGTGCAATGCATATAGACTCAATGTAAACACCAATCCCACTATTAGCCTATGTGATCCACGTGAGGAATCTGAGCATCAGGAGGATGAATAACTGCTTCAAGCTTACACAGTCGAAATAATGGAACTGGATTCAAACCCAAGGATGCTGGCCTTTACCACACTGCATGACATAGCTTCGTCTGTTATCAGAAAGGGGTGGAGAGAGGGGAGGAGAAAGGAGACCAAAAAAAGGAAGACCAAAAAAAAAAAAAAGGAAAGGAAAAGGTCAGCTCTACAGTTGAGTTGCAAATGTATAATTAACACAGGAATGTATTTGGAACAATGCCAGATTCAAGACCAAGAGCGAACAATTGCAGAACTTGCTTCTACAGGCACAAAAGGCAATGAAAATTTTCATCTAAAATCATATAGTAACTCTGAGAAATAAAGCTTACCAAATAAGAGATGCAGCACCTCCATTGCCTCTCATGCTTATCCTAATATTTTCTCAGAAAAGACCAGATTAGGCCACTTCAGGACTAAATAAGTCACAGCCATCACTGAAGAGGACCCAGCCAGCATGGCACAGTTAGTCATCATTCTTCAAGACCTAAGGATGCAGTGCCATATTCTTGGAGGTTTCCACTGCTCCCCAGCCTAGGTAGATGGAAACCACAAAAGCAGAAGCCTGGCTTGGGCTCCTAATTTGACAACCCCATCTCCAGTTTACTGCTCAAATATTAGAAGTGGCTACCTTTTGAGTGCCCACTCTGAGTCAGGGCCTCCACATCTTTTGGCTCACTTAATCCACCCTTCACTTCTGAAACAAGTATTGGTATCCTCACATTGTGAATGAAAAAGACTCTGGTTCAAAGTGACTGGACAACATTCCCCAAGGTACACATCTGGCAAGAAGCAGAGGCAGTGTAAGGACTGAAACCCAGGTTGTTTGAATTCCAAGGCCCTGTTGGAATTAATAACCCTCCGGTGCCGAAAACAGACACACAAGAGACAGAAAGTCCTGACCAGGCAATTTCTCTTGATCAAGAGGTTGCAAGCATGTGCTCACTCCTGCTAAGCAAATACACAAGCACAAAATAGCTGACAGTGACTCCTCCTTATATCCCTGATGAAGTCGTACCTGCCCCTCACCTGGGATTTGTCCAGGTCAAAGGTTCACAATCTCCCTTGATTGGCTAAAAGGCTTGGGGAATGGGTTAGGTCATACAGTTGGCAGGCAATGGAGTCCTACAGAAATCCAGAAGAAGAAGCAAGGACCCTTTAAACATGCAAGTCACCCAAGATGGCAACCTGAGGAATTTTTAAGTAATATAAGAGGGTAACAAATACTTTGACAGAAAAGATCATTTTTCTTACAGCCCTGACTGATCTTAAGGAGGAAGTGCTGCACTTGCTCTTGTGAAGAAAGAGAGTTCAGAGGGATGTATTGGGCTAGCAGAGCACATAGTAACTTGGCATGGTGCTATTATCTTTTTTTTTTTTTTTCAGTGAGAGGTCTCTGATATCCCAAGAGAAAAAAGACAAAATGTTCTTCCTGCCACAAAAGCTATCTTTAGGGACGGAGGCACAGAGAGATGTGGGGAAGGCACTCCAATTTTTATTTCAGCTACCTTATTTTAATTCTATTTACTTTTAAGCCAAGGCAAACTGCTTCAGAATCCTCATCTTCCCATCTTTTTTCTTTCTTTTTTTTTCCCTTTTTATCATTTCTCATCTTTTTTCTTTTCTGGCTCTCATTTCCCCCACCCAAAATCTGAGTCAGTGGGGGAAGGAACAGGGAGGGAAAATAACTTTTGTGCAAAGAGCAACTCTGGTTCCAGTTTGCCTAACTCAGTCTGAAGTGGACTAACTGCAATTGGTTATTCACCCCATTCTGAAGGCTGCCTGGATCCTGGGCCTGGCAGCATAGAAGAGTTAGGCAGCTGAAAACAGGTGGCCCCTGTGAACTCTGTGTTGGTGTTCTGCCCATTGGAGGCTTGGATTTGGTACTGTCTAATTCACTATTTGGATGAGGTTAATGTGTTACATATGCAAATGCATAATAGCATCTATTCACTCTTACAATGTTAGTGGATATTGAACTCTAGAATATACCATCCTAATTTAGAATACATACAGAGCCAGAGGTTTCCAATTCCCTGCCAAGGCTGTATTTCTGTATCCCCTGTTGCAAGTTCTGTAGTATCCATGCTGGGCTCATGGGCCTTCCCTGCTCAGCCTCCACTCGGCTGCTGTCCTAGCTAGGGATGCAGTTCTCACCTATTCCTTTGCTCTGCCCTCCAATTTGTTTCCATGACTTCTGGTTCCTACCGTTTAGAGCATTATCCACACTGCATCCTTTCCCTGGCTCCCAGCATATTCAAGATAAAGACAAAATTCCTGTCATAGCAATAAATATGCCATTTTCTGCCTGCCCATTGAAATGCCATCTCAGCTCTGTTCCCTTTAGTTGATTCTTCTGGCACTATTCCACTGCTACTCCTCTTACCCATTCATCTTCCTCTCTTCTTTGCTCCTCCCCATCCGGGGGTCAAAGCAAGTTTTATGTTTTTCAGAAATCATTTCTCTGCTCAGCCTCATCTTAGTCCATTTGGGCTGCTATAAAAGAGGGGAAAAAAACACCATTAACTGGGTGGCTTATAAACAGAAGAACTTTATTTATCACAGCTGTGGAGTCTGTGAAGCCCAAAATCAAATTGCTATCAGATTTGGGGTCTGGAGAGGGACTGTCTCTGGTTTACCCATGGCACCTTTTTGCTATGTCCTTAGAGGATGAATGGGGAAAGTGAAGAATCTGGGTTTCCTTTATAAGTTACTAATGCCTTCACACCTAATCACCTCTCAAAGGCCCCACCTCCTAATACCATCACCTTTGAGGCAAGAACTTCAAGATATGAAAGGGGAGACACAAATGTTCAGACCATAGCTAGCCCCCAAGGAAAGTTAAGAATCTGTCTTGTATCCTTTCACAACAAAAATGCTCTTATCACACCTCCCATGTCACCATCTGTTTACTTATGTGTTCCTTTGCCAGCATTGGACTTACGGAAAATAGAACATCTTACTCATCTTTGTACTCCTGTCCCTGCAATAGTTCTTGTCCAGAAATGGCTACTAACTCATATTTTTGAAGGAAAAGGCCAAATAAGGCCATGGATGAATTAATGTCATTTTATCTAGTAGTACATGGTACCCACAAATGATGTAATTGAGAAGAGTTTAATAAATGGGGAATTTAGACAGGTAATGAAGCGTCCCTAGAGCCAGCTATAGCATTTGCAGTGACTACCATTAGGCCTTCAGATACAGAATTAGTAACTCCCAGAACCCAGGGAAGGCCACTGCAGGAAGACCAACCAACAGCAGATGGGGCCTTCTGTAATGGATGTATCCAACCTGTAGTGATGTGGTGAGATCAGAACTGAATTCTCTCTTCTCCCATCTTCCTGTCTCCCATTACTGCCAATCCCCAGGAAACTTAAGCAGAAGTCAGAGGACAAGGGCATTGGTGACATAATCAGTATGGTCAACCTCCCTGGGCACAGTGTAGTTAGGGCTGGGAAAGCAGATCTGGAAGAGCAAATGAAAAATATACCATACTGCTTCTCCCCCAAGAAAAGAATCACTGACTGCAATCTACAGGGTAAGAAGTTCAAGAATATGAGCACAGGGGGAAAAATCTTAGCAGGTAGTAAGAACCTTAGCTGACTTTCACCAGCCAGTTGTGAAAAAGAAAAGAGCCATAGGCTGGCACCCAGGTTTCTTGCAGAAAGTACATTTCTTAGGATCATAAAGAGGAACAGGGAAGGAGAAAAGGGTTGAATGTGTTCTTGGAGTAAGTTTAAGAGTAGGAGGAAGATAATGGCTGAGGACCAAGAAGAAAGACTTGGAAGAACATTCCAATCTATTGGGGAATTTTTAAGTGAAGCTCTGGCCATGCCATATTATATCTTCCTATGATTATATGAACTACAGTAAGAATGAAAAAAGGAATCTTCTCAGTGTGATGCCTTTCTTACAGAAACTAAGGGATTGAGTTTCCACCAAAGTTGGTTATGGGGCTACCAATGGGAAGGGACCAAGAAGAAAGATATGTTTCTTAGTTAAACAGGAAAGAAGCTGGGGTTCAGAGAGGTAAAGTGGCTAACCAAAGGGTCATACTAGAAGGGACAGAGCAAGACTCAAAACCTGGTCTGACTCTAACTTTGGGCATTTTCATCTGTCAATCTGTCTCCTTTCAATATATCTCTAACACAGAAGCAGAAAGGTAAGCATTATGCCTCTCTGAATATAGAAAGTAAAACTCTATAATTCTTGTAGTTTATAGACGCATATTAACACAAAGGCTAGGACTTAGGGAGTACATACCGTGTGCCCCAGGCTTTAAGTCGATCATCTTTTCTAATCAAAGAAAGCCAAGAAAACTTCTATTACTATCCCATTTTACAGATGAGAAAACAAATTAGAAAAATGAAGCAACTTTCCCACAGTTGCAAATCTAATAAATTTGAGTTCAGAATTCAAACTTAGGCAGTCTATGTTTCTAGATAATCTCAGCCATCCTGAATACAGTTCTTATTTAAAAGCATTTAAGAAGGGAGGGTTTATACTTTTTAATGAAGACCTACAATTTGAGATGTTTTTTGAAGCTGGATTGCTTCCAGTTCCAAGTCACTATGGCTCTGCCATCATGATAAGTCTCCTTGGTTTTCAGTCCTGATCCCTGCCATCTTGTGTACTGCAATAGCTGCTGTACTGTGCTTCTCACATTTTTCTCTTTGAAATGAGACTAGCGGCACCTTTGGAGTCCCACAGAGCCTCCTCAGGAATGCCATATGTTAGCAGATGTCCCCTGCCATGATCTCAGCAACCTGTCATCCCATACTTGATCCTCTCTGCAGGCAAGAGCCAGGCTCAGGAGCTCAGGAGGGAGGAAAGTTTCTTTTAACAAAGAAAGGAGGAGGAAGCATCAGTGTTCTTTGTGGTTCATGTTCCTCACAGTAATTTCTCAGACACTTAGACTTTGGCAGTACTTAATCCCATTGTTAGGGCTGCCAATAGGAGTGCTGTCCTGACTTATCTGCAATGCTCTGATGAGCACTGTGGTCTAAGATGCTAGTTTGACATCCTAGATGTTTCCCTAAAACATTTTATCCAGGGATTTCAAAACATGTTAATATTGTTATTATATTTCGAATGTAAACTTTTGTGGATGTATTATTATTCCATTTAGACAGTGACAAAATGTCACCTAGCAAAGTACCTAACTTATGTCATAAGTCTGCAGCAAACCTGGACCGATAGCCTGTTTCTGACTCCAGGCAAAATTAAGTCACCTCCTAAATTCTTGTGCCTCCTTCTCCATATGTCCAAAGCCATCTTGACTTAAAAATAAATCACCAGCCTTGCAATGCTACATGTTCAGACAAAAAGCCAGCACCAACCTGCCATTACAACCCCATGACCCAGTGGACAAAAACATTTGTTTGGAGTCCAAGAAAGCCAGGTTTGAATCCCAGCTCTTATCACATGCTAGCTGTGAATACTGGGGTAAATTCCTTTACATTTCTGAGTCTTCAGTTTCTGTAAGATGGTACATGTTGCTCATTGCCTGCTGAACATCGACTCCCCTTTTTGTCTCCTACCAGAACCTGAATTGGTGCAGGGAGTCAACATGCCCAGGTAGAAATGGCTACTTATTCTAAATTCTCTCTCAGACAGGGTTGCCCACTATCTACATCATAACGTTCTGGTCATTGAGTCATAACCTGAGATTTCTACAAAGATTGCTTCACTTAAGTGCCCACCTACCTCCTCTTCTTCCTGCTTAGCCCCACTTGCTTTTTTCTTTTTTCTTTCAAAACTTGAATACTCATTTCCCTTTATTTCCTGTAATGGAAATCCATTACATTATTTCTTGGATGAAGTAACTAGTTCAGTAGTTGAAATGAGAGGTCTTCTTCCTTCAATACCAAAGGTACCTTTCCAAATCCCCTCCTCAGCACCAGCCCAAATAGTCATATCTGCGTCTAATTTGTAAGCCTGAAGTTTTTATGTATTTATATTTTCAGAATCTCTCCCAGGTTCTTTATGTCTCTCTTCCTTCTTTTTGTCCTAAAACTGTTCAGCACCCTCTCCATAAGAGGAAAAACAAAAGAAAGATCATAATGACTACTCTCTCTCTATCAGACTCACTCTCTGATCACCTCTGTTGGACTTTCCACCCAGGAAATTGATGCACTCCACCAATAACTTTTGGTTGGGCCAATTTGAAGGCCTTGGTATAGGTTGAAGGGAGGGAAGCATATGAGATCAGAATATTTATTCTATAACTATCTCAAGCAAGCTGTGTCCTCTCAACTGAACCCAGAGATCTTCTCAAGTCATCCTTTTGAGTGACACAACTCTTCCTTTTGAGTTCCAGCAACCCTGTCCTCCTTTCATCTCTTTGGCCTCATTTTGTTACAGTTTGACTATTTCTAGCTCTGGCTTACTGGATGGTCCCTTGTGACTTCCCTACACCCCACCCTGACCATTGGAAATAGTCCTTTCATTAAAGTCTCTAAGTTATCCCAATTGAGTCTGTCATGTTTTCTGAGAACACTGGCAGATAAAATGAGAAAATATAAATGGCCCATCTGTGCTTCTTAATAGTGAGCTTCTGGATCCTCAGGGTCCAGAGTCCCCACCCAAGTGACAGGTACCCAGAATCCCCTCTATTACAGCCCTGCAATGCCATATTCCCAACTCAGTCTCTTTTGCTCTCCCCTCATAACTTTCTTCAACCGTATTTAAAACTTACTATTCTATACCTTTTCCCATGACACTATCTTTTTGTATGTGACAATGAGTGGATGTGTTTTAGGAGCTGATGCATTGATGGAAAAATACTGACGCAGTGTTTAAGTCTCCCATAAGCAAATTGCACTCACTGGTCATCTTTCTCAACAAGGCCCTCTGGTCCCACAGACTATAATTACCCAAACAGCAGATTTGCATAAGAACTACTGATCTACTTCACTATTTCACTTTAGAAAAACCAAAAAAGGTAACAGTTTTCAGGATTTTGATATTTAAAAGGCGTTGCTGACTGGGGCATATATATTACCTTAGTATGGCCTGAGGCTTGCATAAACACAAATCCTCTTGCTAAGACTGGAAAGCAGGGCTTGAGAGAGTGCATGTGGTCACCCGTTTCCATGGTCTTTAGTCTTTTTCTTTTCAGACCTGAAAACTGCTTTCTTGGCATTCTCAGTGAATATTGATTTCATGAAGACTGACTCATTCTGACCAAGTATAAAGAAATTGAGTTTCTCACCCTGTACAAGTATCAACTCAAAGTGGATTAAAGACCTTAATATAAGAAACTTTGAAGCTAGTACAGGAAAAAGCAGGAAATACAGTAGAAGCAATAGACATAGGCAATGACTTCTGCAGCAGAACTCAAGCAACTCAGCAACTAAGAGAAAGAATAGACAAATGGGACTACATGAAATTAAATAGCTTTTGCGCAACAAAAGAAATGGTCTCTAAATTGAAGAGGCCACCCACAGAGTGGGAGAAAATCTTTGCTAGCTATACATTAGACAAGAGACTGATAACCAGAACATATAGGGAGTTCAAAAAACTAAACACCCCCAAATTCAATGACCCAATAAAGAAAAGGGCAACTGAACTGAACTTTTTCAAAGAAAGAAATCCATCCAAATGGCTAAAACACACATGAAAATATGCTTACCATCCCTTGCCATAAAGAAATTGTGAATCAAAACCACATTAAGATCGTACTGTATTCCTTTAGAATAGCTACGATCAAGAACACAAACAACAACAAATGTTGGTGAGGATTCAGGGAAAAAGGAACCCTCATATACTGCTGGTGGGAATGTAAATTAGTACAACCACTATGGAAAACAATATGGAAGCTCCTTAAAAAACTAAAAATAGACCTGCCATACAATCCAGCAATACCACCCTTAGGGATATACCTGAAGGATTGTGAGTCAACTTACAACAAAACACCTGTACACCCATGTTTATTACAGCACTATTCACAGTAGCTAAGATATGGAAATGGTCAAGATGCCCCACTACTGATGAATGGATTAAGAAAATGTGGTATTTATATACAGTGGAATTTTACTCAGCCGCAAAGGATGAAATTTTGTCATTCGCAGGTAAATGGGTGGAACTGGAAAATATCATCTTCAGTGAAGTTAGCCAGGCTCAGAAGGACAAAAGTTAGATGTTCTCCCTCATTTGCAGATTATAGACCTAAAACAAATGTAGCGATATTATAAAACACTGGTCACAAAAAGGGGAGGTCATATACAAGAAGGGTAAGGAAACTAAGAACTTGAATACGGTTAACATACCCACTATACAAGAATAAATATAGAAATCTTAAACTGACTGTAACTACCATAAGAAAGGGACTAAGGTAGAATGAAGAAAATTAGAGGAGATAAGACAAGTGGAGTTATAATACATACAAACATGGAAATATCACAAGAAAACTCCCTGTGTAGCTACCTTTATCTCAAACTAAAATGTCATGGTTTTTTTGTTTTATGTTTTCTCTTACAAAATTGGAGAACAGCAGTGCAAAACAAGTCCTGCCCAGGGTGGAGGGCTGCCCAGGGTGAGAGGAGGAAAGTGTTGAGGAAAGGGAGTAGAAGCATAAATACAGTGCAAGAGAACTTGTATGCATGTAAGTAAATGCAAAAATGACACCTGTTGATACTGCTCCAGGAATCGGGGTAAGGGCAGGAAGGAGAATGGTTGAGGAGGTGAATTCATGTATGATATATTTGGTACATTGTAATAACCTTTGTAAATGCCACAATAAAGGAAGAAAAAGAAATTGATATGTACAGAAGAACACCAACTTAACAAGACTTACTACATGGGAACTTCTATATAACTTATGGGAATGGAGCAATAAATGTGGTATCAGCTAGCTGCAAGCAATGGAAAACACAAGGCAATGCGTTAAATCATAAGAGCATCACTTTTTGTTTATTTAACAAGAAGAAAGTAGTCTCATCAATATCACCAAGGACTTATATCTTCTAACCTGTGTGCTTATGGCCTCATAGCTACAAAGTGGCTTTGCCTTTTTATTCAGCTAGCTTCAGAAACCCCATTAGCCAGAACCAGGACACGTATCCATTCCAATTGCCAGGGAGGCTGGGAAGGCTACAATCGGAATCTCCAGCCACAGTTGTATGGAATAAAAAGTTTGGAAACAGCGACTGTGAGATGAGCTACACAGATAACCCTTCAAAAAAGGACTTGGTGAGCAGTAAGTAGTGGGATTGGCTGGCAGACTATAGGTGCAGGGCCTTCAGATTATGCCATCCTCCTCCTGAGTGTCCCCACCAATATCACTTAAGCTGGGAGCACCAACGGCTGGTCATATCTGCCCATGTGAGGCTCCTCTGAAAAGCGAGCTTCTTTCCAGAGCTTGGTAGACATGTGTGTAGATCCACACACAGATTGAGGCTCTCTCTGTCCAATCCTGCTTTCTTCTTTTCTTTTTCCAGATGTCAGATCTTCATTGTGGTGTGAGGGCTTCCCTGTCCAGTCCTTTATCCTCCCCCCATGTCGTTCGTGGTCACTACGCCCTGATTAACCTCTTGTCCTCCTAACTCCATCTCAACATCTGTCTCTTAGAGATGCTGGACTGACAGCAAAGGAGATGTCATCCTACTTCCTTCCTATAAAGACATCTCTGTGGAAATCAAATGAGACTTATGCTAAGAGAATGCGGCATGGGAACACACTAAGAGGGTGGGAGACATCCTAATCCCTCTCACTGTGGTTAGGATGGTCACAATCTGGTGTGCATCTCTAACTTCAGGAAGGACCTTATGTCCCAGCCTCCCTCC
This sequence comes from Castor canadensis, assembly GCF_047511655.1. Classification (NCBI taxonomy): domain Eukaryota; kingdom Metazoa; phylum Chordata; class Mammalia; order Rodentia; family Castoridae; genus Castor; species Castor canadensis. The sequence continues at coordinate 92,074,345 of NC_133394.1, forward strand.
ACTGCCACACAGTGGCGATGTTCCTCTCACATCCTGACTCCTGATTTTCTGTTTCCACTCAAGTCAGCCCTCTTCTTCAAGTCAGCCTAGGCTGGCTTAGTCACGCTAATTCCAGAGTATGCTATAGCTGAGCTGGGTTTTCCCACCTTGGGGCCTAGAAGACATTCCATTTTGTTCCTGTTCAGTTGTTTGTTTATTTTGTGTTGCTTTAAGGATCCATCTCCAAATAGCTGTGCAAACCGCCCCCCCCCCACCATTGTTTATTGATTGCTCAATTTCAGTTCTCAGAGGAAAGGCTTTTAAAATGGCATCAATTCTGGAACACAGTGTTCCTTGGGACCGTTGAGTAGCTTCGTTTGTTTACTTGTTTATTAAGCATCTACTCTGTGACAGGCATTCAGGTAGTTGATTGGCACCCAGCAAGAAAGAGACACACATGCTCTCTCAGAAGTTCACAGAAGCTGTTTATAAGTTAAAATAAACCATGAAGTCAGAAGAGGTGAGATTTAAGCTAAAAGTAGAGTGACTCACTCATCAGCTCCTCCCTGTAACCTGTAGATTTTAACCTTTCCATCCTCCATGAAACAGCTTCAGAGATTTTCAGACCAGCATAGCCTCTCCACATGCACAAGACATCACATATGGACGTGGAATTGTCTTTCAATCTCTGCTGCTTGTCCCTGTCTGGCGCCACCCTCAGATCCCCTCTGCTGATAGCTGCCTGGCTAAGATGATGTCATTCTCAGCAAGTCCTGGAAAATAGTAGAGCTGCCTCAGAGGTGACCGCTCTGTACCAGGCACACATGCGGTGCATCTGCAAGACTGTCCGTGTTCAGGTTCAGTCTTGTCTTGATTTCAGAATGTATTTGTGCTGAATGTGCTTCTTCTCATTTATGGATGCCTGCCCTTCCATTTGCCCATTTATGCGATCATTTATCAGTTCTCGCCTCCTAAGTAAGAATTCACAAAGCTCAAGACAGACTTGCCCAGATCACAGACTGGCTGCAATCCTTAAAAAGATTACAACTGGAAATAATGACAGTCCTCTAGTCTGGCATTTAAGAAACCCTTTCCCAGAAGGCAGGGGACTTAGATGCTTTAATAGTTTTTCCTAAGTTTTGGAGTGAGAATGACAAGGCTACAGTGGGCCTCAGACCTAGCCCAAGCCCCTCGTTTATAAAGAGCAGCATGAACTCCAGCGCAGTGAAACAACTTTCTTACATCAGAAAGCTGCTGGCAGATCAGAAACTAAGTCCCAAGACCCTTCCTCGCAGCCCAGCTGTGTTTTACAACAGCTGTCCCACCCTGGGCCCACCTGCTCCCTCTGGCTCCCCAGCTAGTTTTGCCTTTGCATAAGGTAATCCCCACCATGTTCCTTTCTTTCATCCTCTGTCCCCCCAGCTTCCTTCCCTGGCCTCTTCTCCCTCTGCAGTTTTTACATTCCTGTCGGTCTGTTCCCCTTTCTGCATCCTTGTACCAAGCATACCATTTACTGTTCTCCTTTACATCCCATATTATTAAATGATGATGGATATGGAAATTCTGAACTGTCTTCAAAATTTCATTCTATGAATGTACTACTGGTTGAGTAGCCCTTATCCAAAATGCTTGGATTTGAGACTTTTTTTGGGGGGTGGAGTTTGGATTATATACATAATCATAGCTTGGAGGTGGAATAAACACCAAATCATTTATGTTCCACATACACCTTACACACACTTAAGTAATACTAATAATTTTGTGCATCAAACAAAGTTTCTTGGTGTGAAATTTTCCTCGTGTGGTGCCATATCAGCACTCAAAATGTTTTGGATTGTGGAGCATTTCAGATTTCAGATTTTGGGATTAGAATGCTCAATGTGTACAAAGTCTACTAGAAAAAACAATGCTACCAAATTCCCAGGGCTTAATACCAAAGCACTTCTGAATGGCAGAGTTTTAGAGTGGCTGCCTAAGGGCCTTCAGGACTTTAAGATGTGCAGTTTCTGGGTCATCTCTACTTTCTGCAAGTTAATAAAATAACAAGTATCTGTAGAGCTTAATTGCATGGCCTTGAATATGGCAGATATTTGCCCTCTGGGAACAGACAATCTGGTTGGCTTCAACACACCAGGGGTGGAGGACACAGATGACTAGACTGCTCCCCAGTCTGCCATTTTTCCTAATGTTTTCTCACAGCACCACGAGAGAAAGGAAAGCAGCCTTTTCTGGGCTGGGCTGGCCCTGGGTGAGCAAACCCAGTTATCTTTGTTCCTTTTTTTGGTTCATTTCATTTCTTGCTTGAGTAGCTGTGTTTTTTCTTAGGACTTGGCATCCTGAAAACTGCATAGAGGAGCTATAACATTGGACCCCAGACAGAACTCCTGTCCTAAATCCAGGCAACAGCTGTGAAGCAGCTGCACCATTGTGCTCTAAAGCTACTTTGTGTAAGACACACAGGATGGAGAGAGAAGTCCTCCAAAGCTATGTGAGAAATGCAGAGCTCTGTGACAACAGCTGGCAGGTGGCACATACATCATGAAGACATTTGTACGTTAGAATGACTGTTTAGTCATTCTAATGACCAGGTGTGCTGGTGCATCCTGCAATCCCAGCCACTCAGGAGGCAGAGGCAGGAGAATCATTAGTTCAAGACTAGTATGGGAAAAATTTAGCAAGACCCTATCTCAAAAACAAAACTAACAACAAGCGGGCTGGCAACATAGCTTAAATTGTGGAGAACTTGCAAGTACAACATCCTTGGTTCAATCCCCTGGACTACAAAAAAGAATGAATGCATAGTAGACATGATTTAGAGCAGTATTTTAAGGATTTTTCCCAATGAAAGTTACATTCTCAAAACTTTTCAATTTTTGACAAATTAATTTTTAAGCTGGGTGGCTGGAAGTGTGGCTTAGGTGGCATAACACCTGCCTAACAGAATTTGACCCTGAGTTCAAACACCAGTTCCGCCAGAAAAAAAATTTTTTCAGTTGAATGCAGTGACTCACACCCCTAATCCAAGCTACTCAGGAGATCAGGAGGATTGGGGTTCAAGGCCAGCTCAGGAAAAAAACTCAAGACGCTGTCTGAAAAATATCTAAAGCAAAAAGGGCTGAGAGCATGGATCAAGTGACAGAGTGCCTGCTTAGTAAGCAAGGGGCCCTGAGTTCAAACCCCAGTACCACCGCCATAAAAGAAAGGAAAAGAAACCAAAAAGTTAGTTTTTAATAAAGGAAAGGGAGAACTATGACTGCTAGTATAACATATCATAGCGGCAGGTAAAATGTGACTCCCTGTCATCCTCACCTCCTTCCCTTGCCTCAATGCCCCACCCAAAATAGCATGAAATATTTCCCTAGGGCAACCAAGATGAATGTCTGCTGCTGGAGCCAGGCCCCCAGTTCAGGCACAGAACCATTCCTTAGAGTTGGCAGCCTGACTAGCCTTTGATCTGCTTTCCTCGAGTCAACTTTGCTCCTGTGATGTGCAAGACAGGACAAGAGCCAGGCCAGGCAGGGATGGCTGCAGGCAGGGTTTTCTCCAATGCTGCTCAGGAAGGCTGTGGCCTGCTCAGGCTGGAGTACAGCTGCTGGCTGCAATGGCTTGTGTGCTACATCCTCTGGGAAGGAGTGTGGGTGCTCTGGTGCCATAGGATGCATGGTGACCAATAGGGGACTAAATGAAAGGCAGTCATAGGTTATTTTCTGAACCTAGCTTTTTCCTCCCATCCTTTTTAGTGACACCTTCCTCCGAGTCCTTTAGGACTCTAATGACTTCCTGTGCTTTTCTGAGCCCTCCTCCTCCATTCCTGCCACAATTCTCTGTCAGGAAAGGACCACTGATATGCATTGTTGATGAAAGCATAAATCCATATTCCTCTTCTAAAGATGTCTATGATATATAAATTTTAAATGTGCATTCTCTTACACCCAGGAATTTCACTTCTGGAAATGTATCCTAAATGATGCCACAGGTAAGCAGAAATGTATATACAAGAATATTGACTGCCACTTTGATTAAAAATATTGAACAGTTAGAAATAACAGACATCCATCAGCAGGGGATCAGTTAAACAAATGATCACATAAGCAAACCATGAAACACTCTCCATTAAAGTAGCTCCACACCTGTTGACACTAACATGTGCCTCTGGTAGATTGTATAAAGAGAAAAATAAGTTATAAAGGAGTACAGAGTGGGACCCCGCATAAGTGAAGAAAGAAAATTTAGGGATTTATACTTCCATAAAAGAGTGAAAAGATAGTCTGTTGAGAGTAATATCTGAGGAGTAACATTTTAGTCATTATCTACTTTCTCTATATTTTTGTTTTTTTACAAAGGAGCTATGCTAACAGAAAAAACATTTTGATAGGTTTTAAAATCTCTCAGGAAAACATACATGATGCCTTCACACAGAATGCATATATACAAACTTTGCAATTTTATTTTCTCCATTAAGTTGTTCATCCTTCCCAGTCCTATGGGGCAGGAAAGGAAGAGCTCAGTATTGTCAAAATAAACACAGGCTTACAATCACTAAATTGGGGATAGCAGACCTTGTTCAGTAACTACTCACAGGAGGAGGAAGAGCTGTGCTCCATTCTGATTTGTGCAGAGGTGAAGGGACCTTTTAAAAGGGGAAGCATGGCATGATGGCTCACATCTGTAATCCCAGCTGCTCTATAATCCTAGCTGCTCAGAATGAAGAGGTAGGAGGATCACAATCTGAGGCCAGCCCAGCAAAAGTGCAAGACCCTACCTAAAAAATAACCTAAAGAGCAAAAAGGGCTGGGAGCATGGCTCAAATGGTAGAGCAGTTGCCTAGTAAATACAAAGTCCTGAGTTCAAACCCTAGCACACCCAAAGAAATGTTTTTTTAAATAACCGGGAGTAAAGAGAAGAGCAAGCAAGGACTCAAGGGAATGATTACAAAGGACTGGTCAGTATAATGTGATTAAGCCAGCTATGTGTGTGAGCTGACAACCGGAAACTAGGATTTTATCCTCCCACAGAGGTTGGAGAGAGAGGCCTGTCCTTCCTGATGGTAACATTTCAAAGGAATGGCTTTTAGGTTCTTGAGAAAGACACTCATTGACAGGAGATACATATATTTCTCAAAAGGACAGAGAAAGAATTCAGTGTTAAACTCTTTTTAGTAAATGTCTTAGTAAAGGAAGGTGCTGGGCTTTCCCAGACGGGAATTCCAGGGACTAGGTCGTCTCAGGAAAACAACCTGAGGCTGCTAGAAGCCATGCTAAGGTACGGCCGAGTGTCTTTAGCATAGTTGTTTGAACAGAGTGTTAGTGCTATACTCTGTAACCCTTTTTACATTAAACATCTAGTTCTCTATCTGGCATAGGAATCACACCTATAATCCTACTACTCAGGAAGTTGAGATTAGGAATATTGTGGTTCAAGGCCAGCCTAGGCAAAAAGTTCTCAAGACCCCATCTCAACCAATGAAAATTGGCTCTCAGAGACATTCTGTAGTGTCACATGTTGGAGGTGTGTCACATGGATCAGTCTCCCACAAAGAACTTGTCAACACACTGCGAGAAGGGCAGTGGCTGACAGCCTCCAACTACAGCACCTCCAACTCCACTCAGCATTTGAGTTGCGGATAAGCTCTTCTGGGTAGGACAGAGCACGTGGGAGCCCTTCGCCTGGCCAGTTCTTCCATCCATGGATGACCCAAATGGGCAACTTGTGCTCCAAGGTCTTGTCAGCTGAACGCTTTGTTCCCATTGTTTCCCACACCTCTTTAAACTGCATCTCTTATCCAAGATTCACCTCTGTCATTGCTCCCCTTACAGGATCAACAAACTTCTTGTACTTCTGACTGTAACTCTGTATCTGCTTCCTGGGTACCAGAACTGATTTAAAAAAAAAAATAGTTTGCCCAAAACTACATTCACAGTTGATCGGTTCAAACCCTGCAGCAAACCAAAGTTTGTAGATCCCATGAAAGCGTAAATCCTGTTGGAGATACTTACACACTAACCAGGCTGAAAGTGTTTAGCTAAAAGACACACTGAGACATAAACACTTTACTTTACCCTCTGCCTGGTCAGAGAGTTAGTGGCCAGAGTCAGACTCAAATGCTGATGGCTGGTGCCAGCTGTGTTCTTCATTGTTGTGCCTTGTATTTAAATAAGGTGCACATACTTATAGCAATGAGCTGTGGCCTCCTGCATGCCCTACTGATGATGTGAAGTCCTAGCTTTGGAGGAGGGTGACTTTGTCCATGCATGCACCAAAGTTTAACTTTACAAACTACGTATCCCCACAACCAAGAATGGAAAAGACATGGTCAGGCATGATGATCAGCACATAAAAAGGTTGACATGTTTTTACCCAACATTATACAAGGCCCCTGGAAGGACATAAAGAAAGCAGAACACATGGTCTCTTCCCACAAGAAACTTACAGTTTAGGCAAGAGGATAAAGCAGACATATTAAATAATTATTGGAAGAACACTAGAGCCTAAATAAGTAAGTGTGAGATGATTGCTATATTGATAAAAGTGGAAAAAAAGGCAAAGGGCAAGCAAGCCCTGGAAAACAAAGGTCTTCTACTGTTATAAAGGTCCACTCCCATTAACGCTGAAGGACTTTAGGTCTTGGAACCCAGAATAATGATGAAGTATAAACTCCCACCTACATGTAAAAAGGACTAACTGTAGAGGCCCAGAAGGCCTACAGGCATGAGTACAAAGTTTCCAGTGCAAATTAAAATTCCCTGGAATCTCTGGCTCAGGAGTGGCTCCGTGGTAGAGTGCATGTTTAGCATGCACAAGACTCTGGGTTCCATCTCCAGCATTAAAAAAAAGTACAAAAAATTCCCCACTTTTGATGAGTCTCCCTGTCACTAGACTGCCTTGGATTTTCACATTCTGTCCTAATCTGGCTAAGTAAGGGCATTTTAACTCTCAGTCTTCGCCACTTTTTATGTGGGTGAAAGTACCTAAAAATAGAGCAGGTGAATACTGATTTATATTGAATATGATTTTCTTCATTGAAATTTCTGTTATTCAACAACTGTTTGAATATCATCAGCTTTGGAGTGTTGTTTAGCATTGTGGTTAAGAGCATAGTGTTTATCAGGAAGACTTTTACTGCAGCCCCATCACTTACTAGATCTGTGTCAAGGTAGTTAGCTTCTCTAATCCCTATCCTTTTCATAAGTAAGATGAGACTAATACCAGGACTTGCCAAATAGTATTGTGATGAGGATTAAATAATTGATGTCAAGTACCCGGGAAATAATGGTCAGTAAAGTCACTTGTTACCCAAAATAAAGAAGCAGCAGCAGCCACAGCTGGAGGAGTGTGGGCTAGATATTATACCAGACACTAAGCATTCAACAAAGAACAAGAGAGAGAAACAGCTCCCACCTTCACTGGAGAGATAGGTAAGGTAAGCAGGCAAGAAGGACAAACAAGGGAGTAACAGCTAGGATAAGAAAAAACATAGTTTTATGGAAACATGTAACACTGACAAGGAGAGAAAAGTCAGAAAGGTCCTGAAAATTTCTTGGAAGAAAACACCATCACATCCTTTAAAAGTTATGCTATTTGCTAGGAATTTTGGGGTCCCGCCAGTAGACTTAGTTCCCTAAAGGGAAGGATAGGTTTGGGGTTATGTGCTTCACACATAAGAGGCATTCAAATACCCAGTGAGTGAATGAACAAGTGAATGAATGGGTGAGGGAATTCTTAGGTGATTAGGTAGTAGTTTGCCATTTACTGGGGCGATAAGGTGTTCTGTTCAGAGGAAGGTGTGCACGAAGTTGCTGAAGTAAGCAAAAGCATACCAGTGGAAGGAGCTGAAATGCAATGAGGCCATAACATATGCCTATGTGGACATCATGAAAGGAGACTGAGAAGGGAGCAGGGACCAACCAAGAAAGGTCTGGTAAGTCATGGTAGTAAGTGTGAACTTGATACTTGCAACAGCAAGAAACAATTAAGGATTTTCAGCAAAGGAAGTATGTAATCGTGTGGTTTTTACAACTCATTCTTGCTCTGTTAAAACACCAATACTTCAAATCCATGTTAAGAAGAAACTCCAGATAGGCATTGCTTTTTTTTTAAAGAATTCTCTGTAATCTCACCACTTGACCATGAATAAGAAGTAATCTGTATCCATTTTCTAAAGCTGTGTAAAACACCCCAAAACCTAGGGGTGTGTAATGACTTATTTCTCATGTGTCTGTGGATTGACTGGGATCAGGTCTTTCCTCCATTCTGTGTGGTATAGTTGAGGAGACAGCTACCAGTTTACCTTTACAAACTATGAATTGCCACAACCAAGAATGGAAAAGACAAGGTCAGACATGATTATCAACACAGAAAAATGGTGACATTCGGGGGGGGGAAGGGTACATTTGCTGACACGATGAGGACACAATACAGAAAAATGTCTGGAAACTGACCACCCAAGTTGGTCTCTTCTACTTGAGTCTCTCCACCATGGCCTCTTTCAGTAAACCAGCCATGGACTTGTCCGTATAACCCCTAATTCTTAAGAGAAAGGACTGTACATCTCGGTTTCCACCCATCTCCTCATCCCCACCACCACTTCCTTTGTTCAGTCCTTCATTACCACTGTTGTACTTTTGCAGGACTCCTGACCAATCTCCATGTCACTCATCCCTACCTTTTCCAGTCTACCTTTCACGTAGCTGCCAGCTATCTCTCTAAATGCTTTTTTTTTTTTTTCCTCTAGGAAATGGCAAAGAATAGGCCAAAGATTATTTAGAGATTTGTATGTCATGATGTATTTTTTCCTTGAGGGGGACCTATTGAACAACTTTTCAAGGGAGTCAAATTTGCTTGTTTTTAAAGGCTATGGTAGCAAGGTAGAGATCAGAAGCCTGGAATGAGAAATCACTAAGACATGGCTGTACCCTGCTGACTGCAGGTCTGAACCAAACCACTGACAGAAAGAGACTGAAAGAATATAAATGAGGCTGGCGACTATCCTGGAAACAAGTGGAAGGAGATGAGGATATTGTCTAAGTTTCCAACTTGATAGAAGTCTTATTCAGTGAGGCAGATGTTCAGGCAGAGCAAGTTTAGGAGTAATCAGACTTCTGAGTAGGATGGACAGTGAGGAAACACGCTGGAAGCTAAGTAAAAGGGCTAGACTAGACATACTGCAAACCAGAATTGAGAACTCAGAAAGCTGTGGACAGATTCACCCAGAAATGTACAGTTAAGGAAAGCAGTATGACCTTGGAGGAACTGAAGAGGGCCACAAGATTTGGAAAGTCACAAGTAATTTCACATTTTAACAAATCAAAATGTGAAAGCTAAATTTCTTGCCCACAATTTGCCAAAATTATTCAGTAAGAGGGTCATCCCAAACAGTCTCCCCTAGGATAGGAAACCATGCCCAGATCTCCAGGGTGAAAGAGCTGGTCCATGAAAACCAGGTTTGGTAAACCTGAATTCTAAGTAAAGAAAGTAAGTCTACAAAATCAAAGTAGATAGTTTATGAAAAAAAAAAAGACGGGGGAGGGGTAGAAACCTAAAAAGCCAGAGGTTAATAGGATTCCATCACCACTAACACCCCATGCTTACTCACCAAGTAACTATTCTGATTTGAATTCGGTTCATCTCCAGAAAGTATATTCTATGTGTCAGTCTGGACATTCTAGCCGACTTTACATCTACTGCTTGCACTACAAATTAATTGGCATTCAAGTTACCACAATAGCTTCTGAGAGCTTGCTTAATATGACTCTGCCCCAGAGAGGGGTCAATTCTCATGTGACAGATTCCCTTTCAGAATTTCAGAGGCTAAGGGTCACTTTGGTGACAAACTGAGAGGACTTCTGGTAGCTAGTCACAAGGCTGTCTATGGAAGTGCTCCAGTCTCACTTCAGGGCTTCTCATTGAAATTCAGCAACAACTTTTACCAAAAGATTAAAAACTGGGATATGATTGCAAACAAGGAGAATTCATTAATGTTTTTATTTTCAATTGTAACCTATTATCCCTTCAAAAAGCTCTACCTCAGAAAACATCCCATGGATTTTGACTTACCAGTACAAACAAAAGTAAGTCATCCATGTCTGATTATAATACAGAATACACAATAAATTATATTTACATGCAATGACTAGATTATCACAAACACAAGGTAAAAAAATACAGCATTTTTATGTACATTTTTAAAGATTTACATTTTCATACACAGCTTATAAAGTTTAAAATTCTCTGTACAAAATCTTAGGTGTACAGAGTTGATACACCCCCATTCTTATGGCTGCATCACCACACAGATTTGCTTAAAACTGTAATACTACAAATACTTGAGCTCTTTTTACTTCATATTCAAGTCTTGGCACCCATGTACTAATACATTATTTTTGAAATGTGAATTACAAAGGAAGTAAAATGTAATCGTGCAGACATTTTAATATAAAAATGAGATAAAATGTGCTACTAGACCAACATCTATCAACTCCATAGTTACCTAGCTCTGTTCAACTTCCTGTACCGCTTTCATACAGGTGCATGCAAAACTACCAAATTATGGATTCTTTAAACATTCAAATAATACTATAGTCTGACAATACGTAGGCATTAATAATGCAACTAAGAGCCCTAGCCTGACAATTATTTCTGCTTTAGCAGAAACCCCAATGAAGACTTTACAAACTAAAATTCACAGAAATGTCAATATTATAATTCCTAAAGTTACAGCATCTGCATCAGAGTACACGATCATTTGAAAAGCAAAACAACAAAATAGGTGTTTGACATCCCAGAGTACTGATTAGCCTCTGTTGTGAGGATGGGGAGAGGAAATCTTGGATAAACCATTCAAGGATTACCCATTGGCCCTGCTAAGGAAGCGCTTGCACACTCCCAATCTGTTAAATAAAGACACCTGATGGCTTTATAAAATTTCAAGGTAAGCTACACTATTCATCATTAAAAATCTTCTTGAAAAGTAACAAAGGTTTCAGCACCTTCCCTTCTCCCCGAAGTAGCTAAAGATCAACGAGGAAAATAAAGTGCCAATGTCTAAAGTATTGTTAATTGTTTAAGAGGCACTAACCCATTTGATGGCTTAGGATTAAATATGAAAATAGGCCAGATCTGATCTGAATAATAAACAGAAGGCAGGTAGTCCAGTCTATGTAATTCCTGCCTACATGGAGGCTGGATCAGAAAACTACCTACTCCCCATTTATTGCTTTGAAACTGTTACACACACTTTAAATTCTGACACAGAACCTGGAGAGTTCTAAGAGGGAAAGCACAGTGTCTGCGCCACTTTGAAGTCGAAGAAGAACGTGCAGTCTTGATCACTGGGAGGAGAACTGCTCAGGCTCTCTTCTCCACAGCTCATGTCTTCACAAGAGTCCTCACTGAAGAGGAAAGAGACAAAAATGAGGCGTCACTGATTAAAACGCACAAGTGTTTATAAGCAAGATAAAAACCAAGTCTACATGAGTATCTCTAGTCTTAGGGTTTTGTATTCAGAAGCTAACCTTTATTTTACAGGGGCAAATTTAACTTCCAAGGACTTCCTAAAGTGAAGTTTATTGTAATCTTGTCAATTGACTTTTTTTTAAGAGGCTTACACAAACTACTAGTTGCCAAACTATTATGCTGTACTAAATAATAACTGCAACAGCAACTAACTGTAGAATCCTAAGTATTTTAAATCCAATAAATGTGAACTGAAAACTACCTCCCACCCCTCAGTCTTAGTCTTGTTTCAATAATTCCAGTACTGTCCCTCTCAAATACCAAAGCAAGATACAAAGGAACCACGAATATGGAACTTCTGGTCTTTATAGCATAAAACAATAAAATTTAGTAAAATTAAATAATTTGTAGATGTCTGCCCTATTACTGGTGGTGGTTCCCTTTATTTTTTCATCACCTACCCCCAGTCTCCTTCTGTAACACCTTATTAATATTAAAAAGCCCAGTTGTTACTGCTGCTGTTTTAAAAAGTGGAACTGTATTTCAAAGACCAAGGGAAATGAGAAGACAAAATGGGTTTTTTTAAGGTGGAGATTTTATCAGTCATTATCTATTTTAATGCAACTATGATTATCAATTTTCTCACCTGAAGAAGTGATGCCATGACAGTAAGGTCTTTCTTTGATGCCTTATTTTACAGTATGCCTACTATTTTGAATAAATACATGATTTTTTTGTCTAAAAATCAGTAATATTTAGTCTGCAGAAGTCTAATTAGCCAAGATCCCTGCTCACCTTTCACTTTCGTCAAAGCAGCCCCCCTCTGGGATTGTGGGCAGGTCAGGAACACTGTAGTAGCTGTTGTGGAGGTTCTGGGCTGTGCGCCTCGAAACAATCCAAACCAACTTCTTAAGATCTGGTTTGCAACACTCAGGAGAAGAGTATTCAGCCAGGCATTTAGAAACCAATTCCCTCCAGTAAAAGAACTCAGTGTCATTAATCTAAAAAAAAATAAAAACACATTTTAAGAAGCTACAGCAGTAGTTTACAAACCTTGCTGCACCTTGGAATCACCAAATGATCTATAAAAAATACTGATGGCTAAGCTCCCACATCCAGATATTTAATTGTTATGTTGTATGACCTGGGTGGCAAGAATTTTTAAAGTCCTCTAAGTGATTGTAATCTGCAGCTTAAATTTGGAAACCACTGATTTAGAACACTGTAAGTATAATTTAGATAGTATTGAACAAATGGAAAGGTTTGCCTACTTTTTAAAAAAACATACTGATCTAAATACCCCAAGTTTGTTAACAAAGCAACTACCTAATACATTCTGACAGATTTCATGACATCAATTTTCACTAAATATTTTTCCACATATCACTATCAGTATAAAGTTCAGACGAAAACTAGTAAAACTGACTGGAACAAAAGCTAGATGTTTAAAACACAATGATTTCCATCACATGTAATTCCACCACAAATGGAAGAGTTTTCTTTTTTGAGACAGTATCTTGCTTAGTCCAGGCTGGCCTCCAACTCAGTCCCCTGCCTCAGCCTCCAAATGTTTGGATTACAAAAGTGTACCACAATGCCCAGCTCCAACAAAATTATTTTATATCATCTTGGCCTCCTTTCCACCCAATCCAGCTATAGCTTATCCCCCTTGTGATCTAGCTTCAACCACTCCCTTCTCACTACTCTATCACTCCTGAGGTTTCCAATGACCTCCTTCAATTTCCATTATACTGGACCTCCTATCAAAATTCAATACTCTTGGTCACCTCTTTCTTAAAAATCTCTTTCCAACACAACAGTGTTTTTACTTACCAGGACCTGATATTCTGTCACTTGGCTCCTAAAAGGCCAATGCTAAAAACATCACAACTTCAACTAATCCCTACACAAAGGACTCCACAAGTTTCTTATGTTTTCCACAATCAATTCTTGGACTAGAAACATGGCTCAAGTGGTAGAGCACCTGCTAAGCAAGCACAAGGCCCTGAGTTCAAACCCCAACACTGCAAAACAAACAAAACAAAACCCAAACTCAACTCACACTTCTTCATGAGAAATTCCAAATCTCAACCATGGTTGCGATCTTACTGTCTCATCCATCTCTAACTATGGTTTATCGTCTGCGTTTTTATTCCAGACTGCCAAACACATGCAAGACATGTACCTGAGTATACAAGCATGTACTCTTTCATCACAAATTCACTTTTCCCAAGTGTCTGCCAATGATGCCAATATTCTCTCCATCATTGGCTCCAAATCACGGCCATGCATGATTGCTTCACTTCCAAGCCTATTGTTTGAGTTGGTTATCCTTATTCCCGCTTGTGACTATGGCCTAGACATTCCATCTGCAAGCCTGCCCTAATGACTACCCAAACCCATCCAATCCACCAGTTGCATAGCCACCAGCATTTGCTATCCAAACCTTCACTCTTGAAGATTCAAGATGGCTCCAACCAGGCTCCTAGTCACAGTGCCTCTCCTGATCTGCCCCATTTCTTTGCTAACAACTTCAAAGGACTTCTTACAGTCACTATTACCTGGCACAAAAATAAATAACACACACCATCACTCATGTCAAATTTCATATTTCACCAACTAGACTATTAGTTTAAGAAAAAGTACTGTGCCTTTGTTTCATACTCTTTTATGACTGCAAAAACACTGAGCCGGCCTGCCTAAGGGGTTTAAAAAGAAACATTGCTGATGTTATTTTAGTAATGAAACTAATGAGATAACGACTCAGCCTTACAGATGTGAGCGGATGCCTTCCTACCCCATTAGAGTACGCTTAGGTCTGCTCCTGGTATGCAGTTTAGAACAGTGTGCATGGCATGGGGCAATGTATGCGACTACCACCATCTGGCATGAATACTACAGAAGGGACACCTGCCTGCAGAAAAAAGCTGGGCTTAGTGACCAGTGTCCCCTTCCAACTAATACAGTCTGGGTCAAAGCTGCATTCTGAGAATTGTGACATTTGGGATATAAGAAATAAGTGAATTTTAGAAGTTTAGAACCTCATGAAGTATTACGTTTAAGGCACCACAGAGCAAAATGAAACTTGCTTAAAAAAAAAAAAATAAGTACTGATGATATTTACCTTGGAATGTTTTTTAACATGCAGAAGAATTTCCAGTAATTCAACAGATTTTAAAGTTTCTACTTCCAAATTGAGAAGGCACAAAGCTAATATAGATGGCTACAAAAAAAAAATGAAATTTTTTTTAAAAGTCAGAACAGAAACTGTGAGATAAACATGAACAAGAAATAGGCTTACTTTTGCTTTTGAAAAGACAAGTCGGCAGTTGCAAGCCTTCAGCTGAGCTTCCAGTTTATCAAGGCTCAGTATTTCTTTTCTATAGGATGCAAAGAAAAGACAAAGATTCATCAAATTTTCAAACCTTTAAAGATCTTAAGGACTTGACATTAAAAGTCCAAGTTGAAAATGTAAAGGAAATAAAAATGCACATTTACTAACATTCTGATGTTTTACTGTTATTTGTCACAGTGCAGAACTTTAATTTTTAATCCCACTCACCTTTCTGAAGTATGACAGAGTACAATGGTGTGGTATAAGTGCAGAAAGTTTAAGGCAGTAGTAGCTTCCAGTTCATAGTGCAATTTTTCCGAAATTATTTTTTCCATCCGTTTTATATCAGAAGCGGTACATTTACACTGACTAATCCGAATCACATCATGAATGGATGGAATATTACATTCTTCTTCAACTATTCTAGCAGCCAGCAAGAAACAACAGACTCCAATGCAAGACAAATGTTTAGGTTTCACCTAAAACAACAAAAAACAAAAGGGTTTTAAAAAAAAACTGTCACTTTGATTTAGCATAGCAGACACTTGAAAGAATGTTGCAATGATGCCCCTATTTTTTTTTCATTGCTGGGGACTGAGCCCATGGCTCTGTGCATGCTGGGCAAGTTACTCTACCACCTGGGCTATCCCCTCTGCCCCTGTTAAGACAGGGTTATACTTCTATTTCAGACCTAACAAATTCAGAATAGTATATTTTCTGTCAAAATTAATTAAGCTTTTTAATATACACAGAAAAAGCTATTACTTCTTTGGACATTAAAAAAAATACTTTCTATATCTTGTCTTTTCCTGTAAAAATCTTTAGCAACCATCCCAATTCTTTAATATATTTTGTTCAAGAGAAGTATGACATCAGTTTGCACACTGTGTGAGACATACACAAATGCTTCCACGGGCAGATGACTGCCCTTTTCTTCTCAGTGCCCTGAAAACTGACCCAGCAGCTGACAGTGATCCTATTGACTGAAGAATTTCCACTTTTTTCTAACGGTCGCTGCTGATAATAAGACTGTGTCTTCCTGCTTGGAAAAGATTTACGGGGGTCATTTTTAATACACTGCTGTACTTAATTTATAAAAATGATTAAATACCTTCATGAGAGCCAAGAATCTGTCCAGAATATTGACAGCCAGGACAAAAGTTTCAGTGCAAGATCCAAAAAAGTTAGTTAAGCTCTTTAAATCTTTTACTTTGGCATTTCTCAATCTTGAACATAAAGTGTTATCATTCTGCAACAGAAACCAACAGTCAAAGTGTATTACTTTCTAAGTATTAGATGGATAATACACATTCAAAGAATAAGGTCATTTTCCTTAATTTGCAACAATACGGGTGGAAAGAGTGGTATCAACTCCTAAAGCTATACACTTTCAGATAATATGCGTATCACTGCCTTTTAAAAATATACAACATAGAACAGCTTTACCAATTCAACATCAGGTGAGCGATTACCACATTCCAGAAAGCTACAGGAAACACAGTATAATTTGGTGCCTTAGAATAGACATACAGGATTTCTTGTTTTAGTTTTTGTAAAATTATTTAAGGTCCTACTATAAATATTTCATAAGCAGAGGGTATAATGTGAACCGTGGGCCACCATTTGAAGAGGTATTTTTCAAGCGCCAAGACTCACAGAATAACCTCTACACTTGGTATTACTTCCATTTTTGCTAAGAAACAAAAGCATAACCCTGTACAATATTAAGGTTTATCTTAGTACCCCAGGAAGACCAGTTTTCAGCTTAAGAAATTATGCAGCCTTTAGTCTTAATTCAACTGGGGTGAATAAAGAAAGTTACCTCCCCAGGCCCTATGAGCTGCTTGAGCAAATCATCTTTTCCTGCAAACTTACCTCTGGGGTGGCCTCGATCAAGCTCAGCCCTTTCTCTCGAGGTTGGAATCTCTGTTCTTGTTCCAGGTAGAAGCTCAACAACCCGAGAAGCTGGACTCCTTCATCACCTGCCAAATGCTGTGCCCCCAAATCCTTCATCTGCAGCAAACATACCACAAACGGTTAAGTGTAACCAGAGGGTGATGGGGAGTGGGGCAGAAAAGGCCGGTGGCAGTACCTCCAGAGAGGGGCGCCCCAACGCACAGCAGCGAGGAAGGGGTGAGGGGATCGGTCACGTCTGCCAGATCCCCATGGGAAACCCTCCCCCCCACCGCCAAGGAGGTGTGGCGGGGGAGGAATCTGGTCACGTCCGCTGCCCAGCGCTGGGTCAAACCGGCCAGCTCCGGCCGGCCGAGGGCTTTTCGCAAACAGGAAACTGTCCGCCCCACCTGCAGCTGCAAGGGACCGGGTGGGGGAAACGGTGGGTGGGGGGGCGCGAGGGGGTAGGATTGCCCAGGGTACGACGACTAGCAGTGACTGAAGCGGGTCTGGGGTGGGGCTTTGCACAATAGGGAGGAAGAGAGAAAAAGTCTCGCGACTGAACAAAGAACCGGAGGGAGGAGACTCCCGAGCCCCGCCCAGAACCCAGCTCGGGAGACCCTAAGGCTGGAGCCCAGCCCCCAAGCTTTCCCTGTCGACTTCCTACTCTCCAGCATCTACTCTCCACGTACCCAAGTGGCAGACACCCCTATTTGAGTGGGGGGCGTGGCCGACCTGGCTGGGGTCGGGAGACGGAAATCCTGACCCCCTGCGCCCCGGACATCCCGGCGTATCCACCAGGATAACCCGGTCCGCGACTGTGTGGAGCCCTGGGGCTGTCAATCCAAGAAGCACCAACCCAGTGAGCCCCCGGACAAAACCAGGTGGGGGCACCGAAGCGAAGAACTGCCTTTAGCTTTGTCGCCCCCGCCATCCACCCCGCCAGCATCTCTCCATTACCAGCTCCCCAGGGTCTGAGGGGTAGGACCTGGGTCGCTCCCAGAGGTGAAGGGTGGGGAGCAATCGAGGCACTCTGATCGCTCTCCCCCACCCCCCACTGCAATCCCCACCACGAACAAAGAAACCCTGAGCCTTTCCGGGGGACCCCACTCACCGTGCCGGAGATGCACCTCCACCGGCCCCAGCGTCGCGGTCCGGAGTGGACAGGCGCGGCAAGGGGGTCCGGTCCTGTCTCCGAGGTCGGGGACCTGCCGCCTCAGCGGTGATCCGGGACCAGCATCCGACTCTTCCCCTGCCACCACCGCCCCTTCGGCCTCACAGCACCGGCCTCATCCCGCTGCCCGAGCGCCCAGCCTCCGCCCGGGCCCTCCGCCGGCGCCCCAAAACGTCTGTGTTCACCCGCACCGCTGCAGCCTCAGCGATGCCCCAGTAAACCCCTTGTTTTTGTTTTGAGTTTTCGACGCCCCCAAGGGGGCGGGGCACGTGACTCCCCGCGGAGGGATCCTTCACTTCAACAGCAGACTTTGAAAAAGAGTCCCGCCTCTGAGTCTCTGTGTCCACCCTCTCTTTGGCCACCAGGGCTCTCCTTGGCTTTATTGAGCCAGCTCCTGCCCAGTTCCACGGCCACAGGATGGAACCTGGACGTCGGGCTTATTCCACGATGGACCCGGAGCGGGAAGGAAAGAGGAGCGAGTGGATTAAGTGGCGGAAGGAGATCGTTTCTGGTTGCATTGCACCTTTTAAAGGTCCCCGATTTGTTTTGTTTTCGCTGTTTTGAAAAGTCCGCCCAAAGTAGCTGACTCTGTGATTGGACACGGGTGGGGCTTGCAGGCTGCTGAGGACTTGATTCAACCCTAAATCTGGATTGGCTGGTCGATAGGCTTTTGAGCCCTCTGATTGGCTCTCAGCGTGTACTGTTCTTCCATCTTCCTCCGGGCCTTAGCAACTCCGAAGTCTTGATTGCGCATGCTTGGGTAGGTGGCTTTGATGGCATTCAGCTACCTGTCCTCGGGTTCTACACCTCTTCTTCCACGCTCTCGATGGCATCTCCCCGCCCCCCCCCGCCACCAAAGAGATGCCACATAAGCTTTGTGACAACCGCTTCTACCAAAGGAAAGTTTTCTACGTCCCTTTATTTGTCCTGCAAATCTATTTTGCAGTAGGCAATCGAGTTACAACATTTTTGGAGAGCTTACTGAAATATTCACAAGTAACATGCTATCATGCTTTGGTATTTATTTAAAATTTTTTCCTACCCATAAGATAAAAGCGAGCTAGACTCACCCAGAGGGGTAAAAAGCTGCGTAGAAGTTGGGCGATAGTTCACACGAGGTTTCGTTACACTATTGTTTCTGCCTTTGTGTACCTTAAAATTTTTCTATAATTAAAAAAGTTCAAAGGAGGGACTTTTCAAATAAAAACTTCATTGATGAGAGCATATAAACTTCTAATAATTATAATAGGGTTCCTCCACAGGTTGTAGCTATGCTGTTGTTTTAATGAAGACTCCCACAGCCTCTTGGTTCTTAGTCGCCCATAAATTACCATTTATTGTCCATTATAATTAGCGTTGTTATTAAGGTTGACACCTTTCCCGAAGCGGGGCAAAGAGCAAAACCAACTGTGTGCCTTAGACCGGAGAAACTTTCACACGGAATATCTTTGAAGGATGAAGGAGACTCCCTTAGAACATTTGTAAGTTTTTTACTTTCTACCTCCTCAATCCCTACCTCTCATCAAACATACAAATGGACATGTTCCTAAAATCAAATCGAAGTAACAGCCCCCTCTTCTTGTGTTTGTTTTCTGTGAATTATTTTGTTGCTTGTGAAATAGGGGGAGGCACATAGTGTAGTTTCAACAGCAGCTCTCTTTTTTTTCTAGAAGAGCTAAGGAATTTTAGAAATAGATCGCTTTATATATTAGCTGAAACTAGACACAGACATCTGTCTGAAACACAGAGCAACTAGAGGGGAAGGGATCCCAAAAGAGTTAGCAGGCTTTTCTTCAAAGAGGTGTGGCCTTCTTAAGGATTTGGGAAAGTGGAATGAAATTAGCACACTACTTTTAAATGATTTAATTACTCAATGCTTGTTTGATCTTTTAAGCATTATTTAAACTATTACTTTTATTTGACCAAATCATCTCACTGGAAATGCATGCTAACAAACTTTAACAGGAACATGCAACTAATTTAGAAAATAGAGCTAAGATTAGAATTTAGATGACAATTCTTGTACAAGGATAAAAAGGTCCAGTGAACAGTGTATAGATAGAAGCAGCTGGACAAAAACACACACCATGAGAGAAAAGAGAGTTTGTAACCAGAACTTACAACAGACTAGAGACTTTGTTTTAAGAAGGCAAAGGTAGAAAAGGAACCTAAGATATAAAATAATTGATATGAAAGAGGAAACGTAAAAGTAAGTGGTAGGAGATACTAAAAGTAATACAATATATAAGACAAAAGATCTAGAAGTTGTTCTTTGCTTAGACCACTAAATGGTATAAAGTTATACAAAATGTGTGCTATATTTTGTAACTGGTATTTTATGTATCTGTTTCCAGACATCCTTTTAATGATGGAAGCAGCTCTCTTAAGAGTAAAACCATAAAGCTTTGTAAATGGTGTTGAATTTCCTGCTGTTTGTAGTACCTCCTCGGCACAGAAAGACTGGTCAACATGTCCAATATGGAGCCTTTTTCCATTTAATCCACTTATCTCTATCAGATTAAAGGAGAGCAATCATTAAAAATATTGGTCCAATCATTACATCATCTTGTTTTTTTTCAAAACACCTCTTTTTAACAATGTTGGTAATTTAGGAGGAGGAAAGTATTGTGCAGGTTTTCTGTTTACTTTTTTTTGATCATTTATCCTATTTTTAATAGTCCTTCCAGACTCTCTGTGTCCTCATCACCTTGACTTTCTGTGCTACCGCCATGTTATTTATTAAAAAGATATTCTCCCTAGACGCCATGTTATTTATTAAAAAGATATTCTCCCTAGACTAATCAAGCTTTACCCATTAGCTACTTTTTAGCCTTTCCTAGACAATTTTTTTTCTCCATGCCACCGTGTTGGTGTTAAGCAATTCTTGAAGGCAACTTTTCTGCAACATACACCCCTACAAAATAAGGAACTCAAAAACTTTGTGGTCCCCAAGAAAGGCTTTGTGGGGACTTTTATCATAAGATACTTGGTCTTCTACAGACACTGACAGTGGTGTGATAGAGGTGGGTGATACTCTGCCCTCAGTGAAAGCCTGACAGAGCCTGTTGTTCTTAGAGACATCAGAGAATAGAAGGTGGGGACAAAACTGGAAATGAGCAGTGAAGCACCCACACAGAAACAATGCCTGCATTCAGGGAATCCCTGACTCTGTCAGGTGTGTCCTTCAATCCTACTCAACTTCGGCTTCCAGCTGAAAAGAAAATAGGGCATCCCCAGGGCTACTGCCACCTCCCTAACTGATTTATCTCTAGACCTCTATGGACTAAGTGACGCATCAAAACCCCACAACTTTCCAAACAGCATCTTTCTCCTCAGAAATGATTCCTTGTGACGGCAAATCCTAGATTTTTTTGTAAGAGGTTTTTTTTTTCCCCTGTGCTTTGGGTCAAACCCAGCCAGTGTTGCACATGCCAGACAAATGCACTACTTTCGAGCCACCCCAGCCCCTATGCAACAACATTTAATGAGTACACTAAGTGCTAGGCATTGTACAAGGCCTCAGGGATACCAAAATAGATTACTAAAACAATATGCCCTAGTATATCTGCAGTAGGACAGAAGTGCTGGTTGTGAGATCAGAATGGCTTTGAGCCCCAGCTTTCCTACTCACCAGAAATAGTACCTTGAATATCCTGAATGATTTGATTGTACTGAGCTCAGCTTTCTAACCTAAAAACCAACAAACGGGTTGCTATGTCTACTTCCTACGGAACAATTAAATACAAATGTTTGTGAAAGCAATTTGCTGTACAAAATAAACTGAAAGAATTTTCACATTCTGTGACTTCTTGAAGGGGAAACACTGGATCATTCTGAACCTCATTGAAAGGAAAGAGATTCAGGATCCGGGTTATAAAGCAGACAGGAGGCCACTTCCGCTCCCCTTTTCCTTACTATTCCTGGCTCCCTGTTTTCTTCCATCTGGACTGTTTTCTGTCATCGAAGGTGGTTTGCAACCCCAATTTCCTGTTTAGATTCACTCTGCTAGCAGAACCCACAAAGGAGACAAGAATGCCTGTCTCAGGGAGAGGAATGGGGAAGTTACAGCCCAACCCAGATGCCATCTTGAAGTGATTCAGATTTGTCAAATACAGCTCATATTTTTAATCTGAACTTGGGGAAATGAGGCAATCTTTATATTAGACAATTCATCCCTTTCATTAAGTGATCAGCAGAATAAATCTCTGACATTATCAAATCTGAAATCAGCAAGCCCAACATTTTATGATCTATTTAACATAGAGATATTTTGTTGTTGTTATGACAGGAGCACGCCGTATCTTTCTGGGGAATGTTTATATATGTATGCAAGGATTGCTGATAATCTCAACACAGCCAATTCCCAGATGTTGATGTGTGGGTTCCAGAATTGTAGGAATTATCCACACCTTAGAGACCATCTGAATGTCTACAACTGGAGGACCAGCTTTTCTAGCCAGCCACTTTAGCTCCTTCCAGTTCTACTAACTTACAAGTGAGTTAGCTTTGGGTAAACTATCTCTGAAACCCCAGAACTCAATGTTCATTTGACTCTGCAGCCAACATATTACTTGATTATGCAAAGATCTTTCTGCTGTACTAAAAGTCAACTGAAATAAATGAAGAAGTTTGACATGATGTGGAAAGGCTGGCAAAAGAGAGGGCAAGTAAGAATATGGTGGTTCTTGAAGTCAAAGCTGAATATTTCAAAATGGTGGGTCTGTTCCAAAGTAAATATTTTTCTTTCTTTCTTACTAAGAGATCAAGTCTCACTTTGTTGTCCAGTCTGGCACTGAACTCCTGTGCTCAAGCAGTCCTCAGGCCTTAGCTCCCCAGGTAGCTGGGATTACAAACTTGTGACACTGTGCCAACTTCCAAAGTAAATATGTATTTAAAGTGGCCCAGACTGCATTTTGGGACATCATATGTTATTGTTTACATAACACATTCTTCTTTTATAATTTGTTCCAAGAACCATAACATAAATCAGGTATTTCCTGTCTTGACATCACAGTGCTATGTGAAGTTGACACTTTCAGCAAAGAGCCATTTAGGAGACATCTGCTGAATATATCATCTTCCTCCCAAAGAAGTTGTAATGTCTGTGAAAGTAATGATCTCTTATTTTGATCTCAAATGAAAAGGCAGTTGACATTTAAAGTGATGTGAATTTTGCTTTTGTTAACATTTAAAAGTGTTTTCAAAAATGAAGGGCTTTTTCAACTTCTAAGAAGGATTGCTTTATATTAAAGATTCACAAGTCTGTTCAATTACATATATTATGTTTTCAAGCACAGTCTGCATAAGAAATTGTGGCTACATGCAGGAACGAAACCAGATTTTGGGCAGGAGGGGAGAGTTGAAGCTTGACAACTTGGAGGGGTTTTCTCTACAAAAAAAGAGGATTTACAAATACAAAATTATGTATGAAGGTGAAGATTTATTTAAAATGAATCAAGATAAGTTGTAAATTTTTAAAGGTTGGCATCTACTCACCATTCCAGCTATCTTTTGCTGTGCAATGAATCACAAATAAAGTTGGTGACTTTAAAACAATAATAGCTTTGTCATTGTGTCATTGTGTCATTGTACCCATAGATGGGGGAGGGATTGGCTGAGCTTTGGCTGAACTCAGCTGGGCAGTTTTTACTCAAGGCACCTCTCTCTCTCTCTCTCTCTCTCTCTCTCTCTCTCTCTCTCTCTCTCTCTCTCCTGAACAGGGTCTTGCTACGTAGCTAGGCCTGGAATCCATGATCCTCATGCCTCAAATTTCCAAGTGCTGGGATTACAGGCATGTAGCACCATGTCAGGCTGTCTTACGACAGTGCAGTCAAATAGTGTGTGGAGCTGCAGTACTCTGTGGCTCACTTGCTTACTGTCTAAGTCAATGCTGATTGTGGGCTGGGACCTCAGCTGAAACTGGTGGCTAGAATACTTTTATATGTGTCCTTTCCATGTGATCTTTCCACTTCCTCATGTCATGGTAACAGAGCTTGAAGAAAATCAGGTGAATGCTCTATCTCCTTTTATGAAATAGCTTTGGCAAGCACATATCATCTGTATTAACTTCACATTCTGCTGTAACAAATCACCACAAACCTGAAGGCTTAAAACAATACACACTTAGTCTCTTATAATCTAGAGGTCAGAAGTCCAAAATGGTTCTCCATGGGCTAAAATCAAGGCGCAGGCAGAGCTGTGTTCCTTCTGCAGGCTCTAGGGAGGATACCATTCCTTGCCTTCTCTGGTATGTACAGGCCATTTCCATTCCTTGGCTGGTGACCCTCTTCTCCATATTCAAAGCCAGCATTATACCACTGCATCTTGAAATCTTTCCTGACCCTGATTCTTCTACCTTGTTCCTTCACTTATGAGGCCTTTGTGGTTACACTGGGCCCGCCTGCATAATCATGAATTATCTCTACTTTAAGATTAGCTGACTAGCAGCTTTTTTGTTTGTTTGTTTGTTTGTGCCACATAACATCACAGGTTGTAGAGATTAAGACGTGGGCATTTTGAGGAGGCTTTTATTCTGCCAACTACAGAATCTTTTTAGCCACAAAATCTGCTCAGGTTCAATGAGAGGCTTATTGATCACCTTATAACAAAAGTATGGAAGATGAGGGATAATGTAGTACCCACCTATGGAAAATTAAATGTTCATACCACCAACATCAAAAAATCTGGGAAATGAACTAGCGGTGTGGCTTCAGTGGTACAGCACCTGCCTAACAAGTGCAGTACCACCCCCCAAAAAAATCTGGAAAATATTATGATTATTTTTATTAATAAATTGCCTGACACATGGCTATAAAACTTTTTGCTGATATATTTGCCTGCATACTCTCTGATCTATCTTCATATGATAATATTATAATTCCCTACAGAGAACATTTTCTAAAATGTAATTATTCTTCTAATATGGATGATCAAATTTTTGGTTTTTAAAAATTGTGTTTTAATCCACCTCACCCCTGTTAGAATAGCCATCATCAGCAACACCACAAACAACAGGTGTTGGTGAGGATGTGGGGAAAAAGGAACCCTCTTACACTGCTGGTGGGGATGTAAACTAGTACAACCACTCTGGAAAAAAATTTGGAGGCTACTTAAAAAGCTAACCATTGATCTACCATTTGATCCAGCAATACCACTCTTGGGGATATACCCAAAAGACTGTGACACAGGTTATTCCAGAGGCACCTGCACACCCATTTTTATTGCAGCACTATTCGCAATAGCCAAGTTATGGAAACAGCCAAGATGCCCCACCACTGACAAATGGATTAAGAAAATGTGGTATCTATACACAATGGAATTTTATGCAGCCATGAAGAAGAACGAAATGTTATCATTCGCTGGTAAATGGATGGAATTGGAGAACATCATTCTGAGTGAGGTTAGCCTGGCCCAAAAGACCAAAAATCGTATGTTCTCCCTCATATGTGGACATTAGATCAAGGGCAAACACAACAAGGGGATTGGACTTTGAGCACATGATAAAAGCGAGAGCACACAGGGAGGGGTGAGGAAAGGTAAGACACCTAAAAAACTAGCTAGCATTTGTTGCCCTTAACGCAGAGAAACTAAAGCAGATACCTTAAAAGCAACTGAGGCCAATAGGAAAAGGGGACCAGGAACTAGAGAAAAGGTTAGATCAAAAAGAATTAACCTAGAAGGTAACACCCACGCACAGGAAATTAATGTAAGTCAACTCCCTGTATAGCTATCCTTATCTCAACCAGCAAAAACCCTTGGTCCTTCCTACTATTGCTTATACTCTCTCTACAACAAAATTAGAGATAAGGGCAAAATAGTTTCTGCTGGGTGTTGAGGGGGTAGGAGGAAGAGGGAGGGGGTGGAGTGGGTGGTAAGGGAGGGGGTGGGGGCAAGGGGGAGAAATGACCCAAGCATTATATGCACATATGAATAATAAAACAAGAAAAGAATTGTATTTTAAAAGGTTTATCTCCATTTGGAGATTCATTATTAGTTTCATATTTTAGAGTTGATGTGTGATCTGGAAAAACCCATATTAAGGGTGTTTTTCTTGAATGAGCTATAAAAATACAAGGCATCAATGAAAACTGACCACACTCATCATTTAGCTTATCATTGGTTTCCTTGTTGCAGAAATAAATTTTGAGTTTTATGTCATTTTTGTCAATATCAGTATTTTGTATCAAATCATCAAGAAATTCTCCAATATGATCTTCTGACTTCTTCCTCTTTGTTCATTACGGTCCCAGTTGGCATGTGGTGCACACCTGCAATCCCAGCTACTCAGGAGGCTAAGGCAGGGAAGATGCTGAGTTTGAGGTCAACCCAGGCAAAGGTAGTGGTGAGACCCTGTGTCAAAAATCAAAATCAAAACCAAAAGTGCTGGAGGCATGGTTTAAGCACTACAGCACTTGCCTAGCACGTGCAAGGCCCTGAAGAATCTTAAGAACCTATCCATTACTTCTATTAAAAATTTCCCTTTTTTTAAAAAAGTCTGGTTGTGTTGCCTAGGTCAGTCCTGAGCTCCTGGGTTGAAGCAGTCCTCCCAGCTCAACCTCCCAAGTGCTGGGTGCTGGGATTACAGGCATGAGCTAACATGTCAGGTTTATCTCTTTTCTTTTTAAGGAAGTTCTGCTTTTGGCATTACCCACAAAAGCAATGGTTACAATTTATTTCTTCATGTATGAACACACGCTACCAATTTCATCATGCATTTTTATTACTTTGACTTCATAACCCATTCATTTTTACCTGCATTATCTTTTAGTTCTTTAATAAGAGTACTTGTAGATGACAAGAGGGTACTTTGGGGCAGAGGATTTGGTTCAGTGGTAGAGCACTTGCCTAACATGTATGAGGCCCTGGGTTCAATCCCCGCACCACAAAAAGAAAAGGAAAAAACCTTAGAAAAACATATTCGTGAACTATTAGTCATGTTCTCCAGTGAAACACAATCAATAGAATATATGGAGAGAAACTTGCAGAGGAAAACCTGTCGTGAGGCAATGGTGGGATCAATAGCTAAACCCAGACAGTTGGAAGCCAGCACCCTTACTTTTAATCACTATTTTACATTAGTGATTCTGGTACTCAGGAAAAAGACAAAACTTTGATTTGAACATAGCCTATTCGACTATATTGTCTATTAAATTCACTCAAAATGTTTTTGCATCTAACCAAGGTAATTTGGATTGATATTTTATTAGAAAATTTAATCAATAAACCATTTACCTACATACCTACTTATACGTGGTCTTCCTTTTTCCTTTAATTGACAATTTTAAATTTATCTCTACCAAACTAATCTGAAAATAAACTGTCTCCATTCATCAGGTCTTCCAGGATCAAGTGCCCTTGCCCTGAAGTGCTGAAGTCATGTATTTCTAACAAAGCAAGCCAATTGTTTCAGCACAGACCTAGGAAAGTCCAGAGGGGAAGAAGAGAAAGGCCCTTCTTGTCAGTATGAGGAGATGTCTAAAGACTAAGACATCATGTGAGAGGTATTATCAGTATTTTGCAAATGTTTAGGTTGAAGGAGGGAAATTGCTACTTTGCTCCAATGGGTCCTGATAAGGATTATTTTGCAGACTTTTGGGCTGTTTGCTATCTTAGGACAAGGAAGTGATTTCTAATTCTTTATAACAGAAGTCTGCAATCAGCAATTTCTCTGGTTGCCCTTCCATGGCTGGTTCTGCCATCATATGCTCTGAATCTGCATCCCATGGTTCTAAGAGGAAGTCAAGGTCCCCTGATAAAAAATAGCAAGCTTGAGTTTTACAGCCTGTCCTAGACAGTAGGAGGAGAAAGATGGTGAGGGTGGCACAAATAGAGTATGTGGAAGTCGGAAGTTACCAATGTATAATGACTATTATGTTGTGTAGTGTTTTGAAGTTTTTATAATGGACATAATATATTATCTCAAGATCTTAAATTTAGATATAATAGAAATGTATTGACTGCATGAAAATTAGCATTTTAGAATATTCAGCTTTCTCCACCATGCAGCTCCCACTACATTTGAAATCTCTATTGCTTCTTTTGTTTAGCTTAATAAACCTGTGGGTAACTATCCTACTGTAGGCACAATGTGTATCTCTGGTGGAAACAGACACAAAGTGACTATAGTTTAGACTGTGCCCTCAGAGATCTCAGAGCCTAGTGGGAAAGAATTGAGTCAACAAATAATACACCATGGGATTTGTGCAAATATGAGTATGCACAAACTATAGCAGCCAGAGAAGGAGAGCATAGTTTAATCTCAGGAGGTGAGGGAGGTTAGGTAAATCTTTAGAGAAAAGGAGATCTAAAAAACTACTTCTATTGTGTGACTTTTTCTTCTCTCTTCAACTCAGAATGTCATATTTGTTTAGGAGTGAGCAGCTTCCTCCCCCAAAACAGATTAACAGCATCCAAGCTATTCAGGAGTACTTGTTAGGACTGGGCTGAGTAGCTCAATCCTATAATCCTAGCTACTGGGGTAGGAGGCAGAGATGGGGAGGATTGTGGTTCAAGGCCCAACCAGAGGGGTGAGGATAGGTAAGACACCTAAAAAACTAGCTAGCATTTGTTGCCCTTAATGCAGAGAAACTAAAGCAGATACCTTAAAGCAACTGAGGCCAATAGGAAAAGGGGACCAGGAACTAGAGAAAAGGTTAGATCAAAAAGAATTAACCTAGAAGGTAACACCCACGCACAGGAAATCAATGTGAGTCAATGCCCTGTATAGCTATCCTTATCTCAACCAGCAAAACCCCTTGTTCCTTCCTATTATTGCTTATACTCTCTCTACAACAAAATTAGAGATAAGGGCAAAATAGTTTCTGCTGGGTATTGAGGGGGGGGAGCGGGAGGGGGTGGAGTGGGTGGTAAGGGAGAGGGTGGGGGCAGGGGGGAGAAATGAACCAAGCCTTGTATGCACATATGAATAATAAAAGAAAAATGAAAAAAAAAAAAAAAAAAAGGCCCAACCAGGCAAAAAGTTTGTGAGACCCTATCTCAACCAATGGCTGGGTGTAGTGGTGCACACCTGTCATCCCAGCTACAGCAGGAAGCATAAACAGGAGGATGGTGGTCCAGCTCAGCCCAGACATAAAGTGAAACCCTATGTCAAAAATACCCAAACCAAAAAGGGGTAGTGGTATAGCTCTTGTGGTAGAGTGCTTGCCTAGCAAGTGTGAGACCCTGAGTTCAATCCTCAGTAATGCCAAAAAGAAGAAAGAAAGAGTATATGTCTATTGACAGGTATAGTGGTGCACATCTGTAATTCCAACTACTGAGGAGGCAGAGAGCAGAAGATCACCAGCTTGAAGCCATCCAGAATTCAGCCTCTACGAAGGAAGCAGCAAGACCCTGTCTTGAAAACAAAAATAAAGGCAAAAAAGGGCTGGGAGTGTGGCTTGGGTGGTGGAATGCTTGCCTAACAAACACAGAGGTGATTCAATCCCTCCCCCCTCCCCACCACCATTAAAAAAACAGTGCATGTTGGTAGAACTTCCTCCTTCAGGATGTTTTTTCTTTCTTAGCGCTGATACTACCTAGATATTTGTGAAATTCATGGTCTTAAATAAAACTACTTAAAGTTATACTTTGTGACTTATTTAGGCTAAGTCAAAATGTTGTTTCTCTGTAAGTGGTTTACTTGTTTTTAATTATGGAAGTAATAAAATCACATTACAGAACATGTAGAAAGAGAAAAAAGAAGTCATCCATAAGCAAATAATCTATACAACTAGTGTTATTGTGGTAAATTCTGGTCTTTTTTCTAATATATTTGTTAAATGCATATTTTAAACTATAAAGCAGCATATATGATACATGTACAGTTAAAAGGCCACTAAAAACAAGAAACTGTATATCCACCAGCCAAGGTCATAAATAGTTCATAAATGCAATCTGAAACTTTTAGATGCCCTACTTGGATAACACCCTTTACTCTCACCCATAAAGGCAGCCCTGGGGATATACCCAAAAGACTGTGACACAGGTTACTCCAGAGGCACCTGCATACCCATGTTTATTGCAGCACTATTCACAATAGCCAAGTTATGGAAACAGCCAAGATGCCCCACCACTGACAAATGGATTAAGAAAATGTGGTATCTATACACAATGGAATTTTATGCAGCCATGAAGAAGAACGAAATGTTATCATTCGCTGGTAAATGGATGGAATTGGAGAACATCATTCTGAGTGAGGTTAGCCTGGCCCAAAAGACCAAAAATCATATGTTCTCCCTCATATGTGGACATTAGATCAAGGGCAAACACAACAAGGGGATTGGACTTTGAGCACATGATAAAAGTGAGAGCACACAGGGAGGGGTGAGGATAGGTAAGACACCTAAAAAATTAGCTAGCATTTGTTGCCCTCAACGCAGAGAAACTAAAGCAGATACCTTAAAAGCAACTGAGGCCAACAGGAGAAGGGGACCAGGAACTAGAGAAAAGGTTAGATCAAGAAGAATTAACCTAGAAGGTAACACACATGCACAGGAAATCAATGTGCGCCACCTCCCTGTATAGCTATCCTTATCTCAACCAGCAAAAACCCTTGTTCCTTCCTATTATTGCTTATACTCTCTCTTCAACAAAATTAGAGATAAGGGCAAAATAGTTTCTGCTGGGTATTGAGGGGTGGTGGGGAGAGGGAGGGGGCGGAGTGGGTGGTAAGGGAGGGGGTGGGGGCAGGGGGGAGAAATGACCCAAGCCTTGTATGCACATATGAATAATAAAACAATAAAAAAAAAGGCAGCCCTGGTCCAAATACCCAGTTAATCATTCCCTTCCTTTTTAAAATAGATCACGTTAGGTTGGGGATGTAGCTTAGTGGTAGAGCACATGCCTGGCACGTGCAAGGATCTGGGTTTCATTCCCTAGTACCATACAAATGAAAAAATAGATTATATGCGTACGTAATACATTACGTACTCTCTCTATATAATCTACATATAAACTATAAATCTATCTTGTATAAGTATATATAAAATGCTCAGTTTTTGAACTTTATGCAAGTGGAATCATACTGACAGTATACTCACCATATTTTTCTGGTTTTTTCCAAATTATGCTTTAGAGCTTCATTTATATTCTCCAATAGCCATAGCAATTTTTATATCTGTATAATCCCATTGTATAAAAATACCATTCTCCATTCAAACATTCTACTCTGGACTGTCTTTGGGTATTTTTCTACTTTATCGCTATTACAAAACAGAATGTTGAGTTCGTGCTTTTTCTTCTATACATTTGTATATACATCCAAGAGATTTTTAGTACATACCCAGAAACGGCACTGCTGGGTCTTGAGGCTTTTGCATCCCATGTCTTTGATAGGTAGCATCAACTGGTTTCCAGAACCATTGCACCAGTTTCCACTGTCATCAACACTCTGTGAGAGTTCCTGCACTGCTACATCCTCACCAACACATGTTGCCTATTTTTATAACACTTAAAAACAAGGGCCAGAATGGCTTCTACTCTGTATCCTCTTCATACACAGCTAAACACAGAAGAGATTAAAAATATTTTCTGGTTACTTGATTTAGGGGAATATATTCTTTTAAGTTAGAGACAACTGTATTTAGATGCACAGTGATTATTTACATATGTAGACCAAAGCTTTGATTTTGCTTTTAAGTGCATACATAGATAAACACATATTCAGACACACATATGTACATAGAAACACATGAATGCATAGTGTTTATTACCACTGAAAGTGGGAAGCAAGCATATTAATTTGTGGGGATCATAGAGCATGTATCAGTTACTTTCTCATCACTGTGACAGAATACCTGACATAAACAAAAGGAGAAAAGACTTATTGTGGCTCACAGTTTCAGAGGGTTCAGTCCATGGTTTGTTGGCCCCATGTACTTGGGCAGAACATCATGGTGTCAGGGGTGCATAGCACTCTACCTCATAGAAGACAGGAAACAGCAGCCACAGGAAGGGTCCCGGGCAAAATGTAGCCCCCCAAGGCCGTGCCGCCAGTGACCTATCTTCTCCTACCAAGCAGGAATTCCCACCACCTCCCAATAGTCCATTCAGATCTTGAGTCTGTTGATGGAAACCATTCCTTAGGTCAGAGCCCTCATGATCTAATCATCCAGGAAACACCAAGGTAGACACATCTAGGTATGTGCTACTAATCTCCCAGGTGTTTCTCACTCCCATCAGGTTGGCAATGGAGACTAGTCATCACATTTAGATACTTTGGGATTACATTGCTTGCATGTGAGTTTGCATTTGTGCCTGTGTGAATGGATATGTGCACCTCCTTGCATTTTATGTCTGTGGATAAAATGGGTTCTAAAATACTGTCATTTGAATTTAGTAATCCTTTTCACTAGCTCATCATTTGGAACCACTGACTAGAAATTCAAGATTACCAATTTGTATTAAAATCAAGTTAACCAGATATCACTTAAAGTAAGCATAAAGACTGGCTCAAGCAGTAGAGCGCCTGCCTAGCGAGCATGAAGCTCTGAGTTCAAACCCTAGTATCACCAAAAAATAAACAAAGTAACCTTAAATGTGCACCATTCAAGCAGGAATACAGCTTCAGTAAATTACTTGAAACTAATTTTTTTTTCTATAACAGATTGTCATCCTCATATTACTCCCACAAATTTAAAACCAGCTCTGGGGCTTTTTTTTTTATTGTTGCTGGGGGGAAGTCTTTTTGTTTGTTTGTTTGTTGATGAAACTGGGGTTTGAACTTAGGGCCTCTCACTTGCTAGGCAGGCCCTATACCATTTGCGCTATGCTCTGGCTGGTTGTTTTAAAATATAAAACTCTTATTTACCTGTTAAGGAAATTTCAAGACAGATTTTGGGATTTTAAGGCTAAAAAAACTGTATTTGTGTAATTTCAACAATCAGCAAAAGGTGAAAATTTAAATTATAGTTCTAAAAAATGAAAGTCATTTCTTACTAGTCAAATACATAATTTTTTATCAAAATTAAAATTGTTACTAAACTATTAATACATTAAAAAGAATATGACAAATGTATTTGTTATCTAGTAATTTTGAAGGAGAAAAAAATACTTTTCAGATAGTTCAATTGCACAATTTTGTTCCACCAATTAGAAAATGTAATGGAGTAAGTAGCAGGGAATATTAGCTTTTAAGTATCACCCCTGAGATTTTGCCTATGGATCTAATATTTAAAATATTATATTTGCTTCATTAGTAACATTTCATCCATATTTTTATTTTCATTAAGCAAAATGAAGTGGCTAAATTCTGTGGGGCCTGAGCTAATCTGGATAATTATTTTAAAAAACTACAATTTAAGCCAGGCTGGTGGCTCACACATGTAACCCTAGCTACTCAGGAGGCAGAGGTCAGGAGGATAACAGTTCAAAGCTAACCCCAGCAAGTAGTTCGTGAGACCTGATCTCAAAAAAACACTTCACAAAAACGGGCTGGTGGAGTGGCTCAAGGTGTAGGACCTGAGTTCAAAACCCAGTACAAAAAAATCTACATTTTATTTTGTACTATACAGACTTTAGCTTCATAATAAATATATATATATATTTTTTGACCTTGACTGTCTAATAATTGAGAGAGCCTTAAACCTGGCTTTCAGTGCTAGCCCAGACACCTGCTAGCTGAGTGACCTCTCAAAGCCTTCAATCCTACATTTGGAAAAATGGGGTAATAACTCCTGCCTCTCAAAAGGCCATCTGGGAAAATGAAATGGGGGAATGTACAGAAATGAAATTAGCAAACCAGGAAATGCTAAACAGATATAAATTATTATCTTGTGTTCAAATTTCAGTCATACTGTTTACTATCTATATAATTTATATGGTAAGTTATTTAACTTTTTGATGCCTATTTCCTTACCTAAAAATGGCAGTTTTATGAGGATTTGGTGGGGTTGTTTTTTTATTCTAGTGCATTAATTATATACAGATATTTGACTGTGGTATTTCCATACATATATTGTACTTAACAATTGCTCTTTCTTTCACTGCTCCCCCACCCAGTGTTTTTTAAACAGTTTTAATGGGTTTCGTTATGCCATTTCATACATAGACACAATGCACTTTGATATTATTCACCCTTCATCATTCTGTCTCCCCTTTTCACTCACCCCCAAACAGTCCCACATTAAATTCATGTTATATGCATGTATATGCATATTTATGTACATATATACATATATTATATATATTTAGGTTTAGATTCCACCTGTGAGAAAAACATGACATTTATCTTTCTGAGGCAGACTTATTTCACTTACCATGATAATCTCCAGTTCCATCCATTTTCCTACAAACAATATAATTTCATTCTTCTTTATGGCTGAATAATACTCCATTGTATCCATATACCATGTTTTCTTTATTATCTGTTGAAGAGCACTTAGGCTGATTCCACAGTAAGATTATTGTGCATAGTGCTGCAATAAACATGGGTGTGCAAGTGTCTGTACTGTATACTGGCTTATATTCTCTCAGATAGGTTCCCAAGAGTAGTATCACTCTTGGATCATATGGTAGCTCTATTTTTAGTTTTTTGATGTGCCTCAATACTAATTTCCATAGTGGCTGCACTAATGTACTCTCCCATCAACAGTGTGTAAGGGTTCCTTTTTTCCACATCCTCACTAGCAATTGTTGTGTTCCTGATGATCGCCATTCTGATTGGGGTGAGATGAAATCTCAGTGTCATTTTGATTTGCTTTTCCTTTACAGCCATGGATGCTGAACATTTCTTCATGTATTTATTGGTCATTTGTACTTCTTCAAAGAACTGTCTGTTCAATTCATTTGCCCCTTTATTAATTTGGATTATTGGCTCTTTTGGAGTTTAGTTTTTGAGCTCTTTGTAGATTCTTGTTATCAATCCCTTGTCAGATGAATAACTAACAAAGATTTTTCTCTCATTCTGCATGCTGTTTCATTATTCTAGTAACTATGTCCTTTGCTGTATAGAAGCTTTTTTGTAGGATGCAATCCCATTTGTCAAAACTTGTTCTTAATTCCTAAACTACTAAAGTCCTATTCAGGAAGTTGTTTCCTATGCCTGTATTTTCCAGGGTTTTCCCTTAATTTTCCTGTAGTAGTTTAAGAGTTTCAGGTCTTACATTAATAAAAGTTTTGATCCATTTTCAAGTGTACAGAGTGAAATACAGGGATCTAGTTTCAGTCTTCTACATATGGATATCCAGGTTTCCCAGTACCATTTGTTTCAGAGGCTATCTTTTCTCCAATGTATGCTTTTGGCTCCTTTGTCAAAAGCAGATGGCTGTAACTGTGTGGGCTTATTTTTGGGTCCTCTCATCTATTCCATTGTCTATATGTCTATTTGGGGACCAGGACCATGCTGGGTATTTTTCCCTTTACCATGGCTCTGTAGTATAATTTAAAGTCTGGTATTGTGATACCTCCAGCATCTCTCTTTTTGTTCAAGATTGCTTTGCCTATTTGCGGTCTTTTTACTTCCATATGAATTTTATGATTGAGTTTTTCTAGTTCTGTGAAGAATGTCATTGGAATTTCTATGGGGATTTCATGAAATCTGTAGATCGCTTTTGATAGTATAGTCATTTTCACAATATTGATTCTGCTGATCTGTAAATATGGGAGGTCTTTCCATCTTTGAGTGTCTCTTTGATTTCTTTCTTCAATGTTTTGTAGTTTTCATTGTACAGGCCTTTCACCTCTTTAAATAAAGTAGATGAAACAATACGTGTAGACAGCTTAAAGACAGTGTAGGTGGTAATAAGGGCTTATTCAGGGTAATTAGCTTGGTTTTGTTTTGTTTTCTGATTCTGGGGATTGAACCCAAGCCTCACACATGCTAGGCAAGCACTCTACCCAGCCCTTTTGCTTTTTTTATTTTTTAAGATAGGGTTTTGCTACCTTTACCTGGACTGGCCCTGAACTTTCAATCTTCTTGCCTCTGCCTTCCAACTAGCTGGAATTACAGATGAGCACCACCGTGCCCAGCTAGAACAACTAACTAGTATTTCTTATTGTTACTGATTATCCTTATCAAGAAAGAAACTGCTTTGAGTTGTCCCAATAATATATTCAACTATATTAAGTTATTCATACAAACAGTGACCCATGCTTGGGCAAGACCCAAATTGGATAGCATATAAGCTATAGCAAAGGGACAGATCTTTCCTCTATATATAGCTACCTAGCCAACATGGTAACTGAACCTTTCTTTGTTAGGTAACTGTGTGAACCAGCCTGGATACAAACGATCTAAACAGATTTCACATGTGAAGAATATTGCTGTAAAGCCCAAGGATTATCATCAGTACGATTTGATGAATAATACACTTGTAAAATGTTTGGATAAGAATGAATATTGCTTGTTTATTTCTTATAATGGCACTTTAGTAATGACCTACTTCTTTCTCTTTGCTTTTGTTTTTATAATGCCCTGTCCTTGCAAGCCTATACTCTGTACTTCCTCATATTTGGCTATGTTTCTATAACCAAATGGCTTTGGCCATCACCACCAAGCTGTCTTTTTTTCCATGTCATTTTGAGAGGTGGACAAAGTAGGTCACCATGGAGAAAAGCCATGTGCTACCTCTCACAGGTTTAATTCACATTCCCCTACAGCTCTTGAGGTCTGACGTCTCCGAGCTGTTGATGACCCAAATTCAGATCTGCCACATTGCAAGGAAACTAGATAGCTGTATGAGACAATTCTAGCTCAAAATGACATTAATTCTTTATGTGACTCCATTATAAAAAGAAAACTCGGTGGACAGTCATGTGAAAAGTATAGATTTTTGGTAGTATGTGGCAGGTAGAACCACAGTAATGGAAACCAAGTACTTACTACTTTATTTCTCTACAAGTGTAGAGCACTGTGCATTCTCAGAAGCTACTGAATCATGGTAACTCTGATCTTATCCCAACCTGTTGCACAAAGACTGGGAACCAAACACCTCTTTATTTGTTAATGCAACTGAGAGAACTTGATCCTTAGGTTTTAATGACTCTATAATATGCACACATATTCTATTTCAGACCAAATGATATATTTCCTTTCATATAGGTTGATTGTGATAATCAATTCCATATTTGAAAAAAATGTGATTCATATACTTTGCCTCACTATTGATAATTTACTGTTTTTGTTCTCAGGAAATAATGTAAAACTACTATATGAATATTATTGGTCAAATTTAAGTTTTAGGAATTGTACATAGTGGTGATAAATGACTTAGCATTCCTTTGAGATGCAAGACAATCATTTACATGCATTTACATCACATCACATTCTAATATAAGAACTATAATTTTAGTGCTTAGGATGATGTTCAGTGATAGAATGCCTGCCTTGCATGGGCAAGGCCCTGGGTTCCATCCCCAGCACTGCAAAAAAGCAACAAAACCAAAAAGAAATGTAATATTAGCATATACTCTATAAATTAATTATAGGCACTAATCACTCCACTTTTCACTGGGGAGAGTGTTTGGCCCAGTGCCAAATGATAGCTTTATTGAAATTTGTTAGGTACAGGGCCAGAATTCAAAATGCACTTACTAGTCTGTTGGTTACAGATCGGCTGTCACAACACCCCTTCTGGAAGTGTTTCCTAAAAGTGCACAAGAACACTGACGAAGGAAAGAACATTCACTTTAACTCAAGTAGAACTCTTAGTGAACTAAGTAGAACTCTTAGTGAGTACTACTAGTTACCACAACGGGCACTCTAGGGGGGAAAAAGTCCTTTACAGTCTAGTCAAAAAGCAAGTGCATAAATGGATCTTTCAAAGAAAACATAGTAGATACTATGATACAGCAATGCACAGAGCCCCAGAAGTATGGAGGAGGAGCTCGAATCTTCCTTTCTGAATGTCAAAATCATTAATCCAACACCCTTTGGATGTCATTCACTTTTTCAACATATTCATGACAAAACTGAAAAACTGTCCCATCCAAATAACTGAAGCAGATGTTGTTAATCTTCTCTGTCCTCCAGAGTATGTTCTGAGTGTTTGCGAGAACAGCCCTCAAATGGTAACTGACTGGTTGGATATGTAGTCCACCCTCACTCAGGTAGGATAACACAGATTGAATAATTCTATTATATATTTCACAGTTGTAGAATTGAATCTTTGCTCACAGAAGACCATTCTGGTAAAAATGAGTCAAGTGGAAGCCCTTGGAAATTTCTATTATTATCAGGATTGTAAAGCATAAACAATACTGTATCCATGCTGGAGCTTTAGAGATTAACTCCACTATCAAATATTTGACAAAAAGAAATGGTAGTGGTACTCATCACATCCCCATTCAATCTGCATGTCTGGCTTACACAGAAGGTGGATGGATTTTGGAGAATCACCGTATTATTGTAAGCTTAAATAGATGACTCCAATTGCAGCTTCTGTTCAGATATGGTCTCCTTTCTGGAACAGATCATTTGCTACTGATCTGCAAATGCTTCTTTTTCCATATTAATTTATAAAGACCACTAAAAACAATTTGCTATTATATGATATAATCTCGGACCATGGCAACTCCTGCGTTCTGCCATAACATACATAAAAGTTACGAGAAACTTGACAGTTGCCATAAAAGCACACTGGTCCACTGTATATGATAACATTATACTTGTTGGATCTGATCAGGACGTGGACAGGAAGTAGCCAGTATTTTAGAAGACTTAGTAAGATGTGAGAACCAGTGAAGGAGATAAACCCATGAAAATTCAGGGGACTCATTACCTAAGTGACGTTTCTGGAAGTCACATGATATGGAATGTCTCAAGATAGCGCTTCCCAAGGAAAACATGAGGTGTTTCACTTTCAGAGTATGCCGTCAAGGTATTCTGTCACGGCAATGAGAAAGGTAACTAATACAAGGGACTTCCTAGCCATAGGCTGGGTGTTCAGGGAAGCAGTGTATCATGAAGTAGAAATGGTATATAAGAATTTGGCATCAAGTAGCTCCAGAAGACACAGCTATATTACCTAAGCAGGCGGCTTATACTCCTTCAGTGTGACTCTGGATCATCTCCTTCTATCCGTACCTAGGCTATTATGGGGGAGTTGCTTCTTGCCAGAAGTTTTGCCTCTCATACTTTAAAGTTTCACTTCTGTTGATTATGAGGTCTTGGTTCCCAAGGACAGAATGTTTTTGCCAGGAGACACAACAATGGCTCCATTGAATTGGAAGTTGAGAAGGACATCTGACCCTTTTTTGGCTCGATGTACTACTGGTTGGGATGATTGCTCCAAATTACAGAGGAAAATTGAGTTGCTGCTACACAAGGAGGACAGGGAGGACTATGTCTGGAACCCATGGGATTCTCTGAGGAGCCTTTTAGTACTTCTGTGTACAATAATGAAACTTAATGGAAAAGTTCAGCAGTAAAAAAAGAGTCAGGACAAGCAAATATTCAGATACTCTAGTATGAAAGGCTCGATCACACTGCCAGGCCAAAAAAAAAAAAAAAAAAAACCCAACCACCTGGGGGACAATTGAAACAGAAAGAGAGAAAGAAGTACACCAATGTAGACTGTAGCAGCTTTGTACATTTTCTTCCTAGCTTACTTATATGTATTTGCGTATATATAGAAACAGGTAGATACACTGATAAATTATTTTCTTCTCTCTCCTCATTATTTTGCTGAGTAATAACTTTTTTACAACTAAATCTTCAGTAGGAGAATACTCAGTAAGACTAAATTTGAACTGGAGGGGTAGTTGATGTTGCCCAAAGAAGGATAGAATGACTGTTTCCCAGATAGGGATTCAATGATCATTAGCACTTTGTATGTTCTTATTTTGAGGGAAGATAAAAAAATGTCTTCATTCATACAAAGGGCAATGGAATCTTGTTGGGCAGAAATATAGAGTACTTTTTGTTGGTGGTTAGAAGAAGGAATTGGGCTGGTGGGTC
The DNA here is from genome assembly GCF_047511655.1 of Castor canadensis. Classification (NCBI taxonomy): domain Eukaryota; kingdom Metazoa; phylum Chordata; class Mammalia; order Rodentia; family Castoridae; genus Castor; species Castor canadensis. The sequence goes on from NC_133394.1 coordinate 92,114,068, forward strand.
ATGCCTGTAATCCTAGCTACTCAGGAGGCTGAGATTGGGAGGAATGAGGTTTGAGGCTGGTTCAGGCAAATAAGTCTTGAGATCCCTATCTCCAAAATAACTAGAGCAAAATGGACTGTCATAGTGGCTCTAGCAGTAGAATGCCTGCTTTGCAAGTGTGAAGCCCTGAGTTCGAACCTCAGTTCAACCAAAAAAAAAAAAAGAAGATGGAATTAGTATAATAGGGCAAGTATGGCTGCCGAGTAGCTAAAAAGTAGACTGTGTCTATTACTAAGCTCTTATCTGTCAGCTGCAAGTACACCCACCCCTACCCTGTTTGGTGATGCTGGCACAGCAACCACATTTGTGTTCCAAACCACATTACACCAGCTACCTTCCTGTTAAGCACTGCTAAAGGAGTGTTCTAGAAAGACTACTGCAAAGGGAGGTTGTATGAAGGGACTTTCCATGTGTTTCCTTCTGCCCACTTTGTGTGCTTGTGAACCTTACCCTGGCATCATTTCTTCACACTAGCAGCACCATTGTTTGTCCTCCCCTAGCAGAAGTTTAATTCAGTTTGCAGTTTTTTCTATACCTGCAGAATCTCCACCTCAGAGAAAACAGCACCAGGCTGAGCAATGCCTCATCCTTTAATTGTCTGGATTTCAGCTCCATGGCTCTCTAATGTATCAAGCTTCTTTATTTTAATCATTCCAATTTCTTCTATTTATTCCACCACCTCAAAGTGGTAGCTGCTTCCTGCAACTGCTACCTCCATAATAACTTAGTATTTTCCCTTTGTCTTTTGGTAATGTAGGCGACAATCTTTTTTGTTTTGTTTTGTTTTGTTTGTGTTTTGTCAGTATTGGAGTTTGAACTCAGGGCCTCACGCATGCTAGGCAGATGCTCTACCACTTGAGCCACTCCACAAGCCCTTTTTTGTGTTGGGTATTTTTTAGACAGGGCTGGCTTCAAACCTCAATCCTCCTAATAGTCTTGCATTCAGTAAACAATTCCTTGTGTTCAGTTTTCTTAGTGTGATTCACGGTTTCTACCAAGATGCTGACTGCTGCAGACACCTTTCTAGGATCCCCTCATCTATCATGCCCCTGTCCAGGTTGGAGAGTTCTCTCCCTTTGTATTTCCTTTAACAACTCCTAGCACAACAATGATCACATACCCCACTAAATAGAGAACTCTGTAATGACAGATATATTTTTAAATTAATCATCTGTCCACTCCATTTCCCAGCATAATGCCTAGAAAACAGACATTCAATGAATATTTACTGAACAGATAAAAAAAATGATTTGGAAGTTTCCCCAGGGGCAGGTAACAGAGTTAGAGGTAGCCATGAGTCTAGTGTTTTGCCATTATTTTGATCACAGGATTCCTTTACAGAATGATATTTTGGTGTATGTTTAATAACAACTTTTTTTGAAAAGCTGACTTGCAGCATTTGCTGACCTCTGTTTAGTAAACACTTCCTCTGTGCTCAATCTCAAATCACCAGCATGATGCCCCCGAGTGCAGAGCTGGAGAGAGATGCACAAGAACTTGAGCCAGTGCCGGCCAGCCCCGGCACACACTCCTTACACTCTTTTCTACTTGATGTTATGTTATTCTATTTTATCGTTTTTACATTTACTCACACATGTATGCATTGTTTGGGCCACCCCCCCAGCCCCCCCCCCAACCTCCATCCGGCAGAACCTGTTCCATCCTCTTGTATCCAATTTTGTTGAAGAGATAACATAAGAGATAGTAAGAAAGACAGTGTTTTTGCTAGTTTGAGATAAAGATAGCTAAATAGAGAGATTCCTAGCATTGCTTCCAAGCAGTTGTGTATTGCAACCCACATTGGTTCATCTCTGCCAGACCTTTTCACTACTTCCTGGTTCCCTTCCCATAGTGATCTCTGTCAGTTTAAGATTACTTTATTTGATCCTCTACAGTGGGCACAGCAAACACTTTCAAGTTTTAGGTTTCCTTCCTTTTCCCTATTCCTTCCGTATGTGTTCTTCCTTTAGTGTGTGACCCATGTCCAATAATATTACTGCATTTGTTTTAGGTCCATAACCCACATATGAGGGAGAACATGCGATTTTTGGTCTTCTGAGCCTGGCTAACTTCGCTTAAGATAATGTTCTCCAGTTCCATCCATTTACTTGTGAATGACAAAATTTCATTTTTCTTTGTGGCTAAGTAAAATTCCACGCATATAAATACCACAATTTCTTAATCCGTTTATCGGTAGTGGGGCATCTTGGCTGTTTCCATAGCTTGGCTATTGTGAATAGTGCTGCAATAAACATGGGTGTGCAGGTGCCTTTGGAATAACCTCAGTCTCATTCCTTCAGGTATTTTATATCCCTAGGAGTGGTATTGGCTGGATCATATGGCAGATCTAGGTTTAGATTTTTAAGAAGACAGGATCTCACTATATAGCCCAGGCTGACCTAAAGCTGGCAATTCTCCTGCCTCATGCTGGGATTACAAATGTATGAGTATGAATAAAATACGTTACAGATAAATTTTTTAGTAAAGGAGGCATAGAGCCATGTGTGGTGGTGTGTACCTGTTCTCCCAGTATTCCCGAAGCAGAGGAAGGAGAATTTCAAGTTCAAGGCCAACATGGGTGACATAGTGAAACCCTGTCTCAAGAAAAAAGAAAAAAAAAGAAGCCAGGTGCTGGTGGCTCACACCTGTAACCCTGGCTCAAGCAGTAAGAATACCTGCCTAGCAAGTGTGAGGCCCTGAGTTCCAACCCCAGTGCCACCCAGAAGAAAAAAAAGAGGAACCAGTGGAGTGGCTCAAGTGGTAGAGTGCCACCAAAAAGGGCGGTGGGGGGAGGGGAAGAGATATATTTTTAGTAGCCTTTTCAGATAGTCCTGGGTATTTTTCTTTGACACCACACTAAAATTCAAAAAGTGGTATTTTGTTAAAGATTAGCTATAAATCTGAAGACATGTAATGAGCATTTAGAAACCTGTTATAACGTCTACTAGTCTATCTTGCATTTTGAGTGATCTTTTTACTCAGGCATGATCTTGTAACATATATTGCTCAGTTGTAGAATACTGGTTCACTGAGTTGTGTGGGTCTTCCAGTGTTGACATATTTCACTATATATCACCACCAATCTCATCAGCAATTTTTTTTTCTTGGTGGTACTGGGTTCAACTCAGGGCCTTCTGCTTGCTAGGCTGGCACTCTACCACTTGGGCCATACCCACATCAGCAATTCTTAAAGTAATAGGAAACTATCAATCTAACAGTGGTGTGTACAAGTTCCCTACTATTCTAATATTCACTCAACTTTTATCACTGGCAATAAGTCATTTGTTTTTCTTAACGTGACAAGTTCACTTCATGCATTTTTTTGAGGCTATGACTATCAAATATACAAGTCTGAATAGCCATGGTTTTTCTGTCATTCTCTCAAGTAAAAACAGAGTATTCCATGACAAAAACAGCTAGTTTGGCTTGTATCTCAAACAACTGCTGAGGAGTTTGCCTCAAGATAACCATTGTGCTCTTGTATGCAGCAGAAGTGCTTCAAGCATACATTCCAGAACAACCTACCCTCTGTATATTACACCCAGTCCAAGGGGCCCTGAGACCAACGAAAGGCAGGCAGACAGATCTAGTATTGCACAGAGTGCAACTTGTTTGGGCACTAATTGACAGAAGCATAGTCCCGAACAAAAACAAGACAGTTGGGTCCCTGCAATTTGGTGCAGAAAGAGGGTCAAGTGTGTGAATTAAGATAAAAGTGACTAGCTGGTATATACCTGGTTTATCTTAAATTAGTATTAAAGTCAGACACATTCCTGGGGCCAACATCTGGTTTCAAGGCTCTATATACCCATTCTAATGGCTCTGTCTATTTATAGTTGTTGGGAAACTCTGCAGAAAAGACTGACTAGGATTTTTCTAAGGCAATTCTAATGGTGATGACTCAAGATGGCTATAGTCATGTCAAGCTGAATCCATGAAGCACATTTCCCATGTTTTATGTGAAATGTTTTAAAATGTGTAGTCGAGATTGAAATAAAATAAATAACTTGTGAGTGCACTATTGAGAAAATAGAATGAATCCAGTACAGCTGAGTACCACTGCCTTGAGGTGTGCTCAGATGCCAGCAATTTTAACCACCACTAGTGAAAATGTCAGCACAGTGAAGCAATATTAAAAACCATAGCATCTTAGTATTATAACAAAAATAATTTTGACCTCGTAAACTCCAAGAAGGAACTCCCCAGACTTTCATAGACCACACTTTGAGAATTGCTGCAAAAGACAACTGAAAAAGTATCTAGCTACAAGTGGTCTCTGGGAAATTTGTGTTTATGTAAGGACCACATAAATATGAAGATTGGACATTTCTTCCCTCCTCTAGAAAGATGTTTCCCCAGGTTACTAGACTGAATTCTAAAAAAGGGAGTGGGGAGCAGTCACTGGGCACTGATGACTCAAGCCTATAATTCTAGCTACTTTGGAGGCTGAAATCAGGAGGATCACAGTTCAAGGCTAACCCAGGCAAATAGTTCTTGAGATCCCCATCTCCAAAATAACCAGAGAAAAATAGACTAGAGGTGTGGTGCAAGTGATAGAGCACTTCCTTTGCAAGCGTGAAGCCCTAAATTCAATCTCTAGTCCCACTAAAAAAAAAAAGTGGGGGGAGAAGGACTTGTTGAGAGCTGTATCAAACAAGTCAATCATGCTACAGCCTCTCTCAAGGAGGCACTCTAGACTGCCAAAAGACCATATGCATCCCACAAAACCCCCACTATTCCCATCATCACCCAGCCAGAATTTAAGACTGAGGATGTCCAATGCAAAGCCTCGTAGAAACCAGGATATTATGAGGACATTAATGCACTGAAACAGATATTAACTAGAGAAATCAGACTCCTCTCCAACAATTAAAAGGGGAAATACAAAAAAGAATTGGCCCAGTGTAAATGGCATAGAAGCTGGGAAAGGGAAAAATAACCCAGAGAGAAGGATGGAGAAGGCAAATTCAACTATGATATATTAGAAGAACTGTTGTAAATATCACAATGTAAAAAAATGATTTTTTAAAAATCAAAGAAAAGAAAACCACCCAGAAAAGAAATGGGGTAGTCAAACTATGATAGATTGGGTCAAGAACATATAATAGTTACAAGCTAACACTACAAGAAAAGAGACACAATAAGTTAGGAAAAACAGGTAGAGAAAACAGCTGAAGAAAGAGTATATGGAGGGAGGACTGTCATGGGTTGAGCGAGCAGTCGAGGCAGAAGCAATAAAAGCACAAAGAGGAGACAAGTCACCTTAATAATGGAAGGTCAGCAAACTTCTGTTACTGGATGGCTAAATCCAAGACTTAGCGTGGCTGTGCCAGTCCTCAGCTCTTTGCTGAGATTCTTTTGTCAATGTATATCTTGGAAAAACCTCAATAATTAAAAATATATATATATAACTTGAGTGAGCCTGTGTTCCCTGTATCCAATGAAACCAAATTAACTCATATTTATCCTGCTAGGTGCTTTTACATCACCTCTATTTTATTTTATTTATTTTTTGTGGTACTGGGGTTTGAACTCAGGGCCTTATGCTTGCTAAGCAGGCACTCTACCACTTGAGTCACACCCCCAATCTTTGCTTTTAGTGCTTTTGAAATAGTATCTCCCTGACTTTATGCCTGGACTGATCTTGAACTGTGATCTTTCTGTCTTCACCTCCTGAGTAGCTAGGATTACAGACAACAGCACCTCAATTTTAAAATGCTATTTCTCAATTTAGGCAAATGTACTACTAATGCTTCCAGACATCAAGTGCCATGGGAGAAAACAAAGTTGACGTGATTTTTACATCCCATAAGTCATACAGAGGCCACAAGCCCAAAGGAAATGGCCATTTGAAGAACTTGCTATTTTATTCCTGGTTTTAGGAGAGAAAAATAATTGGAGGACTATTAGAGTGATTAGAGAAAAAGTTGTATCCAGTTAGGAGTCTTTTAATTACAGAAAAACAAATCTAGTTGAATTCAGTTACACAAGCAAGGAGAAGTTATTACATAACTACAGGAGTAGACTCTAAAGGCAAAAGGAGTACGTGGGCCTGAAAAAGAGCCAGTACTGGTTTCCTTCCTTCCTGTCTGTACTTGTTTCCACGTAACATTTCTTCTCTAGGTTATGTTTTTGTTTTTTGCTCTGTTACATTATTTTGTTTTCTGCTCCCAGCTTTTATGTCACCTATACCTGGCTGATCCTTTTTTCTATTTCCCTTGTTGAACATTGGAGAGAAGTCCAATTTTTTCTGTCCACACGCCCCAGCTTACTGTTTCCCTGGATGCCTGGCATAGTAAGGCCATCCATAGCTCCTGAGTTCACGGGTCACTGGTCTACTTCATAGGAGAATTAAGTCCAATCCATCTTTCTCCTTCCCTTCCTTCTTCCTTCTCTCTATTCTTCTTCCACCTCTAATCCAATTTGTAGGGAAAGTTCTCTGATTGGTCAAACAGTCACTCTTGGTATAATTAATGGCAGCTCAAAGAACCTCTCAAGGAAGTCAAAGAACCACCTTATGCAAAATGAAAATGATGGTGGAGTAGTGTTGGGTTGGGCAGTGGTAGAGCTTGTCACCCTGAATCATCATGTGGGGGCAGTTAATTGGGGGTGGAGGAGTCATTATCAGTTGACTGATCCCAAAAGATACCCTCTGTATAGCTGGGTATAGCTCGGGGCTAGCGTACTTGCCTAGCATGCCCAAGGCCCTGTAGCTGATTCCCCAGCACCACAAAACAATAAAAATGTCTCCTGCAAGGAATGACCTTTAATCTCCACCACATTAGGCAAAACAACACTTAAGTTAGGCGCCAGTGGCTCATGCCTGTAATCCTAGTTACTCAAAAGGCAGAGATCAGTCCCAGACAAATAGTTCTTGAGACCCTTTCTTGAAAATACCCAACACAAAAAAGGGCTGGCAGAGTGGCTCAAGTGGTAGAGCACCTGCCTAGCAAGCACGAGGCCCTGAGTTCAAATCCCAGTAATACAAAAAAAAAAAAAAACACTTAAGTGATCCCAAATTGATGAGGCTCTATCTCACAACCTGGAAAGAGGATATTCCAGATCTACCTCCAGAGAGAGACAGAGAGAGAGAGAGAGAGAGAGAAACTTACTAACTAGGCTATAACGTCAAAATGTGTTTTGAGAAAGTGCTTCCTTTTCAGATCTTTTTACCATGTACTTTGTGCTTCTCAGAGTTCACTTTCATCACCCCTCCTGGGCCTGCCATCCTCCATGCAGACCTGCTCCTTTCCTTCACTTACATAAAATATATCTGTTCTATTTCACACCTTTTTCTCCATGAAACCTATGTTAGACCTTCAGTGATCTGGTACTACTGAGCATTCTAAGATGAATTTCTCATTTTATTTATTCATTTTTATTTACTTTTGAGTCAGACAATAGCCAGGATTCAAACTCCTGGGTTCAAGTGACCTCTGCCCCATCCTCCCAAGCTCTGAAAACTACAGGCATGAACCACCGTGCCCAACTTATAATTTCTTATTCAATTTAATATTACTTTGTGGTGGTGCTGGGGTTTGAATTCAGGGCCTCACACTTGCTAGGCAGGCACTCTACCACTCAAGCCACTCCATCAGCCCCTTATAATTTCTTATTCTGATGGAAGTTGCAACCTTGAGCCAATTTTTTAAAAGGATACATTAAGTTAGACTGTCCTTCATTGCATGTCAACTGACAGTGCAAACCATTTCTCCAAATGTGTAACATTTGGCCTTCTGTTTTCATTTCAAATTGGCAATCTTGTTTTCCAGATCTACATTGTAACACTGTCTCTGTGTTTGCACACTTTAACCAACATAGCATGTTCTCTTCATAATAAGCAATATTATAAATCAGAAGCAAGACATACAAAATCCTAAGCAGTCTGATTTATGCAACACCACCCAACTCCCCAAAGAATGAATAAATTTAATTTCATTTTCAGTGATCTGTAAGGGAATTTTCAAAGAGTTTTTTTTTTTAATTTCACAGTTTCTATCCTCTTAAAATGCAAATACACAAACATCCAGTAAGAACTCAGTTTTCCTAAAAAGGAAGCATTGGTGTTTACATACATTTTAATGAATAACATCCACACTTTCAACACCCTTTTCATTTAAGGGACTACAAATCATCCTAGAAACTGACCTACTTAATCTAAAATTCTGTCTTTAACTATAGTACAGTAACATGGATGAAATGATAAATTATTCTGTCAGACTCTGCAGTTCACTGTAAAAGCTATACCTTGAAAATTCCAAATTTCATTTCCACCCAAAAGGGAGGTATATCTTAGTAGTTAGACTTTACACTTTATATTCAGACTTTTTGGCTCTGAATCCTTTAGTTGCTTACAGGCTCTGTGCCTCAGTTTCCTTACCTGTAAAATGCAGATGATGTTTTTCTATCCAAATGGTCATTGTGAACATTGAACAATATTGCAAAGCTCTTAGAGCAGTAGCTAAATTAGCTATTGCTTTAACTTTGGGTGGGTGAATGGATTGTTTGTTTTGGGGGGAGTTTTCAGGTTTGTTTTTTTTTTTGCAGTACCAGGGTTTGAACTCAGGGCCTCACGCTTGCCAGTCAGGTGTTCTACCACTTGAGCCACTCCACCAGCCCTCCCAGTTGGGTATTTTTTGGGATAGTGTCTTGAGAACTATTTGCCTAGGCTGGCTTTGAACTGTGATCCTCCTGATCTTCTGCTCCTGAGTAGCTAGGACTACAGATGTGAGCCATGTGGCGGTTTGTTTCTTTTTGAGGCAGGTTCTCACTCTGTAGCCCAGGTTGGCATCAAATTTGCTACATAAGACTGGCAGGCCTTAAACTCATAATCCTGTTTTCCCCTCCTGAGTGCTAGCATTACAATTGTGCACCACCACACCTGACTCTTACTATAATTTGTAACCTCCACTGACTCTTGGTTACTGTCCTGTCTTTGTCTCTAAATAATCAATCTCTCTTAAGGGTTGGGAAAAGAGGTAGATTTAGGAGATAGCTCTGACATTTAATATTGACTCTAAAATTTTAACCTAATATATCAATATTTAAGATGATAATGGAATGTTTATGCTTTAACTACATAGGAAACTCCAAGAAGAGGGTATGATTATTTAGCAGGGACTAGCCTCTGATGGTAAGAAGAATGACAGCAGAATTACCTCTGCAAATAAGAAAATTCCCATTGATATTGCTCGTTATCAAGCAGTCACAAACTCATTTGTTGAGAAGCATGAATAAGGGACACAATAGCTGAATCTCTCTACATCTTGTTAGAACTTTACAAAGTTATGATCACGTCCACTAGAAGGCTACCAGTTCCCCCTACATAGCTTATTCTATACTTCTGTAGGTTGTATGAAACTTTTTAAAATTATTTTAATTGAAATTGTTTTCAAGGGCCACACACAATTGTACATCATACATTCATGTAGGTGTTACATATTTACTTTTCAGTTGTGTTAGTGCATTCCCAAGAGATCGTTCTTATTTTTTTCTTTCATCATTTTATTTTATTTGCATCCAAGGGATAGTTCTTAAGTACTGAAAAATTCTAACTCAGAGGTCACTTTGGAAAACTGTTCAGTCTTAAAGAGAAAAAAACAGGGTGGAGGAGGGTGTGGTGAAACTCAGTCATGTGAAATATCCTATAGATACAAGGAAATGTTGGGCTCTGTTACAACATTTACAGCCTGCATCTTGCTACTATCCTTCCCTGAACAATGTATCTAGGAGACTGCTCTGAAACCTGCAGAAACACTGGAATTGGGTTAGGTGTTGGGCAGAGCCCGAAGAAGGGTTCTGACGTGTACTGATTGAATGTTCTTTAGGAAAAATCTCTAAGGAAGGCAGAGAGCAGGATAGGAAGGAGCTGAGTAAGATACGGTTCCAGGTAAAATCTGGGGTGGAAATGATTCAGTCTTTGGTCATCTTTGGGGACAGAGAGGAATAACGTCTAAAGAGTCTTCAATGACATGGTTCTATTTAACCAAGGTCAAGTCTTGGGAGAAAGTCACAGCTATGAGCTATTAGCCAGGACACTCAGCAGCACAAAGGTGGCTGCCCAGGCCTAGAAAAGGGATTGAGGCTGGACAAAAACTATGACCACTACAGCTTCTCGGTGTTCAGTGATGATTTGGAAACTTTATTCTGTGCATCCTTTGGTACTTATCACAGTGCATAGTATATGATAGGTTTTTAATAAATTGTTTCATTCATTTAAATTATGTATTAAGAGCTGCTTGTCAATTTTACAAAACAATTTCTTAAAAGGTCATCCAAATTCTGCTTTTATTTCATGCCCATGCTAAGTAACATCGTGACATTTTCCTTTTATACCCTGTGTCGCCACCCCAGCTGCTATGTATATTTTATATTCTTCTCTGCATATCAGTTGTGAGAGAGGAAGGAAGTGCGGTCATGTGGTTTGAAGAGTAGCTCGAGGGCCCAGAGGTCCTCACCTTCCGCTCTTTTATTAGGGACCCAAAGCAAGTCGCTGGACCCTAGGAGCCTGCAGTGTTGGGAAAGGAGAATAACAAGTCCATAAACTTTCCAGTTTTCTTGAGATTAACTACACCTTTTATACTTTTTATACTAAGCCTTTTTATAGTAAACATTGTGCTTGAGAACTATCTAAGGTACCTTCCTGTTGGGGAGAAGAGTCCAGAAGTTCTGGTGTTAAAGAGAGCACGTTTGTGAGATCTTAGAATTTTTAATGCTCCTTCAAGTTTCATCAAAACTTCTCCTAGGCTTAGAGAAACTGTCAGGTAGCTACTTTCTTGCTGTCTGCCATCATTAAACCATGCATGACCACAGGGCTGAGGATTTGGGAGCTGAATTATGTACAAGAAGCCCTATTTTTTGTGGAGGGGTAGAGATTGGTTGCCCAAAATATTATGGAATTAAAATTATGTGTCCAAAAGCCAAAAAAAGAAGAAGAAGAAGAAGAAGAAGAAGAAGAAGAAGAAGAAGAAGAAGAAGAAGAAGAAGAAAAAGCTGTATCTGAAGACATTAAACCATGGGAAGTACAAAGATTGTTTTGCATAGCACATGTAAACCCAAACACTCAACACTCTGAGGGATTAATAGCCTAACTAAAACTTTGCTTATATATTACATCTTGATTAAATTATGAATTAATAAATGCTTTTATAACCACACATTATGCCTTATGAATAATCATCTGCTTTTACCACAACTGAGGAAAGTTTCACTTGGGGAGAAAAGAGTTGGAATTTTGTAGACTGATTTAGAGACGAAAGTTCTGAAGTTGACTGTGTATGTGTGTGTGTGTGTATGTTCACTTTGAGTGTAAATAACTGAGTATGTGAAATGGGAAGGAAAGCTTGAGGAAGAGGGAAGCAGAAATTTAAAAACACAGCATATTATGTAAACAAGTTGAAAGTTCATAGATCTTTAAGAGTAATCTTACCCACCCAAAAACTTATCCCACATTGTTCTCTGTTCTTCCCTTGGGGACTAGACATAAATCAGATTCCCCTCTTTGGACATTAAGGCTAAAAAGATGACATGAGTTGGTAAGGGTGTGGATAAAAGGGAACTCTTATACACTGTTGGTGGGAATGTAAATTAGTACAGACATTATAGAAAACAGGATGTAGTCTCCTCAGAAAATAAAAAATAGAATTATGCTATGACCTGGCAATTCCACTTCTAGGTACATATCCAAAGGAAATGAATCACCATCTCAAAGATACTGTACTGCCTGGTTCATTGCAGCATTATTTGCAATAGCTGAGATCTGAATACAACCCAAGTGTCCATTAACAGATAATGGATGAAAGAAAATATTACACAGTGGAATACTCTTCAGCCTTTAAAAAGAAGGAAGCTGGGCATGGTGGCTCAACATGGAGGCTGAGGCAAAAGGATTGCAAGTTCAAGGCCAGCCTGGGCTACATAGTGAGTTCTGGACCAGCCTAGATTATATAGCGAGACCCTGTCTATAAATAAATAAATAAAATTAAGGAAATTCTACTTTTTGCAACATGGACGAACATGGAGGACATTATGCTGAGTGAAATAAGCCAGTCACAAGAATGCAATCACAGTATGAGGTTACTTAAATGTAGGATCTAAAAGTCAAATTCACAGAAATAGTGGCTGGGTGGTTATAAGGGGCTTAGGGGTTGGGAAGACAGAGAGGACTTTGTCAAAGGGTACACAGGTTTAGTTACATGTGCTGAATAAGCTGGGTGACCTAACGTACAGTGTGGAGACTACAGTTACCAGTGCAGTGAGGTATACGTGAGATTTGCCTATAAGTGTTCTCACCTCACACACACAAAGTATGGACATGGTAATCAGCTTAATTACGATAATCATTTCACCACATATATGCATGTACATATATGATTTATATCTTTTCAATCATACCTCAAAAAAACGGGAGAAAAAAAGAAGTTGACAGTCATAGGACCGAAATGCACCACCACCCTCATCATGCAGAGGCAAGGCCAGATGGAGAGCTCCACTGTGCCATCTGTCATACCTTGGTAGAGCCAGATGGTACATAAATATGGAGAAAGGGAAATTAATTGTTTTGCTGGCTTCTCCTTTTTGAAACATGGGAATCTTCCCCATTCTACCCCCCCTACCACCACTATGTGAACCCTCCCCTTTCTTAGCCTCTCACCTGCCTTAGAAATCTTGCTGCTGGGATAGTCATCAGGAATGGATGTAGAGACAAACGTAGACAACAAGCTAAGGACATGTGGAGTCATCACTGCTAAATGCATGGGTTGGGGAAGAAGGGACATTGGGATGAGAGGGAATATGGTGGATCCTTAGCAATGTTCATGATAGGTTTTCCTTTCCTCCCTGAGCATACATGAAGACTTCTGAGCATTCCTTAAAGTTGAACTGGAGCCCTGTGCTGGCTGGGCTCTCTCGAGTGAACTGAGAGGAGAGGCGATAGGTGTCATGGCCAGTTTATGGCAAAGTAAATACTCATCCCCTGTTGCTGTGTCCCTACAAGTCCTGTGTTCCACAGAGAGTGGCTGGTATGATGAAATCAACGTGGATCCCTAAGTCACCACTGGGAACAGAGTTGCTCTGAAAAGCTGCCGAGCCTCCTGTGGACATTGTCCTGTGGTTAAGGGAAGTTTTATGGTTGGCTCATTGGAGCAACATAGCAGAACCTCTCCTGGTGAATACAGGGAAGACTGCAGAGAGTCGAGGTGCCTTGAGCAGGTCTTGCTTTCATCGACACTTCCTAGAACAACGAAATGGCCTCCATTCTAGAAAAGGAGGTATAAAAGTCTTCCATGAACGTAGACGTTAATATCTATATGCTTGGTATTGTCTTTTGCAATAATAATATACTTCTCATGCAATTATAAGAATTTACAAGTTAGAAATCCTTTGGGCAATTTTGAGAAAAAGTTTCATAATGATAAATTTGAAAGTCCTCCAAATGTTTCCTCCATATATTGAAAGATTTCTTTGGGTTACCGAGTGTCCCTTTCAAAAATGATTTATTAAAAACAGAGTGACCTAAGTGAATTTTGGCACAGGCTAGATTTTTTTTTTTTTCGGTAGTACTGCAGTTTGAACTCAGGGCATCATGCTTGATTGGCAGGCACTCTACCACTTGAGCTACTCTCCTACTCCTTTATGCTTTGGTTATTTTTAGGTAGGGTATTGTATTTCTGCTTGGGCCGACCTCAGACCATGATCCTTCTACCTACCACTGCCTCCCATGTTGGTGGGACCACAGGCACGGTAGCACTGTGATGGGGTCTTGTGAACCTTTTGCCTAGACTGGCCTTGAACCATGATCCTCCCTATTTCTGCCTCACAAGTAGCTGGGATTACAGGCCTAAACCACACACTCAGCTGGACTGGTTCACCCAAATGCTGGTTGTTGTCACCTCCTTAGATGACTGGGCCTCAGTCTGCTCATTTGGCAGGGTTATATAGACCACCAAATTGGTCCAGCTGGTCAACTCTGACTTTTTGATCACTTACAGTGATGAGCAACAAGTCCCCGTACTCCTTCAGCATAACAGAATGGTGTATGTTGATAAAGTGTATTTCCTGTGAACAGGCTAAAATGCTGTGTGAAAGGTGGCAAGGTACAACAGAAAATAAGATAGTGTGTAATAAGTAAGAGCTGCTGACTTGTAAGAGAAGTGGGGTGACCACTCTTGTGGAAAAAAAAAAAAAAAACCTCACAGAAATTAGAGAAGTCATCATGCTGTGTGAGAATGACCTTCATTAACCCTGTTCTGTTAGAGCTAGCAGCCGAACAAGACAATATAACAAATCAGCTCCACGAATTCTGCCTTGGCAGCACTGTAGGGCTGTAATCAAGTCTCCTGTATAAAAATACACGGACACATCTGTATGTCACCAAACATTGAGGATAAAGAGCCTCACGTGGACAAGAAGACTTTGAACTTCTCTCTTCCAATTTCCTCATTCTACTTCTGATCTGCTGCCTACACACTGTGCTCTCCCTTCTCAGAACAGTGAAGGGCTCTCTTAAGTGACTTATTCTCTGCCATTTGATTAACTGTCTATACTTGGGCAGGAATGAGTTTCCCTCCGTGAATTACCACAACTGGGAGTTTTCTTGGAAAGTCGTTTATCTTTAATTGTGGAACTATGGGCAGTTTGACTCATGAAATATATTTCACACATCAATCCCCAGGATGTTGTGGGAGATAGCCCATGGAATCACACAAGGATTATTAGTAGGGTTGGCCCAAGCTTTGAAGCTGATTGATGTTTTTGTTTTTGTTTTTTTTGGTAGGCCTGGAGTTTGAACTCAGGGCATCACACTTGCAAAGCAGGTGCTCTACCACTTGAGCCACACCTCCAGTCCATTTTGCTCTGGTTATTTTGGAGATGGGATCTTGAGAACTATTTGCCTGGGCTAGCCTTCAGCCACAATCCTCCCAATCTCAGTCTCCCAAGTAGCTAGGATCACAGGCAGCATGAGCCATTGGCTGGTCAACTGACCTTGATTCATCAAGACCATTTCATCTGGGGGTGGGTGTGAAGGTCAACAATCATAGCCCTCCCAGTCTCTCTCCTTCAAAGAGCACTTTGCCTTCCTGGATATGATATGGAAGATGGTGGTGACTTGCAGAAGGCCTGTTCTCATGAGCCCTCAGTACTGACTAAGCTTTCCCCCAGGCCTGCTACACTGCTTTATCCTCATCCAAGAACTTCCTAGAACATCTCTTCTAACTCCTGCTCCTCCCTTCTCTCAACTAGAAGTTTAAGCTCCCCTCCCTATTTCCAGATTTGAACATTTCCCCTTCTTCAGCTCTCAATAACTGAGATACAACTTTTCCTTTTTTTTTTTGTTTAGGAACATGATTTTACTTTCATTATGTAAATATATTTTGTACCACGCTTTTTCAGAAAAATTGCAATGTTATGATTTACTAAGGAATTGCCTTAAATTTGTTCAGAATTTAAGAAAATGATGTTTAAAAAAGAAAAGCCTCATCTTAGCAACCATTAATTGTTAGAGGTCCCTAGAATTCCCAAATTTTCAAACCATATGCATACAGATGTCACCACATCTTTCTCACAGGTGAGAACTCTTTCTTTAAGCCTGAATAATTATACTAAAGTTAAACTGGTCTGAAAGAACAGAAACTATGATTCCTTCAGTTCTTAAGCCCAATTTTAACTTAGTTTGATGAAACAAGTTTTAATTCTTCATTGATGGTAGTATAAAACCATAATGGGTCTTGATAACATATACAATATTGTAGATTGTATCATTTATAACCAGTACAGCATAAAGCTGTATTATTAAAATGTTTAGTGTCATAGGGAATAATACATGGAGTTTGGAAAAACTTGGCTAAACCTGAGTTTCTTCCCCTCCAAAATCATACTAAAAATGTTACTCTTTAACCAAGATATACAACAGAAGAACTGGGGGTTTATTGCCTGTTTCCCTCTCATGTCATTTGTGATTGTTGAGGGACAATGAAATGGTCAGGATGGAGAGCAGGGAGAAAATCAGAAGACACACAAAAGTTGTTTAAAAAAAAAAAAGAACCACAAATTGAATAGTCCGTCCATTAATAAATTGATAATAATGGCGCTCTCATCTGTCGATTAGCCAAACAATTGAAGGTGTGGGTGGTATGTAGGATTGAAATAACAAAGATCCACAGATAGGGTACAAAAAAATAGCAGCAATTTATTTGTCATAGTTCTGGAGTCTCTAAGTCTGAGATAAAGGTGTTGGCAGGGCTAGTTTCTTTGGAGGCCTCTTTCCTTAACTTGCAGATGGTCAGCTTCTCCTTGTTGGGTTATACAATATTCCCTCTGTTCGTGGCTGTGTGCTAATTTTCTTATGAAGACACCAGTCATATTGGATTGAGTATACCCTCATGATCTCATTTTACCTTAGTTACCTTTTTTTTTTTTCAGTACTTGGGACCGAATCCAGGTTCTTATACATGCTAGGCAAATACTAAATTAATGGCTGCATCCCCAGCCCTTAATTGCTTGTTTAAAGACCCTATCTCTAAATATAGCCACATTCTGAGATACTGGAGGCTAGAAGTTCAACATCTAAATGTTGGGGACACAATTCAGCTCATATCAGAATGTTTGTTTCCAGCAAGATAATGGATTACATACCCTGCCCAAGCCACCTGCTGAAAACCACCAAAAATTCCATTTTTAATTTGCAAAACATCTCTTAATGCATCAAAGGGCTGAGAAAAAAAAAGTGGTATATGCACAGGCTAAAAACTGAGTTGAAATGAGAACTTAGATAAATAAAGGGAGCAATTAAGCTGACTTCACTTAGTGGGCACTTGTTGAACCCCACTGAACTTAAGAACCAGGATTTTTTTGTTCATTTGCTTTGGTTTTTGGTAGTACCAGGGCTTGAACTCAGGACCGCATGCTTCCTAGGAAGGTTTTCTACCACTTGAACCACTCCCCCAGTACATTTTGATTTGGTTATTTTTGAGATAAGATCTCATTTTTTCTAGATTGTGATCCTCTTACTTATGCTTCTCATGTAGCTGTAGGCATGCACCGCTGTGCCTATCTTATTGGTTGAGAAGGGGTCTTGCTAACTTTTTGCCAGGGCTGGCCTTGAACAATGACTCTCCTCCAAGTAGCCAGGATTATAGACACGAGTCAACGTACCTGGCCTTTCTGTTTTCAGTTTTCAGGAAGCAGAAACTGGGAGATAAATCTCCAGACCTACCCAAGGTGTGGATTCTAATAGAAGCTCCTCCAAACCAAAAAGATACTCAGTGGTAAACTGGAAATAAACCTGAACCCTACTCATACCATTAAATCATGGGTCCACAAGAAAAATTGCCACGTATAAGCCATGACATTAGGTAGAGGAAAAAATAAGTAAGTGTAAGAATTCATAGTTACAAACCAGCCTCAAGCAGGTTCATAGCCTGAATTTGTACTACTTTTGCTGCCCCTAAGCCTTCAAACCTAGAATTTAATTTAACTTAAAGGATCTGATAGAAGTATCCTAATTATCAACTGCTCAGTAAAAACCTCTGCTCCCCAAAATTCAGTACAGCAAAACAATGCCCGTGCAATTGTATGCATGGAATCTGTGGACCACAAACTGGGGATGCATACAGCAAGGATAACCTGTCCATGCATCATGGTGTCTGGTGCTCATCTGAGATGTGAAGACCAGAGTGGGTGTTGGTGGAAGCTGGAATCCTCTGAGAGCTGACACATTCACATGTCTGGTGGCTGATGCCAGCTGTTGGCTTAGACTTCAGCAAAGGCCACTGGCAAGAAAACCAACATGCCTTTCTACAGGCTTTCTAACAGTATAACATCTGGTTCCAAGTGCAAAGTATCCTAAAGACCCAAGAAGAAAACTATTGCTATCTATCTCCCACCTTTGGAGGTCACACATAACCACTTCATCCCTGGTCACAAGTCTTCCCAGATAAAAGGAACAGGCAGAGAGACAACACTTCTTAATGTGAGGACAATCAGAGTCACATTATAAAAAGAGTATGTGGGATGGCAGCTGTTGGGGTCACTGTGTTTGGATAATACAATCTGCCATCCAGCCGTATATGAAAATTCTTTGAAATAGCCCATTTTCAATTCAAGCCTCAAAGTTTTTCCCCAGATAAAATCCCAAAGAATATTGACACAAGAATTACAAAATACACAAAATTCTTTTTAAGAAAAGAGCATTTTAGCCAGGCATCAGTGGCTCATGCCTGTAATCCTAGCTACTCAGGAGGTAGAGACCAGGAGGATCGTGGATAGAAGTCAGTCCAGGCAAAAAGTTTTCAAGACCCTATCTTGAAAAACCCTTCACAAAAATAGGGCTGGCAGAGTGGCTCAAACTGAAGGTCCTGAGTTCAAGCCCCAGTACTACCAAAAAAAAAAAAGAAGCATTTTATGGAAGAGGCAGCAGAAACAGCCAAGAGAAGAATCAGATCCACAAACCTTAAAATTACTTGAATTACTAAGCAAAGAAAATAAAATAATAGTTAGCTTAATATGTCCATATTTCATGTTGGGTTCTAGTGAGGGCCCGCCTCTGGGCTGCAGACTGCTGACCTATTGAGTGAGCATTCTGCAGTCCGTGAAAGCTTCACCCTATGATGTAATTACCTTCCAAAGCACCCACTCCTCATACCATTACTTTGGGAGTTATGATTTCAACACATGAATTTGGTAGGGTTATTAATATCCACTCCATAATGATGTAACAGAACAAAAGAAAAGCTTAAAATATGAACATGGAGTTGAGGGTATAGCTCAGTGGGACAGCATGTACTTAACATTTGCAAGGCCCTCGCTACAATCTCTAGCATCCAAAATAAGTGTGTGTGTGTGAGAGAGAGAGAAAGGGGAAGATTATAAAATGGCTAAGTAGATTTGAAAAAGAAACTACTAAAATTTCTAAAAATGAAAAATATAAGACTTAAAATTTAAAACTCAATGGATAAGATTAATAGCAGATTAACCATAGCTAAAGAAAAAAAAATCACAAACTGGAAGATATATCTGAGAAAATTATGTAGAATGCAGCAGAGTGTCAAAGTGATGGAAACAGACTTAAAAAACATGAAGGACAGAGGTAAAAGTCTAACATATACCTACTCGGAGTTCCAAAAAGGAGAGGAGAGAGCACAGAGAAAGAAGAGAAATATTTGGAGAAATAACATCTGATAATTCTTACAAACCAATGAAAGACATCAGTGAACAGTTCTAGAATTACCCATGAATCCCAAGCAGAACATACATAAGGAAATTCACACTTAGATACCTATAATAATAAAACCGCAACACTCTAAAAACAGAAAATATTTTAAAATCTATCCTTCCAAAAAACTGACAACCAGGCTGACAGCAGACCTCTCAAGAAATATATGAAAACCTTAAGGGCATAGAATAATATCTGTGAATATGTCAGCCTAGAATTACATACCTGGCAAAAATGTTGGTGAGTAATGAGGATGAAATAAAGACATTTTCAAAAATAAGAAAATGTATAAAGAGTTTGTCACCAATATCCTGTCAACAGAGGATATTCCGAAAGAGTGAAAAAGGGAAAATGACTTGAGGTGGAAGGTTTAAGATATGAGGATGAATGATGAACAAAGAAAAGGAAATCTAAATAAATATTAAAAATAACAAATAATACTCTGTTAGGTTAAAAATATCTAACAACAATTTTGCATGGAAGCCAGAGGAGGGGAAATGTGCGCCAAAGATTCTCCTATTGTTTACACAGAGGTTTAAGGCCACGTATTATACATTTCTTAAGTAACTACCAAAATAATAAAGATAGATTATATGGAATGAGAAATTGCACAAGTAATCAAAAAGCAACCATGATAGACGAAGAAACATATGAGACACAAAATTAGATGACAGAAGTGTACTAATCCCAATAACTGCAGTATATGGTCTAAGTGCTCCATTTAAAAGTCAAAAATGACCACTCCCACAATGGTGGTAAACTTCTTACAGTGGCCTGGCTCCTCTCCACCCTTCTCTGCCTGGCTCTTGGCCCAGGATCTGTGCTCTGCACATTCCTTCTTTGTTCTTATCTGCTGGTTGGGTTTGGCCAATAGCAGATCAGGCAGGAGACAGAAGGTGGGAGGAAAGAGAAGTAGGGATATTAGTTCCCCCAGTTTCCCTCCCTATTGGGACAACTTTTCAGAGGTTGTGTTATCTCTGGTTAAGACCATTCCTCCTGACAGGTACCTCCTCTACATAGACAGCATCAGATTTTCGGGGGCCCAGAACCATTGTTCAACTCTTGGACCCTTCAGGGTTGAGGATATAGAGACTTTTCCTTGTCACTAGCAACAATGTGTTTCACCATCTTTGATTGGTTCCCTTAATGCTGTCACTAAAGAATTCCTTCATTAAACCTCCCTTAATTAACATCTTGAATTGCATTCCCTGTTTATATACTGGGGTCCTAGATCCTTATAAAGACACTGAAAGGTTGGAAATAAAAGGGTGAAGAATGTCATACCATGCAAATTTTAACCAAAAGAAAAACAATGATTATATTAACCTGTAAGATTAAAAAAATACACTAAAGGGTGGTGGAGTGGCTCAAGTGGTAGAGCACCTGCTTTGCAAGTGTGATGCTCTGAGTTCAAACCACAGTACCACCAAAACCAAATCCTTAGAGCTAAAAGAGACTACATAATGATGAGAAATTCATTTCATTGGTATTATAACATTAATATCATGGTCTCAAATTATTTAAATTGACAAAAATTGAGAGAAGTAGATGAATCTATCAAACTAGTGGAAAGGAAAAAGATAATAACGATCTACAAATACATAATATTTTTAAGTACACTATACATTTCAGTGGCTTTATACCACTCCTTAATTTCTGTTTTCTTAGAGTAATATAGTTTAAAAACTGATCTTTCTTATGGTAAATATGACTGTAAATGTTAATATCATTAAGATACCAACATAAGAAAAATTCTAAAATGCAAATATCCAACAAAATAATTTATGAGTGGGAAGTTAAAAATGACTTAGTAAACAAACAGGAAAATATTCAAACTCACTAGCAACCAAGGAAAAGAAAACGATATTCTATTTTCATCTGTAAAATTAATAAAATTCCCTTAGAATTAGATATCATACTCAAAGATACTTAGGATAAAGTAGTGACTTTATTATGCTTGACAGAACTGAAAATTAAAATAAGTTACTTGGTTTATAACACTAGAGCCAGAATTCCATTTCTGGTAATATACAACAAGAAAAATCTGACTTAGCTGCTGTCAGAGCAGCTCAAGTGGTAGAACACCTAGCTAGCAAGCACGAGGCCCTAAGTTCAAACCCCAGTACCTGGGAGTAGAGTCACCCCAACATCATTGAGCCCACTAGTGCCCAGATCTTGCTTTCAAAACACTACTACTTTTCTCCACTAAAAATAACCAGGGCTTTTTTGGAGAAATGGCTGATTTCAGGATTGGGGCAGAAGAGGTACAATGAGGCTGGGGCATCTTATGCCAGAAAGTAAAGATGGGCTCAGAGAATAATAGGACATTTCCAAAGGACATATAAATGACTGAATAAAATAGAATGAAATTAATCTACATTCATATCTATATGATGTAAATAAATAAATGAACTGACACATTTTAGAGGAATGGCTAGTTACATAGTTTTCAAGTATTTCCTCAGCCAAAAGAAAAAAAATTGGTAGTACTGGTCACTGAACTCAGGGCCTCATGCTTGCTAGGCAGGTGCTCCACCACTTTAGCCACTCCACCAGTCCTTTTTGTATTGGTTATTTCTGAGATATCCTGCCTTATGCCTAGGGGGACCTGGACCGCAACCCTCCTACTTGCGCCTCACTGTGCAACTGGGATGACAGGCATGCATCACTGCATCCAGCCATTCACTGAGATAGGATCTTGCAAACCTTTTGCCCAGCTCTCCTTGAACTGGAATCCTCCCAATCTTTGCCTCCTGAGAAGCTAGGATTACAGGGTTGAGCCCCTGTACCTGACCAAAAAAAAAAAAATTAGGAAGAAAGAAAAAAAATAGTGACTGCACAGTACAGAAATTTAAAAGGCATCACTTTAATAAAATGATCAAAATCACCAGTAATGGAACAAAGTGAAATCAACCATCACCTGAGTTTGGATGGCACTCTACTAGGAGAATCTGTTTCCACTTTAAATGGAAAACCTGGTCCTAGTTACTGCAGAGATAGAAGGCATTTATTTTTAGAAAATCTACTTTTGCCCTTTTTTTTCTGATTACATAACATAAAGGCCTGGGTCATAAGTTAACATGGTTTTTTAATATACAAGTGTTTTTTGGGGGGGCCCATGGCTTTGGAAATTTCTAGCACAAGGTCAAAGCCTTTTTGGGAATTATACTTCCATTTCATGGACACAGTGCCCTTTATAATTTGCCTGTGCTGCCTTTACAGACTCATTTCACTATAATTTCTCCATACTCTTTCTATAGTCTAATCAAGTCTTACCAACCTGGCAAAATTCTCCTCATCCTTCAAAAGTGTTCCAATTCATTTTTCTCCTAGGAATTCAAACTCAAATTGTCCTAACGTGTTCCAGGCACTGTATAGTCACTGTGTCTTCTGCACGCTACAGAACATATACATAGAACACGTGTGAATTCCTTTAGATGAGGATGGATACTTATGTATGGAATATCAGACACTGTTCTAATGACTTCATGTCATCTAATTTTGTTGAAAACCTCAATAAGTAGTTACTATTAATATCTCTACTTGGCAAATGAGGGTACAGAGACTTAGAGAGGCTATGTCGTTCTCAGCTATTGGGGAACAGGGCCAGAAAACATATTTAGATCCAGCTACTCCAAAATGCATGTGCTAAATCATTATGCAATACAGCCTTCCAATATTGGCAATTTCAGATAATATCATAATAGTTTAGTTTACATATTTGATTGATTGATTTGTTTGATTTGATTTGATTGATTTGTTTAGTTTACATATTTGATGTCTCCTTGAATTAAACTCAATTTTAATTCAAGTTCAAAGAGCAAATCTTACCTATTTTGTATTCTCAGCACTTACACTTACTGACCTGGTAAATAAAAATTGTTCAGTATTGTCTTCTGAGAGGAATGCATGGCAATTGTAGAAATAACAGCTAAATAAAAATTGGAGTACTTCGTGATAAATATGAAAGTGAGTGTACAGACAATAAATGGTCTTGCAGAGATCCATGCATAGTGTATCATTTTGTCAAGGCTTTATTGTGGTCTGGAGCCAGACCTGAAGAGAATTTGATCTGATGATGGAAGAAAAGTTACCAGTACAAAAAAAAAAACAAAACAAAATAAACATGGTGTGTTTATGGTGCAGTGGAGACCCTGCCTTCAGTATAATGTAGAGACAAGGGAAAGCTGAGATTGGATCAGAAGGGTAGAAGCAGTTTGTGGGGCACACTGGAAGTCATATTGAGGGATTTGGCTAGCAAAGAAAAAAAGATTCAGTTCATGACTTCTGGTTTTGAGTGAAGTTTACAACCTCTAGGTGATCCTGGGAGTTTTCTTTATGTTCCACAATTCTTCCAAAGGTAGAGTGATCCAATTAATAGGATTCCTCTGCTTGAAATAATCCAGGTGAAAAGAACTTGGCACAACAGCCTGCCTCATAGCAAGCACTCAGTGAATATTAGTTGTTGATACTTAATTGTTACTAGTTGGGGCTATATTCTAAAACTACATGATATTAGCTATATTCTAGACAGATTAATCCTTGTGTAGTACTGGGAGAGCCTCATTCTGAAGACAAGTGAAGTTAGTGTTGAAATAATCTTGGTCCATAGTAAAAAGACATTGATTAGAACAGTGAAAGAAAGAACTCTGACAAATGAATTTAAGACAAAAATGATGGAATTCAGTAAGTATGTGGACTTGTGAGGCATAGAAAATGGAGGAAGTAAAAATATTTTAAACTCCTGAGCTAAAGAAAATATAGGGCCCACTGGAAAAAAAATATAGACAGCAGGAGAAAAATCTATCTGGAGGGAAGATGAGGGGAAGGATGGCATGATATTGAACTTGAGGAGATAATTGGAAATTAAAAATATGTAGGATCTGGTTAGGGAAATAAAGGCCTGGAGTTTATACTATAAGTATCTGAATAAAAGTAATAAAGTAGCAGAAATTAATAAGCCTTGTTTTCTGACATGGGGTCCTTCTATAGTCCAGGCTGGTCTTGAACTCATGATCTGCCTGCCTCAGCCTCCTGAGACCTTGGGTTAAAGGCAAGCACAATCTTGCCTAGCCTTCTGAACTAGTTCTTTGACAGAAAAGACCTAATTTAATTGATTCTCACAATAATCACTTCTAATGTTTTTGTTTTGTTTTTGTGATACTGGGGTTTTAACTTGGGGCCTTGCACTTGTTAGGCAAGTTCTCTACCACTTGAACCACACCACCAGTCCTTTTTGCTTCGGTTATTTTTGAGATCGTGGTCTCACACTTATGCTGAGCCTGCCTAGACTGCAATCCTCCTATTTAAGCTTCCCATGTAGCTAGGATGGCAGGTGCATTGCCATATCTATAGCTTTTTAATTGGTGAGATGGGAATCTCAAGAACTTTTTTTCTGGGCTGGCCTCAAACTATGATCCTCCTGATCTCCATCTCCAAAGTAGCTGAGATTACAGGCTTGAGAGACCATGACTGCACTTCTAATATTTTTAAAGATAATTCCAGGCTTTGTGGTATGTACAAATAAAACTTTTACAAACAAATGAGACTACACTGCACAAATCTGAATCACCTGAAGTTCTCTGGATATAAGCAACTTCAATCAAATCAGATTATTTTAAAATCAATTAACTGGATATTTATTGAATGCCTACAATGTACAAGGATTTCCACAACATTCAAAAAAAAAAAAAACCAGATAATCCAGGTGCTGGTGGCTCATTCCTGTAAACCTATCTACTTGGGAGGTTGAGATCAGGAGGATTTGAGATTTGAAGGCAGCCCAGGCAAATAATTCATTAGACCTTCCATCTCCAAAACAAACAGAACAAAATGGACTTTGTAAGTGTGAGGCCTTGAATTCAAATCCCATTCCCCCACACACACACATGCACAAAAGATAAAGTTTGTGATTTCATGGAATTTACATTCAAGTAGAGAGAGACAAACAAGAAGCAAATAAACAACATATTTTAGGAAGTGATTGTGCTATAAAAAATAAAATGAGGTAACCAGATAGACGTGGGAAGATAGTGCAATTGTCTACGTGAGAAATAGTGACTTGGACCAGGAAAGTAATGAAGGAGATAGCATGTAATGGTTGGATTCTGAATATATTTCAAGGAAGAGCCAACAGATTTGATGATGAGGACACATGGAGAATTCTCCTATTGCCCCTTCATCCTCTCCACTTTTTCTCTATTGCCTGAAAGTCTGACTTCCACAGACTTCAATACCTGGATTTCCATGTCCTCCTTTGGTTAGGTTCGACAACAAAATTAACTAGAAGGAGACAGAAGGACAGGAGAACAACAATGGGCTACTTTTATTCCTATCTCCTTTGCTACCAGCATATTTTTTGTCAATGGCTGCTCTCCTCTCCCTACACCCATAGCTCCTGCCAGGCAGCCATGCACAGTGGCCACAGCTCTTGCTGTGGTTCTGGCAAGCCCTCTCCACCCCTTGTACCTCTGGCCTGGGGGGCAGTAATGGTTTCCTATTGTGAGTACTTCTTAGGGGCTTCATCATCTCTTATTAGTTTCCCTTAATCTGATTACACATTTTTGAATAACACATTGAATTTTCCTCAGACTCTCCTCTAGTGTGCTATCATATATTGTCAGGACCCTGTGTAACACAGGATATTAGGAAAAAAAGGAATCAAATGTGACTCCAAGTTTCCTGGTCTGAACAACTGGAAGAATGGAGTTGTCATTTACTCAAGTGGGGGAGGGGGAGGGCTGGAGACATGGCTCAACCCATAGGGTGCCAGCCTAGCAAGTTCAAACTCTAGACCTGTTAAAAGGCACTGGTGCAGACTGTGATCAGAAGATCCCTGTTTTTGTGCTCCAAATGAAAAAAATCCAAGCAGAGCATGTGGATGGGATGAGGTAGAATAGCTTTATTGAGAGAAAGAAGTCACCTGTTCTGCCAGGTGAGGAAAGGGAAGAAGAAGGAGGAGTCCCACAGGCGCAGGTGGAGTCTGCTGGCAGAGATAGAGCTTTTCTTTTTCAGGTCCCTTTAAAACCTACACTACCCCACGGGAGGGCAGGCCCAGGAGGTTCCCACCTAATAATGAATGAGTGGGGAGGGGCATGGGTGGTTCCCAGTCAGGTGAGGATGGTTAGGACAATCCCCAGTCAAACTACATGAGCCCCAAGCTTTTCCTACTTATAGCCTGCCTCAGTACTGCCAAAAACAAAAAGAAAGAAAAAGGTTATTTTAAAACTCAGATCTCAAACTAGTGTTAGGAAACAGAAGAAAAATACTAAATTGGGGGAGACTTCAGAGAGAAAATAAATAATGCAAAATGTTACCAAAAAGTTTAGCACTTGTGTATACCTCAGTTTTTGCATCTGGCAAGAGGAGAATTTAGGCAAGATACAAAAAATAGTGAAAATGATAGTAAAGTTTACTAAAGAGTGCACTTTCAACAGACTGAAAGTGGGTGTCTCTGGAGTGAGAGAAAAGGGTGGTATCAGCATTGGAACTGGAATATTTATTGAGGAATTCTCAGCCCCAGGTTCATTTGGTTCCTGGTCCTGTATCTTTGTCTTGCTTTGTTAGAGTTACCTGTGTGAAACTCCCAGCCCCAGGACTAGCTGATGTTTAAGTGTGGCTTACTCTTGAGTAAATAAAGCATTAAGCTTTAGGAGAGTGGCTGACTTTAAAGCATCCTGATATCCCCTGGCAATAATGGGCTACACTGGCCTTAACAGAGACTGGTAACCTGTGGATTTGGGAAGTTTAGTTTCAATGATTTTTTTTCCTCTTGTGGCCATTACTTATGTACAACTGCTATCTAATAGTCCCCACTGAAGGAAACGGAATTCTTTTAGGGAATGGGAAGTCATAGTCAGTCTTTGGCTACTTCCTGCTGGTATGGTGCATAGGCCAAGTCAGTAGTCTCTTTTCCTTATTTTTCATCAATGGAGACAGCTGGGATCCCAGGTCTTAGATGATCCAGGGGGCCCCTATAGAAGGGGGCATGTCCTTTGGAGATCATAACAGTGGTGGTCATGTTTAAGGAGGAGGAACCATGCCCAGAGTTTAGTGGTTAGTTCTTGAGTTGTATCATTTGTAGTTTTGTAGCCTGGAGACCAGAGGAAACTGCCACCTGACACAAAATAAATTCATGAGGCATTGAGGTAGCTCACAGAATAGAATGAAAAGCTCAACTGTGGCTTGGACCTCCTGGCCTACTGAGAGCTTCATGGTCAGAAGTTGGAAATGATGGTTAAAGCTCCCAAAGGAAAAATGGGCTCAAAATATCCCATTCAAGGCATGGGGCCAGAGATCAGCTGACTTGAAGGTGGAAACAAATCAACAAAACTGTTGCAGGTCATTGCTGGGCTACAGCCTTTAGTAAGCCTCCAGCCTAGAGGAAACCAGAGACGCTGCCGGTCCTCCTTCATAAACAAGACAACCTTTCCAACAAAGAATTATTCAGTCCCAAACAATAAATGTGCGGCAGTTGAAACCCCTTATTCTGTATGAGAGCTACCTCATCCTGCAGTTTCTATGTCTTAAAAGACAAATCAGATTATTCTAGATCCAGGACCACATACTCTATTGAAAACCACTTTTAAAGTGATAGTGGCAAATCACTATCACTTGGTACTGTGATATGGGTACTGCCCAAAAAAGACTTTGCAGGAATTGCTACCACATTTGGACATCTTCATTTGAGAGCCTGGAGCTTAACTTTACAGCACTATGGTAATATGCAACCCCACTCAGTATAGAATGGGGTTTATTAATGGTTTAAATAGATCATCTGTATGTGCTCAAGCCTGCAACTCAAGTTAATAAGGCTGTAAATCATATTACAGTTTTAAAAACCCTTGCAGGAACCTTTCCAGGAAGCAGAGAGCCAGGATTTTGTCTAATGACAGATTCTGAAGGAGGCCTACAACAGAGCAGCATTCATGGGGCACAATGTGCTTTCTGTGTCCCCAGGATTCTCTTGGGACATACTGGCTCACCTAGAGCAGGTGGAGCGACTCACTGGAGAACACAGCCTGCACTCTTGATTTGCTTTTATTTTTCAGCTTAACAATCAGACCTGAGAAGGAGGACTTGGCAGAGGGCCAGGTAGGCACTGCTAGCAGTCAAAGAAGGGAAACTTTGCAAATGAGCTGCAGAGCCTTAGGGTTTGGACTATTCCGTTATTTCCTAACATTCTGGCAGAAAGTGACATTCTTTAAAAAGTAAGAAACACTTTCTGTGTTCCATTTTGAGGTAGAAAGTCTAAAATAAACATGATTTATGTCCCAAGAATGCTTAGGTCTAGAGAACTCTGTATCCTTGGCTGAATTCTACAGTCCTCCCTCCTTAGAGTCTGATTTCTTCTTTGCAATGCTGACATGAAAACTCAGCCCTTTATTTTCAAGGTCAGGAAGACCTGGACCCTCAGGAAGTTGCTCTGGAGCACAATCTTTGTGATAGACATTATACAGCTTAGGTTCCAAGAGTTTGGGCTACAATCAGAAAAGTAAGATAATTCTAAGGTTTTCCCCCCATCTCATTTTGCTACCTTAGGAAGTCCCCTAAATTTACTTAACGGCATTTCCCTGAAGCTATAATGTCAGGCCACTTCTTTCTTCTTAACTAAGGAATGTTTTAATCTGTGAATATGAATTCCACAGAGATTTTGCTTAAGCATTATAGTTTAGGCTGTCAAATTACCTCAGTGACTTAATACAATAAATTTTATCAAGCGGTTTTCTCCTATTACAAATTAATATGTAGATTATCTCTGTATGCATATTAGTAATCAGTTAATGTGACAAGACCATGTTGGGGTGGATTAAACTTAAAAGAGCATTCTTACCTCAAAAGACTAGCCAAAGGTTATTTATTACTATCATAAAATACTTTGTGTATGTCTATGTATGCATATATATTGCTAAATAAAATTTATGGGAGGCCGTTGTTTCAGACTGAGCTCCTGTACTAGTTCTGCACTAGTAGACAAGATCAAACCAGAATGAAGTCACTTGCTTTAGAAGCTGCATAATCAAAGTGAACTTTAAACTGGACCAGTCTTCAAAAACCATGGGATTTTCAGAGCGTGGTGGTACATGTCTATAATCCCAGCTACTTAGGAGGCAGAGGTCGGAGGATTGAGGTCCAAGGCCAGCCCAAGCAAAGTTAGCTTGAGATCCTAGCTGAAACACAAATTAAAAGCAAAACTGCTGGTGGCTTGGCTCAAGTGGTAAGAACAAGAGCAAGGCACTTAACTCAATCCCCAGTACAGCTTGAAAGGAAAGAAAAGAGAGAGAGAGAGATCCTAACCAAAACAATTTTTTGAGATCATTTTCCTCTTATGTATTTCTCACACCCTACTTTACTTTTTCTGCATAGCAACCAATCAAGAGGGACCATGGTCACCTGAGCACCATGATGAGGAAGTAAAATAATGATAGTATTTACAGTAACTTTTAAAATGTATTTTATACATTTAGTATTCATGTGTTTATTTCTTGTTTTATTGTATGGAAAAATGATAACTTTTATTCCCTAAAGAATGAAACTATCCTATGAAATATTGTGATATTCATTATTATCTTTTGAGACTTCTGTTATCCTTCATTTCATTGGCTTATTCTTTCTGTTTAAAAAAACAGCTAAATAAAAATATAACTCTATACAAATTCCATGTAGGTTTTGTATACACAATTTGTATTCCTCTCTCATCAATGATATTTGGAATTCCTATAAGTGTACCTCCCAAAAGAGAAAATATATTACTAAAATCTTTTCAGATTACTTCTGTGATCATTTAGTTTTTCTCCAAATGTGTTCAGATTGCCCAGGGCTAAATACAGATTCTAGAACTTTGCCTCATAAATTCTGCTACAGTAGATTGGGAGTAGACCCAGGAACCTGGATTTTGGTAACATTGTGATATTATTTTTATCCCCCATGAAACTGAAGAACCACTTATTTAATAGGTATTTATTATGTTTCTTTTCTCATGAATTAATTTTATATTTAATTTTAGCTTGATAATTTTATACTCCTTTTTTTAAAAAAAGAAAAGTCTACCAAAATGTATAAGCTTCAAGACCACAAAAACCTCTATTTACTCCTGCTATAGGCAAGTTTGTAATCTAAATTTTTGTATTTCTAAGTGACATTCATAGATCATGTAGTTAGGAAAAAAAGTGATGGAAAACATGGAAGATTTCAAAAGGAGATATGAAGAAGTTGTGCTCAAACTAAAGAGGAATCCTAGTACAGATGTATCACATTTCCAGGGGTGGACACCAGGACAGAAGAGTCCACAGCAACCATTTCTCAAGCATGAGTAGATGAAGGCAAAGAGCTATAAGTTATCTGGTCATGGGAGCAGAGGACTTGTAATGCCTTTGGAGGATCACGGAAGGTATTTGTGATTAGCATTTTGTAACTGACTAGTTGTTTAATTCATACTATTCCAGAACTGACTTTGCTCATCCCAAATTTGAAGTGCTGTTAAAAATATGAGTAAGTTTATGTCAGTATGAGACACATCAATCATCTTCCTATCTACACCCCAATTTAAGAGAATCTGGCCACTCTATGTAGCCCCAGTGGCCACAAATAATTGAAAGAAAGGTGGACATCTGACTCAAGATGAACATGTTCTCTTGTGAGGATTTGAATGAAAATTTGCTGTTTGTACTGTGCAGAAACCTCTGAGTTATGGGAACAATGAAACAAACCTGGGGCCATGCATCTCAAAGCCTTGGAAAGGTCAGAGTGGATGAGATAAAGAAGGAAGAACAAATGGACATACTCAGAAAAGGGAAGCAGAAATAAGAAATTACCTGATCCTAGAGAGGGTAACAGTCATGTATCTACTTCCTGAGACAGGATTCTACATTCTGAAATTAGATTTCCTGATATATGCCTAAATCCCTTCAATAAATACTCTTCCTGCCTATACCAATGGAGTTGAGTTGGAGGATGTTTTGGTTCCATCAGCAGAGATTCCCAATTAAGACAACAGTGAACTCACTAGGCACAAGTTTCAGAGTGGTGAAGAAAGGAAGCTCAAATCCTATGGAAGGTGCTCAAGTCTGCAGGGCTTCCTATGGAGTGTTGAAGCTCAAAAAGGTAGCATAAAAAAACAAAACAAAACAACAAAAACCCAGGAAGTTGAGGATCAGCAAGTCAGATACCCAGGGTGGAGAGACTTTCAAACAGGAAAGCTGCCTATTTGCAGAGTAAAGTGAAGGGCATTCAAAACTACTAAGATTTTAATTACATAGGAAAGAGACATATTCAGCTTCCTAGTCTTACTAGCATTAGCTACCATATTATGATATTCAAGATATAGTAATCAAAAAAAATCTGACTGTGACAGTATATTGGTTGCACTTTCTGCTGGGACAGTCAGCATGGGGATACCAGTGCCCAGTAGACTCACATCAGATCAAAAATCTCTGTTTTTCTTACCACCTCCATCCTCTTGCTCCTAATCCTAGTAGGAACTTCAAGGGAACCAGGATGAAGGACTACACTAGCCAAAACACTAACTGCTAGCTATTGCTTTATAAATTTTTATTTTAAGAGATACGGCTCATTTCAGTATGTGGTAGAGTTTGCTGTCTTCTCAATATTCTTTATAGCTCTTTCTATGCTACTAATAAAGCTGGATTCAGATCTGCCAAAGATTGCATAGTAGATGGAATGTAAACAGAAGTGTGCAACTTTTGAATCAGGTGCTTCGTTCATTATTTTCCCTTTAAGGGGACTGGAATGTGTTGGGAGAGCCACTTGTTTTCAGGCATAAAAATGAAGCCAACTTCCTAAGAATGGAAAAACACAATGTAGAAGGAGCTGGATCTTCTGTTATAGAGCCACCATTTGGGGAATCTTTGTATTTTCGAGTCTCTTGTTTCATCAAACTAATCAGTATACTAGGTGATACCTCGTGTCCCCAGGGTAGTGTGATACAGATGGTTCCCTCCACATATGCTGTAAACCTGACATGATTCAAAGAGAAGAACACAGCAGGTTTATAGAGAAATGGCAAATATACCACTGTACAATGAACCTAGGTTGCAGCAATAAACCGAGTTCCAAGAGATGAGATCCCCTATATCTGAATAGGATCTTAGTGTAAAGGAAAGTGCTTAAGAATACTTAGGGAAGCAGGAACTTGCTGTGAGGAGAGATATAATTGAAAATACATTCCATAAAAAGGAAAATAAAGGAGAATTAATGCACAAAATAGCTGACAAGAGATGGAGTGGTGATAATGGTGTTTTAACTTTTCCCTTTGGGAAGAAATTTTGGGGGAGGGAGGCTCCTAAAATGTAAAACCTAAGGGCTAAAATCCTAGTTTGTCTTAGTAAATTCAAGCTGCTATAACAAAATTACCATAGAATGGATCATTTAAATAACAAGTATTAATTTTTCACAGTTCTGGAAGCTGGGAAATCTGAGAGCAAGGCCCAATAGATCCAATGTCTGCTGAGAGTCTTTCTGGCTTATAGTCAGTTGCCTATTAATGGCATTCTCATATGGCCAACAGAGATCATCTCTCTCATGTCTCTTCATATAGAGCACTAATCTCCACTTACGAGGCGGCCTACCTTCTTTACTTCCCAAAGTCCCCACTTCTAAATATCATTGCCTTACGGATTAGGTTTCAACATGTGGATCTGGGGAGAGACACATTCAATCAATAGCAAAGTGATTAGGAAAGAAATAGGAGGAATTTGATTCCACTTACGTTGGAAATATTTCATTCCAGGCCGCAGATAGCGGTAGACTGCACTGTAAACTTTGGTGCATTTCCTTCCTTTCCATCTGGTCTGGCTAAATCCTGAAGAATATTAAGCACACACCCAATCCAATACTTGAATACATTAGAAAATGTCTTTTGAATTAAGTGTTCTATGACTTCATAATTTCATTCCAGAAATACACAGAAGTTTCTCAATTTGCTACAAATTTTTTTTTCACAGTTACCAATTTTCCCTGATCACTGCCTAGTTCCCAATAGGCATAATTAGTGTTTGTAAAATTATCTCTTGGCTTTGTGGTCAGCTTGGTATTTTGACTCAGGCCAAGACCTTGTACACAGCTGATGATCAACAAATATTTGAATATTTTTAATTGAATCATATAGTGTCAAACAACTCTAGATTTTACTAGGAAATCTGACTTGCAAAACTGACTAATAGCATGAGTCTGAACCATAAGCTGTTCCATGCTGTGTTTAAATAAATAAATGCCTTGGAGAATCTTTAAAAAATTGAAAGGTACCTAACAAGCATGAGACCCCAAGTTCAAACCCCAGCACCACAACCAAAAAAAAAAAAAAATTTGAAAGGTACTTAAATTTTACTTTAAAAAAGATGCCTAATCTTGGAAATAAAGACATGGGGACTTTATTGAAAAGGCATGATTTCAATACAACACAGAATGAATGATATTGCTCTCCTTGCAGCTTCTCTGTAGGTCCTACTTAGAAAAGAGGCTCAGGAGAAAAGCAGTTACTCAGACCAAGTGTAATGGCTCACGCCTATAATCCCAATACATGAGAGATGGAGTAGGACAATCTCCATCCAAGATGGCACTAGGCAGTAACACAAGACCCTATCAGAAAAATAACTAAAACAAAAAAGACTGGGGACATGGCTCAAGTGATAAGAGTGCTTACCTACCAATTGAGGCCCTGAGTTCAAACCCCAGTACCACCAAAAATACAAAATAAAATAAGACAAAAGCAATTTAAAAATCCAGTTCACTCTGAAGGAACAAGTTAGTGGATGTATTTTTTTTTAAATAAGATGTTTCTGGTAAGAAAAGTAAAATTAGAAAAATCAAGTAAAAAGATCAATCTCAAATATAATCTTTGGGTACAATGCTTTGTTCTTACCTTTTTCTTAACTAATCATATTTTTTTGTAGAGTGTATCACGTAATACACTCTACAAAGTACAAATTGGAAACTGTATCAGATTATAAGAGTCTCTAGCAGGCAGAGAGAGAGCTTTGAAACTCACAGTAGTCCCTATTGAAAGGGTAAGCATAGGGACAAGGACCATTCTTTGGGATGTCCTAAAGTGGACAGGTACTTCATTCTGAGTAGTTTTGACTGACCAGACACCGACATGGGATGATTAACTGGTGTCACATTAAATGCTATGTGACCTAGCACCATGGAAGGTGTAACAGTATCAGAGCTAGGAGCCATAAGGAAATGTGTTAAAATAAGATTTAACACTGAGCTCTATAAAATTAGAAACCAAGGCAATCCTGTTTAGAAACTCATTGAAGGGATTGTAACACTAGCAAAGAGAGGATCCTAACACCCTCCTCTCCCCTTTTACCTACAACATAAACATTGACTTCAAGGGCCATAATCCTACATCAGCTACAGGACACTGCAGCTATTGGTAGGAACAAACTATGAGCTAGTGACTCCAAATTGTCATGACAAGGACATATCAAAGATTGCCAGCAGGACACTTGTGCCACAGCAACCAACAACCAAGCACAGAACAAAGAGACAAAGAGATGGACTCCTCCTCCTTTTCTCTCTCTCTCTCTCTCTCTCTCTCTCTCTCTCTCTCTCTCTCTCTCTCTCTCGTTTTTCTTTTTGAGATAGTCTTGCTGTGGCGCCCAGGCTGGCCTTGAATTAACAATTGTCCTACCTCTGCCTCCCAAATTCTGGGCAGTGTCCTTCATACCAGCAGGAATTCTTTGACTAGCTATCAAAAAGGTAAAGGTAACTCTTTTAAGACTGACCAAGGATTGCAGGTCTGAGGATTGGGGTACCAGCACCTATACAGATAGGAACCCGAACTCCTGGTATTGTAACACCCCCAGGATATTCCCCCTTAATCTGCTATAGAAGATGGGGGTGTGTATTGATCACAGCAAATTTTACTGAATTTAAAAAAATGTAAATTGGTTGATGCTAATCTGGCAAATACTTCCTAATGTTGGCCTTTTACTTCTAACATTAGGGATAACTTTAATATGATAAAGGATCCAGGCTTTTCAGTTTAGGAAAATACATTTTATCTTTTCCTTTGTTTAAAGCAGATCAAACTTATAAAAGTCAACATGTACTATTTGACATTTTCATTTTGATAAATTCCATTTTAATTCAGCAACCAAAGGAAGCTTAATGAATAACTGCCTGGTTTTTAAACAGTAATCAACTTTAAAGGCAAAAGTAAATAGCAATATACTATGCATAAATGTAAGAATAATACTATTTCTAACATAGTTTGGGGTTTTTTTTCCATGCAGATAGGATCCAGTTTCCATGACCTAAACTGGAACCTTCTACAGTAAGGATGCATATATTATAATGTACGTGGGAGTAGTTGTCAGAGGAAGTCTGCTCTAAGTTCTGTTCAATGATAACTCTGAGTGAAAAAAAGTGACTTGGCTTTCAAACCAGTCTTTTAATATTCATTGCCTATTTATATGTACCTTATAAATTCCTGATAGCCCTCAGGAGACCAAGTTTTAGTGGGCCTATAAAAATTGATCAGTGGCTGTCTCTAAGAAGCATGGTAAAGAATATTCGATGTTTGGGGAGGAGGGGCAGATCCCACAGAATACTAGCTTCTGCCACATAAACACTGACTCCTCTCACCATATTTCTCTGCTATTATTTCTTCCTCCTTACTCAACCATATCTTTAAGTGTTCAGAAAGCGTTTTAGATTCTGAAATGGAAATTATCTTTTACTTTAGTGGATTTTGAGCTGGGCACCACAGGCCTGTAAATCCTAGTTATTCAGGAGGAAGAGATCAGAAGGATTATGGTTCAAAGCCAGACCAGGCAAATAATTCACGAGACCCTAGCTTGAAAAAACCCTTCACAAAAAAGGGCCGGTGGAGTGGTTCAAGGTGTAGGCCCTGAGTTCAAACTTCAGTACTACCAAAAAAAAGAATAGTGGATTTTGGAATATGCATCATTTGTTCCTTTAAAATGCAAGTGGTAATTAACATAAATAAGAATTAAGTAAGAATTGGCTGGTCATAGGTGGATCCAAAGAATTACTTTGTGTGGTGGAGTCACTGAGTCTTAGTTTCTGCTATCATACAGTTCAAATGAGGAGCATGCAAATAGCTTCCTAAACACAATTAAAAGGAGAACATCCGTTTGGAATCAATTATTTAGAGAATTTACAGAATACCTCTCCTGGCAATCCTGCAAGGTAAAATAATAGGAAAAACTGTATTTCCAATATGATTTACTTTTAATTCTATTAAAGAAAGATAAAGTATCAAAATCTCCTCTGTATCAATGATACAATATTTGTGTTAGAGAACAAAAGAACACTGGTTTTGGTAAAACTTTTATTTGTCCCTTCACGCTATTTATGAAGCCCTTTTCCACCTACACTACAGATGGAAATCACACTTGATTTGGGCTGATAGAATTATCAGTAGAGCAATGGAGGTAGGGGTGGGGACACAGCAGCATTAATGAATTAAATGTCCTTAACGGGAGCTGGAGGGTGTAGTTCCAGTGGTAGAGCACTTGCCTATCAAGTGTGAGACCCTGGGTTCAATCCCCAGTACTATAATCAATCAATCAATAAAATAAGTAAGTTGTCTTTTTAAAAAAAAAAAAAAAACTAGCATTCCTCTTGAGTAGTTTTTTGTAGGAGCGGGGAGACTGGAGTTTGAACTCAGAGCTTTGCACTTGCAAAGCAGGTGCTCTACCATTTGAACCACACCTCCAGTCCATTTTGCTTTGGCTACTTTGGAGCTGGAGTCTCAAGAACTATTTGACCATTTGCCTTAAATCTCAACCCTCTTGATCTCAGTCTCCCAAGTGGCTAAGATTGAGTGCGTTGGTGGTGTAGTGGTGAGTATAGCTGCTTTCTAAGTAGCTAGGATTGGTTTTAATGTCTTCTTCCCTCACCCACAAAATCTCATCTCACAGAACTCCCCAAGCCACCCAGTAGTTTGAAACTCACAAATTATATGCTATTCTTAAGAGAGAAAGTTGAAGATGGTTATTATGCTCACAAAACTAGTCCCAAGAGGACTCAAGCCATTTTGTCTACAAGCCCAGTTCTGCTTTCCTCTCCAGCTTGCTGCTCCACTGGTTTTCTAGATTTTGAGGTTTTTTTCTCATAGGATCTATCCAGACTTAAAATTCAGATCACCTTCAGGTGGCCTCACAACACTACAGTTCACTTCTGATTATGTCTTGTCCTCAATGGGGATCCAGACTGGGGTGAGTATTCCAAAACAGCAGGCTGGGGCCACTATGCCTTTAAAGTGTTTACGGTTTCCTGCTTGATGTCAGCTACAAAGCAGCAAGGTTGAAAGAGCTTTTTGCCATGCATACTCTGCAAAGAAATGAATCCAACAAACTATGTAGAATAGCATTCAAACACCCTTTGTAATCTGAACTCCAAAGTGTCACTACTATATAGGGGAGACTGATGGTTAATTGTATGTATCCACTTGGCTAGGCCAATGTACCTAGATATTTGGCCAAACATTATTCTGGATATTTCTGTGAAGTTTTTTATTTTTATTTTTTATGAGATCAACATTTAAATCAGTCTACTTTGAGTAAAGCAGATTATTCTCCATGTGGATGGGTCTCATCAGTGAATGACCACTGAACTTGGAAGCAGATTCTGCAGCCCCTCATGACATCTGTCCCAGCCAACAAACTTCATGGTAACTTTGTGAGATACTGAGCTAAAGTACTCAGCTAGGTGCCCATCAATGGACAAAGAATCAGCCATAAAGAAGAATGAAATCATGTCATTTGCAGGAAAATGGAAGGAACTGGAGATCAAGTTATGCAAAATAAGCCAGTCCCACAAAGACAAGTATCATGTTTTCTCTCATTTGTGGAAGGTGAGGGAAAAACAAAAACAAGGTCATGAAAGTAAAAGGACTACTGGGGAGGTGACAGAGAAGGCGGGGGGAGAAGGGAAAAGGAGAGAGCAATAGAGGGGATGAGTGTGATTAAAGTGCATCATAGGCATGTATGGAAATGTCACAGTGAGACCCCTCACTTTGTAAATCCATATACACTAATAATAAAAAAAGAAAAAAACGAAGGTAGTACTTCCATTTTGGATATGATGAAACTGCTGTTTAGTGAGGTGAAGTGATCCCTCTATGTCACAACACATTTTACTTTAGACTCAGACTTGATTAATTGCATAATGTTTTCTTCATTTAAACCGAGATTTTTCCATTTTAGTTCCTTCTGTTTTTCTTATAAACATAATTTTCAAAAACTGAAACATTTGTTGCTTTATGCAGCTAAGTTTTGAGGAATTTTGTTACACAGCAAATAACTAACACCTCAGTCAACTCAGATCCATAAACACCTTCAGTAACACACAATCTCCTTTCTGTTTCCCCACAGCCTTTTGTGTACATCTACTGTGATGCTTCTGTCACAGTAACGATGCTCATGTGTTTGTCTTCCAAGGTCCTGAGCTGTTTCAGGATGGGCTATTTTTAAATGTACTAAGTAAAAAAAAAAAAAACCCTAAAAACCAAACTTAAGCCTAACAACACACAAAGGCCTCTTACAATAGGTAAGCTAAAAAGTAGTATCTCCTGTGTCACTCAGTGCTCTAAGCCTTTTGCAAATATCCCATTTATTCCTCATAAAAACTTTAGGAGATACATTATTACCCCACTTTACAGGTGAACACAATGAGGTCAAGTTATAAACTGAATAACTTGCCCAAGAAGATGTTGCTGAAAAAAGAATGACTAGTTAAATTTCTTATAAGCAGGACCATATTTTATTCACCTTAGAATCTTTCACAGTGACTAACCTTGTGTGCAATTAGAACTCAAATATTTAAGCTACTGTCTCATAATAAAAGCAGCTTAGTTTTTTGAGAATGAACTCTTGGAAACTTTGATTGTAGATAATTTAAATTGATTTCCAGTTTAAATATAAGGTGAAATAAGGGTTACAGTAAACATGTGATGAGACTAAACAAATTTTGGAATGTTTTTACCTTTCTTTATACATCTCCACCATAAATGCTTAACAAGAAACAAAGGGTAACCAGGTTACATAAAATATATAAAAAATGAATTTCACTAAAGTGACTGAAATTGGTGATTCAAGATCAAGACAGTTCTTGAAAAGAGTAAGATGTTGTTTTAATCATGTATTTTTTCCCTACAAAAATAAATGAATAGAGTGTTTCTACTGAAGCCTTTCAAGATACAAAAATAAATAGGTGGTTGCTATTTAATTTCTGTGGCCACTTTAAAAAAAATTTTTTTTGGTGGGACTGGGATTTGAACTCAGGGCTTCCCACTCGCAAAACAGGCACCCCATCACTTGGTGTGACTCCTTTTAGTTAAGTCAGGAGACCTGATTGATGGAGTGGCTCAAGTGGTACAGGGCCTGTCTAGCAAGCATGAGACCCTAAATTCAAACCCAGTACCGCCAAAAATAAAAAAACAAAAACAAAACACAACCAGGAGACCAATGATCCCTCCCAGAGAGATATTTTTAGAAGTACCTAAATATAAGAAACTTAATCACTTTGTATGGAGAATTGGCCAAAGTCTGGAAAGTAGCTTGATTTTGACATGCTCTCTCTGAACATTTTTTCCTACTTCATATTATTTAGCAGGTCTTTATATTATCTGTGAATGGAGGGTGGGCGTGGGGGAACTCCCTTTCTTTTCATATCATGTAGCTTTACTCCTACTTTCTGTCTCTGCAGAAATAAATGAAAACAAGTACTTTGGAAGCTATTAATAGAATCAAGTGTAGGCAGATGCTAAAGATAAATGATTTTGATAGCAAATCATTTTCCTTGTTCTTGTAGGCTTTACTATTTCTCAAAACAGTTAAGAAAAGACCTTCTTCAATTGTCTTGTGCAATTATCACCTAAAAATTTTATTTAGGACAAAGAAGCTTAGAAATTTCAGTCATTAAAGATTAAATGGCTTGCCTTCTTCACTCATAAAAGTGTAAACGCTGCATTTCTAATTTTATTTCTTGGATAATTAAGGATAGCAAAGCACTTGTGTCCATGAATTTCATTTCCTTTTGGTGATCCTATAGTTCTGAAGGGGTCTCACTTCACATTATCTTGCATTTCAGAACAGAGCCTTTATTATAGTAGCAGTTTCTCAGGTGTTTCTTTACTTTTTTGCATTTGAAGCAAGGTATGTTTTTATTTCACAATTCATATTCCAGTCATGAAATAAAGCAAGTCTAAGAATTTTAGTAGCCCATTCTCCAAAACAGATCAACTCTTCAGAAACACAAAAAACAGCTGCTCATTTTTTCAAAACACATTTGTTCTAAGATTAAAGTCAAGACAAAAATAACCAAAGGGTATTTGTGTTCTAAAATTTAATGCAAGCCAGAAATATCCACAGGGCAAGCCAGTATAGTACTGATTGAGAGAAAGCACAACGTGCCTTGGAGTCAGTCAAGCTGTGTCTTGTGTGGCCAATGTTGGGGATTTACTTCATCTCTTTTTTCTGTAACATTGGGACAATAAAAATACCTAGTATAGAGGAGGGTTATGGAAATAAAAACGAGAGTGTAATAAAAGTGCTTGGAACACTGCATGGCACGTGATAAGTCATCAATATGTATTAGTTATGATTATTCCCCAGTGCCATATAGAATGGTACTCCCAATTTTACTATTTAGGACAAAAGGGAAACATCTCCCCCAAAAAAGTATAAATTCTTTACAAATAGATGAATACTAATGTCTCTTTATATGTCTTATTTTCTCAGGGACTTTCATAACTTTCCATTTTTACAACTGTAATTCATTGCAAAAATTAGTTATTAATTTAAAAATGTTGAGTTAAAGTCTTACAAATGAACAGTAAACAAAAAAGAGTATCCTTTCGTTTTCTTTGGATAACTGGAATTAGTTTCTTACCCATCTATTAATTACTTGTAATTATAAGTATAGTATTGTGGATTGTCACTGGCAATCCCGCAGACAGCAAGACAGTTTGAATAAACCTGAACACTTCAAAAAGAATGAATATATAATTAAATGGAAGCTCTTAAACACTCCTGGCTGCATTTTAATTGACTCAATCTGTATGTCAAATAATCTGGCAAATTAGTATTCATTAAAAATCATAAAAATGAAAATACCACTGGACCCACAAATAATCCAGAAGCGGTTATGCAAAGTGAATTTTCTTTCTTTTTTTGAGTGACATTTTTATTTATATATAATTCACATACAATTCATCCATTTAAAGTTTACAATTCACTGGTTTTTAATATATTCCAAGCAACCATCATCACAATTTTAGAACACTTTCATTGCCTAAAAAACAAACCCAACACATTGTAGTAGTCATCTACCCGTTCCACGCCTGTCCTAACCCTAAGCAACGCTAATCCACTTTGTCTCTATAGATGTGCATGTTGTGGACATGCATAGAAATGAAATTACATAATACGTGTGCTCTTTTGTGATTGGTTTTACAAAAGGTGAAGCTTCAAAGGTCATCCATGTTACATTATCAGTTCTTTCCGTTTATGGCCAAGTAATATGCAATTGTGGAGCTAACCACATTTGATTTACGTATTTATCAGCTGAAGGATGTCCAGGACTTCCCATGGGGCTTTCCATTCCTTATTGTAGCCCATAGAATCTGTCCCCTGCCTTCCTATCTGGCCCCAGCTTATTACCTCCCCCTTAATTCTCTGAGGACCAGCCACACTAGCTTCCACAAACTTAGAATGTCAACTGTATCATTCTTTGCCCACTTCTTTACCCAGTAGTTTCAAGTCTCATCTTAAATGTCACTTCTTCACAGAAACCTTCTCTGATATCCCAAACTAGTCTAGAGCTAAATGTTTCTATAGCAGCCTGCAATTTTCCATCTTAATACTTTTGATACTGATAATTGTTTATTCAGCCAGTAATCAAATATTGAGAGCCTTTTCTGTGTAGAGACACAGTAAGAAACAATGCATACAAGATCCCAGCCATCTGTGACATTATATTCTAGGGAGGGGATACATAAAGGATTAAACAAATTAATGCACTGGGTAATTTCAGATAGAGCTAATTAGCTCATTGGCTATCCTCTGTTAACTCCTTGAAGGCATAACTATTTGTCTTGGTTAGTTGGAGTTTGCTAGAGTCTGGCCGCTGAATAAGCTCAGTGCTGTATTTTCTCACCAACTGTTAAAATAGGCATAAGAAAGACAGAAATGGAAATCACAAATGAGGCGACTTCTATAAATGGTTGAGTTTAAGGTTTTCCCCATTTCCAAAAGCTTTATGTTAAGACAACATATTCCTTTTATAATTAAGACAATTAACAGATAAATAAAAATTACTATCTGGAGCAAAAGAACTCCAGATAAAACAATTTATGTAACCACACAATCATTAAGGACCTAGAAAAGAACACACAAAAAAACCCTGCCCTGTAATACACAGACGAGTTGGTTACGTGGACAGACTTCTCTGGGAGCCAAGTAGGTTCCTAGCCCTCAGCAGTCCATTCACTACTTTATTGTGGCTCTAAACTCCCAGGATACGATCCCTCCACCCACACCCCAGATTTCTGGTTTCTAAAGAGCCCTAGAATAATCTCCCTCTACCCACATAACGTAGTAGAGGGAAAAAGTCACAAATCCATTTACGCCTTATGGTAAGAAAAGAGCACCTAATCGTTAGCGAGGTCAACAAAGAATGCAAATCTTTACGCGATAAATCACCAGCCCCTCCCCAATAAATTCGTCTACAAGCTCTGCAGACAAGTTAGGTTGAAAACGCCAGCAGGCTCTTGGTTGGGTAGAGCAGCAGACGGAAGAGCACTCCTTTCTTCCCAGGGGCGCATGCGCATGCGCAGCGCACTCTCCGGCCAGCGCACGCCTCTTCATGCAGCCGAGAGGGCGCTACGTCACTGTACGGTCGGCATCGGACCCTTCCGCTTCTCCTAGCTAAACGAGTACGCGCGCCTGTGGCTTATCTTAACCAGCGGGAAATGTCATACCGGATGCTACCCTAGTGACAACGACTTCCAAAGTTGCTCTCCAACAGCCTAACATTTAACCAACATTCTCTATTCGTTCTCTCGAAGGGGAAAGAGGCGAGCGAGGAAAAGGGGGAAGGTGGGGGGTAGCGCAATGTTGTTTACAAAGAGCGAGCGAGTCGGTGATCCCTCCGCGAGGGCGGAGCCGAGGCAGCCGGTACTTCTTTTTCCCTCCCTCCCTCCCTCCCCAGCCTTCCCCGCGAGCAGACGCGGCAGCGCCTCTGTCTCGCTTTTTCTTATTTTCTTCCCCCCTTTCCTTTTTCTTTTTCTTTTTCCCCCCTCCCCCCCTTTCACCATTTCCCCTCGGAGGCGCTTCCCCCGGGCAGGGGCAGAGCCGGTCTCACCCCCCGCCTCTCCCCGGCCCCCGCCGCCCTATGGCGAGAGGGAGCCCCCTCCTCACCCGGGCACCAGCGGCGGCGGTTGGAGGAGCGGGACCGACGGTGTCGGCGGCGGCCTCAGGTCCGGGCTCATCATGGAACTAGTTCGCTGACTGACCCACCGACCGCAGCCGTGCGTCCCGCTCGAACGCCTGTGCCCGCGCCCTCCGGCCCGGTTCCCCCCCTCTTCTCCCTCCTCAGTCGGCCCGGTCCTCGTCCCGCGCGCCTGTCGCCGCGCGCTGCGGAAAATGTGGTGGTAACGGGCCCGAATGACCCCGCGTCACCACTGCGAGGCCTACAGCTCTGCCGGGGAGGAGGAAGAGGAGGAGAAGGTGAGGGGCGGGGGGCTCGGCGCGACTCCGCCCC
Organism: Castor canadensis; assembly: GCF_047511655.1. NCBI lineage: Eukaryota > Metazoa > Chordata > Mammalia > Rodentia > Castoridae > Castor > Castor canadensis. Next base: position 92,158,073 of record NC_133394.1, read on the forward strand.
GGGGGAGCGCCGGGGGCGCGCGCTGCTCGCGGGGACCCGCCGCCCGGGGGACCCACAGGGACCTCTCCCTTCGCCCTCGGGCCGGTTCTTGGGTCAGCGAGTAACTTTTTTGTAGCAGCAGCACACCTGCGCGAGCCCGTGTTACTGCACAAAGAAGGGGACACGCCTCCCACCCTCGGACTGCGCGGTGCAGTGCTGGCCAAGCCGAGCGGATGGGGCGAGCCGCCAGGGCTGCGGAAACGGCGGGAGGGGAGCGGTACCCGGGGCGGGTGTGGGTGGGAGGGGAGACTAAGGAGTGAGAATTAGGTTGCATCCTGCAGGGCAGACAAAAATACCGACTGTGGCCCTCTACTAAGTTAGGGATTCCATTGCAGATCATCTGGGCAGAAGTTGGAAATTGTAGCAAAATAATGACAAGTATCTGTCAGGAGGTAGGATGGATTGACCAAAGGTGTTTGAATGTTGAGGGAAAACGTCTCGGTTTTATTCTGTCAGTGAGCCACTCAGCGTTTGAGCAGCAGCACTGAGGCTTCTTACTGCCAGGCACTGTTGTTAGAGGTTTGCGATTCATTTCATCCTCACCAGGACTTATTGACGAAGGTGCTGGGGCCTGGATAACATTAACTAGCTTTTCTCTTTAAAGAACAGCTGTTTCTGTCCTGAGTAGGAATCTGTTGAAAAGATAAACAGTAGTGTTACCTGCTTCTAGTTTTTCCAGGTCATTTGTGGCAGATGAAGAGGAAAAGATGAACAAGTAGATAAAGAATGGGCAGGATTTCTGGCAGGGCACAGTAACACACACCTGTAGTCTCAGCTACTCTGGAGGTATAGATTGGGAGGATCGTAGTTTGAGGCCAGCCCTTGCTAAAAGTTAGGGGGACTCTCATCTCAACCAATAAGCCCCATGTGGTGATCTGCACCTGTCATACCAGCTGTGCAAAAGGGGATAGTTGGGGGGACCTCCTGGTCAGCTGAGGCAAAAATGTAAGACCCTGTTTTGTTTTGTTTAAAAAAAGGGGGATGGGGGGGCTGGAGATTTGACTCATGTAGCAAGCTCAAATGTCAGTACAAAAAAAAAATGCAGGATTTCAGTAGGCTAATTTGGGACCAGAGGAATGAGAGATTGTGGTATCTTGAACTAGGAGTTTCTTAATACTGATGTAAGACAGACTAATCAAACGTGTTGGGAGGTAGAGTACGTGACACCCTGGTAGATTAGAGTGAAACTACATAGAGTGTATCTTGGTCAAGATTGGACGCTGAAAGTGTTTCATGTTTTATACTGATTGGGTAATTCTTTAAAGAAAGTATTCACCTCTTTGTGCATATTTGTTCATCTTTAAAATGGATGTAAGGATAGAAGGTATGGCTCAAGCAGTAGATGCTTGCATAGGCCCCTGAGTTCAAGGAAAAAAAAAAGATTTGTAATTCCATCTTGATAAGGTTGTGTGTGAGGGTTACATAGTTAATGAAACAGCACTTTGTACAATAGCTGGCCAAATAGTAAGCACTTTTACGTGTTAAGCACCTAACAAGTGTAAGTATTTATTAGGCATGGTGCTAAAATCTGGAAATTGAGTGTTCACTGTTTGTAAAGGAGGCAGGTCTACAAATGATCCTCATACAGCAATTAAATGCAAAAGTACAATTGTGTACAAGTGCACATGTAGGAAGACAGGAAGCAACTGCACAATCCTTGCATTCTTGGTACAAAGCCCACTTGGTTAAGGTGTATAATCCCTTTTATTATTTTGCAGAATTCTGTTGGATACTATTTTATTGAGGAACTTTGCATCTATATTCAGATTTCTAATGATGTCTGGTTTTGGTATCAGGATAGTAGCTGGTCTTATAGACTGATTTGGAAAGATTTTTCCTTTTCTATTTTTCGAAAGTGTGTGTGAAGAATTGGTGGTAGGCTAGGCACAGTGGCTCATGTATGTAATCCCAACTACTTGGAGGCAGAGATCTGTAGGATTGAGGTTTGAAGCCAGCCTGGGCAAAAAGTTTGTGAGATCCCCCAGTTCAACCAGTAAAGCTGAGTGTGGTAGTGTGCCAGTCATCCACTTACCTGGTAGGCATAAACAGAAGGTTGAAGGTCCAGGGTGGCCTTGGTGAAAATTCAGGATGTCATTCAAAAAATAAAAGCAGAAAGGACTGAAGGTATGCTTCAAGTGATAGAGCACCTGCCTAGCAAGTGCAAAGGCCTTGAGTTCAAAACCCAGTACCACCAAAAAAGAAAAACAAATTGTAATTTTTCTGTAAATATTTGATAGAATTAACTAGTGAAGTCTTCTAGGTTTGGGTTTTTCTTTAACAGTACTTCTTTCCCCCTTGTTACGTGATTATTCATCTTTTAAGTCAGTTTTGGTAGGAGGCATTTCTAGGAATTTGTGCAGTTTCTTCTAAATTATATGATTTATTTGTATATAATTGCTCATAAAATTTCTGTATACTTATTTCTTTAAGGTAGGTAATAATGTCCTTTTTTTTAAATTTCTGACTTTAGTAATTTATCTTTTCTGGTCAGTCTAGCTAAAGGTTTACTGGTTTTGATCTTTCCTTTCATTTTTATATTCTCTACTTCATTATTTTCTATTCTGTTTATTTCCTTGCTTCCAGTTTGCCACAAGCCTTTGTCAACCTTCTCTCATTCTGAGAGTAATCTCATTTGTCTTGTTATTTAATACCACATTTTAAAATAACTTGTTCTACTTCTATATTTGAATATTTAGGTATTTATAGATTTCCTGCTACAAAATGTAAGGATAACTCCCATTCTACCCTCTCCTAACACCTATACTTAACATCCCCTTATCCTCCCAGCTTAGTTTTATCACAGTGTTTGTAGAAATGTTTATTGGTTGTTTTTATTATTATTTCTACATAAATATTGTGGTATGTTAATTATTACAATTACATTCTTGTATCATCGTTTTTCCAAAATTACTTGCCTTTTTTGCTTAGCTTTCAAGAAATCTGCCTGAGTTTTTTCACATCCTTCAGCAGTTTCTTAACCCAGTTTTTTTTTAAATTACAGTTAAACTTCCCAGATACGTAGTTTATTTTTTTTAAACCTAGAGAAATTTTTCTTGGACTTTCATTTGCTCTGATCTAGACTATTGCCCTTCAGAGCACCAGTGGCTTTTGAAGTGGAGCTAGTGTGTTTATTCAAGTTTAAATAGCCACATGTGTAGCTGATGGTCACTGCACTGGAAACACTGTTTTTGATAGAGATTGGACCCAAGGCCTTGTGCCTGCTAAGCACCACATGTTCTACCCTACTGAGGAACAACCCCAGCCCCAAAGCACAACTTAACATGGTTTTGTACTGAAGAAGTGGGAATGGGTAGGATTTAATGTAATTGCTACAACTTTTTTTAATGAAGAAAAAAACTAGTAGCCCTTGTTAGAGTTTTTTGGTTTTTTTGTTCGCTTTATAATTGAATTTCAGATTTAACATGAGAATGTTTTGGATAACTGATTATTATTGTGGCATTTTAATATATAATATTTTAAAGACCTGTAAAATCCTATACTAGCTTGTAACATTCTCTTGTTTCATGAATTACTTAATAACTAATAACATGTGTAAATGTAACACTACACTTATTCTATAAGTAATAGCATTATTTATATTTGAGTTTATAGGTAGCTACATCAAGCTGGGTGGCAGGCAAATTGAAAGGATATCATGAAGTTTCCAGGACCTTTGGAAAACCAGAGATTGTCTTTCCTATTGGAAAAGGCACTCTCTAGGGAAGCCCAGATGTGGAAAGTGAATGTGCCGAAAATGCCTACAAATCAGGTAATGATTTGTCTCTTCAAACAGATGAGTTTTATTTGAAGTGTACAACTGCATATATAATAGTATCTTGGTGCAGCATTTGGAGAAATATGTTTTATTAAGGACATGCTCTGTTCCTTATTTGAGAATCATCTTGATTTTTTTTCAGCTCCTTGATTTTAACAAAAACCAAAGTGAACTGTTTAAACAAAACACAAGTTTTGTTTGCATGCTTATTTGATTTACAGCTGTAAGAAGATTATGTCCATTCACTTTCCTCATAAACTAATGCTAACAACAGTAAGCCTTCTTTATTTCTAAATATATAGTTAACCATGGAAGCAGAACATCTTCATACCCCTATCTTTAGTGATCCAAAAATCATTCTTCCTTTCATCAGTATTTACAAGGAGTTCAAGTGAATAATAAGGTAATGCCAATGTTGGAAGCCCCTTGGGAGATAGCTAATTATATTATCACTAATTTTTTACAAATAACTATGAAGCTTATCTGCTCCAAAGGATTACTATAAAAGATACGTTGCATAGCTTTTATCCCTGGTACCTAACATGATGCTTAGGATATAGAATAGTGGCCAAGAAATTTTTAACATGTATGAGTGAATGAATGACAAATATTTAATTCCTCCTATGTTATTTTATGTTGTCTTTTGTTCATAGGTTGTTGAAGTGTGTATGTTTTAATTCCACCCTACTTCTATCCCACAAGCTGAAGGAATGTGTTCTGCATTTACTGTTACTTGCTTGTCATTTTGCAAATTGAAGATATGTTGACTTGAATGAGTATATTCTATGGTAGAAACATTTATATGTGCTATCATTTTATAAATCTTTTAATTCTCTGAAATAGGCAATAGTCTCATTTTGCTTAAAACTTTAGCTTTGTTTGAACTTTTCCTGTGGTAATCTCTTCTTTGTTTTTCATTTTTTATATTTTTGTGTGCATGTGTGATTTTTAGGTTTCTTTAAATGTTTATTGAGTATTTCTTATATTCCAGGCAGTATTCTACACATCAGGGATACAGCAGTAGAAAAGTCCCAAAACTCCTTCCTGTATGTTACATTTAGTAAGCCTCAAAGCCTTTCAACAGCTCCTTTTCTTTTTTTGTACATAGGGGTTTTATATTGAACATAGGGGTTTCATTGTGATATTTTCATAGTGAACTTTGATCAGATTTACCCCCTCTGTTACTCTGTCTTACCCTCCTTCCCCCCTTCAACAGCTGCTTTTAGAACCTTACCTTTATTCTTTCTGCTATCTCCTTGAGTCAGCATGTAACCAACAATAATAAACATTTACAACATAGTCTTTGAAGGTAATGTTTCACGAGGATTATTGTGTGTTGCTATATTACCACTTAATCTGGCTTGCTTCTGCAGGTGATTTAAAAAATGTTAGTGAGGTAATAGAATAGGACACTATCAATACTTTTTCAGGACTTGACTTTAGTAATGCAAGTAGAAGTTGTCCATAGTACTTAGAAAATCTGAGTGGGCTTGATCTGGTGGAGATAGGGGAGAAAATGGGATTAGAGATATTAAGAACTAAGGGGACTTGAGCTGTTTGCCAGAATAACCCCAGGATAGTTCTAATTCTGAATCTGAATTTAGCCAGGGTTCTACTCTTTACTTCCTTTTCTACTGTTGTTCCAACTTTTTTTTTTTTGAGGTAATAATGGAATATAATAATAATGATAATAATGGAAAAATAAAATGTTTTAAATCTTCCTTTTATGCTTCTGTAGTTTCCTTCCTTCCATCCCTTTCCCCACCCAAACTCTACTTCCAGGTCATTCTTGCACAGTTCTCTTTCATAATTTGCATCCCTTATCCCCAAGTGGAGCACAGTGTGGTCAGGCAAGAATATTATACACCTATCATTCTTCTTCTCTGTGCTCCTACAGAACTCTGTACTTCCCTTATGATAACACAGTATTATAATTTCTTAGTGATTGTACTGTTAGTTTCCTTGGGGTGATGTATAATTCTTTTGTACTAACATATGGTAGGCTCAGAAAATACTTGTTAAATGAATGGTGATTATCATGTCTTCATAATTCATCCAGGTGGTCAACTGTGTTCTGGTACTTGTAATACAAGTTTTTTGTTTTTTTTAACATAATGGTACTTTTAAGTTTCATAATTTTGTTATATGACTTTGTGGAAAAAATTGAAAACCAGTCAGTGACACTTTTCAGATATTCTAAATTTATTTTACTTAAATGCTTTTTATTTACAAAGATAAAACCCTGCCACAAACTATTTATAGAAAAGTGGTTTTTGTTAGAAATTTGGAACACTAAGAAATTAAAGGATATCTAAGTATGTGATTTCCAAACACAAGATATTTTTTGGTGTCTGTATTGGGGATTAAACCCAGTGCTTTGTGTGTGCTTAAGCACGCCCTGAAACATAGGTTGTTCGATCACTGGACTGCATATCACAATCACCTGAGACTTCTTAAAAATAGAGGCTCTAGTTCCCACATCTACACCTGTTGGGCTTATAGTGACAGGTGTAAGAATTTGTATTTTCAAACTGGTTCCTATTTTTATTGACATATGTTAGGTTTGGGAAGAACAGACTGATGCAACTGCACAGTAAAATTCGAATTCTCTAACATCTCTGATAATTAGTTACTGATTCTTTGTTTTTGATTCTTTGGTCCATTCTATCATGGAAAATAATTTTTAATTATTAGAAAGTTTTTTCTAAATTGAACCTCAGAACTACTTTGTAGTGGCCACTTAATTGGTTCTGGTTCCATCCACAGGAATAAGTATTTCTTATTTGGAATAAGAAATAGATACTTAAAGAGAGGTATTCCACAGAGTTACCTTTTTTTCTGACTGCATATCAGGTAAAGATTGTATCTTTCTCTTGCCTGCGTTTTGTCTTGATTTTTGTTTCTTTTTTTTTCTTTGTCATGCCTGATAAGTTTTGATTTTATGTCAAACATTATATTATGTATGAAAAATTGTAGAGACTGTTGTTTTTGTTTTTGCAGTGCTGGTAATCAAACCATAGGTATTAACATGCTAAGCAAGCCCTCTATCACTGAACTACATCCCCAGCCCTTTATGAGGAATTTATGATACCCTCTTCTATGGAAGGTTTAGTCTTCCCTCTGGTGGGCAGATTGAATGGGATCTAAGCACTTTACTCCAAAGAAGGATTGAGCTAAGGGAATCTGGATTGCAGCTGAATATGTCTTCATATTCTTAGACTGGAGCTGTGGTTTTAGCTGAGAGCATAGATTGTTCACCAGGATCCTCTTACTCCTGAAGGGTTCTGAACATGTCCCTGAACTCATTCTTGTTTTTCGGCGTCTCTGTTTACTTTTTAGATCACTGTACTATCCACCTTCAAGATTTCTTTCAGGATTGTCTTAAAGGGAAAAATCAATGTTATGATTTGAATATGAGATATCCTTCACAGGCTGTCAAGTAGAAGACTGTTCCCCAGCTGGTGATGCTATTTTGGGAGGTACTGGGAACTTTCCAGCTGGAGGAAATAGGTTATTGGGAGCAGGTATTTGGGGGTATCTTGTCCCTGGCCCCTTCCTGTCTCTGCTTGTCTGCCATGTTGTTGTGCCTTACCGTGGGCCCAGAATTGATATAGCTAAGGTCTATGGACTGAAATCTCAGAAGCCATGAGTCAAAATAAACCTTTCTTCCTTTTAAGTTGCTCTGTCAGGTATTTTGTTACAGCAGTGGGAAAAGCTAACTAATACAGTCAGCCAAGTGTCAAATTCAGATTTCTGACCTCCCCTCTGCACTAGTTTATTGGCTCCTTATGTCTCAGATTTTGTCCTTGGCCTGTAACTCTCCTAAAAGCTCTATTGGTTTACTCTCAGCCTTTACCCTACTCACAGGATGGGCAAATGTCCTGAAGGAGAAGCTTATTATGAAATGTTTATTTAACACTTGTTACCTCTTCTCCAGAATCTTGATTCCTCAAGGCCCGTTTTTCCTAGCAGTACTGGGACCTTTAAAAACAGGTTTTTGTAGCAGCTTTTCTAGTTATTCTCAGTTGGAGTGTAGGTTTTCTGCTATGTACTTAATCATTGCCAAAAGCAGAAGTAAACCCTTAAAAGTGTTGAACATAACATGTGTGACAAGATGCAGTGAAAACACAGGAAGGTACTTAGCCTTTTGAGTTATTAAGAAAAATGTCTGGTGGAGAGTGAACATTGAAATGGCTTTTGAACGATATAATGAGGAAGCTGAACTAGAGAAGGGCGTGTGTTCCTATTAGAAGAAATAGTATGAGCAAAGGAACAGTGATGTAAATTAGATGGCAGGGGCAAAGTAGAATCGCAAACTTAATTACTCGTGTTGTATGAAGTTTAATGCAGAGTGATGGAAGGCGTATGAGGCTGGAGTTGGACTGGTGTGTCATAGTGGGGACTATACTTAATCTTTTAGGTAATGGTGAACCTTTTAGATTTAAAACAGCAGAATCATTTTAATAGACTAGCAGCATGTGAAAATAATGTATATATAAAATAATAGGAATAGATGTATAGAAGCCTGTTTTTTTACCATGCTGAGTCTATTATAAAGTCCTTTTTTTTTTTTTCCTTTTTTGTGGTACTGAGGTTTGAACTCAGCCTGTGCTTGCTAGGCAGGTACTTTTCCACTTGAGCTACACCCCTCAGCCTGTTTTTACTTTAGTTATTTTTTTAGGGGCTGGCCTTAGACCTTAATCCTCTTACCTATGCCTCCAGCATAGCTTGAGATTACAGGCATGTACCACCATGCCTAGCATATTTTTGAGATGGGGTCTTGCTAACTTTTTGCTCACACTGGACTTGACCCTCCTGTAAAGCTGGTATAGCAGGCATGAAACCACACCCTGTTATAAATTTCCTTTGGGATTCAACTTAATCCTCTTAATCTTGCTTAAGCAATCCATATGAGAAAAGAATAGTTCCCGTCATGAAATTAAGAAATGCTGTATGGAGCCTGCTTTTTTCTTTTATCCTTTTATTCCAGATGAATAGGAATAGAATTACCTAGGCATGGTACTTTCTGTAAAACTATCCTTATGATATTATTTAGTATTATTTGAATTATTTTGGAAAAAAAATCTTAGAATCAGTGTTGCTTCAATGAAAGTAAGAGTGGGTCTTCTCAAACTATTATCTTCTGTGCTTCTTTGCAGTACTGGGGTTTGAACTTGGTGCTTCACACTTATAAGGCAGGTGCTCAACCACTGCCGTACCTCCAGCCCTTCTTGCTCCAGTTACTTTGAAGATAGGGTCTCGCTTTTTGTCCAGGCTGGCCTGGACTGAGATTTACTGCCTGTCACTGTGATGACAGGTGCACAACACCACACTAGTTTTGACTAGTGATGACTAAAAATTGTATCATGTTTAAAAGAATCACATTTTTTTTAGACTTTTTCTGTCATTATTATTAGGGAATCAGGTAGGTTAGAAGTGGGAAAGGAGCAAATATTTGAGTGCCATTTTCATTCTATATGTGTTTCACATAAGTTACATCACTTAGTTATCATAATTAGATATGGTAATCACCATAACTCATTTTCTATATATGGCATCTTTTGTGGTACTTGTTAAATTTTTATGTTGTGTTAGTTGTCAAACATCAAGTACTGACCTTCTTTAATGTAGTCTGTTATTCAGCAATGTTTTTTCTCCCAGCTCCCATTGTATCTTTGACCTGAAGGTGGAGTTAGCTCTCATTGCTACTGTAGGTCACTTTTGTCTCCCTGAAAGCCTGCTTAGTTTTCTCTTAGGCTATCATCACGTACATCTCCTTTTGTGAATTTATTTCCTCCTTGATTTGTTGATTTGTTGGCTGGATTTTCCTTCTCTTAAATGCTTTACTCTCCTTACCTAGAAGTTTTGTGATTGCCTTCACTTACCAGGAACCTTTAGAGGCAGAACTGGATCTTAGAGTAGTATCTTGGGGCTGCATGAAAATACAGGTTATTGTAGAACAAAGGACCATTCTAAGAGATACTTAACCAGGTCCTAGGTATAAGGCTGTGTCTGCTTTCTCTCGCCTAGAAAAGCCATAGCTCCAGACAGTGGTGTTTTAAATCTTTTCCAAACACTTTTTTTGAGAGGGTTAATTCAACTTATGGCATTAATAGCCTGATACCTGTTTCCTCTGTCAAACTGGACAATACTCTTCAGAACACAAATTCCTATTACTTTATGCAATAAGAACCCATCAGATCCACAGCTTTAGTACCATGGATTGCCTTATTCCCTTTCTGATTTATAGAATTATATGAGTGATTCTCAAGGTAACTGTTTCTGGCAGTCTCTTTTTACCTCCACCTTGATTTTATTTGCAAGTTCAAGGAGCTTAACTATTAGTTCTTGCCTTGAGGTTGACATAATTTCTATCCTTCAGAATAAAGTCATGATCTTAAGCACATTAATCTTCCTTATAGCACAAATGATCACCTTCTCCCCTCACTTTTTAACTGTTAAGGTACAGATGGGTTGGTGTCTCTTCTAAAAGCTTTCATTTTTCTGCCCAACCAGACCTTGTGCCCTTCCAGTAGCTCCCTAGAGGCCTGTGTACACTTCTATTTTAATGCTTGTTATATTTTATTAACATTTTTTTTCATTACCCCAATGTTTGGGCACAAGGTCAAGACTGAGAACATGCTTTAGAACACAGCTTGATCAAGACCCCAGATTTCTGTGCCTTGCAACTTCGTACATGATTAACATTTTTTATGGTCTGCCTTACAATAACACTTAAGTTTTGAAGTGTGAACAGGGATGTTTTTTCATTCACCAACTTAGTAGTGAGATGTTAACATGAGATTGTAACCCATCCTTTTTATGTTATCTTGTTAGTATTTCATATCCATTATTGTAGGGTCATTCCAAAAGGATTGACCAGAAGTTGGATGTATGGCAGTTAACCTTTAAAATTGGTTATACCTTGAGTTTAGATCTAGTTGTAAAAATTATGTGAATGTGATTAATTGGTTTGACTAATTCAGAATAATACTTTATTTTGTTGTGCCAAAGCTGAAAAGTGAAGTGACAGGAAGTGAAGGAGGAATCATAATAAAATGAGAAGAGAAATCAACAAATGTAGGCACAGAGATTATAAGCAGAAAGTTATATATTCTTCATAACACTAGAGAAAGCCAAGAAAAATTCCAACTGAAATTTCTGTTTGAGGAGATACATCGTCAAGATATATAGCTATTGATGTTTTAATAGCTGTCAATGCATCTTGTATAATTAAGAAATTAATTTTATTAAATTGACTAATCTGGTTACTTCTGTACCATCTAAAGAAGAAGATAAGTAACATAACATGTTTATATATAACATTTGTAAAAGATATCCATCAAAAACAGTTACAGTGAAAAACACATGGTTACAATAATAAAGACTGCGATGCTTGGATTATATTTACTTGTCTAGAACCCTCCCTTACTGAAAGTACTCTTTTCCACTAATCACAAGAGTGCAGAGTTGTTTATGTACTTTGTTGCACTTCCCTGACAGAAGTTGTGCTTCTAAGGATCTGTTTCATTTAGCATTAGTAAATTATTACCAGTTGTTGTTTAATAGGATTGAAACTGAGGAGTAAAGGTATCGAAATCATTGTTTTAAAGTGTGTACCTTCTAAAAATTAAGCTTCTCAACAATTTAAAAATAATATATGGCAAGATTAAACCAATACTTAGGCTTTGTGTTCATAGCAATCTTTCCAACCAGTAATTTTGTTAAGGTCAGTTTCCCCTTCAGTAGTTTTTCATTGTCATTTAACTATATAATTCATTTGTTGTTTGTGGTATTTTTCATTTATTACTCTTGATTTTTGTTTTATTTTTAATGGACTATCATTCTGTTACTGTAGTCTACTTATATTTCAAATTAAGCTAATGGCTATTTTCTTGCCAAGGAAATTCACTATATTTTCTTATTCTTAAAAGTTGGTAAAATTTAATTGCATAGCTGACTTAAATTTTAAACTGTTATATTAAGTTCAGTTGAACTTAAACTATAAAAAGTAAAAGAATATTGGATATTGATACTAAATGTGATAACTAGTACATAAAGTTTTATCTTCATTGAACTCATTTGATTTTGAATAACCTTAAAAACACTTTTAATATATAAATGCATTTTTCTGTGGTGTTTGGTAACTTTTTCTGAGAGAATTCTAATATATGTTTGATGATAGCTAAAACTTTATTTTAATTTTTTTTGTTTGTTTTTTATTTCTTGTTTGCTTTTTTTTTAAATTCATTTATTCACATGTGCATACATTGTTTGAGTCATTTCTCCCCCCTACCCTCCTCAGTTCCAGGCAGGTCCTGTTCTGCCTTTATCACTAGTTTTGTTGAAGAAAAGAGACAAGCATAATAAGGAAGACAGTGTTTTTGCTAGTTGAGTTAAGGATAGCTATACAGAAATATTCCTAGCATTGCGTTCATGTTATGACCCATGTTGATTCATCTCTAACTGGTCTTTACCCTGGTTACTGATCCCCTTCTCATGATGACCTTTGTAGCTTTAAGGTTTCTATATTAGCTCCTCTGGAGTGGGGACATCAAATGCTTTCATGTTTTGGGTTTTCTGCCTATTTCTATATACCTATATGTTAATTTAATTTTTTTTAATGGTTCTCTGTTTTAGAATGTTTCTCCATCCCAGAGAGATGAAGTAATTCAGTGGTTGGCCAAACTCAAGTACCAGTTCAATCTTTACCCAGAAACATTTGCTCTGGCTAGCAGTCTTTTGGACAGGTTTTTAGCTACTGTAAAGGTAAATACTTTTTAAACGTAACATTTTGCTTGAGGATTTATATGTTAAACTAGAGGCTGTTATTAGTAAATGTACTGTAAAGGAGAAAGAAATGGAGTATCTTCTGCTATTTTAAAATTTTGGAAGTATTTCTCTTTGTATTTTGTAATTTTTTTTTTTTTTTTTTTTTTTGGTGAGACTGGGGTGTGAACTCAGGGCTTTGTGCTTGCAAAGCAGGTGCTCTATAGTTTGAGCCACGCTTCCAGTTTATTTTGCTCTGATTATGTTGGAGATGGGGGTCTCACAAACTATTTGTGCAGGCTGGCCTTAAGCGGTGATCCTCCTTATCTCAGCCTCCCTTGGTGCCTGGCTGTAATTTTCATTTTGCTACAAGTACTCATACTTAGCTTATAAAATTTTTGCTCTCTGGATTTCAGTAAAAATTACATAACCTTGGCAGAGTTTTTTGGTGTACTAGAGGTAGACAGTGAATCAGACTGGAAAAGGATAAGCCTTTTACACATATTTCTCTGTCACTACTTGTTTTTTGAATATCCATGTAGTGTGGTTTTCTGGGCTACATGTAAACACTTCACTTTCCAGCACAGATGTCATAAAACAACTTTGGTGTATTTTCATTGATTGGCAGCATGCAAACATATTAATGGGTTTTATTTTGTCCTTATTGCTGTAATTATCACTGGCTATGTTCTGCCACAGAAAACCCTTTGTTATCAAGTATAAAAAAATGAAAGGCGGTGGATCTGGAGTGTTAAGAATTTGGGTAGCCATTCAGTTATCTTTTTATGTTTCAAAAATCTATCCTTTTTCTAGTTATACTGGGATTTGAGCTCAGGGCCTCATACTTGCTAAGCAGGTACTCTACCACTTGTGCCACTCCACCAGCTCTTTTTTGTGTTGTGTATTTTTGAGACAGGATCTCGTGAACTATTTGCTGCAGTTGGCCTCAAACCACGGTCCTCCTGATCTCTGTCTCCCAAGCAGATAGGATTATGAGTGTGAGCCATTGGCGCCCAGTCAAACTTCTACTCTTAAGAGACTTAATCCTCAGTTACAATGCTTGAAATTTGGCTAATCTGAAAGCCTGCTTTTATCTTAGCAATGAGCCCTTCTCCCTCTATACCATAATTACCGTTTTATAGGTAATTCCTTAAAAAGATGAGCTTAATGTTCTTCCTTCAGTTGTATATTTTTCATTTCTTATTAATTTGGTCCTGTCATGTTTATTAACATCGAATAACCTTACTTACAGACCGTTAACCTATATTGAACCAGTTAATCTAAATCTAAATAAAGGCACTTAAACCATGGAATGACAGCAGTAGGGAAAGAAGCCTCAATCCTAGCAAATGAAATCATTCTGAAGGGATGGGCTGGGGGTATTAGCTCAGTGGAAGAGTGATTGCCCAGCACATATAAAGTCCTGGGTTCAATTCCAGCACCACAAAAAGTAAAAATAAGGAACCTGTATTGGTGATGTGGCTCAGTGGAAGAGTGGTATGCACAAGGCCCTGGGTTAGATTGTCCTGCACTCCCCTCTCCCCTCCCAAAAGGAACCTTACTCCTAACTCAGACCTGTGGAGTCTAAGTCTCTAGTAGCTGATATTTGATTGTCTGTATTTAAAGAAACAAAAATAAACTGCATAGATGATTTTAATATACAGTCAGACATCTGCTGTTATTGTTACTGGTTCCTTTGATTTAGTATTGCCAACCTAAAGTTGTTAAGTGAGTTCTTTGTGTACTGAACTAAGATTGTCTTAAGAGATGTGGGTCTTTATATTATATACATGGAGAAATACAGAGCCTGGAAAACTATCCCAACAGGAAAATGGATCTTAATTTCCTAGATCACCTGTGTCATGCATGTACCTTATCCTCTGAGACTGTTTTCTCAACTGTATGATGAAGACATAATAACTGTCATACTGCTTTTGCCTTTTTAGCTATAATGCTTATTAATAATTAAAGTATTAATAGCATTGAACCAACTTCCTTTTTTTTTTTTTTTTTGGCAGTACTGGAGTTTGAACTCTCCATACATTTGCTTGGTAGGCACTCCACCACTTGAGCCATGCTCATAGCCCCCAACTTTAATTACTTATGTGAAAGAGGATCACTTATACTGAGACAGTGGCCATTGGTGTGTTTACTGTTAATTTAAGAATGAAATAAGTGTTGAAACAGGTTTCACTGTTTGTGTTGGTGTATGTTACTAATTTATCTCCATGTTGTCAAATTTGATTGAATTAAATCATTCTAATTTTGAAAACTACATTCTGATGTTATATTAACAGACACATTAAAAGTAGGCCTATCTTTTTTTTTTTTTTTAATTTTGTGCTGGTAAGAGTACATCCTGGCATTTACAAAGGTTCTTAACAATATATCATACTTGAATTCACCCTCTCCACCATTCTCCTTTAACCTAACCCCCTTTCCATGGGCCTTTCTTCTTATAGGTAGGAAAATAGATGAATTCAAGTTACTTTAGGCACATCAAATCCAATAAATATTTTTTTTTCACTCTTCGTGACTTGAATATAGGTTTGTGTTTATTTGTGGACATTTAATTAGAAAATGTCATGCATCTACTAGCAGGGTATGATTTTTTATTTTAAGCATTCGAAATATACTTCGAAATATGACTTTGATATTTTCTTGATTCCCTTTAATTTCCCTACCACCTAGTTTGTTATCTTAGTTGTATTTTGTTGGATAACTAAAGAGAATAAAATTAGCTTTACAAATAAGTATACATACATATACTTTAAAATGTGGGGAACATTCTTTCTTAAAAGAAGATATCTTTTAAAATCAAGCTCTTCACTACTAGATAGAAAGTAACTTTAACTCACTAACTTTGGGTTAAATTTCCAGCAACAGAATAATTTTATTATTTCCATAGCATGTCAAATAGCTAGGGCTGGGATGTTAAAAGTTAGCTTTGATCTAGAAAGAAATGGGTTGGAATCATAACTAACTTAATTCCACAGAATTATGTGTATTCTTGTCACATCTGCACATTTCGTTTTTAAAAAAACAGTTATGAAAACTTAAGTTCATTTTAAACAATCACTAAACTTGCCTTTTCCCTTTTCAATACTTTAGGCTCACCCAAAATATTTGAGTTGTATTGCAATCAGCTGTTTTTTCCTAGCTGCCAAGACAGTTGAAGAGGATGAGGTAATGAATCCTTTCAATATTATTTGTTTCCTTTTTTGAAAATTTGTATTTATTAACTTTTTGTTTGCTAAAACAAAAACTGAAAATGAGTTTTTGTCCTCTCCTTCCTGTCCCTGTTCCCATTCCCCTTGGCTTTGCATTTAGAAAATCCCAGCACTGAAGGTATTAGCAAGGGATAGTTTCTGTGGCTGTTCTGCTTCTGAAATTTTGAGAATGGAGAGAATTATTCTGGATAAGTTGAATTGGGATCTTCATACAGCCACACCATTGGATTTTCTTCACATTGTAAGTATATCAAGTCTTCCAGTTTCTTATTTGAGTGTGTAGTCCTGTTTCAGTTACTTTAAAAAAGAGATCATTTATTTTTCTTATTTTGGAAAAGGAAAACTCTTAAAATTAGGGGAAAATTAGAAGTTAGGAAAATGTCAAATAACTGACGCTAAAATTGCAAACTTAGAATTGGAGTAATATATAAGAAGTCATTTCGATATATAATTTCCTAGACATTTAAGAAAAACTAGCTGGCAGAGTAGCTCAAGTGGTAGATTGCCTGTCTAGCAAGTTTGAGGCCCTAAGTTCAAACCCCAGTATTGCAAAAAAAAAAAAAAAAGAAAAGAAAAGTTCTCCAAGAAATACTAAAATGGTGTTTTTTTGATTTTTCAGTTCCATGCCATTGTGGTGTCAACTAGGCCTCAGTTACTTTTCAGTTTGCCCAAATTGAGCCCATCTCAACATTTGGCAGTCCTTACCAAGCAACTACTTTACTGTATGGCCTGCAGCCAATTTCTGCAGTTCAAAGGATCCATGCTTGCTCTGGCCATGGTTAGTTTGGAAATGGAGAAACTTATTCCTGATTGGCTTCCTCTTACAATTGAACTGCTTCAGAAAGCACAGGTAGGTATCAGTCTAATGAAATAGTGTTCATTTTAAGTTTTTCTCTTACTGAAATGCATAGGGATACCAGATGTTTATAAAACAAAAAAGATACTTCTGATCTTGTAATAGCAAACCATTCTTAAAGAGTAGACAAGAGTAAAGTATTATATGCTTTAAACTTGTGGGCTAGATGTCTTTTTCTCCTCTTACAAAATTTAGATAGTATTTTCTTGAGTTTTTTCACCTTTCTCCTAGATTACTTTAAGAATTCTGAAAAATTGATTGTTGGTATGTTCTTCCATTATCATGTAAAGAAATGTCTAGCTCTATCTATAGGTTTCTTATAGTACTTTTCTACTTCACTCTTTTTACAAAGATGCCAAAAATACACACTATAAAAAGTTGCTTTTTAGACAAGTAATTTATTATTGGCTACAAAGAAAAGTGATTTGTAGTAGACTTTGGCAAGTAAAAGCTACTTTACTGAAAGTGGCTTTGTGTCTGGTAACTTCCTGTTACTGCCTGAGATTAAGTTGAAACTTACATTGACAAATTGGTATAAAGCATTATAAGTTGATAAGTTATTAACCACCTGAGTAAAATACAAAGAGTTAGTGGAGGAAATTCTCATGTAAACATGAAGTTAGTGATGCTATATGTTAGCAGTTACTTGGAGAGAAGCTTTTATAGTTCTGTTCATGTCATCTAATAGAATTCATCAGTTATATCCATAAAGGACTCAGAGACTATTAAATTCTGAGCTTAAAAATTTTTTTAAAATACAAAAACAACTAAATGTAACAAATAATTATTACTATTTTGTTTTGTAGTAGAAGAATACAATAAAGAGAAAAAGAATAATGTGTGAATTTGTTGTTTGGTAAGATAGTTAAAATTGATGATGTCATAGATGCCGGCTCTGAAAGTTAAGCACTGAAGTATTTCAGTGCTATCTCTCAGCTTCTGAGACGGTTCATGCTCTGGTTTGTGAACAAAGAAGGACCAGAGAGTCTTTTCATAAAAAGGGTGATAGAGAGCAGCTAGCCAGAGCACAGGTGTTCTCCTTTATTAAATAAATGTTCTCCATATATTAAATTTAGTGGTTTTTTCCTTCGAATTAAATGCTGTGATGGAAATAATTCCTAGGAGGTAGTTGGTTTAATGAGGACTTTTAGAAACTATTATGAGCCACCACATAAATAAATAGTATGACTCAGAAATTTTACTTTGACTACCTAAACTGTTGGAAAGGAAGTTGAATATTAATCCTTCACATTAGACTATAAAGTGAGAGGAATACATATTAATAGAAACCTCATTATTTTTTATTTGAACAAATGATGCATCTCTAAATGTCTCTTGACTTGACCAAATTTTACAGAAAAAAATTGCTGTCTGAAGTGTTTGTCACAAAGATAAACAGAAGTTTTGAAGCATAAATAAGAATGTTGTAAATAGCATTGTGTATTCTGTAGCTTTGCGAGCTTGTTCTCTATTGAAGAACACTAGAGAGTCTGCTAATACTTTTTGTATTGGTGCTAGAAGTGCCAATGAAACTTGTTTCCCCCTTAACAAAAGGAATATTATAAATATTAGAAATCCTTTCATTCAACTCTTATACTTTCAGGGAACTTGGGACTTTCTTAGGGCCACAGGAACCAGTGGGTTTTGGTTGTGGTGGTGATCATGGTAAAATATGTTTTGTTTTTGATACCACACAAACCTTAAAGATTCTTGTCCAGTGATTTTTTTCACTTCTTTTAGAAGTGGAACCCTTTCACTGCCCTCCCCCCCCACCACACACCCCCCAAAAAACCCCAAAAATATGTACACACAATCCCAGAATACTGAGTAGAAAAGTAGAGCTCTCAATTGTAATGTGTATACAAGGGAGAGACATCAGCGTGCAGAGTCCTGTTCAACAGGGCCTTTTCCCTTCCATAAGCTGTTTGGACATAGTTTGAAAACCATGGTTCCATTCTCATACACATGTACCCACAAACATTGAGAAATCTGTGATCTGTACATTGAGGAATAACAGTGATTTTTTTTTTTTTTAAGGCCTTTGGTTCCATGTAGTATTCAAGTTGCAGTGGGAAAGATAGTGAACAAAAACAAGTTCATAAAACTTGGTGTTGAGACTTTGGAACTTGATTTAGCAGTTCTTTTACTCTTAAAATGAGTTTGGACTGATGACCACTCCTTGTGGTCCCAGACATAAATGGCTCTTGATTTTTTCTGGACTCAGTTCTGACTTTTCCAAAATTCACTTGTGTTCATGTTAGCATGCAAGGTCTAGTTTCTTTTTGATTAGACCCGTAACAAGGCATGGAGTTCTAGTTCTAGTATAGGAAATTATTTTTCTTTTTTTTTTTGGATGGGGGGGTGCTGGTTGAGACAGGGTCTTACTATGAAAAGCTCAGGCTAGCCTGGAACTCAACAATCCTTCTCCAGAGTGCTGGAATTATAGGTGTGAGCCACCACAGTCAACTTAGTATACTGTTTTAGACTAGTAAGATCATGCCAGTATTTTTCCATCCCCGTTTCTCCCCTCACTACCTCCCTCCTGGTAGTAGGCATCAAATCTAACCTTGCTCATGCTAGGCAAGTACTCTGCCACTGAGTTACATTCTCAGCACAGGGCCACAGTTACTTCTAACTTGATTCTTGGTGTTTTGGTTGGTGAGAGGGTCCGTCACATGCATTCTGTGCTGTGGTAGTTCCGCCTATGCTCCCTTTGAACTTGGAATAAAATACAGTGAGTGTTCTGGTTTCCTTTTCCCTATCCAGCCCCTTCCACAAACTCTTGTACTACCCAGTGGACTCCACTCTAAGATGACTAAAAGTCTTTCCTTTCTCATCCTTTCTGTTATCCCTTGTTCTGTTTGTATGACTATATCACATCTTCCTAACCCATGTGGCCCACCCTGAATCTCAAGATGTTAACTCTACTTACAATGATGTGGTGGTCTCCCTAGGATAGTCAAGTAATATTCAAAGTAGATGCTCTGTTTTAAAACT
Organism: Castor canadensis; assembly: GCF_047511655.1. Lineage (NCBI taxonomy): Eukaryota > Metazoa > Chordata > Mammalia > Rodentia > Castoridae > Castor > Castor canadensis. The sequence continues at coordinate 92,177,739 of NC_133394.1, forward strand.
GAGGAGTTAAAAAACAGATGCTCCTTGCCGGTCTAAAGGTGCCTAAGATCAGATTATTCTAACACGTATTTTCATTGCTTCATGCTGCTTACTAAACCTGAATCCATGTGAACCTGTCACTTAATGTCATGCTGTTCTGCTCCCCTTTCTCAGAAGTAACCTATTTGAATGTCTATTTTAATGCTACCTGCACTGTCCTGGAGTAAGAGTTAATTTTAAATGCTTTCAATAGAGATTCACTAGAGGACTTACCTAGCATCTAGAGTTGTGATAATTCTAGTATATGTATTTGCTTTTTCACTACAGTCTCAACAAGGATCAAATTGGTTTTGTTTTTATTAGAACAAATTCAGATAGCATTGGAGGTTTATTTTGATGTGCTGTTTTGGACGTAGGACTGCCTTGGAACTTGGGTGGAAGTGGTGTTCATATAGATAGATGGTATTGCTTTGAATAATTTGTAATGTCCTTTCTAGCTCTGTCATTTTCTGACAGTCTTGCCCTATAAAATATTACTTCCTATTTTTTTCACATAGAAAAATTATAGTGTTATACAACCTTCCTTTAGGTCCATATCTTTTTTTGTCAGGAGTCTACCATGGTAGATACTATGACCGTTGATCAAGGCGTTAGAATATTTGTGGCACTTTTCTAGAATGCAAAGCGTCATTTACTTGCTAAAGAAAAATTCATTAAACTAGGAACGTGTAAGAAATAATTTCTAAACCATAGCTTACTTTTCACTGCCCAATTTCTGTCTGTTGTAGTCTGCTTAAAATAAAGGCAGGAGCCCCATCCCTTCTCTGTGCTTTTGTTCCAGCTTGTAGCAAGAGTCACTTTACTACAATTACACATCCCCGGTATAATTATGAGCTCTATAGTAGTAAACTTGATAGTCGGGGAACTATCTTAAGTATTATGTAATTAAATTTTGTTTTCTCTTAAGGAAAAAATTCTGATACTAGTTAATGTCTTACCCATAGTGTGTTATCAAGTGTTTTTTGAAGCAGAAAGGAAAAATCAGCAAAATACTTAAAAAATCTGCCTGTTTTTGTATATTTCTGACAATTTCAGATAATTTTATATTTGTATTCCACGATAGCTAATAGCCTGTCATCCTTCTTTCCACTGATTCTTTCCTAATTAATATATAATGAAGACATTTAGAGATAAGTTAATTTTGTGAGCAAATATGTTCTTAGAGTGTGTTATTTTCCTTTATTTTCTCTGTGGTAGTACTGTCATGCTGTGTGCTGCAATTTATATGAGGACAATCAGACTTAGTTAAGAAATGTACAAAATAAGCCAGGTGTGGTAGCTTATCCCTATAATCCCAGCACGTGGGAAAGCTGAAGTAGAAGGATCACAAGTTCAAGGCCAGCCTGGATTACATAGTGAGACCCTGACTCAGAAAACAAACAGCAAACAAAAATGTCCAAAATAACTATAAAATGGACAAAAGTGGGAAAAAATGATTCCTGATAGTTAAATGGCCATGATAAATGTCATGAGGTAATAGCATATTGCCAGCCCTAGAGGTAATAGGTTATGCACCTTCAGGAGGTATAAATAAAATGAGCAAGGGTAAAGGTAAGAACAGGGCAAAGGTGTGTGTGAATAGACCAGGCCTGTTTGCTAGGAATATAGAACATAAATTTGAGAGTTTGCTAGGGAACAGGCTGGAAAAGGAGGTTGGCATCAGATTGTAGAGAGCCTTATTAATTCCAGGCTAAAGAGTTTAGCTTATTTCTGGCAGGCATTGTGATGATGCTGAAAAAAATCTAAGGGAGAAGTGTATATGATGCTATAGAAGATTATTTTAACAGTGCTGTAATTACAGAGAAAGTAAGACAGAGACTTGTACTGGGGATTGAACTCAGGGCCTCAAGCACTCTGCCACTTGAGCTATACCCCCAGTCTGAGAGACTCTTACATCTTACTATAGTATAGGTAAGATTTTTAAAGGCCTTCCCAGTGCAGTCATTGTGCTAGAAACTGAGGTATAACAACATAGCTATGATGTAATGCCTATAACTTGGGATCATGTAGTCTATAATGGAAAGTCATAAATGGTTAAATAGATAATTCTAATACAATGTAGTAAATTATCATGACAGGTTGATATAAAAACAGATGACCATGGAAATAGAGGTATTCAGGGGGTTGGGAAGTCAAGTCTGATTCCAAAAAAGGATTGACATCTGAACTGTCCTGAAGGAGGAAATAGCAAAACTCCCAAATTAAAAGCATTTCTTCCCAATGTGGTCAGCATTAACTACATTGTCTTAATATGTTCTACAAAAATATAACGTGCTTAAAATTCTCATTTATTTTAAAACAATAGATTTAAAATACTTAAATTGTCTTAAATTCTTAGCTAGACATGTTTTAAATTCTTAGACATACTTTCCCATCTTTGCTGAATTAATTTTTTTTTCATTGTCTCTGGGTGCTTCCTTGAATTCTTAATGAACTTTGTGTTTATCTTTCCTTTGATCTTCACTGAAGAAATTAGAAGAGGCCAAGAAGTAGGATAAAGGGCCTTACAGTAAGACAGGAAGAACAGACTGAAAAAAAAATACAGACATTGGTTATATAGCAGTGATGAAAGAGAAGTTTCTGCTGCCACGTAAATATCCAGCATACAATTGCAAATACAGAATTCAAGTTCCAAAGAGATTTATATTAGAAGGATTTGGACATGATTTAAGATGGTATTAGGCAGGCTGGAGGAATAATGAGTGTGAGGTAGAACATGGGGGCAGGGAAAAGAAGGCTGAAGAAACAGGAGTACAGGATGGAAAAGTAGCGGACAAATAGGGCAGCCTATATTAATTAGTCATTGTTGTGATTTTTGGTTTTTTTATTTGTTTTTTTCCTGGCCCAGATGGATAGCTCCCAGTTGATCCACTGTCGGGAGCTGGTGGCACATCACCTTTCTACTCTGCAGTCTTCCCTGCCTCTAAATTCCGTTTATGTCTACCGTCCCCTCAAGCACACCCTGGTGACCTGTGACAAAGGAGTGTTCAGATTACATCCCTCCTCTGTCTCAGGCCCAGATTTCGCCAAGGACAACAGCAAGCCAGAAGTGCTAGTCAAAGGTACTACCTTCTACCATCATCTCCCAGCTGCCAGTGGGTGCAAGCACACCTGTGCTAAACGCAAAGTAGAGGAAATGGAAGTAGATGACTTCTATGATGGAATCAAACGGCTCTATAATGAAGAGAATGCTTCAGAAAATGTGGGTTCTGTGTGTGGCACTGATTTGTCAAGACAAGAGGGACATGCTTCCCCTTGTCCACCTCTCCAGCCTGTATCTGTCATGTAGTTTTCAACAAGTGTTAACCATCCAGTGCAAGCTAAGGTTGACTGCTCTGAGAATGAGAACATACAAAACCAGAAAAGGCTATAGAGGAATATACACTTTATCAGGCTGATTTGAAGTGAGCCAGTGAGAAAAAACAAAAAACCCCTATTCATTTGGTGGCTAGTTATAACTCAACATTATTTAATTTAAAGATATATATAAAACCAAAAGATCCAAAATATTTTTCAAAAAAATTTTTGTAGCCTATCAGTTCCATTCTTTTTTCTGCTAAAATGTAACTTGCCCCGTCAAAAATTCATAAAGTTCCAAAATTCGTTATCAAACTTTGTTCCCAGAGTCCTGATTTAACTTTCTGTTGCTTTTGCTTGCTTCTCCAGTGAATACTTAATGAATTTTATGCATGTTGATCTGTATACTCTGACTTCCACTGAATAGTTAACCCCAGAAATTTTATTTTAGTGAGACAGCCATGTAATCTATGATTCAAGTTCCATTAGTCTGAAAAGAATACTTTGGAATTGTCCTAGGTGAATCAGAGGTGGTAATGGAAAAAGTTCTCATTTACCAGATTGATTTTTGTCTCATTTTTTTTAGACTAAATACAAAATTAGTTTTCATTTTTGTTTAAAGATGATATGTAATTAGGACACTTACATTTGTTGAAAGGATTTTTGACATTTGTATAAAAGAATTTGTGATAAAGTTAATATATCCAGGTGCTCACCAAAGAAACATGTATGTAACATATAATTAGAATTTTGTAACTGATGTTTTCACTCATTTTTAATCAGTAGGAGAGACTGTCTAGATATGGGCAGCTCCATGATTTGAGTATATAATACTTAATAACTGAACTCAGCACCCTAGTTTTATGTTATGCTATTAGGATTTTCTTGATAAAAGTTATTCCCCTTGTCTCCAACCCTACCCATATTTCTCTTCATGACTTCTGGATCTTGAGCCCCCTTTGCAGTCTGAAGAAGGTATTATAGTCAGAACTATGTACTGGTGATAAAAAAGCCTCTGGTAGCAATAAAAGGTTGTCCTTAATCTTTTTGTCTAATTTTTATTTTTCTATTTGTGGAGAGATACAGTTTCCTGATTGTCATTTCAACTAAGGAAAATAATAGAAAGTCTAAGAATATGCTAACTAAAAAAATGTGACTGAAGGATGTAGGTTCTAGACAGAAGGGATTCCCTTTATAGCATTTTCTCACTTGGTGGGCTTACAGATCTGTAAACAAATTCTCACCTTTTTTTTCTTTTTCTGGCGGTACTGGGTTTTGAACTCAGGGCCTCATGCTTGCTAGGCAAGAACTCATTACTTAAGCCACTCCACCAGCCCCAACAAAATCTCATCTTAATGGGACTGTGAGGGTAGGCTCAGACCTGTATCCAGGTAATGTCATTTTTAGCCCACTGATTGTGTTCAAACTTAGCAGAGCAAGAGTATTCTCAGGTCAGCATTTGACCTGTGGAAATTCTTGTAAATGGGGTGACTACCTGTTTTATGACCTTGAAGTCAAGTAAATAGAGTGGGGGGAGAGGTAAAGAATGAAAGGAACTGTTTGCATAGATAGCAAGGGATTGGCTTTAGAGATCCATATTTTTTAAAATCCCGTATCCTGATTTTCACCTGACTTCATTTCTTACTTTAGGAGCATTAAGAATTATAGGAAGTTTACAACATTCCCCACCCCTCCTCCACAAAACACACACACTTCACTGATGAGGACATAGTATGTTTGAAAGCTAGGGATAAAATTGAGTCTAGAGCCAGAATATTTAATTCGTAATCCAGTAGTTACAAACTGATCATCTGCTTGATCTTAAAGTTTTCTAATGTTAAAGGAAAGTTAAGCCCATGCTAAAGTGTACCTATAGTCCTGCTACCCAGGAGGCTAAGGCTAGAGGATCACTTGGGCCCAGGGGTTCAAATCCAGCCTGAATGACATAAACATTTCAAAAAAAGTAGATGGCAAATCAATTTGGAACACTGTTTTCATAGGACACTGAATCGGGTGGATGATGCTTACTTAGACTGCTACCTGACCTGCCTCAAAACTCATGTAACTTATATTCCAAGTCTCGTAGCACTTGACACATGCCCTTCTTGGGTTCCCATTTAGTACCTCCTTCCTTGGCACACTTGTAGATACCTCATGCCTCTTCCTTGTGACTTACTGTGGTCTCAGAATTTTGGCTTGAGACACAAATAGCAGATACTAAATAATGTAGAACTGTTCATTAAAGATAATCCTACTGGGTCCCAGAAGCTGTGGCTCAAAGAGTAGAGCATCTGCCTAGCCAGTGTGAGCCCTCAGTTCAAGCCCCAGTAGCACCAAATATATTTATTATACACTCTTGGTATTTGGGCTAAAACTTCTTAGCCTGCCCCAAATTATTTGGGTTAAATCTTGCTATCATAAACTCTTAAGATTGAGACTGGAGCTTTATGTATTGTTTGGTGCCTCCTAGTTGTTGAGACCTATCATTCCCCAGAAAGGCAAGAGAATAAATTTAGTAGGCATATTTATCCTCTAATCCAAAAGAGACATGGATGTAGTCCTAGGAGAAGCTATGGCCTTTGTTCTCTGATACCAAGTTGGTTACCTGTGGAGAACTGAAATGTTTTCTCCACACACACGATTGTCTTAGTGTGGCTGGAGAGCTGGGAAGTGGTGCTCCCAAACACCAATAAAGGGTTGGATATAACGGATTTAGTAGGAATGTGCCTTTGGCTCTGAGGAATAGTTTTTTACTCACCCAAACTGGCGATAACGTGCTTCGTTCTAAGAAGCACTATTTCCATGTTAGCGTCAGCCACTTTATGTATTCTGTACATACCCGTGTTGTCAAGCTTCCCAATTTATTCACTCCCGAGTCCCTGAAGCAAGGTTTGAGCACTTACTGCCCAAAGCTAAGGTACTGATGCTCAGCCAGCATGGTGGAGAGCCTAACCATCCTTAAAGTAGCTTGTGCATTCTCAACTGGAAAGGGAAGACCCTGTGTCAAATGTCCCCCCCATCATTCTGAGAGAAGCATCTACAGTTTACATTAGCAAGTTGAGGGTGAGTTGTTCAAAGCCATATAGCTAACAATTTTGAGCAAAGTTCAACTTCTAAGTCATCTCAAACCTTTATTGTACCTAACATGAAGTTTTGTTACCTCTAGGCCTCCAAAATTCTTGACATTGGTGTCTCAACCATGTTCATAAGAGACTCTCCTACAGCCATTTAAAAAAAAAAAAAAAGTTTTGAGCTTTGGCCACTAGATGGTGCTTCCAGGAAAAGACTAAAAACTTTTTTAATTCCTGGAAGAAACTGAGACATTTGGGCTTACTATGTGATTAGGAGCAGTTGGACATCCATCTTGTTATTAAGCCCCAATACAGCATCATCTTTTGTGGCTACAACTTCAAATCACTGAAGATACTGGTGGCCTGTGTATGTGAGACTGGGAGAATTTTAGCAAAATTGCTCATGGGAAGGGGCAGGCTGTGGCTAGATGCCAAGTCTCAGCCCCCCCACCCAAAAAAAGTCCAGCCATTTTACACATTAGCAACCTAATTTGTGAGTTGTGTGCAGTCCTATAAAGTAGCTTAGGAACACAGTTGAGAAGGCATGAAAACAGCCAATCACTAGGACAGAAAAGATGAAGCACACAGCCTGCCTTTTAGCACAGCTTCCATCAAGGAACTCAAACTGAATGCTCTTTCTCTCCAGATGGATGAGTTTAGTGGGTTTTGGATTTATTAATGTGTTAAGACCCAGGTGTGGGACTGAGACATAACTCCCCCTTGTGCCATATCTCAGTCACCAAGAATGTCTTATCAGCTATAGGAACGAGCTCACAACCCTAGTTTTTTTCTGAGTTAAGGGTGAAATGAGAACTCTCCCTTATCTTGTAACCTTCATAGCATATCAAATACCAGAACTATTGTATTAACACACAACAGTTAAGGCAGTAAAAGAAAAAAAAAATGAATAGCTCTAGGCGTGGTGAATTGATTTCCCAGTTCCTGGAAACAGTTCAGAACAACCAGGAAATGTGATTGGTGCTGAATGGGACACTTTCACTATTCAGAAATGACCTACCTTCAGTGGACAAGTTAGCATAGAAAGGGCTTACCTTTTCCTTTACTCTAAAAATCTCCTGTGCAAATAATAGTGTGCTTAATCCCCAGTGTAGGCTTGGTGCATTATACACAGTAAAATAACATTTGGAAAGGTGGGGTTAGAAGCAAAGAGAGCTATATCTGCACCTCTCAGATTTTTGTAAAAGCATTGTGCAGAAAATGCACAATGGAATTTTTATGGAATACTACTCCACTCTCCCTTACACACACATGCTCATTTGTTCTTTTGTGGGACAGCAGCCAACCTCATTATAATAGCCTCTGCTTCTCCTCATCTTACTGCCACAATTTTGGAAGTTTCCAGTAGACTGAAAGACTGTTAAGCTCATGGCACTGCAAATGATTTAATGCAGATGTGGAATCTTTTGTACCTCACACGATGTTCTGCTAACAACCAGAAGGACTACACTTATATACAGCTACAGCTACTCATAGGGGAGAGCAAGGCTGAAGAGGGAAGTGAATGGATACGGAGCTCACAGTTCTCTCATGTTAACACACGTTCAACCCCTTCACCAGTCCTGGGTATTGAGTTTCTTGATCTGAAAGCTAGATGGCTCACACCAGCAATTCTGCTATTGGGGAGGCAGAGATCAGGTAGACCACAGCTCGAGGCCAGTCAGGCAAAAAGTTCTTGAAATCCCATCTCAACCAATGAAAAGCTGGACATGGTGATGCACGTGGTAAGTGTAAATAGGATTGCAATTCAGGCCCAGAAAACCCTATTCGGAAAAATAACTAAAGCAAAAAAGGCTGAGGGCATAGCTCAAATGACAGAGCATCTGCCTAGCAAGCCCAAGGCCCCATTAATCTTCAGGATGGAAGGGTAAGGAAGTCTTCTCCAAAGGTCTGACCAGTCAGAATTAGGTGCTTAGCCGCTTGGACATCCAGTACGGTCTGTGCCAGTGGTAGACAAAAACCTTGATTAAGGAAGTTTGCTAAGATGTGTACTGTTGATTGCTCAAGTGTATTGGCATGAAGACCTGTTTTCATTTGTTCCAGCACTTTGGTTCAGAAGGTTGAATCTCTCCTTCATATGCTAATCTCAGAGAGACCACTAGACTACACTTGTAGAAGGCAGATCCTGTATCTGAAATCAAATAATATTCTCTTAAGATTGAATGACACATAAAAAGAATGTTGTCAGCAGAAACAGGTTCTGATGGCTCACTTCTCTCTGCTTTTCAACACTCTAGCTTGAGATAAACCAGTAACTCGTTACCACTGATAATCATTTTAGCTGGTAAGCCAGGAGAACTCAAACCTACCAGCTTTGTGAACACTCAGGAAAAGGAACCACCTGAGGTACGATGCCAGATCAATGGCACTCTGTCTTAGAAGTGAGATGGCAGAGCACTAGCCAGTGGTGTCCACAGCCAGCTTCCCTGAGAGCTCTGATCCCCATGGCAGTTTAATCAGAAAAGGGAACAGCAACATCAAACCACACATTTAGAAAAAATAGTACCCTTGCTGGTGCCGGTGACTCACACCTGTAATCCTAGCTACTCAGGAGGCAGAGATCAGGAGAATCATGTTTCCAAGCCAGCCCAGGCAAATAGTTCCACAAAACCCTGTCTCAAAAAACCCTTCACAAAAATAGGGCTGGTGGAGTGGCTCAAGGTGAAGGACGTGAGTTCAAGCCCCAGTACCGCCAAAAAAAAGAAAGAAAAAAATAGTACCTTAATTCGACTTTCAAATATTGCTCAAAAAAAGTTACAATCTAAGCCATTTTTAAAATGATAGTATAAAACTTATATTTAAATACTTAAAATAGTTTAAGAATAAAGCCAATTATACTTAGCGATTATTACAGTGTTTTTTCTAATACCTACAAAGTTTAACTTATAAGACTGATAATGTGTCATTCTGGCATCAGAGTTGCTATCCCATCCACCATGGTCACACCACTAGATTCCATCCTTACAGATTACAGTGCGGTGTGAGGGGATGACTTGACTCATGTTTTGATCATTTAATGGCTCAGATGAGTCTGACTTTATACGTTTAGTAATAGCTTCGGTCTAGAAAAAGAAAGCTGTTTGCCAACATGCTCATCCAGTTGCTGTAAACAGCCTCTTTCTAGGAGTCAAAGCAGCAGGGACTACTGCTTCATCACTTCACTACCCAGCCAAAGCATGGATTCCCTTTCATATAGAGAGGATCACTCCTGGGGCTCTTGGCCAGTGGGAAGTCATGCCAACAATAGTGACGTTTATGATCTATCAACTGTGGGGCTGCAAATAAGCAAAGCTACAGACAAGTAATAAACTTGGAAGGTAACGTAAATGTATGGCTATGCTCTGCAACAGATGACTTTGAGTGAAAACTGCTAGAGAAGGGGCTGTTTAAGTAATGACTCATCACCAACAGGTCAGCATTGGAAACCATCAGCTCACTCAACTGACAGAAGTGTGGATTTGGGTGTGGGTATATTTTAAGTAATCCCATTGGAATAATTCTATTCCCAGATGGGTTTCAGCAGACATTGTGGAGAAAGCCACCTGGGCCACTCTGAGACTATGTGAATCAGAACCACCATTAATATACTGCTGTCTGAGACGGATATGTACTGTTTTGGGGTACATTTCCCATGGCTAAGACGTGGATCCTGGCTTAAAAAACAAACATGAACATAAAGTAAAGCAGAGCTGCACAAAGAAAAAGGCAGGATGGGCCAAGAAAGTTATTTGAAGATGTCTTTAAACATAAATCCAGCCCCAGAGGCAGAAAAGTCATCTACCCAACACACTTTAAACATGATTAAGACTTGTGGGTCAAACCCCTAGAAACAAAAATGGGAATTTTAAAATTGTACCTAAGACAAGGAAAGCATATTAAACAGTTTTGTGACTTAAAATTCATTCATACTTCCTCTTGAAATGAGCTTTAAACTGGCATAATTTTGATACCCAAAGTAAGTTTGAATATCCAAAACAAAAAGCAGAACTGTCTACCTGGAATTTTTCCTCCCCAAACAGAATCCCAATCCCAAAATAACTTATATAAAGGATGCAGGTAACAGAAAAAGAGTAGAATGAAACAAAGGTTCTGAATTTAAAGGAAGGACGCCCACTTCTCTCTCAAGAGGCAGATGATCAGCTGAGTAAAAACGTTGCATCAATAGGACACTCCAAAAGAAAAAAAAAACTGCAGCCATCTCTGTTCATGCAGTATCAAATGTCAAAAAAGAAAAATCCAAAACGCCAAAACCACCCACAAAACTAACAGAAGGAAGGAAAGCGTTGCCCGGGTCTTAGGACCTGATGGTGGCTGGGGATCCTGGTGGGGCTGTTCAGAGAGGCCAGGAGCTACCAGGAGTCAAGTTTGCCCTGGGGGTGGTGGCCACCTCAGATGGGGGACATGCTCTCTTCTGTCCACAAGTTCTTGGACCAGCAGTTTCAAGAACATGACAGCTAAGCCAAGAGGATTCCAGCACCAGACTTGGGTTTGGGTGCAAGTTCTGTTTTACTGAAATTCCCTTTTCCTTGTAATTAATATTATTCAGTATTACTATTTGTGGTAGTGAAGTCATTTCTGTAGCCACTATGAGCAGTGGTTTGTAACAGACATTGACAATACAGACAGTAGTGCAGTATTTGACCCAGACTTTAAAGGAACGGGAGGCAGTGGTGGAAATGAGGTAACTCTTCCCCAACACGCGTGGACAGACAGCTCCTGCTCTTCTAATGCTCTATGTCCATTAGGAGAGAGTAGGGCTTGTCAACAGGATGGTTACATAAAGAAGAAGCTACAGAAGAGAAAAAAGAAAAGTTCAGATTCAAATTCGGTTCTTTAAGCCTTTAAAAAAAAAAAGCGTTTCTCTACAAGCTGTGAAAGAACAGCAGTGTATCAGTTAAAAGGATGTCACCAAGCACAGCTGGAGGGGTGCAGCAGCAGGGTGGGCACCACAGGCCAGGGAAGAGGCACCGAGGCTCGTGGATCCATAGGGCAGGCAGGGACAGGAATGGGTGGAGGTGGCAGTGATGGTGTGGGGGGCTATAGGGCACCACAGGACAAGTGTTGGGGAGAAGCTGGAGCTGCCCAGACAGCAGTGCTGAAGTCTACCATACAAGGCAAGAAAGCAGGAGATACCGCCACCCCTATTTCTTTTACCCCATACAACAAGCACGTGTATGTACATACGCAAATCAAGCAATGACTGAAAAGAACTCACAAAAGTGCACACACACAATGTTTGGGTAAAAATATATTTCCCCTGCTTTATGTCTTGGCACTAGTGATATATGCATAGATTACCTGTTCACCACTCTCTACCATAACAGACACCAAATTACCCAGCAGGCTGCTGAGTGAGTACTTCCATACTTGAAGAAATGATATGCTTCACATCAATACAATTATCTTAGTTCATAAAAAAGACAACTGTCTAACATGCAGTTTACATTTATGACAATTCTGCATTAACACTGAAAGTAGATTACACAACAGTTTTAGAAAACACATCGGTTATTTTCAAACAGCAAAATGACAAGGTTCTACAACTACAGTTTAAGGCATATCAGCATATTTTAAAATCAAGAAATAGACAAAGTTCTAATGCTGTTCACAGCTTAAATTTCAGTTTATTTTTTAAAAATTCCCTTCATACCTACATACAAACTAAACTTTGTAGGTCATAATTCCCACTAAGAAGTCATCACATATGTGTCCTGCCAATGGAACCAGGACTTTTGAAAACTGAGACTTGACAATTCAGACACTTGCAAATGGCAAAGCCAAGGGATCTGAATGGACAGTTCTGGTAGGACCACATAGAGACAGTAGGACGTGAGTCAACATTTGTCTGTGAAACACCTATTCATATGTCAAGAAAATGAGGAAACAAGTCTATGTATTTGAGGTGCACAAGATATGAAGAGTAAGTGTTATTGCTGGTGAGTTGCAAAGCAAGGAAGGAAGAAAACAAGAAACTCATGCCCAGAGTTACATGAAACAACTCCCCTGGTTGAGAGGTGCCTTTTTGGACAAAACCTTGACCACTTGAGCCTGAGCTGGGAAAACATTCTCTGAAATGCCAACCAGTTCTCATATATGCTCCCCCATCACACCCTGCAGGACACAGAAGTATTGTGGGTATCTACTGTCTAGAAGATACAAAAAGATGGCCATTATGTCTGAACAAAAGACGTGAGGGAGGCCAGCCAGAGCTATCAAGAAAAAAAAAAAAAAAAGTGACCACTGTGCAGTTAGCACCAGGGAAAGGCCATTAAAACTAAGATCTAAAAGATAAGTGATCGTAAAGGCGCCCTGGCATAAAAGTTTTTTCTCCTTGATCTTCTCCAGTGAAAGGTGGGAGTTTCTCATTCCAGCTTTATTTGCACTGTCAGTATCAAAGATTCTCTGGAATATCCAATGATATTCCAGAATATCTGGTGCTGTGCACCAGACTGGGATCAGTAATTTCTGTCTTCCACATTGAGATCAAGAAGTTGAAAAACATATAAATGTGGCCACTTTAGATATACTTAAGCTTTTTTTCTTTTAAAACCAATACTGCTCAAACCATGATCGCCCTACCCCCTCCAAAATAAAGAATGTATCCATCCCATTTGTTTTCTCTAATTTTAAAAAGCCAGAAAGATCTCAAAGGTTTGTTACTACTGTACTTACATGCAAAGGCGAAAGCACATCCAGTTAGATTTGAGGGTATCATTTATTCCGTGCAGAGCCAAGGACTACTGTGAAAAAAGGCATAGATACAGAAAGGAAAAGCAGCAATAACATACTCAACAGGGCTGGGGAGAAATGGGAGGAAAAAGGTTCAAAAGTAACACTTAAAAAAAAAAGCTCCTATGTGTTTCTTTTAGCTTTTTATTCCCTGACTCGACATTTGATTTATTTTGCTGTGGAAAAAAAAAAAAATCAGTAACCTTGGCATCAAAAAGTCATAAGATGCTTTTAGTTGCTAAGCTCAGCTGTTTTGGTTTTTTTTTTTTTTTTAAAAGACTTTAGGGATGCAAGAAATAGAATGTAAGAGTGTACTTTCTATCACAAGGCACAAAAATGCTCACACAAGCAGTGGCTGGAACAGGCACACAACACAATACTCAAGCTTTTGTGTGATGCCCCGCGCAGGCGCAAAGGCGGCCCATGTTAGCATCAGCATGCCTTCTAGCACTGGACAGCCCCACAGGTAGCTTCAGACTAGAAAAATGACAAAACGAAAGCAAGGACAGACATGTTGGTGTGGTGCTCCTTGATCTGTGAAGGCTGATTCCAGCTGCTTCAGCCTACGGTTTCTAGCCCAGCTTAGTTTGAGCCTCAGTGAACTGACTTCCCTACTTTGCCTAAGTCTCTTTTTTCCCTTCTTTCTCCCAACAGCATGACTAGGGATAAAGAGAAGGAAAAAAATTTTTTTCTTGGGATCAGATGGACTTAACTAACTTTTTTTGAAAAAAGTTTGCTGAGCAAGGGGAAGTGCAGCACATTCTATCCTGTTCGCCTATGGTGTAACTAGTGGTGGTCAGAAGGGAAATGCTCAGGTGAAGTAGTGGGTTCATGAAAATGTTATCCTGTCAAGTAAGAAATAGGAAATGACAGAACTAGAGAGAAAGCTGGGAGGATCTGGTTAGGAGGGGGACACCAAGCAGATGACATGATAAGCACCAGAAAAGAAAAAAATATGTCTTTCTGCACACAAACTAGGTAAGTCGGATGTGTCCTGGCACATGGGTCAGTGCTGACCCTGGATGAGGTGATGGGCCAGAGACAAAGAGCAGGGAAGCTAGTCACAGTGAGGGAACAGGTGAAGAAAGTTCCTTCAAGACAACCAGATTTGAAACACCAGCAAGGACTCTGGAAGTGAAGTTGAATTTCTACTTTCTTTTTAATTTCTACTTTCTTGATTCATGGGTTGTGCTGTATTCTTTCCCATTCTACCTTAAATTGATGAGGTCTTCTTAAATTTATGTTGATTACATAAAGTCTACAGCAAACTTTCTATTTGAAGTATTTGTGGCAATTTTTTCATGATTGACGAACACTTTTATTAGAAGTACCCATATCCTGGCATTAGTGAGAAGGCCCTGCCCCCTCCGCCCACTGAGAGCGAATGTACATGTGTTTATGAAAGATTCCTTACTGTATGCGGTTAAGTGGCTTGTGGAAGCCCAACACGCTTAGTGGAAGAGTCTTCTACTAAGCAATGTTTTCTGACTGATCCTTTGAGATCTTGATCTGACAGAGGGTCAAGGACAATGGTGGACACGAATGCAATCATTTTTTTTCTTGCACCAGTCCATGCTAACTGGGCCAAGCTTAAAAAGATGGTGTTCAGATGTAGTCTCAACCCTTAAGGGGAGACAGTGTGAACTAACCACAAGCTCAGGCCAAATAATGAGAGCAATTAAAATGAAAAACTCATACACACATAGAAGTCATCTGCTGTGCTTACCCACTGTTCTGCCTACATACAAATCTCCCTTGGTTTGAGGCAGGTGTGAAGGAGAAACAGTGAAATTCAGGGGCTGCAATCATGAAGATGAATAATCAAGAAAATGCAAGTTGTTGTCATGGCTATTCAGGGTTTTAGTTCAACTGCTGAGGCGGTGAGAAGTTTTCATGTCAGATGTACAGGAAGCACTTCGCCCCACTTTCCTTGGTCCAAAGCAACATACAAGTAACAGGCATGCTCCTGCTGCCATTCGAACAGGCATACAAGGCAAATCATTTACTTTCCAGAAACAAAGTCCAGCTGCACAGAGCATTTGCTGTTATTCCCTTGTTCTATCATTTTCCACCACCCAACAACATTCAGCAAAATGAGTTAAGAGTTATTGGTGTTTGGGGAAGGGCAAAACAATAAAATAAAACGAAAGGACACAGATGGCAGAAGTACACTACTGCTGCAAAAGCAGGTGAATGCGGGAACATCCTTGGCTTGCCAGGCTTTATGTGAAGCTTGCACTGCAAGTTAAAAAACAAAACAAAAAAGTTAGAAATAATAATAAATTAAAAAGAAAGGAAAATCAGCAGCGCGCCAGCACCGGCACTCGGTGATGGTGGATGCTCATGCAGTGGTTATGGAATTGACAGAAATTAAAACCAAAAATTTGAGGAGGCTATTCCACATGACAGGCAAAAGCAAAATTTAACATTAAATTAAAGAAACGTGGTTAGTTTTCATTTGCATGTTCTTTAGAATTCATGAGTGACTTCTTGAAACCACTGCCATGTTCCAGTGGAAGGACTGTTTGGCTTTTGTCTCTCAAATAACACAAAAGAATCATCTACTAAGTGTGGGTACCCCATTAGTGCCAATTAAGAGCTTCATCTTCCACTTCCGAGCTGCTGCAGGAGTCAGAGAATAAATATATAATGAAAGCCTTTGCAGAAATGACTTGAAGAAGAGGTCAAAAGGAGCTTGGGAATTGGGATATAGTGGGTGGAGGAGAACATGCTACTTGTCTAGTTGGGAAGGACAAAAAAAGAGAACAATTGTTACATGGTTATAGCTATAGCAATGCCAGGAGCTAGCTTTCCCCCTCTTTTAGGTACAAAGCAATGCCAAACCCAAGACCTACATGGCTAATTAGGCAAATCCAAAACATGCAACTTTATTCTTTAGCAAAAAAAAAAAAAAAAAAAAGAAAGAAAAAGTCTTAAAAAAAGTGAGCAGATGGTTGCTTAAACTGAAGCTATTACACGGCAGTTTTAAAATGATGAATTTGAAAGCTTTCTTTTGAGATAGAAGGACCAAAGCCAGCAAATACCTGCTGACAGTGGTGCAAACTGTTTTCAGGGGAGATGAACACTGTCCGCCGAACGACTTACCCTCGGGCAGTATCACCACTGTGGTGCAGCCGCAAATGAGGAAAGTGACTTGGTGGCCATGGATGGCAGAAGGTGGGGTCCAGCTAATGGCAGGGCCAGGGTTAGTTCTACTTGGTCTGTAATCTTAGGAAATGTTATATAATCTCATGCCACTACAGGTCAAGGAGAAGTGTAAAGCCTTACCTACGTTAAAAAAGGAGCGTGTCATTAGAATAGAAAAAGAGAATTTAAAACTATTAGAAAAACTAAGTTAAACTTGGAGGTGGAAGCACAGCAGGTAAATAAAAAAGCATCCCTTTGTGAATTTTCTAGCTAGAACAAAGCCAGCTCCTAAGAGGCACCTGTGGTAACTCTGGCACCTGCTTCATCTACAAGAAGGAAGAAGTCTTCCAATTTCCGTTCAAGGTGCTGGTCTCGTTGCCCTGGTTATTGTCTTTCTGTGCTCCTCTCTAACCAAAAGCCTCCTGCCACTGGCAATAAGAAGGATGATGTGAGGTTTTTTTGTTTCGTTTGGTTTTGTTTTTAATCATTTACACTTCAGGACTCTAACTAGTCTTTGCTTTCACTATACATATGGAAGTATTGAGAAGGGTAAGAACCTTGAAGCTAACACAAAAAAATACGTGCCAGAGCAGAACCTGGTGACTATTGTGAACCAAATCTAATGCCATTAATAACAAATGAGAATATATAAATAAAGCTAAAATAGAATTCACACAGAATTCATGTAAACTTGAGAAGCACTATACATTGGTAAGGCCCAGGATGGGAAGGAAATAACCTAACATGTTCACAAGGGCAAAGACAAACCTCCCTGCACTGGAAAGTTGGTTACTAAACGGGTTTTTGTTTTTAATGGAGGCACAATACTAATCAGCTCTTGCAATTTTTATTGCTTAAAGGCACATCCAGTATACATGAAATATTCTTTTAACATTGCTGGTCTTCTATAAACATTTTTAATTTTAAAAGTTGTACCTTCATGTACTTCAGTGCTGCAGGTTAAGAAAACCTAGACTTTGGGTTGCCTAAGCTGTGAGTTAGCAGATTTTTCTCTTATATTCACACCTTCCCCTATTTTTACTCTAGGTTAGTTTGGATCAAGAACTCAACGCTGACTGGATTTCCTTGTCTTGGCAGGGAGAGGCTCCCTTATTGAATGGAGAATACGTCCACACAGAGCTACAAATCATTTTCTTGAACTGTGTTGTAATCTAGGCATTTGTTTCTCTCAGAATTAATCCAGCAGAGTCAGATTTGAAGCTTTTAGAGTCCTTTGGTCACTTGGGTCTGTACTGACCCAATTAAATCCCACCTTATTTACATGGACTACTTTCGTTACTGCTTACAAAGTGTCCTTGCTTCTCTGGGCTCAACACATTTTCTACTGTCTCAGAACTTGGACAGTCAAAGTGCATAAAGCATGATTTAATCTTCTCTCGGCCTGTTGCTGCAGCAGTGCATTTTGACCTTCACACTGGCAATGTCACAAGATTCTGTAAGAGTGAGCCTGCCACATGTTAAGTGGGCAGCAGCACTGGGCTCCTCCTTCTTACAACAGTTTCAAGTTCAGATTAAGCAGAGACTCAATCCTATCTGCTACATTTCTAAAAAATGTAATTCTCTTCCTGCTTGAGTACCAACATTTTTGTTCTGTCTCTTAGCCGGCCTCTTTTTTCCTAGCACTCTGGCATCTGAGAATGAAGATCAAGAATCTTGAAGCAAACTTCAAGTGCCATACTGCGCCAGGAGCAGGGCAGCTTCAACAGACAAGGAGGGTGGCAGCCGTGAACTCCTATGGGACCCTGCAAAGGTTTTCTCCACATGCCTCCTTATCACTATGCCTACATCACCTAACAGCTACTGTCATAAAACGTCATTCTCTACTCTTTACAGTGATTCAAAGGAGAGCTTCAAATCACAGGACGATTTCAAGGAAGCTCAAATCTCATACTGGGGTCAAACAACTGCTGTTGGAGTATCATAGGAAGTAACCACTCAAGAGCAGACTCTGACCCTTTGGCATATTAAATCAAGGCCATATTTAAACATGTTTTGTGAGTGGGTACAGGTGTGGCTGGAGGGTCAGCAGGAGTGAGTTGATTTGGTGGACATTTTGATCACATGTCACTATAAGACAATTCACCATCTTGCTGAAAGGAAACCATGGCCGCTCTTGCACATGCTACAGTTGGGAACAAGACTGCAATGACTGGCTCACCACACTTACATCACAGAGTAGGAAAACCATTTTAACAATATTGATTTTAGGGTGCTCTTTACCAAAAAAAAAAAAAAAAAATCATGAGAATTATCTTCAGGGGCACTGAAGGGAAATACACCTGCCTTTTCTGAGAAGCTGCTGTGGGAGATGACAGGTTATTCCAGTCCTGATTGCTTCATCAACACGGTCAAGTTTTATAAATTAATCCTTGTGTACCCTTTAAAAATACTTTAAAAACCTTTATCACCTTCTCTATACTGTAGAAAAAATACTTGTTTTGTTTTTTTGTTAACAGACCAGTTTCCAGTCTGTAAGTAGGAAAAGTGGACATGCAAAAGGAATAAATTGTTAGAGGTCCCCAATAGAAGGGGTGACACCTGCTTACTTTTTCTTATCCTTGTCTTTCTTGGTTTGCTGGGCACCAGACTGCTGGGCCTGGGACTGGAGCAGCTGAGCTGCTGCTTTCTTCTTCTGGAAGTTGTTCACCTCCTCCTCAAGCTCCTTCTTCTTGTCTTCCACCTTCTTCTTTTCTTCTTGGTGTGTCCGCTTTAGGAGGTCAAACTTCTCGTGGAGCTAGACAGAAAATGAGGAGAAGATGCTTGGTGAAGTCCGTGAAAATCTTATGGAGGTAAGGCTATGTGCAACATACAAAACCAAAAGTTCTTCACATGGCTACACCTGCTTTAATCACAGGAGCCGTTTTGGTGGCTTGCTGGAGAAGGCTAAGATGCTGAGGAGCATTCCTCCAATTCCTAGGCTCTTTGTCACATCATCCCCTCGGGGCTGAAAATTCCTTGAACACTCTTTTTGATAATAAGATACACATCCATTCTTAAAAAGCACAAAGGAAATAAAAATGATCCATAATCCTAATAACTCTTTCCCTGAGTGCTGAAAGTGGTTCTTTACGTCTGGTCCTTTGTAGAGTGTGTGTGTGTGTGACACACATGGTGGTAGTGGGGGGGCTTTGACAAGTTGCATTTAAAAAAATCACAATCACAGGCCAAGAGTGTAGCTCACTCGTAAAGGACCAGCCTAGCAACTGTGACACCCTGGGGTTGATTCCCAGCACCAAAAAACAAACAAATAACAACAACAACAAAGAAAACCAAAGTAAAACAAAACAAATTTGCAATCAGAAACAAAAACAAGAACAAAGGAGGACATGCTTACTATAATTCTAAATTTTTATTCATCATCCACTTGATTCTCAAGGCCAATAGCAGATAAGGCTCAATTTTCCTTTCTGTGCAGCAAAACCATCTTGAGTGCTTAACTATGTAAATAACCTCCAAGCTTCAATAGTCTTTTTAAAATAAGTTAAAAGAAGATGAGAAAATTATTTGTCCTTTCATTTAGGAAAGTACTGAGCCATCGGTCAAGCACCAGAAACATTTATTATCTACCAGCAGGAACCAGTCATCTCTCTCCCTCTCCCTCTTTTTCCCTCCTCCTCCTAACTTTCTCTCTCTTAAATGTGGTAAGAGCTAGGTGTGGTGGTGCACACCTGTAATCTCAGCACTTCAGAGGCTAAGGCAGGAAGATTGCCAAGTTTGAAGCCAGCCTGGGCTACACAGCCAGATACTCTCTCAAATTAAAAAAATAAAATAAAATGGGAAGAGTACCATGGTAAAAATTGGTGCAAACCTCTGGGAAGCAGTTTGGCCAGGGGATAGATGGGGACCAAGGTAGGTTTAGAGGGATGCTGGAAAGGGAGAAGCCAGAGCACAGGCATGGAACACCAGTTGCACTTCAGGCCACCGCTCACAATACAATGCCAAAGGGCTCTCTGCTATTGAGCTCACTGAATTGGCTGAGAAACTAAGATGATAATAATAGTCCCAGAATCTCAAATCTCACATTTCAAGACTCATAACTTGAGCAGCAAAGAACATATGATCAGGTCTTGGTTTTGCTGCTAACTAGGTAGGTGACAGCCAAAAATCAGTCTACGTTTATGCCTCTCAGTTTACCATCTATAAAGTGGGGACAAGAATATCTGGCCCAGTCTTTCTGTCAGGTTGGTATGCCACTCTTATGATAAAAGGCATATAAAAGCAGTATGAAATCCTATAAAATGTGAAGTATTATAAAATAACTGTTTTGGTTCCTCTTTCTTGGAGGACAGATGGCTTACCTCTTTCTCTGCCTCTTTAAGTTCAGCCTCTTTCTCCTTCACTCTCATAACAAACATTTGTCTCATTTCTTCTTCTTTCTTCTGAAGTTCTCCTAGGAATTCATTCCTCTTGGCTTCATATGTCTCCTGAAGACTATTCAAAATCCACAAATCAAAACTAGGGTCATGAAATTGCCTAAAAAATTTCAGTTGATACCATTTCTACACCTCTACTTCCAAAAAACAGATAAAGCTGCTGTTTATCATACCAAAGCTCAAATAAGATCACAGTTTTACTTATTTTTATTTCTGTTGCAAGCATTAAGAACCAGTAATTAGTCAATAAGCACAATGCAGTCCTAAAGAGATATCAGTAGCTGGCCAAGTTTTATCTTATGTACACTCACACAGGGAAAACCTAAACTGAAGACACAATTCGTGTTGTTAGAAGATGGCCTCGTATAGGGGTTGAAATAACAGACACTAGATCAAGTCAGAGCATGGTTGGAATTCTGGCCCCACTGACTGACTAATCTTGGGAAAGGTGTGACCTCTGACGTATGAGATGCAGATACGGTACCACTTACCTTTCATGAAAGTGATTATGAGACTTAAATGTGGGAAAAGTGAGCAAAGCATTTGACATATAATTAGTGCTTAATACATGCTCCCCTTCCTCCTCTCATCTCATTCCAGCCCCCAATCTGAAAAACAGACTCAATGAACAAACTAAAGACAAGAGCACTTTTAGAGGTAGAACAGAAAACTGCCACTTTTCAAGTTACATTACCAATTCTAAATAGTGCAGGGAGGAGTTTTATTTTCATTCAAAACCCCATCCTCTTCCTGTCTACAGAACACAAGAGCCTAACATTTTACATTAAATGTCATGACTCAGCTTTATCTCTAAGTAAGAACCGTTGCTAACACAACTGAAGGAAACAGCCACTCCCCACATACACATTTTCTTAAGGTGCTATCTGTTTCTCTTTTGCAGCCCCTAAAACAACAGTCGTATAGAGACACAGGTCTGCAGTACTATCTACCTTTTTTACCCATGGACCAAACTCATTCCGGGTCAGACTACAAACTAGAAAGCCACTGGAGATGCTCCAAGGCACCCTGCAGAGCCACTCACCACAGTTACACCTGTCCACTAAGGCAGGAAAGAGGAAATTCCAGTGGGGAGAGCACAAGTGCATGAAGACACACACACATCTATAATGAACTGGACGATTACGTTGGGATTAGAGAATGTGTCAGGACGGTTATAGTTCTACCATTAATTTATGAGAAATCACCTCTGTGCCCTCAGCACAGGAACAAGCTGACATATTTAGCTTTCACATTATCTTATGAGACAAAAGCAAGTCAGGCAATTTTAGTTGGCTAATATTAATAGCAATATTTGGACTTCAAATTTAAAAGATAGCTACTGAGATACAGAACTGTGTTGACAATAGAACTATAAAATAATTCATGAATTTGTCAGCTTGTAATAAACTTTTTTTTTTTTTTTGGTGGGACTAGGGTTTAAACCCAGTGCAAAGCATTTGCAAAGCAGGCACTCTACCACTTGAGCTACACCTTCAGCCCTCTTTTCTCTAGTTATTTTGGAGATGGGGTCTTGAGAACTATTTGCCCAGGCTGGCCTCAAACTTGATCCTCCTGATCTGTCTTCCAAGTATCTAGGACTACAGGTATGAGTCACCAGTACCCAGCTGTTGCAATAAACACTTTATCACTATTATTTGTGTCATAATTGCCAGAGGAAGAGGATGACTGCTGTGAAATTGTACAGAAAACTCAGTTTCTGTTTATTTTAGTATAATGAATGGACTGTTCTCTTCTAACAAGCAATGGAACATCTTTTATAGAAAAAATAACCAACGTGTTCCAGAGGTCACTACCTAGTTTCAAAAGAGGCTCTCTCAAAAAGGGTTACCAAAGTCAAAAGAGAAGGAGAAAATGCTTGAGTGTTCTCCCTTTAGGGGATTCAGAGTGTGTAGTGGATTCCAGTCGTGGCAGCACATCAGGATCACGGGGCACGTCTTAGTTACTTTTCTAAATACAGATCCCTACACCCACTCTCGGAGATGCACATTCAGAATGTCTGGCTATAGTCAAGTCTGTTTTGAAATGCTTGCCAGGTGGTTACGTGCTAAGCTCCACTACTCTTAAATGCTGAGAATCCCTTCTATACAATAACCTATTCAACATGATTTACAGATCATTTACAGTTCCTCAGATTTGTTTACCATGGAAACCTTCTGAAGTAATTCATGGATAGACTGCACTTTTGGGTAATGACAGCCTAAATACTGAGAACGTTCAAGATGACTGCCTTATCTGGCCCCAACCACACCCTAATTTATGCTCCAGTTTTGGGAGATATATTTTTAAACTATGAAACACAACCATGGGTCTTAACCAATATGTTGAAAGAAAAAGTTTAAGAGACCAGGATTAAAAAAAAAATTTCAGAGTGCAGTACAAACAAGAAGAGTTGTCATATGGCATGAAATGTGCACAGTGGACCATGGAGGAAAACGTTTTTGCATACCGTAGTTCCATCTCAAAACCAGCATGCCCCCGTCCTACAGAAAGCCTAGGGAGCAGCTTTGCCATTGGCTAGCCTGGCCTTGGCTACAGGTCTGGTGGTAGTTTAGGCATCTGGGCCAGAACAAGAAAATGGACTAAACAAATGCTGCTTCTTAGTTATGTCGTCGTATTCCAGGAAGTGAGCCAGCTTTTGAATTCTAACATGGGGAATGATAATCATAGCAACAAATGAGAAAGATACCCTAAAACCTTACCCAAGGAATTAAAATTACCCTAAGTTACTCACAAACAATTAGGATAACCAAAATGTCCACATCATACTCCCTAGGCATCTCTGCCAACTGAGCTGTAAACCAGAAATACCAGATACCTCATGCATGTTTCCAAGCATCAAACTCCAGCTCAGAATAAAGTGGGTTTATATTATCCACTCACATTTGCAAGTTTAGTTCTTCAAACTTAATTTGTGTTTGTTTGTTTGTTTGCTTGGTGGTACTGGGAGTTGACCTCAAGGCCTTGTGCTTGACAGGTACCACTTGGCGCCGCCACTCCACCATCCCCAATCTTAATTTTTAATTACAGTTATTAACACCCTTTTCTAAATGAGAAATCTGCAATTGTTTCACAAGGTTTTAGGATGTTCTGAAATTGCTGATCTTATCTTCTAACTTTCTCTTTAGCAGCCCAGGGAAGAGAAAGGCTTTGCTTGTGCACACCAAGGGAAGGGAGAATGAACACAGACACTTTGGTTCACCTTAATTTTGGTAACTCAAACAGTCTAATTCTCTGTTTGAATCTTCTGGAACTATTTAGTGGAGGACATGCCAGAGTATGGTCATCACCACCAGGATTTTTATGGAGTAATTTATACATGCGGATTCACTGAATTCTCACAACAACCAACTAAGTAAGGTAGGCATCTACCTCTCCCTTTTTATAGATGGAGAACTGTGGGCACATGGATAGTTATTTGCCCAGGTCACATCATGAAGTGACTGAACCAGGACTGAACCTAGGCTGCCTAGCTCAGATGGGAGAGCATGGCTGGTGAACCGAGGCCTGGACACTCTAGACACAAATGGGTTTCTCAGGTCTGAGAATTTTCTATCCTTCAGAGAATGGTGGTAACCAAGCACTTTCTGTGAGCTGACTGGTGGTAAGTCAGGAGAATATGGCATTTTGAGAGGAGGAAGGAACAGTTTGGGCAGGGACTATTGTAAAAAGGGCAATGGCATTTCAAGAGAAAAATAGCTCAGGGAAACACCATCAGTCCCCTCATTCCCTTTGGTGGCCCACAACTCCACTCCTCATTTAACCTTTAAAATGCCACCCAGAAAGGGACAGGGAGAAAAAAAGAAGTGGGTCTAGGGAAGGAGCAGGTACTCTGGTGGGTGGAAGCAAGTTCTATGGCCACAGGCCAACAGGTGGGCATGTCCAGGACCAGGTGGGAAAGATGGACACAGGAAAACCAGGCTGATGCCTGGACTTCTATGTATGCTGCCAGAAGACAATAGAGACAGAGCTCCAAGTTCAGACAGGTTCAAGGACAACCCCAGGGCCACACTCCATTATTACTACCCACGGTGTGCTTGCAGGGCTTGAACTTGCCTGGCCCTGTGCAGTCCTGTCCCCCATTTTCTCTCACCATGCAACATATAGAGGTGATAGTTGTCCTAGAGCTTGCTCTCTGCTTATAAACACATGATATGAACACAAGTGGGGATCACACCACATGGTAGGCAAAAGCACAGCATGTTCAAGGGGAATGACCAACTTCACTGCATACCCACACAGGAATATTCTGCATTGAGAATATAAAAACTTTCAGTGTTTCATTTATACCCTTCCAAGAGCATCCCAAATTCATATGAAAAAAAAAATTCTTCCAAGAACATCCAGGAATGCTGATTTCAACAATGAAATTCTGGCAAGTCACTGAAATCAACTATGGCTTCTGCTTATTTTTGGCTCTGACAACCCTTCTTGTACAGTCACCTGCCTCCACTCCTCCATAGTGTGGTCCCAGGGACACAGGAAGTGTTGGGGGCCCAAGATTCCCCAAGGGAAAGACTGAGCACTTTAAAGTAATGGCTTCCAAAAAAGAGAACTCAAGTTTACTTCACACTGCTATTTACCAAGCTGTGTGCTCAAAGCCAGCTTTCGCATTCCGGGTGATCTCTCCCACTGTGGGAGGGACACTTGAGTTTGGATGGCACTCTAACAGGAGAATCTGTTTCCACTTTAAATGGAAAACCTGGTCCTAGTTACTGTGGAGATAGAAGGCATTTGTTTTTAGAAAATCTACTTTTGGCTTTTTTTTTTTCCCTATTATATAGCATAGAGTAAAGGCCTGGGTCATAAGTATATAAAATTTCCCATTTCATCATCAACAAGGAAACTTCAGGCTGGTAGAAATCAGATGAAATTGGGGGGAGGGAGACATGTTTTCTAAACATTGGGTGGCCTCAAGTGTCATCTCCCATTGATCCTGAAGCCCCCAGAGACAAGGTGAGCAGAGCGGTAGGCTGGCCCAGCAGCAACCCATACCTTGCAAAATCCCTGCTGGATCTAGCCAGTCTCACCCTCCTCCTGGCAGGAACTTACCCCCAGGCTTCAGGAGATTCCTGAACTAAAACACCAGCTACAGAGACAACAGAGCAGGCTGCTGGCTTGCTCCTGATTCTCCAAGCCCCTAGAAACCTAAGCAGTGGGGTCAACACGGTAGAAGGACTTTGCTTTCCCCTAAACAGGCTGACTTGGTTGTCTGGTCCTTCCTGGTGGTGGTAGACAGCTAACAGAGTCATCACAGACTCTTCAAATTCCAGACAGAAAAAAAAACATAGCTATGTTGAGTGGTTCTTAACATTGTGGGACCAAATTACCACTAACAAACTGTCACAAACACTAACTTTTGCAGGTGGTCCACAGGCCTCAGGTTACAATCTAGTCTCAGGTGTTGGCAAATTAGAGCCCAAGGACCAAATCTAAGCCTCCTTCTTTGGGATTATTTTTATTTTTGTTTTCTGGTGGTCCTGGGGTTTGAACTCATTGTCTCTTGAACCATGCCCCAGACCTTTGCGCTTTAGTTTGCTTTTCAGATAGGGTCTTGCACTTTTGTCAGGACCTGCCTCGGACCTCCTACATCTACCTTCTGAGTAGCAGGGATTACACATGTGTACCTATGTGTGCCACCACACCTGGCCCTCCTTTCTGTTTTTATAAATAAAGTTTTATTGGACACAGCCATACCCATTCATTTCTATTATGGTCTATGGCTGCTTTCGAATGAGAAGGGCAGAATTGAGCAGTTATGTGGAGACCATGTGGTCTGCAAAGCCAAGACTTTAACCTGGGCTCCTGACTCTTAGGCCAGGGCTCTTCAATACTGTCTGGATTTGGGTTTCTTGAGGCAGCACTGGGGTTTGAACTCAGGACTTCATGCTTGCTAGGCAGGTGCTTTTATCACCTGAGCCACTCTACCAGCCCCACTGTCTGTATTTGAATGGTCAATTAATTCAATTTCATGGCAGTTCCTTTGTTCCATCTCTGTACATGAAAATAAATACTCCTTGAAATACTAGAGATAGACTTTTCCACACACAATCATTTTAATCAGTTCTAAAAACTATAGAGTGGGCTTGGTTTTATGGGACTATTTTCTGGTAAATCCATTTCAAGGTTCAATTAGCGAAACTTAACGTCACAAAAAGTTCTGCAGTGCCTTGCCTCAGAAAGTGCTATTTCATATGGTTGACAGTTTTTCAAGCCCAAGGGCAGGATTAAATGATGCAAACTCGGCTAGAAGTTAACTTCTTGATTAGAAACCCTTCTTCTGGAGTCTGAATTTGTTCCCACCATATATACACATGCTTATGGGACTCCAGAGTAGCACCATAGCAGGCAATCAGCCCAGGCATTACTGAACTATCCTCAAAACAATTCCAAGAAAATAAACCCTCTTCTGCCACAAAGACAGCTCAGTCCCAGGAGACAAAATGTGCACACACTGTGCACACACTGCATCAGGTTCCATAGCCAGCCATCAGTTCTACAGCTTATGGACATCAGAATGTGTCACAGGGATAGCCACAAGAGAGGAAGAAAAGAGTTTTTATGAAAGCACTGGGGTCCTAATCAGAAGAGGCCAAGAGCCCAAACTTCACATTGCCTCAATTCAAGTTTCCATTAAGAAATTGCTTGGGCTTAGTCTAGTCAAATGTGCCCCTCTACCAGGAGGTGGCGACATGACCAGGCAGCCTCACTTTCCACTGTGACCCAAGGTCATCCCACCATTCACCAAGCCTGGTGTGAGCACCAGTGCCCCATGCTGCCAACACTCTCCCTACCACTGGGCACTGGCAGGGGACGAGCATCTGCCTGACACTAATCCTCCATTCACTTCTCCCCTTCACACTGTGCATCTCCACCCACTAATAATGTGGGGAAATACATGCATTTTCTAGAAGTTATTCCCTTTCCTACTCCTCTGTAGTTAGACTTGAACAAAGTGTTAACTAAATGCAAAGGGCCTTGGGAAGTTAAACCTGCTTGACAAAACCATATGGGGATGCCAGGCAGCAGTAGCTCACACCTATAACCTAAGCGACTTGGGAGGCTAAGATTGGGAGGATCTCCATTATAAGTCAGCCCTAGCAAATAGTTTTGAGACCCCCATCTCCAAACTAACCAGACCAAAGTGGACTGGAGGTGTGGCTCAAATGGTAGGTAGAGTACCTGCTTTGCAAGCATGAAGTTGAGTTCAAACCCCAGTCCTACCCCAAAAAAAATTCGTATGGGGCAAATTAATCAGCAGCCATGCCTTGGTGAGTGCATGGGTCAGGCTCTGTACTCTGCAAACATAATGGTTAGCAGCCCGGGCTCCAGAGCCACGTTGTGAGGGCTCAAAACCTACCCGTCACTTCCTGCTCACAGGACCTTAGACAGGTTGCTTACACTTTCAGTGCCTAAGACTCATGACCTGTAAAATGTGAATGATAATAATGACATTCACTACATCATTTAGTTGCAATAATACAAACAAAATGATTATGACAATGCCTGATGATTTGTGTCATTAACTCCATCACCAGTGCCTCAATGCAACAATTATTCCTACGGTGCACCACCCCTGCCACTGTCTGAAAGACACCTGGCTGCTGGGTGCCCTGGTACCTGAAGGGCTTGCTGTCAGGGTCAGTGTCCTTGAACCCCATCTCCTCAAGCTTACAACGCCGATACAATTCATAATGGCGGGTGTGTGTCTGTTCTCTCAAGTCCTCCATGTTCACACGGATCAGCATCTCCCTCAGCTTCACGAAATCACAATGGTTTTCATTCTCAACTGCAAGAGATGAGGAAGAAGGGTGGGTTATCAGGAATGAAAATCTGAAATGATGTTTCCAAGATGTGATTTTCGTTCCTAAATCTGAGGTCTCAAAAATGAAGATACCAACTCTGACAACGGTGATCATGGCGCTAATGGTGACAATACTGACTGCCAAGTTAGTGCAGGGTGCTGAGGGAGGAACTTTACAAATCTCATTTATACCCTTCATAATGATTCTGCCGTGTAGGTGTTGTAACTCTTGCCCTGCAGGCACAGAAGCCTGGCTTTGATGAGCAAACCAACCTCCCCATAGAGGTAAGGGTCTAGATTCAAATGCCATATCATCTAACTCAAAAACCAGGCCAGTTTCTACCCCTCCATGCTGTCAGGACTTGTACAAAGCAGTTTTTAAATGCACCATTATTCCCAATTACCAGATATTCACTGAAATAACATTTGCTTCGAACACGACTTTCTCAGAGATGATGGAGAAACAAGTATCCTCTTGCTTACAAGAAAATTTTTCAGCTTTCTGATACTTTGATGATACAACTGGTTCAAACTCCTAGGGATGAATTCTTTTTTCCTTTCCTAGGAATGTATACACAACCCTACACTTGTTTGGGGAGGGAAGAGGTAGGAGTGTGGTGCTGGAGATAGAACCCAGGGTCTTAGCAAGGACTCTACAATTTTAACCACTTCCCCAGACCCTTTATCTTTTTATTTTGTTTTTGGGACAGGGTCTCATTAACTTTACCCAGGCTGGCCTCTCACTCACTATCCTCTTGGCTCTGCCTTCCTAAGTGGGATTATAGGTGTACACCACCATGCCCTGCTACAACCCAACATCTTGAGGGACTGCCTCATGGCCACTAGGGATTGGTAGCTACTTTTGGCCACTGTCTACCTACCCCCATGAAGGCCAGGGGTGAAATGGTTCCATTCTCTCCTGCCTGCCGCCTGTACCTCCCTACACAAGATGGAGAGGGAAGAAATGTAGCCATTCACTGTAGGTACTAAATATAAGACCCTTTCCCATGACAAACATACCCTGCACCACACCCCAGGGGTACTGCCTGGCTTTTGCCATCTTGTTGCCAATCTTCACCTCTTCAGTACTGCCAACCACTGCAAACGGGAGATGGACCTACCAAGAAACAGAGGACAAGAGTGTTTATCTTCCCCAACTCCCAAAGATGTCTTCTCCACACACTTCTGCAGTCTGCCCCTTAGAGAGGATCTCTCTCTGCTTGGTAGCAAGAAAAGAGGCGGTACCAGGTAGAACAGGCAGGAGAGGACTCAGTGGATGCACTTTGTGCAGCCCATCCTCCACTGCATATTTGATGTAAGCTAGATTTAAAGGGAAACTGTAAGTCATGGCAACTGTACAGTAAGCTTCAGAATGTGCCATCCAACACAGTAGTGCTTTTCACTACTGAAAGATGGCTTATAGGACCAAGAAACTCATTCTAAAATTTTATTAAATTATATTTTAATTAATTTACATTTAAAATGGAAACAGTGCAAAATATTTTCCCTTTCAGCATAACTTTATTGTTTACTATGACTGCCATTTTAGAAGTCTTTCTCTTAAAACAAAGACCAGTCTACTCAAGGTAGATGCAAACCTTAAAGGAAATTATCTTCAGTATTTATTATCTCATATTAAAAAACTGTATGTTAAGAATGGCGAAGTATGAATCTACTTTTTAACTGAATTTTATGATATGTAAATACAGATCAAGTATTTCTGACAGAAATTTGAAATCTGAATTAAGAAGTAGCATCATTATAAAATATGCACTGGATTTCAAAGATCTGCTATTAAAATATCATAAAAGTTGAAACTAGGAATAGAAGGAATGTACGTCAACATAATAAAGGCTATATATAACAAATATAGCCAACATCATACTTAATGGGGAAAAACTGAAACCATTTCCCCTAACATAAGAAAAAAGACAAGGATGCCCACCTTCCCCACTCCTATTCAACATAGTCTTGGAATTCCTAGCCAGAGCAATGAGGCAAGAAGAAAAAATAAAAGGAATATAAATAGGTCAAACTATCCCTATTCACAAAGACCTTATACCTAAAAGATCACAAAAAAAAAAAAAAAAAAAAATTCCACCAAAAAACTCCTAGATACCATAAACAGCTTCATAAATTAGCAGGACACAGAATCAACTTACAAAAATCAGTAGCCTTTCTATACACCAAAAATGAATTGAAAAAGAATATAGGAAAACAATTCCACTTACAATAGCCTCAAAAAAATCAAATACCTAGGAATAACCTTAACAAAGGATGTAAATGACCTCTACAAGGAGAACTACAAACCTCTGATGAAAGAAATTGAGGAAGAGAGATCTCCCAAACTCATGAATTGGCAGAATCAACATAGTGAAAATGGCTATACTACCAAAAGCAATCTACATGTTCAACGCAATTCCCATCAAAATCCCAATGACATTCATCACAGAGATTGAACTATCTACCCTGAAGTTCATTTGAATAGCCAAGGCAATACTCAGCAAAAAGAGCAATGCTGGAGGTATCATAATACCGAACTTCAAACTATAGTACAGAACCATAACAATAAAAACAGCATGGTACTGGCACAAAAACAGATATGAAGACCAGTGGAACAGAACAGAGGACCCGAATATGAATCCATATAGCTACACTCACCTTATTTTTGACAAAGGTACCAAAAACATACGATGGAGAAAAGACAGCCTCTTCAAATGTTGCTGGGAAAAGTGGTTATCTATCTGCAGAAAACTGAAACAAGATCCATGCCTGTCACCCTGTACAAGTATGAACTCAAAGTGGATTAAACTTTAATGTCAGACCTGAAACCTTGTAGTACAGGGAAGTGCAGGGAATACTCTGGATACAATAAGCATAGGCAAGGACTTCCTCAGTAGAACTCAAGCATTCCAGCAACTTAGAGAAAGGAAAGCTTTCTTCCTTAATTTCATGGTACTACATGAAATTAAATAGCTTCTACCCACCAAAAGAAATGGTCTCTAAACTGAAGAGACCACCCACAGAGTGGGAATTAATCTTTGCTAGCTATACATCAGACAAGAGACTGATAACCAGAATATACAGGGAGCTGGAAAAACTAAACTCCCCTCCCCCGCCAAATCAATGACCCAATAAAGAAATAGGCAACTGAACTAAACAGAACTTTTTCAAAGGAAGAAATCCAAATAGCCAAAAAACACATGAAAAAATGCTCAGCATCCCTGGCCATATAGGAAATGCAAATTAAAATCACACTAAGATTCTACCTCACCCCTGTTAGAATAGCTATCATTGAGAACACCATCATGAACAAATGTTGGTGAGGATGCAGGGGAGAAAGGAACCCTCATACACTGCTGTGGGAACATAAGCTAGTACAACCACTTTGGAAAACAATATGGAAGCTTCTTAAAAATCTAAACATAGATCTGCCATATGATCCAGCAATACCACTCATTGGGATATATACTTGAAGGAATGCAACTAGGTTATTACAAAGGCACCTGCACACCCATGTTTACTGCAGCACTATTCACAATAGCCAAAGCTATGGAAACACCCAAGATGCCCCACCACTGATGAATGGATTAAGAAAATGCAGTATTTATACACAATGGGATTTTACTCAGCCACAAAGAAGAATGAAATTTTGTCATTGGCAGGTAAATGGATGGAACTGGAGACATCATCTTAAGTGAAGTTAGCCAGGTTCAGAAGTCCAAAAGCCACATGCTCTCCCTCATATGCAGATTACAGACTTAAAATAAATACAGCAATATTATGGGACACAGGTCACACTAAGGGGAGCTGTGCAAGGGAGGGACAGAGCAAGGGAAGGAAACCAAAACCTTGAATGAGGTTGATGTGCTCAGTGTACAGAAATGAATATAGAAATTAAACTGGCCGGGGCCACCATGGGAAGCAGACTAGAGAGGAGTGAAGAGGACTAAAGAGGCAAATCAACTGGAGCTGTAATACACATGCATGGGAACAACACAAGGATACTCCCCGTGTAGCTATCTTTATCTCAAACTAACAAAACGTCACGTTTCTTGTTTTATCTGTTACGTTTTTTCTTCTACAAAATTGGAGAATAGGAGGGCAGAACAGGCTCTGCTGGAGAGGAGTGGAAGGAGAGGGGGTGGGCTAGCACTAGTGGGAGTGGGAAGGTGGGGAGGTTGGGGTAGGGGGTGGGGGTTTATAAGGAAGAAAATGGTGCAAACAATGTACACACATGTATGTAAATGCAAAAATGATACCTGTTGAAACTGTTCCAGGAATCAGGGGGGTTGTAGAGAACTCAAGCATGATGTATTTAAAGCATTGTAACAACCTTTGTAAATGCTACAATGTACCCACACCCAGCACAACAATAATAAAATAAGTAAAATGAAAAAATAAAATACCACATCAGTTATTTTTAAACTGATTTACATGTTGAAATACATTTTGGGTATATTAGATTTTTTTTTTTTGTAATACTGGGGTTTGAACTTATGGCCTACATCTTGAGCCCCTCCACAAGCTCTTTCTTTGTCATGAATTTTTTTTTTTTTCCCTAAGATAGAATCTTTCCCACTATTTGTCTAGGCTGGCTTCAAACCTCCATCCTCCTGATCTATGCTTCTTAAGTAGCTAGGATTACAGGAGTGAGCCACTGGCTTAGATTGAGTTCTTAAAATTAATGCCAAGTTTCTTTCTGCTTTTTCTAACGAAGCTACTGGAAAATTCTTAATTACTTGTGTAGCTCACATAATATTTCTATTGAGCAGAACTGGTTTAGACAGTTGATCGCTGCACAAATTTCAAGTCAGAAACACACTTTTGCCAAAAATATTGGCTCAAGCCTTGCACCCAACTATATCTGAGATGGTGTCCAAGACAACTGACTTTTCACGTTGGCTTATTTGGTAGTTATGGCTACATTCTGGGGGTGGGGAGAAAAATAATTCTGTTTTCTGTCAGCATACAAGAATAAAGAGATTGAAATAGCTGCTCTTTGATCCACACTTCTTCCTGTATGGATTAAGTTGAGAAGTAAAAGACGGACTTCAAGCCAAATTCTCTCCCAAAGAGAGTGTGGCAAGACCCTTGGCTCAAGTTGCCCAAGTGATATTTTGTAAGATGCACAAGTTATTTAAATTTTCTACTTCATCCCACACTCTATAGGAAGGAAAGCACATTTGCTTTCTCAAAGTTCAAGTCTGAAACTCAAGCATGTTCCCTTAAGTTGAAGAACAAAAAGACCTTTCCAGCCAACCTTGTTAAGGACCAAGGAAAGGTCTCCTTTCACTCAATGTGACAAAAGCAACCACCAGTGGACTCCTCCTAGGCTTTCCACACATCATACAGCACAACATCAGCAAGATATTTGCAATGAAGAGCTTAAAAGAA
Organism: Castor canadensis; assembly: GCF_047511655.1. NCBI lineage: Eukaryota > Metazoa > Chordata > Mammalia > Rodentia > Castoridae > Castor > Castor canadensis. The sequence continues at coordinate 92,211,653 of NC_133394.1, forward strand.
AATTTCCTGATAAAGAGCAGGATTAATTTGGAATGTTGACGATCTTCAGTTCTATTAATTTGATAGACAGAAGAGGGCAAAAGTTCATGGGTATTTTCTTTCCAAGAAGCTTAACACAAATTTAGTTTCATAACCATGAGACATTATTTAGAAGGGTGGGGAGGGATAGAAAAGAATGGTAGTCATTCGTGATATTTCCTGAGCCCTACTACACTGACGTTTCCAAATAGCAGTACCACAGCAGAACACAAGTGGCATCTCAGCCTGGATTTTTGACCACACTACAAAAAGAGCACACCACTCTGCTTTTATTCAGTATTTTTTTGGGGGGTGGGGGGAAGTGGCAGTTCTGGGGTTTGAACTCAGAGCCTCATGATTGCAAGGCAGGTGCTCTACCACTTGAGCCACTCCAACAACCCTGCTCTGCTTTTAAATGACACTAAGAATAAAGGGCGAGAGTGTCAGCTTGAAGCCAGACTGCCTGGGTTCAAATCCCAACTCCACTATCGAGAGTATTGCAATAGTAGGTGCTGTGCTGCAGCCTCCTCACTGTGAGGCACCTACCCACAGGAATGCTGTGAGGATAAAATGGCACACGTCAAATGTTCCATCAGCCTCACAAATGCCAGCTGCTACTGCTACTCTAAAGCTCTCAATACTCACAAGCAGAGAATGCCAGCGATAGAAGAGATCCTACATATTATCCATTTCAGCCCTGTCTGAATCCCCTCCACAGCACCTCTTCTAAGTGGGTACAAACAGAATCCGTTGCAATCAACCACTTGTGATGGGAATTTGCTGCTTCAATAAGGCCTTTCTTCCATCATGATTGCTCCAATAGTGAAACATTCACTTCACACTAGACCCTCACATATCTTTTTCCACTAGTTCTGGCTCTTTTGAAGAAATCTAGTCAATGTCCTTCATGACATCCTTCTATCACAAGCCCATGCCTATTTCCCGGGAAGACCCGCTTTCCAGCCTCTCCCAGAGATTCCACAACCTTTGCTATCCTGAATTCTAACAACCATCATTGGGCATCTACTGTGTGCAAAGGCTGTTCTGACAGAGATTATGTCAGAAATGAATGAATAAAAGTATGAACCATCATGGTGACTCACATGAGCCAAGGCCAGGGGACACTTAGAGGAAGACTGGAAATGATCAGTTATCAATGAGAGTATGGAGGTTCAGCAGGAAGGACTGAATTGAAGAACACATGGTCAATTATCTCCTGACTAGCTCTTCTTTATGAGTGGACACTGTATCCTCAACTGCTAGTGTACTTAATAATTTAGGAAAATAGCAAGGAGAGGAAGGCTGGTGCCAACCACCAAAGCAAAATCGAGGTAAGCAGGAATTTCTGCCAACACTAACAGAACAGAACAGATATCCCCTACCTTTGAGCTGTTTTATGTGAAGTGGCCCTGGGCTGGGGTGTTTCTTCCAAGAAGATTTGCCATAGAAATCATAACTGTTAGAGTGGGAAGTAAATCTGAGACAATCCAGCCTAACTCTCCCACTTGACAATTAGGGAAACTGATGTGCCAGCTCCTTAAATGACTTTAAGACCTCAAGATCCCAGTGCAGACTCTTCTAGCCACTCTGAAGAAGACTTAAGAAAGCTGAAGAACTATTAATTAAACAACTCAGGACCTGTGAAAAGAAAACGCAAAAACTCACCAACTCCATCAAAAGACAAAACTTGAGAATCATGGGCATCAAAGAAGGAGAAGAGGTGCAAGCAAAGGGAATTCGTAATATATTCAACAAAATAATAACAGAAAATTTCCCAAATCTAGAGAAAGATAGTCCCATACAGATGCAGGAGGCCTCCAGAACACCAAATAGACCAGATCAAAAGAGAACTACCCCACGACATATCACCATTAAAACAACAAGTTCAAAAACTAGGGAAAGAATATTGAAGGATATAATAGAGAAAAAAACAAATAACACACAAAGGTAAACCCATCAAAATCACAGTAGACTTCTCAACAGAAACATTAAAAGCAAGAAGAGCGTGGGGTGAGATCTTCCGGGCACTGAATGAAAATAACTTAAACCCCAGGATACTCTACCCAGCAAAACTATCATTCAAAATAGATGGAGCAATAAAAGTCTTCCATGATAAGCAGAAACTAAAACAATATGTGACCACAAAGCCACCACTACAAAAGATTCTTCAAGGGATTCTGCATGCAGAAAGTGAAGCCCAACTTAACCATGAAAAGACAGGCAGCACCAAACCACAGGAAAAGAAAAAGCAAGACAGTAGAGAGTAACCTCAACTTAGGTACACACAATCAAACCTTCAAACAACTAAGACAACTAAATGGCAGGAATCACCACACACCTATCAGTACTAACACTTAATGTTAACAGACTTAATTCACCCATCAAAAGGCACCGCTTGACGAAATGGATTAAAAAGGAAGATCCAACAATTTGTTGCTTACAGGAGACCCATTCACTGACAGAAATAAGCATAGGCTTAGGATGAAAGATTGGAAGAAGATTTACCAAGCCAATGGCCCCCGAAAACAGGCAGGAGTAGAAATACTTGTCTCTGACAAAGTAGACTTCAACCTACATTGATCAAATGAGATAAAGAAAGACATTCCATACAATAAAAGGGGAAATAGACCAAAAGGAATTAATAATCAACAACCTGTATGCACCTAATGTAAATGCACCCAATTTCATCAAACATACCCTGAAAGACCTAAAAGCATATATAAACGCCAACACAGTGGTTGTGGGAGACTTTAACACCCCATTATCATCAATAGATAGGTCATCCAAACAAAAAAATCAATAAAGAAATCCAAGATCTAAAATATACAATAGATCAAATGGACCTACTTGATGTCTACAGAACATTTCATCCAACTTCTACACAATATACATTCTTCTCAGCAGCCCATGGAACCTTCTCCAAAATAGATCATATCCTAGGGCACAAAGCAAGCCTCAGCAAATATAAGAAAATAGAAATTATATCGTGCATACTATCTGATCACAATGCAGTAAAAATAGAACTCAACAACAAAAGTAAAGACAAAAAACATGCAAACAGCTGGAAACTAAATAACTCATTACTTAATGAACAATGGATCATTGATGAAATAAAAGAGGAAATTAAAAAGTTCCTGAAAGTCAATGAAAATGAAAACACAACCTACCGGAACCTATAGGACACAGCTAAGGCAATCCTGAAAGGAAAGCTTATAGACATGAGTGCATATATTAAAAAGACTGAAAGATCCCAAATCAATGACCTAATGATACATCTCAAACTCCTAGAAAAACAAGAACAAGCAAATCCCAAAACAAAGAGAAGGAGAGAAATAATAAAAATAAGAGCTGAAATCAAAGAAACAGAAACCAAAAAAACCATACAAAGAATTAATGAAACAAAAAGTTGGTTCTTTGAAAAAATAAACAAGATCGACAGACCCCTGGCAAACCTGACTAAAATGAGGAGAGAAAAAACCCAAATTAGTAGAATCAGGAATGCAAAAGGGGAGATAACAATAAACACCATGGAAGTCCAGGAAAACATCAGAGACTACTTCGAGAACCTATATTCAAATAAATTTGAAAATCTTAAAGAAATGGACAGATTTCTAGATACATATGATCATCCAAAACTGAACCAAGAGGACATTAATCACCTGAATAGATCTATAACAAAAAATGAAATTGAAGCAGCAATCAAGAGTCTCCCCAAAAAGAAAAGCCCAGAATCTGATGGATTCTCTGCTGAATTCTATCAGACCTTTAAAGAAGAACTGATACCAACCCTCCTTAAACTGTTCCACGAAATAGAAAGGGAAGGAAAACTGCCTAACACATTTATGAAGCCAGTATTACACTTATCCCAAAACCAGGCAAAGACACCTCCAGAAAGGAGAACTATAGGCCAATCTCCTTAATGAACATTGATGCAAAAATCCTCAACAAAACAATGGCAAACCAAATTCAACAACATATCAAAAAGATTATTCACCACAATCAAGTAGGCTTCATCCCAGGGATGCAGGGGTGGTTCAACATACGAAAATCAATAAACGTAATAAACCACATTAACAGAAGCAAAGACAAAAACCACTTGATCATCTCAATAGATGGAGAAAAAGCCTTTGATAAGATCCAACACCATTTCATGATAAAAGCTCTAAGAAAACTAGGAATAGAAGGAAAGTACCACAACATTATAAAAGCTATATATGACAAACCTACAGCCAGCATTATACTTAAAGGAGAAAAACTGAAACCATTCCCTCTAAAATCAGGAACCAGACAAGGATGCCCACTATCTCCACTCCTATTCAACATAGTACTGGAATTCCTAGCCAGAGCAATTAGGCAAGAAGAAGGAATAAAAGGAATACAAATAGGTAAAGAAACTGTCAAAATATCCCTATTCACAGACGACATGATCCTATACCTTAAAGACCCAAAAAACTCTACTCAGAGCTTCTAGACATTGTCAATAGCTACAGCAAGGTAGCAGGATAGAAAATCAACATAGAAAAATCATTAGCATTTCTATACACTGAGCAAACTGAAAAAGAATGTATGAAAACAATTCCATTTACAATAGCCTCAAAAAAAATCAAATACCTAGGTGTAAACCTAACAAAAGATGTGAACGACCTCTACAAGGAAAACTATACACTTCTGAAGAAAGAGATTGAGGAAGACTATAGAAAGAGGAAAGATCTCCCATGTTCATGGATTGGTAGAATCGACATAGTAAAAATGTCTATACTCCCAAAAGTAATCTACATGTTTAATGCAATTCCCATCAAAATTCCAATGACATTCATTAAAGAGACTGAAAAATCTACCGTTAAATTTAAATGGAAACACAAGAGGCCACGAATAGCCAAGGCAATACTCAGTCAAAAGAACAATGCTGGAGGCATCACGATACCTGACTTCAAACTATATTACAAAGCAGTAACAATAAAAACAGCATGGTACAAAAACACAAAAACAGACATGAAGACCAGTGGAACAGAATAGAGGATCCAGATATGAAGCCACACAACTATAACCAACTTGTCTTTGACAAAGGAGCTAAAAATATATGATGGAGAAATAGCAGCCTCTTCAACAAAAACTGCTGGGAAAACTGGTTAGCAGTCTGCAAAAAACTGAAACTAGATCCATGAATATCACCCTATACCAATATTAACTCAAAATGGATCAAGGATCTTAATATCAGAGCACAAACTCTAAAGTTGATACAGGAAAGAGTAGGAAATACTCTGGAGTTAGTAGGTATAGGTAAGAACTTTTTCAACGAAACCCCAGCAGCACAGCAAGTAAGAGATAGCATAGACAAATGGGACCTCATAAAACTAAAAAGCTTCTGTTCATCAAAAGAAATGGTCTCTAAACTGAAGAGAACACCCACAGAGTGGGAGAAAATATTTGCCAGCTACACATCAGACAAAGGACTGATAACCAGAATATATAGGGAACTTAAAAAACTAAATTCTCCCAAAACTAATGAACCAATAAAGAAATGGGCAAGAGAACTAAACAGAACTTTCTCAAAAGAAGAAATTCAAATGGCCAAAAAACACATGAAAAAATGTTCACCATCTCTAGCAATATAGGAAATGCAAATTAAAACCACACTAAGATTCCACCCCACCCCTGTTAGAATAGCCATCATTAGCAACACCACCTACAGGTGTTGGTGAGGATGTGGGGGAAAAAGGAACCCTCTTACACTGCTGGTGGGAATGTAAACTAGTACAACCACTCTGGAAAAAAATTTGGAGGCTACTTAAAAAGCTAAATATTGATCTACCATTGATCCAGCAATACCACTCTTGGGAATATACCCAAAAGACTGTGACACAGGTTACTCCAGAGGCACCTGCACACCCATGTTTATTGCGGCACTATTCACAATAGCCAAGTTATGGAAACAGCCAAGATGCCCCACTACTGACGAATGGATCAAGAAAATATGGTATCTATATACAATGGAATTTTATGCAGCCACAAAGAAGAACAAAATGTTATCATTTGCTGTTAAATGGATGGAATTGGAGAACATCATTCTGAGTGAGGTTAGCCTGGCCCAAAAGACCAAAAATCGTATGTTCTCCCTCATATGTGGACATTAGATCAAGGGCAAACACAACAAGGGGATTGGACTTTGAGCACATGATAAAAGCGAGAGCACACAAGGGAGAGGTGAGGATAGGTAAGACACCTAAAAAATTAGCTAGCATTTGTTGCCCTTAACGCAGAAAAACTAAAGCAGATACCTTAAAAGCAACTGAGGCCAATAGGAAAAGGGGACCAGGAACTAGAGAAAAGGTTAGATCAAAAAGAATTAACCTAGAAGGTAACACACACGCACAGGAAATTAATGTGAGTCAACTCCCTGTATAGCTATCCGTATCTCAACCAGCAAAAACCCTTGTTCCTTCCTATTATTGCTTATACTCTCTCTTCAACAAAATTAGAGATAAGGGCAAAATAGTTTCTGACGGGTATTGAGGGGTTGGGTGGGAGAGGGAGGGGGCGGAGTGGGTGGTAAGGGAGGGGGTGGGGGCAGGGGGGAGAAATGACCCAAATCTTGTATGCACATATGAATAATAAAACAATAAAAAAAAAAAAAAGACCTCAAGATCCCAGTGCAGACTCTTCTAGCCACTCAGCAGAAGACTTAAGAAAGCTGCTCGCTCCCATTCAACTGGAGGACTTACACTCATTGTCGCATTAATCTCTGCCACTGTTTCTTCATCTGTGGGGAACTGATATATCTGGACCCCATTGCTGACTAGCTCACTCATGATCTTACTCTTGAACTTGTGCAGTTCATTCTTGGCAATGGTGTCAGCTTTCGCAATTATTGGAATGATGTTTACCTGTAAAACAAATGTGTCCATTTTTACACAACTGTAAGAAAAGTAACTAGACAGTGAGTAGAATATAGCAAACGGATACATACAAATAGCAAAGCTTCACTATAAAAAATAAGGATAATATTGAATATCAGATTTTCTATCTAGATGAAAAATTAGGAAGACATGGAATAATCTTTTACTTCCTTCATCTCTGAGCACTTTGACTTCCTCCCAGCCTACAATGAAAGTGTACTTGTAATTTCCGCTCCTGTGCTACCTCATTCTATTTTACAGAGAAAAAGGAAGTGTTCTCATTCTATGACAATAGCAATTACAAAAGAGCCTATTCTTTGAATAACCAACCACTCCTTTTAGATACCTCCCAGCTTCTTTAGGGACTTGATTTTTGCATGTCCTAACAGTAGAACAACAAAGTTTCCATAAGTTAAACCAGCTGTATGCAGGAACATATACTTTCTTTCTTCTGATAATGTGAAAATTCCTGGGAGGGAATTTCACCTACTTTAAAATTTTTCAAACTCAGCTGCTAATTCTTTAAAAATTAGCTTCTATTAAATTATTCGTTCATGCCATACAAACCCAGTATCAAAAGCAAAGCTCACTTTGTGAGCCTCAGTTACAGAACAGGGAAGAACTCAGAATGAGATATTAATGGCAGAGAGCCCAGAACGAAAGCCAAGGCCACGTGTACACCAAACCCTAAGGTAAGACATTCTTTCCCACTCTCCCCAAGCCCTGTCCACAGGACACATTTTCTAAGATTCATGTTTTAAGATACTTTCTCTCCCCAATAGATATAGAAGTTTCAAAAAGATACTAGGATGTCTGACATCTAGGATGATGCTCTGAGCAGAGTCTTTTTAGGGAGAGTTTTCAGGTCATGTCAGCATTCCTTGGCTTTTCTTATCCCAAAGCCAAATCAGAAATCCCTGATAAACCAGAATAAGCAGGCTGATAAGGTCCTTTTCTTTAGTCTTCCTCCACATACTTCTAAGCCCCTCAGGCTTGTCTTCCTCCAGCAAGCTTCAGACTAGGAAAACATCCCTGACAACAGGGGACATGTTTAGATCTGGACCCGAGGAGCAAAATAACATCCCCATAATGCTTACTGACTATCTATCTTGTGTACGCATTTAGTACTGAATTAATAGCCACATGGACAAAATGACAGAGGTTCCTGTTTTTCTTGGCCAAACTGACCAGAGTAGATAATGACGTCAATCTATTTAGTTTTAAAATCTGTTTTCTTTCATTGGCAGGAGCTTAAAAATCTCTTCTGAAATGATGTTTACATGATTCTTCCCTTTTACTTGTATAAATGTAATTTTGATGCTACCTAGCTACCCAACTCTACAATAGTTCTTTCAAAGTTTAACCTGCTTTGTGGTTGTGTTTTTTGGTGTGTGTTGGTTGTATCTGTGTTGCCTAATTTTCTTTCTCCTCCTTTTTAAATTGCCTGTTAAATATAAAATCATTTTGTGGGCTATTATCCAGGCTGGGTCTACATTCTCAGTCCTCAGTTAGGAAGCCACCTCACTCTGCTTCCTCCAGAGTGTCTGTGACAACCAGGGAGACTGGCAAGGGATCCGCCATCCTCAGCATAATGGCAAGGCACACAGTTCCCAACAGCTGAAGTGCAGTGAATCAAATGGGGTAAAGAATGGTTTCTGTTTATTCTCCCAAGGGTACCTTGGCTGCAATCATCCTTTGAGACCATTAGAGTATTTTTCTGTAAACCACCATGTCTGTGTAGGCTGGAAGCCCATAAGCCTGGTTGGGCTTCAGCCTCTCCATCCCTTTGTGGGCTGGTGTAGAAAGAAGCCTTAGGAACAGGCTGATCCTGTGAACTTTCATTCTCTCACTGGTTTATCCCTCTGGAAAGAAAGCAGTCTTTTAAATAGTATTGTTTGAACAACCGTAACAACAAAATTACATCCAACGAAGCCCTCTAAGGCCTTTGTCATCTGATAAGAACTTTCCATGAATGCAAAAGGGAGTTAGAGTCCAGGAGAAAATACCGTGGCTTAGTTTTGTTATATTTATTTCAAGATGTATTGTCTTCTATTTATTCCAAAACAGCAAATCAAATTAACTGTAAAGCAGAGCACCAACTTTTATTAAACTTAACAAAAAGAGAACATACAAATGTGAACAGCTCAGGGGCCAACCTGAAACAAAGATTTTACTTCTTGTGAACTCGAGTATGCAGTTTTAAAACCTAACAAGCTGGACTACAGGAATTATATTCCATTCTAAACTTCAAATTAAAGCCAAACCTTTTTAAAAACAAAACACCTTTTCAAGAGAGCTATAGGGAAAGGTTTTAAAGAAAATAAACAAACTTCAAATTTACATTTCAACCTCCATTTAACTACTAAATATACTTTGCAACAAGTCATGTTTCGTGTGCTCTCTGTCTTGTTTTGACCTAACATCCAGAAGAGGTTTTTAGGCATGCATCTCACATGGCTAAACCCTGGCTCTGTAATTTAAAAAAAACAAACCAAAAAAAAAAACCAAAACATTATACTGGAAATGGAGAATGAATTGGGGCTTTGGAAGAAAGGTGATCTAAATAGAGAAGGACTGGGAATTAGAGTGGCAGCCAATACCTTGCTGTCTAGCTTCTTCATGGTGACCAGGTCCAGGGACTTCAGTGAATGGCCAGTAGGGGCAATGAAGTAGAGGCAGGCATGAATTCTTGTGTCATGGTAGTTGAAGAGAGAACGTTTAATCTTCAATTCTTCTTGCAAGTAGGCCTCAAATTGGGCATCAATATATTCCACTATCGGCTTGTAGCTAGAGTACAGAAAAGCATTTGAATACGTGTTTTTAAATCAGCATGTTTCTAGTCTCAAACCTCTTTTGCAGATGGGCAGAGTTTCCCCACTAAATGCTCTCAAGGGCTCCCTCCTCCCTGAGAGTTAGACCCAAGTTTTTAACCTTGGCATCTAAGACCTTGCATCACCTGGTTCCTGGGAGAGATGGCCCATCAATCTCTCCCTCTTTCCTGGCTGGCTTCTTCTGTCCCAGCAACAACTAACTATTTGTAATAGCCCTCAAACAGCAGTCCTCTTTTCCTTCTGGCCTCTGCTCATGCTGGCCCTCTAGCTAGAACAGTGTTCTTCCTATTATTCTCCTGGCTAATGCAAACCATCTCAAACAGAGACTATAAATATGCAACACCCACGTCCCAAGACACCCACAGAAGATCCTGCCAACAAACTGTGGCATTCTTTCTTGCTGGACCAAAATCAGCTCAAAATCCAACTCAGTAGAATGATTCTGACAGCCTTTAGAAACTGATTGGCACTGATGCACAAAATGAAACTGGTTTGTGATTTCAGGATGTGGTATCACTGGGAGCTTTTCCCTGGTCCTCTACCATGTCTCCAGAGGTGGGATGCTCTCTGTGCTCCCATCAGTCCTGTGCACATTCCATAACTTCATCTAGAAACTGAGGAGCCCGGACTGCTAATCATTCTCAAGATTCTTTCTAACTCAAAAATTTTATGATTTAAGGCTAACCTTTGCAATCCTCCCTTTTCCTTACCAAATCATAGCTCAACCCTTATTTTGGATAATTATATATAATTCTATTAACTGACCACAAACACAATCATTAATAACATATGGCAGACACATATTCAATGAACTGCATATTCAATGAACTGCTTATTCTATAGTATGTTGGGTCACAGGGAAATCCATTAACTTTTCCAGGGAGAGGGTAAGGGGAAGTTCATTTTAGAAATGGAGAAAGCTATTAGGCATACAAAGGGTTAATGCTTCCCAAACTTACTGCCTTTCTGAGGAATAATTCCACTATAAGAAAAACATGAAATCCTTCAACACCCAAATCCCAGACCCATAACTAAACTGAAGCCTGGAAAAGACTTCACAAATCTCTTACAATAAGGATGACGGCAGCCATTCTAAAGGAAGAAATCAAAACTCCCAAAGTAAACAACAAATTGATGACCAAAACTAAAAGCAGTCAGCAAACTGCTTTTTGATGGTATCTTTCTTTGGCGATCTGATTATAATCCATTGGTTCAATGTACACACATAGAATTTCTAGGTTTTTTAAAAAGGTAAAATATATCTCAGCAATTAAAACATTCCAAGTCATGACAGGCAAAATTCCAATTGAAGGATAAATTGATGTTTCTTCTGTATTTTCCAACTTTAAAATCGAGGCATGCTGGGCTGAGGGCATAGCTAAGTGGTAAAGTGCTTGCCTAGCAAGTGTGAGGCCCTATGTTCAAACCCCATCATCCCACCCCTCTTGTCTTAAAATATAGGCATTGTATTACATAACAATAATCATAATTGTGATTATGGAATAGTTATATGAGGTAGTTAGAGACATGGATTCAAGTCAGACTGCTTAACAACAAAACCTAGCCTCAAGTCACTAGCAAGTCACTAAACTGCCTTCACTTTCCTTATAGATAAATCAGGGACAAAAGTGAACAAAAATCAGAAAGCTAGAGTGACAAGTAAATGAGCTCACTAACATATGCAAAGGACTGACACATGAAAGACATAACTATTTCACAATATCATAAACAAAAACTACCATACATAAAAGTGGCTTGTATTTTTAAGATTCTCCTCCCGTCCCCCCTCAAAAAAAGGAAAAAGAAAAAAACGGAACTTTACACCACCCAGTTTGCTAGTGATCATCCAGCTGTTGAGCTCATGCCCTATAGGGAAGTGGGCCAGGCCTCTCCAAGGAGGTCCACCCATGCCTAGGAGATGATCCTTGACCTTCCCCACACTGAGGGATTAGGCTTCTCCCAGCAACCTTTAGCCTCAGGGGAGGAAAAGCATCTCAGAGCCTGCCCTGTTTTTGAGCCTGAGCTGTCCATGTCCTGTGTTCAATAGCAGTCAAGTACATCTCTGGGTTTCTATTAATTTCCCTTCTTTGGCTTTGATTCTGATCCTTCCATGCTCACAGGAGGCTAACATCTCTCCTTTCTCAGTGAGGAATGCTTTTTAGAATGAATTCAAGAAACCCTGTTGAATTCCTAGCTGCTTCTCCCTCTGTAGTCTCCTGAGGAAGCCAGTTCTTCCCATGTTTCACACTCCATCTCTCTGATGACAAGCCACAAATCTCTGCCTCCAGCCCAGATCTTTTTTCCAGAGCTTCAGGCCCAACTGCTTATCAGATATTTCCAATTACTCTTCTAACCAGCTGAACCCTTCTTCCTGCACCCACCCCCACACTTTCCCTGGATTTCTTAGCATGGTTAATGGCGCCACCAACCACACCACTGTGTGAGTCAGAAACCTGAGTTCAACCAGACCTCTTCTCTCTGACCTCACACATAGTCAAGTATGAAATCTCTTCTACCTCACTTTTTTTTCTTTTTTTTTTTCTACCTCACTTTCTACACATCATTATAAATGAACGAGAATCATACTCATGGAGAACTATTTACCAAAACTACTACTACCAACATCGAAGATTTCATTATGTAAATGAACAGTTTTCTTTAGACAAGAAACAAGCTACCCAAGTCATTTGTTTTTCAGGTCATAAACCTTGAAACAAATTCTCTTCCTCATCTTTCAACCACTCCCTTTCTATTTCTTGTTATCTGTACTCAAGGTCAAAAATACGCTTAATCCCAACTTTCCATTTTGCCCATTTCCAGTTGTAAAGATATATTGTGTGGCCAATTCAAACTTTTCTGGATTGTAGTCAAATCAGGCAAAGGAAAAGTGGGAGGGCAAATCAAATTAATCTTTACATTTTCACATAATTTCCTTTTAAAGGAGTAGTCCTTGTTAGCAAGTAATCATTTTACTCATATGCCTCCAGTCATTTAAAAAATGCAAGAAAATCACAGAGGTTGACCCTAAAAAGTGTTGGAGAAAGCTATTTTTCCATCCAACCTACCCACTGATCATTCTTGCAAAATAGCCAATGCTATTATTCAGAGACTAACTCTCCAGTTTATACATGACTTTTCTTGTTGTCTGTTAGCGAAAGACCATTTTCCTTACCCCTGCTTCTGCCAGAGTGTGATAAAAACTTAGAATTTCTAAGGCAACCAGTCCACTTCAATACTATTTTACAGCTCTGGTAAGCTTGAGGATTCTCTCTCAGTGGATTCTGATTATCTGTGCATCACAGAGCTGATGATCTTTACAGCTTGTGATGTGCCATGGGCAGCCCACCTCCCTTCTCTCAAAGGTGGGGCAAGTTAATTATAGTATTTCCAGCTAGACAATAAAGCCAGGTCCCTTCTTCTTCAGCCCCTTTCCTTCTTCTCACAAGACTACAAAATGGCCAAAGCAAGGAAGTCTTTAAACAACAAATTAAACACAACAGGAAACCCTTACCAGATCTCCCTTCCTGCCCCCTTCTAGCAAGCCTGGTCAGGGGCAGATAGTGATGCAGGAATGCTGACATGTCTAAAGGCTACATAAACAAACTGGACATTCTTAAAGTCTTGCATCTATGGCAGAAAAGCTTGCCTAATCCCCAAAATAGGCAAAAATAATCCTGGGTTAGAGAAAGAACACATCCCTTCCAATATGGCTACATATTGATACAAGAATGCATATCCCACTTCCAATTTTTTGATGGAAGTAGAGCCTGTTCAAATAACTATTTTTGAAAAAAGCTATTTGGATTTATAGTCAACAGTGTCAGCAATGCCTTTTGAGGCACAGGGTAAGAGAGTTTCAAATGACATTCAAAGAGGTTATGCAATAGCTGTCGAGAAATTTCAGAGGAAAAATATTTGGTATCTAGGTTAGGTTAATATCACACTTCCTCTCCTCTAAATCTCCTTGGAAACTATTATTTGACCCAAATGAGTCAGATCGTTTCTTAAAGAGGACTCCAGTTGCAAATGTGAGGCTCTCCACTGTACTAGCTTAATTATTTGCTGCTGGGTCTGGGAAGTAAAGCCCACCAGTTTGAGGGAAAGTCCCTGTTTAGGAGCAAGGCAAAAATCTAGAGGCAACACTGAAGCAATGACTCTGATCTGGAAAAACATATAGAATTTTAGCGGCAAGATCTAGATGGAGAACAGTTCTCATTCCTGCGGGAATCCTGGAAAAAGTCCAAGCAGAGAATGCATAAGCACCACATTCCTTAACCCCGGGGAGAAATCTGCCTGGTCTAAGAACTGGAGAACAGGCCTTGCTCTGATGTGTTCTGTGACGGTGTAATGAATAACTCTCTTCCCAGCTCCCACAATGCATCTGTGCCTTTTTTCTTTTTTTTTCTTTATTCATTTATTCATATGTGAATACATTGTTTGGGTCATTTCTGCCCCTATACCCTTTTTCTTGTCACCAGAGTTTTCTCTTCATTTACTTCATTTAGCATTACATACAGCCTTCGAGTAACAACCTCACCATCATTCCTTGGCATTGAGGGTGTAAGTTCAGAGCAACTGTGTGGCTGCAAGACTAGAGCTTAGCTGTCCCTGTCACAATACAATGTATAGATAGTCCATTCTGACCAGATATAAAGTCAAATCTTTTTCACTGTAGTTAACAACTGTTCCTGTTACCACAGGATGATGTTTGTTGAAGAGCACTCAAGGTGCTCTGGAGATGAAGCAGCTCAGTGCTCAGCTGAAGAATGAATTAAATATTTCTGTCACTGCTGGGGGCTCATACGTGTATCTGGGATTGTTACAATGTATCTACAATACACATGTGTACATAAAAATAGATCAGGTTCTTCTTTATGAAACACACACACACATATAAATATGTAACAGTATGCCACTTTGAGGAATTTTTTTTTAACTCTGGTACTAATGAGGTTTCTGGCCTTTAACCAAACACACCATAACTGTTTTCCCACATATACACAGGATTTTATAGTGTAAATTACCTAATCAGCTTAACAAATCCTCTCTTCTTAAGGGGGTAACTTTAATCCTGAATTCCTCATTCGACTTGACTGAAACACCAATCATTATTTTCAGACTCAATTTGGTGATTCTGCTCACAAAATGCTGCCCAACTTTGAGGGAGACTCACACCCATCACAGAGAGATTCACAAGTGCCTCACACCACACCCGACTATTAATGTTAAGATTGTGTGCCAACTAGAACTTTCCTAAGATTCTTCCAACAGATTATCCATAAAAGTGCTTTCTTCTCTGTAGGGCTTTTGGGGGCTCTTTATCACTTTTGCCAAAAGCCATCAAAATACAGGTTAACCCCTTATTATTACCACATTGTAACCAGTGTCCTTCCTTAGGCCCCCACATAAACACACGACTGCATAAAGTATCTCACTGGATGGCACCTAAGACAATACCTAGTGTAATTCCTCAAAGTTACCTGCATTCCTAAGGTCTATGGCTTTCACCAGCAAAACCCAGACTACAGTGAGGTCTCCTAAATCGTAGCCTGCGGCTTCTTATACAAAAGCATACTGACTCTCAGTTTCCATACAAATCTATAAGAATTTGGGGATTAAAATATCCCATTCTACCCTGGGCACTAGGGGAGTACGGCAGATGCTCATTCCAATTTCCTTTTACTTTTAAAGAGAGCTTTAAAAAAACTTGAAAACCAAATCTTCCAGACGCTCTTACAGCTGGTATTCTGAATGTGGCTTAAGCTCTGCCCAATGATGTAACTATACACAGCCTCAAAGTGGTGGAGAGCAACGCAGCAGAGGCCACACACAGCAAAGCAGTGGGAAGGCACTTGGTCAGCTGGGGTAGACTTGGTGGGGGTTCCAGAGCCTTCCCCACAGTCACAGGTACCAAGCAGTTCAAAGTGGTTGATAGTAGGTTATTTCTGCTAGCATGGTTTTATAGGGTGATTGGGTATTTTTCCAGATCACTTTTCCTAGTGGGAAACCCCAAAAACCTGACTCCAAAACCTTTCTAGAAAAATGACATAAGCTAACTTAGTCCCTCTAACAAATCCCTTTTTGATCATACCGGCTATAATCCATTTTGTTTTCTGATTCTGACCTCAAGGAAGAATATTCTTAGATAATTTCTCTGAGGACAAGAATGCCCTAGAGGACCAAGCTCCACAACTACAGAACACCAAGAACATTTACTAGTCTTTGAATTTACCTACAATGGGTTCTTCTATCTCCTCACCTATTTACATCCATCCCTGAGAAATCCGAACATGTACCTGTCGTCTTTATTTATTTGGTCTCCAAATCCCACGGTGTCAACAATGGTTAGCTTCAGCCGTACATTGCTTTCCTGAAGCTCATAACTTCTGGCTTTTAACCGCACACCTGGTTCGTTGTGAGTAGCTGGATCACTTTCAAATTTGGTGTTGAACAAAGTATCCATTAACGTGGATTTGCCGATGCCTGTCTCGCCTACATAACCACAAAGGAAACATCAGATGATGGGTCAATGTCTTTCAGACATCAGTTCAATCCAGGTTTTGATATTAATCGGTTTGTAAAGTTTAAACGCCAGTATCACTATAAACAAATCCCACTGTGAAGAGATAGTCAGTTCTTTCTATAGATGATCTATGGAACACTTTCCTAAAAATGCCTCAATGAATTTCAGAAACTATTCCACAGAAGAACTTGAACTTACAAATCAAGATGTTCTTTTTTTTTTTTCATTTTTCTTTTATTATTCATATGTGCATACAAGGCTTGGTTCATTTCTCCCCCCTGCCCCCACCCCCTAGATCAAGATGTTCTTTACCTCTGGATAGAAAAACAGTTGCTATGATTTTTTTGCCTACTGTTAGTTTGCATATTACAAGGAAAAAATACTTTTTCTCTTCTAAATGTTGGTACATTGTAACTCAAAGAGGAAAAAACTGTATTGCTGAATTCCTGTTACTTTAAAAAGAGACAGATTCCATGTTATCAAACCTTGGCAACAGTAACTACTAATGTAACTGTGTCTACTTTGTGCCAGGCCCAGTGGCAAGAACATCCAATACATTCTCCCATTTAAATTCTCTCCCCACATGACACAGGTTCTACCGTTTCCTCCACCTGGCAGATGGAACACTGAGGCTTAGATAAGGTTTAAAAGTATCTTGCATAGAGTCATATTGCAAAGTGGCAGAGCCAGGTTTCTAATCCAGTTTATATGATTCTAACATCTACATTCGATCAATACAGCATCCTCACTTTACTATTATAAGAAAACTGACTGCCTAGTACTTTCCAGTTTTGGCTGAGTCTGTATGAATCCCTCTGAATTGTCTTTATTCTTCTTTCTCTGTGCAGCTGGAGTCAAGATTGCAAACATTTGTTAATTTTCCTAGCTTCATGGAAATATTTATGACAACGAACTAAATGAGGTTAATGACCTAAAACAATACCTTTATTAATTTATACTAATAAATCAAGTCAATTAAATGCTGATTGAGCCCCTCATATGTACAAAACAGTGTAGCAAGTACCTGGAACAATACATTAATAAAAAGGTGAGATCCAAATGGGGAGCCATGATGAATTTAGCTCAATCTTCCAAATAGGACCAAGCAAAAGTTTAGCTTAACCTCAATTCTTCTGTTGAATCAAAGATAGCTAGCAATGAGATAGAACCCAGTCTTATTGTGGTGGTGGTTGAGTAGATGATGGTGGAGAGAGAAAAGTAGAAATCAAGAAACATTAGCTTTAAAAATGCCTGTTTCGTTTGAGGCTTTTTTTTTTTTTTTTTTTTTTTTTTGGTGGTACAAGGGTTTGAACTCAGGGCCTCACACTCACTAGGCAGGCACTCTATCACTTAAGTCACTCCACCAGCCTGGTTTTTTTTTGTTGTTGTTGGGTTTTTTCCTAAAAAATCTGAAAACTTTCTGTTAAGATTTCCAGTTCAATTTAAATATGCCAATACATAGCAGCCCTTCCAACAGTTCTAATTTTGATAATGTTCCCATAACATTCCCTAGTCTGATGGTTTGCTGTAATGACTTTTATAAAAGTAAAGCTCTGGAATTTATAGCCTTAGGGAGACTCTCCCACTCCCATGGACAAAAATCAACTAATTAGAAGCTCTATAGTACTATATTCGTGCTGTCCAATGTAATGGAAAAATACAGCAGAATGGAGTCTCTCTGGATTTGAGTTCTCTTTGATTAGAAGCCTTACTATAAGAATTCATTTATATGATAAAAGTTATTCAAGTCATCTGCCTTACTCTCTAATCTTTCTCATCTAAGATTTAAGATCATAAAATTTTCTACTTCATCAGCTTTCATTCAGCCAGTATTTTTCCAGGGCCTATTATGTACCAAGTTCTCTGCCAAATTCTGGGGATATAACGATGAACTAGCCTGATATGGTCTTCTCCCATGTCTTAGAATCTAGTCCAGAACAGAACTGAATACCAGACTCTAACTTATTATTATGGGAATAGCATTCTAATTGTCTTCCATAGCCATATTCCTCTTATGAGCCAAGACCATACGTTATACCCTCGTGACCTTTCAAACTGACCACAGATAACTGGACCAGGACAAAGCCCCTAACCAAAAGGCATCCTTGGACGCCTGGCTGTTATGCTATAATACTGGACTCCCCCGATCAGAACTCCCCTATTTGAACAAGAAGTGTACGATCTGCACACGACGTCACAGCATGAAAAACGGAAGGACGTTCGGAGAAAAGTAAACAAGAAGAGCTATGAGGCAGCAAGGGCTGTCCATCCATGGAGGCCACGCTACAGCACGGCACAGGAATATGGCCTGGGAACACAGGAGAAAGAGAGCAGAGCAACACAGCAGAGCAACGTATAGGAAACTCATTTGTTAAATAAATATTCGAGTACTTATTATGTGACAAGCGCAGGTGTGGGATGACATGGAGGATGAAAACAAACAAATGACATGTTTGAACTTCGGTAATGAGTGTCATTCTACACAGCTCTGAAGTCTGGCTGTGTAGTCAGACCTCAGACTGACTATGTTGTGACTGTGTCTGTCTTCTTGAATTTCCTGACCATTCTTACAACAAAACCCCATCTATAAAAGTGATATAAACCAGTTTCTGCTCCCTAATGTGATTGAGCTTACCACGCTCACAACCACCATTCATGGCTTAACAAATTACCTTAAGAGGCTTAAGATTCTGGTAGGTGATTCAACACTGGCAGTACTGAGTCATGAGCTCGTAATGCAGCGTCCGCAAGTGCAGCCAGCTTCTTTTCAGGATTTACCTATTTTCAGGACATTGGCAAAGGAACACCAGCAGAGCTCCATTACAGAAGGTTCTCCATTGTGTCAGGAGAAAATGACCTACTTAACTTTCATCTGTTTCCCTCAGGACAGCAATAAAAACTTTAATGTACATGGCAAGAATTCCAGGTTACCTGGACAAGACTGAAATTACCATCTCCTTTTACTAGGTTGAGAATTACTTAAGCACATGTGAATCTGGAACATGATATTTTTTTAAAGGCATAGTAATTTTAATGATCATTTACATGAAGGTGGAAATTAGGAACAATTAGCATTCCAGACCCTACTTAGAGCAGAGGGTTAATCAATGGGTTGGAAAAAACCACTGTTCCTCTAAATTTCAGAGTGTTTTGCCTTCCATCTCTATGCTCTGTGCTTTTCAGAGCTGTAATTAGACACGGCAATGCTAGCACCAGTGTGATTCACCAAAAGCAGTTCGGGGAAATGACAGCTTGGGAATAAAAAGAACTATAGAACCAAGGGAGCTTCCCAATACATCGGTTTCTGAGACTTCTCTCCGAACTCTGAAAACAGGGCCTTGTCTACTTTTGAAGACACACAAGAGCAAAAACATGTCTTTCTAATTGAGTAACTGACAGCCTACAGGTATAGGCGCCAGTTCAAACCAAACCAGCATAGCGATGTGTTCAGAAAATCAATGACTAACACCAGCTGTACAGCACTTCAAAACTCTGGAGCAGACAGAGTACCAGGCACAGAGGAGGCATTTGTTAAAAGCTAATTGAAAATAAAAATGATCTCAGTAATCATTTACACTGAGATTTGCCACTTTGGTGGATTTTTCAGTTTGTTGTTGATTCTACTGCCTAAATGCACAGTTGTTAGGGTAATTAGACAGTCACTCGTAAAGCGCTATCTGTGGCTTCTGTTTTTGCTGCTCCTGCCAATGCTGGTGCACGGGACGCCCACATCTCAGGGGAAAGCAGTCCTACCTCTTCCATTCTATGTGGCTCACTCATCCATAAGCACTAAGGTGGACGTGAAAACATACCACAAGGTTAGTATGATTTGTCAGAAGGCAACTGCAGACTGATCAAATTGTTCTTCTATGCGTCAGCCTGGCCACTTAGTCAGCCTGGCCACTTAGACAAGCAGCTAGCTATGCGTGAGGGTCCCCAGCCTCCTCTAAACAGTCTAGACTTCATTCTCGGATGGAGGCAGACAAGCAGCGAGCAATAAGCTGTGTTGTTATTGCTCCTCACAGACGCACTATGCTTTGGTACATACAATACCACCAGCCTACATGAGGGAGAAGCATGGGACACAGCTTTGCATCAGTCGGTCACACTTACTTAGCTGCCCCCAAACTCTGACCACTTCATCGACCACACCTCTTTTCTAAAAAATGCCTGAGAAAAAATTTTTCAAGTGTGCTCTTTTTCTGGAGCAACTATTTATTATTTTTACACTGTAGCTATTATAAACCTATTATATGTTAAACTTTTAACTTGTATGTGACACATAGTATGTACCAAATAAATACTGTTGGCAAGTATATTACCTCATAAATTAATTGCTATACAAGCCTATCGGCAGGCTTTGACCTCTGATGCTACCCTTGGTTTATTTTCTGCGGTCAATTTCACCTTCACTCATTTTTTCCTATAAGCCTCTTCATAGCCTTTCCTAGAAAAAGATAGGGCCAAAATGTTTAAGATATGATTATAAACCTCACAATTTATGTTGACACTACAGCCGTAATGAAAATGACCTTTTCAACTTGTCTGTTGTCTATTTCTTTCCTCTCATCCACTCAAAACAATTAAGCTTGAATTGTTTTTAAAAAATCATTTTCAAAATGTATTACTAATTTACTTTGACTCTCTTGTTGAACTGGTTCCTCTTCGAAAGCAGGGATGTTGCAGTATGTTATTCATCTTTGTATGTTCACAGAGACCTGGCACACAGCTGGATCAATGCTGACGACGCTTCTTAGATAGATAGCATCATTTTGAAAAATGAGTGAAAAATACATAAACTTAAAATTGTTAAGAGGGCTGGGGACGTGGCTCAAGTGGTAGAGAACTTGTCATTTGCGCCCTGGGTTCAACAACTAGCACCACAAAGAAAATAAGTAGATAGATAGATAGATAGATAGATGGATGATAAAATTAGTAAAAGAGGCTGAATACTAACTTAGCTCTAATCTAGCCTGGGTAAAACATAAGAGGCTTTACTTACACTAAAGTGCAGCTTGGGGAGTGACTGAATGTTTTGTAATGTGCTATTCAACTTAGCATCAGAAGTCTCTTCTAGGGCTAGTAAAAACTATTCTCCCTCTCTCGCTCCATTACATTTATTCAGAGGACCCAACAGAGACGGGTTCTAACAGCAGACATTTAATTCAGAGCCTCTGAAACCAGACTAAATTCATGCCAGGGTCAGTCTTTGCCTGTATTTCCTCTGCTTCCAGCCTATAAATGACTGCTACAAAACAAAATTATGATTCTACCGAATTTTAACTTTTTTTTACCCTCAGTCCTCTTTCATATTCATCATAGGAAAATAAAATAAAGCTATAAACATCACACATATACACACAGTGTAAATAATACAAATAGACAACAGGATGACAAGCAGGAAAGAAATTACATGGACACTCATGTTAAATAGACACCTACTCCTCTATGTAGCTGTCCAAATACTTTGACTGGTTAGACCACTTTTTTGTAGACTTTTGCTTTAAAAATCATTGATTGACAGTGGGAGTTTTTTCTAATACAGATATTTTGCTACAAAATGTGTGTGGTAAAAGGCTTTGATGTGTCCTATCCTCTGAAGATCAGTTAATACAGACACTCCTACCTCCCAAAGAACTGCCTCTAACCAAAGGGCTCTGTATTAATTCATTAATCTGTTATTATAATGGAAGGCTTGAGGTTGAGTGACTTTACAAAAAAAAGAGATTTACTTAGTTCACTGTTCTGGAGGTTCAAGGTCATGGTGCCAACACTAGCTCTCCTCTGCTGAGAATCTCGTGGTGGATGGCATAGCAAAGGTGGGAGCACCTGCAGGCGGGAGAGCTCACATGGACAGACAGGAAGCCAAAGAAGCTGGGGAATGGCCAGGTTTGTTTTTTTGTAACAGCCCTTGCAAAAGAACAGAGCTGGGAGGACAATGAGAACTTAACCCCTTCTAAAAGCAATTTCCCCAAAGATCTCAGGCACAACTTTTAAAGATCCCATAAACCTCTCAATACCACCAAACAGATGACCAAGTCCCCAACACATGAACTCTTGGGCGCCATATTCAAACCATAGCAGGCTCCAAAGGGTTATAGAAACCCAGAGTTGAATATACTGGCATGGAAGGACATCCAGAATTTATCATGGAGTTAAAGAAAAATGGAAGAAAGAGAGGAGGGAGAAGAGGTGAGGAGAAGAGAAGGGTGGTGGAAAGAAAGGAAGAAAGAAAGAAAGTCAGAAGAATAAAAATAGCATGATCTCATTTGTGTAGAAACAAAACAAAAAAGCACCATTGCAACCATGAGAGTGTTTGCATCTGTCCAGTGTGTGTTGGTTTCATGCTCAACCTTCTTTCTAATAATGGCTTCCTTCCAATAGGGAGTCCCTTGTGTTTTGGAGTGGACTGATCCCATCTCCCAGCCAGAGTGGGCATGTGACCCAGTCCTGGTTAGTCACAGGACTCCTATGACATGTCAGCAATGACTATTCCTTCCCTTGGGATTGCTAAACTGGTAATTGCTGGAAGCTGCTGGGAGGAAAAGGTCCAAATGTGAGGCCTGGCAGAAGCAGGCAGGATGGAGAACCAGGTACAGACCTGACAGCATGCTCTGACCCCCACTCTGAAGCAGTTGTTCAATATATTTCCTTTTCAGTGTATGCTGGGGGTGGGGTCAGCCACTGAGGCACTGCATACCACATACCCAGTGAGGGCCAACACTTCTAGCAAGTCCAATCCCACTGGAAGGCTTTCCACCACTGTCCAGGAACCAGGACATAACTCCCAGATATAGTTGTGAAGCCAATTTTCGAGACAGGGCTGGAGATGCTTAGAAGAGAAGCCAGAATAACTACCCTAAGATTACAATTTAGCACAATTTTCAATAGAAAACCAACTAATTGCCAACAAACTGCTATGCTAATGAAGACTTGCCCTGCTCTGTTAAAAGCCTGAACCGAAAAACAGCTAACTTATTTAGGCCACTCTGTACAACTAGCTGTGCCTCAGGAGGTCCCCTGCTGAATTTTAAAAGGCTTTCATGGGAGGAAAGGGAAAGAGCTGAGAGTTGGCTGCTGTGTAGTCATTCTTCTATCCAGTGCTTAGGACATAGTGCCAGAGAGCAAGCCGGTCCAGTGTGCCAGCCAACCGTGACTTTCTACATTACAGGCTTTCCTATGACCAGCACACAGACTACTTGCAATAGATTTCTGATGAAGTTCTTGAGAAAGGAAAACATCCTCTCCCCCAACTACTATAACCAACAAGCCAACGGTGCTTCTCACACTGAACGCACACCCTTGCTAAACTCACTTCATCTTGCTTGGACAAGAGAAGAAGTCTAACACACGCTGTCAAGTGCAGAGCAAGATGGTCCACTTGGCCACATACAGAATTGCTTTGGTCTGTCTCAAAAGAATCTCTTGAAGGATATTCAAAGAGGACTGTGGCATCAATATAACACAGCCCAAACCAGCCATCTCACTGCTGCTCAGCCTGGTCATTTGCCAGTGTAATAGGGAGGTATAAAGGAACTGCCTTTACCTGTCCCAGAGACATTTCTTCTTCAAACTAACAGGAGAGTTTTCTTTCGATTTTCTTCTTTTTTTTTTTTTTTCCTATCTTCTTCTCAATTTAAAAAGCATATGGCTAGAAAGAGGAAGAAAAATACCAGGGCCAGAGGCCTAAGCTGAAGTGCAACACTTAAGGGGTATGAAAAAGAATCCTGGGGTGTAAGTCAATAAGATCTTTTCAGATTTTCCATTTGTCTGTCAGGACAATTTTAAATCCCAGTTTAAGGGAGGTTAATTTATTTCTGATATAAAATAGAATTTTAGGCTGTCTTCTGCCCTAAGAGCAAAAGTTTTAAACATGGTTAGCTTATTAAAGTACTGTAGGTAATAGATCTTTAAAGACTTCAGTAGAGATTACTATTGCCCTATAGACAGAGACCCTAGAAACAAATTCTTAAAAAGCTTTTGAGTGTTTGTACTAAGGCATCTATCTCAGTTCCTTCTTTCAACTTCCTATAGTCTAGTTAGGGACCAAGTCCTTCTTCCCAATGAATAAATGCTTTAATAACAGTATTCAACTGCCTAGTTGCCTGACTTGGTGACAGAAATAAAAGTCATAATTTGAATAACAGCACAGGACTTACAAAGCATTTACCCCTATACAACTCTCATTCTTTACAATGTATGACATATGTAGAGTAAGTATGATTACCACACTTTACTGAAAAGAGTGAAAACATCATTCTACTTATTTCCCTGAAACACATACTTCTGACCCTCACCTGCCAACTCTAAGGGTCAGATGTCTTGCTAGGCAGCAGGTAATGAATCACTTACCCACACACAAGATGTTGAAACAGAATCCTTGAGAAGTGGACTTGTTGACCAGCTGGTCGGGAAGACTGTCAAATCCAACATGGCCAGAAAGGGACAAGTTTCGAAGCTCTTCATTCTGGAATGTCAGAGAAGAAACATTTGAGAGGTCATAAACTTTGCTACCTACCCATCACACGCTGCAGATGTTACCTCCTCCCTTCTCCTTTTAACATGCACAGAAAATAGACCCACTGGTATCCACACCTTCCTTTACTTCTTCACAAGGAAGGGCACTACCAACTCCAAAGCCATGTTCTTTCCACAAAATCAGTCTCTCCCCTCCCAGCAGGGTGCTCCATTTTATAAGTATACTAGCCAGATATGCATGAATCTACACTTAAAACAAAACAACACAAAAACAATAACAAAAACTCCACTCATGCTGGAGGAGTGTCTCAAATGGTAGGGTCCTACCTAGAAAAGCACAAAGCCCTGAGTTCGAACCCTAGTTTTAAAAAAAAATCCAGCTGGGCCCCGGTGGTTCATGCCTGTAATCCTAGCTACTCAGGAGGCAGTTCAGGAGGATCATGGTTTGAAGCCAGCCTGGACATATAGTTCATGAGACCCTATCTCGAAAAAACCCATCACAAAAAGGGCTGGTGGAGTGGCTCAAGGTAAAGGCCCTGAGTTCAAGCCCCAATACTGTAAAAAAAAAAAAAAAAAAAAAAAAAGAATCCACTCACACTTATTTTGATAGCTTCTACCATTCAAGAAAAAGTTTTCATTTATTTTTGACACAAAGTTAAACAAGCAAACACTCTTCCAGCTGCATAAAGGAGCTTTGAAAGCTCACAGTGGAGAAAACATATCCTTACAATCAAGGCAATGTTGTAACCATCATAATGCAACATATGTACAACTTCTCAGCATGCAAACTGGTTCCATCTCCTGCATTTACTACACAGGCTCAGTGAGACTTCTCTGCTCTCCTCTACACAGCTCCTAGCACAGGCTCTGCACGCACAGCGTCTCCTCAGACTGGACCACAGAGACTAGGGTAGGGAAGTTAGTACGTTGTATCGGTGACTTAGGCTGTGTTACGTGATAGTGCTGTCTGCTTCCACAACTTGGACCCCATCTTGATCCCAGGTGTTAAGAGATCATCTATGAAACCTTTCTCTCCTGGGAAACAGAGCTCCCCTTGGTCCTTCAATTATAATAGACTGGTTTTAGTTTGCAATTTCAGAAACTAGACATTGAATGCCTTCTCCTAGAAGACAAAATTCCTGGTGCTCTGGCTGTGGTGCCAATTAATTTCATATTCAAAATACTGGAGTTTAGGTGAGGAAACGAGCTTTAGAGTTCCTTTTTTTTTAAATAAAAAAGAAAACACTTAGCACAGGATCACTACTGATTTTACAAGACTGGCTTTCCTTATCCTCTTATTTTTATATTGTCTAATTATAAGAATGATTTAATAATAAAAAACGGAGACTCCATTTTCAAATTTTAATGCTTACTGTAGGAACAGAAATGGGACTCCATAAATGTAATTTTAATGGATTTATTTATGAATAGATTGTCTAAGGCCCGTGCCACCTCTAAAATTCTGATTCTGTACCACTAAAACTAACCCAACTGCCTGCATACCATAGTGGCAGCTGTAGGTTTGAGGTCAATGGGACAGAGAACAGATGTCTAGTCTATGAATAGTTTCCTTGAAACCTGCCAACAGTGAATATGACTCAAGAGCAGGCACTTATCCTTCAACAGGATGGCATGGTCAATAGCCCCCAAACAGCTTCAGGAGCCCACCTAGTGGAAGTCAGTCCTGGTGGGTGGACAAGCTTCCCAACACTGCGGACTTCCTGTGGTCCCAATCCTAACCTGTCCCTTCCTCCTCAGATACCTCAAAAGTTCAGGCAGCAGGTATTTTTAGGGTGTTTACCACATCCGCTAAGACTTGGGGGAGGAGGATTTGAAGTGAGTCCTGGGTTATATTTAGAACTGTTTCCATCGCAGCTGCGCGGTGGCTGATCAGGCTAGAGAAGCCATGGTGTCAGCCTTCGCTTTTGCAGCATCAGACCTGCACAGTCAGGGAGCAGCATGAAAGGAGACTAGGCAAGGCAGGACCAGGTCTCAAGTCTTAATCCCCTCTACTCTGTATCACAGTACTTCCTTTAGTTTCCAGGGCCTGAGTGTGGGTTATTGCAGTGGTTTTTAGCTTGTTGGGTTTCTAGATACCAGATATCCACCCATGACCCAATCCTAGGAAAGAATCAGTTAGTAATTATAGCTCTCATCCCAGAACCCAAAGCTCAGCATCTCATATCCTCACCATTTTCCGAAACACGAGAAACCACCCACACACCCACGGAGTATTTTTATACCCATTGAAAACCACACACAAAATGAAGGGTTATAAAACATTTTGGTCTTGAAATTTTTGAAATTTGAAGTTATGTCTCTAGAGATTGTCTTCCAACTTTGTCATAAAACATGTATATTTGGTAATACAGCTTTTAACTTCTGTAATTTGAGCCCAGTTGTCTGCCCAGTATTAAAGAAGAGTCACTGCTCATCAATGTGTCGTGGGCAAAGGAAATAGGAAATTCTTCCTTTGGTACATGAGCAGGCTTAAAAACCGGAAGCACTGGAGGAAATGAAGGAGTGGCTCTGAGCCACTTACCTGGTGACTCATGCACAGCACAGCACAGCACAGCTCAGCAGCTGAACTGAATTCCTACAACAGCATTTTGTGGCATTTGCCCTAGCATTATTATCCAAAGAATGTGGGGCCTCTTGAGTCGATAGGCCCAGTCTCAAAGAACTGGACATCTTGCCACATTGCTAACACTATCACACATCTGGAAATGACTCCTGAGCTTTACCTCCAATATTAAACTCTGCCTGAGTTCTACAATGGAATTTGAGGGGAGGCAGCTCTCTTGGGTTGTCCTATCTGTAGCTCGAGTTGATAGTGACAAAACTGAATGCATCATTCTAGGCCAAATTCACCCTTCTTCAGAGTTCCCTGCTTCAGCTAGCAGTGCTTACCTCTGCTTAAGACCATCTCCCCTGCCCCACCATCACACCTCCTTCCTCACTAACAGCCTCCAACTGGCCTCCCTGCCTTGATCTCAGCCCTCTCCAATCCTCCTGTCTTGCAACCAAAGCACTTCAGCAGTCACAGCAAACAGTGCAAATTCCTTGGCCTGCTACCTCAGGGCCTCCAAGGGCTCAACCCAAGTTCTCCATTCCTACTTGACACTGAAGTTAAAGGGAATTACTTCCTGTGTCCAGGATGTCTCTCTTTCCATTGGAGAACAAAGATTCACACTATTTCCCATCACAGAATAGAGAGTCATACTAGTTCCCTTTACTGGAAGGGCCCCATATCCAATACCGACCTTCCAAACCTTCCAGATCCCACAGAACGTTTACCTCCAAAATTATCTTTATTATGAAATCTCTGGGAAAATTTCAGTGAACACTCTCCTTGGCAATGAAAGGAATATTCTGATTAGACACGGGTGGCTTAAATTACTTGGTATTCTGTGGTTATCAATCATTGACAGCTAGCATCTACTGATCATTTCCAATGTTCCAAAAAATGCCCTAAACAAAAATGAACTAATTTATTTCACTTAACAAATATAGCAGGTAGTTATTATTATTACCCAACCTCACTTACAAATGAGAGAATTGAGGCACTAAAGTTTAGTAACTTGCTAAGTCATACAGCTAATGAGGCTGAGCAGCTGAAATCTGAATGCAGGCAGTCAACGTTCAGAGTCTTAGTCACCACTATCCACAGAGATCTAAGTTGCCAGGTAGCCTAGGACACTGACTGTTATTTTTAAAAATCCAATGTTAA
This sequence comes from Castor canadensis, assembly GCF_047511655.1. NCBI lineage: Eukaryota > Metazoa > Chordata > Mammalia > Rodentia > Castoridae > Castor > Castor canadensis. The sequence continues at coordinate 92,240,129 of NC_133394.1, forward strand.
AATAGAACTAAATATTCTCTAAAACTGTAATTCTTTGGCAAACATAAAGGGTGGAAGTTGAAAATTAGAATTAGAATTGATAATCCAAGGATATTTCCACTGGTCCTGGCAATGCTGACACCAGACTTTGATTTTTGCAGCTTATGGCACACCAAGCCTGTAATACAAAGCTCAGTTGTAACCATTTTTAACGCAACAGTGCCAACAGGAAGCCACTAAGTAAGTACTGTAAGACTTTAATTGGTTTGGCTTTGTTTGCTAATCTATCTGGTGAGATTTGTTATTAGATAATTTCGATAGCCCTTCCATATTAAAAAAAAGTGAAGACTAAACTCAATGGTAGAAAATGGCCAGTTTTTACATTGGATGTAATTGTTTGTGTTCAGTCAAATATGCTACCAAAAGCACTAAGGGAGCTAAAAGGTTATTTTTGTTACTAATTGATAAACATTGTTCCCACCCTTAAGTTTTACAATGTAGCAGAAGAGACAGGACATACTAAATGTAATTCTGCTGGGGATAAAACTCATAAATACCATGACCTTATCTATAGGAAGACACAGGGGAAAGGTATCTTTTGGCTATAGAAATGCAGGGGCACCTTTTAGGAAGGCTGAGCTCCCCAAATCTATCAGTGAAACAAAGGTGTGGCTTGGGAAGTCTTCTAGCTAAAAGTTATCTATGCCCAAAGGGTCACTTTACTATGAACATACACTCTAAAGTTTATAACTGACAAGTTTTTCAAAGGGTGCTCAACTGACTTCATTACTGAGATAATTATAACAAATTATATAAGAATGTTAGCCAACGCCTACATTCCGAGTCCTGCTGTAAAGTATGTTCCACAATTCCCAGTCTTGCTTTAACCAGGACAGGACAGCAGAAAGCCTGGAGTCTGACAGAATGGGTTTGAATCACAGCTTTGTCTCCTACTTGCTTTTTCCTTTGTTCTGCAACCAAAAAAAATGGAGTATTTGGCAGGGTTGCATTTAATAGGTCTTCAGGAAACTTGGGTTTCCTTTTTCCAAATTAGATGAGAGGAAGAGACAACCATAACTTGAAAATCTGAAATGAGTTCTGTTATTGCTGCTAGGCACTCCAGGAGGAGTTGCTGATTGAAAAGCTCTTACAATAAACAAGAAATTAACATCACAAAGGGAAAAACTGAGTGAACAAAAAGAAAGAGGAAGGAATGAAGAATTTACCATGAAGAAAATCCACCTTTGAATAGGAAACTCATTTACAAAACTGGAAGAAAAAAAAAAATCACATTCCTGCTTGCAGAATCAGCAATTTAACAGCATCGATATCCTCCAAGGCTGGAGACAATTCTGGGTTCCCATCCTCACTTTTGCTTCTATTTTAGTCCAGCCCAGAATCTTGAAATTAACAAGTTTAATATGCCCAGATGGATTCTATTCACCATAAACAAGGTAACACCCCCTTACTTTACTTTTAAAACTCTAATACTTCAGTATTAGATGGGATTAGGTAGCCTATAACCTCTGAGACAGCACATTACTATGGTGATGTTTTAACTGTTTAATTAAAACAAATTAAAGTTATGTTCAGATTCCAAGCAAGATAAGATTTGATTTTTACCTTTAAAGTCAGAAATTACAATTTAAGTTTAGAAAAGTTTCCCCCTTTGGGGCTGGTGGATTGGCTCAAGTGGAAAGAGCACCTGCTAAGCAAGCATGAGGCCCTGGGTTCAAATTATAATGCCACCAAAAAAGTTTCCCCTTTTAAATTTAAATCATATATATAATTTTAAAATAACTTCTTTTATGCATTCAGTTAGAGAGCCAGAGATTTTTTTTTATAAGTAATGATTACATTAGCCCCAGGTTAAGTTATGGGTAATAAATTATACTGATTCACATAACCCAGGGGCTTATGTTTCCTCATCTATAAAGTAAGGTGATTTAACCAAATGACCCTCTAAGCAAAGTCTAGTTCTAATGCCAGTTCTAAGGTTTCAATCTGGAAATCAGAGATGCATAAATCCAAACTTGTCGTTGTGCTTAAAGAAAGCCAACACAAGAGTAAATTTTCCTGGTTGCATACTTCCTTTTTCCAGATTAAGACAGCAGAATTTTTAAATGCATGGAATTTCTAGCAGCTATTCTGGGAAACTCCAAACTTAATGCAAATCTATATGTACCTCTATGTTTTCCACCTGAACATTCCAGTTCTGCTTGTTTTACTATACTAATTATGAATTTTTTTTTTAAGTTATAGGGATGGGGTTGTAGTTTAGTGGTACAGTGCTTGCCTAGTACATGATTTGATCCAGGCTTGCCTAGCCTGGATTTGATCCCCAGCACAAAAAGAAAAAAAAGGAAGGGAGGAGGGAAGAGAAGGAAAAGAAAGAAAAGGAGGGAGAGAGGCAGGGAGGAAGGAAGGAAGGAAGGTAGGAAGTTACATATCCATTCTTTACAACTGTCTGGCTAAGAGCAATTTTAAGTGGATTTATAGCCTCAAAAAATTAAGTCTAAGAATTAACTCTTCTGTGTAAGTCAGTCATCTGTTTTCAAGAAAAGTAAATCTTTATTCATGCTTTAATTCATTCAACAACTATTTACTGAGCACCAATGTGTGCTAGATGCTGTGCTAAATGCTAAGGGCGTAGTGGTGGTACTGATGAACAGACAAAGCCTTCCTAACTTGTGGAGTGTATTAGTCTAGTGGAGCCAACAGATGTCAGTCAAATAGCCACTCATGTACAATATATTATTGAGTAGCAGTATGTGCTACATACTGTGCTAAATTGTAAGGATACACAAAGTATCTCTAACTTATGGCATCCCAGGTTAATCAAATAAGCACAACTGCCTAAGACCAAACTATCCAAAACACAGGATGCTATGCAACCTAACAACTCAAGTGATTACTCAGTCTTAAGTGAATTCACTAGCCTATGGGATATAAAAATACGAATCAGTCCAGGAATTGATGGGTACTGATTTACTAGATAGCTTCTATGTAGACAATGTGCAGGTCTTATGTATTCAAATGAAAACGCAGAGTAATGCCTGATGGGAGGAGGTAGAAATGATGAACACTCAAGTCTTACAAGGACAGAAGTCCAATTTTAAAGGGAGCTGAGATGGAACCATCGGACGCAGAAGGAAAGAAGAGAGGTATAAAGCATACTCCCTTTGTTCTGTCTCCCTTTGCATCCCATAAAGATGCCCATGTGAAGAAGAGATGAGGTGTTTATCCTTTCTTCATCTTGGGCGGCGATGACTTCGAGGGCCTGCTTCAGTACAGATACCACTGAGGCAAAGAAAGGAGCATGTTGATTCTCATCTGGCATCCTTAATTAACCACAGGTGCTTTCCTAATACTTAGAGACATTCTGGCCTCCCATTCTCTCTGAAAAGTAAGTTTTACCCAAGTGCCCCGACTGACCACTTTTGTAAATACATACTGTTATCTGACTGCAATCTAGGCAGCACTGAATTGGTTTCATATTCTGCTTCAAAGAAAAGAATCTTGGTAGGAAGATGAGAAATGCCCTTAGATCCCATGCAAAAGAGAGAATGCTGGAATGCAAAGGATTGACCAAAACCACAACGATGAAGCATGCATCAGGATACTTGCAAGGCTAGGCATTGCTGGGGTGACTTCCATAATATAAAATGTCAAAAACATCTCATTACCAATGAGGGTCACATTCTTTAAGGATGATTTGGACATCTGCTACTCTGCTTGTCATCTATACCATGAAATCCCAAGGCTGGAGCCAAGAAAACCCCAAGGAAAGGATCTCACACAAGCAGAACAGAGAGCCAGAGAGAAGATGGCAACAGGGAGGAAAACCATATGTTAATGTAAGGAAAGAATAACCTCCCAGTGCAGGCCAGCTAGATGCTGGGATTGGAGAAGGGATAACTAGGGGCCAGCCCATGGTCCCAAAGCCAGGTAGATCAGCTGGTAATGTCAAACCTTGCAAAACACCACCAACTAACCAGAAAAGATTAACTGAGAAACTGCTCCAATCCCAAGTGCCATTTCTCCAAGACTTCCGGTGAAGTAACATATTACTGTGCTTTTCCAGATCCTTACAAAAAGAATCAGCGTGGAGGTTTACTTTGGGGTTGGTAGGATTATAGAGAAATTTTACTTTCTGATTATGTTTCTATAAATTTGAATTACTATGAAAGAAAAAAATCCCTTCTGCTTTTCTAATAAAAAATAAAAGATTTTAAAAATCGGGGAATGTTAACAATAGTAAATACTATAAATGCCTATTTTAAAGAGTTAAGCCTGCAATTTTTACTTCCGCTAACAGGTGGGAGATAGGATAAAATACGAGTATTTAATTACCCTAAGAGTAGAGCCAAGTCACATTGAAAGTGACAAGAGCCAGCAGAAAAGCCATTCAGAACAGTGGAAGGTGCCTGATAAGCAAAGTTCCACAAGGGCACCTTTGTCATCATGTAGCTGTATGACCTAGCATAAGTCACTTAACTCAGTTTTACTCAAAAGAATTAACCAACATAATTCTCTATCCTCAGCTCATTTTACACAATTTTCTTGGGTGATCTCAACCTTACCCAGCTCCCTGGTCATGACCCATAGCTTACTCTCCACTCCCAGGTATCAGTAACCCAACATTTCCGTGGAACTCATCCTCTTCCTCCATTCTCAATTGAAGTCTGTCCTTCCTTCTGTTTTTTCATGCCAAACATCTACTTCAAGGTGTCAGAAAGGCCTCTAGAATAACAACTTTTAGAATGCATCATATAAAATCTGTGCAAAGTTCTATGACTCCACTCTTTTACAGAAGAAAAGGCCAACCGTTGAGTCATCTTAGACCCTCCCCTCTGCTCTGAGTTGGATGGTGATGACTTCTAGAAGTCCTCAATATCAGATTAGCTTTGCTCCTCTAGGCCCAGCCCACCCACCACACCTTTTGTGGTCAAACCTTTCCTATCCTCCTTTCTTGCTGATATCACTGCAGCAGTCCACCAGCTGGCTTCTATTTCTATACACAAAAATCCAGTAATTTGAGCATTCTTTTTCCTAAACTGGTTACCCCTAGACTTCACAAGTGTCCACTGTTTTATTTCACAGAACTTGTGTTCTCCAACCTCATCTTTCGGATAAGAACACAGCAGGTACAGCTGGTTTTCCTTACATACGGAGCCTGATGGACAGAGACAGAGCCTCAGGAGAACCCATCGCCCCCGGCATGGCTCAGCCTTCTCCTCACTACACATGGGCAGCTTCACAGATAAGAATTCAAGTTGGTGCCAGTGAAGCCTGATACATGAGGCCCAAAAACATCAGATGCTGTAGTTCTCTACCACCTGAGTCTCCAACTCCTTTTGGCTTCTTTCCACCCTACCTCCAGATAAAATAGTAACTGTCCACATTTCCTGAGATCTGGCTGTTCTGACTAGAAGCTCTCCTTCATTCCATCAAAAATAGATTTCTCACATACTAAGTAGGAAAAATACCGCTGAAAAGCAGGACCCAGCAATGGGTATCTAAAGTGAACCAAGCCCCAGCTTCTGCTTACAGGAGAGGGGAAGGAAAGGGTCATTAATAAAACAGTCCCATGGCAAATAACAGCCAAGTGTTACAATCCAAAACTCATACGATGTGGGAGCATTTGCAGATGGAATGTTTTTCAAAAAGTTTGTTTAAACTCTAGAGGTTCAATCTCACTGGATGCCAAGAATTAACAACAAAAATGACATTTTTCTTAAGTTTCCAAAGACCACAGTCTTTCAATTGGAATCCAAATGACTAAGGCCTGTAAGAACCTCACAAATCTACTGATTTGTGCTGACCAGCAGAAAGGCCCATGTTTGGGAATGACAAAGTCCACGTGTGCATTCCAGGGACGCCTGCAAATTTTACAGTACTCAGAGGAAGACAGGGTAGGAGGGAAGCAGTATGACAAATAGGCAAGAAGTATTTATACAGACACAATCTTATTCGAGACAGATGCTGCAGCTGTTCCCACACCCCTCCGTCAGGGAGGTGGTGAGAAGTCTCTTGCACACAAGCCCCTAGGAAAGCTAATAGAGGTCACAAGTCATTTCAAAATCCTCTGACTTTCCAGTGGGATCCCAAATTACCCAACTCCATTTACAGTGTATCAAGTCTCTTGTGGACCAGAAAACCACCATTGTCTTAATGTCAGTATACCCCCACCTTCTGTTTTGAGACAGTCTTTTTTGGGTGGGGGACAGAATCCAGGGCTTCACACTTGCTAAGCAGGCACACTATTACTTGAGCCATTTTACCAGCCTGAGACAGGGTCTTGTTATGTAACTCCAGACAGGCCTGGAACTCACCATACTCCTGACTCAGCATCCCAAGTGCTAGGATTACAGGTGTGTACCATAACACCTGGCCATTGGGTCATTTTTGTTCTTCCTGCCCTGACTTGACCATAGTCTATATTTTTCAGATGAGCTTTTTTCCAAAACAGGATCTAACAGATCTAATGGATCTAATGGAGCAAAGGTCAAAGAGAGTTAAGATGCCTAAATCAGTGGAAGGTTTTCCCTCACCTTTTAACGCATCATTTTACTCCTCATACTCACACATCCATTCCTTAGCACTTCCCGTTGAGAAATATGTAGCTTAGTTCAGATATTTATATTGACCAAATGCATTAATCAGCAAATAGTGAAATATGGATGGGACACTTCCTTCCGCTGTTACCATTTCTATCACTGGATGTAAATTAGCCATTTCCTTTTTGAAAAGTACCTTTCTAAAAAGGCATGGGATTTTCAATTATAGTGGTGACATAATGGTTGTCTCTGAGAAGAGAAAAACAACCCCAGCCAGTTCTAAAGCAGTCATGAAAGCACCAAGGCTATATCCCTCATCACAACCTGACTGGTCACTTTCTCCAAGACATGTTTGGTTCCTAAGTCAAGCTGACCTAGAACACCTGAGTGTCACAATATACTTCTAGCACTTGAAAATTGAGGGACTATACCTAAAATATCTAAATCCATGGTAAATATGCTCTTTAGGAAATAAAGGGGGCTAGTAGAATGGCTCAAGTGGTAGAGAGAGTACCTGCCTAGAAAGTGTGGGGTCCTGAGTTCAAACCCAAATACCACCGGAAAAGAAAGAAAAAAAAAAAAAAGGAAATGTAAAATGAACATTTAACCTTGTTCTACAAAAATAGTACTAAATAATTATGGCACAAATTCAAGCTTTTCTAAGTTTCACTATGTCTTTATCTCAGCTCTGGAAAAAACACTATCAGGATACACTAGAGGTTATTCACACTATTAGCTCTAAGTTTCACAGGTCCTGAGTCTGGGTACTGGCAGGGCTAGGTTTTCAGTTCAGTAGACCACATGGATGAGAACCCAAAGTTGCGGGGTCAAGTCTATACACAAGCTCATTCAGGTTTGTGACAGATCCAAGTCCTTGAAGCTGCAGGACTAAGGGCTTTCTTCTCCTTGCTGGCTGCCAGGGACTGTGCTCAGCTTCAAAATGTCACTGACCGTTCCCAGATACGTAGCTGCCTCCATCTTCAAAGCCAGCAATGGAAAGTCCCGGTGTCCCTCTCACATTTGGAATCTACATCAAGAAGTCTAGTGTCTTTTCAGGGACCACCCAATCTGGTCAAATCCACCCAGGATAATCTCCATTTCTAAGAGTACACTGTGCCATAACTTAGTCTGCTTGTGGGAGTGGTTATCCCAAGATAGTCACAAGTTCTGGGGGAACATACGCCAAGCAGCTGGGATCTTGGGGCCATCTTAGGATTCTGCCAGAGTTGCATAATTAAAACTTCCAATTTCTCCTGTATAGCACAGGATAATGAATGTTAGCATTTCTCCAACTCAAAATATAACACAACTAAGTTGGGGGAGGGGAGCAAAATTAGTAAAAAGCAAAGTAAACTGGACTTCTCAAGTTACCAAAGCATTTCCTCCCTCTTACACTGAATTTGATAAGGGCAGAAAACCACTCACTGGCTAGAGTTCTTCTGCCTTTAGAGGAAGTCTTCCAATATTAAAAATACTTTGCAAACAGATAGGTATGGAGTATGTGACAAGAGTTCTAGGAAATGCACAGAATCTTAAGGAACTTAAGTCTTATTAGGAAGATAAGTCATTGAGATAAAATAAGAGGATGCCTTCAGATGTTTCATGATGAAACATAAAACAAAGGAAGGTTAGGGGTTAGATGAGGAAGGTTCACACTGGCCTGGGGCAAAAATAAGACTTCCTTAAAGGAGGTCAAATGTGATCAGAGCAGGGAATGAAATACATTTGGATAAGCTGCTGAAAAAGAATGGAAATTGGAGGAGAGAAGAATGTACAAGGAAAAGAGAGGTCCAACGGGCACAAAGCAATGAAATGGAAAAACTGAAGAATAACAAAGGGGATATAAGACTTTAAAATTGCCTCATATTTCAGCTAATCTGAAATGTTCCTTTAAGTAAAGCATTAATTATGAAGACACATGCAAGCAATAAAGATTTATGTGCCCAGGATCTGTCACTGCATGTTCAAGTGCTGAGTGCAGGAGAGCTCTAGAAGCAACTGAGTAGTTGCTTCATGAAAGATTTTTCTCTTTCCTATCACTCCATGCACTTACGGGCATTCTTCTCACCAGACCAGAAGAACAAGGGACCTGGAGTATACAACTGCCCTCTAGCCAAGGTTTTAACCCAGATTACTAGGCTGGGCAGCCATCCAAATAGTATACTGTCTGATGCAAACTTTCTTCAGAGCATTTTTCAAAAAAAAAAAGCACATCTTGCAGAGAACCTAACAGCTTAACTCCGTTAGTTATGGCTACAATTTCTGCCATTCTAGTCAAGCTAGAGCTTTCTTGTTTCTTTCTTACCCTGTTATCCTCCTCGGAAAAAAACAGGAACAATTAACACCTACAGAATAAATGCTCCCACTAGGGAAAGAGACAACTTTCTTCCTTACTGAGATTAACTGCCATAAAAGAAAGTTAGTTGTCGGGGTTTTCTCAAGCATATCAATGTACTTAGGAAAGCAGACCCAAGAGGTTATATTACAATTCTCCCCTTCTCTCAAAGTGTCCTATTGATGGATGATCTTAAATGCTGCCTTTCTTGCCCTGATCAGCTAATGCAAAACAAACCTTCTTTTCACAAGCTGCTGGCTCACAAGAATGTTCCCACAGTCCCCTCCTCCCTCTCCATTGTCTGCTAAAAAATGTCTGTTAAAGAGGCATTTTCATTATTATTATCAGGTTGATGTGTCTGAATAACCAAGTGGGGAACAAGCAGAACACCAGGAAAACTTTTCTACATCAGACAATCTGTTACCAAAATTCCATTGGCTCTCAAAAACAGATGCTCAAATATGTCCAAAAGCACAGGTTCCATTTTCATGCACGTTGTTACCACAAAGCGCTAAGAGGCTGAGTTGGCAGCCCTGACTCACTGAGATGGGTTCGGTTCCACCTCAACGCTCTAGATTAATAGATTAAAGAGTTAGGGAATATGTGAATGTGAATGTTTCTGACAGTCTCTGATAGCAAGATTACAGGGAAGCACTAAACTGAAATGAAAACTTGAAAGATTATAGCTTGGCAAGAAATCCTTGCTGTAATTCATACATTCTATAGGAAGAACAAACTGAGACCCAGAGTGAAAGACCAGAATTAGCAAGTCTTAGGCACTGATCCAAGTAGCTGCCATTAAATTCTTCCAAAGCCAAGTGCTTCATTAGAATAATTACTATTCACATAGCAAAAATGAAAGGCAGGTAAGGGGAAATAAGTAATAATTAACACTGGCAAAAACAAGAACTAGTGTGGCATCTGAATTTGAGAAAAATCCAAGCCTCAAAACCCTCTCCACATAGAGAAGGTTAAACCGTATGTCTTTCTGTAATCATGGCTACACAAAGTTAAACCCCTTTTGCCACAAATGTACCAAATGTACACATACGGGTCAGTTATTACCAGGAGCGGGTTATACACGATGTGGCAACTGCGACCACGAATGTAAGGCAGTAAGACTTGGCAGCTATCCCCCAGGGTGCTTCTCAGTCCAACTTCCTACCCACTCTTTGGCCAGATATTAGTAGTAACTCAGGAGCCAGTGCAACAGCCACAAGTCACATGCACGACACCTGGGGATCACAGTAAAACAGATGCATTTAAACAGAGAAACTGATGAAGCTTCAGTTTCCCCACAAAGTACAGCATAGCCTGATTCTAGGAAAGTAGATGGAAATCCTTAAGTACCAGTTCAAACTCCCTAAAGGACCTGCCTCATGAAGGCTGAAATACTCATGGAGAAGGGAAGAGGGAGACTGGGCCCTCTCATTTTTTTACCCATTGTGCAAAGTGCACAGTGCTAAGTATGGACTAGCAAAAATGAACAAGATACCAAGACTGCCATGCTCAGTGTATCCTTCATGTTCTCAACACATCCCCCTCCCACCACCACAACCATCAGGAAAATAATAACTGTTATGGTGCTTGCTTGCCAAGCACTATAACCAGCCCTTTAAAAAAAAAAAAATCTTCCCACTAACTCCCCATAACCCTGTGAAGTAGATATTATTAGCTCCATTTTACAGATGAGGAAACTAAAACTTAATTAAATGGCAGAGCTAGAGTTCAAACCAGTTTTGTCAGATTCCAGCTCTAAAACCTGTCACACTTTAAACTGAAGGCTTGAATCTTTTAAAAACTCACCTTTGTACAACCCCAAATGTCAAATCCTACACATCCTTGAAATTGCAGGCAAAATGTCACCTTCTTCATTGAGCCTTCTCTGATTCCTTGAATTAGACACATTTGTTCTATTTTACAAATGTCCACTATATTTGGGTCATTCATCACATCTTGCATCTAGAAGTACATTTAGTTTTTTACCTGTCAGACCCCCCCCCCAGAAGAATGTTTCTTAAGGATGGGAACCCTGTCTTATCTTATGTTGAACTTTACTTAACTACAATGTCACATGTAGCCAGGACTGAGTGAATGTTTACAAAGACACAGTCTTTGACCTCCCTTAACAAATGCCAGTGAGTAGCAGTACGGAGAGAGAGAACTCATAGAAGCATTCAGTCTGGGCTGAAATGCCTTGGGTATGTGTGATGGAGGAGGTGAAGTTGAAGAGGGCCCTTGGAAAAGAAAAACCATAAAGATGTCAGTGCTCTAACCGTATGCTTCCCAACCCTCGGCCCCAACCAGCTGTGGAAGACAGGGAGCTATGGTCGTTAAGAGGCCCAACACTGTAGGGAAGCTTGCCTTCAGGAGATAACTGTTCTGCTAAAGTTGAAGTTACCATGAATAAAGCTCTTATTTTATATAGGCATTGTCAGGCAGCATCCAGGGAACTCTACATGGTTCTTGTTTACTTCCTACAATCACCTCTCAGATATGTACCATTTTTATTCAAATTTTATAGTTGAAGGAAGTGAAACTTAAAAAGACTCAGCGGCTCAAGGCCAAGGCCGGTAATGGCAGGGTGAAAATTCAGAGACAAGCAGACTGCTTGTCTAATGTGTTAGGCCCAGAAGCCTAAAAAAGCACCTTCTGGCCAACCTTTTATAAAGCAGTGTTATGTGAGTGCTGGCCATCACAGGACCCCCACAGTCCCACCAAAAAGATCACACTATCTTCTGAGGCCCTATGCCACCAAGTGGGAACTCCTAAGCGGAGGAGGTGGAGACAGCAGGAAGGAAAAGGAAGAACAATGAGAAAAGACACCTACCACAACTGCTAGAATTTTTTGTATTTCTCACATAACTGGAGCAGAAAGTCTGACTTTTATAGATCAAGGCTGAGCAGCCTACCGCAACCACTCTTGGTCTCTCACTCATCTAAGAGCAAAGAGATCAGGATCCTTTCTCACCTTTGTCTAGCAAACCTGAAAGAACTAGTAGCAGAGAAAAATCAACTAAAGCTTACCCAGAAGAAGCAAACCCAGATGGGATGTAGTTAGCAGTCCTGACTGATTAAAACCACATGCCTAACACACAGAAATTTCCATTGCTTCCTCCTTAGCTTCTTATGGCCCACTGAGGAACAAACATACATATGGTTGTATTTACTGACAAAAAAGACCTCTTGGGAGTAAGAGCTGGAGAAGAAATATTTTCTATACCCCTACCTATATGTGCAAGGAACTGGTGAGCCATTTTATCAACTTAATTATTCTAAAAAACGATGAACCTTCTGGGAGGAGAGGACATCTCCAGACTCATTCCCTTACCCTGTCTAGAGTGTGAAAAAATGGTCACGGCTCAGATATTTTAAGATTAGACTAAAAAAAAAAAAAAAAATATATATATATATATATACATATATGGGCTTGCTGATGAGCTTATGTTTAAAAATAAACTTTTAAAAACTAGTAATATTTTTACTAACTCGGGAAACTAACATTTATGACTGGAAAGCCTGTCCTGAGCTGAGCATTAGCACAACTGTACTTAGGCTGTTTCACTTAATAAATACAGTATGGGATAGAGATGAGGCTCAGTGCCATAGCGCCTGCCTAGCTTGCTCAAGGCCCTGGGTTCAATCCCCAGCACTGCAAAATTAACAACTGACTAACTAAATACACACATACATACACCATCTATAAATACATAAATAAAAATTTTACTTAGATTCACATTTGTGAAGGCATTTTAATTAAATTCACATTCCTTTACATGTAATTTTTTGCAACCTGTAATTTGAAACAAATGTTTAAACTTATTGTGTTGATTTTCTAGCAATCAATGAGGTAATTACAAATAGTTTGCTCAGGCCCTCGGAAACCATATTCAGTAGTCATCTGCTTAGGTGATAATATTTCCATAAATGCAACAAGTGGTAAAGCATTCTAAAATAAAAATTTAATGAACTTAAAATCCCTTATCGTTTGCTATCATGTTCCTTCTCCAATAAAAATTGGCAGTCACTTTCTCTGAGCATTTTCCTATGGTCTAAGTTTCTCTCCCACCAAATACAGTTTGTTGGGCTGGGAGAATGCCTGTCTCAAAAGTGTTGGGCCCTAGGTTCAAACTCCAGTACTGCTAGAAAGAAAGAAGTATACTCTTAGAATACTGTACTCGGTTATGTCCTTATTCCATATTATTTGTGCAGGTGGACAAGCACACACACACACAAAGCACACACTTTGACCATTACACTCTACAGCTGCTTTCCAATCCTATTTCACTAGAGTTGGCTTCATCATCATCATTACTACTCTGCATGTGTGGTGCTGGGGATTGAACCCAGGTTCTGAGGCATGCGAGGCAAGTACTCTGCCATGAAGCTACACCCCCAGGTAGAGTCTGTTTTAAATGGCATAGATTACTTCTTCTCTGGCCCTCAGTTTCATTATCCATATACGGATGGGAGGGTCATTGAGGAAGGGTAAATAAACAATCTCTGTATCTTAAATTATTATCACTCACTATGGGTAAAAGATGGAAAACTACCAAAGCCTAAATTAGCATAGACATCAGGCTTCCACAAATCTTACTAGAGCTATTCAGTCATCAAAACAAAATGAGACAATAAGACAGAGTGGCATGGATCCAAATGCAAGTCAAACAGGGAGGTGCCCTTCCCAAAAAGCACAACTTTAGTACAGTTTGGAGATTTAAAAACAAAAAAAAAAAAAATCAGCCTATTATCGAGCAGAAAGCAAAACAACCAGCCAGGATCAACGTGACAAAGAAGACTCGGAACACTGACACCTGACATTGTCACCCGAGAGAGCTCTCATGATTCTAGCCCCATGTTTGAACTTGAGAGTCTCCAAAACTAGTCATATTCATCTGTGAGGGAACCACAAGCCTCAGACCTTATGGTAGCGTAAGTATGAGAAGTGAAAAATAACTGTGATGGGTAACTCACATGGCAAAACGGGCATTTTATAAAATGAAGTCTAGAAAGGTTCAAAATTTTTGAAAGGAAAAGAACATATTCTCAGAGTACTAAAACCCAGAGCTCTCTTTAAATGACTAGACACTCATATACTTATAAACCCTTTATAACACATCTTTATGGTGTAAAGAAAACAGAACAAACAACTACATACCCAACACCAGCACAACATTACCAAAAGCTGTGAAGTCCCAGTGTCCCCTACGTAATGGCAGCCTTGGCCCTGACCAGAAGCAATCACTGTCCTGAATTTACATTGAATCATGTTTTTGTTTTTCTTTATAGTGTCACCTTACATGTCACCAACAGCGTATAGTCACTAGAAGTTCTAACTTCCTTCTCTAAGTCATTATCAGGAAATTCAGGGCTCCTCCCTACAGGAGACTGAATGGAAATACAGAGACCGGGAGAGAGGACTGGTTCTCCAATGTGTACAGAGGAGAACCCTTCAGGGGTGTCTGAGTTCCTTCTTTTCCAAGCATGTACCCAGCTGCATCTTCTTTGTGTACTTCAGCCAAAACAACATCCTGCATCAGAAAGCATGGAATGCAGAGCTGAACACCCAGGTGGCTTCCATTAAGTCAGACAGCCAAGAGATATGAAAAACTGTAACACGAATGCAGCTCATCTCACTAAGGTTTTGGTTTGAAAAACAGCTATTTTTTCATAAAACAATGTTGTTCATGTTGACATGTAATAAACTTATTCCTGTTACTCTAAATGAATAAGCAAATATTTTTAAACTTAATGATAGAAATATATTATAAGTTGCAACAAGAACCCATGGGACTCCCTAGGGGAAGTACTTTGTTTTAGTATAAAGTATCCTAACTAACCAAAACGGTCCAAACTGACACTATCAAAGGAAACACTATGGATGGAACAGTGTTCAAATAGTGTTCTGTCTTCTTCTTTAGTCCCAGTGGAGGTGCAGACACAAGCAGCACCAATGGTAACTCAAGCTGTGTTTCATAAGACTTTTACAAGCACTCATTTTTTTTTTTTTACAAAGGGTGTGTCACCATAAATATTCAACTGCATTGAGAACCTAAGTTAAACTTGATCCATCCCATCTGCAGCCAGCCCCCAAGGAGACTCTTTTCACCATAAATGAGAAAATAAGCAGGGCCCTAAACAAAAGATCAGTGACAGTAGGTTTTCTCCACTGGGCACTGGGAAAACAGTACAGAATTTGTCTCCAAAATGCCTATGTAGAGCACCTTCATTCCACTGTCCTTGGAACTGCAGTATAAGCAAGTCAGGGGAGTTGGCTCCATTTCTGGGTCTGTGGGTTTTAAGCAGGCCATCTACTCTCCTGGGTCTTGGCTTCCTTCTCTGTAATATAAAAGAACTAAGTGAAATGACTTCTTTAGAAGTCCTTCCTGAAGCCTGGAATGTAGTGCACATCTGTAATCTCAGCTACTCAAGAGGCAGAGGTAAGGAGGAGCACAGTCCAGGCTTATCAGCCCCAGTCAAAACTGCAAAGCCTCAAAATAACTATAGCAAAAAAGGGACTAGGTTCACTGTGAAAATAGTGGACGCTATTTAAAAAAAAAAGGTTGGGGGGAGACTAGGATCTGGCTCAAGTGGTAGACCACCTGGCTATGAAGTATGAGGCCCTGAGTTCAAACTCTAGTACCACCTAAATAAATAAAAGTCCCTCTAGCACTAACACTCTGTAAAACCACAAGCAACAAAAACTTTCAGGGACCTTCAATTCACCTCCAGTTTCTAATAAAGGGCCTGGCAGCGCAACAATGTTTTAAAAAGCCCAGTAAGTACCATAGCTGAGGGGTAATTTGAAGAAGGCAGAGGACAACAGGAAGAGGAAACAGGGAGAGTCAACACAGGACATCCACGATGTGATAATCCAGATTTCAGTTGCTAGGGGCAGACCTTATGAAGCCAATACCAGAGGGGACAGGGGACCAATTCTTGAGGCATACTTAAGGGGACACGAGGGCATTGGTGAAAAAAGACAGGGCATGTCTCAAGTGGCAGAATGCTTGCCTAGTAAGTGCGAGGTCCTGAGTTCAATCCCCAGTACCATGAAATTAAAAAAAGAGAGACCCAAAGCCAGAAGCAGTACTCTGCAACTTAAATGCACTTCTCTAGAGACCACAAGGATGTTTGGACCTTTGTAGATGAAGTAAAAGAGGTATCAACTCACCAAAGTACCAGAATGAAAGTATAAAGATATCCATGAAGTGTATTGAGCTAGTAACGGACCACCACTCTGAACTAACAGCTTGCTGCTTTGAATCTATAAAACTAGCTAATACTCAGAAGGTGCTATCACATGCCAGGAACAGGTTACATGTATCATATTCGTTAAAACTTAAATTTTCACAAGGCTGTAAGATAGATATGAATATCCTCATTTTACAGATGTAGAAACTAAGAGAAAAAGATAAATAAATTTGCCCAAGGTCTCAGTGCAAATAAGTAACAAACCTAGATTCTAACTCACATTAACACTCTGAAATTATATGAGTGATTCACCTAAAAAAAATTCCACATACACAAATTTTAGTTTCTACCCTATTTGTGAGATATGCATCACACAGCAAGAGAAAAATTATCATTCACCAGTGTGGAAGGCTGTATTTGAGATGGTCCTGAGGAAACATGCTGGATTGTTCAGAGAAGGGAAGTGTGGATGGGGGTGGGAACTGAGGAGATGCCATCCTGAGCACCCAGGACCAAGCTACTTCCCTCATGCATGCTGTGTAGCTGGTCCACCATGTGTGAGTATCATGGATGCGGTGCTGACTAGCTACATCGAGTGCCCTTGCACCACAGTGATGGGTTTATAGAACACTGGAGAGCAAGGCCACAGCTCAAGAACCAGGGAGCAATCAGGATAGAAAAGCAAGGGCCCCAAGAGGGATAGGGCTTTGGCTTTCCTCACCCCTCCCCTGTAAGAACTTCTCACTTCCACTAAGAGTAATTAACTCTCAAGGCATGTCAGCAGATAGAGCATGACTTAAAGCAGAACAGGCACGCCCATGGACTTCAAGGTCTCATCACTATCTTCACAGACAGGGGTTCCATACCCTCGGACTCAACCAACAGTGGATCAAATATTTTGGGGGGGGGGGCAGAGAATGTGTCTACACTGAACATGTACAGACTCCTCTGGCTACTCCCTAAACAATACGGTGTAATAACTGTTTACATAGCATTTACACTGTATTAGGTAATGTAATCTAGACCCGATTTAAAGTATATGAAGATGTGCATAGGTTATATGCAAATACTACACCATTTTATCAAGGGACTTGTACACCTACAGATTTTGGTATTTCCTCCACAGATATCAAGGGATAACTGTATTTTTTAATTTTTTTAAGTATGTAATAATCAAATTTGACAGCTATGAGATCAGGAAAAAAAAAATGTGTTCAAATCCTAGAAAAATTTATTTGCCAGCTGTGAATGTGGGGCAAATTCTTCAGTCTTTTGAGCATTTCTCATCTGTAAAAATGGCAAAATATGATACCTACTTAGAAGACTGTTGACTACATAAGATAATGCACGTGAAGTTTTATTTTGATAATACTTCATTTTGATATGTAAACCAGGAAATACACCAATTCAAAGGAATATTAGCATGAGATCTCTGCCCCAAAACAGCAAACTTTAATGATCAAGGGCTCCCTTGCTTGCCTTCAACAGTTAATTATAAGTTGCATGTTAATTATCTCTGTAAAAGCTTCTTCAAGGCAAAGCATTCAATGCCTGCCTCCTCCAAAAAGGCTAGATTATTTTTTTTTTAGCACTGGGGTTTGCACTCAGGGCCTCATGGCGCTCTACCACTGCAGCACTCCACCAGCCCTGTTTTGTGATGGGTTTTTTTTAGAAATGGGGTCTCGAGAACTATCTGCCCAGGCTGGCTTCAAACCTCAATCATCCTGCTCTCTGCCTCCTGAGTAGCTAGGATTAAAGGCGTGAGCCACTGACACCTGGCCAAAAAGGCTCAATTCTTGAGCCTCTTCCTTTTCACTGGGTACCAGGCTCTTCCCTTATTGTCATGTCTTTGAGTTGTTTCCTACTAGTGCAGGACATCTCATAGACAAATGAACTAACTTCTTAGCAGTCACTATATTCTTATACTTTTAAATCTCTGAGCAAAAGACAAGACAGTTAAGTATAACTAAACAAACTTCAGTGAAAAGTGAACTAGATTTCTAAAAGACACCAAAAGTACAAAGAGAAAGGACGGCACACTTAATAAGACAACAAAAACAAAAATAATAAGATACCAAACACAAAAATAAAGATACATGACTGACTAGGAGATGTTATGTATACATTTAATAAAGTCTACAAAATGTAGACTTTTCCCAATAGGGAAAAGAAAAAGAAAAAAAGGTAAAACTGTGAAGAGGTTATTTACAAAGAGACAACTATAATGCCCAGTAACCATAAGAAAAGACGTCCAAGGTCTGTAAATCATGGTAGTTGGGGATCACAGCAACTTAGAGCTTGTTGTACCTTGTGGAGTCATTGGCCATCTTCAAAAATCACTTGAGAAAAATAATTTACATCTCCATTAAAAGGTCCATTTTATTTTTTTTAAGGAATGCACAGAGTGGCTAGGGCAGAGGCCCTATGACAAGTACACATGGTCCTGGCCTTACAATGGTTCAACTTAACGCTTTTTCAACCTTCTCACAGTGCGAAAGTGATCTGTATTCAGTAGCAATGTGCTTTGAATGTCGGACTTTTTCATCTCAGGCCAGTGATGTGCTGGTGATAAGGTAAGATAGTCCTGGGATGCTGAGCAGAGGCAACAAGCCCCAGCTCCCAGTCACGCAATCACAAAGGGAAGCCACCAACAGTACATATTCAGTAGGTGAGGTGTATTAAATGCGCTTAAACTTAGGATATTTCCAGCTTTAACAAAGGGTTTTTCTAGACATAAACTCATTGTAAAGTGAGGCACACCTGTATGTGGCATCTCATACCTGGACCTTCTTTTGACTCATTCTGGTCTTTCACAATAAGTAGCATATAACTCCAAGTTGTATTCATCTTAAAGTCGCTTTCTTTTTTCCACTTTCCCAAGCAAACACTACCCTTGTAAGAAAATCATGAAAGTACTGGCATATCCCTAACTATTGCATTATATCCAGACAAGATTCAAAGATCATTTTACAAGAAGCCCATGTGCTATTCTTAAATTTAGCATCCAAACTTAATATCTGAAGTGATAGATGACTTGAAAAACATCTCTCTGTAATTAATATGAAAAATAAAGGAGAATGGAACATTGTCACATCACTGACATAAAACTCCAGCTCTGCCACTTGTCAGTTGAGTAACTTCAGGGCAAGTTACTTCCAATCTTCTTTGTCTTTAATTTTAAAATGGAGATAATATCCACATATACCATAGGCTTATTACTATTTCAAATGAAATATAAAGCACCTAGTAGTCTTACCCACATTAAACAATTCTACAATAAATAGTATTTAAAATATTCTTCTCTATCAACAGTATCAACTCTGCTAGACATTGAAGTATACATTTTAGTATACATTGAAACATACATTTAACTATGTTTATATAAGATATAAATATCATATATAAACTTAAAATGTGAATACTTATTCTCCCCACGAATCCTATTGTCTCCACTTCCAAAAGCCAGACCCATGTATGAATAAGCCCTTCTCACACTATTATTTCTAGAACTTTCACCAAGCGTACTGGCAGTTCTCTGGAAGGTAACTAAACAAGGAAAATAAAGGTACTGAAAGCAGCCTATTAATTTCTATATGAAATAGCTTCAGGGCTCATTGCTATCCATATAATTTTAATTATAAGGAAAAATAAACCCAGGGGAAGACTCTGAGTATGGCATCAAAGACAACTACCTACATCATTTGCCAAGGCTGCAGTATTTTCTCATCAACAGGAGTAAATTTTATTACATAGTCAACTCCAGTTAGTTTGGTCTGAGCAGCCCAGAGCTGACAAAAATTAGGCTGAGACTAGAAAGACTTGAAATGGAAATTAAAAACTTAAACCTACTGCATATGCTCATTTCTCAGCGCTCCGAAGCCCCCTGCTGTCAGATGCTCAACCACTAAATAAATACTGGCAACTGTAAGAATTCCCGGGAAAAACTTAGCAGATTATTAAATGCTTTGTTCTCTAGTCTCCTGCAAGGATATTATGCCTCAGGAATTCTTCCCAACTAAATCCCTCTACACAGGAAGGCATGAGTCTGTAACTGCAGTTATGTCTGACACATTTACTAAATAACTCCTTTGTGCTGGCCACTCTGCATTGTGTTTAAAATACAGAAATGAATAAAGCATAAAAATGATTGCAATACAACAAGGTGTCTGCTTATTACAGGGGCCTAAGATAAATGGGAATTTAAAGACTAGTCCAAACTGCCTGGATGTGGGGGAAGCTAAGCCTCCTGGAGAGTCTTGAAGGATGAGCAGGTGTAGAGGGTTGGAAGAGGCCAGGAAAAGGCTTTTAGGTGATAGGCAAAGACAGAAAGATGTGAGAGGAGGGCACAGGCAAGGCTCTACAAATAGCCTCACAGGGAGTGTGGAAAGGAAGGCATCAAGTGATGGAAGGGCATGCATGTCACCCTGGAAGCTAAGCCTTTATGTATCCTGAAGAGAACAAGGTGAGAGGGGCATTTTTGTAGAAATAAATTCAGAGGAAAAATAGATTCCAACTCTTTCATAATCTTTTCCTCTGGAAAACCTTTCATCCGAACAAAAGGGTCTTTTAGTTCTATAGTTCATACAAAAGTATTCTGAAATTTTTTTTAAGAACTAGAGCAAAAGCCAGAAATGGTGGCCCATGCCTGTAATCCCAGCACTCGGGAAGCTGGGGGTTGGGGGGGGGGTCTCAAATCAAAGATCAACCTGGGCTACATAGGGAGGCTCTATCACAAAAGATAGATAGATAGACAGACAG
The DNA here is from genome assembly GCF_047511655.1 of Castor canadensis. Lineage (NCBI taxonomy): Eukaryota > Metazoa > Chordata > Mammalia > Rodentia > Castoridae > Castor > Castor canadensis. Next base: position 92,260,955 of record NC_133394.1, read on the forward strand.
ATAATGAGAGAGAGAGAGAGAGAGAGAGATAAAGAGGAAGAACTAGAGTAAAGTGTTTGAATTTTTAAATAATAGAAAGGACCTGGAAATATCAGAAGTGAATTTCTAACTAGCCCTCTGGCTTAAAGTAGTAAAGCGAAATCCCACTTCCAAGTTGCTATTTGCGATCGATTTTTAGTCATGTTTATTCAGCTGTAGTATACCCAGTCTTTATGAACCATGAATTTGATAGAATTTGGCTTGCTTCTTGGATTTGGGTGAGTTTCTCTTTCCTAATTTCTTGAGAAAAACAAGCATGCATACATTTATTAATTCCCTTGATGCCTAAAGTCAAGGATTTATTTTATTTGGTCATGGGCCTAAAATATGATTCAGAGGTCACAACATCTCAAAATTTTCCATCACTCTGAAAGTCAAGCACTCAAACATCTCTTATACTTATTTTTGTAATCTCCAAAATCCTAAAATGCTACTTCTCTTACAAAAGTTGCTTTCACAAAGCAAACATTCAATGGACTCAATTTAGAAAGCTAGCGGAAGAAAAGGTCTAAAAAGTTTATGATATTGTTTTCCGTGAGCCCACTCATCCCTGCCCCAAATCAGAATTAGAAGGATACAGTTGTAATAACAAGAGTCCCAGATTCTCAGTTACAAGTTGTAGTGTTAAGTAACTGCAAGTCAAATATTATGCTCTTGACCAAGACCCAGAATGAGAGGCAATTCTATTTCCAACTTACTTCAGTTGGCCTGAAAAATCAGAAACAAATCTGGCATCTGACTTTAGCTGCAGCCTTTTCTTCAAGGCAAGAGTGGTGTTTCAAGCCAAACACAATATGTGAAAGGAAAACAGCTCCACACGTGCACACGGAACTTCAGCAACGGCACGTTCCCCAGTAAAAATGCTCCAGCCTGACAGTGTTTAAGTGGACAAGTGGAGGGCCAGAGTGATCCATGGCCTTATCAACACCAAGGATATCTTCAAGAATAGGAAGATACCCGGATACCCCTTATTGCCCTTTTACTCAAGCTACTATCTCGAATCATAAGAAACTACCATTTTTGTAGTTGAGAAGTGGTTAATATCAACGATCTTGTGTGGTTCAACCCACACAAAATTCAGGGCAATTATATATATATATATACCAAGATCCTCCTGCCTCAGTCTCCCAAGTGCTGAGATTACAGGCATCTGCCACCATGCTTAAGCATTGCCACGTTTTTACTGTTGAGAACTGAATTTTTCCTTCATAGAAACACTATAAAAAGAGTAGGCTTTTGGAAAACGTTATCAGTGGAAATGTTTAATAATTAGAATGATGGCCTAAATCAACCTCTTAGGAAGATGTTTTGTAAATAGGCTATTTTCTAAACATCTGTCTTTTTGGTTTTCCCAAGATTCTGTAGTTGTCACCAACAGTTCCTGAAGGCTACATTTTTCTATAGGCAGAAAGAAGACAGGGATAGAAGGGAGAGTGCTGGGTCCCTGCTGGTCAGGAAAGGGTTAACAAGATGTTTAGGCTTCTTCTTAACTCTCAGGCCATAGTTTCTTCATCTTGTTGTTTGTGGTATTATGGAGCCCTGAAGTTCACCCAGGGCCTCACTCATTCTAGGCAAGCTTTCCACTACTTGAGGCATACACCTAGCTCTTTTGATTTTAGTTTGTCTTGAACTCTTGATCCTCCCGCCTCTGTCTTCCAAGTAGCTGAAATTATAGATGTGTATCACCATGCCCACTTTGTTTCTTTGTCTTAAAGGAGGCCCTGGATTAGGCAACCTCTAAAGTCCTTCCTGGTTTTATCAGTACCAATTTACTGGAATTTGGTAACAGGCCTTATCCTACCTATGTTCACTATATTTTATGCCATCCTGCTGCCAAATTCATAAATAATTTACAGGCTGTAGGAACATCCATTAACTGTCTTTGGACCTCAACTGAAAATAAAAAATCCACCCCCTCACTAAATATAGCCCATGTTTTTCCAGGAGCACAGTTGCTGGCCTGTCACACAGTCTGGAAGCTCCCATTTTCTCTGCTCCAGGCCCACCCAGCCACATCTCAACTGTGCTTCTGTTCCCTTCTCCCAGTCTGATCTCCTTCAGCCCATGCCTGTTTGAGAGATCCTGCTAAGAAAACAATTTAAACAGTTTTGGGGTTTTGGTTTTTTTGCAGTCCTGGGGCTTGAACTCAGGGCCTTCACCTTGAGCCACTCCACCAGCCATTTTTGTGAAGGGTTTTTTTGAGATGGGATCAAGAAGTATTTGCCCAGGTTGAATTCAAACCTCAACCTTCCTGATCTCTGCCTCCTAAATAGCTAAGATTACAGGCATGAGCCACTGGCACCTGGCTCAATTTAAAGGTTTTCATGCTGCTCTCAATGAGTTCAGGCACTTGCCTCACTTCTATTTTAAAGACAGGCACATTTTTCGTGCAAAAAAAAAAAAATTGCTTTAATTGATCAAATTTTAAAGCATTCTAAAAAACATACCAAAAAATTTTAATGGTTTCTTCATTCAAACACAACAAAAATTATTTTTTCCAATGGAAATCAGACTGCAAATTGGCAGACTCTATCACAAACATGTTTGTGTGACCTACACAATATTTTTCAAATATTTTACTAAATGTTGCCAAATTTTTGTGACAAGGAAATTTCACCTCCAATTTTAAATGTCCATTTTCTCTGGAAAAATTGAAAACTGTGGCACCAACAGCCTTCGTTTCTCCAGCCAGAACCAGGTGCAGTGTGTTTGTGCAGTTAGGGCAGTTTAATGAAATAATGTGACTTATCCTTTCTGGTACCTTTTTCTCCCTCAAATAAGTGAGCTAAAAAATATAGCTTACCTTCGTCAAACAGTTACATTTTTTAACTCCCTTACTACCTTATCATCAAACCACCAATAATTTAATTCAGAATCAAGTAAGCTGGTGAAAACTGTGATAAACCATTGATCATTAATGATTTTCAAGAAAATACATGAATAATATCTATTTCTCCTGAATATCATGGCAATATTAAGTTAAGCATCTTGAGAACAACCATGGAGATGCATGGCTGTAATTTCAGCTACTCGGAAGACAGAGACAGGCACACCCTGGTTCATGGTCAGGAGGAGAGCCTAACTGAAAAACAAGCTAAAAAGCCAAAAACTGAGCAGGGGGCCCTGACAAAACCAACCCTCCCCCCCCAAAACAGATAAACATTTTGTTAATTATAACATTATGTTAATTCAACTCTAAACCACACTCAAAATGTGGTATAGTTAGGTTTAAATCTGATTTATTATAAGAGCATTTCAAAATCTATAAACTTATTACAAAAAAAAAAAAACACAAAACTACTACTCATACTAATCTTGTGCCCTCTTTGCTGAAAATAGTTGCTATATTTGCCAAATCAGGTCATAGTCCTTTTAAAAGCCATGGAACTTTCTTGTCTGTACCCTTCATGAGGACAGCATGACTGATTTTGTCAAGAAGAGATAAAGTCTCATTTTATGAGAGCTTATCTGCAAAAACAACAGTGTGGTAGCATTAATATATATGGCATATTATTGTTTGAATCTGTTTTTTCTCTCTTTTTTTCCCTTAAGATTTCTGAGCTAGGTTCTTGCTATTTAACCAAGGCTAGCCTCAAACTCATGAACTTCTTCTCTCCTAGTGTTAGGATGACAGGCGCACACCACTGTGCCTGGCTACATTTTGAATCTTAGATGTCCTCCAAACGTCTATGTGTTAAAGGCTTCATCCCCAGCTGGGCACTATTAGGAGGTGGCAGAGACCTTAAAAGTTAGAGCCTAGTGGGAGGCCTTAGGTCACTGGGGACAAGACCTTGAAGGGATAGTGGGATACAAGCTCCTTCCTCTTCCTCTCTTAAATGGCCATGAAGTCGGCAGCTTTGCTCCCCACCATGATGTGCTGCCTCACCACAGGCCCAAAAGTAATGGAGCCAATTGATCATGGATTGGAGCCTCCAAAACCATGCCCCACAGTCAGTCTTTTCTCTTTGTAAGTTGATTACCTCAGGTATTTGTCACAGAAAGAAAAGCTGACTAATACAAGGCACTCTCCACTATTCACTATCTCCACTAACCACAGAATTAAAAAAACTGAACTAAATGGCAACATAGATAATGAGATTAGACACAGAGATTCTCTATCTTCCAGAAACCCAACTTCCAACAGACTAAGAGAACCCAAAGGGCAAACTCTACTTAAGATGTAACTATGTAAAAGAAAACAGCACCTGCTTACTGTTTAAGCTTGCAGTGGTCCAGAATGTGCTGAAATTGTCAATATAGCTCTTCTTCTAAAGCATATTATCTTTTCCATCAATAGGAGAGCTTAGCCAAGGCCTGGGAGCATTGCTGATGATACAAGATCCTCTGCTCCTGAGACCCTAAGTACAGGGCTCCAAATTTGGAATATACATATTCTGCACTCTATTCTAAGGATGAAAATCATTATTACCTCCTAAATTCAATGACAAAAGCATGGCTACAATTCTAGCTTTATGCTGTAAGGAGAAATGAATTTTTTAAACATCATTGAGGCTTGTTTTATTTCCTTCAGTGTTCATATGACTAAAAATGTCTTTGCTACAAGGGCTTCTTTTATAAACAGAAAACAAAAAGGCATTTCCTATAACCTCTACAGTAACAGGCATAAATAAATTCTCAGTCCAATAGACACTGTCCCATAAATGACTCCTTTATACTGACAATGACAAAAACATCTCTCCCCAAAGAGTACATACAAGTAGACTTTGGTGAAACATCTCTGCTCAAGAGGTGGTAAGAATCTGCCATTGAAAAACCTAGGTAGAAGTGACTTAGCACTGCAAGCTTTAACACAGCAAATCAGCCAGTTTGGCAAGTGTGGCATGTCAGAAAGCACTGTGCGACTCATGGGGGCTCAAGTCATGCTGCTTCTCTGTAGAGCTAAGTGTTCTGAGAATGGACTAAAAATGATGATCGGTTTTTCCCCTACCTTTTAAAGTTTCCATGACACTACTGCACTTCAGGCATTCAGTAAGCTCGATGATAAATACTGCATATGAATAATGTTTAAATCTCTTAAATTATGCATAAGCCCAAAACTCAATCTAAGCACAGGTAAAAAAGGCCTGGCTCAGTAACTATTCTGAGTTCAAACTTGACTTTTTATTATGGTGATGGTGGTGGTGATGAAATAGTTCAAGCACACAAGGCTATCCATACTCACTAGAGCAAGTATATATACTTGCTATCTACTTGTCAAATCCTAACTTTCACCATCCATCCACCTTTGTTATCTTTTCTTTTCTTTTTAGTCACAGATATGCTTGAAGATCCCTGAGTACTTCTCTGTGACACCATCATTCCCCTCTTTTTCTAGGTCTCCAGCCTGGCTCTCAAAAAGAGATGGGATGGTACCTGTGATTTACTGTAAAACAATTTCACAAGGACTGGAGGAAGATGAGAAACAATGGGAAACAGATGTAATAAGATTGGCCACTAATTGATCATTGGTCTGGGCGATGGGTTAAAAGGGTCCATGATAGCTTTCTCTCTACTCTTACATATGTTTGGAATTTTCATTAATAAAAATGGTTTTCTGGGGCTGTGGATGTACCCAAGACATAGAACACTTGCCTACCATGTGCAAGGCTCTGGATTCAATCCCAAGCAGCATACACACAAAAATGTTTTTTACAGTTTCTCTGGCAGGGTGTGTTGGTGCATACCTATAATCCCAGCATGGGAGGCAGAGGCAGGAGGATCAATGTGAGTTTCTGGCCACCCTGGGCTACATAGTGAGACTCTATCTCAAATGCTTCTAGACTATTCTCCTAAAGTTGTGCTATACAGTATGGTAGCCACTAGCCCATTGTGGCTGTTTAAAAGTAAATCAAAATTAAACTAAATTAAAATTTCAGCTATACCAGCCACATTTCAAGGGTTCAATAGCCGTACATAGCTAGTGGCTATCACACTGGACAATGCAGTAGAAAGATGTTCCCCATCATCGCAGAAAGTTCTACCTGGGAGCACCGTTCTACACCCGAAGCTGGTATCTCCTTTATGGAAAGAGGATGCAAAGTACCAATCAGAAAACTTGACCTTCAGATCATCGCTATTACCTTGGGTACCTCTTTGTCCTGATCCATCAAACAGAGGTTGAAGGTGTTAGATCAAGAATATTTAGTCGACCCACTCACAAAGTTGTTTTGAAAATAAAAATTTACCTACTGAGAACTAATCACAGGAAAAGTATGTGAAATTGCATAATTCTGATGAGGAAATCACTGTACTGTGTGCAATAGGTTTAGTGGCAAAACCAATGTGCAAGATGGCAGTAACATTCCAGAAGTACATTTTCAGACACAAAACCAAAAATCTGAAAATGACTCCACATCTAGTGTGACAAATCACACATTTCAACTTCTAGTTATGCTTTCTCCTCCCACTCCCTTTATTTTGGAATAGAAAAATAACTTTCTACTTACTCATTTTAACGCTTAATTTTCTCATGGTAAGATTAAAAATTAAATGATCAGAAGACTGGGCAAGGTCGATAGCTATAATGCACCATTTGGGCCAATCAAGGAACTTGAATGAATGCAAAAATCCAGAAAGACTAACAGCTAAGATATGGTTGGTTCCAGTTTTTATCTAATATGATAAAGAAGGAGGGAACATGTGTACTAGAACACAAGTACAGGAGAACAAAAAAATGAAAGAAATGCTTTGTTAAGCAGAAGTCCCTTTATCCAAAACTATTAGGAGCAGGAGTTGAACAATCTGTCTTAAGAGGGATTTAAAGACTGGGATTTACAAACAATATTCCTAACTTGGTCCAAGCTCTGAGTTTAAACCCCAGGATGCTAAAAAAAAGATAAAATAGTCATAATTTAAACATCTGACTTTATCTCAAAACATCCAAACATGCATTTAATCACCAGTTTTCCAACAAAGGTCCAAGGCTTTTTCACCAGGAGTCAGAGTAATTCCAATAAGGGTGTCTTTCCAACACAAACAAATAAGCATCATCTATGAACGCCAACTTGTTTGAGTAAAGGATTTAAAAATACTTATTAATGCAATCTGAGTGCACACTTCTTTTAGACCTAATTTTTTCTCCAACTTTTTACTAATCTTTTACCTATATTAAACTCACAATGTTTATAAATGTTTTAGCAAAATTCTCACCTTTAACAAGACTTTCCAACACATCTAAATTAGAAGCAACTTGTTTTTCACACTTGTATTTCCTAAGTTCACAGAACATTAAAGTAGATTATGCAAGTATGGTGATTTCTACAACTGGCATAAGCAGACTTGAAAACAAACAACTGATCCAGTAAGCACACATGGGAACAGAAATACGTGTGTGCCCTAGAATAAAATACTGGGCTACTAGTAAAGGCGTTTGGCATGTGCGGGCAGTGAGAGTGTTTGTAGAGTGAATGGAGAGTGCAAATTAATCTACAGAGCTTTCAAACTTTCACTCCAGATTCTGATACAATTTATCAATTCCCTTTGTTGCAACCTTTTTATCCTTGCCTTAAATCAAAAGAATAGATTTCTAATGGTAACCTGGGAGGAAAGAAAGCTGGATCCCCTTTCAAGTACTCCTCAAATCACATTATAAAAAGGGAACAGAAAGAAAATAAAATGGGACCCACTCTTTCTGAATGTTGATCCAAGTTCCAGATTAGCCAACAAGAGAAAGGCAAAGGCTAAAAACACTGGGTAGAAAATTCTAGCAAGACAAGCCTCTCCCAGTCATGGAAGTTGAACATTATTAGAGTCTCAGGCTTTTCTAACCAACTAAATTGTATGCTTTCCAACAACAAGGAGCATGGGGCTAGAAATACAGAAAGTCCTCAAATATCAGATTGGTTGATGAAGCCCAATAATGAAGAATGAGCTAAACTGAGAGCCAGTGGCTCACACCTGCAACCCTAGCTAATTGGGAAGCTGAGATCAAGAGGTTCGAGGTTTAAGGCCAGCCTAGACAAATAGTTCCCAAGACTCCATCTCCAAAATAATCAGAGCAAAATGGACTGCAGGTGTGGCTCAAGTAGTAGCGCATCTGCATGAAGCCCTGGGTTCAAATCCTAGTCCCACACAAAAAAAGAACGTGTTAAGGCATAAAGTTGGAATGATGAGTCTGGGTAACCCATCCATGAACAGAAGCTTTATTCTAAGATTGAATCCTAGTGATAGGAAGATCTATTTGCCAAAGACTGATTAAGGTTCTGGTTTGGTGTGCTGGGAGCATGGGAAGAAAATTGGTTTTGGCTTCTTTACTTCTACATTGTGTTGGCTGGGTTCAATGTCTGTTGGCTTAATGAACAAGAAATGGGAAAAGCTACTAAGGAATAAGAACACAACTTCTTCAAGAAAGAGATTTGGCAATATTCAGCAGCATTCACAACTCCCCAATATGCCTAAATAAATTTCCATTACAGAAAGTCAGTAAGCGTTGTCATCACCTCCAACTTTGAGTGGGATAGAAAACCCATCATACACACACACAGCTTAAGTCAGCTCTGCAGCTAGTGGCAGCAAATTAGTTATTAGTAATTTCAATGGCTGACACCTTATCTTAATTTTCTGCCTTAAATTCATAAAATGTCTTGGAATTTTAGTTTCAGAATGGTGCAAATCTGATTACTAACAACTAACACTTCTTTAAAGGGCTCAGAGATAAAAGTGTGCTTTAAACCATTCAACACTCCCTCCAACATTCCCTCAGGGAGAAGTGATTAAAAGGTTGACTAAGGCTGGGAAAGACTTTGAAAACAAAGAGGTATGTAACAGATAAACAATCAAATTGTTGCAACAGTTCAAGGTACTAGTCTTGGACTGCCCATCCACACAGGAAGTCAAGGCAAACATCTCAAAGGCTAGGGGCAAAGGTGATAAATTTGGGGAGAATCTGAGACTGAACCTTCTTGGTTTATGTTGTTCACAAGAATCTCTACTACAGTCTTAGAAATTGTCTCTGGGCTAGAATCATACAAAGTGAAGAGATCATTCGAAAAATTACCCTAAAACCTCTTGGGCAGAGACACAAATTAATCAAGAGCCTTAAAATTGCTCAGTATTAGTTAATTGAGGTTGCTTCAAGAACTACCTCTATTATGGTTTAGCTCTGAAGTATCCTCCAAAAAGGCTCATACGTTGAAGCCTTGGTCTCCCCCTCAGAATTGTCAGACTTAGTGACAAAATGGAGTAAGTCTTTACCTACCAGTTTCCAAGCCCCATCAATCAAGGGTTGCCCCATGGGATGGTTCCTTTAAACATCCATTCACATGGGTTAGAACAGCTAAACAAAGCCTGGGGGGCCTGTGAGGTCTACACCTACCTGAGATTCACACAGCTAGAGATGCAAAAGGGGAACTGTGAGGATATGGGACCCACCCACATTGTATCCAATATAAGTCTTAATCAATTGATCCAAAGGATGAATTTTCACTTCCTCAGGTGAATGTTACTGGTTTGTTTGTTTTTGTTTGTTTTTTTTTGGGGGGGGCAGGAACAAGGGGAGGGGTGAATGGGTACACAACACAGTGTGCTCCCTTAAGTGTGGCAATATAGACTAAGAATGCACAAACAGGGCTGGTGGAATGGCTCAAGTGATGGAGTGCCTGCCTAGCAAGTGTGAACCCCTGAGGTCAAACCCTAGTACCACAAAAAAAAAAAAAAAAAAAATCACAAACACAGCCAAGGCTGGAAGATTATACTACTCATGGCAATGAAGGTTGGTTTGCTGTCTAACTGTCACAACAGTATTTGATAACTCATTATTTTAAAAAGATCATTTAAAGAACACCGTGGAGCTCCAGAACACTGTGCATGTGATACAGAAATGTTATAGCAATCAGTACTTTGGAAAACCACCAAAGCCCAGTTGCAGTGTGGAGCTTCTAGGCAGGAATGCATGTCACAGGCCTCAAAGATGTGCTCAGTAGAAACTGAGAAGCCTGAGCCCTGGAGTACACAGAAGGAGGGGATATGCTCAATTCTTGCTGTGGTGGGTGGGGTGGCAATCTGGATTTGAATCCAGTCTTTGGTATAAAGCTCTCAAGACTTCAGCATTCACTTCCCCTGGATAACTAACTTTTGCCCAGACCAATGCTCCAGGTATCAATCAGTACATGCACTCTGTGTACTAACTCATTTAATCTGTAACTCTTTAAGGAAAGTACTGTTACTGTGTTACTATTTTATAGAGCTTGCTAAATGGCAAAGCTGATACCCTGAAACCAAATCAGCCTGGCCTGGCCTCAGAGCTGGCATTCTTGACCAAAGTGTTACACACTGTTTCCTCTCAGTGGAGAGAAATCAGAGCAGCAGAAGGAAGAGAGCCTTCTGAGGCATCTGCATTTAGGAACAGGATGGCTGGGAAAGGTCTGATTCCGAAGCATCCCAAGGGAAATAATTTTGTCAAGCAGCTGGAAGTCCTAATGGCCTCACAATCATTTCCCAGAGAGTACATCCCAAGTCACCAGAGAGCAGCACAGGCCTTTCAAATGGTCAGCCCATGGTCAACCCATCATGTACTTGGTGATAAAGCCACTAGAATCTCAACACGGGTGAACATGAACAACAGCAGCGATCACACTCTGCCCTCCGCCCATTCTCTCTCAGCCTCTCTCTCTCTCTCTCTCTCTCTAACACATACACACACACGCACACAGACATACACACAGTTGTCGTCATTACTATACCATGTACAGCTGCAATCAGAATAGGACAAGTTGAGTAAAAAAAATCATTGCAGACATAAGGTTTTTAAATAGACCTGGAGATGTATCCCAGTGGCAGAGTGCTAACTTAGCGTGCTAGAGACCCTGGGTCAGTTCCCAGCACTACAAAAAAGTTGATTAGTTAATAATAATAATAATCATAATCATAAAGACCCTTGACTTCATAGCAGAGTACTGTATGCACTTACTCAAAATATTGGCTATCTTTCCTTAGGAGGATTTTCTTCCCATCCCATGGTTCTCAAACTTGCCAAATGACTTACAAAGCCACTCTTCACAGAAAGATCATTCATCTTCATCCTGAATTTAGGAATGACCATTTACTGTGGCCAATGGAATTCATGTGGAAGCAACCCATCAAAGTCAGTTCAGGGCCCAGCACGTCTTTTTTGTTCTGCCGTCAAGACTGGCAATGTCCAGGTAGAGGAGCCCGGCTGGGTCTTGCAGTCAACGCAGCCTGGAGCAGGCCTCAAGGATGCAACAGGTTAAGAACTACAGACGAGAAATCAACCTTTGCTGGTAAGTCACCAGACCTCAAAGCCAACTGTTACCTCCGTATAACTTAGCCTCGCTGGCTTAACACAGACAGTAGGGCTGCATGCATGTTGGTCTAAGAGCTCCAGCTTTCCCATTCACTGGCTGAATCAGACTTGGGTGACTGACAACTTCCTCATGCCTTAATTTTTCCCTATTACTTTTCAGGTACTTTGGGAGAATACAGGGACATAATTATCTCCAGACTAATTGGAATAGAATAACATAAAAATAGAGATGCTGCTGGGCATGGTGGCACACAGCTATAATTCCAGAATTCCAGCACTCAACAGGGAAGCAGAGGCAGGAGGACCATGAGTTTGAGGTCAGCCTGGGCTACTTATCAAGTTCAAAGCCAGCCTGAGAAACATGGTAAGTCCCTGTCTCAAAAACCCAAAGTACCTGAGGTATGTCCCTGTATTCTCCCAAAGTACCTGAGAAGTAAAAAAGAAACAAGATGCTAAACAGGCTTCCTATACAAAGGCATTAATCAAACTTTTTGGGTTTTTTTTTCCTTCAATAACAGGTCTGAGTAAATTTCATAGGCACCCTTAATGAGATCCACAAAATGCATACTGGTATGAAAGCAGTATGCAAAGAGATGAGAACAATGAAAAAGGCCTACGTCTTAAGGAAACTCTGCTTTTAACAATTTTTCTCCTATTCTTACAGGATCCAATAGATTTTTAATTTCCCTTTTGGATAACCCTGACTGCCAATTGAAATCCAAGGCACTACAGAGTCCAAGGGGAATCCTACCAGCCATCCCAGCCTCACCATTCAGGACTCAGTTGCTCTCAAGTCTAGAAAGTAAAAACTTCTAGATCTGTATCTTGAGGAAAGGCTCAAGGCATAACACTAGACAGGGGAAGACCTGTCGTCACATATATCATAACACTACCCTACCTATGGCCGTCCTCAGTCTTCATTTTCTCTATTCTGCTTTTGTTGTTGTTGTTTGACAGTACTGGAGTTTGAACTCAGGACCGTAGTCTTGAGAGGCAGGTGCTCTACTACTTTAGTCACCCTACCAGCTCTTTTTTGTGCTGGTTATTTTTGAGGTTTGATCTCACTTTATGACCCTGGCAGTCTGGAACACAATTCTCTATTTGTGCTTCCCTGAGTAGCTGGGGATAACAGTCACATGCCACTGCACCCAGCTGTGGGTTGAGATGGGGTCTCCCAAATTTTTTGCCCAGGCTTGAAAGAACCTCAATCATCTCAAGCTCTGCCTCCCAGGTAGCTACATTTTCTCTATTCTTTCAGGCTCAATTTGGGCAGGAAAGGCATCAACTCTCCTAAGCCTTTCTCATTCCCCTCTCCAGTAACCAATCCTGAGGAATTACTACTCTGCAGATTTTCAGTATCTTCCATCACTCAATTCCAAGAATCAGAGGTATTTTAGATTGGGAGCAAATGGCAGGTGGAATATAAAGTATTTAAAGAGTAATATGGTGAATGATTGCATGGTCTGTACCTCCTGGGCCAAACCCAAATGCTGATATCTCATCTACATTGAACTTCTTTAAGAGGCTCTCCCCCATTTCCAGAGCATTTTGCACATACTGATTCCTTGGTTTGAAACACTTTTCCACCCACAGCTACCACTGACTGGCTTTCCTTGCTCAGTCCTACTGCTTATTCATTCTTTAGAGGGATTTCATGAGAGCAGCAGGGACTGCCTGTCAAGAACACACCATCAAGGGCTGGGGGCGAGACTCAAGTGGTAGAATGGTAGGCAAGCACGAGGCCCTGAGTTCAAACCCCAGTACCACCCCCCACCAAAAAAAAAAAAAAAAGAACTCACCATCAAGTCAGGTATCTAGCTACTTGAAGGATGATAATACTTTGGTGAGACCCGTCTCCAAAATAACTAGGGCAAAAATGAACTGGATGAACTGGAGGTGTGGTAGAATACCCACTTTGCAAGGGTGAAACCCTGAGTCAAACCCTACTCCCACCAAAAGTAAACAAATAAAGTAAACAAACTCACCATCAAGTCAAGCACTAGTGGCCATGCCTACAATCCGAGCCACTTGGGAGGCTGAGGTCAGGAGGACTGAGGTTCAAGGAGACTCCTATTCCAATAACCAGAGCAAAATGAACCGGAGGTGTGGCTCAAGTGGTAGGCTGCCTTCTTTGCAAGCAGGATGCTGGGTTCAAACCTCAGTCCCACCAAAAAAAAATACTTATATATGTATATATATTCACATCACACCTGTAATCGCAGCTACTTGGTAGGCCATAGGATCAGGTCTCTGGCCAACTGATGAGAGATCCTACCTGAAAAATTACTAAAGCAAAAAAGAGCTGGGGATATGGTTCAAGTGGAAAAGCATCTGCCTAGTGAACTTGAGGTTCTGATTTCAAACCCCAGTACTGCTGAGAACCCACAGTCACAATCTCAGCTCCTACACACAGAAATAAGCAAGAAATATCTGATACACTAGATGAACTAGAAAGCTGAGAATGACTGATGTGTTCTCTCAGTGTCTAACCTGTCTGTATTATTGTGATTCTACTTCTGTGAGGGAATAAAAAAGAAAAACTAAGAACAAAAGTCCATTTGTTAGGTGCCAAAATTGTCCTTCATGGAAAATGATGTCTTTCCTACTTCTCCTCCTCAGCTTGCCCCCGCTCTCAGCCTATCACACTCCATCCCACAGAATCACAGTTCGGGAAGTGGGCAGAACCCTGGATGCACAACTGGACTTCCTGTGTTGTTTGACTTGAGCAATGTGGTCACACTGGCACTTTTCCTAAAATGAAGGTGTCTCCAGAGTCTTGGATTTGGTCTTAGGGCACGACTCTTGATCGTTAACTCAACCAGGCCTGAGAGGATGCAAACTTTATTTTAGATCAGCCAACAAATTCCTTTTAGCAGCCTGCCTGCATTACCTTAGCCCAAGTATTGTTTTTATGTTCAACAGCGGCTCCACTGATGGCTGCCAGCAGGGTCTGAATGGGTGAGGGAAATTATTGTTTGGTTGGAAGGGAGTTTCTGTCAATCTAGGTTTAAAAAGCAAAAAGAAAAAAACAGGGGAGGAGCAGTAATCATTATATTGCAAAGTAGGTCTCCTAGGGAAAAAGACCCTGCTGCTGGGTCTTTAAGTAATGGTCAATTAATTCAGGTCTAGCCAATACCAAGAAAGACATCTCAACAAAATGATAAAACCCAAAAGCAGCCTCTACCCAACCCACTGTAAGGTCCTACACCAAGAAAAAAACAGGCACAGAAAACTAGCCTGCTCTAAGAGTCTAAACCCCATGATCCTTATCAGCGTGACATCCTGCGAAGGCTTGCTCATCTTCTGGCAATCAATCAAAGTAGGCCATCCAAATCATGGAAATAGCAGAGTCTGGCGATCATTCATTCTTTTGTCTGCACACAGACATGGGGGTGGCCCACGCCCAACACTAAGCATCTGCTTCCTCCATTCTAAGAGTGTGCAAATGATCAGAAAGGGTCCATCCAGACACACAGTTCAGTTTCTAAGTAGCAGTTTACACAAGGTGAGTTACACTTGCTGAAGTAAAACTCAAAAGGTTAAAAATACACAAGCGATCTGAGAGTTGCCATATCAGGATGGATGGTGGGATGTGGGTAGCTTTTTCATTCATTAAACCAATTCCTTGGGTCTATTTTTCCTAATAGTACAGACACATCTTTTGTTTGTTTTGTTTTGTTTTTTTGGCGGTACTGAGGTGTAAACTCAGAGCCTTACACATCATTTGAAAGATTAAAAAATTAATATACAGTTTTCAAATGATCTTAAGAGGAGAGCTACTGCACTTAAAACACTTCTTGCATTCCTCAATAATTGCTTGTAAGTCCTCAATGAATATAATTTATATCATAAACTAAATGGTTCCAACTTTTTTTAATGTTTTTCCCCTCTAGGGTTCCAGCTTAACTACATGACAGCCCCTTTATCGTTTAGATGGCCCTTGCCTGGGACTTTTTTAGCTCCATTAATCTTTCTCGGGTATACTTGCTAGCACACTCATCTGTGGTCACATCCTCAAGTCATAGAAATGTCAATATTGTAACAAAGAGAAACAACATTTCATTGTCAGCACTTCCTCTTGCAGAGCCCCACTCCTAGAGCTCTCTTCAGAATCCATCTACAATGATCCCCAGGTAGCTAAGATCCTTTACCTGAATCATTACTGTTGACTCAGCAATAGGTACACAATTCCCTTTCTCCCAAATTTATAAACTCCACTGAAGTTTGTCACTTTAATACATAGGGATACTGACTCTCTCAGACACAAAAGGCTCCAGGTAAGAAGGGAATTCCTTTCTTTTCCACTGCTATATCCCCAACACCTAGGACAGAATCTGGCACATGGTAGGTGCTCAATGAATGGTTCTAAATGAGCAAATGGTGAACTTGGTCTTCCATTTGTTTGGACTCAACTGATAAAAGATCAATTAAACAAATTTCCACCACTGGAAAAACTGAAACCTACTTTTTGTAAAAAATGAGGAAATACTTCTGCACTGGGAAGGAGACTGAACCAAATAACCTCTAAAGTTCTTTTCAACAACTAGAATCTAAAAGTTAATGAATATCACACCTTAATAGAGAGTGGGATCAGCTTAATAAAAAGCCTGATCCCCAAGTAAAGCAATTACCATGTGCTGTTTGAAGCTTTGTTTTGGTTTTTGGGGTGGTTTTTTTGGCAGGGGGAAGACTGGAGTTTGAACTCAAAGCTTCACTCTTACAAAGCAAGTGACCAGTCCCTTGAGTCACGCCTCCAATCTTCATGTGCAGTTGAAATAAAGATAATAGCTGCTTTCGGACATGGATTCAAAAATAGTAACTCATTTGAAATGTAGACATATCCCTAGGAGGGAAACACTTTTGCTAATCATCAGTTTACCAGTGCTTTCAGGTCTTCTCAGAGCTAAGCCCTAAAACCAACAGTGGGGAAATAGACAAGCTAGGGATGGAGAAGCTTTTGTTTTGCAGTCAACAACAATCTACCTAAGAAGCATATCTGAATTTGGCCTTGAGGCTTTAAATGGTTGTAGGCTGAATATAACCACATCATAAGACAGAAAATACAGCATTTGATGGACTGAGGATGAAGCTCAGTGGTACAGTGCAAGAAGCAAAAGGTCCTAGGTTCAATTCCCAGCATGAGGTAAAAAAGAAAACCAGCATTTGACATACAAACATTTCTGTCCATTAAAATGCTGTCACGCCTATAATTCTAGCTACTCAGGAGGCAGAGATCATAGTTGGAAGCCAGGCCCCCAGGCAACTGTCTCAAAAATACCCAACACAAAAATAAAGGGCTGGTAAAACGGCTCAAGTGGTAAAGCACCTGCTTAGCAAGCATGAGACCCTGAGTTCAAACTAACTCCAAAAAAAAAAAAAAAAAGCAGCCATCATTTACCAAAATGTCTAAAATTGCAGGCAAGTTATTAAGACTGAACTTTTTCTCAACCTGGATGGAAGAGGTAGTTTGTAGAGAAAGGAGAAATGTTTTTGTTTTCCTAAACAGCTTTCTTGAAACTTAATTCTAAAGTAACTAGAGCAACTTCAGTCACACAACCAACGCTGGATTTATTCTTTTCCCTTCCGATCCTTTTCTTTCTTTTGTTCAAATCATAGAGAAGCAGGGAATTCTAGCATTAAAGACACTGTATAGATTCTTTAGAACTGGTTTTGGAGAATCTTAAGAAACCAATGAACAAAGTGAAACAATTCCAGGGAAATGCAGTCACTTTTTTTTCTGTAGTGTATTAAAAGCCTTTTCAACGTAGTAGTCAATTTTTGGTCACACAATACAACTCAATTTTAAGTCATTTAATCCTAATTCCAGTGACAACAGGGAATGTGCAGAAAGGTTTGTGCACACCTACTTTTACAAATCTCTGTTGTCTGAATGAGAGGAGGTCTTACACAAGAATTCTGTGGGACTAAGCTCACATATGGTTGGCAGACATGGGTTGGATATGATTATGGCCACGCAACTAAATCTTAAGTACACATATTGTTCCTATTTAACTGACATATATGAACTCACTAATTTAGAGAAAATGTGCAGCAAATTATTTCTTCCACCTCCCCCAGCCCTCAAGAATGCACCAGCAATAGGTGTTACTGAAAGACACCCCCTACACAGAATATTTGCATTCCCAGACACTAGCCAGTTTATGTAAAGCATATATTGTTATTTTAGTTCTCTGAATCTGTGTCCTGATAAGTAATGGGAGGGAGGGAAGAAATTTAACCAGATAAGCTTGATTTCTATGGAGCTCCATTTCCTCACCAGAAAAAGAGATTAGCCCAGAAACTATGCAAATTCTCTCAGTGACAACAATCTATAACCACTAATTAACAAAAGCACAATTTGTGTGAAAGAGGAAACCAGAATTCTTAAGAGTATGTCATTAAACAGTAAAGTTTAAAAGGCCTAAAAGCCCTGCAAGTTACACTTTGATATGACCACGGCACATTTTCTGACCGTGGAAAAACTCTGATAATACCCAGGCAGCCAAACCCCAAATCGAAGTAGATAGACCTCACAAAGGACCTCCTCCAACTTCCTGCTGGGCTGGGGGGGAGGGGAGCTGGGGTGCAAAAGGTGAGTGTGCCTGGGGAGGAGTAAGGGAGGAAAGAGCCAAGTGTATGAGAGCACAGCCTCGCGTATCTGGGGTTTCAAAGCTTCCAGCATCTCCCCGAGACTTCTGTCCATACTTACAAAATCTCTCAGGCCACCACCTGAAGCTGTACAGTGGTGCGAAGGGGAAAAGGAAAAGGAGGCGGTAAACAGAGAAGGACCTCACCCGAGGCACCCCCAAAGACATCAAAAGTGGACTTTTACCCCTGACAAAGAAAAGGGGAAAGAAAAAGAAAAAGAGAAAGAGGACTCCGCCTTTCCCACCGGGCTTGGCTCCTTTCAAGAAAAAGGAAAGGCCGCCACCACCCCTTCCCTCCGCCTTTCAGCCGGGGATGTCCAGCAGCCACCGATCCGTATCCTAAAAGTCCCACTCCCCTCTGGCAGGGTGGGGAGTTGCAAACAGAGTCCCTCACCCCAAGAGGCGCGTGCCAGCCAGCCCAGCCCCCTCCACACACTAGGGGCAGAAGCATCCCCTCTCTCCTCCCTCCGGGCCGGGGGACACCCGGTTCTCCAAGCACCCACCATCCCTTCCTCTTCCTCGCGTCCCCGCCTCCTCCGCCCGCCGCCCCCGGCCTTGCAGCCACAGAGCATTTCGGTACTTCCACCCACCCAAAAAGGGAGCCTTTTGAAAACTTTGTGTGCCAGTCTAGGGCACTGTCCACATCCTGGGCAGGGCCGGGTCACTCGGGTGGGTGCCCGAGGGTGTCCGGAATCTCACAATGCACGGGGGGAAGCCACCACGGAAATCCCACCCCTTTGACCCGCTTCGACAAGCGTGTGACACAGCGCTTCGGCTCGCAATTCCCATGCCCTGATCGCCCCTGGGCGCGGGGGAGCTGAGAAGAAACCCCCGCACCCGGCGCCTTGCCCGACTGTCACGAGGGAAATGGTGTGCGCGGGGAGAGGGAGGCAGCTGAGAAACGCCGCGGCTAAAAAGCACCCTTTAAAAAAGGAGCAAAGAGAGAGGGTCCTTTTTCTTCCACATCCCCGAAATAGGGCGACAGGGAGATACACTGTTGCATCAGGTAGGACCCGATCCTCTCGGCTCCTCAACCTCCCCGCAACCCCAGACTCGCGCCCAAATTCATGCACACACCCACAGCCACTGCCACCACGGTCCAGAGCCCCTGCCCGGCTCCCCCTTGTGGTCCCCACCAGAACCCGCCCAAAAGCGGAGACCACCCTGCGCCGGAGGAGCCGCGCGCTGGGGAAGCGAGGCCCGGCACTCACAGACGGTCTCCCCACGGCCACGGCCATCGTGGCTGCGGCTGCGGCTGCGGCTCCGGCTGCGCCCGGCTGCTCTCCGCCGACACTGGCTGCGGCTAGCGCTCGAGCCCCGGCTGGCCTCCCCCGCGCCTTCCTCGCGGCTGCGCCCTGCTCGCGCCCGACTCCCGCTCGCAGCCAGCAGCATCTGCTCCCCCCACGCCGCCGCCCCTCCCGCTTTATTAGAGCAACATGGCCACCCGCCTTGGGAGAGACCATTTGCTTCCCCAGGAAGGGGTGTGAGCCCGCGCTCCGGGCCAGGCAGACGGACGGAGGACGGTGGGCGGGCTCCAAGTCCGGGTCAGCTGACCCTGACCCTCTCTGAATTTAGCCACCTGCCTCCAAGCGACCCTCTCCCGTGTTACTAAGATGCCCCTAGCCTGAGCGCTGGCCGCCACCTCCCCCCACCACCAAGTGCTGGACTCCAAAAAAAAAAAAAAAAAACCCTAGGCGCGGAGGTCCCAGCCCTGAGTTCCTCCACGCGCTCCGTGGAGCTGGTAGCTGCTGCAGAAAGGGTGAAGGGAGGCTAAAGGAAGGCCGGCCGCTGGGACAGCATCTGGCACACAGTTAGCTATGGGCGAGCACACGCCACGCCGAGGACCGCTTGAAAGGCGCTGCAGCCGCCAAGAACAGCGGTGGGCGACCGAGGAGGGGCTGGGCGGGCCCCTCCAAAAGGGCGACACTTAAAAGGCAGGCAGCTGGAAGCTGTCCCTGTATAATGCAGCCGGGTAGGGGACCACATTGGAAAGGAAGAAGCTGTCGTAGTCGCTGCTTCGGGCGACCCAGCCACTGCCTGCTTACAAGAAAAAAGAAAAATGCCCTCGCTGGAGAATTAAGGCAGCTGTTGGCGGCTCTAGGGCGTAGGGACCGAGGCCTCCCACGGGTGTAACTGGAGAGGTCACACGTGAGGACTCAGCCGACTTGACATGATCGCTGGAGACACCGCGGACGACCCGGGGCCCGCGCGTTAGGGATGCGGCTGGGGGGCGCGGCGGGGGCGCCAAGCGGGCGACTGGACTGAGTGCGAGTCCAGGCGCGTGGGACCAAGAAAGTCCTCGCCGCGGGGGAGGGTTTTTCCGGCAGATGTTGGAGCGTTACTGCGTGTCTGTGCGGCTGGAGGAATGTCGCGGTCCTGGTGCGTGCGGGGTTGTGCGGCGCCTGGGACTCCGATGTGTGTCAAGTGCTGTAGGTTCCCGCGGACGGGAGAGGGGGACCCCTGACGACCAGACTACTGAGAACAACTGGACAGGGTGGGGGAACTACCACAGCGGGTGTGGTGAGGCATTGAAGGGCTGGATCTGCCGAGGGATTGCGCCCTTAGGAAAAAACAGGCCTATTGAATTAGGTAAAAACAAACCTCCTGTTTAGACTGGGGCACCTCAGAGTCCGACTTCAAACACCCAGGTTTCTGGGGGCCTTAGGGTTGCCTCTTCTCTATCCCCACCTACTATGGGCCGCAGTATTTGAACGCGGGCCCCTGCAGCCTTGGCTAAGGCTGTTCAGCTGCTGTAGAGCTAGCCCTGTTAGGTGGGCAAGGGGCTCGAGGCAGGCCAGGGTGGAACAGCGGGGGTCGGCAGAGAGCAGGGTAGACAAAGAAAGGTAAAGGATACTGACTTGGAATCTGATGTCTGCCTGACCCTGACTCACCGCACTAACCTCTTGAGTTATGATCAGTTTCTGTCCTATAGCCACCAAATCTGCTGAGGCTAGGTGAGGCGGGAGAGAAGGGGATAGTGTAGTAGATGCTCAGTGAGGGCTGAGTTAAGATTACACGGGGGTGGGTGCTGTGTAAACAGAAGAGGAAGAAGAATACTTTCATCTGCCCCTCTGATAGATGGGCATTTTGTTCTTTCTCCCGAAGGGGCAATCTCCCCGTGGACCAGAGGTCGCTGTGAAAAGAGGGTTCCACACACTGCCAACTGGATTTGGGCAATCACAAAGGAGCTCCTGCTTTGTGTTATATTGACCTGACTGCAGGAGCTTTTATTTATTGATTTATATTTTGAATTTTGCTTGTGAATGTTTGTGTTGTAAACTTAAGCTAATTAGAGTATAAGAACATGAACTCCCTACCTTGGTGAGTAGATGAGTTCATTCTAATCACAAAAGCATGCAGTCACATATTCCAATATCTCATTTGGGGAAACCCATTTAGAAGAAAATCACTGGTAGATCACCCACCCTTGACTCTTATTACTGGCTAGGAACAATGCCTTAAATTCTTTCTCCCTGGTTTTTTTTTTTTTTTTTTGGGGGGGGAGGATGGGTGAATGGAAAGCATAAATATATTTAATAAAAATACAGTATAATTACTTTTGGCCAAAGGAGCTTATTTAAGTATGTGAGCTCTCGTTTGTGAAGATATTTAACTATCATTCTAGGATCCTGGTGTGGTGGTACACGCCTGTAATCCCAGCAAAGGATTTGGGAGGCTGAGGCAGAAGGATCTCAATATCCAGTGTACTGAGATTACAAGCATGTACCACCACATGCAGTAAAAGTAATCTTGACGTTAGATTTGGAAATGACTATTGAACCAAAAGGACAAACAACAACAGGAAAAATTGATAAATTAGATTACCTCAAAATTTAAAACATTATGCTTTGGAGGACACTATCGAAAAAGCAAAATGAAAAAAGAAACAGTAAAATGACAACCTACACAATAGAAGAAAATATTTTTAGATCATATATCTGTAAGGAACTTGTACCTAGAATACATAAAGAATTCTTACGATGTGAAAAGATAACCCAATCAAAAATGGTCAAAGGATTTTAAGAAACATTTCTTCAAAGAAGTTATACAAATGGCTCTAAGTATGAAAAGATGCTTGACAGTGTTAGATGGAAATGCAAATCAAAACCACAGTGAGATAACACTGTACATTTATTAGGGTGGCTATGATAATTTTAAGAATCAGAAAATAAACAGTGTTGGTGATGATGGAGAGAAATCAAACCCTCATACACTATTGTTAAAAATGCAAAATGTCGGATGGAGGTGAGGTTCAAGTGATGTTGTGCTTGCCTAGCAAGTACAAGGCCCTCAGTTCAAACCCCAATACTGCCAAATAAAAAAACACAAAATGTTAAGGCAGGACTGGGTGACTCATGCCTGTAATCCTAGCTACTCCAGAGGCAGAGATCAGGAGGATCGAAATCCAGGCTGGCCTGGGCATAAATTCCAGATCTTATCTCAAAAATAAGGAAGCTCTGGCAGAGTGGCTCAACTAAGTGCCTTCCTAGTAAGCATGAGGCTTTGAGTTCAAACCCCAGTACCGCCAAAAAAAAAAAAACTAACCAAAATAAAAAAGGCTATAGGCCTGACTCAAATGCAAGTGTTAGAGCCCCTGCATAGCAAGCTGGAGGCCCTGAGTTCAAACCCCAGTATTATAAAAAAAATGCAAAATGTTGCAGCCACTTTGGAGAACAGCTTGGCAGTTCCTCAAAGGATTAAGCATAGTACAATATGACCTAGCAATGTTACTCCTAGTTATATATCCAAGAGAAATGAAAACATGTTCTCACAAAAACTTGTATGATAATACTCGTAACCTTATTCACAATAGCCAAAGGGTGGAAATGTCCATCAATTGATGAATAGAGACAATGTATCTATACAGTGAAGTATTCATCTACAAAAAGCATTAAATACTGATACATGAATGAACATTTTAAATACTACACTGTGGAAGGGAACAGTCACAAAAGGCTACTGATTGTATGATTTCATTTATCTAGGATCTACAGAGACAGAAAGTAGACTGTTAGTTACTCAAGACTGAGGAGGGAGGGAACAAGAACTAAAAGCTATAGGAGTTGGGACAAGAAGGTTGTTAGCATTTGTTTGGGTTTTTGGTTTTTGTTTTTAGGGTTTTTTTGTTTTTGTTTTTGTTTGCCATACAGGAGTTTGCCTCACTACGCAGGTGTTCTTTTGTACTTTCATTATTTTTCAGATGGGGGTCTCATTTTTTTTACCCAAGGCTGGCCTTAGATGGTGATCCTTCCATGTAGCTGGGATTATAGACATGCACTTGTAATCCCAGTGTTTGTTTTTTGAGGTGATAATTTCTAAAATTTACTGTGATATGTGAGATAATAGGTGCTCTACTCTCCATCAATAGTAGAGATATTCAGTTTCTTAAATGTTAGTCAGTCCAGTAGGTTGCAGGGGTACTCAATGTAGTTTAATTATGTTTTGTTAAGATTTAAGGATGTTAAACATCTTCTCATTTGCTTGTCATCCATTCACCTCTGGTGATGTGTCTTTTGCCTACAGTCTGTACAGAGATCAGGGACTTCAGGAGAGTTGAGTAGGTGTAATACAAGGGATTTTTTGTTTATTTGTTTGTTTCTTTGGTTGAGATTTGAACTCAAGGTCTCACCCTTTCTGGGCAGACGCTCTGCCACTTGAGCCATACCCTAGCCCTTTTTTGCCTGTTTTTTAATTTGATTTTCTTTTCAGCTTTGAGGATTCTTATTTATTCTACGTGCTAGATACAAGTTCTCTGATAGTTAATGTCATCTACAAATATTTGCTATCTGTCCAAGGTTTGTCATTTCTTTTTCTTAATACAGTCATTAAAAGAGCACAGATTTTTATTCTATAGAGTATAATTCATTATTTTTTCTTCTATGGATTGTGCTTTTGGTGTCCTATCTGATGAGGTGATGCCAGATCTATGGGGTTTTTTCCTGGAAGATTCGTAGTTTTTTGGTTGTAGTTGTCCGGTTGGGTTTAGGGTTTTGTTTGTTTTAGTTTTGTTTTTCTGTTGTTGTGTTGTGTTGTGTTTTGAGATAGGGGCTCCCTATGTAGCCCAGACTGACCTGAAACTCATGATCCTCCTACTTCAGCCTCCTGAGTGCTGCTGGAATTACACATGTGTACCTCCTTGCCAGCTACAGTTTTAGTTTTGTTTTTGGGGTTTTTGTTTGTTTGTTTGTTTTTTGCAGTACTGCAGTTTGAACTCAGGGCCTACAAATTGAGCCACTCCACCAGCCCTTTTTTTGTGAAGGACTATTTTTTTCTAGATAGGGTCTCTCAAACTATTTTCCCAGGCTGGCTTCAAACCTCCATCCTCCTGATTTCTGCCTCCTGAGTAGCTAGGATTACGGGCATGAGTCACCAGTGCATGGCTATAGTTTTAGTTTTTAAATTTAGGTCTCCAATTGATTTTTAGTTTATTTTTGTTTATGGTATGAAATAAGGATTGAGGTTCATATTTTGGCATTTTGATTGTTCTAGTATCATATGTAGAAAAGACTACTCTTTTTCCACTGAATTGCTTATATACTTTTTTCAAAAATTAATTGATCATATACGTGCTTCTCTGCTTCTGAACTCTGTTCTGCTTCAGTTTTGCCAACACTGCACTACCTTGATTATGGTAGATTTATATTAAGTATTGAAACAAGGAAAAATGAATTCTCTAACTTCATTCTTCCCCTTCAAAATTATTTTGGCTATTCTAGTTCCTTTGCCTTTCCATATAAATTTTATATTTGTTTATGAGGGGCTACTAAAAAATCATGCTAGAATTTTAAATTGTGCTTATGAATGCATTAAATCTATAGAATAATTAGAAGTAACATTTTTTTTTCTTCCCTGGCTCCTACATTTCTCTACCACCAGTTGGTCCCTCAAGCCCCTGCAGCCTGACTCCCACTCAACTGTGTTATTAATATGATCAGAGCCACTAATGCCCACCCAGTGACCACATCTAAGAGCCATTCTTGGTCTGCACACTCTGACTTGTGAGTGGCATTTCTCATTTTGGACAACCCCCCTTTTTTTTTTTTTTTTGCTTTTTTAAAATTTTTTTTATTCATATGTGCATACAATGTTTGCCCCCACCTTGCCTTACCACCCCTTGTTTCTCCCCCTTGCCCCCACCCTTTCCTTTACCCCCCATCCCCTCCCTCTCCCCCCACCCCCTTGATACCCAGCAGAAACTATTTTGCCCTTATCTCTAATTTTGTTGTAGAGAGAGTATAAGCAATAAAGGAACAAGGGGTTTTGCTAGTTGAGATAAGGATAGCTATCCAGGGAGTTGACTCACATTGATTCCCTGTGCATGTGTGTTACCTTCTAGGTTAATTCTTCTTAATCTAACCTTTTCTCTAGTTCCTGGTCTCCTTCTCCTATTGGCCTCAGTTGCTTTAAAGTATCTGCTTTAGTTTCTCTGCTTTGAAGGCAACAAATGCTATCTAGTTTTTTAGGTGTTTTACCTATCCTCACCCCTCCCTTGTGTGCTCTCGCTTTTATCATGTGATCAAAGTCCAATCCCCTTGTTGTGTTTGCCCTTGATCTAATGTCCACATATGAGGGAGAACATATGATTTTTGGTCTTTTGGGCCAGGCTAACCTCACTCAGAATGATGTTCTCCAATTCCATCCATTTACCAGCGAATGATAACATTTCATTCTTCTTCATGGCTGCATAAAATTCCATTGTGTATAGATACCACATTTTCTTAATCCATTCATCAGTGGTGGGGCATCTTGGCTGTTTCCATAACTTGGCTATTGTGAATAGTGCTGCAATAAACATGGGTGTGCAGGTGCCTCTGGAGTAACCTGTGTCACAGTCTTTTGGGTATATCCCCAAGAGTGGTATTGCTGGATCAAATGGTAGATCAATGTTTAGCTTTTTAAGTAGCCTCCAAATTTTTTTCCAGAGTGGTTGTACTAGTTTACTTTCCCACCAACAGTGTAAGAGGGTTCCTTTTTCCCCCCACATTCTCGCCAACACCTGTTGTTCGTGGTGTTGCTAACGATGGCTATTCTAACAGGGGTGAGGTGGAATCTTAATGTGGTTTTAATTTGCATTTCCTTTATTGCTAGAGATGGTGGGCATTTTTTTCATGTGTTTTTTGGCCATTTGAATTTCTAGAAGTAACATATTAACAATATTGAATCTTCCAGTCCATGAGCATGGTGTATTGCTTTGTTTCAATTTGGTTTTTTGCTTTTTTAAACTTTTTTTTTTTTAGATACTGGGGTTTTTTTGAACTCAGGGCCTACACCTTGAGCCACTCCACCAGCCCCTGTTTTGTGATGGTTTTTTCGAGATAGGATTTTGTGAGCTATTTGCCCAGGCTGACTTCAAACTGGGATTCTCCTGATCTCTGCCTCCTAGTAGCTAGGATTACAGGTGTGAGTCACAGGCACCCAGCTTAAACATTTTTATTGAAATACAATTCACATACCATACAATTCACCCACTGAACATACACAATTCAATGTTCATTCATATATTCACCACTCCCAATCTCACAGTTTCCTCCCCTGGTTCCTTCAGCCCTAAGAGTGGTAATAACTTCTTAATGTTCCCTATCTTGGGTGTCTTGCCACCTCTTATTCTAATTTTTCTACTCTAGTGCTTCTGAAATTTTCACTTGGAGGTCTTATTAAAGTGAGATTCTAATTCAGCAGGTCTATGCACTAACACTGCCCCACTGGTGCAATTCTGTAAGTAGTCCCTTTAGCTAAGTTTCTTCATTTGAAAAATCTGCAGTACATTCTATCTTCCACTGACACTCTGATTTAGTGATTACCTTTCTTTCTCTGTTAAAAAAAATTGTGTAAAACTCCCTGTAGAAATTTGCTAGGCAATTTTTAATTAAATTTAAGTAAAATTCACCAGTAATTCTCCACCTTTGCTCCAACCTCTTTGTGTGTGTGTGTGTGTGTGTGTGTGTGTGTGTGTGTGTGTGGTACTGGGGTTGAACTCAGGGCCTACACCTTGAGCCACTCCACCAGCCCTATTTTTGTGAAGGGTTTTTCAAGATAGGGTCTCATGACCTATTTGCTATGGCTGGCTTTGAACCGCAATCCTCCTGATCTCTGTCTCCTGAATAGCTAGGTGTGAGCCACCAATGCCTGGCTTCCTTCCACTTTTTATTCTCTTTGAAAATCAGGCCAATATTTGCCCCTCTTCAATCTTTTGGCATTTATTGTATTCACTGCCTCCTCAAAGCTAATATTGATTCTATAGTCATTTATGCAGAGTTCTTCATGGATAATTCATTTAGATTGGATAGTTTAACACCTTTTCTTTCTCTTATTATAACCTTTTTTGTTGCTGTAGGGACTTATATCCTAGGCAAGTGCTCTACCATTTAGCTACATCCTAAGCCCTTCAGACCTTTCTCATGTCTTTTTTTCCCCATTAAGACATTCTCCTCTTTGAAAGAGAAGATGAAGAAAAGTTGAGGAGCTTTGTCATCTGATAACATTATGTCATTAGCACCAAACAGTGGCTTTCATCTTGTGACAAGTATTGCTTGAAAAACAGCAAATTTTAAAACTTGTTGGTATTCTTTTTGTAGACAAAAATTAAGCTAGGCACAGTGACTCACCCCTGTAATCCTAGCTACTCAGGAGGCAGAGATCAGAGGATTGTGGTTTGAAAGCAGCTAGAGCAAATAGTTCGGGAGACCCTACCTTGAAAATATCCAACACAAAAAACAGGGTTGGTGGAGTGGCTCAAGTGGTAGAGTGCCTGCCAGCAAGCATGAAGCCCTGAGTTCAAACCCCACTACCAACAAAAAAATTAAAATAACTAAATCATAAGGAGCTGAAAGCATGGCTCAAGTGGTAGATCCCCTGCCTAGCAAGCACAAGGCCCTGATTTTAAACCTGAGTACTGCCAAAAAAAATTATGTAAATTATAAGGATGCATTAATTCTTATAGGTTTGTGCTACTCCTTTAAAATGCTCTTTAAAAATTTGGTCACAAAAAGGACTGTCCTGGGAAGCAAAACACAATCACTGGAGTATGATGATGTGGCCTGCTGGCCATCCTCCTTGACAGCCAGCCTTGGAGCAGGGTCACTTCCCTTCAGCTATGGCATTGCTCATTCTCAGAATGAGCATCCTTTTTCACTGTGGCCAGTCATTATGGGACCATTATTCCTTTTTTATGTAGTTGAAGTCCCTCTGAATGCTAGATATTAGCACTAACTTAGAAAAGAATCACATGGATCCATATATTCTGACAGCAGTATCACTTCTACGTTCTTACTTTTCTCTCATCCTGTCCATCACCCACCATTCTACCCTCACCAGTTTCTGCCAGCTACTTCCCCCACTGCACAGGGTTATCTGGAGCCCCGGCTTTCTTATTGTAGGTGTTCTCTTGAAGGAGATAAAGCTTCCTTTACTCATTTCCTTCCTTGCAGTCTCATCTACCAATATTGGGTTATACATATTTTGTTAGCTTTTCCAAATTCACTTTCTTTTGCCACTGATTCTCCCTTCCCAAGCTCAGATTTCAAAGATCATCAGCATTATATTTCAAGTTTCTTCTGTCTGCTTCATTTAGGCCCTCCTGGATCAGCAGAAGTGGATCTTAATTGGCATGATGAATACTAGCAGATTATGCTTCACGCCTTCATTTTACCTTTAGGAAGACAAAATCAGCCACTGCAAGGCTGCCTCCTTCTCCTCACTCATCTGCAGTGGAAAACATGAGCTTGGGAGTCAAGACACTTGGGTTCACAGGCCTACAGTGCAAAATATCATAAGCTATGCAAATCTTAAGTTGATGTGTTTGGATATAGTCTAAGTTGCTAAATAGAGACACCCCAAAACTCATTGGTTCAAGAAAGATAGATGTTTCTTTCTCTCTCATGAAATAGTCCAGAAGTTGGTGAGCAGTCCAGAGAGGTGTGGAAGCTGTGCTCTTGAGGTCACCCTGGAGCCCCTATGCCTTGTTGCTGTCTTATAACTTCACTAGCTTCTTACCTAATTGCATCAGAGCTGAATCAGCAGCACCATATCCATAGCCCAACCCATCAGAAGGGTGAAGAAGAGGAAGTGGAAGAAAAGCAATTTCCTTTTAAGGAAGCAGGCCTATCATGTACCACCTATCCCCACATTCTAATGGCAAAAACTCAGTCACATGAAGGTACTCAGTGACAGGCAAGGCTAGCATACACAATTTCTTATGTGGCACCAATAGGTCCTTACCAAAACTTGTGGGGAGAGTCCTGCTTATAAAAGGAAGAAATGAAAAATGGATATGAAGTAGGGGAATCAGCCAACTCATACGTAACATATTTACATGACTACAAGAATAATATAAGATGGTAGAGAATGAAGTCTCCCACCCTATTCACCTCTGTCTAGTCCCCACCTCTCTCCTCAAGAGATAAATACTTTAGTGTCTTGTGTATCTTTCCAGAGTTTTCCTAGATAACTTCAAGCAAACACATAGATAATTATTTCCTACCTTACCCTGTTTTATATAAAAAAAATATTATGCATATTATTCTGTACTGTTCTGTACTGGGGTTTGAACTCAGTACCTCACACCAAGCAGGTTCTCTATCATTTGAGCCACTCTACCAGCTCACACATTCTATACATTTTTAACTTAATATGCTTTGCAGATCCCTTTATATCAGTGCACATTTTTCTCATTCTTTTATACAGCTGCCTAGTACTTCTAAGATATATCATTGATAAATTCTGTTATTAAAGGCCCATTGATAATTCAAGATCATCTCCAGTCTTTTATCATTACAAACACTGCCACAATAATAACTTTGTGCCTATTATAATCTCAATCATTTGAATGCCTAAAACTATAAGATACATTTCCAGAGGTGGTATTAATATTGAACTAGTCTTTGGGCCCCCTTCCCTTATTATTGTTTTGTTTTGCTTGCAATGCTGGGAATTGAACCCAAGGCCTTGCACATGCTAGGCAAGGGCTGTGCCACTAAGCTACATCCCCAGCCTTCTATTGTCTTTACTAATAAAATGAAGGTTTGTTGGGGGGGGTGGTAACAAGTTCAAAACCAGCCTGACCTGCATTGCAAAACTGTGTCTCAAAAAAAAAAAAAGAAGGAAGGAAGGAATATACAAAGGAAGGAAGGAAGGAAGGAGGGAAGAAAGGAAGGGAGGGAGGGAGGGAGGGAAAATGGCTAAAGTATAATTATATAGTCCAATGGAAGAATATTGAGAGCCCAAATAGAGACACACATACAGACAATAGATTTTTTTTCTTTTTGCATTGTAAAAAATTAATATAGTTGTTATTTTTATTTTATTTTTTGGCAGCACTGGGGTTTGAACTCAGGGCCTCACACTTTTTAGGAAGGTGCCCTCCCATTTGAGCCACTCTGCCTCAGTTGTTTTTTTTTCTCTTGGTTGGTGGTTCTTTGGTTCTGGAACTGAACATAGGGCCTCAGGCATGCTAAGCACATGCTCTACCACTGAGCTACAGCCTCAGGTTTCTGGTCAAATTGGTGTTTTTTGAGGCAGTCTCTAGTCTCAAACTCATGATTCTCCTACCTCAGCCTCTCGAGTGCTGGATTACAGGTATGTGCCACTATGTACAGCATGATCAACTGATTTTTTTGACAAAAGTGCCAAGGTAGCTCCATAGAAAAAGATAGTCTTTTCAACAAATCAGCTTGGAACTACTGGATATCAATATAGAAGAAAAGACTCTTCACCCTTATTTCACCTATGCACAAAGGTTGAGTCCATATGAATCATAAACCAAAAAGTAAACAGTAAAACTTACAGAAGAAAACAGGAAAAATCTTTATGAATTTGGATTAGGCAAGGATTTCTGAGAGGAGACACCAAAAGTGCTGACTGACTAGACATCATCAAAATTGAAATTTTTGGTTCTCAAAACACACCCTTAAGAACCTAAAAAATGGGAGCCTACCGTCAGTGACTCAGGCCTATAATCCTAGTTTCTAAGGAGGCAGAGATCAGGAGGATCACAGTTCGAAGCCAGTTGGGCAACCCATCACAAAAAAGGAGGGCTGGTAGAGTGACTCAAGTGGTAGAGCGCCTGCCTAGCAAGTGTGAGGCCCTTAGTTCAAATCCCAGCACTGCAGCGGTGGGGGGGAGGAAGAAACTAAAAAAGCAAGACACAAAAATATCTGCACTATTTACAAAAAAAAAATTTTTTAATGGGCAGGCTATGTGAACATACACATCATAAAGATGATATATGTTTGATTAGATGCACAGTAGCATTCATCTTCAGGGAAATGCAAGTTACACCACAAGGATGTACCACCTGCCTTAGTGGAGACAACAGAAAGGCTTGTTAGGGAGGATGTGATTAGTGGAACTCTAATGCATTATTGGTGACAATGTGAAATGCACCATATGGCCAGGTGCTGGTGGCTCACGCCTGCACTCCTAGCCACTCAGGAGGCAGAGATCAGGAGAATCATGTTTCCAAGCCAGCCCAGGCAAATAGTTCCACAAAACCCTGTCTCAAAAAACCCTTCACAAAAATAGGGCTGGTGGAGTGGCTCAAGGTGAAGGCCCTGAGTTCAAGCCCCAGTACTGAAAAAAAAAAAAAAAAGTACCATATGACTCAATAATTATATTCAAAGATACTTATATAAGAGAAATAAAAACATGTTTCTACAAAAAAGTTCATTAAAACAATAGTTTTATTTTATTTATCTGTTATTCATAAGAGCCAAAAATGGAAACAAATCAAGAGTTCCTCAATAGTTTAATTGATAAACAAATTGTAGTATATCTATACAACCCAATACTACTCAGCACTGAAATACACTATGGATACATGCAAAATGTGAATAAGCCTCAAAAATACTCTGCTGAGTGAGAGAAGCCAGACACAGAAAAGTAGATATACTATGATTTCATTTATATGAAATTATGAAAATATAAAACAGTGGTGACCTTGGATCTTGGGCAGGTGGACTGACTTAAGAAGAGCTCCAAGCTCCAAGGACTGGCAGAGTGGCTCAAGTAGTAAAAGTGTCTGCCTAACAAGTGTGAGGCCCTGAGTTCAAATCCTAGTAAACCCCAGTACAGCCAAAAAAAAAGTTCCAAGAGGAACTTCTGGGGTGGTGAGAATGTTCTGTGTCAGAGTGGTGGTGAATATGGGAGTGAATTAATTTGTTGGACTCAGTAATCTGTATACTTAAAATGGGTTTGTACTATTGTATACAAATTATACATCAATAAATTTTATTTTTAAAATTGCTGTACCAGTATTGCTTTTGTTATATTAAAAAAAATCCTAAGAACAGGTCTCTTTAGAAATCATCACATACCATCAAAGTTTTGCTGTGATTTGTCAAGCGTTTTTTTTTTTCCCTGGTGGAACTGGGGTTAGAACTCAGGGCTTCATGATTACAAAGTAGGCACTCTACTGCTTGAACCACACCTCCAGCCCATTTTACTCTGGTTATTTTTGAGATGGAGACTCACAAACTATTTCCCCAAGTTGGCTTTGAACCCTGTCCTTCCAATCTCAGCCTTTCTATTAGATAGGATTACAGGTGTGAGCCACCAGGCCTAGCCCAAATGCTCTTTCTTTTTTTTTTTTTTTAAATTTTATTATTCATATGTGCATACAAGGCTTGGGTCATTTCTCCCCCCTGCCCCCACCCCCCTCCCTTACCACCCACTCTGCCCCCTCCCTCTACCCCCAAACCCCCTCAATACCCAGCAGAAACTATTTTGCCCTTATTTCTAATTTTGTTGTAGAGAGAGAATAAGCAATAATAGGAAGGAACAAGGGTTTTTGCTGGTTGAGGTAAGGATAGCTATACAGGGCATTGACTCACATTGATTTCCTGTGCGTGTGTGTTACCTTCTAGGTTAATTCTTTTTGATCTAACCTTTTCTCTAGTTCCTGGTCCCCTTTCCTATTGGCCTCAGTTGCTTTTAAAGTATCTGCTTTAAACCAAGCCTTGTATGCACATATGAATAATAAAAGAAAAATGAAAAAAATAAAAAAATAAAGTATCTGCTTTAGTTTCTCTGCGTTAAGGGCAACAAATGCTAGCTAGTTTTTTAGGTGTCTTACCTATCCTCACCCCTCCCTTGTGTGCTCTCGCTTTTATCATGTGCTCAAAGTCCAGTCCCCTTGTTGTGTTTGCCCTTGATCTAATGTCCACACATGAGGGACAACATACGATCCAAATGCTCTTTCTGTGTCAGGCACAAAGCAAGGTATTTGGCATCCTATCTCATTTCATCATTACAAAAATTCTCTGATATCTCTCCACTTTATAATGAGGATGCACATTACACAGAAACAGCAAGTATATGGTGCCAAAAGAGAAAAGAAAAGAAAAGGAAAAAAAAATATCATGCAAAACAGGCAGCCTAATGCACCTCTGTAATCCCAGAATTCATGAGGCTGAGGCAGGAGGTTCATGAGTTTGAGGACAGCCTGGGCTACATGTTCTGACCCTCTCTTAACACAACAATAACAAAAACCAAGCTTCAAGGCCAGGTTTGCTAGCCTCCATCATCCACAGTGCTCACCATGCTGAAGATGCCTTACTTAGCACTCCATATTAGCACAGTTCTATGGAGTTTCACTCTCCAAGTTTAAGGGAATTGTCTCCTTTTTTTTTTTTTTTTTTCTCTTACAGCACTGGGGTTTGAACTCAGGTCTCATGCTTGCTTGCTAGGCAGGTGCTCTTATTGCTTGAGCCACTCTGCCAGCCCTGCCTCCATTATTAAAGCACTAAGAAACATGTGGCATAGCATTTGAGGAAGTTTTTGTTTTCCTTTTAGGTACTGGGACTTGAACTCAGGGACTCCCACTTGCTAGGTAGGTGCTTTACCACTTGAACCATGGTGAAGAAACAGTTGACTGTGACTAGGCAGACCTAACTTGGTTCCTTTTTTTGGTACTGAGGTTTGAACTCAGTGCCTTGAGCTGCTAAGTAACCACTCGATCACTTTGTGCTTCACCCCAACTCTTTTTTGCTTTTGTTTGTTTATTTATTTATTTACTGTGGCTCTGGAATTTGAACTCACGGCCTACACCTTGAGCCACTCCACCAGCCCTTTTTTTTGTGTTAGGCATTTTCAAGATAGGGTCTCAAGAACTCTTTGCCTGGGCTGGCTTCGAACCATGATCCTCCTGATCTCTGCCCCTGACTAGCTAGGATTACAGGTGTGAGCCATCAGCACCCAGCATCTTTTGTTTTATTTTTCACATAGGGTCTTGCTTTTGACCAGCTGAGCTCAGAACGCAATCCTCCTACCTATTACCTCCCGTGTAACTGAGGTTATAGGCATGTGCCACCGTGTGCCCACACCTTTTCTTTTTATGTATGTATCTATGTATTTATTTATTTAGATAGGGTCTCACTATGTAGCTCAGGCTGACCTCAAACTTGGGATCTTCCTGTCCCAGCTACCTGAGTGCTGGGATTCTAGACCTGCACTACAAGCCTAGCATAATTTAGTTCTTACTGAGTGTGTCTTTAGCATAACATGTCCACAGGGGCATTCGGTATACACACACTGCTGTTCGTTTCTCTTCCCCTGGGATTCTTTCTTCCCACTGCCTCTGCTAGATTGGCAGCTTCTTTAATGCTCTGGCCCCATTCTAGACCAAAAACTGCTCCCTATTTCCCCCTTAGACCAACAAAAATTGCTAGAACTGAAAGAAGTGAGGAGGAGGAGGAGGAGAAAGAGGAGGAGGAGGAGGAAGAGGAGGAGGAGGAGGAGGAGGAAGAGGAGGAGGAGGAGGAGGAAAAGGAGGAGGGAAAGAGGAGGAGGAGGAGGAAGAGAAGAAGAAGGAGAAGGAGAAGGGGAAGGAGAAGGAGAAGAAGAAGAAGAAGAAAAGCTTAATGTTAGTAGCACACAAAAGGCAAACAAGCGAAGTACACAATTAGGATAAAAATCTAATTTGGCTTACTAAATTTATGCTTGTGATCTTATTCATTAATTAAGCTTTTACCAATAATGTACTGATGAAAAAATGTGTAAAATACTATGTAGATAGTATTCTGCCATTTCTATATAAAGGGCAGAAAAAGAGAGCCTTTTCAGTGAACATGCATAGATCTTTTTAGAAGGGTACAGAGGACACTGGAAACAGCATCCACCTCTGTGAAGGTCAGACCAGCAGGTGTGTGTTAAGGCTCACACCTCAACCACCTCCAGGTCACCCAAAGGCATTTGGAAAATTGACCTATTTCTCCAGGACTGGCTCCGATGGGTACAAGTGTGATTCCATTCCCTTGTTAAAGGGTGGGTATGTGACCCAATTCTGTACAGTCAAATGAAAAGAGAGGAGAGGTTTGCTAGAAGCCTCTAGGATTTGCTTTCTCTTAAAAGAAA
This sequence comes from Castor canadensis, assembly GCF_047511655.1. Taxonomy (NCBI): domain Eukaryota; kingdom Metazoa; phylum Chordata; class Mammalia; order Rodentia; family Castoridae; genus Castor; species Castor canadensis. The sequence goes on from NC_133394.1 coordinate 92,296,247, forward strand.
TTTCCAGGAAGTCAGTTTTTCTCTCTCCTGTGGAACACAAAGAAGCATGAAGCCCAACTGTTACCAGCCTCAGGCTGGAGCCCTTGCCCTGGAGAAAACAATAGAAAAACAGAATCAGGGTCTGGGTTCATGCTGTGAGGAGTATAATCAACTAATTCTGAACCCATCCTCCATATCTTTGATAAGTGAATGAATACATTTCCTTATCACATAAGTCAGTTGTAGTTCGGTGTCAAGTTTCTATTATTTGCACTGAAAACCATTAAAGCAGATGGAGGCTTCTTTTATAACCTTTGTGCATTTTTCTTTTTAAATCACATGCATATATATTTATTTTTAAAAATTTTAAGAGCTTACTCTGCTCCTGGCTGAATACAGACTATTCAGTGAAATCACCTTTAATCTGAAGGTTTTCTCCCCCCTCAAAATGTGGTTCTTCAGAAACTTGCTTCTTCCTCACATGTGATCTCTGCCATCCCAACCCCTCTGTAAGGAAGATGTGGCATTAACATAGGTTGAGCTATATGGAACTGATATTTTTGTAGGTCAAAGTGATCGAACACTGGCAATTTCTTACTATAAATCAGTAACTAGTGTCCACACAGAAAAATTATTCAAAATACTATCAGGAGCACCAGCCTTCCCCGCCCTGAATATTCGGGCCATTGGCAAACTTTCCCCTAATGCTGTTCTTTTTCACCAGTTCTGGATTGACAAAGACAAGAGCCCTGAAGCTCAGATCACTGTACATCACCATACAGTCATACTGCATCTTGTATCACCTGTCGTTCTCTCTAGCTGCTGTGCCATGCTTTCTACTGACAAAGAGAATCACATCTTCCCAGGAGGAGTGGCCCTGTACCACATGAACAAATTGGTACTTTTGTCTATAGCCCTAAGCATCCCTCCTCCTTCCCAAGGATCCCTCCTAGATCCACATCTTCTCAATCATCTCATATTGGAGCAGCAGATAAAGCAAGCAAGAAGACACTGACATCGTGATAGTGTATTTACCCCACAATGTAGAAGCTTAAAACAATAAATAGCAGCTCACAGTTTCCATGGGTCAGGAATCAGAAGGGGCTTACCCAGGTGGTACCGGCTCAGGGTCTCTTATGGTGCAGCAATCATGATGCTGTTTAAGACTGTGATCGTGAGCAGGCTTGACAGCAGCTGAAGAAATACTTCCAAGGTGGCTGACTTCTGGTGCCTGGCTAGCTGACACTGGTTGGTATCGAGAAGATCCAAGTCTTCGCCGTAAGGCTAAGAGAATGTCCTTATGACATGGCAGCTGACTTTCAGCACACAAGACTGTGGGAAACACTTCATATTCAAATCATAACACACACCATCAATAAGAAAGTGGTGGAGGCTGGTGAGAAGCCAGTGCACTCTGACTCTTAAGCCCAGGCACTTGCTACTGTGTCATCCTGCCTCTGGTGTGCTGGCATCCTACCCAGAAATGAATTTGAATTATTATGTTGCTATAAATTATTGTTTAATTAGTTTTGACTAACCTCATTTTATAATTTTTCCATTTTCTTGTAAGGTTGTTATATAGGATATTTGCTACTATATTTTTTAGTATAAGTTTGGATCTGGAATGTCCTGATCCTTAGTTTGTCGCATTCGGAAGTGGTGGCAACTTTAAAAGGTGGGGCCAATGGGAAATCATCTGGTTATGGGGGTGTGCCCTTGAAGAGGATTGCAGAGCCCCGGTCTTGACCTTTATTTCCTTCTTTTGCTTTCCAGCCATGAGGTGAGCAGCTTTACTCCACCATGTGCTGCCTCACCACAGGCCCAAAGGCCACAGGGCCAACAGAGCATGGCCCAAAACTATCAGCCAGACTGAAATTCTCTTTCTAAGTTGATTATCACAGGTATTCATTGCAGGAACAGAAAGCTGACTAACACAAATGCTGGGCTGTGCGTTAGACACTAATCAAACAATTATTCCTACTCAATACATCAGTTTAGAAAAGTGGAAGGGCTAAATAGCAAGCATTTGCATGTTCAGTGATACTCTTGTTTCAGTGGGAAGGAATTATATAAATAACAATAATTAAGGGAGCTGGAAGAATCAAACTGACCCTGGCTGAGGGCATTGGAGAGAGAAACTGAGGCCCAAAGCACCAATTTTTTTAGAGATAATCCCAAACTGGATCCCCAGATGGATGTGATTACTTCTCTCCCTCTCTTTCCCAATCTCTCTCAATCTTTCTCTGTTCCTCCCTCCCCCTGATTCTTCTTATCCAGATGAACTCTCTCAATCAGAAAGGTATTAGCTCTTTCTCTGATCCCATGCAATAACAGGGTTTATACTGGTGTCTGAATTTATATTTGCTTTGTTTAGATAAATTATATATGTGTACATGTTTATATGTATACATTTATTTATTTATAGGTAGGTGTCTTAGAATCTTTAATAATCTAAAGTCTCAGAGGAAAAGCATATAAGTATAATGGCATATTTTCTTCTGGAACACTGAATTTTTTCTTAGGTAATATGGTGATGTTAAAAATAGCACTTTCTCCTTTTTTCTACTTAATATTATTTTTAAGTTGTTGAAAATCCTTCAAGAACATTACTTTTTAATAGTTAACTGATTATATATATATTATGACCTCTTTGCAAGAAGTTTGGGGATTTCTGAAAAATATAAAAATAAAAATCATATAATCCTACCATTCAGATAGCAACTATCATTATTTCTGATATTCACATCTGAGTTTTTTTAAAGCATATTTACATATACAGGTATGCATACATTTGCAAAAATGAAAATGGTATTGCCATACAATCATCTTTTCGCTTAAAAGTGTGTCAGAACATCTTTCCATATTGATGAATACAAGCCTTTATTACCTTTGTTTTTTCCTCTCAGACAGGGTCTTGCTATGTAGTTCAAACTGGTCTTGAACTTGTGATCCTCCTGCGTAGGCCTCCTTAATGCCTTTGTTACCTTTTTAAATACTGTTATACCCATTGATATCTAGATTACTTGTACATTTCATTTTCATTAAGAGCTCCATGGTCAATGACTGAGCACCTGTATCTTTCAGTGCTTGTTGAATTGTTTCCTTAGGTTAAATTCCTAGAAGTGAGATTGGTGGACATTGTAGGAATTTGGGGAAAGTCCTCATTCTTTAGCTACCTCCAACTCCTTCAGTACTTATAATAACTCTTCGCTATGCTTCAGGATTGTGAGAGAAATACTTGGCTTGTTTGGATTGCTATGTATAAAGATTACAAAATAGAAAAATATCCATTAGGGTTCTTGTTCAGTTTGGGGGTCAACAGAAGCAGACATTGACTAAAGTCAGAAAAACAGACATCATAACAAGGCTCTGGGAAGCTCCCACAAGAGGGGTTGACCATCAGGCCACCTAGAGAGAGGACCCATTCCTCCAGGCATCACCAGTGACAGAGTCAGCTTCCTTCCCAGTTTCTGTCATTCAAGACTCAAGGGTCTGGATAAAAGTCTGGTTGGCCTGGCTTGAATTATGTGCCCAGCCCTTGTCCAGTGAGCAGAGGGGGGTGCACTGTTAGCTTTCCATTATTATGACAAAAATACCTGATGAAATCAATTGAAAGGAGGAAAGATGTGATTGAGCTCATGATTTCAGAGGTTTCAGTCCATGTCACCTGGCCTGCTTGCTTTTGGGCCGTGGTGAGACAGAATATCAGGGTGGAGTACATATAGAGGAGTAAAGCAGCTCACCTCATGGTGGACAGGAAGCAAGGACAAAATATATCTCTAATGGCACGCGACTATTAAAGCCACCGGTGCGGTCTGTGATCAGAAGACTTTCAGATTCTTTGTTTCCCACCAGGAAGAAACCGCGGCAGGACACGTGGGTCTAAGCGGAGTTTATTAGAAGTTAGGAAGGGAACACAAAAGGGAGCATGGTGGGTGCAGGTGGAATCTGCGGACAGAGAGTGAGCTTCTTTTCCCCAGGGGGCCTTTAAACCGGTTCTTCCTTACCCTATGGGAAGGGCAGAATCAGGTGACTCCCATCCCCTAATGAATGAGTGGGGAGGGACAAGGGCAGTTCCGGGCCAGGTGTGGGCGATCCCCGAGCCACAGCATGGTCAATCTGGAATACAATATTAAGTCATATTTTTTTAGTGAGTCCTGAACTTTCCTTAATTCTAGTCTGCCTCACCCCCACTGACCCACCTCTTCCAGAAAGGCCGCTGCCTCAGCTTCCATCACTTCCCAGTAGCCATGGAAGTGTGACTCCATCAGTGGGTCAATCCATGGATGAGGTCAGGGCCCTCTTGATCCCATCAACCTTCCAAAAGCCCCGCCTCTCAACACTGCTGCGTTAGGCACCAAGACTTTAACATGTGAACCTTTGGGGGATATGCCATATCCAAACCATAATATGCACCTTTGTCAATCCTACCAAAATCCCGAGGCACATAATTAATTCCTAAAAGAAGGGACAGTGCTTCTGGACAGGTGTCTTAGTTCTGGGTGCTAGAACAAAAAGCACAAATTGGATGGCTTATAAACAACAGTTTATTTCTCACTCCTCTGCAGGATGGAGCTTAAGGCACTAGGGTGGTGGGGTTCTGGTAAGGCTTTTCTTCCAGGTTACAGACTATCAACTTCTCCTAGTATTTGCATATGGCCAAAAGAAGAATAGCACTCTGGCTTTTTTTTTTTTTTTTTTTGAGACAATATATAGTCCAGGCTGGTCTCCTGCCTCTGGCTCCCAAGTGCTGGGATTACAGGTGTGGGCTACCACACTCAGTCCTTGTCTCTTCTTATAAGAGTTCTACCCTCACGACCTAGTTATCTTCCCAAAAATAAATACTATCACAGAGGAATTAGGATTTCAATATATGAATTCAAAGGGGACAAAAATACTCCATTGCAATCAGCAAAAGCAACTGTGAATGCTACCAGGATCCTATTTGTATTAGAATCTGTGTATGAAATAAGGATATGGGTTCATATCTTCAAAGTTCTTTAAATGAGATCACAGAGGCATTTAGGTAAATGGGTTTGAATTTTTAATCCTAATTTGGCTAGTAATGCTCAGAAGGAAATTTTCTTTAATACCAAGTAAAGCTATTGTGTCAAAATGGGTGACTCAGGGCAGGTGCAGTGGCTCACATCTGTAATCCCAGCTACTCAGAAGTCAAAGGTCAGGAGGATCACAGTTTGAGGCCAGCCTGGAGAAAAATTAGCAAGATTTCCCCCCTTCCCCATCTCAATCAATAAGATGGATATAGTGGCTGATGCCTGTCAGCCCAACTAAATAGAAAGATTGTGGTCCAGGCTGGCTCTAGGGAACACCATGAGACCCTATCTGAAAAATAAACTAGGCAAAAAAAAAAAAAAGGGGAGGGGTGGCTAAGGTGGGGATATGGCTTGAGTGGCAAACTGCCTGCCTAGCAAGTTCGAGGCCCTGAGTTCAAATCCCATAACACCGAAGTAAATAAATAAAAATAAATAAAAACAAAATGTGAGATCCAGAATTTCCTGCTACTGAGTTTCCACATTAGTGCTGTACTCAACTAAGTGCTTCAAAACCTTGAGTAAGGAAGTCCAAGATGGCAGCTTGGGGAGCTGTCCACTTAGTGTTCCATGAAGGGTGTCCGCACCATCTATTTTGTATAGCCACCTCCACTTGTTACCATCAGGACAGCTTCTTTCATCACCATGCAGGACAAGTCGTCTCCTCTTCCTCTTCTGTCTTTTCCATGCTAGGATCTAGGCTATAGCTGGGGAGAGCCCTTCTCTAGGAGCAGATGCAGAAAAATAGAGTTTGGGGTACAGATGTTTGTTAGGCATCGAACCTGTGACAGGAAGGGGAATGAAGCAGGATTGCACAGAGGGAGAATTTGATTCCTGATGCAAACCCCAAAATGCTTGAGCCAACCAGGAGGCAGCTCTGGAGGGCATATGACCAGGCCATTACACCCTTGCTCAGTCACTGGGCGTGGATTGCTTCTGAAAGGTGTGGCCTCAGGAGAGGCCTCTATCTGTCCACAGTTGAAGTGTGCCTGAAGGAGATGACAGCTGAGACCGCTGGCTGACTGCAGCACTGAGTCCTAATCCTTTGAGGAGGATTTAGGCTATGTATTTTCTGGTTACTACAAGTCACAGGTCTTTTTTCTGTTTTCCTGTTTCAAAACCTCCTTTAAATGAAAAGGCAGAGTTCCCATAGAATCCACAGTTTCCCCTACTGTTAACATCTTAAATTAGTATGACTTAATTATGACATGCAATGAACCAATATTGATATACTATTATTAACCTAAGTTCATACTTTATTCAGATTTCCTTGTTTGTTTGTTTGTTTTCTTCCAATATGGAGTTTGAACTCAGGGCCTCAAGCTTGCTATGCACGCATTCTATCACTTGAGTGACTCTAGCAGTCCTTTCTTGGATTTTTTTTTTTTTTGTGGTTCTGGGATTTGGACTCAGGCCCTACACCTTGATCCACTCCACCAGAACTTTTTGATGCATTTTATCAAGATAGGGTTTCTAGAACTATTTGCCCTGGGCTGGCTTTGAACCACAGTCCTACTGATTTCTGCCTCCTGAGTAGCTAGGATTACAGGCTTGAGCCACTGGTGCCCAGCCAGTCTTGTTTTTTGAGATAGTCTTGTTAACATTTTGCCCAGGCTGGCCTTGAACTCAACCATCTCCACCTCCTGCTTAAATGGGATTACAGGCTTCCACAATCAAGTCCCACCCGCATGTTACTATTTTACAGAAAAGCCCTGTACTTGGTAGCACTGGGTATTTTTTTTTTCACTCTTTGCCATTTTCATAATAAAAATGATAGCATGACTTTTTTTTTAAATTAACTTTATTGAGAATTAGCAATTGAATTTTAAAATGTTTATTTGGCCTTTTTTCTTTTTTCTTTCTTTGCAAATTTCTTGTTTATTTCATTTTTCTTCTATCGCCACAGAAAGAATCTGAATTCTTCAGATACTCAGCTACTCAGGAGGTGGAGATTGGGAGGATCACTGTTGGATACCAACATGGGTGAATAGTTAGGGAGACTCCATCTCAACAAAGCAAGCCAGGCCTACTGGCACATTTCTGCAATCCCAGCTGCATGGGAGGCACAGGTAGGATCAGGGTCTGAGACTGGCCTCAGGCAAAAAGCGTAAGACCCTATCTGAAAAATATCTAAAGCAAAAAAGGACTGGGGCATATTGTCGGCATACCTGCCCAGCAAGTTCAAACCGTAGTACCATCAAAAAAAAAAAGTTTTGGGCATGCAAGGAGATCAACCATTATTATAGATAAATAAAATCATCTTCATCTATAGATAAGCTCATCTTTTTATTTAATAAAAGAAGATGTATTTAATCATTTCCTGGTTATTGAATTTTAGATTAGTTCCAATTTTCTTTTTTCTCCCTTTTTCCTCTCTCCCTTCTTTTTCCTTCTTTTCTTTTTTCCTTCTTTCTTCCTTTCCTTTCACTCTTCCCTCTTGCTGTTCTAAATCACATAGTAAACACCTTTACTCTCACTCACTGGTGGATGATATCCCCCGGCACACTAAATTCCTCATACTTCTGGGCTGCATGGATTCCTATGACAGCAGAAAAAGTCCTGAGGCACCAGAGAAGATAAAGGTCGGCCTGGCAGTGGCAGGTGATGAGCCATGGGAGCTGTCCCCTCCAGCTGCGGAAGGGCTGAGTGAAGGGCTATGGAGCAAAGTGTCAAGAGTGTCTGCTATCAGAACACAAATCCTGCTTTACAGGAAGAGACTGGAACTTAGAAAAGTGCTGCCCAAGGTTATCGACAAAGAAAAAAGAACACATCTTTATTTTTATTGCCAACTTGACACACATGACATTGCAAAGGGAAAGCTGCAAAAGGGCCTCATTTCTCTCAAACAGTGTCATATGCCCGGGCCTGATGGAATCTTAAAGTTATCACCTGGGGAGTCATTTCTTTTCTTGCTGACTACTGCTTTCTCCTATGCAGTCATTTCCTAAATAAAAGTGTTATGGCTGAAATCAAATTAGCAATTAAAAATAAATGAGCTTCTTGTTCTAGTCTCTAGGAACCACTTTGGACGAACGAAAGTGTTATTCAATTAGCCAACTAAAAATTGTCTGCATAATTTTTTTCATGTTCACAATTTCCTGAAGGCTTATGAACAGACTCATGTATCTTTAAAATACTAGAAAGGTAATATCAGATGTTTTCTCTAGTGCAAAGGGAAGTCTATAAAGACCCATCATTAGACTATAATTGAGATCATTTAAAATGAGAAAAATATCACTATATCCTCTCAATTATGGTTTGATGAAGTAATTCAGTGAAGTACAGTTAAGTATTCTCATTTGAAATAACCCTAAAACCACTACTTGCTTCTAGGGTGAAAACAAGTCTTTTATTAAAATCTTAACTAATTAATGCCATATGCAGGGATTCTTATTTAGTGAGATCTAGTCACAATAAGATAATATTATTCTCAAAAGGAAGACCTTACGTCCACACACATTGGCTAGCTCTTTTTTTCTTTTTTTGCAGTACTGGGACTTGAACTCAGGGCTACACCTTGAGCCACTCCACCAGCCCTATTTTTGTGTTAGGTGTTTTCAAGATAGGGTCTCACAAACTATTTGCCTGGGCTGGCTCCGAACCAGGATCCTTCTGATCTCTGCCTTCTGAGTAGCTAGGATTACAGGTGTGAGCCACCAGCACCTGGCAAAATTCCTTTTTTTTTTTTCTTTTCAGCACTGGGGTTTGAACTCAGGGCCTCATGCTTGAAGGCAAGTGCTCTTACCGCTTGAGCTGCTCCACCAGCCCTGCCTACCTCTTTTCTTCATTACTTTTGCAGCTGCTTTAAAATTTTTTTTTAAATATTTTGGCAAATATTTAGTTTCCATTATGCCACATGGATTGCACTAAAGTATTGTCTTTGTCCCAATCTAAAAGCATGGTCCTTCTTTTGTCCACTCACTGCCCTAAGGACCTGGGAGCAATATCCTTTATTCCCTTCTTTCTGAAGTGTGTAATTTTTTTCATAAGAAACTATTTCTTGTCCCTTTAAAATCTTGAGTATTTCTACCATTTCATATGTGAATTTATAAGGATGTTCTTCCTATCTGGGGTGTGGAGTATGCCAAAAAACAAAACTACAACAATTTACTTTAAAGATCTTAATTGGCTTTATTTGTGATTCTAGAATCTGACAATACTTCATTCCATAAAACAGACCAAGTGTTCCAATGAGTTGAGTGAAGGAATTGGTTTGAAAGACAGAAAAGTGCTAGAGAAAACATACATTGATCATTTTGTAATTACTTTCCTTTTAAGTAGGAACAAGAAAACAGAATGATAGAAAAATAACTGATCATTAACATCAAGTTATTTCTCATGACTTTTTTGGGGAGGTAAGGATTAAAGCAGAGGGAACTTTGTTATCACTCCAACTAGTTTTGTTTTGTTTGGGAAATTTGACTATTATCTCTCTTTCCTGAAAGATCTGATAACAATTCGGTTTTAGTTTGTGACATAGAACTTTAGTAAAAGTGACTTTATTTTGATTTTTGAGTCCAGACTTCAGGGCCCAGCTCAGGAGCCTTGTCTAAAACAATGCCCACCTGTAATATTTAGTAAGCAGGTTTAAAAGGAGGCCACAGAGGAGAGGGGGAACAGAGCAAGGATGGAAACAATCAACTCTTCTAATGTAACAAAACCTATCTATTGAAGGAAATAAATTGGTTACATTCGTGCTTACTTAGATAGCAGTAGCTATTCTATTTCTTCAGTGGTTCTGTCAAGATCCAGAGAGACTTTGTCCTGACAAAAATCAACACAGTCATGTAAAACTGAATGCCTCAGACAGGTCTACCCCCAAGTAACTCTGGGCAAACAGGACTCATTATCTTTGATCAGGTCAAAAAGAAGAATAAGAAGAGAAAGTGGCTGTTTGTTTTTTAAAGAATACCTAGTAAACATTTGTGTGGTCAAGAATGACTCAACTCTACACATGTAAGTAAATGTAAAAACAATAAAATAAAAAGAATGATGCAACTCTAAAACGTGTCAATACTTTGATCTCACTTGAAGAACCTTCTTTCTGTCTTGTATTCAAGGTCTAGTGCTTTTGTACCAAGTTTGTCATGTTCTCAAACTTGTCAGATAATGCCCACTTAGCCAACACTGCTTTCTTCAGTACCATCCCCTCCCACCTCTCTTTGCTTCTTGGTCACCATGATGTGAGCAGCCTGCTCTGCCACGCCCACCCACCATGAGGTCCTGCCCCACCACAGGCTCAAAGGCAGTTTGGCCATCTGACTAGGGACTGAAACTCTGCAACTTTAACCCAAATGAACCTTTCCTCCTTTTAAGTCAGGTGTTAGGTCACAGTGATGGAAAGCTGACTAACACATATACTTGGGAACAGAGTTGCTGTATCACAGCATCTCTGTGTATAAGCTCTTGAAGAACTGTCATGCTATTTTCCAAAAAAGTAGCACCGTTTTATATTCTCACCAATAGTGCAATTGGCAGCACTAGATCTCATAGCCCCACTTATGAAGGAACTAAAATGATTTCCCTTACTTCAGTTTTTGAAAAACCTGGACAAAGATTTTACTTCCGATGGCTTGGGTCAGACGCTGACCTGTTTTCTTATCTGTGTAACTAGGGAAGCCAGGTCACCTCAGAAGATGGCTACCAACACAAGGTTATGGGAAGGAGTGTTCCCCTGAAAATGTGACATGCTGGCATACAACAGGAAACGCCTGCCACAGAAACTCCCCTTGGAAAGTCCAAATGTCCAGGAGCACTGGGGTTGATGCAATAATGGAGAGTGCTGGTCGCATTTAGGTAGTGTCTGGAGCCTGGAGGTATAAACGTCCTGAAGTACTCAAGTGCAGCCCATTTAAAAAAGACTTATCCTCACTGAAGGCCAAAAGGGCTGCAGTTGATAAAAATACTTCTATAATTATAAACTCCTCGTTTTTAAATTAAGAACATGCCAATCCAAAATAAAGACTTTATTTCCCAGACTTTCTTCACAACTAGATGTGACCATGAAATTACTTTCTGGCTATTGGAATGTAAGTAGCAGTGCTGTATGCAACTTTTTGTCTTTGTGGGGGGGTGGTACTGGGGTTTGAACTCAGGGTCTCACACTACCTAGGCAGGTGCTCTACCACTTGAGCCAGAGCCTGCCAGCCCTTTTTTGTTTTGGGTATTTTGGAGATAGGGTCTTGAGAACTATTTGTATAGGCTGGCTTTGAACCACTATCCTCCTGATCTCTGTCTCCCAAGTAGCTAGAATTATAGGCGTGGTTCATAGGTGCCCAGCTAGACTGCTACTTTAATGTCACTATTATTTTGGTTTCTGTCACTCTTAGCTAAGTCAATCCTAACAAATGTATACACTATGTGCCAGGCACTGTCTCTACTGTCTTGCTTGTATTCTTATTTACTACTCATACTTTTCCTGTGACTCGCCTCACAAACCAGCGTATACTCAGCTCTGCCTGTCTACAAGCCATAGTTTCCTGGGTGCAAATATGCATCACAACAAGTAGCATTTATTAAGTCCTTCCTAAATAGCAAGGATCATCCTGTGAAACCACTTTCCATGCATTAACTCCATGACTCCCTACATCAGAACAGTGACGTAAACACTCTTACTCCTACCTTTCTCTCCAGTCCTTTCCTCTCTCCTCTCCTCTCCCTTTTCCTTGTCTCCTCTCCTTTCTCCTATTCTCCTTTTCCCTCCTATCTCCCTTCCCTTTCATGGTGTAGGAATTGAACCCAGGACCCCATGCATGCTGGGCAAGCACTTCACATTGAACTATGCCCCCAGCCCTCACACCAAATTTTGAGATACAAAAATTGAAACTCAGAAAAATTAAATAACTTGCCCAACATTCACACATACTGTACACAGAAGACACTGACTCCGGAGCTCCTGGCTATAACTATCTTGCCAAGATGTCAGCAAATTAATGAAAACCAGATAAAACTAAACTAGGCAGACATGATGGCATATACCTTGTAATCCCAGCATTCAGGAGACTGAGGCAGAAGGGTTGCAAATTCAATGCTAGCCTTGGCTATATAACAAGACCCTGTCCAAAAAAATAAAAGGGAAAACAAAAAACCTAAACTAACAGTTATTTTTAATTAATAAGGAAGAAGAACTGTAATCTGAACCTCAACATAATAGACATGATGCATGGTAAGAAATTAGCCTTTTGAAATTTGGGGAAAATCCAACTATCTGCACATGTGCTCTTGCCAAGGATTTTTCTGGCTGCCAGATTTTTAAATAGAATCCTAAATTAGAATCCTTAGCACTCTTTAGATACGTGCCAATTGTAGTACATAAATACCAAATTTTAACAACACATTTAGTAGATCACTAAGAAGTAGCCCATAGCTACATGTAAAAAGGCAAGTCTGGGAAACTGCATACCCATCCCATGCAATCAATGCAACATGCATTTAATTTGCAGGCTGTCAGGAGAGCCCACAGACCACACCTTGAGGACCAGTTTTCTAAACTGCTGTATGTGAAATGAAGACTCTTGCTTTAAAGTCCTAGCCCTCTATTGCTGTTTTCTAGTTATATATCATATATAGAAGATGTATATCATATTCGTTTGAGGTTCAGGACACTGGATGTTCTACGATGATTAAATTCAGTGAACACTGATTGTATATCCACCACTGGCCTCTGCATGGTGTTAGGACAAAGGGAATGGCTAAGATTGACCTTGGCCCTCCTGAAACTCACAGTCCACTAGGGGCGACACTCACAAGGCAAGCCTTACCCAAGGGAGATGAGGCATAATAGAGGTATATTCTAGAAGGAGGAGGAAAGAGTGTTTATTGATGACTGTGGTCGTTGGGGAAGGCCTGAACAATCATTTGCATTCTGCCAAATGGAGAAGAGAGAAACCAGGCTGAGAGGAAAAGAGCAACAAAACACAAAGCAATAGAAAAAGTGTAACAGGCTCCCAGAGTGACATGTAGCCTGGGGCAGTCTATTCTAAATTCTGTGCATGTAGTACTGTACTCTTATGGCTTGGACATGAAGTATCCCCCAGAAGACTCATGTGTTGAAGGCTTGGTCCCCAGCTGGTGGTAATTTGGGATCACTTCCTAATCAATGTGTTAGGATTCATACTTAGGAATTCTTGATGGATTTATAATGGGATGTAATTACTGGAAGGTGGTGGAAATTGGAGGGTGGGATCTATTGGAGGAAGTTGGTCACAGTGGGCTGCCCTTGACCTACCTTTTCCCTGTCCATTCCTGTTTCTCTTTTAGGCTGCCATGAGGTGAGCACATGTTCTCTGGCATGAAGTTTGGCCTTGTCTTAGGTCCAAAGCGATGGATCCTAATGACCATGGGCTGAAACCTCTGAAACCATGAGCCAAAATAAATCTTTCTTCTTTTAAGCTATTTTCTCAGGTACTTATTTTGTCACCATGACAAAAAGCTGTCTAATACATGTACTAATGTTATGCATATTATAAAAGCAACTGTAAATAGAAATAATAAAAGAAAATAAGGAAAAAATAAACAATTTAAAGATATTACTAGTCATGATGGCTTCTTCTACTACAATCAGCCTACATCACAAACCCCAGTATGTACTTAAGGAGATCATCCTTAAAGATGGAGAGGGGAGCTGGGGCATGGGTCCAGGGTAGAGTACCTGCCTCCGAGTGCAGGGCCCTGAGTTCAAATTCAGTACAAAAACAAAAACAAAAAAGATGGAGAATGTACATTTCTATTTCAAATGTTTTTCTATAGTTTTGAGTTTTGGAGCCAGCTCGTCAGATGCACTTAGATGGTCATTGTTTTAAGTCTAAGGTTGCTGAAGGCGCAAACTAGGTAGAGGTGCCAATTTCTTGGGCTTGCAGCATTTTTCTCTTGGACTTGAAGCTCAGTATCATCGTTAATCTGTCCTTTCTTCCTTCCTTCCTTCCTTTCTACCATAAGTCTAATTCTTTTTTCTTAGAGACAATTTATTTTTTAAACATTTTTATTAGTATATGATGCTTTCACTGTGACATTTCCATATATACATATATTGTATCCTGGCTTGGCTCATTCCCTCCAGTGTTCTCCCTCCTTCCTCCAATCCCCTTCGTAACATGCCTTCAGCAGGTCTGTGTTCCACATTCATACACAGATAGAAAGTACCTCAGCCATATCCACCTCTTTAGCCTCTTCATTTTCCCTCCCCTCCCGCTGTCACCCTTCCCTTAACATGACCTGCTCTATGTTCCTGTCCTTCACTGTTTAAGCACCTGTTCATTGTTAGTGGGTTTTGTCTTGGTATTTTACCTGTAAATATATTATAACTTAATCAGTCTAACCTCCTCTGTTACTCTTTCTACCTTTTCTCTACCCTGTATTGTTCAACAGTTTTCAGTGTGTTCTGTTGTGTCTTGTTCCTACACAAATGGCTCCATGGGTTTTTTTACCATAATTATTTTATTTTAAATCTTCTTGGTAAAGATCAATTTACTTAAAACTAGATAATGTAATCTGGAAGCTTGCTCCACAGGCATATAAACAGCAATTCAGTTTACAGGGCATGCTGAAGGCGCATACAAGTACGAACTCCTCCCAGGGAGTGTCTCCCTAACATGGAAAGAGCTTCATTCTCTCATTTGTCAGCTCTAAAACTGTTGGCCACATGTGACCTGATAGATAAAATCCAAATTCTTAATTTGCTACTCAAAACTCTCCCTAGTTTATTGTCACTTTTTTTTATTCAGTCATTTATTCAATCTTTCACAGAGAACCTGGAGGTGCCACAGTGTGTTGTGTGTTAGGGGCAGAGAGATGAATATAAGTTGTTTTTGTTTTGTGTGTGTGTGTGTGTGTGTGTGTGTGTGTGTTACCAGGATTTGAACTTAAAGCCTTATGCTCGCTAGGCAGGTACTCTACTGCTTAAGCCACACCTCCAGCCCTTTTTAATTTTAGTTAATTTTCAAATAGGGTCTCTTGTTTTTGCTGTGGGTGGCCTTAGACACTGATCTGCCTGCCTACCTATGTATGGCATCCCATGTAGCTGGGATTACAGGTATGTACTACCATGCTGGTTTCTTTTGCCCTTTTAGCTTGTTTTCAGATAAGGTCTCATGCTAATTTTACCTGGCCTGGCCTCAAACCTCATTCCTTACATGAGTAGCTGGGATCACAGAGGCATGTACCACCACACTCTGCTTGTTTTTGAGGTAGGTTCTTGCTAACAATGGCCCATGCTGGCCTTGAACCAAGATCAGCCTCCCAAGTAGCTGGCATTATAGATGTGTACCACCATGCCCAACACAGGTAAATAGCTTTTTTTTTTTTTTGGTGGGACTCGGGTTTGAACTCAGGGTATCACGCTTACTAGGCAGGCACTCTCGCACTTGAGCCACTCCACCACCCCTTTTTTGTGTTGGGTATTTTTGAGACAAGGTCTTAAACTATTTGCCCTGGCTGGCTTTCAAACCATGATCCCTCATCTCTGTCTCCCAGATGAATAAGTCTTGATTGCTGCCCTGAGGTGATCTAGTGGGAAAAGAAAGACAACAAAACAGAGCATGAGTATTCAGTGAAATAAAGAGTAATAGAGGCAATCTGACAGGCCTGTAGCAAGAACTAAGAGAGTTTGTACACAGAAAACAGTGTGGAATATGTGACAGCTATTACATTATAGAAGGGACATCTGCTGGGACAGAGGATGTGGATGAAGGGACCACAGAGATTTCTTGAATGTCTGGTGAGGGACTCAAACTCAACTTTCCCCAGAGGACCTAGAGATACCGGGAAATAGGAAGCTCTTTTCCTCTCAGAGAGACCAGGAAAGACCTCTGGGAGAAGGTCACATGAACTAAGGAGGGGCAGGTCAAGGCAAGATGATCTTTGTCGCTTTGCAATAAGGAGATGGAAAAGGAAGATGGAGCTGGGACTGTAATCCTAGCTACTCAGGAGGCAGAGATCAGTAGGATGGTGGTTCAAAGCCAGCATGGGCAAATAGTTCATGAGACCCTATCTCGAAAAATCCCATCACAAAAGGGCTGGAAGAGTAGCTCAAGGTGAAGGCCCTGAGCTCAAGCTCCAGTACCACAAAAAAAAAAGAAAAGAAAGAAAGAAAGAAAGGGAAGATGGAGCTACAGGTGTCAGGACCCAGAGGAGGCAGAAGTGAGTTGGGGCTAAGGTAAGAAACAAAACAGGCTCAGGGTCTTGGAAGGGAAATGGGATTGACAAAAAGGGGCTGAATGATGCTGACTGCAGACTGAAACTGTCTGGCTCTAGTCCTAGCTCTGCTACTTACTTGTTGGTTATAAAACAGTAGGAAATGATAATACCTGGATGTTTACTTCAACAGAAAGTGAGGCTAATAACAGCTCCTACCACAAAGGATGTTGTTAGGAGGATAAAATATATTAATGTTTTAGCATGTAGCTCACTGTCTGGTAAAAAGTTTGCAATAAATATCCTTAGTTATTAATACTGATACTAATGCTATTAGAAATAGCAACAAGTTTAGAATCAGAATGTAAGCACAGGAAAGAATTTCAGAATCACCTAACCTTATTTCCCCATTATACAGATGGAAAAAGTGAGGCCTACAGAAGTTTTGAATGGCCAAATTTGAAGGCACAGTTACTTGCAGAGCCAAGGTGAAACAAATTACTTGAAAGTTGGCACTTTGTTTTCAGGTGTGCCACACGTACAGATTTGTGGGGTAAGACGATAGGTGATAACTGAATCCGGGAAGTAGACAAAGCTGCTCAGATAGGACTCAGAGAATGAGTTAAGAATGTGGAAATCAAAAATGGAAAGAAGACTAGCAAGGGAGACTCAGAGCTGGGCCAGGCAGGTAGGTAGGAGAAGAACCAGAAAAGAGGAATAGTTGTAGAAGCCAAGACAAAATTTTAAGGTGAAAATGGTGAACTGGGACAAACACTCAGAGAGGTGAGGAAAGATGACTGCAGTGCAAAACACTCGATTTGAAGTCAACTGGATTCAAGTATCAGTTTTATAAGATATTTGCTATGAGCTGGGTGTGGTGGTATACAGCTGTAATCTCAGCACTCAGGAGGCTGAAGCAGGAGAATCATGAGTTTGAGGCTCGTCTGGGCTACAGAGTGAGACCGTGTTTCAAAAAAAAAACAAAATCAAACAAGCAAATGAAAAATACATTTGATATTTTTTCTGAATGTTTGTGTTCTCTCAAAACTCCCACACTGCAAGGTCTGGGTGTGACACATGTGTAAGCCACCTCAGCATGACACTATTTCCTGAGTGTATCTGCCAATAAAGAGGTATTCCAGCAGAATACCATGCCACAATACCAAAGGCTTGTGTAGCTGACTCTAGGTGTCCCCTCCATCTTAGGTGACTTCACCAGTTCACCCCCCCCACACACACAATTCCACAGAACTATCATCTCCAGTGTCATACCTCCACCATGATTCATTCACACTGTCACACTCTGAACTTTGTCACCATCCCTTAAATTACTCTGCTCTTGAAGATTGATGCCCAAGACTTAAGAATATTTGGTGTTCTAGCTCTCACAGTCACTTATTCCCATTGTACCTACTCTTTAGCATCACCAAGACTTCCTCAAATGCTTACTCCCATTCTCTCAGCCCTCTTTTTTTTTTTTTCATTTTTATTATTCATATGTGCATACAAGGCTTGGTTCATTTCTCCCCCCTGCCCCCACCCCTTCCCTTACCACCCACTCCGCCCCCTCCCTCTCCCCCCACCTCAATACCCAGCAGAAACTATTTTGCCCTTATTTCTAATTTTGTTGTAGAGAGAGTATAAGCAATAATAGGAAGGAACAAGGGGTTTTGCTGGTTGAGATAAGGATAGCTATACAGGGCATTGACTCACATTGATTTCCTGTGCGTGGGTGTTACCTTCTAGGTTAATTCTTTTTGATCTAACCTTTTCTCTAGTTCCTGGTCCCCTTTTCCTATTGGCCTCAGTTGCTTTAAGGTATCTGCTTTAGTTTCTCTGCGTTAAGGGCAACAAATGCTAGCTAGATTTTTAGGTGTCTTACCTATCCTTACCCCTCCCTTGTGTGCTCTCGCTTTTATCATGTGCTCATAGTCCAATCCCCTTGTTGTGTTTGCCCTTGATCTAATGTCCACATATGAGGGAGAACATACGATTTTTGGTCTTTTGGGCCAGGCTAACCTCACTCAGAATGATGTTCTCCAATTCCATCCATTTACCAGCGAATGATAACATTTCGTTCTTCTTCATGGCTGCATAAAATTCCATTGTGTATAGATACCACATTTTCTTAATCATTCGTCAGTGCTGGGGCATCTTGGCTGTTTCCATAACTTGGCTATTGTGAATAGTGCCGCAATAAACATGGATGTGCAGGTGCCTCTGGAGTAACAGTCTTTTGGGTATATCCCCAAGAGTGGTATTGCTGGATCAAATGGTAGATCGATGTCCAGCTTTTTAAGTAGCCTCTAAATTTTTTTCCAGAGTGGTTGTACTAGTCTACAATCCCACCAACAGTGTAAGAGGGTTCCTTTTTCCCCGCATCCTCGCCAACACCTGTTGTTGGTGGTGTTGCTGATGATGGTGGAATCTTAGCGTAGTTTTAATTTGCATTTCCTTTATTGCTAGAGATGGTGAGCATTTTTTCATGTGTTTTCTGGCCATTTGAATTTCTTCTTTTGAGAAAGTTCTGTTTAGTTCACGTGCCCATTTCTTTATTGGTTCATTAGTTTTGGGAGAATTTAGTTTTTTAAGTTCCCTGTATATTCTGGTTATCAGTCCTTTGTCTGATGTATAGTTGGCAAATATTTTCTCCCACTCTGTGGGTGTTCTCTTCAGTTTAGAGACCATTTCTTTTGATGAACAGAAGCTTTTTAGTTTTATGAGGTCCCATTTATCTATGCTATCTCTTAGTTGCTGTGCTGCTGGGGTTTCATTGAGAAAGTTCTTACCTATACCTACTAACTCCAGAGTATTTCCTACTCTTTCTTGTATCAACTTAAGAGTTTGGGGTCTGATATTAAGATCCTTGATCCATTTTGAGTTAATCTTGGTATAGGGTGATATACATGGATCTAGTTTCAGTTTTTTGCAGACTGCTAACCAGTTTTCCCAGCAGTTTTTGTTGAAGAGGGTGCTATTTCTCCATCGTATATTTTTAGCTCCTTTGTCAAAGATAAGTTGCTTATAGTTGTGTGGCTTCATATCTGGATCCTCTATTCTGTTCCACTGGTCTTCATGTCTGTTTTTGTGCCAGTACCATGCTGTTTTTATTGTTATTGCTGCTTTGTAATATAGTTCGAAGTCAGGTATTGTGATACCTCCTGCATTGTTCTTTTGACTGAGTATTGCCTTGGCTATTCGTGGCCTTTTGTGTTTCCATATAAATTTAACAGTAGATTTTTCAATCTCTTTAATGAATGTCACTGGAATTTTGATGGGAATTGCATTAAACATGTAGATTACTTTGGGGAGTATCGACATTTTTACTATGTTGATTCTACCAATCCATGAGCATGGGAGATCTCTCCACTTTCTATCGTCTTCCTCAATCTCTTTCTTCAGAAGTGTATAGTTTTCCTTGTAGAGGTCTTTCACATCTTTTGTTAGGTTTACACCTAGGTATTTGATTTTTTTTTTGAGGCTATTGTAAATGGAATTGTTTTCATACATTCTTTTTCAGTTTGCTCATTGTTAGTTTATAAAAATGCTAATGATTTTTCTATGTTGATTTTATATCCTGCTACCTTGCTATAGCTATTAATGATGTCTAGAAGCTTCTGAGTAGAGTTTTTTGGGTCTTTAAGGTATAGGATCATGTCGTCTGCAAATAGGGATATTTTGACAGTTTCTTTACCTATTTGTATTCCTTTTATTCCTTCTTCTTGCCTAATTGCTCTGGCTAGGAATTCCAGTACTATGTTGAATAGGAGTGGAGATAGTGGGCATCCTTTTCTGGTTCCTGATTTTAGAGGGAATGGTTTCAGTTTTTCTCCATTAAGTATAATGCTGGCTGTAGGTTTGTCATATATAGCTTTTATAATGTTGAGGAACTTTCCTTCTATTCCTAGTTTTCTTAGAGCTTTTATCATGAAATGATGTTGGATCTTATCAAAGGCTTTTTCTGCATCTATTGAGATGATCAAGTGGTTTTTGTCTTTGCTTCTGTTAATGTGGTTTATTACGTTGATTGATTTTCGTATGTTGAACCACTCCTGCATCCCTGGGATGAAGCCTACTTGGTCGTGGTGAATAATCTTTTTGATGTGTTGCTGAATTCGGTTTGCCATTATTTTGTTGAGGATTTTTGCATCAATGTTCATTAAGGAGATTGGCCTATAGTTCTCCTTTTTGGAGGTGTCTTTGCCTGGTTTTGGGATAAGTGTAATACTGGCTTCATAAAATGTGTTTGGCAGTTTTCCTTCCCTTTCTATTTTGTTCTCAGCCCTCTTCTGAGGTGACTTCCTTGCTATCCATCCATACCACCACCTTCTTCCATAATCCTTTTTGTGACCCCACTTGCCAACCTTCAACCCTGGAGCAGTCCAGTGCCTGCCTTCCCTGTGTGTCTACCTCCTACCCCCAGGGTACTGTGCCCTAGTGGAGAAAATCAAATAGAGATTTGGTCTGGTGTCACTGCAAGCTAAAAGTAAGCTGGCTCCTTTTACCACAATGGCAATCCTATTCGCCACAAATCATACCCAAACCTTACGCTTCTTTCTCTCTCCTAAGTACTGGTGCTCAACAAATACCATCCTCTTCCACACCACGGGGAAAATGGATGTCTTCATGTATAAAATCTCTCAGCTCCTTCTCCCTCTGTGCACATGCACTGAATGTGCATCCACAGCTGTGGCAGAGATGGAGTTGTCACCACAATCTATTTCTTCCCTCCTTCTGGACCTACGGCTCTGCCACATTTCTTCATCTTCTTTGGGGTTTGGTGTGATCACGTAAATAGCTGTTTTGCCAGTGGAGTTTGAGCATTCATGGTGTATACCACTTCCATGTCTGGTCTGTAAAAATGTGCCACGTGTACATGACCATGCCCACGGTCCTTCCCTTCCTGGCCAGCTGTTCAGTGATATGGAAACCAGGCATTAAAGATGGCATAGCTTCCATCAGCCTTAGTCCCCAAACAACCGCAGTGGATGTAGTTACCTGCCTATCTGTAAAAACTGCCCGAAATATGATGTGAGAAATAAACTCTGCATTTGTGTCATTACAAGTTAGGGCTTATTTGTTATAGCAATTTAGCCTACCCTAATTAATGCCATATCTACTTTTCTTCTCTCTGGCCTTTTCTCATAGTTGTGGGTTTCAGGTTTTTTTTCCCCTTTTCTGGTGCTGGGGACTAAACCCAAGGCTTCAAGCATGCTAAGTAAGGGCTGGACTGAGCTACCCCCCCAGCTCTCTCCTGTCTGTCCTTCCTGGGGGAAAGTGGCTCTCTCCTGTCCTGTCCCACAAAATCCCTCTACCTGAACTCTGGACCCCCCCACCCCAATCCCTATCTCATCAATTATTTGCTCTCTCCCCTAGGTCTACTACTTATCCTTTCCTGGCAATTGTCCCTTGGCACATTGACAGATCAAAAAAATATTGCATTGCAGTATTCCATATTCTCTTTATCTAGATTTGCCTTGCCGCCTTTATTTCACAGGCGTGTCTTTCTTGCCCCTCTCTCTACCCCTGCTCACCCTTCACCCCTCTGTGATCTGGCCTTTGTCCCCACCACTGTTGTGAAATTGCTCCAGATCAGTGCCAGTGACCTGACAGGCTCTGGTCGGATTTCATTCCTTATCTACATGGCAGCATCTCTAGATGGCTGTTCTTCCTTCACTCCTGTGCCTCTGTGGTATGGCTATGCTTCCTTCCTCTCCAGCATCCCCTTCTGAGTCTCCTTGACACGTTTCTTTTCCTCTTTCTCTTTGGTAAGTGTGGATTCAACCTCTATCCCTTCCCTTTTCACTGCCTACGTCTCTTTCTAACCAAATTTATCCTCACCCCTGATTTTTTTTTTCTTTTTCTTTTATTATTCATATGTGCATACAAGGCTTGGGTCATTTCTCCCCCCTGCCCCCACCCCCTCCCTTACCACCCCCTCCGCCCTCTCCCGCTCCCCCCCCCCAATACCCAGCAGAAACTATTTTGCCCTTATTTCTAATTTTGTTGTAGAGAGAGTATAAGCCATAATAGGAAGGAACAAGGGTTTTTGCTAGTTGAGATCAGGATAGCTATACAGGGCATTGACTCACATTGATTTCCTGTGCGTGGGTGTTACCTTCTAGGTTAATTCTTTTTGATCTAACCTTTTCTCTAGTTCCTGGTCCCCTTCTCCTATTGGCCTCAGTTGCTTTTAAGGGATCTGCTTTAGTTTTTCTGCGTTAAGGGCAACAAATGCTAGCTAGATTTTTAGGTGTCTTACCTATCCTTACCCCTCCCTTGTGTGCTCTCGCTTTTATCATGTGCTCAAAGTCCAATCCCCTTGTTGTGTTTGCCCTTGATCTAATGTCCACATATGAGGGAGAACATACGATTTTTGGTCTTTTGGGCCAGGCTAACCTCACTCAGAATGATGTTCTCCAATTCCATCCATTTACCAGTGAATGATAACATTTCGTTCTTCTTCATGGCTGCATAAAATTCCATTGTGTATAGATACCACATTTTCTTAATCCATTCGTCAGTGCCTCACCCCTGATTTAAATGATCATCTATAGATGCTAAGGTCATATGTCCTTGGTGTCCTAAATTTATATCACCAACTGCCTTCTAAATATTTCTTTTTTTTTTCTTTTGGATGCACTGAGGTTTGAACTCAGGGCCTTACACTCACTTGGCAGGTACTCTACCACTTGTGCCAAGTCTCCAGCCCTGTGGTCAGGTTGCTACCCTCTGGAAAGCTCTCCAAAGGCTTTGCCCCTCTCCCAAGCTCTGTGTCCTCTGACTCCACCTTACTTTTTAAAAAGATTTTATTAGCATATAATAGTTGTACATTGTGATATTTACATATGTGTTTAAAATATATCTTAGCTAGATTTACCCCTTCCATCATTCTTCTTCCCACCCTTCTTAGAACAATTTCAACTGGTTTCGTTTTTCTAATTGCACATATGGATACAAAACACATTCACCACATACACCCCCAGTCCCCCTTTCCTTGTGCCCACTCCCCTTCTACTGGCACTCACTCTAGAAAAGATGTATTTTCCCTCCTGCCCGTCATGTTTTCTGCACCTTACTTTTGCAGTTTCCTGAGCATCCCTGGTCCTCTTCCTTAACACCAACAGGCGAAGCAGACCCATTTACAGTTAGTTCCCCAAAATAGCTATGCTAAGCCAGATCCCTTCACCTCTGCACCAATGTGTCTTCTGCCTTAAAATTTTTTCTCACCTTTTTTTACTCAAAGTTACCTCCTGTTGACATATTGTCCTGATCCCTCCTCCAGCAAGCTGAGCCTGAGTTCCTCCTTTATGCACCTCCTTTCAATTTCTATATACAGCACATGCCTCAGTTAAATTACATAGCACTGGGTTCATGCCATTTTCTCTTCTCTGGCTCTTAAGCACTTTCTTCTTTATACCTGTCTCCAGCAGTGCCAGGGCCACACAGTTGTCTGAAAATAGTTTTGGAAATAATGAACTAAATGTGAGGGCAGGAAAATGCTCCCTAACTACCTTTCTCTTTACTCTGGGACAAGTATAAGACAAGAAGAGGTGGATGCTAAGCCACCTGGGCACCCAAATCTAAAGTAATTGAATTTTTTTCTTTTTATGGTCTGCCTTCTACTACTGAAGACTAATTCTACCTTTCATTAAAGATAATCTGGTTTTGACAACCACACCTTTGATGGCCCCTCTCTTCCTTTCTCTCCAGTTTCCTTTGGTGTTTTAAATCCAAGTCTCGTTCTATGTCATGGCTCTTTTAAAGCAAGCTTTCTTACTTTGACACCAGATGCTTTGAAAAGTACCAAAGAGAGATTCCTTCCACTTGCCACTCTGAAGTGTCCACATATAAAGGAGAGTTGAAGTTGAATACAAAACTTTATTTTAATAGCTGTGTTGCAGGCTTGATGTTATGTAGAGATATCAGTGGAAGCCATTTCCCCCCCCCCCAACGCAGTACTGGGTTTAAATTCTAGAAAATGACCAAAATAGATTTAAAACAAATTTTCCATTTCTTCCTGACCTAGAAAGCCAATGATTCCAATTCACTCGTGGAAAAGTACCAACACACTGATGGGGATTTTAAATAAAGCACAGTGAATGTGGCCTCTGAGGCCACATTGCAAATCACTAAGATTGGTCCATGCTAAAATGTTGACAATTTGAAGACCAAGATACTTGCAGTACTTGGTAAAAAGAACAGGGGCTCATGACAAATGAGAGTGAGGAACAAAAGAAGGAAAAGTGGAAAGATGAGGGGAGTATAAGAGAGGAGTGTCGAATGACAGGGGAGGAGAAAACCGAAAATTTTTAATAGGAATCACAGGATACATGGGGCTATGACAGTTGGGGTGAGAGGCAAACAAGGATGTCCTGTCACAGAAAGAAATGGGAAGGCCATGCTAAAGAATGAGAGGGCTTGATGCTAAGATAGGTAGAATAATTTGGGTAAACAAGACTGATAAAGGACAGAAAGGGGACACAGGATCTCAGACTAGACTGCTCAACATGTAGACAGAGAAAATGAAGGGAGACAGCAGCTGTTAGGGGGAAAGGTGCCGTAATTCGATCTTCTTCAAAAAGCTAATGAAAAGTACAGTTTTATGCTACATATGATCTCTGAATTAGGGTGCAGTCCACATCCCTTCAACGGAGGAGAGTAAGCCGTCATTGTGACATTGGTTGGGAGCTGTGGGGTCAAATCAGGCTAGCCTGTCATATATTCAACTTTTTGATCATGTGGAGGAAACCTTCCATTCCCAAAGCAAAGACTACACCAACAAGCCAACATGAAACACACTGCACAGATCTCTTCTGTTCACTAATTTTAGATTAACTAAAAACAAAGTGACACGGGTATCAAATACCTTACTTGGTGAGATTTAATTCCTATTGACTTGCATTCCAGGACAATAAACCACCTAACAGTGATTTTTTTTTTCCTTCTGCACCTTAATGTGAGACAATTATGGAGGAAAAAGAAAGGCAGAAACCAACATTGGTCTATAGCTTTCAGAGTAATTTTTCTTTTCAGTACAGACTTCGGTGGGTGTATTTGGACCCCTTGAAGCTGGTGCCTGAGTGGCCTTTTCACTATCTCCATATTATGGTTTGCATGTAAAAGTGATGTCAGTACTGCTTCTAACGATTTGAAAGTACTCCCCTGAAAGGCATCTCTTGGACAGGGCGTTGGCACACACCCATAAGAGGTGAGGCAGAAATTCAAGGTCAGCCCAGGCAAAGTTATGGAGCCCCCTAACTCAGAAACACACACACACACACACACACACACACACACACACACACACAGACACACAGAGACACAGAGACACACACACACACAGACACACCGACCTTCTATTGCGTTTGTTTCCTACGTGGCGCGGACTCCAAGGAATGGCCGGTCGCCTACCTGCCTTCCACTTCCCCAGCCCGGAGTGGCCGCGCGTCCTGCGGAGCGGTTGGCTCCCGGCCTCACCTACCCGCGCTCTCCGGCTCTGACCAGCCTGACTCATCTGGGATGGGTGGCGGGAGTGGAGGAGACCTCCGAGGGCGGAGGGACAGGAGGAGGCGGGCCAGGCCCTTCCCCCACAGCCGGGGAGGAGGCGTCGCCAGCGCGCAGGTGAAACCGACTCCGACCTATCCCGGGAACTTTCGTTGCCGGGACTCGTAGCGAGAGGCCAGCGTCGCGCAGGGGCGGCCCGAGAGCCGCCCCCTCCCACCCAGCTGCGCGCTCCGGCTCAGCCCCGGGGCCGCCCCCTGGGGACCCTCGGCCCTCTGGGCGCAATCGGGGGCTGCGGCCAGCGCGGCCTCCGCAGCTGATGGAGGCGGGGTGGTGCCGCCCTAGGAGCAGGTGACACACGCCGGGCCAGGCTTTCTGCTGGAAGGAGATAGCGCTGGGAGGGCAAGACACCGTCACCCAGGGGGCAAGGGACAAGGCAGCGATGGCCCGAGAGCTGAGCCAGGAGGCACTACTGGACTTTCTGTGCCAAGCTGGGGGCCGAGTGACCAACGCCGCCTTGCTGAGCCACTTCAAAAGCTTTCTGCGAGACCCCGACGCGCCCCCCAGCCAACACCAGCACCGCCGCGAGCTCTTCAAGGGCTTCGTGAACTCGGTCGCCGCAGTGCGCCAGGACCCCGACGGCACCAAGTACGTGGTGCTCAAGAGGAGGTACAGGGACCTTTTGGGGGAGGAGGGACTGCAGCGACCCCGCGAGCCGCCCACAGCCGCCGCCCCTGCAGCGGGAGCTGCGCCCCACTCCCCGCCAGGCGCACGCCGTGGGGAGCCGCGGCCACCGCAGTCCCGGCGGCGGCGGCGAGAGAAGGAGGCGGAGGAGGAGCCGGCAGGTGCCGCAGCACCAGCCGCGGACGCAGGGTGCAATGGACTCCCGGGCAGCGGCGCCCGGGAAGATCGCGGGCGGAGGGGCAGCCCAGGCCAGAGGGTGTCGGTGCCCGCGGCTCCCGAGGCAGCTGCCCAGGTCGGAGTTAGGTGCGCGGCGGCGGAGACGCACGGCCGCTGCTGCTGGGAATGTCAACAGAACCGCCTGGGGGACTTCTCCGGAGACCCGCTGGCCCGAGCGTTCCCGGACCCTGCCACCGCCGTGGAGGAGCCGGCGCGGGCTCCTCCTGCCCAGGAGTACCGCGGGGTTTCGGGGCAGCGGCGGGAAGGCGCGCCCACTGAGCGCGCACCGGTGCCTGCAACGCCCCGCTCGCCTCCCGCCACCGTCGAGGCTGTCGGGAGCCTGGTGTCCCCGCCAGCTCTGCTGCCCCGCCCCGTTCCCTCCGGAGACCGGCCCCAGCTGTTTACCCCAGGCTCTCTGCACCATTCCACCCTTCGGCTGCAGGAGCAGCGCACTCGAGAGTGGGTGGCCAGACATCCGCAGATGTCCGAGGCCCGGGACCAGGGCCCCATTAGGGCCTGGTCAGTGCTGCCAGACAACTTCCTCCATCTATCCTCGGAACCCGGCTTCTTGGTTTTGGGGACTAACTCAGCGCTGTCAGAGTCCCCTCTTTCCTCTCATTCTCTCCTCCCTGTGATTCCCGATGAGTCCTCCGAATCCTGGCAGGGGAACCCTCCTCCAACCGTCTTTCGTAGCATTCGTTGTCAGCTGTCCCTCCAGGATATGGATGACTTTGTGGACCAGGAGAGCCATGGCAGTGAGGAGAGCAGCAGTGGGCCCAAAGAGTCCCCTGGGGGCTCTGAAGAGGGGCTGCACGAAGTCCTGGGAACCCCAGGTGGGAGAAAGCTCAGGAATCCAGCTGGGAGCCTATCTGTATCTCCAAAGGAAGTCAGCACCAGCCAGAGCCTTCAGGGTCTCAGGAACAGAGGGGATGGTCACACCTCACAGCGGGTCCCTACGGATGCTAAAGGCCCTGCAGGCCACCCCCAGGAGCCTTTGCCTTGGCCAGTACCCAGGTTACGGAGGTCCCTCAGGAGGAGTTTTAGGGCAGGGAGAGCCAAACTGTCCTCCTCAGATGAGGAGTACTTTGATGAGAACTTACTGAAAAGGAGCCGGCGCCCACTTCGGGTCAGGAAACCCTCCAAGGCAGGAGCAATGCCCAGCCCATGGGTGGATGCCGCTTTGACACAAAAACTGACAGGCGTTAAGGCTGTTGTGGCTGAGCAACATCAGTCACACAGCATGTCGGTCCCCAGCCGGAATGGACCAGCAACCTCCTTACCCCACAGATCTCCTGAGCACAAGTCATCCCTGGTCCCCCTAGAGGCCAGGGAGCATGAATGGATTGTGAAACTTGCCAGTGGCTCCTGGGTTCGGGTATTGACTTTGTTCTGGGAGGACCCCCAACTGGTTTTGCACAGAGACTTCTTGACAGGGTACACAGCCTTGCACTGGATAGCCAAACATGGCAACCTCCAGGCCCTGCAGGACTTGGTCTCTGGAGCACAGAAGGCAGGGATTGTGCTTGATGTAAACGTGAGGTCTGGTTGTGGGTATACCCCTCTACACCTGGCAGCCATTCATGGCCACCAGGCAATCATGAAATTGCTAGTGCAAAGACTGGCTTCTCGGGTGAATGTTCGAGACAGCAGTGGGAAGAAGCCATGGCAGTATCTAACCAGTAATACCTCAGGGGAAATATGGCAGCTCCTGAGAGCTCCTCGGGGCACGCCCATCTTCTCTGTATATCCCTTGGTCCAAAGCTCATCCCCCACAAGGAAGGCCAGGAGCCGGGAAATGCCTAGAAATGTCATCCGAAAGACTTCCTTGGCTGCACTATTCAAAAATCAGCACAACAAATGGAAAATGGCCAACCAGTATGAGAAACTCCATGTCCCAAGGGAAAGAGAAGAGTACAGTGACTGAGGTGGGCCACTCTGTCCAACAGGCAGCCATCTCACTGAATCTTTGAGCTTCTGGGTGAGAGAATTCAGGGGGAATAGACGCTGCTGGAAGTTGTAAAACAGAGGTCAAGTGCAATGCCTCCTTGGATTTCATGTCAACACAGTAGACCTCATGTCACCTTTTTGAAGGCTCATGTCCTTGGACAGGTGAAACCTAGACAAAGGGCAGGACAAGGCATTCCAATCCCAGCAGGTGTTCTGCCCTCTCCCATGCCAGTGTGGATCAGGGCAAAGTAAGCAACAATCCCAGGCCTTGGCTAGAGAGAGAATAGATGTCTAACAAACACAGAAGCAATTACAGGAATCCACGAAGCCACGACAAATCCCTCTCTGAGAGCTCTTTTTATGGCAAATTAAAATAACATCAGTTATACTTTCATATTATTTCAAATATTATACATTCCTAACTAAAGTGACACAAATTTCAAATGTAGAACATTAAATTCTTCCTGATGAAAGTAAAAATTTCCTAAGGGCTCTTTCTTTTCAAATCAAAAAAAGGCTAGTAGTTCTCTGGCTTCTGTTCATCTAGAGAATAAATCTTGGCTGAGAGTAGAAGGCACCAGGTTTGAAATCAGATGACTTTCTTTTTCTTTATATGCGTTTTAGCATTCAGTGAGATCAAATCATCACTGGAGAGTAGAATTTGATTTAAAGAGATTGCCCAGCCCGTGCCCAGGTCTTCTGAATTCCACCTGTGGTGACTAATGTGTGAGCTGATTAGTGCTTCCTTTGGGTGTCTTCTTCACTGAGCAGAGAAGGAGTTGGGTAAGACTCACCTGTGACTTTGACTCCACTGCCTAGACAAATGGCTGGCATTCAAGTCCTGGTTTTTGTATCAGCCCAAAGAGAACTTTCCAGGTGTAAAAACAGTGTGGCTCATTTGCATAGTGACTGAAACCATCTTTCAGGGAAAATCCCTGAGTCACACACAGAATTATCACTAGTAGTTTTCAATAGGTTTGAATGGCCAACTCACAGGAAGAGAGAAGGGGTTTCCTCAGGGGAAGTAGTAAGGGTTAAGAGGAGGATGCAGGATGCCTTCTCATCAGAACTTTCTCAGCTGCTAAATATAATTTCATTTGCACTAAGCTTCTTGCCAATTAAGATTAAATATTCGCCCTGAAGTTCTGTATGTCTAACAGGAAGTGTCCCTTTCTGTTGCTTGGAAAGGGACAGAGCATTGTGGGTTCTTGGAATGAGAGAATGGCTAGGTTAAGCTGCCACAGAACATCTGGATTTCTGAATGTAAAATCAAAGAGAGCTGGAAAATTCAATGTTCAAGTTGAAACTTAATTTTTTTATGGAAATGTTTTCATGTGCTATGGCTATGATGGTGTGTTTTTAAAGTATTTTTGTGTTCTGGTCATTTTTCTCCATTAGAAGATTGGCAGACTTTTATAATTTATCATATTGTCCTTATGTTGATTGCCATTAATGTTCTTTACAAATTTGTGTCTCAGTGAGTATTGGATATTTTGTTTCTTTGTATTTTTACTTTGTAATTTTGCTGAAATCTCTCCCTCCCCACCTCTATCTCTTTTGGAAACAAAAGCCAAAACAGAAAAAGGCAGAATAATTAAATCTGTGGGCTTTCCCCCAAAATGACTTATAAGAAGATGAAACTTTTGCAAATCAAAGCAAGAAAAGAGAAAATGACAGATGGTGGAGACATGGTTTGGGGTGATGAAAATCTAAAGGAATGCAAGATAAATATCTATGTAAATATTCTAGTAAATGTCAACTTCTTTTCCAAGCCAGTGGAGAGCCCAGGGCTGGTGGCTCACTTCTGTGATCCTAGCTACTCGGGAGGTAGCAATCAGGAGGATTTTGGTTTGAAGCCAGCCTGGAAAATAGTTTGTGAGACCTTGTCTCGAAAAATATCCAACAAAAAAATAGGGCTGGTAGAGTGCCTGACTAGCAAATGTGAGGCCCTGAGTTCAAACGTCAGTACCGCCAAAGAAAAAGTCAGTGAAGGTTTTTAACCATGTTATCGCCACTATATCAACTTATTCAACAAATATTTTGCATAGTCTATGAGATTTATAAGGGTGAACTGGAAACATAAAATCTAATATTTATTCTTTTTTTCTTTTTCGTGTGGTACTGGGGTTTGAACTCAGGGTCTACACTTTGAGACCTGCTACACTTGCTTTCTGAGTAGCTAGCATTACAGGACGGTGTGAGACATTAGTGTCCAGCTAATAATATTTATTCTTGATTGCTTTATGTTCCCAGGGTGTCTTATAAAGCTGCGTTACATCACACATAAGCTTGTAATACTAGGCAAGAGGAAGAAAAGGTGACACAGGAATGAGGACAAACAACTGTAATATAAGAAAAAAATTTCAAAGTGTCAAATACAAAATTAAATGCTCTGGAAAAGAGGGAGAGGGAAGAAGAGAGGAGAGAGAGAGAGAGAGAGAGAGAGAAAGACTGGCCTTCCCAGGAAACCAGCTTTGTTAGTTCTACCGCATTCTTGACTTCTGCTTCAGTATGAGGTTAACACAGCTCTGGTGTTGGTGTGTCCTGGAGAGAGCTCAGTCCCAGATCTCAAGTTGATTCTCCTCAGGATTCCTTCCTCATGTCCTTTTGGCCTTTGTCCATGTGTCATACCCGATCTGGTCAGCTTTCTTATGTGTTCCACATGCTGTGTTGAGGGGAGAAGAAGCTGCTGAGAGCAGAGTAAGAGTAAAACAGATCTGCTTGTATTGCTCATGTTGCAAAGTCCAGGCCAGGAGGCTGCCAGGCCCAGCACACTTCCGGCCTTCTGCTGGAAATCGCAGGGACCAGGACTTCTCCCTGCCAGGAGCCCTGCCCTGAAGTCGCCCAGCCCCATGGGGTGCTCAAGGCCTTACCCTTTCAGTGTCTGGATTCTTTCCACTTGGACACCTCTTTTTGCTCTTTTCTGGTAAACTCACTCCCATTCCTCAAGGGACTGCTCAAATACAGCCTGTAAGGACCATTCCAAGGTGAACTCCTCCAAGCCAGATGTATATATGTCCTTCGCCAGATTCCTCAGTGTGCAGACTTCACTTAGAGTTTTTGCCACATCATAGATAAGTAAATTCCATGTTTTGGTTTTTCTGAAGACTTTGAGTGTCTCAAGATTAGAAAATATATTTTGAACTCATCTAAATATACCAGGTTTGTTTGTTTGAAGAAAACGTCTCTGTGCTGCCCAGGCTGGTCTCAAAATCCTGGGCTGAAGTAACCCTCCTGCCTTTGTCTCCCAACTTGGCTGGAACTATAGGTGTGCCACTATGCCTAGCTAAATTTCCTGGCTATTTGTTGAACATCTGGTATGCCATAAAGACATGATTCCTGCCTTCCTGCCTTTAAGAGCTCATTGGTTGTGGGGGAGGGGATGTCAGCGTAGAAGCACTGAGAAGTAGATAGACAGATGCATCAAGATTTGAGAATACAGAGAAGGTGATTCTGCAGAGTATTTTCCATGTGCCAGGCTATCTGTTTGTGCAGGAGATACATCATGGACACAACACACGTGCACATTTCTGGTTCTCCTGGACAGGGGAAGTCAGGAGGTAAGAAGGAAGGCAGGTGTGCCATGAAGGGTCAAATGAAGAGGATGGGTCTCCCAGGAGAGGGAAGGAGCTGAGCAAAGCCACAAGAAATGGCTGGGAGATACTGAGTCACTTATTGGGATTGCCATGAGACTGTGGGGAAATAGATGATGGTGGAAAGGTCATTTAACACCAGATTGCAAGAGGATTTTTAATGATTTGTCCAAAATATAGCTGTTTTCTGAGAAGATAGGGATTGTGAAAGCTCATTCCAGAAAACCTTAGTGTTATTCCAAACCCACATGTTTTCCTGCAGTCTTAATTTGAAAACAAAAAATGTATCAGTAAGGTGTGGCGGCTCACACCTATAATCCCAGCTATTCAGGAGGTAGAGATTGGGAGGATCTTGGTTCAAGGCCAGCTCAGGCAACAAGTTTGTGAGAGAGACTGAATCTCAATAAATAACTGAGCATTGTGGTGCATACCTGTGATCCCAGCTACTCTGAAGGGTAGGAAGATCCTGTCCAAGTCCTCCAACCCCATGCAAAAAGTTTGAGACCCTATCCAAAAAATAAGTAAAGCAAAAAAAAAAAAAAAATTGGGGACATGGTTCAAGTGGCAGAATGCCTGCATAGCAGGCATGACGCACTGGCCTCAAACCCCAGTACCACCAAAAAACAAACACAAAAAAACCCCACCACAAAACCAAACCAAACCAAAGTATTACATAAAATATGATCACTTCTAAAATTTCACTTTCAAAGTTTTCTTAAGTCTTTGGTGTTGTTAACACTTGTTTGTTAGCACATAGTAGAAATTTAGCAATGGCTTTTTCCAGTTTTTTTCCTTGCTTTGTTTTTTGGTGGTGCTGGGGTCAAACCCAGGGCCTGGTATTTCCTTAGCAAATGCTCTACCACTGAGCTACACTCCCAGTCAAAAAAAAAATGGCCATTTAATACTAAAGACAAATATTGGAAATTGTTGAGAATTTTAGCTCCTCAGCTGCTTTTTTTTTTAAATGAAGTAGTGAATTCTAATGTTATCAATTCTCTATAAATACTAAATACATACACTATAGTCTTATTTTCTGGTAATAAAATTGCTGATCGTTCAGCATTTCAGTTTGCTATACTTAGCTCATTTTCAGGTACTTTGATTTCCCATGAATTTCTTAAATAATTTTGAGATATAATTCACATAGCATGCAATTCACTAATTTAAAATATATAGTTCAGTGGTTTTTAGAATATTCACAGAGTTACATAACCATCACCACAAAAAAATTCCTCTATAAATTTCAGAACCACTGACTCATGCAATGGGGAACCATTGACAGTTTAGTGCAGGGGAATGTCGTATAGGCTGGGGTGAACCTGAGATTCTTCTTGCTGCTGTAAAGAAAATAAACTAGAAGCAGAGATCAGTTCAACTATTGTAATATCTTAGTTTCATATTCAAAATGTTGGGAATATTGACTGAACAAGTTGGATAAGATGGTAAGATTCAATATCTATAGTGAGGAAAGAAAATTTTAGTTTGGAGGAGCTGATTTAGTTTATAAGAATGAGAAGAAGTGAGATCCAAAAGGATCGTTCCATTTCCTCTGACTACTAAAATGCCCTGGTTCTACAATTAAACCACTTTGTTTCTGTGATGACACGTAAGTTTTGGAGACCATGTGTCTGAAAGTGTAAATTTAATCTCCGTACAGGCTGTTCAGCATAGTAACACTGCTGTATGCTTGGGTTTAATCAAAATGCTTAATGAACTGGGCACAATGACCTGTAATCCAAGCTCCTCAGCAGGCAGAGATTAGGAGGATCGTGGTTCAAAGCCAACCCAGGCAAATAGACCCTATCTTAAAAAACCAATGCAAAAAAGGGCTGGCAGAGTGGCTCAAGATGTAGGCCCCGAGATCAAACCCCAACACCACACACACACACACACACACACACACACACAAAACCCACAAAGAAATGCTTAATAAAAGGTAGGATAGAGCTGGGGGTGTAGCTCACTGGCACAAGGCCCTGGGTTCCATCCCCAACACTGAAAAACAAAAAAAAAAAAAAAAAGGAAGGATAGGATAAGTACTTAACTCTTAGCAATGGACTAGATTGCCCAAGTTCCTTTCTTGGTGTGGACAAGACCTATGACTTGTCAGTTTTCTCATTTGGGAGATGGGACCAACATTCATTGTAATATGAATTTTTTTTTGAGAGGATCAAATGAATTAATGCGAAGTCTGTGGAAAATGCCTGGCATCAAAGTAAATCCTCAATAAATGTTTGCTGTTGTTCCATCTGTAGTATTTAACTCACTGGTATTCCATTTATGCAGAAGACAAGGAAATCTACTGGTTGATTAAAAAGGTGCTACAAGAGCAAAATTTCTGAGAAAGCCAAGAGCTTTTCTTGTCTCTACATAAAAAAGATCCTTGAGTTTCTCATTTCAAATGGAAAAGGCTAGTCAACTTTCTCTAGGGTGTACCAGTCATCAGTTATTATGATATATCATTAATGGAATTATGTTTGGCTGAATATAAATTAGCAACTCTAGTGTGGCCTGAAACTGAAACTTGAGCAGAGTCCTAAAGGACTGAGACTCACGGGGAGATGTGTGTGTGTGTGTGTGTGTGTGTGTGTGTGTGTGTAGAGAGACTATTGCTCATAAAGTTTGAAAAATCTAAATTCAACTATGCAGTACACTTTATCAAAATTCTACTAACTTAGTAATCATGAAGTCTCACTGAGCTGTTTTGAAAATTATTACCGCTGGCAGCATTGGCTCAAGTGATAGAGAGCCTGCGTAGCAAGCATGCGGTCCTGAGTTCAAACCCAAGTATCGCCAAAAAAGAGAACAATGTGAAGATTTCAATATAACTGAACTTTTTAAAACCAAGCATAAGGGCTGGGAATGTGGCTCAAGAGGTAGAACCTGCCTAGCAAGCATGAGGCCCTGAGTTCAAACTCCAGTGTCACCAAAAAAATAAAAAATAAAAAAAAATTTAAAAAAAAAGCATAAAAAAAAAAAGAAAATTATT
Source organism: Castor canadensis (assembly GCF_047511655.1). Taxonomy (NCBI): domain Eukaryota; kingdom Metazoa; phylum Chordata; class Mammalia; order Rodentia; family Castoridae; genus Castor; species Castor canadensis. The sequence goes on from NC_133394.1 coordinate 92,331,340, forward strand.
ACCTATTGAACTATTCCTCTTCCATGATATGAAAGTACTTCCTAATTAGGCTTGACTCCTCTTTTCTACTGTTAAGACTTCTCTCTCTCTCTCTCTCTCTCTCTCTTCTCTCTCTCTCTCAACAGTAAACACTCCCAGATCCAGCAGTGATTTCTCAATCATCACTTTCCAAAACCATAATTGTTAATCTTACAGGATTTGAAGCTTTTTGCTATTGTATTTATGTCCTCAAATACAATTCCCTTCTTGGGAACGCCTACCTCTTGGTGTCAGTTAGGGGAGTTCTACAGGGACATTAATATAGTGAACCAGCCGGTGCCGGTGACTCACACCTGTAATTCTAGCTGCTCAGGAGGCAGAAATCAGGATGATGGCGGTTCTAAGCCAGCCCAGGCAAATAGTTTGAGAGACCCTATCTCAAAAAACCCTTCACAAAAAAGGGATGGCAGAGTGGCTCAAGGTGAAGGCCCTGAGTTCAAGCCCCAGTACTGCAAAAAAAAAAAAAAAGAAAAAAAATAGTGAACCAAGTGACACACCACAATCCCATGGCAGGACTCATTGCCTAAGAAACCGAATCAGCCAATGTAGGACTAAGTCAAAGAGTTCATTGTCTGATCCTAGATTGGGCTGGAAATGGTTCCATTCTTTACTGTTTTGAGGACTAGGGGCTTTTTAAGGCTTGCGAAATTGCGTATATTATGTAGATCAGAGTATCTGGAGTTTCTGTTTAAGATGGACTTTAAAAAGTCAGCAAGAACAGATACCCATTCTGCCATGGCAATGGTTTTGCCTGCACAGATAGTCCAGGAGAGTTGCATTGACTTCCTCTCTAGAAAGGGCCACAGGAGAAGCTGTGCCTTTACAATGTTTGCATGTTGACTGAGTGTTCTTAGCTTTTCACCTGAATATGAAATCTCTGTGAGTCCTGTTTCTGTGAGGAATGGAGAGGAAGAGGAGAAAAACATACCAGCAGCATCAAGTCAAGCTCAGATGAGAACAGACGATGCTGAAATTCACAATATTACGAACATGTAACAGCAAATAGAGGAAAAGAAAAGAACCAAAGGCTGATCTTAGTTTATACTTAGGTCATGAGAGTGATTTTACCCCTCTATTCCTCAGAGGCCTCTGAGCTAAGTAACAGTTTGTAGTAACATCTAAGTAACCTAACACCTTCCTACGCATGAGGAAAGATCACAAGATATTCCCTGAATGATTTAAGCAAGATCACTGATAACTGTCATAAAATCTTGGGGAAGCTGAGATCTAGAATCACTTTTCAAATTTGAGGTAGACACATTTCTTTGAGGAAGCAGGGTGTCCAGAGTGGGTGATCTTTCACAAACATTTTTCTCTTCTGATCTTTCTTCTTATCAGCTAACTGCAGAATTCAATCAGCAAGTGAAAAGGGGTGGGAACTCAAGACTCCTGGCTATTTGTTGGAATTTTTGAGTCATTTGACATTTCAGTTGGTGATATGGATAATCCACACCACGTGCACATACCATAGCATCGGCAATGGGAAACTGAATTGGTTGCCTATGTTCTTACACCATAGATTTATTGTATTTATTTCTGAAGAGCCCCAGATTCTCTGAAAAGGAAGCAAGCATGTGAGGCAGCTGGCTCCTTGATCACTAAAATGCTTAACCCTGGGAAGAGCCTGTGATTCTTTGAGAAGGGAAAGGATTAATTCTCAAGACACAGGGCAAAGACAGACACCTGCAGGCAGAAGAAGCATTAGATGCCCCCTGGCCATAACCCTACATCCTTCCATGTGTGCTGCCTTCCTCCGGATGTGGTCTCTTGGGTCCAGGTGTTTTTCTGCTGAAAGCTTCTGCAAGACCACTTGGAAAGGCAGAGGCAGAGCAGGTGGCATTGTCACCTGGTGCCCTCAGCATGGAGGCTCAGCTTAGTGGGGGCTGGCTCATGTTTTCTCTGTTACTGTGGTACACCTGGCTCACAGCCAGGGCTGGGGACTTTGTGTGGTATTTTCTCAGGTTCAAAACTCCTTATGTCTATTCATTTTCTGAGTTGAGAATGTAAGATCTTTATCCTTTTAAGATTTAAAGTCACATTTAGATACCAGTTTATGATAGAAAATGGATTTGAAGCCATGAATTATTGGTATTCCTAAAAGGAAATGGGACATTTTTATTGGAGAAATGAAGGTGTTCCCATTATTTGGTCCATTTGGGAAATGCATTGTTTTGGTTAATAAATTAGTTAATAGAGATAGCTCACATATTCATTTACATGATAAAGTTTTAAAAACATCAAAAAACTACATTAAATAAACTGCATTTAAATTAAGCAAAAGTAATTTATGTGTTTTAAAACACAGTACAGGGTTTTGGGGTTTTTTTTGCAGTACTGAGGTTTTTTTGAGTACTGAGGTTTTAACTCAGTGTCTCACACTTGATAGGCAGGCACTCTACCATTTGAGCCACTTCTGTTTTGTGTCGGTCATTTTCCAGATAGGGTCTTGTAAACTATTTGCCTGGGCTGACTTCAAACCATGATCCTACTAATCTATCCTCCTGAGTAGCTAGGATTACAGGCATGAGTCACCAGTGACCAGTTATAGTACAGGATTCTTAAGCACTTTGTGGTTACCAATTGCAGTTGCATTTTAGATGTACAGAACTAAAGTCAGTTGATAAAAGGTTGTGCTTTATAAATTTTAGATTTTTTTTTTGACATGTGGTTTCATTATGTTGTCCAAACTGGTCTTGAACTTGTGGGCTCTCTGGCCTCAGTCTCAGTTTGGACCACAGGTGTTTGGACTACAGTTTGAGTTACATCTATTTTTATGTTTTAAAGGATTAAAAAGTTACACAAATAATACACATTTATTGTAAAGAAAGATCTATGACAAATAAAGAAAAAGAAGAAAATAGTAACTGCTCCTAATTTCATTAGCTCACCTATCACTGGCATCTTCCATTGGAAGTGGGCACTGTTATATTGAGCTGGGTAAGGTTTATGTCTCCACATGATGGAAAGTGGGAAGATGGAGAGGTGTGTAGACCACACTATGGCTTCAATGCCACTTTCCTCCTCTGCCCTCTAAGGATAATAATATAAATGTAAGTGTTGAATAATAATTATCATTATTATTATTTTGTGTGTGGTGCTGGGGATTGTATCCAGGGTCTTGTTCATGCTAGGTGTGCTCCCTGGCCTGTGCTCTACCACTGAGCTTCTGTACCCAAGTTCTTAAATTATTTGCATTCTTTGCATTCCTCTGATATGAAGCAATAATTTTATTTTCTTTCTTTCTTTTTTTTTGTGGGACTGGGGTATGAACTCAGGACTTCATGCTTGCAAAGCATGTACTCTACCACTTAAGTCACACCTCCGGTCCATTTTGTTGTGGTTATTGTTTTGGAGATGGGGGGTCTCATGAACTATTTGCCAACTATTTGCCTGGGTTGGCTGTTGATCCTCCAGGATCTCAGCCTCCCAAATAGCTAGGATTACAGCTGTGAGCCATTGGAGTCTGGCCTTTTTTTCTTTTTAAAACTAGTTGCTTTGCCAGTGTTCTGGGCCCATGACTTTTCAGGTAGGAGGTTCTTCCTCCTGGAAATGGATTGCCTGCTTCCACTCATGACAGGAAGATGAGGTAACTCCAGCTGTGACCTTTCATCCCTTAGTTTCAGCCTTTTGGCTTGCTTGTGGGGCAGTGATGATGTGGAAAGAGCTGTGGGACAGCTGGGTTTGAAGAACATTTAGTATATTTGATTTACAACTTAAAATGGGTTACGTCTACCAGTAACAATGGGTGGATTGGGAGAATATTTTAAAACTACTTTATTATTCAACATAAAGAGGAAGAAGGGAGTATAGGAATTTTATATATACCCCTGATATGGGTGTTTTAAAGGATTGCCTGAAGGTGAAGATTGATGCTAATTTTATTTTATTTTATTTTGCAGTACTGGGGCTTGAACTCAGGGTCTACACCTTAACCCACTCCACTATTTTTGTGAAGGGTTTTTTTGAGATAGCGTCTCCCAAACTATTTGCCTGGGCTGGCTTCAAACCATGATCCTTCTGATCTCTGCCTCCTGAGTAGCTAGGATTATAGGCGTGAACCACTGGCATCCGTATATGTGTGGTATCTTGCTTAACAATTCTCTTACTTTTTGATTTTGAGTCTTATCTCATTATTACAAATAGTAGTGACACAAATATCTTTGTAAAAATAATTGTGAGGTTCTTTTATGTCTTGGCTATCTTCCCAGGTGCACTTTTATGGCTTTTATTTCATTTACCAGCTTCAGAGAAATCAAATCATGTTTAAGTCCCACTAGCAAACATATCTCCTGAGAGCCCTGTTAACAGTGGGCTTTATAATTTTAACTTATTTACTCATCTTATTGGGTATGCAGAGTCACTTTTACACTGAGTTGTGTGTCTTTTTCTTTCTAGCAAAACGGTTTTGTTAGATTTTTTTTAGGGCTTTGCTATTAGGCACTGTAACATAATGTTGTAATATATTATTCACCTACTGCCATGTAATAAATTACCCCAAACTTGGTAGTTAAAATACAGCAGCCGTGTACTACCGTACAGTTTCTGCACACCAGGAACAGCTTAGCTGGGTAGTTTTGGTCGGGGATTCTCCTGAGGTCACAGTCACAGCATCAGCCAAGGCTATAAAGCTGACACATCCTCATGGCTTTTGGTAAAGACCTCAGTCCTTGCTAGCTGTTGGCAGGAGGCCTCATTTCCACCCCCCACAAGGCTGCCTGAGTGTCCTCGCTTTCTTCAGAACGAGTGATCCAAGTCAGAACTCAAGTGGGAAGTCATGGGAGTTTCATGGCACAGTCTCGGAAGTTACATACCATCACTCTGCCATACTCAGTTTGGAAGAAGAATCATTAAATCCACCACCACACTTGAGGAAAGGGGAAGAAGCACCAGCTTTTAAAAGGAGGAAGATCAAAGATTTATGAACACATTTCAAAACTGTCATGAGTTAATGGACAGAAACAGTGAGAAAGATCATCCCTCTTACTTTCCTATATTCCTGGTTTGGCTGGGGCTTGGTTACTGATTAGTGAGGTAAGGGAAATCTTGTGGCAGACAACTGTCCTGACAGCCTCCCCAGGGCATATCTTTTCAGTCTAATGATAATGACATATAGGTTCGTATTATTAAAAATAAATAAATGATGAATTGTTTGGCATATTCCTTCAAATAATCTTTCATCTGTGTGAAAACAAGATTCCTTGCATCTGACAGGGAGAATCCAAGAGGCTGTGTTGCAATTGGATAGAGGCAGGTAATGAAAGGCGTGTAAAGGCAGCATGGAGATTGGTTGTCCAGGTAGACTGGGAGGAAAGGAGCTCAGGTAGAATGGAGGTGCCAAGGGTAAAACTTCAGGATTGTTGGTTCAGAAAGCAGGCATGGTAGACTCTTTACTTGGGAGTCAAATGTCAAGGGCACAGTAACGAATCCACTTTACTCACTCAGACTCCAACAGCACAGGGGGCACCATCTCTGAGGGATTATATACTAAAAGCAGTCTCTGTTGGCTTTGGGTTGTGCATAGGAGCCATTCACAGAGGACAGGACTTCTTCCTATCGTGTATTGTGATATAATCTACTGCAAAATTACATTTTGCTTTGTAATTTAAAGATTAAAAAAACATTGCTTTTTAGGATATTACTTATATCCATATAGGTTATGCACTTCATTTAAAAGGGTCCTGAAAAACAGTCCATCTGGCAATAATGTCTTACAAATCTTTTCTTTATTGACTAGTCACAATGTGCACTGGTGATGTTGAATTAAGCCAGTAGGGATCAGGACAAATACCAATCAGCTCGTTGTTTCTGGTGAAGAAAACATTGAAGATCTTTATGTGATCTCTACTCTACCCTACGTAATCCTCCTCCTCAACAGGGTTCTGTTACACTGCTGAGAGGCTATGTCCCAAGTCCCAATCTGCACTGTCCTTGAAGCATTCTTAGTAGCTCTTCTAGCCCAAGTGGAGTGAGCCTAATTTTAAGCAGCAAACCCTTCGTTATGTGTACCTGCTTCATCTAAGGATCAGGCCATTATAAAGCTCTTTTTAAATATTTTTTTTCAGTGCTAGCTATCAAACCCAGGGCTTTGTGCATTCTATCACTGAACTATGACTTCGTCACTGAAAAACTCTTTGAACAAAACATTCTACTTCTGGAAACTTCTTTAGAGATATACATAGGTGTGAATTGCACAAAGCAGATGACTTTTTACTGTAGCATTCAAAAAATAGAAACAAGGGGGAGAAGGGATAAGGGAGATCTGTGGAAGAAGTGAATTCCAGAATGATGCATTTGATACATCGTAAGAATTTTTGTAAATGCCACAATGTACCCCTCGCCAGCACAACAATTAAAAAACAAAAAAAAAAGGAAAAGGTTCGAGGCTAGCCTGGGTTAGAGGGGATTCTGTCTCCAAAAACAATGGAAATGAGGGTTGAGTGTATAGCTCAGTGGCAGAACCCTTGCTTATGATGCATGAGGCTCAGGCTTTGCTTTCAGCACTATTTAAAAAAAATTTTTTTTTAAAAAGCTGGGTGCAGTGGCTCATTCCTATAATCCTAGCTACTTGGAACCAGAGATTGGGAGGATTACAGTTCAAGGCCAGCCTGAGCAAAAAGTTCATGAGACTCCTTCTCAACCTACGACTGGGAATGGTGGCACACATCTGTCATCCCAGCTACTATGGGATGTATAAAATAGGAGATCCCAGTCTGGGCCAGCCTGGGTATAAAGTGAGACCCAAACTCAAAAAAAAAAAAAAAACCAGAGCAAAAAAGGTTGGCAGAGTGGCTCAAGTGGTAGAGTGCCTGCCTGGCAAAGACAAGGCCCTGAGTTCAATCTCCAGTACAGTCAAAAGGAAAGGACAGGAGGAAGGAAGGAAGAGAAAGAAGTCACATAAATGTTAATCAGTAAGAAATCAATCATAAGAAAGAATGAGAATGTTCCAAGTGTGGATAAGGACGTCTCTCAAGTTATATTATGTAGAAAAAAGCAAAGCCTGCCATGATATGTGTAATACGCTATTATTTACGTAAGCATGAAGGGAAGACAGAGGAAAATAAATGTATTTTTTTATATATGAAACAAAACAAAACACCTGACAATTCTTATAAGCTAATATTCCTCTTCCTCACGGGGAGTAGTGGGTTGGCTGTCACTCAGGATACAGAGGGGACTTCTTACCGTCTCTTGGCTCCTTTTGAATTTTAAGCCATGTGAATCTTCTACTTACTGTTAAAGTTTAAATTTGAAATAAAAATTCCATATGGCCATAGATCTTCTCCTAGTACACAGAAGGAGAAATGTTTCTAGTTTTAATGTCTCTGACTATCATACTCATTTAGTGGATTAAAAATTATGTCAAATCAATGGGCAGAGCTAAAACAGTTTGAAATTAATTATGTACATAAGTCCCCACTCCTTAAGTGTGAGCTGCATGGAGTGACTCCCTTCCAGAGTACGGTACTGAAGCTGGGGGGGAGTAAGTTGACAGTAGAGAGATTTGATGGCTGTTGATATCAGCAGTGATGAGTTATGTTGATAATATGTACCTTGACTGTGGCGTTTATGGCTCTCCCCTATAATCCTAGCTACTCAGGAGGCAGAGATCAGGAGGATCGGGGTTCAAAGCCAGCCTGGACAAATAGTTCATGAGACCTTATCTCAAAAAAACCCATCATACAAAAAAAGGGCTGGCGGTGTGGCTCAAGGTGTAGGGCCTGAGTTCAAGTCCAATATGGCAAAAAAAAAAAAAAGATGTACCTTAAAATGTGGTAAGAATGGCACTTCACTTCTGCAGTCATCCTGCCCACTAAACATACCCCAAGTCTAATCATGAGGAAAACATTTGACAAATTGCAGTACAGAGGCATCCCACAGTGCACCTGCCCAGAACTCCTCAAGGTCATCAAAAACAAGGAAATGGATAGGAAGGAGAACATAGAGCAAAGATGGGAAAATGTTAATATTTGGGGAAGAGGGGTAAAAGGCAAACAGGAGTACTTTGTGCAGTTCTTGAGACTTTGAGGTTATTTCAAACTGGAAAGTTTTATTTATTTTATGAACTCTAGTCCTCATGCTTGCTAGGCAGGCACTGGAAAGTTTAAAAAGTGACCAATTGTCCCTTTCTTGAACTACATCAAGTCTAAATATCTGTCAAAACTTTATCATTTCATGTAAAAAGAAGATATTATTAAACAGGTTTAGTTTTAGCCAATGGGAACTTCAGATGGCCCATTACTAGGCAGAAGCCAGGATCCAGGCAACTGGATCAGGATAGAGCTGATCAAGAGTGGTCACAGGTGGACTGTTTCTCAGCCTGATAAATAAAGGTGCAAGTGCCATCCAAGAGGTATGTTCTGGAGCCATGCAGTTTTAAAAGGTTATATTGAGCTACTAATCCCTCTGTTGATACCACTCCAAGGGCTCCATCTTTCCTGTATCTGTTGTTCATGGCCTCCTTCCCTAACCACTACCCTTCCTCACCAATTCCCTAGAGGTGCCCTCTGGGGCAGGGAAGAGGTGGATATCCACACTGACACTAACCCCTTAGACAATGATGAGAAAAGAAAAAGGAAAGGAAGAAAGTAGGGAGGAAGGAAGACAGAAAGGAGGAAGGGAGGGAAAGAGGGAGGAAGAAGAATCAACAGAAGAACAACACAGTAGTTAAGGAAGTTTGCTGAAGCAATTTTTCCCCCAATCAAGCTATTCTTTGTGACTTGAACACTTGAGGAATCATTGCACCTTAATTAGATGTCTGAAAGAGAAGTAGAACTCTGGGCTGGCTAAGGAAAATTCCCTTAGAATTAGGCGTAAATGTCCCGTGAAGATTTCCTGCCCTTCCAGCTAGACTCCACTATAGCCATGCATTTTGGCAAGTACTGGGGTAGTGATCACCTGGAACAGTGTGGGTATCCCACTTTCTTGCCCCTGGGGCATCTGTGGATGACATCCCTGCCAGACAGTGAGACTGATAGCAGACTGCAAAAATGGTAAAATTACTGTTGAAGTGCCAGGAGATGTTATCACTGCTAACCCAACATCTATGTCCAAACAGTGACTGCATAGCAAGGTTCTTGGAATGAGGAAGTTTAAGACAGTTTTTTAGTTTGCATTTTACTTGGCTGGCCTACTAAAGGGATCCCCCCACCCCAACCTCTTGTATCATTGTCCCAAAGTGACAAGACACAAAACACTCTTTCAAACTTAAAGCATAGGCATTCTCTCTCTAATTTTTCCCATTTTTTCATAAGGACAGTCAAATTGATTTGAGGCATTCTATAATTAAACTCCCCACTTGGGTAGCTAGGCTGTAGGTCAATGGATTTTGGAGGATTCATCTTTCACAGCACGGCTCACAGTGAGCTCTGAGTTAGAGCAGTCAAGGCCTTGGAAGGTGACAGAAGGCACATTTTCTCATGTGTGCTCTGTGGCTTAGCTGTACCATTGCTTCACTCCTTAGGTAACAATGGCAGATGCCTGACCTGTGTTCTTGGACACAGTGAATCTGACTGTAGGGCTGGGACTGACATGTCTCACTTGATCCAAAGGCTCTGGAAATTGCTCCACTCACTGAGTTTGGGGACAGCCTTCTGCTCTGCATTCCCGAGGCATTGTATAACTAAGAAATGGAAATTTTTAGACAAGAGTGCCAAGCTAGCATGAGTCTTAGAGAAAGTTCTTTTTTTTTTTTTTCCAGTTAATTTGGTCTAAAGCATTTTCTGCATTCCTGGTTGCCCTGAGCACCTCCTAAGGCATTATGAACCTTTGTTTTATACTTTCCAGATGAAAGTTCTAAACAAAAAGTTTCATTGGGGACATCCATTTTAGTCATATAAGCCTTTAAAAAATTTCATGTTATTTGCTTTCAATGTTTATTATGCTTTATTTTAATGTAATAAATCACATTTAAAATGTAGAAAATGGGAAATATATACACTATCTTACCAGACACTATTACATTAGTATTTTGATATATTCCTTACCATACTTTGGGGACACTTGTCCCCTCTTTTTTTTTTTATTTTATTATTCATATGTGCATACAAGGCTTGGGTCATTTCTCCCCCCGCTCCCCCCTTACCACCCACTTCGCCCCCTCCCTCTCCCCCCCACCCCCTCAATACCCAGCAGAAATTATTTTGCCCTTATTTCTAATTTTGTTGTAGAGAGAGTATAAGCCATAATAGGAAGGAACAAGGGTTTTTGCTAGTTGAGATCAGGATAGCTATACAGGGCATTGACTCACATTGATTTCCTGTGCGTGGGTATTACCTTCTAGTTTAATTCTTTTTGATCTAACCTTTTCTCTAGTTCCTGGTCCCCTTTTCCTATTGGCCTCAGTTGCTTTTAAGGGATCTGCTTTAGTTTCTCTGCGTTAAGGGCAACAAACGCTAGCTAATTTTTTAGGTGTCTTACCTATCCTCACCCCTCCCTTGTGTGCTCTCGCTTTTATCATGTGCTCAAAGTCCAATCCCCTTGTTGTGTTTGCCCTTGATCTAATGTCCACATATGAGGGAGAACATACGATTTTTGGTCTTTTGGGACAGGCTAACCTCACTCAGAATGATGTTCTCCAATTCCATCCATTTACCAGCGAATGATAACATTTCATTCTTCTTCATTTGCCCCCTTTTTTAAATAGTTGCAGTTACAATATATTGGTTTCTATGGCATTAATCTAATTATTGTTTTTGTTTGTTTATTTGTTTTGAGACAGGATCTTTCTTTCTTTCTTTTTTTTTTTTTTTGGTGGGACTGTAGTTTGAACTCAAGGCTCCACGTTTGCAAAGTAGGTATTCTACCAGTTCAGCCACACCTCCAGCCCTTGAGACAGGACCTTGCTATGTAACCCAGGCTGACCTGGAACTCAGGGCCTTGCACGTGCTAGGCAGGTGCTCTGCCACTTGAGCCATTCCCTGGCCATGGCCTGGAACTCTTGATCCTCCTACCTCTACTTCTTGTGTGCTGGGATTACAGGTGTGCACCACCACACCTAGCTTAGTAGAGGCTTTGGTTACTTTGAGTGGAATGTGTGCTGTGATTATTCATTGTTTCTCACCCACATACCTCTCAGGTGCCAGACACTGCATGAAAGAATAAGGTACACCTGCTCCTCTCTACAGAGCTCACAGACTGGGCAAAGGGCAAGCCAAACAATATAAAATAATACGGAACGTGATGTTGTACTGCCTAGCTCAGATGAAAGCACACCTGGTTTAGACAGAAGGGGTCAGGGAACACTTCTCAAAGGATTTAATCCTGAAAGGACGAATGCTTCAGGGTAAGAACTGGCATATTCAAACTATCTCAGGGATCAATAAGAACATCCTGGAGAAGGCTGGAGGTGTGGCCCAGTACTGCTAACAGAAACAAACAACAAAACAAAAAACAAGTGGTTAAGCACCTGCTTTGTAAGCTCGAGGCCCTGAGTTCAAAACCCAGTTTCACCATAAAAAGAAAAAGAACATCTTAATCTGGATCCTGGTGGCTTATACTTGTAATCCTAGCTACTCAGGAAGCAGAGACCAGGAGGAAGCTAGCCCTAGGCAAATAGGGCTTGAAAAAACCCTTCCCAAAAAAGAGCTGGTGGAGTGATGGCTGAAGTGGTAGAGCACCTGCCTAGTAAGTGTGAGGTCCTGAGTTTAAGCCCAGTACTGCTAAAAAAAAAAAAAGAAAAGAACATCCTGGAGAGAAAACAATTGAACAATTAGGCAATTTCTCAAAAAGCTAATTGTGGTTACATATGATTCAATAATTCTACTGCTAGTGCTAGGTAGAAAGCCTGTTATGGTTTGGCTATGAAACCACCCCAAACTCACTATTGAGACATAAGGGCTGGGTTCATCAGCGGTTCATCCTTTAGTAAGTTCACAAGGAATGGGCTGCTAGGAGGCGGAGCCTGGTTGGAGGAGCAGGTCACTGGGGCTGTGCCTTGAGGATGTGTCTTGTCTCTGGCCCCCTCCTGTCTTGCTCTCCATCTCCTGTCCACTGTGAGGTAAGCCACTTTGCTCTCGCTGTGATGTTTTGCCTCACCAGAAACAATGGAGCCAAGTAACCAAGGACTGAAACCAATGAAACTGTGAGGCCAAATAAATCTTTTCTTCCTTAAGTTGTTTTCTCAGGTATTTTGTGACAATGACAAAAAGTGAATAACAGAACCAAAAAACCTGAGAAAACACATGCACCCAAAAACTTTTAAGCAAACTGAGCCAGGTGCTGGTGGCTCAACACCAGCTGAGGCTGGGAGCACTGTGGTTCCAGATTGGCCTGGGCCAAAAGGCTCACGAGACCTCCATCTCAACAGAAAAAAGCTGGGTGTGATGGTGCATGACTGTTATCCCAGCCATAGAGGGAAGTGTAAAATAGGAGGAAGGAGGTCCAGGCCCTCCTGGGCCAAAAGTGAGATCCTATCTCAAAAATAACCAGCCCCAAAAAGGGCTGGAGTTGTGGCTCAAGCAGTAGAGCGTCTGCCTAGCAAGTGGGAAGCCCTCTTCAAACCCCAGTACTGCTAAAAAGAGAAAAGAAAAAAAAAAAAAAAAAAAGAAAGCAAACCAAAAAACTTATAAACAACTTATACAGCAACATTATTTGTAATATCAAAAAAAGGGGAGATAACCCAAATGTCCACCAGTTGATGAGTGGATAAACAAAATGTAGAACACCTGTACAATACACAGACTGGGTGTGCTGGGCACAAGGGCAAGCCAATCAAGAATGTGACAGGATTGGAATATTACTCAGCCATAAAAAGATGAAATACTGACACATGCTACCACATAGATGACTCTTGAAAACATTATGTTAAGGGAGATGAGTTGGACACAAAATCACATCTTGCAGGATTCCATTTTTATGGACTCATGAGAGACAGTAGATTAGTGGTTGTTGGGAAGAGTTGGGAGTGACTGCTAATAGTGTAACATTTCTTTGGGGTATGATGGAAATGTTCTAGAATGAAATGGCTAAAATGGTGAATGTTATGTTAGGTGAATTTTCTTTCTCTCTCTCTCTGTTTTTGACAGTATGGGGTTTGAACCCAGGAACTTGTGCTTGCTAGGCAGGTACTTTATCACTTGAGAGCTATGTTGCGAGCCTTTTTATTTTTTTATAATTGAAAAAAATCCTTGGACTGAAGGTGTGGCTCAAACGGTAGAGCACTTGCTTTGCAAGCACAAAACACTGAGTTCAAACCCCAGTCCCACCAAAAAAAAAAAAAAAAAGCGAGAGAGAGAAAGAAAGAAAAACAATGTCTGAGAAAATGCAGACTCAGAACTGAGAGCACCTGAAGCACAGAGAATGAAAGGGCAGGTGAACTGAGAGGGGACCTGCCAGATCTCAAATGGTCCCAAAAACCATATGAGGGAGTTTGTCTTCAGCCTGAGGCCAAAGGGAAGCCATTGGAGAAGAGTAACTCTGTGGTCACCTGACCTGAGGATGTATGCTTCTTACAAGGGAAGGGGACAGGGACAGGGAGGTTATTTTACTCACTGGTCCATCAGTTCAGAATGACTGCAATGTGAGCCCATCCTGCACACAGCAGTTAGGCTCTTAGTGGAACATAACTGCATAACTGTACTTGCTCAAGAAGTTGAAGGGGGGGCAGCCAGCAGCCTACCACCCCTGGGCTCCAACTCAGTCATGATACATGGATAAACCGGTTGTGAAAAAAAGAGTCTTAGGTCAAATTCCCCTACACACGTTTAAAAAGAAAACTCCATTTGCAAGCAGGATACAGTTCTTACTATCTGTTCTGTGAACTTACAGTTTTCCTCATCCTCTGGTTTCTTGGGTGCTTCACTCCCTGAATAAATGTGTCACTTGAAATGCACATTTCCTCCTCAGTCTCCTCCCATGTTAGCATCTTGTATAACTATGGTGTGAAATATTGTAAAAGAGTTACAAGAATAGGAAGTGTTCAGGGGACATACATGATGTCTCTTACTAGGCCATTACTGTAATTTCTCATTTATTTTTGGTATGATTTACAGTTAACATTTAATAGCATCAAGATAATTTTAACTCTCTACAGCATTATTATTTATTGCATTATAAATCCTACTAATAAAATTTATTCCCATGTCATACTACAATTTTTATGATCTTAAAACTTGTCATAAGTGAAAAATGTAACAGAGGGTAGACACACATGTAGAGTCACCTGGAAAACAGAAGACTTTTGTTTCTATCCCAGAGCAACTCAAATTCTTTATTGATTTATTGGGGTGGCTGGTGATTTACAACATGGCAAAAGTTGAGTTATCCTAATAAAGTCACTCTTTCACTTTATAGATGAAGAAAGCCAACAGCTATTCTTTTTTTTTTTTTTTCTGTACTGAGGTTTGAACTCAGGGCCTCACTTTTGCTAGGTAGGCGCTCTACCACATGAACCATATCCCTACGCCCTTTTGCTTTTAGTTATTTTTCAGATAGGGTCTTGCATGTATGCCTGGGCTGACCGGTATTGTAATCCTCCTATTTATTTATGCCTCTTGGCATAGATAACAGAGGTGCACCAGCACGCCCAGCCTTCCCCTTTCCCCACTGGCTTCGAACTGTGATCCTTCTGATCTCAGCCTCCTGAGTAGCTGAGATTACAGGTGTGAGCCACCAAGGGTGCTCGGCTCTAACTGATACTGTAGACACCAGAAACACAGTGGTGAAAAGACATGCAAGAGTGTCTGTCCCGTTGCAGGAAAAGAGTAAACAAGATGAACAGGTAAAATATATAGCACATTTGATTTTTCTAAGGAAAATATAAAGCCTGGACAAGGGTAGAAAATGTCAGAAAGTCTGGAGGTTTCAATTTTTAAAGGAACAGTCAGGAATCTCGGGTTCCCCAATGCCATGGTCTACCCGGTCCTTATTGTGTGTGTGTGTGTGTGTGTGTGTGTGTGTGTGTGTGTGTGTGGTGTGGTGTGGTATATCCTTCCATGCTTAGCACAATGCCTGGAACACAGAAGCATCAACACGGATATGGAGTTAACTGTCTTTATATTGACACTTGAAATAAAAAGCAAGTTAAGAAACTCTTTTCTTCTCAACAGAATGCAAAGAACCACAAAATTTTCATAAGATAGGTAGGTCTTTAGTTATGGAGGACACTTTAATTATTAGTTTTTCTCCTTGCTTTTAACCTTTCTTAGGAGCTGTAGTTAACAAAAATGCCATATATATTTTTTTTGTTCAAAATTGATATTAAAGCTGGGTGCCAGTGGTTCACTCCTGTAATCCTAGCTATTTGGGAGACAGAGATCAGGAGGAGCACAGTCCAAACCCAGCCTGGGCAAATGATGAGACCCTATCTCGAAAAAAATCCATCACAAAAAAGGGCTGGCAGAGTGGTTCAAGGTGAAGGCCCTGAGTTCAAACCCCAGTCCCACAACAACAACAAAAGGAAGCGTATGCCGTAACTGGCAGCTAGCTCCTCACATAAACACAGCTTGGGTAAAGAGCTCCTCTCCAAGACTTCATAAAATCAGAAGCACTTTTCTCAGAGGTACATTTAGAATCAACCAGACACTGGGCACAGGTGCTCACACCTGTAATCCTAGCAACTTGGGAGGCAGAGATCAGGAGGATAGTGGTTAGAGGCCAGCCCAGGCAAACAGTTCATGAGACCCTGTCTTGAAAACACCCAACATAAAATGGACTGGTGGAGTTGCTCAAGTGCTAAAGCGCCTACCTAACCAGCATTGAGTGCAAACTCCAGTGCAGCCAAAAAAAAAAAAAAAAAAAAAAGAATCAACCAGAGAAGTGACACATGTGGTCAGATTTCCAACGCTCTTTCTTTCCATAATGTAATGTTCTTTCCACCAGAAGAACTGCCAACCTTCTAATTCCTTGGCAATCTTCTCATTTTCACTGAAGCATTCCTAGGGAGGATGAAAATTACCCACAAAAGAAATTTGTTTTTGTTTTTGTTTTTGTTTTTTTGAGACAGGGTCTGAATGCTGGGATTAAAAGCATGCACCACCATGCCCAGCAAAACAAGCTTCTTAAACACATCTTGCCAACAATATTTTTCTCTTGAACAAAAGGCCCACTTATTTACACAATTAGCAGTTATTTTTAAGTGCAGATGCTGTGGGGGCTTGAGAATATGAGAGCAGCTATCTAAGGACTAGAAGTGTAGCTCTGTGGCAGAGCACATACTTAGCGTGCTCCACCGAACATGAGGCCCTGGTCAATCCAGCTCTCCAAGAGCTATTCATGTCTCAAAACTACTCAAGCCAGCTGCCAGGAAGAAGAGCACCCCACTTTCTCTTTGAGTGTTTCATTAAACAGTAGCTCATGGTAGCTACAGCATTTTCTCTGGTGGAGTGGAGTGGAGAGTCCCTGATCTCACAATTGGGACACCTGCTTCTTGGCCTCTTATTTGTTTAATTTAAAATTTTTTATTGAAATAGGATCACATAATCCATCCTTTTAAAGTGTACATGTCAGTGGTTTCAGTAGAGTCATGTAGTTCTGCTACCATCTGAACACTCTAATCACCAAAAGAATCATCACATCCATTATCAGTACTGACCACTTCACCCAGCCCCTCTAACACTGGGGAGTTTCAGTCTCAATAGAGCTCCCTGTTAGGAAAGTTTCATATGAGTGACGTGACGTAATATGTGACCTTTTCTGTCTGACTCCTTTCACTATATAATGTTTCCAAGGTACATCCAGATTGTAGCAAAACTTTATTCCTTTTTATGGTTAAATAATATTCCACTTATGGATATACCACATGGTTTATTCATTCATTAGTTGAAGGACATTTGGGTTATTTCCTCTTTTTTGTTTAGATATTCTGAAAAGGTTACTGTAAACATTTGCATACAGGGTTTCATATAAATATATTTTCATTTCTTTTGAGACCTACCTAGGAATAAAAGGTGTTATCTTTACATTTTAAATGTTCCCATTCTGAACTGTTTTCCAAAGTACTTACCATTTTATATTCTCACAGCAGTGTGTGAGTGTTCTAATGTCTCCATATCCTCCATCAATGTTTGTAATTGTCCATCTTTTTTTTTTTTTTGGCAGTACTGGAGTTTGAACTCAGGCCCTCCAGCTTGCTAGGCAGCACTCTACCAATTGAGCCTCACCCCTAGCCCTTTCTGCTTCAGTTTAGTTTTTTTTTTTTGGTTTTTGTTTTGTTTTAGATAGGGCCTTGTGCCTGTTAGAAATAAGACTCAGGAATCAGTTAGCAAGGCAAAAACTTTTATTGCTGCAGAAGTGTGTGCTACCGACAAAAGTCTGGTAAGCAATATACTGAATGGGAAGTCCACTTGGGTTTTTATCCCTGACGCAACACTGCCCCCTTCTCCTATTGGTAGGAGTCAGGGTTCACAGTCTTTCTCAATTAACTATAAATGAGGTAAAGGGCAAGGTTAACATTTAACATTCCGGGAAGCCACGAGTTAAGCAAGCATAACGGGCAGCTGCTTTAAAGTGGATTTACCTGGGTTGCTATTTCTTTGAAGGAAAAGATAAGTTATCCCCACATGCCTATTCCCAGGCAGGCCTCAGATCATGATCATCTTCCAAGTAGCTGGGATTACAAACGTGTACCACCACACTGGGACCCTATTTATCCATCCTTTTGATTAGAGCTGTCTAATGGATATAGATTGCTATGTATAAATTTTGTTTTTTGTGGTACTGGGGTTTGAACTAAAGGATTTGTACTTGCTAAACAGGCACTCTACTACTTGAGGCACATCCCCAGCCATTTTTGCTTTTAGGTATTTTTTTGAATAGTGTCTCATGTTTACACTCAGGCCAACCTGGACTGTTACTCAATTTTAGCTTCCTGTGTAGTTGGATGACAGGCATGCACCACCATGCTCAGCTTTTTATTGGGTAAGATGGAATCTCATGAACTTTTTTGCCCAGGCTGGACTGGAACCTCGAGCCTCCCCATCTGACTCCCAAGTAGCTAGGATTACAAGTGTGAGCCACCAAACCAGGCTATTTATTTGTGGTGCTGGGGTCAACCCCAGAGCCTTGCCCATGCTAGATGAATGCTCTACCAGTGCTCTATCTCCAGCCCCCAGACTGATCCTTAATTGTGGTTTTAATTTGCATTTCCCTAATGATTAATGATGTTGAGTAATTTTCATGCGCTTGTCAGACATTTGTATATAGTATTTGAAAAAACCCATTCAAATCCATTGTTATTTTTAAATTGAATTTTTGAGATAGAAGCAGTTTTTTTTCCGCAGTGCTGGGGTTTGAACTCAGGACATTGCATTTGCTTTACCACTTGAGCCATGTCCCCTGTCCTATAAGCATTCTTTCTATATTCTGGACATTATATATTGCTTACAGATATATTTTTTCCTATTCTGTGGACTGTCTTCACTTTCTTGTTCAGGTCATTTAAAGATAAAAAGTTTAAAATTTTGATGAAGCACAGCATTTGCTTTTCCTTGTTTTATTCTCTTTGTGTTGTATTTAAGCAACCATTTGCTCATGAAGATTTATTCCTGTTATCTCCTAAGAGCTTTATGGTTTTGGATCTTATGTGTAGCTCTCTGATGGGCTGAGTGTTTCTTTTGCATATGGCGTGAGGTAGGGTTCCAACTGCAATCTTTTTCATGTGGATATCCAGTGGTCCCTGCACCATTTTATTGTAAATACTCTTCTTTTCCCTATTGAGTTGTCTCAGCATTATTGCCCAAATCAGTGAGCAATCTACTGATCTGGACTCTCAATTCAATTCCACTAACCTATGTATCTGTTCTTTCTTTTTTTCTGTTCATTGGAACTGGAGCCAGTATTTATTTAAAAACGTTTTTATTAGAATATGATAGTTACACTGAGGTTTCATTGTGACATTTCCATATATACATGTATCTACTTTGGTTTGGTTCATCCCGTATTTTCCCTGTTCCTCCACTCCCCTTCTTACAATGACTTCAACAGGTTTCAATACTCCATATTCATACCTGTATAGACATACCTAAACCATACTCACCCTCTTTACCCTCACTTACCCTCCCGCTCTTACCCTTCCTTAACATGACCTGTGTTGCATTCCTGTCCTTCACTGTTTTAGGGTCTGTTCGTTGTTCAGTGGGGTTTTTGCCTTGGTACATATATCTGTTCTTATGCTAGGACCTCAATGAATTGATCACTGTAGGAAACTGTGTAGTAACTTCTAGTCTAATTTTCCTTTTCAAGAATGCTTTGGCCATTCTGGGTCCTTTGCATTCTCATGTGCATTTTAGGATCAACTTCTGCATAAAGGAACCTAGGTTTTTGTTAGAGGCTGCACTGGATCTTCTTGGGAAGCATTGCTATTGAACAATGTGGAATCTTGCAGTCCATGAACACAGGATATTGCTCCACTTACTTAAATCTTTGCCAGGCCTGCGCACAGCCCTAGCATTTGCATCCTTCTAGATGTCTAGAAATGCATTGGAGCTTTGCAAATCCTCCTATAAATATTTCACCCCCAAGCTTTTCCTTTCAAGTTGTTTTGGCAGCATCTCCTTTAACTCCTTGATCACTGCCTCAGGCCGTTGTGATGTTAAACAATTGCTATTAATTATTTTTGAGGAATGTCCCTGGGGAAAGGCTGTTTTGAGTCAGGTCAAATAAAGACAAGGTTTTAGAACACAGTTTCAGGCAACTGTCTAACGTAGGATATATCAAAGACAGTTCTCTGAGAAGTGTGTTTTTGGGGGATTCCAAACCCCCCTTTTGTGGTACTGGGTTTGAACTCACGGCTTGTCGTTTCTCTCTTACACGGCAGGCATTCTACAGCTTGAGTCACACCCCCAGCCCTCCAAGCCCAATTTACCCCTTCTAGCAGCTGTTAAACTACTGGTTTTCACCATGATTGAAGGCAGGGCTGTTATCCTTCCAGGCTGCTGCAGAGTTGAGGAGAGGGGTAAGAATAGGGGACTCACTGAGACTCAGCTTTTTTTTTTTTTTCTTTTTTTGGTAAGTAAATGGAAATGCTTCTTTTCTGGTTGATTTCCAGCCTTCCCACAGGGTGTGTTTGACAGTCAGTGACAGTGTTCTTGCTGTCTTTCTGTAGGAGTGACTTTACAGAGGTCTCCATTCCTGCTAATT
This sequence comes from Castor canadensis, assembly GCF_047511655.1. Lineage (NCBI taxonomy): Eukaryota > Metazoa > Chordata > Mammalia > Rodentia > Castoridae > Castor > Castor canadensis. The sequence goes on from NC_133394.1 coordinate 92,351,452, forward strand.
CCCACTCCACCTCTCTCTGCCTTTCAATTTTAAGCAAATTGTTTAACTTCTTCAGAGAATTGTAAAGATCAAAATACACACACACACACACACACGAACACACACACACACACACACGCACGCACGCACGCACGCACGCGCGCGCATGCAAACACAGAACCCCTGGAAAAACTACAGAAAATCTCCAGCTGAGAGTGCTTTGCTCTGCCCTTTAGGGAGGCCGTAAGTTCCTCTGCATTCTGCATTCTACTGATGTCGCCTGTTCCCTAACCTTTCCTGCATCTCATTATCCTGGGTTGTAGACGCTCCACCACTTCGGATATTCATCCCTCAGGCTCCTTTCTCTCACCCTAGTTTCCATGGATGGAGTTGGGAAAGCTCCTGTTTCTCCCTTGACTAAGGAATGAAGGTTGAATCAGAAATTTGAGGCCAAGATTTGTTTATTACCCAGCTGATAATTTATAGACTCGGAACTGATTCCTGATGGACTGTTTATATCATTTGGTATTCCAGAATGCCGAGAAGTGGGAGTACAGTACTTTGGGCATAACTCGTTTTCCATCCTCTGTGTTACTTCACATGCAGTGGAGAAATATGGTAATGTGACCCAAAAGCATAAGATTAAAACTAATGTTTAATGCAGAATTAAAGCATTACTAATCCCTGCTTAATAAGCATAAGCAAGAAACTTATTTGATGTCAAGAAAATTCCTGTTTTAATGCTTATTACTGCAGATTACAAGATTGAACCACCTTTACAAAGTGGAGCAGGATGTTTTGCCAGAATTCTATACTACTAAATTTCCAAGAATCACTGTTGCTTGTTTCCTTTCAAACTATAAGGCACAAATCACCGCACAAACAGCCCCGGTAAGTCATTCAGTTGTCTTTGGCACTAGTGTTACACTCGTTTACTTTTAATTCATTGGTTTCAGTGTTTGCTACTTATGTCACAACCTTTCCAGTACTGTGCTTATTTCTGTCTCCTGAGTATTCCTTAAGCTAAGTTTGTTTGTCTGTGGACTGTGCTAGTGACAGAACCTAGGACCTTACAAATGCTAAGCATATCATTCACACACTCCCACTGAGCTTCTCCTCCAGACCCTAGAATGTGTTTTCCAGGAATTGTATGAGGGCAGTTCGGTACCCTTGCGTAGTTGGAATGTGTTCCTGCTGCCTTCTGGCACAGAAGTGCCCATAGATATTTGGATCACCAATGAACAGTTCCCCTTTTAAGGTACAGAGGCACTTCTACTTTTTCACAGAGAGTCACAACATTTCCCAAGTTCCAGAGAAAGAATCTGGGTAGATTGTAAAAGGGACTGCGCAGACTCCCCAGGCCCTGGTTTGGGTGTTCTAGATTCTTCTGATGATAACCATTGGTTTCTTAAAAATCTGCTAAGGCATAGTGACTTTGTTCTGAAGGGTGTAGACAGAGGTTGGAAAAAAGATCACTTTCCAGGGCAATGTGAGTAAAGCCTTTTGAATACCCTTTGTTGCAATTTCAGGTTCAAAGGTCCCCAAAGTACAAAGATCAGAGGCCTAGCCTCCTGCCAATTACGGAAAGGCATGCAGACTGGCGCCCCAGTCAGACCGTGGAAGACAGAGGGCAAAGTTCATTAACCCTTGCTGCGGACGCTCCAAGCCAATGAATGCCAGGATTACTTACAGTCCACATCTGTTTATCTGCTTAGCCATTGCGTAAGAACCAGCTCACCACACTGCAGCAATAAAAACGCTGGCTAACGCTCTGAGTGTTTACACATATTAGTTCTTGCAAGTACCTTAGGGAGTAGTAACTACTGGAGCATTCTCATTTTACAGAAGAAAGTAAGGCAAAGAGAGGACAAATCATTTGCCTAGAGTTCCACTCTTGTCTACTCTTGATGGAGGCTGCAGCCAGAGAATCTGCTTCTTTCTATACACTGTTCAGACCTAGCATTGAAAACTTAATTGGTGTAAATGTCTCTAAAGTTTTGCTATTGTATTGCCTTACAAAAAAAGAGATTTGGGAGCCAGGCACTGGTGGGTAACGCCTGTAATCCTAGTTACTCAGGAGGCAGAGATCGGGAGGTTGAGGCTTGAAGCTAGCCCGACAAATAGTTCGTGAGACCTTATCTCAAAAATACCCACCACAAAAAAGGGCTGGTGGAGTGGCTCAAGAGGTAGAGCACCTGCCAAGCAAGAGTAAGCTCTGAGTTCAAACCCCAGAACCACCCAAAAAGAAAGGAAAGAAAGAAAGAAAAAATGCATGATGCCGTGGGTATATGGCTAGCCCCAAGAGATCAAACAGGAAGGACAACAAAACAAACAAGAAAAACCCCAGAGAAAGATTCTGATGATTCTGTCTACAAAGAATATTGTGGGCTGAAAGTATGGCTCAAGTGCTAGAGCTTCTGTCTAGCAAGCACAAAGCCCTGAGTTCAAACCCTAGTATTACCAACAAGGAATAGAATATTGTAGGAAAACGTTTAATGGGCACATTAATGGACCTATCCTTAGACTATTCTGTGCGAGATAATTGAAGCACATTCCCTTCCTTTACCTGAGCTCATCTCTGCCACAGACTGTAACACCACCTTTCACCTTTCACAGCTACTTCTGTTATGTGTAAACACAATTCTTCAAATCATATGTAGTGTTAGATGAGATAATCACTCTGATTTCTCCCAGCCCTAAAATTCTGTGATCTTGTGGGGTTAGTTGTTAAAGAAAGGTGCTATGCTTATTAAAAACCATCCAAATAAATCAAAGTGATAAGCATACACTGGATTGCTGAGAGGAAACAAATACACTCGTGTATTGTATATTTATTTAAATTTTTTCTTGAGAGCAGTGTGTGTGTGTGTGTGTGTGTATCTGTGTGCTCACACATAAGTATAACATCTGCATTTCTGCTTTTAGAGGATTATGTCAGGAATGCTTTTGGCCACAACTAACAAAAACCTGATTTAGTGGCTTCAACATATAGCGAGAGGCTTATGTTTCTGATGTAGCAAGACGTTGAGGTAGGCAGCTGTTGACATGGTGCAACAGTTCACCTGCTTAGGATGGACTTCAGGGCGCTCTTGGGTTGTCTTATTTGGTCACAAGAATGCTGCTTGTGGCAGTCATGGAAATTCACCACCCAGATCCCTCACTGTGGGGAGGGCAATGACTGACAGTCCCAGCTGTCTGGACCCATCACAGCATTCCTCCCATGCACTCCCAGCCAGTGACAGAACACAGTGGAAGTGATAGTGCAGGCCCAGGCATGCAGGATGCTCTAAGGGACCTTAGTGGGACAATTGGTAAAATTGGAACTAAATCTGTAGCTGACAATAGAGCAGTAATAATTGTACTGTGGTTGGGAAAGAGCGTGCCCTTGTTTCTAGGAAATACACACAGAATTGTTTGGGAGCAGTGGAACTTGTCTCTACAACATACTCTCAAATGGTTCAGAGGAAAGGCATCATGAGAGAGAAATAAGGAAGCCATGAGGAATGTGGACATTTAGGGAATCTGCTGGTCTGGAATTTTTTCAAAAGAAAAAGTGAAACCTAAAAATGCTCTGAGATTCACGCCTCACCATGGCTGTGAATGTCAGGCTTGGTGGCAGAAGAAACGAGGTAAAAATGGGGACATGTTACCGGTTTACCCTATCTTGTATTTTGCTTCCTTATCAGTTACAAGTATTTCTGCTAAGGAATCTAATGTCAGCAATAACTTGCTGCTCCTCAATGTAAATGAAACAAATGTAGCACTTCTTCAAGCCCCACTTTTGCAGGAGGAAAGAGCAGTAAGCAGAATTTTGCACCCCCTCCCCTGCTCAACCTCTGACCCTGTGTCCAATCTTTAGGATCCAGGGTCCCAACCACAGGACTGTCCATTGGCATCTTTGGTCTTAGGGTTTCATGTTTTCTCCAGGGTGAGGGCCCTGAAGCTCCTTTCCATTAAACTCCAGTGAGAATGGTCTCTTTGCCCAGTGTGTCTTGTTTCCCTAAATAACGTTTTTTATCTAACCCTGGACCTTGGAAGCCACCACTTCCCCTGCCTTTGGCTCAGGCAGTTTTAAGCCACACTACCCTGCCCTGCTGTCCCTCAACTGGTCAGAAGTAAAACAGCACCCATTTATTTATCCTTTCCAATACTTATTAAGGGTTTACTAAGAACCAGAAACTGTTTTAGGACCAGGGAACAAAATAAACAAAAAACCATACCCTCCTATGGAACCTATATTCTAGTAGAGGCAGATAGAAAAATATGTAATTTGATAGATAATGATAGATTGTTATCAGAAAGAAAAATAAAACTTGTCCTATGGAGACTGGGTTCATGTATGTAGTGACAGAGAGCAGAGAAGCCAGAAGGCAGAAGTTCATTGTGAATTCCAAGAGGTGACCAAAGAGCGCTGTTCTCCCAGGAGAAACAAATACTCATTATACTTCCTCAAGCTTGCACAAATTGATTGGATTCTTTCCTGGAAGAAGAATAAGCAAAATGTAATTGGACCTTCTTGGAAAATAAGTGGAGTAATCTTCTGATAGTAAAGATAAGTATCTCACTGAGAACTGGCTTCTTGATTTAAGCTGATGTGACATTAATAAGGAGATTACAGGGACTGGAAACCTTAAGGGTGTAATTTGTACTCTTCACCAAGACAGATGCCAGCTGCAGCTCACCAAAGCATTCACAGTGTCACAGGGTTAAGAGGGCGCTGATTCCCAACATTTAGGAACACGCTCAGTGCTAGAATCAGGCTGGTAGGGCTTGCTTCATGGAGTTTGGATCAGCCCTGAAAATTGGCCCTAAATATCCCAGAGCTGTGCTCAATTTCCCCCAAATCCTTCATTGTACTCTACCTTCTTCTGTAACACAATTAGCAGTGTCTACTCCAAAACTGTCCTTACTCCATTACTGATTTTTTCATTAAAAAAAAAATCCATTCTTTCATGGTAGGGAATCTCAGAATCGAAGGAAACAGATGAAACCATCTCAGCTGTTCTTGGAGCTGAGCAGATATGCCCAAGTCTGGGTAATAAAATGCTGATTCCTGGCTCCCAGGCCAGCTCTTTGAATCTCTGTAGTGGATCCGGATAGTTGGTACATTCACTGCTGTCTTCAGACCTCAGCTTGACCGAAGCCTTCACAAAGGAGGCACTTGCTTTCCTAACTTCCTGATACCTCCAGTGCCAAGATCCAACTGACTGACAAACTGATTCACAGGCCCACTGAATCCCCTGAATCAGTCTCTAAGACTGAGGCCTGGACTCTGTTCTTTAATTAGCACCATGTGTGTGTGTGTGTGTGTGTGTGTGTGTGTGTGTGTGTGTGTGTATTTAATCATCAGAGAAATCTGAGTGGGCTGCTCGGGAAGCCAACCAATCAGGGTGATTTTTAAAAATAGGACAGGGAACCTCCCTCCAACTAGCAGAACAGACAAGTCATAGATCAATCCTGCCCTGGCTACCCTGGGATTAGCACCATGTTCTCGTTCAGTCTGTTGTGGCCAGTGAGGATGGGCCCACGTGGAATAAAATAGAACCATTTTTATCGGGAAAGTAATGTCAGCAGATCTGGAATAGTAACAACAACAGCAAAAACCAAAGAGATTTCTAACTTGGTAACTTCTGAGTGGAGTGGTTCTCAATTAACTGCAAATGAAATTGGCAATCCCAATATGAACAAAGGGTGTGAAGTAAGGAGAGTCTGAGATGAAAATGCATCAGAGACACACATGTGTGACATCCTGAGCTCCATAGTGGGAGTCTTTGTGTTTACTTTTACTTGAGCTAACTTGAATGAATCTTTGATCTTTGTAACCAATAGAACTCTGCCCCTCAAACGATTTCTGAGAAGCAAAGTGTCTTAATCTGTTCAGGCTGCTGTAATAAAATACCATAAGCAATAGAAATTTTCTTCTCGCAGTTCTGGAGGTTGGGCAGATCAAAGCTCCAGCAGATTTATTGTCTGATGAGGGTCCACTTTCTGGTTCACAGATGGCACCTTCTAGTTGTGTACTCCCATGGTGGAAGGAATGAACAAATTCCCAGGGTGCATTTTATAAGGGTACTAGTGCCACTCATGAGGGGAGAGCCCTGAGGCCTAATCACAAGTTCAAAGGCCCAGCCTCCTAATGCCATCACTTTGGGGATTAGAATTTCAACACAGGAAAATCGAAGGGATATACATATTCAGAGCATTGCATAAAGGAAATGGAGAGATTATGAAAATGTTGATTCCTCACAAAATTCCTTAAAATAGTTCTGATGACATAATAATCTCTGAATATAAACTTAGAGTCCACTTCTGCCCCACTTCAGCCCATCACCTGTTATGTGCTTCTCCAGCTTTTTACTCTTATAAATTATTGGGTTGGGTGAAGGCTCAAGTGGTAGAGCTATCTGCCTAGGAAGTGTGAGGCCCTGAGTTCAAACCCCAGTACTGCCAAAAAAAAAAGCAAGAAATGAAATTATTGAAAATTCCAGAGTTTTTGTTATATGAGTTATATGTATTTATATATACTGTACTACAAATTAAAGTAGAGAAAACTTTCTCTTCTTTTGGGTGCTGGGGACGGAATCCAGGGCCTCTTCCATGCTAAACACATGCTCTGTCACTCAGCCCCAAACTGAGACATCTCTGCCATTTTTATTTACTCTTTCATTTAAAAATAATAAATGTATATTTTAACATAAATACTTTTCAAAAACATTTAATGAGTGGAGTGTCATTGTTTTACATTTTGGCAAAAACCTTTGATGTTTGGCCTAATAAGAGACAGCCGGATGTTCATATCTGCTGTGTTCCTACACACGTCATGTCATGTAGCTTCTAGAAACCCCAGCACCCATGAGAGGATGAGCACGAATGAGGCCTCATGGACCACTTCAGAGGGCTTGGGGGATTCTCCAGTGTCCCCAAACCACATAAAAATTTTTTTTTGTGATACTGGGATGTGAACTCAGGGTCTTACACTTGCTAGTCAGGAGCTCTACCACTTGAGCCACTTCACCAGCCCTTTTTTTTGTGTTGGGTATGTGCAAGATAGGGGTTAGAGAACTATTTTCCAGGGCTGGTCTTGAGCCTCTATCCTCCTGATCTCTGCCTCCCAAGTAGCAAGGATTACAGACGTGAGCTAATGGTGCCCGGCCCAAACCACCTTTTGAGAACCATGACTCTGAATGTTGCAGTTAAGTAGGAATATAGCTCAGTTCTTCTCCTCTCTTTCTCCTCTCCTTTTACCCTTTTTCTTTCCCCTCCACCTTCCCCCCTCCTTCTTATTCTTCTCCCTCTTCATTATTTTTTTGAAGCAGGTTTCATTATGTAGCCCAGCTGGTTTCAAACTCAGGAGCCTCCTGCTCAAGCCTCCTGAGTGCAGGGATTATAGGCTTGTGCCACCACACCCACTATTTTTTCTTCTTGAATGTAGATGCTCCTTTGCTTGTCTTGATGAAATCCTTTTAGTCTCAAGTTTCGCAGCCTTCTTTGTTCTCTCATCAAATTCACATTCCACTACTCTGGGCATCTTAAAATGATGAGATTGCTTCTAGTTCTATGGAGCAGGAAATATTATTGTCCCTCTTTTACTGATGAGGGAAATGAGGCACAGAGAAGGACAGTAGTATACCCCAACTCACAGAGCAAGCAAGAAACCAAGTATCCACCTCAGGACCCTGGCTTGTGATGATTGCCTCTTTCTAAATAGTAACTTTCAAACTCAGATAGAATTTTCAAAGAAAAGTTCTCATTTTTATACAGTTCATGTGTGCTTTGTTTTTGGTGTTTGTAAATGTGGTTTTTAAGTTTGTATCTGCTGGGAACCCTGCAACATGAAGTTCCCTACTTGCTTCTGGAGGTTAGAGGTCATTCTGTAGAATGCTTTGAGGCATTCCTTTGCATGTTGGCTTGGGGGAATCCTATTCTCAAATAAATATCCTTTGAAATTTTATTTATTTTGTCATCATTGTTTTCTTACTCAGTTGTTGTTTGAATAGTGTTTTCCAAAAACTCAAGTCATTATCTCATGTCATAGCACTTTGAACATGACGTGGTTGAAAATAGGGACTTTTCAGATGTCATGAAGTCACACTGGATTGGGTGGACCCTAACCCAATGACAGTGTCCTTAGAAGAGGCAGGAAAAGACATGGAGAGACATGGGGAGGCAGCATGTGAAGACAGAGAGAGACTGGCGTGAGGCTGCCACAGCCAAGGAAGGCCAGGAGCCTCCAGAAGCTGGAGGAGGCCAGGAAGGATCTTCCCTGGAGATCTCAGAGGGAGCATGGCCCCGCTCAAACCCAGAGGTCTGACTTAACCGCTGTAACCCCCTCAACTGCAATATTGACAGCACCGGTCTCAAAGTGTGATTTGCAGACACCTGGGAGTCCCCTGTGTGTGGGCCCTGCTTGCTACTTAAATAATTATAACATTCATTTAGCTGGGCATGGTTGCATGCACCTTCAATCCCAGCTACTCAGGAAGTAGAGATCAGGAGACCCCATCTTAATCAGTAACTTGAGTATTGTGGTTCACTTCTCCAGTCACAGCAACAATAGGACATATAGGTAGGAATATTAATAATGACATGCAAAATATCAGAGTATGTGAGATTCAGTTAAGAGTGCTTAGAGGGAAATTTACAGCTTTAAATACTTATATTGCAAACAATGAAAATTCCCAAACCAGCAGCTAAGCATTCTACCTCAAGAAGCTAAAAGAGAAGAGCAAAATAAGCTCAAAGAAACATAGCTAATAAACATACGAGCAGAAATTGATAATGTAATAATGAGCAAAAATAGAAAAAGCAGCTAAAACAAAAGTTGGTTCATTCAGGTTCAATAAAATTGATAAATCCGTAGCTGGACTGAATAAGAAAAAGGGGAAAAGAACACGAGTTACCAACATTAGAAATGAAAGAAGGGGGCTGGCAGAGTGGCTCAAGTGGTACAGTGCCTGCCTAGCAAGCATGAGGCCCTGAGTTCAAACCCCAATACCACCAAAAAAAAAAAAAAAAAAGAAAGAAAGAAATGAAAGAGGGGCCATCACTGCACACTTAGAGCACTTATGGCAATGCATTTAACAACTGAAATGAAATTGAGAAAAACTGCAAGGGCACAGATAACTGAAATACAGAAAGAGATAGAGTGTAGAATATGGTATTTCAGAGTCAGGGTTCTGGGGTCAGGCTGCCAGGGTTGGAGCTGGTGCTCTTTTTCTATTAGCTATGTGAATTTGAACAAATTCCTTGACTTTTCTATACCTTAGTTTCTTTTGCAATATCAAGATGACAGAGTTTTTCCATCATGACAAGGGCTGTTTTATAAGGCTCTATCTCTAGCACTAACAAGTGTTAGCTTTAATCATTTCTTGAATCTTACGTGATTTTTCTCTACCAAGATCTATAATGGATTCTGATGGCTCAAAGGAAAGAGTTGAAGACTTGTGGGTAATGCCAGAGTTTTCCTTGGTCAATATGACAGTCTATGAATGGATGGAGCTTAAAAGTTCATTGATACAGTTCAATGAACTTTGGGTAGTCTGCTTAAATTCAACAGCAGAAATCAATCAACTTCAAAAAGAAAAATGGCCCATGAAACCCACTCCCCGCCAGCCCCTGACATCATTCACTTCTCCACACTATGGGGAAGAGCTACAGGTCGATTCATGGGAGTGCTGGGAGGTTAATGTGTGTGTGTGGCAAAGAGCAGCTGAAAGTGACCGCTGGAAACGGGGGTGTCCTGGGTCAGCTGGCAGAGCAGCTTCCCTTCTATGGTCCCCATCAACTAGGAACAGCATTTCTCATCCTAGGGTCTGAAACACTGGATGCTTTTGACCATCCAATTTCCTTTGTCCTGGGGCTGAAGTGTAGCTCAATGGTAGGGAAGGTACTTAACATGCCTGAGGTTCTGGGTTCAATCCCCAGCACCCAGTTTTTTTCTTCCTCCCATGAGCCCCAGAGCTGGAGCCATGCCTTGGCTTCCTTCTGGTTATGGCATACAGTGGCCCGACCTGCCTGCTGCCATTTATCAAGCTGAAAGTCCTGGCATGCTAGCTGCTCAGGGTGCTCAGCCAGCCAAGACTGGCAGCCAAGGACACAACCCAAGGCTTCTCTTGAGGGCCTCTGCCTGCTCCTGAGGAAGCCAGAGACTGTTTCCTTACAATGCCCTGCTCAGAGACTTTTTTGTCCTCAGCTGCTTTGTTGAGGACTCAGTCCCCAACAAGGCACCAACTGGGTGGCAATGCCTCAGGCAAAGAGGCGAGCCAAGAAATTATCCACCACCAAAGAACGTGAACCCCAGCTGAATTGGAACATCTGTTTCCTATGCAATGCCTTTCAGACAGCATGGTATTGTTTGCCTTCCAAATCAATTCCCAGCAATCCGGGGGGAAACCCAACACCAAATAGCCATCAGTGTCTGAGGTAAGCAGCTTTACTGGAGTCTTATACCCTGTGCGTGTGGATAGGGAATATGTTTACAGCAATTTCTAGGCATTCTATAGACCTTGAATACCTTTAATTTCACCAATGAAAGCTCACTTTTAAGATCAATCATGCCACTGAAACATCGCTGGCTTCCCACAAAACCCATCTGTGACATTGAGTATCCTTATTTGAAGCTGCTGGCTGAGGTTTAATACAGCGTCTGGCTCTAGAGCTTTCTAATCTGATGCTAGCTGCACCCTTCATGGTACATTCCTGATTTGTTTCAGGGTTTTAGCTTAACCTAAGAAACACACATGTAATATCACACTATAAATGCTGAACTTAAAAAATAAATAATAGACATAACATCTATGCCTAAAGGTCTCACAGTATCAGCTTAACATCATCTGGGATCTGACCATCAGTTTCCTGGGCTAAACCTATCTGATTTTGTCCCCACACAAGGAAAAGCTCAATTAACCAGGCTTGGGGAGCCTGGTGTATAAAACCAGAAGGGCAAATTTATTTGTTTACAATGAAAACAAACTTTTATGCACTTTGGCATTGATGAGATAAACATAGTTTCTCCCCAACATTCCTTTAAGGGGAGGTTGTCATCATAGACCATTGAAATAGGAGAAAGAAAAGGCTGTGGTTGACTGACCTACAATCGGTATAGACTTGCTAGAGGTATTTGAATCCATAAGCCAGAGTACTTTTTCTCCCTGTCTGAGCTTAAATGGACATTGCCCACTTCTGACCTTTTGAACTTCATGTTCTGGTGTCCCTTCTCCTTTCTGTTCACACAACAGGCTATCATTCAGGGTCACCATATAACACCATTTGAGGCCACTATATAGTTTATTAAATTTTTACTCACTAAATACCGTGCTATTCTAGGCCTGACACCATAAGAATATCTACTTTTCCTTTATTGAAGTTTGGAGGGCTGAAGGCATGGATCGAGTGGTAAGGTGCCTACCTAGCAAGCACCACTAAAAAAATGGAAAAAAAAAAAAGAAGTTTGGAGTAATCCTTTCATTGAAATTTCAGGAGTGTTTATTAGGCAGCATTCTTTTAACTATGAGGGATGAAAAACCCAACTCAGAGTTTGTGAAGTTTCTGGCACAGCTGGATACAAAGCTTCAATGTCATTGACCTAGTCCTTTGGACCTGCTCTATTCCATGTTGCTTTCATTCTCAGGTAGGCTCCTGCCAGGTAGTATCCTCTACCAGCCCCTCCCAGTTTCGAGTCCAGTTGAAAGACAGCCCTTTTTCTCCATAGTTCAATAAAAACTTCTACAGTGAGATGCCCTTGGCTTGGCTTGAGTTATAGGCATCCTGAATGAATCACGGTGTTCAGGGAGATGGAAGAGATGGGTTGTCTAGACCTTGATAACGTGACCACTCCTGAAAGCTGGCTCTTGTGCGTGGATTGAGAGTGTAAAGTAATGATGTTGTTGCCAGAAGAAGGTGGATAGAGTCCAGGGAGGTAAAACCAATGGAAATCTACTGGAGAGGCAACCTTACTTCTCTCTTCTCTGTGTTCCTGCAGAGGGGTGTTATCCTGTTGGGCTAGGTATGTCTAAAGTTGGGTAGTATGGATGATGTGATGTATGACCCTTGCCATCCAGGAGCTCAGTCTAACAGTGAGAAGAGACATATTGCAAGTGACAAGAATGTGTAAAAAAATAAGTAACATATGAATAGCATAGAGGAAAAATAGGACTTATCTGAGCTCAGGGGAAAGAGGGGTTACTGTTGACTAAAAAGGTATAAAGGAAGGCTTCATGGAAGAGGTAACACTTGAGCCTTGAAGGATATGTAGGGTTTTGATGGATGGGGACAAAGGGGGGAGGAAAATGTAGAAGCAAACACGCCGAGATTAGAAAGAGAATAGCGTCTAGCAGAATTGCTTTGTATTGTGTGTGAAGGGTTAGGGTAAGGGGCATGCCATGTCAGGTTGAACAGCAGGTGGGTGGGAGCATAGGTCAGCTTACCCAGGAGGGATGCCCTCTGCACAGGGTAAAGGAAGGTGTGATGGTTCTCATGGCTTCTGTTCAGCATGGTCCCGGATGCTACCCAACATTCAGGTTTCTGCCCTGAACTCAGACCTTATACAATTGGTATCTCTCAGGAATGAGTCTGTATGCTTTTTATCTGAGGCTTAGCCAAGCCCACTTTCAGCTCTGCCTTGTATTTTGACAGGAAATGTCTACTTTCAGTCACATTGCTTAAAAAACTGCATGGCCCTTCCAGATGAAGACTCCTCTGCCTACCCTGCCTTACCTTTTATAACCTGGGCTGCACCCAGAACCCAGGTGCCAGGGCCTCTGGGTTGAGAGGAGCAGAACTGGGCATAGATCCAAAGAGGGCAAGGTCCAGGCCTCCTTTGACCTTCTGGAAGAAAACAAGAGTCTTATCAGATCTCCTGGAGCAGCCAAGTGGTTCTTCCTGTAACTGCTCTTTATGGGTAGGTAGGTACAGACCCAGAAGTAAGGGTTTCAGATTTTGTTTGGAAAAAGCCAGACTGCCTGACGTCTGACAGCTCTTAATCTCCAAAGGCTTCAACTCCTATCAGGCCCAAGCTGCAACTCGGTGGCCTCTGGACCTTTGTAGCAGTGGTCGGATTTATACTTCAGGTAAATAAACACTTCAATTCAATTTAGCTCACGCTGCCAAGAGCTTACATTTTTTTTGCCTGTCACAGTTCTGCATGGGGTAGCCTGACCACTGTTACTCTCAATGAGGGATGTTTCCTGGAGGAAGGAGGCCTGCACATGTGTGTGACCCTCTAGGACAAGCTTTCTGTGTTTACAGAACACCTGGGGAAATGTGTCAGAAGTTTTGGAAAGGAGAGCCGTGGAGTATCTGTTTGTATTATTTAAATTGAGTGGCTCACAGTAGAGAACTTCCACTTCTCTACCAGGAACTGTAGATAGACCCATTTTTTTTCTGTGTTTTAGTGCAAATGCCTCTTGTCTGAAGACTGGGAGTGCCAAGCTGGGGGTCCCTGGCTGGGGTGCACTCTGCAGTCCTTTCACTTCTCTGCTGTCTCCCCTGCCCCATGGAGCTGTGCTGATTAGCAGGACTGCCTAGAGTGTCCCTCCTAAGGACAGGAGGGCACACTAGGGTGGCGCATGCCCAGAGCCCCAGGCAAGGCCTCCTCAGGTTAAGGATTGAGGGCTGTCACCTCTCACTCTGCCCCCTTCTCCGTCCATGGCATTTTGCTCTCAGTTTACAATTCCTCTGGAGTAGAAGCAGGAATCCAATTCCTCCTGGTGACTCCTAGCACAGCTCTGACTTCTTTCTTCATGCTTCCTGCTTTTGCAGGCGTGACCTCTGGAATTTCTTGGCTTACTGTCAGAAACTCCAGTTCTTCCCAGCATCTGTTTAAACACCACACTTCCGGTGGCAATACCTTTTTGTCATCTGGCTCCAAGTTCCACAGGGGATTTTACTACCAGTCGCGTCAGTAACGTAACAGTGCCTTGTAGCTAGGAGAGGCCTTAATAATATATATTGTGTGTGTGTGTGTGTGTGTGTGTGTGTGTGTGTGTGTGTGTGTGTGTGTGCAGTTGCCAAAGTTTTAAACTCAGGGAAACTTCCAAGCCTTCTCTTTGCCCATTGAAAAATCTGCATGGAGTAGCCTGACATTCAATGTCTTCCTCCATGTGGGTCAGCCTGCCTTTTGAGATTTTTCTCCCAGCACAACTGCCTTCGTTTACCTTCCACTCCACTTCACCAGGTACCCTCAGCTCCTGGACTTTTCTCAAGCTGTTATCTCTGCCAGGATCCCCTTTCCCACCCCTTGGCCTATTTCTGTTCATATCCTTAGTGTGATCGCCTACTCCAAAAGCATTCTAGATCCTTCTGATCCTGATGTAATCTCTCTTCCACCCCCTACAACGCCATTGTGCTATTCCTATATTTTCTTGATTTCTAAGAGGCACAGTATTTTGGCTACAGATATAGCGAGACACGATTCACTCATTTACAATGAGTGATCCAATAGATTTTACTGTAATGGCAGTTGTACAACTATCCTCACAGTCAGTTCTAGAATATTTTCATCACTCTAAAAAAGAGGCCTTGTACCTGCTAGCTGTCACCCAACCATTCTTCAGTCCCAGCCCTCCGTGATGGTTAACCTACTTTCTGTCTCTATAGAATTATTTGCATATTTGGGCTATTTCATATAAATGAAATTTTTAAATGTGTGACTGATAATGACTGACTTCTTTCACTTAGCATAATGTTTTCAAGAGTCATCTGTGTTGCAGAATGTATCAGTAGCACTTCATTCAAAAAGGCAAATTTCTAAAATATTTTAGCATCTCTGAAATAGATGCATCTTCAAATCAATGGTATGTGTAGTTTACTTAGCATCAATTTTCTTGCTTTCTTCTTCTTTTTTTTATTTTATTTTTTTAATGAGACAGTTCTCACTCTGTAGCTCAGGCTGCCTCACTTGCCATCTTCCTGACTCTGCCTCCCGAATGCTGGGACTACAGGCCCATGTCATCATACCCAGCTTTTTTCTTAATAATAATTAGAATAATAATTATCTCCCAGTAGATAGTATCAAATTCAACAAAATGCTAAATTTTTGTCTCTATTTTATCCCTTATCACAATCAGCCTTATGGTCAAGTTGTTTGTTTATGTGTCTTTCTTGTCCCCTACATTCTGGGTCCCAGAAAGATAGAAACTATGTCTTTACTATCTATGTATGCTTTAAGCTCCTAACATGGCCCTTAGGAAGTGCTCAGAACATATGAAGAAGGAGTTAATGTCACATTCTAGGGTGTATTCTCCAGGAAGGATATAACAGAAAAGGATGCAAATTCTTCACACCCAGTTGCACACTGGATGTGTGTGCAATGTGCTTATGACTGCTAAGTTTTTAGAGACTTAGTATAGTTGACTGAACATTTGTGTACCTACTGTGTGCTCTAAGCAGAGAGTGTTTTGAAGATGGTTCCAATGTATTCCTCTCCCAAGGAACTCATATTATGGAAAGACATTTACATAAATGGTTACACAGCAAAGAGAGTGAGTAGGTATGATGTAGGGGCTACCGATGCTGGCGTGAGGGGTGGAAAAGATTTATTTAGAGGTTCAAGGATACTTAACATCCAGGTGATAAGAACACTGGCTTTATAGTCTGACAGTCCTGGCTTCTGCCTGCTCTTTGTGAACACTACATAATACTGAACTCTCCACCTCATAAATGAGCATATGCATCGCTTGCAGGCATTAGGAGAGTTAAGTGAGAAAACCAGCGGATGAATTCTCTGGTCTATTAATATACACTCAAATAAATGATAATTATCCTGTGCTTTTTAGATCATTAAGTCATCAAGGACTTTAGAAATTATTTAGTCAGCCACCCCTAATTTTGTGCTCAGTCCTAATTTTATGTAATAAGATCCATGTCTTACAGTGGCTTGCTGTTTAGCTGGGGAAATTGGGAGCAGCTTCCTGGAAGGGATTGAGGGATGAGAATGTTAAAATGACTGAGAATTTTCAACAAGTCAGATGGGCACTATCCAGGTGAGTCTGAGAGCATCTGGTCTGCAAGCCAACTCATTGACCCTCCTTGGGCAGCTAACTTTATAGAAACGGAGGCTTCATATTTCCACATTCCCTGTATTTGACCAGCCATTAGCAGGAAAGTCTCAGCCCAGAATTGATTATAAGCTCTAGCGCTTTCCTGGATATTATTTTCTCTTCTCAGCAAACCTGTACATTTCCTGGACTGCTAGGGGCTGAGACTTTTGCATTTTTATTCCTCTGGTGTAGAGCACGATGGGTAAATGAATTCTACCTACCAAGGGTAGAATGAAACACAAGTATTGTTGAATGAAAGGATGAATGACTATATTTTGAATGAATACATGAACAAATCATTATAGGACTGGCTATAACAAGTGATTCTTCACATAAATTATATTTATTTTCCAAGTAGGAAATCAGATAACAGAACTGTATTCATTTATCAACATTTTTCAGTTTCATGAATAAACATCTTATTGAGATGACTATTCACCCATCAGATCTACAATTGTTGGGTTTATTTAGTTGGCTTTTTTTAGTACTCAGCATCAGGAAGGCACTTTTATTTTTCTGCTTAGTAGACAGACTGATAATAAATTCGTTGGTTCCATGGCTACCAGCCTTTGTCTAAAAGAAAATGCTAAAAGCTGTGCGGAGTTAAGAAGCCCTTCTCTCCCTCTGGGAGGCAGAGCGAGGGATGGGACCCCAGTCTCAGGACAGTGGTCTCTAACCTGGGTCAGAGTATGGGAAGGCTTAAGAGTACATGCACATAGCAGATGTGGAATTTGATTAAATATGAGGCACAAGTGTTGATTCAGTTTATAGAAAATACAAGCGGAAAATCTAAATTAACGTGGCTTAAGCAAGATAAATTCATTTCTCTCACACACACAGATCTCTGGATACAGGTGATTCAGGGCAGGAAGAGCTCCATAGCACCGGCTCCTTCAGTTCTCTGCTCCACAGCTCCTAAATTGCTGTCCTCCACTTTCCAACATGGCAGCTGGACTTCAGCCACATAACTGGCAAAGTTATGTGACAAAGAAGTGACCAAGAAGGATTCTGCCTTTTGAGAAGGTTTCTGGAAGTTGCCACACAACACTAATTCCTCATTGACTAGAACATGACCCTGGAGACACCTCTGAAGAAGGCTGCAAAATTAGGTCTTATCAGGTGGCTATGTCCAGATAAAAGCCATGGTTTATTACAGAGGGAACGGGAGAGGAACAGCTGTCAGTCTCTTCAGGTGGACCTAATAAGTGTCCCTTAGGGCTAGGGATATGTATATGAATTAGGGATATCAGTGTCCCCAGGAAAACTCGTGGGTAATAGTCCTGTGGAAAATGTAGTCCTAAGACTAGCAACTCTCTTCCCCCCAACAAGAATGGTCTACAAGGCTTTAAACCCTCCTCCTGAAAGTTCCCACCACCAAACCCTGTGTTTTCTTCTTTGTGCACCTAGGATGTTCTGTCACACTACTTCACACCTTGCCTGTTTTCCTTTGAAACAAGATTTGAAGCTAGGGCTCAGACACTTGGTAAATGTATTATTTAGGATAAGTAATTGAACATCTCAGTGCCTCCTCTTCCATCCCTCTGAAAGGTAAATGACCTACAAAATAATATTACTTAATAATAATAACCAGGCCCAACACAAGGCAGGTGCTTATAAGATGTCAACTTACTTTCCTAACCAAAAGGGCTTCATGAGACTGGGGGCCCAACTCCTCTTTCATGATGATAGTTCCTCAAGAGATTTCAAAATTAACTCATAGTCTAAATTAATCTTTATTCAATTCTGATTTTGTTAATAGTGTTGGCATTTTCAAGTACTTGCTATGTATCAAGCACTGTTCTTAGTGTTTTATGGGTGTTAACTCTTGTAACCCTCTCAATAATACTAGGAGCTATGCACCATCACCAATCCCATCTTAGAGGCAAGATATGAAGCCAGGTAGTTTGGTCCAGGTTCCTGAGTTTAACCACAAGTGAGGACAATAAAGCCTCCCTATGGAGCCCCCCATCTGCCCGTTCATCTATTTAAAATCCTAATCAGAGCATTGTAAAGTTAGCAGAATTTAAAACTTTCCAGGGCCTGGAGTTCCTCTGTTCTCCCACACTTTATCTGCTTAACTTTTAGTCTCTAACAGGATCCTTTTTACCAGGGTTAATGATCAGTTATTCAATAAATATTTGTGTCAAGAATTAATCTTTGTATCTGAATCATTCATAGTCTTATTGGGAAAATGAGAAATTAAAGGACAATTAATTATACTGGATGATCTAACAATTTCACTTCTGAGTATATTCCCCAAAGAATGGAAGGAAGGCAGTCAACAGAAACTTACAAACGAATGTTCATAGCAACATTGTTCATAATAGCCAAAAAGTGGAAACAACCCAAATGCTTGTGGAAGAATCAATGGATAAAGAAATTATGGTGTATACGTACAATCAAATATTATTCAGCCCTAAAAAGGCTGATAAAGGGTAATGTATGCTACGATATAGGTAAACCTTAAAGACAGTATGCTAAGTGAAATAAGCCAGACACAAAAGGATGGATACTTTACAAATTTATTTATAGTTAGAGTGGTTCCTAGAGTAGAAAGGTGGCTGCAGGAGCTGAGTGGAGGAGAGAATGGGAGTTATTGTCTAACTGGTACAGAGTTTCAGTTTTGGAAGATGAAAAGGCTCTGGAGATGGATGATGGTGATGTTTGCACAACAATAAGAATGTACCTAAAGTCACTGAGCTGTACCGGGCTGTTACCAAACACCTGAGCTCAAGTGATCCTTCTGCCTCAGCCTCCTGTGTAGTGGGGCTACAGGTCCACTCCTCTGTACCCAGCTGAACTGAATAGTGAAAAATGTTTAAAATGACAACTTTTACATTAGCACACGCACACACACACAGAGTGGTGAGGTAAGAGCCTAAGAAGCTCTTTAGAGTAGAGTTGCATGAGCAGGGCAGTTTTACCTGCTCACCTGTTGAATCACTAATGGGACCTTTGCAACCTTGCCACTTCCTGTTCCTTGACAGCTCTCAGCGCTGGCTTCTCTGTACACAGTGCTAGACTGTGTGAGCTGTGAGGGGAGGGGGAGGTCTGGTGAAGTGGCTTGGTAATGATGAGAGCTTTAGAAACTGGAGGTGCTGTGCAGGTGATCAAGGCCTGGGCTGGGACACAGCACAGATTTAGCAATGGAGGTTCAGGGCCCTTCATGGCTAATACTTAGCAATCCAAGTGAGCAAAGATAGACAGAAACATTGGGACTTGAGAAAGGTTAGGATGAAGATGTGATAGAGCTTAGTGACCTCCTGGAAGACCAACATGAGGAAAAAAGGCACCCAAGGAGGTCTCCAGGGTTCTAGGTTGGGGGTCTGGTTATATGGGATGAGATGTAGATGTGCCGGGTGGGGGAGATGATGAATTCCATTTCCTATTTTTGGACATGCTGTGCAAAGCGGTTTGCAATATAACCAAGCAGCCAGCTACTCAAAAGGAAATATCAGCTTTAATTTTATTCAAAGAAGACTAAGAAGAATTCACTAGGAAAACAGATTGAGATTTTTTTTTTTTAAAGTGTTGCTCAGAAGCTTTCCAAAGGGAATATAGGACCAGATGTGTTGCTTGCATAATTCTGGCATTTTCCTGTGCAAGTCTGATGTATGTTTATTTTCAGCAAGTAACCCACACTCAGTTTGCTCCTCTTGGTTCTTATTTACAAAATCACTGATTGGGATCCAGAACCAGTTATGCGGTCTTCCTGATTCAAAGCCACGCCATCATTTCCAGTGCTTGAAAGGAAAAATAAAACTCTTTAGCTGTGGGGGATTTTATAAAATACAAGTTCTCATTTTAAGTTCTTGAGAGTGCACTCTGCGTTTAAGCTTGACTTGCCTTCAAAAGGATTGTCACTGGGGAGATATTTCCATTGTTTATTCACTTTGTTTTTAGATTTTTGTTTACCTCCCTCTTTAAGTCTGTTATCCCTACAGCTGCAATCTTCATACATTATTTTGGAGGACACTGAATTGGTCTTTCTAAGCCTGTCCCTGCCTTGCACAGCCTCTAAGCTCAAGGCTCCACCTATCCAAATCATCAGACTCATACCTGGCCCTTTCCTTCCCCCACCTAAACTTGGGACAGTCTCTTTTCACATGGTAGCCTCATTTTCCTTCCTCCTGAGAGAGGCAATCCTGAAAGAGGACACTGAAGAGTTAGGATCTTGGGGTCTGGGGTCCACCCTATTGCTTATCAGCTGTGTGACAACAAAAACTCAGGAACAATCTCATCCATGTTTTTGTGTACTATGTTGCTAGTACATGTACAATCATGACATTATTGTCACCTCTCATCTTCTTCAGGGGTAGAATGTGGATACACTGTCTACTCATCTTCAGTACTTCACACCCTCATGAAGATCCTGTCTGGCTAGAGATGACAGTCCCCCAGCTCTCAAATCTGATTTACAAAGATAACAGCAAAACATTGGCAGCTCACATTTCTGAAGCTCTTCCACATGTGTTCTCTGCTTTTCTTTCCTTGGGAAGTACCAGCCAGTTCCTATTCCAATGCTCTCTCTACATAAATATTAATTTTAGGAAAGTTACCAAGTTATCAAGCACTTTCTAGAGTAGACAACTGCATGAAGAGTCTCACTTAGCTCAGTCTTGGGAAGCAGGCCCATTTTACACATGAGGAAACAGCCTGGGAGAGGTGAAAATAGTCCACTTGGATCCACACAGTGACTAAGGGGCCAGATGAGATTAGAAACCAGGTTTGATGTGAATCCGGAGCCCCTGCCTTCAACCATTATGGAATTCTGATTCACTAGCTCTTCTATTGTTCTGTGCTACCTCTCATTCCTTCTCTCCTTTCCCCTTTTCATAAGCATGTCTACCCCCAGGCTTTGAATTCCTATTTTGGAAACTATGGAGAAAATAAAAGAAATCTGGTTGGATTCTGTTCCAGAGCTTGGGATTCACTCGTGTGGGAAAGGAAGATGGGGGACAGAGGGAGGCGAGGGGTTAACTGACTGGAGGAATCCAGTGGACTGCTGCACAACCTTTCAGCGTCCCATTCTCTGAATGTTCCTATTTTGACAGTGATGTTTTCCATCCGAAGTCTTGTCTGGCTGTGGGGGGGAGGGGCAACAGGAAAAGGGGAGTAGGAAGAGGAGGAAGAGTCTGGAAAGAGAAGCAGCTGGAATTCATCTCCTGGGTTCAGGCCAAGAAGGAGGCCCAGGCCCTGGGAAATCTGCTTGCCTCCTGTGACACAGCCCCTCTCCCAGCCCAGCTTGCTTCTCAACCTGTGCCACTGGGGACTTAGACTATGAGTTGCAGCATTGCAGATGAGATGGAGACCCCCCACTGGGAGGGAGGTCTGCTTCCAAGCTGGGAGGCGCCAGCTGCCAGAGTTAAAGATGTCCAAGTGTCAATGCTGCAAATCAGGGGGAAAAATAAAACAAAACCAAAAACTCTGGGTTATGCATGACTCTAGCCAGAGGGCCACCAGCAAATATGGGGCTTGTTCGTGCCAGGATAATAAAAGTCCTGGAGTTGGTAGAAGGAGAAGTTCAGAACTTCAGTGCTTCTGCAGGCTCCTGGTCTCCAGGGGGCTCAGTAGAGGGGAGGAGCCCTGGTGTAGAGAAAGGAGTCAGGAAATGAGCTTGATGGAATGAGTGTGGGTGAAATGAGAGTCATCTTTGGAGGGGCTTAAAGTCATTCCAGGCTTGTTTTAAATTTAGAGAAAATTAGGTCATTCTGGAATCATCCTTGGGCTGTACATGAGGTCAGGAGAAACTATGTTGGGAAATAGATCTTATCATCTCACTTCCCTGCTTAAAGCTATCAGGACTTCCACTAGGAGAAGTCACAAACTCCCTGCCATAGCCTGCAGAGCTGCCTGATGGGCCTGGACTGCATTTCTTAATTTCTTATCTTGTTTCCCACCTAATAGGCTCTAGCCACACTGGCCTTTACACTTTTGTGTGTGTGTGTGTGTGTGTGTGTGTGTGTGAGGTATTGGGGTTTGAACCCAAGGTCTCAAGTATACCAGGCAAACTGTCTTACCTTTTGAGCCACACCTCCAGCTCCATGCTAGTCTTGAGGTCCTGCAAGCTCCAAACTCAGGCTCTTTGCACCTGCCATTCCCTTAGCGTAGAAAATGGTGCTCTGGGTGAATGGATAAAGAATGTGTGCACTGGAATACTACTCAATCATAAAAAAGATTTGCAACAACATAGATGAACTTGTAGGACATTAAGAAGTCAGACACAAAAACACAAATACTGCATGATCTCACTTGCTTGTGGAATCTAGAAAATACAAGTTCATAGAAGGTCAGAGTAGAATTGTGGGTAATAGATTACCAGAGACTGGTACTGCAGTGGGGAGGGCACTATAGGGAGAGACTGACCAATAGAAACAAAGTTAGAGTCAGGCAGAGGAATTAGTTTTTCAAATTATGTATGTCTGCATTGAAATATCTCACTGTATCCTGCAAATATGAACAATGACTACATTTCAATTGAAAACAAAATAAAGGCCTGAGGGGGGCAGCTCAGTGTCAGAATCCATGTTAGCATGCACCAGTCCTGGGTTCAACTTCCAGCACCATATAAATACATGCATACATACATAAATACATAAATAAATATCTAAAACAAAAATAAAAACAAAACTTTTTTTTATGTGATGTTCCTGGCCTCAGCTGGTGACTGTGCTTTCAAACTATAGACTTTGACCCATTTAGTAGGTGGCAAATTAATTTAGTAGGTCATTGCTATAATTTGGATCTTGCATACCCCCCAAAAGACCCATGTGTTAAAGGCTTGGTCACCAGGGTGGTGCTAGTTGGAGGTGATGGAAGCTTTAAGAGGTGAGGCCTAGTGGGAGGAAGTCTTATAAGTTACTAGGGGTATGCCCCTAAAGGGAACAGTGGGACCTCACCACTTCTCGTTTCTCTCTTTGCTTCCCATCTGTCATGAAGTGAACAGCTTCCTCTGCCACACACTTCCACCATAATGTACTCCCTTGCCACAAGCCCAAAGCAACAGGGCAACTGACTACAGACTGGAACTCCAAAACTATGAGACAAATAAACTCTTCCTTTAAATTTTTTAATTTTTTCTTTTTGCAGTGTTGGGGAGTGATCCTCTTTTAAGTCAAATTATCTCACATATTTTGTTATAGTGATGGAAAGCTGACTAATAGCCACAGCTCTTCTTTAAAAACGAATTTAAATATAATAATATTGGAATGCATCATAATGAGGAGAGCTGTTGCTCTATGATACATGTATATGTGCATTCTAGAGGAAGTAAAATAATTTTTTTACTAACGGACCTCAGTCCATAAATTTTGATAGGCACTGGCTTAGGAGTTGAGATAGATAACTCAGGCTCTCTCCATACACACACACACACATGGTGAGGAGCTATTTTTGATTTACAAGAAGTATTGAGATTTCTTTATAGAGAGGCTGTTGTACATGTCTGCACTTGGTCTCACAGAACATTAACCAGCTTAATGAATTTTTAACATATCATGAGGCAGAAGAAAAGGAGTAAGGTCATTTGCAAAATGACCACAAATTTTTCCCTTTCAAGCTCTTGCCCTTGCATTATGACTTTGTGGCTTCTGCTGTCACTGAGAGGTACTCATCTCCATCTCTGGAATCTGGGCTGGCCTGTGACTTGCTTTGGTTTTTGTTTTGGTTTGTTTGTTTGTTTGGGAGGGGGATAGGTTGAGAGAGGGTCTTTCTGTGTAGTTCAGACTGACCCTGAACTCACTTGTGGACCTCCTGCCTCAGCCTCCTTTGTGGTATTAGTAGGAGAATATGATTCATGATTAAAAGCTCTATAGCAAGCACAGTCGACTTCAAATCATTCCCCAAACTCCTATTCTCTTGCTATGTTTTACTACAGAGAGGGATAAGCTAAATATTCCATTTTCCAGACTCCCTTGCAGCTAGCAATGGCCATATGCCTCAGATCAATGAGATATAAATGAAAGGCTGCTGAAAAGTTTGCTTTTCTAATAAAAGCAGCTCTGGTTGATATTGCCTACACTGCTTCTTTTCTTCCTACGTTGAATGCAGACATGATGCTAATGGTTGATTGGATCAGCAGTGACCATGTTTTAATAATGAAGGAAAGTCCAGGAAACTCTCAGAGACCTTGGTTTTGATAACTGGGAGTTCTGCAGACTCTATGTCATATTTGCTGATATCCGAATGGCTGAAGCCAAGCTCAGAGTCAACATGGCAGAGAATGACACAAGGGTCTGGATACCAGGAAACATGATTTATTAGGACCATTAATATAGGAATCTACCTCTCTTTCCTCTCTTCCTCAAGACATTTTATTCTCATCTGTTGAAACTTTTAGTGTACTCATTAGAAGAAGACACAGCTGTCATCTGACAAAACATTTCATGTGAGGGAAGTGAGACTTAGATATATTATGTATCCTTCCCAAAGTCACATAGCTAGTACACGGCAGAGCTGAGACTGGAACTCAGGTCTCTTTGCCTCCAAAGTGCATAGGGGGCATCCTATAGCCAATATTACAGAGAGAATTACCTACACAAAAATCTCCTAAAGAACTTATTAAGTGCAGATTCCTAGGCATTATCCAGACTTACTGGCCCAAAAGATAAAGCTTCAACTTCTTAGCATAATGTTTTAGTCTATTCATGCTACTACAACAAAAATACCCTAAACAGGGTAATTTATAGCAAAAGACTTTCATTGCTCACAGTTCTGGGAGGCTAGGAAATTCAAGATCAAGTTGCCAGCAGATTCGGTGTTTGGTGATGGCTTATTCTCTTCCTCACAGATGACATCTTACTGTTATGTCCTCAAATGATAAAAGAGGCAAACACTTGCCTCCAGCTTCTTTTGTGAGAGCATTCTAATTCCATTCATGATGGTGTAGCCCCATTTCCAAAAGATTCCACCTCCTAATACTATAACACGGGAGATAAAATGTCATCATATGAATTTGAGGGATATATTCTGTCCACAGCACATGATTTATAAGTTTCCTCATAATTTGGCCTTTGCCAAAACTTCCTATGTAGCTTCAGCTTGGGTTGGTCCTCTCCACTGTCCCTGAGGGCTCCCCCCATCCCCACAAATGCACACTCTCTGGATACACAAGTGTACTCAGCAGACTTGAAGACATGCTGAACCTGAGCTCACACAATTCCTTTGGAATAGCATTCCCCCACTTGTGCAGTCTGGTGAGATTCCTTTATTCTTCCAGGCTCAGCTCAAAAGCCAGCTTTCCTGACAAGTCTGTCCCATTGCCTGTTCCCCTGGGGTGATGTGGCTCCCCTAGCTTTTTGTTTTTGCAGTACTGGGGTTTAAACTCAGGGTGTTTACCTTGAGCCACTCCACCAGCCCTGTTTTTGTGAAGGGTTTTTCAAGATAGGGTCTCATGGAACTATTTGCCCAGGCTGGCTTCGAACAGTGATCCTCCTGATCTCTGCCTCCTGAATAGCTAGGATTACAAGGGTAAGCCACCCGCACCCAGCTCCCCTGAGCTTTTCTGGATACTTCACAGCACTGCTCCAAATTTACCAATAAGTTCATGACTGTCTTTCTCAATCACACTTCATTTAATAAGTCTTACTAAATATTTCCCACTGAAATCAACTGACTTAAAATAATATTTAAATATAAAAATAATTTAATGATAAACCATGTCTTGCAGATTCAACTGTAAGGTTTGTTTAAACAAACTTGAGATTTGTTTAACCTCAAGCACATGAACATACAAAGTGAGGTAAATTTAAAAAAACAAAACAAAACAGAGACTAGAAAGGGGTAAAAGGTTGTTTTCTCAACTTAGAGAAATTCAGGACACCTTATTATTTTCTGGGGGTTTTTTGGTAGTAAGGTTTGAACTTGGGGCCTTGCACTTGCTAGGCAGATGCTCTACCACTTAAACCATGCCTCCAGCCCTTTTTGCTTGTTATTTTTTTTAAATTAGGGTCTCAGTTTTATGCCTGAGCCAATCTGGACCACAATCATCTTATTTATACTTCACGCATAGCTGGGAAGACAGATGTGTGCCACCACAACCAACTTTTTATTGGTTGGGATGGGGGTCTCACCAATTTTTTGCCTCAAACCGTGATCCAATCTCTGCCTCCTGAGTAGCTGTGAACAAGTTCACCTGTCTATTATATTCCCTTAACCGCCTTTTCCAAAGTGTTTGATGGGTTTCATTATGCTACCTATCTATCTATATATCATCCATCCATCCATCCATCCATCCATCTATCTATACTTTGATCCTCTTCACCTCTCAGTCCCCTCTCCCTTCTCCTGCTGAGACCCAGAACACTTTATTCTTAATGCTAATATTTACAGTAAATATAGATTCAAGAATAGTTTATATCTATTTTATTTTTATCGTGGAAAATTCAAACATACACAGTAGAAAGACTGGTACAATGACCCCTTGAGTGCCCATCACTCAGCTCCAATAATTATCAATGTTCTGTTGGTTTTTGCAATCGATGCTAATTCTAAAACACTTACTTGTTAGGTGATGGTGACTCAGGTCTGTAACCCTAGCTACACAGGAGGCAGATTTCAGGAGGATCAAGGTTTAAGGTCAGCCTGGGCAAATATTTTGGGAAACCCTATCTCAAAAATGCCCAACACAAAATAAGACTGGTGGAGTGGCTCAAGTTGCAAAGCACCTGCCTAGCAAGCCTGAGGCTCTGAGTTCAAACCCAGTATCACCAGCTCCTCCCCCCCCCATACACACACTAATTTAAAAACAGCTAAAAAGCAATTAATTTAAAAACACCCTTCTGGGTGTTGAAAAAACAGCTGTAGTTTTAAAAGAATAATATGAACAAATCTTGTCTTTCATCAGTAACCATCTCATCAGTGATGATGCAAAGGCAGGAATCCCGTTTTCAACTTTGAGCACCCTCGTTGGGGAAGTTAAGAGGGCATCTCAGTCAGGGATTACTCCTGTAATCCCAGCACTGGGAGGGTGAGGCAGGAGGATGGTGAGTTCCAGGCCAGCCTGGAAGACCATAGCAAGACCATACCTAAAAAAACCCCCACAAATCCAAGGAATTTCAGAAGGGGGATGAAGCATTCCATCTTGATGTTCAAACTTTCTGACATGAGAAGAGAATATATGGCATACAAGGTGCTCCAAGGGAAGTGGGCAGCAGAGGTTTGGACGGGACTCCATACTTACAAGGAGCCTTGTATATAGGAGAAAAGAAAAAGAAATGGAGTAGCAACATTCTTTTGGTGTCCAAGAAAGGAAATTTGGATTTTGATTTTACATAACACAGTTAACTTTATTTTTTTTTAAAGGAAGGAGGCAGCTAAAGCACAAAAAGCCAGGGTCTTGTCTCCCCAGCTACACAAGTTCCTATCCTAGAAACCTAATTGGGGGTGATCGGAGATGCAGAAAGGACAAACCATAGAAGACAAACATGCAAGAAGCTGCGGTCAGGTGTGCTTGGAGCTCGGATGGAGATGCACAACAGCCTCCTTCCTTCTTTTTTACTTCTCTTCTCTTCTTTTACTTTGCTTCTTTTCTCTATCCTTTAAAACCTTACTTATTTTCTATTCTTTAAAGTCTCAGCCCTGAGACTCACAGATACACAGTAGTGGCCGCCAGCAGCATCATCAGGCAACCAACCTTGCAAGCAGCCAATCAACGAATCCCCCTTTTATATACAGTAAACAAGGAGGTGGAGCAACAGTTCTCAGGGAGGGGCCTGACATTGTAACAGGAGAAAACATCTTAGGAAAAACAGCTGTGTTGCATTTTGCCCTGCCTCTTCTGCAGCTGGGGCTGTGCCAAATTCAGCCTGCAGATTATTGGACATAGCTGTGCTTATGTCAAGTTCTTACAGGCTTCTCATACTCCACTCCCCACAATCTTGATAATTAAATTTTTTTTTAACATGGAAAGCATTACAGGATCTATGGACTGGGCAGAGCGTGAATCTCTGTCACTTAGAGGAAATAGTGGAACCCAAGACTTCCTCTCTCCACCCTTCAGGCCCAGGCCTCTGCAGACAGCTTTAACTAAAGCCCTTTCAGTTGCACCCCAAGGCCCAAACCCCCACCATCCATCTGTTGCTCTGCCTCACTAGAGCGGAAACCATGAGAGAATTGAGGCTCATGCTGACCCATGGCAGAAAGCAGCCCCTTGGCGAAGGCAGGAGGAAGAATTGCTGACTGGGTTCTTCCTCCTTCCCAAGGCACAGGCACTGCAGACTTGGCAATGTACTGGAGCAAGGGTGGCCTCTGTACAAAATGCAGGTTCAGCAGGATGCTTGGGGTGACAGCTGCTACTGCCTGTCTTTCTTTCTGCTCCAGGAGGAAAGGAGCCTCAGCAAGAGACAATGAGGACAAGCTTCACAGACAAGGAAGGCCTGTGGCCCCAGACTGCTGGGTTGGAAGTACAGCCAGTAGAGAAGCACCTCCTGCCCCCACTAAGACTGAGGCTTTAATGAGCCCATCCATGCAGGCACTTTAAATGGGAGGCGACTGTGTTCTGCAGTTCAGAGCTAAAGAGTAGAAAGCTAGACAATATGCAATCACCATGATTTTCTCTGCAGCTGATTCATCCCACCTGGTGTGCAGGACATGGCGTGAAGATAAACTAAGAGAAACAGAGTGCCTTTTTCTTTTCCTTCTAGCAAGTGCAGAGAGCATGAGCAATGACAATAAATCAGAAATGCATTTCTCATAAATCTAAAAATAAAGTGATTTTTGTCACAGATATAATTGTGAATAACCTTTCAAGACTATTTCTGACTTGCACTACCTAAGTAACTAGACTGATGTTAAGTGGCACAGGGCTCTTTGTAACATGGAAACATGTGTTGCCCCTCCCCCATCTGGGGAAGAAAGAAAATGTTGGGCTTTCCCAGTCTGACAGGTTTATGTAACAAGCTGTGTCCTTTTTGATGTTTATTCATGAAGGGAAGACCACATGGAAATGTGGATGAAACACTGAATTCCAAGATTTTAATAAATTCCAAACAGAGGAAAAACTAGACTCCAGTGATTTAGAATGAATGAGGTTCTTTGCCAACTGTTAAGGCATTTTGGTTCCAACTCAAGGAAGAAAGGAGGGAGGCAGGAAAGAGGGAGGGGAGGGCGGGAGGCAAGAAGACTCTTCAGGGCTGTTATAATGCGTTCCTGCCTCCTGTGATGGCATCCTTCCTGTTAGAAATCTGCCTTTTTCTGGGTTCTCTTTATATCTTCTTTCAACATTTCTGAGCTTTTAAGAGGGTGACGAGGCACCAAGAAGGTGGAGTGTCTACCTGAGATGCTGTGTGACTCTGGATCTCCAGTAGACTTGTCTTCAGCCCTGGCTGGCTGTGGTACAGGGCAGAGAGGAGCATAAGTTAGTGGACCGCAGGGCTGAGGCCATGGGTGCGGCTTGCTTGTTCATCATTAGATTCCTGGAAGCAACCGAGAGGCAGGGAAAGGCATCCCGGTGGAGCAGATCTTTGGCTACAGCTGGTAGGACATGGGGGAAACTGAGGCACGGTGGAGAGGAGTGGGTTTGTCCACTCTGACCAGGAGCCAGACCACTCCTTTAAGTTGTTGGAGCCAACAACATTGCCCTCCCTCCTGTCACCAAGGACGTAGTCAGAGGACCTGCCCAGTGCCAGGCACAGCTGGAGCCAGTGCAGAGCAAGAGCCCAAGGTAAGCAGTGCATAGCTGGTCTCTGCCAGGACCAGCTGATGGCTTTTTGAACAGTTACAAAACAGCGGTGGAGGTGACTTAGACATGTTCTAGATACCCACAGAGACAGAGGGCGTTGTTCAGTGTGGTTACAGTGATTTCATGGTTATTAACACTATCTTTTGGAGACTCTGAACACCTGGAAACGTGTGTTGTTCACTGCTCTATTACTCCCACCCAGAATAACTGGGCACATTTGAGAGCGCCCATTGACTGAGCGCTTGCCATTGTGTACATGTGCTCTTAGCTTAGGATGGGGTTACATCCTCATAAACCCTCTGCAAGTTGAAGATATTGTAAATCAAAGACCTCATTCACTAGCTGGGCATGGTGGTACAGGTTTAAGTTCCAGCTACCCAGAGGAATGAGTCAAAAGGGTTGCTTTGGGCAACAGAGTGAGACCCCATTTCTTGAAAAATTTGCAAAGTACATTTACTACACATACCCCATCAAACATCACAGTTTAGCAGCACAGAACTGCTAACTGTAGAGTACTGGTTGTTTACATCATGCTTTTGTGGCTTCCTGAGAGAGTCTGTAGAGCAGGGTAAAGGTCAAAATTCAAAGTATGGTTTCTACTGAATGTATATTGCTTTTGCACTGTCCTAAAGTCAAAAGATGACTTTGACTATATGAAGTCACCTGATCCTCATTGTAGGCCTATTCCCATTTTATAGATGATCAAACCGAGCCACAGGAGAGTGGTGAATTTGGGTTTCCACTTGGGCTGTCTGGATGCAAACCTGGTTTTAATCATAGTGTTGTAATTAGATGAGACATTTTGAAATGGGCTCACCAAGGGGAATCTAAAGTCTTCAGAGATTGGGAACACTTGACTCAGGACTTGAAAAATGATTAGGAGCCCCAGGAGGGACTTTGGGGGGTGGGAGGTGTCTTTCTCTTTTCCTCACATTGCTACATCTCTGCCTTGAGAGTAGGGCACAGCATTCTCAAAGTCTCACTCACGTTTTGGTCACCATGGCTCCACAGGTGTTTGCCCAATTGCCTGATGGCTTGGGTACAGAGAGGCGGTGAGGGGTCACCAAAGGGAAAACTGCACAAAACTGATTCAGTGCAAAAGCAAAGTGATGGGGCCAGTCAGGCAGGGATGTTTGTTTTGCCATCCTGTCAAGCTGTCCATGCCCCATCTTGATCTTTTAAACCTTTTAGACACCAGGCTGTTTTCCTCCTCTTTGTCTAGATGTGTAGTTAGAAAAGAACCACAACTCATTCACACTGAGGTGCAAGTGGCTAGTGACATTTCTACCTCCATCAAGCATTTCATGAGCCTTCCCCCAAGAGTTGACTCCTTTATGGAAACAGGAGGGAGTACTACAGATTTTTGAAAAAGGAAATCTTTGACCTTGAAAACTTTTGATCATTAGAAGAGTAAAGCATATCTATAAATAATGGCTCTACATTGGGACAATATTGTGAGGTCATAATTCAGGTTCCCCTGTCCCCCCTCTGTTCTTTTCCTTCCCCCATCCAAGATTGAGTGAAGAAACGAGAAGGAGGCTTTTATCATAAAAGCCCAAACTCTCAGGAAAAGGCAATTCTCTTGGACAATTGTCCCTCCTGAAGATCAGAGAAAAACAGAGTTGCTTCCTAAAGCTTGGATTAGAAGGTTCTGGGAACAGAAGGGCTCTGCTGACTTGCTAGCTTTGGAGAAGTAATGAATGCTCAGATTAGAAATGATTGTGGGTGGCTGAAGGTGAAGAAGGTGATAACAGAATTGATTGGCCAAACCAGGGCACATTTGACAGTGAAGGAGGCACTATGTATTATCCCACTGTGACAATAAGCACAAATCAGGACTGTCCCAGGCAAATGGGGATGCTTAGTAGGAAGGAACAGAGGCAGCCCAGAGAAGACTGGAATGCCTTACCCAGAGCCTGCAGGGGTCATGCCACCAGTATGATGGATATCCCTGTAACAACTTGGGTGACAATTAATGAATGACCTCTGGTGTCCTTCCTCCTCCCAGGCCTTAGCACAGCCTAGCCCCTGGAACTGCTCAGGGTTGATGCTGGGAGAGGGGAGCAGGCCTGGATACAGTCTGAATTAAATGACTACTACTGCTTGTTTATTCACTAAATATGGAAAGGAAAAAAGAGAAGGAACAACTTGATCATAATAAACTGTAAGTCTCCAAAGAACAGAGATCATGTTTGTTTTGTTCAGTCACTTTTGGAGGCATTTCAAAGTAAAAACCAGTAACTATTTATTGAATGAAAGAGTAAGTAAAACCAGGCATGGCAATTCACACCTGTAATCCCGGCCTTTGGGAGGCTGAGGCAGGGGGATCGCCAGTTCCAGGTCAGCCTGGCCTTAATCATTGTGTTGTAGAAGTTGTTGTCCTTTGTCAAATAGGATTTGTGGTTATTGTCTCTGGATCTGTGGCTTCCCTATTCATTATCTTAATGATAGTTTGTGATGAGCAGAAGTTTTTAACTTTGATGAAATGTGATATGTTTATTGCTTTCAGACCAGTTTCATAGAACTTTGCCTATCTCCAAGTCAAAAATATATTTTCTTATGTTTTGCACTAAACCATACGATGATAGCTTTTATGTTTAGATCTACGATTTATTTTAAATTGCTTTTGTGAATTGTGTTAAGAAAGACCAGACTCACTTTTTTTTCCCATTTGGACATCCAGTTATTATGGCATTATTTGTTTAAAAGACCTTTCCTCCTATTTAATTGCTTTGGTATCCGTTTTGGAAAATCAAATGAACTATATAAATATTTCTGGGCTTCCCTTCCTTTCCTTTCCCTTCCCTTCTGTGGTTCTGGAGTTCAAATCCAGGCCTCCTACACGCAAGGCAAGTGCTCATCACAGAGCTACATCCTCATCCTTTCTTATTTTCTTCCTTCTTTTTGATTTTTGATACAGGGTCTCCCTGCATAGCTCAGGCTGGCCTCAGATTCATGATCCTTCTGATGTTAGGTATAATGTTTTGTAAATACCAATTAGATAAAGGTGGTTAATCTTGTCCAACTCCTTTATGTCTTTACTAAGTTTTTTTTATTCTAGTTTTTCTGTCAATCAATGGAAGAGATTAAGATTATGGAATTGGCCTGACATTGGTGACTCACGCCTGTCACCCCAACTACGCAGGAAGCTGAGACTGGGAGGATCATGATTCTTGACCAGCCCAGCCAAAACAGTTCTTGAGAACCTGTCTTAATGGAAAAAGCTAGGCATGGTGCCACGTGTGCTTGTTATCCCAGCAACTATAGGAAACGTAGGATAGCATTTCAGGCTGGTCTGGACAAAAAGGGAAACCCTATCTCCAAGATAACCAGCGCAAAATGGGCTGAGGGTGTGCCTCACGTAGTAGAGCACCTGCCTAGAAAACATGAAGCCCTGAGTTCAAACCCCGATTTAAAAAATTCCATTTTAACTTGTGCATTGGCTTTTTAGTCATGACTGTTTGCATTTTTAACTTTATACTCTAGAGATTACAATTTTACACATCCTTGATGCTGTGTAAATTAAATCCTTATTTTTTTTCTGTTCTTCAAACTGGAGAATTTCTATTGATCTAGTTCAAGTTTACTGATTCCATCATCTCAATTTTGCTTTTAAATTCACTTAGCGTATTTTCACTTCAGACATATTTTTCACTTTTTTTTCCCTTAATTTTTTTATTATGATATATTCATTTGTCAGGGAGAATTCATTGTGACAATTCCAAATAGGCTTATATTGTACATTGGTTAGATCACCCCCACTGCCTCTCCCCCAGACTCCCTTCCCACCCCACTTAAAGCAATTGCAAGAGGTTTCATTGTTCTATTTCATATAAATATATGAAGTTCATCCACCATATTCCCTCACCTTCATCTTCTTCATCCACCCTGCCCCCTCCCACTAGTGCCCCCCACTATACCTGTTTTACAGTCCTGTCTTTTGTTGTTAATATTTAGGTTGGTGTTTAGAGGGGTGTCTCAATGCATGCCCACTGTGGATGTGCTTTACTTTGGTCCATTCAACCTCTTCCATTGCTCTCCCTTTCCCCTTTACCTCCCACCCCCCATTTTTCAACAGCTTTCAATACACATCCTTATATCCTCTACCTTCACAGATGTTATGTTTTATTATTTTTCATTTTTGTAAATTTCTTTATTTCCTTCTTACAGTTTTTATTTATTCTGAGAGTTATTCTATCTTTTCATTCATTATAAGCTTTCATTCTGAACATTTATCTTATTTTTTGTATCTGTAATATTAATTTTATTATTGTGCCATTTATTTACTATCATTATTTATTACTATTGTGTACATTGTGACATTTATCATAGTTAAATTCACCCCCTTTATCACTCTCCTTTACTCTCCCTCCCCCATTCCTGGAATAACATTTATCTTATTGAGCATAATTGAAATAATTGCCTTAAAATCTTTTTGTGCTAATTCTAGACTTCTGGGTAGTTTCAGGTTGGTCTTTGCTAACTGTTTTTTCTTTTGAGATAAAATAATTAATGTTTCTTGCTGCTTCCTGTGTCAGGTAACTTTGTAACCTGGACAATGTGAATATTATTTTCTGGAAATTTTGAATTCTTTTGTATATTTCTTCAAAGATATTTTAGAGAGAACTGCCAGCTATTCTTCCCAAAGTGGTTGTAAATATTTCACACTCTCATTAACAGGAGATAGTATCTCGCTGCTCCGCATTCTTACCAACCGTCTTTTGGGCAACAGCTCAAATCTCGTCCAATTATTACCATGTTTTTATGTTGCTTCTTGCAGTCTGCACTGGAAGTGCATGGCTCAAGGTTTAGCCAGCAATTTGAGCAGAGTTAAAACTAAGAATTTAGGGCTCCCATCTCTAGCCCTCTCTGTGATACCCTTTCCCCTTTCCATCAGTTAGGATTTCTCTGAACTGTTCTCTGAGGCTTCAGGCCAGATGATAGGTCTTCCACCAGATTTTTAGCTGTCACATAAGATGCCGACTGTGTTCTGCCCTCAGGACACAAGTCTTAAGCATGGAAAAACACCCTGTGCTGATCTCTTCCAAATTTTGATGACTTTCCAGATCTTTTCTCATTTGCTAGAGCCTTCAGATGGGTGTTTTTGTATTTGCTTAGAGTTTATAGTTGGTAACTGTAGGAGGATTCATCCACTAGGACTAGTCCCATATTGGGAATGAGATTTCCCAGTCAATTTTAACTGACCACCTGGTCATCCCCTTCGAGGTGATATTTTTTTCAGGTATGGCCATATGCCTGAGTTCTTGCCAATGGAATGCAAGAAAAGTGATGCTTGTAACTTGGGGTGCCCATTCCTAAAAGGAACTGGCTTGCCTCCTGCTTTCTCCTTTTCTCCTCTGTGATCTTTGGCCATACAGGTGAGAGTGACACCTTAGGGGATGGCAGAGTGATAGAAAGGAACCACAAACTCCCGTGTCAGGAAACAGAGCCAATTATCTGCTCCGGATGCCCACTGACCTTTTGACTGTTGTGAGAGACAGGTTCTGTCTTATTTCAACCACTATATTTCTTAGTTGTTAAAGCAATTTGGTCTATGATAAAAATCTGGGAATTTCTATCCTTACGATCTCTACTAAATGGATGTAGGATGAGGACAGTCAAGGTCAAAGAACTAGTTTGCCCTAGTTTCTCACTTTTCTTTCCTCATTAAAAAATTGATTATATAATTAACAGCATAATAACACAGAGATCTTATACGTTCTGTTTCATGATTTTTGACAATTCCATACATCCATGTAGAGAGGAAGAAAAATCTTTTCCCACACCCAGCTTGGGTTCATGGTCAAGGCCCCTATTACAAATGAGATTTACAAGAGAAAATCCTACTCATTTATTTAAATTTTATGAGATATCGGGGCCTTCATAAGGAAATAAAGACCCCAAGAAACAGATGTACTTGAGCATTTTATGCTATGTTTGATGAAGAGTGGATAGTCATGAAGAAATATGACAGGTACAGAGTATGAGCTCTCGGTGATGAACTGGGGGACCTGCTGGTTCAGATTCTTCTGTGTCCCATGTCTTCAGAGACAAGGATGTTCCTTTCCTTTGGGAAAGGACGGCATCTTTCATATCAGGATCTTATGACCTGCTGCAGAGAAAGATGGACAAACTCTTTCTGAGGTTTTATGATCTGCTTCAGAGGAGAAAGAAAGAGAAGCATATGCTATTTCTCAAGTTCCTTCAGCTTACAATACTTGATATGCCAAGATGCCATATTTAGGGGTAGATGTTTTGAACCCCATCACTAGGAGCTGCCAACTCAAACAAGATATAGTATATTTCTGGAATTACAGAAATTTCCTTTTTTGCTTAACGTGAGAAATATACTCACCTGTCCAAACTCAAAGAATGGACTCAGAGACCTGTGGAGTACTGTGAAAGTGAGACTTTAATGGTGACCTTGCAAGATCAGGTGCCTGACAAGGAGACATCAGAAGGGGTTGCACTAAGCATTATATTGTCTAGTACTCAAGTCCCTCCCTTGGTTCCTCATTGGCTGAGACTATGGGTGTACATTCTTTTCCTGGATGCCACCTAATCCCATTGGGTTATTTAAAATATGCCTCTTGGGATTGGTCAAATTCTAGAGGGAGGCTTTAGGTGATACCTGTCTCCTTTGTGGCGGGAAGGTCTCCATGTGATATATGCCTTCTGGCATGTACAGAGGTTTTTACCTAGTTTTTAAATTTTACCTCCCCCAACATCCCCAAGCTGATATGCAAGGAAGTGGCTAAATGCCTTGCCTTGAAAATGGACCACCACTGACTTTATTTCTTACACTTAATTTCGATTAGCTTCTCCCCAGGCAACACATTCTCATTTCCATCATTGCAAATTAATTTTCCAGTTCTAGAGCTTAATAGAATATACAGCATGTATCCTTTTGCATGTGATTTCTTTCGCTTCACACATGGTTTTGCATTTAATCCATGTTGTTGCCTGTTTTGACAGATCATTCTTTTCTCTCTCTTCTTTTTTTTGGGCTGTACTGGGGTTTGAACTCAGAACCTTGCCTTTGCTTGGCTGGCACTGTACTACTTGAGCCATGTCCCCAGGCCCATTCTTTTAAAAAATTTATTTTTGGGGTTGGGGATTTAGCTCAGTGGAAGAGCGCTTGCCTGGCAAGTGTAAGGCCCTGAGTTCGGTCCCCAGCACCGAAAAAAAAAAAAAAGGAAAAAAATAAAAAATTTATTTTTGTGGTGCTGGAAATTGAACCCAGGGCAAGCTATGCAAGTGCTCTACCACTGAGCTATATTCCCAGGCCTGTTTTGTGTTGGAAGTTTTCAAGATAGGGTGTCAAGAAGTATTTGCCTGGGTCTGGTTTCAAACCTTGATCCTTTTGATCTCTACCACCTGAGTAGCTAGGATTACAGGTGTGAGCTCCCAGCACCGGTCTTCCTTTTTTTAAATTAACGAGTAGTATTCCATTGTATTAATTTGCAGCAATTTGGTTATCTACCTGTGGATGGACATTGAGCTGTCATCAGCTTTTTGACCATTGTGAATTAGGCCACTAGGAAGATTTATTGATTTATTTATTTATTTATTTATTTTGTGGTACTGGGGCTTGAACTCAGTGCCTACACATTGAGTCACTCCACCAGCCCTTTTTTGTGATGGATTTTTTTCAAGATAGGTTCTCATGAACTATTTGCTCTGGCTGGTTTTGAACCACAATCTTCCTGATCTCTGCCTCCTGAGTTGCTAGGATTACAGGCATGAGCCACCAATGCACAGGAGGAAGATTCTTGTACAAGTCTTTTATGGACATACCCAGATGCTTTTTGATTTACAATGGGATTATATCCTGAAAAACCCATGTAAAGTTGAAAGAAAAATCAGACCTGTTGGAACTATTCTAAGAATGGGAGAAAAGGGGATAAAGGAGAATGATGAAGGAGGTGAATTTAATATATATTGTAAGCACTTTTGTAAACGTCACAATGTACCTCCAGTACAATAATATAATAATATTTTTTTTTTAAAAAAAAGAAGGTACAAGCACAAGTTCCCATCAGCCATTTCGATCCCATGATCACCACATGTGGTCTGACACAAGCCTATTTTACATGTGGTGATCATGGGATCGAAATGGCTGATGGGAACTTGTGTTTGCTGCCACTGCCCAGCATTGTGAAAGAGTAGGGCTAGCCTGGGAAAAGATCAAAATTCAAAATTCAAAGTACAGCCACTACTAAGACTTGTCACTTTTACACAATTGGGAAGTCAAAAAAAAAAATCATTAAGTCAAACAATTGTTAAGTAGAGGACCATCTGTGTTTTCATTCTCTACAGCAATTACCTAAAAGTGCAATTGCTCAATCCTGGGAGAAATTACCACTTAATTTTGTGGTAAACTATCCAACAGTTCTTCAGAGTGGCCTCCCTGCTCCCCAGCAGTGCACAGGAACTCCATTTCCTCAGCATACTCATCTAATACTCACCAAACATGGTTTTAGTTCTAAATTTGCATTTCCCTGATACTTTCACCTTGGGCCAGAGGCATGGCTCAAAGAGTGCTTGCCTAGCAAGCAGGGAGTCCTGAGTTCAAACCTCAGTATTGCAAAAAAAAAAAAAAAAAAAACCAAAAAACCAACCAACCAACTAAACCTGCTCACCTTTACATAGGCTTATTAGTTATTCATAATCTTCCTTTGGAAATGTCTATTTAATTCTTTGCCTAAGCTTAGAAAAATGTTTTCTTTTCATTACAGACTTGTATAAGTAACATAAAATACAATTTTTTTAATTTATTTGTAACATATGACAGTGTTCAGGACAT
This sequence comes from Castor canadensis, assembly GCF_047511655.1. Lineage (NCBI taxonomy): Eukaryota > Metazoa > Chordata > Mammalia > Rodentia > Castoridae > Castor > Castor canadensis. Next base: position 92,389,952 of record NC_133394.1, read on the forward strand.
AAATAAGCACCTTGGTTTTTGAGAAAACAGTAAAGCAGAAAGGTCACTCAAAACTTCTGCCATTCTCTCCTGAAGCAGGCCATGAAAGAGTTCTAGACCTTCCTCTAAAGTAGGTCAGAACCCTCATTCCACCATTCCACCCTGAGCCTCACCATACCCCCGAGGAAAGCAAGGAAGGCACCAAGACAGGATGTAAGCAACAGACCTTGCTAAGTCCCCGTTTCTTACCATGAGATCAGACCTTTTGTCCACTCATCCTCTACACAACTGTCCACTCCTCATCAAAGCGAATCATAAAACTAGTTTCCCAACCTGGCACTGGTGGCTCACGCCTGTAATCCTAGCTACTTGAAGGCTGAGATCAGGAGGATCCAGGTTTGAGGCCAGCCCAGGCAAATAGTTCATGAGACCCCCATCTCCAAAATAACCAGAGCAAAACAGACTGGAGGTGTGGCTCAAGTGGTAGAGCACCTGCTTTGCAAGTGTGAAGAAGCCCTGAGTTCAAACCCCAGTCTCACGTCCCCATCCCCCAAAACCCATCAAAACTCATTTCCTCTGTTTCTTAAGGTCTACCCTTTCTGAAGGGTCATCCGTCTATCAGGTTAAACTTTTATTAAACTGATTAGTATGCTTTTCTCTTGTTAATCTGTCTTTTGCAATAGGGGTCTCAGCCATGAGCCTTGCAATGCAGAAGAAAACATGCTCCCTTTTTCTCCTCTCTATATATTTATAGTCATTATAGTTCTCCAAATAGATGCCTTCTACTCCTTTCTGGTCAAGTTTGGTTCTATTTTTGTTTTTTTTTAAGTTTTAGCAAGGGCATAATACCTTCTAGGTTTTTCCATGTTTTATGAAAGACAGAATTTCTTATTTTTTAAGACTGAATAGTATCCCATTGTGTGTGTGTGTGTGTATGTGTGTATATGTGTGTGTATGTGTGTGTATGTGTGTATGTGTATATGTATGTGTGTAGGTGTGTGTGTGTATATGTGTGTGTACGTGTATATGTATGTGTATATGTATATATGTATGTGTGTGTGTATATATGTGTGTGTGTATATGTATGTGTGTATATGTGTATATGTATATATGTATGTGTGTATGTATATATGTGTGTGTATGTATGTGTGTGTGTGTATGTGTGTGTGTAGGTGTGCATACATCACATTTTTAAATGCATTCATCCATTGATGGATGTCTAGGCTATTGTGAATAATGCTTCAATGAACAGGGGAGTGCAGACATACGATTTCAATTCCCTTGGGCATCTACCCAGCAGCGAGATTGGTGAATTACATGGCACTTCTTTTTTCTAGTTTTTAAAGGATGTGATAGACTGATTTCCAAAATGGCTGTGCTAATTTACATCATCACCAACAGTGTGCAGCAGGCTTTCCTTTCTCACATCCTCACCAACACTTATTTCTTTTTTTGTAATAGCCAATCTAGCCAAATAGCCAATCTAGTCTAACAAGTGTCAGGTGATAACTCATTGTGGTTTTTAACTTGTATATTTTTATGAAAATGTTGAGCATTTTTCATATATCTGCTAGTCATTTGTGTGTCTTCTTTTGAGAAATATTTCTCAAGTCCATTGCCCTTTTTTTTTTTAAATTTTTTTGGCAGTACTAGGATTTGAACTCAGGGCCTCATGCTTGCTAAGCAGGTACTCTAACCCTTGAGCAACCCTGCCAGCCCTGTTTTGTTAGTTTTTTTGGCAATAAAGTCTCTGGGATGGCTTTGAACCACAATCCTCCTGATCTCTGCTTCTGAGTAGTTAGGGTTACAGGCATGAGCCACAGGCACCCAACTAAATTGCCGATTTTTATTTTTATTTTTTTTTCATTTTTCTTTTATTATTCATATGTGCATACAAGGCTTGGTTCATTTCTCCCCCCTGCTCCCACCCCCTCCCTTACCACCCACTCCACCCCCTCCCGCTCCCCCCCTCAATACCCAGCAGAAACTATTTTGCCCTTATCTCTAATTTTGTTGTAGAGAGAGTATAAGCAATAATAGGAAGGAACAAGGGGTTTTGCTGGTTGAGATAAGGATAGCTATACAGGGCATTGACTCACATTGATTTCCTGTGTGTGGGTGTTACCTTCTAGGTTAATTCTTTTTGATCTAACCATTTCTCTAGTTCCTGGTCCCCTTTTCCTATTGGCCTCAGTTGCTTTAAGGTATCTGCTTTAGTTTCTCTGCATTAAGGGCAACAAATGCTAGCTAGTTTTTTAGGTGTCTTACCTATCCTCACCCCTCCCTTGTGTGCTCTCGCTTTTATCATGTGCTCATAGTCCAATCCCCTTGTTGTGTTTGCCCTTGATCTAATGTCCACATATGAGGGAGAACATACGATTTTTGGTCTTTTGGGCCAGGCTAACCTCACTCAGAATGATGTTCTCCAGTACCATCCATTTACCAGCGAATGATAACATTTCGTTCTTCTTCATGGCTGCATAGAATTCCATTGTGTATAGATACCACATTTTCTTAATCCATTCGTCTGTGCTGGGGCATCTTGGCTGTTTCCATAACTTAAAATTGCCGATTTTTAAACAGGGCTATTTGTTTTCCTGTTCGTGCACTTCGGATATTAGTCTCTTGCCCAATGTATGATATGCAAATATTCCCTCCCGTCTTGGTTGGCTCTTCTCTTTGCTCTATTAATGATCCCCTTCCCTATGCAGAAGCGCTTTAGTTTGACACAATCCCATATGCCTGCTTTTGTTTCATTGCCCGTGCTTTTGGGGTCACCTCTAAGAAATCACTTCCTACACTTCCCTAATTTTTCATACTTTTATAGTTTTAGGCCTATGTTTAAGTCTTTAATCATTTCAAGTTGATTCTTGTACTGTTGCAGGAGGACTCAGACCGAGAGGCACCAAAGCTTTTGGGAAGCAAGTTTATTAAGCAGGCCAGCAGCGACTCAGAGGACAAAGATGAGCCCGGAGAGCAAAGAGGCCTTCCTACACACCATTTAGAGCAGGTGACAGAAGTGGGGCGGGTACAGCTCGTCCCATACATAGTCACATGCTATTTCACTGGCTGTTTTAACCTCGGGGTGAGGTGACCCTCCTCTGGTCTCCAGGTAACATTCCCAACTCGGGTTTTCCTTTGTTCTACTGCAGCACTCAGTATCACCCTCCCCCTCCCTGCCTTCCTGCCACATTCACCACTTTGATGCTCAGACCAAAGGTGGGTCAAAGAGCATCATCTTGATAAAGACCGCAGTACCAGGGGATTAGGCAGGGTGATATCAGGCATGCTCTTAAAACAAGGAACACTGTCCTTATTAAGGTCTTGAACCCACCTAGGGGTGAGAACCAGCCCTGGAATAGATCCCTAGGGCTCCATCCCTTCTAGGTCTGCACAGGGACATAGGCAAGCTTTTTTATCTTGTCATTAATCTGTAAACAACAGCTATTTAGATTGAGATTATTCCAGGCTATTGTAGGGAAGTTAACCAGTGGTGAGGTGGGGCTTCATGTGATTGGGAGCCCCCCACCATTGAGTGTCCTGAGTAGTGTCATTGTAAAACTTTTGTCCCAAGTAGATCAAGTCCCCTACCAGAATGGAGAATTGGCCTTTTGGATGGGAGATACAGTAATTTCCAATAATAGAGGTTTTTAGAAGCCAAATCCTCTCCCTATGGCTGGGGGAGCGGTTTCATTAAAGGGTTCTTGTGGGTTTAGCTCTTTTGCCTCCCATGGCCAGTGGTTTCCCATATTTGTTCCTCCACAAACATAACCTGAAGACTTTGTGCTATGGACTCAGCTAGCGAGAGGAGCAGGTTTTTGGTTGTAACTGAGAAGAGAAACTCACTTTGTATCTCCTTGTCGAAGGAGTGAAAGATCTGGTATGAGGAGCTCTCATGAGTAATCATGATGAGTTGAAAATGCAGCAAAGTATTGCATTTTCAAACTTTTTGCCAACTTTCTAGCCTGTTTCAATGAGGGTGAAAATAGTGAAATTTATAGGGTTACAGGCACCAAGAGTGCAGTCAGGGGTTGCTTCCCATTTTTGTGAATGAGAGGCAGTTCCACGTGAGGTATGGACCTCCCCTATAAGCCAAGTTGCCCACCTTTCACAACCCCACTAAGGGCAGTAGAGTTGTTCACAGTATGCACAACCAGATGTCCCACTGTCATCTTCTGGGCATAGATACTTGTCATTTAACCAGTAGGTCCTTTCCCAGGCTAGCTCCCCACAGTTGCCCCAAGGCCTGGTGTTTTCAGGTATTGCGGCACACACATCAAAGTATATGGACACAGATTTGTTGGGGTCATTAACCCCACCCAGGTTAATGACGCCAACCTGGTGAAGCTTTGGACCTCTAGCAATTGCTCCCGAGGGTGATAGATGGGGTTAAAACAGATATACTGACCATGATGAAAGCACACTGAGTAGGTGGTATGGTTGTGGGTGCATGACCCCACAATGGTGTCTGCACAGGAATAATAAGTGTGGAAAGCCAGAGTTTTAGTAACAGCATTTCCTGCTCAGTTAGTGCACATGCATGAGTTACAGTCCAAATCCTGGGGTTCCCCAGGTAGAGAGCTGACCAAGATGAGCAAGAAGAAAACATGGAAGGGATTCATCCTGAAAGGTGAGATGGACTATTCCTGCCATGCGTAGAACAGTAAGCTTCCAGAGTGACTAGAGCAGGGCTGACGTCTCATCTGTGTTCTCCTGTTGTCTCCTGCGAAGCAGGGCCCTGTCGGGGAAGAGTGCAGGTGTTATATGTGAGGCTGGGTCAGGGATGCACTCCCATTCGAGGGAAGCTGGTTTCACTCAGCTGTGGTGGATCCAGGGAATGATCTCTGCTACTTTAACTGCAGTGGGGGTGGACAAAACAACAAGAAAAGGTTCCCTCCAATGGACTTTAGTGGTTGAACATTTCATTCCTTTACCCAAACAGCATCCCCTGGTTGATAAGGGTGCATGGGAGTTGTCAAGCTAACAGGGAGTCTCTCTCTTATCCAGTCATTGATTTTTGAGAGAGTTAAATCAAGGGCCTGCATCTGCTGTCTCAGGGTGAGATCACCTACTTTCTTAAGGTCCCCTTAGGACATGACTAAAGGGGTGGACGCCCAAAAAGCATTTCAAAAGGGGAGAGACCCGTCCATTTGGTAGGCTTGACCTCATCCTGACCAAGGCTGTGGGCAGTAACTGATCCCACTGTAGGTGCGTCTCCTGGCATGGTTTTTTTTTTTTTGTAATTTTAGAGTCCGGTTTATATGTTCTACTTTCCCTGAACTCTGGGGACTGTAAGCTGTGTGTAGTTTTCAAGTTATTTTTAATCTCTTAGCCATCAACTGTAACACCTCAGTCACAAAGTCTGGCCTATTGTCTGACCCAATAGACACCGGTAGTCCGAATCAAGGGATGATTTCCTTTAACAGGCACCTGGCTACTTCTTGGGCTTTTTTAGTCCAAGTGGGGAAGGCTTTTATCCATCCTGAGAAGGTGCAGACAAACACCAGCAATATCAGGGATTGTTTCTGGCACAGAGACTGTACCTTTCACATACTGTCTTACTTATGCTGGAGAGCTTGGGGACATAACAATGCTGGGCCAAGTGGTCTCAAGGGCTGTCTGCCCTGTGTGAGTTCCTTCATGGAACTGCTTGACAAATGTGGGAGCCAGTGACTCAGGTTTGGCAATGCAGCTATCAGTAAACTTTCACCATCTGTCCAGTGGAAAATGCCCTCCTTCAATCTCAAACCAAGCCTGTTCTTGTGAAGTATACCGTGGATCCCATTCAGGTAAGGGACACAGGAACAAGGCAGCTGCCAGTGAGGATGAGGTTTGTCTTCCTGTGAGGGCTGCTTGCTTGGCTTTCCTATCAGCCTTTCAATTTCCCTGAACAGCTGTCATCTCCCCTTCTGGTGCCCTCGGGAGTACATGACCACTACTCGCTTAGGGGCCCTTACAACTTTTAGTAATTTTAGAATTTTTTGTCCATATTTAACACTTTTTTCCTGAGTTAGAAGTCCTGACTGACAGTGGTCATGTTTTTAATGACAGTGTCCAGAGTCACTATTGCATATCTGGCAAAACATGTCTTTTTGGACAAAGCTGTTGCCATCTGTGAAATACTCAACATCCAGATGACTAATGGGCTGGTTGGTCAAGCCTGGCCAACTGGAGAACACCGAACCATAATCTCTTAACAGTCATGCTCCAGTGGGCCTGAATTAACACAAAATAGGGTGGCTGGGTTTAGAGTCTTAACAACCTCTAGCCAGACGTGGGTTTTTAAATAACATGTGTTGATATTTGACCATTTGGGAGTTTGTTAACCAATAATTTTCTTTATATTCCATGAGACTCAAAACAGAGTGGGGAACTTGGACTGTGAGTTTTGATCTCAAAGTAAATTTGTTTGCTTCAGCCACCAAGACAGCAGTAGCTGCCAGGGTCCTCAGGCAAGGCGGCTAGCCTGGGGAAACTACATCAAGTTGCTTTGATAAACAGGCCACCAGACAGTGCCAGGAACCTAGCAGCTGGGTCAAGACTCCTACAACTCCTAGTCTCTCATGTACATATAGGAAGAAGGGATTTATCATACCTGGCAGTCCAGAGCAGAGGTGTTTGTGAGTGCCCTCTTAATTTTTTCTATAGGCCTTTTTTTTTCTCTCTCTCCCTATACCTTGGGTTCCTGTTCTCCCCCCTTGTGGCCTCATAAAGGGGTTTTGCCAAGAGAGAGTAATTGAGGATCTAGATCCTGCAGAAACCTGCAGCTCCTGCAAATTCTCTGATCTGTACAGTGGCACATAAGGAGGGTGGGGACTTCTCAGGGTCTGCCATTAATATGGGGGTTTTTTGCTTTTTACATTTTTCCCTGTGCTTGGAAGCTGCTGCCTCCCTGGCTACCATAACCTTACATGCTTTCTCTGGGTGGGACTTTAGCCTCATAGGCTGATTGAGGACTGCATCCTGCCAGCAGTCAATATAAGGAAACTATCTGGGTGTTCCAGGCTCCCCTACAACCACTTCAAAAACTGTATTGACTATGACCTTATCTAATGACCCCCCTGAGAGCCATCCTGCACCAAAAGTAGGTCAGTCTATTTCAAAGAAGGTCCTAAGCTTGCCAGGAGTCAGCTTGACTCCATAATCTCCATTAAATCCCCTCTTAAAATTCTAGGAGTGTGTTCTTACTTTGACCTCCTCCCATTCCTCCCATTTGCCAGACATTTAGAGACAAAGATGGAAGGGATGAGGGATGTGGAGAGGAGGTAAGGAAAACCTCTCTGGCACACAGGGGCAAAACAAATAACACCACTTGCTTCATTCATCTCCGCCTCTCCTCTTGCGGGATTTAGTGTGTGCCTTGGCTGCAGTGAGTCCGTATAAGACCTGGACCAGAGGCCCTGTTAGGGCTCACTGTAGACCATATGAGTTCACCACAGACCTGCGGATCAAGACTCCACACTTGCTTCATAACCAGGATACGTTGCAGGCTCACACTTTCACACACCCTCACACAGCACAGTACTTCCACCCTGCTCCCTGAACCCGAAAGACACAGTTTCACACACACCCCCAAGAGGGTGTTACTTGGGTGCCTTTTGAGAATTGATCAAACTCCCTTTCTGCCTCCTGAGGCAGGCCTGAATTTGAACCTGGGTTCTTACCAGTATGATGAGTGGGGCTCCCAGGTTGGTTCCCAAGCCTTTCCAGGTTTCTTTGTGCAACTGAAACTCACCTCCTGGGCTTGCTGGGAGAGGCTCCCTCCCCTCAGAGCAACACAGTCCGGTGGTGCCTGGCAGGGGCAGCCTTCCTAGTGGGCCAGAAATGCTGAGCCAGAGACAAAGACGTGAAAACATCAGCCTCCAAATCCCAGATGAGCCTCCAGAAATGTTGCAGGAGGACCCAGAGACTGAGAGGGTACCAAAGCTTTCGGGAAGCAAGTTTATTAAGCAAGCTAGCAGCAGCTCAGCAGACTGAGCACTGAGAACAAAGGGGGCTTTCCTTGTATACCATTTAAAGCAGGTTATAGAAATGGGGCGGGGGGGTGTACAGCTTGTCCCATACATAGTCACATGTTATTTCATTGGCTGTTTTAACCTCGGGGTGAGATGACCCTCTTCTGGTCTCCAGGTAATATTCCCCAACTCCAGTTTTCCTCTGTTTTATTGTAGCACTCATTATTCTCTCTTCCCCATCCCTGCCTTCCTGCCACAGTACAAGGAGTGAGATCAGGGTCTATTTTCATTCTTCTCTATATGAATATCCATTTTTCCAACATTATTTCTTACAGAGATTGTTCATTCCCCCATTGTGTGTTCATAGCAGCTTTGTAGAAAATCAATTGATCATAGATGTGTGGTTTTATTTCTTGGCTTTCTAGTCTGTCCCATTGGTCAGTGTGTCTGTTTTTATGCCAGAACCATGCTATTTTGATTACTATAGCTTTGTAATATGTTTTGAAATTCAGTAGTGTAATTCCTCCAGCTTTGCTCCTTTTGATCAACATTGCTTCAGCATTTGAGGCCTTTTGTGGTACATACAAATTTTAGGATTACATTTTCTATTTCTGTAAAGAATGGCACTGGAATTTTGATAAGATTGCATTGAATCTGTAGATGCTTGGGGTAATATGGACATTTTAACAATATTGATTCTTCTAATCCATGAACATGAGAAATCTTTCCATTTATTTGTGTCATTTCAATTCCTCTCAGCAATATTTTATAATTTTCAGCATGGTTAAAATTACTTTTAAGTATTTTTATTATTCAATGTTATTTTTCAGACAATTTGTTGTTCATGTATAGAAATACTACTGGTTATTTTAAATTGAGTTTGCATACTGCAAATTTACTGAAGTTTATTGGTTCTATGAGTTTTTTGTGGTCTTTAGGACTGTGGGCAGCCATGTCATCAGCAAACAGACAATTTTAGTTCATCCTTTCTTATTTAGATGACTTTATTCTTTCTCTTGCCTAATGGCTCTGGTTAGGATCTCTAGGATTACGTTTAAGGTGGTGAAAATTGACGTCTTTGTCATATGTTTTCATGTCACTAATTAGCATACTGTTCACTCACCTTAAGACCTCTCTTTAGAATTTCCTTTAAGGCAGGCCTAGTGGTGATAAATTAACTCAACTTTGGTTTGTTGAGAAAGTCTATTCAAAGCCTCACACTTGATAGGCACTCTACCAATTGAGCCATGCTTCCCAGTCCTTTTTAAGTAGAGTCTAGCATTTTGTCCAGGCTGGTTTGGAACACAATCTTCCTGTTTGTCTCCTGAGTAGCTGGGATGGCAGGTGTACACCACCATGCCCATCTTATTGATCTTGATGGGTCTCACTTTTTGCCTGGACTGGCCTCAAACTGCAGTCCTACTGATATCTGCCTCCTGAGTAGTTGGAATTACAGGCATGGACTACTGCACCTGGCCATGGCTTCATTTTTGAAAGACAGCTTTGGCAGCAGTAATGCTATGCTCCTTTGCCAAGCTACCTGCTATTTTCTTTCCTTTTAAATGGTGTCCTTATAAATCTTTGTTTTCTCCTACAAAACAAAAACAAGCCAGACAGTTTTACTGGTTTTTGAATATATTCCTGGTTTTTGAATATGTATCATCCCACTCCCTTCTGGCCTGAAAGGTTTCTGCTGGAAAAACACTGATAATCTTACATGGGTTCCCTTGTATGGAACAATTTGCTTTCTGGTTGCTGTTTTTGAACTTTGTCTTTAATTTTTGACATTTGATTATGACACACCTTGGTGTGGGTTTCCTTAGATTAATTTTATTTGGTGTCTTTTGAGCTTCCTGGATCTGGGTTTCTATTTCCTTTCCAGGCTTGAGAAGTTTTCTGCCATTACTTCTTTGAATCTGATTCCTGTCCCTTTCATTCTCTGGGTCTCTTCTTCTTTAGTTAGCTTTGAACTAATATTTGTAAGGAGGCTTTCTAGTTTGCTTTTATTTATTTCTATTTATTTCTGAGATGGGGTCTTGCTATGTTCTCCTTGAACTCATGATCCTCCTGCCTCAGCCTCGTGAATAGCGGGATCACAGTGTGTTCCTCCATACCTGCCTTACAACTTTTCAAAGCCCCCAGTGACATCCTGTTCATAACTTATTATTCAAAAAAGAAGTATTCAGTAAGATTTGTAGAAAAGGTCAGGGAATATAATTTGAAAAGAAAAAGTGGAGGATGAAAAGGAATTGTATTCTCAGTGTGAAAATAAATACCTATTTGGGGTTTTAAACTTAGGCTAAAGCAATTGTTTCTTGATTTGAGCAAAGCTTTGTCAGAGTTTTAAGTAATAACATCAAAAAAAAAATCCAGTGATGCATTATCAGACTGACTGTGACCTCCTGGGTCAACTTGAGAAATATTTGTTCGTTATCTCCTGAGCTTGGTCATGTCCTTTCTGTCTACTTGCACTGAAAAGAATGTAAGACTAACTTCGTGCCCTTTAAAAATTTTGTTCCCAAACTATTTCATACCAGATTGTTGTGTATTTTATTCCTCTTAACCTTTAGGAAGATAGTTTTTTAATATTTTTCATTCTACTGCCTGCGAATCCTCTTAGTTGAATTGTTTCTCTTTATCAATTATTATTATTACTGTAGAACAAAGCCAACTCCTACATTGTTCTACTTAGAGAAGGGAAATAGCTCTCATTCAATCATATGTTTAAACAATATTATAAACTCTCCCTTTTATTTTAGCTTGAGTAACATGAAATTCTTAATTTTCCTTTGAAATTAAAAAACACATATTCTGGCTGGGTATGGTGGCTCATGCCTGTAATCCCAGCTCCTTGGGAGACAGAGATTGGGAGGATCACAGTTTGAAGCCAGCTCAGGCAGAAGAAGTTAGTGAGAACCCCATCCCAACCAATAAGCAAAGCATGGTGGCACACACCTGTCATCCCAGCTACTCAGGAGGCATTAGTGGGAAGATTGTGGTCTATGCTGTCCTAGGCAAAAATATGAAATCCTATTCAAGAAATAGTTAAAGTTGGCCAGGGTTGTGGTTCAAGTGGTAGAACACCAGCTCAGCAAGTGCAAGGCCCCAAGTTCAAATCCTAGTGCCACCAAAAAAAGAAAAAATTAAAGCATGGAGATGTGGTTCAAATGATAGAGCACTTCCCCGTCTAGTGAGTTCAAACTCCAGTACCACCAAAAATATGCATATTCTTCACCTTACTCATAGGTCTTCCTTTCTTGTCTTTTACTCCTTAACTTTTTCCTTAGCCAGTCCCAGACAGATAATCAGAATCATTGTAGGAATGAAAGAGTGAGACAAGTACAGAAACTGAGACAAAGTCAAAGGTACACGAAGAAAGAGAGATACACAGATACCTGAGCTGTTCGGCTGAGACAGACCGACAGACACAAACCTTACATGCACTCTTGGACAGACCTCAGTACAGATCTTGTAATGCTCTGAGCTGTGGCTGCATGGGGCCTGGCTAGAGAAGACGTCAGCTGGCGGCTGCATTCCAAGAACCCTGTTGTCCATTTGATATGCATTGTTACTCTCTTCATTGCCTGCGAAATGGCTTTAGGTGAACCAACAGCTACAACGTTCTATGACTCCAGAAGATAGTGCCAGGGCAGTAGTCTAAAAGGATATACTTGTGTCGGTTATCGATGCACTGCCCCTCAGCTCCAAATTCACCCTTCAGTGTACTGTCTGGGATAAAGGGTAGACTCCAAGAGTCTTCTTCATGGTAAAGCTGAGTGCCATACCCAGCCTTCTCAGCAGAGGGCGCTAGAGTGGTAAGAGAAAAGATTACAGCTGCTCCTCTTCTTACAATGGGGCTATGTCTCAATAAACTCATTACAAAATGAAATTACTGTAAACTGAAAGGCACTTGATAAATGTAACTTTCAAACATCCTCACTTAACCTAGCCATCACTCTGTTCAGAACACTTATACTTAGGCAAAATCATCTAACACAGCACCCACTTCCTAACAGCGTTGAAGAGCTCATGTAATTTATTGTGTTCTATACTGAAAGTGAAAACCAGAATGGTTGTATGGCTTTGCTTTTGCACCATAATAAAGTCAAAAAGTCACAAATTGAACCACTATAAGCTGGGGACTTCTGCATGCTTGCTGCCTCACAGGTCAGTGGTATGGGTATGAGGGTATCTGATGGAGCTCTGTCCCAACCACATGCCCAGAACGTGTGGTGTCTCAGCACCTTGCAGCCTTGTCCTGGCGACAGAACTTTCTCTTGGGCCCATGAAGTACAAACCTGAGCACTGAAAGACTCCTGCTTGCATCTGTGCCCTGAAGGCTTAATGTCAATGTCAACGCTCCCACTGAATGGCCGCCCTTTCTGTAGGCCCCCTACCTGTTCATTGCCATGCTGTTGGGTGATGACTGACTGCACTTTGGAGGGTTGTTTCCTGCTGGTCCAGGGAGCGCAAACCAGGTTTACCTTGGGCAAACCAGCCAATTTCCCTGCTATGCAGGGGCCAAATTCAGTTCTCCAAGGTCTGAACCCATCTTGGGATGAAGCCTCTTTCCAAGTCTCTTCCCTTCCTTAGCTCTAGGGTACCATATAGAATTTCCTTAGATGTTTATCAGAATTTAATAATTCTTTATACTAAATTTCCTCTGTTCAATCCATTGTGTAAATCAATAGCAATACTGTTATTTCAGTAAGAAATGTAGCTGCCTTTCTACTTACAGAGAGGAATTTATAAAATGAGTTGAAATAAGTGAGCCAGTTCCTTCCTTTACCAACGTTTTTTCTTGCATTTTAAGGTTTCGAGATTGATAGCTGCTTCTCAAAGGAAGTGAACACACTTTTGTTTTTTTGCATTGCTGGGTTTGAACTCAAGTCCTATACCATCAGCCACTCCACCAGTGCTTTTTTCGAGATAGGGTCTCGTGAACTATTTGCCTGGGCAGGCTTCGAACTACAATCCTTCCAATCTCTGTCTCCTGAGTAGCTAGGATTACAGGCGTAAGCCACCAGCTGTGAACACACCCTTGTTTCATTGGTCAATCCAAACCAAGAGTGATCCCAACACATACTTGGCATGAGACCTGTGATGAAGCCACAGAAACCTAAGGTCTCCAGTGAAAAGCAGGTCAAATTAGTGTGTGATGAGCTGATTCTTCTTTTTTAGCTGGTATTGGGGTTTGAACTCAGGAGCTGGGGCTTGCTAGGCAAGGACTTTACCACTTGAACCACACCCCCAGCCCCGGTAAGTAGATCTTTTTGAGGAAAAATACTTGGTGCAATTGAGCCTAGGCATGCTTAGCTTGTTTAAATTTAACAAATCTAGCAGAGTGAGTGGAGGGAAAGCACTGTCATTACTGTGGGGGTTGTATAAAAATAGTGGGGACAATGTCAACTTATACTGCAGCTAAATACACTAAATATACCATGGCTTCAAAATTCTGAGATTATGTATTTTAAAATCTGGATTACATGAATTCATGCCAGTCTTGTGATCCTAACAAAGAAACTGTATAAAGGGTCCTATCGGTGGCCATTAAAGTATGTCAGAATAACCTAGGAACCATTAAAATGCAGACTCCCAGCCTACTTGGATGTGTCATAGTAATTTTTTTTCTTTTAACAAGTATGCTAAGGCGGGATTCTGATGCAGGTAATATCTTTATCAGAGTTTGAGGAGCCATGACTTAGCATCTGAATTTCTCATAAGTAAGGTTTTATTTAAAATTAGAATAAGAAAACTGTGTGGCTCTTTCTGAGATGAAAACGGTCTTCATCATTTTATCCCAGGTTTCCTCCTAGTGTGAAGGCAGCAAATTTGTCCTGAATAATCTATTTCTGTGTAGATTGGCCCTCTCTCATTCACTTGACCACTTAACACGTGGTTGGAAATTAAGACGTTATTTTGGAATGAAGTTCTTTTTCTTTCTAGTAGTAAGGCGAATAAAACTTACGTTGTTCTAAGAAAGAAGAAAAATAACTTTCACAGAATAAATCAACCTGTACCCTGGACAGTAAAACTAAACAGAAGTAAATTTGGAACTATGTAAGAATAAAAAGCCAACATTTTCCTAGGTATCCAAAAAAACCCAGTATCTTAACAAAAGAGGCTTGAGGGGGTATGTGGCTCAAGTGGAGAGCACCTGCCTAGCAAGCATGAAGCCCTGAGTTCAAACCCCAGTACCACAAAAAAAATTTAAAGAATAAAAGAGGCTTGAATAAAATATAAATTTAAAGCAGATCTCAAGGCATATATTTTACCTTTTAAACTCCTAAGTGATTTTAGATCAGATATTAACCATGGAATAACAGGGAAATTGGAGTTTTCAAAGGATCTCATTCAAGTCCTCGCTCCTCACCACAAAGGCAGTCACTGATTCTTAAGGACTGACCCCAGTTGGCTAATCTCTTGGTTTGGAAACCAGCTGTGCAAAGTGAAACCTAGAATGTTCCCCTGGAGCAAAGGAAAAAATGTTTGGTTTCGATGGTGGCTCTGAGAGAAACTCAGACACGTTCACTGCAACTCCTCCCCACATTCTTTGGGGTTAAGTGGCCACCACAAGAAACAAAACAGCATGAGAAAAGGTGGAGTCAACCAACATGTAGTGACAGGCCCAGGAACATCCCAAGAGCAGACGTGGTTTTGTGCCAGGACAACGTCTGTTCCCAAACTTCATAGACTTTTGGAACATCCTTATTTGAGTATTCTATCTGATTCGAAATAGGAAGTGTATCTCTGAAATGACTGACTGAATAAACACTCTCAGCACCACCACATTTGTTGTGAAACACAGACCAAAAACTGCTGTGATTGTGGTTCTCATGATTTAAGTGGGGGATATTGTAAGGAAGAGTAGCTTCTGCTGTCAATAGTTGGGAGAGGAATGCAAACTGTTGAAGGGATGAAAAGATAGGCTTTTTTTGTTTGAGGCATCTAGAAGTACACTTTGAAAGTTGGGCTGGTGACTTCTTCAAAGCACCAAAGTCCTTTTCCAATAAATACCACATCCACATAAGAATCAGATTTCAAAGTCCCACTCAGTACCTCCCTCATTGACATAGCAAGGAAAAACATTTAGAGTAATACAGGAATGGATAAAATCTGAGCAGGTCACAAGCTTGCAGCATGTCAAACAGCATCACACCTGTCACTCTGCTGTGGAGGTCACTTTTACATGTATAAATCAGAAACTAAATATGCAAAATGTTCCCAGTCAAATCCTGAAGAGTAACCTTGAAGAGTATTGGGGACTGGGAGTCCTACCTAGAATTCCTCCAAGGAATTTCCCTAAGAACATCGGCAGAAACTTGCTGGCTGGCTTCAGTCTGGTTTGCATCAGGAAGATACAGATAATTACTCCCTAGAGTGGGTTTCAGGTGCCTGGGTTGGTCCACCTCTGATGAAATGTCAGCCCGACGCAACTAATTTCAAAACAGTCATGTTGTATGGCTATTGATTGCTCTCCCTGGCTGGACGGAGTTCCCGGGTGATGGGAACCCTGAGTGTAAGGAGAGAAACCTTTGAAATATTTCTGGGAAACCAAGGTGCTGTCCCATTTGTATCACCAGGATCACACAGCTCTGAAGAACAAAGCAATAGCTTGGCTGCTTATAAGAAATTTCTGGGTGGTCTATTATTTCTAAGTTAATCATAAGCCACAGTCTCTATATTCCTGACCAGATGATAAAAATGTCTTTAAGCAACTAAAATGTAACTAAGGAGAAAAAAGGCATTTGGTATCTTTATTTATTTATTAAAACCTACAGATTTTACTCTGAATTTCCTGTGACTAGCTTATTTGATACTTGAAAGCCCAAGTCAAGAGGTAGCCACCAGCTGCAATCAAACACATGTGAGAAAACCAGCCAGCCAACCAACCAACCAATAGCACATCTTGGAGGGTGAGCCACCTGCTCAAGGTGTGAGGCTCCTACCATCGTCAGTGGTATAAGCAGCCTGGCAACTGGTCCCTAACCTCCTGTTCTGTCCTGTTTGTTTTAACAGGCTTATGACTTGTGTTCTGGAATCCCCTCTGAGAAGTCAATGAAAGATGACAGTGCAAAATCAGTCCTCAGAGGTTCAGGAGGTAGTTTTAATAAATGTGTGATTGATAAGAGTTGCTATTTTAGAGAAACCCACTTTTAAGAAAAGCATCAGTAAAACAGCTGGATTATATAGCTCACTAAATAGGCCATATTTAGCCCAAGTTGTATGGGATGGCTTGGATTCTGAATTTCCTCTAGTTTTGTAAGTTTGAGTCCTGATGTTCTTCTCAATAAAATTTAGCTTTATCTCCCCACTGTGGTGATAATGACATGAGGTACTAGGGAATGCTGAGCCAAACATGTCACTTAAAGTCTCCTTCCTAGGAAAGACATGTGTGCTGCTGGTGGATACAGGAGCGACGCGGTGTGGCCTAGATGCAGTGGAAACGGATTTCCTCCACGCTCAGGTTAATGCAAGCATGGGATGTCTGCTGGTATTATAAAAATCAGAAGAGTCAAGAATATAAGAAGACACAGGCTCCACACTCGATGTGACTATCTTTGGGATTCTTCATTAAGGTTTTCACAAAATACAAAGTTCAAACATAATTGTCTACATCCACCACAAAACAGAATCAAGTAAGTGGTTAGCACACAAACATAATGATCTTTTTCATTTTTAAAAATATAAATAACAAAGTTCACGGTTTTACAATTTTTTTCCTCAATGTGTGTGTCTTTTTAAGGCTTTGTGTTGCAGACCCTTCATTAATGGTACTTGTACCCTGCTGTCAGGGTACACTGCCCACCAGCAAGGAAGGCCACTGTGGATACGTTCCTGAGGGTGACACACATGCATCTATGTTGTCTCAGTCTGCTAAAAGCTAAACGATCAAACACCCTCCAATCAGTCCTCACAGTTTCATTAACTTTCCTTCTACGACCAAGTATAACAGAAAGGGTAAGTGTCCAGCAGCATTCCAGCACTCAGAAGATCATCGTGAAAGGCAAGAAGGGAAAACCAGGGTTCTTCCTGGACAGATTTTTCCTATTATCCAGGAAAACCCCAATAGCCCACAGAGTTTAAATGGTGGCTTGCAGCAAACCATTTCTCAGATTAAACAGTGTTGAGAGGTGGTCTTTTGGTTGGGTATCTGAGAAGAGGTTAAAGTGGAAACATGCCGGTGACAGCACTGCCCCCCAAAGGAGTCACTGTGCTCATGAGATCTGGGGGCAGAGCCAGGGCTCCGGCCTTGGGAGTGAAGTCTGAGGGAAGACTCTCCAGTAGACACTTGACCTGTTCCAGGCCAAGCTTTATCTTGTCGTCCAGCTTTCGCTGCTCAATGAGGAGTGTTGACTTCATCTTCACGAAGTGCTGGTAGTCCTGGAGCTGTTCAGCCGAGAGGTAATTGGCCAGGATGTCCAACACCACCCTCTCCCTGCGGTCCAGGTTCTCTTTGAGCTCCCGCGCGTCCTCATGCTGCCCAGCCAGGATCTTCCTTTTCTCATTCAGCAAGCTCTGCAAGGGAAGATGCGCAGATCAGCACAGGGCATGGGGAAGGAAGAAAAGAGCCAGGCTCCCTGCAAGGCAACCTTCTACAGGACCACAAGATATTTAAGATTCTACTTCAATTGCTGACAGTGAGGAAATTGGTACATTGTACATCATGTATTTTTCTCCCTTGTAAAAGTCATTTGGTAGCTTCCGGTTGAGAGGGGTTAAATGGCTGGGTAATGACCTGACTTTTGGAATTGTCTAGGTGACCTGAGTGCTTTACCAGGGCAGTTCTCATAGGTGGTGCTGGACCAGCAGCAGCAAGCAGCAAGCAGCTGGGAACTCATTAGTAATGCAAATTTTCAGCCTCTATTCTATCTATTTAATCAAAATCTCTGGAGGAAAGACCTTGAAATCTGTGTTTTAACAGGACTTCCTGGGGATTCTTTTATAACCTCTTCCTAACCCACAACAACAGGAAAATCAAACTTCCCATCATCTCTAAAGAAATGAATTTCCATTTTTTTCAGGTTTTCCTTCCTAGGCCTTTAAATAAAAAAACAGGAGAAATTCTGCAGAGCAATGACACTGCTTTCATATCCTTCTAAACGTTTCTTACACACTCTCAATAGTAAGGTAGTGTACTTTATAAAAATTAATATACTTTTTTTTGTGGCACCGGGGTTTGAACTCAGGGCCTCACACTTGCTAGGCAGGCACTCTATCACTTGAGTCACTCTACCAGCCCTTTATCCAACATCCTGACACAAAAAATACCATATTAAATTTTTAAAATATTTAATATTTAACCTTTTAGACTTTTCAGGTCAATGTGAGTGAGGAAAAATTAAAATGGAAATGAATGGGGACATAGGATTGCTTGAATACCCCTCAATACAAATTTGCTTATTTAGGATTTTGAAGGCTCACGTGTCATTGTCCTAAATCCCCATTGAACTAGCCTGTCAGATGTTACATAATGCCTGGGGGAAAGGAGAAAGTGAAAAGGTTTATCTTACAAATGTAATCATCCTCGTAGGCTTCTTTCTCTCAATCAGAAGCAGACCTAAAACAACCCTGAGTTACTGACTTTGAATGAAGGTACCTTTCAAAATACTGTAGGTTAAAAAACCAGGACTTTTAACTCATCTTAAAAAACAAACAAATAAAAAACCTCAGACATTTTAAACCTCAGAAATGTACAGAAAATGTTCACCATTCTGTGCACCCGTCATTAATGGTGCCCCAGGTTAACGTGAACATTTTTTACATGTGTTTCAGATTAAAAAACCTCTTAAGTTAGAGATTCTGTAGAAGCCTGTGGTTACCCCTTCCCCTCTTCCCACCAAGGGTAATTATGCTGAAATTGGCATTTCCTGGGCTACTTATTTTCCTTTTTCTTATTTCTATTTATACTTTTACTTTCTTAAGTGCCAGTCAGGGTAAAAAGCTAATGTTGAAAAGCTGACCATGGTGGCACACACCTCTAATCCCAGCACCACACAGGAGGCTGAAGCAGGAGGACCACTGGTCCCAGGCCCATCCTGGGCTACATAATCAGACCCTGCCTCAAAACAACTAACCAAATAAAAACCCGAAAAACCAACATTGATGGACTATTGTAAGGATTCATGAGACTGCACAGGAAGCCGATAAACCCAGAGCATCTGCCACAAGGTACTTGGTGAATCTTCCAAGTAGATTCCCTGGAGCTTCAAATTCCAGTTCCTGCCCTCTCCTCTATCATGCTTTTGTCTTGTTTGAGAAAGAAAGGAAGGAAGGAGAGGGTTGGGAGGGCAGAAACTCAGGCACCTTTGTTTCTACATTCCCAGGAATCCTCTGAGCTCTAAGTGTCAGCATTCCATCAAGGCATGGAGAGGCCACTTTCTACCCTCATCATCTACGCTGTCCTAGTTCCAAAGTGAATTTCATCTTCCTGAGGACAATGATTGTCTGATGGTACCTCTCTGTGTACATGGGCTCAGAGGAAAAGTGTGCTGAACTGAGTTGCTGGGCCACATACCCTTTCTTCATTACTAGCATCTTCACCAAGGCCACTCAGGACGTTTTCCACGCGGGCGAGGCGCCCTGAGAGGGACAGCAGCAGGTTGACCACCTTGTCCAAGTCCCCTATGAACATCTTGTACTTGTCAAACTCGTTGGGCTTGCAGAGCTCACTGATCAAAGCTTCCACCTCTTCTCCCAGGGCGTTGTTAAGTTTGATGTCCACGAGTAGACTCCCCTTTGCTTCCTGGAGGGTCTCGAGCTTGTGGGTGAGGCTTGCAATGAGCTCAGCCTGTAACCACAGAAGAAACACACAGCAGAGATGAGCCAGCAGCCCTCAGTAAAAGGTGGATTCCCAACTCTCAGCCACATCTTGTAAAGGCACAGAGAGTCCTTAGAGAGTGGGGGACTCTATAAGGACTGTCCCCCAACATCAGGTTATAATCTTTTCTGTCCTTGAATGCCAACTGCCTTTCTCTGAACCTACTGAACCCTCACAGGACAACACCTGACACTGCTGCACAGTGCCTCGTCATGATTTCCAACTGTGTCACAATGTGTACAGCTCTGCCTCCCAACAGTTTCTTAACTGACTCACATTTAAGGTCCTTTCATGACAAGTTCTCGTTTGATCCAAGGGAAAGCAGGCAGGTAGGGTAAACATTGTTCTTGTTTTACAAATAAGGAAACTAAGTCAGAGGAATGAAGGGACTTGCCCAAGGTCTGAGAGCTGAGCTGAGTATTAACTGAAGCTACCTTTGTGGAACAATTACTACGTGCCATACATCATGTGAGAAATCCACTGATTATCTCATTCTGTATTCCCTACAATTTTGTGGGTACTTTTTATCTACATACAATGAGTGAGGATACAAAGACTTAGTGAGGCAAGTGATAGCTGAGACACTGCACTGTTGGGGTGACTGCCTTGAACTCAGGCAAACTGACTTTTGGGGCTCTCTTTACACAATCACTATAAACACGGATACTAAGACTTTACCAGAAAGTCAGCTCCTCGTTCATTTTACTTAACCTCACTGTCTCTATAACCACAGCTATGTAATTTAGCCCTCTAATTACAATTTTCTATGCTTATAAAACAGGGCTACACAAATACCCAGTATGTTTAACTGAAAGAACGAAGTAAATGTCTTAGTAATTTCAACTCTGACTTCACTTACATTAAATGTCTGTTACTACTTTGCTGCAGTAGAAATTAAACTGTGGTTTTTATGTAGCCTTTGGTCTTTCTCTCAGCCTAAGGTAGCCAGATGAGAAAAAACATATCTTTTTTGGTTAAAACTTGTTCATTACTAAAGATGATTTCATCTTAGGGGCAAGGGGTATAGAGTGCTTGCCTACCATGTATGAGGCCCTGAATTCAAGTACTCCCCACCCCTGGAAAAGATTAAAATTCACATCTGTTCTACCACCTCATCACGGGATATGATGTTTGTCTTTCCTCAAGCTGTTTAGATTAGGCAAAGTCACAGCAAAAGTGGAAAAAATGTACAGTGTTTAAGCTTTTTGCTCTTTAACTGAAGACTTAGCCCCACAAAAAAATGCCAACGGAAGAGAACATAGTTTAATATTGTTTAATTTTCCTAATCTTGTCCTAGAAAAACTTCACCGCATTTCAAAAAAGCACTCTGGCTGGCAGCTATGGTGTTTGCCCATAACACAGTATAGTAGGTACCATCAGAAAAATGCCAGGCAGAGTGGTGGACTTTGGTTGTAGGAGACCAAATGAGAGCAGTGCAAGGATACCAGAATGAAAAGCAGTAGAGAAAGAAACTGCTGCTGTCATGTCACCCAGCGCTCATGCTGAAAGGGTTAACGCAAGCCAATGTCATTATTCTTGCTTTTCAGAAAGGTCACGGGAGAGGCTGAGCACCTACATGCAGTCTTGTGGGAACAATTGCAAGGCTTGTTACTCTATACCAGACAACACTTTCTTGTAGAAAACTGGGTAATCCAAACCCAAAGCACTCCATCCTCAGGGAAAGGCCTTCTGCTCATTCAAATTTTTGGCATCCATTTCAACCTTAAATCTTGAGAACTAAAATTTCTAGAAAATGCTTAAAAAAAAAACAAAAACAAAAAACCCACAGACCCTGGGATGAGACTATAGCTCAAGTAGTGCCTGCTTAGCAGCTCAGGGACTTGAGTTCAGATTCTAGTACTGCAGAACAAAAAAGCAAACCAAACCAACCCTGAATTGTGAAAGAAAAGAAGGTAATAGCCTAATGGTTTTAATTATTCTTCCAAATATAACTTCTTTTGGAACTAACATTGCATGTCATTATTCCTGGAAGGAACTCAAAGCACTTTTAATAATTGATGTCCTAAAAGAATCCTCACAATGGCTCTCAGAGGCTGGAATCTGAAGGGACAAGTGTGGTGATTATTGATTTGCATGTGTGGAAACAGCCCAGATGAACAGGCGGCCTGGCAGGTAGGAGCGGGTGGTGACAAGAGGGGAGAACTCAGGCTCCTGAGGTTCTGCTGGTTTTGACTTGCCAATGCTCTCAGGTCCCTCAGATTGGCAGTGCATAAGGAGTGGCTGTGGAGAAGCACGGCTCAAAGTGTAGGACAGGTCAGGAGATGAAAATGTCTAGGAGAGGTACGGAGAGGCTTCTAGGGAGAGAACTAATACACGTTCTGTGGCAGTCTGATTTCTGACAGCCATTTCCTGGGCTGTAGTGTGGTATCTCACAGCTCAGCCACAGATGCTAATGCAAGTATCATGAGCAGTCACTCAGACACTCCTGGCTCACTATTGCATATTTGGATGGTATCTGAAAAAAAAATTTATTTTGCCATGCCCATAAATATGGAACTTTTGGATTAAAAAAATGAAGTGAAGAAGGATTTGAGTAACCGAGGGCAAAAAAGGAAACTTGGCTGTACCAAAGTCATTTCTCTGCCAGGCAGATTTCTTAAAAAAAAAAAAATGCCACCCCCTCCCCAAACCTACTAACTTCTACCAGCAGAATTGACTGGGGGAGGGAACAGAAGGGTGTGTGTGTATGTAATTAAGATGTAATTAAGTAGTCTCTCAGGAGTGTCAAATGATCGACTTTTATTCACTTACTAACCAGTCTGCAGAGATGCTATTTGTAAGGATTCCTTTTCTAAACATAGACTAACAGAACCTCCCTCCTACCTCACCATTCGTGTGCAAAAAAGTCCTGCTGGGCCTCTTCTCTTCCCAGTCTGAGACCTGGCTGATATCACTTGACCTTTGGTAACTCAGTTATTCCTAACAAAGAAATAAAAACATCTGCCTAAAGCTAACAATGATGCCTTAGTTACTGAGTTCTCTTTGTCAGATACTGTTTAAGTGTCTCACTACTTAAACAACCTCATGTTGTTTAAGTACTTTTATTAATTTCACAGATGAACAGAGGGAGGAGGACAGAAGTCACTGCACTTGCCCAAGTACATACAGTTAGTAAGTGGCAGCCAGGCTTAAATTCAGATTGTTTGGCTCCAGACTTTTAATCACTACATTAAAACAGCTTTTAGAAATGTTATGAGGCTCAAATGGCACAAGGATTGTGGGAGCACTTTGGAGAACAGAAAGTATTGCACACATTTGAGGAGGTATTTTATGGTTTTAATCGTAAGATCAGGCCACATCTGAAGACCACACTGCACTCGTTTTAGGTAGATGCCTGGAGAGGAAGACCCAGCTTCTCCCCATATGACAGTACTGCTTGCCTTCTGCTCAAAGGACTTGTGCCAACAGTCACTACAAACACAGCTGGATTCTGCTGACTGCCTTGTCCTCATCTCAAACAAGAGTCATTCAGGACTACTGGCCAAGTGGGGTTTAGGAACAGACTAGAGTTTAGGCTTCAGCCAGTGAAGATGAGAACAAGGCAAAGCCACCTCTACCTCACAGGTTTTGTTGTTTCTTTGCTTGGTTTCAAATGGCACACTCAGACTAGAGCATGTTACTGTGGTCTTTGGCTGAATTTCACCAAAGTCAGAGTCAGGGCAGTTTCTGTCCCAGCAACAGCAACGGGACAAAACTTCCATCCCATAGTGTGACCTGATCAAAGCAGAAAGGTCATGGGGCCTGACAACCATTTTAAACATTCTCTAGCACATTCTCTGTGAAGAATGCTTTGCCATTTCCTCTTGGAAAGGCTCGGGACCAGAATGTTATCATATGCATTTGGTATATACAATCTCTTGGTTCTAGTTTTCTGGAATCTTTTGACACACCAGAAATAATATCAAATCTCTGCAAGTTCATCTAAAACTCTTCTCCCTCCCCAAATGGTCTCCTTGTTTTCCCTGCTTCAGTTAGCATCAGGGCTTGGAGCTGGGGAGTAAGTCATCCTTGACTTGTTTTCATCTTTGCATCTGATCTGTCACCAGGTCCTTCTGCTTCTTTTTAAAGCCATCCCTTTCTCACTGCTCTTAAACTGTACTGCCTGGAGACCATATTTTCAGTTGCCATATCATAGCTACGAGGACCTCTGAGGTGAGATAGAACCTGTGGTGTAAACCTAGCTAGTGTGACTGCCTCCTAAAACCCTAGCAAAACAAATCAACACTCTACAGAGGGTTTTAACATAAACATAATATACAATATACAATTACTCAATATCCTAGTAAGCTGTGGCCATCTCTCAGGGGAACTGGTGATCAACAGGCACTAATTCTGAGATAATTCTGATATTAGGATCACCAAGGTCTTTAAAACAGCTTTTATAGTATGCTCCATAGTAAAAGCACAAACTCTTGAAATGAGTGGAAGAGTTCTCAACAAAGAAGCAAACTATTTAAAAACTGGAAGTTTCAGAGCCGAATACTATAATATTTGAAATATTTTAAAAAATTACTGGTAGAAAGGAAATAGGAAAGTCAGTGAAGACCAACAGAAATTAACCAATCTGAAAAAAGGAAAATGAACAGAGCTTCAGGGACTCGTGGGGCAATATAAAAAGGTCTAATATTATGTCACTGAACTCCTCAGGAGAGATTAATGCATAAGAATGTTTAGGCCTGGAGCTGGTGGTTCATACCTATAATCCTACCTACTTGAGAGGCCGAGACCAGGAGGATTGCAGTTCGAGGCAAACCAGGGCAAACAGTTTATGAAACCCTATCTCCAAAAATAACATAACTAGAGCAAAAATGAACTGGGGACGTGGTTCAAGTGGTACAGTGCCTGCTTTGCAAGTGTGAAGTCCTGAGTTCAAACCCAGTCCCACCAAAAAAAAAAAAAAAAAAAAAAAAGAAGACAGAGTGGCTGAAAACATCCCAAATTTGATGAAAGATATAAATTTACAGAGTCAAGAAACTCAACACACTTCAAACAGGGTAAACACAAAGAAAACTAGTCTTGTACATATCATATCAAATTGCTGACAACAAAAGAAGGAAGTCATTGAATACAGGAGGATCAAATATTTAAACGACTAGGCATTTCTCACCTGACACCGTGGAAGCAAGAAGAAAGGGGAGCAACATTTTTAAAGTGCTGAAAGAGTAATGATGAACCCAGAATTCCATATCCAGTGAAAACATCCTTCAGGAGCGATAGTGCAATAGACACTCTGAGATAAAGAGTTTGTCACCAGATCTATGCTACAAGGAAGTAAGACCAGAGTGGAACCTGGAACTTCAGGAACGCAGGGAAACAGCAGTGGGCAGCTGAGGATCAGGAGTCACAGAGAATCCCTTAGGGAACAACAATTCCAGGGATACAACACATTCTTCTTTCAGCCTTCAGAATATGGAATGGTGGGGTCTCTTTGAGTGGAGTTTTCCTTTACAGATATGGCAGGGCTTGGCCAAAGAACTGAAGCTCGAATGAAATTGTCTTTACTTTTTATGGAGGTCTGAAGTTCAGACTATGAAGGTGTTTTATATTTTAAGTAGTATTTGTATTTGCTTGGAATGATAGTCTAATCTAGGATATATACAAATGATTGTAAGCACTGATTTAAGGTGTAAGTGTCAATTTTAGAAATATTTATTCCTACTCATGTTCAGACTCTCATTCCTACTGACTTTGAGTTTCATGCCTGGGAATACATCTGAGGTTTTCAGTAACCTTAAATATTGGGTAACAACTTACTACTTTGCAGACCTTGGTGGAAGGCTACATTCTGTCTGGGAATAACCTTGGCGACTGAACACTGACCAAATTTTTTTTGGTGTTACTAGGTTTGAAGTCGGTCGCACAATTGGTGGGCAAGTGCTCTACCATTTGAGCCACACCTCAATGCCAACATCATCAGAAAAGCTTTTGCTTTTTAGGAAAAAACTTATTTTCAACTTTATGCTGGCTACACTAATACAAGCCTTAAGTATCACCACTATTTAAAGCTCACATACTTTTTGTTTTCAAGTCAGATATGCTAAGTGACAGTAATGGAAATCCTATCACACATTTATAGCCTTGTAAACAAAGCATCACAGGGCTCTGCTTGGCCACATGCTAAAATGTGAACTTCAGTGTTTCACACGAGTCCTATGTGATCTCCGTGATGAGGATCTTTCTAGCCTCATCTTCTGTCATTGTGGCCTTCCTTTTTAATTTTTAATTTAAATTCTAAAACAGCAAACTACCTGAAGTATCTTTCTTTACTTTGCACACACTCTGCTTTTCTTCTCTCTGAAGTTTCCCCCATGCTTTTCCCTTCATCTTATGTCCCTTTTTTCTTGTGGCTTAACTCACTTGGACACATCTTTCCACAATAACCTCAGCATTTACCTCCTCCAGGTAGTCTTTCCTTACTCCACCCTCTGGGGTTAGTCCTGCTCCTCTGGACTCCCCTAGCACAGAGGAGCACATGTGTCTATCAGAAGATCTAAAATGCTGTACTAAAGTAATTCATCTCCCTCACCAGTCCACAGGCTCCAGGACAGCAGACATAGTGACACTTGTGTTTGCATTCCCAAGGCAAAGCACAGTGTCTGGAAGCAGGAACATATGTTCTCAGTGAGTGACTATGAACCTACCATCTTACTTACAAACTGACTTCAACCCCCTAGGCTATTTGCAGACCCAGAAGAAAGAATTGAAGAAACCAAAACTCTAGTGATAGTCCTATTCTTATCTTCTCCTTCCCTGACCAGACAGACGAACCCCCCAGGGCAAATGGGTGTCCTCTTGATGCTATAGGCAATACTTTCCAGGGTGAAGAGAGAAAATAATTGTGAGTTGCATTTCTTCATAAGCGTCTGGCCTTGTTAGCAACAAGGAACCAATTTACTACGTACAGAAGACACCAGATGGATCAACACCACATATGCTCTGGCATCACCTTAAACTTCTCCCCAGTAACAATGGGATATGAAAGTCATGCAGCCTTGCACCTTAAACCTTAAACAGCACATTAATATACATTAGTTGATTTGTCCCCACAATCACCGTGTGAGATCATTTCTATTTTATAAAGAAAAATATTTTATAAAGTCTACTTGCTTAATTTTATTCAAACCCTAGTCCATTCCCCTCCATCCCCCCGCCCCCACCATTCTAATTCTATAATTTTTTCTACAGTGTGCCAGTGTGCTCTTCATATTTTTCTTTACTAAATGGTAAAATCATCTTAGTTCTGCCCTCTATAATGACATTCAGCAAGCGTTTACTGAGTGTCAGGCCCATGTGGGAGACATCCTCTTCTTGTGCCCCTCTGTACCATCTCTGAGTGCGCTTTTGTCTTCTGAGGCCTGTTACCCCATTTAAAGGAATTATAAGTGACTTAAGACTCGTCAGGCCTCAAATCATTGACCCTATTGTGGTAATATTTTTGGTCTAAAATTGGTTTTAATCTCAAACTCTGGCTCTGGTTTATTACTCAAGCAACCTATATATTAGCTCAAAGGGCTGCAAGGTTTAGAGGCAGCTGACTTGGGAGCAATTTTTAGCAGGCTTTGTGATCAAACAGATGTAAGGTTAAATTCTGACGTTACCATCTATCAGCTTGTGTGACCCTCGCATCTAAGTCTTCTAATTCTTATGACTTCAGTGTAAAATGTACCAATACAGGTGTCAGTGAAATTTTGTGTAAATAAAGAATACAGTACTATGTAAAAAAAATATCTCACACCTGAAACGTAAGTTGTGTTATTACTTATTTCCTGTAAGGATGAATTAATCCTCTATTCTTTCATATTCTCAGTCTAAAAATCTTTTTGCCTCATAATCCTGAGTGAGAGTGATAACAAAGTAATAAAAAAAACAATTAGAACATAAAATTAAGACTATTAGTAGATGAGTAATTTGCTGTTCAGCTAAAAAACACGGGTATCTCTATATGTAGAAAACAAGACACAAAAATCTCTAAAATATTCAAAGACGTCATAACACCAGCTGGACACCCAGCTCAGTGATTGGAGTGTTTGCCTAGCATGCATGAGGCTCTGGGTTTGATCCTCTGTAATGCTAAAAAAAAAAAAAAAAAAAAATCATGACAACCTATACATGCAATGGTATTTACATGGCTCCTTCCTTGGGATAAATACAGACAGACCCAAGGCAAATTAGTAGTCTAATTTCCACTCACAGGGCTCATAAAATGGGGCACTGAGAAGAGAGCATGTTACCACTGTGGCTGAGTAGCCTGTAGCCCTGAGCCTGCAGACCTGGAGCCCTAAGAGGAAGAATGCACTGACAGAGGTGCTTCTCAAACCCTCCCTGCCCCTGCAGTTTATGTCCTGTAGTTTCATCTAACAGAGCAGCAAGAGGGCTTGTGATACATAGTATAGAGTAAATGAAATAGAATCACCAAAGGAAGTTTCTCCCAGCATCAGGGCCACTAAAGAGCACTTATTTTCTTAATATGCAGCAAGCCTGAAGTGCCCTTTTGTATTATGCATGGCTGGGATGTAAGAGAGCTGGGAGCCTGGTGGAAGGCAGCCTCTCTGGGGCTGTGGGGCAAAGTGGAACCACAAGAATGTTCTGCCATACAGATACAGCCTGGTTTAGATCTCCATGGTATGTGGGAAGCAGCATGGTCATTTTAGAAATGTTTGACATTTAAAACTTCTGTAGGAGTACTAAAGACTAACAGCTAAATTCCAATCCTGTGTTTGTAAGCTATTCATTGAGAAACTGCAAAGAGAGCTGAGGGATGCATAAAAACTAATGTTACCTTTTCTCACAAGTGTCTTGACAATTGGCCTTTTTCCCTAAATGAATTTCTAGAATCTCTGGTTTTCCTTTTGACTATAAACCTTGAAATGAAAATCACACAGACAGGTGGCACTGACTGGTCAGTTGCTCAGAACAGTGTTGGGATTCCTGTGCTCAACTAGGAAGATGGGGACCCAGATTCCAGTTCTAGCTGTGAGACTTTTAAGAAAACAATCCCCCCCAAGATTCACTTTTGTCATTTATAAAAATAAAAACAACAGTAGCTTATCTGCCCTACCTGCTCTCAGAAAAGCTGTGAGAAAACTGAAGCACCATGCAAATCCAATGATGGTTTTGGCAAGGTTTGGTGAGCCACAGCTCTATTTCCTTCCTGGCTTAGGGGCCAGAAGTCCTGCTAATTACAAGGACATTGACTACCTTTCTGGGGAAAGAACAAGGGTTCCTCAATTCCTTATTTACCTTTTTTTCGTTGACATCCCCCTGCTCCTCTTCCTCACGAGCCTCTTCTGGCATGTCTTTGATTTTGTTCAGAAGCTCAGCCTTGGCAGCAGACACACTGTAGTATGCAGGGCAGTTGACCAACACACCAACCATTTCCTTGTCTTCACTCCTGGACCATAAGGAACACAAAGTACAGCCCATATAGCATGTATCAGAAGTTTCATTTGATCACAGCTGTCTGTCCATTCCAAAACACGTAAAAAAAATTCTGATTAATTTCTTTCTCAGAAACTAGGATAAATTAGTAAATACTAACTAATGATGGATTCCTACGACTAGGGCTCATGAAACCAAGCAAATTGGGATGGAAAACCACTAGAGGCAGTGCTGGGTATGGGAGTGGGAATCAGGACTCTGGCAAGTCATTTAACCTCTACACGCTTCTTCTTCGGTGATAAATATAGGAACAATTCTGATTCCTTATCTCATAAAAAGACAACATGGATCCATGACTCTACCAAAGTATTTTCAAGGCATTTCGCAAATCACAGGTTTTAGGTTATTTCCTGCTCTTCCTTGGTTACTCATAATCTTTCTGGTGCTATTGTACTATTGGTTGGAAACTTAAAATTTTTCATCTTAAGTAAGCGTGATGATTCATCTAAGCCCCTGGGAATCTGAAGCTTGCTGGTCTTCAGTGAACTAACACAAAATGTAAAATATACTCCTTGATTGAACAACAGGGGGATTTCAAGACTGTAGAAAAAAACGAGGACTTGAGAAACATGGTATCTGTGATCTTGGCTTTACTGTAATTAAGTTACCTTTCAGACTGCAGAATAATTTTATTTACTTTTTATGGTGCTGGGGATGGAACCCAGGGCCTCATGCATGCTAGGCAAATGCTCTACTACTGGGCTACAACTACAATTTAAGATATTACCCAGTGGATAAATGACTGTATGGGAATAAGTTAGGTTTTCTTGGAGAGGAATTTTAACTTTGATCTTGTGATATATTTAACAAGTAGCCTGTAATTTTGCTATGGAATAAAGAATCACAAAAAACTCTTCACTGGCATCCTGCTGATGACTCCTCTCTTAAGTAGCATGTTTGTGTTTAGTTAGTTAGAGAAAGGGGAATGATCTCCTGCTACATACTGGTTTTCAAGTTTTGTTGTTAGAGTGTCCATTGCCTTACAAATGGGCTTCTCAGTGCTAGTGGAGTGGCTTATGTGGTTCAGTGCCTGCCTAGCAAGTGTAAGTACTGAGTTCAAACCCCAGGACTGCAAAATATTTTTTTAAAAAAAACCAAAGAAACACCAAAAAACAAAAACAAAACAAAACAAAAAACCCTGGGAAGCCTGGGCTTCTCAGGCTTCCAATTAACTAAGCACAACAGCTGCTTGCTGAGTCTCATCATAACAGGACAATGCTTATTTTTACCAGAAGATGGTGCCTGACCTCCTTTTGAAATCCTTGGAAAAGTCTCCACACTGCAAACGCTACAGGGCCATTTCACTTCCAATTGACTGAGAGAACTTATGTTCTCAGAGGTAATGCTTTTCTAAGGATATATTTCAAAATTACTTTAGTCTTTTTACAGTGAGTGTTCAGATAACAGAATAACCACACTACAACCACCCTCAGTGAACTGACTGGCACACCCACAGAAACTCATGGGAAGGAGGGTGGTACACAATGGACTGCCTTGCACACTGAAGGTGCTCAGCAATGTTTGCTGTTTGCTAAACGTATGACCCTGGATAAGTCACTTCACCTCAGTAAGCCTGTTTCCCTAATCTGAAAATGAGGGGGATGGGCAAGGTAAGCCTTCAATCAGACAGCCTCTACTAATAACATAACAGACAGCTTCTAAGCACTAAGTAGCACTTCCCTTTCTCCCTCCTCTACAAAACAAAACATGGTATTCCTGTTAGGAAATCTCCAAAATGCAAGCCCAAATTTGGATGAAATGCTGTTTTTATTTAGTCTGGAGGCCACTAACTGCTGAGTGCAGTCAATATGCATAGTTTTCATTGAAAATCAAAGAGAAAAACCCTCTAAATCTTTCCCATAATAGTCCTTTAAGGAAATCAAACATAAGAGAAAATACTGCAATAACCCAAGAGAAATCAAAGGAATGAGAACTACAGACTGCTCATGGTTCTCTCACCATGGGGTTGGCAGTGGGATGTGTGTTAGAGGGCCACAACACATGGCTCAGGTCACTTCAGGAACAGAGGCTGAGGGGCTGAGCAAGGCCAGGACAATGTGCCTCACTCAGACCTTTCACAGCTTTCAGAATTTGAGCAAACGCCCACCTTTAGTGCTTCAAAGGTGAAGTAAATAAATGTTTCTCCAGGCTCTCATCCTTTTTATAAAGACCATGTTCACCTCAGCTTTGGGGAGGCCTCAGCCATGCCCACCACTTCTCCTTGCTCCTTTCTTAGCACTAAGCCCTGGGGCTTTCTGCACGGGCAGCTCTGACAGAGGACAGGCAACTTCACACTTGCTGACATAGGGACATCCCGTAAGCAGTGCAAGAGCAGGCACAGTCACAGGCTGAGTTCAAATCCAGACACCATCACTCACGTGTTCTAGGGTCTTGCTGGCACATGACCTTAACTCCTCTGTGTTTCGGTTTCCTCATTTGTAAAATGGAAATAAAATTGGTAGCTTCCTCAGATGGTTCTTGTGAAAACTAGATAATGTTTATATAAGGAAATTAATACAGTGCCTCACACACAGAAAGCAAGCCAACAGGTATTAACAATTGTTACTACTGCTATCACTTGGTCTTGGGCATCTGCCCCACACCGTACTCCTCAGGGTCACCCCTCTAAGGCAGAGATGGAATGTCACTTGGGTCAGGGATCTGTGGAAGTAGGAGAATATCAGATAAGCATTTCTACACTTAAAATCACTTCCATGCAAAGAGTCTGCAGTCACTTTGAGGGCATTACCAGGGACTTACCTCTTGCTTTCACATCCTGGGCAGCTGACAGTTCTCTGCAGGGTCTTCCTCTTTGTGCTGTTTTCCCTCCGCATGTTAACATCTCGGGGGAACAAACCTTCCATCAGGTCCATAGTTGTCTTCATTTTGGAGTCTGGATCCAAGATGTCTGCCAGAGATTTGTCTTGGTGCACAATTTCCTTGGCCAGAGCCTCTGATCTGACGTCTTCTGAGGTCTTCTGAGGATCAGCACTGACTTTCTTTTCTATACCCTGAGTTCCACCAACTGATTCATGGATGACGCTGGGAGGTAGCTGCTCTGGGCTTAGCTGCTGGCCAAGAGACCCAGCCAGTTGGGGCTGAACATTCAGGACGGATGGTGGGGTGGACTCGCTGACCTCTGAACCTCTGACATAATTTTGGGGTCTGGAGGGCAGTATCTGACTACCTACCAAATGGGCTGCACTAAGTACATGTCTTTCCCTTGTCACCTTGGAGATTTTGCTGGAACTGCTAGGGATACAAAAAACAAAAACAAAACAAAAAAAAATCAAAAGTGTTACCAGAGAGTCAGCAGAAAGATAAAGATGACAGGGTGAAGAAGGGAGAAGTTTTCAACATCAGGGCAGGAGCTTCCCATATCAGGAGTTGGTGAGAAGTTACATTTCAGGGTCATCCCCCGCCAAACCCTGGGGTTCTGTCTTCTCCTGAGCCCAGCTGCTGGCCCCAGGGAGGCTGACGTTAGCTGAGAGACACAGATTTGATAGGAATTTTGTTTTGGTAAATGTTGCTATTTGATTCCAAAGTTTCTGAAAGGTCTAAGTGAATAGAAAGTAACGGTGGTGTGCCACTCTCATGGTGTTGAGGATGCTACCCCAAAGGTAATTTTTTTTTTTTTTAATTTTTTTGGTGGTATGAGAAATCACTTGTTCCCAGGGCCTATGAGCTGGGAAATGTTCCTGCTCCATTCTTCTGGCTTCCAAAGAAGGTTTCCCCTAAACATCACTGACCTTTAGCTCTACTCTTTATTCATTCCTATGGACAGAGAAGGTCTTCTCTTTGAGAGGCTGCCTCCAAACCATGTTTGTGTGTGCTTCTAACACAGCCTGTGACTTGGTAGGTAAACCTGCTCAATTTTTGGGTTCAGTTTCAGGAGGTCATCTTTTATTCAGATAGAAGCAGTATTCTTCAATCCCTACTCTCTCAGTCATAAAAGTGGCATTTATACATTCTGTACACCTTCCTATTTTTATCTTTAATTCTTTAACTGATCCAGAACTCAGTCAAGGAAGAGGGTTTGGGTTTTAGCTTTCATTCTCTCTACTCTCAGTCCCTGTACCCATAAACACTAGTATGACTACCACCCAAGGTGAGCAAATGAAACAGCTCTGGCAGCTTCATAAGCTGAGCTTATATGAAAGTATCTCCACCCCAGGGCTTTCCTACAGCCACCAGAAGGACCTTCAAAGTCCCCTTCCTCCTCCGCCAAAGGCTTCCCTGCCTGGAGATGCTCACTCACCTGCTGTCAGGCTCCTTGGGTGCCTCGCTATCCAGCAGCGCCTCACACACAGCTTCTGGAGGAGGGGGAGGAAAGTCATCTGAACTATTCACTGGGGTTTCCTGGCTCAGTGGAGGAGGTGGGGGTGGAGGAAGAGCTTCGAACGTGGGGTTGGAAGTGGCCTTGGGGGGCAAGTCCTTCACAAACACTTCGTCATCATAGTCCTCCCGGGGTGGTGGGGAGGTCTGCAGGGCTGACTCAGATATGCGGAGGGAGATCCTCCCTGGAGTGTCTGGGTCGGAAGTGCTGCATGAACTTGGAAGATTCAGCTGTTTCTTATAGTGCTTCAGGTTTGCAAACTCAGGTGCCGAGGCTTCCTCAGAAAGACTGTCCTCTCTAACTGCATGTGCCCATTTCACCAAGGGAGGCAGTGGCCGCTGAGGCAGCGAGACCCTCTTCCACATTCCCTCTTCTACCCCATGCTCTGGGCTGTTCAATTCATGGCCTCTTGGACTGGGAGGCTGGGTGAGGATGTGACCATCGCTTCTGTGGGTCACTGCAGGGGTGTAGGGTGGAAGAAGCTGTTGCCCTGCCTGACCATCCCTTCCAAGCTGCTGATCAGTGGCAAGCTTTGAGCAGTGGTTGGAAGGAACAGGTGAAGGCAGCGGGGAGCTGAGTGTGGTTGAGGTGGCAGCTCTGGTGTCTGGAAGGTACCCCTGCACTCCTGTAGGCAATGGCCAGGGGCAAGGTGTTCTGCTGGTTTGCCTTGGATGCTCTGAGACTTCAGGACATTCACTAGGTACTGAGGAACCACCAGTTGCTCTGCAGCCTGAGCCACCCCAATGAGGGGTGGGATGGTGTAGGGGCAAGAGCGTCTCTTCTCGACTTCTATCTGAACTGAGTGACCTGGAATAGGGCACAGACACCAAGGTTAGAGCTTTGAAGAAAGGTTCATTATATAGATAAGAAAAGCACACAGTGGGAAGAACCCCTCACCACACACAGCCACACACAGTCTTCCCGTGGCTGCTCCTAGAACCAAGTTAAAGTACTTGACAGGCCCAAGCCCCTGCAGGACATCACATGGAATGCCTGCGTTCAAGGCATTTCCTTTAATTAATCCCCCTGCATACGCCACACACATAAGGTGGCTTCTGAGAGCAGGCTGAGGGACATGAGAGGAAACGAAACAGTAGGTCACTTTAGCTCCTTTTAGGACTACTTTTGAGGAATAGCTCCTGGGTGTGGGGAAAAAGAATGCTGCCTCTTCCTGTCCAGAAGATCCCAAAGGAGACATCTGCTTGGAGGGCACTTGCATGCTGAGTTTGAGTGTTTTATTTACAATTTTCTCTGAGTCTCCTAGTGGTTTAATTTCCTAAGTAGAAAAATAAAAAGGAGGGGAAAAATCTGACCTAAGGAGCTAATCAGTTACCTCTGGAGAAAGAAACTGACAATAATAAGCAAGTATTATGCATGGTGGTTTAAACAACTGTCCTCTAGAGACCAAGGAAAACACAGCAATTCATAATATTTTTGTTATTGTGTTTGAAAGAAAAAAGAAAACAAGACAAAGAAAAGCATCTTCAGCACTGCCTGCCCACCATGCAAGACTTAATGTGCAGATAAAAAAATCTCTAGCAAATAACACCATCTGTAAATTCACCTCTGAAGTTCTGCAATTGACTCTGCAAGGGAGTCTGGAAAGCAGATGGCACTTTTCATTTCACAGATCAGACTGCTCGGAAGAGCTGTGACTAGTCCCACATCCGAGTAACAGTGCAGGGTCTGCCATAAAACCATCTGAGTGCCAGGCAAGGATAATATGGCACACAGAAGGGAAAGACCGCAAAAAAAACCAAATCAGCTCTTTCTCATGCTTTTTTTTTTTTCCTTGTTAGAGATGCAGATGGTTGAGTTAAGATCCTGCCCTTCCATCACAGATCCCTTTGCTGAGACAGCTTCTTTATCAGGATC
The DNA here is from genome assembly GCF_047511655.1 of Castor canadensis. Classification (NCBI taxonomy): domain Eukaryota; kingdom Metazoa; phylum Chordata; class Mammalia; order Rodentia; family Castoridae; genus Castor; species Castor canadensis. The sequence goes on from NC_133394.1 coordinate 92,425,377, forward strand.
CCCTCCGCAACTAAGACGCTGTTCTGCATTTCTTGGTGGATTCCCCAATGGGGATGTTAGACATCCAATCAAAAGAGGTCCTTGGGGGTTGCTCATTGGGGCATCACTAGCATATGGCACAATTTTCATGCACTGATGCTGTCTCTTCTGCCTAGCTGCTCTTCAGAATGGAGGATATGAACTATTTTAAACTTCATATCCTTTAAAGAGGACACGGAGTCAACTGGAATCTGATATTTTAATGACTAATTCAGGTACCTTTATGTTATTTATTGTTCTTATAAGCTGAGACTTTTTTTTAAAAAGAGAGGCAACACTAAAGTATATACTAAAACAACACTTATTCTTTAAAGATCCAGCCTAATAAACTATGTTGCTTTAGCTTATGTTCAATCTTAATTTACATGAACCATACTAAAGCTGTGTGTTTTGATAAGATTTGAGTTAAATGCTTAGTTTGTTTCAAAACACTTCTCCATGGTAATTGTTTCATGTTTTTCAGGAACAACTTTGGGTTAAAAAAAAAAAAAAAAAGACTTCAAGTCCATTTTATAATAGGATTAGGGTGTGAGGGGCTCAGAAAAAGTCAGTTGATACATATCCAGGATTCCTACTATTCAAGAATGGATCATGAGAGCAATTTTTTCCTCATTAGAAAAAGCATTTTGTGGCAAAAATCACAACATAAAATTTCAGCATTTTTAAGTGTATAGTTTAGTAGTGTTAAACATGTCTGTGGGTTGGGAATTCAGCCCAGTGGTAGAGCACTGGCCTAGTACGACAACTTCCACTCCACTGGGAGTGGGTGGAGAGAAAAGACTTGCTGTTGTAACTCAGATCTCCAGAACTTTTGATCTTGCAAATCTGAAAACCTTATACCATTAAATAACTCCCCATTTCTCTCTTCCCCAGTCCCTGGTCAATCACCATACCGTTTTCTATTTCTATGAGTCTGACCACGCTAAATACTTCATAAAAGTAAAAATATGCAGTTGTCTTTTTGTGTCCTAATTTCATTTAGCATGATATCCTCAAGATTCATCCACGCTATAGCATCTGACAAGATTTCTTTTATTTTTCAAGGCAGAATAATATTCTACTCTATGTACATACCATATTTTGTTTATACATTCACTCAACCACAGACACTTGTTATTTCTATTTTTTGACTATTGTGAATAGTGCTCTATGAACACAGGCATGCAACTTTATCCAAGATGTTGCTTTCAATTCTTTTGGTGATATCCCCGGAAGTGGCATTATTCACATGTAGTTCAATTTCCACATTTTTGAGTACCCTCCATGCTGTTTTCCATACTGGTACACCATTTTACATTACCAGAGACAGTGCACAAGGTTTCCACTTTCTCTACACCCTTGCCAATACTAATTATTTTCTGGTTTTTGGCAGTCGTCATCCTGATGTTTGTGAGGTGACATGTTTTGAGTTGCTTTCCTAAGACTATTGGTGCTGAGGTTCTTTTCATGTGCTGGTGACCACTTGCCTACTATCTTTGGAGAAACATCTATTCAAGTCCTTTTATGTTTAGTTTCACCTTCAGACCAGTCTCTTTCAGTAGTGCTACAGTTCATTGTTAGTTTTCCCTGGTCTGGCTTTTAATTAATGCAGCCAAACTAACCAAAGTCCTCAGGCTCACCAGAATCCTTTCTTCCCTTTTGACATGGCTGCAGGAGCAAGAGCACATAACTGAGAAAAGACACTCTCAGAAATGAAGGAGGTGACTTAATTCCTGTTTCCTAACGATGCTGGCGGCTCCAGTGTGGTAGTACTGAGCTATGGAAAAGGCAACTGAAGAAAGAGAAGGAAATGAGGACTGAATTAAGAAACATGAAGAAACTGGCTTAAAAGTCCATGATGGGAAGTGGCAGAGAAGGTTTAAGCGTACTATCATTAGTTGTAATATTCTGTAGCAGAAAGCTCTATGATGTGGTTCAGGAATTTCTCTTATTAAGCTACATGTGCATAGTTTAAAAGTTCAAACTGTCCACAGAAGATATGATTTTGAAGGCATTTTTTTCTGGGGGGGGGAGGTGGTACTCGGGTTTGAACTCAGGGCTTCGTGCTTGCCAGACAGGAGCTCCACCATTTAAGCCACACCTCCAGCCCTTGAAGGCAAATTTTTTTAAAATGACATTCTCTGTCTCTGTTTCTACAAATTATGACTTTGAGTTTATAAGTGGTTCGTGAAATGTCTATTCTTTCCCTAGTACTTTAGTCACCAGACTTGATCCTCTGCACAGTTAAAGATCTGCTGGCCCCAGGTGTGATAGCCACAGGGTATGTATGAGAAAAGCATCTCCACTAATTAGCCTGATGTTAAACTTGTCAGAAGTCAAGCATTTCCTTAATCGCACGTATTCACAGTCTCTGTTGAGCATGTCATTCTTATAAAAAGTCAATTATAAATAAAAAACACAAAAAAAAATTCCCCACAGCATAGACAAATTGAAAAGGCAGCCTACAACACTATGCAACATCACACCACATTTCAATTTCCAGTAGAAAGGAATGGGAGGAGCTTAACTCCAGCAGCATTCACATGCAAGGGCATTAGAACTACACATACATACCGAGATCCAGGGTCAGCCAAATAATATGGATCCTTCACAAAACCAAAGCCGTGTTCTTCCCCCAGGAGCACATCCTTGAAAGACAAGAAAAGCAGAGCAATATTACCAATGAACAGGTGTTTAATTTACCAATGGAGACCAGGGAGGAAGGAAAAGCAACACTTCTTTATTGGTGACCTGCCAATATGTAAGCCACGACAGCAGAGCTCCAGCACACTTTCCCATTTGGTCCTCAAAGCTCCAGGAAGTATTACTGACCCCACTGCATTGATGAGAAGATAGGCCCGAGATCAAAAGTGACAGTAGGATTTGAACTTTAATTTGTCTCACCAGGTACCTCCCCCAACAAGAATACTTCTTAAGTAGAAGGTGGATGATGATTACCGCCAGAATTCAAAACAACTTTGATACTGGAAACGTGATGACAACGGTGAATTCAACGGGCCAAGCTTTTGAAATGGCAGCGAGGAAACAAGGGAGATGACAGGAAAAGGATAGTTACTGCATTTTGCAAAACTCTCAAGTACTCTTTAATTACAGATAGAGAAGACATGAATCTGGTTTGTAATGAGGCCAAGATAAATTCTCTGGGAAAAAAATCTCATCCACATGTGATTTCAGTAAGTCTGAGGACTTTTTAGGGATAGGTTTTATTTGTTTTTAATAAGGGTATATCTTGATGTCCTGAAAGGATCAACAGTGTAAAACGCGAGTGAAAAATCTGTCCGATGTGATTGGTCCGTGATGAAAATGATGATGTTGCCAATGAGGATAATACAGTCAATTCTCAATTATTTATGATAATAGGACACAAGTAGAAAACAAAAATAAATTCACATACAATCTCTAAACATCATTTCAGTAATTTATTTCACCATTTTCCCTGTCCAAAGAGCTAACTGCCTTTCACCCACCTTTCTCTCTTTTCTTTCCCCCCTTAGTAATGGTAGAGGTACTCATAAGTAATGAAAACAGTCAAAGGTGGTTGCAGGGAGAAGAGACAAACACCTGAGTATTAATAATTGTAGTTACCCCTTATTGGGCATTTACTCTGTGCTAGACAATCTGCTAAATACCTTGCAGTTCACAAATTATGCACTTGGAATATTCGGTACTTGACATTTATTTTATAATTTAATTTTTGTAATTTAAAGTGTGTGTGTGTGTGAATGCAGTTCAGAGAAATAAAGCAGCCCACAGTTAAATAAGTAGAGAAGCTAGAAGTAAGCCAGGATCTCTTCAAAGCCCAAGATCTTTCCATGGAATCTGAATAGATTAAGTAGTGGCTGTGATGGATGAAATCAGTCTTGAATACTCCGAGAAAGGTGAATTCCCTGTGTTCTGGTTCATTCAAATATTGCTATAGGGAATGAAACCTTTCGGTCTTTTATATCTTTCTCCACTGCCCTTTTCTCTGTTGATATAAATGTACCACTTTGCCAATAATTAACTGGAATAGCCCAGGCTGGATACAATTACAGCCTTTGCATTTCAGTATGAGAATGAACTTAACTTCTATATTTATATGATTTGGTCCTGGAATGTCAAGCTTAAATGGACATTTATGTGGGTATACAGAAACTAAAGAAAGTCAGACTCAGCAATAGGTTTTCCTGTTGATGCTATTTGGACAGAAGGAAAATGCCTTCCCAAACTAGCAGAAGCCCAAGGAGTATAAATTCCTGTTGTATTTTCTTGCTGTCATTGGGGTATATATACTCTGTCAAAGATGACTTGGTTTTCTATAATGTTCTAGGAACTATAAAGCCCATATACAAAGAATATATAAGAAAAAGCAGTGGCAATAGGAGAAATTCCAAGATAGAATTATATTATTATGTTAAGCATCTAATTTACTTTTTTGTTAATTATCAAAGCTGGTTTAAAACTATGCCTGCATACTTAAGACTGTAAACCAGAAGTCTACTGAATCCCAGTCTTCACTTCATGGGGGTTACAAGTTAAGGCATTCTAGTATCTCTGTGACATCGAAATTTGAGGACATATTCAACTACTTAGGATATAAAGACAACAATATTCAACTACTTTAGGATATTAGTTTACATATCTATTAGAATTAATTAGAAATCCTTATGATTTGGATCTTGTTATTTAAATGTAATAGTAATTGATACATATTAAAAGAATCATTGGGTGGTATTTTCAGATGTAAGCTTTAACTTTTGCTTCCCTCTCCTCACCCCAGTCTCTTCATTCAAGGAGTCAGTGTGATTTAGACACTTAAAGACTCTGGAGTCATTCCTAACCACCTTGGGCAATTTCGTATTCTCTCTGGGCCTCAGTTCCCTCTTCTGTAGCACAGAGATAATAATAGTATCTATCTCATTACACAGATGTGAGGATTAATTTTATACTTATAAAACAATACAATGATTTGGCACATAGTAAAATTCTGGTTATTGTAACGTCACATTTTGTAGAAAATGGATCTGTTAATTACGCCTAAGCTTGAATGGCTGCTTATTGAGAGGTGCTAAAAAGGACTTACCAGCTGCACCCCGTGGAATCAAGCCATAGAATCCAACACTGTGGGGCCATATGCTGACTGAACAATTTCCTCAGCAATTAAAAAAAAATCTGTCACACCATCTCGTGGTGAATGTGAATGTCTCAAAATACTGAGAATGAGAGAAGCCACTAACTCAGCATCTGGAAACAAATTCCCAGCAGGAATCTTATTTCTCCAAATAGGTTCTGATCTATTTTAATCTCTGCAATGAAGAGGTATAAATTTATCTTTGAAGCAGAAATGTCTGGATATTTTTCTACTACTTTGCAGGGCTCACCCTTTTAAGAAAAGTTAAGTTTCCAAGGTCTCACGGAAAGTAAGTGGAAATAGGCAAGACTCTGCTGTGTACTTAAGCTCCATCCCCTAGTATCTGTCTGTTCTGCAACCACACCAGCCAACTGAAGAGGAACTGAAAGTGAGAAAGTGGAACCCTGCATGTTCAGAGATGAACCCACAGCAGCTAAGGAGAGGCCCAATCTGGCCAGCATCTGAGCAGGTCTCAGGCTACTAGAAGTTCAAAGTGGCAGCCTCCTGCCCTCACTACTTCAGGCTGGAGAATCATAAATTGTCATTCAGGGAAACTGATTCTCATCATGACTTGTGTTTGGATAGAAAGTGTCCTCACTAATGAAATTTTGAAAAGAATATCCTTGTCAAATGCTACTAAGTGGTAGAGCACAGGCTTAGCAAGCACAAGGCCCTGAGTTCAAATCCCAGTACAGCCAAAACAATAAATAAAAAAATTCTACTGTATCAGCATCTGATTGCCTAGCATGTTTGGGATGTATTAAACTAGCCAGCAGCAGAAATAGGCTCCACATTTTGGTTTTAACTCAAGTCTCTACAAGGTCACTCAACTTGTTTAAGTTGAGTTGGGAAAAATTCTTTATTAATAAGCCTTCACAAAAGCTTAACTATAAAAGTTAGAGTGCTTGCAATCTACAAAAACTTTAAAAATCAGAATGTATTTTAAATAACCAAAACATTTACATGGTGTTTTGGTTAATTTTGCTTCTTTTTGTTGTTGCACTTGGGACTTGAACCAAGGGCCTGTATGTGTCAGTCAAGTGTTCTATCTCTGGGCTACACCCTCAGCCCCTTGTTTTATTTTTAACTAGTTTTGTTTTAACTATTACAAGTAAGGCAGCTGACGAAGAGCACACACAGAGCAGGACCTGCTGTGGGCCATGACTCCAGTCAGGCCAGGGCTGGGGGCTGGACAGGAGAATGAGACAAACATGCTCAAGAATTTTTCAGAACGTGTTGGCACAAAGCAGCACAAAAGAAGTATTTCATTTTGAGGTATTTTCCCCATGGCTTCATATTTTCTAAATTAAATATCTAAATATGGTATTCCCTTTATTAAAAGGGCACCTAAATGTTATTTTGTATTCAGTTATCTTTCTAAAAAGTTTTTCAAGTAATATACTTAGTTGGGATTTGAACATGTCTCAACATCACCTATGTTTTATTTAGCTCTACTTCCCAACTGACGAGGCTTGGGAAATATTTAGAGGAAGAGGCAAAACAGCGTTCACAGTTATCCAGCCAACTCCCTGGGACAGAATAACAGTATCTAGTGAGGAAATGGCTAGCTTTTCATAAACATTTGCATCTTCTCTAGAATACTGGGGGAGATGAAGCAAATGTTTGAATTGCTATGCAGTAAGCTACTGGTGTCCATAAAACTAGCTAACATTTCATGTTTCACATAAGAGTGATAAATGAGTTTAATGGTAGGGTAAGGTGAGGGAATTAAAAATGGCTATTGAAGGGTGTGTGTGTGAGTGTGTGTGTGTGTGTGTGTGTGTAAATGAGTTTAATGGTAGGGTAAGGTGAGGGAATTAAAAATGGCTATTGAAGGGTGTGTGTGTGTGTGTGTGTGTGTGTGTGTGTGTGTGTGTGTGTGTGTGTGTGTGTGTGTGTGTTTGCGTGCACACACGCTGGGCTGGGGAGAGAGTATCTCCGAGCGGAAAATATCTGGGAGGGTACAGCGTTCCCTCACAGAAGGCCATGTGTGAGTGTGTTCCTGGTGTGTTTCAAAAGCACTGTTGCCAACTTCCCAGCTGGTAACTACTATATCTTTGTCTAACTGCTTTCCTCCTATTAACACCTTCTCTTCCACACACACCCCAGCCCCTTGTCAATCTCCTTGTTCAAATCCCATCTCCTTCAGGAGACGCTTTCACCCACAGCAGTGTTCATCACCACCCCCACAGTCCTCAACACTCAGTTCCTTACTTATACCTAAGTCCTCAGTTGTCAGTCCCAGGACAGAACAAGCAGTATTTATGTTTCCTTCAACCCTGCAACACAGCATTTTTCAGACAACAGAAGCTCTACAAATGCTTGTGGAATGGCTAACTTCTCTGACGTGGAAGAAAGCAGAATGGATGAAGGGGCAATGGACGGGTGTTCTTTCTCCCTGTGCTAACACACGTGAATTCCTGACAGCTTCTTAGGTGGGAGCAACTGTAAGGAAAACTAGCAGACTTCCAGGAGTCAGAATGCTTAGGGTTTGGACCTAATTCTGCTTGAAGTTTCCAGAGGAAAGCAGTTTATAGTCTTTGCATAGTTTAGAGCCTTTATTAGAAAATCCTTTCATGTGAGATTTTGAAAGTCTGATTTTTCTTCCTCACCAGGATAATGCACAGAGGGAGCTCAGATAGGAGTTCTCTAAAGAGAGACATGGATTTAATACACACAATATACTCTATTGCATAGGACTGTCATAAGGACTAAATGTAAAGCATAATTAGCTAATTATGCTTAGGTAAGGGCCAGGCGCTCAACAACTAATGACTATTAACATAAATAATTCTAGATATTTTGTAGGAGCAAAATTAAAATCTTCAAAAGTACTCAAGCCAGTCTCTAGTCCATGAGGGAGTGCGGAGCAAAATTCCAAAAAGATAACTCCTAACTTTTCCCAACCTCCTAATCATGCATTCTTGCATTTAGAGCTGGGTAATTTCCTTAAATGAAGGATCTGTACATACATACATAAAGCTATATAAGATGTGTACACAACTATGCAGACATTTATGTATCTCTGTAAGGTAAGCTAGGTAGGGCATTGAGGGGAAAAAAAAATCAGGAAAACAAATGCTACTTTTCTGTATTTAAAAGGAAAAATAAAGAGGAAGGAGAGGGGTTAGGAACATTATGCCCACAAATGCTTCCAGGACCAAAGGGACAGTCCTAGGCCAGGGCTTACTGGCTTCACCTACCTGGCACTTCTTGTCTGCGATGGGAGATGACCTGGACCTCACGTGGACAGGGACGGCCAGGGCATCAGAGCGCTCCAGCAGGTCCTCAGCTGACATGGACTTTGCAGTCCTGCCGGCCACAGCACCCCAGGAAGATGACCCTCCAGGGTTCCTGTCCGCCTTCTGTGTGCCTGCTGGTCCATAGGTAGCTCCACCAGGCATCTCCCTCCGGGCCTGGGGGTCCCAGCGCCGCAGTTCCCCATGGGGGCGCCCACCAGCAAATGCAAACGAGCTGCTGCGATCTCGGGGTGCCCGCACGGCCTCGGCAGCAGCAGTGGACACCAGGGTGGCCTCCCTGCGGGGCTGCAGGCTGGGCTCCCGCAACGAGCTCAGGCTGCAGGTGGCGGCCAGGCCGAGGCCTTCAGGGCTGGCAGGGAGGAAGGCGCTCTGGGCGCGCTCCAACAGCCCGGGCTCCTGGAGGCCGCAGGCGGCTGCAGCGGATGGTCGCTTGCCCGTCTTCCGCTGGATGTAAGCGGCCAGGGCGCTCTGCTGGAACTGCTTCAGCTCCGGCCCTGACAGGCTGAGCGTGGAGCAGGCCTTGCCATCGCGCTCGAAGATGCGGCGCCGGTCAGCCACAGTGCTCTCGGGGAAACGCAGCCCCTGCCTCTGCGGGCCCAAGGGCGCAGGCTCGGCCTCCTCAGAGACCCCCACCTCGTTCATCTTCTCGGGCTCCGAGTAGGAGCGCTTCTTCTGCTCAGGCGTCAGACGCCGGCGCGGCCCTCTCCGGACCGCTGCGGGTGCAAGCCCGGCCAAGCTGCCCTCGGCCGGGGTCACACTGTGCCGCTCCCGGGGGGTGTGTGGGGACGCGGATGGTGCCGGGGCCTCTGCGCTCTGCAGCCCCACGTGGGCAGAGGCAGGCCGTGGCCGCCAGGACCTTGAGGTCGTGCCCAGCTCCAGGTCTTTACGGCGAAAAGAGGTGGCCCCCAGGACGCGGGACTGCGCATCCTTGATGCTGTTTCTGTAGGCGCGGCTGAAGGGCGCGTCCAGCACGGGTGATTCCGGTGTGCTGGGCCTGTCTTCCCGCCAAGCAGCCTCTTTGTCGGCTTCGCTGGAGAGCTGAAAGGTGCTCTGGCTGCGGAGCAGGCGGGCATCGGGCCTTGGAGGCTCACTGCCTCGGAGTTGGGGGCCACGGCCACTGTCAGCAGCGGTCCTCAGCTGCTGACCACAAGGCTGCCTGGAAACCTCTTCCAAGTTAGGTTCCTCGAATTTGAAGTGCTGCTCCCCATTGCCTAGGGGCTCAGAGGAACGGGTGCTGCCTTTTGTCTCCTCTAAGTCACTCCCAGAAGTACTGGGATTTGGGACTGTCCTGTTGGGTCGATAGTTATGGCTGTAAGTGGAGCTGACCACACTCGGGGGCCTGTAGCTCCCTTGCTCTCGCTGCTCGATCTTGGAAACCTTCTCCAGCACGGAGCAGTGGGGCTTCCTGTACTGAAAGCACTGCAGACCAGAGGCACCTCCTGAGCTGAGTCTCCTCCTGCCCAGACTGGATGTCTGCTGGTGTGGTGGAGTGGGCAGCTCTTCATACCTTGGGTCTGCACTGTGGAACGAAGCTGAGGCACTGCTTCTTCCCTCAGGCCTTGAGTAGGAAACTGGCCTGTCCAGGTGGCCCCTGTGGTCAGGCACAGCTTTCCTTCCAGGGTCCTCCACCTTGGTGTTCATTGTGCAGGTAGGCCTGCCACCAGGGTAAGTCTCTTGGGCTCCCCCTGCTAGCTCCAGGCTGCTCTGCTGTCTCACGCTCTCTGGAATGTTCTGAAGAGATGAGAAGGCTGACTTGGTCCTGCCAAAGTTGCCCGACAGGCTCTGGCCTAGGCCTTCTCTCTCCAGCTTTTGCTGGAGATTGGCATTGTGGTCTTCCTGGGAATCACTCTCCCAAGATTCCAAGGGCCTAGAAGATCTCTTGTCTCCACTCACTTGCCAGGCCTCAGGGGATTTGAGGCCTTGGTGATTAGAACATGGTTTGTTGCAATGGCTGTTCTTTCTTTCATTGGCATGTGGGCTGTTGCCCTGCGGAGGTATGAGATGTCTCTTTAGGGAGGAATCCTCTTCATTTGCAGGCACTGAAGAAAAATGGACTTTGTAGGGGACATACTTGGCTGTAGTTTCTGGTTTCCTCTCCATGGGGGATAATAAGTCATTTTCAAGAGACTGGTAGAAAGCAAACCCAGGTCTGCTAGCGCCATTTTGGTTCCCATTCTCATCGATGGTCCTGCTGCAAGCTCCCTGAGTGGCTGTATATCCACTCTCCTTGGCCAGCGCAGGGTAGAGCGACCCATTACTACTCACAGAAGGCTGGGGTACCTGGGCAAAGTGTGGCTCCAAGGAAGGTACAGGGTAGATGCCTGTTGGCAGCAGAGGCTGGCCAGGCTGGGTCTTCTGGGTATAACTGTGCTTGGGCTTCACCGGGGGGCTGTTCTCTGGACTCCTTTCTAGGACAGTATGCAGCTGTTCCTCTATGAATGAAGGTTTCAAGGAACCTGAAGAATTTGCCTGAGGTCGGCAGAACCGTTTCTGATCAAGGCTAGACCAGGAGCTGGGCCGCTCTCGATGCCGAAAGGCTGCGTAACTGTCACTTCTAGTTGGGGGTAGGGGCGCGCCCACTTTATGAGGCAGGTTGTCAGTGGCAGTCTCCAAAGAACCAGGGCACTGCTGGCTCCAGGATGGGGGTGGTGCTCCCCTGCCCCGAGGAGCAGTATGCCATTTTTCATAGCCCTGGCCATCTGCTGATGCTTGGGTCTCCCTGCCTTGAAGAAGCAGGGCAGAAGAGTTCACCTCATACTCTGCTGAGATTCCTCTCCGGGTGTCATAGACTGTCTTGACATAGCGAATATCTGCCTGCCTCATCCCTTCTAGGAGACCCCCTCGAGCAGAAGTAGTGTCCATGGAGCCTGAACGCTCTTGGCCAGATACGCCAGGGGGTGGATACTCTAGAATGCTAGAACTGGTGGAGAAAGAGCTGTATGCCGAGTCTCTCTTGTTATGGAGGTGGCTGAGCTGGTCGATGCTGCTGGTGGACTTGGCAGGAGAAAGAAGATGACAAGGTGGGTATCCCCCACTAGGCTCCAGGCTTTCCATGCTCCCCTGGGAGCTACAGTGGTCAGGGCTCCGCCTCAGATAGGCATTGTCATAGTTGGAGAGATCACTTGTAGAAGAGCTGGAAGAAATGAAAATAAAGCAGTCCATGTCACTGAGCAGTATATGTAGCAGGCTGACAGATACAGGACCCAGCTTATAAATGTACTCTTATGCAAGATGTTTGGTTTTTGGAAGGATGGGTAAAAAGGGCCATATTTGGGCCTTGCTCAGCTTCCCTGTGTCATCACTGGGACTGAATGCCTACCACTGTAGCCTTTGTGCCTCTAATTAATCACCCAGGATTGCTAGAAGAAAGAGAAGAACAGAGGAAGTCACGTGGCCTTGGGCATAAGGCAGTACATTGATGTGATTTGCTGAGCTGGAAATGACATTCTGCACGTGCCCAGAAATGAGTGAGGTGAGAGGGGAAAGAAGAGAGGAAGAGGAGGAACAGTGACAGAGGCTGAAATTTTGTGTCTATTGGGGTTGTTTGTGGAAAAAAAGAAACAGCTGAGTAAGAGAATAAGCACGTGAAAGGATGAGGGAGACTTTGTGAGCACATGTGTATGTTTTTCGTTAATATCTTTCCTTTTTAAGGAATAGAAAGCTTCTCCCTGGCAATCTTCCTAGAATTACAATTATACTAGAGACAATTTGTTTGCAGTGAGAAAGCTAAACACAAAACTAAATGAGAGAAATTACAGTCAGAAAAAGCTGATGAAAGACAGGGGAGGAGAGGAGACTGTAAAAGTTTTAATCACAGGAGGCCCTGGAGGTTGGGACTCCATAGCCGGGGGGACGGCATAGCCGGAACCTCCATGTCCACTAAGGAGGGTAAGACCTTTGTATGCACAGCTTCTCCAGGTGGTTTTTATACCCTGGCTGTGGAAGAGGGGAAAACAGTTTCAGTTTAAGTATTACATGCCCTGGAAAGTTGTCACAAAACAAAATTACTTATGATTAGCTTTAATTATAACCTCAAAATATACTTAGAACTCTCAAAACTCAACAAGAAAACAAACACTTGATTAAGAAATAGGCCAAAGACCTCAATAGATAGTACACCAAAGAAAACACACAGATGGCATATGAGTATATGAAAAAATGTTCCACACCCTTGAGAATCACCAAAATGCAGAACCCTGATAACATCAAATGCTGACAAGGATGTAAAGCAACAGGACTCTCATTCATTGCTGGTGGGAATGCAAAATGGCTAACCACTTTGGAAGACAGTTTGGCTGCTCCTAAACCAAACATACTGTTACATCCAGCAATTATACTCTGTTATGGTTTGGATATACTTTGTTCCCCAAGGGTTCATGTGTTGAGAGTTTGATCCTTAGATTGGTGGTGTTAGGCAATGGTGCAGAACCTTGAAGAAGTGGGGCCTAATAGGACCTCCTTAGGTCACTGAGAAAGTTGCTTTTGGAAGGGAATAAGGTATCCAGTGGAAGAGTTGTTTTAAGAGCAAACCCAACCCTGAATCACTCTCTGGCTTCCTGTCTTAAGCTGTGATGTCTTCTTCCCACATAACCTCCTAATGTTGTGATGCCATCCACCATTAGGCTCTTACCAAATGCTGAACCAATGGGGCTACTCAATTTTGGACTTTCAGTATCCAAAACTGAACTCAAAAAATTTCTTTTCCTTATAAAGTAGTGTACCTTAGGTAATAATACAAAACTGATTAATACATACTCCTTGTATTTAAAGAAGGTGAAAATTTATGACCATGCAAAAACCTGCACATGGATGTTTCTAGCAGCTTCATTTATATTTGCCCAACTGTGGAAGCAATCAAGATATCATGCATTAGGTGAGCTGATATATCTAGACAATGAAATACTATTCAATGCTAAAAAGAAATGAGCTATCAGTTCATTAAAAGACATTTAGGAAACTTAAGCGCTTAACTATCAAATGAAAGAAGCCATCTGAAAAAGCTACATATTGTATGATTCCATTATATGACATACTGGAAAAATAAAAAAATATAGAGATAGTGAAAAGGTCAGTGGTTTCCAAGGCTAGAAAGGAAGGAGGGATGAATAGGCAGAGCACAGAGGATTTTTAGGGCAGTAAAAGTGCTTTTTCTTATATAATAATGGTAGGTATATGTCACAAAATTTATTCAAATTCATAGGATGTACAACACCAATGGTGAACCAAAATATAAACTATGTACTTTGGGTAATGATGATATGTCCATCAAGCTTTAGGAATTCTAACAGATATACCACCCTGGAGAGGGATGCTGATAATGGAGGGACCAAGGAGTGTATATGAAATCTATCTTCCATTCAGTTTAAAACTGCCCTGAAAAACCTACTGAGAAATATATATGGGTTAGGGATGTAGATTAGTGGTAGAGCAGTTCATAGAGTGTTCAAGATCCTGGGTTTAATATCTATCACCAAAAGAAAAGAATTATGTATATATTAAGTCATATTGGAAGGGATAAATTATTCAGAAATCAAACAGCAAGCTCCGTATTTTAAACAGTATAACTCATGGTTCTCTAAAGAAAGGTAAATCACAAGACTTCTTGCCTAGATTTTCCATTCTTAAATTAAGAGGCATTTAAGCACTATTAAAATTCATGGAGCATTATATTTTTAGATCTCAAGTAAATAAATGTGATGTCTTATTTAGCCAAGTGTGTAATAATGTTTTATGGTGGAATGTCTCCACAGAATATGTCAAGAAACTACAATGACCATATTCTGAGTCAAAACTAGTGATAGAATTCAATGAAAAGAAGACTACATTTTCAGCATAAAGAATTAACAGCAACTTACCTCAACAAATGTAATTTTTCTCTATCACAGAAAATCATATTTGTTGAACAGAGCATCCTGCTTTGGGAGGGACAGGTATAAATTCAAGGGAAAAAGTAGCATTGAGCGGGCCCTCATGCCATGACACATGTCACATGGCCACATTTTACTGAAACCCCTTCCCTCCCCATTTCCCAATTCCTCTCCAAACAGAAAAGCATGAGAGTGCCCAGTTAAACAAAATTCCATATGACCCACTATGCTTCCTTTTATCTTCGCTCCAACAGAAGATACAGAGCTAATACTTCCAGAGGAAGCAGTTGACCCCATAGGGCTGTTTCTGCAATTCTATGCAGGTAGTAAACACTACTTGATCCTTTTCCAGATTGCTGAGAACTTTAGTAGTCTTTTGCTGAAAGGATAATTCAGTTCTGCAAGAACATGAACACAAAGTGACTAAACTGATGGTTGACTGAAACAATATTTAGTGGGGAAAATGTGCCTAGACACTTGAACTCTCCAGCCAGACTAGAGTAAGGGTGTCTGGCGTTCCTACCTGTCACCAACCTCAGGTGAAGAGCATCAGGTGAGGCCTCTGTGAGGTGCTTTCCCTCCTACCCAAGGGTGCGCTGTTGGATAGGAACTACTATGGGTGCCTAGGGATACGGGCCCTGATGTTCCCCTGTAGGAACAAGTTTTCCATTATTCTCTGGAAATACTCATTTCTATTAACTTTGCCACTCTTGCTCTCAAGATGGCATTAATGGAGGCAAGAACAATTTGGAATGATGTCTCTAATCCTGTCCCAGTTCCAACCTGAACAAAGGCAGCCTTAGTATGGAGAAGAGTGCATCCTGAGAGGGTCAAAGTCCTCATCAAGCTCAGCCCTGCCCACTTCTCTAGTCCCTCTGTCTGTTGCTTCCCTCCTTCTCACTGCATTCTAGCATAAGGGACTCCCGACTGTGACCCAAACCCATAAGACATCATCTTGTCTCAGGGCCTCTGTACTTGTTCCCATCACCTTGCTCTTTACCTGGCCCGCTTCTTCTCTTTGTTCAAATCTGCTTCAGAGAAGACTTCCTGGAACTAACTTTTTTTTTTTTTGGTGGTACTGGGGTTTGAACTTATGGCCATGTGCTTGCTAGGCAGGTGCTCTACCACTTAAGCCACAACTCCAGCCCTTTTTGCCTTAGTTTGTTTTTCAGATAGGGCCTTGAATTTTTGCCCTGGGGCCAGCCTCAGACTGTGAGCCACCTCCCAAGTAGCTTGGAATTACAGAAGTCCATGCTTCCACACCCAGCTTGTGTTTCTGAGACAAGGCCTTTTAACTTTTATTATTTATCTATTTTTGACCTGGGCTGGTCTCAACCTTCTAACCATACCTCTCTAGTAAATCTGGGATTACAGGCATGTACCACTATGCTCAGCTCTAAAAATATTTCTTAAAATACTTAAAACATTGTAAAGAGCACAAAACATGGAAACACTTTCTAAAGTGTATTCATAGAACATTAATTCCTTAGATGATCAAGTATGTTTGGAAAATACTGGGCTAAATAAGTTAATTTTATTTACTGCAAGATTTAAGTCTTTCATAAACATAATGTTTGTCCATGGTTCTCAAAGGGAAATATACAAGCAATGTTTTCTAAACTTCTTTGACCCTAGAAGCTTTTTTTTAAGGAGCATCTGATGGATTATCACTCCATATTGTAGGGTGGGAACAATTTACATCTTATTCACCATTACATTCCCCATACCTAGAAACCACGTGAGACACAGTAGGTGCTCATATTTGCTGAGTCAGGAATCATTGAGTAAGTACTGCTACTTCAGTATTGTGATGTTACTTCAGCCTCTTGTCAGAGGGTGGACTATATAACTTTTCGGTTTCTTCTTGAGCACTTTAAAACCATTCTGTGATATTTCTATAAGGTAGGAAAAAGATAGTGACAAGAGGTCATGCCGAAAACTAATGAAATAAAATTTCAGTGAAATTCCAAATCCAGCCCAGCTCACAAAACAGTTTAAATTAGCAATCCTCAGTGCCTCTGTACTTCTCTCTCTTCTTGCCTCACTCTTGTCCCTCTCCTCTCCTCATCCTCCTTCTTCTTAGTAAGAAAGAGATCCTTAAACTGGGCCTGAGATTGAACTGGAGAACTAAGGATCTCAGAGAGAAGCCAATCAATTGACTTGGCCCACTAGACCACTAGAAGCCACCGTGCTCCTCAGAACACACCTACAGCACTTCTCCATCGGCAGCTGCCACTCTCAGAGTGGCAGAGTCAGGGGTCACCATCATGCAGCAGAGTCAGGGGTAGGGCAAAACCCTCTGTCAGAGGTGCAAGCCCAATACACGGAATGCACAGACCCTAGGGTACCTTGTGCCAGGGCAGAAGAGGATACACAAGTCTGTGGCATTTTGGGTAATCTGAGCTTTCCTGTCTCCTCTTGTTGCCCAGTGTTTTCATGTCAATAGTCACATCAAGAGGTGCCATTTTGAAGCTTGCATCAGAGGAGCAGACAGGTGACACAGTACCTGCCTAAACCCCTGTGAGTGCTGGGATGAGGAGGGGGATGTGGGAGATGGAGATACATCACCTCTGGAAGACACTACTTCTGATGCTAACTCCACTGCTTCCCAAGGCTGGCTGGAGCTCCCCACAGTAACTGCAAACACTACCCTACGCACTGATGGCAGTGGTCTCTTTTCTGCTTTAGGGTCAGCACATTTTTTTCTGTCCCCATTTGACTTCAGACTTAGGGCTTTCTAAGAAGGTTACAGGTTAGGAGGCTCCAAAGCATCCCACTGTTCAGTGGCCCTGTTAATACGCACCTGAGTTTATAAGCATGTGATGGTTTGTATCTTAACCTCAAGTTCATTACCAGGTTTCACTGAACCTCTAAGTCTTCAGCCTGATTATTATAATTAATTTTCATTTATTGAATAGTTACTATGTACCAGAAGCTATATGTTATTTTATTTAATCCTCACAATGACACAGTGACATAGGCACTATTATTTCAATTTTATAGAAAAGGAAGCTAAGATCAAAGAAGTTAAATGATCTGCTTGAGTTCATGCAGTAGATGGTAAATGATACAAACCCAGGTCTGACTTAGAAACCCAAGTTCTTTGCCAGCCACTGTGCTGTCCCTCCTTCAACTCTGCTAGGCTCCCACACTTTACCTTCTAGAGACCCTGACACATCCAGGCCTGTAGAACAAGGGTGGTGCACTTTTGCTGAGAGGGACACTGTGAGAGGACCTGTTCTCTGGGACAGATGGCTCAGATGGTGAAAATAAATTTCTTCAGAGTGACTGGGAAGGCCTGGGACAGGAAGGTCTGTAACAAGAAGGGTATCCAGGCATCATTTTTTCCTGCAGCCTAAAGGTTACCCTGATACACTTAGAGAGTCTGTCCTGAGTCTACCAGTGAGAGGTCTAGGATTTGGCCCCTGACTATACATGAACGAGCATTATGGGCTTTCAGTCCTGGCCTTGCCAAATGCACAGCCATCTTCTGTACAGTAATCCTTTCAGAAGCTTCCCAGTGCTCCCTTCCTTCCTCGCCACTCCCCCACATGCATCAGTATTTGCATTTTATTTATATGTAGAGGCTTGAAATGACTCATTTCTCTTAACCTTCCCATTTCTCTACCATTACCCTTATCCAGGCATTTCTCAAAAATGACATGCTGTGGAGTCAGACTCCCTGGGATCAAGGACAGATACCAGTTTGTCTGCAGTAGGTGTAGGACAGTCCTCCCGTGGCTTTCTCTTTAATATGTCTGATTGGCCCTTTCCCCAGTTATGTAAGGTCTGAGTTCTATAATAAATTCTTTCTCCTGTAACACTCTCGGTGGCCCTGCTCTTCCCACCTCCCCCCGCCCCCCCGAACAGCACAACAGTGACTAGAAAGCAGAAGTCTAACTTAGCAGTTACACTCAAAAACTCTGGACCCTGGCTGAAATCAGGTATTGAGTAGTTGTTCAACCTGGGACAAATTAATCTTTCCAATCTGCAACTTCTTGTTCTACAAAATGGGTTAATAATATTTATCTGTTTTAACGAAGTGCATGAAAGATTACATAAGATCACGTATGCACTGAGAGATATGCTCTATCTTAGATGTTTCTGTTGTTGAGTTACACTGGATAAACTGCTTTAATGGAAGGAGAAAACCCAAGTCGAGAGTTTAAATACATGCATAGCATCATTCAGATTTTAAAAAAAAGAAACTGATATGATCTTGACTAAAACAGACAGGGCATTTAAGTATCAAGGGAAGAAGTCTGTCAAATTTTCTCATATAGTAAGTATTATCATGGGTAACTGAGGAATATCAACTATAGGCCTCATCAGTACCTCCAGTAACCATCCAGTACTCAAAGTCTTTCTGACCACCTTTCAAGCCCATCTAGCCCAGATGTAAGGATGACTTGTACACAAGGCAGGCATTTAAGAGGATGAGGAAGAGTAGTAGAGATGTGATATTCAGGGCGAATATGAGAAATTGTTCTCAAACCAGAAAAGATAGCGTTCTCTCCTGGGAACACGATGTTTGAAAGACAGCAATCCCTCGGTCTTACTGCAGCCACTTACCTGGAGTGGTAGCTTTGGTGCCACGGAGGGCCCATTGTGCCCTGAGATATCTGCATCATGCTGGCATCAGGCTGGTTCTCCCCAAGTTTGGTTGTATGCCACGAGTGAGGGCGGCCTGCAGGTTCACTGCGCCTGGGGAGACATGGGAAGAGGACCCCTCAACATTAGCAGCTCCTCAGCTGAGTTTCCACAGAGAGGGAGTGGGGATTTGGAAGCAGAGACTGCTATCCCCTCAGAGACTGGAAAGAAACCAAGTAAATACTGTGAAGAAGATAGCACTGCTTATTTCTCTAATCATGGCTATTCTGTGCTCAATATTTCTATTTTACTTCTTCTTGACATAATTTCAGATTACATAGCAATGTTGCAAAATGAGCACAATGAGTTCTCACATAACCTTCACCTAGACCTACAGGTTAACATTTTATGCTTTAGGAATGCAGAGCACACTGAGTTGCCTTGGTCTTTCTGGGTCTCTATCCATGCATAAAAATGGCAGCAGCAATTCCATTTCCCAAAGGACTTTGTGTGGCTATATGGTAAAAAGCTTTCTGGTGATTTTCAAGTCCTGATGCTGGGGAAATGATACTACTGTTTTACTTTCTTGGTTAAAAACTGCATAAAACCAGCAGCTACCCAGTGTTAATGCCCTAAGCTGAACAATCTGGTAGAACAGCATGATCTCCAAAAGAGCTGCTCATTTTGCAAGTCAGTGACTTCAACTTTTAAACATCCAGCCCTTAAAATACAAAGAAGGGACACAGCCAAAGGAACTGGGGGTGTCCTTCAGACTGTGGTACTGAAGGGTGAGCTGGGAGAGGAGTAAACTACTATAGAAGGTCAGAGTCAGGAGAGGGACACTGTGCTGTATTTTTGGCAAAAGAGTGAGGTGATCTGTCAGGCATTTCATGCTGAAATTGTATGAGCTGTTGGACTGCAAGGGAATTTTTCTGCAGTTTAGAAACACTTGTAGGGAATCAGGGAATAATATGGTGCAGATAAAAGCTGTAACTTCTTCTTACTCCTCATACTTGGTCTTGAGGCTAAAAACCCACCCGCCCCTTTCCATGAAAAGTAAATTAGCTTCTGTAATATAAATGAAAACGCACCGCCCTGATGTCAGTGAGATTTCATTTGTTAGTCAGTAGAGATTTCATTTGTTAGGTGTATCAGAACAATACTAGACCAGGTGCCAGGAGACTTGGGTTGTTGCCCTGCTTTTGTTATTAACTAACTATATGACCCTGTGTTAGTCACTTCCCCTACCTAAGCCTCTACTCATCTAAAGACCAAACAGATGAATCAGAGGCTAGATTAACCTCACTTTAATCTGAAATAATTTCAAAACGTGTAAGAGAGACACTGAAGAGTTTCTCAAGATAGAAGGTGATTTCCAAAATACACATCCATTTTGACTCTTTGAAGAGAGATTATGGTCTATGGCCCTACCACCCTCAACACACCCCATCTCATCTAAAGAGAGATTATGATGGCAGGAAGAATCGGTCTTCTGTGAAGTAAGAGAAATGGGTGTATAAGAATTTTTTAAGCATTCAATAAATATTGGGGGCCAAGAAAAGTGAGAGACATTTGGATCTCTCTTAAGATCTGGTACAATGGTTTGAATATGGCTTGACTGGGAACTCCAAAGGTTCATGTGCTAGAGGCTTGATCTCCAGAGTGCTGGTGTTGAGGTGGTAGGACCTGTAAGAGGTAGGATCTAGGGACTGGGTGTTGTGGTATATACCTGTAATCCCAGCTATTTGAGAAGTGAAGATAGGAGGATTATGATTTCAGGCTAGCTGGACAAAAGTGTGAGACCCTACCTGAAAAACATACTAAAAACAAAAGCACTGGGGGCATGGCCCAAGTGGTAGAGTGCTTGTCTAGCAAGTGTGAGGCCCTGAGTTCCATCCCTTAGTACCCTCACCTTCCTATCCCACCAAAAGAAGTAAGAGCTAGTGCACTGGAATGTATTTAAGGTCATTAGGGGTGCTGCACTCAGAAGGGATTAATGTAGTTCTCACAGTAATGCACTGTTGTGGAAAGAGCAAACCTGACCCCTGACCCACCACAGGATCTCTTCTGCACACGCTCCTCTCACCGTGACGCCATTCAAGCATGAAGCCCTCACCAGAGACCAAACTGTTGGGGCTGATGGATCTTGGGCTTCAACTGCTCCAACTGCGAGCTAAACAAACCTCTTTTCTTTTTCTTTTTGAGATATGGTCTCACTAAATTGCCTTAAACTCCTGGGCTTCAGCAATCATCTGCCTCAGCCTCCCTAGAAGCTGGGTCACATGCCCAGCTGGCTGTAATTTCTTTATACATAACCCAGCCTCGAACACTTTGGTAATAGTAACAGAACACAGACTGGTAGAGCTGGCATATGGCTGAAGTTATCAGTTGTGGATAAGGTGAACCTGGATTCCAATCTAGTTTCTATATCAGATACTACTGGCTTTTAGCTTTGGGATTTTAGGCAAGTGTCTTAACCACCCAGAATTTCCTCATCTGTAAAAGGAAGCTTAGAACCTATTCACAAGGTTTCTGAGATTAAAAATGAGATAGTGTAGCTGGCCCATAGTAAAAGCTCAGGAAACGTTAAGCATTGTTAGTTCCAGTCACCCATTATTAACGAACTGATAGAACAGAGAGGCTAGGAAGACAGGCCTGTCCGCTGTATCTGTTCAAAAACAAAGACAAAAAGGAGAGAAAGAAGCTGAGGGTGAAAAACGGAGAGGAGAATGGACAGGAATTATTGGTGGTGACGAGTTTCCCAGTTCTGGGTCACCCAATGAGGCACATGAATCTTTGAGTTCACACTCAAATCATTACACCAGCCTCCATCTTAAGAGAGATCAGAATGTCTCTCACTTCTCTTGACCAGAAATATTAACTGCTTTAAAAAAGAAAAAGAAAAAAATCTCACAATACTTACACAGAGGCTGGTTTCAGACCTACTGCGGCCACAGCCTCTAGGACTCTGGCCACAGTGGTGAGGCAGGGGTTGCCAGGGCAGTGGCTGTGGACTGGAATTAGCTGGCAAACACAGGCCAGAAAGCAATCAACCCTGCCCACCTGGAATCTACAAAGGAACTGAAGGAAGTGGGGGAAAGCCTTGGGCTAAAGAGCTGAAGGAGGATGCAAAAAGACGACAACAAGAACTTTTTGTACCCCACCCCCCACCTCTCCAATCCTCCCAATAGATCCCATAGAGCCTCTAAACCTTTAGGGTCAACACTGCCCCAAACTGAATCAACCCTTTTGTGGAGGGGCAGTCAGGGAGCCCTAGGCGAAAGGCTCAGCATCTAAGCTCAGTGTACTTGCTGCTAGTCTGGTTATGACCCTGGACGTCAAGCTCCTCAGAATGTGCCTCTCCTTTTCTTCCCCCCTTTCTGGTGCTGGGGATTGAATCCAGGGTCTGCCACTTGCTAGGCAAACTACCACTGCACCACGCCCACAGTGGATGAGCTGTTGCCTCTTCATCCAGTTGCTCCAAGGCAGCTCCCTCTCTACATCCTCACCAACTGATGACTCCTGGTTTATCAAGCAGCTCCACCCAGTGACTAGGAATCTCTCCTAGTGCCTTACACTCCTCAGGGTTGGCCGAAATCACACAGCCTGGGAGCCAAAGTTTAAGCCCAGTTACACAGGCCTTCAGGAACTTAGCAGATGTTACTGGCTAACCATGCAGCAAAAGCCCAGACCTTAATGTTAAAATAGTAGTCTCTTCCGCACCATGCACCTGGAGGTATTTCATACTGGTATCATTTTTGGATCCAAATGAGCCCAGTAATAGGAGAAAGGACACACTGTCATCTCCCTACCCTGAGCTCTGGCTATCTAGTGAAGGGGTTAGCAGGACTCTTTTCAGTAGCAGAATTGTAGTCCTGGAACAAGGGGACGGCACTGACAGGCTGATGGATGACAGTGAAGAATGAACTCAGCACAGCACTGCTGTACCACTGAGGCTCCTCGTGGCTTCAACACCCCAGGGTATCTGTCCATGCCTGGCTGGGAAGCTTTTCCCACCCAAGGGAAATAGACGATGCTATATCCCGCAGGCTCTACAGAAAGGAGCTCCCTCACTCAGCAAGCAGATGAGGCATGAGACAATGTTTACCCACAACTCAGAGGTTCCACAGAGATGAGAAGTACCCTGAAGAATATAGCTACCCAGACCTACTATTGGGGGGTGTACCTCCTTTATGAAGGACCAGACACCTTGCTTAAAAGTTCTCAGACTTCGAAGTCTAAAACGAGGCTGTGCAAAGAATAAGAGAGAAGACAAAGGGAACAGCTTCAGATGTGTGTGTGTGGGGGGGCGGGGGAAATGAAGAAAATTTCTTTGTGCTTTGCCAGTACTGGGTTTCAAACTCAGGGCCTTGCACTCAAGGGATACCCCCCCAGCTCTTTTTGCTTTAGTTTTTTTTTTTTTTTAGATAGGATCTCATGCTTTGGCCTGGGCCAGCCTCAGACCATCATCTTCTGACCTCTCCCTCATCAGTTGCTGGGATTACAGGTGTGTACCACCAAGCCAGGCCCTGAAGATTTTTTTTTTAAAAATGTAAGTTATCCAGACCTTTTCTTGGTTTCCTTCCCATCCTCTCAGGGGATGTATACAGAGACTGCCCACAAGCCAGCAACTCTGCTAGCACTGGGAATTGAGGAATAAAGTATCAGCAGACCCAAATAATTCACAGTATAGAAGTCAAACACAGCACCATGGTAGAAATGTGGTGAGTTTCCTAACAGATGCCTGTCCAAGGTGCCCACTGGACAGAGGCAGCAGTCACAGTCCTAAAGTATTAGGTCAGGATGGCTTCATTTTCAACGAAGCCAAAAAAAGTTTCTTCAGCCGAATCATGGACTAAAACCTCCAAAACTGGAAGCAAAAATAAACTTTTCTCTTTATAAGGTGATTAGCTCAGGCATCTGTTAAAGTCCTGGAAAGCTGACTGACGCAGAAAACTGGCAGTACAGTCATTACTGTGACTATACCTGAGATGATATGGAGAAGCCTAGGGAATTGGCTTTTGGGAGAAATACGGAAAAGTACGGAGGAGCAGCCTAGAGAAAGCCCAGGATGCTGTAGGTAGAGCTTAACAGGCAATTCAGGCACTGATGAAATGTGAACAGTAAAGGTGATGCTGATGAGGTTTTGGATGGAGATGAAGACACAGCTGGAAACTGGAAAATACCTGAATTAATTTTCTCTATCCCCTGAGACTGGGGGAGGCTAAGCCTAAAGGTGATGGACTAGTGAATCTGGCAGAGGACATCCGAAGGCAGCAAAGCTCTCAGGAGCAGCATGGGTATGATGGTTCTCTTAAGCCAGATTTATGGTGAGAACCAGACGCAAAGAAGAGCAGAGCAGCAAGATTTAGAAAACTTATGGCTTGCCAAGAAAAGGAGCGGGAGCAAAGTTCCAGCCAAGTGCAGTGCAACACAGTTGCTGGGGCCCATTACAGGGAGGCAGGGCTTAGTGGCAGGTCTTCCTGTCATTACGTGTGCCCTTGAAGGGGAGAGTGTGACCCTGGCCCTCTCTTCTGCTCTTTCTTCTCCGGTGAGTGGTCCTGTCATAAGCTGCCACCATGATGTGCTGTCTCACCACAGGCCCAACCAACGGTGGACTAAACCTCCAAAACTGTGAGCCAGAAGAGACCTATACTTTATGGGTTTTTTTTTTTTTTTTTTTTTTTTTGAGACAGGATCTCATACATAGCCCAGGCTGGCCTCAAACTTGTGATCCTCCTGCCCCAGTCTTGGAGCACTGGGAATGCAGGTGTGCCTTACCACACCTGGCAGAAGCCTATTGTTTGTAAGTTGATTTTGTCAAGTATTTGCCACAGCGATGAAAAGCTGAATAACACAACCATGACAACTTTGTCAGGTAAAAGGAAAAGGAAGGGAAGGATATCCAGGCAGAAGGGGCAGCATCACAAAGACATGAAAATGTGCAGGAACACGAAGCAACAGAGAGATGGTGAATACAGGACAAATAGCAGCAGAAGGTAAAAAGGGAGGCAGGGCTAGATAATAAACTGTCTCACACTAGACCACAATAAAAGGGTCTGTGTCCTGTGACTCAAGAACCTTGGCCACGGTGAGGAGGCTTAAATTTGAGTTTCTGAAAGATATTGTCAATAACAAATAGAATACACTTGAAAAAAGACAAGGTTGTGTTACTGATCGTACCAGTCAGGGTAAGAGATAATGAGGGCCTGGCTCTAAGGCAGTGGTGATGAACTGGAAGAAGTGACAGATCTTAAGGCTATCGAGGCAGCAAAATGCTCAGTCTCAGTGACCACTGGATAGAGGTGCGCAAGAAGAACGTAGAGTCAAGGAGGAAGGTAGAACTAGAATGCAAGCTCCAGTAGCCTGTATTAGAAGGAGAGGGTGGAGTAGAGAGGAAGGAAGGAGAGGGGAAAGCTGACGACTCATGCCATGTGGGGTACCCGTGGGATTTCCAGTGGAAGCAGGCCCCAAGGATGCCACTCCTTAGGACTCAGAAGGAGGAGAACAGGCGGGACTCTAGAGCTCAGGCAGGGGGCAAAATGCCACTGAGATGAGAAGGAAGGAGGTGGCTAACTGCTGCTGACTGGAAGTATGACAGGGTGTGAGGGGGACAAAAGCTGAAAGGACTCTGCACCCAGTGTCTTCTACTCTCCTTATGATGCCTAGCTTAGAACAGAAAAGCATAGGGTTAATGGAGTAGGATAGAACTCCAGTGACATGGTAAATAAAGACTAGTAGAGTTGAATTGATTCGAGATATTTAAAAGAATTTGCATTATGGAAGGAAGGCAAATGAAATAATTCCTATAGTAAAGAGAAAGTAAATGCTTTAGAAAGTAAGTCCAAGACATGCCATACCAAGACAAGCTTTTCTTTGGCGATCTGAGAGCTAACTATTTATTTACCCGGGGTGGGATATCAGGTTTTATCACAGGTCTTACAGCTTAAGAAGAACAGGATGATTTTAAAGTGATAAATCAAATAAAAAGATCTTAAAAAAAAAAAAAACACAACTTTCTTTTGAATACAGAACTTATGTTGGGAGAATAATCAAATCTTTGCTCTGTAAGATTCTTCCATACCTGAACATATAGAAGTTAAATAACAAAATAACCCATGAACTCTCATGCCTTCCTGGTGGGAGTATAGTCACTACAATCCAAATGAAGAGTAGCTTAGCAGTATCTACCATTATTTAAAATAACACATCTGTCAAAGCATTAAAAAACCTAAACTCTCATCATATCAGACTAGTGAAGTCAGTAGCTGCATCCACATAATGGAACACTATGTGGCTGTTAAGAATATCAGAGTAGCTCTGTTCATATTTACATGGAAATATCTTCAAAATAGATTAAGTGACAAGATACAGTACAGGCTGTGGAGAGGTGATATACAAAATCTTTATTAAAGATTATTTCTGGAAGGATACTTTAGAAATTACAAACAATGATTGCCTCTGGGGAAGGAAACTTATTTTCACTGCATTTCGTTTCAGAACTTTTTAATTTTGTACTATGTACAGAAGGTATTGTCTATTGAAATGCAAATTTTTAAAATAGCCTCCCATTTTGGAAATATAATTCGCTGTATCTTGAGCAAACCAAAAAAGTCAAACAGCTGTTAACTGACTTTTCAATGATGCAAATAATACAATGGGCATTCCTAAAGAGAATAGCATGCTTTTACATTCTGGAATCATTTTCATCTTTAAAAAGATAAAGAAACATTTCCTTAATGTACTTTACATCATGAGCCTACCAATAAGAATCAGATGATTTATTTTAAAATTCAGAAAACTAAGTTTTTTGTGTGGGTGTAATCCAAACAATGCCCTTTTGTGCATTCCTAACCACAAATAAGGAAGTGTGAGGGCGTGGGATGGGCAGGCTGGTGGAACTGGAATTAGCACACAACATGATGTCCTCTTAGACGATCTTGCCCTAGCAGAGAGAGACTCAGGAATGCAAAACATGTTTCTGAAAAAGCTATAGTGAGAGGATTTCATACTGTCCATGGGCCACCTTCTGTCTTCTATCCATGTGCCTTCTTAGCTTGCTAAATTGTGGCTGGACGTCTGCAAGGTCATGGATGGCCTCAAGAAGTTTATATCTTGTGGGGACTTAGATGCAAGAAAAGACATTAAACATAATTGGAATATTATTCATCCACTCAAAATATGTTTGAATGCCTACTGAGTACACCAAGTACCGTTCTAGCACCTGAGGAGAACTTTCTCAATTTTTGAGAAAAACAGAACGATTAATGAGGAAAATGAGGTAAGAGATATGACATAAATTATCTGCAGTCACCAAACTGGTGAGAAACAGAGATGATAGTTGTTTGTTTTGGGCAGTCCTGGGGCTTGAACTCAGGGCCAACACACTTCCTAGGCAGGTGCTCTACCACTTGAACCACTCTGTTAGCCCTGTCTTGTGTTGAGTATTTTCGGGATAAGGTCTCATGAACTACATACAGGGCTGGCTGGTATATAGTTTGAACCCTAATTCTCCTGATCTCTGCCTCCTGAGTAGCTAAGATTATAGGCATGAGCCTCAGGTGCCCAGCTACAGAGCTGATAGTTGAACTTCAACATCTGCCACTGGAGTCCATGCTCTAAGTCTAAGCAGTGAACATTATGTGATGAGATGGGGTGAGCAGATAAAGAAACAGGCAGGCAGCAAGTTAAAAAAGACATTTTCATATAGTAGTACGGGGACTGAAGGAAATAAAACTGGTTAATATGAGAGTGTTTGAAGGTTTCTGTTTAGGTTAGGGACAGCTTCTTTGATCAAGAAAGTGACATTCAAACCAAGACCTAAATGACAGGCAGTAATTACCACACAAAGAGTTGGGGTAAGTATACTAAGCAGAGAAGGAGCAAGGAATGCGCAGGCCCTGAGGTGGGAATGAGGTTGGAGAGTGCGGACACAGCTCCTGAGTGGAGAGCTGACAGTTCCAGACTATCACATGCAAGGGATTTTGGATACAAGTATTAAAAGGCCTGGCAGTAGAGCAGGACTTTCGACGGCCAGGGAGGTTGGTATACTGTGGATAAATGGGGAAGCTGACAACTGTAACTTAGAAAAGAAGCAATTCCATATGCTCCAGGGGTTTCTGCTGTTACTGCTGCTGCTGTTCTCTGATGAGCTGTTATGACAAACTCGGCATGGGCCCTTCTGGGTGTACCAACATTCTAATCCCATGCCAGTTGTCAACCAGATTTGAGTCAAATATCTAAGAATGTAAAACGACTCAGACTACCAGCACCACAAAATCAAAGTGAGCATATCTGTAAATCTCTGACTACCCATCTACCTGTCCATCCACTACCATCTGTTCAGGACCCAATGCTATTACAAAAGAGAAAGTCCATCATAACCAGGTTCTACTCTAAACCTCCTCACTTCTCCAAAAACCAAACAAATAAATACATTATGCCAACGTATACTGAAAATGAGTCTACTTGAATGAACACGTCAAGGATTTGGACTCAGGGTCTTTATGACACACTGACTGAACACAATGGACGTAACGGGGATAAACATTGCCCTCCAAGGTTCTCTTGTGGTATGTTCCTCATTTATGTTTTTGTTTGGTTTTGAGATGGGATCTTGCCATGCTGTCTAGGCTGGCCCCAAACTCCTGGGCTCAAATGATCCTCCCACCCTACCCCCACCCCTAAAGTAGCTGTGACCACACCCAGCTACAGCCTCATCTACTTTTAAAATTGTGAAATATTTCAAAATATTGAGATTAACATAAGGACTACCTGTGTGCACATCGCCAAAATGATCAAATCTTAGTATTTTCCCTATACTCAGTTGTTATTTGGAATAGGTGATTAATTCACGATTTTTTTTAAAAAATCAAAGCCAGTGTGAAGTCTTGCACTCACTCTCCATGTTCCCCCACAGCTAACCACTGTAGTTAAATTCTTATGTATCCTTTTCAGCATTTTATTATAGGAATACAGCAAATATGAAGCTCATTGGTAGAGTGCTTGTCTAGCATGTGCAAGGCCCTGGCTTCGATCCCCAGAACCTCAAGGGAAAAAAGCAAATATAACCTCATTTCACTGCCTTAAGAAAAGGACCTATATGCAGTATTCTATCCCTTAATTTTTGTATCCTATGATGCACACTGGAGATCATGGAGCTTCCTCACCCTTGT
The DNA here is from genome assembly GCF_047511655.1 of Castor canadensis. NCBI lineage: Eukaryota > Metazoa > Chordata > Mammalia > Rodentia > Castoridae > Castor > Castor canadensis. The sequence continues at coordinate 92,454,418 of NC_133394.1, forward strand.
TTCCTTTAGCTGACTATATATTGTTCCATTGTGTGCAGTTATCATACACAATGATAATGATATTTAACCAGACCCTTTTTGAAGACAGGTTTTGACTTCCAATCTTTAGCTATTACTAAGAATGCTGTACTGAATAACCACGTCCACACACTGTTATCTATGCAGGTTGATGTATCTGCAGACATTTTTAGAAGTAGAACTGGTGGTTCTCAGGGCAAATGCACTTGCAGTTTTGGTAGTAACTGCAAAATTACCCTTTTTTCCATTTTAAGGAAGAGACAAACTCTTCAGTTTGAACAATTAAATGCCACAGTAAAAGCAATTTTAGGGAATTATATCTGTCAGTACAGAAGAGTAGATGATTCATATTTGAATAATAATGCCTTTTTAGGCAATTTTTGTTCATAGGAGAATTATAGGTCCCAAATACTAATGAGGAAAATAGCAGTTGAAAAACTAGGACCAAGTCAAGCTGCACTCTTAACATTATTTCATTCATAGGTACAGAAGGAACTCTCTGGAATAAGACTCACTCTATGTTGAGGTGTTTTTCACATGTCCACAGGAGACATCGTGAGCAAAGATGCTACAGTTTTTTAGTTTAAACTTTATTTTGCAGAGCTCGGGTTTGCATTTAGGGCTTTGTGCTTACAAAGCAGGTTTCTACCAGCTGAGCCTCACCTCCAATCCAAAGATGCTGTTTTTGAGAAAGCAAAGATGCCCTATGCAGCAACCTTAACCTTCGCCTCCACGACTCATTCTGGGGTCCGCCAGGCTCTCCCTCAGACTCTTTGTGTTCCCAAAAAATCTAACAAGAACACTTACAAGGCATTAGTCTGCACTGGGTAACTTCATAGCCACACACAGTCCATTCTAAAAGAGACATTCTTTTCAAATGTCACATCCTGATCACATGCCCTGGGGCCTTTTGGCTTTGATGCTAACATACAGACACATGACTTTAACAATGAAAGTTGGCATAAAAGTAAAAACCCTTTCCTTGTACTGTACTTCACCCCATTCCTGCACACCTGTCCCCATCCCTTTCACTCTGATGAATTCATCTCTGCCTTGCCCTTTATTCCAAAACAGTTTTATGGACTGCCACACAAAAATATACTATAAAAGAGAAGGATTTGCAACAGAGTGGGTGTTTTCACTTAGTCACCAGGGGGTGATGCTGAAATGCTCTTTTTCCTCTATATTCTCTTTCTACAGTCCCTCTCAACTCTGACACACAGGAACCAGAATATTCAGCCGTCCCTCCCACACATCAAGTCACGGCAGAATTTGATGCGAACACTATTAATAATCTATGACCTGTAATAGAATTCATCTTTACATTCACCAACTTTCAAACCCAATTACAATAGCGTAAGTAGGACAGCATAAACTCTATCGGTAAATAACTTCCATATCCCAATTCTCTATTTGGAACCAGGCATTTTGTTTGTTGGAGGATGGAAGGAGGGGCTAATCCCTACCGACTTCTTCAGATAGCAGATGATTACAATTTTAGAATTTTCTTCACTGCTATTTCTCTGTGCTATAGAATGTTCTAGAGCTTAAACAGAGACGTCACTTCCACCTGTACTTTCCACATAGACACCACAGCTTCTCATGGTTGTCTGAGAGGCAAAGAGCTAGAAAGACTGTCTGCACCCATTCAGGAGACACCTGTGGTCTTTCTCAGAGGACTCTTATTTTGGACAAATTTAGTAATATCCCAGCAGGGCACAGCAGAAAGTACCTGGCCCTTCCCTCCACCAGGGGACTGACTACAGGGCAACCCCCCACCTTAGGGGATAAACCCAGAGTTTGTCCTCAGAGAGTTTGAAGGACTCCAAATAGCAACCAAAATATTTTAAAAATCAAGGTAATTAATTTTATATAATGCTGAAGAATACATTAAATTGTATTTGTCAAATCAAATGAAGAGAGGATTGTGTACCGTGTGTGTGTGTGTGTGTAAGGCAGAAGCCTTAGCTTTTGCTAACAATTTCTTCTAAATACTACTTCATTAAACAAAAACAAACAAACATCCCTAAACCTCTCACACTAAAGAACCTGAGTGCTCTCTTGGAATAAATCTAATGCTTGGTGATGTTTATCTCTTCTCTATTTTGGTCTTCCTCCACATTTAAAGAAGAGGACACACACTTGCACACCCATATTTATTGCGGCACTATTCACAATAGCCAAGTTATGGAAACAGCCAAGATGCCCCACCACTGACGAATGGATTAAGAAAATGTGGTATTTATACACAATGGAATTTTATGCACCCATGAAGAAGAATGAAATCTTATCATTCACAAGTAAATGGATGGAACTGGAGAACATCATTCTGAGTGAGGTTAGCCAGGCCCAGAAGACCAAAAATCGTATGTTCTCCCTCACATGTGGACATTAGATCAAGGGTAAACACAACAAGGGGACTGGACTTTGATCACACGATAAAGCTAGAGCACACAAGGGAGGTATGAGGATAGGTAAGACACTCAAAAAACTAGATAGCATTTGTTGCCCTCAGTGCAGAGAAACTAATGCAGAAACTTTAAAGTGACAGAGGCCAATAGGAGAAGGGGACCAGGAACTAGAGAAAAGATTAGTTCAAGAAGAATTAATTTAGAATGTAACACATATGTACAGGAAAGCAATGCAAGTAAACTCCCTGTATAGCTATTCGTATCTCAACTAGCAAAAACCCTTTATCCTTCCTATTATTGCTTTTACTCTTTCTTCAACAAAATTAGAGATAAAGGCAAAATAGTTTCTGCCTAGTAGCGAGGGGGTAGGGTGGGAGAGGGAGGTAGTGGAGGGAAAGGGAGGAGGTGGGGGGAAGGAGGCAGAAATGACCCAAACATGGTATGCACATATGAATAAAAGAAATAAAAAAAAAAAAAAGAAGAGGCCACAAATGAGAAATTAAAGAGCTAAGAAAACAAAGGAAAGGGCAGAAAGCACTAATTTTAAATAGTGGTCAAAGAAGAATGTATTTTAAAATCAGATTGGAAAACAAACTTCATTAAAATAAAGTTTTCCAAATGTCAGAACTTGAATAAAAGGAACAGTGAAGGTTTTAAGGCAGAGCAGCTGAAATGACAGAAAACTTCAAGATCATCTGCTCTAGTTCCTCCATTCCTCGCTACCAATACTTCCATAATAAATCTTACACAGAGGAGTTTAACCACCAACACTGCTAACATAGAACCAGACACATGGGGAGGGGAGAATGAAAACTGGAGAATGATCTCTCTTATACACCTTCAAATGAAAGAATGCCAAATAAAACCTGAAAAACCAGCCCTGTGATCTCTCTATAGACGGGGGCCTATTATGATATAAGCAGTTCATATTTTCTTCTTACTACTATGTGGTATAAAAATAAAATAAAAGCCTATCATAATAAAATAAATATTCAAGTCAGCTGGAGATCTAAAACATTACCCTGACTGTTGCATCCGTCTGCTCTTTTCCATATCATATTTTTTCTGTAAAAACATCCCTAGTGGCAAGCAATGGCATAAGATTTCAAATCAAGATTCTATAAGGATAAGAGCAGAATTCAAGCGGATGTGAATAAAGAAAGAGATAATAAAGTAGTCAAACCTTCAACTGTGTTTGAGTTAAATAATGCAACACTGGCAATCTCAGCCAACACCTTCTTTCATGTATGACAGAACTTCAAAGTTAAATGAGAAGACTACACCTTTTCTTTAAAATTGAGACTATACTCACAGGTCCCTCTTATTTTTGAAATAGGGTCTTGCTAAATAGCTCAGACTGGCCTCAAACTTATGATCCTCCTGCCTTAGCTTTCCTAGTGCTGTGATTATAGGTGTGAACCCACAATGCTTGGCTTTCTTTTTCTTTCTTTCTTCCTTTCTTTTTTTTTTTTTAATAGAATTTTTAAAGCAGTTTAGGTCCTCAGCAAATTTAAGCAGAAGATAAGAGACTTCTCACATATCCCTTGCCCACACATGCATGCTGGACTCAGCTGAGGAAAGAACCCCTGGGCCTGAGCCATCTCAATAGAAACCTCCAAAACTGAAGGGCAGAGGAAGGGGGCGAGGCGGGGGGAAGGAGGGAACATACACATTATCAGAAAACCAGGTGGAGAAGAGAAAAAAGAATCATATTTTAAATAATCACTGAGAATTTCCCCCAAATGACAGACACTAAACCATAGATCTAAGAAACTCAGAGAACACAAGCAGGATAAATGTCAGAAAAATCAGAGGTAGGCGTATCATTTTCGAACTACAGAAAACCAAAGTTAAAAGTAAAAAGGCTGAACCAAGTCAGAGGGTAAAACCACTTAACTATAAAGGAGCAAAGGTAACAACTACGTCCAGCATCTCCTCCGAAACCATGCAAGTGAGAAAAGAGTGGAGTGAAAGATTTAAAGTAGTGACAGAAAAAATTACCAATGTAGAATTCTGTACTCTATGGAATTATCCTTCAAGAGAAACAGAGAAATAAAGACTTTCTCAAATGCAAAATTCAGGGAATTTGTTGTTAGTAGACTTGCCTTGAAAGAAATATTAATAGAAGTTCTTTAGAGAGAAGGAAAATTATGTAGGTCAGAAACTTGGGTCTACATAGGGAAGGAAGAGCATCAGAGGAGTATGTGAATGGAATTTAAACTTTCTTTTTCTTGATACTAATGTTGGCAATGAGAATAGGCTAAAGCCTGGCTATTAGTCCACGGGAACATAGGTACTAGCTGTGAAGAACAGACATTGCTACTCTAAAATTCCCCAGGGAAATGGGGAACGAAAACCATGGAGTAGGAAACACAACACATTTGCTAATCTGAATGAGATTAACAGCCCCTCTCGACAGACACATCTAAGAAACAGGGTGGCTGCATTTACATATAAGAGAGAAAATGGTTAAACATCCCCTAACAGAAGTACTGCCAGTGTACTGAACCACCTGAGATGCTCAAAGGGAATTCTCATGGGACTTACAGAAACAGGTTTAACTTTAACACGTGGTTTGTTACTTTCCTTTCAAAACATAGAGTACAGTATCAAAAAGTCATCTGTTAAAAGGCTCAATATTGAGAATCCTGTGATGAAAGATTCTGAATTTCATTCTAACATAGTCTGGACTTCCTTCATGGCAAACAGAAACATCCTAAAGAGCAACCTTCTGGCCAACCTGATGTCATATTCAGGAGTAGGATAAAAAGCCATTCCACCTGCTACTGCTTTCTGTTCACCCAGGGTAGTAAGGCTTTCCAACATTTATTTCCCTGTACTGCAATTATGTGGCCTAAACCACCTGGAACTCGCCAAGCTCAGTTCCAGCGAGAGGAACTCTCCTTCCCAATCACCTCTGTAAACGGGCCAATCACAATCCAATTCCTACTCTACAAGAGGGAAGAAAGAGGATGTTTCCTGAGAAGAACCAGCCTCACAGACAATAGCATACAGCTTTGAAATGCCAGGAAGAGGGAAGCAAGGAAAATCTTCTGTTGATAAAACACACCAAACTACAAACAGAAAGAATACTTAAAGGATCCTCTGCTAAATCCTTATCCTTCTGCACACTGCAAAAAAGCCACTTTTGGCAAAATTGCCTGCTAACTGTTTCAAGCTTCTCACAGTTGGGAAGATTACTGAAACAACAGTTCTGTAACATCTCTTAGAGGCTTCCTAAAGCACACTGGTCCTGAGAATACCAAGCAAGCAGTTAGGGACAACTCATTGCCAAGGGAAGTGCAAAGAGCTAGCAGAACAAACCTTACTGCTCAATCAAGAGGGAATGAGGAGTGCAACTTGAAGCTTTTTATTATCCACTCATCTTGATTTACTTTACAAAGCACATAACACCATGTATGGGTAAATGCTCAATCACCAATCACATAGTTATTTTAATGATGGTGGTGACTGGGGATAGAAGGTGGAGAGGAATGGGGTTTATGGAGAAAAGCATGACTTGGAAAATGTTCATTTGTAAGCTAGGGCATCTTGTGCCCTTTACCAACTCATTGAACAGCCCTCAAAGATTGGTAGATTTTAGGGAGAAGTTTCTGCCAAGATAGTATGTTAGATCATAAAAATTCTGAATGATGACAGAAGTAAGAGAATTCAGGGATCTAAGCAGAGAAGAAAGGCTAGGATTAAATCTATAAGAATACTAAGCCCTGGACCACCTAGGAGGAGGGAGCGTCTCCCTTTTGCTCTTTGCTTTTTCTTATAAACAAATGAGAAAATCCTTTCTGACTATTTCTAAATGAAGAAGGAGCTAGATACACATGTGACCCCTTGCACTTGGATTTTGTCATGAGGTGATCCCAGCACTTTCTAATTTCACAATCAGTGTACAGGTCTCTATGCACGCTCACTTCTAGCCACCTCCTGCCTCAGCACTTGTACAGCCCCTCAGATAATAAGCACCTCACAGTCTGCTTTCTCTACGTAAGAACAAGATGGCAGCACCTCACCCCTTTACAAGTTTCAACACAGGACTTAGACCAGAGCCAACTTGAGAGGGCTCCCAATGGCCAAAACTGGAACAATTTGAGCAACAGTAAGTAACAGTAGTACTGGATTATAACCCATAAAATAAAATAAATATGGAGTCCTCACTGATAAAAATCAGTAGTTGGATCAATAAATAGGGCATGAAAAATGATTACAGAAGAATTCTAATTAACAAAGAAGGAAACAGAATAATTTTTAGAACATGAATAGTAATAGTTGTCACTGATAATATCAACAGATGCTAGAATCTGTGGAGAAGTTTGAGGACAGAAAGGGTATTTGCACAGCCTCAGAGCATCTCTCCCAACAGACTTATTAATTACAAAGGGACAAGAAGTGGCCTTACAGTGGAGAAACATAACCAAATCACCAAAGTTGTTAATGTCACCAGTAATGAAACAAACATCATACAACCACAACCCCTGGGGGGATATGCTAAGGAAAACACATACTTCTGTGGTATTCCTGACAAAATCTCAAGTTCACCATGAGAGAACAGGAGATCCCACAAACTGAAGGCATTGCACAAATTAACAGACAGTTCTCTTAAAAAATGTGAAGGTCATAAAAGCCAAGGAAAGCGAAAGAAATGTCACAGAGGAAAGGAAACTAAGGAACCACGGCAAACGCAATGTAGGTGCCTAGGACAGAGAAAGGAGGTTAGTGTCTAAAGACCGCAGTGTGGGAAGTCTTAAGTATGTGGTATCACCACCCACCAAAGCTAATTCCTATCACACTTGTAAAGACACTAACATTAAGTAAAGTTGGACAGCAGGTGTTTGGGAAATCTCTTATACTAGTTTTACAACTTTGCTATGAGTCCAAAACAGTTTCAAAATAAGAAGCAAAAAAATAAAATAGGATTTAGGATCTGATTGTAAATGGATGAGAATCACTCCACTTTCTTTGCAAGTTCAGTCCCCACATGAGTAACAGAGACACCTTGAGGGACAGGAAACAGCTATGAGGTGGACAGTTACAAAGGCTTACCATTTACAGTAGTTATAGAGACAAGACACACCCACATAAATCCTTACCAGGCAATACAGTAAAATTCCAGCCACTTGCATGTGAGCAGCAATGGTATGTCTAGCATCTAATCGAGCTCATGGCTTATTAAAAAACTGCCTGTCCATCTGCTCCCTCCCCTAGGTTTCCCTTCATAGACAGCCCTGTAAGCCAGATTTGACCGTGCTGATGGCAACAGCCCTGGCTACTTCTTCGGTGGTTTTTTCTTTTTTTGGGGGGGCGGGGGTGAGGCAGGGGTACAGGGTCACCTTATGTTGCCAGGCTGATCTTGAACTCCTGTGCTCAAGTGAGCCTCCCACTTTAACTTCTCTAGTTGTTGGCACACACCTGTGATGCCAACACACATCACAGGTGTGTGCCAATATGCTGGGTATCACTGAGTACTTTAAAAGACAATTTCTTTGTGGTTAGGATACTAAATACATGCACATTTCAGTTTATTTGCTTCATTCAACTTTTCAAGGGTTTACTTCATAAAATATTTTGATTGCTTCAAGCTCATGTGTGATTTCTGCTCTTAACTCACAGGCAGTCTCTACCCTCTTCCTCCCTTCCCATTGTTGGCTGATGGTCCTACAAATAACCCCAAGTGATTCACAATAGAAACCTACCTTCCTCCACACTCATCTCAAGTCTGTGTCACTTGTCCCATCAGTACTGGCTTGGTTCAGGGTCTTGATCATTTTCTTACAGGTTAGAGCAGCAGTTTCTAAACTACAATTTTCTCACCTCAAGGCTCTGGCACTGACACAAGATACCTACACAGCCCAGTGGTCGCCTGCAAAAGAGAAGGCTCAGATCTCTGCACTGGGAAGCCACTAGGAGGCTACAGAGAGTAGTGATAACCTCAAGTGTTCCTTCACGCCATCCCTGGGTACAACTGAGCAGATCTCGCCCTTCTTGACCTGGCCTTCAGTCACCAGACACTTTGCTTCTCTAGACCTCTGCCATGACCAAACTGTTTTTGAATCTTTTTTCTTTAAATGAAATAGTATAAAGAACCTTAAGATACAAGGGTTCTTCTCTTATACAAAAGATACAAGTGTTCTTTTCTTATATTTGCACATCCTAAATATGGATAATCCAGATATGTTCATTTCAATTGGTGTAAACCCAAATTTATAACGTTTACTTATTGATAATGCAAGTGGACATGTCTATATGAAGGTATTCCCTAAACTGAAGTCTGGATAATTGATAACAACGATGACCAACATTTGTTAATACTTCTGTCATGCCATGCACGGCCCTAGTTTTACATGGATTAGCTTCTCAATCCTTGCAGCAACCCAAGGGGGGTGGATCAGTGGTTAAACTCATTTTACAGACTGGAAGTGGGAAGAGCTTGAGTGACATGCCTGCAGTTACACAGTAAGCGGCAAAAGCAAGGTTTGAAGTCTGGGTGCTCTGACTGCCCACGCCCCACCTCATACCCTAGACTCTCCTGCCTTTCGCAGTGGCACACAGACTTGTGTGATAATGATGAAAACGGTGCTGACAATGATAACCACATGGTACAGTCTGGACAATGGATGTCTCCATCTGTTAAAGGCTTGGTCCCCAAGGAGGCACTATTGGGATTATAGAACCTTTAGAAGCTGGGACCTAAGGGAGGCCCTTAGGTCATTGGAAGCATGTTCTTGCCTCTTCCTGAACACATGGGGTGTTCAGTCCACCACATGCTCCCTACCACTCACATCCAGCACTACTGGAACACAAACTCTGAAGTTCCTGAGAGGGAACTGGGGAAGGGGGTGAGAGTAAGTCCTTCAAATCATGTGATTCAAATACTGTTTTAAAAATAATTATGAATACAATTTTAGTGAAAATTTTAGGCAAATGCCTGATCTTGGATTGGAACCTCTAAAACTTGTAGGGCAAAGTGAACTTTCCTCCTTTATAGGTTAACCATTCAGGAATTTTGTTACAGTGATAAGCTGACACACCACAACCACATTAAACCGCCGCCTAACGTTTATTTCTCACTCCCTAGGAATAGGTTCCGAATAGGTAGTGTAGACTTTTTGGTTTGTTTTTCGGTATTGGAACTGAACTCAGGGCCTCAAAAGTACTCTACCACTTGGGTTGTGCCCCCAGTCCTTTTGCCTTTTAGCTTGTTTTTCAGATAGGATTTTAAGCTAACTTTGCGTGGTGTGCCCTTGAACCTTGATCTTCCTACCTCTGCCTCCCAAGTAACTGGGATCACAGGTGTATACCACCATGCCTGACCCAAGAAGTGCCTTGAATACCTCATCTCACTGAATTCTCACCAGTGTCCTGTGAATTATGGTCTGCCATGCCAACACTGCATGTACAGTGGTTATGGTCCAAATGCCTGAATTTGAATCCATTGCCTCTTGAGTTTGAAGCTCTCCTATGAGCATAAGCCTCGCTGGACTGGTGTGAGAATTTAAAGATACAGCCAGGCGAAGCTCCCCACACCTCCTAGCACATAGGAAGCACTCAGACTCCATGGCTCTCACAACCTGACTCGCACAGATAAGCAGCTGCAGGTCTGTTAGGCTAGTGCTGTAATCTCAGGGTGTTCCTTGGCTATAGAATGGTAAGAAAAAGTCTTAAATAAAGATCTGGTCAAAGATGAGTTAATCTTGCTGTATATTTCCAAAGTATAAAACCTTAGAATACTGCTTTGAATGTACTAAATTATAGTCAAAAAATCATTATGAATGTATTTTTGAAACAATATTCGAATCACATGATTTGAGGGCCCTCTCTCCTCACTCTAGCTTCCCTGCCAGGAACTTCAGAGATGTTCAGATGGAAGAATGAAAACTGTCATTGAGACCGTCATCCTTCTGAACTCTGAGCTGCCACCTGATTGCCTTGGTTTGCCCCTTCCCTCCCTCACCAGCCTGTATCTTATACCATCTTTGCCCCATTCTCTCTTCCTGCAGTGGAGGCTGGTTCTGCACTGCTGGGCAGTGACCTTCGTGCCTCTTACCTGTGTTTCAGCCGAAGTTTAACCCCTCCTGACCACGCCGCTTTCTTGTGCTGGGAACCAGAGGTGAGGTGCTCTGGGCTGACAGAATTAGAGGCACCAGGGTCTGCATGGTCCGAGTCTGCACACACGTCTCTGTCAAAGATAGGATGATAGAAGCTAAGCGTGATGGTGCTCATGGGCAGGAGCACAGACGAATCTAACAAGAGCCAGGCATGCAAATGGACCCTGGAGCCAGAGCTGACTCAGCACAGCTAAGTGCCAACACGCTTCACATTCTCTCATCTGAAGAAGGCAAATCACTGTTCAGGTTCTTCTGCCTTTCCTGCCTAGGTTTCTCTGAAAAATAAAGTATCCTCCCCAGTCTTAAAAGCTCAGAAAATCTGACTTGGTTATTTTTGCAGTCCTGGTCCTTGCGCATACTAACCAAACGCTGTACCACTGAGCTGCATCCCCAGCCCGCATTAACTGTTTTGAAGATAATCTCCACTTCAGTGATAACAAACAAGCAAAAACTGGAACTCACTGATACAAGCTATCAAACAGAGTGGTTCCCTGAAACCAAGTCATTGCTGCCTCACTTCTCAATTTCAATGTAAGGAGCACGATCCCTAAGTGTCACAGCCTTGGCTCTGTTCAGTGGGTGGCAGCCCAGAAGCACATGCCAGTCCCTGGGCTCCAACTATTTCAGATTGTTCAGATTCCACTGTGAGGGGAGGCGGGCCTTCTATGTCCATTTCAATCCCCCTCCCGCCCCAGTCCTTAGCACTGTTCCCATTATTCTTTTCCTTCATACCCTCAGGGAGTCAGAAAAAATTTAAGTCCCACACTGCCAGTGTTCCGCCCTGGGAACAGTACTTCTTATCCTTAGGACAGTCTCAGGGTCAGGATCGCCAAACATTCCTGATGCCGCCTTTTTTCCAGACTGTCCCCAGCCTCAGGCTTTGAAGTGGGTTTTGTCACCATCCCAGTTTGCCAAGGACAGTGGTGTGTTTCCAATTTTTGTCTTCAAGGATTTTTTTAAACCTCTGAGACCCAACTGATGGATGGTCCTATAAGCAGGAATCTGGAGGAGGCAGAGCGAGGCCACTCCTCCCCTGCATATGCCGTAACTGAGAGGATTATTGAACAGCTGTTAGGAATAAGCCTGTCCATCTGGCCTCCTATTTCCTGGAACATGGAAGAAAAGAGCTCTCCTTCTTAAATCCCAAGGCAAATAAAAGGATTCTTGATATTTTAGGACACTAGGGAGATGACCAGGAGGTCGGCAGGTCCATTGCTAAGTCACAGGTTTCCTCTTAGCTTTAGGGCTATAATTTGGCTAGGGTTTGAGTGTGTCCCTCAAGGACTTGTGTTGAGGCTTGGTCCCCAGTGTGGGAGCACCACCTTTAAGAGGGAGGTCTTGTGAGAGATCATTGACAGCCCTGCCCCTAAAAGGAATTAAGGGAGTTCTCCAGAGTGAGGTTGTTAGAGTGCCTGACACCCGCCCGAATCGCTCTCTGGCTTCCTTTCTGCCATGATACAATCTGCCAGGCTATGGCAGAGCAAGAAGGCCTCACTAGAGGCGGAATCAATGGGCCTGCCCCATTTCAGCCTTCAGAACTGTTCCCTAGATCAAACCCTTTTCTTTATAAAGTTAGCATGTCTTGGGTATTTCATTATAATAATGTAAAAATGATTCAGACACTTAGTTATAACTAGCCAACATTACCACCTTCTGTACCTTACTTTTCTCATCAAATTTCAGATTCTTGGCTCTTAATACAGTCAATATAATTCTAGACTTAAAGTCTGAAGACTTGGTTGGGGTTAACTCACTTATGACCTGAATGACAAGTAAACTCCGAGCCTTGTGCTCCCATCTCCTTCCCATTTGCCTGTTCTTCTTGCCAGCCCTTCACTTTATACTGGAATAAGGTGAAAACAGGAGACCATGTGCACAATGGTCAGAAGTAGGGCTCTGGCATTTGTCCTGGCTCCACCCATGGACCAGCTCTGTGACTCAGTCCTCTCTATGCCTTGGTTCTCTCATCCATAGAATGAGTATAAAGGAACAGCCTCTTTCATAGTCAGTGAAAAACTTAAAAAACAAACATTTGGAGCACAGTTCAGTACATATTAAGCACTCAATAAGTCAGCCATTATTATTATGATAATGTATATTAACTGTCTAGCATACTAGCCACAGATGGTATGTGTTAATAAGTTATTTTCATTATTGTCTTACTAATAGTTTCTTCATTTTATAGTTTCTTTCAGCTAAAATATTATATATAATAGCTACAACTAAAAAGTCCTCATTTATGCTGGAAATAATAGAAGAGCCTTAACCACAGAGAGTTAATAAGTCAAAATCTTTTGCAAAATTCATCATATAGTCCTCAGTTAGGAATTCTCATACAACCTTCTGAGGCACCAACCCCGATGGCCATTTGGCTTAGATTGTGGGGGAAAGTAGACTCAGAGGTACCTCACCAGGATGGACATGGTGGCGCATGCCTGCAATCTCAGCTACTTGGGAGGAAGAGTAGGAAGATCATGGTCCAGGGCTGATCAGGCAAAACCCAGATCCTATCTGAAAAACAAATTGAAGCCAAAGGGGGAGAGTGCTTTCCTAGTAATTGCAAGGCTCTGACTTCAAATCGTGCCACTGCCAAAGAAGAAAACCAAAAAATGTACCCTGCCATCCACTACCTCAGTGAAAAGACCAACCACTGGCAACACCCACTACACAGCAAGGGGATAGTCTTTTACTTTCCATGCCTGCTCTAGTCCTTAATGTCATCTGTTGGGAGAAAACAATCAGGCCCAGGCATGACCTTTCACAAAACCTTTGTGGCATTTAATAACTTCCTCATTTTTTTGCCTAAACCACAATTGTTGGCTCTGTCCTTTCTGCACAATGGCTTAGCCTCCAGAGGCTGAGTTCTTTTCTTTCTCCTCTTCCCTCCCCCTTCCTGGGAGATACCTAAAGACAGAGGGCCAGGACTCCTGGCCATCCCAGGCAGGAAGAACAGGCAAACAGGAATATGAGGCTCTGAGATTCTCTCAGCTTTTTAAGATTCTCCAATGTGTTATTCCTTTCTACTCTTAGGAAGGCAGAGACCAACACCCATCTCTGCCCTCCAAAGTCACCTCCTCTCACTTGTCATCTCATAGGGCCAGCTGAAGTGAGACCCATGAATTGACTGTTTGGTTGTAACCCTTGAAGCCACAACAGCCTCCCACCAATCCTCACACTCCTGCCCACCTTGGACTGGTTCCTGAGGCCAGATGTCTGAGAAACCAAGTGGGCAGGCTGAAATATGTACCATGTGATCTAGGAATCAGGCTGGAGGGAGTGCTAGAAGGATCACCAGCATCCAATGCATAGCTTTTCTTCCTTAATCACTTTTGGAATAATCTGGACAACAAACTTTTTTTTTCCTCTGCAGTACAGGAGACTGAACTCAGGACCTCACACATGCTAGGCAAGAGCTATACCACTTGAGTCACGCTTGTATTTTATTTTTGAGACAGGGTCTTCTTGCTTGGACTGGCCTCAAACTCATCATCTTCCTGCCTCCTCCTCCTGTGTGCTGGGATTATAGGTGTGTGCCACCACCTCTGGCTACAAATAAGCATTTAAAAACGTATATGTTCTAGAGAAAGAATGGACAAATGGGACTTCATAAAATTAAAAAGCTTCTGCACAACAAAAGAAATAGTCTCTAAACCGAAGAGACCACCCACAGAGTGGGAGAAAATATCTGCCAGCTATACATCAGACAAAGGACTGATAACCAGAATATACAGGGAACTTAAACTAAACTCTCCAAAAATCAATGAACCAATTAAGAAATGGGCAACTGAACTAAATAGAACTTTCTCAAAGAAGAAATTTAAATGGCCAAAAAACACATGAAAAAATGCTATCTCTAGCCATAAAGGAAATGCAAATCAAAACCACACTAAGATTCCACCTCACTCGTATTAGAATAGCCATCATCAAAAACACCACCAACATCATGCATTGGTGAGGATGTGGGGAAAAAGGAACCCTTGTACACTGCTGCTGGGAATGCAAGCTGGTGCAACCACTCTGGAAAAAAATTTGAAGACTTCTTAAAAATCTAAACATAGACCTGCCATATGATCCAGCAATCCCACTCCTGGGGATATACCCAAAAGGAATGCAACACAGGTTACGCCAGAGGCACCTGCACACCCATGTTTATTGCAGCACTATTTATAATAGCCAAGTTATGGAAACAATCAAGATCAAGAAAATGTGGTACTTGTACACAGTGGAATTTTACTCAGCCATGAAGAATGAAATCTTATCATTTGCAGGTAAATGGATGGAACTGGAGAACATCATTTTGAGCGAGGTCAGCTAGGCTCAGAAGACCAAAAATCATATGTTCTCTCTCATATGTGGACTTTAGATCTAGGGCAAATGCAGCAATGTGGTTGGACTTGGATCATATGACAAGGTGAGAGCACATACAGGAAATATAGGAATAGGTAGAAAACCCAAAACATAGACATCAAAAAAGCGTTTGATGTCCCCACTCCAGAGGAACTAATATAGAAACCTTAAAGCGACAGAGGTTAACATGAGAAGGGGATCAGGAACCAGTGTAAAGATCAGTTAGAGATGAATCAACATGGGTTGTAACACATGTGTACACGAAATCAATGCTAGGAATCTTTCTGTATAGTTATCCTTAACTCAAGCAGCAAAAACACTTTGTCTTCCTCATTATGCTTATGTCTTTTCTTCAACAAAATTAGAAATAAGGGCAGAACAGGTTCTGCCTGGAAGTGGGGGGCTGAGGGGGGAGAAATGACCCAAGCAATGTATGCACATGTGAATAAATGAACAATTTTAAAAAATGCCTATGTTCTGATGAAAAGAATTCCCATAGTGAATTTAGAAGGAAAAGAGTTCTGGTATGAGGCCTTTTGCCTCAAAGCCCTGGCATCATCTCTTTGCCCTTCTCTCCCCTGCCTTATCTGTACTGTATGGTGAACATCATTTGCATATTAAATCATGCTGTCTCTAGAAGGCACTTTCCCCACACACTGTAGGTTCCTTGGCTAACTGTTACAACAGGCTGGAACTCACACCCTCTGTGGGCACTTTGATCTCATGGGGAAGGGCATCCCAATGACACCACATGTCTCAGGCAGACTGTTCCAAGTTTCTTACAAAAGGATCCATGTGGTTTCACATGTCAAGAAGTTATCCACAAACTTCTTTATGAAGGAGAGAATGAACGAAGTGTATCTTGGCTCAAACCACACATAGAATCATACTCACTTGGGACTAAACCACTGACAAACTCACTCTCCTTTTCACTTTAGTGGTTTCAAATTTTTTCGGTTTATGTCACAAATTCTATAGGACTTAGAATTACCAATTCAGCTTTGGTGGAGAATGGGGCCCTTAATTAAACATCTTACCAAATGAGTTTATTTGCACTTAAAAGATACCCAAAGGCTTCTACTATTTGGTACATTAAGTAGTATGTGTACTACATTCAGTCCATTAAGTGGTTTCTGAACTGAGTTTCAGCAAATACAAGATAAAGTTCCAGATCATTCTACTACATGGTAGATGCCCCACAATCAATGAAACAGCTTCAAGTGAAAAATGCCAGACTGAACCACATGGCTCTCCAGCCCCACTGGGCTACTTCCAGGCTCCTGCAGGCAGCATCCTCCTGTGGCTTCTTCTCTCATCTTTCTCTCTGGGTGGCCTTTCCGGACACAGTGCCATAGGTGCACATCTCAAAGTGCAAGTCATACTGTCTTCTAATGGTCTGTGTGGACACCCCTCTTCCACTACTCAACAAAGAGAAGTGGGCCCTGTGTGGGGCCTGGCAGAGCTGCTCAACTAACACTGTTGAATGAATGAAGTACTAATTAAATGTTCAACAGCTCTCCAATCTTTCTTCCTTTCTATCTCCTTTTAACTCACAAGTTAACTTGGCAAAACTAAGGAGGCACTTCTTGGGCTGTTCTATGTTGTTTCTTGCTGTGCTCATTTCAATAGCACAGTATGAAAACCGTGAGTGACGCGCTAGGAATCTAAACTGAGCTGAGAAGGGTTGCAGACTAAAGACTTACTGACATCTACAACCACAATGAGCCTTGCATCATGTTCCTTCCCCCAGACAATTAAGAAACAAGAAATCAGGTCAATCACTCACCAATCGGTACTTCCAGTGATGGGTACATCCTGTCCCTTAGTATCCACAACTCACAAATATGCCCTGACTGCTTTACTGAGTGGTATTTTAACATAGTCCATTAAGTGGTTTCTGAACTGAGTTTCGGCAGATACAACATAAAGTTCCAGATCATTCTGTTCCCCTAGCTCATTTGAACACTGTAAAAATCACGGAAGGACAGGGGGAAGCTGAAATAAACAATGTCCGGAGCTGAGCCTATTAAAATGGTCTCTCCGGGCCCTGTGAGTTCTTGGGTTTCTATTGAGTTTAAATTTTTCTATTTTTGTTCCAAAAGTGGGAGGGTAAGTATAGGACTCATGCTTCATTGGCCTGGACTGTCAGGACCTTAGGGAAGTGCTTGGTTTTATCTGCTACCATTAGTCATTTCTTTCTTTTTGTTGAGTCTCGTCCAGTAGAGAGCAGTTTCCTCGCTGCCTCCCCTTTCCACTTCTGCCTCCTCCAGTCCAATGAGTACCTAGCAGCCAGCACAATCTTTTTAGTCATTCCCTAATTAAATCCTATAGCTTCTCTCTGCACTTGGGCTGAAATCCAAGTTCCTTAACTTAGTCTTCTTAGCCTCAAATGACCTAGCTCCTGCCCATCCTCCAACTGCTTCCCTCTTACTGTGCTGTAACCCCACCTGCATCCCCAGAACGTCCCTAAACCCACCATGCCCTTTGCCTTCACACAGGCTTTCTCTCTGCCTGGAACATTCTTTCCCGTTCATTACTTGGCTGGCTACTCCTTAGCCTTCTAGTCCCAGGTCAAACATCTCTTAAGAGGCTGCCTCATCTGATGCAAATGCTCTCCTTCCTGGCACCTGATCTTTCCCTTCTATGTGCTTATCACCTTACAGAATTGCTCACTTGCACACTATCTGCCAGAGAGAGAGGAGAGAGAGAGAGAGAGAGAAAGCTCAGCCAGGTCAGGGTCCCCATGTGCCTTTTCTTATTTTTTAAACCACTGTCCACCTAAGGTCAGCACACTGAATGGTTTGAGGTAGGCATGCAATACATTTTTGTAAAATGAATTCTAGACCATCATAAAGGCAATAATGTTGTGTAATGCTTCCAAAATGAAGCTCTGTACTCTTAAACTCTTAAAAGGCATTAAATTGTTCAGAGCCTACATTCTGAGAAAGATGGGGTGTTCGTTTCTCTATAGCTCACTTTCCAGACAAGGCTGTGAGTCAACTTTTCTGAAAATAGAGTTCGGCCATTACTTTTGGTGCAGGCTTTCCAAACAGCTGGCATGGCTCAGTGAAGTTCTGGAAACAACCAGAATTCTCTTCATGATTAAGGAGGCAGTGTACATTTATACAGGGCTAAGTTTGTCCCCAGAACCCTTTGGAGGAGTTCCTTTGACTTTTTGGTGGGTGTTATGTGTACTCATTTGCATGAGACTTTGCCTTCCTTGCCACATTCTTGGTTTTCCAAGTACCTTCTTTGTTTTTACTCTGCTCCATGTCCTTCATGCATGAAGCACCCCTACCATTGTCTCTTCATGCTCTCACCCATCCGTTCCCTCCCTTGGGTTAGCAGATCTCTAATGTCACTGTCACAGGTTTCCCAGCACTGTCTCACCAGTCTCCAGGAGGCTCCCAAAGCCTGGACTCTAGGCTTCTTCAGGGTCCAAAGGAAGATTTTCAGAACTGGTATCTTTGGGTACAGATGTCTATTCTTAGCCAAACACAGCAGCTCTTCATTTTCTGGTGCCTGACCATTTATCAAAGCTTTCACAGAGATTCTCAATGAATTGCCCTTTCTCTAAAACCCCTCTTGTTCTTCTTGCTGACCTTTTGCTACCTATACATTTAAGCTGTAACCTTCTGGGTCACTGTCCCTTTATTACTCTCCTTTTTTGCTTTTCTAATCAGTCCTTGCAATCTCGGAGTCTCACTCTGCATCCCTTCAGGCCTGTATCCTATATGGTGCTTTAAGTCATCAGGGCATGCACTGATGAATTGGACACCTGCCACTATCCCCCAACTCTTGAACTTCTACCAAGTTCCAAAAGCATCAAGTTGGGAACTAGGCCTTTAACACATGGGCCAATGGGGAACATTCCGGATCTGAACTATAGTACATAGCACGTATATGTATCAGAAACTATGCTTTAAAAACAGCACAATCTTCCCATTCGAGATAGTAGCAATCTTTATTTTACAGATTTTTTTCTTTTTTTGGTGGTACTGAGGTTTGAACTCAGTGTCTCGCACTTATTAGGCGGCACTCTACCACTTGAACCACTCCACCAGTCCTCATAGATTTGTTTGTTTGTTTTAAAGTAAATTAAGTAAGTAGAAAGACATCTGACTGTCACCACACATTTCATTAAATTCCTTTCGGGATCACGTGTTGAATACTTTTTCTTGCACATCAGTCACATGCCAAACCACATATGCTGTTATTTGTTCTACTTCACCCTTTGCTGTTCACATGAGTCAAAAATATGTGCATGAAACCAAGATCAGTAAATATACTAAAAACACTTACGGTAGGTGACAGGCTTATAGGTGATGTTCTTCTCTTTTTCTACATCTTGCAACTTGTTTAAAATTAACACTTTATTATTTTAATTATCAAAAATGTAAAAATTATGCTGAGTGTGGTGATTCATGACTGTAAACCCAGCTACGTAGGAGGCAGAGACCAAGAGGATCACTCTTTGAGGCCAGCCTAGCCAAAAAGTTAGCAAGACCTCATTCCAACCAACAAGCTGGGTATGGTGGCACACACGTATGTTCCCAACTATGTGGGAGGCATAGGGAGGAGGATCGTGGTCCAAGGCTGGGCCCAAGCAAAAATGCAAGATCCTATTTAAAAAATAACTAAAGCAGAAAAAGGGCTGGAGGCTTGGTTCAAATGGTAGAGTGCCTGCCTGTAAGCTTAAGGCTCTGAGTTCAAACCCTGTACCACCACCATCCCCTCAAAAAGTAAAGTTAGCTTTGTTTTCTTCTAACTAGAATGAGTGTAAGGATCAAATTTCTCCACATTTTTAACGGAAGGTTTCTAGGAAATGGAATAGGTATCTATTCTGAGAGCAAACCTAGACAGTGGAAAGACCTACTACTGCTGGTGGGATTTACTTTGGGAGTGCCAATAACCACTGCAGAAGGAAGCAGGGCTTCTGGGAAACCAGTGTCCATGGAGGGAGATGAGTCTTTCCAGAGAAAGTTCAATGCAGGCCTTTCTTCCCTGACCCCTGCCCTCTATCAGCCAATGCCAACAGAGGATGCCCAAAGTTTTAGTTTACAAATCTGCAACAAACCATAATTCCTTCATTAATATTAGACAATATAGCTTATAAAGCACATTCCCATAATTATTCCATTTGGGCCCTAATAACTCTAGAGGACATGTAGAGCAAGTATTATTTATCCCCATTTAACAGATGTAGACAGCCTCATAGAGGGACAGTTATTTGCTCAAGGTCAGGACTTGTAAGCTGTACAACTGGCATAGCAGAGTCCCTAGCTCCAATTATTTTACCTTTGGATTCTACAATCCTAAAACTCCTTATAAAGGTGCCAAATATTTAATTCCAAAAGCTTCTTTAAAAGGAAAGCAGAAAATCATTGAAATTCAGATGGGGCTCCTCTCTCCTACATCCAATTGTCCCTAGGTCTCTGGAAACATCAGAATTTGAAGGGTTTCCTATCCCTGACACCAAAGCTGCATTCCTGCCCTTAGAAGAACTTCCTAACACCAGTCACACTGCTGAAATGATGAAGCACATGTTACAATAGATACTTCATGTGGAGCCCCAAAGCCTGGACACTTCTATACCCTGCCCAGTTATCCATTCAACCAATAATCTCTTAAGAGTCCACCATGGAACACACACTGTATTAGGCTCTAGACTTGCAATGGATGCAAAACAGACACGATGCCTCCTTCTGTGGAATTATGAATTAAATGAAAGTCAGGAAAAATAACTGTACAAATACATCTTTACAAACTATGAGAAGAATCGTGAGAAAGCTGCCACACTCAGCACATCTCCCTTTCCTCTTCATTCACTCTCTTTACACTGTCTGTAGGTAGTCCCAAAGTTGTGATTACCTTACAGAATGCTTTGAGCCAGGCTGGGTACCCATTTATCTTCGTACAGTCTTCATAACCAATCTCCAAGGCAGGGACCTTTATGGTATTTCATCCTTACTCTAAAGATGAGGAAACAAAGACTCAGAGGAACAAAGGAAGTTGTCCAAGTTCTGACAGAAAAGAATTTGAGCTCAATTTGGCTGATGGCAAAGCCTTTGCTCTTACACCACTATTCAATGTTCTCAACCTTTGGGATTCTCTTCCCAGAGATGATACCCAATAATTATCTGTGTAATGAAAATATGTTCTGAGTAACCCAAAAGACTGTGACACAGGTTACACCAGAGGCACCTGGACACCCATGTTTATTGCAGCACTATTCACAATAGCCAAGTTATGGAAACAGCCAAGATGCCCCACCACTGACGAATGGATTAAGAAAATGTGGTATCTATACACAATGGAATTCTATGCAGCCATGAAGAAGAACGAAATGTTATCATTCGCTGGTAAATGGATGGAATTGGAGAACATCATTCTGAGTGAGGTTAGCCTGGCCCAAAAGACCAAAAATCGTATGTTCTCCCTCATATGTGGACATTAGATCAAGGGCAATCACAACAAGGGGATTGGACTATGAGCACATGATAAAAGCGAGAGCACACAAGGGAGGGGTGAGGTTAGGTAAGACACCTAAAAAAATAGCTAGCATTTGTTGCCCTTAACGCAGAGAAACTAAAGCAGATACCTTAAAGCAACTGAGGCCAATAGGAAAAGGGGATCAGGAACTAGAGAAAAGGTTAGATCAAAAAGAATTAACCTAGAAGGTAACACCCACGCACAGGAAATCAATGTGAGTCAACGCCCTGTATAGCTATCCTTATCTCAACTAGCAAAAACCCTTGTTCCTTCCTATTATTGCTTATACTCTCTCTACAACAAAATTAGAAATAAGGGCAAAATAGTTTCTGCTGGGTATTGGGGGGGGTAGAGGGAGGGGGCGGAGTGGGTGGTAAGGGAGGGGGTAGGGGCAGGGGGGAGAAATGAACCAAGCCTTGTATGCACATATGAATAATAAAAGAAAAATGAAATAAATAAATAAATAAATAAATAATAAAAAAGAAAATATGTTCTGAGTAGCCAGGCGTAATGGTGTACGCCTGTGATCGCAGCACTAGCGGAGGCTGAGGGAGGAGGATCATGAATTCAAGGCCAGCCTGGGTTCTGGGTTACATTAACAAGTTCAAGGCTGGCCTGGCTACATAGCGAGACCCTTTCTCAAAATGAACAAAAACCCAAGAATTAGGGATTTGGGTCAGTGGAAATGTGCTTGTTCAGTATGCTCAAGGCCTTGGGCTTGATGTGGAAAAAAGAAATTTCCTCTGAGTGTGCATTAGGATGTCTTTCCTACCCTTTCTGGATAGAGATTGCTGGTTTCCCAGAGCAGGGTTCTGTTGCTGCTCTTCTGCCTGGACCAATTCAGCGTGCTGGGACAGGTAGGGAGGGATGGAAGAGTATAACCTAACCAATGCCAGGACCACAAAGGGCTGACATCTTGCATCATGAAACTCCTACGGGAAGGTAAAGAGAAACATGTTTCAGTCCACTTCCTCTGGCACGCTTTTCCTAGACTACAGTACATGGTATACTAGTGTTACTGCTCTCTAGGAAAACACCAGTGAAAAGATCTACGTCAGGTGATAGTCTGTGGGGAGCGGGGAGAGGGGGACAGAGAAAGAAAGAAGCAGCAACACAGGAGAAACAGAAAAAAAGATTTTATAATCCTTCTTCCCTTATTTCTACAAAACATTAGGAAGAAGGAGTTCAGGTGACTAAGCAGACACCTACACTAGCCCTCCGTGCATGCACTATATAGAGAGAGACAGTGCTGGACCAGCAGCCAGGAGACCCACAGCTGGCCCTCTCTCTCGCCACAGGCAGGTCGCCTGTGTTCTGGGCTATTTTCTTATGTGTAAAATAAGAGTGTTGGTACTTTTATCTCCGATAGTCTATAAGTAAAGGTGGAAAAGGGCATAAATGACAAATCCCGAGAAAACGTATTTCACAGGTGTACACCACCATGACGAGAACTTTCTACATAGAGGGTCCACACTGGAATCTCTGTGTAATAAGGGACAGCATCTAGTCTCCAGTCTTGTTGGAGAGACACACATAGAATGTGGAGCCAGATGACCTAAGTCGGAATCTGGGCTCTGCCAGTTCCTGGTCACTGTTCTCTGGACCAGAACCTCATCTGTAAAAAAGCAGACAGGCTATTATATGTCTTGTGGCATGATAACCACTATAAGATGCACTGGCATTCAAACTACGTGGTCTACCTGAAAGATGAATGTGTAAAGTCACCGTGGAGTGTGACACTATGGTAGTGTAATGATGAGCTCTCTAATTTCTAAAAAAATGCCAGCAGCATTTGGGGAGAGATGTAAGTAACTCCAAAGTGAAAGGTGTTTTTTGGTTGTTTGTTTTGCAAAAAAGAATAGGAAATACATGGCATTGCATGTGCCCCTTAACAGACTAGCAGAGAAGACACAGAGGTGAGAAAGAAATGGTTCCTCAAGGTCAAGTATACAGAACTAACTGAGGAGCTAGGCTACAGGCTGCCTCTCAGCAGAAGGAGTCTAAGCAGGGATGCCGCCAGTGGAGTATCTTCATGTTGTTTTCAGCGAGGACCTGCCTACCTAGGCTCTGGTGAGACTCCTCATGGGAGCAGGCTTTCTCTCTTCCATCTCTAGGCAAATAGCTTGTTCCAGACCTAGACTCGCCTAGAGGAGAGGGGTGGACGTGAAAACTGCAAACGGAAGTTGTCATTCACTGGGAAAAAATACGTCTCTTGATAAATTTGGCATCCGCTGAGGAATCTTGGCAAAAATGAACTCACCACCTTGTTTGTGAGGGAGACCTAATCCTTACTTTGCCCAAGAGGCTTACGGGGCTTTAGAAAGGCACTCACATGCATTTTTTGTTTTGCTTTGTTTTTTAAGCCGTGCCAGCTGCATTTGTGTCTACAATATCTAAGATTTGTTCTGCTTTTTAGGATAGGTAACAGACATTCCATGCTATTCAAATGTCTCTAAATCTCAAACTTAAATGTTTCCAATGTTTGCTATCACCCAAAGCAGATGCTCTGTCTCCCAGCTAAATTGCTTTAATCCTGTGGAAGGACAATTTATATGGAAGGTGAGACACCAACATGCAGCCAGTATGTGGGAAAGAAAGTGCTTGCTACTGTAAGTAGAACTTTTCAAGGTGTTTGTAACTATACTTCCACAAGCTGAGCTTCTACTTACCCCCATCATTTCCCCTTCCCCCTGGTTACTACGGGGTAGCATAATATGGCCTAGGGTTTTTTCTCATTCTGTATGTCCCCACCCACCCCAACACTGAACATACACACTGGAGTGGCCTAATCAGAAAACCTGAAATGTTCCAAAATGCACAACTGTTTTTGCACTGACGTAATGTTCAAAAGGTTATTTTGGAGCATTTCTGACTCCTGAATTGGGGATGTTCTACTGGTAAAGCCAAGAATATTCCAAAATAGTAATCTAAAAAGACCCTCCAAGTTTTGGAACACCTCTTGGTCCCAAGCACTTCAGATACTCAGCACATATAAGACAAAGTAAGACAGGTAAACTCTGTTTTTAGTTCAGCATGGCATTCTCAAAACATCACTTAAAAATATTGTAATTGGCGCCTGTGTTGGGATTTATGGCTTACAAAGTATAGTTTACATAACACATTCAATCTCTGTAATGATCCTATGATGTGTTACAGAAAACTGAGGCACAGGTAATTTAAATAATTTGCTTGAGGTCACAAGCAAAGCAGTAAAGCTAGGACCTAACTACTACAAGGCTCCAACGGTGCCTAAGTATCTGTAGGCCAGAAGATCTCTAGAAAACAGAGCTGCCTGATTCCAGAAGAGCATAGCAATTCCTCAGTTCCGCATTCTTTAGGAGTGATGATGTGGGGTGGAGTCTACTTAGGACAACTTCTCCTCCCCTCTCCACCAGGCCTGCTTCATTTCCACCCCTAGTTCCAAGTCGTGACTCTGGGGCCAAATGGACTCTAAATGAGGAGTTTAAGAAGCTTCCAAACAGTGTCAGGAGAGAGCTCCAAGACAAAACTCTTAGCTAGCTTGTTGTCTTCACAACTGCAAAGCTGCATGCTCACTCCCAGTTTCCAGTGCCAGCCTGGTCTTCCAGGCCAGTAAGGAAACCTGCCTTTCATACCACTTCCATCAACATGGGTGCTTGGCCTCCCTAATGGCAACTCACTCATAAGCAGGTGGTTTGGAGAACTAAAGTCCAAGGGAAAGCAGGTAGGGCAGTGAGTGATCATGGAGTTTGCCTGAGCAGGACCACCCCTCCCCCTTCACTGGGCATTATCACAGGGAAGGGAGGTGCCTTAGGCAGAAGTCTGGCAAGTCACGGGACAGCCAGGCCAGGACAGCTTTGGGCAGAAAATACCCTAAGCAACGTCCATCAGCTCATAGGTCTCCTCCCACTGCAACCCCAACACGTCAAGCCTGGGAAAGGTATAACACCTAGGACAAAGAGGAGGTACTGGACTGTGACCCCCATTTCAAGAATCCAGCTGCGGATCAATGGCCTCCGCCTGGGCCAGACCAGGCTCAGTAGGGGAGGCAGCCTCTGCTCTCTACACATTCCAGCTGCTAGTAGTGAAGAGGTAACCATGGCAACCACACAAAGGCCTTAATGTTAGAGGCAAAGGCTGGAGGCAATGGTGAAGAGGCTGAGAGGGACTTCAGTGACAGTCCTGCATTCCCCTGACTTTAGCCATGCCTGTCTATTGTGACTCAGGCTAAGACTAAAGTGGAGTCTGTGCACAACTGAGCAGTCTGGCACAAGGCCTTAAGGCTGTCAGGGACAATCAGAGAGCTAAGATCCTCGTGGGGTCTTCTTCCAGATTTATTTTTTCCCTTTTTGGAGAGTAGAGCCCAAGTTTCTTCTGACAGTAATACTGCCCTGAGATAACACGGCTCGTGTGGATGAACAGAACTAACACTGGCATCTGCCAGTGTCTCCGGAGCTACCCACGCTGCACTGGCTGCATCTGCAAACAGACCTCTTCAGCGGTTGAGGAAGCAGCCCTGAGATTCCAGATCTCCAGTGAACCCTGCCTCAGGAAGGAAAGGCTTGGGTGTAGAGACCAAAAATCCAGAGTATCCAGCACAAAAAACAAGACTTGGGAGGCAGGGTTAAGTGAAAAGGCTCATATCTAAATAAGTAACAGGAGCTATGGGTGAGGCTGAAGTGGTAGAACACTTGGCCTTGGGTTCAATCCCCAGTACCGCAGAATGAACAAAAAGACCCAAAGTAATAGTACCATATAATACTGTATGTATACCTGTATATGGGTATGCATACTTCTTTCCCTTGACACTTGTTCATTATTTTAATGAAACAGCCAATGGAACTTTTGAAGCCTTCATCAGTTGGATTTTCTTTTCTTTTCTTTATTGGTGTATATTAGCTGTACGAAGTGATGGGTCTCGTAACTTTTCCACACATGCATATAATATACTTTGATCAGATTCAGCCCTCTATTACTCTTTCTCATCCCTCTTCCACCTACCTTTTTAAAGACATTTTATAATGGGTTTCATTTTGACATTCTCATATGTGCATACAATGTACTTGGATCACATTTACCCTCCCCCCATCACATTTTCTTTTCCCCCCTTCCCTTCCTCTGCTCCCCCTAAACAGTCCACTTCTTTTATATTCATGTCCCTTTTTGTTGTTATTGTTCTAGATTCTAGATAGGACCAAAAACATGCAATACTTGTTTTTCTGAGTCTGGCTTATTTTGTTTAACATCACTTCTATCCATTTTCCAGCAGGTGACATAAGGTTTGCAACCTACCACTTGGGACTGATTTGAACTCTGGGTGTCACACTCGCTAGCCAGGCACTCTACCACTTGACCCATACCCTTAAGCCAGGATTTTTATTTGAAGTTTTAGTTCAAGGTTCTCCCAAATCTGGGAGTTGAGAAAATGCCAATGGAAATAAGCAATGCTTTGAGAGAGCTGTCTTTTCCCACTTTCCCTTCCTTTTGGAGATCAAGGAACTATATCACATCATGTCAATCCCTACCCAGCCTTCACAGAGACTAGGTCAACTCCTATCAGGCAGCTTTGGTTCACAAAATGAGGGACTTACTACTTCTTAATTAGAGTCCTTGGGGGTAAGGTCTGGACTTCTGAGGGGCTGGGAAAAGAGCCTGCCATATTTATTGGTGTCACTTCGACACTCCCTCCTCCTAGCAATAAGGTAGATGGTCCATTAACTACTTAAGAACACACTAAGAGCAAAATACTCAGGAGGCTGAGGCGGAAGGATTGAGAGTCAGCCTAGGCAACAAAGGGAAACCCCATCTCAAAAATAAAAGAACACACTGGGCACTGGTGGCTCATCCTTGTAATGCTAGCTACTTGGGAGGCTGAGATTGGGAGGATCAAGGTTCAAAGCCAGCCAGGGGAAACAATTTGAGAGACCCCCATCTCCAAAATAACCAGACCAAAATGGACAAAGGTATGGCTCAAGCAGTAGAGCACCTGCCTAGCAAGCACACAGCCCTAAGTTCAAAACCCAGTCCCACAGAAAAACAAAACAAAAAACCCCAATAACTCCTCCTCCACCAGTGTTCACATGCATGCAGCCCCGCCTATAATGGAGCCACCTGGTCGGTGCTACTCTCTCCCTGCAATAATTAAATCTGAAAAATAATTTTACCTAAAAGAGAAAGTCAATGAACACCTATTACAGATTTCATCGATTAAGAAAGAGGATAGGAGGAGTGGCTCAAGCAGTAGAGCACCTGATTTGCAAGCGCCAAGTCCTGAGTTCAAACCCCAGTCACACACACACAAAAAAAAAAAAAAAAAAAAAGAAAGAGGAAAGAGGATGGTATTAGGTTCTATCCCTGACACATTTAATAATAGTGTCTACCCCTCAGGACTGTGAGGGGATCAAATCAGTCAATGGAAGGGCAGTTTCAGACAGAGTTTGGCGCTTAGTCAAGTACTGGGTAAGTGTGACCATTAACACCCTCCAGGTATCTGGCTAGTGATTTTACATGCATTTTGTCACTTAATCCCTGTACCAGCCTTAATCTGGCAAGCAGTAATGCCTCTTTCAAGGTATTGTTATCACTACTTTGCAGAAGCAGAGGCTCAATGAACCCCCACATCACCAGTAGGCAGCAGAACTCAGATCCAAACCTAGGTGGTGGTTCCACAGCCCTGCGACCGACCTTTCAACTGCCTTTATATAAGACTGTTTGGTTATTCTTAGTAAGAAACGCCAGTGTTTAAAAAACAACCAGGATATTAAACCTCCACTTTAAACCACAGGCTTTGCAAGCAAAACATATAATCCATGAAAAACCAAGACTAGCCCAAACTAGTGAAGAACACCCCTGAGAGATGTACGCACTTTCACACTCTAGTCAGACCTACAAGCCCTCAGATACAATGTCTTACTGTTCTTCACTGAATTCCCAGTGAAGTTCTCAGTAAATGTCCCATAAGTTTACTAAGTGAATTAGACCAATCCAAGGCCAAATGCCTCTTTGAAGTTGGCAAAGTATATAACATCTTTCCCAAATACTTTGTTGAACTTAAAACAATGAGAAACAGATAAGTAAACTATTGTCCTGTTTGCCACTTGCTGGCGAATTTTACTAAAAATTCAAATTGTATAATTAGTCCCTTTTTCAAAAACCACAATATTGATTTGATATAAAGATCAAGTTGTTTGGTTTTTTTTTTTTTCCCACCAATTGCTTTGGAAAGAAGATGTAATACATAAACATTCCACATATGTTCCCTTAAGACTATGTTACTCTTAATCTGGGATTTCAGTTTCGAATACTATACTAAATCAGTCCTCAAAAACAGGGGTTTGCCAATTTTTTTTTCCTTGTTTTGGGGGGGGTTGTTGTTTGTTTGGCAGTACTGGGGTTTGAACTCAGAGCCTCATGCTTGCTAGGCTGGTGCTCTTACCACTTGAGCCCCACCCCTTTTCTGTGATCAGTTTTTTCTAGATAGGGTCTCTCGAACTATTTGCCTGGGCTGGCTTTGAACCTTGATCCTCCTGATCTTTGCCTCCTGCGTAGCTAGGATTACAGGAAAGAGCCATCAGCGCCTGGCTCTGTGGGGTTTATTTTGATGGGGTAGGGAAAAACTTTACATTTAAATTCCTTACAAAGCCAAAAGAGACAGATGCATGTAATACCAAGTATACATGCCACAAAATCCTCCATCAACTTATATAAATGAGATGACTTTCACAAAGTGAAAGTATAAATGCTCCTATCACCAACACCAAGATCATGTATTCACCATAGTACACAGAAATGAGATATTTACTGAGCTAAATACTTTTAATCATTATTTAACGCAGTTCTCACAACAACCCTACAATGTTCTGAGGCTCAGACATTTCATTACTTCCTAAATAACACACACCTAGAGGCAGGGATGGAATGAGTACCCGTGTGCAACTCTAGAACCCAAGTTCCTCCTCTGAGCTAAAGCCTCACTGTAATGAAATGTGGTAAGTCTTCCACCTGGGTTCAATGGCATTTGGTAACTGCATACACCTATGAAACTAGCACTGAAGACAAGACATAAAACATTTCCATCACTCCAGAAAATCCCTTCTCATCTCTTTCCAGCCAACTCCCCCTACACCCCTCAGAAGCAGGAACTGACTTCAACTGTCAAGGTAAACATGGCCTGATCTAGCACTTCATATAGAGGACTGCTTATGTATCCTCTTTTTTCTTTTTTTTGGTGGGAAGAGAGGTGGGGGTTTGAACTCAGGGCCTCATGCTTGCTAGGCAGGCACTCTATCACTTGAGCCACTCCACCAACCCTTTTTTGTGTTGGGTATTTTCAAGATAGGGTCTGGAGACCTATTTGCCCAGGTCTGGCTTCAAACTTTGATCCTGCTTGATCTCTGCCTCTTGAGTAGCTAGGATTACAGGCATGAGCCACCAGTGCCCAGCTACTTATGTATTCTTTTTTTTGTGGTTCCGAGGTTTGAACTCAGGGTCTATACCTAGCCACTCCATCAGTCTTTCTCTGGTGATGGATTTTTTTTCAAGATAGGGTCTCATGAACCACTTGCCCAGGCTAGCTTTGAAACTCGATCCTCCTCATCTTTGCCTCCTGAGTAGCTAGGATTACAGGCGTGAGTCGCTGGCACCTGGCTTTTTGTACTTTTGTGTTCAGGTTCTTTTAGTGAACATATGCTTTGAGATTCATCCAGTTTCCTTTGAGTGTAGAGAGTTCTTCCTGTTGACTGCTCCTAAGTAATATTCTACTGTATGGATATACCACAGTTTACTCCCTTCGTTGGTGATGGATGTACGGTCACTTCCAGTTGTGGGCAACCATGAATACACTCTGTACAAGTCTTTTTCTGCGAACACTTGTTTCATCTATCTTGGGTAAATACTTAGGCATGGAGATACTGGGTCATGGGCTGGTATATGTTTAACTTTACAACAAATTTAGTTGCTAACCCTTGTACTCTAGTCCCTCAGAATGACAAGCTTATTAACATGTTTTATTTTTCCTCTTATATGACGAGTTCCCTGAGGGCAGGGAACCTATCCCCAGTTCCTGGGATGCCTCCCATATAGTAAATGTTTGCTGAGCAAATGAATAACCACCGTTCATACTCTTGTTTCTTCTATGGGTGTTAAGACAGCCTAAGAACTAGGTGAGGGCATGCATGGAGAAACATGACAGGCTGAAGGATGGGGGAAATAGGGGCACTGCGCATTCAAGTGAGGTAAAAAACTGCTCAGCCAGGAGACTTTCACTTCCTACTCTTCTTTTTGATATGGCCTTTTCTAGAAAGTGAACCCCTCTAGTGATCTTACAGGAAGAGTTGGTGACAGCTCCTGTTCAGGTGATACTACAGGAAGGGAGGAAGGTGTCACTGTAGTTGAGGTCACACAGCTAGAATTACATACACTTCGGTCAAACAGGAGGGGAGGCAAAGCAGCAATCCATGAAATCCTGCCCTTCTGGAAGTAACCAGCAAAACCAAAGAAAGAACTGCTAGAGCTGAGGGGAATATCCTCCAACAGAAACGACGGGGATTCTTGGTTTGCGTCAATGCGCCCTATGACTTCTATGTGAACATGGAAGCAAGAATACATTTTGAGGAGAAAAGTAGAATGTGGAAGGTTTCAAAATGTAACCACCAGGAAATAATAACTGTCTGAATGGGTCTGGGTCTGCTTATCCAGATGAGTATTATGCAATGTACACAGATATCAAAAATTACATAGCATCCCAATTTTTATGTCAATTAAAAAATAAATGGTGATTTAAAAAAAATGTAATCAGATTCGACTTGCAAGATTAAAAGTTAAAAACGCAGATCGTAAACTGGGTGCAGGGGTCTGTGCCTGTCCTCCCTACTGGGAGCCCAGGAGTTCAAGGCCAGCCTGGGCAACATGGTGAAACCTTGTCTCTGACAGGAGAAAGACAGAGAATATATACGCTCAGGCTCACCACCCTTAGTTCAAAGGCTTATGACACATTTTCGTCCAATCTGGAGACAAAACTTAATTCCCATGAATCAATCCCTTTACTTTAAACCACAGCATTTATTCTGCATTCAACACGTAACTTCCTAGAAAGCAACTGAATCATTGTTGATTGTCCATCACAGAAAAGGACTGATAAGTTCTAAAATAATCTAAAATCTTCCAGACCAAAAGAATTCCTTCGTTTCACATAAATCAAAATAGGGTTTCACCTCATACTGGCTGAGGTACTTTGGGCAATAGTTCTTTCCTTTGGTCCCAGGTCAGAGGTTGGGAATTTGCTTAGAATTCCTCAATTCTGTGGATCTGAGAGGTGACCTGTCTTCCTTTATTCAGACAGTACTGTGCTGAAGTGGCCTAGGCAGATGGATGTTTATCCTATTCTTAAAATCTCCAGGGAAGTAAATTCTCTACAACATCCCTTGGTAACCTTCTCCAGGGTTTTATCAAGGGTTGGGTGAGGAAGTTCTGATGTAGGAACCAATAAAAATATTAACTCTATGAGCCAAGCTATCAGAGCTGGAGAGGGCTTGTGTTTGGCATTTTGCCTGAAGGATGGAGGGATGTATTTACAAAACAGGCTGTACAAACAGAAACCATTTGTCAGGGGCAGATGCGGAAAGTTGATTCAAGAGAAATTGCCTCAATAAAGTCTGTTCCAAACTGGGAACAATGTGAGCAAGTTATTGTTAGTTATAATATTTTAAATAAATTTATTTTCTTGTCCATTCCTAGCTTAGTCTCTAAACCAGGTGTTAGTGATGCAAAAGAAAAGCTATAGCTGCAAAGTTTTCAAATGATCAGATTTTTTCTATGAAAAAAAGAAAAAACTAGGTCTTAGTAAGCCAACATATGTTGTTATGTTTACTTCTTTCTCTGTTCTGTAGTCCTCTGTCTCTGCAACAATCGTGTAGTACTCTTAGAGTGGGGAGGGGGAGAAAAGAAACATAAAAAAGGCAAAATAACCATCAAAATTAACTGAAATCTAAATCAAATTCTGGTGAAACTATTTACAGGAAAGATTAGTCATATATCTGATCAAGGTACTTCTAATTAGAAAGGGTCATTTAAGTAGCCCTAAAAATAATCCTAAACAGAAAATGCACAAACTATCTTTGGGAGTCTAGGACTTCCTGTTGCACCCTGGGGGGGGTCTCACTGTAGTCTCTCCGAGGACGTTGTGTGCATGTGGGCGCCCAGCTGCTCCCGGTACACAGTGCCTCGCGACAATGCTGGGGTTGGGGGAGGGTGTAGAACCAAACACATCAGAGAGGAAAATGCCCCATCCCACTCCAAAGAATGCCCTCCCTGTGTGTTGAAATTTTATGACACGACCTCAGCCCAGCAAAGTCGTTTTCTCCTCTGGCATCTCATGAAAGCAAAGGTCTGCTATCAATTCATTTTCATGCTACCTGACAATGAAACACACTTTAAAAAAAAAATAATTGCCTTGAGATCTGGAGGTGGGTGGGACCTGCGCGCCCCTCCAAGCACTTTGGGGACTTTCCTATAGACACAAATCCAGTAAAATGAAGAAAGGCAAGGCGTTCTCAACTCCATAGGGGCCCTCGTGGGAAGCAATTTATCAAAATTAAAATGTTTCACAGATGATTTCTTCTGAAAAGTTTTCATGCTGTCAATAATCAGCCATTCTTTTTCCTCTTGGAGTGGCAGCCTCTGCCTTCCTAATAACCCAGCCGGGGCCTGGAGCGTCAGGAGCCGCTCGGAGCGCGCCACCTGCCCGGCTGCGGGGTGGAACGCCGGGCCTGGGAACCAGCGCAAGGCAGGGTCTGCAGAGCCGCCACCACACCGGACCGCACGCTGTAGAAAGTCGCCGGCCAGCTGGCCAGCACCAGCCCTGCAGCCCCCGAGGCACAGCGCAGCCCGGCGCGCCCGCCGCCGCGAGGGGACGCGGACAGAGCCCCGCACTCACCATCTCCGCTCGCCGCGCCGCCGCCGCCGCCCCCGCCTCCCGGCCGCGCCGGGCTCCGCTCAAGCGCCGACGCCAAGTTCAAACCTCACCGCCGCTGCGAGGAGGCGGGAGGCGCGGAGACATCGCCCGCGGGGCTCCAACGCGCTCAACAATGGGCCGCCGGCCGCGCCCTGCGCCACCGCGCGCGGTTACGGCTGCCGCAGGCCCGGGGCGCGCGGCGCGAGGACTGATCGCGCGCGGGGGCCGCCGCGGGTGCGGCGCTGCACCGCCACGCCTCCCGCCCGGGGGCCGCGCGCCGCCCCGCGCCCGCCGCCCGCGCCCCGGGGCCGCGCGCGCCCGCTCTGCGCTCCTCGCTCCGCGCTCGCCACCAGGTAATCCCACAGGAAGCCTCCCCGATTGGCCCGCGCTCCGCACCGCATTTGCATTTCAACGGCAAAGGAGGCTCCCCAAGGTTTGAAAACCGACCCTAGGACCGCAGAGCCGCGCGCTCGCCCAGCCGCGGTCCTTGGGCCCTTGTGGGATTTAGGCGACCCGCGCACACACTGTCTCTTCTGTCAATTCGCACTCAGGTGTCTTCATCGACTCCTCATTTCGAAATTAAGAGGAATTCCAAAGCAAAAAATCTCAACCTTAACTCGTGCTCGCTTTTCAGGAGCAATACAGTTAGTAATTGACCAGATGAAGCAAGGTAAAAAGTTCACATCTTGAAAAAAAAAAAAAAAAAAAAAAGCTCACATTACGAGGAAAATAACCTCCTTTTCCCTCAGTAGGTCCTCTTTTCAGAATAAGTCAACCAGAGAGATCCAGGTGGTTGAGGATGGGGTAAAGCTGGTGACGCCTCACTGGCCGGCCCTTTAAGGTCCCACCTGAGCATCATTTCAGATGAATGAGGGAGGGCCGATTAACTCGGTGGTTGCGACTGTTTTTTTGCAGATTTTTTGTTTGTTTGTTTGGGGTTTTTTTGGTACAGAAGTCTGAACTCAGAGCCTTGCGTTTGCTAGACAGGTGCTCTACCACTTCAGCCACGCCCCCAGCTCTTTTGCAGAGTTTTGATTCAGCTTGCAATTTGGAGGAGTTAGACAGTGGGGACATTAGTGCTTGCTTTGCACTTATGACACAGATGCCAGTTAATACTCTTACAAGAAAGGATGGCGTTATTTTCAGTTTCATCATTCTTCAAAGGTTCTTCCAGCCTCTTTTAAAGGAGGTAAGATTTTTCTTTTTGCCCTCAGAGAGTACTTTGAATTGTTTTCAGTGTCATCTCCAGAGAATAAAATAATGGGTAACATTCAAATTTAGCTTTATTCTCACTGAGCAGAATCCCTGTTGTGAAATTCCCAGGTACTGTGTCCAAGTGAGCACTAACTAGGCAGGAGCAGATGGACGCCTCAGTTGATACCATTTGTTATATTGGGGAAAGGAGGGCACTGCAGGAGCAGTGGCAGCCACAGGCTTCTTCACCGAAATCTTCATAGACAGCCTCACCTTACCCAAAAGGTATTATCCCTGTTAGAGTTGTATTTGTTTTACATGTGGTGTCACAGCAGGTACAAGCACATACACACGTGTGTCAGAGTCACGAGATAGTTGCTAGGCACTGGAAGCAGGGAGACAGGTTGCCTGTCCTGTGTCTTAATGGCCGATGGGAAGAGGCAGGTGATGTGCACAACTAAGCTTGAGGAAGTGGTCAGCCCTGACAGTTTATAGAGCTCTCTGCTGCTGCACCATATTGGCTGCAGAGCACAGCCAGGCACCCTGAGGACAGAACAGGCAGGGCGTCCTCTCCTGCTGCTGCTTTATCTTGCATTCTGAGTCCTCAGGGTCAGGCGATCTCTCCTAAGGGTGGAATAGATACCCCTGTGCCTGTGTGAAACCTTACTTTAAATTGAGAGCGAAAACACACTTGGGCTCCACATCTTCCCTCCCACACAGCCTGTATTGTACTGGTGAAATTCATTCCTACCGCCAGACCTGCTCATTCCTACAGGGCTTCCCCTGTACCACAGGTCCTGGAAAAATACCTTTTTTTCTTTTCTTTCCATTTTATTTTTATTGATTTACTTATTCATTTGGTGTTTTAAGACTGGGTCTCGATACATAACCTAGCCTGGCGTGGAACTCACAATGCTCCTGCCTCAGCCTTCTGAGTACTGGGATTACAAAAGTCTACCACCATGCCTGGTTTAAAAAAACAAAACAAAAAACAACACACACACTTTTTGCTTGTATCTGCAATTTAGAGGCATTGTCAGATATTTTTAGGTGGAAGGAAAGCAGCCTGTCTCGAGGGATCGAAGGTGAGACATTAAGAAATCTGAAGCCAGGCACCGATGACTCATGACTGTAATACTAACTACTTGGGAGGCAGAGATCAGGAGGATGGTGGTTCAAGGTCAGTCCAAGCAAATAGTTTTCAAGACTTTATCTTGAAAATTCTCAACACAAAAAAAAGGGGCTGATGGAGTGACTCAAGTGGCAGAGCAAGTATGAGGCCCTGAGTTCAAGCTCCAGTGCCACCAAAAAATAAAAAAAGAAATCTGAGCAACAATACAAAACTAAACCAACATTTCTCTGCATGAGCTGAGAGCAAGTTCACTACTCTGGTACCTCAGTTTTCCTGCAAATGGCTTGCCTCTGACTTCCCAAAGACAAGCCAGTAAGGGATCCTGAAGTACTTACACATGCCCAATGTGCATAATATAAACTCCAAGCCACCTATTAAAGATGTTCCTGTAAAGTCACACTGCACTTCAGTTCCTACACTAAGATTCTTTCGGAAATGATGCATCACATTAGAACCCAAAGCCATTTTTAGTGAAAGAAATACATTGATGAAGTAATAAAGTTTTATTAAAACAAAAAAAGTTACAACATTGTTAGGAAGAACCAAATAAGAAAAAAACCCTGCCTGCTCTTAAAGAGGGTCTGCACAGCCAGTCTGGAACTTGCGACTTGTACACTTTGTCTTTAATTAAAATCACGACACTTTTTCTTTTAACATCTTAATGGAGATATAATTCAAAAACCACTAAAATGTACACTTTTTTTTTGCTCCCTCCCTTCCCCAAAGTCTTCTCTATACTGGAGTGGGTGAAAAAGACGAGAGAGGAGTAAATGTCCCTTGGAATCGGGCACTGTGGCACCAGGGTGAGGTGACAAGGTTCCCATGGGACAGGGATCATGAGTTGAAGTGGCTCATGGCACCAGTGAAGGCACCTTGCATTCATAGGCCAAAGCAATGTCCTCTGCTCGCAAGCATTTTCACTTACAAACCCAGTGTTAGAGAAATATGACTGCCTTGTAAAAATATTTAAAGTCACAAATTAGACCATGCCATGTGAGAATCTCATATAACTCAGAACAATCTGATTCATATCACATACAGGTGTAGAAGTTTGTTTCCACTACAATTGCCAGGCTTAGTAGAATGGAAAAATCTGTGAGAATTAGTGCTTTTACCAAACAAAAAGTTCTAGAAATTTATAGTTACTGAATTCTAGAATGTTCTGAATCTCTGAATTCTAAAATGTTCTTCAGAAGAACAATATCAATATCTGTTGAATATTGAAAATCCATTCTAGGGACTGTGTAACAGTTAATATAAACAAAACACAACCAAGAAAAACACATCTGAAATATGAACTCTTTGCTTTATAAAGAAAATAAGAAGAAGAATATAGAGTGTGCTGCTGTCTCAAGTGAGCGTCTGAGTTTCATGGTGACAAAACTTGTAGTGTAATATTTGAACCACTCACCACAAAATATGAAAAATAGATGACTACAATGTTAAAATGAAAACTTAAATTGCAGAAATGCCTAAGACCACTCCAAATCTTAGAAATGATCTATTTTATGAAGGGAAATTTCTTTCAGCTTTCAGAGTTACTTTGTCTTTCCAACTGACTGTTAGCTCTTCTAGCATAGTCCTTTCCCTTAAAGAGCCTGCAGGCTCCTGGGCTCCTCACCCCTCTCTCCTTATTTAAGCCATCTTCAACCACAGACAGCTAAGTCATATTTACAAAGGCACCTCCAGGTTTCAGTTCTTTGTAGCCCCAGGACTAGGGTCCTAAGGAAAGGCCTTTATGCAAACTAGCTGTAACCAAGACTTTGTAGAGCCTTGCAGACATCAGAACCCAAGGGAAAGAGAACAAAACAAGAGCCTTCAAGCAAAAATTTAGCAGAAAGTTGTGGAATTCCATAGGTTTTCAGATTCATATTCTATCAGCATCTTGGATGAAAATATCTAAAAATAAATAAAAATCAAGAGTAGGACTGTATTGGCTGATAACAACTGTCAGCAATCCTGGTCATTGCTCATCTATGCACCTAATCCTCACTTGTCATTGTTATGTCACCAACCACACTACACACTTTTCTGGACGCAAGGAATTAACTTCTATACTTAGAATAATCTGACAGTACAAAGTAAGGCAGGCCCAGTTCTAGGTATGGTGTAAATAATACCACCAAACTTTCAATTCCACTTATATTTTAGTTGACAGAGGATCATTCAAGAAGTTTCAGGGGCTAGGTGTGTAGCACAGTGGTTGAGTACTTGCCTAGCATGGGTGAGGCCCTAATTCAATACCCAGCACCACAGAAGAGGAAGCGGAAGAAGAAGGAGGATAAAGAAAAAATTGTTCAGAATAGTTTAAGGGAATTTTCCATTTTTTTTTTTCTTTCTTATCTTCCTTTCTCTCTCATTGACCCATTTCAATTCAGTTACCACCGATTGAGTGCCTGCTGTATGACAGGTTCTGGAGTATCAGTGGACAAGGTCCTAGCCCTGACTTCAAGAAACTCACAGTTTAGTGGAAAGGTCGAATCTTTAAGGAAATTATTTCAGAGCCAGGCACTGTAATCCCAGCACTTGGGAGGCTGAGGCAGGAGGATGGATGGAGGCCAATTTGAGGCCAGCCTGGGCTATACAGCAAGATCCTGTCTCAAACATAGAAAGGAAAAAAACAAAGGAAAAAAATAAAAGGGAGGGAGGGAGGATTTGCGCCCCATGAGATAAAGCTAGTGGAATGGTTAAGAACATGAACTAGATTCAATAGCTTGCTAACTTAGGGCAATGTGAACTGATCTCACTAAGCCTCAGTTTTTCTTCTGTAAAATAAGAACAATTATACCTCCCACAGAAGGTTATGATGAAGATTATACTGAATAATCGCTGAGTGT
This sequence comes from Castor canadensis, assembly GCF_047511655.1. Classification (NCBI taxonomy): domain Eukaryota; kingdom Metazoa; phylum Chordata; class Mammalia; order Rodentia; family Castoridae; genus Castor; species Castor canadensis. The sequence goes on from NC_133394.1 coordinate 92,492,898, forward strand.
GTGTGTTTGGGGAGGGGTAACAGTGAGATATTGATTGTTCTTATTGTTGAAGTCCTGGTAGGCCCCGGTCTTTCCTCCCAGCTGGTGCCATGCATGAGCCAGGAAGGGCTGACTCATCAGAGCACATAGGACAAAGGAGACTAGGCTTAAGACTTGAGATTTAAAAGAACACTCAATGAGTCACAGGCAGTTTTCCTCCCCAACAGACATTCTAGGACTGAAATGGAGGGCAAGGAGGACCTGGGGGGACGAAGGGGCATTAGAATTCTGGAAGAATTCTGAGTTCTCAATAGAGAATCCAGAGGCTCAGAATTTGGGGGCAGAAAATGTGTGGTCCCTGACCCAGGCAAGATCTGGAGAGCACAGAGTGGAGACAGGATGTGTGTGTGTCACATCTGGGCTGGGGACAGCTTCATGCTTTCGCACAATCCTCCCACCCACAGTGGTCAGGAGAGGCAAAATGTTTCTGCTAAAGCCGAGATGATACAGAGTCTTGATCCATCTAAGGAGGCAGCAGACACCACCATCCCAGCTGGGAACGTGACCAGACACCAGCATGGGCAGATGGGGTGCAACACGAAGACCAAAGGGACAATCTTACATGGTCCTCCCCTCCCGCCCTCCCACCCCCACCACCACCACCACCACCACCACAAGACTCTGTCCAGGCCTCTTACAAGACAGCTGTAGCCCCACAAGCTAGAGGAGACCCCGAATTGACGGACAATAAATTATCTCCCCAGCTAAATCAAGTCTCAAAACAGAAATTATGGTTGGGATTTTTTTTTTTTTTTAACAGAAACAGTTGCATTTGTTCCATAATTATGTCTGTGGCTCAAGGTTTGAACCCAGGAAACATTCATGGGCCCGTGGGCTCTCAATAATGGTAGCTAGGATTATGTTGATGACTAGTTCTGTGTCCTAGTAGCAAGCACAGGAGAGAGAGTGTTTGTGTCAGGGATGGATGTACAGGGGTTGTTTGAGACTTGTAGGATGAGTAGCAGGCGGGAAGGAGCAGTTCAGGGAAGGAAGTTTGAAGGTCCCAAAGCATCTAACAGCATGGGCCAATTGAGATAGTGCAGGTAATGTCACAAGGGCATGGACAGGTGACAATGAGTGCACAGAGAGGCGGGTGTTGAAAGACAGTGGCCTTTTGGCCATCTGCAGGACTTGGACTTTCTCTTATAGGGAAAGAGAAATCATCAAAACTTTTACACTGGCATCATGACTGGCTCTACACACGGAAGAAGCCACACTGATTTGCGTGGAGGATAGGTTGAATGAGAGGGGCTAGGCTCAATGACTTTGACCATATGCCTTTGTCACTTAGGTGAAATGACATTCCAGTGGGGCCAGCATTGCGTAATGGCTCAGAGTACAGTTTCTGGAAGCAGTACAGGTGCATGTGAGTCCTGGGTGTGGCGCTTACTCTGTGACCTTGGGCTGGTGATTTACCTCGGTGAAGCAGCTCACTGCTGTGTGACATGGGAGCTAAACACTGGGCTCTTGGCATTGTAAATCCAATACTTCATGCAAAGGACTTTCAAAACTGCCTGGCATAAAATAAGTGCCTATTGAAGTTGGGCTGTTTTGAATTTAGGCAGCACTTGAAATCGTCATTAAATCTACATGAGGGAGAGTGGTGATTATATTGGAGAACATTTATAAAGTCTTCAACTCATGGTATTCATTTACATTTTGGTCAACTGAGCAAAATTTCAAGAAGAAAATCCACTTTGTGAATTTATTCATAAAAGGTAGAAATCAAGTTGAAATTCAGATAACTAAACCTCACAGCCTAATACTGATTCGGGTACTTTGTAAGGGAGAAAGTGGTTTTCCTTTTCAACCTTGAAGCTCTGAACTGGGTTGACATGAACCACTAGCAGCTGCTACCTCCAGTTAAAGGAGAGGCAGCAACTTTCTGGATGAAAGTGACGTATTTGGTATGTGAAGGGCAGTGACTTTGAAAAAGGCATGTGATCTTGGTGACAATGAGAGCTGCCAGCCCAAGATCCTGAAAGGTAAAACTCCGCTAGTGACGACAGGCCCTAAAGAGCTTGGGTTCAACTAGAGTGCACTCAAATCCTAGTATGTCCTTGTCACCAGGAGAACGTGCACAAGGGACTAGAGAGGCAGAGTATGCAGGTGTGGACAGGATTGAGCCAGACGGCACTCAGAACTGAAGCTGTGCCTGCACAGAAGCAAGGACGCTACTGTCTGTCAAGGCAAGTGAGGATTTGAGTTAATGGTCTCCCAGAAGCCTAAGACCTGAGGACTGACATCTTTTCTAGAATACAACCCCATATGTATAGAAACTATGACCCTCTTATTTTACCCCAGAAAAATACTCGTGTTTTCTTAAGCTATAGATGAAGATAAAGACAGATTTAGGGAAGGTATGAGGAAAGGAAGCATTACTGATTTAGACATGGAATTAGTCCAGTTCCTGCCCTGGCTTGTGATTTCTTCTCCCCCACCAGGCAAACACTGAAATTCATGGATGCTCAAGTCTCTCATGTGTAATGGTGTGGTCTCTGCATGTAATCTCCTGTAGACTTCAAATCCTCTCTCTGTTACTTCTAATACCTAGTAAAAGGGAAACACTACGTAAATAGCTGTCATACTATATTGTTTAGGGAATAAGACAAGAAAAAGTCCATACACAATGAGGACAATCAAAACTTCATAAGCCTAACTCCATTTTTGATCCACGGTTGGTTGATTCTCTCATACAGGGAGTAGACTGTTCTGCTTCCCTGTCTGAGCACCTGCTTGACGACCCGGTGGGGAGACAGCCAGAGAGACAGTGCAAGAGATGAGAGATGAAAAGGAAGAAAGCCTCAGCCAGGAGGAGACCTGGAATAGAAAACACCAGTTTGCCGGAGGGCAGTGGGGCCGGTTTCAAGCCAGGTTGAGGGGTCTGACTCTCATCTCATGCGATAGAGAGAAGAACTGGAAACTGATACGCTGGCATGCAAAACCAACAAAATGACGCATAGAAAGCTGCTTTAACGAATAAAGGAATCATGTTTTTCCACTGCTTACAGACCCATGACTCATTGCTTCCTTGACTGAAAGACACCAACAATGACCTCTTCGTAACAGGACAAAGCATCAACAACAAAACCAGAGTTACTTTTAAAAAACCTCACTGATTGATTTGGAACTCCTATCTTTACATTGTTTCAGAATTTGGGCCTTTCAAAAAAGGACCTGTTGTTACTCTTATTTATAGCATCAAGATACCTATTCTACTGCTTAGGTGTTCTTTCAAAGACTCTAGTATAAGAAGTCCTGACTACTGTTTTGAGTATTTAAATGTCACTTCTGTGATCATTGCTTTAAGAACAGCCCAAGATGCTTTGAAAAAGTAACTTCAAGTGATTAAAAACAAGGGAAGTTGCTGGGGTAAAACTAATTAGGATTTTGAAAATACAGATGACTATGGTTTACTGCTACTGAGGTTCAGGTAATGTGGTATTGAGTGTGTACCTGTTTTTCAAAAAGGGCTAAATCTTTTTTGATGCTCCTGGTTTTTGTTTTTAAGTCTTCATTTGTAAACCTTAATATTTATCTTTGAAAATAAAAATTTTCCACCAGCAAGTTGGCAACTTCTTTGGTCTTGAAGTACCAGTTTCTTTGGCTCTCAAAAGAAAAACAGAAGAATTGAATGTAGTTCCTGTTGACATTTTTGGCAGTCTCACTTTCACGACTGACTTAAAGAAGCCAAGTCACCTCCCTTTCTTCTTTAAACACCTGCAAACAATGTGCTACCACAAGTGAGTGGAGCCACCAACTACCATGATGACTCTTTTCAGAGAGTTACTTTTCTAGGATTTTTTCATCTGCCTCAAATCCCACATTTTCTTTTACGCTTTCACATAGAGTCCAGGCAGAGGAAAATCTGTCTTTACTTTCCAGCTTATTTGTTTTTAAGCCCAACTTTCTCCCAGTAGGCGTTCAGGAAACTGTTCAACTCCAAGCCGGATGTCAGTACTATTCCGCATTCTTTAGAGTTCTTGCCTAGGAACCAGAAGATAAGATGGGAGAGAAAATTTATTTTTAAAGTTCTTGTAATCAGCACATTTGGGAGGGATCCAAAATGTGCTTGTACATGGCCAAAGGCAAGAAGATAACAGAATCCTGAGCAGATCTAACAGGCTCTTGGCCACCTTGCCAGAGGAAGAGCTGAGTGACAGACTATATATATACATATATACAGCAGGCACCATTTTTTAAGCCTGGTATTAGTCCGCACCATGCCATGTTTTTTATTTTTTCTAATTTTCCAGTCCCACATTATATACAAGAAAACAAAGCCCAGCTGGGAGCCAGTGGCTCACACTTGTAATCCTAGCTACTCAGGAGGATCAAAGTTTGAAGCCAGCCCAGGCAAATAGTTCCTGAGACCCTGTCTCAGAAAAAAAAAATCACAAAAAAGGGCTGGTGAAGTGACTCAAAGTGTAGGCCCTGAGTTCAAACCCCAGCACTGCAAAAAAAAAAAAAAAAAGCAACTTTTACTCACAAATTTAATGGAGGATGAGCAAAGCCCTAGATCTTTCCAGAATGATCTTTCCCCTCAGGAAATGGAAACTGAGTACATCCCCCCCACCCCAAACATCGTGCCTTTTCCTAAACAAAGGGCACTCACTCTGCGCAATTCCATCCTTACTGCTGTAGCTCTAAGGACAGAGTGTTTTTAAAGATTTAAATAAGTCAAATAGTCACCATTTTGTAAGCAAGTCCTGGTTTCCCTCCTAGGCACCTGACCCACATTTTTCTTTGCCTGGGTTCTAGTCTCTGCCTTAACCCCAATCTCCACTATGGAAATGCTAGCCAACCTCCTACCACCTGCAACCTGTACTCCCTTCTCAGTGAAACTTCTCTGATCTTATCCAAAGGACTATCTCCCTCCTCTAAATGTTCAAAACTGCACCATTCAATCAATCATCTATTACAGCTCTTATCACATTTCACCTTTAATTAAGCCATTGTTGCCATTAAAACAAAACCTCCCCTCCTAACCTAACAGTGTTCTTCTAGGAGCAGGGATTCTGCTTTATTCATCTCTGATGCCCCACTGTGCACAGCACAGACAGATATGGTTGAATTATGATTTCTAGGGCTGGTAGAGTGGCTCAAGCAGTAAGAGCACCTGGATAGCAAGCGTGAGGTTCTGAGTTCAAACCCCAGTGCTGCAAAAAAAAAAAAAAAAAAAAAGATTTCTATGGACTGGGAGTTTAGCTCAATGGTACAGCACTTGGCTTAGCATGCCCAAGGCCCTGTGTTTGCTCTCCAGCACTATAAAAAACAAAACAAGAAAATCACCAACTATTTATTCAAGGCCACCCTAGGGTTATACAGGAAGACCCTGTCCCCCCCCCCCAAAAGTTCCCCCACTGTTAGACACAAGTCCATCATCTTTGCATCTGTTTGTTTTGCAGTGCTGGGGATTGAACCCAGGACTTTGTGCTAGGCAAGTGTTCTACCACAAGGCTACATCCCAGTCCTCCATCATCCCATTTTTATGAGTCCAGGTTGTCCTTGTCCTCCACTGTTGATGTGAGTCCCGTTCTTTCAAGATCTTTCCTCAATTGATCTAGCCACTTTTTTCCCTTGAATGTGTGACTTTTGGGAGGTTACCATAAACCGCTGTGAACTACTTATGCATGTTTTGTATTCCCAATTAGATCTCCTCCTGGGGCTAATCTTCCTGGAAGACACTGCTGTTCATGTTAGTGAAAACAACTTTTACATTTTGAGCAGTGTCTTGGGCAATCTGCCGAATGCTTTATTTACCTTTGCTGTTTAATCTCTAAAGAATTTCTGGGTCCCTTGTCCCTCAGCCTGCTATAATAAGCTCCAGGGTCCTTACAACTAGACCCTGAAGATTCTTGAGGGCAGGGACTACATCATTCTTGCTCTTCTGTTTATAGCGTGTGGTACAGAACAGAACCCAAGATATCTCCCAATGGAGTTTTGAAACTACCAAGTTCACAAAACAAATAATGCTTTGAAACCTGTTTTTAGTGGTGATTCTGTATCATTGATTATCAAGTTAGGGCCCTTCTCTATCGGTATGGGTAGTGCCAAGTTAAGAATTTTGTTTTTTCTTTGCAGTACTGGGGTTTGAACTCAGGTCCTACACCTTGAGCCGCTCCACCAGCCCTTTTTGTGAAGGGTTTTCTTGAGATAGTATCTGGTGAACTATTTGCAGGGGCTGGTTTTGAACTGTGATCCTCCTGATCTCTGCCTCCTGAGTAGCTAGGATTATAGGCATGAGCCACCAGCACCCAGTTGTTTTTTCTTTTTTAAATCCAGCATGAATCCCACTTTTCACAAAATGAATGTGTCTCAGCTTATGCTAAGCATCCTGACTTTGAATTTACTCCCACTCCCTGCCCACACCCATCTTCTTTCTCTCTGGTCTGTATTGGTATTTGTGTCAGAAGACCCCATTTTGGTTGATAATCACATTTCTTTCTGAAAGGAGCACTGGCCTCTTTCCCATGTGTAGGGATGAGAAGACCTGACAGGCCTTAAGAGCTTCCCCAGAGGAAACTGTCTGAGCCATGATTTACATCCTGGGTTTTCTTATTAACTAACTGCCAGGCTTCAGAACACTGGAGCCAACCCAAGTGCAGCCCCTGGCAGCTGCTGTGAGCCATGAGGCCAGAGGACAACGTGTCAGAGTTGGTGGGGACGAGGGAGGGAGGAAATGGCTTCTGAAACCCTCACATGTGCTCAAGTAAGCAGGACAGTTCTGCTTCTGAGCAATCAGAGGGCAACTCGCCTTCTATGCCCATGTTAGGGGGACAGTCAGAGAGGCTACTAAAACTTCAAGGATAGGAATTGCTTCCTCTCTCATGTATCTGATAAATATGTAGGACACCAGGAAAGATAAGAAACCCAGAGAAATATGGGTATGTAATTACTGTTTGTGGAAAAAGGTATTGCTTGCCCTTATAGTAAAATAATAATAATAATAAAATTTAAAAAACACTAATGCTTTAGAAGTGTGAAGCCCTGAGTTCAAACCCCAGCCCCCCCACCCCCACCGCCAAAAAAAAAAAAAACACTTAAAAACTTTGACTTCCTGACATATAAGGTGCTGAGGACATTCTACAGAATCAGAAAAGTCCATCTTTTAAACTCTAATTTAAAAACAGCAGAGAGTCAGAGAAATGTGAGTTGTGCAATGGGTATAGAATTTCACTTCTGCAAGATGTAAAAGTTCTGGAGATCTCTTTTACAGTGAGAATGTACTCAACACTACCCAACTGTGCAGTTAAAAAGGGCAGAGAAAGTTAAGTTTTATGTTGTGTTTTTACTACAATTAAAAATATTTTAATAAAAAAACAATAAAGAGTAAGAAAAAAAGCCCAATTCATTCTGGAAAGGAAAATCCACTACTTATCCCCTGGTTGCTATCTACACCCCACTGCACACCCACACCAGCTTGCTTTTCTCCTAGCAGCTGCCTAAGTTACGCTTAAATATCCTTTCTCTTGATGTGGACAAAAGGGAAAGAAAAAGACAAGTACATGAATTTACAGACACTGAAGGGAGGATTGTGGGTAGAGGTCTTGGAAGAAATGTCTTTGTATTCAACTACTGGCCAATAGGCTGTTTTAAAAAATTACATTTCATCTGTGTGATGGATAATGGCAAAAGCAGCTTATGAAGACACAAATAACAGACTCCAGTAAGCCCCTACTATGTGATTCCAACTGGAAAGTGTGACAGACCCATGGAGCTACATGGGACTAATAGTAAACAGTCCAGTCAGAGGCAAAACCAGCTCCATTTCTGACCAAATTCTTCTCCCTACCCCCACTCCCACCCCAGCCCACTGTTTCTATTGACTGATTTAATTTGGGGAAGGGATTTTTTTTAAAAATCTGGTCTACTCTGGACTTATTTTTCTTTAAGAGATGGGTGTTTGTTGATCACAGTGTCAAACAGCAGATGTTTTAATTTATGCTTCCTTTAGTTCTGCAAATGTGGGGGAGAGTGGGGAATTTTTTTTAATGAGGTAATGAAACAGAATCCTCTTGCTACAAAGGCTATTTTCTCAATAAATGAAAACTCAATGCATGCTTTAAAAAAAAAAGAATTCAGAGTAGCTTTGGGGAGCAAATCAGTGTTAAAGCAAGAAATTTGCCACACAATTTGAGTTCTTTGTCCTTACCAAAACCACCTGGGGACTTTGCAAACATTTTTTTGGTTCCTAACTTAAAGATACACAATAATTTTCAGTAAGAAGAACTTAAGCAAAACCTTTAAGAGAACTTATAAAGTGGCTCAAGTGGTAGAGTGCCTGCCTAGCAAATGTAAGGCCCTAAGTTCGAACCCCAGTATCACCAAAAAAAAAAAAGAAAGAAAGAAACAAAAACCCTTTAAGTAGATGCCTCCTGAAGCTTCAATATCAACAATAAGGACAAAATTTTTGGCTGTTGTATTTCTCTCAAAAAAATATATTTCCTTAGGTTCTGTCACTCTCCTCCTTTAAATTGTTTTTTTTTTTTTCTTTTTCTTTATTGAGACTGAGTCTCACTATAGACGCCAGGCTGATCTCAAACTACTGATCCGCCTGCCTTTACCTCCCAGTGCTGGGATTATAGGTATGTGCACCATGCCCAGCTCCCTTTAGTTTCTTTCAGCCAAATGAGTTCAGCATTAGTTATTAACTGCTGGAACTAGACCAGCAAATTTAGCTATGTTCAGGTTTTTTTTTTTTTAGCAGAATCAATCATCTTGGCTTTTTCAGTGTTACTCATGACAATAGTATATAAAGCTTCTGCTTCCTAACTCTAAATGACACCCTTCTCCATAAGTGTGGCATCACAGAAGTAACAAGTCAACACCAACTAAATCTGTCTCGTTCCAGATATTTCCTAGGGGTGCCCATTTGCATTCTTTTGTTGTTGTTGTTTTTGGTTTTTATCACCAGTACTCAGGGCCTCATGCTTGCTAGGCAGGTACTCTACCATTTGAGTCACTCTGCTAGCCCTTTTTTGTGTTGGGTATTTTCGAGATAGGGTCTAAAGGACTATTTGGGAGGGGCTGGCTTCGAACCTTGATCCTCCTGATCTCTGCCTCCTGAGTTGCTAGGATTACAGGCTCCCATCTTTTTTTTTTTTTTTTTTTTTTTTTTGAGTACCTACTATGCACAATGGGCTCTGTCTAGCAGGCTGGGGAACACAGAAAGGCCTTCTAAATTGAGAGGTCAAGGAAGGATTTTACACTAGGCCTAGAGACTGAGTGGGAGTTAGACTGGCAAAGAAAATAGGGGGAAGAGAGCTGTGAGACCCAGGGAAGGGAAGATATCAGTATGGACAGAGGAGAGGGCAAAGGAGCAAGGGCTAAGGGGGCAGACAGAGCCTGGGCACAAAGACTGGGCAGGCCTTGAACATGCAGATCTAGTCAGGTCCTGGATAGAAGTTTGAAGTTTACCCAAAAGGCAATTGGAAGCCACTGGAAATTGTTAAGCAGAGGGACAGAGTGAGATTTGTTTTTCAGAAGCATCCCACTGGTTATAGCAACCATTGACAGAGAAGAGCAAGGCAAGAGGTAGGGAAAACAGTTAGGACAATGGCCACAGGAGTGCAGCCTGGAGGTGACAGTAGCTCTATCCCCTGAATGTAAGCTTCTCAGCCAGGGCTCTTGCCTTGGTTTGTTGACTATACCTCAAGCAGTACCTGGCACCTAGTAGATGTTCAAATATTTGTTGAACAAATAAGGCAATCAAACAGGTGACCTCTGGTGATACCAGATGGGGTTAAAGGAGCTATGCAGAGGAGGAGAAAAATTAGGAAGAGCAGTGGACAGGGCTTGTTAATCTTTTAAAAATCTTCTTAAAACTTTATTGATTTAAGTAGTTGTGGTCTTTTGCATTTCTTTTCATAAGTCTGTTTGATTCAATATAAAATACCTAAGTAATTTTCCAAAGAAAATGCTCTTTAAAAAGAAGTGTACAATTCAGTGATTTTTAGTAAATTTATAGAGGTTTGTGGTCATCACCATTCTCCAGTTTTAGGAAATTTTCATCACCTCAACAAGATTCCTCATCCCCATCCCTGCTCCCACCTACATCCTCCAGCCATCATGGGCCTGCTTTTTGTCTCTATAAATTTGCCTTTTCTAGATATTTCAAATAAACAGACTCTCATACTATGTCATTTTTCACGTCTGACTTCTTTTACTAAGTGTGTTTTTGAAATTCATTCATATTGTGGCAGGTTTCAATAGTTTATTCCTTTTTATTGTAGAGACACACAACATTTTGTTTATCTGTTTACCAGTTGTTAGACATCTGGGTTGTCCCCATCTTTTGTCTATTGTGAATAACTCAGCTTTGAACATTTGCGTGAACATCTGTGAGTGGTTAGAGAGAGAGAGACCTTGTTAATTTTGAGTAAATATTGGTGGTAACAGTGAAGGGGACAAGGAAGATGTCCCAATTACAGAGCTGGGTGACAGGATGAGTGAGGATAACTAATTCACTGAAGTGGGGAGACTAGAAGAGCAGCTCTGATCAGAAAGATGACCCTGGTTTGGGACAAGTACCTGTGAGACATGGAGTGGGCATGCCCATTGGGCAGGCGGACATGTAGATTTGGAATCTTGGACTCACTTCCTAGAATATCTAACAAAATTAGACCCATTTTGAGCAGCCTGTTCCATGTGTAACATTTATTTCTCAGTCATAATAATTCATTTTGATCTAGGTTGTTCTCTACATAAATCTAACCAAAAAAGAAATTCATATAGCATCATACCAAATATCCATTTTGGTTAGCATGACAATTATAACAGCACCTGCTTTGTGCTCAGCATTCCCTTTGTTAGAAGTTGTGGTAAGGTTACATATCATAAAATGTACCTTCTCATCCATCTGTAAGTGTGCAGTGCAGTGGCACTGACTACACTTGCATCATCGTGCTACTGTCACCAGCATTCATCCACAGAACTCTTCTCTTTGCAAATCTGAAACTCTGAACCCAATAAATAATTCTCAAATCTCTTCACTCCCAGCCCCTGCCAACCACCATTAAACTTCTTTTCTATAAATCTGACTACTTTAGGTGTCTATGTGGAATCATACAGTATTTGTCTTTGCGTGACTAGCTTATTTCACTTAGCAAAATGTCCTAAAGATCCAACCATGTTGTAGCTTACGACAGGCTTTCATCCCTTTTTAGTGTTGCATAATAAATAGACCGTTGTATATATACTACATTTTGTTTATCCACTCCTCCAGCCATAGACACATGGGCAGTTTCCACCTTTCTGTTATTGTGAACGATGCTGCTACGACATGGGTGCACAGTATCTCTTGAGGCCCTGTGTGCTCAGCATTTCCTTCTGAGAGATTAAAATATACAAGAGTTGATAGGTCTTTCTTGTACTTTAATTCAGGCAAGATGCAATACATAATTTGTCTTTACAACAGGTAATCACAAGACCAGTCCAAGCCCAAAACAAATGCACTGAGTGAAGCCAGAACTTTGTTCTCTAGCTTTAAGATACACTGGGTACCACTAGGCTTTCCTTAAACTCTTAAGACTTACCATGGAAAAAAATGGACCTGTTTTTTTTTTTTTTTTTCCTTTTGGTGTGTGGGGGGAAGGACTTTAGAGATAACACCTTAAATCAATGAATACATCAGCCCAAAAGTTTTCTCATGAAATTCTCTTTCCCCCACAATCCATAGGGTCGTGAAAGTGACCCAGTTCTGTTTGGTTTTGTGATAAAAGTGTCTGGCTGGAGCTTCGTAATGCACTTAAAGTTTTCTGTAGTAGGCCAGGTCAGGCAGGTCAGCACTGATACAGTGGAATTTCAGGGCAATGTTTATCAAGGAATGAAGGTATGACACAGGGTCAGGATGTCACACCTGGTGGCAGAGAGAAAGATTAGACACACACCAGCAAAGAATAGGGTGAGGTTTTGAATTTTGTGTTACAAAGGAAGGAGGCAAGAATGGTCCACCAACCTCTATTTCTCAAAAAACTTGCTGCTCTCTGCAAATGGACAAAGCAGGCAGTTCATGGAAAATACCAGCACAGGGCATTGCTTCCATTTTATCAGGTTCGAAAGAGACTAATGAGACATGCCAGGAATGAAGGTAATAAAATTAGCAAGCTTCATAGCAATAAACCTCAGAAAACACCAGTTTAATTGTTGTAGGAGTTGTGGCAAAAAGCAGCCAACCCATCAAACAGCCAAGTACTCCAGACTAGGCATGGGTCTCACCACTGTTGGGGCAGGAAGGCCATGTGGAGTTGAACTTCTAGCACCTTCTCTCCTCCAGATGGCTGGTTCTCCCGATGGTCTCTATACTAGGCCCAGGGTGCTCAGGAATGCCATAGCTTCCTGGTGCACCCTCCAGGATGCCCCACCCACAATTGGTATGGAGCATAGGTCAAGAAAACATAGGCTATCAATGGCAGGGAGATAGGAGATCAAAAACCCCTGGATCCCAGCCAGGCCACATTGGCTGAGGGTGGCATGAGTAAGTGCCTCATAGGTGGTGCTAGAGCCAAGTTGAAGTGACTCCACTATTCTAAGCCCAAGGCAGAGGATTGCTCAAGGACACAGAAGGTCCTAAGACTATTATATAAGCAATAAACCCATACCATTTTTTTTTTTTTTATGGTATTGGCATGGTAAGAACAGTAAAAGCCTCGAGCCCCTTTGGGGTGAGGAATCTTTCTAAGTCAATGGTTCTCAGTTTGGAGCTCATCTGAATCACCTGGAAACCTTTAAGACTGAGGCCCAGCTAGGGGCTGTGGGCTGGGGAACAGGGAGATGTTTTTTATCTTGTATAGAGTTGGGAATTGTTTTGAAGTATATATAGCATTTCAGTTTTGCAAGGTCAGAATGTTCTGGAGACCCATGCAAAGCAGAACTATGAAAACCCCATTACTGAGCTGGACCTTAAACTTGGTTAAGTTGTTACCTTAATGTTATATGTTTATTTTTAAAAACAAAACACCACCAAAAAAAGAAAAAAGCCAAGAACCAACTCTAAATCAACTGAATTATAATTCCTGGAAATGGATTCTAGGCATTATTTTTTTGGGGGGAGGTAGATAGGGGAACTGGGGCTTGAACACAGGTCTTCACAGGCATTCTATTGCTTTAGTCACACCTCCAGTCTATTTCACTCTGGTTATTTTGGAGATGGGGTCTCATAAACTGTTTGCCCAGGCTGGCCTTGAACTTCAATCTTCAGGATCTCAGCCTCCCAAGTAGCCAGGATTACAGGCATGGGCCACTGGTGCCCAGCATTATCAGTTTAATAGTAGTACAGACATCATTATTTTTGAAAGCTCCCCATATCATTCTTGTGTGCAGCTAAAAGAATCACATTCTTTCATTGCAAATCACAACTATCAGTCAACTATAGATTCTGGCTACATAAACTCAAGAGGAATTATTAACAACTGACTATATACATTGCAGAAGGCTATACAAAGGTTCCTCCAAAGAAATACAGTTCTAAATAAGCTCTTTAGATGAGAAAGTAGCTTTGTAAAATAAGCTTTACAAATATCAAAAGTTTTCTTTACTTAAAGTCAGAATTTTCTAATGGGCAAACTAGCCCATGAGATAAAATGTACTTTTTGAAGTTATAGGAACACTGATAGCCATTAGGGTCCCATAGGGTAATTGACTATGAGCCTACAGAGAAAGTGCTCTTTCTTCCAACAAAGCCAGACTTAATGCCAGGAAGTAGCTCACCCTCTTTGAAATTCTGGCTTACTATCTTCAACCGCCAGGAAACGAGAGCCATGCATACTTGGTGTGTATAGGCCAGATAAGAAATTGTTTGAACAGTCAGACAAGGTGTCTCAAAGCTGCAGCCTGGGGTAAGGCAAGTGTCATGACTCAAGTTCCTATACAGGCCGAGAAGGTAAGTGTAAGAAGTGGATTAGGTGGGACTTGGCCCTGATGTGCCTTCGCTCTGTCAAAAGAGGTTGTCCAACCATCCTGCTCTCTGTGGGAAGTGAAATTTTCCAATTTTTAAGTATTAGAAATTAATTCAATTAGAAATAGCAATCTGGGTATCATTCTTGAGGTTCTGGGTTTATTCCTAGCACTGAAAAAAAAATCTTTGAGCTGGGTGTGGTGGCATACACCTCTAGTTCCAGCTATTCAGGAGACTGGGGTAGGAGGATTGCTTGAGCTCAGAGTTCAAGACTAGCCTGGGCAACATAGTGAGACTATCACAAGAAAAAGAAAAACAAACAAAACCAAAACAACAACAAATCCCAAATAAAACAAAACCCAAAACCAACCATCCAAACAAAACCCCCAATACTCTATGGGCTGAAGAAAGCCAAACTCCAGGAAAGACTAGCTGTTTTGCTGCTGGTTATTACATTTGGTGAAAAGCCATAAACTAGAACCCGAATTCTAGACATGGCTTGGCAAACTGTGTGACCTCAAAACCAACTTCTCTGGAATTCATCTTGAAAAATAAGGGGCTTACAGAGTGCCTGGAGGGTCAGGTATTTGATCCTTTTATTCTTTATTAGAAGAGGAACCCAAATTCAGTGAGATTTCAAGCCCCAAATCAAGCCCAAGTCCAGTGAGAATAGAACCCAAAAAATTTTGTCCTCTAGGCATGAGCATGGCAGATCCCACTAGCTCCTTCCCTCTCTAGTTGGTTTCAAGCTGAAAAAGATAAATTTTCTCGGGATAGATTTAGCAGTTTAAAATTTTTTATTTAGAGTTAAGGAAAAGGGCTGGAGGTGTGGCTCAAGTTGCAGAGTACCTGCCTAGCAAACATGAGGCCCTGAGTTTAAACCCCAATAACAAATAAGTAAAGGAATAGACATTTATTTATTTAAATAAATGTAAGGAAGACACTATAATCTATGCATGATTTTCAATAAAAGTTTCTGGACTTCCAGAGATTTGTAGGGTGACTTAAGTTAACAAATCTGTGTCCTGGTGGATCAAACACCTACCTTAATGGTAGGAGGCTTCAGAATGGAATAGACAATCTTCTAGAGATGCAAATCTCTAGTTTGCTGACTTTAGCAAACTCTGTGAATTAATTTGTCTGATCTTCATTCGGACTATAAAGGTTTTAGGACTTTTCAGCTTTAAATTCTATTATTCTAGCTACCAAATTAAAGTACTAGTTTTTAATTCTGCAACCAGTTATAAGAGGCACAATGAAATGACAAAAATTATTTTGTACGTTTAAGTCTACAAATACAGACTTAAACCTATGTCTACACTGTCTTGTCTTAATATTGCTAGTTAATCTGGTCATGCTGTCCCACCCAATGTTGGTGAAATGCTTGGATGTCTTCAAATGCGGAAATTATATAAAAGCAAAGAACAAAAATGGTGAGGGATAATTATTGAAACCATAGTAGATAAGTTTCCTTAGGAGGAAAATATACAATATATAATAATCCAAAATCTGAAATGCTTCAATCCAAAACTTAATGAACACTAACGTGATATGCCACAAGTCGGAAGTTCCATACCTGTCCTCATATGACAGGTCACAGTCAAAATATAGGACAAGTAAAAATATTGTCCTATATTTCAGGCTATGGATATAAGGTATATATGAAACACAAACAAATTTCATATGTAATTTGGATCCCATCCCCAAGATATCTCATTATGCTTATGTAAATGTTCCAAAATCAACTCAAAACCCAAAACATTCTGGTCTCAAGCATGTTCCCTATGAGGTAATCTGTATGTGACTGCTTAAGCTTTGTAAGCAACTGATGAGAGGTGATACCGGCTTTAAAGCAGAATTCTAAAGGTGCCGTAAGACTTCTGTCCCACAGTAATTCAACCAAACGTCAATTTAGGTACTAGGAAGGGAAACTGGCAGATTAAATTTAGGCAATTAAAGTCCTAAATCAATAGATTGTAAACTATCAGGAGCTGGGTGTGGTGGCTCATACCTGTAATCCTAGCAGTTGGGAGGCTGAGGAAAGAGGATTGTGAGTTCAAGACCAGCCTAGGTTACAGGTGAGACCCTGTCTCAACCAACAACAACAAAAAGGATAAGAAGATTTTCCAGGTAGGTCTGACCCAACTAGGTTTGCCTTATTTAAAGCAAATGTTTTAATTTTTTTTAAATTATTTTATTTTTTATTATTTTAAAGCAGACTTTTAAATTTCTGACTAGTAGTAGAAGTCAGAGAGATTCAAAGCAGGAGGGGGACTCAATGTGTCTGGCAGAGTTGAGGAGAGAGGGGTTCCTGCAAAATGCAATGCAGGCCAGTCTAGGAGCAAAGAGTAGCCCTGGGTGACAGCCAGTTAAGAAATGGAGACTTCATCCTGCAACTATAAGAAACTGAACTCAACCAGCAACTTGAATGAGGTCGGAAGTGGTTTTGCCCTAGCACCTCCACATTGGTTTTCAGCCTTGCACGATGCTGAGCAGAGAACCTGACTGAGTCATGCATGACTCCTGGTCTAGGGAATATGAGCTCATAAAGGTAAGCTGCTTTAAGATGCTGCATCTGTGATGACTTGTTATGTAGCAAGAGAAAACCAACGCAACTGCCAACACCAAGTCTTGGGAAGGTTGTAGGACCACTGAGACTAGATTGTGAGACAATACAACTACTTTGGAAAATGGTATGGAATTTTCTTATAAAGTCAAACATATATCTGCCCAAGGGTCCCGCAGCTCGCACTAGGTATTTTCCCAAAAGAAATGAAAACAAGTCTACAAAAAGATTTGTTCACTAAACATCCATAGCAACTTTATTCATGAGAGTCCCAAACTGAACTCAATCCAAATAAACATCCATCAACAGGAGAAGGTATCAATAATGAACTACAAACATGAGCAAAACAGGCAAAGTTCAAAAGCAATGTTGAGTGAAAAATGCCAACACAAGAGTATACTTGGTGTTAATTCATGTAATAAAGTTCTAGAATAGGCAAAATAGCTATTTCTATGGTAAAATAAACAAGAACAATGATGTGTCAGGAGAGTGGACTGAAAAGGGGTACAAAAGAACTTTTTGGGGAGATGAACATGGTCTATGTTGTCAGGGACGTGGATTACACAGGTGTACACATTTGTCAGGACTTGTGGAACTATAATGCTAAGAATAATACATTTCGGTTTGTAAGTCATCTCTCAATAAAAATAGCTTTTAAAAATAATTCAATCCATAGGTGGCATACTAGTTATCAGTGAGGTGTTAATGACACTCTAAGAGGCATCCATTTAAAAAACAGACAGGGTGAAGGGCCCTAAGCAATTGGGAAAGACTCTTGGGCAGTGAGGCCTCCCCAAAGGACCTCAGATTACATACTCATTAGGCCAGTCCTGCTGAGCACCGTTGTGGGTCCACAATGTTAACAGATGAAAGGTGAAGATGCTGATGATTCTGGAGCTGACAGGGCCTGTGGAGGGGACCTGGGGTGCAGAGGTAGGTAGCAGTGCCCCGAGTATCTGTGTGAGGCAGGTAGGAAGAGTGGATTTCACACACTCATATCTGGTGGCTGAGGGACCACACCGTCTCTCTCTCATTCATTCTCTCTCTCCTTCCCTCCTTTCCTCCCTCCCTCCCTCTATCCCCTGTCTTTGCAGTGTTGGTGATGACACCTAGGGCCTCAGCATTTAAAGCACATGTATACCACTGAGCTACAACCCAGCCCCCAAATCAGCTTTTCTTATTTTATGAAAGAGACATTCTAAAGCTCATAGCAGCTTCACAGGATTCCTCAGATGTATACCTTGGTGATTATATAAGAAAGGATTCTAAACAGAGCCAAAAATTGTAGGTTAAAATCTCAGTTACTTTAACAGGTGGTTCTAAACCTGCCTCAGGAGAAGTGGTGTTTTAAAATGTGGCTCCAGAGGATCCCAAATGGTTAGATGATAGAAGGAGCAAAGAACTCAGTCATGGCACTTGGAAAGGTGTCTTGGGTCAGCTATTGGATTCTGTCCTCAGAAAGTTCTGCCTGTACAAGGTGGGGGGTGTGCTGGACCCTCTCCAGCAAGAGCATGTTCACACGGGAAAGCTGTCACCAGGGAGAAGACAGCGAGGCTGAAGGATGAGCCTTGGGTAGCTATAGTGAGAGTTAAAATGAGACAGTTTAATAAGAAGGAGCACTGGAACCAAGCTTTCCTGCTAGGCAGCCAACAGAGAAGGAATACTGAATCAGAATGAGATTCTTTTTTTAGATGAGTCATTTTTTTTTAGTTTGTTTAATCATAAGGATGATCCAAAAAACACTTTACCAAGTGAGTCAGTAATGGACGTGGCTACATACACCACAAATTAGTTACAAATTCTCTAATTGTTTCCAAAAATAAAGATTCACAAAGTGAAATTGAATTCTTTTTTTTTTAAATGTAAGTGTAATGCCTGTGATGCACCAATATTGCCATCTGCTTGGTTTTGATATTGAGAAATGTTTGGGATTTTGGTGTTGAGACTATTCACTTCTTTTTCCATCCAAAGGTATGGTATTAACCACTGCTTATACCCTAACACACACACACACACACACACACACACACTGCTTATACCCTAACACACACATGCACACACACACACACATGCACACGCACACACACTGCTTATACCCTAACACACACACACACACACACACACACACACATTGCTTATACCCTAACACACACACACACACACACACACACGTGTTGGAAGAGTATTCCACAGCATTCTGTAGAAAAGACAAACAGCAGATTCTTACAAGTCACTATTCTGGCTCTGAACCCCTCACTTGACAATAAAGTCTTCAAGGACATGGGATGGTTTGTATAGCTTATCTTTTATTTATTTATTTTCTGGTCCTGGGGATTGAACCTGGGGCCTGAGCATGCTAGGCAAGTGCTCCATCATTTGAGCCATGTCCCCAGCCCTCAGCCTTGATTCTAATGCTTTGTAGAGTGACTGACACATAGGTAAAAGTACGTAATTTTAGTTTTGCTCTTTTTCTGTTCTGTTCTCTATGGAGATGGAAATCTGCACAATACATCTTTGTCTACTGGAAGACACTCTCTCATGCTCAGTCTCATATCTAGCCCTGGAAACTTTTCTTTGATCTTCCATCTTTAGATGTTCTCCTCTGGGTTCTTCCAGAACTGTTGCTGGGGTTTCTGAAATGACTCAATTAACTCCAACTAGGGTAGTGAACACAAGTCACTGAGGTGTGAGGTCTGAAAACCTGTAATTTGGGGCTCAGCTTCCCATCCTCATAGTCTGGTTGGATACTAAGCAGATCTGATCTGTGCTTTCCTGACTTTCACAACATGAACTGTACGGGAAATCCCTTGATAACCACAATACAAATATTGCCATCAACTTCACTTTATCAGTGTGGACAAGGTCTGGAAGTGATTTGCCCTGCCTTATATATTCAACAGGATATCTGGATCCGAACCAATGGCTTCCCCATAGCCCAATAAGCTTCTGAACTTCACAGGGAGGACCCATTCCAGGACTGCTCTGGCACAACCACAGGAAAGACCCATGTGGCACTCATCCCACAAAACACCTTGTTGGGAAGGGTGAAATCAGCCACATCTGCAGAGGACCAGATGTTGTGCTGATTGCTGGCTTGACTTATTTGTTGGCCCTGGAGACAGTTTGTTCTCTTTGTGTCTCTGTATCAGGAAATCCAATAATCACAGGGCTGAGAAGCAAGTTTCTTTTATAATTAGTACAACAGGCCAATGGATGTCACTGTTGCACCATTGAAACAGAACCTAAACTCCAAGGGGACACTGCACAGCAGCATACTCACAGCTTGTTACTTTAAAAGAACAGAGCACACTCCGAACCAAAGGTAAACCATTTAAATGAGACAATAACTGATAATCCATTTTAAAATTTTAGAGCTAGTATGAGAAGACATATTCACAGATAAGTTAAGGCAAATAACTTTGAATACAGAGTGAACACCTACAAATGAATGTATATGTTATTTATCAGTAGAAAGGGCCATAAAATGAATCAAAACAGGTTCTATGGCTTCAAATAATATGTTTCTCCTACTCACCATGATTGCCTCTCATGGTTAGACAAGGTTCAAAATTAAAAAAGAATATATATGTATTATATAAATATATGTATATGCTGATAATATAAGATTCTCATTGTATCGGTGTCCTTGCGTAAATGTTTTAGAAAGAACTAATTCTCAACTTGGTATAATGATCAAAGTAATAAATGTAGTTATTAAGCACCTACTGTATGCTAAGAACCATGTTAGACATTTCATAACTCTTGAGGTGCTATTATTTGCATTTTTTTTCATATGGGGAAATTGAGCCCCAGCAAGAACAAGTGGCATTTCCGTTACACAACTGGTAAGTGACAACACATGGACACAAACCCCCTCCCTGCAAGGCCCCTGCACGTTAGATGTGCTCCAAGTCAGTTCAAACACTCTTTGACAGTTTTACTGGACATACTGCAGTGAAGGTAGGTCCTCTGTGCCCCCAAATACACCCTAAGGTCTTTTGCAAACAATTATTACAATAGACAGAGAAGGGCTCTTGCCAGGTGCTATGCAACTGAGAGGTCAGAAATGGCTAAGAGGAAGCAAGCTTGAAATTGAGATCTGGAGAGTGAATAAAATATGGCAGGCAAAGGGAATTATAGGCCAAGGGTGTTTAACCTGGAGAGATATCTAGTGTCTAGGCAAAAAATAAAGGAATATTATGGCTATCTGCAACCTAAGTCTAGAAAAGTTCTTTTTTAAAGGAATAATTTGCTTTTAAATTGAGCAGATTATGAATAATACAATAAACAACCTACTGCCCAGTAATGGTTTCTCAGAAGAACCACAGTACCAGGCTCTGTTTGGGAGGAAGAGTCAAGCCCTGCTTTGTCTTTGTGGGGCGTAGAGAGACCTGTGGTAGCATAGCAGATGCACAAGAAATACTTCTGTGACTTGCTCGTAGTTGGAACGCAAGCAGGAGCAGCAGGAATGAGGAATGAAGAACTTCTGCAGGCTTTCTTGGTACACTCACCCTGCCTGAGGCCCTGGCCTCAGACCAAGGAATATCTGATTCTACAGATATTACATATATTATATAAACAGATATATCAGGCAGGCAAGGCACTGCAGAATGGTCTACATGAGTCTAACTTCATGAATCCAATGTTTTCAGTTCTGGTACAAAATCTCCCATGCACCAATAACAGGTGTAAGCAGCTGCGTGTAACTGGAGTGCTGCGAATCTTCTGCATCCAGGTCAGAACTTTCTCCCCTTGGCAGTGGGAAGGAAGACGATCCTCAGAGATAAATACCACTGACATTCCCTGGCAATTCTTCCAGGCCTTTAAGAGCTGTCATAGGTCATAGGCTATAATCATTCTTGAATTTTCTGACGATGAGACCTGTCACTGCTGTCAGACAGGCTTAACTGGCCTTTTTTGGACACTTTCTTAAAATATACGTAAATTAGGCAACTAATCCTACACTGTGGTATCTTGGTTTTTCTAGGAGCTTTGAAGTTTAGATTCAGAGAAGGAAAGATTAAGGGAGGAATTTCTTTGTGTTTATCTTAACGTTCATAAGTTTCTACCTTTAGCTCAGTGACTTTCTTCCCCTCTTTCCTGCCTAATGGTCACTCTTAGTCTTAGTCACGTTTAATAATAATTTTGGACAGAAATGACAATAGGAACTTAAGATCTTATTGGCACAGAATTTAAAGTTGAAGCCAAAAAAATGATACAAATTACCAAATCATTTAAGAAGTATTTGTTATAACTATGCCCTTGGCTCTGAGTCTAGAGACGGATCTAAACAAAGAAGCAGAACAATGGACTATGGGGCCAGAAGACTTCACTTGTAAATGCAGAATCTGAGAAGAGATCAAAGCTGCAGTTCACATGGGTGGTATTTGCATGCAATACTTGGTAAGCTATTTATTTTTCCCCTTATGCAGAGTGCATGGAAATGATATGCAAATATGTTGGTATAATTTTCATTAAAATCATTCCTCCCTTCAACAAATACTGAGCACCTGCCAAGCATAAAAGCCAACAATAACTAAGTTTACTTCTTGCTGAATGAGCTCATTTTTATCAGTTTCATCCACATTCAGCCAAAGCCACATAGTAGGATAGGCAGAGTCAGATAGTCAAGTGGTTCTCAAACCTGGCTTTCTCTGCTCACTGCTGTGTGACTTTGCATCAGCCACCTTTTTCCTCTAAGCTTCAGTGTTCTGATTCAAAAGTAGGAATAATAACACATTATATGCTTGCACAATGCAAGGGTTACCCGCACTGGCATTTCTCCTGGGCTAGACAGTAAGAATGGTACCCCACAACAACCAGGATGGCAGTCATCTTTCCACTCTTGCTCTTTCTCATCTCCCACAGCAAGAGTCACTAAGCCATGCTGTTTCATCTCTGAACTATTTCTCGAATCTCTCTACTACTTCCATTGCCCTAGTTCAGGCCCTCGTTCTCTTTTGGCTTCTTAAACAGTCTCCCTGCTTTCACTCTTTCACCCCTCACATCCATTCTCTGCACACCAACTAAAGCCATCAGTTTCAACAAAAACATGTCACTCCCTCACTCGAAACCTTCAGTGGCTCCCCACTCCTAGAATGAAGTCTAACCTCTCAGCATGGCACACAAGGTCATCCCGTCTCCTCTCCAGACTCTTAACACTCCCTGCACAACACTCAACACACTGTAGGCTTTCTTCTCAGCTATGTCTTGTGCCTGTGCAACACTGAATTATGCCTCTGTGCTCTCATTTTCTCCACCCACTTACCTTCTAAGAGTCAGCTCAGACTAGGCAATTTGGGAAAGCCTACTTTGATTCCTCCAACATCTTCTCCCAAGCAGGATCATGAACTCTCTGCC
Source organism: Castor canadensis (assembly GCF_047511655.1). NCBI lineage: Eukaryota > Metazoa > Chordata > Mammalia > Rodentia > Castoridae > Castor > Castor canadensis. The sequence goes on from NC_133394.1 coordinate 92,515,760, forward strand.
CTTGACCATTATTTGCCTGTGCATGTCTATTTCGTTGTATTGACCACATTGGTTGGTTGGTGATTTACTTATGAGTTTTCCTCCTTTCCTAGACTCTCCTTCTTAAGGCAAACACTATTGTATCCCCATCACTTAGCACAGTTCATGGCATACAGCAAATACTCAATAAACAAAATGAAGACAAGAATGTGACACTCCAGCTTATACTTCTGTGTCTATAACACCTCATCTCAAATATACCATGTGTCCAGAACAGTGGTTTGCATGATGAGTTTGCTCCCAGGGGACATTGTGCAAATGTTTGGAAGCACTTGGGTTGTCACAATTGAGGGAAGATAATTCTAGCATCCACTGAGTAGAAACCAGGGATAACTCCTAAGTATCCTACAGTACCCCCACAACGAAGAACTAGCCAATCCAAAAAGTTAATGATGCCAACATTGGAAAATCCAGTTCTAGAATTTGGTGTGGCAGCTTAGTGGCACCAGCAGTGGAAATGACAATCAAACCCAAGATAAAGCTCATGGTTGTATGGTATAGTTTTAGCTTATTGAGCAATTCTGCATAATATTAGCTCAAATAAAGCAAAAGATCAATGGAGTAAGTTGCATGGCCCTCCCCTCCCACTTTTCCCCTTCTTCTCTCAACACCTACCTCCTTGCACAGCCAACTAGAATGCTTAGACTATATGGGTAAATATATATTAGCTTATCAGTTGATAGTCTTGGATATTTTAAATATATAGAGAAGGCTCTAAATGCATTTTGTATCCTGCGGGAACTCATAACCTGGACCGCCCACTCCAGGAAGGCCTGGCCTCCCTGGGATCATAGGGAAATGCATAGATTAAAACTGTCAAGCTGTTGAACAAGTTTTATTGGCCATCTGAAATAGTACAGGTAAAGCAGGAGCCTGTAGCATGGGGCACAGGTTGACCCACTTCTCAGGGACCTCATAGTTCCAACAACGATGCGTAACCTATAACACATGTTTGTAACAAGCATTCTTTTCATCTATGCATATTCAAGCCCCTGATGTTTGGAGACAAGGTATATGGTGAAGGAGGCTGCTTAGAGGTGTCAAAATCAGGGCATAAGTTCTCAAGTCACTACAGTGACTTCGCCTATAATTCAGCTGCATGACCCCATGTCTGAACCTTGAGGCAAATTTATGATCAGTGTCTCCTGGTTATCTTTAGCTCCCCTCTCAGTTGCCTTCTTATCAGTCCAGATGTCTTTAACTTTTGAGAAGGGCCATCTTTCTTGTTCCAGAACCGCCTTTTCTGTTTATCTAGCTCAAATTATTAAACCACCAAAACCAACTGCCAACACTGCAGAAGTTTGTCTCTGCTTAATACACACAGGCATGAAAGTGGCTGTGTATTCTTTTGTGTAATTGAACTTAACACTTTAATTTGTCCTATCACACTAAGCTCATCCTAGAATTTCCAAACTGAGACAAGGTATTCTGGAAACCTTAAGATAGCTTATAGTCTGACTATAAATAGGAATGATCAGTTTTATGCAAGACAACCTTTTCACTTCTAAAGTAATGGTTTTTAGCCACCACTAAACCACAACCAGAGGAAAGTTCAGGAGCAGGAATTCAGGCAGTGTGACGCTTTCTTTGTCAATGCCTGACTTGTTGGATCAATAACCAGTGTACAGAGTGATGGTGTACGATGGAAAATCTCATTGGCCATGTTGCAGTTGAGCATGCCTTGAGGGAATTTAAGCAAATTTATAACGAAGAGGCTTCTGGTTATGCTCTTTGGCCAAATAGAAAATGTATCACTAGCCTGCTTTTAGGTTTCTAGAATACTTGTCAACCACTCACTAACTATTCTCTAAGTGGTAAAAGCATTCCGCATTGATATTAAGTGTGGAAGGAAGCCTAGCCCCCTGTCAAGCCCAGGAGTTCTATGATTTCCTCCTAATTGTTGGATGGTGTTATGAACTAAATGTTTGTGTCTCCCCAAATTCATATGTTGAAATCCTAACTCCCACTGTGGCTGCATTTGGAAATGGGAAACCCTAAGAAGCTTCTCATGAGGTCCTAAGAATAAGGCCCTGATCAGAAGAATTGGTATCCTTATAAAAAAAGACAGTAGGGTTGGTGTTGTAGCTCAGTGATAGAGTGCTTGCCTAGTATGCAGAAGGCCCCAGCAAAGAGAGAGAGAGAGAAGGAAGGGAGGGAGGGAGGGAAGGAAGGAAGGAGGGAGGGAGGGAGGGAGAGAGAGAGAGAGAGAGAAAGGAAAAAAGAAAGAAAGAAAAGAAAGAAGACACTAGAGAGCTCATATTCTCTCTCTCTCTCCAAGTTCATCCACCTAGGGAAACCATGGGAGGACATGGTGAGAGCCACCACCTATAAGCTAGGAAGAGAGACTTCACCTAAAACCAAATCCTGCAGGAACGTCGGTCTTGGGCTTTATAACTTCCAGAAGTATATGAAAATAAATTTCTATTGTTTAACTCACATAATCTGTGGTATTTATTTGTTATGACTGCCCAAGCAGAGTAATGCAGATGGCTACAATAAAATGTACTAAGCAATGTACAACCTACCAAGATTATAATAATTACATTCATAGTAATTCCCTAATAATTGTTATTGCCAGTTTCACAGGTCATTCTGTGCTAGATTTTAACCCAGAAATTACTTTGCCAGTGAGGCATCATACACACACACACACACACACACACACACACACAGAGTAGTTCTATGTATGTACTTTAAAAAAAATTATTACCCTTTTGATATTTTTCTGGATCATCTGACCTAATTTGGGAGAAAAACTAGTTTATCTTTTAGAATGCTAGCTCAAATTTATATTAGCACATTTCTCCCAAAAAGTTCAAAGGATTTTGCTAAAAACTTCTCACTGGTTTTGATTGAAGTGCCAAGGTCTAGGCAAAGGGTAGATTCCCTTGCCCCATTTTTCATTAAAAATCATTTTGCTTTTTCCTGGTATCTGATGAGAGAAGCAGCCCTTTGATTTGGGGGATCTTTTTAAAACTGACTTTGTTCTTTTTTTTAAAATCCCAACTGCTCCAGGCGTCATTAGCTCCTTTCAATAGAAGTTTCAATTTCCTTTTATCCCTTTGAGGATGAGTTCCAATATCCTCAAAGCAGCACTTTTTAATTGGCCAGGAACAGGTCACCCTTCTAAGAAGAAGAAACCATATCACACATTTTGAGATCAGAAGGGGTGGCTGCTGGGGGTGGATTCATTCCCCAGCAAAATGTTTAAGTAGCTGGCTGGTGGCATGTGATTACATTTTCCCCATAATTACTCTATAATTACATATACCCACTCTCATCCAGCACATTCCCTGCTATAATTAGTTGGCTTTTATTTAATATTCAGTTGTCCTTAAGATTTTGTCTTCCTTTTTTAAATTTAGCCAGGGGCTGAAGGGCACTAATAATTTTAACGGTGGTTTCCTTATATGTAGTAATTTTTTTGTGATACTCTCCTATTCAAACCACCCCCCCTTAGCATATAGCATATGCTTTTTAGAAAATGACACAAGGGCATTAATCTGTTTCCCACCTTCACGTGTCCGCCACTGCAGACTGCCTTGAATATTCCACCAGTAAATTTCTGTAGAGAAGTAATTTCTGCAGGTATTATCAAATCTTACATGTACATGGCCATAGTTTCTAATGGAAGAAAGCTTTTGGAAGAAAACCTACTCCATCATTCTACTTTCGCTCTAGTGTTACAAAACTAATCTGGATCTGGAGTGGGTGCCTAAGCCTGTGATGAGGGAGAGAAATACTGAGCCCTCTCAAGGCGACATGAATAAATTCACAGAAACACAACTCCATCAGAGCAGCATTAAGGGAGGCTGCTAAAAACTACCCTAGTCTTTAAGGGCCTGGGTATCCACTTCCAAGAACCACTGGCATAGAGATGCACTCTGCAATATTTCATCTTTGTTTTACTTTTAAGAAGCCCCAGCACACCAAGGGTCTTAAGTTAAACATACGATTTTCATACAATTTCTATCTTATAGCTGGGACCATGAATAAATACCATTATGAAAAAAGAAAAGACATGCTGGTAGAGTAGCTCAAGTGGTAGAGCACCTGCCTAGTAAGCTCAAGGTCCTAAGTTCAAACCTCAATGAAGAAAGAGGGAGAGAAAGCGAGCAAGCGAGCGAAAGAAAGAAAGAAAGAAAGAAAGAAAGAAAGAAAAGAAAGAAAAGGCATATGGAAAAGATACTATGACAAATGAAAAATCCATATTTTTCTTTTTTCCACATTATTGCTTGAAGAAATATAAATACAAATTGATTATTTTTAAAACAAACTTTCCAGAATAAAGTTCCTTGGTTTCCCTTTCTTTTAAAGAACTGGATAAAATCTCATGGTTAGTATACTTAATGGAAGGAAACCATCCAGAACAAGGAGGTTGTCCTTATCTGTATCTGTGTTAAATGCCTCAGTCTGAGAGTAGACAGATAATTTAGAACACAACCCAGGCAGAGGGATGTTGAAGCCTGGACAACAGGTGGAGGGATAAAAGAGTCTAACTTAGAAAAGAAAGGGTTTGGAGGGAAGTGATGGCTGTTCTCGGTGGGTTGGAAGATGACAGAGTGGAAAAACTGGTTGCAAATGGAAGGATTGATGTTTGGGGACAGCAGATAACAGAGTTGATATGAAGAAGAACATTGTTGTAATTTGACATGTTCTGAAAGTACAGTGGTCTGCTTTTGTACTTAAGTGTGTCCACCTTCTGTGGTGGTGTACAGATGGAGGCTAGTTGACCACTATGGAGGACTTTTGTCTAATGTAAAGTGAAGTTCTGAAGTTCTATGAAAATGCCTACCTTGGGGAGTGTGATACCACGAGATACATATGAAATACACATTTGACTTTTAGCCCCAGTTTCCCTGGCAAAGAGTTCTTCAAACCCTTGGATTTGGAAGTATGAGAGGAGGTTCTTTTGTTATTCAAAAGTAAGCCCCTTTCAACCAAACCATTAGCATAAACCAGAGTTTATGCTAATGAGGTGACTCAGAGGATAAGGACTGGTTGCTAAAGAACCAACCAAGGGTTTAGACAAGGTTGGAATTTTTTACTCCACCCAGACCTCTGGGAAGGGGATCAGATCTGGAGACTGAGCTCAATCATCAATGGTAATGATTTAATTAATTATGCTTATGTGATGGGATCTCCGTAAAACTCCCATACAATGGGGTTTAGAGAGTTTCTGGGCCTGTGAGCGGAGGTGCTGGCAGGTGGTATGCCTAGAGAGGGCACGGAAGCTTTGCCCACCCTCTGTCTCCCGCTAATACCTCGCCCTATGCGTCTCCTTGATTTGGCTGTTTCTAAGTTATATCCTTTATCATAAATCAGTAAACATAGGTAAAGTCTTCCCTGAGCCACTCTAGCAGATTATTACATCCAGAGAGAAGAGGGTCATAGGAATCCCTGACTCACAGGCAGTCAGTCAGAAGTTCTGGAGGCCTTTACTTCCACAGAGTAGTCTTAAGGGACTGTATTTATCCAGTTTCCATTGCTATCACAAGATATAATGAATGAATGAATGAATGAATGAAGCTGGGTAATATATTTTAAAAAAAGTTTATTTAGTTTACAGTTTTGGAGGCTGAAAGTTCAAGATCAAGTAGCCCCACTTTTTTGGCCTCTGGTGAAAGCCTACTTGGCTACCTCACGGCATAGGAGATGGCATTACGGAGCACATGCAAGACCCAAAGCCAGAGAGTATGAGGAAGGGCCTGGTAGATAGATAGCTTTCTGTGTCTATCATTTTGCCTACTTGGGACGTAGAGAACATCTGGTCAACCAGGGAACCTTCATTAACACCATCCATGGCCTCTATCAACAGTAAAGACACTAAATAAAGTTCAAATACTAGAGGCATCCTCTGGGGACCCTGAGGGGCAGTAGGTCAAATCCCAGGCCAACTTGTGACCTAATGGAAGAGGCTGCAGAAAACAGCAACAGAAAAGAAGGTATTTCAGTCAACTCTCCTCTTTCAGCTGCCAGTACTTGTGAAGTGTGCATACAGAGAAGTAGCAGAGCTCATCTTTATTGACTTACTCTCCTCTTGACCTCCACATGTTACTATGGAAACCACTGCATTTTAATCAGTTTAACCAAAAGACTTGTAAAAGTCATAAAGGGACAGTGTGCTGCTAAATATACAGGCTCTGGAGTCAAAGAACCAGGATTCAGGTTCAGACCTTAATTTCTAGTTGTACAACCTTGAGAAAGGAAGTAACTTAACCTCTGTAGGCCTTGGTTTTGTCATCTGTAAAATGGGACTAGGAATAGTTGCTAGCTTATAGTAAGTACTAGATAAGTGCTAGCTTCTATTGTTTCCCTAGAATCAGAAAACTGAGTCCCACTTGAGCCTTCTTCTATTTGAGTCCTGTTGAAGACACATAAAGAACAAATGTGGCATTGAGATAAGAATCTAGATCATATTCAATCGGTCGCTCTGCTGATTGGCAAAGGACATGAATCTAGACCAGGTGATGCTCAAAGTGAAAGTGAATCCTACTCCAAAAGGAAATAAAGTGAAACTGTGTGTGTACTACATGGAAGGAAGTCTTAATAGATGAAAATGCACATTGTGAAACAGCATGATAACCCTTGGGAAAAAGGATTCCTACGAATATAAATGATAATAATGAACCTATATAAAAGAAAAGCACTACAATAATTTCTACGCAATAGTAGATGATGATTCCATGGGCCATTGTGATGACATGGGCCATTCATTTTTTGGGGCAGGGGAAGTACTGGGGTTTGAACTCAGGGCCTTATACTTGCTAGGTAATTACTCTATCATTTGAGCCTGACATTCACTTTCTTTATCAGTTATTTCTGTAGGGTTGGATATTTACAATGAATATTATTCCTTTTTAAAATAGAAGATCAATGCTAAAAGGCAAAAGAAAAAAAGCACATTATCTTGTTACAGATTTTAAATTTTACCAAGTACTGATCTCCTTAAACTGGAGTAGGCATTAATAATGATAATAAGATAAGCTGATCAGGAAGGGCCTCTCTGATCTCCTTTCAAAATGATGACAACACATATCACTTTTTAGGATCTCTTTCATCATACCATAAATCCTCCCACAAACCTGTTGAAGTAGGTATTTGTGGTTAAGACTTAGATCTGTACAGTCTTACATCCTGTTTGAATCCTGGCTCTACATCTTACTATCTGATCTTGAACAATTTACTAAATCTCTGTGTGCCTCAGTCGATTTATCTGTCAAATGGAACTAATGACAGTACTTCAAAGGGGCATTGAGAGGATGGATTGAGATAGTATACATAAAATGCTTAAGACAGTGACTGCCATGTAGTAAAGAGTAAAGTGTTTAGCTATAATTAAATGAGGACAATTGGAGAGAAAACTCTGGATAGAAATGACACATTTATCTCCACCTCTCCACCCACCCAAATACTCCAGCATCTTGGAATCCTTTCCCCAACATCTCATCTCATGGTACATGGACTGTCACTGTATGTTCATTCTTGGGCTCCTTGCCTCATGCTACATGCTTCAATCAATCATGCCTGGCACTGCTGCATTCAGCTCTTTAAAACTGTCCTATCTCTCCATGGCTTGCTTTAAATGACTTCAATAGTTTTCAATTGCTAAAAGTCTAAATTTCAAACATCTTTGTCCCTCCTCACTCTGGTCTCATCCTACCTTTCTTACATGTAATGCAGTACTTTCAGATACGAGCCCTCTGCTTCAGTCACACGGGTCCACTCACCCTACTCCAAGTACCCCCGACCAGCCCACTCTTAACCCATCACCTCAAAAACTCAGCAGAGTAATACTATATTTGAGAAGAATGTGTGTGACCACTCAAATCCAGTCACCTCTATTTTGAATTCCTAGTGCATGTTACATCCTGGTCCTAGTCCTCATTTGAGACTTAACTACAAATCATCTTTGCCCTGTTACGTGGCTTTGGGTATGGGGGTTTTGGGTATCATTTGTAAATTCAACAAGAATTTATTGATCAGATTTTGGGAATTGAGAGATGAAGAAGGCAAAGTTTAGGCTGGAGATGTAAGTCAGTGGTAGTGTGCTTGCCTGAGCACTCGAGACCCTGGGTTTGGTCACCAGCCCTGCAAAAGAGGAGGCGAGGGAAGGGATAGTAGCGGAAAACAAAAAATAAAAATTGCTAGGCCACAGTGGCCATGGACTTCGTTAGAGGTATATACAAGAGGCACGGTGGCCCAAAGATGGAAACAATCACAAAGAAGGAGTCAACACTAAAGCATGAAGTGGGTGGCTCAAATGTCCCCCTCCCAACCAAATCTGCCCTTCTTCTGGTGGATCAAAACCACAGAACTGGATCTAAAATATTTTAAGATCCTGTCCTACTTAGGCTCTCAAAATGACCAGCTCTGACCGGTTTCTCCTCCCCAACACTGGCCTCTCCCTGGAGTATATTTCTACCTTCCCTTCTATTTAATTCGCTTCTATCTGCCTATTTGTTTAAAATGTGAACCAACTGGTCAGGTACAGTAATCTAATTCTGCATTTGGTTTGACGCCAATGCACTGAGGGCATTCAATAAATAATGTTGCCTGGTGTGCTTTTCCTAGAGTCTGGCTAGTCGTGTCTGAGACGGAGCTGGGATCTTCAGAGGCAAGCTCAAGAAACAGTGAAGGAAGAATGATGGATGGTGGAGCTCTGAAGCTCAAAGAGGCACATTTGCTCAGATTGCCCAGCACAGAGGTTGTGCACCTGTGCACTGGCTTGCTTGGGTGAAGCCTGTGGCATGCAAATGTTACTCCCATGAGTTGGTTAGGGTGTGCCTTTCTTCCTGACAGTTTTTCCTGATTCAATCTGCGTAAAAGCACATAAAGGCTTCCTCCCTTTGGGCACCCAGGGGTTCACTTGCCTTCATTAAGGAAATTCTCCTTCCTGTGAGTGGGTGGTTCTGGGATAGGTGAGACAGGTGTCTGCTGTGTTGTACAGGCTGTCCCAAGGGAGGAAGAGAAGGGAGAAGATGGGGAATCTTTAAAATAAAATCCCATGGACAACACGTGTTCATCCAAGCATCATTCCATCTGTTCTGTCTGTCTACCATGTGATAGGCAATGAGGACAAGAAGATGGGTTTGACAGGACCTGGCTCATGAGAGATACTCAGTGAATACTTACTGAATCAATGATTTAAATTTCTGCTTTGGCCTTACTTTGATTACCCTTTCGTACTGAAGGACACTCCGTACTTTCTGTATAACAGACATTATCTAGCAGTCCATAGCTGAAAGAGGCATAATTGCCTGAACAAAAAGAACATGCAAGCATATTCTCTGCTTTCCTGGACTTAAGCCTCCTATTTCCTCATTTTTAACCTTCCTCTCTATTGTCTACTTATACCCAGTAGTCCCTGTGGTTTGACCCACTGACTTCTCCTGTCCTCTGAATGGTAACTCAAATACAGATTGTTTTCAGGCAATGGTGGGAAGCTGTGACTTAACTTCCAGCTCTTCTCTTTGGTCCTTCATTTTCTCAGGCATCAAAGGGCTGGAGAGGTCAAGGGAGCTGGCTCCAGTTTCAGCTAGATCACCAGCTTTGAGCAATTTGGCCCACAGAGCTACAACTCCCATTCTCCATCCGTAGAATGCAGTGATGCCAGCCAGCTCAGAGATGGAGCAAGGGTTGGTGAGCTCATAGCTGGAAACAACGACGTACCCAAGAACAAAGCAATATTATGAGGTCAAGTTCTGATTTTATGGCCCCTCAGTACCAAGGCTCACACTGTTTCTGGCTTTGCTGCATCTGTGATTTTGGCACATTACTTCAAGGAGGAATTCTGAATACGGAACATGCCTGGTCTTCTCAAGCATTCACTCCCATATTTAGAGTGGAGCTGGCACCACTAGGAACGCCGGGTGGCAACTGGCCGCTAATCAAACACTGCCAGTGTGAGCGAAGAACACCTGGTTTAGAGAAGCACTTCTACAGCACAGGGTTTCTGAAAGTGTCACTCAAAACTGGAGTCAATTAAACTTCAAGATTGAAAAGAATCATGTTTCAAAACGAGAAACCGATCTTTATGCTTAAAGATTCAGAAATTACAGATTACAGCTACAAGAAAAACCATACACACACAAAACCAAAGACATCCATGAATGTTCTTTTCCTGTATGGAGCATATGAGACAAATTCTTTAAGCAAGAATTGTTGGGGGTCTCTCTAGAAGAAAATCCCCTTTTAAATCTGCTTGCAATAATCTGTCCGCTGACAAAAATGGTAGCGATGAAACACAACAGAGCAGCTCACATCCAAAACAAACACTTATTTTCATAGCAGAATGAGAAATAGCAAAATCAATTCCAATAAAGTATAGATACCCATGATTATTCTGATACTATAATTTTCAAACATAAGAATAAATGGGCAGGGGTTATTTTTAAAAAGAATATTCATTAATTAAAAAGAAAAACTTCCAGAAATAAAAGTTATTTAGAGAAAAGATCATCTAACCCCAAATCAGAGCAAAAGTGCCTGGAAGGTGTACTCAATTGTACTCTATGTGCCAAGCAAGCACTTTCCATTTATTTCATGGAGACAGGAAGAGGAGAGAATCCTTGCCACTTCTCCCTGGTACCCCCCATGCAGGAGCACTGGCTAACAGGAAACAGGCCCAAGCAGCCCTTACTTACAAATTTTGTTGCTTTCTTGAGTTTTGGGTCCCAAGTCTAGAAAGCATCAGGGCCAGGCAGCCGCCCTTGCTCACCACCATGTCTGAAACAGGCCAGCAGCGAGATAGGTATGGAGAGGAGAGCAGCCCAGAGGGAAGAGGAAGAGGCGCTTACTCACCATCCACTCAGAGCTGGCACTGGTTATAACAACAGAACTCCCCCGGGTAGGCACACCTCCCAGCCACCTTGCTCATTGCCAATTTGCAGCAATCTCTCCGACTGTGGGCATGAAAGGGAAGAGAGCTGGGACGTGGGAAAATGGGCAACAGGCAGACAACAGGAAGAAACCCGTACCACACCTGAGAGGAACAGTCATTTTGGGTGGGCTTGGTGATACCAGGGGCGGTTCTTTGTAGAGTAGGTACTGGGAGTAGAACGTACATTTATTAGGTACTCAGTAAGGGGTTACTGTAGTTCTGTTGGGGGTTGTTCAGAATGTTCCCCTTTAAATAGAGCCAGTTGCCTGCTTAGGGGAACCAGTCAAAAATGGGAGTAGTTAAGGAAGTTTCTAGAACCCTCCTATGATCTGGCTGCTTCAAGAGTGCTGCCTCCAAATGTGTGTAGATGATGAGGTGTCTGTCTTCTCCAAAGCCCACTTCGATACATACACAGGTTACAGATCCATGACCAAATGCCTCTCCCTCCCCAGAAGGTGAGGTCACTTTTAGGATTTGCAAAAGCTTTATAAGTCATGAGAAACGCTCCCTTGATCTGATTCATGGAGGACTCATTCCCTAGGGTCAGCTCCAGGGTGGATGAGCAGATTGGAAGGGATCACTTCACTTCTCTTACTCTTGAATTTGATTTTGAAAGTTTGCTGCACTGCCTTATTCTTGAAGGCTATTGCTGAGCTTTGCAGATAGACTCGGGAGAAAACATGGGCTTTATGGATGAAACACACTAAAATTTTGAACTCACCTGCTCTCTTTGCATGCCACAAAATTAACCTTTAACTAGATCCTTTTTGTTGTTGGCTTTCTTTTGTGGTGTTGGGGAGAGAACCCAGGACTTCACAAATGCTAAGTGTGTACTTTACTATTGAGCTGCACACCAGTCCTAACTAGGTTTTTTTCAAAGAACATTCTGCCTAAAAATGCTTTTGATTTGTTAACACCTATGCCCAAACTAAAAAGGGAGGCACACCTTGGAAATAATCAGTCACCTAACATCTCCTGTAAATATCAATGGACAATTCATTTCTGGATTTTTTTTTTCTTACATTTAGTGCCATCTAAAAAATTAGTATGGACAAAAGCAGAGATTCAAGGCTTTATCTGTTGACTCACATCATAGGCTTGGCCACAACTGACCTCCCCCGGCAGACACCATCCTGAGTGTCTCAGCTACTCTACCTCACCTCCAATCCTGGTGTGAGTGGGTGGTGTTGTCTGTTGCCCCAGAGCCATCCAGAAACCACTCATTGCAACGATTCAGAGTCATTAAATGCTGCCAGGCCTGACCTCATGACCTGGGAGGGAAAGGCGTTTTGGGAGAGGCAATAGGCCCAGTTCCTTGCACACTCCCACTCAGGGCACTGTCCCAGACACAGCCAGGCTGGAGTCCTTGGCTTTGGTTCCTAATCCCTAGGCCTAGTGCCAAGGGTGTTTCCTTACAGCAAGCCATTGAAAAGTTTTGACTGAAGACATTCCCACAACTTCTGAAACTTAGATTCACCCTTAAAGCACACAGATTTATTGTCCTCAGAACAACCAATTTTCTACTTTCCTAATTTGTTGCTCCTTTAGCAAGTCTCTCATAGCCCAGTGGAGTCAGAGAGTATGAGGTTACCCTGAACATATACTTCTCAAAAGACTAAAGTTGCTGTCGATGTGGTTCAGTGGTAGAGCACTTGCCTTATACACATGAGGCTCTGAGTTTGATTTTCAGCACTGCCAAAATGTTTTTTTTTTTTTTTTCAATTTAAGTTTAAAAAATTAAAACAAAAATTTAAACATTGTAAAGGAAACACTGAACTTCATACAGGAAGAGGAGAAAAGGAGCTTGCAATATTAAGAGTAATTTCTCTGTATGTGAATCCTTGCCTTCCTCTATACAGAATGATTCTTCTATTCTCATTTTTGCTACCATACTTCCATTCTTGAATGTAAGGCTGGGGGGTGGGAGGGAAGGGACAGGCCCTCAGTCTTTATGCTTATAATAGACCTTGGAAAACAACAGGAAACCTAGTGTCTTTGCCTATTTAAGGTCTGGGTCTAAACTCTACAGGCTGACAAGCTATCCCTGTAATACGCCTGTTCTTTTTTCTTTTTGGTAAACCCCTAGTTATTTAAAAGTGTATATTATAAGCTGTTTTTTTTCTTACCTAGGAATGAATTCTAAGACCATCGCTATTGGGCAATCATAGGCAAAAGGGACAACTAGGCATGTTAGGAAAAGATTTTAAATTACTCACAGAAGCAGTTTCAGGGATGAAGTAAAAGGCTACTTCTAAGTCCCTACCTGTATTTTATGTGAAAGTGGCTATGCAGAATGGCCATTAAATAATTATTTGTCCCTTAAAGTAATTTGCTTTCTCTTGGGTTCCTTATGGTTGGGATATTTATTAAATAGGTATATTTCTGTGTTGTGAAGTCTGCCCATTTTCTTTCCTTTCTTTTTTTTCATTGTGACATTTACATATGTGCTTACAATGTATATTAAGTTCACCCCCTCCATCATTCTCCCTCCCCCACTTCTGAGAACAATTTCATCAGGTTTCATTGTTCTATTTTCATGTACACATACAAAGTACATATACCATACTCACCCTTCTTCACCCTCTATTTACTCTCCCCTTCTCACTGGGACTCATCCCCAGATAGATCCTATTTTATTTTACTTTCCTGGCCTTCATTTTTTAAAGTGTATATTGATTGTTAAATGGGATTTTGCCATACATGTATATTACATATATATACACATACACACATATATGTATTATAATTTAATCACTTACTCTATCACCATTTTGTTATGCCATCTTCATGCACAGATGCAATATATTTCCATATTATTCACTCCCTATTATTTTCTTTTCCTTCCCCAGTCTCCTGCTATTTCAATCATGTTCTCTCTCTCATTCATTATTATATATGTATAGTCATGTCTGTATTTGTGTATTCATTTCTTTTAGCTCTAGCTTCCACATATGAGGGAAAACATGTGACCTTTGTCCTTCTGAGCCTGGCTTACTTTGCTCAACACGATCATCTCCAGTTCCATCCAATTTCCTGCAAACAACAAATCTTATTCTAATTTAGGCTGAATAATGCTCCATACAGCATACATGACACATTTTCTTAATCCATTCATCACATGTACTGCCCAAGCTTTTAAAATAGCTGAGTATTTCTTCAAATATATGCCACATGGCACTTCGAACAAAGTAATGAAGAACAAACATCTTGAAATTTTAGAATTTCTATAGACAAAAACAAGCTTCTAATAAAATAAAGGAGGGACATCAGTTACACATTCTGCCCATTTATCAGCTATGCTTAGGGCAAAGTTCTCAGGTATTGGAAAGTGTTCCCAAGCACCAGGTAAGAGATTGATTTGGCAACATAAGAAATGAGTAGTCCAATTTTGGTTGTGAAATCCTACAACCAAGAGAATTTGTTGGAGGAAAACTTTGACTAGAGGAACCATGGTGAATGCCTACAGGTCATATACAGGACAAGGGTGACATCACTTCTGCCAAGTGATATCTCAGGATTGACTGACAGCATAGATCAAATGCCAGCAGGTCCCTGGAGTTCTGTGGTATACTTCTACGAACTCTAATGATCCAGGGGACTGTGTATCTCCAGTTGCTCCTGTGGTGCAAGAACGACAGAGATGCTCTGAATGCCTATGGTTACTCTGTGTAAGGAACTCATGAGAATATGGACGGAAAAGATCTTTGAGGGTTTCCCAGGAGTGACTCTGATAAAAGTCCAAGGCTGAGTACCTGTAAAAGAATAGCAGTGTTCCCCATTTTCCTAGTTCTTTGAGACCTAATTTAGGCAACGTAGAGGACCTTTGAGAGAGTCACGGTTTCCTAAGAGTCATATTTCTAGAATTTCAGAGCCCAGATGACAGGTCTGTCTCTGTATCAAGATGTAAAAATGAGTATTTTCATCAAGGGATGAAGCTACTGTATTGTATGTAGCCAGGTTGTGTCAGGTCCCCAAATAAAGACAAAAGCAATAGGTATCCTAGGAGAAGAGGCTCCACTTTCTTTTTCGATTAGGGAAAGTTATAATCCCCAACATATGGTTAATTGGTGAGTGAACCTTGAGTTAGCACAGGCTGGTGCTGCTGTGGAATAGCCATATTGATGAGAAGACTGTCAAAGGCAGCATGATCAAGATGGTGCATTGAGGGTTACTAAGAGTTCTATCTTTGGCTTGACCACTTTAAACACATCTAATTGCAGTCTTCCATGGTAGTTTTGATGACAGAAATCTTAAGATTAGAATATTAGATCAGTAAGAATAGGGTTTGGAAGCTAGCCATGGTGGCTCAAGCCTGTAATCCTCGCTACTTGGGAGGTGAGATTGGGAGGATTGTGGTTTGAGGACAGCTCAAGCAAAAAGTTCATGAGGCACCCTCCTGGCCCCCACCATCTTAACCAATGGTTGGGCTTGGTGGCCCTCACCTGTCATTCCAGCTATGTGGAGAGGCACAAATAGGAGGATGGCAGCCATTAAGCAAGACCCTATCTCAAAAATAACCAATGCACAAAGGTCTGAAGGTGTAGTTCAAGTGGTAGAGCACCTGCCCAGCAAGCACAAGGCCCTGAGTTCAACCACCAGGACTGCCTCCCAAAAAAAGAAGAGGGTTTGTTTCCCCAATTCCTGCTGTATTATCAGCATTTAGAATAATGCCTGACACATAGTTGGTGCTCAATAAGTCATTGTGGGATTAAATACAATGATGCTACTGCTAGAATTAATGGATAGTCAAGTTGTTCTCTAGAAAGGGTGTGGAATGATCACAAAATTCAATACCTTCCTCTCTCTCAAAGCCATATGAACATTTTTTCAGCTTATATCATATAATATGCAATTTTTTAAAAAATGGAAAATAAAGTTAGCCTATGAAGAACAAGTTAACATTCACATGTATGAAATACAATTGGAGATTGACCTTAATCATGAGGAATTTGAGGATGCTTTCTCTTTTTGCAACACTGCAGATGAAGAGCTTAGAATTTGATGCATGATAAACCTAATGAGGCTTCTAACTCCTCTAGCCACTCATTAGCTGCCAGGAAATGGTCATTGTTACTTAATTATAAGATGAAACTAACCATTGAGAAATGCTGAAAGTGATCTGATTGGCCAATATACCAGGACTAATTCCACAAACATGCCCTCGACATACCAATTAAAGCTGCATCACCCATGATAAAATGCTGCATGCTTGTGGCTGTGTTCTATGTTGTCATTTTCAGATTAGAACAACAAAAACAATTCCAGTCTAGGGCACTTCCCCAGCACTAAGGACTGAGGCCTTTCCAACTTAGAGGATGAGGTATCTTCTTACCAACTTATTATTCTTCAGGAAATGCCCTTTATTTTCACTTTGACCTCACCCAGAAGAAGAGGCAGTCTTAAAGATGATAAAGGCTACCCATCAGTCATTGGTTTTCATAGTTGTCAGGTAGAAAAATTCCAAAAAAATCTTTCCAAAAGGGTAATGTATATACGTGAAGTTTTCACTTTGATTTTGAGTTAAAATGGGTAATGGGAGAGAATACTGAGTAATATCCAGAGCTAGCATTCTATCAGTGCAGCCTCTATTGGCATATAGGTTTAAAAAAAAATTACCAATAAGGGCTTTCCAGAATAAGCATTTCATTTCTAGTTCAATGCATTATCACTGTATTCAGTTCTGCTGAAATGTCTTCTGTATTTCCTTTCTGGAGTCGCCCTTCCACTTGGCAGGGGTTTAAGGATATTGTGTTGATTGAGACCAGGATACTGACCTCCCAGAGTGCCTCAGCTCCAGTCTCATCACTGCCATTTAAGCTTGGTATTTGGGTGAAAAGAAAGACTGAAAACTAAAATTTTTTGCTAAACCCAGGGACTCCCCCTAACTTAAGTACAAGGTATACTACAAAATTTCAATTTTAAATTATCAGAGGCTTATCAGAAAGGGATCACAACAGCTCCTATCTCTGAAGAACTGTGAAGAATAAATGAATGAGTCCTAAGTGCTCTATAAAAGGTGAGTCTTAATTTTATTGCTTTTTGTTATATTTGAGGGGAGGAGCTGCAGGGCACAGACCCAAGAAACTAGTGTCAAAGAATGGTTGAGCAACTGGACACAGAAGATCAAGTTTCCCGGGAATGTGTATCTAACTCACCACTTAGAGCCTAAGACTTTGGAATCTGTAACAATACTGCTTGTAGTCCTTTGTCATTTCTAAATTTCTAGCTGAAACAGTGTCAGAAACCACCAATGGGAATAAATTGTCTGCACTTGCCTCCACTTTGTCAGCTCTCATTCTCTCTTCAACCCACTGCAGCTCAGTTTTCATCCCCACCCTTCCCAGTTGCCTTCATCTTGCCAAGGTCAGTATTCACCTCCTGGGACTCCCTCAGTAGCAGCATTCGTCACAGCTGTCATCCCTTCTTCTTGAAACACTTCCTTTTCTTGAGTCTCACAAGACTGATGCCTCCTGAGCTGTCCTTCCCTCTCCCAACTCACTGTTTTTTCTAAATAGCCAAGTCCACCTGCTCCCAAGGCTGATGTGCCCCAGGACATACTCTTCTTGTCATTCCTCTTCCATACTTACACTCTCTCCTCAGGTGACTGATTCCGGCCTTAGGACCTTAAATATTATGTTGGTGACTCACAACTTTATCTTTCAGCTGTCCCCCTTGGATTCTGTACTTACCTAGTCATTTGATTAGTGTATCTACAATAGAACTTGGTTCTACTCCCCCGCCCTTATACACATACTTCTAAATTTGCCCTTCTCTACTTTTCCCCATCTTAATGCATGGTCCTATTATCCTCCAAATTGTTCAAACAAAACCTAGTATCTCCTTCATTATTCTTTCTATTAGCCCTTTTGCTCCACTCACCTGTAGATAGGTTGCTTTTACCAGCCCCAACTCTCATCAGTTCAGTTATCTGTCTTGCTGCCATTCCAGAGCAAGCAATCTCTACCTCCTTGGGTTACTGCGATAGCTTCCCAGCTGGTCACCCTCCCTGCTCCTGCTCTTGACCTCACACGCTGTGTTTCTCAGGGAGGGATCTCAGCTGGGCGTTCGTGGCTCACGCCTATAATCCCAGCTACTCAGGATGCAGAGGATCACAGTTCAAAGCCAGCCCAGGCAAACAGTTCCATGAGACCCAATCTCAAAAAAACTCATCACAAAAATGGGCTGATGGAATGACTCAAGGTGAAGGCCCTGCGTTCAAGCCCCTGTACTGAAAAAAAGCAACAAAGGGGGGATCTCAGTGTCATTTCAAAGAAACAAACGTGATAATATTATTTCCTTGCTTAAAAGCCTCCAAGGTTCTCATGCTACACTTAGAATATAATTTGGCTCCTTCTTCGGGTCCATGAGGCCCTACGTGATACAGCCTGTCTGCCTGCACACTAAACCTCAGTCATACTGGCTTCTTTTCATTTCCTTGACATTCTAAGATTGCTCCCACATCAGGGCCTTGTCCTTGATTTTCCCTGCTGCCAGGAATGTCCCATGCTCCAGGTGGCTGGTTACCTCTTATAGGTTTCAGTTTAAAAGTCATCCATCCTTCTTTAACCTACCTACTAACACAGCTCACTCAGTCTCTCTCTATTCCATGACTCCTGTTCTATTTTCCTCATAGATTTTTTTGCTATCTGAAATTATTTTCTTCACTCATTCACCTATTTATGTCTGCATGCCCCCTGGAGTATGCAAGATCCGTGAAAATAAATACCTCTTCTATTATATTTACCACTGTATTCCCTTGCCTATCATACATTGGGTACTCCTTAAAGATCTGTTGAATGAGTTAATTATCCCTAAGTATAATAGCAGTTTGCAAATTTACATAATGGCCCATTGGAACTCAATAGCTAAATCCAAATATTTCACCAACAGCTAAAAAAAGGACAACTGTGGGCAAACTGATGCAGAGAATATATCTGACTACCATCTATAGGGAAATAAAAATTATGTCCAATTCTATGTTCTTTTAGCCTTTTATAGCTTCTCCTCTCCTCATCATCAAGAATCAGCAAAAGCTGGTGGCAGAGATACTCACACCATCTTCCTTTTCTTTCCTCCTCTAGTTTCCTGGTCTAACAGGAAAAGAATCATTTTACTGTGACTGGCTGGATGAAAAAAATAATTCCTCCTGCGCTCCAGTTTCCCCTAAGCCAGTGGTCACTCCCTGACTCAACCAAAACCAGTCCTGAGCAACTCAGAAGGCTCCATCCAACTCTTCCTTTGAGAGCAGAGCTGCTAAACTTCACAGCTTTCTACAATGAGAGATGTGAGTGTCAAAACCAAGGCAAAAGACAGCAACACTACCCAGATTTTTGCTCTGAAAGAAACAATTGGTGGCAGAAATGATCTCTGACTTTACCTCTCTGCTATCACCTTTCCTGCTCCCTCTAAGGAAATTGCACATATGGCAGGTAGTACAATGAAGAGAGAAGCTGTGAGGCAGGACTACTCTGGACTCTGCTGGCACCATTTACTGTCATTTTGGGCAAGTCATTTGATTTCTCTGGGCCTGGTTTCTTTATTTGTACAATGAATACATGATGTGGAAATGTGTTGAATCCAGTAAACACAAAACATTTAAATTAACTAGTACGGCTAGTTATGGGCAGTGGTGTGTTAAAATAGAAGGCAAGATTGGACTGAGTCCTATGTCATTGGCTACAACTTGTAGAATTGGGACTTCCAGAGATTAGTGACTTCCAATGGGACATTTCATGGTTCATATACATTCTGAGGATTCCATAATTCATATCTCCAGCACAGTTTCCACTCCCAAACTCGATTCATATACCAAACTGCTTTAGTAACATCTTCCTCTGATGATAACAGTTATATCCAATTTAAAATTGACAATGTCCCATGTTTAAGTTCTCCATCACAGTTGATGGCAATTCCATCCTTTTGGCGATCAAGCCTAAATCCTCAACTCCCCTCTTTCTTTGCCCCCACATTTAATCTTCCAGCAGATACTATGATTTCAATCTTCAAAATCAATCTGGAGCCCAAAAGCATTTGCCCACGTCCAGTGCTATGATCCAGGCCCAAGTCATGACCATCTCTCCTTGATTACTGCTACAGTGTTCTCATCGGAATCCCCTTCACTCTTGCCTCCCACCTCCAGTCTTCTCAAAGCCAGAGTGATTCTCCTGATACATAAGTAAATTATGCCAACTCTTTGCTCATAACCTTGCAATATTTCCTCATTTCACTCAGAGTAAATGCTAGTCCTTACAATGGTCTGCAAGTTCTCCTATGACCCACCCACCTATGATGGGTGGTCTCTGATCTGGTCAGCTACTGTTCTCCCTTCTCACTCTGTGCCAGCTGTGGGGGCTGCCTTACTCTTTCAAACATTCTGGCATGCTCCTGCTATAATATAAGGTCTTTGCATATACAGCTCCCTTCAGTTGAGTCCCCACAACTACTTCCCCGCCCCCGTCACTTTTGTATTGAGGCTTACCCTCACTTCTCTACTTGAAATCACAGGCTTTGTGGGTAATATCTGGAAGATAGCTGGTTTTCTTAGCAGCTGACTTTCAGCAGACATTCTCCTTAAATTTTGGTCACCTTCCTCATCAAGTACAGAACACAATCTCTACCCAGTAGGTATGTCATATCTACAAGACATGAAACTGTTTTGTTTTGATTTTTTTAAAAAATAACATTAGAACTAATTTGACCACAAGTCTCTGAAGAAATGACTGATGGATTGTGTCTTATTCTGAGAAATAAAACCACAGTTCTGGGTAGTCTGTCTAGGGCCCTGGTTCTTACCACTTCTCAAACTTCACAGGGACTCTGGCCTCACCTCCTGCAGGCTGCTCTTCTAAGGCTTCTGGATTTATCTCCTGGACTAGCCTGGAAGTTGGAAGAAAGTCTGAGAAAAGTTTCAGAGAGAAAAGGTCTGTATTAGCATCCATTTGGCATAGCTGTATATCATAGCTATTTGGGGTTAGATAACATTTTTTAAAAAGTTGAGGCCAGTAATTTCTCATCCAGAAAATTCAAATTATCTTGGAATGCTGAAGCTAAAAGGTAACTTATACAGCCACTGTCATTTGGATACTCTTTAGGTATCCTGGGGAGACAATAGGAGATATTGTACCATATAAGCTGGGAGTCTGACATACAATACTTCTGCTCACCTTGTACAATTTGAGGGTACCTGAATTATCAAACAAGGCTGACGGAGGAATAATAAATAGTGTAATATTATCATACCGAGGTTAATGAAGGAATAATAGGTTATTAAGGGCAACAATTAAAAATCATATGTTATTATTACTTTCAATTCAGAAAAATACTGAAATTTATTACAGATCACATTAAAAAAATTTTGTTACAAATGTGCCAAGTCTTACCTGGCTTTAATTCAAATGAGATTTCTTACTTATTCCATACTAGTTCAGATGTTGGCAGACTGATTCATTTTGGACATTTCTTCAAAAATTTTGAAGTATAGCATACTTTTTTTTTATTCCCAATTGTGCTTTATTTTTAAACATACTTTTTAAAGTACCAGGATAACCACTCTTTAGAAAACAGTGACAGAGCAGGGCGTGGGTGGCGCATGCCTGAAATCTTAGCTACTTGGAGGTTGAGATCTGGTGGATTGCAGTTCTAGGCCAGCCCAGGCAAATTGTTTGCAAGATCCCATCTCCAAAATAACCAAAGCAAAATGGACTGGAGGTGTAGCTCCAGTGGTAGAACAGAATACCTGTTTTGCAAGCATGAAGCCCTGAGTTCAAACTCTAGTTCCACCAAAAAAAAAAAAAAAAAAAAAAAAAAACAAGAAAACTGTGGCAGAGGAGAGTCACATGGCTCCCATTTTGATGTGGAGAGGTAATTGCCACTGCTGGAAATTCTCATGCCCCTCACCCACCCTTGGAAACTGAACAACAAAACAGGACTCAGGGTCTTCTGAAATTACTCAGGCTGGAGCAAATGTTCGTACTTCATCTCCCAGGAAACGCTGAAACTTCCCAAGAATGAAGTGACAGGAGCAAAGCAGGCATGTGAGTGGACCCGGGAGCTATAATGGACTGTCTGTCGCAGACAACAGACGTTTCAGTGTCAAAGCCACAAGACCAAGGGCAGGCACATAGCCTTGGGAAGAAAAACTTGTAGAGGCAAACACAAGACAGAGATCACAGACAGGTGGTCCTGGAGGACATGCAGCAGACTGAAATGTCGAATGCAGTCGTTTTTCACTCTGGCATTTTAATGAGAAATAAACGGGAAAGGTGAAGGTTTTATGATCATTTTATTCATGTGTGAAAAATACTGGGTAACTCTTACACTTGATCTTAGCCAGAAGACCCGGAAGTGATGGGTAAACTCTTTGAGAATGTCAATTTCTCTCTAATATAAATCAATATTTGAAAAATAATTGATTTAAAAAACTGAAATAAGCTATATTTAAAATGCAAACACATGAATCACAAATATTAACATACTGAGAGTTAAAATCAAAGATAAGAGTTTTTCTCAGAACTTTACCTAAACTTTCTCTACAGAACGCTTTAGAAAAAAAATGCAGAATCCTCAGTTATGGCAAATCTGACTGAACAAGAAATATATTTGCTCCTTTCTCCCTTCCCCCAAGATCTCCTATTTCAAATTCCAAGAGTTTTCTTTCAATTCCACACTCTCACCTCAAGTTGCTGAAAACCGCTTTTGTGCAAATCCAAAGCTAAACAGGAAAGAGGCAGCAAAGGATTTTGAGGTACAATAACCTTGAAGAAAAATAGTTCTGTATTGTGTTTGCTGGTCATGAAAAAATATGCTTCATTTAGGAATTTTCCATTGGATAATAACTTAAAATATCACCTTTCTTAAAGGAAACATTTTTGTAAATTTAGTAAGAAAAATATAGAATTTTCTTGCTAACTGCTTGAAGGCCAGGTCACAGATGCAACCTTAGTGCAGGATGGGTTCTGAGAGGCAGCTCAGTACTTTCTTTGGGCCCTCTGGCAATCAGCTTGGTAGCCAGTAGTCAGGTTTTATAAACTGTGAAGTGCCCAGGCAGACAGACTGGCTCTACAAGGTAATGTTTCCAATTTGACTCATGCTTATGGTCTTTGACCTTAAAAGTCATTCATGGTCCAAGTGCCATCAGACATTCTTAAAGGTACCACACTGAGCGATCAACTTAAACATTCAATCTTCGGTGACTTCTTGCCTTGCTGTCTACAGACTTGGGACAGCAAGAGATAAGTGGTATAGGGAAGGAGGAAGGAACAAGAAAGAATAGAAAAAAACAAGACTAAATACATTTCCTGAAGACAAAATATCCCCAACTTAAGAGTTACAAATAAGGTTAAAGGCATAACGTATGAGCTGTAAGGAGCACTTCCCCCTAAAATAAACAAATATATCACTGAAAGGGTAAACAGAGGTGAGCTATAAATCACAATTCTGCCTAATGCATTCTTCAAGTTTCTTTTCGAGAGCAAATGCTGGTGAGAAATGGACTTCCAGAAACCCAGGACTCAGAGATGGAAGGAAAGCTGAGGGAGTTGTTTTCCTTCAAGAGATAAGATCAACCCTGTCCTCTCTGGTAGTTTTAGTGGCTAATGTCCCTCTGTTGGACTCTACAAACCTGAGAAGGAAAAAAATCTTCTGCTTTTAGCCATCACCAATCAGCAATTTAAGCAAACATAGCATGAGGAATGATAAAAATATTCACAGCAGTCATCAAGATTTACCCTTACATCCAATGGTTTTCATTGGTGGATTTGGTTCACCATGGCTTCCTTTCCTCAGCAATGGAAAAAATATAATTTCCACATCCCATTTTTATTCCTTCTCACACCAAGTTTACTTGCATAAAGAGGGTTCTGAAAAGTGAGCTGCTTGTGAGAAATAGAATTAACTGAAAATCAAATAGAAACTTTGGTAGGCACACTATGGCAAATGGTTAAATATTTACCACATAAGAACCAGTTCATCGGAAAACAAACATGCAAGTGCCTGGCTCTGTTCCCTGCATCAGGAATTAAGAATGTTCCCTTGCTGAGAGCTGCCATTTTGTTGACATTCAGTAAAAGGTTTGGGTCCAGGAAGAGGGCAGAAGTGAACTACAGTTCTGCAAACCAGTCCCCTAACAGATGAGTTCATTCTGGTGGAGCTATCCCTTAGAATGACAACTTCACAAAGAAGTATCTAAAAAATAACAGCATAATTTTGATGTCAAGTTTAGGAGTGGACCTATGAACTCTCATTAATCTACTACCAATTGCCCCAAACTGAATAGGCTATCAAGAACGGAAGCAGGGCTGGTGGAGTGGCTCAAGTGGTAGAGCACCTGCCTACCTAGCAAACATGAGGCCCAGAGTTCCAACTTCTGGTTCCACCAAAAAAGAAAAAAAGAATGGAAGAAAATTCAAATTATATCAGACCCAAAGAAAATACCATAGCTATATTCTGGGACCTGTATCTCACTTAAGGTGGAAGGTTAAAAAAAAAAAAAAGAATGGGGAAGAAAAAAAATCAAGCTTCACTCAAACTGCTGTATAAATGAATAAACAACCTCCAGACTCAATATTCCAAGTTTGCTTTAGTGCAAAGATGATGGTCTGGGGATTAGAAAATAATTCTTAGTAGAAATCCTTCTTTCCACTGTTTAGGCTTTCTCTTGATGAGTGAAGTCAGTTCAACTTTCTCTAAAAGTTGACCCTAACACTGAGTGTTAGCTGATTGTCCTCAGTAGCTCCAGATGCAGGTGTCTGGAAGTCTGCTGATCACCTGAGTTTGTGCTTTGTAACTTCCTGGACTTGGTACTGACCATGGAGAGGCTCTCTAGAGTGCTGAGATGCCCTTCATGAAAGGAAGGCTGGTGGTTTTTTTCAGTTTTGATTTTTAAGTAGAAGGCAATAAAAGGCTCTTGGAGATGGAATAAAAAAAACAAAGGAAAATAACCAGAAACCCACTTGTCTGGACAAGTTTTGTTTTGATTTTTGAGACAAAGTATTGCTATACAGCCCAGGCTGGCCTCAAACTCACAATCCTCCTGTCTCAGCTTCCTGAGTGCTGGGGTTATAAGTGAGGGCCACTCCAGCTGCTCTGGGCTCTTTTCATAGGCATCGCTATGTACTTTTCCGTGCTTTTTTGAGGGCAGAATGTTCCGGGGCTTTGATGTAGGTCATCCAAGCCACTTCAGCTCAATAATGGGCCTGGTGAGGTGCTGTTCTCGGACTGACCCAGGGAAATGCGCCCTCTGCACTTTCATCTGCTTCTGAGATGGAAGGGACTGCTGAATGATTTAAGAGTCATTAAAGAGTGGGGAAGTGCCTCCACACTATGATGACAGACTGAGTTAAACAGGAAGTCAGCATGGGGTCTCCCAGTCTGGTGATCCCACACTCCCAGGTCCTCACTGCCTCTGGAGCTGGACATCTCCACAGAGCCCTTTGGCCTCTGCCTCCCCTTTCTCCTCTTCCATTTGCCAGCCCCCTGCCATCAGGGCTGGAGCTCATCCTTGTCCAAACTACTCCCCCACTGCCAAATCTGCCTGCCTCGCCTCAGCGTCCATCTGCTCCCTCACGGTTGGCATTGTTCCCTTCCTACTTTTGCTGTATTTTTACTTCCTGTGAGAGCAAATGTCTAAAGTTCTCATTTCTTGGCTGCTTCTGTTCCCTTCCACAAAGATCTCATCCCTTGGGTAGACATCCCCAGATCCACAATACACTTGGCTCCACGTTTCCAACTGCCTGCTGAACACCTTCACCATCCCAGCCCAACACCAAGATCACAAGATTTTCCCAAACAAGAGTTCCAAATCACTATACAGGTTCACAAGTCAGTGAGGTCACAAACATTTAGCTAGTGACCAAATAAATCCCTTTTGGTTTTTTATTATTGTTGGTGGTGGCATTTTGTTTTTCTGTTTCTGCTGCTAGGGATGGAACCCACAGCCTTTGCATGCTAACTGGTAGCTTTACCACTGAGCTATACTGCCAGCCCTCCCACTGTATTTTGAAGTCCTCTACGCCTGTTCTCCCCCTCCCCAATTCAATTGTTACTGCCACTCTGATTTTGGTCTTCACTTTCTTTCCTCTAAACTCGTACACGTCTGTCTTACAGCAAAAATATCAGCTCTCCCTCTCACTGCCATCCCTCCACAGTGTAAATCCCCAGTTTCCACTGAACTTCTGTCACCCTCCTCAGGTCTTCTCGTTTGCCTTTACACTTCCATAAAAAGAAATCATGGGACTAGAAGATCACAGGATTATTTAGTAATTGTGGAAATCTTAAGAACAGGCAAGTGCTTCTATGTTTACAAATTCTGCTATGATGTGGTTGAAAGTTTCACTGAACCTCTTCATGGGCAGACTGTACTCCCAAGACTGGGTCGGTGCACATAGACCTCATGTGCCATGTCCACAGCACAGTCATGCAGCACGTGTTGAGGGCTCAGTGGAGAATTTACCAGAGTAAGTCATCTTTCAAATATGATACAGGTGAAAAAGTCAAATTAGAGGCCCTCAATGCTATGTCAAAAAAAAGCTGATTATATTCTTCAAAAATGACTATTTGGTATGGTGGCACACACCTGTAATCCCAGCAATCAGGATGTTGAGGCAGGAGGATTGCAAATCCTAGGTCATCCTGGGCCACATTGCAAGTCCCTGTCTCAAAAAAAAAAATTTTTTTTTTTGTTTTTAATTTTTTGTTTCAGAAAGCTTGGTACTAGGAGCACTAAGAAAGACTAAAAAGGCATGATAACTAAATGTGACACCTGGCCTGGGACTAGATCCTGCACTGGAAGAAAAAAAATATGCTCTAAAGGACTTTATCAACTGGCAAAACTGAAATACAGAAGTAGATTAGATACAAGTATTATATCAATATTATAATTACTAGAGTCGATAATTATACTGTAACTAAGACAGAGAATGTTCTTATTGGTAGGAAATATACCCTGAAGAACTGAGACATAAAAGAGCAACACCATAACTTATCCCCAGGTGGTTTCAAAAGCAGTATCAACAGACAGCACATATAAAAAAGCAAATGGGGCCAGGTGCCAGTGGCTCACACCTGTAATCCTAGTTATTTGGGAAGCTGGGATCGGGAGGATCACAGGCAAGGCTGGCCTGGCCAAAAACGAGGCCCTATCTCCAAAATAACCAGAGCAAAAAAGAACTGGAGGTGTGGCTCAAGCAACAGAGTGACTGCCTCGAAAGGACAAAGCCCTAAGTTCAAACCCCAGTATCACACACACACACACATACACACACAAATCCACAAATGGTTGAAGTCATCTTTCTATAATGCTGTGAAGTAGCCATACATGAGCATAAGTCTATAAGGCTAAAGCCTGAAATATATCTGGTTGAAGTCAAAAGTAAATTCCCTTAGATTACAAAATGTTCTTTGCATGAGATATATCATCATTCTTCCGGTCTTCGTAATATCACCAGCTTGGATGGAGAAACATTTACTTAAAATATTTATACACCACTTAAACATCAACACATGTATTGTTTGAAGTAAATTCAATCTCTCTTCTGTTTTAAGACAGAGTCTTGCTATGAGGCCCAGGCTGGTCTTGAACTTGTGATCCTCCTGCCTCTGCCTCCTGATTGCCAGGATTATGAGTATGCGCCAGTTTTTTCTTCTTCTTCTTACCTTCCTGGATATTGAACTCAGAGCCTCAATCATGCAAGGCAAGCACTCTAGCACTTGAGTCATGACCCCAGTGCTTTTACTGCTCTACTTTGGTTATAAGATAGAGTCTCATGCTAACTTTGCCTGGGTTTGCTTCAAACCTTGATCCTCTTGTCTTCAGCTCCCAAGTAGCTGGGATTACAGGCATGAGCCAGCAGACCTGGCTACATAAATTCTTTGTGGACAAAACAAAGTAAAATTTAGTTCACCAGGTTAACTCTGAAAACACAGCTATTCATTTCGCTATGTAATGACAACCGTCATTGTTGATGCTTTGCTGTAGGTCGTGCTCGATTCTACTGTTGAATACATCCTCAACCTTCTTACTCATCCCCCAAATTCTGTGAGGGAGATACTATGCTGAACTCCATTCTACAGATGATGAAACAGGCACAGGGAGGTTAAATAATTTGCCAAGATTTAGTCTACAACAGGGCCAGGACACAGGGCCAGGTTCTTAGCCACTAGGTAAAATATAAACCACTGATTCAGTAGTGAGTTGACTTAAAAATACATATACACTTAATTTTGACCTCTGATAGACAAAGAAGCCAGATTAGTGAAGTTTTGGGGGTGGGGGTTGTCCTGGTTTTTAATTGTGGTAAAATGTACATAAAATAAAATTTCACTATATCACACAGACTGATCTCTAACTCCTGGGTTCAAGTGATCTTTCTGCTTTAGCCTCCCAAGTAGCTGGGACTATGGGAGTGTACCACCATGCCCTTGACTGTTTTTAAATACACAGTCAGCAGCATTAAGGACATCCCACTGGGTACAACCATCAGCATCACCCATCCACAGAACTCTTCATCTTGCAACACTGAAACTCTGTACCCATTAAACAACTTCTCATCCCCTGCCCCCAGCCCTGCAGCCATCATTCTACTTTCTACTTCTATGAGTTTGACTGCTCTGATGCCTTATATAACTGAAGTCACAAAATATTTGTCTTTTAGTAACTGGCTTATTACATTTAGAAAAATAGCCTCAAGGTTCACCCATGTTACAGCATGTAACAGAATTCCTTTCCTTTTTAAAGGCTGAATAATATTCCATTTTAAGTGTATTCCACATTCTATTTATCCATTCACCCATCAATTGGGTGCAATTGGGGTGCTTCCATTTTTATGCTATTGTGAATGACACTGCTACAAATACAGGAATACAAATCATAATGTTTTGTTTGTATGGATTTTCTTTTCCAGATGATTTTATTGTTGTATTGCAGTCCTTGGATGAACCCAAGGCTTCACACATGCTAAGCAAGTAAACCACTTCCCCAACTCCAAATGATTGTTTTTAAAGCATTATTTATTGGGTTGGGGATGTAACTCAGTACTAGAGTGTGTGCCTAGCATTCATGAGAAACTAGGTTCAATTCCTCACACTGAAAAAAATAAACAAAGAAAGATTCTAAGCCAGACTTTTGTAATCACAGAATCTTAGAATCTTAGGTTAGACAAGAAGAGGGATTTCATCTCAAGTAACTCCACTATGATGCTTGAATCTCAATCTCTCTCTCCTGTCTACTGGGTTTTGAACTCAGAGCTTCACACTTGCTAGGTAGGTGCTCTATGGCTTGATCCACACCTGTCTGGAACTCAATTCTCCAGATCTCAACCTCCTGCCCAGCTTACAATGACAGGTAAATGACACTGCACCAAGCTATTGGTTGAGATGGGGTCTTGCATTTGCCTGGGCTGGCCTTGATCCGTGATCCTCCTGATCTCAGCCTCCCAAGTAACTAGGATTACAGGTGTGAATCACAGGCACCTGGCTTTTGAATCTTAGAACAGCTGCCACCAAGTTGTTGTTCAACCATGACCCAAGGCCTTTTCTATTTTCAAACAATCTAACTGGTATAAAATTCTTCTGTAAGCCTGACTTCTACTCACTGGTCCTGATTCCGCCCTGTGGAGTTGAGCTCTTCTTTCAAGTTCTGGAAATCAGACAGAAGCCCTCTAGGTCTTCTCTGCTCTAAGATGTGATGACCGAGAAGCATGAGAAAGATCACCATGAGTTTCCATGGAGCAAAGGCTCTGACTTCCTCACTTGATGCACCATTCAACATGTTATTTTATTTTATTATTTGTAGTTCTAGGGATGGAACCCAGGGCCTCAAAAATACTAAACACATGCTCTACCCCTGAGGTACACCCCAGTCTCCACTGAAGCATTTTACACACATATCTGAACCCAGGGAGCACACTGTCCTTTGACCCTTTCACCTGATCAAAGCTCCAAATCCTAGCAAATATGCATGTGAGACACTTTCATGTTTTATAGAGCAGTGTCATTTGACTGGGGCAAGTGGCAGTAATTATCTGAAGGAGAGGTGCCTCCTGCATTTTGCACAGGGCAATCAGCACCATGATCAATCAGCACTAGATCAATGGGCTCCGGCCATGGGTGCCTTCCCAGTGGTTCCTTCCCTATACTCCTTCGCCTGACTCCAATGATGGATTTGTGCTCTGTCACTTCTGAAATTGTTGGCTGTAAAACAACTGCTAAGCAGCAGAATGATGATTCATTCTCAACCTCAAACAGCATGACAAGTGGGGTAAAGCACACAAGCTGCATTCCTCTAGAGGAATCACGCAGCATAAATCATTTGCTTCAAATTAGGACCGAAATTCCCCAGCAGGCCCCTTTCCCATCCCCTGGACAGGATAACTCAGGCAAAACTAAAAGCAACACAGTACTTCGAGGCTCGACAGCACTGATCCCGAATCCACTAGCTATGCTCTCATTGAAGGCAGGACTTGTACTACATACCCAATGAATGGACTGTTTGAGAAAAGGGGAGATCATGTTAAATACAGGCATCAAGAGTTGAGGTGTGTGATTTACTGTGGTCCCTTGCTTCTTGTATAGTTATTCTCCAGGCTGCCATTCTCAGCTAGTTTCTTTCTTTGCACCTTGATAAGGACAGGTGATCTCAGAGGGTAAGTAGGCATTTTTCTAGGGGTGGGAGGCACAGACCTTAACTCTCGAGAGAATGGCAAAGGAACACGGTGGCCCTACTCACAGTCCTGTCTTTAATGTCCTTGGTCAAGACTCAACCATCCACGAGCTTCTCTAAGCCCAGACTAGCATCTGTAACAGAATTTGTCTTACACGTAGATTTTGGTGGGTCTGCACTTAATCTGAGCATTTCATTACTTGGGATCATCTGCATAAAAATACAAATGTCTGGTCACACTGGGTCTGTATTCTTTAATAAGAACCTGCTGGAATTGAGAACTAGCTGCCACTTTTATATATAGATATAAATGTG
The DNA here is from genome assembly GCF_047511655.1 of Castor canadensis. Classification (NCBI taxonomy): domain Eukaryota; kingdom Metazoa; phylum Chordata; class Mammalia; order Rodentia; family Castoridae; genus Castor; species Castor canadensis. Next base: position 92,546,650 of record NC_133394.1, read on the forward strand.
TTAGCGTTCCATCACGACACAAACACCAGAGAAAAGGCTTTACCTTGGTTCACAGTTTGGGAGGTTCCAGCCTGGGACTCACTGGCCCCTTTGCTTTGGGCCTGTGGTGAAGCAACATGTTATGACAGAAGTTCATGGTGGGGCAAAATACTCACCTTATGCTGGGCACCAAAAAGAGGAAGAGACCAGGCTGCTACTATCCCCTTGAGGGTATTATATATATATAATATAATATATATGTTAATATATAATATTAATATAATATATTCCTTTATATATATAAAGGAATGAGGGAATTAGGGAAGTTTATATATATAATACATTTATATAATATATTTGTATATAATATATATATTTATATATATAACTTATATATATATTTATAGTATATATATATATATAAAAAATACAAAGTGAGACTGTAGCCCAGACTGACCTTGAACTTACAATCCTCCTGCCTGTCAAGTGCTAAAATGTGTGCAACCACAACCGGTCTTCGTGCTGTTTTTGATCCCCTTTCTTAATGGTGAGGTTGAGGACACAGTACAACCAATCAAAGTCATGACTGAATGAACCAACTCCTCCCCCAGCCTTCCCTCCCGCAGATGCGCCCTGTATAAGAGCCCAGGCATGGCCCTGTCTTCCTCGCCATCAGCACTATAACAAGAAAAGCCAAGTGAAAGTTGAGTGTGAAGTTGGATCTGAATGGGTGACTTCCATCGAAGTCTTATCCGACTTGCCAACCCACCTAGCTGTAGTATGTTCCCAGGACCACTTGAGGGTTTTTTATCAAAACAGGAGGTGTTACTGAAACAGTTAAGACATTTTCTATATAATGTTGTGACGTGACTCCTTGCAGTTAGTTCTGTGAACTCTGCCACAGTGCTAACGGTCTATGGTAAACGCTTTCTGTGAACTATGCACGGGGTTCAAAACTTGACACATGGAGGAACTGTTTCCTTTACTTTACTGGGGAGTATGGTTAGTGGGTACTTAAGGTACAGAGCAGAAAAATCAGTCCAGCTTTCTAACAATGCCACTCATGCAGATAAGCAGTGGCTGACTTGTAAGACCTGGGAAACCATCCGAGAAGCAGGATGTACATCTGTCCTAGGTCATCACAGAAGTCTCCTGTGTGGGACACAGGGTGAGGTAGGAATTAGGGAAGTTTGAGTCAGACAACATTTCCTATAACTCCCCCTCAACGCCTACCTCCAAAGATGATTGATTTTAATGGATTAGGCTTTTAGCTTTCAGAGTATTTGCTACATGTAACTCTTTCCTGAAATGTTATAATTTGCTATAGTTGGGCTCTTAAGTGTCCCCTAAAGGTCTGTGTGGCAAAGACTCGGATAGTAGCAGCCTGGTCCCTTCCTCTTCCTCTTTTTGGTGCCCAGCATAAGGTGAGTATTTTGCCCCACCATGCACTTCTGTCATAACATGTTGCTTCACCACAGGCCCAAAGCAAAGGGGCCAATGAGTCCTGTGCTGGAACCTCCCAAACTGTGAACCAAGGTAAAGCCTTATCTCTGGTGTTTGTGTTGTGATGGAACGCTAACACATCCTACAAAATTATTTTTTGGTATAGAAAGTTTAGTAACAGCAACTGGTACAAAATATACAGCCCACTCCTGCTCCAGCCAAAAGCAAAAACTCCTAAGCCTGTCTAAGCTCCCTTTAGGAGCTACTTAGCATCTCACAGTGTTAAGTCCTGGGATTCATTAGCAATTTAAAGGGTATTAATACTCACCACTGACTAGCACACCATTAAGTCTTGAGAACATCAGCAAAGTATTAAGAATTTCTGTATTATGAGCATTGCTTCTATTTACAGCACATTTGCCTAAACAGTCTTATACCTAATATTATATTCCTAATTAGCCAGAAATTTGACTAGAACATCCTGCGTTAGGAGAAGCAAGATATGGAAGTAGCTACATATAGATTAAAATTTTTCTCTTTCCTTCTGATGTGGTATTACTAGATATTGCCATATCTGGAAGGGGAAAAAATAACCCTAAAAACCCGGAATTCCTTCAGAGAAGGTTTAGAATAGAGGAATGGAAATATTTTGGGACTTACGAAAATGAGGGAGGCAGAAGAGGACAGGGTGTTTGGATCAGAAAGAATTGTGTTTGAATAAGTCTCTTCTTAGGGAAAATACCTACATTGTTCTAAGGTACTCCATAAAAGAAAGTATGCCTAATTCAACATAGGACTGATTCAGCTTGTGTTGTCCAAACAAGTTTTCATGGCCAATAACTTAGATATACAGTGGGAGGAAGAAGGTCGTAATCTCTCAAGTGTCCCCCAGATGCTCCAGAAGAACCAGTAGGAGTGTGCCAACAGAAAAGCCACCCCCAGGAAAGCAAAGAGAGAGACTGGCCACGGGCAGTGTGTCTTTTGTAGTTCCTGGTATGCACTGCACACCTCTTCAAGTAAATAGTAAGGAACTTCCCTCCTCCCAGAACAGAGGGAGGCCAAGGGCACTCTGACCTGACATTCTTATCATTGGAGAGCAAACAGAAAAACACCAAGAAGCTTGCCTGGAAGCACAGCAGACTTACTAGACCAACTCTGAAGTCTCTGTTTGTTTGGAGTACCAGCATGCTCTCGTTAATACACACAATGTATCCCCAAGAATAACTTAATATTACTGTTTTTTGCTAAACTGATTCAAAAAGAGTTGCTTCCCCCTTGCCCCTTCATCTCTGCCATCACTTGTAGAAGAAAAATTCAGCATTCCTGATAAGAAATAACCAAAACAATGAGATTGTTTGAATTCCACTGAGACCAATTCATCACTCAGTAGGGGGGAAAAAAATCCTTCCCACTTTCCAAGTGGTCAGGAAAATAGACTTTATTGTTTATTTATTTTTGTTTTTTTGGTGGTATTAGGGTTTGAACTCAGGACCTTGCACTTGCTAGGCAGGCGCTCTACCAATTGAGCCAGTCCAAGGAACACAAACTTTCTTTCAAAAAGGGTGTGTGTGAGAAAGGGAGAGCACAAAGTCAACTGAATGTGGAAAGTGAGGAAGAAGGGACTTTGAAAAATTCATCTTAAAGACCTAGAGATGGATAGTAGCAATGGTTACACAGCAATGTGACTGCCTAAAATGCAACTGGTTGCACTCAATGGTCAATGTGATGTGTATTTTACTACAATTTTTATTTTTAATGGGGAAGAAAGTCACCCATAATTCTTCAAACAGGTCCCTATCATGTCTACAAACAAGTATGTGGAGAACAAACAGGGTGAGGTTGTTAAACCTCTTAATAGTTTCTCCTTTGCACATGGGCTACCAAACTTGGGTTGAAGCAGCAGCCCCTGTGTCACCAACTGCCAAAATCTTTGCTCCCTTCCCCACCTCCCTGGGTCTGGAGAGCTTGTTCATTAGCGAGGCACTGCACACAGGATCCCTGATCCAGTTTTGACTCCGACCTCACAGGCAACAGTGGATGCGAAGAATGTTGGTATCTGGCTTGGAGAGGATCCCTCTCCAAGATCCAGGATCCCTCTGCAGGGATGCCAAGAGATAGTCAAATAACACCTCAAATTATAGAAGAAAACAAGAGTTAGGGGCAGATTCCCAGGGGTGCATCTCACTGGAAATAACACACACACATACACACACACACAAAACAAGAATCATGACAAAAGTGTATCAAGATATGTATCTATTTGGGAAGTATAAAAAGGTAGATGACGAAAAACAAGAGGATGAGGTTATTTCTGCAAAAGAGAAAGTTTAATCTCCAAATTTCATATTAATACATAAAATGCTAACCACTCTAATTCTTTTGGTTTAGGTTTTTTTTTTTTTTTGGTTGCTCCAAAATCCTTATCTTCAAATTAGAAAAACCCTCAGTGTCCTAAAGATTACTAAAACAACATTCAGAATCTCCTACCTCCTTTTAGGAAATCCAAAAATGAACAGCTGTGGCTCTGCTAAACAAATAAAACCTCTCAACAAAACGCTGACATGTAACCCATAGCTTGACGGCACATCACTCAACAAGGGTGAAAGAGTAAATACTATCTGAAATGGGGGTGGTTTTTTTTTTGTTTTGGCGGGACAACCATGACATCGCAGTTATCTTCGGTTCTGACTGTACTTACAAGAAGGAAAGACTGGCACTGGTTCGTTTGCTTTGGTTTGATGGATGACGGTCAAGTGTAGTTTGAGATGATATCCTCACTGCACTTTATAAAGAAAAACAAAGTGTGACCAACTTTTGTAGTTTCTTGCCTGGGAGACTCTTCCAAGCTCTTATCTTTTCCTCTCCAAACACTAAGTAAAAATAAAGCAAAATAGGTACCAGGTGGAGAGAGCTACCTGAAACAAGTTTCAAAATCTAAACTCAAGGTGAATAGGATGTTTACACTTCAGTAGCAATTACTGGAGAAAAGTAAATTAATGTTATATTTTCTATTGTTAATTTCAGTCAGGACATACAATGGTGTAAACACATGACACTTCTAGACTTTTCTGTTTAAAGTGTTAGAAGTGCAGATGGTCAGAAAGACTCAATCACCTCCTAGCATTCTCTTGACGTCCATTCTATTCTGATGGACTATTGAAAGGACAGTAAAAGCTCACATTATTTGGCTTTTCACTTATTTAAAAGAAAATAGTAAGACAGAAACATGGCCTGAAACAGATTCTAGAAATGTCTGTAGAGACTGAGGTACTTGGGGGAAAAAATCATGTGGTACCAGGTACCAGTGGCTTACACCTGTAATCCTAGCTACTCAGGAGGCAGAGATCAGGAGGATCACGGTTCAAAGCCATCCCAGGTAAATACTTCAAGCACCAGTACTGCAAAAAAAAAAAAAAAAAAATTACGTGGCTTCAGAAAGCTGAACGAGCATTCCAGAAGAGAGGTAACTGCCCAACCAGCATTGGGAAGTTCTGAACATGTTCAAGCTTCCTAAACATAAATGGCTGGGGAGAAGGAGTGTTAAAACCTGCCGAAGATTTTCCAAACACAACTCAATAGGTTTCAAAGTTAGAATATTAGAAAGCATACTTTACACAATACTCAATATTGCTTATATTTTACTGGTGAATTTAATAATAACAATAAAATAACAATAATAAAAGCTGCATCCAATCTATAAGAAGGAATTTGTAAAGATTAGCTGGCCAGGTCCCACTCTTGAGTTTCTTCATTAAATTGTGATTAAAATACACATAAGATTTATCATCTGAAAATATTTTTGATGTGGGGATTGAACCCAGAGCCAGGGCCATTCTTAAGTGTACAGTTCAGAGGCATTAAATCCTTTTCCATACTTGTGCGACCATCACCTCATCAATCGCAAAATTCTTTTCATCTTGCAAAGGTGAAACTCTATATCCATTAAAAGATAACTATACATTTCCCCAACCCCTAGCAATTGACATTCTATATTCTCTGCCCCTATGAATCTGACTACCTTTTATAAATGGAATCCCACAGTATTTGGGGGTTTTGTGTGTCTAATTGACTTATTTAGGATAATATCCTTGAGACTCAGCTATGTCGCAGCATGTGTCAATCACTTTCTTTTTTAAAGCCAAATAATATTTCACTGTGTATATTTACATTTTGTTTGTTTGTGGTAGATACTTGGGTTGCTTCCATCTTTTGGCTCTTCTGAATAATTTTGCACATTGGTATACAAATATTTCTTTGACACCCTGTTTTCAACTCTTTTGGGTATATGCCTGGAAGTGCATACGGCGATGCTATGATCATCTGGTAACGTGAGGTTTACTATTTGAGGAATGACCACACTGTTTTCCATGTGTTGCACCATTTTACATTCCTACCAACAATTACAGGGAATCTAGGTTCTTCCATCCTTACCAACACTTGCTACTTCCTGTTTTGATAGTAACCATCTTAATAGGAACATGGTGGTATCTAGTGGTTTTCGTGTCCTTTTCCCTGGTGACTAGTGACATTCAGCATCTTTTCATGCACTCATTCACCATTTGTCTTCCTTGAAGAAACATCTATTCCAGTCCTGTTACCATCTCTTAATGGAGCTGTTTTGTTTTTGTTGAGTTCTAGGAGCTCTTCATGTATTTTGGCTACTAACCTGTTGTCAGACTTATGACTTAAAAATATTTTCTTGAACACCCCTGAATTTTTCATTTAGGGCCTGAAAATTTGCATTTCTAACAAGTTCCCACATGCTGCTGCAGATCCAGGACTCAGGACTGGAGAATGGCTGCTTTCCATGGCAATCATGCTAAGTACTTATGCTTATTTGCTTGTTTGCTTATTGTGGTGCTGGGGATCAAACCCAGGGCTTTGTTCATGCTGGGTGTGGCTTGGAGCTACACCCTGAGCCCCAAAGTTCTTTAGTATTAATCCACCTGATCCTCACATTATCATTCTTGTGTGGTTGTTTGTTTGGGTGGTACTGGAGTTTGACCTCAGGGCTTCTCGGTAGATAGGCAGGTGCTCTATAGCTTAAGCTACACCTCCAGTCCTTTTTGCTCTGCTTATTTTTTGAGACAGGGTCTCCCTTTTTGTACAGGCTGGACTGGCCTGTGATTCTATTTTTTTTCTTATAATTTTTTTTCAATACCGGGATTTGAACTCAGTGCCTACACCATGAAGCACTCAACAAGCCACAGCTTGGATGACAGGCATTTGGCACCACACCCAGCTTTTATTCCTTTGAGATGGAGTTTTCAGAACTTTCTGCCCGCGTTGGCCTCGAACCACAATCCTAACTGATCTCAGCCAATATTATGCTTTTTTACCACTGAAGAAACGGCTCCTCAAAGAGGTGAATTAACTTGCTCAAGGCTATTACTACGTGGTAAAGCAGGCACTCCCCCCAGGCCTCCTAACCTGACACTGCGTCTGCGCAATAAATCAAATAATGTTCTCAGAGAAATATAGTCTAATGACCAGATCAATGGAGTGAGAAAAGAGGTTGATACTTTGCAAGCTAAGTTTCTTTTTCTTTTACCCAGAACTAAAATATTGGCTCTTTTTCCTGGGGTGTCATGTTTTGGCTTCATTAAAATGAGTTGATGGTAGTAGAGAGCTTGCCCAGCTTGCCAGAGTTCCAGGGTTCAGTCCCCAGAATACAGTGGGATGGGGATGGTAAGATGATAAAGTGAAAGGAACCTGCTTAAGTCAATGAGGAAAAGAATAGTGGTGATGTTAATGGTGCCGGTTCAGACTTCCAAATTCTTTATGCTACATGGAAGAATCCCTGGCAGAACACCTGGGTGTAAATAGAGTTTAAGAGTTAGGGAAGGGAAATACAAAAGGGAACATGGTGGGGCCCAGATGGAATCTGGAGGCAGAGAGAGAGTGAGTTTCTCTTTCTCGGGTACTTTTAAAACTTACGCTAACCTATGGGAAGGGAGGAACCAGGAAATTCCCATCCCATAATCAATGAATAGTGAGGGTCATGGGTGGCTCCTAGCCAGGTGAGGGCGGTTCCCAAGCCAAAGCATGGTTAATGTGAGATGCAATATTTTTCTACAAGTCCCGAACTTGCCCTAATTTTGGCCTCATTGGGAGGTAGGGGTGGGACACTTGACACTCAGCCAGTGAAAGCTGTGACTTGATGCCAGACCGAAATGTTTAGAGAAATAAACAATTTGGCAAGTGCTGTGCTGTCCTCCCAAGGTCGTCTGTGTTTCGACATTTCCCGATAACAGCTGTACGCTGTCATGCCCACCAGTGGGCCCATCTGGGGCTTTTCTTTGTGGGCAGGAGGAAAAAGCACTCCCCAGGCTCTGCAGCCAGAGATGAGGGTTCAGACCTTAAATGCTTCCTAACTGGGCGCCACCTGGAATGAACAGCAAGCACACTAGAGATTCAAGTGTGATAACAGGGAGAGTCATCACCACTGTGGCTATACTTTAATAACCCAAGAAAGTTCCATCTTACTGTTGGTTAAAAGGGCTGGAAGTATATATGGATGGCCTCCTGATTATTCATTTCCATAGATAACTGAAGACTGGTGGCAACCCAATGCCTTTACATATTGAGGGTAAAAGCAATTTTAGTCAACTTGTGTTTGTACCTCCTCACTGATGCCAAGTAGTGACTTCTGATAGAAAGCTGCTATGTAATGCCAGCTGGAGAAAGAAAAAAACCTACCCCTCCTCAAACCAGATCCAACAGTATTCTTACAGAACCTGGTGGCTTTGTACTGGACTTCACAGCTGCGAACTCAAACACAAGGGTAGTTTCTAGCCAGTTACAAATAGAAAAAGTGGAGGTCCCTGGATGAAGACATGGACTCTATTTGTCTTCAGACTGACATTCCCCAGAGCTACCACAACAAAAACGGAATTAAGATGCAAAAGGAATTCAGGCCCTTCCTTTGCTATTCCAAGCCTGGGAATCTTTTCAAATTTAAATGAATATCTGTCAAACTAATTAAGAGAAGATGCAATGCCCTTATTCTGTGCTCATTAGAGAAGCACTGACTGGTCATAAATTCCTCAGGGAGTGGGAGCGAACAGTCTCTCCACACTTGCTTAAGATTCCTGGCTTTGTCTATTTCCAGTTTGGCCTGTTCACCTCCTAAACCCGGAAAGACCACAAAGCATGCTGTTGAATCAAGTTTTAATTCCATAAAACAAGAAATTATGAGCTGTTGAGATGCTGCAACTGATGGTTTTAAACTGAGGGAAATAAGTAATCATTTGTATTTGGCATTTTTGGTCCAAAATGTTTTATATTCACGAGTACATTGCAAATCTCAAATGTTTCTCACACACACACATACACACACACACACACACACACACACACACACACACACACAGTGAAACACACATGCTCCCCTGACAGTTTACCCACCAGATTTTGAAATTGAGGCTCAGCAAGCTGATTTGATAGAAGATCTATAAAAACTTTGTCAGAGTCAAGGTAGAATTTAACATTCCTGAATGTTCTATGACACTTACTGGACTGCCAGCGGCCCAGCACTGTGTATGTGTGCACAGGATGTACTTTACTATAGTACATACGACAGCAAAATTCCCAGGAACTGCAGGGAGAGGCTCTCATTTTACACGTAAGAAAACTGAAATTCAGGGCAATTAACTTGCACCACAGATTAAAGGAGAAATCATTAGTAGCATAACACAAATATTTGTCTCAGCCAGACCTGGTGGTTCAGGCCAGTAATCCCAGCACTTGGGAGATTGAAGCAGGAGGACTCGGGGTCTGAGGCCAGTCTGGGCTAAATAGGGAGACCCTGTCCCCTGTCTCAAAAAAGCCCTAAACCAGGTATATATATTCTTCAAACATATAGTATTGTGCCTTTTACACATTTTTAGAAATCTGAAAAGCTAAAGAGTGATTCTGTATCTAAGGTTTCATGATTGAAAAGAAATTCAACTATAGTTATTAGAATTTCCACCGAGGGTAACATCTGAAAAAACAAGGATTTTTTTCCATCTACTTAAAAGGCAACATTTTTTTCTTATTTTTTCCTTTGCTCTGGGATGTGTGCCACTGAAAACTATTGCCCCCCTCTTCAGAAACTCCATCAGGTTTTCTGCATAGTTATCACTTAGCAGTTACACAGTTCTCTCAGACAATTCTATTTGACCCTTCCTTTCTCACTTCCTTCATTTGCTGTTTATATCTTGAATAGTATTATTCTAATTTCTGCTTACCCAGGTTAGAGGAATGGGTTCTCCCTGCTTGCTCTTTGGCAGTTTAGGGGCTATGTGTAGAGAGAGGCAAAGATGCCAGCCAAATTCAAATTTATGGTGTTCATTACTTTTCCAATTTTATTTAGAAGTTCTGTAATGAGAACTGTTCTCTTCCACTAGCATGCAACCAAATGGTGCTTTAACATCTCTCCTTGGCTGGACATCATTTAATAGTTTCCAGGGTACATTTCAGCCCTTGATTTCTCCACTCACGTTTTTGATTAAAGTTTATTCCTATGATGTGGTCAAAGCTGTTACCTCCATTATTGTGGTCACATCACCAAGGTCATCATGATCTGGAGCTGACCAAGCCTCCTAGGAATCCTCCCATGCATCCCTCTACTGAGAGCCCATCTCTGAGTTGTACAAGAGGCGTTTAAATCTAAATGCGTTTGCTGCTTACTAGTAAGACTTCTTCAGAGTTATATCAAAGTGTGTCTATTTTGGCCCTTGAGGAATTCAATACAGAAAAACACATTAAATTGACTTTGACATCTTAGAGACAAAATGTACCCTAGAGATCAACTAGTCACATTTTTTATTTTATAGATGCATAAATCTTCACTCTTATCAATTATTTAAGTAACTGGTTATTCATTAGTGATGCAACATAGAATCAATAGAATGCAATTCCCAGATCTCTTACTTTGAATGCATTATCACTTTTCTGTTAGAAAACTTTTAATTTTCATGTTTTGTGCTTCTGCATTCTTACTCTTCCTGTTTCCTATAATGCTTAGGTGGTTAGATTTCCAATGTTTCAGACATAACAATTACCAACTTCGATGTTTGAAAAACAATGATTTCAAATTTTTCAACGCACTCTGTAGCTGGCTGGTTCTCATTTTAACAAGGAAATTCAGGCTTTCAGAGAGCATTTTGGTCAGGCACTTTTGTTTACTGGGATAACACATAGGCAATTTAGATACCAAGCTAACTGTAGTTAAGCTCAAAAGCACTGGTGTGTCTTTACTCAGGAGAGCTAGTGAGATATGTTTCTAGGAAGTCACTAAGCCGAAGCTATAAAACCATCCCCACCTATTTGTGTACAGCATCTTGATTTTATCTTGCTTTGGAAAGCTAAATATCATAAATACCATGGGCCAACAACTTGGCATAAATTCATCCATGATATATTTGATGTCAGTATCCTTTAGAGCACAGTCACCCAAGACCTCCAAGTATTACACACAACAGGCTCAACAGCTGGAAAGTATCCTCTTCCAAAGCCACCAGAGGCCCCAGTGTAACACAGGTCCTCTGCTGCCTGAGGACCACGCTGCACCAGAGCCTGAAGAATCCAGGATGCCGGTCTCCTTGCAGCACTCCATGCGCTCATACTGCATGGCATGTCACCAATCAATAAATCCCTGTCCTATCAACTCCAAAGTATGTGTTCTTAATAGATAACTGTCTCAAGGAACATGAGGTAATCCAAAGTAGGTGGCTTTAGACCAAGTTAGACAGAGCAGCTGCAATGGCCCAAACCCTAGTCTCATACTTAATACAAATGCACAATAACAAAATACAATGCAATGGGTTGACAATGACAATAAAAATAACTATACATTTTGAATTAAGTTACAGACTATGTGCTAGTTTACATGCATCAGTCCATTTAATCCTCACAACACTCTCAAAGGAAAAAACTCTGTTATCGTCAGTGAAGTGAACAGCCCAAGCTGGCATAGTCAGAGTGACAGCAGCAGAGCCAGGACTTGAATCCAGGCCTTCCAGCTGGAGTCTACCCTCCAGCTCTTCTGCCCTATTTACACAGGGAGTTCCGAGGAAGTACCTGAGGATGCACTAGCCCTTACCATGATAAAAGCAATTTGCTTTCCCACAGGCTGACAAGAGGGGTTCAATTTAAAAACCATTTCATATAACTGGTTATTTCCTGTATGTCCTTTGGAAAAAGCAATCTGCAGTCAGTGTGGACAGCAGCAATAAACTTCCATCAAGTGTATTTATAATATTCATCAAGCTTATGTGGTGTTGGTAAAATCGCTGGCTATTCGAGGTTCGGTTTCTACAGCCTATCTGAAGGATAGGGACACAACACCCCAAATATGCGCACTGGTATTTGACAAAGTTCAGCTAGAGGCAACCAAGACTGAGATACAAGATGAATTCTCTACCTTTTTTTTTTTTTTAAATGGTACTGGGGTTTTGAACTCAGGGCTTTGTACTTACTAAGTAGGTGCTCTCCCACTTAAGCCACACCTCCTGTCCTTTTTACTCTGGTTATTTGGAGACAGGGTCTCACTTTTTTGCCCAGGTTGACTTGGACCTCGATTCTCCTATTTTTAGATTCTCATCAGTCTTCAGGGAAAACAGGTGTGTACCACCATGCTCAGCTTTTTTCCATTGAGATGGGGGGGTCTCACAGACTTTTCTGCCTGGGCTGGCCTAGAAACATGATCCTCCTCATCTCAGTCTCCCATATATACTTGGAAAGACAAGTGTGCACCACTGTACACAGCTATTGGTTGAGATGAGGTCTCTCTAACCTTTTCCCCAGGCTGATCTGGAGAGATGATTCTCCCGCCTCAGCCTCCCAAGTAGCCAGGATTACAGACGTAAGCCACGCGTACCTGCTTCTATCTTTTATCTGCCTAGGAACAAGGCTCTTTGAGGAAGGTGCCCTCCTAATCTCAGGGAGAGAAGGGTTACTAATGGTGTTGAAGATGTACATGAAGATGAACAAGATGAACAAGTACTAACAGACCTTGATAACACAGTCCTATCCTCCGTTACATTGCTCTGCACGTCCATACTTCCTACTCACTTGAAGCCAGTGAGAAAAACAAAATTGTTAGATAGTTTTCAAATATGTTTAAAAGATCTAATTGGCCTCTTTTAGAATCATTTCAATGTTTTCTTTTAGGGTTACACCGGGAGGCCTCCTTATGCCATCAGGTGACTGGGGCCGTTGTTCTATCGTTGGCAACTGTGACTTCCCATTTTTTGGAAAACTGGCCCATTTCAAAGTATGATTACATGACATCCAGCTCCAGTAACTCCAGTCTGCTTTGATCAGTCCAAACAATGGCCTCGCATAAACAGCCTAACAAGCCCAAGCCTTTTCTTCTTGTTTCCTTAAAGAATAAACAAGTCTCTGAGTCCTGAGTCTGACCACTTTTTTTCTACATTTTTATTTGCATATATTAGTTGTACAGGGGGTTTCATTGTGACATTTCCACAGATGTTTACAATGTATCTGCATTAGGTTCACGCCCACCATCATTCTCTCTCATTCTATTTTCATACAAGTATACAAAGCACATCAACCATATTCATCCTTCTTCACCCTACCCCCTCCCACTAGTGTCTGCCCCGTAATCCCGTAACAGGACCTGTTTTATATAGTGAGACAGGATCTCACTGTGCAGCCCAGACTGGCCTGAAACTGGCAATCCTCCTGAGTGCTGGGATTAAAGACACACACCAGCACACCTGAGTTGGTGCTCAAATCTATCCAACCTATTTTCTGTGAGTCCTGATGCACATAAGTAGTAATAAAAGCTACGGATTTTTTCTTTTTTGTTTTGGTGGACTGGGGCTTGAACTCAGAGCTTCACTCTTGCAAAGCAGGTGCTCTACAGCCATGCCTCCAGTCTGGACTTTTTCCCTGAAAAAAATTATTCACTGTAATTAAATTTTATTTAGCATACTATGTACCAATACAGCTCCACTAGTAAGCCCCAGCTCTGGTTATCTTTCAGATATAAAGACAACCTTTCTAAGAGATAAATGAAAATTAACAGTATGGCTGCCTTATTTACTATGAAATTGTCTATTTTTACTATTTTCAATAAAGACAATTAAGTGCATAGCAAAATGTGGGTTAATTTTGTACTCTGTAAGACAAATACATAAAATCTAAGAGAGAAAGTTCTCTGTTTTTGAGATAAAGTGATGATTGATGGACTTTGTAACTTTCTCTTAGCTCTTATTAAAATCCCTTGAGTTTTTCACCCCCTGCACAGCCACCGCAGGGATGGGGATGGGAAATACGCAATGGCTTGTGAATTAAGGGAAACAAGGAAGCAAGATAGAAAGAAAGATTCTGCAGTTGCCCTGGCCAGCTGCACCCTGGATAGGAATTCGAGAAGCCAACTTTCCCTTTCTTGAAGGAGATTGAACCTGGAAGGCACTCCAGCCTCTTCCTCCTGTTCCTTCCACCATCACCACAGAACAGCTGCATGTGCACAGCAGCCAGCTGAAAAGTGAAGACTTGAGCCAGTCTGGTGTGTTTTTCCACCCACAGTCTCCCCAGCACCTGGACTGATTTGTCTGATAATTTGAGAGGTGTGTACAAGAAAAACAGCCCAGAAGGTGGAGGAGTATTTTTCCCGATACTGCCTAAGGAAAATCATGTCAAATCTCCAAAGGTGATAGAAAGGCTAATTTGCTGAAAGAGACTCCAGTGCCACTGCTGCTACAGCCTCAGGATTTTTTTTTCTTTTCTTGGTGCTAGGGATCAAACCAGGGTCTTGGTTTGATGGCAGGCAAATGCTCTACCACTGAGCTCCAACACCCCTATAACAGTCATTCTTTAACTCTGTTTCTCAGTCAGGAATTGCTGACTTTTTTTTTTTTTTTTTTTTGAGACTGAGTTTTGCTATGTAGCACAGGCTGACCTCAATTCAGATCCTCCTGTCTCAGCTCTATGCCTGGCATTGCTGATATTTTGGACGGATAATTCTTTGTGCCGCAGCTGTCCTGTGCATTGTAGAATGTTTACTAGTGCCCCTGACCTCCACCCACTAATGTGAGTAGCATGGACCCTAAACCCCCCACAGCTGTGACAAGAAAGGTCTTCAGACTTTGTTAAGTGCCCCTCAGAAAACAAAAAAATCACCTCTCATTGAGAACTACTGACTTAAACTTTTCACTGTTGCTGAATTTTCTTTCTCTTTTACAGCAAACGAGTTATGGGCTAATTTCAAACATTTAAAAAACATTTTTTTTCTTTTTCTCGGAGGCAAAATAGATTTAGAGTAGCATAAAATTAGACTTGCCACTTTCCTAGTCTCTGATTCTGTTTGATTCGTGAAGATTCAGTGTCAATCAGAAATAATAACGTTAGCTCTGTGCTTGGGGCTGGTGGTGTGATCCAGTGGTACAGCCCTCACCTAGCATGCAAGAGGCCCTGGGTCTTATCCCTAGCACTGCAAGAACAAGGACAGGGACAACAACAAAACAACAACAGCAGCAACCAAAACCTTTAGAACTTCAACAACAACCCCTCCCGAATTCCCACCACTCCCTTTTTTACAGGTGAGATAGAAGCACTCTAGTTTTATTTTCAGTCACAGGAGAGCACGAACACATTTTTAATTTGTAAATTAAATGGGGCATTAATAAAATTTCCTTATCATACTTGAAGCAAGGAAAACTGGCAGGACCATCAGGGACATTCCAGAGCACTGACCAAAGTTACAGTCATGATGTGTCCTATTAAAACTGGTTTTGGTAAGAAAGTTGAAGTACGTTTTTTTTTTCCTTTTTGAGACAGGGTCTCACTCACTATGTAGCCCAGTCTGAAAACTCAAGATTCTCCTACCTCGGCTGACTGAGTGCTTGGATTACAGACGTGCACTGCCACACCTGATTTGGGGCACATTTTCTTTGAGTGCTAGCAGCTGCTGAAGTCACAGGCTGGTAGTTAGGAACAAATATCCATTGTTAAACTATTAACGTAGTATCAAGTGTCACTTCGGTGAACTCCCATATTCCTGAAGCATATCTTGGTCACATGAAAACCAATAGCACCACAGTTTTCTGCCTTCTTTCCAGTGGTTACTGTCGTCTCCTGCTATGCTTCCCTACCCCAGGTGTAATCAGTGTGGTGTCTCAGGGCACATCCGGCAGGGCATGTGACACGTGTAACCTGCCCTCTGACTCATGTGGCATGGAACTCCTTCTCCTTGGGCCAACTCATAGAGAAAGCAATATCACAGAGTCCCCATCTAATTAGATGCAGGCCCAAGGAGTAATTGAGGCCTTTCTTGGTGTCACAAACTGACATTCATAACACACACAGCCAACGGGCATTCATAATAAGGACAGGAACAATGGCTGCTCTCCCACCACCACATGCTGGGCACTTCATTTGTGTCATCCCTTAGCCCTCCTAGCAGCGCCATGAGGTAGGTCCAAAGGGACTGAAAGTAATGAACTTGGATTCAAACTCAAACCCACTAACCATCATGGCAAGCACAAGGTGACAGAAAGAGTGCTGTGGCAAGGGCACCATCAGAAAGAAATCAAAACAAAACACTGCTTCCTCCAAAAGGAATGAGCAAAGGGGTTGGGAGACTCCATTTATATCATTTTTCTCTTGAAAGAATGAAGAAGGGTGATGCATTAGTTAACCATGGCTAGGCCTGGCTTTCTGTCCTATCTTGAATGGCCTGACTTTCTGCTGGGGGTTTTCTGTTCCAGAAGACAGCTACGGTTTCCTTCCACAACAATTGGTCATTCTCTGAAGGGACACACTCAAGATCAGGGTGTTTTTCTTCTGGCTCAAAAGTGATTATTGAAGCCTTCCTTTTAATCTTTAACCACAGTGCTTATATAAGGCACATTTTTTATTGTTATCATTCAACAGCTAACACCTTACGGCACACTATGTCAAAGTTCTTGGATTTATCAGTCTTAGCTAAGTTGTGATAACCTTCCACTGAGCAACTGAAGCTGAAACCCTGAAAGTTCATCCTTGCTTCTCCTTACCCAAGCAGCTACCTGTCACCAAGTCCACCTACACTACCTTCTAGATATCAGGTGCCTCCTGCCCCACAGGCATAGGTCAGGCCCTCATTACTTCTTGCCTGGACCTCTTTCATCACTAGTTTCTATTCCTCCAGACTTCCCATCTTCAAATTATGTTCCAAAATATACCCACAGCTGGTGGAGTGGCTCAAATGGTAGAGTATCTGTCTAGCAAGCATGAAGCCCTGAGTTCAAACCCCAATGCCACCAGAAAAACAAAAAAACCCCAAAAAACCAAAGTGTACCCACAATAGTCTTTCTCAAACTCAGGTCTGGTTTGGTCAGTGCTCTGCTTGTTCAATTCTTCATTAACTCCACATCATCTTCTGTGGCCAGTTCAAACTCAAGAGCATCCTCACATATACCCTTAGGACAAAAAAGGCCAAAGCCACCCAGACAGGGCTACCCTAGCCCCATGTGGAACCTGCACAAATTTTAAAAAGATACCTCCTTCTCTATGCAGATGTAGCTGCTCCAGTGAGCAAAGTGCAAGTGGATCTGAGCATCCACTCCTCACTTCCTGGCCAGCCCCATACATGTCACCTGTCTTTTAGCTAGTCACAAATGTGCCATTGGCCCCATGGCCCTGGCTTGAGCTTCTGGTCATGTACCTCTCTGCCTCTGCATAGCTGCTTACTTTGTCTAGAATGAATTCATCACCTAACTCCTACTCACCTTCTAGAAATGGAGACAGACGGACAATCATTTTTCTACTAGCAGCTTTCATCTTTTTGTGTGTATGTGTGTGTCACTGGGGACATGGCATATGCTCTACCTCTCCCAGCCCTCACCTTTTCTTTTGGTGCCAGTTATGGTCACAGATTTTCTCATCTATTTCTCCCTCTAGATCCTGCATTCTTGCAAAGGAAGGGTCTGTCTTGCAGACCTGAAGGCCTACGGAGCCTAGCACAGAGCCTGGAAGCCTGTAGCTCACTGCCAATCGAGTGCTGCCAGCTTTCTTAGCCTTCTCACATGAAAGATGGGGGCCTCAGTGTCTCCCCCACCCCTAGCAATGGGTCACGATGTCTGCTTCCTCAAATTACATACTCCCTACTCAAATAGCTAGAAGCCAGATCTCAATTAGCAATTATTTCATTCAGCTATGATTAAAGAGATCAGACATCTTGGATTTCGACTTCCTGTCCCCTCCTGACAAGTTCACTAACACATCCATCACTGGATCCTGCTCACTTCTTTGATCTCCTCCTCCCTTGTTGTCTTCTACTTAATGCAAGCCATTCCCCTGGATGGGGGGGTGCAAGGAACATGTGGTACTTGCTACTTTCACAAAACTTTGGACATTTTCATAATAAAAATGATATTTTAAAAAGAGCTATTTATACTGAACCACAAACTTGACATCTTAGTTGTTGCCTTCCATGGGGTTTTTCTCCTTAGTCCAATTGGCCTGCCCATCATGGCCACGCTGATTTTCTTTCCTTCTCCTTCCTTCCTTTCTTTCTTTTTCATTTATTCACATGTAAATACATTATTTGGGCCATTTCTCTCCCCTACCCCCCCCCCGCCCCCGCCTCCTCCCGCTGATTTTCTTCTTGACTTATGCTAAGTTCTTCTGGATATTTCTCAAGTCCTGCACTAATTGCTTACTGATGCAAATGCAGAATTCTCTTCTCCTATTTAAGTCAGCTAAAGGGAGTAGAGGCACTGGATTTGTAACTCCCTGTCAAAGGCACTTGTATATCTGAAAACTGAACTATTTTACTTAACAAAAATACACTTAGCCGGGTGCCAGTGGCTCACACCTATAATCCCAGCTACTCAGGAGGCAGAGATCAGGAGGCTCGTGGTTTGAAGCCAGCCCAGGCAAATAGTTTGTGAGACCCTATCTCAAAAAATCCAGCATGTAAAAGGGCTTGTGGAGTGACTCACATAGTGGAGTTCCTGCCTACAAGTGTGAGGCCCTGAGTTCAATCTCCAGTGCTGCCAAAAAGAGAAAAATGTACTTTTTGACTGGGTGGCCTCTTATGCAATCATTTTCAGAAGGACTGGGCAGACAAGAGGATTAGAGACAGGGTTATTGACCTCTGTTTACATGGATTCTAGCAGCACACAGCTCTGAGGGAGCCCATGCTAAACAGCTGAGGCTGGTGCAGCCATTCCGAGGCCACAGAACTGTGCTGACTGCTGTGGGCAGAATTTAGAATTGGAGCCCAGGCTGTGTTAGACAGCTGACAAGGCCCCAGAGCTGTGAGGTGCATGAAGGAGCCCAGCGATGGAGGGAGCCAGAATCACGTGCTAGTGGCTATGGGAGGACAGAATCCCAGAAACTCGGGGAAATGCATCTGATAGGATTTTGTGGTTGTTACTGTGGATGATGCAAATGACACTGAACACCCACAAAGATATTTAAGCAAAAAATTTGAATTTTTGTGAAGGTCAGGCATAGAGATGGCCTCAGAAAATGAAACACATTGTCAAATTCTCCCCCGTTCCTACCCTATCAGGTACCATTCCCTGGGGGGAGGGGGGTCATTCTATTATCTCTCTATGATATCTAGAGATAAATGCTGTGTATCTATCAACACACACACACACACACATCCCCTCACTTACTTGTAACCAACAGAATTCAATGTGTGCTGGTGGGAGACAAACAGGACATAAGCAGAGTGGAGATTTCAGGTTGATCGACTCATCCCTGATTAATCATTTCACAAGGGAGAGCTCTGCCTCTGCTTAGACTCTGAATATAAAAACAGAAATTTCCAGGGACAGACCCTTGTGTGCTGGCATAGACACTGGTACGTCTAAGATGGGGCCTATCATTGAGTTCTCAATGGTCCTGTTCCTCAGTCCTCACAGGGTAATTCTGATTCTCTTGAGGTGTCAAAGGGCCATGTGCTCAGGAAGGTAGCTCCTTCTATGGCCCCAAGAAGTGACTCATGCTTGATCTACACCAGTCACGGTACTCTGACTCCCTGCCACTTACTAAGGTATGGATGGGTACCAGCCACAATCTTAAGTATGAGATCTGAGCAAAGTTTGCAGTGGGTTGGAAATTGAAAAGGCATTACTTTTTTTTGTTTTTCTCCCTGCATTACTAGGGATTGAAACCAGAGCCTCGCATATGCAAGGCAAGTGCTCTCTACCACTGAGCTGCAATCTCTTCTTCTCTCCCTCCTTCAAATCTGATAAAATACACAAAATTGGGACTCTTTTGTTTTCTTAGACAAGGATGTTGTGAAGGCATGATGTCTGGAGCTATAGCAGCTATCTTGTGGTCATGAGAAGCAATGAAAATGAGGAGACTGAAAATCACTCAGGAAGCCAATCTGCGGGGAGAGTACCAGACCTGATATTCAAAGTGAACTGACAGCTGTGGAGGTGTGGCTCAAGCGGTAGAGTGCCTGCCTAGTAAACATGAGGCAGAAGGTAAACTGAGAAGAGCAACTATGCAACCCAAAGAAAAAGTGAACTGCTGCCTATTTTCTAAGTAATTTAAAGGCCAATGGTTACTGAGCTTCTATCATGGTTCAGGCAGGATTCCGAGAGAAGATATATACATATTTCTCTTTTTTTTTTGGTGGCACTGGGGTTTGAACTTAGGGCTCTTAGGGCTTTGTGCTTGCAAAGCAGGTACTCTGCCACTTGAACCATGCCTCCAGTCCATTTTTGCTCTGGTTACTTTGGAGATGGGATTTCACAAACTATTTGCTCAGACTGAACCTCGATCCTACTGATCTCAGCTTCCCAAATAGCTAGGATTACAGGTGTGAGACATGTGTGCCCGGCTCCAGTGCTTTCAGTGAATTCCCTCATTTAATCTACATCACAGCCCAACAAGGTAGATACCTGATTAGTCCCTAGCTTTTAGATGGGTAGATTAGGCTCCAAAGACATTGAGTAATTTATCCAAAGTCACAAATTCAGCGACGTGAGGAGTGGGGCTCAAACCTAGGCCTTCTGACTCCAGAGCTCCTAACCAGCAGGTGAACACCGAGCTAGCCCCGGCTTTCTATAGTTGGATTTCACAAGATTCCTCGTCTCCTCTCAAAAATCCCTCTTTACACATGAGGTAGTCTGAGTGATTTGTGCTCGTGTCATCCGAATGTTCTCACAGACACTGGCACTGGCCAGACCCAGGCTTTCTTTCTTGCCCCATAGCAAATCTATGAGTCTTGATATCTCTTTGTTAAATGCACTGCACAGAAGGCTCTGGTTGGTGGACTGCACTGTGCTCCGGGGTCCCGTTTT
The DNA here is from genome assembly GCF_047511655.1 of Castor canadensis. Classification (NCBI taxonomy): domain Eukaryota; kingdom Metazoa; phylum Chordata; class Mammalia; order Rodentia; family Castoridae; genus Castor; species Castor canadensis. Next base: position 92,567,334 of record NC_133394.1, read on the forward strand.
GTTCCTCCCCCATTGTTACATGGCAGGTGTTAGTTTGACATCAGGGTTCTTTGTGGGCACTACTTTCAGTGTGGGGTGATTCACTAATTAAAATATCAATGGGCACTAAACACAAGATGAAATTGTCATCACCTCGCAGCCTCACCTCTAACGTTTCTGTTTTTGAGCTTCTCAAAGTTAAGGCTCAGTGGCGTCGTGCAATCCTGTGTCCCAGGAGACTGGAAGGCATTGCGATGGCTTTATTACTTGCTTATTCAGGTCACACCCTCACTCCCTACTCACTCAACAAATATTTGAGTATCTGCAGGCACCAGGTACCACACTAGGCTACATTCTCTGCCCTTCCAGAGGGCAATAAACACAAATGAGATACATCTTACGACTTTCCCTCTAAATCAACAAATAAAAAGAGTGCCCAGGGGCTAGGAATAGAGTGCTTGCCTGGCATGTGCAAGACCCTAATTTTCATCCCCAGTGACACACACACACACACACACACACACACACAAACTAGACAAAGCATTTTGTGGGCAAACTCAACACAGCAGTTAAGAGCACAGACCCTGCTGGCAGGCACTCTGGGTTCAAATCCCAGTACTGACGTTGTGTGACCCTGAGCTAGCTGTCTCGATTGCTTAACCTATTAAATGGGGAGAAACAGGTCGTTTTGTCACAGGGTTGTTCTGAGGTAGTGTTTTTGGTAAGTGATTTAGAACATAGTGCTAGGAAAGAATTATTCAAAAGAGAAAATGAGCTCCAGCCTGAATCACAGCTGAGAAGCTGGGCAGTAAGCAGAAGTGATGTGACGACACGCAGATCTCAGAATCTGCAAATGTCATGGCATTGTCAGTGTTGGGGGGTACTGGGCTATCATCCCCACAGAACCTCCAAATGATTGTGCTAAGAAAGACCATCTAAGGTGGCTTTTCCAAGAGATTTTTAATAAGTGCATTTTTGACAAAGGCTGAACCACAAATTTAGAGGTCAAGTTCTCATCCAAATGTCTGAGAACCCCTGTGATAACTGAAGACGCAGCCTCTCCTGTGTGCACAGTTTTAGACAAACTTCTGCGTATTTTGAGCACTTAACTCTAGTTCAGGTGCAAGAAGAATCCTGAGTCTAAATGACAAGTTCATAAACTTAGGAAAAAAGGATTCCCTACCTTCTCCCAATGTCCTGAGTTACTCAGCACTTGACACAAGTTATGACCAAATTCTTCAGCTTCACAGGAGGAGATCAATGTAACTAGACATTCAAGCCAGGCGCTGTGGCTCACACCTGTAATCCTAGCTACTCAGGAAGCAGAGACTGGGAGGATTTTGGTACAAAGCCAGCTGGGGCAAAAAGTTTGAGAGACCCCATCTCAACCAATGGCTGGATTCGGTGGCATGTGTCATCTCCACTATGTGGGGAAGCACGAATAGGATTGTGGTCCAGGCCATCCTGAGTGTAATATGGGTATTTTTGACTCAAAAATACCCATCACAAAAAAGACTGGCAAATGGCTCAAGTGTTAGAGCGCCTGCCTAGCAAGCATGAGGCCCTGAGTTCAAATCCCAGTACTGCCAAAAAACAAAACCAAAAACACTACATGTCCAGTGGGGTATCCAGGAGGGTTCTCAAAGTGCCCTGAGATAAAACCTTGCTCCTAGGTTCCAGGGAGAAGGAAAATACACCAACCCCTTGTTGGTGTTATATCTGCAAAAGACTCCTCCCAACCTCAAAGCCTGCACCCTGAGAGAAGAATCAGCATCAAAGCTCAAACCCAGGCATCGTAACAGCATGCAAAGTCAGTAGCATTCAACAGAACTTTTGTAGATAAATTTGGAACCAAATGTCTCAAAATACAGCTGTCCCTGAAGGGAGTATGGATTTGGTGCTTTCATATTAGAAACAATGGTTTAGCTAAAACAAGGCTAGTTTTTGAAAAGTAACTTTCATCCTGTGTATGTGTGAAGATACAGAATTTAGACCTGACTAGCTGATAGAATTGTATATAATAGAGGCCAAGGATGGAGGGCCATGTGCGTTGGGTCATGCCAATAATCCCAGCTTCTTGGGAGGTGGAGAAAGGATTGTAGTTCGAGACCAACTTGGCTAAAAAAGTTAGCAAGCTCCTATCTCAAAAACTAAGCTGAAAGTGGTTGGGCACAACTGTGATCCAGGAGGTATACGTAGGAGGATCTCTGAAGCTCACTAGGGTAAAAAGTAGGAGACCCTATCTGAAAAATAAACTAAAGCAAAATGGGCTGGTGGCCTGGCTCAAGTAGTAGAGTGCCTGCCTAACAAACATGAGGCCTTGTGTTTAAACCTCAGTACTGCCAATAAAAAAAGAAGAAAAGCCAAGGTCAGAAGTTTAATTTTCATAGGGGATAATTAGAAAGCAGCAGAACCATAAACTTGGGAAGGATTGCAGAAATCAAGGGCTCATCCAAATGCTTTGCCAGCTCCTCTGACCGCTGATCACTAGCTATGGTGAACATTCTAGACAGAAAACAGTTCTGTGCTCTGTGCTCACAGCTATCTATCTTCAAGCCCTCAGTAGTGTTGATGATAAATAAATTGACAATAGTTAACAAGTACAGAGACTTTCGAAGTGCTAGCTAGGTACTGTGTGTGGGTGACATATTAGGTCATTAAACCCTAGCAACAGCTTTCTGAGGTCAGTTGTCACCGGACACATTCAGAGGAAAAGCCAAACGCCTTCCAGTGGCCAGGAGGCTCTGCGTGACCTGTCTGCTCTTATTCCTGCTTCTCCCACACTGGCCTCCCAGCCCTTCCACAAACACTTCCCCCTAAGGAGCTCTGCATGTGCTGGTGTCTGTCCACAGTACTTTCCAGGCAACCCACGGCTCATTCTCTCCTCCTTCAAGTCTTCTTCCAAATATCAGTGAGTTCTTCACTCATTCCCTTTAGAAAAATGTGACACTCCCTCTACTGTCACACAACACACTTCTCTGCTTGTGTTTTTTCATAGGCGTTCTCATTTTCTAATCTATAACACAATTGACTTTTTCTGGTTCATTATCTGTGTCTCTTAACCAGAATGTGTGCCAGGAATTTTGTCTACTTTTGTCCATGGCTTTCAACCCAACACCTGGAAACACAACTGGCCTGATTTTATATGTGAGACAGCTGGCACACAGAGAGCAAGCGGTCATGGCTTTCATAGACTACATTTGGAAGCCACAGTCTAGAAAACAAACTCAGCAATCCTTTTTCTGGGGGTTGGTAGCATTGCCTTTGCCCACCAAGGCAGGGCATTAGAACTGAATGGTACGTGAGTAGCAATATACAGCAGCAATCACAAATACAAAGAAGTAAGTGTGTTCTGTGTTCCGGGCAAAATCGCTTGGAATATTTTGTGACTTCACTAGGAAAGTATATTTCACAAGACTTAAGGGAAATGAGCCAAATTAAAAAATAAAAGAGATATAAAAGTTCTCATGAAAACATTTTCCCAGGGTTGTATGACAACAAGGATAGCACAGAACCTTTGATTTTATAGGTGCCATTCAGATTCAAGGACTATTTCCAAGTTTTGTTTTGTTTTGTAGTACTGAGGTTTGAACTCAGGGTCTCACGCTTGCAGGGCAGGTGCTTTACCACTTGAGCCACTCTGCCAGTTCTAGAATCTAATTCTTCAGTCTCCATCTGGGGCGTCTGCTCAGGCCTCAGGTATCTACCATTCTACAGAGATGTCTAGCCTGAGACATGTCGTCAGTCTTTGTAAGTGGCTAATTTAATATCTCCAAATGTTACTTTCCCTTCCTCTTTTTCTAAGGTCCACTGGTGCTCAGATTCAAGATTCTTACTGGAGCACACACACAGCATGGTAAAATCAGTATCTGTTTGAATTTTATTTCACCTGCTAAATAGCCTGGCTTGTAAAGCTCACATTGTTACAAAGGAAAAAAGACACAGTTGCTCACAGGATCGCCAAGAACAACAAACACCAGGAAAATCTTGAAAACTCTGACTACATCTTTCTTAACCATATTTTTGCCAAGTATTTTTATTTTGTCCACAGCTTTAGAAATTTGCTTTAACCTCCATTCTTAAAAAAAAAGACCTAACACCAAGTACAAATTGCTCATTTAACGGACAGGGTTAAGGATACATGGCTTTTCTTTCTTAAAAACTCATCACTCTGTACAAAGAATCCAAATCCTGTCCTGATTCTTCTTGGGCAGTGGAGCAATTTTGGATTTTCTGTTAGTTCATTTTAATTTAAAAGGTGGTGGGGGGAGGCCTCCATTCTTGAGATGTGGTTGCTATGAGACTTCTGGGCCACAACAGATGGCCACAAGAACAGCTCTCAGGCGAGCTCAGAGCTCTGAAGCTGCCACTCAGGCATTCCATTAACATTCCTGACATACCTTCGGAGGCAGCCACCCCCTAGACTGGCTCACTAGAGGCTCCTTAGCTGGCCTCCCTGGTCCAGGGGCCCGGGTGAAAATTGTTGTAAATGACATGATTGGGCCTCTCCAGGGAAAGGCCATAGTGGAGAGGGTTCCCTCTTTCTCTGATGTGGCTTCAGGCAAACTTTACCAGCCAACCACTGGCCTTTTGCTTTGTTCAGGCAGGCACACACCTGTGCGCATGCCTCCATCTACACAGGCCACACTCCGGCTGGATTCACTTAATTGTCTTAAAGCCGTTGCCTCACTCCTGGTCACTGAGTGGTCAAGTTAAGAAAAGATAGCACACTTTTGGCCTAACGCAATTTTAGTGCCCCGACAGAAGAGCCAGGGGAAAGAAAAGATAAAGGATTCCGGATTCCGGATTCCGGATTCCTACTTTGACAGAAAGACAAAAAGGGAAGGAAAAGGGGGTGGCATGCCAGTTTCTATCTCCTCACCAACTTCTTGGTGCTGTTAGTTAGACAAATAATTGTACCTCATTCTTTTTCTCTCTCTTCCAAACTAGGATAGTGATCTCGGCCTACGAGACATCACATGGAGGAATGAGTACAGGTGCTTAATGAATAACTGAGAGAATCTGGAGGGAAGGCTGGCCACCACCACCTCTCCTGCTGTGAAGGAAGAAATAAGGGAGGAACTTGGATACCCACTTCGCCTTGGCGTCCAATTGCTGTGACCACAACCTCTGCAGGGCTGGCCCCAAGACTGCTACAGGTTTTGGTGGATAGGGCCTCTCAGCAGCATTACTGCTCACTGAATTTTGGTACTTTGTTAAAACAAGTGAGTGTAAGGAACCATAGCTTCTCTGGGTGGGGTTTATTTACATTCCATCCCTGGAGTTGTCCACTTAAAGCCAGGCCTGGTATGCAGAGGCAGCTAAGTGCTGGTCACCAGGGCTCAGGGCTCACCAGATCACTTGTGGGCACCACAGAGCCAGCCTACTAGTTTCCATTCATCTGCAGTCACAGAGTGTTTCTCTCAACGGGCTTAGATGATGTGCGACAAATTCTGCACTGATGCTGCCATTTGACTTTCATTGTTGAATCCAGTCTGTCCAACTAAGAAACAAGATGACTGGAGACTGCTCAGGTCTCCTGCCTACAAAATCTGGGTCTGTCCTGAGGTATTGCTTCCCACTTGTCCCCAACAGGTGACTTTTTGAATTGCTCTGGGCTTTGTTTTTTTTTTAAGAATATGTCTTTTAGAGGTTTGACCTAACAGGAAGTGCTCATTTTTCCCCACCAGCCAGTGACATTTTAATGCAGTCATCTCTAGAGAAAGGGCAGTGAAGGCGTTCTTCCCTCTGCTGATGTGTCTAGGGCTACTGAATCCCAGCTTGCTCACCTGAGGTCTCAGACCCAAAAACATCTAGCTAAAAGGAGGCCTCTACTCAGCTGTTCAGTTTCTGAAATCACAGCTCTTCCTGGCTTAGAAAAGTCTGGGGCCAAGGCAGAGGCAGAGGGGAAAGGGGAAAAGAGGGAGAGGGAGAGAGAAAGACAGAGGGAGACAGATCTGACTAAGAAAACCTTCCATTTGCAAAGCTGAACCTTTCAAGAGCAGCCAATGGGGTGCACAGTGTGTGTATGGGAGAGGCTGGCAGCTCTAGTGTGCCCCATTGTGTGCTGCCCACAGCACTAGAAGGGACTGTCACCCCATAGCAGTAGAGGGAGCCCGGCAGGCATTCCACACTTCCAGGAAGGAGACTTTTTAATCCCCCCCCCCACCATCTTGCTCTCTATTGATACTGGTCTTAGAATGAAATACACATGTATCTATCCTTCCTATTAAGGATTATGTTGAGTTACATACTTGGGGTCCCCTGGTATTCCACACATAGGTACAGGAGTTTACTATATTCTTAATATGAAAAGGGAGGTTTATTACTTTTTAAGTATAGATAAGTTTTTCAACCAGGTTTCTCTTTTTAAATCACTGGGGTTTTCACAGAAATTTTTTTAAAGATAGTGATTACTGCTGAGATTGTATTTGTCTCTTCTTCATACAAAAATGACTTATCCTTCACCCAGGAAATCACCTTTCATTTACATATTTTCTAGATTGTAATTCATAAGTAAATGGTAGTGTTTTGAAATACAAATCAATGCTAAATGTTCCTTATCTATTTAGCTTTCAGTGTTCATTTCTAACTCTGCCAACACTTATATATTCACTTAGTCACCTTTATACCTATCAATCTATATTTTTAAAACATTTCCAACCACATTTCTGCCATTTGCACACAAATTATATTTTAAATGATTGCTGTAGACTTGAGTGATGGTCCCATTTCACCCGAGGGGTAATGTCACTTCTGGTGCTTTTATCAAAGCAGTCATTTTTAGCACTTCTATTTATAGCACTACTTTTACGCCAATTTTATAGGAAAGTATTTTTATAAAGACATGTTACCTGCTGAGAAAGATGGAAAACTCTAACAAGTATAAACATTGGAAGAAAAAGACATATTTCAAGATGATTAGCAGATTTCCAGACAGTGGTTTCTGAATGCTTATCTCCTCTTTCTCACCACATTCGTCTGTTTTCCTTCTTACTGTTTATTACTTGACTAGGCTCCCTGGGACTGGTAAACGCCTCCCATTCAGGAAGGTGTGTGTTTATACTCCTAAAGCCAACACCAAAAGTAGACTCAGCACCTCTTTGAATTTATAAAATAGTCTCATGCTCAAAAGTGAAAATCCAAGGCTAAATTACAAAACAGGCAGGAAGAAAACACTGGTCCTAAATTCACTAACCTTTTTACAAATCTTTGATCACTAAATCTTCAAATTACAAGTATGTTAGTAGCCACCCAAGCCAGAAGAGTAGGAAGGTCCTTGAAGTATGTGTCAATCAATTTACAAGTAAAATGAAATCAGAGTAGAGTGCAAGCTTGATCAGAATCAGGGTTTAACATTCCTGAGCATCTCAACTGTTTACTCCAATTCAGAAGCTCCTTCTAAAAGTTGACCTTTCCGACATAAGGATGGACAAAGTGAGTCAAGCAATATAATCAAAGTCCCCTGCTGAAATGGAATTTGGTAACTCACCTAGGTTGAGCAAACCTCAAAAAGAAAAGCTGCTTTTCTATCACATGAGGAAAAGTTAAAGAATAACTTTAAAAATAAGTTATAATGACAATTAGACCAGAAATCCTGGGGTTGTCCAAATACAGGGAGTCGAGCCTAACTTTCTATCACTGTACAAGTTAGCGTATATATTTGTTGGCCTTAATTAAGAGTTCTCATCAAACAGAAAGGAGTGCATAGTGAGGTGCCAACTGCCTGCAAGGGCTACAGTAATTTGTCAAGTCCCCCTCTCCATTTATGTCTGTATTTATTGATTGTATCATTTTATCAGCACATCTGACAGCTGAATAACTTGGTAATTCTATCCTAAAAGTCCAAACTGAACAAGTCCACTGCTTCTCTTTAGTTTACCTTCCCGATACTGGCACTTCTATCAAGACAAATGTAGGAATAATGTCAACAAAAAGTGACTGGTTTAAAATGAACTTACCTTGTACAGGTCTAAGCTAGGCAGCTCCATTGTCCTCAGTTATCTGCTGGACACTGGGCCAAGCTGGTCCACCGAGGAGGCTCAGACACTAGGGGAGGTGGCACAGAAAGAATACTAGGGAGCCAGCCACAGGAAGGCAGAGCTAAGCACAGGTGTCTGACACCCAGGCACCTTGGCTGGAACCTGCACTGCCCTGATTAGCCAAGTACAAAAGGCAGGTCAGATTACTGCCTGTCCCCAGCCAATCGCAGGCTGGCCTGTCTGACAGGAGCAGGCCCCCGGATGGAAGGGGAAGTCCACTGGCCAGAACCTGAGAACCGGTTTCTACAGCAGCCATGGGCAGCTGGGCTCAGCATGCACCCTGGAGAAGCTGTTTGTGGTATCTGCTCAGCTCTCTCCTGCCCTTCCAACAAGTGCGGCTCTGCAGTCCTCTGACTCAGAAGCTGACAACACAATTAAAGTGAAGGTAGAGAGGAATTGGTAACAATGGCAAACACTGAGAGCCTCTCACTCTCTGCTCTTCCTCCTGCCCTCTGTCAGTCTCCACTCTGGCTTCTCTGCAGCTCATGAAGCTCAATTTTTAATGAGTGGTGGCTTTTGCAAGCAACAGTTTCTTACAGAGACTGAGAGACTGGAAGGGAGAAGCAAATAGAAAGAAAGATCTTTTTACAGATACTATTTCCAACAATGAAATTCAATATTGTAAAAAAAAAAAAATCACCTCGGACATAAAAATTTACAAAGATGCTATGTTTAAAAAAACAAAACAAAGAACAACCATTAAAAAAAATTCCACAAACAAAACCCATGCTTTAAACCAGCAAACTGGAGTGTGATGCAGCCCACCAGTGGATGGAACTGTCACAGGTTGCCCAAACTGCAGCCAGCTAAAGGAATTTTACTTCCATGTTTCATCAGAGCCTGAAACAGCAATCCTTTGCAGCTGTATGGAGAAGCAGGGCTTGATTCAAGTTTGGTATTTGCCCCAGACTGTAGGGGTCAGCTTAACAGTAACCATAAACACAAAGAGAGAAAAGGGATAGTACACACAGAAAGCAAATGGGACTCCAAGTGTGTCTGAGTTTGGGGTTTGGGGGTGTGTAAGTGAATTTCTGTTAGTCTAGGGCTGCCATGGTGGGAAATACCAAATCACTGGATCCATAGATAATATGAAAGTATCCTGGCAGAAGAACTTTAAGATTTGCAGATTATTTTTTAGTTGTAGAAAGACAGAAGAGAGAATCCTGCACACACACACACACACACACACACACACACACACACACAGAGAGAACAGGATTCTGATCTTCTGATCACAGGGTCATGATATTACACATATATTGTAATCTCGATTCCAGACACCAGAAAGTCAAAAGCATCTGGAAGATGTCATTGCATTTCAAAGGTGAGATGAATTTCATTTAAACATTGTTTCTATATTAATGAGAAAGGCTGTCTCTCCAGAATGTTCCACCTGAATTCCAAAGCAATTATGTGTCTATATTGTGGAATCAAAGGAAATTGTATTGGGACCCAGGTGGGCTAGGAATACTGGTTGGGGTTGGGACAGAGAACTGTCTTATCAGAAAAATAGAATTTTCCACTAGTTCTTGTGTTATATATGCATTCTTTCAAAAGTAACCTTCTTGCCTTTTAGGAAGACAAAATTGTCATTCCAGTCTTATGTTTTCCTCGACCTACCCCACAAGCTCTCCAAACATCACCAGGGAATTCTACCATGTTATGCCCTGCAGGCCAGAGTTCAAGGGCAGCCGGGCTACACAATTCATGTTGAGTGTGTCAAATTTAACAACCTCCTGCTGCTGACCAAGACCTCATCTCCACTGCAAATGACAAATGGTTATGTTTGACATTTGTTTATCCCAACTAGCCTTCAAGTATGGGAATGCCATCCCCTCAAACAGCAGAATATTCCCAGAAGTTAAAAGGAGCCAGAACTCAACTCCCTTCTCATGTCACCCTCCTCTCCTCATGGTCTAGCTCTTTCATCCTAAATTCCATGGAAATCTACTTTTCTTCAAGTTCTCTGTGACAATATTCTCCACAGGTTGTTGACTCCAGGAACCAAGTTTATTGTATATGAATTCATGGGTGCTATGTCACATTCAAAGAAATCGCTGTGTGATTCTTTTGGAAAGCTAAAACAAGTGGGCAAGCAAAAACACTTTTTTAGCCACGTGCCAGTGGCTCACACCTATAATCCTAGCTACTCAGGAAGCAGAGATCAGGAGGATCAAGGTTCAAAGCCCACCCAGGCAAATAGTTTGAGAGACACTTGTCTCAAAAAACCCTTCACAAAAAAAGTAGGGCTGGTGGAGTGGCTCAAGGTGAAGGCCCTGAGTTCAAGCCCCAGTACTGTAAAAAAAAAAAACAAAAACAAAAACAAAAACCCAACACTTTTTAAATTATATTGAAACAATGAAATCACCTGTTCTTTCACAAATTATGAGATGAATAAGGGAACTATTGTGGTATTTACAGAGAATGGATGCCTATTCGTAGAATTAGATTGAACCATATGAACTGCTGTTCTCTGACAGCAGTCAGATTTACTACAATAGCGATATTATATGGCTTAAACTGAAGTTCCCCATTCCACAGTTGTTTCTATGTGTCTATAGTTAGGTTATATTCTCGAATCATCACAATTCCACAAGGCTTACACCGTGATTACTCCTCCAACCTTACAGGTGTGGAAGCTATAAGGCTTGAGGAGGTTAGTTGTCCCAGCTAGCAAGCAACAAAGCTGGAATTAACAGCCAGGCTCACATTCTGGGATATGATCCCAGAGCCCACACTTTAACCACCCCCTCTGCGATGGTGACCCTGGGCAACTTACTAAGTGTGTCTCTCCTCTGAAATGAGTGCTATCCAATGTGAGGACTGAAGGTGCTGACATAAGTGAAACCCCCTAGCACAGTGCCTGTCCCATGGAGGAGTGCAGATGTACTTAACAGCAGTGGTATGGGCTGGTGATTGCTCTCTCCACCTTCATGACCTGAAGTGAGACAGCAGAGAGTGCCCCGGCACTCTCGGTGGTCAGGTGGCCACTCGTGGGCAGAAGGACGGTGAAGTTTAGAGTCCTCAAGTCTAGAAGTAATGCTGCTGTGGTTCTGATATGCTTTGAGTACCCCATGTCCCCAAGGAGTCCTGTGTGTTGGAAGCTTGGTCCCCAGTGTGGCAATGCTGGGAGGTAGTGAAGCCTTTAGTGCAAGGGGATTGGACCACTGGGGTTCCCGTCCCTGAAAGATGTTAATATAGTCCTCATGGGACCCTGGTTAGTTCTTGAGAAAAGATAGCTATAATAGAGCAGGCTGGCCCCTATCCACTCCCAGGTGGCTTCCTGTCTTCCCACGTGGTCTCTCCCTCTCAGGCACACTACTGCCATGATGTCATCTCCATGATGGCAAATAGTCAGGGAGGCTGGGCAGAGCTAGCATCATGTGGTTTGAACTTTTAGTCCCAAACTGTGAGCTAAATAAACTTCTATATGAAGTTCCCAGTCTCAAGTACTTTGTTATACCAATGGAAAAAGGACTAATACATTGTGAAGGTGTCCTTCAATCAGTGCAGAAGAAGACCGTCACACTTCAATGTACACAAGAGAGACCATCATACAACACTACTTCCATCCCCACCACCACTGCCCAGGTAAAACCCTGCCCTCAGCACCATCTCCTATTCCCTGCTTTCTCCACTTCAGAGTTCTACTGAGCATCTTCAACTCTTTCACGAACATCTTGACTTCTCATTCTCACCAGCCTAACTTCTCTGGAGATCACTGGTGGAGGGTTAGGCCATCCTTGTTTGAAGAAGTATTGGCGACCTAATCTGGAAGCAGCACTGTGGAACCCTCAGGCCAGAAGGGAGAGGGCTTGCCTTTCCCTTCCTTCTCTGCCATTGATAGCTAACCTTCAAGAGACCTTGAACAAGTCATTTACTGTATCATGCTGTACTCCACATCCTTGAAAGAGTGCTCTGGTCCAGAAGGTCAGTAAGAGTCTTCCTATTCTAATATTCATTGTGAAGAGGGGATAACCAGGAACATACTACGTGAGTTTTTGAAGTATTATTATGCTTTTGTGTTTCCTTTTCTCTCAAAGCTAGTAGCTCATCTGTCCTGTTTTCTTCTGATTGCCTTTTAAAAAACAAACCTATGGCTTCTACTCAACAAAAGAAATGGTCTCTAAACTGAAGAGAACACCCACAGAGTGGGAGAAAATATTTGCCAGCTACACATCAGACAAAGGACTGATAACCAGAATATATAGAGAACTTAAAAAACTAAATTCTCCCAAAACTAATGAACCAATAAAGAAATGGGCAAGTGAACTAAACAGAACTTTCTCAAAAGAAGAAATTCAAATGGCTAAAAACCACATGAAAAAATGCTCACCATCTCTAGCCATTAAGGAAATGCAAATCAAAACCATGCTAAGATTCCACCTCACCCCTGTTAGAATAGCCGTCATTAGAAACACCACTAACAGGTGTTGGCGAGGATGTGGGGAAAAAGGAACCCTCTTACACTGCTGGTGGGAATGCAAACTAGTACAACCATTCTGGAAAAAGATTTGGAGGCTTCTTAAAAAGCTAAACATAGATCTGCCATATGATCCAGCAATACCACTCTTGGGGATAAACCCAAAAGAACGTGACACAGGTTACTCCAGAGGCACCTGCACACCCATGTTTATTGCAGCACTATTCACAATAGCCAAGTTATGGAAACAGCCAAGATGCCCCACTACTGACGAATGGATTAAGAAAATGTGGTATCTATACACAATGGAATACTACTCAGCCATGAAGAAGAGTGAAATCTTATTATTTGCAGGTAAATGGATGGAACTGGAGAACATCATCCTGAGCGAGGTTAGCCAGGTCCAGAAGACCAAAAATCATATGTCCTCCCTCATATGTGGACATTAGATCAAGGGCAAACACAACAAGGGGATTGGACTTTGATCACATGATGAGGCGACAGCACACAAGGGAGGTATGAAGATAGGCAAGAAACCCAAAAAAACAAAAAAATAAAAAAAACCAAAACGAGATAGCATTTGATGTCCTCAATGCAAAGGAACTAATGCAGAAACTTTAAAGTGACAGAGGCCAATAGGAAAAGGGGACCAGGAACTAGAGAAAAGGTGAGATCAAAAAGAATTAACCTAGAAGGTAACACACATGCACAGGAAATCAATGCGAGTCAACTCCCTGTATAGCTATCCTTATCTCAACCAGCAAAAACCCTTGTTCCTTCCTATTATTGCTTATACTCTCTCTACAACAAAATTAGAGATAAGGGCAAAATAGTTTCTACCTGGTGATGAGGGGGTAGAGGGGGAGAGGGAGGGAGGGAGGAGGTGGGCAGAAAGGGAGGGGGCGGAGGGAAGGGGGGAGAAATGACCCAAATGTATGCATATATGAATAAAAGAAAAAAAAAAAAAACCAAACAAACAAACCCATGGACCAGAGAGTTTCGTGTTTCACAATCTGATGAACTGCATATCGTGATGGATGGCCTTGATTTCAGAACGCCAGATTTCCACTAGTCTTTTTCCTTAATGATTTGCAGATGTCCTTGTAGGATGCTTGTTTGGGATTAGAGGCAAGGGTCTGTGGCAGGAAAGCTTCACAGAATAACAGAGACAGTGTGGGTTCTTTACTCACTTTTAATTCCTTTGTACCAGTTCACAGCAGTCACACTTTTTTCTAGTTGTAGAGTGTTGGGATCATCTAAGTAAGATAGATTTGGATGTCTGTAGAGCACTCAGTCAGCAGGCCTTACATTTTTGTGATATATTCTTGAAGCTCAAAGAACTTTCCCAGAGGTTTTTAGAAATCAGAAGTTAGTCCTTAATACTTCCAGGAGGAATTTAAGGAATTTTATGAATGGAGGAGATAGAAACAGTCATTGGCCTCGTCTGCTTTTCTTTCCCAACTTCCAACATACTGCAGTTTACATACATATTGTATATATTGTTTATTGCCTCTGCTCCCAAGACTGCCAACTCTGTGAGAACAAAAATGATTGCTCTTATTATGGCTGGGTTCCAAGCACCTAGAGAAATGGCTAGCATATATTAGATGCTTTGTAAAATCAGGTAAGATTCAGGCAGAACTGGTATCCTGCACACCTCACTTTTACACATCACACTGCATTTTTAGAAGGAAGAGGCACTGTAGGTCACCGTGGAGAGGAGGGTGACAATGACCAAGGTGATGATGATGTGTGAGAAGAGAAAAGCTTCAGTAAAGAAATGCTCCTAACTTCCTGCACACAGGCTCCAGGCAAAAGAAAACCGTGCAGGGAGCCAGTAGCGTCATGGGAAACTGCATTTGTTGGAGACCTCGGAGTGTCCTAAGGAGTCAGACTGTCAGGACCTCTCAGGGAAGCGGGCACAGTATAGCTGAGCCAGTGCTCACTCTGCACTTGGGTGAACATTTGCCATGCCAATCTGATGGCACCCTGACACTAGCAAAGCTGAAGAGATAATGCCACACAGTGTCATGAAAGAAGCCCAGCGAAGTCCAAGTGTCATTATGCAATGCCTTTCCTGTACGTGAGCCACAGGTTATACAGAAATCAAAAGCCATGGTATTTTCTCACTGCCGCCGACATTACTAATGACAGTCAGCACACTATTTTATTTAATTCTGCCTCTATTCTGCTGACCCAAAGCAATTATATCACCCCTGTTCTTTTTTATCTTCCTTTTCTTGATTGACATGTGTTAGCTGTACAAAATAATGGGTTTCATTATGACATTTTCATACATATTTATAACATATTTGATCATATTACCACTGTTATTTTTTCTCCCTCTTTACATTCCCTAATTTTTTGGGGAAACCCAAGATACTTCCTCATAAGAATGTCAGTGGCCAGACGGTAGCGAGTAAAGGCAGTGAACTCACTAAAGTCCCAGCATTCCAGATGGGGAACCCGAGTCACCAGTTAGTGCTAAGAATCAAGGTACAGCAATTACCTTTAGAGGCACAGTTTAGCCTTATTGACAAAACAAAAACAAAAACCTTCCGTAAAGGGCCCTGTGGAATAAAATCACAGTACTGTCACTAGCTCATTTCGGTGTGTATATCATTACACAGCTAAGATCAAGAATGAAAAAGATGCAACTGTAGCAGTCACTACATTCACACATGTTCTTACTTCCTTATTGGGGTCCTTGTCATATATCAAACAGATACCAAATACTATATGTCTGTTTTGTCTTAATCCACTCAACAACTCACCTAGGGAGGTCCTATTATTATATCCATCTCACAGCTGAAAAATTTCAGGCCCAAAGAGATGAAAGACTTGTCCAAGGTCATAGAACTAACAGGACACAGAGCCAGGCAGCCTGATTTCAGATTCTGTGCTCTTAAACTCCACTGCATAGGTCGGACTTGCTGTATGATGCTTAGGAGCGTGGGAATTTCTCCAGGTAGCAAGAACTCGCCTTGGTGAGAATCTACCCCACCTCTCCCAGCCCAGTATCAGCAGAGTAGATCAGGTGTATGGCGCCAGCCAGGAGTAATGACAGCGGCTGTCAAGCAATTAGTTTGATAATAATTTGGTATAATAAAACCTGCTTAAAATCATTTAAGCTGACAGGGAGAACATTTTCCCCTTCACTTTCCTCACCCTGCATCTTGTGCTATAGTAGAAAAGTCAGGCGGTTAGAGTCACAGCGAGGCTGGTAACCCATGTGCCTTGAAAAGAAGTATGACACAGGGATGCAAAGGCAAGCAGGCAGTTGTGGAACTTTTCAGTCAGTCAACAAACCTTTCATGAGCATGTGCCATTGTGGGCACTGGAGAGATGGAAGGTAGTAAGTCACAACGATCCCTTCTCCCAGCTTTGTATTAGGGTTGTCTACTAGCCCTCTATTGGAAAAGGCAACCCTGGTAGTTGGAGATAAAGAAGATAACTGGGTGACCAGGATGGCAAACTCAAATACCTCTTGAGTCAGGCAGGTAAGTAAATTAGCCAAGTGGCAGGTATAAGATCACAGAAAGCACTGGTGTCACACAGCAACCCAGAGAGGGGTCCCTTTCCTGACGGAGGTGCACTCAGCCCAGCTACTGTGACCAGATGCTCTGATTTTTCCAGAGACCAGAAATTCAGATTATGTAAAACTTCCCAACTTTTAATGTGTGTTAAACCTCTACAGACCAGATACGTGTGTAAGATATCATTTTCAAATTAAAAAAAATCAAAGGACATTACTAAATTCAGAGTTGGCTTTTTAAAATTAAAATTGACCAATTCGCTTTAATAGTGGATTTAGTCTATCGATCTATTGATCTACCTATCTATCTATCTATCTATAATGGTATAACATACTTACCAAGTAAAATACACTAAACTATGTTAAGGGTGAAAGTAACACAGGACATTTCTAGAACCCACCAAGAACTGTTCTAGACTCTCCACCTTCACTTTGTTGTTTTTGGGGTGCTAGGGACTGAGTCATGGGCCTGGCACATTCCAGGCAAGTTTCTACCACTGAGCTATATTCCCAACCCTGTTTATTTGGTTTTGGGAAGTTGGTTTGTGGTTTATTTAGAGACAGGGTGTCACTGTGTGGTCCAGGCTGGCCTCAAACTCATGTCTTCCTGCCTCTGCCTCAACTTTCCAATTGCTGGGTTTACCAGCATACATCAGCACACCTGGTCGTCCAGACTCCACCATTATTAGCTTGATGTCTTTTGTTGTCTCATTCAAACCTTCATCACGAGAAATTGAGAATAGATTTAGTTGCTTCTGGCTGAAAGAAAAGAAACTGTGTTTAACTGGAAGGTGTAAACGAAAAGAGAGATGAACGAACAAACAGTGGAGTTCACAGACTCAGCCACAAGCTTCTGCAGGTCCAGATGCTCGTCATTTTCACACACCTGTTCTTTCTGATAGTTACCTGTTTCCTGTGTGGTGACCACTCCAAGTGTTTACTTGTTGCCCTGCATACAGCCCTGTCTGCCTTCTGTATCTACAGATTCAACTAATCTTAGATCAAAAATATTCAGAAAGAGCTGGATGCCAGTGGATCACGCCTATAATTCTACCTACTCAGGAGTCAGAGAGCAGGAGAATCGTGGTTCAAAGCCAGCCTGGGTAAATAGTTCATGAGATCCTATCTTGAAAAAACCCTTCACAAAAAAGGGCTGGTGGAGTGGCTCAAGGTGTAGGCACTGAGTTCAAGCCCCAGTACCACAAACAAACAAACAAAAAATTCAGAAAGAGAAACTGTCTGTACTAAACATGTATAGACTTTTTTTCTTGTCATCATTATTCTTCAAACAATGTAACTATTTACATAACATTTACAATGAACTGGGTAAGAAAAATAACGTAATGATGATATGACAGATACGGGAGGCTGTGGTAAGTCATATGTAAATGCTATATCTCTTTATATAAGGGAGTGAGCATCCTCAGATTTGGTAACCACAGGAGCAGAGGGGACAGTGTTTCCTGGAACCAATCCCTTGTGGATACTGAGGGAAAACTGTATCTCTGTATCACAAAAATCCTTCTGAGATACAAGGTTCTATGATATTTATTCAAACTGCACAGCTAAAGTAGAGTCTATGACAGCTAAAATTACACAGCCAAGAAGTGAGAAGCTTAGATTCAAAGACAGGATTATTCCAAAGCCTAAGTACCTTCCCACTACCCTCTACAGCCTCTCCGTGAAAGGTGTTATGAATGACCTTTTCCCTAAGAACATAATAAACTTCTTCTTAACCAGGAGCATAACAAACTGGCTATGATTTCATGACTCATAAAGATTGGTGGTGGTGGGTATTAAAAGTTGATGTTTATTACTTTGGGTAATAAAAGCAACTCAATGAACACAGTGGGAAAAAAATAAAACAACCATTATCTTTTATTAGTATAGGTCCTATCCATCTTTATTTACCTAAGCTAATTTCCTGGGGCTTATGAGAACAGTCTTCTATGAGTATAGTTCTGAGACAGGAGGTAGAATTGAATGTTTAAAGATTTTTCTCCTTCTCTGGAAATTTGCACAGCATGGAAATAGTTGTAGAACAGCAGTTGCTGCACCGGAGTTGTAAGAAGTTGTCTTGAAGCTGGGCTCTACATAGTAAGTTCACTGTTCTTACTTAGACTAGAGCAGTTTCTAAAGATGCCTTAATTTACCTTTCAACAAGGTTGATAAAGTATGAATTGTTTATATTAAAGACTCTTATTTTATTGAGTAAGCAACTTATGGAAGTGGGGAATCAAGAGTTGAAAGCCCCACCACCTGTTAATACTGCTGCCCCTTGTCACTGCCTCCAGGGAGATGGGACTGTCCACCTAAAGCCAAATGACTGAAAAAGTAGGGCAAAAGGGACCCAGAAGACTTTTATCGAAATGGATAGACATGGTATATTAGGCCCTACTCAGTGGCTCATCCTTTTGGCACATAGAGAGAAGCTAGTAACCTGCCAGTACTTTCTCTTTCTCCCTCTTCCCCTCTTTTTCTTTCTTTTTTTTTTTTTCTTGTTTTTTTTTTTAATTGAGACTGGGGTTTGAACTCAGGGCTTTGTGCTTGCAATATAGGTATTCTACTGCTTGAGCCACACCTCCAGTCCATTTTTCTCTGGTTATTTTGGAGATGGGGTCTTGTGAACTATTAGCCTGGGCTGGCCTCAAACTTTGATTCTCCCAACCAATCTTAGCCTCCCAAGTAGTTAGGATTACAGGCATGAGCCACCAGTGCCTGGTGACTTGCCATAACTTTTTTTTGGTGGGTGGAGGTTGGAGAGCAGTACTAGGGTTTGAACTCAAGATCTCACACTTGCTATGCAGGTGCTCTACCACTTGATCCACTCTACCAGCCCTTGCCAGTACTTTTTATGTAGAAGATATAGAAGGATAGAGACCAATAGAAGTTAATTTATGCAGAGGGTTTTTTAGCCTAAGATACGAAACAGCCATAGTGAGACCAACTACCCTATTTGAATTATAGACTCAGAGCTATTTGATCAGTTTCTTTTACTTTAGTCAGCTCAGAAACTCAATTGTGATCTGGTAAAATAGCCAAACTGAGTAGGCATGGTGGTTCATGCCTGTAACTCTAGCACTTGGGAGGTAAGGGCAGGAGGATCGAGAGTTCAAGGCCAGCATGGGCTACACTTCAAGACCCTGTCTCAAAAAAATAACAAAACTAACTAACTAAAAATACACAAGTAAATTTTAAAAATACTCAAATTTACCAGGAGATCTGTCTCAGTTCAGATCTGAACCTTAAACTCTAGGATAATCAGCTGGGTTTACCATGTGACTTGCCTCAACCCAATACCCATTGCTAAGAACTTAACCCTTTTTTCACTTATAACTTTAATTTGGGCTTTCATCATCAAATTCCTTTTTTTTTTTAAATTAAATGTTCAGTTGCAGTACTACCCTGTTTTTAAGTGTCACTGAATGTGACATTAAGTACTTTCACACTGTTGTGTCACCAGCACCACCATCCATCTTCAGAAACCTCTTTATACCTTGCCGAACTGCTATTCTGTCCCCTTCAACTATAATCCTCACCTCCTTCTCCAGTCCCTGGCAGTCACTGTTCTACTTCCTATCTATGTGAATCTGCTCGCTCTAAGTGCTTTCATATACGTGGAGTCATTTGTCTTTTATGATTTGTTTATTTCACTTGGCATAATGTCCTCACAATTTGTCCTTGGTGTAGTGTGTGTCAGAATTCCTTTTTAGGCTGGGCATTGCATTGTTTTTTAACCACAAAATATTGAGTTTAATCTACTAGGGTAAGAAATAGATATGGTCTGTTTTCTCTTCCTCCTCCTCCTTGCAGTACTGAGGTTTGAGCTCAGGGCCCTGCACTTGCTAGACAGACGCTTTACCACTTGAGCCACACCCCCAGCCCTTTATGCTTTGGTTATTTTTAAGATAGGTCTCATTTTATGTTGGGCTGGCCTGAACC
This sequence comes from Castor canadensis, assembly GCF_047511655.1. Classification (NCBI taxonomy): domain Eukaryota; kingdom Metazoa; phylum Chordata; class Mammalia; order Rodentia; family Castoridae; genus Castor; species Castor canadensis. Next base: position 92,587,255 of record NC_133394.1, read on the forward strand.
ACAGTCATCCTATTTCTGCTTTCCAGATAACTGAAATGACAGGTGTGTGCCACTGCACCCAGCTTTTACTGTTTTAGATGGGGTCTGGAGAACTTTTTGTCCTTCCTGGCTCTGAACTATGATTCTCCCAATCTCTGCCTCTCAAGTAGCTCATAGATCGTATTTTGAGAACTATTGTAACCAATCCTGGGTTAAATGCCTACATGATTCCCATAATCAATTTCTCCTACATTGCAAAGAAGATCCTTGTGCCATTAAGACAGGAGACCTTCAATTTGAGAGGAAGGAAGCACAGAGCAGGTGAGAGATCACGAGGACACCCAGCCCTAGCCATCCCAGATACTGGGAAGTGAGGGAGAGGATTGGTGGCAAGTCGCCAGGGGAAACCAGGTTCTCGTTTCACCTCTGGCTTGGGGGAGGACAGGGCAGGTATGGAGGGGAAGTCAGGGGCTCAGGAAGTCTTGATTCCATTGCTCACTGGTGCCACAGAAGGGCAACACTGTGGAGAGAGAGAGGGCCCAGCTCCATCAAGAGGTCCCCAGTGATTGAACTTTGATCACATGATAAAGCGAGAGCACACAAGGGAGGGGTGAGGATAGGTAAGACACCTAAAAAATTAGTTAGCATTTGTTGCCCTCAACGCAGAGAAACTAAAGCAGGTACTTTAAAGCAACTGAGGACAATAGGAGAAGCGGACCAGGAACTAGAGAAAAGGTTCGAGCAAGAAGAATTAACCTAGACAGTAACACACATGCACAGGAAATTAATGTGAGTCAACTCCCTGTATAGCTATCCTTACCTCAACTAGCAAAAACCCTTGGTCCTTCCTACTATTGCTTATACTCTCTCTTCAACAAAATTAGAAATAAGGGCAAAATAGTTTCTGCCGGGCATTGGGGGGGGGTGCAGGGTAGGTGGTAAGAGGGGGGCAGGGGGGAGAAATGACCCAAGCATTGTATGCACATATGAATAATAAATAAATAAATAAATAAAAAAGAAAGTCAATCAGGCCCTCACCAAACACCGAATCTGCTGGTGCCTTAATCTTGGATTTCCAGCCTCAAGAACTGTGAGAAATAAATTTCTGTTTTTTATTAAAAAGAAAAAAAAAAAAAAGAGGTCCCCAGTGGTCTGGTGTGATGGAAGAATCTGGGATATGGATGGCCATTCTGCAGGCTTGCAATTGGGTGCCTATGGTGGGGGTGAGCAATGAGGTACCTATGCAACTAGATGAGCCTTGGATGGTCCCCGAGGCCACAGATTGCTGGGATGAGGACCTAGCAGAGGCAAAGGTGTCTGAAGCTGATGGGCACTGAACAGAGAGGCCATGTCTCCAAGTGGGAGGTTGCCTGTGATTCCAGAGGCACGGCCTGGGTCAAAACCGACCACAGATTCATTGACTAGAGCACTCTGCATGCAGAACAGAGTGACTGGGAAGACTACAGACAGCCCAGGGACGAGAGCCATTGGACTAGAGACCTGCACTCACCACTGTCTCAAACCCCCAGACCCTTGCCTATTTTGTCAAAGCAGCAGGGCAGTAAGCAAAAAGGTGACGTCAGAGAAAAGGAGAAATTTGTTTTAAAGACTGAGCATTATCTCAAAGAACCATCCAGTGCTCTAGCTATGCTAGCTTTTAACTTGACTAGGGCTAAACATTATTATTTTCTTCCTTTGCTAAGCAGCAGGAGTGAGTTTATAAGGATGACCAGATTAAGTAGACAGTAATAAAGAACCCACCTGTTTTCTTCTCTGTACATCTAATTGGTCATGTGGTTAGGGTTGCTAGATATGACCTTTTACTACAAGAATTATGCACTGTTTATGTAAGATTCAGAATTAACTGGGTATCCTATATTTTTATTTGTTAAACTCAGTAAGCTAAATTGCAACCTACTATTGCATGTGTATCTGGGGTGATGAGGTTACTGAATTGTCCCCTCATCCCATGACCTACCTCAACCCACAAGTCTCAATCATTATACAGTCTCATTTTGTGCCCACTGACAGCAATGAACAGAACTATACCCCAACCTTGTTGGGTTTCAGACTTCTGCTAATATTTCCAGAAAGAGGTAGGTTGCAGAGAGAAAAAGTACTTCAGGATAAAACCTTCCTGGAAGATAATTCACAAAGTGGTAAATCCGTATGCTAGTACTATACTGATAGAACTGCCCCTGAGATAGGCAGAGCAGCATCTTTCAAAATGTTCAAGATACAGAGATTAGCACTTGAGTCATAACATCCTGGTAAAATGATTTTTAAAACTGTGAAATGAGCCTTTAAATCACACTACCAGGTTATCTGACATATCTCCTATCCCTCCCCATCATGGTCTACCATCACCACCACCCAAGACACCCTGCTGGCTGCACCGTGAGGAGTCCTGAAGGACAAGTGGGAGTCACACAACAAGCGGCACAGGCTGATGTGGCCATGATCAGTCTTCAAGGTCACCTCTGCCCATGACTTGAAGGCGTCTACTGACAGGGCACTCCTATCTACACACAATTTGCCAAACAATTTGCCAGTGAGATTACACACCATTGGGAACACACTCTTTTATGGTAAAGCATGGACAACCTGCAAAACTGCCTTTAAAATATGAACAATAGCTTTATTCTCTCCATTTTACGTTAGTGTAAGCTTGGATTACACTCGAATTATTTTTTACTATGTATGGCCCTGATTTGGGAGATTTGCAAGTTGTCTCCTAGCAAGGTTCTGGGAAGTAAGAAATGGACAGGCAAGTTTAGATGAGGATCCAGGAAAAAGATAGCTCTGGAGGAACAATTTGTAGGGAGCAAAGACTGGAGTGTGGAAGGCAGAGAGCTAATAGGCTCCATTAGGGTGCTGGTAGTAACTAAGCACAAAGCCAATGTCAACACATTTAGAAGCTGAATGAGACCTGAGTAGAGCCCAGCCCGAGAGAGAGAAAGAGCCTTCTAAGGCTATGAGTGGGTCTACTGGTACTGAGTATTAGCACCTACTACCTACTAAGTACTACTAGGTCTGGTACTTACATTCAACTACATGTATCAAGCATCTACTATTTGGGTGAGAAATGATAAAATTTCATTGGAACTCTATAAAATATTCTTGCAAAACAATAACTATTCCAATATTTCAATACCATTGCATTTAGCCACTTATAAAATTACAGAACAAACTGATTCTAATCCACCTGTGTGATTTTGTTTTGCTTCATTCTGGTAAGGGGTGGGGTAGAAAATGACGAGCCTGTGCCCGTATTCCGATTAACCAGAGCCCTCTCTCACTCTCCCTTCTGCTATGCTGTTCCTCCCATCTCTGTTTTTATTGGCATGTATACTTGCTCCCATCGAACAATTGAGACAAGATGGCAAGAGTAACTTACTTAAGGGAGTAAAATCAACTCTGGAAGAAAAACAAATAGCACCAGTGTGTGCTGTTTTAAAGCCAAATGAACATATTAGCAGAGCAGAACTTGTGGTCATTCAGAGGCTGAAGAACCTGCATTGATTTGTGCAATCACAGAAAACCAGCTCACTGAACTGGGCTTGGTGGTGCATATCTGTAATCTCAGTGCTCTGGAAACAGAGGCAGAAGGATCATGAGTTTGAGGCCAGCCTGAGTTACAAAGCAAGTCTTTGTCTCAACCAGCAAAAACAAAAACAAAAATGTAAAAAAAGAAAGAAAAAGAAAACCAATTCACTTACACAGTAAGAGCCTGAATTTTTGTTTCAGACACTGGAGTTCAAGTCCACAATTAACAGATGTGTCCCCTTGACCAGACTGTACTATCAAAAGTCTATTTCCTCATCTGTAAAATAGAGTAATAATAGCACCTGTTTCCAAAGTTGTAAGATTAATGGGAGGATAAAAATGTTTAAGACACTCAAAGCTCACATTTTTGGAGCTTACTAAAGTTATTTATTAAAAGATGATATGCTAATGCATTAATCAAAACTGATTCCTAAGAGTAGTATTCTAACTTTGATCCAAATTAATCCACTCCTTCAGAACCTACAATGAATGTGAATGTTTAGTGGTCCAGTTCAATTACCTCATGTATATTCAATGTCAAGGGCTCCCATTCTTTTTTTTTTTTTTTTCATTTTTCTTTTATTATTCATATGTGCATACAAGGCTTGGTTTATTTCTCCCCCCTGCCCCCACCCCCTCCCTTACCACCCACTCCACCCCCTCCCGCTCCCCCCCTCAATACCCAGCAGAAACTATTTTGCCCTTATCTCTAATTTTGTTGTAGAGAGAGTATAAGCAATAATAGGAAGGAACAAGGGGTTTTGCTGGTTGAGATAAAGATAGCTATACAGGGCATTGACTCACATTGATTTCCTGTGCGTGGGTGTTACCTTCTAGGTTAATTCTTTTTGATCTAACCTTTTCTCTAGTACCTGGTCCCCTTTTCCTATTGGCCTCAGTTGCTTTAAGGTATCTGCTTTAGTTTCTCTGCATTAAGGGCAACAAATGCTAGCTAGTTTTTTAGGTGTCTTACCTATCCTCACCCCTCCCTTGTGTGCTCTCGCTTTTATCATGTGCTCATAGTCCAATCCCCTTGTTGTGTTTGCCCTAGATCTAATGTCCACATATGAGGGAGAACATACGATTTTTGGTTTTTTGAGCCAGGCTAACCTCACTCAGAATGATGTTCTCCAATTCCATCCATTTACCAGCGAATGATAACATTTCGTTCTTCTTCATGGCTGCATAAAATTCCATTGTGTATAGATACCACATTTTCTTAATCCATTCGTCAGTGCTGGGGCATCTTGGCTGTTTCCATAACTTGGCTATTGTGAATAGTGCCGCAATAAACATGGATGTGCACGTGCCTCTGGAGTAACAGTCTTTTGGGTATATCCCCAAGAGTGGTATTGCTGGATCAAATGGTAGATCGATGTCCAGCTTTTTAAGTAGAAGGGCTCCCATTCTTTTATCCCATTTCCTTAAACTCAAAATGTTAATCCCAAGAAATTGAAATTCTAATACCACTCACGTAGTCTGTGCATTTAGGGGCTGAGACAGGGAAATACACAAATTATTATATAAAAGGAAAAGATCTCTCACTATTGTGGGCCGTTCTGAATATAACAAAAATAAGGAAGCCTTGTCTGAACATTTTATTGAAAGGTCCCCAAATTAAATTTGCAGTGAGACAATGCCTTGTGAAAAAGCCCACAGGTTTTCAAGGAGGAGGAATGTGATAGATTAAACAAAACAAAATCAAACACAGAGGGCTTTAAATTCTTGAACATGAGCTCATTTTTCTGTTCATTCGTATCTCATGAAGTGACATGGAGTTTTTGACCTCTGCCCTGACTTTGGGACAGTGATGGAAAGGGATGAGGAGTCATGAACCAAAGGTTGAAAGGGCCCTGAACCCAAACACCACTGGCTTTGGGAGGGGTGCTGCTGAATGTTCACCAGCCTCAGCCCCAGGTTGAATCTTACCAAGAATTCACAGACAGACATGAGTCCTCATTGTCTCATCAAGCCACCACTGTTGTTATGAAGGTGTCAGGCATAAAACCATGTAAACAGAGTGACAAGGAGGCCTTTTCTGCTTAGTGACCTGGACCAGAAAGGTCTATTTTTAGAAACTGCTACAGGCTGCTATGCCCTTGGAAAGAGGGCAAGTTGCGAACTCCTGGTATTTTTAAAAACATGCCTGTGCATTTGGGCTGTGCTTCAAATGCATGGAAAGAATTTCAGAGAAAATAAGAACTATCTCCAAACTCAAGCTTTGAATTTGAACTCAGGACAAGGTATGATATTAGAGACCTTCTTTTGAGAATAACCATGTCACTGATCCCATCCTCCCTTGTCTTGCATGGCTCAAAAAGTCAAGGCAAGATCCAAAGAAGTCTGTGGTATCTCCTAGCGCTGCAGGCAACAAGCGTCAGTGGGCGTGAGAACAACTTGGCAGGTTTGTCAACAGGCTGGCCTCCTCTCAGAATCTGATTTTGGGAAGGCACCTGGGATTTGCAGTATTAAACAGGCATGCCAGCTGGTTTTCATGCAAGTTGTCTAAAGTCCATACTTTATGGAAAAAGTGTTTTAGGAAGAAGATAGGAAAACAAAAGATGTGTAAGAGCAAGAAGAATCACCAGCTAAAATATGAACACAACCACCCAAGTTCAAAGACGTGGCTATAAGGATACTCCTTTTACCATTATTTGGAGAAAGAGTAGAAACAACTTTAAGGTTCTACAATAAGAGAAAGGCTAAATTAGGAAGCAATCACATGTCTATAAAAGAAGGGAGTAACACGGAAAGATATCCATTATATAATGAGTAAAAAATGAAGCCCACAAAAGTAAATAACATTTGGGGAAAAAAATGCACCTGAGTATGAAGACTATATAAACAAGGATTTCAAATACGGATCTTAGTCAGACATAATGATCACACCTTTAATCCCATCTCCTCAGGAGGGGGAGACAGGAGGATTGGGATTTTTGAGGCCAGGACCTAACTTTTGGGCAAAGTTAGGAAGACCCTATCTTAGAAATAAAAAGAAAAAAGAGCTGGGGGTATGGCTCAAGTGGTAGCACTTGCTTAGTATGTGAGAGGCCCTGGGTTCAATCTCCACTACCACAAAACAAACAAACAAATATAAAATAAAATATAGGGCTGAGGGTGTGGTCTAGTATGAGCAAGGCCTTGGTTTTAATCCCCAGCACTGCAAAAAAAACCCCAAAAATTGGATGAATAAATACATAAAGAAAAGGACATGCCAAATGATCACTCTCCTGCTGTCAATGAAAAAGGAACAGCTATAAGATTCAACAATAGAGCTCTGGCTGGCAGTCTTCCATATTAGCATATGCTGAGTTAGCAGACTTGGGGTTAGAACTCCTGACTTCTCTTCCTCATTCCATGGCTTATTAAACCTGTGACTAAATCCTTCCATTGCTGATGCTCCTCCTTTCATAAAGCAGCAGCTGTTTCTCCGTGCATCTGGAGGTCAGCAGATGGGCTTTGCCAGTGACCTCCTGCCCAACCCCCTACCCATCATGCTAAATTTCGGGGAATGGGGTTGTTTTTAGAGGCGCAGACTCACTGTGTAGCCTCAAACTTGCAATCCTGCTGCCTCATCCTTCCAAGTTCTGGAATTACAGACGTGGGCCTCCATGGCTGTCACCTAAACTCCTTCTACATCCACAGCCAGTAACAAGACACCATTTCCCATTGATTTTTTTCTTTTCTGTCTAGTTTTGATTTAACTCACACTTGGCATATGCCCTAATCTACCTTGGATTTTGCTTTATTATCCTACATCTTTTGGGCTTTGGTGCAGTAAAAAGGCAGTAAGTAAGAAAGAGCCCACTTCTCTTGGTTAAGGATGGACTGTCTCCATTCAATAAGCATTTGCTGAGAACCAGTACCACCACCTGCTCAATAACCATTATAGAAATTATTAGGGGCTGGTGGAGTATCAAGTGATAAGAGTGCCTGCTTAGCAAGTGTGAGGCTCTGAGTTTAAACCCAAGACCCATCAAAAAAAAAAAAAAATTAATGCAAGATTACAAAGCCCAGAACTAGGTTTTTCCTTTACATATGTTGTTTTTGTTGCCACAATTTCCACACCAAGTAGGGATGGTTGACTTTACATCCCAGATAAGAAAAATGAGAGGAAAAGTCCATTGACCAAGACCTTACATGAAGGCAGTGCTGCAAACCAAGTTCTTGCTAGTCAAAGCTGGTGCTCCTAACCACTGCCCAGCACTGCCTCTGGAGTGGTAGCAAGTAACCTCCAAGTAACAAGTGACTGCAAAGGCCACTGACTCATGAGGCTTGGAGAAGCTGAGGGCTCAGGCACAGCAGATCCTGCCATAAGAAGCATCCCCAGAACCAGGCTCCCAGGGCAATCACTCCCAAGCAAGGACTGGAGATGGACCACCTTCCTAAGGGGGCCACAGGGCCATAACAGTGTGTATGTGGGAAATTAGGTAGGTCTCATTTCACAGAGAGAAAAATACCTTACAATATGGTCCTTCTTTGGTAAAGTCTTTTTAGGATAGTGATGAGACTGTAAACCATGTTCCATGGGGAACAGAGAGACAATGAGGATGCGTCCAGCCTGCCAGTTCCAATGAACTAACCCTGTTCAATGACATAATTAAGAATAGCTAACATTTATGTGGCAACTCACCACACCACTGTGGGAAGCACTGGAACTTGGCCAAGGCCCCACCAGGATGAATGGAAAAGCTGAGAGGCCAAATCAGGTAGCCCAATTCAGAGTGTGTTCCTAATCACCATGGCACATGACTGCTACTGGAATACTTCCGTATTCATCTCACAAGAAGCCAGTGAGCACATACTGTATGTCCCAGGAACCACTTTGGGCATGGGGGATGCCACACTGAACAAAGTCGCTAAATGTGTATGCATGTGTGTCTCCCAGGTGAAAAATAAAGAATAAGGAGCATTGGGGATACGGCAGCAAGGGAGCTGTAATTTAAAAGTGGCTGTGCAATGGAGGCTGACATTTGAGCAAATACCTGAAGGAAGTGAGAGAACAAATGGAAATGATATAATAGATCAATTTTTAAATTTCATCTTAAAAAACCACTTTAGTAACATGCAATCACCAGTGAAAACAATGCTTCTCTTTCAATGCTTGCTCCTTCAAGTTGTAAGAGTGAAGGACAAAGGTTATGAAAATGTCTCCTGAGACCATTCCATGATTAGATTGTTTGAGGTACCCAGGGATAGTGGATCCTACTTACTTGCAATCAATAGGTAACAATGGCTGAGTCCTTGAAACACTGAGTCACGTTCAATGTTTCAAGTTTCGAAACATTCCAAAGAATCCTTTTTAATGTCTCTTAGCATCACAGTCTTTATGAAAACAACATAGCAGCCTTCCTACGTAAACTATAAACACACGATCCAAGCAACCATCCCCTCCCCCAAGTATAATTTTACACATCCCACCCACTAAGCAAACACATCAGGCTAGAGTTTGACAGCAGAGTACATGGGGAATGGAAGAATGGCGTGTTTCAAATGCACTGACAAACAGAACTAAGCAGTACGGCAGTGAGTGGACAGAGTGACAGGGCGACATGGGCCTCTAGACTAAGCACAGACACGGAACAAAGGTTTTAATGACAGGCAGGGCACAGAGCTGGTCTTAGAAGTTTAATTTTACCAAGAACAAACTAGGCTTTCTGAAGGTGCCACCTGCTAAGTTCTTCAAAGGTTGCTACATCCAAGTCAACAGAGCCACAAGGAAACAGGTGCTAACAGGTCCACAGCTGAGGCAGCTACCTTAATAAGCAATGGTGGAGGAAAAAAGAGCCCACAGTTTAAGTCAGATGCAACCAGGAGATTCTGTTACATGTTGAAGGTTAAGAGTCTGTTAAGGGTTCTCAGCAACCTCCAAACATATATGATAAAACTCTTCTCCCGGACTTTAAAAAAAAACCTTGTGATCTTGAAGCAGTTAAAATTAAGTAAGAGTTGGGCACTGGTTACTCATGCCTGTAATCTCAGTTACTCAGGAGATCAGGAAGATGGTGATTCAAAATCAGCCCTGGGTAAACAGTTCTCAAGACCCTATCTCAAAAAACCCATCACAAAAAAGGGCTGGCACCTTAAAGACCCAAAAAACTCTACTCAAAAGCTCCTAGACACCATCAATAGCTGTAACAAGGTAGCAGGATATAAAATCAACATAGAAAAATCACTAGCATTTCTATACACTAATAATGAACAAACTGAGAAAGAATATATGAAAACAATTCCATTCACAATAGCCTCAAAAAACCCCAAATATCTAGGTGTAAACTTAATAAAGGAAGTAACCTTCACAAGGAAAACTATAAACCTCTGAAGAAAGAGATTGAGGAAGACTATAGAAAGAGGAGAGATCTCCCATGCTCATGGATTGGCAGAATCAACATAGTAAAAATGTCTATACTCCCCAAAGTAATCTACATGTTTGATGCAATTCCCATCAAAATTCCAATGACATTCATTAAAGAGATTGAAAAATCTACTGTTAAATTTATATGGAAACACAAGAGGCCACGAATAGCCAAGGCAATACTCAGTCAAAAGAACAATGCTGGAGGTATCACAATACCTGACTTCAAACTATATTACAAAGCATAGCAATAAAAACAGCATGGTACTGGCACAAAAACAGACACGAAGACCAGTGGAACAGAATAGAGGACCCAGATATGAAACCACACAATTATAACCAACTTATCTTTGACAAAGGAGCTAAAAATATATGATGGAGAAAAAGCAGCCTCTTCAACAAAAACTGCTGGGAAAACTGGTTAGCAGTCTGCAAAAAACTGAAACTAGATCCATGTATATCACTCTACACCAATATTAACTCAAAATGGATCAAAGATCTTAATATCAGACCACAAACTCTAAAGTTGATACAGGAAAGAGTAGGAAATATTCTGGAATTAGTAGGTATAGGTAAGAACTTTCTCAATGGAACCCCAGCAGCACAGCAACTAAGAGATAGCATAGATAAATGGGACCTCATAAAGCTAAAAGGCTTCTGTTCATCAAAAGAAATGGTCTCTAAACTGAAGAGAACACCCACAGAGTGGGAGAAAATATTTGCCAGCTACACATCAGACAAAGGACTGATAACCAGAATATATAGAGAACTTAAAAAACTAAATTCTCCCAAAACTAATGAACCAATAAAGAAATGGACAAGTGAACTAAACAGAACTTTCTCAAAAGAAGAAATTCAAATGGCCAAAAAACACATGAAAAAATGCTCACCATCTCTAGCAATAAAGGAAATGCAAATTAAACCCACACTAAGATTCCACCTCACCCCTGTTAGAATAGCCACCATCAGCAACACCACCACCAACAGGTGTTGGCAAGGTTGTGGGGAAAAAGGAACCCTCTTACACTGTTGGTGGGAATGTAAACTAGTACAACCATTCTGGAAAAAAATTTGGAGGCTACTCAAAAAGCTAAACATTGATCTACCATTTGATCCAGCAATACCACTCTTGGGGATATACCCAAAAGACTGTGACACAGGTTACTCCAGAGGCACCTGCACACCCATGTTTATTGTGGCACTATTCACAATAGCCAAGTTATGGAAACAGCCAAGATGCCCCACTACTGACAAATGGATCAAGAAAATGTGGTATCTATACACAGTGGAATTTTATGCAGCCATGAAGAAGAATGAAATGTTATCATTCGCTGGTAAATGGATGGAATTGGAGAACATCATTCTGAGTGAGGTTAGCCTGGCCCAAAAGACCAAAAATCGTATGTTCTCCCTCATATGTGGACATTAGATGAAGGGCAAACACAACAAGGGGATTGGACTTTGAGCACATGATAAAAGCTTTAGCACACAAGGGAGGGGTGAGGATAGGTAAGACACCTAAAAAATTAGCTAGCATTTGTTAAGGGCATTTGTTGCCCTTAACGCAGAGAAACTAAAGCAAATACCTTAAAAGCAACTGAGGCCAATAGGAGAAGGGGACCAGGAACTAGAGAAAAGGTGAGATCAAAAAGAATTAACCTAGAAGGTAACACCCACGCACAGGAAATCAATGTGAGTCAATGCCCTGTATAGCTATCCTTATCTCAACCAGCAAAAACCCTTGTTCCTTCCTATTATTGCTTATACTCTCTCTTCAACAAAATTAGAGATAAGGGCAAAAGAGTTTCTGCCCAGTAGCGAAGGGTAAGGCGGGGATAAGGGAGGGAGCAGGGGAAAGGGGAGAGAAATGACCCAAACATTGTACGCGCATATGAATAAAATAAAAATTTTAAAAAAACAACAAATAAAACAAAACAACAACAACAAAAACAAAAAAGGGCTGGCAAGTGGTAGAGCGCCTGCCTAGCAAGCGTGAATCCCTAAGTTCAAACCCCAGTACCACCAAAAAAATAAATTAAAAAAATAATAACAATAAAATTAAATAAGAAGGTCCAGGGTGTTGTTCAGTGGTAGAGGCCTAGCTTAGCATGCACAAGGCCTTGTATTTGATCCCCAGCACTACAAAACAAAACAAAATTAAATGAGACATAAAAATACCCAATCCAGAAGGAGGTGGGAGCAATCAAATAGTAGAATTGTCCAGAACAGGACAAAACTGAGAGGACCTTCAAAGATCTGATTTCTATTAAGAACATGAGCAGTGGGTTGTACTTAACAATCCTTCCCAGGAACCATTTCCCTACTCCTCATCCCCAAGGTATGGGGATTTGTGCTAAGGCTGTACCAAGCAATTTTGAGAAGTCAGGGATGATTACGGCAATGTATATCGCATAGGCTGCGTCAGTGCACACATGCTTGTCCTACGCCAGTACTTCTGAGGCGTCCTTCGTGTAGCCTCTCCAGTTAGGTGGAGAACGTTCAGCGGCATCACGTCATGTTTCCTTCATGGTTTGTTTCACATGGGCGCCACCCAGAAGCCACACAGTAGCTTATAGAGTGAACATGGCAACTGCAGGATGATAGGTATGGTTTTACCCATCCCTCAATCTGCTGGACAAGTTGAGCCACAGAGGGGTGGCATGTGCCTATAGTCCCAGCTACTCAGGAGGCTGAGGCAGGAGAATTGACTGAACTCAGGAGTTAAGACCCAACCTGGGCAACAAAGTGAGGTCTGTCTCATGAAAAAAGAAAGAAAGAAGGAGAGGGGAGGGGAGAGGAGTGAAAGGGGGGAGAGGAAGGGAAGGGAAGGGAAGGCAAGGGAAGACGCAAGAACAGGGGCCCTTCCCAAGGAGCATCTCAGTTCTAGCCAGTCCAGCACCAGGATTCTATTACATTTTTGTCCTTTACTCCCCCATCAATAAGGCTCTGTTCCACTTCCATCTCTCTTGACGTGCTTTCTAAATTCTCCTGCAGCTACCTTCCTCTTTCTCCTTCTGCTGTGTATTTCTCTTACATCTTGGTTTCTATCTACTCACTGTTTCTCTTGATCACTTCAATTTCAGCTTTAGTCAGTGCCTCTCACACTCTACTGTACATTAGAATCATCCAAGGGGCTTTTAAAATACCCAGTGTCAGGTTTTACCCCAGGTCAATTAACTTAGGATCTCTGGAGGTGGGACCCAGACATCAGGATTTTGTTGTTGCTGTTTTCAAATCCCTACGTCACCCTAATGTGCAGCCAAGCATAAAACAGAGAGGCTGTATGCCATTTTGATTCAAGAATGCAGAATGCCAAATGTCTGTTCACCTTCTAAATTAGAATCGTCCACATTCATTTGTTCTAACTGATGCGCCCACATGTACAATCTGGAGAAAGATTCCACCATAACTCCTGTGTGAGCTCAGAACTCAGAGCTCATATTCCAAAGGCTCAGACAGACATGTGGGTGCCATTGTTAATGACTGCCATAGAGTGGGGACTCCAGTTTGGAATACATTTGTCTCAAGTAAAGCTATGCTATTCCAGGAATGAAATCAGGCCTTTTATCATCAAACCTCCTTCACTGGGAAACAATAGGGCATTCCTTTGTATGTGGCCAGTGTTCAGGGCATAGCCTGTGAGCATATGTAATCTGCTGAATAAAAATAGCAGTTATCATTATATGCTACAGGAAAAAATGTCCCCTTCCTCATTACAGTAAGGGAATCTTATTGCATACCTCCCTGGAAACCCAATAACGAGTTTTGTGAATTTTCCATGGGAAGGAACAACTGGTTAGGAAATAAAATACTGTACTTCTATACTGTGACATTCAAGCCTAGAGCTCCAGGGAAGCCAAAAGCTGTTCTGAGTAGTGTCCCAGCAGGATTGAAATACCTCCTCAAAGCATACGGAGCAAATTCTCTTGATGCCAGGCATCTTGGAAAAGTTTCTAAGGGTCAAAGGCCACTGCAGCTGCCTCCTTCCCTCCTCCCAAGCACTTGGTTAAGTGGAGAAATGTTTAGAGGGTGAGTTACCACAGCTCTCAGTTCTGCCAGTGTCTCCTCTGGGGAAACCTAATCCCGGGTCCCCACACAGGATACAAACCCTGTTACACTTTGGGATTTGTACTGTGTCCCAGGTACATGACCGCCCTTCCTGGCCCAAATTAAGAACTTCAAAGAGCATAAGGACATGAGAGGGAGGCAGATGGTTGGAGGGCAGAGGAGGCACAAGGCACCACAGCAGCATTCAGGGAGGCATGTGCAGATAGGAGGTATCATGAGACGTAAAAAGCTCTTGACACAGAGTCATGAGAAGTTATGTCACCTGCCATGTTGGCGGCCAGTTCCAGCTCTCCTCTGAGGGACCTTGGTACTGACATACCCTCTTCCTGCACTTCCACAGAAGACTTATCCATACAGCATAGCAGGGGACCCTTGAGAGTCAGTTTTTGGAATTTACATGGAGCAAGACTATTTCTCATTTCTCGTCTGTATCCAAATAGGTGGAAAGGGCCACACCTGTGCACGTAGGTGAGTATCTTGAGCTTCTAGAACAGTTTTGCGATTGCCGGTAAAAACTGTTGCATCGTTTCTATTTGTCACTTGATGTTGTCTTTTGACATCTTAATTTTAACAAAAGCAGCATATCACGCTGTCCAAAGACCATGTCTTCAAGCTGAGTCTGTGTCACATATGTCTGTATAAAGTGACCACTTAATTCAACCTGATGAATCCTTGGAAAAAAACAGCACAAGAAGGTGCAAAGACACTTGCTGAGGGTGCCCCCTCTCTGCAGTCTGGAGTTCCTTTCCAGAGCTCAGCCTCCCACCAATCAGAACTCATGCAACTTAAGTTCCCCAAAGATTATGGCATTTTTCTCAAAATCCCCATTCTGAATTGGGCCCTTTACAAATCTATTTTCTCTTAGCAAAAAGTGTATACTCAGAAGCATTAAAATCTGAGTTTTCATTCTTACAAAGGAGTGAACGAAGGACACTGAGTAGCACAAATGGTAAGAGAGTGCATGCCATCAGGTGTATTTTTTATTGGCTTATATTAATTGTAAAAGCAAGTAGTTTCATTGTGATTTTCCACACATATGTATACTGTTCTTCAATTATTTTGCCCCATTCTCCTATCTCGCTTTCTCCCAACCCCCTTTTTAACTTTCTTACAAATTTTTACATGAGTTTCATTATGGCCTTTTCTTTTTTCTTTCTTTTTGTTTGGGGGTGGGGTGGGGACTGTGCTACACTTTGAACTCAGGGCTTTGTGCACGCTAGCCAGGCACTCTACAACTTGAGTCACGCCTCCAGCCTATGAACTTTTCATACACGCTGTACTTTGATCATCTTCCCACACCCCCTTCTCTTTTTCCCTTCCTACCTCCTACTGGTTCCCTCCACCCAAACAGTCTCCCATTTATGTTCAAGTTCTTTTTTCCCCCTGAGATACAGATTCCACATCTGAGAGAAAACACGTAGTATATGTCTTTCTGTGTCTGGTTTATTTTGCTTAACGTGATGATCTCCAGTTCCACCCATTTTCCTGAAAATATCATAATTTCATTCTTTATGGCTGAATAATACTTCATTGTGTATATAATACCACATTTTCTTTATCCATTGATCTGGTGATGGGCACCTACACTGATTCCATAACATAACTGCTGTGAATAGTGCTCCTATGAACATGGGTGTGCAAGTATCTCTATTGTATACTAACTTTGATTCCTTTGGTTATATGCCAGGCAGCGGTTTAGCAGGCTCAAATGGCAGTTCTATTTTTAGTTTTTTGAGAAGCCTCCATATTGATTTCCATAGTTGCTGCACAAATTTACATTCTACCCACATCCTCACCAGCATCAGTTTTTGTTTGTTTTCTTGGTTTACCATCGATTACCATTCTACAATCAGATAAATTTTTCATGAGCTGAGACTGTATAACAGAAGCTCCTCATGAAATACAGAGTTAATATTTTATTACAATGAAGTATTTTCACACACTCTTATTTCATCTTATAGCAACTCAGTATGGAAGATATTAGTACTACTCTCCTCCATATGAAGAGTTTGAGTTGTGCCAATGTCCCATGGCCAGCACAGCACAGATAAGATTGGAGTCTAGATCTGAAGTCTTCCTCTTGCAGTCTGCTAGTTCATATGGGAGACCTGATACCCTCTTGCTGCACAATCTGTCTTGCATTGTGTCAAGTTATGAGAGAAAAATTTTTAACTCTCCCTTCAAATTTTGTTGCTTTAAAGAGTTTTATTCAATTTCCTTTTAAAGGTTTTTAATGAATTATTTCTTAAAGTGTTATATAAAATATTTCAAAAGATACAGCAGGGGTTGTTAGGGTTTGGATCTGAAATAGTCCCCCAAATGCTCATGTAGTGTTGAAGGTGTGGTCCCCAGTGTAGCAGTACACGTACGTGGGATCTTTGGGAGGTGATGGATCATGAGGGCTCTGACCTCACCAATGGATTAATCCATTTATGGATTTATAACTTAATGGGCTATTGGGAAGTGGTGGGGACTTTAGAATTAGTTGGAGACAATCAGTCATTGGGCTGTGCCCTAGGAGGACCTATTTTCTCTCTCTTTCTCTCTTTCTCTCTCTCCCCTTGCTTCCTGGCCACGATGAACTGAACAGCCTTGCTCTACCACGTGTTCCCCACCATGGCGTTCTGGAGCCAAGTGACCATGGACCAAAACCTCTAGAATCATGAGCCAAAATAAACTTTTCCTTCTTTAAGTTGACTTTCTTAGGTATTTTGGCACAGCAATGAAAAGCTGACCAACACATGTATTAATGGACCAAGTTGTTTGAAGAATATAGACACTTTTTTAGGGGACAGAATCAGGCAGACGGGGGTGTGGGGAGATGGCAAAGCAGTGTGAAGGATGTCAGGGAGGGACTACATTCTAAGAAATTATTTTTTATAAATTTCAACCACGAGTTGGAAAAGGAACGGATTTGCCCAAGTCTTTTTGTTAATAGTTAATAGAGTTAATTTTGTACCCATTAAGAGGGCGTTAAACAGCACTCACTAGCTATAAGATCCTTCTCTGAAGATTGTTGACTTGCAAATCTGGGGCAGGTTGCAGTTTTGAAATTCAATCTAGAAATAAAAGGTCACAGGAATCTGACAGAGAGGTAGCAAGTGTGTGAGCCAGCCATTCCATTCCAATAATGTCATCTCACCTGTCTATAAAAAGAAATTATTCTGCTAACCCTCAGAAATGTGGGCTGGCTCCTTCAGGGGCGTGTGGGCCCAAGGCCAGTGGTGAACTTAGCTTCAGCACTGTTTTTATGAGCACAGAGGAGGCAGCTGCCACAGCACCACGGTTTTATTTCAAGTGCTGATGAAGAAACTCAGGTCAGCTGAGTGTCCACCTTAGCGCAGTGCCATTTCCTCTGAACGCCCCAGGATGTTCAAGATCAATTTAAAATGTTTTCCCACATAAATTAGAAACCAGTTTGGTCTTTTCAGACTTGCTGTTTTTGTCTGTTATTTTGTTGTTGCTTGTTTTCCAGCAGCACAGATATTTCTTAAAGGAGGGGGTCATGGGGTGGAAGGCTTTGGCTCACTGCCACAGTAGTTGAGGCGTCCACAGACCCTGAGACCAAACATTCAGAGACCCCATTCTCATGGTGGCTGCGGACAAGTCCCTACACCTCCTTGAATTCCGTTCCTTCATTTCTACCTCCAGGCAGACCCATGGGCTGAAAGTCACAAAACCTAGATTGTCACTTTGCCCTAATGCAAGACTCATCACATCCTGGAGCACACACACTTTAGGCAGATGCTTATAGTTTTTTACTCATTTACCCCACCTTCTCCCTAATCTTTTCGTTCCCAATAAAATGTAATCTACAGCTACCACTAAGATACACAAGTCCACATCTGTGCGCGCACCACTACACCTAGCTAAAAATAGCATCTTGATGCGGAAGAGTGGCTGGAGCTGCCAAGAAAAGTGGGAAAAAGAAGCCAGGCATGGTGGTGCACACCTGTAATCTCAGCACTAGGGAGGCTGACGCAGGAGGATTGAGAGTTCAAGGCCAGCCTGGGCTACACAGACCCCCATCTCAAAAGAAAAATAGGGAACAGATCAGAACTGGAATTAGGGGTTCACTGGACCATTCTGATGATCCAATTCAGTCAAGACAGGAATCTGAGTCTGAACTCAAAGTGAAAATACATGCTTAGTGCTGGGAATGTTGCTTAGTGATAATGCACTCACCAAAGCATGTGTGAGGCCCCAAATTCCATCCCCAGCACCACAATAAAATAAGGAAATGTGTTTAGATGAATACACCACAATTAACGCCAACCATCTGTTCTTGGAGAGGAAAGAGAGTCTTCTATTTTTTTTTTTATTCAGGTTTTAGGTTACCTGTGAACAGCAGCGAGCATTCCCTGTACTAAAAGCACCTTGCATAATCAGTGATGCTAAATTAAACCTGAGGACCCTTTCCTTTGCCTGCCAATTTCTATTCTACAGGATACCTGGCCCTTAGACAAGTATTTTACACATATCGGCCAAATAAATTCTCCTTTGATTTGGAGGCATTTGGAGAGGATTTGGAGTACTGACTTTCATTTGTGTCCACATCTGCTTACCTAATTAATAATCTGCCCCAGCACTCCACAAAGGTTTTCCTCCAACTGGGACATGTTTACTTTGATTTTGGAAGGTCTTTTCTTTAACCCACTTATTTTGCCATTTCTCCTCCACTTAGCCGCCATCAACCTTAGACTTTCCCTCTTTGTATACCGAGCAACAGACACATTCTCTGTTCTTACAGCAGCCACAAGGCCCCTGTGCTCTCTCCCAGAGAGAGCTAAGCTCTGCCCCCTTCATGGGTCAGCAGATCTCTGAAGGTCCTTGACCCACAACTCACTGGAGACTTTGCAATTCTCTTGTCATTGTAGACTTTTAAGACGGTGTTTCCACTTTTGATTGTTTTTACACGCTGGGTAAGATACCTCCCCAAACTTATATAAACACCACTACTGTACATGGCATTCTTAGCATTTTTATGATGGATGTGAAAGTCCCACAGATGTTGCCTTCACCCACCCAAAATAACCTTGAAAGAGGGAGGTAGAGCCGGGGCTGCTGAGATATAAATTTTGACCATACAAAAGACATCTCCAGCAACAGGCTAACCCATCCCCATAATATGTTTCCAGGAAGTCATCTGAATCCTTTTTCTAAGTATAGAGATCTCTTAGGAAAACAAGAAAGCAACAAACAGGAGAACAACAAATGAAATATCACAAATCATTTTGTCGTTAATTAAATTGGAGAGAATGAAATCTCAGGACAAAGATGTATGCCAAGGCAAAAAGGTAAGAATTCTCAGGCAAGTGACAGCATTACTGATAGAAAGCCAGAGTTATCCAGAGCAAAGTCACTTCCACAGAGACCTGTGAAGGGGAGGAGAGGAAAGTCCATCCACGTCTCCTGAAGCATGCTCATAATTCCTAATCTCTAAGTATGTGAGAGCAGTAAATACGGGTTCCTTCTCCTCTAACTCTGAGAATACAACTAGAAATGTCAACACATAATAGAGGAGCTAAGACATGTTCAAAAATCATCTCAGAGACAAAATAGTTCCCACACCAGAAGCAGAGAGTGCAAGACTGCTCAGTAACCTTATTGATTCTATTAGCATATCTAAAGAAGGAATGTGTCAATCAGAAAGGGGATTTGGTGTTGACACCAGAGAAGAAATGAGAATGGAGAAGAATACTTTGGCAGCATGTTTTCCTGGGGTCCAGAGGGGAAAGGCCCTGACTTGCTACGTGGGAGTGTCTGGGCCCCTGGCAGACAAGTCCCTAAAGGGCAGATGGACAATCTGGCCTTCAGAATGGATGCCTGCATTTGTGGGCGCCAACAGGTCCAGCCCTCAAACTCCAGAGCATAACAGACCTCTCCTTGAGTGTTCTGTAGGGATGAGGATGTACTGATTTGATTCTTGGTCCATTACAGATACTTTTTTTTTTTTAACTGAGTTATTGCATTGGCATTCTGGTTTACATCCTTCAGTTGCTTGTGAGTTTGGATAATGTGACTTAACACTCCTAAATTCCACAAGCTCTGTGACAGTCGTGACTAGTCTTAAACCCCTAAATGATGGTTAATTCACCAAGGGATCAAAAGGGGCTTCTGGATAACCAGGCAGCCGGCATATCTGGTAATATGACAATACTCCTCCATATTACCAATGCCTCTCTTAACCCAGCCTGGAATACTAAAATGAAACATTGCACTTCTACTATGTATTTAAGCCTTATTCATTAAAATCCTTAGAAATGGCCTTTTGAGGCAGGAATTATTACTATTTGTGTTATAAATTTTATAAGGAAAATTTGAAATTTAGAGATGCCCCAGCTCACATAATTTGCAAATGACAAGGCCAGATTTCAACCCTTGGACTTCTACTTGCAAAGGTTCTGCTAGAAGTAGTACTTCAAATCCTTGTCACCACCAGCAGGAAACAGGGAAAACTTTCCAGCAGGTAGTCCATGGCCAGAGTCCTAGCAAAACACATCAGTAGTGTGGATTCCACTAGCAGACTTCAACAGATAAATGCCAGTGCTTTCAAGTTTGGCTTTTGGGTCCAATGCCAAGGTGAGTTCAAACTTTCAGTGCTCTTCTGGACACAAGGAATGGATTTAATGGCTTTGATCTGAGCTTTTCTATCCGTCTGTTTGAAAAATCAGCCACCATGTTTGAAATAACTGCTTGATTTCAAGTCTGTCTTTCCTCCCTTCTCCCTCCCTCTCTTTCTTCCTTCCTTTTGTGGTACTGGGTTTAAACTCAGGGCTTCAAGCTTGCTAGGCAGGCGCTCTGCTCTACTGCCTCAGCCACACCTCCAGTTCATGCTTTTCTCAAGTCTTTACGGAGAGGAGCAGTCCTGTTCCTAGAGCTGGCCAACAATAGTGTAAATAACAATATAACTATTGTTATAATAAATAACAATAGTATAAATAACTTGGCATGTAGAGTATTCCATTTCATCTTTCCAATTACCTTATAAAATAGGTTGGACTTTGCCTCTCAACTTTATAGTAAAGTATAAGGAATAAAAATTATATACACTCCATGGGGTCAGTGGTATAGCTCAGTGGTACAGCATGTGTTTAGTCTGTCTAAGACCCTGGGTTCAAACCTCAGCACCCACTCCCAGAAAAAACTGTATATATTCAAAACATGACATGTGATTACATACATATATATAATCATATATATATATATATAACATATCTATCATATATTTGAAATTTGCTATGAGAGTAGATCTTAAGTGTCCTTACCATAAGCCTGAGCGTGTGTACACACACACACACACACACACACACTCACTGAATACAAGCAGTGTGTGGTGCTATATGAGTTGATTAGTTTGATTGTGGTATTCATTAAACAGTGCATACATATAGATCCTTAACCATATATACATACATAAAGTACATATATACGCATATATATGAGTAGACAATACGGTATTGCTAACGATAATCACTAAGTCGCATATTGGATTCCCAACTTACTCATAACTGAAAGTTGACCTTTGGCCAATGTCTTTTCATACCCCATCCTCTGGCAACCACCTTTTCCAATACCAGATATAAGTGAGATGAGTATTTTTCTGTTCTTGGCTTACTTTATGTAACATAATGTCCTATAGTTTCATCTATGCTGTCATAAGTGACATAATTTTCTTATTTTTATGGCTAAATAATATTGTTGAGTGTATATATTATATTAGAAATATGGATGTATTTATGTATATACCACGTTCTCTTTATCCATTCATCGCCTGGTGGACACTCAGGTTGTTACAACATCTTTCTGTAAAGTAGGTATTTTAATCTTCATTAAGATAAAGAAGCTGAATCTTCAGTGAGGTTAAATAATTAGCCCAAGGTCACATGGCTTTAGAAGGTGACAGCCCTGGAATGTGTACCCCCGGCTGGTCTGACTCTGGTATCTATGGTGGGAGTCACTCTGCATCACTAACAAGCAGAGAAGCAGCTTCAGGCTGATGGCCCTAAGAGAAACCAGACGCAGCCCACCCGGCTCAGGGGCCTCACCAGAGCCTGGAGACACAGTGACCGGCAGCACTGTGTTTTGTGGTTGGGAGCAGCAGCTGTGCCCCTAAGCTGGGGTACTCAGGAAACCTGTGAGGAACGAAGGAGTGCAGGAGAAAGCGGTTCCTAACAGACCATCCACCAGGGGGTGGGAGACCACCTGACTTTACACAGCTAGAGAACAGTGAGGCTTTAGTCTTGCCTCCTAAAGTTCTAGAGAACACTTTCAAATACTGCGACTTTAGTTTCCATGTGAGGGAGGCAAGACTTGATTAATGACGAAACAGCCAAATACACAAAATATGCGGATCAAGGGCTCAGCAGGTCAGGTGCCATGACTAGGGAGAGCCAGGTGATCTAGGCTATTCTGGCTTTTTCACTAAACAAATCTGTGACCTTTGGTAATTTACTTAACCTACTGAGCCTAGGAAACAACAAAACAAAAGAGGAAGTCAACTGTGTTAGTGAACCCTGTGGTGTAGGTGTGGCTGAGGGAATGTTACCTAAAACTCCAAGCCAGCTGGCCTCGCTAGTCCCAGGAGACAAAGCTTCTCTGAGCTCTGACCATGTCTGCAATGAGGGAGCCTTTTCAGCAAGCCCAGAAATACAGGAAGTATAGCAGGACCTTGACAAGTCTGTAGCTATTAGGAGAGGAATGTTTCTAAGAGGGGCAAGTTTCCAAAATATCAGCCCCCCCACCCCCCTGCCCCATGCTACAACATGGAAAGAAGACAGAAAAAGAGAGAAGGACATGAGGACCCCCTGACCACCACACATACAGATTTGAAGAGAAGCTACTAACGTGGGGCTCTTTCCCCCTCAGGTGAGGCAGGCCAGGGAAACGTGGGGAGGTGGTAGGAGCAGAACAGGGTTGGGCACTAAGCCCACCTACCTGCGCACCACCAGCCTGAGGGTCTTGTAGGATCCTTTCACCAGAGAAACGGCCTCCCTCCTGGAGCTGCTCAGTGCCACCTCATTGATGTGCACGACCTCGTCCCCAGCTCGCAGTTTGGAGCTCACCAAGTCTGCTTTGCCCCCTTCTTCAATCTGCTCAGAGAGATGGGAGAGCCACAAGTGAGCTTTGGCCCAGTGTTGAGTCTGTCCCACTATCCTGAGCACTGCATGGATTTCTGCAGAGCTGACGGACAGACTGAGACCATGCCCCTGGCACCTGGCCTGAGGGTAAACTTGGAGAAGGCTCCTGTTTTCTACATTCTCTGACTGCCTAGAGAGGGTGTTCACAAACATCAGCTGAATGGACAAACGGATACAGTTTCCACTGGAAGGTGATATTCTTCAACCCCAACCATCTCCATCTCCCAAAGTCTACTTCCTTCAGAAGCTGAGTTCTTTATACATCACCTTTTGGTCCAAAATTATAATTCATTAGATAAGTAAAGTGGTACAGACAATGGAATATTATACAGCACTAAAAAGAAAAGATACAGAGGAACCTTAAATGCATGTTATTGAATGAAAGTCTAAAAGTCTTATTGCTATATGATCCCAATTATATGACATTCTGGATAAGGCAAAACTATGGAGATAGTAAAAAAGATCTGTGGTTAAAAGGGGTTTGGGAGAGGAAATACAGAAGTTTTATAGGTAAGTGAAACTATTCTTTATAATATTGTAACAGTAGATACACGTTTGCACATTTCTTAAAACCCTTAGGAAGTACAACCCTAAGACTGAACTATGGACTCTGGGTGACAGTGATGTGTCCATGTAGCCATTGTAACAGATGTACAGCTCTGGAGAGGATCACTGATGGTGGAGAGGCTATGCTGGGGGTGGGGGGTGATAATATAGGAAAACCACTGTACCTCCTACTCAATGTCACTGTGACCCTAAAATTGCTCCAAAACAGCTATTTAAAGATTATAATTGTCATTTATTATAATAAAATTATTCAACACCTGCATCATTTCAAAAACTGTTCTGCTGCTTGTGTTCTAACAGTGGACAAAGCAGAAGAAAAAAGTTTTTCTGGTGCTGAAACTGACAGGTAGAAGGAGAGAAGCAAACAATAAATATAATTACCAGGTAAATGACATAGCACAGTAGGAGTTGCTTGTGCCCTTTAGAAACAAATAGAGGAAAATAACACCTAATCCAGCACCCACACAACCATGATCCTTGTAGGATGTCAGTCACAATGAAAGGGAAGAAAACACAGCTATGGTTCATGCCTATAATCCTAGCTACTCAGGAAACAGAGATCTGGAGGATCTCAGTTCAAAGCCAGCCTGGGGAAATAGTTCACAAGACCCAATCTCAAAAATACCCATCACAAAAAAGTGCTGGAGGAGCAACTTAAGCAGTTGAACACCTGCCTAGTAAGCATAAGACCATGAGTTCAAATCCCACCGCCCAAATAAAGGAACAAAACAAAAAATAAGTAAGCAAAACCTGACTCAGATTTTCTTTTTCCCACGTTTTTCAGAACTGCCCACATGTTCAAAAACCTTCCATAGGCATTAAGATATATAAAACAGAACAAATGATATATATTATTTACTGTATATAAAAATAGTACAATTGTAAATTTGACCCTTGTCTACCTTACATTTTGATAATTAAAATAATATATGCTGAAATAGTATGTTAATTTATTAGTAAGTTATATAGTTATTAATTTTTATAAAGGATGAGAATAATATGTGTATAAAGGAAAGGGAACAGAGTCCTACACCTGCTTCATCCATGTTATTCTCTGTTTGCAGTCTGGTTTATGGATTTCATATGTGTTTTTTCTTTTTCCCAAAAATGCTTTCACACCTATTCGAACCTCTTTTGGCACTTGACAGGGAAGTATTATAGCGAGGTGGCTAAGAATCCCAGGACAAACAGAGATTCTATTTAGTTGGAATAAGGATCTGTCCTGCCTTGCAGAACGCAGAGAGCATTAATGAGATAAGCCACAGGACTGGCTAATGGCAGGTCCCGTCTTACTGGAAGATCTCCAACGTGGTAGCTACTGTTTCCATAAATCACACGTGGCGATACTGACATTTACAAAGCAACAGTAACATCTTGGTTGTTTTCTACAGTGTGAATGTAACATGGTGTGTTTAGCCACACTATATCGACAGCCATTTCCTCCTGTCTTCCTATTTATTTCATCCTAGTAAGCTTTCCTACTGTAAATTCACTGTTGCCCATACCTACTGAGCACACTTCAACCTCACGTTTTCTTTCTACCTCGATTCCTCCCCACCCTCATCTGAATTCCTGAGCCACCTGTAAAACCGCGATGCATGGTAGTGTCAAGAGTAGACACTGGCCCCAATAGATGTAAAAAAAAAAAACAAACCTATGACAAGATTTAACGTTCCTTCATGGTAAAAGTTCTGAAGAAACTAGGAATAGAATGTACCTCAACATGAAAAAGGCTGTATACAATAGACCTATTGCCAACATGGTACAAAACAGGAAAGCTGAGACCATTTCCTCTAAAGTCAGAATGAGACAGGGTGCCCACTCCCTCCATTCCTATTCCATATAGTGATTTATTGCACCTGAGCAATAAAGCAAGAGAAAGAAAGAAAAAGGATACAAATAGGAAGGAAGAAGTCAAATTATCCCTATTTGCAGATGATATAATCCTATACTTAAACAACCCTATAGACGCCACCAAAAAACTCTTAGAACTGATAAACACTTTTGGCAAAAGAGCAGGACACAAAATCAACATATAAAAATCAGTAGTTTTTCTGTACACCAGTAACAAACAGGCTGAATAAGAAATCAGGAAAATAATCACATTCACAATAGCCTCAAAATATTAAATACCTAAGAATAAACCTAATTAAGGAGGTTAAACACTTCAACAATGAAAATTATAAAACTCTGAATAAAGAAATTGAAGAAGATCCTGGAAGAGTTTTTTCTGATATCCCATGTTCATGGTTTGGCAAAATTAATATTGTGAAATGGCTATACTATCAAAAGCAATCTACAGATTCAATGCCACCCCCATCAAAATCCCAATGTAATTTTTCACAGAAATAGAAAAATCAATCCTAAAATTTCTTTTGAAGCACAAAAGACCCCAAATAGCAAAGCAATCCTGAGCAAAAACAACAATGCTGGAGGTATCACAATACCTGGTTTCAAATTATATTACAGAGGTAGTAACAAAACTGGCATGGTACAGGCACAAAAGCAGACATATAGAAACCCACATAGTACGCTCACCTGATTTTCAACAAAGGAGCAAAAAACACACATTGAAAAAAAGACAGCCTCTTCAACAAATCGTATTGGGAAAACTGGATATCCTTGTGTAGAAGACTGAAACTAGCTCCCAATCTCTCTCTCTGTACAAAAAAATCAATTCAAAATGGGTCAAAAATCTTATCACAAGACCTGAAACTTTGAAACTACCACAGGAAAACATGGAGAAGACACTTGCTGATAAAGACACAGACAATAACTTTCTGAATAGGACTCTTAATTGCTCAGGAAATAAAAGCAAGGATTGACAAACAGGATTGCATCAAATTAAAAAGATTTTGCACAGCCAAGGAAACAATCACCAGAAACAAGAGACAGCCTAAAGAATCAGAGAAAATCTTTGCCAGCTACTTACTGGATAAAGGATTAATACCAGAATATATAAAGAGCTCCAAATATTAAACACCAAACTAACAAATAATTCAATCAACAAGTGGGCAAATACTCAACGCAGAGAAACTAAAGCAGATACCTTAAAAGCAACTGAGGCCAATAGGAAAAGGGGAACAGGTACTAGAGAAAAGGTTAGTTCAAGAAGAATTAACCTAGAAGGTAACACCCACGCACAGGAAATCAATGTGAGTCAATGCCCTGTATAGCTATCCTTATCTCAACCAGCAAAAACCCTTGTTCCTTCCTATTATTGCTTATACTCTCTACAACAAAATTAGAAATAAGGGCAAAATAGTTTCTGCTGGGTATTGGTGGGGGAGAGGGAGGGGGCGGAGTGGGTGGTAAGGGAGGGGGTGGGGGCAGGGGGGAGAAATGAACCAAGCCTTGTATGCACATATGAATAATAAAAGAAAAAGGAAAAAAAAAATAAGTGGGCAAATAAATCAGACAGCTCTCAAAGAAAGTGAAAATGGCTGATAAGTACATGAAGAAATGTTCAATATCCTTAGCTATAAAGGAAATGCAAATCAAAATAACACTGAGATTCCATCTCACCCCAGTCAGATTGGCTAGCATCAAGAAAAAGACCAACAGATGTTGGTGAGGATGTCGGGGAAAAGGAACACGTTTACACTGCTGGTGGGAATGTAAATTAGTACAGCCAGTATAGAAATCAATATGGCAGTTCCTCATGAAACTAAAAATAGAACTACCATATTATCCTGCTAAAACACTACTGGGCTTATATCCAAAGGAATGTAAATTGTATATAAGAGAAGCACTTGCACACCCATGTTTATTCCAGCATTAGTTACAACAGCCAAGTTATAAAATCTGCCTTGGTGTCCATCAACCCATGAATGGATAAAGAAAATGTGGCATATACACACAATGGAGTATTATTCAGCCATAAAGAAGAATGAAATTTGTCATTTGTAGGAAAATTCATGAAACTGGAGATCATGTTAAACAAAATAAGTCAGACTGAGAAAGTCAGATATCCCATGCTTTCTCCCTCATATGTGGAATGTAGGTGAAGAAGGAGGAGGAGGGAGAAGGAAAAGGGAGGAGGAGAAGGGAAAGGAGGAGGAGGAGGAAGGAGAAGAAGGGAAGAGGAGAAGGGAGGAGGAGGGAGAGAGAGGAGGAGGAGGGAAAAGGAGGAGGAGGAGGGAAAAGGAAGAGGAGGAGATGAGCAGTATAAAACGTGACTGTTTGGGGGAGGAAGCCAGTGGGTGAGGGAGAGGGTGATGGGGAGCTGATTAAGTCTGAAGCAGTTTATATGAATGTATGAAAACAGAATAATGAAGCCTGTTAAAAATTGATTTAAAACAGGAGGGAGACAAGAAAGTACAATAGTAGAGGTAAATTACATTGAATTTCATATGCATTATGAAAATATCACAATAAGAACCCTTTGCACAATTAATCTAAGCCAATAAAAAAAGAAAAGAAAAAGAAAGGAAATGCTTACTTTTTATTTTTGCTTTTCTATTTGCTTTTTTTTGTGGTCTGGGAATAAAACCCAGTGTCTTGCATGTGCCAGGCAAAGGCTCTGCCACCATCCAGAGCACCCAACCCAAGGGCTTACTTTTTTTTTTTAATTTAATTTTATTTTATTTTATTCATATGTGCATACAATGTTTGGGTCATTTCTTCCCCCTTCCCCCCAACCTCTTCCCTCTCCCAAGGGCTTACTTTTTAAAAGTCAATTAATATCATAACTTATGAAACTAAAATGTAAGGGCTGGGATGAATTTTTTTGAAATGACATTTATTTATCAAGCATTTGTTACATTCCACTTTATGTTTTAGTTTTATGGTGCTGGGGAATGGACCCAGGACCTCACACATGCTAGGTAAGTGCTCTACCACTGAGCTACTGCATGTTTTGGTTCACAAATCCCTCCACTCAGTCTCTCAGTGATTTGTGCTGTCTTAGGGCTTTAATTATTATCAGAGATGGCTTTTAGATCTTTTCCATAAGCTTCTACCTTATATTTTCAGTTTGTTTCCTTTCTCCTTTTCTTCTTCCAAATGTCTCTCCTCTGTTACACAAGTTCTCCTTATCAACCCAGACAGAATCCATCCATCTCTCCATCTCTCCATCTCTCTCTATCTCTCTGCATGGTTCCTGCATGTCGTGAGACAAGCCCTCAATCCCTACCTTTGTAACAGATATTTTTGATCATGCCCCATCTCCTCTTGTAGGTCGGAAACTCCTGAGATCAAACACTTGAGAATGTACTCGTTCTTTCATTCAACCTTCAAATATTATTTGAGCATCTACATTACCAAACACTGTTCTAAGCCTGGGGAAATATTAATGAAGCCTCTTCTTTCCTAGAGTTTACATTCTAATATATTTTTAGCAGATTTCATATCTTTGAATTTTAAAATATGCACATCCACTAAGGCATGTCAGGGAGCCTATAGTGATAAAAACAGGCTGGATTCTTTGTCTTAAGGGTGTTTCAATGGATCCATATAAATAACTCTCTTTGGAGGTCAGCCAATTTCCAGGAATCAGAGGGGCCCTGGGAAAGCTGCTTGGTGCTAGGATTCATCCAGGGCTCTCCTGCAAAAGGGGCATCCCACCCAGTAGAATCAAGTCACACCTTGAGTGGAGACAGTTGCATGAAGGGGAGACCCCCATCTGCCTCATTCCAGCCATTTGGGTTACAGGTTGCTGCATCTGTTTGTGGATTACTTCAGACTCCCACAGTCTGGTCTGCCTTTTGTTAAGCAAGTTCTCCTTATCAACCCAGACAGAATCCATCATCCATTCTTCAGTCTCTCTCTCCTCTATCTTCTCTCTCTCTCCACTCACACACTCCCTCAAACATGCATTTATGTTGAGTAGTCACACAGTTTATCTAAAATCATTGTTGTGACTTTTAAAAAATGCATATTTACAAAACATTTAACAATAATCTTGAACTATTCATCAAAGACAATTATAGTCCTTGTAACCCCCAAGTCCTGCTCATAATGTCAATAAGATTCAGTGAAAAAAAAAAAAAAAAGAAGTAGTAGTTGATTATTTTAAACCTTTGGGCCAATACTTGAGGAGCTAAATAGGTCACTGGCATTCTTTGTCTAATTTCACCTGCATGGAATTTACTTATTCCAAGAATGTGACTGTCAACAGGTTAAATGGCTTCAGATAACACATCATGTACAACTGGGCAGGAAATCCCTAAGCTAACAAGCTGAGAAGAAAGAGCCTGAAACATCAGCCTGCTTTTCTTCCTTCTCAA
This sequence comes from Castor canadensis, assembly GCF_047511655.1. Taxonomy (NCBI): domain Eukaryota; kingdom Metazoa; phylum Chordata; class Mammalia; order Rodentia; family Castoridae; genus Castor; species Castor canadensis. The sequence continues at coordinate 92,617,137 of NC_133394.1, forward strand.
ATACTAACTTTGTCTACACGTATAGGATTCAGTTTTATTCTGATGACCAATTGTTCTTTCTCCAACATGTGAGGGGTTGGGTTTTGAATTTTTTATAGTGTTTTACATTGCTGCATATTGTAGACAACCAATAAACATTTGTTCAACAATACTGAGGAAACTGACTTTAAAGAAATAAACATAGTACTAGGTGATTTGTGTGGTGATAAGAGTACATTTGTTTGTTTTGGGGGGACTGGGGTTTGAACTCAGGGCTTTGTACTCACAAAGCAGGCACTTTACTACTTCAGCCACCTTCCAGTCCATTTTGCTCTGATTATTTTGGAGATGGGGTGTCCAAGAACTATTTGCCTGGCCTGGCCTCTAACCGTGATCCTCCTGATCTCAGCCTCCCAAGTAGCTAGGATTACAGGTGTGATTCACCAGTGCCCTGCTAAGAGCACATGTAAACTGTGGGTGTAGACACAAAAAGGAGAGCTGCAAGTGTGCATGTCTTCTGGGTTGAACATGAAATACCTCCACAGGTTCATGGGTTGAGCATTTTGGTCCTCAGCTGGTAGAGCTACTTTGGAATGGGGTATAAATGTTTGAGGTAAGCCTATCTGGAGGAAGAGGTCACTATGTGCCTTTGAAGGTTATACCAGGTCCCCAGGCCCCTCCCCTCTGTCTGTTTCCTGTTCACCATGAGGTGAAGATCCTCATCCTCCACCACACATTCCCATTGCCATGATGCTCTGCCCAAGTGTGCTAACCATGGACTGAACCCTCTGAAACTGTGTGCAAAACACCTCCTTCCTCCCTTAAGTCTACCTTGTACCACTTTGCCCCATCTTCTCAGTACCAGCGCCTAGCTTCCTGGGGCACGTGGAATATGCCAGGCATTATTCTACTAATGAGGCAACTAACTGTTGCCTCAGCCTGGAATGCCCTTCTCCCAGGTAACCCCTTTACTCTCCCTCAACCCCCACTCCCAACTCTTTATACAAGTTCAAATGTACAAAGGCTAGAAGAGGGCTTTCCTAGCTACCTCTTTAAAATTTGGGGTTTTATCCCCCCCAGTACTAGGAATGAAACCCAGGGCCTGGGCTTACTAGGCAAGTGCTCTACCACTGAGCTATATCCCCAGCCCTATCCTAAAATTTCAACCTTTCTTAATAACTACTTATCTTCCTTCCAAATTACATATTTTTTCTTCAGTGCATAGTCCACGACTTTTTTCTTAGGTATCTTTTTTATGGTCTGTCTCCCACTAGAATGTCAGCCCCATGAGGACAAGGACTTATGTCTATCTGTATCCCCAGTCCACAGAACAGTGTGGGGCACACAGCAGTGGAGTGGATACTCAATGCACATCGAATGACTAAATGCAATCTCATTATCATAGCTACCAGGTGGTGAGTGCCTCATGTTCCAGTCACAGCACTGAATTATCCTAATGATCATGAGGTCTCTGTAAGGTTATTGTAATCACCTCACTCATAATAAATCTTTATAAATTTTCAATTATGTTATATAAGTGAGAATACTAAAGCCCAAAGGAGTTAAACTACTTGTTCAAGTCTGCACAGTCAGAAAAACAAGACAGCCAGGAGTAGATTTCAGACTGTGACTTCAAAGTTTTCCATCTTGCTGCCTCTTCAGAATCTCTGAATCTTTGTCCCCAGACAAATACTTCTTCACTTTCTGCTCTAATCCTTCAAGTGCTGGAGGAAACCCGACACCCCACACTTCTGTGTTCTGATCCTTCTCTGTCAGGGATCCTAAAAACTCTTGACTCTGATCCTAGGAACCTTTTATACAGGATTACAGGGTCAACAGAATCCACAGCTTCCCCATGAGAAAGAGTTGGTGCAGGTCTATCTGGAGTTCAATACAATCAAATTCACTCTGTAGAGTCAACCGCCATTGAACTTCACCTGCATTTTATGTATAAACTCTTGACAGTTAATTGTCCTTTTCTGACTACTTTTGTTCCCATATGATGACTAGACAGAGGTACAGGGAGGTAGGAGTGATTTAATACTTCACAGTTAATGCAATGCAATGTACCACAAGCTTGCTGTTTTGTTCAGTTGGCAATTTGAGGAGAAAGATGCTCGGTTAAGTGCAATAATTGTACTAAAGTAATACGCAAAGTGTAGAAAGATTTTAACGTAAAGAATCACATAAAAACTTCTCAAACAAAGCTGTTTGAGTGTCGCTTTCTAAGCTCTGGGAATTATAATTCACAACCTGGTGGCCATTCTTGGTTTTGAACTGTACATAAAGTACAGACAACGAGCCAGGTGCCATGGCTCACACCTGTAATCCTAGCTACTCAGGAGGCAGAGATCTGGAGGATCACGGTTCAAAACCAGTCCCAGACAAATAAGTTTGTAAGACCCTATCTCAAAAAACTCATCACAGAAAACGGCTGGTGGAGAAAGCCCTGAGTTCAAGCCCCAGCACTGCAAAAAAAAAAAAAAAAAGTACAGACAATGAAATAAAATCAAACAAACAACAAACAAACAAAAAGTTCCTCCCAGAATCTATAACTGGCTCTCAGGATCTGTGAAATATATCAGTATTTTTTGGGAACCCAGAGCTAACTATTGGACTACAAAACAGAAAAGAGAAATATCTCTTTAAATTGCACATAAGCACAGGGTACAGATGGGATGCTCCCATTATCCTTGCTGCCTCTCACATAATTCCAAATCATTGGGCTGATAACGATAAAGATTCCTTTTCTGGACCATTAAATGGTATGTAATGTGGAGCAGAAAGAACAGTGGCTGCACTCAGAATCCTCTCTTTCAGCCCAACTCTGGCCATTTCATCTTCAGTACCCTCCATAAAATATCGGTGATGTTGTCTGATCTGCATTACCTTGACACAGGTCTTCCTTACATAAGGAAATGTGCACTGCTCACACTGAAGATGGCCAACTCAGGAAGTTCCAGACTCGTTTTTTAAACAGGAATACAAATGCACCTTTTAGTATTAACAATTATATATAAATGCTTTCTTTTGTTATTTTTAAGATAAGAGGTATATTATTCTTTCATTCCAAGTTTCATAACCTGAATGAGAAGCAAAAGAAAAGGTGGAAGCTGCACAGTGTAGAAAGACTGGGAGCTCTGGAGTCACCAACATGGGATGTATGTTAGGTACTTTTCTCGTTGCCGTGACAAAATACCCAACAGAAACAACCTAAGGGAGGAAGATTTGTTTAGCTCACGATTTCAGAGGGAGTAACAGGGCAATTCACATTCATGGCAGCCAGGAAGCAGAGACAGAGAGAGAGAGAGAAATAGGAAGGGGCCAGGGACAAGCCAACCCCAAGGACCCACCCACAGTGACCTTCCTCCAGCTAAGTCTCACCTCTTGAAGTTCCCAGAACCTTCTAAAATAGCCCCACCAGCTGGGGACCAAGCATTCAAAACATGAATGTGTTTTGGTAGGACACTTCATATCAAACCATAATAGAGTGAGTCCCACTTCCCACAGTGGGTGAGCTTAGGCAAAAGTACACCATCTCTAAGCCACATCCTAAATGTGGCTCAATAAGAGAAACCACACAGAGCTGGTGTGAGGATTACAGGAATGAACACACAGAATGTCCCTTCCACATGTTGAGGGCTCCAGAGACATGTGTTTCATAAATTGCACCAGTTTACTTAGTAAGTTTAAAATTTTTCTGTTTCTATCACCACAGACCAAGGGGAGGGAATTGCTGGAGGAGGAGAGGGATTATTTTCTTAAAAGTCAAAGACTGAGAGTTAACTTGATTTATAAATGAAACAGGAAACTATCTCTCCTTCAGAAGGAAGATTTTGTTTCAAAGGGAGGTCCCAGGGCAGGAAGTCACCAGTGACACCCTGTGGAACATCCAAATGAGTTGTAGTGCCAGAAAACCAAGACACTCTGGAAGTTCTTGATTTACTGCTCCCTGGGAGGAAGGACCTGACCACAGGGGTAGGACGCCCATCAAGCGTCACTGACACCACCTTGGCCACTGAGCTTTCCTCACCACCTTAAGAAAAGCTCATAGACCTCATCTTCCAAGTAAAAAACCAACTTTGGGGGTCATTTAAAAGGTTAGCAGTTTCATGTGTTTATTTATATCCTGTCTCCTCTTACAAAAGATTTAAGGCATCTTCTTAGAAATAACAGAAGAGTAAAAAGGAAGCAGTTGAGGGAATCTGAGTGAGAGGAAAACCATAATAAAATAAAAGACAAGAGTGATTGCAAGAAACACATTCCGCACTCAGTGTCTGCGTGTTTATCATCCAGGTCTCAGAGCCGGAGTCCTCCTAACTCAAAAATACTCAGCAGTGAGAGGAGCAGCTGCAAAGTAGACGCCACTCAACAGCCCTGCAGTCTGCTTGGATGCAGGATGGCAAACCACCAACACAACAAGTAAATAAAACGCAAATCAGTGGCACAGTTAATTTGAATATCTTTCAAATAAGGAAAAATATAAAGAATAAAATGCTAAACTATCTGAAAATTTTGTTAAGAAGTTGGGACCAAAAAAGTCAACGTGATTAATTCTTTATTCTGAGGATTAGCACATGGTAGTAACTGTAACTTAAATTTAAAAAAAATTTTTTTTTAAGTAGGGTTAAATTTATTTTTACAACCATTTGTTTTGATTTTCAACTTTATATGGTCAAAAATCATATTTTGGCCTCTGTTTTAAAGCCAGTTTCCTCTGACAGTCTTTTTCTGGAATCCACTGTTTACAGATAACAAGTGCTGCCTGGAGCAGGACATAGTGCAAATTTGGCTCTAAGCTGCTTGGAGGAAAACGCAACAACAGAAACTTGCTTTGACAGAATAGTCTTAGCTGCTTAGCATGAGAACAGGAAGGCCTGTGGAGCACTGGGGATGGTGGGATTGAAATCTACTCCCAAGAAGACATCAGCTCCTCTGGCTCCTAAGGAATCTAGAAGGCAGAGCCATCTTTCTAAATTGCGTCACGTTTAGTTTAATAGTGACACCTGTTAAATGCCTAATGAACACAGTGGTGTCAACAAGAATTCCTTGACTTCCTACCTTGGCTGCAGAGGAAATGCCCCTCTTCCCCTGAGTCCAGGGCTGGAACTCTTGTAGTTGAGTGGAACCATGAAGCTATAAAAACCCGTGTCACCTCCACTCCTCCAGGCTTCCTTTCCCTTTGGCATAGTGACTGACAGTATGTATCAGCATGGGTTTGAGTAATAAACTGAGCTGCTGCCCAGCAAATACATCATGGACATGTAGAATAAGCAAGAAATAAACCTAGGCCAGACACCAGGGGCTCACGCCTGTAGTCCTAGCTACTTAGGAGGCTGAGATCAGGAGGATCACATTTTGAGGCCAGCCTGAGCAAACAGTTCATGAAACCCCATTTCCAAAACAACCAGAGCAAAATGGCCTGGAAGTGTGGTTCAAGAGGTACAATACCTGCTTTGCAAGTGTGAAACCCTGAGTTCAAACCCCAGTCCCACCAAAAGGAAAACAAAAAAACTGAAATAAACCTATGGGTTAAGCACTTGAGAACCCCTTTTCCATTCTAGTCACATCAAAAACTAAGGAAAGCACTTTCTTTAAATTTAAAGGCACTTAGGGCTGGGGGAGTGGCTGACTTCCTGCCTAGCAAGCATGAGGCCCTGAGTTCAAATCCCAGTACTACCAAAAAAAAATAAAAGGCATTTTATATTTAAGCCATTCCTCAAATAATTTCAGGCACCTTAGCCATTTTGTTTACATTTAAGTCACAAAGTTTTCAGTGCTCAGACTAAAATTCCGTTCAATTTATCCATGGATATATAATATATTCTATATAATCTGCAGAGAGCAGATTTACTATGTACATGTAGAGAACGGATATATAAACCACTTTAAAAATAAGAAAAAGAGAACTTCTTTTCACTAATCCCATCGGTAGAGAGTTTGGGTCTTTAGAAAATAAGTAAATCTATAAACTGCACATGTACTTTGTGTATTTATAAGTATGTAAAATAAGTCCACTTTTTATCACCAAACAGGAACAGGTCTCATAGACAACAGTCAAACATACACACAGGCTTACACATAGCACACACATTCTGTCATTTTAGTTAACAACTTCCAACTCTTCCTTTATCAGTTTTTTTTTGGGGGGTGGTACAGGATGTGAACTCAGGGCCTCACTCTTGCTAGGTAGGTGCTTTACCACTTGAGCCACTCTCCCAGTCCTTTTTGTGTTGGTTATGTTGAGATAGGGTCTTACTTTATTCCCAGGCCAGCCTGGCCTATGATCTGCCTGATTATGTTTTCCACATAGCTAGGATGACAGGCACACGCCAATGCACCCAGCCATTGGTTGAGATGGGGTCTCTCAAACTTTTTCTCATCTGGCTTTGAACCATGATCCTCCTGATCTCTGCCTCCTGAGCAGCTGGGATTATAGGCTTGAGCCACTGTGCCTGGATCTTCATTGGACTGATTTAGGTTACTGATATTAAAAAAAATTAGGCTTTAATTTCCCCTACTCCTAGTCTGGGAGGAATTCTAGTAGTCAAAAACCAAAATCAGAGGCAGTAGGAAGAAAAATGACAAGTCTTATGCTATTTTAAGATCATCATCCCCCACCCCAAAATGCCTTAGCTATGAGATCTCTAATACTTAGGCAGAAGGCTATAATGTGAAAAAACTAGATAACTCTGTTCTAAGATGATTTTCAAGAATACCTGATACTTAGCTCTTAGGCCAGATAGTCTACTTTCTAAGGAAAGTCCAGAGAACCATTACACCATTACGAAACTGACTTTATCCTCGTGAAGTATTTGTTTTGCAATGTTTCCCCATTTTTTCCTCTTTCTCCCTCCTTCCTTCCCTCCCCCTCTCTCCCTCTCCCTCTCCCCCCTCCCTTCCTCTCTCTCTCTCTCCTGTCTGCCTTCCAGTGCTGAGATTGCAGGAGAATATCGCTATGGCCAATGCTTTCAGGTTTATGAGACTGAGAAACTCCACGGTTCTGCTGCATTGGTTTTAACATTAATACTGGAACTTGGCTTGCAACGAGCAGAACTGACTGTAATGTGACAAGTGTGGTTATTAACACTATCCTCTCAGAGGGACTGATTTCTTTGTCTCTGCAAAATAATTCTCAGGGGTGGCTGAGCTAGAAGGAAATAGAGCAATAAACCTCACAAGGAGGTATGGAAGGCTCCCCTGCCGTGGAAGATAACAAGAGTATTTTGTTAGTCATCCCGTGAACCCTCGCTGTTTACAAGCTGCATGAGATTCTGAGGGCCAGAAGGAACCTGAGCAGTAATGGTGAAGGGATTTCTTCACTCTGTAGCTCCCAACAATGATTCATTACTTATCTTCTGTCGGAGGCTATATGGGCTAAGCTCTGCAACCAGATGGCCTGGTCCAAATCCTGCCCCCGTGCTTAGAAGCTATGTGACCTTCCACAGGTTATCTGCCCTCTCTGTGTCTGTTGCCCTTTGTATGAGATAAAGTTAATAATACTTACTTCACAGGATTGTTATGAGGATTAAATAAATTAAACACGTAAAGCATTTAGAAAAACATCGTCTCATATATGCCCAGTAAATATTAGTAACTTTCAGACAGGGGACAGTGGCTCATGCATGTAATTGGGAGAATGGTGGCTCAAGGCCAGCCTTGGCAAAAAGTTAGTGAGAACTGCCCCCTTCTCAACAGAAAAAATTGGGTGTGGTAGCATGCCTGTCATCCCAGCTATGTGGGAAATGTAATAGGAGGATTACAATTTAGACCAGCCCAGGTAAAAAATGTAAGACCCCATCTCAAAAATAACCAAAGTAAAAAGGGCCGGGGGCATGGTTCAAGTTTAGCGAGTAGAAGACCCTGAGTTCAAACCCCAGTACTACAAAAAAAAAAATGTTACTTTCAATCTTTACATTTCCTCCATAAATTAGTAATACTCATGCCTCTTTCCTGTACTTCATAGTGCTATTCTAAAAGGCAAGATCACAAAAATTTTATAAAAATACTGATTTTTTTTCTTTTTTGTGGTCCTGAGGATTGAAGCCAAGACCTCAAGCATGCCAAGCAAGTGCTCTGCCACTGAGCCACACCCCCAGCCTGATGACAAACATGGAGAAATTTAACATGGTACAGTAAAGAAAACAATTACAGTGACCATGCCAGCTTGATAATTTGAACCATCCCTAGAAGAAGGCTTCTCATCAGATGCCAGACCCTGGAATGCTGGGAGCTGGGAGAACAATAGCAAAAGCACAACATGTATGAAGCAGGAATGCTGTCAACAATAAAACCAAGATCAGTAAGATGAAATAAACTGCTCAAAAGTTATAAATAACAAAGCCAAAATTCAAACCCAGTACTGTGAAAAGTCGGAGTCCATCGTAATTCTCTCATCCAAGTCCAACGCTGGCCACAGCCACCCCTTAAAAAGACAAAGCCATAGGCTATGAAGGTGTAACTACACAGTGATGGCCAGTACGAGGACAGCGATAAAGGAAAAGACATGTACTGATCAGAATAGCCTTCACCCACCAACAGGATGTAGGGAAACTCCTGGAAAAGAGATCATTAAACAGCAGCTAGACCCAATAGTCATTAGGAGCCAACTGTATCTTCAGGGATGGCCACCTAAGTAGGTAATGGTGCCAGACAAAGAATATATGCATTTGCATAAATAAATAAATGAAGAAAAAGTACAGTAGGTCCTTAATTCTTAGAGAATAGTTTAGTCATCCACAAAAACCCAAACTCCAGAATTCTCTCTAAGCACATCCCAGCTTTGAACTTCCTGTTATCACATTCCTACTACAAGAAAGTACAGCCAGAACCCAAGCAATTCCTTTCAAAATAAGTCAAAATACATCACTCTCAGCTTAGAGCAATTTGGTCATCGGTAAACCCTCAGGCCACCCTCCTCATTCCCTGGAGATTTTTACTCCCTGGTCACTGTCAGATCTCTTGGCCAGGTGACTCCTGCCACCACTTGTGGTGATGCCATCTCCTCCCAATGGCTGTCTTCATTGGCTCCTTCCCCCAAGCCAACCTTGGCTACTCATCTCCATGATCAGCCTCTAGCTCTTGTCATTATCAATATGCAAACTCCCCATAATCTCAACTTCAATCACCCCACTCTCTGACCACTTCTTCCTATCTTTATTTACTGATGACAGCTTTATGATGCAATTTAGAAACCATAAAGTCCACCCTTTTAAAGTACACAATTCAACAGTTTTAGCATATTCAAGAGTTACACAACTTGCTGGGCGCTGGTGGCTCACACCTGTAATCCTAGCTACTCAGGAGGCAGAGATCAAGAGGATTGTGGTTAGAAGCCAATCCAGGCGAATAGTTCTTGAGACCCTATCTCGAAAATACCCATCACAAAAAGGGCTGACTCAAAGTGTAGGCCCTGAGTTCAAGCTCCAGCACTGAAAAAAAAAAAAAAAGTTTTACAGCCATCAACATAATTAACTTTAGAATATTTTTCTCTCTCCTCTAGACCACTGCACTTATTAACCAACTCCCACCCTCTCTTCCCATTCTTGCTAACTCTAGGCAACAAATCTACTTTTTTGTCATAAATTTGTCCATTCTGAATATTTCATATCCTACAATACATGACCTTTTTGTGACTGGTTTCCTTCACTTAGCGTAATGTCTTATTGCCAAATAGTGTTCTATTGCGTGGATACGCCATATTTATTTATCCACTCATTAGTTGATAGACATTTGGCTTGTTTCCACTTTGAGACTATTACAAAAAGTGTTGCTATAAACATTTGTGTGCAAGTTTTATTTTTTTGGAGGTGGAGGTGGCACAGATAGGGTCTTACTATGTAGTCCAGATCAGCCTCAAATTCGCCATGTAGCCCAGGTTAGCCTTGAACTCTTGATTCTCCTGCATTCACTTCCAGAGTGTTGGGATTAATGTTATGCACCACCAATGCCCGGTTTTGGTATAGGTTTTTATGTGAATACATATTTTCATTTCTCTTGGGTCTCTGCCTAGGAGTAGAATTTCTGGGTCATATAGTCACTTTATAGTTGACATTTGAGAAATTTCCACACTTTTTTCCAAAGTCACTATACCTTTTGTTTTTGTTTTTTGGTGGGACTGGTGTTTGAACTCAGGGCTTCACGCTTACAAAGCAGGCACTCTACCACTTGAGTTCTTTACCATTTTATAATCACCCCAGCTGTGTACGAGGGTTCCAATTTCTCCACATCCTCCTCAACACTTGTTATCATTATGTCCTTTTCATTACAGCCATCTTAGTGGGTGTGAAGTGACATTTCCTTGTGTTTTGATTTGCATTTCCTCTTCCCTCTTGTCAGATCACTTCCTCTAAAACTGACTCCAATGCTTTTTTGATGTCATAAAGACCCACCATTTATTGGTCCTGTGGTTCTTTCACTGCCTCTTACCCATTTCATGTGTTTACTCCCCTTCTTATCATATTATCTTAAGATCCATGAACCAGCATCATATTTATTTGCAAAAACTCTCTGCTCTTTTGCTCTTTCTCTTCCTTCATCTCAACCCCAGTCCTGGCTAAACTGAGCTCTTCCCCTAGTCCATGCTTTTATTTACACAGATGAGAGTAGCTGGTCTCAGTTTAAATCCATGACCTTCTACCACAAGTAGACCCACAATGACACCAAATCCATTCACTTGGCAAGGCCAAATCCATTCATCCTCCTCCTCCCGGATCTGTGTCATAGCTTCGTTGCACTCCTGAAGCCTCCATCATCATCCTACACTGGCTTTGCTTCCTATTTTACCTAGAAAACAGACGGCATCAGAACAACCCCTCAAGTTTGCACCTCACATGGATCTCTTTACCTGAATCTTTGTCACACATTCTGTTAACGGGGATGGACCAGCCAGGTTCTTCTATGTCTGTCCCCTCCATTTCCTCCATTTGTGTGCTACATTCCCATATGTTATCACCCACTTGAGAATGTGACTCTGGTAATTGTCCCTCTCAGGCGCTATCACACTTTCCACTATCACACTTTCCATTTTATTATATTGTTCTTGTTGCTGAAATGTTTCCTGCTATTTTTCCCATCAGAAAGCAAACTTTCTACCTTCACATCTCACCAAGCTACACCCCATTCCTCTCTATAGCCTGCATCTCATCTGAACTCCAGATTCAGTAATTATTTGCTGTTGGACATTTATTTGGCAACTCAAATTTTACTGGGATAAAGTTAAACTAGTGTCCTGCCAAACCTGTGCTTTGTGGCAAATAGCATCACTACCCTTCAAACTTCTCAGACCAAAGATATTTCTGCCACATTACATAGCAAAACCCATCAGCAAGGCCCAAACTACTCTACATTCAAAATACATTCACAGTGATGGCTTCTTAATACCTGCTCCACTAGGGACCTGCTGGACTATTCGGTGGGATCCTGACTGGTGCTCCTGCTTCTGTCCATATGCTCCTTCTCTGTTCACTCCCCATCCTTGCTCCACAATGTGTTTTCAACATGGCAGCCAGAACCAAAGCAATTCCTTTCAAAACTAAGTCAAAATACATCTCTCTCAGCTTAGAGCCGTTTAGTGGCTTTCCAACCCACTAAGAGTAAAAAGCTCAGGTGCTTCTTTTACTGTATTTCCAGGTTGATCTTAGGTCCTGGGCTCTTGCCTCATTCTCTGGAGTAGCTGGGTCTTTAAGCAGGCACCACTATGCCAGGCTTTAAGCACTCTTTTGGGCTTTGTGGTGGGACTGAGGTTTGAACTCATGACTTTGTATTTGCAAAGCAGAAGGTCTACTTCTTGAGCCACACCTCTAGTCCACCTTGCTGTAGTTATCTTGGAGCTAGGGTCTTGCAAACTATTTGCCTGGGCTGGCCTTAAACCACAGTCCTACTGATTTCAGCCTCCCAAGTAACTAGGATTACAGGCATGAGCCACCAGCACCCAGCTTCAAGCACTCTCAGGGCTGGCCCCTTTGTGACTCCTTGACCTCTTCTCCTCCCACATAGTTCTCTAAACTATGTGCAAATCTACTACATGGTCTTTGCACTGGTGGGCCCTCTGTTTGGAATCCTTCTCCTGGTTTCCACAAGGCTTACTTCCTCTCCTCCTTCAGGTCACCTGCATTATTCATAAGTTTAGCAAATACTTTTCCAGGTCAGATACATACATAGACACAATGCTGCAGTAGGGATGGAGTGAGATTGGAATAAGAGAGAGGAAAGAAGAGAAAGAGACATTTAAACTTTGATGGTCTCCTAAGGCCAGGGACTCATTGCATTATACTTTAGTATAAAGTAATTCTCACACCTGTGGGATGAAGATGGTTATGTCCATTTTACAGATGAGATAACAGGGCTCAGAGGGATTAAAGTAATAATCTCTAACAAATCTCTAGTAAATGGTAGAGCTAAGTGTCCAGAGAAAAATCTACTCTTAAAACCTATGCTTGGTCCACTACCTTACAGATTTCTAGCTTCCTACTACTTAGTTGAGAGCAAGCTGGAAATGAATGCCTATTACAAAACTCAAATATTTGTAAACTAAAGGAACCAACACAGCTTATTTTTAATAAATTTTTTCATCTTGACTCTACTCTAAAATGAAACCTTTATGTACTGAACTGAGAATTAATTAGATTCCAGAGATTCCTGGCAATCTTTCAACTCATCATTCAGGACCATTTCTGCATGATAAAAATTCCATCAAGTGAGCCTGTACACAGATGCTTATCAGCAAACTTACTGCTATTTGCTACTAAGGAGGTCCTGCCAGGGAAGAAAATGAAAGTAATTTGTCAAAGGCCTTACTCCTTAGTGCCATTTCCCAAAATTCCATGCCTGGGTGACCCAAATAGTTTGAAACCTGTGCTCTACAGACTTCCTTAAAGATGAGTTGTAAACCTGGGTCTTTCTCAGATACCTGGGGTGTCTGGCTCCCCCTGTTATTATGCTGCCGTACCTCAACCCCACATTCATTATCTTTCAATTATCAGCTGAGCATTTCTTTCTCCCCCTCTGGCTTACTATTCTTCCCTGATCTCCTGATATACCTATTTGCTTTTCCCTGTCTGGAATTCTTACCCAAACTAATTTTAGTAACTCAAAACTCAGTGCTCTAAGACAGAGATGGATGTGGGGAAGTAGTGAGAACAAAGTCACTCACATAGCAAGGCTGTAGCATCACTCCTCCAGACAAACTTCCCATTTATTTATGGGTTGTTCATCAAATGACCATGAACCATCAGTGAGGGGCTGGCTTCTATCATGGGCCAGTTTTCTATAAACATTAAATCAGGTCAATAAAGTAGCAGTACATGTTTGTAATCCCAGTTATAAGGAAGGCGGAGGTCAGAGGATCACTGTCCAGGGTTGGCTTGGGCAAAAGCATGAGAGCCTACATGAAAAACACCAAAAGCATAAAGGGCTGGTGGGGGGATGGCTCAAATGGTAGTGCATTTGCCAAGCAAGCAAGAGGTCCTGAGTTCAAGCCCTAATACTAAATAAAAGTCATATAAATCAATCAATCAATACATACCTACAATACATACAAAGTGGCTAATTTCAAATGTCTTATCAGGCCTGATTTCTACTTCTACAGTTCAAGTGTGAGATGAAAGGGTGGTGGTCGGATATTGAGGGGGCAATCTCCTAAGTTTAATTAGTTGTCATCACTATCACCATAACTTTAGTTGGAAATGATTCTCAGGTGTTAATCAGTTGCAAGTTAATAAATTTAATCCCAGTAACAATCCTGACAGAATATTGTTCCCATTTTATAAGGGAGGAATATGAATAACTTGCCCAAAGTTAAGTATCAAATATGGAGGAACTGAAGTTCAGACTCAGGTTAATGCCAAAATCCAGAAGGCAACACAACTCCCAGTGGTTGGCAACACCCAATGGAAATGTTAAAATTTTTTTCATCAGTACTATTTTGAGTGTCTACTGTGTGCTGAGGCCCAGAAGATACAATATTTAGCTAACGGATTCAATCTTCTTGCACTCTAGCTGAAAATACATATATATAAAGAAAGATAAATTGCAATGCAAGGTAACACATCCCAAGTATCAAGCATAATTGGAAACTCGAAGTGTGTGTATTCAGACTAGAAAGGAACCACCAAGACTGGGCTGAAACAGGATTGTCTTTTGGAAAGGAAAGGTATTGTAGCACTCTTTGGCTCTTTGGCCATTTATTCTCAGGGCTTTTTAATTACCATACAAAAATTGAGCCAGAGAGAAAAGCTTTTGTATGGTCTCCTAAAAGGAAATCAAAGCAAGGACAACAGCACATGTACCATGTCAAGGACAATTTTTTCTTTTAGAAAATGCTGATGGGTCATAGCCTATGTTCTCTTATTTGTTATTTTATCTGAAATTCAAATTTAACTAGCTATTTTTACTTCGTAAATCTGCCAACCCTCTTCTCTCTTACAATATCTCATTCTGAATTGCCTTCCTTAAATGGTATTTTATTGACTTTGAAAAGGAGAACCATTGGAAAGGGAAAGAAGGACTTCGGCTTTGAAGTCCAGGAACTTGACTTGGTAATTTTAGCCAGAGGGAAGTCTAGAAGAAAAACTCACGGAATTAAACTCTTAAGAAATGGACACATAGCTACAGACCAATCAGACTTGTGGTTCCAAATCACATGCTTTTGTCCATCCCTTTCTTCCTATCCCTCATCAAGTGCTTGCTAATCCCATTCACTTATTTAATCAACTCATTTTTTGATTCTAACAATACCTGTTGAGCACCTATGTGCCAGGTACTGTGCTAGGATCTGAACACCTATACTGCCCCCATTATTCAAGCAACAATAATCATTAAGCCCTATTACTTCATTTCATCTTCATACAACATTGATATAGCTATTATTATTACTCTCATTTGCCCAATGAGGGCATTGAGACATAATGAGATTTTATGTAGTTAGTAAGTGATAGAAGCACGATTTGAAGTTGTTTCCAGAGTCTGCACTGTTAACACTATGTTGAACTACTTCCTCTTTAAAACCTTCCCTTCCTCATTCCACCCATACCCAGGTTCAAAGAGAGTTATTTTTCATATTCAAGCACCTGGAAGGTAGCATTTTATAGGCTTATTTTATACATGCTTATGCTTTTTTTTTTTTTTTAAGATACAAAACCTTTTCATGGTATATTGTCTTTAAATATTCCATACCCATTTGTGAGCTCATTCTGGGCTTTCCCACCCAGAATACTGTTCTGTAAGATGATGTCTAATGAATCAAGATACTCTTACCTCTGTCTTCTGCCCACAGCCTCCAAGGTGCTGAGCTACTGGAGAAGCTGACCCTTGGCAACTGAAGAAACAGCCTGGAAACAGGCTTTTGAAGCACAAAAGCAATGGGTCTTGATTCCAGTGGTAACTGCCCTTGAGCATCTCTGGGAAATCACCAGCCCTTCCTTAGGGTTTTTTAAGTGTCCACTTCAATCTAATCACACTCTGCCTTTTATAAATATTCTTGCCACCTCTCTGATCCTAATGTATGTGTCCCCACAGTAAGCACAGATTAAGGAAGTAAACTATTATGAGGGTGCCTGTAAGTAAAACAAACCAAATAATAGCTCATCAAAACCAGCACATGAGGAAAAATAATAATTCCAGCCCTGACTCTTCCTGTATTTTGAAAATAAAGTGTAGTAGGTTCTCAGATTTGAGGAAATTATTTTACTCCCAGTGGAACGGGGATTGAAGAGTTGATACTTTTCTGGATACTTATTGCAAGGGAAGGAAGCCTTCAAGAGCAAGTTGGCAGACAGAGCTAGAGTTCATTCCAAAAAAGGCCTAGCCTTCTGGGAAAGGAGCTACTTGTTTGATGACCTTGCTCATGGCTTTCAAGGTCCTTTGTGCAATGGACTGAAGATAATTATCGCTCAGACATTTTCCAAATGCTGGCAAAATTGACCGAGGACTGGGTAGACAAGACCCCCTCCCCATTTGGTAACCACTTGCTAATGCTGTTCTGAACACTTTGTGGGAATCTGCACTTAATAGTCACAAGGAAAACACAACTCTGACAGATGAGGAAACTGAAATGACAATGATGCTTCCAGTCTTTTACACATGATGGCATCTTGTCAAGGGCTGAGGGGACCAAACTCTTAGTACACTGGTAAGCCACTCACCAGGCAATGAAAGGAAAGCTCAGGTGTGGATGGGTTAACTAGCTTGTCAGAGTTCAGAAAGTGGCCGAGGTGAGATTAAATTCAGAAATGTTCCTTCAAAGACTATGCTCTTTACACTACAAGGTACCATAAAATTATCTGTGTGATGCAAAATCCTCGCAAACATCTCCACAGGATGAATTTATTTGTTTCTTTATTTGAAGAACAAATAGAGCTGGTGCTGGGACATAGGACAAATATTCACTTTGTTGGGTTATCCTATTATCCTATTGGATTGTTCTTTTTTTAGATGGGGTCTTGCTGTATTGCCCAGGCTTGCCTTGAACTCCTAGGCTCAAGCAATCCTCTGACCTCAGTGTCCCCAGTAGCTGGAATTACAGGTATTTGCCTGGCTGTATTTTTTATTTTGCTTTTGTTTGTGTTTTTGGTGCTGGGGATTAAACCCAGGACCTTGCAAATCTACGCACCCACTCTACCACACCCCAGCACAGGACTGTATTTTCAATGTTTACTGCTTTTAGGGTCACTGTGTGGCTAATGTCTAACAGAAGTCCTGTAATCTCATTGTTATAAGATTCCACTATATGAGCACTCTAAGTGTTAGAGATAGACAGTTCAAAACCAAGCAACAGCACAGCTATTATTACTATACAAGAAACACAGGGTGTGACTGTGCCAGGCTTACGTGATATACTCCTGTGGCAATAAGGGAAAGCAAATCCATTCCTTCGCAGATTTTCCTTTCTTATACATCTGAGTCCACTGAGAAGCTGGGACCAGCTGCTTAGTGTCTAGCCTTCTGAATATGTTGGTCCCTGTTCCTAGGCTAGTGACACTGGGAGAAGCTGTTCTTCCCAGTGTCACTTGTTAGTCTGGTCCTTGCTGCTCCATGTTCAGTTTATGGGAAGCTTGTATGGGGTGGGAGTTAAAAATATCATGTGATGTGCCCCCTATCCAGATACAAATCTTTCCTGGCGTTTTCTTTCCCTAAGTTATATTTTCCATCTTGTGTTTTATTCTTCTTCACTTAGGTTCACTTCCTCACAGTAGATTCGATATCTCCTCAGAAACAACAAAAAGCACTAAATATACTAAAGACAGGAGAACCATACGCAAGTTTTAATTCTAAGGAAACTTCCATTCATTTCAGTAGAATTACTTTCTGTTAGGCACTGAATTAAGGTAGGTATCCCTTAACAAGACTCAGGAGAATGGAAAGTCAAGCTGAGGCTGTGAGCTGACCCTCACAGCAGCTGATCTAGGCCTTACAAGTCTCAACTTGTAGGTACCACTTCATGAAGCAGATTCCCCATAGAAAAAGGGGAATGGATATTAAGGTGCAACACCACACCCTAAAAGAGCATGGCCAGGCTTTACCTACCTAACAATGCTTTGTTAGTCTGTGCTTTATAAAACTGGCCTATTGTCTAAACAATAGAAGCAACTGTAATTCATCCCTAAATGTCTTCTCATTTGTCTTGCAAGCAACAATTTTTCATAAAAACCCTTTTTCCTCAACGTTAAAAATGAGAATCACTGCTAGCAGAGTGGCTCAAGTGGTAGAGTGCCTGCTTAGCAGGCATGAGGCCCTGAGTTCAAAACCCAATACCATCAAAAAAAAAAAAAAGAGAGAGAGAGAAAGAGAATCTTTGAAGAAAAGCAAGTATTAAATTCCCATATATCACTACTTACCTCAAGAGAATTGGAGCAGGAGACCCAGCAAAGGACAAATTGTACCAAATGACTTCCAGGAACAAAATTAGTAAGAAACAAAGCTTTGAATACAGCATATTATTCAGAGTATAAGAAAGTTCTATTATAGTGCTAAGGCTGAGAAAATAGTTTCAAAACACCTGACCTCAATCAATGTCTGGATCTAGAGCAAAACTACTAAATAGCTTATGCCACAACTAAGAAATTCAAAAGAACGCAAAATTATGTAAGCCTCCCTTCCCAAACTGGTGGAGAGAAGGGTTTTGTTTTGTTGTTTTTAATCTTTGCTAGGCTGGAAGAAAAGCAGAACTGGGAAAGAAAACAAGAGAGTACACCAAGGTGCTGCTGCAAGGTCCAAACCCCAGAGGTAGGTAGGAGTGATAGAAACCTCAGATGGCTTTGGAAACCTCCAAAGAAGATTTATGCCTCCATTCTCCATCAAGAATTCTGTATGGAAATATTTTCAGAGAGCCCTAAGGCAACATGAATAGCTGTTACAGTAGCAGTGGCCACAAGGGCAAGTCCAGTCAGAGAAATGACCTGAGAACTACAGAAAAGGTGAGATCAAGAAGAATTAACCTAGAAGGTAACACACACGCACAGGAAATTAATGTGAGTCAACTCCCTGTATAGCTATCCCTATCTCAACCAGCAAAAACCCTTGTTCCTTCCTATTATTGCTTATACTCTCTCTTCAACAAAATTAGAGATAAGGGCAAAATAGTTTCTTCCGGGTAGCTAGGGGTAAGGGGGGGGGTAAGGGAGGAAGCGGGGCTAAGGGAGGGGGTGGGGAGAAGGGGTAGAAAGGACCCAAACATTGCATGCACATATGAATAAAATAAAAATTAAAAAAAAAAAAAGATAAATGACCTGAGATAGACCCACTACCTCCACTTCCATGCTTTCCACGGAAGAACAACTGAAGTCTTCCCACGGTTTTTCCCACACCCTCCCCTATACTCCCAGCAAGAGACTGGCCAAGAAAAAGCCAATGGACTGAGTTATATAGACCTGGGAGTCAAAGTCTAGCATTAGATTGTGGACATCACTACAGATGGCAGTAGGGACAGAGTCCAAACACTAAAGCCATCTCTATAGAGGCCTCTTCATGAGGAGGACCTCAAAACTGCCCATCATTTAATGTCAAGATCCTGTATAACCCAGGTGCTGGTGGCTCACGCCTGTAATCCTAGCTACTCAGGAGGCAGAGATCAGGAGGATTGCACTTTGAAGCCAGCCCAGGTAAATAGTTTTCTTGAGACCCTATCTCAAAAATACTTAACACAAAAAGGGCTGGTGGAGAGGCTCAAAATGTAGGCCCTGAGTTCAAGCCAGGTATTGCAAAAAAAAAAAAAAAAAAAAAAAATCTGCATAAGAACCCCCAGAACCAAGACCATCCTGAGAGAGAAGATTAAAAAGAAAATGGGGGAGAAGAAAAATCTTGAATTGATGAAGAATTTAGTCAAGAAAAAGTGAGTTTTAAGCAAGAACTAATTGAATTTATCCTCAATTAGAAAGCTATTACTTGGTTTCTATTACCAAGTAGAAGTTAGGGCTTATGAGTTAATTTAATTCAATTGCAGGGAAATACAATTACTCCTTAGCTACCTGACATTTGTCATTGTAAAAGTTTGTGCCTGCCATGTTTCAGTGTGAATTAGTTCCCTGTTACTATTGCAATTTTAACTCAAATTTCAGAATGAGAGGCGTAAGGAGAGGTGTAACTCTCTGAAGGAGTTTTAATCATCAGTGCCGAAATTAGAATGCATTTTGAAGGAGATGTAGTGGGGAGCATTATAATTCTCACCCCAATATCCTCCACTCATCCTTCACTATGAAGCAGCCATAAGGTCTAAATTAACAGGCCCATCCCCCACCACCATGGATGCAGGGATTGGCTCAGGAGAGCCAAACCTCAGCCAATCAGCATTTCCCTGGGCAGAGGGGCTGATCACCCTGGATCAGTCCAGCATTGAGCACTGGTCTCCTCCTCAGGAATTATGGGAAGGAATTGGCCTCTTTCTGGAAATGAACACTGAAACATGGAGTAAGCCTTAGATTGAAATTGATACCAAAAAAAGCCACAGCAAAAATGTCTGATAAGTTACTAAATCAAATCAACACTGACACCATTACTTCTGGACTTGCCAGTGCTATTAACTCAGCACTGGGAAGTAATCTCTTATTGTTTCACTCAGTTGGAGTTGGATTTCTATTACATGCTACCAACACACCACCCACGCCCCCCCCCCAAAGAAAACCCTGAAATGTTACATTTGGTGTGGGCAACTTTCTCAGTAGCACCCCATAATAGTTAGCTCATCCTTCAGTGCTTTGGTCTAGAATGGCATTCACTGAGAAAAACCAATATAGAAATGAAACAAAATTCTAGGAAGTGAAAAACCCAGGTATCTTTTATTTTCCATTCTTCAGCTCTTTCCTCTAACATGGCGCCACTCTTGTAGCAATCTCTGCACAATGGATCTCTTTCTTTCCCTCCTTTCCTGCCCTCTTCTTTCTTTGTTAAAGAGAGGAGGGAGGGAGTAGATAATGATGTGCACTTGGGAGGCTGAGGCAGGAGGGTCATGAGTTCAAAGTTGACCCAGGCTGTATAGTGAGACCCTTTCTCAAAAAAAAAAGAGGAGGTGGGTGACTCTAAAGAGGAGGAGGAGGAAGCAGGGAAAGGAAGGCAACAGTAGACAGGCAAGCATCTGCTGCTGCTCCCTGCTAGGCTGAATAGAACATTCCTAATTAGCTCTTACATAAAATTAAGAATGTAGGCCCCCATTATTCAGGGATATTAGGTGACTCCAAGAGAACAATCCATTCCACAAATTCCACTGACAGCTCATGACAGGTGCTGCAAGCACTGGAAAACAGTTGATTGTTTGTTATGTCATGGATGTCAGGGCTGGCAGCTAAGTCACTGCTACATTTCCTTTGCCCAGGTTCTCACTCACATACCACTCCCAGACCCTTCTGATAATCTCCCAGACCATAGTTTAGAACGTGCCAGTGGACAGGGCACTTACCAAAGGTCAAACATTTGCTTCACAATGTGCAGTTAAAAATAACCTGCCAGAGAATCTGGGTCCATCAGGGAAGGTTATTGCCCTGTAAGGTGCAGTATACCCAGGACTTCCTCCCAGAGGACTTCTCTCCCACATTCAGTTATTTTCTTCCTGTGCCTACAAATTCACGAGGTTCGTGTCCAATTTCCCATTTTCTCTTTGCCTTTAGGGACAGGAGACAAAGCACACTCTAGCTAATGCACTGTTAACTGTGCCCCCATGTCTATCTGTGGGGACTCCTCTTTGCCACTCTCAGCCCAGTGAAGTTCCAGTGAAGACAAATGACTCAGGCTAGAGCAGGCAGCAATCACATTCTCTAACCCAGACAGACTGGGCATTTGTGGGAATGTTGGGAAAAGATGATTGCTCTTTTGTGTGGACTCGAATCTGGGAAGACGGAGGTCAGGAACCATGTGAAGGGGATGCAGATGGCATTGTCACCAGAGAAGCAGAAGTAAGAAGTGCAGAAAGAAACCAGCGTCAGAGGAAATCAATTCAGCCCCAATCCAGACATGTCTACTTTGGACATAGCCTAAGTTCCACATCAGTGTTATTCTAACACCTGGCTATTTAACAGTTAAATGCAGTACAAGGAAGGAACACACTCTTCTCTTTCATAAACAAATGAAAAGCTCTCAGTGGCTGCCCAATAACTCAACTCCCCGCACCAGTGGCTCTCATGGACACCTGTTTTCCAGGAATCCTGGGCACAAATCTATCAGAGCAGGTCTTGTAAGGGCAGATGCTGAAACTCAACACTCTCCCATTTGGGTGTACCTGAAGGATGGGGCAGAGAGAAGTCATGAATCATTAATTAAGGGAGGATACTCCCCCCAGTCAGTAATGCTTAGGCCCCATCTCTCCCTCCAGCTCTACACGCCCAATTAATGCCGATTAATGCCGATCGTTTTGCCTCCAACTCCCTCCCTCCCCAACTCTGTTTTTAACTCCTTTGGGCTATCTCATCCTGCCTCTGTGCTCCAGTTCACCAAATCCCAGATTTCCTGGGTTGTGTCCCTGCCTGGTTGCTGTCTTCCTCCTCCTTGGCCATTTAAAAAAAAAAAATCAAATTACATTTTACTGACTTGAATACCATAATTTTCCTCCAAGATATTTTATTTAGGTCCTAGCAATTTAGGCCAATTTCCAGAGTTAGCTAATGTATCTATATAGCAACATTATAAAATAATATCTTTTAGTACTTCTCCCATCAGAAATTCTAAGGCCCCCATCTCCTTCTTCTCCAGGCCCCACTTCACCATCTCTGTGCAAATACGGCTCTTTCCACCTGTGTTCAGGGTCCCAAGTTCCCAGGATTTGCTTATTCCATCACCGCTGCTCCCTGTGTCTTTGGTCTGACCTTCTCTGCTGGTTCTTTCTCCTTAGCGTACACACATGCTTAAGTTTCTCTCCCTTATAAAAACAAAAATGTGCCCCCAACCTTCTACCTCCTACTAACTATTGTCCTGTCTCTCCCCTCTTCTCAACCGGCTTGTCCCTGTTCTGTCTCACCAGCCTCCCAACTAGCTTGTCACCAGACTTCTCCATACCTTAGCCCTCACGCAAAACATTTCTCAGGCTACAGCTTGCCCCAAGTTCTCCCATGGCTCTCCCTGATCTTTGTGGTGAAAGCCAGTTCTCTCCACCACACAGCATCTTGGGTGACTTGCTTCCTGCCTTTCTCCAGCCTCTGCTCCCACCATTTTCACACGCTCTTTGTTGCAACCATTCTGGCCTCCTGGCAGTTCCCCAAATATGCCTCACCCTGCAGCCAACTCCTACAAGGTCTTCAGAACCTTCCTCCATTGGGTGACATTGTTCATGGAAACTCTTCCTCACTCTCTTAAGCTGAGTTAGCACTGCTTCCCTGACCCTGCAGAGGGACT
Source organism: Castor canadensis (assembly GCF_047511655.1). NCBI lineage: Eukaryota > Metazoa > Chordata > Mammalia > Rodentia > Castoridae > Castor > Castor canadensis. The sequence continues at coordinate 92,639,928 of NC_133394.1, forward strand.
AACTGGCACTAACTTAGTCTTAAGGGCAAAGGCAACATCTTTGTTTGTATAGCATTTTTCCCAATATTCATTATGAAATATTTTAAAGTTGGGAAGTATGATACTATGAACAATGTGGACTTTTCACTAAAATTTAGGGCTAGGGATATAGCTCAGTGGTAGAGAGCCTAGCTAGCAAATGTAAGGTTCAATCCCTAGCACCACAAAAAAAATTTTAATCACCATTTAATAAAATTTTGCCATATTGTGCAGGTCCCCTCCCTCCCCTCTCTCTATAAAATCTTTACATTGATGCTCCTTGACTTATGATGGGACAATGTCTTGATAAACCCATCATGAGTTGAAAAATATTGTAAGTCAAAAATGCATTCAATGCATCTAACCTATAGAACCTCACAGCTTAGCAACACAGTCGAGTGCTAGTTCTATCCACATCCTGCAATTGACAGGATGAATATTTCCATATGTACCTTCTAAGAATAAAGATATCCTCTTACACAATTATAATATCATCACAATCAAAAAGTACATTACTACAATAACATATATTATAGATTTTTCAAACTTCTCACTTGTCCCAGCAATGGCCTTTATAACTTTTATTTTAAACCCAGGATCCAATCAAAGATTATTCATTGCATTTAATTATGCTTTTATAATCTCCTTATTCTACCATAATTTTCTGCCTTTTATCTTATTTTTCCTTTGGAAACATTGACATTTTTAAAGAGTTCAATTACTTTATATATTGCTCCCAAATTTGGACTTGTCTGATTACTTCCTCATGCTTCTATTCAGCCCATTTGGTGGGCTGGGGTGTAGCTCAGTGGTACAGTGTGACCTAAGATGCACAAAGCTCTGAGTTTCAGAGGCTGGCAGGGTGCTTCAAGTGGTAAAGTGCCTGCCTAGCAAGCATGAGGCCCTGAGTTCAAAAAAAAAAATTTTAAAAGCTATGAGTTCCACTCCCAGCACCACCACCAAACACATTCCCCCCCAAAAAACAAAATAAATGAACAACCAAAAACCATATTTAGCAAAGAACCACAAGGATGATGTTATGTCCTTCATAGTACATCACATCAGGAGTCATACTATGACCTTTTATTTGATTACCAACACCCATTATTGGTAATGTTAAGTTTGAACACATGGTTACAGTAAAGGATTATATCTTGTTGTACTCCCAGTATTTACTGGGTCTGCAACCCTTTAAAAATGATTATTGAATGAATGAATGAATGGGAGACTTATGAAGTACAGTGATCTGTACTGAAATCAAAAAGCTTGGAAGTTTGGCAACATGTGTAACTCAGTCACCTATGTCACCTCTAATTAATCATGGACATCACTAAAGTCCAGTGGGTGTGCCATTTCCACTTCTATAATGTTAATATTCTACATGAAAATGTGAAACTGTTACGCAAGCAGAGAAGCACTGGCTTGCATAGAATTCAACTGTGACCTTAGGAGTTTTGGAACACAGTTACTAGGATGGCTCTAAGTAATTTTTTTTTTAAAGCAAATTATACCTAACTGGACTTGAATACCATAATTTTCTTCCAAGTTATTTTATTTAGACTCAATTTTAGGCAATTTAAGCCTATTTCCAGAGTTAGTTAACATGTCTGTATAGCAACATTATAAAATAATTCCAAAAACTATTAATCTTTACACACACACACACAAACACACACACACCCACAGTTCAGAGCTCTTAAAACCCTAAGGTTTATTGGCTTATTAAATGAAAATTAACTTCCATCCATGGTATTTAGTCACAGGTTAGTATTTTTTCAGATACTCAACTTTAACCAAACTCTTAAAGGGAATGTTAGAGATTAGATCATGACCAATTTCCAAAAATAAATAAATAAATAAAAATAAAAGGCTCTTGTTATAGAACTAACTAGTAAGAAGCCAAGTGATTTGGCTAATTCTCCTGAGTATAACAGCACCCACAGAAAGCTACCCCAGATCCACAGATGGAAACAGTGGCACAGGAGTATTGTACGTTGTAGATTCTCACACACAGTGAACATTCTCTTCTATCCCATAGATGCTCTAGTTTTAGTTGTCAAAATATTGGAGGAACTCTGAAAGCACTGTTCTATTGTCTTGGTCTGACTCCACACATTCAAGTGGCATCGGGATAACCACATTTGGAAAGAAAGTTTATAAGCTTCTCCTTGCTTCAAGTTTGAAGGAGGCAAGCACCTAGTGGATGTATGGGTGGCGGTAAGAGAAATGTACTAAACAGAAAAATGCAGTTATGGGCGTCGGCACCCTCAGGACTGTACCTACTTCTGAACTTCATTCTAAGAGCCTTGGGGACTTCCTGCATCACACCCAGAGCAGGCATCTAGCAATGGTCTTCATAGGAAGAAAACCAAAGTGCTTGGTTCCAAGTTAGGTTCTGTTACCTGCTAGCTGTATAATTTGGGCATCTTATTCAACTTCTTTGGACCTCAGTTTCCTCATCTGTAAGATGGAGTTAGTATCTACCTTATAGAGTCTTAAAATTTATATTGATACATATATATTCATATAAATTAAGACACACATACATATTGTTTAGAACAATAGCTGGCATGTATTATACACCCAACAAATGTTGGCTGTTGCTGTGTTCTTTCCTCATCATCCTTACCATCAACAGTTGGTATAAACAAAGCAAGAGAAGATAAAAAGGGGACTTGTAGGGACATGCCTAGTCTCTTCAAAAGTCTTGAAATGAGGCCAAGAGGCAGAGAGATTAGATGACTTTTATTTGACCCAGGAAGCACATATAATATCAAAATGCATAAATATTTGAGCTCAATGTATAAGGAACATCATTTTAATGGTCAGAGTTATGTGAAGATCAAAGGCTTCCTTTGTTTTGTTTTTTGGGGGGAGTTTTTTTTTTTTAGGCATTTTTTTTCCCTTTATTGTACTGGGTGGGGTACAATAAATTGTGGTATTTACAAAGGTTCTTACAATGTATCAAATATATCATTCTTGAATTCACCCCCTCTACCGCTCTCCTTTATCCCACTCCCTCACCCCAGATTCCTGGAACAGTTTCAACAGGTATCATTTTTGCATTTACATGCATGTGCACACTTTTGCACCGTATTCACCCTCCTACCCCCTTTCTCCACCACCTCCCCCCTCCCACTCGTTCCAAACCTCCTCACCCACCCACCTAGGACCTGTTCCACCCTCCTGTTCTCTGATTTTGTAGAAGAAAAAAGAAAAAGATGAAAGGAAAAAAAATGACATTTTTGCTTGTTTGAGATAATGGAAGCTACACAGGGGGTTTCCTTGTGATATTTTCATGTATTGTAACCCAATTGGTTCATCTCCTTTCATTTTCTTCGTTCTACCTTAGTCCCTTTCTTATGGTGGTTTCAGCTGGTTAAAGATTTCTATATTCATTCTTGTATAGGGAGTATATCAACAATATTCAACTTCTTAGTTTCCCTACCTCTCCTGTAAATGACCTCCCCTTAATGTGATCAATGTTTCACACTATTGTTGCATCTGTGTTAGGTCCATATTCCACATATAAGAGAGAATATGTGACCTTTGGCCTTCTGAGTCTGGCTAACTTTAGTTAAGATGATGTTCTCCAATTCTATCCATTTACCTGCAAATGACAAAATTTCCTTCTTCTTTGACTGAATAAAATTTCATTGTATGTAAATACCACATTTTCTTAATTCACTTGTCAGTAGTGGGGCATCTTGGCTGTTTCCATAACTTGGCTGCAATAAACATGGGTGTGCAGGTGCCTTTGAAACAACCTGACTCATATTCCTTCAGGTATATCCCTAGGAGTGGTATTGCTGGATCATATGGCAGATCAATTTTTAGTTTTTTTGAGGAGCCTCCATACTGTTTTCCATAGTGGTTATGCTAGCTTACAGTCCCACCAGCAGTGTATGAAGGCTCCTTCCCCCCATTCTTGCCAACATTTGTTGTTGTTTGTGTTTGTACTGGGTGGGGCACAATAAATTGTGGTATTTGCAAAAGTTCTTACAATGTATCAAATTTATCATACTTGAATTCACCCCCTCTGCCGCTCTCCTTTATCCCACTCCCTCGCCCCAGATTCCTGGAACAGTTTCAACAGGTATCATTTTTGCATTTACATGCATGTGCACACATATTTTGCACTGTATTCTAACAGGAGTGAGTTGGAATCTTAATGTGGTTTTGATTTGCAATTCCTTTATAGCCAGGGATGTTGAGCATTTTTTCATTTGTTTTTTAGGCATTTGAACTTCTTCCTTTGAAAAAGCTCTGTTCAGTTCATTTGCCCTTTTCTTCATTGGGTCATTGATTTTTTGGGGGGAGCTTAGTTCTTTGAGCTCCCTGTATATTCTGGTTATCAGTCCCTTGTCTGATGTATAGCTGGCAAATATTTTCTGCTATTCTGTTGATAGGAAAGCTTGCTTTGAATGGGAGGCATCCTAGATGACTGGAATATTCAATTCCACCTTGAATGATGCTTTGAGATTTAAGAATTATCTGTGCAATTAGGTTACATGACCCTCAAAACTCTAGTCTATAGCCAAATACATTCACCTGTCAAGCAGAATTTTAAGAAATGATTAAAATACAGAATACTTGAGGCAAATAAAAACTTGTGTGTTGCAATACTGTCACACTTCACACCTCACAAATGTACTCACTACTCATCCTTCTCACCACCACCCAAAAGCCATACACAGGAAAGAGATTTAGTAAAGATCTCATTCTGAATAATACTCAGATGCTCATGTGAAAAGCATAAGGCATCTCATCCTGTGGGAGTATAAATTCTAAAATTAGTCACTGCAGATGGTAAAACTCACATACAGACAAAACCGCCCTGGAAAATCTTCTAGGTAGGCACCACCTGGGCACCTGCCTCTCTGTAAGCCCAGTCCAGCCAGTTTCCCTTCAGCTTTGGAACAGACCTCTGTTTTTCCAGTTCAGGACTTGAAAAAGGTGTTGGCTGGAACTTGACTGGCAATCTTTGAACTATACATGCAAATATATTCAAACAGTTAGGCTGAGGATGCAGCTCAGTGGCAGAGCACTTGCCTAGCATGTATGAGGCTCTGGGTTCAGTCCAGTACTGAAGGGGGAAAAGAGAGAGAGACAGAGAGGGAGAGAAGAATAGAGAAGGAGAGAGAGGGAGAGAGAGGGAGAGAGAGGGAGAGAGAGGGAGAGAGAGGGAGAGAGAGGGAGAGGGAGAGAGACTGAGACTGTCAGTAGACTTATTCACCAGGAAAAGATGTTGTTCTAGGAGAGATGATAACAAATGAAACTCATGTAGTCCCCAGTTCTCCCTTTAGGACATGTCCTCAGCAGTAGAACATCGGGCTGTACTGATTCTATCAGGTACCTTGCTATTTTGTTGATTTCTTCTCTTTTTCCTATTTATCCAAGTCACTTCAGCGGTTGAAGTCATTGACATTTCTGGTGGAGTGGCTCAAGTGGTAAAGCACCTGCCTAGCAAGTGTGGGGCTCTGGGTCCCTGAGAGCAAGCCCTACTGCCAGAAAAAAAAAAAAAAAAAAGACTAAGTCACTGAAGTTAAATGCACCTCTGAACATTTAGAAACAAACCAAGGCTTCTTGGTCAGCAACTACTCTTTGTTTACTCAGGACTCTCCTTTCTTCTAGGAAAGGCACCCCTTATTTGGGGAAAAGGCACTCCTTATTCACTGCCCCTTTCTGCTGCAGTGAATGGTTCTAGGAGGCCACCAACCCGTGTTTCACTGGCTTCACAGGTGGGTATGTGACCTAAACCAGTCCACCAAGAAGCCTCCTCTGGGATTTCTCTGTTTCCAACCGGAGAGTGTTCTCAGCTCCCCGCAGAGGGTGACACTATGCGGCACCCAGAGCCTCCACCCACTGTGGCCAGCCTACAGGCAGAGAGACGTGACTTTGAGAGGCAGAGAAAGGGTTCTTAGCTTCATTCTTGTCCCAGCAATCCCTAGTGTCTGTTGTCTCTATGCCCCAGCACTCCCGATAAACACTTAAGTGCATTCATGTCACTTGTCATAAAAGGAAATTTATTACTGCCCTCGAGAATTTGATTCCCTAACCTGCATCAACTTCAACAACATTCTCTAGCAAATGAGAGCATGCCGAGAAATAGGCTCGGATGCCTGGTCTCATTCTTGTTAGAGAACCTGCTTAGAAATATTTTCACTTCCAGAGAGCCCTACCGAATATGAAAAGCTGTTTTATTTATTTACTTAGCAATACTGTGGTTTGAACTCAGGGCTTCATGCTTACTAGGCAGGTGCTCTATCACTTTAGTCACTTTGTTGGCCCTTTTTTGTGTTGGGCATTTTTGAGATAGGATTCTGTGAACTATTTGCACAGGCTGGCTTTGAACCATGATCCTCCTGATCTCTGCCTACTGAGTAGCCAGGATTATAGGTGTAAGTCACTGATGCCCAGTATGAAGAACCATAAATAATTCTTTCAAATCACTTATTTAATGGGGGGGGGGGGCGATAAAAGTGTGAAGAAAAGAAAATGGAAGAAGCCCTGTGCCTTAAAGAGATTTCATTCTGCTTTTTGCTTCTTAGCTCCTCATGCAATCAGAGCAAGCATTTATTCAGTGCATAATTGGTGCCAGGTGCTGATATGGGGTAGAGGATGTCATACAAACAGAGAAGTGGAGAGCAGATGGAGCCAGATGTAGAGATGGTGCTAATGGGAGGAAGAATGGGGTTCCCTTGCAAAGCCATTAGATTTCATTTTCCTGAGCCCCAGGAGGAATCTGGAGAAATGCCTGTGTGAGGTGGCCTGAGTTAGACAATACTCTCCAGTAAAGGTACTTTGGTCATGATATGTCAAAAAAAAAAAAAAAAAAGAAACCAAAGCTCTCAGTTAACAGGTATGTGATCACACTTCACAGAAACGGCATAGTGCCAGTGGCAGCCTCCAGAGAAAGTTCCAACAGCAACATTGGGGTGGGTCTCTGGTCCAGTTGGCTAAGTTTCTGGTCCAGGGTCCCTTTGTGAATTACAGCTGCTACTCCAATTCCAGCCCCAGTCCATGAACAGAAAATTGAGGAGGAGGTTTGGGAACTTCCTCTGAGCTAGTCAAGCAGAGTCCTGTTTTCAGCTAAACTTCCAGCAGACTCAGAATTCAGTGTCCTCGGAGGACTGGCCAACTAAAGGGTTCTTGAGCGCTGGTCCTCCCCACAAAGTACCTCCCAGTTACATACCTATGCATCTGAAGTTGAAATGATTTGATTAAGAGTCTAGCTCCAAGTCTTCATAGGAAATACACATATACTACCAAATAATCACCTCACGATTTCTACAAAGTAAGTAACGTTTCCTTATAATTTAAATAAAGTTCTCATTTTAAACATTGCAGTTAATTAAGCAAATTAACCACAATCAATTTGTAGCAATTACTTTGGAAGGAAAAAGCCTCTTGTTCTTTCCTACATGTACTGCTTGTTCTTGTAGAAACAGGGTCTAAATGACACAAAGTGCTGGCAGGTCACTCAGTCCACCCCCTTTTTACACAGGGAAGCTTTCATTCAATGAATGGTCCAAGGTCCCATGGTGACAAGTTCTGGCCAAAGGTTCAAATCCTCAGACATCTGGTCTTTCCCTCTCTCTGCTAGCATAAATTGGCCCTCATTGATCTGGGAATAGCAGAACAGAACCCATGATGTTTTAGAAATGACAAGCAGCCTATGACTGAAGCCTTAAAGTCCAAAAGCTGAACCTCTCAAAATGTAAGTTAGTAACAAAACCAGGAGAAATTCCTTAAATTTCATCTGCAGGGATTAGAATCCTAAATATTATCTGTCTAGCACATCATCTAAAAAATTACAAGTTAGCCACACAGGAATCCAGGGAAATCACCCAGTCAGAGGCAAGATCAGCAGAGCTGAGTGTGCACTGGTGCACATAGGGTAGACTGTTCCATGCATAGGGTAGAAAATGTTCTATACTCAGGACACAGCTTTACAGCCCAGATGGGGGAGGGAGTGGACTCTGAGGACACTCTGTCTTTAATCTTCCATGTAATTTGCCTACACCCATTCGATGCCACCCCAAGTAAACTGGGGTGACTTGTCAGTTCCTAGACAATAAAGGTGTGGTCCAGGATGGGCAAATACACAGTTTTTCTCCAACACTGCCGATGGCAGACATTTTCTACAAAGGAGTCAAGCTCAGACTCCTTTTGTAACAAAAAAGACCAGGCAGTTGTCCTAGAAGAAACCCATTGAAAGATTGGAGGTAAGAAAGTCACCAAGTCTGTATACAGCAGCAGGAAACCTATTTGAAGATAATTTTCATGATAATGACACAAACAGGAGTTCCAGAAAGTAGGAAGTGATTTCCTCAAGTGAAGACATAAATAACTCATCATCAAATTCTGGGTCTGATGGAAGTTTAGTTGAAAACAAGACTGCTTGACTAGCTCAGAGGGAGTTCCCAAACCTCCCTGCAACTCCCTCTCCTCCTTGAATTTCTATTCGTGGACTGGAGCTGGGATTGGAGGTAGCAGCTGTAATTCAGGACCAGAAACTTAGCCAACTGGACCAGAGACCTGCTCCATTGTTGCTGTTGGAAACTTCTCTGGAGGCTGCCTGCCTTTGGCAATACACTGCTTCTGTGAAATGTGATCACATAATACCTGTTAGCTGGGGCCTTTGGTTTCTTTCTCTCATTTTGTTTTTTATTTTAACATATCAGTATTGGCTGAGTCAGGCCACCCCACGCAGGCATTTCTCCAGGTTCCTCTGGGGCTCAGGAAAATGAAATCCAATGGCTTTGCAAGGGAACCCCATTCTTCCTCCCATTAGCACCGTCTCTACATCTGGCTCTATCTGCTCTCAACACAGGGAATGAATGGGCTAGGGATGCAATGTGACTTGTCTTTAGAAATACTGCTTCACAATGTGACCAATGGACTTTTTTGGAGGGGGCTCAAGATCAGAGTCTAGAAAATGTGCTACAAAGCTACAAAATCAACCAAGTTAGAGATGAAAAGAGGCTGAGTGAAAAAAAGAGAAGACGGTATACATCTAAGTAGTGGTAGAGGTAAGATCAGCAGCCTGGGTGACTGACCAGAGAGCGTGAAGAGAGGATTCCAAGACCCAGAACCCACGTCCTCTCTTAGTCTACAGCTAGTTCCCATAACTGTACAAACCCGATCTTTCCCAACCTCTCATCTTTATTCCCATATGAAAGGTCATTTCTGATTATGAGAAGTGACACGCCAAGCCCTATATGAACAGGCTGAGTTTTCTACCCATCTGGAGTTTGAGAACAGGTTAAGACCAGCTCATGTTCAAGACCTAAAATTATTTACCCATAAAATCTCACCAGAGGGATGAGAGTGACACATTGATCTAGAAAATAAGTGAGACTACCCATTGGTCTTCTCCATGTGACAGTGAACAAATTAAATTTGGCAATGAAGAAGCTATACACAGACAAGTCCAAGCTGGAGTTTACATGGGTTTGAGATATAAAATCCAACACTAGCCACTGATTGACACTCAAGCCTAAAACCATTTTATATCCTCAGCTTATTAATTTCACTGGGAAAAAAGATCTCAAGTCACTGAAGAGTTTCAGGGTAAGGGGCAATTAGAAAATCTGGAAACAATAGCCAGTTTATGAATTAGAAGTTCAAAAGGCAATAATAAGTGGGTAACGCCATTCTGAAGACCTCAGTCCAAGGGAAACTCAAAGAATGGGAGAAATTTTCTATTATGTCAAATGTCATGAAATCAGCCTTTTTTTTTTTTTTAATTTGTTCAAATTTTATTTCTCGGGCCAAGTGCTTTCTTTCCCACATTCCCCATTTGTCCTTTTCTCCTCCTTCACCACACTTCATGTGTAATTTTTAATTGAATTATATTTCAAATTTTGTGTGTGTGTGTGCACGCTGGGGATTGAACTCAAGGCCTTGTGCAAGCTAAGCATGTACTATACCACTAAGCTACACTATCAGCCAATAATGTATATCTTGAATAAAGTTTCATATTTCACATTTTATTAAGATATAATTCATATACCATAAAATTAAATTCTCATACCATAAAATTTACCCTTTATAATTGTACAATTCAGTGACTTCTAGAGTTATACTACTATCAATATCAGAATATTTTCAACCCCTGAAAAGGGGCCCCATACTGATTAGCAGTCATATCCCAATTCTTGCCTATACCCAACCCTGCCAACCACTCATCCACTATCTTTCTATGGATTTGCCTATTCTTCACACTTCGTACAAATGGAATCTGTAACATGTGGCTTTTTCTGTCTGGCTTCTTTCAGTTAGCAGTGTTTTAAGGCTCCTCCACATTGTAGGATGTTTGTATCTCATTCCTTTTAGGAATCAAATAATATTCCATTGTATGAATATCCCATAGTTAGTTTCCCATTAACAGTGAGTGGAAATCTAGATCTCCTTCACTTTTTGGCTATTTTGAATTACGCAACTATGAACATGTATACATGTTTGAACATATGCTTTCATTTCTCTTGGGTATATATCTAGGAGTAGAATTCCCAGTCATATGGTAATTCTATGTTCAACTTTCTGAGGAACTTCCAAACTGTTTCCCAAAGTGGCTAAAAATTCTTAGTGTGCTTCAGATTTTTTACTTAAATGTTCAGCTAGTAAAAGACATTCAGATTTTTTTGGGGGGGGGAGGGGTTGGTATTGGGGTTTTAACTCAGGGTCTCACACTTGCTAGGCAGGCCCTCTACCATTTGAATCACTCTTCCAGTCCTGCTTTGTGTCGGGTATATTCAAGGTAGGGTCTCTGGAACTATTTGCCCAGGCTGGCTTCAAACCTTAACTCTCCTGATCTCTGCCTCCTGAATAGCTAGGATGACAGGCATGAGCCGGATAGAACTTTTTTTTAAAAAAAAGATTAATTATGTAGCTTCGTGCTTCCCTTTAGTCTTTGAATGATTTTTAATGTGGTTTATCGTTCTCAGTAAACTCAAAGTCCGACCCTTCTCCAGGAACTGCCACAGCAGAAACGTTACATGATTACTTAATGACTATACAGGGTATATAATTTTTTAAAGATCAAGTCTGACGCAAGTAAGAAAAATCTAGATCTCAACTCTTTTCAGCTTTGCCCTTTATCCCAGTGCGTGCCAGGTAAGGACAGAGAATCCATCTCTTTCAGTATCGCTAATGACAACAAAGTCATTTTTCTTTTAGAGGCTTTAGTCAGCAGTAACTCTGCTCTCCTCATTTCACCTGTAAATGTGATCAACAGATAAAGGACACCCCCCCACACACACACACCCAAGAATTAGAATTAGAATCAGCAAGCATCTTCTCAGCTCAGTCGGAATAGCCTTCTCTCCCTTTCAGAGCTGAGGCATACCTGCTAAACCTATGAGGAAATCAAGACAGAAGACAGACAGGGCAGGTCCTTTGAACTCAAGGGAAATCAGGACAGCACCCTGCTCCAGTCCCCCAGTCAGACTCTGGGAGCCCAGCCCAGGTTCAGGTGACTTGGCACCCCTGAAGGCCTGTGGAGCTAGGCTGCAAGCATTTGCAAGAACTGTGGACACAGATGTGACTGTGCGCCACGCTTTGGGTACTTTTATGACATTGCCAAGGAAGTCTGTTCTGATCCAATCCACCTTCTTTCTTCCCCGTATTTCAAAAAATATTAACTAACTATATTCCACCCTAATTCCTCCATAAAGCTCTCCACAGTTAACAAGAATTTGGGTCTGTGATAGGCCTCTCTCCATGAGAGTACCTCATTAAACTGTGGGACTTTGCTGTACCCACCACCCCAAGTCCCTTAGAGTCAGGTTAGGCTTCTTTACCCTCACCACCCCACTAATTGTGGAAGTAATTTGGGTAATGACTACCAAAAAGGTCACCAAATTCAAGGGGTAAGCATTTTCCCTTACCATACCGCTATCACTCCACACCATGCGCAAAGAGCAAACTCTAATCCAGGCTTGGGAAAGTGAAGGAATTTTAACGAAGTGGTCCACATTCCAGATCTGCCTGTTTCCTGTTGCTGCTTTCCTTGAAAATTTTCTGCGCTCACGCTTAGCAGGAAGAAAAAGAAAGAAGGAAGGAGACCTTCTCTGAAACTCAGGACACAGTTCTCTCCCCTCTGGAGATTCCCTCTGCTTTTGGATCTAAACCTCAGGAAATGAGCTGATTGCATGGGGTGGGGACAATCAGGGTCCTCTTAAATTGCTAGAGTCATAGGACATAAGTCTAAATCATTAAGCAACTTCTTCTGGTATTCTTGTGTCAATTTCCTTTCGGTAAAGGGTCTGCCAACCCTTTACCTTAACCCTTGACCCTATCTTTTCAGTCCTTCCATTCTATTTCTTTCCACTGTCCTGCTTAGGTCAGCTTTTGTCTGGAAGTCCCCCAGGTTCCCTGGAGAAAGGGAATATTTTTATTTAAACCTGATGCCAATTCCCTTTGGCTTCAAGTTGAAATTCTTGGCCCAAGGGTCACCTGATCTGTACCTCAACCAGGCTCCCAGCCTCTGCCCTCAGGGATCCTCAGAACAACTCTCTCCAGGACCCTTTCCAGTTGAAGGACAGGCCCCTATGTCTTTCCTCCTAGCAACATGGTTTCTCAGGGTCTGCCTCCCACTTTCTCCCCTTCCCTTCCCAGCCCATCTGGTCAGGAGTCACTAGGCCCAATCAAGGATTAGAGTCTCCCAACCCACAGATCATCAAGATTCCTTACCATTGTTTATAACTAGAACACATTTGAATAGATTGCCAACAATGGGCTTTTTATTTGACATTTATTTTCTTGAGTGAGCATTACCAAGCACCCATGCCTCAAGTCTTCCCAGATTTTGGAAGAAAGAAAGTATTCTTACACAGTTCCATCATGCTACCTAGGACCCCAGCTTATTTCAGACGAATGCTTAGCAGGTATTTTCCCCAGGAGTAGTAGCAGTAATGGCCTCTGCCTTCAGTGGGTATCGGAAGAGTAGGAAAATCCTGGTAATAATGATATAAGCATAATTCTAGGGACATAAAGCCTTGGCCTCATAGAAACCACTCAGCGTAGGCAGTGATCTTACACCTTTTGAATCCTTTATTTTATAGCATGGTGTGAATTAGACAATGACAGTTTATCCTACTGGTTTATGGTGGCCAAAAGCCTTGTCTTCTGCTGCCACCTTGTGTTTGGGAGGAAAAAAGTCTAAATTCAAAGAGTTACTGTAGGAAACATCAAGGAAATCCTATTGTAGAACTGGAAGAAATCTTAGAAATTCTTTAATCCAACTCCTTTCCTTTCACAGATAAAGAAACTAAGGTCCCCTTACTACATCCTCTGTGCCACAGCCCTCTCCAATTACACTTACATCATATGCACACATGTCAGTCCTCAACAACCTGACAGCCAAAACCAGAATATCCAAGCCCATACATGTCTCATTCAGTGAAAACAATTCCAAGGGCTTCCAGTCATGTGTTGACAGGGCTGGGTCACCACTAATGAGCAGAGATAACGCTTACAGAGCACTCACTCTGGATCAGGTACTGTGCCTAGCACTTTACGTATAACTTACTTAATTCTTCCAGTCATCTATAAAGCAATGACTATTATTAATCTGATCTTACATTTAAAGAAACTAATTAGAGAGGTTAAAAGTAACTTTCCCAAAGTCTCACAGGTATATTTGGCACAGAAACAATCCAAACTTGTTCTATACTGGTACAATCTGTGCTCTTAACTCTTTATCATTATTTGTTACACTGACTTTACCCTCTGCTAGCTTCACTGCACATGACAGGACCAAACCAGCAGAGGCCCATTCACATAAGGGCTTAGTCACTTATTGCCTTTCTTCATGTACATCCCGTAGTCTCTCTTCCCTTGCTCCCTAAACTGAGCTAACAAACTTCCTGTGATTCCCAAATGTGAGCCTCAGACCAGCAACTTCAGCATCACCCAGAAACTTGAAAGAAAGGCAACATCTTAGAAGTAGATACCGAGCAAGTGACAGATAACTCTACTGGTGCCCTCATCTTGGACTTTTCATCCTCCACAACTGTGAGCAATACATTTATGCTGCATGTAAATTACCCATTATGTCAAAGTACCAAGAACCAACCAGGACATATGCTTAGAAAACTACATAGCAATGTTGAAAGAAATTAAAGAAGATCTAAATAAATGGAAAGACATCTCATGTTCACGGATTGGAGGACTTAATGTTATTAAGATGGCAGTGCTTCCCAAGCTGATCCACAAATTCAACACAACCTCTATCAAAATCACATTTGGTTTCTTCACAGAAACTGACCAGCTGACCTGAAATTCATATGGAAACTCAACACCTAGAATACACAGAACAATCTTGAAAAAGAAAAAAAAAATGTTGGAGAACTCATACTTTCTAATTCAAAATTTACTACAAAGCAAATAGTAATCAAGACATTGTAGTACTAGCAAAAGGACAGGCATCAACAGAATGGGATAGTATCAGGACTCCAGAAATGAATTCTCACACTCATGGTTAGATGAGTTTGTTGTTGCTGTTGTTTTTGAAGGGACTGGGTTTTGAACTTAAGGCTTCATGCTTGCAAAGTAGGAGCTCTACTGCTTGGGCCACACCTCCAGTTCAATGGTCAGCTGACTTTTGACAAGGGCATTAAGACAATTTAATAGGTGAAAGAGTAATCTTTTCACTATATGCAGTGGCTTATACATGTAATTATAGCTATTGAGAAGGCAGAGATCTGCAGGATCATGGTTCAAGGCCAGCCTGGGCAAAAAGTTGACAAGACCTTCATCTCAACCCAAGGTGGTGCTTTCCTGTCATCTGAGCCATGCAGGAAATGTAAATAGAAGATTGCAGTTCAGGCTGGCCCAGACACAAAAGGAAGATCCTGTTCAAAAAAATAACTAAATAAAAAAAAAGGGCTGGAGTGTGGCTCAAGTGACAGAGGGCAAGTACAAGGCCCTGAATTCAAACCCCAATGCCACAGAATAATAATGATGATGATCTTTTCAAGGAATGGCATTGGAACAAGTGAATATTCACAGGCAAAAGAAGTTGGACACACGATGGTTTGGATATGATTTGAGTGTGTCCCCCAAGTGCTCATGTGTTGAAATTTAATTCCTTTTTTTTTTTTTGGCAGCACTGGGGTTTGAATTCAGGGCTTCATGCTTGCTAGGCAGGCTCTCTACCACTTGAGCCACTCCACCAGCACGAAACTTAGTTCCTTTTTTGAGGTATTAAGAAAGTGAAAACTTAGGTACACGTGTGATATACATCAGGATGATCAGGAGTTTGAGGGTAGCTTGGACTACATAGTGAAACCCTGAATAAAAAAGGAGGGGAAAGAAAGAGGAGGAGGAGAAACTCATTCTGGCCATGATGTTTAGAAGTGGGTCTTTGGAGTACAGTAAGTGGTAGAGCACTTGCCTAGCAACCACAAGGCTCTGAGTTCAAACCCCAGTACTCCCCCCCACACACACAAAAATAGGTGGAACCTTTGGGAAGTGATTAGGATAGATAGATAAGGGCTGGAGTCTACATGGTTGAATTCCTGTGGTGATATAAGAAGAAAGAGACTATAGGATATAGACACACAGGCATTCTGATCCTATGCCTTGTGTCACTCAGGAACTCTGTCAGCAAGAAGGTGAATATGCCTGTTATCTCAGCACTCAGGAGGCTGAGACAAGAGGATCATGAGTTCATAGCCAGCCTGGGGTACATAGTGAGTTTCAGGCAGTCTAGGCTACATAGTGAGTCCATTTCTCAAAAAAAAAAAAGAACAAAATGAAGAGGAAACAGAAGGAGAAATAGGAGGAGGGAGAGGAGGAAAAAAAAGGAAAAGTAAAGACAACCGAGAATAGGAGAGAATTATTGTAAATTATATATTTGATAAGGGCTTATATCCAGAATATATAGAGAACTCTTAGAACTCAATAAAAAGACAAAATAAACAACTGAATTTTTAAAAGGGCAAATGATTTATAGATATTTCTCTGAAGATATACTAATGACCAATAAGCACATGAAGTTATTGAATATCATTAGCCATCAGAGAGAGTCAAAACCACAACGAAGCTGGATGCAGGTGGTTCCTGCCTATAATCCTAGTTACTTGGAAAGCTGAGATCTGGAGGATCAAGGCTTGAGGCCAGCCTAGGCAAATAGTTTGCGACCCCATCTCCAAAATAACCAGAGCAAAAATGGGCTGGAGGTGTGGCTCAAGTGGTAGAATACTTGCTTTGCAAGTGCAGAGTCTTGACTGCAAACTTCAATCCCACAAAAAAAAAAAAAAAGCAATGAAACAATGACATACCACTTCACACCTACTAAAACAGTCATCATCACAAAGACAGATAGTAACAAGCACTGCGGAGGATGTGGAGAACTGGCATCCTATACCCTGCTGGTCAGAATGGGAGGTGGCACGGCTGCTTGGGAAGACAGCTTTCTTGATAACCTGGATAAGGTCACATTTTGCATGTGTCATTTATCTGGAGACACATTGGATTTACCTTCATGATATTATTCAGATCCCCTACACCCTTTTTAGTTTTTTGCTATTTGATCAGTCATGCACAACTATCTTCTCTTTTAATTCTTTCTGGCCACTGTTGCCTAAAATTATGTGCAAACTTCATTGCCATTGTAAATTATAATTTCTCATTATAAGCCTATCTCTGACTCATTATGACTGAAGTTTAAGTTAGCCTGACATTAATACTGTGAATCTAAATTTCTTTTGTTATTATTTACCTTTTATGTTTTTTGTCCTCACTTTTGTTTATTATGGAGAGGCCAAACATGTAAACATATAATTATTCTATATAAATGGAATCATAAATTAGGATTAAGAGAGTAATGTATGAGAGCTAAATTTTCATTTTCCATAAGTAGAAAAACAATTAATAGTACCTATATCTGAAAAAAGTCAAGAAAAAGCCATAAGGTATATAACTAAACATATGACAATAAATATAAAAAGAAATAGTTAAGAGCTGAGTGGTTACCTCAGGACAACAAGAATGAGGTAGGAGGAGATTAAGGGAGTAGAGGTGCCGACAGGCAGGCCGTTTTGGGATACTATATCCTACATATCCTTCCCTACCCTCTGGTTTCACCATTAAGATGATTAATAAGCACAGATACCACTTATTGAAAACCTACTATGTGCCAGGCTAAGTACTAAGTAGTGTGTGTGCTTGTGTGTTAGTAGGGGTACAAACAAGCCTAGGAAAAGGGTATAATATTGGGTCCTAGAGCCAAAACAGAAGTGGATATCTCCTACCTCTCCCTACCCCCACAGTGCTGAGGATAGAACCCAGAGCCCTGCACATGCTAGACAAGTGCTCCACCACTGAGCTAACTCCTTGGCCCTTGTTTTGTTTTGAGATCTGGTCTCTCTGTGTAGCTTAGGCCAGGCTGTAACTTGCTATGTAGACCAGGCTGGCCTTGAACTCATGATCCTCCTGCCTCAGCCACCAGAATGCTTGGATTACAGTGTGAGCTACCACACCTGCCTTAGAAGTGAACAATGTAGAAAAAGCATCTGGTAAAATTTAATGCCTAACTCACAGTTTCAAACAAGATCTTAGGAAATTAGGAACTAAGGAAACTTGCTTTAAATCTGTAAGATTCTGAAGAATCTTACAAAGTGGATACTATTGATATTACCATTTATCAGATAAGGAATCTTAAACTCACAGGGCATACACGTGGCAATGTAATGCCTGGTTCCATGGCTTGAAATCTTTTCACTGTTTGGGTCATCTTAGATCAACGGGACACAAGAACACAAAGTAGTTCTATGGAATGAAATGCTGTTCTCCTTGAACATTCTCTCGTGTCCACAAGAGGGCGCCAGGGCTCATTCCATTCAAGTCCTATGTTCAAAGGCTGAAATAATTCTACAGTATTAAACTGCTTAAGTATCAGTAAATTTGGAAATCTACAAAATGTGTATTCCACAGAGTCCACCTGCAACTGGGGTCAGGACAAACCAGGTCTGAAATCTTCGATGATAAATGCCAGTTAGTCTTCACACAATTATCACTTCCTCAACCATCCAGGGACATCCAGAGGACATTAAGGAGGGACTGCATAACCAGTGGATCTGCTCCTCTACCACAGCGGGGGTGAATGCCATTCAGTTACCTTAAACTAACAGACAATAGTGGAGTTAGATGACATTTCAGCTTTAGGGATGGGAGAAAATACAATTCGAAAGAAGTTTAATCTATATTAAATTTTATACTTGGAAAACAGCTTATTGTTTCTACAATTCAAATACGAAACAAAGGTATGAGATGTGGTTTTTGTACTTATAAAAAGGAGGCAAAAGTTTGAAATATTGAGAAATCTGGTTCTATCTCACTTCCAACACATTCAGGATGATACAAAGTATTTCTATTACACAGCATAAAGATCTCTTACATTTGTTTCCTTCTTATTCCCTGCCACTTCCCTGACTGAGGTGTTTGTTCAGTTTCTGTTGTTTAGAGTTTCTGTGAATGTGGGGTAGCACCACGACGAGGAAAGGGGCTACAGAATTAGATCCTAGAGCTGAGCCAAAACAGTGGTAGACATCTTAAGACATGCATACGAGCACCTGATAAGAACAGCACCCATAGTTTTCAACAAAATCTTAGGAAACTAAAGTAGAAGGGAACTTTTAAAAACTATTAAATGATACCTACAAAAAAACTCCCACAAATATTATATTTTAGAATTTTTAAGATCACAAGACAAAGGATTAATACACAAAAATCAATTATATGTCTGTATAATAGCAACAGACAGAAAAAATATTTTAAAACAATGTACTTTACTATAGTATAATTAACCACCTAGGAGTAAATCTAATGAAATATGTGTAAGACCGCTATCTATCTATGCTCTATCTACCTACACTGATAACTACAAAATATTACTGGGTAAAAGTAAAGAAGACCTGAATAAGTGGAGAAATATACCATGCTCATGGAATAAAATGCTTGATAATGTTAAGATGATAATTTTCCATGGACTAATCTAGAGATTCACCACGATCTTAAACAAAACCCAAGTATATTTTTGGTGGAAATTGAGAAGCTGTTTCTAAGATATATACAAAAATGTGAAGGGCCAATCTTAAAGAGAAAAGCTGGAAGACTTCCCCTTCTAGAAATCAAGACTTGGCATGAGGCGGGTGTGGTGGCTCCCAACTACTTGGGAGGCTGAGGCAGAAGGATCTCAAGTTTGAGACTAGCCTGAGCACAAGATCCTGTCTCAAAATAAAGTTTAAAAAAGGGCTAGAGGTGTAGCTCAGTGGTAGAGTACTTGCATCCCATGAGTGAGATCTTGGGTTCGATCTTCAGTACCACAAGGAAAAAACACCTCATTGTAAAGATATGATAATCAAGATTGTACAATATTGGCACAAGAATAGGTAAGCTGAGCAAATGGAACAGAATATAGAGTCCAAAAAACAACCATCTCTCTCTCTCTCTCTCTCTCTCTCTCTCTCTATATATATATATATATAATCACTTGCTTTATTAAGAGTGATATTGAATTTTATAGTGAATTTTTTCCTTATGGAAAGGAAGAAATTTTAAACAATAGGTTCTAGGTCCTGTAAATAACCATATGAGAAAAAATATCCAGACTCTAGTCTCACACCACATGCAAAAAACCAAATCCAGATAAAGTATAGATCCTGATATGAAAGATAACACCATAAAACATTTAGAATAAAGTATAAGAAGTCATCTTTGTGATATTCGAGTAGCAAACATATCTTTTAAAAACCACAAAATACTTTAGGTTTAGGACATAGAAAAATATTTATTTTGGAACTGTAATGCCGGCACCAGCAATTCTATAGCAGATACCAGCTGGGAGCCCTCTATTCGATTCTGACACTATGTACCTATAGATAGTATCAGATCCCACAAAATGAGTGCTCAGTTCCACAAGACTGGGCCCCAATTCAGATGCCAGCTGTAAGCACAGTTTGCTTACATAGTCCTCTTTGGGTTCAGTTACCTTGCTAAAGCAGATCACAGAACTCAGAAACACTTTGTTTATGTTTGCCAGTCTACTTATTAATGCGGGATACAACGAAGGTCACAAGGCAAGGTCTGGAAGGTCTGGAGAACAGGAGCTTCTATCTCCATGGAGTGGGTAGGCACCACCCTCCTGTTACACAGACGTATCCGTCAACCCAGAAGCTCTGTGAACCCAATAGTTTAGAGATGTTTTATGAAGGTACCATGTGGCACAATCAGTTCTTAACCATATTTTCAGCCAGTTTCAGCACTCTGAACAATGGGGGAATAGGTCTGAGAGCTCCAAGCTTGTAACTGTGACCTGGTATTTCTGGTGACCAACCCCTCTCCCCTCCAATACAGGAGTCTTCTGAGAGCTGCCTCAGATTCAAAAAAATACTTCTGTCACCTTGGAAAATTCCAGGGGGATTTAGGACCTCAGTCCTAAATGGTAGAATAAAAGACTCCCAAAGCACACTTATCCTTCAGGAAATTGAAGAAATTTAGGAGTTTTGTGCCAGAGACTGGAGGCAGAGACCAATATGTATACTTCATATTATTCACAAGTAGTAGCATAAAGAAAGAAAATTTGCAAACTGGCATATATTAAAATTAAGAACATCTCTTTTTCATCAAAAGATATGATTATAAGAATGAAAAAGTGGGTTTGAGTATGGAGCTCAGTGGTACAGCACTTGCCTAGCATGTATGAGGTCCTGGGTTCAATCCCCAGTACTAAAAATGATTGAAAAGACAAGCTTCAGTGAGAGAATATATTTGTAATATATATTTATGACAAAGGTCTTTCCTCAAAATATGTAAATAACACTGACAAACCAAAAAGACAAAGTCAGACAATACAATTTAAAAATGAGAAAAAAAGAGATACTTTACCAAAGATATCCAAATGGCTGATGAACATGTGAAAAGGTATCCAACTTCCTTAGTTACCAGAGAAATGCAAAGTATAACTAAGATGGCTAAAAAAACCAAAAAGACAAAAAATACCAAGGGATACAAAAGTATGTGCCAAGTGGAACTTTCATACACTGCTAATAGGAATGAATACATGAGAAGTATTTAACATATAACAAGTGTTCTATAAATAGTACCTACTATTATAGTTTTTAAGATTTCCTCTTCACATATTCTATGCTCGTTTAAATAGAGGAGTTGATTAAATCTAAATATACTCTGCATTTGAGTTTAACAGGCCCATTTCAATAGGAATGTCTCCTAGCCCCTTGTTCTAGAACCTTCCCAGAAGCCTCTCAAATGTTACTTTCTCCATGAAGACCTGGCTGAGCTCACATGTCTACTCTCATGCCCTTAAAAACAAGAACCACATCTCGTATGTATTTATGTTTTAACTTACTACAGTGCCTAACACAATAATTTACATAAAATACTTGCTACTTGGAATTCTGTTGGAATCTTAGTATATCAAACACTATTTGAAACAAATCACCATTGGTGGATGTTTTAAAATGCTTGTGATTAAAGCAAGTATTGGCTGAGATGGCTTTTATTCTGTATCAACACTGGCAACAAAAGGGAGCTATTCACACCTATTACTTATTAATCATTTATCCTGTGAAGGGATTTACATATTATGTCATGTGATTCTTATAAAATATGATATAGGGACAGATGAGATATCTAAGGCCTAAAGAGATAACTTAATTTTCCCAAGGCTATAGCAAAGAGTAAAGGGTAGAGGTAGAACTCTTACAGGCCTCCATAAAGCCTGTGTTATTTCTATGTACAGGAATTAGTACTTACTGAAGTCAAGTGTGAACAGTACCTCTGCCCTTTACTTGCTTTCTTCATTTGTACAATAAGGGAGAATTGGATGATTTCTTAGATTGCTCCCAGATCTAAAATGCATGATTTTAAAGAAGTGGCTTTGTCTGTTCTTAGTAAGCACTGGCTGATTCCTGCTGGGACACTTCTTCCATCATAAATCAGTTAGAAAATGCAGGTGTTCTCAGTTTCCATCACACAAATCCAAGAGGCAGGTCTGGTGAAACTGCCTTCTATAGGACTCAAATTTCCTCTTCTTCAGTTTCATGGGTTACAGTGAAGTCAACAAGAGTATAATTTGTGTTTGCATAAAACCAGAACACAAAAGAAAAGATCCAGGCATTATTGGGCATTCAGGACAGGAAGTGTTCCACACCAAAAGGACAAAGTTCAATTTTATCAACTGCTCTCATTATTCAACAAATATGCCTCTCATTCACAGGTAATATTCTAATGCCAGCTCCCCCAGTTTTCCCACTGCCTTTTGGTAGGTAAGCAGAAATGCAATTTCTACTTTGTTAAACTAGAATATATTGGTGAGTAAGGGGCTGGAATTAAGGTAGCATCAATCTGACCAGGCAACTTCTGAACTCCATGTTTTTGATTCACAAAGAAAGATAAAGTCAACCAGTTTTCCTTATGCACTGCCTAAAAGAGGAAGACCTCTTACTCCTTTCTTCCCTCTCTCCTTCCTGTCCATTTCTTCATCCACCCAATCTGTCCTATCCATCCACCTGTCCATTTGTTCATCCATTCAATCTATGCTATCTATATGCCTTATCCTTCCATCTATCTACCATCTATCTTCCTTGAGCTACCTCTCCATCTGAGCCTCAGTCCAGCCTCAGGAGGTAGGCATATAGCATAAAAATAAGTAGGACAAAGCAGTTACTCCTATCTGTGTGAACACCCTAGAAATCAGAAGAACAAACGCTGAACCTAAAAACATGAAAGAAAAACCGCTCAAAGAAGTAGCCTATTTCTCTCATAGAAAATTAGATTTTCAGCACTCATGAAAATACAAACCTGCATGACAAGAAGCAAGAACTTAACACACAGAAGGAGAGAATTAAAGACTTCAAATGATGTCACTTTCCAGCTCAAAACCTCCAATAGGTCCCAGTCACACTCAGAGGAAAAGCCCAGGTCCTTGAGTTGGCCAAGATGTTAGCACAGTCTAGATGCCCACTACTGTTCTTGCTTGTCTGCTCCTGCAAACTAGACACTGTTCCTGACTTGTGAACAAGGCAGGCCCACTGGATTAACAGCATCTTCTCCCTTTAATGTTCTTTCTTCAAACAGCTTGTGGTTCACTGCCTCTTGTTTTCCTATTTCATTGATTCCCACTCTGATCTTTATTATTACTTTCTTTTCTGCTTACTTTGAGATAATAAATTATTGTCTTAAGGCACTAAATAAGGCTATTTTTACTTAGCAATAGATTACTAACACACAAAGGAAACTAGTTTTCCTAGGAATAAACTACTTTAAAAAGTTCCAGGAGGCTGGGAGCAGGTGGTTCACAACTGTAATCCTAGCTACTCAGGAGGCAGAGATCAGGAGGATTGCGGTTCGAAGCCAGGCCCAGCACAGATAGTTCACAAGACCCTATCTTGAAAACACTCACCACAAAATAAAAGGGGTGGGGGGCTGGTGGAGTAGCTCAAGTGGTAGAGTGCCTGCCTAGCAAGTGTGAAGCCATGAGTTCAAACCCCATTGCTACCGAAAAAAGAAAGAAGAAATTCAAGGAGGACATTCTTAGCTAACTCAGGCATACTGTTGAAGTTAAGAACTGCTAAGGTGTTGGCTGACGTACTGGGAAATTAGAAATCATAAACTGTTAATGAGTAAGCAATTATTTTGCTCAAAAAGCTGAAGTGATTTGTCTGAGATCAAATATCTAAGTAAGAACAGATCTAGGAATAGAACTGGATTCTCAGTTCAATATATACTCATTTCTTTGTCTTACAAATATTTATTAAGCACATTCTTTACATAAGACACTATGCCAGGAGATAGGGATACAGACACATTCCTTGCCCTTACAGAGGTCACATTCCATCAGGTGAGAAAGACTTGGAACAAGGACTTAATTTTTTGTTTGTTCAATTACAACAGTGCTAAGAGTCACAAAGGGGAATAGGGTGCTTTGAGGCTGTAGAATGTGGACAGGGGACTCTGAAATACTCTGGAAAAAACAGAAAGAGATATTGAAATAAACTCAATGAATAAGAAGTAACTGGATGAGGAAGGGAATGACTTCGAGGCCTGAGTCAGCAAGATGTTTAGCAGACAAGGAGAGCAAGTAGAAATTCATGGAAAGAGAAAAGGATGAGATCCAAAAATAAATCTCTCTTGACTGGGAGACTTAACAGGAATGCTAACAAGTCAAAGAGAACCCATGAGACCATGAAAACGGAAACACGGGAATTATCAAACTGTTAACAATAGCTTGGGTTCTGTATTACCAAGAAAAAGAGTCTCAATAGGAAATCCTGTACCTTTAATAATTTGGTTTTGCCCACAGCCTTCATGAGGGATACCTACATTTCAAAGGTTCAGCCACAGAAAGTGATATCATTTCTCGGGCTTGGGACAGGTAAGAGCTACATGTTCATGCAAATTTCTTGGGTTAAAAATGCCAAAAATATCCTTAAGGATGACCATCCAACTCCCTAACACTGCAAGGCTTTGATTACTTTGTCCCAGAAACTTCCCCTCTGCTTGATAGCATATCCCAGACCTGTCATTAAGCAGAAATGCTCTCACCTTTAAATCTTAAGTTCCTCTTGCATTCTAAAGTCTGAACACCCTTTCCCAGCTTCCCAATCTTGTTATGTGTCCTTTGTCTTGTGCTCATCATATCTCCTTCAATCTTATAAATATCTTTGGCCCCTCACACCTCTATTTTCTCCAACAATAGTCATTCCTTCAAAACCGAAAGTCACTTATCATGCCCGGTCCCTTGACTTCCTATGGCATCCATCTGTCAGCTACTACCTCATGTCATCTACTGCTCTATTTTTATTCCCTGGGCTGCTGAGTGCTGAGGAAAATGATTCCACAATACAGATTAGTGCCACACAGATACCACGGTGTCTCTCCTAAGCTGATGATCAAATACCATTCCTATTCTCTACATCAGTCCTGTACTCCCCACATCAGCCATCCACCAGCCTTCTCCATCACCTTGTCTGCTGTCTCTCCCCACATCAGAAAAATGAGGCCACAAAGCCAGTAAACTTCATCAACCTCCTGTTCCTCTACTGTCAGATGGGGTTTCCTAGAAGTGGAGCCAGAGACAAGGACTCATGGAAGTGACTTATGAGGGATGTTCTCAGGAGAAACCTGAGAAAATGAGAAAGAAAATGAGGGGAGCAGGATAGCTCATACATTGAGCTGTAGTTCCAGCTGAAGTCTGGAGAACACCTTATCCTGTAGGATCTCTGCAGAATAAATAGCATACAGTGATACTGTATGATGATGATACGTCTTATCAACCACTCATTGGTGCTAGGTTGTCCTGGAGGAACATACCTCAAGGCGTTTTCTGCTCTTTTCAGCAAAGGGCAATTTTCCATGAGAGAGCAGCTGTGAGCACCAGTAGTCAATGCTCACAGCAGCCCAGGGTTGGAAAAGCCAGCCCAGTTGGGGCATTGGGCACATCACACTAACAGCAATTAGTTCTTATGATAGCTAAGCCCATGACTTTCCCTCTATCTCAGGTCTTCCTGTTTTGCTGCACCCCTCAGTATCCCACACCCCTTTAACATGTGGCTAACCAGCAGTAAACTATCACCACAGCACTCGTTACTCCGTATTTTAACTATCGGTTAACTTGATCTTGTGAGCCCCAGACAGAGGGGCCATGGTTTTCGTCTTAGCATCCCTGGTGTGTAGCATAGGTACCTGAATGAACATTTTGTACTCATTAGTGTTTCTAGTAGAAGGAATTTCAAGTCTGGTAAGTAAGAGATTTTTAAAACTTTTTTTTTTAAATAGATTGCATAGGTGACAAACTTTAGCAGTCCCTTTAGAACTGGCCTTGACCAATGACCTCTATTTGCCACAGTTCTTATCTCCTATAGCGGGCATCAAAGGGAACTCAAGGAGCACTGAACATGACACACAGAGGCCACCACAAAGAGCATCTCTTGCTACTCATCCTTAGAAGAAACAACCAATAAGCCAGGTGGGGGCTGCTCTTGAGTTGCCAGTATTGAGGGAACAGCACCTTACCGTTAGGCACCTACCTCAGGGATTTCTTGAGGCACGTGTGTCACTATCAGCATGTTCTGTCTTTGTCCCGTTCATTCTCCTGCTACTTTTAACTTAAGGGCCTCGTGCCCTCAAATGTTTACCATCTGGGAGAGGTTACCTGCAGGTCTCCAGCTCAGTGGTCCCTTCTCATTCACCGGAAAGCAGTTACCCAACCCGAGGTGTTAAGTGATCTTGTTTGACAAACAGGAACAAACCGGGTAGTACACACTGCTGATTCAGTCTCGATTGCAAGAAGCAGCTGTGTACCAGGGTAAAACCCTGGCGTGATTCTGTCCCCACAATTGTTACAAAGATGCATGGTTTCCACTTTCTTAAATTCATGGTCTGTGAATGAAGGTTGTATAAACAACTGAGCATTGAACAGAAATAAAATCAGAAAAGGCCCAAAATTTAGAAAGGAATTTGAAAAATTTGGCAATCCCTTTTCTATTGAGAAACAGCTAGCCCACAGAGGGGAAAATCAATCTGGGCACACTGGCAGAAGTCAATCCAATCAGGGAGGGGGCAGAGAGCATGGAAAATGAGAAAAACAAAGAAGGGCCACCCAGCTCATTTCAAACTCCAGAGCAGGGACGTGAAATGGATGCCAAGGCTATAGTCACCATAAAAAATTAATATTTTCTCCCTATGATAAAGCAATGAAGAGTAAGAAAGGGAAACAGAGTAGAAGAGACATTCAGGACTGGGTGTCTGAAGAAAGGAGAAGGAGGGTTTTGTCCCTTCTCTCCAGGTTTCTGAAATCCACCTTGGTCTTTTCACTCCCCCACCTCTAGCGGAACCTCCATGGGCCCCCTCCTAGGGCAGCAGATCTATCAAACCCACAGTCCTCCGTGGCACCTCCTTCACCCTTTCCTGAGCAGCTCAGCGTGATGGTGTTACCCCAATGACTCCTCCCAGAATTCCTGCTGCCAGATTTAGGAAATACAAATGTGGGATTCCCAGTTAAATATGAATTTCAGAAAATGAGTAATTCTTTAAGTGTAAGTGTGTAACTATGCTGTATGTAATATTTGGGACACATTTATATTAAAAATAAAATGTAATTCTTATTTACCTGAAATGCAAATTGAAGAAAGTGTCCAGTCTTTTATGTGGTATCTCCACCCAGAATCCCACCATCCAAGTCATATACAGTTGAGATCATACCTCTAGCAAGAGGCTTATTGGCCTGTGCTACGTCTGCCTGCTGGGGCTTCTGTCAGGGAGGAGCATGGGGAAGACCCCCACTCAACCTAATGCTATGCAAAACAGGAGTCTGTCTTACTGTACAAACCAAGTTCATGTGGACAGGCTCTTACTAAAGAGTTAATCAACACTTTCATTGACACATACGAAATCTCAGAAAAATTAAACTCTTTCCCCTGGGTGGTGGTTATTTGTGAAGAGGCAGGGCTAGAATCTACATAGCATGTTTCCTTTCTCCTTTCTCTTTCACAAGTATTTTATCATAAACTTTACATATACTTTTTTTTTTTTTTCAATGCTGGTGATCAAACCCAGGACCTGTACATGCTAAGCAAGCACTCTACCATTGAGTTACATCCCCAGCCCTTGTTTTTCATTTTGTTTTGAGACAGGATCACCCTGTGTAGCTCAGGCTGGCCTGGAACTCTTTATACAGCCCAGGTTAGCCTCAAAATTGCGATCCTCCTGCCTACACTTCCCAAATGCTGGAATTACAGGTGTGCCACCATACCCAGGGTATAAGCTACGTATCATACGCGAAGTTTCAGGAGCCCAATGGTGACGTCTGTACTACATACTAAAATAACTCTGTACACTTGAAAAGAATCAAATGAATAAAAAGAGTATAATTAAGGACAGTTGGCTTTTGTGTGATCTAATTTGCAATGTACCTTTTGAGTCTTATTTTGAAAGTCTACAATCAATTACTTTTTAATCAACCAGTCATTCAGAGCTTCACAGCAGCATAGTTGGTACAACTGAGAAGCTGAACAAAGTGATCTGACTCTCATTAGTGCACATCCATCATGGGCCGAGCCTGCCTTCCTGCCAGCTGACACCCAGCGCTTATAAGGAAGATGGAGCTAGCAGATGAAAAGGGCAGCAGTTCTGAAAGAAGAAAATATTTCCAGTGCCCGCTTTGTATCTAAGGGCTATGGGAATGGTTCCTTGGTTCAGGAGCCCTCTTTTCATTTGAGAAGCACACTGCAATACTGAGACCTAGCAGGAGATCTCCCCTTGTAGCAAACCGGACCTCAGCTCTGGGCAAGGTCGTTTGACCTTTAGAGACTTTTGTTAAAAGCCCTCATTTTCTAAAAATGGTATACGAAGTACATTCTCCTCTTCTCATTTTTTTGTAATTCCTACTACTTTGGAGGTTTTGGTAGACACTTCAGCTGATCTGTTCCTAGAAGGTGTTTTTCCAAAATTATTGTTCAAAAGAAAATACAGTGAGGCTTAGATCAAGGTAGCCTGGGGTCTGCATAAGGTCTGTGTCAATTTAGATACTCTGGCTGCAAAATAACGGAACACCCATCTAAAAATGGTTTGGACAATGCTGTGTGTGTGTTTCACATAATAAGTAAAGAGGCAGAGAAGTGCTATTTCAGGGGTCCCTCAATGTCAGGGCTCTGAGTCAGCTTCCTACCTCTTTTCCTACTCTCATCCTCAAGTCTGCAAGATAGCTGCAGCAACTCCCTGCATCCCATCCTTGCGTTTGAAACTCAGAAAAAAAGAGTTTTCTTAGATTTTTAGTATCAGAGAGAAAAACCTTTCTTAGAAAATCAGATGTGGCATATGATTTTCTGTCCTATATGGCATATGTATTATGAGTGTGGGAAAGCAAGTAACAGGAGTTTTTTATTGCT
Organism: Castor canadensis; assembly: GCF_047511655.1. Lineage (NCBI taxonomy): Eukaryota > Metazoa > Chordata > Mammalia > Rodentia > Castoridae > Castor > Castor canadensis. Next base: position 92,668,865 of record NC_133394.1, read on the forward strand.
ATTTTTGTGAGGCAAAGGCTCACAAAGCATGGAAAGAGCTGCAGTGCTTCCTACTAACTGGACACCCTGCACAGACCCCCCAAATCACCACAGGCCTGAAAGTCTTTCCACGTTGGCTTCAGTGCCTGATTTCCCCACTTCTCATGGCATCGCAGTTTCTCTGTCACTCCTCTGGGGAGGTCTCAGAGTCCTCATGTCTCAAGGATGCCCCTGCCTTCTCTCCTTTTGGTTCTTACCTAACATGTTAATTCCCACTCATGACTTCACAGTCAAGACCACGGTGCAAACACTGCCCAGCCATTCTGTCTCCATCCCATATTCCACTTTTTCATGTTTCCTGCTCCCCAAACTTTCAAGGACATTCCCAAACCCTGTTCTGACCCTTAAGATCAATGGGCTTCAGTGGTTAAGAAAGCAAACTTAGTTAAACTGCAGGTAACTTAACTTCCAAGAGTTGGATATTTCTTCATAAAATGAAGGTGATAAAACAGAGTACAGACGGTCAAGTGTCATTAAATGGCAATGCTGGTTTGTTTGTTTTTCTTTTTTGGGCCTAGGAGGGAGGGCTGGAATTGGAGTTTGAACTCAGGAGCTCTACCACATGAGCCATGCCTCCACTCTGGCTGTTGATCCTGTTAAGAACCGGGCACTATATTCCATGTTAGGCTGTGGGGTGGATAAAACACACCAGGGCCTGCCTTCAATGAGCTGATTTCAATTGCTGAAATAAAATTCAACTTCCCACTGGCCAAAAGCACCTCCAATCCAATATTATAATGATTTCCACTTTATGAACTAACCCTTTGTCTTTCCCTACTTGACTGAGGGGAGTTTAGTTTTTGGCTGGGGTCATTCTTCAACAAAACTTCCTCCTTGGGCTGGGGATGTGGCTTAGTGGTAGAGAACTTGCCTACCACTGCTCTGGGTTTGATCCCCAGCACCACACACACAGAAAAGCTTTTCCAAAAACCCCAAGGCCTCACTATGGCTTTAGGAATAGCTTCTCTGGCTGAGGCCACCACCTGGTTCATGTCTCCACTCACTCCTTTAATGTACACCATGCTTCCAAAAGCTGTTAGCAGGGCTTATTTACCTTCATACAATGTCTGTACAACTTCAAACAGCAGAAGTGAAAAGACCTGTAGGTCTTTGTTTTAAGATGCCACAGTTAGATTATTTCTGTAAATTTTAAGTACCAGAGATTAAAGGTCACGTCAGTGATTAAACAGACACACAAATTACCTTCTCAGTTTGTTATGGTCTTGTGTCTTAGCTTTTTCATCTTCAAGAGTTGGCTGCACTCAATTTGACTTTTTAGCCAGTTTCCACAAGCCAGCCACAATAAAGAACAATATTGTAAAGAACATTCATTCTCTATCTTTAAAAAGCAGGTATCTTTGAAGAGAAGGTAGATCTGTCTGTTGATACCATCTTGCTACGAAAGAACTCCATACAACTAAAGCATCTTTTGCCCTGCAACTAATTAGTGAAAGGCCAGGACAAAGCCTCAGTTCATCAGTGCATTTTGACAAAGTGCCGCCCGCCCTTCTACTTCCTCCAGAGCTCTGGGCACCACAGGCAGACTCTGAAGTACCTGAGTTTCCAGGCTGCACACTTAGTGGTTTTGGGGGCTAACTCTGGAACTAGATCACCTGCATTCACATCATGGCTGATCTTGAGCAAGTTCCTTCACCTAATTGTGCCTCAATCCCTCATCTAACTTGGGGATAAGAATTGCCTGCCCTCCTGGGATTGCTGTGAGACTCGCCTGAGTCAATCCACCTACAGTGCTTAGTGCAATGCCTGACATTTGATTAAGAGCTATGCAGGAGCAAGCTGTTGTTATTACTAATACTCTTTTTTTCTGGCCTTGGCCACCTATCAATAGTCTTGATGGCTTGTTGGAACACTTCCTAAACATTCCCCCCAAAGCTCTCTATTCAAAACTTCAGGCCAGCCTATGAATCAACCAATTTCATTCTGTGGAAAAAGAGTCCAGGAAGAATTAAATGGGGGAATGCTGGATACGGTGGGGCAAATAAATGGTTACCACTGGAGCTTTATTGGGTTCTCAAGACCTGGCCAACTGCTTTGCCTATGGGGGAGATCATATATTATTCCTCTCCAAGGAAACAATGTCCCCTTGGGAATCAAACTGCAACTCTCTCACTGTGTACTCTTCCAAACCTGCTGCACAGGTATACATGTCACTAAGAAAAGCATTACCACTGGCACAGTTTAAAGGGTTCCTTAAAAATCAAACTTTCTACAAGTTCATTAATACTAGGATGTCGGCCCTCAGATCACGTTCACTTTGCAAAGTCATAATCTTGGCACCTGTGAACAAATTTACTAGTATAACCTTCTATTTCCTTGCATGTCTTTTATTTTTATTGAAAACTGGAAATTCTAGATAACATAATGTAATAACTGAAAATCAGAGTTTCTGTACTTACTGTTTTGTAATTTTTGCTGTAAAAATTTTTGCTAGTATGAAAATACAGTCTTTAAAAAAAATCTTTCTGGTAGTCTTTCTTCTCACTTAATGATCTCCTTTTTTTAATTGCTAAATAATTTTCCTCTATTACAGTAAGTTCTTTTTATCATCCTTAAAAATATTCCTATTGACACACTACTAGAAGCTAATATTAGGTGGAAAGAAGTTGATTGCAATGTCTTCATAGTTTCAGGATAAAAAACACAATTTTCAAGAGCATAAAAACCAAGATGACACATGTTTAAAAGTTCTTTTCATCTAAAGACTATAAAAATACTTTGGCTGAATTATCTGTGTTCTCTTAGCTCAGTAAGTGGCACTAATGGAAAGTAAAAAGGCTAAAGAAAGAAGGATGGCTAAGGAACTAAGAGAGCAAGGGCCCTAGGATAATCTGAAATTGGCTCCATCCATCCTTTGAGAGTTGACTAATGAAAACAGGGAACCTCTGTTTCCAGTCTATAGTTCCAATTCTTAGTGAATACTGTCTGTGTTCCAAGTGCAGTAGCAAAATAATAAATCAGAGGGAATTCAATGTAAGTGCGACCCTGTCCAAAGAGACTAAACATTTAGTACAATTCAATTTTCTGTGGTTCACCTACTGGTTCACAACATGGGTAGGGATGGGGGGAGGGGCCCAGAAGTTCCTGCCAAGTCAGACCCATATCATTAATAAGATGACTTTAGGTGCAAAAGTTGGTAATGAAGAGATTTCTAAATTAAAAGTTTCCTTTTTTTCCAGCAATTCCGCTCCTAGGTAAATACACAAAGAAAACTGAAAACATATGCCCACATAAACAATGTGTAAATGAATATTCATAGTAGTACTATTGAGGCAAGAAGTAGAGGGAACTGAGATGTCTATTAGTTGATGAAGGTATAAATAAAATGTATATTCATCCATATAATGGAATAAAATTTGGAAATACAAAGAAATGAAGAGTGAATACATCCTACTTCAATACGGATGAATCTCGAAAATACTACACTGTTGACAAAAGGCCACACATTGTATGATTGTATTTATATGAAATGTCCATAATAGGCAAATCTATTGGGATAGAAAATAAATCTACGGTTGCCAGGAGCTGGAGAAAGAAGAACAGAGAGTGCGTTAATGAGTCTGGGTTTTGGGGGCGGGGGGTAAAGGAGGGGTGAAATGTTTTTAAGTTGATTGCAGTGATATTGTGCTATTCCATGAACATACTAAAAAATATTGACTTGTATACTTTAAACAGATAAATTGTATGATATGTGAATTATGTATGAATGAAGCTATTTTTTAAAGTTGTTTTTCTCTCATTTGTTCCCTAAATCGATATTTACTAAGTAGTCACTCAGCAGTTAGCATTAATAGTGACATACGTAAGAGCCAAAGTAGACCTTTGTCCTTCACAAGGGATACTACTGGAAAAATTTCCAAATTGGCAAATAAATGTTTGCTGCTAGAACTGAGATATTATACAACTGCAGGGGATGTTATTCCTCTGGAATCTATGTGAATGGGGTTCCCAGGACTCATGCAGAGCACAATACACATGGCCATACAGGGTGGTCCTGGCTGCAACTAAAACAGCAGCATGTGGCTTTCTCCTGGACTCCCGACCTCCCCCCAACCAAACAAGCACCCCTCTCTCTCCCACTCTCTCTACTGAATGTGTGCCAATGGATTGGGATAGATAGTGGTTAGTTAGCCAGGCTAGAGTTTACTCCCAACAGGGACTATCAGCACTCATGAGAATCTACAAGTTAAACTCCATGATCACCCTTACAGCTTTGCCCCATTTCATTCAAATAGTTATGAAAGAGGTATAATCCAGCACATAAATTGTCAATCCTGTTTACAGCCAAATCATCTTTTTCTGCATACTTTAACTGTCCATTTTGAAATTTCTTAACTGATATCCACTGTCTGTTTTGTCCTTCTTGAACTGCCAATTAAATATAAAACTTTCTGTGCTTTTGAAATAGGTATAGTTAGCAGTGAAAATACTTATTAGTATTGATCAAACATTTGTGTTCACTTCCATCCTGATCCATGGAGATGGAAGCTACTGATCTTTACACAAATGGCAATACATACAAAATTTTTTTCTGTATCTCAGAAAGGCTGGGAAGCAGCTAGTCCTATCTAAGTTTGAAACACACACAAACACAAATGGGTAAAAGTCATTTGTGTTTTTAGAATAGAGAAACAAAAATGGAAATGACCAAACTGTGACGCAACTAGGATCCATGCAAATGAATCTTATGATTATAAAGGACGAACTACCCCAAGCCATTTATTCTGTCTAGGTTTTTTTTTGGCTTTGCTGGGGTTTGAACTCAGGGCCTTGTTCTTGCTAGGCAGGTGTTCTACCATTTGGGCCAAGACCCCAGCTGCTTTTTTTTTTTTTTTTTTTTTTGCTTTAGTTATTTTTCAATCAGAATCTTGCTTTTATGCCCAGACCAGTCTAGATTGGATCATCCTATTTATGCTTCTTGCCATCATATCCAGCTCTTTATTGGTTGAGACAGGGTCTTGCTAATTGTTTGCCCCAGCTGGCTTCAAACCATGATCTGCCTGATCCAAGTCACCACGGCTAGGTTTTCTTGTTTTCAGTTTGGTTTTGGTTGTGATTTTTGAGGTGGGGCTGGGGATTGAACCCAGGAACATGCTAAGTGCATACTTTACCTCTGAACCTCCAGTCCCTAGTTAGTATTTTAAAAAAATTATTATATATTTCAAATGCATAAGACATAAAGAATAATGAAACATCCCTATATCTCCTATGTCCATCTTTTTTTGAGGGGGTGTTTGGATTCAGGGCTTCGTACTTACAAAGCAGGTGCTCTACCACTTGTACCATACCTCTCCCGTGTCTCCTAAGCAATAAATACAACTGGAGCCCCTGATCGCATTTTCTTCTCTTCTATTTATTTTCAAATGATTTGGAAAAGAATAAAAAGTGGATGCCAAAAGTCTTTTTTAGGAACTTCAGAGCAAAGCATGGGTCACAGCAAGCCAACATTCTCTAAAGATACTGCCTTTTATAGTCTAATATGAAGGGAATCATATTAGAATCCCTGCCCAAAACTAACTCCGCCCTCCCAAAGCCTCAATGCCAGGATGTCTGTAATACTCACTACTAGTCCTTTTTATGTCCAAGTAGCAAAGCCTCTAAAAAGGTGAATAAATGTGCCTTATCCATTCAAGGAGACTGGTTTGTGAAAACACTGTGATTGGCTATATCCCCAAATACTCATTTCTGAAACAAAATGTTCCAAACAACTAAACAAATAACTCCTCTCATAAATGTTCTGTCAATTTTTCTACTTATACATAGGGGAAACAAATACTCAACTGGGAGTTTATTTTCCAATCATTCCTATCAACTTTAGGCAAAAAAAGTTTTAAGTTCTCTTTTCTTGCAGTGCCCCAAGCCCAGGCTATTGACATCCCTGTCCTGTATCCTGGAACACTTGGTAAGGTGAGACAACATGGAAAGGCAACTTAATGTATATCCCATGTGATCTGAGAGAGCATAAGTTGTGCCCTGTTGCACTGTGAATAATCACATTCCACCTCCTAACGGACTCTGGGGGGCAGAGTAGAGCAGGAAGTCAGTAGCTACGGAGCTTCTCCAAAGGGTAAGCCTAAACTGGCAGCAGTGCATTGGGTCCCTCAGAAGAAAGCACAGGAGGAGGGGAACAGAGGGGGACAAAAGGGGTGGCCCTCTCCTTTTCCTCAAATGTCAGTCCCACCTGGCCAGGCTCCAAAGCTCAGATTGTAATCACAGTTCTCTCACTTTCTGCTAACAGATGTTAGGTCTCCAAGTCACCCCATCTCAACCACAGTTTTGTAATCTGAGTAAAATCCCTGGCATTAGAAAGAAGGGAAAGTCAAAAGGCTTATTTTTTGTCTGTTTTTTGTTTTGTGTCATCTTCCCATAATGCACTTTATGTTCCTTGTTCATAATGCACTTTAGTGTTCCCTTAACAGAAAGGAAAATGGTGATTAAAAGCTATAGACAGAGGGGCTGGTGGAGTGGCTCCAGTGACAGAGCACCTGCCTAGCAAGTGTGATACCCTAAGTTCAAATCTCAGCACTGCCAAAAAAAAAAAAGAAGTTATAGACAGAAAAGGAAATATCCTGCATGCACAATCTATTCTTGTTTTTAGTTTGTTTTTTGAGAGAGGGCTCCCCCGCACCATGTAGGTCAGGCTGGCCTAAAACTTGCTATGAAGTCCAGGCTGGCCTCGAACTCTTGATCCTTTTGCCTCTGTCTCCTGAGTGCTGAAATTATAGGCATGGGCTACTAAGCCTGGCTTATCTATTCTTTATCATGCATTTATATCTCACTTATTTCTAAAAAGAATTATAGATAAGTTATAAGAAAAAATTAAATGTTATATACACATGTATAGATGAACACACATATAAACCATATATATATGCACACACATATATATGATAAAGTAGAGAATCATTACAATGATGTAAACATTTATAAATTAATATAAAAAATTAGTAGTCACTATAACTGAGTATTAATATATTTGAGCCAGGTGTGGTGGTTCACGCCTGTAATCCCAGCACTCAGGAGGCTGAGGTAGGAAGATTGCAAATTTGAGGTCAACCTGAGCTACACAGCAAGACTTTGTCTCCAAAAAAAAAATGTCTTTGAACATCTAGTCAACTCAAGCAAAAACAGAAGAGTATTATGTTATGTGTAGTCTCAAAGCAAGAGACAATGGTCTGAATGTTCTTAAGGGGGGGGGGCTGCCTTTCATCTCACTACATAGCAAGTTATCTAAATCCTATCTAGTTTAGGAAATGTTCCCAGTCTTATTTCAGCCATCAGAGTTAGTTTGGATCTATATCATGAATATTCTCTATGTCTTTTATCCTCGCTTATCTCTCCAAACTCATAGGAACTACAGACTCATAGAAACTGTAGCCAAGCCATTCCGCTGATCAGCAGTCACACATCACAGAAACCCACCACACATTCCCAGAAGCATTACCTTAATGCAATAGATTATACATGGGGGATTAAGGGATGAAAGGAGAGGCCACATATCCTAATTCTTAATCTTCTGCTATGTCCCCTCAAGAAAAAAGAAAACATTTTAGCCAACAAAAAACAGAATAAAATAAAATACATAGAAAATACCTACAAAAGGACAAAAGATTATATGGTCAGATATTTGGGCAATAAGTAAAATTAACAACCAAATAGGTCCATGGACTTATTTGCAGCTCTTCTTAAACAAAACAAAACAAAAAAGCCCCCAGAAAAATAGAAGGACTCAGCTAAAGAAGAAAAGGAAAAAGAAAAAAATAAACTATCGTCTAGGGATGAATTGGATTTTGTTGCCACTAAGCTGGTTTACAAGAAATGCAGTAATCTGATGCTCAGAGGCCAAGTCTCTCATAATGGATGGATCAGCATTGAGAGCACTATAGAAAACATATCCCCAGTCAGACCTCAGAGCAGGCCATATAATTGGCTTTGAGAGTCCAGGAAAAGAGTAAGAGATCATCTCTCCTTGTGTCTGAAACACATAAACTTCTCTAACCTGATTGCGTAACCTACTCTTTCAGTTTTCAAATCCCACAGTCCCTACCAAAGGCCCACGTTCCCTATCTGCAGTACTTAACACATTTGCCAGACTCAGAAATACTCTGTTGGTAGAGCTACCCTATCATTGTTTTATATGCCCATGAGTTCATCAAGCTTCAATAAAGTAAAATGGTAATAATAGGCAGGGTTGTTTCAAAAACAGTACTGTCTTGCATTTATTAAACTCCAGGGAATCTATGGAATATTGTAGGGAACACCAGGAGAGTTCACTACTGAATGTTGCTTCCTTGTGCTTTCATTTTTTTCTTGCTCTGCAATGTTAGATTAATGACAGCTGATGAAAACACTGCCGCATTTGTAGCTAACACATTGTTCTGAACCTGGCCTTCAGAAGAACAGTATTGAAAAAGTAAAATGCTATGACTAAATTCAAGTGCTTTGCTTTGGATTCCCTTACATGTTATTTCAGTATGTAGTTTTCCATCCAAGAGCCAAAATTTGCTTGACAAGCTTTCAAATGTATTTCTAAAAGAAAGCAATGTGGGAAACAAACTTTATATGTTTTCTACATTTAATATTTTACTCTACATTTATTAGCGCTTTTAAGTACCAACTTGACCCATTTATAAAAATTCTGTAGCTGATGGCAGATTAGAGATGCCTATCACATTCCTGCATCTCCAGGAATCAGAAATAAAACTTCAGGTATATGGCTACAAGAAAAGGTGGGAGTTTAGAAAGGAAGGGGTGGGGGGCACCACCGAAAGAATAGCCAAGGACCAGGGCAAATTCAAAAGTATTGAACTGTAAGCTATAAAAGAAACAAAGGGAAACTTCGCTTGGGTGGAGCCCAGAGTGGCCTGCGCCTCAGAGTCCCATCAGTTACCCCCACCCATCCACCCATTGCTAGCTGCAGGAGCAGGCAAACCCCACAGAGCCTGTCCTGACCTACTCCATCCCTAAAATCTCCATTCCATATACTTGTGTAGTGAGTGCTAGCCATGTGCACCAAGGCTACTTTGCAAACAGAGCACCAGGTTGGCAGACTGGTGAGGAGACAACAGACCTCACTGTGGATTAGCTGGAGCCATCTGGTACCCCTAAGTCCCCCTACAGAGGGCAAGCTAATGGAGAAGGCAAACTTAGCTGAGTGCACTTCATCCACTACTGTACAGGGAGGATGTGCCATGCGCCCAGCTGCTGCAATGTGTACCTTAAAACACTCCACCCCCACCAGAACTGCTGCAGTGGGCTGGAGCTGCTGCTACTTGGTGAGACCTACCCTGTCCCTTCTCCTGCCTTTGTCCTTGGCCTAGAGTCTCAGCTGACCACCAACCACTGTACCCAGGCTGCACCCACCTGGTAATGATGGGCAATCCCTGGCCTAGAGGGAAACTAGGAGCAAAAACATCAGGAGAGCCACAGCTAGAATGCTTAAGCCAGAGACTGGAGAACACTCACTGCACAGAGCACAGCTGTGTACACTTTACTCATTGAAAGGAAGAACTGAATTTATTTTTAATTTAAAAAATTCTTTTTTTTTAGAAGAAATTCAAATGGCCAAAAAACACATGAAAAAATGCTCACCATCTCTAGCAATAAAGGAAATGCAAATTAAAACCACACCAAGATTCCACCTCACCCCTGCTAGAATAGCCATCATTAGCAACACCACCAACAACAGGTTTTGGTGAGGATGCGGGTAAAAAGGAACCCTCTTACACTGTTGGTGGGAATGTAAACTAGTACAACCACTCTGGAAAAAAATTTGGAGGCCACTTAAAAAGCTAAACATTGATCTACCATTGATCCAGCAATACCACTCTTGGGAATATACCCAAAAGACTGTGACACAGGTTACTCCAGAGGCACCTGCACACCCATGTTTATTGTGGCACTATTCACAATAGCCAAGTTATGGAAACAGCCAAGATGCCCTACCACTGACGATTGGATCAAGAAAATGTGGTATCTATACACAATGGAATTTTATGCAGCCATGAAGAAGAACGAAATGTTATCATTCACTGGTAAATGGATGGAATTGGAGAACATCATTCTGAGTGAGTTAGACCAAAAGACCAAAAATCGTATGTTCTCCCTCATATGTGGACATTAGATCAAGGGCAAACACAACAAGGGGATTGGACTTTGAGCACATGATAAAAGCAAGAGCACACAAGGGAGGGGTGAGGATAGGTAAGACACCTAAAAAATTAGCTATCATTTGTTGCCCTTAACGCAGAGAAACTAAAGCAGATACCTTAAAGCAACTGAGGCCAATAGGAAAAGGGGACCAGGTACTAGAGAAAAGGTTAGATCAAAAAGAATTAACCTAGAAGGTAACACCCACGCACAGGAAATTAATGTGAGTCAACGCCCTGTATAGCTATCCTTATCTCAACCAGCAAAAACCCTTGTTCCTTCCTATTATTGCTTATACTATCTCTACAACAAAATTAGAGATAAGGTCAAAATAGTTTCTGCTGGGTATTGAGGGAGTGGCAGGGAGAGAGAGGGGGTGGAGTGGGTGGTAAGGGAGGGGGTGGGGGCAGGGGGGAGAAATGACCCAAGCCTTGTATGCACATATGAATAATAAAAAAATTAAAAATAGTAAAAAAAATTCTTTTTTTTTAATCCTTTCCCATTCTCTGACTAAATATAGTCTCTCTCCATAATAATCATACTGTGCTTCACACACTATTTTTCTTATTTTTTTTGTCAGGGGGAGAAGTTGCAGTACTATAGTTTGAACTCAGGGTCTTGCACTTGCTAGGCAGGTACTCTGTCTCTTGAACCATGCCCCCAAACATTTCTTGCTTTAGTTATTTTTCAGATAGGGTCTGGCATTTTTGCCTGGGGCCAACCTCAAATAGCAATCCACCAAAACTACACTTCCCACCTAGATGGGATGACAAGTGTATCTAACTTCACCTGGATTATTGGTTCAGAGGCAGGAGTCTCACTAACTTTTTGCCCAAGGTGGACTCAAACTATGATCCTTCTGATTTCTGCCTCCCAAGTACCTGAAATTACAAGCATGAGTCACTGCACAAAGCCATATTTATTTCACCTTCATCCCGTATACTTCACTCCTTTCCCCATTTTTCTTCTTTCTTTTTCCTTTCCTTACCTCCATTCTTTTTACTGCTTAATTTTTAATTATTTTACCTTTAATCATATTTAAACTCCTAGAGTATTCTATAACAACTTTAATTCCTATTTTCTATAACCATATTGGGGATGTAGATGATGTCTCTAAATTTTTTTTTACTTTATTTAAGTATCTGGTTGGGTTTTGAATTGACCAGTTCATTATTGCTGAGCCAAACACCCAAACCAGTGGTGAGAAACTGCACATCAATGCTGCCACTACCTGGTCCTGTCTGAGAGAATATGTCAACTGAAAAACTATAGGTGATCAAAACCATCAACCAATGACTTGGCCTCAGATGTAGAAATGCCAATGCAGAAACACAAGAAATATGAAAAAACAATGCAGCATGATTCCTCTAAAAGTCAAACATTTCAAAATAATGATATCTAATGATAGTGAAATGGATGGAATCTCAGATAAGGAATTCAGAGTAATGATTGTAAGAATGTTCAACAAAATTAGAGAACACAAGTAAATGCCTGAACAGATTCAAAGAAAATACAAATAAATAGCTGAGTGAAGTAAGGAAGACAATGCCGAATATGAGAGAGGATTTCAATAAAAATATAGAAATCCTGAAGAAATCAAATTGAAATTTTGAAAATGAAAAGCTCAATAAATCAAATTTAAAAACTCAAAAAAAGTCTCTTTAATAGACTGGATCAAGTTGAAGACAGAATATCAGGATTTGAACACAGGTAGATGAATTAGAACATTCAGATAAACATAAGTAAATGTAACAGGAACATACAAATTGAACATGAATGACCTCTGGAACACCATCAAAAGACTAAGCCTATGAATCACAGGCATGAAAGGAGAAGAGCTGCAAGCTGAAGGCATAGAAAACCAAATTCAAAAAAATAATGGAAAATTTTCCAAATCTTAGGAAAGTGATCAGCATTTAGGTATAGGTTTACAGAATGAGGAAACAATATTGAAAATTGCAAGAGAGAAGAGCCAAGTCGTCTATAAAGACAAACCCATCAGAATAACTGCAGATTTCTCAACAGAAAATCTAAAAGCAAGGGCATGGAATGATGTGTTCCAAAGCCCTGAAAGAAAACAACTGTCAATCTACATTAATATATTCAAAAAAGCTATCTTTCCTAATTAAAAGAAAATGAAAATACGGAAAGAAATAAATCTTGCTAGATGAGTAGGTAAACAAATAAGAACTAGGAAAGAATCAAACATTACAAAAATAATAAATGACAAAAGTTCTTGTTATTCTTGTCACTATTTACCTTTCAATAATAACCCTGAATGCTAATGATCTTGAGTCTCTAATCAAAACTCTAGTGGACTGGGAATTAAAAAACAAGACCCTGTCATTTCTTATTTACAGGAAATGTGCCTCAGTGGCAAAGAAAAACATAGGCTTAAAGTGAAAGGGTTGAAGATTTTCTAAACAAATGGAGCCTGAAAGAAAGCAGGAGTGGCTATACTCATATCTGACAAAGCAAACTTCAGAGCAAAATTAGTCAAAAGAGACAAAGAAGGTCACTTCATATTGACAAAGGAAAAATCCATCAAGAAGATATAACAATTATAGACATATACTGTAAATGTTGACATATCAATATCATAAAACAAACACTACTGAACATAAAAGCAAACACAGACTCCCAACACAATAGTGGGTGACCTTGATACACTGTTCTCACCAATAAACAAGTCATCAAGACAAAAAAAGTAAACAAATAAAAATCAGAATTAAGCAAATATAAGAATTTGTTGAGTCTTAACAAATATAAGAAAACTGAAATAACTTCTTATCAGACAACAATAGAATAAGAAATCAACAGCAAGAGAAACTATAGGAAATAAATAAATATGTGGAGACTGAACAATATACTGTTGAATGATCAGTGTACTGAAGGGTGAAAACCAGAAAATTCCTAGAATCAAATGAAAATCAAAACACAATTTACCAAAACCTTTGGGGCACTGCAAAAGAATACTAAGAGGAAAGTTCCTATCTATGAATGCCTACATTAAAAATCAGAAATCTCAAATAACCTAATGATGCATCCCAAACACCTAGAAAAATAAGAACAAGCCAAAACCAAAAGCAGTAGATGGAAAGAAATAATTAGGATCAGGGCAGAAATTAATGAAATGGAGACTAAAAGAATAATACAAAGTATCAATGAAACAGAGAGTTAGTTCTCTGAAAAGATAAGAGAACTGACAAACCCTTAGCCAAACTAACAAAAAGAAAGACGGAAAATCCCTCTGTTTCTCTTTCCTATTGGATACTGAAGCTGGCCTCAGAACTTTGCAGTTTGGTATATAACAAGTAGACTAGTTTCAAACAGGATTAGAAAAAAAAGAAGATCCAAATTATTAAAATTAGAAATACAAAAGGGAATATCATCACAAACGTCAATGAAATTTGCAGGATCATTAGGGAATATTTCAAAAATTTACATTCCAATAAACTGGAAAACCTAGAAAACTTGACAAATTTCTAGATGCATGTGATCTACCAAAATATAAACAAATCTAAACTGAGTAATGATATTTAAGTAGTAATAAAGAACATTTCGTTCTTCTTCATGGCTGCATAAAATTCCATTGTGTATAAATACCACATTTTCTTAATCCATTCGTCAGTGGTGGGGCATCTTGGCTATTTCCATAACTTGGCTATTGTGAATAATGCTGCAATAAACATGGGTGTGCAGGTGCCTCTGGAGTAACCTATGTCACATTCCTTTGGGTATATCCCCAGGAGTGGGATTGCTGGATCATATGGCAGGTCTATGTTTAGATTTTTAAAAAGTCTCCAAATTTTTTTCCAGAGTGGTTGCACCAGCTTGCATTCCCACCAGCAATGGATTAGGGTTCCTTTTTTTCCACATCCTCACCAGCACTTGTTATTGGTGGTGTTTTGGATGATGGCTATTCTAACAGGGGTGAGGTGGAATCTTAGTGTGGTTTTGATTTCCATTTCCTTTATGGCCAGAGAAGGTGAGCATTTTTTCATGTGTTTTTTGGCCATTTGACATAGTGTCTGCTTTGCAAGAACAAAGCCCTGAGTTTAAACCCCAGTCCCATAAGAAAAAAAGAAAATTATAGACCCATTTCCTTGATGCAAAAATTCTCAATAAGATATTGCAAACCTAATTCAACAACACTTTGAAAAGATCATACACCATAATCAAGTTGGTTTCATTTCAGGGAGGAAAGGTTGGTTGAATATACTAACTTAACATATTACAGAGCCATACTAAAAAAAAGAGCATGACATGGACATAAAAAGACACATAGACTAATGGAATAGAATAGAAGACCCTGAAATAAGTCCACACACTTACAACCAATTGATCTTCAACAATGATGCTAAATGTAAACACTGGAGAAAAGACAGCTTCTTCAACAAATGGTGCTGGAAAAACTGGATATTCACATGTAGAAGACTGAAACTTGATCCCTATCTCTCATTCTGTAAAAAAATCAATTCAGAGTGGATAAAAAATCTTTTTTTGACCTTAGAAATGGTTTTATTTTATGTACAAATAATGGATAGATGTTCTGCTCATAAATTCTGTTTCTAAAATCAACCAGAAACTTTTTTTAAAAAATGAAAACCACACAATAAACTTTAAAAGGCACTGATATTCTTCTGCTTCTAGACCATTGCTAGGATGAGGTGAGCAGAGAGAAAAAAGGTTGCCCTATCAAGAATCACAAGTTAGAACTGCATACTCTCCAAAGTAGAAAAAATACAATGTCATTTCAGGGAGATTATTTGACTCTCCTCCCTGACATCCATAACTACCTATCAGAACAGGTAAACCAAGTCAAAACAGCCCAGCATAATTAGGCTTCACTGTATGAAGCTAATAAATCAAAACAAAATACTGAAATCAGAATAAAAGATACTGAGGTTGTCACATAAATTGTTAGTTCCTTGTTTGCATGTTGAACCCTCATGGAACCCCACCTACCAAACACTGAACTTGAGAGGAAGTCTCAAAAATCTTAATGTTAAAACCTGAAACTTTGAAACAACTACAGGAAAATGACAGAAGATATAAGCATAGGCAACAACTTTCTGAATAGGAGTCCAATAGCTCAGGAAATAAGAGCGAGAACTGTCAAGTGGGACTGCATCAAAGAAAAAGGCTTCTGTACATCAAAGGAAACAACTACCAGTTTGAAGACACAGCCTACAGAATGGGGAAAAACTTTTGGCAGCTATATTCATCATACAAAGGATTGATATACAGAATATATAAAGAGCTTGAAAGGTAAACACAAAAAAACACAAATAATCCAATTAATAAATGGACAAATGAATTGGACAGTTTTCAAAAGAATACATGAAGAAATGCTCACCATCTTTAGCCATAAAGGAAATGCAAATCAAAGCTACATAGATTCCATCTCACTCCAGTTTGGATACCATGAAGAAAAGAAACAACAACAGATGCTGGCAAGGATGCACTGTTGGTGGGAAGATAAACAAAGATGGAAATCAATATGGAGGTTCCTAAAAAACCTAAAAAGAGAACTACTATGTGATACCGCTTATCACTCCTGTGCATTTTCCAAAGGAATGTAAGTCAGCATACAATAGATATAGATATAGATATTCATGTTTATTGCAGCATTATTCACAATGCCAAGCTATAGAATCAACCGATGAATGGATGAAGAAAATGTGGTCTATGTCTACAGTGGACTAATGGACTATTACCATCCTAAAGAAGAATGGAATTACGTCATTTTGCAGGGTGACAGGAGAGGGTGATGGGTGGGTAAATATGATCAAAGTACATTATGTGCATGAATGGAAACATCGCAATCATCGCTGCTAAACTTCAGTGTAAACTGTCTGCAGGGGGTAATTATCTATCTATCTATCCATGAAAATAGCAGAATGAAACCCACTAAACGCTGAAAAGTGGGAGAAGAGGGATGAGAGTTAAGGGAATATAATACAAGGGGTAAACTTGTTCAAAGTACACCACATGCACCTGTGAAATTACCACAATAGTAATAATAATAATAATAAGCAATAACTATAATTATAATTAATTATAATATTTAATAGTATTAATGTTATACAATTAATGTATGCTAATAAAATTAATTGTAATTAAAAGTAATAATTAATAGTATTAATGTTATACTATTAATGTATGCTAATAAAAATAGTTTAAAAAACAATAATCCCTGTTGTACAATTAAAATAAATAAATATTCTATAACTAGTTAAGTGTTCCACTAACTAAAGTAGAAATCAACTAGTGAAATAGTAATTAAAAAAAAAAATCCTTAGTCTCTGATCCAGGAGTCCCGTGTCTTGTATTAGTATCCATGAAACTGTGGCAAGTGTCTTAGCCTGCCTTACATTACTAAAACAGAATTCCACAGACTGGGTAATTTATAAAGAAAAGAAATATACTTTTTACAGTTCTGGAGTCTAGTAGTCCAAGGCTTGAGGTCCAAGGCTGCTGGCCTTTGTGCTGCATCTCCCATGGCAGAAAGCAGATGGGCAGGAGAACAAGAGGGGGTCAAACTAGCTCTTACAATGTGTCCACTCTCTCAGTCGCTGGACCTCTCACACAATCAAGACATCAGTGCATTCATGAGAGCAGAGCCGTGGCCACCTGATCACTTCACACTGGTCCTACCTCCCAACAGTGCTGCAATGATTACGTTTCGAACACATAAGATTCAGGGGACACATTCAACCCACAGCAACAGGCTACCTTGTTAAGCTATCTTGTTAGCCTGGTGGTAGGGTACACTTCTAAGTTCTTTCATGGTTCTTGACAATAATCATTGATTATGCTGAGATAGCATCCTGTTGAGACTTGGAGGGATGCAGTAATGTTTGCTCATTTCTGTTTTCCAAAATAGGAATGTACATCAGTGAACATGACCAAAATCTCAATCTTGCTTTCTAATATTATTTATCACCTATTTCCTATGAAATAAGTACACAAATATACACAACACACTTTTTATGATAGTATATAATTCAATTGACCCGGCCAATATGATTAAGGTTTATTCAGAAATAGCCCATGCCTTTGTTTTAAACTGAGATATAAATTATAATTACAGACATTTTATTGTAAATAAAACACACACACTAAAAAGTGCATGTAATATAAACGTGCAAGACAGGAACTTGATATTGTTGGCAAATTTTTGGATAAACTTTTAATTGGGAGTCTAATCAAGGAGAACTCAACATTAATGTTGATGGCATTACTGACAGCTGTCATCTGATGATAGGGTATTTGTCTCATTTAGGGCACACAGAAGTGAATGTACTAGGCAAATTAAATTCTGCCCAAAATGCGACATGCTAAATTGTCCATGGTTGGCTTGGTGGCAGTCCTCTAACAAAGTAACAAATTCAGCATAAGCCTAGAGAACACATCCTTGGCAAGAGGCTTCTTGGCCTTTTCAGGCTCATTCGTTAAGTGAGGATACATTTTGCAAGGGCTTCATTAGCAGTTGAAGGTAGGAACAATCAATTAGGCTATGTAATTATCCTTTTATAGTTAGGCCAATCCCATTTCAGAGAGTGTTCTATAAAATGTGCAATGTAATCGCAGCTTTCTGCTCTGTGAAAAACTCTCACACTGTTTAAAAATGCCATCTTTAATGTTATAATTAGTTTTGTATCTTGCTATGTTAGTTTTTTATCATTGTATTTTTCTTAGTACTTATTTTGCCATCCAAAAGTGTTCTTCTAATGTGAAGTTAATTTTATTTGAGTTTTCACAGTAGTTGACTTTCCAAGTACTGTATTTAAAGGATTGTTCCATAATGGAATAAAAGTGGATAACTTTTCTATCTCTTGAGCTCAAGTACCTAGAGTTTTGTGGTTTTCAAAGTACTTTCACATAAAACCCCATGAAGTAAACAGAGACATACAGCATAGCAAGTAACTGAATCTAAGACCAAATCATTTAGTCTTTAAGTCTCTTCCCTCAATTGCAAAATTGGGATTATCTTAGAAACCATTTCATATTTCTTGTAAGAAATAATAAGTTCATGCATATAAGGTATTACATTCCGGCACACATTAAGTACTGATTAGGAGTTATAAATATATATTTTTTCTATATCATACATGTATATATGCATTTTAGTGAAACTGAGGTTTGAACTCAGGGCTTCAAGCTTACAAAGCAGGTGCTGTACTGCTTGAGCCACATCTCCAGTCCATTTTGCTCTGGTTATTTTGAAGACAGGGTCTCATGAACTATTTGTCTGGGCTGGCTTCAAACCTTGATCCTCCCAATCTCAGTTTCCCAAATAACTAGAATTATAGGTATGAGCCACTAGTGCCCAATTTAGCTATATTTTTTTTGTTTAGAAGATTTTAGGGATGGGGATGTAGCTCTGTGGTAGAGTTCTTGCCTACCATCATGGGGCCCCAGGCTTGAGCCCCACAACCAAAAATTAATTAAGATAAATTTCTGTGTGTCAACGAGGGGCAAAGCTTTAAATAAAAGGATCTTTTATAAATATCCATCTCTTGAACTTATCCATTATCTTGCCTTTTCAAATTAAACCCAGCTGCATTCTTTTACCTACTGAATCTTTCCTGACTCCAATCCTCTCCTCCCTCCAGAGTATTATATTAAGACAGTAGAGGTGAGAGAAAGACAATGATGGGGGTGAATAATATCAAAACACACTGTGTCTATCTATGAAGATGGCACAAGGAAATACCCTGAAATCTGCTGAAAAACAGGAGGGACTGGGAGAAAAGCAATAGAGGAGGGTTAATTTGACCAAAGTACAATATATACAAGTATGAAATACCATGGAGAAATCCCCTTCTATAATTAATATACACTAATTTTAAAAAAAGACATTAGGGGCAAAAAAGAAAAGAGGGAAAAAGAGATAATTTGGTATTAAACAGGGGACCTTGGTGGCCTTGCCCCTAGCAGCTTGTATGCACTCTTAATCAGAAGCCCCTCACTGATTCCCCATATCCAACACCCACCTTCACTTCATAGGAGTTGGCTTTGTCAGGTTGGGAGGGAGCTGGATTAGGTCCTAGATCACAATCAGTTTCCGTCATTAAATATTAAAAAGCATCTTAAGGTTGTATCCCTACATTGAATCACTGTAACAAAAAACTGTACTCCCTTTAATTAGACACAGCTTTAACAACATAATCTTGCTTATACTAATGTATGAACATTTATTTACAAATTATATACTTATGTATATTAAACATAGGGTTTAGTTATAATAATTACATATTAATCAATTTAAAAATGAACCTAGGTTTATTGTCAAAATAATGGCTAAGTGGTAGTTATTGAAAAGCCCAAAAAGGACTTTAAAAAAACTGTACAAAAAAATCTTACTCGAGAGACAAAAAATTCTACAATTTGTGTGCTCTTTTCAAGAGTACTGCAGTAGATGACTCTGAACATACATTACTTTATACATGGGCAGTTCTACAAGCTCAAGTCCCAGAAGAAGTAATGCTGGGTTAAAGAGAGTGTGAACTTACAAGCCTAACGATGCTGCCGCAAGCCTCTCTCCACAGATGTTATCAGTTTACATTTTCTAGTAATACGTGGGAATGTCTTGTGCCAAATCTTGGCCAACAGGATAGGGAAAAAATTTAATCCCAGCCCTTCTTTTTTTTTTTTTTTTTTTTTTTTTTGTGAGACGGGGATTTGAATCCCAGCCCTTATGATAAAGCCCTATCACTCATCCAGGTGTCAGTGGCTCACACCTGTAATCCTAGCCACTTGGGGCAGAGATCAGGAGGATCTCCGTCCAAAGCCAGCTCGGGCAACTAGTTCCCAAGACCCTATCTCAAAAAACTCTTCACAAAAATAGGGCTGGTGGAGTGGCTCAAGGTGAAGGCCCTCAGTTTAAACCCCAGTACAGAAAAAAAAAAAAAAAACCCTATCACTCATTCTGCCTCAGAGGGCCAAGTTCTAAGCTGTTAACTGGAGTCTTACTCCCCACAGACTGTTCACCACTTCGCGCTCCACTACAGAATTCAAATATTGTCTGCTGTCTGTTTTTCTTGTGTCCCACCTTCTCGAATAATGGAGTCAGCCCAAATCAGGCCCAAAACTCGTTCTCATTTCCAATGCCAGGCAATGCAACATTGTATGCGCTCCTTGGAAATTAGTTTTATAACCAACTCATTTCTCTGAAATTTGGTCTTAACATCCCCAAGCGCAGACAGTCTCAAAACCAATCAATTATTCAAATTATAACTAGGTTAATGCAAGTTGTGATTCTGTGCCTTAATGAGTTTTCCCTTTCTCCTACCTGAGCTCCTTGAAGATCACCAGCTATAGTTCCAGTGAGTTCATTTGTAAGACTCCTCAGAGCCTGGTTAGGACTGGCAGGGTACATGGGAGGTGGTTGTCTTTGCTGACTCCACACTGGGCCCGTTTACTTCGCTGGCTCAGGTATGAGAGCCACTTACCAGTATTTGCTTTATCATTTATAGTTCTGTTATCATTCTTCACCCATCAAGTCAGACAGGCCAAAATCTGAATCCTAAAGGGACCTTGAAAATGCCACATGATCTCAAGCACTTAACATCTCTAAACCCCAGTGTACTAGTTGACCAAATTGAGATGACACCAGGAATGGTGGTATATACCTGCATACCTGAGGCCAACCTGGGCTTCACAGCAAGACCCTGTCTCAAAACAAAACAACAACAAAAAGCCCCTCAAGTTGATATGACATGCTTACCTTTCTGGGTTCAGGGGAGGGTCAAGAAAACACATTAAAAGGCATCACTCTTATTCCCTTGGCAGAAGGCATAATTCTATTTTATCAGTATCTTACTTTCTCTTAAACCTATACTGTCTCTATACTTTCAGTCTCAGACCCAGGCCTATTCCTTCTTTGTCTCTTACTGCTAAAATGTAAAATTAGACAAACAAAAGGATCCCTTTATCTCCCTTAGGATTTGGTTTTCAACACGATCATTATTAGTTGTATTTAGTTCGAGCATTTTTTGTGAAGTTTCTGCTGATTGGGGGCTTAGACTCATTGTTACTATTATGAAGTGGATGTTTGAGATTCTTCCATGATTAAGTGCATTATTAGTGCTACATGAAAAACTAAAGCATTCAGGAAATAGCAGGAACCCTTTTTCTGCATTAGTTAAAAGTATTAGAGCTGGCAGTGACTCTGCCTTCCAGACTCTGCTCTGGATTCCTATTGTATGAAACTATCATAGAACAGTTCTGTGACTCAAATCTTTATCTCACTAACCACAATAAATTGTACTGTCTTGAAAATTCAGAGCAAATCAGAACATAAAAGAGGAAGAAAATGTGAGAGCAGGTGCCAGAGGAGAGGAGAAAAACAATTTGGCCTTCAGTTGGTCTGATTAGGCTGTGATAATGCCCACCACGGAGCTGTCCATCACTGTCTCACTTAGGTCAAACAAAGTCTGACCCCAACGCCCATGCAACAAAGGACAAACAATGCTAAATTCAATTTTAGCTGATCCTTGAAAGGAGGAAAAAATATTTTCAAGAAGCTTGTTGAGAGCACCACACAAACTCCACATTTTTCATTTTTGACACATTACCACTTTATGATATAAAGTAGGAAGAAAAAGAATGAGATAAACAGAGCAGAGGTCAATGAATGTGTGTAAATGCTATTTAAGATCTTGGTTTCTGCTCCCAATCTCAGGAATTTAACCTCTTCCCTGGATCCACTTTAAAGTTTCATAATCAAGGGGTAGGAGGTGTAGCTCAATAGTAAGCCCTGGGCTCAATCTCCATTGCCACCAAAAAAACCTTTAAAAAATAAGACAAACTGTTGAATGCAATTTTAAGAACCATACTGAAGGGTCAGGCACTGTGGTGCATACCTGTAATCTCAGTCACACAGGACACAGACAGGAGGATTGTGGTTTGAGACCAGCCCAGGCAAAAAGTGTGAGACTCTACCTGAAAAATAAAACTAAAGCAAAAGGGTTGGCAGCATGGCATAAGTGATACAGTGCTTGCCTAGCAAACACAAGACCTTGAGTTCAAATTCTAGTACTGCCAAAAGAATTATATTAAAAAGTTATAATTTCCCACTTAGGGCACAGACATTTTTCTAGAGGAAGAAAACCTCAACTCAATTCAGGTATTTTATATGTGGCATACTTAGTTTTTTTTTAAAAAAAAACATTTTGTTATTTAAAAAAGTAAAATCATGTTCCTCAAAGCCCAAAAATCTCATATATGTCAACCATCCAATATTTAACAGAATTCAGGTTCTTTTGCATGATTAGCTGAGTCTGTATCATCAGTTCATGGCCCCTGAAAAACATGTGGCGGTGGAACTAGATATGTGAAAGATGTACTGGGCAACAGCTGTGGAGGGTAAAGGGGTGAAAGGTCAGAAACAGGAGGACAGCCTTCTGACCACGATGCTCGCCTACACCAGTGAAAGGGTAGCAGTAAGGAAGGAGGATGGAGAAGTAGCATCAGCCTGCAGCACAGTTCTGAGAAAGGCTTGGCCAAGCCCAGGAGGAACCCAGAGCAACACTGTACCAACGTGACTACTGAAAATTGCCAGACCAGTGGCCATTATAAGACCCACTATAAGGCTCATCTTGTAAGATGAGTATGCATATATGCATACACACGTACATATATACATACATGCTAGCTTTCTGGATAAACAAGTGACGTGGATCAATTTTGCTAGCAAGATTTAAGTGAAGTCTTCACCTACTGAGAGAATTAAAGACTCTAATTAAAAGAATTAAAGACAGATCTTCGATGAATTTATCCACTGGGTTTGAGTGGATGCAAATTCCTGTACTCAAAACACAACTGGAGATCAGTGATCAAAGAGAAGACCTATGGTGTTCAGGTGATAAATGAGATTTGGCGTGGGGTTATCCCCCAGTTCTTTAATGCATTATTGATGTAGACATGCTTTGAAACTGGCCTTAGCTACACATTGGAAATGTAGAGAAAGAGCTAATACTACTATAGGAAGGCCAAATGGAAGCCCTTGGAAGTTTCCCTACCCATCCCTGGATGGTAATCTAAAAGCAACTCTAGGCCAGGCACTGGCGGCTCACGCCTGTAATGCTAGTTACTCAGGAGGCAGAGATCAGGAGGACTGTGGTTTAAAGCCAGCCCAGGCAACTAGTTCATAAGACCCTATCTCAAAAAACCCATCACAAAAAAAGGGCTGGTGAAGTGGCTCAAGGTGTAGGCCCTGAGTTCAAACCCCAGTATCATAAAACTCTACATATCCCTGGGAGAACTGCTTAAGAGTACTGCCACCACCAAAGACTTCAGAGTCTTTGGTGTATTGGTGCCTAACATTAGCTTGCTTGTCTCACCTGTGCAAGAGAAGCATTCATCTTGGGTTATGATTATGGATTTTTTGTAACCAGTCTACAAAACAGCCAGTTAGTTACAACTGCTGTTTTAGATGTGATGACTTGGTCAAAACAACACAAGTGTCTGGCATCTGGTCCATACTTGACCTTACAATTTTTTTCTCTTCAAACCATTCTCAAAAACCAGCCCTCTGATTCTACTACAGTACATCTCCACTCTCTTACCTCATGGCTATGTCAACTCTCTGTCATACTCTAGTGTACAGAGATCTGATCATATTGACATCCCACAGAATATCACACATTTATGAGATCAAGGTACATTAAATTGTACCTGATGAGCTGGGAGCTGGTGGCTCACACCTGTAATCCTAGCTATTTGGGAGGCAGAGATTAGGAGGATCGAGGTTCGAAGCCAGCCCAGACAGAGAGAGACCCTCTCTCAAAAATACCTAACACAAAAAAGGACTGGCTAAATGGCTCAAGCAGTAGAGTGCCTGCCAGCAAGTGTGAGGCCCTGAGTTCAAACCCCAATACCACCCAAATAAAAGGTTGTACCTGATGAGCAGGTAGTAAATATTTTTATTCTTATTCCTCGTATTAAATTTTCTCTGCTCTAATAGCTTATGCAAATTCTGTTTTCCTATCTGACACAACCCCCAAGTTACACTTTCTAAACTCTATATGAACTAAGGTGAAATTTTTTGCCAAACACCTATGATTTTTCCATGCAAGTTTGAATTTCTCTATAAAAGCCAAACATCTTTCATATGACTGATTTAAGTACTACATGAGGCAGCTAAACAAATTTTACTACGGGATTCACCATTGTCTGTACTTCATGTTATATCAGAGTCAATTCTGGTTCCATAGCTAATTTCTTATTGCCTATTAAAGCAAAAACCACTTATAAAGTCTGTTATGGACCGTGAAGCCTCAACTCCCAGTATGTCAGAGCGTGACTATATTTGGAGATCGAGGCTTTAAAGAGATGATTAAATTATAATGAGGCCATTGGTTTAGTACCTAATTCAATCTGACTGGTGTTCTTATGGGAAGAGGAAACCTGAACCCCAGCGAGAGACCAGGGATGTGTGCACACAGGAAAGACCACAGTGAAAAAGTGGCCACCAGGACACCAAGGAGAGGAGCCCTGGGAGATAACAAACCGTTGACCCCCTCATCTTGAACTTCCAGTCTCAAGAATGGTAAGAAAATGTTGTGTTGTCTGTGGCATTTTGTTATGCTGGCCCTAGAAAACTAATACATATCCTATCGTATAAAAAATGCAATGTAGCTTTAAAAACCTTCAGTAGTAAGAAGCAAAAGGTTGTGAGACAAGGGTGAAAAGTATCTTTGTCTTTCTGTGTCTTTGTGTCTATCTGTTTCCACTGTCTTTTTGTTTTGGTTTTTTTTTTTTTTTTTTGGTGGGACTGGGGATTGAAGTCAGGGCTTTGCACTTATAAAGCAGGTGCTTTACCACTTGAGTCACGCCTCCAGTCCATTTTGCTCTGGTTATTTTGGAGATGGGGTCTCATGAACTATTTGTCCAGGGTGGCCTTGAACTATGATCCTCCCAGATCTCAGCCTCTCATGTAGCTAGGATTTTAGGGGTGAGCCACCAGTCCCCTGGCTTGTCTTTCCAATGTTGGTGAATCTTTTCTGGTTTTGTTTTGGTTTTCCACCTTTCTTTCCCTTTCCAATTCTTTTCCAATTAACTGGATAATACTAATAATACTTACCTAATGTTAACTACTATTTTAACAGTTTTACCTCTATGAAGTTATTTAAAGCTCACAATGATCTCATAGTTAATATCTACTTTTATCCAACAGATGGGGAAGGACAGAGAGGTTAAATAACTTGCCCTATGCACATTGTTAGCAAATGACAGACATCAGATTAGAACCCCAAAGTTCTGGCTCTAGAACTTGTGCTCTTAATCACTGTGCTAGTCTATATTTTACATAAAAGAGAAGAAGATCCATGGATATGTCACAGTTCATTTATGCTGCTATAGTGAAATACCTGAGAGTGGATAATTGATAAACAACAAAAATTTTCCTTACAGTTCTAGGTGGAGGAAACCCTCCCTTACTTAGGCATGGTGGGAACAAAATACCAAGAGCTGGGTGGAATGAGGAAGGAAGGGCATGAGCACATGGAATGCTGAAATGGGAAGTAAAAGTCAAGCTCAGAAGATGTTCCCATACAGGAAATTCAAACCATGACCCCAGGAAAAGAGGTCCACAAAAATGGAGATAGCCAACCAAAAGCAGCCTAGTCCAGGTATAAAACCTCTCAACCCTGTCTCAACACACTATGCTCCTTTGCCTAGCTGCCTACTGTTTTCTTTCCTTTTAAGTGGCATCCTAATAAATTTTTGCTTTCTCCTACATTCCTGTCTTGGTAAATTCTTTACCAACCCATGGTTCCAAAACCCATCACTTTCTTCTGGAGGCTAGGAAGTCCAAGACCAAAGTGTTGGCAGGTTTTCTGTCTGGGGAGGACCATTCCTCATGGGTGGCACCTTCTAAGTGTTCTCCTAAGGTGGAAGGGCTAAATAAAAGGCCTGGCTAGTTTCTTGAGCCCTTTCATAAGGGTACTAATGCCATTCACGAGGATGGAGCCCTCACTTCTTAATCAACTCTTAACCTGCCACCTTAGGGTCTTAGGTTCCAACACAGAAATTTCCAAGGGACACATACATTCAACCCACAGCAATATCCATCCTCAGTGAATAGTATTAAAAAGTCATCTCTTTTGGCAAGGGTTGAAGTCTATACACATAAATCCAGAAGCAATCCCATTACTCAGGATGTCTAAATTCTGATTTAAAATTCTTAACGATAATGAATAAAAATCATGCCTTGACAATGGAGCACGCATTTTCACCTGAGCTAACCCTCTCTTAGAAATTCGTAAGAATTTTGTGAATGAGAAGGCACAGGTACATTATCCATACTTTGCCATTAAGGGACTGAGTCTAGAAAGACTGGCAACCAGCAAGATTATAAGGCGCTGAGGATGGGGCCTTTGGTGTCTAGGCAGGACTCCCAGCTCCTTGGCACCACTCCTGCTGCTTCTCAGAGACCAAGAGCAACTGCAACAATAATGCTAGCATTTGCTCGCTGTATGGCACGATCACAAAACACAGAACACTGATGGATGCCCTGCAGTTAGAACCAGGACAGTAGTTTTCTGAGCCTTAGCATGGGCTGCGTCATGACTCAGCATCACAGAAAGGGAAAAGAGGACACATGGCAGGCACCATATCTGGCTGTGTGAGATTTTCTTCCATTGATCTTTTTTTTTTTTTTCCTTCTCCACACACTGCTCCAACTTGATCCTGTTTAGTGAATGAGGCCTGACGGCAAATGCAAGACGGAATAAAAAGCTCCCTGCAGAACTGCTGCCACAGCAGCTCAACCTAGGCTCCGGGAGCTTTGGCAAGCGGAAGAATCCTTTGTCTTCAGACTATGACAAGAGGGAGAAAAAATCCCAACTATTCGGCTGTGTGGCATCATTCAAGCATGCTTTAATGGGGAAGGTCTAATGAGGAATGTAGTCTTTGAAAAAAATCTGGCGTTTAAAACTCCCAAAGCATTCTCACTGTACCGTTCTACACAATTATAATTAATAGGATTCAAACAACAAATCGGAGATTATGTTACCACTTTACCCAGTTTGACGGCCAAGGACGCTCTTCTCTTAACTGGTTATGTTCAAAGAGGGCTTGGCCCGTCTCCGTGGGTTCTATGGAGGACCAGAGAATAAAAGACAAGGCAGTGTTAAACCACTCAATGAGCCGCAGCTGCGCAGGCCCGGCCTGCCTCCCCCCGCTGCTGTTGACCTGTTCACGGATTCTTGCTCTAGAGCGCAGCTCAATTTTCACAGGGAGCTGAATCAAAAGCCAGTTTTGAAGTTTTTCCAAATACAAGACACAGGTTTCCGGCAGGTAAAATTCAGTTATAATCATTCCCCCATAATTTCTTCCTCAATAAATTCAAGGGCATTCACTTTCTAATCGTGCTTGTGCTTCAGTCCTGTGAAAAATGCTTCCAGATTTTTTTTTGTTTTTTAAGATAGTGTTAAAGCACCTCAAAAGTGTATGTGATGGGAGAATTGTACACTATGTAAATTATATCAATAAAATTATTACTTTTTTAAAGTACTATGATTGAATAAGAAATTTCCTAATTTGAAAAGGCCCTCATTAGGGGAGGAGTGACGAGTACAGAGTTTCAGTTTGGGAAGCTGAAAACACTGTTGAGAAGGAAAGTGGTGATGGTTGCACAACAACGTAGTCAATACTGCTGAATTGTACACTTACAAAGGTGACTATCATGTGGTAGAAATTTTGCCACAAGAAAAAGTCATCACTATTTTCTCTTTGTTTGGTTTTTCTTTTTTGGGTGGCATGGCATTTGAACTCCCGCCCTCGAGCTTGCTAGGTAGGTGCTCTACCACTTGAGCCACTCTGCCAGTCCAAGCACTATTTTTATTTAACAAACTCTATCAGTCTGATAAGATTACATGTTCATTATAGGAACTTGAGAAAAAGACATAAAAGGGGGAAAATATAAATCACTTAAACTCCCACTACTCAGACACAATCACTCTTAATATGTTTGTATATGTATATATCCTCTCAAATGTTGTAAAAAATATACTCACATGTGAGAAAAAAATTGGGATTGTAGTAGGCATATTATTTAGCAATCTGCTATTCTCACTCAAAAATGTGTAGATATTTTTTAACAGCTGCACCATCATTTTCAGTGGCCTCACAGATCGTAAATACAGTTGATCGATTCTTCCTTAGGTGTATCAGTAGACCTTCTTGCACACACATCTTACTTGATTATTTCTTTAGGATAAATCCAGAGGTATACAGTATGCAAGATTTACTACTTGGTACCTTCCAGAAAGCACTGGACCAGTTCATGTTCCCACTGAAATGTACAAAATTACCACTATCAATGTATGTAATCAGTCTTCCTCATCTTAGTATGGCAAATTAAAAAGAAATTCTGTCTAACTTCAGTTTTTATTTCTTTAATCATAGGAAGGATAAATTTTCCTAGGTATTCCTTGACCTCTTGTGGGATTTGCTCGTGTTGTGAATTGCATATTCATGTCCTTTGCCAGTTTAGCTTTGGTGTTTGGGTTTTTCCTTACTTATATGTAGCAGCTCTTTTAATATTAAAAGATCTTATCGCTAGTTATATTATTTTAGCTTATGGAGGCTTGGGTTTTTGTTATTTGTTTGTTTGGGTTTTTTGTTGTTGTTGCTGTTGTTATTTTTGCTATTCTAGGGATCAAACCCAAGGTCTGGCACATGCTAGGCAAGAATTCTACCACTGAGCTACATCCTCAGCCCCAGTTTTAGAGCTTTTTCACACAGTCCAATCTACCACCTTTTCTTTCTTTTATAATTTTTAACTTTGGTTATCATGCTTTCCTTTCCTCAAATGATATAAATATTATTTATATTCTTCAAAGATTCCACAACAGGAGGGAAAACTGTTAGAACTAATAAACAAATTTAGCAAAGTTGCAGGATACAAAATCAACACAAAAGGTATTTGTGTTTCTCGACACCAACAGTAAAGAATTTAAAAAGTAAATTAGGAAAATAACTATTTACAAGAGCATCAAAAAGAATCATCTTGGCCAAGGAAACCAAAAACTCATACACTAAAAACTACAAAACATTGCTGAAAGAAAGTGAGGACACAAATACCAAATAGTGTTTAGACGTACTCATGGGTTCAAAGCCTTAATACTGGTAAAATACCAATACTACCCTTAAAATTGATACAGTCAATGCAATTTCTATTAGTATCCCAAAAAATTTATTGCAGAAATTGAATTCATTCTAAAATTTATATGGAATCTCAAGGGGCCCCAAATAGTAAAAAAAAGAGAAGAAGGGCTGGCAGAGAGCCTCAAGTAAGAGTGTTTGCTTAGCAAGCCTGAGACTCTGCTTTCAAACCTCAGTACTGAAAAAAAAGGACAGAAAAGAAAAAGAAAAACAAAAGAAAGGCCTTCCACATCCTGATTTTAAAACTTACTACAAAGCTACAGTAATCAAAACGGTGTCATACTGTAGATTATAATAGAGTCCAGAAATTGCATATATAGTCAAATGGTTTTCTATAAGACTGCCAGGACCACTCAATAGAGTCTGTTTCAACCTGTGGTACTGGGAAAACTGGATACCCACATGCAAAATAATGAAATTGGACTCTTACCTAACATTGTGTACAAAAATTAACTAAAAACAGACTAAGGGCTTAAGTAACAGCTAAAGCTATGAAACTCCTACCAAAAATATGAGAAATAATGTCCATGGCACTGGATTTGATAATGCTAGGTCTGACACCAAAAGCACAAGTAACAAAGGAAAAAGAATGAGTGTGCTTCATCAAAAGTAAAAGCTGTGCATATTAGAAGACCTTAACAGATTACACAAGCAACCTACAGAACAGGAGAAAACATTAGTAAATCATATATCTGATAAAGGGTTGATACCAGAATATATATAAAAAAAACTACAAGTCAACAACAAAAAGCAAGCACTCCAATTTTAAAATACACAAAGGGCAGGAATAGACATTTCTCCAGAGAAAATAATACAGATCGCAAATATGCACATGGAAATACACTCAACACCACTAATCCTAGGGAAATGCAAATCAAAACTATAATAAGATACTACTTTAAACCCACTAAGAATGCTATTTATTATAGGAAAAAAAGAGAAACAGAAAACAAACAGTCTTGGCAAATATATGGAGAAATTGGAACCTTTGTGCATTACTGACAGCAGGGTGAAATGATACAGCTACTGTGAAAAGCAGTCTTAAGGTTCCTCAAAAAATGAAACATAAAATTACTGTATGATCCAGAATTCTACTTCTAGGGATATATCCAGAAGAATTAAAAGAAGGGACTCAAACAAGTATTTGTACAGTCATGTTCATAGTAACATTGTTCACAACAGCCAAAAGGTGGAAACAACCAATACACCCGTCAGTTTGTAAGATGACAAACAAAATGTGGTCTATACACATAGTGGCATATTATTCCACCTTTCAAAAGAACAAAATTCTGACACTTGCCACAATATAGATGAGCCATGAAACATTATGCTAATCAAAATAAGTCAGTCACAAAAGGACAAATAGTGAATGAATCCCCTTAGATGAGGCACTTAGAGGAGTCAGATTCATGGAGACAGACAGGAGAATGGTGGTTGCCAGGGGCTGGGAACTAGGCAGAAGGAGTTGGTGTTTAATAGGTACAGAGTTTCGATTGGGGAAACTGAAAAACTTTTGGAGGAAACAGATAATGATAGCTTCACAACAATGTAAACATAGTTAATGCCACTAAATTGTAAGGTTAAAATGGTAAATTTTATGTTATGCGTATTTTACTGCAAAAAAGTTTTAATCTGTAGTTGCTAAAAAACAATTCAAATGATACAGAAATAAAGTAAACTTACTTCACTTTTTATACATAAATCTTTTATTCATCTGCCTTTTTTTTTTTTGGCATTAGGAATGAAATGGATCCTACTTTTATCTTTCCTGGTCCCAGTATTACTTAAAAATCTCTTTTGCCCTCATTGATTAAAATTAAAGTTCTTAGGGCTACAAGTGTGACTCAAGTGGCAGAGTGCCTGCCAAGCAAACACAAGGCCCTTAGTTCAAACCCCAGTATCACAAAAAAAAAAAGTTCTTTCATTTTCTATTAAATTCTTATCTATATAGTGAGTTTATTTGTAATTTTTTTATTTTCCTTTTTAAATTTTATTTTTGTTTTTTATTATTGTTGCTCTGGGGGTACATTGTGACATTTACAAAAGTTCTTACAATACATCATAGTTGACTTCACCACCTCCATCATTCTCCTTTATTCCCCTTCCACTATCCCTAGAATAGTTTCAGCAGGTCTCACTTTTCTATTTACATACACATGCGCACAATAATGGCACCATATCCACCCTCCTACACCCTTGCACCACATCCTCCCTCCTTGCAAAGAGGACTTGTTCTGTCCTCCTGTTCTCCATTTTTGTAAAAAAAAAAAAAAAAAGTCATTTTTGTTTAAGATAGCTATACATTGTTCTCCTTGTGACATTTCCATGTATATTTATGTTATAACCCGAATAAGCTCATATATATTTTTCTCCTTTCCACCTTAGTCCCCTTCTTATGGTGATTTCACAGGTTTTAAAATTTTATATTCATTCTTGTATAGGAAGTACACCAACCATATTAAACTTTTTATTTTGCTTCATGCTTTCACTGGCCAATTTCTTCCTGCCTCAGGCTTTAGTTAACATTTAGATATAACATGTAGTTAAATGCACAGATGTATGACAAATAAATACATCCAGACAACCCATACCCCTAAGACATAGAATACTTCCATCACTGTAGAAAAATGCCTTGTGCTCTAGTCAGTCCCCAACCAACAGGCAACCATTGCTCTGATTTTTCTCCCCAATGGTTATTTTTGCCTATTCTAAGATTCATAAAAATGGAGTAATTTGGTATGAATTCTGTTGTACCTACTTACTCTCCCTTAGCACAGGCTTTCTTAGTTCATCTATTAAATAGTATACATCAGGTTTTTTGATTCTTTGGTTAGGACTTTGTGACATTTTTTAGAGCTTCATTTTGACCATTATCTTCTACTACATTAAATCTCTTATCATACTGAATGCTTAAAATGGTATGTAATAATTTACTTCATGGTTCTTAAATAGTCTCTATCTTTCTTCTTTTGTTTCTTCTCATTTTATTACCATAATAAAACTGAGTACTTTTTCTGTATAATTCATTAGCTTCAAATTTTTAATTAGATATTTTTATTAGTAAATAATAGCTGTACAGGAGGCTTTCTTGTAACATTTCCAGTACCCTGGCTTGGTTCATCTCCTCCATTATTCTCCCTCTTCTCCCACTGCCTTTCTTAAAGTGATTTCAATGTTCCATATTCATACATGTATAGAAAGTACCTCAACCATATTCACCCTCTTTACCCTCTTCATTTACCCTCCCCCTCCTGCTATGACCCGCTCCTTAACATGACCTGTTTTAGACATTGAAAGCTGTTGCACAACTCAGCATGGGAGGAAAGGGAAAGGAAGAGCAATAACATGGCACAGACTGATTAAAATACAATAAATGTACAAGTAAAACAAGGTAATCCCTCGCTGAACAGTGAACAGACACTCGAGCAATTCGTTAATTAATGTTTACAGAGTTATACAATGATTGCCTCAATCTACTTCAGAACACAAAATGGTAAATTTCCATCAGTTCAAGAGTAAACCTTAGAGCTAGGGGTGTAGTTCAGTGGTGGAGTAAGTATTCTGTTATTTCTCGGTTGGGGTGAGTTGACTAGCAGGCAATAGAATACAGCCTAATAAGGTGGGAAAATTCATACCCATATTCTGGAAGGAAAAACAGTACATTGTCCACTTTTCTTTTTGCACTGGTTGTAGTATGAATTGACTAAGAAAAAAAGCAACATAAATAAAATTCTAGGGAAAAAAACCCACTATCCTTAGAGTACCTAAATAAATACTTTTCTCTGTCATCCTGCTTAGGTTCACATTTTCCTTTACCATTAGCTGGATTCTTCTATCAGAGGGGAGGGAGAAAAAATCTCTTGGTGTTTGATTTGCACAGAGAAATGATGCCCAAAGCAGAATGAGGCTGATCAACCAAGTCAGTGAAGAAAAAGAAAAAAGGTCCATCCCATGAGACAGTAGAGTAAGAAAGTGAGAACTATAAAATAACACATCTGGGGACAGATTTCTACTTTTCCTAACATCCAAGAAAAGATTAGATCTAGGGTACTATGGGATTCTTCTGCCTGAATTCCACAGCAGAGTGGAAAGACCATGGATTTCAGAAACAGATCTCCATCAGACTTCCACTTTAAGTCTTCTCTAAATGACGACCGCCTTTGGGTTTCCTCAGAAGCAAGACTTCAAATGCAAGTTTATCTGGGAAGGGTAAAGAGGGGTAACAGGGAAGGAGGCAAATGAGGCAGGGAAGGGAATGCAGTTGACAATGACATATTATGAGGCCAGTTAGAAATGACAGTTGTGCAGGAGAAGGGAAGTACTCACCTCAGAGTCTTCTCATCTGAGGGATGAGAAAACTAGGCTGCTCATGCAAAAAGTCCAGTCAATCATGGATGGAGGGTTGCTCCTAATGACATTAATTCTGGTAGGAAAGGGGATGCAAAATAAAGCCCTTCAGCAAGAATTGAGAAGCTGACAGTTGGAAATCTAGCCAAGGTGCACAGAAGTGAGGGGTGAGGAAATATGGCTGTAAGCAACATGGGATCAGCTTCAAACTCTCTTTGGGTACAGAAATCTCATTCACTCTTGTTTCCCAGTATCACTATATTTCATGTATTCAATAAATAATGTGTTGGCTAAATATGATAGTGAAAGAATGAAATAACTTCGCCTTAAATCCTGACGCCACCATTTATGAGAAACTTCTGTTGTTATTTATTAAAAACAAGTTTCATTCTTGTGAAAGAGTAAACCTACCATAGTATCTGACCCACAGTAGAGACTGAGTAAACATAAATAATATCATTATGTATATTTTTCCTTCTCTCTTCCATGAAGTCCTCCCTTCTTTATTTTGCCTCCTCTGTCAAAAAATCAAGGTAGTGGCAGTAATTATTGGGCCTTAGTTCAGAAATTTGTCACACATTTTGACCCACAGGAAGGGGGTCTACACTGACTGTTCTTCAAGGTCAAATTCATTGACTTCCATCTGTAGGGGAAATGATGATAGTAATTCTTTCAAGAGAGTGCCAACAGCTTATTGGGGCCAAGAGCAACACTATACAACTATGAATGCAATCCTGAAGAATAAGGCTAATTCTTTTAACCTTCCTCCTGCTGTCTTATACTTAGGTCAATGGCTGCCTTGTTTTTGACTTGCTGCTCATTAGCAAACACTCAAAAGTAAAAATATGAAAAACAATCAAAACACACAAATTACAAAACAAAGCACGAGAAGAAAATGTAAGCTATTTTTTGCCTTCCCAGCTCCAAAAGTATACTCACTCTCCTATTCTTTCAATTATTTATCTCAACACCCAACATGTGCATTTACTTCTGGAACCCAGCCAGATCCTGGGCCTGAATTCCAGCAGCTCATTTCCCAGTTTCCATGAGACAAGTCCTGAAAATGCCAACTTCTCAGAGGACACTACAAGATGATGAGAGCTTAAGTTGTACCCATACAACTTTCTATATTAAAAGTTTTAACTTTGCAAAGGAGAAGAGAAAGAAAATTCTCTGTAGCTCCAATCTTTCTTCCTACTTTTGAAACAGCAAATGTGTGGCTCACAATAGAATTTAATACCAAAAGTGCTAGGCATTTAGTCCAACAAACCTGAAAAATACTGACTTCCACTTAAGTTGCCTGTTTTGTTCCAAATTTGTATTATGGTTATTTTAAAATTTTGAGATCTCTGGAATGCTAGGACCTATCTGCACCAGGTTTCCAGAAGCCAAGAGGCCAGTTGAGCTGGGACCATAGCAGGCTGCAACAGCTTTGAGAATCATGATTGCACATGGAGTTCCCAGAATTAAGCTAAGTGTACTATCAGGAAAGACAGAAAGTCTATCTTGCAAGAAAGGTAAATGCTAATGAGAGTCATGGAACCAGAGCAAGATTGAGTATGGAAAGAGTCAACAAAGGCACAGAACAAACTGGAAGACCAGAGCAATGAACTAAATTACAAATTAAGCAAATGCTGGACAGGAATAAACAAATGGGATATTTGGTACAATGGACATCCTGCATGAAAGGCTATCTGTTGTGATATCTATCTCAAAACAGGGTCTATCTATCAAGATGGGTAGCATGAACTTGAAGTTCCTTAGCAGATCAGTGCTAGGAACTCATCATACTAGTTTTTTTTCCCTCTTCATGACACTTACTATATCCTGAAGTTATCCTGTGCAAACACATTAATTACCAGTCTTTCTACTGCAATACAAGCTCCCTGAGGGCAGGGAATTTTTCTGTTCATGTTTCAATGTGAGGTAGCAGCTCTGTCCGTGACGTGGATAGTCAGCTAAGTATCTCTGTTGCCTACTTGTGCTGGATTCTTACTATTCCACCACAAGTCTATACCATGGTGTCACTGCTAACATTTGGATAGCGTTTTGTCATTCAAAGCACTATTGCATAGTTTAATCTATTGGGTAATTACAATAACTCCATTAGGTAAGAATGTTCCATTTTTAAAAATGAAGAATTGAACAGAATAGAGCACCCAGATATGAAGCCACAAAACTATAACCAACTTGTCTTTGACAAAGGAGCTAAAAATATATGATGGAGAAATAGCAGCCTCTTCAACAAAAACTGCTGGGAAAACTGGTTAGCAGTCTGCCAAAAAACTGAACCTAGATCCATGTGTATCACCCTATACCAAGATTAACTCAAAATGGATCAAGGATCTTAATATCAGACCACAAACTCTAAAGTTGATACAGGAAGGAGTAGGAAATACTCTGGAATTAGTAGGTATAGGTAAGAACTTTCTCAACGAAACCCCAGCAGCACAGCAACTAAGAGATAGCATAGATAAATGGGACCTCATAAAGCTAAAAATCTTCTGTTCATCAAAAGAAATGGTCTCTAAACTGAAGAGAACACCCACAGAGTGGGAGAAAATATTTGCCAGCTACACATCAGACAAAGGACTGATAACAAGAATATATAGGGAACTTAAAAAACTAAATTCTCCCAAAACTAATGAACCAATAAAGAAATGCGCAAGTGAACTAAACAGAATTTTCTCAAAAGAAGAAATTCAAATGGCCAAAAAACACATGAAAAAATGCTCACCATCTCTAGCAATAAAGGAAATGCAAATTAAAACCACACTAAGATTCCACCTCACCCCTGTTAGAATAGCCATCATTAGCAACACCACCAACAACAGGTGTTGGCGAGGATGCAGGGAAAAAGGAACCCTCTTACACTGTTGGTGGGAATGTAAACTACTACAATCACTCTGGAAAAAAATTTGGAGGCTACTTAAAAAGCTAAACATTGATCTACCATTTGATCCAGCAATACCACTCTTGGGGATATACCCAAAAGACTGTGACACAGGTTACTCCAGAGGCACCTGCACACCCATGTTTATTGTGGCACTATTCACAATAGCCAAGTTATGGAAACAGCCAAGATGCCCTACCACTGACGAATGGATTAAGAAAATGTGGTATCTATACACAATGGAATTTTATGCAGCCATGAAGAAGAACAAAATGTTATCATTCGCTGGTAAATGGATGGAATTGGAGAACATCATTCTGAGTGAGGTTAGCCTGGCCCAAAAGACCAAAAATCGTATGTTCTCCCTCATATGTGGACATTAGATCAAGGGCAAACACAACAAGGGGATTGGACTTTGAGCACATGATAAAAGCAAGAGCACATAAGGGAGGGGTGAGGATAGGTAAGACACCTAAAAAACTAGCTAGCATTTATTGCCCTTAACGCAGAGAAACTAAAGCAGATACCTTAAAAGCGACTGAGGCCAATAGGAAAAGAGGACCAGGAACTAGAGAAAAGGGTAGATCAAAAAGAATTAACCTAGAAGGTAACACTCACACACAGGAAATCAATGTGAGTCAATGCCCTGTATAGCTATCCTTATCTCAACTAGCAAAAACCCTTGTTCCTTCCTATTATTGCTTATACTCTCTCTACAACAAAATTAGAAATAAGGGCAAAATAGTTTCTGCTGGGTATTGGGGGGGGGGAGAGGAGGGGCGGAGTGGGTGGTAAGGGAGGGGGTGGGGGCAGGGGGGAGAAATGACCCAAGCCTTGTATGCACATATGAATAAAAAAAAAAAAAAATAGATGAGAGGAATGAAAAAATGCAGTTGACGTAAGAGCAAATATTCAGGCTCTGATGCCCAGGAACAGAGTTTGGCACATTGTCTGCCAAGTTAAGAAAGTGTCCCTTCAATTCTACAGATCAGTCACACCAATAGTATACCAGTGTCACTTTTGGTGCGAAAGTCACCAGAGGAGGGGAGAATCAGTGCTTGGATATGGTGGAGAATTTTTGCCTCATTTTGTTTCCCTGAGAAGTGCCTGGGAGATGCAAGAGATGGATGGACTCCTGGGATGGACCAAGTGGGAGAACAACAACTCTGCAGCTCTCTGGATAAGATGCTCACTGTTTGGAACCACATCAAAGGCAGAGATGTGGAAGAATCGGTCCACGGGTTAGTTCAGATCCAGAGTGTCCTTTGAGATTTGGTTGTTTTCAGAGATTGATAGAAAGTTTCTCATTATGCATCTCCAGTCACACTGTGGGCTCACTAAAATGAGACGAATATTTCTTCAATTAAACTGTGTTCTCTGTGTAGGAGGCAAAGCCTTGGGAATGTATTAGCTTTAAAAGAAAACAGAGTTCTTACTGATGTTAAGATCCATTTGGCACGTCAGCATGCTAATGGAATAAAAGTTATTTTCAACACTGAAAGTATCACAAACTTAATTTGTATCTCAAAACACATAACATTTAAACCAAAGTTTAGGTAACTTTTTAAAAGTTAAATAAAACATGAGTTTCTTTTTTTTTCCCCCCAATCTAATTCAATTCAACAGACATTTACCAAACATTTCATGTGTGGAGGACATTAATAAATCCAGTGTTAACCTGCTTGCCTTATTTAAGGTTTCTCTAGCATCCTGATCACATACTGCTCTAGACAGCTTTCTAACAAAAAGACTTTTGAAATCCTTTTTAAAACTCATGTATCTTCCTCTTTAGTAGTTAACACATTTTCATTTTCATAATTATTATGCATAGTTTAAGCACTGTGGATGACAGAAAAGAAAAAATGGAGGGAGGGAAGGAAAAAGGGAGGGAAAATAAAAGGGAGGAACTAAAGGCCCTTGGCTTCTAGAAGTTAACAGTCTAACGGGGGAGGTAGAATTCATGCAAAGCATAAATGGGCAAGCAGAAAGCAATCACACACATGGACACAATTTGTTCATTAAAACAGAAACCATCCATTTTAGCAAATAAATGAATGTTTTGTGCCTCTGCTTTCTCTTGGTATAATAAGGAAGTTGATTACATGGTTGTTGAGTTCCTTATAGCTCTAAAATTCTATAAGCCACTTACTTGAGAATTTGCTGTGGGTAACATAAGACGTATTTTGCCAGGAGAAGCAGGATATACAGCATGAACAAAACCCATGTGGCCTTAAAGAAATTACAGTTTACCCACAGGATACTAAATGCCTCATTAGTAGACAGCATGAATAAAGGTGTTAGGGAAATGGAAGGAAAGACAAATTAATTCAAATACAGGACAGAGGGATTAAACAATGAGGGAAGAAAAATTATTTCAAAGACAGCAGAGAGATAAGGCTACCTGGTATGAAGGGAAAAGGATGCAGGAAAACACAAAAAAGGTATAGAGAGAAACTCAGAAAGGTCAGAGTTAGCTATGTGGTACACAACTGTAATCCCAGCATTCTGGATGCTAAGGCAGGAGAATTTTAAGTTCCAGGCCAGCCTGAGCTACATAGTGAGCTTAAACAAATAAACAAAACAAAACAAAAGGTCAGATTAACCTTAGCTTGGCACTTGGAAGGAGATGAAAAAAATGATTTTGTAAGTAAACCAAATTAGCCAGGCCAGAGTTTTGGGGAATTGCCTAAAAATTGATTTCTAGTAAATAAGCCTTGTGTTACTGAAGAAGAAATGGGCCAAGAGAGATTGATGGTGAAGCTGGTGTGGCAAAGCTGAGGAGTTCTGAGACAGCAAAAGGTTGAAAAATGAGAAATGAGAAAAATCTCCACATAGTTATCAGGACAATTTTCCAAACGAATAATTTCCTAACCTATGAAAACTTAGGTTCCTAAACTGTTTATATTTCCAAGGTTTCTCATAGTGCTGGAAAGCAGTTCATTTCACTTTGAAATGGCAGATTGACTAGAAAGTTCTGGATGGTTCTTCTCAGTGGAGGAATTGTAAGGAGAACTACTAAGATGTTAGATCGTTCACTAAGGATAGAAGAATCCAATGAAAGAATTCATTTTAAAATCTGAGGTGACTCTGACTTCACACAGCAATCACATGGCTCTACAGATAAAAAATGGGAAGAAAGTGTTGGAATAGGGTTGGTGAGTTGAACCTTGGTGGACAAGGCCTAAAGGAGGCTGCAATTTGGACTGACAGGAAATGGATGGTGGTGGTAAGGTGTAAAGGTGGAACCAGGAGGATTTATACATAGATGGTACCGAGAGTCCTGCTAAAGACGACGTCTTCCAGGGGAGAAGAATCACACATTACTGAGAGCTGATGACATAAGAGACAAAAAAGACCAGGGCACTGAGTTATCCTTAAATTCTGAAGCCCACATTTGAAGAGCCCATGGAGATACTTCTCAAGAAAATTAAGTGACTCCTCACTTTATGGGGTTATGAACTACTTAAAGGACTTGCTTGAGCAGTAGTCACAAGTATATTATGGGACTTTATAGGACAAAGTATTAAAAAATACTACTCTAATAGATTTGAAAACATGTATAACAAAAGATCAATTCTGATTTCATCCAGATAATAGCTCTAGAATCAAGACAGAGACAAATGTTTGGCAGGCAAAGGAGACTGGATGGCATAGGGTGGTGAATGCATGGACTCTGGAACCAGAAAGTTGGGGTTCAGATCCCAACCCCATCACTTACAAGTGTGAGAGCTTCAGTGAATTACTCAAATTCTGTGCTCAAGCTCCTCATGGGTATCATTAGGCTACTAGAATTCCCTTCCTTGTGGAGTTAGGGAAATTAAATGACTTACTGCACGTAGAGCTCTTGGAATAGAACCCCAAACACAGTAAGCATTCAGTAAATGCCAAAAGCTGTTGTTGTTTATTGTCATTATCATCACTTAACTTATGGCCCTG
This sequence comes from Castor canadensis, assembly GCF_047511655.1. NCBI lineage: Eukaryota > Metazoa > Chordata > Mammalia > Rodentia > Castoridae > Castor > Castor canadensis. The sequence goes on from NC_133394.1 coordinate 92,709,426, forward strand.
GGAGCAGGTGCATCCCTGCTGCAGACTGCAGGTGGAATCGCTTTTCCCAGCTACAATACAGAGTGAATGAGTCATAATAAAATCATTCTGCCAACTTCCTGAACTATTGAATTGCCCGAGCACCCGCTCACAATCACTGTTTATCTAAAGTCACCCTGTCTTTTTGAAGATCACAGATTACAGAGGCTCTTTCCTCAACCCCACCCCTCCTTTTCAAGGACTTTAAATCCTGAAGAAAGCAATTAGAAAATGTTTTCTTTTATTGTCACCCCTTTGTCCCTATTTGTTTTCCTGCCTCAATTGTACCAAAAGAAAAATGATGCGTCATGCATTATGTAGTAATTCATAACCTGGAAGTTTCTAACTGTTGTGTATATTGTGTACGTGCCATACATACGTGTGACTCAATGTGTACCATCCCTCTCCTTCTCCCTACCCTGGGGGAATAGGAAGCATTTGGTGCATGAGCTCCTATGGACGTTTTTCATTGTCCTAGAAAGATATGGGATGTGCACTATCAGCCACTAAATTTCACTTATACTTACCTTTGACTTGCCTTCATTATATGGACTTTCACTAATGTTCAAATACCCTGGGATAGGCAAAATAACACCCTCTCCCCAAAGACATTAGCGTTCTAATCCCTGGACTCTGAATATGTTAGGTTCTATGGCAAAGGGGAATTAAGGTTGCAAATAGAATTAAGGTTATGAATCAGCTGATTTTCAAATGGGAAGATTATCCTAGTAGGCCCAAATGAAATCACAAGGACCTTAAAAGTGGAAGAGGAGGCTGGAGATGTGGCTCAGTGGTAGAGCGTTTGCTTAGCATATATTTGGCTCTGGGTTCTGAAGACAGGGACAGTGGTAGAATTTGAATCATGTGAGAAGGGCTTAACCTGCTGTGGCTGGCTTTGAAGGGGACCAGGCAGCAGGGAATGTGGACCACTAGAACTTACAGCCTCTGGAGGCTAAACCAGGCAAGGAAATAGATTATCTTCTGGAGCCTCTAGAAAGGAACACAGGCCTGCTGACACTTTACTTTTAGTCCAGTGAGACCTGTTTCAGAATTCTCACCTACAGAACTATAAATTAGTAAGCTTGTGGTAATTTATCACAGCAGCAATAGGAACTAATACATGTCCCATGTCTGGAGATCTCCCTGGCATCCTCCATCTCCTGGGACTTCGCCTCCCTGCTTAAACTGCCCACTGCCCTACTTTGTCTTTTGTTAATTAATTAAGTAAAAATTATTGAGCACATACTCTGTGTTAGGCACTGTGCTGGGTCCTGGAAACACAAAATGATTAATAAATAACCATGACCTTTCATTTACTCAACAAAGATTTGTGTATCCAGGCACTGGGTTTTGTGTGGCAGAGATGAAAAGAAAGAAGTCTGTGCTATAAAAAAGCTCACTAATCCCGGGGTGCTGGTGGCTCACCTGTCATCTTAGCTACTCAGGAAGCAGAGATCAGAAGGATCTCAGATCGAAGCCAGCCCAGACAAATAGTTTGTGAGACCCTATCTTGAAAAATACCCAACACAAAACTAAACTGGCAGAGTGGCTCAAGTGATAGAGTATCTGCCTAGTAACTGTGAGGCCTTGATCTCAACCCCAATACTGTCAAAAAAAAAAAAAAAAAGCTCATTAACTCCTGAGAACGCAATCAACATAAATAAAATATCATGATTCAATGTAATTAGAACATAATATGGGAGTATAGAAAAGAGATCACCTGACTCATCTGGATGACATCAGGAAAACTTCAGGGAGAAAAAATGGAACTGAGACAAACAGGAGTTTGCCATATAGACAGGCGGGGTGAGATGTTCAAGAGTTGAAATGATTTAACACTTGAAATGTGGCAGGTGCAAATGAGGAGCATACTTTTGAATTTTATTTCAAAATTCAATTTAATTAAAATAGGAATAGCCACACCTGGCTGCTGGCTACTATTGGACAGAGCAGACTGAACAAAACCATACCCTCGTGAAGCCTGCCTTCCCTTTCCCTCTTTCCTACTTCCTACCAGCTGGAAAGCAAATGTGGTTCAAGTCCCCTTGGACCATGCTAGCAGGACATCCAACCCCAGGATGGAAGTAAGAAAACAGAAGGAACTTGGGTACCTGACAATGTAAAGAGCAATCTTCCAGTTTGACTAATGCTCAGACTATTCTGTGAGAGACACACACATGCTGGTGTCGTTTAGATTATTGTTATTTGGATCTTTGTACAGCAGACAAATTTGTCTTAGGAGACAAATACAAAAGTCTTCTAGAATAATGAAAGGCAACAATCATAATCTTTGCTGAGATATTTTTGAGCTTCTATGTAGAAGACACTGTGCTAAAAGCACGGTCACTTTTAATCCCTACAAGGCCCAATAATTAACACAGACAGTAGTATACCCTCCTGCTGTAGAAACTGTGGATGTTCAGAGATGCTGACTCATTAGACACAAGAGTAGACCTTTCTCTCTCTCTCTCTTTTTTCTTTTTTTTTTTGGGTGGGACTGTGGTTTGAACTTAGGGCTTCCTGCTTGCAAAGCAGGCGCTCTACCACTGAGCCACACCTCCAGTCCATTTTGCTCTGGTTGTTATGGAAATGGGAGTCTCAAAACTATTTACCTGGCTGGCCTCAAACTGAGATCCTCCCAATTTCAGTCTCCTAAGTAGCAGGATTACAGGTGTGAATCACCAGCACCCAACAAGATTAGACCCTTCTAAAAACAAATACTGTTCTAATGTATGGATATATAATATTTTATCATTCAAGGTCAGGCAGATTAAGTGTGCAATCAGAGTTTTAAAATGCAGAGATAATATATTCACTACATTCTATTGTCTACCTAACAGTCATTCACCCCTTCATCCTGTAAAAGAGTCCGAATTTTTTTTTCAAACATAGGCAAAGAGTTCTTGACTTCTAAAAGGGCAGGCCCCTATTGCAGAATCTAAGAGGAAACCCTTAACTGGTATAAACCAGTCATGGCAATTTCATTTCTTTTTGCCAGTGATTCATCTACAGGTAGGCATGTGGCATAGCTCTGATCAATGAGAAGAAAGCAAAAGTCTGATGGAGAAACAAAAAGCCAAACCTGCCTGGAATGAAGATGCAATACTGGTTGCATCCATCCTGTAACTAAGACAAAAGCCCACACATAAGAATGGCAGAGTAAAGAGTAAAGAGGGGTCCTTGGTGATGTTTCTGAGCAGTAGTCCCTTGCCTGAACAACCTACCTCTAGACTTCCTGTAGTATAAGAAAAACAAATATTGATTTACATAGGGCCACTATGTAAATAAGGCTTTTTTTAATAGCTGGAATCCTTCTTAACGGATTGTCATACGTATTCACATAGCTTCTGTTTTCCTTAAGGAGGTTAAGGAAACTCACACAGCTTATAGGATCATCTACACACTTGGAGTTGGTTCCTATAAATACCAATTCCCAGTGTCTCAGCTACAGGAAGAATCAGTTGATCTCCCTCAAATACACACTTCTGAGGATATGAAAAATAACCTTAACAGATAACAGCCCAAGTGTGGTGCATGTAATATTTTTCCTCAAACTAAAAAACTTTTTGCCCTCAATTACAATTGCTTCGTGAGGAATATACATATGTAAAAACACTTAAATTCTGTTGTTGTAGATAGGTAATAGTCTGACACTTTAAAACAAATATTATAACAAGTATGTTAATCTCTGTAGTTAAACACCAAAGCAGAACTACTACCCTAACACACAAGAAGGCATCCAATAGTTATTACCACACACCAAAAGATAAACCAAGAACTGAGGCATGTTGTAGGATGACTAGGTTTGAAAATATTCAAATACACAGAGATAGCAAGGCAGAAGCAGTGTTCTGTTCTTGAATTATCCTGAAAACTGATTTAATTCCCCTCTCTGAGTGTATTAAGAAAAAAAAATGTCTATGCAATCAATTTTCCAAAATTATAAACAAAAAAAAATTAAAGCTGGGCATTTTCAGTGGAAACAGCAGCTATTTTGCCGTACATAAAAATATCCTATGACTCCATCTTACCAGGCTGTTAATCTTTAATCTGATTTATAACTGAAAAGCTCATGTGGCAACTGATCTAACACCATTTCATTCACAAAAAGAGATTAGTCATCAAATGAGCACATTTTTCCTGGGATTTCACAGAATAAAGACGCTAGACATATTTCTCTTTCAAACACCAAGCTATCCAAAATATTTCCAGTAATCAGAAAGGTATAAAAGAGCAAAATTAAGTAACAGGCAATCCTCAGAATTACTTTGCATTTTTTGACAAATCTGCCAAAAGTTGACAAGTTGGGGGTGGGGGGGTTAGAAAAAGAAAGAGAAAAAAAAAAAAAACCCACCCAACTGGAATAAAGATCCCACGGAAACAAGGAAGAGTCACCTACCTTGGAGATAATTAAGGGCTCTCCGTGCTCCAGGCCACCTCTCAGGGTGAAGCCCCAGGGAGCCCCTCCCTCCAGGAAGGTTTCCAGGTAAATGTACCTTCTCTCGGGGGTCAGCGGGGCGCGGGCCTCGCCCAGGTTCTCGGTGGCCCTCATCATGTCAGCACATGGTCCTGGACTTCAGGGTAAAAGCAGCAGATGCAAGCAAGCTGCACTCCTCCCGCGCAAGTTACCCCATGCGTCACGCCCCACGCCGGCCAGGAGACCGGCTGGGAGAAACCAATTCTTCCCGACACGCGATGCTCTTCCTCGCTTCGTGCCTTGGTGCCGGACCCCAGGGACGCTTCACCGCCACATCTCTAGTGTAAATCCTCCTCCCGGAATTCGGGGTCTCTCGGAAGCCCCCAGTGGTGTTGATCTGTCCCCTGCGTTTGCAGATGCTTCTCCCAAGGTCACTCCGAAGATTGCTTTTGTCTTACACATGCACAAGCCAAACCCTTTTCTGTAGGATTTACAGAGGAAATTTAAAAGCTTCTCACCATCTAGGAGGAAAATGGCAGAAACTCAAGGACATACCTCAGTTTTGATTGATCATCAACCCTTCCTCCCTCTTCAAGTGAAACTTACCATCACAATAGCCTCCTCCCTGCTCAGGAGTAGCTTTAAAAGAAAGCCAGCACTTACTAGGCTTGGACTGACTTCAGAATTTCTTAACGTGTCCTTAAGGCACCCAGAGGCTCGGCTGAAACTTTTTACTCTTTTTGGTCAGCAAAGTTCAGCGTTGGCTTTTCAGGGAGAAAAGATCTTGCAAGATGTAGAGAAAATGGAAAGAAAAAAGAAAAAAGCATCAGTTCTCCATAGGAAAAACATAGCAAGGAGGCAGCTCAGTTCTTTCTGCTGTTTTCAATGATGATCAGCTCTGCTGTTTGAGCCACAGCGGCTGGGCCTGCGCTGGAAGAAAGGAAAGGCAGAGAGGCAAGTGAATTGGGCGGAGAGGCGCTGCGACCTTTCTGCACAGTACGCGCAGCTCTGCAGAATTTAGCTCCCCACAAAGACCTGCCAATCAAAACAATCTTACGCTTGATAAAAACGTGGAAGGTTGAAAATACCATACAGATGGCTAATTACCTAGGGCCAGAAACTAGTTTACTTGAAGAGTCTGCCTGGTCCTAATTAAAGCAGAACTTCTGAGAGTGAGAGGCAGGCCTTGGTATTTTTTTAAAGCCCTCCAGGCAATTCTGTCGTGGGTGCAGTGTCTAAGTGGTTTGGGTAAATATTTTAAGTGTCAAGGTGGTGGCACCAGGGCTTATTTATTTCATTAGAAGAAAATACCACGTGTAATGTATGACCAGCCTCTCATCTTGAAATCGAACTTCCCAGTCATATTTCCGCTTGTTTGACTCAATGCAAACTCAAGGCAGGCTTGCTTGGGTCTATATCTTAGCTGTTATCGACTCCAACATTGTTTCTATCCATTCTTTAAACAAAAGAAATACTTGATGCTTGTACATACTAGGCATTTGTAGCTGAGTGTTGTACTGATTTTAGGTTATCAATATGACTTGTAACGATATTACATAACATTTAATATTACCACTTTTTATTCAAAATTTGAACAATACAAAATCTTTTACCCAGAAGCCTAAGTTATTAGAATTATTTCCAAGGAACATGTTTATCAAAACTTTTCCTGTTTAAATATGTGATAATATGGAATTCATTTTGGGAACTAATGTTAAAAATTACTGTGGGAGGGTAATAATTTGATTTTGGTGTTTGTACTTACACCTAATGAAAAACTGATGTAGTGAAGCAAATAAAACTATATTTAATGTACAGCACATGGCGTGTGTTATTTGATTTTTCAGTAGTAACTTCACCTGGAGGACTCAATGCCAAAAAAGTCAATTCTTATTTTTATGAGCCTAATTTATAAAGAATAAAAGAAAAATTGGGTGTGGTAGAAGTGTGTATTCTCCTAGCTACTGGAGAGGCTGAGGCAGGAGGATCTCAAGTTCGAGGTCAATCTGAGCTGCATAGCGAGATCCTGTCTCAAAACAATAAATAATTTTTTAGAAAAGAAACACTGGCTTTCCTTTCACTCCATTATCCAAAGAAATGGATCAACAATGTTTTATTTTCAAATAAAAATTTAAAGTAAATATATAGCCTTTTGTTTCTGAAAAATTATTTTTGTGGCTCTCATGGCTTTGCTTCAAATACACTTTGTAAAACTGAGATTTTACATAATTAACATTTAATATTAAAAGTTATGAAGCTATACAAAATTTCAGTTACAAGAAATAAATTCAAGAGAACCATTGTAACCATGGTAACTACAGAGAAAACAATGTATTGTCATTGTAAATTCCAGCTGGCCTGGACTACATAGTGAGACCCTGTTTCAAAAACAAAACAAAAAATGTATTGTGCGCTTAAATTGCTAAAACTAGATTTTTAAATGCTTTCACTACCACTAACGACAAAAAGTTAGAAGTAGTGGATGTACATTAAGTTGATTTAGCTGTTCCATAACATATACATACATCTGTGAATCATCATATTTGTATATCATAGATATACACAATTTTATAAATAAGTATAAAAATGTAATGAAGCCGAATATAAAAGGCAAAGAAAGTAAGAAATAAGCAGTAGATTCTGCCATGGTGGCACACATCTATAATCACAGCACTGGGGAGATTGAGGCAGGCCAGCCCAGTCTACATAGCAAGTTGGAGGCCACCCTGGGTTACCCAGTGAAACCCTGTCTCCAAAAAACAAAAACAAAAGGAAACAAAAAGGTAAGCAGTGAAGAATATGAACCCAGTGTTTGTAGACTGATGAAACATATTATTACCAAAAATATTTAGTGAACAATTTAACTTAAATTGATATGCCTAATCATTGTTTCGATGTTTTAGAAAATTCGTACTTGTTCTTTTCAGAATTCTCATTTATTGATTTTAATTTTACATAGTATTCCCTAATCCTTTTCTCTTTTTTTTTTTGCTAACATTTTCTTTCTTTTTTTTTTTCCCCTGGGGGAGATGTTTTCTGTGAGGTTCCCAGGATCTCATACATGCTTAGCATGCGTTCCACCAGTAAGCTATACCCCCAGTATCTTTGCTAACATTTCAAATATGATTTTCAACCTATTGGATTTTTTAAATGCTTCTGAATTTAATATTTAAAAGACTGAACCGATCCTGACATTGTCTCTGAAAATAAAGCCAGAGTGACATCTAGTGGCTTTTCTGGCTCTCTAAATAATCATTAAAGTCATTGTAGACAAATTGGAAGATTATTTAATCTGTCTGTTTAAAATGCCTCAGAACAATCCCAAATACACAATTCAATCTTACTTTGCAGTTTTCAGAGGAGAAAAGAGTTAGGACTTCACGGGTCTTTTGAAGACTGAAAACTTTTCCTCTGAATGCAGGGACGTAAGATACACCTCTCAAAGCAATTGCTTGGAAGTATGAAAGTACAAACATTAGCTGAGAGTAATCAGGATCTTCCTGCTAGAACTTTCCCTGACCCAAGGGCGCTGGACAATGCTGTGTTGAATACTCCAGAAGAACTGGGAGAATGAGCAAGGGAAAATAGATGTTGGGTGTGCAATTCATAGCATCTGCCCCACCAGCTGTCATAAGGGTTGTCACAAAATGATCACAACCTATTCAATTCATATCTTTTGGGTGGAAATTATCAAAATGTTCTGTCTTAATTGAGATAATAGTTTCACAAGTTTAGGGTCCACTGTACATAGATGCAGTTTACTGAATGAAAATTATACTTCAATACAGTTAATTTTTTTAAAAACTCAGATTCCATGAACAGATGAATAGATAACGAAAATTCAGTGTATACACACAATTAAATGTTATTCAGTCTTAAAAAGGAATGAAATTCTGACACATTTTACATGAACAAACCCTGAAGATATTTTATCAAGTGAAGAACAAATATTATTTTAAAAATAACTAAATAATAAAAAGAACAAACATTGTATGACTCCACTTAAATGAGTTACCTAGAATAGACAAATTCATAGGACTGAAAAGTAGAGTGGTGGTTGCAGGAATAAGGAAAGAGGGAATGGGGAGGTAATGTTTGGTGGGTACAAAGTTTTGGTTTGGGAAGATAAAAAATGTCTGAGATTGATGGTGGTCATGGTTGCACAACAGTGTGAATGTGTGAAAAACAAAACCAAACATGAATGCCATTGTGAACTATAGATTTAAAATGGTAAATTTTATGTTATGTATATTTTACCACAATAAAAAAAGTTAAGAAAAGTTTTTTAAAAAGCACTTGTAAAAGGTAAATTGGGGGTGTGGATGCAGCTCAGTGATAGAGTGCTTGCTTAGCATGCATGAGGCCTTGGGTTTGATTTCCAGCACTGGAAAAAAAAGATAAAGAAATATAAAATATGATACTATAATTAATCAGTTCATTATTCATTACTTAACCTTGGTGGACATGGTTATAGGTGAATGTTACAAAATTGTTAGATGCATTAAAAAACAAATAATTTTAATGCTTGAAGGCATATACTTACTATCTGACAATCCATAACTATGATAAAATTATAAAGTAAATTATTATTTCAAAAAGCTGGTAAAAAATATTCAAAAGCTTTCATTGTTTACTTCCTAGCTGAGAAGTAAAGTATCTTCATGGGAATATAGCTGGGCAAAATCAACAGTGTTAAGATGGCTGTGATAAAGGGTACATTTTCTGCTCACCATCTCTAGCAATAAAGGAAATGCAAATTAAAATCACACTAAGATTCCACCTCACCCCTGTTAGAATAGCCATCATTAGCAACACCACCAACAACTGGTGTTGGCGAGGATGTGGGGAAAAAGGAACCCTCTTACACTGTTGGTGGGAATGTAAACTAGTACAACCACTCTGCAAAAAAATTTGGAGGCTACTTAAAAAGCTAAACATTGATCTACCATTTGATCCAGCAATACCACTCTTGGGGATATACCCAAAAGACTGTGACACAGGTTACTCCAGAGGCACCTGCACACCCATGTTTATTGTGGCACTATTCACAATAGCCAAGTTATGGAAACACCAAGATGCCCCACTACTGATGAATGGCTCAAGAAAATGTGGTATCTATATACAATGGAATTTTATGCAGCCATGAAGAAGAACGAAATGTTATCATTCGCTGGTAAATGGATGGAATTGGAGAACATCATTCTCAGTGAGGTTAGCCTGGCCCAAAAGACCAAAAATCATATGTTCTCCCTCATATGCGGACATTAGATCAAGGGCAAACACACAAGGGGATTGGACTTTGAGCACATGATAAAAGCGAGAGCACACAAGGGAGGGGTGAGGATAGGTAAGACACCTAAAAAATTAGCTAGCATTTGTTGCCCTTAACGCAGAGAAACTAAAGCAGATACCTTAAAAGCAACTGAGGCCAATAGGAAAAGGGGACCAGGAACTAGAGAAAAGGTGAGATCAAAAAGAATTAACCTAGAAGGTAACACACATGCACAAGAAATTAATGTGAGTCAAGTCCCTGTATAGCTATCCTTATCTCAACCAGCAAAAACCCTTGTTCCTTCCTATTATTGCTTATACTCTCTCTTCAACAAAATTAGAAATAAGGGCAAAATAGTTTCTGCCGGGTATCGAGGGGTTGGGGGGAGAGGGAGGGGGTGGAGTGGGTGGTAAGGGAGGGGGTGGGGGCAGGGGGAAGAAATGACCCAAGCCTTGTATGCGCATATGAATAATAAAACAATAATTTTTAAAAAAAGGGTACATTTTCTGTTCTTTGGAAGAAAAAGCTGGATTCAAAGACAGCAGTGACAATGGCTCATGACCTCCATGGCAGAAGCAAAGCCTTTATTTTACAAGTTCTTGGCTTTTGTCTCTTACTTCTACCTCTTTTCATCCCTCTGTAAAAGAGTTTATCATTTTAAAAAACTGACTTGCATTTTTTCCTTGTGTTTTCATTTTGTTTTGAGACAGTCTTTTTAAGTTTTTTACTAGTATAAATTAATTGTATTGATATAATTGTATGCATATAATGTACTTTGATCAAATTCATCCCCTTTATTACATTTTCTTAACTCTCTTCCTCTTTCCCCTCTTTTTAAAATAGTATTTAGTGGGTTTAATTATGCTATTTTCATAACATATATAATGTACTTTGATCATTTTCATCCATTACCCTCTCCTTCCCCCCTCCCTTCTCCCATTGGTCCTCCTTGTACAATCGTCATTATTGTTTTTAGATCTAGATTCTCCACATGAGAGAAAACTTGTGATATTTGTCTTTCTGAGCTTGACTTATCTTACTCACATTATGATTTCCAATTCTATACATTTTCCTGCAAACATAATTTCATTCTTATTTGTGGCTGAACAAAACTCCATTGTGTCTATGTACCACATTTTCTTTATTTCTTCATCTGTTATTGGGCACCTAGGCTGATTCTATAGCTTGGCTATTGTGAAATAGTGTTGCAATAAACACGGATGTGCAGATACCTCTACTGAATGTTGACTTACATTCCATCATGTATGTATCCAAGAGAGTTATAGCTAGAACATATGATAGTTCTATTTTTCATTTTTTGAGGACCCTCCATACTTATTTCCATAGTAGCTCCACCAATATACATTCCTACCCATAGTGTAAAAGGGCCTGGACCCCTACCTCTCTCCCATATCCTCACTAGCATTTGTTGTGTTTGTTTTCTTCATGATAGCCAATCTTACTGGGATGGGATGGATTCTCATGGCAGTTTTGATTTGCATTTCCCTTATGAGTAAGAATGTTGAGCACTTCATGTATTTATTGGCTATTTGTACGTCTTTTCTTGAGAACTGTTCCATTCATTTGCTCATTTATTGATTGGATTGTTTTCTTTTGTGTTTAATTTTTAGACCTCTTCATATATTCTGGACATTAATCCTTTATTCAGTGAGTAACTGGCAACATTTTGAGATGGGCTCTTACTATGTTGCCCAGTCTGATCTTGAACTCCTGGGCTCAAGTAGTTCTCCCACCGTGGCCCCCTGAATAGCTGGGACTACAGGTATGTGCCATCATGCCTGACTGACACATATTTTAAAAAACTCCTATCAGTGTTGGGGGAGAGACTAACTACAAGGGGACACAAGGGAATTTTCTGGAGAGACAGAAATCTTGATTAGAGTGCTGGTTACTGGGTGTATGCATTTGTCAGAAGTCATCACCTTGAAAGTGCATTTAAAATGAAAAAAAATTTTTTTAAGAAAAGTAAAGCTGTTTCTCTCTCTCTCTCTCTCTCTCTCTCTCTCTCTCTCTCTCTCTCTGTGCTGGGGGACCGAATTCAGGACCTTGGGCTCTACCACTGAGCTACATCATACCCAGCTCTTACAGGGTCTCGCCCAGGCTAGCTTGAATTTATGACCTTCCTGCCTCCATGCCTCCACCTCCCAAGTGTTGGGATTACAGGTGTGCTGCTATAGCCTGTTGAAAGTTAATTTTTAAACATCAATTGTTTTAGCATTTAGGATGGCATGCGAAAGCCTTCTTTCAAAACTTAATTTCCAAAGAAACCCCAAATTAGAAATTACGCATCTTCTTAGTCCACTCTGCCAGGAAATGTTCCTAACAATATAACTCCAGTTCCTCCTGGGAAAATTCTTTCTCAGAGAGCCACATGGTTGCCTCCATCTCTTTCAAGGTTTGGCTCATACGTTGTCACCTGGAGGGGTCCTTCCCTGCCCTATGTATATTTCCATACATTCCACACTCCTCTCCTTCCCTGCTTTACTTGTCTCTGCAACACTTAAGCCTTCTAATGTGTTAATTCTGCCATGGTGATTATTCACAATCATGATGATTATTCATGACCTGTCCCACACACACACTAATGTATAAATTTGTCATGTATGTAGTTGGTGCTCAATAAATAAGTGTTTAGTGAATTCAGGTGTTTTTGCTTGCTTAAGGTTTTATTTGTGACAAAATACCAGATTGGGTTTATATACATGTTCAGTGAACTTAATAAAAATATACTATTCTCTATATGAGATGTGGCTATCAAGATTATTGCATTAAGTAAATTTCAAGTGCTTCTTTGTTCTTTACTAGATATGTCCACTTACAAGAATTTAGTAAGATAGGTGAATACAAAATTAGTACATAGATCAATGGATAATTTAAATGTAACAGAATAAAACAAAAATAACACTTCATATTAAATATATCTTTTTGAAATACATAAAACCAGATGCAAATAAATCAAAAAGCATATCACATTTCCTGAATAGGATATTTAATATTAAAGATTCAAGTTTCTCAAACTACTGTATTCATTTAATACTCTTTAAATTCATAAGGTTTTCTTTTTTAGATTAATAAAATGCATTTGGGACTTAGTCACTGATATTTGGTATTTTATTTTTCAATTGTAAATGGCAGAAATTTCACTTTATAAAAAATACAGTATTTGACAGAGGTATTTGGCAGAGATTTTAGACATACAATTGGCAGAGATTTTAGACATACATCTTTAGAACACTATAAAAGGAAAAAGTCAAAAGTAGTATTGCACACGTATACATCATGACTATAGCAATCAGTGATTGAACTGTACCCCACATTACCTCACTCTAATGCGGGGTCATTAAAAGGTTTTCTAATTATAGTTCTCTTCTCAGTCTTTGGTAGAAAGAACAATGTCAGAGCATTAATTACAGAGTCATTAATTTTTTTGTGTGGGACTGGGGTTTGAACTCAGGGCTTCTCACTCACAAAGCAGGTTCTCTACTGCTTGAACCACACCTCCAGTCCATTTTTTTTCTGATTATTCTGAGATGGGGTCTTTCGAACTATTTGCCTCAGCTGGTCTTGAACTGCCATCCTCCCCATCTCAGTCTCTTAAGTAGCTAGGATTACTGGCTCCTGGTCATTCATGTTTTATGTCCTGTCTACTTATAAAAATTATCAGAGATGACTTGCCATTTGTTCTCTTCACAATGTATATTGAATCCTTCTATGCATCCAGCTCTGTGCCAGACACTGGGGAAATACAGCTGCCAAGTAAAGACATAAAATATAGCATTTTAATCCACAATCAGGAAGAGAAAATATTCATACCCAAAATTCAGACCAGTCTGTTAAGTCTGGTTTTGCATTGCATTTGGTTTTGAAGATCTTTAACAAGTGAAGGCTTTTAAAGTCTAAGTTGTAAAGGAAACATAATGGTTAAAGTAATTTGACATAATCTGCATTATATGCTAAGTAAAAGTATATTTTCCCTAATTATCATCATTTACAAAATTCATTGTGTTGTGTGAATCAAGATTTTTTTAACTAAGCAATTGTGAATTAAACTTTGAGTGATTGCATATGCATCATGTTTATGATGTCTGAAATGCTTTTCTGGTATAATTTTAATATGTGCTTTTGTACCAAATAAAGCTCTATTCTATTCTATTATAAAATAATAGTTGTTTCCTCTTTTTCAGTTAGAAAAACTTCTTCAGAAAATCTCTATAGCTAGCATTTTGCACATTCTTCAAAAGCTATCTGGCTTGCCTTATCTACTACCAAAGATCAGACCAGGTTTGGATTCATTACTGGGATTGCAGGCATGAGCCCCTACACCTCTCTTCTTAGCATTTAATTCTGTTAGCTATCTATCATGATATACAGGCACCTATAGCAAAACTTTAATGTAAAAATTGATTAGAAATATTAACAAATTCTCCATTATGTAATATTGTTACAAATTTCAATAAAACACTAAGCACAAATAAAGATTGCTTTTTATCATACCTTTAAATTCCATCTATTGGTTCAGAGGCATCTGAGACGCAAATATATTAACAAGAATGAAACCATAAATATTAAGTTAAAAGGTAAAAGGTTCTGTCTGTGGTTAGACAGAAAGAAAGCAATTTGTAATTACTTTCCTTTGTATCTTTTTTCCTATCAAAGCAAAAAGTGAGTTCTTACAGCATAAAAATATTTTAGTTACCTAATACATGATTTTCATTGGTGTCTCATTTTGTATTTGTACCCTGGACAGATAAAGGTTCTCTTTCCTTTTCTTTTTGAAGTCTTTAAAAGATATGTGTTAATTAGAACAGCATAAAACTATTTAAAACCACATATACATATGAAAGGCAATGTGCATCTGATTTTATTAAAAAATTCTTTGCATTTTGAAATGTCTCACAGTTTTACTTTATGGTACTTTTAAAGTATTGAATTGAAAACAGCTTCTTGGCTTGTAAAATAAAGAATTTAAGCTGGTGTTGGTGACTCATGCTGTAATCCTAGCTATTTGGGAGGCTGAGATGGAAAGGATCACCATTTGAGGACAGCTCTGGGCAAATAGTTTGAGAGATCCCACTTTCAAAATAACCAGAGCAAAATGGACTAGAGGTATGGCTCAAACCATAAAGCACCTGCTTTGCAAGTGTGAAGCCCTGAGTTCAAACCCCAGTCCCACTCAAAAAAAAAAAAAAATCCGAAAAAGGACCCTTCCAAAAACCCAAGGAATTTAAAGATCAAGGAAGGGACCCAGACTTCCTTTAACATCATTCATTCATTCATTCATTCCACATATTTGAAGCACTTGCCAACTGCCATATGTAGGTTTTAGAGACAGAGGAGGAGACAAAAGGAAGTCCGGACCCTAGAGGAGCTTACCTTGTTTAGAGAAAGATATGCATGCACAAACAGCCAAGTTCAAATATGTCAGATGGGGATGAGTGTAATGGAGGCAGAGTAAGGAGGTTAGGGATTTTAGGATGCCATTTCCTAGTGTGGTCTGTGAACGTCTCATTGATAAAATAACTGAGCAGAAAGATTTGTAGTACTGGAGGAGGTAGGTGAGTGGATTGGGGGTGTGACCAGAGCCATGTGGATAGAGTTTTCTAGATATGTGTTTGAGAATGAGCTGAAGATGCCAGAGGTTTGGGGGAGCCTTGATTGACTCAACATACCCGTAAATGGTGGTAGTTAGGGAAAAATACATTTTTCTGGCCCAGATCACCAAGAACTCGTAAGAGTCCACTCCTAAGTCTAGGGTTGTTCTGTGTCTCCCTTCATTGGTTTCAACTCGACTAGACCCTGTGCTGGACACTAGGGAAGATACAAAGAAGCTATAGCTTGCCCAAAAGGAACCAGTGTCCTTCCTCATATAATCCAAATGGCAGTGGCAGTAGAAAGCAATTAAGAGGCCTCAGTCAATTTAAGGGTGGCAAAGGAGTAATGAACCCAAACCTGGTCTGAGCTTTGGTAGTAGAGGAACCAAAGCAGTTAACTTTTGGAACATTAGTATTTCCATCTGCAAAATGTTAGCTATAGAAATTATCTATACGATAATTATCTCGTATAGAAATTATCTATACGAGACTTTTCTAGCTGAAAAAGAGAAAACAACTATTATTACATAAAACGAAAGAATAGAACTTTGTTTAGTGCAAAAGCATTTATTGAAATTATGCCAGAAAAGCATTTCAGACATCATAAACATGACATATATGTATGTAGTCTCTTAAAGTTTAAATCACATTTGCCTAGGCCAAGGCAGGGGGATCTCGAGTTCAAATCCAGCCTGAGCTATATAGTAAGATTGTCTCAAAACGGGGAAGAAAAAAAAAAAGAATTAAACGTCCCAGGTTGTATGCATCCGACTGTCGCCTTTCTGGATTCCTTCCATTTGCGAATTAATTGGGCGGCACGGAGAGGTCCGGGTGTGTGTCATAAATCTAGTACATTCTAGGTTGGAGTTAATGACAGTAACTGAAGCTCAACGGAGGAAAGAACTCTCCGCAGGCACAAGGGCCGGCCACCCCGAGAACACGTGTGAACACCGAAACACACCCCGGGCTGGGCTGAGGGACCGCATGGGCACAGGCGGGGTCGCCTGCGCTTGAGGTCAAGGGTGCGAAGGCGCGGGGCGGTGGAGTGTGGGCTGACCGAGGGAAGGGAGGCCTGACTGCAACGCACAAGTGGGCTGGACTCTTGGGGTGCAGGTGACGGGGAGAGGTCATGCTGGTTAGGGTCTGGGAAGGTCGCCGTGGGGACAGCTGCGAGCACAGGGCGGAGACCCGCTGGCGGAAGAAGGGAAGTGAGCGGTTTCGAGTGGCTGAGAGAACAAGTGGGGGTCCGAGTCCGGGTGAGTTCTGGCGCAGGGCTGACAGGATTTCACTGCGTCGGGCTGCGGGCTGCGGGCAGTGGGCGCTCGGTTGCCCCGGCAACAGCTTCTAGGCGCGGAGTCTGCGCGCGAGTGGCCCCGCCCCGCGGCGGCAAGTGGCTCCGCCCCCAGCCCCTCCCCAGCCGTCTGTGCCGAGCCGCCAACGGTCGCGCCGAGCGGGCGGCGGTCGGAGTTCTAGCGCCGCCGGGCCGCGCGCGGGTGAGGGCGGGGCAGCGTCCGGCGCCGCCGCCGACAAGGAGCAGCCGCCCCGCCGCCGCCGCCGCGGGGCTTCGGGGCGCCGTGGGGAGCCAGCCTGTCCCCCGGTCGCGCAGGTGCGGCCGCCGCCCCGCGGACATGCGGCCGGTCTCTTAGGATGAGGTATTGGTAGCAGGTACAGGGGCAGTACGCGGCCTGGGGGACGCGGGCGGCTCGTCCTCCCGACGTCCGGGAGCGACTCGGGTTCTTATTGCCTTGCGTTTGCACATGGTGGATGCCCAATAAACGGTTCCTTTATCACAGTGGGCAGCTACTACTGTCTTCAGGGAGTTCAGGACCTTCAGGACGGGGCCCTAAGACCATAGCGACCTATGTAGTCCCCCGTGGGGACTGCCCAAGGGTCACTTCAGTGCCCACCGACCGTGCTTCTGGGGGAGAAAGAGGGGACAGAAGAGGCAACTGAGGCTGTGCCGGGGCGCTTTGGGCTGGGGCCCGCTCTGTGATCGCCTCTAGGACTCAGCTCCCCCGCATTACCAACCTAAGTCAGAAACACGGTGCGGTGCGCCCCCCGAAGTCTCCACGCTGTCCCGCCACTCGCACACGTCCCCACTCGGGCTGCACCGCAGTCAGGGCAGAAGAGGAGTGAGTGGGCTGTTTCTCAGGGTGGGCAGCCGCTTTACGGGTCCTAGCGACAAAGTCAAGGAAAAGGGGGCCAGCGCTCCCACACACCCAGAGACCTGCTGGCAGCCCTGTTTCTGTGTGCATACGGTCATCTAGGAGTGAAGTGACGGGCGAGGTCTGAGCCTCCTATGTCCCACAGTTATGTGGGTTGGTGGGTTTTTTTTTTTTTTTTTTTTTTTTTGGTAGGATTGGGGTTGGAACTCAGCTTCAGGCTTGCAAAGCAGGTTCTCTACTACTTGAGCCACACCTCCAGTCCATTTCGCTCTGGTTATTTTGGAAATGGGTTCTCTCCAACGGGTCTGGAACGGCACTCATTCAGGTAGCTAGGATTATAGGCAGGAACCACTGGAGCCTGGTTCATACACTCATTTCTGCAGTGGATAAAATGATTTTCATGCCATAGAGATGCTTTATACTCCTAAATAAATTGAGAACAGCAGTGAACAATTTATTCGATATGTGCACAAAGCCCTTGCTATTGTCCTTTTTCAATGAGGACTCAGTGTAGTCTAGTATGTTAGGGTACTCACTGTAAAACTCCACTATTTATTAAAGAGGACCTTTTGTGAACCACCTTCTCCCAAAGTAGATGGTCTCAAATTATATGGCTGAATAGTGGCCACTCAAAAATATCAGGTCCTAATCCCTGGAACCTGTAAATGTTATAGGAAAAAAAAAAAAGTTCTTTGCACATGTGATTAAGTCAAAGATTGTGAAATAGATTATCTTGAGTTAGTAGGTGAGCCCTAAATATAAACACAAGGGTCATGAGAGAGACGCAGAAGGATATTTGGTACAGACAGAAGAGGGAAAGGCAATAATATGACAATGGAGGCAAAGATTGGAGTGATGGGGCCACAAATCAAGGGATGCCAGGAGTCAACAGAGATAGAAGAGAAATGGATTTTCTCCTATAGTCTGGGGGAGTGGAGCTTTGCTATACCTTGATTTCATCCCTTCCATTCTGATTTTGGATTTCTGGCCTCCAGATCTGTGAGAGAATAAATTGTTAACTGTTTTAAACCACCAAGTTGTGGTGATTTGCTATGGCAAATAACAGGAAATTAATACATTTGGCAGTGCTGTTAAGTCACACAGAATTCTGTGTGGATGAGTATTTAAAACTTTATAGCTAGGGCAGTAGTGCGTGTAGTAGTGGAGACTACTATATGTTTTCCTGAATTCTGTAAATCCTAAGAAAAAGATTTGAATAGGGAATTTGGTTAAAAGAGGAAAATTAAGTGGTACATATGAAAGATGTAGTTTAGCATTTAAGCTAATTTTCTGGACTTTCTTCTGTTTTTCTGTTGATACATCACTATGTTTATTCTGACTAATGAGAGTAAAGGAAAAAAGTGGCTTGGCCTTGATCTTTGGCCAAGTCTCTGTCGACTATCCATCAGGTGTGTATCAAATAAGAGTTAGAGACACCTGGGGATTGAGGGCCAAGGCTGAGGGAAAGAGGGAATATGAAAGTGCTCTCATGTGTAGAGTGTTAAAATCTGGCTAAAAGCAACCTCTAGTCATCTGAAGTGAAGACACTTTGGTGTTCTCCGGGTTCAAGAAAAAACAGTGTTCAGATTTAAATGATTCACTTTTGGGATCCAGGCAGCTAATTTACACTTCCCACTCATTTCCTCAATCTTTTTAAACTGCTTTTTGAAACATAATTTACATACTATATTGCACACCTTTACAAAGTGTACAGTCCATTAAATTACAGAATTGTGGTCAGCAGCACAATTCAATTTTAGAATATTTCCATCACCCAAGAAAGATTCCTCATATCCATTTTCAGTTTGTCCCTCTAGTCCCAGCACCAGTGTCCTTTTGATCTCTGGCTTCCTTTAGTGTTTGGTTTGAGTGCCTACTCTGGGCTACTGCAATTGCCTCATAACTGGCCTCAGCTCCTACTCAGTATATTCTCTACTCAGCTGCTGGAGGATCATCTGCCCCTTCTTTTTAAAATCCTCCAATAACTTTGCAGTTAGAGTAGTCCCAAAGTCCTTAGTAAGGTCTTTTCAAGATTCTATAAGCCAGGCTCAACCAACATCCTCTAGCATCATTTAGGAAAGGAGCTTAGTAAGTTCAGCATTCCCTTGGACGTGGTATACAGACATGTCTATGAACAGGCCAGTTATCTTCCCCTGACTGCCCTGCAGCTTCACTAGCCATCCTACTTCTCCTCAGTCAACAAACACTAAGCTATTCCCATCCTAGGGCTTTCTATATGGTATTTCCTTTTAAGAAACTACCCCAGCCTGACTACTTTGGTACATATATCACCTTCCCAGAAGGGCCTTCCCTGACCTACCCTAACTCTATCTCGTTGTTTTCTCCATTGCACCTCACCACTCTCCAAAATTATATTTTTAATTTTAATTTGGTGTCTTTCCCCACTAGAATATAAACTCTCAAGGGTAGAAACTTGATTGGTCTTCATCTTAGCTCTATCTGTAGTATTTATAGAAACACTATTCATGGTAGCAACATACAGAAAACTATCAAAACACCAGTAACAATAATTGTTATTGAGTGCTATGCTGTGCTAAGTGCTTTATGCACATGGATTATTTAATTGAAGCTCACCACTTTCAATGTGGGAAGAGTAAAAGGAGCTTATCTTCCAAATATAGTTCCTTACATTAATTTTTTCAGAGGCATCAGTTTTATTAGTACACTGATTTTCAAGACAAGATCATTGTACATTGACCAGGAATATAGTATTGAACCTCTTTCCCTGTATCCTATAAACTGAAGTGGAGAAAGTTTTACTAGGAAGGAAAGGAAGAACAAAAAACAACAATTTAAATAAAAGCAGAGTCCTAGAATAGCACAACATGCTCAGGACACATCAAGTGAGACTTGTATTGGAGGAGTGTCTGTCAGGGCAGGGGAGTGGCAGGAGATGATGCTGGAAGGTTGGTTAGTCCAGAATATGGAGAGTTTTAAGTGTTAGTGTCAATTTTTGTATTTGAGCAAGATTGGCAAAATGCCTCTGCTTTTAAAGAAAATACTGAATGATTTTAAGAAATTGAAGCAACAAAGTGCATTTTGAGATGTTTTATAGTGGGTCTGGTGAGAGTTGATGAAAGCATGAAAAAACACAATGAAATTACATATTCCAGGATTCCTTCTTGATGACTTATGATCACACTTAAGTCTTTTTACTAAGTTACAAGGTATTACACACACAGACTCAACAGAATATGGTTAATTGGAGTTTAAATAGAGAGGACATTAACATGTCTAACTTGGGGATTTAAGTTTATGGCAACATTACCTGAGAATGAAGGTGTGGGATAAGGTAAATTTAATACAACTGCAAGCATGTGGAGATATTAAAGCCAAAAATTCATTAAAATTTACCTATTTAACAAAATAGCCCTAAGCTTGCTGGAAACAGAATTCTGGCATTGCTTTTGACTAAAATAAGCTATATGAAGGTGTCATATTTTTGGTTATCTTTTTGCTGAATGTCTTCCATAGGAAATCATGGACTGTTTAAATTGAAGAAGATGTTATAAATGTTCTAATAAAATTATAGATTAATTATAAATTAGTAGCACTGGACACCCAGTGACAGTTGCCATCTCAATAAGCACTCATCATCTTCAGCTTGAATACCTCACAAGGAAGCCCATCATGTGTATATTCTCTGGGTTTTAGAACATCCTCTCTAACTTAAACTAGAATCTGCCTCTCTTCACTGCTGTTCAGTAGTCCTAATTCTACACAAAAAAGAGACTCATTTTTGTAAGTGTGGTATCCCCTTAACATTCCACTGAGATATTTTTGATATTAAAATTCTGGTTGCTTATTATTTTAATATACCTGTAAAATTGATGTACCTACCTCTGACTTGCCAGATCAAAGGTTCTTTCCTAGTAACTTTTCCAACAAAGTACAAGATCTGTTGCCTGGTCAAAGAGTGAAGAACAGTTTAAATTGTCTGAAGATATTCACCTGTTCTATTTAAGTTAGAGAAAGGTCATGATTAGGAAGGTCTGTAGGGGGTCATGTGTGCTATAGGTTTACTTGCTGTGTTGTCTTGATAATACCAGTAATTTGTGTGGCAAGAAAATTAGGTTTAGACACACAGGGGTGTTATAACTGAACATGTTTTGTTGTACAAATATAACCTAGATAAGTGTTATGGACTATAAATGCAAATGTACTTTCATGTAAAATTAAAAATAATTTAACAGTTTTTGTTGCTGTTGTTGTAAACAAGTACTTTAGGTATTGTCAAGCCCTTAAGTAATGAAAATGAACTTGTGAACTGAACTTTTTGAAAATAATAAATTTTAGTTAATAAAAATATAATTAATTATTATATTAATAAGCAGATTTAAATTTTTTTCAGGTGTTAATAGAATAATTGAAAATAAGAATATCCAGAAATTAAGGTATCTCTTATTTTACTTCTAGTTATATTTAAGAGTTATGAGCATATACAACTGATACACTAGTTTATTGGGTCTGAATCTAATTTATTTTAGAAAACCTGAAGCCTCAAACCTGACAAGTGTCTAAGATGGAATGTCTAAAGTATAAAAGCTAGAAGAATTTTATCCGTGGTTTTCAGACTGTGTTCAGTGGAGCCTTCTGTATTCCGTAGAAGCGTTTCTTAGGCAGAAAGGAGGGTGTGTAGCTGGGAATCAAAAGAATTAAAGGCTTTCACTGCTCAGAAAAGGTTTGAAAAGCACAACCATAATCTCGTTTGGTAAAGGTGGAAATTGAGACTCAGATATGAAGAGGTTTGCCTATGTTCCCAATGAGAAAATGAAGTTTCCTCATTCTGTGTTCTGTGCTGCTTCCATATTGCCTCCCTATGAAATGGTGTTATGTGCTAATGCAGTATTTTCTTAAATAGCTTAATTCTGCTTATAATAGGTTCCTGTGTTTAGTCATTGCAGATTAAACCCATTTTGTTTTTTGTTTATGGGCTAAATAAAAACATATCTTTTTTCTAGATAAATAGATCTATTTATTATGGGACAGTGAGTTGGCATACACTGCTTAAATTATAAAGACGGTATTGTTATTCATGTCATTACTATCCTATTATGTGGTACTATATAGGAGGGCTTGCACATGAGTTACCTCAGTTAATCCTTTTTCTTTTGGGGTATATACTCTTTATCTAAATCTTAGAGTGTTGGAAAGGCCTGGTTCTACCAGGCCACAGAACTAGTAGATCACAGAGCTAGAATTTAAGCCTGGAGGACATCTAGATAGAAAAAAATGAGTTTGAGAAAGCAGACACTGAGATCATTGTGAAGTTAATAAACCATTAGCAGTAACTCAGGTAATAAATGCTGTTCAACATTAACTCCTCATTGTGTTTCTGAGACTATATCAGCCTAGAGATGTATTTGGACAATCCTGACGTATTTCAGAATTTACCACGGAAAGCATACTTTCATTCTTGCTCTAGGGGAATATAGAGCAATCCTATAAAATCTCCAGTCTTGTGATTCTGTTTTTGTTTTTGGCAGTCTTGGGGTTTAAACTCAGGGCTCATGCTTGCTAGGCAGGCACTCTTCTATTTGTGCCACGTTCCCAACCTTCCAGTCTTGGGTTTCTGTGGAAGGTAGGATAGTCCATCATCCTAGGGGCTTGAAGTTGAGGAATCTGGGAATCAAAATAGTATACACATTTAAGTAGTATACCCCATCAAAATAGGACTTTTAGATTTTAAATCGCCTTGCTGTGAAGACAGTCATTCTTCATAGTCAGAGAGTTGCCACCTTAAGTAGCAGCCAGAAGGAAAGAAATCAAGGTGAGCATTGTTCACAGTAGGAAAGTGCAGGTGCATATCTGCTGTAGCCTTTTGGAATCCAAGAAGGAATAAGAATCCATGAGATACTTTTAAGTACTTTAGGTCAACTATATAACAAAACTAAAGTCTCTTTGTGGCATGTGGTTTCCAAAGCCTTTTCAACAACATTTGAGTCAAATAACTAGAGTAAAATATTTACATAGCTAGTATTTAAAGTGAACCTGCTCATAATTTTAAATGAGGCAGAATTATTCATTATTGACCTTGGGCATACCAGAAAAAAACAAGATCTGACCTCTCTATTATACTCATTTAAACAAACGGAGCACTCTGCCTTGCACCACCAAATAAATAAACTGAAAGGAAATTATACTATAAATGTCTAAAATTAAACCACTGTAAGTTCATATTATGACCCTCAAATCAATCAGGTGCAGAGTTTTAACAGTTTTAAGATTTATGGAGGTAAAAATCCTCAATTTCCAGAAATCCTTAATAATTTTTAAGTTTTATGCCTGAAAATAGGGTTATGACATAGAAGAAAATTGAATACACCAAATTGAGGATATATTTGGTCTAAAATAGTGAAAATCTGAATTACAAATATTTAAAAAATGCATATTTCATTATTCTGAGGTTCATAAAATAACTATCAGCATTGACAAATTGAGATCCTGAGCACTTACAAATAAATGGCTATTTTAAACTCTTAAGTAAATAAGCCTATGCTATCTTCTTTACTCATTTTCTTTTTCTTTAGGGACTTTACCACTTGAACTATGCCACCAACTAGTTGTTTTTTTTAATTATATTTTACCTTTTTTACATTTACTTACATGTGCATACATTATTTGGGCCACTCGCCCGCCCCTCCAGTGTTCTACCCTCTTGTTCTCCAATTTTGTTGAAGAAAAAAACATATAAAATAAAAAGGAAAACATGGCGGTTTTGCTAGTTTGAGATGAAGATAGCTATATAGGGAGATTCCTTGTGTTGCTTCCATGCACATGTGTATTACAGCCCACATTGGTTCATCTCTACCAGACCTCTTCACTACTTTCTAGTCCTCTGCCCATAGTGGCCTCTGCAGTTTAAGATGACTGTATTCGCTCCACTACCGTGAGTACATCAACCACTAGGTCTCCTTCCCTTTCCCTATTCCCCCCCCCCCCCCGTGCACGTTCTGCCCTCAGCGTGTGACCCTGTCTCATAATGTTACTTCCTTATTTCTTTTGTCATAATCTGTGTGTGAGGAAGAACGTGAATTTTGACCTTCTGAGTCTGCCTAACTCCACTTAAGATGATCTCCACTTCTGTCCATTTTCCTCGAATGACAAAATTTCATTCTTCTTTGAGGCTGAATAAAATTCCATGGTCTTTACTCATTTTCTAAGGGGAAAAAAATCCCTTCTGAAAGAGTGTGCTCTCCTAATGCCGTTACTAGTCACTGGTACTGAATTGAGTTTATTGCATTCCTCATTTTATATCAAAGTGAACAATCAAGTCATACTTTCCCCTTCTTTACTCTCCTCTCCGCATTTTAATCTGCTTACCTTCCTCTGAGATTCTGTTTCCTACTTGATAATAAAGTGATGGATATGAAGCAGTAGTTTATGGTTTCCCAGTCTGGGCTGTGATTCTCCCTGCTCTGTTCATTCCTTCATGATTTTGATCTATCTGTAATTTATGATAACATTATTTAGTAATTTGGATTTTTTAGTGTCATTTGTCATCCTGAAGAATCCCCAAATATTAGTGTATAAGTAAGATTATTACCATCATCATTCACGGTGAAACTTGTTTAAATGAGAATGGTGATTTTCTCCCAAATGCCATGCTTTTCTGTGTAGAACATTTCAATTGCCTAGCAATGTCGACTAACATTCCTTTTGTTATAATTCTTTATGGAATGTTTCCCTGCCTACTACCTAGTTCCTAAAAATTATAGCATAAAACATATTAATTACGGTTTTGACAGATGGCACCTCAGTAAACAAAAGGAAGAAACTGTGAGTGAAATAAAAAGGAGTTCTGTTCAATAAAAACTCTGTACTTCATGGGTTATTTTGATACACATATTTTTAAGTTTTAAGGGGCAGTACTGGGGTTTGAAGTCAGGGCTTTGTGCTTGGTAGGCAGTTGCTTTACCACTTGAGTCATACTCCCAGCCCTGTTTTTATATTTTTTAAATCACTGTATTATTTGCAAACATAAATTACTGTAAAAAAGATAAGCATTGTTTCATGTGCAATCATCCTCACTTTGTTGGTCCTCACCTACATTTTTTTCTCTGAGACAGGGTCTCAGGCTGACCTGAACTGGAGATCCTCCTGCCTCAGTCTCTCCTGAGTACTAGGATGATAGACCTATGCCACCACACCCTGCTTTTTCTTTGTTAAGAACCAGGATTTTGATTTGTTAATCTGATCAGTTTTTCTGTTTTCTAATTCACTTTCTGCTTTTATCTTTATTATCTCCTATTTATGCTTTCTTTCAGCTTACTTTTTTTTCCCTGTGGGACTGGAATTTGAACTCAGGGCTTCATGTTTACAGAGCAGGCACTGTAGCACTTGAGCCACACCTCCAGTACATTTTGCTGTTGGTATTTTGGAGGTGGGGGGGTCTCTTGAATTGTTTGCCTGGGCTGGCCTCAAACTGATTTAGCCTCCTAAGTAGTGAGGACTACAGGCATGAGCCACCTTGTACCTGCTTATTTTTTGTTGTTCTTGTTGTTATTCTTTTTGTGTTAGAAATATAATTCATTTATTTCTTTCATATTTATTTATGTAAGTATTTAGGAATTTTCCTCTTTCACTACATTTACTGTATCTCACAGGTTCTGATATATAGTGTTTTGCTTTCATTATTTTTCAGAAATTCTTTAATTTCTG
The DNA here is from genome assembly GCF_047511655.1 of Castor canadensis. NCBI lineage: Eukaryota > Metazoa > Chordata > Mammalia > Rodentia > Castoridae > Castor > Castor canadensis. The sequence continues at coordinate 92,735,592 of NC_133394.1, forward strand.
TTATATTTCCCTTATCACACAAAAGTTGTTCAACAGGTCTTTTAATTTCCAGATGGAAAGCCCTCCTTGTTTTGGAATTTCATTTTTAACTGTTAGTTTTTATTATATTGAATAAGAGGCTATCCTTTGTAACATTTCTACTTTATGAAACTTACTATTCGAGCCTACAATATGACAGATTTTTGTGAATGTTGCATGTATACTTCAGAGGAAGGTATTTTTTTTATAACTAAAGGTAGAGTGTTTAATGTATTTCTAAATGGTCTATTTTAGTGATTATTTCATCTGAATCTTATATCCTTATTTTTGTCCAGTTGGCCTGTCTCAGACTGATCACTGTGTTTTTAGTTCTTACTGCATCATCTGTAAATTGTTTTTTTAAGTGATTGCCTGTTATATGGTACATAGTCAGAAGTATTAGGTCTTTATTATGAAATGTGGCTTTTAACTTAAAGTGCCCTTTGGCTCTAAGACTATTTGGTCCGTGCTTTCTTACTGTTTTCATTTGCCTGGCAAATCTTTGTCTATCCTTTTATTTATTTATTTATTTATTTATTTATTTTTTATAGTCCATTGCTAGTACCATCTTTATTGATGCTCAAATTGTCCCATTTTTGGCCATTGGAAGCCTCTTCATATCCTTTTATTTTTAACCTTTTAATATCTATGTGTTTTAAGGATGCCTCTTATACACGATAGAGTTCCATACCTCTTCTACATTCCATGCCTAAGGCAGAGCTGGGGATCCCTAGGGCCTCCTGCATCCTAAGCAAGTACTCCACCACTGAGCTATATATACTCCCAGCCCTCACAGAGTTGCTTTTATGAGCCAACTTGAAAATCCTCTCCTTTTAGTAAACAGGTTGAGTCTCTCCTATTCACTAACACCACTGTTAATGTTTGATCTAAATTATAATATGTTCACACTACTATATTATCTTGTGTATAATTAATGGATATTTTTGCTACTTATTTGGTATTTTATGTTTTTATTTTGAAAATTCTTTTTGTCTTTTAAGGTTTGTATTTTTACTATAGTGGTTACTTCTGTAATACTTTTTATAGTGCGCCTGTGAACCCCTTTGTTCTTATTTAGTCTTTAATTCTTGTCATTTTTAAATGGTATCCTCTGATCCCCAGCATTGCAAAAAGTGAAAATAAAAATAAATAAATCTTCTGACTTCTACCCATTACCTTTGTAACAGCCAGTGATCTACTGAGATTGTCCCCCTTTCATTTTTAGTAGCTAGTTTTCCTTTGCTACCCACCAAGATAATATTTATGTATTATTATATTATTTATTTATTTGTTTTGATATGGCAGAGGAGAGGGGAATCTTGTTATGTTAGGCTGGTCCCGAACTCCCGCTCTGCTACAGCTTCCCAAGTGCTAGGACTACAAGATGGCACCACTGTAACCCGGCTTCCATCTTTGTTTTAGTCTTGGCTTTACAATTAAAATTATCTAGAAAATTAATCTATAATTAATTATCCAGAAATAGAATTTTTTTTTCCAAAAGATTTTCCATAGCTCACCTACCACCACTGCTATGGAATGAAAAAGAGCAGAAGTGAGCCAAAGACTGAGAAAAAGTACAAGTTCACCCCAGAAAGTGAAACAAAAGCCACAATACTAAGCACAAATTGGAACTTGATAGTCCATAGCCCAGACTATGAGGTAAGGGCTTGTAGAAGTAGCGGCCTAAGAGAAGTAGTGTTTGTTGAGCATCACTCATCTATTGAGAGAGGTGGCCTCCCCTGGAAATGCCATAGTAAAGGGAAGGAAGTGAGAGAGGAAATTTAAAGAAACTAGTAGGAACAAAGCAGAAGCAAGATACACCAAACTTCCTACACACCTCCCACCCCACATACTACTATAAGAGAATCTGCAGGAAAGAGGGGACTCTCAACCCATGACAGATTACAATGAAAAGTTAATAAAGCCTGGGGCATGCTCAAGTGTAGAGTACTTGTGTAGCATGAGGCCCTGAGCTCAGATCCCCAGTACCGCCCCGTGCCAAAAGCTGAAGGTATTGAAGAAAATAAGGAGAACTACCAAGAGAATGAAAAATAAGAAGCAGAAGGGCTTGGGGACATGGCTGAAGTGGTAGAGTGCCTGCCTAGCAAGCCTGATGCCCTGAGCTCAAACCATTAAAACAAAGAGTGCATGGGCAGTGATGGTAAGCCTCAGTGGAATGCAGTGGCTCATGCCTGTAACGCTAGCTGCTCTGGAGGTGGAGACTGAAGAGTGTTATGGTATTCTTTGTCTTCAGTGACACTGAAGGTGTGCAGCACATGGAGTTTTATTTGTTTTCTTTCTTGATTTTATGGTTGTTGGAGGAAAAATAGGAGATTTTGAGTCAGGCTACCACTGTTGTTTTCTAAGCTTAGAAGTCCTCTCTTGGCCTAATCTAAAATTGTAAACACTAATATCAAATAAGTTTTTCAACTTATTAATGATTTCTAATTTGCTGATTTGTGATTTTTTTGGTAAGGAGGTATTTTCTTCCATTATTTAACAGTATAACTTCATGGAAGACCGGAAAAGCTTTACCCCAAATTAAAGCACTACTTATCATAATAACTAAAGTATTAGTTTTTAATTTTCAGGTTATCTTTAATAACCCCTTAGCCTTTAAAATCAATAATTTTAAGTTCTACTCACCTATTAATTTTATATAATAAAATATACGTAACTTTCAGGAGAAAAAATTATTACTAAATTTCAAATATTAACAGAGTCATCTATGAACTTTTTTCACATAGTACCTTATTAGTAAATAGTGAATCTTTGGTCTTTCATAGATAAGAACTAAAACATCCAAACAGGGAGCCATTCATATTTCAAGATTTTTAAGAAGGAGAAATAGTTAAAATGGAATCAAAAGCTTGTGAATCAAATACTGAAGATCTTTTATCAAGTAGTGGCATCACATCCAATGGAGGTATGTCTTTTTTTATAAAACAAAATGAGAAAAATGAGGATTGAGTTGTCTTCATAATACCCATTCAAGTGCCTACTTTTTAGTGTATGTGTGTGGTTTTTTTTTTTTAATTGCAGGGCATAGAACACAGTCATGAATACTGTATTAAAATAGTTTGAGGAAGAGATGGCTTAGCATATCTATTTTTAGCATATGTTTACTTTTTAAATTTAATAATTGTTTCTGTATCAAGGCACTTTACCCTTAACACATTACACCATGCTTCCCTAATACCTTCACTTCCTTCCATTTTTCTTGGTCTCCTCTAAGTCAAACTTAGCCCTTGAGTTGTCTTCCTCTTTAGGCATAATCATCAACCTGTAATATTGTCCTCATGGGTGGCCCATCTAAAATCTTAAATGCATAGTTTCTTAATCCCTTCAGTTCATATCATATGACCACCCTCTCCCCAAAGCTTACCAAGAATTGTTGGACTTCTGAGATCCAGTCTCCCTGTCTTCAGTCCTCCCACTCCTGTATTCCTAGAGAACTTGGGTTGTTCTGCCTAATGAAGGTAGTGGTTTTCAACCATGAACCATGTCAGAAAACACTGTTTTTTCCCCCCTTAGATGTTAAACATTTGAACAGTGTAGATTCACATCTGCAAACACTGAATCAGTAGGTGTCAGCACCACTGGATTTTTTTTTTTTTAAAGCTCCTTAGGTAATCCAGATTTATAACAATAATTTAGAAAAACTGTTATAGGTTTTGCCATTTATTCCTAAATTAGCACTCTTCATCTCTCCATCTTCTTTTATTACAACATTATTTCAGCCAATCACTTGGAAATATTCTTATAGGCAAGTCCAAATCCTTATCAGGCTGATTGACTTTTAGTTTTGTACTGGGCTGCTGAAAGATTTTTGTTAGAGAAAATACACAGATGAGATTCTACCACTTCAAAGTCATATTCTCCTATCACAACAGGGTTGGATACAACTGAGAAACAGTTCTCATGATTTTAACCAGATCTCTTTCCAATTTCATATAATACTTATTTCAAGTTTATACCATTCTACATGAAATCCAAACTCCTAGGCATGACCACAGGCCCTTCATGCTCTGTCCTACATTTTTTTTCACATCTGGCCACTACTTCCCTTCCATCCAGGAAACCCTATCTTATCTCAAGCCTCTTGGCCAACAGTTGTGATGCTCCCACTGCCTGGAATGTCCTCTCTTTTCTCCTGGCTTGCAGATTGTTTTATTCTTGCTGTAGATACTTCAAGGCTCATTCAGCAATTCAATCATTTGATTATTTCCTTCCCCCAGTTTGTTCTTTCTTTGTACCTTGCACTCATCTCTTTTAGTGCTCTTATTGTCCTTTCCTTTGTCTAATTTTTGCATGAGGTCTTGTATTCCTTCAGGGTTCAGTAAGAGAATTATCTGGCATAATGTTTGCTACAAAGTTATTTTATGATAAGTTAATTAATTTTTTCATATTTAGGTTCTTCAAGTCCATTTTTTGTGTCATCTATCCGTGGTACAATTATTGAAAACACAGCTTCAGCTGGGACTTTGACACAAATGCCTTTTTTCCCTAAATGTGAAGTAGAACTTGATTCTCATAGAAAAGCCATCCCTTACCCTGGAAAAGAACACATAGAACGTGTTTTGGAAGAATATTCACATCAAGTCAAAGATTTGCAGAGAAGACTAAATGAAGTGAGTTACATTCTCTTCTAGCACCTAACACCATTTTTTGATAACAGGAAGACAAATTGCCATGGAATAAAAACCTAAACTTCCTAGAAGAAAAATTAGCCATGGATCTATTGGTTAAACTTGCTAATTTAAATTCTGCCTTCATCTATTAAAATTAATGAAAGTCTATATATCTGTTTTCCTTTTGTTAATAAACACAATGCCTTAGTTTCATGATATAATTTTAGTGAAACTTGAATGGTTCAGAATATCATAATTACTTTTGTCACTGTAATAATTGCTTCAGGTCTGCTATCCTGCTGTTATGATACCTAGCTTCTCTTTGCAAACAGTGGTAGAAGATAGGATGTTAGATATATGTGTATACATGATAGCTAAATGGAGTTTAGGAGTATTTGCTAAAAATTTCAAGAGGAGTCCTAGAGGTGTTGCTCACGTGGTAGAGCACCTGCTTTATAAGTACAAAGGCCAAGTGGACCTTAAATACAATCAAGCTGGCTTTACAGTTGTATATTGGGTCCCAGTAGTTCACATTCTAAAAGTGAAACTTCTTACCACCATGCCCAAAGCTGTTCATAATTGAACCTTTCCCTGATGCATTTTTAGTTTCATCCAGTACCTGTTCTCCAAATTACCCTCTGTTGTAGCAATATCAAGCCACTTGCTCATCCCTGGATGTGCCTTGCTAATAGAGACTTCCATACCTTTGCCCAGGCCATTTTTTTCTTCTCTACCTATTCTGGGGAATAGACTTTTACTAGCCCCCAGATTCAGCTCAAGCATTTCCTTCTCTGAAGCTTTGCCTCTAGACAGCATTGGATGTGTTCTCTGTACAGGTATTGCCCTTTGTGTACATGTTGTCATGTTGAGGATATCTGATTGTCCTCATCACCACATTGTTCTACCTCATCAGACTGTTGAGCATTTTTAGGGGAAAAAAACTACAACTTTATTAAATGCTTACAATTATGTACCACTGTATTATATACAGGGCATATAAAGATGAATAAGATAGACCTTGTAAGGAGTTAATAGTTTTGGAAGGGAGCTGGTCATGTAAAGAAATAATGACAATACCTCATAATAAATATACTAGTGAAGATAGTATGTAGAGACAAAGGAAGCACAGAGGTACTAGGGAGGAAAAGTAACTGTGTCTTAATTTATTTTCTGTGACCATCCCTGGCAGAGTATGTGGCCCTTGGTTGGCTCCCAATAAATGTGTTAGTAACACATATTTGGCTACTTGTAATATTTACCATCTACCTCCTATGTAACACATTGTGTTAGGTATTGGATATATAAAGATGGGAAAGTCTTTGTTCCTTCTATGTACACATTTATCATCATGTTGAGATAGGTAAAGTAGAAAATAAGAATAGTGAGGTCTATGCTATGGAAGGGTTTAAGCAATGATGGTAAATCCAGTTGATGCTTTTTTTGTGGTACTGGGGTTTGAATTCACAGCCTTCACCTTGAGCCATTCCACCAGTCCTTTTTGTGATGGGTTTTTCGAGACAGGGTCTCTCGAACTATTTGCCTGGATTGGCTTCAAATGCCATCCTCCTGATCTGTCTCCTGAGTAGCGAGGATTGCAGGAATGAGCCACTGGTGCCCAACTTCATCTTGTTTTTGAGTCAGGGCATTACTAGTTTTTTGCCAGGGCTGGCCTTAAACTTGATATCATCCTGCCTCGTTTCCTGGATAGGTGAGATTACAGGTGTGTAATGCCACCACATGGCTTTTATTTTTGTTATTTATTATTATTATTGTTTTAGTGCTGAGGATTGAATACAGGTCCTCATGCCTTGCAACTGTATTTTTAATTTTTAAGACTACTTTATGACTGTAATGTCTCTTAAATTTCTCTGCAAACACAAGTTTTTGGAAGTGTCTTCTGTTCCTTGCATTACCTGTTTTTGTTTCCTCTGGATCTTTTGTTCTGGATGTTTGCTTGTTTAATCTTGGTCTCTGGGGTTTTTTTATTATTTTATTTTAGAATCCATTGCTCAGTGGATTCATTCAAGAATGAAGCAATAAAAAAGCTGACACAAACTCTGTATTCATGGTGCAGAACTTGATGGCTTTGCTTTGGGATGATTAGGTGGGGTATCAGCTATTACACTGGACCCCTCAGTGCCTGACTTTAGAAATCTTTTTGGATTTTTCTATAGTTGAACGTGTTGATTTTTAGTTGGTAGTCAAGTATTTTAAGTGGGTTTGAGGTGGACCTTGACTTTTATATATATATAATTCAACCAATTCTCCTGTTTTTGTTTTTTAATCACTTTTTGCAGTACTGGGATTCAAACTCAGGGCTTTGTGCTTGCTAGGCAGGCATTCTATATTTTGATCCACACCTTCAGCCCAATTCTCCTGTTTTAAGGAACAGAACTCATTCCCATTTCATTTTGAGGCAGAAGCCAGATTTGTTTTGTAGTGTAGAAAATGGATGAAGAGAGGACCAGCTTAAAACAGGGAATTTAGTGTTCCAATGTTTTCCAGTAATCTCATTGAGAAATGCTTAATTGGGCTCTGAACTATAAGTAGTAAGGGAAGAAAGTACTGTGTACATAAATTATGGAAATTTTTATCTACAAAGAACTGTGTTCCTTTAATGGGGACTAATTCCCATGATTTTTTTTTTTCCCCAGAGCAATGAATTGCATGAGAAGCAGAAGTTTTACTTAAGGCAGTCAGTCATTGATTTGCAAACAAAACTTCAAGAAATGCAAATGGAGAGGGATGCCATGGCTGACATCAGGTTGAAATTTCTTTTCTTTCTTTTTTTTTTGCACTGCTAGGGACAGAACCCAGAGCCTCTGGAATGTTAGGCAAGTGCTCTACTGCTGAGATACATCCCCAGCCCTGAAATTATTTTAAAGTTTTACTCTTTGTAGTAAAACTTCTTTTAAGAATGAGTTTCATCAAAATTTCTTTTCTTTTGTTTATTTCATAGACGAAGGGAGAGTCAGTCCCAGGAGGATTTACGAAATCAGCTTCAAAATACAGTTCATGAGCTTGAAGCTGCCAAATGCCTTAAGGAGGACATGTTGAAAGACAGTAACACACAGATAGAGCAGCTAAGAAAAATGATGCTGAGTCACGAAGGAGTGCTTCAAGAAATCCGATCAGTCCTAGCTGACTTTGAAGATGCCTCGGGCAAGAAAATATACGAACATGACAGCATGTCTACTATGCACTTCCGCAGCTTGGGCTCAGCTGTTAGTAAAATCCTAAGAGAACTAGACACAGAGATTTCTTATCTTAAAGGGAGGATATTTCCAGTAAGTGGTGAGAACACTACTTCAATTTTATATTAAGATGCATTAAGAGAATAGTATTAGCATATAATTTGTAAAATTCTTAAAAGTAAACCAAGTTCTTGCTTTCATTTTCATTCTCTGAGATAATGGAAGTTGCTTTCAGAGTGATCTCTCTGTAAGAAATTATCTTGATTTACCTGAACAGCTTCATGAAAGTATAACTGGAGTAAAAGATCTAATAAAGTACAGTAATAGAATTTATCTGACTTTAGTATTATTTCTATTTCTGAAGAATTTCTTTAGTTGAAAATATCTGTATTTACCAAGCTTTAGAAGTCCTAGTACCTAAATTGATGTCTGTTTTTTAAAACCAGGTAGAGGATCAGCTTGAAACACTGAAATCTGAATCTCAGAACAAAATAGAACTACTTCTTCAACAACATCAAGATAGGTAGGTTTCTGACTGAGGTGTGGGAAATCATAGTGAAACTTTACCATAGTTTTGCAGTCTCTTACCTGTAGTTCCAAAATCTAAAGAGCTGTGAGACACAGAAGGGCTTTTTGTTTTGGGGAATTTTTTTTCCCATATGTTATCACAAACTTATATTAAAATTTTTTTTCTGGCACTTGTTAGAGCTCCAGGCAAGGCTTTATTCAAAACTGTTGCAGTAGAGGTTTTGGTACTGTACAAGGATGAATGGGGCTTATAACTGTCAAGGGTATGAGATGTCACGGGGTTCTTGCTGTCAGAATGCCCTGAAGAATAAGAAGCTGGAGCACTGGAGTTATAAGCAGGAAAGAAACTATTGATAGAGAAAGGCTGAGCAGAGAGACACACAGTGGGGTCCAGAAACCAGGTGCCCCCTGAGTGTTGGAGTGGGTGGGATATATATGTAAGGCTTCCACCCTAACCTAAAGAACAGTTCATAGTGGAATCCCATAGGTACATTCTTGGAGTGTGCTCAGGCCTCCTGTACCTCCTGGTCCTCTGGTCAAGCTGGTTCCTCTGCTTCTCCCAGGTCGTGGAGGCTTCCACATTCCTAAGATGTCATGGGGCTGATTTATGTTATGGGGCTGCTACAAATCCTCCCCTATGGGTTGGAGCTCCTAACTGCCATTAGGGAGATGGGACATCAAGATCCAGTGTTTAGCTACTTCCTGCTAAGAGGGGACAAAGAGGCGCCCCAGCAGTAGTCAGGGATCCAAACCCAAAGGGGTGTCCAAAGGTTCACAGTAGTAAGAGTGGGAGTAAGAGTTGGAGTCTGATGGAGTCTAGGCGAGAAGAAATGAAATGCATGAGGAGGTTAAGGAGGCCTGGACCAAAGCACAGGACAGCTCCAATAACAGCAGTTGGTCCCAGGAGAGGGAAAAGCCATGAGAACCAGCTGCCAAGCCAGTCATTAGGTTTCCACCCATCCCAAGTTTGTACAGGGATGTGGGCGATTTTTCTGATGTTAGTGGCAATGATTGTTACCACTTGTCCATTGTGATCAATTTGAAGGCAACAGTCTGAATGGTTGAGTTTGCCACCTTTCCTCAGCTAGAAGACCATCTAAGGCCAGGTGATACATAGCAGCATGCATTTGGGTCTGTTGTATGGCCAGTAGTTTTAGGGCAGAAGCAGTCTGGTTGGTGATACTTTTCCACTACTGCTTGTAACCTAACGATTCAGTTGAGCATGTAAATGGGAGTCCAGTAATCCCAACTCCCATCTTGTGCCCAGAGATCCTTGGGACAAACCCAGCAGTTGGTGAGATTAGTGATTTTGGCCAGGTAGTTGATGAAGGGGTCATGGGTGGCGGGGAAGGACCTGTCCCATTAGAACGGGGAGAAAAAGAAGAATAAATCCTATATTGTAAGGCAGATTATGGGTGGGAGAGAGCACAGAAAGAGGAAACCAAAAATTAGAGCCCCATGCGGTATGTACAGATCTACTCTTGGGGAGAAGTCACCCAGAGACCTATACTGAGGACTGTGGTTAGAGTGAGATAGAGTGCTATGAAGAGGTAGGGAAGGAGATCTGACATAAGTTACTTTAAAAAAGATGGAGTCTTCTTAAAGAGAAATTTAAGATCCTAGATGGGCTCACATGAGTAGTGAGTCCTCTCAGGAGCAGGTTTAGTGGTGGCCCTGTTGATAGGGGAAATCCAGCGCTTGACTCTGGAGATGTGGATCCAAGATTGCAGTCCTGTTGGGATGGGAAGAAGTACAGGGTGTGGCCCCTCCCATAGGGGTTGCAAAGGCTCCCTGGATACGTGAGGAATCTTAATGAGCACCAAATCACCAGGACAAAAGGGTAGAGGAGAAGAGGGGGCATGAGAGATGCCTTGGTATAACTTGGTTAGGATTTGTTAGAATTAGCTAGCTGAGTGATACGGGAGGTAAGTCTGGCTGTTTCACCATCCAGAATGTGGTCATTAGTGAGAAATGGACAGCCATAAAGAGACTCAAAAGGGGTGATATTTAACTTGCCTGGGGTGTTTCTGAGGTGGAGGAGGGCATAGGCAGGAGTTTGGGCCAGGAAAGATGTGTTTCATGAGCCAGTTTGGTTAGGTGTCACTTGAGTAACCCATTGGCCTGTTTCACCTTCCCCGAGGACTGGGGCCTCCAGGCACAGTGGAGGTGATCTTTTAGGTGAACCTGAATGGGAGAGGCTATCCTTGCTCTCCCAGTAGTGGAGCTGTCCGTCCAGACTGATGGGTCCACTTGTTCCTCAGTTAGGGGCATGCAGAAATACTCTCGGGGAGTAGTATTTGGACTTTAAGTTTGGACAGGAGGTCCCTTCCCAACAAGGGGATAGGGGTCTTGGGGACAAGTAGAACAAGTGGTAGAACTGGAGGTTTCCCTAAGAGCATGCCAAAGGCTGGGTAAAATATCATTCTAGGGGCTGGCCCAGTATGCCCTGAATTCTGACTTTGTTGTTAGACCTGGGACTTGGAGAGAAAGGAATGACAGAGAAGACGGCTCCACTATCCAAAAGGAAGATGACCTTGTGCTTCTCAACTGTCAGGACTACCCGGGGCTCCTCAGTCTGGATGTCAAGAACCAGAGCCTGGACAGGAGGCCCTGGAACCCATCATTCAAGGGAGCCATCTGGCCTCTTTTCCAAATGGAGATGGGGACCGTATGACTTCCAGTGGTTGCCCTTACAGAGAGGGCAGGGTCCCAGAGCAGGCTAGGGCTATCTCCTGGGCTACCTACCTTGTGGACACTCGTTTGAAGTGTCCCTCCTGTCCGCAATGGTAGCAAGTCCTGACATTTGGTCCTTGTCAAGAGGGGAATTCTCTAAGAGCTGCCAGTAGGTCGTGGTGCCTTCTTTCTTTTTCTCTCTTTTTAGTAAGGACCCAATTATGGTACACAGAAGTAGCCATCTGTACCAGCTGGTCTAATGTTTTGTTGCCCTCGGCCACCAGCTTTTGAAGTTTCCTATGAATGTCTGGGGCTGGTTGAGTAAGAAATTTATATCTTAGGAGGACCTCCCCGACCTGCAACTCAGGATCCACTGTGGTGTGTTTTGTAATGGCCTCTTTTAGATGCTGTAAGAAGGTGGAGGATTCATTGGGAATAATAACCTGGGAGTAATTAAAGGGTTTGACTCTAACCCTCTTTAAACCTTCAATGGTGAGGTGAATGAAATAGTGTCTAGTCCATTCATCAGCCTAACTTCGGGATCCCATCCAGGATCCGTCCTAGGAAGCACTTGGGCCCCAGTTGGGACTCTGGAGTCCTCAGCTTCCCCTTTTAGGGGTGCGGGCTTAACAGAGGACTTTTGTAGGTGATAATCATTGCCCACCTGAGTGGCCTGATCAAGGACTCTTTGTTGCTCCAGGGAAGTAAGGGTTTGATCTGGGAACAGCATGACATCTTTCCAAGTTCAAGAGTTTGGATAACAGTAATAAAGGCTTGAATGTATTGGTCTGGGTCATCAGTAAAACTGCCCAAGTCCCATTTAATTTCTTAAGGTCACTTAATCTGAAGGGGACATGGATTCTTTCTGGGCAGCCACCCCACTGCCTAGGAACTGGCTGGAGGGGATAGTGCCTGATGGCTACTGAGTAAGGAGGCAAGGGAGTCATGGGGGTGGCTCTGCCCCCTTAGAGTGGGGGAGTGGCTTTCTTAGGGGTAACTTGAGGTGTCTTAGAGGTATCCCCTTCTTTAGGTATATTTTTACAAACCATGGTCAGGGTTTGAGTACCTCCCTTACACTGTTTCACCCATTGGGGATGTTCTTTAAGGAAAAAGAACAGCTGCACATAGAGGATTTCTGTCCATTTGCCCGCCCTCTTGCAAAACAAGTCTAACTGGAGAATAGTATTGTAGTTAAGAGTCCCACCCTAAGGCCATTTTCCTGATCTCCAAGGGGATGTTGGGTCTGGCCTGAGTGCAAAAGAAAATCAAAGCATTTTTTCAAAGATTGTCAGGATCAATTCTCCTTCCAATGTTTTAGCAGGCAGGCCAGGGGAGATTCCTCTGGAATTCAAGAGGGGGAAGTTCTTATCTAGAAGAAGAACATGTGGTGTACAATGGAGGGGGCATTCCTATTTATAGGTGTCCTATTAAAGAAATCCCTCCCTTTGGAGAGCATCCTCTCCCCTCTGTTTTGTCCCTTCTGCCATCTGTGACCAAGACTGAGGGAAAAGCTAAAAGAGCCTTCCAGGTTTTGGTCACTTTACTGTTGTGGCCCTGACCACATGTGACCCTGTCAGCCTTAAAGCCCAAGTGCTTATAATGTCTCCAGTTAGTAAAGGCATCTAGTTCAAAGACAACTCACTGGAGGAAGGGCTCAATGAGAGACATAAGGGCACAGGAGGTCAGGGGGTGTTGGGTGAGCCTAGAGGGTCAGTTGCATCTTCTGGAGAAGACTGCGAGGAAAGGGTGTGTTTTTGGAAAATATGATCTCCCATGCACTCTGGGGGGGGGTGGACATAGGAGAAAACCCAAGTAGCATGTGCCATAACAATAGTACAAATACATTCCCTGGGGCAGTCCTGAAGGGTAAAGATGGGGCAGAGGGGGTGTAAGGGAGGATAGTGCTTAATGAGGTGTCATAGAAACCCCCCAAATTTGCACTCAGTCATGGGGGCATACATCATCCAAGGAAAGGTAGGGATTGAAAAGGGCAAGGAACCTCCTGAGGGCAAAGATGCTTTATTATCTCCCTACTAAATGAAGGCATGGTGTCCTCCCATATGTCCCTGATGAAGGTCACTCAGCATTGTTGGGGGCAAAAGGGCCATTGGGTCATAGTGTAGAATTTTGAGAGAGACAAAAAAACCTGGCAGCCGGGGGGATTCAGACCCACCCATGTGGCAGTAGGGCCATATAAACCCTGGGACAGTCTCAGCACATTGCACTCTGAGGAGGAATGCTCTGGATTCTGCTGGAAGACTTAGTGGGCTTGAGAAATTCCCCCTCCACTTTCAGGAGAAACTTCCCTACTGACAGCAGGAGTAGGCAGCCAGAGAGTTCTGCTTTTGGCTACTCCACAGCAGGAGGGCTTTCCCAGTAAGCAGAATCTATAGGAGTGCCGGACGATCATGGTCACTTCCCAGGCAGACTGTCTACAGTTAGGCACGGTCATACTGACCTTTCATCCTGGAGAGAAGAGGGTCCCTTTGTGGTTGCCAGCCTGTCACGGGTGTGAGATGTCACGGTGTTCTTGCTCTCAGAACACTCTCAAGAATAAGAGTTACAGGCAGGAAAGAAACTTTATTGATAGAGAAAGGCTGAGTGGAGAGACACACAGCAGGGTTCAGAAACTGGGTGCCCCCTGAGTGTTGGAGTGGGTGGATATATATGTAAGGCTTCTACCCTAACCTAAAGAACAGTTTGTAGTGGAATCCTATAAGTCCATTCTTGGCATGTACACTGGCCTCCTATACCTCCTGGTCCTCTGGCCAAGCTGGTTCTCTCTGCCTCTCCCAGGTCACGGGGGCTTCTGCGTTCCTAAGATGTCATGGGGCTGACTTATGTTATGGGACTGCTACATAACCAAGGAGCTGGGTGAGGGGATCAGTGGAGGCAAAATTGTTAAGAAGAAACAGTCAAGGTTGAATTCTTACTGAACACAGGCCAAAGGACTTAGATAGCTATCCAGGCTTAGGAATAAGGAACTTGATCAGATATCAAGGGTTGATCAGCTATCAAGGATGGGAGGTTTCCAGCCAAGATGCCCCAGCACTGACGAATGGATTAAGAAAATGTGGTATCTATACACAATGGAATTTTATGCAGCCATGAAGAAGAACGAAATGTTATCATTCGCTGGTAAATGGATGGAATTGGAGAACATCATTCTGAGTGAGGTTAGCCTGGCTCAAAAGACCAAAAATCGTATGTTCTCCCTCATATGCGGACATTAGATCAAGGGCAAACACAACAAGGGGATTGGACTATGAGCACATGATAAAAGCGAGAGCACACAAGGGAGGGGTGAGGATAGGTTAGACACCTAAAAAACTAGCTAGCATTTGTTGCCCTTAACGCAGAGAAACTAAAGCAGATACCTTAAAGCAACTGAGGCCAATAGGAAAAGGGAAACAGGTACTAGAGAAAAGGTTAGATCAAAAAGAATTAACCTAGAAGGTAACACCCATGCACAGGAAATCAATGTGAGTCAATGCCCTGTATAGCTATCCTTATCTCACCCAGCAAAACCCCTTGTTCCTTCCTATTATTGCTTATACTCTCTCTACAACAAAATTAGAAATAAGGGCAAAGTAGTTTCTGCTGGGTATTGAGGGGGGGGAGAGGGAAGGGGTGGGGGCAGGGGGGAGAAATGAACCAAGCCTTGTATGCACATATGAATAATAAAAGAAAAATGAAAAAAAAAAAAAAAGGATGGGAGGTTTCTTGCTAGGATTGGGGCAGGCCAAAGACAAGACTAGTGCTAAGATCAAGGCCTAGTTAAAAGAGAGCTTAGAAGAACCTGACTAAAGTTTGCTCAAAGAATGAGTGTTTGTCACTCATTTGTTGGCAAAACCTGACTTGAGCTAATGTAAAGCTTTGTGTAGTCTTTATGATTTAGTGTTAATATTTATGAACTTACTGTATTTATAATATGTTTGCTTTATAGTACTCTTCTTAGATCTCACTAGGGGTGCCATACAATATAAAAGTGCTCATAGTTCTTTTTTCTTTTTTGAGGGGAGGAATAGGTTCTCAACTTTGCCTTGAGTTCCTGAGCTCAAATAATACTCCTGCCTCAGCCTCTCAAGTAGTTGGGATTATATGCATACACTACCATGTCATGTTCAGTTCTCATAATTTATTACCATTGTAAAATCAAAAAAATTCTGAATTCCAAAACCTAGCTGGTCCCCCAAAGGATTTGGATAAAGGATTCTGGACTTGTTATAAAGAGAGTAGCATATACAAAGCAGAAGCAAAATACTAAATTTGAGTATTGAAATCATTCAAGGTTTGAAATAATTCATAAGCAAAATCTCCTGCATTAGATAACAATCATCACATTCTTTCTGTAGGATTGAGCAGTTGATAAGTGAACATGAAGTTGAAATAACAGGACTAACCGACAAAGCTAGCAGTGCTCGAAGCCAGGCCAATAGTATCCAAAGTCAACTGGAAATCATTCAGTATGTGATGTGTTTTCTGGTAATATGAATTGGTAGTCATTTATCGTCACTTAAAAACTATTATTTTAATTAATATTCTGGGGGGAGGGGCCAAAATAGTGTATGCATATATAAGTAAATATAAAAACAATAAAATAAAGGAAAGAAAAAGAAGGAAAAAATTAATATTCTGTTCTGTGATCTTTTAGAAATTGCTTAGTAATTAATTCCACAGAAAAGTAAAACTTTTGATCTTGGTGTGTGGCTCAAGTGATAGAACACTTGCCTAGCATGCAGGAATCCAAGGCTCAGCCCTGTAGTGAAAAAAACAAAAACAGCAACAAAAACCACCAACTTTTTGCACACTCAAGTGAACAGAAAAAATAACATAGATAATATTATCTGACCACAGAAGTATTACTGCAAGTATTTGGGGCTTGGGATTGGCTATCTTAAGTATTGCTCATATTTCAACTTATAAGGCACATATATTTTGTATATCTATGTAAATATACATATATGTATGCATATAAAATTTTATAATTTTAGCTGGTGTGTTAAGACATTTTGTATGGACATTTTCAATCAAATACAGAAGTAGAGAACAATAGTATAATGAACAGCTATATATCCATGACCCAGCTTTGACAGGCAGTTAACATTTTTTAGCTGAAATGTTTTATTTTGTTTTTTTTCTTTTCTTTCTGGTGCTGGGGATAAAGCCCATAGCTATATACATGCACTCCACCACTGAGCTATGCCCCTAACCTTGAACTGAAACTTTTAAGAAGCAATTTTGGATAATGAAAGATAATTGACCTCATGACGCCATATTAAATAATTAGTGGTTGTATCTAAAAGATAGGGTTCCCCTTCACTATCACTTATTCTTAGTTTACTGTTTGCTTTTATACCCTTTCTCAACTCTTCTTAGAGAACAAGCAAGAAACCAAAATTCAATGTATATGCGTCAGCTCAGTGACCTGGAATCTACTGTTTCTCAGCTGCGTTCTGAATTGAGGGAAGCCAAAAGGATGTATGAAGACAAGGTAAGTACAGATTTTGCTGCTGTGCTCTCAGAGACTATTGTACATAGAGTCAAAAACATATCTTAATAGTTTATTTAAAAAGGAGGAATCAAAATAATACTTACAAAGTAAAATCAGTAGATAAGCTAGAGTAGGAAGATACCAAATTATTTATATATTAAATTATAAACTATTGTTATATAAATTATATGCTCAAATGAATTCATTCATAGAAAAACATTTTTTGTATACTTGAATTAAGTTTCTAAGAAATAAATTGAAGGGCTGTGAATGTAGCTCAGTGGTATATGGCTTGCATAGCATGCTTGAGGCCCGTGGTTCAGTATCCAGCACCATAAAAATAAATGAGTAACTAGGACTATTTTAGTTACTTTTACAAGGGTTGGCTTTAACAAATACTTCATTACCACCTGGTCTATCCCCTACCATTCAGTAATTTTAGGGTTGTCTTCCTCTCTTTAGCTCCTAGTCATTAATCGTTATGGACTAGCAAACTGAATTTTAAGATTAATGGAAATAATTAAGTAAAAATAAAAGTTAATTAGGAAAATAAGTCTTCCTTTTTCATCACTTAATTCCTCTTAAAAGTAGCTAGCAATATTTGATATTGTTTCTATTCTTAATTCTTATTTTCCATAGCTAAAGAGAAGCTATTCAATGTCATTATCAACCATTTATCCAAAAGTTAGGTTTTTGTTAATTTCTGCTATTTTAAGACAGTAAAAATCCTAAAGAAAAAAAAAGCAAAGAGCTGCCATTCAAAGGAGCTCATGTTCTTCATTCCTTGTAAATGTTATCTATAATCTCCAAATTCATCTTTAGTCATTCTACCTGTAAGAGACCCTTAGTCTTGCAGAGACAACTTAGGTATAGTTCTAACTATTAAATTTAGACAGCTTCTCAAGTCTTAGTTATTTGGAGCAGTAGGTTAGAAGAAATAAAATATAAGGAAGCTCCTAGGAATCCTTTATAAAATGAAACTGATTCTATGGGGTAACAACATAGGGAAAAAGCTCTATAAGCAGCACTGATTCTTCAGGCATTTTCTGGCCTTTGGGCAGCAATTTCCACTGTTGCTCCTAGGTTGCCTCCAAGGGAGGGCACTGTTTTTTGGGGGTCAACCACGGAAATTAGACCTTGACTTTTAACTTCTGTACCAAGTTAAGTATGGAAAATGTTAATGTGATTTACTAAGTCTAAGCCATGAAGAGTAATATGAACTATAATTTTGGTAATAAATTTGGTTCTCTAGAGCAGTATCTTTCAAACATTTTTTTTTTTTTTGGTGGACCAGGGTTTTAACTCAGGGCCTTGGGCTTGGGCAGGTGCTCTACTACTTGAGCCACACTCTCAGCCCTTTTTTGTTTTAGTTATTTTTCAGATAGGGTCTTGTGATTTTGCCCTGGATCGCCTACCTAAAGTCTCCTACCTAAAGTCTGTAAGCTGGGATTACAGATATAAAACCACCATATCTTGCTTGTTTATTGAGATGGGGTCTTGCTAACTTTTTTCCCTGGCTGGCCTTGAGCTGTGATTCTCCCAACCTCCACCTCCCAAGTAGCTGAAATTAAAGGAATAAGCCACCATGCTCAGCCTTTTCAAAATTTTTGATCATTACTCACAGTAAGAAAGGTAGTCTATCTTATGATATGCTATACACATACAGCTGAAGCAAGTTTCATAAAACAACATTTACCCCATTACATGTGATGTGGCTGTTCTCTTCAGATGCAGATTTGAAGCTAATTAAATTGATCATGTGATTCACTGGTGGATTGAAATATGAATAACATATCCTCCTTTGTGAAACTCTTTGCATAGCTCTTAACCTAAGTCCTTTAGACTAGGTGATTTTAACCACTGCCACCTCCAAGCAGTCTTGAGGGACTTAAACTGCTTAAAGGTTAGACCCAAGAAACAAAAGCCCAGAGAGGAACATTTGTGCTTTTTTGCCTCTCTCAGGCCCACTTTTTGTGTTCTAGTTTCTTTTCTTAGGACAAGCTTTTCCCTTGATGATTGATAACAGGAATGTCCGCCCCCATTCTGGACAGACCAGTGTTACACACAGGACATGACTCCCCCTACAGAAAACAGAACCGAAGGATGGTCATGATTTCAATACACCACGGGCTGGGAGGATGCTGTATTACTTGGGTCTAGTGGAGGTCGGCACATTGGCAGAAGTGAGAGCTGACAATCGACGGTGAGAGAGGAAGTAGGAGAATGGTTGTGTTATACTCTGATACTCAAACCACTTTGAAAAGACTAAATATTCATTATTTATTGAGACACTGACTTTAAGCCTTCAAAAAGCCAAAAAGTACTAAATAAAACTTACTTATCTGAGTTTTCTTACATAATTTGTAGTGAATGTGCTTTCTATTACAGGGTCGTTTGGAAAAATTATCCCTTCATAAGCCTCACCCTCTGTTTGCTAATTTATATTTGGTCCAATATATAATATCAAGTCTAAATTAGAACACAGTGGAAATTTTAATAAATTCTCAAATGTCCATCTAAAGAATAAAAAAACAATTCCTGAGTGTTTATAAACATTTATGTCCTTGGCCTTGTGGAAGCATAAGTATTAGCCGAATGACGACAAACTTTTTATGTGAGGGGGTCATATAGATAAAAACATGACATTGGAATCGTCTTATTTTTCTGTAATATAAATAATGCATCACCAAGAATTTTGACAGTCTTACATATAAACGAGAGGGCAGCCAAGTGTGGTGGTATACACCTGTAAACCCAGCACTCAGGAGGCCATGAGTTCAAGACTGGCCTTGGCTACATAGTGAGAACCTGTCTCAAGAAAAGAAAAGAATAAGGAGGAAGGCATATCACTTTATCAATTTCAACCTAAATCGCTGAGATGTTAATAAAATACAGAATAGTGGCCCTAATAGAGTTGCTACCTATTTGATGGTTAAACTAAGTACTTTCAGTAGTAACTTCCTATAGTTAGTCAGGGAACACTGGATATGACTATCAGTTGTGTTCATGTAGAGTCAAATATACTCTGGCCTCAAATAGCATTGACACTTGGTATAATTGAGCAAGGAAGATAAGTCAACAAGGATTTCATTTCAGTGTTATAAAAATTCTATTGTTATAAAATGGCTTTTGTTTTAATGAATTGAATACAGAATCTAAAAAGCAAATTCTTTTGCTTAATTTCTTTCATTTTCATATATCTTGACTTTATATTGCTAAAATCTATGAAAACCTTAAAATCTACTTTCTTTTCCAGTGTTTCAGTGCATATTTTAGTGTATACTGGCTAAAGAACAATAAGGAAAAAATAAAAGAATAATATATAAAAGCTGTGATTAAAAGTGAAATTTGTGGCCGGATGCCAGTGGCTTATGCCTGTAATCCTAGCTACTCAGGAGGCAGAGATTAGGATCACGGTTTGAAGCCATCTGTATCTTGAAAAACCCTTTACAAAAATAGGACTGGTGGAGTGGCTCAAAGTGAAGGCCCTGAGTTCAAGCCTTTGTACCGCAAAAAAAAAAAAAGTGAAATTTGTAGGCTAGAGACAGGTTTAAATGGTAGAACACCTGCCCAGCAAGGGCAAGACCCTGGGTTCAAACCCCAGTACTGTGTGGAAAAGAAGCTTTAAGGGCATATTAATAGTATAAATCAATATTTTTATCAGATACAGTATTAGTGATTTCTCCTGAGATCAGATTCCTTCGTTTTTAAAAAAGTGTTTATTATTTTAAAAAATTGATGACAGGTCTGAACAAAAGTTTTACAACTAGAATGAATACATTAAGAGAAAACTTGTTTAGGAGAGTAACATTTCTTCTCAGCTTAACAAAAGTATTTTCATACTGATGAAAATCTTAGATGTAGCTTTCATAGCTGACAAAAGTGTGTTACTGTAATGTGTTTTCTATTCTTCTCTTTCCATTTTAGGAGAACCTCCAGAATATTCCCCTTTATGAATTTGGACCAGTAGAAGCTGTCACTATTGGCTCTGTAGATTTGGCTATACTCTTTTAACTTTTGCTTTTTGACAACAAAAATAACTCATGATCTTGATTCTGAGTTTATTTCTTCTACTTTGAAAGTAGTTGGGGCTGAGAAAGGGAAGATTTAGTAACACTGGCTGGAGCTAAACACTGTGCAGGAAGATTATGTGCAAATGCTTCGCATAGTTCTGCCAATGCATCTTCATGCTGACTGCAGTATCCCTCCTCATGCAGGTCTGTGTCTTTTTGAGCACAGAAGACAAACCAAACCAAAACAAAAACACCTTCATAAAAGAAAACAAAATCAAAATTCTATATGATTTGATACAGTTGGTTAATATCACTAAAATCAATGTGAAATTAGAATGAGACCCAGTATTCATTTGTCTGGTGATCCAAACCAAAGTGGATTCATAGGTATTGAAAGGGAAAACCAGTGGTGCAATATAATGAAAAAAAAAAAGGAAAAAAAAACTTTATCTCAGATGTCAGTATTTTTTCTGGACATTTAAAAAGACTATTGTTTGTTTGTTTGTTTGTTTTACAGCTGTTTGTATCAGCTCAGCTGCTACTGCAGTGGTTTTCCCTTTCACTCTCCATTTATCTTTTTGATGGATTAATTCATATGAGTGTTTTTGCTCTAAAAAGTGAATGGTAAAAGCAGAGCTATAGCGGCTGAGTCAGTACTGACAACTACAAAACTAATGTTCCTGCAGGGGTCTGGAGGAGCTTCTGATGCTTAAACAGATGGAAAGAAAAGATGTGGCCTTTTTCTTCTTCCTTCCCTTCCCCCTTCCTTTTCCTTTCTTATCCACCCCTGCATCTTTCCCCTCTCACTCCTTTTGGTCTCTTAGATTTCACCATTCTGAATGAAGTGTTCATTAAGAATTTTTTTGAGTGAAAACAGACCTAAAAAAAGAAAATTTTATTTTGAACCTTTAAAGATATATTCAGATACTTTCTTTGCTCAAAGACAGAAGTAGTTTATGCCAGGCTACAGTAGAAAATGTTTGCTGTAGTCATGTAATTAACTCAAATTGAAAGTGTTCTTATTAAATTTATAGCTCAAAAGACAGGTGAAAATATAGAATTTCAGGTACTGTTCTTGTCTTAAAAAAGTACTAGCATTGAAAGGAACCTGAGATATCATCTAGAATACTGTTTTAAAATTATTTGTGAAAAAATTGAGACAGCGGTTATCTGACAAAATTTGTACCAGAATGTAAGACACTTAATGCTTA
This sequence comes from Castor canadensis, assembly GCF_047511655.1. Lineage (NCBI taxonomy): Eukaryota > Metazoa > Chordata > Mammalia > Rodentia > Castoridae > Castor > Castor canadensis. Next base: position 92,757,354 of record NC_133394.1, read on the forward strand.
GCTTCCTGGCAAACAGAATAAATATGTAACAGTAGAAGTCTTTTTTTATGATACTAGGGCTTGAACGCAGGGTCTTACACTTGCTAGGCTTGCTAGACAGGTGCTCTACCATTTGAGCTACTCCACCAGCTAGAAGTCTTAGTGTCTTTATGGGGTGTGTGATACAGACACATATATTGCTCATTCGTTTTCCTTGGGATGTTTTTATGTGTTTTTCTATACATATGTCCAAAAAAAGAGTACAAGAGTAAAAGTACTTCTTTTTTTCTTTGGGGGTGTTAGGGTTTGAACCTAGAATGTCACACATTTTAAGCAGGTGTTCTACCACTGAACTTCATCCTTAATCCCAAGAGTTTTTCTTTATAGGATTATTAGAGTCTAGGAACACATTTCAATCTAGTATTTTATGTGTACTTAATTCTTGGGAACTACTTTTTATATATAACATATATAATCAAAAACAAAGTCAGTTTAAATATATATCCAACATAAATATTAAAATCTCTTTCCTGACCCCTATGCTATGATACTATACTCTAGCTAAAAGTGAAACTATTTGATAGTCCTATATTAAAATACTTTAAGTCATATGTATGTGTAAATATATAACTTCTATGTATTTATGCTTATCATTTGTCAAAGAGACAGTTTCACATATGTATGTGTGCGTATGTAATATGATTATTGAATATATGTAGAATTAACCCATTAATATTTTAAATGAATATGGTTCAACTAACAATAAGCCAAAAAGTCATCAAGAAAAAGTTTGTCTTGGTCATATGTTCTGTAGTTAAAAAAGGTTTGATCGCAGTGCATCCTCCAAACTAAGTTTGATTCTTCACATGGATTTGGAAGCTTATTGAATTAGATGCCTTAGAAATAGGAAGAAATACATAGCATTTATGTAGATTTGAAAGATTTCTTATGACTGGAAAGTGGATGATAAAACAGTATGGTAGATAATCACAGTTAAAGATCAGGTATTGTTGTATAACACTTAACTGTCACATCATTGTAATATTTCATTATCTAAGTCTTGATATTGTATGGCTCAGCTAAAATCCAAACCCTGAGTCTCCAGTCTGAGATCTCAACTCAGCCTGTGCTATATCCAGAGGTTAAGGGCTGTAAGAACACTATCAACAGGGAGGCAGCCTCCATTCTCCTCCAGAGGTATTATAGGTGGGAACTTTAGGAAAAGAAATGTGAACTGCTTTGTTTGTTGTCAGTGATTCAGTACAATAAGCTTTCTCTCCAAACAGATCAGATAACTGTCCTGTCTGTGAGAGAAATAGACACTTGTAACAATCCTTTAAAATAGGTACTTGTGTTCCCATTTTATGGTTGATGGAAATGAGGATTGGAACAGTTAAATAAAATTTCAAAAAATATATATATATAATTATCCAATTACAAATAGAGTATACACATTAACTGTTAAAATATACTGGTTATTTATGATAGCTGTAATAACTATTGTTATCATTTATATTCAGTGTCTTTTATTAATGGAACTGATATTCTAAAACAAAATAGCTCTTCTGAGTATAACTCAGTTCATTTGTGTAGGGTCTACAGAATATTATTTATGCCACTCAAGCTTCTAAATACCAGATTATAGAGAAGATCTTCATAGAAGTTAATCTTAAACACAGGAATGAGATGTAATACAGACAACCAGAAATCCAACAGTACTACATATTTCATTTTGGCTAATTTCACTGGCTAAATTCTACATAGATTTTAAGTTTAGAAAACTTTGCAAAGCATGTCACATTAAACTTTTATTTTTGCCCCCAATATAGCACCATTTGTTTTCCAAAGACTACTTATTTTCTGTGACCCACTGACTAGACTCCATTTGATTTGTACTTTTCTTTTAGATAGAAGAGCTGGAGAAGCAGTTAGTCCTTGCCAACTCAGAGCTCACTGAGGCTCGCACAGAACGGGATCAGTTCAGTCAGGAGTCTGGAAATTTGGATGATCAGCTTCAAAAGCTGTTGGTAAGATTATGGTTTAAAGTATGAATGAGATCAATTCTGGAAAGTTTTCTAGCAAAATATTTCACAAAACCAGTTTCCTTTATAAAATTACAAATTTTTACAAACTATTTGTGTATGTGCAATAGAGTAATGTCATTCTAGACACTGCTCAAGTGTTGCATATAAAATGTAATATTCTGCATACTATTTTTTTTTCAGCACAACTGTTACGGAGTTAGATAAGGGATCTTCAGAGCAGCTATAATCTTGCAATTAGAACTGTATGTTCATTTTAAAGCCAAATAACATTCAAAACATATACAAATCTTGTATGTAGAAATTTTGAATAGAGGTTTAGGGGAATTTAGGGGAATTTGTAGAAAAACAAACATTAGGGGATGGTGGAGTGCCTCAAGTTGTAGAGTGTCTACTTAGCAAATGTGAAACCCTGAGTTCAAACTTCACTGCAAAATAAAAAAGAGAAACAGAATTATGATATGTTTTTGTAAGTGACTGAAGATGAAGGTGATTCTTCTGTTCACAGCCCAGATGCCTCAGTGCTGCCACTTATGAAGCAGACCTGTCCTCTAACAGGTATACAGGTTGAGAAATTTAGGGAAAGAAGTAGTACAGTAGGATAAATTTCTCTCCCTACCATAGAAGATCTTCTATGAAGATCTCCTGCCCATGCTAGGGCATCCTGTTCTTCTGGCAGATGGGCAGAAAAAAAAAAAATGACAATTGTGTGCCAGAGGCACTATTCGCCGTGGAAAAGACCTTTCTTTCTCAAACCTGTTGAGTGTTTCCCAGTGTTCTCATCCCTGCTCAAAAGCCTTCGCAATTAAATGTAAGATCTTCAAATCCATCTACCTTTTCATTCTCACTACCACCATCTCCTTGTTACCCTTTACCTAGAGCATGGACATCATCTCCGTGCAAGCATTCCTAATTCCATTTTCTCTCACAAAATGTTGCTATATTCATCTTTCTAAATGTAGTAGCTCTACTTGGATCACTATCCCACTCAAAATTTCTTTCCCTATAAAATGAGACTCCTTCCCTGTCAAGACTAACTGGCCTGATCTGGCCTCTGCTTATCTTTCTAGTCTTTTTTCTCTGCATGTACCCAGTTCCCCAAGCAAACCCCAGTCCCTCCTTCCTCATCTCCAAGCTGTCCTCAAGGTCCAACTCAAATGCCTTCCCGAAGCATTTTGATTTCCTTAGTGAGATTCTCTCTGCTATCTCTTATTTCTCTCTCTTTAATGAAAAAACACTCCCCATGTCTGCCTTTCCTTCCTTTTTTGGGTGATAAATCCTTTGAAGGTAAGTGTGTCCTTGTTCCTTATACTTTTGATAACTGAAATTTTCCAATGAGGTAATTCTGTTCACAGCTCAGATGCCCCTATTCTGCCATTTATGAGTCAGTGTATTGAAATAGTTTTTAATTCCTCTAAGCTTTTGAGCATTTCTTTATTTTACTGGAGCACACTTGATGTGAAACATAATGTCTATGTTAGAAAACTCAAGACTTAAAAACACAATGACTTTTAAAATCTTTTGTATTTCCCTTTTCATTGTATATTATTTGAGAGCTAGTCCCTTCAGATTGGTTTGTAATGCTAACTTGTGTGTGTGTGTGTGTGTATGTGTGTGTGCGCTAAGGGTTGAATCCAAGGTCTCATATATACTACACACATGGCTCTGCTGCTGAACTATACTCCTGCTAAAAATTTTAAGTTACCAAAACATTAACTTACTCTTCTAGGAAATAATCACTCTTAATCAGACCATTGAAAGGAATGAGACTCCAAAATCAAAGCTTTCTCAAATCATGTAACTCCAAGACCACATAAGAAAAATAAGAGTTTTGTTTTAACTATGTACTGCTAGGTGGGGGAAAAGCACTCCTCACTTCTTTTAGGCAGACCTACACAAGAGAGAGAAAGAGCTGAGCCTGGAGAAGGAGCAGAACAAGCGTCTGTGGGACCGAGACACCGGTAACAGCATCACCATTGACCACCTGAGGAGAGAGCTGGATGACCGGAACATGGAGGTGCAGCGCTTAGAGGCCCTGCTCAAGGCCATGAAGAGTGAATGTCAGGGCCAGATGGAGCGGCAGGTCAGAGCATGCACAGGCATGTGGGCTGTGCCATCGCCAGGTGGCCTTTTCTGGGGAGTGTATTTTATGTGCAGCAGTAGTGTTGTTCTTATGTGTATATGATATGTATGTGTATACACACATACGTATATATATGCATATATACACCCATATATGTACATGTATATACACACATGCCTAGCATAGCTCTAAAACAAAGCTATGGATTCTATGAGCGATTTATAAAAACTTGGTATTTATTTTAGTATTTTTGACCACACAAACTAAACATACTAGGCTTTATCTCATTTGTATATTTTCTATAGTGTGTAAAAACTAAACTCTCATACAGCCACTTTTTCATTTTCACCTAGAAACCAATAACCTAATAATTTCTTTTTTCTGCTTCAGAAAAGCTCAAATTATGGAAATCTGAGGAGCAGCAGGGTTGGAAGTCTACAACAGATTCGTTTTGGGTTTTGTTTTTCCCCCAGAAGATAGTTCCCCTTCCCCACACACTGATTGAGACTGATGAGTGCACTTCTTTTTGGTGCACCACTAACGAATATGGATTACCTTCTTAACAGCTATGTGCCTCCAGTGCTGGGTGGGTAACTGTGTCAATTACTGTCACAGAGACATAAAATACAGCCCACAAACATGTAACCTTTCCAAAATGTGAAAGCAGACCAAAGGGGCCAGGCTTGCTTTAGACCAAAGTAAAACCGTTTCCTTATTCTGTCACCTAATTTGAGCAGGAAGAAGATGAAAGGAACAACTGGAAGTTAGAATCCTACCCTTTTCCAAACAAGAACCAGAGAATGTGAATCTGTATTAGATAAAAGCCATTATTCCTTTTCCCCTCAGAGGCAGAATTAAAGGGGAGGTTGGAGGGAAATTGAAATAAGGGCAGTTATCATCATGCCTACCACTCTTTCCTCATCACCAGTTTTACCTGAATCTAAAATAGTACAGAGAACATACTCAGAGGAATTCCCAAGCTTCCTATCCTGGAAGCCATTATGGAAAAACAACATTATTTAATCAGTTTCTCCATTTGGTCTGACACATGCTGTAATTGACATAAGAAATGTCAATCTGGATTTCTGACAGCAAAGTGATATGAGTTAGTCTACCTAGACTATCAACTTCATGATCTCATGCTTTTAAGTTAATTTGTCATAGCTCTTGGGGCTACATGTACCTGTCCTCTCCAAGCCACAAAACTGTTTTCTTTGCCATCAGATGGCAGCGATTCAGGGGAAGAATGAGAGTCTGGAGAAAGTGTCATCCCTGACTGCACAACTTGAATCCACTAAGGAGATGCTGCGCAAAGTGGTAGAAGAACTGACAGCCAAGAAAATGACACTGGAGAGTTCAGAGAGGACAGTATCGGACCTGACAGCTTCCCTCCAGGAAAAAGAGCGAGCCATCGAGGCCACTAATGCAGAGATCACCAAGCTCCGCTCCCGGGTAGACTTGAAGTTGCAGGAGCTACAGCACCTAAAAAACGAAGGGGATCATCTCAGAAATGTGCAGACAGAATGCGAGGCACTCAAGCTCCAGATGGCAGAAAAGGACAAGGTGATCGAGATTTTGCGCCAGCAAATTGAAAACATGACGCAGCTGGTTGGTCAGCATGGACGAACTGCTGGTGCTATGCAAGTAGAAAAAGCTCAGCTGGAGAAAGAGATTAATGATAGGAGACTGGAACTGCAGGAATTTAAGGTCTGTACATCTTTCTGTTTGCTTAGCTTCTGAAATAAGCAGGTATGACCTAATTTACTAAAAAGAAGTTCTTGGTGTCTGTAAACCCTCTGAAATGAGTTGACATGGATATATGTGTATGTGTTTTACAAAGAATTCATATTTTTATCAATTCCAAAAGTAGTGAGTGGAGATGGGTGTTGTGGCACAAACCTGTAATCCCAGTACTTATTAGATGGAGGCAGGAGGATTGTGAGTTTGAGGCCAGCCTGGGCTACACAATGAGAATCAAAAATACAAAACAAAAATAAACAAACAAAAAAAGAGTGGGTGCTCCCCCCCCAAATGGCTCAGAATCATAAGTACAAAAGAAAAAAAAATCCACCTTCTCTGTGAAATCTTTCCTGATTCCACAATTTTGAGGTATTTTCTGCCTTTTCAGATATCTCGCACCAATTAAATAGTACATTATATTGTTCTTAGAATCTTGCTTCTCTATTTGTTAAAAAACAAACCCAAACCAAAAAAATAAACAAAAACTCCCTAACAAAAATAACAACAAAAGGCAAAATTCCCTTAGAATTAGACTTAAGTAAAAAAAAATGTGTATCAAGAGTTTAGCCTGGTTCCGGGCCTATATAAGATATTTAATAAATATTAGTTCCTTTCCTCTATTCCATTCTTCTGAACTTTATCATACTTTATTTGTACCTGTTATAACTTCCGTCACATTCTGTATGGCTGTGTGTATGTGTGTGTGTTTAAATAGCAGTGTCACTTTCCACACAGACTTCAATCTTCATAAAGCAGGTGCACATCTTATCTTTATGTTTCCTGCCCCATGCCTTTGTGTCTTGTCCCCAGAAAGTCCTTAGTAAATATTTATTACCTTTAAAAATGCTTGAATGCATTAATTAAACTTTTGATTTCCTAAACTTTATTTTACCTGTATCTCTGACTTGGTAATGAAGGTAAATCATACAAACTTTAGATGCCAGCAAGAAATTATTACCTATCTTATGGAAATAAGCATAAAAAGTTTAGAATTTTATATTGCTTAAGTTTTTGCTTAATTATATATATTTTTTAATGACCAAATTTGCCACAAAAGGGACATATCAGTGGCCAACCCTGCAATGAAAACTTTGGAGTAACTTGCATGCATGGCAGAACATGTTAGGAGAGAAAGAATGATTGTTCTGCCTTCTTGCATAGAAAGGTGAATTGCTAAGGTCATTAAGGGGACAAATAGAAGAATTCTACTGGTTCTTATATTCTAAAAACTAAGTCAACTTACTCCTTACAAAACCTTATAAGAGAGGCACTGTTACCCCATTTTACAGATGAGGAAGCTGCCATACATAGATTAAGTAACTTGCTGCAGAGTAGCACTGCTTTGAACTTAATCCTAGGTAGTACAAGAGTAGTTATTGCTATGTAGTAGTTCTCACTGAGGAACAGAATCACTGGGAAGCCTGCTAAAAACACAGACCTCTGGATCCCCCTCCCTAGAGTGTCTGGTTCAGTAGGTCTAGAATGGGGCCTGAGCCTTAGTGTTTATGAACTGCTGGTCCAGAGTATGCTCTGAAGATCTATGTTAGATTGCCTCAGGGGAGTGTGGATCACAAGGATTAGAGAGACCAGTGAAGGTATCAGAAAGGTATGAGGACTTAGACAAAAACTAGGCCGAAAGCAGGAGGGAAGGCATTTCAAGCAAGATATGAAGCTCAGTATAGGTTCACCTGGAGATGATGTGGGAGCTTTTAAAGGTTTGCAGTAGAGAGGAGGAGCTGACATGAGGTTTAGTCTGATATCAGTACACAAAAGTGGATTGGAGAGCACAAAACTATAATCTTCAGTTCCCAAATAAGAATCTGGAGCAGCTAAGGGAAGAATTGCTAAGAGACAGGGTTTCACCAAGATAGTGAGGTAAATGTTCAAACTTTATGTGACACCCACTTCCCTCCACGATCCAGCTGGGTAAGGAAGAGCAATTGTAGCCTTAGAAGATGTGGTTTCTCTTCCTTGTTTTGGCTCGGTATTGCACACACCAACAGCCAAGAAGCAGGGGAAGTCATCTCCTAGTATCTATGACTCCTCAAAGCTGAACCCTTTTTTGACAAAAAAGAAAGGACTGTATGTCCATCATCTGGTTCAAGAAGTAGAACAGGAGAGGCAAATGCCCAGGACATGTCATGATACCTCTGGCTGCCCCAGGGAGAGCACTCCCTGTTCCTCATTCCATGAGGCCAACTGGGCTTTGTGGAACAGTTAACAACAGTGACTAGGTGGGGTCTTAACTGCTCAAGTGGACAGTGAGATAAGCTTGGAGTCCCTACTGATCCTTTTTGAAATAGCTAAAAGTGTGTCACATGTTTACATTGCAACTATAACATTGGCCTCTACATTTATACTACTATTATAACGTTCAAACTGATTGGCTAGTACTGTATTATACTTTAAGGCCAATAGACCTTAAGTGGGAAGCCAATATGATGGCCCAAGAAAGGAAATCATCTTCCTGCCCCCTTCCTTCTTTCTTCTCCCCCACCTTCCTTCCTCCTTCCTCTTTCTTTGTCTTTTTCTTTCTTTCTTTTCTTTCTTTTGGTCTAGAGGTTGAATTCAGGGCCTTGTGTATGCTAGGCTAGCACTCTACCACTTGAGGTGCACCCCAACCTAATAAATCACTTTTTAAATGGCATTTACTTAGATCTAGGTAAGTTCTGTCCACTAGATATATAATGTGAGCTTAAACATATGTTAGTTTAAATTTTGTAGTACATACATAAAAATGTGAAATTAATTTAAATAGCATATTTTACTTTACTAAATATACCTAAAATATGATGGTTTTTAATTGTAATCAGTATGGCAAATTCTTGACCTATTTTACATTTTTAAGTTTTTGGAATATATACTTAGATATACTTAGAACATATCTCAAATTAGCCACATTTGAAGTGCTCAGTAGTTCCTTGTGGTTACAGTGTTAGTGCAGACTTAGGCCCTGGGAAGAGAGAATTTTCTCCTAGAAAGCCCTACCAACACAGGAGACCAGTTAGGAGACAGTCCTGGTGATCCTCCTGAAAAGTGATGGCAGTCTGGACTTGGAGGTAGGGCAGGAATTGGTGAACAGCTGGGTATTAGGGGTGAGGAAATGAAAAGGTATAGCAAACTTTAAGGCTTCAGACTTACTCATTTGAGTGACTAGCAGCATTCTAGCACCATAATAGAGAGAAAACACAGGAAGAAGTGCAGAGTAGAAAAGCCCTTTGTGAAGAAGAAATAGGAGTGCTGTTATTAGAATTAGCAGCAGTATATTAAGCTGGTAATTGCTGACAGTTGGAAATGCCAAGTCAGAGCTTCCAAATTTGTATTCCATTCTGTTCAAAGGAGTGGACCCAATCACTTTGAACCCTTATTGACTAAGCCACCAACTGTCTTGTTGCTCTTCCCATCCCTATTTTCCCTGTCCTAAGTGCTTCTGCTCCCATCCTCAGTCGCCCCGCTGTTTCATACAGAAGCCAGAGTTACATTTTAAAATCACTGTTATCACCAACTTGCTCAAACTGTTCAGTGACTTCTTAATCTCACTCAGAATGAAATCAGAGTCTTTACATGGCTTCTAAGACCAGCTTGATCTTGCCTTGGCTTACTCTCTAACCTCATCTCCTACTTTCCCCCAGGTTCACTCTACTCCAACAATACTGATAGCCTTTCTGCTCCTCAGACAAATTACCTGTGCTTGCTTGGAGCTCTCCACCCGGTCTCCACGTGGTTGCTCTTCATCTCCTTGAGATTTCTGTACAAATGTCATCTTGTCAGTGAGGCCTTTCCTGTGTCAGGGTCTCCAACACTAACCCCAGGCTTGGTGACTTTCTGAGAGAACTCACAAAATTGAGTGTTGAGTAATATTCATAACTGATTTAGTACAGCAAAAGAACACAAAGCAAAACTGGCAAAAAGAAAGGGCACATTGGAGTGAAGACTAGAGAAAACCAGCTGAGGGCTTCCAAGAATCATCAAACATACTTAATTCCCCCAGTAAGGAATTGTGACAACATATGTCAACTACTTCTAACAGAGAACTCATTACTTGTATGGGGGCTGGTCACTTATCTGGCAAGTGTCCAGGTTCCGGCCTCCCACTGATAGTGGTTTGCCATTCTTACTAGCTAGGGTGAAAACTCTAGTTTTTAGATATCAGCCAAGAATTAGCCTTATATAAGCAGACTTTTTCTAAAGACAGCATCAGGCCTGCTATGTTAACCCTTCTCTGCACACCTACTTAACTCTAGTAGCAGCCCCTCCCTAGCATTCATTCCTCACCCCTCCTTTTTTTTATTCTTGTTCTCATTCTCATTCTCTCTCTCTGTCTTTCTCTCTCTCTCTCTTTCTTTCTCTCTCTCTCTCTCTCTCTCTCTCTCTCTCTCTGTACTGGGGTTTGAACTCAGGGCTTCATGCTTGCTAGGCAGACATTCTACCACTTGAGCCACTCTACCAGCCCTTTTTTTTGTGGTCGGTTTTTTTTTTTTTGAGATAGGTTCTTAAGAAATATTTGCCTGAGGCTGCCTTTGAACTTTGATTCTCCTCATCTCTGCCTCCCTAGTAGCTAGGATTATAGGTGTGAGCCCCGGCACCCAACTTGTAATAATGTCTCTTACTTGACATATATTTGTTTGCTCCTTGTCTCTCTACTAGAGGAGGACAGGGGAACAAAGGCATTGGTTTGTTTACTGGTATCAAGGGCCAGGACTAGGGTAAGGTAAGTGAGGTACCTTGGTTGGAAGTCCTCACTTGGAGGCCTCACTCACCTTCCCCTAGTTCTAGCCCTTCTCCTGTATCCCCAACATGTAAAATAATGTCTGCTGTGAAGTAGGTGCTTAATTCATATTTTTGTTGTTTTTGTTAAAAAAATTTTTTATCAGTGTAAGTTAATTGTATAAAGGGGTTTCATTGTGATTATATTGCAACCTGCATACAATGTACTTTGATCATATTCACCCAACTATATTACTTTTTCTTAGCCACCCTCCCTCTTCCCCCTCCTTTTTTTTTTTTTTTAACAGTTTTTGGTAGGTTTCATTGTGCTATTTTCATACAATATGTATAATCAGTACATTTTTTGAGTGAATGAATATAGAATAGGAATAATGAAGGGGTTTTGCAAGTGACACTGGGAATCAACACCTAAGTTTAAAAGAAAGGTGATCTATTTCTTTTTTTAACCACTTATTATTGATGCCTTATAATAAAAACACAAGTTTAATGTCCTGAGAAATAATGAAAAAATACTAAACAGAATACTGATGACATTATTTGTTACTGTACAACTATGTATTTGTTACTTCTTTCTCTGTTCTTTGTATTTGCCATATATTTAGATTTTAAAAGATAAAAAAGATGCAAAGATTCGGGAACTTGAGGCCAGAGTGAGTGATCTAGAGCTAGAAAAGGTAAAACTGGTGAATGCAGGCTCTGAGCGGCTTCGTGCAGTGAAGGACATCAAACAAGAGAGAGATCAATTATTGAATGAGGCGAAGGCTACTAGGAGTGAATTAAACAGTCTTTCAGGTATGTTGCAGCAGTTCAAATTCTACTAAAATGTAGTAGTGCTGTCCAGTGAAGTTCAGCATGAACCCCACCACGAAAGAAGTGTCTCATCTTAAATGGCAAATATGCTGCCGTAGTGGAATGGTTCATGACCAAAATCCTAAAGTTCTCCATGAAGTGCTTCCATGTCTTATACTCCCTGTTAACTTTACTCATCCCTCAGAGTCCAGGAAATTCAGTACTGAGTTTCCAAGAGAAGGGTAAGAGGTATCCACATTCCAAACTTCCAGATGGAAAGCAGGTATTCAGCATAAATTATGTGCTGCAGTTTGCTTTTTATGGAAGTGGAAACCTTGAGTCCTTTGAGTCAAATACCTTGATTAAAGGTTTAAAAAGTGACATATGTAAATAGACTTATGCAAATTTATTGAAAGGAGAAACTGAAAGCCTTACATTAAAGAATGAAATGCTCCAGTTCATGATTGGTGTGGTATAGTATCATGTACTTCACATACACAGACTGTGCAACTTGAACATACAAAGTCAGTAACTACTGAGAATCTATTATGCCAGACACTGATAGGTCCTAGAAACACCACAGTGAAGCTCACAGACTAGTGGGCAGACAGACCTATCTAGAAAGGGTAACAGAACAGTGGGTGAGCTAAAGGGGGCAGTGTGCTGCATGAAAAGATAGGATGGTGGGTAGAGGATTAGCCTTCTAGAGGAAGTGACATCTGTGCTGGGTTTGAAAGAGGGAAAAGAATTTTTGGCAGATGAAAGAGGTAGAAGGACATTCCAAGCAGAGAGGACATTATAAGTAAAAACATGGAGGCATGAATAACATAATGTGGTCTTAGAAATATTAGTTGGAACAAAAGTACAAAGGAATGAGGGCTGCTTGAGACAGATAAATAGGTAAAGTCAGACAATGTGGAGCCAGCACAGCATATTAAGTAGGAGATTGTTGTCATCACATTTTATAAGACCATGTTAGCAGGTAAATTAATGAAAGCCAAGACTAAGGATATATAGACTAGCCACCTAAAGAGGACTTTGCAATGGTCCCAGGAATGTGAGGACTTGAACAAAGGCAGTGACCGTGAGAATGGGAGAAGAGTAAAGAATTTTTTTTTTTTGTGCTTAGTCAGGATTTATTGAACTGGATGGATGAATCAATGGTGGGGGTGAGGAGGAATGACACCATACAGCAAACAAAATGTTTAATTTGAGGGAAGGGTTTCAGGTGCTAGAAGGAGATTCTGATTTACAGATAGATGAGGAAAGAGACAACTGGGATAGGGTAGGAATATTGGCTATTCATGGGTATTCATTCTATCCTCTCAGCCTCCACATTGAATAACCAGTCACCAAGTCCAGTTCAACATCTTAATAGCTCACACGTTACCACCCTGAATCCAAAGAGTAAAGAATTAAGAATATTTTTGGAAGCTGGATCAGCAGGACTTAGTGAATAGAGGGGTTAAGTCTTGCAGATTTTTAGTCTGTGGTATTAGAACAAATGATATCAGCATCTGAAAGCGAGAACTAGAGAAGGAGCAGACATGAGGGCAAAAGCATGGGACATAAAGTGAGGCAGTTGGTTTTAGGTGGTCCTGGGGCTTTGATATGCAAATGTCTGGATAGATAGAGCTGGCTTTTTATTCTCTTTGTATATAAATCTACATCGTACATTAATAAATATAGTAAATAGATGAGTGAGTGTGTGTGTGTTTTCTAGTATAACAAAAGATGAGTTTGTGCTAGGTATTTTAATAGGTACTGGCGACAAAAAGATAAGATAGAACCAGGGGTATAGCTGAGTGGTAGAGTGCTTGTCTAGCGTGGGATGGCCTTGGGTTTAATTCTTGGCAACATGAAAAAAAAAAAAGAGACACATGGCAGTCAATTTAAAAATAATAATAAAGACACATGACATCCTCAGGTTACTTATAGTGTCATGGAGAGTCATCATAATGTGAAATCCGTTACGATGCATAGGTCATCCAAGAAGAAGGTTTAAGATAAAATAGATGAATAATAGTGGGTGGAGGAAGAGGATCCACTCAAGCACATTAAAAAGAGAGTCTGACAGACCCCTGGGAATGTATATGTACATCCCATTTCTGTAACAAGTGAACATGTAATTAAATGAGCTCTCTTCTACCCTCTAAAATTCTGTGATCGTTAATTACAAATAAAATATACTTCATATCAATGGAGTGGAAAAAAGTAACCATGTGTTATTGATTATCATATTGTATAGAGGACTATGAAGTCTTAAAAAGGAATTTTCGCAACAAAAGTGAAGAAATGGAAACTACTACAAATAAATTGAAAATGCAATTAAAATCTGCACAATCTGAACTAGAACAAACAAGGAATACACTAAAATCCATGGAAGGATCTGATGGTCATGGTATGCTCTATAAGATTTTTCTCTTTTTCTTCTGTTTTCAATTCCATTGATCTAGATTTATTAAAACATAAACCCAGATATATTGCCTCCTACCTCTTTACAGTACCAGATCTTGTGGGAAATACACAGCAGTATGTATTACTGATGTGTGTGTGCAGCAGCAGTTCTATTGAATATCTTTTTTAAAAAATTTATTTATTTATTCACATGTGCATACATTGTTTGGGCCATTTCTCCCCTCTAACCCCCATCCCCTCTCTGTCCCCGCACCCCACCTCGCTTCCAGGCAGAACATGTTCTGCGCTTTTCTACAATTTTGTTGAAGAGAAGACATAAGCAATAATAAGAAAGACAAAGCATTTTTGCTAGTTGAGATAAGGATAGCTGTACGAGAGATTCCTAGCATTGCTTCCATGCACAAGTTGTGTTACAACCCAAGTTGATTCATCTCTAACTGATCTTTACGCTAGTTCCTGATCCCCTTCCCATATTGACCTCTGTCACTTTAAGGTTTCTGTATTAGCTCCTCTGGAGTGGGGACATCAAACACTTTCATGTTTTGGGTTTCCTACCTATCTCCATACCTCCCGTATGTGCTCTCCTCTTAGCGTGTGACCCAAGTCCAACCACATTGCTGTATTTGCCCTAGATCTAAAGTCCGCATATGAGGGAGAACATATGATTTTTAGTCTTCTGAGCCTGGCAACCTCGCTCAGAATGATGCTCTCCAGTTCCATCCATTTACTTCAGAATACTAAGAGTTCATTCTTCTTCATGGCTTCATAAAATTCCATTGTGTATAAGTACCGCATTGTCTTAATCCATTCGTCAGTGGTGGGGCATCTTGGCTATTTCCATAACTTGGCTATTGTGAATAATGCTGCAATAAACATGGGTGTTCAGGTGCCTCTGGAGTAACCTGTGTCGCATTCCTTTGGGTATATCCGCAGGAGTGCGATTGCTGGATCATATGGCATATGTGCTGCTTATTTGCTCACCTATTGGTCTGCTGGATGTTTCCCAAGCAGGTTTGGAGCCGGCATTTGGAGCTGGCATCTGTTGGTGCAGGAGCTCTCCTGTTTTCTCAGTGTAATGTGGCACGGAGAAGCTTTGTATGGGCTGGGGGTTCAGGTTGTGGAAGCCTTGATTCCCCTTGGTGCTTTTTTTCTGCCAAGTGTGGCTCCAGCATCTCAGCAAAATTTTGATTTACAGAGCTACGCTGTCTGCTTCTGCATTCTAGTCGCTATGTTGGATCCCATTTACTGAATATCTTAAGGGAAAATGCCATGCTTAATTAAATCTCTAACAAACCTGAAACTCCGTAAGTATCAGAATCCTGTGGCTATTTCAATATTTTTCTGACAAAGCTCAATGTGTATAAGTGTTAATCAGTTATTTTTAAGGATATAAATATAATAAGCTGCTGATAATTTTCATTCAAACTCTTTATTTTTCTCATGTGCATTGTCTGCATAAACTGTAGATCTATGTCTAATTGGTAGTTCTTCATTTCTTCTCTGTGATCAAAATGAGAATGGACTCTGGCAATTGAACTACTAGGTGAGGGGTTTGTTGTCACCACCTACATCTGTCCCACTTCGTGTCTTTATTTTCCATTAGTATTTTTATTAGCATACATTAATAGCACAAGAGGTTTCATTATGATAATGCCATAGATGCATGCAATGTACTTTGAACAAGTTCACTCCCTCTGTTATATTCCCTTAACCCTCCTTTTTCAAACAATGTTTGTGGGTTTCATTATGTTATCTTCATCCATACAGATATACTTTGATACTGTTCACCCCCTAGTGCCTTCTCTTTTCCCTTCCCCTCCTTCTGATTCCCTCCAGACAGTCCCCCTTTTACATTCAAGTCCCATTAATACTATCATCATCATTATTTTAGTTAGGTTCTACATGTGAGCAAAAACATGGATAGTTGGCTTTTTGAGTTTGGCTTGTTTTGTTCAACATGATGTTCTCCACATCTACCTATTTTTCCTGCAAATGACATAATTTCATTATTCTTCATGGCTGAGTAATATTGCAGAGTATATGTGTATGGATATATTTATACATCCATATTATGTCACATTTTCTTTATCCATTCATTGATTGATGGGCACCTAGGCTGATTGCACAGCTTGGCTGTTGAGAACAGTGCTGCTATAAACATGAGTATGCAGGTATCTCTCTGATATGCTGATTTATACTTCTTCAGGTATATGCCCAAGAATTATATAAAGTAGGTCTATTTTTAATTTTTTATGAACCTTGTAATGATTTCCATAGTGGTTGCAGTAGTTTATATTCTTACCATTAGTGTATAAGGATTCCTTTTCCCCTACATCCTCACCAGCATTTATTGTTGTTTGTTTTCTT
Organism: Castor canadensis; assembly: GCF_047511655.1. NCBI lineage: Eukaryota > Metazoa > Chordata > Mammalia > Rodentia > Castoridae > Castor > Castor canadensis. Next base: position 92,773,500 of record NC_133394.1, read on the forward strand.
AATGATTGCCATTCTGACTGGGATGAAATGGAATTTCAGTGTAGTTTTGATTTGCATTTCCTTTATAAGTAAGGATGTTGAATCTTTCTTCATATATTTATTAGCCGTTTGTACTTCTTCTGAAAACTACTGTCCAATTTGTTTGCCCATTTATTAATTGGATTATTTGTTCTTTTTCTGGTTTGACTTTTTTGAGCTCTTTGTATGCTCAGGATATTAATCCTTTGCCTATTGAATAACTGGCAAAGATTTTCTTCCGTTCTGTGGGTTGTCTCTTCATTTTGGTAATTGCTTACTTTGATGCGCAGAAGCTTTTTAATTTGATGCAATCCCATTTGTCTATTCTTGCTCTTATTTCCTAGGTAATTGAAGTCCTATTTAGAAAATAATTGCTTATGCCTACCTATATCTTGCAGTGTTTCCCTTTTATAGTTTCAAATCTTAAGATCAGTGATGCATTTTGAATTGATTTTTGTACAGTGTGAGAGATAGGGTCTAGTATCAGTTTTCAGTGTATAGATCACCAATTTTCCCAGTACCATTTGTCTTTTCTCTAGTGTATGTCTTTGTCTCCTTTGTCAAAAATCAGATGGCTGTAACAGTGTGGTTTTATTTCTGGATCTTCTGTTCTGTTCCATTTGGTCCTTATGTCTTTTCATGCCAGTACCATGCTGTTTTCGTTACTATGGCTCTGTAAAATAATTTCAAATTATTTTTATAATTTGAAATTCGGTATTGTAATACCTCCAGTATTGCTTCTTTTGCTTAGATTGCCTTTGATATTTAGGATGTTTTATGTTTCCATATAATTTTAGAGTTAGTTTTTCTAGCTTTGTGAAAAATAGCAAACCATATTTGAATCTGTAGACTGCTTCCAGTATTTTAGACATTTTCACAATACTAATTTTTCTTCTTCAATTTCTTTAGGTTTTATAGTTTTCACTGTAGAAGACTTTCACCTCCTTAGTTTAATTTTTTTGAGGCTGTTATGAATGGAATTGTTTTCCTGACTTCTCTCTCAGTCTGTTTATTGTTGGTATATATATATATATATATTTATATAAACTAATGATTTTTGTATGTCAATTTTATATCCTGCTACATTGCCAGAAGTGCTTTTTAGATCTAGAAGTTTCTACTGAAATTTTTAGAGTCTTCTAAGTATAGGATTGTTTCATCTGCAAATAGGGATATTTTGACTTCTTCATTCCCCATTTGAATCCTTTTTTTACTCTTTTGGTGGTGCTGGGGCTTGAACTTAGGGCCTCACATTTGGTAGGCAGGCACTCTACCACTTGAGCCATTCCACCAGCCCTTTTTTGAGATAGGGTCTCGTAAACTATTTTCCTCGGTCACCTTTGAATTGGAATCTTCCTGATCTCTGCCTTCTGAGTAGCTAGGATTATAAGCGTGAGCCATGGGTGTCCAGCTCTCTTTTATTTCATTCTCCTGCATTATTGTTCTGGCTAGAAATTCCAGTACTATATTAAATTAAGAGTAGGAAGAGTGGACACCCTTGTCTTATTCCTGACTTTAGAGAAATTGCTTTCAGTTTTTTTCCCATTTAATACGATGTTGCTTATAGGTTTGTCATATATAGCCTTTATTATGTTGAGATATGTTCTTTCTGTTCCTAGCTTCTTCAGAACTTTTATCATGGAAGGATGTAGAATTTTGTCAAAGGTTTTTTTCTATATCAATTGAGATGATCATGTGATTTTTGTCTTTGATTCTGTTTATGTGCTATTATCACATTTATTGATAATCCTTGCATCACTGGAATGAAACTAATTTGATCATGTTACATGATCATTTTAATGTGTTGCTGAATTTTGTTTGCAAGTATTTTATTGAGGACTTTTGCATCCAAGTTAATTAAAGAAATTGATCTATAATTTTTCCCTTCCTCCCTACCTTTCTTCCTCCCTCCCTTTTTGGTATCAGGTTAATACTGGCTTCATGGAATGAGTTTGGTAATATTCTTTTCCTTTCTATTTCATGAAATACTATGAGGAGCATTGGTGTTCTTCTCTAAAGGTCTTGTAGAATTCAGTAGTGAATCCATCTGGTCCTTTGTTCTTCTTTGTTGGGAGAATCTTAATTAATGCCTCAATCTCATTGCTTGTTATAGATCTGTTTAAGTGATTTATATCCTTTATTTTGGCAGGTCAAATGCATTTAGAAAGTTATGCATTTCTTTTAGATTTTCTAATTTATTAGAATATAGGTTTTCAAAGCATTCTTTAGAATCCTCTGGATTTCATTGGCATTTATTGTGGTATTCCCTTTTTTATCTCTGATTTTTTAAATTTGGGTCTTTTCTCTCCTTCTTTTGATCAGATTTGCTAGGGGTTAATTAATCTTATTTACCTTTATTATTTTTGGTTTCTATTTCATTTAATTTTGTGCTAATCTTTATTATTTCTTTCCACCTGCTAACCTATTCTTGTTTTTCTAGGAGCTAAAGGTGTTGATCATTAGGCTATTTATTTGAGAGTGATCAAGTGTTCTCTTGCTCGCTCTCTCTCTCTTGCTCTCTCTCTCTCTCTCTCTCTCTCTCTCTCTCTGGATGTGGACACTCATAACTCTTAGCACTGCCTTTGTTGTATCTCAGAGGTTCTGGTAAGTTGTGTTTTCATTTTCATTAGATTCTAGGAACTTAGTTCTTTGGTGACCTACTGGTCATTCAACAATGTATTGTTCAGTCTCCACGTGTCTGAATATGTTCTGTAGTTTCTTTTGTTGTTGATTTCTATTTTATTCCATTGTGGTCTGATAGAATACAAGGAGTTATTTCAATTTTCTTATATTTGCTAAGACTTATTTGTGTCCTAAAATATAGTCTATTTTGGAAAAAGTTCCTTGGGCTGCTAAAGTGTATATTGTGCATCTTATGGACAAAGTATTCTGTAGATGTCTAAGTCCATTTGGCATATAGTGTCAATTAATTCTGAAGTTTCTTTGTTGATTTGTTTTTGTCTAGATGACCAATCTGTTGGTGAGAGTGGGGTATTGAACTCTCCCATCATTATCGTGTTGAGATCTATCTGTGCTTGTAAGTCCAGTAGTGTTTGTTTAATGAAATTGGGTGCACCAAAACTTGGTATGTGTTTATTAACAATTGTTATCTCCTCTTGATGGATTAATATTAATAATTAATATTAATTCTTGATGATGAATTAATATGGAGTGACTTTCTTTGTCTCTTCTGACTAATTTTAGTTTGAAGTATATTTTATCAGATATGAGCATAACTACTCTTGCCTGCTTCCAGGGTGCATTTGGTTGGAAAATCTTTTTCCATCCTTTCACCCTAAGCCAATGTTTATCTTATCTGTAAGATATGTTTCTTGTAGCCAAGAAATGGTTGGGACTTGCTTTTTAATCCAGCCTACCTTTTGATTGGAGCATTGGGAGCATTAGTTTTCAGTGATGATATTGAAAGGACTGAACTATTTCCTGTCATTTTGTCGTTTGGTGATGTTTGCTTCCTTTCTAACCCTCATTTGCTAACTGACTCATCTAGTGGGATTTATTCTTTCTTGTATTTTCCTGATTGTGTTTATCTTCCTCTCCTGAGTTTTGATTCTTTTAAGAATCTTCCTATAGTGCTGGTTTAGTGGTCATGAGGGTTTTTTGTTTTTTGGGTTTTTTTTCCTTTTTTTTAGTTTTATTGACAGTTGTTATTTCTCCTTCAATTATGAAGGATAATTTTGCTGGATATATTAATTTAGCTTGACAGTTATTTTTTGGAGGGATTGGAATATATCATTCTGTGCCCTCCTTGCTTTTAGAGTTTCTATAGGAAACTCTTTTATTTTGATGGGTTTGCCTTTATATGTGACTTGTTGCTTCTCTCTTGCAGCTTTCAATATTTGTTCTTTCTCTTATATGTTTAGTGTTTTAACTGTAGCATGTCTAGATGTGTTTCTTTTCTGATCTTGTCTATTTGGTGTTCTGAAAGCCTCCTGTACCTAGATAATCTTCTCTTTCTCAAGATTAGGAAAGTTTTCTATTATTTCATTGAATATGTTTTCTATGCCTTTAGCTTGTATCCTTACTCCTTCTGTGCTCAAGATTTGTAGGTTTAGTCTTTTGATGGTGTTCCAGAGGTCTCACTTGTTCCATTCATATTGCCCTAGTATTTTTTGTCTTTTTCTGATTGATCTAATTCCTTTACTTTATCTTTGATCTCTACTACTCTTATTTTCAACTTGTTCCATTCTACTAGTAAGGCTTTTGATTGTGTTTTTTATTTGGGTTGTTGGTTTTTCATTTCCAAGATTTCAATTTGATTTTTTTCAGGATCTCTGTATCTTTATTGAATTCCTCCTTCATATCCTGCATTGTCTGCCTTATTTAAATTCTTATTGAGTTCAGTTAGATGTTTATTTGTATCCTATTTTAATTCATTCATGTGCTTATACATGTCCTGTTTAATTTTATTGACCATGCTTATGATTGTTCTTTTGAGTTCATTGTTTGAAATTTATTTCCTTTACTGTTGTTCAGGTCTTTTATTATGGAATTATTGACTTTTGGAGGAGGCATGTTGCCTTGTTTTTTGTTTTTTTATTTTACTTCTGTTTCTACTTTGGGATTTATACATTTGAGCTAAGTGACTGGTTGGATGTTTTAGTTACCTATAGTGTTTCAGTTGAAATAGTCTCAGTGATCAGGCAGGACAGTGTAGTGACTTGGTTCATGTGCTATTTCTTACCACTGGACTGATGGGGTATGGCTCAGTAGCTAAGCATTTTTCCAGTGCTCAGGGCACTGGGCCTGATCCCCAACACTGCAAAGTTCGTTATAAACTAACTGGAATCTCTCATAGAAGGGTCAGTTGTCCACTTCTGTGCCACTTTCACTATAGAGGCTTCCCTTCTTTGTGTACTTGGAGCTGCTGTGGATTTCAGGTAGCTTTATAGCCTGCATCCTGGGTAGGCTCCCACTTACTCCATATGCATCCTGGTTTGTGTTCCCAGAAGCAGCAAGTGTCCTATCTTAAATGCTGTCAACAGATGTATCAGAGAGTGGGGGCAGCAAATGGAACACTGAGTTCTGAACTGGCTTGGGAGACCTGAGGGACCTATTCACTCTGCCTGCTGGTCTCAATGCTTACAGACCCTGTCCAGCAGTTCACCTCCCTTTGCAGAGGAAGAGGCTGTGGATATTTCCTGATTCAGAGGGTGTGTTTTTAAGGCCCTGCCCAATAGTTCATCTCCCTGTGAGGGAGAGGAAGCTGTGGGAGTCATGTGAGTTGGTGGGTTTGGATGCAGGGCTATGACCCATACAGCAGGCAGCACAATATGCAGCCTGTAGGCCTAATACTAAGCCAGCCACAGGCTCAGTGCTTTGTTTCCACTTAGCCTCAGGTGATGGGACTCACTTCTGGCCATAGAGGTTGAGGTCTCTGACCACCACCGCTGGTACAGTTTGAACTTCTTTGCAGAGCCATGTCAAACCTTCTCACTCTCCTCAACCACCTCTTATGGCTGCCTTCCTCCCCCTCACCCCCTGACTCTCTGGCAGGGTGTTCCAAGATTCCCTGAGCCATGAATGTTCTTTGTTTTCAGGTCCCACACAGGATCTCAATCTCAAAACAATAGGCCGTCTCTCACTACAGAGTCTTGCTATCACCCTCTGAGGTAAGGGGATTAACAGAATGTCTTTCTTCATGTGTCTGACCTTCCACACACAGCCCAGTCACTGTGTGACAAATCCCTGTACTTGGGTTCAAGGTTTATAGGAGGTATGGGCTTATTTTGGAGCTAGGATGGGCAGTCTGTCCCTAGGGCCATCAATTTTAAACTATAATGGCATCTTGAGCTTCCCTCACTCTTCTGTGAACCCAGAGATGGGCCTGGAACTACTGCTTTTCTTCTGCCTCAGTTTTTGTGTGGATTTCTACCATCCTGTTACCTCTTTTGTGATTCTCAATGTTCTTCCTCTCTTCAAAAGGTAATCTTTCTTGTAATATCTGACTCTCCTCATTCTTGTAATCAAAAGGTGGATGCTTCTGATCCTTCATCTTGCCCTACCACCTACTTTTTTATCTTGCTGCCCATACTGATCTAGACAAGTATGGTTTCAGTGACATTAATTATTATTATCTCATTACCTTAATGAGATAAGGTTGTGTCATGTTCATATCATTGTTGGTATGGCTGTATTAGCTGACTATACGATTTAATATTTATCAAATTAAAATATACATTTTATGTTTCTCAATATTTTTAATGTTAGAAAATTTGTGTGTGCCTTGGCAGCACATATTCTAAAATTGGAAAGATACTGAGATTACTATAATCCTTATACAAGAGTGACTTGCATGTTCTGAAGTGTTCCATATTTATGTGGTTTTTGGCAGTTGGGCTCTGTGCTGGCTAACATTGAGAAAATGGTGTGTGTGGAAAGATTGCTCAAGAGGCCCATTGGGATCTATTCTCCACCCCAGACAGTACCCCTTTTTCAGTGTTCTCAGGCATCTCCACAGCCATCCCAGTCCTGTTACAGTTATTGAGTTACTTGGGTAATCCTCATATTTGTATTCAAATTCTAGCTTAAAATAAAAAAGATTGTTTGAGAAATTACCTTTGAAGGCCAACCCTGGTCCCCTTTATCAGACCAGAATTCTTAAAGTGGTGAGCAACTGTTGTCAGACTTTAGATCTATTAATAAATCAGTGTACTATGCCTGTATTACCCTGGTTTTGATAAATTAGATATAAGTACCATATCTTGTTAATGAAAAGTCAGATGTTTGATTATCTCTGTTGTTTTGTTTTTAATGAATGGTACACTTTCTTTTTCCCTTTTATCTTTAAGTTATAGCTACACCTGACTCAATGCAATGTCACTTTCAAACCTCTTTGCTCCAACTGACTTAAAAAAAATTAGGCTCTTCTGACTTTGAATTTCTAAGTAAGGATAAACATCATATATCTTTTCAGTGGTCTACCATGTTCTACATATCCTGTGTCTTGTACTCATCTAGAACACTCTCATGAACAGTTTTCTAAAAATAATCAAACATTGTGTGTGGAAAAAAAATTATAGTGAATCGAGCATATGACAGTAACCCTGAGAATGAAGTTGAATGGTTTATGATTTTAATGAAATCTTTAAAAAGACCATTAGTAATAGATGTGTTTTCAAGGCACACTATAAGCATGTATTAAATTATCAGAGTGAAATCACTTTGTATTATTAACGTATGATAATTCAAAAATAAAATTAAAAAAGAGAAGTAAAACATTCTAATAAAAATAGATGTGTTATGTGATATTTTAAATATGAGTTCCTGGAAAAATCATTTTAGTAAAAATAAATATAACTGTATTTTAAATATATTTCCTATATGTGTATAAATTTGGTTAATATTGTTACCATTTGAAAATATGGCAACTTGTAGGTCAATGAAATTAATTCTAGTAGCAAAGAAACCTTAAGACATCATGATATATATTTTTTCCCAGCTCAGAATCTTTGCATAGTTGCTGAAAATTGTTATATCCCAGTATTATGAGTACAGAAGCTTTTTTCCATGATCTTTTCCTTAAAACTGCCCAGGTACCTCTGAGAATCTCACTTGTCACCTTCTCTTAAATTACAATAGCAAATATAGTTTCAATTACAGTAGCCTCTCAAAATTTAGATGCTTTATGTCAATTGCATCTTTTTTTCCTCAGCTATGAAAGTGGCAATGGGGATGCAAAAGCAAATCACTGCCAAAAGAGGTCAGATAGACGCCCTTCAAAGCAAGATCCAGTTTTTGGAAGAGGCTATGACAAATGCAAATAAGGTGAGTCCCTGTCAGAGTAGGGGAAACCAGCATGCTCACTCATTAACATACTGTAAGATAGAATAAGACACAGCAGAGATACAAAGTGCAATGAAAAGAGAAAAGCTTTTTTCTGACTTAGAGCCTGAGGGAAAAGTTACTGAAGGATCACTAGAGCAGGATCTTGAAAGACAGGTAGTGTTTTAAATGCAGAAAATGGCAAAGGGACATTCCTGGTAGAGGCAGGAAAATGATTATAACCAGAGTATAGTCAGTCCCTATGTAACATGACAAATGCATTCCTAAAACCCACATGCTGTGCAAAGTTGATAATAAAAACCACAGGGCTTAGGGGAACAATTGGATCAGGCATACCACACAAATTCATCCAGGACACACACAAAAATAGGAAGCTAATAAATATAGTAGCACAGTTTTATACATGTTAAGTTGAAAAGAAATACTGCAGTAAGTGTGGCCCTTTGACTTCAAAAAGGCCTGAAGTTTGCTGTGGAAATGTGTGAAAGATTGCAGCTTATACATTATTGTGAAGGTGTGGAAGGAGAGTTTTCTATAACACTAAATATATATGGACATATCTCATCACACAAGATAAACTGAGGTAGTAGACAGGTGTTTTAGGAGTATGTATGTGGACTTTTTTTGGTATATTCCTATAAAGCTCCATTTAGTTAGGTGCAATTCTCTGCATTGACTTAGTGTTTCTCATGAATGAAAGGGCTTATAAGCAAACATGGATTTATATTCCCTGATATATTAACTTTAGAGCAAATTTGCATTTTCAGATTTATAACAAATGACTATAATGAAGTGAGAAAATAAATGGCATAAATAGAAAATAAGCGTAACTAAAGTAATTACTAGTTTATTACCCATGATAAGTCCCTGAATGCTTTGGAATGCAGCTAAATATTAACAAATATGTACATACATTTGTGCATTGCCTTTATCACATGAACTTACTTATTTCTTCTTTGTTTTTCCTATTTTTCTCCCATCCTTTTCTCTTATCCAAAACTTGTTCTTTTCTCTTTCTTCTCATTATTTGCCTTTGGGAATCTAAACCAGTGTCTATCTTTCCTGACATTACCTAGGGCTTTCAGATGTTACAGCTTGCTATCACAGAGTCTACAATAGGCATTTGTGAAATGAATATTCAACCATGAAAGAGAGCCCACAATATTTTAAATCTCTTGTCATTTAAAATATAATTCAAAGAAATGCCAATGAAGATTACTGTACAAATAAATTTCAGTAAAATTTGGTTATATGATTACTCAATCAACTCACTAAAAGTTTCTTTTTTATTACATAGATATTTCATATTTTGTAGATTTTACCAAAAATTTATTAATACAAAAAAGAAGCAAATAATACCAGTAGTGATAAAAATAGAGGATATATCATAACACTGTTCTAGCAACCCCAACTTCAATTCAGAAGCAATTAAATGGCATATTGGTTAAATGTATCTAATTCAGGGTCTTTAAAGAAGTTTTAGTTCTCTCATCATCTCTCAGCCTCTATATCAGTGATTATTCCTCATATTTTCCTCTTCCATAATTGTAGGAGAAGCATTTTTTAAAAGAAGAGAAGTGCAAACTCAGCCAGGAATTGAGCACTGTTGCAACAGAAAAAAACAAGATGGCTGGGGAACTGGAAGTTCTGCGATCTCAGGAACGCCGCTTGAAAGAAAAGGTTGCTAATATGGAAGTTGCTCTTGATAAGGTATTATTAACTAAATATAGGAGGCAATTGTCATCTAGTAGTTACTAGGTAGAATAGCTCTGAATTGGTTTTAGTACAATTTTAGGCTTCTAGAGTTTCTAGGTAACAGGATAAATTACAAATATAAGCATAAATAAATTGCAAAAATAAATAAACATAATGTCACTGGTCCTTGTCCTTCTTAAGTTGCATTTTCTACTTGTACTTTTTGGACCCTACAAAGTGCCAAACATTAGCATTACTTCATCATGTTGCTGGCATTAAAAAGAGCTGTTTACCACCTAGTGCCCAGGTCATTCTTTAGTGGTAAATTAGGTGCTCCTGGAGGTGTTTTAATTATTCAGACCATTTTACTTATTCAGGAGCATCTTATGTCTTATATCCTATTGCTCCTGTGACCACGTTAGTCTGAGAAAGGTAATTTGGCAAAAAGTATGCATTATGACTATGTTTTTAAAACTCAAAAGAGCCTCCTCTATAGTTTATAGATTCTCTTTGTGCTAGGTGATTGGGTTATGATGCAGGTTGATAGATTCACTTTCTATTTGCATAGAAACAAATTTCAGTTGCAGTTATTTTTATGTGAATTTTCATGCTTTGTCAATATGGATGATGGAATCCATCTTCGGTTCATTCATTCATTTAAGTTTTGTCCGCATACTAAATGCTATGTATATGTTGAAGATAGAAAGGATAAAGATACAGCCTCAGTTTACTGAATAAAACAGACAGATAAGTAAATACAATATGGTGTGCTAGGAGCAGGTAGTTAGTTTCCTTGAAAAGGTAGCAGCTCTGCTTTTATAGGTTAGTGAAGTACAAGTGCTTACAGAGTGAAGGATAAATCACTTTATGGTTACTTGGTTGTAGGCGTCTTTGCAGTTTGCAGAATGTCAAGATATAATACAGCGTCAGGAACAAGAATCTGTGCGCCTAAAACTTCAACATACTTTGGATGTAAAAGTAAGGGGTTTTCATCATAAATAGTAGTTTAAGCAGAAATAATGCCTTTGTTTGATATCTCTTTGTATTTTCTTTATGTACTTTACATTTAAATGTAATTTCAACATTATCTGATAGTAATAATTATAAACCCTGTACAGACATTGTTATATGCTATACCCATCCTTTTCATTTATGATAACAAATGGAAATACCGTACTTTATCCTTAGTTGACAATAAATCAGTGAAACACAAACAAACTTCACGAGTACGTGCCTCGGGGATTCATAAGGGAAGAGTTGTCCACACAGGTGTTGAGTGAGAACAAAGGATCAAAGAACGAGTGTATTTGACTATTTCAGTAACACCAAAAGTGATATAACCTACATGACAAAATGTACTGTGCTTCTTGAAAACAGTATACTTTACACTGAAGTATATATCTGTTTTACAAAGTATACTTTAAAGTTGCTGACATATTTTAAAGTCTTGAGTAATGGATTTTGTCTGTGAAATAAAACACATATTTTGAGATCAGGCATAGTGGCTCACACCTGTAATCCTAGCTGTGCAGGAAGCAGAGATTGGGAGGATTATGGTCTGAGGCCATCTCAGGCAGAAAGTTTGCAAGAGCTGGGCACATGGCACATGCTTGTCATGCCAGCTACACAGGGAAGTGGTGATGAGCCTGCCTAGTAAGTGTGAGGCCCTGTGCTCAAACCTCAGTACTACCACAAAAAAAAAAAAAAAGAAGAAGAAGAAAGAAAAAGCATTTTGATTTCATAATTCCTTTTAGTTGTAGGTTAGCATTAGTTTTTGCTCATAATCTATATTGTTTGCTAGGAACTTCAGGGTCCTGGATATACCTCAAATTCTTCAATGAAGCCACGCATTCTCCAGCCAGCATCTGTTACCCATTCTCATTCTAATGTGGCATCTTCTCAGTCTACAGCCAGCTTCCTATCTCAGGTAAGTAACCAGTCTTATAATCCATGATGCAAGTGATAATAATATGTAAGTGATCATAAATTGGGAAAAAATTTCACTAAAAATATATTTATATCTAGCATTTTTAGTTACTAGATTTTAGATTTATACATTTTCCTTTAAGTCCAGATGAATGAAAATATATTCTTCACTATTTGGTGTTTCCTTAGGGAAAACAAAAATGAAATATTAACTGTTATTAATGTTAACAATAGTTTCTAAAGTAAATTATTTAATAATACTACATTCATTCCTTTGGTTATTTCCATCCCCAGTATTTTTATTTGTTTGTTTGTTTTGTGGTACTGACACTTGCCTTCAGGGCCTTATGCTTGCTGATAATAAAGTTTATTAGGAAAGGAATCACTTTCAGTAGACTGAAAGTGGGTCATCTCTAGAGTGAGAACAAGCATGACCTAACTTCAGCTTTTTGATCATGTCTTCAGAACCATTAATGTTTGTTCTAATTCATTTGTGTGTGTGTGTGTGTTTGGATGTCTGTCTTTCAAGTTGGAAACTTTTCCTTCCATGTTTGGTAATCCTTGGCTGTCATATTTAAGGTTAATGGTTTCTAAAAAAAAAAAAAAATCCAAAACTCTTTATAAGGTTGTCAGGATTTGTCAACTAGTGGATGGTTAAGTATTGCTTTTTTTTTCTTGAGGGAACCAAAGATTATCTGTTGGTCTTTATCCTTGGGTTGTTCAGTTCCCCTTAAGAGTGATGTTATTCCTGATTTATAGATACAAATCCTTCTATCAGAATTTGGAGAAGTCAGTGGAGGAGGGAGTCTGAGATAACTGTCTATCTGTATTTTTACCAAATCCTCATAATTCAGTTGCATCCTTTGAAGTTTAAAGTCATTTGGTTCAACCTTACCCAGAGATTAAGCCTCTAAATTGACTTAAGGGGAGAGAATGAATTGTCACCTGAGACTACTATCAGCTCCTCTTATAATCTTTTATCCAGCGCTCTCATTTTTCTGCCCCTCTCCGTTAGTTTTTCATTGTTGTGACAAGATACCTGAGAAAACTGACTTAAAGGGAGAAAGGTTTAATTTGGCTCACGGTTTCAGAGGTTTCAATCTATGGTTACTTGGCTTTGTTGTTTCTGGACTGTGGAGAGATAACACCATGACAGGGAGCATATGCTGTAGCAGAACCACTCACCTTATGGCAGACGGGAAGCCAAGAGACTTTCCAGGGCACAGTCCTCCAGTGCCTCACTTCCTCAGCTAGGCTTCACCTACTAGTCACATCCTAATAATTCCATGAAATGATGAATCCATCAATGGATTAGTCCATTGATGAAATTCATTCCCTTACCATCCAATTACCCCTCAATAGCTCCAGCTGGGGACCACATCTCCAACACATAAGCCTTTTGTTGGGGTGGGGGGCACTTTATATCAAATCATAACACCCTTCCTGGGAACACAGAAGGCTCCAATTCTATTTAGAATACTGTGATGCAGAGCAGCTTGCTTCTTGTTTGCTACTTCTGTGCAGCACTTTAAGTTTTGACTTTCTTTGTTTTGCTAAATCACTTCTAAATTATTCTTTGCTTTCTTTCTCCCAAAATTTTGTTATCATTGCTCATCCAATGAGCACTCTTCTTTACTCTTTGTTCTTCTTAATTCCTTTAATGTCATTTTATTCAGATAGAGCAGAAATAAATACAAAATATGTTCAGAAGTAGAATATTGCTATCTGCATTGTTCTATACTGTCCATTTATCTTCATTTTAGTCTTCTTATTTCATGACTCTAATAATACCTGAGATTTACTGAGAACTCTTGATAGACACTGTGCAAAATACATTTATAGATTTTACAACTTATTCCCCACATCTGCTTATATAAAGTAAGTGCCATTATTATAATATCTATCTTACAGGTAAGAAAACTGAGGCTTGGGAGGCTAAATGACTTACACAATTGAGTAAGACAGCTTGAGTCTACAACCTATGTTCTTAAACAGCATACTGTTGTGATTCTCTATATTACTAAATGAGGCTTATAAAAATAATTTAAATACCTGACCCTCACAGTGGTTTGGCAAGGTTGATGAAAACAGGAAGATGTAATTAGCAAAGGTGATTATGTTTCCAAGGCTTTGCCTAAGATGTCACATCTTTGCAAATGACCCAAAACACTTGAAAGATTAACTTTCTGAGGCCAGTCATGGCCCTTGGAAAAACTAGCATTGATTGGTACTGTTTATCCAGCAGCAGCCTAATTTATCTAAAAACTGGGACCAGAAATTCCCCTTCCAGGAAGTCTAGATTCTGCATATGAGAGAAAGCATGCCATATTTGTCTTCAGGAGTGGCCTTTAGAAGAATTTGCATGAAAATGCAAACTTGTCTGGAAGTTTCCAAAAAGAGATCTCAGTCCAGAAAAATCCTATGGACACTGGGTGTGCCCATTCCCGTAATCTTAGCACTCAAGAGACAGAGGCAAAAGGATTGTGAGTTCTCGGCTAAGCTGAGCTATGTAGTGAGATCCTGTCTCAAACAAAAAATCATGGGGAAATCTAATTCCCCTGCAAAAGGTGCCCTCTACAATAAAATATTGTGACTGGAAAAAATAATGTAAATAGTAGATGATGTGAACAGATACTCCACCTGAAATGATACTGTTTCATTACGCTTTTGTAAATAAACCTCATATAGAGCTTCAAAGGCATTTTAAATATCCAAGTAATTCCTTTTGGGATCTTAGGTGAAACAAAAAGAAAAACAAAAGAGTTATGTTATTTGGTCTAAGCTCAGATACCTAGAGTGTTGTGTGTATATGTGTGTTTGTATCTGTGTTTTGGACATATACATGTATGTGTAATTGGTAGTTTGATATAGTTTGATGAGTAGGCTTTTTTTTTTTTTTTGGTTTGGTGGTGGTACTGGAGATTGAGCTCAGGACCTCATACTTGGTTGGTAAGTACTCCACCACTTAAGCTATGTTCCTCAGTCCTAGAAGTATTAGTAATTTAATATAGAAGTATTTTATATTTATGTTTCAGATAAAGGCTATTTCAGATATAAAATTAAAATCTTTCCAGGATGATATAAGTTTTGGTTGTACACAAGATTCTATACATATGCATTATAATTTGTACTAGCTGGGCTTGATCTCTGCCCACCCATGATGTAGGCAAGATTTTTAACATTACTAGGCAGGAGCGCTACCATTTGAGCCACGCCTCCAACAAAAATTGACTTTTTAATAGTAAGTTTGTATTCTGCCACCTTGCTATAATCTCATTTATTCCAAGAGACTTTTCCCTGTGGTAGATTCTTTGGGGTTTTCTATGTAGATGATCATTTCATTATGAACAAAGTTTTATTTCTTTCTTTACAAATTTACATGGCCTTGATTTCTTTTTTTTCCTTTTCATGTATCTCTGTATGTATGTCTTACTGTATTAGCTAGAACTTCTAGTATGATGTCAAATAAAAGTGGTAGTAAGAGGAGACATTCTTATCTGGTCTGAGTGGGAAAACATGTAGTTTTTCAAAGAATCACAGTCAGCTAAAGAGGTTTTTGCACATGTTTTTGTGTTTTATATTTGAGACAGGGTCTAACTCTAAAGTCCAGTCTGGCCTGGAGCTCACTATGTAGCCCATAGTGGCCTCAAACGTGTGATCCTCCTACCTCAACTTCCAGAGTACTGGGATTATAGATAGCACAGCTTATACATGTTCTTTATTAAGTTGAGCACATTCCCCTTTGATCACTAGTTTGCTAAAAGTTATCATGAATGACTGTTAGACTTTGTCACGTGCTTTTTCTGCATCTCTTGATGATATGAACAAGTGGTTTTTCTTCTTTAGCCTATTAATATGATAGATTGATTTTTGAACCTGGCATACCTGGGATAAATCCCAATTAGTTAAGGTATATAATTTTAATACATTTTTGGATTAAATTTACTAATATTTTGCTAATGTTTTTACATCTATATTAATCAAATATTGTTATATAATCTTCTTTTCTTGTAATGTCTTTGCTTTTGGTATTAGACTAATGCTGGGCTCATAAGATGAGTTAGGAAATATTCCCTCTACATCTATTTTCTGGAAGAGAATGTAGGGAATTGGTATAACTTCTTCCTTAAATGTTTGGTAGAATTCACCAGTGGAGTCATCTAGATCTGGCTCTTTATGCTTGAAAGGTTATTAGTTATATATGCCTATTTAAATTGTCTGCTTTCTTTTTGTGTGAGCTTTGGCAGATATTTTTTCAATAACCTGGTCAGTTCAATTTAGGCTGTAATATTTGTGGACATATCATTGGTTAAAAATTAGAAACATCAATCCAGGCATAAATGCCTGCTTTAAATTCATGTTTAATGAGAAAATGTTCATGATGTATCAAGTTGAGGTAGCTAAGTCAGTCCTCAATCTTTTGGGCTTAATAAATATACCAGGAAATCAAGGGTTTAAAAGTAGATCCTAAAAGCGAGAGCACACAAGTAAGGGGTGAGGATAGGTAAGACACCTAAAAAACTAGCTAGCATTTGTTGCCCTTAATGCAGAGAAACTAAAGCAGATACCTTAAAGCAACTGAGGCCAATAGGAAAAGGGGAACAGGTACTAGAGAAAAGGTTAGATCAAAAAGAATTAACCTAGAAGGTAACACCCACGCACAGGAAATCAATGTGAGTCAATGCCCTGTATAGCTATCCTTATCTCAACCATCAAAAACCCTTATTCCTTCCTATTATTGCTTATACTCTCTCTACAACAAAATTAGAAATAAGGGCAAAATAGTTTCTGCTGGGTATTGAGGGGGGGGAGCGGGAGGGGGCGGAGTGGGTGGTAAGGGAGGGGGTGGGGGCGGGGGGAGAAATGAACCAAGCCTTGTATGCACATATGAATAATAAAAGAATAATGAAAAAAATAAAAAAAATTAAAAAAGTAGATCCTACAAGGCTGCGAAGTTAAGATTTTACACCAGGGAATGACTTTGTGGTCATTGGAGATACCAGGAAGTCAGAGCCAAGAAAAACAAGATCATAATAACATCAAACCCAACAAGACAGGACAATGGTCTTCCCTGAACTAAGGAACAATATTAAGGACTTTCCCAGATGGTAAGGGGAAGATTTCAGGGGCAGGCATGTGTGTTGAATTGTCACTATTACAGTCACCTTTTCTATATTAGCATGGTAAAAATCAAACCCCAGGGCAGAAACCTAACATGATAATGAGGCATATGTCCCATGAAGACCCATGATGAAAGACAGCGTAAGCACAACTAAGGCTCCACCTCTCCATGGAGTGACATCAGGAAGACCAGGTCCCTGCCTACACCACAGATGCCATAAAGGCTGTGCACCTTTTTCCTTTGTGAATCAGCTGGAATCTTCTCTTCCCACATGCTGTCTTCTTTGTGCTTGAGCATAAAAATAGACATGCTGTACCTCTGTCAGATTCCTCTGATAGAAAGCATAAGACCTACAGGATCAATAACAAAATGTCTTAACAGCTATTGGCAAAGTAGTCTATACATACATAGACAGCCTGTGTCTCAGATTTCCCAAAGGCACAAGTCCAGGAAAAAGACAGGCAAGTAAAGCAAGGTACTAGACCACCGATATTCATAAAGTAAAAGATGGGGGAAACCATTTTACTACTCTTGACTTGTCATCAATTCAAGATTTTGAAATAAGAGAGGGTGGAAGTTGAAGCAATCTATAGAGAAGTATTGGGAGGGACTTGCCACTGTGCTGAGGCTTACCTTCTCCCCTATACCAAGGGAAAGATGGAGTTTGTGCAACATTCATCCAGATCTTGACCAGTATCTCATAGGGTTTGGTTTATGAGTCTTCTTGAGAGAAGTCTATAATCAAGAGCCTATCTGTAGCAGGCGAAGTAAAAAAGAGGATTGCCTTTGTTACTTGTGACACTTCCATCAGAGGAGGGCAAAGGTAAGGCATATGCTTCTCATGTACCAAATATAGGTCCTAGGAAAGGGTCATCTTAAAAGGGACCCAACTGAAAGAGGACTAGCCTAGTGGGCCAGGATGACCTGCACAGAGTTCAAAACTGCTGAGAGCCTGGGGCTGGGCAGGAGCACATACAAATATGCAGCATAACTAGGGTTCATAAACCTGTTCACCTCCTTCTGAAGTTCTCAGACATCATAGCAGGGACCACTCAGTAGGATCTCATTTCCCCACTGTGCTTCTCTCCCCCTCATTCTTCCCCCACCCCAACTTCAGAGGACCCAAAGAAGCTGATACCAAGTATGGAAGGAGTAAAGAAAAAAGGAAACGAAGCTTATATTCTTCCTTCACTGAAGCCTCAAGCTGACACAGCTTCTCAGCTCATTATACCAGTTCATATCTTGCAAAACAGTGGGAAGAAGTACCTGAAAACATTAACAAAATGTTTCTGTCCGTTCCTTGGTCTTTGATCAAGCAAAGTTTAGAAAAGCATACTGCTGAGATACCACAGAGGGATTTCATTATCACTTTGTTTAGGAGTTGGACTAGGGCCAGGTGGTCTTCAGGCCGCCTCCAAACTTGATGGTTTTGCTATTTTGTACCCAAAGTATAGGTTCCAAGGCCTCACCCCTATGGAGTTTATATTTTAATTGGAAGAACAGTACACATCTCAGAAATTTAAAGAACAAGGATTAGGATGAAGTCCATAAAAGAATGCCATAGGAGTGATTATGATTAATTGATGAGTGAATGCTAGATTTTTTTCCTGGTATTTTAGATAGGGTCTTACAGCCCAGATTGGCCTAGCCTGGCCTGGAACTTGCATTGTAATGCATGCAAGCCTCGAACTCACAATCCTCCTGCTTCTGCTTCCTGAGTGCTGGATTATAGGTATGAAACACCTAACCTGGCTAAATGGTAGAACTGAATGCTTTTCAAAACCCTGGATCTTGGGGCAGAGGGTATGGCTCAGTAGTAGAGCACTTGCCTAGGTGTACAAATCCCTAGCTTCTATCCCCAACACCAGAACCCCTAAAAAAAAAAAAAAAAAAAACCCTTGTGTCTTATAAAGCACAAGTCACTCTCAAACTAGGTATCATAAAGACTGGGGAAGAAAAAGCATATTTATATGCTATTCTATTAATTTCTAAAAAAAATGTCAGGTATTTATTTTAAAAAGTAATTGCCAGAGCTTATGAAATAAACTTTTTAGTGGGCAGAATATGAAGTTCAGGTTAAAGCTAAGATAACTGGAGATTGAAATAGGATAGTGTTCTTTATCAAATTTATGAGGGTTTATTCTTCATTTTGTATTATTGTGTACTAGGGCTAGGATAAGAACAAGACCAGTGTTTAATAAAATTGCATTATCTGCTAGGAGGCAAATATTTTTATTCATGGTTAAAACACTGGCTTATCTCTTCATACTTCAAGTGAGTTGAGTCAAAGTTAGTAATTTAAGAGTCTAATTTATGAAACTTTAGACTAATCCTTGCAGTTTCCAGAGAAGATGACCATGAAAATGCCACACTCACACTCTCACACAGATAATGTATTCAGCTGGATCTTCGTTTATCAGTGGTGGGAAGTGGGGGTAAGCCCAGATAACCTAAATTCCACAGTGTTCGTCCCTGAGCAACCAAGCTGTGTTGCAGGTGTAACTCTGCAGTGGGATGGACAGACACTTCAGCTGGAGAAGATCAGTGATAAACTGAGTCCACATTGCATGCCAGGGTAACTCCTGACTGTCAGTGTGGTTTCTTCTTTGTGTGTGTGTGTGTACGCACGCACTGGGGATCAAACCCAGGGCCTTGCACATGCTAGGCAAGCACTCTTATCACTAAGATGCATCCCCAGCCCCTGTTTTCCCCTCTTGATGATCCTTTTAGGAGCATCTATATTTTTTCTCTTTTAATTTCTTTCTGTTAGCATAAATTAATTGTTCAGAGGGATTTCATTGTGATATTTACATACATGCATGTAATATACTTTGATCATATTCACTCCCGTTTAGATACTCTTTCTTAACCACCTTTTTAATGGATTTTAGTGGCTTAATTATGATATTTTTGTGTATATATACATATATATATATATAAAATGTACTTCAATTATATTCACTGCCCATCACCCTCTCCTTTCCCCTTTGTACTTTTCATTGTAAGTATTTGTTGAAAGGGTACTGAATAAATCTGAAAATGTTTTCTTTTTTATTAGTATATATTAATTATACAAAGGAGTTTCATGGTGATATTTCTATACATGTATATAATATACTTGGATCAAATTCACTCCTATTAATCTTTTTATTCCTTCCCCTACCCTTTTATGGTACTGGGCTTGACCTCAGGGTCTCACAATTGCTAGGTAAGTGTTTTACAACTTGAGCCATTCCTCTAGCTAAAAATCTTATGTTCACATATACCAACAAACACAATTTGAAAATATTAAATGTCTCTTTCCTTGTAAAATATGAGGTAAACTCATTTCTATAAAGTTCTTTACATGTAAAGTTCTGTAGCTTTATAAAATTTGTTTAGCCATAAACAAAGTATGAAAATCATGTTGCCAAGATGTAATTGAAAATATTTTGTGACATGGAAAGGATGTTCATATTACATTGTTAAAATTTTAAAAATTAGAGTTTAAAAACAAATTTGTATAGTTTGATCCAATGTATGAGTATATGGACACACATATATATATATACAGACACACATACATAAATTAGATGTAGTATTGTACCAATTATTGGTTGGTTCAGATTGATTACCCCTGCATAGGAAAATTTCAGGTGATTTTTATTTTCCCCTAATTTCTGTTTACCAGTTGAATTACTTTGCTGCAGTAAATAACATACAAATCTGAAAAAATAAGTGCCTTTGTTTTGCACATTGTTTTAATTCAGCACTCTATGAAGACAAATGCACTGAAGGAAGATCCAACAAGAGACTTGAAACAGCTTCTCCATGAGCTGAGAAGTGTGATCAATGAGGAGCCGGCTGTGCCTCTGAACAAGACTGACGATAATGGGAGAACACCATCTCTCGGAGCTTTGTATGTGGCTGTGTAAAACCATGTGTGCTCAGAATGGGAAAGTTCCTCTCATGAGTGGTTTGCCATTAAGTTGTCCATTTGTTACTCTTTGGGAGGATGAGGTTTAAATAACTCAAAAGTTAGGCAAAAGTAAAAAAATTTGACATCAAGAGAAAACAATATAGCTACTATTCAGAAAATAGTCAGTGCAAGAGGTTACTGAACTTTAAGTTGTATGGTAATTTACAATTCCCAGCAGGTTTCACATTCATAACCTTATTTGATATCATAGCAACTAGTTGTAACAAGGTAGGGTAGCATTTATTTATTTATTTATTTTTTAATAGCATTTATGTATCCCATTTTACAAATGAGAAAAACACAAGTCTCCAAAGGTATAGGACTATGTACCTATAGCACACAGTCCAATGGTGAGTCTAAAGCTAGAACCCTGAGAACTACATAATATTCCAGGTATAAGCAAATAAGAAAGGCCTTGGTTCCCAAGATACTCATGACAGTGACTTATATCAAATTAATAAAAGGTCAGATCCAAAAAGGATTCAGCCAGTTCACTAGCCCCTCCCTGTGTATAGTTGCAGAAATCAGTGAGATGCTCATATTCTTTTCAAATAATTTTATTTTGTATTTAGATTAGCTTATCTTAAAGCATTGTAACACAGTATATATGCATTTTAATATTATATCCCATTTTTACAGTAGTCATTTCTGGTTATGTGGCAAATATCTAAAAGTAATGCTTTCTGAAGGTAATATCTTATAAACAATCTCCAGTTCTAAAGCCTAAACCATGTTACTGTTTGAGAATCCATGGAGGAAAGCATTTCTGAGTTGATGAACTCCATAGGTAGCCCTTTGTTAAATTTGCTTGGAGGCCTAAAATCTAGTTGTGGCTTAAGGAAAAGTTAAACACATGTGAGCAGAGTCTAGATATTAATCTGCATATAACTGAGAGTTACATTTGTCTATACAGAGATGATAGAGTAAGAGACTGTATTACCGAATCGAGTCTGAGATCAGATCTATGCCACAGGTAAGAATGTTAAGTTCTGAATCTGACTAATTGTCTGAGAGTCTTGCATGTGACCTGGTAACTTGGGAAGGCTATCGGATAGTTTCCTAGAGCTTGAGGAGCATACTCACTTCAGTGGAAGAAAGCTATTTTACATTGTTTGACTCTAAAAATTATTTCAATAAATTGAGCTAAAATAATTTACTTTCTAAAAATGAACTTTAGAGGTACTTTTTGGCTTATTTTAAATCTGGCTGATTGTTTTAGTCCATTTTCTGTCACTGTAACAAAGTACCTGAGATAATTAGCTTGTAAGAGAAAAAAATTGTTTACCTCATAGTTCTGGAGGTTCCAGTCCAAGATGGGGGACACATACAGCTTTGGGATCTCTTGGGGATGTCAGATGGTAAATGGCAGGTAGTGCCTGGAGCAAACTGCTCTACTGCAATTGCAGAAGCAAAAGATACAGGAAGGGGCTAGCTTCTGCAGTCTCCTTTGGGATGACCTAAATACCTCCCAATAACATGTAAGTACCTCCCACAAGGCCCCACCTCCTAAAGGCTCTACCACCTTCCAGTAGCACCATGACAAAGATTTACTAGATTGACAAGAAAATAACATTGTGATGTATTTAATTTCTCCCATCCTTCTGCCAACAGAAGCAATAACTCATTAAGAGATTCCACTGAAGGCAGCAAGTCAAGTGAAACTCTTAGCAGGTAAATTATCTTACCATGGCTGGGTACATGGCTCAAGTGGTGGAGCGCCTGCCTAGCAAGCACAAGACCCTCAGTTCAAACCCCAGTACTGTCCCCCTCCCCAAGAAAAAGAGAGAGGGAGAATCATTAAAAAAACAACCAAAGATTTAAAAAGAAAAGGTACATAATGGACTAGGGATATGGCTCAAGTACTATAGTGCTTGCCTAACATGTGCAAGCCCCTGGGTTCATTCCCCAGTACAGAAAAAAAAAAAAGGAAAAGAAAAAAGAAATTATCCTACCAGTCCCTAATTTTCAAAGTGTCCCTTTTACTATCATTTGCTAATTCAAAAGATCATTTATTCCCTATAATGTGCCACCCACTGTGCTAGTCCTTAGAACATAACAGTGAACAGGACAGATGTCGGTCCTGCTCTCAACTTGCTTATAGTCATAAGGTCTGTTTATTGACTGCCATTTTTATTTTCTCAGTTTTCACCATCTATAAAAATAGAGCTACCCAAGCCATATTCATGTCTTAAGATGTAAAATAGAGAATGATTTCTATTATTTAAATTTCAATTAAGACAAAAGAAAAAGAAAAATAAGAATATGCTTATTGACTACTTTGTCCTCTGCACCAAGCATAATGCCTGCCCCTCATAGCCATTTAGTAAAGATTTGTTTAGAGAATGAATCATGGCAGTGTTACGATTTCTTACAGTCTTTGCTACTTGACCATAATACAGTTAACTTGAATCTCTTTAAACTTGTCTTTCTCTTGACCTAAAAGAAATGTTTTGATTATTTTCTCCCTTGGGTGTATAATACTACACTGTACCTATTCATAATAACCATACTATATTTTTGTTCTTTGCAAGTTGTTTTAGACTTACCTCATTTAGTCTGTCTACTCCAATCTATGAGGCAGGAATTACTGTTCTCCTATATGTAGATTATAAATGAAGAATCAGATTGCTTAAGTAATTTGCCAGAGTTACATAGATTATAAACTGTGCGATCATGACTGTGTACTGCCTCTGCTATTAAGATAAGCATAGGGCAGAGAAGGACTACTTTCCTGAGGTAACTAAAGCTTTGCTGTAGTTTCTCCATGACTAGAGAAATCTGTTCCTATAATATATGTTATAAAAAAAAGTACATACTAAAAAAAATCACAAAGAAGGTATTGCTTCACAATGTAATGCCTAGCATAATAAAAAGATAGCTGGATTCTCATATCTACATGTGAATCCAATCTGTTGTGATATCAGCTATCAACACAGCCTCTGGGGAAGTCCACTGTATATTTGTGAGAGCCTGAGACTTTAAAAGCAAATAACATTTTAGTAGTCTAATGAAAATAGTTTTGACCCTGCTGAAAGGGAACCATCGTAAGAACTGCTATAATTTTCTTAGTCCCAACTCACAGAGAACTATGGGGTTTATTTCAACTTATTTAAGTTTTATTAACAGGTATTATTCATGCTAAGGCTTTTCTTGTTATTATCTTTAATTTCTGTATTTTTAAATAGTCATTTTAATTGCATTTAATAGAATCTACCATATAAGTGATTTTGTGTATTAATAAGCTATTACACAAAAACAAATTTTCTAACCAAGATTATATGCATATTACCATATTTTCATTCTGCAAAATTTTCAAGGGTACTGAATGCAAAAAGATAATGCAACTTTGAACTTCCCTCTTAGGGTATTTGAGGACTTCTGCAGTTTTTGGTTATGATTGCCATGTTGAGTTTATACTTTAAGCCATCACATTTCCCTGTGTTAGCTTGCTGTTAGCCCATGTCTTAGTACTGTGTCTTTGAAATGGAATGCTTGCATTACCATTCTTATGCTTCCAGAGAGCCAGTCACGTTGCATGCAGGAGACCTAGAAGATCCTTCTAGTTGCTTCACATTCCCATCTACAGGTGAGTTTTCAACAAAAGCATAGACATAAGCTCTGCTTAAAACCCTGTAGGCTCCCCATTTCTGGACCAATAGCCAAAGTCCTAACAGTAGCCAGTAAGTCTCCATAAACTCTCTGGTCTCATGTCCTACTCTTCCTTCATGGATTCTGCTTCATCTACCCTTGAATTGTCCCTTCAACATTCAGGCTGCTTCCTAGAGAGGGCTTAGACCTACTGTCCCCCTACATTGCTAACCACCTCACCTTTAAAGCTTTGCTCAGGTGACATTTTCCCAGTGAGACTTCACTCTTACTACCTTACTTAAAAATCACAACCTACCCACATTTTAAAATTACAATCATCTAATGTATTGTATAGCTTATGAATTTATGTTATTATGCATCAATCCCTGCAAGCCAAAAACTGTAAAGTCTTTAACTGTTTGGTTCCTTGGTGTATCCCAGGTACCTAGCACCTTCCTGGCACAAAGCAGGTACTCAATAAATATTTATTGAATGGATGAAGGAAAAGGACTTTTGAGACAGGTGATTCTCCATATCATTTTCAAGGAATTATAGACACGGTGATGTCTATCAAAATAAGCTCCTAAAGGAAAAGATTGAAAGACAACAGAATCTGTTGAAAATTAGCATAACTCAGACAAGAAATGCAAGAGAAAAACTAAAAATATTACAGAGAATAGACAGGACCAAAGTCATAGCCATAGGGAGAATTACACATTGGCTGGGCATGGTGGCTCATGCTGCAATCCAGCTACCTGGGAGGCAGAGATCAAGAGGATTACAGTGTGAGGCCAGCCTGTGCAAAAAGTTAGCAAGATCCCATCTCAGTCAATAAGCCAGGTATATTGAAATATGCCCATCCTTCCAGCTACTCAGGAGACCCTAGGTAGGAGGACCACAGAGGGCAGCTCTGGGAAAAAATATGACTGAAAAATAACTAAAGCAAAAAGAACTGGGGACATAGCTCAAGTGGTCAGTACCACCAAAGGAAAAAAAAAAAAGAAAATTCCATAAAATAATAAAATTAGGAAGGAAAAAATTTAGAGAATATGTTAGATTGGGAAGGCAAAGGCAAACCAACTGGCATATAATTAGTCTTCTTACAGACAAGAAAAAATAATTGGGAAAGAACAAAACAAAATTATGGTTACTCAACAAAACATAGTTGTATATCTAAACAGTAATAAATAGGGAAACTGAGGCATAATGTGAAAAGAGGTGGGACGAAGGTAAGTCCCCAAATTTCTTCTGCATAGAAGAATGGCAATATATGTCTAAAATTGAAATATAATATTCTTCAGTAAAATAAATGCAAATTCTTTTTTTTCTTTATCTTGTCATCTGTTTTTTTTAATTATAATTTTTATTAGGATACATTCACTATAGGGGGAATTTGTAGTGACAATTCCAGTTAGTCTTATATTGTACATTATTTACATTGCCCCAGCATCTCTCCCTCTTAGCCCCC
Source organism: Castor canadensis (assembly GCF_047511655.1). Taxonomy (NCBI): domain Eukaryota; kingdom Metazoa; phylum Chordata; class Mammalia; order Rodentia; family Castoridae; genus Castor; species Castor canadensis. Next base: position 92,799,078 of record NC_133394.1, read on the forward strand.
CCCCCACCCTACTTAAAGCAATTGCAAGAGATTTTTTAGTTCTGTTTCATATAGGTATATGAAGTCCATCAACTGTATACCTTTACCTTAATCTCCTTCCTTCACCCTCCCTGATCCTAGTAGTATCCCCTCAACCACACACGTTTACTATATGCCTATTTTACAGTACTGGTTTTCATTATACTTGAGTTGACGTTCAAAGGGGTGTCTCATTGTATGCCCACGGTGGGTATGCTTTACTTTGGTCTATTCAATCCCTTCAAATACTCTCCCTTACCCGTTTACTTCTCACTCCACCATTTTTCAACCACTTTCAGTACACATCCTTATATCCTCTACCTTCACATCTTGTGGTATGCGATATTACTGTTGCTCTGTCATTCTGTTTTCCTTTCTCTCTTTCCCCAAGTTCCACAGAGTAGTTCCACTGTTACAAACATGTTCTACAACTGAGTTTGTATATGATCATGCTTGTTTTTGTGTATATATTTATCTTCGGATCTATCTTCCATGTATGAGAGAAAACATGCATCTTTTGTGTTTCTGATCTGGCTTACTTAACATGATGTCCTCCAATTGCATCCATTTACCTTCAAAGCAATTCTTAATTTTTAATCATCTTTGACATGGGAGATATCTTTTAGGCACTAATATTTTATTTATTTATTTATTTATGTGCCTGGGACTGGGTTTGAACTCAGGGCTTCATGCTTACAAAGCAGGCATTCTATTGCTTGAGCCACACCTCCAGTCCAGGAACTAGTGTTTTGAAAAAGTGCATTTATGTAATGCACTTCAGGCTTGCTTCAACTATATGTCTTTTACTATTGTCTTAATTATTATTCAGGATAATTGAGTAATAACCGTCCTTGTCTATTAGATTAATATAGATGAGTGCTTTTACCTTTTCTCATATATTCTGAGTACCTTTGAACACATTAACTCCATTCACTACCCTTCCAACTTTCATGTAATTGTTGTTACATAGTTTATTGTGAATATAAACACCAAAGTGGCTTATTTGTGGTTTTTTGTACATTTAAAACTTAACCTGGCTATACTGACATCTTTCTGCTTCACTTTCTATCTGGTGCAATTTTACTTATGCTTTTAATTGCATCCATTAATGTAAGTGTGTTAATGATAGGTTTTCTTGATTTTCAGGCTGTGCCTATTTCATTCTTATTTCAGAGAAATATTTTTGCTTAGTGTAGAATTGTAGGTGGACTTTTTTTTCCCCTTCCTTTTGACTATATCATTCCACTTTTTTTGGCTTCCATTGTTTCCACAAAGAAGTCAACATAAGTTAGATTGTTGCCATTTAAATGTAATATGCTTTTTTTTTTTCCATCTAGTGACTTTAAGATTATTTTTGTCTTTTATTTGTTTGCTGGCTTGTTTGCTTTTTTTTTTAAGCAGTTCTAGATATGTCCAAGTATGATTTTCTTTGTGAAAGATGGACCTCATCTGATGTTTAGGGTAATGCTGCTTGAATCTTTGCCTGATAAACCCATTACCAGGACCCTTTGAATCTGTATCTACTATCTGTACTTTTTCTCTTGGTTTTATGTTATATCATCTTGTCTCCTCATCTACATGGTTATTTTTATTATGTGACATTTTGTATATGAAAATTTTTACAGATGAGTATGCTTAGAACAAGGTTACCTTTCTCCAGAGAGTAATTCATACTTGCTTTGGTAGACAATGAAGGACTTCAGCAGTCCAGATCAGTTTGATCAAATTAAAATGATTTGAAGCTACATCTCAGGATCCCCAAGGGAAAGTCTAGTTCCTGTCTGCTCTAATTCTCAGGTGTATTAGTCAGGGTTCTCCAGAGGAATAGAACCAATAGCATGTATGTGTAATTATAAAATGGGATTTCTTAAGATTCACTTAAATAATCAAAAGCTGGATAGTCACAATAGCCATCTGCAAGTTGGAAAGCCAGGGAAACCTGTGACTGCTTAGTTCAAGATGTTGGAAGCCTCAGAACAAGAGGAAACAATGATGCAGCTTCAGTCCCAGGCCTGAAAACTCCCTGGAGAGTCACTAGTGTACATCCACATTCAATGGCTTGTGAACCTGGAGTCATATCCATGGACAATGGCAGCAGCAAAAACATACCCATTCTAGAAGAACTAAACTTGTGCCCATGCCCAAGCTTCCCCCTTATTCTACTTTCTATTCCATCTGAGCCCCTAGTCTGTTGGATGGTATTACACACATATAAAGCAGCTCATCCCCCGTCAGTTCACTTACAGTAGTTTCTGAAAATACCCACACAGCCAAGCCATAAGTGCACATTACCAGTTTTCTAGACGTCCCCAATCAGTCAAGTTGACCACTGAGATTAACCATCACACAAGGCACATAGCCCTTTTAATGACATAACCGTTTTCAGTTCTAAACTCAAACCTTGGGTATTTACCAGAACATTATTTTCTCCACCCATCCCCATCATTGGGAACGTTTTCTCATGAAAGTTTGACTTTTTGAGAGGTACAGATTATTATTTTTAATTAACTCTGTTTTTTTACCTTTCTTACAAAATCTTAGCAAGTCCATCTGTGAAAAATTCAGCTTCTCGTTCCTTCAATTCTTCTCCCAAGAAGTCTCCAGTGCACTCACTCCTGACTAGTTCAGCTGAAGATTCAATAGGTTCCACACCACAATATAGAGCTACCAAACCTGTTCATTCACCTGATTCTGTTAAAGGTAAGAATGATCCGATTTGTTGATGGAATTAATTGATTTTCTTACTCTGGAATATTGCAACTTCTTTTCCATACTCATAATTAATAAGATATTGCATGTGATTCTTTTAGTTTGTTTGTTTTTTGAGACAGACAGGGTCTCACTGTATAGCCCAGGTTGGCCTCATTCTCACAATCCTACCTGCTTGGGTTATAGGCATGTGCCACCATGCCTGGCTCTTTATGCAGTTCTTACATGCAAGCTGTAATTTATTCTATGTAATTTACATGACCTCATTTAAATAAAACAGCAATTGTGTACACACATGAAAGCCTTAGTAAAAATACAGATATTATATGTAAATATTTTCATGTTTTTCTTTAACATGAATAATGAACATTTTTTCTTTATTTTATTGTAAGATTATGAGTATTTTGAAGTTGTGACTTTTTCTCCTCTTTGCATTTTTAAAAACATAGGTCCCCTTTAGTCTCTGCCTTTCTAAGTGCAAATGTTTATCATATAAGTTCATAAAAATTTTCTCACTTTAAAATTTTTAAGTTCATTTGCTAATTGATAAGACACATGGAAAAAAACCAATTTGATTTAGAGTAAATACCTGATACAACATGGATGTTAAATATAAGTGTGTTAAATTGGATTTGAAATATTTTATATCATGTATGACAGTGACCAAACCAGCTCAGTGCTCTGTGTCATCAATTCCATTCAGAAGGGATAAACCAGACAAGCTATTGCATCATTGTGAAGTCAGTTCTTAGTCTTTTGAAATTATATGGCATATACTATTCTAGATCATAAAAATAGATGAAAATCAAAACTTCATCATATTTTGAGTACATTTACTATTTTGGGGCATTTGTATTCTCCTTTTCTCTTAGGTTTCTAAGCTACTCATGTAATATTTTCTAAAGTGTAAAGAATAAAATGACTTACCTATTATTGCAGGAGTAGAGCACTGCTGCTTGTGACTTTATTATTAATTTATGTTACATAATAACATGGCATTTTCCCCTATTGCCCGATCCTTACCAAACATTATATGTTTTATATTACTTAAGAATGTCTCTTAAATTGTTTCTAATTTTCTTAAAATAATTCCTAGATGATTGCCTTTAATACTGTATGTATAATGAAAAAGATGTTTTTGGATAGGAAAATAAGCCTGCAAAAAATAGTGTCAAGATTATTCAGCTAGTCGGGCTAAGGTCAAAATTGAAATTTTCACAAGGCCCTAGTACTGCCAAAACAAATAAACAAAACAAAACAAATCTTCATTTTGCCTGCCAAATATTTTTAAAGATTGATGGAAGTTAACATACCTAGTGGAGAATAGCTTCCATGCCTCTAGGGTGTCTTTGATTTCTACTGCCACATGTGTTGTGTTATAGGTTCTCTAGTGCATGTCAGCACCCACCCAACCCTTTCCCACCAGATAATACCATCCTTATTCAGGTGGCAGCAACTCAAATCTAGTCACACAGTGAGATCCTGCTCCCCAAGCCCTAAGTTAATGGAAATACTCAGGTTTAGAATAAAAGCTAACTGATGTAGCTTTCATTAAACTTACTATTCTCATCCATCCCATTTAAACTATGTAGCTAAATAATAGTCTGATTGGTTTGACACAAAATAAAAGAAGCTTGTATTCCAATATTTTAGTGGGAAACTTTTTCATTTTAAAATAGTATTTTAAGGTTTTCTTCATTTTAAAGGAAAAGTTGTAGCACTTGTGAGGCTGAGGCAAGAGGATATTACATTCAAGCCAGCCTGGGCTACATAGTGAGAAGGCCCTGTCTCAAAAAACCAAAAATAAATAAAGGAAACTTATTTAACCTATAACTGAAAGTTTTCTTAAAAAAAAAAAGAAAAGAAAGAAAGAAATAGTGAATAGACTTTTAATATCACATCTAAGCAATTTTCTAATAGATTCACAGTCTCCGCCACTAGAGACAACAGGAAAAACATGCAGGAAACTTCAGAACAGACTGGAAAGCTTGCAAACCCTGGTAGAAGACTTACAGCTGAAGAACCAAGGTACAGTACAAGTTTTGGAGAGTTTTCCTTAAGAATATTTACCTCCCCTTCAGGCTAAGCCCACTTGAAAGCATATTGAATTAGCAATTCAGAAACCTTAGTCAAAATATTAGGATCTTAACACAATCAAGTCCTAAACCAGTCTTTTGACCTTGGGCAGGTCATGTTAGCCCTGCTGTGCTCTTATCTAATAGGGATATTGAGTAGTTTTTCACATGGAACTTTCCCACACACTTTCTTGTCCCTGTTACTTCTGTAGAAAACCATTTGTATGATGTTAGCCAGGATAAAATTGTAGTCTTATAGACAGATAACAACATGATAGAGTATTTGGCTTACACAGGATTTAAATTACCATAGGGTTGTATGATACCCAGTGAATGACCCACAAAATAAAAAAGATAATGCCACTTCTAAAAGTTCTAAAGCCATTTGAGCCAGAAACTATTATAATCTGCAAGTGATAGGCCTAAATTCTAATTACCACAGATATGGGAGAGCTCTCATGTTTCATGCTTTCTGACATAACTTCAACAAATCCAGGAATCTTTGTCAGAGCGAAGCTAATTTTGAAGTACATATTTAATATTATTCTTATTCCATCTTTCTGTCCATAGAGTTGTTGGATGAAGGAAAATATTTTTCTAAGAACAAATATTTATAAAATAAATTTGGCCTTAATGATAGTTGCTGCTAGTATTTACTTCCTAATTATGTGCCAGACTCTGTGCTCAGTGTTTCACTTATGTCTTCCTCGTGATCCTCATGACACTGGGAGTGGGTGCTGCTATTACTGTCCCTTGAAAATGAGGAAACTGAGGAGAAGAGCACAGAGATCAGTTCTCTTGTCACACAATGAGTAGTAGAGGTGGGGCTTGGTTCCTGAAGTTTCTGACTCCAAACCCCCATCTTTGTTTAATACACTAAGGTTGTATCATGTTATTAAAAAAAATTCCAAATCCCTTGTGATCCTTTTAAAAAGGAAGATGCATTATTTTATTGGCCCTATTTTTAAAATTTCTAAATATTTTATTTTTTAATAAAAATTTTTATTAGGATATATTCATTATATGGGGGGCATTCATAGTGACAATTCAATTAGGCTTATATTGTACATTGGTTAAATCACCCCCAGCCTCTCTCCCCCTTGACCCCTTCCCCACCCTGCTTAAAAGCAATTGCAAGAGGTTTCTTTGTTCTCTTTCATATAAGTATATGAAGTCCATCAACCATACACCCTCACCTTAATCTCCCTCGTTCATCATCCTCCCTCCTACTACTGCCCCCGACACACACACTGTACCTATTTTATCTACTGTCCTTCATTATTAATATTTAAGTTGATGTTCAAAAGGGTGTCTCAGTCTATCCTGCAGTGGGTATACTTTACTTTGGTCCATTCAGCCACTTCCATTGCTCTCTCCCTTACCCCTTTTCCTCCCACTCCCCATTTTCAACAGTTTTCAATACACATCTTTATATCCTTTATCCTTTTACAATATTACTGATGCTCTATCATTCTCTTTTCCTTTCCCTCTTTCCCCTATTGGCTCTATTTTTATTCACAGTTTGATTTGTATTTTTGAGATCATCTGACTTATACTACCATTTAATAATTTAATGGGAAACATGCTATATTCGCTTAAAAGTAAAAGTACCTTTGTATTGGCTACAATTCCTAGATGGGATATTTCTTGGAAATTCTGAATAAATATTTTTGGAGAGAATTTTGGGAACATTTATCAAAATTTAAAATACACAACCTGGGATGTGCTTAGTGGGAGAGCACTGGAAAAAAATGATAGTACAAATGCAAAGAAGTCTGTATACAAAACTACTTAAAACAGCATTGTTTATAAGGAGAAATAAGGAAATAACTTTAAATTGTATTTACTAACATTTTCTTTAACAAAATACAGAACAAAACAGGAGTGAACTGGAAAGTTGTTGACATTTGGTTAAATGGGAAAAGAAGCTACACATATTTCCATTGTGTAAAGAAGAAAACTCATGTGTATGCATGTGTGCACGCATGTGCAGAAATTTGCCATATTGTTTATGATGTGACCTTTCACCCCAGCAGATCCAGAGAATGGGGACAGATTGACTTTCATCTCTCTTTATTACACTCCTGAGGTGTTTGAATTATGCACATTTGATCTTAGCCTGCTCATTTGAAAAAAAACCAAGAGAGTAAAGATTTATCCTTAAATCTGGTTCATAGTACTGTCCTTTCAAAAGTATGTTACATTGAAAATTTTCAGAATTTTTTGAACTTGGAACTAAAAAACTATCTGAAGCTCGGAATGTATCTGTTCTTTACTGCTAACAAGCTGATATTTTAAGTACACATTCTAAGAGTTCAAAACCTCTAAGAGTTTAAAACCTAAGTAGATTTTGTTAGTCTAACTATGTTTTGTCAACATTTTCAGCAATGTCTTCAATGATCAGAAATCAAGAAAAGAGGATTCAGAAAGTGAAAGACCAGGAAAAAATGTTGCTAAAATGATGATTTGCTTGCCTATTCTTTACAGAGGGATGATGCCCAATTAATTGTGGTGTTACTTATAATTAGTGCCCTGTGTACTTTTTTCTTTTTATGTGAAAATTTAATAAAAGATACCCTGTCCTGTAAACACTATTTTGAAATAAAATGTTTTTAAATACTCTCACAGTAAATTCAAACAGTACTAGAGACATTTGAAAATTTTTATACATTATAAGTTATTAAATTATCCTGATTCCAGTATATTGGAATAATTGCATTCTTTTATTATCTTTACTGATTCTAAGACAGTAGAGTCTTTTTTTTTTTTTAGCTTAAAAGAATCCTGAGAGAAAAAAAAGTCTACATTCACATAGAAGTAAAGTGGTAGAATGCCAAGAGCAGAAGAACAAACTCCAGCATACTGACAGGGCCTCCCTTTTGTGACCCTGAACTCACTGTTTGTTCTGTCAATATTAGTGAAGGTAATCAGATATCAAAACTTTGGAGCCCCCAATCAAAACATTTACAAGTCTCTCTTTTTGCATTTTAATTAAGAAATAAAATATTTTATTACTCTTTAGTAAGTGGTTGGGTAACTTCTAGATTGAATTCACTCTGCCTTAATTAGATTTTAATACATTTGGAGGTATTTTTATGTGAACCAAATACAATGAGATAAGAGCAACAGATCAAAAATGTTTCATTTGTCCCAAAATATCAGAGGCAATGTAGTAGAAGGCTGCTGTCCAAAAAATGGGTGCTCCTGCTCCCCCCAAGCTGGAGGCTCTGCTGCCCAGTCCTACCTCCCTCACATCTAAGTCTGGCCACCTGGCCAATTCTCACTAATAGAATGGAACCTAGACAAAAACTGTGTGGCACTTTCAAAGTCAAAAGCATTAATAGGCATTTTGGGTTTTCCTTACTTTCTTTCCCTCTCACAGCCTGATGCAGAGGACAAGAAGTGTCCTTGGGATGGCAGAACCACAGAGTAGAAGGGGGTCTGGGGGAACTGATTCTCTTCTAAGAGGAGAGCTGCCCTGCTGCCAGGAAGACCCACTGTTGAATGGTATAGGGTTAAGAAATACATGTCTGGTGTTGCCTCCTTATATGGATGGCCAGTTTCCTCCACTAACAGGAGTCCTAACCCAGCAGACAAGACTAAGGACTATCTCAGGAAAAGCCTGTTGCTGCTGTCAGTGACAGTTCACACTCATCATGTCCAATTTACAATGATATTTTAAAAGCTTAACAGTCTATGCATCTCTTAAATCAGTAGGCTTTAGTGAAAGATCAATTTTTATTTCATCAGGTAATTGATAACATGACTAGTGATAGAATTCTAAAGAGATTTTCATTTAAATTGTTTTACCTTTAATTTTACATCATAGTGATACTAGGGCCTTCTGGAGAATAATAGCAAATGCCCTCTGCAGACCTTACTGTACAATATAAAGTTCATTGTGAGGTGTGTAAGCAATATATGTGAATTTAATGGAAAAGTGATATGAGCTACAAATTGTCAAACATCGTTCTTTCTGTTAAGCACTTTGTAGTCTTATCAGTTGAGTTCATGTTCTTTTCAGCAAAGGCCATCTTACCAGGATTAAATATTGTTTTGCCAATAGATGTTACATTTATTAAAGATTATTTTAACATAAAAGAATTTATTTTCAAGCTGGGCACTGGTGGCTCACACCTGTAATACTTGCTACTTGGGAGGCTGAGATAGTTTGAGGATAGCCTGAACAAAAAGTTCTTGAGACCCCATCTCAACAGAAAAAAGCTGTGCATAGTAGTGTGTACCTGTCATCCCAGCTACAATGGGATGATGGGTCATGGTCCAGGCAAAAAGCAAGACTCTGTCTCCAAAATAACCAGAGCAAAACGGGCTGGAGGTATAGCTCAAGCAGTAGCTCACCTCAGAGATCACTCAAGCACAAAACCCTGAGTTCAAATCCCAGTGTAAGAATTCATTTTCAAGTCAGGCATGCTGAATTCCCCTCTAAGCAAAGGTAAAGTTTTAAAAGAAATATCTAAATTTTTCTCCAAAGAGAGGAGAAAAACAGACTTTTCATGTGCCTTCTTATATAACTTTTGATACTTGCTTTTCTGTATGTGTAAAATACTGCACATATTTTATTTGACATCTAGCTTATTATGGTTCTAAGACAAATAATTCAGACATTTAATAAAGATATTAAAACTCCAGTTTTATTATTTGTCCAGTTATAATAAATGTTTATTTCATGTTAGAGCAAAGATGTAATTCTGTATCACAGCCCTGTATAAGATAGTTACTGGTATGAAAGGAGAGGAAAGAGGGCCACAGATGGACAACAGCAGCTACAGGATAGTGCATCTCTCAAGACCTGGTTAGACAACCAGTGCAGCAGTAAGGAGACAGTCCTGTGAGGGCTCTCATGGGTAAAGGATGGATGCAGTCCTCACTGGAGCCATACTGGACCTCTCCAGCCTCAAAGAGGTGAACTTCAGGCTGCGTCACTCCACTCCCCTGACTGACTTCCTTGAAGACTAACCTGGATTCAGCCCTTTGTGTCCACACCAGCCTTAGATCATTAAGACAGATTTCAAATCCAAGTAAAACCACACAAAAAAACAGCGGGAGCCTTAGAGCAGTGCCACAGACCCTTACTAATCACATTTTCTGATCACAGTTCCATACGGTGTATGTAGTAAAGAATGTTTCTGAAGTCCTATTTTACTCTCACTCTGAAGAGCTCCTAAGGGCTCAAGCTTGTACTCATGCAGCTGGTTATGTGCTCCTTGACCACAGTCCACACTGGAAGCTTAGCCAAATCACTCCCTGAGAGGTTCAAGCCCTAAAGTAATGATGTATCAGAACAAACCAATCAGTTGATGCCACAAGGGCAAAAAGTCCATGCTCACTGGAAGCATTAGTTGCATGCATACATATATATATATATATACCCATATATATCTACACACATACATACATATGTCTCCACATTAGACAAAAGCCACTGGCAAATTCGAAACAACTCTGATGGCTACATTTGGAGTTGCACGGCCTTTATTTTAAATTATTTAGTGTGCTCCACAACCTTAGTCTCTTCCACATTCTGCAACAGCCTCTCGAATACTTCACAAACTGAATCATGGAATCCCCCACCACCCGTGTACCACTCTGTCCTCATGGCCAGTCTCTAGGAGTCTATTGCTACACTCTTCCCAGCGTGTAATTTCCCCATTCTCTACCAGCACAAACTTCCACTCCACCACTGTATTTGCTGGCAGGAAAACAGAATGAGCCCAGAGCCCGTCCTCATGATAGTGGAGTGGAATGTAAGTGTTCCATCTCCCAAGACACTCATGGTCTCCAGTTACTGCAATGAATTGCACCTTGGTGCTTGTGGTATAATGCACCTGGAACTTGATGCTAACTTGCTGAGGCTCTGAAGACATGGCCTTCCCATCTGCTACCCAACCTCTTGCTCCCACAAAAGTGCTCCTGCCACAGTCCATTCCCTGGCTTAGGCTTACCCCAGAAGTCTCAAGACTGCCACCCAAGCCAATGTCCCCCCAGGATGAGTGCCTAGATACCATTTCCCAATCCTCGTGGTCAGCTGAGTCCTGACTGCCCAACTGTGCAAGGTTCCCTTCTTTAGCTCTGTCCATGAGCGGACCGCTAGAGGGCAACTTCTCTGCGAAGCATGTAGCTGCTTTAACAGGTGTTACTTGTCCTTTTTGGAATTTGCATTCTCCGACATGAGATTCAAGGCTTTTACTTCTTGAAACTTCAGAGTTACCAGTGTCAGAGGTAGCTACAGCGTGTGCAAGTGAAATCTGGGCAGCAGGACCGTGCTCTCTTGCATTGTCCCAGTCTGCTTCTTGGGGAGTCTGCTGTTTCTGTGCTGCTTCTGGCAGGATACCAAGCCCTTTGGTCTCAGAAATCAAATGTCCATTGCTTTCTTGCAGAGGCTCTAAGGAATGAAGGAGAAAATGTAGTGTTAGGTTACAAATGAAAACAGGCTGAGAAGAGAATGCTACTTGAAGTCTTTACCACGACTTGATCTGCAGTTCAAAGCCGTCTATTAAAAATCAAGTACAGGTGCACCTCATTTCCCAATGCTGTGCTCTGAGAATACACATGTATAGCCGACAGTAAAAGTCACATCCAAGGTATCAGTGCACCAGGACAAGAGTGTGAACCAAGTGGCAAGTTGTAAAGGCAAAGTGTAAACCTGTCCTCAGTCTCCCAAAATGCAGGTCATGCAAGTGTGCATCCAGGTCAGGCTACTTGGCTCCTGTCATCAAAAATTGCTGTCCAAGATCTGGGACTACAGCTCAGTTGTAGAGCACGTGCTTACCATGAGCCCCTGGATTCAATCCTCAATGCCAAAAAAAAAAAAAGTTCAATGGGGCAAAGGGCTTCATGTCTACCCTACAGATCAGAAGAGTATACCCGCACATGCAGGTCAGGGGTCAGCTCTCCATAGACTGGTAGGCAGATCAGGAGCTGTCACTGGGGGAATTATTGCAAGGACAGCATGACTAGGCAAGAGTTGGAGGTGGACTGTTAGGAGAGAGAAACCTCTTCAAAGAGGACATAGGCGGCTTTTTTTTTTGTATCCCCTCCCACTGTACACTTTTTAAAAATGTCCTTTAAAATATACTATCCACGTCCCCTAACGACTCTTTCTTGCTTGACCACCTCAGGTAATCCAAGTGCTCCCTACAAGTCTGAAATGCAATCTTTGGAGGTGGAGTATGGAGGCTAGCCTTGTTTCGTTTTGCCTCTTTTTAATGGTAGGGTTGGAAGGGTGCACCAACAAATGTTCCTCTGAATTTTCAATTTTTCAACCTAAAACAGGCAAAAAAAAAAAAAAAACCCAGCAGATAAATTATTCATCCAAAACCGATCGCAGGAAAGGGACAGAGCAGGTTTTCTTGTGGCTACAAATGAACACCACTCCACTGAAAAAAAAGTTCGCAGATGTCTGATTTCACCACTAGGCTGCTGTCCAGGCTCGGGCAGCTTGCCAAAGGAGGGCGCTGGAAGGTAAGGTTTTGTGCCAGTACTGCTGGCCTTGGGCACGTCTCTAAAATGTCGATACTAATCTACATGTCCATTCTATTCAGAGTTGAGTCCCCTGTTAAGAGTCCCTTCCAGAGTGGACCACTGCGTGGTGCCGTGAGGGGAACGTGGGAAGGCCTGTAGTTCTGAAGTGGGCGGCCAGTGCACAGCTCCGGAGCTTCACGGCCTCAGTCCAACTTGAACTTTGCCTTCCTGATAGAAGCGTCCACATAGCAGGGGGCGCTCACTGCCTGGTGTTCCCAAACCAGCTCTACCGTGGAGTGTGGATGGCAGGGCGTAGGACTAATGGATTCAGGACTCAGAAAATGTCCCCGCTCGGTAGGAGATTGAAGAGGGTTGTGAGATGCCCCCCAAATCTAAAGCGTCCTCTCCGAGAAAGGGGCGCTGTCGCTGCAGCCGCCCGCACTGCACCAAGCGCGCGTCCCCGCTGGGGGTGGGGGTGGCAGGAGCAGGTCCTCAGGGCCCGCGCCGAGGGCAGATTGCTGGGCGCGGCCCTGCGTGATAGGCAGGACAGCTCCTGGACTCCCTGGGTTCTTAGCACCAGCCAGGGAAAACCAGGGATGTGAGGAGGGTTCTGTCCCCGGTTGTGGAAGCTCGTCCGCGGGGACGGACGCCAGGAAAGCCTCCTCGGTGAACTTCAAAAACACCTGGCCGATCTGCCCTGGAGACCCGGGGAGAAAGAATACCTGGTTTGGTGACCGAGTCCCGCTTGGAAGGTCCACCGCCGCCACCACCCTGATCGCCTTCCGGAGCCGCAGCCTCCCCAAGAGGAGTGTTCTCCTGCTGCTCGGCGTCCGCGTCTTTCCCGGGCTCCCCAGGGCCGTCCCGCAGCAACCAAACCAAAAGCGCTCCCGCCAGACCCCCTCCGACCAGCAAGGCGGACCAGACGGTGCCCATGGCTGAGAAGCCGCGGCTGCGGGAGACGACGGGGACAGGGACGAAGGCTTGGTCACGCAGGCAGAGCCACTCCTGCCCCGCCTGCCCCGGCCTTTTACGGTTTCTCTGGAGCGCGCTCCAGTCGGCGCCCAGCCCTAGCAGACGCCCAGCCGCGCAGACCACGACTCAACTTTCCCAGCCCCGCCCTTGCCGGCCCCGCCCCCGGCCCGGGCTGGGCGGAGACTCGAGCGCCCTCCTCTCGCAGCACTGCGTTCCTAGCTCTGCCTGTGGCCCACGCCCACCCTGTAGCATCCCACTCGCGCCCGGTGCTAAAGAGTCCATGTGCGCACAGCTGCCGCGCGCATCCGAGTCCTCTCCGCGCCCTTTTCCCGCGCCAGTTGCCCCCGATGCCCAACTCTGACTCTCGCTCTCGCTCCCCACTGACAACTGCAGCGCCACCAGCCGGAGGCCAATCCCTTCCAGGAACTTAGAGGAGGGACAGGTAGCGCGCTCAGGTTGGGTGGGACAGGTGAGCAGGGCAACCCGCGAGGTGCCCCGAACTCAGTGGAACCTAGAGGCCTACTGGAAGCTCAATCCCCCCGCTAGTTAGCTGTGCCTGACCTCCCCTATCCCCTGCTCCGCTTGTAAAATAAAAGGATTGGTTTGAAGACCTGCCATCTGTAAAGGACAATCATCTCAGTCACGTCCTGGACTCTTTTTGGGGTTGTGTGGTTGCTGTGAAATGTGTGCCCACCTGTCTGAATTGAATGTTGTCCAGGGATGAAGCTCCTACAGATAATTATTAATGATAGAATAGCAACCCTTTATTTAGTACTATCTGTATTCCAAATGCTCTATGTATGTATTTAAAGAGAAGAGCGACGAATCACGCACATTTCTTCCTAAATTCACCCCTCTGCTTTACACACCCACCTCCAGGTGATGGTCTGTGCCTTATGTCTGAGCCAGAGCCTGTTCCTTGAACTATGCACTCTCAGGGCCAACTGTTGAAGGGCACAGCTGGCAAAGATCCGCCTTGGAATTAATGCTAAGGTGGCTCCCTCTAGGACAAGTCATTAAACCCAGGAAAGGGTTGTGGGATCCCCTGATTTATAGACATATAGCCAGAAGTAGGAGAAGCCTGGACTCTAGATTGGCCTCTGAAGTGGGGATGGTCTTGAGGAGCTGGGCCCTTTAATTTGGGGGATCTGACACTAACTCCGGGTACATTGTGTCAGAATTGGATTCAATTACGGGACACTAAGCTGGTGTTCACGGAGAGATGGAGAATTGCTTGGTGTGGAAGACTTCTCCCCACCTCCCAATTTTGGTGACCAGAAACAAAGTTTTTCGAGTAGCAGAGAGTAAACAGTATTTTCCCACTGTGCCCTTCCTTGTCATTCCCAGTGCCCTCATCTCGTTCAGGTTCAGGCCTCTCCTACCTCCATCTGGATGACTATAAGCACTGCCTAAGTCATCTGCTCTGGCTCCGGTCTGCTTTGCAGCCATTCCTGAGTCAACCCTCCTAAAGCAGAGCGCTAGACGGCACTTCCTATCTCCAAATTAAATTCAACCCAATCTCTGCCTACAAAGTCCCCTAGGCCACCGCACCAATGACTCCTCCAGGCCTTTACATTTATCTGGATTGCATCCAAATTGGAATTCCTCTGCCAGAACCTTCATGGGTGCTCAAATCATAATCTACTTCCTTCTGTGCAACTTCTTCCCAGCTCGAAATCCTACTCCCCACTCTCCGTTCCTCAAATTGGCATGTTGTTCTTTTACTTGAACTCTGAACGTATTGTAAATGTCTTAGAACAAAGTATGAGGTTTTCTCTTATGGTATGGGTCCAATTGCTTTTGTAATTTGTCTCATCCCACTTTAGATCATAAATTCCTTGAGGGCCAGAGCTTGTTTATTCTTTGTGTTCCTGGGAATGCAAAGTCTATCGTTGAGTAGGCCTCTTTTTTATTGTTGTTATTTATTGAATGCCTCCTACATGTTGGCACAAGGCTACGTGCTTCATATGGATTAGCTCATGCAATTTTCCCACAGGAGTAATCTGCCCAAGGTCACTCAGCTGACAAGTGACAGAGCTGGGATTTGAACCCCAGGAACCATGCTCTGAAACTCTAGTGATCCTGAATCCCGACGGCTCTTAACCCACGTCCAAATTTCAAGGCATAAATTTTAGAAGTGAGTGTGCAACTCTGGATATGTGACACCAGAGAACCCTTCTGGGAGGAGTCCAACATTGTGGACAATTTCAGACGTGCTCTTTGTTTGTAACTCTTCTCTCTGCAAGCCCTACCCCAGGGGATGTACTGATCACCGCCTGCACCTGTCCATGGCTGTCAAACCTCACTCCTGGGTCTCCAAGTAACATTCACAAGCAAGGCAGTCACATTGGAGCCGCCAGGCTTCAGGTTTCAAGAGACATTTTCTAACTGCAACTGTTTGCAGACCTCTGACTCATCTTAGTTCCAGAATAGACTCCAGGCCAAGCTGTTTGCTAAATGATGAAACCTTTAGAAAGGGAGAACCCATGTTGGAAAAACTAGCTCACTGTATAGAGAAAAAAATAAAGCTTCATTAGTACTTTGTGTCCCATATAATCATGGACTCCAAATAGTCCTAAATGTAAAGGTAAAACTGCAAAGCTGAAAGAAAAGAACCCAAGAAACTATCACTGTGACAATATTTAATTTTTTTCTGACTTCATCACAATAAGGCTATTTTGATATAATGGCATCCAGTGAAGGACGACATAGACAAAGTTACCAGATAGTTCCAGACGAACTGGTGAAGGAGCCAGGTGGTGGTATACACCTGAATTCCAGCACTGAGGAAGCTGAGGCAAGAGGATCAAGAGTTCCAGGCCAGCCTGGGCTACACAGTGAGACCCCCATCTCAAAAGCAAAACTAAACAAACCAAAACTGCCCAGGGATTAATGTCCAGATATACAATGAACTCTGACACATTGCTAAGCAAAAGGCATGAGGTCCAAGGATGCCCTTTTCCTCCGTGCCTGGAACATAGCAGGCACTCGAAGGAATGTTTGACTGAATAAAAGTAATAGATTCAGAAATGTCCAGACTCACTAGTAATTGAATAAACACAAATTCAAACAATGATTTTACACTGCACAATTTTACATCCATCAGAGAGGCAAATATTAGAAAGATGTGGCCCTGTGGTTGGGAAAATAAACAGGTACTAATATTCTGGAAGGACTTCATGAAATTTAAGTGGGCACATGGCCTACAACCCAGCAATCCAACTCCTCAGCATGTGTGGTCTGGGGCCAACTGGCTGCACATGGACGGGAAATAGCTAATGCACCTCTGTGAGTATACCTTATTTTAGTCAATTTCTTCCATTACTCTCCCTACCCTTTCCCTCCCACCCCCCCCCCATTATTCAACAGCTTTCAGTACGTATCGTTGTATCCTCTACCTGCACAGATGTTATGTATTTTGATATCGTTGATGCTCTATCATTTTCTTTTCCTTTCCCTCCTCCTCCAAGTTCCATAGAGTAGTTCCTCTATTACAAATAAATATGTTCTACATGTAAGTTTGTGTATATGATCATGCTTGTGTTTGTGTATATGTTTATCTTTTGGATCTATTCCATGTATGAGAGAAAACATGTGGCCTTTGTCTTTCTGAAACTGGCTTATTTGACTTAACATGTCCTCCAACTGCATTCATTTACCTTCAAACTACATGATCTCATAATTAGTAATGAAAGACAGGACTGTAAGTAGGTACAGTGTATGTGTGTGGGAGGTGTGGGGGATGCTTGTGGGAGCAGGGAGGGTGAATAAAGGAGATGAAGGTGAGGGTATATGCTTGATAGACTTTATATACTTATATGAAATAGAACAAAGAAACCTCTTGCAATTGCTTTAAGTGGGGCAGGGAAGGAGTCAAGAGGGAGAGATAGTGGGGGTGATCTAACCAATGTATAATGTAAGCCTATTCGGAATTGTCACAATGAATCCCCCCTGTACAACAAATACATCCTAACAAAAACATGAAGGAAAAAATGTGTTAGATGCCTATGAGAGACAATGAGCACCCTATGGAGTGACCAGAGTCTTCCAAGGGAATGCTCAAAGCACATGGGGAATGAATGATGAGCATAGGGAAAGGGAGGCCTAGAACATGTCAGTCCTCTGTTGGGGATTGACCCCAAAGCCTCATGCATGATGGGCAAGAAGATGTGCTCCACCATTTAGCCACACCTTATTTCCTTCCTTCCTCCATTCCTTCCTATCTTCCTTCCTTCCTTCCTTCCTTCCTTCCTTCCTTCCTTCTTCCTCCTTTCTCCTCCCTTCCTCCATTTAGCTCTCTCTCTCTCTCTCTTTCTCTTTCTCTCTCTCTCTCAGAATTGACATATCTCAATCTTCTTGAGAGAGAATGAACTAGGACACACCTAACAAAACCACGATGAGAAGCTGGGGTATCCTTTACCTCCTGTTTCTTGTCTTCTTTCTCTTCTCAGTATTATTCTTGAACCGTTTCCTGATACCACTCACCCAACCCAGGCACTGTAAATATTGTTACTGTTAAATTTTAGTAAAAAGAAAGCTAAAATAAATACAGTGAACCTTCCCTTCAATGAAAACAACTGACAGTTTGTGTTGCCACTGACAAAATTTTCAACAAAATTCCTGCCAAATACTGAAGTCTGAATAACTGTGTTTTATGTGTCATTTGTTCTTTCAAGTAAAAATTACGTATTTCATGAACAAAGAAGCTAATCTAGAACCTTGCAACTCAATTGTACAGGTGCTTTCTTTTGATATCCATCAAAGTTGCTTACTGTACACTTCTCATTTTGTTACACAGAATCTCCAAAACACATGTACTCCAAGGTTAATATTTATTAAAAATAAATATAAAATATTTAATAAAAAAAAGAGGAAGCAAAAGTGTCACGAGACCAGAGAATGGATTTGTAATGGGAAAATGTCATAGCCTGGCGCCTGCCCTGGAGGGTTTTGCTTAGCTCTTCCCTCCAGAAATTTTAACACTGCCTACTCAGCCCACACGGAAAGCAGGGCTATGGGTGTTACCATTGCTGTGGCCCAGGAGGAAAATGGGCTAAGTCACCAAGAAATACAATAGCCCAAACATTTTGTTTCTGAAATGTCCAAGCTCACCAATAATAAAAGAAATACAAATTAAAACAAAATGCCAATCTTTGTCAAACAGGCAATTTTTTTTATAGGTGAAGCTCAATGTTGACAAAGATGCTAAGAAAAAGAAACTCTTGTATTAAACCCATGAAAGAGGGAAAAGATGCAAAAATTACAGAGGCAATTTAGCACTATAGATCCAAAGCTTAAAACAACAAGAAATCAGAGTAGTTAGCTGTTGGAGCATGTGTACATGTGCATACACTCCTTGACGTAGCAACTCAACCTCCGGCAGATTTGAGTGGATAGAGAACAGAGAAACTGCTGAACATCCAACACTGCGCAGGACCGCGCTTCACAACAGAAAATAACGCCAACAATCCTGTCTACAATGTCAATATTGCTCACACTTTTAATCCTAGCTACCGGGAGACAGAAACCCTGAGTTTTGTGGTTGGAAGGATCGTGGTTGGAAGCCAGTCTGGGAAATGAGTTCACATGACCCCATCTCAACCAATAAAAGGCTGAGCATGATGGCACCTGCCTATCATCTTAGCTACACAGAAAGTGTAAATAGGAGAATCATGGTCCAGGTTGACTTGAGCAAAAAAGTAAGACCCTTTTCTTTTTTATGTTTTTGGTAGCATTGGGGTTTGAACTCAGGGCCTTATACTTTCTAGGCAGGCACTCTATCACTTGAACCACTCCACCAGCCCTTCTTTGCCTTGAGTATTTTTAAGATAGGGTCTCGATTTTATTTATTTATTTGGCCTACGCTTGCTGTGAACCACAATCTTCTAATCTATGCTTCCTGAGTAGCTAGGATTATAGGCGTAAACCATAGGCATCCGGTGTGAGACCCTATTTAAAAAAAAAAAAACAGCAAAAAGAGATAGGGGCATGGCTCAAGTGACAGAGCACCTGCCTAGCAAGTGCAAGGCCCTGAGTTCAAATTCCAAAAAAAATTAAAAATAGATAAATAAAGTGTCATGTTGCTTATGCTGAGAAGCTCTGCACTAGAGCACTTGAGCCATGAGGGGGCAAGGAGGAGGCACAAGTCCTCTTCTCATTCAGTCTTGGAACTCGCACACCAGCTTTTACTTACTAGACACAGACGGCTAAACAGCACACTCCCAAACAAAGGCGTTTTAGGCCCCAACGTTTGTCAGGGAGGAAATCATATTTTAAGACCAGAATAATCTGTCCTCTATCCACAGAGAATTTATACTGTAGCAGGGAGGAGGGCCAGACGAGAAACAGACAGGCCTTGTTCTGACGACGGACGGGGAGGGGATGGCAAAGCAGAGAGAAAACTTAAAGAATTGAAACATGAAGAAGGTCACACAGCACTGGGGGAATGAAATAGCCAACGAAGTCACATGCAGCCATACGTGGGTTGAGCTTTGCTTTTTGCTTCTGTAACCTGCTTGCAAGGGTGTATAAGGTGAGCCCCCTTTGTTCTCGGTGCTCAGCCTTTGGACTCAAGTCCACTGGGTCTGTGCTGGCACCATAAGCATTGCTTCCTGCTAATTGCCTCAGTGTCCCATAACTCAGCTTGAGATTCTGCAACATTTCTTGGGGGCTCTTGCTGGGATTGTGGAGACAGTGAGATATCGCCTCCCTTGTCAGCGGGGTGCATCCCCCAGACCACCGGGAGAAGACCCCACCAGGCACCAACGGGACAGCTTGATCCCGAGGGGGATTCGTTCTCCCCATGAGTCAGGATGAGGGCCTCGGATGCACAACAGAACCAGTGAGGCGCAGGAACCAACTTGGAAGCACCACTCATCAGATTAGTAAGAACCGGGGTTCAAATTTGGACCTGCCCCAGGAGGCAGAAGGGGGACTGATCACCTCCCACAGACTGCAGGTGACCACCTTTTGGGGTGAAGCCGTGTCTCTCAGGTTCGGGGAGTGGGGCGAAAGTACTGTGCTATGCAAAAGTGTGTAAGACGCTTCCGAGAGATGGGCAGGGGGCGGGGGGAGCGGTTGAGCTTTTCCCGGGAATACAAGCGAGGTTAAGGGATGGATAACAAAAAATTCAGTTCCAAAGCGGGGAGACTCCCGAGAGAACAGATGAATCATCCACCATTCCACCAGGTAGCCCTCTGGGTATAATTTAAACGTTCTTTCTTTTTTTGAGAGTGCACTTGTAATTGTGTGTGTGTGTGTGTGTGTGTGTGTGTGTGTGTGTGTGTGTGTGTGTGTGTGAATTTGTTTAAAGTACTGGGCAAAATTTAATTTGCTCCTGGGATTTCAGCTCATCTTATGCATGCTTAAGTTGACATGACATTTTTTCCTGGCATACTTTAATTTATAAAGCTTTTATGTGTGTGTGTAAGAACCATCTTCAAAATGGTCTTAAAGTGCTGTTGTAAGGTTAATGTGATATTCAAGGTAACAATAAACCAGGATGTTTGTTTTGAAGATCTGTTACAAACTGCTTAAGCTTTTTACATTTAAATATGTAAACATCTTGAGGATGGTTCTTATTATAAAGTAAATGTAAAAAATTATTACTCTCTTCTACTACTTTAAAAAAAACAGGTTTTCGAACTTATTTCAAGCAGGTCTTCCTAGGATGCAGGCATTCAGGGGTTAACACTGTGGCTTAGACCAGAGGAGAAAAAAAAAGAGGCCACAGTCTGCAACAGAAATCTTAAATTTGGTAGTTAAAAATGACCTTAGCCTGTTTCATTCTGTCACGAATAAAATCTGGGATTTAATTCTCTCTTATAATACATGGGTTTATTAACAAATGGGCTTTCTATAAATTGTTTTCATACAAAAAATAATTTTAAGGTTGCTTTCTTTCTGTTTTTTTTCCATATAAATATAAGGTTCTAAGTTAAAAGATTTTATGAGTTAATTTCAACAAGTAACGTGTGTGGGTGTATAGATATATATGAAGATAATGGTTTTTAAAATAAAAGGATAAAAAATACTTTAAAAAAAATATAAAGAAAAGCTCCCCCAAGGGATACAAAATAAATTGTCATGAAGGTACAGAGTAAGTTGTCATAAAAGGATAGAGCTTATAAGTGCTTATGCAAGTGATTGAGTTGACTAAAATCCAGTTACATTAAAGGTTTTTTTAAGGTCAACATTTAATGTACTGATGTTAAACTAACACTTAATTCTCTAAGCTCATAACAAGACTATCTTAAAAAAATTATTCTTAATAACATTTACAAAAACTGTCTTAAAATGGTTTTTGTTGAAGATAACTGTCAGAAATTTTTGGTGCTACAGGTTAATCCACAAATTTATCAAAACAACAAGAGTATATTAAAACACAGAAAAGCAGGAGACAACTGAGCACAGGGAGTACTGCTGTACAAATATGAGGGTTGAGACAAATTTACTTTTGTAAAGAAAAAAAAAATTAAGCCAAAGTACACCCTCCAGATAGCATAAAAAAATAAAAACGCAAAAAAAAAAAAAAAAAAGCACTACCCTGGATGTCCAGCTTTTATTGGAGTCAACAGAGTAGAGATGTTAGTCCGACTCCTTCCACATGACAGACAGAGAAATTTCGGCCAGATTGGGCCTGTTATTTTAGGGGGCCTCCACTGACTACAGGTTGGTGGGATTCTGCTGTATGTCATGAGCCATTCGTTAACGTCAACAATCTGCGATGTGATCCCTTATCAACATCTGAGCCATGATTCTTGACCACTATGTTTCCTAACTCCACACTTACTCCCCATAAATATTTACCTGTGTTCTCTGGTGATTTTTGTCAGGGTTTTAACTACTAAGGTAACTGAGTCATGTTCATTAGAGTTGCTTTATGTTGGGGTTAACAATGAGGACAGCCATGTTAGGACTAGATTCCCTCCCCCCTTGCAGATGGCTCACTAAAAACTCCCCACTCAACCCCAAAGACTGACAAAGAGACAATTGTTAACCTTTATCTCCCCAGATGGATGCCAAGGACACTTGGGCAGACAGACAGTGACCAAACTACAACTTATATTTCTTGGTTGCCCAGCAACAATATCCCTGAGTGACCTTCCTGGTACTTTTCCACTAGCTCCCCTATATCTAGCCCAAGCCTGTGTATGGCAATGGGCTCTAGCTCTCTTGCTGAGGTCCCCCTCCACAGGGCTCCTATCTAAACAATAAACCCTGTACTGGTGTTTGAGCCATCTCTCTGCCTCTCCCATACCTCTTATTTTCTAACAGTTTATATAAAACTTTCTAGATGATCTCATGGTTAAACAACTGTTGTCTTGGGTAATTCTAATACAGTTGATATCCTATATGTGTCTGTCAGTGGCCTATTTGGGGTAACTGACCCTGTTCTCCTCCCCCAACTGATAAAAATCTAAGGTTTTATTTCAAGAACAACTAAACTAATATGTATATATAACCTCTATGTATATGTATATATAACCTCTATATAACCTCTAGCTATGATGCTGTTGCTAGTTCCTGATATACTAAATATATTTATGTTTTTCAAGTATATCAAGCCTTCTAAAATACAAAATTTAGATAAACATGGTAACAAAAAGTTAATGGTACTGCTATACTGTACTGTTAGTTCCTAAATTGTCCATCAAATTTTAACCACGGCTCTTTCAAGTTTTTGTCATTACAGTTCTGATCCTTCTGGGACATTTATAATCAAAGTCCATAAAAAAATGACTCTAATAAGTGCTTATGTGTCAACCAGGTTAGCTTTTTAGACATCTGCTTTTGTTGGATTTTTGTTTTATATTGTCCTCCTCTAAAAGCCCATTGCCTAAGGGCCACTCCTTCTAAGCCTCTTTGTTGTTTAAATTTGGCCAAAAGGGTCTGTTTGGCACTGACTCCCACTTGATCTGCTCATTATTCCCCCCAGCCATGATGTGGGACCAAAACCAACCAAACAAACAAAATCCAGGAAATAAATCCTCATGATGAAGAAAGAAAATGACCAATCAAGAAAGATCTTCAGTCTACGGCTTACCACCCTAAACACGCCCAATCTCATCTGGTCTCAGAAGCTAAGCAGGGTTGGGCCTGGTTAGTGCTTGGATGGAAGACAAATCTTCAATAGAGACTTCTCAGAGACAGTTTGGAGACAAGGCGGGGAATGCCATCAAAGTTCAAATGGAGTCACTCATGCCAGATCTCTCAAAAATAAGAAGTCCAAGAAGATTAAGGAAGTGGTTCTTATATATGTGTGACTATCTGGCATTAAAACCCTTCCAGATACAAAGACAAAATGACTATTTTTACTGGCTCTAAACTTATCCTTTGATACTTAAAGATGGTGGTTTTAACTCTTTTAACAATGAGTTTTCTTAGACATATATATACTGACAATATATTGTTGTCAAGGTAATTCTACTCAGTTAAAAAAAATATTGTCTGGGTAAAAGAATAAAATGATAAAATGGCCAACCATTAAAATCCCACTAGAGGGGCCCTTTATTGTTATCTTGTCTACTCCCACCACAGTTAAAGTAGCAGAGATTTCTCCTTGGATCCACCACAGTCAAGTCAAGCCAGCTTCTCTCAAGTGGGAGTGCATCCCTGATCCGGCTTCACCATGCAGGATCACCCTCTGGAACCTGAGCACCCTTCCTCAGCAGGACCCTGCTTCCCAGGAAACAGGAGGGGACCAAGAACAGCAGGATGACAGCCCTGCTCTAGTCACTTCAGGAAGCTGACTACTACACACAGCAGAAGCTTGAGGAGTCAACTCTCCAACAGGACAAACAGACTGTTTTTCACCCCAGTTATCTCACTGTAATGCAGTGACACCCCTGTCTGTGTCTGCTGCTGTAGTTCTCACCCTAGCCCCTGCTGATTAGATTCATGGTGAAAGGCTTTTATTAGCTCTCTTTTATCTCTTTTGGGTGGGCTGCATAATCACTGTTTATTGTTACTGACATGGTCTCCTTCATGATTCCAGAGCCCTCATCCTGTGACCTATGTATGCACACTACTCAGGCAGGAAGTGTTGTCACTAGGACTTTGCTTTTCCATACTTACTATTCCTGTGCAGGCTCTGACATCGGGTCATGCGCTCACAACCATACCACCTATGTAGTGTGCTCCCATGGTAATCAGCATATCTGCTTCAACGCCACTTACTGCCCTTGGGAGCAATGGTGAGAGATCTGGAGCGTCTGCAACCCTGGGAACCTTGTCAGCCGCACCCAGGTGTTTAGCCCTGATAAACCAGTGTCTATGTTGTTTGATGCATGTGTGGCCATAGACCAAGGTGGATATGGAGGTATAGACTGTGGCTGTGGGGGTCTAGCTTGGGAAAGAGCCTATATGTCAAATGATAAGTATATGTGCAGGAGAGAAAACTCTTGGCATGTGATGATGTAAGTTCTTATTATTGCCTTTATTGGAGTTGTGTTTCATGGGCTACGTGGGAAAAGACAAAACATGCAGCCCTTCTTCACAAGGGGACAGCTGCCTCAAACTGCACTCCTGGTACCTGTAATCCTGTAAATTTCACTCTACTTAAGCCATCTGATTGGACACAGGGAATGCATTTGGTATAAGGATAGATGAAAAGGTCCTTGACCCTGGACTCTGATGCACCTCAAATTAGTAACTGAAACCCATGAGAGTTCCTCATACCAAGTTTTCCACTCCTTTTATGAGGAGATAAGGAGTAAATTTTCCATCTCTACCAAGGCCAAAAACTTGTTCCTCTCACTGGCTGAGTATCTAGTCCAGACACTGAATGTCACTTCATGCTATGTTTGTGGGGGACCAACATGGGAGACTATTGGCCTTGGGATGCAAGGGAGCTGGACCCAAAGGAACCTTTTAATGGAACTGCTTTCCCAAAACACAGGAAAGGCATCTGGCTCTTAAAGACTTCCATCATCGGCAATTACACTGCCCAAGAGACCCAATGATGGGGAGCTCCTAATCGTAGAAAGCTCCGGCCCCACCCACTGGCCAGCTTCTCTAATTTCAGGAAAGCTTGGGAAAATCTTACTGCAAACAGAGATTGGCGGGCACCCAGAGGGCTGTGTTGGATCTGTGGGAAGCAGGCTTATACAGTGCTACCTAGCAGGTGGTTTGGGTTTACATGCTAGGCTCAATCAGACAATCCTTTTTCTTGTTTCCCTTCAGACAAGGTTAAAAAATAAGCTGGAAGGCCCTATATATAAAGAAAGATTAAATAGACAAATGGGGTACCTTACAAATTGGCAATTAAAAAGTTGATAAATGGCCTTCTGAGTGAATCATCCACTACTATGGTCCTGCCACTTGGCTAAAGACGGGTCCTGGGGCTATCACACCCCTATATATATGCTCAACTACATCATCAGGCTGCAGGCTGTTGTTGAAATTATAACTAATGAAACTACAAGAGCCCTCAACTTGCTGGCAAAACAAAGCACTAAGATGCATAATGCCATCTATCAGAACTGCTTGGTTTTAGACTGCTTGCTGGCTTCTGAGGGAGGAGTTTGTGGAAAATTTAACCTGAACAACTGTTGCTTACAGATTACTGATTTTAAAAGGTCATAACAAAATCACAGATAAAATGAAAAAGCTTGCCCATGTCCCCGTCCAGACTTGGGGAAGGTGGACTCCCAATGACCTGTTTGAGGATGGTTCTCTGCCTTAGGCAGTTTCAAAACCCTGATGGGGCAATAGGCCTTATCCTGGAAACACGCTTAATATTACCCTGCCTGTTTCCTCTGGTATTGCCATCTTTCAGGACCGTTATAGAGGCCACAATAAAAAAACAAAAACAAAAAACCAGCCACACATGTAATGATGCTATGAAAATACAAACCTCTAAATCAAGATGATGCTCTTTGAACCTAGGTGGATCCAAACATCAAAGGGGGGAATGATGTAGCAGGGAGGAGGGCCAGATGAGAAACAGATAGGCTGTGTTCTGATAATGAGGCAGGGGGAGGGGATGGCAAAGCAGAGGGATAAAACATAAAGAATTAAAACAAGAACAAGATCACATAGCACTGGGAAAATAAAATAGCCAACGAAGTCACATGCAGCCATATGTGGGTTGAGCTTTGCTTTTTGCTTCTGTAACCTGCTTGCAAGGGTATATAAGGTGAGCCCCCTTTGTTCTCAGGGCTCAGCCTTTGGACACAAGGCCACTGGGTCTGTGCTGGCACAATAAACATTGCTTCCTGCTAATCTGCCTCAGTGTCCCGTATCTCAACTTGAGATTCCCAAAACAATATCCCTCTCATATACAAAATAGACTTATAAAATCTCCCTGAAATTTCATTCCTTTCCAGCGTCAGCTTGGAATCCACAATGCTAGATGAGACTACTTATGGGTAATCATTAAGTACAGTTATTCTAGCACGTTTCTTTCTATCGAAGACCTGTGAACTAGAAAAACAAGTTCTCTGCACCCTATCACGACCACCAAACATGTGACAATAGGAGAATGACAAGGGCAGGTGTGCTGCAGTAGGTGCTGGAACTTTGTCTCGTGTGATTGAAGAATGAAAGTCATGGACAACAGGGTGTGCAAAAGAGCAGAGTTTTATTTAAGTGGAGAGGAAAGACTGACTTTTACTTAAGCAAAGAGGCAAAGGTGAGAAGAAACACGCATATGGGAGGGGTCCCTGGAAGGCTGAGCCCTCCAGGCTCTTTGTCTAGGGTTTTTATAAGAGTTTTATTTCCTGGTTGAAGGGAAGCTGGTTGACTCTCTGTGCTATGTCATCACCAGTCAGTGTGTTCCATGGGGACACTGTGCATGCCCCTCTTTCCCTTCCCAATGGCCCTGAGGTCCAGCATCCCGGCCAGGCATCCTATCAGGTCATGGCTCACGTACCATCCATATGTCACAGTAGTTTCAAGGTCTGGGCGAGTGGCTTTTAAGACTCCCCAGGCTCCCATACTTGTTTATCTCATCCCTGTGTCCTCGGTAAGTTTCCGTCAAGTTCCCCTGTCCTGTACTCTCTGACCATTTCCTGTCTCCTGAGGAAGATTATGACTCTGTCCAACTACTGCCCATGAGTCGTTCTCCATGGTCTTTGATTCCCCTCTCTTGGTGCTATCCTTGGTCATCTGTTCTATAATGGAAGCACATATGTAGCTGAGAACTCTCAGCCTACTTTCTATCAGTAGAATTTTGGAAATCCAAAGGGGTCTTTTCATTTTATACCATCTCTGACCTTGTTAGTCCAAGTTGGCAGTGTATATGCTAATATAATTCTTTGAAAAACTTTACAGGTCTCCTGTGAATTTTTCTGGCTCCTTACCATTACTCCTCAAAAGCCAAACCTTCCAAACCTCTTTTAAAATAAGCCCTTCTCTTCCTTGGGCTCCTTCTTAGAAGGTCTATTGTTTGATCAAGAACATCTATGCTGAGAGGATATAATGGTATTAGAAGCTGTTACATAATGGAGGGGGTGGGAGGGAAGAGGTAAGGGAGAGTAATGGAAGGGGTTGAACTGACCAAAGTAAAGTATACTCACAGGGGGATACATAGAGAAACCCCTTTGAACACTGACTTTGGAATTAATAATGAAAGACAGCACTGTAAAATCAGTACAGCATGGGGGGACACTTGTGGGAGGGGGAATGATGGA
Organism: Castor canadensis; assembly: GCF_047511655.1. Classification (NCBI taxonomy): domain Eukaryota; kingdom Metazoa; phylum Chordata; class Mammalia; order Rodentia; family Castoridae; genus Castor; species Castor canadensis. The sequence goes on from NC_133394.1 coordinate 92,826,967, forward strand.
GATTAAGTGACAGTATGTGGTTGATGGACTTCATACACTTACACGAAATAGAGCAAAGAAACCTCTTGCAATTGCTTTAAGTGAGGCAGGAGAGGGTCGAGGCGGGGGAGATGATGCAGGCCATCTAACCAATGTACTATGTAAGCCTATTTGAAATTGTCACAATAAATCTCACCTGTACAATGAATACATAATTAAAAAAATAAAGTATACAATACAGAAAAAAAAATCTAGGCAATGTTCTTTAGAATTTTTTGTGGGCCTTTTGTCAACTGAATCTGAGTTGCCACTCTTGAGCTTTCTCTGGTCTTAAGGAAGGATTTTAACAACCACATCCTTGCATTCGTGTTTAGATCATGTTTCTGGAAGTGTCCTGGATTTGACCTCTTCTCTAAACTATCATTTGCCACCTATGATGCTAACAATTTTCAAATCCATAAAATCTTGGTGGCTTTTCACTTAATTTTTTTAGCTGATCTGTGTCTTCTTGCATTTTTTCTGTACACTCAGCAGTGCCTCGATATTTTGTATGAAAATCTCTTTAGTTGGCACACCCAATTCATTAAGTGTATTTTCTACTTTCCATGCATGCTGGGAAAACAAACTGGCTGTTTTTCCCTCTGCTCTCACAACACAACATGACAGAAGACTTGTGTCATCAAATGTGTGGGAGTTTTCCTAACACACTCCAATCCAGCAATCAATTTTTCAGCAAACACCAGTTGTGTGTCCTTAATCAATTTATTCCTGATACAGTCTCCCTGAAGACAGCATCCATTTCCTCCAGTTGAGGGCTTAGACTCCAAGCCTGCCCTATCCCCCTCCATCTTAGATGCCAAACGCCAGCTCAAGGTTGCTTTACCTGTGCTTCTAACTGACCAGCTATGGGTAGGGGTTCCAAGAAGCCTGGTGTGGTGGTTCACGCCTTAATCCAGCTGCTTGGGAGACAGAGGTAGAAAGATCAAAGATCATTGTCTAAGGTGAGCCCAGGCAAAAGTGTGAGACTCTATCTCAAAAACAAACTAAAAAAGCAAAAGGACTGGGGGTCTGACTCAAATAGTACCAATCAAGAGGCCCTGAGTTCAATACTCAGTACCACCAAAAAGTAGGAGTGCCAGGGCTGGGAATGTGTTTGTGCTTAGTATGCATGTGACCCTGGGTTCAGTTCCCAGAACCAAAAGCAAAAGTAAAATATCATTTTGCAGAACTTTCCCAGATCTCTTGTGAAGATATAGCATTGGCTGAGAAAAGGTAAGTCCTTGAATTCTGAAACGGGGACATGTGGGAAGATGCAGATGGCTTCAAGCACCCCAAACTCCCAATGCCATGAAACTACCATTCCAGCCTGCTGCTTGGGAACACGATTGGCTCAGGGACCCAGCTGCTGCTCCCTGGATCCTCGGCTTCACACCGGGCCATGCTGTCTGGGGACCACTCCCAGCCAATGACTGAGCGTGGCAGAAGTTCAGGGATAGGCCCATCTGGCAAGACGTGTGGCTTTTCCTCTGGACAACTTCAACTTGAGGACTATACACCGTAGAAGCTTTATTTGAAAATTGTGTTGGTGCCCAAGATTCTTCTTCTAATGCTTCTTTCTCCCACAAAGATCCAGCATGCCGCACAGACTAATGGCTCTGCCTACCTTTTCCCAGTCCTTCCCCTAGTTAAGTTCACCCATCTAATCCCATCATGCTATCTGCTACTCACCTGAGAAACAATCCTCACCTCTGTGTAATGAGGCTTTCTCATCTCCCATGAAGACTGTGATCTTTGTGGAAATAACCTTAGAACAGATCGGGAAAACCTGTCCCCGTCATTCTTCACCCCTAATATCCTCATGGGCTTGAATCTCATGACCAATAATGCATTAGAGGTAGGTTGTACCAACTTATAGTGGTCAATTGAGCAGGGCGCAGTGACGCACACCTGTAACCCCAGCTACTCAGGAGGCAGAGGCAGGAAGATTGTGAGTTTGAGGCCAGACCAAGTAAAAAAGGTAATGAGACCCTTTCTCGAAAACAAAATGACAAATCAAAAGGACTGTGGGCATGTCTCAGGTATGCATGCCTAGCATGTGTGAGGCCCCGGGTTCAATCCCTACTACAGAAAAGAAAAGAAAAAAAAAAGTCAGTTGACAAAGTTTCAGGAATTTAGTGAGCTACCATTAGTTAAGCTTAATATACTTGCAGCCAAATAAAGAGTATTTCAAACAAAGGTAATAAACCCAAAACTCCTAATCACTGCCTATAAACAACTTTGTGTTATTATCTCTGCTCTCGGGTTATTTGTATCTATCGCACCTAGAGTTTGAAAACACTATACAATGGTGTGCTGCTTGCGCTCTCCGGACTCCAGATGCCAGATTTACACTTGGTCTCAGCCAGAAGGCTGAGAAGTGCTAAGGAGGTCAGATTTAGAAATGCCCTATCAGCGCCATTTCTTTGGTAATCTGAGAAGCTGCCAGTGTTGAGTGCCACAGTAAGCCTGTGGAGGCTTTCCAAAGCTGGTGCAGAAGCTTGCCCTCTGAGCCAGCACTCAGAGCATACAATTACTGAGATGGGCCCATGAAAGACAGAGAGGCAGAAAGGACATCACCCAGAGATTTTGCCTTTGAAAGCAGGTGCAGTAATGGATAAGATTTTGAACCGACCCTTTTGAGATGTTTGCTCTTCTGTAGGAAGATGGTTGCACTAATCCAAGGAAGATACTTTGTTTGGGTTATGCTTTTTAGTGTGTTTGTCTTGTTTTTTTAGACAAAGTCTAGTTATGTAGCCCAGGCTGGCCTCAAACTTGAGATCCTCCCAAGTGCTGGGATTACAATTGTGTGCCATAGCTATCTGGCTATGTAGCTGTGTGTTATGCTTTTTTGTTTTAGACTTGGGGATGAAACTCAGAGCCTTGCCCCATGCTAAACATGTGCTCGACCATCCAGCTACACCCCCAGCCTCTATGGCCTTCTTTTTTTTGGCAGTACTAAGATTTGAACTCCGGGCCTTATGCTTGCTAGGCAAACAGTCTATCACTTGAGCCACATAATTTTGCTTTAATTTGTTTTTCAGATAGGGTCTTGTGTTTTTAACTGACAATGTGAGATAGAATGAGCAGAATCCATGCTGGGGACAGGCGGGTGGTGGCGTTACTGGTGGTGGTACCCAGCATCCAGCGCTGACCACAACCTCCGTGCTGATGGCCAGGTACCTGCCCGGAACATCACAGAGATGTTTGCATCAGCTCAGTTTGGGGACATGAGTTTTTTGTTTTTTGTTTTTTTTAAATTCATATTGCATACAATGTTTGGGTCATTTCTCCCCACTCCCTTACCCCCACCTCACCCCCTCCCTCTCCCCCCACCCCCTCGATACCCGACAGAAACTATTTTGCCCTTATTTCTAATTTTGTTGTAGAGAGAGTATAAGCAATAATAGGAAGGAACAAGGGGTTTTGCTGGTTGAGATAAGGATAGCTATACAGGGAGTTGACTCACATTGATTTCCTGTGCATGGGTGTTACCTTCTAGGTTAATTCTTCTTGATCTAACCTTTTCTCTAGGAACATGAGTTTTGGTAGTGTTCCAGGTTGGGCAGACCCAAACTCTAGTCCTCTGTCTATAAAGATACCCTGTGAGACCCAATAACTTTTTAATAAATTTCTCATTTTATTAAGTTATCCAGACTGTGTTTCCTAAAAAAAGTCTAGAAGGATTCATTCCATGAGTACATTGGTTATCACTGAATCCAGTAGGAGTGATTAGCATTTTCTGTCTTCTTTTTGTCTATATATTCTGGTTTTTCAAACATGAGCATTAATATTTTTAATAAAAATAATTTTTAAAAAGTAATTAAAAGATATATCACCTTGCAATTTCATTGAACCTTCTGCGTTTATAGCCTTATAGGTCCACATTTATTATCAAGACAATGAGCTAAAAACGGGGGGGGGGGGAAATGCTTGAGTTAGCTTAATTCAAAATGAAATAAAATAATATTGTAAAGAAAGAGGAAAAGAGATACTCAAAATCAGGGAAAATACTACCCTGGGGGAATGCCTTTATTTATGGTTTTACTTTTTTTATAAACAGTTACTATCCCTATGTAATACTCACAATGATACAAAAAATGCAAGAAGGCTACAGGTAAATGATGAGCTCATAGTTGATAAAATCTACAAAATATTGATTAACTAAAGCAGCAAGTCATTGCAAAACATTTATAGATATTAGGTCTTACATTTGTGAATGCTGCCAGGTTGAAGTCACACATCTTCAGCGAGACACTCATCATAAATTCTACTTTATGTTTAAAATGAGACAACAACAGTCAAGTCAATAAAAGATACCTAATCATCTTCCCAAGATTCTTCTACGCTTGACTGAGTTTTTTAGGAGTCTTATTATATTCAGATTTACCTTTCTTCCCAATATACATCTTCTCAAGGAACTGAAAAAATGAGAGAATCTTCATTAGATTGGTAAACAAAAACTGTACAATCCTTTCCACCACTGCTCATACCCAAATTCAAAATCTCACCCTCTAGGACATACGCCTGTACTCTAGACAAAACTGCAAGGTGATAATTTGATAGTGACACACATTGATCTATAAAAATGGTTGCACAGCCTCTGGAATACTCTGGATTCATGCTTCTCCTGTGCCCACACCCAGACCAGAACAACTCAGCATAGCCTTAGGCTGCTCATCTCTGCTGTGAAAGGCCTGGGGTCCAGCCACGTGGCGGAAAGAATGAGGCTATGGGCAGTATATAAAGCAGATAATCCAGCAGCAGGTACTGGTGTGTGCAGATAACGTCTGTGAACATGTATATATACAGTATGCGCATACATTGTGGTTAAAAAGAAAATACACACTTTGTGTGTGTGTATATGCCTATGCATCTGGTTCGCTATAATAGATTCCCTCTCTTAGTTTAAATCTTATCAGTAAAATAAAGGCTATGAAATGTAAGAATTAGGAGACAAAGTATTGCTGGCTTCCAAGCGACTGGTGTTCTCAGAAGGCTTAGCTGTGCCCAAGGGCATCATCTCTGAGTTAATGCTGCTGAGGAGTGTAGCCAGTCTCGGGAATGTTCCTCTTGCCCCAAATTAATCTGTGTCTGCATCAACAGAATGGATAAAAACAACAGGGGACCAACCAAAATGGAAAAAACAAAACCTGTTTTGCCACTACAAATGTTAAGGTAGAAATATGAAACAGTAACACTAAGAAAAATAAGGGTAAGTATATATTAAATGATTATATATTTATACATTCTATTACAATCATGTACCTAAGTATGTAATAATTTAAAAGTATTAAATAAACATTGTAAAACTTTCTACATATACATAGATAAGAAGGATGCCCAGAATCATATATGCAGACTAGGAAGATATTATAAGTTTGTATATTATAAACAGCAACTGTTTGTAGTAAAATGCATCTTGGCAGGCTGATTATTGATGCTCCCTCACTCCCTCATAGATCCGTGATGGAGTTTTCTGATCCCACATCTTCACCTCATGCCCTAAACCTGCCTCATTTAACTTTGAAACCAGTCTGGCTCTGGGCCTGGTTAATAGGTACATTTCTTTGCCAGTAAATACATGCCATTGGTAGTCTATCACTCTTAGAAACAGAAATCCAGGCTCCATGTCCAGGGCCAGCTGACCATCTTGGCTGCATTGTCCCCTGTGGAACTTTGGGCTGTGCATAGAGAATCGTGGACAAATGCATGGCTTATTTTAGCCTGTCTAGTAGGGGCTGGTCTGGGTGCAGACTCCTGGAAGCCAGTCCTGCTCAAGGGCTGACATCCCACTGTGATCTTTCCAGGTGGAGGTGGGGATGGGCTCCATGGGAGGAGGTTGGGGCCAGCTGTACAAATTAAGCAAGGAGAAGCCAGAAGCCAGAACAGAAGAAAGGGGAAAGCCGGTGCTGGCAGGTTCCAGGAGTGAACTTTTGCCCCAGTTTGTTTTATACTACTATGATAAAACTGCAAATCCCAACTCTGTCCTGACCCAAGCCAGAGCCCTTTGTCTTTAGAACTGAGAGTAAGGAGACTTAAAGATTTCCTGGGGAGTTCAGAGAGTTTTAGAGGCAGTCAGGGTTTGCAAAGCAGGTGCTCTCTCACTTTGATCCCACAGAGGCCAAACTCAAGAAAAGTGAGTCCAATCGCTGTAGAGCAAAGGTGCCTGTGACAGTACAGAAACTAAAGAGCAGAATAAGAAGGGCGAGCTGGCCCATGCTCAATGGTAAGCCAAATTTGCAAAGAATTTTACTAGCTCTCTGGGCCTCTGTCTAAGGAAAGCATGATCTTTTCTCCCACGGCTGAGTCAGTGGACACCCAGGAGAGAAGTATTCTGATGTTGTCAGCTACTGATCAGAGCTGGAGGCCTCAGCAGGGCTTTTCCAAATGACCCTTGACTCACCTTGGGCATCCTGTATCCTCTGCTTGCAATGAAATCCTTAAGGTGTGTAAGTAACTCCTCCTAAAAGAGGAGTTCGAGGAATGTTTAGGGAAACTGGACCACAGTTCTTTATAAAGTGCCTCATTTTCAACCACTTCCTTCTCATTTTGGATATGTGTGTAAAAAATGCTCATGAATGGATGCATTCCTTCAATTGACATTGAAGGCTTTCAATGTCATCTACCTTTGTCTCCTTCCCCTCCTTCTGTTGACCTAGCACCTCCGGAACTTAACCTAGTTGAGATTAGCGATATGTCCAGGAGTTATAGATCTTAACTCCAACGAGCATGACAATCAAAAAAGGTTTGGTCCAGTGTCAACATCCTCTCAGTATTCAAGCACCCTTTTGGTTTTCCTTTATGTTTATTTGAGCGTAACGAGTACTTGAACTTAAGATGTACACGTTTACATGATTACAATTCAATACTTTAAGACCATTTCACTTCCCAAAGTGAAGCAAGAAGAGTGAATACTTGGTTTCCAGCAAGATAGTCATGTCATCACAGTGACTGTGCCCTACCACCACACCATTTAGCACCCGTGACTTATGCATTGGGGTGCTAGAGCCTAGTGGCCCCACCTAAAGTGCATAGGGTAAATTATCCTCTAGGTAAATGCAGGCTGGGCATGGGAGCACATGCCTGTAACTCCAGCACTTGGGAGACTGAGGAGGCAGGATCAAGAGTTTGAGGCCAAACGGGGCTATGTGTGAGACCCTGTCTCAAAAACAAAAAAAATGTAAACAATTCTATTGTTTTGAATCCTCCCCGTGTATCCTGCTAAGAAACATATTTTTACAATAATCAGCCACAGTCCCCAAATCTAAATGACACTACTTCTTCATTAGTGGACTGTAAACATTGTGGCAAACATCTTTGCTAGTTTTGCTATCAAAATAAAATGTTCTGATTTTTTTTTTTTTGGTGGTGCTGGGGTTTGAACTCAGAGCCTCACATTTGCTAGGCAGGTGCTCTACCATTTGAGCTACACTACCAGCTAAATGTTTTGGAAAAAAAATTTTAAGTCTTTAAGATTTTTATTTTTACTTTTTGGTTTTTTGAGACTGGGTCTTGCTATATCATCTAAGCTGGCCTTCAACTCACAATCCTCCCTCAGCGCCCCCACTCCATGTGCTGAAATTATAGGCATGTGCCACCACACCACTAAGAATATTATTTTTAAAAAAGAGAATGTCTAGATACCTTAAGGCAAAAGTTAGTAGCTATTTTTGTTTTTAAATATTTAATTCAGCTAGAACATTTTATTAATTTTAAAAGTACAACTGTTAGTGTTATTTTATGTCACATACTAAATTCCCATAAACTTAGGCAGTTCCAAAAAGTACACTGAGAAATTCTGCTAAAGAAAGTTTGCATTATTTTGAAGCTTACATAGCTTACTGTGTCACACCTCATATCTGCAAAAGATAAAAATGACCATGGTTCCTGTTTCAGCTTTCCGATCCGAAGGAGAAAGTTGATGACTGATAACTGATGAATGCCAAGTCAAATTTGTACAGTATGTTACTTTTTCAAAGTGTTTTCGTATCTGCTATCTGGGAGAAGTTTGGGGTCTGCTGAAAAAGGGAAGAGGCTCACAAATGTTCCCATCAGAGTCCTGTACGAGGGCTACGAGGACTGACTTCCTCCCATTAGATTCCTGTACTCAGGAGCTGGCAGGCACAGGTTATTTGTAAAAGGAGAGCACGTCTTGGTTGTGTGGCTTTTGCTTTGCAATGTCAGTGTTTGACCTTTGTCCCCTCCTCTTGGACAGATACTGTGACCCTGCTGAATTGTGTAAAAGAAATTTCTCGACTGGGATTTTGATTTTTGGCACATATCCCTTGCTGATGGGAAACAAGCTTCGCACTCAGTTATCCCCAAAGTCCCCACAGCATCATAGCTACTCTGAGCACTGGGGTCATCCTCCCTGGTCAACTGGCCCTCAACAATTCTCCATGGAATCCACTGTTCCAAAATGGCAGGAATACCATGAATGGTGCTCCCATCATTAGCAACACCGTATTTACCGTGAAGCCAGGAGATTTCAAGTCATTCTTATTACCCATCCCCCACACCATCACGCGCCTTTCTCACTGCTAAATTCAAATGTGCAAGCCCTGAGACTTCCGGGAGCTTCTGTCATACCAGAGACCCGGTGATCCTCCTGATGGTGGCATCCGTACGCACCTGTGCTTGTAGCTCCTTTTCAAAATCCTTAGTGTGGGCTTTCCATGCGACCTTGGGGTCAACCAAAGGTTCATCTGCTCTTTGCCTTTTCCACAAGTTGGTGTTCAGATACCATGCTCCATACCTCATCTTTACCCACTTTGGTTTATGAGAATTCTATAGAAAGCAACAAAATTCAGTGTCATTAGCTGTTGTAGGGTTTTATTTTTTGGTTGATCATTTTAATAAATGTAAGGTTTAAGTTATGAAGGCATTATTAATACTTTAATTTATGGTTGGACTTTGTCAAAGTATGTTATGAAGTTTCAATGTGCTATGACTTTACAAAAGAAACATAAAATATCCATAATTGAGAAAATAAGGTAACGGTTAAGAACATGGCTGTCGGCTTTGGACAGATCTAGGTTCAAATCCAGTCTTCCCCACTTGGTAGTAGAGTCTATGAGCAAGTTACTTAAATTCTTTATCAGGGAAATGGATTTAACAGTAGTATCCAAACACAGGGTTACTGTGGAGATTAGAAAGCAGAGAATATATGTAAAGCAGCTAGAAGTCAGGTTTAAAATCACATATTTCGCCCAAGGTTAATGATCTTGAAGAGTACTCAGTCAGCCAAAATATTAAGTTATTAGACTTCCTAAATTTCCGGCAGATACCCACCTAACACCAACTTTTCTGTCTCCTGAATGAGAAGAGAGTAGACTTCACTCTTCCTCAGTAAGGCACCAAGGATGTAACAAGAAGCTCATTGACTCACAGTCACATACTAGCTACAACACTCACACTGTCTCCTCACAAAGGGGTGTAACTCCTGAAACCTCAAGGTCCTGTCTCTGTCTCCTCTCACATTCAAACTATGGAGTAGATCGTGTGGGACATTCTTGAGTTGAGCCAGATATGTCTCAGAGAATACCACAGATAAGAGGGAAAACCTTCCAGAGCTGAACTTGAATACTATGCCAAGCATACCAACCTCCTCGCCATCTCTAAAATATACCCATCACATTTCTGCCTCAGTGCCTTTGTACCTGCTATTCTCTTTGCTGAAAATTACTTTCCCAAGAGACTCACAGGGCTGGCTCCTTTACCTATAGCACGTCATCTCAGTGGGATCATTCCCGACCATGCAATTAAAAACTGCAACCTTTTCACAACACTCCTGACCTTCTTTCCTTGACTCATTTTTCTTAGCACCATTTATCACTGATACGCTATCTGGTTTTGGATTGTTCACCCTATAAAATGAAACCTTCAGAGATTGCTCCCTGCTATATCTCCCAGCATCCAGTACACTTAGGACATAACAGGTGCTCAATAAATATTTGTTGAATTAAAGTTGGGTTTCTTAACTTTGTCATTATTGACATTTGGGATTAGATCATTCTTTATTGAGGGGCTAACCTATGCACGATGGGGTGTTTAACAACATTCCTGGCTTTACCATGACTTGTGACAACCAAAAATCCCATTTGCAAACATTGCCAAATATACCTGGGAGGAGAGAGAAGAGGGCCAAATCTCCCTCAGCTGAGAACCACTGGAATAAAGGAAGGAAAGAAGGGAAGAAGGGAGGAGTTGGGAGAAAGGGAGAAGAATGGGATACACATTCCTGCTATACTGAAGAACTTGACTTCTGGAGTACGTTGTGTTGCTGGCTAACTGGTGAACTTTCTAGTCAGTATGACAGAATTTCTCCTCTGAAGAAATGGCCTTCACCTTGTACTTGGTAGAGTTGATAATTTCTCCCTATGTCCTGTACACACACGACATCATTTTGTCATAGTTAATCATTGGCCATTGACCCGACTAGTCTGTAAGTTCCTTAAATGGAGGAAGCAATCCTCCAGCTTTGTGTCATTTCTTCCCAGCACTTTTGGACATGTAGATGCTCAGAAATGTTTGATGAATGAATGAATTGATATGTAGGGCAAACAGAAATATGCTAAAATAGAGGCAGAGGGATATGAGAGATTAGAAATAAGGTTAAATTAATGTTAACCAAGGATAAAAAACTCCAGGGGAAAAAAATCAGCATATGTCCTGTGTCTAAAAGAAGCTTGAGCATCCACATGGGGAAGATAGGAACTTCAGACAGAGGAAATGCTGTGACCAAAGCTAAGGGAGCAGGAAAGCTCAGAGTTTTAAAGAACATCCATGGACAGAGTAGGGAGGTCCTGAGAATTCTATGTGGAGTAGAAAAATAAAGTCCCCAGAATAGGGACTGGATTTACCCTCCTACCTACAACATCTGAAAAAACAGAAAAAGAAAAACCAATGGCTTGCAAAACACTGGCCCTCAGGTAACACATGATGATGATCCTAAGAGACAAGCAACAAACAAGATAGATACCATAATTGCAACCAGCTCGCTGCCTTGAAAGAGTTTCTAGGTCACATACAGAGAGGAGTCTGGAAAGAGCCCAGGGGATTCTCTGAACTCTGGCGACAGAACTGGGAGTCCAGGGAGACCAAGGAAGCTAAAGTTTGCCACACAGAGTAACAGAGAAGAGAGAGCTGCACACAAAGAGGCCCCTCTCTGCTTGTGTTAGAGGAAGTTAGCCAAGATCTGGGAAAGAAGCAACCAAAATGATTAGAGGGAAAGTGACCGGCCCTCACACAGGGCCAGAATTTTGGAAAAGCTAAAGATTCACAGGGTACAGGGAAGAATACTTTTCAGGGTCGTGCTCAGTTGTATGAAGTTATTAGCCGCAGACTGAATATTACTTTGGTCCTTCCCAACAAATACTGAGAGGAGGTTGAAAGACCAAAAACAAATTTGAAGAAATAATGGTCCAATTTTTCCCAAATTTGATGAGAAAAAATATGAGCTCACAGATTGAAGAGGTTCAATGAATACCAAGAGTAAGAAATGTGAAAAAAAAAAGCACACATAGATGTATAATAATCCAACTCCTCAAAGCCAGTAACAAAAAATCTTAGAAGCAGTCAAAGAAAAAAAGCACATCCAGATAAACAAAGACAAGAATTACAGAAGACTTCTTATCAAAAACAATACAACCAAGATTACAGCGGTACTCTTTATAGTACTAAAATTCTATACCCATGAAAATATCTTCTTAAAATGAAGGCAGAATACAGATATCTTCAGAGATATAAAAGCTGAAAGAATTCACCATCAGCAGATCCACATTGGGAAAAATGTTCAGGAAGAAGAAAAGCAATTTCATGTGGAAATACTTTTCAAACTTTCGCATTGCTACCTTCCACCTGCCAGTCAAAAGTTCAACTTTGACAATATCTATCAGTTATTATAAACCATTGGTTTATAAAGCAGCATTTGCACATTTATTTTTAAGTCCAGGAAACTGAACAATTTTATTCATCCCAGATTCAAGACAAGTATTGGCTCAGACCTCAGGCATGGTGACTGTAATCTGTCTGCCCAGTGTTTTTTTTGTACTTTACTCATTAGAAAGAGAAGAAAAATGAAAAAATTGCAGTGCTAATATCAGTGATATAGTGTATAGCGTTCATAAATCCCATGCAATGGAATGAAGGATAGAAAGAATGATGGATGTCAAAATAGGTTGGCCAACTGTGTTCAATTGCAAAGGATAAATTTACTATGTATAAAATATTGGAAATATAATATCAAATATTATGTGCAAAAGAGAATAATTGTTCAAAATATCATTTATTATAGCAAGATAAACTAGTAAGACATTTTGCCTCAAGATCTAATTTTTAGGTTATGGTAATAGATGTAATAGAACATACAAACTGAGATTAATGCAACTTGAAATATGGTTAAAATATATTTTCCAAGTGATAACGTATCCTACAGTGACAGATAACTTTTTAATGATGATGACAGAAACCATCACTCTAGGGCTGCTTAGTTTGTGATGCTCTTGTGCTAAATTCAGGGTCTGGTAGGCATCTTAAATGTTAGCCTGATTATACATAAAATAATGAAACAATGGGAATATGGAGAAGAAATATTTGAAAAGAGTCTTGAAGATTGTGTCCATTTGAATCTGTTTTTCCTTGCAAAAAAATATGTAGCAAAACTTAAGAAGAAAAATTCCAGGTAACTCAGAGGGTAACTAAAGATAATATATTGGTTTTGACTTCAGGGAAAATATCCCCACCCAGCCACCCAACTTAAGCATTTAAGTCTGTTGTCCAGTTGCAGAATCGGACATTGTACAGGAAAGTGAAAAAGTGTTCTAGTCCTCCCTCCCTCCTCCAGAGTACTTCCCTTTGGAACACTGCCTGCTCTCTCTCCTTTCTGTTACCTTGTTCTTCACCTTCACAGCAACTTGGTGTTGAGGAAACAGCAATGTGTTAATGATTAGGCAAGTACATGGTCAAGAATGATGGTTTGTTTAAAAAAAAAAAAAAAAAAAGGAATGCTGGTTTGTGGTCAATGAGACTGGTAGAAATTCAAGAATTATTTGGGCATAAGATTAACAATGCTCACAATCATAAATTGTACCGATTGATTTTACTCATATTCATAAGTAATAAACATTCATGTAGGTTTTTACCAGCTGTTAGAATTTTAATATATATAATACATAAAAATTATCTCTGAACATGATTATTCAGATGTTAATTCTCAATGACATGTCTTCTTTGTAGTAACTGACTTTGTTAAGTGTATTAGTTCTTCATTCCTTTATCAAATATTTATTAAATATGCAAACATTTCAAAGTCTACTTTTAAAAAGCCAGTGCCCCTGAAATACCAGAATTCAGGAATATAATATGATATAATAAAGGTGACTTTATACACCTTAATTTTCTTAGATTTTTCATTCTGCTCCCCTTCAGCAATCACCTGTGGTTTCTGGAATTTTCTCTCATGGTCTGGTTTCTGGAAGAATTCTGCCTCCTGCAGTTTGCTTAGCTGTACATTCTTCTTTAGCTCCAAAGGAACCTGGTTTAACCTCAGCACGTGGAGCACATCAGAGTTTGGTTTGTTCTGACAGTCAGTGTTAAACTGTTCCAGAATGAACTCTTCATCAATGTCCAAACTTCCCTGGAAGAATATCACATTGCATGAATTGAGTGCAATTGGCGAAGTTCTCCTTGCTGCCTTCTTTCCTCTAAGGGAGAATTTGACCACTGTGGGAAAGAGGTTGTTGAAGGAAGAGTAAAAAAATCCTCACTCTGCTGGGCACCAGTGGCTCACACCTGTAATCCTAGCTACTCAGGAGGCAGAGATCAGGAGGATCAAGGTTCAAAGCCAGCCCAGGTAAATAGTTCACAAGACCCTATCTCAAAAATACCCATCACAAAAAAAAGCAGGGGGAGTGCTGGTGGAGTGGCTTGGGGTATAGGCCCTGAGTTCAAGCCCCAGTACCACATGGGGAAAAAAAAAGAGAAAATACTCAGTATCATTCACTGAAAATAAATTTGGGGGACTAGAGGGTTTTGTGAGTAAATTAAGAGATAGTATAGGACCTGCAAGATGGAGTGAATCCTGAGGGAAATTATGTCTGATGATCAAAAGTAAACTTCTCCAGCACTTTTTTTCCTCTTTTCTTATTAGCACACATTAATTGTACAAGGTAAGGAGTTTGATTAAGACATTTCCATACATCTATGCAATGTACTTTGATCACATTCACCCCCTCTGTTATTCTTTCTTATTCTGCCTCCCCCACCCGCTTCCCCTTCCACTAGATTTCACTTGAGAGAAAACGCCAATACTTATCTTTCTGAGACTGTTTTATACAGCTCTTACAAAGAAGAACAAACGGCCAATGAATACATGAAATGTCTGACATCTTTAGCCACTGGAGAAGTGCAAATCAAAACTAGCTTGAGACTCTGCCTCATCCCAGTCAGAATGGCCAGCACTTTGTACAGCCGTGACATCGCTAATGGTATTTTCCAGACACATCTAGACATGGCAATGTTTATTTTCTCCACAGCCACTTATAAGGGAATCTTATAAGGCTCCTCCTGCTGAAGGAGGCCATAGTAGTCAGCCACACTTTGTACAAAGCTGCTGGGGGTAGAGATGGGAACATTAAGAACAACCAATCTGTAGGCTGACTGCCAACCTACGAAATGGCTTCATGCCAAAAGATAAATTAGACTCAACAGAATCTCAGTTTGGAAAATAAAAATTGAGAAACAGAAAGGAAGGGAGGGAGGGAGTGAAGGAGGAAGGAAGGAAGGAAGGGAGGGAGGGAGGGAGGAAGGAAGGGAGGGAGGGAGGAAGGAAGGAAGGAAGAAAGGAAGGAAGGAAGGAAGGAAGGAAGGAAGGAAGGAAGGAAGGAAGGAAGCTAATGAATTATATTGGGGTCTGGAGAGCAGTCTTTTGCCAAACATTTGACTAAAACTGACTAATGAACTCAAAAAATTGGGGAGAGGGTGTAAAAATACTGGAAGTTCTAAAATCCAGGAAAAGCACTGGAAATCTAGACATCTACAGAGACTCAGGAACAGGAATAAGTGCTTAAATGATTTCTTGGAAGAAGAGCAAGGAAAGACCTTGATAATTGAGTTAAAAATTCTCTTCCTGTCTGAAAAATATTTGGGGAAGGGGAAGATTGCGGTAGGAGCTGCCTCAGTACTTATAGCTAAGTATAAGTGAGAAGCATGAGTTGGAGTAGGAGTGAAGGACAGAGAAAAAAGAAGTTCCAGACACTGAAATGGAAAATTAAAATATGAAGCAACAGCAACGATGTGAGACATACTCATAAGCATTCAAATGAGCTCCAAGCTTGCAAGCTTTCCGGAAATTTCATATACAGAAACATTTCCTTTATAAATGATAGGAGATCTCTTGGGGATATACCCAAAAGACTGTGACACAGGTTACTCCAGAGGCACCTGCACACCCACGTTTATTGCAGCACTATTCACAATAGCCAAGTTATGGAAATAGCCAAGGTGCCCCACCACTGACGAATGGATTAAGAAAATGTGGTATCTATACACAATGGAATTTTATGCAGCCATGAAGAAGAATGAAATGTTATCATTCGCTGGTAAATGGATGGAATTGGAGAACATCATTGTGAGTGAAGTTAGCCTGGCCCAAAAGACCAAAAATCCTATGTTCTCCCTCATATGCAGACATTAGATCAAGGGCAAACACAACAAGGGGATTGGACTTTGATCACAAGATAAAAGCAAGAGCACACAAGGGAGATATGAGGATAGGTAAGACACCTAAAAACTAGCTAGCATTTGTTGCCCTTAACGCAGAGAAACTAAAGCAGATACCTTAAAAGCAACTGAGGCCAATAGGAAAAGGGGAACAGAAACTAGAGAAAAGGTGAGATCAAAAAGAATTAACCTAGAAGGTAACACACACGCACAGGAAATTAATGTGAGTCAACTCCCTGTATAGCTATCCTTATATCAACCAGCAAAAACCCTTGTTCCTTCCTATTATGGCTTATACTCTCTCTACAACAAAATTAGAAATAAGGGCAAAATAGTTTCTGCTGGATATTGAGGGGGTGGGGGGAAGGGGGAGGGGGTGGAGTGGGTGGTAAGGGAGGGGGTGGGGGCAGGGGGGAGAAATGACCCAAGCCTTGTATGCACATATGAATAATAATAATAAAAAAAAATAAAATTTGAAATGTATCCATCAAAATAAATAAATAAATGATAGGAGAGACTAATTTCATCATGACTCTGATGATTTGACAGATTTTATTCAAATACTGTCTTTTAATAAAAGCAACCGTGAATTTGGCTTTTAATACGCGTTACCACTGACTTACAAAAGTCGCAGCCCAGTTGCAGAAGTCCCTAACTCCTTTGCGTACATTTTCATGAAGAAAAAGACCATCCTCCTGGAGCAAATCCATTTTACTTGGCTTTTCTTTGTAAATCCACTGGCCTGAATGTGACACAGGAGTCTTCTTGGGACTAAAGACAATGAGATCACCAAAGAATCACACTGTGAGGCATAATGAATCCAGGTGGATTTCAAACAGTACCGTGGGGAAAGGAGACTTAAGGCAAGTACTTCCAACACTCTTACATGCCCACATTCCCACTGGCAATATCCTAAAGCTCATGATTAGTTATAAAAATTAAAACTTAGAAGTACTTAGCTAAGCATTGTAAGCTCATTTTTAAAATCATGGGTACATTTATTAGTACATTACCAGGTAGAAGCTCAAATCATTGCCCATGAAGTCTACCATGGCCTCGGACAATCTGGACAAATAGGAGACATCCTTGACTTCTCTCTCATCTCTAAAATCCAGCCCATCGATGCCAGGAAGATGTTAATGTTTTTCTCTGAACCATTGCAAAAGGTTCCTCACTAGGTCTTTGCATGTTTTCTTGTGCCTCCCACTCCTCAACCCATTCTCTACATTGTGGTCATTTCAAAATACAAATCTGAGCATGTCAAATGCAGTCATCCTTCATCCTCAACTTATTGAGCCTCATCAAATAGCTTCTTTTTAAAATACAACTCATACACCATTAAATGAATAAAATTTACCATTTCAAAAGTATAGAGTTCTGGGCACTGCACAGTGGCTCATGCCTATAATCTCAGCTATCTCTCGGAGGCAGAGACAGAAGGATCGTGGTCTGAGACCAGCCTGGGCATAAAAGTTAGCAAGAACTTACCTGAAAAATAACTAAAGCAAAAAGGACTGGGAGTATGGTTCAAGTGGTAGAGAGCTTGCCTAGAAAGTGCCAGGCCCTGAGTTCAAACCCCAGTACCGCCCAAAAGAAAAAAAAGAGTGTATAATAATTCTGTACCTTTTATATACTTGCAAAGTTATATGACCAAGGCCACTATCTAATCTCAGAACATTTTTATTACCCCACAAGTAATGCCATAACCAATAACAGTCACACCCCACCTCCTCCCTTCCCTGCTCCTGGCAACCACTAATCTTTCATTCCCTACAGATTTGCCTAATCTGGACATTTCAGCTCACTGGACTCATACCGTATCTGGTCTTCTGCATCTGGCTTCTTTCATTTAGCAAATATTTCAAGAATCATCCATGTTGCAGCATGTCCCAGTGATTTATTCCTTTCACGGCTGAATAATATTCCATTGTGTGGATATCCTACATCCTGTTTATACATTCACCAGTTGATGGGTATTTTTGCTTCCACTTTTGGCTATTAGGGATAACACTGCTGTGAACATGCATGTACAAGTTTCCTCCAATGAAGACTTCACAGCCTCTAAGGCTGTTCATGGCCTGCCCCCTGCCTGATTGTCCAGGTTTTCCTGAGACTCCCATCCTCCTTTGCTTTCTGAGCTCCAGCCTTCTCTTGGTCCCACGAACTCATCATGCTACCTCCCAATACAGGCGCCGAGCATATGCTGTTCCACCTGACTGCACTGCCTCCCTCATCTCCTCACCCTCTGTTCAACATGCATGTCCTTTCCCTTCCGAGAGTCCCTTCCCTTGGGCTCTCCCCTGAGCCTGCCTCTGCATTCCCTTCCTTTTCTTCTCTTTTTTTTGAGATAGGGTCCTATTATGTAGCGATGGCCTTAAACTCACAACCTCCTACCTCACCTCCAGAGTGCTAGGATTATAGGTATGTGCTCTGAACCTGACTTTTCTTCATAACACTATGTATTAATTTATCCTTTCATTCATTTAAGAAATTTTTCTTAAGCACCAAGTATGTGCCAGGCAGGCATTAGGCATCAGCAATCATCTGTAAATAAAGCTAAATCTCTGTTCTTATAAAGTTTATGATTGAGTAGGAGGGACAGATTTTTTAAAAAAAGGTAAATAGCCAGGCATGGTTCATGCCTGACTCAAAACCAAACAAACAACAGGTCGATCTGGTGGCTCATACTTGTAATCCCAGCTACTGGGAAGACAAGCAACAAGCTTGGAATGGTGGTTCATGCCTGTAATTCCAGCTATAAGGGAGGCATAGGTAGGAGGACTGAGGTCCCAGGCTGGTCCAGGCCAAACATGAGAGATCCTATCTGAAAAATAATCTAAAACAAAAAGGTCTGGAGGCATGGTTTAGGTAGTAGAGTGCCTGCAGCCTAGCAAATACAAGGTCCTCGTTCAAACCCCAGTACCTTAAAAAAAAAAGAGCTCCATTTTAGACTTGTCCAGCCTGAGCAGTCAATTATACATCCAAAGGCAAACACTGAAAAATCCATATATCCATATATGACTGGACAAGGTCACATGGATATGAATACACAGAAAAGAAGATGGCAGAGACCGAAGCCCTTCAAAGTTCAAGGGAAGTGAAAAGCGGCCAGTAAAAGAAGACCAGACAGGACTATTAGATAGGAGGAAAACCAACAAAAATGAATGTGCCAGAAGCCTAATGAAGAAAGGATGGGGATCTGTGCAAACTAATTTAGTAGCGTGGAAGTCAACAACGACCTTAGCCAAGGGCAAGGTCAGTGGTGTGCTGGAGATAAAGCCTGGTTCTGTGAAATTGGGAGAAGATGGAGTAAGTGTGGGGGCCTCTTTCAAAGGTTTTTCAAAAGCAGAGATTTTCTGGTCAAGGGGAGTTGTTTCCAAGATCAGAGGCATTTACTCATGCCTGGGATGCTGATAATGGCCTCCAAAGAGACCAGGTACTAATTCTTGGAACTTGTAAGTGTTTAGCTTAGAAAGAGTCACTGCAGATGTGATTCACTTAAGGCATTTCAGATGCAGCATTATTCTTGATTGTCTGGGTGGGCCTTAAATGCCAGGACAAGTGTCCTTGATGGAGAGAGGCAGAGGAAGATGACACAACAGCAAAGGTGACATGGGAATGCAGAGATGTGAAGCTACTAGTCCTGAAGACTGGAGTGGTATAGCCACCAGCCAAGGAATGCTATAGCCACCAGAAGCTGGAGGAGGCAAGGAATGGATCTCTCCTGGAGCTGCTGGAGGGAAGATGGCTGCCAACTCTTTGATTTCAGCATGGTGATTCTTATTTCAGACTTCTGGTCTCCAGAGCTGTGACATAATAAATTTATGTTGTTTTAAGCCAGTTGTTTTGCAGCAGCCAAAGAAACTAACACATATGTTGACAGAAAAACTCACCAGTATGTAATTGGACATTTATTTTGTGATATAATAATTAATTAATATATCAATGTTGTGCCTTCTCCCTTTTCAGATAACCCATTCATTTGTCAATTTTTGCCTCAGAGACTTTTGGAAGGTTGACCAGGGAATATGCCCAAGGTGAAAGGCAGATCCTGTATATCCATACAGCTTTATTACATCACAGATCTCTGTATATAACACTCGTGTCCCTTCCACATGCAGATTCTGGGCAACTTGAAAAATAATGCAAAGAGCAAACACCAAGCCAAAATATCACTGTTATTTCTAGCTACAGCCGCCATGTTAGAGGAACTGGCTTTGGGTTCAAGAGGACTTGTTAATTGGAACCCAGGAATTGGCGGATTCTCCCATTCCATCCCTGCGGGGTGACTTTCCCTCGGGGGTGGAGGAACAAAAAGAACTAGTGCTTCCCCAGGCCCTCTCCCTCCCCAGTGGAAGAAGGGCAGAGTTGAGATGAGCATATCCAGTTGCTCTCCCAAAATTTACCAGGGATTTCACTGAAGAGCCAGAAATGTTACCACAATAGAGTTCCTGTCATCTTAGGTACTATTCTGACAAGTATGTAGTGGATTCTCTCTTAATCCTCCCCCGTGTCAGTAACTGTTGTGGCTGACAGAGCTCTCCAGAGCCCTATCAACACCTGACAGGATTCCACCCTTGTCTGTAAGCAACCTGGGTACTCACCCACCAGTAAGCTCATTTAATTTCGAAAGTCATGTTTTCCAAACCTATTAATGTCTAGTATACTTATCAGGCATTTACACTGTTTATAATATTATGTGAATTGGGGAAACTAGAATGTGATACAAAAGAGAGATACTTCTGCTAAGCATAAGGCTTTAAACATTCCAGAGAAGGTGACATTACTGGTATGGCTTATGTAAGAAAGATGAGTGGAAACTCCAAGCAATAACCAACCCCCCAAAAGACTTTAGATTAAAAGACTAGCAAGTGAATGTACACTTATGCTTTAGGATAAAATAAAATATTTCAAGTACTTATGCATCACTTTTTTATAATTCCCTGTATTATCAACTTTTTTTGGTGCTTATCCAACCAACTACTGCCTCAATCACATTGAATAAATGAGTTTCAGCTATAGCTGATTATTGTCAGAGACAATTAATCAGGCTTTTTGCAGTTCTCCTCATGTCAAAAAAGCTCTGTGAACACCCAGCTGGCACAATGACTAGATAAATCATATCCATTTAACAAATGAGCACTACTCTGAGCAGAACCCATGGTACCTTTCCTTCTTCCTCAGGAACTTACCTTTGCTTCTTTAACATTATTCTGAAGATGAGATGCTTTGAGAAGGTAATTTCTAAAATGTCTCATCAGGTGACAGCCATGAAAGTTAGGGGTTAAAAGCTATACTCACAGTTCCAGGCACACTTGGGTAGAACATCTTTTTGTGGATTCCTTCATTCTTTTCCCAGTGTCCTGACAATAAGCCCAAGCATCCTCCAGCTTCCTCTCAGGATCAAGAGCCTCCAGCACCTTTAGTAAGAGCTACAAACAGAAAGCAGCCTCAGCTGGAAGAAAACTCTGAATCAAGTTGGACCCATGGAAAGCAGGCTATGGGATTGTGCTGGAGTCATGCAAAAAGAGGTATTCTTTTTCTGCTGGGATTTCTCAGTGGGTAGAATTTAAGGCTGAGGTTACTGGTGACCAGGATAACACCCTAAAAAGGCCCTGCCTTCAAAAGACACTAACACACATAGTGTAGGAAGTCAGTCATGGACATAAGAGCCTCAGTGTCACTCCATGTCCATGTGTCATCCATGTGTACAAAGAAATCTCAGTCATGAACCCAGAAGCACTGGAGGTAAACCCGAGGTGTAGAACAGTCCAGCTGTCCTTCCCACAGACTCTCTGCCACTGATCACTTATCCATTCAAAAATATTTATTGAGAGTCTACCATATGCCAGGTATTAGTGGTACACAGTGAAAAACATGGATGAAATCCCTGCCTTATTAGAGTTTTTGTTTTAGAGAGGAGCACAGGGGTGACAAGTGCTAAGTAAGACATGGAGAAGGACAGATGACAAGGGAGAAAGAGAAGTGCTATTGCACACAGGCCTCTGCAAAAAGGGAACATTTGAGCAAAGAGCTGAAGGAAGGGAAAGAGGGAGCCAAGCAGGATCTGAGGGCAAGTGTTCAGAAACAAGACAGGGACCTGCTTGTAAAGGTCCCAGAACAGCCAGGAGGCCAGAGTGGCAGCAACAAAGTGATCTTGGAAGAGCAGGCCATGAATCTGGAGAAACAGCACAGACGACACACATGGCCTCATAGACCAGGCAAAGACTTTGGCTTTACTGAGAGTGAGAAGGGGCTCTGAGCAGAGGAGTGTTGGGATTTGTTTACCTTTCTGAACCACAAAAGACCGCACGGGTGGGGTGGAAGCTTCACCGCAAGCTCCCTGCCCTATCCATTCCAACTGGGTTCCTTAACTCTGACACACTCGGGCTTTGTTCAAAGCTGCAGTGTTAAGCTAAGAACAACTTCTAGACTCCCTAGCAGCTTGGAGAGGTCAACTAAATGAGCTGTTTCCCGGGAAAGCTACAATTTGCTAACTAAAAGACAGAGCCCTGGCATGTACCCATAACCTCTGCCTCTTCCTCCTCCTTGTTTGAAAGACACCTGATGCCATTTTGAGATGCAAGGACAAGAGACATATGTTAAGGGTTGTGGACATAAATGTCAGAAGAAACCTGGGACACTGGTGACATGACAGAGCTGCTGCCCACCCTTGGTCTTAACAATTGGGTGGGTTTTTCCCACAACCCTTTAGGTTCTTCCTAGTGAGTACTTAAGGACACCTAACCCCAGGCCAAAGGGACAGAAAGAAGACTCAACAATTCCTCCCATTGTTCCCTGCTCCCAGAAAGTCTGAAGGCAAAGCAAATTGGTGGAACTTGAGAAGAAATTCGGAAGTTCCTGGTGTCTGTGCCTTTGAAATTGAATGGCTTCACAGGAAGCAAAGGGAGCAGCTGTATGTGGCTGCCACTTATTGGTCCTGACCCCATGAGAGTCCTCACCCTGGGGACACATTCTTCTCTCCTCTTTATAAACATGCCTCCCCCCAAAGGGACTACCCGGGCATGCAGAATTATCTTCAGAGCCCCTGGGAAGCACCTCCCTCAAGCCCAGGTTGAGGGGATGGGGGACCATCACCTCCACAGGCAGTGCTTCTTCCAGGTGAGGATAGAGAGCCAAGGGGTGCGCGACCAGGTGACCTTCCATGTCCTCTATCAAAGCCTTCTGAGCCTGCTGGACCAGCGACAGCTTGGAGGACAGGGCTGCTTCTTTGCGCAACTTACTCTGCCTCTTCTTGGGGGCAGGTTGGGGGGCTCTATGATGAATCCAGGGCAGAAAGGCCTCGTTGGGGCCCTGAGTGATCAGACCATGGCAAGGTGGCCATCCGTTCCTGAAGTCACCCAGTCCCTCTCTCACAAACACCCAGCGCTGGCCCTGCAGGGCACCAGGGAACTTCAACCTGTTGTGCTTTGTGAACCACGTGGAAGACAGATGCTCTCTGTACCTAGAAGGCAACATGGTGGCTCTCATGGACCACAGGACTGGGGTGGGAGAGGAGGCTGAAGGAGGCTGCTCTCCACCTTTTGAGGGGGAAGCAGTGGGGAAGGAGTTCTTGAGGACAAGGCTGAGTTAATCATACACCTAGTTCACAGTACAGTATCATTGTTCCATGTCTGCCCCGCTCCTGCTTTCTTTACTCTATTTTGTACCTATGTCCCACTCTTGGTGCCCTCCCTTGCATAGGAAAACCACTCTCATAGATTTGCACTGCATCCTTAAAATATCTGCATTATCCTGTTATGTGCATTTCTTCTCTCTCCTTTTTTTTTTTTTTTTGCAGTACTGGGTTTTGAACTCAGAGCCTTAAGCTTGCTAGAGAGTCATTCTACCACTTGGAACCACTCCACCAACCCTTTTATTTTTTTAGTTTGTTTGTCAGACAGAGTCTTGTGCTTTTGCCCAGGCTGGCCTCCAATGATGATCTTCCTGTCTCTGCCTCCCAAGTAGCTGGGATCATAGTTATGTAATACCATGCCTCACCTTATATATTCTTAATTTAAGTGGTAGTTTTTTTTATTTCTTACTTGTTTACAAATACTATATTTCAAAGACTCATCCACATCACTGTGAAAATCTAGGTCAAAGGACATAAAAAGATAACTACAAAAAAGTTGCTCTGCCTTGAATAAATCACTCTCAAATAGCTAATGGCAGAAGGGATACATCTAATCTTGGGATTGATGACCACTCAGCATGACCTATTAGCAAGTAGCCCTCCAAATCATTAAATATCCTCACAGAGTTTATTTTCCACACAGTTACAACTAACTCAAACATCCAAGCATTTTCTAAAATCAAATCTGGTAACAGATGATTTTGTTTAAGCACAACTCAACTTAATAACAGATGATTTGGGGAACGTGTGGCAGCTCGCTCAAGACTCATAGAGTGTTAGAGCTAGCTGAAAGCCTGAAAGAAATCTAGTCCACCGACCCCCCTTTCAGTGAGGAAACCAAGAGGTGAGCAAGTCTGGAGGGAGGGCTTCCTCCACCCTGCATAGCAGGTGTCAAAGCTAAACAGCTTACCTCTCGGCATTTAGTTACATTCAAGAATGATCTTGTTTGACCCATACAAAAAAAACTGAGAACATTTTTCGAAGTGTTTACTATTGCTAGAGACACAGTATCTGGGAACCATGGGTACACATAACTTGGATGGATCTCAGAGTTTTATCTTGATGAGTGAAAAAGAGGAAATATCAAAAGATCATATGCCATATTATTTATTTAGCTAACCTTTTTTTTCTTTTTGAGACACATTCTTACAAGTTCAGGTTGGCCTAGAACTCTTATCCTCCTGCCTCTGCCTCCTAAGTGCTGCAACCACAGGCCTATGCTACTGTGTCTAACATGGTTAAAAGGACAAAATTATAGAAATGAAGATTTCTGGTTGGCAAGGGTTGGGGATGGGGAAAGGAGTGAGGCTAAATGGGTAGTGCAAAGTTGTTCTTTTGTGGTCATGAAAACAGTTTTGTATCTTGAAATATATACATGAAAAAATTTACAGAACTACAGGAATACAAACAAGTGCAAGTAGGATCTGATGAAATCCAGAGAAAGCCTGGTCTAATTACCATCTTGTGCCAATGTGAGTTTCCTGGTTGGTAATGGACTGTAATTGTGTAAGTCGGTTCTTTGGAAGCAACTAGGGGAAGGATGTGGGGGACCTCTGGACTATGTTTGTAACTTCTTGTGAGTCTACAATTATTTCAAAACAAAAAGGTTTTTAAGGTTGATGGGATATGATGTCCAAAGAGTTTGTAATTGCTAGCATGTATACAGTGCATACGATGTGCCAGTGACAGGTTTACATGTGTCACCTCTGTTAATCCTCACAACAGTCCTATAAAACTGATTCACTTTACTGTCCCCATTTCACAGTTAAGAAAAGTAAGCCCTGAAGGAGCCACCAAATTGTCCAAGGTTACCAAGCCAGCAAGAGGAGAACTGGCTTCGATGCAAGACTGTGACCTCCTCACCACCACACTGAGCTATCTCAAGTGGACTGGATTCCAGTACTCAAGGAATCAGCAGAGGAAAAATGCCTTGTTACCGTGGCTGTGACACCAACCCTTCAGAGTGGCAGCAAGCCTCCCCAGGACCTCAGACACTCCACCACACCACCACCACCACCACCAAGGGCACCGCATCACCAGGGCCACCAGCTGGACGCAGATGCCTTACACTGGACCCACGCATGCAGGTGGCCCAGGCTTCTGGTGGGACAATCGGCCGAAGGGAGAAGGGTGGGTTTGGAGGCAAGAGAGCGCAGGGGCCTAGACTAGGGCAGCATCACAGCTGACTTGGTATCGGTTTCTCTCTGGCTGGGGATCCTAATCTATGTCCCACGGGGTCGTGGGGATACCGAAGGAAGGAAGCGCCCTTTGCGGGAGGGAACGTGGAGGGTTGTTATTTTACTTTACTGTAATGCTGCAGGTGCGGGGGTCATTGAAGAAGCAAGGCACGTGGGCCCTCCCGCCGGGGCGCTCGCCGCCGCGGGCCATCGCCACCGCAGGCCGTCGCCACCGCGGGCCATCGCCACCGCAGGCGGCCCCGCCCCAGTCCCGCGAGCCCGGGATCCCGGCGCCCCCGCGCGGCCCCTGCGAGATGCGCCCGCCGCGCGCCACGCTTACCGGCGCGCACCGTTCATGCCGCCCGCACCCGGGCCGGCGTCGCCGGCTGGAACAGCAGCCCGAGGTCCGCCGCGATGCCTCGGGCTGCACCGCCACTGCCGGCCTCGGTGGCTGTTCCCGGCGCTCTCGGGTCGCTAGGAGACGGCGCGGCCGGGCGCTGCCCGAACCTGCCCAATTTGCCCCGGAGCCACCCGGGCGGGCCCTGTAGGCCCAGCCCGCTGTGCCCGGCCTCCTCCTGCGCCTGAGGTCGGGGGGGCGGGGTAAGGGAAAAGGATCCAGGCATAGGTTTAATCAAGTTTTGATCTGCTAGGAAGCAGATTAATTTCATCTCCTACCCACTGAAATTTACCATAAGCTGGATCAGGCCATTTTGGTTCGCCACCGTTTAAAAAAAAAAAAAGTTTATGAAGGAAGAAGGAAATGAGAAAGGCAGGAAAAGAGTGGAAGGGGAGTGGAAAATAGATTTCTAGCACGAGAATGTCTTCTTAGAGGCCTTGGAACTCTTTTTGTCCCCACTGCCTCTGTGTAGCGAGGGCTGCGCACTTGTATCTAGTCACCAGCTGATTTCCAGTCGCCTTCTGCGCCACTGTTATTTAATTCTTTTGCGTCAAAACTGGAGTTTGAGGTCCCAGGCCCAATTTAGGGAGTTCCGCATGTCAGGTCCCGCCTCTGGCCCCAACGCGCCAAGTAAAGAAGGGTGAAGATAAAGAGCAGAGAAAGGAGGTTTATGCAGCATGTGAGCGGGAAAAGCTCGCGCTTCAGCCCATCTTCGGGGTACAGAATGAGCTTTAGGTTCACACAGAGAAAGAATTGCAGGCAGGGGGCAAAAGGTTTGCGAATTATTAAACAGTCGTGGACAAAGTAGGGCCTGATTGCTCAGGATCTCAGTCCTCGTCTGGGGAGGGGTTTTGGAGAAGTTGCTGCCACTGTCATCACTTGAGGGGAACAATCTGGTTAGGATCAGCAAGTCACTGTTGCCTGGTTCTGCTGTTCTTTTTATTGAGGGCAGTTTCCTCTGTCACTTGGAAAGATGTTATACATCAGTCCTGTCCTTCCTGGATTCCAAGGTGGCTGCAGAGAGGATGGCTTAGAGCACACATACAAATGGTCGCAGAGATGCCAAACTTACCTCTTGCTCTCAGTTAGTTGGTGGTCCAAGTTAACAAGGCAGTGCTTTTAGGCAAAAGCAGCTTCAGTGCTTGTTACACGTCCAGAAGTTATGTTACCATCCACCTGACCCTGGTAGGTGCACAGGTGCTCATGTAAATACCAATTACATGAGGATGTGTCTTTGTTTGGTGACATTTGCTTGTTATTTCTGAGTGTTCTTGATTTAAATATAAGTATTGTTTCCAGAAGAAACAGCAGGAAAGTCCTCTCCTATCCCCATCTGCACACCTTAGTTAAATTGTTTTTGTGGTGGTGGGATAATTCTTATAGTTATTTAGCTAGACTCTTCTCATCTTCAAACTCTCTGGGAAGAACTTGATTTCACCTTTGGAAACTATTAAATACTGAATATTGTCAAAGGTCCCCTGGTCTGAACTAGTTCCAGAATGTTCACTGCTGTGTGTGTTCAGCTGCCTTTTCTGCAGAGTGTACCCTGGAGCCCCATCCCTGACATGCATCTTACTTCCACCATGTTTTGTTTTGTTGTTTTTTTTCTTGCTCTGGGCTTCTTTTTTTTTTTTTTTTGTCTTTTTCTTTTATTATTCATATGTGCATACAAGGCTTGGTTCATTTCTCCCCCCCGCCCCCACCCCCTCCCTTACCACCCACTCCGCCCTCTCTTTCTCCCCCCACCCCCTCAATACCCAGCAGAAACTATTTTGCCCTTATTTCTAATTTTGTTGTAGAGAGAGTATAAGCAATAACAGGAAGGAACAAGGGTTTTAGGTGGTTGAGATAAGGATTGCTATACAGGGCATTGACTCACATTGATTTCCTGTGCGTGGGTGTTACCTTCTAGGTTAATTCTTTTTGATCTAACCTTTTCTCTAGTACCTGTTCCCCTTTTCCTATTGGCCTCAGTTGCTTTTAAGGTATCTGCTTTAGTTTCTCTGCGTTAAGGGCAAGAAATGCTAGCTAGTTTTTTAGGTGTCTTACCTATCCTCACCCCTCCCTGTGTGCTCTCGCTTTTATCATGTGCTCAAAGTCCAATCCCATTGTTGTGTTTGCCCTTGATCTAATGTCCACATATGAGGGAGAACATATGATTTTTGGTCTTTTGGGCCAGGCTAACCTCACTCAGAATGATGTTCTCCAATTCCATCCATTTACCAGCGAATGATAACATTTCGTTCTTCTTCATGGCTGCATAAAATTCCATTGTGTATAGATACCACATTTTCTTAATCCATTCGTCAGTGCTGGGGCATCTTGGCTGTTTCCATAACTTGGCTATTGTGAATAGTGCCGCAATAAACATGGATGTGCAGGTGCCTCTGGAGTAACAGTCTTTTCGGTATATCCCCAAGAGTGGTATTGCTGGATCAAATGGTAGATCGATGTCTAGCTTTTTATTACTTCTACCACTTAATAAGTGCCGTGGAGGACATTGTTATTTAAATTTCTCCCAGTCTTCATCAATTACCTCGTCTGAAAATGGTGGCAATAATAGTTACTACCTACAGGGTTATCGGGAGGGCTCAATGAAATAATGAAGGTAAAGAACACAAAGTCTGGCATAGTGGTACACACCACCATAAACCCAGCACTTGGGAGGCAGGAGGATAGCAAAGTTGAGGCCATCCTGGACTACATAAGTACATGCTGTCGCCAAAAAAAAAAAAAAAAATTAATGGAAAAAGTTATCTAGGTCATCATTATCCATTATCAGTAGCCTAATTGGTTAGTTTTCTTATGTTTATTCTGTTTGATGTTAGCTTTATGGTAAATTCAAGGTTTTTATTACTTTGAGGAAGTAGGGTTTCTAGAAGACTAAGGAAAGGGATCATGTCCATCTTGCTTCCAGTACTCTGCCTAGCACATATTCATTCAACAAATATCCATCTGCTGTGCATCATTCAGGACACTGGAGATCCAATGGAGAATACAATAGACTTGGTCCTTGTCATTTTGGTACTTAGTTTCTGGCATTTATTGCATGAATAAGAAAGAAATCACCTGTTTCCAGAAATTCAGAAGGTGATTAGAAGAAATCACCTTCCACAGACTCACAAATTAAAGTTTGCTCCATATAGTAATTCGGACTCCATTTTTGGCAACAGACAAATAGCATTCTTCTTTACTTATTTTTAAAATTATAATAGTTACTTAGAGAATCTCCTCTCCCTCTCTTTCTCTCTCTCTCTCCTCCCCACTTTCCTCCCTCCCTCCTCAGAGGTAATCTGTTACATATAGTAATCAAATGTTATTTAAGAATGAGATGATGTTTCAGGTGTTTTTCTAGCCCTCTAAAGGTACAACGGCCATTTTGGCTCCAAAAAAGATTACTCGAACATAGTTGGTCCTCCATGTTGACGGATCCTCCACTTTGAATCAAAAATACTCAGGAAAAAAATTATACCCATACCGAACACGTACAGACTTTTTTCTTTATTATTCTCCAAATGGCACAACAGCACGCCTGTTTCCGTAGTATCTACATTGTATTATTCACTTTAAGTAATCTAGAGATGATTTAAAGTCTGCAGAAGGATACACGTGGGTTATATGCAAATGCTACACCAGATTGTTTAAGGAACTTGAGCCTCCTTGGATTTTGGTATCCTGCGGAAGGGAGGTTCAGGAACCAACCCTCCGTGTAACCGAGGTTTCCAAACACTATTGCTTCATCTTTCTCAGCTAAAGACTAATTACTACCTCTGAGCACTTGACTACATACTCAGCAATACTTAACTTAGTTTGTGGTATTTTCCAGAAAAATAACATTTGAACAATGAAGACAACAGAACTTTCATTTGAGAAATTAGAAAACAGTCCTGGATGATGCCTGGACAAGGTGTTGCACATTGCTCCTGCAGGACTACATTGAACCCAGATGACTGCACCCTTAGAAGGTTCTCACAGAAGCTCTGCAGATAAATTCACAGTGGACGTGAGCTCACCAGCAAAAAAAAAAAAGCAAGAGGGTGGGGGCAGAGGGAGGGGGTGGGGAGCAGGGGGGAGAAATGACCCAAACAATGTATGCACATGTGAATATATGAATAAAGAAAAAAAAGGAAAAAAAATCTATAAAGAATCAAGATGTAATGACCAAGAGAGAGCAGAAACAAAAACCAGACCTACAGAGACTTTATATATTGGTATGTATGGATAGCAGAATATGAATAAATACAGTTAGTTATATACAAAATGTATGTTTACGTTGTGTATATATTATATCTAATAATATATGTGTTTAGAAATTATAAATATGGGCCAAGTACATTGAAAAAAAATAAAATATATAATCATTGCAATTATGAACTAATTAAATAATAGACTAGACACTGCTCAAAAGGGACCAAAGATAGCTCTGAAAAAATGCCAGCACAGAGAGGCAAAGAAATGGAAAATACAGGACTGAGGGATGTTGCTCAGTGGGAGAGCACTTCTCTGACATGTGTGAGGCCCTGGGTTTGCCAGTGCCACCAAGAAAAGAAGGAAGGAAGGAAGGAAAGAAAAAGGAAGAAAAATAAATGGAGAACATGGAAATCTAATCAGACTTGCATTAGAAAATGATAGAAATGGGAGAGAGGCAATATTAAAAAATAGAGAGGCCAGGCATCAGTGACTCACGCCTGTAATCCTAGCTACTCAGGAGGCAGAGATCAGGAGGACGGTGGTGCAAAGCCAGCCCAGGCAAACAGCTCACGAGACACTATCTCAAAAACACCTAACACACACACACACACACACACACACACAAACACACACACACACACACACAAAATAGGCTTAAAGTTTTTCCAGACTCAATGCACAAAAATAAAAAAAGAACAAGAAAGTTTGAAAAATCAATGACCTAAGAATCCAACTAAAAAATTGATTAAAAAATGTCTAATAACCCTCCCCCAAAAAATCCAAACAAGGATTTTTTAATGTTAAGCAAAACTAGCTAGATTTCAAGAGAATATTCTTTTTATTTACATGAAGTTTCATGCAGGCACAATTAATTTGTAGCAGTAGATGTCAGAGTTGTGTTTACTTGGAGCCAGCAAGAAGATGTTAGGAAGATGGACAGATTCTATATCTTGATCTGGGTACTGGATATGTGGTAGTGCATATGTGAAAATTCAGTGAGCTGCACGCTTCCAGTTTGTGCATTTTATTGGGTAAGTTATACAGTAATAGAAAAGCTCATATATATATATAATATATAAATATATTATTTATATTTTTATATTTATTATAAAAATATTTATTATATTTATTTATATTTTTATATTTTTATAAAATATATAAAAGCTCATATATATATATATATATATATATATATATATATATATATATATATCAATACACCCAAAGAGAAGGATATACCCCAAACTTGAGAGTGAATCACTAGGAAAACAACAGAGGAATGGAAGCAGAGAACAGGAACAAATGAATAGAAAAAGGAATGCAGAAGAGAGGGACTTGCACACCCAATTGTCGGTATGGTACCATGAATTAGAGAATAAGATTAACCATGGCTCTATAACTGAAGTTGGAAAAAAATAGTTGCCAGAAAAAATAGTAGGGGGCCAACGGGTGGCAGTGATGGCTGCATAAAAACATGAATGTACGTGATGCTATTAACTGTTAACATGGTTAAGGCATCCAGGCACTGGGGACTCACGCCTATAACCTTAGCTACTCAGGAGGCAGAAATCAGGAGGATCAAGGTTCGAAGCCAGCCTGGGCAAATAGTGCCACATGACCCTATCTCGAAAAACCCCTTCACAAAATAGGGCTGGTGAAGTGGCTCAAGGTGAAGACCCTGAGTTCAAACCCCAGTTCTGCAAAAACAAAAAGGTTAAGAAGGCTTTATAGCCTTGTACATGTGAGGCAAGAACACTGAGCTGTACTTCTAGCACCCGTTACATGTATTTATGAGAAAAATGTTGGAAATAAAGTTTTTTACACCTCACATCTTTGTACCTCCTGGACTTACTAGGACCTGGGCCTACACAAATTCAATAGATTCATCTTACTTTCCCCTTTAAGCGCTCCTTTCTGGACCCATGGTTGCTTTTACCTACCTCATTCTTGGTGACCCCTGGGCTGAGCTAGGAACCCTGCCTATTGCCTGTGGCTGTGCTGAGGATAAAGGCAGGCTGAGGAGGCGAGTTCCCCAGGGCCCTGGCAGGACCCTCTGAAACACAAGATTTGAGACTTAGTTCTTGTCTCACAAAGCTACAGAATGAATTTAACAGATAATGAGAAAAGCGTAAAGCCAAAGAGCTTATCGAAAAGTATAAAGCGAGAGAGTAGAGTCCCCAAAGTTGGGGGCGGGTGCATCTTAAGAGAGGGGGGTCTGAGAATTGATGTCATCTGAGGTTTTCATCCATTTTCTCCAGGGGTTGCTCAGTCTTTATGCTTATTAGTTGTGCAGAAAGCAGCATTTTGGTTGGCTGTGCCTGCAACGTTCTGATTGGTTGGTCCGATCAGATTCTGAAGAGAATACAGCAAGACAGAAAGCCAGAAAGTGATTCAGGGGTCAGGTTGCTCTTTTATAATAACACTCTAAAGACAGCTAATCAGCGTACGGAGAGAACTGTATCAATTCTTCCCAGGGCGGGGCCCTCAGTGATCTGATGACTTCCCACTGGGCCCCACCTTTTAAAAGTCCCACTGTCTCTCAGCATGTCCACACTGAAGACCAAGCTTCTAGAGCTCTTGGCAAACACACTTGCACCATAACCAAATCATAGCAGATTGGTATTCAAAGCCTCCCAAACCTGGCTGCTTATCTATCTTTATTCCCTACTCATTCTCCTCTTTAATTACATTGTTCTACTTTCTGTTCTTCCCTTCTGTATGTTATCTTTGTTAATTTTGTGCATGTTGTTTAAAAATCCTTTACTAGTGGGTCTTTATAAATATCTTTCATGTTCCAACCCTAATCCCACTGTCATGGTTTGACTATCACAAGTCCTGCATAGGCTCATGTGGTGAGATGCTAGCATTATTTTCTGGAAATTTAAAGGGGTGGGGCAGAGTTGGAGGTAGTAGGTCACTGGGGGGGAATGTGACTTTGAAGGTTATATCTGGTCCCCAGTCCTTCCTTCACTCTGCTTTCTGTCCTCCATGAGGTTCCACTGCTGTAATGGTCCTCTTAGCTGTGCTCAGAATCAATAGAGCCAAGGACTATGGACTGAAATCTCCAAAACCATGAACCAAAAGAAAACCTTTCCCCCTTTAAGTTGTTCTCTCGGGTGTTTTGGTCACAGCCGCACAAAATAACTAATATAGAAAATTGGTTTCAGGACTAAACGTGACAATGTGGTTCTTAAGCCTCTGGAACTGGTTGCGGGGGAATTTGGAAGAGTCTGGAGAAGTGGGTTAAAGAAGTTCTAGGGTAAGGGGACAAATGCGAAGGGAAATAAAATGGCAGAAATGTCTCTGGCAATAAGTGACCCTGGGGATGTGAAGGAAAGGATGGCAGAAGTAACTTTGTTTTAGATAAAGGAGACAGGAAGGCATCCTTAAAAGCAAAACAAGGAGACACTTGAGAAGCCGCCTCCTCACGCAGGTGGTAAAGTGCAGCACTCTTTTTGTCCCCAGATAAGGGAAACGAAAAAGCATTCCTAGAGGCAGACACCTAAGGAGATGAACTATTGACCCCCTAAAGGAAAGTAACACAGCAAACTAACCCAAGCTAAACGCAAAGGGAGTCTCAACAGAATAACAAAATGCAGATGACAAGACTCAAGGACAGGATGGACTAACGAGACCCTCTTGGAATGACCATTCTGAGAAAGGTAAGAAGTTAATCAGACAGCCAATTATAGCGACAGCTTCAAATAGAGTGTGGCAGGAGTGTCTAAGTCAGACCCTTTATAAACTCATGAATTTTTGCCATTCTTTGGCTTAGCTCTTACACTGAGTCCCACCCATTAGGGTGCTTTGCTATCCTTTTAATAAACTTTGTGCTTGCTTTGCTCTTAACTCCTGGTCTGGCAAGAACTTACTTTAACTCTCAACTCCTTATCCGGTGCCTTCAATCATTGCCTATACCAGGACCCGAACCCGGGGAACAACAATCCAGTCTGGTATCACTAGAATGCTATAAGCAGAGCTTAATGGGGGATGCTGATGGGAGCTCAGAAGACCAGAATGCTGATGAAAATTTAGACAGTAAAGATTGCACTTCTGTGAA
Organism: Castor canadensis; assembly: GCF_047511655.1. NCBI lineage: Eukaryota > Metazoa > Chordata > Mammalia > Rodentia > Castoridae > Castor > Castor canadensis. The sequence continues at coordinate 92,861,166 of NC_133394.1, forward strand.
TTCAGATGAGAATGAAGATTCTATTAGAAATTGAACTATGGGCTATTCATGTTGCATTCTGGCAAAGAATTCATCTGTTTTTCCATGTCGTAAGACTTTGAATGAGGCTAATTAGTTCGGCAGAAGATATTTCAAGGCAACATAGCATTCAGGCTATGACATGGATATTTCTGACTTCTTTTAGCCACTTTAAATGAGAAATGGAAGAAAAATGTAGAGCAAACAGATTAGAAAAATGTGCAGTTTAGTCAGGAAAGGAGCTGTTTAATGTTGGAGACAAAGATAGTGTGGTTAGAGATTATCACCATTAGAAAGAAAGCAAGTACTTTGTACCAGGATGTTAGGAAAAATGCCTTGAGGACATCTCAGGAATTTACTAGATTCCAACTATCCTAGGATCAAGGGTGTCAAGATTTTAACTTATTTGAAAGACTTTGCTTTGAGAAGAGAGCTCCAGGGTGCCCTTTAAGCATGGGGCTACTTAGGAAATGTTTTCCCAGGTTCAGCTACCAAGGTGCTCAGAATTTGCTGCAGCTGTGGTCCAAGACAGCCTGGCTACTACACCCATGGACAGCAGGCCTTGGCATTTTCCATGTGGTGCTGGTTTTGCAGGTATGTAGAAGGTAAGACTTACAGAGTCATGGAGGCTTCCACTCAGATCTCAAAGGAAGACCTGGGAAGTCAGGCAATGTGTGGTAGGGTCAGAATTCCTGCAGGAAACCCCTGAAAGAATGATGCATGATGCCTTGAGAGTGAAACCTAAACTTCGATGAAGACCCCAGGAAGTTGGAGATGTCAAGAAACATGGAGCATCTGTTGAAAAAGCTGTAGGCAACTAGCAGAGCCAGCCCAAGACAAAGACCATATGGGCTACAAACAACAAGGCTACAGGGATGGGATTTCTAAGCTCTTGGAAGCGTATATCCTACCACTACATGCCACAGATGCTGCTGGATATTGAGTTACAGGGTTTAATGTTTGCTCTGCTGAGTTTTGCTCTGCTTTAGTCCCTTTCCTGTTTTCCATGCCCCAATTTCTCCCTTTTGGAATGGGAATGTTTACTCTGTGCCATTGTATCTAGGAAGCATGTAGCTTTCTATTTTAATTTACAGAGGCTCATAGTCAAGAGATTTCCTTGAGTTTAAGACTCTGGATTTAGTCTTCTGAACAATGTTGGAACTGTTAAAACTTTGGGGACTCTTGGAGATGGACTGAATTCATTTTGCTTTATGAGATGGCTGTTAGCCTTTGAAGACCAGAAGTGGAATGTTATGGTTTAAATTTGAAATGTCCTCCATGGTCTCATGTGTTGAATTCTTGGTCCCCAGCTAGTGGTGCTATTTTGTGAGGTTCTGGAAGCTTTAAGCTATGGGTCCTTGTTGGAGGAAGCAGGTCACTGGGGCATGACTTTGAATGCTATACCAGTTTCCCAAGTCTTTCTCTCTGTGTCATGAGGCAAGGGAACTCCTCCTCCACATATTACATGACCATGATGAACCAAGCAATCATGATCTGAACCCTCTGAAACCATGGGCCAAAAATAAATCTTTCCCCCTTTAAGTTGTTCTCTCAGGTATTTGTTTGCAGCAATGAAAACTCTTAACATATTTTCCTAGAGGTGTTCCTAGATACTCCTTGCTAGAAGGAATCTTTCCTTCCCCCTTTTACATCCAATACAGCTCTTTCATAGACTGCCTTCTACTAAGTGTCAAGCATTCAGAATTTTTAATGAACATAATAGATGTTTCTATGGTAATTATCCTATCCTCCCCCCATTGCATAGCTGACACTTATTTTGGGGGAATGGTTACACTCAGTCTTAATGATTGGTTCATATTAGTAAAAACCAACCACTATAGTTACATTCTACCAGGGACTGGTTCATATGTGGACAACCCAACCCAAGTCAATCAGTGCACAGCATTCCTGAGATAGCTAGTTCAAACTGGTTTAGTGTTCAATGCAAGTTCAACGTGTGAGAAATATGTTGGCTGGTCCAAACTGAAAGAATGGACTCAAAAACATGTGGAAGACAGAAGAAGTGAGGCTTTAATGGCAACCTTACAAGTTGGGTGCCTGATGAGAAGAGACACTGCTCTGGCATTATATTACAATAACCATTATATTGCCTATTGTGCAAGTCCCTCCCCTGGTTCCTCATTGGCTGAGTACTATGGGGTGTACTTTTCATATACGTCACTTAATTCCTTTTAGGTTATTTAAAATATACCTCTTGGGATTGGTCAAGTTTTAGAGACAGGATTTAGGTGATTATCTGCCTCTGTGGCAGGAAGATCTCCATGTGATATGTGCTTTCTAGCATGTAACACATTCCCTTACTTTATCGTGATTTACCCCATCCAGTTTAAGTTTCTGAATCAGCTGTCTCTCCTCCAACATTCCCAAGCTGATAAAATGCCTCGAAAATGGACCACCATTCTTACAAGTGCCTTAAAGTACACATACAATGATTTGGGGAAGAGAAGATCTTTTTTATGTGGTTAATGGTATTTATCATTACAACTTATAATTGGTCTTTTTTCACCTAAAATATTTGAGGTGATTGACTCTACCATTGAATTTGAATCTTTGGATGGTAAGAAATTACCACTATTCTTAGCACCTACCATGGTGTCTTAGTCTGTTTGAGAGATCAAACAAGATATTATAAACTGGATTTTTTTTTTTTGGTGGTACTGGGGTGTTTGAACTCAGGGCTGCTGGCTTGCTAGGCAAGCGCTCTACCACTTGAGCCACTCTGTCAGCCCAAACTGGATAGTTTTTAAGCAATAGAAATTTCTCGCTGTACTGGAGGCTGAACAGTACAAGATCAAGGTAGATTTGGTGTCTGGAGAAGGCCTGTTTTTCTGACTCATAAAAAGGTGCCTCCTTTCTATGTTCTTACATGGCAGCAAAGTTGATAGGTGTCTGTCTCTTAGGTCTCTTTTATAAGGATGTTAATAGCATTCATGAGGACTGATATGGTTTGAGTGTGTCCACCAAAATTTCATTTGTTAGAACCCTACTTCCTTGATGTAGCAGTGTTAAGAGGTGGGATCTACTGAGGTTATTTGAGTCATGGGGGCAGAGCCCTTGAGAATGGATTAATATCTTTCTCAAAGGACTGGATCAGCTATCTTGGGAGTATGGACCCCTTCTCTCTCTCTCTCTCTCTCTCTCTCTCTCTCTCTCTCTCTCTCTCTCTCTCTCTCCCTCCCCTTTGAAACAGGGTCTTTCTTTGTTGCCCAGGCTGGTCTTGAACTTGTGATTCTCCTGCTTCATCCTCTGGATGCTGGCATTACAGCCTGCACCACCACACCTGGCTTGCTTTTCTCTCTTTCCCAAGTCCCCACTTTTCCTTCTGTTTTCCCACCATGAATTGAAGTAACATGTGGCCCTCATAAGACACAGCCACTTGCTTCTGGACTTCCCAAAAACCTCCAGAACCAAAATAAACCTCTGTTCTTTATAACTCACCTCATCCTAGTATTCGGTTACAACAGAAATAGACTAATAACCTCGTCATCTCCCAGTTGATGCTGAAGTAAATAATTTAACGTATAGGTATTTTCATTATTTTCCTTTAAAATCCTGTGATGTTGGGCATGGTGGTACATGCCTGTAATCCCAGCACTCTGGGGGCGGAGGCAGGAAGATCACAAGTTTGAAGGCAGCTGAGCTAAAAAAAGCCCTGTCACACAAAAAAGAAAAACCCAAAATAAAAATGAATAAATAATTTCTTGTGACAATTACAAAGTGACTTAAATTTGAATAGCCAGCTTGACAAGTTTCTGTTGGTTTAAAACAACTAATTAAAATATTTTTAAATCTCTCCAAACTACTTCAGATACATACTTACTTATTCCACTTTTCTTGCATGTCAGAGCTTGCTTAGAGAATAATGGTAAAAGCATGAGCACTGGCACCAGATCACCTGTACCTGAATTCTGGCTCTGTGATTTACTGCCTGTATAACCTTGGGAAAGTTACCTAACTTCTCTGTACCTTAGTGTCCTTGTCTATAAAAATGAGGTACTCATCAGATTTTATGAGGACTAGATTGGTTATCACATGGAAAGTGCTGGGAACAGTGCCTAACATGCACTTAAGCTCACAGGAACTATTCAGACTGTAATCTAGAGAATTTCTAAGATGAGGACTCTAGAGATCTTAAATAAATTGCAGTGTTGTGTGGCTCTGGGCATTCCCAGACCAGCTTGGTAAAGAGTGGAGGACGGAAATGTTAAAATGAAAACTACCTTCTTTTCCCTTAATGTGTTGATCTCTCATGGGCTTCTGAAGATCTGATAATTTTATTCTATGAAATCTATAGACAGATTACAGGAAAAAGAACATACAAAATCGATTGTATGCTGTATTGGTCAGCTTTCCATCTCCATAACAAAATACCTGATATGAACTAACTTAAAGGAGGAAAGGTTTGTTTTGGTTCATGGTCTCAGAGGTTTCAGTCCACGTTTAGTTGGATCCATTGCTTTTTGGCCTCTGGTGAGACAACATCCCGGTGGGGACCATATGGTGGGGTTACAGCTGCTCACCTCATGGTGCCCAGGAAGCAAAGAGAAAGGGGAAGCAAACAGAGAGAGGAGCATGGGTGTATTAGATTCTAGTAGACCCATACACAGAGGTTTAAGGACAGCTTTCCAAAACCCTTCCTGTATCTATAGAAGTCAGCAGTTTTTCTGAATAACCAGTTCAAAATGTGCCAAAGAAATATATTTGAGGTGAGGTAGTTTACACTTCCACAAGACCTTCACTAGGAATCTGATTGTGAAAGTTGTCAAAATCAAAATGGCAATCCCTAACAAAAAACAAAGTAATACTGGGAGGCTGTGCAGGAGGGGATCTTACGCTTTTCCCAGATAACAATAACCATCAGAAAAGACTCGGCCAGAACCACAACCTTGCAAAAGATTACAGGAATATCCATAAAAAATACTTCTCCAAAGGACATAGGCCCAACAGCTGTCTGTTTAATCTGGGACTGACACCACTCTTGCAACTGATCCTTATAATCAAGGATTGTTGTTTCAGAATGATTTATGTGATTCTCACTTTGCCTTCAAAAACTTTCCCTTGCATCCACCTTCTTGAATACGCACACAGCTTACTATGGCAAACTATTCCATTGTAATGTTACTTCTGAATGAATTTATTAAGATCTGGAGAGCTTCTCTACATTTACTTTATGTTGACATGCTCTTAGGCAAGTTACTTAGTCTCTTTGAGATCTTCTCATTGTTTTCAAGAATAAAATGGGTGCTGGGTATGGTGGCTTAAGCCTGTAATCCTGGCTACTTAAAAGGTAAAAATGGTTCAAGGCCAGTCCAGGGAAGTACATGAGACCCCATCTCAACCAAAGGCTGGGCATGGCTGCTTGCACTTATTCATTCCAGCTATGTGGTGTTAGAAATATTAGGGTGCTGCCACAATCACAAATCAGACACTTGCTCAGAAGTTGACGGGCAAGACTAAATTTACTTCTGTAAAAGGGTGTGCCTCCAACCAGAGTCAGGCAAGCCAGCACACTGGGCACAGAGAGCCTCAGTTTTTATCCCTAATGCAGGACTGCCCCTTTCTCTAAGGAAGGATGCTCAGGTTCACAGTCTTTGCAACTCACTCAGGTGAGGTTTAGGGGAAGACATAGTGCAAGAGCAGACATGATTGGAGAGCATGAACACAAAACTTAATTTGGTTGGTATACATGAAGACAAAAGGGTGACCCATGAAGTACAGAATTCTAGGATTCTGGGGAAACTGAGGCCCGAAATGACTGTTGACCTGAAATGGCAGTGCCAAGTATATTATTAACCCGTGGGTCAAGGAGACCTTGGAGCAGAGATTCCTTTGGACAATGACTATCTTAAAACTAGCAGTTTGAGTTTAGGACATCTGAGGACAAACAATTCTCTGCTAAAGGCAGAAACTTTACATAGCACATTAGGCAACTGGGGAAATTAGCAAATATCCACACAATGACAGACATACTACACAGTGTGATTCAGGCCAGTGGAGGAGGGAGGGGGGCAAGGGGCTTGAACACGCAACCCTGAGATTAAGAGTCTTATGTTCTATCTTTTGACAGAAAAGACCCAATTTAGTCAACTTTCACAGTGGGGAAACATAAATAGGAGGATCACAACCCAGGCTGGCCTGGGCATGAAGTGAGATTCTATCTCAAAAATAACCAATGCAGAAAGAGCTGACAGAGTGGCTCAAGTGGTAGAGCACCTGCCTACCAAGCACCAGGTCCTGAGTTCAAACCCAGTACCACACACACACACACAAAAGAGTAAAATGGGGATAATAATCCCTACCTTCCTGGGTTACTGAGGTCAAGTCAGGATTATTGAGCTCAAGTTTGGTAGTGTTTTACCTACCACTTTGTATATAGGATTGCTTATTGACACGTGCAGACGTGGACAGTCATATGGTGAGTATTCTAGAGCAGTTCTAGAGCAGCGACTAACAAACACCAAGAACAGGGATAGAAGACACTGACAAAAAAGTATTAAGTAGATCAAAAACTCCTAAATTCCTCCCTCCTTAGTCTTTGATAAGCTTTCATATTCAACTTGCAGCAAGTATTAAATGCCTATTATGTTCCAGGATCTCCTTCCAAACACTGAAGAAACAACCTCATGTTTGAACCTTTCTGAGCCTTTCTTTCCCACTTTTTACTAGGTCAGGAGTAACACGCCTGTCACACAGTTAGAAGGTCCATTTCATCTTCAGCACATCCTTCACTTTCAATGGTAAGTTTTCTAAAGTACATGCTCTCTATTTGTATTTACCTTTTCAGTTAACATCCTTTTGCCTTTCTGGCCTTTGTTTCTTGGTTAGCTCTGCCCTGCCCCTGCAGGGTATCACCAGGCTGGATTTTCTGTGCCAGCACTCTCCCTACCCAGGCTAATTTGCAGATAGAGTCTCCTGTTTTTGCCTGGGGCAGGCCTGGGACCAGCAATCCTTCTAACTACAGCCTCCCATGTAGTTGGGAATCAAAGGGATAGACCACCATACCCAGCTTATTTGTTGAGATAGGATCTCTCTAACTTTTGGCCTGGGCTGGCCTTGAACCCCAGTTCTGATCTGTACCTCCTGAGTAGCTGAGATTACAGGCTTAAGCCACCACACTCAGCCTGTTCCTCCTTTATTACAAAAATGACAACTCATTTCAAGTCGCACATCATTTCCTAGCTTGGGTTTTTACCTTGCTCAGCACTTTTACAGCCAGGCTGTCAGCATGGACAAATAGGTTGGTGTGTGCAGGAATGGGGAAATGCCCTGGGCTACAAGATTCCATTCCCTAAAACCCCAGGCTCACCCACACCCTGGACCAAAGATTGAGATCATGGTCTTATATCCTATGGAGCCCATTCCCCATATAAAGGTCATGCATCCATCTTCAGGGCATAATGACCACTGTGACCTACCACAGGCAGTGCTACACTGGGAGCAGCAGAGAGGATCAAGTGTGCAGTCACCTGCCCTTCCCTTCTCTAAAGGGCAGGCATAGGACTCATACCCACCTAGAGGAAGCATGTAGGGTCATGGTAGCCAGGGTAGCAGCAGCTTCCAAGTGCAGAGAAAAATGTAAAAAGCCAGAGAAACCAATATTAGCAGGAGACCCTACTAATTAGTAGCACACCCCCGCCCCCGTGTGCTACTTTACCCACCTTTGCCACCACCGTCCACTTCTTCACCCCCAGAAGGGGAAGCAGCATCTGACGGGGAAGCCCCAGCAGCAAATATGCCTACAAGGCTGAGCCCAGGAGTCCTTGAGACTGCAACAACCCCACCCTCCTCAGGCCCCATGAACCTCATGCTCACTCTGAGCCCACCAGTCCTCACTCCACAGCTCCCTGTGAGACTGGCCCCTAGGTTTAACCAGGAATACTTGAACAGTCCCACTACAGGCCTAGCCTCTCCCCTGTAACCCACCACCCTGCAGATGCCCCTAAGAGAGGTCCAGGCCAAATATATTATGACCATCATGGCCAGATACAAGGAAGAAGGTGAACATTTGTCTACCAGCCCTTCACCACCACAGATCTCCTTAATTGGAAGCTCCATACCCCATCCTTCACAGAAAAGCTTCAGGCCCTGATTGATCTGCATTCCATCATTCAAACTCATAAGCCCACCTGGACAGACAGCCAACAGCTTCTTCTGACTCTATTTAGTACTGAGGAGCAATGCCATCTAACCTTGGTGGCTCTAAAGGTGGTGGGAAGACCATGCCCTGTGGACACTCTAAATGCCCAAGCCTACGCTCAGGGCTAACTCCCCAGCGAGGACCCCCACTGAGACCTAATGATGACCGAGATTACCAGCAGCTTGAGCAGTATCAGGAGGCATTATTAGGAGGCATGAAGGAAGGAAGGAAAAAAGCATGAACATAATTAAGACAACAGAAGTCCACCAAGGGCCAGATGAGAGCCTGGGTCAGTTTTCCAAGCGTCTATGTGATGCCTCCCACCTGTACACCCCTTTTGACTCAGAGGTGGGCGAAAACCAAGGGATGATTAATGCAGCCTTTGTCAGCCAGGCCCAAGGGGACATAAGGCAAAAGTTGCAAAAGCTTGAGGGGTTTGCTGGGATGAATGCCAGGCAGCTTTGGAGGTGGCCACAAAAGTCTCTGTCAGTCGAGGTCAGGAAGCCAAATGGGAGGCCAACAGAAAGATGAAAAAGAAGGTAGACCTCCTTGCCATGGCTCTGGCCAGACAGTCAGGCAGGCCCCAGTGTGCACGCCATGGCAGAGGAAGAGGTAATAATCGTGGATGGCAGTCAGTGCCTTGGAATGGCCTCACCCTAGAGAGGAACTAAGGCAGGACCAGTGTACTTACTATTGTCAAGAAGGATACTGGAAAAATGAATGTCCCCAATGGCCCAGGGACCCCCAGAAGCTCCCTTCCCCCCTCCCCCCAACCAGAAGCAGAGGGAGAAGCGGCTTCTGGGAGGAAGACATTGTCAGACTTGCCATTTTTGAGGATTGTAAGGAGAACTAGGACAGACTGGGCTCCATTCTACTGGGCCCCCAGGAGCCTATGCTCTAAATAGGGCTGTCCCATTGACCTAATGGTGGACACTGGTGTGACCCATTCAGTTGTAACCCAAACCGTGGGCCCTGTCTCACCAAGACATGCAACCATTGTTGGGCCCATGGGAGAGCAGACTTGCTGCCCCTTCTTCATATCCAGAAAATGCAAACTAGGAAAGCATGAAGTGAGACATGAGTTCCTTTACCTTCCTGATTGCCCTGTGCCTTGATGGGCAGAGATTTGTGTGCAAGCTAAGGGCACAGAACCTTTGACTCTGATGGCATGGCAGCTTTAAAGCTGAGAGGACCTGAAGCCAAGATTCTGACCCTCACAGTTACACAGGAGGAGGAATTATGACTCTATGCCTAAAAAAGAAATTCCTGAGATGCCTGAACTTCCCCCCTTTAAGATTCCAGGAGTTTGGGCTGGGGACAATCCCCCTGGACTGCCTCAGTAGAATTAAAGCCAGGAGCCAAGACAATACTACATTCCTCAAAAGGCCCAGATTAGGATCCAAAAGTATCTTGACAGACTCTTGAAGTATGGGATGCTTTGGCCTTGTCAGTCTCCCTGGAACACCCGCTTACTGCCTGTCCAAAACCAGGGACTGAAGACTTTAGGCCAGTTCAGGACCTCTGTGCAGTCAACTCAGCAACTGTTACCTTACACCCTGTAGTCCCAAATGCTTTTGGGCATCATCCAAGCTGAGGCAAAATTCTTTACCTGCCTGAATCTTAAGGATGCATTTGTCTGCATCCTCCTGGACCCACAAAGCCAACCCATCTTTGCCTTCTAATGGAAAAAATCTAGTACTGCAGAAAAGGGACAATTGACTTGGACTTAGTTGTCACAAGGCTTCAAAAACTCTCCCACTATCTTTGAGACTGCCCTGGCATCTGACCTAAAGGCTTTCTTGGCTGACCAGCATGGCTGCACACTCCTCCAGCACATAGATGACCTTCTGTTGGCTGGAGCAACTCAGGAGGATTGTGTGAAAGGAATTTGCCTTCTCTCCTTTTTGTAGAAACAAGGATATAAGGTTTTCTGAAAGAAGATTCACATTTGCCAGGGTACTGTCAAATACCTTGGGTTTCACCTAGCACAAGGACAATGTAGATTGGGTTCTGAGAGGAAACAGGCCTTCTGCTCCATTCTGACCCCCAAGACCTGTCAACAGATTAGAGAATTTCTAAGAGCAGCAAGTTTCTGCCGGATCTGGATCCCCAAGTACTCTCTCTTGGCAAAAACCCTTTATGAAGCCTCAACCAGGGTGGGGGTAGAGGGAAGAATGGGCACCCATGACATGGGGAGAAGAGCAAGAAAAGGCCTTTAAAGAAATTAAGAGGACACTCACAAATGCCCCTTCTCTGAGCTTGCCAGATGTGATGAAGCCCTTCTTCCTATATGTACATGAGAGACTGGGGACAGCTGTAGGAGTCTTGACCCAGCTGCTAGGTTCCTGGCACTGCCCAGTGGCCTAATTATCAAAGCAACTTGATGCAGTTTCCTGAGGCTGGCTGCCCTGCCTGTGCATCCTAGCAGCCACTGCCTTCTTGGTGGCTGAAGCAGACAAGCTTACTTTGGAACAAGAACTCAGTCTGAGTTCCCCCACTCTGTTTTGACTCTCATGGAATATAAAGGGAACTATTGGTTAACAAAGTCCCAAATGGTCAAATATCAAATTATGTTTTGTGAAAACCCATGTATCTGGCTAGAGGTTAAGACTGTAAACCCAGCCACCCTATTATCGGCTGATTCAGCTCCCCTGGAGCATGATTGTTTAGTGGTTATGGATGAGGTGTTCTCCAGCCAGCCAGACTTGACTGACCAGCCAATTAGTCATCTGGATGTTGAGTATTTCATAGATGGCAGCAGCTTTGTCCGGGATGGGACATGTTTTTGCCAGATACACAGCAGTGACTCTAGACAATGTCACTGAAACACGACCACTGCCAGTTGGGACCTCTGCACAAAAGGCTGAGCTTATTGCTCTCATGCAGGCACTCCAGCTTGCTGCAGGAGTGCGAGGAAATGTCTATATGGACTCTAAATATGCCTTCACTACCATTCATGTCCATGGAGCCTGATATAAAGAAAGGGGACTCATCAACTCAGGAAGAAAAAGTGTTAAGTATGGGCAAGAAATTCTGGAATTACTAGAAGGCATATGGGCCCCTAAGCGAGTAGCTACAATGCACTCCTGAGGGCACCAGAAGGGGTAGACACCTGTTCGGGGGAAACTGAAAGGCTGATAGGCAAGCCAAGTGAGAAGTACTTGCAGGAGGACAAACCTCAGCCTCACTGGCAGCTGCCTTGTTCCTGTGCCCCTTATCTGAGTGGGACCCATGGTATACTTCACAAGAACAAGCTTGGTTTGAGACTGAAGGAGGAACTTTTCTACTGGATAGATGGTGGAAGTTTACTGATGGTTGCTTCAGTGACCTGAGTCACTGGCTCCCACATTTGTCAAGCAGTTCCATGAAGTAACTCATTCAGGGCAGACAGCTCTCAAAACCACCTTGGCCCAGCATTTTTATGTCCCCAAGCTCTCCAGCATAAGTAAGACAGTATGTGAGAGGTGCAGTTTGTGTGCCAGAAACAATCCCCAACAAGGGCCAAGAGCACCACCCCAGGTGCAAAGTGTTGGAGGAACTCCTTTTGAAAACCCAATTATGGATTTTACTGGGATGCCACGGGGCAGAGGATGTAAATATTTGCTGGTGTTTGTCTGTACCTTCTCAGGATAGGTGGAAGCCTTCTCCACTGTGACTGAGAAAGCCTGAGAAGTGGCCAGGTGCCTGTTAAAAGAAATCATCCCTCGATTCAGAATACCTGTGTCTATTGGGTCAGACAATGGGCTGGCCTTTCTGGCTGAAGTGGTACAGTTGATGGCTAAGGGATTAGGATTAACTTGAAAGCTACACATGGCCTACTGCCCCCAGAGTTCAGGGAAAATAAAATGTATGAACAGAACTCTAAAACTGCAATTGAGAAAACCATGCCAGGAGACGCACCTACAGTGGGATCAGTTACTGCCCACAGCCTTGGTCAGGATGAGGTCAAGCCCACCAAATGGACGGGTCTCTCCCCTTTTGAAATGCTTTTTGGGCGTCCACCCCTTTAGTCATGTCCTGCAAGGGGACCTTAAGAAAGTAGGTGACCTCACCCTGAGACAGCAGATGCAGGGCCTTTAGTTGACTCTCAAAAATCAATGACTGGGTAAGAGAGAGACTCCCTGTTAGCTTGACAACTCCCATGCACCCTTATCAACCAGGGGATGCTGTTTGGGTAAAGGAATGAAATGTTCAACTGCTGAAGCCCCACTGGAGGGGCACTTTTGTTGTTGTTTTGTTCACCCCCACCACAGTTAAAGTAACAGATCTTTCCCTGGATCCACCACAGCCAAGTGCAGCCAGCTTCCCTCACATTGGAGTGCATCTCTGACCCAGCCTCACCATGCAGGATCACCCTTTGGGATGCCTGCACCCTTCCCTGATAGGACCCTGTTTCCCAGGAGATTACAATGAGGAGATGTCAGCCCTGCTCTAGTCACTCCGGAAGCTACTAGTCTATGCACACAGAAGCTTGAGGAGTCATCCATCTCACCTTTGAGGACGAGTCTGTTCTGTGTATTCTTCTTGCTAATCTTGGTCAGCTCTCTACCTGGGACCCCCCAGGCTTTGTACTGTAACTCATGTATGCACACTAACTGAGCAGGAAGTGCTGTTACTAAAACCCTGGCTTTCCATACTTATTAATCCTGTGCAGACACCATTGTGGGGTCATGCACCCACAACCATACCACCTACTCAGTGTGCTTTCATCATGGTCAGTATATCTGTTTTAATCCCCTCTATCGCCCTCAGGAGCAATTGCTAGAGGTTTGAAGCTTCACCAGCACTGGGAAGCTTGTTAACTGCACCTGGGTTAATGACCACAACAAATCTGTGTCATATACTTTGATGTGTGTGCCACAATAGCTGAAAACACCAGGCCTTGGGGCAACTGTGGGGAGCTAGCCTGGGAAAGGACCTATAGGTTAAATGACAAGTATCTATGCCCAGAAGATGACAGTGGGACTTCCGGTTGTGCATACTGTGAACAACTCTATTACTCTTATTGTGGTTGTGAAAGGTGGGCAACTTGGTTAAAAGGGGAGGTCCATACCTCACAGGGAACTGCCGATCTTTTACAAAAAATGGAAGACCCCTCCCCCCGACTGCACTCTTGGTACCTGTAATCCTGCATTTTCAACCTCAGGGAAACAGGCTGGGAAGTTGGGAAAAAGTTTGGCATTTTAATCTATGGAAAGGAACAGACCCCAGTATTTTGCTGCATTTTTAACTCATCACGAATACTTATGAGAGCTCCTCATACCAGATCTTTCAGTCCTTTGATGAGATATAAAGTGAGTTTCCCATCTCAGTTACAACCAAAAACCTGTTCCTCTCACTAGCTGAGTCCATAACACAAACTCTGAATGCAACTTCGTTTTATGTTTGTGGGGGAATGAATATGAGAGACCATTAGCCATGGGAGACAAAAGAGCTAAACCCACACGAACGCTTTAATAAAACCATTCTCCCTAGCCTCGGGGAGAGGATTTGGCTCCTAAAAACCTCTATTATTGGGAATTACTGTATCTCCCATCCAAAAGGCCAATTCTCCACCCCGGCAGGGACTTGATCTGCTTGGGACAAAAATTTTACAATGATACTGCTCAGGAGACTCAGTGGTGGGGGGTCCCAATCCCACAGAGTCCCAACCCCGCCCGCTGGCTAACTTCCCTAAGCTTGCAATAGCCTGGAATAACCTAACCATGGCCATAGAGTGGCAGGCGCCTAAGGGGCTATATTGGATTGAGGGGAACAAGTTTATACAATCTTTCCAACAACTCATTCAGATCCTCTGTGCTGGGCACCCACTCAGCCTTCTTTCTTCTTGATCCCCCTCAGACAAGGCAAAAAATTGGGAGTCTCCATATGTGAGGAAAGGAGAAACAGGAAAAAGTGAGATGCCCTACAAATAGGGAACTGGAAGGATGATGGATGCCCTTGGAGTGGGTCATTCAATATTGTAGTCCTACTACATGGGCAGAAGATGGCTCCTGGGGCTATCACCCCCCAATCTATATGCTCAACTGCATCATTCAGCTTCAGGCAGTGGTTGAAATTATACCTAATGAAACACCAAAAGCCCTCAACATATTAGCCAAACAACAACCAAAATACGCAATGCCATCTACCAAAACCATTTGGCTTTGGACCGTTTGCTAGCCTTGGAGGGTGGAGTGTGTGGAAAGTGCAGTCTAAGTAACTGCTGTTTACAGGTTGATGATGAGGGGAAGGTAACTGAAGAGATTACCAACAAGATGAAAAAGCTTGCCCATGTCCCTGTGTACTCCTGGAAGTGATGGAGTCCCAGTGACCTGTTCGGGGCCTGGTTCTCAGCCCTAGGGGGAGGAATTCAAGACCTTAATAGGGACAACGCTCCTTGTCTTAGGAGCCTGCCTGATACTACCCTGCCCAAGTCCCCGGATACCACGGTCTTGTAGGACCTTATGGAAGCCACTATAGAAAGAAAAACAGCTGGCCATGTAATGGTGCTATGAAAACATAAACCCCCACATCAAGGTGATGCTCTTTGACCAAAAAGTGGGTCTGAGCATCAAAGGGAGGAATGTGGCAGGAAGGCAGGGAGGGGAAGGGAGGTGAGTGCTACAGTGAAACAAAGAAAAACTGGAGTTGGGGAATGTTACCTGGGGCAAGACCAGAGAAGGGTCACCTCACCCTTTGGCGAAAGCTTTGGTGCCCTGTCTCTCTGTCTGAACACTCCTGCCATACTTTATGGACAGAGTCATAGGTCGTTGTTTAAATGAAGTTGGGTTCAGTTGATCCACACCAAGGCCCGAGATTCCCTAGTTCTTACAAGCTCCCAGGTGATTCTGATACTCAATGTGTCTTGGGAACACATTTTGAATAGCAAAGGATTAGAAGAGAGTGGTGGACATGCCAGGGAGGAAAGCAAAGCAGGAGACAGGCCACACCAGAAATGGGAGGAGCCAGCTGGAAGCCAGGGGAGAAAGCCACATATCCTCAGGGTAATCAGAAGTCACTGCCTAAACCGGGCCTGGTGGCTCTTTCCTGTAATCCTAGCTATTCAGGAGGCAGAGATGAGGAGGATTGTGGTTTGGAGCCAGCCTCAGGGAACTAGTTCATAAGATCCTATCCTGAAAAAAAAAAAAAAAAGCATCACAGAAAAAGGGCTAGTGAATGACTCAAGGTATAGGCACTGAGTTCAAACCTCAGTAAGTACCTCAAAAAAAAAAAAAGAAAAGAAAGACATCCCTGTCTTGTCCTTTGACTGAAGCCACTGGGAATATTCCCTGCTCAGAGCCTGGACAGATAACAGTACTTCTGGATTACACAGGGTACTGCTATCTTCTAATAGTCCCCAGCCTTGTTTTCACTAATTCTCCTCGAAGTTTGCCTTCTGGCTAAGTAGGGCCAGATAAAGCTCAGACTACTGGGCCATTCCCATAGGGTACAAATTGCCCAAAACTCATTAGAAATGCACTAAGAAGGAGGTATTTTTTTCCACCAAAACTTTTTTCAGACCAAGCACTGTGTATGTTTGGAGAACACATTTGTGAGTCACATGCAGGTTGGGGATGACGCCCCCAAACATCAAGCTGGGGTTATAATGTAGTGCCTCCAGAAAGGTAGTTTTCATTAACAACTGTAGGACTTCTTTAACTAGATGGCAGCACAGATAAGGTCCCAGAGCTAGACTGGAGAATAGGCTGACTTTGCCACCTGCCGTCAGCCACCAGTCCCCTACAAAGCCTTGCCTTTGTTGTTGAACAAAGCTATGGATTTGAAGGGTTGCCCATGTGGCTTTGAAGGATGTACAGTTTTTATTAGTCTGATATATCTGCTTGTCTAGGTCTAATCCTGCCAGAAAGTTCTTATACCTAGATGGTCCATTTCCATGCATTGGCCCTCACCTGGACCCCTTCCCACCTGCCTTTCTTCTGAATTTCAATTTACAATTCTTGCCTAGGCTAGGGGGTGTAGCTCAAGTTACCACTTGACCTGCCTAGCAAACACCAGGCTTTGAGTTCAAACCCCAGTACTGTCAAAAGCAAATAAAGAAACATAACCTCTTTCCTGAAGAAGACCTCTGAGGCTTACTCGTCCTCTGTGGAAATCCCCACGGACAGATGGGTTTTCTTCCCCCACCTTGAACTTTGAAGCATTATTAATATAGTCACGTGCTACATAATACGTTTAGTCATCAACAGACCACAAATATGACAGTCCCATGAGGACTGTATGCCTAGTGATGTCATACTGGTCTTGTGTAAGTAAACTCTGTGATGTTCACACACTGATGATATTGCCTAAGGATGAATTTCTCAGGATGTATTCCCATCATTAGGTGACATGTGACTGAATATATAAAGTCCTTGACACAGAGCCTGACATATCATAAATAAGATTTAACTTTTTTTTTTTGGCAGCGATATGGTTTGAACTCAGAGCCTTGCACTTGCTAAGCAGGTGTTCTACCACTAAGCCATGCCCCCAACCCTTTTTACTAGGTAGAGTCTGGTGTTTTTTGCTTGGGGCTGACCTTGGACCTTGATCCTCCTACTTCCACCTCCCAAGTAGCTGCAATTACAGATGTGAGTCACTACTCCCAGCCTTAAGATTTAACTTTTGATAAGAGAAGAAATAGAGATTTTGAGAGGGTTTCAATAGTAATAAGAAAACACTGGGTTTATACTGTCAACCCGAAAGAATTTCAAGGACCCAAAGCCTCCTCTAATGATGACAAGGAACAGAGCTAGGGACAGAGCTAAGGAGGCAGAAGAAAGAAAAAGTGAGGAGAAAGTAGGAGAGTCGATGTCCGGATATCCATAAGAGAGACATTGCTTCGAAGGTTTGGAGGCTGAATTTATCTGTCTATTTATTTTGGCAGTACTGGGGTTTGAACTCATGCCTTGCACTTGCTAGGCAGGTGCTCTACCACTTGATCCACACCTCCAGCCCTTGTATATTGAATTTAGAAAATAATATTTTTGCAACAGCTAATATTGAAAGCAAGTGCTTGCTTTGCTCCTGCAAAGCATTTACTAAAAAGGACCTAAAATTGTAAGTATTTGTCTCCTATAACTCAGAAGCATCTCTCAAGGAACTCACAGTCATTTCCCACAATGTAACCACCAAAAGAATGAGACCTGCATGTCCAAGACAACAGGGGACAATGATCCTAACCTTGATCAATGCCAGTTAACCAGAGCATAGTTATCTTCATCTCATTTTCACTAACCAGCCCTTTGTACTGTTTTCTTCTGACTCTACTAACTGCCCCCAACTCACCTCCCCTAAACCACCCAAATCAGAATAGAATTAATATCTTTTCCCCCTACTATTAGGCATTAAAAAAAATAATACAATCCTTATTTCTAACTTCTGGTTAAGATGTTTTACAGAACATGAGGTCATATGAAAGTCTGAACTAAGGATGATCCAGAGTGAACAGAACTAAAAGTCTGATACCAACAGAGCCTTAGATTCAGAACCAGTGGCTGTGAGGACTACAACCAAGAAGGGCACTAACCATGAAACTACAACATTGGACTAAAGTAGTAAAAATCTTGAAAGATATAACTGTGTCCAATCAAAACCAAGACATTATCAGACCATTAACTCCCAAAAGCCCTTAAAAACTGTCTTTACTGGCCAGTCAGGGAGGCAGATTTGAGCAAGCCTCTGGTCTCCTGTCAGTTAGCCTTCAACAAAGCTCTTTCTTTTTGCAAAAACTTGTACATAGTACTGGTTTCTATGCATGGTAGGCAGTGAGCCCTTACTCAGTATGAATATTAAGATTTTATTTTAAATAAAGGCTTAGGCCTGCTTGATCTCCCCAGCATTATATCTGGATGGCACTCTCATTCTTAAATGTGCAGTTATTTTTGTTGTTATTTTATACAGCGATAGTAGCTTATCCTGTATATCCCAAGGGTAGTCACCTACTCTTATGGTATTTGGGATGAATTCTATAACCTCATGTGGCATACATTAAGGAATCAGCTTTATTGGGTAACAGAAAACTCCCAAGGCCAGGTTCAGTGAGGCAGTGGTCCCCGAATCCCACCATCACGGGCAAGTCTGTGGGACAGAGTGTGGATTCTATTCTGGAGGAGACAGACCACTGATCCCTTCCCTGCCACAATGGGTCTTCCTTCCTGTAGAGCAAGTGTGAGAAGTGGCTCGTTCATAAGGGAACATGCAGATCACACGTCAGGTAGTGTGGATTTAGGGAGGTAACTTTTTACAAGAGTTGATTAGAAATGCCAGAGGTCCTACAGTTGGGGACCTTGGGGCTGTGCGTTGTCCAGCACTGCCCTGCAATGGGAAGATAGAGAGGAAGCCACAAGTCCCTCGGGAAAGTGGGTGTGGGTACTTGTCTCTACTGAGAAAATGAGGGATGCACTGAGGTCCCAGCTGACGCCAGGTGTACCCACTGAGTCATGCTTGAACAATAGCCTGTTGTATAACATAAAATGATAAAATGCACCTATCCCTTTTTTCTCCCTGGAGAAAATCCTCACAATCACCTTATTTTTTTTTTAATTTATTTTGTGGCACTGGGGATTGAACACAGAGTCTCAAGCTTGGTAGGCAAGTGCTCTACCACTTGATCTGTGCCCCCAGACTTACAATTGCTGAATCCTTGAGTATCATATTCTAACAGGGACCATCTCTCAAATGAGAAATGGAATTTGAGAAAGGAAAAAAAAATCCTCAGGAGTATTCAACTATACAGCTCCTCCTCGTATTCTCCCATCTTTTAATATTCTCCTGTGACTTGTACTTTTATTGACTTTACATTCATATAACACAAAATTTAACATTTTAAAGCACACACTTCAGTAGCATTTGTATACTCACACTGTTGTACAACCACCCTTACACCATGATGCTCTGCCTCACCATGGCCCAGAAACAATGGATCCAGCCAACCACAGACTGCAAACATGAGCCAAAATAAATCTTTCCTCCTTTAAGTTCTTTTCTGGGGTATTCGTCACAGCAACATTAAACTGAGCAACACAAATATCCTAACCCCCCAACTTGCCTATCTGCCCATCCCCCACCACACCCCATCACTGACCAAATACTTCCTCCCCACTACTTGGAGCTGACAAAGGCTTGCTTTGACCAGTTTGATACCTAACTATTCTCCGTCTCTCCTCATAGAGAGATCCTGAGAAAACAGGGCTTTCTTGTTTAAACAACTTCTACTGATGGAATGACTCATTGAGGAATAACTGTAAACTCTTGTGTTGTTTATTCTGCCCTGATTTCACAATGTGCAGGAAATCAGGGAGCCCTGCCATTTCATAAGGTCCTTGCTTTTGCCTCACTGAATTGAATAGCAATGTAAACACAGCCCTAAACCTCATTTGCTTCTGGAAAGTATCATCAAACCACTTCCAATGAGGACTGCTTTCATGTCAGAACATGGAAATTGTATTTTTAGTCACTCACCTGGCAACTCATTCCTGGCTCTCCGTTGTAGTCCAACCTCAAGTCTTGGCAGGCAGAAGTAGTCTCTCTCACACAACCAATCCTACCCCTCCCCCGCATGCATATATCACCGAGACTGTTCTTATGCCACAGCTTTTTTTTTTTAAATGTGAAAACAGATGCTTATTAAAGAACATTTAAAAAATTAAATGCTTTAAACAAAAACCATGCTACTATAAACTGAGAATGACCTGGTGGGACGTAAGCACTTCAGCCTAGAGAGGAATATTTGTTCTTGATGAATTTATATGCAATAAATTCTCATGACATTTGATTCCAAAATGAATGTATGAATTGGCTTGACATGACTAGTAATTTAAAGTAAAATACAAACATATGGGCAATTTAAACAATGGCATTATTTTATAGAAGTTAATTCAAGATCAATGACCAGAGAACTATTAGATAGACAGAAGATAAACAGATAGATAGATACATAGATCCATCCATCTGAGGTCATGGCTGGAGGTGTGACTCAAGCAGTAGAGCACCCAGCAGAAAATAAGGCCCTGAGTTCAAGCCCCAGTACCACCAAAAAAAAAAACCAAAAAACAACAACAAAAAAAACTGAGATCCAAAAGTCTTTAGAAAGAAACCTTGTGTCTACATACTTTTGAAGATCAGGGTTGAAATTCCACCATTGATGAATACCATTAGGAAAAAGATCTATAACATCTGTCATACATCTGTTTCAAAAACAGCATGTTTCCAAAATTACACATTTCTTTACAAATAAACATTGCAATATTACCAACTACAGAAACACTATCAGGTTGAGTTCTCACAGACACCTACATAAGATGGCCATTTTAATCATGGGGCTTTAAGTTTGCCTTCTTTGCTTTAGTTGGTTTGATGTTTCCATTTTCATTTTCTGCATGATTTGTATAGTCCTGATTCTTGGCAAACCTTTTTCTGATTGTTTCTATCAAGGTCTCATATCTTCTCGCCATTTCTTCATCTGACACACCAAGCTGTAGTGTTTCATCTTTGCCTTTTGCTTTGTTCTTAGCATCCGTGTGAAGTATTAGCTTCTCAACTTCAGGATTAAACCTCTGGATGACATCCTTCCATAGAGAAGAGCTTCTTGTAACACAAGCCATGCTCTTCCTTTGTGAAACTCTCTTTCTCTTACCCAAGCACCAGTACTCTGCACTAATGACCCTTTCTTCCTCTTCTAGATGTTTCTGGGTTTCTGAGTCCACTTCCCTTTCATGAACTTCATGCAACTTGGACAACTTGGCCTTGCTCTTGGCCACCATGCTGACTCTTGCTCCCTGCCACAGCTTTTTCAGCAATTTTCATTTCTTTTTTTTTGTTGCTGTCAATATGCATGAGGCCAGAAGTCCCAAGCAGCGGGTAAACCGTTAAGAGCTGGTTTAAGAGTCTAGCTGATTTGGGTGTCAGTAGTAGTGTTGCTTCTTACTGGCCGTGAGAAGTTGGACTATTTACTTAGTCAGCCTCTCTGCACCTGTTTCTGCATCCTGAAAACAGAGACAGGCATCTTACTTCATAGAGCAGTGTGAGAGTTAAGTGAATTAATGCAAATCCACCATCTAACACAAGGCACTGTGTACAGTGGCAGGTAATATTGTTGACATATTCACTATTTTTGCCACGATTTCTTCTCTCTCTCTCTCTCCCCCTCTCTTTCTCTCTAATGCTAGGGACTAACCCCTTGTGCATGGTAGCAAATGCTTTACACTCTAAGCCCATGGGATTTTTAGACAGGGTCTCACTATGTAGACCAGGCTGGTCTTGAACTCATAATCAATCTGCCTCAGCCTCCTAAGTGCTGTGATTATAAGTGTGAACTACCATTCCTGACTTCTTTTCTCTTTTTTGTTCCCCTGCCTCCCCACCCCCACTTTCTTTTTTTTTTTTTTCTCATTTTTCTTTTATTATTCATATGTGCATACAAGGCTTGGTTCATTTCTCCCCCCTGCCCCCACCCCCTCCCTTACCACCCGCTCCTCCCCCCCTCCCCCCACCCCCTCAATACCCACCAGAAACTATTTTGCCCTTATTTCTAATTTTGTTGTAGAGAGAGTATAAGCAATAATAGGAAGGAACAAGGGTTTTTGCTGGTTGAGATAAGGATAGCTATACAGGGAGTTGACTCACATTGATTTCCTGTGCGTGGGTGTTACCTTCTAGGTTAATTCTTTTTGATCTCACCTTTTCTCTAGTACCTGTTCCCCTTTTCCTATTGGCCTCAGTTGCTTTAAGGTATCTGCTTTAGTTTCTCTGCGTTAAGGGCAACAAATGCTAGCTAGTTTTTTAGGTGTCTTACCTATCCTCACCCCTCCCTTGTGTGCTCTCGCTTTTATCATGTGCTCATAGTCCAATCCCATTGTTGTGTTTGCCCTTAATCTAATGTCCACATATGAGGGAGAACATACGATTTTTGTTTTTTTGAGCCAGGCTAACCTCACTCAGAATGATGTTCTCCAATTCCATCCATTTACCAGCAAATGATAACATTTCGTTCTTCTTCATGGCTGCATAAAATCCCATTGTGTATAGATACCACATTTTCTTAATCCATTCGTCAGTGCTGGGGCATCTTGGCTGTTTCCATAACTTGGCTATTGTGAATAGTGCCGCAATAAACATGGATGTGCAGGTGCCTCTGGAGTAACAGTCTTTTGGGTATATCCCCAAGAGTGGTATTGCTGGATCAAATGGTAGATCGATGTCCAGCTTTTTAAGTAGCCTCCAAATTTTTTTCCAGAGTGGTTGTACTAGTCTACATTCCCACCAACAGTGTAAGAGGGTTCCTTTTTCCCCGCATCCTCGCCAACACCTGATGTTGGTGGTGTTGCTGATGATGGCTATTCTAACAGGGGTGAGGTGGAATCTTAGTGTGGTTTTAATTTGCATTTCCTTTATTGCTAGAGATGGTGAGCATTTTTTCATGTGTTTTCTGGCCATTTGAATTTCTTCTTTTGAGAAAGTTCTGTTTAGTTCACATGCCCATTTCTTTATTGGTTCATTAGTTTTGGGAGAATTTAGTTTTTTAAGTTCCCTGTCTATTCTGGTTATCAGTCCTTTGTCTGATGTATAATTGGCAAATATTTTCTCCCACTCTGTGGGTGTTCTCTTCAGTTTAGAGACCATTTCTTTTGATGAACAGAAGCTTTTTAGTTTTATGAGGTCCCATTTATCTATGCTATCTCTTAGTTGCTGTGCTGCTGGCCCACCCCCACTTTCTATTAGCTAGAAGACACTATGTGGGCTGAGCTGGGATGTAGCTCAGTTAGTAGAGTACTTGCCTAACATATACAAGGCTTTGATCCCCAGCACTGAAAAAAGAGAAAAAAAAGACACTTAACACATTTTGCTATTGCTTCAGAGGAGGAAAAGAAGCAAGTCAAATCATTTCCTAATTTTTGTGTTTTAAAAAAGTGTACATCAGCTGCTGGGCATGGTGGTACATGCCTGTAATCCCAGCACTCAGGAGGATTACATGTTCTTACTACATAGTGAGACCCTAAAAGTTTATATTCTTGGGGTAGAGGGGAAGAAAAGAAGAGAAATAAGGATTTGGAGAGAAAGATTCTCATTTTTCAAATAACCAAAAACAAAATAAAAACTAAACAAACTAGAAAAGATTTCCTTAGCATGAGTACAAAGATGATAATGGAAAAACAGGATTTCCTGGTTGGAGGAGGCGAGAGACTGGGCTGTAGACACCTCACAGAGCTTCTGTCTGTCCTGGCATGGAACGCATGCAATAAAATATAAATGGCAAATAATGTCTGCTCCAGGGAATCTGGTCCCAGAAAGAAGTTAGTAATGTAGGAATTTTGGGATGATAGACAAGGGCGAAAGGGAGAAGGACATTTTTTTTCTTATGGATCCTCACGGCTGAGGATGCTCCCAAAATTCAGTAGTAACAGATTGCTTCCTAGGGTATGAAGACACATTTTATAGACTGTCTTCAAATAGTAATAAGAAAGCCCCTAGCCAGGTGGCTCACGCCTGTAATCCTAGCTACTCAGGAGGCAGAGATCAGAAGGATCACGGTTCAAAGCCAGCCTGGGTAAATAGTTCATGAGACCCTATCTTGGAAAAACCCATCACAGAAAAGGGCTGGTGGAGTGGCTCAAGGTGTAGCCCTAATATCGCAAAAAAAAAAAAAAAAAAAAAAAAGAAAGAAAGAAAGCCTATAGCTTTAGAAACATCTTGGAGCCAGAGTTACCACAAACTAAGCAAGACCTTGGACCACCTGCATTCGTTTTAAATTCCTGGAATACTAAAATAATTATTCAATAACAAAATGTGGTATTTTTGTTATCCTTCATGGAGTCACAAGCCACCCCAAAAGTTAGTAGCTTAATACACATTCATTCATTTGCTCATTATTCTGCAATCTGGACAAGCTCAGCGGGATGGCTTCTCACCTTGTCTTATGGGAGATAAGGCTGAATTTATCTGGGAACTTGTTTGGGACTGTGACATCCATGATGACCTCATATTCTCCAGTATTCCTGCCACGGGCTGCCTTAGCATTCAGTAGTCTAACCTGAGCACCTAACACAGCAGTTGGATCCTAAGAAGGTAATGGAAGAAGCTGCCAGGCCCAGTAAGGTCAGGGCAGGTCACTAAGCCAGCACAGCTTTAAGGGGAGGAGAATAAACATCCCTTTTGACTACATGCTCAGTATGAGCCTACAAAAAGAGTAAGAACTGATGGTTACAAAAGTTGTGGTATATTATAAATGATGAACACCTGACCACATAAAAGAATACAATGACTACCTGATTGATTTCATTTTTGTGTAATGTCAATATTCCAAATTTGATGTGGGGCCCAAACAGCCCTCTTGCTTCCCCACAGTTGTTCTTTCTTAGAATCTATAAAGAATGTTCTTTTTCTTTCTGAGTCTTGAATGATTGTGGAATTTGAACAGGTATCAACAATCATTCACTCATAAGGGTACTTGTTCTTTTTTCCTGGTCATCAGAGAGATCATCAGAAAAATTTCTAATTGTCTCCCTGCCCAGGTATCCGCCTCTCCATCAAATGAAGGAGTGGTGACACCTTGCCGTTCTGCTTGATCCTGCAAGATATGGTGTCCAAGGTTATTAGTTTGCGTGTCTGCTGAGCAACAGCTACACCCTGACATAGAGGGTGGAGTCTCACTTGTAGGGTGAGATGGTTCTATGGCAATTAAGATAATAGTTCCAAATAGCAGCAGAGGCAACATGTCCCGTACGTAGTTCAGAAATGAAGACCAAGTCTCAAGAAGTACTAAGATGCTGACATCAGAACTTTGGGGGGTTGGGCCAAAACTCACTGAAAGTAATTGTCATGGGGTAGAGAAGTAGATAGAACTGAACAGAAAATCAGCCAGGCCAGGTGCTAAATAGTTGTGCTTAGCCTTTGTGATAAGACAGAAAATACTATGGAGTTTCAGACTGCTATTTTGGGAACATGCATTCTTTTATTAAGCTGTTTACATTTTCTGTAATTAGGTCATTTTTTGTTCTCCTGTGGGGTTTAGTATGTTTTTAAAATGCAGAGTTAGTCAGCTGGGGTAAGAAGAACCAAGAAAGACGTTTTTGTCCAGCTTGGGCCAGAGATTTAAAGGGGAAGCAGTTTGCCAATTGCCTGACACAGTGGAAATAGTGAAAGAGCCTTGGCAAGGAGGTAAACTAAGGACAAATGAGCCTGAAGCCCTTAAGACACTCTTCCCACACTGAGGTATGCTTTTCAAATCTGGTTCCATGTGTCCAGCCCCACAGTCTGGTACTACCTCAGTGGCCCAGACAAGAGACAAGAAGGGACCTCAATAAACAGTAAGAAAGATGCCTCTGTGGGATTGGTGGCCAGGCTGGAATGAGTAACTATAGCGTTGCTTCTCTAGAGTGGAGCCAGCAAATAGAAAATCCGACTTTAGTAGTCCGGGTGTGGGTAGGATTCAACTCATGCATGAGCCTATGAGTACCAAGCACTCACTCAGGCAAGTTACAAAGTCAGGGAAGGAAAAGACACACACATTTAATCCTAGCGACTCAGGAAGCAGAGATCAGGAGGATCTCAGTTTGAAGCCAGTCCTGGGCAAATAGTTTGAGAGACCCTATCTCAAAAAAAAAAGGGGGGTGGGGCTGGTGGAGTGGCTCAAGATATAGGCCCTGAGTTTAAACCTTAGTACTGAAAAAAGAAAAAGTAAAAGAAAAAAAAAGAAAAGAAAAAGACACACACAGGTTGTAGTAGTACTCCAGTAAGAGTTGGAGGCTAGCATGGTCCCCTTTGGCAAAACACAGCACAAGGCAGAGCAAAGCTGTTTAAACAACTGGAATCTAATGTAGAGGTAGGGACACAACACACTGTGACCATGGAAAAACTGGAGGTAGGGAAGACAGATGACTGTAGATACATGAAGACTGGGGCCATTCCAGGCACAATAGCCCCCAGGCTTGGATCAGCTGACTCAGTCCAGACCTCACCAGGTTCTACTCACACACCAGGTGAATACATTCCTGGGGCTCCTGTGGGAAGATCTGTGGTAGCTGCAGCTGGGTAGACTGCAGTCACAGTCACTACCAACAGCTCAGCCTCAGTCCTGCCCACATTGTCTGCACCTGTTCAAGTAACACAGCACCATAGGAAGTCTTAGTAGCTTAACATGACAGTAATCCTTTATTTTGCATTTCAAGCAGGGCTAGCAGGGATCACCCATCTCTGGAGCCCATGAACCAAGATCTATAGCATCAGCTGGGAGGCAGGAGGACACCTCTTTCCCTGCAAGCTCAGGGCATCTACCTGTGGACTCTCCCTTGCTCCCCTGAGCACAGCCGATCTTAGCAGTGGCTTGTGTCTCCAAGAGTAAGGATTTCCAGCGGTCCAGACAGAAATTGCAAGACCTAGCTGAAGAAGTTCTGGGATGTGGCAATTTCTACCATGTTAACAAATCACTAAGTTCAGCCCAAACGCTAGGGGGGATGTCATAGACTTTACCTCCCAATAGGAGAAGTGTCAAGGAACTTGCTACCATTTTCAGTCCATTACCCCAGATAGGTTGAACTCCAAATGCTTAGCAAAGCCGCCTGATCCCTGTACCCAGACTCTCACTGGTGCCAGTAACACACAGAATAGAATAGGGCTTTGGAGGCCGCCAGCCCTACACCCGGGTCCAGGCAGGATCTAGCTCTCCAACTGGTTGAACCTGTTAGGTCACTTAACTCTTTAAAGTCTGGTTTCCTCGCGCGCGCGCGCGCGCGCGCGCGTGTGTGTGTGTGTGTGTGTGTGTGTGTGTGTGTGTGAGAAATGAGGCTATGGTGTTCCGCAGAATCCACAGAAAATTGGTTCTAGGGCTGCCGCCTGCCCCATGGATAGTAAAAATCCTTGGATGCCCAAATCCCTTAGAGAAAATGGCATAGTGTTTATGTATCCTCCCTTATACTTTAAATCAACTCTAGGTTCCTTATAATACTTAATACTTAATGCTGTATGAAATGTTGCTAGACTGTACTGTCTAGAGAAGTGACCAGAAAAAAAGATCTGTACCTATTCAGCACAGATTCACCCATCCTGGGTCTAACGACATAATAACACATCAGCAACAATGTATCTTTTCTTTAAATATTCTCAATTTGTGGTTGATTGAACCTGTAGGCAGCCTTCAGCCAAGAGAATGTACTTCTCAGGTCTCCCAGACAGCTGACACAAAGACTGAGCTGCCCAGTGCTGCTGAAATCTATCTTCTGATATTTATCTCCTTTGGTACAAAGGCAGCTTCCCAAGGCTCCCAGTCCATGACCAAGTACAACAGGGATACTAAGGCAGGCCTATTTCTGCGACATGCCAGACTTTCCAGACAAGCTACTTCCTCCCTCCCTTGCTGAACTTCCTCAACACTGCAGTGCCACAGCCTCCTTCTATCCAACAACCTTCCTCCCTTGCCTGGTCCCTTCTCAGCTCTACCCAGGACAAACAACCACCTAGTGCTAGGGTTGCTGTGTTAAATAAGTGGGGATGTATAAAGCGCTAGTGAAGGTCTGGCATAGAATTAATGCTCATTCATTAAACTAACATTGACTGAGTCCTTGCTGGTGCCTGGGACATACTGGCAAGCAAAGCAGATGATAAACGACAGTTCGACCTGCTTTAAGCTCCTTGCTGCTTCCCTTCAACAGACACGAAGGGCACTTCAAGTCTGACCTGAGGCGTCCAGTCAACACCGTCTGCCCCACACCTTGCACACCTGAGCCCACAGACAATAGGAAGGCACTCCCTTTATGCCTCCTGCAGTTGTGCTCATTCACTCCTAATGCCTTGTGTGCATGCCATGAAATGCCTCTTCCTCCCCTTCTTGCACACCTCCCTTTCGTGAGGAGCTCTTACATATACCCCCAAACCCAGTTCAACTGTGGGATCCTGGTTCATTCAGGCGGAAGGCGCCGCTGGCACAGATCTCAGCGCGGACTTGTGAAAGCACTGGTTATGTTGGGGTACAATGGCCCTTGACAGTGTCCGGGCTATCTTGCCTCTGGAGCAGAGGAAATGTCGCATCCGTCCTAAATCCAGGGCTTATCCAATGGATGGTAGACCCTATGAGCACAGCGAACAAAGGGCAGACGAATTCAGCCCCTGGGATGCCCGCGGAGTCCGCGGCGAGCAGGGGGGACGACGGCCAGGCCCGGCCATGGTCAGGCAGCCACAGCCGCAGCCGCAACCGCTCGGAGGCCTGCGAGGACCTGCGGTGCGGCGCGGGCCGAATCCGGGCTCCGCTGCGGGACACATGACCGCGGCCTCCGCCCGGCCCCGCCCGCCTCCCCGCGCAGCCGCTGGCCGCCGCCTCCCAGGGTTGCAGCCAGGCGGGCGGCGAGCGTCACAGCCTTGCGCGCTCCCTCCACCTCCAGCCGCCGAAAGCGAAAGCAGGCCGGCTCGTCCCCGCCGCCCGGGCCAGGGCCGCGCGCACCCCAGCCGGGCACCCGGAGGCCGCGGGCGCCGGGGGTCCCGGGTCACCCCGCCGCTTCTGCGGGGCCGCGGTCGCCGCGCCTCCCTCTTTCGCGGTTAGATCCCGCCGGGCCCGGCCCAGGAGCCGAGCGCAGCATGGGCAGATGCTGCTTCTACACGGCGGGGACACTGTCCCTGCTCCTGCTGGTGACCAGCGTCACGCTGCTTGTGGCTCGGGTCTTCCAGAAGGCCATGGACCAGACGATCGAGAAGGTGAGCGGGGCAGATTGCGTGTGCGTGTGCGTGTGTACGAGTGCGTTTCCAGGTCACCCTCTCAACCGTGGAACTTGAGCAGGAAAGACCTTGCATCGGGGGTTCAAGCCTCCATACTGGGTCCCCTTTCGTCCCTCCTTGTTTTTCTGGGCTTGGAGGTGAGGGTTGAAGAATGGGGAGGCCTGGAGAGGCCTGTGGTCCTTTATAAAGATAAGTAAGACTATGGATTGTGACTTTGAAAAAGCTTTCGCTTACGTTCTGTCGTCTGCATTTCTCCCCACCCCCTCCACACACCCAATCTCTGTTGGGCCCCTACCGTTTCCCTCCCGCTTCTTGAGGAAATTAAATGAAAAGCACCGCAGAAGAGGTTGGTTACATTGGCTGCCTGCCACGGCTTTGAAGCGGTGTGGGGCTGGGGATAAGGAGTGGGCGTGCGATCTATTGTGTTCTTGCTGTCCTGGGCTGGGCAGGAACCTGGACAAGCAGGCCAGACCTTTGGACAGAGCGACATTTCAGCCATCGCAGTGCTTGCGTAGTGCGGTCTTTGCGGCTTTGTATCCTGCAGCGACAGCCTGTGTTACCCGATCTCAGCATCCTTCTTGCTCTTCTCAGACAGTCACCCCTTTCAGACACAGATGCTCTTAGATCCCTGAAGAATCTGGACCTGTCTCTCCCGTGGATGAATGGGCTCAGAGCTAGGCTTGTAAGGCTTCTCCATTCTTTGACTTCCTGGTCATTTCTTTCTTCTTCCCTTTCACCCACATCCACCAAGCGGTATGGAAAGAGGAACAGGAGAGAGTTACAGGATCTTTTTTTTTTTTTTTCTGGCACTTTGGGTTTTGAACTCAGGGCTCTTGTGCCTGTTGAAGCCTCTACCACTTGAGCCACGCCCCTATAGCACTTTTACTTTAGTTCTTTTTCAGAGAGGGTCTGGTGGGGTTTTTATTTGCCCAGAGGGCCTGAACCCCAATCCTATTTACATCTCCTGAGTAAGTTACTGGAATGAAAGGCATTTGCCACCTTGTGTAGCTTATTGGTTGAGATGGGGTGTTGCTTACTTTTTGCCCAGTCTGGTCCAGAACCATGATCTTCCCAATCTCCACCATCCAAGTAGCTGGGATTACAGGACTGCCTTTCTTTCTTTCTCTTCCTTCCTTCCTTCCTTCCTTCCTTCTTCCTTTTTTTTTAGTAGAACTGGAGTTTGAGCCCAGGGCTTTGTGTTCATAAAGCAGGTATTCTACTGCTTGGGTCACACCTCCAGTCCAATGGGATTGCAGATGTGAGCCACTGCAACTGGCTTGGGCCACTCTTTCTTGTTAGCACCAATAACTTCATGCTTAATGATCCTCCCCTCCACAAACACACTGATCTGCACCTGCTGTCAAACAGATACCAAAGCCCAGGCCTCATCCCTTAGTCACTGCACTCCTGCTAGTAAAGTGTCTTATTCCAGGTGGCAACAGATACATTTCCTCAACACGCATTCCCAGAAGTAATCAATTACTTGGAATCTGGCAATTTAAAGGAAAAAATTAAAGTGCTATGGCAAAGCATCATTTAATTTTTAAGAAATTCACACTGCCAAGGGAAGGGAAGGCCCACTGTCTGAGCTTCTCAAAGACCATTGTTTGCCTGAGCGCTGTATTCAAGGAAAAAATAAATTCAATCCTTTCTCCACTCTCCACATCCCAATCCACGGCTAGACCTATTTTGAGGATGCAAAAACTCTTGCTTTAAGTGACTAGAGTTAGGCACGTGTGAATTGTCTGTGTACAACTTGTTTTGTGTGGCTTTAAAAGGCTGTTTCAGGGGAGCCCTCCAGGATGGGGGATCTTCCAGTGCCTCAACTCTAGCCACTCTCAGAGTCTCTGGGGTCTCCATTTCTTAGAGGAGGGGCAGCTTGGTAGGGCCTGAGCTTGTGTTGGTCTTTCTTTCTTTGTTTCTTTATTCTTTTTTGTATCGGTCTTTCTAAATGCCTTTCTCCACAAAGAATGGTCTCTGTCTGACTGATAAGCCACAGCACAGGGGACTTTCAGAACTGCCCAGCTCAGGAGTACTAGCCAGTGTGGTATAAGATATGAAAGGACAGGGCTTCTTTCAATGGATAGATGTGGTAATATTGAAAGTTCACTAGATGCCACTCATTGCTGTTCTGCTCTTTGCTGGGTAAGCTGAAGGGTGGTAATTAGCAAGGGACAGTGAGTCAGGACTTTGCAGGTGAAAACACTACAAAATGAATACTGGCTCCTCTATGTGCCAACTGGTTGACCATGTACTACTTGCTTAATCTTCCTTGATTCCTGTTCCCCTATCTGTAAGCAGGAATAATAATAATATTCAATGTAGACAGAAAGGTTATAAGAATTAGTCAAGAAAATGGGCAGAATGCATGGGTATGATTTTCTTGGGATATACCCAATGTATAATAAATGATAACAATTTTATTTTTATTTGAAGTCATGCCTGCTTATGTCTCCCAAGTAGCAGGGATTACAAGCATGTACCACTGCTCTTGGCTTCCCTATGTTTAGATCTTTAACTTGCCATTTTATTCAAACTTTGACTTTGGACAAATTACTTAACTTCTCTGAGCTCCAATTCCATTACTTGTAAAAGTCGGGGAGAGAGATGTTAGCCATCTTAAGCACAGTGGTGCATTTACCATGAAGCTCACAAAGCTTAAACTTTGACTGTCTCACTTGCTCAGGCCCTTCTAAATCTCTGTACCTAATTCTGGATCCAAACTTTTTTTCCCCAAGGAAGGGGAATTGTATAAGCTTCAGAACTCACAAAACCTGGATCTGCATCTATGTGTGTACTTCTATGGGGCTAAGTGGAGAGCACTTTGCAGTGTCAGGCAAGGAATGGGTGACTGAAGGGTGACTAATTAGGAAGCAATAGTCATTATTTCCATCACTGTTACTATGGAACAGTTCCTTCAAACTTGACTTCAATACATCTGGAATATGGTCCACTCTGATACTGCCAGGTCTTACTTTTCATTTGAAGATACCCCATGCCCTAACTTGTCTACATCAAAAACAGGAGATAGAAAAGGGATGAAATTCAAATATGTAGGTTTGGCTAACTGTGGGAAATTTAGTAAAATAATTGCTGCAAGAAGAATTTGTCTCAATTGATCACTGCCCTTGAGTTCTGCAGTGACCAGAAGCGACTGAAGGAGGACTTTTACTTTGGCCAGGGAGTACAGTGGAAGGAAATGTTATTGGAATCAAATGCCCAGGCTGCTCCACTGCTCAAAGTGACCAAATTCAGGACACAAGAGCTGGGAGGAAGAAATCAGATTTATTGAAAGTCAGCCCCAAAGAAAATAGAGGGGCTGGCTAACTCCTCCAAACCCCTATCTTGCAGGACTCAGGGGTGCAAAGGGCCTTTCTGGAAGGGAAAGGAGGTACATCGAGGCGGCAGGTTGGGCAGGGTCTTCTTCAGTTAGGGCATGTGTCTTCTCCAGAACTTGGCAGTGGCTTTGACTTTCTGCAGCAAGTTACTAAGGAAGGGTGTTCCCAAGGCCGTCTGGGTTCTGTGACTCTAAGGAAAGATCTAATGGCTTTCACCTTACCGTCCAGATTAAGGCAATGGATTAGGGAGAGGTAGAAGGGAAGGGGGGAGCAAAAGACAATTTCAGAGGAGCCTCTGTTCCAGAACCCAGATGTTCTTGACCTCACTGGTAACTGCTTTATATCGGACAAGCCCTGAAACAGTTGCTGCTTCAATCTTCTTTTGCAAAAGAAGCATAGTAGCACTTCTTCAGCCCACACTTTTTGGGGAATATTAAAGCATTAACAAAGACTTCTTTGTCAGGCCTTTCAGACTCCTGAGGACAGGGCTTTGCAGAAACCCAGCAAGCTGTTTGACTCCGAGGAGCTTGGAAAGGCAGGATTTGATACTGTATTTAATTTGATAGCCCAACTACTTATTTTAACACCTAGCTCAGTGCCTGCTATATTGTAGGTACAAAATAAATGACTTTTTTGTCTATCTTTTTCATTTTGTTCTCTGCAGTGCTAGGGATTGACCCCAGAGCTTTGCACATGCTAGGCAAGCCAGCTACTACCAAGCTACACCCACAGCTAACTACATAATCTCGAAGTGCTCCTACTTGTATATTGACCTCATCTTCTGAGTTGCCTCAATTCACAGTTAAGAAGACTTAGATTTTTAGTCTAAGATTTTTCTTAAGCAGAAAAAAAAACCCTTTAGAGATCACTTTATTAAAGTATTATTTTACTTTCAGGGAAACTGAGGTTCAAGGAAACTTAGAAACATTTAAAGCCTGTGAAGAGGGAGAGAGTTTGGCATGCATACTTGGTCTCCTGATATTGAATCCACTTTTCCCACCTCAAGGATGACCATATGTCCCATTTGCCTAGGACCATCCTGCCTGACTTACATGTACTTGCTCTAGCACTGTCTTTCCTACCAAAAATTTTTGGTTTGGATAATAAATTCTATGGCTACCTTCCGTCCCACCCCAATGACACAGTACCCTCCACTTGGCATTAAAGTCGAACCATACTCCCTAAGTAGCTGAAGCCCATTCAAGCTCTCTCAAGCAGGGTAGGATTTTTTTTTTCTTTTTATGAAACTAGAAGGGGAAGCTGTTAGACACCCACAAGTTAGAAACTCAGCATAGTCAGGCCTCCCGAGAGTACAACAGAAACTGGAAAGTCAGCAGGAAGCAGGTATACTCTGCGTCTGTCACTCTGCTTTCTCCACCACCAGCTTCCTCTACTTACTCATCCTGCCCTGGCTGTTTACTCACCTGGGGCTTCGCAAGCTGGGCTCTGCATAGCTTCCCAGCTGCTGAGCCTCCCATGGACATGCTTCATCTTTTAGTTTCTTTTTCCAAGTTCATTACAGAGTAATGTGATTGGCTCAGCACAGACAGAAATCAGAGAGCTATAAATAGAAGCAGTAGCCTTTCTTTCCTTACAGGATTCTTTAACTCCTAAACAGAATTACCTAACCCCTCCCTAGCTTTTAGAAACATGATCTTGAAATAGCAGAATCATGTTAGGCTTCCTTCAACCTCTTACTAATCCACGTAGACCACGAGTGCATGTATTATTTATGATGATGACAATAGAGTAGACCAGTAGCTCTCAGTGTAGGCTCTAGGGAAATGCATCAAAATCCCTTACGAAAATGTAGAAAATGCCAAGCCTCACCCCAGGCCTGCTGATTCAGACTCATGAGGAATGGGACCAGGTTAAGGAGCTAACTATGAGATCCATTAGGGGTTTGCATAACGATTATTTTAGCCCATGCCTTTGTTCTTTGAGATGGGATTCCTAGTTAAGGATATTAATGTTAATAATTACTGTTATTCCATAAATTTCCATTAAAGGAAAGATATTTTTTAAACTGAGGAGGAAGATTCTTGTGTATGGAAATCATTTTGCTTTACTGTCTAATAAAGTGCAAGATTTCATTCTGCACAGGCAATCTGTTTTGCCAGACATTTGCTTGTTCACACAGAAGAATCAGCAGGTGGAAATAAGCTCATTAAGGAAAACACAGGATGCCAGCCAAGACACGCGACCTTTATGGCCTGTCTCATCGAAATACATATATAGATGTACAGGGTACAGGAGAGGGGACCGTTACGAGAGAGGACAACTTATGAGAGCTGGTAACGAGTGTAAAACAACCAAGGGAAATAAGGATCTCCTAGGTGTTTGCTTTCTGTTTCTACAAGCACTTTTAGGTAAATGCTTTGGCAGTCACCTGTTATTAGCGAGTATTTACAGAGTATACCATTTGTGAGGCAGAGTGAGTGCTGAGGGCCATGGCTCCTACAGCAAGTGAGACACAGTCCTGGCGTTACAGACTTCATAATCCAGTTCGAACTGCTTGGCCTCTGGCCTCTTGTGCTCTTAAAAATTATTGAGAACCCCAAAGAACTTGTGTTTCTGTGGGTTATATTTGTTGATGATTATAATATTAACATTAAAACTGATAAAAAAACATTTTAAACACAAGAGTACACCGCTACATACTCCATTAACTATCAGAGCCAGGATGATTTAACATGACGGGTAGCCTGTAGAAAAGTCCATCTACTTGACTCTCAGAGAGAATGAGAGTAAAAAAGGCAGATGATGACTTAGTATTACTATTAAAATTATTAAAATAGTTTGACCCTGTGAATTCTCAGAGATGGTTTCAGGAACCCCCAGGGGTCCACAGACCATTTTAATCCAGCTTAATTAATAATGTTGACTTTTAAAATGTTTTATACAATGCATAATATCCATGTTTTATATTTCTGTAAGATAAAGTTGGAAACTATATTACTAGTGTTTTCAAACCACCAGAATTTTGTGTTACTCACTATGTCCTTTTAGTGTGCCCATGAATCAATCCAGTGATTGATTAACACTGAATCAATCCAGTGTTAAAAACAGTGACTCGGCGGATCTGTCTTTCCCTGTGTGCCGATCAGACTAGATGAGGACATTGTCACCTCTAGGATTGAATTACTCAATGTAATTCAATTTCTCTCTCTCTCTCTGGGGTTGGGTAGGACTGGGTTTGAGATTAGGACGGTCTCAGCTTCCCCAGTAACCAGGATTAGAGTTATGAATCACCACTATAATTTAGTATTTTAAACTACCTTGAAAACTTTTTAAAGGTGGGGTCCTGTCATACTTAATTTTGCATCCTCTTCTTATATAGCCAACTGCAATGCTTTAGACAAAACAGATGGCCAGGGGTTTGGAGTGTAGATCAGTGGTAGAGCGCTTGCCTAGCATTCAGGAGGCCCTAAATTCAATCCCAAGCAACACACACTCATACACACACACACACACACACACACACTAGAGAATAGATGGTCCATAAAATTCTTGGATGAATGGAAGGAAGGATGGATGGATGGATGAAAATTATGTCTTTGGGAATGACATAATTTGGGTTTGCTTGTTGTTTAGCTTTGCATTTTGTCCCACTCTGTAGGGAGTGATGGTGGTCACGTGTTTGCCTCAGAATAGTTTATACTTTCAAAATCTAGAAACTTCACCCAGTGATCCTGATTTCCAGTTTCTCTAGAATATGGATGCCCTGCAGTGCTGGCCCCAGCGAGTCCTGTATGGCAGCAGTCCGTGCAGAGTAGGGTCTGACCCTACTGTCCTAGCGTGTTTGAGCTGCTTTCACAAAATACCGTAGACTGGGCTTATAAACAACAGAAATGCATATCTCACAGTTGTGGAAGTTCAGAAGTCCAAATCAAAGTACTGACAGATTTGGGGCCTAAGGAAGGGCCACTTCCTTATGGATGGAGGTCTTCTCAGTCTAACTTGCACACGGGGGAAGAGGCAGTGAGCTCTCTGGGTCTCTCTTATGTCACTAACCCCATTCATGAGGGCTCTGCTCTTACAACCAAATCACTTCCTCAAGGCCCTACTCCTAATACCATTACCTTGGGGTTGAGGGTTTCCACGTAGGAATTTTGAGGTGACACAAGCATTCAAATCATAATGTCCACCATCTTTTACACCCCTCTTGGCTCCCAAGACCCAGCAATGGTGCCCTGTGTCATTATGTCCTCATGCTTGTTCTGTTGTCTGCAGAGAAACATCTTGGCTCATGACAAAAATGGGTGAGGGTATATTTCTGTGTAGAAGTGAATGCTGTTTCATGTGTTTACCTCACCCACCTGACTCCTTCAACAGTGCCGTACCCTGTCCAGAGATTGAGGCAGAATGCTAGAATTACACTCATCACAAGTCATGTCATTACTTATCACGAGTTCCATGGTTAAAAATTTATTTTAAAAACTAAAAATTGACAAGTAAAAATTGTATGTATTTATGGTGTACGACATGGTGCTTTTCTATGTGTACATGTTGTGGAATGGCTAAACCAATCCATGTAGTATATTATTACTCATATACTTGTTTTTTGTGGTGAGAACACTTAAAATCTGCTGTCTTCACTATTTTCAGGGACAGCAATATGTTGGTGTTGACTATAGTCACTGTGATACATAATAGCTCTCTTGAACTTATTCCTCCTATGTAACTGAAATTTTGAATCCTTTGATGACATCTCTCCATACTCTCCACCCCTGTAAATCCCACTGGAAGGATATTTTCTTTTAGCAGTAATGGGAGGGAGAGGAGACATGGATGTAAATAAGTAGGTGAGGAATGCATCACGTGCTTCAACTTAACAGATAACATCATAACCAAACAAGCTGTGGGATAATGAGATGACTGCACAGAGCCTGGTCACATTTTTTATTTATTCACATTTTAGAATCCTTATCCTCAGTCACTCCCTCAGTCGCTCCCCACCCTTCACATTATCCCAATTTTCACTTAGTTCTTACATTTACATTCTTTCTTGAAACTGCTTGTTTTCCCTTTAGGCTGGCAGTTCTCAACCTTGGCTGCACATTTGTAATTACGTAGAACCTTATTTAAAAAATACTCTAGTGGGTATTTTGTAGTAGGAGGTTTTCTAGGATAGCTATTTTACCATGTGGTCCTATAAATAATTTCTTCAGAGTAGCAGCTCATCCGTGAACTAGCATTTGAATGTGAATTGTCAGATCTCATTAGCTAAAATTATGACAGTTGTAATTAAAGAAAAATGAGTTAAACTGTGACAAAAAATAGTGAAAAACTAATGAATGCCAAGCCGAGTGTGGTGGTTCATGCCTGTAATCCTAGCACTTGGGAGGCTGAGGCAGGAGGATTTGAAGCCAGCTTCGACTACATTGCAAAACTCTGTCCCAAACAAATAAACAAACAAACAAAAAAGTGAATGCCAATACATTTGGATCTAAGCCAAAATAAGGTCAGGCAGTGAGACTGTTAATGATAGCTTATTTTTTTTAGTGCATCAGAGAATAAATGTAAGTAGTGGAAAAGTAAGTCAGCTAGGCTTACTTCATTTCAGGGAGCAGTTTTTATAAGCAAAGCAAACCTACTGGTGTTTTGTATTTGCTGTTACTGATATGGAGTTCAATGAGAACCATATATACACTATTCAGTCGGGTTCTCAAAGTTGGTCTGCATTATCTCTGGGTGAATGTAGACTTTAACACCAACATGGGTGCTTAAGTTGTGTTTCATTATTAAGTAGCCCTCTGTTGACCTTAAAGACCAACCAGCAGTGACTTTGAGTTCCCAGTTTCCTTAAAAGTATTGCTGATTCCCATGAAGGCCTCATGCAATTCCTTAAGTGCTTATTTTTATCTTTTGGAAGTCGCTCGCCCCAGGACAGCTGGTTCAAGGACTTTTGTGATCGTTTCTTCCCCAAGGGTCACTGTCAGGCCACGTTGGAGGTAATGTATCCAGTGGCTGTATTAAGTCATGCATGTGCTCACAGCAAAGCCCAGACAGCCTGTATCTGGTCCATCACCTGGACATCACCCAGCAGCCTGACCCGTGACTCCACAGCCCTGCCTTTAGCTCAGGCAGGCTGTTACCTGTCCTGCTTCTGATCAGCTTTCTGTTCATTCACCTGTAAGATTTATGCTAGTTGGAGAGTTTATTAACTTTGGTTTTAAAACAGTCTCATCTCATACATGATAAATATATATATATATATATATTTCTTGTAACTGCTAATTTTCCCTTTAGGCTGGCAGTTCTCAACCTTGGCTGTACATTTGTAATCACATATATATATGCTTTTCCAGCAACTTTTTTTGGCAATACTGGAGTTTGAACTCAGCCTCAGGTCCTCAAGCTTGGTAGGCAGACGATTTATCACTTGAGCCACTCTACCAGCCCTGTTTTGTGTTGGTTTTTTGGAAATAGTTCTCATGAACTACTTGCCCAGGCTGGCTTTGAACCTTGATCCTCCTGATCTCTGCTTTTTTAATAGCTAGGATTATAGGTGTAAGCCACCAGTACCCAGCTTTTCAGTTATTTAACATGACTTTTTGCCACTATTAAATAAGCAAAAATTTCAAAAATCTTTGAAACCAGTGCTATGAGAAACTCAAACAGAGACACAAGACTCTGAGGCAAGGAAGCAACGCTTTATTGCGCTGTCACAGACTCAGCAGTCATGTGCAAAGGCTGAGCCCCAAGAACAAAGGGGTCTCTCCTTATGTACCCTTGCAAGCAGGTTACAGAGATGATAAAAAAAAAAAAAAAGACAAAACAAGGTTTAACCCATATATGGTTACATGCAATCCTATAGGCTACTTCACCCTAGTGCTAAGTGTGCTATGTGACCTTCACGTTTGGATTCTTTAGGTTTTATCTCTCTGCTATGCCATCCCTTCCCCCCTGCTAGTTTATCAGAACACAGGCCTGTCTGTTTCTCTTCTGGTCCTCCTCCCTGCTGCACCAGCATAGGCTCATGCGTCTGTAAAAAGTTTGACCCAATATTTCTAATTCTAAAAGCCCATTCTAAGAAATTAGCTGGTGACTTGGACAGAGAAACTGCAGAAGGTTCACTGCAGAGTGGAAACAACAGTATTCAGAGGATGACTAAACCGGTTTATCAGAGTATAATGTTCAAGTATACAGCTGTAAAATAATATTTTTAATCTTTAAGAGTGAGATAATCACAAAAAACAAGTGAAAAAAACTTGATATAAATTAATAGATAGCATAGTCGGACATGGTGGTATATTTGGTAATCCCAGCACTCGGGTTAGAGGCAGAAAGATGGCAAGTTCCAGGCCAACCTGGGCTACACATAGTCCAGGTCAAAATAAAACAAAAATACACATTTTATGATCTCAATTTTTTCAAAATACATATATGTATGCATGGTCAAAAGACCAAAGGGAAATTAGCTTGAGTGTCAATAGTAGTAGTATGGATTACAAGAAAATTAAAGTTTCTTTTACTCTCTTTATTGTCAAACTTTTCTACAATAAGCAAGATGGAGTGGGTGAGGAGAGGATGGAGTAGCCTTTTACCTGATTTAAGGTAACAACAACCAATAGTCTCTTTAAAAAATTTTTTTATTTTATAGTTTTTACATTTACTCACATTGTTTGGGCCCCTTCCTCCCCGCCCCCCCAACGGCTGCCAGCTGTTCTTTTTGTGAAGAACATTTGGAAGCAGCAAACGACTTTCTGCCCATTTGTGATAATATTATTTACAGGTTTAAATGTCTCTCCTAAATCTGACTATACAAGTTTCTGTAGATTGATAATTTACTATTGTGTGTAGATATTTTTACCTTAGGCAAGTATGGTATTTTCTTATTTCCATGCCTTTATATCCTTACCTAAATTTTGTCTTGAAAACAGGGCTTCTGCCTGTTAGGCACGTGTATACATTTTGGCTGATTAACAGAAAAGTAAGTTTTCAGTCCAAATTTATTAGTTTGGCTGTTGGTGCCATTCTAATATTTCTTTCACTGATAGTATCATAGTACTGTATTTGGAAAAATTCTTCATGCTCTTCTTGGCTAAAATTAATAAAGACTATCCACAGGCACATTGTGAATCTGATTTAGGACCTTAGCTGATTTTTTTTTAATTAGGGGTAACTGAGAAAACTCAGTTGACTGCCAGGTTTGTCTGGTGGCTGTCATTCCCACAGCAGAACCCTCGGTGAGATTAGTTGTTTGCAAGCCATGGCTTTATGTTCAGGCTGGCACAGGGCTGCTGACCAGGAATACTGGCTCCTTGTATCTGGAGGAATGAATGACATCCTGTGTCAAGTATTCTCTGGCCTTGAGGCTAAGGTTATTACTTGTTAGTGTCTCAGTCCTTCCTTTGCAGGGCAAGCTCCTGGGAATATTGAATGCCCAGTATCTCTGGGACAGAAACTGGGAGTATAAAGCAAAAGATCCTGGCTGGTGACATAAGTTGAAGCAATTTCTCTGGATACATTAGCACAGCGGGGGCTGGGCAGCTACCTGGAGAATGTGGGGTTCAGTTCTTTCTCAGTTCCTCATGTGTCAGTGGACTGGAGCTGACCATGACCTCACACAGCTGTCTTACTTTCCTTTCTCAAGAGATAAGGGTGACTCCCCAGGCCGTTCAGAGTCCAATGTATACTTTCTCCATGGATTCATGATCCCTCTGTGGTAGGGTTGCCAGATAAAAGATGACACCCAGTTAAGTTTGAATTTGCCATAAACAGCAAACAATACTTTAGTGTACATATATCTTGTAGAATATTTCTATTCACTTCAAGTAATCAGCTGTTAATATCCTTCTATATTTACATCATCTCTTTCTGATAATCTTCTTTTTTAATTATTTGAGTCTAAGTTGCAGATACTCTACCACATGGTAGGGTAGCCCAGCATGGGCTTTGCAACACCACAGACCTGAATTTAGTCTGACTTGACTTAATTTACTGGCTTTGTGGCTTGGGAAAGCCTGTGTTGCCATTTCCTTATCTGTAAAATGGGAATTATTTTCCCTTCCCTTCCCTTTCCCTTTCCTTCCCTTTTCTTTCCCTTCTTTTGATGCTGTCACTCTGATAAAAACTGAAACAATGGGAATTCTTGACCCAAGTACATAAAGCTGCACACAGTGATTGCAGCTGGGGGTGGTCATGACTGAAAGTCAGAAGATAAAAATAAAGATGCAA
This sequence comes from Castor canadensis, assembly GCF_047511655.1. Classification (NCBI taxonomy): domain Eukaryota; kingdom Metazoa; phylum Chordata; class Mammalia; order Rodentia; family Castoridae; genus Castor; species Castor canadensis. The sequence continues at coordinate 92,902,548 of NC_133394.1, forward strand.
CTGTTTTAGAAATGCTGGCAGATGGGTTTACAACTGCCCTCTGTTCTCTCCTTCTCCTTCTCCTTCTCCCTGTGTACTTAGTTCTCTCTCTCTCTCTCTCTCTCTTCTCTCTCTCTCTCTCTCTCTCTCTCCCTCCCTCCCTCTCTCTCTCTCTCTCTCTCTGTCTCCTGTCTCCTCTCTCTCTTGCAACCCAAGGTCTACTCTGGGATTTACAGAGGGTTTCTTCACAAACATCCTGCATTGAGGTGAAGGAAAAGACACACCTCAAAGGTGAAGGAAAAGCTATCACTGCTGAGGGGAGATGTGAGTGGAATAAAAGTGGGCTGAAGGATTTATTGGGATGTCATTGGCTTTGGTAAGAAGTGATGAGGGCAGAGAGCACCATGGCATCAGGCAGACAGTGCGTAACAACCTGCTTCCAGCTGAGACCCTTGGCAAACTGTCAAGGACTCCTTTTTTATCATTAACCATTAGTGTTTTTATTTGCTTTGTTGGTTAAGGACTCAAGTGTACTAAACGTTTATCTGTATCCTGAAAGTTGGAGGGACAGTTCAAGTCAGACTCTTTTACAGATGTTTACACCACTTCTGGAAATGGTTTTGCCCTCCTTCTATCTGGAAACTCTTCCACTTGTCCGTGGATTTTTGGTTGGTTGCCTAAGAGCTGGATGCAAATCAAGCAAGATAAGCCTCAGTGTTAGTCATCTGTTCAACTCACACCCGCTGATTGGCTTGGACTTCACAATTTTGAGGTGATCTTTAACAAAAAGATGAAATCTCAAGTCCTTTCTCCCTCAAATTGTCACACATCATGCTGGTTGTCAGCATGTAGCCCCTGGGGACTAGACTGGCCTCAGGGAGAAACACTAATCACCGTGTGCCCCCACCACTCACCAGCACCCACTTCCTCCCACATCCTATTCTCTCTAACCTTGTTAGCTCCTCCCACTCCTCAAGTGCCTAACCCTTGAGACTCCTGGAGGTGTCAGAGCATTCTCCTGGCTGCAATATCCTCTCTGGCCTTGACAATCCTTTCAAGTAGCCTTTCTTTACCCAAGTCAGATTTGGTTTTTATTTGACACTTCTGACCATTGTGTAACACTACCTGTGTTGAATTGACTCAGGAAAGAGATGTTTTAGAAGGCTAAACTGGCTTAAGTGTGAAGGAGATTAAAAAATATATTTTTTATTTTTTTTATGAATCAAAGTGGAAATGAACCTGGTTAATCTCCCAGGTTTTACTATGAAGCCCAGGCTGGCCTCAGCCTCTCCAGTGCTGAGATTACAGTGTGTACCATCACCCCCAGCTTGAAAGATTTTTAGTTATTCTTAAAATTTCCGTGTAGCTACTTTAGATGCCTAATAGCACTTCTCTATGTGGTTAGGAGCATGAATGTCTTCCATTCATCCTATCGTCCTATTGATTTTCTGCATTGTTTGAAAATTTTAAGCAACAAAGAAAGTACTTCTGTAAGCAGAAAAAAGTGTTCCCTTATTTTTTTTTTTTTTTGAAAGGGAAAATCAGATTTTATGTGATGTTATTGGGCTGGGGATATGGCACAGAGGCCCTGGGTTTGCTCCCCAGCACCACAAAACAAAACAAAAAAATATCGATAGATCCTAAAGGAATGAGAAGAACTGGAAACAAAGAGAGCCAAGTCGCCATGGCCTCTGCTGTCTTCCTGCAGAACAAAGGTGAGCCTCATGCAGTGCTGCTGGGGCCATCTGTCCTCCAGGTGCCCCAGAAGCAGCCACCCTCCAACCCCCACCCTACACTGGGCTTCTGCTCTTTTCTTTTCCTCTGCCAAGATGGTTGATTTGGCACACTGTATTCATTACTCACTTTTATTGATGAATTTCATAGTGTGTAGAGAATTTAGAGTCAGAAAGGACTAGAGACCTTATTTGTGAAAGAAAATCACCTCAGAATGAACCCCAAAGAATCAGAAAGTGGAAATGAACTTGGCTAGCCTCCAGGGCTAAACTTCCTGCTTCAACTTGAGCATGTTCCTCCCTCCCTCCCTCCCTCCCTTCCCAACCCCCTCCTTGGTTTCTTGAGACTGGATCTCCTATAAAGCCCAGGCTAGCCTCAAACTCAAGACCTTGTCTCTCCTTCCTAATTGCTGGGATTATAGGTAGCTTCCATCACCCCTGACTTCTGGTGTTTTCTTGCACTCTGAGCTTAAACTGACTATCATTTTCCTCCCTTCAGATAGCTTAGGCTTGTGTTTAGGAGATGAGATAAAAGATCATAAAGCTCTTAGGTAATTAATTGCCTTAAATGACTGGTTAAGTCTCTCTGTGCCTGGGCAGGGAACCGTCAGGGTTGGGGAATAGGTGGGAAGCCTTGTAAATGAGAGTTGTGAATGGGACCTTGGAGGCTGGAGAAATTCAAGGGATTCCCCGATTTGTCTTTAAATGTTCCTATCATTTCAATCTGATTGAAACTCAAATCAGTACTGGTGGTAAAGACCAAGAATATTTCAGCAATGTTTTGTTTGGATAGATACCTGATGGATGGACATTAATCACAAGTAATCCCCAGCTCTGCAGAATGGCCAACCTGAGGCTGTGAATGTCCTGCCATCTCCAAATGTTACCTTAAAGCACCCAACTAGGCTTCGACTTGCCTAGTTTTCTACATTCATTTATTCCACAGTTGCATTCATGTATTCACAGGCCTGAGGGTGTGGTAGTATGCACCTGTAATGCCAGTACTCAGGAGCCTAAAGACAGCCTGGCTATACAGCGAGACCCTGTCTCACAGAACAATACAACAGAGAAATAAAACAAGTGGGGGCCTGGACTACGCAAACTTGATATCCTGTCACATGCACTGTCACAGTTTGGTTTTAGTGAGTGGTTCCCAACAAGTTCAGAAAGCTGGCTCCTTTGTGTGGTGTCACTTAAGCTCCACTGTCAGAGGAGCGATGAGGGTAGCATGGGCGGCCGTGCTTGCAGTCTGGGTCTTACTGTCTCACTTGGGGCCTAATGTGGCCACCAGTAAACCCCATTTTCCTCTCCTGTTTTCTCAGCGTGAAGTTTTGTACTCATTGTAAGTAAAGCTGGAAAAAACAAAATCTCACCGAGGAGAAAATCACAGTGATCCAAATTCACAATATTCAGTTAATCAGGGTTCACATTTTGGTTTATTTACTTTCTTTTTTTTTTTAAATAGGGAATGCTTCATAAATTTGCGTGTCATCCTTGCACAGGGGCCATGCTAATCTTCACTGTGTCACTCTAATTTTAGTATATATGCTGCCTAAATGAGCACTGGTTTACTTTCCATCTGTGCTTTTATCGTTCTTGTGTCCCTCAATAACTTTCACTATGAAAATACAAGATTTGGGGCTGGGGGCATGGCTCGAGTGGTAGAGTGCTTACTCACCAAGCATGAGGCCCTGGGTTCAAACCCCAGTATGAGCGGGAAAGAGGGGTGGGGCAGAGGAATGGGGAGAGAGAGAGAGGGAGAGGGTGAAGGAAAGGAAGACTGAGAGAAAAGAAAACACAAGGTTTTTCTCCATTAACATGTTGAGGACTGTTAGGACTAAGAACTTCTGCCTCTGTATTTATCAGGCTTTTGCAGCAATGGTGACTAACAAACAGCTCCCAAGCCCCATCCCAAGCCTTGGACCAGTATCATCAGTTTCATACTTGTGAGGGTGTAAGTTGACCGCACTGTGAGCTTGACTGGCTCAGCTAACTAGTGTCAATGTAAAATGACAACTCTGCTTTAAAAGAAATGAGGAAATAGTTTATTGTGAGCCAAACATAAGTGGCCATGGAACATGGGTTCAAGGTAGCCCTGAATGACAAGTTCCACTGTGGAAGAGGTTACATGAACTTTTATAGTCACAGAAAAAAAGAAAGTTATAAATCAATACACTTACCAAATAAATGACATTGGTGGGAATATCAGAGGGGAAAATCTCTTCTATGGGTTTCAGACGTTATCTCCGTTTACATAATTGTCAGAATGTTAGATCAGATACAAAAGTGAAGCCTAGTAAAGGGCTTAAAATAGCCCAAGATAATCTTGGCTGTCAATCCACAACAGTGCATCTCGGCACATCTTAATGTCTTAATGTGCAGAATTTTTAATATAGATGCAGCTTCTTCAGAGAACCTTGGTTCACGCCAGGCTTCTCTGGTCAGCTTCAGGTGTAGCCTACGTGCTCCTATTTTAGGATGTAGGCTGAAAGATCAACAGCTATCTGTGGCAGAGGGTGGCATCTCCAGGATGACCAGTGGACTCTTACCATGCCTCTTAAGGTCTGAGTTTCAAATTGGCTCATTGCTATTTCACCCACATTCTGTTAGCCAAATCTCATCTCTTAGCCAAGCCTGAAGTGAGAGGGTGCTCCTGCCATGGGGTAGGGCAGCATTTGTTTGCCAGGGATGCCATAATAAATACCAGTCTGGTGGCTTTGCCAGCAGACGTTTATTGTCTCACAGTTCTGGATGCTAGAAGTCTGAGATCAAGGTGATGGCAGTGTTAAATAAAAATTACAGGAGGCCATTGTAGTCCTGAGACTAGTCCCCAAAAGACCAGACTAAAAATCAAAATGCAATCACTCACACTAAAGTTCCACCAAACTGAAACTAAGTTATCTGACCTGAGAAATCAAGAGACAGATAACCAAACCTTTCAAACAGGCTAGTCTCAATCCATATAATGAGGTCCCTCTGATTTAATCTTTATGGGGAAAAAAAGGGAATTGGAAGTAAGATGATGTCAATTATATATTTTTCTATTATTTTTGTCTCTCCATCCCTGCTTACAGGAAAGTAACTTTGAAATGACCAATCCACTTTTTCTTCTTAGAATTTTTTTTTTTTGCTTTTTGATACAGGGTCTCACTATGTAGCACAGGCTGGCCTCCAGCTGTTGATCCTCCTGCCTCAGCTTCCCAAGTACTGAGATGCAAGGTTTTGTTCTTTGCTTCTTTAGTCTTTTCCTGTCTATAACACCAACCTCCTCACTTATTCTAACTTATGGCAAATAAAGCCAATTAAGGTATTTAAATTGTTATGATTTTGTCCTTTGACAGTGCGACTGGTGTCTTCTGAGGGCACTCTCCATACCTTGTAGATGGCCTTCCCACTGTGTCTTCACATGGTTTTTTTTTTTGGTTTGTGTAAGTCTGTGGCCTAATTTGTCCTTCTTCTCCATCTTCTCCTTCTTCTCTTTTTCCCTCCCCTCCCTCCTTCCCTCTTTGGCAATACTGAGGTTGGACCAGCCCTTTGTCAGATAAAGTCTCACACTTTTTTCCTGGGGTCAGCCTGGATGAGGATCTTCTTACTATGCCTCTTGAGTAGCTGGGATGACAGGCATGGGCCACCATGAAATTTCTTATAAGGATAGTAGTCATATTGGATCCCATCTCTCCCTCATGACCTCATTTAACCTCTGTCACGTCTCTGAAGGCCTGTTCTCCAAATTCAGTTACATCCTGAGGTACTGAGAGAGTTACAGCTTCTACATGTGAATTTGGGGTGGGAGGGGTACATAATTCAACCTATAACACTTGGGAAGGGTAGAAGTGAAAGAAGGGTTGTGGGCAAAGGTTAGTCTACCATAGTCGCTTAACCTCAGTTTCTTTGGGATTGAACCAGGGATAGGCATCTCTACTTTATGGATTTTCTGGGGATTGAATATAAAAATGAACATAAAGCCCCTGGTGATGGAGTTAGTAGGGATGGATGTTGTTCCATCTCAAATGTAAGGAACCCAAACTGGTGCTGTCCTCTCATCTTGCAAGCTGGGATTACATGGCTCTTTCCAGAAGAGCCTAAAGTCTATAGCAGCTGTGCCACCAATGGAAACTTCAAGACTAACAAAGCCACAGGGCCTTTGATTTTGTGCACCATACTTCCTTAACCTCAACTATTTATTGAAGACCTATGGCTTCATAGGGCAGTGAACCCTATTATTATGTTCTCTAGAATGACTATGAAATAATTAAAATAAACTAGCTAGGAAGTTAGAGTAGGGAGTGTTCTTCCTTCTGTTTCATGTTTAAAGCCAATGACCATATATATATATTTATTTATTTATTTATTTTAACTCTCCTTTTGTTTTGTTTTCCTTAGACTATGGTATTAAGGAATGGCACCCAGATCTTTGACTCCTGGGAGAGGCCCCCTCTGCCTGTGTATACCCAGTTCTATTTCTTCAATGTCACCAATCCAGAGGAGATCCTCCAAGGAGAGAAACCCCGGCTAGAAGAAGTGGGGCCGTACACCTACAGGTGAGTTCTCCCTGCTGTACTGGAAATACAGAATGACCCAGTGTGGTCCTCGTCTTGCAGCTTCCGTCAGCATTGCCCAGTGAGCTTCATGGGGAGTACAAGTCTGCTTCCATTCCACCTGAAACACTGCTGATGTCGTGTGTGGTTCCTCAACAGAGAGACAGTGGCTCTGGACTGGGCTGAATCCAAGCCTGGTATATTTAGACATGTTAAGCCATGGTTAAGCCATGAAGGACAACTCCCCATCCTGGGTGCTTTTGGGATTGTCTTGGTAGTCTTTGGGGGTTTCTTGGTAATCTTATTTTTTCCTTCCCCTACTCTAAAATCTTTTTGGTAGTCTTTATGACTTTTAGGACCTCCCCCATTTCCCTTCCCTGCATACCTAGATTTAAAACACTTTCCAGAATTCACTGTTGGTCTGAGATACCTTTCAGTAACTGACCCACTTCTTTCTAAGCCCCACCTATCCTGGGTATGAGAGATAACCAAGTGGCGGGTAGGTTAGAGTCTTGGGCAGGGACCACCAGTTTCAAATGTGAGAAATAGAAGAACAGTGTTAATCATTTTCTAGAAGATGAGAAGAGACAGGGCTCTTATGTTCAGAGCATTTTCTCTCTTGCAATATTGACCTTCTCCCTAGTATAGTAGCACCTCTTTCCTCCCCTCCAGTAGTCTTCTCAATAAAGGCTCTGCTTGCTAAGTTAAAAAAATTATATTAGTAGAGGAAGCAGACAGTAAGTTCTTTCTTCTTTAGGACTGCTAACTTGTCAAAATACCTAGTAAGTCTGTCATAATCTATTGCTCAATGAGTGGTAGTTGACTGATTCCTTCATTATGAATCAGTATTATTCTCCACGTGAGGGGTTCAGAGGTAGAAACCCTGGTCCCTGCCTCAAGGGCTCATGCTCGGCCCCCAGCTCAGATGACCCATTTTAAGTCCCACCTCTGCCACTTCCTGGCTCACTGTGGCTCAGTTTCCTTATCTGTAAAATGAGGATAAAAATAGTGCCTCCACATAGGATTGTTAAATGAGTCAGTCAGTATTTATAAAATTCTCAGACTACTGCCTAACACACACTATGTGATCACTAAGTGTTTGCTATTATCGATGTTCTTGGTGGATTTATTGTTTTAGTCTATATAAATCAACATCCAGAATCCTAATGATGAGCCCAGTTGTTACATAAAAGAATTTTAAGAAAGCATGTCCTTGTTTTAATTTGTTTCTTTATTTATAGGTAGGACTATGCTGTGTTGCCCAAGCTGGCCCTAACTCCTGGCCTCAAGTGATCCTCCTGCCTCAGCCTCCCAAGTAGCCGGTCTACACGTGTACTCATGGTGGCTAGCCGGGTCCTCATCGTTAATAAAATGTTTTATATGCCTAAAGAAAACCTTCCATGCCTAAAGAAACGCTGTCTGAGGCTCTCCTGCTGGCAAGAATTGAGGCAGGATTAGGATCTAAGTGTCCTGTGTGGTGGTGGTGTTTTAACAAAATTCCTTAGGGTAAGAGATTCTGCCTCCTTGTAAGGAATGAACCTCCCCTTGAGAACTAAAGGACTGCCCTAACACACTATTTCCCCTCTGAGTCTTCTGCCTGTTCCTATGTCATTATCCTGGTCCCATGAAAAAAGGAGAAAAAGATGTGGATTATAAACAGGGCACGGTGGTGTTGCCTGTTGTCCCAGCACCGGGGAGGCTAAGGCAGGATAATTGCTTGAGCCCAGAAATTCAAGGCTAGCCTGGGTAACATAGCGAGATCTCTATCTCAAAACAACAAAAAACAACCCACAGATCCTAATCATACCTCAAGCAAACTCAGTATTTCTCTGCTGAGATGTCTCCTGGGTCATTGTGTGTCTTGGTGTAGGTGTGCTCTTTTATGTGTGGTCATAGGAATAAACCCTAGAAGTAAATCAGTGTCTGACTGTTACCATAGTCCTCCGTATTCCAATTTACACAGGGCTTAACTAATTACTTCTAGGGAAAATCCAGGAACATTTTCCAGAGTTTCTTTACCTGGACTCCACAGATCCATAGGGGGTTGCTGAATAAATTTCAGGGTCTTCAGTAACGTGAATAGGAAAAAAACGGCCCTTTCTCCTCAGTAGCCTCATATTTACTCACAGTGTTTCCTTCAAGTGTCAGGGTGTGCAACACATGGCTGGTATTAGCAGTACCTGCACCCTCACCATTGCTGGAAACACAGTGTTTATGAACTATAAATACTATAGCCTTGGAAATATTGTCAATGTTCATAAATACTTTAAAACTTCAGTAATGATCAGACCTGCTATTACAGCTATTTAAAGTGTCAACAAAAGAAGAACACATGTTGTTTCTTAACTGATAACTGTATTTCAAAATACAGTGCACTCTCTGTGTCTGTGAGTTCTGTATCCTTGCACATATTCAACCAACTGCAGATTGAAATACTTGGAAAAAAAATTACTTTGTTGTTGCTGATGTGTACTGCCTACAATGGCTACTTCTGTACTCAGCAGGTATACATTTTTCCTTGTTACATTACTTTCTAAACAATACAACAGTGTAGCAACTATTTACACTGCATTGGGTATTGTAAGTGTCCTAGAAATAATTTAAAGTACATAGGAGGATATGTTATATGCAAACACTATGCCATTTTATCTGAGGGCTGTAAACATCTGAGGATTTGGATGTGAAGGTGGGGAGCTAGAACCAATCCTCTGGGGACACAAAGGGACAACTGAAATTGATTTTCTTTGTAATCCTGGGTATTTTATCCTCTGAATTTAAAATGTTGATCTGAAAAAAAAAGGTCGAGGCTTCATTGCAGACTGCCTATGGGAAGACTGAGAACCTCTGAGAACAGATTCAGTGGTTGAAGGTGACTAGTCAGTCCCTCACTGACTGTCTCATTTTTGCCTCCATGAGGTTCCTGTGTCTGGTCTTAATCTCTGCCCTCATTTCTTATCCACACTATTGCCACAGTAACTTTCCAAAGGGCACATCTGATATTTCCTCCCTCAAACCCCTACGGTCATAGTGACTCCCTTGGTGATGTCCAAGGCCTTAGAGATTTGGTTCTTTCTGTGGATCTAGCCTCTCTTTATTTTTATTTATTGGGCACTTGTGTAAGCTTCCATCACTATGACAAATACCTGATATAATTAACTTACAAACAGAAAACTGGCTCACAGAAAACTGGAGGTTTTGGTCTGTGATTGGCAGCACTTTATGGTGGAATGTTTGGACCTTTATGGTTAGAGGTGGGGAGAGAGGGAAAGGAGGTGGCTAGGGTCCTACAATCCCCTTAAAGACATATCCCTAATCACATGAAGGCCTCCCATCGGCCCCACCAATTAAAGATACCACATCCTCTCAATAGCACTGCTCTGGGGAATAAGGCTTTAACATGCAGGCCTTTGGGGAACCCTGACCCGAACCACAGCAGCACTCAGCCTTGTGCTCTGAACTCAGCAGTGACTCTGGTGGTGACATCCAGCGGTGATGGTGACCATCACCATGCTGATGGCCAGGTACTTGTCAAGGGTGTCAACAGAGATGTTTTTACCAGCTTAGTATTGTTTTGTTTTTGCTTTGAGACAGGCTCTTGCTATGTAGCCCAGGCTGGCCTGGAACTGAGGGTCTTCCTGCCTCAGCCTTCTAAGTCCTAGGATTTTTAGGTAGGCAACACCACAACCAGCTTTAACCTAGAATTTGATATGTTAACCAGAACTTTCTGATAGATGAATGTGAGCCACACAGGTCATTTAAAAATTTTCAAGTGGACACATTTAAAGAGTAAAAAGAGGGCTGGGAACTCAAGTGGTAGAGTGCTCTGAGTTGTTCAAACTCTAGTATAAAAAAAGCAAGAAAGAAAACAAAAATGTAAAAAAAAAAAAAAAGAAGACTGGCAAAATTAATTTGAATATTTTATTTAACACCATAAAACCCAAAATAGTACTATTTCAATATGTTAGCAATATTCAGAATTATTGAGATACTTTCTTTTTGAAATCACATGTACATTTTGTTGTTTTGTTTTGTTTTTTGAGACTGAGTTTTGTTATGTATCCCAGGCTAGGCTGGAACTTATTTTGTAGCCCAGGATGGCTTTGAATTCTACTGCCTTAGTCTCCAAGTGCTGGGATTACAGACATGCACCACCATGCCTGATTTTAGCCTTAACTTGAATGTACAACAGCCACCTGTGGCTAGTGGCTACTACGTTAGATAAATTCTAACTATTCTTAAATTTTTACATTTTTATTTACTTTTAGTAATCCTGGGGGTTAAAACTCAGCTCATGCTAGGCAAGGCTCTACCACTGATCCACATCCCCAGCCCTCTAACCATACTCCAGTTATGTATAAGCTCCCAGAACGCTCCCATGTTTGTATACCTGCAGCTGTCCGGTTCAAGAACGAACTCATCATGATTACGCTTCTCCTGACCTTCACATCTTCCTAAGCTCGAGTTTGCCTCTTCTGAAGATTTGTCCTGACTTAGGATGCTCTGTCCCTGGTGTCTGTTACAACAGTAATTAAGTAATTTTAACAAGTTCTGGACGCTCCGTGAGGAGCAGGTACTGAGTCCTTTCGTCTCTGAACAGCCGATGTCTAAGACTAAGTATGGAGTGAGTGAAGGAAATAGTCTCCGTGGTGCTCTAAAACTGCAGGACACAGGCGAGACTGATTAAAACCACAGGACACATTTGCTCAGCTGGAACCACAGGCTTAATCAGGGAAACTTCAGGATAAGTCTGAGAAGAAGGGATCAAGTTCTGAAAATGAGTGGCTTTGTTACAACGTACAGGCTGCTGAGAGCTGCTGGCTGGTTGACTGAGACGTGAGGTCTGGGATTTGCAGCCCCTATATAGAGCCCTTTGGTGTCTGCATTGCCTCTTGCAGTCATTCGCTGGATCCCTGTTACTTGTGACTTGATGGTGCTGTTGTGCAGGCTGACTGACTGAACATTCCAGTACCTCCTGTCCCAGGGTTTGCCAATTCCATGGGCTCCCTCCAACCAAGTCATGGCTCTTCACGTGTGCCTGGGGGTGTGGGACAAAGAAAGGGGAGGTGTGACCACTCCCCTCAGTCAGTGTTGGTCAGTGTGGGTCCTTCTGGTGTCAGGAAATCTCTGAGGGAGGGGAAGGTTTTCCTTAGGCCGCAGGGGGCCTGACTATGACACACAACAACTGGTACATTTCCCTAAAGTGTCACATATTGGCAAGTTTAGAATATGAATGTCCTTTGTAAGAACAAGTTGGTCTGGTTTAAGGAATGTAGTGTCTTATTTGCATTTTTGTGAAGCTGTGGATTGAGCAGCCCAGTAACAGGTCTGTTAATAGGAATTTGCCTCAGGAACCTTTTGCTTGGTGACATATTTGCCTAAAATGTGTATCAGATTTATGGTAACCCACGGCTTTTGCAATCTTTTTGAGATTTAATTTTTGTTTTGTCATTTTTTTCTATTTTTCCTACTATTTAACATTTTAAGAATTTAAAAAAAATGTCTAAGGCCTTTCAACTAATTTTCCTATCTCCTGTGTTTGTTAAATTATAATATCCCATTATATCTTCTTTTTAGGTTTCTAGTTTGCTGTGTATGCAGTTTATTTCCTTTTTAGGCTTGTATTACTGCTTTGATGGTAAGAAGAAAAGATGTGAAGGATGCATCTTAAGTGGAACTTGTTTGATTTTGTGTTTTTGTTTTGCTTTTTTTTGAGACAGCGTCTCATTATGTAGAATGATCTTCCTGCCTCAGCCTCCTGCGTGCTGGGATCATAGACCTATGACACCTACTGGGCTCCACATTTTTAATTTTTAAAACTTTTATATGTAATTAAGTCTATTCTTTCATGAATTTCTCTAACATTTCTCAGCCTAAAAAAGATCCTGTTTCCTCTTTCACCAACTGTTTTGAGGGAATGTAAATTAGTACTGTCATTATGGAAAACAGTATGGAGGCAAAAAATTAAAAATAGAGCTTCCATATGATCCAGCAGTGCCACTACTGGGTATCTCTCCAAAGGAAATGAAACCATGTTGGAGAGACATTTGTACTTGCATGTTTACTTTAGAACTGTTCACAGCATCTAAGGTATGGAGTCAGCCAAGCTGACCATTGATGGATAGACGAGTGGATAAAGAAAACATGTTGGACATACACAATAAAATATTATTCAGACAGAAAAAAAGGAAGGAAAATCTATCATTTGTGGTAATGGATGGTCCTGGAGGACATTATATTATATACATACATTGAAATGCACTGCATCCCATAAATATTTATAATTATTATGTGTTAACTAAAAAAGAAAAAAAAAAGTCCTACTTCCACCAAAGTTTTGATAGGTAAGCCTATTTTCTCATAGTTATATTCTTTTCACATTTGATTTCTTAGGGATCTAATTGTCTTCCTTGAAATTTAGCAGAGGTAAGAACTTTGTTTAAACTTTCAAATTGTGTCCTGTTATTCCTTAGATTCTTTACTTACTTCTGAGCCATGCTATACACACACACACACACACAAAAGTCAAAGAGATGATAGCAAATTTCAAAACACCATCATTATTGTTTCCATTGCTGCCAGAGAGTGCCCACCTGTTCTCAAAGCCTGACTCACTCGTCTGTGATAGGATCTGGTAGCTAAAAAATGTATTTGTTTTCTTCAAAATAGAAACTGAAGACACCTAAAAAACTAGCTAGCATTTGTTGCCCTTAACGCAGAGAAACTAAAGCAGATACCTTAAAAGCAACTGAGGCCAATAGGAAAAGGGGACCAGGTACTAGAGAAAAGGTTAGTTCAAGAAGAATTAACCTAGAAGGTAACACACATGCACAGGAAATTAATGTGAGTCAACTCCCTGTATAGCTATCCTTATCTCAACCAGCAAAAACCCTTGTTCCTTCCTATTATTGCTTATACTCTCTCTACAACAAAATTAGAAATAAGGGCGAAATAGTTTCTGCTGGGTATTGAGGGGGGTGGAGAGGGAGGGGGCGGAGTGGGTAGTAAGGGAGGGGGTGGGGGCAGGGGGGAGAAATGAACCAAGCCTTGTATGCACATATGAATAATAAAAGAAAAAAAAATAGAAACTGAACAATTTTTACATGGAATAATTTTTAAAGACGAACTGCTCAAAACTAAGAAAAATAGAAAAAGATTCCCACATGTGCTTACCATGCACAAAAGATTTCTATAGTGGGATGTGCACTGCATGTATTTAACAAATTTGATTGGTTTTTTTCTTGTTAGTCTGCCTTTTGTTACAGGAGTCTGTCTCTGCTATGATTTATGAATGTTGAGGACAAAATTCTACTTCTTTCCCACTCATTGTTCTCTTTGGGGTGGAAGCTTCCAGGGTTTCCTTAGCTGACAAGGCAGGGGTGTAGAAAGTTAAGCATAGGAGCTCCTCAGTTCCTGTGCCAGGCTTGGTCACGTCATCCATCCTGGAACTTCAATGGTCATTTCTGTGTGATGTGTTTGTCCTTCCCAACCTCTTTCCTACTTGCTGCTGCTCTCTCAAATCACCTCTGCAGTGTTCTCCCTCCATGTGGGACTTCTGTCCCTATGTCCCAACAGCACCTTGCAGTCAGCCAACAGAGCACTTACTGGAGGGAGGAAGCATGTGATAGCAGCTTCCATGATGTACTGTGGATTCTATGAGGGCAGGAACCAGGACTTCTCCTCTAGTGTTTCCTACGCGCTTAGTATGTGCCAGGTGATGCACATACTGCGTGCATATCATGTGGACTTAATACCCACAATGCCTCTATGAGGTGGGTGGATAACTACCCCCGTTTTATAGATAAGGAAACTGAGGAACAGAAGGCATGAGTAACTTCTTCTTAGCTCCACGGCAAGTATCAATGAAGCCAGGATTGGATGATTAAATGCAAAACCTGCCAGTCAGCTCTCAACTTACACTTCTATCCAATGAGCTCAGTCATTTTTTTGGGGTGGGGGTTTACTGGGGTTGAACTTGGGACTTCACGCTTGCTAGGCAGGCACTCTACCTCTTGAGCCATGTCTCCAGCCCTTTTGCTCTGGTTATGGGGTAGGATCTTGCTTATTGCCCAGACCAGCCTGGACCTTGATCCTCCTGTTTTCTGCTTCCTGCCATTGCTGGGATGACAGACACACAGCACTGTGCCCAGATTTTTTTCTGTTGAAACGGGGTCTCAAAAAACTTTTTTGCCTAGGGTTGGCCTGGAACCGAAATCCTCAGCATCTTAGCTTCCCAAGTAGCTTGGATTACAGGCATGAGCTACTGGTGCCCAACAAGGTTAGTCGCTCCTTTTGGTAATTCTCAACAAAGGATTGGATGAATGAAGGAACCAACATGACTAAAAGGTAAGGATATCCCATCTTCCCTATCCCTGAGTTGGGGATTAAATGCAGGGCCACCAGCATTCGAGGCAAGTGCTCTACTACTAAACCACATCCCCAGCCCAAGGATAGGGGTTTTATAATAACATTGTACACATCCAATTTATCCAGCATCTCAGAAGAATTAAATGCACAAACATTAATTTTCCAGCTAATTAAAAATGATTCTTTTTGTTTCCATTCCTTATCTAAGGCTATTATTTCTAAAATCATTTCTAAAATAGATCCTGTGTTCTCCTGTCTAATTAAATAGTTCATGGAGCATATCTCAACCATTTCTTGTTTTCTTTTTTAAATGAGATGGTTCTGCTGTCTTTCCCAGGCTAGTCTCAAAACTCAGCTCAAGTGATCATCCTGCCTCAACCTCCTGAATGGTGTGAGCCACGATGCTGGCTTTTTAACCATTTCTTAACTACTTGCACTACCACTGTGATTAATATGTGTCAAACTG
Source organism: Castor canadensis (assembly GCF_047511655.1). Lineage (NCBI taxonomy): Eukaryota > Metazoa > Chordata > Mammalia > Rodentia > Castoridae > Castor > Castor canadensis. The sequence goes on from NC_133394.1 coordinate 92,917,628, forward strand.
TAGTCTGAAATTTATTAGCATCTACTTAAATAAGAGACCAAACCTTGATGTCTAAGGCCCAAGATCTGTTTTGTTTCAAACTCTTGTCTGTATTTCTGGATGTTTCTTTAGTCTTCTCTAGTATGTTGTAGGGCAGTGATTGATCTTATCTGGCTTTCAATCTCCTGTTTACCAGCAGCCTCCCTGCTTCTAGATGACAGTTGTTGATTAGTCATGCCTTAGGGTGTCAGTTGTTAAGGTAACCAGATTTGTTATACTGTTACCAAAATCCCTTCTCCTTGTGCTTTGTTCATTCTGGCATTGCCAGAGCAACAAGTGTTTAGAAGGGAAATATTTTGGTTTCCTTGGGCTATCATATGTTGGTATGAAAGGAAGGCCCACTAGCCATCTCCTTCTGTGGTTTTTTGGCCTTTGTGGATTGGGAGGCCAGGTCCTACTCCCTTTTCTCAGTGGCAATGCTCTGTAAAGGCCCTGCATCAGTCACGCCTTAGTGTGTAGGGTGTAGGACTACAAGTGGCTGAGGGAAGTCATGAAGTTGGCTGTGAGTGACCAGACTTAGTCATCCTGCCAGGGGAATTACATCTTTTATGGTTTGGAAAACCCTGGCTTCGACTTATTAAACTTATTGAGAAATCAAGTCAAGCTACAGGCTTCAAATGATTGGTATCTTCGTGCTCAGTTTCCCCTTAAACATCAGGTAGTCATAGGGTAAGCAATAAAGCAAACATTTTAAAAGTTATCTCTAAAGTCATTAAACATAAATGAAGCAGGTCCTATGCTTGGGGTTATTCAGGCTTGTAGGCTCATGACTTAGGACTTGGGTGAAGAAGACAGAAGGCCTTAGCACGCTCACTGATTTGTGAGATTAGACAGACAATTTGGCAAAGTTCACCCCTGGACTTCCTGAACCTATTCTGAGTCCCAGCTCCTGGCTCTCTAGCCTGGCTTTCTCTGTGTGCAAGTTGGTGTTCGCCATGGGTCATTTTTCTACTTCTGGTTCCTCAGAGGTGAGCGAGGCCAACATGGGTCCTAAGCATACACGAGTTATAAGCAGTTCACTCTGTGGCAGGCTTCTTCCTTGCGCTCACTCCAGGGAGGCTCTGGGGACAGGGACAAATGTTCCCTTCTTTGTAGGCACCAGCCTTGGCTAAGCATGGGTTTGGCTTTGAAATTTCCTCTCCTCTTCCATCTTCTACAAATCACTTTGGATTAACATCTGTGAAAAATCAGAGATATTTTAGGTGACCAGAATTTTAAACCTGGTTGGTTTGTTTTCCTCTGTATAAAATGACTAGGTCATGATTTTCATGGGGGATTCTTTGGTTGCAAGTAAGAGAATGTACTTCTGGATAAATGGAGTAAGAAGGAAATCCATCAGTCAAAAGTGCTGAGCCATAATAGTGTGACCGATTACCCTGGCTTCAGGAGGCTGGGGCAGGAGGATCACTGTCCTAGGTCAGCTGGAGGTCAGCTGACAAGGTTAGCACAGAAGGCCCTATGTGAAAAACACATCAAAAGTGAAAAGATTGGGTATGTGGCTCAAGCATGAGATCCTGAGTTAACCCCCAGTGTCTGCAGTGTGTATGTGGGATCCAAATCAAGTCACAGGAGCGTCTGCATAATCTTGACACACTGCATCACCAGAGGTGGGGGTCTTTACCAGGTCATGCCTCTTTCTGGTGCTGCACTCAGGGTTTTAGAGGCCAGAGGAATTGGTTCTGTTGGGGTCCTTCGGCACCTGGACTAGTGGTCTGGCACTGCAGGAGAAGAAAGGGAATCAAGGCTATCACAGGAAGAGGACTGGAAGCCAGACAACCAAAACTCTCTAACTTCATATTGCATGCATGTTTGAACAGGACCATCTCAGTCTGATTCATCACATATTACTTGTGGACTGGAAGGACATATAATTGTTGTTCTTTGTCATAATTATGTAGATTTGGCTTTTGCTAGAGGTATTCATTGTTTCACTCCACCAACATTCATTAATCCCCTTTAGGAGGTCTGACACAGAGTAGCACCTGCTATGAGACAGCTTGGGTTCACATTCTGGCTCTTCTGCCTATCTGTATCCTGTGTCCCATCTGTAATATAGGGCAATAATACTGTATTGGTATTATGGACTTGTTGAAAGAATTAAAAGTAAAATGAAATCATGTGAGTTAAACCCTTAAAAAAGAAACTGTGCAAATGTCAAATCTAAGTGATTATCGTGCATAGCTTGGTGCTACAAAGACTCATTCTTCTTTTTTTTGGCAGTAGTGGGACTTGAACTTACGGCTTCACAGTTGTTAGGCAGGTGCTCTACTATTTGAACCACATCCCAAGCCCTTTTTGCTTTTGTTATTTTTGATACAGGGTCTTAAATTTTTGCTCTGGCTGACCCAGACTGTGATCCTTCTGTTTCTGCTTCCTGTGGGATGACAGATGTGCACCATCACACCTAGCTTTTTTGTTGAGATGGGGTCTTGCTAACTTTTTCCCCAGCTAGCTTTGAACTGGGATCCTCCTGATCTCTGCCTCCCAAGTATCTGGGATTACAGGCATGAGCCATCTTGTCCGACCAAGACTCAGTCATTCTTATGAATCTATATGCATGCATTAGTTATTATTTTCTCATCTATTCTTATTTTAAAATCTAGAAATAATTTAAGAGTTATAAAGAGAAATAATATACAAGTTTCTGCCTTCAGCTTGCTTGCTATCTACTGAGGCTACATGGTAATTCTTTTATAGCCTAATGATGTCACTCAGCAGTTTATCACTGAAGGCCAAAGACTAGGATAGAGAGCAAACTCCAGAAATGGGTGAGAAAAATCCCCATGTGCTGTGTGGTCAGGAACGGCCTTGGGAGGAAGTGGTGGGAAGACCAGCTGCCTGATGCCTTCTGAACCTCTCTTAATTTCAAACTCTTAGATTATCTCTATCCAATATAAACATTACACTAACCACATATGTAACTTAAGTTTTTCTACTATCCACATTTTTTAAGGAAAAAGAACAAGCAAAATTAATTTTAATAATATATTCTTATTTTGCCCATTATACATAAAATGACATCATTTCTATATGTAATCAATATTAGAAAGGTAAGATATTTTACATTTCTGCTTTTGGTATCATTTTTTAGAATCTGGTCTATTTTACACATATAATGCATCTCAATTCCAATTAGCCATAGTTCAAGTGCTTGCTAGTCACAAGTGAGCAGTGGCTACCGTGTCAAACTGAAAAGTCTTCATTGGTATAGGAAGGAAGGAATAGATATGGGAATTTTTTTTTATCTACTCTGTACCAGGCAGGCCCAGGACTTGCTTAAGGCATTTGATGAACAAAAGATCAAATTCTGTTTCTTCAAAGAAATTTGCATTTTTCTCATCATGAATTTTTTGGCCTTAATTTTGATTTAAAAATGTACTGCATAGCTAGTTGTGGTGGGGTACCCTATAATCACAGCATTCTGGGGGCAGAGGCAGGAGGATTGTGAGTTTGAGGCCAGCATGGACTACTTAGTAAATTCAAGATCAGTCTGGGTAGTACAGTGAGACCCTGTCTCAAGAGACAAAAGAACAAACCCAAAATAAATATTGCATGAAAATATTATTCATCTTGATGCAAGCACTTTTTGTACATATACTTTCTTTTTAATTGAGTAATTTAGAGGGTACAGTGTGACATTTAAATACATGAATACAATCCAGTATTCAGATTAGAGTAATTGGCACATCTATCCCCTCAGACACTTATTATTTCTTTGTTTTGGAAGCACTGAAAATCCTCTCTACCAGCTATTTTGAAATACAGTAAGTCTGCCTTATTTGTGGCTTCATTTCACTCAGGTTTAATCAAGCACAGTCAAAACAAAATAATAAAAAAAGTAAAAAATTTCAAAAACCAAATTTTTAATTCCCACATGTGGGCTCCACAGCTCAGTTGATGTAGAGAAGCTGTCAGTCACACATTGTCATCAGATGTGTTTAAATCCTTATGTGACCTGATGTGTTTCCCTGTCTTTCATTTTGTGAAAAACTGCCTTCCCCAAATCAAATGGTGTCCAAAAAGCGAGGTAAAAGGAAATGTGCTTAATTTAAGAGATAAAGTGAAAATGTGACATTTGTTGAAAGGCAGCATGTCTTTAGTGGAAGTTGGATGGCATTATGGGAAAAATGCCTCAAGCATCCACAGTGCAGCACTGAATTCTGCACCTTGAGCATGTGTGGGTTTTACTCGGTGGTGGTCTCCTTGGAACAGAGACCCACTGACATCAAGGGTCTGCTGTACTCAAACATTGGTGCTGACCACAGTTGTCCTAACCTACTATATACCAAGTTCTTTCTAAGAGATGCCCTAGTGCCTCATGTGGGGAAACTACTTCAACCAAACTGAATTGTGGAACAGAAACAGGGATGCATTCTTCTAACTTACTAAGCCTTGTGCCTCAATTATTTATGTATTTCTTTATATTTTTTATTTTTACAGTGCTGAGGATCAAACCCAGGGTTTTGCAGTCTAGGCAACTGCTCTACCACTGAGCCACACCCCTAGTCCCTTGGGCCTCAATTTTTCATGTGAATTTTCAATTAAATTCAGGTTACAACTAAACACAAGAATTAAACAAGTTGAAATTCAAACTGAATGTATGAACTGAACTGAAACTTTTAAAAATATTTCAGGACCAAATTGTAACCCAAGAGAGAATTCATTGGCTTTGATTCTCTGGTCAAAGTGCCCCTTGACTGCTGTATTTCCCAATTGTGGAAAAAAAGAATGAAAACAAGTTTTTTGAGAAGATTCCTAGGATTCATTTCCTTCTCACATTTTTAGCTTTAATGTGCAGGGTAGTGGGGTTTGGCAGCACTGGGGTTTGAACTCAGGTCCTTGCAAACTCTCTACCACTTGATCCCCACCTCTAGCACTTAATTTGCAGTTTTTAAGGGTTTAGTATCTTCAGTCTCTTGAAATAATGATATATTGGGATATTGGGAATGTCTTTTGTTGTTGTTTTTTGGCAGCACTGGGGTTTGAACTCAAGACCTCATGCTTGCTAGGCAGGAGCTCTTACTGTTTGAGCCACTCCACCAGCCCTTTTTTGTATTGGGTATTTTTGAGATAGGGTCTGTTTGCTCAGGGCTGACTTCGAACCTCAATCCTCCTGATCTCTACCTCCTGAGTAGCTAGGTAGCGAGGGTCACAGGCACAAGCCACTGGCACCTGGCTTATATTGGGAATGATATATTGAAAACTATAACTTTGATACTGACAAAAAGAGACAGTCTTGCTTATTAAAGTGGTATCCATTTTTTTGAACACAATCTTTTTCTTTTAGGGAACTCAGGAACAAGGCAAATGTTCAATTTGGAGATAATGGAACAACAATATCTGCTGTTAGCAATAAGGCATATGTTTTTGAACGAAACCAATCTGTTGGAGACCCCAAAATTGACTTAATTAGAACACTAAATATTCCTGTATTGGTAAGTAGGCATTTTACTATTATTATTGTGGATTTTAAAAGGGGAAAAGATAAGGCTATTATGATTTTGCATAATTTAGGAGCTAGTTATGTAGTTGTGTTAAAATATACATGCATAAATTCACACATACACACACACACACACACACACACACACAAGGCTGGGGTGTGGCTCAATGAAAGAGCACTAGCCTAGCATGCTTGAATCTCTGAATTTAATCCAGCACTACTATATATATTTTTTTCAAAGAAAAATATATTTATTTTCCCCTTCCTTTCTTTAAAGTAAATCTTAGACTTTTTTTCCTATACTCTATCAAATAAGGCCATTTTGGATGATAATAAAATACAAATTTTAGGATTTGTTTTCATGATTTTTTCTTGAGTGTACTTATGTAGATAAGTAATAAATTTTTGTTAGCTAGAAATTTAAAAAAATGTTCACCCCTTTGTTTTGACTCAGAAATTCTAGCAATAGAATTTGCATACCACTTCTTGGATCAGATTTCTATTTTGTCTATAGTTACACCACCATGAATGCCCCCAATCTTGTCCAACCTATCTTGTATTTTAAGTTCTCAAGGTACATGAATTGCCTATTTCCTCCCTTTTCACATGGCAGAGACTGGGCTGTGATTCCCTAGGCTCTGTTTATAAGGCAGTAACACCTGTACCACACCCATGCTCTATTGAGACCCAGAAAACTTCCTTATTCACCTACACCACCTCTTCTGAGGCTCCCACACTCACTGCTAAGTGAATCCTCCATATGCCACTAGACACTGATGGTGGACTGGAGTACAGATCCCAGATCCTGTCCCTCCAGGCTCTGCTGTCTACTGGTACAGTTTATCACCAGGTTCCAGGCACCAGATTGGCTCAAGGGGAAGGTGGCGCCACCTTGTGTCTAAAGACTCTGAAGTATTTACAAGAGCTTTTCTCCTGTGGCAGGGATAACTTGGAGCCTGCAAGTGGGAATGCTGAGCTCACACTTAAAACCTGTAATATGAAAAAGGGCAATACCTGAAGAGTCTTGTTCCTCCACATGCAGCTGGAGGAGCTCACTGGCCGGTTTTCCAATTATTTAATCTCAACATTTACATCTTGGTTTCTGGCCCCCTTTGTTGAGAGGTAGTAAGAGAGAGTAGGGTGGGGGTGACTTGGCAATAGAGGACACTCCTGTCTTAACTTGCCTCTCCTCCTCAGACTGTCATAGAATGGGCCCAGGCCCGCTTCCTCAGGGTGCTCATTGAGGCCATGCTGAAAGCCTATCAGCAGAAGCTCTTTGTGACTCACACGGTTGACGAACTGCTCTGGGGCTACAAAGATGAGATCTTGTCTCTCATCCATACTTTCAGATCTGATATCTCTCCCAATTTTGGCCTGTTCTATCAGGTAAGTTGAATTTTCTTTCAAACCATCTCTAACAGCTGACAGTGGGGAGGGGGCATCCCAAGCCAGATTCCATCTTAACACCGGACTTCCTCTAGGAGAAGACCAAAATTGCCCAAAGTTCTATATGCCTTGTAGAATGTGTGAAAAAAAATAAGAAAATGGTTTTGGTAAAAGGCAAAAGATTTATACGATCTGAAAAGAAGCCAGAACAGGAAAGTGGTTTTGTAATCAACAACAACAAAAGAACCTTGAGTAAAATGCACAGTTGGGAAGTTAGTAATAGACAAAATTAACCCCTCAGGAAGAAAGTGTTAGATTTAGGGCTCCAAGACTGAAAGGTGCTTCCTCATCATTAAATTTGTAGCTATTTTTGGGCTCTGCTTGTCCAAGGAATTTATTCTCACCAAGGAACTTATTTTCAATGTGCAATCCCTTGACATCTCACCTTGTCTGTGGCAAAGGGCAATCATCCTCCACCTGAGCCTCAAGGGTATACAAAATTTAGAAGCTGTTCTAACAAAGCAAGCAGGTTTTAAGTGTTATCTCTGTAACAGTGAGTGGGAGGTCCTAAAAGTAGAGTCTCACCAACTCTAAATTCTTTACTCTGGGGCAGCAGTCCTGATAATGTGTTCCCTGAAAGGTCCTGTCCCATAAGAACACAGCTTCCACAGGACCAGAAGCACAGCTCTCTTGGTAAGCTGACACTAGACTCCCCTTCAAGAAATAATGAGAGAATCCTACACAGCTTCCCTCAAGGCCTTCTTGGTGCTAGTAGCTTCAGTCTATTTGTCACGTATATCCTCTTCATATCATCTCAGAATTTCTTAGATACAATTTTATATACAGCTTGCTTTTTTGTTTTTGTGTCATTGAGCTCAGTAGACTTGTAACCATCCTATCTCATGTGGTTATGAGGATTTCATGATAATTCATGCAAAATTTTAGAACCAATGCCAGGAATACTATAAATGCTCAATAATGGTGTGCTCTTATTAATTTTTTATAAAGGAGCTAGTACTTATGCAATTTCCCAGAAATCATGGCTCAGGCAGGATTTCTATGTTGCAGTCTTGTGGAGACTTCTTCTGGAAACCGGTTTTTGCTCTTACAGGCTTTGAATGGATGTGATGTGATGCATCCCTCACATTCTTGAGGACACTCTTCTTTACTTAAAGTTAACTGATGTGGGTTTTGATGACTTCTGCAAAGTACCTTTTCAGCAACATCTAGACTGGTATTTGAGTAGGCAAGTGGGCACCCTAACCTAGACAAGGTGACATAAAATTAACCACTGTAGTCACTGTAAACTTTCATACTTACTTTCAGAAAAATGGAACTAATGATGGAGACTATGTTTTTCTAACTGGAGAAGACAATTACCTTAACTTCACAAAAATTGTGGAGTGGAATGGGAAAACGTAAGTCAAACAATTTATTAGCATAATTTTTCATTGATCATTTAAATTGAATATGCATTGTTTAAAAAATGTTTTTTGGCAGTATTGGAATTTGGACTCAGGGGTTTGTGCTTGCTAGGCAGGCACTCTTCTGCTCGAGCTGTAACTCCAGCCCTTTTTGCTCTGGTTATTTTGGAGATAGGGTCTTGCTTTTTTGCCTAGGCTGGCCTGGACTGCGAGCCTCCTATTTTATGCTTCCTATCATAGCTGGGATGACAGGCATATGCCGCCATAGCTTTTTTTTCTGTTGTGATGGGGTCTTGAGAACTTTTTTTTTTTTACCTGAGCTGGCCTAGAACTTGTGATCCTCTTGATCTCAGTCTCTCAAGTAGGCTCCATTACAGGTGTGAGCCACTGGTGCCTGGCTTATTGTTTAAATTCTTTTTAGGGCTGGGGATATAAAGCACTTTCTGAGCATGTACAAGACCCTGGGTTTGATCTGCAGCACTGCAAAAAAAGTAGCAAATGTACAGAATGTATAAATATGTAAGGAGTCTTCAACTTATTACTTTACAAATTAAGTTGGGATATTATACTTTGGGAATTAAATATTAATAAATATTAATGATTTGCAGACTTATGGCCAGCTCTCACTGTTCCTTAGTAGTCACACAATGATGTACAGCCACAGCAGAAAGACTTTCAAACAAGTACTTGTTTGGAGAGAGGGAAAATTCTGGTTCTTTTTATTTCAATTTCATGGTTGTGGATTGTTGAAGAGTTTTTCCTCTAAAATTCAGAATTATAGCATTTCAGAAATATTTTTATTTAATACTTACAGTTTATCAACAAACTACTTCCAGGGCTGGTGGAGTGGCTCAAGTGGTAGGGCACCTACCTGCTTAGTAAGCATGGGTCCCTGAGTTCAAACCCCCAGTACCACCTAAGTAATATAAATACCTCCAAAAAGGAGCAGAGGCAGTTTCCAATAAAGCTACATAGAAAACAAAATGATCTTTTTTTTTTAAGTCAGAAAAACGATAAAACTTTGAGGCAACAGGAGGCTAATTATTAACTGCCTAAAATAAGAGGAGTTTTGTTCTTCAACATTAAATTTACTTCTGAACTTCCCTGCAATCCAGGCAAGAGGAATAAACAATGAGCTTTGTGGGGTTTATTGGATGTATCACTTCAAAAGAAGTAGACTGCATTCTGGCTTCAAATTCTGGGAGAAATTCATCATGTGTATCTTTTGTGAAAGAAACTGTGACAAAAAAAACTTCAACATTTTTATGTGTAATATAAATATATTTTTCACATGATCACTTCTAGTATTCCTAATTCACAAATAATTTGACAGAAAGCTTAACTAATATCTGTGAAGTGCATTTCTTTCTCTTCCAAAGGTAGATTCTAGGAAACCCAGGGAATTAATGGTTAACTTGTTCCATCAGTACTTACATATAAGTCATTTGGCTGGTTTAAAAAGCAAAACAAAATACAGCTTCCTCTCCAAGAATTATTAAGACAAAAGGCAAGATGTTGAACAGTATCCCTAATGTGCTAGTTCATCTAAGAAATATAAATTTAAAAAGCATGTCCAAGCATCTGCCTGTCAATAAATATACCAAGAATGGAATGAGGAAGGAGGGAATTTACTGCACAGTAGAGAAACCTGCCAGACACCGCCTCAGCCCAAGAGCAAGGCTAACAGGAAGGCTAACATCAGCAGTGATGAACCACATGGATACTGTAATGATAAGGAGTTAAAAATGACACTTTACTTCACTGGGAATCAACACTAGGATATCGAGCATGCTAGGCAACTGCTCTACTAACTGAGCTACATCCCCAGCCCAAGAGTTGTTTATTAAAAAGCACAAATACACATACACATCAACATACATTTACATACACACTGTTAGTCAGCTTTCAGTAGTTGTGACAAAATAACTGAGAAATCAACTTTAAATAGTTAAGGTTTAATTTTGGCTCTCAATTTTAGGTTTCAGTCCAATGTCAGCTAGCTCCATTGCTGTGGGTCTGAGGTGAGGCAGAGTATCATGGAGGTGGAGCACGTGGTAAGGAGGCTACTCACCTCATGGCTGCCAGTAAAGAAGGAAAGAGAAGACGGAGCCAGAGACAAAATATAACCATCAAAGGCACACCCCCAGTGACCTACTTCCTTCAACTTGGCCTCACCTCCTAAAGTTTTAATCACTTCCCAATAACCATTCAAAATATGAACCTACCAAACGTTTGATCCATGATGAAATCAGAGCCCTCACAATCCAATTGTTTCCCAAAAGCTCCACTTCTGAACATTGCTGCACTGGGGACACACGAGCCTTTGGGGAACATTCCAAATGGAAACCATAGCACACACATTACCTCCCTCCACCAGCCCCTCCCCAACCAAGTACCTGATTCCTGGAAGGATTTATAGAAGAAACAGGCACACTGTTGCCTCTGGAGGCTACTAAGTGACTGGGTTCTGGGCTAGGGGAAACATATTTTATACCAATCTTGTTTCCCAGTCTTTTAACAGTAGAATTTAATCCTCTCACATACGTATTGTAATTATGGGTACATTTGTGATATGTTATTTGCTTATTTGGACTTATTGTATATTCTTTTCAATGCTTAGATTTTTGTGTACTGGGGATTGAACCTAGGGTCTTGTGCATGCTAGGCAAGCACTCAACCACTGAGCTATTCCACCATCTCTCTACATCAAGATTTTTATGATTTACATTTAACAATAACTTTTCCCAGAAAAATGTAAAGCTATTTATTCTCTCTTCTCCTTCCAAACAAGACAATAATCTTACTGATTTCTTAACACCCACAATGCACATTTTCTTTTGTTATTCTTGTCTACAACTTTTCTTTCTTTTCCTTCCTTCTTTCTTTTGTCTTTTTTTTTTTTTTGCAGTACTGAAATTTCAACTCAGGACTCTACTGCTTGCCTCCAGCCCTTTTTCCTTTAAGTACTTTTTTTTAGATAGGGCCTCATGTTTTTTCCCAGGCCAGTCTCAGACAGTGATCCTTCTGCCTATGCCTCCCATGGAGCTAGGAATACAGGCATGAGCCACACACCAGGCTTGTTTCACTTTCTTAAGTAAATATAAACTTTTTTTTTTCTTCTTTTGCTGTGCTAAGGATGGAACCCAGGACCTCACACATACTAGGCAAGCAATGTACCATTCAGTTGCACTCCCAGCAAATCATCATTACTGTCATCATTATCATCATCATTTGAGATAAGGTTTTGCTTTGTAGTCCAGGCTGAACTAAAACTCACGATCTTCCTACCTCAGCCTTCTGAGTGTTGGGATAACAAGCATATGTCACTATTCCCAGTCATCAAAATCATTTTTATAGTAAATACTCAACTAAATTTGCCAACGTATTTTATTAATGTATAATTTTTTTCTTCTCAAGTCTTACTCATAGGTTTATTTTTTTTTCTTCCTAAACATGATCCATTAGTTTAGCAATTTTCAACCAAGGGCCATTCATCTGTATCTGGACATAATTTTGAGGAGCACTACTGGCATCCACTGAGTACAGGTGTGGGGTGCTGCAAAACATCCTATCTTCAGAGGACAGCCATACCACAGACTTCTCAAGCCCAGTGTTAGTAGACTGAGAAATCCAGCATTATAAACTTTTTCACTAAGGACCTGTGGGGTGGCACACTCTCTGAGACTTCACATATTTTTAAAACACTGATGAACTTCAAGTGCCATCTTAAACAGAAATTTAGAGAATTACTATTTATTGCCTGTCCTTTAATTTCTTTTGTTTTTTGTACTAGTTTAGTTTTAACTGCTATAACAAATTATCATAAACTGCATGACTTATAAAAAATAAAAATTCATTTTTCTGTTCTGTATGCCAGAAAGTTCAAGGCCAAGGCCCTGACAGATTTGGTAGCGGAAAGGGTTTGGTTCCCCACAGGTGGTCATCTTCTCACTTTGACTTTACATGGAGGAAGGCCAAGTTAGTCAACGACATCTCTTTAATAAGGATACTAATCTCACTCATCATGGCTCTGCTGTCATGACCTTATACCTTCGAAAGGCCCCAGGACCTATTACCATCACTTTGGGAGGTTAAGATTTCAACATATGGGTCTGGAGGGGACATAAACATTTAGTCTATTACATGGACCATTATTTTTAAAACTACTTAAAATAAAACATGTTATCTCCAATATGCTTTTAGTGAGCATGACATCAATTCTATATTGATTTTTCCTTGTGATCCTTGGGAAGTCTTCTGTTATTTTTGGAAGAGAGACCTGTTAGTGTAGGCTGAGTTAGTGGTCTGTCATAAATATTAAAGAGCTGGATGTGTCTATCAGAGTCCATCTGCCCCTGGCCTGTGTTATTAATGCTCAGCTGGGTTATGCTTTAAGTAAATCAGTATTTCTAAACCTCTATGTAGGATACACTTTTTGAAGGGAGGAATTTTGTAGGATACACTTTTTGGGGCTATTACCATTATCAAAATTGGTTTGGGGTCAGGGCTTAGTTTTTCTCCTCTTACTCTAATCCTTAACACTCTTGTGTCTTTCTATGAATAAGATACTGTGGGTAGCCAGCTCCAGTTACGTCTGGAAAAGCCCTGATCATCTAAAACAGTCTAAAATCCCATCTAAAATCTAAGCCCTTTCTTGTGCTTATCAATTGCAGGTCACTTGACTGGTGGACAACGGATCAGTGCAATATGATTAATGGAACAGATGGAGATTCTTTTCACCCATTAATAGCTAAAGATGAAGTCCTTTATGTCTTCCCATCTGACTTCTGCAGGTAAAAGCTTTAATAAGTTCATTTTAAAAAATAGTGTTTGATTATAAGGCTACCCAAAATGTAAAGGGTATATGCAAATACATTTATTATGTATGGATGTTTATGCATAATAGTGATAAATGCTGAGGGTACATTAAGAGAAAGTATAGTGTAGTGGGTCACAGTGCAAACTCCAGAACCTAGCTGTGTTGATTTGAATCTTATCTCTACCATGCACAGTTGTGTTACCCTGAACAAGTCATTTAACCACTCTGTGTCTCATTTCCTCATTTGTAAAATAAGGAAATAGTAACCTACCTTGGGGGTTCTTAGAAGAACATGTAAGTTACTGTTAGTGAGATGCTTAGCCCAAGGCCTGTCATACAGTATATAGTTGCACATGTCGGCTCTTAGTTATGATGTTCTGTCAAGTATGAAATATGACTTGGTCTTCTTCCAGTTAACAGGCCACCTGTACACAGGAGATAAGTAAATGATACTGCCATCCACATTTCATAGTTTATGGGTATTTGCTTGGCTGTCACCTCCCTATTGATTATGTCTACTCTCTCCAGCTCTGTGATCTCACCCTGCCTCCATGATCTCACCCTGCCTCCTGCCTTCCCCTACTCTACAAAGGAACATGCTAAGTCTCCTCTGTGGGAAGAAGGCGTCCTTCTCTCCACCCAGAATCCCCTCTCCCTTCAGACTGTCACTCCTTTCCCTGCTTTCACTCTCAAAGCCCCTCCCCCCTCTCCACCCCGGGCTTCCTGTGCAACTTCTCACTGTGGAAGGGACCTGGCAACCCTCAACACCGTTGATGGTTATGCCCACACTTCTGCACACTGCTGTTCTGATGGTTTCCTGTCTCGAATAACTGCACCACCTACCTGGTCAGTGGTGCCAGAAACCCTGGTGACAGTGGAAAGCTCCCTCCCCTCTACATTCACTCAGTCCTGCCACAGCTATGAATTCTTCCTCAGAAACAGCACTGGGATTTGTCTTCTCTCTCCATTCCCCCTGCTTCCTGTGCCATGGCTTAGATCCTTTTAGACTCTTCCCACCTTTACTGTAGAATATCTCCCTTGCCTTCCAGCAAACTGCTCTGCTTTCCTCAGTAAATATCTGTGGAAGGACTGAAGGAGGGTCAGATGTATCCAATAGGGAACCTAGAAGGCCACAGGAAATTTATAAAAGATTTGGCTTAGAGGAAACACATTCTTATCTGGTATAACAACTTTGGAGAGCCATCTGGCAAAGTTTAGTAAAGCCAAAGTGAAATAGGCTCATGATTCTGCAGTTCTCTCATACGTAGGTTCCTGGCTGGGAACTCTTGTGTATATGTTCAAGGAGACACAGACAAAATGTTCATTACATTGTGATAGTGAAAAGTTGGAAGCCATATATGCTTATAAAAAGGGAGAGTAGCTGGCTATGGTACCATTTATCTACAATCTGTAATCCTTGTACTCAAAAGACTGAGGCCAGCCTAGACTACATAGTGAGACCTGGTCTCCAAAAAAGAGACAGACAGAGAGAGAGAAAGAAAAGGGGAAGAATATAGCAGAACATGGTGGTGCACATCTGTTCATCCCAGCACCAGTAGGCTAAGGCAGGAGGATGGAGAGTTCAAGGTCAGCCTAGGGTACACAGATAGTCCTTATTTCAAAAAAAGAGAAGTCTATAAATAAATGGGATGGAACATCATACAGGATTTTAAAAAGAGCCAAATCTATGTATATTAATGTAATAAAACTTATAATGAATGAAAAACCAAATTACAGAAAAAGACTGGCATACTATTTATATTTTTTTCCAGGGCTGGTGATTGAACCCAGGGCTTCACATGAGCTAGGCAAGTGCCCTACCACTGCGTGACACCCCTAGCTTCTCTTTATACCATATTCTAAAATAGCAAACAACAAAACATATTGTTTATGAATTCACAAATAGGTAAAAATATAATACCTAGACCCAGACCTGTCTCAATGATAAATCCCAGATTTGGAACAGTACTTTCCTCAGGGGCAGGAAGAGAAGGAATGGAACAAAATGCATTATATAGAAAGCATCAGTTTTATCCACTGTATGTTTATTTTATCTGAATGGTAGATACAAAGGTATTTGTATTTGTTTGTTTGCCTAAAATATTTCATTTAAAAATGCTGTGAAGTGATATGCACAATGGACACCAATTCCCATGTTATTCACAACACTGTGAGAGATACAGCAACACCTCTAGTGCAGAGATGAAAAGTGAGGCCCAGGAAGCTATTTCTCTTGGCCTTCAAATGAAGGATCAGTGAGGACAGTGTATGTGGATGCTATGCAAACGTAAGGGGATAGTATTATAATATAAGGAACCACGTTTGAAATGCAGTAAGGACTAAGCGCAGAATCAGGTTGAACGCCATGGCAGCAAAACAAGGACACTTTTTTATGGGGAAATGGGCATCAAAGTACAGTCATGAGTTGCTTAGTGACAGGAATAGGTCCTGAGAAATGTATCATTTCATCATTGTCTGCAAAACAGAGTGTACGTACACAACCAAAGGTGGCTGTGATGTCACTAGGCGATATCTCATGGGACTGCTGTCACATATGTGATCCATCATTGACTGAAATGTAGGCATATGGCACATCCAATCAAATATCTGTCCTATATATGGCATTTTTGAAATCCTTCAGACTCTGCACTTGGAGCCATGTGGTGCCCTTTCTCACTTGTTTTACCTGTGCCTTACTCTTGCTTCCTTCTGCTTTACTTTTGGTCCCCTCACTGCCATATGTCCAGGCTGGTCTAGAGGACTCTTTTATTCACTTATTTTATTATGCATCTCCATTCTAAATGTTATCTTCTTCTCTTTTTTGTTTTGTTTTTGTGATGGGGTCTATGTTGCCCAGCCTGGCTCAAGTGATCCTCCTACCTCAGCTTAAGTAGCTGGGAATATAGGTGTATGCCACTGCACTCAGCTTAAATGTTATCTTAATTTCTCACCACCCATTCTGCTTTTCTTGGCCATTTTTGGACATTACCAGAGTTGCAACCTCTTAAGCACTTTTACTACAATTCTTCCTCAATCTTATTCCACAGTGAGTGGGTGGAGCTCCTCACAAGCCTTCTTGTGCTTCTTCATTTTCCACTTGGTCATAGCTTCTAGCTGTGTTGTATCTGAGCCCTGCTGCTAACTTACTGATTCAGGCAGATCTCATTGACTGGAGCCTGTGTTGACTTTTTATTCTTCCATCCTCACAGGTCAGTGTATATTATATTCAGTGACTTTGAGAGTGTGCAAGGACTGCCTGCCTTTCGGTATAAGGTGCCTGCAGAAATATTAGCCAATACCTCCGACAATGCTGGCTTCTGTCTACCTGAAGGAAATTGTCTGGGTTCAGGAGTGTTGAATGTCAGCATCTGTAAGAATGGTAAGAACTCTGAGAGGGGTCATGACTACAGATGTCTAGAATGCAGGCAGTCTGGGGTGCAACAGAGAACATAGTGCCAGCCCAGTATGTACAACAAATCTTTCCTTTCAAGAATAATGCATTTGTGCACACCCGCTATCAGGAAGCTAAGGCAGGGGAATCCAGAAATCAAGATCAGCATGGGCTACACAACAAGACCATCTCAGAAAAATGTAGTTAATACATGTAAGCATTAACTGATTTCATGTTCCAAACAACACTAAGAGAAATTGGACAACTCAGTTTTAAGAAAATACATATCTTGGCAAAGATTCTCAATGATTTTTGAAACAGTTAGTTTTAAACCCTGACCACAAACTTCCCAGTGTATCTAGTGCCTGAGCCTCTGCTTCTTTTCATGAATGAGGCAGAATTTTCAGTGTTACAGCTGACAAAAGTGTCTTCATCCTCTTGAAGATGAGTTTTAACAATTAATTATGCACTGCAGAATTATTTACAATGGCATAGCTAGATAGACATTCAGCATCCTCTTTTTATAGAACTCTGGAAAACGAACTGAAAGAGGGGACATGTTTCTTATAAAATTCTTATTTCTGAGTAAATCCTTATTAGAACTTAGGGTCTTCTCATACTCAAATTGGTTCCCTTTTAGGCTGTAATTCCTCTTTAAAGTTCCTCTGGAAAAATTTTCCTTTTTGTGATCCTTTCCCCTGAAAACAGGTCCCATTTTCTGAACCTGAATAAAGTAATATGCTAACTTTTGCTCCCTTGTCTAATTGGCTTTACAATCTCCTTTCAGGATAAGTCTGAAGTCACTGTATACCTATTATCCTTGTCTGACAAGGCAGAGGCTCCCAAACCTGGCCTTACATAGCTGAAGAGCTATTAAAAACATACGTCCTTGGACTCCAGATCTATATTCTTAACGAGCTCTCCAGACAATTCATGAAGATGGTATCTAGATATTGGGTGACCACTGTGCAAGAGAACAGTTCCCCTTACCTGAAGGTAGAGACTAACAGGAATGGGGACCCATTCTTGGTTCTGATCTCTCCCATTCCTTTGCTGGGTAAACAATCCTGAAGTAGTGTCCCTGCCCCTTCAATCATGTCAAGGCATAAATGTAGATATATTTTTCTTGCAGTGTTGGTAATATTCTTCTTCCTCTGTTGCCAAAGTCATCAGGAAGATTCTATTTTGCAACACTCAAACTTCTTGCTACAATCCTTTTTCCTCTTTCTTCTTCTGTATCCCCAAATTTGGACTGAAAAGTTAAACCCCAGGCTTACCCTCAATTGTTTTTGCATTCTCTAGGGGAATATTTTAGTGGGATGAACCTTCTGGGTTTATTCAGATCTGGGATTAAGTCCTATTCTGTTTGTTAGCAAATTGGCCACATTGGTTAAGGACAGGTTCCAGACATCAGTTTCCACATCCATAAAATGGGGGTGATCGTATCTTCTTGGAAGGTTGTGTGAGGATGAGAGATAACATATGTAAATCATTCAGAACTATTAAGCCCTCCATAGGTAGTTAAAAAATACATTTTAAAGGTCATGGTAGGTCATAAGGAAGGAAACTGGCTTTGTGAAAAAGCCAGTAAAAAGCAAATGGTGTGCACGTGGGAGATAATGTGTGCCTTGAGCCATGGGCTGGTGGATGTATAAGCAAATTTGAATCACCTGCCAGTGAGCTCATTTCTCCAAAAATAATATCCCTGCCAGTAGTGATTGGGTCTGTTTGAAATTTTATATCTAGATCTAGAATACATTTCCTTTAATAATTTGTTTCTTGATTTGGTTCTTAAAATGAATAGGACAGAAGAAAACAAACGAACCCAGAATATTTATGCGGGCAGACCTTGATCTGGGAAGCGGCTGGTCATATAAAACAAACAGACACGCTCTTAAAAAATGCTTGCATCAACATATTCAGGAGAATAAGGTCTATTATGGTAAAACAATTAAAAAAAAATAGAAACAAACAAAAAATTCTATTCATGGGTAGAAAATTATAATTCAAGTAGTACTTTAAAGTGGGCATTCTCATTCCATTAGCATTCTTCCTCCATAACCCAACAGTCACATATGTCCCTGGGAAAATTTTGTAACTTCTGTGAACCACAGCTTCCCTCCACCCCTCTTGGTGGTACTGGGGTTTGAACTCAGGACTTTGTGCTTGCAAGGCAGGCGCTCTACTGCTTGAGCCACTTTTTGCTCTGGCCATTTTGAAGACAGGATCTTGCTTTTTGCCAGATCAGCCTGGACTGCAATTCTCCTATTTTACGCTTCCTGCATGGCTGGGATGACAGGCATGTACCACCACAGCCAACTTTTTTCCTTTGAGATGGGACCTCACAAACTTTTTTGCCCAGGCTGGTTAGAACCGTGATCCTCCTGATTTCAGCCTCCCACGTTCTAGTTTCAAAGGGCTACTGGGTGTATTACTTAGTGCATATAAAGCACTTTATAGATTCAATTGAAGAATAAATTTAGCCAGGTCTTCAGTATATAATGTGCAATAAGATAATGTGGGGTACATGAAATGGCAGAAAATGAAGTGTAAATCTTGAACTAGGAGGTATGGAAAGGAAGTTTAGCTTGCCTACGTCCCCAAGTTTACTTAATATATGGTTTGCATTTGTGTGTTTTTGCTTTAGGAACCAAGTTTGTGGTCAGAATTTATAGACAGATTTTAAAAACAACAGCATTCATTCCTGTTTCTCTCAACACACAGGTGCACCCATTATCATGTCCTTCCCACACTTTTACCAAGCAGATGAGAAGTTCATTTCTGCCATAGATGGCATGCATCCAAATAAGGAAGATCATGAGACATTTGTGGACATTAATCCTGTGAGTACATACTTCTTCCTTGTAAGAGCAGAGGTTTTGTTTTGTTTCTATGTAATGTTCATTACAGCATTCTTAAGAAACATACTGTCTTCTTTACATAGATGTATTCAAGTGAGGGAAGAGTAGCTCAATGCATGAGGCATGATCTCATAGCCTTGTAATTAGAAGGCTGAATTCTGTGCATCTAAAATGCAAAAAGATGAGCAAATTCTGCTTTAAAAAAAGAAAGTGAGCCTGGGGGTGCAGGTCAGTGGTGGAGCACTTGGTTGGCATGCATCCATCCTCAGCACCACACACACAATAAAAACAGAAGTGAAATTGCAGTCATTAAAAGCACCTGAGACTGGACCCATGTAACCTGGTCACAATTCTGTTGCCAACCTTCAACCTGAACATACATTTTTCCCACTGGGGCACAGATCACTAAGGTTGAAAAGATCTCCCTCTCCTTACTGCCAGGAGCTTCTCTCACTGAAGCTAAATTAAAGGTCAGATACCTTCCTTCTTGGGACTTTGAACACCAAGGGCCAATAAAGAAAAGCAAGAAATTCTTTTAGCACCTCATTTTATGGGCCTTTCACTCTTAGTTATGTTTATCACATCTATGTCTGAGAAACCAATGAATGAGAGTAGGTGTGACTTTCTTCCTCTCTTATCCATCAGTCAGTCAGTTCCCTTTTGTCAGCCAAACTAAGAACAAGGGATGTGGCAAGGAATGGCCACAGTTCCATAATTTAGTGCAAAGATGGGGAAGGCAATGGCTGCAGCTGCTTCTCTTGGGGATCCTAGACTTGGATGCCATTCTCTGGCAGGGACCACCACCCTCTTCTTAGCTCTGGACAACTGCTTGAATGTTCAAATCTGACCAAAGATCTGCGGGCTGTTTGGCTGTGCTATGTAAAGTGTTAGTAACCCGAGAGCCTGTTAGAAATGCCTAGGCTCAGGCCTTACCCCAGACCTTCTGAATCAGAATCTGCATTTTAACAGAATTTCCAAGGACTCACATCCATATTTAAGCATTGGTCCACCTAATACAATCAGTACTCATTCTGTTCTGGGGATGTTTTCCCTTGTACCACTTACCAAACATGTTCTGTATTATCAGAACACAGAAATGATGCTCTACCAGGCAAGTGTTGAGGGGCAGGGGGAGAGAGAGAGAGAGAGAAAAGATGCTGTATTGAAAAATTTATGTTTGTGGTTTAACAAATACTAATGTTTTCTTCTCCTTTCTGATTTGCAGTTGACTGGAATTATCCTAAGAGCAGCCAAGAGGTTCCAAATCAACATTTATGTCAAAAAATTGGATGACTTTATGTAAGTTGAGCTTGTTCCTCTTGAGGCAGACACTAATTTTGCTACATTCTGGTGGGGTTAATGTGTGTGGGGGTGGGGTGGGGGGGAGAGGGGGTTAGAGTACAGCCCACCTCTTCCAGCTGCTCACCCTGCCCTTCAGGGATAGGCACTTTCAAGGGTGCCTTGCTCTTGACATTTACTTGTTTCATTTAATCAAACACTTTTGAGAATGCTTCCCACTGATGAGGCCTTGTTCTAAGCACTTCACATACATTAACTTACAACTTTGCATTGTCCTCATTTTACTGATGAGGAAACCAAGGCAAGTTAGTTTAACTAACTTGCTGGAACAGCTGTTAAGGCTGTGTGGATATGGAGTTTGTTTTTATCCACTTCCCTGAGCATTTCCCTCACCCACTTTGACTCCAGTTTACTATTCTTCCTCTCTTTCTACTTCCTCTACTTCTATATGGAGCCAGCCACAAGCTCTCATTTGGACAGTTAAAATAGTATCTTGCATTCAGCCTTTCCCTCCCATATTCCATCTACAAATCACTCCTTAATTATAACTTCCTGTCCAAAAAACTGATCAGTGAGAATTTTTTGAATGTGAGAAAATGCTTATAATATTGAATGACAAAGCAGAATGCAAAACTACATATACCATCTTCTCTCATCTATATATCATCTATCTATCTATAAATCTTAATTTGTTTCCTCAGTTGAATTAATCAGATTTAATCCCGTTCTCTTTTTCTTTTTTGAGACAAGTCTTGCTATGTATCCCAGGCTGGCCTTGAGTTCATGATTCTTCTGCCTCAGCTTCCTGAGTGTTGGGATTGTAGGCTTCTGTATCATAACCACATTTTGTCACAGGTTCTTTCTAAGAAGCAGTCATGATATGCAGAATGCATTTGTCACTTATGTATATCTGAGGCAGTTTAATTTCGTAGTTCAGAGGTGGAAACTTAGAATCAAAATGGAAACAGAATCCTGGCTCCGCCACTTGCTCTTGATGATCCTAGATAAATTCTGTAGTTTCTATGAGCCATAATTTCCTCATCTATAAACCTGGGGCAGTGATGATACCTCTTGCGTGTGGCTGCTATAAAAACTGAATTAAATAATGTCCCCAAAACACTTAGTACAGAAATAGCACAACAGTCCATTGGCTTGTGTTGCATAGTACTTAGGTGGCTTTGTTACACAACGTTCGAAGGATTGGCAGCATTGGTCTGCCGGGGCTGTCTTCTCTGTGGTGATTCTAGGGAGCACAGTGATCATTTGATGGGTTTGCTTGAGTAGCTTGTGCCTTGATAAAACACCACAAGAACATGCAGCCCTTGCAATTGCTAGCTGACACACTGATTTATATGTGTTTGCAAACATAACTAAGAGTCTGCAGGGAATTCCAGGTAACTGAATGAAAATGAGTACTGGAATTTTCATGTGAACATGTTTCTTCAGGTGAGTGCACCATCATAATGAGCATGTCTCTAAAATACCATCATTCTTTGTCTTTGTAGTGAAACTGGAAACATTAGAACCATGGTTTTCCCAGTGATGTATCTCAATGAGGTAAGTGCTGAGAGGCAGGAGCCACATCTATGTTTGAACTGGCCAAGTGTGGAAAACTTCCATTATGATGGCTACTATTCTAGCTATTTGTAATTTAAGATATGACTTCTTAAACACTGGCTGTCCTCAGAAAATTCCTCTTAAATGCACATGTGAACCTGCCTGTGTCTAGAGGCTGATTTGGAGAAATGACAGAAAGTTTTCTTCTCTAGAACATTAGGTTGGGTAAAACTCCCTTCTAGGGAGCTGATAATGTGAGAAACAAAATGAAAAAGTGAAACAAAGCACTACCAGGCTCTTAGAGGCAGGATAAATAGCCAACACTCAAAGAGATGGCCAGTTAAACCTTTCTGTCTTCTTCTTTGAAACCCTGCCAACTTAAGGCCCCTGTGATAAATTCTTTTCTAAATCACATATCAGATTTACTGTAGTTATAACTCTTCAGTTTCCCCCTTCTACCCAGTTTTGATGGAAAAATGCAAATTTTTCTCCTTCAATAAATTCTCAATTGGCAGACTTCTGTTATTAACAGTATTTTAAAAAATTTACAAAAAAGAAAAAAGTTCTTCATATTATTACATAAGAATAATATATAACATTACCATTAATATTACTATTATTACTGGTGGTGGTACTGGGGATTGAACTCAGGGCCTCATGTTTACTGGGCAAGTGCTCTGCCACTGAGCCACACCCATTCTTTTGGCCCTCAGTTTGTTTTTTCAGATAGGTCTCAAGCTTTTGCAGGGCCTGCCTTGGACCATGTTCCTTCTACCTATGGCCTCCCAAGTAGCTGGAATTAAAGTTGTGTACCACCACACCTGGCCCTAGTTCTTATTTTTCTCTGTTCCCTAAAAATACTTGCTCTTTGTAGAAAATTTAATAACAGCAAGAAAAGGAAACATTAAAATTACTATTTGGAAAATCTAAAGTCAGCTAATGTTTTAAAATTTTTTTTAATGTTTTTAAAATTTTTTAATTGTTTCTAATTTTAAAAAAAGGTGACAGGTAAAATTTTTTCCAATGACAAGTTTAAAAACTGTTCATGTTTCACATTTTGTAAAATCTGTGCCCTTTATAGAACTTTTGGGAAATGAAAAAAGAAAAATATTTTAAAAGTAACTTGCCAATAAACTTGTTGCTCAGAGACAATACAGTTGACATCTATCTTCATTTATTACTTCCTGATATTTTTCTAGTTTCAATATTAGTAGAAATCGTAGTATAGATGAGATTTTATATCCTTATTTTCTTCATTTAGTGTTATCCTGCTGGCCATTTTTATAAACTTTTAAAGGGTTTGTGATTGCAATTCTATAATGAATCTTTTGTTTCATAGGGAAAATTCAGGCAGAATGCACCAATTTATAGGTCCAAACTGGGACTGTTTGTGGGAAGGGGCAAGAAAACCAGAGGTTGTGAAAATGCAGATAGGCCCTCTTCTGTCAGCTTGAGATCACAGCAGTTAATAGTAATGGCCTTTTTTTTTTTTTTTTAAGCCCAGCTGGCCTCTAATTCACCATCCTCCTGCCTCATCCTCTTCAGCTCGATGATTATTCTCATATGCCAGCACTGCTGGCAGTAGTGGCACTTTTGAAGTCCTTGTCACCCCAGGTTTTGTTTTTTTGTTAATGAGTACATTGAATCCAGGAACATGGAATGAAAGCTTGTGCTTTTGTTGCTGCCTAGAAACAGCTTGATTTTTCTCTTCTCTAGAAAAATGAAGTGTTAGACTTGGAAGTGACCTTGGAAATTGCTGCTCTAACACCTTTTTACGAAGGGAGAAAAAAGACCTGAGCAGTCTTGGCTAGGTGTTGACTACCATAGAACTCAATCCCCTAACTTGCTTTAATGCAAATTAAGCCAGAATTGTTGCTCATAACTTTTTTTTGTCTTTTCATTTTTGGCACTGGGGATTGAACCCAGGACTCGTGCATGCTAGGCAAGTGCTGTACTACTGAGCCACATCCCAGACTGTTGCTTATAATTTTTGTAGAATTAAGCTCTTCACATAACTTACCCATAACACTAGGTGATAACACCTCTGCTGCATACTGAACAGTGTTATTCTACCGTACTTCCTGGGTTGGCAGCCCTACAACTTAACCAAATACTTTCTGTCAAGACGTCTGGTCCTGATGACTGCAGATGAAGTCAAGAGAGAAGTGATACTGCCCACATGCCATTATTGGAGTGTTTCATTCATTCATGTAGTC
This sequence comes from Castor canadensis, assembly GCF_047511655.1. Taxonomy (NCBI): domain Eukaryota; kingdom Metazoa; phylum Chordata; class Mammalia; order Rodentia; family Castoridae; genus Castor; species Castor canadensis. The sequence goes on from NC_133394.1 coordinate 92,942,063, forward strand.
AGCCAGTATTAATTGACCACCTACTGGGTGCTATATCCAATGTGGAGGTGACTGAGATGTCTTGCCTTCAAGGCTTTCCACAGCCACTGGGAAACAAACAGGTAAACATACAGGACAACAATGGAGGATCTAGAGAGTATGGTGAAAACTTAAGAGAATGGGTCATTCATCAAACTTGACGTGACCAGAGATAACTTCTGAAAGGAAGTAATGCTGATCTGGAATTGTCTGATACAAAAGATAGTATCTCAGCATTTCTGAGTACTTTTCCCCTCTTTTCCAACCTATGTTAAGGGGAATAAATGCCTTCAGGAGAAAAGATATTAGGAAATAAATTTCCTCTCTGGTTACTCTAATTCATAAATGGATTTCAGTATATCTGGCTTCCTAACAAGAAAACCAAACTGTGTTTGACGACTTGAAAGAAAGATAGCCAAAAAACCAAATTATATCCCAGATATTTAGTCATCAGAGGAATATTATTTTCTTGCTCCTTTAGAGTGCTCTCATTGATAAGGAGACCGCAAGTCGACTAAAGTCTGTGATTAACATCACTTTGATTGTCACCAACATACCCTACATCATCATGGCATTGGGTGTGTTTTTTGGTTTGATCTTCACATGGCAAGCTTGCCGAGGACAGGGATCCATGGATGAGGTGAGTAATGGCTGAAGAACTTCTCTCTTACTGGGCAACTTTACTTGATGAATTCCTCAACTGTGCTTTACTGAAGGGCTGTAGGCTGGATTATTAGATTAGAAGCTGGGTGTTATGGGGTGGTGCATCAAAAGCAGGGTGATAGAATAGTGCATTCTAGTATTTGGAGCTCTCTTGATGGGAGCTCTCTTGGTGGGAATAGAACCCCTTGATATATCCTGTGGGAGGTAATCTTTGAAAAACAATAACCTGAAAAGAGAAGAATACGTACCATTTAAGCATCTGGGCTTTGGTTTCATACTGCCTGGGTTCAAATTCAGTTCTGCCAATAAACAGCTATATGACCCTAGCATCTGTGCCTCAATTTCTTCATTTGTAAAATGGAATGATAATAGGGCCCACCTTTATTAATTTTTGGTAAGGATTAAATGATGTAAACATATTGTCAATAAGAGCTCACTAAGTTATTATTAACTATGATAAAAATAGCTCCAATATTATAGAACAAGGCAGCCAGAGACCTGTTTGGAAAGAATCCCTGATGTATCAGATGATACTATGATTGAGGCACCTTTGTATAATAAAAGATTGGCACACTGGAGTACTTTCCTAGAGGAATGGGAAAACAGATAAGTTGGGCTAAGTGACCAAGAGTCTAAACCTAACATGAGCCTTTTCTGTAGAAGCCCTTCTTAAATGCTTAGCAACTTCCCTTTTCAGAGTGGACTTTTTTCTCTTTGTACCCTAAACTTAGAGTCTAAACAAACATAAAGTGGAAATGGCATAGGATGAAACCACATGAGTAAAATTAGCCTGTATCACCCTGCCTTCCATATTCTTCCATCATGTCTCTAATCCATGCTAGTCATTTTGGCCTGAATTAGCCATGAGGCAAACTCTTTTATCAATTCTATCATGGGTCTTCCAGTCTGTATTTTTGCTGTCACTGAAATTTTCTTAAGTACAAATGAAACCTAGTGGAAATATTAGTTACCGCTCCCATTGACATAGGGGTTAGGCAGGGACTTAGGAAATCTAATGGCTCAGAACATGGCTTGGATGTCGACCAGAAAATCACATCCTGGCCAACTGATGTTAACAGAATGACTTGTGACACATGGCACCCCCACAGCCCAAGGAAGATAACAATCATGATTTTAACCATCCAAGGCCAACACCCTCCCCCTCAAACTGTGGAAGGAGTTAATGATGCATAACACTGTCCCCAGGAGTTAATGACACATAACCCAATCTTCCAGGAATGACCACCTCCTGTATACACACAGACCCTAATAAAAGCTTAAGGTCTCAGCACCCTCAGCATAACCTTCCTTCCTGAGCCTGCTCCATCCCTCCTTGAGAATGTATTTTCATTTTGCTTTACATTAATAAACCTGAACTGCCTGTCAATCTTTCCTCCTCCACCTCCTCCCACTCCCCCACCCCAACTTTTCCCATCTGGGGAGATGTTTCTGACATGATCTCTGGCTTCTCTCTGTGTCTCAGGGAACGGCAGATGAAAGAGCACCCCTCATACGAACCTAACTGAACTTAACATCACCTGAGCTTGGTGAAGTATCGTGAGCTGTCCTGACCTGAACCACGATAGGGAAAACCCCATATTCACACAGGCTTCTGACCTGTTAGGAAGAGGGAGAAGACGCAGTGCTGGCAAGTGATGAGATCATTCTGGCCAGAGGATAAAGAGTAGGCTGACATGGCTAGCCAGTATGCTTTATAAAGTCATGTGGTCTCTGAAATTATTTTCATGTGTCTACCAAGTATTTAATAAACTCTTGTATAATAACTTTGTTGTTGGGGTCTGGTAGCTATGGAATTTTGTGACTGCTGTTGTAGGTATAATGTCTCTGGATCACTTGTTAATGCTACTTGGTTTAACCTTTCCAGTATGCCTCATTCACCCAACTTTGTCCTCAGAATTCCTATGTACTGCTTTATGTTGTATTCCTTCATTTCACTCCCCCAAAGGGAAGTAAATAAGCGTTTGGAACCCAGGGAAAGTGGTAGCCTCATCTAATATATCATTCAAATGTACAGGATTTTCTCTTTCAAAGCATTATGTAGTGTATTTCATGTTAATCTTCAGTCCATAATTCCTCTAGGAAACTTATTTTGTTCTTCTAACTACTTTTATAGTGGGTAAGAATCAAATGGGGGAAGGAATTGGGTGGGATGGTACCTGTGAGTGGATAATGATTAGCTCCTAAAGACTTTTAAGTTGTACTTTTGTGAACCAAGAGAATGCATGAATAATGTTGGTAAGTATAAGTAAAAATATTTCATGTAGAGTAGAACTAAATGTTATGACATTTGCAGACCATTAACTGTTATTTTTTAGTCAAAATTATCTTGATGTGGAAACATGGTTCTTGGAGAATATACCCAGTGACTGATGTTTTTCCCCTGCCAAAATATACTGTATTAATTATGATATGATTTGTGATTATTTATAAAAATATGAACATAGGAAATCTACCCATCTACCCATAGCCTAAATTACATGTAGTTTTAGGAAGCCTGTCTAGATTAGAGAGACATTTCTTCTGAGCAGTCTTCTTGGTAACTTTGAGACAGTTTTTTTAAGTTCTTTCCTCAGATACAGTTCCTTCCAGTGTTATGTGGCTCACTGTCACTTATCAAGTAGAGAAAAATGTGCCCTAAGCTTACTGTGACAATCATTTTACTGACAGGGTAATGAGTGATTAAAGTACTGCACAGAAAGTGGTTTAAAAAAAGTCCACTGGGACCAGAAGCAGAGCTACTGCTCTTCAAAAGGCTTCTTAGCTTTCAGTACTGTATAACCAAAGATTGGAAACCACTGTTAAGTCACAGTGTTCAGACTTCAAGCATATTTAAGGGCATTTTCTTTGATTCTCAAAGTTAACTACTCATTTTAAATGGAGAAGCCTATACTGTATCTGGCAAAGTACTTACAGAATTTCCTAACAACTGAATCATATGGGTCTTTGGTTTTTGTTATTTAAAACTGGACTACAGTATAAGCCAATGAAGGAAAAAAAATCAGGGATTTCACTTACATAGTTTCTTATGCATGTTTGGAGATAATAAATTGCTTTAATTTACAAGCCCCAATTTTTCCTTTCTCTACACTAAAGTAGCATGTGATATTTTCCCCTTTTTGAAGGAACGATTCATTAAACTCTCAACTTTCCTGTAAGTTAAGACAGAAACATTAAATACCCCAAATCAGCAAAATGCAAAAAACTAAATTAAAAAATATCTAGTCTTTAATAATGCCAAATATCTAGATGTTTAGAATTTGTCAATATTTAACTAGATAACTGGCATATCTTATTTTTTATGCATCTACTTATCCACGTTAATGTACTGATAAGCTAATGCACAGTCATTGGTTTAGTCCTGTTTTCACTATATAATCAACTGTGAGGAAATTTTTAGATACAGTAAATGATACCAGTTAGTGAAGTGTACATTTAGACTGAATCACATAGGTGGCCAAAAATATATTAATTCCATATTTGCATCATGATTCTTAAAAGTGATGGTTTAAAATCAAATTTGATATTTTACTTCTGAAAAGTCTAAATTGTAGTAAAAATTATAGGCTCATTAAGAAGAATAAATATACCACCATTTGGTTTTAGGTGGAAAATGACAAACTAGTCCTTGTGCTCATTCTCTTGCTGCCATTACCCTGGAAAGGTTCCCAAAGGCTTTGTGAAAGCCTGTCAGCATTGTAACCATCACAAAATGGCAGGCAGGGTAAATTGAGAGATGAGCACAGAACAGGAAATAGGCCTTGCCACTTTTAGCTATAGACTTTTCCCACTAGACTTTATTTCTTCATGATCTAGAAAGATCAATAATGGTCAAGTAGAACAAGCACTACACAACTAACCCCTATTGGGGTTTTATATTTAAGGTATGCTAATTTTTAACTTAAGTTGTTTAAGATATGAATTCTGCAAAGGTGATCCTAATACTTGCCCCTCTGGGCATTATGGCTGGAGAAAATTGCTTGTGCCTATCTTTAAGAATACTAACCACAATTCTCTTCATGGAGCTTACACAGTTGGCTCACATCATGTGACTCGACCTGTTTTATTTCTATTCTTAATGTAATGAAATGTTTTACTAATAAAAAAACTTTATACAAAATTACATTGGGAATAGTGTCTTTGGATATCTGTCTAGTTGTCTGTGGAGTTCCATTTGAAAAATGCCCCTGACAGACAGCCCTGAGTCACACCCCTCTGACCACCTTTGATTTCTGTTCAGTTGTGGACAGTTACAGGCAGCCCAGGAGTTCCACTCCAAGAAGGTTCCATACTCTGCTCTTCTGCTCAAGGTTTTCTTCAGAGCCCTGGAAGTCCCAGAGGAGTAACTATTTAAGAGAATTAATAACACTGGGGGAGAGGGAGACAGTTGACCAGTGTCCCAAATGAAAGATTAAAAAAATACAGAAACTATATTCAAAAGACTAATAAAGTATTAAAAACATATCCATGAACAATAATTAAGAAGATATGATATAGGATGAGTGGCATAGAATACAAAACATATATACACATTTAGTACAAGAGAAAAGTCCCAGTTCTAGTAATAACTATCTTCTTTCATATTCAACTATTTAAGTATTTTTAAAACACCTTTATCGAGACATAATTGATATAATATGAAACTCACCAATTTGAATGCCAGGCATGGTGGTGAATGCCTATAATCCTAGCACTTGGGAGGCTAAGGCACGGAGAGTTTGAATTTGGGGTTAGCCTGGGCTACATAATGAAACTCTGTCTCAAAAAAACAAAACAAAAACCAAATAAATAAATAGTACAATAAAAATTCACACATTTTAAATGTACAATTTTAATAAATTTACTGAGTTGTGTAGTTCTAGAACATTTTCATCACCTCAATAAAATCTATCATGCCAGTTTAGCCCCTCACTGTTCTCACCTCAACCATAATGACCACTAATCTACTTTCTATATGTATAGATTTGCCTTTCCAGACATTTCACATAAACACAATCATACGGCATATGGTACCAAGGTCCAGCTTTTCTACATTATACCTAAAAATGTGTTCATCTAACTTTATTGATCACCTACTTTATGTGAAGCACTATAATAAACTAGGCTATAGGTGACCAGAAAGAGACATATGGACTTCATAGTCTTGTGGGGAAAACAGTGTCCAAATAATCATATAGGTAAATGTAAAACTTGGGCTAAGTTGTAAGATGCTCTAGGAACATGACTAGGAAGTGGAGTTTGGTAAAGCATTTCAGATAGAAGGAGTAAGCTACACCACACTAGGTCTCATTAAACCATATTAAAGATTTTGGTATTTTGGCTTTATTTTAAGACCAATGGTAAACTAGTGAAGATTTTCAATTGGGTTGTGGGGGTAAGGTGAGTAAGACAACAAGGTTGTTTAGAAGGACCCATTCTAGCTTCAGGGTGAAGAATGAATTGGAAGAGTTGACCAGGGTGATTATTTAGGAACCTGTTGTGTTAAGTGGGTCCCTTTGGTGTCCCCATTGGCATGCAAGATGGGTCTCCTCTGAGTTGACAGCTGTCATTTGTAACCCTTTTGTGAGAACGCCACAAAGTCACATAGCTTGGGTGAAGGAATGGGCTTTATGTGGGGAAATAAAAATGTACAGGGCCACGTTTGCCAGAAAAAAGGAGGCACAGACACTCCATCCTCCTGCTGTCCCAGTGCCCCAGCACTGTTTGGTCTCAGTAATGAGGGCATGTCCTCTTACTCACTCCTTTTCTTATAGGACAAGCATGAAGAAGTAGCTTTACCAATGGGGACATCTACAAGCTGCTGAGCAACATGTGGTTTGAATTTGGAGTGCCAATGCTTTACAGTTGTCTGGGAATGCCACTGTCACTGTCTCCATGGCTGGGGAGAAGGCAGCAGTCCCATGGAAATCTTAAGTTGGGTATAGCCCTTCTTTAGGAGAAAGGGGGACCCCAGTCACAATGAACTTACTCTCTATGCAGCCCACAATGGGGTGGCCCAGGCCATGCTCAGCCAGTCCTACTCACTGCACCACAGGGGCTGCTCCAGAGGGTAAGAGCAGGGTTGGTAAACATAGAAATAAATGATATATTGTGTTCTAATGAAGCCATAGTTTACAAAAACAGGCAGTAGGCTAGACTTGGCCACTCTATCTCAGGTTCCCAGGAGGGCTATGCCTTTTACTTAAAACTGGTACTCAGCTGCAACCTTCTCTCCTTTGATACTCTTCCCCCTGCCAATCCCACTTACTTCCCTGACTGCAGTTACAGTCCATGCTTGAGCCTCTCTGATCAACATCACCCCCACTACCCAAACACCAGCTGGATATCCCCAGTCAGCCTGTCAAGTCAATGAGTAAAGAAAGGAAGTCATGCTCCTTGTCTTCTTCAATTACTGGAGAATGGCATCACAATCTATTCTGTTGTTCAAGCCAGACACCAGACATGTAGTAACCTTTTGTTACTTTTCCTTTCTCATTAACTGAGACATTGTCTCATTTGCTAGTTTTCCATGTATTTATTCCATGTATTTATCACCAATTCAACCCCAAATGTCCTTGCTGGTTGCCTATATTGCTCTTAAGTTGTTCATCCTTATGAAGAAGGCTTTCCCAGAACCTTCTGACCTGGTACAGTCTGGGCTGGTAGCTCTCTAAGGAGGCACAATTGTCATCCTTTCATCTTTCATAGCTGACTCCACCTTGGTGGAGCACATCCTCCGGTAACTGCCTTAGCTATAGAAAGTTTTTTTGCTTTTTTTTTTTTTTAAAGAAATTTATTGTCTGAAAATATCTTTATTCTCCTGTCATAGTTAATCTGTATCTTGTTTGGGAAAAGAATCTAGATTGAAAATAATTTATATTAAGAAATTCAAAGGCATTTCTCTATTGCCTTCTAATTAGTGCTGCCATAGATAAATCTAAAATCATTTTGATCTGTTGTGTGACGTGTTTTGCTCTTGAAAGCTTCTCCGCCATCATGGTAATGTTATTTTCAGATATGTGCCTTACTTTAATTTTATAGTCACTCATTGTAATAAGCATTTAGTAAGTTATTTCAATCTATAAATGTCTTTCAACTATGGGAAATTTTCTTGACTTATTTAATAACTGTTTCCTTGTACTGCGTTTTTTAATGGTCATCACAAGTGGATTTTATATTTAATGTCTGGCTTTCTCTTGATCAACTGTAAGTTCACAAAAACATGAACCATGCCTTTCTTATTTAGTGCTCAGAACAGGCCAGGCACACAGTAGAGCTTAATATGTTCTAAATAACCGAAAGACAGGAAGAGGTCAAGTCTTGAAAAACTTTAAAGAACATATTTTTTTCTCTGTACTTTCTGGATATTACATTGGTATTAGACTTTTTGAATTAGTACTCTAATCTTATTTTTCTTCTATTTTACATCCCTCTCTCATTTTGCTTTACTTTCTGGAAGAGTTCTTAACCTTTATATTCTAACTCTTCTATGGAGTTTTTCATTTCTGACTTAAAAAAAAATATATATATATATATATTGGCAGTACTGGAGTTTGAACTCAGAGCCTTGCGCTTGCTAGGCAGGTGCTCTGCCACTTGAGCCATACTACAGACATTTTCATTTCTGGTAATTAAAATTCTAACCTTTCTCATCCTGCCTCCCAGGAAAGAATCTGAAATCCTTATCATAATGTACAAGAAAATAAAATGTAAGAGCATTTTTTATTAAAGATTGCAGCTCTGAAGAAACCTGAGTTTAAAACCAGACTCCAGAATACACCAATACGACTTGGGTACCCTGGGTAAGCTGCTTAGCATCTCTAAAGTGCCGTCCTCATCTTACCTGGGGAAAGCGGTCAATAACGGAATCTTGAATCGGGTTATTTTGAGGATAAAAATGATACTACAAGTGCAATGAGGGCACAGATTTTAGCGGTTAGAAGCCTCACTTTCTTCATTAAGGCCACTCTCCACCTCTTGTTCAGTGCTCGCCTTTCCACTGAGTGGTTAAAAGTACAAATTCTGGACTCAAACTCCCCTTCCGTGCCTATTTCCTCCTGTATAAAATGGGGGTAATATAGAAAACGTCTCACAAGACAATTGAGGATTAAATTAAAATATGTAAAGTGACTACTAGAAAGCCTGGCACATAGTAAACACAACGTGCTGCTACTGTTCCCATTACCTTTGAATGCTTCCAACACGCCTCCTCTTAGCTACCTCTGCCGAGCCTACTCATCCTTCAGGCCTGGATTCCATCACTTCCACCGGGCCTCCCAACCTCCTAGGCGCACTGTATGGAAGGTGGCTTCGTCCCTCGCCCGTGCATATTCCAAGCTGTCACCACGGATCCCGACAGTAACTGCAGACCTTTGCCAAACAACCTCGACAAGACAGTTTCTAAGTGCTCTCAGTCAGCACACTCTGGCCGCCTTCCCAGCATTATAGACTAGTTGTGACCTCACGCCGCGCAAAGCCTCAAAACATCCCGGAAGTGAGCAGGTCGGGGGCGTTCCCGTTCGACCCTCCACCCGCTGCGCCTAGGTCCTTTGGCGCCTCCTTTGCTAGGTGGTAGGAGGCGGAACTCTGTAGCACCGCCCGCAGTTTCCCTGCCGGACGGAAGAGAGGGGTGCGCTGGGCGTCACGTCGCGGGAGCAGCGTTTTGGTTCTCCGTTCCCGCTGCTCCCGCGACATGGCCTTCAATTTTGGGGCTCCCTCGGGCACCTCCGGCACCGCTGCAGCCACCGCAGCTCCCGCGGGTGAGTTTCCCCTAGCCCTTCTCCCTGGGAGGACGGGAAGCGTTTGGTCCGCCCCACCCCTCTGGTCGGAGACTGTCCGGCGTGGGTCTCCCGGCCGCACGGAAGACTTTAGGAGCATTTGAAAAGGGCGGGCGACAGTAGAGCGGGCCGAGGCGGCTCCTCAGGAGGCCGCGGGGTACTCGAGGCCCAACCTGGAGCTCGCGCGCCGCGCGTGGGTCCCCTCAGGGCCCCGTCCTTCCTGTGGTCCAATTCCAGCCACTGGGGAGTGGGACTCGGAGAGGTTGGAGGCTAACCCCGTTTCCACCTCAGCCTCCGGGACACGCGGGTATAAGGCTGGAGAGCCCGGGGCTGCTCTGCAGCTCCCTCGGGAGCGGCCCAGGAGCGGCGGGCGCCTTCGTCCCGGCCCCTTGCGGTCTTCGCTACAGGAGTTCCAGCTCCTGCTCCTTCCGTCTGTCCCCACCACCTCCGCTTTCTTAACCTGTTCGGAGAGAAGTCAGGTTTGTGCACTTCTGTGAAAGCTCTTGCTGATTCTTCTAATCCTTATCTTTCTTTTCCTTTTCTTCTTCTCTCTCCCTCCCCCTTTAAAATTTTGGTTCTTTGCTTACACGCCTATCAGGATTTGGTGGGCTTGAGACGGCCAACTCTACCGCCAGTGGGTTTAATTTTGGGGGTTTCGGATTAACTGCTAATCCTGCAGTGAACTTTAATATTGGGAATTTCGGTGTTTCTACTACCTCGGCGACTCCTTTCAATTTTGGTAACAGTCTGGCAAGTGCAGGTAGATACTGCGGGTCGTATGTGTTAACGAGTGTTGGGAGCTGGAGTCCAAGAATATTTCGTGGTTCCCAGAGTTTGGGAAAGAACAGCGGCTTGTCTTGTAAGGGAGGGGAAATAAATTTTCTAATGTCAAATCAAAGACATTTGAGTAGAGCTTTGGCTACTAAAAGATGTGGTTTGGGGAGGACTTGAAGGTTATAACGTTCCCTTAAATTTGCATTTAATTGAGCAGAATATGTCATTCAAATGATAAGAATCCGGTATGGATTTTTAAGATTTAGAATAGAATGTATTTTTCAAATTTTTAGCTGTATCTTCCAAAGTATAAGCTCACTAGTCAGGTCCGTTTTTCTGGGATTCTTGGACTCCTGCAGTCATTTTTTTCCCTGCATTTTCATCGGAATTTCATTTTATTGTCCTTGTGTTTCCAAGAGAAACAAGTCTTATACGAACAGCAGTAAACTGTCTTGTTTTTTCATCTCTATAATAATAATAATAGTGTATTTCTTTGGTCAATTTAGCAGATTAGGATGCATTTCTATAAGATACATAATTGTAGAAAGAATCTCCAATTCTTTACTAGATTTTTGGGAAATTTTCAGAGAGCAATTTAATTTGGTATATAATACTGAGTTCTAAATGGTAGAGTAGGCATCTTTGCATTCAAAAAGATAATTATGAAGATATTTTTAATCTATGGATTGTTTGAAGCCCATTAAAATTTTGCAAAATAATGGATATGTAACCCTAATAAAATAGGTTTATGTCTACTTTAAATACATTCACTCCATAGAAAAACCTTGTTCCTTAGCTGCTCGTATATGAATTTATCATCCATATTCTCTTGTTATGCTACTTATGCCCATGCCAATTATATGCATTTGGTAAATGTTATTTACATCTTAAAACTTAATTGGGAAGGCAGGAATTTTGTTCATTCACTTGTTACTACAGTGTGAATATCACCTTAGCATCTGAGTTGAAAGCAATATGAAAACTATTTGAAAATTTAAAAGGTAAAATAACCCATTAAGATATATTTGAAGTGGTTGCATGTGATAGTGATACTTATTTTTCCTTGTTTGCTTAAAATTGGCACTGGGTAAAACAGAAACCTTATTTTGAAATTTGTGTTTCCGAATAAACCCACCCAGCTCATAATTGAACAACAATAAATAAGCCTGTTGATATTTGCTTGATTTCATGTTCATTTGGGGTTATCACTGTTAAGTTTTGTGATAATATGACTGTTTTGAATGCTTTCATATGCTAATTAAGTTAGCCTTAAAAGCAAAAGGCTGATAGAAACTCTTTATTTTTAATTTTGTATCCATGCAGATTCACTATTAGGAATAAAACATTTTGGTATTGTGAATTTCAACATGATAAGATACTGACAGGTTTTATTGTGTAGCCAATTCAAATTCTATCATAGTTATTCTATGGAAGTGTGGAATAATAAACACAGATTAACAATAATCTTAATACTTTGGAGGGCTTTTATCAAAATGCATAGTTTGCAGTACTGCAATAGAACGTATAAGTTAATAAAATATTTCATTGTGCCTACATATTCAGTTTACTCTAATTTTTCAAATCAGAATTCTATGATAAATAGCAAGTGATTGGATTTTTCTTCTTATATCTTTTATGTTACAATATTGGTTAATTTATTTTGTTACAAGAAATACGTAAAATTAGAATCTCTGAAAATCTGAGATATAACTTGCCATTAATGGTTCCAACATTTGTTTTGAAAGTCTTTTTTGACACCACATTAATAATCAGCTAAAGACTGTCAATAAGTTAAAAATTTAAAAAGTAAAACATTTATTTTGTATTTTTTGTAGTACTGGGGTTTGAACTAGGGCTTGCTAAGCAGGTGAAGTTTCTAACTTTTTCCTGGGGCAAAAAACCTTAAGACAGCAATCCTCCTACCTACAGCCCCTGATGGTAGCCGGGATATTAGGCATGTGATCCACTGTAAAGGCTCAAACAATACAATTTGAGATTAGGTAGCATTCTATTCCATTCATATGTTATTAGATATGGTTGAGATTTTGCTTCTAGACTTAACTAAAAATGAAATTTGTCAAAATTGCCACTGGTGATGCAGAGACCTGTGGTGGTTCTGCTCTCTTTTTTGCCACTTCCTTCACTTCCTTCAAGAAACACATTCTTACTATATAGCAGTAAATATAATTGGTACATTTCCTGTGGAAAGTTGTTCAGTCTTGGCATAGACTAAGTAGAAGTAGAAGCTAATGTAGATATAAATTAATTCACCAAAAACAAGGTCACAAACTGGCAGTGCAGTCTCTTGACATGATATGTTTGGCACTATTTCAAAATATTTGAGTTAACTGCAGACAAAAAAAGTTGAATTAGAATTTGAAAGCTTATAAATTTGGGGTGAGAATATAGCACAGGAGTAGAATGTTTGCTTAGCATGGGTAGCACTCTGGGTTTGGCCAGACATGGTAGCTCAAGTCTGTAATCCCAGGCACTCGGGAGGTAGAGATTGGGAGGATCCCTGTTTGAGGATAGCTCCTTCACGCACATTTCCTGAAATCCCATCACAACCAATAAAAAGCTTGGTGTGTGGCCTGTGTCTGTTATCCCAGCTACACAGGGCATGTAAATAGGAGAATCACAGTCCATGATTATGCCCAGGCATAACCAGAGACTCTATTTGAAAAAATAACTAAAGCATTTTGGGCTGGGGTCATGGCTAGAGTGGTAGAGCAACTGAGCAAATGTGAGGCCCAGTTCAAATCTCAGCACCACCAAAAAGGAAAAGGGGGAAAAAAGATCCAGATTTCCTTTTTTTTTTTTTTGAGAAAAATGGGAACATATGACAGTACTAAACTATCCTTCTGCAACATTCGGCTGGAATTTTGGGGAGAGATGCTGCCATTTTTTAAACTTTTTAAACATTTCCACATGTCACTGAACACCTAGTCTCACTATTTTATTAGTCTAAATCTTTTAGGCATTTGGACCTGCAATTCTTACTCTAAAAGAATGTACATAATCATTTTGAAGTTATGGCAATAGGCTTAACTAATATATTTTCTCATCTGTAAATGTTAATTGCCCCTTTAATTGAAGATGTGTATTGCACTGTGGTATTTATATTTAAACTACTTAGTGGCGTATTTCTTGTAATGTATTAACTTCTTGATTAATAAAATTTTAAAAATTGGTGTTGAAAGTAGAGAAAGGAAAATTTAGACCACAATGTTTTTACTTTATATGTAGTGATTACTTAGAAGATAAATTGTCTTTATATATAAAAAAGAGTCTTCTTTTCTGTTTTTGTCCTTTTTTATTTAGGTGGGTTTGGAGGATTTGGGACAACATCTACAACTGCAGGTTCTGCATTCAGCTTTTCTGCCCCAACAAACACAGGCGCTACTGGTAAGAGGCCATCTTAAGTCATTTGTGGAAGTAAATGTGGTAGAGGTCTATTTTTTTAACTTGTGCAATTCTGATTTTTCATTCAAAGGACTCTTCAGTGGTACTCAGAACAAAGGTTTTGGATTTGGTACTGGTTTTGGCACAGCAACAGGAACTAGTACTGGTTTAGGTACTGGTTTGGGAACTGGTCTGGGATTTGGAGGATTTAATACACAGCAGCAGCAACAGCAACAAACTAGTGAGTATGAAGTTTTTATCTTCAGATTGAAAACCATAACAGTAATACCTAACATTGCTTGAAACATGTGAGCAGATGTCTTAATTTATTTTATTTATTTATTTTTGCAATGCTATTTTTTTTAAATTTTTTTATTCATATGTGCATACAATGTTTGAGTCATTTCTTTCCACTCCCCCAGGCCCCCTCCTTCTCCCCCCCACCCCCTCGATACCCAGTAGAAACTATTTTGCCCTTATCTCTAGTTTTGTTATAGAGAAAGTATAACCAATAATAGGAAGGACCAAGGGTTTTTGCTAGTTGAGATAAGGATAGCTATACAGGGAGTTGACTCACATTGATTTCCTGTGCATGTGTGTTACCTTCTAGGTTAATTCTTCTTGATCTAACCTTTTCTCTAGTTCCTGGTCCCCTTCTCCTATTGGCCTCAGTTGCTTTAAAGTATCTGCTTTAGTTTCTCTGAGTTGAGGGCAACAAATGCTATCTAGTTTTTTAGGTGTCTTACCTATCCTCATACCTCCCTTGTGTGCTCTCGCTTTTATCATGTAATCAAAGTCCAATCCGCTTGTTGTTTTTACCCTTGATCTGTTGTCCACATATGAGGGAGAACATACGATTTTTGGTCTTTTGGGCCAGGCTAACCTCACTCAGAATGATGTTCCCCAGTTCCATCCATTTATCAGCGAATGATAACATTTCGTTCCTCTTCATGGCTGCATAAAATTCCGTTGTGTATAAATACCACATTTTCTTAATCTATTCGTCAGTGGTGGGGCATCTTGGCTGTTCCCATAACTTGGCTATTGTGAATAGTGCCGCAATAAGCATGGGTGTGCAGGTGCCTCTGGAGTAACCTGTGTCACAGTCTTTAAGGTATATTCCCAAGAGTGGTGTTGCTGGATCAAATGGTAGATCAATGTTTAGTTTTTTGAGTAGCCTCCAAATTTTTTTCCAGAGTGGTTGTACTAGTTTACATTCCCACCAACAGTGTATGAGGGTTCCTTTTTCCCCCTGCATCCTCACCAACACCTGTTGTTAGTGGTGTTACTAATGATGACTATTCTAACAGGGGTGAGGTGGAATCTTAGCGTGGTTTTAATTTGCATTTCCTTTATTGCTACAGATGGTGAGCATTTTTTTAAGTGTTTTTTGGCCATTTGAATTTCTTCTTTTGAGAAAGTTGTGTTTAGTTCACTTGCCCATTTCTTTATTGGTTCATTAATTTTGGGAGAATTTAGTTTTTTCAGTTCCCAATATATTCTGGTTATCAGTCCTTTGTCTGATGTGTAGCTGGCAAATATTTTCTCCCACTCTGTGGGTGTTCTCTTCAGTTTAGAGACCATTTCTTTTGTTGAGCAGAAGCTTTTTAGTTTTATGAGGTCCCATTTATCTATGCTATCTCTCAGTTGCTGTGCTGCTAGGGTTCCATTGAGAAAGTTCTTACCTATACCTACTAATTCCAGAATATTTCCTACTCTTTTCTGTATCAGCTTTAGAGTTAGGGGTCTGATATTAAGATCTTTGATCCATTTTGAGTTAATATTGGTATAGGGTGATATACATGGATCTAGTTTCAGGTTTTTGCAGACAGCTAACCAGTTTTCCCACCAGTTTTTGTTGAAGAGACTGCTATTTCTCCATCATATATTTTTAGCGCCTTTGTGAAAGACAAGTTGGTTATAGTTGTGTGGCTTCATATCTGGGTCCTCTATCCTGTTCCACTGGTCTTCATGTCTGTTTTTTGCCAGTACCATGCAGTTTTATTGTTACTGCTTTGTAATACAGTTTGAAGTTGGGTATTGTGATACCTCCAGTGTTATTCTTTTGACTGAGTATTGCCTTGGCTATTCGTGGCCTTTTGTGTTTCCATATAAATTTAACAGTAGATTTTTCAATATCTTTAATGAATGTCATTGGAATTTTGATGGGAATTGCATTAAACATGTAGATTACTTTTGGGAGTATAGACATTTTTACTATGTTGATTCTACCAATCCATGAGCATGGGAGATCTCTCCAATTTCTATAGTCTTCCTCAATCTCTTTCTTCAGAAGTTTATCATTTTCCTTGTTGAGGTCATTCACATCCTTTGTTAGGTTTACACCTAGGTATTTGATTTTGTTTGAGGCTATTGTAAATGGAATTGTTTTCATATATTCTTTCTCAGTTCATTATTAGTGTATAGAAATGCTAATGATTTTTCTATGTTGATTTTATATCCTGCTACCTTGCTATAGCTATTGATGGTGTCTAGGAGCTTTGAGTAGAATTTTTTAGGTCTTTAAGGTATAGGATCATGTCATCTGCAAATAGGGATATTTTGACAGTTTCTTTACCTAATAGTATTCCTTTTATTCCTTCTTCTTGCCTAATTGCTTGGACTAGGAATTCCAGTACTGTGTTGAATAGGAGTGGAGATAGTGGGCATCCTTGTCTAGTTCCTGATTTTAGAGGGAATGGTTTCAGTTTTTCTCCATTAAGTATAATGCTGGCTGTAGGTTTGTCATATATAGCTTTTATAATGTTGAGGTACTTTCCTTCTATTCCTAGTTTTCTTAGAGCTTTTATCATGAAAGGTGTTGGACCTTATCAAAGGCTTTTTCTGCATCTATTGAGATGACCAATTGGTTTTTGTCTTTGCTCTATTAATGTGGTTTATTACATTTATTGATTTTTGTAAGTTGAACCACCCCTGCATTCCTGGGATGAAGCCTACTTGGTCATGGTGAATGATCTTTTTGATGTGTTGTTGAATTTGGTTTGCCAGTATTTTGTTGAGGATTTTTGCGTCAATGTTCATTAAGGAGATTGGCCTATAGTTCTCCTTTTTGGAGGTGTCTTTGCCTGGTTTGGGGATAAGTGTAATACTGGCTTCATAAAATGTGTTAGGCAGTTTTCCTTCCCTTTCTATTTTGTGGAACAGTTTAAGGAGGTAGTTATCAGTTCTTCTTTAAAGGTCCAATAGAATACAGTAGAGAATCCATCTGGTCCTTGACTTTTCTTTTTGGGGAGACCCTTGATGCTGCTTCAATTTCATTTTGTGTTATAGATCTATTCAGGTGATTAATATCCTTTTGGTTCAGTTTTGGATGATCATGTGTATCTATAAATCTGTCCATTTTATTAAGATTTTCGAATTTATTTGAATATAGGTTCTCAAAGTAGTCTCTGATGATTTCCTGGAGTTCGATGTTTTTTGTTGTTATTTCCCCTTTTGCATTCCTGATTCAACTAATTTGGGTTTTTTCTCTCCTGATTTTTGTCATGATGCCAGGGGTCTGTCAATCTTGTTTATTTTTTCAAAGAACCAACTTTTTGTTACATTAATTCTTTGTATGGTTTTTTGGTTTCTATTTCATTGATTTCAGCTCTTATTTTTATTATTTCTCTCCTTCTGTTTGTTTTGGGATTTGCTTGTTCTTGTTTTTCTAGGAGTTTGAGATGTATCATTAAGTCATTGAGTTGGGATCTTTCAGTCTTTTTAATATATGCCATGATGCACTCATGGCTATAAACTTTCCTCTCAGGACTGCCTTTGCTGTGTCCCATAGGTTCCAGTAGATTGTATTTTCATTTTCATTGACTTCCAGGTACTTTTAAATTTCCTCTTTTATTTCATCAATGACCCGTTGTTCTTTAAGTAATGAGTTATTCAGTTTCCAGCTGTTTGCATGTGTTTTGTCTTTACTTTTGTTGTTGAGTTCTAGCTTTATTGCATTGTGATCAGATAGAATGCATGGTATAATTTCTATTTGCTTATATTTGCTGAGGCTTGCTTTGTGCCCTAGGATACAATCTATTTTGGAGAAGGTTCCATGGGCTGCTGAGAAGAACGTATATTGTGTAGAAGTTGGATGAAGTGTTCTGTAGACATTAAGTAGGTCCATTATCTATTGTATATTTTAGATCTAGGATTTCTTTATTGATTTTTTTTTGGATGACCTATTTATTGATGATAATGGGATGTTAAAGTCTCCCACAACCATTGTGTTGGAGTTAATATATGCTTTTAGGTCTTTCAGAATATGTTTGATGAAATTGGGTATGTTGACATTGGGTGCATATAGGTTGATAACTGTTATTTCCTTTTGGTCTATTTCCCCTTTTATTAGTATGGAATGCCCTTCTTTATCTCGTTTGATCAATGTAGGTTTGAAGTCTACTTTGTCAGAGATAAGTATTGCTACTCCTGCCTGTTTTTGGGGGCCATTGGCTTGGTAAATCTTCTTCCAGCTTTTCAACCTAAGCCTGTGCTTATTTCTGTCGGTAAGATGGGTCTCCTGTAAGCAACAAATTGTTGGATCTACATTTTTAATCCATTTCATCAAATGGTGCCTTTTAATGTGGGATTTAAGTCCATTAACATTAAATGTTAGTACTGATAGGTATGTGGTGATTCCTGTCATTTAGTTGTCTTAGTTGTTTGAAGGTTTGATTCTGTGTACCTTAGTTGAGGTTACTGTCTACTTTCTTGCTTTTCTTTTCCTGTGGTTTGGTGCTGCCTGTCCTTTCATGGTTATGTTGGGTTTCACTTTCTGTGTGCAGAATCCCTTGAAGAATCTTTTGTAGTGGTGGCTTTGGTCACATATTGTTTTAGTTTCTGCTTATCCTGGAAGACTTTTATTGCTCCATCTATTTTGAATGATAGTTTTGCTGGGTAGAGTATCCTGGAGTTGAAGTTATTTTCATTCAGTGCCTGGAAGATCTCACCCCAAGCTCTTCTTGCTTTTAATGTTTCTGTTGAGAAGTCTGCTGTGATTTTGATGGGTTTACCTTTGTATGTTATTTGTTTTTTCTCTCTTACAGCCTTCAATATTCTTTCCTTAGTTTCTGAACTTGTTGTTTTAATGATGGTATGTCGTGGAGTAGTTCTATTTTGATCTGGTCTGTTTGGTGTCCTGGAGGCCTCTTGCGTCTGTATGGGAATAGATTTCTCTAGATTTGGGAAATTTTCTGTTATTATCTTGTTGAATATATTACGCATTCCCTTTGCTTGCTCTTCTCCTTCTTCAATGCCCATGATTCTCAGGTTTGGTTTTTTGATGCAGTCGGTGAGTTCTTGCATTTTCTTTTCACAGGTCTTGTGTTGTTTAAGTAATAGTTCTTTGGTTTTTCCTTTAATTACCATTTCATCTTTGAGATCTGAGATTCTGTCTTCTGTTTGTTCTATTCTGCTGGATTGGCCTTCCATTTTGTTTTGCCATTCTGTTTTGTTCTTTTTTTGAGGTTTTCCATATCCTGAGTTCCTTCCTCTTTAATGTTGTCTATTTTTGTCCTGAGTTCATTTATCTCTTTATTAATCGTGTTCTTTGTTTCATTTTGGTGTTTAAACAGTGCTTCTATGGTTTCTTTTATTTCTTCTTGTGCTTTTTCAAATTCTCTATTTTTGTTGTCTTAGAATTTCTTTAGTGTCTCCTGTACATTTTTGTTGATCATATCCAGTATCATCTCTATAAAATTTACATTGAGTACCTGTAGTATTTCTTCTTTTAGTTTGTTCTTGTGGGCTTCATTGGGTTCTTTGGCATAGTTTATCTTCATTTTGTTGGAGTCTGGATCTGAGTATCTGTTTTCTTCGTTCCCCTCTGGTTCCTGTACTAATTTTTTGCTCTGAGGAAACTGGTTTCCCTGTTTTTCTGTCTTCCCATCAGTGCCCTTGGTGTTGTTATTGTTCCTGTACTGTGTGCAATTAAGTATTTTCTAGCTTGTAATAATAACAATGGTGATATTTAGAATGGAAGGGTGAGAGGAGATGGAAAGCAAAGAAGTTAAAGAAAAAGGGAAAAACAGATAAACAAGTAGAAAACAAAACAAAACAAAAAAGTTTCAAAGACATAAACAGGGAGAGATAGTGTACTAATCAACAGTAAGCTGAAGAGGCATTAGAGAGACAGAGGTTTGAAAATAAAAAATAAAAATATAAATAAATGAAAAAATATATACAAAAAAAATCTACAAGTTCAAATGCAATAAAGTTTCAGTCTTAATAATTTTGGTGTTTGTCTCTCAGCCTCCAATCCTGGAGATGGTGTCTCAGAAGTAGTTCTCTCATTGTCTCATCAAAGGGGAGAAAAAACTAAAAAAAAACCCAACAAAATATGATAGCACAAAACAAAAAAAACCCCACAAAGTGTCCCAGGTTCAAATGCAATACAATTTCAGTAAGTTTTTCAGCATGCAGGTGTAGTTCGGTTATTGTCTCATCAAATGGAGGAAAAAAAAAGAGTCTGGAGACGGTTTGTGAATGGCTATCTGTGGCTGTGGCTCACCTGCCCACTGCTGTCAGCCTGCTGTTGCTGGAGGTGTTATTTATGCAGATCTAGGGAGTGAGCTTAACACTCACCTGGCCCCTCAGGCTTTGTTTACTCAGATTTCTCCTGGGCCCGATGCCACTGCTACAAGCTTTACCCTTTCCAAGCACACTGGGGGAGGTGACACTGCACCTGTGTTCTCAGGCCTGTGTGTTTATTTACAGTTCATGTGGGAAGTGGGTCTTTCCCCCTCTCCTGTGGAGTGTTCCTCCCTTCGCCACTTTTACAAGCTTTCCCGCTCCTGGTTGCTGGATGTGTGCTGCCGCTCCTGCCTTCTCCAGCGGCTTGTTGTGAGGGATTTCCCCTCCCCCCTCTTTGGTGGTCAGGGTGCCCCGCCCTCTTTGCTACATGTCTTTTTTATTGTTCTTGCTTATTATTGCATTTCTCTTTTTCTCTGGCTGGGGGTCGGTGTGTCCAGGGGGCTATGCTGATCTGGCCCAGGATTGTCTGTGGGAGTACCGCGTACCACTTAGCTCACCTTGTGATCCGCGTCTTCCCAAGCCGTGTGGGCGCTGGTGTCTGGTGGTGGCCCCGGGGCCCTCCTGGTTTCTCCATTTAATGTGAAGTGGAGATGCTCTGCGCAGGCTGGAATTGTGGAGGAGTCAAAGTTTTGCCTCTTCTCGGTGGTTTTTCCTGTAAGGTGTATCACCAGCGTCTCTCCAAGATTTTACTTTAGGAGGCATGCTTTCTGCTTCCTCCCTCTAGCCGCCATCTTGGAATTCCTTAATTTATTTTTTAAGAATTATAAATACCTTCCAAAGAATTCCAAAAGGTATTTTTCATGTTTATGTATGATAGCAACTAAGGAGAAGACTGATTGGCATGATTAGGATTATAAGGTCCCTGTGTTTAGGATCATTCATTTAAAATCTTGTTTTGCTGGGGGCATGGCTCAAGTGGTGGAGCACCTGTCTAGCAAGTGGAAGACTCTGAGTTCAAACACAGTACTGCAGAAAAAAGAGAAAAACAGTTTAAAAATAACACAGATACAGAAAACTGCACCAGAGTGCAACTTATTGAAGTATATATAAAGTCAGCACCTCTGTAACCATGTTAGGAGATGGACCCTGGTCAGTCATTTCAGAGCCCACCATAATCCCCTCACAGTTATTGCTCTGTCTGAGGAACTACGGTCTTTGTTTGTTTGTTTTTAGAGTACTGGGGTTTGAATTGAGGGCCTCATGTTTGATAAGCAGTTAACAGCCAGACGCTTTGCCATGGTCTTTTGTGATCATTTCCTTTTCTTTATAGCTTTGTCATTCAAGTGTGTAAACAATGTTGTTTAGTTTTGTCTTTCTTAAATCTCTGTGGGCTCTTCTTTTGTCTTAATTTGTTAAAGAAGTCAGATCATTTGCCTTGTAGAGTTTTTTAGTCAGCACTTTACTGATTGCATTCTTGTGGTATAGTTTAACATACTCCTTTTTCCTCTGTATTTATTAGTAGTTGAGTTGGAATTACAGGCTTACTTATATTGATAGTTCAGGGTTTTTTTTTTTTATAAGACTGTGTTATAAGATTGTTTATTTTTTATCAAGAGGCATATAATGTCACATTATCCTTTTTTGTACTGATTTTAGCAGCCAGAGGTGATCAGTATTTAGACTCTAATTTCTCTTTCCAAATAGTACTTCTACTTTCATCTTTTTTTTTTCCCTGTGTAGAAGCTTTTTAATTTGCTATAATCTTTACTTGTTAATTCCTCTTTAGAAAGCCATTGCTTATACCCCATATCTTCAGGTATTTTTCCTTATATTTTCCTCTAGTCTCAAATCTTACATTAAGGTCTTTGATCCATTTTGATTGTATAAGATGAGAGATAGGGTTGTAGTTTCAATCTTCTAAATGAGGCTGTCTTTTCTCCAGCGTATGTTTTTGGCATATGCTGTATGTTTTTGGTATGTTCTTTGTAAAGAAACAGCTGTAACTGTGTGGGCTTATTTCTGAGTCTTCTGTTCCATTGGTCTATGTGTTTGGTTTTGTGCCAGTACTGTGCTGTTATTATTCTTTTTTTCTTTTGCGGTACTATGGATTGAATTTGGGGCCTCATGCTTGCTAGCAGGCAAGTGCTTTATCTCTTGAGCTACACCTGCAGTCTGCTGTTTTTGTTGCTGTGGCTCTATAGCAGAATTTGAAGTTAAATACTGTGATACCTCTAGAATTGCTTGTTTTATTCAGGATTGCTTTGACTTTTCAGGGTCTTTGGGGCTTCTGTATGAATTTTAGGATAGCCTTTTCTATTTCTGTGAAGAATGACATTGAAATTTTGGTGGGGATTGCATTGAATCAATTGATTGCTTTCTGTAATGTAGCCATTTTCACAATATTAATTTTATGAACATGGAAGGTCTTTGCATCTTCTAGTGTCTTCAGTTTTTTTCTTTATTGTTTTATAGTTTTTGTTGTTGAGGTCTTTCACCTCCTTGGTTAGGTTTATTTTGTTTTTGAAGCTGTTATTGAATGGGATTGTTCTCCTGATTTTTTTCTCAGCATGTTCCTTATTGGTGTATAGAAAAGCTACTGATTTTTGTATGTTGATTTTATATCCTGCTACTTCTCTGAAAGTTCTTATCAGATCTTAAGAGTTTTCTGATGGCGGTGTTAGGGTCTTTTAAGTATAGAATCATATCATCTGCAAATAGGGATAATTTGAGTTTTCTCTCCTATTTATACTTCTTTCTCTTGCCTTTTTACTTTAGCTGAGAATTTAAACGCTATATTGAGCAAGTGTGGAGAGGGTGGACACCCTTGTTACATTCCTGATTTTAGAGAAAATTCTTTCACTTTTTCTCCATTCAGTGTAATGTTGGCTATTGTGGAGCCATTGCTTTATTTTTAAGACCTCTGCTTGTTTGAGTTGCTTGTTCTCTGGCTGCACTGTCTTTACTATATCTAATCTCAGTTATCTTTTGACTTCCTAAACAGTTCCTTATACTTATTGAAAGATTTGCCAATTGACTATTAATCTGGCTTTTCTTTCCAACTTCTGCCACCAGTCTTGATTATTGTAGCCTCTACATGGATATGTACTCAAATGGCCATGCCTTCTCCTCTTTATTCCAAAGACCTTCTCTAGTCACAATTCTTATCCTGGACCTTTGCAACATCTGAAACTATTCTGATTCCAAAATCACTTATGTTAACATCCCAGAATCTATTGCTCATTTTCATCTACTTTCATATATGTATCCTTTACTTCATCAGAGGCTTTAACTGACACTCGGTGCTCTTTCCTGTGTATGCTACTCTCTCTAGCTTAGATTCCATGGCCTTCCATTTTCGTGAGTCATGGCTATATGCTAAATTTGCTTGGTTTTGTATCAAATTTGCCTGAAAAAGCTGTAAGCATTTGTAAGCCCAAATGTCTGTCCAGATATTATTTGAGAAAAATCATACAGTACAGAAGATTGACCACTACAAATTCTTATTCAGCAACCTCAGTTGTGTTCTAAAATATTTTCAATTTATTCTCACACTTTGTATAACAAAGCCAAGTCTCCAGTCCCTGGTTTCTATTCCTTATCAAATAGCTAAGGTCATTTATTATCTCAAGTATGGTAAGCACTTAACTATTTAATTAAGAAAAGTTCTAACAAAACCAAAAAAATAGTCCTATATTTCTGTTACCTAGAGTCATCAGAAGTCAGAATATGTCACACTGTTTATCTAGCTCCTTTTCCCCCTTTTTTTTTTTTTGGCATTGCTGAAGTACTTTAAAGCAAATCTCAAACATATCATTTCATCTCTTTACCCTAACCGTACTGTATTTCTCTCATTAAAAACATAGACGTCATTCTAACCCTAATAATTACTTGGTATTACCTCATTCCTAGTCCATAATCAGATATCATCATATGTCTCAAAAATGTCTTCTTTTGGTCTTTATGATCTTAATAAGGTCACACATTGTTACATCTCGTTAAGATTTTTTTAGTATTGAGAATATCTCATTCTCCTTTCTTCCACCTCGTGAATTGTTGCAGAAACTAGACAAGTTCTCTATTTTTCTGTTTATGTCTTTGTGATAATATTTAATTTTATACTTCATAATTCTGGTAAATAGGGGCTGGTGGAGTGGCTCAAGTGGTAGAGCGCCTGCCTAGCAAGTGTGAGGCCCAGAGTGCTGCCAAAAAAAAAAGAAAACCATAATTCTGGTAAATGAAGTTAGCTTTGGGGATTTGATTTTTTTGGACAGGACTGCTATGATGCAGGAGGTGCTATGTGCCTCCTGTCATACCACATTAAGAAGCCACCCCATTTTTAGTGATGCTAAGATCTATTAGTGGGTTCAGATGGTGACAACTGATCTGTTTTGTCAAGTTTGTCAGCCTTTAACCTGATAGTCTCATTGATGATAATTGTCTTAAGCAGTTACTTTATTAGGAATTGCAAAGTTGACAATTCTCTTAATTTCTTCTTTCCTCACTAAAATTCTTCTGGACCTTAATAAATATGTTTCATTAATTGTATTTGTTCCCTCCCCCCCTTTTTTTTTTGACATTACTAGGGGTTTGAACTCAAAGCCTAGTACTTGCTGGGCAAGCACTCTACCTCTTAAGCCACTTCACCAGATCTTTTTTTGTGTTTGTTATTTTTAAGACAGGGTCTCACATTTTCCCAGTCCAGTCTGGACCATGATCCTTCTATTTGTGCTTCTCTTTGTAGCAGGGTGACAGGCACTCAGGCATTGAGTGAAATGACATCTACTGAACTTTTTGCCTATGCTGGCCTTGAACTGAAAACCTTCTGATCTTTGCTTCCTAAGTAGTTAGGATTAGAGGCTTGAGCCACTTGTAATTTATTCCTTTTGATGTTCACCTTACTTTTGGTAAATGGGAGCTCTTAACTTCTTTGACACTCCAGTCTATTTTTATTCCTTCATACTCCTCCAGTACTTCTTATTGTACTTGCAACTTTCTTCTCTTCTCCACAGAGATTTTGTACATGTTATTTGTCTTTACCTATGTTTCATGACCTAGCTGCTACTTCTTTAGGCCTTAACTGAAATTCTAATGAAACAGCCTTCTCTTGACCTCTCTCGGGCTTGATTAGCTCCCTTATTTAGTCACGCATAGCCTTTGTATTGCTCTGAGGAGATTATCACAATTATTACTTGTTTTGGTGTGTGTTCAGTTTGTTTACAAACTTTGTCTTTTTACTACTGTATCCTTATATTTAGCTCTATGCCTGACACTTATGTGTGCTTAGTAAATGTTTATTTCATTAATACATGGTGACTGAATGAATGAGTGTATATATACATACAACACTGGTGACACCTGCTTACCACATTTTTTTTTTTTTGAGATTTGGAAATTTGATTTAATAAAGGTTAATGTTTTTCAGAACAGTGAATGTACAGTGTGAAGATTAGATTTCAACCCCCAAATAATCTCTGTCTTCTCTCTCCTATCCTTTTGCTCAGCTCTTGTGTCTGTGTTCCCACTGCCCTAGGCCTGGAGTTGTTCTGGGGTTGGTTTTGTAGGTGCCTTGTACTTACCACATTTTTTAACAAAGGGGAATAAGTCTAAGATTCAGAGCTTAAGACAAAGGTATCTAGCTATAATTTATACACTGTTGAGCTGATAATGACATAATGATTGTTCTTACCTCATTTCATATCTCCCATATTGTATTTATTATACAAATATAACAGAAACAAAAGATTGTTCAAGAGAAAAGTCCAATGAAATAAATGGAAAAAAGGAAAAAAATCCTGCAACTTCATAAACTTTGCTTTACCACGTCCATAGCATTTTTCCGTCCTCCCTCCCCACCTCCCTCCCTGTCTCTTTCTTCACACTTTTTTTATGTGTGTAATTTTAATACTATGAATTTGACAATGGAATTAACTATATTAAGATAGCATCATTAGGAAAGCACATTTATAAAGTTTGTCCTAGTTATACTAGTTTATTACTGTTCCCATAATAAATTGTCATAAAGTAGGTTAAGAAAACAAATTTATTACTTTATAGTTCTGATCTCTTTATAGATTAGAAATCCAGGAATGAGTTTCACTGTGTTAAAAATGAAGCAGTTGGCAAGATTGTTATTTTTGGATCTAGTGGAGAATCTATTACCTTGTCTTTCCAGCTCCTAGAATTTTCTGGCATTTCTTTTCTTGTGCCCTCTTCCTTCATCTTTTTGTTTATTTGTTTTTGCAATACTAGAGATTGGACCTAGGGCCTTTCGCATGCTAGGCGAGTGTTCCACCACTGAGCTGTATCCCCAGTCCCCTTCCTCTATCTTCAAATCTCATTCCAATGCTCTCCTTCTGATATGTCAGAGGACACTTAATTGAACCCACCCTGATAATCCAGGATAATCTGTTGCAACGTGCTTATATCTGCTAAGTCTGTTTTGCAATTAAGAGAACATGTATATAGGTTCTGTAGATGTGAATATGTATGTGGGGTGGGGGGGGAAGCATTGTTTTGCCTACTACACCTAGGATCTGAATTTTTTTTTTTTATAGCATTGGGTGGTCTCTTCAGTCAGCCTACACAAGCTCCTACCCAGTCCAACCAGCTGATAAATACTGCAAGTGCTCTTTCTGCTCCAACACTGTTGGGAGATGAGAGAGATGCTATTTTGGCAAAATGGAATCAACTGCAGGCTTTTTGGGGAACAGGAAAAGGATATTTCAACAATAATATTCCTCCAGTGGAATTTACACAAGAAAATCCCTTTTGTCGATTTAAGGTATTAATACTGTTTTAGATCTTCACTTAAAGAGTATATATGTGAGAATGTGATGCAGACTGAAAACAGTTGCTTGGTTCTTAATAGTTCTTGAACGTGATATGATTACACTTATATTTTAAAAATATAGAAATTATAAAGTCCAAGTGATTTTTTTATATACGTGTGGTTCCAAAGTGACCAGAATAAAACAAAATTGAGCTGCAGCTAGAATGTGATTTATAACTAAGTTAAAAATGTCAGGAGAATGGTCTACTTGGCACCTGTAAATAGAAGATTCAAAACTAGATTTCAGTTGTGTTTGTCTCACATTGGCCAGGAAGTGCCCGTGCACAGGAGTTCTCCTTATCATGTTTGACCCTATTGCCACTATGGTAGCTGGATGTCAGAGTCAAACCATATCATGCATTTTTTGGTTGTTACTGTTTTGATTCCTTGGTTATGAAATAACCATCTCATTTAAATTTGATAATCTGTTCATCTGCCAGTGGGAGTATTTAGGTCACTTGGCAGTGTATTTTCTTTTTTGGGGGGGATGGGAGGGTTTGTGTTAATTATGGAGCTTGCTGGGCAAACACTCTACTACTTGGGCCACTCCTTCCTCCACTCACCCACCCCCTTTTTTCCCCTTAAATAAAATAAAAGACAGGATCTTGCTATATAACTGAGGCTGTCCTTGAATTCACTACTACCCCATGGAACTCGCGGTCCTCCTGCCTTAGCCTCTGAAGTGGGAGTGGTGGGATTACAGGCATATGCACCACCACACCTGGCTGGCAATGTATTTTTCAAAACAAATTAATGTATCGTAATCATGTTTATACTTTAGCCTCTTTTTGGTGGTTGTTGTGCAAACACTGTATTACTGAGCTACGCCATTAGCTCCTTAGGACCAGAAGTGTTTCAGATTTACTGATTTTTTTCAGATTTTGAAATATTTGCATATGTGTAATGAGATACCTAAGAGATGGGACCTTAGTCTAAACAGGAAATTCATTTATGTATCATATATAGCTTACACACATAAGCCTTGAAGGTAATTTTAAACAATATTTTTAATGCACTTGTGTACTGTAGCCCATTCATTACATGAAGTCAGGTGTATAACTTGTATCATGTTGACACTCAAAAGTTTTCAGGTTTTGGAGCATTTCAAAGTTTAGATTAGGGATGTTCGTCCTATCTATCGGTTTTAGTGCATTAGTTGAAATTTTAATAGTTTTGTTTAGTGATAAGATATGCAATAATGGACAAGGTTGAATATAACAATTGAAATTTTTTCTCTTTTAAAGATGGTGTATAATCAATGCATGGTAAAAGTACATAATGTACTCTTGAGTGAATTTAAATATTTTTAAAAAGTTGTAAGTGGTAATAAAGGCTAAAAGGCTTCTATCTAAAAGAAACAGTTTTTAGCAACGTATAGTTCATGTTTAATGTTATAAAAACTAACCTATTTCATAGCTTTGTGGTACATGAAACTGTAAAAATAGACATAGCATTTGTAACTTAACAGTGTCATTGTTTTACTTTAAAGTATTTATTTGTAAATCACTTCTTTATATATCTAAAACTTAGTTCAAGATTCCATGAATCAGATATATAATGAAATAAATGCATTTAGTCCATAACACTTGCAGTCATATTTATAATGACATGCAAATTTGTTTCATAGTTTCAGAAACACCCAACAATGAATGGGTATCAAAAACTTTCAGAGGCCAATGTTCTTTAGTTACTATCTCAAAAAGCAAATTTTAATTTTACTGTGTGCTTATGTTATTCTTGGTCAATAAAGTTTTTGCTATAATTGTGTGACTTCCTTAAGTATAGAATGATGGGAAGATTGATTCCTTTCATTACTATACATTAAACTGTCCTGCCCCCAGCAGATATTAAACTATTAATATTAAACTTAAGATCTGTACATATTTTTGATATTATTTATTTTGTCATTTCACAGGCAGTAGGTTATAGTTGTATGCCCAATAATAAAGATGAAGATGGGCTAGTGGTTTTAGTTTTCAACAAAAAAGAAACAGATGTTCGAAGCCAACAGCAGCAGTTGGTAGAATCACTGCATAAAGTTTTGGGAGGAAACCAGACCCTTACTGTAAATGTAGAGGGTATTAAAACATTGCCAGATGATCAGTAAGTATACATTAAATATACTGTTTGTGTGCCCTGGTCCAAAGAGAGTGATCAGTGGTGGTTTTTGTTGCCGAAGCACAAATCAAATCTTAAAGCAAGCCAGGCGCCAGTGGCTCATGCCTGTAATCCTAGCTACTCAGGAGGCAGCCTAGGTAAATAGTTCAAGAGAACCTGTCTTGAAAAATGCATCATAAAAAAGGGCTGGTGGAGCGCCTCAAGGTATAGGTCTTGAGTTCAAATCCCACTACTGCAAAAAAAAAAATTTAAAGCAGAGCTGAGCACAGTGGCTCATGCTTGTAGTCCTAGCTACTTGGAAGGTAGAGGTCTTGCCAGCCCTATCAAAAAGTTCACAAGACCCCATAAAAAGCTGAGTGTGGTGGCATGCACCTGTCATCTCAGCTAGATAGGAACCATAAATAGAATAGTGGTTCAGGCCAACCCAGGCAGAAATATAAGACCCTATTTGAAAAATACCTCTTTATTTTGGATTTCCTAACTTATTAGATGCTAATGATTTTATAATTTTTATTCAGGACCAGGAGGAGACATTGATTATGGCCATGTACAAATTAAGTGCCACAAAGATATTACAGGAAAATTTTATTAACTGATTATTGTTCATTCGTATATAAATATGAGTTTACTACCCTTGACCTATGTATAATTTTAGTCTTAATAGCAAGACACTTTAGGATCTTAGAGTTAGATGAATCATAGTTTTTATAATGATGAATGTTATTAGATATGCTAATTGAGTCAGATTTTACTTCTTGGGTCTTAATTGCAGAGAAGCAATCCATACGTTTCTACAGAATCTCCACAGTACTTCTCATTTGTGGAAAAAGTATTAAATAACATTTATACAGGACTATGTAATTGAGCAAACCTTTTTAAAAATAAATTTTATTTACCTGCCTCAAGTGAACATAACATAATACAGTTTTATTTTCCAAGGCTTAAGAAAAATACACTTTTATTTCTTTGTTAAAACCATTTGTGAATTCAGCTAAGTACCCTTCTAAAATCATATGCTGTGTTGATATTTGGGGGTATGAATTATGTGCTCAGTATTTTGTAAATTGGTTATTTTCTCCAGGACAGAAGTTGTCATTTATGTTGTTGAACGTTCTCCAAATGGTACCTCAAGAAGAGTTCCAGCTACAACACTCCATGCCCATTTTGAGCAAGCCAATATAAAAACACAATTGCAACAACTTGGTGTAACACTTTCTATGACTAGAACAGAACTTTCTCCTGCACAGATCAAACAGCTTTTACAAAATCCTCCTGCTGGTATGTTTCTAGAATCTAGAGTCATAGCGTAGAGAAAATGAAAGATTTAGAAATAAGTGCTTACTGGGCGCCAGTGGCTCATGCCTGTAATTAGGTAGTTGGGAGGCTTGCTAGGCAGACACTCTGCTGCTTTAGCCATGCCTCTAGCCCTATTTGTGATTTTAAATGTAGGCACATGTATGTCATTCCTTTATAAAAGGATTCTTCACTCTACATTTACTGCAGCTTGTCCTTTCACTTACAGTATTTCTTAGTACTTTTCATGGTAGTACATGAAGGTAAATTTTACTCTATTTAAACACTAGGTAGTATTCTACAAATACACCTTACTTAACCAGTGTTGTTTCTGTGTTTTCACTATTATAAACTATGCAGCAGTTAACATTCTTATAAATATGTCTTAGAACACTTGAATATATACTTTTTTATGGTATTGAAATTTGACTTAATATTATGTATGTTAGACATGTATGTTTGATAGTGTGAAATCGCCTTGCAAAGAAAGCTCTGCCAGTTACATTCTTAATAGAACTGTATGATTTTTCTTTTTTTGCCACTGATAGCAAAAAAAAAAATTCAAAAACTAATGTTTAATCTGCATTTTCCTGATGGCTAGTAAAGTTGAAAGCGTTTTAATATGTTTATTAGCTACATGTTTATATTTTTTGTGAATTACCTACTTGTTTCCTTTGTCCATTTTCTACTGGATTCTTTGCCTTTTTGACTTACAGTGTTTCTTTCTATTTTGGAAGCTAATCTGTTAGCCTTATGGGTTGTAGATATTTCAATCTGTATTTTTGTTTTAGTTTTATCTTATAAAAATGTTTATTTTTGTGGTGATTGTATGTGGCAGTTGTTTTTCATTATAACTTCTTGAGTTTAGGGTCTTACTTTAGGAAAGCCTTTCCTATATAGATATTTTAGAAAAACTTTTAGAAAAAACTTTTAAAAAAATGTTTTCTTTGTGGTAGGTGTTGATCCTATTATTTGGGAACAAGCCAAGGTGGATAACCCTGATTCTGAAAAGTAAGTGTATCTTCACCTTGTTTTGTATATGAGCTATATTACTACTAGAGAAGCCAACAAATGTGAACTGAGCTTTTAATTCTTACATTTGAGGAGAGCTTACTTAATTTTCTTTCTTTTTTTTTTTTTAAATATCTGCTATGGCAAGACAATATAGTATAGTGAAAACTAGGAATGAAGAAATCTGAGTGCTAGTTCCCTAATTACATTTACATTTAAATTATGCAAGTTTTTGAGTAAACTGTATTTCCTCTTTTGTAAACTAGGGAAGTTTAATAAAATATAACACTTAATTTCATAATCATAGGTCTAGAAATTTGATGTGAGAAGAATGTTATTATGAAAATCTCGTATTTTATAGTAATAAGCATAAGATCTTAATGTTGACCACTTGCATTTCAGGTTAATTCCTGTACCAATGGTGGGTTTCAAAGAACTTCTCCGAAGACTAAAGGTTCAAGATCAGATGACTAAGCAGCATCAGACCAGATTAGATGTAAGCAATTAGCTTTCTAGTAGGAAGAGGAATTAGGGGCATTAATCATTTTATTATGTGCACTATTTCTCATATAGGGAATCAAAACCCTGCAAATTAACAATTACAGTTTTATATAACTGCCTTCTTTATTTTAGTGTCTACCAAGTCATATAAATCTGATTTGACATATTTTAGTAATGAATTTAGATTTGTTCTCCTAGCAGATTAATTCACCTCTACCAATTCTAGGCAGAAATTGCATATTATTTTATTAAATGCTTTTATTTATGGCATCTAATCAAAATGAAGGCTATAATTATGATTCTTCATGTTGTCATAATATAATTGTTTTGGTATGTTATTATGTTAATGAATCAAATTTAAATTACTGAATGCTTAAATCTACTTAATATTTTTTTTCTTAAAGAAGATTTTTATAATCAAATACTTAAAGATTTTTACAGGTCACCTCCACATTCTCCCATCCAAGTACTAATCAGGACCCATCCTGCTTAGCTTCCAAGATAGATGAGATCAGGTACATTGAAGGTGTGGTATGTAGATATCACCTCTATATTCTCTAACATGGACTTCTGATTTCATTCAGACTCTAAGTAGTAAAAAGCTGACTGCTTTATGAAGTGTCCAGCTATAGCCAGCTCTGTGAATAGTTTCTCTTACATTGATCAAGTTCTGCCTTGTTAGCAGTTTTCTCTGGCATTACTTTGCATGTAACTGCTTTGCTTCCTGTGACATCCCTACAAATATTGAACATCATGATGATTTCTCCTCTTTGATACTCTCTTCCCTGTCTAAAAATATGACAGTTTCTACACCCTTTATTATGTTTGGCTTCATGTACCAAATTTATCAAGATTACTTTTGACTCAGGACCTTGTGCTTGCTAGGCAGGCACTCTGCCACTGAAACCATGCTGTCAAGTTTTTGCTTACAGCTCGTCTCAGATCATGATCCTCCTGCCTAGTTGGGATCATAGGAGTATGCCACTATGCCTGGCTTACATGTTGAGATGGGAGTCTTGCTAACTTTTTTGCCCAGTGAGCCTCTCAATCTCCGCCTCCCAAGAGGCACCATTTGTGGCCTGAACACTACTTTTAAAAGGAGTTGCCTACAGTACTGAATGTGGTGTGACTAAAGTTCTTAGGAGTTCTTCACAGGAAAATCAAAGAAGCTATTCTCTTTTGTCTTGCTAAATATTTGTCCATTTTATTGATCTTTTCAAAGAATTAAGTTTTAGGTTTAACTGATTTTTTCGTCTTACTGTTTCCTTTAATCTGCTTTCTTCCATTTCTTTTTTCTATCTCTATTTCTTAAGGTAATAGCTTAATGATTTGAGAGCCTTCTTTTTCAGTAAGAACATTCAGTGCTATTAATTCCTACTCTAAGTTGAATTTTACATAATTTTACATTTTCTTTTTTATTGGTCACAGGGTCTCATTGTATAGCCCAGGATGGCCTCAAACTTACATCCTCCTGCTTCATCCTCACAAGTGCTGTGACTATAGGTGTGCACCACCAGTCCTGGCTCCATAACTTTATATTTTTATTTTTGATGTTTAAAATATTTTCTAATTTCCCTTTAGAGGTAATTTTTACTGTTGGATATTTTTTAACTGATGGATTACTTTAAAGTATGTCTAATTTCTAAGTGCTTGGAGATTTTCCTAGTATTTTGTTGATTTCTAGTCTGATTCTGTTACAGTCAGAGAATTGACCATTCTCAATGTTAAGGTTTTATTACCCAGGAGCCTTTGAAAAGAATATTCTAACCAGGCACCAGTGGCTCATGACTAATCCTAGCTACTCAGGAAGCAGAGATCAGTAGGATTGTGGTTTGAAGCCAGCCCGGGCAAATAGTTTGAGAGACTCTATCTTGAAAAAAAAAAAACTCATCACAAAAATATGGCTGGTTGAGTGGTTCAAGGTGTGGCCCTGAGTTCAAGCTCCAGTCCCACCAAAAAAAAGAATTTTCTGACTAGGCACTGGTAGTTTATGTCAGTAATCCAAGCTACCTGGGGAGGATAAGATTGGGAGGATTGAGGTTCGAGGCCAGCCTGATCAAAAAGTTTGTGAGACCCCCCCATCTCAGAAAAAAGCAGGGCGTGCATGGTGGTGTGCGTGGGTCATCCCAGTGAAGGCATGAAACCTAAAATAGGGGGTTCGCAGTCCAGGCCCACCTAGGCAAAAAGTGAGACTCTTATCTCAAAAATAACCACAGCAAAAAGGGCTAGATACATGGCTTAAGCGGTAGAGCATTTGCCTTGCAGGTGTAGAGCCCTGAGTTCAAACTCTAGAACCTATCATAAAGAAAAGTCTTGGGTGATTCACTTTTGGTTGATAGTGTTGTTTGGTTTTTCTGTATTGTTGATGTTTTCTGCCTACTAGTTCAACTGTTGTGAAAGGAGAGTTGAAGTTATCAACTATAGTTGTGGATTTGTCTTTTTCTCCTTTCAGTTCTATCAATTTTTGCTTCATGTATTTTTGGAGTTCTGTTCTTACTATCTATAATAATGTTTTCCTGGCAAATTTACCTCTTATTATTATGTAATGTCTCCTTAAAAAAAAACAGCTTTATTGAGATATAATTCATGTATCATACAGTTCACTCATTTAAAATATATCCAGTAATTTTTAGTTTAGAGTTGTGCACACCTAGGGCTGGTGGTAAGAGTGCCTGCTTGGCAAGTGTGAGGCCCTGAGTTCAAACTCCATTGCTGCCAAAAAGAAAAAAAAAAGTTGTGCACCTGTCACCATGATCAATTTAGAACATTTTCATCATCCAAAAAGGAAGTACCATAGTCATTAGTCACTCGTTCCCTATTTTTCTCCCTGCCTCTTAACCTGTCCTGCCCCATGCCCATCCGCAGTCCCAGGTAATCATTAATCTACTTTCTTATCTCTGTATTTTCTCATTCTGGACTTTTAAAATATTCCCAGCTGTAATATATCCATTGGCCAATCTCTCCTCTCCTTTCCTCCCCCAACCACCCAAGCCACTCTGGTAACCGGTCTATGCTCTGTTTACCTGAGAGAACTTTTTTAGAGTCCACATGAGTGAGATCATTTGGTGTTTGTCTTTCTGTGCCTGGCTTATTTCATTTAACACAATAGTCTCCAGGTTTATCCATGTTGCAAATGTCAGAATTTTGTTCTTATATTTCATTGTACATATATTTGTGTGTGTGTCACACATACCTCCCACATTTCCTTTATTCATTCTTTCATTAATAGGACACTTAGATTGAGTCTGTATCTTGACTGTTTGGGTAATGTCTTAGTAAACATTGGGATACAGGTATCTTTTCCATATGCTGTTTTTATTTCCTTTGGATATATATCCAATTGTGAGGTTGCTGGAACATATGGTAGTCTTGTTTTTAATACTTTTGTGGAGCTGCTGTACTAATTTAACATTCCTGCCAACACCTGTTGGTCATTTGTATTTCTTCTTTTGAGAAATATCTCTATCGGCCGTTTTTAATGGGCTTTCTTGCTATTGAGTTCCTTATAAATTTCGGGAATAACATGTATATTTTGGAAAAATTTTTCTCCATTTTTAGGTTTTCAGTCCATTTTAAGCTAATTTAGTATATTGAGAGAGATTGGTAGTCTAATTTTTCATATGGATATCCAGTTTTCCCAAAATCATTTTTGTGGTGTTGGGGTTTGAACACACAGCCTTTTGCATATTAGGCAAGTGCTTTACCACTGAGCTGTACCTCCATTCCCCCCAAAACATTTGAAAAGATAGAGTCCTTTCTCCATTGTGTGTTCTTGGCATCTTTATTGAAAATCATGTGGCTGTTCTGTTGGTCGGTCGTTGGGTGTTTTTGTTACTACCATGCTGTTTTGATTACTATAGTTCTGTAATAAGATTTTGAAGTCAGAGTGATGCCCTAACCCAGTTTTTTTGCTCAAATTCTGAGTCCTTTCTGTTTCTGTTCAAATTTTAGATTTTTTTTTTGGCAGTGCTGGGAATTGAACCTAAGGCCTCCCATGTGACAGGCAAATAAAATGTTCTACTACTGTTCTACACCTCCCAATCAACAATTTTTTGGTGGTTTTTAATTTTGTTTTGTTTTTGGCAGTACGTGAGTTTGAACTCAGGGCCTTGCACTTTGCTAGGCAGAAGCTCTGCCTCTTGAGCCACGCACCCAGCAAGCCATTGGTATTTTGATAGTGATTGTATTTTAATCTATGTATTATTCTGCGTAGTATGGACATTTTAACAACAGTGAATCTTCAAATCCATGAACACAGAGCATCTTTCCATTTATTTGTATTTTTAGTTCCTTTTTCATCATTGTTTTGTAGTTTTCAGTATAGAGATCTTTTACTTCTGTAGTTAAATTTATCCTTTTTTTTTGTCACAGTATTGTAAATGGGATTGTTCTCTTGATTTTTTAAATAGTTGATTACTGTATACAAACACTTGATTTTTGTTGATTCCTGTAACTATGGGATTCATTTATTAGATCTGAAAAAGTTGTGGATTTTTTAAGAGTTTTCTAGATGTAGGATCATGTCATCTGCAAACAGGGACAATTTCTTCCTTTCTAGTTTGGATGCCTTTTATTTCTTGCTTTACCTAATTTATTTAACTAGGATTCCTAGCACTTTATTGAATAGGAGTGTCAAAAGTGGGCATCCTTGTTTTGTTCAGATCTTTGAGGAAAATCTTTCAACTTCTTATGTTCAATAGGAGGTTAGCTATGGGTTTGGCATACACGGCTTCATGAGGCACATTCCTTCAAGTACCTATCAGGAAAGTTTTTGTCAGGAAGGGATTAAAGTTTTCAAATACTTTTTCTGTTTCTGTTCATATGGTTTTTGTCCTTCATTTTGTTAATGGGGGGGAGAGAGAGAGGTGTGTATATACACTATGTTTACTAATTTGTGTTGTGTTAAACCAAGTGGAGTGAATACCATTTGGTCATGATGAGTGGTCTTTTTAATGTTTTCTTGAATTCAGTTTGTTATGTGTGTTCATCAGGAATATTTGCCTCGCTGAAATGTTACTCTTTATTCCTGGTGATTTTCTTTGGCGTCTGCTTTATCTGAAATTAATATAGTCATTCTGCCTTTCCATTGATAAGTGTTTATCTTTGTCTGCCTTACTACTTTAAACATATCTGTAATCATAGGTGAGTTTATTGTAGATAGCATGATGTTTGGCTTTAGGCTTGCCATATTTTTGTTTTCTGTTTCTTTTGTTTTTAATTCTTGTATTTCACCTAGGTTTTTGTTTGTTTGTTTTTAAGAGGTTACTCTAGAGTAATAGTTCTTAGTGGCAGGTGGTGGTGGTGTTGGTAATTTTGTTTTCCTACAATGTATTTGGCAGTTTGTGCTACAGGTGTGTAGTGATAAGAGGCCAGGATGCTACTATACATCCTACACTGTATAGGACACTACTTTACAATAAAGAATTGTCTGGCACAAAATTAATAGTGCTCAAGTTCAAAAACTATTCTTTAAATAATTACAGTGGCTGGGTATGGTAGCATGAGCTTGTAGTCCCAACTACTCAGGAGGTTTATGCAGGAGGATCCTTTGAACCTAGAAGTTTGAGGCCAGCCTGGGCAACATAGTAAGACCCTGTTTCTTACTAATGATTATAATGCATCTCCTAATCAAATGAGTAGGCTTAAGCTTAGCACTCTGTCAGCAGTTATGCTCACTTTCACTTTTTGGGCTGTGTTGAAGCTAGTCTGGAGGGTCCTTGAGAGGAAAAATTTGTAAACTCACCACCAGTTCAGTGTTACCTTCAATCCTGATCTTCAGCAGCTATTTATATTTGAGTCCTCAAATAACTTTGCCGTGTGTTCCATCCAGGTTCTATAGCCATAGTCATTGAAAGAAATTAGGTGGAAATCCTAATCCATTTTGTACAGAACTGGGCTTCCTATCTTTTCTTTACTGGATTTCAGTAGTTCACCATTTTAAATTTTAATCGTTGTTAACTCTGTCTTTAGTGTCCTTAGTTGAATAGAAATAGAATTCCTTAAATTGTGATAGCCATAATTTTTAATTTGCTTAAATTATTCTTTACCCCAGAAGGCTTAAGAAGCTCCTACATTTTTTTCCTTGACATTTTAGAGTTTAACTTTCATATTTGAATCCTTTGTCTTCATGGAGTTTGTTTTATATACAGTACATGTTGTAAATGCAACTTTTTCTCTAAATAGTGGAACCGTTTTTTAAATATCCATAAAAAATTTGCTTTACCCCAATTATCTAATTTCAGTTATACCATACTTCTGTATATGTGTGTTGTATTTCTAAACCCTCTCTTGTTTCAGTGGCCATTTAGTCTGTTCTCACACCAGTTCCACATTTGTTTGTTCTTAGGGCTTTGTAATATATCTTAATACGTAATAGATTTGAGCTTCCAGCCTTTCTAGTTCTTTTCAGCTTTTTTTTTTTTTTAAGTTCCTTATGGATTTTTATTCAAAATGCTAGAATTTTGGTTGGAATTGCTAAATCTGGAGAATTGAATCACAGTGTTAAATCATTTCATCCATGTATATGGCATATCTTTTTAATCAGTGAGGTCTATTATGTCTTTTAAAATAGTTTTTAAGTATTCTCTTTAAAAATCTTATGTTCTTTTTTCTTTTTAATTCCTAAATTTTCAGTAAATAATGTAGGTGGTAATGTGGCCACCTAATTTTGTGTATCTGTTCCCTTAAAAGGAGATGTGCAGAGGTGGACATGCTAAAATGTCTTGCTGTCTTCTTGTTCTCTATAACACATAAGTATAAACCAGTGGCATAGAATGATGATGGGGACAATCTGATTGGGGTACTTTAATGTACCAGGGAGATTTTAACCTACTTTGTTAAAATTTAAAGACTTCATAAGGCAGGATTTTAGGTCAGGCAGAGAGCAAACCAAAGATCCAAAGGCATAAAAATATATTCAGTTGTAGAATTAATGTCATTCCTTCTTCTGTCCACTCTGATTACTCCTTCCAAGTATTCTGCAATAGTTTCAGGTTGATTGTCTATTAAGACTAAGTTCCTTACTCCCACATCATCTCAACTTTTTTCCATTCATGTCTGGATTGTTGGTTCTGTTCCCTAATATTATTTGAAATTTCTTACTTCTGAAATGTTTTATTTTTACTAAAAGTTGCATCATTGTTAAATATACTGGAGCTCTAAATAAATCTTTGAATGGTACTTTTTAATTTCTCAATGTATAATAAGGGAAGAAATATAAAATGGAGAATTAAAGGTATATTTTGAGAGATGAATGTCAAGCTTACTTCAGAATTAGACTGCCTGTAGGTGTACCCGTGATAGTCGTACTTGATTTATCCGTTTTTTTTTTTTTTTTCAGTTGGATGTGGTGCCAGCACTTGGGAGGTAGAGGCAGGAGGATAGTGAATTCCAGGCCTATCTGGGCTATGGTACCTAGTCTTAAAAATTAAAAAATAAAGTTTTTTCAACAGATAATATCTGAAGATATTAGTGAGCTACAAAAGAATCAAACTACAACTATGGCCAAAATTGCACAATACAAGAGGAAGCTCATGGATCTTTCCCATAGAACCTTACAGGTAATAATTTGCATTTATTTTTCAACATTTATAAGGTGACGTGACATACTTGTTAAATGTGGATTTTTTTTTTTTTTTGTAATAGGAAAAAAGACTACAAAGAAATAATAGTCTGAAAGTACCAAACTTTCTCAGTGAAACATAGCAGTTGGAGGAGAGATCTTACAAGGTTGGGCGAGGAGAGTAAGAATATTTTAAAGTACACAGCCTAGTGAGGGTGAGGGAAAACAGTGAAGAAACAAAGTATCGTTACAGAAAGAAAGCATGTATAAGCTCACTGGCATCTGATTTTCAAAATATAGAAAAACATTTTTGATTTTGAGTGCTAGAAAAAGGAGGGTAACCATTTAATGATTGAAAATAACAGAATTTCCAGATTAACAAGTGAAAATACAAAAGTAGACACAAAAACTGAAATTATAAACTCATGAAAACAGAAATACTACATATCAAAACCAATAGGACACAGCAAAAGCTGTACTAATAGGAAGATATGTAGGCTTAAAAAGTCTTAATTTAAAAAATATATATATACTTGCATTAAGAAATTAGTACCAAGAAAAGCCAGAAGAAACCAATAAGAGATAAATGTGAAATCAGTGAAACAATTTAAAAATAGTGAAAAGAATAAATTGAAAAGCTGTTAACTTTGAAAAGGCCATCAAAATAGCTAACTATTCCATGAGCCTGAAGAAGGAAAAAAAGGGCTGGCAGACTGGCTCAAGTGGTACAGCACCTGCCTAGAAACCCCAGTACTGCCAAAAAAAGGAAAAAAAGAGAGCAAAATGTACATAATTAGTGAGAAAAGAAACATTACCACAGATAAATAGAAAAGAGTAAGAAAATTCTGTCTGCACTTCAGAACAAGTTTGGAACTTAGAGAAAATAGACAATTTCCTATGAAAATAAAAATTACCAAAAGTAATCTCCAGAGAAGTAAAAAAAAAAACTTAAAGAAATACCAAACAGTTGGAAAAGTTAGTAATGATCAATCTGGAAAAAAACATAAAGGCCATAGGTTCATTGCTGAATTTTGTCTAACTCCTAAAGAGCTAATTCTAGTGTTATTTTAATTATTCTGCACAATAGAGGAAAAATATAGATGGCTTTCCTGTATTTTTTAACAGCCTCATTGATATGATTCACATATCGTATAACTAAACATTTAAAGGGTATAGTCCAGTGGTATGTTTTTAGTATCTTCAGACTTATGCATCTGTCACTATGATCAGTTTTTAAATATTTTAGCACCCTAAAAAAGAAGCTCCATTCCAGTCATCACTCCATTTTACCTCAAATCCACCAGCCCTAGGCAACCAGTTTGGGTCTGTGAATTTGCCTATAAATCTAAATGGAGTCATATGGGCTTCTTTATAACATAATGTTTGCAAGGTTCATGTTGTAATATGTAACAGTACTTGATTTCTTTTATTGTTGAATAGTATTGCGTTGTATGAATATTACCACATTTTATTTTTCTGCTTATCAATTGATGGACATTTTGGTTGTTTCCACTTGTTGGCTATTAGTAACGCTGCTATTAATATTTGTTTTACAAGTGTACATGTGGAGGGATGCTTCCATTTCTCTTAGAGTGAAATTGCTGGGTCATATGGTAGCATACAGTAACAACCTTTTTTCTAAAGTAGTGGTACCATTTTGCATCTCTATTTGTAGTACCTCAAAAAAGAACACAGATATTTTTAATTAAAAAGATACGAATTACACTAAGTGAAAAGGTAAATAAAAGCCTGATGAAAAGAGTACATAATGCTTGATTCCATTTATATGACATGCCACACAAAAGATGGAACAGAGAACAGATCAGTGCTTGCCACTCAGGATAGAAGCAGAAGGGAATTTTGGGGGTGATGAAAACATTTTATATCTTTGGTGCAGGAGCTGGAGATCCCCCCCGGGGCCTTAGGCATACTATACTAAGCATGGGCTGTGTCCTTAACCCCTTGTTCTGCTTTTTCTTTCTTTTTTTTTTTTTGGTAGTGCTGCTGGAGATTAAACCTGGGGTCTTGTAATTGTGGCAGTGGTTACATGACAATATGTATTTGTCAAAGCTGACAAATGTGTACATCTAAAACACGTGAATTTTGTTATGTGTGGATTATAAAGAACTCTTATCAATATAATTCACTACATCAGCACATTAAAGGAAAATATGAGAGACTATAACCAAAAATATCAGATTTTCCAAATGGCAAAACATGACAGTCATGGATCATAAGTGTAATGAGCAAGGAAAAGAACTAAACACTGGAAAAGAACTGAACATTCAAAGAGACTGATCTGTTGTTGCTGGTTTAAGGGAACAAACCATAGAATTAATGTAAGCTGGCTAGATACAAAACTATAAAAATCAGCTTTTCTTTACACATGGCAATACAAAATGTACCATTCACTAAGTATGACAAAACTGTAAAATACTTAGAAATAAATTTATGAAGAAAATACAATGTCTGGATAAAGGTCTTTATAAACAGACAAACCATATTCTTACATGAGAAGATTTAAATCTACTTTATAAGGCTTAAAAAGGAATTACAGGCTGGTGGAGTGGCTTATGCAGCAAGAGGACCAAAGTTCAAACCCCAGTGCCACCAAAAAAATAAAAAAAAGGAATTACAGGTTTCAAAAAATTGATTAAAATGTTTATGAAGGTGACTAGTTTTCAAGGGAACCTATTTTAAACATTGTTATGATCAAATCAATGTATTGGCATAGGATAGACAGATCCATGGAATGGAAGAAAGATCTGTTAAGTAGATGCAAGTCTGTCTGGACATTAACATTTGACAAAGGTGGTATTTCAATTCAGTAGGATTACTTAACAAATAATGTGGAGTTAACTGGCTCTCAGTCTAGAATGAAATAAAATTAGACCATTGTATCACACTATGTATGAAAATAGATTAAAGACTTGACTTTTAAGAATCCTGTGGGGCTACATGTACAACTTAGGGATTGGAGAGAGACTTACTTGACCAGAAAGCTAGAAATCATAAAACAAAATTGACTACATAAGAATTAGAAGATTTTGTATAGCAGAAGATACTAGCAGCCATGTGTCAACAGTCAGGGGTACAGAAAAAGGAAATTTTGCAAACAGCATTGATTTTAAGCTATAGTGTTAATATATATATTATACAAAGAAATTCCATAATTTGACGAGAAAACCTAATTGGAATGTAAGCAAAAGATGTGTAAAGGCAGTTCACAGAAGAACAAATACAATAGAAAGTTCGTTCGTTCTTTATTTATTTAGAGACTGTGTTTAACCAGGCTGACCTGGAGCTCCCTATGCAACCCAGACAGTCTTCAAACTTGGGATCCTCCTAGTTCAGCTTCCCAAGTGCTTGGATTATAGGCCTGTGCCACTAGGCTTGGCTTTACAAAGTACTTAACTTATTAGCATCAGGGAATTGCAAATTAAAGGGAAAAAAGACGTGATTCCCTTCCACTTACAGTTTTTTAATTAGAAAAATTTTAAACGCCACCACTTATTGTTGACAGCAATATGGTATAAAGTTACTCTTCATATGTAGTTTGTGAATCTAAATTGTTGGAATCTTTTAGGAAAGCAATGTAGCAACTTGTATTAGAACTGCAATCATACATACTTATGACCCCCCGCCGTTTCATTCTCAGGTGTCTACACCAGTAAACAAAGATGCATATACAAAAATTGTTTATTACAGCATTGTTCATATAAAAGTAGAACTGGGCATGGTGGCACACATCTGCAGTCCCAGCACTGAGGAGGCAAACTCGAGAGAATCTAAAGTTTGATGCCAGCCTAGACTACAGAATGAGATCTGTCCCAAAAAACAAAAACTCCATCAAGACAGTAATGATTAAGTTTTTGGTTAATAATAGATGAAAAAGCATGCAGTTATTAAAAATAACAAATCGGAATATACTAAGGATTTTCATGAAATTTTTTAATTACTTTGTTAATTATGTGTATAAATTCCCATTTTTAAAAACACCACCTAATGACTAGAAACCACTGTATATATATTTATGAAAAAGATAGAGGAGCATAGTCTGGGGGAACTTGAACAGAATTCTCATGGGAACTTTTTTTTTTTTTTTTTTTTTGGTGATCCTGGGGATTGAACCCAGACTTTGCATATGCTAGGTAAGCACTCTACAATTCCATGACTGAGCTACATCCCAGCCCTCAGTAGTATTTCTTGACACACTTATACTACTTTTATAATCTGAATAAAAAGTCCAATAAAAATTTATATTAAAAACTTAAATTGAGCTGGAGGTGTAGCTTAGCGATAGTGTGCTTATGTAGCATATACCAGGCACTGGGTTTGACCCTCCTCAGCACCACACACACTACCATATCACACTCAACTCTAAAGTAAGGTCAGACAGGTTACTCCAGAGGCACCTGCACACCCATGTTTATTGCGGCACTATTCACAATAGCCAAGTTATGGAAACAGCTAAGATGCCCCACCACTGACGAATGGATTAAGAAAATGTGGTATCTATACACAATGGAATTTTATGCAGCCATGAAGAAGAACGAAATGTTACCATTCGCTGGTAAATGGATGGAATTGGAGAACATCATTCTGAGTGAGGTTAGCCTGGCCCAAAAGACCAAAAATCGTATGTTCTCCCTCATAGGTGGACATTAGATCAGGGGCAATCACAACAAGGGGATTGGACTATGAGCACATGATAAAAGCGAGAGCACACAAGGAAGGGGTGAGGATAGGTAAGACACCTAAAAAATTAGCTAGCCTTTGTTGCCCGTAACGCAGAGAAACTAAAGCAGATACCTTAAAAGCAACTGAGGCCAATAGGAAAAGGGGACCAGGTACTAGAGAAAAGGTTAGATCAAAAAGAATTAACCTAGAAAGTAACACACACGCACAGGAAATCAATGTGAGTCAATGCCCTGTATAGCTATCCTTATCTCAACCAGCAAAAACCCTTGTTCCTTCTTATTATTGCTTATACTCTCTCTACAACAAAATTAGAAATAAGGGCAAAATAGTTTCTGCTGGGTATTGGGGTGGGGGGAGAAGGAGGGGGCGGAGTGGGTGGTAAGGGAGGGGGTGGGGGCAGGGGGGAGAAATGACCCAAGCCTTGTGTGCGCATATGAATAATAAAAGGAAAAATAAATAAATAAATAAAGTAAGGTCAGCTAAATTAA
Source organism: Castor canadensis (assembly GCF_047511655.1). Classification (NCBI taxonomy): domain Eukaryota; kingdom Metazoa; phylum Chordata; class Mammalia; order Rodentia; family Castoridae; genus Castor; species Castor canadensis. Next base: position 92,986,670 of record NC_133394.1, read on the forward strand.
GCTATCGGGCCCATACCCCGAAAATGTTGGTTTATATCCTTTCCATACTAATCAACCCCACTGCCAAATTAAACCACACAAAAAAACCTTAAATATTATAGGCTTATGTTTTTACATAAATGCACTTGATTCTGAAAGACTGTAAATGTCTAAAACTGGTTTTAAATTACTTATTGTTCATGTTGCTTTTTTTAAAGCCATAAAAAACATTGTTTTAAAATAATTATCCCTAACACTGCCACTCCAATTGCTAAGCGTAAACCAATGTGTGGTATTTGTGCCTAATTGATAGGGACAGAAACATAATTCAGGTCTTGCTTAAACTGTTGCACTCCACTCTATTGCTAGTGTAGTTTTCAGCTAATTTTTGTCAAGAATTAATTGTAATAAAATTACTTGCATAACTGAGAAGTACTGGTGGCTTTTCTTTGTATAGGTCCTGATCAAACAGGAAATTCAAAGGAAGAGTGGTTATGCCATCCAGGCTGATGAAGAGCAGCTGCGGGTTCAGCTAGATACAATTCAGTGTGAACTCAATGCACCCACTCAGTTCAAGGCAAGCACTTCTAAGACCATAAAACTAAAGTTTATTACAGGTGGATTTTCAGGAAAGTGTCAAGTAGTCTTAAAATATAATTTTTCTATAGCTGTGTTTATTAAGCATTTGTTCTCTTTAATTAAGACTTCCTTTTGAAAGTAAACTGTCATGATTCTTTGGCTTGCACTGATGTTTCAAATAATGTACAGAGGAGAAGTTGGAAATGTTTAATTGGTTTTGAAACCATGCTTTCAAAAGAAACCATTCTCTTTTAAAAGTGGTTGCTGTTATTAGTAGTTGATTTCTGACTCATTTTTAGGGCCGATTAAATGAACTGATGTCCCAGATCAGGATGCAGAATCATTTTGGAGCAGTTAAATCTGAAGAAAGATATTATGTAGATGCGGATCTGTTACGAGAAATCAAGCAGGTAAATGTCATAGGAGAGGTACTTTTTACAAGTGTCGGCCTACCCCTTCAAGTCTGTTAGCATAGCTGTTATCTAAAAAACAGAAAACAAGTGTTTGTGAAAATGTGGCAAAAACACAATTGTCATACATTGTTTAAGAATGTAAAATGGTACAGTCTCCATGGGAAACCGTGTGGTGGTTCCTCAAAATACTAAAAACAGAATTACCGTATGATCTGACAGTGCCAACTCTAGATGTATACCCATGGAATTTGAAAACAAGGATTTGAATTAGGTATTTGTACACCTGTGTAAATGCACACACAATAGAACATTATTCCCTCCTTAAAAGGAGGAAAGTCTAACATACACTACAACATGAACAAATCTGAAAGATGTTATGCCAAGTGAAGTAAGATAGTCATAAAAGGAAACTCTGTCACTTATGATTGCTGCCCAACAGTGTGAATGTACTTAATACCCCTGAACTGTACACTTAAAAATGGTCCAAGTGGTAAATTTTGTATTATGCCTACTTTGCCACAATTTTTAAAAAGTGAATCATCCCCCCCCACCTCTCCTCATACTCCAAGGATGAATTTAGAAGCAGTAGAGACACCAAAGTTACCTAGACCTTGCTGCTCATAAAGTGTAGGGGGCAGTAGCACTGCAGGTCATTAGAAGTACAAAATCTCAGACCTTACTCCAAAGTTTACCAAGATAAGAGTGATCTGTATGAATGTTAAATTGGAAAGCAGCTGCTCTAGGTTCATACCTTCCCACTTTGTATGCTGCATATAAGTTATAAATAGGTTGAGTTATTGATCCCTTCAGCCCTGGTTCAAGATAGACCAGAACTTCCAACCACCCAAGCTTCACCTAATTACCATTAAAGCTATTAAGAACAGTACCTTAGAGCACATGTGAAGAATGCCAAAAATGTTAGCATCTGTAGTCCTCATTATCATCACTATATTTCAAAACATGAAAATTCTGGTTTCAAAATGTTTAGTTTGCTAGTGATCTGTATTTGAGTACCTTCTTTGAATTCTGTTTTAATATCATACTGTTTTTGGTCATAGGTAAAAGGGATAGTTAATCTAAAAAACATTTTTAAGATATTGTTTATATATAATTGTTTGATTTTATTGTTCCTTAGAATATGGCTTACACAGCTAAAGTTACTGACAAAAGATGTACTATGGATGTTTACATGTGTTGCTTGTTACATTTAGTTACTACGTCTGTACTGCTGGTAAAAAAAATCTGAGTAGCCTACAGTTTGAGAGTAGTGCATTAATATGTTTTATTTTCTATAATTCATTCCAGCATTTGAAACAACAACAGGAAGGCCTTAGCCACTTGATAAGTATCATAAAAGATGATCTAGAAGATATAAAGTTGGTAGAACACGGATTGAATGAAACCATCCACATCAGAGGCGGTGTCTTTAGTTGACAGTTCATAAACTTGTATTAGAGGTTTGTAAAATGTCTTCTCCTACTGTATCAGGCCTTTCTTAAGATGACCACATGGAGAAAAAAGAAAGGCTCTTCTCCTGGCTGGGATTTTTGAGGTTACTGACAAATTGCTGTTCACCAAATCTGAATTGGTCACCTCACAGTTCTTCAAAGAGTTACATGTAAAAGTTGTATTAACTTTTAAAAGAGAAATACGTAATTAGCAAAAGTATATGTACTATTGTACATTTTTGTAACAGCATTAAACATAATCACAGTGTTCAATGATTATTTTTCATTCTGCTTTCCATAGCAAGTAAATATGAAGTATATTAACTTTATATGTAACAAAACTGTGTAATTACTTGGCTGTTGGAGATTTGTAGTTCAAAGTGTATATGTACATCAGTTTTTATATTTGTGAATTCATCTGTAGGAGCAAAAAAATCCAAAAGTATTTAATGATTAATGAGGTTTTCTTTTTGTTCTATAAAGATTTGAAAATATATTTTTATATTATTTTACTAATTTGGAATTTACAGAACACATAATTAGGATATAACAAAATTACCATTTTTGCAATTTTTTTTGTTTTTTAAACCTTGTTTCTAGAAAAGATGAAGACTTTAAAATAAATTCTTAATTTGCAATTACTTTTATATAACTCTGTCTGGTGCTTTATTTGGTTTTGTGGGAAAGGCCATTTATGGCCTTATGTAAACAGACTGTATACCTGAGCTGCAATTTGTAGGCACTTCTTGAAATGCTGTAACTGCACTTCTGTGTGGTGCTCTGGCTGATACTGAGAGGTGTTACAAGAAATAGCCCCATGATTCTTGCTGTTGTGTTTACTATGGGGATGGTGCAGGATGTGATGCCCTTGTATTCAGTCATCCTTTGAGGGCTCACTGAAGGAATGTCTCCTCAGTTGTTGCAGACTAGGCTGCAATTGTGTAGAAGACTAAGAATTTTAAAATCAATCATTCTTTCCAGGTTAGCTGCTAGAATTTTACAGCCACTTTGCCAAGTTTTTGCCATGTGAGTTGTCATACTACTCTATACACCACCCTTCTTTTATCATACTTTCCTACCCATTGTTGCAATTCCAGCAGTGTTGGAGAGGAATTTCTTTTTTTTGTGCTCATTTTCTCCTCAGAAGATAGGCACATTGTTGTTCTCATCTACATGGCCAGGTATGGAAGGAAAGTTTCTTTCCTGCATGCCCCTTTTCAGTAGGAAGAACTGTTGACCTAAGTGATGAGAATTGGTACTCAGCCACATAATCTAGTGGGTGGATCACTAGTAAGCATGGTATGCACGATTAACCTTTCATTTTTCATATTCTGATATTGCTAAGGTTCTTAGTTCGACAAGGTAAATACTAGACAGGACTTGAGATCTGCCTTTAAAAGACAGGGTCAGTCGTTGTTGGTATCTTATCTCACTGGTGATGACATACATGAACGAGTAAGGCAAAACCTGTGTTCCTTGTTTATATAGCTGGTTGGACAGCTGGACTTTTACAGAATTATAGGTGTCTTCTGAGCAACTGATGAACTGGGGTGGTTCAAACTGAAGAAACCCTAACACCCAATGTGATACTACTTAGAGGCTGTGGTGCTTTGGGAAGGTGATCAGGTTATGAGCGTGGAGCCTTTGGTGAGTGGGATTAGTATCCTACTTCTATCAATCACCCCTTTTCACTGAAGACACAGTGAAAAGACAGCTTCCTTTGCAAGCCAAGAAGAGGGCCTTCCTTCATCAGAAATTGAATCTGCCAGCATTTTGATTTTGAACTTTTCAGTCTCCAGAACTGTGACACGATTGCTGTTTATAAGCCACCTACTCTGTGCTATTCTGTTATTACAGCAGTCTAAAACTTTATATCAATTTCTAGATTTGGGTAGGTGGAAGAAAGACCCACTTTTGCTTAGTAAGTAACTAATTTGTGTTCCGTTGTCAATTTACCTGAAATACTGTGTATAGTACTCAACTGGCTAGTAGCTCTTGAAGACAGATTTCCCTCAAATTTTTGAGTAAGAGAGGTAACTGGTAGAATGAAAGCACACTGAATTTTTTTTTTTTTTTTAATTTGTGGTACTAGGGTTTGAACTCAGGGCCTCACACTTGCTAGGCCTGCACTTCATTACTTAAGTCATTCCGCTAGCCCTCACGCTGAATCCTTAACATGCAGTTTAGATTTTCTGTAGCAAGAGGCCTTAATTCCATTTTGAGATACTGGCAAAGTATAAATAAGTCTGTTCCCAAAGCCTATGCCTAAAACAGTCACTACTCAATTACCACAGTACCTAGGGGAAAAGGGTACTAGGTTGTAGAACTTCATTTTTCCTTATCTAGTTCCCTGTCTACCTTCCTGAGTTAACATGAGATTATATGAAACATTTTGTAAACTGTTGGGTTTATAAAAATGTAATTGTTCATATACTGAGGCATAATGAAGAGACTGAAGGAAAAGTGATGCTATTATTTGAAAGCAAAGTTTGTTTCTTAATCTAAAATTACGATTCTGGTATTAAGTTTACGTTGACATATTAGATGTTAGTAATGAACATTTTACTATCTGACAATTCTATAGAAATAATTTAGTAATCCAAGTCTTTTATTGAATCTGAGCAAAATATACAGTTTGGGTTTTTTTTTTTTTCATTTGTAAGATTAATACAGAAATAAATGAAAGTTAATTTTGTGACATTATATCTGGACCAACTTTCTGAATTGCAAAATAAATAAATAAATACACAGTTCTCATTTTATAAAGTGACTGGCCAACAAGGGAAAAATACATCATTCCTTTTGACCTCCTGTGGGTGGGATCCCTGTAGTATATTCCAAGTAAAGAATAAGACAATGAGTGTATCAAACTATGGAGCAACAAAAAGATTTACAGCAGAAGCACTGATTAAAATGATGAATATATCAAATGGTGGAAGGAGCATTTTGCCAGAGGATGCAGAAGGATGGGTCTTGGGACCTGGAACAGGAACTGGACCTGCAGCTATTAATGAGAACACACAGTCACTAACACATCATTTTTGGTGTCAAGTATCATCCACTCCTACCATACATTCTGAACATACAAACAACACTGAAATTGAGTTAGAAACTTACTTGAAATACTTTCAACTGGGAATGTTTCAAATAAGTATAGTCAATTACAGATGGGCTAAATTTCCACATATATCATCAGGACATGCTGCTCTAGGTTTTATCTAGGATTTCACAGGCTTTTAACTCTATATATAGCCAAGACAATTGCTTTTTGTTCTAGTTCTCTAGAATTTCCATTTTCTGTATTTATACATGCAATGTTAACTGTATCTCTTCTATTTCAAACAAAGACAATATACTTCACGTACATACTCAAACAGCTACCAGTAATACAACTGGATGTATATCTGCATTTTAAACACTAAGCTCTGCAAGCTGACAAATGTTTTTTCTTACACACATAACATGGCTCTGGGGGAAAAAGTGCTTCTCTTTCTTTTGTCTGAACTAGAGAAGAGCAGCGGAACCCATCTTATAGGATAAGCTGTTTCACACTGCTCTAAACTCAGATACTTGATTTATACGGGAAGGGCTGACTGGATGTTTATTCAAATAGGATAACCATTCATACTTCCTGAAATATTTTTCCAAGAAAAATAGCTGGTAAGGCTTTAAAAAAACCTTTGTCAGTTTACTTGCTATAGTTAATACATGCAGTTGTAGATATAAAGAGGGAAATGGATGAGCAGATGCACTCATGCATTAGTTACTATAGACCAGTGGTTTTCAAGTTGGTAGTAAAGCCTCTTCACAGGCAAATTTGGACAGCTGTCAAGGGAATTTTTTGGGAGGGGCGGAGATAGTGGAGATTGAATCCATGGTCTTACACATGCTGGGCAAGCACTCTGGCACTAAGCCAACATACCCGACTTTTTTGGGGGGGGGGATGGGATGTGTGTGTGTGTGTGTGGTACTGGGGTTTGAATTCAGGGCCTACACCTTGAGCCACTCCATCAGCGCTTTTATGTGATGGGTTTTTTTTGAGATAAGGTCTCGCAGAACTATTTGCCCAGGGCTGGCTTCAAGCTGCGCTCCGGTCTCCTGAGTAGCTAGGATTACAGTCGTAAATCACCAGTGCTCAGCACCTTTTTTCTAATTTTTGAGTCAGCATCTTGCTGTGCCTCAAACTTGCCCTCCTGCCTCAGCCTCCCAAGCAGCTTAAATAACAGGTATGTGCCGCCACCATGCCTGCCTAGCAAATTTTTTTTTAATTGTTGCAACAATGGGGTGGAGATAGAGGGCTAGGTATCTTGAAATACTCAGGATGTTCTTGCATAATGAAAAATGAACCTACTTCCTGTGCAACTTTCAAATGTACTGCTAGACAAAAAGTTAAAAACCTATTTATGGTGATCAAACTCAGAACCTAAGGCACTTTTTCACATAAAATATTTTCTGATACTTTCAAAAAACATTAAACAAATTTTTATCTAGTGTCTGTTGTGGTTTTTCACTTTGATTTCCTTATACTTAAATAGAACAGCCTCCAGTCTTCTCAAATCCAAATATATTTGCATAAATAAGCCTCTATCTACTTCTATGAGTCAGTGTAATATAAGCATTTATGTATCAAAATATATGTCATAAATTATAGCCAGGACATTAGACTGACTTTTATGAGTAAGATCTTACTCTGGATTTTATTTCAGAATACTATAAAGGCTTTATAAAAATATTTGCTATTTAAAAAAGAATTGAAAGGAATGAGAACTGTTCTAAATAGCACACTCTAAGCACAGTTGAAAATTTAAGAAACATTCAAGTTGCCTCCACCACAAACATACATATAAGCATTTGAATATGTATATTCTTATGATTCTAAACTCATATTTTAACTTTGTTCTTTTTATGAAGGAAAAATAAATTGTTCACTTTTTCTACATTGCAGAAACATATTTATCAACTGATAAAGAAATGAGATATTTCTTACTAGGATTGTTGATATTTCCTTGACTTCTGTCTTCTAAAATGTAAAGAGATTTTGAGTTAATTGCGTTATATATCTATTTATCCAGAAGAGAAAGATCTGATTAAAGATTAAGCGAACTTGGTTTTCTTTGAGAATGGGCTTGAGGGGCAGGGTAAAAGATTTACAGGTTATGTGGGGTTCAAGAAAGGTTTGGTTTTTTTGCTTATTTGCACTCTGAATTTTTTCCCCATGAATATGTGCTTTTATTAAACAGAGGTTAGTATTTTGTTTTAAAAAAAGTCATTTTTCTACATACTGAACTCAGATTCCCAAGTACAACATCAATACACCTTCCACTTACTAAATATTTATTATCTGTCATACATTATGGAAATGCTTTATGTACACTCTTATCTTACAATCCTATTAGGTAAGTATAGTAATCCGTATTTTACAGATGATCCTCAAAACATCCTATCACACAGGTAATGAATGGGTACCAATGTCTGACTTCAAAGCCTTTGCTCTTAATTTTACCATATTTTCATAGCTTTAAACCCAAATGCCAATTCTAGTAGCCTAGAATAGAGCTGTATAACTAAATCTGGCTAAAAGACAAGGGTCATCTTGGCAGAAGGGGAACAAAACTTGAAACATATGAGTCTTGGTGGTCTCTTTCTAACCCTTTTCAAGGTTCATTAATCTTCCTATGTTTCAGGTCCTCATTTCTGAAATGGCAAGAACAATCTTACTTGATTAAATTAGATCCTGTGTACTGTTTTGACATGGCCTTTAAAAAGCCTGCACTACACACAGCTTTCCAGGAAAGGGCACAATACAACATATTCTTAGCAAAACTAACTGGTCTGTCTGTTAGAGGAAGGGAAAGTGTTGTGAGCACAGAATAGCTGGTCCCAATATTAGCATGTTGTGCAGTTTTTCATTCATCATTTTTAATGATGATATTCCTGTGTCTCCAGATTCCCTCACAGATCCAGTTCACCCTGGGAAACCTCTGCCTCGTTCTGGAATAGACAAGCACAGCTGGACAGCAACTGTTCCAATTTAAGGTCAAGCACTTTGTTCTCTGCTTGGCCCAAGAGAACCTTAATAGCAGCTTGTTGTTCGTGCTGAAAGGAGTTCTCAACTTTTCCCCACTTCTAACATGCAAACTGGGTGTCCAGTCTTCCCCAAACCCCTTAAGCCTGCGCTAACTAAATGATTATGTTAAAGGACTTAGAACCCCTTGGTGCCTCCACCCCCAATAAAAGATTTGTTACCAAGCATTTTATCCGGTTGTACCACTTTTATTCCTAAATAAGAAAAAGATTTTCAGTCAATAATAATGGCAGCTACTTTTTACTACTATTCATTTTGTCAGATACTTTATTTCAGTAGATCCCCCATTAGTCCTCAAAGACAAAAGCATCCTCATTTTAACAGGTGTAGATGCAGGGGCACACTAAAGTTAAGTGACTTATACAAAGCTACCCAGAGGAAAGTGGCAGAGGAGAAATTTGAAGCCAGGTCTGCCTGTCTACCCAGCTGTTTAACCCAAATCCTGCCTTTACGGCAACCACAGTGTGACAAGTGTTACCACATTTAAAAGATGACAACTCTGAGGCACAGAAGTGTCATCGTTGTCTAGAGTTCTCTGGTAAAATACATCATCTGTGCCCCAACCCCTTTTCTTAATACTCTCTTGTCTCAGGAAAAAAATTAATTTTGGGAACTTTCCCCCACCCATTGTAAGCATAAAGTTCTGAGGAACCTGACCGGAATCACTGCTCCTTTTCTCTGGCCACAAAAGCTCAAGGTCCCTCAATGGCCTTGCTCTCAGCTACAACTCTCTCTTTAAAAAATAAAGCATTTTTATTTGTATATACAAAAGGTAGGTTAAATCTGTCATGGCAAATACAGTGGAAGAACACTTGAACTACAAGTCTTAAGGAACAAATACTTGGTCAGTTAAAAGCCATGGGTCTTTCATTTACAGAGTACTTAGGCTTCCCTGCATGTCTAATGGTGACAGTTATGTCTATACACTTCAGATTGGCATCTTCCCCTCTGGCATGCCTGTGTGCCATTACTCACCAGGAAGTGGAAGATGTTCTGGAGTTTTCATTCCTAAAAAGAAATTTTCAGTGACTTGAAGATGCTTCAGTAAGTATAATTTTCAAACTCTCGTGTGATGAGCTCTGGAAATACAAGTCCCACAGGTCCCAGAAACTAGCTTCTGGCTATTGATTGAAAAGTTCTGACTCCATAAACCCTCATTGTATAGTATATACCAAGCTTAGAGAACTCTTCTACCATAGCACTGCACTGTGTGTGTCTGTGCCAGAAGAATACTGTGTTTTGTTACCCGGAGGTCTCAGATAATGAGCTGTTAACCAAAGCTAACAGTCAATTGTGCAAGAAGCCAAAGTTTCTATTGAGCAGCTTCAGCTGTAGAACCTGGAAGGTGCTGACTACTGCATTCAGGTTCCAGCATCCCGGCCCTTACCCATGCCCCCAGCAGAGCAAATGTTCCTACTACAGCAGCATACGAATGCTAGGGAGCAAAGGCCCTTTCTCTACACTTTCACAACTAAATCACACAGTTATAAGGGAAATACTCATGAAAATTTTCTCATGACAATATTCTCTTTAATGCCCAAGGAATCATTGTCACCTTATGCTTAAGAGAGTAAATAGAAAGCTATCTTACCAGGTTCAGGAGTAGGTTCAAGGCTTTTCATACCTAAAGGCAGAAAAAAATACATTGGTTAGTATTGATGTATTATCTTGCGCTACTAGTACTCCTTTGTCTATACTTCCTGCACCTCCAACCCTCCAAAAAATAAAGGCAGCACAAAAAACAAACACCATTCAAAGTATTGTCATTCTCCAATCAGATGAAGTCCAAACTCCTTTAAGCTTGACTTTAAGAATTTTCAAAGGCTTTCTAAGACTTTCTCCAACCTTATCATCATAAGGCAGTCCTAGGATATCTAATTTTTAAATGAAGGTACTGGGCTGAAGTATCTGCTTGATTTAGCTCCCCTGTCATTATGGTTATTGGCTCATAAGGCTTTGGACAGGTTACTTAATCCTTATGAGCTTGAAGTCTTTAATTTATGCAAAAGAAGCTGTTGGAGGTTTATAATGAATGAGGATTAAAGGAAATACTATATAATAGTGCTTGGTACTATGCATGGAACTTAAAAACAATAAATGAAGTCCCTCTAATCTAGCTTAATTAATTCCCCAAACTATCCATGCTCAGTCCTAGGAGTCCTCATGTCTCCTCATAATCTTGTAGCCAAATTCAAAGTAAGAAAAATAAGGCCCTGGCTTTTTATTCCTAAGGAAAACAAATAAGACCTATTTAGTAAGCCGAGTGCTGGTGGCTCACACCTGTAATCCTAGCTATTTGGGAGGCAGAGATCAGAAGGGTTGCAGTTTGAGGCTAGCCTGAGCAAATAGTTCAAGAGACCCTATCTCGAAAATGCTCAACACACACACAAAAACGGGGCTGGCAGAGTGGCTCAAGTGGTAAGTAGCCTGCCTAGCAAGTGTGACACCCTGAGTTCAAACCCTAGTACCACCAAAAAAAGGAAAACTGTTTAGTTAAAAAACAAACAAACACCTTGAAAATTAAATTTATATGCTATAGATCACAAGAGTTTGTGGAATAATTTGTTGCACTGTCCTCTATGTTCTGGATGACTATAAAGATTACTAAACAAGAGACACAGAGCTGCTGTGTCATTTTTGTAAAGAATCTACTTGATACACTAAGTAAGTAAGCAAGGTGGGCTTGCCTTTTATCCACTTTTTCTTACCATGGCATGTCTACCTGCTCCTACCTATAAAAGGAGCTCTGTTGCAAAATGTAAACCCCCCGAGTTTTTGATAATGTCATACCAGCATCTTCAAGCTTCTGGTTTTCCTCACCTGTATTACAAACAAACAAAACCCCATTAGTTTTAGCAATGGATCAAAAGAATTGAGACTTAACTATTGCTAAAGCAAAACTATTTTCAGGGTAATGTAGCCATTAAGTACCACTTAGTGTGCCCAGAAACTGCTGCTGTTGCATTTAACTGTCAACTAGAGTCTAAATGTTCCTTGGCTAATGAGCTGGAACTCTCTTTTGGCCCTTTCTAATAAGGTAAACCATTATATATAGCTAGTGTCCTAGGAGTGTCAAGGAGGCAGAAAAAAAAATGTCTGTTTTGAATTGTTAGCTGAGGTCCCTATGAAGTGATTAGAATGTGTGACTGCAATGGGCCAGTAAGAATTAGGTAGTTTGCGAAGCATGTCCTCGGGTGTATGAAAGGCTTCTACCAGGACAGAAAGCATCCTCCTGAACGTGAAGTAAACTGTGGTTTTGGAAATGGTGAATTTTTTTCTCTCTTCAATAAAGAAAAACTTAAGGCCACATGGGCCTAATGCATAGTAAGGAACTTAAATGCAAAGAATTGATTTAGTTATATCTCCATAAGTGGAAACAGAAAAAAAAAATGTAGTCACCCAGATATTTTAGTCAAATGGTACCTTTCAAGAAAACGGAGTAGCCTTGATTTGGGGCATTTGAAATAGAGCCAGAAAGTCATTATTAATCAGGTCCCACATGGGCTGCAGACCTGTACTCCTAGATTGGAGCTGACCCTTGAAACACTGTTAATCTCTGATGACCTTCTGTACAATGGACCTCCTTCTCCCAGACTTCCCAGAAGAATACAACTGCACTCTTTCCCTTTCTTACAAAGTGGCTTAACTTTTACCCACACTGATAATTTCTGACTAACAAGTGATCTAATTTTCAAGTTTTTTATAGTTTAAGCTAAAAATGCAGCTGCCATTTTGTAAAACCTTGGAGCATTTTCAAGATTGCTTGAAATCTGTGTTTTCCCAAATACCAACCCTAAGTAATTCCAAATAAATGCAATTTTCTTTGTTCTCAACTAGGTTGGTGTTTTATGCTCAGCAGACATATCAAACATGAGTGTATTTGAGAGCTGTCAACATGTTGAGTTTTCCATTTACATTTTAATGTTGATGCCACATAAACAATCTTAACTAAATGTAGATCTGTACTTCACAGACCTGGTCATGTATGACTAGCTCTTCAGGTCCCACCACTCTCATTCCCCAGAAAGTTTCCATATTGCTGAGATCTCCTCAAACCCAATTCTCTCACTGGAAGGAGGTAAATTTGCCCAGCAAAGGTTCTGTTTTCCCCCTTCATATTTTCAAAATTACTACTTTAGACCTGCTAATAAATGCATTTGCTAAATAGGAAAGATATTAAATATTCTTGTAAGGATTATTTTTTTTAAAAATAAGAGTATACTCACCAGAGTGATAGACATAGATGGGCTGAATATATTCTGAAATACAAATATGTTTCATTACATGCTGTATGCTTAGATATGATGTCATATTCAGTCTATTTTTAATGTTTCCTCATAATAAAGATTTGAGTTGGCTTATATTTAAGAAATATAAAATTCGAATTCAAAGATAAGTGGATGTAAATTCATTTTCACACGAAAAAGAATTCACAGAAAAGCTAGCCAGGGAAACAGCTAAAAATGGATCCTTGTTTTCAAATTTTTTAATAAGGAAATCTTCAAAAGAATCCTTGGAGAGCCTGAACTAGTCCAAGGCATTTTTTGGCAACTTTGGTTCAAATCTTATAATGCAATTCCTAGATACTCTCAAGAATATACTGTTTACCTTCCCAAATCTTTTCCATGGTCTCCTTCTGAATGTTAGTTTTTTGTTACAGTCTCTTTTTTTTTTTTTTTTCCCCCTGAGGAAGCTGAAACAGATTGTAACTGGGACTACAAAAGGGAAAAAACTGCCAGGCACCAGTGACTCACACTTGTAATCCGAACTATTTGGAAGGCTGAGATCCAGAGGATCATGGTTTAAGGTCAGCCCATGCAAATAGTTTGAGAGACCCCCATCTCCAAAATAACCAGAACAAAATGGACTGGAGGAGTGGCTCAAGTGGTAAAGTGCCTGCTTTGCAAGTGTGAAGCCCTGAGTTCAATCCCCAGTCCCACCAAAAAAAAAAAAGGAAAAAAATCTTCGGTGTAGCCAGTTTGCATGTTGGCCAGTTTAATCTGCTTGTTATTCAAACTGATATTTTTCCCCTTTGTGTGTGTCTGTCTCTCAATTCTCACCCTCCCACCCCCCACCCTGGCCACAATCTCCCCATGCTGGAGAGACCAAGGTTAACACTCTTTACTCTTCAATTAAACCAGGCAGTTTTCTCCTCCTTATCTCTCTCTGGCCACCAAGAAGAAGTAAACCTGTCAACCAAGACATACAGCTTTGAGAATGTGGGTAGAAACACTGGGAGAACTGGCAGAACCAAGGCTGGCACCTATTGTGGGATATGAGTTTTACCTTGTATTCAAACTGACTCCCTGACCTTCCCCTTTAAAAAGTGGACATTTTCTCTCAGAAGTGGGAAAACAGGGCTTTCAGACGTTGACACTCCTTGTCCTCTTCATCTGACAAATAATAAACCTTATTTCCTTTTCCTCAAAACCCTGTTATTATTTTTGAATTTCTGATAACAAGATCACATGATTGTTCTGTCAGTCCATCCTTCTCCTTTGAGCCACAGTTACTTCATTCTTTCAATAGTCATCCAAATGTTATCTCATGAGCTATCAAAATACAGGAATGGGAGTCTATCTCTCTGCATACAAGCCACAAGGAAAATATCTAGTGATACAAGGCATTCAGGAATCCTTAAGTTCCTGTAATGACAGGCTGGGGTAAGAATGGCAGGTTCCTTTCATGCATAAGACAATGCAGTATTTGAGAGAAAAGACAGGCAAGGGTGGGGTTGGAGTGGGGAGTTTATGACAGACAGAGCTCTCTTCCTGAAAACAGTAACGATAGAGTAACAGCGATAATAGCTATGCTACCATGTCTTATGCCACCCTACTATAGATTAGGCAACTTTGCAAATTGCAAACAAATAATGTATTTTCTAAGGAATTATAGGGACTGGCATAGGAAACTAAAATCTGCTGTTATCTCAAGGATATTCCAGCAGAAAAGAAAAAAACACTCCCTGACAGAGATGGTTATTAAACACAGATGTGTGACTCACCACACAGCCTTCCACTACTTTCTTTTCCTCCTCATTAAAAACTCCTTCACATACCTGAGTTCTCTCAAATAGGACTCTGAGACAATAGCTCTTCCCAATTTGTCACGGTGTGGCTTTTGAATAAAACTAATTTTTTCCCCACCAACTCTCATCTCCTGAGTATTACTTTCAAGCAGCAAGGAGGTGGACTTGGGTATAGGAACAAGAACAAAATTTAGCCTTGAAAAAATGATGGCTGACGGTATGCCAGTACAATGGTGGGGTGGCTCTGACTCAAGAGAAGTAACACTGATAAAATTCCCATTACAGAGATATAAATCATTTAAAGCATATCTTACCTAGGTTCTCGACACAATTTTCAGCTTTCAGTCCTGCAACACAAAAGATAAAGCTTTAGACATAATCTACCATAGTAAAGATTTCATTGGTCTGTGGCTACTGGTAATCTAAAGTAATATAATCTGTCAATAACTCCTACTCTATCAGACTCATAATTTAGTGGGATGAAAATTGCAGAAAAATTAGGTTATTGTATTCACGGAATAACTGCCAAATAGTTGTATGACCTGATAAACTATCTACCTTTTCTGAAATTAAATTTCCTTATTTGTACCTTTCATTAGGAGACTATGTCTAAAGACCCTTGAGGGCCCATCTAGGGCTAGCACTTTATCATTCTAGTTTATGGTTAGTGCTAGCACTTTATCATTCTAGTTTATGGTTAGTCTACAAAACTTAGGAGGAAATTTACTTGCCCAATTAATCCTCTTTTCAAATACTGCATTATCAACAATAAACCTATCCTTCTATTATAACAATTCCTATCTATTATAGAAAAAGAATCTCAATCATATTTTAAGATCCTTTAATATATGAACAAAGATCCTTCACAATCATGTACAGAAACAGTTGGTATGCCTCAGTACATTCATTTGTAGGTAAGGAAATCCACAATTTTTGGAGAATAGTAACATGGCATTTAGTAGTAAGTACCTCTACAAGGCCCTACACACTCTCACTAGTGATGCCCTAGAAAAAGTTACTAGCACTGCAGTGATTCCCCTGAGACTTGACAGAAAGGGAAATCTACCTGCTTGCCCAACAGCAGTAAG
The DNA here is from genome assembly GCF_047511655.1 of Castor canadensis. NCBI lineage: Eukaryota > Metazoa > Chordata > Mammalia > Rodentia > Castoridae > Castor > Castor canadensis. The sequence goes on from NC_133394.1 coordinate 93,002,290, forward strand.
ACAAGAAGGTCAGTGAAAGAGTGTTTAGATTTGGTGCCAGTATGAGCCACAAAGGGCTTCCCAGAGTGCCCCTATGAAGGTCTCAATGCTATATGGCCTCTTCTCTACAACTGAGAGAAGAGAATTAGAAGAGAAGAGAATTAGATCAATTCATTGATCTAATTTAGAAGTTCAGCTGCCTAAGGATAAGTCTCTTTACCTAAGATGAGTCCTTGAGAGACCTGGCTACATTATGAGACATGTGTTCTTCTATGATCTGCTCTCAAATCCTGCTCCATTTGTAGAATTTGAACCAAAAATCTGGGTAACTTGGTCCCAGTATTTAGCAAACAATGGGTCTATTAGAATCTGGTTAGTGCCCTAATGTTAAATTCATGTATATTAGACTAGAAATTTTAAGAACAGTTTGAGATTATTTCACAATATGATCTCAGAGGGAGATGGTAGGCCAAGCCTCACCCAAAGTTTAGCTGAGGTTAAGGTAAAAGTAAGGAAAACTGAGGATGAGAAGGTTCCTGATATAGTAGAAAGATATAGCCTGGGGAATAGGCACTAGAGAAATTTTAAGTCTTTGCTTTTTGTCTGTAACATGTTGAAGCGTGTTTCTCAAAGTGTAGTTTTCTAGACACATACTTCAGAATCACCTTGTGCTTATTAAAATGACAATACCAAGTCCCTGGCCAGGACTACTGACACAGAATTTCTGGAGGGGATAGATTATAAACTGCATTTTAAGTAAGCACTTCAAGTGATTTTGTATGTGTGTGTAGTGCTGTGGACCTTATGCATGCTAGGCAAATACTCTTATCACTGACCTCAGTGAAGTCCATATTGGATTGCTGAAATTGCAGAATGGTAAGAACTAAGTCTTTGTTATTTTAAGCCACTAAATTTTTGGTAATTTATTGTAGAAGCAATAGAACATGCATATAAAGCAGTAAAAAATATCTAAAATGGAACAGGAAAAAACTAAACTAAATCAGAATTTGAGAGGAAAAAACTCAGCTGCTTTGGAAAGCAGTTGAAAATTCTGACTCTTCTGTTTATCTGTTTTCTTTTTTGTATATTTGATTTGGGTATTTTTGTTGTTCTCTCTCACTTTCTTTTAGTTCTGCTTTTTTTCCCTTCTTTTTCTTTACAGTCATTACATACAAGCTATATCACCCATCTTCCAATATTCAATCTTAAATCATATGCTCTCCTTCCCTTTCCTATTGTTCCCCCATTTATACTTTCCTTCCAGCTATTATTAGAATACCCCTTTCACTTACATTTTCTTCTACCCATTCTATACTTTTAGATAGTTAAGATTGTTTTAATTTTTCTTTTCTCTTTCTCCTTTCTTCAATAAACCATTAACTAAATCCTTTTACCTTTTTCATTCACCTTTCTTATTACTCCAGTCTATTAATCTTAACTATCATCCTTTCCAGCCTTATACCACCATACACCTTGAATTACTCATTAGTATTATCTTCCCTATCTCTCTTTCCTATCACTACTTTTATTAACTAAGGTCTTTCTAGATCTTTGCTCCTCTACTTCTCAAAAGATATTGGAGCAAATGGATGTGACTGGTCTTTATTAGGGATTGCTGTAATCTTACGGTGGCTGATAGCTTCTGCAGCTAAGTTCTCCAACTGGAGGAAGGAGCTGAACTCAGTGTCTACAACATTGCCTGTGTGTGTGTGTGTGTGTGTGTGTGTGTGTGTGTGTGTGTGTGTGTGTGTATTATAACTACTGAGTGACACCCTCCTCCAAGTCTAGTAACAAGAAGGTACATCACAGTTGGGTACTGGTGGCTCACTCTTATAATGCTAAATACTTAGGAGGCAGAGATCAGGAGGATCATGATTCAAAGCCAGTCCAGGCAAATAGTTCATGAGACCTTATCTCAAAAATACTCAACACAAAACAGGCTGGCAGAGTGACTCAAGTGGCATACCAAGCATGTAGGCCCTGAGTTTAAACCCCAGTACTGTATACACCATCCACAACCCAGCCACTATAGTCTTACTGAAACATCATGAAAACGCCAACTGAAAGGACATAGGAGATTAAAAACCTCCAACCAAAAACTCCGACTCAAATGATAAATCCCAGGGTAGAAACACAAGTTAAATGGAAAAACAAGGCAACACATCTCTTCCATAAGCTAAGAACTCCACAAAAATGAATAAGCAGTAGAGAGCTTGCTTTGCAATCATGAAGCCCTTGAGTTCAAACCCCAGTCCCATAGGTGCAATGGCTCATGCCTGTAATCCTATCTACTTAGGAGGCTGAGATCTGGTGGATCACTGTTCATACCAGCAGAGGCAAACAGTTCATGAGACCCTATCTCCAAAATAACCAGCAAAAAATGGACTGGAGGTGTGGCTCAGTGGTAGAATGCCTGCTTTGCAAGCATGAAGCCTTGAGTTCAAACCCCAGGCCCACCAAAAAACAAAACAGGACTTGAGTGGCAAGTGGATGAAATTTTAAACAATGAACTCAAAAGAATAAGAATGATCAAAGAAATTAAAGAGGACATGTATAAGCACCTGAAAGAATTCAAAGAGGATACAAATAAACAGCTGATTAAACTCAAAGAGAATTTTAAAAAACACAGCTGAATGATATAAGGAAGACAATGCAGAGTATTAAAAAATTCAATGAATATACAGAAATCCTCAAAAAATCAAAATCTTAGAAATGAAATAACCCAATTAAAAATTCAGTTCAAAGTCTTGCTAACAGAATGGAACAAGTTAAAAATAAAGTATCACTGACTGAAAGTAGAGTAATTACAAAGACAAAAAATACTAATATTTTTTGTATGAACAGAATATGTAAGACCTCTGGGACACCATCAAGAGACCAAACCTTATATAAGAAAGAGAAGAGAAGAAGTAAAAATCTAAACACATAGATAATTCATTCAATAAAATAACAGCAGAAACTTCCCCAATCTTAAGAAAGAGAGGATCACTGAGTTACAAGAGGCTTTCGGAACTCTAAACAAGCAACATCAAAAAAGAAACACTACCATACATATTATAGTTAAAACAGTAAATATACAAAACAAAGAAAGAATGTCGAAAGCTGCAAGAGAGAAGCGGTAAATCAGATATAAAGGCAAGCCCATCAGAACAACAGCAGATTTCTCAACAGAAATGCTAAAAGCAAGGAGGGCATGGAATGATATATTCCAAAGCCCTGAGAACAAGTAACTCCCTACTTAGATTAATGTATCCAGCAAAGCTATCCTTCATAATTGAAGGAGAAATAAAAACCTCACATGATAAACAAAAACAGAAAGAATTTATGACCACAAACATTACAGAAGATACTTAGAGAACACAATTAATAAAGAGATAAATGAACTCAGGACAAAAATAGACAATTAGAGAGGAAATGACCCAGGACATGGAAAACCTCAGAAAAAAGAACGAAACAGAATTGCAAAACAAAACGGAAGGCCAATCCAGCAGAATAGAACAAACAGAAGACAGAATCTTAGAACTCAAAGATGAAATGGTAATTAAAGGAAAAACCAAAGAACTATTAATTAAACAACTCAAGACCTGTGAAAAGAAAATGCAAGAACTCACCAACTCCATCAAAAGAGCAAACATGAGAATCATGGGCATCGAAGAAGAAGAAGAGGTGCAAGTAAAGGGAATGTGTAATATATTCAACAAAATAATAACAGAAAATTTCCCAAATCTAGAGAAAGATATTCCCATACAGATGCAAGAGGCCTCCAGGACACCAAACAGACCAGATCAAAACAGAACTACACCACAACATATCATCATTAAAACAACAAGTTCAGAAACTAGGGAAAGAATATTGAAGGCTGTAAGAGAGAAAAAACAAATAACATACAAAGGTAAACCCATCAAAATCACAGCAGACTTCTCAACAGAAACATTAAAAGCAAGAAGAGCTTGGGGTGAGATCTTCCGGGCACTGAATGAAAATAACTTCAACCCCAGGATACTCTACCCAGCAAAACTATCATTCAAAATAGATGGAGCAATAAAAGTCTTCCATGATAAGCAGAAACTAAAACAATATGTGACCACAAAGCCACCACTACAAAAGACTCTTCAAGGGATTCTGCACACAGAAAGTGAAACCCAACATAACCATGAAAGGACAGGCAGCACCAAACCACAGGAAAAGAAAAAGCAAGAAAGAGAGTAAACTCAACTTAGGTACACACAATCAAACCTTCAAACAACTAAGACAACTAAATGACAGGAATCACCACAAACCTATCAGTACTAACACATAATGTTAACAGACTTAATTCACCCATCAAAAGGCACCATTTGGTGAAATGGATTAAAAAGGAAGATTCAACAATTTGATGCTTACAGGAGAACCATCTCACCGACAAAAATAAGCATAGGCTTAAAATGAAAGGCTGGAAGAAGATTTACCAAGCCAACGGCCCCCCAAAACAGGCAGGAGTAGCAATACTTATCTCTGACAAAGTAGACTTCAAACATACATTGATCAAAGGGATAAAGAAGGACATTCCATACTAATAAAAGGGGAAATAGACCAAAAGGAAATAATAATTATCAACATATATGCACCCAATGTCAATGCACCCAATTTCATCAAACATACCCTGAAAGACCTAAAAGCATATATTAACTCCAACACAGTGGTTGTGGGAGACTTTAACCCCCCATTATCATTAATAGATAGGTCATCCAAACAAAAAATCAATAAAGAAATCCAAGATCTAAAATATACAATAGATCAAATGGACCTACTTGGTGTCTACAGAACATTTCATCCAACTTCTACACAATATACATTCTTCTCAGCAGCCCATGGAACCTTCTCCAAAATAGATCATATCCTAGGGCACAAAGCAAGCCTCAGCAAATAAAAGAAAATAGAAATTATACCGTGCATACTATGTGATCACAACACAATAAAACTAGAACTCAACAACAAAAGTAAAGACAAAAAACTTGCAAATAGCTGGACACTAAATAACTCATTACTTAATGAACAATGGGCCACTGATGAAATAAAAGAGGAAATTAAAAATTTCCTGGAAGTCAATGAAAATGAAAACACAACCTACCAGAACCTATGGGACAACAGCTAAGGCAGTCCCGAGAGGAAAGTTTATAGCCATAGTGCATATACAAAAAAGACTGAAAGATACCAAATCAATGACTTAATGATACATCTTGAACTCCTAGAAAAACAAGAATAAGCAAATCCCAAAACAAATAAGAGAGAAATAATAAAAATAAGAGCTGAAATCAACAAAATAGAAACCAAAAAAACCATACAAAGAAGTAATGAAACAGAAAGTTGGTTCTTTGAAAAAATAAACAAGATTGACAGACCCCTGGCAAACCTGACTAAAATGAGGAGAGAAAAAACCCAAATTAGTTGAATCAGGAATGCAAAAGGGGAAAGTCCAGGAAATCATTAGAGACTCCTTCAAGAACCTATATTCAAATAAATTCGAAAATCTTAAAGAAATGGACAGATTTATAGATACATATGACCATCCAAAACTGAACCAAGAGGAAATTAATCACCTGAATAGATCTATAACACAAAATGAAATTGAAGCAATCAAGAGTCTCCCCAAAAAGAAAAGTCAAGGACCTGATGGATTCTCTGCTGAATTCTATCAGACCTTTAGAGAAGAACTGATACCAACCCTCCTTAAACTGTTCCACAAAATAGAAAGGGAAGGAAAACTGCCTAACACATTTTATGAAGCCAGTATTACACTTATCCCAAAACCAGGCAAAGACACCTCCAAAAAGGAGAACTATAGGCCAATCTCCTTAATGAACATTGATGCAAAAATCCTCAACAAAATAATGGCAAACCAAATTCAACAACACATCAAAAAGATCATTCACCACGACCAAGTAGGCTTCATCCCAGGAATGCAGGGGTGGTACAACATACGAAAATCAATAAATGTAATAAACCACACTAACAGAAGCAAAGACAAAAACCACTTGGTCATCTCAATAGATGCAGAAAAAGCCTTTGATAAGATCCAACACCTTTCATGATAAAAGCTCTAAGAAAACTAGGAATAGAAGGAAAGTACCTCAATATTATAAAAGCTATATATGACAAACCTACAGCCAGCATTATACTTAATGGAGAAAAATTAAAACCATTCCCTCTAAAATCAGGAACCAGACAAGGATGCCCACTATCTACACTCCTATTCAACATAGTACTGGAATTCCTAGCCAGAGCAATTAGGCAAGAAGAAGGAATAAAAGCAATACAAATAGGTAAAGAAACTGTCAAAATATCCCTATTTGCAGATGACATGATCCTGTACCTTAAAGACCCAAAAAACTCTACTCAGAAGCTTCTAGACATCATCAATAGCTACAGCAAGGTAGCAGGATATAAAATCAACATAGAAAAATCATTAGCATTTCTATACACTAATAATGAACAAACTAAAAAAGAATATATGAAAACAATTCCATTTACAATAGCCTCAAAAAAAATCAAATACCAAGGTGTAACCTAACAAAAGATGTGAACAACCTCTACAAGGAAAACTATAAACTTCTGAAGAGGTTGTGGAAAACTATAGAAAGTGGAGAGATCTCCCATCCTCATAGATTGGTAGAATCAACATAGTAAAAATGTCTATACTCCCAAATGTAACCTACATGTTTAATGCAATTCCCATCAAAATTCCAATGACATTCATTAAAGAGATCGAAAAATCTACTGTTAAATTTATATGGAAACACAAGAGGCCACGAATAGCCAAGGCAATACTCAGTCAAAAGAACAATGCTGGAGGTATCACAATACCTGACTTCAAACTATATTACAAAGCAGTAACAATAAAAACAGCATGGTACTGGCACAAAAACAGACACGAAGACCAGTGGAACAGAATAGAGGACCCAGATATGAAGCCACACAACTATAACCAACTTGTCTTTGACAAAGGTGCTAAAAATATACGATGGAGAAAAAGCAGCCTCTTCAACAAAAACTGCTGGGAAAACTGGTTAGCAGTCTGCAAAAAACTGAAACTAGATCCATGTATATCACCCTATATCAAGATTAACTCAAAATGGATCAAGGATCTTAATATCAGACCCCAAACTCTAAAGTTGATACAGGAAAGAGTAGGAAATAATCTGGAGTTAGTAGGTATAGGTAAGAACTTTCTCAATGGAACCCCAGCAAAACAGCAACTAAGAGATAGCATAGTGGGACTTCATAAAACTAAAAAGCTTCTTTCCATCAAAAGAAATGGTCTCTAAACTGAAGAGAACACCCACAGAGTGGCAGAAAATATTTGCCAGCTACACATCAGACAAAGGACTGATAACCAGAATATATAGGGAACTTAAAAAACTAAATTCTCCCAATACTAATGAACCAATAAAGAAATGGGCAAGTGAACTAAACACAACTTTCTCAAAAGAAGAAATTCAAATGGCCAAAAAACACATGAAAAAATGCTCACCATCTCTAGCAATAAAGGAAATGCAAATGAAAACCACACTAAGATTCCACCTCACCCCTGTTAGAATAGCCATCATTAGTAACACCACCAACAACAGGTGTTGGCGAGGATGTGGGGAAAAAAGGAACCTTCTTACACTGTTGGTGGGAATGTAAACTAGTACAACCACTCTGGAAAAAAATTTGGAGGCTACTTAAAAAGCTGGACATCGATCTACCATTTGATCCAGCAATACCACTCTTGGGGATATACCCAAAAGACTGTTACTCCAGAGGCACCTGCACATCCATGTTTATTGCGGCACTATTCACAATAGCCAAGTTATGGAAACAGCCAAGATGCCCCAGCACTGACGAATGGATCAAGAAAATGTGGTATCTATACACAATGGAATTTTATGCAGCCATGAAGAAGAACAAAATGTTATCATTCGCTGGTAAATGGATGGAATTGGGGAACATCATTCTGAGTGAGGTTAGCCTAGCCCCAAAGACCAAAAACCGTATGTTCTCCCTCATATGCGGACATTAGATCAACAAGGGGATTGGACTTTGAGCACATGATGAAAGCGAGAGCACAAAAGGAAGGTGTGAGGATAAGTAAGACACCTAAAAAATTAGCTAGCATTTGTTGCCCTCAACGCAGAGAAACTAAAGCAGATACCTTAAAAGCAACTGAGGCCAATAGGAGAAGGGGACCAGGAGCTAGAGAAAAGGTTAGATCAAGAAGAATTAACCTAGAAGGTAACACACATGCACAGGAAATTAATGTGAGTCAACTCCCTGTATAGCTATCCTTATCTCAACTAGCAAAAACCCTTGTTCCTTCCTATTATTGCTTATACTCTCTCTTCAACAAAATTAGAGATAAGGGCAAAATAGTTTCTGCCGGGTATTGAGGGGGTGGGGGAGAGGGAGAGGCTGGAGTGGGTGGTAACGGAGGGGATGGGGGCAGGGGGGAGAAATGACCCAAGCATTGTATGCACATATGAATAATAAAACAATAAAAATTATAAAAAATTAAAAAAGAAAGAAGTAAACATGAGAAAGGCAACAAAATGACAGTAGCAAGTTAGATTTAAAAACTAGACCTGATCATTTGTTGCCTACAAGAAATGCACTGACAAAGATAAACATTGGCTTAGGATGAAAGGATGGAAAAAGATTTTCCAAGCCAACAGACTCTGAAAGCAGGCAGAAGTAGCTATATACTAATACATGGTAAAACATACTTCAGAAGAGACAAAGAAGGTCGACTGATATTAATAAAGGGAATAATCCGATGAAAGAAGATAACAATTGTTAACATGTACATATCAAATGTTGGCTCATTAAACAAACACTACTGGACTTACAAGCACAGACTCCAACACAATAATAGTGGGAAACCTCACTACTCTAATACCACCAATAGAGAGGTCCATCCAAACAAAATAACAATAAAGAAACTTCAAATTAAATGACACTATAGACCAAATGGATTTCACAGACATCTACAGAATATTTCATTCAGCAGCTACATAATACATATTCTTCTCAGGAACCCATGAAACTTTTTCCAAAATAGATTTCTATCAGACTACGATGGAATAAAACTAGAAATAAATAGCAAAAGACACTATAGAAAATATTCAAATACACAGAGACTGAATGATATACATTGTTGAACAATCATCAAAGAAATAGGGGAGAAAAGGGGAATTACAAAGTACCTAGACTCTAACACAAGTGAAAAAAACAACTTACCAGAACTGTTAGGATATAAAAAGGCACTGCTTAGAGGAAAGTTTATAGTGATGAGTGCTCACATAATAAAAGAGAAATCTCAAATAAATAATCTAATGATGTACCTCGAATTCCTAGAAAAACAAAACAAAACAAAAAAGGCAGACCTAAAACCAGTAGGTGGAAGAAAATAATAAAGATTAGGGAAGAAAATGAAATGGAGACTAAAAAACAGAGAATCAATGAAATAAGAAGTTGGTTCTTTGATTAACCTAGAAGGTAACACCCATGCACAGGAAATCAATGTGAGTCAATGCCCTGTATAGCTGTCCTTATCTCAACCAGCAAAAACCCTTGTCCCTTCCTGTTATTGCTTATACTCTCTCTACAACAAAATTAGAAATAAGGGCAAAATAGTTTCTGCTGGGTATTGGTGGGGGGAGAGGGAGGGGGTGGAGTGGGTGGTAAGGGAGGGGGTGGGGGCAGGGGGGAGAAATGAACCAAGCCTTGTATGCACATATGAATAATAAAAGAAAAAGGAAAAAAAAAGAAGTTGGTTCTTTGAAAGTTAACATTGATAAATCTCTAGCCCCATTAACCAAAAGAAGGAAGAAGACTCCAAATTAGTAAAATTAGGGATGAAAAAGAAGACACAACAAATACCAATAAAATCCATAGGATCACTAGGCAATACTTCAAAACCTTATATTCTAATAAACTGGAAAATCTAGAAGAAATGGATAAATGGCTAGATGCATTTGACTTACCAAAACTGAACCAAGAGAATATAAACCACTTAAATACATCTATAACTAGCAAGGATATTGAAGAATAAAGAGTTTCCCAATAAAAAGAGCCCAGATCTAGATGGATTCACTGCCAAATTCTACCAACTCTTTAGAGAAGAATTAACACTGATGCTCCTCAAACTATTCTATAAAATAGAAAGGGAAGGAGTGTTATCAAACTCATTTTATGAAGTTAGTATTACCTTAATACCAAAAACCAGGTAAGGACACAAGAAAAAAAGAAAATTGTAGACCAATTTTCCTTGATGAGTAATGAATTCTTAATAAAATAAATAATTTATTAATAAAATACTTAAATACTTTCTTAAATTCTTAATAAAATACTTTCAAAACTAAATTTAACAGCATATTAAAAAGACCATACTACATGATCAAGTTTGTTTCATTCCAGTGATGCAAGCATGGCCCAACATACACAAATGAATAAATGTAATACAGCACAGAAATAAAATCAAAGACAAAAATCACATGATCATATCAATAGATGTAGAAAAGGCCTTGAGAAAATTCAACATCCTTTCATGATAAAAGCTCTGAAGAATAAGGAATAAAAGGAATGTACCTCAGCATAAGAAAGCCCATATATGACAAATCTACAGGCAACTGTAGGGAAAAACTAAAATCCTTTCCACTGAAGTAAGTAATGAGACAAAGGTGTCTACTCTCCCTATTCTTATTCAATGGAATTCCTAGCCAGAGCAATAAAACAAGAGAAAAAATAAAAGACATTCAAATAGAGAAGTCAAATTATTCTTATTTTGCAGCTGATATGATCCTATACTTAAAAGACCCTGAAGATTCCACCAAAAAATCTGATATTGATAAACACTTTTGGCAGTGTAACAAGATATAAAATTAACATATAAAATCAGTAGCTTTTCTGTATATTAACAATGGACAGGTTGAGAAGGACACCAGGAAAACAATTCCATTCACAATAGCCTTAAAAAATACCTAAAAGTAAACTTAACTAAGGAGGTGAAAGACATTACGAAAACTGTAAAACCTGAAGGAAGAAAATGAATATGGAATCAGAAGATGGAAAGACCTCCATGTTCATGGATTGGCAGAATTAATATTGTGAAAATGTCTACTACTGAAAGCAGACTATGGATTCAATGTAATCCCCATCAATATGATTGCTATTCTTCACAGAAATAGAAAAATGAATCCTAAAATTCATATGGAAGCACAAAAGACCCCAAATAGCCAAAGCAATCCTGATCAAAAAGAGCAATGTTGGAGGTATCATAGTAGTGAACCTCAAGCTATACTACAAAATCAACAGTAACAAAAATAGCATGGTATTTGCACAAAAACAGATATGAAGACCAATGGAACAGAAGACCCAAAAATAAAGCTACACAGGTACAGTCATTTGATTTTTTACAAAGGAGCCATAAACATGCATTGGAAAAAAAGACAGCTTGTTGAACAAATGTTGCTCAGAAAACTAGTCATCTACATGCAAAAGACTAAGAGTACCCCTGTCTTTCATCTTTTATAAAAATCAATTCAAAACATATCAAAGATTTTTGTAAGACTTGAAACTTTGAAACTACTACAGGAAAAACTCTTGAAGATATAAGCATAGGCAATTATTTTCTGAATAGGACTCAAACTGCCCAGGAAATAAGAGCAAGAATTGACAAATGGTATTGCATCAAATAAAAAGCTTTTGCATATCAAAGGAAATAATTACAAGAATCAAGAGACAACACATAGAATGGGAGGAGATCTTTGGCAGATAATGATCATATAAAGAATTAATATCCAGAATATGCAAGGAACTAAATATTGCATGTTTTCACTCATATGCAGAGATGTACATCTAAAATGACAATAAGAATAATAATGGAACATGAGGACTATTCTGAGGGCAATCATTGGGAGAGGAAGGGAAAAAGGAGCGGGTACAGAGCAGTGAAGAGGATCAAAGTATATTACATATACATATGTATATGAAGAACAGCATAGCGAGGCTCATCAATTACTACTTGATAAGGAGGGAGAGTTAAGGAACACAATACAGGGGGTAAACTTGTTCAAAGTACACTGTAAGCATCTAGAATTTTCACAACGAAACCCACTTGTACTGTTAATGAATCCTAATTTAAAAAAAGAAAACCATGACTGGGGATGGGGATGTTGCTTAATGGTAGAATACATGCATAGCATGGATGAAAGGCTGGGTTCAATCCCCACCATGCCAACACACACACACACACACACACACACACACACACACACACACACACACACTAACAGAAAGACAGTAGAAAAGGAGGAGGAGGAGGAAAGAAGGAAGGAAAGAAGGAAAAACCTCTACCAGCCTCAAATCTTTACTCAGTGAAAATACCTTTCAAAAATAAAGGTGAAATAGACTTTTTCATATACACAATATTTAATGAAAAATCTAACAAAAGATACAGAAGACTTGCATACACTGAAAATTGTAATACACAACTGACAGAAATTAAGATGACCTAAATAAATGGAGACTTATGCTATGTTCTTGAGTTGGAAAAGTAACTATTATTAAAATGTCCCCATATTGATCTATAGATTCAAGCCAAGGCTAACTAAAATCTATGCAGAAATTATAGAACCTGAACAAAGTGATTCAAAAATTCATGAGGAAACATAAGAGCTTATAATCATCAAAACAAGTTTATAGTAAAAGAATAAAGTAATAGGAATAATACTCCCTAATTATGAGGTTTATTATAAAGCTACAGCTATCAATATATATGGTACTGGAATAAAGATAGACAAATCAATGCAACAGATTTAGACAGTCAAGAAATAGACCTGCACATACATGAGCAACTGGTTTTTTGACAAAGGTGAAAATGTAATTCAGTGGGGAAAGAAAGAAGAGTCTTCTTTTTTTTTTCTTTTTGAGATAGGCTCTTGCTATGAAGCCCAAATTGACCTTGAATTTATGATTCTCCTGACTCCGTCTCCTAACTACTGGGATTACAAGCATGTACCACCATATGTGGCAAGAATAGTCTTTTCAACAAATAGTGTTGGAACAAATGGACATCTGTATGAAAAAAAACCTTTTGACATATACATGGCAGCATATAAAAATTAAAAGGAGCCTAAATATGAGAGCTAAAACTATAAAATTTTTATCAAAAATATGTTACCTTGTTTTAAGCAAGTATTTCTTAGTGTACCAAAAGAAAGATCCATGAAAGAATAAAACTGTAAATTATTTTCCATTAAAATTAAGAACTTCTGTTCTTTAAATGATATTGAGAAAAGACAAGCTACAAATTGGAAGAAAATATTTCCAAATCATTTATTTTATAAAGAGCATATATATTGAATAAATATATGAATATAAAGAACTCTCAAGGAAATAATTAAAAATGAACCACCCCATTAAAATGGACATAATATTGAACAGATGCATTACTACATATATTTAAGTGGTAAATATGTATATGAAAAGATATTCAACATTATTATTCATTAGAAACATGCAAATTAAAACCACAATAAGGTAACATCACATATCTACTTAGAACTGTGAAAATGAAAATCAAGACACAGCATATCATGTTGGCAAGGATGTGGAACTGGAATTCATATACTCCTAAGAATATAAAATGGTACAACTAATCTGGAAAAACAATTTGGGGCTTCTTTCAAATCTACACAAACGATTACCATATAATTGAGGCAATGGACACTTAAGGTATTTACCCAAATATAATAAAAGTACATATCTATACCAAGACTTGAAAATAAAGTTTATAGAAGCTTTATTTGTAACAGCCCAAACTAGTAATAGTCTACCTGTTGTTCATCACAGGTGAACAAATTGTGGCATATCCACAATTCTACAACAGAATGGAATGAACTAATACATGCAACAACATGGATCAATCTCAAAACAATTATGCTGAGTGAAAAAAGCTAGGCAAACAAGGACATGATAACATTTGAATGAAACTCTGGACAGAACCAAGTAATCTTTAGAGAGAGAAAGCACAGCAGAGGATGCCTGAGGATGGTGCTGAGAAATGAGAAAACACGGGAGGAAGGGATTTCCAAGGGACATGAAGAAACTTTAGGAGTGGATATAAAATGCTCGCTTATCTTGTGCCTGCCTAGCAAGCACAAGGCCTTGAGTTCAAACTCCAGGACTGTAAAAAAAAAAGTTCACTTATCTTGATGTGGTGATAGCTTCCTGGGTATATACTTATTAAATTTTACTTTAAAACTTATTAAGTCTTACTGTAATTATTCAGAGTTTGTTGCACATCAATTATATTCAATAAAGCTGCTTAAAATTTTTTAAGTATGGGGATGGACTGAATAGGGGTAGGACTAGATTTTGAACCTACCAGAAAGAAACCCCAAATATCCCTGAACTTGTCAAATGCTGGAGATTTAAAATGGCTGACATTTTGGCAGGGAACTGTACAGTAAGAAGTCTTAGAAACCATCCAAATAATAGTAAAGCTCTCCTAGAAGTCCCTTATCTCTTTTTGATCCTAAGAAATTACAAATATCTGTAACCAATTCATAGCTAATTAGAATCTCTGGAAGCAAAACCACACAGTATTTGTTAGCCACTGGGCTTTTGAATTCAAGCACTTCTAGTATTTTGCAGGGCTGCTACTGCTAGACTGTTACCTAATCTAACTGAGACGACAGATTGAAAGAAAAGTCATGACTCATTAAAGCAACATTTTATCATACAATGGGTTGTCTCTGAACTAAACTCCCATAAGGTAGTACAGCTCCTAAAAGTTCCATTGTCATATGGAAATTATACCTCCAATTAGAAGCCAAATTCAGGTGGCTACACAATAGTTTCCAAACAGTGGCTAAGCCACCCCTGAATGCTGTTGTAAATTCATAGGGCCACCAGGAATATTTTTAATTTTTTTTTGTGGTGCTGGGGATTGAATCCAGGGGTTTGTACATGCTAGGCAAGCACTAAAACACTTGAGTCATGCCCCACTCGAGCCCTTTTGGTTTGGGTTTTGTTTTTGTTTTTGAAGCAAGCTCTCCCCACTACCCTAGGTTGGCCTCAGACTCACAATCCTCCTGCCTCTACCTGCAGTAGCCAAGGAATACAGGTGTGCACCACCACATGCAGCTAAAATTTCAAGATAGTTATACTTAATTTCAAGATAAATATATATCTGTTTGGACACTATGGAGTGCTAGCTTGAGTTAAGAAGGGAGTTTCAAAGTTACATATTATGTCATATTATATTCTGTTCTGATGACATCATGTATTTGCAAAGATGGGTCTTAATCAATTGTGTCAAAAATCAAGAATTTGCAGAATAGGAAATGAGGCTGATTCCAAAGTCTGAGAAGCTGTAAAATGTCCAGTCAGCACACACACTCCATTAACAATAGTGCTTAAAAAGTATGTGCCTTATTTTTTCAGTTACCAACATGTTGGGATATAAATACTTACTGAATTACTTGATTTTATTTAGTAAATGGGGCTAGTAGTATTTCTAGGGTATTTCTTTTAGCCTAGGGACACAGTGAAAAAAATTATGACTTTAAGGACACTATGAGCTAAAAAAGTTTGATAACCTCTGCATTAGAATTCCAACAGCCTTCTTTATTACTTTTTCTGAACTACTGGTTCAATGGTAGTCTTACTTGAGCAAGACTTGAATTCAAGTCTTACTTGAACCTGAAAAGATAACACAATTCCCTGATAAAAAACAGCCTGCCCCAGGTTGGGCAAATCCAATGGAATGCTAATCCATCTACTGTAATGATGTGAACTGTTGCCTTGAATGCGCTTGGTGATGAGCTGAACTTCAAAGAGTTCACCTTGAGACTAACTGAGAAACACCTTGAGACCAACTAAAATATACATTTATATAGACTCATATGGCAATACTAATGCCCTAGCTGTATGGTTAATCTACTGGAACACTTAGAATTGGATCAGTAAAGATAAATCCATATGCAGTGCCTTTCTATGGAAACACATGCAACAGACAAGGCTTGAGAGCTCAGTCTTTATGTTATACACATGCATGCATGTATGAATGATGGCACCTAAAGAAATCATCTAGAAAAGGACAAAGCAGATGAAGCATGTCTGAACATTGTCTTTACTACACTGTGTGAATCTATAAGCCAATCTTTCATAGTAAGTAGATAATTTGTGTAAGAACTTCATATGAGAAATTCTACCAGCCTAGCTAGACATTGTGACACACACCTGCAATCCCAGACCTCAGGAGCCTGAGGCAGGAGGATCTTGAATTTGAGGTCAACCTGGGCTACATAGTGAGTTTGAAGCCAACCTGGGCTACACGGTGAGATCCTGTCTCAAAAAAAACAAAACAAAAAAACACCATCAGCTTCATTAATGAAGACCTTTCCAGGGCTGATTGGCATGGCTGTCTTCAGCTCAATCTGTAAGACACACTTGCCATGTTATTCTGTCTTTGCTGAGTTCCCAAACACCAGGAATAAGAGAATGAAGGGAACTGGAAGAAAGAAATACTTGTGTAAGTGTGCTTGCTCTAACCTTCGTATATGAATGGCTATTCTTATAATACTGGCTTTTACCTTGGTAAATGAATACACAGTTCATATGACCTCAGCAAAAAACAGACAGATACTATATTATCTAGTTTATAAGACTAGATGCTGACTTTGTTTCCAGTGGCTAGTTTTCTCTGCCCCTAGAGGTCACCGCAGAACTCATCATTATGGAAAAAGACAACCACCCTGGATCATCCCCAAAAGGATGTGACAGTCTATAATAGGTTGCTTTGGGATTATGGTAAGCAATTTCTGACATGGCTCCCAAGATCCTGACAGTTGGTATTCACGCCCTCATGTAATCCTCTCCCCTTGAGTGTGAGCTAAACCAAGTGAATGGCTTCTAACAAACACAATACTGCAAAAGTGATGATTCATCACTTCCATGATTAGACTGCAAAAGACTTGCTTGCTGGTACTCTCTCTCTTGCTCATTCTATTGAAGTTAACCGCCATGTTGTGAGATGCTCTATGGAGAGACTCTTATGTTTAGGAACCAATGGAGGCTTCTGGCCAACAGTTTATAAGGCATTGTGGCCTTAGCTGAACACCCCAGGAAGGACTTTATCTTACCAATAACCATGCAAATGCAAATTAGCTAAGAAGCAGATCCTTTCCAGTCAAGACTGAAGTGTTGTGAGAGACATGCTCAAAGGACTCACCTCATATACCTAAAAGACCCTAAAAACTCTACCAAAAAACTATTAGAAATCATAAACTCTTTTGGCAAAGCAGAAGGATACAAAATTAACACACAGAAATCAGTAGCCTTTCTATGTACCAACAATGAAGAGACTTAGAAAGATATTAGGGAAACAATCCCATTTACAATAGCCTCAAAAATAATAAAGTATCTTGGAATAAATTTAACAAAGGAAACCAAGACCTTTTCAATGAAAACTATAAACCACTGAAGAGAGAAGTCAAAGACATCAGAATATGGAAAGATCTCCCATGCTCATGGGATTGGTAAAATCAACATTGTGAAAATGGCCAAACTACCAAAAGCAATCTACATGTTCAACTCAATCCCTATCAAAATTCAATGACATTCTTCACAGAGATAGGAAAATCTATCATAAAATACATATGGAAAAACAAAAGACCTCAAATAGCCAAAGCAATTCTTAGCAAAAAGTCCAATGCTGATATCACAATACCCAACTTCAAACTATACTATAGAACCATAACAATAAAAACGGCATGGTACTGGCACAAAAACAGACATGAAGACCAATGTGTAATAGAAGACCCAGACATAAACCCACACAGCTACAGTCAACTGATTTTCAACAAAGGAGCCCAAAACACATAGCAGAGAAAAGACAGACTCTTTCAACAAATGTTGCTGGGAAAGCTGGATATTCACATGTAGAAGTCTGAAATTAGACCCCTGTCTCTCACCCTGTGCCAAAATCAACTCACAAGTAGATTAAGGACCTTAGCCACAAGGCCTAAAACTTTGAAACAACTATAGGAACTAGCAGGAAATACACTGCAAAAGATAGGCGTAGGGAATGACTGACTTCCTAAGCAAAATGCAAAAGGCTCGGAATCTAAGAGAAACAATGAACAAATGGGAGTGCATCAAACTAAAAAGCTTCTGCACAGCAAAAGAAACAGTCACCAGAATCAAGAGACAGCCCACAGAATGGGAGAAAATCTTTTTGCCAGCTACTCATCTGATTAAGGGACTAATATCCATAATCTACAGGGAACTCAAAAATTCAACTCCCAAAGAATCAACATCACAATGAAGAAATGAGTACATGAATTAAATAGGGAATTCTCAAAGGAAGAGGTTCAAATGGCCAGTAAATATATGAAGAAGTATTCAACATTCCTGGCTATAAAAGAGATACAAATTTCATCTCACCCCAGTTAAGAATGGCCATATTCCAGGGCAATAACAACAACAAATGCTGGCAAGGATGCAACACTGTTGGTGGGAATGCAAATTAGTACAACAATTATGGAAATCCATATGGAGATTCTTCATAAAGCTAAAGAGAGAACTGCTACATAATCCAGTGATACCACTCCTGTGTATATATCCAAAGGAACGTTAAATCAGGATACAATAGAGACACTTGTATGGTGATGTTTATTGCAGCACTATTCACAAGAGCCAAGCTTTGGAAACAACCCAGATGCCCTACAACTGATCAATCGATCAAGAAAATGTGATATATATAATGGAAAATATGCCATAAGGAACAATGACATGTGGTTTGAAAATGTGATATATATAATGGAAAATATGCCATAAGGAACAATGACATGTGGTTTGAAGGTACATGGATGCAACTGGAGGACATCATGTTATGTGAAGCAAGCCAGGCTTAGAAAGACAAAGGCCACATGTTTTCTCTCATACATGGAAGACAGATCCAAAAGATACACATATACACAAAAATAAACATGAAAATATACACTCATATGTAGAACATGTTTGTAATAATTAAACTACATTATAGAACTCAGGGAAGGAAAGGAAAAGAGAATGATACAGCATCAACAGCAGCATAAAACATAACATCTGTGAAGGTAGAGGATTGTAAGGATATGTATTGAAAACTACTGACAAATGGGGGTTAAGAGGTAAAGGGGGTAAGGGAGCGCAATGGAAGAGGTTGAATGGACCAAGGTAAAGTATACCCACAGCATGGATACATTTGAGAAACCCCTTTGAACACTGACTTAAATATTAATACTGAAAGACAGGACTGTCAAAAAGGTACAGTTGGGGGGGGGAGTACTTGTGGGAGGAGGCAGGGTGGATGAAGGAGATTAAGGTGAGGGTATATGGTTGATGAACTTCACATACTCATATAAAGTAGAATAAAGAAACCTCTTGCAATTGTTTTAAATGGGGCGGAGAGGAGTTGAGGGGGGGAGAGACAGTAGGGGTAATCTAACCAATGTAGAATATAAGCCTATTTGGAACTGTCACAATGTGACAACAAATACATCCTGTACAACAAATACATCCTAATAAAAATTTATTTAAAAAAAAGGACCCACCTAAGCTATGCCTCAATTTATGTGCCATGGCAATTGAGAGATAATAAACGTTGTTGTTTAAGTTTTGGAATAATTTATTCTGCACTGAAGGATGACTAGCACAGGTTGAGGGCAGTTTCTGTCAACCTGTCTAGATACAGCCAATTCTCAGCTTCAATCAAACACTAATTTAGGGATAGCCATGTGGCTTAAGTTGTAGTACATCTGCCTTGCAAGTACAAAGCCCTGAGTTTAAAAACTCCAGTATGACAAAACAATAACCATTAACAAACCAGCAAACACTAATTTGATTTAAGTCTACAGTCAATTAACTTTAAGTAATAGGAATTATTCAAAATAATCTGTGCAGGTCTGATTCAATCAGTTGAAAGGCCTTAAGAAAAGAGCCCGGGGCTTTCCAAAAGAAAAATTCTGCTGGTAAACAGCTTTTGCCCTGGAGTTCCAACTTCCTTTCTTCACAGCCCGGTTTAGGAATTTCAGAACTACCATGCTAGCTCTCTTAACAGTGTAAGTCAATTCCTTTCAATATATATCTAAACACACATTTTCTGTTAGTTTGGTATCTCTGATTGAACCCTGACTGATAGAACAGTGATGAACGAATCAGGTGGGTGAGAGTCTGCAGGGAGTTGAATAGTTCTCACTTCCTGTATATATACAAATAACCCAAACAGCTTTCTAAATTGTTTAGGCATTGATTCATAGTGGTGAGATGAACATGTCACTTCCTCTCTGTCCTATATGGATTGATGCCCTAATCCCAGATAATTTCAGACACTACTATAGACACTTTGCTACTCCCAGGAAATGCTAATGGATATCAATCAGAACCAATGGAGATACATGTATTTAAGAAGCCCTCAAGGCTGGGAGTGCATTTATAAGAAATTTGAGTAGTCCCATAAAATCTTTTCCCTTCTTTTTTTTTTTAAATATGGAATGTTTCACAAATTTGGGTATCATCCTTGCACAGGAGCCTTGCTAATCTTTTCTGTATCATTCCAGTTTCAGTATATGTGCTGCCAAAGTGAGCACATCTTTGCCCCTTTTGATGGTTTAGCAGACAGGTGGCTGAAAAGATCTTAATAAGCTCAATAAAGTAGGCTGGCACTAACCACTAGAAGAGTCCAGAGGCTCCTCCTTTCTAATAAGGCCATAGGAAACATTAATATTCCCTCTTCCCAACTCTAAATATGTAGAGCATTATACAAGTTGCCCTGTCTACAGAAACAAAATTCCAGATCATTTATGTCTACTCTGTATATCAAAATGATGAGAGTTCAGGGGATATGTGCTCTATTTCACTTCTTAGAAGTCTTCTGGTCAACCTGTCATATTTGCATTGTAGGGTACAAGGAATCCCAAAGCTACGGCTTTTCACTAGGAAATTCTAATTTTGTCACAGTACCCCCAATCCAGTTATAGTTTTTTAATGGGGTCATTTTTAATAATGAGTTTAGCCTGATTATAGAGCTGATATTCCACCTTTATCAAGTTTTCTAGAAAAATAATATCAAAGATGGTTAACCTGAAATCATTTTCTAATTTTCTCTTGAAGAATAACTAAGTTTAACTCTTTTCTCAGACTTCACTCTTATAATCTTGGATTGATACCAAAATTAATATCTATGACCATCAGAAACTGTATTATCTAATGGAATATTAATAATCTCACTTCCTAACAAACTGAACTAGTTTTTAGCTAACTAGTTTTTGTGATCATGGTATCTCCCCTGCCAGGTAAGTATTAGCTAACTAGTTTTTGTAAGACCACAATATATTTTTATATTGAAAATCACAGACAAGTTCACAATAATAACCCAAGACCGATTAGCACACTTAATTTGGTACAATAAAAAAATTATCCCTTTTAGAAGCACTGTCTTTTCTTACCCAGAAGCATAGGTATATCTTGCTCTATAGAACAAGATTCTGGTTGTTATCTACCTAATCACCTTAGGAAATTTTATTGTTGCTATTGTTTGCTTTGCTGAGGATGGAATCCAAGGTCTCTCACATGGCAGACTTCCATCCTAGTGCTCTACCACTGAGCTACAACCCCCGCTTGCCTCGTGGAGTTTTCAATTTTGCATTCTCATTAGTTACCTCTAGATAGCAGCAGAGGACTACATACTAGAATTAAATTTTGTACTCCAGCCTAGGCTTCAATCAACATACCCAGGTGCAGTGATTGACTTGGTTAGAGCTCTCCAACATGGTACACTGTGAGCTTCCAGAAAGGGCTCCCCTTGTGATTTTTCTGAACATTGAACTGTTGTGTGACTTCTGCCTAATTTCTAGTCCCCATTCCTCTATTCTTCCCCTTTCTCATATACAGGGCTCATAATGCACTCCTCCATGAGGGTCTGAACCCTGGCTCATTCAGGATCAATCCAATGGCTGTGCTTCTTTTTGTTATATCATAATTCCACTCACAGACATGGAATCAGTGGGTTTCACTGCCTACCTCAGCTGACGAACTAGACACCAGTGCTAAATCTGGCTTACAGCTAGGCTTTTATAAAACCAAGGCCTCCAAAATAGCATTTGGCTAAATGCAACAGGAGCACCAAAAATGGTATGATTTCTGTTGACACAGCTACAACTGGACTTCTGGCTGTGACACACTGGTAAAGTTTAACATACTCAATGGGGAGAGAAAGGAACACATTGGTTTTTGTTGTCTGCTCATTTTTATGGTATAAGTAGTCCCCCTTCTTCAAAGTTGTACTTTCTGTGCTCTCAGTTACTAGTGATCAACCATAGTATGAAAATATTCTTGAGAAGACAGAGATGGCATTAGAGATAGCATTCACATAACCTCTAATATAGTATATTGTTATAATTAGTTATTGTTAGTCTCTTACTTGCCTAATTTATAAATTAAACTTTTAACCATAAGTATGCATATATAGGAAAATACATAGTATATATAGGGTTTGGTTTCAGGCACCTACTGATCATAGAATATGTAATTGAACCATGGCTAATTTTAAGCTATGGTGATGTAGGAGAAACTAAGAAGATGCATGCCTACAATTAGCTCCTATGATCTGGTATAAGATGGCTCTAGCTGGCTTGGTTTGGGGTCAGGTCCAATGTATAGTCTTTTTAAGAGAATGAACATTTTTTCTTTCAACATAAATTTACACATTCCAGCTAGAGTGATGGTGCATGCCTATAATCTCAGCACCTGGAAGCCAGAGGCAGGAGATTCAGCAGTTCAGGATCGGCCTGGGTTCATTATGTATAGTGAGACCCTGTATAAAAAAACAAAACAATTTCCTCATTTCATTCTTCATCTGCCTATTCACTGAGTCTCAAATGCAGAACTAGGGTGAGGCAAATGAGGTGCCACAGAATATAAAATGTGAGTTATTCACTCTCAATATTATGCAAGTACATGTATAGTAAATATAAGGCCCTGAGAGCGAGTGCTTCCTTAAACCTTGCACATGGCCATATGGCTTCAGCCATTCAATTTTAAGCATATCAACCCCCACCCCCAACCCCACCGTGGAATGATGTCCCATCACCACTTTCCTACCCAGCTTTTTTTTTTTTTTTTTGGTAGTCCTGGTGTTTGAACTCAGGACCTTATGCATGCTAGGCAGGCTGTCTCTACCACTTGAAGCCATAACTTCATTGTTTCTTTGCTTTAGTTATTTTTCAAATAGGGTTTTGAGTTTTTGTCCAGGGAGGGCCTCATCCACAATCTTATGTCTCCTGTGGAGTTGAGGTGACAGGTATGTAATACCACACCCAGCTTGTTTGTTAAGATGGGGTCTCACTAACTTTTTATCCAGGCTGGCCTTAAACCACAGTCCTCATGATCTAGCTGTCTATCTAGGATTAGAGGCATGAGCCATCATGTCCAGCTATCCCTATCCAGCCTTTTTATCTCTCAGGATCTTGGGCACAGTAAGTTTAGGTCTAAAAATCTACTTTACTTCTAGGGTCTATTATAGTACTTACTACTTGACCCAGCAGCCATAGTCTCTGGTTCAGCTAGACAGTCATCCTCACAAGACCCCTAAAGGCTACCTCCTCAACAGTTTTCTGAGTTTTACAGAAGAATGCAAGGCAGTGAACACAGCATACTGTTTAGCAGGAGGGCAGCATTAAATGCAAGTCATTGTAAGTCTCACAGTAGTCCAGGAATATTCTTTAGCACCCCCAAATGATTAGGTCAGTTACAAGGAGACAAGATTACTTGGGTGGGTAAAGGAGCCTCCTTAGTTTAGTAGTCTTATGCCACATAAGAAGACAGTATTTCTTGAACCTACTAATGTTGTTTAGTACTGGTTCAAGTGTCCTGTTCTCCTTCCGGTACTTGACAAGAACACCCAGATATGTAGCACCACATTCAGAAAAACCCAAAACTATGGCCTTCCCCCAAGTTTTTAAAGTTCATTCATAATCCTCCCAGCTCAGATGCTGGGGTTTTGTTTACCACAGGCAATGTTGACGGTTACACAGCTATCATTACACCTTTAGCAAATTACAGAGAAACAGTACTAGAAATCAGCAGGCCATTTTCATAGGAAAAAGGAGAAAGGGTTTTATTAATCCTTATTCATATACATCAAGGCACAACACCATAAAATTATAGAATTTGGGGAATAAGGAAAACACCCTAAACTTTCCAGAAAAATAAAGAACAAGACTTAGGCTGAGGATGTATGGAGCTCAGTGGGGGAAGTGTTTGCCTAGCATTCACAATGCTCTAGGTTTGATCCCCAGCGCCACATAAACAAAAAACAACAAAAACTCCTATAACAGGCCTCAAAGTTTCAGTAATTAAAAAAGCTTTGCACTTTTTGATGGCAGCTCCAGAACCTAGAAGTCACTGAAGAAACATCTTCAAAATTACAAAGAAAAATAATTTCTAAAATAGAAATGCAGGATGCACTATGCTCCTTTGTATAGCTGCCCTTCCATTTGTCTTTTCTCTTAATGGTGTCCTAATAAATCTATTTTCTCTTAAAAAAATAGAAATGCAAATCTACAAAAACTGTTGTTCAAGCTTAAAGGCAGACTTTAAGATATGCAAAGTCTTAGAAAATTTACCTCAATGTATCGTTTCTCAGAAAATGGTTGTAGAACCTTCAGCCCCACCCTACCAAACTAAACTAAACAATAATTTAAGAAAGAGGTATAAATCCAAGAAATAGAGTATTTCTCACAGAGAAGCATAATCTCAGAGTAGTAGTATGGAGAGTTTTCATGATATTTACCAAGTCCAAAGAGCATTTCACAAAGTGAGATGAAGGAAGAATCCAGGAGTGGGTATATTCTGGACAAAAGAGGAAAGGGAGGAAGAGCAGGAGGGGAAATAAGAGATTATATATCTAAATGCATTAAGAGACTTCTATTTCTGTCAAAGGATTTGGAGATGAATTAATGATGAGATACAGAAAACTAAAAAAGGAAAACAAGTTCATAAAATAACCCTGGGGGAAAAGAAGTTATTAAGCATAGAAAAACAGCTCTTTGATTAAAAAAAAAAGAGAAAAGAAAAACAGCTCTTTGATTTAGCTATGACTGGTCTTGACTACATTGAAAAAAATGGAAAAGGGGAAATGCACATATGTCAGGGAGGAGACTAGTGGATGTCAGATACTTTTAATTAATTACCCTAATAATTATTTCTTCCTTATTCTTCTTTTTGCTTTATTTATTTATTTAGGATTAGAGTTTGAACTCAGGGCTTCACACTTACAAAGCAGTCACTCTACCACTTGAGCCATATCACCAACCCATTTTTTCCTTTTTTGAGACAGGGTCTCTGTATGTATACCCGCCGACCTCAAACTCCAGATTGTCCTCCTGCTGCCACCTCCTCAATGCTGGGATCCTAACTGTGTGCCACCACATCTGGCACCCTTAACAGCCACTTCTAATTCCCTTCTCTCTTCCCTACATTATAGAGGCTGGAAAACCTAACTACTACCTTTCCCAAGCTCTTCTTGTAGCGATCAGTGACCAAGAATCTGTTCTAGTAAATGATATGTAATCAAGATATCTAATAAAAGCTTCTGGGAAAGCTTTTATTTCCCTTACTAAATAGATAGTTTTGGCTGCCAGACCCTTTGTCTCTGTCTTGGACATGGATCGATACCTAGAGATGAAACAGTCACACTGCAAACATGAACCTACAAACCAACACTCTAAGGCTACAGGAACAAAAAGAGGACTGAAGATGGTGGCTCAAGCGGTAGACTGCCTACTTTGCCAAGTATGAAGCCCTGAGTTCAAACTCCAGTCCCACACAAAACAAGTAGAAAGAGCCTGAGTTACTGATGATGTAGATGTGCCACTGCACCAGACAGCTTATGTCTAGACTGATGAAAATTACCAATCAGGTTTTCTGCCAAATCTGAAAACAATGAAGATTCTTAACTAATATATGGTACATTAGGGCAAAATATTCATTTACTTTAGTGGAAATTCAATGTCTAAACATTTTTTAAATACAGAAATAAGCACACTATTTACTTAGTAGCATGACAGTGAACACCTGAAAAAAAATCAAATAATTTAAAATGAATGCCACTAAGAAGTAGAAACTGTGGGCAGGGGACTGCTACTTTTCATTGTAAGCCTATAGCAAGGTTTTTCAAAATCAGCACTGCTGACATTTTGGGCCAGATAATTCTCTGCTGTGTGTGTTAGGGGGCAGGGAGGTGTAACTTATGCATTGTTTCCAATGTCCCTGGTCTCTACCAATTACATGTCAATGACAACTCCACCTTTCTCAATTATAACAAGCAAAAGTGTTTCTGATCATTGCCAAATGGCCCTGCAGGGCAAAATTGCCTCTGTTTGAGAACTACTGCCTTTCGGTTCTATTTTATTTATTAACTTTAAGCCATACGAATTTGATAAAAATTAAATTTTGGATAAAGAACAGTATATGAAAGGGGCTAGCCTAGAAACTACCAGTATAATTCCTCTTTTCAAACACCTCTCAGTCTCCTTACCTGACCTTTCCCTGGATCCAAATCTCACTCCTTTCATCCCAGATAAGCACAGACACAACACAGACACTTACCACCTAGAAATGCACACTCGTAATAGCTACAGGTCTTGTTTGTGCTTTGAAGGATAAGGTTATTGTCAGTCCCTTCTTGTGACACTTGAAAAATCTCATTCAGTGGTATTAAAACAATTCTTTCATTTTCTTTATCAAAAAATTTTTCAACAGCAACTCCAAAGCACGTGTAGATGGTTAACACAATTTTTTGGTCATTAGCTTGGGGTTTAGTTGAATATGCCAATGTGAAATTGCCAAGTCTGACTTGGTTTAGGCCTCCAAATGTAAATGAAGTATCCCGACTTGTTTTATACACCACATTTTTATAACTGTCCTCACAAGGTCTTCTCAGCAACTGCAGGGCTTTTGTCAGGTAAAAATGAAAAGCTTTGAATGGGAAGTCATAGATGTAGTCCTTCCGAGACTGCCCAGCCATCTCCACAGCTTTGTTGAACAGATGGTAAAAGAGACTTTGCTCTCCAGCTTCAGAAATATATGCCATCAGGGCTATTCCATGGTTATCCTTAAAACGCATAGGGAGAGAGATCTGAGTTTTGCGGGCTTCCCATTTGATTTTTGCATTTTCCCACACAGTCTCTAAGAGTTGATGGTTTGTCTTTTCCTCCTGGAGCAGTTGGGGAACATATTTTGTTTCCATCCTGTTTGTACATTTTAGGTATTCATCATCGAATGCATTATCTGCCATGTCTAACATTTCAGCCTTTACCTTCAAAGGAAAAAGAAAGTAATATTCTTGAAATAAGGCATTAGTGTATATAATTTTCTCTCACATTACTGTCCCTACCATTTCATCTCTAGCCAAGAATCACTCCTTTCCTACAACCTTTATGTATGAAGTATACTTCATTGCCATTGATAAGTTTTCTCATCTATGACATATTTGTATGAAAGACTAAATGCTAAGTATAGGTACAAGGCTACCTATAGTTAGCCTTGTACCTATAGTTCATTTATCTGAACACTGTAGTACACAGGAAATTGAAGACCTTTGTGGCAGTCCTGTCTTTGAACAATATCATTATCTATATTTCCTCAAACCCTCAAGACTGTTGGAATAACTTGAAATATCATGTGTAAAAATACTGTACAGAATAGATAAATACAGAATGGCAAGTATTACTTTTTTCCTCTGGGCATGCCCCCTTTCCTTGTCCATATGACATGGATAGGTCTGATTTTGCACCTTCAGACCCAAGAATAATCAGGTGATCAAGGTCTAGCAATCAGAACATTCAAAGTCCCCTCTGTCCCCCAAAATGGATCTTTCTTCCTCTAAAACCATAAATTCTCAGGACAACATTAGCTTGGGGTTTTCAGTAATTATCCTTTGAGTTCCATAGGGTAATCTTGTCTGAAAGAAAAGTAACAAAGAAAGACCTGCAGAACTGAGAGGAAGAAAACATATGTGAGGTCCTTATTCTAGCTGTTTTACCCTAATCATAAAAATCAACAAATTATCCATTTTTTGTACTAGTTTGAACTGTGTTTCTGTCACATACAATGGGAAGGCGTAATGCATCATCTACATGACACACATACTCACAGATATAAGAAGCA
This sequence comes from Castor canadensis, assembly GCF_047511655.1. NCBI lineage: Eukaryota > Metazoa > Chordata > Mammalia > Rodentia > Castoridae > Castor > Castor canadensis. The sequence goes on from NC_133394.1 coordinate 93,030,499, forward strand.
GGGTGGTATTAACATTAATTTGAAGCCAGATATAACTGGGTTCAAATTCTATTTCCATTACTCATTTCCCACATGGGAAAGTTAAATGACATTTCTGAGTCTCAATTTTTCATTTAAAAATGAAGATAAAGTAGATAAAATAATATTTTAATTACAGGATTGTTGTGAAGATTAAATTACATAAAGAATACATACAAAGCCCTTAACCAATGCCTGGCACATACCAGCCCTTCAACAAACTGTGGTTATTAATTATTATTTCATGATAGTAATTATGTGTTATACTGTAAGGTTTCAGGACAGAATCTGTTAACACATTTATCTTTGAATTCTAAGCACCTAGCACAGAAACTGACAAAATATTCAGGTGAACTAAATAAGAATCCCACATTCTCAATTATGGATCAAAAAAACAACACAACAACATGAATGAATCCACTCAGCAAATTATGGGTTTCTACAAATAAAACAACAATGCTTCTTTTTCTACTATTTCATACTTGTATAGTGCATGGTTGCATAAGTCTGCACAGCAACCTCAACTGGAAATTTGTGGAGACATTTAGAGAGGAGTTGTTAAAGTTACAAGTTCCATGTATATGATTCATTTAAAAATGTGTGTTTATGTGTGTGTGTGTGTGTGTGTGTATTTGTGGGGGAGAAATAGAGAGAATACCAATTTTTTAAAAAAAAAAACAAAAACTTGATCATATATCTTCTTCCTACTACTTCTTTTCCTCCTTACAATCAGACTTCTTGAAAGAAATATCCTTGTCATCTGTACATCACTTCCCAATTACCTCTCAATCTTCCCTATTTTGGTTTCCCATCATTCCACCACCCATACAGTTCTAAGGGAGAATTTCTTAGACTCCTTCACATGTCCAACATATTCTAGCTAGCCACAAAATGTTAAGAGTTTCTCAAAGCTAATTATTTTGTAATTCTCAACTCTACCTCTAGGCAACTATACACATGTCTATAATACTGATTATCATCTAAATATCTCTGACCTGTCTTGCAAGGGTCAGACCTGTATATCAACTGCCTACTTGATACTCCACTTGAATGCCCAAAGACCCTTCACACACGACATGCCTAAGGCCAAATTTATAACATATTGCCTAAAACCACGACCAATAACAACATAATTCTTATTTAAGGTCGTGTGTTCATTTGTGAAGTTTTCCTAGATACCTCTTCTCAGTCACTCTCTGAGGGCACCCAATTTCTAAGGCCTAACAAACATCATCAGAGTTCTTTCTATATGCCAAACACTAAGTACTTTATAGGAATTAACTTGTTTAGTCCTCATGGCAAGCCTATAAAGTAAGTACTATATTAGCCACCTGTACTTTTTAAAGATTAGAAAGCAAAGACACAGAGAGATTGAATCTTATATAGAATTGGAACTTGAGCCTGGACAATCCTGTCACAGTGTTTTGTCCTCTTAACCAAAATGTTCTGCTGCCTTTAAAGGATAGAATGTTTCTAATGATGAAGACTGCGGGCATTTATATAGCACTTTTAAAAGTGTTTTGTCTTCCTAAAAGTACTTTATATGCATGAATGAAAATAGAATGAAGCTCATTAAAATTGTAAAAAAATGGGGGAGAAGGTAAGAAAGAGTAATAGAGGGGATGATTTTGATCAAAGCACAGTGTACGTATGCATGGAAGTATCACAATGAAACCCCTTGTACAATTAATATACACTAATAAAATACATGTAAAACAAAGCCTTATGAAAGGTTGGGCAGACAGTTATTAACACCATTTCCTGGGTAAGGGAACTGGGCCAGCACCAGAAACTATCTGGACTACTAACCACAGGACATTCTGCTGGGGAAGTCACAGGGACCTCTGCACTCCTGGGTTTGTAGGTCAGTTTCTCACATGGGAATTTGAGCTTCAGGAGATCAAATCACTTCTGTCTCACAGTCAAGAAATGCACCTTCCTCTGCAGCACAGAATGTACCAGAGTTCAACTTGAGCACCAATGCCTGATTTATCTTCAAGACTTCAACATAAGACATCAGACCTGAAACTACCTCTCACATTCCTTACATCACATTAGAGTTGATCCAATATGTTCCTGTTTTCTCCCTATGCTTAAAACCAGTGTCCATATGTCTAATTTTAGCTATCAAGCCTTTCTGGCCAGACACCACAGCTGATTGTGTGTTCTGTACGGTGCATGCCTTGAGCAGTTACAAAGTTCACAAAAGCTACCACTATTCAGGGACGACTAAATGGATACTCAAAACAGGTATGAAACATTACGCAAATAAGTTAATTATAATTTCTTCCTCTAATTTATCCACTGGAACGTAAGCTCATTATGATGAAATTCAATTACCAAAATTTTATTGCAAATATGTGGAACTATTACAAACCTTGATAAAAAATACATTAAAATTATGCTACAAAAGAGTATTAAAATGAAAATTAAAGCCATAAGGCACCACTTCACACCAACTAGGATGAGTCAACAAAGTCAAGGGATCCGTATGGTAGTACATCCTTGTAATCCAAGCTACTTAGAAGGTAGAGATAGGAGAATCACTGTCTGAGGCCAGACTGAACAAAAAAGTTAGTGAGACCCTATCTCAAAAACAGGTCCAGTACAGTGGCTTGTGCCTGTAATCCCAGCTACTCAGGAGGCAAAGGTAGGAGGATCCCAGTCTGAGGCTGGTCCAAGTAAAAAAACACAACACCCTATCTGAAAAATACTAAAAAGCAAAATGGACTGAGGGTATGGCTTTAGTGGTAGAGTACCTGCCTAGCAAGCATGAGGTCGAGTCCAAGCCCCAGTACTTAAATGCCCATCCCCCCAAAAAAAGTAAAAAACAAACAAAAATACAAGGATTCAAAAAAAAAAAAAAAACTGGCACCCTTATTAGGGTTCCATTGCTGGTAGGACTGTAAGAAAGTACAGCCACTGTGGGGCAGTACTTCAGAAGTTAAACGTAAGAATACCATATGGCCCAGTGATTCTACTCTAGGTATATACCAAAGAGAACTGAAACATATGTTCATAATGAGTAATTTGGTTATCATGCAGTGTAAAAGCATAGTGCATATATGTAGGAAATGTATATGAAATTTTCATTTACATATGTATTTCCTACATATATACAAAAGCTATTATGTAATGCTGTTAGTGCTTATATTATTCCCAGACAAGTCAATAATTATAAAAAAATTTAAAAGAAAATTTATGTTCATACAAAATGTGAACACAAATGTTTATAGGAGGACTGTTCATAATAGAAAGTGGGAACAATCCAAATGTCCCTCAACTGATGAATGGATAAAACAAAATATGATACAGCCATCTAATGGAAAGAATAAGATACTAATATATGCTAAAATATGGATGGGCCTTGAAAACATTATGCTAAGCAAAAGACCATATATTGTAAAACTCCATTCCAATGAAAATGTCCAGAACAAGCGAATCCACACACAAAAAAGTAGATTACTGAGCTTGTGGAGTGGCTCAAGTGGTAGGCCTAGCAAGTGTGAGGCCCTGAGCTCAAACCCCAGTCCCTCCAAAAAAAAAACCCAGTAGATTACTGGTTGCCAGGGAATGGGGAAAGAAGGAATTAGAGCTAACTACCAATAGGTAAAGGGTTTTTTTGTAGGATGATGAAAATGTTATGCAACTAAATGGTAATAATGGTTGCACAATATAGTAAATACCTAAAAACCATTGAAATGCACACTTTAAAATGGTGAATTTTTATAGTATGTGAATTATAAATCAATTTAAAAATTACACAACAGAATGTGCAGGCTACAAAATACACAACAATTCTGTAGACAATGGATCATAAAATCAAATTCAAAAATAGATAAAATTTTTAAGGCTTAAAGATATTTTAAAGAAGGCATTCAAGATCAGAACACAAATAGTTAATATGACAGCTAACAATGCAGGGGGAAATCAAGTGAGATACCCAATTTATATTTTACATAAAATATGTTACAGAATGTTTAAAGATTTAACTGCAAGTAAGTTTATAAAATTTCTATGGGGGGGAGTTATGAGGAGCTGGGCATAGTAGCTCATACCTGTAATCCCAGCTACATGGGAAATGGAATCTAAGAGGGTCACTGTTTGAGGCCAGTCTAGGCAAAAAGCTAGTGAAACCGACCCTATCTCAACAAACAAGCAGGGCATTGGTGGTGTATGCCTATAATACCAGCTATGTAGAAGGTATAGGTAGGAGAATCATGGTCCAAGACCCAATCCCATGCCAAAATAGGAAAAAAAAAAAAAAAGAAAAAAGAAAGAAAGAAAAAAAAAGAAACCCTGCAAGACCTTATCTGAAAACTGAAGCAAAAAAGGTTTGGGGCATGGCTTAAGTGGTAGAGTGCCTGCACAACAACAGCAAAGACCTGACTTCAAACCCCAGGACTGAAAAAAACAAACCTACAAACACACACACAAACTATGAGGAAACAGTCATTACATAGCTTAATAAAAAACATGTAACCAAACATCACAACATTATTTTATTTGGAGAAAAACTCATAACATTTTCAGGATATTTACTGACATGAAGAGATAAGTAGCACAGTATTAACTTTAAAAGCAAGGTGGAAAAAAAACTGTGTATAGCTTGAATCTATTTTTTATAAATTATATATACAAACTGAGAAAGTAAAGCCATGAAGGCTATATACACTGACACCTTATGAGTCTTTCCCTCTGAATAGGTACTATGGATGATTCTTGCTGTCTTTTTCACTTTTAATTTTTCAACTTTCTAAGGCTTACATATATACATCTGCAAGATGGAAAAAAGCCACTTATAATAAATTCATTTACCTATCCCACCTTCAGGCAATATTATATCAAGAGTTTCCATTCCAGTGGCCACATGCTTCCCATTCCCAGCATTACCTGGAAGATGTCCATTAGAATCAAGGCTACCAGCAGCATGGTGACCATTTCAAAATGTCCCATCTTCATTTTTCTCTTCTAAATTAAAATGAAAAAAGTTGCAACTCAGTACACTTAAAAAAGTAGTTTAGAGGGGCAGACAGCAAGATGACACTATATATTTACATTGTGGGAGGATATTGTGATGGTCAGGAAATGACTATGAATTTCTAATAGCTGCAAGAGCCACTGGGTTTTGTCTGGTGGTCTAACACCTTCTTTCATTCTAGAAATGAGAAAACGAAAACTTCAGTGATTTGCTCAAGATTAAATCTGTCCATTTCCATTACTGCTCAAGACAGTTTTTCCATTAGAGTCACTGCTAGACATTTTTTTTTCCTATCTCTGAATCACCACTCAGCATGCACAGGAAATAACACATCAAACTGAAACACCAGTCTCAAACTGGTCCTCTTGCTTCCAGTTTCTAGACATTCTCTAGGAACGTATTCATGTACATCTTCCATTCTTCTATCTTCTTTGCAAACTAAGCCAGGCCCATCTGGATGACAGGGAAGAGTTGATGAGCCCAGAAGTGGTACAAGTCTGATTACCTAAGGTATCCTCCTTTTTCCAAATATTCACAATCAAAAGAAGTCTAAATGTAAATCAAGTGTCTTGCATAACTTTCAGAAGGCAAGAATGAGAAACTGGGTAGGCACCAATTCTAAGGGGATTATATATAACTCCACTGGCTAAATGCCCAGTATTCATACCAGCATTTATGATACTATAAGAGGTAAATAAGAGGGTAAAGAGGCCTTCAGAGACTGAAGCTGTCCCAGAGCCCTTAATCAATTCAATTAAAAGGATGCAGCAGGTTAGCTTTCAGTTACTCCCACATACCTCCAACAAAGTTGACATTACTAGAAATGAAATAAAACCTCTACTTTATCCCATCAATCACCACATTCTGGATTCTGAAAATGGGAATGAACAGCATAGAGAAAGGGAGGTAGTCTTTCTTTTATTAGCTCTTTTTGACCCCAGATTCCCATCTTTCTTCAAAAGCACTTTTTTTTAACACTAAAGACATTAAAATTTAGTACCAAGATGCTACTTTTGTGTTAAACTTCCCTTTCTACAAAATATTCAGAATATGACATTTGGTAGATACCTGTCACAAGGCAGTATGTGCCAAGCAAGCAGTGGATCAAAGTTTTCTTGATAATGCTTCACTTCTGAATACAAGCTGAGTGCAAATAAGTCAAAATGTTTACCTGGCTTTTGTGCCTTTGAAAGAGGTTTAAATGATGCTAGGTCTCAAACAGATTTCCCACTCTCAATTGTGGTAAGCATGTCTTCAGGATGGGATGTTGTTGACAGTGAGAGCTGAGAAGTGAATGCTTTTCTTTTTATAAACACCCCCAGCAGCAGCTTGGCAGTGGCACATTACTCCACTTGTGTTCTGCTATTTATATCTGGCCCCCACACTAGGTCTTGGAATCACTTAAGTTAACACTTTAAATCTCCAAGAGGCTTAAAGCCACAGCAATTGTGTCTAACCATCGGCACGTTCAGTTCTGAGCCCACAGTTCTGGGCTTCTCAGAAAGAAATCACTTCCCATTCCTAATACTGAGATGTCAGACTAAAGCTGCAAGATTCACATAATTAAGAGGACTTGCTGAGGGAGGGGGCGGAGTGGATGGTAAGGGAGGGGGTGGGGGCAGGGGGGAGAAATGAACCAAGCCTTGTATGCACATATGAATAATAAAAGAAAAATGAAAAAAAAAATAGGACTTGCTTTGTTAATCATTGTCAGTGGTGATAGCTATCACCATTCACTCAACTAGCTTACAGACGTAAATTGTAGATACTGTGCCATGTATGGGATACATGAGCAAGTAAAACAAAGTACTGAAAAGCATTCATAACTGAATAAAAGACACAAAGATGCATACTACACCCAAACATAACATGACAATAATCTTTCTTAAGTGTAGACAAAGTCCTGTGAGAACACTGGGGAGGAAAGGAGTTGCCTACAACTACAGTTGTCATTTGAGTAAGGCACACATGGTAAATATGTTGGCTATAATGATGAAGAATATTCAACATTTTATTGACTAGGGGATAAGAAACCTTGAAATGTCCTGGGAAATTCATGCATATTTACATCAAAATACACTAATAGAATGTTGACAGGAGCACAATTCACAATAACCCAAAACTGAAAATATCCAAATCCTAACAGTAGAATGGATAAACTGTAATATATCTATGCAATGGATTTTATATAGTATTGAAAATGAATAAGCTAACAATACATAAAATGTGGGTAAATCTCACAAACAAAATTTTGAGCAAAAGTAGAGACACAACTAATATAGAGTACAAGAATCAGGCAATATACATTTATGTCATTACGAGTCAGAAGAGTGGTCACCCTGGGTAACAGGTAGTAACTGGAAGGGGTTCAAGAGAAGCTTATAGAATGCTAACTGCATTTTGGTTCTGGGTACCAATTACACTGCCATATTATTTAATTTGTGATAACTCACCAAGTCATACACTTATGATACATGTTTTTCCATACATATACATATATTACTTCAATGAAACAATTTTAAATTATCAGGAAGTATACCCGAGCTTACAAAATGCATTTTTATGTGGTGAAAAGTTTGCCTACTTCTGTGCCAGCATTACATGTATTACTATCACAAACACTGCTGGGCAAGCAGGCACACATTCCTGCGCTGGGCAGAAGTTCCACAAACTGCTGACCAAAAAGGGAAGTGACCACCCTTATCATATCATGTCCTGTTTGCTGGAGCTGAGCCCAGAGCTAACCCAGCCTAACATACTGGAGTAGATAACAAGGAGGGAGAGAGAGATAGAGGATACTGCCTCAAGGCCTACAGTGTGTTCTCAAAATCTGTATATTCTCAAATTTTAGAGAAGAAATTGGTCTTTTAGTTATTTATTACTACTACTTTTACAGTCATATTACTGAACTCAATCTCTAGTATAAGGCAAAGTGGGCAGAGTATATAACGGCACTAAATTTGCACATTAACTCATACCTTTGTCTCCTTGGTACTGTTTTTTTTTTTTTAAGGCACAGCTTCCGTACATAAACCACGCTGGAATCAAACTCACTACCTTCCTACTCAGCCTCTGGATTATAGACTTGTACCACCACACCCCAGTTAGGTACATTAAGGTCTTATAGCTGACTTGTAATTTGTGAAAATACATCATTGATATATTTCTTTTGTTTTTGTGTTATTGTTCTGAAAGGAGCATGCACTTATTTTCAGAAACTTAAGAGGGTCCACCAAAGACAAGGCTTATCAAAGCTATACTTATGAGCATGTGGCAGATGCAGCAAAAACTTCACAACAATTCAGCAATCATTAGTTGAGGTCCCTCAAAGAAATAAAAGCCTTTACTTGTTTCCTATTTTGACTTGGTAAGACTTCTTTGTTTTTGGTGGTACTGGGGTTCAAACTCAGAGCCTCATGCTTACAAAGCAGGAGCTCTATCTCTTGAGCCACACCTCCAGTCCTCTATTTTGACTTGAAAGGATACCTCATGAGCTGAATCTTTATTTTTCCTTCATGTTTGGTTTTTATTTTGCTGAGGATTTTGGTTAAGTCTTTTAGTATTATGTGAATTTATGCTAAGATAACTTTTATTGCTATTACAGTATTATTGGCCAGCATGGAGGCTCATACCTATAATCCCAGATACTTAAAGAGACAGAGATCAGGAGGATCTTGGACATCAGAAGAATCTCAGCTCAAGGCCAACCTAGGCAAAAAATTAGTGAGATACTACCTCAACCACTAAGCTGGGCATGGTGGTGAATCCCTGTCATCACAGCTCTGAGGGAGGCCTTAAGGTAGGAGGATCATGGTCCTGGCTAACACAGGCAAAAATGCAAGAGCCTATCTAAAAACAAAAAGGGCTGGAGATATGGCTCAAGTAGTAGAGTGTTTACCTAGCAAACACAAGGCCCTGAGTTCAAAGCACAGTACTACGAAAAATAAAATTAATACAACAAACTCTAGTCAGTCTAAGGCATCTATTAAAAACAAAACCCCAACAACATACTTTGTGATTTAGGGATACAGCCAGCTGCCAAAAGGAGGTCAGAAGAGACTGCAGAAAGCTTCCACAGGATTTTTTTGGTGGTGGTGCTAAGCATCCAATCAGGACCTTATGCATGCTAGACAGGCTGTTTTCCACTGAGCTACATCCCTAGCCTGAAGGTCAGTATGTCTGACTTCTTTTTTTACCCCTCACCAAACAAACTTTACTGTAGCCCTGAGCTTGCTCACTGGGCTCTTCTCTCCAGGGCCTGCTGAAACTGGAGGACTGGAGGTTGTGGGGATCCTGTGTGGTCTCCACAGCACCCTTGTCACATTTAGACTCAGGAGGGGCCAGTACAGGATACCTGTATCACAGTACAGCTAGGGACACCCTCTCTGCCCGGTGGGCTCATGGCCCTCCCTTGGTCACAGGGTAAAGCCACTGAGGGATCCTTTTTTTCCTGGACCACAACTTCTTAGGTCTGACTGTGGGTTTGACCTTTCTCCCAGGACTCATATCTGGAAGACTGGATCTATGTTATATGACAGGTTTTCAGATGATTTGAAACAGCTCATCTGCTTCCCTTTACTCCCAAATGAAATGATTTGTGAAAGCCAATGTAATTGGTTGTTCTTGTATTTTGTTTCTTTTCTCCAATATTTAGTTATAATTACTCATTCTCAAAAGAGTTTGTTCCCAAAAAGAAAGACCATTTTTTTGTTCTTCTGGGGTTTTTGAGACAAGGTCTTATGATGTAGCCTAGTCTGTCTTGAACTGCAATCCTCCTGCCTCCACCTCCCAAATAATCTGGGATTACAGATGTGTCCTATCATGCCCAGGTGAAATAGTTTTGTTTAAATTAGATTAAAAATGCTTATTAGAATCCTCACCTTTAGAATGTTACCTCTGAGCTTTTTGGTAATAACTGCTTTTATCCAGTTTAGATGTGTTTTTGTCTTTTTCTATATTTGTGTGGTTTTTCCACAGTTGTGCACAACTGACGAGATTGTGAAAGAGGCCTTTTGTTTGCATTTTTTGATCGTTTCTTCCAGTGCTAGAGATGGAACCCAGGGCCTCATGTGTACTAGGCAAGTGCTCTGCCACTGAGATACATCTCTTTTTTAAAGAGAACTTTTCCTAAATTTTACCAAATTATAACATGTTCTCTTTTATTTTGTAAATAAATGTACCCCCAAGTTCTTAATGCCATATTAAAATACAGGGTACTTCAAAAATATTAAAAAAAAAAAAAACCCAAAACCACAGAGGTGTTCTGACCTGCAACTTGACTAAAAGGCCCCTGGGGTAACAAGGGTTCTGTGATGGTCTTTCCTAGATATGACACTTGAACTAGTAGATTTTTTTTTTGAAAGTTGTAACTTAACCTTGAGTATTTGTTATTATTTACAATACTGTTTAAACATCTTTATTGCAGATTTGTTTTTATTGCAGACTTCAACCACTGTGATTCACTGATATCATTATTCTATCATCAAACATGTACCTTCCCCCCACACCCCCTTTTTCCATTTCCTTCCCTTCCTTTTCTTTTCTTTTTTGAGATAGGGTCTAACTACATAGTCCAGACTGGCCTGGAGCCCATGATCCTCCTGCCTCAACCTCCGAGAGGTGGGATTGCAGGCATGTACCACCATGCCTACTTGTACCTTTTCTTTATTCTAGTATTGTTCACTTTTATTTTTTCCCTTTTTTATTAAGTTGGTGTTTTTTTTAATAATAATGTACTCTTTGTAGTGAGACAAATTTTCATTGTTGTTTTTAGAAGTTTTTCTTTTTGCTAAGAAAAAACTAAACATATTTATATATTTTTCATTTTATTTCATTTTTTCTTTAAAGGAGTATTTTTTTTTGAAAAACTAATAGTGTTTCTGGGAGACATTTTTGTATCTGGTCAATGTTGTAAATTTTTTTACTTGGTATAAACTAATTTTATAATGCTAAAAAAATCCATCTCTACTCTTGAGACCATTCTAAAACATCTGCCTTCTTCCCACCCTCTGGCTAAGCAACTCAAGATTAAATACACAGAGAAAACTCCCAGGAATAGTATCATTTTCTTTTCTTGTCTTTTCTTTTTTAAAGGAATTTCCTTAGAAAGGAAAAAGAGAGTTTCCATACATGTTTGGCCTTAGGCTCACTGAACTGCTTTTAAGTCTCAGGCATGTGGGCCTACAGGGAAGAGACAGTGAGGTTCTCCTGTCTCTGGTCTCTGAAAATTTGCCAGATTCATCTATATATCATACAAAAGATTGAATCTACAAAAAAAAAAAAACCACAAAAAACATAGCAACAAACATTAGACGAAGTTCAAAACAAGTTTGTTGCTGTTCATTTTCAATATGGTATTGTCCATTCCTGGTTTGTTCTAGTTTTCAACTCTTCATGTCTTGCTTCCATTCATTAATTCAACAAATATTTGAGTCCTTACAATAGTCAAGCACTGTTTAAAGTACTGGTGGCACATTAAGTGAACAAAGTAAACATCTTGCCCTCATGAAGATATTCTTGTGGAAAGAGGCAGTCAAATAATAGCTGGCATAAATAAGTAAATTGTGTAAGTATGTTAGGATATAACAAGTGCTATTTTTTATGTTGTTTGTTTTTAAAGATATTACAAAGGAGACTGGAAGTGCACAGGGAGTTTACAATTTAAATTGAATGGTTAAGAAGGACTCACTGAAAAGGGTGACAGATATATAAAGACAGACCTGAAGGAGTTGAAGGAGATCAGTCATGATTGTGGTAGAATAATGGTCAAATAGAAAGAATAGCAAGTGCTAAAATCATGAGGCAAGTGACTGTTTATGGCTTTGTCAGGAATAACAAGAAGGTCAAAATGAGTGGAACAGAAGAGTACTAATGCAGGGAACTTGTCTTTTTCTCTTAAGAGAAAGGGAACAAGTTATGAGGTTTTGAGCAGAGGTATGATATTATCTTGACTTATTTTTAAAGAGGATCATTCTGACTGTTAAGCTGATAATAGACTTTAGGGTAAAAGTAGGAAGACTATTTTACAGTTTATTATAATAATACAAGAGTTATGATGAAAAGGGATGTCAAGTTGACATCTAAAATTAGCTATCATGACATATTTTTTGTTGTTGTTCAGGTGGTTATTAGAAACAGGCCATTTTTACAGAACTTGTTAAATATTCTATTTTTGAAGAATTAAGTTTAGCATAATACTTTTTTGTCTTTTTTTTCATTTTTATTTTAAAGCATAATACTTTTTGATAAGAAAAAGTACTTGTGTGTTCTAAAAGTCTTACATTTTCAAGAACATTATAAATGAAAAAAGTAAATGGGAATGACCTACAGACAGCAATTTATTATTTAATAAAAATGTTTAGAATTAAATTCAGGGTATATTTGAAGGTTGAAACAATAGTAATGAACTGACATCAAATGTGAGCTACAAGAGAAAGAAGTAAAGGATGAGGTTGTTAGCATGAATAATTAGAAGGATGGAGATGTCACTGCCTGAAATGGAGGAGACTGTGTGTGGACCAAGAGTCCCAGAAGTCAAATGAAGAAAATATTTTCAAGAGAAAGGAAGGACTAAAAGTGTCAAATTTTTCTTCGACATCAAGTAAGATAAAAACTGAGAAGTGAGTTCTCAGTCTACTGAGGTCATTGGCTGTCAGAAAACTGACAGCCTGGATAAGAGCAATTTTGATTAAAAAGCCTGCTTGCAATGTCTAAGAATGGAAAGAAGAGAGTTTGGAAATAGCCAATACATTCAACACTCAACTCTTTCAAAAAGTTAGAGAAGGAAGAAGGAAGAGAAGGAGGGAGAGAGGGAAGGAGAGGAGGAGGGAAAAAGAAAGGGAAAAGAAATGGGGCCATGGTCTTGATGATGAGGTTAGGAAAAGATGAAGTGGTAATTCTAAGAGCAGTTTAAAAAAAAAGATGGCAAATAACAACATATTTGGATAATGATCTAGTAGAGAATGGAAAAAAATCACAATTTGGGACAGGGAGAGAAGAATGACCAGATCAGTGGCCTTGAGTAGGCAAAGTAGGATGAGACCTAGCATATACATAGATGAGGTGGTCTTAGATAGGGCAGGAATAGTTTGCCTCATATAAATGGGCAGGAAGGCATAATATATTGACAGACACTGGAAAGTAGAGGTTGTAATGGTGAAAATTCCTTTCTAATTGCTTCATTTTCTCAAAAAGTAGTAGCAAAAGATAAAGGTTGAAGTGGCAGAAATTTGAAGAGAATGAAGAAAGGTATGAAACAGTCATCTGAAAAGTGAGAGTCGAAGCAGTATGACTGCAGAGCTGCATTAAGGGTGTGCATGACTTCAAAATGAAACCAGTCAAGATGGTTTTCTCCAGCTACCTTCATTCAATTCCACTGAATGTAGATACAGAAGAAGCAAAATTGGGATGAGCCAAGGATGCAGCTTCTCTAAACAAGGAAAGGACTGATTTTAATGATTATGGGCATAATATCTGAATTGACATTTCACCAAGGAAGACAGATGACTAACAAACAAGAAATGAAAGATTTTCAACGTATATTAGTCATTGGGTAAAAGCAAATTCTAACCACTCTACGTCCACTAGAAATGGCTAAAATTAAAAGCTGACATCAAATGTGATGTGAGCAGAACAAATGAAACTCTCTTATTGCTTGTGGGGATGCAAAAGGGTACAGCTACTTTTACAAACTATCTGGGCAGGGCTTTTTTATTGTTGCTTTGTGGTGGTACTGGAATTTGAACTGAGGCCCTCATGCTCACTAGGCAAGTACTCTACCACATGAGCCATGTCCCCAGCTCCTTTGTGCTTTTAGTTTGTTTTTCAGATAATGTCTCGTGTTTTTGCCCAGCCAGCCTGACTGTGATCCTCTTACCTCTGCCTCCTGAGAAGTTAGGATTACAGACGTGTACTACCATACCCAACTTGTTTTTCAAGATAATGTGTCACTAACATTCTTTTCCCAGGCTGTTCTCAAAACTACAATCCTCCTTAGCTCTGACTCCTGAGAAGGTGGGATTGCAGACATATTTGGCAGGTTTTTTTTTTTAAATGAAGCTAAACATATTTAAATCTCACTTCTAGAAATTTACCCAAGAAAAAGAGGTGTGTTCATATGGACTTGTATTCAAATGCTCATAGAAGATTGATTCATAATAGTCAAAATGATAGCTACAACCCAAATGTTAATCAATGAATAAATACATTTTTAAATGGACTACTATTCAGTAATAAACAGGAGTACACTTCCTCAACATGTTAAACACAGATTTACCAAAGAACCCAATAATTCCACTCCCAGTCATATACCCAAGATGGATGAAAACATATTTCCACACAAAGGTGTGTGCATAAATATTCATAGCAGTATTTTTTTTTTAGGAATCGGAGGTTTTATTACAGAGCTAAAGCAAACACTCAAGAGAGAATATAGCTTTATAGGCTCTTCTTGGTGGGCTTTATACTAAATCTGGGAGACAAAAGATTACATTGGTTAATTTTTTAATGTTCAGAATATTTAAATTTTCTTTTCATTAGTGTATATATATTTTTAGGCAGTACTGGGGTTTGAACTCAGAGCCTCACGCTTGCTAGGCTCTACACCACTTGAGCCACTCTGCTAGTCCTTTTTTGTATAGGGTTATTTTTTAGACAAGGTCTCTCTATTTGCCTGGGCTGCCTTTGAACCTTGATCCTCTTGCTCTAGCTTAGCTAGACACCTAGCTTATTATTAGTAATGTATATTAATTGCACAAAATAATGGCTTCCTTATATTTTCATGCATATATATAAGATGTACTTTGGTCATATTTATTTCTCCCATTATCCTTTTAATAGTGATATTATTATTATCACAGTCATAGTTGCTGTAGATTTCAACTCAAATGTCCACTAACAAATGAATGGATAAATAAACAGTGGTATATCCGTCCATATAACAGAATATTATTCAGCTATAAAAAATTAAGTACAATGCACTTATATTTACATGAAATAACCAAAACAGATCTACAGAGACAGAAAGATAAGTGGTATTTTTAGGTCTAGACACATAAGGGGTAACTAAGGAAGATAACTCATAGATATGGTTTCATTTTACATTTCATCATCCCCAGAGAAGTTTTCTATCACTTTTGCACTCAATCTTCTTCCTTGGCTATTGCTGATCTGCTTCCTGTCATTATAGGTTTGACTATTCTCCATTTAAATATTATCATATAGTTAGTACGTGGTCTTTTGCAACTGACTTAGCATAATGCTTTGAAACCCATCCATGTTATTGCATATATTAGTATCCTAAAAATAATTTTAATGGCAACTATACAACTATGAATAACCTAAAAACCATGTAACTATATGTTTTAAATAGGTACGTTGTATGGTATGTGAATATTATCTCAATAAAACTTCTTTTTTAAAGGACTGAACTATTGCCACATAAGGGAACTCTTTGGGTTTCCTTGCATATGTTTTATGTTAACTGTAGCAGTGGTTACATAACACACATTTGTCAAAGTCACAGAACTGTACATTGAAACTGATTAATTTTATTTAGATAAAGCATACCTAAATTCAGTTATTTAACAATCATCAACAACAAAAATTATCTTGCCTGTATTTGGACAAAATGGAAATTTATCTGAGTAGCGATAGAGGTACACAAAAGACTACCAAAGGAAAGCATCTGCCATGTGCAGTGGCCCAGGAAAGAGCCTGAAAGAGGGCTGGATGATCCAGAGGAACCTAGAGTTGTAAGATGAATGCAAAACATATATATCTTAGAGCCAGCAGGGGGCGAGGCAAGGCAGGACATTACAGTAACGAAAGGAAATATAAGACAATTCTTTGGAGGCCAATTATCAATACCAGAACAAGACACCTGTACTTCAGTGGCAGGACTGCTGTTAGGAAGAACAGAATGGAAGAACATTAATCTTGCCAATTAAAACTGAGCTACTTCCTAGTTGAAACAATCTTCTCAAAGTAAATTTAAAATTCAGAGTGTCACTCTGATACTGGGGGAAATTGTAATTTGTTCTCTGGTGGTTCTAGCTACTAGTCTGGTCTTCTACAATAGTGACATTTAATGGCTGTCTCAGATTCTTAGTATTTTCTACAGAATCAGGGTGTCCAGTTGGTAAATCCCATCACTGTAGTCTCTTGACACAGGGTAACCTAAAGTGAAACAGTATCTAATACCCTCTCACCTCATCAGGTGTCTTTCCCACAAACTCTAGATGAGTCCTCTTACCCTCACTAGGCACATTCTTATGGAATATTGTAAGCTGGTTTGTGCCCCAGTTCCCTTTACTAGCTAGGCTCTCTTAAAGGCAAACCCAGGAATTCCACTTAACAACCTTAATTTTGTAAAAAACAAGAAAGGAACCTTTGATCTCTTCTCAATTCATTCTACTATTTTGCTATTTCTGACTTTTCAGACAGCACTTTTCTAATAGACCTTGAAAATTCTCTAGGACACATAAAAGGAAAACAGCTAAAAAAAAATCTTCTAGCTGAAGGACTCTCTCAAATTTATCAGGGTGTTTGATGTTTCTTTCTTTCTTCCTTTTTTTTGCAGTACTGGGGCTTGAATCAGGGCCTCGTGCTTGCCAAGCAGGCGCTCTACTACCTGAGCCATTCCATCAGTCCCTAAAATCTGATATACTTTCTTTTCTAATCAAGGTGTCTGAAATTCTCAGATCAACCCTTTCTAGAGTTTTAGTCCAGAGTAGACAGGACATAGGAGTCTGATAGATTCCTCTTCTTTTTTCTCTGCTCTAGAGTAAAGTCTTAATTCTAGTTCTTACTATGTACACTTCCTATATGCTATTTTCTCTTCCTCTATCCTATGAACCTTCTCATTCTGACACTTTCCATGTTTTCCCTCCTCTAGACCACTTGTGACTTAATCTTAAAGATTATTGGAGTACAAAAAGAACAAATTTTAGAGAGGAAATAAAAAACATAATTCTTTAATACTTTCAAAATAATACATCATCCCTATGATATGCAATCTATAATACTGCATGATTATGTTACTTTATTATATTTAATATATGGATACTGTATGTATTGATACAATTTACTGAAATGTGAATAGTTAATAGTTTGTTATATAATTCTAGGTTAAAAATAATTTTCTTTCAGAGTTTTGTATAATAGATGAATCTCTAAAAGAATTGTGTAAATCTAATTTTTAGAGCTTAAAATTATTTTATCTTTTTATATTAATTAGTTTATTGTTTTAAACTAATCTTCAAGTGCAGGTTTTATAGTTCTGTTCTCCTGTCTGATGTGTCCCTCAATTTCCTGTCAAATAGTTAATGATATATAAACATATAACTACTTAGATACCTATTCTTATTCAAAGGAATATATATATATATATATATATATATATATATATATATATATATATATATAGCATAACCAGGGTGCTATATTTTAAGTCAATTTTCTAGTATTTACAATGGAATTCAACATCTTTCACATTTTCTCTTCTTTTGGTTAATCTTTTCTTCCTTACTAAATTCTAAGTTTCTTTTGCACTCCTCATTTCTCTCCCTACTACTAACAGCTTAAAACACTATCAGGTACAGAGAATGTATTCAAGATGCATTCAAGAGAGATTTGTTCAATGATACTTTTGGTGGTAATGGAGTTTGAACCTTTTGGCCTTGTGCTTGCTAGGCAGGCCCTCTACCACTTGAGCCATGCCCCTACCCCCTGAGGTACATCTTGAATCTGGTATATACTGATTAGCAACTTTAACAAGTCTTTATCACCCAATAAATTTAATACACAAATGTTTATTGAGCATCTACTGAGTCAAGCACTATTCTAGGTGTTGGGATGTATCAGTGAACAAAACAAAGATGTCTGCCTTCAGGAAGCAAGGCGTGGAGAGAAGAGAAAGAGGCAATAAACAAATGAGCAATTGTACAATGTGAAAGAGGTGAAATACGGTGGTGTGATCAGGAGTAGAGTAGAATGTGGGGAATTAGGGACACCTTGTACTACAAAGAGTGGTCAAGTTAGGCCTCAATAACAGGATTAAGATTTGAGCAAAACTGTGGAGGTGAGAGAGTTGGTTGAGTGGTTATCTGTAGGAAAGCATTCTTTACAATGATAGCTAGAACTGCACTCTCCAGTAGCTGCTAGCCACCATGTACTTTAAACATGACTTGGTGGTGAAGAAACTGAATTTTTATTGGATTCAGTTTACTTAAACTTAAATTTAAAAATAACTGGTTTCTTGGAAAGTCTTAAAGTTTGGAACAACTCAGATATGTGCATCTACTTTTCTACTTTAAATTTTATAAATTCTAGAAAGTTTATAGCCATGAGTGCATGTATTAAAAAGATAGAAAGATCTCAAATCAATGAGATCTACATCTCAAACTCCTGAAAAAACAAGAACAAGCAAATCCCAAAACAAACAGAAGGAGAGAAATAATAAAAGTAAGAGATGAAATCAATGAAATAGAAACAAAAAAAAAAAGAATCAATGAAACAAAAAGTTGGTTCTTTGAAAAAAATAACAAGATTGACAGACCCCTGGCAAACATGACTAAAATGAGGAGAGAAAAAACCAAATCAGCAAAATCAGAAATGCAAAAGGGGAGATAACAACAAATACCACAGAAATACAGGAAATCATCAGACACTACTTTGAGAACCTATATTCTAGTAAATTTGAAAATCTTGAAGAAATGGACGATTTCTAGATACTTATGATCATTCAAAATTGAACCAAGAGGTCATTAATCACTTGAATAGATCTACAACACAAAATGAAATTGAAGCAGCAATAAAGAGTCTCCCAAAGAAGAAAAGTCCAGGACCTGATGGATTATCAGCTGAATTCTATCAGACCTTTAAAGAAGAACTGATACTAACCCTGCTTAAACTGTTCCACAAAATAGAAAGAGAAAGAAAACTGCCTAACTCATTCTATGAGCTAGTATTACACTCATCCCAAAACCAGACAAAGACACTTCCAGAAAGGAGAACTATAGGCCAATCTCCTTAATGAACATTATGCAAAAATCCTCAATAAAATAATGGCAAACCGAATCCAACAATACATCAGAAAGATCATTCACCACAATCAAGTCAGCTTCATCCCAGGAAGGCAGGGGTGGTTCAACATATGAAAATCAATAAATATAATACAGCACATCAACAGAAGCAAAGACAAAAACCACTCCATCATCTCAATAGATGAAGAAAAAGCCTTCAACAAGATCCAACACCACTTCATGATAAAAGCTCTAAGAAAACTAGGAATAGAAGGAATGTACCTCAACATTGTAAAGGCTATTTCTGACAAATCTACAGCCAACATCATACTTAATGGTGAAAAACTGAAACCATTTCCCCTAAAATCAGGAACAAGACAAGAGTGCCCACTAACCCCACTCCTATTCAACATAGTACTAGAATTTCTAGCCAGAGCAATTAGGTAAGAAGAAATAAAAGAAATATAAATAGGTAAAGAAACTGTTAAAATACCCCTATTTGTAGATGATATGATCCTATACCTTTTAAAGACCCAAAAAAACTCTACCCAAAAACTCCTAGACACCATCAACAGCTACAGTAAGGTGGCAAGATATAAAATCAACATACAAAAATCATTAGCTTTTCTATACACCAATGACAAAGAAATTGAGAGGGAGATTCCAAGATGGCGGCTAGAGGTAGGAAGCAGAAAGCGAGCCTCCTATAGTGAAATCTTGGAGAGATGCTGGAGACACACTTTGCAGGCATAATCACTGAGAAAAGGCATAACTTTGACCCCTCCACATCTCCAGCCAGTGCAGAGAATCTCCACTTCACGTTAAACGGAGAAACAAGGAGGGCCGCGGGGCCGCCAGTGGCCGGCGCCCATACGGCTTGGGAAGACGCGGACCAGGTGAGCTTCGTGGTACCGCGGTTCTCCCACAGACAAGCCTGGGCCAGAGCAGCATAGCCCCCCGGACAGACTGACCTCCACCCGGGAAAAAAAGAGAAACTGAGTACTAAGCAATAAGAACAGTTAAGACACGCTGGAAAGAGGGTGGGGCGCCCTGAGCGCTGAAGATTGGGGGAAGGGAACCCTTCCCAGGACTGTAAATAAACGAGCCGGGCGGGCAGGAGGGCAGGAGAGCCTCTGGCGGGAGCAGGGCGCGCCCAGCAACCAGGAACAGGGAAGCTTGTGAGAGTGGAGGAGGGAGGAAAACTCCACAGGAGCAGAGGGAAGACCCACTTCCCACGTGAACTGTAAATAAACATGGCGGCCGGCAGGAGCAGCAGCACCGCCCAGTAAGCAGGAGCAGGAAAGCTTCTGAAAGTGGCAGTGGGAGGAAAACTTCAGAGGAGAGGGGGGAAGACCCACCTCCCACATGAACTGTAAATAAACACGCAGGCCTGACAACAGGGCAGTGTCACCTTTCCCAGTGCTTGGAAAGGGGAAAGCCTGTAGCAGAGGCTCCCGCACGGGAGAACTCTGAACAAACAAAGCCTGTGGGACCAGGTGAGTGCTAGCTCACCCCAGAGACCTGCATAAATAACGCCGCCAGCTACAGGCTGAGAGCAGCAGGCAGGCAAGCCACAGTTGCAGATACCACTCTCAGAACTGTCTCCAGACGCTTTTTTTTCTTTTTCTCCCTACCTTTGATGAGAGAACAACCGAATTACACCTGC
This sequence comes from Castor canadensis, assembly GCF_047511655.1. NCBI lineage: Eukaryota > Metazoa > Chordata > Mammalia > Rodentia > Castoridae > Castor > Castor canadensis. The sequence continues at coordinate 93,051,185 of NC_133394.1, forward strand.
ATGTGGAAAGACTTATTGAAACTGTATTGCATTTGAACTGGGGACACTCGGTGGGGCTTTTTGTGTGTGTGCATGTGTGTGTGTGTGTGTGTGTGTGTGTGTGTGTGTGTGTGTAGTTTTATTCTACTTTATGCATCCCCTTTGATGAGACAACTACAGAACATCTGAGGTGTGTGTGTGTGTGTGTGTGTGTGTGTGTGTGTGTGTGTGTAGTTTTATTCTACTTTATGCATCCCCTTTGATGAGACAACTACAGAACATCTGAGGCACCAACTCCAGGACTGGAGATTGAGACGGACACCCAAATTATTAAGAATGAAACTGCATTGCATATAAACTTGGAAGTTTTTTGGGTTTTTTTTTTTTTAATTTTCTATTTTCCATTTTATTTTAATTCATTTTTATATATAGATATTTCTTTCATTTACTTATTTATTTTTTTTATCTTTGATTTTCAATCCTCTCTCTGTCTAATGTCTGTTCAGCTTACTGTCAATTAGTACATTAACACTCCCTGTTTATACCTTTGAAACTCTCTTGTCTGATACCTTGTTCTGCTTTCTCCCTCTTGTCTGTATATTTGTTTTCCCCTTTTCTTTAACTTCTTGCTTTCCATCTCAGCTCACTCTTCCATTCTCAATATTACCATTGTTATTATTACAAGCTAGAAAATACTTAATTGCACACAGTACAGGGACAGTAACAACACCAAGGACAATGACGGGAAGACAGAAAAAACAGGGACACCAGTTTCCCCACAGCAAAAAATTAGTACAGGAACCAGAGGGGAATGAAGAGAACAGAAACTCAGATACAGACTCCAACAACATGAAGATAAACTATACCAAAGGACCCAATGAAGCCCACAAGAATAATTTAAAAGAAGACATACTACAAGTACTCAATGAGAATTTTATAGAGATGATACTGGATAGGGTCAACCAAAATGTACAGGAGACACTCAAGAAATTCCAAGACAATAAAAATAGAGAATTTGAAAAAGCAAAAGAAGAAATAAAGGAAACCACAGAAGCACTGTATAAGCACCAAAGTGAAAGAGAGAACACAATGAATAAATGGATAAATGAACTCAGGACAAAAATAGACAACATTAAAGAAGAAAACTGCCAGGATATGGAAAACCTCAGAAAAAAGAACGAAACAGAACTGCAAAACAAAACGGAAGGCCAATCCAGCAGAATAGAACAAACAGAAGACAGAATCTCAGAACTTGAAGATGAAATGGTAATTAAAGGAAAAACCAAAGAACTATTAATTAAACAACTCAAGACCTGTGAAAAAAAAATGCAAGAACTCACTGACTCCATCAAAAGACCAAACTTGAGAATCATGGGCATCGAAGAAGGAGAAGAGGTGCAAGTAAAGGGAATGTGTAATATATTCAACAAAATAATAACGGAAAATTTCCCAAACTAGAGAAAGATATTCCCATACAGATGCAAGAGGCCTCCAGGACACCAAACAGACCAGATCAAAATAGAACTACTCCACGACATATCATCATTAAACAAGTTCAGAAACTAAGGAAAGAATATTGAAGGCTGTAAGAGAGAAAAAACAAGTAACATACAAAGGTAAACTGATCAAAATCACAGCAGACTTCTCAACAGAAACATTAAAAGCAAGAAGAGCATGGGGTGAGATCTTCTGGGCACTGAATGAAAATAACTTCAACCCCAGGATACTCTACCTAGCAAAGCTATCATTCAAAATAGATGGAGCAATAAAAGTCTTCCATGATAAGCAGAAACTAAAACAATATGTGACCACAAAGCCACCATTACAAAAGATTCTGCAAGGGATCCTGCACACAGAAAGTGACACCCAACTTAACCATGAAAAGGCAGGCAGCACCAAACCACAGGAAAAGAAAAAGCAAGACAGTAGAGAGTAACATCAAGTTAGGTACACACAATCAAACCTTCATACAAATAAGACAACTAAATGGCAGGAATCACCACATACCTATCAGTACTAACGCTTAACGTTAATGGACTTAATTCACCCATCAAAAGACACCATTTGACAAAATGGATTAAAAAAGAAGATCCAACAATTTGTTGCTTACAGGAGACTCATCTCACTGACAGAAATAAGCATATGCTTAGGATGAAAGGCTGGAAGAAGATTTACCAAGCCAATGGTCCCCAAAAACAGGCAGGAGTAGCAATACTTAGCTCTGACAAAGTAGACTTCAAACCTACATTGATCAAATGAGATAAAGAAGGACATTCCATACTAATAAAAGGGGAAATAGACCAAAAGGCAATAATAATCATCAATCTGTATGCACCCAATGTCAACACACCCAATTTCATCAAACATACCCTGAAAGACCTAAAAGCATATATAAACGCCAACACAGTGGTTGTGGGAGACTTTAACACCCCATTATCAATAGATAGGTCATCCAAACAAAAACTCAATAAAGAAATCCAAGATCTAAAATGTGCAATAGATCAAATGGACCTACTTGATGTCTACAGAACATTTCATCCAACCTCTACACAATATACATTCTTCTCAGCAGCCCATGGAACCTTCTCCAAAATAGATCATATCCTAGGGCACAAAGCAAGCCTCAGCAAATATAAGAACATAGAAATAATACCGTGCATACTATCTGACCACAATGCAGTAAAAGTAGAACTCAACAAAAGTAAAGACAAAAAACATGCAAACAGCTGGAAACTAAGTAACTCATTACTTAATGAAGAATGGATCATCGATGAAATAAAAGAGGAAATTACAAAGTTCCTGGAAGTCAATGAAAATGAAAACACAACCTATCGGAACCTATGGGACACAGCTAAGGCAGTCATGAGAGGAAAGTTTATAGCCATGAGTGCATATATTAAAAAGATTGAAAGATCCCAAATCAATGACCTAATGATACATCTCAAACTCCTAGAAAAACAAGAACAAGCAAATCCCAAAACAAATAGAAGGAGAGAAATAATAAAAATAAGAGCTGAAATCAACAAAATAGAAACCAAAAAAAACCATACAAAGAATTAATGAAACAAAAAGTTGGTTCTTTGAAAAAATAAACAAGATTGATAGACCCCTGGCAAACCTGACTAAAATGAGGAGAGAAAAAATCCAAATTAGTAGAATCAGGAATGCAAAAGGGGAGATAACAACAAACACCATGGAAGTCCAGGAAATCATCAGAGACTACTTTGAGAACCTATATTCAAATAAATTTGAAAATCTAAAAGAAATGGACAGATTTCTAGATACATATGATCATCCAAAACTGAACCAAGAGGAAATTAATCACCTGAATAGACCTATAACACAAAATGAAATTGAAGCAGCAATCAAGAGTCTCCCCAAAAAGAAAAGTCCAGGACCTGATGGATTCTCTGCTGAATTCTATCAGACCTTTAAAGAAGAACTGATACCAACCCTCCTTAAACTGTTCCACGAAATAGAAAGGGAAGGAAAACTGCCAAACACATTTTATGAAGCCAGTATTACACTTATCTCAAAACCAGGCAGACACCTCCAAAAAGGAGAACTATAGGCCAATCTCCTTAATGAACACTGATGCAAAAATCCTCAACAAAATAATGGCAAACCGAATTCAGCACTAACAATGAACAAACTGAAAAAGAATGTATGAAAACAATTCCATTTACAATAGCCTCAAAAAAAAATCAAATACCTAGGTGTAAACCTAACAAAAGATGTGAAAGACCTCTACAAGGAAAACTATACACTTTTGAAGAAAGAGATTGAGGAAGACTATAGAAAGTGGAGAGATCTCCCATGCTCATGGATTGGTAGAATCAACATAGTAAAAATGTCGATACTCCCAAAAGCAATCTACATGTTTAATGCAATTCCCATCAAAATTCCAATGACATTCATTAAAGAGATTGAAAAATCTACCGTGAAATTTATATGGAAACACAAGAGGCCACGAATAGCCAAGGCAATACTCAGTCAAAAGAACAATGCAGGAGGTATCACAATACCTGACTTCAAACTATATTACAAAGCAATAACAATAAAAACAGCATGGTACTGGCACAAAAACAGACATAAAGACCAGTGGAACAGAATAGAGGACCCAGATATGAAGCCACACAACTATAACCAACTTATCTTTGACAAAGGAGCTAAAAATATACGATGGAGAAATAGCAGCCTCTTCAACAAAAACTACTGGGAAAAAAAAAACTGAAACTAGATCCATGTATATCACCCTATACCAAGATTAACTCAAAATGGATCAAGGATCTTAATATCAGACCCGAAGCTTTTAAGTTGATACAAGAAAGAGTAGGAAATACTCTGGAGTTAGTAGGTATAGGTAAGAACTTTCTCAATGAAACCCCAGCAGCACAGCAAATAAGAGATAGCATAGATAAATGGGACCTCATAAAACTAAAAAGCTTCTGTTCATCAAAAGAAATGGTCTCTAAACTGAAGAGAACACCTACAGAGTGGGAGAAAATATTTGCCAACTATACATCAGACAAAGGACTGATAACCAGAATATACAGGGAACTTAAAAAACTAAATTCTCCCAAAACTAATGAACCAATAAAGAAATGGGCAAGTGAACTAAACACAACTTTCTAAAAAGAAGAAATTCAAATAGCCAGAAAACACATGAAAAAATGCTCACCATCTCTAGCAATAAAGGAAATGCAAATTAAAACCACGCTAAGATTCCACCTCACCCCTGTTAGAATAGCTATCATCAGCAACACCACCAACAACAGGTGTTGGCAAGGATGTGGGGAAAAAGGAACCCTCTTACACTGTTGGTGGGAATGTAGACTAGTACAACCACTCTGGAAAAAAATTTGGAGGCTACTTAAAAAGCTGGACATCGATCTACCACTTGATCCAGCAATACCACTCTTGGGGATATACCCAAAAGACTGTTACTCCAGAGGCACCTGCACATCCATGTTTATTGCAGCACTATTCACAATAGCCAAGTTATGGAAACAGCCAAGATGCCCCACCACTGACGAAAGGATTAAGAAAATGTGGTATCTATACACAATGGAATTTTATGCAGCCATGAAGAAGAACGAAATGTTATCATTCGCTGTAAATGGATGGAATTGGAGAACATCATTCTGAGTGAGGTTAGCCTGGCCCAAAAGACCAAAAATCGTATGTTCTCCCTCATATGTGGACATTAGATCAAGGACAAACACAACAAGGGGATTGGACTATGAGCACATGATAAAAGCGAGAGCACACAAGGAAGGGGTGAGGATAGGTAAGACACCTAAAAAACTAGCTAGCATTTATTTGCCCTTAACACAGAGAAACTAAAGCAGATACCTTAAAGCAACTGAGGCCAATAGGAAAAGGGGACCAGGGACTAGAGAAAAGGTTAGATCAAAAAGAATTAACCTAGAAGGTAACACACACGCACAGGAAATCAATGTGAGTCAACTCCCTGTATAGCTACCCCTATCTCAACTAGCAAAAACCCTTGTTCCTTCCTATTATTGCTTATACTCTCTCTTCAACAAAATTAGAGATAAGGGCAAAATAGTTTCTGCCGGGTATCAAGGGGGTGGGGTGAGAGGGAAGGGGCGGAGTGGGTGGTAAGGGAGGGGGTGGGGGCAGGGGGGAGAAATGATCCAAGCCTTGTATACACATATGAATAATAAAAGAAAAATGAAAAAAAAACAAACAAACTGAGAAAGAATATATGAAAACAATTCCATTTACAATAGCCTCAAAAAAAATCAAATACCTAGGAGTAAACTTAACAAAGGATGTGAATGACCTCTACAAGGAGAACTACAAACCCCTGAAGAAAGAGATTGAGGAAGACTACAGAAGGTGGAGAGAATAAGGGCAAAATAGTTTCTGCCTGGTAGCGAGGGGGTTGGGGGGGAGAGGGAGGGGGTAGAGGGAAAGGAAGGGGTTGGGGGGAAGGGGAGAGAAATGACCCAAACAGTGTATGCACATATGAATAAAAGAAATTAAAAAAATAAAGTGTCCCACTGGGGAAAAAAAAAAAAGAAGGTGGAGAGATCTCCCATGCTCATGGATTGGTAGAATCAACATAGAAAAAATGGCTATACTATCAAAAGCAATCTACATGTTTAATGCAATTCCCATCAAAATCCCAATGACATTCATCACAGAGATTGGACAATCTACCCTAAAATTCATTTGGAAACACAAGAGGCCACGAATAGCCAAGGCAACACTCAGCAAAAAGAACAATGCTGGAGGTATCACAATACCTGACTTCAACCTGTATTACAAAGCAACAGCAATAAAAGCAGCATGGTGCTGGCATAAAAACAGACATGAAGACCAGTGGAATAGAATAGAGGACCCAGATATGAATCCACACAACCATGTCCACCTTATTTTTTGACAAAGGCACTAAAAATATACGATGGAGAAAAGATAGCCTCTTCAACAAATGTTGGGTAAAGTGGTTAGCCATCTGTAAAAAACTGAAACTAGATACATGTTTATCACCTTGTACTAGCATCAACTCAAAATGGATCAAGGACCTCAATATCAGACCACAAACTGTAAATTTGGTACAGGAAAGAGCAGGAAACACTCTGGAAGTAAAAGCTTCTGCACAACAAAAGACATGGTCTCTAAACTGAAGAGACCACCTACAGAGTGGGAGAAAATATTTGCCAGCTACATATCAGACAAAGGACTGATAACCAGAATATATAGGGAACTCAAAAAACTAAACTCTTCCAAAATTAATGAACCAGTAAAGAAATGGGCAACTGAACTATACAAAACCTTCTCAAAAGAAGAAATTCAAATGGCCAAAAAACACATGAAAAAATGCTCACCATCTCTAGCTATAAAGGAAATGCAAATCAAAACCAAACTAAGATTCCACCTCACCCCTGTTAGAATAGCTATCATTAAAAGCAACACTAACAACAGGTATTGGTGAGGATGTGGGGAAAAAGGAACCCTCGTACATGGCTGGTGGGAATGCAAACTAGTGCAACCACTCTGGAAAAAAATGGGGAGGCTTCTTAAAAATCTAAACATAGATCTGCCATATGATCCAGCAATCCCACTCCTGGGGCTATACCCAAAGGAATGCGACACAGGTTACTCCAGAGGCACCTGCACACCCATGTTTATTGCAGCACTATTCACAATAGCTAAGATGCCCCACTACTGACGAATGGATTAAGAAAATGTGGTACTTATACACAACGGAATTCTACTCAGCCATGAAGAAGAAGAAAATCTTATCATTTGCAAGTAAATGGATGGAACCGGAGAACATCATTCTTAGTGAAGTTAGCCAGGCTCAGAAGACCAAAAATCAGTTATGTTCTCCCTCATATTCGGACTTTAGATCTAGGGCAAATACAGCAATGTGATTTGGACTTGGGTCACATGATAAGGTGAGAGCACACACAAGAGGTGTGGGGATAGGTAAGAAGCCCAAAAAACATGATAGTATTTGAGGTCCTCACTGCAGAGGAACTAATACAGAAACTTTAAAGTGACAGAAGTCAATATGAGAAGGGGATCAGGAACTAGAGAAAAGGTCAGTTAGAGATGAATCAACTTAGAATGTATACATGGAAGCAATGCTAGGAATCTCCCTGTATAGCTATCCTTATCTCAATTAGCAAAAATGCTTTGTCTTTCTTATTATTGTTTATACTTTCTCTTCAACAAAATTAGAGATAAGGGCAGAACAGATTCTGCCTGAAAGCGAGTTGGGGCGGAGGGCAGAGGGAGGGGGTGGAGGGTAGAGGGGAGAAATGGCCTAAACAATGTATACACATATGAATAAATGAGGGAAAAAAAAAAACAAACAAACATCGGTCCCACCCAAAAAAAGAAGGCCAGCTTTAAGCCAAGTATGGTGATTCATGCCTATAATCCCAGAACTTGGGGGACTGAGGCAGGAGGATCTAGAGTTGGAGGCCTACCTGAGTTACATAAGGGAACTTTGTCTCAAAAAAAATCAAACCCCTACTAAAAATGTTGGAAAAAGACCAGCGTTGGCTGGCATTTGGAACCTCTGTAATACTGTGAGGAAGAGAGAGGAAAAGGCTGACCACTTAACTTCTCTCTCACCGAATGTCTTGAGAAAGTCATTATCTGACAGATTGTGACACTTAAATAAAAGGATGTATGTGAAATTGCTCTAAAAAGCTCTAAACAAATACAACTGAATATCATTTTATTGTTGTGCTGGGTGGTGGCACATTGTAACATTTACAAAGGTTCTTATAATGTATCAAATATATCATATATTCCATCAAAAAAAATAAATTTCATAAATTCTAAATACAAATCAAGTATTTCTGATGAACACTTAGTATCTAAATAAGAAGTGCTATCAGTATAAAATATTCAAAAGGATTTCAAACATCTAGTAAGAAAAAAAGTAAAGCATGTCTTTAAACTATATTGGGTTATATAAGCTATATTATTAAAATTAATTTCACTTGTTTAATATGTGACTACTAGTAAGTTTTAAGTTATAATATATATGGGTTTCATTTCGTTCTCTCATTCTTCCTCCCTTCCTGCCTTGTGTTTTTTATTTTTTAGAATGGTCTCCCTATGTAACCCAGGTTGGCTTTGAACTCACCATACTCCTGTCTCAGTCTCCTGAATACTGGGATGACATACAAGCGTCACCAGGCCTAGTTCATTATATTTCTTTTATACAATGTTGAGTTACAAAAAAGCAGCTTGCCTGCTATGTCTGAGGAAAACCAGGAAGGTTCAGAGGTGAGTGTGTCTGGAGCAAGTGAGTAAAGCGCAAAAGATGGGTCAGAACTGGACAGCCTTCCTAAAGTAAGCTAATCCAATTCCCATGCCAGCCTCATAAACAAAGACTCTATTAGGGCAAACCCCAGATCCAGTCCACTGTTCCTTCATTCATCTACTTTCCATAACCCTCTAGTCTATTCTCTTCCCATTTAAGGCTGTGTCTCCTAAAGTATTTTTATTTCCATGTTTTTCTTCATTCAAAATTAATTGGCATAGGTTTAAGAGGGAAAGATATTTTAAATGGGATAGAAAACAAGCTATGTTCACTTGTTAGCAGCTCTAAGGTGTCCAAAATGACCAAAAGAGGGCCTGGTGGATTAAGGACACAAATCAAGATCTAATTTACTCTAGGCCCTGTAGAAGTTATGCTTTCCTAGGTAAGAGAGGAAAGAAAGGAAGAATTCTTTTTTCTTTTAGCCACGTAATTTCATTCTTAAATGCATGGAAGGGGCACTATTAAATAGGGGAGCGTTTTACATAACATGAAGCAAAGGAAAAAGCTCTGTCCAAGGGCAAGGTCAATGTTGTAATCAAGAGCCAAAGGCTGGAAACCCCCATGAATTAACTGCTGTTGGAACATCAGTTGAACTTAAAAGAGAACTGAGAATAACTTAATGCTTTTTATTATAAATTCATTCCCCTCTGGAACAGGAAACCTTAGTTGTTTTTTTTTAAGGAAAAAAAAAGGAGAAGCAAAATTAAAATGGGTAATCCCTTTTGTAGATGAGAATAGTGGATGATTAGATGAGTGGGTCTGGTAGCATGCTTACATGTGTCTCATCACCTGTACTGGCTTTCTCTTTTTCCTTATTTTTTTTTAACTGTACTGGGGTTTGAACTCAGAGCCTTGTGCTTGCTAGGCAGGTGCTGTACCACTTAAGCCACAACCCCAGCCATTTTTTACTTTAGTTATTTTTCAGGTAGGTTTTTGAATTTTTGCCTAGGGCCAGCCTGGACCATCATCCTCTTATTTACTCCATGTAACTGGAGGACAGATGTGAACTACCTCATCAAGCTTATTGATTAAGGTGGAGTCTTGTTAACTTTTTACGTGGACTGGCTTCAAAACCATAATCGTTCAGCTCTCTGCCTCCCAAGTAGCTGGGATTATAGACATGAGTAATCATGCCCAGCCAATAGCTTTTTCTTCTGAAGTAACTCTTCAGTGAGCTACTACTACTCCAAATGCCAAATTCAAATGCTATCTTGTTAGTTCTTATATAAAATTGACAAAAGGGTCCCCTTAAACTATCCCTGAAACAATGCCATCCAAAATTGTCCTTTGAATAGCTAGGAAAAATAACTCTAAAAATTCCTGGTGAAACCAACTTCTGTGGCTCAAAATCCTTATGCACTGCTTATAGCACATAAACGAAAATTATGATACTGTGAATAAGGTGCTCTTCCACAAAGGAGGACAACAGCCTAGAATGGGGCAGAGGCACTGAAGTGAGAAGTCAGTTCAGTGGAGGGTGGAGGGTGGGGTGGCTTGTGCCTGAAATTCTAGCTACTTGGGAGGTTGAGATCAGGAGGAATTTAGATCAAGGTTAGCCTGGGCAGAGAGTTTTGAGAACCCTTCTCAACTAATAGCTGGGCCAGGTGGCACATATCTGTCATGTCAAGCTGCACAGGAGGCTGAAATAGAGAGGAATGCAAGGATCATGGTTCCAGGCCACCTTGGGCAAAAAAAAAAAAAGTTTGTGAGACCCAATCTCAATGGAAAAAAAGTTCGGCAGGGTGGCACATGCCTTGTCATTCCAGAGAGAGCAGAAAGCTTAAAATAGTAGGATTAAAGTCCAGGCTGGCCTGGACAAAAAACAAGACCCTATTTTCTAAAATAATCAGAGCAAAAAGGGCTAAAGGTACGGCTCAAGCAGCACAAAGCCCTTAGTTTACACCCCAGTCCAGTACTGCAAAAAAAAGAGGAAGAGGAGGAGAAGGAGCAGGAGCAGAAGGCAAGCATTCCAGGCAGAATTAGAAGTACAGAAAAGGCACTGATGACATAAAAAGACAGCCATATTCAAGAAAATGCAAGCCATCTACTATAGTTGACCAGCATGATATTTTTAAGGAGCAGAGAGATTCAAAACTGGGTTGGAAACTGGGACCAGATCATAAAAGAGTCTTCTACCTAAGCTTATAAGTTGAACTTCACTGAAATGGCAATGGGAAACAAGCAGAGGAGAAACATGATCCCATTACAAAGGTCACTTTGATAGAACAGAAGGATCAATTAGCCAGAACTTTTAACTAGAAGCAGGAATATTTATTGGGAGGTTATATGAAAGATCCAAGTGAGAAGTGATGACAGCTTCACTTAAATCAGTGGTAACTACATTGAATGAAAAAGATTGGTAACAATTATATAAGAGTAGGTCCTGTAGAAAAATAAGACTAAGAGAAAAGACGGAGTATAAAATGATCACCAGATAGCTGGCTGAAGTATCTGAATGGATAGGAACAATGTCAATGAAGAGAAAAAGCATCTGCAGGTTTTAGGGAAAAAAAGAGTTTCATTTGAACATAATGAGTTTGAGGTCCTTGCAGGGTATTATGGAGAAGATCTCTTGAATTTATGGTTCAGAGAATGATCTGAGATTACAGATCAGATCTGATCTGTAATTCAAAATTGAGTGTCATTAACTGCATTCGTTTTCTATTGTTGCTGTGACAAATTATCATAGACTTAGTGGCTTAAAATAATATAAATTTATTATCTTACAGTTCTTAGATCAAAAGTCCAACACAGAATAGATCTTCTCATGCTAAAGTCAAAAATACGTCCCTATACAAATCCCTAGAATCTGGATATATTACATTACATGGCAAAAGAAACCTTGCAAGTGGAGTTATGGTTGCAGACCTTAAAATACACTGGTACTAAGGTACCAAACCTATGGTTTGTCCCCACCAAAACTTGTATTGAAATTTGATTCCCAATGTGGAAGTTATCAAGATATGGCGGACGTTTAAGAAGTAATTAGTGTGTATCCAAACCCCAGTACCTTAAAAAATAATTAGGCCACGTGGGCCTCACCCTCTTGAAGGATTAATTTAGTTCTCATGAGAGTGGGTTAGTTATTGTGAGTAATAAACCAAGCCTGGAACTTCTTCTCAGTCTTGTTGTACACATGATCTCTCTTTCATACAGAACCCATTTACACTACTATTTTTCTCCCATGCATGTAGCAATACATGGCCCTCACCAGAAGCTGAGCTAGTGACATGCTCTTGGACTTCCAGAACTGTGAAATAAACTTCTCTTTATAAAATACCCAACTCAAATATTCAGTTTGAGCAAGATAATATGGACTAAGACAACAGGGTTGATGAAATGTAATCACATGGGCACTTAAAAGTAGAAGAAGGTAGAACAGTTATAAAGATGCTGTGAAAGAAGAGGCTGAGTGTGCCAAAGACTCTACCTGCTACCACTGGTTTTGAAGATCAAGGAAGACAACTACAACCAAAGAATATGGATGGACTCTAGAATCTGTGAATTGCCCTCAGCTCATAGTCAACAAGAAAATAGGGGTCTTAGTCATACATCTTCAAAGAACTTAATCTTTCCAACAACCTGAATGAGAAAAGAAATGGATTCTCCTTTAAAACTAAGAACAAAATATTTGAGGAATCAAATCTCATGCTATAACACAGCAAGTTCAAGGTCAGCCTGGGCTATATAGTGAGACTCTGTCTCTCTCGCTCTCTCTCTCTCTCACTCTCTCACACACACACACACACAAAGGCCAACGGTGGAAGCGAGTACTAAATAATCAGAGGAATAGATAATAATTGAAGTTAAGTGCTGAGAAAAGAATATATCTCTGTGAGAGCATCCATTAATAAAGGAACATGTTCAAGTTTGATGGGGGTTAGGGAAAGCTACACTAAAAGAAAGCTACCATTGTCCTCAAAGCAGAAAGATGAATGGTATGTGCAATATGGAGTGTGATGGGGACTGTTTTGGGCATAGAAAAGAGAAAGGCATGAGCCTTGTGGGATGTGTAGGAGGGACTACTACACATTTGAGGAACTAAAAGGTTAGTATGGCTAGTGCTCAAATAATAAGAGGCAAAGTGGTGGAAGATTCCAAGCTCAGGAGGCAGGCAGGGCTATGATAGTGAATTTGGTTTTAACCTACAAGACTGTTGAAATGTTCCCTTGCCCAGGGAAAACAACAGCACCAGACAGAAGATTGGGTCTGCCTTAAAAAAAAAACAACCCACTGACTCTACTCTGGAGACTAGATAAGGGAAGGTAAGAATGGATGCAGAGTAATCAGTTGAGACTACTGCAGATTCCCTTTTTACTGGCTTATACAACTGGTTGCAGTTAGTATTAGACAATGCCACAGCCTCAGATGAGATACAGGAAAAGATTTTAGGAGTTTAGGTATAGATTTGTTGAGTTGGAAGTACCTGTTAAGTATCAATCAAAGTGAAGATGTTGAGTAAGCAATTGAATATACAGGTCTAGAGCGCAAAGAAGAGGTCTAGATTAGAAATATAATTTGTAAACCATTGATGTACATACAATTATTGAAACACAACCACTGACTACACTACCTAGGATATAGTTAGAGACAGAATATAGAGGAGACTTCCTAGTCTGCATTCTGAAGAAAGACAAACAACATTTAAGGAACATAGCTGAGAAACTGGGCCTGTAAAGAAGGCAAAATTAGCAAAGCAGGAGGAAAACCATGTACATATTGACAGAAAGACTAAAGGAGAAGAATTTTAAGAGGGAGGGGTTCAATAAGCCAGGCACCAGTGGCTCACACCTGCAATCCTAGCTACTCAGGAGGCAGAGATCAGGAGGATCACTGTTCAGTGCCAGCCAGGAGAAAGAGTTTGCAAGACTCTATCTTGAGAAAACTCATCACAAAAAAAGAGCTGGTGGAGTGGCTCAAGGTGTAGGCCCTGAGTTCAAGCCTCAATACTGCAAAATAAAGAGAAAGAAGATGTGAATAAAGACTGGGTGAAGGAACAAGAGAAAAGAAGGCAAGACAATAAGACCAAGCCAGCTGTGGAGGTACACACCTGTAATCCCAGCTTTTTCAAGACTGAGGTAGAAGGATCATGAATTCAAGGTCATTCTGGGCTACACAGTGAAACCCTGTCTCAAAAAAAAAAGAAAAATCAAACTAAAAGAACACTGACCTTTGGATCTTCCAAAGCAAGTATGTGTTATTAGATTCTTCCCCCACTCCAGGAATCTAAAGGCAACAAAAGAAGTCCCAATTGCCACCAACAAATTTTAACTCAATGCCCTATGGAAAGAAAAAAATTAATAAAAATTGCTTCTGCAGCATACTACATGCTTACTGTGTAGATAAACAAAACTGGAAATTCCTGCTACTTTTTTCATCTCTTCAGTAATAATGAGATTTTTTTTGACTAAGAAAACAGAAAGATAGAAATGAATGTATCTAGATACATGAATGAATCAGTAATGATTGATTCCTAAAATTATGAAGCTTATTGAGTCATTAAGTGTTAATATATGCATTTTATCAGCTTTCTATTTAACTCAAGTCTTCAGAGCAACATGTGCTTGGTGGAAACTTCTACGTCTGTCAAATTAAGAAAGTGCAGTTCTACATTAGACTAGTAAGATCAGATTTAAGTAATTCATCTAGACTCTTAAAGGTCCAATCTACAATTAAGTCACATCTTATTCTTTCTCCAATTTTAAAAACCACAAAGAAAGCTATTGTTACAATAGCTGACAAGTTGTTCAGTTTTTAAAAATAAACAGGTAATACAAAAATGAAAAAGGCATCCATTAATTAATCAAAGCATTCAAGAGAGTGGCAGTAGAACTTGGCTAACACTGAATTGAATTTGATTCTACAGAACCTCATCGTTCAGACTGCACCGAGTAGTATGAGCAATTAGTACTGTATTAATAATGTCTCTTTGTCTGACCAACTCAGACAAGATTCCCTAGTTTCCAACACAGTTCCTATCTATAATAGTCAGCATGCCATAATGAAATTCCAAATTCAAAATAAAACATTGTCATAATATAGCTTTAAATAGTATGAATAAAAACTCAAGTTGACTGTTATGAACATTCAAAAGTAAATTTTGCCTTGAAGGATTAAAAAAAAAAAAGAAACTAGTAACAGATTGCCTTTGGGGAGGGTAGAAGTGTTTTCGTGTTTCTGAATTATTTTTAAACCTTTTGCACATAGGGGAGCTAGTATGCTGTAATAGATTTCTGGATCCAAAAGGCCTAAGTTCTCAGGCTGGAGTGTAGCTCAAGTAGTAGAGCACCTGCCTCACAAGAGTGAGGCCTTGAGTTTAAATTCCAGTACCACAAAAAAAAAAAAAAAAAAAATCTGCAGTTCTCTAGTCATCCAGGCTTACCTACTTGATCTAGAATGAATTTTCCCTGGAGCCTTAAACTAGGAGGAAACTACTGCACTAAAACACTGCCTGGGGCTCCAGATGTTTCTCCTTTTAAACTTCCCACTGCAATTATACTATTACATATTTTAAATGAACATGTGAATGAATACACAGGACTTATTAAACCAGAGTAATCTGCTGGGTAATATGTTAAAAGGTTCCTGCTGCTGACTATGCCAAATTTAGATTTGATGATGCGTCTGTGAAAGTCAGACCTTCAGAAGGCATTTTTAACTCCCAGGAAGCAGGAGGATGATGGTAAAGCTAAATGGCTACAGATTTCCAGCTGATCCCTGTGAGAGAGTAAGCCACTCTTGAAGCAAAGGAGCAAAAGAAAGTGAATGTTCTTAGTTATACATACATACATCTCTATAATTACAATTAAATTACTCTGCCCTTTTGTTACAGTCACACCAAATAAATATATATCTGTTTTCCATGTTGCAGTATGGATGCCAATATGAGTATTCTCAACTTGGTTATTATAAAAAAAAAGAAGAAGAAGAAAGGATATTCCTGGACTGACAGATACTACTGTGCTTTGTCATCCTGGACCCAAAAGAGCTAGCAGAATTTGCAAAGTTTTCAATCTCTCTAAAGAAGATGATGTCTGCCAATGCACTGTCAGAAAACCCTTAAACAAAGAAAGAAAGAAACACAGGACCAGTTTGGCACAGTGGATTATGCCTGAAATTTTAGCTACTCCAGAGAAGAACAGGAGGATAATGGTTTAAAGCTAGCCTGGGCAAAAAAATAAATAAATAAATTAGTGAGACCCCACTCCTATCTCAATCAATAAATTGGTCATGGTGGCATGCACCTGTAATCCTAGTTATGGGGGAGGCCAGAGGTAGGAGGATCATAGTCTGAGGTTGGCCCTAAGCAAAAATGGGATGCCCTACCTGAAAAATAAAGCAAAAGTGGGCCGGGAGTGTGGCTCAAATGGCACATGCCCTTCCCTAGCAAGCACAAGGCCCTGAGGGAGGGAGAGAGGGAAGAAGGAAGAAAGGGAGGAAGGGAAGAAGGGAGGAAGGAAATCATCCAGGACCAAAACACCTAAGATTTATCATCTTGTTACTTCATGTGTCCTGCAAGACAAACACAGTACATTGCACTACAGAAACAACACATTAAGAAAAATAAGGAAGAGTCTTCAGAACATGCTCAACTTCTGGCCAAGAGAATGAAGA
Source organism: Castor canadensis (assembly GCF_047511655.1). Lineage (NCBI taxonomy): Eukaryota > Metazoa > Chordata > Mammalia > Rodentia > Castoridae > Castor > Castor canadensis. Next base: position 93,067,593 of record NC_133394.1, read on the forward strand.
ATGAGAATGAAGAAAGCCAAAGAAAAATGCCAGTCGAAGGATGAAAGCCACCTTCTCTGAGAACTTCTACTTCTGAGTTCCATCAAAAAATAAGAATCTTTAAGAATAACAAATAAATGATCAATCAGACTTCAAAAAAAGTCCCACTATTTTCTACCAAGATGATTTTTCTCATGACAGAATCTGTATTTCAAGTTCATTATGAGGAAAGTATTTTAGCAGGGTAACCTCGAAATCTAATGTAATAGACATTAGTTTTCTAACGGTGTCATTCACCACCCCCCCCACTCCCCCAGGCACTGGGGTTTGAACTCAAGGCCTTACACTTGCTAGACAGCCATTCTTACTGCTTGAGACACTCCACCAGCCTAGGCATTACTTTGCTAGGAAGAAACGCTTCCTAGGTTTTACCCAGAGATGTCAGGAATACATCTCTTTCTATGATTCACTCCCTCCTCAGCCTGAAGGACAACAGGAACTTGTCACTTTTCTGGTCTAGTTAAACACATCTAACCTGTATCCTTTCTACCTACAATTACTTTACTTCTACTAACAATAATGTTGATTCTTAGCAATTTCCAGGCCCTCTACTACCTGAATCTAAACCTGCTACTCTTTTCTCTTTCCCTAACCCTTGCTTCCTATCTTTTGAGATCTATTTTTTGAGTCCTGGTTTTTAGGACATGTTTGCAGACCTCTCTGGCTTTCCAGATCCAGCTCTGGGCTCTGCATATTCTTCAGATTTGGGGGAGTGTCCACTGCCCCACCCACCCACCCCAGTATAGGTAAAAATCTCCCTCTAGCAGCTTAACCCTTATAGAACTCAATCTGCTAACTGGGCAGACTTCTGGCATCCTTCCAAAGATGTAAACTCAAACTTCAAGGATTCTGGAAAAGAAGGGGCTTAGGATGAAGAGAAAGGTAACAGCTAAGGTTACCGAGACTCTAAAAAAGATTCCAAACATAAGCTAAAGGAAAAGTAGTGGGATAGAGAAATGGCAAAGAGGGAGCAGCATTTCTTTGCCTCCTTCTCCATCCTTCCCTGTTACTTCTGAGAGAAAACATGGCCTTCATCTGATATAAACCGCTGCAAACAAGAGTTGACACACTGGCTGCTTACTATGCTAACTTCAGCTACTGCCTCAGATCAGTTTCTGTCTACCTAAGCTAACTGTAGTAAACAACACAAGCCTCTCACCTTTTAACCTGTCCATGGAAATGTGCACTGGCTGTTCTGAGGCTTTCCAAAAGTTACTATTGCTAGTCAAGATGAGAAAATAGAGGAAAAACATTACTAGCAAAGGACAAGTTTTAACAAATTGCACAATAATCATTTGAAGTTTAAATTAAATGGGGTTATAGACCTTTTCAGGCTTTCTTAACTGCTTCCTCACCAGAATCCTCAGATTCTATTATCTCAAATTATTTCATACTTAACTTTTGCATTTTCTATTTTCCAGGGAGACCTGGGTCTGGGAGATATGGTCAGAACTCTGAGGTTGCCTGTCCTTTCTGTTTCAACATAGAAGAAAGGAACTAGTGTGCTGTTTCATTGCTGTTATCCTCTGACTCTGCTTCTTACAAAATGTTGACTTAAAATAGAGTTGTGTAATCTTGAAGTCCTGTTTGTTTCTTTAAAAAGAGGTTAATGGTACCTTTTCTTATACAATTGTATGAAGACTGGTGAGACACTGTGTACACACTATGGCATACAACAGATATTAAACAATGGCAATTATTCTATTTTTTATCATCCAGCCTTCTACCACTATGTATCCAGTACAGATGCAAGGTGAGAAGGTGGGCAAGCAGAGCTGAGTGAGCTACATCTCTCTGACCACACCTTTTACTGCTTATCTACCCACACCTTAAAACTAAGAGTAGGGAAGCAAGGGACATAGAAAGTAAACAAAAAAAAAAGATGTAGGTTCTAAGGTGGAACTAGGATGTTAAGGAAGTCAGAAACAGGAAAATGATAGGAATGTTTATTGGCTTTTTACCTAAAAAGAAAACAGCATTCAGCATATTATACTAAATTAAAAAACACGTAGCTTATCTAAGTACTTAAAAAGTGGCACTCTTGTCTCGAATCAAAAGAAAGTCATTTAAGTTTTAATATAAGAAATAAAATACCTTCAACAACAACAAAAAATGTCCTTTTAATCCTTTTTATTACATTCCTGACTACCTCTCCTGTTTAAAATGTTAAGTTTCAAACTGGAAAACCTTGTGTCCTGAAATGATCCTTATAAATGGTCAGTTTATTTATAGTCTATTAAAAACATTAATAAATCCAATGCAGCTTCATACCTTGCACACATAGCTCTTCTAATATTCACGTGCAGGGTGCAGCTCTCCAGGCAAAATGCTTTTGTTATTCTCTTTCCACCTAGACCTAAAGTAGTATCAGCTGGATCTATTTCCCTCCCCTCGAGCTTCTCTAAGTAGCAGAGGCAGTAACTAATGGTAAGGGAAGCTTCAGTTTTCCCCTTCTTACTGAACCAAGCTTCCTTCAGTTAGTTGTTAGTCTCTCACATGTTTCTGTCCCTTAACAATGGGCAGTTTGTTTCCTTACTTGGAAAATTAACATGAACATCCACATTGCACTGGCAAGTTGTCAACTGCAGTCATTTTCCAAGCAGCCAACTTAAGGCCATGCACAGAGTTGCCTTTGTTGGGAGAAAAACCATTTCTATGAAGTTTATGGTGATGTTGAAGTTGTTTTGAACTACATATTGTTCCTGGCTCAAATAAATGAAAATGACAGCAAATGTTCTATAAGGAGTACAGAGGCATGGAAAAGAGCTAGTTTACTGAATGAACTTGAGCATTTCTTCTGTGTTCTAAATTTTGACATATATGGCTTTCAAATTTTACCTAAAATTTTAAAAGAAAGTATTTAGTTTTCAAACTCATAGTCTTTTCTTTCCTTCTGATTATTGTGAAAATAAATGCCAGTACTGCTTTATAAAGAGAATCAGCTACTATACTACAGTATTTAAGAGTCTGCTTTCTACACCAATCTAGTCATCTATTCACATTATTTTAGGTGCCTAACACATCTCTGGTAACCTCTTTTGTAGGAATGAATCATCTGTCTACTATAAATTTAAAATAGTATTCTGTTAAGTCATGCTCATTTATAACAAATGGAAATGTTAGTTTCCGATTTTAACCCACTTTTCACTAAACAAAATATCCTTGGTATTAACTTTTTGGGGGAAGGCAATATATTATTCAGAGACCTAGTGAGATGGAAATTACCTTTAAGTGACTTGCATTAATCTCTTCAAACTTGAAAATTTTTTTTTCAATTTGTGATGCTAAGTAGACAGGTGTTCCACCTCTGAGCTATATCCCCAACTGAACATTTTAAAATTCTATATTAGCTGAATAATTTGAGAGCATCACTAAAACTTCAAATGGATCACGGACTTCAGAATTTTTAAGGTGGAAAGGCTTTTGTGATTAATTAGGGAAGCTAGATTCATTTTCTGAGATACTGCTTTAAGTTCAAGGGGAAACTTATTTGAGTGGGTAGTCCTGGGAATTATAAAACAGAACAATCCAATTCAAGGAAAACACTACTCAGAGACAGAATATAGTTTAATCTTTTTTTGCACTTGAAGAGAAAGAGCAATGAGATATAATGACTTAGTAAACAGAGAGAGAAAAAAACAAAACTACTGGGGAAATTTAAAGAAATTTTTTTACTTTTTTTTTTTTTTGGCACTACTAGTGTTTGAACTCAGGACTTTGCACTTGGTGAGGCAGGCATCCTGCCACTTGAACTACACCCTCTTTCTGCATAAGTTATTTTTCAGATAGGGTCTGGTATATGCGCCCAGGTCTGGCCTCCAACCACAATCCTCCTACCTATACCTTCTACACAGCTGGGATTACAGGCCTATGGCACTATGTCTGGCTTAGCGAAGTTTCTTTTTTCTTTTTTGTTTGTTTGTTTTGTTTTGTTTTGAGAAGTTTCTTTAAAACAAAAAAATCATAGCATCTGTCTTCTCCTCCAGCCCTAGCTTAGTTTCAAATTAAATATCAATGCATACTTAATTTATATGCATGTATATTAAATGACAAATGAATATAACTAGATCCTCCTATCCAATATGGTAGCCACTAACCACTTATGAATACTGAGCATTTGAAATATGGCTAGTTTAATTTGAAAACCAAATACTAAAAAAAAATGTAAAATGCCTCTTTTAATGTTTTTATATTGATTGCACAATACAATGTTTTCAATTACATAAAATATATTATTGAACATACTTTCACCTGTTTTTAGCTTTCTAAATGTGGCTACTAGAACATTTTAAATTATGCATGTGGATTACATTATATTTCTAGATAAAGCTAGACAAGACAAGTTAAGTTCTATTAAATTGGAAGAGTAGATCATTAGGTAATTGTGTATTAAGAAGTCTTCATGAAGATTCCAAGACTTCATGAAGCTATCAAGACTTAGAGGAAAGTGCATTCCATGGTAGAAGGACCAAATTTTATAAATAGAAATGGGAGATGTCTCAGACTTACTAGATGAGGGAATGTTTTGAAAGAAAATCTCCCTCATATGATAACACAGAGTCTTTAGGACAGAGCACATCAGACTCAATCCTGAAGATATACTTCACCCACACACATCTGCAGAGTCAGCAGAAATCAGACAGATGTCTTCTGCAGTAAGGCAAAAGCCATAAATTTTACAATACACAAGAAAGAATTTGGCTGATTTTGTTCACTGCTCTATCTCCAACAGGTGTAAGAATGCCAGGCATGTGACAGACATCTAAAATAAACATTTGTTGAATGAATGAGTGAATGAGCAAATGAACTTCTATAGAAAGGGTAGTGCTTTCCAGGAAACTGTAAGGCAGGAACACTAGAAGAGGACGTAAAAAGGAAGTGTGTGTTAGGGAAGGAGAGAGCACCCGCATTAGCACCTACCAAACCCTAGTTAGGTTCACTTTTCTCTAAGGGTCAAGGAATTCAGGTGAAATGACTACAACACAAAACCAACCCCTCTCCAAATCCTACATAACTTTGGATCTGTTATTTGAAGTCCTGAAGTGAAGAACTAAATAAACTTTCCTCAGCATTCAAATTGTGATTCACCTCTGAGGAAAAGCAGACAAAGCCACAGCCACATAGGTAGGGAAAGCCTCTACTCTTGCAAAGGAAGAACTAGAAGATACTACGTATGGTTGTGAGGCAAGATAGATCAAGGAAAATGAGGCATGGCAAACAGCAGCCAGGAATTCAGAGATTAAACACTATTAATGAATAGCTTGATTAAAAGCACACTGGCACTATTTTCTTTGTCTTTAAGCTGTACACTCCCTCAATAAACTGTCAACAGTTAGTAAGAAGGAAAAAAAAGAAAAAGGAAAAAGTACGGCTCCTTTCCTCTGACCTTGTCCACTTGCCCAAATAATTAGTATCCTCTGGGAATTGAGTAAGGATATCTTAAAGAAAGACACACTTGGAAAAATAACTCCTCTGCGCATAAAAACTATTTGCAAAGAAAAATATTTATCTCAGAGATGGATACCTGTCTTGAAGGGAGCATCTGGCAGAATCCATGCTTTGTTTGAAGGGATGCTCAAACAAATAATGACCCAAATTTAATGAATTTAATGAACCTTCAAATCTCTGGGCCTAACTGATACAAGTGTAATACCAAAAATGACTAAATACATCAGGTGTCAAAACAAAGTGGAGCACTCATCCCAGGGTGAATTTGAGCCAGCCCCTCAACTTACGTTTTTTATCCTAAGTACCCTTGATGTTAGAACACTCACTGCATCTGTTATCAGATGTGCCTGCACCTGTGTCTGGGTAGCGTACTACCTTTTTACTTTGCCTTTGCTTTGCTTTATGTCTCTAACTTGATGTGTCCTAAAATTCTTTATTGTGACAATGTCACAAACTCGGTACTCAAGGACAAGACTGAGACCTCTTTCCTTTTAAAGACCTCCTCCCTGGAGCCTCACTGGTTCTGGTAATGGTTGATGTAGGTCATTAGAAAAATTCAGATAAGAAAGCCTTTATGCAAGTTTAAGGATTGATAGCAAAATGTAAAACAATATGTACCTTTCAAATCACACAAGAAAAAAGTTTAAAACTTTTAAAGTCAGAGGTTTGGGAGTGTAGGTCAGTGTTAAAATGTGTGCTCCACATTTGCCAAGGGCTTTAGTATTCAATCACAAGCAACACAGGCAAAAAAAAATTTAAGTCAAAAAAATCAAAGAAAGCTTAGAAGATAAACTCCAAGGAAGCACCAAAAAAGACTGCAGATTATCAATAATATAATAAAATACAATAAATATATTTTATAAAACTTAGCTCATTATGTAGTTCTTTCGTAAGTGTCTAAAGATATGATTTTTATAAGTGTCGACAAGAGACACAGTTAAAACTAACAGATTTAGAAGGTTTAAGAGGAAAAGGCAAAGAAAACAGGGATTACATCAAAGTAGAATCCAAGAGATAATAACATTACATGAGAAAGAGGTAATTTTTTTAATAATCTATAATTGAACTCATACAAATTTATGTACTAAACATTAGTGCTAAAATATAAAGTAAAAACTTAAAAACACAAAAAGAAATGGATACAAGTACAGAAGGACAAGGAAACATTTTTATAGATGAAGTTATAGGCAAAATATATAAGGGTAAATAAAGTTCATCTGGTGTCAAATAATATACACCTTATCTATGATGAGTTCAGACTTAAAAGCAAGGGTCATAATAAAATCAATGTCTTTTTGTATAGTTATGTGAAAGACAGAGGATGAAAGCACTGAAATAAACGGCTATCAGAACTCCACTACCCAGAATAGTCCAACAATGAAATCCTTATTAGGAAAAGCTACCTTAAGAAGGCTGGCTCCCATGTGGTATACCCTAGTCTACCTTTATACGACACTTTTACTCTTTACCAAGTACTTCCACATTCTAATCAATTTCTTTTCTTTTTTTTTTTTTTCAGTGGGGATGGTGGGGGAGGCAGTATTGGGATTTGAACTCAGGACCTTGGGCTTGCTATGCATACACTCTACCACTTGAGCCACCAGTCCTTTTTGCTTTAGTTATTTTTTCAGATAAGGTCTCACTTTTTGCCAGGGCCAGCTTTGTACCACAGTTCTCCTACCAGTGCCTTCCTGGCAGCTGGGATCATAGGCATGAACCACCACACCTGGCTTATTAATCAAGATAGGGTCCACTTTTTTGCCTGGGATGGCCTCTAACCTTGATCCTCCTAAGTCTGTCTCCTGAGTAGCTGGGAATGCAGGCATGAATCACCGTTCCTGGCTATAAATCACTTTCATTATTACTAAGGGACAGCTGACACTGACATGAAAACAAAATAGAAAGTCTTGGAAAAAAGGAACATGACTCAGGTGGGAAATTCCTGTTGCCATAAGAGGGTTGTAGTTATATAAAATGCTCTTTATATACCAATTAAGAATTTCCTTTCAGGTTCAACATTTCTACTCTCTCCCAGCACAGAATCAAAAAAGAACAGGAGCAGCGGCAGCAATAAAGAAACATGAATGTGAAGAGCATAGGTACAGTCTTGGCTGTGATATTCTGTGCTACAATTGTCCAAGGTATATGGTACTTTTTTACTTTTCAGCCTACAAATTCCTTCTGTAACATTTCAAGTGTCTTTTATTCCAGTTTTATTCTAAAACAGATGGCCAAGTTTTATTTAACCTTACCCATTAGAAGTTACAGCTGTGGTAGAAAATATTTAAGGCATTAGAGATGATTATTAAAACTACAGATGATAAACTTCATGGAATTTTTTATTTGACTACAGTATCTGGCAAGAGCCTTTAGCAGTAGCTTTAAGTGTCTGTTAAGAAGATTTTCTATATAGGCTTATGTTAGCTTCCTGAAAAAACTTTTAAGCCTAAAAGAGGCAAATAAGTTTCACCTCTAATTAATGTCCTTCATGGTTCCCTTTATTTTTAAATTGTTTGTTGACAACTTTACAGAGAAAATAACTGACATCTTATTTAAATCTTTTCTCAGTAACAGCAGAATCAAGTACTATTTGACAAATTGTGAGATCAATGAAACTCATCTCACATTCACCACCAGGATTACAAACCACAGCCATCTGTTGCAATCAGATATATTACTAACCAACGTTCTGTTCTGTTCTAGGCTTCCCTATGTTCAAAGCAGGGCGATGTCTTTGCGTAGGCTCTGGAGTAAAAGCAGTGAAAGTGGCAGATATCGAGAAAGCCTCCATAATTTACCCAAGTAATAACTGTGATAAAATTGAAGTGATGTGAGTAATGGGATTGCTGAAAGTAAGAATGATGGAGGCTTTTTTGTTTGCTTTGTTTGTTTTCTACCCAAAGTTTAAAATGCCTTTGGATGTTCCCTTAACAGTATTACCCTGAAAGCACAGAAAGGACAATGCTGTATGAATCCAAGATCAAAGCAAGGAAGCCTTATAATCAAGGTAGGTCACCCAATTGCTTCTATTGCTTTATCCAAGGAAGATCTTTTGAAAAACACAGATAACTGCAGAAAGATTCTGCTATGATCCTTTGTGAATAGGATCTGTTAGTCCTTGTTTATGATAACATCCCTTTCTTGCCATATGTTTTTGCATGCCAACTCTTAATTACTGAGCAAACAAAAACAACCCAGTAAATAAAACTCCCATTTTCTCCTTACAGAAAGTTCAAAGAAAGAATTTCTTAAAAAGCAGAAACAAAGTCTTGGAAGAGAGGATTTGAAATCTAGAACAAGTTAACTGTGACTACAGAAATTATAAGAACTCTACCACAGAAAACTTTCTCCAGCCTATTGGAATATAAAGCCATGCACATCTAGATTAGAGAACCTTGTAAGAGATTTGATACTTAAAATTATCCTATTGTGACTATGAAAACTTCTGTCTCTAAAAGTCATCTCTGTGTACTTGAGCTCTACTTCCATACTACTTTTAGTGGATACAATGGCGATATCAACTTATTACTCGAGTCAAGCCCTTATAAATCAAAAGCATCCTTGTGAATAGTAAAATGTTTCTCAAATAATTTTTCATGCAAATGTTTTTCTTTCTCTAAATATCAGGTATCACATAAATATATAGAAAAAAAGTACATATGCATCATTGTTTGCTTTATAAAATACTATAATTTGTGAAATGTACTTTGAAAACATTATAAGCTATGGAAAACTAGTAAGAGTGCAAATATTTCATAATTGAAATAGTAACACTGGTTTTTTATTTTTTCAACTTTTTTTTCACTGAGCTGTTTTAAAACAATTATGGTATTTGTGTTTCCCGTACATTTTAGTTTTATCTATTCTTGTAAATGATAGTAGCAGTGTCTCGGATACATTTTAAACACAAAATGTTTTTGTCCACCAAAAATATGTTGAAAAAAATACTCGTACAGATCTGGCAATCATCTTTACTGTGATTTTGTTTCTTAGAAAAATATTTATCCATTTTTTTATTGTGTTTTACCATAAAATTTACCAATACCCAAAACTAATTTTCTTTGAAAGAAACCAAAATCATCTTTTGCTAACAAGCTAAAGCTACCACAACTCTTTAAATCAGAAACAACCATATACTTTCCAGAACATGGGACACTCTTAACAACTTTACCTTGTATTTGAGAAGCACACAGCCATATGTCATCCTGTAGAATTGTTTTAGAAATACATTTTAATGGGTAGTTGTAATGAGCAACTATTTTACATAGGATGGGAGGTCTTCCTAGTCCAAATCCTCTTCTCACTTGGGACAAATCCCTTATTATGAGTCTTGGTGACAGACCAAAAGGGGGAAGCCAAAGGAGGTCTTTCCTGTAACCAGAACAAGCAGTCAGCTGAACTGTTCCTACTGTGGAGTTTGAACTCCAGCTAGCACTGCAAGAAAATTATTTAAAGCAGCAGCAGAAGCAGCAACAGCAAAAATCTTAGAGCCGTGGCTTCCTAAAACCTGCTCCTATAGAACGATTTTGATTATTTCTTTCTGTTACCTAGCTCTTTTAGGCCCTAGTCCATTTTCCAAGCCTGATTCTCTAGTCTTCCTGTGGATTCTTCAACTACCAATTAAATCCAGTTTCTCTTGATGGTAGCCAAGTTGTTTTCTCTGGATGTAACAAAAAACCTTGACTGACACAGCACTTTTTATATAGCCATGCATACATGTAAAAAATGAAAGTATTTTTATCAAATTCTAATCAGGCAGAGCTGTACATATTACATATGGCTCAAGTGGTAGAGTGCCTACCTAGCAAGCATAAAGCCCTGAGTTCAAACCACAGTTCAAACCACAAAAAAAAATTATATATAAAAAATGGGACTTCTATATAAGTTCTGTGGAATTTATTTAGAATGTTATATTAATCTTTGTCTACTTACAAGGATTTTTTTAAAGTAGCTTTAATAATAAAATTCCACTGAGTTAAAGTGGTATTATAAATTTGGTATTTTTAAAAAGTAGGTTACAGGCTGGGCGCACAGCTCAAGGTACAAACTGCTTGCCTAGCAAGCATGAGGCCCTGAGTTCAATCCCCAGTACTGCAAAAAAAAAAAAAAAAGATTATGTATTATACACCAGTACATTATTACTGAGAAGACAACATATACCTATATTTCTTCACAGAAAAATAAGTGTATGAGTTCTCCTCATATGCAGACATTAGATCAAGGGCAAACACAACTAAGAGGATTGGACTTCAATTATGTGATAAAGCGAGAGCACTCTTGGGAGGTATGAGGATAGGTAAGACACCCAAAAAAACTAGATAGCATTTGTTGCCCTCAATGCAGAGAAACTAATGCAGACACTTTAAAGCAACAGAGGCCAATAGGAGAAGGGAACCAGGAACTAGAGAAAAGGTTAGTTCAAGAAGAATTACTTTAGAAGGTAACACATATGCACAGGAAAGCAATGCAAGTCAACTCCCTGTATGTATAGCTATCCTTATCTCAACTAGCAAAAACCCTTGGTCCTTCCTATTATTGCTTATACTCTCTCTTCAACAAAATTAGAGATAAGGGCAAAATAGTTTCTGCCTGGTAGCGAGGGGGTGGGGGGGGAGAGGGAGGGGGGGCAAGGAGGTGAGGGAGGAGATGGGGGGAAGGGAGGAGAAATGACCCAAACATTTTATGCACATATAAATAAATGGAAAAAAAATAAGTGTATGAAACAAATAACGTTTGAATCAAGGTTCCTCCCACCTCAGTTCCTTATACATCCTCTGCCCTTTGCCCATTTCCTCACTAAGCCTGTCACTTAGAGCTCAGCATTAATGGCATTTTCTCCAAGAAGCTTAAGAAACCTCCCCTTCTCTTCAACTAGATTAGGTGCCCCATTTATTTGTTTTCATAATATGCTTTTTCATCATACCATTTATTGCAATTGTAACAAAAAATTATTCCTGTGCCTAGTGTCTGCTCACCCACAAGAATAAGCTCAGTGAGAAAGCCACTGTACTCCTAGCCCACAATATCAGAGCCTGGCATGTATCAGACCCTAGTAACAGAAACTAAGGAGAAAGGAACTTACAAGCTGGGTATGGTGGCACACACATGTACTCAGGAGGTGGAGGCAGGAGGATCATGAGTTTGAGGCCAGCTCAGGCAAAGGCTATGAGACCCTGTCTCAAAAAAAAAAAACAAAAGGGCTGGGGCAAAGCTCAAGTGGTAGAGCATTTTCTGAGCATGCCCTGGTTCCAATCTCTAATACCAGAGAGAGAGAGAGAGAGAGAGAAAAAGAGAGAAAGAGAGAGAGAGAAATTTACAGACCAAGCATGCTATGAAGGAATGAACAGTAATAGGAAAGTCTAAAGTGATTTCCAAGAATAATAATTAGGTTCACTTAATTGGAGTAAAGGATAAAGGGCATAGGAAATGGGGATTCATTAAACATTCATCAATGAGTGGCCCTATCTAAGTTATTCTAATTCATTCTGGGAATGGCCTAGATGGTTTTCTGGAAGTGGGAAAGACTGAGGAAGGGAAAATAGTTGGGAATATGTGGAAATAGCTCAGGTCTTTATTCTAAACTTTAGGCTTATTTCAATATTATTTACAATTTTTATATTATCTCTGTTCTATCTTCATAATATTTTTCAATCTGTGTACCACATTATTTCAATTATGAAAAGCAAACCTTTACCACTGTACAGGAAATCAGTATTACATGGTATAGGAATAAAACAAAGTACGATGAAAAAATACTAAAGTCCAACTAGATAATGTCACATGCCAAAGGTTCTGAGGCTCAGGCCTACTCTGTATTTGTTAAAGGGGGTATTAACATAACTGGTGAAATGTCTGAAAGGCTCACAATTAGACTCTCCTTGATTTAATCAGAGGGACTGAAGTTAAAAAGAATAATTCACTAATGTTAAATGTCATTAGCAACAAGTCACTTGTTATTGTCCTGAACTTTGGGAAACAGTTGTATGAAAAGCAATAAGGGCTGGCTCTGCAGTAAGTTAAACAGAATTACTATATAACCTAGCATTCCAACTCGTAGGTATAGAACCAAAAGAACCAAAACAATTGTTCAAACAAAAATTTGTACACAAATGACATAGCAGCACTATGCAATAACCAAAAGGTAGAAAGAGCTCAAATGTCCATCAAGATATGGATAAACAAAATGTGATACATACACACTGAAGAATATCATTCAGCCATGAAAAGGAACAGAGTATTGAAAATGCTAAAGTAAGGATGAATCTTGAAAACATGCTAAGTGAAAGAAGCAAGACACAAAGGAGCACATGTTGTATGATACCATTTAATATGAAATATCCAGAATTCTAAGACCAATCCTTAAAAGTACAAAGTACATTTGTAGTTGGCAATGGCTATGAGGAGTGTTTAATGGGGGAATATCTGCTTAATGGACACTGGGTTTCTGTTTGAGATAAAATGTTCTGGCACTAGATCTTGATGTTAGTTAGAAAATACTGCTGTTTTAGTCAGGGTTCTCTAGAAGAGCAGAACCAATAAAATATAAATGTAATTATAAAAGGGGATCCATTGAATTGGCCAGATAGTTCAATAATGACTGACTGCATTTTGGAAAGCAGAGAACCTGATAGCTGCTCAGACCAAGAGGTGAAACCCTCAGAACAATGAGGACCAATGATGCAACTCCAGAGAGTTGCTGGTGTGAGTTTACATTGAATGGCTGAAAAAGCCAAGTCATTGTTTATGGCAATAGCAACAGCAATAGACACACATGCTCAGGAAGAATGGAGTTTGCATACACTAGCAAGTTTTCTTTTTCCATTTTGATTCTAGCTTATTGGATGGTGCTGCCCACATCCAGGGGAGGTCTTTCCTCCTCAACTGCTTTCCAAAAAAATCAATCCTCTCTAGAGATACCCTCACAGACATATCCAGAAATATTATTAATTCCCTAGGTATCTGTCAATCCCATCAAGTTGACAATCAAGATTAACCATCACAATTGTGAATGTTTTGAGGTGTGTTTGTTTGCAGTGCTGGGGACCAAACCCAGGGCCTTGCTCATTTGTTCATGCTAGGCAAATGCTTTACCACTGAACTATATCCCCAGCCCTGTGAATGTACTTACTACTACCAAGTGTGTATAATTTTAAATGACTAAAATCAAAATTTTAAAAAGGTTAAACTCTGAAGGGAATGGTCAAAATAGAAATGAGAAGTACTCTGTAGATTTAGTGATAGCTTGAAGCTGAGGAAAGGAATCAAGAAAAATGCTGAAGATTTGAATTTGAAGTTAAGGTAGTAGTAGCACCAAAGGGGGGAAAAAAAAGAATCCTTCATCTTCTCATCACCCTCCATATCTGATCAAACTCCTCATCCCTCACCACTGTTTGGGAGATACCCAAATACCCTGATCTACCTTCAGCAAGAGCCCTGGTAAGTCATTTCAGCAAAAATTACCCTACTTCCTTAATACCATTCACTAATCCCCACCTCCATACTGCTCCTTGACTATAAATCCCTATTTGTCCATGCTGCACCTGGAATTTAGCTCATTTCTATACTGATACCACTTTTCTCCTGCTGCAATAGTCCCTGAATAAAATATGTTTTACCTATTGAGATTTTTTAGTACCTTCTAAAACACAAATGTGATATTCTCCTTTTCAAATCTTTGAATATCCCCTCATCGCCTTCAGAAAACAGGTGACATTGCTTAGCATAATGTAAGCCTCTCTCTGAATGCTACTAATTATCACTCCATGCAGTCTCTACTCTAGTCATATTCAAATGAAGTTTCCAAAATATTTTCTATATTAAATGTTCTTATTTATCCATTTGTCTACTACCTACTCATATTCTAAGACTTGGCTCAAAAATAACCCACTATAATCCATTCCTGAGGCATCTTATACATATACACTTTTTTCATTAAAACATGATGAATTTTTTTGTGGTTAATAGAATTTCACATATGGTTTTCTCATTCTTTATTAGCATATATTGTACAAAATAATGGACTACACTGTGAAATTTTCATACATGCATATAACATACTTTGATAAAATTCACCCCCTCTTATCATCCTCTCTTCCCCCCACCCCAGATCCCTTCCTCTTCCCAAATAATCTCCTTCTACTTTCATGGGGTTTTCTCCCATAAATCTAGACTCCACGAATGAGAGAAAATATGTGGTGTGTGTCTGAGTCTGGCTCATTTTGTCTAACATGATTATCTCCATTTTCCCGGAACCAACATGATTTTGCTCCTCTTTATGGTTGAATCATATTCAATTGTGTATGAGTACCACATTTTCTTTATCCATTCATCTACTGATGGGCACTTAGGCTGATTCTATAACTTGGCTGTGGTGAACAACGCATCAATAAACATGGGTGTACAGGTATCTCTGTTACATACTTTTTTTAAATTCCTTTGGGTATATACCCAGGAGTTCTTTATATATTCTGCTTGTCCCTATGTATTGCTTTTCCCCTAGTAATTTCAAAGTTTCAGGTCTTACATAAGAGCTTTAATCCATTTTGAATTGATTTTTGTACAGGATAAAAGATAGTTTGGGTCTTCTACATGTGTATATCCAGTTTTCTCAGTACCATTTATTGAAGAAGTTATCTTTTCTCAACATAAGTTTCTAGCACATTTGTCATCAATCAGGTGGCTATGTGAGGTTATTTCTTATGTCCACTATTCTAATCCACTGGGCTAAGTATCTGTTTTTATGCTAGGGCCATGCTGTTTTGTCAGTATGGCTCTCCAGTATAATTTGAACTTTGATATTGTGATGCCTCCTGCATTGCTCTTTTTGCTCAGGATTACTTTGGCTATTCAGGTTTTTTTTTTGTGTGTGTGTGTGTGTGCTTTCATATGAATTTTAAGATTGCTGTTTGTAGTTCTATAAGAATTTCATTTGAATTTTAATGGGGATTGCAATTAAATCCGTAGATCACTTTTGCCAATATGGCCATTTTCACCATATTAATTCTGTCTATCCATAAGCATGAGAGGACTTTCTATTTTCTGGTGTCTTCTTCAACTTCTTTCTTCAGTGTCTTATAGTTTTTATTACAGAGGTCTTTCACTCCCTTAGTCAGATTTATTCCTAGGTATTTTTTGAGGCCATTGTCTGCACATTATACAGTTTAGAATTGATCACCCTCTCTTTAATATGTCCACTGTACATTTCATCGTTTATAACACATAATTCTACAATGTCTTCCCCTTCTAGGAGTAAGAAGCATTTCAGTAATCTTAGGATCTGAGTCACTGAGCTTCCATGGAGGCCTTCAGAAAATGGATGTGTTACAATATATTTCTTCTTTCAGGACTGAGACAATGTGGTATTTACTGGTGCTAATGCAGCATTCATAATACAATACCTTGGTAGATGCTCAGAAACCCAAAGTTTTTCACCAGATTCTGCATGAAGTAGTTTTCCAGTTATATAGTAAGTGAGCTACCTCATATTTGTCTATTTGGCATCTGTTGTACTAACACTCTTAGAGCACTTGTAGGTGCTTTAAATATTTATGGTTATCTAATTTTTATAAGTGATAATCTTGTACACAATTTATATTTTTTAATTAATTTTTTAACTTTTGTTTTTCTTCATTAATTTCTTTTGTCATTATTTACCATAATTTATATCTTAAATGTCTTCCAAAGACCCATGTTTTGAAGGTTTGGTGGCATTCTTGGTAGGTGGTGGAACCTTGGGAGTTGGTGGTTCCTTTATGCAGCGGAACTTTTCCTAGTTGAAGGAAGTGAGGTCACTGAGGGCATGCCCTTGAAAAGGATAATATGACCCTGGCCCCTCCCCACTCTCTCTGTCTCCTGGCTATCATGAAGTGATCAGATCTCCTTCATCATATGCTCCCACCATGATCTATTCCACCACCTACCCAAAGCAACAAGGTCAAGTGACTATGCACTGAAACCTCTGAAACTGTGAGCCAAAACAAACCTTTGCTCCTTATAAATTGATTATCTTAGGTATCCTGTCACAGTAATGATAGGTTGACTAACACACTATTGTTCTTTTTTTATTTTGCACCAATGGTTCTAACTTATATAAACAATGATCCATGTGCTCTGTGATAATCACAGCCGTTGTCTAAGTGTGACACTGTCCTCCCCAAGAGGTCCCTGAGAGACACTTTCAAGAAGCCCACAGTCAAAATATTATTTTCATAACAATATTAAGATGTTATTCATCTTAAAAAGATAAATTCTCATTCTCTTACAAGTTTTCCAGAAGATACACTGCATTTAATATTGCAACAAATTAAATCATAGCAACCATGCAGACAATTTTCACAATATTGAAAAATTAACAATCACAGTGGATGAGGACCAAAAAGGGAAAAACGTTTGGGGAAATATTTAGAAGGTAAAATCAACAAAACGTGGTGATTAATGGAAAATGGTCAAACTAAAGGGCTCTGGGCTAGGCGTGCAGCTCCATGGTACAGCACTTTTTAGCATGCAAGAGGCCCTGGATTTGATCCCCAGAAGCAAAAAAGAAAAATTTTTTTTAAATTACATATAGAAGGAGTTATGAGAATTTAGGGGACTTTAAGCTTTACATTAAAGAGATTTGCAAAAATGTAAAAGAACTGATTTCACCAAAAAATATTATTTGTTTTGGAAAATATATTTTTTATAAAAGTACATTATTTATGTTAATAAACATCATTAGGTTCCAGGAACACCCTTTCCTTACCTTGCCTCTAAGGAACATCCTCAGCATCTCTTGTCAGTTCCTTTAATATTGCCTATACCTCTGTAAAGAAAAATTTCAGTAAAATCTTTTTCAAAATTCCAGCTGTGAGTATCCTGTTTCCTTACAAATCACTCTCTGATATACACCCCTGTTGCTCCTAATCAGGCATACTGGGCAAGAGAACAGCTTCTTCCTCAGGTACTGCTGTTGCTTCTAAATTTGAAATGATCAGGCATCCTCATTTCTTGATTCATCCCATAAATTTTATTTGCCAATAGAGGCCTATGACAAAAGTAACACAGGGAAGCAGTAGTGTGGTAGTAGTCTGGTTAAGAGGCTCTAGAATTAAGACTGCTGGATGCAAATCTTGCTATGGAATCTTATTTTAGCTTATTTGAAACAGGTACATTTCATAAAGTGGTCCTTAAGATTCAATAAATAAAATAGCATAGACTAACACAAATGAAAACATGTGGTATGGATTTTACTATGCCATTTTTCTGTGTGGAATTGGGGGTTGAACTCAGGGCTTTGCACTTGCAAAGCAGACACTCTACTGCTTAAGTCAGGCCTCCAGTCCTACTATGCCATTCTTTTTTGTTTTTTTTTATTCATATGTGCATACAAGGCTTGGGTCATTTCTCCCCCCTGCCCCCATCCCCTCCCTTACCACCCACTCCGCCCCCTCCCTCTCCCCCCAACCCCCTCAGTACCCAGCAGAAACTATTTTGCCCTTATTTCTAATTTTGTTGTAAAAAGAGTATAAGCCATAATAGGAAGGAACAAGGGTTTTTGCTGGTTGGGATAAGGATAGCTATACAGGGCATTGACTCACATTAATTTCCTGTGCGTGGGTGTTACCTTCTAGGTTAATTCTTTTTGATCTAACCTTTTCTCTAGTTCCTAGTCCCCTTTTCCTGTTGGCCTCAGTTGCTTTTAAGGTATCTGCTTTAGTTTCTCTGCGTTAAGGGCAACAAATGCTAGGTAGTTTTTTAGGTGTCTTACCTATCCTCACCCCTCCCTTGTGTGCTCTCGCTTTTATCATGTGCTCAAAGTCCAATCCCATTGTTGTGTTTGTCCTTGATCTAATGTCCACATATGAGGGAGAACATACGATTTTTGGTCTTTTGGGCCAGGCTAACCTCACTCAGAATGATGTTCTCCAATTCCATCCATTTACCAGCGAATGATAACATTTCGTTCTTCTTCATGGCTGCATAAAATTCCATTGTGTATAGATACCACATTTTCTTAATCCATTCGTCAGTGGTGGGGCATCTTGGCTGTTTCCATAACTTGGCTATTGTGAATAGTGCCGCAATAAACATGGGTGTGCAGGTGCCTCTGGAGTAACCTGTGTCACAGTCTTTTGGGTATATCCCCAAGAGTGGTATTGCTGGATCAAATGGTAGATCAATGTCTAGCTTTTTAAGTAGCCTCCAAATGTTTTCCCAGAGTGGTTGTACTAGTTTACATTCCCACCAACAGTGTAAGAGGGTTCCTTTTTCACCGCATCCTCGCCAACACCAGTTGTTGGTGTTGCTGATGATGGCTATTCTAACAGGGGTGAGGTGGAATCTTAGCGTGGTTTTAATTTGCATTTCCTTTATTGCTAGAGATGGTGAGCATTTTTTCATGTGTTTTTTGTCTACTATGCCATTCTTAATAAAAATAAATTCTAACATTAAGCAGATTCACATAGATAACCAGTATGGAAATCAGCCACCTTTCATACTCTGTATTAAGAATCATGTATTTCTTGAGATTCCCTGTTCTGGGATTTGTCAAAACATATTAATTCACAGTCTTCCTGCTCTCATGGAGGAGGAGAGGAAGACACAAGGAAGGTGGCAGAGAGAGAGACAGACAAGAGAGAAGAAGGAGAAAGGAAGCCGATTTCCATGTCCTGTTCTTCTCCAATCTCTGGTTTTATCTCCTACCATATCACCTATTAAATTTATTTCATTAACCATAATCTTTCCAGCTCTCCCATTTTAGCTCTTTGATCTCTGAATAATATGCTGACTTAAACACCTCAATCACTTTCCTAAGCCAAAATATTACTACAATTCAACATAACAGAAGTTCTTGGAAATGAAATTTCCTAGTATTTAGAAATGATAGGACTCAGAAAAGTACTAGCATAATTATGAGCCATTTCTTTGGCTCCTCTCCAATGGAGGAACAGGAATCTAAAACTTACTCTTGCTAGTTCCCTAAAATGAGAACTTTGTAGTAAATTGTTTTCCCTGTGTGTCTTCCCCAGTAAAATGATTTTTTAATGAACCTCAGGTATGTAGTTTGTCATGTTAGTTGTTGATATAAACACAGTCATTCCTAATTCACGCAATCACACATTTATGTTTGTGATATAGTGAAGACCCATGAGCTCATCACTCAAATCAGGAACATCAGCAGTAACTTAAAATATAGTCATCTATTTTTTCCCTAACCTATCTATTTTTAATAGATAGGTTTAATAGGTTTAATCTATTTTTCTTCCTAACCTTTCCCAACCCCCAAGACAAACAATAACCTGAACTGCTTTAAAATCTTGTGGTAAAATACGTAACATAAAATATGCTGTCTTAACACTTTTAAGTACAGCTCAGTGCCATTAAGTACCTTCACACTGTTGTACAACTTCCTTTTTAGAAGTAATTTTATCATTTAAATTTACATGGCTAAACATATTATTTAACTTTTTAGTTTTGCTGAGCTTTATCAACAGGATAATATCATGTGGTTAAATATTGTTTTACTTACAATTATGTTATTTTATTATTATTATTGGTGCTACTGGGGTTTTGGACTTGGGGCATCATGGTTGCTTAGGCAGGTGCTTTACCACTTGAGCCATGCCCCTAGTCCTTTTTTATCCAGGGCCAGCCTCAGACCACAATCCTCCTATTTACAGCCTCCCGAGTAGCTGGGATCAAAGAAGTATGCCATCACGCCAGGCTTAATT
The DNA here is from genome assembly GCF_047511655.1 of Castor canadensis. Taxonomy (NCBI): domain Eukaryota; kingdom Metazoa; phylum Chordata; class Mammalia; order Rodentia; family Castoridae; genus Castor; species Castor canadensis. Next base: position 93,087,788 of record NC_133394.1, read on the forward strand.
GAGATGGGAGTCTTGCTAACTTTTTGGCTGGGCTGGCCTTGAACTGCGATTCTCCCAATCTCTTTCTCCTGAGTGTCTGGGATTACAGGCATGAGCCACCATACCTAGTTATAAATGATTTTTTAAATAGCATTTAAAATTATTTGCTACTGGTATAAAAAATATAATACATTAATCATCTAACCATCCACTTTGATTAGGTCTGCTATTATTTCTGAAACTTGTTATTCTTTTGGGTTTTCTGTGCAAACAACTTTATCATATGCAAGATCTTATTTCTTCTCTTCTGATCTTTATGACTTCAACGTCTCTTTTTATTTTATCACTTAGACTAGGACCTGCACTACAATGAAAAGGGGTGAAGTGGGCATCCTTGTCTTCTTTTGTAAATTCACTATGTGCTTTTATTGATCTCATACAGATAAGCCAACCTACCTATATAAGCCCTTTCCTCTGAGCAACTGCTACATGATTCCAATTCTCAGTTTTACCATAAATCATGACAATAGCTTGTTAATGTTGTAGACTAACAGACACATCCACTCAGCAATAATTGTTTCATCCAGAGAATACATTTCTTGTTCCTAGGAGATAAGCTGAAACTTAGCCAGAGAGTTGGCTATAGTTCTCAAATTTTGGCTAGTAAAAAATTCATTAAACTTATTTTAAAACCATTTTGACCTACTGTCATCTTCAGAATAACGTGAAAGGTAGATGGGTTAAGTATTACAATGAGTATTTGAAGAGAAGAAAACTAAAGCATAGAGAGACCTAACAATTTGTTCAAGATTACAGAACAAGCAAGAGGCAGAATTGTGTACCATATACCTAGATTCCCAACCTATCACCCCAAGTGTGAAGAAAGTTAAATTATTTCATGGAGCCAGATGTGGTGGTACACACCTGTGATCCTAGCACTCTCAAGACTGAACTAGGAGGACATTGAGTCTGAGGCCAGCCTGAGCTACATAGCAAGACCCTATCTCAAAAATACCAGGGCTGGGATGTAGCTCAGTGGCAGAGCATTTACCTAGCATATGCAAGGCTCTGTATTTGTCCCCAGCACAAGATGAGGATTGGTCTAAAATGTTTCCACAACAAAACAACTCTCAGTCCTCCCAAGCATGATCATAAGGGTCTATCACCATCTTGGTCAGCACTCATTTTTGCCTTCTGCTCTGGCTGGTGGTGAATAATAAGAAAAGTATAATTCAAAAGTATGTAACCAGTATTACCAAACACTGTCTAAGGGAATCTTTTGAGAAGTCAAAGTCAAAACTATACAGAGAGCTTCTCAGCAGCCATGGAACCTTCTCCAAAATAGATCATATCCTAGGGCACAAAGCAAGTCTCAGCTAATATAAGAAAACAGAAATTATACCGTGCATACTATCTGATCACAATGCAGTAAAAGTAGAACTCAACAACAAAAGTAAAGACAAAAAACATGCAAACAGCTGGAAACTAAGTAACTCATTACTTAATGAAGAATGGATCATCGATGAAATAAAAGAAGAAATTAAAAAGTTCCTGGAAGTCAATGAAAATGAAAGCACAACCTACCGGAACCTATGGGACACAGCTAAGGCAGTCCTGAGAGGAAAGTTTATAGCCATGAGTGCATATATTAAAAAGACTGAAAGATCCCAAATCAATGACCTAATGATACATCTCAAACTCCTAGAAAAACAAGAACAAGCAAATCCCAAAACAAATAGAAGGAGAGAAATAATAATAATAAAAGCTGAAATCAACGATATAGAAACCAAAAAAACCATACAAAGAATTAATGAAACAAAAAGTTGGTTCTTTGAAAAAATAAACAAGATCAATAGACCCCTGGCAAACCTGACTAAAATGAGGAGAGGAAAAACCCAAATTAGTAGAATCAGGAATGCAAAAAGAGAGATAACAACAAACACCATGGAAGTCCAGGAAATCATCAGAGACTACTTTGAGAACATTTATTCAAATAAATTTGAAAATTTTAATGAAATGGACAGATTTCTAGATACATATGATCATCCAAAACTGAACCAAGAGGAAATTAATCACCTGAATAGATCTATAACACAAAATGAAATTGAAGCAATCAAGAGTCTCCCCAAAAAGAAAAGTCAAGGACCTGATGGATTCTCTGCTGAATTCTATCAGACCTTTAAAGAAGAAATAATACCAACCCTCCTTAAACTGTTCACGAAATAGAAAGGGAAGGAAAACTGCCTAACACATTTTATGAAGCCAGTATCACACTTATCCCAAAACCAGGCAAAGACACCTCCAAAAAGGAGAACTATAGGCCAATCTCCTTAATGAACATTGACACAAAAATCCTCAACAAAATAATGGCAAACCAAATTCAACAACACATCGAAAAGATCATTCACCATGACCAAGTAGGCTTCATCCCAGGGATGCAGGGGTGGTTCAACATACGAAAATCAATAAACGTAATAAACCACATTAACAGAAGCAAAGCCAAAAACCACTTGATCATCTCAATAGATGCAGAAAAAGCCTTTGATAAGATCCAACATCATTTCATGATAAAAGCTCTAAGAAAACTAGGAATAGACGGAAAGTACCACAACATTATAAAAGCTATATATGACAAACCTACAGCCAGCATTATACTTAACGGAGAAAAACTGAAACCATTCCCTCTAAAATCAGGAACCAGACAAGGATGCCCACTATCTCCACTCCTATTCAACATAGTACTGTAATTCCTAGCCAGAGCAATTAGGCAAGAAGAAGGAATAAAAGGAATACAAATAGGTAAAGAAACTGTCAAAATATCCCTATTTGCAGATGACATGATCCTATACCTTACAGACCCAAAAAACTCTACTCAGAAGCTTCTAGACATCATCAATAGCTATAGCAAGGTAGCAGGATATAAAATCAACATAGAAAAATCATTATCATTTCTATACACTAATAATGAGCAAACTGAAAAAGAATACATGAGAATAATTCCATTTACAACAGCCTCAAAAAAAAAATCAAATACCTAGGTGTAAACCTAACAAAAGATGTGAAAGACCTCTACAAGGAAAACTATACACTTCTGAAGAAAGAGATTGAGGAAGACTATAGAAAGTGGAGAGATCTCCCATGCTCATGGATTGGTAGAATCAACATAGTAAAAATGTCGATACTCCCAAAAGTAATCTACATGTTTAATGCAATTCCCATCAAAATTCCAATGACATTCATTAAAGAGATCGCAAAATCTACGGTGAAATTTATATGGAAACACAGGAAGCCACGAATAGCCAAGGCAATACTCAGTCAAAAGAACAATGCACGAGGTATCACAATACCTGACTTCAAACTATATTACAAAGCAGTAGCAATAAAAACAGCATGGTACTGGCACAAAAACAGACATGAAGACCAGTGGAACAGAATAGAGGACTCAGATATGAAGCCACAGAACTATAACCAACTTGTCTTTGACAAAGGAGCTAAAAATATACGATGGAGAAATAGCAGCCTCTTCAACAAAAACTGCTGGGAAAACTGGTTAGCAGTCTGCAAAAAACTGAAACTAGATCCATGTATATCACCCTATACCAAGATTAAATCAAAATGGATCAAGGATCTTAATATCAGACCACAAACTCTAAAGTTGATACAGGAAAGAGTAGGAAATACTCTGGAGTTAGTAGGTATAGGTAAGAACTTTTTCAACGAAACCCCAGCAGCACAGCAACTAAGAGATAGCATAGACAAATGGGACCTCATAAAACTAAAAAGCTTCTGTTCATCAAAAGAAATGGTCTCTAAACTGAAGAGAACACCCACAGAGTGGGAGAAAATATTTGCCAACTATACATCAGACAAAGGACTGATAACCAGAATATATAGGGAACTTAAAAAACTAAATTCTCCCAAAACTAATGAACCAATAAAGAAACGGAACTTTCTCAAAAGAAGAAATTCAAATGGCTAAAGAACACATGAAAAAATGCTCACCATCTCTAGCAATAAAGGAAATGCAAATTAAAACCACGCTAAGATTCCACCTCACCCCTGTTAGAATAGCCATCATCAGCAACACCAACAACTGGTGTTGGCGAGGCTGCGGTGAAAAAGGAACCCTCTTACACTGTTGGTGGGAATGTAAACTAGTACAACCACTCTGGGAAAAAAATTTGGAGGCTACTTAAAAAGCTAGACATTGATCTACCATTTGATCCAGCAATACCACTCTTGGGGATATACCCAAAAGACTGTGACACAGGTTACTCCAGAGGCACCTGCACACCCATGTTTATTGCGGCACTATTCACAATAGCCAAGTTATGGAAACAGCCAAGATGCCCCACCACTGACGAATGGATTAAGAAAATGTGGTATCTATACACAATGGAATTTTATGCAGCCATGAAGAAGAACGAAATGTTATCATTCGCTGGTAAATGGATGGAATTGGAGAACATCATTCTGAGTGAGGTTAGCCTGGCCCAAAAGACCAAAAATCGTATGTTCTCCCTCATATGTGGACATTAGATCAAGGACAAACACAACAATGGGATTGGACTTTGAGCACATGATAAAAGCGAGAGCACACAAGGGAGGGGTGAGGATAGGTAAGACACCTAAAAAACTAGCTAGCATTTGTTGCCCTTAACGCAGAGAAACTAAAGCAGATACCTTAAAAGCAACTGAGGCCAACAGGAAAAGGGGACTAGGAACTAGAGAAAAGGTTAGATCAAAAAGAATTAACCTAGAAGGTAACACCCACGCACAGGAAATCAATGTGAGTCAATGCCCTGTACAGCTATCCTTATCTCAACCAGCAAAAACCCTTGTTCCTTCCTATTATGGCTTATACTCTCTCTACAACAAAATTAGAAATAAGGGCAAAATAGTTTCTGCTGGGTACTGAGGGGGTTGGGGGGAGAGGGAGGGGGCGGAGTGGGTGGTAAGGGAGGGGGTGGAGGCAGGGGGGAGAAATGACCCAAGCCTTGTATGCACATATGAACAATAAAATTTAAAAAAAAAAGAATGTTAAAAAAAAAAACTATACAGAAAGGAAAACTTTGCTTTCTTCTCTCATACTTTTCAAGGAGTATCCTGAACAGCTGAGGGGATTCCCAGTCTAGGGAAATCACTGGCATCCTCCTGTTCACTTTTTAGGACGTTTCAGCTAAGCACAATAATTTCTCGGAAAGCATTTTTTTTCAGGGTCTGTATTTACAAGCCTTTCAGGACAGGCTGTGTTTTATTTTGTTTTGTTTTTTGGCCTGATGCCATGATCAAAGGCTTTAAAAACAAATCAAAGGCAGTTGAAACTGAAACGAAACTGGGTTAGTTCCGTAACTCTCATTTTCTTTCAAAACTAGACTGATATTAATGAATAGAAGGAAAGTGAATATATGAAAAGTCTTGCAGAAATTGAGAGAAATATAAAGAGTTACCATTTCATTTTTTCATTCAAATGATCCATGCAATGTTGACTGTGGATGAAACAAATAATATACTACTACTGTCTATATAAATTTGATTTTTCCTGAATGATTTTCCATGTTAATCAGATTTGTAAGGTTCTCCCCTTAGCAGACCTTCCTCCCATTCTCAACAAGATAAGGATCCTTTGTTTTGGTTCTATTCTTACCAGGCAATGTATTGATTACTAATTCAACTTCCCAGGTACTTTCACCCTAGAAAAGGAATGACTTTGATACCAGAACCAATCATCTCCGTCACTGCTAAGGTCCTCATTATAAATGAATATACTGTCTTTTTAACTTGCATCTTAGTCTTTCAAAGATTTAATTAACATAATTAACTCTCTGAGAACTCTGAATGATTGGGGAAAATGGGAGTTTCTGAACCTGTAAAACTGAAGTCCAGATCTTATAGGATCCTAACAAGACATTAGTATACCACCACTATGAGACTCTACAAACCTTCCTTACTGGTTGATTGGCTTCCCTCTATACTATTTTTTATGGCATTTCTGTACTGGCATATGCTTCCCCCTCCTGTCTAACACTACAATTCACACTTAAGACTCATCTGAAGCCTAACTATTTTTTTTCCTGAAGATTCTTCTAAGTGCTCTGGCTTCAATGACTATGCTCTCCTATGAACCTCCATATTATTTATTATCCATATCACTCATTTGGCACTAATGTGACAGTTTCTTTTACTGTTATTTATTTTTTCATGGTTTTTGGTCTTTCACATTAGAATGCAAGTCCATCAAGGAAAGACAATGGAAAGATAATTCTCATTATTCTAACACCATCCGTGGCCATATATGTAGAGGCACTGAGGAGAATTGCATTCTCTCTCATTCATTTAACACGTAATTATAGTTACTAACAATAAGTAATTAGGTAACCTTTAATGACATAACACTTTGTATATTTACACCAGAGTCCCTGAAATGAAGATTCTGGCCTATAACTAGCTGAGAATATCTGTGTTGAAGAATACTGATAATGACTGCAACTACATAAATCTATGTTAACATCTGGGGACATCACAGTCTTCTTACGTTAAATTTAGTTCCTAAGTGTAAAGAAAATACTAATACCTATGTTGAAGTATGGAACTCTGATTTTCTTGAAGAAATTCAATTCTTATTTATGCTGTTATTTAAAATCTATAAACATTCATCCATCCATCCATCCATCCATCCAATATTTACTGAATGCCTCCCATACACCAAGTGATGTTCTAGTTGCTAGGGATACAACTATAAATAAGACTTAAAAGATCCCTGTCCTCTTGGGATTTACAATAGAATTACTGTGAAGAAAGAGCCATTAAACAAGTAAATAAGCTAACCAAATATCAGATGGTTAAGAGATGCCATGCAAGGAATTAAAATAAGTCATGTGTGCTTCAGACTGTGTGGGAAGAGAACATATAATCTAGCCAACATCTAAATGTCCAGAAGGAACAAGCTATGCAAACAATGTGGGCAAAGAATTCCAAATAGAGAAAACTGCTGCTGTAAAGGCCACTGTGACTGGAATGCAAGGGTTAAGAGGGAATGATGTGAGATGAAGTTGGAGCTATACATACCAGCCAAAGTTAAAATTTTGGATTTTATTCTAAGAAGTAGAAGTTGTTGGAAAATCTTAAGCAGAGGAATGAAAGGTTCATTTATGTTTTTGAAATATCACTGTTCCACTGCTACATATATAACCAAGAAAAATAAAAGCATATACCCCCAAAAAGATTTATACAAAATTCTTCATAGCAGCTTTATACATAACTAAAATATGTGAATAGTCCAGGTGTCCATCAACAAGAAACAAACTGGTATTGTTTGCAAAATGGAATACAATTCAATAACGAGAAACAAATTACTGATTCATGCAACTACACAGATGAATCTTTAAAACACAGAAAGATGTCTTGCACAAAAGCATACATACCAAAATGATTGCATTTAGATGAAGTTCTAGAATAGGCAAAATCATTCTAAAGGTGAAAATAACTGGAAGAATGACTGGGTTGGTGTAGAGGAAGAAGAGTGACAAGGATACAGGTTATATGAAATGTCTATAAAGAGAGACAGTAAATTAATAGTTACCTAGAGCTAAGAAGGGTAGGAGATTGGCTAAGAGATGTGTAGTTCCCACAAGTCTTTGAGAATATTCAAACATGGAATTTTATATTTTAAATGGGTTAACTGTGTAGTATATAAATTATATCTTGATAAAGCCATTTAAAAAAGAAAAGACAAGGCAATTTAAATGGAATACTAGAAAATAATACATTTATCTGGTGTTGTGGCACATACTTATAATCTCAGCACTTAGGAGGGTGAGGCAGGAGAATTGTGAGTTCAAGGGCAGCCTTGGTTATACACAATGAGACCCTATCTCAAAAAAAAAAGTCAATTTGATACAAAAAAGGCAGTAATGGAAAAACAGAAAAGAAAGACAAGATATATTAAGAACAAACAGCAAAATAGCAGACGTTAAAACCTACACTAACTACAGTAAATGTAAATGGATTAAATACTATAATTGAGAACTAGAGATTGTCAGAATGGATTTAAAATACATAATCTAAGTATGTATGATCTATAAGAGATACACTTTAGAGTCAAAGACACAAATGTTTGAAAATAAAAGGATGAGAGAAAAATATATTGTGCTAACAATAACTAAAAGCCAGAGTAGCTACAAAATAGACTTTAAGACAGAAATTGTTAGAGACAAAGGAAGACATTTCATAATGATTCAACACATCATAACAGTTAAAAATATCAAAGATTTTTGAAGGCATCTATATTTCTATTAAAAGAACAGTTTAGCAAACTGGTAAGACCCAGGAATTATTTAGCTGCAGAAATAACAAGATGCTGCATAATACCTAAGATAATTGAAATTTTTCAATAAAACCTCTTAAACACAAATTTATGTATTTTAACAAAACTGAAATACAAGTTTCAGAATGTAGGAAGAAATGGATGTATTTTTCTCCCAGTCACAAAAATTCCAGGATATGTATGCAACACCTGAAGACAGAAACCAACTCAATATGGTGTGTTTTAGGCAAGAAAACGATTTTTAAAACACTACAAGTGAATAAATGCCTATCTAATTGTTTACTGGATAACACATATGTATGTATTCATACACATATGTGTAAGACATGTGTATCACACAGTATTTTTCATTTTAGCAAGAAATTCAGTGTAAGACAGGTCAGCCTTAAACCTTTTCTAGGTGTTTTAGTTCCTAAAACACCAAAATAACATTAAAAATGACTTCAGTCAATTGAACAAAAAAGTGGAAATCATATACACAAATAAAGGGGATATGAATATCTCTCTGGAGAAGCTGCATAACAAAGTGTATGAGAACACTGACTAAAAATCAAGAGTTCCTGGGTTGTTAAGGATTAAATAAATCAACTAATACTTGACACACAGCTAATTCTGTACAATGTTTAACAAAAATCAACTCAATGAATATGAAATGTTTTTTCCTCAATAAAGATTTTTAGACCACTTAACAAGTACCTGCCTTAATCTCCCTTTTACTTTGCCATACAGATAACATCTTGGCTGAGAACTTAGATACTAACAAAAATAAGACTATCATCATACATCTTTTTTAGTTTTTTAATGCTGAACTTTTCAGAATTTCTTTTATTCATGATGTCAGAGATATCTCTGAAATATTCTGGCATCCTATTTGTAGTTCAGTTTTTATTCTGCACAAACAGGTATAGGAAGACCCACCCCTGCCCCATTTCACCATCTTCTCTTAAGCCTCATCAGAAGCAAAGCATTTTTGCTAAATAAAAATCTTGTTGGTTTCGTCAGCCCCTGCCTCGTTTCTCTTCCTTTTGTTTTTCTACCTAAATCCACTGACTTCCCACTTGAAATCTTAGCTCTGTTCCAATCCCTGGAATATATAATAACCTATAGTTTTGAACTCATGCAACTTTCATTGTCCTCAAACAGCAACTTACTCCCTGTTTTAATGACAAAGAGTTCCTGGATTTGAGGCTCCAAGTGTGTGCCTAGTTTTCAGATGGGCTTCATTTTTGGTCTTATGCCAAGTTTTGGCCTAAGTACATTTCAGGTTCACTAGCCTGATCCTCAAATGGAATCACTGCCATCCCTTGGCTTACCCTATATTGTTGCAGCCACCTGACCATGAAAGACCTCCCATGTATTTTTCTAGGTTCCAAATATCAACTGTCTTGGCTATTGCATTGCAGGGTCAGGCTTGCATTTGGAGCACCTTAGATTCCCTATTGCCACACACTTGCAAAGAACACAAGTGATGACTACTATATCCTTTGGATACTATTAAATTTCAACTGTCAAGTCTAACTACCACTATATGGTTATCACTTGGTTTTTACTAATGCCATCTACCATAATAACCAGCCTGTAGAATGAATGCCAAGAAACCAAATTTTGTCCCTATTTATCATCCAATTATTACTGTGCTAATTTCAATTAGTCTTCTTACCAGTTCAAAAACTGATAGACTTTCTTCCATTTGCTTTGTATTTGAAGTCTCCTAAAGATGAGCCCTATATTAAATTAACTCATTTCTTTTCTGTCTCAAGGTGCTCTCCCAAGTCTGTATCTACTCATACCCCCTTCAAAATTTATTTCCTCAAAAATTATTTTTGTTTTTGCAATAACCCTATTATAACAATGAATCCTTTTCTCACACTATTCTACCTTTTTTGGTGATACTTGGATTTGAACTCAGGGCCTTGCCCTTACTGTACAAGCACTTTACCACTTGAGCCACATTCCCAGCCCTCACACCATTATAAGATGTCATTTTACAATGTTTTCATTCAGAGGCTGACTCTAAGACATAAAACTTATTTTAACACACCAGAAATTAATGTTTAAATGATTAGTGTTTTCTCTCAAAATAGTTATGTTGGAGGCTAGTCACTTATTCTAATGATGGCCGAAGCATTTATGGAATTCTCATTATTTTTTACCTCTATTGCTTTATAGTACTTAACAGCACTACCCACTAAACCACCTGTCCTTAATCATCAGCTACAACTTGCTGCTACCAAAAATATTTACCTACAAAAGATGAAAAATTCCTATTCCTGAGGATATTTTTTTAATGGACTCTGAAAATAATCACAAAAGTTTAAAATAAATGTTGGAAAATGCATCATAAAATAAATGAATGGCAACCTTTATGTGACCCAATACAATTCTTCTATCAATAAAATGAAAATAACTACTACCTTCATTATAGGGTTATTGTGGGGGGGGGGGAACAGCAAACTATAATATCTCTGAAACCCACAGAGTAAATAATGCAGTATATTCCTACTTATGCTTTATGCTGCATTGATGCAAAACATAATTAAGGCATACTCAAAATTTAAAACTGTATTTAGGATTTTGGCTTAAAAATTAAGTTGATATTTTACAGGAGGTGAAGGATTAAGATTAACTTTCTATTAAAAACATGATTTCTATGTACAGTAAAGTTCTCTTTTTCAAGAAACAGTTCATGGTTTGGAAAGTGAAACCTAACTCACTCATTGAAAAAAAGGAGACAGAGGGAAATTCCATAACTCAGAGCCCACAATAAATAAAAATAATACCTTCGATTTTGCAACATGGGACTTCCCCAAAGAACAGCCAACAGATTTTGCTGATTCAACTATAATGTTATCCAATCAGAGTTAGGGAGGGAAAATGCCTTTATTGATAAATACTGCATAGTAGCCCGATGTTTTGTGAGACACTCATCAACTGGTTAGACAAGCTCTGAGCCTACCACAGAGGAACCTCCAGTCTCAACACCATGAACCGAAGTGCCATTCTTATTTGCTGCCTCATCTTTCTGACACTGAGTGTAACTGAAGGTAAGGAACATCAAGGTATATTTAATTTACAAAATCAGATGTAGGACTGAGAATAAATTCTAAAAATGCAGAAGCAGTATATTTGAAAGTTTCACTGTGTTTCAATGAATGAGATAAGAATGTGCAGAAATTTTCTCTGGTTACAACCATTTTATATATGAATGGTTGAAATCAGGGAAACAAGCAGAATAAAATAAAGAAAGGGGAAGGGAAGAAGGCAACAGAATAAAAGGAGGACCGAGGGAAAAAAAACTGAGGGAAGGAAAAGAGGATTAGATAGATTCTTCCTGAGCTAACTAAGCTTAATTAACAGATCTTATAGTCAACAAGTTGCAATTCCCTTCTTCCAGATAATCAACTATTTAATTACTCAGACATGTGTTACAATGGGTTCCATCCCTCCTCAGATAAGTGACCATGTGACAATATGGAATATGGGCTCTGCTAAAACTACTCAATACACATTAAATGCCTAAAATGAAACCCTGTGCTAACCTCCCCTGCTCTATCCATCTTTTTTTTTCTTAAAGGAATGCCTCTCTCTAGAACTATACGTTGCACCTGCATTGAGATCAGTAATCAACCTGTTAACCCAAGGTCCATTGAAAAACTTGAAATTATTCCTGCAAGTCAATCTTGTACACGTGTTGAGATCATGTGAGTAAAAATCCCATCTGATAATCACTTCCTGGGCTGTAATCATATGTTAAGTATGTGATAATAATTACAAAAGATCAGTTAAGGGTTTGTGTTGACTCTAAAACTAATGAATAGCAAAGAAAAATATCTAGAGTGAAACTTAAATGTCTGACTTTGGAACTGTGTGTTCCATCTCTTTTGTTAGCCCAACATTATTTTAAATATTTTCACTATTTACTTCTACAGTGCCATAATGAAAAAGAATGGGAAAAAGAGATGTCTCAATCCAGAATCCAAGGCCATCAAGAATGTATTGAAAGCCATTAGCAAAGAAAGGTATGTTTGCTATTGCTTTCAGAAAACTGCTGTTTAGGAAATGAAGACCTTGGGAAGTTAGAAACATTTACTACTGGGCTTTGCTATGGAACTCTTGGCTTAAAAGTAGACACCACCATGCCCTTTTCAACCTCCATTTATATATACACTGAAGTGCCATCTTATGTGGTAAACACCTGAAGTTATCCTGACATTATCTGGAAGTTGACAGGTAATAACTTCAACCTTGAAGCAGAGCTGTAACTAAGCAAAACTGCCAAATTTCCCCAAACTTTTTCCTTGCCTAAAAAAAAAAAGCAGCCCTTATAATCCACAATGACTGAGTAGTAGCAGAAAAGCTCACCAAATCTTTTACCTGAAGATCTTTGGGTTATCTATGAACTCAGTATGTTTTAAGCAGAACCTGGACTGAAATGAGACTCTATCACTCAATATACCCCCTTTTCTCTTCCTATAGGTCTAAAAGATCTCCTTAAAACCAGAGAAGCAAATCACTCTACTGCTTATAAGGATGGACCACAAAGAAGCTGCCTCTCCCATTACTTTCCTACACAGAGTATATGTCAAGCCCTAACTGTCCCTGGTTTGCAATTCTCCTAAAAGGTGACCAACAACAGCCACCAAATTAGTTGCTGCTACTCCTGTGAGAAGGTGGATGGTTTATCAAACCTGAACTATTAATAACGCCAGTAATAGAGTTCCAAATTTTATTACTAATAGCTAGTGATAACTCCTCACTGGTACTGTACTACCAAGCTATGCTGAGGTGCATCTTAGAGAATGTGCCAAACCTCGACACTCTCTCACCTCTATGTTCTAAGGGTTACTAAGAGATCTTTTCACTTCTAGATTTATCAGAGTTGTGTGAATCTCAAATAACTAAAATGTATGCAACCAAAGCAATAATACAATTTGCTTTTTTAAGAACAATCTTTCCTCTATAGACTTCTACTGCTATCCTCCCAAGAGACCCATATTCTTTTGGTGGTTATATGCATATAAGTCCAAATACCAACAGGAAGACAGAAATGTCTGGAAATGTATATGTATATATTATTTAATGAAAGATTGTACAAAGTAGAATTCTTAGCTGTATATGGAGCAACTTGTGTAAATAGGTACTACATATTAGTGAGTAATTGGAGTAGTTTTAAAATCTAGACAACAGTTTTTAATGTTATTAAGAAAAAGGTGCTGGATGGTTTTCAAAATAAAAATTATGCACTCTGTTGGAAATATTAAAAAGGAATATCTAAATATTGAGAGACCAGAAAAGATAATAAAGTAATTATAACTAAGAAGAAGTGTGTGTGGGTCATTTGGGGCATTTATTTCATAAGAAGCTTGGATTGGAGAATCAATAGCTTGGATGGACAAATGAGTTGGAGAATTATCATATTCCTTCTAACTCCAGCCTTGTGAAAGGCCTGTAAGATTCCTACATGACTGATGTGTCATAAGAGAACTTGGCCTGAGCCAGAGACACCATACCCTAAGTTTCTATGAGACATTGCTACCTGAATACGCCACAGGAACTTCAAATTCCAAAATCTCTTTTTTTTTTCTTTTTTTGTTGGTACTGGGGTTTGAACTCAGGGCCTTACACTTGCTAGGCGGATGCTCTACCACTTGAGCCACTTCTCCGGTCCATCAAAATATCTTAAATTAATTCCCTTCTCTCCTAGATCTGTTTTTTCTTCTCCATTTTATGTCCTAGTTTAATTATACCATCATTCACTCAGTTCCCCAAATCACAAACCAGGAGTGATTCCATACTGCAAGTCCCTCACCAACACATCCAATTAGTTACTAAGAAGATACTGCAGGACAATCGGTTGGCAAAGTTTTAGTGCCTAAAATATATAAAGAATTCTCATGGATAAAAAAGGAAAAGAGACAACCAGCTGAAAAGTGGGAGTAAGAAGTTCACAGAAGAAAAGGGCACAAACCCTTAATGTGAAAAAATGCTCAGCCTTATTTGAAATCAAGGAAATGTACATTAAAATCATTACAGAATACCACTTCACACCATCAGACTGGCAAAAACTTTTAAGTGAGGTAACACCAATGGTTAGCAAAGATGCAGAGCAATGAGGAATGCTCCTCCACAGTTGGTGAAAGAAAAAATAGTTATGACTACTTTGACAAACAGTTTGACATTAAAATTGAACATGAACATACTTTATGTCCCAGCAATTCTACTGCTGTGTCTATACCACAGATAAATTCTTTTGTCTATGGTATAAGACAAGTATAAGAATACTATATAGCAGCATGCAGCGCTGGACATGGTGACTGATGCATATGCTATTTGAACTTCAAAGCCATTAAGTTAGAGAGACCCCCATCTCAACCAATAGCTGGTATAGTGGTACACACTTGTCATCCCAGCTATATGGGAAGCATAATTAGGAGAATCATGGTCCAGGCCAGCCCAGGCTAAATTTCAGACCCTATTTTAAAAATAATGAAAGCAAAAACGGTTGGGGGCATGGATCAAGAGACAGAGTACCTGCCAAGGCAGCATGAGGCCCTGAGTTCAAATCCTAACTGTCCCCTCAAAAAAGAATGCTATATAGCAGCACTGTTAAAAAAAAAAAAAAGTAAAAATCTGAAAAGATTCCCATAAGGGGATAGTTGAGGTATGTTTATTTAATGAAATATATATGAGTGAAAATAAAGTACAACTATACACATCAGTATGAATGAATCTCAAAAACAATCTTGTGCAAAAGAAGTATGTCACTCACCTGGTGTGGTGGCATAAGCCTGTGATCCCAGGCTTATTTGGAAGGGTGGGCAGGAGGTTCAGAAATTCAAGGCCAGCTTGGGTAACTTAGTGAGACTGTCTCAAAAAAAAAAAAAAAAACAAAGGGAGGAGGTGTAGGTCAGTGCTACAACACTGGATTCAATCCTCAGGTTCAAAAAAGAGGAAGCAGCAACAGCCGGATGTCACAGTAGAGTACATGCAATGTGCTTTATAAGCACTTACAAGCTTTATAAGTTTTTTGGGTTTTCTTTTCTTTTTTTTTTTTGGTGGTACTGGGGTTTGAACTCAGGGCCTCATGCTTGCTAACCAGGATCTCTACCACTTGAGTCACACCCCCATCCTCCTATAAGTTTTCAACCAGGCAAATGTAACATTTCATTAAGGAGTAAAGACAGATATAGTGGAAAAAAAAAAAAAAACAAAGGTAGGGTTCAAGATGGCATGTACTTCTAAGGAGTGAAGAAAATGGAATCAAGAAGAAGCAAAGAGGCTTCTGGCCTGGTAAAGTTCTATTTTTAACCCAGACAGTGGGCAGATGACAGTTTGTGCTTTCATCTGTATCTCCATATTCTTTTTCTTTTCCTTTCCTTACATTTCTTCCTCTTTCTTCCTTTCTTTTTTCTTTCTTTCTTATTTTCTCCCTTTCTTTCTAACATATGCTCTACTTTATACTAAAAAGGCAAAACAAATTAGCAAAGAAATGAAAGAACTGGGCTGGTGAAGTAGTTCAAACAGTAAGAGCATCTGTCTAGCAAGAATAATGCCTTAAGTTCAAACCCCAGTGCCAAAAAAAGAAAGAATGAATCCCCCAAAAAATGACCAGTTGTGAGATGTCTTTGTGAAATAAATAACTTCAATAGCTAAATGGAAGAATAAGAGAATTACCACATTTTGGTAATTGAGAGATGATTTAAAGTATACAGGAGGATGTATGTATGTTAAATGTACATGCTACATCATTTTATATAAAGGACTTGAGCACTGTAGACTTTTGTATCCATTGGAGTCCTGGAACCAATTCCTTGCACATACCAAGAAATGACTGTGTAAGAATAATAGATTATGTTGTAGTATCTCAAAGTATTAAAGACCTAATGCAATGACAGCTTATTTCCTGCTCATATGAAGTTCCATATACTTTGATGAGGCTTCTCTTCAACTCAGAAATACAGTCTCCCTCTATCTCAACCAAAGGTTGCCATGACAGAGAAAAGATGGAAGTGAAATACCTGGTTCTAAAAGCTGCAGTCCACATTTTACCTGTCCACCATAAATCACACTGCACTATTTAATTGCAATTAGGGGTAGAAACTTTAGAGAAAATGTACTCATTTCTGCCACAAATAGAATGTTTAAATGTGATTTTTAACAATTATAAGCCAGAAAATAGGACTTATGCAGAAACCTAACTTAGAGAAGTCTTGACAGATACGTTAAAAAAAAAAAAAACCCACAAAACTTTACTACCTTAGGGAACTTAGATCAGAAGTAAAAAAGAATCCCTTTCTTGGGTAGAAAATTCCCATGTTTGATGCAAATAAAATGTGATGTACATAATGAACAAATAGCTGCATCTACTATAGTATGGTCACATTAGAACAATTTTTTTCTAGGGAAATATATGGACCATAGTCACCAAAATGTTGCATCTGATCTAAAAAAAATTGCCTCCCATAAAAAGGGAGACCTGGAAAATGAAAAATGATTATAATCTTGTCTCTTTAAGTTCCTTTGTCAGATCATACTTCGTCAATCACTGCTCCATATTTGGAACTTGATAACTAGCTAACACTGTTCTCCCTTCATTAAGGGACTGGCTTACAATGTCAAAAGAGCAGTTAAGTAAATGACAAATGGCTACTCTGTTGATTCTGAACAAATCATTAAGCCTGACTAATCTATAAAAAATAAACAGAGGGGCTGGGCCTGTAGCTCAGTAGTAGAGTGACTGCCTAGCATGTATAAGGTGCTGGATTTGATCCCCAGCAGCACATATGCATGCTGAAAGCAACACATCTACACACACACACACACACGCACACACGCACACACACAAGCAGAAAGAGCAATCATCCAGAAATGTTTCTAAGAGAAACAACTACCAAGAGCTCAATAAGGGCTAGGGGCATAGCTCAAGTGGTAGAGCTTATTGGCTAGTTGCCTAATATACATAGGTCCTGGGTTTAATTCTCAATACTGGAAAGAAAAACTATATTAAAGAAATCTTGACTATATTAGCATTTGGGGACTGATGAAGGCTGTTTGAAGTCAAATGATTTTGAAATCCTTAAGACATTAGTCCTGGGAAATAAGATTATAGAAGATTTATTTCTTTTTGTTTTTATTTTCCAAATCTTCTACAAAGAACTTTGCTGCTTTTAATTGGAAGGAAAAAAGTTCAAGCAAATGAAAATGATTTTTCAAAGACACTAAATTACAAGTTTTAGTCTGAAAGGACTAGGATTTATCTTTTTAGTGACCTCCACAAAATTACTTATCTCTCAGAAAGATATGACCTGAAAAGCAGTCATATACATACTAGAGTTTCTTACTCCATGCTAAGCTAAAACTTAGTGGCTTGTATTAAAATTCAATGAGCTACTAGTACACATACTTCAGGTCACTGGAATAACAGCGTGCTCACTATTACTAGTTTCCTTACTTACCCTCTTGCCTGACACCATTTATTCACCATCTATTCAATAGCCAGGGTGATACTGTTAAAATGCTGTCATCCTTCCAAGAGCATTCGTCACACATAATAAAAACCAAACTCCTTCATCATGGTCTGCAAAGTTCTGCATAACTCTTCCACCTCATGCCTATCATTCTCTTCCTTTACTTTTCTACTCCAACCACACTGGCCTCAAACATATTCTACCATTTCCATAGCTTGCTCTCTCACTTTTATTCAGGTCTCCATTTATGTCACCTTCTCAGAGTGGGTTCTCCTCACCAATCTACTGAAAATTAACACCACTTTCATCATACTTCTATTTACTCTCCTTTAATTTTGCTTATAGCCCTTATCACTGCCTGTAAATATTTGTGTCTCTTCTATACCCACAAAGGTCTACAAGAGCAGGGACTACACCTGTACTATTTACTACTATATCCCTAGCACCTAAAAGAGTACTGGGTGCATAGTAGCGCTCCATAAATACTTGTTGACTTAATGAATGATATTTATTCAATAAATATGGCACACTGACGTGTGCCACAGCTAGAATCCTTTGAAAATCAGTGTTATCTTTAAAGACAAGTCAACTTTCTGAAGACCTTAGAAAGTTCTTGAACCTTAAGAGAAAGTAAACTTGGGAAAAAAAGAGGAGCTTACAAGTTCTGAGTCACCAGATGAGCACAGAAGGAATGATGACATTCTCCCATTATAATATCCAAAGTACCTACTTTCAAACTGTTTACCAGACTATGAGAGAAATAGGACTAATGTAAATAATATTAAAACTAGAATCAGGAAGCCAAGGATAATATGGGTGGAATGGAATTTTGGTCAACTTAGAAATTATTCATGATGGGTTGTTTGATACTGTCTTATGGAGGAGTACAAGATATGCTATTACTATGGCTTTGATGCTAAATGGTAGGATAAAGCGGAAAGTAAAAAACTGTTAGGATGGCTTTGTCAACTGAAACACTCCCCCTCTCAGATTCATTCTACTATGTTGGTGTCAATATAAGGGAATATCTGAGAGGAGGACGGTAATGATTGCACTTCAGAAGGACATTGATCCTCATGGTAAGATGAACCTATAAATGCTGTAGCTATAACTACAATAAGATAATTCTACTACTTCATGTTTCTAAGAAAATCTGTGAGCCATAGTATAAGCCTCAACCTACATGTAAAAATAAGCACATAAAGAAGATGGAGGCTCTGTTCACATGAAGACAACAAATAATCCAGCCATAATTTACATCTCGGTATATTTAACAGATGAAAATGTAGTTACTGTATCTGATGGATAATGTATGACAAGAACAGTAATAATTAGTAAGATAGACAAATAGCTAGTTTTATTATGCTGAGATAGTTGAAGGGACTGGTAAATCAGTAAGTGGTTGACAATCTTAACTAGGGGCATGGTTTTTCAGATGTTGGTCATTCAAGTTCCTGTACATGAATTACAATGATGATTTTTCATGTAATTAGTCATGGTTTGCTTCCATGTAGAAATCATGATATACATGTAGGGGGCTATGTGAAAATAGAATGAAGGTTTAAGCAGGGTCTGTCTGCCTTTTGAAAATAAAAAATATTTCAAAACTAAGCTTAATATTTTAATAACAACAATAGCTGTTAAGAGGAAGGTAAATCCATGCCCTCTAATGTTTCATTCTCAACTCAATAATTTTGATTGTCCTATCTTCAAATCAGCTGCTGCCTTCTTCTAATTGCTCAAAACTGCTATCAAACCCCTCAGGTGATTTTTTTTTCACTTTAGCTTAGTATTTTTCAGATCCAGAATTTTAATTTAGTTCCCTTTTGTAATTTCTACCTCTTTATTGACATCCTAATTTTGTCTGGTTTCCTTTGTTCTTTGTCTAGTACTCTTTAGCTCTTTAAGCATATTTAAGACAACTGATTTGATATCTTTGTGCAACAGGTCCAATGTTAGGGGTCTTAGGAACCTCATTTTAACCTAATTACCTCTTTAAAGACCCAATCTCTAAATACAGTCACATTCTGACAACACTAGCAGTTATGTCTTCAACACAAGGATTTTGAGGGGACATAATTCAACCCACAACATGGGTTATATTAAATTTTTAAAAATCAAGAAAAGATGGCAACAAAATAAAAGCAGTTGTTTTAACTAAAAGTGTACTAAATTTCTACCCAAAACCCATAAAGAACTGACATAGATTTATAATACCAATATAGTAGCAGCCCCCTTATTCAGTTTCAGTTACCCAGAGTCAACAAGGGTGATTATAGTAAGATATTCTGAAAGAGACAGAGTCACCACATTCACATATATTTTATTATAGTATGTTATAATTGTTTCATTTTATTATTGTTATTAATCTTTTACTGTGGCGAATTTATAAATGAAACTTTATTTATGTACATACAGGGGAGAAGGTACTACCCATAATTTCAGGCTTCTACCAGAGAGCCCAGAATGTCTTCCCCCCAGATAAGGAGAGTCTATTGTACTCTGACTATACTTAACAATTCAGATTCAAAAGGCAGACTAGGCAGGTACTAAGCCAACACAAGCTAAAAGGTCAGTATGTCTAAAAAAAAAAAAAAGACAATCTCAGATACCAATTTTCATACAGTAAATGAACTAAAGTAAACATAAATGGTAAGAGGTTTGAGAAACAGACACATCTACATATTAGTAGTGGTATTACAAAATTTGTCTAATCTTCCTGGCACAGGATCTGTCAAAAGGTTACAGAAAATATAGAAAGGGGGTGGGGAAAAATACATAGAAAAAAAAAATTCTGACTACATCGGTGTAGGGAAAGTGATTATTAAGCTAATCGCCTGTACACAGGTGAACTCTAGATATAAGTACATTGTTATTTGGTAACCACTCAAAGTCAGTTAGTTATGTAATTAGTGTCTGGATTCATGTCCCACTTTTGTCTATATTAGTATAAAATCCACTGCAGAGAGCAGCCGAAACACTTGCTGCTGACCAACTGTTGCTGCTGATGGGGGCTTGCTACTGAGCTACTGCTTCATGATGATGACGGCTGACTGACTGGCTGATGGCTACAATGGCTAACAAAGCACATGAACCCCTTGCTGGCTCCCGTTTGATCCGTGGGTCTGCTCCGGCAAAGGATCTATCTGCTTGAAGCAGGGTATTTGATTCACACTGTAGTTTGAACTAAGGACTTCATAGTTGCTAGGCAGGTGCTCTACCACTTGAGCCACACTGCCAGCCTTTTTTTTGCTTTAGTTATTTTTCAAGTAGGGGCTCATATTTTAGGACCATGCTTCTCCTACCTATGGTCTCTAACACAGCTGGGACCACAGGCATGCCACCACCATGCCCAGCTTGTTGGATGAGGCAGGATCTTGCTATTCTTTTGCCCCGACTGGCCTCTAACCACAATCCTCCTGACTGATCTCCATCTTTTGAGCAGCTGGGATTACAGATGTGAACCACAACTCCCTGCCTAGAAATGTTTTTAAACTTCATCTTTGAAATTCCAACAAGGAGTATCTCAGAAAAAAAACCCATCACAAAAAAGGGCTGGTGGAGTGGTCAAGGTATAGGCCCTGAGTTCAAATCCCAGTACCGCAAAAAAAAGGAGAAATAATGAAGTAATATTGTATTACTGAAATATTTTAAAATTTATTTTTAAAAAAATGTAGATATAAGGAAATGTTTATGTGAAATAAGATTAGCTACTAGGTATCGTTCAATGAGACAGGTTTAAATTTCTTCGTGTCATTCCCTTGGTTAAAAGCCGTCCATGTGTCCTCACCTAGAGATTTACAAGGCCCTTCATCCTCCTGTTGTTGTTGTATCTCTGGCCCCATTCCTCACCATTCCCTCATTCTCATTCTGACCTCCACCTTTTCCAAAGTGCTTGCAGCTCTGAAATCTGGCATACTTTCTTATGCTCCCTGCTCAGAATAGTATCTTTCCTTCACCTTAACTACCTTCACATAACAAACTCCAAGTAATAAATTTAAGTAATAAACTCCAGGTAATTCTCCCTTTCAGACCCAACTCTAACAACTATGTCTGAACTATCTGCCATTGTTGAGGCCTTCTCTGAACCCAATAATTTTATACAATCCTTTGCATTTCACCTATGTAGTTAATCTGCATACTGTTTTCACCCACTAAACTTAAAAGTTCTTTGAGGGAAGAAATTATTGTTAACATTTGTGGCAGCAGAGTTTAGAACCATAATAAAGGCTGATCAATAAACTGAAATGAGTGACACAACAGTAAATAAGGGTTCCAAGAATATGGATTTTTTTCCTTGTAGTTATTTAAAAAAATTTTAAGTGAAACCCCATCTCAATGAAAAAAGCAGGGCATGGTGGTGTGTACCTGTCATCAAAGCATAAAACTGGAGATCAAGGGACCAGGCTGGCCTGGGCAAAAAGCAAGATCAAAATAGCCAGAGCAGGAGGAAGGATAAAGGAGAATGATGGAGGGCATGAATTCAAGTATGATATATTTGAAATACTGTAAGAACTTTTGTAAATGCCACAGGGTACCCCCGGCACAATAAAAAATAAATTTTTAAAAACAGCCAGAGCAAAAAGGGCTGGAGGTGTGGCTCAAGTGGTTGAATGCCTTCCTTGCAAGTGCAAAGCCTTGAGTTCAAACCCCAGTACTGCCAAAAAACAAACAAAAAAACAAAACCCTTTTCTGTCTTTTTAGGATAATTCTTCCTCAGGTTAAACAACAGCTTCTTTAACAACTATACTTACATGTCACCAAATTATAAACTGACTTGTCAAAAAGTCACAGAACAAAAATGTGTTACTGCCAACATTTAGCCACAGCTGTCCTTACACGATGTCCTGACAGTCTCTCTCAAGATGGTTTATTCACAAATCTAACCCAGCCCTCCGGCTCTACATGAGAAATATAAACAAAGAAGCCAGAATAGTAAAATTAGTGAAGGAAGGGGTTGTTCTTTTCTCTTAAAAACCTGAGATTCAGACCCGTTGTAAAAACCCCACAACTATCATTTGTCGGCAGATCGTTTGCCAGACTATATTTTGGAAAGAAAAAAACAACTCCTTGCATGGAGAGAAAAAAGGGACCAGTAAGAGTCAGAATGCTAAGCTGGGTTTTCTGAAGCTTTCAAAAGATGCCTTTTCAAGCCGGGAACTTTTTCTAGGAGCAATAGCTGCTGCATGAAGGGGGAAGTCCGCAACGTGAGAAATTCAAACGCGGCTGGGGGTGGGTTTCAGTATGAGGGGAACTTCCCCCGCCCGTCCTCGCTTTGACAGCCACAATGTCACACTGTTCACATAATTAAACCGAGCTCACTGATTCCATAAATAAAAACACCAGGGGAAGGCCAGACAGCCCGCGGGAGCGCTGAGGCTCCAGCTCCGCAAGGCTCCTGCAGTGACATCACCCTGGGCTCCGCGGGGACCGGAACGGGGGATTTTCAGAGGGAAGCAAACGCCTCTGTGGGCTCCAGCCGTCCTGGTGGTCCTTGGCTGCCTTCCCAGGTCTCTGGCAAACGCCTGCCATGTCTCCTCGCAGGTTTCTGTTTCCCCTAAAAGCCCTGACTGGCCGTAAGTGAGTCGTCCGTGGTGGCTTTCTCCTTCCTGCCGCCCGCCAGAACGGCCGTCTGTCACAGCCGAGGCCTGGAACACCGTCCCCCAGGCCCCAACGGCAGGCAACGGCCATGGCTTCCCCCAACCCGGAGGAGCAACGCGCAAGCCCGCCATTCTGCCATGGGCGAGGCCACGGGCCTCGAGGGCCTCCGCTGTCCAACGGCCTCCCTCCCGCTGTCCCCTCTGCTGGCGGTCCCCTCGGGCAGCCCCTCCCTCCCGTCCCCAGGACCAGGGCCTCTTGGTCCCCCCCAGGGTCCTTCAGGGACAGAGGGGCCATGCGAAGGTGCACACACTACCTTTTCTCTCCAAAGTGCTTCTCTCCTCCTTTGGTGGACCAGCGCAGGCAGCGGGACACCCGGCGACGACAGACGCCTGCAGCGCGAGCGTGAGGCGACAGGTGCAGGCGGGCCGACGAAGGTTCTGGAAGCACGCTGGCCTGGCCGGGCATGCGCAGTGAGCGGACCCCAGCAGGAAGGGGTCGGCGGCCTGCAACCCGCGCTTCGAGGCCCTGGCCAGTGGCCAGACCTGCTGAGCTCCCTTTCTCAAGAGTTGTGAACGCATGCACTGAGTGCAGTCTGGGCCGAGCTTCTAGAATCTTCTTGATTCCTGGGAGAAGATGTCCTTGTCCTGCCTGAGTGACTAAGGTGACGTAGGCATGCCCGGCCCGCACGCTACACGACAAGGTCACCTGTAGACACCGTGGGCTGGGAAGGAGCCAACAAGGCGAATGACGCCGAGAGAGGCTGCACGTGTGAACTGGGCCGACCATGCTGGGCCTCAGGCTTTCTCCTTAGAAGCTTCGCGTTCCCGTGCTTCGCTAGGAGGGCTGGCCGCTGGCTCTAGCTTTGCAGTTGGCGAGCATGGCTGCTGTCAATCACTAGCTACCACCTGTGGAGTTGGCGTCCCCGGGGGACAGAGCGGAGGCTCACAGAAGCATTCTACAAAGCTGGCACCTGAACCCAGCGCTGCCTTCTGCAGGGTCACAGTCGCTACCAGGATTAAGCATGACCACATGAGTAAGCTTTTATCAAAGGTCATTGATAAGAACTGCCCCTCGCCACCATTCTGCAGCCTGAGCTGCAGCTGGTTTCATTCCTTGCAGAACAAAGCCCACTGTCCCTTATCTCCTGCCACCTCGCTTTGCCCATCCCTAGCCCTTGCTTATTAAACTTTTAGACATACCTCTCGTGAGACTCCTTTGTGTGCGGTGTGTGGCATTTTCCTAACAGTCATCACAGGTTTGCTTCAAAAACAATTCTGTAATATTCTATTTAGGCATTAGTAATTCGTACAGAAACCAGGTGCTAGCATTTTATACTAATGCTGCTTTTCCCTTATTCTGTAGAATGCATTTTGAAAGGGAGGTAATATTTCTTCAAGGAAACAAACACTGGTTTTGGAAGGCTAAGATTTCTTAGATTTTGCAATGATTAGTGACCCATGTAAGTTCAGCCCTACATAACAAAATTTATTTCTTAGTACTCAATTTCTCTTTTTAAGGAGAAATTTGGTTTAATTTAGATTTCTGTTCATTTAAATACATTTTCCTAGGGAAGAGGAGTGTATAATGAAAAATAGGTTGAGAAACATTGTCTAGATGATTTTTATTTGATTCCAGAAATATTTTTCACTCTTTTTGTTTTACTAAAGTTCTGATATACCTGGAGTGTCGCCTGCCTCCGAAGTTAGATACAATTCAAGAGTTAAACCAACCAATGTAGGGAGAGGAGAGAGAAGGAGCCCCTGGTGGAGGAGAGGGAAGAGAAAAATGATTTATATGCTAATGGTTTGATTTATTTTTCCAAGGAGATTACTTTAGGATAATCTTTAAAAGGAGGTTGCATAAGCTACCTCATTGAAACCCCATTCTTGGAAGTCTACAAGGAGGGTGGAGAAGGAAGAGGAAGATCTGTGCATGGCATAGTATATTGAGTCAATTTATAGAAAAATAACAGCTCTGTAGGTTTTTTTCTTATATTAATGGGTGTATCCAATGACTGGCTGAAGTTGGTCTACGAGCTATATTATAGACTAAAGAATATTTCCAATTTTTTTCCTAATATTATCAAGCTCTTGGTCAGACTGTTTCAATACTTTCATTGTCTTCTGCCGATATTTTTGTCCAGCCTTAAAGCAGTAAAGGCCTATGGTGCTAAGACTTCTAAGCTCTTCTTTTTAGCGGGAGCATAGTACATGAACTCAGCCTCACACGTGCTAGGCACGCACTCTGCCACTTGACTCACACCTTTAACCATTTTTGCTTTTTAGGTTAGTTTTTAGATTAGGGACTTGCTTTTCACCAGGTCTGGCCTGGGTCCATGATCCTCCTATGAAGCCTGCCATGAAGCTGGGATTGTAGACATGGATTACCACACCCAGCTTGTTGGTTGAGATGGGAGTCTCACTAACTTTTTGCCCAAGCTGACCTCAGAGTTCCTCGTGATCTCCACCTCCCATATAATTGGAATTACAGGTGTGAACCACCATGCCCAGCCCTAAGCTGTTTTTTAAATTTTTATTTTATTTCATTTTTTTATTGTTGTGCTGGATGAGGATGCATTGTGGCATTTACAAAAGTTTTTACAGTATATCAAATGTATCATACTCCCACCATTCTCCTTTATTCTCCCTTCCCCCATTCCTGGAATAGTTTCAACAGGTCTCTTTTTTCCATTTACACAAATGTGTACACAGTATCTGCACTGTATTCACCCTCCCATGCCCTTTCCCCACCTCCTTCCCCCTCCCACTGGTACCAGCCTGCCTAGGCAGGACCTTTTCCACCCTCCTGCTCTCTGATTTTGTAAATGAAAAATTCTATTGTAGGATTGGTAGAGTGGCTCAAGTGGTAGAATGCCTGCCTGGCAAGCATGAGACCCTGAATTCAAACCCAGTGCTGCATTTTCTTAATCCATTTATCAGTAGTGGGGTATATCCCTAGGAGTTGAGTTGATGGATCATATGGCAGTTCTATTTTTAGTTTTTTTAGGAGACTCCATATTGTTTTCCATAGTGGTTATACTAGTTTACATTCCCTCCAGCAGTGTATGAGGGTTCCTTTTTTCTCACATCCTTGCCAACATTTGTTATTTGTGTTCTTATGGTAGAGCTCCTGCTTTGCAAGCTTTAGGTCCTGAGTTCAAACCATAGTTTCACAAAAAAAAAAAACCACAAAAACTCTTTTGTTTTCATTTGTTCGCATTCTTTTTTCTCAGGTCATGTTTAGAGAACTTTTTTTTCCTATTTTGGTCTTTTATCCTGTAATTTCCTGTCCTCCCACTTCCTTCCTGTTCCAGAGAGTAATATCCTCTGAGGAAAAGTGTCCATTATTTCTAATTAGCATTGTCTTACTTATCTTGGCCCTAACTTCTGCTGCCAGAAGAATTTTGAACTTCCAGAGCAGATGTAATAACAGTTTTAAAATTTTTTAAGTTGCTTGCTACTGAATGTTTAGTTTTCTTTTGGAAAATAGTAGGCTCTTTATACCCCTTAGAAAATGGACATGAATGTACAATTTCTCATAGTTCAAAGCCAGTCTTTTACTATCAGGGACACTCGGTGATATTGAAACATTTGGAAAAAGCAAAAGATGTAGGTAGTAGAACAGTTATATTTATGCAAAACTACACTAAATTTCATCCTAGAGCTGGCTGACCTCAGTAATAAGATTTGGATGAGGGTTGGACATGGTGGTTCATGCCTATAATCCCAGATACTTGGGAGACAGAGGTAGGAGGATCACACTCTGAGGCCAGCTGGGAAAAAAAGCACAAGACTCCATCAAAAATCAACCAAAGTAGGCTGGTGGAGTGGCCCAAGTGATAGAGTGCCTGCTCAGCAAGCATGAATTCCTGAGTTCAAATCCCAGTAACACACACACACACACACACACACACACACACACACACACACACACAAAATCAACTAAAGCAAATTGGACAAGATGGGGGGAATGGGGTAGAGGAGAGATCGGGGCGGAGGAAAGGAGTAAATCAAGTGGTAGAGCACTCAAATAGCAAGTGTGAAGCCCTGAGTTCAATCCCTGGTACCACCCAAAAAAAGAATCATATGAAGTTGTGATGGCCACAGTGTGTTTCTTTTCTTAATACTTTGTGCTTCAAAAGAACAAACTCTATTTTCAGTGACAGGTAGGATTTTCCTACGCACATCAAGTTACCGTATTTCTACCAATTCAAATAGGTCATTCACAATAAACTCGGGATAGGAAGTATGAAACACTGATACATTTGTCATGTTTTCAACTTGTTTCTTTCCAAAACAAAAGCTGCTACATAAATTTTCAGCCATTGCTTTCTAAGACTTACTTTTAAATTAGGAATTATCTTCTGTTCTTTCATAAAATTGCTTACATCTGGCACCCTTCTTACTGGATATGTTATATGGTTCCTCAAAAAATAAATACTCTAACTCTTTGAGGATGTTTGAGTACTTTGGGCTTTTCTATGGCAAGGCCAGGGATTCCCTGATTTTACTTCTTTGTTCATCAGAACATTTTTCATCAGAAAGATAACAAAAACCAGTATTTGTGCTTAAGGAAGCCCATCTGTCTCAGTTTTGTCCACATGCCTCTTGTGAGTTTTGGGGTGGGAGTGGCAGCGACTGCTTTCAGACACAAGCCCATTCCATCTTTGAGGCTTGGAGGAGTGTCTGCTACAATGTTAACATGGCAACTAGGAAAGAGTGAAGCCACACAAAGTCAGGGGACGTCATGGGCCCATTGAGGGGCCTGGGCTCCTGCCCTAGTTCAGCTTCCCCAAGGGAGAAACATCATTTTTCAGTAATGGAACCTCCAATCTTTAGCTGGTCAACTAGAATAAGATCACATTTCTCAACTTCCCCTGCAGCTCGGTGTGTCCTGTGGCCATGTGAATAAGTTCTGCTGCATGGAAAGTAATGGGTGCAATTTCTAGAGTGGGCGTAAGAAGGAGTGAGATGCCTCTTTTCTGCCTTCCTACTATCCTGTACTTAGAAATTGGGCATGCTAGCAAGCTACATTTGGCTAGGTTCATGAGGGCAACAATCTAGAAATAGTAGTTAAGCAAGGAGATTGGAGGAGCTTGGACCAATTCTTGGAAAAGAGCCACCATATAAGCACTAGTCCACCTACCTCTTTCAGGGAAAAATGAGCTGCTTAGATAAGCCAGTGTTAACTTGGAACTCTTACATGCAATCGAACCATTATGCTAACTGAAGTTAACACTACTAGAAAATAATCTTGTCTCTGAAGAAATTAAGGTGCTTGAAGTTGTTGGGTGGACAATATAAAAAAAGATAATTGTAACCATATACTATACAGAAGAACATGCCTCAAATAATAAGGAAATACTACCCCAGACTTTAATATTTCCCATCTGGAAGTCATATCTCTAATCCCTATTTTATGACATTTAATATATTCATTGTAATCTATTCCCCACCCAGGTGAGCAGGTGTGAGTTCTGCTGCTTTTACTTCCCTTACTACAAATCACCCATTTATGTGAAATGGAAATAAAACATGCAGAAATTCCCTTGGATCTGAAAGTAGGATTTCCCCCAACCCAGTGAAGATTGTTTTGTTTAGTTAGCTAGATCAGTTAATGACACCATCCAATCAGAGTTTAGAAGGAAAATGGATTTCCTAAATAAATGTGATTCCCAATAGCATATTCACTAAAGAATTTCTCAGACTTGAAATCCCACATAGGAGTGACTTAGTAGAACTCCATTCCTCCACTATGAAGAAAAGTGGTGTTCCTTTCCTCTTGGCCATCGTCTTCCTGGTTCTGTTTGGAGTTCAAGGTAAGAAATTTTGAGTAATATTAGGTTAGTAAAGTCAGAGATGTGAATCATATTGAAAGCCTCTTAGTTCACCAGATAAAGAATGTTCTGTGTGCATTAGAAAGTAATATTGGATACTCATAATCATAAAAGCATCTTGGTGATGTGACCAGTTGTCCAAAGGTTGCAACTTTAATTTGTGAAGTCAAACACAAGTCTTCTCAGTCTAGGTATGTGAATTCCTAGTAAATGGTCAATAAATGTTTAAACATTTAACAGTGAGAAAACATCTCTCAGATCTAAGGGAATTTCTGCATGTTTTACTTTCAGTTCACCTAAATGGGTAATTTATAGTAAGGGAGATGAAATCAGCAGGCCTGGCAGCTGATAATGAGATGAAAGACTATGTCCTAAATTATTTTCATAACCCTGATATCACTTCGTGGTAAATATATCTGCAGCTAACCAACTGAGAACCTAAAAAGCAGAGAAGTTGTCCATAATCTATTTACTACTTTTGTTATCTTGGGCAAATAACCTTTCTATAGCTCAGTGTTCTCTTCTGTAACGTGGAAATTTTGTAGTTAACATGTGTCATAGTAATCACCAAGTAACTACATGCCAAATTAATGTAAGAATTAAAGTATGAAAGTATTTTAAAGACTTTTCATGGTAATGCATGCCTATAATCATCCCAGCTACTTAGGAGGTGGAGGTATGGGGCTTAAGTGTAAAATGCTTACCAAGCTTGCACGAAGCCCTGTGTTCAATCCCCACTATTGCTTGCAAAAACAAACAAACAAACAACAACAACAAACTTTTCAAATGTTTAAAGCACTACTGAAAATCAAGGCAATAGGGGAAGAGAGAAGGTGAGGCTGGAAATGGTAATCGGTTATTATAAGTAGACCTTTCTGTCCAAACTACACCAACTCCATTCCACTAAGGTCAGATCATAGATGGATTTGGGAATTGCTTAAGAAACTGATCTACATAGCACACCTGAATTATTTATCTGTGTGTTTAACTTACAATAGGCATATTAAATATTGTGAATGTTTCTTTTTCACCTCACGTTGTAAGGTAGTTAAGAGCAACACTTGTGAACTCAGAGACTTGAACTGAAACCCTACTCCTACCCACTAAAAGCTGTATGACTTTGTTCTTTACTTAATGTTTATGAACCTTAGCTTTCTTATCTACAAAATGGAGATAATACCTACTTCAAAAGATTGTGGTAATGATTTACAGACATCTCAGAAAATGACAGCAATAATTATGATTACATCAAATGTATCAGCTTGATGGATCATATCAATTGAGACCTTGACCTAAACTCTTACATTTTGTTCTTTTCTTTCCTATAGGAACCCCAATAATGAGGAATCTACGTTGTTCCTGCATTGACACTAAGCAAGAAATGATCAACCTCAAATTCTTAAAAGACCTTAAACAATTTGCCCCAAGTCCTTCCTGTGAAATAATTGAAATCATGTAAGTAAAACCCATCTAACACACATATGCCATATTGCAGAGACATTGAATTTAGTATGACCATCACCTTCAGACTACTTGCCCATACAGACAAGTAGTTAAAATTCAGATGGTCTGCTCCTTTCTTTTCTTCTCATATAAAATAAGAAATTTCTGGTAGAGATTAGAAATCAAGGGTAATATACATGTTCATTGTAGAAAATGTTTTATTTTCAAGAACAAAAAGAATTACATTTATTTGGGACTAGTTAGTATTGCAATTCAGAAAAACATAGATTCTGTTTGAAAATAGTTTCCTAGATAATGTTTAATGCTTATAGCTGAAAAGAAGAAAATAAAAGTCACTTATAAGCCTATCATCCAGTGATAAATGCTATGAATCCCTCAGTATATGATCTTCCTACGTTCCCTCATTTGCTTTGTGTGTATGTTTATATTATACATATATACACATACATATATATCCACATATATCCATATAAATAAAATCAATAAAATAATACACTACATATAGTACTTCCCCTCTTATCTGCTGATTTCATGTTCCTAAGTTTCAGTTACCCTTAGTCAACCATGGCCCAAAAATGTGAAATGGAAAATTCCAGAAATAAGCAATAAGTTTTTAATAATGTTGTTATAATATATTGCTATAATTATTTTATTTTAGTAGTATTTATTGTTTTTTTATATTCTTACCATGCCTAATTTATAACTTAAACTTTATCATGAATACATATATATAAGAAAAAATAGCATATAGGGCTCAGTACTATCTAAGGTTTCAGGCATCTGTAAAATATCTTAAAATATTTCTCCCTGTGGATGAAGACAGTCTACTGTACAGTTTTATAATGTGATTTTTCATTCATAGTATAATTATGAAAATTTTCTCATGTCAGTAAATCTCTAATAATGTCATTTTTTTAAATGATGGCTTTTGCAGGAGATAATGCTGGGGATTGAACCCAGGACCTTGTGCATGCTAAGCATGTACTCTACCACTGAACCATACCCCCAAGGTCTAATAATGTCATTTTAATAGTCAAATTGTGTTTCATCATATGAGTATGTCATAACTTATATGACCACTGCCTATTGTTAGAAATGTAGGTTATTTTGCTGTTTTCAAACTCCTATTGTGGCAGTGTTGTCTTTATGTCTTATTAATGGCTTTCCAGAAGTTATAATTGTTATTGTTAAAGGACATGCATATTTTATTCCTTTGATACCTAAATCAAGGATGATATGTGGAATAGCTACTCTTATTCTCAGATTGTACAGGAAAATTAATGAAAAGATCTTGAAAGTATTCTTTGAAGTATAATTTTTAAAGTGACCACTTTACCTTGCTTTAATATTATATTATCTTTTAAGTAGTTTCATTAGAAGATTCAGCAATTCCATGCTTATTTTCATTATTTCTGCAAAAATTATTAATAAGGAAAAAATTAATCTCGGGTTTTTTTTTGTTTTGTTTTTGGCAGTGCTACAATGAAGAATGGTAATCAAACATGTCTAAACCCAGATTCAATATATGTGAAGAAATTGGTGAAAGAGTGGGAGAAACAGGTTGGTGAAGAGGAGGAACAAAAATTTCTTTTAGAAATTAACTTTAGAAAACAAAGGATCTGTGTAGTTCTATTAAGAATGCATTTTTTATCTTTTCATTAAGTTGTATTGAATTGAAATGTAAGACACTGAGAATACCAAGGTAATAAGATATAGTCCTTTCCTTCTATGGCAGGTATTTTAAAACAACAAATAATACTAATTGTGATATAACAGAAGAAATTTAAAATATGGGTATATAGATTATAGAAGGAGTAATTTTTTTGCCAGGAGGAAGGACAGGGAAAAAGTATTAAGAAAGACTTCTCGTATCAGGTGATGTTTGATTTGGATCTGGAAGGATAAGTAGTTTAGCAGGAAGGTAAGCACAGCATGAATAGAAGAGTAGAATCATGAGATTGCTTTCTGTGCTCAGAGAGCCTCAAGTAGTCTAACTGAAGTTTATATAAAGAGAGCAGAGACCGAGAACCAGGAAAAAGTGGGAAGAATCCTATGTGACATGCTAACGAGTTGGATTTGAGGAGAGCCATAGAATATGTGCTTGGGTTCTGAGTCTGACAGACTACTGACTTTTTCACAAACTAGCTGTCCATCTTTGGGCAAATCACCCTGTCCTAGCCTTAGCCTCCTCATATGTAAAAATGAGTGTTAATAGTTACCAGATTCAGAGGGTTGGGGTCAGTACAGGTGGACGATAGATAGATTGGGGTAAGGTCTATAATAAGCCAGAAGAACAGACAAAAAGAAGAACAATTGGAAAGCTGTTGCTTCCTTCTCAAAGTTGAACAAATGGAGAATCAAAGGGACCCTTTTGAGAGAAAAGCAACTTTAAGCCAGTAGCCAGTTTTTAGAATAAAAAAAGACTATACCTAGTCAGGAAGAGTTTGAATATAAGGGAAAAAAAGATATGACTCAAAATCATTGTCCTTTTTCACCTCTCCTTGCAGACCAGCCAAAAGAAAAAGCAAAAGAAAGGGAAAAAACATCCAAAAATGAAGAAAATTCAAAAAGCTAAAAAATCTCAACGTCGTCATCAAAAGAAGACTACATAAAAGACTTCTTTACCAACAAGTACTTTATGCTTCAATGTTTTTTTAAATTGTACTGAGATAATTCCAGCAGAAATTACTAAACCTCTAATATACAAATTTATTAATTTGACTAGAAAACTTAAAGCATTATTATGAAATTGTAATTAAAGCTACAGAGTTAATTTTAAAACCCAATTATTAGGAATTGTTAGAGGCCATCATAGTCTTTGTTCTTCTATCCCAGCCAACTAAATTTCTTCATGTTTGTCACCACAATCTTAGTAATATCCACATCTGGACAAATGTTTACACAAACACATCCCACACACAACAGCTGCCTGGGCTTCTAGGGCTACAAACTGTGGCCTCCAGAGAGTATTCTGGGGTGGATGTCAGCAAGCCCAGGTCTAGTCTGCATGCTGAGCCAAGCAGTTTGGAACTGAGCTGGACTTGACCAAACTGCCATGGTTGTTGGCATGTGCGTGTGAATCAGCTTACAGGCCTCTCCCACAACTCATCTGAAGGACTTTTGCTGGTTGTTTCTGGAGATCTACCACTGGAGATCACCAGCACTTGGCTTTCACAACCTTCTGTTTGGCTTGTGAGGTCATGTGACTCCATCTTCCACTTGATCCAGTCTTCAAGGCTCAGTTCAAGTCCTGCCTCTTAAATAAAACCTTTCTGGAGGGCTCAGTGGTAGAGCACTTCCCTAGCATGCTCAAAGCCTGGGTTTGATCCCTAACATTACAATAAATAAATAAAAATTTTAAAAACATTCCATATGCTCAAATTATCTTAAAACTCCTATTTCACTTGTTTTTAGTACCACATAAGTTAGCACTTAGTTGTTACATAACTAATTTTTGTGTGTTTATTTTCTCTTTTCAACCAGATTGTCAGTTCCTTGAGGGTAAAAGACATAATTTATTTCCCTAAATGTGCCACCATGCTTAAAAGTCAGTGAAACTAGGTTTTTGAATAATTTCCTAATTGTAGCTGTTACATTTAGGAAGGTATCAGAACACTTACAGCAGACACTGCTGTTCCTGGCTATTCCAGATTGTCTGGTACCTGGTAACCTCTTCTCATTATCCTCTGTCATTGTCACTGCAGGGACCAGGAAGGAAACTGCATCCTCTCTTACTATGACAGGATGTTAACTTGGCTTCTCAAACAAATAAGAAGCACATGTTGAAAACACTTGTGAGTATTCTAAACTATTCATAAAATTACAATGACAAGGGGCTTTACTGATCAGCCAGTGTCCAGCCTTTCCCTACTCAATACCATTTCTGACAAGCTCCAGCTTTCTATGATCCAACAACATAGCCACGCCACCAAAATCCTTTTGACAACTCACTTTAGATAAATACCCATTTTATTGCCAGTTTACCTCATTTTATAATTTGCGAAGTATTGCAATGATCAATTATCAAACCAACTTAAAGAAAAGGAATGGTAAGATACAAGAGCGAGAGGGAACAGCAAACTCTCAAGGTGGAGGCGCAGTTGGTACCAAGTTAGCTTCCGGGGGCTTGGAAAGTCCTCAGAGAGAAAGTTCATTGAACTGAGCGAGAGATGTCTCTGGCTGGAATTTAAACCTATGCTCACTTTCCCAAATAATGTCACTGCAGATGATTTTGAGTGCTGCCCAGTGGTGATCCCACCCAAAAATACTTAATCATGAAGCATTAAGTATTCCATGTAACTCATCTGAAAAATCTAAACATGCTCCATAATGTGTTAGTCTGTGACCCAGGTACCTTGTATCTCACAGGTAAAACTGACAGTGTATAACTAAAACCAAAAATGACATATTTTCACTAAGTATCTATGATAAATATATATAGCCACACTATAGTCATTCATCACTTACAGATACATGTCTCCTCTCTAAGCAAGTAAATTGTAACCCAAAGCAGTATTGGCATTTATACTTTGTACTTTGAAACTTTTTGTTAAAGATTATGATATCAATAAATAGACTATTGATCAGAAAACAAATCTTGGGGGTTTTTAATGTCTTGAACTATTGTATGCCTTTCAACTATTGCATGTTAAGCAGTAATCTCATGTGTCCTTATTCATTTAATTTTTAGCTTTTATCTCATGATGTATAACATTAACTGAGAGAAAGACATAAAAACCCTTTAAGGGACATGTTGGGGACAGAAGAAGCTTCTATAAAAATATATGCCTTATAATAACATTGACTTATAAGAGGTATATGGTGACATGTGCCTGTACTAAGGCAAAAGGATTACAGATTCAAGACCAGCTGTGCTACATATTGAGACCCTTCTACATGGAAAAGAAGATCATGATCTGAGGCCAACCTTGGGAAAAAAAGGTAGACCCTTACCTGAAAAATAACCTAAAGCAAAAAAAAAAAAATGCTAGGAGCATGACTTAAGTGGTAGAGTGCCTGTCTAGCAAGCACAAGGCCCTGTCAAGCCCTAGTACTGCCAAAAATAAAAGAAGTTATGTGGAATTCAATTTTCTTCCTAATCATCAA
Source organism: Castor canadensis (assembly GCF_047511655.1). Classification (NCBI taxonomy): domain Eukaryota; kingdom Metazoa; phylum Chordata; class Mammalia; order Rodentia; family Castoridae; genus Castor; species Castor canadensis. The sequence continues at coordinate 93,123,567 of NC_133394.1, forward strand.
AGGTAAAACAGTTCCAGTGCGATGTAAACCCAGAAAACCAAAAATGTCATAAGCCTTTTCTACCTCATAAAATTATATATGCTCAAATATTATGAAGCATGTATAAGCAGTTCAAGTAGATATGGTGCAGACCTAAACATCAGATAAGTTATTTAAGAGGCTAGTGCTATGGGTTAGATCACTGGCCCCCAAAGGCCCATGTGTTAAAGGCTTGGTCACCAGCCTGCAGCACTCTTGGGAGGCAGTGTAACCATTAAGAGGTGGGTCCTCCCCAGATATGAAGCCACACAACTATAAGCAACTTGTCTTTCACAAAGGTGCTAAAAATATACGATGGAGAAAAAGCAGCCTCTTCAACAAAAACTGCTGGGAAAACTGGTTAGCAGTCTGCAAAAAACTGAAACTATATCCATGTATATCACCCTATACCAATATTAACTCAAAATGGATCAAGGATCTTAATATCAGACCACAAACTCTAAAGTTGACACAGGAAAGAGCAGGAAATATTCTGGAATTAGTAGGTATAGGTAAGAACTTTCTCAATGGAACCCCAGCAACACAGCAACTAAGAGGTAGCATAGATAAATGGGACTTCATAAAACTAAAAAGCTTCTGTTCATCAAAAGAAATGGTCTCTAAACTGAAGAGAACACCCACAGAGTGGGAGAAGATATTTGCCAGCTACACATCAGACAAAGGACTGATAACCAGAATATATAGGGAACTTAAATAACTAAATTCTCTCAAAACTAATGAACCAATAAAGAAATGGGCAAGTGAACTAAACACAACTTTCTCAAAAGAAGAAATTCAAATGGCCAAAAAACACATGAAAAAATTCTCACCATCTCTAGCAATAAAGGAAATGCAAATGAAAACCACACTAAGATTCCACCTCACCCCTGTTAGAATAGCCATCATTAGCAACACCACCACCAACAGGTGTTGGCGAGGATGTGGGGGGAAAAAGGAACCCTCTTACACTGTTGGTGGAAAAGTAAACTAGTACAACCACTCTGGAAAAAAATTTGGAGGCTACTTAAAAAACTAAACATTGATCTACCATATGATCCAGCAATACCACTCTTGGGGATATACCCAAAAGACTGTGACACAGGTTACTCCAGAGGCATCTGCACACCCATGTTTATTGCAGCTCTATTCACAATAGCCAAATTATGGAAACAGCTAAGATGCCCCACTACTGACGAATGGACTAAGAAAATGTGGTATTTATACACAATGGAATTTTATGCAGCCATGAAGAAGAACGAAATATTATCATTCGCTGGTAAATGGATGGAATTGGAGAACATCATTCTGAGTGAGGTTAGCCTGGCCCAAAAGACCAAAAATCGTATGTTCTCCCTCATATGTGGACATTAGCTCAAGGACAAACACAACAGTGGGATTGGACTTTGAGCACATGATAAAAGCGAGAGCACACAAGGGAGGTATGAGGATAGGTAAGACACCTAAAAAACTAGCTAGCATTTGTTGCCCTTAACGCAGAGAAACTAAAGCAGATACCTTAAAAGCAACTGAGGCCAGTAGAAGAAGGGGACCAGGATCTAGAGAAAAGGTTAGATCAAGAAGAATTAACCTAGAAGGTAACACACATGCATAGGAAATTAATGTGAGTCAACTCCCTGTATAGCTATCCTTATCTCAACCAGCAAAAACCCTTGTTCCTTCCTATTATTGCTTATACTCTCTCTTCAACAAAATTGGAGATAAGGGGAAAATAGTTTCTGCTGGGTATTGAGGGGGTGGGGGGGAGCGGGAGGGGGCAGAGTGGGTGGTAAGGGAGGGGGTGGGGGCAGGGGGGAGAAATGACCCAAGCATTGTATGCACATATGAATAAAAAAAAAAAAAAAAGAGGGTCCTCCTGAGAAGTTAAGTCACTAAAGGCTATTTCCTTGAAGAGAATATTGGGAGCCTTGCCCCTATTCTTTCTCTCTTTTTGATTCCTGGCAGCCATGAGGTGAACAGCCTCCTTTACCATGTGCCTCTGTCATGACGTGCTGTACCACCACAGACCCAAAGCAGCAAGGCCAAGTCACCAAGAATTGAAGCCCTTAGCCAAACTTACCTTCTCTTCTTTTAAATTGATTAACTCAGGTATTTTCTCACAGTAAGAGGAAGCTAATACAGCTAGGAAACTTGGCTGGAGATATTATATGATGTGGAATCTCCAAGAAGTTTGAAAGTGGACAGAGAATATTAGCCTATACATTTAAAATACTCTCGAGAGGCAAGACAGGTGTGATGTTTGGACAGATATCAGCTACTAATGGTGGACATAAATTTTCAAAAGGGCCTAATGTCAGAGGCAAGAGGATGCTGGAGAAAGAGCCAAAATTTTGGATTCTGAAATATCTGGGTACTAATCAGCTAAACACACTGTTTAGCTATGTAGCCATGGTCAAGCACACTACAGCCGACTTTTGCATAGTTTCCTCATTCAGGACTGTTGTGAGGGACAAGCTCAGCATAGATCTTGGTGTATAGAAAGTACCAGAGCCTCCTTGACCACATACCTCTGCAGCACCTTCCCCTTGACAAAGGGCATCTCATATATCATATACAGAGAGATCTTCTGAGTAAATATGCTGGAGAAATGAGACCAAAAGACTCCCTGGCCAGTTTTCTCTATGTATATGTTCATAATGAAACTCCATACTATTTTCCTTGCTACCATTTTCTTCTCAGTTTTTCTCTTGCTTTCCTACCATCCATGACAGCCAGAATCATTGAGAATAACATCATTTTGCTTAAGTCCTGCCATTTAGAACCACATCGAAGCATACTGTGTCTACTGGATTCCACATTACATCTGCCGGGCTCTGCCTGCTTCTGCCCATGCTCCTCCTTCACTGAGCTCCAGCCTCTCCTTTCTGTCTCTCAAGCACACCGAGCCTTTGTATACGCTGTTCCCCATTGTGCTGGGTTGTGCCAAGTCAACTTGGTTAGCCTGGGAGCCACATTTCCCAAAATCTCTTTTCCTGTGTGGTTAGAGGTTAGAGTTAGCAAAGGAGGAACATGGGTGAGATTTGGAAGGCAGAAATGAAGAGGTGACCTGACATCAGTCTTTGTAAGCCTTATCGACAGATACAGACAGAATCCAATGGGTCTCAGTTTCTCTTGTTCTCTTCCTCATTGTTGTGATCACCAGTGGCCCCAGGTCCTCACCAGTGGACTACAGAAGCAGCAGTTTCCCATCTATCAGAGCGGCTAGACAGGCTCAGGTTTTGGCTTTTCTCACAAACTCTGAATTGTCCATCTTTCTGATGAACCAGTAAGTGATTCTTTCTCCAATCTCCTGATTTGTACCTTGATACTTTCACTTCCCAACATCCTCACTGAGTCCTGTAGTAAATCTCTTATTCCCATGATGTCCAATGACTGTTCCCTAACTGATAAACCTGTGCCTAAGTCAACCTTCTTTGCATGGTTCTTTCTGCCTTATCATTAAGTTTCAGCTTAAACGACACTTCAGATTCTTCTTCCCTCATCATCCTCAGGAAAGTAGCCATCCTCTCCCCAGACACTTTCTGTTGGAATAGTTTCCAAAATGAGGGAATGGATGAAGTGAAGGTGTTTAGAACTTACATTTTTATTTAAAAAATAAGAACTGAAGATTTAGTATAAATATTTGTTTGGTTTTTGAGACAGGGTCTCACTGTGTAGTCCAGGCTATCCTAAAACTCAAAATCCTCCTGCCTCAGCATCCAGATTACAGGGTGCACCATCATACCTGACTTTATTATAAATTTTAAAGCAACTATCAACTCCATCAATTTCACTCAGTGCATTTGTTAGGTGGTCATGAGTCACAAACTGATTTTCTGAGGAAAAAGAGAGACTTCCTTAAGTGGCAGTGGTTGACATACAACCTCACTCAGCAGCCCACTTTCTGCATGTTGTCTAGATAGTGTGTGCAATTAGACTTAAGGGCTATAGGATAGAGCACTAACTTAAGCTAACTTTATATCTTTTTCCTTCACAGAGTGGGCAGGCACATGGCTTTAAAAAAATTCCTGCTAAGAAATTCATGTGGGGAAAATGCTAACAATGCATATATGAACTAACAAAAGGATAAAATATACAGAGATGAGATGCCTGTTCTAGTTTTACCTAAACACGTACACAATTTTCAGTCTGGTGGCCCTAATCTGTGTCATTTTCTTTTATCACAATCAGATGAAATACTCAGACTTTGTGATGATCTGAAATTATCTTTTTTAAGATATTATGGATTATTTCTTGTTCCCCACTTTCACATACACAGATTTAAGTTCCTCAACTGCAGAAACTTCATCTTCTCCCACTGTGTGCCTACTGTCGCATGCAGTCTCTGGCACTTAGAAAACACATAGGATGTATACTTTAGTTGAGTGATATGCTTCATCCTAAGTTTTCTTCCAGGCCTTTTCCAAATCCATCTCAACCATTCTCACCAAGGTCATATAAACTTAGGCTCATTTCTACATAGGCTTTGCTCATTCTCTCTCTTTTTTAAAAAAATGGTTTTGGTTCATTTATGTATTTATCTAGTTATGTATTTGTTTATTTATTTACTTCAGTGGTACTGGGGTTCTAACTCAGGGTTTCTCACTTGCTAAGCAGGTGCTCGATCACTGAGCCGTGTCCCCAGACCAAGTTCATTCTCTCTCTTTTTTTTTTTTTTTTTTTTTTGTGGTACTGGTGTTTGTCCTCGAGGCTTTACACTTACTAGACAGGCAATGTTCTCACACTGGTGCTCTACCACTTGAACCGTCCTACCAGCCCTTTTTTGTATTGGGTATTTTTGAGATAGGGTCTCTCAAACTATTTGCCCCAGCTGGCCTCAAACTGCAATCTTCATGATTTCTGCCTCCCAAGTATCTAGAATGCAAGCATGAGCCATGGGTGCCTGGCTAAATTCATTCTCTTTTATTCATCCACATTAGACTCCACCCCCTCTATTTGACTCCTGCCCAGATGTGATTCAAGTCTTGCTCTTCCAAGACTCTATCCTGGGATGCTCCTAGCCACACTGAAATCCATGACTTCTCTCTCCACTAAAGTGACTTCAACTATTAAAAGTTGTTTTCTGATTAAAATTTTAAATGATTTTGCTATACTAGTTAACTTGTACCTTAATGAAGTTGATACCCTAGACTAATTGGTAAAGGACTCAGATTTAATCTGGAAACTGTACTTTTGAATTTTAATGCTAGCAATCTCTCAATTAGTTGGGAGAAAGTTACTTGTGGAAAAATGGAAAGTTGCTTTCTTCCCTCATGAATTTCTAAATTTCCCTGAATAATAAAGAAGTAAGAATGTCTCTGGTAGCTAAGGAGGATATTGGAGATCAAGAATAGCAAAAAGAGCTGGGTACCGGGCTTGTGCCTGTAATCCTAGCTACTCAGGAGGCAGAGATCAGGATGACTGAGGTTTGAAGCCAGCCCAGGCAAATAGTCTGTATCTCAAAATAGACCCTATCTCAAAAAAACCCATCACAAAAAAGGGCTGGTGGAGTGGTTCAAGGTGTAGGCCCTGAGTTCAAACCCCAGTACTGTTAGAAGAAAGAAAAGAAAAAAAAAAGAATAGCAAAAGACTTGAGAGGAATAGATAGGAGAATCTCAGTTCAAAGCCAGCACTGGCAAAAATTAGTGAGACCCTATCTCAAAAACAAGCTGAGTGTGGTGGTACATATCTGTAATCTCACGTACTCAGGAGGCAGAGGTGGGAGGTTCATGGTTTGAGGCCAGCTTGGGCAAAGTTAGATCAAGATCCTATCTGAAAAACAAACTAAAAGCAAAAAGACCAAGAGTGTGGCTAAGTTAGAGCCTTTGCCTAGCAAAGGCTAGGCCCTGGGTTCAATTCCCAGTAATGAAAAAAAAATTATAAATAAAAGTAAATGTTCTTATTTTAGAATAAGCTGCCTTATGAACTGGTTTAGAATTGCCAGTATTTGGGAGGCTACCTTTTGGTTATATTATTTTGATTACAGTGAGATAGAAATTGGATGACTCCAAAAGGATTTCATTCTTTCTTTTTTCCCTGGCAAATGCAATGTCAAGTCATGTGCCAGGTGGTTCCCGCTCACTCTGTTCTTCTGCCTAAAAGCAGGAGTCTCCAATTGTCCAGGTGTTCCTGTGGGTCCCTCTGACTGAGGTCAGACAGCAGAGAAAATACTGACTGGATCCCTGAGGTCATATCCAAGAGAACATTCTGGGGGTGGAGAGAAACGTATTCTGACAAGTTTGATTTATTTCCTGGAAGAAGAAGTTGTGAAACCTTAAGGATGTGTCACCATGACTCGTATCACTTGGGATGCAGAAGCACAGGTTGCTTCCTAATATTTCATAGATAGGAAAAAGGAGGCAGACATGATTCATAAGGAATGACAAACAGGCAAATTCTAGTCATGTTCTCTCCACTGTAACTTGTTCTGAAAAGGCACCCGCAGATCTTTATGTACCTTGCTTAAAAATTTTAAAATATGAGGGTTAAGGTGGGAGGGGGCGGTGAATGTAATCAAAGTACTTCAAACGAATGTATGAAACAGAATAATGAAATTTATGAATTGTTTTAAAAAGGGAGGGGGTCAGAAAGGGTAATAAAGGGGGTGAATTTGATCAAAGTCTATTATATGCATGTATGGAAATATCAAAATGAAACCCCTTCACACAATTAATATATGATAATAAAAAAGAAGAAAAAATACTACCACAGCCTATTCTATTTCCCATGAGACGAAAAAATTATACAGCAATGTGAGAGGATGTTGGATTCCCTGGAGGGAATTTTCTTAATGGTTTCCAATAACAATGAAAGTCAGGAATACCCAAATGCAAACACATTAAGTCTTTCCATGGTCTAAATTGATCTAGTGGTCACATCAGATCTTACAGAATAAGGTAGTGAACAGATTCCAGCACCCCCAAAAAATCTGGTGAAAGGATAAGAGCAAGGCTTTGTTTATGATACCCACAGGGGGCTAAGTATTACTACAATGTGCAGAACTCTACCTGCACAAAATCAAGAGAGCTTCCAAAGCCAACTAAAATGTTACCACCCTAAAGATCTGTTGCACAGAAGAGCACCTATAGTCAGCAACACTGTGATGTGCACTTAAAATTTTGTTAAAAGGGTTGTTGGTTAAATGTTCTCACACACACACACAGAGGGACACAAAGAAATTTTTGGAGGTGCAGGATTTGTGTTACTTTGATTGCGGCAGTGGTTCCTCGGGTCTCTGTATGCACTCAAACTTATCAAATTGTATACGTTAAATATGTATGGTCTGTTGTTAATCACATATATCCTCCTAAAACCTTTTTAAGATAACAAAGTGCAAAAAAGAAAGCAAACTAAATGTTTTTACCCTTTGAAATTTAAAGTATAAAAATAGAAAATACTTGGAATCCAGTGGCTCACACTTGTATTCCTAGCTACTCAGGAGGCAAAGATTAGGAGGATTGCAGTTCAAAGCCAGCCGGGACAAATAGTTCATGAGACCCTATCTTGAAAGTACCTTACACAGAAAAAGGGCTCAAGGTGTAGGCCCTGAGTTCAAACCCTAGTATTGCAAACAAGAAAGAAAGAAGCAGAGAAAATAAAAACAAATTAGTGGTTTTTTTAGAAACTTTGACTTTAAGAACTCAGTTGTAGTATAAAAGAGAAAAAAAAAAGTCAAAGACTGAGGCAAGAACTGGTCTCCAAGATTGTTGTTGATAGATTTTGAAGAAGTAAATGGGATTATGGGGAAACTTCACAATAGATATGGAAAAAAAGAAAAAGGGAAAAGAACAGTGAAAAATAAAATTAGCTTTGGAAAGGTCTAGAGTTTCTTCTGTGTCTGTTTCCTGTTTGTGTGTGGTTATTTTGTCAAACTGTGATTTTTTTTTTCTCCTTAAAAAAAGCAGGAGCTCCCCCAGTGGATAATCTAACAATTGTTGCCAACAATATTTTATTTGTTTATTTACTTATAATCAACTTTACTTTGATTTTTGTTTTGGTTTTTGCAGTACTGGGATTTGAACTCAAGGCCTTATACTTGCTAGTCAGCTGCTCTATCACTTGAGCCTCACTCCTAGTCCTTTTTTTTTCTTTAGTTATTTCAGATAGGGTCTTGTGTTTTTGCATGGGGCCAGTGTCAGACCGTAATCCTCCTACCCATGCTTCCTGTGTAGCTGGTTCCACAGGCATGTACTACCATGCCCAGCTTCTTGGTTGAAATGAGAGGAATGAGAGGTCTCTCTTACTTTTTGTCTGGGCTAGCCTCAAACCATAATCCTCCTGCTTTATGGCTTCTCAGAAGCTGGGATTACAGACAGGGACCACCATGCCCAACATTGTCTTTTTGTTTAGTGCTGGCATCAAACCAGGTCTTCACACATGCTGGGCAAGCACTCTACATGAGCTATATCCCCAACCCAGAAAGTCTTCATGAATCTCCTATTATGAGCAGAAAGACTGATAATGAACAACTAAACTAGTAAATACATGTTATATGCAGGCCAATAGGGGCTATGGGGAAAAATAAAGCAGAGGAAGGGGTATAGGGTGAGGGAGGGGTGGCAGGTCTGGGAAGGCATCTCTAGTAGGTTGTCCTTGAGCAGAGAAGAAAGAGAGCAAGACTTGTGGGGCACCAGTCAAGAAATAGCACTTGCAAAAGTCCTGAGGCTTGACAAACAAAGAAGTGAGGAGTCAGTTTTCCTGAGCAAAGTGGGCGAAGGGGAGGGTGATGGGAGAGGAGCCCAGAGAGGTCATCTGGGGTCAGATCCTACAAGGCCTTGGACTCAGTTTGAACTTTGATAACAAATTACTGAACAGTGGGTGACCTAAACAGCAAACATTTATTTCTCACAGAGCAGGAGGCTGGAAAGTCTAAGATGAAGGTGCCAACTGATCTTGCCTCCCATGAGGGTCCTCTTCTTGATTTACAGATATCCTCATTGACATAGGTAAGGGCCACTGAAATCAAGTCTGGGCCTTGAACCCTCCACCCATTAAAAGCACAATCTGCACTTATCTGCCTCCATACTTAATGCTCAACCAACAGGTTTGTCATAAAACACCAGATTAGGCCACAGGCTAGAATGTTTACAGACTAGGAGCCTCTTAAGGCAAACCGAGTTAAAACTAGTGGGGTACGTGTTGGCCACACAAAGACAGACAAGGAGGTATTGCTAGTGAGGGAAAACCTTGTCCTATAAAATGTCCTAGGTAAAGCCCTTAAAATGTCCCTGATAAGCCTCCAGAATCAACTCCACTGTCAGACAGTCTGTCATACCAAAATCACAGCATTTGTTCTTAGTTCATTTGAAAGTCACTAATTTCAGAGGTCATACAACTGAGCAATACATTATTAGTTTCTCATTATCTTTGATAAAACCCCTGACAGGTGGGTTGTGATAATGGTTGCCTAGGCTCTTTTATAAAAACGTGAAGGCTGCTTTTGCTAAAACACTGACACTTCACTTAAGCCTGCACATACTTGGTGGGTGGATAAAATGGGATAAAAGGCTTGTTATATCTGTCTTCATGCTGTGTCTGTTTTCCTCTGCTATCTAAACTCTTGGGTCAAATTCTATTCAACTCTGCATGTAGACATGTTATTCACTTAAAAAAATTTTTTTTTGCTTTTTGTAGTGCTAGGGATTGAATATGTAAGCAATGGTGTTCACGCTAGGTAAGTGCTGTACCACTTGAGCTACATACACAGCCCCCAAAATCTTTTTATCCAAGACTATAATACAGGGTTAATTTGGCCTATTGACTGTTGGATCTTGTCTTCCCCACCCTTGTGCTTTTTCAGCAGCTCAAGCATACAGTCCCTCAGCCTGTGTCTATGCAAGATGGTGAGTAGCTCAGAAGTTTCTGGGTTAACTCATCACCCATTAGCCTGAAAACCCCAAGGTCAGAATGCTAGAGCACAAGAAAGGAAAACATCTTTTTAAACCATGCCCTTGACCAATGGACAATTACCAAACTTTAGCCTTCCTAGAAATTCAATGAATTGAATTTCTTTGATAGGTGAGGTTTGATCATCCATCAGATCAGTTTTAGCTACCTTCTGCTCATAAGCTGAAATTGTAGTGAAAGGATCTTTGCCTATCTTGTTCACATTATATGGCTTGGTCTCATTTCTACTATTTGCATGCCATACAATCCCACTGCTTAGTACCAACACAAACACACACAAAAAAGATAAACGTCTGAGATGGTGAATGTGCCAATGATGCTGATCTAACCATTGTGCATTGTATAGATGTATCAGGATGTCACACTCTCATCTGATCCTGACCTAATCATTACCTACTGTACCCTAGAAATATGTACAATTATTATACATCAGTTAAAAATAAAAATTAAGGCCTGGATTAATGGCTCACCTCTGTAACTCCAGCTACTAGGGAGGTGAAGATTGGGAGGATTCTGGTTCTAGGCCAGCCCAGGCAAAAAGTTATCAAGACTCCATCTCAACAAATAAGCTGAGTATGGTAGGCAGGAGGATTGTGGTGTAAGACTGGCTGAACAAAAAAAAAAGCACAAGACTGTCTGAAAAACAACTAAAGCAGGGGGATTCCAAGATGGCAGCTAGAGGGAGGAAGCAGAAAGCGTGCCTCCTACAGTGAAATCTTGGAGAAACGCCGGAGACACACCTTGCAGGCAAGGCCACCAAGAAGAGGCAAAACTTTGACCCCTCCACACCTCCAGCCTGCGCAGAGAATCTCCACTTCATGTTAAACGGAGAAACCAGGAGGGCCCCAGGGCCGCCAGTCGCCCACGCCCAGATGACTGGGGAAGACACAGACAAGGTGAGCTAAGCAGTACACGGTACTTCCACAGACAACCCTTGGCAAGATCAGCATAGCCCCCTGGACAGACTGACCCCCACCCGGGGAAAAAAGAGAAACTGAGTAATAAGCAATAAGAACAACACATGGCAAAGAGGATGAGGTGCCCTGAGCTCCAAAGAGGCGGGGAGAGGAATCCTTCCTGGAACTGTAAATAAACAAGCTGGACCTGGTGTGGGGGGGGGGGGTTGTGCACCCAGCAACCAGGAGCAGGAAAGCTTGTGATGGAGGGAGGAAAACTCCACAGGAGAAGGGGGAAGACCCACTTCCCATGTAAACTGTAAATAAACACACTGGCCTGAGAAAGCAGGTGCAGTGTCACTTCCCCCAGTGTGCTTGGAAAGGGGAAAGCTTGTAGCAGTGGCTTGCGCACAGGACTCTGAGTAAACAAAGCCTGCGGGGCCAGGGGAGTGTTAAGTTCACTGCTGAGATCTGCATAAATAATGCCTCCAGCAACAGCAGGCTGACAGCAGCGGGCAGGGAAGCCACAACCTCAGATAGCCATTCACAGAACTGTCTACAAACTCTTTTTTTCTCTCTCCCCAGCTCTGATGAAACAACAACCGAACTACACCTGCATGCTCAAAAACTTACTGAAACTGTATTGCATTTGAACTTGGGACACTTGGTGGGTTTTTGTTTTGTTTTGTTTTGTTTGTGCACTTTTGTTCTACTTTATGTCTCCCCTTTGATGAGACAACTACAGAACAACATCTGAGGCACCATCTCCAGGATTGTAGGTTGAGGGACGAACACCAAAATTATTAAGACAGAAATTTCATTGCATTTGAACTTGGAGATTTTTATTTTTTATTTTTTACTATTATTTTGTTTTATTTTATATATTTTTTCTTTCATTTACTTATTTTTTAATTTTTATTCTTATCTTTACTCTTTTTATTTTTTATTTTCAATCCTCTCTCTGTCTCTCTAATGCCTTTTCAGCTTATGGTTGATTACTACACTGTCTCTCCCTATTTATATCTTTGGGACTTTTTTTGTTTGTTTCTTTGTTTTGTTTTTTTTCTACTTGATTATTTGTTTTTCCCTTTTCCTTTAACTTCTTTGCTTTCCATCCCCTCTCACCCTTCCATTCTAAATATCACTAGTGCTATTATTACAAGCCAGAAAATACTTAATTGCACACAGTACAGGAACAATAACAATATCAAGGGCAATGATGGGAAGACAGTAAAAACAGGGAAACCAGTTCCCCCACAGCAAAAAATTAGTACAGGAACCAGAGGGAAATGAAGAAAACAGATACTCAGATCCAGACTCCAACAAAATGAAGATAAACTATGCCAAAGAACCCAATGAAGCCCAAAAGAATAATTTAAAAGAAGACATACTACAGGTAATCAATGAGAATTTTATAGAGATGATACTGGATATGGTCAACCAAAATGTACAGGAGACACTCAAGAAATTCCAAGACAAAAAAATACAGAATTTGAAAAAGCAAAAGTAGAAATAAAGGAAACCATAGAAGCACTGTATAAAACCAAAGTAAAACAAAGAACACGATTAATAAAGAGATAAATGAACTCAGGATGAAAATAGACAACATTAAAGAGGAAAACAGCCAGGATATGGAAAACCTCAGAAAAAAGAACGAAACAGAATTGGAAAACAAAACGGAAGGCCAATCCAGCAGAATAGAACAAACAGAAGACAGAATCTCAGAACTTGAAGATGATATGGTAATTAAAGGAAAAACCAAAGAACTACTAATTAAACAACTCAAGACCTGTGAAAAGAAAATGCAAGAACTCACAGACTCCATCAAAAGACCAAACTTGAGAATCATGGGCATCGAAGAAGGAGAAGAGGTGCAATCAAAGAAAATGTGTAATATATTCAACAAAATAATAACAGAAAATTTCCCAAATCTAGAGAAAGATATTCTCATACAGATGCAAGAGGACTCCAGGACACCAAACAGACCAGATCAAAATAGAACTACTCCACGACATATCATCATTAAAACAACAAGTTCAGAAACTAGGGAAAGAATATTGAAGGCTGTAAGAGAGAAAAAACAAATAACATACAAAGGTAAACCCATCAAAATCACAGCAGACTTCTCAACAGAAACATTAAAAGCAAGAAGAGCAGGGGGTGAGATCTTCCGGGCACTGAATGAAAATAACTTCAACCCCAGGATACTCTACCCAGCAAAACTATCATTCAAAATAGATGGAGCAATAAAAGTCTTCCATGATAAGCAGAAACTAAAACAATATGTGACCACAAAGCCACCACTACAAAAGATTCTTCAAGGGATTCTGCACACAGAAAGTGAAACCCAACATAACCATGAAAGGACAGGCAGCACCAAACCACAGGAAAAGAAAAAGCAAGAAAGTAGAGAGTAAACTCAACTTAGGTACACACAATCAAACCTTCAAACAAATAAGACAACTAAATGACAGGAATCACCACATACCTATCAGTACTAACGCTTAATGTTAACGGACTTAATTCACCCATCAAAAGGCACTGCTTGACGAAATGGATTAAAAAGGAAGATCCAACAATTTGTTGCTTACAAGAGACCCATCTCACCGAGAGAAATAAGCATAGGCTTAGGATGAAAGGCTGGAAGAAGATTTACCAAGCCAATGGCCCCCGACAACAGGCAGGAGTAGCAATACTTATCTCTGACAAAGTAGACTTCAAACATACATTGATCAAATGAGATAAAGAAGGACATTCCATACTAATAAAAGGGAAAATAGACCAAAAGGAAATAATAATTATCAACCTATATGCACCCAATGTCAACGACCCATTTTCATCAAACATACACTGAAAGACCTAAAAGCATATATTAACTCTAACACAGTGCTTGTGGGAGACTTTAACACCCCATTATCATTAATAGATAGGTCATCCAAACAAAAAATCAATAAAGAAATCCAAGATCTAAAATATACAATAGATCAAATGGACCTACTTGATGTCTACAGAACATTTAATCCAACTTCTACACAATATACATTCTTCTCAGCAGCCCATGGAACCTTCTCCAAAATAGATCATATCCCAGGGCACAAAGCAAGCCTCAGCAAACATAAGAAAATAGAAATTATACTGTGCATATTATCTGATCACAATACAATAAAACTAGAACTCAACAACAAAAGTAAAGACAAAAAACATGCAAACAGCTGGAAACTAAATGATCCATTGATGAAATAAATGGATGGATCATTGATGAAATAAAAGAGGAAATTAAAAAGTTCCTGGAAGTCAATGAAAACACAACATACCTGAACCTATGGGACACAGCAAAGGCAGTTCTGAGAGGAAAGTTTATAGCCATGAGTGCATATATTAAAAAGACTAAAAGATCCCAAATCAATGACCTAATGATACATCTCAAACTCCTAGAAAAACAAGAACAAGCAAATCCCAAAACAAATAGAAGGAGAGAAATAATAAAAATAAGAGCTGAAGTCAATGAAATAGAAACCAAAAAAACCATACAAAGAATTAATGAAACAAAAAGTTGGTTCTTGAAAAAATAAACAAGATTGACAGACACCTGGCAAACCTGGCTAAAATGAGGAGAGAAAAAACCCAAATTAGTAGAATCAGGAATGCAAAAGGGGAGATAACAACAAACACCATGGAAGTCCAGGAAATCATCAGAGACTACTTTGAGAACCTATATTCAAATAAATACAAAAATCTTAAAGAAATGGACAGATTTCTAGATACATATGATCATCCAAAACTGAACCAAGAGGAAATTAATCACCTGAATAGATCTATAACACAAAATGAAATTGAAGCAGCAATCAATCAAGAGTCTCCCCAAAAAGAAAAGTCTAGGACCTGATGGATTCTCTGCTGAATTCTATCAGACCTTTAAAGAAGAACTGATACCAACCCTCCTTAAACTGTTCCATGAAATAGAAAAGGAAGGAAAACTGTCTAACACATTTTATGAAGCCAGTATTACACTTATCCCAAAACCAGGCAAAGACACCTCCAAGAAGAACTATAGGCCAATCTCCTTAATGAACATTGATGCAAAAATCCTCAACAAAATAATGGCAAACCAAATTGAACAACACATCAAAAATATCATTCACCATGACCAAGTAGGCTTCATCCCTGGAATGCAGGGGTGGTTCAACTTACAAAAATCAATAAATGTAATAAACCACATTAACAGAAGCAAAGCCAAAAACCACTTGATCATCTCAATAGATGCAGAAAAAGCCTTTGATAAGATCCAACACCATTTCATGATAAAAGCTCTAAGAAAACTAGGAATAGAAGGAAAGTACCTCAACATTATAAAAGCTATATATGACAAACCTACAGCCAGCATTATACCTAATGGAGAAAAACTGAAACCATTCCCTCTAAAATCAGGAACCAGACAAGGATGCTCACTATCTCCACTCCTATTCAACATAGTACTGGAATTCCTAGCAAGAGCAATTAGGCAAGAAGTAGGAATAAAAGGAATACAAATAGGTAAAGAAACTGTCAAAATATCCCTATTTGCAGATGACATGATCCTATACCTTAAAGACCCAAAAAACTCTACTCAGAAACTTCTAGATACCATCAACAGCTATAACAGGTAGCAGGATATAAACTCAACATAGAAAAATCATTGGCATTTCTATACACTAACAATGAACAAACTGAGAAAGAATGTATGAAAACAATTCCATTTACAATAGCCTCAAAAGAAATCAAATACCTAGGTGTAAACCTAAACAAAGGATGTGAACGACCTCTACAAGGAAAACTATAAACTCCTGAAGAAAGAGATTGAGGAAGACTATAGAAAGTGGAGAGATCTCCCATGCTCATGGATTGGTAGAATCAACATAGTAAAAATGTCTATACTCCCAAAAGTAATCTACATGTTTAATGCAATTCCCATCAAAATTCCAATGACATTGATTAAAGAGATCGAAAAATCTACTGTGAAATTTATATGGAAACACAAGAGGCCACGAATAGCCAAGACAACACTCAGTCAAAAGAACAATGCTGTATATATCACAATACCTGTCTTCAAACTATATTACAAAGCAATAATAATAAAAACAGCATGGTACTCGCACAAAAACAGACATGAAGACCAGTGGAACAGAACAGAGGACCCAGATATGAAGCCACACAACTATAAGCAACTTGTCTTTCACAAAGGCACTAAAAATATACGATGGAGGAATAAATAAACTGCTGGGAAAACTGGTTAGCAGTCTGCAAAAAACTGAAACTAGATCCATGTATATCACCCTATGCCAACATTAACTCAAAATGGATCAAGGATCTTAATATCAGACCACAAACTCTTAAGTTGATACAGGAAAGAGTAAGAACTACTCTGGAGTTAGTAGGTATAGGTAAGAACTTTCTCAATGGAACCCTAGCAGCACAGCAACTAATAGATAGCATAGATAAATGGGACTTCATAAAACTAAAAAGCTTCTGTTCATCAAAAGAAATGGTCTCTAAACTGAAGAGAACACCACAGAGTGGGAGAAAATATTTGCCAGCTACACATCAGACAAAGGACTGATAACCAGAATATATAGGGAACTTAAAAAACTAAATTCTCCCAAAACTAATGAACCAATAAAGAAATGGGCAAGTGAACTAAACAGAACTTTCTCAAAAGAAGAAATTCAAATGGCCAAAAAACACATGAAAAAATTCTCACCATCTCTAGCAATACAGAAAATGCAAATGAAAACCACACTAAGATTCCACCTCACCCGTTAGAATAGTCATCATTAGCAACAGCACCACCAACAGGTGTTGGCGAGGATGCGGGGAAAAAGGAACCCTCTTACACTGTTGGTGGGAATGTAAACTAGTACAACCACTCTGGGAAAAAAATTTGGAGGCTACTTAAAAAGCTGAACATTGATCTACCATTTGATCCTGCAATACCACTCTTGGGGATATACCAAAAGACTGTGACACAGGTTACTCCAGTGGCATCTGCACACCCATGTTTATTGCAGCTCTATTCACAATAGCCAAATTATGGAAACAGCTAAGATGCCCCACTACTGACGAATGGATTAAGAAAATGTGTTATCTATACCCAATGGAATTTTATGCAGCCATGAAGAAGAACGAAATGTTATCATTCGCTGGTAAATGGATGGAATTGGAGAACATCATTCTGAGTGAGGTTAGCCTGGCCCAAAAGACCAAAAATCGTATGTTCTCTCTCATATTTGGACATTAGATCAAGGGCAAATACAACAAGGGGATTGGACTTTAATCACAAGATAAAAGCGAGAGCACACAAGGGAGGTATGAGGATAGGTAAGACACCTAAAAAATTAGTTAGCATTTGTTGCCCTTAACGCAGAGAAACTAAAGCAGATACCTTAAAAGCAACTGAGGCCAATAGGAGAAGGGGACCAGGGACTAGAGAAAAGTTTAGATCAAAAAGAATTAACCTAGAAGGTAACACACATGCACAGGAAATTAATGTGAGTCAACTCCCTGTATAGCTATCCTTATCTCAACCAGCAAAAACCCTTGTTCCTTCCTATTATTGCTTATACTCTCTCTACAACAAAATTAGAGATAAGGGCAAAATAGTTTCTGCCGGGTATCAAGGGGGTGGGGTGAGTGGGAGGGGGCGGAGTGGGTGGTAAGGGAGGGGGTGGGGGCAGGGGGGAGAAATGACCCAAGCATTGTATGCACATATGAATAATAAAACAATAGAAGTTAAAAAAAAAACCAAACAACTAAAGCAAAAAGGGCGGGAGGCAGGGCTCAATTGGTAGAGTGCTTGCCTAGCATGCATAAAGCCCTCAGTTCAAACTCCAGCACTGACAAAAACTAAACTAAATGCAAGGGAAGAGATCATGTGAAAGCAGAGGTGCTGGCTGTAGAAGAACTCAGGGATATTCATCTTATTTTGATGTGTATTCAAAACTATAACCAGTACATCAAACCCATCCTTCCCAGATAGTATTGCATTGGATGGGGTCAGATGAATGAAAGGAGTATATTTAGCAACAATTTGAAGAAAATTTTCAGTTGATCATCACATGGCATAACTGTGTATTGCAAATATAACAAAGTCATGAAATTGGGGCGAGAATTGGCTTTATTAAGCACCCCTAATAAACGCTCCAAGAACACCCCAAGGTTCTTTTGAAATCAATTATGCTAATAAACGTTTATGGAGATTATTACCTACCCTAATTGAGTTGTTTCTTTCTCCTCTTTGTATCCGTGTATATAAAAACGCTGCCATCCTTCGAGATGTATCTCATATACAAACATCTTCACAAAACCTTTTCATTGTTCTCAAAACAAACAAGGCTTCTCCTTCCTCTACTCAAGCTTTCATTGGTCCAGCTGGCAGACTTTATTTTTCAACCTCCCTTGTAGGATTGGCCAGAATCCTAAATTTTGTACCAAGATCTATGTGGAAGCATTATTTTGCTTGGAATTTTTGTATTTCCAGCCCCTAGCCTAGTGCCTGGCATACAGATATGCTTCATAAAAGCTTGTTGCATGGTCTGAATGTTTGATTCACAAACCACACTTTGGTAACTTATAATAAATATTTGTAGCACATGCTATGATCTTAACAAGAATTATATTAAATAATTTCAATATGTTTTGTTTTGAGAATGGCTTTTTTCCTAATACAACTTAACCAAAAAATTTTAAATCTATGAATTTTTTTGAAAAGGATTCATTGCTTGCATGTACTTCTTAACTTCACAAGTACTTGATTCAATAATAAATAAAATAGTTACTCTCCAAAATCAGAGGAATAATACATTGTGATGTGTGTTCTTTGTTGTGCAGGATGTGATTCCAGAGTTGTCTTGTTTTGGACTCAGTCTATCATGGTTACTGGTGACCTTGACTGAAGTTGGTCTTCTGTGAAACTGCTCAGGTTAAACAGGGAGCACCACAGTCCTGACATTGGTGCCCCTTACCACCCAACAGCTGCCAGGCTGCTTTTCTTTCTCCTGTAGTTGTAATCAGCAGTGCCTGGATTGAAATCCCAGATTCCTCAACTGCTGTGAACTTGGGCAGTCAACCTCCCTGAGCCTGTCTCTTCACCTGTAGAATGAAGATAATAATGGCCTCTTTTAGAGGGATGTTCTGAGGATTAAGGAGCTTAATATGAGGAAAGCACTTTGCACAGTGCAGGAACACAGTGGGTGACAGCATATTTTGGTAAAAGCAACACACAATTTCATTCATTTATCTATTCATTTATTCAACCTACCCATGTTTACTTATGTATATAATAGAATTGAAGAAACTAATTTGCCTGTTCTAATTACATTCAGGATTTGAATATAAAACTCTAGTTGAAGAGTGTTTGCAAAGGTTGTAACATGTTCAAATTTTTAATACAAATTTGCATTCTTTAACCAGTCAATAAGACCATAGTATATCCAATACACACCCTTTCCCTTTGTCTGGGCCACGATGAGTTGAAACAGCACAAGTGAATAAATAAAAACAAATATTTAAAGGCATACCCAAAATACCACTATCCCCCAACTCTTTTTCCCCTCCCTAAAATGGGATAGTGCTAACTACTCCCACATGCATACATCATATTTTTTGTTTCTTACTTTAGGCTGTGGGATTAAAAGTAAACTACTAATCCTCATTTGTCTGTCCCATAAGAGTGTTGTGATGATGAAATGTGCTCATGTATGTCAAAGAAAATAAAGGTGTGGAGGTAGTAGTAGCAGTTGTTCAACGGTAGGGGGAGATAGCGTACAAACTCCGAGAAAGCATTCCGGCCGTGCGAGCAAGTTTGGTGCCGTGAGGCTCCCGTAGCCCGCCGGAAGACTCAATCTGGCACCTCCTCCGAGTGTCCCACGTGCTGCTTCCGGTCTCACTTGGAAGAGTCTAAATCGTGACTGGGACTAATTATAGCAGCCGGCGGCTCTGCGAACTTGCTTAGAAGGGCTCGTCGGGGAGCCAGTCTGCTGCCAGCATGTCTAGCAGGAACAACAACAAACTGCCCAGCAACCTGCCGCAGTTACAGAACCTGATCAAGCGGGACCCACCGGCATACGTCGAGGAGGTGGGAGTGGGGCGCGGCCGACGCTGCAGGCCAGGCGCGGAGGGTTAGATATCTACTAGCCGCGGCGGCGTGGAGTGGAGCCGGGGTTCTGGCCCCCTGTGTTCTGGCCCCGTGTGTTCTCCTCTGAGGTTCAGGGGTCGCTTCCCAGTGGAGAAGGGTTTGGAGGAGCCTTAGAGTTTGTTTCTCACTGCCTAAAAACATGCGGTGCCTTTGGATTTTCTACCTGATCTGTGGACCTACTACCTTGGAAACACCGCTTAAAAACTTCCTTTTGCCGTAGGGTTTAGTTTAGAGGCGGAGATAAGGGGCTTATTCTCAGCCTCCAGCTCCCATCAGGTTTGTCAGCCTCGCCTTTTCAGAAACTCCTAATATGAATTAGTGGATGACTGGTGGATTAAGATGCTTTTGTCCTTTTCCAAGAGCCCGCTCTATGGCCTGAGCTGTGCCAGGAAGAAGTAGGAAGTTCTCAAGATGCTAGAGTCAGAATCTGGAGTTTAGTTTATCTAGTTAAGCCAGGATTCTTAGCTCATTGGAAGCTAGCATGACGTGGATGTCAGAATTTGCTTTGGGAAAAAATGAGGCCCAGATTGTGAAGGGCTTTATGTACTGACCTCATGAATTGTGAATTTTAAATGAGTTTGAGCTATGAAGTGACAAAATTAAGGTGGTGGGGTTTTAAATTAATTTTGATTCATTTTGGTAGGTACTTCCGACACCCATTTGTCTCATAAGCATTACACACATCTCTCTCTTGGGCATTTACTGCAATTGCTTGTTTGTGCTGCTTCCTTGCTCCATTGTGGTTTGTTCAATAGCTACTGCAGTTCATCTTCTGATTGCCCTTCTCCCTCAAATTTGTATCTTTTCACATACAATTATTTATGTGAGTGCTTTTTAGCAAACAGTTGTTCAGGTCACAAGTATAGAGCCTTCTCAGGCATCAAGGCAGTGAACAGTAAGAAGCATGTACAAGTAATTAGTAATGTAGGCAATGCTTTGAGATCATTAAAGTACTGTCCAGTTATTGACAAAGAAGTAAGTTGAGAGCATTGGCTTCACAACTAACTCACAACTCTGTTTCTGTTGTTGACCATTTGTGTGCTCACTGAGGCCATGTGCCAGGTACTTGTATCTCACTCCTTTATTCCTAGCTAATCAAGAGGCAGAGATCAGGAGGATCACAGTCCGAAGCCAGACTGTCCAAATAGTTCACGAGACCCTATCTTGAAAAAATCCATCACAAGGCTGGCAGAATGGCTCAAGTGGTAAGAGTGCCTGCTACAAGCGTGAGGTCCTGAGTTCAAACTCCAGTGCCACAAAAAAAAAAAGACAGAAAAGCCTTCTTCTCTTGGACTTCTGTTCTAGCAAGGGTAGACATACAGTAAGGACTGTGATGGGAATATGATAGAATAGGAGGCTGCTGACCAAGACACCATGAACAGAGAAGGATTTTCTGCAATGGTGATATTGTACCAGACAGGTCAAGAGCATTCTAGACAGGAATGACAAGAGCAGAACTTCTTGGTGGAAAGAATTGGAGGGGAACAAGTGTGACTGAACTGTAGTGGGCATAGAGGAGGGCAGTGAGGGCGATTATGTGGGAAATGCACGTCACTCAGGGTCTTTTTGGGGAGCCATAGAAGTGGTTTAAGCAGGGAAGTGACCTGACCTTACTTATGTTTTAAAATTTTTACCTTGAAAGTTCTATATAAAATGGATTGTAGAGGAGCAACACTGGAAACAGGGTATTCTAGTGGGTGTTGGAGTAGTCCAGGCAAGGAGAGACCTGGTGCCACTGAAATTATAAGTAGAATTGGGAAAAGTTGGCAAGTTGGCACTACTCCATGTGGAGGTATAGCTTGCAGGATTTCCTTGGGCAGTGGATTGGGGAATGGAAGGAGGGGGAAGGAATGAAAGATTTTTTTTTAATGTATATTTCTGCACCTATAGATGATAGTGCCATTTACCAAAGTTCATTTATTTGAGAAAAATATTGTTGATTACCTGTTGTATGCTACTCACAGTGCTGAACACTGGGACTATAGTAGTGAATTGTGTTGGTAAAAATCCTACCCTTGCTAGATTTCATTATAGTAGGAGGAGACAGATATGTAATAGCAAGTCAAATGATTCAAGTGATGGTAAATGCTATGAAGAAAACACAAGAATGCCTGGTGGGGTGGGGGGAAGGATGAAGGAGACCTTGAACTTTTAAACAGGATAGATAGGGAAGATCTTCAGTAAAAGTCTGAAGGGGGTGAGGGAGAGCTGTGCATCTATTTAGAGGAAGAGCAATCTAGGTAGAAGGAACACCCAATATAAAGACCCTAGGGCAGGAACGTGCCTGGTAGGTTTGAGGAACATAAAGGAGGTTGTTGTAGTTCTACTCGGGAAAAGAGGAAAGAGAAAGTGATACGCAATGAGATAAAGCAGTATTTTACAGAGTTGGCTGTTTTTAAGAACTTCAGCTTTGCTCTGAGTGGGATGGTAGCCTTTACAGGATTTGAAGCAGAGGAATATTTGAACAGCCTTGCGAGAACAAGGTCACCATGGCTTGTTTTCAGGATGGACTATACATTGGGGGCAAAGGTAGAAGTAGAGATGTCAGTTAAGAGGCTTGGAATCATCCACAGTAAGAAATGGTGATGTCTTTGGCCAGAGGGTCAAAGAAAACCTTGGGGACTCCCATCATTTAGGGGCTAGAGGGCTGCTGAGTAACTAGCAAAAAGGACTGGAAAGACTGCCCATGAAGTAGGAAGAAAACCAGGTGGTGTCCTAGGAGCCAAGTGCCAACGGTATTCTCAGAGGGAGGGAGCAAGAATGTCAGATGTTGATGAGTGGGATAAGATAAGCAGTGAAAAATTACCCATAAATTTAAGAATGTAAATATCATTGGCTACCTTGATAGGAGCAGTTTGGGTAAACAAATGGGTGCAGAAATCTGATTAGAATAGCTTTAAAAATGGTTGGAGTATGATGCCATTTTTATGAAATGTCCAGAAGAGGTGAATCCATAGAGACAGGAAGAGGACTAGTGGTTGCCAGAGTCTGTACAGGCAGTCTACCACTTGAGCCATGCTTCCAGCCCTTTTTGCTCTAGGATTTTTCATATAGTGTCTCACATTTATGCCTGGGGTGGCCTGGGTCACCATCCTTCTATTTATGCTTCCCACATAGCTGGGATGATAGGTGCATGCCACCATACCAGCTTTTTTATTGATTTAGATTGGGTCTCGAACTTGGACTGGCCTCAAACCATGCTCCTTTGGATCTCAGCCTCCCAAGTAGCTAGGATTACAGATGTGAGCCACTGCACCCGGCTTGTACAATTCTTTAAAAGAGTTTTTCTGAAGAGGGGGAAATGGGCTGGAAGTTAGAGAGTGAAGTGGAATTCAGATTGTCTCAAAAGATGGTAGAAATAAAACAGCAATCTACATACTACTGATGGGGCAGAACTAGAGACATAAGATTCAACACTGGGAGTGGGGACAATTAAGGAAAAGAACAAAATTAGTCTGGAGCTCTAGAAGTAGCATCAAGGAGAACATGCTGAAAGAAAATGATGTAGCCATGTTTCAGGAGAGAACCACAGTCAATGGAGCATTAGAATGACTGGGCTGCTTAAAAAGAGTTATATGTTCCTACCCTGAGAATTTTGGGATACACTGGCATGAAGATTAGAGTATGGGGGATGAGGAATGGCCTGGGAGTCCTGGACTTCTGTGATTACTGATGCACATAAAGGGCAGAATAAGATTAGTTTTTATCATCTCAAGACAGATAGCACAAAGAGTACTGGGGCTTTCTCAACCCTCTCAGTGGAGGTGTGGACTCAAGAAATATGGTCTCATGTGAATCATGCAGTCTACTTTTTGACTCCCTATACTTGGAAAAAACTGGAGGCCTAGGAGTTTTGTCAGGGAAATGAATTAAATGTAAGCAGATGTCAGACAGGTGAGTAGATAAAGTGAATTTGGAGTTCACTGACTAGTGAGGGCTTTCTCGTAGAAAGATTTATCTCTTCTTTCTCTCACCCACAATTTAAACATGACTATGAGAGGCTGTGGTGCAGCTGAGCAGTAGAGCACACATGATACCCTGGGTTCAATCCCCAGCACCACAAAAATAAAATAAAACTTGGACTATGGAAGGAGAGTAACTATAAGGCATGGAACTGAGGTTTGGCTGACCAGTTCCAATGTTTAAACCGTTGGGTTGTTGTCGGGACTAAGCATAATTAAATGAGCTGATGTACATAATAAGCTCTGCACATAGCAAGTGCTAAGTAGATGGAAGCTATTGTCATTTCATTAACACATCCTATCCTGTTAAAGTCTTTGTGGGTATTTCAAAGAGGAATTTTTGACAGGAGAGCTTCATGTACTTGAGATATACTTCACATTTTCTGGCCTGGTATTTTTCTGCTGATTTGAGTGCTCTCCATACGTGGTTCATGTTGTAAATGACAAAATGGCCAGAATCTGAGTTTTTTTTGACTCTTGTTTACTGTACTTTACACCACACTACCTAAACTTCTAATGATAATTTCAAGGATCTTTGGATTGTCTGTGATGTGCTTAGATTTTTCAAAACTCATTTGGAGATAAGGAAAAAGAAGTATTTTATATATTTAGTCCCATCATTTTCTCTGTGCCATTGTCAAAGACTTTTTTTCTGTATTGGGAGAGTCACATAATAGAGGATTACAAACTTAAATTTTACTTCTCTACAGTTTCTCCAGCAGTATAATCACTACAGATCTAATGTGGAGATTTTCAAGTTACAACCAAACAAGCCAAGCAAAGAACTGGCAGAGCTGGTTATGTTTCTGGCACAGGTAAGCTAATTTCTGAATAAAATAAATTTAAAAAAAATAAAAAGTCAATTCTACACAATTTGCAGAATATTTTTTTCAGTAATACTTCATTCCATTTTGGGGTAGAAACTTAAAATTTTCCTAAAGCTTTCCCTTTTGCTGATTTTATTTTCTTCCTGTGGCGTGTTAGAAGATTTTGCTACATCTTTTCATAGAACCAACCAGAAGAAAACTATCAAGGGTTTTCCCCCAAATTCATCAGACAGGCCAGTTCTCGGTCGTGTCACACACTTTACAGAGAATAGAGCTGTGAGAATGCGAGGAGGAAATGGCACACAGGGAAAAACTGGTGGCTCCAAACCATCTGCGTCCATGGAACAGCCTTCGCTCTCCTTCTTCATCTGAATTACAGGAGAGAAAGAGAGACTTCAGAAGACCCTTTGCTTTGTTACAGATTGGCCACTGCTACCCAGAACAGCTGAGTAGCTTTCCTCAAGAGCTGAAAGATCTTCTCTCCTACAATCACACTGTCTTGGATCCAGATCTTCGAATGGTAGGAGCAGTATTGTGTTCATGGTTGCACACAATAATGTGTTTAAATGAGAGCAACCTTCAGCTAACCCTGTTTTAAAAATGTAAATCAGAACAGTCATTCTGTCCTAAAATTCTTACATGGCTTCTCATTTATACCTACAATAAAATTCAAACTTATTATGGCCTGCAAGTCCTACCTGTGATCTGCTTCCCACCTTTGTTTCGTAGCTCATCTCCTTTTCTGTTACTTTTCTCTCTGATCTTTCTGTTCTTCCCATATGCTAACCCTGCTGGGGTGCTCTTTTCTCTCTTTTGAATAGACAATTCCTTCTACTCATTTAAATCTCATATGCCTGAAGAACACTAATTATAACATGTAGTTTTTATAGTACTTAATTCAATAAACTTGTCCATTTAAACAGCCAATTTAAGCTTGAAACATTTGCACATTGACCTTGGGTGCTGTTGGAGATCTTCTGTACCAGCTCAGTGTACCTGTTTCTGCCACATGCTATGAATGTCATCTGCTAATGACTCTCAGATGCCCATCCTCTGAAGCCTTGGCCTAAACTAAATGGGAGTCCTAGATCTGGGGAATTGCCCTCCTAGCTGATTATCTTGAGCTAGGAAGCCCAGCCCCTTAACTCATGGTAGATCTAGCTCTGTTGAAATTTGTGCTTCCCAGTGATTGGACTAAAGCTAGTCTCTAGCCAAGGACACATCTTTGGCTGAGTTTTTTTTCTTGCTCTGGCCTGCTTACTTCCCTTCCCTTCTGAGAGCACACTCCTACAATACTTGTCACAAGTCAGTCTCTGCTTCCAGGCAGCCCAACCTAAGGCATTTTCAAATTTAATACATCTGCCCTTCTAACACCTTTACAGCAGGTACTTGCACAAATAATTTTGATCACAAACATGTCAGTATCCTATACCAAAACTTGTAAGATGTGAAGTTCATAGGTTCCACTGTGTTTCTTATTCTTAAATTTTCCCAGGCTTTATGTAATTCTGTCATTTTATATTTCTCTAGGATTTTTTTTGTCTCCCCAAGACAGGATCCTACATACTACCCAAGCCAGTCTGGAACTCCTGGGCCAAGCAATCCTCCCACCTTAGCCTCCTGAATAGCTGGGACTATAGGCATGCCCCACCATGGCCAGAAACTGTAGTTTCTTTTTTGTTTGTTTGTTTTTATAGTACTGGGGCTTGAACTCAGGGCCTTCACCTTGAGCCATTCCACCAGCCCAATTTTTTTGATAGGGTTTTTTGGGATAGTCTTGTGAACTGTGCCTGGGCTGGCTTTGAACTACAATCCTCCTGATCTCTGCCTCCTAAGTAGCTAGGATTATAGGCGTGAGCTACCAGCACCTGGCGGGTTTTTTTAAATTAACTAGGCCCCAAGAGGAAAATACCATCTCAGACAAGCCAGGGTTTTCAGCAATTGACTTAGGAACGTGGGCCGTTGCAGCCCAAGGGCTTCAGACTCCCATCAGTTGAAAGGCTTCTATTTTTCTTTTGCTTTTGCTTTTTCTTTGCTTCACCCTTTCCCCTTTCCTTTCTGGGGTTGAACTCAGGACTTCATGCTAACTAGGCAGGCACTCTACTACTGCTTGAGTCATGCTCCCAGCCCTTTTTGCTTTCATTATTTTTGGGATAGGGTCTCACTTTATGCTTGGGCAGGCCTGAACCGTGATCCTCCTATTTATGCTTCCATTGTAGATGGGATAACGGGCATGTGCCACCATATCCAGCTATTGAATGAGATGGCGTCTTGCTAATTTTTTGCCTAGACTGGCCTTGAAGTGCCATTTTCCTGATTTTTGCCTCCCAAGTAGATAAGATTACAGGTTTAAGCACCTGGCCTATTTATTTGGCAGTACTGGGGTTTGAACTCAAGGCCTCATACTTGTTCAGCTAGCCACTCCACCAGCCCTAGGCTTTCTCCTTTGTTGGATAACTTTTCAAGTCCTCATAAGTCATTCAGATTTGAGGTTTTGGTGAAGAGAATGGTGTCTTTCCAATTAATTAGATATTCTTTAAGTTTTGCATGACTGGCAGTATCCAACCAAATTGGTCTGTGGGCATGTTTATTAAATACATGTGTGCATATATTTCTCTACTTCATTTTATTTATTTGTTTGTTTATTTCAAGATGGGGTTTTGCTATATTTTCTTTCTACCTAGTTTGTTTGGCTATTTATTCAGCACTTTTGGAATCCTTTCCAAGTTTTTGTTTACTCTTTCCTGCTTATATGGATAGAGACATATTTTTTGGTGGAAGAAACAAATACATATGTATATTAACTTAATAAAGTCAGTAAAGATTGAACTTATGTTTCTTTTTATTTGACATTGTAACTTTCTCTTAAAGTACTTTTTGTTGACTTCTTTTTGAGCCTTACTGTCTCCTATCTATATTGTTGCCACATGGCTGGGGGAAGTTTCTTAGTACTTACAGCAGTGCTCCTGCTGTTTTTGGAAGCATCCTTATATTCTGGCAGAAATAGTTACAAACCCGTTCTTACTGTTTTTCCTGCCCCAAGATATGGAATCAACTATTCTCCAAGGATTTCTTGTTTCTTCTAATGGAGAGAAGTATTAGAGACCAAAATTTGGGTGATAGGGCTCCACATGGAAGTTGGTGGTAATCAAGAGTGTTACAAGTACTGATGGGCCATTCACAGTGCTAAAAAAGAATGCCTCGTGTGAAGCCACAGACTTACGTTGATTATTCCAATTTAGGGTATTATGTTATTGTTGCCTCAACTGTCTTATCCTGTGGATTCTTTGGCCATTAGGGTTTTTGTCATACTAAGACATTCTCCACAGAGACCTTGCTTGGACTGGGCATTGTAGCTCAGTGGTAGAGCACTTGCCTAACATGTAGAAGACTCTGGGTTTGATCCCCAGCACTGAAAGAAGGCAAAGCAAAAAAACACTCAGAGAGGCGTTACTTGACATCTCTCTGAAAAGTTGCCCTTCTTTAATCAGAATTTACCAATCTTGTTTATTTTATTTTACTTCCTTCATGACAGTTATCTAAGATACTCCTATGTATGTGGATCTCCTGTTCTGTTCCACCCTAATGTAAGCTCAAGAGAGGGCAGAGACTGTCTTTTTTTAAAAAAAAAAAAAAAATAGGGTCTCACTATGTAGCTTAGGCTTGCCTTGAACTCACGATCTTCCTGCCTCAGCCTCACAAGTGCCCAGAGACTGTTCTGGTGCTTACAATAGTGCCTTCATTAGTAAAAAGCATAAAGCTCTTTGGAACATGTATGATCCATTTTTTCGTTTGATTAACTTTACCATTGTCTTATAGTGTGTTTTCTTTTCATCCCTGAGACCTTTTGCAAAGCTTTGATCTTGCTGAGAAATAAGAATCTCATCAATCCGTCAGGTTTGCTGGAGCTCTTCTTTGAACTTCTGCGTTGCCATGATAAGCTTCTGCGAAAGGTAAGAGCAACAACGTTTTCTTCCTGCAGCTTCTTCTTTCTGAAGGTGACCAAAACACACAGCATTCAGAGTCACTTGGATCCTTGATGCTTTACATCATTGGATGAGTTAAGAGTAATTTTAGTAGAAGAAAATCAACCATGTGCGTGTGCAGTATGGTATTAATAGCTAGCACATACTGAGTGCAGACTGTGGGCCAAACACCACCCTCAGCCTTTGTGTAGAGGCCTCACAAAGACCTCTGATATAGAGATTATTGCTATTGTGACTTGACATATAAAAAGGCTGAGGACCAAAGAGATAGAGTAATTTGCCCAAGGTCACCCAGCTTCTGAGTGGAGGGGCCAGAATATAAACCCAGGTAGTCTGGCTCCAAAACCCAAACTCTTAACAACTGTACTATGCTGACTAGCTAAATCAGGACGTGAACACTGGTAGCTACCTGTTCTACCCAATAAAACTTAACTTTTCTTCTTGTTAGATTTTTCTCATGACTTTGTATTTGACCAGCAGCTGAAGGTTTATGAAGCACATTTTCTTCATGCAGTGCTGGAGATTAAACCCAGGGCCTTGCACTTGCTAGGCAAGCCCTGAACCACTGAGCTATATCCCAGCCATTATGAAACAGAATAAAGAAAGAAAAACTTAAGTCTACATTCATTGATCTAAAATTTTTTCAAAGTTATTAAGAGACTGCTACTATTTGATTTAAGCACATAACACTTCTGGTCTAAGTTGTAGACTAGCAGTGGTCCATGGGAGCATGTTTGGGCATCAGTGATGTTTGTATTCCCAGAATTGTCATGCATTCATTTAGGTGCTCAGTAAGTGAAGTAACTTTCTTTTTCTCTTTTAATAATTTTATTGAGGTATAATTAACATGCAGTTTATCTGCTTTGGTGGTTTTTAATATAGTCACAGAATTAGGCAACTGTTACCACAACAAATTTTAGACCAGTTTTGCCACTCTAAAAGAAATCCATTCTATTTGGCAGTCAGTCCTCCCCACCTCCCTCACCCCCATCTCTTCCAGCCGTAGGTGGTCACCAATCTACTTTTGGCCTTTATAGGTTTGCTTGTTCACATAAGTGGAGTCATACAATAGGTGGTCTTTTGTGACTATCTTCTTTTACTTATCATAATGTCCTTTAAGGTTTGTCCATGTTGTAGCATGTATAGGTACTTTCATTCCTTTTTATTGTCAAATAATATTTCATTGTATGGATATAACACATTTTAACGGACAATTTGTTGCTTATTTTGTGTCTATTATGAATGATCCTGCAATGAATATTTATGTGAACACTGATGTGGAAATGGGTTTTCATTTCTCTTTGGTAAATACCTAGGAGTGGAATTATTGGTAATAAAAGTTCCATGTTTGACCTTTTGAAGGAAACTTTGTTTTTTAGCTGCTTTTTGTTTGTTTGCTTGCTTATTTTGGATCTCTTGTGATAGAATGAGCAGTAGGTAAAATTAAGTCTTTCTGTACATTTGTACTTTTTTTTCAAATTTAGCAAGGTCAGAAATGTTGGTTAGGTTTCATGTGTATGTTCTGTTTCTTTTCCTCAGACTTTATACACACATATTGTGACGGACATCAAGAATATAAATGCAAAACACAAGAACAATAAAGTGAATGTAGTAAGTACCCTTTTGTTTTCTGTGCTTGCAGCATCGTGCCATCAGTGTATTCAGCCCTCTCTCTCTGTTCTTCAGATATTGCAGAATTTCATGTATACCATGTTAAGAGACAGCAATGCAACTGCAGCCAAGATGTCTTTGGATGTGATGATTGAACTCTACAGAAGGAACATCTGGTAGTAGAAACATGAATTTCTCTCTTGAGCAGATCTTTCTTTTCATTTGTAAATAATGCAGAACTCAATACAATCTATTTTGATCTTGTGCTCTTTAATATACCTCTGTCAAAGATTAAGTTGGAATTTAAAGTACAGATTGATAACATTGGCTACCATTTCTTGAGCATGTGCTGAGATTAGGCACTTTACATTACCTCATTTGGCCTTTAGAATAACTTGAGAAGAAGTGTAGCTAATCGGGAATTATCTCCATCTTATCGGTAACAAAGTAGAGATTAATAGATAGAGTTTAGCTATTAAGAGGCAGAGCTGAAATTTAAACCCAGGTCTGTCTGACCTCAAAATCTGTGCTACTGGTCTGCTACTCTGAAGATTTTTAAAGTAATTCATGTTGTATAAGTAAAATATCATGCTTTATATACTTTTATTTTGTTGCTGCGGTCCTTAAGTCATGATTTTTGCTTTTTTTTTTTTTTAACTGTAAAAGTAATAATCATTGCAACAGAACATTTGGAGAGACTAGCAAAGTGGGGGTTTTTTGTTTGTTTGCTTGCTTGTTTTTTAATTACATATAATCTCACCACCCAGAGATGATCACTGTTAATATTTTATGGTAAAAGGTGAGGGTCTTTTTTATTTAACGTGCATTTATAAGGTTGGAATTTTGCTGTATTGCAGGGTTTTATTCCTTAATTAATTGTCCCCACTTACCTTGAGTAGGTTGCTAATAATTAAAAATTCTTCAATATGTCATCTTAATGGCTGTAAATCTTTTATCATAAGAGTGAGCTAAAATTTAATCACTTCTCAGACTTTTGGCTAAGGTCAAATGAAGAGTGGGCTAAAATTCACTTAAATGTTCCACTTGTAGTTGACTAACTTAGCAACCCATGATTCTTTAAAATATTAGAGTAGAAAAATTCTAATGCAGATGTATTCATTACGTTGTTTATTTTGTGCCGTTGTCTGTATTATGAAGTGTAGTAGAATGAAAATTTATTTCCATACACTCATTGTCTCCTTCCAGGAATGATGCCAAAACCGTCAATGTTATCACAACTGCATGTTTCTCTAAGGTCACCAAGGTGAGCACTTCTAAGACTGTGTATAAGCATTGTTGTAGAGTGGTCTGTTTCTGTGGATGGAAGGTGAGGACACAGTGATGTGAGGAAGAAGTGGCATGAGGACAAGGAAGTCTGTTTAATAATGCTTGCTTGCTTTGTACTCAGACTGCTTTCCTGGGTCATCTGTGTTTTAGAGGAGTCAAGTGTGAGTATCACAAGATAATTAATAAGTTTTTCCCTGTGATTCTTTTCTCCTATTGGGCTTGGGCACAGTTGATAGAAATTAAAGGACTAAATTTGACTTTGTGTTTGAAGGGCTGTGATGTCACTTTTCTTGTGGGGGATATACAAATTCTTGACAGTGGAAAAAGGAAGGATACTATAAAAATCTAAGTTTTTATGTAGTTAAGGGTTTTTGGGGTTTTTTCGATTTTGTTTTTTTTGGAGTGTTGCAGATTGAACACACGGACTTGTATATGTTAAGCATGCCCTTTACCACTGAGCTATACCTCTAGCCCTAGTTAAAGACTTTCAAAAATTACATATTTATGGGACAAGCGACATCATATACAGATTTAATTGAGAAAAAGCAAAAATCTTACTGCTCTTTGGATTTTTTTTTTCTTCAGATCCTAACTTGTATAAAGTGTGAAGGAAAGTATTTGTTCTTTGTTGTAAGCTGAGTTAAATAGACTTTTTGCTGATTGGTCTTTAGATATTAGTTGCTGCTTTGACATTCTTCCTTGGGAAAGATGAAGATGAGAAACAGGACAGCGACTCAGAATCTGAGGTTAGTTTAGTCACAGATGCTTCTGAATTTTACTGCTCAAGTAAAAAGAAATTTGTATGTTACTTTTGTCCTTTATTGAGTTCTGCCATGTAGAGATTTTTGTAGCAAGTAGATTGGCCAAATAATAAGAATAATAAAAAAAATCCGTCCTATTCTCTATTTTTAGTTCTAAAGCTATACCTCTATTTTGCTAAATAAATTTAGAATAAAAATGGCTGCCAACCTATTTTTTTAGGTAATATCAATATCGCAGAAGTTTACAGTGGGAGAAGGAAGGGGAATAAAATCATGGTTCCTTTAAAAGAAAAATCAAGATTTATGATGTGGTGAAATTTTTTTAAAGTACTAAAAAAGAAGAAATTCCTTAAAAAAGAAATCTCCCTTACCCATTTTATCATTTTGGTAACTAGATCTGAAACAGGTGATTACATCTTTTAAGTGATGTGTAACCACATCACTTTTTCCACATTTTCACTGTGGAAAAATTTCAGATACTATAAAAGTTTTCTTGTTGTTTCTACTTCCCAGTTCCTTCCTCACAGGTAATCATTTTGTTTCCTGTGCGTTTATATGGATATGTATATGTAGTCTTATGTGTGTAGGAGGCTTATTTCCATATACTCATTGTCCATACACTCATCTGAATAGCATGTATTCTTCAACTTGATTTCTTTGTGTCAATATATATAGTACTAACAGTGCATTTAGGTCTTCTTAAGAAACAACCTCCACATATTTTAGAATAAGAATGTTTTATAGTTTTTTTAAGCATTGCCCTATTAATAAATACTTGTTTCCAGTTTCTTTCAAATAAAACAAAGTTGTGCTGTCCTTATGACACTGAAGTGAAAAGCAGAATATAAAAGTCACTGCTGCAGTGAAAATGGTTGTATATGCCTTGTTTTGCACACATGCATGCATAGTTTTTACTTGATTTTAGAAGTTGTGATCATCTTTAATAGGTGTGTGCAGAATATAAGAACCAAAAGGTAGTTGAAAGGTTCCCATGTTGCTTCTGTGCAGATTTTCCTTGTTTCCAGTTTTACAAAGTAGTTTCTTCTTCAGGATGAAGGACCCACAGCAAGAGACCTACTAGTACAGTATGCCACAGGAAAGAAGAGCTCAAAAAACAAGAAAAAGTTGGAAAAGGCAATGAAAGTGCTCAAGGTGAGTCTTGTACCAGAGAACTGAGGTAGGGATCACTGCAGTGCAAAATATGTAGTTTTTAGCCAGAGCTTTCAAGGCTTTGAAATTGAGGACTAGCAATTTGTAAAAACTGAACCATGTGTGTGATGAATATTTAAGCACTAATTTTTAGTGAATAAATATTTGGCTGTAGCAAAATCTGTGACTTGAACAAATCAGTGTGATTAAATTCACTGTATTGCTCTGATCAAAAGGTTTTACTAGGACATCTTTTCTAGAGATGTCCTATTAGAAGACACAGGAGTGAAGTACATGTGATTCCTTATAATGAGTAATCCGAATATCCTTAGTTTGGCCTTTGTATGTTTTTTAATGTTTATGTTTCTAAATCCCTTCAAGTCCTATAGGTACTAATGACTGGACCATTCACAAGTTTCAATCTTTTTTTTGAGACAGGGTCTTGCTATGTAGCCTAAGTTAGCCTCAAATTCACTTTGTAGCTCAGACTGGCCTCAAACCTGCTCTCTTTGTAGCCTCAACCTCCCAAGTGCTGAGATTACAGGTGTGATCACCATGCCCAGCTCCATGGTTTGCTTTTTTTCTTTTTGCAGACAGGTGTTTGAACTCAAGGCCTACCCCTTGAACCACTTTACCAGCTTTTTTTCGTGATGGATTTTTTTCAAGATAGAGTCTGGAGAACTATTTGTCCAGGTGCCCCTAAACCGCAATCCTCTTGATCTCTACCTCCTGAGTAGCTAGGATTATAGGTGTGAGCCGCCAGTGCCTGACTAAGGTTTACTCTTAAAAGACAGAAACTCTTTACTTTGTCCAGTTGAAAGATCTCTAGAACAAGAATTTTTTTTCTTTCTTTTTTGGTGCTAGGGATTGAACCCAGGACTTTGTGCATGCTAAGCACACTGTACAACTGCATTTTTTAAAATAATTTTTATTGTATTTGTCACGAGTAGTTTTTATTTATTTATTTTTTGGTACTGGAGATTGAACTCAGGACCTTTGGCTTGCTAAGCAATCCTTCCATCACTCGAGTCATGCTCTCAGTCCCATTTTTCTTTTAAATAGTGTGATGGACTTGATAACAGCCTTTAACACATTAACACTTTGAATTCCATAGACATTTATCACTGTAGTTCAGAATGAAAAGTTTTTTCTCTCCCTCTGTTTTAGAAACAAAAGAAGAAGAAAAAGCCTGAGGTGTTTAACTTTTCAGCTATTCACTTGATTCATGATCCCCAAGGTACTATAATTATGATTTCCCAAATTCTTTGTTGGCCTTATCACCGTCTGTTTGGGTTTTTGTTTTCAGGGTTGTCAGGAAGTATAAGATTCCCAGTACTTACGAGCAATCAATAAATGCTAGTTGTTATACTTGATTGTAACTAAAGAATTATGTTGTCAAGCAGTGATTCCCAGTCTTTAACAAAATAAGAAAAATGGGGATGATCAGGTCTCTCTGAGATTCATATCTTTAATAACACAAAAGTAGTAAGATACTGTATTTAACCAATGAAAATTGGTAGTCCACTATTGGTCTTTTTTTTAAGCTGATCTGTGGGGACCAGGAATGTGACTCGAGGTAGAGTGCCTGCCTAGCAAGCACAAGGCCCTAAGTTCAAACCCCAATACAAAAAAAACAAAAAGAAAAAAACTTGGTCTGTGGAAACTAAAAGTCTAAGAAGCTCTGTTCTAAAACCCTAGCTCTCAAACTAGAACCGCCTAGAGAATTTATAGATCTGTACTGATGTTTGAGTCCTGTTAACCCTAGGATTATAATTTAGATGGTATGGGAAATGGCTGGATGTTTTTTTTTCACTATTGGGTTTTGAACTGAGGACTTCACACCTGCTAAGGTGCTCGACCTCTTGAGTCAGCCCTTTTTGCTCTAGTTATTTTGAAGATGGGGGGTCTCACTTTTTGCCCAGATTGACTTGGATCACGATCCTCCTCATTTATACTTCCCACTACAGCTGCTGACAGACTCATGCTACCACACCCAGCTTTTTTCTGGGATAGGGTCTCACAAACTTTTTGCCTGGGCTGTCTTGGAACTGTGATCTTCCTGATCTCAGCCTCCCAAGCAACTAGGATTATAGGCATGAGGCACTGGTGCCTGGTGGATGTTGGGAGTTTTAAGTGCTGTCTTTAATGTACTATAACATTTGCTAATGCTTGCTGTAGATCAGTGCTTCTCAAACTTTAATGTGTCTACAGATTACCCGGGTAACTGGTTAAAGTGCCCATTTGATTCAGTGGGGTTTGGGTGGGGCCTTCTGCATTTCTAAGAAGGTCCCTGATGGACTGGCTGCTACTGGTCTGTAGACTGCACTTGCATAAGCAAGACACTAAAGAGGTATTAAGAGGAGTACCTGTCAGTCAGTCTAGAATCTTGCTAAAAGCTTGAAAATCCTGAAGATGTGACTTTGGGCAATATTGAGGCTTTTCCCTGTGCCTGTTGGATAATGTACAGGCTATGGACCACAGTGTACTTCTTTAACCTCCTTTTCAGATTTTGCAGAAAAACTACTGAAGCAGCTAGAGAACTCTAAGGAGAGGTTTGAAGTGAGGATGATGCTCATGAGCCTAATCTCCAGATTGGTGGGAATTCACGAGGTTTGAAGTACATTCCGTTTCTCTTGGTAGATGTTTCAAGTAGAAAATTCTTGGTGAAAGGAAAGCTATTAGGTAGCACAGTGTCATAACTTCAGTTCCTAACCTCTTATACCCACACAATTAGCAGAAGAATACAGTCTTCCCATCTGAAAAGGCCTATTTTTGCTACTGTTTTCTTTTGAATAAGTCTGAATATTAATTTGTACATACATGCAGTTTATGAATAACTATTTTGTGTTCTTTGTACTTTCTTCTTCACTTTATATCACATATACATTTTCCTAAGCCAGAATAACCCACATATTTTTATTGACTCTTACTATCTTTCACACTCTGTTTAATCCTTCACGGCTTTCTTGACTTCTAGATCTCTCTGGTAGCAAATTGTTATGCTTGCAAAGCTCAGTTTCCTGCTTACTTCCTTTATAATAAATTAGATTGCAAGACCTCCTTAGTGGTATTTTTGTACACATATCATAAACACACACACACACGGTGTATACATGTGATAACTTCACACATACTCTTAGACTAGCTGCCATTATGGAAAAAGAGATATGCCCAAAAATTTAGGCCACAAAGAAGTGATGTTAAACTTTTTAATTTTTTTTGGTGAGACTGGGGTTTGAACTCAGGCTTCATGCTTGCAAAGCAGATGCTCTATCGCTTGAGCCCTGCCTCCAGTCCATTTTGCTCAGGCTAGTGTTGAGATAGGATCTCGTGAACTTTTTCCCCAGGCTGGCCTTAGATTTTGGTTCTCCCTGTTTCAGCTTTCTAAGTAGATAGGATTATAGCTAGCCACTGGTACCCAGCATAAACTTTTTTAAGTAAAAAGAATAAAATGGGGCTGGGATTATAACTCAGTTGTGGAATGCCTGCCTAGTGTGCTCAGCTAGTGATCCTCTGCCTCCACCTCCTGAGTAGCTAGGACTACAGATGTGCACTACCACACTCTATGAATTTTTATTCTGTCCCTTGCTTTAGAACTTTAATGTCAATGCTATTCCTTTCTTTGATCACCAAAACATCAATTCTATAGCCACACCAGTTTTAAAAATGGAAGAGTGTTATATTTTGTTTGCCTCTCTCCCTTTATTCTGTATATACTTTCTTCCTCCTTTACATATGAAGGAATCAGCATAAGGCCAGTTGAGAGGGTTTCTTTCCTTGGTTACTAAATTGTATTGAATCATCCTAGGACAAATTGCTTATGGAAACAACAGAAGTAAAAATGATTCCCAGTGGGTTAATCTTGGTGATAGAAATGCATTATGGAAAGATGAAACTCCAGGCTTCAGTTTCATAAATAATAAAAGTGCCACATTCTTTTCTCCACAGCTTTTCCTCTTCAACTTTTATCCTTTTGTGCAAAGGTTTCTGCAGCCCCATCAGAGAGGTAAACTGCCCACTTTCCTGTTCCCTTGGTGACCTTAACATTAGAATAACCATATAGTCTACTGTTCTAAAATCATTAAAAATGGAGATAAGAGGGCTTGGAGGTGTGGCTCAAGCTATAGAATACCTGCCTACCAAACCCTGTATTTTCTATCTAGACTCTGCCATATGTCGGTTGTAAGAAAAAGTTGTTTTAAAAAACGATAATAACAAAAAATGGCTTCTCAGTGCCAGTCTTTTTGTGATACCCTGAATGCTCATGTCGAAAATTCTAGGAGTTTGACCTTTTACTTTAACTTTGTGATAACAGGATTTTATCTTACTGCTCTCAGTGCCTTCCCAGTTAAAAACAACATAAAAGCAGGAAAAAAGAGATGGTTGTTTTGTTTTTGAATTGTTACCAAGTTAAGAAGGAAACTAACAGTTATTGAGGATTTAACATTAAGTACTATGCAAAGTGCTTTCCATACATCATCATGTCAAATCCTCACATGAATCCTTCAAGATGTAGGAATAAAAGGAAAAAAACTCAGCTAAGTTCGCTTATCAAATAAATTACAGATCAGGATTTGCCTCACTTCTTTCTTTTGTCAAAGGTGGTATTCTCTACATATACTGTGCTACTCCTTTGAAAAGAGAGTATATGATTATACATATATTTCTGTTTATTTATTCATTCAACAAGTAGTTATTTAGTGATTTCTATGCCAGCAGTGCATTAGACACTAAGAATTTTACACTGCCCACAAAGCAAAGTCCTTACCTTACTCTCATGGAGCTGATGTTCTAGAGAGAGATGCAGATACTGTTGTATATGATATGTCCAGGTAAAGATAAGAGAAAAAAAGCAGGTAAGACAATGGAGAGTATGGGGCCAGTTTTATTTTAGTTTGTGTAGTCATGGGAGACCTTTTGATGAGGTGGCAGTTGAGCAGGAACCTGAAGGAGGCAAAGGGTGAGCCATGCAGATAGCTGGGAGTAGCAACAATAGCAGTAAGGCTGGAATTTTTTTGCTGTGTTTATGCAGATCCATGAACTGCCCTTTCTCATCTCTTGTGTTTTTAGAAGTAACAAAGATCCTTCTGTTTGCTGCACAAGCTTCTCATCACCTTGTACCCCCAGAGGTGAGAATTCCTAGCCTGACATCTGGATCTAGTTCATGCGGAGCAGTGCCACTGTCAATGCATCAGGGCCACTTCCCACAGTAAGAGAGAAGACACTAACTCCCAAGGATATTTACACAGATGCTCAGTTGTACAGTTCGTAGACAGTGGTTTCTTTCAACAAGTTGAGAATTCTGATTTTGGTTAATAACCAAATTAGTTTATAGTGATTAGTTGTCAAAGCAGGTAATTCCTTTTTTTGATTAAAAGAGCGTTGGGTTATCCTCTATTAAAGCAGGGGCTTTTCTGCCTATTGAAAATAATGTTAAAGGAGAATAAAATTTAGCCTGAGCAT
Source organism: Castor canadensis (assembly GCF_047511655.1). Lineage (NCBI taxonomy): Eukaryota > Metazoa > Chordata > Mammalia > Rodentia > Castoridae > Castor > Castor canadensis. Next base: position 93,162,599 of record NC_133394.1, read on the forward strand.
AACTCAAAAGACTGAACTCCAGAGGGGAGTATTTTTGTCTCTGACTTTCTTACTTTAGATTCCTGCCTTATCCCAAACTTAAGACACAGGACTGTTTTTCCCCAGTGAATAATCTGCTGATCTTCTACTCTCAGGTGTTTGAGTGAACACAGATATATCACCTGCAATTGTTTCTTCTTTTGTTCCCAATTCAGATCATTCAGTCATTGCTCATGACTGTGGCCAACAATTTTGTAACTGACAAGAATTCTGGAGAAGTGATGACAGTGGGGTATGTAGAAATGGTTGGGGGCAGTAGTTGTTTTTTGTGTATTAGGTTTGTTTTAAGTTACCAAGGTGTACAATTTCAGCTGGCATTGTGACCTGTAGGAAAGCAGTTTAAAACATTCTTCAGTCTTCTCTCAAGACTTGATTGGGGAGGGAAGAGGGCTGGTGGTATTGGAGTTTGAACTCAGGGTTTCATGTTTGCTAGGCAGGCGCTCCACTGCTTTAGCCAAAATAACCACTGTTTTTTTAACTTTTTGCCCAGGCTGGTGTGGACTACCATTCTATTTTAAGCTTCCCACCTGTCACTCAGGTGACAGGTGTACCACCATGCCCAGCTGTCAGTTGAGAAGGGAGTCTTGCAAACTTTTTACCCAAACTGGCCTTAAACCATGATGCTTTCCATCTTAGCTTCCCAAGTAGCTAAGATTACAGGCATGAGCCACCAATACCCAACTTTCATGTTTTGTTTTACTGGTCAGAATTTTTGAGGCAGGAACTAGAGAAGAGGTATTGGTCCTTTAATCGTCAATTTGGTTTTTCAGTTTTACTTCTTCACATGTGTGGTTGTTGAGCAACCTAAGTGCTTATGTTATTCTCTCAACCTGAATTTGTCTTAACCTTGGAACAAATGATTTATTATTAAATCACCTCTAATTTTAGAGCAGTGCCCTTTTATTAATTCAAAAATTATAAATATAAGCACTGGTTCAAGGATTTTCTGAACTGTCCAGATAAATAAGTGACAGCCAAAACAGTTACTTTTTATATCCTTGGAAAATATTGATGTCATATATAGCCCTGTTGATTTTACCCTTTCTCTCTCTCTCTTTTTTTTTTGGCAGTACTGGGGTTTGAACTTAGGGCTTCACACTTGCTATGCAGGTGCTCTACCACTTGAGCCACTCCACTGGCCCCCACTTTCTTATCTGACTTACTCTACCAGCCCCTCTTTCTTACCTGACTTAGTTCCATCTCTCTTTAGGGTTGGCAAGTAGATGCTGCCATGGATTTGTGTACTGTTGTTCCTTATTCCAGTAGTAGAAGAAATGACAGTAACTGTCTGGAATGAAAGCCCTCTAAGACTGGCACCCTCACATACTACAGTTTTAGAGACCTAAGCCATATAAGACAACTTGCGTTCCTTTTGATTGGAGAGAGCTCTGGGGACACTCAGGGCTTTGTGCTTGCCAGGTAGAATATCTACCACTTGAGCCATGCCTCCAGTCCTGAATTCCTTTTGATTTACTTTTGTTCTTAAATTGAACTAAATAAAATTGCTCTCATTATTTTTAATTCCTTTTCTAGAATCAATGCTATAAAAGAGATAACAGCTCGATGTCCTCTAGCCATGACTGAAGAACTTCTCCAAGACCTGGCTCAGTATAAAACACACAAAGATAAGAGTAAGTTTCATATTATTTTCTATAGGCCACAGGTGCAGTGTGACTTATTTTTATCTCACTATAATCTTTGCTGCAGAATTTCTAATCAGAGTTATTATTTTATAGATGTAATGATGTCTGCTAGAACTCTGATTCAGCTCTTCCGGACACTGAATCCACAGATGTTGCAGAAGAAATTCCGGGTAGGTAAAGTGTGCTTCCCTTGGTCTCACCTGACTGACTCAGTTTTTTGGGAGGCAGAATTCAGGAGCATTATCTCAGTTCGGACTAATCACAGAGCAAAAAATGCGAGACACTACCTGAAAAATAACTAAAGCTAAAGAGCTGGGGAGTATCACTTAAGTGGTAGACCACCTGCCTCACAAGTATGAGTCCTGAGTTTAAACCCCAGTACATGGAAAAATAAAGAGATAAATAAGAAAGGTCTCAGAAAGTAAGAGTAAGTTTCTACAGTTTGAATTTTAGTATTTGTGATATTTCTATGTTAAGTATTGATGATGATGTACATTGTTTTGTTCTTTAAGGTTAGAATGCACTTGATCAAATCCCTTGGCCCCAAATATTTTGTAGCTGGCATGTGCTCTTTGCTGATAATTGAGTCTTGAAGACCTATCAAGCTGTTTCACCTTGAGAGCTTTTGGTGTTTTCAACAGATTGGAATCTCAAAGATCAGTCAATTGGACTGGAGGCGAGGCTCAAGCCATAGGGCACCTGCTTTGCTAGCTTAAATCCTGAATTAAAACCCCAGTACTGCAAAAAAAAAAAAAAAAAACACACAAAAAAACAACTCCTCTCTCAAAGATCAGTCAGTAGCTGATTCCAGTATGGAACAGGCTGTTTCCCATCCAGCTCCCACCTCTATCCAGGGAGCAGGGACACATGTATGTGACTGAAAAAGACAGTTCTTTTAAGCCTTAAAAAATCAGAACAGTTATCCAATTCCTTGGTTTGGATCAGAGTGAGAAAATAGTGGACATGGGGGATTTGCTTTGACTTAAGACATAAGCAGACTGTTATTTGATTATGTAATCTCCAATTTTTATGGTATTCCCTTCTAAATTCATATCCTAGAGAATACTTTCCCTGATCACATGTTTTGCAATCTCAGCATCTTCTTATAAACCATTCCTTATACTTTAGGGTAAACCTACTGAAGCCTCTTTAGAAGCAAGAGTACAAGAATATGGAGAATTAGATGCTAAAGATTACATTCCAGGAGCAGAGGTTCTAGAAGTTGAGAAAGAAGAGAATGCTGAAAATGATGAAGGTTCATTTTTCCTTTCCTTCCCTTTCACTTTCCTTTTCCCTTTCCCTTTGAGCTACACTCCCAACCCCTGAAGGTTCACTTACTTTGTCATTCAGGGCAAAACCACATGGAAAGATTGGAGATCTTAACATGACTGGTTGTGTGTAGACCACAGAGCTGGGACACTGTCTTTTAGATCATAGGGGCCACTTTATTGGGGTGTCTACAAGGTTTGTTTGTTTTTTTTAACATCCAAAATCATCTCAGTTCTCTGAATAACTGAAGCTAGTCTCTTGCACATGAATATATTTGGATGAACTCTGTGCCCAAGTTAAATATTCAAGTGCAGTTTTGATGGGCACAGTTGATTCAGTGGAAAAAGTGGACTCTAGAGTCAGACATGATTTTTGTGATTTCATTGTAGGCTGCATTTTCTGACATGTGACTTAACTCCGGGAGTCTGTTCCTCTTTAATATTGTGAGGGTTAGAGGAAGTGATTTTAAGTTTTGAGTTACAGTAGATTTTGATCAGTGCTTAGTTCCCATTCCTTAATTAAATTGATATAGCTTATTTAACAATAAGTATTGCTTAATTTTTGGTCAGTGGAGTATCTACTCGAGGTAATTTTTGGTCAGTGGAGTTTTTACTTGAGGTTTATTATCTTACTTTTTCATTGCTTGATTTGAATACACAGATACGTAAAGTAGTAGTTCTGACCACTGAGCTCTTTTTCCCACAGATGGATGGGAAAGTGCCAGTCTCAGTGAGGAGGAAGATGCTGATGGTGAGTGGGTTGATGTGCACCACTCTTCCGATGAAGAACAGCAAGAAATTGTAAGTCATAAAATCTCCTTTTACAAGTGCATTTTCCTTGTGTTATTAAGATGAATTTTCACTGGGCCTTGTTGGTAGACTAAAATTGGAATGGCTAAGCGAATGGCTAAGCTCTCCCTTGAGCTGTAGCCATTTAATCCTTTACCTGTATGCTTTGAAGACAGAGAAATTGAACAACATGCCTGTGGAGGAACGGAAAGCCAAAGCTGCAGCCATCAGCACGAGTCGAGTTTTAACTCAGGAAGACTTCCAGAAAATTCGTATGGCTCAAATGAGGAAAGAACTGAATGCCGCCCCTGGGAAAGCCCAGAAGAGAAAATACATTGAAATAGACAGTGATGAGGAGTCCAGGTAAAATGGCACTTTCACCAGGTCATCAGTCAGCTAGAGTGGTAATGAAAGCATCAGGAAGAGAAATTCTACCGTTATTTCATATTTTATTTTTCTCCTCTCTTTAGAGGTGAATTACTGTCTCTTCGGGACATTGAACGCCTTCATAAAAAGCCAAAGTCTGACAAGGAGACAAGACTAGCAACTGCAATGGTGAGTGAGGCAATTTCCCTACACAGAAAGCAGACAAAATGACATATAATCCGAGATTCATGTAGCCATACATTCTAACTTTTTAGTGCTTTAAAGGTATAATTAGCATAGAATAAAATGCACAGGTGGTAGGTATTGAGTTGGACGAGTTTTCACCATTGTGTACATATAGCCAAAACAATATATAGATCGCAGAAAGGCAGCATCACGCTCACGTGCCAGGAAGCTGAGCATGCTTATCAAACTGATAGAAACACGGGAATGTTTACAGTCAGAGTTGCCCCTAGCTCATGCTGTGCTGTTCATATTTACGTCCTGACTGCATTTCCAACTTCGTTTTCTATACCTTAATGTGTTGGGCATTACCCACACTAGCTTCTCACCCTCTGCATTCAATTTGTACTGAAACTTCTCCATACCTTTGCAAAGATTGCCTCTACTTCCTGCAATATTCTATCCTTCCTCTCTTTTTCCTCCACCATGCAAAAAACAGCTTATTTGGCTTTCTGGGAACCTCTCTAACCCCACCAGATTGAAGTATGACCTTTCCTTCCATGGAGCTCTCACTGCTCATTATACCTCTTGCCATTTCTCCATTGGACTGAGCACTGGGGATCTTGGACTGTGTTCTGTCCACGTTGTGTCCTTTGTTGGCACCCAGTAGAGGGCCATAGCACAGAGAATATGTAAGCACTGATTATATAACTTCTGAAGTGTGTTAAAAGAAGAAATACGAATTTTTTTGTGCTGATAGGCTGGGAAGACAGATCGAAAGGAATTTGTGAGGAAGAAAACCAAAATAAATCCATTTTCCAGTTCCACAAATAAAGAGAAGAAAAAGCAGAAGAACTTTATGATGATGCGATATAGCCAGAATGTCCGGTCCAAAACCAGGCGTTCCTTCCGTGAAAAGCAGGTGAGTACAACTTCAAGCCTGGGTGGAAGAACAGAATTGTAGTTCTAAAAGCACTTTACGTTTGAGACGACTTGTAGCCTCTGAGTACAAAGCCAGCTGTGCCTTGGGTTCATGGAGCCTGTGGGAGAGCATGGTGGTGGGAGGCATTTGGGGCATGTAAATCCTAGCTTGAGTTGATTAGAATAGCTATGTGAACAGAGGGCTTCACCCCATTTTTCTCTTCTGTAAGTGAAGGCAAGCAACCTAGATTACCTCTAAGATCTTTTCTCATGCTAAAATTCTGTCATTTTATCTGTGAAATATAATACTGAAATTAATTGATCTTAATTTTAAGATCAATTCTCTGGAACCTTTCAAAGAGCAATACTTTTGTGTGGTAATATTCCAGTTTTAGGATAACAAACAGTTCTGTTGGTATAATCCTTTCTGTATGGGTCCTTTTGCAAAAACTTTCCTGTTTGGAATTTGATTTTATTCAGTGTAGGCTTTGATTTTGGGTTTTTCTGTTTGTTTTAAAACAGGGTCTCCCTTGTAGCCTAAACTGACCTCAAACTTTTTTTGCCTTGGTATTTCAGACATGTATATATTGTGCATTTTTCCCCCTTGATTGTTGTGCTGGGTGGGGGTACATTGTGGCATTTGCAAAGGTTCTTACAATGTATCAAATATATCATACTTGAATTCACCCCCTCCATCACTTCCCTTTATCTCCTCCCCCCCCAGTTCCTGGAGCGGTTTCAGCAGGTATCATTTTTGCATTTACATACATGTGTGCACTTTTTTTGCACCATATTCACCTGCTTACCCCCTCTCCCTGCCACCTCCCCCTCTGATGATGGCCTGCTCCCCCTCCACTGTCTGTAAGGGTGCTGTCCTCCTGTTCTCCGATATGTAGAAGAGAAGATAAAAAGAAAAACATGACATTTTTGCTTATTTGAGATAAAGGTAGCTAGCTACACAGAGAGTTTCCTTGTGATATTTTCATGCATGTATGTATTATAACCCCAGTTGGTTTATCTCCTCTAATCCACTTTCATTGCACCCTAGTCCCCTTCCCATGGTGGCCTCAACTAGTTTAAGGTTTCTTTATTCATTCCTGTACAGCCAAATTCAAATTCTTAGTTTCCTTCCCTTGCCCTGTGCCTCCCATGCATCACCTCCCCTTAGTGTGACCAGTGTTTTATAATATTGCTGCATTTGTATTTGGTCTGATGTTCTCTACCTCCATCCATTTACCTGTGAATTACAAAATTTCATTCTTCTTTGTGGTTGAGTAAAATTCCATTGTGTATAAATACCACATTTTCTTAATCCATTTGTCGGTAGTGGGGCATCTTGGCTGTTTCCATAGCTTAGCTATTGTGAATAGTGCTGCAATAAACACGGATGTGCAGATGCCTTTGTAAGCTGACTTACATTCCTTCAGATACATCCCTAGGAGTGGTATTGCTGGATCGTATGGCTGATTTATTTTTGGTTTTTTCCATAGTGGTTATATTAGCCTACATTCCCACCAGCAGTGTATGAGGGTTCCTTTTTCCCCAAATCCTCACCAACATTAGTTGTTGTTAGTGTTTTTGATGATAGCTGTTCTAACAGGAGTAGGGTGGAATCTTAATGTGGTTTAGATTTGCATTTTCTTTATGGTCAGGGATGGTGAGCATTTTTTCATGGTTTTTAGCCATTTGGATTTCTTCCTTTAGAAAGGCTCTGTTCAGTTAATTTCCCATTTCTCCATTGGGTCATTGGTTTTTTTTGGGGGCGGGAGTTTAGTTTTTTGAACTCCCTGTATATTCTGGTTATCAATCCCTTGTCTGATGTATAACTGGCAAAACTTTTCTCCCATCCTGTGTCCTGCCTCTTCAATTTAGAAACCATTTCTTTTGTTGCGCAGAAGCTTTTTAATTTCACGTAGTCCTATTTGTCAGTCCTTTCTCTTAGTCACTGAGCCACTTGAGTTCTACTGAGGAAGTCATTGCCTATGCCTGTTGCTTCCAGTATATTCCCTGCTCTTTCCTGTAGTAGCCTCAAGGTTTTAGGTCTCACGTTTTTGACTGCTCTTTTTTAAGAGTGCCGGGATAACAGGTGTGCACCACCATGTCTGGTCTCCAGAAATTTTTTTTTAGTAAAGCAAAAGGTTAAAATTAAGAGCTAAAGATTTTTTAAAGTTTGTAGGACAAAAAGTAGTGCTTGGGAATTAATGGAGTGGTATTTATCACACAGTAAAGTATGCACATTGACCACATTGGCTTTGCTTACCTTTATCTTTTTTTGGTGGTACTGGGTTTGAACTCAGGGCCTACACCTTGAGGCACTCTGCCAGCCCTTTTTTGTGATGGGTTTTTTTAAGATAGGGTCTCTCAAACTGTTTGCCCAGGCTGGCTTCCCACCATGATCCTCCTGATCTCTGCCTCCAGAGTAGCTAGGATTACAGGCGTGAGCCACTGGTACCTGGTGCCTTTTTTTTTTTTTTTTTTTTAATTTGAATTTATTCTTGATTTTCTTTAATATTCTGGTTACTTGGAGGAAAGATTATTAAAAATCTTTAAATGGTCCATGTTGCCTCATTTATTGATTGTGAAGAAAGATCTACTTGCCTGTTAGTTTTAATTTAGACTGTTTCCCACCCACAACTCCCAAAATACCAAGAGCCACGTAGACAGAAAGGTATTGTGCATGTATCATCCCTGGAGACCCCCGCCCCTGATACAGATTTGACCTTTTAGGGATTCCTTCATTGACTGGTTTTTTAGGATGACTTACGGACTCTGATTCCTTTTCGGTAAACTTCTTAGAATTAGTGTAATAGAATACTCAAGATTTGCCATGTTTATGTATTATTATTAAGTATTATTATTTTTCCTTATCTTCCAGCTAGCACTACGAGATGCACTTTTGAAAAAGAGAAAGAGAATGAAGTAACTTCCCAGCAAGTTTTCCATTCCAAGGAGAATGCTAATTTTGTGTTATTAATCTAAAAATTGGCAAATCATTAAAAAGTAAACATTTAAAAAGTCAAGAAGCATTATATTGTGAAAGCCATGGTAAACTCAGTAACAATTTGGTGTTCTTAATTTGGAGATAGGTAATGGTGGGAATGTTTGAAAAGTGAATAGTGGTGGTATAAACATTGTTTTCATTAAACATTCATACAAAGAAATTAAGTGCCTACTAATTTAATTACCACTGTAGATATAAAATTAAGGGAGACATAACCCTTTCACTCAAGGCTTGTGGGAACAGGTGTATTTACAGTGTAAATAATTGTCTTATGGAGATAGGCCCATATTTCTATGAATTGCAGGAATGGACTAACTGCAAGAATAAGAGTTATATATTCTCTTAAAACAAAACAGGACAATGTTACAAGAGTAAGAGGTTCTTACTTGTAAATAGGCTTACCTGCTGAAAACAGGTCTCCCCTGCTGTACAGATTTTGTATCGACAGTTCAATATTTTTTTAATGCTATGTAAAGGAAGACTTTTGGTTAAGATCTCACTTTTAAAATTGCCTTAAGTGTAAATAGTCATTTGAAATGCCTTTAGTATCATTTGAGCTACTTCTCTTTGTTGTTGTTGGTTTTGTTCTGTATTTTCCTCTTGGCAGAGCTAGGGATCAAACCCAGAGCCTCATGTGTGCTAGGCAACTGCTCTGCCATTGAGCCACACCCTAGCCCTGAGCTGCCTCTTCACATTGGTTTCTCAGGTTCCTTTCACTCTTAAGTTTCAGCCCATTATTTGCCTTGTTCTCATTAAAAGCTTTCTAATGTCAGACTAGGTACATGAGGTTGTATGTAGTGCTGTGTATTTAACAGGCATGCTTGAGCCGATTTCAAGGGTAGTCTCTGTGCCTGCAGGTTGGTGCATTTAGAAACAGCCTGGCGCCTTTTGCCTCAGATTTCTTAGAAGATCTTGTGGGAGATTAGAAAATTATTGTATGTTACTTCAAATTAGAGCAAAGGGCAATGTTCTGCCCACTCAAAATTAGAAAGCAGTTCTTAAAATTACATTTTCTTATTCCCTTTTGAGTTTATTCTATTCACTTTGAGTTTGACTTCAGATTTATTTGAGACTTTGCCCAAGATTCCCCAGATCACAGGTCCAGGATTAGTCAAGCTATCAGAGTCAACTGCCAGCAACTTGACTGCTTCACAGGAAGCGTCCAATGCAAATTTGTGTATTTCAGAAAAAGCAGTTCCCTTTTCTTTTTTAATTCTTAAACTGGCATTTCCTCATGTGTTGGGGTCCAGAAAGTGAATGGTTCAAAATATAGCAGCTAGGATCCACAGCTTTGCTGTGTGTTTTGTGGTGGTGCCTGGAAGTTTCATCTTCCTGTAGTATACTCCACTCCACTTAGATTCTAAGAAGCCAAAGTCCATTCTGAATTCTAAGTTCATTTTTCTACCATGGCCTCACTCTGTTCTTAACTAGCCAGTGGCTTATGTGCAAGGCAGAAAGATACCTGTCTTTAATAGCTATATCCTTAACTGCTTTAGTCTTTGATCCCATAGGCTCTTATTTCCATCTGATTTCCTTTATTATTTATAAATCTTGGGCTGGTGGAATGGCTCAAGTGGTAGAGTGCCTGCTTAGCAAGTGTTGAGGTCATGAGTTCAAACCCAAGATTCCCCCACCCCCACCCCGTGTGTGTGTGTGTGTGTGTGTGTGTGAAAATCTTCTCTTGAGAATTTTTCAGTTTACTGTCAAGATCAGATTCTCACAGGTTGAATGCAGCCAGCAAAGGTTGCACATGACCTTGCAAAGTGACTTTAACCTTGAAGAAATCATCAGTTTCTGAACTTGAACTTTACAGTCTCACATTTTTGCCTTTGTAATACAAGGCAGCTTATAGAGCTATCAAAAAGGCACAGTTGCAAAAAAAAAAAAATACATGAAGTGATGAATGTGTTAGCTATCTTACTCATTTCACAGTAGATACAGAAATTAAAACAACATATATAGTTTTGTCAGTTAAAAAAAAAGGCACAGGCAGAGGCTTTGGACATCCTAACAAAGGAGCATGCTGTTCAGCTGCTGACAAATTGGTACTTATGGTAGACAGGGCAGCAATGTGAAATATATTCCTGTATCCTTAAAAAGGAAAGTTACGGTTTAAAAGTTGTATAATTTTGATATAGTTTTTAAAGGTTGTGGTGTCTTTATATTCTTGAAAATTTATAATTCATATAGACCATTACATTACAATTCTGTTTAAAATGTTTAATCAAAATATTCTGATTGTAAAGCTTTTTAATTTTTTTTTTCAGTACTGGGATTTGAACTCAGCCTTCTGCTTGCTAGGAAGGTGCTCTGCCACTTGGAAAGCTATTTTAAATAACATTTTTAAACTGTGTGTGGTAAATGTAGTTCTGATTGACATTCTTTCGCTGAATCGTTCTTTCTGAAATGTAAAAATGGTCTTGAATATGCATAAGAAGGTAGGGCAGTGACCTGGAACTTTTTCTCTTCCAAGGTCAGGATTTTGGAAATAGTCTTCCGTTTTCTCATACAGTCTTTGTATAAAATGCAAACAGAAGCAGAGCATGCAGCTGATGCTGTGTTGTTTAAATGACGTAAACTCATGTTTGTAGAGGGCACTTTTATGCCACAGTCCTGTTTTCTTGTGATTTTGCTTGCATGTTTTGTCAGTCTGATCGCAGTATGTAAATAAATGGTTGAAGTATGACTTGTTCATGTGATGGAATTATCATTAAAATGTTTACAAGGGGAAATGTGTTTTATAAATAAAATCTATACATATTTATGGGATAATCCAATGTACATGTAAGAAAATGGGAGGTAATGAAATCTTGGAGGAAATATGCCAAATATTAAACATACTTTCCTTTGATGTTGGGATCATGTTGTAGGATTTTTTTTTTTCTTTTTTCTACTCTCTCAATTTTTTACAGCATGCATGTTTTTTTTCTTCCCCTTATGCTATTGTATAAGAAACAAAAGAAAATCATTTGAGGCAACCAGTAAATGTACACTGAGAGTCACTGTTAATGAAATTTCTCTATAATTAGAGAAGAAATGCACTCTTTTTGTGTGCATGGTGTTGGAGATAAAACCCAGGACCTCGTGGATGCTAGCAAGTGCTCTACCATTGAGCTACAGCCTAGCCCTGGAACTGCACTTAAAAGGCAAGGCAAGGATTGATTTGAAAATGCCCCAGCATTGTTTGTCTTCTCTGAGTTACTGGATGGTTGCTAGAGTCACTCTCTGGGACCCTTTTGGATTTAGTCAATTCCTAATGTCAGCAAAAGTGCTGTTAGTACAGTTCTTTGGGAAAATAATTTGTCATTTGAACCATGAACCTAAGAAACCTTTGGCTGAGTCCCACTTCTGAGTTTAGTCATAGAAAATGATCCAAAATATGGCAAGAGCTACATTTGTGATTGTGTTTCACCACAAGTAACAGAACGTACATTTTAAAGTACTCTAGCCAAATAGCAGTTTGCCTCCTGTGTGTGAAAGTGGACACTTGGTGCTTGGTGATGCCAACCGGGTCTTTAGGCTCCTTTCCTGCTTTGTTCGGGTTAGAATGCTGGCTCTGACACAGCTGTGTGACTGTGTACAAGTTATTCATCACTTCTGCACCTCAGTTTCTTCATCTGTGAAATGAAGATAATTCTGATACCTTGCCTTCTGTGTTTAAAACAGCAACAAGAGGCAAGGTGGCATTGCTATATCTGTCCCTTTTATTGAGAAAGCAAAAGCTTTGGGAGAATTCCTCCAGCAGTCCTCATTAGGTTTCATTAACCAGAATTGGGTACATAGCCACCCTACTAACAAAAGAAACCCAGAAAGCAGAAAATGGGATTGTTGACCTCTCAGGTGCACCTTAATCATCCCAGCAGAGCTGAGCTTCTGTTGGCAAGGAAGAGGGGGACATGGATTTTGCATAGACTGTCACCAGTGTCTACCACAAGCTATCTGTAGGGAAATGTTCAGTGCAGCATAATATGCAGTGCCAAGAACAGGTGCAAGAAAATGTCAGAAATGGAATAAGCAGCTGGGTGTATTCAGCCATTAAACAATCACTGATAAAAACTGAAGATAAGAGCTGGGCATAATCCAAGCTTCTCAAGAGGCAGAGATCAGGAGGATTGCAGTTTGATGGCAGCCCAAGGCAAACAATTCTGGAGACTATCTCAAAAAACCCAATGCAAAACAGGGCTGGAGGGCTGGCAGAGTGGTTCAAGTGGTAGAGTGCCTGCCTAGCAAGCATGAGGCCCTAAGTTCAAACCCCAGTACCACCAAAAAAAAAGAAGAAGGAGATAAGGTATAAACACTATAGTAATGTGAAAAAAATGCCATGCTTTTATTTTCAGAAGCAGAATATAAGATAGAAAGTGATGGGCTGGGAGCGTGGCTCAAGTGATAGAGCACCTGCTTCGTGCTTGCTAGGCAGGGTTCTACCCATACCTCTATCCCTTTTCTATGTTAGCGGTTTTTCATATAGGGTCTTATCCTGGACCAGCCTCAGACAGAGATCCTCTTATCTACTGCTTCCCATGAAGGTGGAATCACAGGTGTACACCACCACACCTGGCTGATTGATTGAGATGGAGTCTGACTAACTATTTGCCCAGGCTGGCCTTGAATTGGCATTTTTCTGATCTCTGCCTCCCAAGTAGCTGGGATTACAGGTGTGAGCCACCATGCCTAGCCTATACTAGGCATTTTTCTTTTTTAATCTAAAACACTTCTTGTTCAATCTTAGCAAGATCCAACTTGGGTTTGACTTGCTATTCTTGATAGAAGTTATTATCAGGGGTGCTTTAAAAGGAAATTAGGCCAAGGAGGAAAAGAAAATTAATGATAATGGGAACCATAATTCTGGGAAATGTTACAAAAGGGGAAGTTGAAAATAATTATGGGGGAAGCTAAACTGAATAAATGATGCTATCTGATACAACTTCTTGTTTTAGGGATACCTAGTCTTCCTCTTCTTAAAAATTTTAAACATAATTTTAATTATGATTTTTTTTTAAATAAAAATGTAGAAAATACTGAACCGTTTGTTTCCCAATTTTATTCACCATTAATGTCTTGTCATATTCTTTTTTTTTTTTTTTAAAGAATGAAACATTAGACACTGGGCCTGAGGCACATGTCTGTAATGCAGTGACTTGGGAAGCTAAGGCAAGCCCAGCCTAGACTACATAGTGAGACCGTGGGTTAAATAAGCAAATAAATATTTAAATAAATAAAGCTCTTCTCAGCCATCTCTCCTTAGGGATAACCATTATCTTGAAGTTGATGCCTATCATTCCTGTAGCTACTTTGCGTACACGCATGTGTGCGTGTGTACAAATTTTTTTAGTATCTTAAAATTTTTCATAAACAGTATCATTGTTTATATTCTTTTGCTGACTATGTAACTCAACCTTGGGTTCTTTTTTCATCTTAGTTGTTACATAGGTTCCACTCTTGATTCATCCATCCATCCATAATCTATCATTTCTCTACCAAAAAGCAGTCAGATTGTTTCCACTTTTTCTGCTATTTATTAAACCTTGCTGCAATAAACATCTTTGAACATGTTTTCTAGGGTGTGGTCAAGTTTTTTTCTTTGACCAAAGTTTAGATAGAAACCTAGAAATTGAATTACTGAATTGTAGAGTCTGTGATTTTTCAATGTTAGGCAATGCTGAATTGCATTGTATTCCCACTCAAAACTCAGGAGTTTGTATTTCATGACATCCACATCAATACAACGCTGTTAGCTTCAAATATGAAATGCAACTTCGTGATTACTGGTGAGGGTGATACAACCACTTGTTCATAGTTGCTTGTGAGTTTTGTTTCTTTTTTCTTTTTTCTGAGGCAGTGAAGTCTCCCCATGCAGCCCAAGCTGGACTCAAACTCATGATCCTCTATATCAGCCTCCCCTGTGCTGGGATTACAGTAATGTGCCACCCATGTGGCAAAAAAAAAAAAAGGTTTCCTTTTGCTTTTTTTCTTACTGATGTAGAGGAGGTCTTTATATATTCTGGATAATATTTTTTATCAATGATGTTGCAAATAATCTGAGATAGGTAATGCCATATCTGTGATAAGCTGTATGTGTCCCCACACACTTTGGGCCTGGGGATTTTCGAAACCATTCCTGAATCATTACTAACAGTCCTTGCTGTAGCTGCTCTCCCTCCTGTCACATTTTGCTATGAGCAGTCTTTGCCTGGAAATCTGGCTAGAGGACCAGTTCCTTAAGTACTTTTTCTTTCTACATTCCTATAGGCAACAGTAGTGTAGAAACATTCTTTCACTACCTGACACGGGAACCAGGGACATTTTTCTCACTTCTTGATGCGCTTTGACTGCTAGTCTTTCAGGTCCTTCAGTGTCTACCAATAGTCTATTCAAGGAAATGTAGACTCTGGCTAACAATACTTAAAATTCTCTCAGCTTCCACCCACCAGTTCCAAAGCAATCCAGTTTTAGAATCCTGTTACAGTAAGACTCCACTTCTGTGTTATCCAGTCTGTATTAGATATTTATTGCCACATAACATTATCTCAGAACTTAGTGGTTTAAAGCAATGAGTGGTATTTTACACTTTCTTTGGGTGCAGTGTTTGGGAGTGGCTTAGCTGAGGCAAGAGGATCCACTTCCAAGATGGCTCACTGGCATGGCTATTTGCCAAAAGGCTCAGTTCCTCTCTGGTTCTTGCTAAAAGGCCTCAGTTCCTCAGCACATGGACATTTTCATAGGACTTTGAAAGTATTCTTAGCCTATGACAGCTGGCTTTCTCTAGAGTGAGAAATCCCAGGGAGGAAAGAGGAGGCCACAGGGTCTCTTACGACCTCTTGGAAGTAGGGCACCGTTGCTAGCTATATTCTGTTTAGTAGAAGCAAGTCTAGCTTGCAACAAGAGGAGGAGAATTAGGCTCCACACTCTGCTGTTAAACTGGACCAAATGAGGTGCTTACCTTAAGAAAATATCACATTTCTAAAAAAAAAAAAAAAGTTTCTTTACATCTATCTATAAAAGTTTTTTTAAGACTGGACTCTGGTCTGGAAATAAGTCAAACAGTATGCACAGCATCTGAGAAATCAGAGAAAGAAGAGAGCTGATAGTTTTGTGATTTCAGATCTCCCTTTAACAGTTAAGCTGTCCTGTAAATGTAACCTTTTAACAGGAGTAGGTTAATGGTTAATGCAGCTTAATTGCAAATAACACTTTACCACACTAGATTTACTCATCAATATATTTGAGTGAGGCTGGACACATGACTCAAGCAGTAGAGCCCCTGCCTCACCAATGCAAAACCCTGAGTTCAAACCCCAGTCCCACCCTGAAAGAAGAAAATCAACACATTTCAGTGATGTTGTCATGGGTGTTTTGAAAACCTGGGGGTGGAGGGGTGAGATGTGGGCCTCACTGTGTAAGTCAGCTTCTTTTGTTTTTTGAGATGGGATCTGGCTGTGGTCTCAAACTCCTAAGCTCCAACACTCCTTCTGCTTCAGTCTCTTGAGTACCTGGGACAAAGGCAAGTACCACTGCACCCAGCCTGTTATTAAATTTATTTTTCTTTGCAGTGCTGGGGGTTGAACCCAGAGCCTTGTGCATCTAGGCAAGTGCTATACCTCTGATTTACATCCCTAGCCCCTAATCTTTAATCTTTTTAAATAACAGTCTTAAAGTGCCTGGAAATGACTTAAAAAAAAAATGCAAGCACACCTCTTTGAACTCAGATAATCTGTTTGCTCCACTGGCAAATCTTCACTGCACTTTGCTTACACAGGTAACTGCTGTTACTCAAGCTTTGCAAATGAGCAAATTAAGACTGGAAAGACCTAGAAGAAGCTAGAACAGAGGCTTGAAACCAGCCCATGGGAACCAAGAAAATCATATGGAATATGAAAGTGTTAGTGACATTTGAGAACTTCCTGTGGTCTTTGTTCTAGCCAGATTGTGTCTGGGATTGAGGAAGCCTCTCAAAAAGGGGGTCTTGGTGGTCACAGTTGACCATTAGCACCCAGATTGCATGCATTGATTTACTGGGGAGGAATCATGGCATGATTGGGGGTCCAGAGGCCTGGAAGTTCCCCTTTACAGATTTAAATTGCAGATGCTCAGAGGACCTGAGTTGTGTGTATTTATTTAAACTAGAAGATGTAAATGGAGAAATGGTACCTGTTGAAACTATTTCAGGAATGGGGGGAGGAGGGGGATAAAGGAGAATGGTTGAATTCAAGTATGATATATTTGATATATTGTATAAACTTTTGTAAATGCCACAGTGTGCCCCCAGCACAACAATAAGAAAAATTTAAAAATAAACTAGAAGAATCTTGTGTCCTGTTTGAACTTAAGCACTAGCTCATCTTTTGCAGTTAGAGTCTATGTTGGGCATTCTGCTTTGAAACAAGGAAACAAGAAACAGAGACAACAAAAGGAACTTGAGCCCGGTAGCAAGTAAGCCATCAAAATAGGACAAATCAGAGGTAGTAATGGTGTATTCTATTGCAGGGGAGGGGGATCCCTGAAAAAAAATAATTTTCCAAGTTTCCTGTCCACGCTTACTGTATTTCACATAGACAGCTGTGCTAACCACAGCTGTTCTGGCTCTACTCTGATGATCTTCCTGACTTACAAGTGTTTTGGCTCCCAGATTTTGGCCAGACAAAGAGGAGATGAGGAAACTTCAGGTTGGAGATTATGAAGGTGAGTTTGGAAGTCAGCCTGACTTGGAGCAACGCAGAGGAGGCTCAAAGCCGTATCATCTCAGGCAGAGCGCCTCACCTCACCCATAGTCCTCATTAGTAAAATGGGATGAGTCAGTAGAACCTATTTTGACTTGTTTCCATGGTTAAATGTGATATTATCTGCAAAAACTAGCTAAAAACAAGGTAAAACAAAAGGGTTTTTTAGCTTTTTAAAGAAAAGCTGGGAAGTGAGTATTTAATAGGCAAAACTTTCCTGCCCCTTACAAAATCCAAATAAACCTTTGAAGAACTAAAAAATGAGTAAAAGAGATGTAGCTGGGGAGGGACAATGTGGATTAGGATTTTTTTTCCCCAGTGGCTTTTCTGTACTCAAAATCTTAATCCCCACCCCAACCAGTTTACACTCTTGGGCGGCGAGGGGGTCGTTGGGCATTTAGTGCCTGTGCAGTGAGGCGCGTCCACACAGGACCGAGGGCGGGGCTAGGAGGCTGGATGGGTACGAGCCTTTGGGGCGTGGCTATCTCAGGCCACGCCCCCGGCGCCTGTTACTTCTTTCCCCGCACTCGCAGCTGCAGCAACCGTGCAGCGGTGGCAGCGGAGGCCGAGCCATGCGGGCGGCGGGTCGGGGAACGCGCCAGGCGCTGGCGCCGCCGCCGCTGCTGCTGCTCCTGCTGCTGCTGGCTGGGCCCGGGCTGTCGTCCGTGTCGCCCCCGGCGCCGCGGCTCTTCAACGTGAGCCTGGACGCGGCCCCCGAGCTGCGCTGGCTGCCGGTGCTGCGGCACTACGACCCGGACCTGGTGCGCGCCGCGGTGGCGCAGGTCATCGGGTGAGCGCGGGCGCGGGGACCCGGCCTGCGGGCTGGGGACCCGGCTTGCGGGCTGGGGCGGCCGGGGTTCGGATTGCAAGTTGGGTGTCTCCGATGGCACGCCCGTTCCGAGCCGTTCCGGGTCAGCGTGGCGCGAAGCTGTCACCCGGGAGTAAGGGACGCAACCCAAGCCATCCTCGCAGGTCCCCGGGCCCCTCGAGTCTCCCCGTTGGGGCCCAGCCTCACTCGCCCTCCTTTCTCAGTTTCCCTTTTCCCTCTTGGACCCCCCACGGGTTGGTAGTCCTCGGGAGAACCTAGACATTGGTCACTCACCTGCTCCCCTTGTCCACGCACCCTAGCACCCTGCGTCCTCCCAGCAGCTAAAACACCTCATGCCTTTTCGTTTCCAGCGACAGAGTCCCCAAATGGGTACTCGCGTTGATGGGAAAGGTGATCGGGGAACTGGAGAGCTTCCTGCCCCAGCCCTTCACGGACGAGATCCGCGGCATGTGCGACTTCCTGAACCTCAGCCTGGCAGAGGGTCTCCTGGTCAACCTGGCCTACGAGTCCTCCGCGTGAGTGCCCGGTGCTAATGCTAGCACGGATTAACCTGCGCCTTGCTAGGGACTTCTGTCATATTACTGTGGGAGGGGACATGTTCTCAGTGAGATAAAAACAAGTAGTGACTGAGCTGACCACATTCCTCCCTGCCTCTGGAAGAAAATCTGAGCAGCAGATCTGAGCTGCTAGAAGGAAAGCAGCTTCTTCCACGAAACACTGACTTTTGCCCCTACCTGAAACTCTGTTTTCTCTCTTCCGCAAGCCAGGTAGCATCATCCCACTTCCAAAACTGTTCAAAATGTACTTTTTTCCAGGAAGTTTTATCTGGTGATTCTGACTGGTGTTTCAGAGTCTATTCCTGCCAGGGTTTGGGTGACAGGAAGCATTGCTGTATCTAATAAGACTACAGTTAAAAAGTAACACTAAAAGCAAAACTGGAAGCAGTGTGAGAGATGTGGCTGATCTCAGGCAAAGTGCAGGCAGAGTTCATGGACTTAGCACCAGGTCCTGGAATTAAGACAGGTTTTACTTGCTTTCTGCCTTTAATACTCTTCATTTGGCACCTGGTGCAGTAACACCTTGTAGCTAGTGATAGCTTCAGAGGAAAACAGGTCTTGGGCTGTTAAAACCAAACTAGCATCTTCCATAACACTTAGAAGCACTGTGACTTCCTTCCTCCTCAAGGAAATGCCTTCAGACACAGACAATGTGAGCCTGCTACTTTAAAGTGCTTTTCAACTGAACTAAGTTAATTTTACCATCTCTTCTCCTACCTCCAACTATTTTGACATGGAGCTTTTTCAGTGAAAACCCACTGATTATTTTCACTGTTTTTTTTTTTTTTTGGAGTCATGCTATGTAAACAGATTAAAGCAAAAGTTCTAGAAAAAAATTCTCACTTTTTTCTGGGCACCAGTGGCATAATCCTTGCTACTCAGGAGTCAGAGATCAGGAGGATGGTGGTTGGAAGCCAGCCTGGGCAAATAGTTCACAAGACCCTGTCTCCAAAAACCCAGCACAAAAAGAGCTGGTGGAGTGGATCAAGTGATAGAGTGCCTGCCTAGCAAGTCTGAGGCCCTGAGTTCAAACCCTAGAACTGCTCACTTTTGGATCTCAGATTAAGGTATTCAATTGCCTAATAGCAAAAAAGCACCATCAGATTGAATCAGCAT
The DNA here is from genome assembly GCF_047511655.1 of Castor canadensis. Classification (NCBI taxonomy): domain Eukaryota; kingdom Metazoa; phylum Chordata; class Mammalia; order Rodentia; family Castoridae; genus Castor; species Castor canadensis. Next base: position 93,182,028 of record NC_133394.1, read on the forward strand.
TAGCAAAGGAAATGTTGTGTGGGCATGGTGTTGCATGCCAGCACTCAAGAGACTGAGGCAGGAATTTGAGTTTGAAACATGCCTGGGCTATGTAGGAAGACCCTATCCTATCTCAAAAAAAAAAATAAGGGGCGGTTGGAAATACTCTGTTCTTGTTTCCTGAAGTAAGGCCTTTTGAATGTTTGAATCGGGATGACATAGCTATCCTTTATGAGCCTGCTTGGTCCCAGGCCCTTCATGGACACAGCCTCCTGGGAAAATGGTATTTTCTGTTTTGTGATGTGGAAACCAAACCTCAGAGAGGGCAACTTGCTGGCAGTGTAGTGGCTAATGAGTGCTAAGGTTGCTACCAAAAGCCCACAAGTCTCCAGAGCCTTGCAGTGCCTCTCCCAAGGCAGAGCCCATCTTACTTGTCCCAACTGTGCTTGTGTGCTACATCCTGCTGAAGTACTTGGCATGATGGGAATGATGGTTGTCTTGCCAATTCTGAAAAATCACCTTGAGAGAGATTCTGCAAACTGCATTAGCCAGTTCCCATATTTTATCTGTCCCCTCCCTGACTTGAACCCTTTGAAGTTAAGATCAGAAACCTTGAAAGGAATTAAAACCTGACCAACCTTTCTTCTTTAAACAAACCAAAAAATTATGTAATGCTTGTTTTTTTTCCCCTAATTATAAAAGTATCATTTAATCTTATAGAAAATCAGGGAGTCAGGTATGGTGGACATGCCTCTAATCCCGGCTACTAGGGAGGCAGAGGTAGGAGAATCACAGTCCAGGGCTGGCCTCAGGCAAAAGCATGAGACCCTATTTGAACAATAAACTAAAAAAGGGCTAGGAGGGTAGCTCAAGTGATAGAGCACTTGCAAATTCAAACCCCAGTACCACTGAAAGGAAGGAAGGGAAGCAGGGAGGAAGGAAACTAATAATATAGAGTAATATAGAGGACACTGCCAAAAGAAAAGGAGAAAGGAAGAGGAAGAAGAAGGAAGAAGAATCAGTCCTGTCAGTTTTATTTGTGTGAAGATACTGGATTATTCACATAACATTAGATCTTTTCAGTGGATATGGATATTGAGATGTTTTAACAAACCTTCCCCAGAGAGTTTTTTTTTTTTTTTTGTGATACTGGGGTTTGAACTCAGGTCCTCATGCTTACTAGACAGGTGCCCTACTACTTGAGCCACTCCTTCAGACTTGTTTTATGTTGGGTTTTTTTCTTTCTTTCTTTCTTTCTTTTTTAAATGTGCCCTAGGCATGAAACAGCTTTGGCCACTGACCCAAGCATCAAGCTAGGACAAACAAAGGACTGTCATCTGCTCTGCCCCTGACTGATAAAAGAGCAACACCACCAATGAGGTGTCTCTTTGCTCATTGCCAGGGGGTTACTTTGGGTATTTTTGAGATAGGGTCTCACAAACTACTTGCCCAGGGCTGGCTTTGAACCTCGTTCCTTCTGATCGCTGCCTTCCAAGTAGCTAAAATTAAAGGTGTGAGCCCCAGGTGCCTGGCTCTTACATCTTTTCTCTTAGAGCCTTTTCTCTTACATCTTTGGGAGGGACAGGCAGTGTCAGCCGATAACAAGCTGGCTATTTCCCCAAGTGGATAAATGAAACAATTGTGGAAACTGAATGGCTTAATGCCATTGTACTTGCTGTAAAAATTCACAGTATGGAGAGGCGAACTTGAGCTAGCTTTGAATACTATGTTAGTAGAGTACATACAGCCAAGCAGAGGAAAGAGCAGAGTTCAGAGGTCTAGCTGGGCCCAGCATGGGTCTGTTTCTCTCAGGATGTTGTTCAAGGTAAAGTTCTCATTAGATGTGTTTGTGATGACATCCGTGTGTGCCCAGGGACAGGTCTAGTAACACTGAGTGAACACAGGAATTGGGTTCAGTTGTGTTTTTCAGCTTGCGTTATGTATCCATATTCAAGAATCCATAGGAATGATAGCATATATGTCACTTGCAAGGAGGAAAAGTTGTTACGTTGAAGGCTTGTCCTCCTTGTCTCATTCACTACATTGGTCCTTTCCCTTCTCTCAGCTTCTGCACCAGTATTGTGGCTCAGGACTCCAGAGGCCACATTTATCACGGTCGGAATCTGGACTATCCTTTTGGAAATGTCTTACGCAGACTGACAGTGGATGTGCAGTTTTTAAGGAATGGGCAGGTATGGTCATGTGGGATAAGATAAAATATCCAAAAACCTTTCTGGCCCACAGTTCCAGTCATTTGGATGGTCTGCTAACTTCAGTGCATTGACACTGTAAGATAGAAAACCATCAACCTCCTGGGAACGACAAAACCAGGAGAGGGTTACATCAGTTGTGCCCACAGAAAGAAGAGATATATGTTGTCACTGAGCATGAACTTACAGAGTGACCTTAGGACATTCTCTAGGTGTGATAATGCTGTCATATGTGATGCTGAAGCAGCTTCTTCTGTTTGCCCACCCTTGTTCAGGCTGCTTCAGGAATAGGGAGGGCCAAGTATTGCAGTGACAAGGACCCCCAGCTCTAGGGGCTGGCAGTCCTGGATTTGAATCCTGCTTCTGTTACTTCCCTTGTGAACCTGAAGAGTTACTTGTACCTGTTTTGTAGCCTACAGCTCAGAGAGTCAATAACTACTTTATTGAAGTAGCTATTAAAGTTAGATGAAGTCATCTATATAAAACATGTGGTATGTGCTTGATAAACAATGGCCAAATAAAAAATGGGCCTTCACTCTACAGGTGTGATCTATACAAACACTCTCTTGTGTATGATCTTCAAAAAATTACATTTAGGTTATTTTGTTTTTAGCATGGTCTCTTTAAAAGCACGGTGGTGCTAGGAATATAGATTCTGAGCTATCCAAGAGGGGGAGACTGGGAGGATCGTAGTTTAAAGCTAGCCTGCAAGAAAAGTTAGCAAGACCCCCATCTCAACTAACAAGCTGGTTATGGTGGTTTACATCTACAATTCCAGCTATGGCAGGAGGTATAAGTAGGTGAATCGTGGTCCTTAGATGACTTTACACAAAAATGCAAGACTCTATCCAAAAAATAACTAAAGCAGAAGAAGTTTGGGGGCGTGGCTCAAATGGTAGAACACCTGCCTAGCAAATGGGAGGCCCTGAGTTCACATTCCAGTACTGTCCTCCCACCCAGACTAGAATGTAATATTTATTGTTGTCACATGATTGTTAAAACTTCTAGAAAGACAGCATTAATCACTGTTCATTGACTACACAAAGCATATTATTGATATCTAGCTGAACATTTACTTCAAAAACAATCTTAAGTGGTAACAGTGATATTGTAAGTGCCTAATAAATTCTTGAAGGAAATCTAAAATGTTAAGTTATTACTGCATTGTGGGATAATCCGTTTACTTCTTTACACTTTTCTCCATTATTCTATAATGAGAAAGTGTTCTTATAAATACACAAAGGAAAAAATGCAATAAAAATGGGCTCTCTCAAGTGTTCTAAAACTTGCTCCAGTGACTGCTGCTTCATTCGTTCCTGTCTTTTCTGGTGCTCCCAGGAGAAAGTCTGTTGGGGTGGCTTCCCTCTCGGTGCTCAGGCGATTAGTAAGCTTACACTTGGGTATTATCCTTTTGCAGAGGACTCACATCAATAAATTCTTTTGCTAAATTAAGAACCACAGTCTAGTGCTCAGAATTTTTGAAGTATTTTTCTACATAGGATCTTGCTTGAACCTATAAGCAGCCCAGTACTGCAAAAAAAAAAAAAAATACACGCAATGACTTTAAAAACTTAAAATGTAAATGTGATGATTATCAGTGAGCATTCCCACTTGTTTCCCTTAGTGTCACAAAGGTTGTGAAATATGCGATATTTATCTCTGATAATTAAGTCAGAAAGTTTTAAAGTCAGCTGGGCGCCAGTGGTTCACACCTGTAATTCTAGTTACTCAGGAGGCAAAGATCAGGAGAATTGCAGTGTGAAGCCAGCCCAGGAAAATAGTTTGAGAGAACCTATCTCAAAACAACCCTTTCCAAAAAGGGTTGATGGAGTGGCTCAAGGTGTAGGCTCTGAGTTCAAGCCCCAGAACCACACACACACACACACACACACACAAAGTTTTAAATTCCGACCCTTTTGCTACTTCTGTGATGACACCTCTTTGTGCTTGAACCCTTTTGGTGAATAATGTTTGTAAATACATAAAATACACAGGATTACAAAGAAACTCAGTTGTGTTCGAATACAGTTACTTCAATATTATACTTTTTTTCTTTTTAAGTACTTGGGTTTGAACTCAGGGCTTTGAGCTTGAGCCATGCTTCCAGCCCTTTTTGCTCTGGTTATTTAGGAAGTAGGGTCTCACTTTTTGCCCAGGCTGACCTGGACCGAGATCCTCCTATCTTTACACTTCTGCCATCACTGGGATGACAGGCGCATGCCACCATGCTCAGCTGTTCCTTGATATGGCATCTCGCTAATGTTTTTTCTGGGCTGGCCTGGAACCACGATCTTCCCCATCTCAGCCTCCCAAGTAACTAGGGTTATAGGCAGGAGCCACTGGAGCCTGGCCTTAATATTAGACTTTTTAACACATTAAATGGTACAACTTAGCAATGCATCTCATAACTACCATGATTTCAAGTAGTGACAACTGTGGGAGGTGGGATTTCTAGTTATCTGCGACTACCATCATGCATGCGAAAATACCTGCAGTTTCTACTGTGGACAGAATCACAGGTGCCACTATTACTGCATGGCTTCTGTGCCATCAGAGAAGCAGTTCCATGTCAGTCAGAGGTCAGTGAGAATAAAGGTGTGCCTCTTCTTCAGTCCAATTCACACCACTCAGTTCTGTCCATGGGCCTCAAGGTTGAGAGCCCTGTTCCAGAATGCTGTTGCAGAGGTTCTTTCTATTGTGTTGGAACGTACAAGAAAAAATACCCAGATAGTTGCAGGAGAAAGCATGTGATGTCGCCGTGTGTTTTATCAGAATGGAAACATGCTGTCTTCTCTCTTGACTTTAGGTCGAGTTCACAGGGACCACTTTCATCGGCTATGTAGGACTGTGGACCGGGCAGAGTCCGCACAAGTTTACAATTTCTGGCGATGAGCGAGGTAATCCAAACTCCTGAACCTTTTTAACCATGTCCCTGCTTGGTTCTCTCCACACCCTTCCTTTCACACAACAGAATAGGAACAGAGTATGTGGTGAGGGAGAAGACAGTCGAGAGTGCAGGAGGTAGGGTGGGGCTGGGTGTGAATTTCTACAGGTCAAGGGTCAGGGAAAGCCCAGCCCGTGGGATCCCTGAGTCAGCTCTGCAGAGGATGGGGAGGACCATTCCATTCCTGAGGTCTTATGATAAGTAGGAGAATGCTTGCTGGACTCCAGAAATGAAACAAGGTCAGTATGCTTACAGGATGGAATAAAGGGGTAGTGACATCAGAGGAGGAGAGGAGACTGTGCCACTGTGCAAATTCTCATCACTGTGCAAAGCCTCATCGTGGCTTTGCACAGGATTTTAAACATAATGGAAGCTATATATTCAACTTGCCATCCTCCTGCCTCAACCTCTGTCTGCAGTGCTGGGATTGCAGGCGGATACCACCAAGCCTGGCCTGATTTACGTTTTTAACTATCACTTTGGCTTCTCTGTAGAGGTTGGATAGTGTTGGGTTAAGATGGAGTCAGAAGATTGTTAGGAAGTTGTATCCATGCTGTTCTACAAGCAACACTTGCAACCACTTTATTGTGGTACGCTCACATTTTCTGGTTAGACTCTCAACAGTCCTGTGAGACAGGTAGATCTGCTATTAGGAACCCCATTTAGGGTGCAGAGGAGGAAACTGAGGCTATGAGATGAAATGACAGCAAGTGGAAGGGAAAGGCAGCTGGCCATCATCTTGATCTCCTGGGCCCTGGGCCCTGTGTGGCCTGCTCTGTTTTGCTAACATTGTTCAGTTCCACAATATGTGGGAAACACAGAGCTAGGCAAACTCATGCCTCTGTCCTCAGGGCCTTGCCACTGAGTAAAGGAGAAAGGTGGTTGACGTTGTGTTCTTGTATACTTTGGTTTGTTTTTATTTGTTTATTAATTGTTGCATTGCTGGGAATAAAATCCAGGGCCTCCCATGCAAGACAAAGGCTCTACCACTGAGCCACACCCCCAGCCCCTGATAGGTTTACTCTTAGCCTAGGTAAGGCTTAACTGGAAGGCGAGGCTGAGAGCAGGTTACCGGCCACCATGCTCAGCTCTTTATCCCACTGTGTTTACTCAGCCTTTCCTCAAATATCAGCCGTAAGACAGAGTCTCAACCAGCAGTGCTAAACCACAGCGTGACAGTGTGTAAGGGTTTTACAAATTTTCATAAACACATGTACATTTATTTAAAATGATCAGCTTTAATTCCATATTTTTGTGACTCAAATTGTTAAACTAATCCATAGAACCTGAGATATCAGTGGCTCAAAATAACTGAGTAAAGGGCTGGAGGTGTGGCTTAAGTGGTGGAGCACCTGCCTAGCAATCACGAGACCCTGAGTTCAAACCCCAAGGCCACCAGAATAAATAAATAATAAGTAAAATAACTGAGCTGAGTCTGTAACATACAAATTTAATGAAGTACAATCAAACGTAAAGGCATTACAGCCGTGTGTAAAGGTGTACCATTCTTACTAATGTTTATTGAACAGCTTCCCTTGAAAGGAGTATAATTTAATTTTGCCTGGAATAATTAATAGAATGACTTATTTTAGTGTAATTACCATTGTATACAGGTACAAAACATTCTGCTTTCAAAACTTGAGTGAAAAGCCAGGTGCCAGTGGCTCACATCTTTAATCCTAGCTACTCAGGAGGTAGAGATCAGGAGGATCAAGGTTCAAAGACAGCCTTGGAAAATAGTTCAAGAAACCCTATCTCGAAAAGACCCTTCACCAATAAGGGCTGGTGGAGTGGCTCAAGGTGTAGGCCCCGAGTTCAAACTTAAGTATTGCAAAAAAAACCTTGAGTGAAGTTGGACGTGGTGGTGCAGGTCTGTAATCTCAGCATCCAGGAGAGGAAGCAACAGAATCTCAAGTTTGAAGCCAGCCTGGACTACACAGGAGACCCTGTCTCAAAAACCAGTGACAACAACAACAAAAGCTTGCCAAATTTGAATGAAATCTGCATATTTTTGCATGCCAGAAGAACCTCTGTATTTATTGTATGTATTTACACACACACACACACACACACACACACTCACACTCACACATCCGGTTGTCATGAAATTCAAGCTTCATCTTTGAAAACTTGATCCTACTAAAATCACTCTTCATCAACCATCCTTACTCCATCAGCATATATAATATGGGAAAAAAACTTATTTTTTGGCAGTATGAGGGTTTGAATTTAGGGTCTTGAACTAGGCAGGCACTCTACCACTTGAGCCACAACCAGGCCCTTTTTGCTTTGGTTATTTTTTGGATAGGGTGTTGAGTTTTTGCTTGTTCTGACATGGACTGCAATCCAAAGTCTCCCATGTAGCTGAGACGACAGATGTGCACCACCATGTCTAGTATACTGGCTGACATGGGGGTCTCACTTTTTGGCCTCCAACTACAATTCTCCTAATCGTCTCACCTCCTGAGTAGCATAAGCCATTGCACCTGGTCTTAAAACAATTTTTCTGGGATTTGAGTTTAGGACCTCAGGCTTGATAGGCAGGCATTCTTAACACTTGAGCCATACTGCTCACCATTTTTGCTCTGGTTACTTTTGAGATAGCATCTCATGTTTACGCCCAAGCCAGCCTAGACCTATTTATGCTTCCTGAGTAGCTGGGATGACATGCATGCCTCACCTCCCCCAGCTTTCATTGTTTGAGAGAAGGTCTCATGAACTTCTTGTCCCTGCACGCCTCTTGATCCTCCCAATTTCGCCTCCTGCGTAGCTAATATTACAGGCGTGAGCCACCACACCTGGCTAGCCTTAGAGTTTTTAGTGGTGCTTGGGCAATAAGCTTATGGTTCCTCCCCAACTCTGCAGATAAAGGCTGGTGGTGGGAAAATGTGATCGCCGCCCTTTCTCAGGGACACTCTCCGATCAGCTGGCTTCTCCGCACTGTGAGTAGAACTACTGTGGGGCTCACCTCACCCCAACTTCATCTCCTAAACTAGAATGATCATGTTGCCATATTGCTTTTGATGTAAGAATGTCCTGAGAAGAATAAGCAGCTGTTTGCCAGATGTATATAAAGCTTTCAATAATAAATGGTAAAGATAAATAAAGCCAGATACTTATTAAAGCAGCAAGGCCAGATTTTAATACATTCTTGCAGTAGGGACAAGAGTCCAGTGTGAATTGAACTCAGCTTTGATTTGTGCAGAGGTGACTGGGTGTTTTCAAGGAAGAAGAGGGAATAGGGAAGGGTTGGGAAGTGGCAAATTACAAGTGGGCACTCCCTGAGGACATTGACATGTATGCATCTATCACACGTTCTTAAGATGACCTCTAAAGTTTTCCATCAGCAGAATAGATAGTGTATTATAAATGGTAAAAGTACAGCATTGCTGAGAGAGTGGCTCAAGTGGTAGAGCGCCTGCCTAGCAAGTAGGAGGCCCTGGATTAAATTCTAGTACCGCCAAGAGTACAACATTAATTTAAATCTATGCACCGGAATCTAAATACTATAATCATGTTTTTAAAGTTCTGCATGTAATTCATGCACAGTGAAATGCACAGATCTTAAGGGATCAGTGTGATGTTCCTGACAATTGCGTGGACCCATTCATCTATGTTACCAGCAACTGAACAAGACACAGAGTATTTTTGGGTCCCTGGAAGTTTCCCTTGTGCTTCTTTCTCTTTTTTCTTTTCTTCCTCTTCTTTTTTTATTTTTTTCTGGCAGCGCTGGGGTTTGAACTCAGGGTCTTGTGTTTGCTAGGCAGGAGGTGAAGATAGATAGAATCAAGGCTTGAGGCCATCAGGGACAAAAAATTTAAGAGACCTCTCAAAAATGAAAGCTGGTTGGGGTGGAGCATATACACATCATCCCAGCTACTTAGGAAGCATAAATAGTAGGATGGAGGTCTAGGCTGGCTTGGGCATAAACATGAGATGCTATCTCAAAAGTAACCAGAGCAAAAATAGCTGGAAGCATGGCCCAAGTGGTAGAGTGCCTCTCTAGCAACCCTTGAGCCGTGCCTCCAGGCCTACCTAGCTTTTCTTTCCAATCAATTCCAAACCCCTGCCCCATCCCACCCCTTCTACTTCTGTGCCCCAGATCATTGGCATCTATCATCAGAGATGATAAAATTTTGCCCATTTTAGAATTCATATAAATGACATCGTTTAATTGTGGGTTTTTTTCTTCCACTCGTAATTATGTTCTAGACTCACCCATATTGTTTGCATCTCATATTGCAGCCCTGTCTTTTTTTTCCCTCAGCATTGCTGGAGCTCTAACCCAGGGCCTTACATGCTAAGCAGGTGCTCTACCACCGAGCCACACTCCAAGACCCATTTCTTTTTTTGTTCCTGAGGAATACTCAGTTGTATGAATATGCCATGGATTATCCATTTTCCTCTTGATAGACATTGGAATGTTTCCAGTTTGAGGCTATTATGAATAAGACTGCTGTGGAAATCCTTAAGTATCCTTATGAACATGTGTGTTCTGCCCTTAGGGTAATCACCTAAGAGCAGAATTGCTGGGTCATAATGTAGATATGTATATTTAATTGAGGAATCATTCATATGCCACATAATTCGCTTAGAGTGTACAACTCACTGGTTTTTAGTGTATTGACGGAGTTGTGCAGTCATTACCACAGTCAGTTTTACACATTTTCATTTCTCTAAAAGGAAGTCCATGCCAGTGAGCAGTCACTCCTATTTGCTTCATCTCCTGAGACAGATTAAGTCCCCACCTACCTGACTTTGTCACTGCGTCTTCAAGATTCTTTATTGATATGATGTGCTTTATTCTCACAGAACTCTGTTATAGGCAACTAATTCTTTAATGGAGGTTGAGCAATGGGATAGGAAACATAATTAAACAGGTATGCCATCATTCCTATTGCTTCGCTTTGTAATTTTGCTGAGTTTGGAACAAACCAACTCAAGTCAAAATACCCTAATGATAGGGTAAGGCAGGGAAAAGTCACAAATCTCTGCCAGGGGTTGAGTGATTTATATGCTGAATGAAGGAGCCTTTGCAGACACCAATATTTTGAGTGACGCTATCCCCACCCCACCCTTGATAGTGTGCCTTAAGAGGATGGTGTGAGCATAAAGTGTGCTTCTCTCTGGAAGTGGTAGAAGACATTGTGACAGTGGCGGTGTGACAGGCAGGCCCCTTCTGCAGCGTGTTCTTGAGTAGATAGATTAACATGGGGAAGGAGCACAGATGAAAGCTGAGGATTTGTCAGTGCCACAGATCTTTGGAAGTCTTCACGGACCCTCAGGCAGTCAAGACACCAGTTAAGCTCCCCGCTCTAATGTAGCATGCATGCACTCTTTCATCCCAAGCCTTTGCCAGTTGAATCCGTGGAGCCAGAACTCTCTGCCCAGCTCCCACTCATCATCCTGAAGCCACTGCTTTCATAATCTAACTTTTTGTCCCTTCCGACTTAGCCCTTATAGAACTTCCCTGGTATGCAGCCTCTACTGTCCCTGCTATGACTTTCATAACCACCAATGATAACACTTACAGCACCTGTTAATTACTGTGTCACCATTGCTGCTAACTTTTCTGTCTCCCTTGGAGGTCTGAGAAGAACAAGAACCAGGTCAGTCATATTTACTGCTCTAGCCTCACTCTAGCACAGTGCCAAGCACACACCAATATTTGAGAAAACCTGTGGCGAGCCAGGCATGGTGGAGGAGGCCTATAATCTCAGCTTCTTGCGAGGCAGAGATAGGAGGCAAGCCCGGGGAAAGTTAGCTGGAGACCCTATTTGAAAAACAAACTAAAAAAGCAAAAGGGACTGGGGACATGGCTTCTGTGGTAGAGTGCGCACAAGGCCCTGGGTTCAATCCCCAGTACTGTCAAAAAAGAAAACAGGAAAGAAAGAGAAAGAAAGAAATACCTGTAGAAAGAAAAAACTAAATGGAGAAACAAGAGAGTCCTTGTGAAGGTGCTCCACCTAGAAAGGACCCAGCCCAGGCTTGGTGAACCAAGGCTAGGACTTGTCCACAGTTCTATCCTTTCAGGAGAAATTCCTGCTGTTGTTGGCTCCCTGTTCCTGAAGACAGGGAGGGGAGGCTCCTCGCTGTCAGGAGCCTTGTTGACTAGAGGATAAGGCCGGAGCCACTCAAGGCTGTAGCCCAGAATTAATATTCCAGGAGAATGTGCTCTGGACCATTTGTCTGTTATTCTGTGTGGACCATTGTGTGGGGTGCTGTTGTCAGTGTTGGTTTGTCTTTTTGCTCAGACCCTGAGTGAGGCAGAAAACTTTGAAGCAGCTGTATTCAAATTGGCCAAGACTCCCCTCATTGCTGATGTTTATTACATCGTTGGTGGTACATCCCCCCGGGAGGGAGTGGTCATCACCAGAAACAGAGGTGGCCCAGCAGACATTTGGCCTCTAGATCCTTTGAATGGAGCGTAAGTAGAATTGAATCAAATCTTTTTTTTTTAATTTGGTGAAACTAGAGATATTTTTATTTTGTAAACATCTCCTCCATAGTTAGGTCCTGAATGACCTTGGCTAAGACAAGATGATGTGTTCTGTTGTAGGTGGTTCCGAGTTGAGACAAATTATGACCATTGGAAGCCAGCACCTAAGAGAGATGACCGAAGGTAGGCTTCTTTGTACTTTCTGATTTGCATTGTTTTCTTGTGGTCAGGAGAATGTCCCCCTTGCTACCATGAGGACTGGAGAGACCTACAGTGCTGTCCCCTTCCAGAAAGTGCACCTGGTCCCCTCACTACTGCCTTGACTGGGGTAGGAAATGCGGTGTGTGGAGGAGGTAGTAGGGAGGGCCTCCTGGTAGCTGGTGGTGGTAGCAGTCAGGAGCCCTGGATCCCACAGGTAGTGACTCACTATGTGACCTCACTATGAGAGGGCCTCTCCTCACCTACTTGTAATAAAATGAGAGGGTCAGATTCAAAAGTAAGATTTTTTTTGGAAGTAAAACATTCCCTTTAAGTAGATAAACCAATGCAGGGCTTTCATTGTCCCTTCTAACTGAAAATTCTTCTAGTCAGTGTGTCTCCAAAGAGCAGGTAGCTGTATACCTGGCTTGGCTTTACTGCCCACATATTCAGTGGCAACGATTTAGTCCTGCACAACTGTCCCAGCTTCCTGGAGCACATGGGGCCAAGAGGCCCAGCTATAGAATGAATCCCACCTGATGAGACCTAGCCAAAGCAGCAGTCATGCCTGGGAGCCAGAATCTATTGAAGAAAGGTAGATAATGAGACTAGGACTTGTATGGAGCCTCCCAAATGACAGCTGATGGGATTCGGGGTTTCCTGCAATGCCTAGTGACCTTTGACCATTGTCCTTACAGAACACCTGCCATCAAAGCCCTAAACGCCACAGGGCAAGCAAACCTCAGCCTGGATACGCTTTTCCAGGTAACTGGTATCACCTATGTCCACCTTACCCAAGATGTTTGTTGTCTTTGTTGTTGTTGTGTATGTGTTTCTTCCTTAATAGTGACAAAGAAAAATTCTCCAAACTCAAACAAAACATTGCAGTAAAAGTTCTATCCAGTTGAAAACATTTTTTAAAGTCAAATAACATATTCCAAACTTGTTTCTGTACAGATTAAAGTGCCAATATTCACCTAAGTTTTCCTTCATATTTAAAAGAAATAAACATAGTTGTAATATATGGTCATTGTCTAAAAGAAAAAGAGCAAAAATTAAAAGGTCTGTACCTGTCACTCCCAGATACACTGAAATGTTAAGTGTTTATATTCTTCCAAAAGATATTCTACATGTATTTCTTCTACCTTTTAAAATTCTTGTAATATTTTTCCAATGCAGGTTTTATCGGTGGTTCCAGTTTATAACAAGTAAGTGACATGTTAAGAACATCTGTTCATTTGTCGCCCCAGAAGGTGCCCTCACCTACACATCACCAGGATGAGGGCCCCTGTTCCAGGTATGCAGTGCTGTGGATATTGCAGTGAACAAAACCAAGTCTTCTGGTACCAATGTACTAGTGAGGGAGAGGGGAGAGGACAGAGATAAACAAATATATCTCCAGTTAGGTGAGACATTCATGAAGAAAACCAAAGGTAAGGGGAATGGAGTGACTGAAAGGAGAAGAGCCTCAGCCTGATAGCTGCCTCACAGTGATCAACACCATCATGGGTTCATGAGCTCTCTGTTAGTACTCAGCTTTGGACACCTTCGGCTTTCCTTTATCTTCCCACGGAGTTTCCATACCTGCCCCTGTGCTGTTCCTACTTCCACAGACAATTCAGTAAGTTAGCATTTCTATCTTTAGCCTGTACTCTTGATAATACCATTCTGTGGCATGGTTTCTCCGGCATGGAGCCTGGGATTTTACCCATACACTTTTCCTGAAGCTCTGGACCCACACTGCAGGAAACTTTTAGTTCAACTTGAGAGGCAGCTGCCACCAAAGCTGTGCAGTAAATTCTGGAGACTCACCGCCACCTTTCAGCAAAGCTGAGTAGACAGTGATTCCTCCTCATCACCCACTCTAGAAGTGGCCTTGAGAATGGGACTCACTGGCTTATCCACACTGAAAACTAGCTCCTTGGCAGTATAGACACCTTCTTATGCTTAGTGTGATAGGGTTTAATTTCTAAAATAGAAGAAGCAAAAACAGAGTTTATTTCCTTCCTTTGTTTTAGTAAACTCCCAAATCCAGCATTTCCTACTTTCTTATCTCTGCTTTCTCTACGGCATGAGTATCAAACTAGCATTCTTCAAGAAATAGCCTAATAAAACCTAAAAAGACAAATGAGACCTAAACGTGTTTTTTTTAGGTTCTAATACCCAGTCGATTTTTCCTTTGAAATGATCCTTTTTGGGTTTTGGCAGTACTGAGGTCTGAACTTGGGGCCTTGTGCTTGCTCGGTGGGTGCTCTACCACTTAAGCCACACCGCCAGCCCTGAAATGATCCTATTTTACATGAAATAGTGTTTTTCCTGGTGTCATCTGGAATAAGTGTGTCTGGGTGCCTTAAGATTCTTGAGTATAATGACATTTTCCAAACTGGCATATTTTTTTTTCACTTGGCACCATAATAGGAATATATCTCCAAAATATCTTATTTGAAACTTTTTCTTTTTTCCTCATTTTTCTTTCTTTTTTTTTCCCAATGCTGAGGATGAAACCGAGGGCTTCACACCCTGATGCCCTCATTGGGATATTTACACTTTGCACATAATGTACGTTTATATTACTCTTTTGTTGTTGTCAGCAGTCTGGGGGTTGAACTCAGGACCTTGCGCTTGCTAGGCAAGCAGTCTGCCTACCACTGAGCCACACCTCCAGCCCCTGTGTTACTCTTTCTTAGCCCTTCTCCCTGAAAGTTTTTTTCTTTAAGTATGGTCTAATGAAAGGAGTAACAGTTAAATTTTTTATTTCACAAACAATATTTTGCTTTTGGTGGTAGTAGGGTTTGAATTTAGGGCCTTGTGCTTGCTAGACAAGTGCTCTGCCACCTATTTTGGAGGTAGGGTCTCAATATTTGTGCAGGCCAGTCAGCTTCCCACAGTAGCTGAAATGACAGGCACCCAGCCTTCTCTGTTGAGATGAACTTTTTGTGTGAGCTGCTCTTAAACCTTGATCCTCCTAATCTCTACCTCCTGAGTAGTTAGGATTACAGGTACAAGCCACCGGCTACCTACAAACAATATTCTTTTTTTCTTTTTTGTGTTATTGGGGTTTGAACTCAGGGCCTTGAGCTTGCTAGGCAGGTGCTGTACCACTTGAGCTACTCCACCAGCCTGCCAGTATTCTAACAGTCAAATACAGAAAACAAATTAGTATTCTACCACCATTTAAAATTATAAGAACTATTCAAGGCCTAGAAAATGCTGTTTTGTTAAAAAGAAACTGTTATAAAACTAATTTTTAAAAACATGGTCATCACTTGCATAATTAAAACTGTAAGAACACAAAAATAGTTTTAAAATGAATAGTCTTAAGAACAAATGTGCTATTCGGGTTACAAATCACACTCAGTGGTCTGTAGTAAACTGGCTCTTTGGGGGAAGAAGGAAAACAACTTCCTGATTTGCATTTGTTGATTTCCATGTTATAAACACAAGTTGGAGTATCCCTTACCCAACATGCTTGGAACCACAAGTATTTTAGATTCTAGAGTTTTTGGATTTTGGAATATTTGCCTAGACTTTTCCTATTGAGCATCTTTAATCTGAAAATCTGAAATCCAAAGAGATTTTGAATGCTGACCCAACACTCAAAAAGTTTAGATTTTGGAGCCTTTTAGATTTTGGAGTTTTGGAATAGTGATACGTAACCTATACTTCCACCATGGCTGATTTCAAACTTAAGATTGGCTCACAAATTTACTGATATTTTTTGACTCTTACTAGCCTATAGGAACCAACTTCAACACACTGTTAAATGTATTCCTCCTAGTGAAGCACAAGTTTGGTCTTTTAATACTCATTTTAAATATAGAGATCAAGGCCAAGTATGGTGAGGCATATCTGTAATCCCAGCTACTCTCAAGGTAGAGGCAAAAATACCAAGACCCTTCTCAAAAATAAGATAAAAACAAAAGGGCTGGAGGCATAGCTCAAGTTATAGATGCATGAGGCCCCCTTGGCTCAATCCCTAGTACATGGGGGAATTGAGGTTAGGGTTGGGGGTTACCTTAGTGGTAGAGCACCTGCCTAGCATGGTCCAGCTCCCAGCATCACAGATACAGCCATATAAAAATAAATACATAATAAATAGGGGCTTAAAACTATCTTTCTGTTCTTACAGTTTTGAAGTGATTATATACTGACTATTTTTTTAAATTCATTTTATGAAAGTTATATTTATTTTAATAAAACAAAACATTTTCTATGCTCTGAATAGCCGTCACAATTTTAAATAGCTTCATAATGGCAAATTATGATTAAGCATTCTTCACTTGTTAGGTTTGTTTTTGTTTTGTGGTACTGGAGTTTGAACTCAGGGCCTCATTCTGGCTAGGCAGGTGCTCTACCACTTGAGTCACCCTGCCAGCCCTTTTTTGTGTTGCATATTTTCCATATGTGGTCTCTTGAACTGTTTGTTTGGTCTGGCTTTGAACTGTGATCCTTCTGATCTCTGTCTCCCGACAGCTAGAATTACAAATGTGAGCCATTGGCGCCTAGCTACTTGTTAGTTTTTCCTCCATTAAAACTATGAAACATATATTTGTACATTCAGTTATTTCCCTGACTGAATTCCCAGAAGTACAATTACTGAATTAGTGGCTATGAGTATTTAGGTGGCTTCTGAAATATTTTGTCAAAATAAAATTGTTAGAAGTTATAAACAGTTTATTAGGTAGCATTCTTTTTCTCTATGGTATAGTTGAAAACCCAACAGGACCTGCATTTCATGACAGTCACCACTGAGCCCCAGGAAACACAGATCTCAGATTCTCAGGCCCTTTATAAGTAATGATCAACCTCAAGGTTATTGGGTATGTGAGCTTAGTAGAACCAAGTCTGAATTTACACAGTTGGCTTTCTGCTGTTTCCTTGTGCTGTACACACCAATGGGAATAGAAGTCCATCCTGCCAGATGAGAAAAAGTTAAAACAGTGATTGAGAGTAGACTAAAGCAAGCAAACAGCTGAGGTACTATTGAAGAAAGTTTGTTAGCTGTTGATAGCTGTTTAGGTGTTCATAGTGCTGTATTCAGCTGGATGTGTGATTCAGCTGGGGGCTCAGGGCCTGGAAGTTTGCCTGTGTCTGAACAGCTCCAGATGCTGGTTTCTAAGACCAGTGATAGAGAAGGGAGTGAAGGGGAAAAAGTGTGTGTGTACACATAAGCTCATGATTAGGTGTCTTCCTATGCAGAGTGTAGAATAAATGACGTTGCATTTTTCAGCCTTGGATCTGGGTAAGGGGGGGCATCTCCCTTAATCCCTGAGATTTTGAGGCTACATTCTGGTCTTTTTCTAGTCATGATCCTCTCTTCATACAAGGAGTCCACTGTGCCAGGGGTTTATGCCCACACAGTGACTGGTACAAGTGTTCAGGACCCTAGGATTCTCAGCCTGAACAACTCCAAGCCCATTTCTAGGGTCTGTGTGGTCCTCTTCCCTGAACGGTGTCCCCTGATGGTAATGAACAGCCATTGTGGACACCCTGTCTTGATGGGGACTGTGAGGGGGCTGTCTGCTGAGGGGGTATGGATACAGCTTAGATGAGAAGGCTGAGGTTTGACTTATGTACAAGGAAGCTCCTTGTGGGATAGGACACAGCTGGCTTGAGGGCCAATGGCTGGCTTTCACTCACTGACACAGCATGGAGCTTTGAGGAGTCAGAATTTTAAATTCCAACTTAGTCTTCCATAGTGTTGTCAAAATAGAAGGAAAGAATATTTTGACCTCTTGATTTGTCATTTTACACATTCTGACATATATGGGCCTCTATTTGTATTCTTGTCTTAGATCCCAAGTGTTAGGGAAGGCCTTGATATTTCCCCTTTCCTCTTTGGAACACTAAGGGGGGGGATGATGCAGATGTAAAAATCCATCTCATTCTTTTCAGCTACACGATTTATACTACCGTAATGAGTGCAGCCAGCCCAGACAAGTACATGACTAGGATCCGAAACCTGAGCTGAAAGTAAGCAGAAGAATGAATTCACCTGTGCATGAAAGGTTTGCCCGAGATTGTTGTTCAGGTTGTTGTTGTTTGGGCAGGGCTGGGGTGCAGGGGGCTGGAATTTGGCTTGGAAAGTGGTAGCCTCCTTAAAATGTACAGAATATTGTCTGACAAGCATTTGGCATATGATCATCATTAATGGGTAGTTTATTTTAAATTGTTTGTATGAAACTGAAATCTTCATCTATGCCCTTTCCCCCTTAAAATCCCCTGTTCTCAGGGCAAGTATTATCTCTTCCCATACATGGAGGCTCACAATACAGTGGCCCCTTGGTATCTGCAGGTATATGGTTCCAAGGAGACCACTGTTGAGGAAGACACACTAATGCACAGGATACGTAGCGTTCAGTACTCTAAAATTACTCCCAATTTATCTATACTGTACATACAGTTGGTCCAAGCATCCATTACTTGAAACCACACAGTAATACTGCTCACCAAAAAGATCTTATTTTACGCTTTTAATCTTGAGTGCTGCAGATGCTTGATTCATTTTTCCCATAATGGTGCCCAACTTCTGCTAAAGACATGCTGCCTTTCAACAAATCTAAAAATTTCACTTTATCGTTTAAATTAAGCACTTTCACTTTTACCTTGTTTTGGGCACCATTTTCTTTTTGGGAGGCAGATTTTCACAAAATGAAGGACAGGGAAACACTCAGCAGATCACACAACGATTTAAACAAAACCGACAATAATATGGTGCTTCTCTACATCTACTGTAACAGATGTGTAATGCCCTCCTGAGAATTTAAAAATTTTTGTTTTTGAGATTTGGGGTTGGAACTCAGGGCCTTGTGCTTGCCAGGCAGGTGCTCTACTGGTTGACCCACACTCCCGGCCCTTTTTTGCTTTAGTTATTTTTTTAGATAGGGTCTCATGTTTTTGCCCCAGCTGGCCTTGACTGTGATCCTCCCGATCTCCAAGTAGCTGTGATTCCAGGCGTGATCACTGCACCTGGCTATTTATTTATTTATTGGGCCACACTTGGTCAAAAGTACATGTAATAAATCTATGAATAACAATAGCCAAGTTATGGAAACAGCCAAGATGCCCTACCACTGACGAATGGATTAAGAAAATGTGGTATCTATACACAATGGAATTTTATGCAGCCATGAAGAAGAATGAAATGTTATCATTCGCTGGTAAATGGATGGAATTGGAGAACAGCATTCTGAGTGGGGTTAGCCTGGCCCAAAAGACCAAAAATCGTATGTTCTCCCTCATATGTGGACATTAGATCAAGGGCAAACACAACAAGGGGATTGGACTTTAAGCACATGATAAAAGCGAGAGCACACAAGGGAGGGGTGAGGATAGGTAAGACACCTAAAAAATTAGCTAGCATTTGTTGCCCTTAACGCAGAGAAACTAAAGCAGATACCTTAAAGCAACTGAGGCCAATAGGAAAAGGGGACCAGGAACTAGAGAAAAGGTTAGATCAAAAAGAATTAGCCTAGAAGGTAACACACACGTACAGGAAATTAATGTGAGTCAGCTCCCTGTATAGTTATCCTTATCTCAACCAGGAACACTTGTTCCTTCCTATTATTGCTTATACTCTCTCTTCAACAAAATTAGAGATAAGGGCAAAATAGTTTATGCTGGGCGTTGAGGGGGTTGGGGGGAGAGGGAGGGAGCGGAGTGGGTGGTAAGGGAGGGGTGGGGGCAGGGGGGGAGAAATGACCCAAGCCTTGTATGCACACATGAATAATAAAACAATTAAAAATAAATAAATAAATAAATCTGTGAATAAGTACATGTGAGGCCAATGCCTTTGCAGCCCCAGATGACAAATTCTAAAGGCAAAGGATACTTGCAGAATTTATTTTGGGCACCCATGAGCCCATCAGTGAGGAGAAGGACAGAAGGAGCAGGCGGGGTCTCCTTCCTGCTGTCCCTCACTCAGACCTTCCGGGCCGCACCTTCTGATAGGGCCCCACCCTATTACACACAGATCTTCTGGACTGTGTAAACCTGACTTGATGTTTAATGTGGGAATGTTAAAAGCCACTGTTTAAATTAAATACATTTATTTTTTTCTTTCCTTACAGGTGATTTTTTAAAGACTGAAATTCTTGAAGAGCTGCACTTCAAAAACTAAGACAAAGTGAAAGTATTTTGTCATTTCACAAACAATACAGGCTCCTTCCTCATTAAGCTTTCCAACCCTGGGAAGTGAGGCAGGAAGGTCACTGTGGAGATGTTTTGATGCAGTGGGTAAGAGGTGTTGTCATGCAGTTTATATCCTGGCTTAAACGATTGAAGGGTAATTATCAGGCTGTACCCTCCCCCTTTCTTCCTGGCTTCTTGTGATTCTGTTATCATACCTCTGCTTACCCACTAAAGAAGTTATGCTGGCAGGCACAAGTGGTAGAGCTCTTGCCTAGCATTCATGAGGTCCTGGGTTCAATCCCTAGCACTAAGAGAGTTTAAAAAAAAAAAAAAAAAAAAAAGTAAGCTGGCAAGACTTCTGTTAGTTGTGAAGTACTTCTGGAAAAGCCCAGTAGGGCAACGGGAGGCCCTGGGCTCTATCCTATCACTGAAAACATTTTTTAAAAGTTTCTTCTAAAGACAGAGAATTCTAGTTTGAATAAAGGCTATTGGAAGGTGTGTTAGTCTGACATATATTGATCACATATTTTCTTGAGATAGGATTCTCACTTTTTATGATTCTAATTTTTTTAAAGAAAAAAATCTGTGGACCTCCTTTTTTTCTAAACAGCTACTTTCTTAATGCTTTTTTAAAGTGATACGAAGCCAAGATCATTTCTTGTTATTTATCATTTTGTTAATTAAATGTCAAGAGAGATTGGCAAGAAGAATAAAAAAATTTTGCTAAGATATTTAATGTTGTATTCCTACTTCTTCTTCCCTGAAGTCAAGGGAGTCAGAATAGTGGTCCAGGATGCAGTTCTCCCAGATGTCACGCCATTTAAGTGTTAAGATTTGAAGGCATGGACACTCTGCTTTGTAGAATTTGATGTTTTATTTCACATGTAAAAGAAAGAGATTTGTTTACAGCTGGTTGTAGTGGCACCCACCTGTCATTCCAGTTACTTGGGAGGCTGAGATCAGGAGCATCATGGTTGCAGGCCAGCTGGTGCAAAAAGGTTCATGAGACCCCCATGTCAACAGTGGAGGGAAAGCCAGGCATGGTGGCTATAGCAAGAAGTATAAAATAGGATTGCAGTCCAGGTTGTTCTGGGCAAAAAGTGAGACCCTATCTCCAGAATAACCACAGCAAAATGGGCTCAGGTGGTAGGAGACCTGCCTAGCAAGCATGAAACCCTAAGTTCAAATCCCAATACCACCAAAAAAAAAAGGAAATTTGTTTGAGGATGAAGTCAGAAAAGGTTAAAAGCATGAACAAAGGAGTTTTGGTTATATGTTCTTGTTCAGTGTTCCAGAACAACGAGGGGGATTGGAATGTCTAGGAAGAAATGCCCCTTGCTACTACCTACCAGTGGCCCAGAGTATTCATGTATCTTTTAGGACCATGTGGGATAAACATTATTTAATTGCTATCATCCAGTGCCCTTTTAAAATCGAATATCAAAAGAAGTTACTCTTGCCAGACACATACTGCCTTGAGACTAGGAATTTCTACCCATTGCGTTTCTAATGAGGAAAGAGTGTGGTCTAGTAGAAGCATAATATCCTTTCATGCCAATTCAAAGGTTTGGATCACAGAGATAAAGCTTGGATGTATTGGTCTGGGGCATCAGTATAGCTGTCCAGATGTTTTTTAATCTCCCTTAGATCTGATAACTGGAAGGGGACATAGACTCGCCCTCTTCCTACCATTGCCTGTTGAAGGGGGAAGCACCCATTAGGAGGTTCTGAATATTGGGGTGGCTTAGAAGCTAGGGCGGGATGGAGCAGTAGGGGTGGGGGTCTTGTCATTGATAATGGGTTTTTCTGGTCCTCCTTCCCCATGTTTATCCTGTGGCTTACAAAGATTGGCCAGTGTTTGAGTATCTAGATAGTAATTATGGAGCCAAGCTGGGTGGTCTCAGAGATGAAAGAAAATTTGTATGGGGGACCTCAGTTCACTTTTTTTTCCTTTTACAGAATATAAGGGGCGACTACTGCTAATATTTGGAGGGAAAATTTATGCTGAGGCCAAAAGTATAGAAAATTTTAAATGAGAAGTTCAGAGACCACAGTAATGCCCATTTTGCTGTTCCTGGGACTATAACCTTAAGCTACAAATTGTCTTACAAGGGGTGAGTCTGGTGGCCTGAGGCATGAGGTGGGGCTGGGAGCAGGACCTGCGCAAGGCACCACCCACCCCACACACATACACCTGGGACAAGCGACCCTGTCTGCCTAGGTCTGATCCTGCAGCCTGTTATCCCTCCCCCATTCCTGTGAACTCGTGCCTGCGCACATTTATTCTAGGGGAAGTGGTGGCGGGCCGCAGCCACCACCATGTGTGGCTGGTGGCCTAGGATGTGTGTTGGGTCCTCTCTATGGATTCTCTTAGCTGTGGCAGGTGTTCCTGCTGTGCCCAGGGGCTGGCAACCCTGTGCATGAGCACCCTGTTTGTTTTCCTTCCTCCCCTTGTGTGGGGGTGGAGTTAGGGCATGAATGTGGCAGCCGCAGTTTTTTTTTAAATGCTTTTGCCTCGCTGGTGCCCAGCAGTTGATTTAAAGTTGCTTTGGACCGAGAGGCCTGGCAAACTAGTGGGAATAACTTAAGTCATAAGGTACCATGATTCAAGTTTTTCATGGGAGGCAGGGTTCCAGTAAGCCCAGGGAGGGGAAGGCAGACAGAGACAAAGGACACACGGTGGGACCATGGAGGGAGCAGGAAAGGTGTCCTGACATCTTAGGTAAGGGAGGGGAAAGCAGAGCCTGGAGGCATGACATACACCTGAGGGATTAGCCATCACCTGTACCTCTAGGTCGCTCCCATTGACTGGTACTGGAACACTTCAACAACATGAAACCTCCATTCTTGAGTCACTGTCTCAGGCATTAGACGGGGGGGGGGGGGAAGAGAAGCAGTTGTCAGATGCCATAATCAAACAGGACTCGCCCAATGTAGCATGAGGTATACCTGAATAAACCCCGGGCTTGGTCTCGGCCCACAGGGAGGGAGCATGAACTCCCCCAGAGCCAGAATTGCTGTGAAGCCAGAGTTGTCAAGGAGTGGCTGGCTCAACACCATAACAGGAAAGTCCCTCAGGAAGATAGGAAGAGACAGGCAGCATGAGCAGTGCAAGGAAGTCTGCTTACATGGAGAAAGAGGAGGTTCAAGAAAGGATTTGGTTGATTTAGAAGCTAGTTTAGAGGCTAATAAAACCTGTGCAGGGGAACAGGAAATACAGAGGGAGGGTTTGGTGCAGAGATAGGAAAAGGATTGGGCATAGGGTATTTCCATTCACCAGCACGCTCAGAGAAATTGTATAAATCCCTTAAAATATTGGAATCGAAATTGCCATTAAGTGGCCATTTGGAGGCATTGTCTAATGGATATTGGGGCCAAGCCTGATTATAGAGAAAAATGAGATTTTGTGGCTTAAGATCAGGTGTTACGTGAAGAGGCCTAAGATTGGCCAGGACACATCCCAATGGAGAGTCCGAAGGAATTTTGGACAGTCCAACTCCCATGGTGAGGCTGAACTGAGGAGAGGATATGACAGGCGTCCCTGAGATATAGGTTCCTCAGGAGGGAGTAGAGGTGGAACACCTGAGAGGGACGTCTCTGTCACTGGAGGGCCCAAAGTCCTAGGGGACCCGGTCCCCAGGGATGAGAGCAAGCCAAGACCTAGCACTAGGATTTTGAGGAAATGAGAAAGAGATCATGGCTCTGAGTGCAAGGACTCACCGTGAGAGGACCTTGAGGGAGGATTGGTGGTGGATGGTGATTGGAGGTGTGCTGGGGCAGAGGAAATTCCCTGTGAGCAATGAGGGTGTCTTCTAGGATCAGGGGTTCTGGCAAAGCAGCTCAGATCCCAGAGGAAGAGATTGGGAGTTTGGAGAGAGAGAGAGAGAGGAGAGAGATGGGAGGGGGCCAGGAGAGCAAGGTCAGCACTGGAAGTGCACCCGATCCGAGTCACTGCACCAAAATGTTAGGAAAAATGCCACTCACAAAGAAAGCTCACAAGAAAAGTCTCACATCCAAGAGCAAAGTTTAATGGCAAGCCCGAACTGCCAGGCTGGCCGGGGAAAGATAGTGCAGCGCTGACTCTGGGCCAGGTGTGGCTTTTATAGAGGAGGGAGGTTAAGGAAGTTAGCACATGCACAGGAGTCTCCAGTAGGGGGGGAGCTTGTCTTAGAGCGTGGGAATTTCTGTTTAAGGGCAGGGCTGTCATTGGGAGTGGCTCCATTTCTCAAGTGAGACCAGAGGGTAAAATGGCCACCGATTTACAAAATGGCGACATTATTGTTCTATCAATTCCACCCATTTTTGGTTTTTAGGCCAGAGCCCTACAAATTAGACTGAGAAAAGACGGAAAAACACCTGGAAAACCAGTTTATTCTCATGTGTAATGCATGTAACACAAAGGAGTTCCCTGAGATGAGGAACACAAAGGTTTAGTTAGAACTTGAGTTTATATAGCATCTCAGTAAAGGAGCAATAAAACCAGTCAGAAGTGGCAAGACAAAGGAAAAGGACCTTGAGTCCCTAGGGGTGGCAAATTGTGGGAATGCAAATGTAAGGGAAAACAATACTACTAATGGGAAAAGTCTGTTGTGAAGATGCCTCCACTGCTACAGGTCTAGAGTTTTCTCTAGTAATTAACTTGTCCTTGATGGAGAGGGAAGAGGGGACACCTTCCTAAATTGTTGTCCTGCTTTTAGGCAAATAGGTGAAGGGCAGAGAGCTTTTCCTATGTATGTGAGTTCTTAATTACATTTAGCTCAAAATGATTCTTGTCAAAGAGACATTATAAAACGGTGATCTTAGTTGGGTTTCCTTCACTCATTTGTGACAACATAGATCAATACGCTAAGTGAAGTAAGACAGAAGGACAAATGCTGCATGATTACACTTGCATGAGGTATCTAAAATAGTCAAACTCAGACTGAGTGTGGTGATGCATGTCTGTATCCTTGTTACATCAGCCCTGGCAAAAAACAAGCAAAAAAGGGCTGGGGGTGTGGCTGAAGTGATACAGGACCTGAATTCTAACATACACACACACACACACACACACACACGCACACACACACACACACACAGAGTCAAACTCAGAAGAGAATAGAGAGGTGGTTGTCAGGGGCCGAGTGGGGGAAGAATGGGCTATTCAGCTGGTGTAAAGTCTGTTAGGCAGAATGAGTAACTTCTGGAGCTCAGCTGTGAGACAGTATGCCTGCAGTTAATGATACTGTCTTGTCCACATGAAAACCTATAAGGGCAAGCTTGGCATGTACCTAAAGTTGCACCTACTTGGGAGGCTGAGGCAGGAGGATCCCTTAAGCCCAGGCCAACCTGGGTAGCATAGTGAGACCACCGTCTCAAAAAAATAAAAAACCTGAGAGGGTAAATCTCATGTGTTCCTACCATGATAAAATAAATTAAAAATAAGAAATACTTTTTTTAAAGAAAAAAGTATTTAAAAAAAATAAGATAGCAGTGGTTGCATGGGAGATGAAGAGAGTTGATTTGTAAAATATCTTCTTTTTTAAAGTATACAAGTAACAGATTCCTATGATAAAAATAGATCAAACAACATATCCTGCAATCCTCTGCCTCTCTTCCCTACTTGTAGATAGCACTCTGCAATAATTCTCCCTAGAGAAAAAAAAACTGCATTGTATTCACCAAGAGTTTTTTGGTTTTGTTTTTTGGTTTTTTTTTTTTTTTTTTTTTTTTTTTTGGTGGGACTTGGGTTAAGACTTTTTGAGGAAAAAAGTGTTAAATCAGTTGAAGCTCTGAGACTGTAAAAGTTTATCTGGGGCCTTATAAATTGCAATTTGGGAGACATAGATTCGGGTAGCACTGTTCCCAAGGAGACAGGGAAAGTGGGAGCATCTCTGTAGGCAAGCAGTGCTTGCTGATTTACTGCAAAGAAACAAACATTTTTTGGGGGAGAAATGACCCAAACAATGTATGCACATTTGAATAAATGAATAATAATAATAATAAACTATTCTTGTTAATGGTGGAAACTTTGTTGAAGCTGAGAAAGAGCAGGAGGA
The DNA here is from genome assembly GCF_047511655.1 of Castor canadensis. Classification (NCBI taxonomy): domain Eukaryota; kingdom Metazoa; phylum Chordata; class Mammalia; order Rodentia; family Castoridae; genus Castor; species Castor canadensis. Next base: position 93,207,966 of record NC_133394.1, read on the forward strand.
CTTCATGACAGGGACTTTGTTTCCAGTCCCAGTGAAAGGGGTAGAGAGAGAAAGAAACAATGTTTATAAAACACAGGACACAGGGTGAGATGCCTGCAGTAAGGGGTAGAGGTGCTCACAGCCTCAGGAAGCAGACTGAGACAGGCATAAGTCCTGTACCCTTAATGGTTTCCAGGTTCCATATTGAAAAGCTTTTTTAACATTGCTTTCATTGTGATCACTCTTTTACTTTCACAATGCATATGTTTTAGACAGAGATTTTATTTTTATTCACGTATGCTGAGGCCAACAAATAGGAGACAATTGCCATTGAGAAGATAGTTTATTACTCACAGTCTGTAAGAGACGAAAGGCACTCCATGCCATGCACAGCCCTAGGACAGAACACTGGGTCACAAGCACAGAAAGATAGGGGAACTGAGGGCTTTCAAGGGAAGGAATGGGCAAGGCAAGGTAGAAAGGCTAAGCAGGTTTAAGACTGGATAGTTGGAGCCAGGCACTGGTGGCTCATGCCTGTAATCCTTGTTACATGGGAGGCTGAGACCAAGAGGATCATGGGTCAAGACCAGCCCAGGCAAATAGTTTGAGAGATCTCATTTCCAAAACAATCAGAGCAAAATGGGCTGGAGGTGTGGCTCAAGCAGTAGAGCACCTGCTTTGCAATCACTAAGCCCTGAATTCAAACCCCAGTTGCACCAGAATACAAAAACAAAAAGACCAGATAGAATAATTCCAGCAGACTCTTGGATATAGGGGCTACTCCTAGTTGTTTGATACCTGGCCTTGGAGTAACTTGGACAGGGAAATAGTGGCCCTGGGTGTAAAAGCCCAGGACTAAAAGGTGATGTTGGAGGGTACGGTTCTTACTGGTTGATTTGCATAGGAAAGGCAGCTCACAAGAGAGGCCTTACACTCTCTCTCGGAATCTAAGATGTCAGCACATCAATACAGAAACTAGAAAATGTTAATACAATGCAAAACAAATTCTAAGTTACTTTCCAATATTTCATGGTTACATACACTATGGTAAATGAAAATCCCTTATATACCTTTTAAGTTTTTTGCCTGTACTTTTTTTGTGTGTGTTGTACTAGAGTTTGAACTCAGGGCCTCACATTCACTAGGCAAGTGTTCTATAACTTGAGCCATGTCCCAGCCCTTTTTGCTTTAGTTATTTTACAGACTAGGTCTCAAGCTTTTGCCTGATACTGGCCTCTTACCAGTATCCGCCTACATCTGTCTCCTGCGTAACTAGGATTGCAGGCATGAATCACCATGCCTGGTCCCCTTTATATACATTTTTGTTGGGTATAACTTTATAAGATACTTAAAAGTAGAATTTTGGGATCAAGTGATTTACATATTTCAATTTAGTAACTACATAATTTAATAAATTACATTTACATTAAATATTAATTAATTTTGAAAAGGTGAAACAATTTGCATTTCCACCATTAGTAGCTGGACAATAGTCCACCTTTCCCTTACACTCAATAATATAGGATTTTGTCAGTCTTTCAGTCAATCTGTTGAGAGAATGATAGCAGTTAACTGTTGCTGTTTATCAGCAGGACCTGGGTGATTGGAGCCAAAAAAGATGGGAGATACTCTCAAGTTGTGCTTAATAGCCACTTTAATGAAGATCATTTCTGCTTTTTATAAACTCCTTTTTCACAGACAGCATTTGGCCAGAAAAAGCATGCCAAGTATTACATGTCAAGGTTACATTAGTACAAGGAACCACACTTAAAATTAATTCTATCTTTGTTAATTATCTTTGAGAGGCAGGAGAAGCACACAGTCAACATTACTTTCTTATTTACATCTGAAGGACACGAAGCCATCTGGGGAACCTTGAGCACTGTTATTTTTCTGGACATCTGGTTCTGAGACCTTTGCCTCAGTTCCTTGGAGCTTTCTCACAAGGCCAGATGCCAAATCACACAGGCATGGTCCCACTGCGGGCTGCGATAATTCCCCCTTTTTTATTTTTTAAATGTAGCAATCCCAGTGTGACCATGGCTTTGGAAGTTTTGTAAGATTTTAATTGTCACTGGAGACAGGAGTATCCTATACAAAAAAATGACAAGACAAACAGTAAAAATAATGCTGGCTCGTAATAGACTATGTGTAATGCATTGAAGCCAAGACCTAGGATCCATACCTTGTAAAGAGTCTGCAATACCTTTTGCCAAGCCTTCATAAGAAATGCCAGCCAATTTATTTTTGAATGTGTTAAAAATGTCCCTTTTTAATTCTTCCACATCTAAGATATTACCTCTAAGATCTTGTAAATGATATTTTATTTGTTCCCAATTATATCAGGAAGCATTATATTTTGCTGGAGTAACACAATACATAGTAACATTCCAGTCACAAGAAAGCATTAGTTGGTGTTGTATGCTAACTATCTGATCCCCTAGCCATGAACAGCTTGTTGTAGGTCTCCTATTTTGCTTTCTATCTCTTCATTGATTTTAGATTGGGTAGTCCATAGCATATGTGACTGATTTTGCCATTGTGCAACAAACTCATGTGTTTGAACGGAAGTCTGTAACGCTACTCCTGCCATGGCAGCTGTAGCAGCAATGGCAATCAGACCAACTATAGCAAGAATAACCCATTCAATAAATCTTTTTGATCTTGTCAATAATTCAGACACTACTTTAGACATTAAACCTTCTAAGGGAAAGTGTTGCCATTCTCTTGTTAAGTTTACAGGCAACCAAACATCTTTTTTTGCCCTTAATATAAACAATGCTTGAGAGGACCAATTAATAGACAAAGAATTGTTAACACAGGTGTATAATTTGCAATCAAAGCAGTCAACACTTTTTAAAGTAAAATTAAAACTAAAAGTTCCAAGAGCTAAGACATATGGTAAGCTGACACATGCTTATGTACAAAAAGATGCATTATAATCAAAGCTATAATCAGACCAGGAATATTTGCTTCTGGAAAAGTTTCCTTTCCAATAGGTCATCGGTGCAGAGGCAGCAACCAATTTTCAGATTTCAGATTGCTCCGGGTAAGTAATATTTTGTATTAGCAATCAGGGTCTTGGGGATGACATTCCCCCATCATGTCATGCCATTAGTCCTTTCATGATGTTCTCTATGTAATGGACTGTTTTGCCAATCAATTCTGTTAATATAATCACAGACCGTCCTATTCCAATTTCAGGACAATTCTGTGCAAAGCATCCATGAGGGACCCAATCAATAAAAGAGAAACTATGAGTGGATACAAGTAACTTTCCAGCGCTGGCATAACAATTGCTCCAATGAGGAGGGGAATATTTCCAGTGTTTTTAAGATCTAGTCTTGCATATTGGGAGATTGGGTTTTCCCATGTTAGTATTATTAATTTCTGTAAAATTTAAAGACAATGTCTCAAATAGTTCAATTCCAGTATGGCTTTCCTGTGTAGGAGGCTTTATGTTAAGCCATGTTTGAATGCTTACAGGAAGACAAGGAGCTGGATGACCAACATACAAAGGCAGAATTTCATAGCCTAAGGACATATTCATAGCAGTCCCTTCCTCTGAAGGGTGATTTGGTCCAGTGCTTGTCCAAGGAGGAGGGAGGCAGGCAGAATCGTTAGTAAAAACAACAGGCCCCCTTTCAGACCGTTCCACTAATCTTAATAGAGGAGGATGGGGCATAAAGGCCCAATACACTTGTCCACTTACTGCAGATGCACAGATAAGGATAGCAACCATGGCCAAGAAAAGATTCTTTGGAGTGATAGGACTTCGAGTGGATCGTAAGACATTTTCACCTTTTGCTGATAATGCTTTAATTTGTCCCCAAGTAGGGACGGAACTTTTCACATAATATGGATGAAAACATTTCTTCTTAAAAGTAAGAGCATGTAAACGAATGGATTAAGAAAATGTGGTATCTATACACAATGGAATTTTATGCAGCCATGAAGAAGAACGAAATGTTATCATTCGCTGGTAAATGGATGGAATTGGAGAACATCATTCTGAGTGAGGTTAGCCTGGCTCAAAAGACCAAAAATCGTATGTTCTCCCTCATATGTGGACATTAGATCAAGGGCAAACACAACAAGGGGATTGGACCATGAGCACATGATAAAAGCGAGAGCACACAAGGGAGGGGTGAGGATAGGTAAGACACCTAAAAAACTAGCTAGCATTTGTTGCCCTTAATGCAGAGAAACTAAAGCAGATACCTTAAAGCAACTGAGGCCAATAGGAAAAGGGGACCAGGAACTAGAGAAAAGGTTAGATCAAAAAGAATTAACCTAGAAGGTAACACCCACACACAGGAAATCAATGTGAGTCAATTCCCTGTATAGCTATCCTTATCTCAACCAGCAAAACCCCTTGTTCCTTCCTATTATTGCTTATACTCTCTCTACAACAAAATTAGAGATAAGGGCAAAATAGTTTCTGCTGGGTATTGAGGGGGGGAGCGGGAAGGGGTGGAGTGGGTGGTAAGGGAGGGGGTGGGGGCAGGGGGGAGAAATAAACCAAGCCTTGTATGCACATATGAATAATAAAAGAAAAATGAAAAAAAAAAAAAAAGTAAGAGCATGTATCTTGCATGTAGCCTGTTCCATTTGTTCATCTTTAGGAGTCTCCCTCTGAGGGGCGGTCATCACTTTGTTGGAAATGTTCATTGGTTTTCCTGGGCCTGATGGTCCGAAGAGGAACCCATAATGTTTTGGAGGATCCATGGACATCTGTAGAAACACAAGCATAAACTTTGCCCTTTTTAAATTAGAGCCCAAGAGTTAAAAGGTTTATACCAAGTCAGGATTTGTATGTCTGGCAAAGAGGGAGGTCCACCAAACTGTTTATCTGCTGCAGTCAAAATATCACCCTGAGGTAAATTTAAAAAATTTAAAGTGAAAAGTGTTAATGCTAAGGTATCTCGGGGAATTCCCCCTTTTTTTATTTTTTAACAATTGTGTTTTTAAAGTTCTATGTGCCCTTTCAACAATAGCTTGACCTTGTGGATTGTAAGGGAGGCCAGTGACATAAACAATGTTCCATTCCATATAAAATTGTTTAAATTGATGACCTGTATATGCAGGTCCATTGTCTGTTTTAAGTTTAGAAGGCATGCCCATCACTGCAAAGCATTGTAAGAGAGAGGCAATGACAGCCTGAACATTTTCATTGCATTGAGGAACAGCCCAAATGAATTTAGAATGAGTATCAATAGCAACATGTAAATATGGTTGCTGTGGAAAAAAGGTTGTGTGAGTCACATCCATTTGCCATAATTCATTAGTAAGTAGACCTCGAGGATTAGCGCCAGGTGGTGAGATCTACAATGTAAAGGAGTACACACAGGACAAGATTTGATGATATGAGCAGTATGAAGAGGAATTTTATAATGCATGTGTAATCTGTTGGCATTAGTATGTAAATGCTGATGCTCTTTTTCAAGGGAAGAAAACACTGTACGTGCAAGTTTATCTGCAACATCATTTCCTCGCACTAGAGGCTGGGCAGATTATAATGAGCCCTAATATGAGTAACATATAAGGGATAAGTGCAGGTTTGTATTAGATGTTGTAAGGTGGATAACAATGTTCTTATAACTTTATGAGCAGTAGAAATAAGAGTAGTTTCAATAGCAGGAAACAGTCCTACTTCATAAGCTGAATCTGAGCCAATATTTAATGGTTTAATCTGTAATTTTTTGCAATAAATAAATCAGAACTGCTAATTCTACCTGTTGTGCAGAAGAATAATTAGTTTGAATAGTTTCATGTAAATCAGGTCCATGTATGCCTCCTTTACCAGAGATGATCCATCTATATAATAAACTGAAGCATGAATTATAGGATTTAATTTTACTATAGTGTTAATAATAAATGGAGTTTGTTTAAAAAAATCCCATAACTTACCTGCTGGGTAATGATTACCTATATATCCATAATAATTGCTTATACTATGACTTAAATTATCATTAAAGGGTAACAGATTTCCAAACTGTTTGTTAGTAAGGCAGTCAGATAACTGTGACTCAAAAAATTGTAATTCATTTTCAGCAGCAGGTGTTAAAGTCCGAGTGCTGTCCAAGGCAGTATCACCTTCTAAGATAGAAAACAAATCAGTAAATTTATAATTTGGTATACCTAAAGAAGGACGAAGTCAATTAATGTCTCCTAGAAACTTTTGAAAATCATTTAGGGTTTTTAATGAGTTTCATACGGCAGATTTTTGAGGACGAATGGTGAGTCGCTCAACTGCATGACCTAAATGTTGAAAAGGAGTAGTAGTTTGTATTTTTTCAGCAACTATTACCAATCCTCCTACTTGTAAAGCTTTTTGTGTGGTTTCAAAAATTTTATGTAATTGTTTAGAACATGTATAAGAAATTAAAATGTTATCCATATAGTGGATGATATATGCATCAGGAAATGTTACTCTAATAGGTTGTAATATTTTTCCTACAAAATACTGACACATAGCGGGGGAATTAGTCACACCCTGTGGCAGCACTGTCCATTGATATCTTTGTAAAGGTTCTTGCTGATTTAAGCTGGGAACAGAAAATGCAAACCTCTCCCTATCTTTGGGATATATAGATGTAGTATAAAAGCAATCTTGTAAATCTAAAATAATCAAAGGCCATTCTTTAGGAATACATGCAGGAGTAGGCAATCCAGATTGTAAAGCTCCCATAGTTGCCATAGATGCATTTATATTTCTTAAATCTATAAGAAGTCTCCATTTTCCTGATTTTTTCTTAATAACAAACACTGGTAAATTCCAAGGAGAAAAGGAAGGTTCTATATGTTTGTGCTCTAATTGTTCTTGAACTAATTGTTTTAAAGCCTGCAATTTTTCATTATTCAGGGGCCACTAAGGAGTCCAAATGGGAGAATCTGTTTTCCACTGAATGGCAACAGGGTCAGGATTTATAAACTCAATGGCCCCTAAGAAAAACTCAGTCCCTGGCGATCATGTTTAATATTTGGTGTAATGATATCAGATTGTCCTTGTAAATTTTTTCCTAAACCTTTCCCAGGAACATATCCCATTCTTTTCATCATTTGTAAAGATTGTTTAGAATATGTTGTGGGAATATAAATTTCAGCATTCCATTGCTGTAAGAGCTCTTGACCCCATAAATTCATAGGAATTGGGGCTATATATGGTTGAAGAATGGCCTGTAAACCTCCAGGACCTTCACATTTAAGTTTTTGGGCACTTTGTTGTAACTGTGATGCCATCATAGTACCTACTCCTTGTGTAGAAAAATCAGCATCTTTAGTGGGCCAGGTATGAGGCCACTGGTCTGAAGAAATAATAGAAATACCAGCTCCAGAATCTAACAATCCAGTAAAGGTTTTTCAATTAATCTTTAAAGTGCACAAAGGTTGATTTTGTCTTTTATTAATGTTGAATAATTAATTTGTTTATTATACTGCCACATCCCCCGGGCCTCACATTAGAAGATTTAGAAATGCCAATGTAAGGCAACAGCAACAATTGAGCAATATGCTCTCCCTTCTTAAAAGACCAAGGAGTACAGACAGAGACCATTATCTTCAATTCTTCTTTATAATCAGAGTCAATTACTCCAGTATGTAGTCACCCCGTTCATAGTTAAGCTACTTCAGCCCAACAACAGTCCGACTGTCCCTTCAGGAATAGGGCCATATATATAAGCTGAAAGTTTAAATGGACACAGGTTGGGATAAATGTCAATATCATTTGGACAGGGAATATCAAGGGTGGCACTCCTGGCAGTAGCAGGCTTCAGAGATGAAATAGTTAATTGAGATCCCTCTGAACTGGGAAAAAAGTAGCCCTCATACTTGTTGGGGCCTGAGAGTGACCCCATTGGTTGTTTCCCAACTGAACATTTTTTATTGGTAACAGATTGCCTTCTCTATCCGTTTTTGAGCAACATTCTTTGGCCCAATGCTGTCCCTTTTTACATATTGGACATATCCCAGGAAGGGAAGGGTTACCAGGTTTGTTATAATTATTATTTTGTGCCAGTAATTTGCATTGTTTTTTTCATATGTCCTGGTTTACCACAATTAAAACATTTGGCTGTTTTTTGTTTTTGTATTGCCATGGTTTCTAAAGCGGCAACTCTGGCTTTGTGTTTGAAAGTACCCATATTACAACAGGCCTTTAAATAGTCCATAATATCACCAGTCTCCTTAATTGGTTGAATAAGATTTTGGCAATCCTCATTAGCATTATCAAAATCCAATTGATGCGTTTGATCTCCTCTCACCTATTTTTCTATGGACTCCTCCAATCTTCCTATAAAATCAGAATAAGGTTCAGTTGGTCCCTGTTGTATTTTTGTATAGCTGCCTTGATATTCTGCCCCCATATTAATTTTGTCCCATGCAGCAAAAGCGACATCACACATGAGGCAAGGCAGCAGGGGGTGTATTTTTAACCTGATGGGTTTGTGACAACCAAGCACCTGTACCAGTCAGCATCTCATATGAAAGAGCCCCAACATTGCCTCGCTGCCCTAAAGCTCTAACTCTTTCATGGGCTTCATCAGATAGCCACATTTTCCACTGCAAAAACTCTGTTGATGATAATGTCATTTTTGCCACAATATGAAAATTACAGGGAATCTACCCAGCATCATTGCTCCATCCTGCCAAATATTCTCTACCAAAAGGAGAAGCAGGACCATAAGTTGCACAAGGCTTTTTAAAGTCTTTTATAAATTCATAACCAATCCATTATAAGTGTTATTGCCATTCATATTAAACATAACAGGAAACAGCAGTAGCAATTCATGTGGCCGTGGGGGGATGGGAATGCAAGCTGCTAATGGAGGGTCATTCTTTCTTCCCAAGCCCATGTCAGGGCGAATATGTAAATAACACATTTCCTCTTCGATGTTTACCCTATAGGGGTGCTCTTTCCATTTCTCGTCTTCTGGTAGAGGAGGCCAAAGATCAGCAGTTTCTCTTGGAGGAGCCGTTGCAATTGCCAATGCTGCAAGCAATGGGGGTTTACTTTCAGTTTCTTCTGGCACAGTAAAATCATGACTAAAGCACCCTCAGTGATTTTTTCCGTATCTCCTTCATCTAATTCATATTCATGAAGGGATGCAGCAGTCTCTTTTTCTAAATTTTCTTCCCTTCTCTCTCCCCCAAGTATAAGAATTACAGATTTAACCAGAGCCCATGTTATCCAAAAATGAACAGGTTATCTTTTCTCCCTGTTTGTATGCCTTTTCAACATTTTTATGTGCTCGCTCCCAAAGTTCTTCATCTAAAGTACCTTCCTTAGGAAACCAAGGATTGTACTCACAAATTACTTCTAAGCAGTCCTTTAACTGCTGTTTGGAAACTTGAGCTCCTCCTCATAATAAAAAATGATGCATGAGTGAAAGAAAAGGCTAGACTCTGCACTGATTTTGCCCCATCTTGTCTCACCTCCTTCTATGAGTGTCTCCGCATCACTTTCAAAATTATCCTTCAGGTCCCTGTTCAGGGCACCAGCTGTTGCCATTTATCGGTAGGGCATGGGTGACTGGAGCCAAAAAAGATGGGGGGGGTACTCTCGAGTTGTGCTCAATAGCCACTTTATTGAAGATCATTTCTGCTTTTTCTAAACTCCTTTTTCACAGAGAGCATTTGGCCAGAAAAAGCATGCCAAGTATTACATGTCAAGGTTACATTAGCACAGGGATGCACAGTTAAAATTAACTCTATCTTTGTTGTGTCTCTTTTAAAACTGGAACAGAGAGGCAGGAGAAGCACACGGTCAGCATAACTTTCTTATTTACATCTGAAAGACATGAAGCCATCTGGGGAACCTTGAGCACTGTTATTTTTCTGGACATCTGGTTCTGAGACCTTTGCTTCAGTTCCTTGGAGCTTTCTCACAAGGCCAGATGCCAAATCACACAGGCACGGTCCCACTGCTGGCTCTGACAGTTAACCACAAACAAAAAACAAGCCAATGTGAAAATATTAATGGCAGACAAAAGGAAAATTCAAGACAAAAAGAATTTAAGAGGGCAGAGTGCTTTTTGATTTTTTTTTTTAGTGGGACTGGGATTTGTACTCAGGGCTTCAGACTTGCCAAGCAGGCACTCTACCACTTGAGTTATACTTCCTCTACCAGGAAAGTAAAAATAGCCTTCATGTATTATAATTAAGTAGTTGCTAATGGGAATCCTGCAAAGTTCAATGTAATACCTGCTTATACAGCTTCAAAACTTATAATGTAGACTCAAATATAAGAAGAAATCGCTTGAGTTTTTACCCCCATTTTCTGTGTGGGGAACAGGAAATGCTTCTGTCTCTCTTTTCTCTCCCCACCCCCCATTCCTCTCCTAATAAACTTTACTGTTACTTTTACTAAAAGAAGAAGGAGGAAGAGGAGAAATTGCTAAATCTCTACTCATCATACAAATCTTCAAAACACTTCCCAAAGACAGGCAGATCAGAGAGGATGCAGAGGATTTAAATAACATAATAACAAGCTTAACCTACTAGACTTAGGCACCGAGTATAAATTTCTTTGCGTAGAACATTTAGTACCTATGAGCATGCACACAATGTTTACATTCATTAAAAAATTAAACTATCTGGGAATATGGATTAACAACAATGTTAATTACGTCCTAAGGGAAAAGTATGGTAGAAAAGGCAAGACTTTTCAGTCAGGTTTTACAAACAGAAAAAAGCCAGTCACAGGGAAGAGTGCCACAGGCCTCGTGCATGGTGTCTGAACTCTGGAGCCAGCAGGCTTTGTCTCGTCAGCACTTCTCTATTTCTGGGTTAAGGAGCTCAGGCTTCTCAGACATGGCTTTGAGTCCTTTCCTAATCCTGGAGAGTAAGATTTAGGATTGGGCGGGGTGGGAGAGAGGAAGAGAGACCGTTTCCGAGTGCAGGACCTGGGTGTGCAGAGACACCCCCAGCTCCACAGCCTCTCCCTTCCTTCCAATCCTCCTTGGAGGTCTGATCTGACTGAGGCCAGGGCGCCTACTGCTGTCACTGTGAATGCTTGGCCAGGCCTATGGATGTCATTCCAGCCATTCAGAGAACAGATGTGCCAGACTAAGGCAGCAGCACCTTATTTATTGAACCTGTAGACCTGGAAGAAATCAGATCAGCCAGACCCTCAGCCAACTCTGAAGGCAGGATGGCAATCACACCTGTGTGTTGAAGGTTTCTGCCTCTGAGTGCCATAGTACAAACACCCAAGAAGGTAAGAAGGAACTTTTCTAGCCCGCAGCACAGAAATGGGTGAGACCATGAGGACAACAAATATATTTTCCTCAGGATATAAAAACAGGTTTGGTTGGGGACAGAGGCCAGAGAAAGCCCTTGTTACCTCATCAACTCACCTAGAGGAGGTCTTTGCTCAGGGTCTTTAAGTTCTGACCTTCCTCCCATTAATTAGGCTCACTTGAAAGGGTAGATAAATGCTAACCTATTTTTTTTTTTTTTTTTTTGGTGGGACTGGGGTTTGAACTCTTGGCTTCATGCTACATTATTTTTTTTTTAATGATAATGCTGGGCTTGTAATGCAGGGAGGATCAAAGTTGGAGGCCAGCCCTGGCAAAAAAGTTAGTGAGACCCTATCTCAAAAAACAAGCTGGGCTGGGCACCATTGGCTGACATCTATAATCCTAGCTATTCAGGAGGCAGAGATCAGGAAGATCAAGGTTTGAAGCCAGCCTGGGCCAATAGTTCATGAGACCCTATCTCAAAGCATATCCCATCACAAGAAAAGGGCTGGCAGAGTGGCTCAAGGTATAGGCCCTGAGTTCAAAACCAGTACCAACTAGGTAAACAAACAAAATAAACAAGCTGGGTTTGGTAGTGCACATTGTAATTCCAGTTACGAAGGATGCAGAGATAAGAGGATCAGAGTCAGATCCACCCAAGCAAAAAAGCAGAATATCCTACCTGAAAATAAAATAAAACAAAAAGGGCTGGGAGTACGGCTCAAGTGGTAGAGTACTTGCCTAGCAGGAGTAAGGCCCTGAGTTCAAACCCCAGTGCCACCATAAAAAAAAAAAAAAAGATTATGCTGGGTACAAGTGATGCTAAGTGAAGTGCTAGAGGGACAAGGAGGCTCCCCATGTGGTGTGAAGTATCAGTACCCTGAAAAGATGGCTCAGCTGGGGAAATCACCCTCAGAAGAAGCGCTAGTCATGACCAAACTGTGCTAATTTAACAGGGTGAGGCTACATCAAGTTCACTTTCTATATCCTTTCGAAGTTTTTACTTTTTAAAGTTTTCTCTTCATAATTATTTTAATTTCCTTTTCTATTCGTTTTTCTAGTGACTTTTAGAACATTCTCTGCTAGTCTGTAGATGACTTCAACTTCTTAAGCAGCCACATGTAGGCCTACTTAGTTAACAGCAGTCCTAATTTTTTTCTTCTGTATAAAAATGTTGGGAAAAAATCATTTATTGATTTTTTTAGTGATAAAAGTTATAAAAGAACTAACTTATGTGTTAAAAGTGAAAATCTCCCATCCATATACTAACCAGGCCTGACCCTCTTAGCTTCTGAGATTAGGCATATTAAAGGTGATAGGACTTTAGGCAAAAATTAAAATCTCAAGCTGGGTGGCTGGGTGTGGTAGTAAATGCCTATAATCCTAGCATGTGGGAGGCTGAGGCTGTATGTATGTATATATATACATATATATATATATAGAGAGAGAGAGAGAGAGAGAGAGAGGGAGAAGAAAACCACTCAACCTTTATCTGCAGAGATAATCACTATTAACTGATGATATTCTTTGATTTTTATATATGCCTGATTTTTTCTTCTCTTAAAACTTTTTATTAGCATTTTTATTGTACTTGTGGTACATTGTGACATTTATAAAAGTGCTTACAATGTGCCTTAGAGTCACCCCCTCCATCATTCTTATTTATCTCTCTACCTATCATACTTCTGATTTTTATATACTTTCAAAAAATATAGGTGAGAGGAGATTAAACAGACTCTTCTTTCTTTCATTTTGAAAGAAAAACTGGGGTTTGAATTCAGGCCTCATGCTTGCTAGGTAGGCACTTTACTACTTGAGCCACTCTGCCAGCCCTTTTTTGTGTTGCTCATTTTCAAGATAGGGTCTCATGAACTATTTGTCTGGGCTTGTCTTGAAGTGTAATCCTCCTGAGTAGCTAGGATTAGCACATTGGTTTTCTTTTCTTTTGTTTTTTTTTTTTTGATGAGACTGGGGTTTGAACTCAAAGCTTCCTGCTTACAAAGCAGCACATTGATTTTCAATTTGCTTTTCTTCTTGGGAATATTTTCAGAGAATCACTTGCCTTGCTATTTGTCATGGTTGAACACAATTTCATTATTTTTAGTGCTCCATGATGTATTTGGTTGATTCTGTAAATGAAATTACTTAAAGCGATTTTCATTTTGTGGGGAGAGAGGTATTTTAGGAGGTTTTTTGTTGTTTTTTGAGACAGGATCCCATTTTATAATCACATGTTCTCCCTCATATGCAGACTTTAGACTGCATATGTTTAAAACAAATGCAGTAATATTATTGGACATGGGTCACACACTAAGGGGAAAGCGCATATGGGAGGAATGGGGAGAGGTAGGAAACCCAAAACTTGAAAGTGTCTGATGTCCCCACTGCAGAGGAGCTAATACAGAAACCTTAAAGCGACAGAGGTCAATATGGGAAGGGGATCAGGAGCTAGTGAAGAGGTCAGGTAGGGATGAATCAACTTGAGTTGTAACACATTTGTACATGGAAGCAATGCTAGGAATCTCTCTGTATAGCTATCCTTATCTCAAGTAGCAAAAATGCTTTGTCTTTCTTATTATTGCTTTTGTTTTCTCTTCAACAAAATTGGAGAAGAGGGCAGAACAGGTTCTGCTTTGAGGTGGGGGGGAGAGGGAGGGAATGGAGGAGGGGGAGGGGGAGGCAGGGGGCAGAAATGGCCCAAACAATGTATGCACATATGAATTAAAAAAAATGGATCCCATTTTATAGCCCAGGTTGGCCTCAAAGTTGCAATTCTCCTGCCTCAGCCTCTGGAGTGGTAGAATTACAGGTGTGTATTGCCCTACCTGACTCTAGGAGATTTTTGAGAGTATCATTTAAGAAGTTTGCTCATCTATACTTTTCATGACCATGTCATATAATTGCAAAGTCCTCCCCTTGTATAACCTCACTGCCCCTGATGACAGTCCTATAATGCAGTTTCTGTTATCCATACATAGCACAGAAGCAGATGAGGCCATGGAACCCCAAGCAGGGACACATATATCCTTTTGTTCTAATCACAGTTGGGTCCTCCTGCCCCTGACAGATGGTGTATGACGGCACATCCTTTCTGTTCTTGGTGACCCAGAGTTAGTTACAATCCTATGTAACTATGACCCGATAGAAGACTTCCTTACTTTCACTCTTAGTTTATTGGCCTGTGACAGTATCACTTCCTCAGTCTGGAGCAGTGCCATATTTCTATCTCCAACAATGTTTTATAGGGTAGATAACTGTCAAAAGCACCTTATTCTGCCATCATTTTTGGATTTATTAACTTGTAAGAAAAAAGGTGCCAGGAAGCAAAAGAGGATTTATTCCATTGTAACCTTTGGTGGGAGGGGGGCAAAAGTCAGCATCCATCCTCCTTGTTCATGCTGCATTTAAACAGTACATCTTTTAGGAGCTCTGAAAATTGAGCCAGGCACATGTTTTCAGTTGATGATATTTTTAAATAATTATGATCTGATTCAGTCCATCAACATATATTAAGGTTTTCATTTATATCAAGCACTTTAAATATACTATTTATTATCCTCAAAGATATATAGATGAGAAAACTGAGTCTTTGAGAGTTTTAATGTCCAAGATGTAATGAGAGGCTAAGCTGGAATTTTCACCCACTTCTGCCCATTTAAAACTCAGACTCTCTTCAACACACAACATGGTTCTGCAAGCAAGCTGCCAGTGTATCAGAGTAAGTTGTGAGTCAGCGGTTTCTGATGTCCCTGCCAGCTCTAAAGCCAAGCGGGTACCCACTGGGAGTTTGGTTGGTTTGGTCATAATGGCTGCTCATTCCACTTCTGTGGTATCTTATGTAACTGGGAACTATTTTGCACACACACAAAAGAAGTCATAGTCTTCTTTTCTTTGGTTATTTATTCAAAATAATCTGACAAACATCAACAAGGCAAGTCTTCCATTTTGATTTGCAAAGGAAAAGATAACAACTCTTTGACAATCCCACTACTATAAACTTGAAAACCTGAGGAAGGAGGGAGGGGAACAAGAAAAAAAAATGGAATTCATTGTTTCTTTCTTTCCTTTTTACTTATTCCTTCCTTCATTCCTTCCTCCCTTCCCTCCTTCTTTCCTTTCTTCCTTCCCTCCCTCCCTCCCTCCTTCTTTCCTTCTTTTTAAAATTTTTTCTGTACTGAGGATTGATTGACTCTAGGACCTCATGCTTGCTAAACAACTGCTCCATCACCTGAGTCACACTCGAGGCCTGTTTGTTTTTATTTTGTTTTTGAGAAAGGGTGTTCCCACCTTTGTCAGGCTGACTCCAAATGGCAATCCTCTTTGCCTCCACTCCTAAGTAATTGGGACTCACAGGTGTGTGCCACCATACCTGGCTCATGCCGTTAAATCAGTGCATCTCACGTTGCTTCCTGAAGAAGAGCTGGAGAAAGAGTTATCTTCATTGTGTGAGAATAACTACGGTAAAAGTCTAGTCCATTATTGTTTATTTAATTCCTACAATGTGTTAGGCATTTGCTAAATCCTGAGATAAAGTGATGAATTTTGCTTACACAGTCTTGCTCTGAAGGAATTCATAGTCTATAATGATAGGCAAGATGTTAAACTATAATATGGGATTGGAGATGTAGCTCAGTGGTAGAACAAAAGTTTAACATGTGAGAATCCCTGGGTTAGATCCCAGCATGGAAAAAAACCAAAGCCAAAAACCAAACAAGCAAGAGATCCCAGTTATAACACGGCACTCAGGAGTGGAGCTTCGAGGAGGGTGTCCGGGCGCTCAGAGTAGGGGCAGTGAAACTGGCTTCTCTAAGGAGGATGATGTCTACAATGGCCTTGAGGAATATAAAGATCGTTAGCCAGGTGAAGAGAAGTGGGCTAGAAAGAACATGCCAGTAAGAGCAGAAGCACAAAGGTCATGGATGTTAAAGAGCTGAAGAAAGGCAAGAGGAGAGAGTAGGCTTTGGGAGGATGGATTTTGCTTGGGATACATGGAGTCTGAGACATTCTAATGAGCATGGAGCTGGATGGATGGGGCTGGTGTTTAGGGATAATCTTGGGTAGAAGTGTAGACTTGAGAGGTGGGAAGTGCTTGTTGAACCCAGAACAGTTGGCTTAACTGTCCAGGAAGATGTACAGTGAGGAGAGCAGACAGTTGGGACTAGAACATGCACAAAAATGACACTTAAGGGATGGACAGAGGAAGGAGAGAGAAAACATAGGGAGGTGGGAGCAGACTCAGGAGAGTCCAAAGGCATAGAATCCAAATGAAGCCTATGGAGACAGATGCCTTTGATTCTGGCAAGGTGGAACCTGAAAAGACGAAGATGATAGAGACAAAAGTGTCAAAAGTGTTGACTGATCATGAGGATGAAAATTTAGTTTTAAGAGTAACTAAGGAGAAAATACATGGTGTGCTCTTGTGAGAAATCTGGAGGAGAAGAGAAAAGAGGTTGGGTGACAGCTAGAGGCATAGAGGAGATCAAAGGATGATGAAGATGCAAATGCAGAGGAAACTGGCATGTTTCTATACTGCAAAGGACATGCCAGTAGAAAGGTGGAAAATGGGAGAGTGATGGGTGACAGATGGAGGGAATTCTCAGGGGATGAGCTCCTTGTGCACTGAGATGGAGCAGGAAGGAGATGCTCTCACATGACTCACAGACAGAGGGGTTCACCAGAACTAATGCTCTGCCTAACTCGTATGACGGATCCCCCTTACTTTTGTCAGCAAACAGCTCACTGTCTCTTGGATCTGCTGTGTCCTGCAGGAACATTGTGCTCCAACGATGGGGAGCAGCACATCTACCCAACATCATTTTGCTTTTCAGAATGCAGAGAAAGGTATGTGTTTCTCACCTCCAAAACTAGCCATAGGTACACAGGGAGGGGCTGCTTGGGGGGAGGCAGAGACCAACAGCATGGGATGAGGAGTGGTGAGAATGCCAGGTTAACCCTTTCACAAGTACAGATGGCAAGGCTTTTTTTTTTTAATGAAATGCAGATGGTCAGTATTATGCAGTACATATTTAAGAGCCAGATGGTCTGGGTTCAAATCCTGGCATTATCATATACCAGTTAGGAGATCTTTTTAACCTTTTGGGGGCCTCAGTTTCCTTACTTTTAAATAGGGGCAGGGGGATTAATAATAATAGCAATAATAATAATAGCTCTTGTAACATATTTGTAATGAATATTAAATGAATATTTAATATAAAGTATCAGACCAGTTTCAAAGCATTCCAAGTAATTATTAATTACCATTAACACCAAAATTTGTGGGTGCTTTGGAAATATCCAAGGTAAGCTGTTTGTGAATTATCTGAGTGCTGAGATGGAGGGAGTGTTTATAAATGGAGGTGAACCTGTCAAGATCGGGTCTCAGGAGAGGTGGATGAAGCTGCAGGTTTTTTCTTTTCTGTTTCTTTTGTAGTACCAGGGATTGAATTTAGGACTTCATACTTGCTAGGCAACAGTGCTACTACTTGAGCCACACCCCAGTTAGTTTGTTTTTCTCCAGCTAACTTTCCGCAGGCTGGCCTGGTATGGCATTCCTCCTACCGCTGCCTCCTGAGCAGCTGGAATTCTAGGCATACTCCACCATGCTAGGCCCTATCTGGACTTTTATACCCTTTGGAAGGCTGTTCTAAAAGTCGAAGCAAACAAACAAAAAATAAAGTAAGAAAGAAACTGGATGTGACTTTTACCTTTTTGGAAAGTAACTGGTTAGAACTGGTCACAGATAGTCCTCCAAAGTGAGGACCAACTGTCCAGTCCTGCAGGAAGATCTGGAGTATGACTCATGATGGTCACAGCATTGGAGTTAGAAACCTGGGCTCCCACCCTGCTCATCCCTGGCTGCCTGCCACTGTTCAAGGAATGGTGAGCCATCTGTGAAATGCAGGTAGTACACAAAGGCAGTTATCCTCTATTCATGCTCACAGCATACCTGGAACTGCTGTAAACACTTGACACACGTTATTTTGTTTATCTGCCCAACAGCCCTGCAAAGCAATTTTGATGACTCTTTTAATTTTAAAGATGCAGATGTCAATTGCCCCCACCCATGTTCAATATCGTGGGTCTTATTTGAAATGCGAGCATGGCAGAACTTTTAAATCTGTGACATGCCTGCTAAATGGGATGTTACTGTTTCTCTCATTTGCAAAGTAATCACCATGCTGTGAGGGCTGGGTAGGTCTGTGAGGATGTTATGGAAAACCGTCCCCTGGTCTCGATGCTGATTCACAATTTACAAATAACAAAGAAGAGACAAAGAAGGGTGCAGAGAAAATCAACTTCTCCAAGCACCGTTGTGCCACTTCTGAGAGAAAACGTCTACCTTTTAAAGGGGAGCTCAGGGGCTCAGCTTGACCGAGTGACCAGAGGCATGTTCACTGTGGCCGCTGGCCTTTGTCTCTCCAGGTGGCTGGGCATCTCTTCTCTGAGGCTGTATGTCTTCCTGGTCAGAGAGTGATAAGGGGTAGAGAGCTTGCCTGTCTAATTAAAGAACAAAGGGAGTTAACTTTGAATTCTCTAGGATGTAGACAGAGAGAGAAAGAATGTCAATTTAATCAAAAACAGCAAACTGACCTACACAAAAAGTTTTTCCCTTTTGTAGTTTCGGTTACATTTTCTGCCCTGTCAGTTCTTTCCTCCCATTTCTATGGAAAAGGGTCACAGCAATCATCTAACTGTTCTGTCTTTAGTTTTAAATTCCTGGGTCCAAGTAAGCAGTCAGTGCTCCTCAGCAAAAGCAGCTTCTTTGTAATTCTTTTTGTCTGGATATATCCACTAGGGATGTACAAATGACTGACTTTTCAAAAGTTATTTGAAATGACTCCTTTTTGTGTAATTATGCCACCAATTTATATAAGGTTAAGTTCCCTTTCATTTTGATCTACATTTGCTTTGTAATTTTGTAAACCTTTTATCTATTTCCTGCTCCACTTAATTTCTGCTGTGTAACAAACTATTCCAACTCTTAGTGGCATAGACAACTATCTTATTGTGCTCATGACTGTGGGCTGGAACTTTGCCAAGGGCCCAGAGGGTGCTTTGTTTGATGCCAGGGAACTGGGGCTGCAGCTCTTCTAAAATGGCTCACGCAGCGTCTGGGTCCTTACCGTGCCTTGATTTCTCATCTTCCAAGACCTTTCTGTGTATTCTGCGCTTCTCACAGCATAGCCAACTCCTTCCGTAGCAGGGGCTGCCCCTAGGGTGAGCATTCAAAGAGAAAACTCCAAGAGGCCGGAGGCACAGGCCACCAGCTTCTTCAGATCTGAGCCTGGAAGCCCCAGGCTCATTTCCTTTGCATTCACTCAGTCCCTGAGGGCACAGAGCCACCCAGATTGCAGGGGAGCAGATGTAGAACCCCACCACAGATGAGGGAAATGTCAAAGGATTTACCATCATCCTTTGCCAGCCACAGTTCCAAAGCCAAATCTATAGAAGAGATATTGGGAAGTGTATCTTTCATCTCTGTCCTCTCCACTTGGCTCCTTCTCTCTGACGAGAAGTAACTATAAAAGTTTTATTGGTTTTTTTTTTCCATTTTCTTAAAAAATAGGCTAATTATGGGTGTGTATTCATATATTCCCTTTTCTTTGCTAAATGGCAGCATCCAGTTTACCTTGTCCTATGCCTTGCTTATTTCACTGTGTATTCTGTGGACTACACCACAGCCCGAGGGAGACACCACAGTTCTCAGCCTCCACTGTGTAGAAGCTTTCTTTACTCAACCAAGTTCCCCGTTGGTAGATGCTTAAGTAATCTTGTGTGTCTAACTTTCCTTTTTTCTCTTTTGATTTTTGTTTTTATTTTACTCATCTATTTATTTATTGAGACAGTCTTGCTATGTAGCCTAGCCTAGCCTTGAACTTACAATCTTTCTGCCTCAGCCTCTTGAGGCAGGAAGTAGCTCCCAGCCCCAGCTACTGAGATGTGTCTGGTCCTGGAATTGCAAGAATGTGCCACCTTGTCCAGCCAACTTTTCATACTTTTGTCATAGATTTTGTTGTTGTTGTCTTACTTTGAGACAGGGTCTCACTATATAGCCCAGGCTACCTCCAAATTTGTGATCCTCCTGCCTCAGCCTCACCAGGGACTCCGGGCTCAGGTTGGTTCACTCCTTGCTGCCACTGGGGCTGGAAGGCAGAGATTTACTGGTTCCCACGAGATACCAAAACTTCCCTGGTTTCTGCCCTTTCACAGACAGCCCAGGTACAGCGCAGTGCAGCGCACAGAGCTGAGGACTCACTCCCATCCCCAGCTACTGAGACCGTCTGGCCCGTGTTTCCTTGTAGCTTTGGCCACAGAGTCTATCTTCATTTCTGTGATCTAGATATTTCTCTTTAAGGATTTTGACTTCAGCTATCTGCTATTTTTTTTCAAGTCATTTAATGCAGCATTTCTTGTTTCTTGCCTTTTTTTTTTTTTTTTTTGGTGGTACTGGGGTTTGAACTCAGGGCCTCATGCTTGCTAGGCAGGCACTCTGCCACTTGAGCCACTCTGCCAGCCTTTTATTTCATTTTGGATTGAGCCCAGGTCCTTGAGCCTGCTAGGCACATGCTGTACTGCTGAGCTACACCTGAAGGACCTTGCAGTGTTTTCTTATGTATTGGGAGGCGAGGTGGGTGGGGGAGAGGGCAGGAGGCAAATTCCACACGTCTGTTTAAGCATACCATCTCTGATTGGAAGTCAATGTTAGGCCCTCTGTTTTCCCTAAAGGAATCAAAATTCATTTTCTTATTGCTTACCTTTTGTCAAGCTTGTACCTCCACTAGAGAAAGAAAATTCTTCCTAGAAGCATTTTTTGCTTCAAATCAGAGGTGTGTTGAGAGTTAAATATTCTAAGGTAATGGAAGTAAGTGGGCAGCATGAAAAAACGGAGTTTTTATAAGTAATCTATCTGTTCTACTGCACGCCACTGTTCATTGCCTTGATTCATAGCTTTCTCACAGTGTTCTTATATATGGAGGATTTAATTTGTTTTTCATTTTTTGTTTTCATCATGCTGAGGATCTAACCCAGGGCCTTTTGCCATGCGAGGCTACCACTGAGCTACTCCCCCCAGCACTCATATGGAATTTTTTGTTTTTAAAAAGTCTAATTAACTTTTCTTTTGAATTTAGAATCAGGCAACAGTTCATTCCATAAAATAGAATAAGTGTTCCCTTGCACAGGGGGTTTTTAGAGCCAGGCACATTTATAACTAGCACCCCAGGAAAAGCTTTAAATAACCCAAGTAAAAGGTGTGTAAGCATCTAGAATTGTGCTATTGAAAAGCACCCTTCTTAGTTAAAGTAACCCAGGCCCGGGATTGAGAACTGGGAGGAAGAGAGAAAGAGGGCAAAAGAGAGGTGTTGCCACTCCCCCTGCCCTAAGAAGCCAAAGCAGGACAAAGGATGTAAATGTAAGTGGTCGTTGGCAGCTCTTGCCTTGGGACAAGGTGTTAGGAGCAATGCCTTTGAAGTCTACAAACTTCCTCCTGGAGCTTAAGAATCATGGAACCTGTTGAACCTCACAGTCCTTTCTGGGCTCCACCTGTGTATAGCTTCTGACACTGCAGGTATGGGCAAGGAGCAGGAATCTGTGAGCTTACCTTAGCACCCACCCTGCACATCTCATCCATGGTTTTGGACTCAGTTTTACAAGAGCTCCACTGGCAGAGCCTCAACGTCATCACGAGGACCTCATTTAGCAAGAACCTCTGACAAACACTTTTAGTATGAATTTTTTTTTTTTTATTTCATAGGAAATCAAATTTAGCTCTGCTTAAATCCCACAGCTTCTCTTTCCCCTTGTCACCATCATCTTTCCTATTCAGGAAATAAGAAATAATTCTTTTTATCTCCCTAATCCGAGCTAACTATATTAAGTCAATCTGTCTACTGTTCAGGATATTGACCTGAATTAACCCACAGGTTTTTAAATCTGTACTGCTGAGGATCAAAGCCAGGTATTAGACATGCTAGGCAAGCTCCCTACCACTGAGCCACACCTCCAGCCCAGGATTTCCTTTTTAATCCAGCTTTATCTATAAATAATCCATTCATCAGCAGCAGCAGATCCAGGTCCAGGAGATTAAGAAGAATCTAGTTATTTATGTGAACAGCTGTTCCCTTCTCTGACACCAATACTCGATCACAGGTCCCAACAGGAAATAATGCATTCCAACTTGCCCTTCATGGTCACCTAGCACAGGACCTGGAAAAAGGAGCCACCTGTAGGTGCAGTGGGCCTGTTGTGGTGGGAATGCTTAAGCCCATAGTCAGATCACAGAACTGGGATAACAAGAACGAGCCTGGGAAATGCTCATCACACCTGACATTGAATGGGATGTTGAGTATTTGTTTATCATTTGATTTCCTAGTGTTCATCTAGTCAAGTCCCTTTTCTAGATGAAGACATTGCAGCACAAGGTGACTTGCCTGAATCCAGACAGGTTGGCAGGGCAGTTCCAGGTGTAGGACCCAGACCTCCTGACATTATTATCACCATATCAAAACATGTACCCACCATCACATTTTTCCAGCTCTTGAAGCCTGTCACATCTTCACTGTCTTTCCACTTTATACTTTTTCAGAATCCACCACTTCCATCTCTATGCACCAGTTCCCCTTACCCATGGCTTTTGTTTTGCTTTGTTTTTTCAGCACTAGGGTTTGAACTAAGGACCTCATGCTGGCAGGCAGGTGTTCTTATTACTTGAGCCACTCCGCCAGCCATTTTTTTTTTGTGATGGCAATTTTTTTTTTCTCCATAAGGACTCCCTAACTATTTGCTCAGGCTGGTTTCAAACTGTGATCCACCTGATCTCTGCCTCCTGAGTAGCTAGGATTACAGGCAAGAGCCACTGGTGCCCATCCCTTTATCCATGGTTTTGTTCTTTACTATTTCAGTTACTGCAGTCAACTACAATCTGAAAATATAAGATGGAGAGTTGATAAGTTTTTAATTGCATGCTATTCTGAACAATATAATGAAACCTCTCCCTGTCCAGCTTTATCTCATCCAGTACTTGAATCATCTCTTTTGCCCATGTATCCATGAGGTATATACCACCTGCTCATTAGTCACATAGCAGTCAACTTACTTACCAGATCGATTGTTCCGGTATCACAGTATTGAATTTCAAGTAACCCTTTTACTTAACAACAGCCCTAAAGCACTACAGTAAGGATGCTGGCATAGCAGATATATCAGAGATAAGCTGTAAAGTGCCTTCTTTTAATGAAAAGGTAAATTTCCTGACTTAATAAGGAAAAAAATGTATATATAGGGTTCAATGCTATCTGTGGTTTTAGGCACCACTGGGGGTGGAGGGGAATGTATACCTTCATACAGAGGTGGGGTGAGGACGGGGTTAGTATACATGAAAATGCTTTTATTGAGTGGGAATCCAAAAGACCTCCAGTGACATTAGTATAACCATCACGGATGACAAGAATGTGGCTGGAGGAGTGGCTCAAGTGTTCAAACTCAAGTACTGCCACCCTCCCCCAAAAAAAACGAATGGCAAGAATGAAGATGGGGTGGGATGGGAAGGGGGAAAAGCTCTGTGGCTAACAGTAAGACAAATACTTCCTGCAGGCATCAGTGGGTAGTGCTGTCCGCACCATCTTGTCCCCACATGCACAGTGGGAGAGGGTCTGGGTCCCATCTTTCCCTGCCCCCACCCTAGGGCAGGGAGTCCCAGCTCATAGGCTTGCATCTGCACCTGTGTCCAAGCCTTCAAGGCGGCGGTTCTGATCCAGAGATGGTACCGGCGCTATGTGGCTCGCCTGGAGATGAGGCGGCGATGCACCTGGAGCATCTTCCAGTCAATAGAGTATGCTGGCCAGCAGGACCAGGTCAAGGTATGTGGGGAGGGGCAGGGCACCTCCAACTCTGCCTTCTAGCCCTTGGGCAAGGCCTATATGCTCAGAAGGTGCAACTGGTCTGGACCACTCCTGGGCTTTCTTTCCCCTCATTTCTAAAGCCAGTCTCATCTGGTTCTTCTGCAGCTCCATGATTTCTTCAGCTACCTCATGGACCACTTCACCCCCAGCAGCCACAATGAGAGTGAGTAGGGACTACCATATGGTACATCCTCCTGCCTCGGGGTCTAAAAGGCAGAAAGGGGAAAGCATCGTGATTCTGGTGAAAGCTAGGGAATGAGTGTGTGCGTGTGTGTGTGTGTAGAGGGGGTGAATAACAGTGAAATTTTATTCTGAGTTCTCTCCAAAACATATCTGGAAAGAAGAGTTTGTGTGCAAGGAGTTTATTTGTTAGGTGCAGGAAACACTGGTGGTGGGATTCAGGAAAGGGGAGGCAGCCAACAAAGAGTAGGGTAGTCACCCAGCAACTCGGGAGTTCCTGTGAAATAGCGCACAAAGGAAGCCTTGGAACGATCCCAGCTGCAGGCAGAGGGAGCTGGCATCTTTATGTTAGCTCTTCGGTCATTAGTTGAAGGCTGCTGAAAGGGTTGTTGATTCCACAGCCTTTCGGACTTGCTCATGCTCCACTGTCCAGGAACGCAGCCGTTGGGC
Source organism: Castor canadensis (assembly GCF_047511655.1). NCBI lineage: Eukaryota > Metazoa > Chordata > Mammalia > Rodentia > Castoridae > Castor > Castor canadensis. The sequence goes on from NC_133394.1 coordinate 93,232,711, forward strand.
TAGAGAGCCTGAGGCTGACAGTGTGAGGATGCTCAGGGCCTCGTATGTCCTGAATCTCTGCTGCCTCACTGGGTGCACCTTGAATGCCTGTGAACCCTTCCCACCTTGGCTTTGTCCTTTCTTCCTCCTTACAAGCCCAGGCCTCTACATTTCTGTCTCTTCTCACTCTGACAGTGTTGATCTTTTTTAAAGTCAAAGATCAGATACTGGCCGTGCCCTGATGACTCACACCTGTAATCCTAGCTACTTGGGAGGTTGAGACTGGGAGGATCACAGTTCGAGACCAGCCCCACAAATAGTTTGTGAAAACCCACCCGCCCTCCCGCCCCGTCTCCAAAATAACCACAGCAAAATGGGCTGGAGGTGTAGCTCAAGTGGTAGAATACTTGCTTTGTAAGGGTGAAGCCCTGAATTCAACTCCCCTGAACCAAAAAAAAAGGAGAGCAGATTTCAGCTAATGTTTTTATTCACATAAAACATAACCCTTTCCTCTTGTCCAACCTACCTGTTCTCATTTCCTTTAAACTTGTCTTTTGCATCTCCTGGGCTGGAGCTGATGCCACAATGGCCAGATCCCATTTCAATTACAGTCCAGGGAAGACTGCACTGAACTACCCCCAAACCTCGTGTCTGACCATAACCTGACCCACCTTTTCTATCCGGACTAGGGGGCTTCCTGAACCGAATGTTCACTGAGGAGAGATTCCCGCTGGATGCTGAGATGGAGAGGCACAGTGACTATGAATCCATAGAAGTGCCAGACAATTACACAGGGCCACGCCTCTCCTTCCCACTTCTTCCTGATCATGCAACTTCCCTGGTGGAAGCTTTCAGACTGAAACAAGTACGCTTACCTGGGAGCCAGGTTCCCACCAACTCTGTCTTGTGTGCACAGGAAAATGGTCCTGGATTTAGGGTGTTCCTGCCATGAATCAACTAGAGATGGCACTTGCCCTTTGCTAGGCCAGTTATTATGATTGAAAGCGTCTCCTAATCATATGATCTCTCTTTTCATTCATATTGCAGATAATTATTGAGTGTGCCCTACACTATTCTGGGCAGGGGGACACAACGGACACAAATCCCTGACGTTATGTGGCTGACATTCTAGTGGGGGCGGCCAACAACAAATAAATAAATAAAAAACACCTTAGACTTTGGCTTCTGATCCAAGGTCAAGCTTGGGCTGCTCCTAAGCTATAGGCAAGGAAGGGTTTTGTAGAGTAAAAAGAAAGAGGAAATGAGTTCAGTATTTTTCAGGAGGGACAAATGGGGATGATGAAAAGCAAGAACAAAGATGGAATGTGGGTGAAAAAGAAATGATCTTTGAAGAGTATGGGGAGCAGTTTACTGAAGTTACTTTTGGGGACTTAGATGATAGAATCCTTAAGCAACAGAGGTAAGGCCAGCAGTATCATCTTGTTCCCTTTCTCCTCTTCCTCCTAGCAGCAGCTTCATGCTCGTTATGTCTTGAATCTTTTGTATGAGACCAAGAAACACCTGGCACAACTGCCAAACATCAACCGGATCTCAACCTGTTACATCGAGGAGATCACAGTGTGTGGTAAGAGCTGGTAGGGATGGCTTCCCTTGCTAGATACAAACTAGAAAACTCTTCCAGGAGGAAGGACCAGTTGGGAGGTATAGATGGCAATAAGTAGGTCAAAGTGCACACCCTGAAACTGACCATTTACATATTTGCCCCACATTTTCTTAAAGGAGAGTGGTTCTGAGGAGAGCCTTGGAGCAGGAGGCTCAACTTCTGCTCTGTTTTCCCAAGCAATTCGTATTGAATCCCCACTCAGAACAAAATTCCTGCAAATAACCAGACCCTCCTTATTAGCAAGCAATGTACTTATTGGCACCCAAGCAAGCCCCAATGCCTAGAATCTTATTTCTTCCATTCACATACATTCCTCTGGCAGAAAGAAGTCCTGTTAGCCACTTTCTTCAGCTCCCTAGCTTTTGCAGATGTTCAGCATTCATGTAGATGAATGCCCCTTCCTTCAGCGAGGGAGAGTGTCACATACCAGGGGTTGTGAACTGGCATGACAAGGGCACATGCAGCCTGCAGACGTGTCCTTTTTGACCTACAGTGATTTTAAACTTTTAAATCAGTGTTCCAACACTCAAAAATTTCATAAGGTCTAAACTTTGCAATTTCTCTTCAAAAATCTCATAGCACTGGCCAGAAATGAATGGCAGCTTCCTACTTACACTGTGGCAAACTCTCCAGTTCCCATCTGGGTTGTGACCTTGCATTGCTCTGTCCTGTCTTTACTTCAATAAAACTGTAGATCATATTCTACATGATAATCAGGCAGAAAAAACTGTTTTCTGATTTCAATATTAACTATCTCTGCAATACAGGAAAATTAATATTTATCCCTATCTCACATATGGAAAAATCAGTAGCTGTCAGTTTCTTAATCTTATCAGACTTTTCTGGGTTCAGTATTCTTCTTTTCTACAGTAAAAATTAGAAACAACTGTAAAGGTCAGTCAGAACTGATATTCTTTTTCTTTGTTAGGAGATTTACATGGCCAGTTGGATGACTTAATATTTATATTTTATAAGGTATGAACGTTCAAATTAAGTTCCTTTCTTTCTCTGAGGCTTAATTTACAAGTTCAAATACAGTGTGTATTAAATAAATGCTTTAGTATTGTTTGGAGTTTTTAAAATTTATTTGAATTTTTACAGTACTGGGGCTTGAGCTCAGGGCCTACACCTTGAGCCACTCTACCAGCCCTTTTTTGTGAAGGGTTTTTTCAAGATAGGGTCTCACTAACTATTTACCTGGGCTGGCTTTGAACTGTGATCCTCCTGATCTCTGCTTCCTGAGTAGCTAGGATTATAGGTATGAGCCACTGGCACCTGGCTTGCTTGGAGCTTTAAAATATTATTTTAAATAGCGTTTGCTTCTATGCAGCAAATACTTGGGCTTGTGTGTGTGTGTGTGTGTGTGTGTGTGTGTGCCTGTGTGCTTGTGTGTGTGTGTGTGTGTGTGTGTGACTGGAGTTTGAATTCAGGGCTTCATGCTTCTCTGCAGCAAATACATGATATAAAAGTTAGCATTAGGACTGGAGGCATGGCTCAAGCAGCAGAGCACCTGCTTTGTAAATATGAAGGCCCGAGTTCATCTTCACCATTTTTTTTTTTTGGCAGTACTGGGGTTTGAACTCAGGGCCTTGTGCTTGCCAGGCAGGCGCTCTGCCACTTGAGTCATGTCCCAGCCTCCGAAGCCCTGAATTCAAACCCAAGTCCCACAAAAAAAGTAAAAAGATTACAAATAAAAGTCAATATTGCATTATATTCAAGCATATTTTTGTAAACTGTTTAACAAATACAAATGTTAGTTAAATTAATAGAAGCATCATTTATCAATTGATTTTCTTTTTTCTAGATAAAGAAAATTGGTTATTAACAAAGCAGCCAGAAGCTATTTTCATATCTATTTTAGCTGTAAATGTAGAATATATAACAAAGTGTATGAATAGAATAATATTTTATTAATGTAATATTACTTTATATGTGCACTAAACTTGCCAAAGCATTTCCTGAAGGACTCTATACCATCCATCACCACCATCATCATCACCGTCATTATCATGATGTGGTGGGAACTTAAAGCTGGCTTTCAGATCATGAGTCTGGTGCCCTTTGCTCCCCACCACATGGCAACACTGTCTTTGTATAAAGAGTATGTTCTGGTGAGCATCCTATAACCTCAGTCTCACTGGGAAGGAAATATTACACCCTAGAAATTGTTTCCATCTTTTACTGACATTTCACATTTGAAAGAACCCAGAAAGCACAGAATTGGCTATAGACCTGACGGGATGGTCAGATGCCCATTGGCTTTAACCTGATTTTTTTCTTCCTCTTCTCTCACTGGGATCTTCTTGGACTCATCTCTGCGTTGGGCAGAATGGCCTCCCGTCACCAGAGCGGGCATATGTGTTCAATGGTGACTTTGTGGATCGAGGCAAGGATTCAGTAGAGATCCTGATGGTTCTTTTTGCCTTCATGTTGGTTTACCCAAAAGAGTTTCATCTTAACAGAGGAAACCATGAGGACCATATGGTGAACTTACGGTACAAGCCCAAACCTGCTTGGGTATTTGATGCTTACCTGTTGCAATTGTGAAAAAAATTATTTCATCAGAGTTTCTTCTTTTAGATGCAATTTAAAAGTAATTTTCTAATTTCTGAAACTAGAATAAGCAGCATATAATATTTTGAAAGGTTTTAAAATTTTATATATGTTATTCTATCCTAATAAGACCATTAATTTTTTTTCACACATTCATACTCTCTATTCTGTAAACAACAAGGATTCACCATAGAAAAAGTGGGAAACATGGGGCTGGGGCATGGCTCAGATGATAGAGCACTTGCCTAGTATGCACGAGGCCCTGGGTTCAATACCTAGTACAAGGGAGTGGGAGAGAAAGAGAGAGAGGGAGGAAAAATAAAAAGAACAAGTGGAAAATATGGATAAAGAAAAGGAAGAAAGAAAATTGAAATATCTCATTTTTTCTCTACCCATAAATAATGTTATAATTGTAAACTGTTTAGGGATTTTTCTTCAATCTCTTTTAAATATTTTAAGTACATATATCTAGAATATGAATTTTAAGAAAAATATTATCATGTCCTAACTCTTGTCACTAAATTTGTTTTAATATCTATTTTTGCTTCTATATCTAGATATGGCTTTACCAAGGAAGTGATGCATAAATATAAGGTAAGCTGCCTTTACAAACAAAAGTTTCTCTTAGTTCAGATGAGTTGAGTGAGTTGTTTGATGCCTAACATCTTAATATTATTTTCAGACACATGGAAAGAAAATATTAAGAACTCTTCAAGATGTATTCTGTTGGCTTCCGCTGGCCACTCTGGTTGATGAAAAAGTCCTGATTCTTCATGGTGGGGTGTCAGACAGGACTGACCTGGAGCTTTTGGCTAAACTAGATAGGCACAAGGTACTAATTAATGAAATAATACACAGCTAACTTTAATGTCCTGGTTCACTGCTAACATAAAATAAATGTCATCTTGCATGTGACCCTTGTTGACTGGAAGAGTATAGAGAAAGGTTGAGAATCCACAACTGGGCTCAGGGAGCAAGTGTGCTATAATTGTTTAGTAATGTCTACCATAAGCGTGCAAGAGGGGAGTGGCAGCTAGTGCTATGTATTTGCCATCTCTAATCTAGATAATTTTAATCACTACCCCTCTATCACTGTCACTTGAAAAACCTCCATTTCCCAAGTAATTCCTGGTGTCTTTAATCAAGCTCAACACGTGCATATTTAGTACCTTCCACATTCGAGGGAGTGGGGAATACTAGGCAGATACAAAGATAGAGACTAATTTCAAATAAACTCAACAAAAATGTTTTGGGCGCTCACCATGCACAAAGAAAATTTTAGGGAAAATAGGAAGATGAACTGGAGACAGTGCCTGTCCTGAAAGAACTTACAATAACATGTGTGTGTTGGAAGCGGGGAGTGGGAGAGGAGGTGGAGAGTGGGAGAAGGACTGTATTACATTCTACTAGCAACAAGTTTGGAAGTAGAAACCTAAAAAAGCAAAGGTTTTATTTTCTCTTAATAATAGACTCTTATCTATTATCTAGTGGCACCTTATGCACCTGCACCCCAACTGCCTGTCCCACGTAGGAACCTTTGCTACACCATCCTTGATGACATTTTCCTGACAGTTCCAAACAGGAGGAGCGCATCACCATAAGAGCCAGGGTACCCCAACTTTGGGCAACTCTAATGGATATGAAAGTCTGTATATATGAGGTGTACATGACAGAGCATGGATTTAGAGTCAGTCTGGGTTTGAGTCTGGGAACAGCCAGTTACTGGCTGGGATAGCAGTTTTGTTCTGTGAAGTTATCCAGAGAGCCAGGCTTCTCTGTCTTGCTTCCCATCCTAGGGAGTCGTCCCCACACCTTCATCTGTGTCACAACACAACATGCTACTACACCCACGTTCCAGGCAATAGGGGAGGGGGAGAAGGGGAACGAGAGCTGTCCTGGTCTTCAAGGACACAATATAGAACTTGCGCACCTCTCCACTCTCACCGCCTTGCTCAGAATGTGGTCTGCTGCTCCCTAGAAGAGAGGCCGAAAATGAAGTCTTTTTATGGTTGGCCATGTGTCAAGCAAAAAATTGGGGTTTCCACTCCTATGAGAGAGAAGAAGGAAATGGAATTGGGAGAATATTCTTTGCCACAAAGATATTTAATATCTTTGTGCATGGTTAAACCATGGCCTATGAAGTCAGACAGAAATTGGTAAAAATTCTGATTCGGTTGCCTATAGTTCATTGACCTTGGACAAGTTATCTAACTTACTGAAATCTTAGATTTACATCTGTGTAATAGGGATATGAGTAAATATATCACAGGTGCGATGAAGATTAAGTGAACATATATGTGCCTTACAAAAGTGGGAATTATATTTACACTTGACTGAAGTAGAAATTGTATTTATAATTTGGCCAAGCAGAAATTGTATTCATATTTGGCTGATGTAAAAGAAAACTCCAAATAACAGTGGTTTAAAATATTTATATCTTTTTCATGTAAATAAAGGTTGGAGGCAAGCAGTCCAGGGCTGGTAGAGTGACACCACAAAGTCATAGGGACTCAGACTTCAAAGCTTGCTCATCTACCATGCTGCATCATGATCCAGATTGTTGTTTGAGTTCCAAGCCATCACCACCACATTCTAGAGAGCAGAAATTAAAGAGTAGAAGAGAGGCGTGTTCTTTCCTTTTATGGACATCCAGTTGTACACAAAAGTTCTCTTTCTATCTAATTGATCAGAATTTAATCAAATGACTACATTTAGCTGAAAGGGAAATTTGCAAGTATAATCTTCATTTCAGGTTGTTATGTGCCCAAGTAAGTATCATGGATTCTATCCATAAGTAGGAAGGGTAGACAGATATTAAGACATATAGAGGGTAGGGCAGCAACACTCTAACTTAGTTTGACTCTTTGTCTCCCCAAATTTTGATGTACACTCTTCTTCTCACACATAGAACCAGGCTTATTCTCTCCCAAAGGAAGACTGCATTCAAGGCTCACCAAGCAGCCACCTCAAAGTTCAAGAAGGTCGCAGGTCCTATCTATCAGGTCTGGACATGGCTCCATGTGGTTTGTGACTAAAAGATAAGTTCCATGTCCCTGTACACCCAAACTTAATGTTTGGAGAGGAAAAGGATTAAAGGATAACTCTTTAGCAGAGGTGGAGATAGGGAGGTCTGTAATAGTCAATGGCTTCCTCTAGAAATCCTCCTGACAAAACTCCTCTCTACTTCTGTGTAAAAGTAGAGAATATGAAAGAATCTTTCCTATTCTTTTTTTTGATGGTACTGGGGTTTGAACTCAGGATCTCATACTTGCTAGGCAGCCGTTCTATCACTTGAGTTGTGTTGGTTATTTTCAAGATATGGTCTCATGAATTATTTGCCCGGGCTGGCTTTGAACCATGATCCTTCTGATCTTTGCCTTCTGAGTAGTTAGGCATATAGGTGTGAGCCACTGGCCCCTGGCGCCTTTCATGTTTATGAAGAGAACATGGAGCCCAAGGGACCGAAAACCAGTTCTTAGTATTTCCTTTGTTAATTCTATATTAACAAATGTTAATACTACTATAGAGCCTACTTTTTCTCAACTTTCATATCTATTATATCCTGGTTTCTTGCAGACTTTCAGTTCAAATATTCTATTCAGCTGCATCTCCATTAGGAGGCAGGGACAGCAAGTCACAGAAGAGCAGATTATCTCATGAGAAGAATCCTATTGAATCATGAAAACATACAAGTAGGAGGAACTTTGGAAAGAGTACTAAAGAATAATTTATTATCTAAGACTTAGCAAAAATTAGCTTCCTAATACTTGATTTTCAAAGCTGTGGAGAGGGTGATGAAGCAAGTTGTGCAGTCTAGGAGCACTTGGGCGGGAAGTGCAGAGAAGCATGGGCTCCAGAGTCAGACTAGCTGGATTCAGTCCTGGAAGAGTCTTAGCTTTCTTATCTGCACTATAAATGATGATGCTATCTCATAGGGGTGATATGAAGGTTAATAAGTTAATTTATGTGAAGTGCTCAGAATAGCACCTATTTGGGAAGGGCTCAATACAACCCATCAGTCTTCTTAAGAATCAAAGCTGGGGATACTTAGGTTATTCAGTTAACATCCTTACAGCTACCCGAGCATTGAAAGGGGTGGGACTGGAGGACTGGCCTTCACTCTGAGTTGGTAGTAGGGTGAGGGGAGGTGCTGTTGCCTGGTCTTCCTTTGTCTATGGCCAAGACTGGAACTTCCTTGGAGTGACTAGCCCTTGTCCACTGTCAGAGAAGAGCCTCTGTTCTGTTCTATGTAATATGGACTCCTCTTCCAGCCTCGTTCAGTTCCACTGACCCACGTTTTCTATGCTCTTGTCTTAGGCCAAGTCTACACTGGGTTGTGGCTTTCATGTACTATAGACCTTAGATCTATTTGCAGAAGGGTCTCACTCTTTGAGTATGTGCTCACAGAATTCCCTTCATGAACTAGACCTTTGTCATTGATGTCCTTATGGAGGTTGCCTCCTTCAGTTTTCACCATAGCCCTCAGGCATCCCAGGAATGGTTGTTCTTTCTTTTTATTCAATGCCACACTGTGCTCCATAGTCTGATCCTGTCTTTCCTCTGATCAAAATTCATTCTACTTGTGTCCTCTACCTTTTTTTTTTTTTTTTTTTTTGGTACTGGGAATTGAATACAGGGCCTCGTGATTGCTAGGCAAGTGCTCTACCACTTGAGCCACACTCCCAGCCCTTTTTTTGCTTTTAGTTTTTTTTTTTTTTTTCAGATAGAGTCTCGTATATCATGCTTTTGCCTAGGCTGGCCTCAGACCATGATCCCCCTACTTCTTCCTCCCAAGTAACTGAGATTATAGGCATGTGCCATCATACCTGGCTCCTCTATATTCTTGACCTGATCCCAGCTCTATGATGGCTGTCAGTCAGTGAGAGGGTCTATACTCAATTTCTTTTGGAAAAAGAGTATTTATCTGCTTTGGTACAGGCTGAAAAACAGCCCCTTCCCCACTTTATACTATCCTTCCTCAACAGGCAAAATAATAGGTACAATAGCTTTTCCTGTAAAATGTCATTAAGAGGTGTCTCTCCCACACTGAGAATCTGGTTTTTCCTTTTCTTATTTTTCTGCCAATACAGTACTCCTTTTTATCTACTAGGGATACATTGTAAGATGCCAGAAACCACAGATGACACCAAACCCTGTACATATTGGGCTTTTTCCCATGTACCCTGCAGCATTGCCACATAGTACCAGAGTTAATCTGACCTTCTGTGGTCTATGCCCTGGCACCTCCTTTGCATCACCACTCTTATATTTTGTGGACATTAAGTAGAATAAGGGTTACTTGAACACCAACACTGTGATATTGTGGTAAGGCATCTGATAACCCAGACTAAGCGATCAACAGTCGGGTAGCATATATGGCTTGGATATGCTGGACAATGGGAGGATTCATGTCTCAGGCGGGATGGAGTGGGATGGCATGAAATTTCATCATGCTACTCAGAATAGCATATAATTTTTAATTTATTATTGTTTATTTCTGGAAGTTTCCATTTAGTATTTTTGGACCACAGATGACTACAGGTATCTGAAATTCTGGAAAGTGAAACCATAGATGGTATCACAGGGAGACTTTCTTCTTTTTTGTTTTATCATCTGTGGAACAATAGGAAAGAATCAAAGCTTGACTTTCTGAGAGAGAGAGAGAGTGAGAGAGCGAGAGAGAGAGAGACAGCTACCCTTTCCTATCCTCCTCTAAAAAAACCACTAGGTACCTAGAGAGAAAATGATGACCTAGGTTAGAGTTTCTCAACTTCTCTGGTAAAGGGTCAGGTTTTATAATTTCACAATCTGTCACAGATCTTTACTTTTGTAAAATACAATGAATATGAATTATTTAAAAATGAAACATAAGTAAAAAATATGAGCCCACTGATTATGTGTTTGAATGTCACGGAAATTTCAAATTGTTATGAAAGTTTCTAAGGCTCTCTCTCAAGGTCTGCATTTGTCTCCTCCAAAGCTAGGAGCAAGCAGTGCACAGACCAGTACTTGGCCATGGACCCCAGTGTTTGGGATTGACTTGGATGTCAGCATGGCACTCAGAAAGAGCCTACCATTCATTCCAGCATCTCTATCTTTTTGCACATGTTTAGATTGTTTCTACCATGAGGTGCAAACTGAGAAAGGAAAGTGAGAAACAGGTGGAGGAGAAGAGAAAAGCCAACCAGACCCACTCTGCACAGAAACCCATCCCATGGTTTCTGCCCCAAAGCCGCTCTCTCCCCTCTTCGCCTTTTCACCTCAGTTCGGTCACCAAGGCCCACAAGGCCAGCCGCTCCTCCAGCATCCCCTGCAGCGTCCCTCTTGGCCGGAAGGAGCTGTTGAGGCAGGTGCGTCACTCTGTGGACCTGGAGCTGGAGCGGTGCCGGCAGCAAGCAGGCTTCCCAGTGATCGGGGAGAGGGAGGAGTCCTTGCCCTTGGCGTCAGAGGGGGACCGTGACGCTGAAGAGCTGCCAGAGCCCACTCAGGAGGAGTGGAGGCAGGTGAGTATGACCAGATGCTGCTTCCTAGTATTTGGCTGCCATCAGGAGGGACCAACTGCCTCCTTCCATTAAATTCAGGGAATATTTTAGGGCCCCTCTTCATCACTCTCTCTGGGTTTAGAATGCCTCAGGACATTAGTACTTATCTAATGATTCACGTTTTCGATTTTTAGAAAGGATGGGAAGAGGCTGTGGGCAGGCTCTGTTGCTTGAGAATCCTTGGTTTAGCCACCTAGTGTCAATGGGTAAGAAGGTGAGCTATAATTTATTAGGAACATTGTGTGCTATTTTGTATGTCTAAGCAAGATGGCTGCTGAAGCTGAAGGCCAGAAGGGTAGTCAGCAGCTTCCCCCAATCTCTGGCTGCAAGGAACCCTGGGAAAGAGGGTAAAGAAGGAGGAGAATGGATGTTGCATAGATGCTCCTCTATTTGGCACAGTGCTTCCCAAAACAGAGGACTCAGGAGGGCACATTTCACAGGACAAGACTGGCAGGGAGGTGCCTTGAAAGACTGTTGTAGTAATAGGGATGGGTGATGATGAAGGAGAGCCCATGCAGTTGTGCTCTAGACTACATGAATTTGCTAGGGTTCAGTCGTTTTTCACCTCCAAGAATGGTGATTTCATATGGTTCATCCAATAAGGAAAAGAATTCAGATTGTTTGAAGAGCTAAAATTAGTAGAATTCGCAGATTGAATGGGTGGAGGATGGTGAGAAAGAGGAAGAATTGCGGCCTACTCTGAAGTTTTATAATATATGTATATATATAAATATATACACATATATGTGAGAGAGAGAGAGAGAGAGAGAGAGAGAGAGAGAGAGAGAGAGAGAGAGATTAGCGTACATTCTCCCAAAGTTATCAATCTGGGTTTCAATACCACTTTAGAATTTAAAAATGTTTAATTCTGATCTCTCCTTTGCAAAACATGACTGAGTAACAATGTGCTGATATTTATAAATCAAACAAGGTTTTCTCCCCCTTAAAAGTACATTCAGAAAGTATGTTGGAGTCAACAACCAATATATACAGTTCTTTCATCTGAGTCACATAAAACTGGCAACCTGTGTCTTCCTAAGTATTAACAATAGGGTAGAAGCTATGCTTCTGGAAAAAATGATCAGCTCTTCTGCAAATTCTTTTTTAAATTCTTAAATTACTTTAAGGAAAAAATATTGGCTATATGTTGACAGGACCACAACTGGGTGTTGTGAATGCTGCTGGAGAGACTCTTCTGTCATTTCCATACAGGGTCAAGCCTATAATCCAAGCTACTTGGGAGGTAGAAATTGGGAGGATTGTGATTTGAGACCAGCCGGGGTAATAAGTTTGTGAGACCCCCACCTCAACCAATGGCCGGGTACAATGGTGCACATCTGTCACCCTAACTATGTGGGCAAGCACAAGTTTGGATTTGTCTCAAAGATAAGCAACACAAAAGGTGCTAGCAGAGTGGCTCAAGTGATAGAGTGCCTGCCTAGCAAGCATGAAACCAGGAGTTCAAACCCCAGTAGTGTCAAAAAATTAATAATAATAATAATAATAATAATGATAAGGCCTTAAGGGTATAAATCCATGTCAAAAGTTGAATGTATGGAAATTTATTCACTTATTTTTACTCAAATATTTTCCTCCTCCTCTCCTTCCTCTTTTCATGTGAGAGACTCTGAACAAGTATCTGTCTTGGTCTGACCAGGTGGTAGACATCCTGTGGAGTGATCCCATGGCTCAGGAGGGCTGCAAGGCCAACACTATTCGAGGAGGAGGCTGTTATTTTGGGCCTGATGTAACAGAACATTTGCTACAGAAGTACAAACTGCAATTTCTGATCCGTTCACATGAATGCAAACCTGAAGGCTATGAATTCTGCCACAACCGCAAGGTGGGTGGAGCTTCCACACCAATACTGGTTTGTGTGTCACAAAAGTGGCCCAAAGAGCTCCCCTCAGGTCTGGCTGAGCTAAAGCTCTTGGTTTCTACCAACCAACTGTGCCTAATATTGGTTACACACTTGCTCAAACCAGCTAGGTCCTCTATAATCCTTTGATTTTCATAGCCCCTTTAAAATTTGACTGAGACCACTGCTCACCAATACGCTGAGGGCAAGGGACAGATGTGGCACCATTTTATTGATGGAAATATGAGGCCAGTGTTTTCCCAGCCACATCTTTAAGTCACATGGCTTGCTGTCCCATGTCTCAAACAACTCTACGGGTAGCTGGTTTTCTGCACTGTTCCAGGCAGGAATTCAGGATCGTTTGTCTTCTCAGAAGCACAATTAGTGTTCTGGCTAATCTTTGAGCATCTCCAAATTCTGCAGTATGTGTCTAGCTTATACCACTACGATAGTACACTGTCTCCATAGGAGAGTAACGGGTTTGCATTCAACTAATGAAAGAAATGTTTGGTTAAATGGTTATACAAGTTTCCTTGTGAGAACATTTTATCCCCTAGATTCATTGTAAATCTCCAGGAAGATTCAGTGTCTTCCAATGCATTGACAATAGAAACTTTTCTGAGACTCCCAGGTGGCACAAAACTCCAAAGAAAACTGCTTTGAGAGAGTTTGTCAACTTTAAGAACTTTTTTGTCTGTCAGTTGTAATCGCCATTCCAACTCACAAGACCCAACCTGCCTCTAAGTCAACCAAATGAGGTGTTTTTTTTTTTTTTTGGGGGGGTGGGATAAGATGTGAAAACATGGGTGTGGATATCTTATCAGTGTCTGTGACTTGAGTCACAATTCCCTAATAGCACTGATGACTTAAAAAACAAAGAGGGCTGGGGATGTGGTTCAAGTGGTAGAATTTAAACCTCAGTACTGCAGAAGGAAAGAAGGAAGAAGGGAGGGAGAGAAGGAATAGTGAAGGAAGGAGGGAAGGAAGAGAGAGGGAAGAAGGGAGGGAGGAAGGGAAGGAGAGAGAGAGGGAGAGAAGAAGGAAGGAGGGGACGAAGGAAGGGGGAAGGAAGGAAAGAAAGGAGAGAGGAAGGAAGGAAGGAGGGAAGAGGAAAGAAGGAAAGAAAGAGAGAGGGAGGGAGGAGGGAAGAGGAAGGAAAAAGATCCACAGATGGGTGTAAGGAGGACCATCACCCTTTGACATTAGGTTGGCAATATGAGATTGAGGATGAAATGTTCTTCCATGAGCATGAATGCTGTCTCTCTTCTGTTTGATTCAGGTATTAACCATCTTTTCTGCCTCCAACTATTATGAAGTTGGCAGCAACAGAGGGGCCTACGTCAAACTGGGGCCAGCACTGAGCCCCCATATTGTGCAATATCAAGCTAACAAGGCAACCCACATGCTAACCATGAGGCAAAGGCAAGACTTTTCAATGAGTGGTTTTCAGAAAAAAATATTGTAGCACTTTATAGAACTTCTGAGGTATCAGATACCATTTAATTTATCCAAATTCTGTGTAAGAATTTAGCATTTAGCTATATCAGCATTAACATCTAGAATGGATAATCCAGAGCTCTTATATTGGTCTGTTTTTGTTATTCTAGTGAAATACTCAAGTCAAGCTATTTATGAAGAAAAGAAATTTATTCAGCACAGAGTTTTGAAAATCCAAGCCCCATTGGTTTGGATTCTGGTGAGGGCCTGATAACACATGACATCATGGCAGGAGTGACTATTAGATGGCAAGATCACATCCTGAAACAGGAAGCCAGATTGAGGGATGGGCCAGGTGCCCCTGTATAACAACTCTCTCACAAGAACTAAATCCGGGGTCCCACAAGAACTACCTAAAGCCCATTGGGAGCACACCCCAACCTAAGAACCTTGCACTGGGCTCAACCCCTGTGAGGTCCCACCACTATATCTGAGGACCAAGCCTATAACACATGAACCTTTATAGAACAAACCACATCCAATCATAGTAGGTCTCTTCCTTCTCCGTATATTCTTAATAGTTCTTCCATCATTCTACCATCACTAATGGGAGCAATAACTTTGTTTCCTGCAAAAATTATTCCCATTGGGTGCATGTTAGGTGAAGTCCACATTATCAGGTCACCAAGTCTTTCTAAGGTGCCTCTTATATTTTCTCTTGTCCATATAGGGTTTGTGTTACCCCTATAAACCACAACAAAAGGTTCTTTCTCTACCTGGAGATTTGGCAAGGGATTTCAATGAAAAGATGCATTCTTTCAGGGAAGAAAACATATAATATTATTCAAATAGTGTCTGTTGAGAGGATTCTGAGTCCTTTTTTTTTTAAGTATTTATTGGTATATGATAGTTATGCGGGGGGGGGGAGGTTGATGTGACATTTCCATATATACATATATTGTACCCCTGTTTGGTTCACCCCCTCCATTATCCCTCACTCTTCTTTCTCTCTCTCTCTCTCTCTCTCCTTTTTTTTTCCTTTTGGTGCTACTGGGGTTTGAACTTGGGGCTTTGAGCTTACTAAGCAGGTGCTCTACTACTTGAGCCATTCCTTCAACTCATCCCCTTCTTAAAATGACTTCCATATTCATACATGTATAGAAAGTAGTGCAACCATATTCACCCTCCTGTGATTCTGAGTTCTAACCCTACTTGAGAACTTGCCATATGCTATGTGTTTTGAAGAATTTATATATATTGTTTCACAATCAGCTTATGAAATAGATGTTATTGTTAATTTCAGGTTGATAGATAAGATCACTAAGGAACAGAGTTTAACTCTGTACCTGGCCTGTAGGAAAGGTAGACAGTCTTGTCCTGGGCAGTCTTATTTCAGAACCTGTGCGTTCAATGACTACTCAATATTGCCTCCTACAGAGAAGAGTGCCTCAGAACATATGAGATGCTAATGATGCGACTTCAGTCTACTGATCAAGCTTTTAATTATTCAGCCTAATTGAATTAAAAATCAAAATAGACAAAGTTGGCATAAATCTGTATTTAGCATAGATATTGCAGGAGTACCATAAAAGTGGATTACTTTAAATCACTTTTAGGTTATTAAATACAAGTCAGCCTTACGCAAAAAGAATTGCGTAAAAATTTAAAGTGACCAAGTAAAAATCAACACCTACTGTGGGACTGGGGACATGGTACAAGTGGTAGAGCACTGCAAAAGTCACCCATGGAGCCTTATGAAAAACCAGCCTCACCCATCTCTACCAAATTAGAATCCCCAGGGAGACTCCAGCAGTAGAATGCTATGATTCCCTAGGACTTAGGTGTTGTCCCTACAAAAGAAGCTACTGTAGGGAGTCCTATAAATGGTGAGTTTCAATAAGGTAATAAAAAAGCATCCAGCTCTTTGAAATATTTTTTGATTGCATTAATGAAGTATATCACCTGATTTTTCCCAGAATTTACTTACCCAATGACATCAACTATCTGGAGCCCAGCGGTTAACTTAGTAATAAGGGGAACAGCCTCTGAGCAGCAGCAGTTGACATCAATGTCCACCAACTCTCACTTGCTTTTCGTAGAGGAACCCTTATGCAGAGCCCATTTACTGCTGGCTTAAATCCACTTCTCACAATAACAGAATAGCCCAGCGCAGGCTGTCGAGATGATGGCATAGAGGCATAATTGTCTGTCTCCTTCAGTAGACACAGGGGCACAATCAAGAGAATCTGTGCTTAATGTGCTACTTGACAGAATGAGCATCTCATCCACTCAGATAGCTTTCAAGGGCATTGCCACACTCCATCCCAGCACAACTAGTGATGATGACAATTTACCTGGAAATAGTTTAAAGGCCTTGCCTAATTGGTTCTTAAAGCTTTTAGGGGTCCCAAACTTCTGTTAGCCTCTGATAAGACAACAAATTCTTTCCATATGCCTATGAAATTGGGAATGAGTTTTAGGTGGTTCACACTTTTTAAAAGGCTTATGGAGCTCATGTATGGACTATTATGTTACATACCTTAAACTGCAATGAACATTTACATTGGACATGATTAAAATGTTAAAAAAACAACTGGGCACTTATAAAGACAGATTAGCTGCTCATTGTTTATAGAACAGCTGGCTCCTCAGTGAGATTAGTTTACAAATAAAGTCCATTTGCTCTTTATCTTCTATAATCTTGCTCTCTCAATTACTAATATTTATTTAGCATCTACTTTACAGCCAAATGCTGTGCAGAGTGTTATTCAATTGACCCAATAAGAATGAGAAAACTGGGCTGGGGCCATAGCTCAGTGATAGAGCACTTGCCTAGTATGCATGAAGTCCTGTGTTTGAGCCCCAGCAGTACCCACAAAAAAGAAAACTAGTCTTTCATAAATCTTGCCTTTGTTTAACATAATAATGAAATACAAGGAGAGCACAAAAATTTGGTATGATAACAAATGCAGTTTGTCGAGTGCTTTCTGAGTGCCAGCTTTCTCATAAGTACTGTACATGAATTTACTTACTTAATCTTTACAATAATCCTTAAGGTAGGTAGGCTTTTCATACCTGTTTTATAGATGGAGAAATCAAGGCATAGGCTGATTAAACAACTTTACCCCAGAGATGATCTTTGTTCAGAATTGGTCCAGTCATTATCCTACACTAGGGATGACAGCATCATTCCAAACTGACCCTATTTCACACAACAGGGGAAAGTAGGGAACAATGGGGAGAAGAAGGAGATAGATCTCTCCCCTCAAAAACTGACCTTGCGAGGTTGAGATATTAAGAAAGGGATGGTGGTACACACCGGGAATCCCAGCTACGTGGGAGGCATAGATAAAAGGATGGCAGTCTGAGGCCAGCCTGGGCAAAAGCATGAGATCCTATTTGAAAAATAACTAAAACAAACAAACAAACAAACCCTTAAAAATGGAAATAGTAGAGTGGCTCAAGTGTTGAGTGTTTGCCTAGCAAGCATGAGGCCCTGAATTCAAACCCCAGTACCTCCAAAAACAAAAAGAAAGAGAGTAAAAATGCAGTAACCCCCCTGACTTCTTTTCTAGTCCCACCTTTAAAATGTTCCATTTTCTCTCCTGTCCCAGGATTAGCAGGGTAGAGGAGTCGGCTCTGAGAGCTCTTCGGGAAAAGTTGTTTGCTCACTCCTCAGCCCTCCTTAGTGAATTTAAGAAGTACGATGCAGATAAAACTGGTAAGAAGAAAGTAAAAGATTCAGAGAGGAAGGAGCCTAGCCAGAAAATCTCTGTCTCACAGCAATTAGCGAATAAATATTTGTTAAATGACTATAAGACCAAAAGTCTAGGCAGGCACCAGTGGCGCACAACTGTAATCCCACCTACTTGGGAGGGTGAGATTGGGAAGATCACGGTTTGAGACCATCTCCAAAATAATCAGGGAAAAGTGGACAGGAGATGTGGCTCAAATGGCAGAGCACCTGTTTCACAAGCATGAAGCCCTCAGTTCAAACCCCAGTCCCACCAAAAAAGAAAAATAGATCAAAAATCTCCTTTCAACTACTTCCTCTGTCTTATGCAATTTCATGTCTCATTTCAGGGGTAAATTTTTAAATTATGTTTTTAACACAACATGAACTTGTCCAAATATAGATGGAGATGTGAAAAGAAATGTAACCAAGGGAAAGCTAACAAGGCCAAAATTAATAAAAAACAAGTGGAGGAAGTTATAAGACTGGGGCTAAGCCAAGTGACAGGGGCCCACACCTGTAATCCCAGCTACTCAGGAGGCAGAGACCAGTAGGATCTCGGTTTGAAGCCAACCCCGGGCAGATAGTTCGAGAGACCCTATCTTGAAAAAACCTTCACAAAAATAGGGCTGATGGAGTGGCTCAAAGTGAAGGCCCTGAGTTCAAGCCCCAGTACCACAAAAAGAAAAAAAAAAGTGTGGCTGAGATTAGCAGAAGATGGAGGACTTGCCTCTTCTTGTGTTATCCAAGCTAAAAATTTTCTCTTTCAACTCAATAGATTATCTAACTGAACTTTGACCAGCTATTGACCTATCAAATACACATATTGTAGGGTTTTTTGGTTTTGTCTTTTGGGGTTGTTATGCTATGCTGGGGATTGAACCCAGGGTTTTGCCATGCTAGACAAGCATTCTACCACTTAGCTGTATCTTCAGCCCTTGGTCTTTTTATCCAGGGTCTTACTATATAGGTCAGAGTGGCCTTGAACTCACTATGTAGCCCAGTCTGTCCTCAAATTCATGATACTCCTGCCTCTGCCTCCCAACTGCTGGGATTACAGATGTGTACCACCATGCCTGGCTTTTGTTTTATTCATTTATTTATTTATGGTGGAGCTAAGGATTGAACCCAGGGCCTCACACAAACTAGGCAGGTGCTCTACCACTGAACTACACCCCCCAGCCCTGATTTTTTTAAATAAACATCCAATGCCGTATACACACAGTGTTTTATGCTATTATTTACAAGCATCTGATATGGCCTCTAGTCATGTTGCCAGACTGAATAAATAAAAATTTAGGATATCTAATTAAATTTGAATTATAGACAGACAACAAATACTTTTTATGCCATATTTGGCACACTTATACTTTTTTGTCTGTCTAAATTTCAAGTTTAATTGGCAATCCTGTATTGTATCTGGCAAGGTTAGTTTCCAGTAAACTCTGCCATGACCAACAAAAATAGTGACAATGCCCTTCGTTTCTATCATCTGAAGAGAGTATAAATAAGAATACGTGATTAAAAATGCAGGTGCGTGGGGCAGGAAACCAGACTCCTAGGTGACAAGTCAACAGGTCAGCTCTCTCCTGCAGGCTTAATCACCCTGGGTGACTGGGCGGCAGCTGTGGAGTCTGTGCTGCACCTGGGGCTGCCATGGCGGATGCTGAGGCCACAGCTGGTGAACAACTCAACAGATAACATGCTGGGATACCAGTCCTGGTTGGAGGACTTGGCCAAAGAGCGGCTGAGCCGAGAGGTAATGGTGTGATAAATGGCAGATGAGAGCATATTGTAGACTCTGAAACCCCTTAGGGATTCAGAAACAGCCAGTACTTAGAACCCAAAAGGCGGGAGGGATGAGAAGGAACAACTGCTCGTTGCATTTCTATGGGTCAGACTTTGTGTTAAATGGTTTTATGTACATTCCCTCAGTTAATCCTTAAAACCACTCAAAGAGGTAGGTCTGATCAGCTCCACAAGGTCTATGAGAACACCGCCCACAGCAGTTAAGCAATTTCCCTGCAGTCACAGAACTTCCTAGCTGTGATTCAAATTCAGGTCTGGGCTGAGGGTGTAGCTCAGTGGGAAAGTGCTTAGCATGCCAAGGCCAGGGTTCAATCTCCAGCACCAAAACTAAAAAACAAGCGCAGGTTTGCCTGACTTTCAGGCCTGTTTTGCCTCCTCAACATTTGCTACTTCCCCGTTTAAAAAAGTATTTAGTAAACAAATACTTGTTTAATATGTAATACAGGTAAGACCTCGGGTAAAGTACTTTTTAAAAACAGATTCATTGCAGTATAATTCACACAGCATGTAATTTATCTACTCAAGTACACAGTTCAATGGTTTTTAGAATCTGTGAGAGACTGGATCCAGGACTCCTTGCATCAGGTACCAAAATCTGGATGTTCAAATCCCCTACATAAAACGGTATAGGATTTACTTATAACCTACGCACATCCTTCAGTATACTTTAAATCTTCCCTAGATTAGTTATAATACCAAATACAACGTAAATGTTACCTAAGTAGTTGTTACACTATATTGTGTAGGGAATAATGACAAGGGAAAAAACAAAAGCCTGCACATGTCCCCCCAAAATCTTTCATCTTCCATTGGTTGAATTCATGGATGCTGAATCCATAGAAAGGAGGGCTGACTGTATTTACAAACACTTGCAACCAGCAGCACAATCAATTTTAGAACATTGCCATCATGAGCTAAGTAGTTCTCATGCCCCTGAATTATTTGGCAGGTGGAAGGGGGTTGAAAGAATGAAGGGATGGTAAAATAGCTTGTTTTTTTCAAAAGTGTGATTGTCAGAGCTGATCGTGCTATTTAGTTATATATTGGGATAAGCCTAAACATAAGACATAGAAAGAAAACGAGTTTTTTTCCTTACAGAACATACAGTCAAGTTTGCTGGAAACCTTGTATCGAAACCGATCCAACCTGGAGACTATTTTTAGGATGATAGACAGTGATCATTCAGGTAAATGCACTCATTGTTCTGTCACTTTCAATGCACAGAAAATATTTTACCTTAAACCCTTCAGTCTGCAGTTCATCTTGATATTTCCACTCAAGCATTTTGGGAGCAAACTAAGTAGTACTGATGCATATAAGTGGCAGGCACTGGAAAAGTACTTGAGCAATACAAGAAGCTGCTACAGCTATTCGGGAGGCTGAGTCAGAAGGATGATTCCTTGAGCCCAGAGGCTCATAGCGAGATCCTTTCTCAAAGCAAACAAACACCGTATAGAAAGGAGTGGGGCAGAGAACAATGAAAGTAAACTGACTGAGAACTTCCTAGAGGAAGAATAATTATTAGAAGATGTGATATCCTGTAGAGTTTCATTAAATATTGCCACAAACTAATGAAGAGTGCCCAGAACAGAAAGACTTTTGCAATCTTATGCCCAAAGTATTTTTTAATTTTTAATTTTGAAATAATTATAAATTCATAGAAAGTTACAAAAATTTACAAGAAGGTCTTGTACATCCTCACCCTGGTCCAAAGGCTTTTTTTAAGGATACTACTTTTTAAAGGTATAATTCACATAGTATATAATTCATCCATTTAGAGTGCACCATTCAGTGGTTTCTAGTTTATATACCACTAATTAACTTTAGAACATTTTCAAAGAAAACCACACTCATTAGCAGCCACTCCCCAGCCTCTACCTTCCCCTAGCTCTTGATAATCAATAAACTACTTCCTGTCTATGGATTTCCCTATCCTGGACATTTCCTATAAATATCATACAATATATGGCCTTTGGTATGCTAATTAAATTCTTTCATTTAGCACAGTGTTTTCTAGGTTCATCCATCTTGTAGCAGTAGTTTCTATATTCTTTTTACACTTTGGGTATACCATATCTTATTTATCCATCTATCAATGGATAGACATTGAGTTTTTTCCACTTTTTGGCCATTGTGAATAATACGGCTACAAACATTCACACACAACTTCTTGTGTGAACATGTTTTCATTCTCTTGAGCATGTACCTGGGAGTGCAATTTCTGGGTCATATGGTAACCATGTTTAATTTCTTCAGGAACTGCCAAATTGTTTTCCACAGTGCCATACCTTTTAACATTCCCACCACTGTGTGGGAGTTCCATCTCTACATCCTTACCAACACCTAGTAGTTCCCATTTTTAGCTTTTGCTTTTTAAATCTTTGTTATGGCCATCTTGTTAAGTGTGAAGTACCCTGTTATAGTTTTAATTTGCATTTCCTTAATAACTAATGATGTTGACCATCTTTTCATATAAGTATTGTCTGATTAGACATCTTCATTAAAGAAAAGTGTATTCGAATTCTTTTGTCAATTTTTTAAATTCGTTGTCTCTTTTTTTTGTGGTCCTGGGATTTGAACTCAGGGCCTCACTCTTGCTAGGCAAGTGCTCTACCACTTGAACCATACCTCCAGCCCCTATCTTTATTTGAGTTGTTAGAGTTATGTATATATTCAGGGTAATAGGACATTATTAGGTATATGCCTCTTATTTTTGTAAATTTTCTTTTCACTTTCTTGGTAATATTCTTGAATGTACAAAAGTTTTTAACTTTGAAAAAGTCCCGTTTATCAATTCTTTTCTTTTGGTGTTTGTACTTTTGGTGTCATAGCTAAGACACCAAAGGTCATCCTGAGAGTTTATAGTAGATAGTAGTCATTGGGCCTCTGTGTCTAACAGTAGGGAGCAGGTGCCCTTGTACAAATGTCAGAGACAGTGGACACTGAAGACTAGACAGACTCATGAAGTGACCTTTCCCCTCTGATAAGGGTTCATCTCTCTGGATGAGTTCAGACAGACTTGGAATCTGTTCAGCTCTCATATGAACATTGACGTCACGGATGACTGTATCTGTGACCTTGCACGGAGCATCGATTTCAACAAGGATGGCCACATCGACATCAACGAGTTCCTGGAGGCCTTTCGCCTTGTGGAGCAATCCTGCTCAGACGGCAGTGCTTCAGATTGCCCACAGTCCACAGACACTAATGACAGTGGCCCATGCTGAGAATAGCTTGGTCTTCATCACCCACAGTGCCTCGTAGGCAGTGCCAAGATTGTTGCTCTGCATAGACTTGGGGAATGTTATGCTGAGAATTTGCTGCCAATGTGCATCAGAATCACCTGTGTATTCGGGTGTGGAGGGGTGGGTATATTGTGTGTGTGTGTATTTAAATATATAGCTGCCCCGGCCCCATCTTAAAATCTTCGCAGAGTAGAGCTCAGATATAAGTACTTTTAAATTCTGATGTCTATACCAGTTAAGAACCACTGATAATTCAACCGTCTCATTGTGTTCCTCTTACACGTTTTATTTATTGTTTTAAAAATGGTATGTTGGCAAAAGGAAGCTAGTAAAAATTATATATATAATACTATGACCCAAACATATAAATGTTTTCATTATTTACTTTTTTATTTGTTATAACTACAGTTATTATGTAATTTTATGTTCTGCTTTTAAAATAAATTTACATCTAATTGCAAATACCTTCCCATGTTGCTACATAATCTCCATAATTATTCATATAATGGCCGTGTAATTGTCTTTGATGCTCTCCAATTGTTAAACGTGTATGATTTCCAGGTTTTCATTATTATAAATAACACTGTGGTTAGTAACTTTGTATATATAGCTTGCTTTATAAAAAAATCTTTTGAATTCTACATTTTCTTAGGATAAAACTCTTAGGAATGGGATTACTTGGGCGAGGGGAGTAGCTCAAGTGGTAGAGTGCCTGCCCAGCACATGAAAGGCCCCGAGCTCAAATCCCGGTACCACCCACCCCCATCCCTTCTTCCAGACACAGGTGGCTCATGCTTGTAATCCTAGCTCCTCAGAAGGCAGAGATCAGGAGGATCTCAGTTTGAGTCTATTCTGGGCAAAGAGTTTGCAAGACCTTATCTTGAAAAAAAAAACCCATCACCAAAAAGGGCTGGTGGAGTGGCTCAAGGCGTAGGCCCTGAGTTCAAACCCCAGTAACACACACACATACAGACACACAGACACACACACACACACACACAAACCCCTCCAGAATAGAATTACTTTGTGAAAGATTGTTGTATTAGTCTGGAATCTCCAGAGAAACAGAACTAATGGGAGATACAGTTAAATATAGATATGGGTAAAATTTACTATGAGGAATTGTCTTATGATTATGAAAGCTGAAAAGCCCAGCGATTTGTAGTAGGCAAGCTGGAGAACCAGGAGAGCCGGTGGTGTCTGTTCCAATCCAACTCACAAGACCTGAGATTCAGGAGAGTCAATAGTACAAGGTCCACTCCCAGCTCCACAGCAGCAAGGCAGAGAAAAGGAATTCCTTCTTACTTGGCCTTTATTCTAACTGATTGGGCAAGGCCAACTCATCTTGGGAAGGGCAATCTATTTTACTCAGTCTACTGATTAAAATGCTCATCTCATCCAGAAACACTCTCATAGACACACCCAGAAATGCTGCTTAACCAAAATTCAGGGCACCCTGTGACCAGTCAAGTTAACATTCAAAACTAACCACCATAGGTATGAACATTTTTGGCTTGATACATATTGCCAGATTGCTCTCAAGAGTGACCAAAACCAATTTCACCATAAACTTGTTCATAAACTCGTAACTCTAAGTGAGATCATATATAGCTTTTGCTGAAATTTCCATGGTATATTTTAATAGGTTCTTTTATTGATTAGTATCCAATATTGTCTCCCACCTAATTTTATTTGTAAACTAAGGTGGCTGGGTATGTGACCTATTTAATGACACAGCCAGGACTAAAAACCCATCTTTCCTGCCTCTACCCAAGGTTCTTTATCTGAAGAATTGAAGGAATAAATTATCCTCCCCACTCTATGGAATACTATGCAGCCTTTAAAAGAATGATCTACCATTAACTGTGGTTATGCCTGGCCTTAGGGTTGAGGTGTGACTTTCACTTTCTATTCCAATGATGTACCAGGAAAGATTTGAGTGAAATTTTGGAAACAAATCTAATCCCAGTGATATTATTTGGTATTTTTTAAGGTTTTTCTTATGATCGTGAGTTACTTTTGTAATTAAAAATTTTTTTAAAAACACACATATTTTAAAATCAAGCTGGTTTGATGTTCCATTAAAAAGGGGCCACCTCGGTGTAAAAAATAATAGGTAGATAGATAGATAGGTAGGTAGATATGCCACTAGGTGTCACTCTGAGCTCTGTGTTTCACAGAAGCTGCTAGAAAGTGCAAGTAGGTAGAATCAGTGTTTTGTAGGGCTACAGGGAAGCACTGACTTCCTGGAAAGAGACCGATGGAACTACTTCCTGGGTTACAGCCAGAAGGTACAAATCAAGAAACAGAGGCAGAAATGGCAGAGGTGGATGCAGGGACATCCGACCTGATCTGGGAGGGCTAAACCTGGACCAGAGTCAGAAAAGAAACCTTCCCAGCAGAAACCGGGCACATCATGGTGCCATCACACAGGTCTCTTCTTAATTCTGGGACATAAATTTATGTGTTTTAGTTGCCTAGCCTTGATCTTGGCACTGTTTCCAAAAATTTCTACCTTATATGCGACTCTTTTCTAGCATCCAGGAAGGAGTTCTGAAAAAAAAAAAAATTAAACCAAACTCAACCCGGCTTCTGTATCTACCTATTAAACTCAGAGTACACAGCACAAAGCAATGTGTTCAATGACACGTTAGGACAAATGACCTGATTCCCTCAACACATAAATGACAAGGGATAAACAAAAAGAGAGGAAGAAGAAAAATAAGATTAAAAGAGACTTAGGATGGAGTGAGCAATATAACATATAGAACTTATTTGGATTCCTTAATCAAAGGAACAGTTATTTTCTTTTTATTCCATCAGAGAGTATGAATAATGATAGAATATCGATGATATTATGGAATTATTTTTCATTTTTTGTAATGACACAGATTATTTTTAAATCCCTGTGGATACATACTAAAATACTTGCTGGGACAGAGGGTCGGGGTGTGAACAAAGCCAGTCTGTCTCCGTGGTGAGCATTGTTGAAATTGTTGATGAGAGCTAATTGTACTGTTTTCTTGGCAATACTAAAGTTTGAACTCAGGGCCTTGCTCTTCCTAGGCAGGTGCTTTCCAAATGAGCCGCACTTTTTCCTTTGGGTTATTTTTTAGATAGGGTCTTGCTTTCTTATTTTAAAAAAATTGTTTTTGGCTCAGGGCTGGTCTTAGACCATAATCCTCCTAACTTTACCTTCTACTTAACTGGCATGAACACACATAAGCCACCATACCCAGTTTGTTTTGTTGAGATGGTGGTCTTGACAACTTTCTGCCTGGGCTGGCTTAGAACTGTGATCCTCTAATTCTCTGCCTTTCCTGTAGCTAGAACTACAGGCATGAGCCACCGTGCCCAGCTATTTTCTTACTTTTTTAATTTGAATTTTTCTATAACAAGCATTTTTTAAAAAGTGGATGTCAGTGTAAGGTGGGAGGAAAAAGTAATATTCTTGCCAAAGCAAGCAATCAAATCAGCTTTCTCGGGGCACAACTGGAATCAACCTAACTAGCCCAGTCACTAACCTTGCAAGTGGACAAGAGGCCATTTGTTAGTTTTGTTTGGTTTGAGAAGAAAATGACCTAATCTCATTAAGCCTGAGTTTCCTCATCTGTAAAATGGGCATCATATAACAATATTTTCCAGGGAAGTCATGAGACTTTTTAAAGTAAACTAAAGTGGAAATGAGACTAAGGAATCCTTGAGCAGACAAAGCCAGTTGGCTTGCAAACATAAACAAAACTTAACTTGAGCTATTCTTTTGTTTTGTTTGTTTATTTGAACTTGGGGCTTGCCACTTGCAAAGCTGGAATTCTGCCGCTTCAGCTACACCTCCAGTCCATTTTGCTCTGGTTATTTCTGGAGATGGGTTGAGAGCTATTTGCCCAGGCTGGCCTTGAACCACCATCCACCCAATCTCAGCCTCCCAAGTAGCTAGGATTACAGCTGAGAGCCACCATGCACAGCAACTTGAGCTATTTCTTGCATATGTCTATCTTAAAGAAAAACAGAACTTAACTTTAGCCAATCAGAAGCAACCAATAAACACAATTATGTAGCTAGAATTTTTCTAGAGGGATACAACAAAAAAAGCAACTTTATGATCAAATATTTTCCTTGTGTTGCTTAGGTAGTCACTCTATAAAAGCTTGTCCTCATGCTTTGGAAATAGAACCCCTGACTCACTTCTGGTTTAGAGCTGCCTGATTCATGAATTGCTATTTGCTGAAAAAAAAAGTGTTTAAAATTTTTATTGTGCCCCAGTTTACTTTTTAACAGACTTAGATGAAAGGAGCATATACAAAAGTATCTTGAAACCCGCAAAGTGCTACCCATGTGCTAGCAGTTGTTTGTATGGTGGGGCCACAATGAAATCACACCTGCATCCTGTAAGCATTTACAGTTTCTAAGTGCCCCGACGCTGTGTTAGGCACTACAGAGACAAAGATGAACAGAACAAGAGCCGAGTATGGTGGTGTGCATATGTAGCCCCAGCTACTGGGGGAAAGTGAAGCTGAGACAGTAGGATCACTTGAACCCAGGAGTTCAAGGCCACCCTTAGCGATGTAGCAAGTTATGGTCTCAAAAACAAAAATGGCATTAGCTCTACTTGGTCTGATTCAGTGCTTCTCAACTGTGAGCCTTGGAGGCACTTGAGCCCAGTTAACTCAGAATCTCTGGACCCGGGTCCCAGGCATAGGAATTTTTAAAAGACTCCACGATGATGGACTCTGCTGTTCAGGTAGGGTTGTGAGCCATTGGTCTAACTGCTCTTTGATCAATGAATAGTTCTGAGACGGTCATTAAGACAGACTTAGAAGGACAAGAGACTTCTGGCCTAAGCCTATGCTCCATACCAACAGGAAGTACCCAGATGACTTTGACTTCCCATTTCCTAAAAGATATCAGGGTCTCTAGTCCCTGAGTGGGGAATGTTAGGTAACAATTAGCCATGAGCGATGGCACATGCAAAGAAAACTGAAATGGAAGATTCTTAAACTGAAACGGAGGATTCTTCAAGGTTTCTGAGAGAAAAACACTTACCAGCCCTGTTAGGATCAAAATAGACAATCAAGGTCATTCGATGTCACAAAATGTTTCTGAGTCACTCAGATAGATCGTTACTTAGCAAAACAAAGACCAGACCTAAGGCTGAGATGGGCCCAATAATACTTGATATATTATAAATCTATAGACCTACCCTATCCTTAATCCTGGCTTCAGCCTCCAAGCCCCTTCCACCTCAATAAAAGCTGGTGTCAGGGTAAAAATAATCGTTGTTCTCTTCCCTCTCTAGGCATGACTGACTTCCAGTCTATTCACAGTGTATTGCCTTCCTGATAAATTTTACTGTCACTTTCATTCCCCCTCCCCCACCAAAAAAAAAGACTAGGGCTTGGTCTTTTAACTTTTAATGGCCAGAAGTCCTTGAATGGTGTCTAATGCCTGAAGGACAGTCCTTGTTCAGCTGTGCACCTTCAGTGTCCTTCTGATCACAGCTGACTTCCCAGTTGCTGACTCAAGTGTCAGGCAGTCCCAAACATCTCCAGTGGAATTGTTCACCTGCTTCTCTTCCTGCCGGGTGTTTATCCATTCTTATTAGATAAGGATTTGGGTCTTGTAAACTTCCCAGTTTCAGATATGAGTGAGGGAGAGCTGCCAGAGAGTCCTGAGCACCTTCCAGGTCAGATCTTCTGGGGTTTGCAGCTCTGAAACCAGACCCCAGATATCTGAACTCCACTCCTTACTAGCTGCACAAGCTTGGAAAAAATGCCTGCTTCCCTGACTGTACAGTGGAACTTATGAGAATACTTCTTCCTCAGGTTGCTGGGAGTATAACAAATACTTAGAAACTGCTTTTGCTAAAAAGCAATGACTCCTTTCTTTGGCCCACAAATTAACTAAAAGCAGGAGAAAAGCTTAGCATCCCCACCTCCATTTTGTATCTGTCTTCTTTACCCTGAGTCTCCTGCAATCATGTCGGATTCCAGGTAGGACAGGACTAATCAATAATGCCTTTATGAGGACAGTTGAGGATACATACCCTGAAGGAAAGGCACAGTAGAGCCTGGCAGGACAGCCCACCCCTCCAAATGAGGACAATGACCTGTGATGGTGAGACTGCACCCTGGAACAGGATTGTTCAACTCATGGGAACAAGATTGCTCCCCTGAAGTGACGACAGTAATAACAACATTCCTGGCGTTCCTCCAAGAACCAAAGTGGAGATAATGACCAAGTAGGGCACACTTTGCTTGGGATGCTAAACTATGCACACCACACTCACCCCACCCCACCCCAGCTCTTCTTCTATTTAAAGCTAAAGCTCATGACTGTACTTGGAAGATGGGCTGAACTGCTCACTTTGCCTCTTCCTGCGCTAGCCATGCCATGTAATAAATCTCCTTTCTTTGCCCTTCACCACTACTGTCTCTATTGGTGTACTGGGGGAGGGGCACGACCTGACATGTTAGAACCCCTAGAGTTGGGCCTCTGGCCTAGCCCTCTGGTTTCAGGAGGCTCAAATGAGACAGGGCATGCAGAATGCTTGGCACAGCATTAATCACACAGTAAGCTGTGGTTGTGTTTATCAAACCAATAAGTCCCCTAAGCCTGGAGCCTCCCAAATTTTGACATGCCTATGAATCACCAGGAGATCTTGTTTCCAAGGTCATTTAGGGTACAGAGTTTCGGCGTAGGAAATGAAAACCTTATGAGATAGAGTGGGGAGGTTGCTCAACGTGGTCGTACTTAATGCTCTGAATTTACATGCTTGAAATGGTAAATGTTATGCTATATATATTTTACCAAAATTTAAAATTAAAGCACGTTCAGTAGCATTTTTCTAGCAAGCTCCTGAGTGAGGTGATGATGCTGGTAAAACGCCACACTTTGTATGAGCCACCACTGTCAGACTTGTGTTGTCCTCTGCAGTGCACATTAGGCATTTCTGGGTCACTTGCCTCTGGAATCCCCACAGTAACGGCACTGAGTACTGTACTGTGCCTGCATCAAATGCAAATCTTACTCACGGGCAGACAGTGTCTTGTTGCACAGTAGCTCTTCACATCAGCCCAGGGCTATCTCTTTAGACAGGCAAATAGAATGCTATTTGAGGGTGCTGCTTCTTTTTCCTGTTCTGATTGCTCTTGTTTTAGGGCAAGTCCCCTTGAAAATGCTTCCCACACCAGCGGAGTCCTCCACTTCCCCGCTTACATCTATGGCTCCAGGTAATGTGAGGTCCTCAGTGGGCCTCAATAGGGAGTTTTTGCTTTGCCTATTGGATAGAGCCTTCCTTACAGTCTGGGATGGGGAGGGTATTCTTATTTCAATCATTTTCCCCTGCATTTCCCATCTTCAATGACAGGGCATATGGAAAACCCGAGGGTGGAACAGATAGCAGTGTTGGAATTCCAGTTTTCTTTGTTTGGTTGACACTGTTACCTATCAGCAAGTGAAAACAGATCTGGGGGGTGGAAGGGCAAGACTCAACTATATGTGAGCTGTATTGTCAAAACCACCCCAGAACAGCAGCTCTCAAAGCGTGTCCTACTCCAGCTAGTGAGTCATTATCCATCTCAGGAGAGCAACAACGAGGACCCTCAGCTGTATTTACTAACAGATGTTTCCTATACCGGAAATTCAGACAAGTGCACATTTTAGGCTGTCATTACTGTATCTCTTTTCTGAGAGATCTGTACCAATTCTGCAGTATGTGTCCATTTCCCGAGTTTTGGGAAACTGGGCCATCCTGAACTCTAATCAAAAGAGTGAGATGTTCTGTCTGCTCTCCTATTCTAGAAGTAACATGTAGCATGAACAGAGTGCCTGCTGCTTGTCCTATAATACTATGATATCTTAGCAAACTCCAGCTGCAGGAATTCTCAAGGACTTCCAACCTCAAAGATGCAAGGAGATGGGAAAGTCACCCTTACAACAGTGGTCCTCCACAGTAGAGTCGTCTGGGGAGGCAAGTGTTTTTAAAAATATCGATACCTGGACCCCACCCAGATCAATTAAATTGGAATTTCTGTAGGCATGACCTGAGCGTCAACAATTATTTGTAAAAGTAAGTCTTGTGTGCAGTCATATTGAAAGGTTCTACCTTTGAGGGTAGACCTTCATTTTGTTTTGTATTTATCTTAACCAGAGCAAAAATCATAAATTGGAGACAAAGAGGCTGTAGTTATTGTCAAAAAACATCAAAGACTCCAAGGTTTTTATTACAAAGTGGAGACACTTGTTTCTGAGCTAAATACCATTTTTAACCACTATACTTAAGCCTGTGTGTTTGTTCCAAGTGTGAGGCTAATTTGCCCTTATGTAAGAACACAGAACCAAGGGCTAGCTGTCACCTTTCGAACCCCTGGGCTGCTGACTTATCCCATGGAAGGGAAAGGAGATTTGATGTGCCTCATTCACAGGAAATGCTCACAATACTGACTGCATACACTGGATGTTGAGATAAGAAGGATTTTAAAAATAAAAAAATTTTTGTAAGTTAATTTTTTTTATGAAAAAGTAAATTTGGAAGTAGGCAACAAGCATAACAGAGCTTGGCAGAAGAATAACATGATAACACATTGACCAAATTCACTTAAAATTCTTATGGAAGCTGGGCACCAGTGGCTCAAACCTGTAATCCTAACTACTTGGGAGGCTGAGATCAGGAGGATCACAGTTTGAGGCCAGTCAGGGAAAACAGTTCACAAGACTGCCCGCCCTCTCCAAAATAACCAGAGTAAAATGGACTGAGGTATGGCTCAAATGGTAGAGCACCTGCTTTGCAAGCACGAAGCCCTGAGTTCAAACCCCATTCCCACAAAAGCAAACAAACAAAAAAATGTTTCTGGAATAAAATTTGATTTTTTGTAATTCCTAGTCACTGTTATACTTTGATTCGAGGCAGTATTTGCTTGCCATATTTTAGAAAAATGAGATACTAAGATGAAGTTTTACCAGTATTTCTTACATTCTTTAAATCCACCTTCTGAATGGATTTAAAGCCATGTTTTAAGCAAGGCCCCCTAAACTTGGACCACACACAAAAAAAAGCGGATTAAGAATCACAAAGCATGTGCTCTAGGACTGGTAGACTGTGTTTGTGTCCTACCTGCTATAACAAATCACCACAAACTTAGTAGATTCAAACAACTTGGTTGTATTCTCATACTTGTGGGTGTTAGAAGTCAACACGGGTCTCACAGGGCTACTGTTGCAGGGCTTGTTCCCTTCTGGAGCTCTGGAGGAGACTCTGTCTCCTTGCCTTTTCCTGCTTATGCACCCTTCGAATCACTTAGCCCTGTTTTCCATCTTCAAAGCCAGCAATGGCTGGGGGATCCCTTCTCATGTTGCCTCTCTCCTCTTTTGCCTTCCTCTCCATTGTTTCCCCATTCACTTTCTTATTAGGGTTAATTAACTGTACAAAATAATGGACTTCATAATGATATTTTCATACAAGTATTTAATGTACTTTGATCATATGCACCCCTCTGTTATCTTCTCTTACCCCTCCTTCGTCCTCCCATAGGTGCCCCTCCTTTTCCCAAATAAGCACTTTTTTATTCTGTTGTTTTTTTTTTAAAAAGTGTAGATTTCACATATGAGAGAAAATATGTGACATTTATCTTTCTCTAAGTCTGGTTTATTTGCTTGATATGATGGTCTTCATTTCCACCAATTTTTCTGCAAATGACGTGAGCTTATTTCCTTATGGCTGAATAATACTCCATTGTGTATTTATGCTACATTTTCTTTATTCATTCATCGATTGATGGGCATCTAGGCTGATTCCAGAACTTGGCTATTATCAATAGTGCTACAATAAACATGGGGTGCAGGTATCTCTATTGTATTCTGACTTACACTCCTTTGGATATAATCCCAGTAGTGGTATAGCAGGATCATATTATAATTTTATTTTTAGAATTTTTGTGTGTGGTACTGGGATTTGAACTCAGGGTCACACTTGCTAGGCAGGCACTCAACCACTTGAGCCACTCCACCAGCCCCCATGTTGGGTATTTTTTGAGATTGGGTCTCACTTTCATTTTGCCTGGGCTGGCCTTGGACCGTGATCCTCCTGATCACCACCTCCTGAGTAGCTAGGGTTACAGGCGTGAGCTACTAGCACCTGGCTACTTTTAGGGTATCTCTCCAACCCAGCCTAGATTTCTTTCTAATAACATTCTCATTGCTCTCACC
Organism: Castor canadensis; assembly: GCF_047511655.1. Classification (NCBI taxonomy): domain Eukaryota; kingdom Metazoa; phylum Chordata; class Mammalia; order Rodentia; family Castoridae; genus Castor; species Castor canadensis. The sequence continues at coordinate 93,265,694 of NC_133394.1, forward strand.
ATCTTTGTTGTCATTCTCTCCACCAACCTCCTCTCGGGGGAGAGGGAGACTGCAAGATGGTTTTCATTTATCCTCTCATATTTATTGAGTGTCTCAATTTTTCACTTTCCTCATTTTACTTGGAGAACATTGTTTTCATAACCCTTACTGATCAACAAGTGTCTTCTTAGATATAGGTTAATTGGGGACTAATTAATACAATAGTAGATTCTCTATAGCCAAACTCAGAAAACATCTCAGTAGAACAGAAATTACCATTTAAAAAATATATGTGTAGTTTAACTTGGGTCTTGATTGAAAGGAACCGACCCCTGTTAACTCAAGTAAAGAGAGATTTCTTATAAAGATACAGAGGAAAATGACGCAGAACTGAAGCGCAGCAATGAGTAGTTTGGTGTCGTTTGCCTTGGAACTGGGGAGAGGAGGTATTTTTTAGGATCCAAAGTCATTCTTGGAACATTAGCAATCGAAATGTTGGAGATCTTTATTCTAAAGTGGCCTCCTTAACAATACTCAACAAATTATCCTCACTTTTACAGATAAACAGAATCTTTTAAAATGTACTAAACACATTTGCAACTAATGACATGTATTTTAGTATGTGCTAAAAATTCAGACAATATAAAAAATTACTGAAACATCACTATTCTTCCAGAGAGAAAGCTTGTTAGCAGCTTCTGACTCCTTCCAGCAGTGTTTAACGGCACACGTAAATACATCGGTACATATTTCTTTTGAAGTGCATGTGAAGTTATATGATCGGTCCTTTGTGTTTTTTACCTAACACCATGTGTTGCTAATTTTTTCATAAATCTACCTCATTCTTTTAAATGGCTAGTTTAGTGTATCCCATTTTCTGAATTACCATAAAGTCTTCAACTGATAGAAGATAAACTTTCAATAATTATAAACAACAGTGTGGTAAACACTCTTGTCCATTTTTGTTTAGCTGTTTGTACTACATTGGCAAGATAAATTCATAGAAGTAGAATTGCTGGCTTGAAGTCTACATGCGTTTTAAATATTGTCAATTTGTAAACCATTTGTGTTTTTTCTGCAAACTGTTTATTCATGTTCTTAGTCTGTATTTCTATTGAGTTATTATTTATCCTTTTATTTATTTTAAGAAGAATTTTTATATGGAGAAAATTTATCATTTGACATTTAAGCTGAGATCTTATTATGGTTTGAATATAAATTTTCCTCCATAGGCTCATGTGTTGAATGTTTGGTTCCCAACTGGAGGTGCTATTTTGAGAGGTTCTGGGAGCTTCAGAAGGTGGGGCTTAGTTAGAGGAAGTAGGTCACTGAGGGTGTGTTCTGGACTTTTCCTGTTCCCTTTCCATGCTTCCTGGCCACCATGATGTGAACTTCTCTGCCATGACTGACAAGCAAAGATCTACACATTTCTTTACAGATAAGAATCTGATCAGGCATGCAAACAGTGGTCCCTGGTAACAGGCAAGATAATCACTCTTGGTCCTTTGCTGTATTCCATCACACCCTTTCTTCTTTTTTCATATTCTCATCTGTCATCCAATAAACTCCAGAATTTATTAAAATCAGTGTTCACAAAGGGTTTATAGTTCATTGCTATATCTGTATTTTAGTAAAATAGTGAAGTTTATTAGAAAAGGAATATTCTTTCAATAGACTGAAAGTGGGTTGCCTTTAGAGTGAGAAGGACCTAATAAAGCAAGACTCTACTAAGTAATTTCAGCCACATAATAATATGTACATAGAGGACTAGTAGAATTGCATCAAAAGTTACCAATGGTCACCTCTATGATTGAGATTCTGTGCTTCATTCCTATGTGTATTTTTCACTAATATGTGTGAATATAAGTTTTTCTTAAAGAAATTTCCTTGAGATAATTTGCAGTGCGTAATGCTGAGTGGTCTTTAGTACATCCACAGAGTTGTGTATCCTTCTTTCTAATACAAAATATTTTCATCACCCCATAAAGAAACCCCAAACTTCTTAGTAGTCACTCTCCATTCTCTCTACTACCCAGCTCCTGGCAATTACTAATCTACTTTCTGCCTCTGTGGATTTGCTTATTCTGAATATTTCATGTAAATATAGTCATATGATGTGAGATCTCTGCATCTGTTCCTTTTTGGCTTTGCATAGTTGTTTCCAATGTACTCCAGACTGTAGCATGTATCAGTTACTGAATTCTGTTGAGAATATCCCATATGTTCATCCACTCATCAGTTGATGGGTATTCGTGTTGGTTCCACCTTAGTCATTATGAAAAATATGCTGTGAACATTCATGTGCAAGTTTTAATCATGCTATATGCTTCCAATTCTCTTAGATTTACATAGAAGTGAAACTGATAAATTGTAGCTCTTTACTATATGGTCCAAATTTTCAAAAGGGGCATGTGTTGGTTATAAAATGCACTATTTTAAAAAATTTAATGAATTTTATTCAAAAATTAATTGTACTTCATTCTTTTTATTTTGAAGGGAATGTAGATTAACAATTAGGCCAGCTTCTGGACTTAGTCATACCTACTAAGCTTTAAGAAAACTAGCTGTTCTGCCTGTTCTAGCAAGTGACCAACTGGTGGCTTAGACACCAGCCTAAATCCACTTAAAAAACACACAGAGAATACATGCCCATGACAGAATAGTTGGTATCATTTAGTGGATTTCCCAAGTGTTACAAAATAAAACAAAAAACCCAAAAATTTCAACCATTCGAGACTTTTCTGTTACACTGATTGCATCACACCTGCTTCTAAAAGGGGATGTAGAGGAAGCCTCTCATTGTTCAGCTGTCCTAACCTAGGTCTGTCCTAAGCAGTGATACTGGATGGTTAATCCTGAGTTCGTGTCCTGGCAAAATGGATGATTCAAGACTCCTGAACCAGGAGTGAAGAGTAAATCAAGCACAAAGTTTATTGAAAAGATAGCAAAGCACCCTGAGGGATAGGACTTAGTGAAAGTGCTAAGACAAAGAAAGGCTGAAGACTAGATGATATAAGGCAATGCCTGACTTAAGAGGTCCAGCTATTTTAACTTGAAACTACATTTGTCATTGGTTGGCACCTATCCGTGTCCCTCTCCTTATTGAACTGGACATTCCAGGAGGGTCTGGTCAGTTTGCCCTGGCCGTGAGCTCCACCATTTACGTTTTATAACTTCCTTTTGCTATCCTGCTGGGAGGTTTCTGTGTTACTTTCCTTGAGGATCCTGTTTTGCATCTCTTTGGCTGTTTATTTTAAAGATGTTCCCCTGTCTCTCTTATCTAGGAGAGAGATCACTGTACTTTATTAGGTGGGTGAGAGGCCTGTTCCTCACATTTCCTTAGATGTTTACTTTTAAGGATGCCCTCCTGTCCCTCTTATCTAAGACAAAGTCACTTCTGCCATTTGTTCCCTTCACATTCTTCTGTTATTTGTTGCCCTTGCATTCCCAAAGTCACTTCTGCGTTTGCTCCCCTCACAACAGGACCAGAACCACACTCTCTAGTCCCTACTGCTACATATGCTTCAGCTTCCTCTGAAGAAACATTGTGCAAAGGAATTGGGCATGGCAAGGAACTGACTGGCTGAGCTACTGATGCCCCACAGGGATGTGGCTGAAGGCTGAATAACCGAGTCTTTGGTAAAAATACTGCAGATACCAAACTAAGCTGTCAGGACCTTAGAAGGGAGCCTACAGAAGAGGAGAGTGGAAGACCTCTCTGAAAGAAGATGAATGTTTACCTTGTTACACATACTGGACACAAATGACTTTTTACTTGAAAAGGGATGAGTTTCTTATTCCTGTGGCTGGACTCTGAGGAAAGGAAAGCCCTGGATGATAACTGCTCTTCACCAGCTGGAGGCAACATGGGCAGCACTGAGTATGGACAGGACACAGTCTAGTTCTCCCTCTACTTAGCTGTACAAAATCCTTTGACTCCCAACCCAATGAGATTGGGGAATGGGCTTTGAAATTGCACACTTCATGCAGATTTCAGTGGAATTATTTTGTCTTCTAATTTGAAATTCTGAAGATACATCTTCTATCCAAAGTACTACATTATGGTACTTTTCTAATTGTTGCACTTCTTATTATTCATTAGAAAACCCTAGAGTCTCCTGAAAGAATTATTCATGCTATGAATAATCACAGAAATGTATAATAATCAAACAGGAATAGGGTATTAGTCTCACAAAGAATGAGGTGTTAGCCAGGTACCAGTGGTTTATACCTGTAATCCTAGCTACTTAGGAGGCTGAGGTCAGGAAGATTGTGGTTCAAGGCCCACCTGGAAAATTAGCTCAAAGAAATAGTTCTCAAAACCCCATCTCCCAAATAATCAGACCAAAAGGACTGGAAGAGTGACTCAAGTGGTAGAGTGCCTGCTTTGTAAACACAAAGCCCTGAGTTTAACCCCCAGTCCCACCAAAAAAAAATTTAAAAAAAAAAAAAAAAAAGAAAGTGCTGACCTGCCAAAGAAACTCCTGTCCCATCATATGTAAATGAGGGTCATCAGAACTCATTTGTTTAGATGTACTGACATTACCTATCATTAGCATCTACACATATAAATACCTTGCATTATCCTGATCTCGAAACACAGCTGCAGAGGGAATCTGAAGGATATTAAGACAGTTCATCTTTCCTGGCAGAATAAGGTAACATTTTTTCAATTATAAATAATTTACCTTATAAAAGAGGTGGACAACTAGAAGGTAGCAAATTTACCTCAGTACATTGACAATACCATTTTAATTCACTTTTATAGTCAGAGCTTGTGTTTTTATTTGGTTCTTTAAATGCTGTCTTTATGCTCACATGTATATATATATATATATATATATATATATATATATATACATATTTTTTGGCATATATTTTTAATGTTACTGAGATGTTTGTTCTGGGTTATATTAGGGATTTAAATAGTTTATGTAAAAACCAGTTGTGGAAGAAGAACAGTCAAAGATTCTATAGAATGAATTTTTTAGTTACTCTGAAAATGCATATTCCTTCGTCTCTCCTATGTGTTTCCAGCAGTATATGAAAAGAAAATGAGGAGAATGTCAGCAGGTGTAAGAGTGAGCATGGGGAATGTGGGCTTTGCAGTGGGTGATGTGTGCATATAAGTTTGGTTTTAATTATCACCTCGAGTCCCTCTTACAGTCACTCTTCCCATGTCAAATGCTGCTAACATGCTTAACCAGCCGTTGCCATTTAGGGTTCAGGATGGATTCTCATGTGGCCTATCACAGCTGTAAGAGAATTAGATATGTGCTGCTTTTCTCTGTCTTGATTTCTGCTTTAAAATTGTATCTGTAGGAGATCTCTTTGTAAAATAGAAAAAAAAGCATTTCAAACGTCAGAATTATTATCATTTTTGGTGCCAGGGATGGAATCTGGACTCAATATCTTGTGCATGCATGTTAGGCAAGTGCTCTAGGTCTAAGCTACTTCCCTAGCCCAGAATGAATTTTTATTTTCTTATTTTTTAAAGTTTTTGGCTGTACTGGGGTTTGAACTCAGGATCTCACAATTGCTAGGTAAGCTCTCTACCACTTGAGTCACATGCCCAGACCTTTCTTGATTTTTATTTTTTAAGAGAAGGCCTTGCACTTTTTTCCCTGGGGCAGGTCTTGGATCGCCATCCTCCTACCTGCATCTCCCATGTAGCTGGAATTACACATATGCACTGCCATGCCACGCCCAGAATTAACTTTTATTATAAGCGTTAGACATGAATGACATCTCTTATTCATGAAAATGGATCAATTAATATATTCTTAACAAAAGCAATATTATTCTTCTCATGGAGAAGTGTGACAATTATATTTATGTTCAAAATGCCTGAATTCTTTCTCTTACCTCTACACAACAAAAAGGTCATTGTACATATTATTTAAAAGGTGTAAGACGGGCTGGTAGAGTGGTTCAAGTGGTAGAGCACATGCTTAAGAAGACCTTGAGTTCAAACCCCACTACCACCACATAAAAAATAAAAATAAATAAATAAACTCTTTAATACTCACGCTTTGGAATTTTTTTATATGAAAAACTAACATATCAAAATGAAATTTGCAATAGCACAGTAGAAAACAGAAAACTTTGTATTTATGAGAATTTACTAATGCATTAAATAAATAGTAAATGTTATCACACAGAGCACATGGGGCCAATGATACCCATGACAATTAATAGCAATGACTGACTATGTTCTTTTAAACTCATTGGAAAATATTCTTTTTTTTTTTTCTTTTATTATTCATATGTGCATACAAGGCTTGGTTCATTTCTCCCCCCTGCCCCCACCCCCTCCCTTACCACCCACTCCACCCCCTCCCTCTCCCCCCCTCAATACCCAGCAGAAACTATTTTGCCCTTATTTCTAATTTTGTTGTAGAGAGAGTATAAGCAATAATAGGAAGGAACAAGGGGTTTTGCTGGTTGAGATAAGGATAGCTATACAGGGCATTGACTCACATTGATTTCCTGTGCGTGGGTGTTACCTTCTAGGTTAATTTTTTTTGATCTAACCTTTTCTCTAGTTCCTGGTCCCCTTTTCCTATTGGCCTCAGTTGCTTTAAGTTATCTGCTTTAGTTTCTCTGCATTAAGGGCAACAAATGCTAGCTAGTTTTTTAGGTGTCTTACCTATCCTCACCCCTCCCTTGTGTGCTCTCGCTTTTATCATGTGCTCATAGTCCAATCCCCTTGTTGTGTTTGCCCTTGATCTAATGTCCACATATGAGGGAGAACATACGATTTTTGGTCTTTTGGGCCAGGCTAACCTCACTCAGAATGATGTTCTCCAATTCCATCCATTTACCAGCGAATGATAACATTTCGTTCTTCTTCATGGCTGCATAGAATTCCATTGTGTATAGATACCACATTTTCTTAATCCATTCGTCTGTGCTGGAGCATCTTGGCTGTTTCCATAACTTGGCTATTGTGAATAGTGCCGCAATAAACATGGATGTGCAGGTGCCTCTGGAGTAACAGTCTTTTGGGTATATCCCCAAGAGTGGTATTGCTGGATCAAATGGTAGATCGATGTCCAGCTTTTTAAGTAGCCTCCAAATTTTTTTCCAGAGTGGTTGTACTAGTCTACATTCCCACCAACAGTGTAAGAGGGTTCCTTTTTCCCTGCATCCTCGCCAACACCTGTTGTTGGTGGTGTTGCTGATGATGGCTATTCTAACAGGGGTGAGGTGGAATCTTAGTGTGGTTTTAATTTGCATTTCCTTTATTGCTAGAGATGGTGAGAATTTTTTCATGTGTTTTCTGGCCATTTGAATTTCTTCTTTTGAGAAAGTTCTGTTTAGTTCACATGCCCATTTCTTTATTGGTTCATTAGTTTTGGGAGAATTTAGTTTTTTAAGTTCCCTGTATATTCTGGTTATCAGTCCTTTGTCTGATGTATAGTTGGCAAATATTTTCTCCCACTCTGTGGGTGTTCTCTTCAGTTTAGAGACCATTTCTTTTGATGAACAGAAGCTTTTTAGTTTTATGAGATCCCATTTATCTATGCTATCTCTTAGTTGCTGTGCTGCTGGGGTTTCATTGAGAAAGTTCTTACCTATACCTACTAACTCCAGAGTATTTCCTACTCTTTCTTGTATCAACTTAAGAGTTTGGGGTCTGATATTAAGATCCTTGATCCATTTTGAGTTAATCTTGGTATAGGGTGATATACATGGATCTAGTTTCAGTTTTTTGCAGACTGCTAACCAGTTTTCCCAGCAGTTTTTGTTGAAGAGGCTGCTATTTCTCCATCGTGTATTTTTAGCTCCTTTGTCAAAGATAAGTTGCTTATAGTTGTGTGGCTTCATATCTGGATCCTCTATTCTGTTCCACTGGTCTTCATGTCTGTTTTTGTGCCAGTACCATGCTGTTTTTATTGTTATTGCTTTGTAATATAGTTTGAAGCCAGGTATTGTGATACCTCCTGCATTGTTCTTTTGACTGAGTATTGCCTTGGCTATTCGTGGCCTCTTGTGGTTCCATATAAATTTAACAGTAGATTTTTCAATCTCTTTAATGAATGTCATTGGAATTTTGATGGGAATTGCATTAAACATGTAGATTACTTTGGGGAGTATCGACATTTTTACTATGTTGATTCTACCAATCCATGAGCATGGGAGATCTCTCCACTTTCTATAGTCTTCCTCAATCTCTTTCTTCAGAAGTGTATAGTTTTCCTTGTAGAGGTCTTTCACATCCTTTGTGACAATTAATAGCAATGACTGACTATGTTCTTTTAAACTCATTGGAAAATATTCTTAATAACCGTTAAGTGCTCTATAGTGTATGTGAATGATGCAGATCGTAAATTGGCATTCTTCAGGCACAGGAGTTATAATCTGTGTTCTAATTGCTCAATGTCCTCCAGAGTCTTCACGCCATAATCTGTACCCCTCCCCCAGCTCTCAGCAGCATGATCTGCAGCCCAGCTCTTCCTTGACTTGGAACTAGTGTGTCATGTAAGCAGGAAAGGGCTCCATGTTTCCTGAGCTAAGAAATAACACTCTTGTTTTCCTCGTAGATAAAGAGTAAAGATGAAGGCGCTGATTCTGGTTGCTTTCCTTGTGCTCACAGCTCACTGCACCTCAGTAAGTATCCTCTGAATGTCTGTTTCTGCAAATTAGGCTTGGCTCATACCTTATTCATTTCCTTATACTCATCGCCTCAAAAAGAAGGAGCCAGCATGGGGGCCTTTTAAGAGTTCCTTTGAACCTGAAAGTAGTCCTTCAATCTATTTTAAAAGACCTCGTTAGAAAAGACATTCGAAGCCAGGGAAACAGGGACACTCTCTTGCCTCTCCTTCCCAATCACCTGGGAAACTTCAGAAAGTCCTGAGGTCTGGGTGCCGCTCCCCCAAATCTGACTGAACTGCTCTAGGATTTGATCTAGGCATCAGTGGTTTTACACGCTTCTCAGGTGATTTCTCCAGTGGGCAATCAAGAAACCAAGATTGAGGAGCCTTGGGTGAGGGAGTTGAGGGGGTGGGAGGAGGGGAAGTTGGGGGGTGGTGATTGCTCTGGAGTGGCTGGACTTGGAGACAATCAGGAGCCTAGAGGTGACATGGGAAGCAAGAGTACAACTCCAGTTTTTACTTCGTCTTAAAAAGGGTGAGTGACTGAACTAACATACGAAGAGTCATTCACTCACTCTGTAAACAAATTCTTCTTGAATATCTACAAGAGGCAGTCAGTCAATCATACCGGGTGCCAGGATTGCATACAGCCTGCCTTCCAGAAACTCAGAGATGAAATTTCCTAGTTCATTACTATGATTATCATTCCTGCAAATGTTTTTGGTCTCCATGCTTTCTGCTCTCCATTTTCACAGGCACAAAGATTTCGTCCTGGAAGTCGTTATTATCCTTTCTTAACCTGGAAGGTAATTGCTTGTGCTCTCATTCTGTCTTTTTTAACGTATATGAGGGATGTTGTTGACTCTCCCCAGGAAGTTATGATTTAGAGAGAAGATTTTCTCCAAAGTAAAAACCTAAGGTAAAAGTATAGGAAATAGTCTAAATGGAACACCCAGGAATTCTGTGGGCAGTGTCTGCCAGTTGTGGAGAATTGCCTCCAGAAAAATAGAGTGTGCCAGAGCTGCGACGTTTTTCATCACAGCACAGTCCTGTGTCACCTCTTCTAGGGGAATGACACTCTTCTCAATGCACAACTTGTTTAGCTACTTCCCTTTTGCAAGTAAGGGGGCAACAAAAGTCACCAAATTTCATTTAAAAGTTTAGCAAACTCTGATTGAAATAAAAGTCAAGGAGTTTGAAGTTTCAAAACACAGAGATATGATAAAAGTTTAAGGAAATGGAAAGTCTATCTACTCTAATTAGCTCATTTTTACACTGTATGTATATATTGAATTGTCACAGAATGCCCCATAAATATGCACAATTATTATGTATCAAAAGTAAAATAAAGAAATAAACAGAAGTCAATTGAGTAACTAGTCATAAACTACTAGAGTATTTGTTTTTCTACTTAATTTTATAGCTTTACTTTTCAGAGGGTTTATCAAAGAACGGTCCTATATTGGCTTTTAATACTTCACATTGTAAACTTGTTTAATACATCCATTATGAAAGTCAAAACTCCCCATAAAAGTTACATGTAATAAGTTCCACTTAGAGGATTTTATTTCAATTGACAAATTTCTGCTTTTTTTTTACTTTTTAAATTTTTTTTCCCAGGAGGAGGGGAGTCCAGGGTTTGAACCCAGGGCTTCATGATTGTTAGGGAGGCACTTTACCACTTCAGCCACATCCCCAGCCCTTTTTGCTTTAAATTATTTTCCAGATAGGATCCTGTGCTTTTCCTTCCTTCCTTCCTTCCTTTCTTCCCTCTATCCTCTTTTCCTCCTTCCCTCCCTTCCTTCCTTTCTTTTCTTGCCAAGCAAGCTCAGAAATAAATTTGTGTTTTGTTCAGTAATTGTCTTTCACAGATTCTGATCTGTAGTTGTGGCCTCTTAGTGCATTGCTTGTACTCTCCATCTTCTAAAGATGCTTGGAGCATCTCTGCAGGCTCGGATTCCTGCTGAGAGAGAACTGCTAACACATGGTGCTCTGCTGACCACCTTGGCGTGCTACCTTTTCCTCCTTTTGTAGTCTGAACAGATGGTCACAGCTAAAGGACTGTGTTCCTCGGTCCCCAGGTTGTTTTTTTACCATCTTGAAAACTTTTCGTACTGTTACTCATTTCAGCTAACTCCTAATTCTCTTTTATATCATGGCTCAAGTTACATAAAACAGCTTTTCCCGGGGTCTTTCTATGAAGCCTTAGCTGGCCTCAAACTCACCAATGTAGCCCAGGCTGGCCTTGAACTCATTATCCTCCTGTGTCAGTCTCTCAAGTGCTGGGATTGCAGGCGTGGACCTCAACCCCTGGCTTAAAACAGCTTCTTTATCAATCTCAGAATTTATAGAAATTCTGTGGGCTGGGAGCATGGCTGAAGTGGTAGAGTATTTGCCTAGCAAGTTTGAGACTCTGAGTTCAAGTCCTAGAACTGCTCCCCCCAAAAGCCCCAAAAGTATTATATTATTTTCTTCAGAACATTAAAAAATATATTTAAACTTAAAGTTCCCCAACAATTAAATGTCATATCACTGCTTTCTTTTTTTGCAGGAATGTCAGAGAGCATGTAAATTCTTAAATAACCAGGTAAGTTTGTTTTTCTTTCCATCATTATCAGTACTTAGAAGGGGAGTGAGAGCTCAGACAAATAAAGGGAAAGACACAGGAAATGTGAAATTGTGTTTGATGGTTTTGCTGTGCTGGCTACTCTTCCAATTTACATCTTCTGTTTAATAAAACTCTAAATTATTATTTATGGATTAAAATTCTCATACTACCAAAATTGCTAATTTATGGAAGAATTAAACCTTGTGAATCCATCTGAAAAGAATTATTATACAATTTCTTGAAAATATTGCAGATAGTTAGTTTTACTATCAAATTTCTATTACATGTTCCTTACCAAAATTATCTGAGAAAGAAATTTTTTAAGAAACAAAACACTCATTTGAATCCACATAACTTTGAGCTTTAAAATATCTCTGAAGTTACTTTTTTAAATTTCTAGTTTTCAGAAGTTTTACTATAAAGTATAACTGTATTTCTTTTGCAAGGATTCATAATGGTTCTTCATTAGCACTATGAATTAATACTTTTCATCATTTTTGGAAAATTATTAGCCATTATCTCACCAAATATTATTCCTCTGCTCCCTTTCTACTTTTCTTAAATTACAAATACACATTGGTTCCCATATTGTCTCCCATGCCTAATTCCCATCCTTTTGTTTGACTGCACTTCCATATGAATATTTCCTTCTGATTCACTTCCAGGTCACTAATCTTGTCTTCTGTTTTATTTACTATAATATTAAACCAATCTATTGAATTCTTAATTTTAGGTTTTTTCTTTACTTTTCAGTTCTAAATGTCCATTTGATACTAAAAGTTATCATCCTATTCTTGAATCTCTTAGCATTTTAATTGTAGTTATTTTAAATTAAGTGTCTAGCAACTCCTCTTTGGGGATCTCCTGAAGGCCTAATTCTATTGTCTACTTTTTCTCTTTGTTTTTCACTGAGTCTTGCCTTTGTGTTTTTTTTTTTTTGAGGAGGCCTGGTTATTTTGATTGAGTGGACAGGGATATTGTTTAGGAAAATTGTAGAAGGTATTTAAGATTTTCCACCAGAGAGAATTTACTTATTTCCTCTTGTGCTGTAGGCTTGGACATGACCTTCCCAATCCTCCTTAAATTAGTCAGAGACAGTGAGGACTAGAACAAGTCCCCTGGTTCACTCCTAGTTTGCTTACATGTCCTCTTCTCTCTGGTATCTCTTGACTGTATTCTATTCCACAACCCTGAGTATTTGTCAAAATTTCTACCCATACTTTTGGAATGGCCAATTGTCTTGAGGAGAAGCCAAAAGCTTCCCTGGGATGCTTGCCTCACCATAATCTTGGGTCTACAAAACCTCACTGTCTTAGATCCACCAACTTCAAACAGATGCTTTAAAAGAATTATTTTGTCCAGTTCTAGTTTTTCCCCGGAAGAAGCATTAGGAAAACAAGGTTTGAAACAGAACACTCAATTTTCTTTTTAAAGAAATAAAACACTCAGGTTGGTGGAATGGCTTAAACAGTGAAGCACCTGCCCAGCAAGTGCAAGTCCCTGAGTTCAAACCCCAGTATCACACACACACACACACACACACACACACATACACACACACAAATGGCATAAAGAAATGAAACACACTGAGTGCTGGTGCTCATGCCTATAATCCTAGCTACCTGAGAGGCAGAGATCAGGAGACTCACAGTTCAAAGCCAGCCTGGGCAAATAGTTCTTCAAATCCTATCTCAAAAATACCCAGCATAAAACAAGGCTGGAGAAGTGGCTCAAGAGGTAGCGTGCCTACCTAACAAGCTTGAAGCCTTGAGATCAAACCCCAGAACCACCAAAAAAGAAAGGAAGGAAGGAAGGGAAAAAACACTGTAGGGCTGGGATGTAGCTCAGTGGTAGAGTGCTTACCTTGCAGGCACGGGTCTCTGGGTTCTATCCTAGCACCTAGAAAGAAAAGACAAAAAATAAAACACCTTAAATGTTATTGATTTCTATCACACACATGCAAAGAAGTAGAAGTCAATAACAAGTCAATGAAACTAAAAAACACAGTATCTGTTGAACATTTTCCTTTCCTACATATAGAACTTTAAAATATTATTATTGAGCAAATACTCGCTATATGATTTTTTACATGTCAGGTATTTTTAAATGCATTTTGGTTGTGATTTGTGTTTTAACAGAGGACACCACCGGAGGACAAACAAACTACCACAGCCCCACCATTTCTACCAACAACAGAAATTGATCTTTCTCTGGCTGGTAACCCTCCAGTGTCTTTCACCCCTGATGGGCAGGGAGACTCGTGATTAAAGAAGTTCTTCAGGAGTGTTGTAGCCCAAAGCAGCCTCTTCTTCCAATGACTATGACACAGCTGAAGATCCAAGCCATCATCTCACGGCTCCTTGTACCACGGTATACCCTTTCAATGACATGATTCAATAAAAACTTCACATCATGATATTATTTCCAGTGGAATTTCATCATCAGCATTTTAAAGAGGAATCAGGAAAATGACCAAAGCCATCTAGGAAAGAGGGTCTTTTTTTTTTTTTTTTCTGGGAAGTCATATGTGTAGCTAAGAATCAAGGAGTCTATAAGGAAGGAAAAGGAGGTGAGCAGTATAGGGAGAGGGAACCTGGAATCTCTGCCAAACTTGGGGACATGGTGGATGAAGGGAGGAGTCTGTCCCACCCTCCACACCCGAGGCTTTGAAGAAACTAAGTGGGATGTTTCTAGCAAAAACGAGAGGGTATTCTAACCCTTTTCATTGGGGCATAAGTTTATGAAGCCATAAACTTAAATTTTCCTCCTGCCTTAGTTGGGAGGGGAAGTTACATTGTCTCCCTAATCTGTCTATGTGATAGACACAGCAAAAGCAATGAGATTTGGCTCCAGATATATAGTCCCTCTTGTAGGAAAGAGGACAGTAACTCTGGCACATCTTAATTATGAACAGTGACCACAGTCTATTCATCCCTCTTGAATCAAATATTGTTACATGGTATTTGGAATTGTTTTTCTTTTCACCATATTCTTTTTTTTTCCTTGCCTTTTTCTGGTACTGGGGTTTGAACTCGGCCTCACACTTGCTAGGCAGGTGTTCTACCACCTGAGCCACTCAACCAGCCCTTTTTTGTGTTGGGTATTGGGTATTTTTGAGATAGGGTTTTGCTCTTATTGCCCAGGCTGGCCTTAAATCCCTGATCTCTGCCTCCTGAGTAGCTAGGATTACCTGCCTGAGCCACCACCAGCACCCGCACCATGTTCCTTCTTGTATGTATCAAAACTCATACTGTACAATGAGTTGTGGGTTGCAAAACAAGACATTTTTTGTGCCTGCCTAAAAGTCTTTGTCCACATGTTAAACAAAAACACATGAGAGTATTAAATACATGGTATTCTTAAGGGACTTTGGCCTTCTTTGGGAAGTTTCCAAAAGGTTATCTTTACACATGGTTCTAAGAGGATCACATGTAGAGGACAAAGGGAGTCAGTATAGGAGACATGTAGCTACTTCATAGAAATGAGTCTCACCATGAAAAGGACCTTAAAAGTCATTGCATCAACAACACCTGGAGCTTGTTAGGACCATGGAAGAACCCAGGCTGTGCTGCAGACCTACTGAAAGAAGCAGTTTATCTTCATTTAAACAAGATTTCCAGTGCTCCTCAGCCTTATCAGAAAAATATCAACATCTATAGAGACCTCTAGCAATGGAGAATACACTTCATTCAAAATAGCCCAGCTCATATTCATTCTCTGGGCAGCTTTCACCTTCAAATAGTTACTCTTTATGTGAAATTAAAATGTGATCCTGGGTCAACAGTTTGAGGTCACATTGACTAGATCTAGCCTGCATCTCAATGATCCTTCAAATAAAGATAACTCCCCTAGTTACAATTCCCCAATCGTCTACATGGCACAATTTTATCAGGGGTAACAGATGGCAAGTCCTTGGTCTCACCAAAAAAAGAATTCAGGGGATGACACATAAAGAAGTCATTAACAGAGCAGATTTATTTAAGCAAAAGCTATATTTTATTAAAGCAGAAGTGATTATAAAGTGGAAATACATCCCCAAAGGAAACTGAGTGAAGGCAGATTGACCAAGCAGTCAAGTGCCCGAGCCCTAGTCTTAGGTACTTCTGTGGATGTACTAAGGATATGTATATAATTGTGAAGTTTTCCAGGAGATAAGAGGGTACTTCCAGGAACCAGGAGTAGCTTTCCTAATATAGTGCCCTCAGATTTGAGGGAAGGTGTATACATGAACCCATAACTATAATGAGATGTACATGAAGCCTCTAGTTAGCTTCTAGAGTTGGGAAAGTCCCTATTGGGATCATTGCCGGGGACCTTTTGTAGTATGGAGAAGGGGGCAGCATGGCAGGAAACTGAAACTTAAGGAATCTGGACATGAGGAAGGTCACATAGCACTGAGGATAAAGTAGCCAATGAAATAGTATGTAACCATACACTTCTGTAACCATACACTTCTTGCCAGGATATATAAAGCAAGTTCCCTTTGTTCTCGGGACTTAACCTTTGGACACTAATCTTCATGGTCACATAAGAAGAGAAGTGGTGGCTCTATGTCCCTGAGGAAAGGTCTTCTGAGATTTCTGAGCTTCCCTTCAAGATTCCACATGGGTGGAAGATAATCCCCTTGGGCTGGCCCAAAATGTGCACCAAGTAGTGGTGGAACTAAAGCCAGGAGCCACCCCCATCAGCCAAAAACAGTACTTCATTCCCCACAAGGCCCTGGTTGAAATCCAAAAACACCCTGACAGACTCCTAAAATATGGGATCCTCTGACCTTGCCAGTCACCCTGGGACACTCTCTTATTACCCATCCAAAAACTGGGGACTGAGGATTTCAGGTCAGTTCAGGACCTCTGGGCAGTAAATTCAGCAACCATTACTCTGCGCCACAGCTTTTAGGTCTTGTCCCAGCTAAGGCAAAGTTTTTTACCTGCCTAGATCATAAAGGTGCATTTTTCTGCATCTGCCTGGCCCCACAGAGCCAGCCTATTTTTGCCTTCCAGTGGGAAAATCCCAACACTAGAAAAAAGGGACAGCTAAACTGGATTCAGTTACCTCAAGCTTTCAGAAACTCCCCCACTATCTCCAAAACTGCTTTGGCATCCAACCTCAAAGCTTTCTCAGCTGACCAGCACAGCTGTACACTCCTCCAGTATGTGGATGACCTCTTGCTGGCTGACCAACCTGGGAGGACTGTATAAAAGGGACTCACCTCCTTCTCTCTCTTATATGGGAGGCAGGATACAAAGTTTCTCAGAAAAGGACCAGATTTGTCAAGACACCATCAAATATCTCAGGTTTCACCTGTCCCAAGGGCAATGCAGGCTTGACCCCAAGAGGAAACAAGCTGTCTGTTCCATTCCAGCCCCCAAGACCTGCTGACCAATCAGAGTTTTTGGGAGCTGCAGGTTTCTGCCAAATCTGGAACCATAACTACTCTCTCTTGGCCAAGCCCCTCTGTAAAGCCACAAAAGGGGGGAAAATGGAACCCCTTAGTCTAAAAAGAGGAAAAAAAAAAGCCTTTAGAAAAATCAAGAGGGCACTCACATATGCCCCTGCTCTAGGCCTGCTGGATGTGATGAAGCCCTTTTTCTTGTAAGTTCATGAATGAAAAAGGAACAGCTATTGGGGTCCTAACTCAGTTACTAGGCTTCTGGCACTACCCAGTGGCTTACTTGTCAAAACAATTCGATGCTATTTCCCAAGGCTGGCCGTCTTGCCTGCGTGCCCCAGCAGCTACCACTGTCTTGATGGCAAAAGCAGACAAACTCACCCTAGGGCAAGAATTCACTGTCCAGGTTCCCCACTCTGTCCTGACTCATAGAGCACAAGGGAAATTATTGGCTGACCAACTCTTGGATAGTCAAATACCAGAGTATGCTATGTGAAAACTCATGCATTCGGCTGAAGGTTAAGACTGTAAACCCGGCCACCTTTTTCATGGTTAATTTAGGGTCCCTGGAGCTAGGCTACCTAGACATTATGGATGAGGTTTTCTCAAGTTGGCCAGATCTAACTGGTCAGCCTATTGGCCATCCAAACATTAAATACTTCACAGATGGCAACAGCTTTGTTTGGGATGGCACATGCTTTGCTAGGTATGCAGTGGTAACTCTGAACTCAGTCATTAAAGCCTGCCTGCTGCCGGTTAAAACTTCTGCACAAAAGGATGAACTTGTCACCCTCACATGGGCACTCCAGCTCACTGCAGGAGTACAGTAAACATCTATGCTGACTCTAAATATGCCTTCACAACCATTCATGTCCATGGGGTTCTATATAAAGAAAGGGGACTCATTAACCAGGGAGGAAAAAATATCAAGTATGGACAAAAAAATCCTCAAAATGCTATGGGCCCCTAAATGGGGGTCAGTTACACACTGCCAGTGACACAAAAAAGGAGATTCAACAATTGCTTGGGAAAACCAGAGAGCTGACAGAGAGGCCAAACAAACAACCCTCACAAGGGGACTGACCCCAACTGCCTTGACCACCGCCTTGTTCCCATGGCCCTCAGCTAAATGGGACCCACAGAACACCACAAGAACAGGCCTGGTTCAAGAGTAAAAAGGGAAGTTTTCTACTGAATGAATGGTGGAAGTTTGCTGATGGTCACATTGCCATCCCTGAGTCACTGGCTCCCACATTTGTCAAACAGTTCCATGAAGGAGCCCATTCAGGGTGGACAATCCTCAAGGTCACCCTGGCCCAACATTTCTATGTCACCAAGCTCTCCAGAATAAGTAAGGTAATATGTAAAAGATGTAGCCTGAATGCCAAAAACAATCCCTGACAGGAACTGAGCACCACCCCAGGTACAAAATGTTGATGAAATTCCTCTTAAAAACCTGACTGTAGACTTCACTAAAATGCCACAAGTCTGAGGGTGCAAGTATCTATTAGCGTTCATCTACACCTTCTCAGGATGGTGGAAGCCTCTCCTATGCAGACTAAAAAAGCCCAGGAGGTAGCCAGATGCCTGCTAAAGGAGATCAGCCCTCAGTTTGGGATACCCGTGTCTACTGGGTCAGATAATGGACTGGCCTTTGTGGTCAAGGTGGTGTAGTTGATGGCTAAGGGCTTAGGAATCACCTAAAAGTTGCATATGGCCTACAGCCCCCAAATTTCAAAAAAAGTAAAATATAAATAAGACCCTAAAATTATAATTGAAAAAACTGTGTCAGGAGACCCATCTACAGTGGGATCAGTTACTACCCCTAGCATTACTAAGGATTAGGTCTAGCCCCATGAACAGATAGGATTTTCACCCTTGAAAGTCCTTTGTGGATGATCACCCTCCTTAATGATGAGTATACAAGAGGACCTCAAAGAAATAGGTGACCTCACCTTGAGACAACAGATGCAGACCCTCAGTGTGACTCTCTTGAAAATCAATGACTGGGTCTGGGAGAGACTTCCCATTAGCTAGACAAGTCCCACACACTCTTACAAACCAGGGGATGCCATCTGGATAAAGAAATGGAATTTCCAACTGTTAAAACCCCTTGCAGGGACCCTTTTGATGTTATTTTGTTTACCCCTGCTCAGTTAAGGTAGCAGAGATCGTTCCCTGGATCCACCACAGCTGAGTGAAGCCAGCTTCTATGGAGTGGGAGGGCATCCTTGATCTGGCTTCACCATGTAAAATCACCCTCCAGAATACCTGTGCCCTTCCTCAGGAGGACCTTCCAGAATCTCCAGCTACCTCCAGGCAGCGAGACAACAGCCTTGCTTTAGTCACTGAAAGCTGACTAATCTACACATAACAAAAGGCTAAGAAAGAAGATTCCAAGATGGTGACTAGAGGGAGGAGGCAGAATGCGTGCTTCCTAAAGTAAAATCTTGGAGAGACACTGGAGATACACCTTATAGGAAAAAATACCGAGAAGAGGCAAAACTTCGACTCCTCCCACACCCCCAGCATGCACATAGCATCCCCACTCAACGTTAAATGGAGAAACCAGGAGGGCTCCCGTGCCGCCAGACGCCAGCTCCCAGAACGCTTGGGAAGACCAACCACAAGGTGAGCTAAGCGGCACATGGTACTCCCACAGATAACCCTAGGCCAGATCAGCATAACCCCCTGGACAGACCAATCCCCACCAAGGGAAAAAAGAGAAAAAAAACTGAATAAACAATGACAAAAAAGACACGTAGCAAAGAGGTCAGGGCACCCGGGGCGCTGAAGGTGGGGGAGGGGAAATCCCACACAACAACCCAGCTGGAGAAGGCAGGAGCACAGCACACGCCCAGCAACCAGGAGCTGGAAAGCTTGTAAAAGTGGCAGTGGGAGGAAAACTCCACAGGAGAGGGGGAAAGACCCACTTCCCACGTGAGCTGTAAATAAACACGCAGGCCTGAGAAAGTGGGTGCAGTGTCACCTCCCCCAGTGTGCTTGGAAAGGGGAAAGCTTGTAGCAGTGGCTCACGCACAGGAGAACTCTGAGTGAACAAAGCCTGCAGGGCCAGGTGAGTGTTAAGCTCACTCCTCAGATCTGCATAAATAAAGCCTCCAGCAACAGCAGGCTGACAGCAGTGGGCAGATGAGCCACAGCCTCAGATAGCCATTCACAGACCTGTCTCCAGACTTTTTTTTTTTTCTTTTCCTTTGATGAGACAACAACCGAACTACACCTGCAAGCTGAAAAACTTACTGAAACTGTATTGCATTTGAACTTGGGACACTTTGTGGTGTTTTTTTATTGTGTGTTTTTTTCCCCTTTGATGAGACAATGACAGAACTACTTCTGAGACACCATCTCCTAGATTGGAGGCTGAGGGACTAACACCAAAATTATTAAGACTGACACTTCATTGTATTTGAACTTGGAGAATTTTAAAATTTTATTTCTTTATTTTCAATCTTCTCTCTGTCTCTCTAATGCCTGTTTAGCTTACTGTTGATTAGTACACTATCTCTTCCTGTTTATATCTTTGAAACTTTTTGTTTGTTTGTTTTTCCCTTTTTCTTTACCTTCTTTGCTTTCCCACTCCTCTCACCCTTCCATTCTAAATATCACCATTGTTATTATTACAAGCTAGAAAATAATCACACACAGTACAGGGACAATAACAATACCAAGGGCAATGATGGGAAGACAGAAAAAACAGGGAAATCAGTTTCCCCACAGCAAAAAATTAGTGCAGGAACCAGAGGGAAATGAAGAAAACAGATATTCAGATCCAGACTCCAACAAAATGAAGATAAACTATGACAAAGAACCCAATGAAGCCCACAAGAATAATCTGAAAGAGGTTATCCTACAGGTACTCAATGAGAATTTTATAGAGATGATACTGGATAGGGTCAACCAAAATGTACAGGAGACACTCAAAAAATTCCAAGACAACAAAAATAGAGAATTTGAAAAGCATAAGAAGAAATAAAGGAAACCATAGAAGCACTGTATAAACACCAAAGTGAAAGAGAGAACACAATGAATAAACGGATAAATGAACTCAGGACAAAAATAGACAACATTAAAGAGGAAAACAGCCAGGATATGGAAAACCTCAGAAAAAAGAACAAAACAGAATTGCAAAACAAAACGGAAGGCCAATCCAGCAGAATAGAACAAACAGAAGACAGAATCTCAGAACTTGAAGATGAAATGGTAATTAAAGGAAAAACCGAAGAACTATTAATTAAACAACTCAAGACCTGTGAAAAGAAAATGCAAGAACTCACTGACTCCATCAAAAGACCAAACTTGAGAATCATGGGCATCGAAGAAGGAGAAGAGGTGCAAGCGAAAGGAATGCATAATATATTCAACAAAATAATAACGGAAAATTTCCCAAACTAGAGAAAGATATTCCCATACAGATGCAAGAGGCCTCCAGGACACCAAACAGACCAGATCAAAATAGAACTACTCCACGACATATCATCATTAAAACAACAAGTTCAGAAACTAAGGAAAGAATATTGAAGGCTGCAAGAGAGAAAAAACAAGTAACATACAAAGGTAAACCCATCAAAATCCCAGCAGACTTCTCAACAGAAACATTAAAAGCAAGAAGAGCGTGGGGTGAGATCTTCCAGACATTGAATGAAAATAACTTCAACCCCAGGATACTCTACCCAGCAAAGCTATCATTCAAAGTAGATGGAGCAATAAAAGTCTTCCAGGATAAGCAGAAACTAAAACAATATGTGACCACAAAGCCACCGCTACAAAAGATTCTTCAAGGGATTCTGCACACAGAAAGTGAAACCCAACTTAACCATGAAAAGGCAGGCAGCACCAAACCACAGGATAAGAAAAAGCAAGACAGTAGAGAGTAACATCAAGTTAGGTACACACAATCAAACTTTCAAACAACTAAGACAACTAAATGGCAGGAATCACCACATACCTATCAGTACTAACGCTTAATGTTAATGGACTTAATTCACCCATCAAAAGGCACCGTTTGACAAAATGGATTAAAAAGGAAGATCCAACAATTTGTTGCTTACAGGAGACCCATCTCACTGACAGAAATAAGCATATGCTTAGGATGAAAGGCTGGAAGAAGATTTACCAAGCCAATGCCGAAAACAGGCAGGAGTAGCAATACTTATCTCTGACAAAGTAGACTTCAAACCTACAATGATCAAACGAGATAAAGAAGGACATTCCATACTAATAAAAGGGGAAATAGACCAAAAGGAAATAATAATCATCAATCTGTATGCACCCAATGTCAACACACCCAATTTCATCAAACGTACCCTGAAAGACCTAAAAGCATATATATAAACACCAACACAGTGGTTGTGGGAGACTTTAACACCGCATTATCATCAATAGATAGGTCATCCAAACAAAAAATCAATAAAGAAATCCAAGATCTAAAATATGCAATAGATCAAGTGGACCTAGTAGATGTCTACAGAACATTTCATCCAACTTCTACACAATATACATTCTTCTCAGCAGCCCATGGAACCTTCTCCAAAATAGATCATATCCCAGGGCACAAAGCAAGCCTCAGCAAATATAAGAAAATAGAAATTATACCATGCATACTATCTGATCACAATGCAGTAAGACAAAAAACATGCAAACAGCTGGAAACTAAACAACTCATTACTTAATGAAGAATGGATCATCGATGAAATAAAAGAGGAAATTAAAAAGTTCCTGGAAGTCAATGAAAATGAAAACACAACCTACCAGAACCTATGGGACACAGCTAAGGCAGTCCTGAGAGGAAAGTTTATAGCCATGAGTGCATATATTAAAAAGATTGAAAGATCCCAAATCAATGACCTAATGATACATCTCAAACTCCTAGAAAAACAAGAACAAGCAAATCCCAAAACAAATAGAAGGAGAGAAATAATAAAAATAAGAGCTGAAATCAACGAAATAGAAACCAAAAAAACCATACAAAGAATTAATGAAACAAAAAGTTGGTTCTCTGAAAAAATAAACAAGATCAACAGACACCTGGCAAACCTGACTAAAATGAGGAGAGAAAAAACCGAAATTAGTAGAATTAGGAATGCAAAAGGGGAGATAACAACAAACACCATGGAAGTCCAGGAATCATCAGAGACTACTTTGAGAACCTATATTCAAATAAATTCGAAAATCTTAAAGAAAGGGACAGATTTCTAGATACAAAAGATCATCCAAAACTGAACCAAGAGGATATTGATCACCTGAATAGACCTATAACACAAAATGAAATTGAAGCAGCAACCAAGAGTCTCCCCAAAAAGAAAAGTCCAGGGCCTGATGGATTCTCTGCTGAATTCTATCAGACCTTTAAAGAAGAACTGACACTAACCCTCCTTAAACTGTTCCACAAAATAGAAAGGGAAGGAAAACTGCCAAACACATTTTATGAAGCCAGTATTACACTTATGCAAAAACCAGGCAAAGACACCTCCAAAAAGGAGAACTATAGGCCAATCTCCTTAATGAACATTGATGCAAAAATCCTCAATAAAATAATGGCAAACCGAATTCAGCAACACATCAAAAAGATTATTCACCATGACCAAGTAGGCTTCATCCCAGGGATGCAGGGGTGGTTCAACATATGAAAATCAATAAACGTAATAAACCACATTAACAGAAGCAAAGACAAAAACCACTTGATCATCTCAATAGGTGCAGAAAAAGCCTTTGATAAGATCCAACACCATTTCATGATAAAAGCTCTAAGAAAACTAGGAATAGAAGGAAAGTACCTCAACATTATAAAAGCTGTGTATGACAGACCTACAGCCAGCATTATACTTAACGGAGAAAAATTGAAACCATTCCCTCTAAAATCAGGAACTAAACAAGGATGCCCACTATCTCCACTCCTATTTAACATAGTACTGGAATTCCTAGCCAGAGCAATTAGGCAAGAAGAAGGAATAAAAGGAATACAAATAGGTAAAGAAACTGTCAAAATATCCCTATTTGCAGACGACATGATCCTATACCTTACAGACCCAAAAAACTACTCAAAGCTCCTAGACACCATCAATAGCTATAGCAAGGTAGCAGGATATAAAATCAACATAGAAAAATCATTAGCATTTCTATACACTAATAATGAACAAACTGAGAAAGAATGTATGGAAACAATTCTATTTACAATAGCCTCAAAAAAAATCAAATACCTATGTATATACTTAACAAAGGATGTGAAAGACCTCTACAAGGAAAACTATAAACTTCTGAAGAAAGAGATTGAGGAAGACTATAGAAAGTGGAGAGATCTCCCATGCTCATAGATTGGTAGAATCAACATAGTAAAAATGTCGATACTCCCAAAAGTAATCTACATGTTTAATGCAATTCCCATCAAAATTCCAGTGACATTCACTAAAGAGATTGAAAAATCTACTGTTAAATTTATATGGAAACACAAGAGGCCACGAATAGCCAAGGCAATACTCAGTCAAAAGAACAATGCAGGAGGTATCACAATACCTGACTTCAAACTATATTACAAAGCAATAACAATAAAAACAGCATGGTACTGGCACAAAAACAGCATGAAGACCAGCGGAACAGAACAGAGGACCCAGATATGAAGCCACACAACTATAACCAACTTGTCTTTGACAAAGGTGCTAAAAATATACGATGGAGAAATAGCAGCCTCTTCAACAAAAACTGCTGGGAAAACTGGTTAGCAGTCTGCAAAAAACTGAAACTAGATCTATGTATATCACCCTATACCAAGATTAACTCAAAATGGATCAAGGATCTTAATATCAGACCCCAAACTCTATAGTTGGTATAGGAAAGAGTAGGAAATCCTCTGGAATTAATAGGTATAAGAACGAACTTTCTCAATTGAACCCCAGCAGCTCAGCAACTAAGATATAGCATAGATAAATGGGACTTCATAAAACTAAAAATCTTTGGTTAACAAAAGAAATGGTCTCTAAACTGAAGAGAACACCCACAGAGTGGGAGAAAATATTTGCCAGCTCCACATCAGACAAAGGACTGATAACCAGAATATATAAGGAACTTAAAAAACTAAATTCTCCCAAAATTAATGAGCCAATAAAGAAATGGGCAAATGAAGTAAACTTTCTGAAAAGAGGAAATTCAAATGGCCAAAAAACACATGAAAAAATGCTCACCATCTCTAGCAATAAAGGAAATGCAAATTAAAACCACACTAAGATTCCACCTCACCCCTGTTAGAATAGCCATCATTAGCAACACCACCACCAACAGGTGTTGGCGAGGATGCGGGGAAAAAGGAACCCTCTTACACTGTTGGTGGGAATGTAAACTAGTACAACCACTCTGGAAAAAAATTTGGAGGCTACTTAAAAAGCTAGACATCGATCTACCATTTGATCCAGCAATACCACTCTTGGGGATATACCCAAAAGACTGTGACACAGGTTACTCCAGAGCACCTGCACACCCATGTTTATTGCAGCACTATTCACAATAGCCAAGTTATGGAAACAGCCAAGATGCCCCAGCACTGACGCATGGATTAAGAAAATGTGGTATCTATACACAATGGAATTTTATGCAGCCATGAAGAAGAACAAAATGTTATCATTCACAGGTAAATGGATGGAATTGGAGAACATCATTCTGAGTGAGGTCAGCCTGGCCCAAAAGACCAAAAATCGTATGTTCTCCCTCATATGTGGACATTAGATCAAGGGCAAACACAACAAGGGGACTGGACTTTGAGCACATGATAAAGCGAGAGCACACAAGGGAGGAGTGAGGATAGGTAAGACACCTAAAAAACTAGATAGCATTTGTTTCCCTTAACGCAGAGAATCTAAAGCAGATACTTTAAAGCAACTGAGGCCACTAGGAAAAGGGGACCAGGCACTAGAGAAAAGGTGAGATCAAAAAGAATTAACCTAGAAGGTAACACCCATGCACAGGAAATCAATGTGAGTCAATGCCCTGTATAGCTGTCCTTATCTCAACCAGCAAAACCCCTTGTTCCTTCCTATTATTGCTTATACTCTCTCTACAACAAAATTAGAGATTAGAGCAGAATAGTTTCTGCATGGTAGCGAGGGGTAAGGAGGGGTAAGGGAGGGAGCATGGTTGGGGGGGTAAGGAAGAGGAAGGGGGGAGAAACGACCCAAACATTGTATGCACATATGAATGAAATAAAAATTTTTTTAAAAAGCCTAAGAAATTGTTCACTTATCCCACCTCCTGGTGGGATAAGCAACTGTTTCTTTTGGAACAAAATGTGCAGGTACTGTCTGGTTTTACTGATCTGGCTTCCCCTCATGGTTCCAGAGCCCTCAATTTGTTAGCAAAACAAAGCACTAAAATGCACAATGATACCTATGAAAACTGCTTAGCTCTAGACTACCTGCTTGCGTCTATAAAAAATTTAGCCTAAGCAACTGCTGCTTGTAGACTGATGATTTTTAAAAAAAAAGTCATAAAGAAATCACAGACAAAATAAAAAAGATTGCCCATGTCCCCATCCACACTTGGAAAGGGTGAAATCCTAATGACTTGTTCACAGGGTGGTTCTCTACCTTGGGCAGATTCAAGACTCTGAGAGGGGCAACGGTTCTTGTCTTGGGGACATATTTAATATGACCCTGTCTGGTCCCCCTGGCATTATGGTCTATCAGGACTATCATAGAGGCCACTAAAAAAAAAAAAAAAGCCCATGTAATGTTGCTTTACATGCTCTTTGACCCTAGTTGGGTCTGAGAATCAAAGGGGGGGAATGATGTAGCAGGGAGGAGGGCGCAGCATGGCAGGAAACTAAAACTTGAGGCAGCTGGACATGAAATGGGTCATGTAGCACTGAGGATAAAGTACCCAATAAAACAGTATGTACCCATACACTTCTGTAATCTGCTTGCAAACTTATATAAAGCAAGTCCATTTTGTTCTCGGGACTCAGCTTTTGGACATGAGTCCACTGAGTCTGTGCTGACACAATAAACATTGCTTCCTACGGAACTGCCTTAGCATCCGGTCTCTGTTCGAGAATCCTGCAACACTTTGACTGCTGTACCAATGAGGCAGGCTAGTAATAAAGAAACAACCCCTCCTTAGCCCAGCTCCATGAAGCAATGAGAAACGAAAATGCAGGATTCTTTAAGGTCTCTGAGAGTAAAACACTGAACAGCCTCCATTAGGATCAAAATAATCCACCAAGGTCACAGGAAGCCAGAGTGTTTTTGAGTTATCTACCCTAGGATGCGTCAACATCAACATCCAGAAACAACAGATACGAAAAGACACAGAAAGGAAAACCATGTCCTGGGGGAAGAGTGGACCCAGTGCTACTTTGTAGACGTCCTAGCCCATTCTACAAAGACCACTCAGATTTTTCCCTATCCTTGCGGTACATAAATCACCCCTCTACCAAAGATCAGGGTTTTTTGGTTTCTGATCAGAGACTACTGCTTTTCTTTTGCCATGCTTTATTTAAAACTCCTATCAATGTTTTCTCTCTACTTGCAATAAAACTTTGTTCTGTTTTGCAATAGGTATATCTCCATTCAAAGCTTTGTTCAGGACACAAGAATCTTCTGACCAGGGTCTTCAGAGACCACTCACTGGTAACACCAAGAGGTAGCTTTAACTCTAGTCAGTCGTCAACCTTTACTCCGGGACCATGGTGGAGCAGAATATTTGGCAAAATGTACCTGGATGTGGCGTTGCACCTGCCCCTGGCTCCTTTGTGTTATTATTATTCCCTTTCTACATGCTTAGCCATATCAGTTTAATTTCTCCTAGTATCCTAGGATAGTTCTCAACTTCCTCCAGTTTTTACACAGTCCCTGCCCCTTAAGACTGTTCACAGAATGGCGTGCAATACCGTAGATGAGATTGGGAAAATGACAGAAGGAGCAATTCTGTCATTCCAGATCGAGGGCTATAAGCATCTTAAGTAACCACTAAGTTCTCTCTGTGCCTTATAATTTGCAATCCTCCTGCCTCAGCCTCTCAAGTGCTAGGATTTACAGGTGTGTGCTACCACAGATGACTTACAAGATTATCTGTCTTATCTATCTATCTGGTGCAGAGTTCAAACAGGGCCTCACACTGGCTAGGCAGGTGCTGTACCACCCGAGTCCTGACCCCAAACCTCAAATGAGATATTTTGGATCTAGACTGAATTATTCAACATATCTCAATTCAGTAGGACAGCCTTGGCTACATAGGGAAACTGTGTCTCAAAACGAATAAAAAAAGAAAAGATGTAGGAGGTGCATCAGTGGTAGAGTGGGTGCTTAGCATGCTTGGTGCCCAGCATCCCCAAAATAAAGATAGATAACAGAAAGATAGATCAAGCACCAGTACCACCAAAAGTACCCAACAGCAACAAAAGGAAATACCCAGCAGGTTGGGTGATCATATCACCAAAGCATGTGTTAGAATGGGAAGAACAGGAGAAAAGGGAGAAAAAAAAAAAAACCCAGCTGCTTAATGTGGCACTCCTCTGGCTTCATTAATTCCTCTGGGAATAATTCTTCATATTTCAGAGTCTTAATATTGTAAAAGCTGTTATGGTGAGAATAGAAATTAGAAATGCAGGCTTAATAGTTTTCTCTAGAGACATTAACTTTCAAGGACCTAGATTCGAGAGGAGAATACATTTTTTAAATCCTAATGCTACCAGGGATTTGGAGTCTTTTGGCATGAAAGCAAAGAAATGAGATGGAGCCAAGCATGTGGAAAATGGGGCTTCAGCTCATGAGCAGAAGGCAGCCAGCACCAACAGACCAGGCTGCACCCCCAAGAAAGGGAGAAGCAGGCCTTTATTGTATTGTGGGCTGAGCTAATCGGCCTCCTCATCTTGGCTGGAGAACTCCGGGTGCTTAAGCTGAAGACACACCACCAGCTCCTGATGGCAGGCTGAAAAGTAACCTGGCAACTGTTATCACAACCCACAGTGGAGGCACTATTTACAGCAAAGCCAGAGGGCAACTAATAATGTATTGCCCACCTGTGTGATCTTTAAGTCAATTAAGTGCAAGTGAAGCTGGAGAATTTATTTAGGTTTTCACTAGGTAACAATAGGGGAGGAGACTGTGGAAGCAAATGACTTTTTTTTTTTTGGTGCTATGGGGATTTGAATTCAGGGCCTCTTACCACTTCAGCCATACCTCCAGCCCTTTTTGCTTCAGCTATTTCTAAATAGAGTTCCATGTTTTTGCCCAGGCTAGCCTGGACTGTGATTCTCCTAGAGCCTCCTGTATAGCTGGGAAGACAGTCATGTGCCATCATGCCTCGCTTATTGGTTAAGATAGGGGTCTCATGGACTTTTTTGCCCAGGCTGGTCTTGAACCATGGTCCTCCTGATGTCTACCTCCTGAATAGCTGGGATTATAGGTGTGAGCCATTGTGCCCGACCTTCTTGCTTTCTCTTACACTGAAATTTTCTACTTTGAAAAATGGGATAGCATTGACATTAACTCACTGCTTTTCAAAGGCTTTGCCGTGTTTACGTGATGGTAGAGGTACAGCCCATACCAATATCCATTCTCATGGCAGACACCATAATGGAGCAGGACACTTGCCCCTCTAAGTCAAATGTGATCTGACCATTTCAATCAAATCACGCTGTAACAGGGAGGAGGACCAGAAGAGAAACAGGCATGTTCTGATAATGACACAGGGGGGAAGGGATGGCAAAGCAGAGAGATAAAACTTTAAAAAATTAAAACATAAAATAGGTCACATAACACTGGGGGAATGAAATAGCCAATGAAGTCACATGCAGCCATATGTGGGCTAAGCTTTGCTTTTTGCTTCTGTAACCTGCTTGCAAGGGTGTATAAGGTGAGACCCCTTTGTTCTCGGGGCTCAGCCTTTGGACAGGAGTCCGCTGGGTCTGTGCTGGCACCATAAGCATTGCTTCCTGCTAATCTGCCTCAGTGTCCCGTATCTCAGCTTGAGATTCCCACACCACCACCAGTGCACCAACTGTCATACAGGTGACACCTACTAATTAATTCTGGCCAAGGCAAGTCACAAAACAGATATAGAATTTTAAAAATCTGCTAAAAATAAAAACTAAACAAAAATTTCATGGTGTTAGCACAGAAGCCATCTAATCTACCATTGCTGAAAGGAAGTGGCTGCTTGAGTCAAAGGGATGACTTTAGGGACTTCAAAACTTAAAGACCATTGCTACACTAACCGCAAAAAATTCATCTAATACTCAAGGGCTTGGAGAAGATCCCAGTGGTTCCCATTAACAGGGACTGG
This sequence comes from Castor canadensis, assembly GCF_047511655.1. Lineage (NCBI taxonomy): Eukaryota > Metazoa > Chordata > Mammalia > Rodentia > Castoridae > Castor > Castor canadensis. The sequence continues at coordinate 93,295,557 of NC_133394.1, forward strand.
GCGTGCAGGCCATTAACAGTAAGCTCAACTTCTGTGCTGTGCCCAACCGGAAAAAAATACATTTCTAGATTTTAAAAATAATCAGAATCACTTAGGCATACTCAGTAACTAACTGGTGAAACTTTGGTGCAGTAAGAAATGCTGAAGACATAAACCTTGTCTGTACTTCCTTAACAGGGATAGAGCCCAGTGTGCAGATATCTGTAACACGGCCATTTCCAAGGTCATTTTATCTATCCTAGCATCCTTTGACAATGACTATGACTTTGTATTCATGTAGACATGCAATTTTCTCACAACTTGATTGCATTTTAATTTAATCATGGTGGCAATTTCAATTAAATACACTTTCAATAGACTAAAAGGGGGTCACCTCTAGAGAGAGAATGAGAATGACCTCAAGTGCAGAGAGTGATAATGAATCAGATTGTTGGCAAGATTGTAGTACGTAGTGTGTCAGATTGTAGTAATACATGAGTTGATAATGAGTCTATTTCATCCAAGATCCCACATATCACCTCATAAAGAAAAATATATGAAATTATCCCAGAAGTGTAGGCATTGTAACACTAATATAAAACAAATGAAAGTCAGAAAACGAGGAAACAGTATAGAGAGTACAATTCAGAAGATTTGTCATAGGGCAGGAGGGATGGCTCAACCCACAGTACTACAAAAACAAAAACAAAAAAGGCAGCAGAAGATTTGTCATAAAGGAGACTTAAGGCAAATGTTTCCTTGCCCCAGTAAATTAGACACAGTGAGGCACTTAAACCAAGGACTCTTGGTTTTGTATTGAAGGCAGGACCAATGGTTGCCCCATGTTCTGTGCCTTAAAAGTTTACTATTACAAATGAATCCTCTACAAAACTAAATACAGATCAAAGGGGATAATAAAACACTGTCAAAGAGGCTGCTCCATCATTTGAAAATGATTTTCTCAAAAAACAAAATCAATCCCCGGAACTGCAAAAAAACAAAAAACTCCAGATATTGAGGAGACAGATATCAGGAGGATCATGAGCCCAGGGAAAACAGTTCAAAAGACCCTATCTTGAAAATACCCAGCATAAAAAAGTGCTGAGTGGCTCAAGAAGTAGAGTGCCTGCCAGCAGGTGTGAGGTCCTAAGTTCAAACTCCAGTACTGTCAATATATATAAATAACACAAAAAAACTTATAAAAGAATGATACCCTCTCAAATGACTCAACTACATATTTAAGACAGACAGACAGACACACACACACACACACACACACACACAGGAGAAAACTTAAGAACTCATAAAACAAGGAAATAAAACTTCAGGACTCTCTGGAAACAAACGGACAGTAAATTTGTATCTTTTACAAATTGGAGGAGCACTTAAATTTATTAAATGGCATTTTAGTTTAAGGATAAATTTCTCTTTCAGACAGAGGTAAATAAAATTAGTGCACAGTAAACAAAAATGAGCTATACATATGTAGTTTACTGCTTAACTGAGGTGGGAAATGACTTGTCTCCATATTTGAACAAGGAGTAAGCACTTCACCAGAGAAAAATGCTCATTAAATAAGAGATTTATTATGAACAAGCAATTAGTGGATAATATAAGAAAAATTCCTACATTGATTAGCTGCCTGTGGGCATTCCTTTGAAAAGTTTGGAAGGAAAAGACAATTTAAAGCAAACTTCCTCTGCATAATTAATGTTTCATAAAAGTCTCACATAATTAGCAATCTGAAGGCCCAAGTTCAAACTCTAGTACTACTCCAGGAAAAAAGAAAGAAAGAAAAAGTCACAGACAAAACCAAGCAAATCCATGCCTTTGCATTCTGAATGGAGACAGGAGAAAGACAGGGCTGTCCATCTCCTTTTCTTCATGGCTCATTACAACCCAAGGCAGCTGCTGGGAGAAACCAGCCCGGATCACCTCACATGGAGACTTCTGAGGCTGCACAAATTCCGAGTGGTTGGCCCACTGGAAGAGAAGCTCCAATGAAACCCATTCCATGGAGTCAGGTGCTTATCATTTTTTAAGTCTTAGCATTCAAGATGACTCACCTAATGTTTCTAATCGGAAGAACTCAAATCAGGTACCAAGTCTTACAGATTTGTAATTTGGCTATGGAGGGGTTCAGAATAAATGGCTCCAATATATGGCCCCTTGGCATATTAGATATTCTAAACTGAAGGAATGTGGGAAAGACTGTGTGCAGGAAAGACTCCCCAACCTTCCCTTGAGGCGGGTCATAAGAGTCTCACCTGAGAGGTGCCCTCCCTACACCTGCAGGGACAGGAACATCCTTATCTCTGACATGGAGGATGCTAAGAGGAACCTCAAAACAGGCCTTGCTGAGTTTTCCCAACTTCACTTCTCTTAGTTCACATAGAGTCTTTTTGTCTCATCGCATTTTCCCATAATTTTCTATTCTTCATCAAATCTAGTAAGATGCTCAGGTTTTCACCATTTCTTTAGGTCTACATTTCCTGATAACAGTTCCCGTGTCATGAAAATTAATTTGTGTATTTTTCTCTTGTTAATCTGTCTTTAATCAGTCTAATTTACTGGGGCCCTGGTCAATGAACTTAAGATGGGTAGAAAGCAAGGATTGTTTTTCTTCCCCTGCAATTATGAATGAGTAGAATTAATTCATTTTTCTAGCCAATTTAGAGTACCCAATGTCTGCCAAACATTGATCGAAGCATTGGAACTCAGGGGTGGGCCAGACAATGTACCCCTAGTTCAATCAGCTATAGTCAAGGTAGAAACACTTAGAAAAGGAAAGATAAAATTGCAAAGAGAGGGAGTCAGACTTAAAATCAGGTTTCCAAATTAGAAAACCAAACAGAAGCATTGATGGAAAAGCACATGGAAAGCAGCTCAGCTATTGCTTTAGTCTGCTCTCGAGGGCAAATAGCATCTTCTGTACATGATTATCAAATTCTCAAAGGTTCTAAAGCTTCAGACAACAGCTTAGCAAAAGCCTGGTATAAAATGATTTTGGTTAGTGTGTCTGGGTTAACAGGAAATAATCACAGCTTCATTACTTTGGAGAGTAGAATCAGAGGGACTCCAGTCTTGCTGGTTTATCTCAGGGTACAAAGTGTCATTTGTCCTGAACTCCATGTGTGGAGTGTTCAGTCATCTTGGAAGCAGGGTAAGCATTGGCTTTCACATGTACATGTCATGAGGTGTAAACCCAGGGACAGCCCACCTACAGGAAGCAGTCCTTTCTGAGCTGGGCAACGTCCCAGGAAGGTGCCTGGACTCACTAAGCCTGTAGCCTCACTACACAGCCATGGGCGTCCACTGCAAACTCTAGTCTTCACATTGGGTCAGGACTTCATAGGAGACACTTTCACACCAATTCAAATAGCCAATCTTCCAAGTCCTTTGGGAAAACTATACTTACTTACTATAGTTATTTTACAGTTAATACTTATTAAGCATTTCCACTATGTGCCTTCCATTTATTGAACCTTTATTTATCACCAGGTGCTGTTCTAACAACTTCACATACACTGATTCATGTAATTTCCATAATGTTCCTACCATCATAAGGTACAGCTGTTATTCTCATAATAAAATTGAGGTACACAGGAGTTAAGTTGTTTCCCAAAGGCACACAGCTTAATCATGGAAAAGTTAGGGCTGGAGGTGTGGCTCAGTAGTAGAGTGCTTGCCCAGCATGTGGAAGGCCCTGGATTCTATCCCCAGCTCCTAAAAAAAAGATAAAAGTGGAACAGTTAGTGTCTGACCCCAGTGGTCCAGCTCCTGTGTCAAATGCTTCCTCCAGTCCCCGAAGTACTAGGGATTCAGCCCAGCCCTTGAGTATGCTAGGCAAGCACTCTACCATTTTAGTCACACCTTCCTAGCCCTTTTGTTTTTATTTTGTTTTTGAGGTAGGGTCTCCTAACGTTGCAGGAGCTGGCCCTGAACTTTGGCTCCTCTTGCTTCTGCCTCCCCAGAGATTACAGGCAATATACCATCATGCCTGGCTTTGAGTCGATCTTTTCAACTATTACCCTTTACAGTATTTCCAGAAATAACCGTTCTGCCAATTATATAGATCCAAGGCCACTATTAGAATAACATTGCGGAGATTTTTTTTTTGTCCTTGTTTTTGGTGATACTGGGGTTTGAACTCAGGGCTTGTACTTGCTAGACAAGTGCTCTACCACTTGAGCCACTCTGCCAGCACTCGTTATAAATCAGGACTTTCTGGTTGCTAGGCAGGTTCTCTACTGCTTGAACCACACCTCCAGCCCTTTTCTCTCTGGCTATTTCTGATAGGGTCTCCCTTTTTTCCCCAGTCAAGTCGGAACCACAATCTTCCTATGTTAAGCTTCCCACTGTCGCTGGGATAACGGGCAAATACCACTGTGACCAACTTTTTTTCTTTTTCCATTGAGATGGGGTCTCATGAACTTTTTGCCTGGGACTGAGCTACTGATCTTAGCCTCCCAAGTAGCCAGAATTATAGGCATGAGCCACTGTGCCTGGCTTCAAGCCAGTTTTTTCTATGAAGTAGCAGCAACAGCAATGACAGTTAATCTCATTGTAAGATAGGGCTTACTGTGCACGGCATACTGTTCTAACACTTTGTGTACTGAATCATTTAATCCACATCTCTGTGGCACAGACCTTATTATTCCTATTTTATAGATGAGGAAATTGAGGCACAGGGAAGGTTAAGTTAAACAGCTTGCTCAGGGCCACACAGCTGTGAAATGATGGTTGGATTCAAACAGAGGTGGTCTGAGTCTACACTCCTTTTTTCTTGTGAGATTTGTCTTTATTACAGTTTTTAGATTTTTTTCTCCCATATTTTCCTGAGATTGTAGACAGGAACCATGTATTGTTCATTTACGTAGACTCAATAGGCGAGAATTTACAGTTGTTGTGTGCTATGTCTCTTGATGAACAGAAAGAATTAATTCACTAAGGGTCATGCTGGAGACTCCAAAGTCCAAGGTGACGGCTCCTGTTTGGCAGGCATGGCTTTCCTTCATATAGCGCATTCAGGGAACCAAGCTCCATCTGTCTGTGGCTCTGGATTCCCTTAGGACCTATGTGTCCTCTACCTCCTGACGACTGAAGGCTAGATAGTCCAATTATGGAGAGCCAGAGAAGCTGTAGCTTCTCAGTCCAAGAAAACCTCCATCTGAAAGCCCCAGAACAAGGAGGACCAATGATGCAGTCCTAGTCCCAGGCTGAAGGCCTGGAGCCTTCATGGAGAGTCACTGGTGTGAGTCCATGTTGAAAGACTGTAGAAGTCTGATTGTCCAGGGTGATAAAGAGGCAAGGGCACTAACATTGATGGCTATGCTTTTATGTGCTGTGATAAGAGTATATGGTTGTCAAAATATTCACTGCCCTCCCTCTGGGGCCTCTCCCTACAGAATGATTGCTTGCATTGATCTTAGTTCAGCCATGACTTGCTTTGTCCAATGACATGAATGGAAGTGATGTCCTTCTGAGAAGAAGTTCTTTCTAATAGCCATGGTGAGATTATGGCACCTCTCTTTTCCCTCTTCCTGTTCCAGACAGAAGCTGCTTCTCCAGCATTGGTTTTGAATGAGTAAGAACTGGGAGCAAAGCCACAGCTCTCACATCAAGGACAAGATGTGAGCAGTAAGTACCTCTGGTGGTGTGAGCCACTAAAATTTGGGACTCAGGTTTCCATGGCAAAACAGCCTAAATAGACTTACATGTATTAAAATTTTAATTATTTAATCTTCACAACAACCCTATTAGATAGGAAGAAACTAAGACTCATAGAGGTTTAATCATTTGTTCAGAAAATTTAAAGTGTAAGAGCAAGGGTCTGCCTGCTCTTTGCACTACTTCAAGTATCTTATCTGTATTAGATGTATAGGATAAATAAGACCAGTGGTCGCCAACTGTGGCACACATGCCTCTAAGGAGCTAAGTCTACAGGTGAGTCATGTTAAAAAAGAACCAATGAATATAAAATAAACTGATAGGGCTGGGAGTATGGCTCAAACAGTAGAGTGCCTGCCTAGCAAGTACAATGCCTTGAGTTCAAACTCCAGTACTGAAAAAAAAAAAGTAAGCCACTTACAAGTATGTCCACTTTTCCTTGGACATTGGTAAATTCACAGCACTTCAAACATGGTAGGAAATCACAAAAAATATGTGTAATAGAAATTATTTGGCTGGACTTAGCAGTTAAATATATATGTGTGTACACACACACACACACACACACACACACACACACACGCACACACACATTTGGCAATTCTGCGGATTGTACTCAGGGCCCTGTAGTTGCTAGGCAAGTGCTCCACCACGAGAGCCATGCTCCCAATCTATTTTTTTGCTTTTTATTTTTCAGATAGGGTCTTGCTAACTTTTGTGGGGGTTGGCCTCAAACCTCAATCTTCTTATTTCCATCTCCCAAGTAGCTGGGATTATAGGTGTGAGCCACTTGGCTCAAAATATTTTAATACCATTAAAATGTGAATTTCATATAAATGTGAGGATTATATTAGAGGATGGGAAATTTGATTACTTTGGTGCTTGCATTAGCCATCTGGTCTAACGTGAGTCAACTAGTAAGTAGGACTTTCTGACACTAGTAGCTCTGTCTCAACAAAGAACTATAGTGACCTGAGAGTGGTTTCTCGTCTACCCAGTGCACATGCCTTCTAGATACAGCTGGTGCACCTGGTTGCCTACCCAGTATCCTGTCACTGTCAGCCCCAGTTCCTTTCATTTTAACATAAGCTATGTTTCATGAATTGCCCACTCCCACAAAGCTGTGTGCTTGGGGAGGTGCTCCTCTCACCCACCACGTGCCATGGGTGAACTGCATTTTGACAAGGCATCAAGGAAGTCTCATTTCCTTTGACAGTGATTGGTTTGCTAGTACATGGGTCTGTGAGCCACTTCCAAACACAAAGATAGGAAAGGATAAATTGAGCTAAGGATTTGAGTACCAATCCTTCTTCCAACACAATTCTGTCCCTTGTCAGCAGTGGTCAGAGGTTTAGACTGTCAATCAAACATATAAGGTCCATAGACTTTATTCTAATACTTAAAAAAACAACTCTGTAGAAGGATATAAGACAGGAATACTATGTTCATAGTACCTGTATGCTATCCAGAGGCTCAGGGGTTACCCATGTATACGGTTTCTTGCTTCCCCCCACGCACCCCTCATGCATGTGTGCTGCTTAGGAAGATCAAGGTTCATAGATTCACTTGATTGGTCTTTCACAAGTTTTCGATCTGGTGTCAGCTCCCAGTGTTCCCAGTCCAAGTGAACATTGGAATTAGGGATTGCACAGCAAATAAGACAGGTAGGTAGTTCCCAGCACAAACCACTCCTCATCTAAGGAGGAACCAATTAGGGTTGTAATACATATATACATGGAAATGGTACAATGAAACTCCCTGTATAGCTATCTTAAACAAACAATTACAACAAAAAATCTTTTTTCAAAACTGAAGGACAGGAAGGTAAAACGGGTCCTGTCTGGGGGTTGTTACCAGTGGTAGCCGGGGAGGATATAAGGAAAGGGTAAAGGAGGCTGAATTCAGTGGAAATATTATATACTCATGGATGAAAATGGAAAAATGAGACCTATTGAAACTATTCTAAGAGTGGGGGTAGGGGAGAATAAAGGAGAATGATGCAGGGGGTGAATTTAACTAAGATACATTGTAAACACTTTTGCAAATACCACAATGTACCTCCAGTACAATAATATGTGTGTATGTATATACATATGTATGTATGTACACACATTTATGTATATATAAAATAAAGACTATTAAGAATAAGATGAAAACATTCCTTAGCTACTTTTTTTGTGTGTGTGTATGATACTAGGGTTTGAACTCAGGGCTTCATGCTTTCTAGGCAGATGCTCTACCATTTAAATCATTTCCCCAGCCCCCATTCCTCATCTAGCTTAACTGGTTAGTTGCCAAGGAAACAGTGCTGTGAAAGGCAGACCCAAGGTCACCTTCCCAGGCAGGCCAAGCATATTAGAAAATCCAGGACTGATGTCAAACCTTACAGGAAGCTGTCAGGGAGCTTCAAGGGAAGATTTCTAGGCTGTTAATAGGAGACCCAGGGGGCTGGGGTGAAGCAAATTGGGAGAATGCAGGAGGCCCTGGTTCAATCTGCAGCATACACAGGCATGCATACATGGGTGCACACACAGAAGGCAAGTTATAGGTAGATTCTTACTGGACATTTTTGTGTCTGGAGTTGATACTTGGAACTATATTCCTGGTCTGTTTAATTTCCTATCCTCCACTCCAAGACATCTATTTTCATAATTTTTTTACTTTCTTTAAACCTCTCCTCCAGTTCTTGCCTTCAATTGATATCTTGCTTCCTAATTAAATGAAAATAGAATCAATAAGAAGTAAGTTTTACATATTCCCACCACCACACACCAAACAATTTTATCCATACCTTTCACTTCCTTCTTGTTATCACGGACATACTGTCTACACTGGAGTGTATACAACAGTCCAAGGCAGTTCTGCCACTTGTGCCTTCGATCTCATGCCCACTCATCTGTTCAAGGACATCTCTCTAGCACTGTAGACCTTCTTCTCCTCTCTGGCTGATCATTTCCATCTACAAGTATCCTTTAGTATTTTCTATTTCTAAAAACATCTCTCACCTGACCCCACATTTGGTGCAGCTTGTGGCCTGTATCTCTACTCAAGATCGAACAACATGCTCAAAGGCATTCTCAGTGCTTACTGTCTCCAGTTCCTCTGGTCTTACTTACTTTGAATTGGGTTTTCTGTTACCTATAACCCTACTTATCTTGATTATTGCGATCTCATAATAATCTAAAGCTTTTTAAAGCTTTTTTGCATTGAATAGTGGTTGTTACCAACTCAAGATTATTAAATTGGGAGAAATCCTGGTTCAATATGAAAAAATCCATCACTGAAACCAAACAGAACAATGAAATGCTTTTGTCCAAACTTGAACAAGTAAGTTATTTCTTTGAGGATCTAATGTCTACATATTTATTTGTCATAGGTAATCTCTTTGTCTTAATCTGAGTTTTGAGGCAGTATGAGTGGAAACAAATTAAAACATTACCTTTGTAAGCCAATATTACTTTCTTATTTATTATTTCTTGGTCTTTATTTAGCACTAGATGCCCACAGGCATTTATCAGTAAGAAAAATATCATTCGTACAAGATTAGAAAAATTTAAAGTTATTTAGATATGTAATATATTAAATGAAGTTCAAAATCCTGTTAGCTTATTACATATCATATACATTTATTAGATGTCTAATAGCTCCCTTAATCTATAAGCAATCTTGGTTATATAAATTTAAAAAATTGACTTGTCATTTTGTGATGCTTTCCCATGCAGGTCCACATTGAATTGTGGCATTAACCTGCTGAGGTCAGGAAGACAAAACAATTCCTTTTTTTTTTTTTAAGAGATGAAAAAAAAGTAGTATTTAGGATAAAAGTCAGAATATGAGAGCTGGTGGAGTGGCTTACATGTGAGTGCCTGCCTAGCAAGCAGGAGACTCTTAATTCAGTCATCACTACTGCCAAAAAAGAAAAAAAAAAAAAAAAGAGAAAAAAATCAGAATATGAAAAGATTTTAAAAGGCTGGCGCAATGAGGGAACAAATGTTATAGATGTCGTCCTTGGGAGTCCAAAAGAACTTCACAAATACAGAATGGCTTAATTCAGCACTCATTCAAAACAAGCAAGGTGATGAGTTTGCAATATTATAACATTTTCTAAACATCTACTGAAGTCTTGGACTACACTGAAAACCTGGTCTTTTTTTTTTTTTGCTTTTATTATTCATATGTGCATACAAGGCTTGGGTCATTTCTCCCCCCTGCCCCCACCCCCTCCCTTACCACCCACTCCACCCCCTCCTTCTACCCCCCACCCCCTCGATACCCAGCAGAAACTATTTTGCCCTTATTTCTAATTCTGTTGTAGAGAGAGTATAAGCAATAATAGGAAGGAACAAGGGGTTTTGCTGGTTGAGATAAGGATAGCTATACAGGGCATTGACTCACATTGATTTCCTGTGCGTGGGTGTTACCTTCTAGGTTAATTCTTCTTGATCTAACCTTTTCTCTAGTTCCTGGTCCCCTTTTCCTATTGGCCTCAGTTGCTTTTAAGGTATCTGCTTTAGTTTCTCTGCGTTAAGGGCAACAAATGCTAGCTAGTTTTTTAGGTGTCTTACCTATCCTCACCCCTCCCTTGTGTGCTCTCGCTTTTATCATGTACTCATAGTCCAATTCCATTGTTGTGTTTGCCCTTGATCTAATGTCCACATATGAGGGAGAACATACGATTTTTGGTCTTTTGGGCCAGGCTAACCTCACTCAGAATGATGTTCTCCAATTCCATCCATTTACCAGCGAATGATAACATTTTGTTCTTCTTCATGGCTGCATAAAATTCCATTGTGTATAGATACCACATTTTCTTAATCCATTCGTCAGTGGTGGGGCATCTTGGCTGTTTCCATAACTTGGCTATTGTGAAGAGTGCCACAATAAACATGGGTGTGCAGGTGCCTCTGGAGTAACCTGTGTCACAGTCTTTTGGGTATATCCCCAAGAGTGGTATTGCTGGATCAAATGGTAGATTAATGTTTAGCTTTTTAAGTAGCCTCCAAATTTTTTTCCAGAGTGGTTGTACTAGTTTACATTCCCACCAACAGTGTAAGAGGGTTCCTTTTTCCCCGCATCCTCGCCAACACCTGTTGGTGGTGTTGCTGATGCTATTCTAACAGGGGTGAGGTGGAATCTTAGCGTGGGAAAACCTGGTCTTAACAGCCACCACTTGGGAACACTAGTCCAGCCTTGCTTCACATGGAGTAAGCAGCTATCAGACAGGAAAACTAAGTAACTCGGTCTCACTAGCTAGATGGAACTATAGATCTCCTTGCCAGCTTGATGAGTTAATCAGGCATATTGAAGAAGCCGACAAGGCAAAGAACTAGAGATTCTAGGGCCACCAGGTGCTGAGGGTGGACATGTCACAGCAAGCAAGAAACAGAGCTCTCAATTGTATAGCTAAAGGGAAATGAATTCTGCCAACAAGCAAAGGGGACCTGGGAAGCAGATTCTCCCCCAGCTGAGCCTGCAGATAGTACCCAGTCTGTGTCTGAGAGCAGAGGATCCAGGTAAGCTGTGCCAACCCCTGACCCACAGAAACTGTGAGGTAACAAATGTCTATTGTTTTAAAACTGCCAAACTTGTGGTAAATTGGAATACAATATAGAAAATGAATAGTGTACTTACCTTTTATTCAGCTCACCTAAAGTCATCTAACTTTTTGCTGCAAAACAATTAACCTTTGTTTATTTTGCAGCTTTTATTTATGTAACCTTGTTGTAGGTCAAGAACACTGGAGTAAAAGAGAAACAGAAGATTCACCTTAAGTTTACCACAGCAACTACCTTGCATGTCATCTTTTCTCTAAGAGTAAAAAAACTGTCTCATTAGGGGTATTAGAAGTATAAAATTTCAAAGACAGGTGAAAAGGCTTTGTTAAGTGAAAAGAGCCACAAAACCCACAAAATGGCAAGCTTCACAAGATATCCTATTAGATGTACAGAATAAAAAATTTAAATAAATCTAGAATTAAAAGGCAGACCTTGGGGGGGGCAGGGAAACCAGCAAGCCAGACATTAGAAACTTGTGTTTAAATTTTCATAGGCAGAAGAATATAATTATAAAGTGGTCTGTCTTATAATCAGAAAAATCAAGTGATATTAATTATAGCAAGGCGAAAGTGTAAAGCTTTAGTTTTTTAAATTAAACAGGCTTAAAGTAGAAATGTGAAAAGCAAAAACAAAACAAAACAAAAAACTATGTCTGCAAGTTAATTTGCCAGGCAAGGAAACTACATTTTAAGACAGATATGCCATGTCTTAATATTTTTCCTCTGGCAAAATTTTCATTTGGAAAGGTTATAGAAGAATCCTAAAGTTTCTCAGTGTAGAATAATTACAAGAATAACTTCCCTTTAGAGGTGCTAGCAGGGAAGTAAGTCACTAATCTACAAGGGGCAACTTGGTAAGATAACTTGCATTACAATTCCCATCAAAATTCCAATGACATTCATTAAAGAGATTGAAAAAATCTACTGTTAAATTTATATGGAAACACAAGAGGCCACGAATAGCCAAGGCAATACTCAGTCAAAAGAACAATGCAGGTGGTATCACAATACCTGACTTCAAACTATATTACAAAGCAATAACAATAAAAACAGCATGGTACTGGCACAAAAACAGACATGAAGACCAGTGGAACAGAATAGAGGACCCAGATATGAAGCCACACAACTATAAGCAACTTACCTTTGACAAAGGAGCTAAAAATATACGATGGAGAAATAGCAGCCTCTTCAACAAAAACTGCTGGGAAAACTGGTTAGCAGTCTGCAAAAAACTGAAACTAGATCCATGTATATCACCCTACACCAAGATTAACTCAAAATGGATCAAGGATCTTAATATCAGACCCCAAACTCTATAAAGAGTAGGAAATCCTCTGGAATTAATAGGTATAAGTAAGAACTTTCTCAATGAAACCCCAGCAGCACAGCAACTAAGAGATAGCATAGATAAATGGGACCTCATAAAAATAAAAAGCTTCTGTTCATCAAAAGAAATGGTCTCTAAACTGAAGAGAACACCCACAGAGTGGGAGAAAATATTTGCCAACTATACATCAGACAAAGGACTGATAACCAGAATATACAGGGAACTTAAAAAACTAAATTCTCCCAAAACTAATGAACCAATAAAGAAATGGGCAAGTGAACTAAACAGAACTTTCTCAAAAGAAGAAATTCAAATGGCCAGAAAACACATGAAAAAATGCTCACCATCTCTAGCAATAAAGGAAATGCAAATTAAAACCACGCTAAGATTCCACCTCACCCCTGTTAGAATAGCCATCATCAGCAACACCACCAACAACAGGTGTTGGCGAGGATGCGGGGAAAAAGGAACCCTCTTACACTGTTGGTGGGAATGTAGACTAGTACAACCACTCTGGAAAAAAATTTGGAGGCTACTTAAAAAGCTGGACATCGATCTACCATTTGATCCAGCAATACCACTCTTGGGGATATACCCAAAAGACTGTTACTCCAGAGGCACCTGCACATCCAAGTTTATTGCGGCACTATTCACAAATAGCCAAGTTATGGAAACAGCCAAGATGCCCCACCACTGACGAATGGATTAAGAAAATGTGGTATCTATACACAATGGAATTTTATGCAGCCATGAAGAAGAACGAAATGTTATCATTCGCTGGTAAATGGATGGAATTGGAGAACATCATTCTGAGTGAGGTTAGCCTGGCCCAAACGACCAAAAATCGTATGTTCTCCCTCATATGTGGACATTAGATCAAGGGCAAACACAACAAGGGGATTGGACTATGAACACATGATAAAAGCGAGAGCACACAAGGAAGGGGTGAGGATAGGTAAGACACCTAAAAAACTAGCTAGCATTTGTTGCCCTTAACGCAGAGAAACTAAAGCAGATACCTTGAAGCAACTGAGGCCAACAGGAAAAGGGGACCAGGAACTAGAGAAAAGGTTAGATCAAAAAGAATTAACCTAGAAGGTAACACCCACGCATAGGAAAGCAATGTGAGTCAATGCCCTGTATAGCTATCCTTATCTCACCCAGCAAAAACCCTTGTTCCTTCCTATTATGGCTTATACTCTCTCTACAACAAAATTAGAAATAAGGGCAAAATAGTTTCTGCTGGGTATTGAGGGGGGGAAGAGGGAGGGGGCGGAGTGGGTGGTAAGGGAGGGGGTGGGGGCAGGGGGGAGAAATGAACCAAGCCTTGTATGCACATATGAATAATAAAAGAAAAATGAAAAAAAAACGATAACTTGCATTAAAAACCTTAATTCTTGCTGGGTGACAGTGGCTCATGTCTATAATCCTAGCTACTCAGGAGGAACGTGGTTCAGAGCAAATAGTTCTGCAAGACCCCATCTCAAAAACAAACCCTTCCCAAAAAGGGCTGGTGGAGTGGCTTAATGTGTAGGCCGAGTTCAAGCCCCAGTACCACAAAAAAATCAATCAATCAATCAATAAAAAGATGTAATTGTAAAAAATATTTTCTTCAGTTACTTATCTTTTATTTGGTTAGCAGAGTAGAGGTACCAAAAAGTAGGCTTAATTAGATTCACTACTAAAGAAATAGAATGCATCAATAAAACTATTTAATTAAATCAGTTTCAAAAAGAATTAGGTTTCATTTTCCAAAATTACAGTAGGAATTAGTCCAATGTCATAGCTTTCTGTTTTTTTTCCCTAAAATCTAATGCTTGAGTTTGTTCTGGGATAAGATTACTTGATCACTCATTTAATATTACTAAAGATGTCTTCTTAACCTCCAAAGACTGAATTGCTGCAAGGCTCAGTTCTTGGCTGTCTTCTCTCTACACTTACTCCTATTGTATGGGATTAAATACTACCTATTTTTCAGGCTCTAGGAGCTCAACGTTTCCATATCCATCTGCTGACTGAACATACTTACTTGGACGAATGCAAGCCTAAAAACACAACTGTAGACCTGCTCCTCCCATCTTCAACTCAGCAAACCTCATCACCCTTCTCCATGAATTACTCTTGACTTTTCTTCCTCCTCCATTCCCCACACAAATGCACTTCACCATGTCCTCTTAGCTCTACCTATAAATGTATCACCAATCCTACCACTTTAGACACCTCCACCCCTACAATATAGTCTGAATCACATCTGCTTTTGCAATAGCTTTCTGCTCAGTCTCTTGGTTTGCTTTCTTAGCCTCTGCCTCACACAGTTCTCAACATAGCATGGAGGTAATCTATGAAACAAAATGACACCTAATTTCTCCTCTGTCTTCCCATGAAACTCAGAACAAAATGCATGCAAACTTCTTCCCAGAAGCACCAGGCAACTTGATTATATGTTAATTGTTTACTCTAGAATGTAAGTTATACAAAGCAAGAGACTTTTGACTGTTCCACCACTACATTCCCAATACCTACCAAATGAATGAATCTTCCTTTATCAGTGAAAATTCTAGTTTTGATGAGCAGTATGAGGCCCTTACCTATTACAATGAAATTATGAAACAAGGACTTAATTTTGTACCAGCATGTCAACCCAGTAACAACCCATCAAAATATGAGCTGGGACTTCATCTTCTACAGTAGCTTTGGATTATTCTTCTTTTGTTGGAGGTGCTAGAGGTATAAACTACATTTGAGTAAGTTTCATATCATGACAAAAATGTCTCATGCTTTGTGATTACTGCTCCATTTGTGCAGCCTTCAATACATGGAAACCACCTGTAATGAGTGTTTATGTGTAAAAGCCAAATGAGAAATGAGAGCAAAGTATACCATCTATTTTATTAGTCCATAGATCATCTGCCTTATAAACAACCTGAATACAGCCAGGTACTGGTGGCTCATGCCTATAATCCTAGCAACTTAAGGATAGTGGTTCGAGGCCAGCCTGGGCTGATAGCTTTGAGACACTATCTCCAAAATAACCATACCAAAATGGGCTGGAGGTGTGGCTCAAGTGGTAGAGTTCCTGTTTTGCAAATGCAAAGTCCTTTAGAAGACCCCCTAAAAGACAACCACCCCCAACAAAAAAAAAGACAAATCCAGAAATTCATTTCTCACAATTCCAGAGGTTGCAAACTCCAAGATCAAGATGCCCACAGATTTGCCCACAGATTGGTGAGAGCCAGCTTCTTTCAAGACAGCCATCTTCTCACTCACCTCAATGCAGCAGAAGGAGGAGCCCTCTTTTATAGGGGTACTAATCCCACTAATGAGGGCTCTGTGTCTCATGATCTAATCACCTCTTAAAGGCCCCAGCTCCTAATACCATCACCTTGGGGGTAAGCATTGAAATAATTGAATGGGAGAGGGCATAACATTCAGATCATGGCAGTGAGGAATATCAAAAATCTTGGTTATAGTTCTAAAATATGATACTTGAAGATCAGCAGAGTGCAAGAGGGTCTTACCTGTCTTGCTAAGGATTCCACAAATAGTAGGCAACTGTGCTATCTTTTGCTCATATTTTCATTTTAGAAAGCTTACTGTGGTAAAGATGGAGAATGGTGAAAGGGTGGGGTGGAAAGGTAACAACCAACCAGACTGAAGATAAGAGACCAGTTTGGGAGGACACAGAAGCAATACAGCCAAAAACCTATCGGTGGGGTCATCAGGAACATGTCCCCTTTGCATAGCCTGAGCTGTGCAGCTATGAGGCCTCCTTGCCTTTCTTACTCCAGGGCAGTGTGAGTGTCTGAGTTTGACACACCAGCAGTGATTCTGCAGACACTTATTTCTGAAGATCTCTGTGTTCCCTGCTAATGAATTCTCATCCCTGATCCATTTGAAACCTTGTTAACAGTAGCCTGGAATGAAGTTATTACTGTATCACCCATCATGTAGTGTTAACTTCAGAAGACTTCACATAATCTGAGTAAGAGGTAGTTCACTGATGGCAAGTACCATTTTAGAACGGTGGTGGCAATGGTAGTGTGCAAGGGGACATGCTGCATTGTTCTATTGTGCTTTTAACACACAGTCATCTCTTTTTTCAAGATAGGTAAAGAATAGTTCTTTTCAAAAGTTTATGCCCATTAGTGGACTGCTCCAACCATTCATGAACCCAGAAGGCAGATGACATAAATCATTCCTTGGCCTAGGATATCTTGTCTTTAAGTAATCCCATTTCTTTCTTTTTTTTTTTTCAGTACAGGGGTTTAAACTCAGGGCCTCACACTTGCTAGGCAGGTGCTCTACAACTTGAGCTACTCCACCAACCCAATCCATTTCTTTAAAAGGAAATCATTACTAAGAACTCCCAATGTTGAGTGTGGAAACATCTAAACACTTCTCTAACCTTTTCTACTCTTGCAGTTGTTCCAACTAGTGCCTTACAATCTTATGGAATACTGGTCATTAGTTTTAAATAAGATTGCTTTAACATTTAGTTTTAGTAATGTATCCCCAGTAAGGGAAGTCTCATGCCTTACCTTTTATTAAGAATAAAATACTTTTGTCAAAAAAAAAAAGAAAGAAAGAAAGAAAAGAAAAGAAAAAGAGAAAAGAAAACCATGACTGGGGGTTAAGTGAACATAATATCTATTTTTATTATGAAAACATTAAACTTTGACACACTGCTTCATTTGCTTTTTAAAAATCTATTATCTTACTTAAACCTATTCAGCAAAAATGCCAATAAATTATATAAATCATAGTGGGTCTTTTTAAAACTAGTGACATGTCTTGTGATAAACAACACTAGATCCGAGTTATATGAACTGTTAACTTGTAATTTGTTTTTTCATGTTTAACTTAAAATAAAGAGAAAACCAACCACATTACAAGTTTCTTAGAATTGCCTTCCACATCACTGTGTCAGTATGCCACTTCTTTACATAGGTACAGAACACAACCCTAGTGGATGTAAAGGCACTCACTCTACATTGGCCCATCCTGCTCTTCTTGGGAGTCACACTGATGGAGGGCTGATGACATAACATTATCCCCCAGTGTGGGTCATCTTGCTTTTAAATGAACTCCCTTCTTTAACAGGAAATCACCAGCTAAGAACTCAAATGCTGAATTTAGAAACAATGATTCCAATCAATACACATTAACTGTGTTAGTACTAAAAGTCATGAATTCTGAACAGTAAACCAACAAACTAAGAAGGCAAACAGCATTGCTACCACAATTAAAATGGTGCACTTTTAATGTCTCATACTCTTTGCAAATTATATTTTTCAGCAGTTCAGATGAATTTAAATAAAACACATGTGTTCCACATAAAGTAGGGGTTTTAGAGTTTTCAACATGGGTGGCAACGTTAAAACAAAAATACATCAAAAGTCTTATTAGTGAATGCTTCCACTTGGTTTCTAAATCTTTATTTTCTGTGGAGGCAAACCAAAGCACTGTCTTGAAATTTCATCTTCAAGTTAACAACATAATCTCTATCATTCCTAGAGAGTTTAAAGTTAGATATGATCCTGGTCAAGGCCATAATCTTCATTTTCATCATCCTCATCTTCTTGGTCTCCGGATTCAAGTTCATCCTCTTCTTTAACCTAAACAGAAAATATCAATTTAGCTTTGTGAAGATTTGTTCATTTCACACTGACATGGAATAATAACCATGATAAATGTATACCTATCATATACATGTTGACAAGTTTATGTTCTGGTAATTACAACAGAATCTGGTTACCTTGATTTAATATTCAAGGCTCCTTGTTATTTTTAATATGAATGAGCTCTATTAATCAGTTATGTGATGAATGGTTGTACCTCTCTACACACAAATCTGAACCAAACATGGTAAAGACAATGGCACACTTGGGTGGTAGGAGTCTTGCTACCACAGAAGCCATCAAATCAACCCACATTCTGGGCTCAAAGTCCAAAAGACAACAGTCTACAAATGCTGAAATATAATTTAACCACTGAACAGTAAAGAAGTATAGACAGTACCATATTCATGAGCTCACATATCTATGCCCATAGGTACAACTTTTCCATGCTACATTAAATTTTAAAATGTGCCTTAAGAGTCATTTTTGGAAACATTTCAATCTTACTGGATGGCCAAGATCCTTGAGCTTATTCTTCAATGACAATATTTTCTGATCTTGATCAGCCAACAGCACCAAAAGATCATCTTGTTCTTTTTTAGAATCTGTGATTTCCAACTCCAGCTTGTCTTTCTCATTTTGTAAAATGGCGATGGTACTGTTAGATGAATCCAGCTGCTCTTTAATGGCAGTTCTTTCCTCTGAAAGAGCTTTAATTTCATTCTAGGAACAGAAAAGTGAAAGTCAGTAATTTTGGGGGGGAGAGAAGGGGAGCAGTGGAAATAATACTGGGGTTTGAACTCAGGGCCTTGACCACTTGAGCCAAGCACTCAACCCAGTAATTTTAAATTAGTACTCACTCCCCTAGAGTTTCTAACAAAGTTTCTTTCTATAACAAATCACTTTACTTATTTAATTTGAGGTGTTCGGGTATGGGAGTTGAAGGCACACATGTTTTAAAATACATATACATCTAGTAACTTGATAATTTGTTAGACTATTCAGCAAAGATGGATATTGTGAAAAATGGAGTACAGCATCCAAAAATTAGTTTCAGCTATTTCTCAAACAATCCTGAGATTCAAAAATACAAATTATTTCAGAGAAACAGAGAATTAGAACTCAAAGTTCAAATTAGCAGGAAAAAATCCCAACTGCCATATAGTGAAGAGGTTTCACATAAAATCATGGTTTAAAAATAAAGTAATTTGACCATAATCCAAAAAGCATAATTGTACATTGTCTTCCTTTTTCTCTTTATTACTTTTTGTTTTTCGTTAATGTCACCTTATTGTTTTCTTCATGGATTTTATTCTGAAGTCTCTGTCACAAAATAATCTGGCAGAATTTAATGTTTCTGTGTTCCTCAATCTTATGGGAAGCCTACAGGTGGCTGGGTATTAGCCAAATATGTATTCCTTGTTTTATTATTGTGATTAGATACTGATGTTAAGAAAAAAGTATTTTCACTGAATTTCGCTTTCATAGTATGCATTTAACTTTTTTTTGTAGTGATGGGCTACAATCTGGGGTTTCACCGTAGGCAAGTGCTATACTGTGGAGCTACACTCCCATTCCTATAAATTCTTATTTTATCTATTCAGTACCATTATTTGAAATGGCTTGAAAAACTTCCCTTGTGTCTTTAGTCACCAAAATAGGAATGGAAATGTGAGATATAACTACACCCCCATCCATCATAGCTTTCTTTATAAATCTAAGAATCTGAGAGATTAATGCGATTAAAATCAAATTTCCTGGAGTTCATCTCTTATTATATACGATAAAATTTTCACCAAGCCAGGAGCTGGGGAAAAAGAAAGTTTCACCAAAAACCAACCTTTAATTCTTTAGTTTCTTGTAGTAATGCAGATAGTCTTCCTTCCACATCAGTGGTTTTAGCAGTGATTACATTCTCACTCTCTCCTTGTACAGGAACTGATTTTGCCTAAAAGCAGAAATTGGGGAAAAAAATATTTCTTTAAAGGTACAAATAACATTTGTAACTTTCAAAGTAGTGGATTAATCTTCTTGGTGTTTTGAAATTTCATCTCCAGTAACAAAAAGCATAACTCCTATGTACTTATGTGTAAGAAAGTGCTCTCCACTGGCAGATGAGCTGTCCCCACAGTGGAGAAGCCTCAAATCTTATCAGAATTTGAGGAAGGCTGGGATAAGCTGCTTCAAAGTCAGCCCAGAGAAATAATCAACAAGGCACCTCCAACACAGCTGTAACAGTATCTAGTAAGCAGAGATTACTTTTAATTCTTTTCTCATAAACTGACTGTAAGTTAAGTCCACACTATCATTTCAGATAGGTAAATAAATTGAGCCAAATGCCATGAATTGATGAAATATAATAGTACCTCCTAAGTGCCATGGGAGGTACTATTAAATCTAAGTTTTTCAGTCTTTACCTTTCTTTTCCTTTTCTCTACAAAATATCAGGAAGTAGGTTGCTAATAAATACCTAAAAATGTAGAAGTGGCTTTGGAACTGGTATAATGGTAATAGAATTGAGTTCTGAGGTTCATGTTAGGCAAAGCCTAACTTACTTCAGAGACTGTTGGTAGAAATATGAACATAAAAGGCAATTCTGGTGAGGACTCAGAATGAAAAGACAGGAGTTGTAAAGAAAGTTTCTATGGTCATAGGGACAAACATATACCATCATGAAGAGAGTATTTTAGAGCTACGAAAGTAAAAGGTGCTTCTGGTGAGAGGTCACAGAAGAAAATGAAAAACTTGTTATTAGAAATTAGAGGAAAGGCAATCTTTGTTATAAAGTGGCAAAGAACTTAGTGGAATTGTGTTTTGTTAGTTTGTCAAATGTAGAACTTTATTTACTTTTTTTTTTTTTGAGAGTGTGTCTTGCTATGTTATCCAGGTTAGCCTCAAACTCACAACTGCCACCACACTTAGCTTGAGATTTCTAAGCAAAGTATAAAGTACAGCCTCATTTCTCCTTGCTGCTTACAGTAAAATGTTAAGACGTAACAAATTGATAAAGGAATAATTAAACAAAAAGGAATCAGAACTTGAAGATTTTGAAAATTTTCAGCCTATACATATTGCAAAAAAAATGAGAAAGTGTTCTGGAGAAAACATCAAGGGTATGGGAAATTATGTATAAAATGATTACGTGTGTGACTCACGGATCCAATCAAGCAGCTCAGTAAAAGATGAATCAGTGATGAAATTATCCAGTAAGTACCTGTGGAGAACTTTCTTATCTGATGGCTTGGAATTGCACGGGAGGCCAACAGATATCTCATTATTTGGACAGCAGAAAAGGAATCAGTTTGGACCAAAAGGGACAGTCACAGTATGCAACAACAGCAAAATAAACCGGTAACTGAATACACTGACTTGGAGAATATGACTACAAAATGGCTGTCACCATGGCCAGGAATCTTATGTCACTAAGACTCTGGCTGGTGAGTAATCTAAAGAGAAGGTGGATAGCTGATGAATCTTTTTTTTTTTTTAATTGCAGCAGAGATATAACATACTAACCCTGTGCTTACTACCTTTCAGAAAGATAAAAAGACAAAACTTACAAATGCTTCTGTTTTCTGTAACAGCTCATGCTTTTCTGACTGTAGTCTGCTGATCTCTACAGATTGTGAGTTTAGCTGAGACTTTAATGTTGCCAGTTCCTAAGAGATAAAAATAGGTGAGTTGTAACATTAAATAGTTTTAATTTCATCAAGTAAATGTCTATTTACAGGACCCTATCCTTTAAAATTGTAGCTTCCAAGTTTTAAAATCTAACTCTAAAGAACTATTCCTTGAACTCTAAGTTAAGAGGAAAATTAAACGTATTCATTTACTCCTATTCCCTCCTGAGAGCTTGTGCAATAAAATCACAAAGGGAGGAGAGGGGAAGAAAGGAAGTTAGGTAAGCAGACAGAAGGACAAACAGAATAAGAGGAAAGAATAAGACTGGGGGAATTCAGAAAGCAAGTAACAGTGGTAACTGACAGTATACCTGAGAAAGCTGAACCCTAGGCTAACCACTGAGAAGGCCAAGCAGGTACCTGATTTACAAGGAATCTGCAAATACCAAAAGGTCTGAGAACTGGTATCATTAGATATTTCTAGAAGTATAGGTAAAATGAGATTCAAAAACTGCAGGAGTGATTGAAAGTCTATTTAACAAAAAGACTATCTGATTCCTGTGCAAATCTTACACATCAGGCTACTGTTTCTCCTCTCTTGGCTGAAGACTAAAGGTTAATTATTTCAAAATAATTGGACAAGGATAGGACACTCTAAACTAGGGGCCACCAAACAGATGAAAGCAGTAGTACTACTGTGAAAAAAGAGCAACAAATTGAAAGTTTGTATTAATGTTGAGTTCTTCAATGTTCTTTCCCTTCTCTCCTTCCTAATGCCATGTAAAAGTACAATAAAAGAAAAGCAACAAGCTGGGCACAAGTGAACTGGAGGAGTGGCTCAAGTTCACTTGAGCTCACCTGTTTTGCAAGTGCAAAGCCCTGAGTTCAAACCCCAGTACCACAGAAAGAAAGAAAGGAAGCAGAGAAAGAAAAAGAAAGCAATGAAAATGGTGACTTTCAACTAGGGGTACTCCCTTACCCCTCAGGACATTTGGCATTATCTAGAGACACTGGGTAAGTGGTGGGATCCAGGCATGTAAAAAGTTCTTCTCTTTTGTTCTCTTTAAAATTTTTATCATGTACATATATGGCTTTTAATCTTTTTCTTTTTCCAGTTATCAAAATGAGTATGTGGGATGTGAGGATGATCTGGGTACAACATCTGTCACCCCATTAATTGCCTGGGTTGATCTGGCTGATCTGGCTGGCTAGGTGGGTGTCCATTTCCTCCCTCACCATTACATATGTGTCCCTCCTGAAGCTGTATGCTTGGTTGAAAAGGACAACCACTGCAACAGTCAATGGTCAAGGGTATACAAGTAGCCGCAGTCCTCTGCTAGAACCTCTGAACAAGCTCTCAAAATGAGTATATGGATGGTGATATTATGAATCATTCTGGTTTTCTTCTTTATACAATATTTTATAATATGTTATAATAAATAAAATCCTATGTTGGTAAATAAATAAAGCCATGATTTAAAATATAGTGCAACAATTTAAAGTTTATCAAAGAAAATTGGAAAAGTAAAAAAACTAAAAAGCAATTTCTTCTATAAACATATTACATCAGGCTGGGTGTGGAGTTCCTATCTGAATTCCCAGCTACTTATGAGGCAGAGATTGGTAGGATAGCAATTTGAAGTCAGCCTGGGCAAAAAAGGTGGTAAGACCCCCATCTCAACCAACTGCTATGTGTGGTGGTAGTTGTTATGCCAGCTAGCAAGACCACTGGGCAAAAATAACAAAAGCAAAAAGGGCTGGGGGTGTGGCTGAAGTGGTAGAGCAGCCTGCCTAGTAAGTGTGAGGCCCTGAGTTCAATCCCCAGTACCACCCAAAAACAAATCACACCAAAGTTTTACTGGGACACCTAAGTAACAGCAAAAAATTTTAGTTGGAATTTACAAAGTAAGGCTATATATTAATAACTTTATTCCCTTTAACTGATGTAGTTTTAGTGTAGGTAAACTTACTAAAACCAAAATACATACTAATTTTCCCTATACAAACAAAACGTTGTAGACACACATTAGAGACCTAAAAATCCTAATGACAAATGATTTAGGGAAAAAAAGGTGTGATTTTAGAATGTACTTTGAGGCAGAGAGTTATTAACAACGTAAAGCACAGTTTCTGTGTACAGTCATTGCTCTCTCAGATCTGCTACATCAATGACTTAGAGCAAACTGACTTGTGGAGGGAGAAGGGAATCAGTCTTAGGTGGGTAACAGAATTGCTTGTTATTTTCTTTTAAAGAAACATGCATTCCTTCTATAATAAGAAGGAAGGAAGAAAGGATGGAACAAAGAAAAGAAAGAAAAGGGAAGGAAAGAAATTTAAAACTAAAGTTTAAAAAAACAAACAAACCAATCTGTTTAGGAATAATATACTAATGAGCAATGATACTTTTTCGGGTTTTAGGTTTTTCTTCCAATTACTACATAATTCAGTTCTGTATATGAACAGTTCCTTTATTTGTTTTTGGTTTTCTTCTTCCTTTTTTTTTTGTGTGTGTGGCACTAAGGTTTGAACTCAGGGCCTCATGTTTGCTAGGTCCTTTTATCACTTGAGTCACTCCACTAGCCAGTTTCTGGTTCTTTTCTTGAACAAAGACGTTTAATTTTCTCATTGGATAGAGATGAATCTGCACTCGTTTAATAGGAATTAATCAATATTATAAATTAACCAAGTAGAAGAGGTTTAAGTTGTTTTTCTAAATATTCTCAATTACTACAGCAGAAAAAAAACACTTTTTTTTGCTTTTCAGCTGGAGTCATCTAATTGAGATATATACGAGTTTATTCTTTTTCAATTTTAAAATTCAGTAACTTTTCTAGATGGAATGGTTTCAACACTCAATACATTTGGTCAAGCAATTATCTTAATAGTATATGAAAACTAAGATTTCATATCTTCATATTTGCAACTTATAAACATACTGCAATATTTATATTTATTTTATATTACAAATATATTTTAAATTGTTTTTCACTGATAATATAGAAATAATCAATGAGATGGTAGAAACTGTTAAAAGAACACCATTGAAAACCAAAAACACAGTAAATTAAGCAAAATACTATTACCATATAACTAAAAACTGCTTCTGGATTTTCAAGTGTCTGTCTTAACTATCAAATGTTACACCTGACAAAGTTGTTCTGGATTGATTAAGCTCTATTATAATTAAATAGAGGGCTGTAACTCTATTATAATTAACACAAGACAAAACAAAACTTAGGTCAAGCTGGAAAACTACCTGCTTTAATTCTGCAACTTGTTCAGAATCTCTAGCTGAAGCTGCTGCTGAAGATTGTTCATTCATGCCAGAAGATGTTTGAGATTTCTACAAATAGCACAGAAATAAAATATGAATCATGTTCAGTATAATGAAAAAGGGAAAAACTAAAACAGAACTATACCCGTATCAGCTCTATCTTATAGATGATCACCAAAAAATTTCACATCAGCATTTTAGTTTATATGCCAGATAAAATTTCAACATAGCATATATTATCTATAATTTTTCTACAGCTAATAAAATTAAACTTATACTTATTAAATCTAAATACTTAACTGAGATTGTAGAGAAAAAGGTATTTCTTGAACTATTTCCATGCATTAAAAGATTATTTCAATTAAGTCTCTAAAAATAGGCATTGCCATCTCCATTTATAGATTAGGAAATTAGTTTTTCAGTTGGGTACAGTGGCTTACACCTATAAGCTTAGTTCCTTGGGAGGAAGAGGTCAGGAGGATCAAGGTTCAAGACCATCCTAGGCAAAAAGTTAGTGACTCTCCATCTCAATCACTGAAAAGCTGGTGTGATGGTGCACGTGCACCTGACATCCCACTTATATGGGAGGTGTAAATAGGAGGATTGTGGTCCAGGTTGGAATGGGCATAAGCATAAGACCCTATTTGAAAAATAAAACAAAAGAAGCTGGGGCATTGCTCTAGTGGTGGAGTGCAAGGCCCTGAGTGCAAACCCACTTCTACCAAAACCCAACAAATTTAAAGAGGCTTACCAAGTTGCTTAAATTCAACTACCTATGGAACACTGAATGTAGTCAGTCTGATTCCAATGCTCTTATTCTAAAATCTTAATATATGATTCCTCTGGCTTAAGGGATCCAGCAAAACAAACAAGATGAGAATTACTCTTGACTGCTTATTTAAATTTAACATTTACTTACCAAATTTTCAATCAAAGAGTCCTTTTCAGCCAGCTGGCTTTGTAAAAGTTCCTGATTACTTTTTAATTCTTCTATTTCTTCTCGCAACCTACTAATTTCTTCTGGCTGAATACCATTCATCTGAGCCCCGTCATTACATGAACCTTGATGATGACTGTCTTTTCCTGTTAAACAGCATAAAATTTGAAAAACCAGAATGAAACTTAAGTTTTCCATTTTTTTTAATCTAAAAGAGTGAAATATAAGATTAATATAGATATAAGATTCAAATATATGCTCAGTGCTGGTGGTTCATACCTAAAATCCTACCTACTCAGGAGGCAGAGATCAGGAGGATCACAGCTTGAAGCCAGCCTGAAAATACTCAACACAAAAAAGGGCTGGGGATGTGGCTCAAGTGGCAGAGTGCCTGCCCAGCAAGCATGAGGCCCTGAATTCAGATCACAGTACCAAAAAAAAAAAAAAAAAAAAAAAGTATATATATATATATACACACACACACAAATATACGTATATATAAACATTTGTATATATAAATATATATATAAATATTTGTATATATAAATATATATAAATAGATATACTATATATATAGATATGCTAAAAAATAGACACCTAAAAAATTAGCTAGCATTTGTTGCTCTTAACGCAGAGAAACTAAAGCAGATACCTTAAAAGCAACTGAGGCCAATAGGAAAAGGGGACTAGGAACTAGAGAAAAGGTTAGATCAAAAAGAATTAACCTAGAAGGTAACACACATGCACAGGAAATCAATGTGAGTCAATGCCCTGTATAGCTATCCTTATCTCACCCAGCAAAAACCCTTGTTCCTTCCTATTATGGCTTATACTCTCTCTACAACAAAATTAGAAATAAGGGCAAAATAGTTTCTGCTGGGTATTGAGGGCGTGGGGGTGAGAGGGAGGGGGCGGAGTGGGTGGTAAGGAAGGGGGCGGGGGCAGGGGGGACAAATGAACCAAGCCTTGTATGCACATATGGATAATAAAAGAAGAAAAAAAAAAAAAAAAAACTGAAAAAAAAGTTAAAAGAAGTAAATAAAAACCAACCATAATCTCAAAAAAAATATATATATATATTTGTATATATAAATAGACATACTATATATATAGATATGCTATATATATAGCATATCTATTTATATACATAAATATGTATATGTATATAATGCATATAACTCCCTTAACTCAATTAATTTGGCAGCACTTTTGTAAACACAGTTCATCTTTGCAGAACAGTGTATCGATAAAATAGTGAACTGATACATTTTCAGAGTTTCTAGTTTTGATTAAACTGTATGGTTTGGTAATCTATCATTACGAATTACATCAGTTTCAATTCCAATTCTGTTGATGCATGTAAGATAAAGTAAAATTCCTTTTAAAATTCTTCAGAGGAATAGCTACCTATAACAGGCTGAAATAGCTGACAAATTATTGCCATACATAAAGGAAGAAGATGTTTTTTCTCTGAAAGCTTTAGTCACACTCATATAAATAAACTTTGTACTTCTGGTATTTGAGGACTGGATGAGGAGCTCAGTAGTAGAGTGCTTGCCTAGCATGCTCAAGGTCCAGGATTTGATCCCAAGCACCACACACACAAAAAAAGTTGTAAGTATTAAGCTCTTACCATTTTCTGAGAAATGAACTAGAATTTTATAGATAATTATTTAATTCTCAGGTTACACAAACACTATTATCTCCATTTGGGAGAAGAAGAACTGAAAAATTAGATCATTTGCAACTAGCAACATATTAGAATCACCTGGGCACCTGGATTAACTACTGATGCCCAAGCTCTTCTCCAGATGAAGTAAATCTGAAACTCTAGTGGGGTGTCAGCATTGGGATGTTTTTAAAAAGTATCTCACAAGATTCTAATGTGTAGCCAGTAGCCAGTGTTGACGATCATTAGGTCAAGTAATCAAGTAGTAGCAAGGAGCTTGGAGTTCAAATTTTAAAGATCGAGGCCTAACTACTCTTAATTACCAAGCCATTTTGCCTTAAACACTACATGTTTGTCATAATGATTAAGGTTAGAGAAAAAATATCCTACAAAAAGAATCTGTTTGAGTTGCCCAGCTCACAGGACAGAATGACCTGGAGACTATGATTCTGAGGACTAGCTACAACTTACCTAGCTGTACTTTAAGAAGATTATACAGATCCTTGTGCTGCTGAATCTGACATGCTTGCTGTGTGACTGCTGTCTGGAGTTGTTCGTTTTGACATTTCAATGTAGAAACCTGCTGCTTTAATTCCTCTAGTTGTAGATCCTGTGAAATAAAACATAATTCAAGGGTTTTAATTTCATTCTAATTAGCCTTAAGTATTACGAACAATTAAAAATGCAGATGTTATTTGGGGTTAGTAGTTAAAAGTACCAACACTTTCAAAATCATTCAATAATTATTAATACATGAATATATATCCCAAAGCCAATTAACATGCAGCAGAACACTAAGATTTCAAGCAACTAATAAGCATGATGGCACAGCCTGCAGTCTCAATGCAATATGGAAGAAAGTCAAGTGAAAAGCTCCAGTTTATGATCTATCAAACCATTAAGAAATTTATACCAAACTATTTCAGAAACTTACTATCTGCAAATACACATATGCATCTGCATTGTTTTAACAATGAAACACAACTATATAACAGAACATTTAAAAGATCAAAAAAAAAAGAGCTTTCAACTCTTACTACCCTAATACAACTACAGTTGAAATTTGATATTATTTTCTTCTAATTTATTTTCTAATCTGTGGTTTTAAGCTTGCCATAATCAGTCATACATAGCTTTGTAATGTTTACTATTTGTCCATAATTTTTCCCTCATTGTTATACAATTTTCATAATCATCATTTTTAATGCTCACTTAATACCTGATCAAGTAGGTGCAATATAAT
The DNA here is from genome assembly GCF_047511655.1 of Castor canadensis. Classification (NCBI taxonomy): domain Eukaryota; kingdom Metazoa; phylum Chordata; class Mammalia; order Rodentia; family Castoridae; genus Castor; species Castor canadensis. The sequence continues at coordinate 93,324,448 of NC_133394.1, forward strand.
TCATGTTAGATATTGTTAACACTGATGTTGTCCCATTCTTAAAATTATAAATAACCTTATACTAATATCTTAGTCCACATAGCTATCTTCCTGAAATCTGGATAATTTCCTTACGATGGATTCTCAAATAGCATCCGAACGATTTAAACAGGTTAAAGTGCTTGATGACATTATCTAATGCCAAATAGCATTTTAATTGGTGAGAACATCATGTAAAACTAACATTAACAATAAATAATTATAGCAACTGTATCAAATCACTGTTTTCTTCTCCCAAATCAACTGTACTTATCAGCCCCAAATTTAGGCTATACATCACAGTTCAAGTACTTCTTTTTCTTTTTTTCTCTTTTATCATTTTTACATTTACTTACATGTGTATACATTGTTTGAGCCACCTCCCCCCTCTTCTCACCCTGCTCAAGTACTTATTTTTCATTGCTCCAAAAATACTACTTATCAACTGGAAATGACTCTACAGGTGTACGATGCTATAAATGAAAAATCCTAATAACCATAAGCAGTTTGATGATTCAAATTTGGTAAAAAATGATTCCAGTTTACTGATTTGCTTAAACTGAAAAGGTAAGACTGAATGTGAAATGTAACACAAATTTTTGCCTTCTTAAAACTTCAATATCAATAATATGAATTGGTAATAAAACACACATGAACTGCCATCAGTGTGTTCTTTGACATCAGAATTTTAATGACATCAATAATCTAATTTTTCAGATAATACCACAATACCTTCCAGAATTCCAACCATACATATAACATGAAAGAAACTGAGTAAGAGCAAAAATCAAGAGACACATTTTAAAGGAATGTAATGGAAGCCTTCAAGTCTTGAATACAATGTAAATAACTGAAGTTCACTAGTATTCTGAAAAAGTCAGCTGACATTCAAACAATATAGTTTCAACTTAACTCATCATAACACACTCTTAATAAGTCAGTTTATTCTCTATCTATTCAGTATCTCTCACTATCTACTCAGCATCATCACTTCAATTGTCTAAGACAAAAATCTAGGAACAGCTGACTTTTTCTATACCTTTCCACTTGTATCTAAACATTACCTAGTCCTGCCAATTTTTATATTTAGTTTCCACATCTCTTAATTCTGTCCCTTCTACAACATACAGTATGATCTGTAGTGTCTCCCACCCATGTATTTGAATTTTGTTTCAGCAATTACTGAGAGACCTTGGGCAAACTTAAATTCTCTAAGTTACATATTCCCCATTTATCCTAAACTAAAGATAAGAGTTACTTTGTAGGGGTACTGTGAAAAGTTATATGAAATAGTGTTTAAATATGATGACTGTGCAGGCACACATCTGTTGCTCCAGCTTCATGGGAGGAAAAGGTAGGAAGATAGAAGTTCTGAGGCTGGCCCAGGCAAAAGTGCGAGACTATCTGAAAAACAAACTAAAGCAAAAAGGCCTGGCAGTATGACTCAGGTGTTAAAAGAGTGCTTGCCAAGCAAACATGAGACCTTGAGTTTAATTCCCAGTTCCACAAAAACAAAACAAAACAAAAAAAACTCATGCTGATAAGTTTGTAGACTACAATAAATAAAAAAGGGTAACCATTATCATTGTTATCATCAATGCTCTAATTTTCTCCACTAGCCTACTCCCACCATAACCTCTTTCTTGGGCTCCCTCCCTCTAGCCTTGGCTCTCAATTTTTTTCCTTCACATAGTCAGCAGAGTGTCCTATGTATATGCAACAGCATTAGTCAGATTTAAATTGTTTACAGTCCTCTGCCTCCCTTCCCTAGCTTTCTTTTTGTGTAGCTTACTTCTCTGCATTCTTTCAGGAGATGGCTTTTAGGCCCTTAGTCCTATCTGGCTACATTACCCACCTCCTACTGCTGCCACACCTGTGATTAGCTCTATCACTAGACATAATATGTTATTATATGTATGCTATGACAATTTATTTACAGGTTTGTCTCTCCCTGGGATTGATAAGAATATGTTTGATTCACAGTTTTATCCACAACATCCCACCTGTGCTTAGCACATATTAATACTTAGATACTTTCAAAAATAAAAGCTTTACTTTCTGCATCCTTTTGCATTTAATGTGCCAGGAAAACTTCTTTCCTAAAGTGGAAAGTACCTATCAGTAACGAGAGTACAATTCACTGACACTTACTTGTTCTCGAATCATATTTTTATAGTGAGTTACAATGCTGTCATGCTGTTCTAATGTTTTCTTTACCTCTTCTTCTTTTTTATCTTCTTCACTGGACTTATAAATAGCCTTAGTTATAACACCTGTAAAAGAAAGTGTATTTAAATTTGTCTTAAACTTTTGTTTGTTTGCTTTTGTGGTACTGGGGATTGAACCCAGGACCTTGCACATGCTCTGCCACTGAGCTGATACACACCCCCAGTCCTGTTTTAAACACTGTAAATATTTTATTATTGCAACTTCATCCATAAAAATAGCCTAACTAATGACAGGTATGTAACAATCTTCCCAATCTTACAGAAATCCAAGTCTTTCAATGGGCTACAGATCATATATGATAGATTTGTCATATAATCTACATGCATCCAGAATATACAAAACACAATATAATCATAATTATAGATATCAATATAAACCTTCTTGCCTTACCTTCTAGTTCTTTTACCAACTTTGTAAACTCATGATCAAATATCATGTATTCTGGACTGGGAAAGTTTGGCTGGGGTTTCTGTGATGCTCTGGAATATAACTCATGTTTGCTAATAAATCCTAGTTTCTCTATGAAATTCTCTTTGCCAATTCTCTTCTCTATTAGTTGTTTTAGTTTCTCTCTGTAGAAATAAATGTATTGAGATGCTTACAAAAGATTAGTCTAATTACACTTTAGCAGAAAAATATATCCTTATCTCTGGATGCTGTTAGAGGGTCATGTTGTCCTTACTTACTTCATGTAGTTCTCAAGTGAGTTATCATTGTAGTAAATTGAAATACCCAATAGAAGGGCACACAATCCTTGGACCAACTGCTCTTCTTCTCCAAGATTTTCTGCAATTTGTCCTGTAAGCTGAAACTTTTGTTAAGGAGTTTAATGATTTATAAGACCTAGAATTCTTCACTTTGTAACATATTTCATATAAGATTTCCTAAAAGAAATTCTACATGTATTCCAACTGCCATAAAACAAATAATGGCACGCACACACACACACACACACACACACACACACACACACACACACACACACAAACACACACAGCTAAAGTATGCATCATTATACCCGTAATAGTTCCAAAAGTTGCAATATGGATAGCATGGCAAAGAACTCAAAAGTTTGGGGTACAGAGCTACCTCTAATTGAGAAGAAGAAATTTAAGAGATATAAGTTACTTACATGTATGATGCTAAAACATAAAGGATACAAATGGAACATTGGCTGAATTGTGGAGAAAATGTGTTACTGCAATGGGACAGTTGCTTAACCAGGTACAAAGCAACATTAATAATCCAACTCTTGTCTGTATTTTGCTTCCCTGCAACACATAAGTTGGCAGAAATCTCTATTCATTTTATTTTTTTCAAACAAAGTTGCCCTAAGATCCCTTCCCATTTGTATAAAAAGACTTTAACATCATATAAAAGATGTATAAGAAAGTGGATTTTGAAAAGTTAAAGAGAATGGATTCTTTTGTCCACCATAAACCATATTTGCCAAAATGAACACAGTGCCAAAATTAGAACTGATTCATGTGTATAAGCATATACTGGGTTATTTAAAACACTATCAGCAGAAAAAGGTGGTCCACTAAGAAAAACACTTTCTATGATGTGGAGGCTTTAAAAAATCTACTGATTCCAAGACATGTTATTAAAATAAATTTGCCAGGCTTCAAGACTTCTACCCTCCTACCTCTGCCTCCTATACAGCTAGAACAATAGGTGTGCGCCACCACACTCAGCATGTTTAAACATTATTTCATTTAATTTTCTAGTACTCCTACAAAGTTGTTCTTCTCTTTAGTTTAGGATAAATGGGGAATCTATAACTTAGAGAATTTAAGTTTGCCCATGGTCTCAGTGATTGCTAGAACAAATGAGAATTTGGTATGCAAGCAAGGTTCCATAAAACTGTCACTGTGTTACAGCTAGATTTAAAAATGTTGTGGCAAAACTAGACAGCTGTCTAGAAAAAGATCAGTGGATCCGATTCATTGAGAAAAGTGAAATAAAGTTAAATTTTTAAAAAGAAACCAGAAATTACAAGATGAACATACAGGTAAATTCCTAAGTATTAAAAGTGCCTAAGTATGACTTAAAATAGAGAAGCCAAAAAAGAAAAGACTAATTAAGAAAAAATCAAATCAAAATACCAAGGTCAAAAGACAAATGACATGCTAGGGAAAAGACATGTAACTCATTTTGAGAGACAAAGGTTAAATTCTTTAATATAAAACGAGCAGAGATTATGAAATACAAAAAAACATATACACCTCTTCCTAGAGCCTCTGAGTGCATGAACCACTGAGGAAATTTGAAAAAAAAAAAAAAAAGGAGGCTAAAACTGTAATTTCAGAGCATTCTGGGGGTTTAGGTGTTAAAAACCACAAACAAAACATCTGAAGTTGACTCACCTTTACATAAGCTATTATGTTTTTTCTATTACATTTTCAAATTAAAAATCCCTCTCATTCCTTTGTGCATTTCAAGTTAGTATTTCTGTATTCTTTATAAAAACATAAATAAGCTGAATTTTAAACTTCTAATGTTCAAGTATTACAATGAGGTGCTAGCATTATATGCTTAAATTCATTTTCCAGTGATGGCCTCTGGAAACAAAACACCAGCAACACTTTTAACTCATTTAGTAAGAAGGATGATGAACCTACCCGGCAACGATAAAGAATACACACATACTCACACACACAGAAAAGAAAGATGATGAAGATGAAGCTCTTGAATTATAAAAATGTTCTATAACTTGTTATGAGTGGTAATTGCAGAAGTATACTCAAACATCAAAAATCATCAACTGAAAATATAAGGTCTGTGTATTTTACTCTGCATAAATTAGTATCCCTTAAACATCCCTTTCAAATAACTGACATATATACTTATAAAAAACTTTTCCTAATAGCAAAAATTCTGGGTATGGGATGTAGCTCAATTGCAAAGTGCTTATTTAGCATGCACAAGGCCCTGGGTTTGATGCCCAGTACCACAGAAGAAAACAAAACAAAACTGCAGGTTGAAACTGCCGAATGTATGTGTGTGTGTTTGTGTGTATAAAGAGTTATAACTACATGTTAAATCACGCTCATACACAAAGGTAAAATTCCTAATAGGACCTCAGTTGTTACTACTCAAATTATACAACTGAACACATGCTTACAACACAAATATTAAGTACACTTTTGATTTTTTTGCCAAACACTCAAAAGAAAAACCAAAGCAAACCAAACACAAAGAGCACTCTTCCCCAACACATCAAAAGCTAATCTCTGATGATGGTAGTAGCATATGAACTGTATCTAGAATAATCCATAATATTTAACTTAAAACAATTCAGATTATAAAAATTATACTTACTAATGCACACTTTAAATAATCAAGTAACAAAAGTCATGCATTCTTCACAAACTGATTAAATGAACATAAAATTCTTAACCCTAAATTTTACTTCCTTTGAAATGGCTTCAGGGAAAATAAAGAAACAAGCTTGGAGAAGATACATAAAAAACCAAAACCGAGAATTTCAGAAAGTGCAAGCATCCCCGGAGGAGGCACAAGAATATAGGTTTTAGATTCTCATTCCCACAGTTCTTAGTAATACCAGCAGAGTATCCCATGGAGAAAACTAGAGAGCCACTTAGAGATAAACTTGCTGACATATAAAAGTGTGAGTAGAATATAACTTCAAACAAGCAGTTAAAAAAAAAATGAGCAAAACCCAAGACAAAGAAAAAGCCTTGTTGTAAGAAGAAAATGCCTAAGCTTAATCAAGTTATACATACCCGTCTGTCGATCTTATCACCCTGCAAATTATACATTAAAAATTATTCATAAATATTACTACTTTAGAAAACTAGAACAGTTCCTCAAATACTTTTTCAGTCTCTGCAATCTAAGCCAGTAATTTGGGACAGGGCAGTTCTAATCTTTTATTGTCTAACGATGATATACATTTTACAGGCCTAAATAGGGTTAATTGTATAATAACTGTGATTACTTAAAGAATGGGGGAAGACACCACACCATCATCTTTAGTATTTCCCATTCTGCATTCATTGCACTTACAAAGTTAAAGCATGTATGTGGTGATGGATCAGTTCCTGTTTGCCTTTTTTAAAAAAAAATGCATTTTCAAAAGACAGCAACAGGTGAATGGCAAGCATTAAATAAGATGTGGGAAAATATGGTGTAGTTTTTGTTTTTAACCACTAGGAAATAAGTGACAAACTTTCAATTGAAGTAAACCAATTTAAACAGCATTCAACACTCTCTTCACTATAGTTAATTTTTAAGCTTTCATTTGTAACTTCATAGACGGAACTGATGTTTCTTTAAAAGTTCAAATAAGAGTTGAGAAGTGGGGGTGTAGCTCAGTGGTTGAGGGTGTGCTTAACACCAAAAAAAGAAAAAAAGCTCAACACAAGAAAAAATGCAATGTGCAACAAAATTAAAAATTAAGGAAGAACACAGCACACTACGGTGAGGGAGTGAGCAGGCTAATTCTACTGCTAGAGCAAGTGAACAGAAATTTTTAGACTCAGCCACACTGTACTTTTCTCTAAGTAGCCTGAATATCAGTGACTTTATAGTTTTGCTAAAGCATGAACTTCAATTGTTGAACAGCAAAGCTAGTACATATGGGCAATCATGTAGTGAGGAACATTCCTTAATGTCTTAGCAGCCACACTTAAATGAACAGCTTTGTTCTTCTCATTAAAAGTCTAAAGGAAGGGCTGGTGGAGTGACTCAAGTGGTAGACCACCTGCCTAGCAAGTGTGAGGCCTGAATTTAAAAAAAAAACAAACAAAACATCTTTCTGCCCAAAACTTGTGTTTTCATCATGATGTAGACCACACAACTACTTGGCAAAATGATTCCTATAAAATATTGCTTCTTCTCTACAAAATTGTTTCTGGTTATAATAAAAATAGTAGATAAATGCTTTCTTTCCTTTTTCTTCTGCATCTTCTGAAATCAGCCTTAAGACTTTGTACCACTGACATTTCAAACAGAAAGCTGAACCTCACTGTGCCTCAGCAGTTGCATGCAATGCCATACCTGTGAAAGGATGTTGGTGCACTGTTGCAGTAAAGAAACCGGAGGGTTGCCGATACTCGTAGCAAGTTGGACCCTGAGTAGCTGTTCTTTCTGAGTAGCATTTTCTTGTAAAGCATGGGCAAGGGCCACAGCAGCACACCAGTTTGAAAGTGAATCAGGAGAAAACAAACCTCCACATAATAACTGACCAGCTGAGACTGAATTACCTGTTGCTAACAAAGATGGCAGGCAGATGATAATAACATATTAGATGCTGACTACGCAGCAATAAAATAAAATTTAAACAGAATTCATAAAAATTAATTTCTACACTCATGAATTTAGTATGAAATATTACAAAATACTATCTAAACATTTGTTAGTATTATGAAGTAACATTTTCAAAACAATAACTCTACTTTTTAAAACAAAATAAATGACAGAAAGGTATCTTGGAAGAGAAGAGGCAGAACCAAGAAATATTAGAACACTCTAGGCATCAAATTGATGATGGTAATTGTCCAGAAACTTATTATCTTAACTGAAAACAATTCTAAAATTCTAAAGAATTTTATTTTAATTATTCCACAACCTCCAGCATTTACTGTCATTTATAGTACATCATTTTTATGGCGTTATTTTTTACCAAGAATAATTTTGGTAAAATATCATTAATAGACCTAAAATTTTGAGAGAAAAAAGCCCTCACGTTTTATGCGATTAAAATAAACTCTACTAATGTTCGCAATCACCTATGTCAAATTGCTTTTAATGTTTAATGTTAAAAAAGGTAAATATTTACATTCATCTCAAGTAACTGAAATGTTAAAAAATCCTTAAGAAAGCTAATGGCTCTAATCTATACTAGAACAACAGACCACTTTGTTGGGTATGATATAATGGTTGGATTTATCTTTAGAGTGGTAATTTCTACTAACAGCAGTTTCTGTTTATTGGCATCTATTATATGCCAGGTATTGAGCTAAGTGCTTTTCATATATAATTGCATTAATTCTCATATTTCTAATGATGTATCATTATCTCCTTATAACTTGATAAAGCAGGAGAAATGGAAAATCTGCAATGCAAACTCTGGTCTGACCCCAAAGCCTGTTCTCTAAATTTATTTTTAGGCATTGGAGCTTAGATTTTTTTCCCAAAGCATACAAAGTATTTTAGACTACAGCATGAGAAAAAAATTTAAATGAAAGCTTGAGAAAACAATTATTTACTTTTAAAAATACAAATTTGAACTAAGTTATTTACCATCAATAGTGGAGGGTAGAAGTGTTGACACAATTTCTCCTTGTCCTTTTTGGTTTTTATATAAGAAACACTGGAAACAATAAAGCACAGCACAGCGCAAAACAAACGGCTGCCTCTCATTAACCATAGACATGAGAAGTACTACAATTGCTGGTCTGTTGCATTTAAAAAGAAAGGAAGAAAATGAATTACAACCTCAAAACATAGATCAGTTACTAATCATTTTTGTTGACTGGAAAACCATAACTAGGACACGAACAAATTAAACATTTCCAACTCCACTTCACAGATAAGGAAATTGCAGCTAAGAAAAGCAAAGTGATTTGTTTAAGTCACATATCTGAGAAGTGCAAGGGTGACATCTGAACCTAAAATACCTAATTTCCAAAGACCATATACTTATAAAATAGCAATTTATTTATATTGTCACAAAATTTCCAGTTCTAAAACATATAACTGAACTTCTTAAAAAGAGTAAGATGTATATATGAGATATATTAATTACCCAAACCAAGCTCTTACTTCTTCAGAGCAATCTCAGTGTTTCCTACCTTGGTGGGTTTGAAGGTGCATTTACAGAAGCAAAGTAGTCTTGGTTTACTTGACAGCCTCGAATAACTTCTGATACGGTATTTATGGTCTGGCAAGAGAGAAAAAAGACTATTTAGAAAAAGCAAGTCAAAGAAGAAAAACATTTTCAAAAGAAGAAAATGAGCTGGACATTGGTGGCTGATGCCTGTAATACTAGCTACTTAGGAGGCAGAAATCAGGAGGATCTGGTTCAAAGCTAGCCCAGGGAAGTAGTTCTTAAGACCCTATATCAAAAAAACCCATCACAAAAAAGGGTTGGTGAAGGAGCTCAAGGTGTAGGCCCTGAGTTCAAGCCCTACTACTGTAAAAAAAAAAAAAAAAAAACAAAGAAAATGTTACATCCTGCTTTTTGTTTTTAAATGCCAAAATTCAGATATCCCCAAAATCAGTTGCAGCATTATAATCTTGTAATACTTTCTCAAGATAAAGTTTTAAAACATTAAGAGTGAGTCTCTAATTAAAATAATACTTGACCACATGCATTTAAAATCTCAACAAAATTAGAAAAAATGTTTTAAAATAAAAGCAGAGAACACATTTAAAATGTAACACATTAAAAATTCAATTTAAGTCGAAAAAACTTTCAAGAAAACTTACTTTTTTTCAAGAGTAAAAGGATAAGCTATATATATTTCATTTATACACAATAAATATCTTCTCTTATTTATCAACTAAAAATAATTAATTTTTAAAAGAAGACAAACTAGGTTCAAAAAATCTAATAATTTATTAATAGGGTTACAGAAAGAGAAAAAGAGAATTACTAAGAATAGCAAACACATCCTCAGAACTGAAGATCATGTGCCTACAGCTCAAAGAGCCCAGTGAGTGGCAAAAATAATTGGGAGGTGGAAAGAAGGTCCACAGTATAGCACATCATCAGCAAATTTCAGAAAACCAGAAACAAAGAGAAAAGGCACAGTACACAAAACAGATTTGAATTCAGAAGAGTGAAGTACTTTTTAACAGTAAGAGAATGAAGTTCTGAAGGTTGGAATGATAATGACTTACAACCCTGAATTCCATTCCTAGACAAATATTAACTCTGAAGGGAGAGGATGACATTTTCAAGCATGAAAGAACTAAATAAAATCTATTGTCATTTACTGTGTTTTTTTTTTAAGAAAATTAAGAAAAATAAGACAATGGGGTGGGTAAAAAAAGATACAGGATCTAGAACATCAAAGAATCTAAATCACATGAAAGATTAAAAAAAAAAAAAAAAAGTAGGACCAGAGCTGTGTGGCAGAACTAGAGTCCAGACTGGAGAAGGATGGAAGGTTTGCAGAAGAAGGCTGGGGGCAGGGAATGATATGTTGAACTTAAGAGTATTAGTACGTACAAACATGTAGAAAAATCAGTAAAATGAAAAATATGTTTTAAAAAATAAAAGAAATACAACTATAACTCAGAGAAGAGAAAAATAACCCCTTCCTCCCAAAAAGATTCTTCCAAGGGTTCTTGGTTTCAACTTGTACAGAGTGGCCTCTTCCTTAGTTTCATTTACCTCAGTCAGGATGTCAGCAGGAATTCCAGTAGCCATTAGAATAGTGCAAAGCTGCTGCAATAATCCACACTGGAACATAGCCTTCTGGCAGCTACTGGTGGCTCCAGGAGGGTTAGTGGGAGATACCAGTACCCGCACAAGCTGTGAAAGAAAGACAAACAAAATTTTGTGTTCTATCTATAATGGCTTGAGGCTAATCTGATCTATTTGAACAACAGCATCTGTATGAAGCATGCTCTTATCTGCTCAGCCAAATCTAGGTGCTCTTGCCTTTGTGTTCCCATGGCATCAGTCTATTATATATAGTACATATTACATTATGCTATCTGCTTAAGGTTATATTCTTCTGGTGATGTGAACTCAAAAGAGTAACAACTGCCTTGATCATTTTTTTATCCCAAACAAAAGTAGTACATAGTAGCACAGTACTATGAACTCAAGAGTTCAATGCTAGCCTAAGCAGAAAATTAAGAGACAATCTCTTAGAAAGAAAAAAGGAATCCCTAAATAGATTCAACTTCAGCTTTCAATGGCTTACAATTCAGTAATGATATAAAATAAAAAATACTTAAAGAATCAATCTGTTATGTAAGTAGAGTTCTGTGTTTTTTGTTGTTGTTTATATACTGCAATATATTAAAAAATTTTTTTGGTAAAATACTACTCTACTTTTTGAATATTAACATTTGCTTCAAAATAATTCTTTATATAGTACCCTAAGCCACAAAACAGGAGCAGGTTCCCCAAGCACTGAGAATTTAAATTCTCACTGTTTTGGTAGGAAATACATGTCTTCAAGTATCATCAGATCTCTTCACTCCTTCACGGTCTAATCTTTTTTTTTTTTAATGCAGTGCTTGAGATGGAACCCAGAGCCTTGCACTACCACTAAGCTACACCTCTAGCCCTCTAATCACATTCTAAACGTTACTTTTCTAGAGGAATTTCCTTTATTAAGAGAGCAGTGTTATATAAAGATTATCGAATTTACCACTTAGTGAAGCTGTTTCTAAAACTAATAAATTCTTGATATGTGTAATACTGACATGTGAAAACAGAAATGATAAAATTGGGAAAATAAATAAAACTGACTGACTCTGTGACCACATTCTCAGGGAAAATACCTTCCTAACAGTTTTTAGGCATAATCTAAAGATAGTAGTGACATAATTTATAATTCAAACAAGAACACTTTTGAAGTTAAAGAGGACACTATTAGTAATTACAAAATGAATACTGTCCTGGTAAACTGGGGCACACTATCACCCTGATTACCAACCAATCCTATGTAGGCAACTCCTTGAGCATGAACAATACTTAGACTCTCATTACTGGAAGGGTAACCATCTAGTCTTGAGTACATGACTTCAGAGATGTAGGCACAACACAGAGACATTCAAAGACCCAAAGAATCACTGAAGTTCCTAGGTTAGTTGGCTGGTATAACCTTAAGGATATGGAGAAGGTGAATTCAGTAAAGGAATAAATAAGTAAGTTTAAGAAGTTTAATTTTTTCTCAGATGTAGAAATCATTTGGGACCCTACTATCTTATTTTTACTATCTAATCCCACTAAACTTTCACCATGAAACTTACATAAAATTATAGGCAATTTGCCAATTTAACCTGAATTGTTTTAAAACTCAGACTAGATCTTTGGGAGCAAGGACATTACAATTCATTTCCTAGTATCCAGTTCTGGGCTCTTAGTAAGTATTTACTGAAAGAATTTATCTGAACTTAGTATTTTGAATATTAAAATTTATTATATTAGAGCCCTCCTTGAAGAAAGCAGATATTTAAAAATACAAATAAACAGCTGAACCTGTTATTTCCTAATGTAAAACCTGTCAGGAAACTAGACATCTGAATTTTAACATACAGCAAGGCAAAAAAGAGAAATAAAAGATGAAATAAAACTATCAGATGTTAACAATTATCAAAGATGAGCGAAGGGTGGGTTGGAGATGGGACTCTATCTCTGAATATAACTGCAAATTTCCAATTAAAAGGTGTTTTTTAAAGCTCACCTAAGCTGGGCACCAGCGGCTCATGCCTGTAATCCTAGCTACTCAGGAGGCAGACATCAGGAGGATCGTGATTTGAAGCCAGCCCTGGGTAAAACCCTTTTTAGAAAAAACCCAACACAGAAAAACTGGTGGAGTGCCTCAAGTGGTAGAGCACCAGCCAAGCCAAGTGTGAGGCCCTGAGTTCAAATCCCAGTGCCACCAAACAAAGAAGCTCACCTGAATGTGAATAAAAGAATAAAAAAAAAAAAAAAAAAGCTCATCTGAAATCAACTGAATAGCTTGGATTTAGCAAATGTAAGCAATTTTCTTTTCTTTGAAATAACCAGTGACAAAATTCTTATCATGCTTATGTGTAAATACAGCATACCTGTAGCATAAGATGTAAATTGGTCACTTTCTGTGCAGACCAGCCTGAATTTTCATCTCCAACTTCAAACCAAGGTTTCATACGCTGGATATATGAGCCTTCTTTAAAAAAATTTTGATTTGAATTGTTGTTTTTTAATAAGTTTTGAAGCAAAATCAAACAATCTTCCACTACTATACCTGGGGAGAGAGTATAAAATGGAGATATTAAGGTTGATAAAATTTGAAGGAAAATTTAATCTCCAAACATTTTTAAAAAGATAAATCTCCAGGCTCAGCATCTCTTCAGTATGGCAAAGCAGACAGTCTGTTAGGACTTCTGACAGGCACAGACCATAATCTGCGTGCTGTCTCACAGGTCCTCCCATGCTCCTACTAGTTGAGCTGTGTGTTTACAATCACTTTAAATAAAAAGACTTTTTAGAGCAGTCTTAGGTTTACAGAAAAACTGAGTGCGAATAGTGAAAGTTTTCATATATTCTCTCCCTCCTAGTTTCTCCTATCACCAACAACTTACACTAGTGTGGTACATTTATTACAATTTACACAGTTATTTAAACCCACAGCTTATATTAGGGTTCACTCTGTGCTACAAAGTTCTATGGATTTTGACAAATATATAATCTCATATATATCTATCATTACAGTATCATATAGAATAATTTTATTGCTCCGAAAATACCATTTTACCTATTTATCCTTTCCTTTCTCCCACCCCTGATTCCCTGGTAAACACTGATATTTTTGTGCCACTATAGTTTTGCCTTTCCCAGAATACTACATAGTGAAAATCACCAACAATATGCATTTAAAGTTTCTCCATGTCTTTTTCATGGTTTGAATAAGGTTTCTGTTTCTCTTAAGTAATATCCAATTGCATGCATGTACAGTTTCTCTTTCCATTCACCTACTGAAGGACATCTTGGTTACTTACAAGTTTTGGCAATTATGAATAAAGTTGCTATGAACATTCATTCATGTGTGGTTTTTTGTGTGGATATAAATTTTAAACTAATTTGGGTAAATATCAAGGAGCGTCATTGCTTGATCACATGGCAAAATTCAATTGGCTTTGTAAGTAACAGCCAAACTGTCTTCCAAAGTGGTTGTACCATTATGCATTTCCTCCAGCAATGAGTGAGTTTCTCAAGCACTCTACCCCTTGAGCCATTTTTGCTCTGGTTATTTTTAGAGATGGGGTTTCACAAACTATTTTGCCTAGACTGACTTTGACCCTCAATGCTCCCAATCTCAGCCTCCCACGTAGCTAGGATTACAGGCGTGAGCCACTGGTGCCTGGACCTGATGACACATGATTTTGAGCATTTATTCGTATGCTTACTTGCCATCTGTGTATCTTCTTTGGTGAGGTGTCTATTCAGATCTTTTGCCCATCTTTAAATTGACTTATTTTGTTATTGTTTAGTTGAAGAGTTTATGGTAAATTTTGGATGTAAGTCTTTTTTCAGATGTGAAGTTTGAAAATAATTTTCTCCCATCTGTGGCCTATCTTTTCATTCTCTTAACAGTGTCTTAGATTGAAGAGCACAAGTTTTCAAGTTTAATGAAATCCTATTTATCAACTTTTTTCTTTCAAGGATCATGCTTTTGATAATATATCTAAGAGCTAATTGTCTCTGTTTGCAATTTGTCATGCTATTTACACTTGTTATTAATTAAATATTATGTAAATTGCCAAAATATAAATGTGAAAAGAGATATTTTTATAAAAACTAAATTAAGTTTTTGGCAAAACTCAATGAAAGCAAATCATTAAAAACAGCTAGCTGATTAAATATGGATAACACAATTCTAAATGATAAGGAAAGAACTGTAAAAACACTAAAAGATTCTGCATTCTATTTCAAAGAAGCCATAATGCAAATTTTACATGTCAAATTACAGGTATTGTATCTAGAAAGAGGATTATGAAAACTTCCATCAACAGACAACAACTATGCAGAGAAAAAGTCCTGGTTCCAACTAAAAAAATTAGTATTTAAACATACATGTTGGGCTGGAGGTGTGGTTCAAGCAGGAGAGCACCTGCTTTTTAAGAACAAGGCCCCAAGTTCAAACCCCAGTCCCACCAAATAAATAACAGAAAAATCTGTAAAACAAAACAAAACAAAATCCCCAAGAACATACATAATAATTCTATTACATTTAGCTTAAAAATAGTTTTTTTTTCTTTTGGTGCTGGGATAGCTTTAATCGCTTTTAAAGACTCTCTGTTTTAACCAGTCTGGATCTCTCTACAGTAGAGGCTTCTTTACCTCATATTGCTGAACATATGGATCCTCACCTTATAAGGAGTTATAAAGAACTACTGGAACCTATTTTAGCAACCCTGAAGGCTAGTTAATTCCACTTTACATTAAAACCCCATTTTCCTCACTCACCTCCAAAAACATACACCTCTCTGGTCATTTATGCTCTCTCATTTTTCATCTTTGGGTTTCCTCTCCCTCACTTAACCTTATTTTAAAACCATGATTCTGTCTCAAAATCTCAAATACTGATGAATAAAATCTGCTATACCCTCAACTACTTCTTGAAATGTTCCTTTAACAAATCTGCTTTATCCTGCAATGCTCTCAAATAAAGGCATTGAATGATATGAGTTGCATGAACCTCAAAGCTAGGATGCTGAATCTTTGATCTTCTGAGTACAGTGTATTTTCCAGAGACCACAGCTCCTCTACCCTCTTATAAAAAACTCATGCTCCTTGAGGTTCACACTATCTGGCTAGTCCATCTCTTGCTACTCCTCATCACGGTTACATAACAAATTTGTGGTCACTGGTCTTTGCTCACTGAAAATCTCATAAGTATCTTGTTCAAAGTATTCTTTCTCTAAGTTGTACTGTCATTCTTGATTTTCAATGACAACAACAGCCCAATTAACATCTGGACCTCTCAGTTCTGTGGTCTCATCTTCAATAACAACTTTTACTCTTACTAAAACTTTCTGACTCAAATATTCTCAATTTATCTGTTCTATGGCTTCTTGGCTTTCCTGAGAGCTTTAATCCATCAACTAGGTCCCTTTCTCCCTTTCTAGAAACCCTTTTCTATCTTCACTTCCTTCTCTATATCTTACAGTATATAAATCTTCATTTTTTCTATTCAACAGATAATATGTTGAGCACTCTGGTCTTGCTGTCTTCATTAAACCATCCTGGAAAAGGTCTAACCCTGTGAAAAACTGACTTTTCCCCCTATACTTTCATCTAGGCAGCATACAACTGGGGGGAAGCAAAGTCACACAATCAAGCAGTGTGCAGTGCTGTATTGTGGTAAACACCCTAAATGGGCTTTAGCCCTGACTGGAAGTTTTAATTATAGTAATCAACTAGCTCTTCTATTCTCCAAAAGACTAACTTTCTCCACTAATTTTCGACTGTGTCCTCGTCCTTCACTCTCAACATATGACTCTGTCTTCAACTTGACCCCCTATCACTGAATCTGCAAAAGGATCTTCACCTACGCCTAATGAAAGAGAAAATGCAGCACAACAGGTTTGGAAAAGATATAGTTAAGACTTTTCAGAAATGATGAAAGACACCAAACTAGATCACAGAAGCCTAACAAATATGAAACATGATAAGGAAAAAGAAATCCATATTCAAGACGCCATAGTGAAAGAAAGAGTATGATATATGAGTTCCCATTTCTTGTTCCATGTGTTTCCCTAGAAGCTAACAATTCAGTCAGCAGAAAGGAATCTCTTCAAACTATACCTCCATCACTGTTTCCCTCCTCTGTGATTATGTCCAGTAGTCTTTCAAAAGCATTTTCAAAAGCAACAATTTTTTGGATTGCTCCATTGCTTCTTGTTAGTGCCTGTAGTAGTAAGACACCCTGATAGAGAAGAAAAATAATGTTTAGTGGAGTACAACACAAGATATTTAAAAATTACTTTAAAAATCATAAAATATTAGAACTGACAGGAATTTCACAAGCTCAGCTTCTTCACTTTAAATGTACGGAAAACAACAACAGAGAAGTTAAGCAACTTGCCTTCTCTAAAGTCTCAAAGGGATAGAGCCTTGACTAGAATCCACATCTAACAACTAGCTCAATTCTCTTTCCACTGTATGATATAAGTATATGATTCCTTCATATTCATCAATCACTATATAGTTTTCATTGTTCCTTAAGTGAGTTATACCTCAGGAATGTCACTGAACATGCTTCGCAACAACAATAAATAAATCAACAAATACTACACATATCTGGTAGAACTTCTAGAAAGATCAGAAATTCTTGTCAATATCTGGTTTCCAAATTCCTAAAACTTGATCTAAATCTATAGAAAAAAGCTGAAAGTCATACTTTATGAATACCATGTCCAGCAAAAGAAAGTTCATAATAGTCTTCTCCTCTTGCAGTTTTTCTCAGCTTAAGTCAGGTTTAGTTGATTTATTTTGGCACCTCTTTCTCATCCTAAAAAAACCCCTCACTTTTCTGCTTATTACCCATTTCTGCTAGTTTTAGTATCAAAGAGCAAGGACTTCTGAGCCCTAAGTGACCACAATGGTGAAAAAGACAGCAAATACATTATGAAAACAGCAGCTATTATTAGTTCAGAAGAAGCAGATAGGTAGTTCAAAAGTCCCATAGAGGCAATCAACTATTGGCTGTTGGTACTGGGTCGGTTAAGTATTCACACAACACCAAAAATGCTCACAGCCTTATTGGCTTGTTCCATTCATTTTCTTGACAATTAAGCCTCAATTCTAAGGTAAGAGAGAAAGGCAAGAGAGGTTATTTTCAGAGGTCAAATGCTGCCGACATAAGTTTAACTGTTAAGAAAGGAAGAAGAAATACAGTAGGAACAACATAGTGGCTCTGGGTTTGATAAAGTATGCTTAAAAAGCAGATGCCCTACTCACTAGATGTTCAACTCAAAGCAAAACACATAAATTCTGAGTCTTGGGCTGGGAAGAGTAGCTTAGTGGTACAGTGCCTGCCTAGCAAGCGTGAGGCCCTGAGTTCAACTATCCAATAAAGTCAAAAATAAACAAAAATAAATAATTTAAAAACATTCCAAGTCTCAGTATACTTTGTAAAATAGGACAGTATCTTTTCCACAAGATTTTAAGTAAAGACTGAAGAATGTAAAATAGCTTCCATAGAACATACTATGTTCTAAATTTCAATACTCGTTAGTTTCTTTTCCCTGTATCCTTTGCATAGGTTAACTAAAGCCAAAGAAAAAATGGCTATAAAACATGTAAAAACTAAGAATCCAGACATTACAACAAAAAAGCAGAACTTAATCCCTCATAAAAAAAAGAATATATATATATATATATATATATATATATATATATATATATATGTATATATAAGGAATCATATCATCTGTCTCAAAAATTGCTTTAAAAAGGTTAGGAACAGAAAAAAAGGGAGTGGGAGAGTTAAAAGAAAACAGTAGATTTAAGAGCCAAGATGATTCAGCTATAAATAAAACAAAACAACAGCAAGAGAAGTCACACATGGTGGTACATGCCTGTAATCCTAGCTACTTGAAGAGGCAGGAGGGTTGAGAGATCAAAGTCAGCCTGTGCAAAAGTCAGCAAGAGCCTATCTCAGGAACAAAATAAAAGCAAAAGGACTGATAGCATAGCTCAAGTGGTAGCATGCTTGCCTAGTAAGCCCTGTGCCCTGAGTTCAATCCCTACTACCACCAAAAAAGAGGTGATTTTTTATGTAAAAATTAAAATAAATGGTAATGACATTAAAATAAATGGTAATAACATTAGTAGAAATTTAGGGGGACAGAATTTCTTCATTAAATAGATTTTTATTGTGTGGTATCTTCTTATTTAAACTGAGAGCAAAGAGAACAGAACAGAAACTATAGGTTTAAAATACAGTCATATTTTAATCAAGGAAATCATTTTAATAGATTATTTCAAAAGATGAACGCTCATTTAAAAATAACATTTAAGATGGACACTGAGGGTACATGTCTGTAATCCTACTGTGTGGAAGGCTAAGGCAAAAGGGTCATGAGTTCAAGACTAGCCTTGGCTACATAGTGAGACCCTGTCTCAAAACAAACAAGTAAATATTTAAATATTAAAGAATAAAATATGTTGTTCTCATAAGTTACACTACTACATAATTTTATTGCCCATACACTATTGCTGTGATATACATACTACAAAATGTGAAATCTAAGTTAAAATTTTCTATGTAGACTAGAAGACAAGAGTTTTGTTTAGTTTTGTTTCTGCTTTGCCACTAACCAGTTATTAAACTAAGAGTAATCCAAATGATATTCACTAGAATCTAGGATGAGAAAGGCACAGAACAGGAACCACAAATACAAAGATGAATATGAGCAAGACAAGACTGACAAAGAACACGTCACTTGGGTTCTATGGCTCTCAGGTTTCTCACTGTAAACATGAAGAATGAATTAGCTTGATATGTTCTTTCAGCTCTACAGTTTAATTTTTAAAAGATTCTTCCAAGCTGGGTGTGGTGGTGCATGTCTACAGTCCCAACACTCAGAAGGCCAAGGCAAGATCACAAATTCCAGGTCAACTTGGGCTCCACAGTGAGAACTGATCTCCAAAAATAAGAAAAGATTTTTCAAAATGCTGTCTAATGTGTTACAGATTTATGATCATGTTGTAGGAAACAATACAGAAAAATGTTCAAACAACAAAGCAATATAGCATTAATATAAAATATTCAAACTTACACACAAATATTAAAATAAATGTCAGTATGGAAAATACAAAGCAAATTACGCTCTATAGTTAAACAGAAATTATCAAGGAAAATTCTAGGAAATACATACTCCATCAAATGAGAGTGGGGAATGCTAAATGCAGTATTTTGCTAAGTTTACACAGTTCAACATCTGGGAATGTTTCTTCTGCTTTTAGGAGGACAAGGAAATTCTTTAGAGAGGGTGGAAGATAGCCTAAATTTGTGGAAGGAATAAATTTGAAGAGCAAAATGGTTTAACTGAAAGGTAGAAAACAAAGAAATAATTCGGTCTCATATATAACTTAAAAAGGGCTAAAAGATTAACTATTACCCTGACTTTCCAAATCTAACTTCCTATAACTCGTAATGCAGTCAACAAGGATTTTATTTACAAAGAGAAAAAAGAGATGCATATTCTTGGATGTTTTTCATATTTAACTTACATCATTACGTATAACTTCCCTGGAATCCGCTAATAAATCCATCAGTCTTGAAACACCTAGAACATAAACCAGGAGAAAAATACTGACAGACCAAAAATAGAAATAGTGATTCAAATTATAATTTATTAAAACACTGTTTCAATTACTTTCTCTAGGAAATGATCTTCATTTTTTAAGGAAAGGAAGTCACTTACCCATGGGACTAACTAAAATAATTTGTTGCACCTGAGGCCCCAGTTGTTTTAGAAGAGAAGTCAGAAGCTTCACACCAGGCCAGCGGACATGGAAATCAAATTCCTGCAATATAGAATTTAAAATATTTAACATTTATAATTCAAATTTTCAAGAAAAACAATTTATCAACTAATAGTAGTACCAGAAACTACAAGTAAAAACTGGAAGCATGGCAAATGTGTAACAGGTAATTTTAAGAAATAAAAAGCAACATAAAGAAAAGAGTTAATGTGAATTGATTAAACTGACTAAAGTGTTAGTGATGAAATTAACCTTATTTCTGTTTTTACAAACAGGCAGACAATATTTTAACATGTATTTCTTGAAAAATGCACATGGATCTCTTACATTCATGTAGAAAGTATACGATAAAACAACTTCAGTACCTTTAAAGGTACACACATTGCTTCTTCAAACACTCAAAAAGGCAGTAAAGGAAGCTTATTAAGATGGCAAAAACATCAAGGATCCCTATTTACCTCCAATAAAGATAACAGGAGAGTGACATTTTCTGGCTGCTTAATGAAAATTTCTGTAAACTGGCTTCCCAAATCCTCACTCTGTCTTGTGGAATTTTCTTCTGTAATATTCAAAAATAAAGTACTTCAACATGATTATACATTATTTTAAAGTATCTCTTCTTGAGGAATTAAGCAGAAATGATAATTTTCTTGATATTTAAACAATACAACACTGGAACAATATGGCTAATATTCATGTCACAATTATAGGGGAAAGCTATATTCTTGTAGAGGGAGTACTGGGGCTTGAACTCAGGGCCTTGTGCTTGTTAAGCAGTGCTCTACCACTTGAGCCATGCTTCCATCCATTTTTTCCTTTAGTTATTTTTCAGATAGGGTCTCATACTTTTTGCTGGGGTCAGCCTCAAACTGTAATTCTTCAATATATATGCTTCCTGTATAGCTGGGATTATGGTAGTGAGCTACCATACCTGGCCTGAAAGTTGTATGCTTTAAACAAGTTTAAACGCCCTTTAAATGTCACATTTCCTGAAGAACATAAGGTTAAACTTCTTTTTTTAGGGGCGCAGCACTGGGGTTTGAACTCAGGGCCTCACACTTGCTAGGCAGGCGTTCTACCACTTGAGCATTCCGCCAGCCCTTTAGTGTGATGGGTTTTTCAAGATAGGGTCTCATGAACTATTTGCCAGGGCTGGCTTCAAACCGTAATCCTCCTGATCCCTGCTTCCTGAGTAGCTAGGATCAAAGGCGTGCACCATAGGTGTCTTGCTAGGTTAAATTTCTATTACCAAGAGAATTATTTGGAGTGACAAAAATATTCTATCTTGAATGTGGTAGTAATTACACTACAGTGACGGTTTTGTTGTTGTGTTGTTTTCCTGTGGTGCTAAAAGTCAGACCATGGGCCTTGCACATGGTAGCCAAACATTCTAACACTGCTGCATCCTCAGCCCTGACCATTGCATTGTGTTGTCCAAACTCACAAGACTATCTAACTTCAAAGAGTACATTTTATTGTACATAAATCTCAAAATTCCCTTCTCAAAATACTATTGAACGTATACTCCTGGCTGATTATTACCGCCACCGTGTTAAATAACTTAATTATAAAAGTAGATCAACTAAATTGGCAATAAAATTAGAATTTAACATATAATTTCTTTAAAAGATTTGTTCTTTAAAAAATTATATTATTCTTTTCTTTTTCCCTCTCTTTCTACTTCCTACAGCTAGGATCTTGCTATGTAGCCCAGGCTGGCCTTAAACTCATTATTCTCCTGCCTTAGCCTCAGGAATGCTGGGATTGCAAGAGCATGTCACCATGCCCAGCTACATATTCCTTTAATGCTTCAAAATTCTCTGAACTATTAATTTCAATATACTTTGCCAAACAAATGTAAAGGTTCAGTAAAAATGGAAGTAACAACTGCCAAAGCAAATTAGCACTTAAGATCTGCTTACATTACGAAATCAATACTACTCACCACCATTCCCTTAGCCGTACCAGACAGAGCTAAGTGAGCATAATAGATGCTGAGCAGCAGAATCCTTTTCCACATATTGTTCCAGGCAAGGACGATAACCCAATGGAACTGGCAGTCACCAAACTTGCTTACTAGTCCTCAGAAAGTTTTAAATTGTTTTTAAATTTGAGATTTTAATATTAATAAAGTATACAAATGGAAAAAATAAATCCCAGCTGATGACAGAAAAAACAGAGCAATCAAGAGTGACAGTGACAATCCCACTGAATTATTTGTAGAGGAAAGAGAAAAAAAAAAGAGAACAAATGTATTTTCCAATACTGATTATTCATCTAGATATGGTAGGTTTATCCTTCGTTAATACTAAGGAATATTTCTCTTAACCATCTCTTGTATTATTCATTGTTTCTGAGCCTTAATCAAATCCTTAAGCAAAAAACATGTTTTAAAAGAATTACTCTGCTATGCTGAGAATATTGTCAGGCAGCAAAGGAAGCAAGGTAACAGGTCAGGAGGCAATAAGCAAGGTTAGAGGTCAAAATATTTTAATGAAAACAGAGGGAACAGGGCTTGCTCAAATATACATAGAGGGGTATGAGAAATTTTTTTAAATGATCCAAGATTTAGGTCTGAAAAACTGGGAAGATAGAAACACCATTTACTGAGATGGGAAACACAGGGAGAAGCAAGTTAGGATACAATCACATGTTTGATTTTGAATGTTAAGTTTGAGACCCTTATGAAAATCCAAAGGAAGTATCAAGTTAGCAGATGGATAAATGTAAGAAGAGTGTCAGTGCAGAGGCCTGGGATGGATACAAGCACTAGAAAGGTAAATAGATAAATGATACTTAAAGTAAGAAAACTAGATGACAAGGACATTAAAAAAACATAAAGCTAACATCCTGCCTAGTGGTGAAGGACTGAATGCTTTCCCCTTAAGTTCAGGAAGAAGCTAAGAATGCCCACTCTCAACAATTCTAGCCACACTGTAATAAAGATTCTGCTCAGTGTTGTGAAGTAGGACAAGAAATAAAAGGCTCAGAGAAAGGAAAAAGTAAAACTGTCATGTTTATGTGGAAAATCTTATGGAATCTACAAAAACATTATTAGAATTAGTAAGTGAGCTTAACAGCTGGGATGCAGGCTAGTGGCAAAGCACTCGCTCAGCATGTATGAAGCAATGCACTGAAAAAAACTGTGACATATGTATGTATATAATAAAATATTACATTGCCTTGAAAAACATTTTGGCAGTTGTTAATGTGTGTGTTTGTGTGTGTGTGTGGTAGCAGGTGGCAGCTGGAAATGTGACTAAGTGGTAGAGTGCTCCTGGCTCCTACTGCCACCACTGAAAAAAAAAAGGTGGGGGAGGTTAGCAAATCTGTAAGATAAAAGGTGGTACATAGCTTAAGTGGTAGAGTGCAAGCACAAGACCTTGAGTTCAAACCCCAGTACTGCCAAAAAAAAAAAAAAAAAGATTCAATATACAAAATTGTATTTAGCTATATTTCTATTTATTAGCAATGAACAATTAGAAATTAAAATTTAAAAAACAGTACTATTTACAACAGCATCAGAAAGGATAAATTTGACAAGATGTATACACAACTTACACTGTGAAAACGCTACAAGAAAACCTAAGTAAGTAAAAAGATATACTATATTCTTATATTATAAGCCACAAAACTGTTAAGATGTCAGTTTTCCTATACTCGCTTCAGCAACACATACACTACAATTAGAATGATACAAAGACTAGCATGGCCCCTGCACAAGGATTACACACAAATGTGTGAGGCGTTCCATTAAAAAAAAAAAAAAAGATGTCAGTTTTCCTGAAATCAAGCTAGACAGTCAACAGAACCTCAGTCAAAATCTCAGCTGGCCTTTTGTTGGTAACATTTACAGGCTGATTCTAAAAGTAATATGCAAAAAGAAAGAATCTAAAACAGTTAAAACAATTCTGAAGAGCTGTGCATGGTAGCTCCAGGCTGCAATCCTAGCTATGCGGGAGGCAGAGATCAGAGATCAGAAGAATCACAGTTCAAGGCTAGCTGTTTCTAAAGACCCTATCTTCATCAATAAAAGTTGGGCATGGTGGTGTGCATCTTTCACCCCATCTACAAGGGAGTCATAAATAAGAGGATCACAGTCTAGGTAAGTCTAGGCACAAATGTGGGACCCTATTTAAAAATTAACCAAATTAAGGGCTGGGGGCATGTCTCAAGCGATAGGGAGCCTGGCTAGTAAGCTCAAGACCCCGAGTTCAACCCAAGTAGTACCAAACAGGTAGAGAGGAATGAAAGGATTAAAAAAGAAGTCACTTAAAAGCTACCATCATAGCTGGGAAGCAGTGGCTTTTGGCTGTAATCCTGGCTACTTGGGAGGCTGAGATCAGGAGGATTAAGGTTCAAGGCCAGTCCAAATAGTTTGAGGGACCCTCCCCCAACTTCAAAATAACCAGAGCAAAACAGACTGGAGGCATGGCTCAAGTGGTAGAACACCTGCTTTGCAAGGATGAAACCTTAAGTTGAAATTCCAGTCCCATCAAAGGGGGGAGAGAAAGCTACCATCATGATACTGCATGCTCACTGACATGTTGAGGGTATTATATAAGGCAGCAGAAGTTTAGTGCTCCAAATGCCTAATTTAATCCTAAGAAAGCCTAATATTCAAATACAACTAGAGTAGTTTCAAAGAACATTCTGTGCTACGGATCTCTGCATAAAGAATTTCCTTTTGGGGCTGGCAGAGTGGCTCAAGTGGTAGAGTGTCTGTCCAGTAAGCATGGCACCCTGAGTTCAAACCCCAGTGCCACCAAAAAAAAAAAAATTTCCTTTTGTTCTTTTGAGAGCTGATAAAATTCTGTGTTTTAACTAGTCACAGAACCCTAAAGTAAAATCTTGCTTGGTAAATTGGGACTTTCAAAGCTCAAAGGTGAATTTATGATTGGAGTTGAAAACGAAAACCAAAATCAAAACCTTGTACGAGGTACACAGCAAAAACTGTGGGCCCTTCCCATTTTATGTGCAAGTTGATGTGACCATGGAAAGGGAGACTGTACAGAAAGTGAAAAAGATATGAGAATATGAAAGCTGATAAAATCTTTAAAAAATGTTTCTCTTTAGAATCAGCTATGAATAGGAGCCCTGATTTCCAGTGTAGTAAATGCCATGTGCCCAGTGAAATATCACAGAGATTTGGTGGGGTAATGGGCCTCTCTCTTTAAAGCCACCCCAAAATCCTAATAAACTGTGGTTATGTGGGGGACCATACAAGGGACAAATATCCAGCCAAATTCTAATACAGAATTTAGCTCAGTGGTAGTGCAAGGCCCTGGGTTTGATCCCCAACACCAAAAAACAAACAAACAAAAAAAGCCAAGAAAATGGAATTAAAAGTAGTCCACGGGGAACATGTGACAAATCAGCAGCTCTCCAAATGCATGAGAAATCTGTATTTAGAAGACAAGTAACAATATAACGGTTGTGGTGATACATGCCTGTAGTCCCGGCTACTTGGAAGGTTGAGACAGGAGGATCCCTTGAGTCCAGGAGTTTGAGCCCAGCCTCAAATAGCAAGACTGTTTCACTTGCTCACTCAATCAAATAAACACTTCAAAAGACAAGTAATACACTCTTTCCCTCTTAGTCTTTTCTGTCTCTAGAAATTAAGATTATAGCAATATGTTGACTCAATCACTTTTAAGGTTTATTTTCTAATTGTATACATCTATATTTGTCAACTGAGATAATATTTGTGTATATAACTATTGTGATCATGCTTTAAAAAACAGTGTATAGTGTAACTGCTTTTATCTGAGTGGTGTGACTATATTAGAGAATGTGAGCTCAACCACAGGGACAAGAAAGTAATGAGTGAGGGAAGCAGGCTGAGTGCAACACAACAGGGAGGGTGGGAAGGATATGGCCTAAGGGAGGCAGCAGTTCCTCAGCTCCAATGAACAACAGCCATGTGGGAATGCTGGCCCAGGTGTTATAAATCTCTAATAAAAAAAAAAGATGTGAAAGTTCCCAATGTGTAATACTGGCAATTGATTCAAATAATTTAAAATAGTAAATTTATGAAACAATCTTGCCTACAAGACAGACAATGTCCTTAGGCCAAAAGTTCGTGACTTCTAGAGAAAAGCGCGAAGTAAAAGTCCACTGATATTTGGGGAACTATTAAAAATTCTTAGCTAATATAAAAATGAAGGGGGAAAAATATATAGACTTGATGGAATTCATCCTATGATGAATGAAATGCTTTGTTAAAAGTTGTAATATTGATATGTAGGTAAAGACAAAACTATTCCAGGGGTTTAAATCTTGGTTAGTATTTTTCAAAATGCAAGGTAGTGCAGCATGTTGATAGTTATGTGGCAGAGCAAGTACCTGTGGGTAAAGCACCTATGGGGAAAGCTAAGCTTACCAGGCTTCTTCGCCGCAGGCTTCTCAGTGCTTACTATTCTCACATGAAGTTTATGGAGCTTCAGAAGGAACACTGCATGCCACATTTATTTAACTATTAACTTCTTTTATACAGAGCCCTCTCTAGAACCTTTGTGCTACACTTTCAGAAATGCAAGTTGAATAACAGAAGAAGTTTAATTCAATGTTTGCATTAAGCACAAGAACTAGAATTAATATTTTTAATTTATTCTGTATCATAAAAAATACATTATAACTTATCAGTATATAATTATGGTCTATATTTGCTTTTCTTATGTGTGTGGTGCTGGGGTTTGAACTCAGGGCCTCATGCATGCTAGGCAACTGCTGTACCACTGGGCTACACCCCTAGTCCAAGGTCTACATTTTTAATAGAACTAGTAAGAGATGGTCCTGTTCCAAGGATGAATGGTTCCTTCTGATTTAAGACTGTCAGTATTGATTCTGACTGTTGACGAGACACTCTACTTTTTTTTAAGACACAGCCACAGGACAGCACTTCAAAAATTTAAAGGAGTGCCCCAAATTTGCTAAGCAATTAAGATAACACACAAAAGCTTTTAGTGGTTATTAAGCTAAAATTACTGTAAACTACTACATTAGTTGTATCTAAAAGTTGTAAACCAAAACTACAACTATGAGAAATAATATCTATTACACATTTAATCAAAGGTATGAGACAAGTAAACCATCCTCTTTCATTAACTTCTGGATACTTGTTACAATAGCTACAGCTGACTTCATTTTTTACATCCTATAGTTTATATATTATATGCTATACTTATCATAACCTGTAAAAGTAAATGACCCTTTGCTATAAGTAAAAGAATAAAAATGAAATGGTCCTTTGTTACCAGAGTAAAAATAAACCTAAAATAGATTATGTAAAAGGAAA
Organism: Castor canadensis; assembly: GCF_047511655.1. Classification (NCBI taxonomy): domain Eukaryota; kingdom Metazoa; phylum Chordata; class Mammalia; order Rodentia; family Castoridae; genus Castor; species Castor canadensis. The sequence goes on from NC_133394.1 coordinate 93,352,185, forward strand.
GACTACTTTTTAAAGTCCTTATATACCTCTGAAAACTTTTCAGAATTGTTATATGACTGGCTAAATACATATTTGATACATTTATTTTAAAAAAGTTTATAATTGTACTTTTTCCAAAAGTGTAAACATTATTTAAAAACATTTCTGGATCTTTCTTTGGCACTCCATTCCATACCAAGTTCACAAACAATATTATGAAGAACAAAACTGCTTTATAAAAGGAGATATTTTAATGATAGTAGTCCTAATTCAAAGAAAGGGAATAAACGGTAATCTTTTACTTTTAAAATATATAGCCATGCCTATGTATTTTAATGTTTATCTAAATCTTATCAACCAATTATGTAAATTACATAATGTAATAAAGAATTTTAGGTCAGAAAAAAAATTTTACCACAATTTATTCAATTGAAAACCTACGAATACTTAAAAAGGACAGTGAGAAATATTGTACTTCCATTAACTGCATCATACCATATAAATGACAATTTCTGGGGTTTCATTATTTTTTCATCTTTAGTACAGAGAAAAGTAACACCTACCTCACAAGCTTAATTCTCCTATGAGGATAAAGTAAGATAATAGACATGAAAGGACTCTGTGAAATTTAAAGCTCTATACAAATATGAGAAAAAAATAATAGAAAAAACTACTGATCTGTACCATCCAAAAAGGAAACAGCTTGACAAGAGTCAAAGCACAATTCTCTGATTTCAAGTAGGGATTCAAATGTCACAAAAGGTAATGATACATATCTTAGTAAGTTAGTTTCTTTGTTAATTTTTTGTTAGTTATAGTCAACTTTGTTATGTAACATTTTAAATCTACTTTAGATAGGAATATTTCATTCCTCATTTAAAAGAAAATCTCAGAAAACTAGTAAAATAAAAGAAAATAAAACTTGAATGTTATGAGGAAAAGAAATACCACTGTTAAAAGTTAATAGAACTTGAAACAGACCATTAGAGAAAAGAAAAATTTAAAGAGTTGTATGAATTATTGTAAAAAATGTCAGTAATCAGAATATTACTGGGCATGCACTGCTTTAAAGGGACAATATCAATAAGCATGTATGCTCTAAACTGGAATACCTTCTAGTTCTCATTAAATACAGGTAAATATGCATGATATATATGCATGCATATATATATTACATGTACCAAGTTTAAATAAACTAAAACATTTTTCCAGGAAGTAGACACAAATAATTTTGAATACACTGTTCTACCAGAGAAAAAGCTTTAATTTTTTTAAAAGATGTACTAGATAGAATATTTTTGTGTTCTAGATGGTAAAAAGATTTAGTAACTATAAGAGACAACAGCAACATAAGATTATCAGCTATTTCTCTTTAATAAGGAATTCTGATTTGATGAAAAAATCTGCATTTTTATCAGCCAGAATATCATTTGACAGTGTCCTTTTATATTATCAGATATTATGCCTAAAAGCATCATGCGTTTGTAAATGCAATCTTTTACCTTTAACATCATCTGAAAAGTGACAAAAATAAATAAATGAAAAGTAGGTAACAAAGAAAATAGTTTTTTATGTAGATGTATACACATTAAAAAAAAAGCTTTAAAAGGTCAAATAAGCAATACAATCTCTTGGAAAGGAGACTCATTCATTTTAGTCAAATACATGAGATATTCTAAAAGAGAGAAAAGGATATAGAATATGCTATATCTTTAGGGGTATGAGACAAATTTATCATAAATGGCCATAAAATATTCTCAAGATAAAAGAACTCTAAAAATAGTGTTCATTTTGTCAACTACTTAAATGAAACAGTAAAAAAAAAGTATTAACAATAGAACTGAAGGGCACATTTTAAAAATTGACTCGGAACAAGTAGTTTCAGAAGATAATGTCCCTAAGAAAGGTTATTCTAGGAGTGTTTATCAAAAACACTTTTTTGGGCTGGCAGAGTGGCTCAAATGGTAGAGAGTCTGTTTAGTAAGCATGAGGCCATGTTTAATCCCCAGTACCACCCCCCCAAAATTTTTTTCCCACTGTTGATCCAGAAGACTGTTGGATGCTGAATCAAAAATAAAGAGCACATTCCTAGCACCTACTTAAAAAAAAAAAAAAAAGCCCAAATACCTAAAGGAAATTAAAACAAAACAAAAAACAAGTTCTAAGAACTTTCATCTGCTGCACCTCAGATGTATTGAAGGACAGACCGTGGAAGGTCGAGACACTTCTTCTCCCTAGGGAATGCCCGTCTGCATCTGAAAGGCATCTCTGCCCTTAGGCAATGCAAAAAAGTCTATGAAACCCCATTCCCCACCCTGACCCTGGGGATCACCAGTTTCCAGGTCCCCCTGCATTCCCCAATATGCAGTCTTTCTCTTCTCTTCTCTACAAATAAAATCTTTCCGACCTCTGCAAAAAAAAAAAAGTCTTTTTCTTTAACATGTTTGAACCAGTGTGTTGCATCTAATTTTCTCGTCTTAGAAACAATTAAGGGAAGTAAGTATCTTTTTCTTCAAAATATGTTCTTTTGTGTTTTGTATCTAAGTATCATTAGGTGACCAATAATCTCCTCTTTCATGGGTACCAAATTATGTTTACTAAATATTTTTCACCCCAGAGAAATTAATAAAAATTGTAAACTAGAAATTACAGAGAAATAAAATTTGAAGAAGTATATTTAAGCCTAAGGGATTATGGCTATTCAATACAACCTCATTTCAAATTTTCCTATTACTAGGGGTTAACATCTACACAGATTCTTGCTTTAGTTTTATCTTAATGAAATATGAGCAAAGTCAATATACATCTGTATTTCTTTATGTTGTCATATGATTTCAATATAAATTAGATTTATAAAACAAATGAATGTCCTTCTTTCTAAAATAATGAAAAATGTACTGTGTCCTACAGTATGAGGAATGCACTCTTCATCAGTACTGTGAAATGTTACTTGGTGCATATATTTTTGCAATATATAGAAGAAAATGTACAGACATCCAGTCAAGCATCTCAAGTAGTGATAATAAAGTAAGGTAAATGAAGGCTACCTTACTTTACATATCCAAGTGTTTTGAAATGAGAAAGGAATAGGAGGCTGTGCCAAAGAAATGAGTGGATTTCAAACTGATTCAATAATTTCATACCAAATAGACTTAATGTAAGTGAAAAAAAAACAAAAATAAAACATCTTTCTAAATTTAGTAAAATTGTTGCTCTTTATAAGTTAACATAAGTCTTACGTAAAAAGTGTAAATATGATCAGGAAAAAACATCTTCTAACTTTATACTACTTACCAGACAGTAACACACACACACACACACACACACACACACATACCATATATGAAATAGTTTGATTTTCAATGAATAGCCACAAGGGGTTATTTAACTCAGAACTGGTTAATATACATCCTGTCTAATTAGAACCAAATACAAAGAGGGGAAAAATACATTTGAAAAAGAAAGATCTCCCAGCTACTTGGAGATGGAGATTGGGAGGATCATAGTTTTAGGCCTACCAGAGCAAAAAAGTTAGCTAGGTGTGGTGGCATATATCTGTAATCCCAGCTATTCAACAGGCATAGATTGGATGATGCCACAGTCAGGCAAAAAGTCCAAGAACTTATCTGAAAAATAACTTAAGTACAAAAGAACCAGGGCATGGCTCAAATGGTACAGTACCTGCCTAACAAGCTGGAAGCCCTCAGATCGAACCCGAAACAACAACAACAAAAGGAAGCCCTAACAACAAAAAGCATGGTGATACACATCTATAATTCTGGCACTTGGGAGGTCAAGGCAGGAGAATCTCAAGTTCAAAGTCACCCTGGGCTATACAGTGAGACCTTGTCTCTTAAAATAAAATAAATAGAAAAAAAAGGAAGGATCTTATTACATCTCATCATAATTTCCAAACAAATTAGCATCATCCTAGAGTTACTTTTTAAGGAATAGTTTCAATGTTTTCATTGATTTAAAAAAATAATTTAAAAAGAAGAAAAAATCTTATGTATAAACTTATAAAATAAAATCAACTTTATATCAGCAAAATTGGCACAACTCAGTTTTGTAAAAAAAAAACAATAAAATACTGGAAACTTACCTACTTCTTCTTCTTCATCATTAGATATTATATTATACAGTGTGTCCAAAGCATAACCTATTATTTCAGAATCCGAACTGGAAAAAAGAAATTTATTATACTTATACACTGCTGGCTAGAGTGTAAACCATTATAACCAAGTTTATACAGTTATTTAGCAAAACCATATGAAATTCCATTTCTAAAAACCTACTTAAGTATCACTGTAAAGAATGTGTAAAGGGTTGGGCGCCAGTGGCTCATGCCTGTAATCCTAGCTACTCAGGAGGCAGAGATCAGGAGGATCACGATTCAAAGCAGACTGGGGAAACAGTTCATGAGACCCTATCTGGGAAAAATCCATCACAAAAAAAAAAAGGGCTGGTGGAGTGGCTCGAGGTGTAGGCCCTGAGTTCAATCCCCAGAACCAAAAAAAAAAAAAGAAAGTGTAAAGGCTTATCATCTATAATTGTAAAAATTTAGAAACAACCTAAATGCCTAACAATCAAAATTAGAGTATGGCAAATCCATACATATAAAACAGAAATGAAAAAATTGTATTTTCAAAGAATATTTAATGGCATGGTAATTTAAAAAACCATAATATAATGCCAAGTAGAAAAAAATTGAATCAAAAAATTAATGGACGGAATAATTCCATTTAGCAAAATATATTATGTGTATACGTGTGTGTATATATACATATACACATATATATATACACACACATAAAAAAATATATATATGTATATATATAAACTTGTACGATAAACTTTAAAACCACCAAAATTGGGCTGGGGGCATGGCTAAGTGGTAGAGCACTTGCAGGCAGGTGGAAGGTCCTGAGTTCAAACTCCAGCACCACCAAAAACAACAATAAAAAAAAAAAGACAGCAAAATATGGTTAATTTTATGCATGTGTACATCTATATAAAAATAACGTTATCTGTAGATGTGGATGGACTACCCTTTTCTACACTTTATTCTCCTAAGAAAGCATCTCATGGAAAATACATACAACTTGTAAGAGTAGGAAGTATAAGATTCTGTAATTGCTTATAGACAAATTTTGAAATCATATAGGATGATGATAGTACCCTAAGTAGCAAGAGTAAAATACAGGTCTGAAAGATCCAGTGAATGTGATGAAGTCATCAGCAGTGATAGATGAAAACAAAGACAACAGACAAAGAGGGTTACAATCACAGGATGTAAATATTGGATGAACTGGGTTTTTACACAAATTATTATTGTTTTGTTTGTGAGAAATTTTGAAGGGTATCTGACAAGAGAAGACTGAGAAACCAGGAATACAGGAGAACTCCCTCAATATGATAAAGGGTACCTATAAAAACTCCACATGAGAAATTTTGAAGGGTATCTGACAAGAGATGACTGAGAAACCAGGAATACAGGAGAACTCCCTCAACATGATAAAGGGTACCTACAAAAACTCTACAACTCAGAGTTAGCTAGGGATGTAGTTCAGTGGTAGAGAACTTGCTTAGCAAGTACAAGGCCCTTGCTTTGATCCCCATTATTACGCCAAAACAAAACAAAGCAAAAAACCCACAACTGTACATACTGGTGAAAGACTGAATGCTTTTCCTCTAAGAACAAGAATATGACAGCAATGCCCCCTCTTACTACTTCTATCCAACACTGAAATAGAAATTTTAGCTAGAACGATATACAAGAAAATGAAATAAAAGGCATAGATATGGAAAGGAAGAAATAAAACTACACCTATTCTCAGATGAGCTATCTTTGACATAGAAAATTCTAAGGAATCCACTAAAAACTGTATAACTACTAAATTCAGCAGTCACAGAATTCAAGCTCAATATACAAAAATTGAACAATTTGAAAATGAAACTAAGAAAACAATTTCATTTAAATAACATCAAAAAGACAGGAATAAATAAAATTTATTTTAAATTTTACTAAAAAAGGTACCTGATTTGAGAATGGATTCAACACAATTCCTATCAAAATCCTAACTGCCATTTTTACAGACACTGACAGAACAGACTGATCATAAAAAGTTATATGGAAAGGCACAGAATAACCAAAACAATCTTGAACTGGAACAACAAAGTTGAAGGACTTATACTTCCTGAGTTCAAAACTTAAGAACAAAGTCACAGTAATCAAGACTAGAGCTGGGAATATAGCTCAATGGTAGAGCACTTGTCTAATATGCATTAAGGACCAGGGTTAAATCCCAGTATAGAGTGGGGGATGTGTGGCACTGGGATAAGAACAGACATATAAACCGGGGGCCTGTGGCTCACGCCTGTAATCCTAACTACTTAGGATTAATCTTTATTAATCATTATTCAAGATTAGACTGGGCAAATAGTTTGTAAGACCCCCATCACCAAAATAACCACAGCAAAATGGACTGGAGATGTGGCTCAGTGGCAGAATGTCTGCTTTGCAAGCACAAAGACCTGAGTTCAAACCCAATCCCACCCAAAAAAAAAAAAAAGGGAAGAAAAAGAAAACACAAATAGCTCAACTAAATAGAATGGAAAGTCTATTCTATTTAGTTATTCTAATTAGTTAATGGAAAGAAACAGTAACATTTATTTCAACCGAGACCATTCAAAGAGGAAGAAAAGTTTCTTTAACAAGTGGCACAGGGTCAGTTAGAGACCTACACATGAAAAGAATGAAATTAGATCCCTCATATAAAAATCAACTCAAAATGAATGGAAGACCTAAACGTAATGGCTAAATTTTGTATTAGGATTTTTATTTTTTTTAAAGGTAGGACACCAAAAGCACAACAAAAAATAAAATTGGAGCCGGGTGCTGGTGGCTCACATCTGTAATTCTAGCTATGCAGGAGGCAGAGATCCAGAGATGATCACAGTTAGCAGTCAGCCAGGCAAATAGTTCCTGAGACCCTATTCTGAAAATACTTAACAGAAAAAGGACTGGTGAAATGACTTAAGGTGTAGGCCCTAAGCTCAAGCACTGGTACCACAAAAAAAATAAATAAAGGATAAAACTGGACTTCATCAAAATTAAAAACTTTTGTGCTTTAAAGGACACAATCAAGAAAGTGAAAAGCAATCCACAGAATTAAAGAAAATATCTGAAGACAATATATCTAAAAAGGGACTTATATCCAGAATAAATAAAAAACTACTATAACTCAATAATAAAAGATGACTAAACCAATTTAAAAAATGGGCAAACTATGAAAACAAATGTCAGTAACAGATATTAAAATTGTCAGTACACACATGAAGAGATGATCAACATTATCAGTCATCAAGAAAACGCAAATCAAAACCACAATCAAAAAATGAAATTAAGAAATACCAACTTTTGGTGTTAGGAATTCTAGCTAAGTCATAGTACTTGCCTAGCAAGCACAAGGCCCTGGGATCAATCCCCAGTTCCTTGGGAGAGGGAGAATATCACTTTGTATCCACTAGGATGGCCATTTAAAAAAAAAAAAAGACAAATCTAGCATGGTGGTACATGCCTATAATCCCAGCCACTTGAGAAGCTGAAGCAGAAGGATTACAAGTTTGAGGCCTGCCTAGGCAGCCCTGTCATAAAATAAAATAGGGATAAAGGGATGTGGGTCTGGCTCAGGTGGTAGAATGCTTGTCTAGTAAGTGCAATTCTCTGAGTTCGAACCCCCAAATAAATAACTAAATAAACAAATAAAATAAAATAAAGGGCTGGATGTATAGGTCAGTGGTAGAGCACTTGCCTAGTATGTTTGAGGTCATGGGTTTCAATCCCTAGGACCACACACACACACACACAAAACAGCAAGGAGAACTTAAGGTCCCTGGGTTGTTAGAGAGTTTGGTGAATGTGCTGTAGTATTTTGACCAAGGTTATGAAGCACCTGGCATGTGCTACAGCACTGGTGGAAGAAGAAATCTGCAAGATGTGACCTAGTAAGCACTACCCAAGCTACATGACAGCCCTGGATTTTTCTGCTTATGAAACTGACATAAAGAGAAATTCCACAACCAATGGAAGTGCTCACATAGTATGAAAGGATATGAATGTCCAGCCTGTCTCAGGAAAGTGACCATTACTGCATGGCAAGAATGTGGCCCCATGAGAGCATCAAACAGTTCAAATTGAGATCCTGGAACTAACGCCACAGCATTACCTGGAAAGTATATAATGATACTCTATTTATATGATTGAACATGCACAGAAAAAGCTTTAGAAATTAAGGAAACATATTCAAGATTTAAACTGTCAGCAAAAGAACATGCAATTCATAGCTGGATCTAAATTGAGACTATTGGAGTCAAACTGGGTCAGCAAAAACTATGAGACTATAAGTTGGGTGCTAGTGGCTTACTTCTGATATCCTAGCTGCTCAGGAGGCAGAGATCAGGAGGATCTTGATTCAAAGTCAGCCCCAGGCAAATAATTTGTGAGACCCTATCTCAAAAACACCCAGTACAAAAAAACCCAGAGATGGTGGAGTGGCTCAAGTGTTAGAGCCCCTGCTTAGGAAGCGTGAAGCCCTGAGTTCAAACCACATATTGCCAAAAAGAAAAAAATTATGAGACTATGCTGTGAATAATACAGTCCTGACATCAACAATGCTTTTATTCAAATGTATTAAGCTTATTTGGTTTTGAAAAGGTAGTCGATATCAGCTATACTATCTGGGGAAAAGGAAGAAAGATCCTAAGTAGTTTAAGCAAACAGGTACTACACTATAACTGAAAAGGGGGCTATGATATTAGACAGATTGGAAATACCCAGATCCTTAAAAAGCTTACATTCTTTGCTTCAGGTAATTTGAGTTTCACACTATACTGAGCTAGTGAAACACACTAAACACAGTAAGTGATAGAGAACAGAGGCAAAGGAAATAGTTTTTGAAGGTGGTGGTAGTTTTAAACTATGTCCAAAATTCTTTGATATGATGCTTTTCAAAAGGTAGGACCTAAATTAACCTCCTCTTAAGTTTAGGCAGTACTTATTAACTTACTTCTGACAACTGGAATGTGGAGGAATGAAGTGTATATGCCTTGTGAGACTAAATCATAACAAGCATTTTGGCTTTCTCTTTGTTCTCTAGGATCACCGGCTCTACAGGCAGATACCATACCATGAAGATGTTCAAGCATCCTACAGAGAGCCGCAAGGTGGCCAAAAACAATGGGAGTGAGCCATCTTGCAATAAGATCCCCCTGCCCCAGGCAAGCTTTCAGAAGACAGTCCTGATTGATATTTTTACTGCAACCCCATAACAGACATTAAATCTACCTAGTTAAACTGCTCCTCAATTCCTGAGCACAGGAGCTGTGAGGTAATAAATAGTTCTTGAATCACTACATTTTGATGTTATGGTTCGCATTATTTACACAGTAAAAGATTATGAAAATGGTTTGTGTGATGGATATACTAAGTGCCAGAATTAAGGATAACAAAACAGAGAGAGAAAAATCGTGTATATTCCAGTTTTTCTTTGGTCTACAAAGGTACAATGGGTTAAGTAGAGGGATGAATTCAGCATGAATCTTCCAATTTCTGGCTTAAATGGAGAGGTACTGCTTACTGGGATGACTCAGGGAAGCAGGCAGTTGAAGTGGGCAAAGAGGGGTTAGGAGCAGGAGGACCAGAGATAAATGAACTCTGAACATTTTGAATTTGAGGTCCTATGAGGGATCTTGGGATGGTAGAAATAATGAACAACTAATGCATAAAAGACATATTTGACCAGAGGTAAGATATAAAAGCTATCAATGCATAGTTAATTAAAACTAAAGATGCAGATAAAATCTCCTAAAAAGAAATTGGAAGAGCTAAACATAGGCTGAGTCATCTTTCTTTGAGGAGACAGCAGATTTAACACTTTGCTCTTACTTGCACGTTGTATTTCTCTAAAAAAAGGAAGTCTACATAACTGACATACCATAGTATTTACATTGTATTATTATACAGAGTAGTCTTTCTAGGTGAGTAACAAAACATCCATTTGCTCAGTTTAGACCCCAAATCTTAAGTCTTTAATTAGCAGTTACTTCATCTTATTTTTATATCTATCCTAATGATTGGCCCAGTGGCTTGTACCTGGTGTTCAATAAATATTATTGAAATGACAACTGAGAGTAAAAACTTAATAGCTTTAGTATGTCAATATTCTCTGGAATAATGATGTTAACTCTAACACAATTAACTACAAGTTCAAGAAAAATTGAGGAAAAAAGTCATTCGATAAAGACTTACCGATCTGTTTGTAAAACATGGATAAGATGTTCCATAGCCTGGATTCCTACTTCCAAGCGGTATTTCTGCACATAAAAGAAGAAAAATGCTATTAAAAGAATTTATATCCAACTTAGAAACCTTAATAATTTATAAAATGTTACAGACCTTGGATAACGATTTGAGAGCACGCACAGCATTTCTTCGATCATCCAGTAAAGTAGATGAAGCTACTCGATCACAAAGCTTTTGAATCTATCATAGAAAAACAAAGTAGCATTAAGCAAATAAAAAGAAACCATGAAGTTTTGTTTCCCAAATTTATACTATCTAATTTCAGGGAAAGAAATCAGCATTGAGGAAGTGGTCTTTCACAAATCTAAACATTTATGTAGTATTGTCTCTTCACAGAGATCAGTTTTTCCACTGACTTAAAAAGTGGAAGGGGTGAAGAAGTAGCCAAATAACTCATGTAAGTTGAGGAATTAAGAGAAATCAGTGGTACAACAGAGCTTTGCACATGTGCCTATCACGACTGCTTAAACCAAAAAGGAGGCAAATTCCAACAGTGGTATGGGAGAAGACAGAAAGGTATTTCAAAATTTTAAAACAATTATTTACATCATAATTTTACTTGAACATTTTGACTACATATTTGAATAAGAAAAGTCAATACTGTACATTACAATTTAAAAATTTTAAGTATCTCAAAATCTATAAAGATGAAATGTTTCTATTTTAAAACAATAATTTGTTGGAATTAAAATTCAAACTGAATTTAAAAATAAACCTTGGAGAATTATTTACAATATGAAAAACCTGGACAAATGTTCATTGAAACATTAGAAAAAAAGCTAAATAAATTCCAATATATTCTCTGGTGGAATACTACAAAGCTATTCAAAATAATTAACTATACAGACATAAAAATGCCATGATACAATGAATTACTGAGGGAAGAAAAAGAAGTTGTAAAACTACATGTCAATTAGGACCCAATGAAGCAAAAGTACCAAGTTGTTTATAAAACTGCATTAAAAAAGAATTTGGAAATCTAGGACTGTAAAACTTCTGGAATTAAGCACAGGAGAAAAAGCTCTGTGACCTTTGTTTGGGCAAAGAATTCTCAGATGTACACTGCTTCCGCTATTTATAAGATGCCGTTAAGAAAGTGATAAACCACAAACCAGGTAAAAATATTTGAAAACACCTGATGAAGAATATATGTTTAACAACCACTGCAATGAGGATGGGGGGAGTGAATAGTATCAAAATAAGTTATGTAAAAATAAACCACTATATTCAATTCTTTTTAGCTTGGTATTTTAAGCTATTACATTTTTTTTGGGGGGGGGTATGGTACAGGATGTGAACTCAGGGCCTCAACTTGCTAGGCAGGTGACCTGCCATTTGAGACACTCTACCAGCCCTTTTTTGTGTTTGTTATTTTTGAGATAAAGTCTTGAGAGCTATTTGTCTGGGCTGGCTTCTAGTTGCAATCCTCATCTGTCTCTAGAGTAGCTAGGATCATAGGCATGAGCCATCAGTGCCCACTGTTAAGTTATTATATGTTCTTCAATGACTGTTCTTACAACGATTCTATACATGAGATTTTTGGCATATCACACAAATGTTTGCACCTCATGTATCTGAATTAATGGTATTTAAATACATGTAACAGTGTTTCCAAATTATATTTTGCAATTTACAGTGTACCAGAAAACAGTAACAGATTTTCTGTAACAGACCAGGTGGGAAACATAGGATTATATAAAACTAAAGTTTTCTGCAGTGTTGGCTTTCTAAGAGACTTTACTATGCTGATCTCCATTTCTCTACATTATAGACTAAGTATAATATAAAGCCTAGCCTCACTCTTCTTCTTAACTGCTCACATTTAGAAATGACTCTTGCACTGCACTTACCTCCATAATAATTACACTGAGTTTTCAAATAGAAATAATTATATATATTTGGCAGTACTGGGGTTTGAAATCAGGGCCTCAAACTTGTTAGGCAGGTACCCTACCACTTAAGCCATTCTGCCAGCCCTGTTTTTTTTTTTTAATGTTGGATATTTTCAAGGTAGGGTCTCGCAAACTATTTGCCCTAGTTGTCTTCAAACCTTGGTACTCCTGATCTCTGCCTCCTAAGTAGCAAGGATTACAAATGTAAGCCACCGGTGCCCATCTCTACTATAATGTTTTATGATTAGAAAAAAACTGCTTAACTATCTCTTGAAAACATGACTCTTATTTTCAATTTAAAGAATGTGAGTCAAAAATAGTTTTCCTGAATAGAACTGGGTATTGTACATCTTTTGTTAGTTTTTTCCAAAGGTAGTTTATAATTGATACTATGAATGGGAAACTGTTTCTAGGCATTTTCTGCTTCAGTTTAGCCTGAGATCTGAAATATTGTTTCTAGATATGGAATTTTTATCTCCCTTGAAGTACTTAGTTCTAAGACTATGCATGACTGAACTCCAGCTTCAGCTCCTTTTCGGTTGGTATAGGTGGATTTGTGTCAAAATATAAATTTCCTTATCTGGAAGTTTTTCAGTCATTATGTATTGAGTTTGGAAATATAAAAGCTATTTGATATTGGTGGGAAGTTTGGGGGTTTGTTTTATTCTCAGTCTTTGAGTTCTAAGCAAGCTAATATTTGAGCCTTGTTAATTTTTTAAAAAGCTGTGAAATACATAAACAAAACCTTAAACTCAACCATGAAGCTAAATACATGAAATTAAAATAGCAATGAGATTTTGTCTATTAGAGTCACAAATATTCAAAAATAATACTGCCACATACTAAGTGATTCCATTTCTATAAAATACAAAAATATGCAGAACCAAACTATGCTATTCGGAACAATTATAATAGTTATTCTTGGGTGTGGGCAGTGACTGAATGAATGAAGCACAAAAGAGGATTTCTGACATACTGGTTATGTTCAGTTCCTTAACCAGAGTTAAGAGTATGTTGAAGCTATGAAAATACACCGAGGTTTTCATATATGACAGGTACACTTTTCTATATTCTTCAGTAAAAAGGATTTTAATAGTACTCGGGCTGGAGATATAGTTCAGTGATAGATCACTTATTTAGCATGCATAGGGCCCTGGATTTGATCCCTAGAACACCCCCCCAAAAAATCTATTAAGGACAGAAAAAGATATAAATTAACGAGTCTGCTCATATTCTCAAGAGTGAAGGTAACCTAAGAAGGTGACAATTTGTCAAATGTTAAATCTAAAAATTTGGCCAGGTACTTCTACTTTAGCAACTTAGCCTTTAAAAACCCACCCACGCTATATCCTTTGTAGCAATACTAATAGTTTAAAAAGAAATCAAAGTGTTCACCCATAAATCAGAGAACTACTGCACATTCATTTTGCACCTGATAAATGAATGAAGCAGATTCCTATGTTCTGTCATGACAAGATGTCCAAGACATTAAGTTAAAAAAAAACACACTGAGGACTGGGGTACATGTAGCCCCATAGTAGAGTGCCTCCCTAGCATTAGGAGGCCCTGGGCTCAATCCTCAGCATTGGAAAAAACAAAACAAAACGCTATTGTATATGAAGCAGGAGCTTATTTTGGTTTAAAACTGTAACACTTAAGCTGTATGAATCTGCACAGAAAAAAATTCAGACTATATACCATATTGTTTTTTGGTGGGCTGCTAAAGTGTTCACTTTTTACATTATTTCTGACACATCTGTCTTTTGATAATGAACAGGTATTACTTATGTGTGTGTGTGTGTGTGTGTGTGTGTGTGTGTGTGTTGGGAATCAAATCCAGGGACTCATGCACACTAAGCACATACTTTACCACCAATTTAGACACTCCCCACCCCCAACCCAGGTATTTTGTGGACAAAAAAGACTTGTTATGAAATAAAGTGGGTTTTTAAAAATTTCCTTTATTCATATGTGCATACAATGATTGGGTCATTACTTCCCCCTTCCCTAAAGTGGTTTTCTGATTTATTGGAGTTCCTAGGATGGTCTCATGGCTAACTTAACTCATCTTTTTAAGATGCTACCTTCATTCTTATGCTCAAAACAAAATGCAATCAGCTATTGGTAAAAATAAGTTACCACAACAAAAATATCCTCAATTGGCTCCCACTGCCAAAAGGATAAAGTCCAATTTGTAGACTAGAATGTACAGCCATTAAACACATATTGAGCCAGGTGCCAGTGGCTCATGTCTGCAATTCTAGCTACTCAGGAGGCAGAGAACAGGAGGATCGTGGTTTAAAGCCAGCCCGAGCAAATAGTTCCACGAGACCCTATCTTGAAAAACCCTTCACAAAAATAGGGCTGGTAGAGTGGCTCAAGGTGAAGGCCCTGAAATCAAGCCCCAGTACTGCCAAACACACAACACAAGTGCACATTACACATGTATTTGTTCTTATGCTAACCAAAGTAAAATATGGTCACAATGAGCTTGTTCAAGCAGCCAGCCATATAAATAGTTACAAATATGTATTCTTTAAGCATAAAAAAGTAGTCAATTCTCTATGGAAGTAAAACTGTTTAAGAATGACATATTGCTCAGCATCAGTGGCTCATGCCTATGATCCTAGCTACTTTGGAGGCTGAGATTGGGAGAATTGTGTTTTGAGGCCAGCCTGAGCAAATAGCTCATGAGACCCCTCCATCTCCAAAATAATCAAGAGCAAAATAGACTGGAGGTATGACTCAAGCAGTAGAGTGCATGCTTTGTGAGCATGAAGCCCTGAGTTCAAACCCCAGTCCCACCAAAATAAATAAATAAAAATGGTATATTAATCTTGAATCAAGAAGGAACATAAGTAATGAGTTAAAGGGTACATCCTTCACCAAACTACATGGGGATGGACTTCCAGGGACAGAAAACAATTTATTTCATAATTGTTTACACATTTTTAAATTTAGAAAATAGCATTTCACAGAGTAAGAGAACTTATCTATGAGATTTTGAACTTTATATGAATCAGTTTATATATTTTCACACACACATATATGTTCTACTGAAGTTAATACATCAAAGGAGAACCTTTTAAAATATGAAAACTGTCCCTCTTTTTTTGTTTTTGGTGGTATGAAGCTTTGAACCTGTCTAGGCTTGCTAGACAGGTGCTCTATCACTTCAGCCCATACCTCCAGCCCGAAAACGTTCCCTTTTATAATAATTTTAGGGGAGAGGTCTTTTTTTTTTTTTTTTTTGTCTTTTCTTTTTTTGGTGCTGGGATCGAACCCAGGGCCTCACGCATGCTAGGCAAGCGCTGTACCACCGAGCTACATTCCAGCCCTTATAAAAATTTTAAATCACTGTTATTTCTGGGATGATTAACCAAAAATAATATGGAAAAAAGAATACCCAAGATTAAACTGTTAACTAAAAAAGATTTACTTCTGCTGTGCACAGGTTGCTGATGCCTGTAATGCTAGCTACTCAAGAAGCAGAGATCAAGAGGGCTGCAGTTTGAAGCCAGCCAGGGGCAATAGATTGTGAGACCCTATCTAGAAAAAAACCAAACACAAAACAGAGCTGGTGGAATGAATCAAGTGGTAAGAGTGCCTGCCTAGTAAGCTTGAGGACCTGAGTTCAAACTCCAGTGGGCCCCCTTCCCCCCCAAATTTATCTCCTAATACATTCACAAGTACCTGCTTCAACAGGCTCTAATAAGCAATCAGGTTTTTTTTTTTTTTTTTTTCTGTATGATGTAGTTGCAAAACGTACCTTAGAAATAGTAAAATTAGCCAGTTGTGGTGGCTCATGCCTGTAATCCCAGTTACTTGGGAGGTGAAGATATGGTTCAAAACCAGCCTGGGCAAAAAGCTCACAAGACCCCATGTCAACCAATGGCTGGACACAGTGGTGTGCACTGGTTATCTAAGCTATTTGTGGGAACACAGACAGAAGGATTATTGTCCAGGCCAGCCAAGGCATAAAGCAAGAACTTCTCTCAAAATTAACCAACAGAGTTGGCAGAGTGACTCAAGAGGTAGCATGCCTTCCTAGCAAGCATGAGGTTCTGAGTTCAAACTCCAGTGCTGCCAAAAGAAAAAAAGGGGGTGGGGGCAGCTGGAGATGTGGCTCAAGTGGTAGAGTTTCTGCCTATCAAGTGTGAGGGCCTGAGTTCTAAGCCCCAGTATTGTACACACAAAAAAGAAAAATATTAAAATTAATTACTATTTTAAAGTATATTATTTATACGTACAGAAATGAAATTCATTCACTTCTGAGTTTTGGTAAATATATATCAAGGATATTTTTAAGAAAATAAAGATGCTTTTTATCTATTGAACTTGTTTTTAAAAAAATGAATTACTTCTATTCCCAAATAAAATGCTGGGTTTTAATGGCAAGTACATATTCTATTCAATTGAGGATTTTAATTAAAACTTTCTCATTAATAACTTAAGACAATTAAACTCAAATCAGGAAACCATATTCCAAACCAACGAATCAGAGGTAAATAGTTTATTTATGCAGCACTATTACACTGAACTATTGCAGATACTTTGTGTCAGGTACCAACATGGCCTTTGTTTAAGGCTTTTTGTGGGGGCTATACCGTTCATCTCTTCTTCCTTTTAGTTTCTACAAGCTGTGATTTAGCTGGACAGATGGTTGGCCACCCTGACTACTTCTAAACTTTCCTTACAGCTTGGTATGAAGTGTGACTGCCAACAAGTTGTACCTTCAAGGTCACATTCTGAAAAGGAAACTATTTGTTCTTCATTCCTTTCTCCTTCCCCCAACCTGGAACTTGAACCTGATGGTAATGAAGAACCTTCAATGATTCAAACAATACAGCATCCTAGTTGCAGAAAAAGATGAAAAGCAACCACCAGGTATGTTGAGGAGCAGAGCCACTCTACTATAGAAAAAAACAAAGCAAAGCAAAACCATCAAAAAAAAAACCCCAACAACAACAAAAAACCCACCAACCAACCAATTAACCAAAAACAAAAACAAAAAAAATCCACAAACCACCAAAAAAACAATACCAAGTTTAGGCTGGGGATGTAGCTCAGTAGAGAGCATAATGCATAAGGTCATGACTTCAATCCGCTGCATCAACACACCCTCCTCAAAACAAAACCCAGGTTCTTCTCTTTTTTTTTGGCAGTTGTAGGTTTGAATTCAGGGCCCCACGCTTGCTAGGTAGTGCTCTATCACTTGAGCCACTCCACCAGCCCTTTATTTTGTGTTGGGTATTTTTAATAGACTCTCTTTTGAACTATTTGCCCGGTCTGGCCTTGAACCACAATCCTCCTGTTCTCTGCCTCCTGAGTAGCTAGGATTACAAGCAAGAGCCACTCACTGGTGCCCAGCTCAACCTGTTTTCTTGAAATAAATTTATAAATATTTTGTAAAAATCTCTGGGAAAAGTACTATGTTCAATGATTAGTGAGTAGAAAAATCTCCAATGTCTACTGTTAAATTTTTTAAAAAGCAAGTATCAATATAATTTCACTCTTAAAAAGAAATTCACATGTGTAAATACACATATTGCTTTAAAAAAAAGTCACACACTAGAAAGATACATACCAAACTTTATTAGAAATTACTCCTGATGATAGAAAGTGAGATAGACTATACTGATTTATTTCCAATAAGCACTTCTTCATTCTTGCTTCAATAACAAGAGAAAAAAGTTAAAGAACTTTCCAGAATATATTAGATCTTGCTTTTTTTCTAATAATCTGCTCTAACATACCAACTCATTGACTCACTATCTGCTTGATGAATACAACCAATTCTCATTGCTCATGGCAGTTACGTTCTATAAAGTCACCATGAACACTGAGTTGATGGATAATGAAGTATTGCTCCTAAGGGAAATACAAGGTCAGTTTCCTGTGAGCCTCTGGTCACAATGTTTTCATCAAACCAATCAATATAAAACCTTGTTCTTCTATTTGTATTTCTCTTTAAAGACATCTAACTTAACACATATCCTTATTTATTAACACTGAACTCATGGCCAAGAGCACTATAACTCATGCCTGAGTGAAACTTAAACTAACACACACGTTTTCTATACTGTACATCACAGCATTCTTGTGCTTAGGAAAACCACCCAGCACAACATTAGGAGGACATTTTTAACAGGAAAATCCCCAATAAAAGACTAAAATGCTAAAAATAAAAAATATAAATAGACCATGAAAAGGACATTTGTTTATAGTACAAAGTACAAGGACTGAAACAGAAAGGAGAGCCTGGCCTTACCTGACCTCACTTGGAGGTGCATACATTGAATAACTCAAATTTTCCACTGCTCTGCACATGTCCCCAAGTAACCATGAAAGTGCTGCAACATTAGTTTTGGGGTTACAAATACATTTTGCTGAACAGGCAAATTTACAAATAAGGGATTAATGAATAATAAGAATCCACTGTACCCTAAATATAATTTTTCTGAGTCTATTTCATTATCTGCAAAATGGAAGCAAAAAAATAGATGAACTCTAAGGTTATTTAATACTCAAAATTTGGAATACTTTAAAAATACTTGATTTTAATTTAGTAAGTAATAATATTGTTACTATACTATTTGAAACCTACTTGACCTGCGTAGTGTTTAAAACAATATTTAAGCTAGCTTTTAAAATGTAAGAGTTCAGAACTGCAGATGTGACTCAAGCAGTAGAGAACTTGTTTTGCAAGTGTCAAGCCCTGAGTTCAAATCCTAGTTCCACCAAAAAAAGTGTAATATAAAATCAAAAGATTTCACAGAAAAATTCAGATTTGTATCTTTTCTTGAAAAACACTGGCCTGATGGCTAGTGGTAATTAACACTGTATTTCATACAATTTAAGAAGCAATCGCTTTCAAGACTCCCTATTTTTTTTTAACATATCATCAAGAAAAACAATTAAAATTACAAGCTATATTCTCATTTCAGATGTTTAAATGCTAATGTGCATCTGACTTGGTAAAAATGTGGCATATATAGCATTTATTACATGCTAGCTCTGTCCTAAAATGATTTATATTTTAAAATTAATTTAATCTTCACCAAAATCTCTATAGGACAGGTACTACCTACCTACCTTTTAGAGATGAGGCAAATAGGCACAGTGGTTAAGTAGCTTGTTTGTGTTTAAAAGCCACAAAGTGGCAGGAAGGGATTCAAAGTAAGGAAGTTTGAGTGCTAACCCTCCCACATTCAACTGGCTCTTTGGGCCCACATTTCTGGAGGTGGCAACTGCCTGGTGTTGAGCACTACCTATATCCTTAAGTCAAGATTGGGCTTCACTGATCTTTCCTCTAACCTGCCTGCTTCACTGATGCTACCCAGCTAGAATTTGAGTGTGTGATTCTTGTATTAAACAACTGAATACTATAATATGAACAAAAAATAGTACTAAAGAGAAAAAAAAATTGAGCAAAATTTAGATCAGACTTAATTTAGAAGAACCAGAAAGAGGGATAATAGGAAAAGTGTAAGAGACACAAGTTCTTCCTGTAATTAATATAATGCTAACTAGGTATTGGGGTTTTTTGTTTTGGTTTGGTTTTTTATGGTTATTCCAGTTATAACACTGACCTACTTATTAACATAAAATATGAAACATGAACCCGAATGAGTTTCATATTACATTTATATTAACATGGTATATGATGTACTTGATCAACCCAAAACTTTCTAAACTTAAAGCCCACACTCCTTAATAATAATTTTAATTAACAGCTGTATCTACTGTTAGCCCTTTTGTTTTCTGAGCCAGCTGAACAAAACTGGTCTAAAAAAGAGAGATGCCAGAGCAGCAAAGTAATTCTGTACATTTTTTCTGGATGTTAACAACTTTTAAGTCTCAGAATTCAACTTGAGAGCAGAACACACCTTATGATTTATCATCAAATGTATTCACTGATCTTGGGATTTTTAAGAAACTTGGGATTTTATTTTTAAAGGGTACTAGTTGAAAGGCAGATGTAAAACTAAGCACATGTGAGCATTCATAAGTCTAAGTAAGATTTTTACTATAATAGTGTTTCTTTGTACCCAGTAAAGTATGTCAAGGTTAAGAAGGCTTCAATCATTATAAATCAATGACTTTCTCTACTTCACATTAAAAAAAATTCAAATTAAAAAGTACTTGACTCTAAGATATAAAAAGCTTAACGTGGATAGAATTCCAGATTTAAAATACTTCAGTATGTCACAGAATTGTCAGCAATTCTAAGACACAAACAAGCACTTACTATTTGACTGGTTCTGAAGAACATCTTAATTCGGGCCAAAGTTACTATTAACTTAAAGTATGAAAAGACAGGTACAATATAATCAATAATCAATTTTCTCATACATTTAAAGACACAAGTTCAACAAGAAAAAGTATGGGCAGGGATGTAGCTCAGTAGTAGAGCACTTAGTCTAGCATGTAGGAGGCCCAAGTTTCAATCCCCATCTCACACACACACACACACACACACTCTCTCTCTCTCTCTCTGACACTCTCTAAAGAAAAGGAAAGAAAAAGGAGGAAAACAGTCAAAGCAATCAGTGAGCTGAAAAATCCCTAACTGAAATGTTTGATAGAAGTTTGACACAATGAATTTCAATTATTTGAGAACTTTGATTTCTAAAACCCTTAAGATGTAGTTTTGTAATACCTGTAATACTAGTATTTATGTTGCTATTATTATAGAGCTGTGATTTCTTTCAAATAAAACTATAATTAATTCACTTGCTGAGCATGTACTAGGGAAAAACAAAGTTTGAAATACAGGGTTGAGCTAGGTGCTGGTAGTTCACACCTGTAATCCTAGCTACTTGGGAAGCTGAGATCGGGAAGATTGAGGCCACCCTAAACAAATAGTTCATGAGACCCCATCTCCTAAATAACCAAAGCAAAATTGATGGGAAGCATGACTCAAGTGGTAGGGTGTCTACTTTGCAAATGTGAAGGCCTGAGCACAAATCCCAGTCCCACTATAAAGAAAAAAACCAGGGCTGGGAGAGTGGCTCAAGTGGTACAGCACCTGTCTAGTAGGTGGGAGGCTAAATTCAAGCATGAGACGAGTTCAACCCCCAGTCCTGCCAAACAAAAAAAAGGCTGAATACATATGAACCCTGAACTAAAAGTCACTTTAACAGACTACAAGGGATAAGGTGTGTGTAAATGGTAGGAAGCACGAGAAAAGTACAATCTAGTTATGAAGCAAAGGCAGTTCAGGGGGAAAAAGTTATCTGCAGTGTGGTGAGGGAAAGAAGTCAGAAATGCAGATTAGGGAAGACAATGGTGATGAATTTGAAGACCAGATACAATTCAGACAAAAGAGATCTTCCATTTAGAAAGATGAGAAAAGATGGAAAATTACACTTAAAAATATATAGTTTTGCAGAAATAAAAGAAACTACATAGTATTAAATGATATAAGTTAGAGGTTACAAGCTCTAATAAGCCAAATACCCAGACCAGATCAAATCATCAACCAAAGTATCTAATATTAGATGTACTCCACTGATACTCTAAATATACTTCTAGTGACCTACGACTCCTTATTGTACTTCCTCATAGAATGAGATGTTGACAAATTTTATTCATACTGTAGCTCAGAGTATATTGATTCTCTTCAGAAGACAAATTACTTTTTCAATTTTGACTGTATACACTCAAAGTTAAGCAATAACAAGGACCCTTACTTTCCTTTCAGCTTATATATACAATATACACAAGTGACACCCACGCTACATTTTGAAATCATGATATAAAAACTATGTTGTTCCATTCACAGTGACAAGATCAAAGTGTTCTAGTCGCAGCTCTTCAATACTGTACAAGTTGCTTAGTAAAAGAAAGAGGCCTGACCTGGATGATCTATACGAAATTGTTCAGCTACTCAGGAGGCAAAGATAAGAGGATCACAGTTCAAAGCCAGCCAGGGCAAATAATAGTTAGCAAGACCCTATGTTGAAAAAACCCTTCACAAAAACAGGCTGGTGGAATGGCTCAAGGTGTAGGGCCTGAGTCCAAATCCCAGTACCACACACACAAAAAAATCCTATATTCTATGATAAATTCTATACCATCTTTTCTACAGAAGTCATTGCAACAAGTATAATAAAGGGTATTCTTCCTCTAACCTACATGCAGTAAAAAACTAACCTTTATTAAGTATTTACTAAGTGCCAACTTCTTCCTATTTCTTCCACTTAATCCTCAGTACACCCTTAAGCTCAGGCACTGTCTTTACGTTATTTAGAAAGTATTAGAGTACTGCTTATCTAACTTCTGTCCAATTCGATTAAGGGTGAAAAGATCAGGATTCAAGTCAGGGTCTAATTTCAAAGCAAGTTCTAATAAGCCACAGTTCAAAAGCTGAGTGTCTTGAACACAAAAACCAGACAAAATAAGGGGACAAAGGCTAAAGAGGTAGTTTGTGACTATGGTAATCTGGAGAAAAAGCATAGTTTTCTGATAAGAGTAGCTTGCGCCTGTTGCCATGTGACAATTGACAAGGAAAGTCAAATATCATTTGTGTGAATGTGTGTACACTTATGTGTACACATATGAGAGACGAAGAAGGGGAGAGGGAGGAGGAGACCTGAATTTTAAATGAAACCAAGAGATTCACTAGCTTTCAGCTTCTGCTTTAAACAGTTCTAATCTGTGTTAGGAGTGTAGTCCAGTGGTAGGTATATTGCTTGTCTGGCATGTGCAAGGCCCTGAGATCAATTCTCAGTGCATGTGCCCCCCCCTCCAAGTTCTAGCTTAGATTTGTGCAATTAATTTTAGTGCTGTATAAATTTCCAAAATTCCCAGATAGGAACTGAAATATGGGCATCAGCAATAAAGTGTAGGCTTTGAAGGAAGTCACACCTTGGTAGAATCCTAGCTCTAAGATTTTGGTCAAGTTATTTCGCCTCTCTAAGCCTCATTCCTTCACTTGTAAAGTGAAGATACTATCACCCACCTTACAGGGTAAAACTAAGGATTAAAGGAGAATGTGGAATAAAAGAGTTCAGCCTAGCATCCAACACAAGGTATGGGCTTGACAAATGCAAACTATTATTGTTATACTTTACTGTCCCAGTAACAAAGTTGATTCTGACAACTAGTCAAAGTTTACCTTTACATGTCACACTTACTCACTTTTCTGTAGATCTAATGTTATTCTTAAATAAAAAGTTTTTTAGAAAATGCCACACACTATCATTTCCAATAGACTCTAATGAAACTTCAAAGTAAGTGCATCTAATACCTAAAATCTAATCAACTACCAAATACTGTTTTTGTTGCCTAATACTTTTTTAATGCTCTTAAAAATCGAAGAAAGGCGGGAAATGTGTCCCCAAAGTGATCTGAGCATGAAATAGCTGTACAATGTGAATTGAGTTAGTTTGCTAAATGACACAGTTTTGGGTGAGCCTGAAAATCGGGCGTCTTAACTAATGGCACTAGGCAGAATAACCGTCCTTTCAGTTGATGGGACAGAAGCAGGTGGCCCTGTGCCCTAAAGAATATCGTTTTATTCTTAGCCACAAGCTCTCGCCAACAGCTGAGTCTTAAACCTCCTTCCCGTCTTCCCCAACGCCGCGTGTCAGCGGGCCAGGGAGGCAGCCGGACTTTAGGATCCTCGGGCCAGCGGCGGCGCCAGCTGAAGGGAAAGGGGGAGGGGCAGCGGCGCAGGGGCGTGGGTTCGGGTCGCCGCACCTCTGCCCCGGATCCGTCCACTGCGGCCGCTCTCCTCGCCGGGGCCGCGGGGCGCGGCTGACAGTGGCCGGACGGGCCCAACGAGCCGCCGCGGTGGGGCGCGAAGGAAGAACTCGGGGGTTCTAAGAAGGGAAGAAAGGCAAAGGGAGGGCGGCATCTGAATCCCCGACCCACGGTGGGGCGCGGGAAGTGACCTCCAGGCCCTTGGGTCCTCCGTCCCCGTCCTTACCCGGACCCTTCCCAAGTCCCGAACCCGCCGCTCCTCTCACCGTCTCGGCTTCTGTGTGCTGGGGTCCGGCACTCTGACCCCCCATTACCCCGCGGAGGAAATTCATCTTGCCGCTCAGTCACCGGCTTTACCAGCCCCTTCGGGAAAGAAAAGACAACTTCCCCAGCCCTCCAGCAGGGCCGGGTCCCCAAGCCCTTACTCTGAACTCCCCGGCCGCGGCCACCACCGCCTCCTATTCCACAGCCGCTCCAGCCCTCTTAGCCCGGAAACAGCGGCCGCCCCAGGCCGAGGTGCGCATGCGCGGGTACGTGGCGTTACGTGGCAGCTCGAAGGGCGAAGGCAAAAGGGGAGAGGAGGCAGCCGCAGTCCGCCAGGTTCCGCCCACCAGCCGGGCCCCGCCTCCGCCGCAGAGACACGCCTTTTCCCCGCCACGCCTCCTTCCCCCGCCCTTTGCGGATGGCTCCTGCTTGGCCAATGCCGCCCACGTGGTTGAAGCCCAGCCCAGCCGGCTTGAGGGGATCTGATTAGACTACGTGTTTTGGCTTGTGGGGTGTTTAATTGTTGCCGACGGAACTTGCGGCAAGCTATCAAATTTGGGGTCTTATTCTGTTGAGTCGAAAGTGAAATTTTCCTTCGGCCAACGTGACAGGTAAGGGGGTCCTGGCCCCTGGGAGGGTTCGTTTGGTTCTTTGGTGTAGCAGTACGAGCTTTGTGGCCTTCTGATCCCTGTGAATTGCATTTCTTTACAGGGCTTTGTTTGATGTAAGAACGGTGCTAGAGACCCCCTCATTCCACTGCCACTGGAGGGCGCATTTCTCAGCTCTTACTCTTCAAACCTGCTAAAAGGAATTCCTAGATCCACACACCAGGTACACCGCTAATTCTCAGTGTTATGAGGAGTAACCCCATCGAAACCTGCATTTAGCTTACTCTAGAAGAAATTGGAAAATAGAAATATATTGTTCCCAAGTGTGAGTTTAGTAACGAGTTAGCATGTTTTGTTATTAACTCTCAACTCCTGCATTTTCATTGTTTCTTTCTTGAACATGAAGAATGTCATTTTTCCAAACCGGTATGCCTGTTCCTTTTGAAATGAGGTTGCCAGGTACACATGTTTCTGGAGTAGTCTTGTAAATTTCTCGAGCTTGAAAGCTCAGTCTAGTTAGCCAACTATCTGATTCATACACCTTTCCACTTGGATTCCCTGTAGATCTCAGAGTCATTGTTTAAAATTGAACTCATCATCTTCCCCAGCCTCCCTTATTAAAAAAAAAAAAAGTCAACATGCTTCCACTGTGTGCTCTGCTATGCTCTATAGTACCACTATCCAAGTAATTGCCTGAGGCAGAAGGAGGAGATTGGGAAATCTGTGACTTTCCACCTTCATATGTCCAATCAACAGTCGAGTGTATGATTTCTATTTATAGAATGTATCCCATTTAGGTCCTTTGCTGTCCATCCTCTCCTCCTGTGACATGTTTTATATTCTTCTCATCATTTCTCACTGAGATTACAGCAAGAGTCTCCTAACTAGACTAGTTTGTCTGCATTCAGCTTCCCGCCATTGCAGTGTCCATTCCACTCTTGGGTAACAAGAAGAAAACATTGGTTCATGTCAGTCCTCTTCTTAGACTCCTCCAGCTGTTCCCCATTCTCTAGAATAAAATCCAAATTCCTTAGTTTGACCTACAGGCTTGTTCTGATCTGGCTCCTGCCTCCTTTCTAGCCCCTAAGCACACACATACTCTGGGCATTTTTCTCTTGCCTCATTTGCCCTCTCCTTCATCAGGCAAATTCCTGCTAGTTCCTTAAGCCTCAACTCTGGCATCATTTCCTCGAATCTTTCCTTGAAATCCAGATGCTTATCTACATGCTAGCATTTGGCAGATATTAATATAAGGTAGACGCTTAATAAAAACTTGTTAAGCCAAATTTATTGGCAGAACCATGTTACCCATTTTTATATCTCTGTTGCTTACCACCGTCTCATACAAAGAAATGTTGATGGATCAATGAATAAATCATTGAAAGAATGTTTGAGTGTTATGCTAAGGAAGAGGGTACTTTTTTCATTTGTGGAGTGGAATTGTGGAGAACACATACCATATGGTGAAAGTTCATTTTTTTAGTGCCAAGGTTTTAAGCTGGGGTGATTTGAAGAACGCTAGAGTAATACTGCCAAAAATCTATGTGTTAAGCATTGTCCTCTACTTTAAAACTAAACACTTGACATTTTACTTCAGACATTTTCCATGGGGGCATTTTGTTGCAACCTAAAAAAAGTAACCAATAAATGCTCGGCATTTTAATACCAAGTTATGCGTGCAAAGAACCTCACCCAGTCCCTAAGCCTCACCCTTTCCTGAGCTTCACCTCCTCTCCTCCCTGAGCCTTATTCTACCCCATCATCAGGGATGAGGATCTGAGATGGGTGGGGGGCCTCAGGATATTGACTCCTCTTATTATTCCATAATGAAGCATAACACCTTGATATTTTAGCAAGGTTGTTTTTAAGACAACGGCCTTGTCAAAATGTCCTGTATTTTTTAAACTTTGGTGAATATGATAGGTTACTATACTTTGGTAAGTATAGTAGTAAGAGTGTATTATGAGTTTTCTTTCATTTGACCTCTTTTCTTCCCTGGGCTGAATCCCCTGTGCAGGAAGGACTATGGGCAGGAGGGATGGACAGTTGGATGCTGAGGAGATGAGGGTGGAACCATCCAAGTTCTCTGGCCTTGAGATCTTGCCTGTACTCTAGTGCCTGAGAACAGGGGAGCTACTCCCTACTTCCACTCTGAAGTCAAGGCAAAGAGGGTGTGGTATCTATTTTGTCTCCCAATTAGGGCCTAAAAGGGGAACAGAAGCATCATGACTATGGAACAACCATAACATGGACGATGGACTCCTTGTTTAAGAGGAAGAGGGTTACATATTAATCCACTAACACTGATTTATGGAGAAAAGTTAGGGAGTATGTCTTACTCCTGTTTATACCCTTTCATCATCTTGGCACAAATTCTTTAACATGGTAAATGCTTAAGAACCTTTTGTTTAATAAAGGAAGAAAAAACATGAAAGAGTTGTGACTCCCTGACTTACACTATTATACTTCTAATTTTCATGAATTTAGGCATTCCAGATAAGAATGCTGTGAATCATTAAAAAATACATAATTCAAAGTTTTAAGCAAATAGGAATGATTTTCCTTTTTCTAAACCAAACCTGACAACAGAGCCTCTAACAAAATTCATTGGTTTTCAATCCATTTTACTAAATTGCTTCCTTCAGTATCTCACTTCTCCCATCCTTTCTTACTTTTCAGTGGAAAATTCAGCTAAGACAATGAAGCATCATTGCACAAGATTGTTGTTTCGTTGGGAGGTGGTGGTAAGATGGAGCATTGTCTCTACTTGCTTAGGAGGATGAGTAGAAATCAATTTGTATTTGAAATATATCACATACAGATTTTTAAAGAGTAGTTACTGGAAAATCAGTGTCCAAAAACAAGTATACATTACTATCCATTAACTGAACAACATCACAACAAAATAAATTGATAATGGTAAAGCAGCAGTCAAAATTCCCAACTAATAAATAATAACTATGTCAACCACGTGATACTCTTTATTTGCCAAGCTCTGTTCAAAATGCTTTGCATAAAATAATTTACTTGGAGGTGTAGCTCAGTAGTACAGTGCTTGCCTAGCATTAGTGAGGCTCTATATTTAATAGTTCAATAATACTGCTCGGTACTGCAATAATAATAATAATAGTAATTTATTGAGTCCTCACAACAACCCTATAAGAAGGATAGCATTAATAGTCCTGTTTTAGTGATGGAGAAATGGGTCAAGAAAGTTAACTGAACCAATGAAGGAACTGCTAGAAGTGGCAGAGCTGAGCAAGAGGAACAATCTGGCTCTACAGCC
Source organism: Castor canadensis (assembly GCF_047511655.1). Taxonomy (NCBI): domain Eukaryota; kingdom Metazoa; phylum Chordata; class Mammalia; order Rodentia; family Castoridae; genus Castor; species Castor canadensis. Next base: position 93,380,286 of record NC_133394.1, read on the forward strand.
TGTTCTTCTAAGTATTATATTATCCCACCTCTCTAGACTAAAGACTATGGTCATACACTGAGTGGAAAGTCCTACACAGCATGACCCTTCTGCCCATTTGTTCTTTGTGCTTGGTCTTTGCTGTGTTTGGAATGCTTATGTCCACACAGAGGTTTGCCTCACTCCCTCACCTTCTTTAAGTTTACTCAAATTTACATAAGTCTTTCCTGACTGTTCTAAATTGCATTCTCCTCATACTGTCTCTCGTCTCTTATTTTTTCTTTGTAGCATTTATCAGTGTGATGCATTAGTCTATGTACAATATTTCTTGTATTGCATTCGATCTACTACACCATCAAGTGTACCTTTGACAAAGGAAACAAAATAAAACAAACAAAAAAACCCTTCAGTTGTACAGTGCAATCTACCAAAAGATACATCCTGGTTTCAGGTTTTAAAACATGGGAAAAAATGTGAATTGTAGGATTAATGAAATATAGTACATGTTTCACATATTTGTCTTGTTTGTTGTCTATTTCCCCACCAGAATTCTAACCCCATGATAGCAAAGATTGTAGTTTTTTATAAATTATTTGATCAGTGTTTAGCAAAGCATCTGGCACATAATAGTAGCTTGCTAACTAAGGGACTTGAATGATTTCCCAAGTGAAGAAATCTCCACTGTGGACTGTGCGCATCAGAAGCAATACTGCATTGTTGTTAAACATGACATGGCAGTCAGAATTCCTCAAGTCTGAATCAATGTCCTCAGAAATTTTACTAACATACTAATTTTACTTTATAAATATTTTCATGACCTTTAATAACTAACTTAAACAGTAAACTTTTATCACATATAAACATCTATATAGGAAAGTACTTATATTTTTAGGATTAGATCTCAGGCCATTGTAAAAGCTATCTCAACCTCCTCCTTATGGCTAGCATGTCTTGCTTTCAGATCTACACTGGCTTTTCTTCTGTTTCCTTTAGACAGGCAACACATTCACATGGTATATTAGTCAGACTTTTCTATCACTGTGACAATAATACCTGACAGAAACAATTTAAGGGAGTAAGGATTTGTTTTGCTCACAGTTTCAGAGGTTTCAGTCCATTGTGTGTGGTGGGGAGGGCATGGCAGGGCAGAGTAGCTCACATTGCCATGGCCAGGAAGCAGACAGAGAGAATGCCTGCACTCACGCTGGCTGGCATTCTCCTTTTATTCCACCCAGACCCCAGCCTATGGGATGGTGCTGCCCACATTCGGGGTCTTCCTCCTTAGTTAATCCCTCTAGAAATGCATTCACAGATACACTCAGAGGTGTACTGTACTAATCAAGGCACTTCTCAATCCAATCAAGTTGACAGTCAAGATTAACCATCATACATGGCTAACCTAAAAAGTACAAAAGGGCATACAGTATATGAAAACTCTTCCTACCACTCTATAGATCTCCCTGGATATACAAACATGTATATGCAATCTCTTTTTTTAATAATACAAATAAATGTAGCACATTGTATACACTGTTTTCCCCTTGCTTTTTTTAGGGGATGGGGGCCGGTGAGAGTGGTACTGGGAATTCAAACCCAGGGCCTCATCCATTCTACCATCCAGTTATTTACCCAGCTCTACTTTTTTCTACATAAGGTATCTTGGAGATTATTCCATATCAATATATAGAAGGCTTCTTTATTCTTTCTTAATGTGGTCTATGAAGCACTTTTCCAAGTATGTTTAAAGATGTAGCAATTCCTTGGGAGAGGAGGGTACAAGAAAGAGGGTTCTGGCCGGGAGCCAGTGGTTCACGCCTGTAATCCTAGCTATTTGGGAGGCTGAGTTAGGGAGGATCGAAGTTGGAGGCCACCCTGGGCAAATACTTCTCAAGACCCTATCTTCAAAAATAATCAGAGGTGTGGCTCAAGCAGTAGAGCACCTGCTTTACAAGTGTGAAGCCCTGAGTTCAAAATTGAGTCCTCCCCCCACCTGCAAAAAAAGAGGGTTCCGGAGCCCTATCCTACTCCACTTGTTTTTGTTTGTTTATACTTCCTGTTTCATTCGAACAAAAAGATTCAGAGGCCAAAATGTTGGACGGCTACCCTTCTTAGATGTGAAATGTGACTGAGGCAGAGTCTTAGAATAGTTGAGGTGTTGCATTTGCTATAGAGCCCAGACTTCCTGCTCCATCTGTTTCAAAAGGATCAGTAATTGTTACCTACCTCATGTGGTTGCTTTTAGGACTTTATTAGATAATATTGGTACTTCAAACACAGTAAGTACTCAATAAAGCTTAGATTGAAGTCCCAGATTATCTTTGGTGTATATTATCAACTTCTTAACAACTGAACATTTAAAGATATACCCTGTAATATTACCAATTCAACTGTATTTATTGCATGTTATCAAAAAGTCTTGTTACTTCAAATGTGAGCTTAGTATAGGACAAGATATTTTCCTTAGTATCTAGCCCTTCAATATTTTTGGACCCTGTTCTATTGGTTTCTTTTTCCAGCTTCAAAGAGGGTCAAGGTAATTGCCAGCACTTACAATCCTATGATCTCCCAGATCCAAGTTCATCAGAGAAGATTCTGCTGTAGTACCAAAGTTTCCTTGGGTCTCGTTGAATCTAATTGGGTCACATGCCCATGAGTTGAGCCAATTCCTATAGTCTAGGATTTGAGAGGTTCTGATAGGCCTTTAGTAACATGCCTATCTCTAAGGCAAGGAGTGAGAGTCCTCTGCTTATTCCAAAGCATATTGCTTAAGAATAAGGGATAGGTACATTCCTCAAAGGAAAACTGGAGTACTGAGCCGGGAGAAAGTTTATCAGGATAGAAAAACAGAAGTTGCTTACTATATCCCCCAATGGACTTAACTGCTTGCCAACTTTCTTGTTTCATTTACTCTGCAAAAGTTTTAAAAGATCCTGCTAAAATAGCTACTGTTAGCTCATACCTGTAATCCTAGCTACTCAGGAGGCAGAGATCATGAGGATGGTGGTTTGAAGCTAGCCTGGGTAAATAGTTTGTGACACCCTATCTCAAAAAAAAACTCATCACAGAAGGGCTGGAGTAGTGGCTCAAGGTGTAGGCCCTGAGTTCCACAAAAAAAAAACAAAACAAAACTATATTGCATTGTATTTATATCTGTAAGCAAATCTCAAATCTACCTCTTTAAAAAAAAATATTGTCCGGGAATGTTTTCATTTTTAAGAAAATACAATAAACATAACTGCTTATTTATGAAGCATCCAGGTTAAGAAATTACATTTTCACTTCCAAAAGACTTTTTATAAAACTAAGTTGGGCACCAGAGGCTCACGCCTGTAATCCTAGTGACTCAGAAGGCAGATATCAGGAGGATTGAAATTTGAAGCCAGCCTGGGCAAATAATTCACAAGACCCTATCTTGAAAACACCCATCACACAAAAAAAAAGGGGAATGGCACGGGTGGAGTGGCTCAAGGTGTAGGCCCTGAGCCCAGGTATCGCCAAAAAAAAAAAAAGCAGAAAGAAAAAAAAAACATTGAGGAATAAATGATCAGATCCAGGTTCTGGCACTCTGGCATCCTGAGGAGAATTTGCCTGTCACCTCCCCACACCTATTGTCTTCTCCCTTGCCCTACATCTAGCTGAACAGACAGGTCCTGAATAGTTGAGATGTGGGATTGACGTTTTTATTGTCCCATTCCACAGCTAGAGTTCAGCCTTTGAAGTTCATATTATTGGCTGATGTCAAAGTTCCATGGTAGCTTAAAATGATTTATTATGGAGTCACTGCCACCTTCACCAGTAAGTCATGATCCTAGAGCAAGTTGTAGCTGATCTGTGTCATTTGCCTGAGTCTACAGCCAAGTGAACATATATGGGGGGAAGAAGTTAGCAGGGTTGTCTGTCTCTTGACATCAAAATGCAGTCTGTCAGAATAGACAAGGCATTGAGGCCAGCAAATGGTAGCTGATTCAGAGCAGAGTTTTTCAAAGTCAGCCCACACTCTCAAGGTCTTCTGGTTTTGTTTTGTGTGTGTGTGTGTGTGTGTGTGTGTGTGTGAGAGAGAGAGAGAGAGAGAGAGAGAGAGAGAGAGAGAGAGAGAGACTGGGGATCAAACCCAGGGCCTCCAGCATGCTAAGCATGCCTCCTACTTGAGCTACATCTACCACCCCAAATCCAGTTCTTTAATGAAATGCTAGTGGCCTGTGATTAGCAAATACACCACCCAGATAATTAAGATGGGCTCAACTCAGTAACTTGTTAGATGGAGGGCCCAGACCTGCATAGGCAGGTGGCTTGAAGAAAGAAGAGAGACTTGGATGTAGACATTATAATCTGCCAGCAGCCAGGAGTCCATCACAGTGACATAGAAGATAAGAAGGTGAAATCATTAGCAGAGAGGCTGTTTCCTGAGGCTGCTTACCTAGGATCTCATAAGCACCATGCTAGTTGTGGGTAGTATAGAGTTAGAAGAGCTCCAACTTGCCCATCCCATTTCTCTCTCCTCCCTATAGTACATATACATATGGCTTTCCAAGGCAGGGCCACAAAGTCAGTGAGACACAAAGTGACTCAGACCCAAGTCCTAGAAGTGCTCCCTCTCCCAAGTATGTGTATTGACTCCTAAGTAACTGAGAATCTAAGATCTCAATAGGTTGTTGAGGCAGCCAGTGTCCTTCCCGTGAGGGTGCTGCTATGTAGGTCTGGTTCTAGTATCTGGGTCAGAGCAAAAGGACTATGCCTGCATATTGGTATTTACTTTATGATTTGTTTTTAAAAAGTTCAGAATTGGTTGTGGAGGCATGGCTCAAGTCATAGAGCACCTACCTAGCAACTGAAGTCCTGAGTTCAAAACCTAGTACTTCCAAAGAACAAACCAAAAAACAAAAAGTCAGCATAAAAAGTTCAGAATTCATTCCGTTTAAGACCAATCAGTGCAATAATATTTAGTATATTTCATATTAACAATTTGTATCATCCTCAGAAGAGCCAGGGAATCTGAGGGGTTGATCTGGCCAGAACTCAGTGTCTTGCAGCAACTTTAGCTCTTCTGCCTAGAGCTCTTAGAGCCTCAGCCTCTGGGTAGCTGCTCAGCTCTCGCCAGAGCTTCCAGCTGCAGCACTTTTTTTTCTGCCACCTGCAAAAGGTGGTCCTTTCTGTGCTCTAAACTCTTGCCTTCCTTGGCCAATGAACTGCTTTGTTCAGAGAGCTTTTCTCCCTGGTTCCTTACTCAGCCCTTCCCTCCTTTTGGGGGAGATGGGGTTGCAGGAGCTGATAGATAAAGAAAGGGTAGAAGGGCTTCGAGGAAGGAGAAAGGAAGGAATGGAGGAAGGGGATAGAGTGGTGAGAGAGATCCAAGAAACTGAATGAAATTGCTGACTAATATCTGCAGCTAGAGTATTACACCCACATAGATACAGCTTTTTTCCCCCAGTACTTAAAATAGCTCAGTATACCAGAATACTGAAAACAGATGTGCTTGGTGTCTTGAATTATTGATTCAGCAAATATTCAAGTCTTTATGCTCTGTGGCAGGCCCTGCAGTAGGTTCTGTCCTGTGCATATCTCATTCAAGATCACTAGAAGTTCTTATTCCTATTTCACAGAGAAGGAAGCCTGGGCTTTCATCATGACAGAAACCAGAAAGACACATTTTCTTTGCAAATAGAGGCAGACCTGGGTTTCATTTAATCCTGCCACTTTGGACTGTGTGGCTTTGAGCAGTCTCAGTTGTCATATACTAAAACAAAAATTGTCTTAAGTAAATCAGGAGATAGATAGTACAGGACTAGTACAGAGGCTCTAGGAGTCCATCTGGGATCCAAGTTGCATCTGTGTAGTCAGACTTGCCATTAGGCCTTCTTTATGTTTACAAACTGGCTGCATCATTTCCAGCATTGCAGCCTTATTCTGGGCAGGAAGGCAGGTAAAGAAGTACAAAAAGCATCTACCAACTGAAGCACCCCTCCTCAATTCTTTCAAAAAGAATCCCCAAGTATAACTTTCACCTATATCCTTCAAATTTTTACCCTAATTGCTTTATTATTTCTTTCTCTTGAAATATTTACATTTCCCCCTAAACCACATGAGCCACTGGTACCCTGCTGACATGCTTTAATATTGAAGAAATCCCATTTCTTTTAGTGTACACACACACTTTTTGGTGGGACTGGGGATGGAACCCAGGGCCTTGACTATGCTAGGCAAATGCTCTACCACAGTGCTAAACTCCCAGCTGCATCTATTCATATTGTTTCCTGCTTCAGTAGTGTTTGCCAGTCTGTCTCCAGGTATGAAAACTTTCCAGAAAGCTCCATCTTTCCACTTCCACCCATTTAGTTAAGAACTGGATCCATCCTTAGCTGCTACAGTGCCTGGGAAGTGTGTTATTTTGATATTTTGTTTTGGTATGGTCTTATTCTGTCATAGAAAAAGGAGTAACCAAGTAAGCAACTTGCCAATCTACTAACATTGTTGTAATGATTATATTAAATAATGATTGACAATGTCCCCAACCTGTGGGGACAGGATTTTGTTTTTATGATCACTTTTAGTCACACAGCTAGTAAATAGCAGAACAGTTCCGCAAGCTCTAATCAAGCCTTTACACTATGATTCTCTTTCATTAGTTTTAAAAAATTTTATATTCTCTCAAACCTTTTGTCACACACTCCCACCCCCAGCTATATAACTAAAACTACCTCTATACTATATACTACGGTACTGTTTGTGGAGTGGTCCTATTAATTAGATAAAGATAGCACTTTGTAATCTAAATAGAAAAACCTGATTTATATTACTTTCTATTTGGATATTTTCACCTCCTTTACTGTCCAAGACAGTTGTCTTTTGGGGGGGGGCGGATTTATAGCGGTTCACTTATTCCCCCTGTGATCATAATCTGGAAAGATATAGGAGGGGAAAATAGAGAATAATAGCATTCGCTCTGATTTATAAACACAGTTGTGTTTATTGATTCTTTACAGTTTTGAAAATATTTAATAGAAGGAACAAAATATCTTTTCTGTCTTGCTAGTTATAATATTAGAATTTTAAAATTTCCTGTCACAAAGTCAATATGAAAGAACATGAAAATTTAATAACTGTTGGTAGCAAAATCTCACTTCATTTACCTGAGAATTTTACAATGAAAATCATGACATAATAATATCAGCACATGAAAGAAATAAAAAATGATGCTAGAAAAGGAATAAACCAGGACACACAATTATATGTACTGAATGATCACAGCTAAGTTAAAATATATACATAGGAAAAGGCTTAGAAGGAAAGTGTAGCAAAATATGAATTAAGAGCCAGGTGCTGGTGGCTCACACCTGTAAACCTAACTACTCAGGAGCAGAGATCAGGAGGATCTTGGTTCAAAGCCAACTGAGGCAAATAGTTCAAGAGACCCTACCTCAAAAAAAAAAAAAAAATCCTTCACTAAAAAAAAGTTTGGTGGAGTGGCTCAAGATGTAGGCCCTGAGTTCAAATCCCCTGAACTGCAAAAAAAAAAAAAAGAGTAGCTATATTTTGATGGAAGGATCCTGGGTGATATTTTTTTCTTCCAACTGTTCATAATTTCCAGCTTTTTTTTTTTTAATCACAAACAGTGACAGACTTAGAAAACATATTAAACAGAAACAGTTATGGAAGAGAAGCATCATCTGGAGTCCTAACAAAACTATTCATCTGCTTGGAAGGAGAGTCCCAAGGGCTGCACATTGCAGCAATGCAGCTGATGCCTGAGGTCAAATTTCATTCCATCCACTTGGGTACCATCTTACTCCTCCCTTCCATTCTTCTTTTCCTTTGTTTATTTTCTCTTTTCCTCTAAATATAAAGTACATGACAAGATTAATTATAAAAGAGAGATACTTGATAAAGTAGGAGGGACTACAAACCACAGTTTCCTCATGTATTTATTCAACGAACATGAATTGAGCAGCAACTGTGCCCCCTCCCCAGGGATTTAGCAATGATTAAAACAGACAAAAATGTTTGCCTTTGTGAAAATTATACTATTCTAGTGGAGAGAGAAATCAGTGTGGTTTAAGAGGTCCTGGAAAGATCTTTGGATCAAAAAATATCTGCCCAATCAACTGTCAGTGACTACAGTGTGCAAATTTATGTCATTTAGGACTTAGTCTTTTGGATCAACAAACATCTTTGAAAACACAAATTTCAGTGGAAAGAGTATATTGTCACTAGGCATACTAGTCCTTTACATATTAGCATGAATTCTGTCATATACCTTCAGAGTTCTGTGAGAGCCATGCTTTGCAAGAGAAGACATTTTCCTTGATGAGAGGACTGTTAGAAGGATAGACTTCAGTGGATTTCAGAGTTGGCAGTATGAGAATCTTGGGGAAAGAGGTGACTTAGGAAAGACAAGAAGAATTCAGAAAGAAGAATGGTAAGACTGAGAACAAGTTTTACCCTTAGCATAATTTTGTCTTGGGAGAAGACGCAGAGATCTTTCCAGGTTTTCTTCTGAAGACCACAGTTTTTGAAAGAGTGCCTTAATCTGAGCATTCTTGAGGGAGGTATCTGTGGCCTTCCCAAATCCCTCACATTGGGAAATACTCCTGAGTATTATCTCCCTTACAAATTGTACAAGAAATGAGTAAGAATCAGCTGGGTGCTGGTGGTTCATGCCTGTAATCCTAGCTACTCAGGCAGAGATCTGGAGGATCGCGGTTTGAAGCCAGCCCAAGCAAATAGTTCGAGAGACCCTGTCTCGAAAATACCTAACACAAAAAAGGGCTGGTGGAGTGGCTCAAGGTGTAGCTAGACCCTGAGCTCAAGCTCTGGTACTGCAAAAAAAAAAAAAAAAAAAAAAAAGAAAGAAAGAAATGAGTAAGAATCAGTAACAGAGCCCCATGGAGATGTAAATGCAGGCTCTTCACTAATTTATTGTATGGCTTCTTGCTCACATTTTTAAGTGGTAGTTTAGTTGTTAGACCCTGAGTCTAAAGATAACCAAGATTTTAAATATGAAGATGCCAAAGTTCTGCTGTCATTTGTATGTGCATTTCCCTATTTTCTGGGTTCACCCTTTACCTTTAAGTGTCTAGTCCATCCTGTTTAAAGGAACCCAAAGTCTCATGAGGGACTTTCCAGTCAAAGAAGGGTTGATTATAAGGATATAGGGAAACGTTCAGAGAATTATTCAAGAAGCCTGACCTCAAGAGAACTGGAGAGTCAACATGGAGGTGCTGTGGTATGTGTGTCAGGCTTCAGAATCTCTTTTGTCTATTCCATTCCTTTGCTTCTCTCTCACACCAGTTTTCTCTGTGAACTCACATGGCCTTTCTGCTGACCTGTATGTTAAGCTTGCAAATTGCCATTCTAGCCACTGCCTGGACCCCAGCCCAAACTCAGCAAGACCTCGCAGCTCAGCTCCCAGAAGCTGATTCAGTATGACTCTCAGAGTCTCGTTGGCTCAAGTTCAGCCACATGACCATCCTGGTCCTATCATAAGCTGTACTTAATAAACACTGTCCTATTGTTTCCTTTTTTAAAATCTTGACTTACAGAATGTAAGGCAAATGAGAGGGCCAGAAATCTGGTACATCCTGTTGGGAAGACCTTTTGGAATCATCAGTTTTACACTGCCTCTATTAACTGTTCCAACCTCTTTATTTTCCTGGGGCGGGGGATGGATCCCTAGGCCTCACACTGCTAGGCAAGTGCTCTATCACTGAGCTATAGTCCCACCCCTTTTCATGCAGAAGGAAATTATTGAAAGAGAGGTGATTTGTAGAAGGTCACAAAGCATAGTGATTGGGGTTTGAGATGAGATTTCTCTGTCTGCAGAGCCTGTGTTCCCTTTTGCTTTTCTATTTCAGTCTAGTCACTGGCTGCTTCTGACAGCTTAATGCTGGTCGTGGTCCTTACTTTTTCAGGCAAACTCGGTCACCTTGCAGAAGCAGATAATTTGTGAGATGGGGAAAAGTAACCGGTGGAGGTCCAGACCATCCACCCAGTCACAGTATTTCCCCAGTTGTTTCTAGCCTAACAAATCTCTGATTTTGCCAGAATTCATGGAGCCAAGACAAGGAGAGACTGCCTTCCAGGTTTCTCGTATTAAGTCATCCACCAGACTAAAAAGCAGTCCAAATGCACCCTACACTGTGTCAACTTTATGAGCTATCCTAAATATTCAGTAACAGTGTAGTGCCTAATATCTTACACAGTACCTGGTATGTGGTGAGATGTTCAATAAGCTTTTCTTTCTTTTTTCCATTAAATTCAACTAGTCCATTTTAACTTATATCCTCTCATAAAATTAAAGCCGACGACCATCAGAGCTGATTTGTTATTAACCAAGTGAGAATCCAGAGTGAGTTAATGAAGTTGAAGTATGTCTCTCTCCTGCCCTAAGTTATTTTTTGTTTTTTTTCGCTGCACTAGGTCTCATGCTTCCTAGGCAAGTGCTCTTACTGCTTGAGCCACTCTGCAAGCCTCTGTCCTAAAATAGCAGGTTCTTTGGGAACAGGGACTACTGGTCTCCAGCATCTGTATAGTGACAGTCACTCCATAAGTCTTTGTTGAATGGAAGAAAAAAAAAACAAAAAAAAATTAACAGGTTAGCAACCCTTAGAATAGATGATACTGTAAAAAAGAAAAGAAGAAACCTGTACTTGTTAAATAAAAATAAACCACAGACTTTAAACTTCTCAATGGAGAGAATGAACCTAGACCATGTTTTCTCTCCTCAGGTCTCACAAATTCCTCCTGCACCAGCATATTGGCCTCTAGGGGGCACTGCTTCCCCTGTAAGGCTGTGGGTCAGGTGGTGTGAATCTTGTTCAGCTGTGCTGAGTTCTAGCTGCTAAGGAGAGAAGTTCAGAGTAATGTCAGACTAGATAATCTACCTCACAAGATGAGTTTATTTACCCTCAGTTTGCAGCTCATTTAGGATTCTGGCTTCCTGGCTTCCTGGCTCTTTGACTTTTCATGGAGACTGGGCTGTTTTTACTCCCAGCATGCTAGAGGCTGCAGTAAAACAAAACATGCAAATCCCTTCCCAGAACCCAAGTCTAGACAGGGAGAAGGGTAGTCACCTAGATTCCTCAAGATCAGGCCAATAGACTGGCAAAGGAGTGGTCATGACAGCCCTCCCAAGACTTACCAGGGCCCCTAGTTTCTTGGTTTGAAATTGAAAAGGATGCTTCCTTTCCTTCAGGCAATACCCCTTCCCCCAGCAGGGGGCAGCCATTTCAGCACATGCACTCTTGGAATACTTTAATAACAGAGTCAGCTTGTTACTTGCACGTGCATTTAAATTTACCATGAAATAATTTCTGCTTTGTGTCTACATTGGCTGAAAAGCAGCCAGTAGAAGTAACAACAGTAGCTAACAAAAGCTAATTAGCTAATTCATTAAATTAGAATGTCTACATTTTTATTCTCAAGATTAATATTGAACATTGAATTCTGCTTTTACTAAATCCAGTACTGCCCTGAATAAATGCCATAAAATGTGAAAAATAGGAGTTCTTGTCATTTCATAAAATTTATATTTGACAGAACTAAGACCTAATCAAAATTTTCAAAACTTGATTTGTTAAATAGTAGGGTTAGAATTAAAGTAACCATTAATGATCATTTATAGAAAAAAGTCTGAATGATATCCTCATTCATCAATTTTAAAATTATATTCTTCACCCAAACCTGTTTGTAAATGTGTAGTTTTTTTATCTAGGGACATGTGTTATTGTATGTACCTGTCTTTTATTACCTTCTCATAGTAAACACATTTACACTTAGGTACTTGGTTATTTGTGGGTTTTTTTATTTCTCTCTTGTGTTTAAGGTTGTTAGCTTTCAGTTCTCATTGATAGGCCTTGCCACTGTAATTCCCTCAGTGTGACCTAAGGTGAACCTTTAACAGTGGCCAACTTTAATTGTATTCCAGACCTTGTTCTAAGGACTTTGCTGGTATTAGCTAATGTAATCCTCATAACCACCCTATTCAGAGGCACTGTTATAACCCATTAGGATCATTTAGCAAGTGCAGAATTTGGGATTGAAACCCAATCTAGCTCCAGAGTCCACAACAGTATGTAGGGATATATAATACTGCATCAATATCCAGGTGTTAGATAGTTAAAGTTCAAGTGTCAGTAGGATCTTCAGAGCTGTGGAAAGACTCACCTTTAAATCATATCTTGTTACTTAATCTTCTTGAGTCTGTTTATTCACCTGTAAAATGACAATAATAGATCAAACCTCTGTGAGATTGTTGTGAGGATTAAACGAGAGAGACGGGGACAGGGGTGTTTACTGGAAACAGTGTCTGGCATATAGCAAGTGTTTATTATTGTAAGCACTGTCCCTATGCTCAAAAACTGATGCTATTCTTTTACTATTGTTATAATGAAAATAAAACTTTCTGGCTTCTTCTGATCTAGACACCTAGAAGGTTTTGCACTCTCCTTTTTCCAGCCCTTCATCCACAGGATTTGGTCTGCCTTATTCCCTCTTTTAAGGACCCTGCCCAGTTCATTAGGTGACACAGAAATAAATGGCTGTAGAAGGACTCTGTGAGGCCTTTCTGCTCCTTAACCCTGGGCCTCCTCTGCCCCCCACTCTCTTTCCCTATGGGCCTTCCAGTCAACTCTTCCCCAGGGCCTCACTTCCCCAGCTGGGTGGGATGTACTCTTCTCTGACTGCATTTACCTGCATAGCCCTTTTATTTGTATTTTTTAAAAAAGCTTTAGAGTTCATCACCACTGGGAAACAGCAGACTGGAGACAATAGATAGGAAAATCCCCAGGAAAGTACTAAAGTGCCTTAATTTGCTCTGGTATGTAAATCCTGACTTCTATGGAAATGGTAAAGCAGATGAATTACTACTTTGTTCCTTGGTGGGAATCAGTTGCTTTCAGAGCCTAAAGGGGCAGCCTAGGCTTTTGTGCGTGTTCTCTTTCCTGAAGGTGAGCAATTTGCATCTCTGAGGAAGCTGCAAATGAGGTGAAAGTCAGGTAGCTAAACCAAACTGGAACTTGGATGGGGAGGAGTAGGGAGAATTATTCCCTCTAGGCATTTTCTCCCTAAACTTGGCACTGAGTTTAGATCTCTGGGCAGGTGGAGAGGTTGAAAAATTGATAAATCTTTCATAGAGCATTATGCTTTTTACCTAAGATCTAAAATTGGTCAAGAGAAGCATTTACTCTGAGATACACAGAATCATTGCCACAAAACAGTTTAGGCTGAAATTAGCTTTTAATTAAACTCAGATAAACTGGGTGCGGGTGGCTCACGCTTGTAATCCTAGCTACACAGGAGGCAGAGATCAGGAGGATTGAGGTTCGAAGCCAGCCCAGGCAAATGGTTCCACGAGACTCTATCTCGGAAAAAACCTTCACACAAAAAAAGGGGCTGGTAGGGTGGCTCAAGGTGTAGGCCCTGAGTTCAGACCCCAGTACCGAAAAAACAAAACAAACAAAAAAACCCCTAACATAATAAGAAAATAAGAAAGTGAAATTTCAGAAAGTAAGAAAATGAAATGACCTTCAATGCAGACAGCTTATGAGTCAAAAGAATAGCAAAAGAAGGGAAGAAGAAGGAAAGCTTACCTGACTAAAGGCTCTGTGTAGTTCCCCATTTCCCTCATGGTAAAATTTAAACTACTGGATTTAGAGCTGAGGCATAGCTCAGTAGTAGAGTGCCTATGTAGCCTGTGTGAGACCCTAGGTTTGATCCCCAACACTGCACCCCCCCTAAAAAAAAAAAAAGAAAAGAAAAAGTTACATTTGTTAAGACCTTTCAGGCTTCAGAGTTTGAACCTTGCTTCACTTCTCTTCTACCCACCTTGCCCTTAGCACTTTTCTGCATTGCCTGTTTCTGTTGGTTTTTGTTTTGGTGGGACTGGGCTTCATCCTTGCAAAGTAGGAGCAATACCACTTGAACCACACCTCCAGTCCATTTTGCTCTGGTTATTCTGGAGTTAGGGCCGCCTAAAATATTTGCCTGGGCTGGCCTTGAAGCATAATCCACCTGCTCTTAGCCTACCAAGTAGCTAGGATTATAGGCATGAGACACTGGTGCCTGGCTACATTGCCTGTTTTAAGCCCCAGCTTGACCTAAATAGTTTTCAGTTCCTGAATATTCTGTGGTTTTTTTTTTTTTTTTTTTTTTTTCCGGGTAGGTAGTAGTAGGATTTGATCTCAGGGCTCACATTTGCAAGGCAGGCACTTTATCACTTGAGCCACTCCACCATTGTTGGGTATTTTCTTTTTTTTTTTTTTCCATTTTTCTTTTATTATTCATATGTGCATACAGGCTTGGGTCATTTCTCCCCCCTGCCCCCACCCCCTCCCTTACCACCCACTCCACCCCCTCCCGCTCCCCCCCCTCAATACCCAGCAGAAACTATTTTGCCCTTATCTCTAATTTTGTTGTAGAGAGAGTATAAGCAATAATAGGAAGGAACAAGGGGTTTTGCTGGTTGAGATAAGGATAACTATACAGGGCATTGACTCACATTGATTTCCTGTGCGTGGGTGTTACCTTCTAAGTTAATTCTTTTTGATCTAACCTTTTCTCTAGTACCTGGTCCCCTTTTCCTATTGGCCTCAGTTGCTTTTAAGGTATCTGCTTTAGTTTCTCTGCGTTAAGGGCAACAAATGCTAGCTAGTTTTTTAGGTGTCTTACCTATCCTCAACCCTCCCTTGTGTGCTCTCGCTTTTATCATGTGCTCATAGTCCAATCCCCTTGTTGTGTTTGCCCTTGATCTAATGTCCACATATGAGGGAGAACATACGATTTTTGGTCTTTTGGGCCAGGCTAACCTCACTCAGAATGATGTTCTCCAATTCCATCCATTTACCAGCGAATGATAACATTTCGTTCTTCTTCATGGCTTCATAAAATTCCATTGTGTATAGATACCACATTTTCTTAATCCATTCGTCAGTGCTGGGGCATCTTGGCTGTTTCCATAACTTGGCTATTGTGAATAGTGCCGCAATAAACATGGATGTGCAGGTGCCTCTGGAGTAATGTTGGGTATTTTCAAGATAGGGTCACACAAGCTATTTGCCCTTGGCCAGGCTTGAGCCACAGTCCTCCTGATCTCTGCCTCTCGAGTAGCTAGGATTGCAGATGTGAGCCATTGGTGCCTGACTCATTTCCTGGTTGATCTGATCCCCAAGAGTTTGCCTCTACTGTACCCTCCACCTGGACCATTTCCCATCTGCAAAGTTGGTTCCTTCTTATCCTTGACTCTTAAGACCTCTTCCCCATTCCACCAGAATTGTGTACCCCATATGTCTCTATTTTAGCTTTTCTGTGTTAAACTCTGCCTGGTTGCTGTCTACCTCCCCAGCTAAGCAGATCTCAGTCTTCATGAAGCTAAAAACCCTATTTGTCTATTTCCCAGTTCTTTATGTTTTAGTGCTTCGACCTTAGTGGACACTTAGCAAATACTGAATGAAAGGATTCGAGGAGGGAAAACCAATAGAAATTGCATAATTGGTCAAGGATAAGTGCTGTTGGCTAGAGGACTGAGAAGTGGAGGCCTCTGGGTGCTGGCACTCACTCCACATTGTGTCCTGTCAGTTGTCACTGAGTGCTGTCTGTGCTTTATGACAGGTACAGAAACTGTTTGAAAACCTGGCTTCTGCCAACTGAACCTTGTACCACACTTAAATTTGCTCATTTGTTAATGTGTAAGAAGAAAAGTTAACTCACGGAGGAAGAAACTCCATGTGCCTCAGGGTAGCACTTTCTCTCTCCACAGGAAGTTACAGGGAAGCCAGATTACAATCATAAGGTTGCCTAGGAGCCTCTGTCCTTCCTTCTTTTGTAGCATTTGCCAGGGCCTACTTGATGTGGCAACAAAACATTGCAGGTGATCTAAGAATGTCTTTCAGCTGAGGGAACTTAAAAGATGCTCCCCTTTCCTACCATGGATACTGTTTCAGTGTAGGGGCCAAATGGCCCTCCAACCTATGGTGCAGGAAATTACCCAGGAGCTGTTTCCTGGGCTCCACATTTAGGCAATCAAGGTTGAACGGTAGCTTTCTCTGCCTATTGTAGATAATTTTACATTTCAGTCTGTGATGGTTCAGGTTTACCTTGTGGAAGCATGGATGCAGCCTTATTTCCAGATTCCAAGGTTGGAGACTAGTCAGCAGGTATCAAGAGCAGACATTACCCTACTGTAATTTCCATATACAGTGCTGTTATTCTTTATTTTGGGGTCTCACTGAGGCCTGAAGTCAGGGCCTCACACTTTGCTAGCAGGCATTCTGCTAGCCATGCCCCCAGCCCTTGCTTTGTTTTTCAGGTGAGTCTCATGTTTTTGCCAGTCAGCCTCAGCCTGAGATCCTATGGTCTCCCTTGTAGTTTGGATCACAGGCTCCCCGCTACCGTTCCCAGCTGATTGATTGAAACGGGGGAAGGTGGAGGTGGGTCTCACTAACTTTTTGCCTGTTCTGGCCTAGAACCTTGATTATCCTGATCTCCGCCTTCAAGTTGCTGGGATTATACCATCTCTTATTATAATAGGGGATATAATAGTGACAGTGTTTTTCTAGGTGTGTTGATAAGAGTCAGTCTTCCTTGGCTGTTTCTGGGAAGGGGATTTAAACTAATTGAGTTATTTTGGGAGGCCTTGCTTTTAGACCAGTAAGAGATCTCAGAAATTGAAATGCCTTTTGCTGAAAAGAGTTGTAATGCTATAGTGACATCTTTTTACTCTATAGGGCGATCCAGTGGGTAGAAGATAATTAGATGAAATTGTTCAAAATTATATCAGTATTTGTATTTGAGTCTAGAAGCCTTGAAACAAATCACTAAGATATAAAGCAAAGAGAAAATAAACACATGACTAGGATATTAATGTGCCCAGGTAATGTTGTTGTTCCAAGTGTAGGAAGACTCTATTGAACTTAGGACCCTGCACATGTTAGGCAAGTGCTCCAAGTGCTCTACCACTCAAGCTACATCTCCCAGACTTAAGAAAAAGATTTTATTTAAGCCAAATGGTTTAAAATTATTAGAGTGAATTTTGTTTAATTCTTTCCCCCTGTTTTTAAGGGTTACATACACCTTTTCTTGATTTGTGTGTGTGTGTGTGTGTGCTAGAGCAGAAACCCAGGGCCTCATTCATGCTAAGAAAGTGCTCCTCCACCTCTCTACACTCTTTTTTTTGACAAAGAAAATAAATGACATCATTCATTCAACAAACATTTATTGTACCAGGCACTGTTCTATTTGGAAGTTTTATTTTAACCTTGATTTTGTGATATGTCAAAGATGGCTATGAAAACCAAGTACAGGGCTGAAGACTGTCTTGCTATCCAGGGAAAAGTGAACAAATTAGTAAAGTTGTCATCAAAAGAGAAAAGAACAAACTGGAAATCTAGCCAGGGCAGCCATGTTTCCTGAAAATTTAGAACTGGTTAATTATGGTTGAAATAGGGAAAAGATTTAGGTCGGTAGAAAGACAGGTTCAGTACTTACAAATTAATTCAGCAACACTCAGATTTTGGGAGGTAGTATGGAAAGGAAGAAATTTTGTTAGTATCTATTGACTTCTCAGAATAACCTCATCTAATTGGAATCTAGAATGTGAAAGAGTAGTGAGACTTTCCAAAGGATTGAGGAGATAACCTGTTACAGTTGCTTACAGGTCAATTATTGGCCACTTCATATTCTGTATGCATCCCATACATAATTTAATTCTTACAACAATTCAATGGAATACTAGTATTATTTCTACTTTATACAAGAGGAAACAAGTTATATAACTCTTCTTTTATTGATAAACATTTATTTCCTATTTTTTCCTATGCTGAATTATAATTCATATCATATATATTTGACTACTGGCACCTTTTATGTGTTGATTTCTTTGATATCTAATAGACATTTTTATACAAGATTACTTTTATACATTTGCTATAATTAGAACTAGGGAAAGCAACATATTATGAAAACCTGGAAGGAAATAAAAGTGCCAACAGTATTTGTATTCAGTAGTACAATTATGTAATTATGTTTCTGTTTTTCCACATTTTTATATAAAGCATGTACTGCTTAAA
Source organism: Castor canadensis (assembly GCF_047511655.1). Classification (NCBI taxonomy): domain Eukaryota; kingdom Metazoa; phylum Chordata; class Mammalia; order Rodentia; family Castoridae; genus Castor; species Castor canadensis. The sequence continues at coordinate 93,398,321 of NC_133394.1, forward strand.
TAAAAGTAAAAAATAAGCAAATAAATAATATGGCATAGATTATAATAATATAACATAATATAAATATCCATGGAATCCTTCCTGAAAGCAATCACTATAAGAAAACATGTTGCTGGGGTGTCACTGCTCACACCTGTAATCCTAACTGCTCATGAGGCAGAGATCAGGAGGATTGATGTTCATGGCTAGTCCAGGCAAAGAGTTCCTGAGGAGACCCTATCTTGAAAATACCCAACACAAAAAAGGGCTAGTGGAATAGCTGAAAGTGGTAGAGCGACTGCCTAGCAAATATGAGGCCCTAAGTTCAAACTCCAGTACCACAGGAAAAAAAAGAAAACATATGTCACGTGAACCATGCCAGAACCAGATATAATCTGACATATATTATTTTCAAAATAAATATGTTGTGGTTCATAAACTAATTGGATTCAACCATTTTCTTTATAAGAAACGTAAGCAAGGCAGTATTATAAGAGGCCAGCAGGGCAACCCAGCTTGCTTGGAACTAACGTTGGAGGGCTAGCCTGAAGCAGCGAGTTAAAACAGCACACACCTCAGAGTGCAGTGCTTACTGATATGTGGTTTTATTTTGGACAACTTGCCCAAACCAATCAGGGTTTCTGTTTCCTCTTCTGTATAATAGAAATGATGATTCCCACTGCGCAGAACTGTGTGGAGAATGGATTAACAGTTTACTGGACTAGCTCCAAAAGGACAGAGAGGAATTAGAAGCAAGTATAGACAACTCTTTTGAAGCATTTTACTCTAAGGGGAAGCAGAGAAATGAAGTGGTAGCTAGAGGGGGATGTGGGAAGTCTTGTTTTTAAACAGATGTATTTTATAGCATGTGATGGGATGATAGATTATTCCAGGGTAGAGGGACAATTAATGATGTCAGAGATTTTGCAGGGGCCGTGTTGTTAGGGAGGGGTCAGAGGAGAGCTTGGCTTTAGGTGGAGGACAGTATATTGGAAACTATCAGGTAGGAAAGGTGTGTGGTTACAGATGCTGGTGTGAGTGGAGATGGAAGAGTTTGAAAGTGACCTGGGTGTTCTTGATTCCATCATTAAGTCCCTCCCTTCAGCAAGACCAAAAGTTGTTGGGCTACTTGAGGAGAGCTCAGAGGCTGTGAAATAGTCCCTCAGGAGAGTAGGAGGGTAAATTGATAGTAATTATTGTACGTTTGTGGTGCTCATAGAGGCAGGGCCACCTAGTGCCTCTGGAAGTCAGTAAGCAAGAATTTAAAGTGAGATCAGACATGTCTGTTTTCCTCCAGGAAGTGGCAATTCCTGGGCTAAAGTCAATGTGTCAGCAGGGCAGTTGTAGGGGAATCAGTTTCTTTGCCTTAGCCAGCTTCTAGAGCCCACCTGCACTTCTTGGTTCATGTCCCCTTCCTCCATCTTTAAAGCCAGCAGCATAATGTCCATTATTCCATTATAATTCTTTCACTGGCTGCTTCCTTCATCATTTAGCTGTCTCTCAACACTGACACACTTGCCTCATGAGGACTCTCTCTCATGGTTACCTTGGGCTCTCCTAATCTCCCCACCTCAAGATCCTTCATTTAATCTTATTTGCAAAGTCCTTTTTTGCCATGTAAGGTAAGATATTTAGAGGTATACAGATTAGGACACAGACGTCTTTGGAGAGGGGACTATTATTCTGTCTTTCATAATTACTAAAGTTGAATATGTTTTCATATAATTGGGTTTTTGTATGTCTTCTTTTATAAATTAATTATCCATGACTTTTTTTGTTAGCTGCATAGTGAACTCTGTATATTTATAGCATATTTTCTCCAGTTTGTTGCTTACCTTTCAGTTGTTTACTAAATGCTAATTCACATAAGTACATTAATTTTTTAAATCTTTATATTATGGAAAATGTCAAATAAATTAAGAGAGAATAGTGTGTATTAACTTTCCACATACCTATCACCAAGATTAAACAGTTATCAATTTGAGACTAATCCCTTGACCATTCCTCCTGTATTTATTATTTTGAACTTAGTTATATCATTTCATCCATAAATATTTCAACAAAATACATTAATTTCAATGACTTGCATTTTCACGAATAATTGTCTCTAAGTTGTGGGGTTTTTTTGTGTGTTTGTGTGTGCCATGTACTCCTCTCCCACAGAAAAAGAAGCCCAATTCACTTCCTGTTTAAAGGAAATAAAAATCATAAAGTCTAAATGGTTTGCTCTTGGTGCTAGAGATTGAACCCGGGGCTTGTGCATGCTAGCAGGTGCCGCCCTGCGGAACTATCCCCTGCAGTGTCTGTTTTTGCACCTTTTAAAGGAGATGCTTTCCTTTCTTCAACTTGTCTTCATTAGGAACTGCCATTTTCAAACAGCTTAAGCAAGTATGCTTGAGCACCTGTCATGTGGAAAACGCTGTGAGTGTAACTTCACATTACCCTTGTGTAGGCAAACAGAGAACTGTACAAAAGGATCACATTTGTAAAGTTAGCAGGCTGCCCATTGGTGTCCACACTCCTGTTTTAGTCCTCTTTCCATGACGACACTTGACAATCAGGAACAACTGCTCCTAGGCTGGCAATTTAAATGTTTTCTGCCAGGGCCACTGGGCACCGGGAGGTAAAAACCAATGTGCATACAGAGGAAAGAGCATAACCCCCTTCTTCACAGTCTGCCTGCTCTTTGGTGACCCTTCCACATTCCCCAGACAATAGGCCTGTGATCCTATGTTGACCACAGCCCACACTGCCATGGACTGTTGGCAGGATGAGAAATCTGTTGGCTTCCACATTGAAAAAGAAGGTATGTGACAAGTTCAATTTTTACTTAGGGCTAGGAAAGAATAGGTGATACAGGTGATTTGAGTTCCAGACAGTTCAGTGTACACTCATCATAACCTAGCAACTCCACAGCCAAAACAAACACAGCTCAAACCTCACTACTATAAACACCAACGGATGTATTTGGCACCCCTGACTTCCTCACCACTTACTCTCTTAACCCCTTTCAGTCTGGTACCCATTCCTTCCTGTAAAAAAGTCTTCTTTTGAAGGTTACCAGCCAAATTCTGGATATTATTTCAGTCTTTGTCTTAGATGTCCTTTCTTCAGTGACTATTAACATCCTTTTCTTTAAACTTCTAGGTTCTCAGACTGGAGCTATGGCTCAATCAGTAGAGTGCCTGCTTTGCAAGAGCAAAATCCTATGGTAGTTTCTTCTTATTCCTTAAATGTGGCTCCTCCAATTGACTGCGACAGTTACCTGTACCTCTCTCTTAGCACTCTCCCCTCAGTGTCAACTCTTTCTCCCAAAACTGTGTTTCAAGCCTAACTTTTTTCCTGAGTGCCAGCCCCGCATTTCTGGCTAATTTGGGAATTTCCACGTTGGCTTTGCTTACCTCTGACTTCTTAGGCCAGCCTGTTCCTCTGTCAGGCCCTGGACACCAGTGCCTACTCCCTCCAGGCTCAGACCCACCCAGTTCAGGGGACAGTCATCCAAGCAAAGGATCACAGTGTGTGGATCTCAGAATTAACTGATTGCTGTAAATCAGGCAGCCCTGATGGACCACGTGGCACTGAGTGCCTTTGGAGTCACAGCCCTTCCTCCTGGGATCCACATACTGCCTTTCTTCTTCCCAGTAACTTCACTCTCCCTATAGGTCTGAACCCTTTTTTTCTGAGGCCCTGAGACATTGATTATTTTACCATATCTTTTCTCAGACAATCAAATATTGGTTGTGTTGTGTATCACACTTCGCTGACTGAACCTTCAGGATCCTTGACCTTGAGCCTTTGGGCTGTTCTCCAGAGGGTTCACTAGGTCTTGACCATTGCACCTTCTCAAGGTTTGCCTTCCTCTGTGTCTTGCTGCTCCTTCATGACATTTCTCATGCCCAAAACTACTGAAAAATGCCTTCAGCTGTTATTTCTAGATGTGATATTTCAGCCTTTTATCCATCCTGCCTGCTAGTTCTTACATCCCTTCCGGAACTTAGTGAGGTATAAAGATATACCTCTGAAGCAGATTTTTTAAATTATTCCTTGTGTTAGTATTCTTACCTTTTCATTACTTATTCTCACCTAGTACCATGTGAAAGGTTGGAGGGCCTTGCTCAGTTGGTATCCTACAAATTTAGGTAAATTTTTAAACTAAATTTGGCATGTGTGTTAGCCAAATTTGTGCTTAAAATACTTTAATCATGTTGCTGAATGGAAAAATACATTCAGGTACCTTTTAGCCCAGATCATGGCCCATCCTGATCAGTGTGCTATTTAAGGCCCTCCACAATTACTCTTGTTTTTTATTGTTTGGGCAGTACTGAAGTTTGAGCTCAGGACTTCCTACTTTCTAGGCAGGCACTCTACCACTTTTGCCTTTTTTTCTGGTTATTTTGGAGATAGGGACTTGCTTTCTGTGCAGGCCTGTCCGACCATGATCCTATTTCACACTTCCTGCAGTAGCTGGGATAGATAGCTGTGCTTCACTTTGCTCAGCTTTTTTCTGTAGAGGCAGGGTTTCAAGAACTTTTTTTGACCAGGCTGGCCTAGAACTGTGATCCTTCCAATCTCAGTCTCCCAAGTAGCTAGAGTTACAGTTCTTTTTCTTTTTATTTGTGCTTGGGACTGAACCCAGGGCTTCACACATGCTAGCAAGCATGTGTCTACCATTAAGGTGTATTCCCAGTTCAACAATTACTCTTGAATATTATCAATAGGGGACTCCCTCTTTCTCCTCTCCTTCTTCCTCTTTTTCCCTCTCTTCTTTTTTTAGAAAGAGTCCCAGTATTTGCTGTATTGCCTAGGATGGTCTTGAACTTCTGGACTCAAGTGATCCAGGTAACTGGGATTATAGATGTGCACTACAGCACTTGGCTCTTCCCATTTGAATTCATTCATTAACTAAATGATTATTGAACACCTGTCTTAGGGAAGGCCTGTCTCTCTAGCAGGGTTTGAAACCTTTGACACCTAGAGAGGCAGGCCAGTAAATAAAATGAAGTAGGTGGAGGCTGCAAAACTAGAGGATGCCCCCTCCCAAGAGGGCAGCAGCTGCTGATCCTCCTACAGTCTCCATGTGGAAGGGTTGGGGTCTGTTGATACAAGGTCATGTTTTTTTTCAAGAGAAACTGGTGTTTGGATTTTGATGTGAAATATCTAAATTTTATATGTCAGCATCCTTTTCCAAAACCATTTAAATACCTAAGGCCTAAGCAGAGCAACTGCAAGCTAGATGGAACCTGTAGGTCACCCATTTGCAAGCCCTTCTCTCTAGAAGCCCTTCTAGGACCTTCCATGTTCCCTGACACTTTGCATTTTTTTTCTTTTGACATATCTCATTATCTGGGCTACCCAATCCCATTCCTTCCATGGATCCAAATCCTAACTCTTACTTATCTTTAAGAAACAACTCAAAGCCTTCTTTGTGGCATGCTTGGTTTTTTAGCTGCAGTAAAGATAGAGTAGAGGAAGCCAAAATCAGAAATGGGCTGACAGGTGGTCTAGAAACCAAATCCTGGGAGGTCAGCCAAGGCAGGGATCAGATTTCCTGATTGACAAGTCCAGGGAACAGGGTGCCAGAGCACAGGAGGTTCAGTAACTTTGGTTAAGAAGCCTGAGCAAGTATTAGGCACAGGCTGCCAAAGAACAGAATGAAACTGGGTAACAGTCACAAAAATCCCCTTTCTAAAAAATAAAATTACATAGTTTTTCAAGGGAAAGAAAAAAGGAAGGGTGGCATTACAAATTTTTTCTAAAAAAAACTTACTATATGCCAGATATAACTCATGTGATACCTGAAGTTCAAAGAGATCAAGTAGCTTACTGTTGTCACACCACTTCTAAATGACAGAATGAGAATTTAGATTTTTCCATTCTTTGTGGAAAGCACTACAAGTGCTTAACAAATTCAATGCTTAGGGTCTGAGGGTGGAGGTAGCTCAGTGGTAGAGCCCTTGCCTAGCATGCACAAGGTCCTGGGTTTGCTTCCCAGCACCACAAAAAATAAAATAAAATAAACAAAATTCAGATGCCTAGGTTGTACTCCATACCAAGTGACTGAACTCTGTAGGTGTAGTACCCAGGTGTCAGTAGATTTTGAAGTCCGTCAGGTAATGTTAATGTGCTGCCGAGGTCTGGAACCTCTGTTCATCCCACACTACTAACTCCTGCTGTGCAGTGTTCATAAAGAAGGTACACAGGCAGCGATACACAGGTGGAGGTCAGGGAGAACTCAGGCAATCAGATTTTAATTAGCTCTTCTTTCTCCAACTGAAAATGTACCTCTGTACTCGTTCCTAACCAGTAACCCTTCCGGGAGTTTGGGGAATGAAAAAAGGACAAGTCAGGGAGATTCAATGATTCAGATTGGACGACAATCATATTCCAAATAATTCACTCTGTTTATGTTTTTTAAAGTGTACAATTCAGTGGTTTTTATTACATACAAAGAATTGTGCTTCCGCCACCACATCAATTTTAGAACATTTTCATCACCTCAAAAAGAAGCTCTAGCTGGGCACCAGTGGCTCGTGCCTGTAATCCTAGCTACTCAGGAGGCAGAGATGAGGAGGATTGCAGTTCGAAGCCAGCCTGGGCAAACAGTTTGAGAGACCCTATCTGAAAAAAACCCATCACAAAAAAGGGCTGGTGTAGTGGCTCAAGGTGTAGGCCCTGAGTTCAAACCCCAGTCTGCAAAAAAAAAAAAAAAAGAAGCAGCCCTGCTTCAATTGTCAATTGTTAGCCTTGCTGTCTTTGTTTCCTACCCCAGCCTAAGCAACCATTCATCTACTTTCTGTCTCTGTAGATTTCCCTATTCTGCATTCTAGTGGTGTTCATTGTTTGTTTTTGCCACACTGGGATGAAACTGAGGGCCTCATGCATGATAGGCAAGTGCTCCACCACTGAGTCACATTCTCAGTCCCTTAATGTTGGTTCTTTAACCCAAACACTTCATTGATGAAGGAGCCATGATGGCCTTTGCAAATTTTATTTATGTTTTTCTTTTGTTGAAATATAACATATGTAAAGAAAAAAGCATAAGCCATAAGTCTGAAATTTTGCACACTGAACTCACCCATGTAACCAGCAAACCTTATCTGCACCCCAGATGCTTCTCACATGCCCCACTCCTCCTGACTTCTAAAAGCATTGATTAGTTTTGCTCCTTTTGAATTTTATACCGATGGGATTATGAAACATCCCATTTCGTGTCTGGCTTCTTTTATTCAATATTGTTTGTGAGATTCATCTATAGTATTGCCTGTAGCCAAGATGATCTTTTTTTTTATTATTCATATGTGCATACAAGGCTTGGGTCAATTCTCCCCCCTGCCCCTACCCCCTCCCTTACCACCTACTCCGCCCCCTCCTTCTCCCCCCCACCCCCTCAATACCCAGCAGAAACTATTTTGCCCTTATCTCTAATTTTGTTGAAGAGAGAGTATAAGCAATAATAGGAAGGAACAAGTGTTTTTGCTGGTTGAGATAAGGATAGCTATACAGGGAGTTGACTCACATTAATTTCCTGTGCGTGTGTTACCTTCTAGGTTAATTCTTTTTGATCTAACCTTTTCTCTAGTTCCTGGTCCCCTTTTCCTATTGGCCTCAGTTGCTTTTAAGGTACAAGATGATCTTTTGATATTATTAAACTCACCCAATTTTCTTCAGAATAAATTATTTGGAAGGGTTTGCAGAAACCAAAATTCTTCAGATGATTTATTGAATAAGCCACCTCCTTTGGTCAGTATGAAAATAATCCCTTAAGGATTTGTTTGAAAATTTAAATTCAGAAGACTAATGTTGAGAACAAAGTCTTGATCTTGCAGAGCTAGCTATATAGGTCGTTAAACCTGAACTTCTCATAAAAGAGTGACAGTATTAAACTCAATAATTGACTAAGAATCTCAAATAGATTATAAACAATTTCACAGATACAGAGATTGAATGTCTTATCAGGGTCTTTCTCCCAGGGATTTTTTTTTTTTTTGGTTATGTCTTTGGAAACTGCTTATGATATTTCTTCCTAGTTTTTTGTTTTTCTCTTTCACATGTAATCAATACTGTAGACCAACCCCTTTCTTCACGAAGGAATGATTAAGACTAAACATATAGTTAGAGATGAAGTGCTGCTTCAGTACATACAAGAAGATGTAAGAATATATCTTCTAAATTATGTACATCAGCAGGCACAGATTGGTTGTGATGCATTTTAAGCATCTCATCAAGTGTTCAAAAACGCCTTATAATTTACTCCTAGTTTATTTAGCAATTTTGTCTATCTTCACACTCACCATTCTCAAACAAGCTAGTAGAATGCTTCCTAAACATGATGAAATACTTTTCACAAAACTTTGTTTCCTATGGAATTTCTTTTTTCTTTTTGGCAGCCCTGGGGTTTGAACTACTCAGGGCCTCCTGCTTGCTAGGCAGGTGCTCTTACAACTTGAGCCACTCCGCCATCTCTTTTTTTTGTGTGTGTGTGATGGGGTTTTTCAAGATAGGGTCTCGTGAACTATTTGCCCAGGGCTGGCTTTGAACTGTGATCTTTCTGATCTCTGCCTCCCGAGTAGCTAGGATTACAGCCACGAGCCACCAGCACCCAGCCTGGAATTTCTTTTTTGCCTTTGAGAACAATCAATATTTTTGCTTTTGAGAACAAAGAATAAGTATGGTCTTTGTGAATCAGACCTTTCCTAATATATTTCAACGTTCAGGTGCCTTGGGCAGGCTCTGAGAGTGACAGAGGTTACAGATTTTGTAATCAGCTCCAGCTGCATTAGAGTGAAGGGGAGTGTGAGATCAGTTTGTTGGTTTGAGGCCATCTAGAACAGAACCATAGGAAACTAAGACTTTGTGATGTTTAAAATATATATAACAGCCCATTGCGGTGGTTCACTCCTGTAATCCTAGCTACTCAGGAGAAAGAGATCGGGAGGATTGCCGTTCAAGGCCAGCCCAGGCAAATAGTTTACAACCCTATTTAGAAAATATCCAACAATAAAAAAAAAAGGGCTGGAGTAGTGGCTCAACTGGTAGAGCACCTGCCTAGCAAGGTTGAAGCCCTGAGTTCAAACCCCAGCACCACCAAATAAATAAAAATAAATAAATAAAATAATACATACCTAACATAATAACCATGAATGTATTTCCTTCACTAGATAGAACTTCTTTGTACCCATAAAATTAGCAGTGATGTTTAGTCCTCACACCAGCATTCCCTCAAAAGGATTTGAAAAATGTATCCTTAAGCCAATGGATCAGTTCTATAGATTTCTATAAACAAGGGTCCCAGCTTCTGCTATGATTTTCTCAAGATCCTTAAAATAGGTCATCACACTCATGCCTATTCTAAGGGGGAAAAAGTGCTGCCTTTAAATGCTTAAAAACTGCATTTTCTCAACTCTCAGAGAAAAGTAGGGAGGAAATGTGGTTTATTCACCAACAGATATGTCTTATCCTTGCTCACCATAGAAACAGGTGTTCTATGATGGAAGTCTTGCACAATATTGTTTTTCTAGGATTTGTATGCAGTGGGAATGCTTGAAAAACATTTTACTTTAAATTACATTTCCCTTCTTCCTGAAGTATCATGCTATTGAACGTCATGTCCTGTTTGATCTGGTAGCAATGTTTGTGCCAGCACATCACTGCTGCTCCTTCTGCGAGGGACAGCAATTGACAACTGTTAACTTTCTTTACTGGCTCATTCTTACTCGACCTTCAAGACAACTCAGAGGCTGGGCCTTGGTGGCTCACCCCTATGATCCCAGTTACTTGAGAGACAGATTAGGAGGATTGAGGTTTGAGGACAGCACACGCAAATAGATCTTGAGACCCCCCCATCTCCAAAATAACCAGAGCAAATTGGACTGGAGGTGTGACTCAAGCAGTGAAGCTCTGAGTTCAAACCCCAGTCTCACCAAAAAATAAAAATAAAAGAAAGACAACTTAGAGGGCTGGGGATGTAGCTGAGTGGTAGAATGATATCCTAGCATGCACAAAGCCCTGGGTTCAACCTCCAGCTCCAAAAAACCCAAAACCAACCAACCAACCAAACAAACAAAATACCCCCAAAAAACCTTAGCTCAGGTTCATCTCTTCCAGAAATTCTGAACTGCTAGTTGAATGTAACTATCCTGTCTCTTCATTCTCACTGGACCCTGTGCAAATCTTTCTTAAACTTTAATGTGTTATAATGATACCAAAATTCTTCTTTGTGTCTGCCTTTCCCATCAGTGTATATAGTCCTTGAAAGCAAACAGTTAATAAATGTGACGGATCATTTGGCCATCCTTTTACTTTTCTTTTAAAAATCATATTAGCCCCTTTCCAAACTTTAGGTTCAAATAATTCTTTTTTGTTTGTTTGGTTTTAGCAGTCATAGGGTTTAGAACTCAGGGCCTCATGCTTGCAAGGCAGGCGTTCCTACCACTTGAGCCACTCTGCCAGGCCTTTTTTTTTTTGGGTTGGGTATTTTCAAGATAGGGTCTTTTGAACTATTTACCCAGCTGGCCTGGAACTGCGATCATCCTGGTCTTTGCCTCCTGAATAGTGTAGTAGTATAGGTATGAACTGCCAGCAGGTTTAAATAACTCTTAATGGAAAACAGGTAGCTTTGTGAAAAGGACATTATCATTTTTTTAAAAAAAAATCTGTTAAATAGAAACAATTTAGATGACAATTCTAACCTTCAGGACTCTTAAGCATGCTGGTGGTTTTAAGCAAATATGGAGTGGAATTTTTTTCTTTAATTTTTTTTGTGGTACTGGGGTTTAAACTCAGGGCCCACACCTTTAGCCACTCCATCAAGCCCTTTTTTTTGTGATGCAGTTTTTCAAGATAGAGTCTCGTGAACTATTTGCCCAGGCTGAGATCCTCCTGATCTCTGCCTTCTGAGTAGCTAGGGTTATACGCGTGAGCCACCAGCCAGGCTAAATAGCTAACCTATTGGCACTGGGGTTTGAACTCAGGGCTTTGCACTTGGAAAGCAGGTACTCTACTGCTGGAGCTATACCTCCAGCTCCCATGTACTGAATTTTTAAAAGTGGTCTCATACCTTTCATTTACTATGTGTATGTGCATGCGTCTGTTTCCCATCCTTTCTTTCCTCTTTTCTGAGCTCCTTATTGTTCTCTGTTAGTTTTTTTGCTTCCTTTTGTTTTGTTTTTTTGTGTGGTGCTGGGGATTGAACCCAGGGCTTCACCTGTGCTAGGCAAGTGTTCTACCCTTGAGCTACATCCTCAGCCTTAGATTTTCTTTCTTTTCGTTTTCAAAGGGCAGAGCCTTGTTTATGATGTTTACTGTCACTTTATTGATTTGGGTTTCTAAGACTACCCCAAAGGAGACAGTTTATTTTCCCTTGGGAACCATATCTGAAAGCCATGTACCTGTCACTATAATGACTGATGTCTGGACTATGACCATATGGCCTAAAAATAATCTTGATAGTTTACATTTATATGATGATTTGTATGTCAGGCCCTGTGCTGAGAGCTGTATGTGCAACCTTTCTATGAAGTAGAAACAGTGATCGTGCCTTTTTACAGATGAGGAAGCAGACTCAAGAAACTTAACATACAAATTTTAAATATAGAGATGGAATTAAAAACCAAATTTCACCAGATGCCAGAACTATGTTTTTTTTTTAAAAAAAACTTTGAAAAATATTTATTTTTAAATAAATTAAGTATAGATTAATAATAGGTTACAAAGAATTAAACAGGGAAATCCTTGTAACCTACACCTGCCTCCCCCAACACTGACATCCTGCGTGACTATAGACAAGATCAAAATCAAGAAGTAGTTCACCATTCTATAGTTTTGATAACCTGAGGACATTGATTAACACAGAATTTTAAATGTCTTTTTAATAAAAATAGCATTCTTTGTACTATAAAGCCTTTTTTGAGGAAATGCCTCCTCATTACCTGGATATACATTGAAAAAAGTACATGGGTTAGATCATTGGTTCATAGCCTTTTGGGTTGATAGCCTATTTTAGAAGACATTGAAATATGGACCCTTCCAGCTGGGTGCTCACATGTATAATTCTAGCTACTCAGGATGAAGAGATCAATCAGGAGGATCATGGCTTGAGGCCAGCCCAGAGAAATAGTTTGAGAGAGCCTATCTCGAAAAACCCCATCACAAAAAAAGGGCTGATGGAGTGGCTCAAGGTGGAAGCCCTGAGTTCAAAGCCCCAATACTGCAAAAAAAAAAAAAAAAAAGGAAAGAAAGAAATATGGACTCTTCTAGCAAAAAAAAAAAAAAAGTCACAAAATGTTCATAGTTTCACAAATTTCCTATACCGATCTCCCAAAATGCACATAGACTTCAGGTTAAAAATTTCTGATTTATAGCAACAGTTAAGGAAACACATTCATTTATTTAAATCTGTAAGCTCTTTGACCATCTTTATTAATAATGCCATTTTGTCTTTTTCTAATTCTCCCTATAGAACTTTGTCCTCTCCCACTTCCCAACTTTCTTACTACTCTTCTACATAAAGGGCTGAAAGTCTCTTGCATTCACTTGTAGGGCCTGATTGCTTACAGGAAAAGAATTAAAAAAAAGAACCCTTTGCTTCCAACATTATTGCCCTTATGAACACATTTTATCTATGCCTACTTAAGCCATTGGGCAGTAACTTTCAGTTCTGTTTCCCTTTTCAGGTCACCACCAAGAACTTGGGTAATTTGGGGTCATGGTTCTACAGTCAGGGCCAAGCCCAGCTGGGTCACTGATTCCCAGCTGAATATAGGAAAGTAACTAGGAGCTCCTGTCAGTTCTGGACTACCTGCCAGAAGCTAGGTAATTTACAGCCAGAACTCACCAAGATAATGAGTCAACAACAGATAGGTCAGAGTGATGGTCTGGAAGGAGGACGGCATAGATACTTTAAAAAGCTAGGCTTATGGTCTAACCAGAATAGGGTACATCTTGATTTGGAGGAAGATTCCTGTCTGGGACCTAAACCTCTTCTATGCTTCCTGGTGAGGTAAAGCTCAGAGAAATGTTCCTCTGTCATGGTGCCAGAACCCAGAGTTTAACTAGCTGGACTCTACAAGGAAGTGTTGTGCTGGAAATGTGTGGGTAGAAATAGGGCTGATGCTGACCCGGCATGAGGGATGCTTGGCTGTGTTCCACTCTAAATTGGCCTAAAGGTAGAGAAAACCACAGTGCTTTCACTGTGTCTGTTAACTGCATCATTTCTGTGTGGAGAACTTTTTCCAATCAGAACTCTCACAGTGACTCTACCATCTTTTATGTTTTCTGTGTGCTGATGAATGAATGCCCTGCATTTTGTGTGCAGTTGTTTTTTTACTACGTTAAATAACTTTACAGCCAGGTTGCTGAAAGAGATTAATGAAACAGATTTGCTTTCAAAGGTACTATATCCTTTTCCTCCGCCTTCTGAATTTGACTGTATTAAGACAAAGACAGGCCATGGTTTCTCTACTCTGTTCAATATCCAAGTATTTGTCCCAAGAAAAGAACAGGGAATGGAGCAGTGGAGGAGGGACATGGGCCAGCTGTCTGTAACTTTATATATGTCTTGGTGTCCCCAGATACTGGTTTTGTTTTTCTTAAGAAATGGGGTCTCACTATATTTCCCGGGCATGACCTGAACTACTGGGCTCAAGTGATCCTCCTGCCTCAGCCTCCTGAATGCTAAGACTACAGGTCATGCCACCATGCCTGGCTTGTTCAGTTTTACTGCAGGAATCATACACATATACACACTTTACAGAAGCCGTGCTAAACACTATAAGCAATCTTCACAACGACCCTAAGTCAGGCTATTTGTCCACGAGGAACCTAGGAGTCAGAGATAAGAACTAACCCGACTGGTGTCACCAAGTTACTTAGTGAAAGAACATGGGATTTGACCCATGTGTTTCATGATTCTGTATTACAGAGTCAGAGATAAGAACTAACTTGACCAGTGTCACAGAACTACTTAGTGAAGAAAATGGGATTTGACCCATATGTTTCATGATTCTGCATTTAAGTGGAGAATTGGCTCCTCAGCTCTGACTTCTCTCAGTATAGCCTCCCTACTTCCTCTTATGGAGAAATCTGGCACAGAGATACTCTTTGCCACTAACTTTATCCATAGGAGACGGATTAAGAAACCACCAGAATTCCATTTCATGAGGGGAGATATGCCTTACCAATAAACAAAATATCTACTGACCAGACTCCTATAGTGCTTTCTGAGAATTAAATCAGAGAGGAGACACTTGGATAAGCTTGAGGCAACTCATATCCAGACCACAAGGCCTGCAGTTCAGTAATGACTAGAATACTCTCGCCTGACCAGTACAGTCCACCTTGGAGAAAATTTTCCTGTTTTCAGAGTCATTTTCTGGACTGTAGGCAACTCAGGTAGATAACTCCTCATGTATTTACATTACCTTTAGCTGTTGTACTTTCCAGGTTTACCTATCTGTTAGATCATGCTGCCTGGAGTGATTTTAGCTGTCATTGTAGCTTCCTAAGAATTACAGTCACCAACTCAGGTGACTTACTTTTGTAATCCCGTAATCTAATTCCTTGCATGTTGATTTTTGGGCATGACTGTCAAAATTCTGAGGAAGGGATAAAATGGGCAAGTGGTAAAATGTTCCGTGCCCTATTTTGAATGTGTGACTTATTTTACACATTTGAACAATAATGGAATGGGAAGGTAAACATCCTTTCTATGGCCTTACCTGACCCAGCCTCACAAAGAGATAATGGATGGAAAGATTGCAGGGAGAAATTCATATTTGATTCTGTCTTCAGGGTTTAATAGGTTTTCTCCTCTCTTGCTCTAAAAGGAATAGCTTCATCCTACTCGTGGGAGTAGGCTTCTCTGTGCATTTAGGAGCTTTGTAAGGAAAGCAGTTGCAGCAAAAGAGAGCCCTGGAGTTCTCAAGTAATATGTTTTTGATCAGAAGTCCTGCTCAAAGGCTGTGGAAGTTCGTCTTTTGCAGTGAGGTGTGGTATGGTGAAGTGAGTCAGAGACTCTGGGGTCTTTTTTCTAAATTGGCCACTTTTAGTCTTGTGCAGCTTGCCTACATGGTGAATTGTGCAACTGAAATGAGATGATGCTTTTGAAAGTGTCTTGAATATGATGAAATGGTATGCAAACATAAGCTGTTACCTCAGCAAAGCAGTGGGCAGTCAGTGAAAAAGGTATTCAGTTGGTGCATGCACTTCTTCAAGAACCAAACTTTAAGTGCCAGTGTCTAATGAGCACTTATTGTATGCCAGGCACTGTTAAAAACATGTTTTAAATGTATTAATTTGTCTAATGCTAGCTGGGCACCAGTGGCTCATGCCTGTAATCTTAGCTACTTAAGAGGGAAGCTGATTCTGGAGGATCTCAGTTCAAGGCCAACCCAAGCAAAAAGTTCAAGATCCCATTTCAGCCAATAGCTGGGCACCTGGTGATGCACTTATCATCCGAGCTATGGCAGGAAGTGTAAATGGAAGAATCTCAGTCTAGTCCGGCTTGGGCAAAAAGCAAGATCCTGTGTCAAAAATAACCAGAGTAAGAAGGCCAGAGGTGTGGCTCAAGCGGTAGAGCACTTGCCTAGACAGCATGAATTCCTGAGTTCAAACTCTAGTCCAACTCCCTACCCCCCAAAAACAATTCATTTGCTAATGGTGATTTTGATCTGATTCATTTTCTTTTTTGGATAAAGACAATTTATCAGTCATCCATGATATGTCTGGTGGCCCCTCCTAGTGGGCCTGGCACATGCTTGGCAAGGGCTCTCCTACCTAGCCATGCTCTCAGTCCCTGCCTTGTCTTATCAACATCAACCTGAAGATTTTTGTCTGATTTCTCTGGCTTACTCTTTATTTGTTTCATTTCTTTTAGTTTACCACTTATACCATCTGATGGTTTTATTTGGTGTGTGTTTAGTCAGATCATATACATGTTAATTTATCTATTATGAGAGAGAAGAGAGAGCTGAGAGAGTGAAAAATTATAACTTTCCCTTCCCTCAGGCACCAAGGCAATCCTTGTTTTATAATTTTTTTTTAGTTGAAAGTAGTATCAACTAAATATAAATATAAATATAAATAAAAATAAATATAAATATAAATGTAGGAACAACAACAACAAAAAACAAACATTAAGCCAATCAAAAACATAAAACATGTTTCTTCTTAATAGGAAATAGAAAATTGAGCAGTATACTTTTTACTTAAATTGTATCATAAACATGTTTGATTTAAGATTGAAGCATAAATATGTAACATAAAAATGTCTTCTTAAATATTTAAATTTATAGCTTTAGATATTGATGTGTCAGGTATACATGTCATAGTTTATTTAGCTGCTCACTATTATTGAATATTTTAAATGATAATAAATGTTCACATAACATCCTGATGAACTTCCTGGTCCATATCCTAAGAGGGGTAAATACCCAGAAGTTAAATAATTGGTTTATAATATAAAAACGTTTTGCACTGGGGGTTTAGCTCAATGGCAGAGTGCACACGTAGCATGGTCAAGGCTCTGGGTTCAATCCCAGCACCCAAATCAAAACAAAACAAAAACCCCCAAACAATAAAAAAGAACAACAAAAAATCCTCCAAGCTCCAAAATACAAACATGTTTTAAATTGCTTTTTTAAGGGATGGGCTTATCTTAACTTCCAATAGAAACGTACAAAGGCACTTCTGCACATTGAATGTTTTCATTTAACAATATTTGTCAGAGCTGTGCTGTTCCTGAGTGTAACAGCGGCAAATATGATCTAAACTCATTCACATTAGAGAAGTGGGGTGTCAGCAGTTGAGAACCAGGAAGTTTCACCCATCCTCACAGGAATCTAAAAATAAATTACTGGAAGAAATTAGATCCCAAAAATCTCAAACAAGGAACTTCTAAGTTGTCATCAGTATGTCAATAATTAAGGTGAAGATAAAAGAAGCCCAGATAAAAGAATTGTAGGCTGATAGGACCACTGGATCCTCAGTCCTTTTGAAAAGGGCAATCTTGAAGAGAAATCTTGAACTTCAGCTTTAGAGGAACTATGGGATTTTGATATGCAGTGAAGGAATCGCATGTGAAATTCCTTAAATAAAAATGTATCGACTTAAAAATGTACTAATTCATTTTTATCTGTCAAGTAATATAAAATTAAAATATACAAAACAGGAGAGACAATTTGATGGGGCTATAACAGGCCAAATTGAGGAAAATTTGAGCAAGACAATAAAAATTGATAGCAGTGGATTATAAAGTAGGAACCTACGAATTCACACTGATATAAGTAAATGAATGAAAAGATAAGTCGGAAAGGAGGAAAGAGCTTCCTTAATGGTAGGATTCCAGCTAATAAGAGTGGGAAGAATAATGGAGTTAGAAAAAAGAAAACATGATTTGCAGCCAGGTAACACTGGTGGGTGAAAATATGACACCAGTATGTACATAGTCGCAAAGTATAACCCACACCAGATACTTATTAATTACAAGTGGAAAAATAGTAGTGACTTTACACTGGGGAATCCTGGCAGAGAATGCATTACCAAGTGATGAAAGCTAACGTCACCAGTAGTGGGACAAGTGGACATAATGTTCCTCCAGATATGATGCACTGAGAAGCACACAACAGCACTTCTGTTGTATTTTTGTCGAAAGTACATAATCCAGGGCTGGGGATGTAGCTCAGTGGTTAGAAGAACAGAGCCTTGGGTCAAAAAGACTTTGATCCCCAGGACTGCAAAACAAAACAAAGCAAAACAACAACAAGAAACACCTGCAAAAAATTATAACCTTGGGGTTGGGGTGTATAGTCATTGGTAGAGGATGTGCTTAACATATGCCAAGACCCAAGATTTAATCCCCAGCATCAAAACAACAAGAAAATAACCTAGATATAATTTATAAGGAAACATTTAAGATTACTAAATAGAAAGGAAGTCTTCAAAATAATTGTCTTATGTTCTTTAAAAATATTAGTCATGAAAGAAAAAGTAATGAGAGACTGCTTCAGACTATAGAACACTGAGTGACATGATAAATAAATGCAATTGGTAATCCTGAATTGATTTTCTGGATCAGAAAATAATTTTGTTAGAGAGGATATTAGTTGGACAATTGATGAAAATTTAAATATAAAGTATTGTATGAATGGCAATATCCAATTTTGATCATTATATTTTGGTTATATAAGAGAATAGCTTCCATGTTTTAGAGAGTAAAGGTACATCATGTCAGAAAAAAATTTAAATAAGATTTCTTCTGGATGCTTTTAAAAAGTACATTTAAAGTACATGTGGTTAATTTTAAATAGGAAGAGTACATACAATGTGGTCTATATACTTTTTTTTTTGTCTTAGTTGTACTAGGGTTTGAATTCAGTGGTTTCATTCTGGCTGGGCAGGTGTTCTACTGCTTGAGCCATACCCCCAGCCTCTGGTCTAAATACTTTTTTATGGATACAAATCACCTAGCAATCCACTAGTTATCTGGCAGAGTACCCATAATAACCACATATAGATTTCTTTAAAACTCTTGTTTTCTTCCTTCAGTAATTATCTTTGTGTGCAGACTCAAGCACAGTACTAAGCACAGAATGAGACCAAAACAATCAAAATATAGGGACCTCAGGGAATTGAGCCTACTCAGAGAAAAGAAAAACAGGGAAAAAAATTAATGAGAATGACAAAGTAAATGTAGCCATTAACATTTGAGGAATGTTGGTGAAAGGCTTATGTTTTTGTTACTGGTTTTGCAAACTTTCAGGATCTATGGAAAGGACTGTTTCAAAATAAAAAGTTAAGAATATATAAGGCACATCATTAGGAAAAGAAAAAATAAAAGACAGCAGAACATTTTTATTAGTATATATTAATTGTACATAAGGGTTTTGCCATGATCTTTCACATATGCATATATTGTACTTTGAACAGATTAACCCTATTACTTTCCTTTTTCCCTGTCTCCTCTGCTTTTCAACAGCTTTCAGTGGGTTTCTTTATGCCATCTTCATACATAGACACAATGTGTTTTAATATTATTCACCCCCCCCATTATTCTCTTTTCTTTTCTCCTCTCTCTTTGTCCTCCCAGAGTCTCACAATTACAGTCATGTTTTATGTGCATGTGTATGTGTCTGTACATATCTTTTAGGTCAAGATTCTACATATGACAGAAAATAGGCAACCTTTGTGAAGGTGATTTCAATAGACTAGAGCTGAATTTATAGACAACTTATAAAAATTGTACCTATAGCTGGAGGCATGGCTCAAGTAGTAGAGCGCCTGCCTCACAAACACAAAGCCCTGAGTTCAAACCCCAGTACTGCCAATAAAGAATTAAAATTTTTAAGAAATGTACCTATATTAGGTCATAAAACATTTTCAGCAAATTCTATAAGGTGCCAAAATTAGGCTGTACTCACAGACCATAGTGCACTAAAATTAACGGGCAAAAAGAGGAAGTTTAAATTTAAAAATACAAATTATTTAGCTATTCTTCGTTAGCTCTTTACCACTGAGCTATATCCCTAACCCCATCTCTCTTTTAAGTACTAACTGAATCAAAGAAGTCTAGTCTGCATTTCCAATTTATTCTAAAATCAACAATATGAATAAAACTTATGGCATATGGCCTAAAATACTGGCAAGGGAAAAGCCACAGCCTTAGAAATACTACTAATCAAGAAAGACTAAAAATAAACAAATCTTATACTGTTTTAGAAGTTAAGGCAAAACCATAAAAAAACTACTGGAAGTCAAGAGAAAGATTGCTTTCTTCTGTGATCCCACTGTGGTCACAAGTTTATGGGGCATTTTTGATAGGACAGTAGCAGGTGCTGGATCTAAGAGACCAAAGAGAGAGTTCTTCCCTTATGGAACTTTTCACCTTCCATTTCCTCATGGAATGAATCCTCACAGATTTAGAGCTGTGTGTGTGGTGATAACAGATATTAAATCATAAACTCAAAACAGGTACAAAGTGCTGTGCTATTCAGTGTCTCTAGTGTAATACCACTTAGCAATACCCTCTATTTTAATTGTTTTCCTGTTGCCTTTCTTTGACTCTCCCTTTTTCCTTCTCTTTGGTTTTTTGTTTTTCTTCTCTCACACTCCTTCTCTGTCTTTCCCAAATCCCTGAAGACACTATATTTGAATTATTTTTGTCCCATCCTGAATCTTATATTCTGCTTGATACGTTGGCATTCATTGGTGGCTACTGAATAAATGAATCCAGTAGTTTTAAAAAAATCCTCTAAACTATTACTAAGTAGACACTCTACCAGACAATGTATAGCATGCCACTTGACTTATATTTATTTAAAAATACACAAGACAGGTGGATGGCTCAAGTAGTGAAGCACCTGCCTAGCAAGCACAAAGCCCTGAGTTCAAATCCTGGTATGACCAAAATAAAAATATACAAGAGAATCTAGGAACTATAAACCATACAAAATAATCACTGAATATAGCTTAGACAAGCTAATAGATCACTTAAGCAGTATTTGGCTAGTTGAAATTCTAAGGAGGGTGATTTGCATAAGAAAAAATCATAGTTAACTCATTTAGGAAGCTAGAGTTATTTCAGTTATAGTGGGGGATATCAGTAGATACAATCTTCTTTGATTTTTTATATAACTTTGACAGAAGTTTTCATCTAAGACCTTGGGGTGGGAATGTAATCAGAATGTTAAAGGAGGAGTTAGGATTGTAGGAGACAAATAATGGTAAGAAGAGATGTGGAAATAATAGGCAAGGATTAGATTAGGTATCCTGGTAGGCCATGGTAAAAATTTGAGATTTTGTGTTGCCTGTGGAAAGTTATGGGAATGTCATGTGATTTATAGTTATAAAGGATCTAGCTGTTGTGAGGAGAATAGGCTATAATGGAATAAATGTGGAAGGATTTCTACCAAGTAGAAAACTGTTTTGCTAGGTGTGGTGGTACCTGCCTGTAATCCCAGCACTCAGGAGGCCGGGCAGGATGATTTGTGAGTTTAAGACCAGCCTGGGCTACATAGCAAGATGCTCTCTTTAAAAAAATTAAAATGAGGCTGGGTGCCGGGGTCTCACACCTATAATCCTAGCTACTCAGGAGGCTGAAACCAGGAGGATTGAGGTTCGAAGCCAGCCTGGGGAAAGAGTTCGAGAGACCCTATCTCAACAAACCCTTCACAAAAATAGGGCTGGTGGAGTGGCTCAAGGTGAAGGCCCTGAGTTCAAGACCCAGTACAGAAAAAAAAATTAAAAATTAAAAGTTGTAATAGGCAATGGTGACTTGAACTACTATAGTAGCAATAATAGTGAAGTGTTTAATCTAGTGGAAATGAAGGTAAAGGGAACAGAATTTTTATTGACGTTGGTTGTATGGTATGAGGAAAAGAGTCCAGGGTGACTTGAAGTTTTTCAGCTTGAGCAACTGAGTGAATGTCATTCACACTGGTCTCCCTGCCTAGTCTATGGGAACAGGGGTTGCTTCACGGGGGTTATTTTGAAAGGCAGGGAGATTTAGTTAGGTGGCTACTGCTCCCATCCTGTAAAGATAAAAAGGGCCTGAACCTGGACAGAGGCTATCAGTATGGAGAGGTATTCAGAGGGCACAGGCTTGAGAGATGTGGAGGAGGTAAAAATTGCCACTTAGGAAAATAGGTTAGAGTTGTTTACTAAAATTGATGATAGCTGAATCCATAACCAGTTATTGGTGTACACCCTGCAGCAGGAGTTGCCTGAGACTGCTTTTTGTATAGCCCTAGAGCTAAGCTAGGGATGTTGCTTACATTTTTTGTTTGTTTTTGGTTTTTGGTGGCACTAGGGTTTTAACTCAAGAAGGGCCTCATGCTTGCTAGACAGGTGCTCTACCACTTGAGCCACTCCACTGTCCTTTACTGTGTTAGAGATATTGTTTTAGAGATAGGGTCTCACAAACTGTTTGCTTGGCCTGGCTTCTAATCTCTGCCTCCTGAGTAGCTAGGATTACAGGCTTGAGCCACCAGCGCCTGGTTCTCAGTGTGATTCCTACAGCAGTAGCAGCAACATCACCTAGGAACGTGTGAGAAATGCAAATTCTCAGGCCTCAGCACAGACTGAGGATTCAGAAATGCTGGGTTGCTTGGTTTAACAAGCCCTTCAAGGGATTCTGGCCTATATTAAGTTCTGAGAAGCACTGTTCTAGAGAAACTTTTGCATCTGTGCACCAGGATACATAGTGAAGGATATTTACAACAACATGGCACAGGAGAGCCTCCAATTGGAAACAATTGAAATGTTAGCAGAAGTAAATTGTAACAATTAATACAATGGCAATATTCTATATAGCTTGTAATCAAGGGCATGGGCTCTACTGTAGAGGCTGACTGCTTGTGTTTGAAATGAGTAATCACTGTGGCCTTGGGTGAGTTACTTGACCTTCTAAACCCAGGTTTCTTCTCTGCAAAGTGGGAATTAATGTTGTAAATACTTCATCAGGTTATTGTGAGACTGAAAGTAATTCCAATAAACTAGTTAGAAGAGTGCCTGGTTATGTAAGTTTTATATTTGAAAGGCAAGCCACATGTATTGTGCTTTAAGGAAAAGCATCTGAGTTTCATTTCATAAAAGTGATGGTCTGTCCACATAGTTTGCATATAACAAAATTATTAAACAATCTAAGGTAAAGCTGTTATAGATTTTGGAGGCCCAAATGTTTGCATTGTCTTTATGAACCTGTTTTTGTTTGTAAACTGTTAAAATTGCTCTTCTAGGATTGTGAAGAAAACTGATAAAAAGCATCGTGTTTCGTTCACATTCATGGGTATTAATAAATGTTTTTTCCTTAATTGCTCTTCCATTTCTTTCACCATCTCTTCAGCCTTTCATTCCAAAATTCTTCTGCTATTTTCTCTGAAAACATTGCCACACTCTAAGGGCAAAGTAGCATCTTGACTACAAAATTTGACTTTGTCCATGAATCAAGGTCAGGAGTCAGTGTTGTCCATAGCTAAGTCCAAGAGGCAAGTCTGGGCCTAGATCTGGGTCAAGACTGGAATCCTGACATTTCTTGGTATTTCAAGCCTTAGTATGTGAAATGCTTAATATGTACTTATGTTTAATACATAAAGACCACAGGAAATAGTCTCTTCCCTCTGTAGAGCACATGTATTTTTCCAATATACTGTGACTAGCACCCAGTAGGCCCTTAAAATGTATTGCTTTTAACTGTTAGGATGACTGCCACCTTTTTGGTGGGGCTTAAAAATCAACATTCCCAAAATGGGTTAATAAATACAGGTGAGTTTAGTGTGCAACTAGCTGAAGCCACGGGCTGCATTTTAATGCTCGTCTAGGGCAGCAACCTGCAAAGACCTAATTCAGAGAGATTACTAAATTCCCTCCCTCATAACGTGAATTAAGGGAGCAGGGAATATCAGTCTGCAAAAGACACAGCGCCGCTGCAAACTGGCTCTAGTTCGCGCCACCTGGAAGAAAGGCGGCGCGGCTCAAGCCTCGGGCAGAAAGGCAGCCTTCTTGTGACGTCAAATCAGCGGACTCCCGACCCGGCTTTAGGCCGGTTCCGGTTCCCCGGCTTTCCGGGCGCGAGTGTACGCGAGCGGGCGGCGTACTGCGCGTGCTCCACTGAGGGACGCGAGAAGGTTGGTTCTGGCTCGCGAAGGAGATGCGTGATTGGCTATCGCTGTGCTGGGGGGTTCCCTCGCCCTTTCGGCAGGGGTAAAACAATAAGAGGGGGCGGTGGCAAAGGGGGCGGGACGTCCGTGTTCCTTGTCGCTCGCCGCAGCGCTTGGCGCCCGGGAAGAGGTGGTTGTAAGGCAAGCGAGCTCGCGGCTCTCCGGCTTCCGAGGCTTCGGGTTTGTCGGAGGGAAGAGGCGGCGCGCAAGAAGAACCCGCTGCAGCCGGTTCTCGGCGTCTCCCCTGCTGACCTCCGCGCGACGTATCCGCCGCCGCTGTTGGTTGGAGGTGTGTACGGGGGCCGGGAGGGGAGGTCGATGTGGTGGTCAGAAGGGGACATTCCGTTCGCGCTCCGCGGCGCGCGGCCACCGTCCAGTGCGTGAGCCCCGGTGTCGGAGGTGTTGCCGCAGAGAGACACATTGTTCTTGCCGTCTGCCTACGCTGCGTGTGTGCGTGAGAGAGGCGAGTGTTTCCTCCAAGGTGAGGGGTGGGAGGCGACTCAGCGCGCGTGGTGCCCACCAAGGGTTCCGAGGGCACAGGTGAGGCGAAGGTCTGGTGGGGACGAGGTGGCGAGGTGGGAAGAGGGACGCAGGAGCTCCCGGAGGCGCGCCGAGGCAGGGAGGCTTCTCCGGGACGGGGGGGAGTGGGCTTTCTCGAGAGGGTGTTTGAAGGTGGGGAGCTCAGCAGCATTGCCTCCAACTCACTTGCGGTTCTTATACCCGGTGGCTTCCGTGCGGGGACGCGATCGCCGCCCCGCCCGTGGGGGAGGGGAAAAGAGGCTGTGTCGGCGGAGGCAGAAGCGACGCAGATGCGAAAGTAGCGGCCTCCGGGCACCATTTTTGTGCTCGGAAACCGAATCCGGGTTTGAAGGCGGCCGCCGCTGCTCTTGGCCGGTGCTCGGCGGTCGGCGTCTTTGACCCCTCCCCAAGGTTTATCCGGAACGCGTTCGCACGCTGGGGTTATAACGTGCGCTTCCTCCATCCTTTTTTTATGCAGAAGATCTGTTCACCGAAAAGCTTTGAGGAGTGGGTTTCTCTCTCTTCCCCCATTTCTTTTCTTTTGGGGAAATCCCGATTGTGTAGATTTTGTTAGACGAATCCGACTAAATCTTTTCTGCTTCTCTAAAAGCAAATTTTAAAAGATGGCCCTATGCTGCTTTGGGGTGAATATAGATTTGCTCCAACAATTTTCCGCATAGATCAGGTTTTTTTCCCCCAAGGTACAACTAATATTTACCGCGAGTTTTGGGGAGGTTGGTGCTTTCGACCTCTTTAAAAACAAAACAAAACACGTGCACCGAACAGGAAAGTTGTTTCCATCTTTCCCCCCATGATTGTTGTGCTATGAAGTTAGGTTAAGAAACTGATTGGGAGTTCAAGGCACCACACCTCGTGCTAGTCTTCCATACGTTAATATTGCAAGTACCTGGATCTAGGAAACCATTAACTGCGCTTAAGAGAGTCCACTACACTAGAGTGGAAGATGATGGTAATTCCTTGTCCAGCTCCATATTTGGCAGTTAAATAGCCCTAGGCATGTGAACCAAAGTTTCTAAGTAAACATTTGACCTTGCCAAATCCAGTGGTCCTTTTGATAACCAAGATTCCTGGTCCTAAAAAAAGTAGAAAGTTTGATCAGTTTGGAACCTTAGAATTGAATTATGTATTGTTTCTTTGGCGATATTACACTGACTTTTTCTTAAATAGGGTTAGTCATGTGTGTCCTTGTGCTATAATCTAACGTCTATAACTTGTTTAATTGTGAAAAATTAAGAATTGTAGGGAAGACAGGGGCCTTTAAATGGATCACCTACTGTCGCAGATCTGTCATGGTTCAGGTTGTTGAAAGTTCCGTGAAAAAGCATCAAGATGAGTGAACTAGAACTCTGAAGCAGCAAGTGAAGAATCATTTGATAATTTAATAGTCAACTAGACTGATCGATTTAACTAAATGTTGACTTAGTTGCTGAGTAGTTAAATTGTCTAGGCAATTTATGGTTTGAGGAAAGTGTTGGCACCATGAAATTTATATCCATGTTTAATGTACGAGAGATTAAAAAATCAAAATTTCAGTATCAGTTAATGAAAATTTATAAATAACTCAGTGTCTTTAGATTCTTAACAGCTTCTTAGTCCTGCAGAGTTATTGCTTATTACCTATGATAATGATTAAAAATTATTTAAGTAAAAGACTTAAAAGACTTCTTCCTAACATTTTATGTTGGGTGGGTGTGAAGATGGCAGATAACCCTCTTTAAATGCTTATTTTGAAAGACATAAATTTAAGGATTGCTTCTGAATTTAAATGCAATATAATATAATTGACAAACATGACCTAGTCACTCTTCACTGGTAGATATTTAATAGCTGATCAAACAAATTGATTCTTCTTCCAGAGCCCATGACATAAAATACGGTTTTTTTGCCTCTCCTTATTTAAATCTTCTAATTTGTAGGTATGTATCCTATGTTGAAGCCTGAGTAGGTTAGGAATGACTCTTGAACTTTCTATTATTGTCCTATTATATTCTTTTGCTTTTTACTCCTCCCAACAGTTTCAAATAAGCTAGAAATTGGGTTTTTAAAGTTAATTTTTTTTGTATTATTCATTCTTTACACATCCAAAGCAATTGTTCTTAACTAGGTTAAGTAACGGAGTTACTGCTAAAGGCAGGTAGCCGAATTTCAAATCCCTTTTCCTAGAACTATAGCTGAGGAACCTTGACCTCCCTAGGTTCTAAGTATCAGTTTCCTTTTCTGTAAATGAAGCTAATACCCTGCCTATCTCAAAGCACTTAAATGGTTACTTGTTAAATTTGAAAGCATAATATAAATATATTCCTTTATTTTTGTGGGACAGCTTTTCCATTTTTTTAATGCTTGGTCAGTTAAATAACTTTTGAACTTCAAACTTGCCTCCTTATCTTTGGGACCTGAGGAAAGATGAGGCTTAATCCATAATTTCCATCTTCATTTATGCCACTATGGTTCTTAGATCTTGTTTGTGAAGTGTTCACTCTCTCTATGGTCTACCACAACAAATTGGAGGTCTCTGCTCTGAAAAGGTACAGTACTGTTGTTGTGATTGTTAAAGTCACTTTAAACAAAGACCATCAGGAATATTGGAAAGTTGCACTATTAAAATGGGCTGCCAGTTGAAAAACGGTATAGCACTTAATTCAGAAGGGTGTGGACCTGTCCAGTGTGAGCCAGCTAAGGGGTCAGCCTCCTGAGGAAATGGGGAGCAAGCATCCTATTATGGAGAGAAGCTGGGGCCTCCTGCTGGCATGTCCTCTGAAAGCATAGCTTGTGGTAAAGAGAACTGCAGCCCACTACAGAGAATAAATACTCTTTTTATAAGAAGTAAGATTTGCAATGTATAACATTTCAGAGCTAAAAGTTTATTTTTCAAGATTTTTTTCTCCTTTTCTATATGCCATTTTGTTTTGGTTTCTTGTTTTTGTTTGCAGTTTAAAAAAGTGATTTCTTCTTAGTAGTCTTCATTTTGTCATTTTCTCCAAATACTGAAATAGCCACCGAAGGAGATGAAGTTGCATGCAAGTAATTTGCAAGGAGTGAATTTTTGGTTATGTGTTTTGATGCTTATAAAGGTTTAATGTCTCTTTGTCTGAAATGTTTGGGATCAGAAGTGTTCAGCTTTCAGGGGGTTTTGATTTTGGAATATTTGGATAGCTTTACCAGATGAACATCCCTAATCCCAAAGCTGGAATGCTCTGAAATCTGAAACTTTCAAACAGTAGTGGTGATGGCTGAGTATTTGTAATTAACAGTTAAAATGAGATTTCTTGAAGATCTAGCCTTTTTATCCCTATGTGGTAATGGAGAAGTCCTTTTAATAAGAACATGGAGATAAATCATTTTAGAGATTCCTAAAACTAATGAGAATTGATGGAATACAAATTATTTTGCTTGGATTACCCTGTCTTTTCTATTGTAGTCTGCTCTGATAATTATTTTGCTGTCTGTTGTGAATATAAATTAATTTTGTGTGTGGGGGGGTATTGGGGCTTGAATTAGGGCCTTCACTTCCAGCCACTCAATCAGCCCTATTTTTGTGAAGGGTTTTTCGAGATAGGGTCTCACAGAACTATTTCCCAGAGCTGGCTTGCACCCTGATCCTCCTGATTGTGCCTCCTGAGTAGCTAGGATTATTACAGTGGACTACTGGCTCCCGGTTAATTTCATTCTTTCACTCATATTGTGTGCATTGCCTTTGTATTAGTGAAATTGTACCTTAGTTGTAAATTTTATACTGTTTTTCAGTGTTTTATGATTCTGTTGTCCTGTTTTTTTTGTTGTTGTTTTGGCTGTACCAGGGTTTGAACTAGGGCCTCATACTTGATAGGCAGGTGCTCTACCACTTGAGCCACTCCACCAATCTGATTCTGTGTGATTCTGTTGTCTTTGACAAAATTTTAATTGTCTGCATATGAACCATCAAACATGTTTTGCAGTGTATCATTTGGAAACATTAAAATTGGAGAATTTAAGCAGTACTATTTTTCTTTTCTTTTCTTTTTGTGTGTTTTTGAGACAAGGTCTCTCCTTTGAACCCTGGGCTGGCCTCCACCTCATGATCCTTCTGCTTCAGACTTTCAAGTGGTGAAGTTACAGACATAGACCACCATGTACAGCTAGTTTTTCTTTATTATTCTTTTTCTACATAGCTGACCATTTTTTATTCCAGTATTTTTTTTTTTACTTGTGTGTTCCCCATCTCAACTTCCTTCAGTTAGTAATATTTTGTCAGAAATATATTGTCACTAATTAGGTATACTGGCAGCAAATTCTTTTTAGTTTCACTATCAGTGCTAAGTGAATTTTCACTTTTTTCCTTTTCTTTTTTGGTGTGATTGGTATTTGAACTCAGAGCTTTGTACTTGCAAAGCAGGCACCCTACCACTTGAGCCCATTTCCTCCCCACCTTTTTTCTTAACCATTCTGGGGATGGCATCCAGGACATTCCAGTCCACTTTTTGTATTTTTGACCCTTTATTCTAGAACCATATTTTTTTAACTACTAACATACATATGTTAGATGGTTATCAGAAACTGAGTGAAAACTGAAAAATAGGATTTTAAAAATTACAAAGTTAGCCATGAGCTGGTGGCTCATGCCTGTAATAATTCTAGTTACTCAGGAGGCAGAGATCAGGAGGATTGAGGTTCAAAGCTAACCTCGATAGTTCCCAAGATCCTATATCAAAATAATCCAACAGAAAAAAGGGCTGGTGGAATGGGTAAAGTGGTAAGAGTGCCTGCCTAGCAAGTATGAGATCCTGAGTTCAAACCCTAGTACAGCCAAAAAAAATTTACAAAGGTAATAGATGCTGTAACAGTTAGACAATACAGTAGGACTTCCCTCCCATACCTATAACTCAGTATACTTTTTTTCAGAAGATGAGATTGGAGCATTGTCTACAATTTTTGATGATTGTTTAACTTATTTGGGTGTTCTTGTCTACATTTATAATTCTTACTCTTTTTTTTAGTACATTGTATTATAGTTAATTTGAATAAAACTGCGAAATTTCAGTCTCTAAAAAGTTGCAATTTATATTTCTACCAGTACTATATGTAAAAGAGCCCATTCCCCACACCCTTGGTAATAGTAGGTATTATCAGTTGTTTTCACTTTTGTTTATTTAATTGGTAAAAAGATGGTGTCTTTGAGTGAATTGTTGTCTTTTGAACTGTGGATGTTGTTGATTATAGGGTACCATGTTTCTCTTAAAAATACTCAGTATGCAGTCGATTTTTCATAAATGCGAAATGTTGACACAATGAAGAATAATTGTATGAGCAGTAAAAACCACTTTTGTTGACTTTAAACAGTTACGAAACCACACCACAATCAGGCTAGAAGATAATTCCATTACCCTCAGAAGTTATCGTAGTGCCCCTTGGTAGTCTTTAACTTCCTTTTACCTCCAGCTTTTGATCTGATTTGTTGCTAAAATTTTGCCTACAGAATGTGGAATTGGTAGAAACTTTTGGTGTTGGCTTTTCTGTTAATACTTTGAAGCTGATTCATGTTGACCTGTATCAACAGTTCCTTTTTATTGTTGCATAGTATTCGATTTTGTGGATTTACCCAGTTGCTCATTCATCCACCTGGCTACCATGGTCATTTGGATTGCTTCCAGTAAAGTAGTGTTCATTCATGAACTACAATATGAAGGTCTTTGGACCTAATGCTTTAATTTGTCTTGGGCAAATATACTAGTGTGGCATTACTGGGTAGTGGGGAATATGTTTTTATAAAACTCTAGGGCTAGGAATGTGGTTCAGTGGTAGAGTAAATGCCTAGCATGTGCAAAGCCCCAAATTTAATCCCCATCATGCCAAACAAAAACCAAAATCCTGCCATACTGTTTTCCATACTGTTTTTCTTTTCTTTTCTTTTTTTTTTTCATTTTTCTTTTATTATTCATATGTGCATACAAGGATTGGTTCATTTCTCCCCACTGCCCCCACCCCCTCCCTTACCACCCACTCTGCCCCCTCCCTCTACCCCCCCAATACCCAGCAGAAACTATTTTGCCCTTATTTCTAATCTTGTTGTAGAGAGAGTATAAGCAATAATAGGAAGGAACAAGAGTTTTTGCTGGTTGAGATAAGGATAGCTATACAGGGCATTGACTCACATTGATTTCCTGTGCGTGGGTGTTACCTTCTAGGTTAATTCTTTTTGATCTAACCTTTTCTCTAGTACCTGTTCCCCTTTTCCTATTGGCCTCAGTTGCTTTGAGGTATCTGCTTTAGTTTCTCTGCGTTAAGGGCAACAAATGCTAGCTAGTTTTTTAGGTGTCTTACCTATCCACATCCCTCCCTTGTGTGCTCTCGCTTTTATCATGTGCTCATAGTCCAATCCCCTTGTTGTGTTTGCCCTTGATCTAATGTCCACGTATGAGGGAGAACATACGATTTTTGGTTTTTTTTTTCAAAGTGTATCTTTTCTTCTTTCCTGCTTAACCACTCTCCATCCTTGCTGCTCCTTAGTGTTTTTAAATTTTTAATATTAGCCATTATTACAGATGCTAGTGTTATGTTGTGGTTTCATTGCATTTTTCTAGTCAATAATTTTTTAGGATCTTTTCATGTGTTTATGTTGATGAAGTGGTATATACAAGTCTTCTGCATAGTATTTGAGTTACTGGAGATTGTCCATTTTTTAAATTGGGCTTTTAACTTCTTGAAATTAGTTATGAGAGTCCTTTATGTATTCTGGATTTAAGTCTTTAACAGGTACATATTGTGCAAATATTTTCTCTGGGGCCTGTCTTCCTTTCTTGATATGTCTTTAAATGAACAGAAGTCTTAACTTTTGATGAGGTCTAATTTATCAGTTTTTTTCTTCAGTTGTGCCTTTTGTGTCTCATCTAAAGTCTTCATTTAGCACATGGTTGCAGAGACTTTTTTCTGTGTTTTAGTTTTTTTTTTTGGTGGGACTGGGGTTGGAACTCATGGCTTTGAGCTTGCAGAGCAGGTACTTTAC
Organism: Castor canadensis; assembly: GCF_047511655.1. Classification (NCBI taxonomy): domain Eukaryota; kingdom Metazoa; phylum Chordata; class Mammalia; order Rodentia; family Castoridae; genus Castor; species Castor canadensis. Next base: position 93,429,467 of record NC_133394.1, read on the forward strand.
CACTTGAGCCACACCTCTAGTCCATTTTTATTCTGGTTACTTTGGAGATTAGGGTTTGGAGGATCATTTGCCTAGACTGGCCTTGAACCTTGATCCTCCTGATCATGAGAATTACAGGCATGAGCCACTGGCACCCAGCAGAGTTTTATGTTGAGGTCTGTAGCCCATTCCCAGTTAATTTTGGCACGATACAAAATATAGATTAAGTATTTATTTATTTATATCATGTGAATGTATGTCAGGTGTTGCAGAATCATTAGCTTGGTACCATTGAAGATAAAGGTACTATGTATGTGAGTGTGTTATAATATTATTTCTGAAATTTCGTATCTTTAAAAGTTCTTAAAATTATTTTGTGCTAACTTGGTGTACTTTATCTGGATCTTTAGTCTCAGAACTCTCACTTCTGACTTACTATTATGGAGTAGTTTGTTTTTTTATGTAACTGTGTACACACTTATACATTTTAAATATAAATAGATTGCAGAAGATGGACTTAAAAACATTTGAAGTTGTATGGCTAATGATTTAAGTGTTTAATTTATTGACATTGCCCCATAACAACTTTATTCATAATTGAAATAACCTGTATTCTGTTTCTTCTGAAGAGGTCTTTAGTATCAGATTGAATTTTTGTTTCGTTTTGTTTGTGATACTGGGGTTTGAAATCAGGGCCTCCTGCTTGAGCCGTGCTCTAGCCTCAAAAAAAATGTTTTCTAATCCCATTATGTGCAAATGTAGGTGCTGTAAGAAAAATGTCTTGAATCTCAACTAAGAGCACCAAAGTGCTCAGCTAATTAGCAAGAGGGCTTTCTAAACAGTACCAGGCAAATTAGTAAGGAGCTAAAGAAGAGAGAGAGTAATAGTAAGAGGAAAGAATGGTTAGTGCTGCGCAAGGACCTTGTTAGGAGAGCCAGGTAGAACTGGGGTAGGATTTTGAAATTGGATGGTAGAAGGGATTTGGTGGTATTGGTGTTTTGAGGAGACAGTCATTTTCTAAAAATTCTTTTTCTCTTTTAGCTCTGCTTTAGAATATTCAGTTCTCATTTTCTACATGTCAGATTTCTACTCTTGCAATTGTGGTTTTGTAATATTTATCACATAAGATAATTATATTGAGGCATTCTATCTCATTGGACTTTAAATTTCTTTGGATATCAGAGCATTATCTATCATGTTCATCATAGTTTTTCCTTGCATGATTTCAGACACATGTATAGTAATGTATGTAATATATTATTACACATTCATTTCAGTAAGTGGAATGAATTTGTGGCTCGCCTACCACTCGGCTTGTGTTGAACAAATTAAGTCAAAGGCTCAGAGAAAGAAAATTGCAGAGAATGATGTTAAGTGGTACGGTACTCCCAAGAGCTTTTTACAGGAGAGAGAAATGTAGTGGGAGGTAAATTTGAAAAGTTGATTAGGACCTTCAGTGTCAGGCTGCATTTCTGTGGAGGGTCTAATATGCCTAACTGAATGCAGGTGTTTGGGTTTTGCCATGGAAAACTTTGAGGGAGAAATATAAGGTCTGAATTAAGTCAGTGGGAGTGAAAAGGAGAGGAGTTGGATTTCACAACTTGAATGGCAAAGTTTAAGGGTGGAAAGCTATTTTGACTAAAGCTTTCAAGAAAGTCAAGAAGATGCAGAGGAGACATCAATAGCGATGAGGACATAGCCTTCTCTGTATAAGTGGTGCATATATTGTGCTACCTATGAGATGGTATGTGAGTATTCAGTACATGTTAGAAATGTAAATTTTGAGGCTACGGTAGAGATTATTTACTTAGGTAGACATGAGAGCTGAAGCCATTAGAATATCTGTCAAGTTAGAATACAGAACCTTGAAGATAACATGCATTTTGATAAGAAGGAAAGTTATCTGATCATTGAACTTTCAAAGAGTTAAGAGGAAGTGGTCAACAGTGATAATGAAGTGGAGGACTGAGGAAAAGACATTGGAGTTTTGAGAATTGTGAGTTCTAGAGAATTGCACTCTAGAAAGAGCTGTATTACAATATTTGAGAGGGGAACAAAGAAGAGGAGGAATAGCTGCACAATGAGTAACTTAGGGCAAAATATGACTACTAAAGTGCCATGAAAAAGGCCCAAAGTACTTTGAGAACTCAGAGGAAAGACATTCTATTGAGGAGTCAGGGTGTACTTTTAATTGGGCCCATTTGAATGCATAGGGCTTTCGTCATTACAGATTGGAAGGTATGGAATGAATATGTAATAGAAGTCAAAGTCCAGATTCTTTTTAACACTTAGAGAATTTTAGTGTTGGAGCAACCTCTCACTGTTTTGGACTCCTTTACTAGGTTTCTACTGAATTGTTCAGCCTCTGGAAATCTGCAGTGAATAGCTATCTAGCTATTCCTGAAGTAGCTCTGTTGATATATGGACAAGTGTTGTATTATATTGAACCCGAATCTACCTTCCTGTAATTTCTGTTTACCTTATTCAGTCAGAACTGTCAACTTCTGTTAAACATTGCATCTGTATTAATACAGCCTGTGACTGTTTGCTTTGGCGGCTTCTCTATAATACCTGAGACCAAATTTACTTTTTAAAAAAATATTTGTTTATTTATTGTTCATTTATTCACATGCGAATACATTGATTGGGTCATTTCTCCACCCTGCCCCCTTACTTTACTCTTAATTTAAAAATAAACAAGGGCTGGAGATTGTGGCTCAAGTGGTAGAGTGACTGCCTAGCAATTGCCAGGCCCTGAGTTCAAGCCCCTGTACCACCTCCAAAAAACAAAACAAAACAAGTCTTAAGTATTTCTCTTTTTTTAAAACTTAGGATTCATTGATGGTACGGAGGGGTTTCATGTGAAAATTCCAAAAATTCCGTATACGCATGCAGTATATTTTAAGCAAGTATTTCTTGCCTCAAAGCTGAATTTTTGGTTAAGGAAGGAAAAGAGTGATAACTTCAATTGGTAAGTTGTGATGTGTGTGTGTTTGTGTGTGTGTTTTTTAAGTTTGAAATTGAGGAAACCTAAGTATATTGTGTAAGATATGTGACTTTTGTATCTCATATCTGTGCCTTATTTCTGCTACTCCCCTCTTAATACATGTAATTATTAAGAGACTCAGAAAAGACGACAATTGATTTAGAGCAATTTTTCATGAGAGCTGGAGTATATTTGCTTCAGAATTTAGTCTAGACAAATGGAGAGGAAACATTTTAAGAAAACGGTGGATAAGACAGGATGTTGATGAAAATTCACAGAGATTCTATGAAGAATGGACAGAGTTGGCAAACAGAATGACTCTCACCTCTAGTTAAGGCTCTACTAACACTGAAGGAGGCTGAATAGACTGAAGGAGGCTGATCTAGATGAATAAATAGTGTTAATGCTTTCAGTTGACAAGTAAAAGACAGGTTTGTTCACTAGAAAGCCTATGTCTGTTGGCGTAGAGCTAATGTGTCAAAGTAAAGTTTACATTGTACATTCCTGTATAATGGCAGTTTCTCTGTTTGCAGTACCACTGGAAAAAGTAGGGTTTAATACCTGGAATTTTGTTTTCTCTGAAAAGGCGATAGGTGATAATTGCTCTTTGAAGGTGTTAGAGCAACCTCCTGAAGATTGTTGTTTTTGTTGTACTGGGGTTTGAACTCAGGGCCTATACCTTGAGCCACTCTACCAGTCCTTTTTTGTGATGGGTTTCTTTGAGATAGGGTCTCTCAAACTATTTGCCCAGGCTGGCTGGCTGGCTTTGAACCGTGATCCTCCTGATTTCTGCCTCCTGAGTAGCTAGGATTACAGGTGTGAGCCACCAGCACCTGGCTCTGAAGATTGTTTTTTACATAACTATTTTTTAATCTTGGCTATCTTTGGAACTATGTAGTCTTAAAGGTTTGATCTCTTGTAGGCTGGTTCTTTCTCTAAATTGATATACTAGGAGATTGAGCTTTGGGAAGATTGAGACTGTTTCAAAGCCATAAATACATAGATAAAACTTTTTTTTTTATTTTCTGAATGTTGTTTCAGCAACTTTTGAAAAAAAAAAGAAGCAAAAGTTCCAAATCCAGCCATTAGTTGGCTACTTAGCTGTGAGGAATAAAAGGCAGGTTTCTTTTGTAAATTATATTTTGTTTATTTGTTTGTTTTTTGAAACTGCATCTCATTACATAGCCCAGGTTGGCCCAGAACTCACAGTCTTCCTGCCTCAGCCTCCTGAGTATTGGAATTTATTCTGAATGTGTAATTTGACTTTTCTTTTTAAGTCTTTTTTTTTTCTACAACTACCCAAATTGCCTTGTTGGATGACTTGTCTATAGTCTGTCTCAGATGTTTATTTCATGTCATTTCTTATTTATTGAACTGTCTTCCTACTCTACCAGAGAAAATGGGAAGCCAGAGAATTGCAATATGGGTGAGATAAGAGTGTACTTAAGTAGTGAGATTTTTTTTTTGTTTTAATCATAAGGTACCTTCATTTTCTCCTTGATTTCTATCAGTTATACTTTAGCTTTCTAAATTCTGAATCATTTAAGTGGATTCTGCATAGCTTGCTGTATACCTTTTCTTAATTGCTATTTGAGGTTACTTTTCATGTTTCCTACTTTAAATAAGTTATACTGAATAATGATAAATCAGTTACTAGTTAACTCTTTTACCCTTTCTGTCTTTGATTTAAATCAGTGCTGTCCTGGCCATGGTACTTTTCTTGACTAGATTTGAAGCTCCTCTTAAGCTTTTTTTTTTTTTTTTCTTTTATATTAATCCTGTGAAAACAGCATTAATCCATTCATGGAATCAAAGCCCTTAAGAACCTAATCATTGCTTTAAAATCTTATCTTTTAATATCTCTTAATATTGTATAATAGCAACTAAATTTCAGCATGAGGTTTACAGGGGATATTCAGTCTCCTGGCTAGTCTAACTTTAGTTTTAGGTGGGTTTTTTTTTTGGTAGGACTGGGGTTTGAACTCTGGGCTTCCTGCTTGTAAAGCACTTCTGTTAAGTTTTTTGACTATGAACTTTGGAATTTTATCCATAGGGTAATTTAGTATCATCCCATGTCTCAGTATTGTTAACTTTTGTGGTGCTGAGGATCAAACTTGAATATTACTTCAACACTCATTTTTATTTCTCTTATAAAACTTTACTACTTTATTCACTTTCTCTCATCATTCAGATAACAATATTAAAGTCATTGACCTTGCTGCTTTATTTTATGTAATTTATATTTGTGGTGCTGGGGATGGAACTTGGAGCTGACCTTGAGCTGCGCTTCTGTTGAGCTGTACTCAACCAAGTTTTGCTACTTGAAATGTTGCAGATGAGTCTATTTATGCATTAGGGGTTGTTACCCTTATTTGAAGTTTCAGGTTTTGCAGAAAACCAGTGGCACCTGAAATGTCATTATCTGAACCTGCTTGTGAATTAAGTATTTTGAAAGCAAGTGAGACATTATGAACACTTAAACAGATTTGAGGGGGCAGGCTGGTGGAGTGACTCAAGTGGCAGGGTGCATGACTAGCAAATGCAAGAGTATGAGTTCAAATCCCAGTACCACCAAAACAACAGACAGACAAAAAAGTTGGGGATTGTTTTAGATTGAGTTAGGAGTTTAGAAGGACAGTTGCAAAAGAATAAAGAAGGAACCTACAAGTATAATGTAAAGTTGAATTGGAAATCACTAGAATTGTGTAGCACTACAGTCTTACCTCTATGCTTTTACCTGACTTTTATCAAGATTAGCATCATATTGTAATGACTGTTGTTCCTGTCTTTGGCTGTGAAATTATTTAGTTGTTTAAAGGAACCCTATATTGAAATAGTTAAAATATGAATTGAAGCTGCATTCTGACTTGCCCAGTCCATTTACACTTACATATTATGATTCTTTTTTCAGTATTTTTAAGTGTAACAAGAAAGGATGCTTGATTTTATATTTTGTTGTGGTTTGTTTTGGTTTTGGTGCTGAGGATTGAACTCAGGGCCTTGTGAATGCAGAGTACTTGGTCTACTACTAAACTGCACCTCCACCCAGTCTGATTTTTTTTTCAATGAGTAATATTTAAAATTTCATATTTTTTCCTTTCTCTCCAGTCCTTAATGTTGGTTGCAATTTAGACTGTTCTCTAGGGGTTATGTATAAAGTAAATTAGGAGAAGTTGTGTTTCATTTGTGCTAATATTTTCTTGAAAATTAGAAAGTACTTCTCCCTGTACAGAGCAGTATGGAAATCAAGAAAGGATGAAGGGAGGTCCAAACTTTGGAGACTGGGAATTTATTGTATTGCTGTTGTAAATCATTGTTTAATAAATTTTCTTTATCCCCTTTTGTGTGCCTAAGAAAATTTATTTGTTGGTAGCTTACAAAGATGAATTTTTAATAGCTCTTATCTTTGTGCTTGTTTCTTCAGCATTTGACATTGTGCAGCAAAGAAATGGTTATGGAGAAGCCCAGTCCGCTGCTTGTAGGGCGGGAGTTTGTGAGGCAATATTATACGTTGCTGAATAAAGCTCCAGAATATTTGCACAGGTAAAGTTTTAAAGAAATTGTTTAGTATTTAGTTTTTGTGGTTTTTTTTTTGCTGTGGTTACATGTATTTTACCTTTCTTGACTCTTTATAACAATGCTGTCTTTGTAAGCATCTCTAAACCATGCCACGTATTTTTAACTATATGATGGCTAAAGTCAGTATTTTTTCTAAGGTTTTTGGCTGTAGACCACAGTAAGAAAACATATCCCAGTACCTAGCACTTTAATATCTATATACACACATTCTTTTATATGTACTCTGGTATTTCATATTTCATTTAAAAACATTGTAAGGCCTGACCAACTAATGAGGTCTGATATGAAATTATAAATCAATGGATTAAATCATCTTTTTAAGTTTGTCATAGTATTAGGAAATGAATCAGTTGTACTTGTGAAAATTTGTGTTTCTTCTAATCTGCAAAATAGTATTCGCTTGTGAAACAGCAACAGTAACTTTGTTTACTATTTTGACAAAAGTTGGACATTTGTAAGCTTATTTTTTCCAGAGATTGAAATAAAATTTATTAGCATGGTAGATAGTTCTTACTAATTTTTATTCTTCTGGGTGAATATAAGTGAGATTCTTATAAGAATTAGTCTTTATTAAATATTTGTTGAACACAGTAGCTAGAACACACCAGCTAAGTGAGTTAAGGATAAATAGATGAATGTCACTTTTTCTGGGAAAGGCTGTGAAAAAGACCTACTCTTTATTCTTTATTTGTAGGTCCTCACTAGGCATTAAAAGTTAGATTTTGCAGTTTGTCTTGCACGTTGAAGATAGGTATAATAGTCTTTCTTATACAGGAGGCATTTTTATGTTTACTGCCTGCTGGGCTTCCTTTCTGAGTATTTGACATACATTTATTATTTCATGTAATCTTCATGGAAAGTGTAGAAAGTATAGGTGCTTTTATTACTTCATTTTACATATTGGACAGCTAAGGCTAGTAATTAATTCAGAATCACTCTTGATTAGTAAGGAGATTAGAAATTCATCAAGGATCACTCAGTAAGTAAATGAGCTTTATCCATAGCTAGTGTTCAAGCTGAGTTCCTACTGCAGAGCCCAAATGCTCTACTGGAATGTAGTGATTATAAAGTATAACATATATGACTCCCCAAAATGACTAGCTATATGATTCTCTTACAAAAAAAGATGTTCTTGTTGACAGTGTATGTGAGGGAAGTGTGGGAAAGCAGAATCAGTAGGGCCTTTTAATCTGAAATTTGGTCTTTTCACAATGTAGGTAGTAGCATTTTTTTTGTAATGAAAACAGCAAGGTTTGAAATAGCAAAGTTCTGTACCATCACGGACTTCCATTTTATACCTAGATTTTTTAACCACTTTTTCTCTGCAAAAATTTTGGTGGCTTGTATGTTTTTCACTGGTATACACAATACTATCATGAATATCTTTAAACATGCATTTTTGTTACCTTACTGGTTACATTTTTATTTTTTAAATTTTTTAAAAAATTGTATCATTTTTACATTTTTCACGTGTGTATACGTGGTTTAGGCCAAACACCCCCCGCCCCCCTGATACATTTTTAGAATAAGTTCTTGGGAGAATTGTTGCATCAGAAGTATCATGATCTCTTAGGCCTTTCATACATACACATGTGCTCTGCCAAAATGCCCTTTAGAAAAAAATAATGCTAGTTTATATGCTTGCCAGTAATAAATGAGAGAAAATAACATAAAATTTCAAATGTGGGGTAGTGGTTAAAAACATGGACTATGGAGTCAAACTGTCTGGGTTCTTGTCTTAGCTGCTTGATAGGTATATGATTGTAGGAGGAGAGTTCATTTAACCTGTTCTGAACCTCAGTTTGCTTATTTAGATAATAGTGCTTATTTTATGAGGTTATTAGGAAGGTTAAAAGAATCAATACATGTCATGTACTGAAACTGTTACGTGGCACAAAGGAAGCTCTTATATGTTTCATTATGATGGGAGGTGTAGTCTCTTTATGCAGAAAGTAACTTTGCATTTTGATAACCTTTAGAAAGATGTTAATTCTAATTGCTTTAGGTAATGCCAGAGAAAGTCTTAATTTATCATGTACTTCAAAGTAGAGCAGCATAAAAATAATAAGAAAATTAGATGCTGAAGTAATTACAGACTTCTGACTTGGTTTCTGAATTATTTCAATTATTTTAAATGTAACTAAGCTATTTTTGTTTCATTTTGTTTTTTGAGACAAGGTCTTGCTGTGTAGCCCAGGCTGGCCTCAGACTCCAATCCTACTTCAGCCTCACCAGTGCTGGGATGACAGGTGCCACCACACCCAGATAAACTGTTTTTTAAACTTACCCTTTGGAATTAGCAATCATTTGGAGCTTTCAGTAGTGTTAAACAGAACTTCTGATTCTCAAACTTAGATGACTGAGGTTTTTTTTTTTAATTAGAAGAAAAAAATTGATCAGTTACTAAAGCGTATATATTCAGAATGTACTTTGATTATCTTGTTTTTGATTTAACAAGATAACTGATAATAATTAGATGAGAGTAGCTAATGATTGATTGTCTACTTAATATGCCAGATACACTAAGATTTCTATATGTATTACTCATTTAATCCTTAAGGACATCCCCATGGGAAGTAACTACTATTCACTCCTGTTTTATTACCAAGAAAACTAAAGTTAAAGATTTAAAGTTAAGTAACTTGCTGATGATTACATATCTAATAAGTGACAGTTAGACTTTGTTTGGAACCTAATCTGTTTGTTTTGACATCAGAACTCTACCGCTTCTTAAGCTTATCTTTAATTATCAATGGTTTTACATTGCAGGTTTTATGGCAGGAATTCTTCCTACGTCCATGGTGGAGTAGATGCTAGTGGAAAGCCCCAAGAAGCTGTTTATGGCCAAAATGTAAGTCAGTTCATACATGTTTTTTAAATGTCTTCTTACGTTAAGATAGAGAATTCAAACATAGCTTTTTTGTGCTGTGGATTTCTTTTTCAGTGCGATCATTAGTTGTAACAGGAATGAGTTTCAGTAATTGTCAAGTGTGCTTTGTGCTATTAGTTAAGCAGTCATTTTGTTTGAAATGTGGTTTTAAGCTGGGATGGATACAAAGGAGAAAGTGAGATGATGTTTTGTACCCTTGATGTATTTTATACACAAAGTAATTGAAGACAGTGTATTCAGTTTCTATAAATGTGGAACTAAACTCTGTATTACCAGACTGCACAGAAGTATATGCTCCTTGTGACATAACAGGGATGGAAGACTTTGTAGAGGATGTGGGACTTCAGTTAGACTCAGGATTTGGCCTTTCCAAACCTGAAGAAATTGGAAGTAGAAAAATGGCATTGACAAATGGCATACAGTGAAGTAAAATTAGGTGTGAGGTCAAGGAGCCGTCAGTGCAGTTTGTGAGAATGACTAAATACTCATTACTGAAATGGGGGAGAAGGCTGTATAAAGTCTAGATTGCTGCTCCATAATGGCTCTCCAATAACAGAGCTAACAGAGCTATTCTGTTTACTTGTGTAGAAAGGTGACATGTTTAAAATGGTGGCTTAGAAGCAGCAGGCTGCTGATTCATAGCATAGTGGAACACATTTAAATGAAGTAGAAAGATAGTGAACATTTTAGGGTTGTGAGGAAACCAACACAGATGGATAATAGTATTGTGTAGGTAATGCAGTATCATAAGAATTTGTATTTCCTCCCTCTATGAAAGGATATACACCACAAAGTGTTATCGCTGAACTTCAGTGAATGTCATACCAAAATTCGTCATGTGGATGCTCATGCAACCTTGAGTGATGGAGTGGTTGTCCAGGTCATGGGTTTGCTGTCTAACAGTGGACAGCCAGAGAGGAAGTTCATGCAAACCTTTGTTCTGGCTCCTGAAGTAAGTTTTCATTTCACTTAGTTTTCACTTACATGATTTAACTTGGCTAGTATTAGTTGGTTGAATGTTCAAGAGTTTCTTCTAATAGGTTTAAATTTGTAATTTGTAGTTTTTGAAAAATTTTATTGGCCTTGCTGATACAATTTATTTCAACTTGGGCTATTTCATGTGTTTTGTTTGGAATTAAAAGTTAGGTGCTGATACAATGTGTGAATGGATGACTAAGAATACAAAAATTTTGTTGACATATTAAAAAGTGGTTACATATTGAAGAATATTGAAAAGTTCATTAATTGTTTCTGATTCTCTTCAGAATTCTCTTGGATTCTAATATTCTTTCAGTGATCTTTTCTAGTTTATATTAAAGTCATAGCATGTTCAGCTTGGGTACATTACATTAAATCCAGACTCTGGTGTAAAAATTAAGATTGTAATTGCCATGTAATTTGTTTTCCTTATGTAATACCAAACTTAACGGTATTCGTGTAATACTTGCACACTGTTTCCTATAGGGATCTGTTCCAAATAAATTTTATGTTCACAATGATATGTTTCGTTATGAAGATGAAGTATTTGGTGATTCTGAACCAGAACTTGATGAAGGTAAGATTACTTTGAAGATAAGAGGATTTTGTCAATATTTGATAAGTACTCTATAAGTACTCTTTAGTTTGTGAAAGTATGAAACTTGTAGTAATTTGACTTTTAATTGTGACTGAGTCAAAATCCCTCTTCTCCCTCACCCCTTTGTTTTTTTGCTAGGAAAAATATAGATGTGCATTATATGAAATTTTGTAAAAATCAGGCTCAGAAGACAAAGAGGTTTCCCTCAGTCTCTTATAGGTGACCAAAAGTTTAGTGCTTAGTGTAGGTTGGTTTTTTTTTTTTCCAATACTTGCTTTTATCTAAGGATTAAGTTGACACAAGCTGCTTTTTTTTCCCCATTTAATGTTGGCGGTCCATTTCCATTTTGCAGCTATACTGTAATAATTTGATTGATACACGTTTGTTTGTTTCCCTATTTATCATTATTTGTCTATTAAGTAGATGTGACAAAGGAAACTGAGTTACGGCTTTTAACTTATTTCCTACCTTTTCTTTTTCTTACTAACAGAACAGTAAATAATTACATGACTGCTTTTTTTTTTTTCCAGTTTTTTGGGAGAACAGGGAATATTGCAATTGCCTTTGTAAAAAATAAACTTTTTTTTTTTTTTTTTTACTAACATACCACTTCCTTAAACATAACAAAAATATGTATATTAGACATTACATAGACCCTTTTCAAAAAAGATGTGATGTATTATGTATTGTCAGAATCAGAAGATGAAGTAGAAGAGGAGCAAGAAGAAAGGCAACCATCTCCTGAACCTGTGCAAGAAAATGCTAACAGTGGTTACTATGAAGCTCACCCTGTGACGTAAGAGTAGTATTTCAAGGTTACATTTGGTCTCAACTGTAGTGTAGTTGCAAGGTAGTCTTTGTTCCTAGGATCACTGTTGGAAGTTAAAAGGTTTTTGTGTGTGTGTGTATGGCACTGGGGATTAAACTCAGAGCCACATGCATATAAAACACACATACTGCAATTGAACTGCTCCCTCAGCCCCTCTAAGTAAATTTTTGATAGAACTACCTGTTAGACCAGTATTTAAGTACCTATTACATATGTCAAGAAATTGAGAAAGAATCGTTTTACTTAATTCAAAACTTAACATGGTTTGCACCAAAACAGTAGTCACTTACTGATAATGTCAAATGCTTGGAACAACACTAAGTATTTTATTTTTATAAAACATGGCATGTTTATAGTTAGCCTTAAGGTAAACATTCTTCTTGGTAGTTAACACGATAGGTACAGGGGAGTGGCTCAGTGGTGGAGCACTTGCCTGGCATGTGCATATCAGGCAGACCCCATGTTTCATCCCTAGTACTGCAACAACAACAAACTAACTCCTTAGAACACAATAGGTTATTGACACATAACTAATTATACCTATTAGATTGGAGAGAAATTGAATTTTATCTTATTTGAACTGATTATTTTACTCATACTGAAAAGTGAACTAAATACTTCATTGTAGTAATGGCATAGAGGAGCCTTTGGAAGAATCCTCTCACGAACCTGAACCTGAGCCAGAATCTGAAACAAAGACTGAAGAGCTGAAACCACAAGTAGAAGAGAAGAACTTGGAAGAGTTAGAGGAGAAGTCTACTACTCCTCCTCCTACAGAACCTGTTTCTCTGCCACAGGAACCACCAAAGGTTAGATCAAAGGAACTTTTCAGACCGTTAACCTCATACTTTCATATTTGGTACCATTAACGAAGCATGACTTTGTTCTATTATGTTAAATTGTTTACAATAGTAAACTGTACTTTTTTTTATGCATATGAAGGAAGCTGTGGAGGTTTTTTTTTGTTGTTATCCTGAAGATAGTTCATTGTTCCCTTACCCCCCAAATAGTTCTAAGTGAAATTTATAAAGATTAGCTTTTGTATGCAGTGTTTAGTAACTTACATGAAATTATTTTAGTTCATATAAGGCTGTCAGTTGCTCTTTCCTTGTGATGCACCAGGAATCATGCAATTTCCCAACTTAAGTTGGCCTATATAAGTGATACCCGTTTGTGATTTAGTGGGATCAGTTTTTCCTTACTACACCAATTAAGCTATCTTGTAAAGATGAGTGACACTGATAGTGTATTCATGTAAATCTTCTTTTATCTCTTTGAAGTAGAAAGTTAAAGTATATTTGGATAGTGTGAGGAGGGATTCCTTGTTCAATTTGTGAATATCTGTAAAGTTTCCAGCTAGTACTCTATTCTTTCCTATCCTTCCCCTTTCCCTTTGACACCATCACACACCCTGTCTTCCCCATAAAGGGGAAAGAAATTGGTTCTATCAGGTTCAGATTTTTCTAGCATGTTTAGTTGTTAGTGATTTTGTTTGCCACTTGCTTATTTACTTAAGAGTATGTAGGAACTTGCTTGTGGTTTTAGTAGTTCAGACAAAAGAGTTATAACTAATCTTGCATAATGAGATTTTGAAAGCTGGCACATAGACTGGCATGTGTATGTGTGCCTTTCTTTTAGGAGTCCTTCACTATAGAGCAATAGTTTAGAAATGAAAAGAAAATATATATTCGGAAGTTTCCCTTTAGGAATGTTGGTGGTTTTCCATGATTAGTAGTCTAGGTTTGTTGCATTTCCTGCAGGCTTTCTCCTGGGCTTCAGTGACCAGTAAAAACCTGCCTCCTAGTGGTACTGTTTCTTCCTCTGGAATTCCACCCCATGTTAAAGCACCAGTCTCACAGGTAACCAATCTGTGAACACATTGGATTGTATCCTTGTTACATTGCCAATTGCTTATATTTTTTTAATACTTTTTAAATGAGTCAATCAGAAATTATGGATTAAACATACAAAAAACTGTATTAAATGTCAGTGCACCCACTTTAAATGCCAAATCTCCATTCATCATCTACATAGGTGGTATTTGGGGTTTGGGTGTGTGAAATACTGATTAAGTTGGTTTATCAATACATAATATTGACATTTAAAAGGCTTCTTAAAATAACAAAAAAAAGTTTCTTTAAAAAATTCTACATCTTATTTAGCAAAAATATCTTAGGTAAGAAATTTGGAAAGGGACAGAGAAGTATGGCATTGTACAGAATTACTGTTTTTAAAAAATAGAAAACCTTTTTTTAATATACATTGCCTAAGCTCTTAGTCCGTAAGTGGTTCACACCTTTTAATTGAAGCCTGTACCAACTTATGACTGTAGTGTTCACCTTAACTGATCATTCCAGCATTCTGCTTTTTTGTCTGTTTGCCATCTTACCCATTTCAGAGCTTTCCAAAAATGGGAAGATACGACACTGGCTCTTTACCATGTTTGTTAGGTATCAATTAGATTAACTGAATTTTAAGTTTATTGGCATAGTTAAAGGGTATCCAGTTCTTTTTCCCTGTATTTTGAGTTAAAACTCATTTCACTTTTACTAGAAAATTTACACTTAAAATGTTAGTGTATAAATCTTTTATATGCTCTAAACAGTAAAATGTTGAGGTTTCAAAAGTAGCTAATAATAATTAGAAACTTTTTGATATTGGTATACATTACAATCAGCTACATAATGACTGAATATATAGTGCTATAATACCTGGGGGTTTTTTTCCAGTTAGATATAAAAGAGTTACCTTAGATCACAAATTTGAGTTCCATTTTAATGAAGAAAATTAGGTTACTCAGTGTCATTTGTGCTTTTCAGTCCATTCAGAGACCTGATACATGACTTGTGGCTTTCTTTTGAAATCTTGATTCCTTATTAGATTTGGATTTGCAACCTTTAGATTATTTCATTTTTTCAAATTTGACTATATTTATTTTAAATAGTTAAAAGCTAAGTAACTAATGTTATACCTTTCATATGCCAGGCATTGAACTACATACTTTATATTTATTCTTATTGAATTCTTGGAAACCACTGTTAATATTCCCATTTTAGAGATAGGAAAATTGAGGCCTAGAATAACTCACCCAAGTTAGACAGCTTAAATATAGGGCTGGCTTTTGATTTTGTGTAGTTGGACACCTTATTCCATGTGTGACTTATACAAACCTACACATTTCTTCAGTAGTACCTTGCTGGAGGGTAACGTATCTGTGTGTATTTATGTTAGTATTAAAGTACTTTATTTAATGCCTGCCTAAACTATGTTGGATTCTAGACTCTTGCCCAGGAAAATAACTGTTCATTATCTTACATTTTAAGTACTTCTTGAAGTGATTTTTCAAATTCTAGGATACTAGATTGTATTTTCCACTCCACTCTTTTAGGAGAATGAAAATTTTAAATGTTTAAAATTTAAATTTTCAAGGAACTTTCTGACCACTTTATACTGTCTTTATATTAAATTCCATAACATGTCCACTTGATTGAATAACACTTCAGTTTTATTACTTTTGAAAAGCATTTGTTTCCTTACACTTTAATATAGATGATTGATATAAAAAAATTAAGTCTAATTCTAGGTTATTGGTAGGCATTAATTTAGAAGTAGGTAAGTTATTTCTTGGTAAAATACTTTTTGTCTGGAAAAGACTAGCTCCTTTAAATAGCTTATGTTTAATTAAAGGACTTGTTTATAGTTGTGGTTATACCTGCTTTTATTGATTTGATGGTTCCATTTTTATTCATATTCTGTTTGACATTCATTTGTGGGTTTTGTCTTGAGGTCATGCTTCTGGTTAGATGAAATTAATTTTTAAGGCCATAACAATGTGGAGATACCAGCCTTTTTATCTCTTTGGAATAACTACTTTTAATCACTGGGCTTGAAGAGTTATAAGTACATAATGACATATTTGACTTTTATTTATCAATTATTGAAAGGAACATTGTTAGCTTTTTGGTTTCATATTTTTCATGCACTGGCATCATCAAATGTCTACTTATAAAAGTCAGGTTGCTAAGTCATTATTATTTGGAGGATGTTGGAAATGATTTAAGTTTATACCAATTTAAATTTAAAAATTTTAAAGGATGAAAAAGAACTTCATTTTGCTACTTACAGTTACTTTATTTTGGTCATCTATTTTAAAAGCATTTCAGTCTATCAAGGTCAGGACCTCAAGTTGTTTTATAACATTTGGGTGAAGTCAAAGGTTTTTCTGAAAGTTTTAAATACAAGATACATTTACTGTTTTTTATTAATCTTCATTAATGCACTAGCTTTATTAAACTCTGGAAAGAGTACATATATTCTGTAATTCTATTTCATGTTCAAACTGAAATAATGGTGTGCATTTAGAGTCCGTTAGTTGAAATTTCTAAATAACCAATGTTTTTAGGCATCACGTATTGGATCAGTTATGTAGTATCAGTCTCTAAATACAGACAGTAGTAGTCTTGGGGATGCCATTAGGTCTCCTTGTTAAACATCGAATATTCTCCTACATGTTTTGGGTCAGAGAATTAAAAATAAAATTTAATTTAAATGAGCCAATAATTGCTGAACTTCTGTGTAAACAGCACTGTGCTTGGTTATTTTGGTGATGTAAAAATGAATTAAAGTAGGAATTAATACATATAAATGACAAAAATATCTGAAGAGGGTTAAAATTTTTAAACTAACAGAATTCTAGGACATGGAAAACAGTTTAATCTTGAGGGAAACGATATCTACATTGAAGATAGCGTTTTGGAAGAGGCAGACAAATCTGAAAAATTGCTAGCATAGCAGGTATCTTTGGGTTACAGTGGCTGAAATCATTGACAGTAAACAATTTTTTTAAGTATAATTTTTATATTTAAATTTGTACTTGTTACAATATCCCAATTAACAATTGAGCCACTGCTTAAACCAAGGTTCTCAGAGATGATTACCTATAAATATGAGTCTAGCTCTTGATTTTGAGGACATGTTCTCCATATCCTGCTGGGTGTTTTCAGCATCTTTATTCATAAAGGAATAAAGATTCATTTATTTTGTCTCTTCCTTGGACCATAATATGGTAGAAAGCCTGAAGTAACTGGGAACACTGAAAATATTGTTGTATTAAAGGACAAGGCAATGGCAGGTGTGTACGATATTTTGTTTTAAGAGTCACTTGATGTGTTTAATTTAGCAGTTGGCAGAAACTTTTGGAAGATAACTTAAACTATCCTATTACTCCTCAACCCCTGTCATAGTTAAGGAAAATTATTGGGTCAAAACTTTGCTTTACTTATTTATTGGTTGTACTGAGTTTTGAATTGAGGGCCTTGTACTTGCTAGGCAGGCACTCTAGCACTTGAGCCATAACCCCAGCCCTGGTCAATAACTTTAAATGTACATCTTTATCATAAGGAAAAACAGTAGGAAGCTGTTAAAGACTTCCTTGACTATTTGAGATGTTACATAGAAGTTCCTGTCCTTTTTTTTTTTAAGTATACATTCAAAGCTAGAGGCAGAGCAATGTAAATTGTATACTTTGAGCTACTAAAATACTGGTTTTAAGGTTATAAGGTAGGGTTAGAAGATGTGAACATTTACTTCTGAAGGGCAGCAGACTAGATATTTAGAAATTATGTGTCTTGTATTCTTGTTTGCTAAGATAACATAGCTTTTAATTTTTTTATATATTTATATGGAGTGGCTCATGTTGCTTGCTTTCTTTTTTTTTTTGGTAGCAAGACCTTTTGTGCAGTTTCAATAAAAAAGTGAGATTATAAAGAGTAGTTTATTGTGACTTAAAAAATGTTGAGTGGGAAAATAAAACCTACCCTACAGTCCTAGATTGGTACAGAATATCTTTTAAAATGTTTTTCCAAATACATAGAACATGCCAAAAACATTACAAATTTAAAATTATCATTATGCCTGCTGGTGATTTGCTGTTAGTTATTTTAGTTGTTTTTTTTCTCCTGTAGAATGTGCTTCTTTATAATGTGTTTTTCTCCTTATATTTTAGCCAAGAGTTGAAGCTAAACCAGAAGTTCAATCTCAGCCTCCACGAGTACGTGAACAACGGCCTAGAGAACGACCTGGTTTCCCTCCTAGAGGACCAAGACCAGGTGAATCACCTCCTTTTTTAGTCTTTACCATTTAGCATTTGGAAAGTTCAAAAAGACTGAATTTTGAAAAATTAATTAGCTGTGTACACAGATCCTTGGAGAAGATCAAGTTGCTTTAAGAGTTGAGCAGCATGCTGAAATACAGTGTGGGACAGAACAACAAACTTTTAGGGGAGAATTTGTTAACATGCTATGGAGGCATGTATTTTAAAGGCATAAAAGATTTGAGACAAGTTTTATTTATTTGGTTATTGTCACTGGTTTTAAGAATTCAGAACTGAGCTGCCAATAACTTATTTAATACTCTTGTCACTTACAGATAAACACTAAACACATCTTGACTATTATTTTGGTTGTTCTTAGGTATTAAATAAGTTGTCATGATTTTTTTGTTTACATCATTAGCTAATAAATGTAATACCTTTGACTTCTGTAAGAATGTTTAGATTGTTTTCGGGAGGAAGTAGGAGTTAGTATACATCAAGTTTTAGAATATTATTCTTCTACCAAAAAAAGAAAAAAAATGTGTTACTAAACCAGGTGTCACAGGAGCTAGGGGTTTTGCCCTAGCTTTGCCACTTGAGGGTGTTTATTATGATCTTGAGTGAAATTCTTAAAGCTTCTCCTGCCTTTCAGTTATTGAAAAAAAAAAAAAAAAATCCTTGTGTGATGCCTGTTTTGTATGGCTCATTGTGCTACTTGTGTTATTGGGAAAATCAAATAAGATTATTTAAATGTGAGAGTACTCTAATATGTATAAAAGACGGCAAAATGAGATATTGATACTATTAAAATTTACTGATACGGGTTTAATATCATACAAAGATTCCCTAATTTTTGAATTTCAAAGGACTGAGTTAGTATGCTTGGTTGCAGGGTGACAGCAACAGTTTGGTTAAGGAGGAATGAAACATGTACTTTCAGTATTTGAGTTTGATAATCCAATCAGTCTAAAAGAAGAGACTGGCAATCTAGTCAATACCCTTACTTTACAGTTCATTGTCATGTTGTTTTCTGAATAACCTCTACTAATAATAGGTACTTTACCTCTTCAAGGAGTTCATCAGGTTTTTTTTTTTTTTAATTAGGAATATCAGTATGAAGTGATTTTTTTTTTTTTTACATTCATTGCTTTGAACCATTTTTTTTATATGCTGTTGTAAACTTTATTATCTACTGTATCTCTGTCATCAGGCAGAGGAGATATGGAACAGAATGACTCTGACAACCGTAGAATTATTCGCTATCCAGACAGTCATCAACTTTTTGTTGGTAACTTGCCACATGATATTGATGAAAATGAACTGAAAGAATTCTTTATGAGTAAGTAGCTTATTTTGTCTTTATATTATACTTTTAAGTTACAATTTACATATTATTTTAAATCAAGCAGGAGGAGTACAGACCTTTTTTCATAACCAGTTTTTAAAAAATGTTTACAAATTTATATACTGTGCCCCATTACCAATCTCACCATAACTGGTCAGAAGGGAATAAATGACTTTTTAAAATGTCTCCCAGTGACTGATTACTATTGCCTTGGTCTGGTGCAGCAGAGATTAGGAGAAAAGACTGGATGAATGAGTCTTAAATTTGAAGATAGGACTCATTTGGCATATACTACTCAGTAATAGGGGAAAATATATTGTCCTTCTAAAACTTTGCAGTTAACTTCCCTTATGAATAGACCAATAAAGATGATAAAAGATACAAAACAGCCAGGCCAGCTGTTTAGTATCTTAAGTGGCCTACATGAGTGAATGTACCTTAATTGCCACTCGATGTAGCAGCTTGCATCTTTTATTTTCAAATGGATCAAGGACATTAAGGTTATTCATCCTGAACAATTAAAACCATCAAGAGTATTCTGTCAAAATATTTAACCCTTGGTGTAATGTATATTTTCACAGGTTTTGGAAACGTTGTGGAACTTCGCATCAATACCAAGGGTGTTGGGGGAAAGCTTCCAAATTTTGGTTTTGTGGTTTTTGATGACTCTGAACCAGTTCAGAGAATCTTAATTGCAAAAGTAAGTGATGTAAAGGGCATAATTCAAGACCTTACTATTTCTGTTGTATATAATATTAACTTGGTGCATTTTAAAACCATAGAAAACCTTTTTTTAATGGTAAAGCTAAAAATAATTCATGTGAAATGGTATTTATGCAAAGAATAAAGATATAGTAGTAGTATGAAAAGTCTAAGGTATGGATCATTTTAAACGTTATTTGCTCTGCTGAAGAAAGTTGGAAGGATGGCATATTAAGATTTTCATCAAAATTTTATTTCTTAGGATTTTCTAATTTATCTGTGCAAGAATACTTTCTTACTGCTGCCTAACCTGCTCATGTCAATATTTTTCTCTTTTAAAGCCAATTATGTTTAGAGGAGAAGTACGTTTAAATGTGGAAGAGAAGAAAACAAGAGCTGCAAGAGAGAGAGAAACCAGAGGTGGCGGTGATGATCGCAGGGATATTAGACGCAATGATCGAGGTCCTGGTGGTCCACGTGGAATAGTGGGTGGTGGAATGATGCGTGACCGTGATGGAAGAGGACCTCCCCCAAGAGGTGGCATGACACAGAAACTTGGCTCTGGAAGAGGAACCGGGCAAATGGAAGGCCGCTTCACAGGACAGCGTCGCTGAAGCTCCACTGTTGGCATAGTCTTGGCAGTGGTACATTACTCATCGTGTTTGCATTCTTGTTAATTTTTTTTGGCTTTGGAATGTGACACAGCCTTTTTGATCATTTCTTTGATGTGAAAAGCATCTTTGGTTATCAGTTAAATTGAGGTGGACATTATTTCCCCAATTTCACAACAGGATTCACATTGTTAATTTATAAATGTAGACTTGGAGAATTAAGGACTGAGGAATGACCATATCTTAAACTATCTACAACAAAATGAACTTAAAAGGACATGCCCACTGAATTCAGGTCCTTTGAGTGTAAAAAATCCTCTGCTGCACATTTTGTTTAAGTGTTACTGTTTCTGCCTATTAACGTTGGAAACACAAATAGTGCAATTTGTGCAATTGGAGAATCTTGCCTTTTTTCATGGCTTCCCCCCCAAATACAAACCAACAGAAACTTGTTATGCACTCATCAAAATGCACTATTGGGTACTCTGAACTCATTAACATTGACATCTGCAACAGGAGGCAACAGGGAAAAAAATCTTTCATCTTTTCCAGTAGAGAATAGTTTGTGAAATGATGAGGGCATTTTATCTGCTTGCTGTGACCAGCGTGTGTACACATAAAACCTTAACAAGACTACAAATATATTCCAGAAGGAAATCATTTAGTTATGAACTAAATAACAAAAATCAGAACTTCAAATGCTATGGTCTTGAATATTAGACCAGATTTAGTAGCTCCATATCTAAGAAGTTTTCTACCTGCCCCTCTTCAGTACAGGGATGGCTGGCTGCTCAACACACTCCTCTCCTCCCTTTTTTTCTTTCTTTAAGCTGTGTACAGTGAAAATTGTCTTTCCTGTATTTTTGTTCTCTGGTAATGTAATAAGCATGATGGTGCCTTCTATTAATACATCATTCCAGTCTTGCTGGTAATTTTGTACAGTATAGTTTATGAACTGCTGTGCTGCAAAGCCAAACAGCTGCAAAATGTTAAAAATCATTGAAATATATAAAAATTGCAGTATCTTTAAAAATCAGTAAAATGGACGTTTATTATTTATCTTGTTTTTTAGTTAACAACTTTTGTGTTCTCTGTGGGAGGGAGTCAGGTATTTGGGAGGGAGAGGGAAGGAGGAAGTCAGTTATTTGAGTAAGTATCTAGTTGACTTTTCTCTTGTCCTGTGAACGTTGAAACGTATCACTTCAATGCTTGGAAAAGTCAATCAATTTGATGTATATTTTTAGTGACATTTTAAAAGCAGTCAGATTCCATAAATGGCAAATAAACCTAAAGTGAGGATACTGCAATTTTCAGAGGAAAGAACAGCAGCTCTTAAGTGTTTGCATTTTCTATTTGGGGGGCAGGGAACTGTCATTCATTTTGCACAATTCTTGAACTAATGTCAGCACCTGAGTGGCTCCTGAATTTAAGTCTGGGGTGACTTTTTTATTTTTACATGGATCTCTAAACAATTCTGTGAGCAAAGTTTGTAGCTGCTGGGTTATTGTCTGTCTTTATAGCAAGTTCTAGTAAATCACAAATACAGCAAAGGTTACTCAATTTTATGCTTGGAGCAATCAGTATATACCAGGTTCTGATGTTTCAGGCAAGAAGTGGGATAAATAAGTATGACCACTTAAAGCTGCTTGTTAGCATGGAAGACTTCTCCATCCTGTCTTAGTAAAAACAAACAAAAAAATGTGCACTTGACATAGTAGCAGATTGGTTTGGAATTTTGCAACTATTTGCTATTTAGTAAACTGGCAAATGATGCACACATTTTGTTTTTATGAACTGGGCAATGTGAGTAAAATTAAGTCTATTGTCTTTCCCACACCCCCCCACCCCTTGAATGAGGTCTTCCATGTCTGAGGAAAAGTCTTGCACTATTGCATATATTTTGGGGACACAGGTTTTTCATAGTTTCGATTTTGGGGGGTTTGAGAATATTTTATTTTGTTTGAAACAGTTTTACATTTTCTGATGTATAGTACTTGAAGTTCTTACTAGAAAATTACTTTGGAGTTTTTGAAGCTTTTATCCAAACTATTAAATAAGTGGTTTTATTGTCAGTGTTTCTTCTTCCCCTCACCCCCCCAGGTGTATTTTTCCCTGTATTATTCTTTTTTCATCCCTTTATATATATATGTATGTATGTATGTACACGTGTGTTTGTGTACACACATACTTCCAATCCAGTATATTTTGCCCTTTAACCCATAAAAATGGTTCTGGCACCAAAAGAAATGACAAATGTTAAGTGTAATAGAAAATCAGAGCAAAGAGCCATTCAGCTTCAGTCTTTACATACCACAAATGAAACATCGTATGGAGAAGTTTACATGGTGATTGCTCACCTGCAGTACTGTGGACTTTTAACATTTTGTCCCCTTTTCAGTGAAACAGTAAAACTATTCATCTACCATTAGTTATTTGCTGATTTTATTTTACTTTTCGATGGTAATATTCTATCCTTGTGACACTATTGCAACCAAATTGGCTTTACCATCTTGGCTTTAGTAGGTATAGAAGACAATGGATTACCATCTTTATTGCTGTAATGTGTTAAGCATTATATGCTAGTAGAATCTAGTTTAATTGTTTCAGGTGGAAAGTATTCTTTTGAGTTTCCATTTTGAATGTGTTTGGACTAAACAAACAATAAACTACTGATGTCTTCAGCATTTATCTATGTCCCTAATTTAATCTGTAGTTTTATGTTCCCAGCTATTTTCTCCCAGTTGCATTTCATACAGCCTAAGTGAGAAATTATTCTATAATCAACTGTGTATTGTTTGTGAAGTTTGTGTTTAAAAAAGCAAAAACAGATGTTACAGTCATTGTTAGAGATTCAGCCCAGTCCTGTTAGTTAGCTATAATACAAGTTAAAAAAACGTTAGAATAAGTTACAAGGAAGGTGAGAGTGAGCTAAAAGCACACCTGTAAATAGCTGTTTGAGGGGAGGGGGTTTGTTGTTTTTCTCTTTTTGTTTTGTTTTTGAGACAGGGTCCTGCTTTGTAGCCCAGGCCTGTCTTGAACTCATGATCCTCCTACCTCAGCTTCTGTAGTGCTGAGATTACAGGTGTTCTGCCACCATGCCAGGCCCAACCTTGGGTTTTAAATGATTGTTAGACTGTATCACCTTAGGAAAAGAAAAAGGTAGATGAGAAGATTGAGCTTACTTGAAATTATGGTTATGATCCAAAATCAGAATAACAAATTTTAAGGCTCTATGAGACTATTAAAGGAGAAATAGTTGTTTAGTGATAAGTTTCTTAAATTAATTATCTTGGAGAAAAACGAAAATAACCATTAAATAATCTTAAGATTTTTGTAAATGTATATTAAGCTCAATTGTAATGTTATAGCTTATCTTTCATGACTAAAAAAAAACTTTTTTAGGGAGTACAAAATGTGTATCTCACATTGTATTGAAGTATACCCAGATTTGAAGAAGCAAGTTAATTTGGGAAGTTTTTAAAATTTTTTTAAAGTGGGTCTTGAACACCAAGACACAAGGGATCCACCTGCCTGAATACTGGAATACACCTTGCCCAGCTTCCCTCTGCTCACCCCTTCTCTTGCTCAGCCACTTGAACCACACCCCCAGTCCTTTTTTCTTGCTTGCTTGCTTGCTGGAAATTGAGCCCAGACAGGACCTCGCTAATGTTAAACAAGTACCTTCTCATTGAACACCCCAAGTCCAGTCCAAGAAATTTACATGGAGCAAAATATTGAAAGTTTTAGCCATTCCAGATGCTTCATTTTGCCAGGCATGTTGGTGTACACTTGTAATCCTAGCACTCCGGAGTCTGATGCAGTAGGATCACAAGTTTGAGGCTACCCTGGGCAACACAGTGAGAGCCTTTCTCCAAAAAGTTCATTTCACTTATATGATAGTCTTTTAAAAATGTAGCAGATGAAAATAGAGCAATGGATCAAGTTCATGTATTTCCTTTAGATTAGTTTGACTTGCTCATCTTTAATTTATATCTTAACTACAGATCAATAAAGACTAGGTTTTTTCAATTCTGTATTCAGAATACTTGTGATTAGATTTCAGTAGGCTCATATAGAAAGTAATTTAAAAAATTAAAAACTGATTTTCAAAAATCATTTGCAGTGTACAGTCAGATAACTCCTAAATAATGAAATTACTGTCTGCTTTTGACGGGAGCTAAAATCTTAAAATATGCTCATGTAGTATATGTATATATATGTATTACATACTTACAAATTTTAAGAAGTCCATTTTTAGCATTACCAAATACTGGGCAATATACTATAAATGCAGACTCAGACAATCACAGGAAAATTATAAGCCCTCTGTAAGCTGTCACATTAACTGATCTGATTTCTAAAATTTTGATAAGACTGGCTTCCTCCTTGAAGTAAATTCCCCAACATCTTCCATCTCACCCTTTCCATTGTTCTTTCCCCCACAAACTTTGGAGATTTAGGCCAGGTACTACCTGTAAATTATTCCATATGGTGCCTAATGGTCAAGAACAGGGCTTTGGAGACATAGCCTGGGCTCAGTAGTGAGCCCTTTTCTGTGCCTCTTTCCACATTTGTAAAATGAGATAGGTGATTATAAGCATTCAATGAACATAAGCACCTAAAACAATGTCAGAACTGTTACAATTTTTTCTACTGTCGATTCTGTGTTTAAGTGACTTTTTTGGCCACAGTGCCTTGGAGACATCAGATAAGTGGAAATTCCAAGTTTGAAACTTTTCTAAGGAATTTACCTGAGTACTTGTCTCTTGAGTAGTGGACATCTCTTTTTCTGATCTGCTTAATCAGTCTAGCAATATTTAAAGTTTCATGTGTTATATTCACGGTTGTGTCTCCCTCCTCCATTATTTGTATTCAAGTTTTCAGGGGGACTATTCTGATTAACTTGCAGTTGCTCATCCATTAACTATTTATCAAGCTTCAAAGTGCCAGGCACTGTTCTAGGTACTGTTAATGTATGATGAATTAAAGAAAGTTCTCTGCTCTTAGATTAAAAACGACCAAAGCCCTGTGGGGAGAGAGTAGATGCGTAGTGTTAGGAAGGCACTCCTTTTGGATATGTATTTTGTCACAATTTTCTTTTGTGTGTGTGTACATACTATGCCTATTAGAACATGCAGATGATCCAAAAGAATGAACTCTCATAATGCCATACAGACAATCCCTATAAAAATAAAATACCTTGGCATATATATTTAGGTGGGTTTTTTTTATTTTTTATTTTTTGTGGTACTGGAGATTGAGTTCAGGGCCCCACATTTGCTAGGCAGGTACTCTAGCACTTGAGCCACTCGACGAGCCCATTTTAGTGTTAGGTTTTCTCGAGATAGGATCTTGCAAACTATTTGCCTGGATTGACTTTGAACCTGTAGGATTACATTCATGAACCACTGGTTTCCAGCTGTTTGGCTTATTAAGATAACTTTTTCGTATTTTAATCAAGACAAATCATTGAACAATATCAAGTATTAATTGAGCACCTTTATGTACCGGGCCCTGAATGAATGAATGAATGGACAAGGCCTTCTCAGTTCCCTGAGCTTGCTTACTTGATAATCAAGAAGTAGTCATAAATGCTAGTCAAAGCATTACAGTATACAAAGTAGCTGAGTGCCACTTTAGGCATGTGTTCTGAGTCACTCATTTTGAGTTGACATCTAATGTAGGCATTCTCCATAATGATCAGCTAAGGCAAAGCCTGTATAATTTGAAAAGCTTGGAGGGTAAGTAGAAAAGGGTGGGATGGGTGGGGTGAGCTAAGGAGTAACAAAAGCAGAAAGAGGTGAAGTAAAGGAAAGAGACTAGATCATGTAACATTGCAAGCCAAGGTAAGCTGATTTAATAAGATTTTTTTTTTCTAATTGCCATAGGAAACCGAATTGAGCATGAGGATGATAAAATGTAATGCTGTATTGAGAATAGGTGGTAGGCAATGGGGATGATAGGCTATTAGTTCAGGACTATTGTATCTGAGAGAAACAGCACCTGACTTGTAAGACAAGCTGCTAAGCTAACTACTAAGTGCATATCATAGCCAATGAGTCTGAGGTTTAGAATACTGCATTCTATGAAGGAGTTTGGAATATTGGATTATCAAGTGTTGGTCTATTTTAAGAGACTATAACAAACCTCCAGATGAATTTTACAAGCCAGAAATCACCAGATATTTAAACTTGAATGCATTTTTACCCTGACTTTTAGGAAATTGTAAAATCATAGCCTCTACCATTAGCAAGCCTAAAATTATAGATACCTTAATCAGGAACTACATACCTTTAGCACAGCATTAAGTAATGAGGCAGAGAGTTGGAACAGAAATTAAGTAGCTGAATAATACTGCATATCTGAACTGAGAAATGTGTTTTTGGAGGGGTTATTTTGCATATGTTATACCTTCTAATCTGATAACTCTTACTAAGTTTTTTTTTTTTTTAAAGAGGTGAACTGAAGCTTGAAGAGATCCAAAAGGGAAAAACAAAACGAAAAACAAAAACCCAACCTGTCTGACATGGCAATGAGTATAGAAATCAGAGATGAGAGATCTTGGGAGCTTACTTGTTATCAGGAAGGACTTAGCGTGGTGTTTCAAAACAGGCACAAGTACCTGAGTAAAATGTGTGAAAGACATGAGGACTTTTACAGCAGTCAGTGCATAATTATTAGCATGTAACATGTACTAGAAACCTGCCTAAGTGCTGGCTAGCAATGCAGTAGGTATAATCTATCCTTTGAAAACTTGTGCTTTTTTGAGGGAGAGAGGCAGCAAATGTAAGTAATTTCAGTCCTAACAGTTAGTCCTGGGCAGAATACAACTCATTTAGTTCTAATAATCCTATTAGTCGTACAGCTTACTTTATAGAATGATTAACTTGGGCACAGTGAGGTTCACTACTTATCCGGGACCACATAAATAGCCCTGGGTAGAATGAGTAGAGGACCGTAAATAATGACTGGGAATGTGGCTGTTCTGCCCAGGGGATAATGAAAAGGAGGCACATATGAGAGCTGAATAGAAAGCAACCTTGAGGAAATTTGGGAAAGAACATTCCAAGTGGGAGAACTGCAGAGGCCCTGTGTTTGGAAGGAGATTGATGAGTTCGAGGGTAATAAGACCAATATAGCTCTAACATAATTCAAATGATATCAAAAGGTAGGTAGAACCAAAACAAGTGTGGCTTTGTAGTGTGGATTTTACTCATGCTGGGATTGTAGGGGTCTGAACAGGGAATTGATGTGGTCTGAATTAGGAAAGGCTATCTGGTAACAGGTGATGGTGGCTTGGATACAGTAGCAGTAAAGATTGTAAGCAGTCAGCTATAAGATAGATAAGGAGGTAGAATTTAAGAGTTGCTTGTGGATATTGGATTTTGAATGTGAGAGAGAGGTAGGACTAGAGGAATCTTGAAATTTTTATGCAACTGGAGTAGAAGATGGTACTGTACACCAAGATGGGAAAGAAGCAGAGTGGATTTCGCGGGGGAGAATCAGCTTTAGCTATTTTAAATTTCATATGCCAAATGGATATCCAAAAGAAGCCTTAGACAATTAAATGTATAATTCAGGAGTCTGAAGAGAGCTCTGCGCTGTCTGATGTGTGTCGAGTTTAGCAGCAAGAAAGCAAGCTCTCATTTTCCCAAAATTTGGGGCTTTGTTACAGGAGATGCATGTAGAGGGAGGCACATGAAATATGACAGGTACTCATTTATGGAAAGCTTAAGTTTCAAGAGTTTACCAGAAGGAAAGAATAGGCAGTTGTGCTAAATGTTGCTTAGAGGTAAAGGAAAACAGTGAATGAATTAGAACATAAAATGTCTGACTTGATGCTATAGTTCCTTTCTCCCCATATAAAAGGCATTAGAGTGGTGGTGAAGAAGCCAGTGGTCTGTCATTACTCCACGTGGTCATTTAGGAACACAGGTCAATGAAGGCTCTACTAACTTTAATACATGGTGTCTTCAGGGTCACACTGGAGTCATCTTATAGCCAGCTAAAAGGGAAAAAGAACATGGAGGATCTTGACTGGGAGCTTTTATGGGCCTGGATTGGGAATGGTACATGTACTCCAGTGGCTAGAATTCAGTACATGGCTATCCCTAACTTCATTGGAGGCAGAAAGTAAGCCATCTGTTGAGGAAAGAGGAACCAGCTTATTGTGAGTAGCAAGCAATCTTCCACATATGGCTCTGGCAGGATGGAGGTCATAGTGACTTTTAGTAAGACCTATCTCAGTCAAGTGATAAGGATGATACCCAAGAAAGGACAGGAGGTAAGAAATAGGGCCTCCAGCCCTAGAATTAACTCTTCTATGGCAAGTACCTTCCCATCAAAGAACATTGAACTTCAAAAGGAAGGTTTGTTTTACTTACCGTTACTTATTTCTGTGTGTGCGAGGGATCATCTTCCCATCAAAGAACACTGAACTTGAAAATGAAGGTTTATTTTATTTACCGTTACTTATTTCTGTGTGTGCTGGGGATCAAAGCCCTGGCCTTGCACATGTGTTCTACTACTGAGCTATACCACGCCTCCATTTTCTCAGCAGTGCTATAATGTGCTTATGGTTGCATGCTCTGCAATATGCTGAGAATGAAGAACTTACATTCTGAAGATTTTATGACACTTCCATTTACTAGGTGGTTTGAGGCTATGCCACAGCCCATGAAAACTAGGATCTCAGAACCTACTGAGGTTTTTTTTTTTTCTTTGGTGGGAGGTGGGTAGTGAAGCAAGAAAATGGCTCAGACACATTTTTTTGGATGTCAGATATGTAAAGAATGGTTGTAAGAATCATTTGACAAAAATTCTTATAACAGTCATTCTCTACAAAATAATGTGTCTACTGTAGGCTAAAGTATATAAATTAAAGCACTGTGGGGTGGAGGCTCTATTTTTTAGCTTGCTATGTTTTTATTGAGATACAACTTTTATATGCATCATTTTATGTGTACAATTCAGTGGCTTTAGTATATTTCATAAGGTATTTATTTATTTGGCAGATTTGGAGATTGAACTTAGGGCCCCGTGCTTGCTAGGCAGGTAGTCTTCCCCTTGAGGCTATTATATGGCCCTTTTTATATTGGTTATTTTTGAGATAGGATCTTGCTGTATGCCTGGGCTGGCCTGAACCATGATCCTCCCATTTGCACTTCCTCACATAGCTGGGATGAGAGGCATGCAACAATTGTGCTCAGCCACTGGTTGAGATGGGGTCTCATGAACTTTTTGCCTGGGCTGGCCTCAAACTGCATTCCTCCTAATCTCTGCCTTCTGAATAACTTGAATTGCAGGTTTGAGCCTCTGTGCCCAGCTGTATTTCACAAGGTTTTATAGCCATCACCACTTTCTAATTCTACAACATTCTCATCACCTTCAAAACAAAACTAATACCCATTAGTAGCCGCTCTCCATGGTAACAACTAACCTACTCTTGTGGATTTGCCTATGCTGGACACTATATGAATGGGTTATAATGTGGCATTTTGTGTGTGGCTGCTTTTATGTAACATAATTTCAATATTCATTCATGTAGCATGAATCAGCATTTCCTTTTGATGATTGAGCAATATTCCATCAAATGGCTATACTCGATTTGTGCTTGGGACCACACATAGGACTATGCATGGTAAGCTCGTGCTCTACCCTGAGCTATACTCCCAGCCCTACCAGAATTTACTTATTCCTGATGGGCATTTGGGATTCCACTTTGGTGCTATTATGAATAATACTACTATGATATATGTACAAGCTTTTTGTGTGAATGTTTTCATTTTTCTTGGTTATGTACCCAGAAGTAGAGTTGCTGAGTCATATGTTCCTTAGTCTATTTTCATTGCCATGTCTGAAGCATCCCTCTCTTGAAGTCAGTCTCATTCCCACAGTGCTTTCTTTACATTTTCACTTTCTTTGGTAATTAAAATGCCCCTCCCAAACTTTTCCACTGTAGTCTTAGATGGGTAGTTTGTGTTAATGACTTCATACTCTGACCTCAAGTTTCTTTGAACTCAATGACATTTTCTGCTCAACTTCAGCTACCAAAGGTAGCTGACCTACCAAAGGTCAAACATTTCACCCTTTATTATTACTGTTATTTTGCAGTGCCAAGGATTGAAGCCAGGGCCTTATGCGTGCTATCCAAGTGCTCTACCACTAAGCCACATGTCAAGTCCCAATATTTCACACTATGGAACATAGCATCTTGTGCCAAGTACAATACTGAATTTACAAGCTGCTTTCTCTGACATCTTTTTCCTCCTACTTTTCTATTAAACTTACTCTTTTTTGCGGGGTGGGGGGTGGGCTACTAGTAATAGGTCCTACTACTCAGAGCTTTGCATTTATTGAGACAGGTGCTCTACTCCTTGAGCCATGCCTGCAGCCCTTTTTTGCTTTTATTTTTCAGATAAGGTCTTGCACTTTTTGTCTGGATTGGCCTCAGACCTCAATCCTGCTACCTATGTCTCCCATGAATTTGGGATTACAGGTGTATATCCCACACTCAGCTTGTCCTTTGAGATAGTGTCTTGCAAACTTTTTTGCCTGGTGTGCCCCCAAACTGCCATCCTCCCATCTCCACCTTCCAGGTAGCTGGGATTACAGGTGTGAGCCACTGTGCCCTGCCTATTAAACTTATTCTTCATGCTTTTGATGACCTCCATTTTCTTGCCTATCTTCAGTTAGTCAACTGCTGTCCTAATTTATCTTATTATTTAGTTGGAACCCATAACATACCATTCCAGTGGTCCTTTCTCCAGCATCGTGATTCTTAATCTTGTACTACATACGTTCTATTTTCTTCATTCTTGCCCCTGTGGTTGCCAAGTTCTATGAAAAAGAACTGGTGTCACTTAATTCATAGTATTCAGGTTTAGGTGAGTACATTATGCTATTTTTGCTTTCCTTTCATATCTAAATGACTTCTTGTCATGACTATGTATGTGAAAGAAGTTCTGCTTACAATCTCTGAGCCTCAATATCTGAGCCTTTAATATGTTAAAGGCTAAGATCTAGGCTAGTTAATGTGTCCTGTATGTTTTTGTTTTCCCTCTTTGCTCTAAAACACTTCAAGTCAGAGCTCTTATACCTTAAAACCTCTTCACTACTTCTTGGTTTTTCATTAATTATTCCTTTTGGTGCCTCTTTAAAGCATCACTCTACTCTTTTCCCCTGTTTTAAAAAGAAAACAACATAATCCTGATTCTACATACTACTTCCTTTTCAACAAAAGGTGGCTTTTCCCAAGATGTATAATCCTTGAACACTCTCCATCTCCTTTAAACTTGTCTTTTAAACAATCTTTTTGAAATTGTTTTCTCAAGTATCACCTGCTCACCAAATCCAGTGTTTTCAGTCTTTATCTTTTTGTTTTTCCATTGAATATAAACAGGGTTATCTAAGTTTCAGAGCCTCTTGTTGTTACAAAATTGCAAAATGAAATATTTTTACACTCTTGTTCTTAGGCTTCACACTGAACAAACTTGGGTATGTCCCTCACCTAAAAGAGGTTCATCAGATTGTTATATCCTGTAGAGGAAACAAAATGTGGACATGGCTCCCTCCAACTTGGTCACAGATAAGGACAGAGCTCACTGTTTTATTAAGACTCACACCTTGGGTTGACCAAAGAAGGGTATTTCCATATCCAGGTCTAGTCTTAATTGATTCAGAACTACATTTTAAGCAGTTTGGCTAACATAGCATGGGAAGGTTAAGGCATGCTAACCAAACTCAAACGATTGCAATGTTTATTCCTTAGTACATAAGAATGACTACGTTAATTATGAATACCTTGACTAGGGCACAAATGTCTGCTATGCAGGACACTTCCCTGGGTCAAGCTATTTCTAGAAACCAAATATGATTATAAAACGTGTGGCTATTATGAGCGGCTTTACCGCCTCAAATTCCCTGAAATTGAGGAAAGTCCAGCTTCTTGTGTGACTTCAGCAAATGCAGGATACTGTCATGGATGGCGTGTGCCTCACACCTAAGGCAAGGTTTAAATATGGTAAGCTTCAACCCCATCCCACTGGCTGTGCCCATCCCAGCACTTTCCTCTTTCCTCACTCCTGTGCTTGTCCCTTTCTTTGATTTATACCTTCTGTCACCTGTGTCGTCTGCTGGCCGCTTCCTAGCGCGCACCTTCGTCTCCTCCCTGGCCCGACTGGCGCGGAAAGGAAGCACCCCCTGCCGGTGGCGTGAGGCGCCCGGGGCGGGCGTGCCGAAGATTCTTCCATCGCGCTCTCTGTCCTACATAACCGTCACCTTAACTCTCCGCAAGGCCACTAGACTCACCTTCTGCGCTCCGGGACGAGCAGAGGTGTCCATGGACAGGGAAGAGAGGTGCTTCCTAACTTGAGAACGTAGGTGTGAAGAGCTGCATGGGCCGCACTTCATCTCGCAGAACCTGGGTGGAGCCCCAGGTGTAGGAGCGGAGGTGGGAGGGGGGGGGGCTTGGCGCTAAGCCAATCATGGCGCCTGACGACAGCACCCAGCCAATCAGAACAAGGGGGGCCTTGCGCACGCGGGGCGGGCCCAGGCGCGTGAGAACCCGCCCCTTGCAGCTCGGGCCAACGCCTTCGCCCCTGGCTATTTGGAGCGGTGCTGCCAGGGAGACTCGAGGGACCCGGTGGCTTCCGAGCTGGGAAGCACTGCCCTTTGGTCCCAGCTTATTTCTCTACCGGCCTTGGCTTTGACAGTTGTTGGTGTTGGTGACTGCAGTGGACGCATTCGGGCTTGGGTCTCTGGGGGCCGTGCCTATGGCTGGGGACAGAGTGAGGCCGTTGCCTTGACGACGACAGCATGCGGCCCGCGGTCCTCGGAAGTGTGAGCTTGCGGAGGGCGGAGGCCCGTCTGCCTCCCCGCCTGCTTGACCTAGGACCCGTCACTGCGTCTGCAGAAGAAATCACAGCCCTGGGGTTGGTAGTTTGCTAGTCGGCGTCTTTCAGACCAGCTGGCGACATGCATTTCACCTTAAATTTGTTTCCAAGTTGAAAACCTTTGGATTTTTCCAGGTGGAAGGATTTGAAGAAACAGTAAGTATAGTACTTTTAAAAACTTCGATTATCTCGTTCTTTTATCTGTCAGATTTCTAAATCTGTCTTTAACAAAATAAAAAGCTAGCACTTTCTAAGTATTTTTTACCTAAATTGGTGGTGTTAGAACCATATGCTTACATGACACATGTCCTGAAATGCCACAGCGCCAGCTTTTTTTTTTTTTTTTTAACTTTGTGTTACCCTTAGGTTCAGGAGTAGAAGGCATAAAAGAAATGGTTTATAAGTAACTGTTTCAGGAACCAAGGGATTTTGTAGGCCGTGATACTTTTAAGGTATTTGTGGCAGTGCCACTTAGAAAAGCAGGTGTGTTCAGTGGGGTGTGTCCAAATGTGCAGTTGGTCGAGAAAATAAACTTGGAGCAGGTAGCTGGTATAATATTAGCTTGTGATGTGCTTCAGAACATCTGAGATATACTTAAGACAATTTTTATTTTGTTCACTGCATTTTCAAACGTTAAGAATGCCAATTACAAAATGTTTTAAAATGACCCCTGTTATAGATTCTATTTTTTGTCATTGGTATGACAAACCTAAAGCCTAGCCCTTAATAAAACATACATTCTTCATGGAAGGACAAAAAATTAAGGAAAGGAGGATGGAATTACGTTGAGAATTTTTTCAAATACAAACATTTTATTAAAAAAAAGTTAATAGGGCCACTGGAGTGGCTCAAGTGATAGCCTGCTTAGCAAGTGTGAGGCCCTGAATTCAAATCCCAGTAAAGCCCAAGGAAAAAATCTGACTTTAAAATAGTTAATTGAAGTTAAATAGAAATTAAAATGTTGAATACATGGAAAGTCAGTGTTCAGGACACTGCTCTGACATAGTTTGTGGTAGAATCTACTATCAAAACTGGTAGTAGGGCTGTGTACCAACAGGGAAGGAAGTCAAACATCACCAGGATTCACAATCTGGGTAAATTAGTTTTAGATTACCATAAGTACACAATTAATATAACAGGCAGGAAATTTTTTTCTTTCACCGTCTTATGAATGAGTGGTTTTATATTGTCAGGTTTAAAAATTCAGCTATGGATCATTTGAATGTAAAGTTACAAAAAGACTTCTTTTCTTCTCTCAAAACCACTGAAACCACATTGGGATTTAGAGCAATGTTTTTATGCATGGCTTTTGGAATTTACTTCAAAAATCAGATTTTAAAAATAATTAACCTTTGAAGTTGTAGTTTAATAACTTTTAATATCATGGTAATCAAACCTCATGAAAAAAAGTCTATTTGTATCTGGATGTGTGTGTGTGTGTGTGTGTGTGTGTATGTGTGTGTTTTGCTGGGGTTCACACCCAAGGCCTTGTACATGCTAAGCACATACTCTACCACTGAGCTACATCCTCAGTCCTGAAATAATTTTTTTCTGTACCAAGACATGTA
This sequence comes from Castor canadensis, assembly GCF_047511655.1. NCBI lineage: Eukaryota > Metazoa > Chordata > Mammalia > Rodentia > Castoridae > Castor > Castor canadensis. The sequence goes on from NC_133394.1 coordinate 93,464,516, forward strand.
GTGAAATGATTACTGGACCTCCATCAATCATTGGTAAAACAAGAGATCCTATTATCATTAACTTTATTCAGAAAATGCCATCTAATGGATGTAAAAGAATCCTAACCACAATATTCAAGTGATCATGCTTACAGTCATTAATCATTAACAGGCTGTTTTTCCTTGTTTTGTTGGCAGTACAGTGTTCTAACTCAGGGACTCCTGCTTGCTAGGCAGTCACTCTGCCTCTTGACATTGTATTTGGTGGCACTAATATTTAATTTCTTTGAAAATATGTTTATATTCTGTGATGTCATTGGTCTTATTTTATAAGTTCAATAAAGTAATTAGTGTTGAAGAAAAGTAAAAAAAAATCAAAGATTCAGTGTAAGTTTGATGATTATTTTGTGATAAAATATTTTTACCAATTGAGTAGAAAGTGCATAAAGATTTCCAACTTTGACTTTTTAAACTGGGTTTTAAAAAATTTGATCTTCATTAAAACTAAATGCAGTTGTGGCCTTTTTTCACCTTTGAGTGAAATGGAATTGTGCTTTTCCAAAATGAGCCATATTGTTTTGTATGATAGTTTAAGTATTTATGTAAATTAAAATATGTTAAATTTCATTAACATGACACATAGTAATTTAAATTCAATGACTTCAGTTTGTTTGCCTTGTTTATTATGAAATGTGTATGAATATTTTGAAAACATATCTTAGGTATGGAAACACTTAAGAAATCGTGAATTGGCACAGGTAGCCTGTACACCATGAGTAAAAAACAAGCAGGAAAGAGCTACTTTGCTGGGACAGCAGAGCAAACTATTATGTCTAACCTGTTAACTCTATGTGTTGGTTTCCACAGCAAGAAAAATTCTTACTGGTTTTAAATTAAAATGGAAAAATATGAGAATCTAGGATTGGTTGGAGAAGGGAGTTATGGAATGGTGATGAAGTGTAGGAATAAAGATAGTGGAAGAATTGTGGCCATCAAGAAATTCTTAGAAAGTGATGATGACAAAATGGTTAAAAAAATCGCTATGCGAGAAATCAAGTTACTAAAGGTAAGTGAATACATGCATTGAATTGAAAAAATATGTATCATTTCTTGATCAAGATTGTTACAGCTGTTAGGCAACTATTACTGTGTTTTGATATTTGTTTTATTATAGAACTTAAAGAATAAATTTCCTTTTGGAAATAGGAAGAAATAAAATGATTATATAAATGTGCATTTATTTATCTAGTGAATGGTAAATGATTTTAAAAGTATTTGTTTCTTCTCTCTGAATCTATCTGCTGTCAATCTAGTGTCTGTGATGGGGGGTGGGTGTCCCAAAGACTACCCTGAGGTCCTCTGCATATAGTAGTTCTTACTGCTATGATTTATTATAGTGAAAGGATATAAAGTAAAATCAGCAAAGGCAAAAGGAACAAAGGGTGAAATCCAGAGGAAACCTAGGACCAGCTTGCAAGAATCCTCTTCCAATGCAGTCACACAAGATGTGGTTATTTCCTCCAGCAGGGGGTTGTGATAACACATGTGGAATACTGTCTACCTGGGAAATTCATTAGAAACTCAGTGCCCAGGGCTTTTATTAGGGACTGGTCACCTAGGCACTCTCTGTCTGGCACCTGTCAAAATTCTACACTTCCAGAAAGCAAGCAGATATTCAGTAGAAACAATATTGTTTGTGCACTGAGCCACCAGATCAGTTCTGGACATGAAGGAACCCTCCTGAAATCTACGTTCCTTGGTGCCAGCAAAGGGCCCGCTTTGCAAGCAGCTTTCAATCCTAAATTTCTGCTGTAAAATCTCAATTTCTCTCTCTCTGTCTCTGTCTCTCTCTTTCTCCCGTTTATCTTTAGAAGGAACCAACATTTGATTTTTCTCAATTTTCTTTATTGTATATTTGTTTTTTATTTCACTAATTTTTGTTTTTTATTATTTCATTTCTTTTATTCTGGATGGGTTATTTTGTAGTGCCCCCCCAACCTCACACACGAGTTTAAGACTGTATATTTTTGTCTAAAAATAGCTTGGTATGTGTTCCAGAAGTTTTGATTATTAGTTCAAAATATTTTCCCATTTCCCTTTTAGTTCCCTTAACCTCTGAGTTATTTAAAATGTTTTTCTTTTTCTGTTTTTTTGAGAGGCAGAGAGAACAGGTCATACTATGTAGCTCAGGCTGGCCTTCTGCCTCAGGCTTCCCAGTTCTGAGATGGAACTAATCTTAATTATGGTATATGGTACAATTAAATCATATGTCATTTTCCTGTGGATGTCCAGTTGTCCAAGAAATGTTCATTGAAAATAGAATCTTTTCCCCACTATTCTGAATGCCCTTTTGCTAAGTGAAGGTTCTTATATGTAAGTTGTTTTTTCTGCCATTTTTATGTTCCATTGTTCTATTTCTGTGTTTGTGCCAATATCCCATAAGACATATTTATTCTAGTTTGTAAGTTTTTTTATCTGGTTTGTAAGTTTTTATTTCATTCTGCAAAATTGTCTTGTTTGTATTTGTCCTTTTGCATTTCCATATACATTTTAGAATGAACTTACTAATTTCCACAGAAAACTCAAGGAATTTTATTGAATTATGTCGATCAGTTTGGGGAGAATTGGTATCTTTACAATACTGCATCTAGTCCATAAATATTATATAATTTCTTGTTGTTTTGGTCTTCTTATTTTAAAATATACTTTGTGATTAATATGGCTATGCCAACTGTTTTGGATATTTATATACTTTTTAATCTCTTTTTTCTATTTACCTTCTGTGCCTTTTGTATCTCTTATAAGAATATCATTGGTTCTTTTGTCTAGTCTGGCACTCTATTTTAATTGGAGTGTTTAGTCTTTTTATATCTAATGTTATTACTCATATATTTGTATTTGTGTTTGTCATCTTCCTAGTTGCCTTCTCTATTTTTCGTATCCCTTTTTAATTCTTTTATTATTAATTCTTTTACTAGTTTCTTACCCCCACCATGGGCATATCTTTCATTTATTCATCTGAGAAGCCAAAATAGTTACATATTCCCACTGAGAAAATGCAACATAACAGTAATTATCAAGTTCAAATGATTTTCATTGTTTTAGGTAATTGCTATTTTGTGAAGTTTTCAGTGTTAATTCTGTGAGCTTTGGTGTTATGTTCCAGAAAGGAAAATGAACCCAAATGCATTTTTTTTGTTTCTACTGATAGTAATTATAGCTATAAAAATCACTTCATTGATCTGTTTTCTGTTGTTAATGAGAAAATACACTGACTGGGCAAATTAGAAAGAAAAAGAGGTTTACTCTGGCTCACAGTTCTGGTGGTGCAACATTTAGGAGATACACCTGGTGGTAGCCTTTTTTGCTAGTATAGTCCTGGGGTGAGATAGGGTATCATATGGCAAGAGACAGGGAGCTCATGTATGTGTATGTGTATCTCTGGTCCCTTTCTTCCTTCTTGTCAAGACACCAGAATTTGATCATGGGAGTCCATCTTAATGACCTTATCAAATCCCTATCACCTCTTAAAGGCCCCACCATAGCCAGATTACATTTTCTTCCTCTTCATGCTTCATAATATGGGGACTTAATTTTCAACACTTGAAGCCTGGGAAGACATTCAAACTATATCCAAACCATAGGAATCACCAACAAAACACAAATAAATTGAAATCATAAGTATTTTCATTAATTAGAAATGTTTTACTGTTTTTTCTAAAATTCTTTTTTTAATAGTTTCATTATATTTTTGAATTAACATACATTAACAAATAATACAAGGAGGTTTCATTGTGGTAATTCCATATATTTGTATAATGTACACTGAACAAGTTCATCCCCTTTGTTATATTCCTAGTTATTTTACTAGTCTTTTAGAGATTCTATTAGGTATTATATACAATCTTGATTACTAATGCCCAAATGGGTACTTTTACAATGCAAAAATCTTAGAAATATTCCTTAAATCTTAGAAATTTAAACTCTACTTACTCCTTCCCTTTCTTCCCTTGCCAATTTAGGAATGTGTGTTATTACTCTCATATTTTTTAATTCTATGTATAGTCAAATTCCTCCCCAAATATTCAGTCATTATATATGGGATAATTTTCCTTGTGCTTAAAATAATTTTTAAAAAAAATTTTATTAGTATATGATAGTTATTCAGGGGGTTTCACTGTAACATTTCCATATATATATTATACCCTGGTTTGGTTCATCCCCTCATTATCCTTCCTACTCTATTCAGGTAAATTATTTTCTTTAAAGCAGATATTCTGGCATGAAATTCTGTTCATTTTTGTTGGTCTGAAAACAAATTTTTATTTTACTTTGTGTTTAAAAGATTATATCCACGGAACATAGAATTCTAAGTTGAAAATTGAGTTGTACTGTGCTGCTAGTTCCCACTGAACATGAGCTGTCAGTCTTACTGTACTATGTTCTCTAGGCTGACCTCAGACTTCTGGTCGTAAGTGATCCTTCTGACTCAGCCTCCGAAGTAACTGGAACTACATGCGGTAGCCACCGTGTGTTTCTTTCTTTTTTTTTTTTTTAATTGTTTTTACGTTTGTTCATATGTGTATACATTGTTTGGGCCACCTCTTACTGTGCTTATTAATATCTTCATTCTTCTGGATGCTTTTAAAAGCTTTATCTTTGACTTTGGTTTTTATGGTTTTATAACACTTTGCCTATGTATGAATCTCTGTATTTATCTTGCTTCAATTACATGGGTCTTGTGTCTGTAAAATATGTCATTTGTCGTTTTTAGAAAATGTTCAGTTATTATTGTTTCACATATTGCTACTGTCCCACTCTCTTCTTTACTTGAGAATTCAGTTTCATATGTATACCTTACTCACAGAGGTCTCAGACTCTCATTTATATTTTTCATCTTTTCGTCTTTTTCATGCTTCATTGTACATATTTTCCTCTGACATCTTCTACTTCAATACTGTTTCAGCTGTCCCTAATCTTCTATTAAATTCAACCCTTCCTTCCTTCATTTCTTCCTTCCTCCCTCCCTCCCTCCCAACCTCCTTCCCTCCCTCCCTCCCTCCCTCCCTCCGAACCTCCCTCCCTCGCTCCTTCCCTCCCTTTTCTTTCTAATTTAACTCCGGGCTTTGTGCATGCTAAGCATACACTTTACCTCCCCCCCCAACCATTGATTTCTTAATGAAAGATATTGTACTTTTCAAGCCTAGACTTTCCATTTCATTCTTATGGTTTCAAGAAACTCTCCATTTTACATTCTTTCTTATTTCAAATATAGACTTTTATATCTAATAACTCTGTAATCTGGATCTCCTATTTTTTCCTAATGTTCTCTCCTCCCCTCCCCTCCCCTCTACTCTAAAAATTATATATATAATTTGACTTTCTGAATGATATTTTCTACTTGAGAGGAGTTATGTTTGCTTCTGTGAGACTCTTGAGGACCTAGTGTTCAGGAAACCCAGTGTTACTAACTTTTTGATATCATCTTGATCTATTTGAGGGATTTACATGATTTGAGTCCTTGAGATAGTCTATTTATGGTTCACACTTATTCATAGGTTGAGTACTGTTAGTCATCCCAAAATAAGAGGATTCTATTCATACACAGTTCTCTGGGTATGCATGAGGTGGTGTATGTGCATGTAACAAATGAGAACAAACTCTACACACTGACTTCCATCTTGCTTTTTTCTGCTTAACATACCTTAGTGATTATTGCCTATCAGTAGACGTAGGATTTCCTCATTCTTTTTAATGTCTGCATTTGATTTCATTGTATGAACAAACCTTCATTCATTTAACCAGTATTATATTTGGAATGTGCTTTATGATCTAATCTTTTATCTTTTGTTTTAATATGTGAAATTAGCCTATTTAGAGTTATATTGTAACAGATAACATTTGGTCTTAGTTTCCATTTTTTCTCCCTCTAAAGTCAAGATAACTTTGTGGTATAAAATAAGAAATCTAGGAGATGGAGATGCAACTCACGGGTAGAACCCTTGCCTACCTTGCTTTAGAAAGAAAGAAATCCAAGTTTCTTGCATACAAACCAATTGTGAGCCTGAGTGAGTTCACAGTGTAGGTGTTCTGGACATGGAGGAAGAAAGGAGGAATGAGCAAGAACTTCTTGCTGTCTTCAAGAGAAGACAGAGGCCACAGTTTGCAGTTATTGCTATGTAACCTTGGACGGCTTCCTTAACCTCTATGTGCTTTAGTTTCTTCATTTATAAAATAGGATAACTGTACTTATTTTATAGACTTTTGTGCTCAGCCTAATGCCTGGAACATAGTAGGTATTATATAAGTATTATTGTTATTTATAATATGCTGTTTTATTATTCCTTGAAAAGTATTTTTCTATGTGGTTTCTGAATTCCTTATTTTTTTATTGGATGTTTCCTTTGGTAATTTGGAAAGGTTTTATTTTTGTGCAGCTAGTTACCTTTGTAATTATAGCAGTATATAATATACATACTCTTTTCTAAAGAAATTGTTATATATATATTTTTTTGTCTGTACTAGGGTTTGAAGCATGAGTAGGGCCTCATGCTTGCTAGGCATGAACTCTACTTGAGCCATTCCACCAACCCTGCAATTGTTATATTTCTATTTCTCCCTCTCTCCCAGGCATATTCCATCTGGCATTAGAATATTTCTTAGTGTTAAATATTAAACCCATAAGTATTAGACATTGAAGTTTAAATTTTCAGGTCAAATGCTATCATTTTGACCTACTGACAAAGAAATCAGCCTACATACACTTTTATCCTGTTTGAATCTTCCTTTTTCTACCTGTGTTAGTAATATCGTTTGTATATTGTTGAGTTTTAAATATTCATTTTCTATTTCATAACCATAATGCCACATTTGTATAAGATTTGTTTCTGCATGAAATGTTCAAAATTTGTCTTGCCTTTTACTTAAATGACAATTTAGTTGGCTATCATGTCTTTCCTTGAGGATTTAAGAGCTATATTCTAGTGGTTTCTTTCTCTTTAAAGATGGCAATTTTTTTTTGGTAGTATTAATTGGCCATTTGTATGTGTTTCTCTTTTCTTATAGTATCTTTGAACAGATCCGAGGTTGATTTCTGTTTGATTCTTTTTTCTTTCCTTCCTTCCTTTTTTTTTTGTGCTGGGGTCTCATCTAAGGCCTCATCTAAGTCTCTCCCACTGAGCTATGCTCTCAGGTTCTTGAATATTTCTCATAATAAAGTGATCCTTCTTGGACCAGTTATTGGTAGGAGGTTCATTTAGGGAAGAGGCTAGGATTTTGTTTCAGCCTAGCAGGAGTCCACCAATGACATTTCTTATGTTGTAGGCCTGAGTGTGGGATTGAATTCTGTTAGCCTTTATTTCTCTGAAACTTGTACTTTCCGTTTTCTTCATAATGAATTACTTGCCTTCTGCTCTGATAGATTATTTCCAGAACATGTGCTTCTGTGTGATTCCTTTTTCAGCCCTTTCTCCCTTGCTCTATTCAGTTCTAAGGGTGCCTTCCCTGCTACCCAAGAATCCTATTCCCATTATATTAAGGAAGGATTTTTTTTTTTCTTTTTAGGTTATGATTCCAACTTTGGAGAACTCTTGCTCTGTCAACTTATAGTTACAGATGATATTTTGGTGTCTTCTTACACTCCTATTTGACCTGACTACATTTGGTAGTTCCACTTCATTTATTCATTTATTATGGTGTGTAAGGGTCATAGATCCCTCCTAGTTTCATCAAAGATGGAGTCACATTTCTTTTTCTCTTTGGTTTTATTGTGTTCTCTGAGAGGAGAGAGTAACAGTAGTCTTAAGACTATTATTTTAAAATCAGAATATACTTTTATAATTGTTTATTTTATATTTATATATTTTTCTTTTGCAATGTTCTGTTTTAGATTGTGACTCGTTGCCAATAATTTGGTTTTATAAAAACAATTTTGCATGTTTTGACAGCAACTGAGACATGAAAATTTGGTGAATTTGTTGGAAGTGTGTAAGAAGAAAAAACGATGGTACCTAGTCTTTGAATTTGTTGACCACACAATTCTTGATGACTTGGAACTCTTTCCAAAGGGACTAGACTACCAAGTAGTTCAAAAATATTTGTTTCAAATTATTAATGGAATTGGATTTTGTCACAGTCATAATGTAAGTATTAAATTTAAATAATTATTTTGATTATAATTAATCTTTAACTGTCCAGATAATAGTCACTTAATTTAGTGAGATATTGGTTTAAAGTTTGAACTAGTAAAATTATTGAAATAAACTATATTACTTTGATATTGTCAATTTTCATGTGTCATAATATATGTATTGATTCTTCCCACCATACTATAAAAATTTTAGGCCACACGGAAAAGTTGAAAAGGTACATACTAAACACCCCTATTCCCACTATCTAGATTCTGTACTTAATGTTGCTGTATTTGCTTTCTCACATATTTGTTCATCTGTTAATCTATTAACCTGTATTATTTGTTTATGCATTTTAAAGTAAACTGTAGACATTTGTATACTTGTTCAACACTAAATTCTTTATCTGTGCATATCATTGATGAGACTTAAATATTTGTCCACTGTTCTTTTTTTAGGGTAACACTTATTGATTGAAATGCAAAAATTTGAAATGATGAGCTTTAATAAATGCATATACAAAGGATATATGTATTAGTTAATTCATGTTTTCTTGCCTAAGTATGAAAATATGAAAAATATGTATTCTTAGCTGGGCAATAATTCTAGATACTCAGGGGGCAGAAATCAGGTGAATTGCAGTTTGAGGTCAGCCCAGGAAAATAGTTTGCAAGACCCTATCTTGATCAATACCTAACACAAAAAAGGGCTGGCAGAGTGGTTCACAGGGTAGAGCACCTGCCTAGCAAGTGTGATGCACTGAGTTCAAACCCCAGTATCCCCCCCAATATATTTATATCTATCTATATATTTATTTATGTATTTATATTCTTATCCTATACTGTATTACTCTCCAGGAAAAATGACACCTATGAAGTATAAAATGAATAACAACATATTCGTCCATTTTTTACAAAATATTTAAAGTAACATTGTTATGTAATTATAAAAGTAATAAATGCTAATGGTAGAAAATTTGAAAAATGAAGATAATCAGAAAAAGAAGAAAAAATAATCTATGTGCCTTTATTTTCAGTTTTCTTGTTAAGTCTTTTTTATAGTTTTATATATAATTTTATTATATAGTAGTTATATTGTATAGTTCATAATATATATATTTACATACATATATATTAGAACAATTGCTCAATAGGGCAAATGTCTATTTCCTACCTAGAAACACTGTCTGGGCATCTTTAGGAAACCCCCAAAGTGGCCTCCTAGCAACTTTGGAATGATCTAGTCTTAGAACATTGATTTTGAGAATCCTAATTTTGAGAATAATTCTGTCTCTTAGAGCAGACTTACATTAACCAAGCTCAGGAAATTCAATGCCAGTGTAAAGTTTGAGAAATGATTATTACAAGGGAATATATGAAATGTAATAATAATATTGGGTGTGCAGGAAATCAGAACAGTATGAGGTATTAAGGAAGCAAATACTTAGTGGTTTCAATTTAAAAAACACTGATTAATCCTTCTCATAAAATAACCTCTCAGTGGACCAGTAATACTTAACAACAGTTAGTTGAGCTCTCTGCATTCATTTCTGCATTAAAGGTAGGCTTGCCAATGGAACCAGTATACAAAAACATCATTGGCTATCTTTCTTTTGAAGAGTGTTTGAATGTATTCTGTCTTCATTTGCCTCTGTGTCTCTTTATATTTTACACCTTAATGACCAGTCAATTCATGTTTAAGAGCACATTCTACCTTTAGACATACTAGTATACTCAGGCAATGTTGCTGGCCTAAGTGTCATTTTGTCTTTAAGGAATGAGGTTTTAATATATAGTGGTTCCATGCATAAACTTCAGAGCATTCGTATGCCCCTTTAATCTATGTAAAATGTGATTTTTTTTTTATGGGGAGAGAACCAGCCTCTCTCTAATTTATGACCATGTACATCAAGGGAGCTTTAGCACTGCCTGATATCCATATGCTTTCTCCTTACCCATTCTTTCTCAAATCTTCTAGATTATGATTTTATACCAATTTTCTCCCAAAACCTCTAAAACCCCATCTCTAAACCTCAGACCTAGCTCTGTGTTAAATGGAAATAATAATAGCACCTATCTCAGTGTTATTATCTGGATAAAATAAGTTAAATATGTAAAATACTTGAGTAGTGCCTGACACATGAATGATCAATTCATTACTGTATTAAAAACTTATTATGGAGGTTACCCTTTTCATGAAAAAATTTCCTTAACTATCCCTAGTCTTTACTGAGAGCTTTACTCTCAATTTTGAGAGAAGTCATTAAATGAACAATTTGTTAATACCATATATTTTATTAAATATCTTTGATAGTTTAAATAAAACTTTAAGCCTGAATATTTTTTTTTGCCCAACTAGGTCCCACATTCTTTAAATCCAGGAACAATTGTATATGTGTTTGTTTGTATTCTTTATAGGGCCCAAAACCAAAAAAACCCAGTGCCCTGCTTATGGCAGGTATCCTGCAAATAATTTTTAACATATGTTTTATGCTCTTTTTTGTCTTAGATCATACACAGAGATATAAAGCCAGAGAATGTATTAGTCTCCCAGTCTGGTGTTGTCAAGTTATGTGACTTTGGATTTGCAAGAACGTTGGCAGCTCCTGGGGAAGTTTATACTGATTATGTGGCCACCCGATGGTACAGAGCTCCAGAACTATTGGTTGGTGATGTCAAGTATGGCAAGTAAGACATCAATAATAACAAGGAACAGATTTTAACTCTGTTTTCTTGATAAAGTAGAGTATGTTTATAATAATAAATGATCCTTCTAATACTGAAAGGAAGACAAGTTTAGGGAAGTTTATAAAGTGATATGTAATTATTTTCATTTTTGGTGCTTTCCCTTTAAAAATTCTAGTGAGGGTTTGAAGTAAGGCTCAGTGGTAGAGAGCTTGCCTAGCATGTGAGAGGCTCTGAGCTTGATCCCCAACACTGAAAAAAAAAATCCTGTGAACCAAGCTGAGATGGGTATAATTATTTTAAAGGTGGGGAAATTAAGTTAATGGTCTGCCTTTTTTTTTTTTTTATATACAATGGCTTAGAAATCTCTTTTTCTCTCTCTCCATATCTCACTTGCAAAGAGAAATTCATATTGATTGGAGAAATTACACTTTTGGAATCTTGGAATGAGGTGGGGTGGAGTAGATAAGAGTGGGGGAAAATAGAATTGAATGAAACATTTTTAAAACATAAAACAACATAAGTAAATTCTTCAAAGAAGACTGTAATCTTTATTGTTTTTGACAGAAATCTTTCTAAAATATTTTCTGTAGTTTCTCTGTTTTCAGACTACATTAAACATTAATATTTTGTGAATTACTCTGAATTCTCATTTTACTGCCCTGCTGTTACAATTTTTGTACCGTTTTACACTTTACTAATGACCTTAAGAAACTTCAAGGTTCTTGTGCCTATGCTCAATGATGCTAACATGTTCTTTGAGTTCTTATTCTGATTTTTAAGCTAGTTTTTTCCTTTTTCTCCCTATTAGCTTTCAGTTTTTGTAACTCTATTTGTCCTCACCAACTGCCTCCTTTTTTTGGTGTGTTTTTTTTCAGTGTACCAAAGAATAGACTGATTAGTCTTGTTAGAACTATGTGTAAGCAAATAGGCCCTGAATAGAAGCTTGAGAATCTTATTTTCAGAATAAAGTATATATCATAACTGTTTTGACTTTTCAGAAGCCTTTTCCTTCTAGTGCCAATTGAAGTTTCTGAAAATCTCACTTGTGAAAATTGAGAGTTAGAGCTCTTAACTTACAGAGAAATGTCTTTTTATAGGTAATTTAGGACTTGATACTGCTATTCTCAATACCAAGAATACCAAATAGTAATATGCAGAACAGATGAAGTTTCAGTAAACATGTTAAATAGGTTGCCATGTTTTATATCACATTGCTTTTCTTTCAGGGCTGTTGATGTGTGGGCCATTGGTTGTCTGATAACTGAAATGCTCATGGGGGAGGCCCTATTTCCTGGAGAGTCTGATATTGATCAGCTATATCATATTATGATGTGTTTAGGTAAGATTACACATCTGTGTTTCAATTTTAGATGTTTCCCCCATGTGTTTGTTCATGTTGATTTTTAAAGTTATTGGTATGTTAAAGGTGATGCTGCGCTAAGTGATACTAGGGAACAATTAGGAAAACACATGTATACGTTTTGGTTTATCTGACGCATGTTCCTAATCATGCTCACCTCTGCCTCCCCCTCACAGAAAAGAAATAGAGCAGAGATTGTATATTTCTCTGCACTTTTACATTCAGTTAATCACATGCAGAGAGGATGAAAGCAATCACTTACCATCTTTGGACCATTAAGCCTTTGGTGAAATGCAGTTGTTAGCCTCATCCTTACCTTCAAGATGAGAGATACAGATACTTCCCAGGTAGTTTAATCTTGCCTCAGATTTGACTTCTGTTGATATAGTGCTTTGCCTAGAATTTCAAAGCTAGACTATCATAGTCTTGAGTTTGTTGAAATAACAACTTCATGTTCATATATAGAGCTCAGAAGATGGAAATAATGGGAAAACATTTGGGGTATTTTAACTATTTAATATTAAGTTTCAATTCTTTGTTGAATTAAGAATTCAAGATTGGATATGGTGACTCATGCCTGTAGTCCTAGTTGCTTTGGAGGCAGAGATTGGAGGAATCACAGTTTGAGGCTAGCCTGGGCAAAATATTTGTGAGACCCCATCTCAACTAATAAAAGCTGGGTGTGGTGGTACATACCTGCCATCTCAGATACTTAGGAGGCATAAATAGGAGGATTACAGTCCAGGCCTGCTCAGATGTAAATGTGAGACCCTATTTGAAAAATAACGAAGGCAGGGGCTGGCAGAGTGGCTCAAGTAGTCAGAGTGCCTCCGTAGCAAGTGTGAGGCCCTCAGTTCAAACACCAGTGCTGCCAAAACAAAAACAAGCAAACAAACAAAAAAAAAATAATGAAAACATAAAGGACTGGGGGCAGGCTTAAGTGGTAGAGCATCTTCCTAGCATGTGCAAGGTTCTGAGTTCAAATCTCATTACCACAAAAAAAAAAAGAATTCAACAAATGTACTGTATATGATTTCTTACAGTAGTATTTTTACACATATTTCATAATAAGTTAGGTGTTGAAGTAGAGAAAAAGGTAAAATGTTCAAATATGACCTCAGATACAGAAACAAAATCTGTTGACCAAAAATTTAAAAAAAATTTTTTTTCGGTTTTACTGTGTTTGAACTCAGAGACTCACATCTGCTAGGCAGATGTCCCACCACTCGAGCTACTCTGTCAGCCCCAAAAATTAAATTCTTAAAGGGAGGCACTGATTTATTTAGATGAGATTACTATATTTTCATTTTCTTTGTCAGTGCAATACATTTTGTTGTGAGAAATGAAGTGCAGTACTTCTATCTATAAAATTATAAACCATTCTTTGTCTTTTTCCTATGCTCTCTTACTTTGATTCTATTCATGGTTGCATATAAACTTTTTAAAATGAGTGTGTTGAGTTAGCAAAATTAATTTCCTTAGTTGACTTGTGTTAAAGACTGCTATCTGGGCTGGGGGGGTGTGGTTCAAGTGGTAGAGTACTTGCCAAGCAAGGGCAAGGCCTTGAGTTCAAACCCCAGTAACACAAAGAAAGAAAAAAACCAAAACCAAAATCCTGCCATTTCAGTAAGAGCTCTATCTTTGGTTATTTTACATATTAAGAGAGTTCCAAACTCCATAAGCTGTGTTCTGTTTTTTCCTCTACTCCATACCACCTGTCTCTTCACCATTTGTATCATGTATGACAGAGAAGTGGGCTGTTTTCGTTTATAGGTAATTTAATTCCAAGACATCAGGAGCTGTTTTATAAAAATCCTGTGTTTGCTGGAGTAAGATTGCCTGAAATCAAGGAAACAGCACCTCTTGAGAAACGCTACCCTCAGCTCTCTGAAGTTGTGATAAATTTAGCAAAGGTAATCATAGTTTTCTTTTCATTTTCTGATAGGGAATTTAGATATTATGGAGATATAGTTTTCTCTCTGCCTTTTTTTTTCTAGTTAATCCTTTAGGTCAACAATTTTTGTATATTAAGAAGCAGTTTCAGGAATTTGGGGTGTGTGTGTGTGTACTTCAGAGATAAAAGCCTGAACATTTTACCTGTTTTAAAATGCATTAGAAAACATGTCTAGCATTTTGAAAACATTCTTATCTAAAAACACACAAAACATAAAAACTATTTTACAATGTTTAAATGGAAATGGGAAGAAAAGTAGGATAAGAAGTGAAAACAAGCTTAGAGAATTTGGAAAAATTAAAGTGGAACATAGGATCACCATCTGTAGTAATGTCAGAGAGACTTGCTTAGACACTGGTTTTACTAAAGCCAATTTATGAATGACCATCTTTTTTGTTTGTATTTAACTGGGGAAGATACAGGGAGGTTTTCACTGCTTCAAGTTGTCTTAGATGTCTACCCTTTAACATTATTCGCTCAAAAGTTCTCATTAGTTAGAATTGTCCAGGCTACTGCTAAAACAAACATCTCTAAGACACCAGGATCAGGTAACAGTTATTCAACATTTTTTGTTTTCTTTAACTCATTAGAAAAAGTTTAGGGCGCTTTATAACTATATGTAACTATATATAACTATCTTTAACAGATTTTTAGAATAATATATTTCTACTTTTCTATGTAATCTAATAGATGAAATATATTTCATTGGGACCAGCTTTATGATCTATCTATAAAGAGATTTCAAGGGAATAAAGGTTAAACTGTAGTTCAACTTATAGCCCTAAAGTAGAATAAAATACCTTATTAATCATTTTATTATAGAAAATCTCAAACATTGAAAGCATAATAGTATAATAAATCCTCATTTACCTGACATCTAGCTTCAGCACTTAAGCACTTACTAAGTTTTTTGATAATCTTGTTTAATCTGTCCATTCAACTTTTTTTTCTTGGTATATTTTGAAGCAAATATCACGTGGTATATAATTTCATTTATATAATATAAGTTTAAAAATAATTCATAGAATTTATCTTGTTCATTTAAAGCTATTTACTGAGTCCTTCTATTTTCATTGCCATTGAGGGGTTTCAATGAGTCATAGTGAAAACTTGTGTTAAAACAGAATCATCTGTGGAAAAGACCTCTTACAGTAATAATTACAGATTAGGCCCTTTCTCTTCCATTCTGAGAAAACTAAGTTTTTAAAAATTCACATTAATTCCTTAATGTAATTAGGTATGTAGTTAATATGCCAAGTTTTAATTGATTTTGACATAATTTCTTTTCATAGTTTTAAATTAGGATCCAAATGACATGTATAGATTGCAAATGATCGATGTCTTTTCTTTTCCCCTTTGTTATTAGCACATATTAATTGCACAAAGGGGCCTCACTGATACTTCCGTACATGCATATGAGCATGTGCATGTAATGTGCTTTGATCAAATTCACCCCTCTATTACTTTTTTAAATCCCTTTCCCCCTTTAAACAATGTTGATGGGTTTTATTATTATATTTTCATACATACGTATGAAATACTTTGATTGTATTCACCCCTCTCTTCACCCTTTTCTTTCATCCTTCCTCTTCCCATTGGCTCCTACCCCTACACAGTACCCCACCCTCTGATTTTACTTTTGTGTCATACTTATTTTTTTTTAAAGTCTACATTTTGATATGAGAGAGAGCATGTGATATTTGTCTTTCTCAGTCTGGCTTATTTCTTTTTTCTTTTTTTTTGAGACAGGATTTTGTTTTGTAGGCCAGGCTGGCCTTGAATTCGTGATTCTCCTACCTCAGTCTCCTGAGTGCTGGACGATATGGCATGCCCCACAATGCTTAGCTAAGCTTCTTTTAATCTGTTTTTTTTGTTTAGATTTTGCAATTTGTTGAAGCAACTAGTCTGTATGTCCCCTATAGCTTTCTATATAATGTAGTTTAATGTGTCAGGTTTATTTTTTGACAAGACTAATTCACAGGAGTTTGTGTATTTCCATCTAGAGACACTGAATGTCTGGTGGTTTTTCTTTTTGTGATATTAGCAACCATTGATGGTTTGTCCTGAATTTGTGCTTTATTCTTTATCCTTGATTATACATTTTTAAAATTAATTGACTATAAAGAGAAATTTTCTATATTTAGAATTTTAGCTGTAGGCACTTCTTGAATAAGAATTTTATGTGTTCCTGATTTTTCAGAAATGCTTACATGTTGATCCAGACAAAAGGCCTGTCTGTGCTGAGCTCCTACAACATGATTTCTTTCAGATGGATGGGTTTGCTGAGAGGTATGTGGTGATCCATGTTTTACAGACTGTGGTAACATAGGGTAAAAGTAAAGCTTCCACAACAGTCACACAGGGTATTTCTCTTCCTTTTGTTTACAAATAACTGTATCTTACCCCCATTCACCCATAGCAATAATGTACTTCCAAGAGTGGTCTCCTTCATTTACTAAGCCAGTACTGACGGTTTTCATGAAGTAGTTAGTCTCTTCATGCTTTTTTTCCTGTCTTTCTCTGTGTTGACTTCTACCATTTGAATCACTGATTCCTATGCTCTACCAGTTGCATGATGCCATCATTTTAGGTGCTGATGACATATCAAATGTGCCATTTCCTGTTTCTTCCAAACTCAAACCACACCAAGTCCTATGATGCTGCTGATGTGCTGAATGCCTTCCTGTGCCAGACCTGTGGGTACCAGTACTGCTGCATAGTCTCTAGTGCTGTCCCAGGGGCTGGTATCAGTGTGGTTGATAAAACTAAATATAGTGACATGAACAGCAGTGACTCTGCTTTATATATTTTTTTTTGTAAAATTCTTTAATATGTAGCTTAATAAAAGGTACTGGATTCTTATATTTGCCTCTGTTCAATTTGTTTTGGTTAAAAACATGAAACAATTTTAGTCTCTCACAAATTCGTAGTTTGAAAAAATGGAAGAGTATTTTAATAGCCTTTTTAGATCATTGTGGTATTCTTTGATTCTGTATTGAACCCTGATGCTATACCAAAACTTGGCAGTGGAAGTTTCTTAAATATTGGTTGTGTTGTGAAATCCGAAACCAGACCAATGAACTCTTCCTCGGTTGAGGAAATATCCATTCCACTGTCTTGTCTTTTGAATGATCTTTCACCCATGTGTATTTTTGTAACACCATGCATTAAGTCATTTGGGAAATACTGGTTTTGTTGGGTTATGCATATCTTAAAATGTTGATATATCTCATTATATAATATAAAAAAATCAAATTCTAGCTCATCAAATTTTTTTTAACTATTGGAAAACTAAGATGAAAAGTTTAACAAAATTCTAATTTCTTTTGCATGAAAGTTTGAATTTTAACATTTACACAGATATTACCAAGTCATTTTCCTTGAGGTAACAAGTCCTATTTGTTTGTTTATTTTGCAGTACTGTGGTTTGAACTTAGGGCCTGGCACTTGGCTAGGCAGGCATTCTACCACTTGAGTTACATAACTCAGAGATTTGCACTTGCAAAGCAGGCATTCTACCACTTGAGCCACACCTCTGGTCCATTTGCTCTGATTATTTTGGAGATGGGGATTTGCAAACTCTTTGCCAGGGCTGACCAGGAACCGTGATCCTCTTGATCAGTAGCTAGGATTACACATGTGAGCTTTGATCTCAGTAGCTAGGATTACACATGTGAGCTGCCTACAAGTGACTTTTTTAAGATAACTATTGCACTTTGGGTCATAGTAGAGGTGTATTAGACATTTCACAAAATGTGTTTATGCATTTTGTTACACAGAATATGAAGAGAGACATGTGTCCCAGGGTTTAGCTTTAATGAAGTTAATACTTCATCACTGCTTCATCAGGGACATTCTTAAGTGAAACTGCATTTTATTTTGTTTTTTTGTAAATTAGAATGTGTGGCCATGAAGAACGCAGTAACACAGTGACTGCCAGGACAGTTTGGTGCCAGGGTTTCAATTCTTGGTAAGAATTCTTGGTAAGAATTGAAACAGCAGTTTTACCCACTATTGCTTTTGTTTGTTTCAATCATCAGTGCAAATGTTAACAGGATGAGAAAGACAATATTTTCATGTTAAGATAAGAATAGCTGTGACTTATGGACCTCCTGAAAGGGTCTCAGGAATCCCCAAAGGTTGACAGACCACCCTTTCAGAACTGTTGATCTAGGGCATGATTTTTTCTCATTTTAAATAAAATACACTGGTTTAATAAATCAATAAAAATAATCTTGAAAATCACATTTCTTCTAGGTTTATCTTTCTTATATAATTTTATTTTATTAAGAAATGCATTTTTATGTAGATTTTCTCAGGAACTACAGTTAAAAATACAGAAAGATGCCAGGAATACTTCTTTAACTAAAAAATCCCAAAACAGAAAGAAGGAAAAGGAAAAAGATGATTCCTTAGGTGAAGAAAGAAAAATGCTTGTGGTACAGGTAAATGTTCATGCTTTAAATCTTAAATTTGAGGGGAAAAATGAAGATTTTTTTAAAGAGGTTTTTTTTTAAATAGTGAGCAAGTTTGTTAACTTTTAGCCTAGTTATAAAAAAACCTTCCCTATTAGAATTGCCTATTTTAAAAAAACTTTATATATTACGTTTTGAGTGCCTAATGTGTATTAGACTATAACAGTACTTTTCAGGAAGTCAAACAATGTAAAATAATAGCTCTGCTTTGAAGGAAATAAAATAGTTTATTCTGAGCCAAATATGAATGACCATAGCTCTGGAACCTGGATTCATGTTACCCTGCGTGCCATGTTCCTCTGTGGAAGAAGTTACATAAACTTTTATAGTCACAAGACAGTCATAAATTCATTTTCCAAGTACATTGTTGGGCGCGTAGGTAGGTGGGCTACAGCAGAGTGGGGAAAGCTTTTCTATAAGTTTCAGATTACAGCATTCTCAGCTTGAGGGCTGGTGTAGGCTAGAGGTCTGCTAAGCTTACCAATACATTGTAAAACTTTTACCTAATAGTCACAAGGATGTTGTCAGATACAGAGGTTGAAAATAAATGGCTAATTAAAGGGCCTAAAAGAGCCCAAAATAATTTTGGCCACCCATCTATAACATTCCATCTCTCTACAATCAGATATTCTCAGCCATGGTCAAACAATCTGCAGGATCTTTAATGTGCATGTGGCTGCCTCAGAGAACTTCAGTTCTACATACTCATCCAAGAACACCTAGACATACACATGGGAGCAAATGCACGCACACACACACACACACACACACACACACACACACACACACACACACACACACACACACACACACACCACACCACTTTTCTTCCTTAATGATGGGAGAGAAAAATACTGCTTTTAGAATTTTCTGTAGAGTATTTTAAATTTGAGATTTGTCTATTTTAGGTTAACTTTTTCTGTGAAGGTACCCAGAACTGTTCTTGATTAGATAATTCAGATCAACTACCAACTCACTGCCATCAAGTGAACCAAAATAAAAAAAGTTTTCAATTTTATGTTGTCTCACTCTTGAATATAGAGAGTGAAAGAGGCATTCTTGATTCCTTTTCCATGTTTTTTCTACTGAAATTTATTAATACACACAAACACATGTACACACACAGAGACATGTATCAGAGTTGGTGTGAATTACATTTCCATTCTCTTTGTATTTTCACAATGACTATTTGAATAGGGACCTGGCTCTGATTTTAATTTCATAGGTAGAATAAAGATAATGTATATGAGAAAGAAATACTTGTGAAATTCTGCTCTGGGTGAGAAGTACTTTATAGGAAGAGGTGATTTTTCATTCTTTTCAGACCATTAACAATCTTCACATTTTTTTATTAACGTTCAGGATACCAATGCTGATCCCAAAATTAAGGATTCTAAAGTAATTAAAATAAAAGGGTCAAAAATTGATAGAGAGAAAGTTGAAAAAGGCAGAGCTTCAAATTCTGGCTGTCTCTGTGACAGTGAGACAAGCCACACCAAAGCAGTGTCTTCCACAAGCCTCAGAGACAGCAGCAATACGCACATGGATCACACCAGGAGTCCAGTTACGGCAATTCCTCCACTTACACACAGTCTTTCTGCAGTTGCGCCCGGTATTATTTCTGGAGTAGGAACTATCCCAGTTCAGAGTTACAGGTATGAATTTAGAAAATAAGATGAAAATTGCTTGACGATATATTTGTAAATTACGAGTGTTTGCTAATTCATGTACATTTGTTTTTTCTCAGAATTCTGGATGCTAGTCATACTTGTCAGATGGCTGTTAAAACTTTTTGACCTGTGTGATGAAAATTACTAGGATTTGATAAAAAAAAAATTCTCCTGAGTCCTAAGAAAGTAGGGTTGTCTAAACTAAAGCGAAGAGCTAATAATGTGAAAGGAGATTATTATAATAAAAGAAATGGTTGCTGTACGGTATGGCTGTGAGCACTTAGTGGTACACAGAAGTTCCCTTTAGGAATTTTACTTAAAAGAAAGTAAATTATTTAGTAGGAAGCATGAGTGTGGTGATAGATGGTAGAATGATTCACTAGGTTTATGTTCATGGTATTTGGGAATAGGTTTTAAATTCTGATCAATCATTTGGTTTTGTGCTTGAAAAAATAATTATTGCTGATTAACTTAAAAAAACCTTGTTTTTGATTACAGAGTGGATGAGAAAACTAAGAAGTATTGTATTCCATTTGTTAAACCAAATAAACATTCTCCATCAGGAATGTGTAATATTAACTTGACCACATCAGTAAGTAGACCATTGTCGGTGGTGGGAGAGCAGGTTCTGGTCAGTGTTCATATTAAATATCAAAGTGAAGAGTTGTATTTGTAGACATAACGTGAAGCCTTAATTATGTGTGTATCAGTCCAGTTTGTCATGGTCATAATGTAGAATTCTAAAAGTTTAAGTTTTATAAGTCTGAAGGATGTTATTTCAATGTCAGGTGTTTTAGTTTTTTTTGACAACATAATAAGTTTTTCTAACTTGATGCTTGTGGATCAATTTTTTTTTGAAGAGTAAATGAGAAGATAAATATATTATTACCTTACCCACATCAAATTTTAACAAATATTTATTGATCATTTATTGCATGTAAGACATTGGAATGGAACTAGATCAACTTCTTTATGGGGTTCATGGTCTAGTCAAAGATCAACAAATTAAAAACATGCTGTCTCTGGGTGTCATCAGTGGCTCACACCTGTAATCCTGGCTACTCAGGAGGCAGAGATCAGGAAGACCGCAGTTTGAGTCCAGACTGGGCAAAATGAAAAACAACCAACAAAAAAGGACTGGCAGAGTGGTTTAAGTAGTTAGAGCACCTACCTAGCAAGCATGAGGCCTTTGAGTTAAAATCCCAGCACTGCAAATAGCAACAACAACAACAACAACAAAATACTGTCAAATTTTAAATTTTAACATTAAAAGCATGTACAGGGTTTAGAGATAGACAGGAAGGAGCATTATTATTTTTAACATAGCCTCCAGAATGTGGCTTATTTATTTATTTTTTGGCAGCACTGGAGTTTTGAACTCAAGGCCTCACATTTGCTAGGCAGGCACTCTTACCACTTGAACCACTGCATCAGCCTTTTCTATGTGATGCATTTTTTTCAAGATATGGTCTTGTAAACTACTTTTTGCCCCAGCTGGCTTCAAACTGTGATGCTCCGAATCTCTGCCTCCTGAGGTGCCAGGATTATAGGTGTGAACCCCCAGCGCCTAGCAACAATGCTGCTTTTAAAAGTTAAGTAATCATTATTCTTCTTCTCAAAACCTCCACTGGCTTCTCAACACTGAGTAAAAGCCAAAGTCCTTACAGGGCCAGTAAGTCCTACATCTTTAGAGTCCCCCACTCCTCTATCCAGTCGCTGTTGACTTTCTTTCTTGAGCTGTTCCAGCCACACAGGTTTCCTTGTTTTTCCAGGAATATGGCCAGACATACTTCTGCCTTTGGGCTTTTGTACTTGCCATTTCCTCTGCTTTAGAACATTATTCGCCCAGATAACACAACAAATGTGCATTTTCTCTTCTTTAGCCCTCATCAAAGATAATCTGAAGTCTTCTTTAATATTGTAACTCATTTGGTCTCCTATTACTCTCTAATCCCTCCCCTTGTATAATTTTTCCCATTGTATTGTCTGTCTCCCCACAATAGACTGTAAGCTTCTAAGTCAATGATTTGTGCTTTGTTTTCCTCACTGTTCTACCGCATCTCTTAAAACAGTGTTTAGCACGTGAAAACTGCTTACGAGGGACAAGAGGGGTGTTGTTCAGTGGTAGAGCATGTGCTTAGTGTGCACAAAGCCTTGAGTTCAACACACACACACACACACACACACACACACATACACATACTGTGGTAAATGTCTGAATTCTTTTCACAGAGAAAGGGAAGTATGGATGTATTTCCAAAGGAGTATTTTTTTCCTCACAAAATTTTTTTATAAAACATTTTTATTTGCATATATTACTTGTACTTAGGCTTTCACTGTGACATGTCCATACATGCTTACAATTACAATGTACCTTGGTTAGGTTCACCCCCACCATCATTCTCTCTCATCCTCCTCCCTTTTACTTAAAATGATTTTGACAGATTTCATTGTTTTACTTTCATACAAATATATAAAGTACATCAACCATATTTACCCTCCAGTAATTCTCAATTCCCCCTCCTCCTCCTCCCACAAATACCCTCCGTCAATAGGACCTGTTTTACATTCCTATTATTTAAGTGAATATTATTTAAGCTATATTCATTGTTCAAAAGGGTTGCCATGGTATTTCACCTGTAAATATATTGTACTTTAATTAAATTAACCCCCTCTATTATTATTCCTCACTCTTTCCCTATCATGTATTATTCAACAGCTTTTTTCATTGTGTTTCATTATGCCATCTTCCTACACAGATGTATTTCAATTATTCACTGTCTGCCATTCTCTTCACAAATTTCTTTATATATATGTGTGTATATATATATATATATAATTTTAATTTTATTTTATCATTTTTACATTTACTTACATGTGTATGTATTATTTGGGCCACCCCACCCTCACCTGCCACCCCTGCTTCCAGGCAGAACCTGTTCCGTCCTCTTGTTTTCTGATTTTGTTAAAGAGAAAACATAAGAGATAGTAAGAAAGACACAGCGTTTTTGCTAGTTTGAGATAGAGACAGCTATATAGAGCGATTCTTGTGTTGCTTCCATGCACATATGTATTGCAACCCATATTGGTTCGTCTTTACCAGATCTCTTCACTACCTCATGGTCCCCTTCCCATAGTGACCCCTGTCAGTTTAAGATGACTATATTCCCTCCTCTACAGTGAGCACATCAACCACATTCAAGTTTTAGGTTTCCTTCTCTTTCCCTATTCCTTCCGTGCACAATCTCCCCTTGGTGTGTGATCCATGTCCAATAATATTTCTGCATTTGTTTTAGGTCTGTAATCTACATATGAGGGAGAACATGTGATTTTTGGCCTTCTGAGCCTGACTAAGTTCACTTAAGATGACGTTCTCCAGTTCTATCTATTTACTTGCAAATGACAAAGTTTCATTCTCCTTTGTGGCTGAATAAAATTCCACTGTGTATAAATACCACATTTTCTTGATCCATTCATCAGTAGTAGGGCATCTTAGCTGTTTCCATAGCTTAGCTATTGTGAATAAACATAATAAACATGGGTGGGCAGGTGCCTTTGGAATAACCTGTGTCGCATTCCTTTGGGTATATCCCTAGGAGTGGTATAGCTGGATCTTATGGCAGATCTATGTTTAGTTTTTTAAGAAGCCTCCATACTGTTTTCCAAAGTAGTTGTACTATCTTACATTCCCACCAGCAGTGTGTGAGGGTTCCTTTTTCCCTGAATCCTCGCCAACATGTATTGTTGGTGGTGTTCTTGATGGTAGCTATTCTGACAGGAGTGAGGTGGAATCTTAGTGTGGTTTTGATTTGCATTTTCTTTATGGCCAGGGATGGTGAGCATTTTTTTCATGTCTTTCCACAAATTTCTTTACTCTCATTTTCCTCAGAGCTGAAAAAAGTCATTCTGTGTATCTGTCATGATTTGAAAACTGTGTTTGGTTCTCTGTTAGTTGTTCTTAGTTTATAATTTCCCTGCTCATAGTGCTTTCCTTTCTGATAATACCCTACTGATTTCTTTGTGGTTATTTGTGTTTTGTAATCCTGGTCTGCTCTGGAAGATTATTTTAATTAACAAAGCTTTTCAAAGAAGCTAGCTCAATGCAATTTTGCCAGAATTGATATTAACCTGCTTTCAGGCACTGCATAATCAATGCTTGCTGAAAATTTTAGATCCTATTTCTGTTGTTCTTCTTTGGAAAGATAATCAAGAAAGGTGGCAAAGATTAGTGAGTTGGAGAAGACCCTCTGGAGTCTTTTCTTAATAAAATTAGTGCAGGCAGAGCTAAACCTAGACTCTTCAACTTCTAGTTTAAAGATCAACTCACCTGTCCCATACTGTATGCCCGATTCTAAGATGTGAATAAATATATAATTGTAAACATATTGTGTGTCTTATTTGTTGCTCTTTGAATGGGTAAATCTGGTAGTTTGAATTCATTTTTAATTTAATTTTCTTTTGTATTTAGAGTTTCAAGTCACTACGGCATTTTTAAAGTCTCCCTGGCAGAGTGACATATTTCACAGAATATTAAATTTGAGGCATTAAGGAAACCCAGTGGGTTTATATGTGAATCATTATATATGTGTTTGTTGTGTGTGTATTTCATTATATAAACAAACATATGTATACACACATATATGGTTTCATCCTACATAGTTTTTTTTTCATTTAGCAAATCATATAATTTCTCTGTGCCACTTGTTTTGAAAATGTGGAAAAGAATATAGGATTTCTATGACTCTTAAATGAATAAGATTTCAAATTCATAAAATTTGGCTGGTGGTGCGGCTCAAGTGATAGGAGTGCCTACCAAGCATGAGGCCCTGAGTTCAAACCCCAGTGCCACCAAAAAAAAAAAAAAAAAGGAAATTCAAATTCATAAAATCACAGTGCTATTTCTTGCTTTATTATTTTTCTGAATTTATAAATTAGGAAGCAATAATAATAAAATTAGGAAAATAATTGAAGCTATACTGATTTTACTTAATAAACAATTCCTGGGAAGATAGTATTCTGTGCCGACTAAGGACACCTATAGAAAAACAAGTAGCAAGATCGTATTAAGAAAGTAAAAAAAAAAAAAAAAAATGGAGGAGATGTGACAGTGCACATGAATATACACTGTTCAAAATTAAGGTAAATAATGACAACTATTTCCTGAAAAGTATTGTAGGCCTGGCCTCATTGGCCTGAAGGACCAGGGGATCTGTGCCTATCTTTTAACCTTTTACTGCTTGCCAGGACTTACACTGGAGGTTGCCAGAGGTAGGAGAAATGCAGAACAATCAGGTTTTCCACTTGTTAGCAATTTTAATAAATTTTGTGAAGAAGAGGTTTAAAGTAATTGGTTGAAATTGTTTTCTGTGTTATTAATATCCTTCAATTTAAAAAATTATTCTAGCCCTTCAAATCTGCAAATCTTAGGATATGAACATAGTAGTTATAAAAGAAAGAAAGCCTAGCTTGCCTGTAAGCTAATGTATTTGTGTTAACCATTCTGATGGTTAGGTCTCTACTGAAAAGAGCCTCCTTCAGGCAAATAAGAAGGGAAGGGAGTGTGCCAAGGCGGATGTCCGCTTGCCTGAACTAAACTATAACCATCTCCCTGAACTGAAAGCCTTGGAAGGCATAGGTATGTTGATGATGCTTTTGCTTTTTTCAACCTTTGTGTTTATGTTACTTAAATTGCATGTTAAATAAACATAATTTAAAAAACAAAAATCTATAGTAACTTTACATATTGAAGTAGGTAAATATGTGCATACTTCTTTAAGGGTAAGAGCCCATACTGAGGGACAATCTGGAATGGGAAAAACTAACAAAATGCCTAATTTTTTCATTGTTTTTATGGTTATTTTTATCTAGCTCGAAGTTCTAGGCTAATAAAGAAAGAGAACAAAACTGTTTTAGAATCTCGAATTCCTTCTCTGGCTGCTATCGACCTGCACGCCCCCAGTATTGCCTTGCATCAGGTACAGAACTATTCTTTGCAATGGAACTCCGGCTCCCACAGACTTATTGTTGATGTACTTTAGGGTCATGGGCTCTCAGACTTAACTGTGTTTTAGGAAAAATTTGCTCTTAAGAATTGGGTAGGTTTTTTGATGGGACCTAGGATTTTGCTTGCTGAATTTTGTTTTATATAGTTACAGGCCCTGTTACATATAGGGCCTGTAACTTACTATGTAGCTCTGGCTGGCCTCAAACTCTTAATCCTCTTGCTTCAGCCTTCCAAATGCTGGGATTACAGGCATATGTCACTACCCCTGGCAGTAATTCATTTTTTACAGATTAAAATGTGTGAGAGTGTATGTGTGTGTGTGTGTGTGTGTGTGTGTGTGTGTGTGTGTGTGTGTGTATATAGTCTAGCTGTGGTCTTTATAGAACAATAGGTCTGTGCCAGTTTGTAGTATTTCACTGCATTAACTTCAGAGTTATAAATCTAACTTTAAAAGAGTGAATCTCTGGAATTATTTTTATTCTTTCAAAATGAATCGTTTCCTTGACATTTTTTTTCCCCAAGACAATCCATTTCATCCATGTTAAAGATTTGCTGTTTCGCCGGGCACAGTGGCTCACACCTATAATCCCAGCAACTCTGGAGGCGGAGATCAGGAGGATTGCGATTCGAGGCCAGCGTGGGCAAAAAGTAAGCAAGACCCCATCTCAACCAATAATCTGGGTGTGATGGTGCACATCTGTAATTCCAGCTACATGGGATGGGTAGGTAGGAGTATGGTAGTTTGAGGCCAGCCCCAGGCAAAACCATGAGACTCTAGAAAAATAACTAAAGCAAAGGTGGGGAGGGCACTGGATGCATGGCTTAAGTGGCAGAGTGCCTGCAAGCAAGAGGCCTGAGTTCAAACCCTCTTTTTGCCCCCATAAATAAATAAATAAAACGATTGCTGTTTCATACAGTCATCTTTCTCTATAATTCCCTTTTGCTTTTCAGAATATGAATGTTTCTTGTACTTTTATATCAACAATAGCCATATCATTCATTTTTACACTAAGAAAATTTGAAAACTTTAAGTCTCCTGAGCCAACCATAATTAACTACAAACCTTGGGTGCGACTTGTACTTTCCATTTACTTCTTCAAGCATTTCTCAGTGTTGCTTGAAGCAAGGCAACTTTTGTTTTGGAATTTAGTTCTTCCTTCTCATTATCAAAGAATTTCTGTTTTGTAGACAGTGCCTGTATGCTGCCTCCTTATCCACGTGGCTGCTTTTTCTTTTTTGTTTTTTCCTTTGGTGGCGCTGGGGTTTGAACTCAGGGCCTTATGCTTGCTGGGCAGGACCTCTGCCACTTGAGCCACACCCCCAATCCTGTTGCTTTTAGTTTGTTTTCAGATAGGGTCTTGTGCTTTTTCCCAGGCTGATCTTGAACTGCCATCCTTCTACGTCCGCTTTACAAATAGCTGGGATTGCAGATGTACACCACCCTGTACAGTTTGTTTTTTGAGATAGGGCCTTGCTATCTTTTGCCTGTGCTGATCTTGAGCCATGCTTCTTCTGTCTCCCCCTTCTGAGTAGCTGGGATTACAGGTGTGTACCACCTGCAGGATGCTTTTTCTATATTTACCTTTTCAGAGTTCTGTAGAACTGTACAAGCAAGAGAAATAGTATTGTTGAGGATCACAGATTATACGGGTAGTTACCCAAAGATACTGAGGAAAGGGTTTGCTGCTGTTGCTTTGCTTTATCTCTTCCTGACAGTTTCTATAGTAGTAACATTGAGTCAAAACTGAACAAATTCCTGTTGTGTAAAGATGCATTTGGGAACTATAAAGTCTCAATAAATTCCTTGTATACCTCTAAAATTAAATTTCATATGGATTTTAATGTTGCAGGATTTTCCCTTTGCTCATTGTAAGTGTACTGTTGCTCAAAATACTTTCAGAAAGGTTTGATATAACCACATCCAGTTTCATGAAATGAAAGAAAGGCCTTTGCTGCCTTCACACTTGTTCAATATTTTTATTTGCTGTTCTAATCCTTTGTTCTTTTTCTGTTTGTTTGGGGTTTTTTTGCTTGTAGTTTTTTTGCTTTTTTTGTTGTTGAGAACAAAGTCTTGCTATGTAGCCAAGGCTGACCTTGAACTCACTACCCGCTTGCCTCCTGATTGCTGGGATCACAAGCATATACCACCATGCCCAGTTGTTGTTCTAATCTTTTTATATTTATAAACTGATTCTCTATTGTACTTTCAATTTACTTACTCAATTTCCAACCACAGAATACAATAAAGGAGAAAGTAAGTATAGGAATTACATAGATTAACACGAAAATAAATGAGTTTATGGATGGGAAATCTTAATGGAAAAAGAAAACAGAGGCCTTCTGGCTGAAGCTCTGACTTGCCTGGTACTCCTCCTCACTAGTCTTCTTTAATACAGTGAACTACATTTTGCTTCTCTATCCAATACAAAAATTTTCACGTGGAAAAGTCTGTTATGTGCCTTCTGGAAGATAGGTTTGTTTAAGTCAAGTGTTGCGTAACCCATGGATCTGTCTTGAGTTCCTCACCCCTGCATACTTACACGCTATATATTTATACACATTCCTAGCTACACACTTATCTATAGGTAGTCTTAACTGTTAAAGGTGTTTCCTAGAGCATTAGGAGGCAATAAATATATTTGAGGACTATAACAGCTAAAACAGCAGAAGCAATATTTGTTTAGAATCGGTGTAATTGTTGGATCCACCACAAAACGATAGTGGTATGGACTGAACAGAGGGAAGATCAAGAGTTATGCAGGGATGGGATCAACATGACTTGGTGATTGATTAGAGCAGTGGCTCTTATCTTTGGTGTCCAAGTAAAGCAACCTGAGGAGGCTTAAATACTGCTTTGTGACCCCACTTCCAGACATTCTACCTTTGCATGCGTGGGGTGTGGTCTGGAGATTATAATGTTTTTCTTTTGGTATAGACGTTTAAATTTTGAAGCAAACTGAAACCTGAAAAAAAAAATATTGCAAGAACAATACAATGAACTCAAGTTAAGCATTTGAGAGTGAGTTGCAATGTCCCATCAACGCAGAATTCTTTCCTGTGTATTTCTTACAATCTCCTTCATAGCACAATAGAGCCATCAAGATTAGAAATTAGTACTGATAAAATTTACTATCAAATCTGCACACAACACTCAGTTTTCCAGTGATGCCAACAGCATCCTTTGTATTGAAGGGATCTGGTTCAGAATCACATGCTGCATTTAGTTGCTATGTCTTTTTTGTTTCTTTTGTTCTGGAATAGTGCTTTAATCTTTCCTTGTCTTTCATGGCAGTCACAGGCCAATTTTTTTTATAACATTTTCCTCAGTTTCAATTTATCTGATGTTTCCTCATGAAAAGCAGTTGATTTTGTGTCTTTGGCAGGAAAAGCACAGAGTGATGTCACGTTCTTTTCATTATATCCTAGAAGGCACAGAATTTCAGTTTGTCACATTTTGATTATGTTCACTTTGATGACTAAAATTGGTGTCTGACAAGCTTCTCCTTATGAAGTTACTTTTTTCCCTTTGTAATTAATAAGAATTTCATGGGGAAGTGCTTTGAAACCATATATGCATACACATATATATGTAGTTTTGTATCTGACTTCTTTCTCTTAGAAATTTCTATTGCATTTACCAATAATACATTCTTTTTTATTGATGAGTAATGTGCTTTTGTGTTAATGTATCATCTGTTTATCTGGATTTTTTAATGAAGGACATTTGGGTTATTTACAGTTTTTGATGATTAAAAGTGAATACACCAAACGTGTGTGTGTGTGTGTGTGTGTGTGTGTGTGTGTGCGTGTGTGTGTGTGCGTGCGCAGGGTTTCACATTCAGATAGAGACCTGGGAGTGGGTTTGTTGGGTCATATGGAAACTGTGTGTTTAACTTTATAAAAAAGAGAGTCACTATTGTTTTGCATTTCACCAGCTGTGCATAAGAATTTTAGTTGTTTTTAAGTCTCATCAGTGGTTGGTATTGTCAGTTTAGTTTTAGCTGTTCCATTAGGTATAGAGTGGCATCTCATTGTGGTTTTAATTTATATATCCCTCTCTAATGAGGATCTTTTCATTACTTATTTACACATGAAAGATCTATATATTTTTGTTGATAAAATGCTTGCTCAAATATTTTGCCCATATTTAATAGATTACTTTCCTATCGTTGGGTCACTATTTATTTTAATAACCAAACTATTACTTTCATCATGGGATTCCCTTTAAGGTAGATTCTGGGTCCTTTTGACATGTCCCCATCACTCTCTGAGCAAATCCCTTGTTGTGTAGTGCAACCAGTAAAGCAGACTCATTAGTACTTTCTTTGACTCAGCTCTGGAACCAGCCATTTCTTCAAGGTCCAGTCATATTTGGAAACCAAAATCTGGACTTCAGGTGTATTCTCTGCTTCTTGGGAGGTCTTCATTCTGAGGACAGAGCAAGGTGTGTACATGCTTGTACATACACACATTTGCTATGTATTTGTACACTTACCTATGCTACACAGACACATCTAATGCTAATCCAATGTATAATTTGTTCTGGTTTCTTATTCCCTTCTTCAACACTGGGAAACTTAGTTACAAATTATTCCGTGGATAATTTAATATACTTATTTAATTCTTTTATATGTATTCAAGCTCCTACTGCAGCTACTGTAATTTCCTTCTTTTTTAAAAGATGTCTTTGCCATGGTTTTTTTTCTTTTTTATTATGTATTCATTTATTCATATGTGCATACATTGTTTGGGCCATCTCTCCCCCCTGCTCCCCACCCCTTCTTCTCCCCCCACCTTGCTTCCAGGCAGAACCTGCTCTGTCCTCTTCTCCAGTTTTGTTGAAGAGAAAACCTAAGAGATAGTAAGAAAGACATAGTGTTTTTGCTAGCTTGAGATAAAGATAGCTATAAAGAGAGATTCCTAGCATTGCTTCCATGCACATGTGTATTACAACCCGAAATGGTTCATCTTTACCAGACCTCTTCACTACTTTCTGGTCACCTTCCCATAGTGACCTCTGTCAGTTTAAGATTACTTTATTTTTCCTCTACGGTGGGCACATCAAACATTTTCAAGTTTAGATTTCCTTCCCTTTCCCTATTCCTCCTGTACATGTTCTCCCCTTAGCGTGTGACCCATGTCCAATAATATTACTGCATTTGTTTTAGATCTATAATCTGCATATGAGGGAGAACATGCTATTTTTGACCTTCTGAGCCTGGCTAACTTTGCTTAAAATGATGTTCTCCAGTTCCATCCATTTACTTTCAAATGACAAAATTTCATTCTTCTTTATGGCTGAGTGAAATTTCCATTGTGTATAAATACCACATTTTCTTAATCCATTCATTGGTAGTGGGGCATCTTGGCTGTTTCCATAGCTTGGCTATTTTGAGTAATGCTGCAATAAACATGTGTGTGCAGGTGCCTTTGGAATAACCTGAGTCACATTCCTGTGGGTATATCCCTAGGAGTGGTATGGCTAGATCATGTAGCAGATCTGTGTTTAGTCTTTTAAAGAAGCTTCTGTATTGTTTTCCAAAGTGGTTGTACTATCTTACATTGCACCAGCAGTGTATGAGGGTTCCTTTTTCCCTGCATCCTTGCCAACATTTGTTGTTTGTGTTATTTTCAATGATAGCTATTTTAACAGGAGTGAGGTGGAATTTTAGTGTGGTTTTGATTTGAATTTTCTTTTTGGCCAGGGATGATGAGCATTTTTTCATGTGTTTTTTTTTTTTTTTTGGCATGTTTTGATAATAAGGTTTTGTTAGCCTCATGAAAGAAGTTGGGCAGTGATCTTTCTTCCTTTATTTTCTGAAAAAGTTTCATTTCAATAGAAATCTCCAGTGAAGCCATCCATCCAAGAAGTTTTACTTTTGGGAAAGCTTGGAATAAAATTTTCAATTTCTTTAATAGATGTAGTGTAATTCAGATTTTCTGTTTCTTCCTGTGTCTCTTTTGGTAAGTTATATTCCTCAGGACTTTGTGACATCCAAAGTTTTTCATTCGTTGACCTAAAGTTATTCATAGTACCATCTTACCGTTCTTTTAATATCTGTGAAGCCTGTAATTGTACCATATTTATTTAAATTTTACTGTGTTTACTCTTTTTTTTTTTTGATCAGTCTAGCTAGGTGATTGAAAATTCTGTTTTTTATTATTTTGGTGTAACTGGGGTTGGAGTTCAGGGCTTTGTGTTTGGAAAGCAGGCCCTCTACTGCTTGAACCACATTTGCAGTCCATTTTTACTGTGGTTATTTTGGAGAGGGAGTCTCGCAAAGCGTTTGCCTGGGTTGGCCTTAAACCTCAATCTTCACAATCTCAGCCAAGTATCTGGGATTACAGGTATGAGCCCACTGGCGCCCAGTGTTTCATGTATTTTAAATCTCTGTTTTTAGTCACACATACATTGCTGCTTCTTCTAATACATTGTCCCTTTTATCATTATAAAATGTCTCTCTTCATAATGCTTTATGCTTTGAAGTCTGTTTTACCTGAGATCAAAATAGCCATTCTAGGGTTATTGGAGTGGCTCAAGTGATAGAGTGCTTTCCTAGTGATATAGTGCTTTCTGAGTTCAGAGTACCTCCAAAAAACCCCCCTACTATTCCAGCCTCCTTATACATATTTTAAAGTTTAATTTACTTTCAATCTAACTTATTTTTAAGTTTAAAATGTATCTGTTGCAGACAGCATATCAGTAGGGTCAATTTTGTATCCATTCTGTCAATTGTGTAGCTGAGATCTGTTTCCTTGCTGACTGACCTCTGTTTGACAGCTGAGATGCTTCACAGCTTCTGGCAGCCACCCACATTCCTTGACTGATGGCTGGCTTCTTCATCTTCAAATCAGGCTCCAGTGGTCAAATCCCACTTACATTTGGTATCTCTCTGCCCTTTTGGCCTCATTTCTCTGTCAGGTTCCTTTATGAAGAGCTCACATGATTACATTGGGCCTACCAGAAAGATCTCTGTCTTACTGTCAACTGATTAATAACATGAATCCCATGTGTAAAGTCCCTTCATGTCAATACCAAAATTAGTTTGATAACCCAGGGATAGGAATATTATGGGCATATCTTTATAATTCTACTGACTATAAAATGTTTAGAATATTACCATTTAATATAATTATTATTCATTTTTATTTGTTCCCTTGTTTTTCCTTTCTGATCTTGTTTTGTTTTAGAAAATTTTTGGTATTTTTGTACTATCTCTTTGTATTATTTTAAAAATAGATTGCTGCATGGATTACAATACACATAGCCAATCTTTCACAGGTTACATTGTACCACTTAATGTAAACCACAAAATCCTTGAAAACATATTCCCTTCCCTCTCATCTGAACTTTATGTTAAAGCTATCATACTTAACCACATTTACATACATTGAAAACCCACCCACCCATGTCATACTTCTTGCTTTAAACAGTCATAAATGTTTTAAACAATTTATAAGAAAAGAATTGTCTTTCATATTTACCTAGCTATTTACTATTTCTGTTATTCCTCATTCTTTCCTAGATTTTACTTTCCCTTCAGCCTGAAAATTTTTCTTTAGCATTTCTTGCACAGCAGGGCTGGTGGTGACAAATTCTCTTAGTTTTCCTTCATTTGAAATGACTGTATTTTGCCTTAATTATTGAAATACATTTTCAATGGATATGGAATTGGGGTTGACAGGTTTTTTTCTTTCTTTTGATCTTTCTGATTTCTGGTAAATTCTCAGGCATTTGAATTGTTGTTCTCCCTATACACAATGTCTCATTTTTCTGTAGCTGCTTTCCAGATTTCATCTTTGTTTCAAATTTTTATCTTTTACCAAGTCTGGGGAGTTTTTAGTCATTATTTCTTCAAATATTTTTCTGTGACACTCTCTTTCTCCTTTCTGAGATTTGTTTTTTTTCAGTACTATGGATTGAAACCAGGGCCTTGTAAGTGCTAGGCAGGCGCTCTGCCACTGAGCTGCATCCCTGCCCTCCATTTGAGAATCTAGTGACATATTAGATCTTTTGATCTACATGTTACATCTTTTGACTTCACTTTTTTCTAATCTTTTTCTTTGTATTCTTCAGATTATCTGATTTCTATTGATCTATCTTTATGTTCTCTGACATTTTACTTTGTCATCTTCATTTTGCTATTAAGCCCAATACAGTTAAGTTTTTAAAAATTTTAGATAGTGTATGTTTTAGTCCTAAGTATTAATTTGTTTCTTGTTTTATAGTCTCTATGTCTGTGCTAATAATTCCTGTATATTTATTTTAAGTATGTTTTTCTTTACTTTGCATATCATAGTTAGAATGGCTGCTTTGAAGTCTTTTTTTTTTTTTGGTGGTACTGGGGTTTGAACTCAGGGCTTCATGCTTGCTAGGCAGGCACTCTACCATTTGAGCCATGACTCCAGCCCTGAAGTCTTAATATGATGGTTCCAACAGGTTTTTGGTTTTGTTTTGCAGTAAGTAAGGGAGAAGGGTTGCAATGGGCTATGGCAGATCAGAAGTATCTTTTTTTGTTTATATTTATTTTAATCTTTAATTTTTTTTTAAATTTTTGAGACAGGGTCTTGGTATAGCCCTGGCTGTCTTTGAACTAAAGATCATCCTGCTTTAGTCTCCTGAGAGCCGTGCTTACAAGTATGAGCTACCGCACCTGTCTCAGAAGTGTCTTTGAACACATGTATAGACTAAGAAGTCAGGGGAAGATACCCTCTTCATTCTTTTCCATGCAAGCAATTTGAGCTATGAATAGTTAATTCTAGGCATTTGATATTTGAACATCCAGAATTGGAATTTTTAGGGAGTGGGAGTTTTGCAGTTACTGAGAACCTCATAATGCTTGGTTATTAATTTGTAGGCATCAGGATCTCCCCTGTCAGATCATTCAGAGACTGATTTGCCTCGGATGGAGCACCAGCACGGAGAATCATTTTGATTCTGAACAGGGTAGGTCTGGTTTCTCCACTTAAACTTGTGTGAATGTGAGAAATATTTTATTGCTTGCTGAAGAAAATCTTCAACTGAAATATTCTCTGGGAACTCCTGACAGAGAAGGAGTTATTTCAGTTGAAAAATGAGAAGTATCATTTGTCTTATGGATGAAATCCCTTTTCATAGAGCTTACATCTTTTGTTCACAAATGAATCTGTGTTTTATTGGATATGGAATGTGAATTTAGCATTCAAATGCTCAAGAAAGATGTTTATTTATCTCCTTTATTAGTTTTTGTGGATTTGTAAAGGAGGATAGATTTGATAATTGTTTGGTAATCTCTTTCCTAATAAAGAGGAATCAACACTATACCAAATGATCTTAAATATAGCTTTTTAGTACTAAAAACTCCTTCAAACCAAAATCAGACCTTTTCAAATGATAATTTGCTATGTGACCTTAAGCAAGTCATTAAGTATTTAATAACTCATTAACTGTGTATAAAATATGATGGTGATATAATTCCATTTTCTCATAGCCTTAACCATATTATTGAAATTAGTCTGTAATCTCCACAAAGCATTTTCAATATCTGTGACATCAAAGATGAATTTACTGTAAAGTGAACAAAGCTTACATTTTAATCCCTCATTTGCACAGGGCTTCCCAAGACCCAGGGAAAGGTCGTTTCAGTGTCTCATTTGAGTTAGTTCAGGTGAACTGTGATCAATCAATTCATATAAATTTTACAAGTTGCAGGCCTTACAAAACATGAATCTGATTTTGTCAAAATTTTTACCATTTGCATAAAAGAAGCAGTGAGGTGCTGATGTTAGTTTGGATTGATAATTATTCTAAAGATCATCTTTAAAATCTTACGAGGTTTTTTTGGATGGGGTTGGGGAAGGTGGTACTAGGGTTTAAATTCGGGTTTTTTTTGGATGGGGGTGGGGAAGGCGGTACTAGGGTTTGAATTCAGACCTTGCATTTCCTAGTTAGGTACTGTATCGCTTGAGCCCAGCCACCATCCTTCCAATCTCTACTTCCCAAGTAGCTAGAATTACAGGCATGTGCCACTGTACCTAGCTTAAAATCTTGTTTTTAATACCTATAACCTGAGGTTTTCTTAGATTACCTAGCACCCACCAATACTATCAGTACATACAATGTGAGAAAACAAGTGACATAGAAATCAATTTCTAGAGAGACTGTGTGTAAACTGTTTGGTGGTATATCCTTCTGTGCTTTTAGATGCTGCTCTCACCCTTGAGATAATGTCCTCTTGCAACAGGAGTGCTGATATGCTAGGAGGAGATACCGTGGTTTTGATGGTTTCCTTTTCAACTGCCTTTGTTTTAAGAAAAGCCTTGCAGAAGAAGAAAGATGAAGATTTCAAAATGTTTCAAAGGACAATTGAACAAGGCTGCCCCCCAGCCCCACCAACCAGGCTCCCTCAATTGTTATCCCATTGCATTTCTAATCTACTGATGCTGTTTCAAGATATGTCCAATGAAAGAATAGAGATAGGATTCTTGTTACATGAGTGTGTATTTGCTGCTAGTAGATTGTATATTTAAAGTTATCCAAGATTAAAAGTTGTAAATGAAAGGGAGTTAAACATTGTAAAAGGTCATGTTATTCATGCATTGAACTTTGTGTGTTATCTGTATAAATGTTTACAGTTGAGGAGAATGAATAAAGAAACTAGGATCCATAAGAGAAAATGTTTTATTTACCTTAACCATAAAAATACATTTAAAGAGCTTGTTTCTAGGCATTAAGGTGATTTGTAACTGCTGTCCATGGTAGATGTGTATCTTTGGTTTCTGTGATTTTTATTAATGCTCAATCTGTGTATTGTGGGAACCTAGTCTCTCTGCCGATCTTCTACGAACCACAGTAATGCAGATCTGGCAGAGAAACCCTTTATTTCTAATGACTTAGTACAACACTGGCATTGAGTAGTTCTCTGTATTGTAAGATTCTGGTGCTAATGTGAAGGAACATGAATGGAACAAGAGTAGAGAAGGATACCTTGGAGTTGAGCCCTGTGTTGCTCATTGACAAAAGGGGTATATGTACGAAATAGGAGAGGGGAAGCAGGGCTACCTATTAATTGGGCTGGTTACTCTTCTCTGGGCCAAATGCTATTAATCACCTCGCTGAAGAGGCTTTGGGGAAGGGTCATCTGTTATTATGGACTCCAGTCTTGTGCACTGGTAGTTTTCGAATGATAATGTTCAGAAGCTTTTCACCAAGGTGCAAAATCCCACACGTGTTTTCTAGTGCATAGGTCCTCAACTTTTTAGGTGGGAGGTTAGACCAATTTTGTTTTAGGTTCTTGGTTTTTGGATTTCCATTCATGGTATGCATTTATCATTTTAGAGAACAGGGGCCAGAATTTGAGCAGGTTTTTTGCCTTAAAATTAAAAGTGTGTTTCTTTTTTTTTCCCCAAAAGCAATTGACTATAACTTAACTGAAGAGTTAACTATAATTCTTTATTATTCTGAATAGCTTAATACTGAAATTCTGGTCTTGGAGACTTAGACCTCAAAAGAGTAGGACATTCACAAGGAGGTAAAACAAAGGGTTCCATTGTACAAATTTATAGGTGGTGGTTAAATTGAAATGTGGTTTTGATCTAAGAGCTCTACCTTTAATCTCTGACCAGTAGTTTGACTTGACTAGCAAGGCTAACATGCTAAAAACAATCACCATATTAGCATTGACAGGCTTCAAATTAAAATAGTCAGTTTATTTTTTACTTTCACAAATAGTGCCAACCAACTTTAGTGCAAAGAAAGCAGACAATACTTAAAGTCAAGTGGTATCCCAACTTATTTCAATGCTGTTTTTATATAAAGGTCAATGTGAAGATACTAGTTTAATGTCTGAGGGTCTAGGATCAGTTACCTTATAATATATATATTTGCGTTTGGTATATTTTGCCTGTTATGTCACCTTGTAACTTCAGAATTAAGGAACTAAAACTCACGTAAGACCATGTTGAGACTTATGATTATATCTGGTTAGAACCTTGGAAGAATTACTCAAAAGGATTTTGCAAATTGGAACTGTAGATACTGATCCAAAATAATCTCTTTTTTTAGTTTATGATTATTTAGTCTTTACAAAGATATGATTTGACCACATACTAATATGAAATGTGTATATGTACTAGTAGGAGACAGTGAACTTACTGTGTGTATGCATGTTTTAAAATTAATAAATATCTTACCTCCACAGATGGTTTTAATTTAGGTTTATTTCATTAAGAGTTTACAAATTTTATATATATATGTATATATATATATACGTATATATATATATATATATATATATATATATACACACACATACCACTGTATGGCATTTATTTAGTAAATAAATTTGAAATAGTTTGTTATTCTTTACTTTTTTGGAAACTTTGGATATAGGGGTGGTGTTATGGTTTGAATATGGAATGTCTGTCGGTGGTAGAGCACTTACTTAGCATTCATGAAGCCATCGTTCAATCTCTAGAATAGCAAAAAAGGAAAAAAAAAAGGTTGAGCAAAAATAAAATGTCTCCCTTGGCTCCTGTGTTGAATGCTTTTTCCCTAGCCAGTGGTGCTCTTTTGGGAGGTTCCGGAAACTTAAGATGGTGAGGTCTAGTTGCTGGTTGGATGAGGTAGGTTACTTGGGGTGTGCCTTTGAGTATTATTATCTGGTCTCCAGTTCCCTCCTGGCTCTCTGTTTCCTGTCTGCCATGTTCACCAACAGACTTCTTTATGTGCTGCTCCTACTATGATGTCTGCCTCTGCATGGCCCACAGTCAGTGAAGCCGAGGACTATGGATTGACATCTGTGCATCGTGTCTTCAAATAAATCCTTTTTCTATCTGGTTGTTTCTGTCAAGTATTTTGTCACAGTGATGAGAAAAGTAACTAATACAGGTACCAAGTTAATTTTCTTGTTCAGCTGGGGATACAAGTAGCATGTTGATAAAATAATATGTCATGTGAAGACTACCTAGCAAAGCTGTGGCAGACTCAGGGTTAGAACTGGGCTCTCCTGCTTAGTTAGATTGTCTGACTTCCCACTGAAATGGGATCACAGAAGATATGTTTTCTCATGTGACTCACATTTTTGGTTCTTTTATCTTTATTGTGCTACAATATAAGGCTGGGTCCATACTAAGTAGTGAATCGGACTTGATTGAAAAATATGCTTGGCTTTTTTTATTTTAAGCCCTCCTCTATATAACCACTGGCTAGGAATTAGAAAAACTGCTTCTAAAACTTTAGGCTAGTCTTCGCAAGTTGGACCAAGTGGATTTTTCTCTATTGTTTTGTGTTAAGTGTCTTTACATTAGAAAGGAGCCCTTAACACTATTTGTTGAAAAGCTATGTTCTCGTAACTTTCTAAAGGATCTTATTTTTTTCTTTTGATAGCTTCAAACATGAAATAACTTGAAAATTTAATTAACATAAGCCTGTTTCTTAATGTGCTCTTCTGAGAAGCACCTTACCACAAGTCTTGACATCATCACTTGTAAGTAATTTATGATTTAGAGTTTTGTGTTTATAGTGATTTGTGGATGTCTGCTGTTAAATATATTACAGAAAATTTTAAAACAAACACCCACCTAGAAAATATCCTTTGTTGGCAGTGAAAATTTATTTCCCTCTTGTACAGCCTTAATTCTTTTTATTCTTTACTTTGGCACACAGGGTCATTTCTTGTGAAAGTGAGGAAGGTTCCAATAACATTTTGGAAAATGTTTAGTCAGTTAACATGAATTGATATAACAATGGATCTGGGAAATGAAAACAACACATGTCAATCTAGCGTGTTTTCCTGTCCCTAGATGAGGGTGGGATCTCCTGTCAGGAGCATAGGCAAGAATGATACCCAATGTTTTTGCCTCACTGAATTTTCAGTGTCTCTAAAGATTAGGATTCATCTGATTCTGTTCCACATTGTCTAGTATAGTGATTTGTACATAACGAAAGCAGTAACTATGAAAGCAGGAATGTTGCTCATATTTTATACATAGTAAGTAATAGGATTAGGAAGTTTAAAAAATTTGCTTAGTGTCATTCAATAAATAAGAAAGTCATGAAAGTTTAAGTTGATGTAAATATATGGCTGTGATCACTTAGGTCTGAATTTGATTTAAAAAAACAAATGAAACATTCATTTAGATAATACAGGCTTTGTGAGTTTAGATTCCTGGAGTTACAGGCTTTCTCATTTACTTCCAAAGGAGGCGGTGAGGAGTTTCCTCAGCTATTAAGCAGAACTTAACTACACTGAGCATATTGCTCACCACAGATGCAATCACTGTAGCTAGGCCAGTGGCATGCACCAAATAATTTTCATTTTGGCTAGTCTGGTGTAAATGATCTTGCTTTGATTTACATTTTCTTGACTACTGCTGAGATTATACATATTTTCATAATTTTTTGTTTTTAATACATTTATTGAGTATTTGAACTCCTTTTTTGAATAAAAGATATTAAAGATCTTTAAAAAAAAATAGAAGGTAAATCAGATTTTAGTTTGAGTACTGGAGATTTTCCTCTGTAAATATTTTCCTACCCCTGAAAACAAAGGCAAACACCACATTAGACATTATGAAAATATGTTAAGTATATATTCACATGTAATGTGCTTTCAAAATTGTGTATCCAAAAATTGTGGATCAAGTATTTTATGCTGGGAAATGCAACCAAGTCAGAAGAAAGTATTTTTGCTTTTAAAATTATTAATTTTACAGAAGAGTAGTCTTCATTATATTTTCATACTTGCATATATTACATTTTGATCATCACTCTCTTTTTCCTCTTCCTCTTCTCAATTGGTCCCCTCCCCCTCATTTTCTTTTTGTGGGACTGGGTTATGAATTCAGGGCTTTGTGCTTGCAAAGCAGGTACTCTTCCACTTGAGCCACCTCTAGTCCTCCCTCTGCTATTGATTCTCTCTGCTGCTTTCATATATTTTCCTTTTTAAAATCTAGATTCCACCTAGAAAATCTACGATATTTATCTTTCTAACTCTGGCTTATTTCATTTAATGTAATCCATCTATTGTCCTGCACATAACCTTGTCTTGCTATTCTTTGTGGCTGAATAATACTTCTTAGCATATACAGATCACATTTTCTTTATCCATTCATTTGTTGATGGGTACCTAGGTTGGCTGCATGACTTGGCCATTGTGAATAGTGCCTTACTGTGCAGGTGTCTCTACTGTATGCTGACTTTGATTCCTTCAGGTTTATGGCCAGGAATGCTACAGGATCATTTGGTAGTTCTATTTTTAGTTTTTATTTTTAAGGAAACTCCATAGTGATTTCCATAGTGGCTGCACTAAAATACATTCCACTAGCAATGTATAAGGATACCTTTACCCCACATCCTCACCAGCAGTTCTTGTTGCTTTCTTGGTGATAGATAGCCAAGATGAATGTATTTTTAATTACCTTAAATAAGGTGGTCAGGTTCCACTTCTTCTATTGGGTCTTGGGAGGAATAAACTAATGAAAAATAAGCACTTCTCCTAAAGTAATGGGATGAAGGAGAAGTCAGTTCTGCTTGAACAGACAGTAATTATTTAATGAGAGTTATGAAAGAACAGCTCTGGAGTTGCAGCAGTCTGCTTTTGATAAATTTCACTACTCCAGGGACTTTGCCCAGAGCTGCCCAGTGCTTCCAAACCTTAATCCAGGAGGTGGCAGTCAAGCCACACTCATTGTAAGCCATATCCATCCCAAGGGGGAAAATGGTAAATATTACCTAAGGGTCATTATCTGTTCCTCCCCCCACACACCCCTATGTATCCAATAAATGCTCCTCTTTTCCCATTGTTAAGGCATAGAGCGATCAAGGAGTGCTGTATATGTGAACCGTAGAGGTTGCCAGGGAGAATTGTAATGGCCATCAGAAGTACCACCAGTGGAGTGGCACCGCCTGGTGGACATTGTTAAACACTCTAGTAGTCCAGGCTCCTAAGGGTTTATGAAGCATTTTGGGAGCAGAAGAAGCCAATGTACATGGCCTCCTTGCAGTCTCTGAGATTATGTCAGGACTCCCCTAATCTCGGTAGGTGGCTGGTAACTCAGAAGTCAGCACAGCAGAGCCAGTAGCTGATGGGAGCATGGGGGACTTCACTGAGAATCCTGAGTAAAAGACAAAGAGGTTGGAGAGTTATGAAAATAAGTTTGCCTTATGAAATTAAATTGAGCAGAAGGATAAATGAAGAATGGCAGGAAGGGCAGTCATGTGACTTCTATAAGTACCAATTGAATAGGTGCTCTGATCATCTTTAGAATTAATTATGAACGGGTTTGCAAGTATGATGTCTAAGTAAGGGGCAAAATGTAAGTCAATCCTTGCAATGAACGGAAATGTGAAAATTAGTCCACACTGGCCCTGACTTTCTTCCTTGATGGTGTTGGTTTGCATCCCGCAGCCCAGACACATTTCCAACCTTGATGGCACTTGGCTAATGCTGTGTGCCTTACATAGGCAGCTGTCAGTCCAGAGAAATTCTTAATTTAGAAAGTATAGAGCATAATTGTTTTTAAGGGGAAATAAACCATCTGCTTTGTATAAAACTTGTCATTAAAAATCTCAATATACCAATTTGAAAAAAAAAGATCACCAAATAAAACTGAAGTGGAATTATGGGAAAAGAAATGTATTGACAAAATAGACACCAAAGAACTTTAAAACACATTTTGGACAATCTTTTATTGTTATGATTCTATAAAATCTAAGTCTATTCTGAATGAGAGTGGATATCTAATTCTCTGAAAGAAAGGAATTGTGAAAGATATTTGTAAAGAAGTTAAAATGTTTATTATGTGA
Organism: Castor canadensis; assembly: GCF_047511655.1. Taxonomy (NCBI): domain Eukaryota; kingdom Metazoa; phylum Chordata; class Mammalia; order Rodentia; family Castoridae; genus Castor; species Castor canadensis. Next base: position 93,507,560 of record NC_133394.1, read on the forward strand.
TGAAACTCCCATTTAAAACATAAGCTAAGAAGTAGATAAATTTTGTAGAAAGTCAGTTTCTTTGTGCTGTTGAACAGATTTTTGAAGAATAACAGTTTAAATAGCCATCTTACATAATTAGCCTTCCCAGGAAATCTGTATATGTGTGTGTGTGTGTGTGTGTGTGTGTGTGTGTGTGTGTGTGTGTGTGTGTGTGTTTTGTTGGCTTTGGTTTTGAACCCCAGGCCTCCCATGCACAAGGGAAGTGCTCTGGCACTGAGTTACACCCTTTAGTCCACCCGAAGGCTATTGACCTAGACTTGGATGAGGGATTTTACAAAGAGGATTGGACTCAATTTTTTTTTTAATGTAATAGATACTGCTAAGAAATGCCTGAAAAATTACAAAATTATGTGGCAATAAAATTGTGTGGCTTCTCTGTCTCTGGTTACCAATCCAAACTCTCTTCCAACAAACTATCCTGCAAGAGAGAAATTGTATCTTTAGTGAAATAGAGAATGGTTTATTTAAAAAATTCCTTAAAGGAGGTTGACAGCATGGAACAGTGGTCAGTAACTATTTTATTTGGGAGGAAAGCGTATGGGTTATCTTTCTCTCCTCAATAGAAGTTCTTTTATTCTGACGAAGATTTTTAAATCTTGAGACTTTTGCTAGTACTGTGTGAGTTGATGGATGCAAATAAAGTCAACTATCAGGAGGTTTAAAAAATCATTTAACAAATATTTGTTGATTCCATAGTATGTACAGACAGTATTTTAAGCCGTAGAGATAAAGGAGGAACAAAATAGACAAAAACCTCTCTGAACAACAAGCAAGATAACTAAGAATACATATGGATGCTGGAAGGTAGATTTGTTCCCTTGGGAACAGGAAGAGGAAGTGAACCTGTACCTCTCAATAGAGTGGCTAGGGAGCTGAGGGGTGGCACTCCATGAACATCCCAAAGGGAGGGTGGGGAGAGAGCCAGGTACATTTCAGACAGACAGATCAGCAATGGCACAGGCCCTGAGGAGAAAGTGTGCTTGATTGGTTTGAGGAACAGAGGGAAAAACAGCATGTCTGTAGTGGAGAGAGGAAGAGAGTAGGGTGAAATGAGGTCAGAGAGAAAGGGGGCAGTGATGGGAAAGAAGCATAGAGGCAGGTCTTGAGGGCTACCCTAAATGTCCCTGTCAAAAAGTGTCAGCTGTAACTGTTTGCCATGGTCCCTTATGGTCAAATCATTTAACTGCTGCTGTCCAATTCATGCTTACACTACACTTCCAATGTTGAAATTGAGAGGGAGATTTACTGTTTGGGATGTGTCTCTGTTTTTGTGGTTCACTACTAGCCAACTGTGCGGAGTACAGAATTAAGTTTAAAACCGTTCAAAAAAACTTTCTAGTTTAAATTTGCCCTAATTAGGGAAGGCAAATGCTTACTGGTACATACTAAAAAAATCTTCAGGGAAATCCTGCTTAATCCAGTCTTGCTAACTGCCTGTCAGTAGAATATTCAAATGCTTATTTGGTAAACAAAAGATACCAGTATAATTAGTGTGCATATACTAATTTCTTTTACAGTGTTGCATTAAAAATTTTTTAAATTGTCATATAGTAAAATATATAAATGTGTAACCACCATTCAGATCCAGCAAAACAGGGACTATTTCCAGCTCATACCAGGTTTCCATTTGCTTATTGTCAGGCATTTACCAGCCAACCAATTTATTTACTATGGATTGGTTTGATCTGTACTTCAGTTTTCTATAAATGAAATTTTATGTATTCTGGATTCTTTCATTCAATATGAAACCTATGAGATTCACCAATGCTATGTAACCCATTGTTTTTCATTTCTCTGTGGGGTTCCAGTGTAGGACAAAAAAACCAATTCTCTGGCTGATGGACATTTGCGTTTTCAGTTTAGAGCTATTTTATGACCAATCAGTGGTTTTTCTTGGTGCTGACCCTAGATGTTGCTGAGGTATGTAGAATGGATGCTCTACACGGATTGTTTCAGTGTGCCTACTATTTTATACTTCCCTTCTGTGTCAGACAGTTTTATATTGCTATGACCAAATACCTGAGACTAAAAACCCAAAGGGAGGAAGGATTTATTGTGGCTCAGGTTTCACAGGTTTCAGTCCGTCATGGCTGGAAGGGTGTGATGAAGCACAGAAGCTCACATCATGGAGACCAGGAAGCAGAGAGAGACGGAAGACCTGTGCTGTTGGCTTTCTCCTTTCCTCCCTTTCACTCCGTCTGGGTCCCCAGCCTATGAGATGGTGCTGCCCATATTCAGGGCGAACCTTCCCTCCTTAGCTGTCCTCCCTGGAAATGCCCTCAGACATGCCCAGAGAAATGCTCTGTTAACCTAGGTTCTTCTCAGTGCAATCAATTTGACGATCAAAATTCACCATACCACCGTCCTTGTTTTCTTTGTCTTTCTGCTGTTTAGAACAAACCTGGAGTTTCCTTTAGGAATCTGGTATCTAGTTACATTTTACTATAAACACAAGTCAAATCTTCTCAGTGCTTGAAAAAAGTAGTGGTTCTAAGTTTTTTTCTTATGTACAAAGATAACTGAGCATTATAACCCCAGGCGCCTTTAGACTCAGACTCAGCTTCCCCTGGAGTATGCAGCTGTTCTGAGTTGTAGTTACTGTACCAGAATTGAGTATTTCTTGTCATCAGCTGAATTGTGTTCCCCGAAATTCATATGTTGAAGCCATCTCCCCCTTCATACTTCAGTGACTTTTTTTTTTGGAGATGGAGCTTTTAAAGAAGTGATTAAGTTAAAATGAAGCTGTTAAGATGGGCTCTAATCCAGTTTCCTGATGTCTTTATAAAAAGAAGAAATTTGGTCATACATGGAGAACACTGGTTGCATGTGCATGAGCCCCAGAGAAAAGTGAAGAAAACAGCCATCTGCATAGGAGAGAGAGAGAGAGAGAGAGAGAGAGAGAGAGAGAGAGAGAGAGAGAGAGAGAGAGCGAGCCAATCCTACCAACGCATTGATTTTAGGTTTCTAACCTCCAGAATTGTGAGAAAAAGAATTTCTATTTTTTAAGAGAACCATAGGCATTCTCTCTCTCTCTGCTTCCTGGTTGCCATGATGTGATGGTAATTTTGTTACAGCAGTTCTAACAAACTAAAATAACTTCTCAAATAATTTTCCAAATTACATAAAGTAACATTTATAAAAAACCAAGCAGGCTCTTTAAAAACATTTTCCACTTTAATCAGGAACTTAGCAAACCCCAGTGCTGAGCATGGCTTAAATGAATCACAAACCACGCAGCCTACACATCTTTCTTCTGTTTTGCTTGTCCCTTGTTGACCCCCTCTGTTCAGGAAACCGTGGAAGGCACTTCCTTCCTGCTGAGCTGGCAGCTCTCTCTGATGAAACATGAGGGCGCTGCTGTTTCCTAATTGTCTAAAAGTGGCTGCATTTGAGGAAAGCAGGTCAATAGCAGTGAGTTCTGTGCGGAGTGGGGATAATGGCCCCCTTCTCAAACCTGTGCCACCCTTTGTTGCTTTGGTCTCGAAGTAGCTCTGTTTTGTCAAAGGCCTCCAAAGTCACTAGACATTTAATCACTTCTGGAGTTCACCAAATCCATTGAGCCAGGGCTTGAATGGCATCCAGGGGGCTGGCCGCTGCTGGCGGTTTTGGGGAGTATATGTATGCCATTTCATGACTTCGATGTCTCCCTTTGAGACTTAAACTTCTAAACTTTTTGCTTTTCTCTTAATTAAACACCAACCTCCTAGATATCAGTGGTCACTGGAGGCCCAGTTCAGCCAGTTTAGATGCCCCGTAACTCTTGACACCAATGTGGGTTCTTTAAAAGGTTCATAGTCAGGGAGATTGGAATGGAATTTTGTTTTTATCTTAACTTCAAGACATGGGTAAACTTATTAATTATTGTATTGTTTTAAATAATTCTTTTAAACTATCATTTTGAAATAATGTTAGACTATAGAAGAAGTGCGAGAGTAGTTCAAAGAATTTCCATATATCTTTTCCTCAGGTACATTAATTATAAAAACATTTCATCATATTGTTTACCTATCTATCATTCTATCTATTATTTATCACTATACATAATTTTATCTGGATAATTTGAGATTTAATTACAGAAATTGTATTCACTCACCCCCAAATGCCTTAATATCTATTTCCTAAGAACAGATGTTCTCTTACAAAATACCAAATACCAAATTCTAGCAATGATGGTTTAAGTGTGAATGATGATTTAATGCCAGGCTGGGAAAATTACTGACTGTTGTTTTGTTTGTTTTCCCAGATCCATGGATTTGGGATTTGAGGGAAACTGAGCCATGTCTTTGCTCAACTCCAGCCAGCAGTTAGAGCAATCAATCATGTTTTGAAGACTGGATAATATCAAAAGGAGAATTTTCAGACCTTACATAACCTAGCTGTTCAAGTTAACATACTGTCATTTTAAATTTTGTAATAAAACTTTTTAATGTGAAAAAAAAAAAAAAAAAAAAACCAAATTCAGAAATTTAACACTATTCTCTCGCTGGGAATATAGCTCAATGGTAGATCTTAGTTTGCATGAGGCCCTGGGTTTGATTCCTAGCACTGCAAGAAAACAAAATAACAAAACAACCCTTGGGTCTAGGAGTTTGAGACCAGTCTGGAAACATAGCAAGACACAGTCTCAAAAACAAAACAAAACCAAAAACCCAGAAACCAAAACAAAACACAAGGCCCTGAGTTCAACCCCCAGAACCATGAAAAAAGTTGACATAACATTATTATCTAATACATAGTTTAATACTGGCATATTCAAAAGTTGCCAGTTGTCCAAGTAATGTCCTTTATAGAAACCTCTCCTCCCTTTTCCAAGGGTCACATATTTCATTTAGTTGTTGGTCTTTCATGATGTCTACATTTTTGAATATACCAATTTTGAAAATGTCCCTCAATTTGAATTTTTTTAGGTTACGTGTTTGGAGCATAATTAGAATTTTAGAATTCCATAGGTTATTCTTGCTTCGAAACAATAGATTCATCAAAGAGTTGTCATACCCTTCCAACACACCCCTATTGCTTCAAAAGTAGCTAAGATTAAAAGGAATTCATTTGAAAAACTAATTCACTTTGTGGAATTAATAACTGAAGACTCTATCCCCCTAACTCAACCAATCTGCCAGGAATCATTATATTTTAAAAGCAAAATTTATTAACCCAAAGAGGTTATGCAAACTAAATATTTTAAAGTCACAAAAACATATGTTTAAATGTAAACATGAGTTAATTCTCATATAAGTAACTCTGTAGGGTTCAGGATGAGGAATGATGCATAGAGTAAAGGCTTTTACTCTGAAACACTATAGAAGTAGCCTACTTTCTACAACAGATGCAGTGATTGGTGCACTGAAGCTGTTAACCCACCATTAGTGTGTCATAGTGTAGTGGGAATAAAGGGGTCATGACAGTGAGATCTGGAAGAAGCACTTTATGGGCAGCGGGATAACTTCCAAAGTCTGAGCCCCGAAAACAGTAGGGCTATTACTTTTATACATTAACTGGTTTTGAGTACATCAAGGCGGGGGGTCAACACATGTTTATTGGAGGACAGCTTTTACATTTTTAATTTGGGCACAAGCCTTTCTCTACCAGGGCAAGAAAAGGGGGGCAAGAGGGTCTTTACTTTTGTTGCTCTGTTTTTGTGGTTACCTTGCTGTGAGTTCCTGTCAGCAGCTGTCAGCTTTTGTTTTTGTCCTTGTGGGTAAATGTCAGTGAGCATGGCTACTGTCTGCCTGCAAGAGCTGCTAAGACCGATTTTTTTTTCATTTCATTTTTACCACATTCCCTCTTTTGATGCTCGAATCTTCTAAGATTAGAGAGTATCATTCTCATAGTCTGAGTTTGTTGTAGGTTGATATTTCCACATAGCTAGAACATGAGATGCAGTTTTCTTTTTGACTGACATTTCAATGAAGGAGGAAGCAGAATGGGTGATCAAGGAAAGGAGGCAAAGGAGAAAGTAGCAGCATTTTGAATCCACCCAGAGATGAAAACCATCTACCAAAGAGGTCATTTGGATTCCATCCCTTCCCAGTCTGTACTGGGACATTGGCTGCTTTCCTGATATTGGTAGCAATGTCCCTCACAGCTTGTCCATTATTATCTATCTGGAGTCAACAGTCTGACTGATTAAATTTTTTACATACTGCCCCTTCCTCTGTTCACAGGTAGTCTAACATTAAGTGATTCTGATATATTGCAACGTGTATCTGGGTTTGTTGCCTGGCTAGAAGCTCTAATGCTGTGGTGTTTTGGTTGGTTATGACCTCTACTACTGCTTACAGTCTGATAATTTTATTTAGCATATACATATGGGTTTTACATCCCCAGTTACCATCCTGTGTCCAAGTGGCTGGACCATAAGTCTCAATAATTTTTTTGGGGGTGGCCATTTGTCCTCTGTCCAGCTCTGTGCACCTTCTATTTTTGAGAGTTTTTTTAGTCCAGGGAGGTCACCACCCCTCTTTTTTTTCTAAGTCTTGAAACACAGGGACCCTAACTGATTTTCCTTTGGTTTGGGCAAGAGGAAAAATCCAAGTTGTGTGATCCCTATAGTACAGCTTCTTTTCCATTTGCCAGGCAGGACTGTATGCTAGCTATTCGCATGTCTGGTACAGCCCATATAGGGCTGTCCACTGTCTGGAGCTAATGTTGAGGGTTTTTCCAGATTTTTTTAGTTTACCAATGACCTGGAAGGGGTTAGCCTTTTTAGGAGAGGTGCAATTCCAGAAGGTTTGGCCCCCATATCCAATGTAGGATGATCCTTCTGACACTGCTACCCATGCTGACCAGTACCAGGTAGGTTTATTGGGTCACAAGGGTAGTTTGGTCTCATTTATATATATATATAAATATATACTCTCTATATAAAATATATACTCTCTCTATATATATGTACTCTCTCTATATATATGTACTCTTTCACATAGGGTGTTTTTAACCTTAGGAACATACTTTGTTCCTACTCTTTTTATGTATTCTCCCTGATTACTTTAGAAAAAAGGGTTCAGACCATGAGTTGACTTTTCTTTTGTTTGGTTTTAGTCTGCTTATTGATTTTATTTCATATTATTGGAAGTTCCTTAGCATTTAAACTGGTCCCTTTTCATGGCCATTGTTCACTCATGAGAGCTCCTCCACATATCCAGCAACCAGCAACATTTAGCTCAGAAGCTACCTTTTCTGCCAGGTCTACAAAGAGATTCTTTCCTGGCTGGAAAATGGGAAGCATCTTTTGGACTTTTGGGTGGTAGGGTGAGCACCTCTTTTGGAAGGAGGGTCTGATATTCCCAACAGACTCAGCTATAACTCAGTTTATAACTCTATGAGCACCATGGGAACTTGGCCTCTTTGGCTGGAGAGGAGGCTCCCATGGGTGTAACGATTTGCATGAGCATCATGATCATAGAGGGGGACATGATGCTCTTTACAGGGTGTTAGGGATGGTAGCAAAACAGAAGAGGAAAAGAGCTAGGGCCCTCAGCAGACACCGCTGTGATGAATCCAGGGGGTCACCTCAGCCACCTTGACAGCAGTGGGGATGGATAAGAGGACAGTACAGGGTCCCCTCCACAGGGTCTTTAATGGTTGTACATTTCACTTTTTACCCACACTAAATCTCTTGGCTGATAGGGTATACTACAGTAGAGAGGCTTATTGGGAGATGTTCTTGGACCCATTTACGGAGTTTGACTAAATGTTCCTAAGCCTTGCATTTGTTGTTGCCAATTTTTGATAGGTTTCCTCTAAAACCTTTAATCAAAGGAGGAGGTTTTCCACACAAGAGTTCATAAGGAAAGAATTCGGTTTGCTTATTAAGGCCACACCTGATTCTAAGGCAACAGGTAGAACTTGAATCCATTTTAGGTGGAGCTCCTGGCACAATTTACTTAGCTACAGTTATAAAGTCCGGTTTATGCATTGTACTTTGCCTAAGCTCTGAGGGTGGTAGGCAGTGTGCAACTTTCAATGACTGTTTAGACCCCGTGATAGGGCTTTCACAACCTCCGCCACAAAGGCAGGCCCATTGTCTCATCCTATGATGACAGGGATGCCATAGCTGGGAATGATTTCCTTTAGGAGAAGTCAGGCCACTTCTTGGGCTCTTTCAGTTCCAGTTGGGAAGGCTTCCACCCAACCCGAAAAGGTGCAGACACACATACTAGTAGATATTTGTTTCCACTGGCTCAGGAAAGCTCTGTAAAGTCCATTTGGATGTTCTCGAATGGGATGGTTTCAATACTCTGGATGCCCAATGGTGGCCTGAGCCCCTGGCGTGGATTCTTTTTGGTGCAAAGCACGCATCACTCACAAACAACACGGGCTATGGTGGATAGTTGGGGATGTAGAGATATTTTTCAAGAGTGGCTTCTAGTGTGGTCTGGCCAGCGTGGGTGTCTTGGAGGTAAGATTTGTGCCACTGAGAAGGCTAGAGTTTTTGGGATAACTATCCATCCATCTTTGTGCAGGCACCACTCCTCTTTGAGGAGTCTCCCCTCCTCAGTGTCTAGCCAGTTTTGTTCATGTTGTGACTACTCAAGGTTCCAGTCTCTTAGTGGTGTTGGTAGCAGAGTGGCCTCCAGAACAGGCACCAGGGAGGCTGATTCACTGCCAGCTGCAATTTGTCATGCCACTTGATCTGCCTTTTGGTGTCCCTGGGTGGTAATTGAATTTTCTTTTTGATGGCCTCAACAGTGCATTACTGCTACCCTTTTGGAGACCCAAACAGCTTTTAATAACTGAAGTATTTTTTGGCCATACTTTATGTCTTTACCTTCTGAATTTATGAGTCCTTTTTTTTTTTTTTTTTTGTGTAGAGCTCTGTGGCTAGGTAGGGTGGTAAGGACATACTTAGAGTCTGTGTAGATGTTTGCCTGGACCCCTGCAGCCAATTGTAGGGCTCTGATGAGAGCTATAAGTTCAGCCTTTTGAGCAGCGGTTTCTTTCGGAAGCCTTTTGGTCTCGATGACAGCGTGGAGGGTGACCACTGCATAGCCTGCCAGCCTTTCTCTTTGATGAACAAAGCTGCCTCCATTAGTGAAGTATTCCACATCTGGGTGATCAAGCAGTTGGTCACTTAGGTCCGGACGACCGGAGAAGATCTCATCCATAATTTTAATGCAGTTATGGTCTGGTCCTACTGGAAGCATAAAAAGGCACATGGCAGGATTTAGGGTTTTTACCGTCTCAGTTGAGATGTGTGGGTTGTCACACAGCATGCCCTGGTATTTGGTGATGCGGGCATTTGTCAGCCAATATTGTCTTTTCTATTCCATGAAAGTTAACACTGTATGAGGAACTTGCACTGTCAGGTTCTGTCCCAGAGTTAACTTGTCTGCCTTAGCCACTAAAAAGTGCTATTGCTGCTAGTGTTCACAAGCAGGGAGGCCATCTCTTGGCAACAAGGTCTAATTGTTTAGACAAATAGGCCACTGGTTAATGCCATGACCCTAGCACCTGAGTGAGCACCCAAACTGCTGTGCCTTTTCTCTCATGCACATAAAGGAGGAATGGTTTATTTAAATTTGGAAGTCCCAGTGCTGGAGTTGAGCGAGAGCCTGTTTGAGATCTTTGAAGGTTTTTTTCCTGTAGTCCTCCCTAACAGCAGGTCCTGTTCTCCCCCCGTTGTGGCTTCATAAAGGAATTTTGCTATGAAGTAAAGTTGGGGATCCAGATTCAGCAAAATCTTGCTAGGACCTAGGACCTCTCAAATTTGCTTTTGGGTAGTGGGAACGGGGATGGAGCACACAGTTTGTTTTTGTTCACTCCCCAGGCACCTAGTTTCTTGAGAGATGTGGAAGCTGAGATATTTGACTTTAGGGTGGCAGATTGGGCTTTTTTTCTTGGATACCTTGTAACCAGCCTCCCAGAGATGTTTGAGGAGCAGATATGTCCCCTCAGTGCATTTTTCTGAAATCCTTTCTGCAAATAGGAGGTCATCCACATATTGTAGGAGTGTGCATCTCATGTGTCCGGCTGGAAACATCTTTAGGTCTGAGGCCAGTGCTTGTACAAAGATTGTCAGAGAGTTTTTGAACCATTGAGGTAGTCTGGTCCATGTGTACTGTTGCCTTCTTCCATGTTTTGGATCGTCCCATTGGAAGGCCAGTGGGGCCAGTCTGATGCAGAAGAAGGTCTCCTTGAGGTCCAAGCAGGTAAAAACAACTGCATCTGTTGGGATGAGGCTGAGGAGGGTGTATGGGTTGGGCACCACTGGATGGAGGGTCACCATGGCTTGGTTGACTGTCCTCAAGTCTTGGACAGACTGGTAGTCATCTGTCCTAGGCTTTTTGACTGGTAAGAGCAGCATGTTCCATGGTGACTGGCAGACCTTGAGTATGTCATACTTCAACAGTGATGTAGGTGCTTTATAATGCCCAAATTGTGCCTGGTGAGGGAGTGGGTATTGCTGCTGTCTGCTTGGAGTTGTCCCTGGCAAGAGTTCCACCACTATGGGGGGAATGTACCAGGCAAGTCCTAGGGGATTTTCTTCATCCCATACTCTGGAACATCAGGGAAAAGCAGCTCTAATTGACTTGCTCCTGTGGCACAAACAACTGCCATTCTTCTGATTCTGGAGAAATTAGAGTTAGGATCTTTGCAGTTGGCCGTCCAAGGGAGAGACTTGCCTTACCGTGAGGAGTAAAGGTGATTTCAGCTTGAAGTTTTGACAGATCTCTCCCTAAAAAAGGGACAGGGCAGTCTGGGAAGTTCAGGAACTCATGAGAAACCTGATGGGTTCCAATGTTGCAGGAACAGGGCTTCAGAAATGGCCATGTGTTGCTGTCCGCATGGCCCCTACAACTGTTGTCTGTTTTCCTGATAATGGGCAGATGGCCTGGGTCACCATGGAATGTTCTTTGCCTGTGTATTGAGTGCCCCCCCCCGACCATTATTTTGACCACAGGTTCTTCAGGGAATAGAGCCTGGTCTGTCCTAGTCTTCTAGTGAGGTCAAGTCGATGAAATTTCCTGAGGCTTGAGATACCTCTAAGGGTGGATATCCTCTTCCTCTGGTCTGTCCTCCTTCCTTCATAGTTTTGGAGGTTCTCTTGGGCCATTCTGCTTTCCAATGATCTTTTTAGTGACAGTAGGTTGAGTCCTAGACTCCCTGTCTGAAGACTCTCCTTGTCTTCATTCTTGTATGCCTCTTCCCCAATTGCTTGTGTCTGGTCTTCCACTTAGGGCAGCCACCAGCATGTCCACTTTCTTTTTCATCCTTCAGTCAGCTGACTTGCATTCATTCCAGTGAAATCCTGTAGCTTTCGGCAAATGTTTCCCTGGGATTGGCCCATAAAGGCTGCATTGATCATTCTTTGGCTTTCAGTGGCTTCTGGATGAAAGGGAGTGTATAGGTGTAACGCATCACACAGATGCTCATAGAACTGGCTGGGGCTTTCTTCTGCACCCTGAAGGACCTCGGCAGTCTTGCTCATGTTTATTGTCTTTTTGCTTCCATTTTCATGCCACTGATGAGTGCATCCAGGTAGCGCTGCAATCTCTGGTAATCTTGGGCATAATTTGGGTCCCAACCTGAATCCTCATCAGGAAACTGGTTCTGGGCACAGCAGTGTGCATCTCCAACATCAGGCAGGGCATATTCTTCAAGCCACTTTAAGGCTTCTTGCTTAATCTGTGTTGAAGCAGGTCAGGAGCACCTGCTGACAATCCATCCAGGTGGATTTATGGGTTTGGATGGTGGACTGGAACAAGTCTATCATGGCCTGGGGCTTCTCGGTGAATAAGAGTGTGTGGTTTTTCCAATTCAAGAGGCCTGTGGTGATGAATGGCTGGTAATGAAAGATGTGGTGACCTCTCTGGATTTGATTCTCTTAGTCAGTATAAAACAGAGCTCGTGTCTACCTCAGGGGCATCTGAACTGCCTCAGAATTTTGACTGTTTGGCTGACTTCTTGGACTTTGATGGGGTTGGAGGGTTCTAAACTTAGGCTCTGTGTGGGGAGTGGATTATGAGAAGCCTATGAGAGCTGGACTTAAGTACAGCTGTGCCCAATGTTCTGTAGGCTGAGTTTGCACAGCTCTTCAGCCACAGGATAGGGTGAGAATAAGATGCAGAGCAGCTGCTTTTCCTAAGATGTTTCTGCAGGTTGAGATTGGTACAGCCCCAGCCACAGAAAAGGAAAATGCAGAACAGCTGCTTTTCCTAAGTTGTTTATGTTCAGAGAGGTAGATTGCAGGTTCCTCTTGTTACAATGTCATGTCCCTCCCAGAAAACTGCTGCTCACCCTGTTTACCACTGGGTATAAAAGACTTGCTGAAGGAGGATGTCAGGCTTTTGGCTTTGACTTTGGATTGAAGAGAGGCTTTTTGATGTGGAAGGCTTTGGAAGGGAAAAGGATTGCTGAAGGGAAAAGAATTGTTGAAGGAGAATTGCTAGAGGGAATTTTCTAGCAAGTCTGAGGGCCAAGATTTTAAGAAAGCTAAAGAGAACATGGGACCGTGCAAGTCTGCACCAAGAACTTTATACATAGGCTTTAGAAAAGCTAAGATAAAGAAAAGCTATGGAGAACATGAATCAATGCAAGTCTAAGCACCAGGCTTTAAGAGAGCTAAAGAGAGAACATGGGACAGTGCAAGTCTTGGGGCTAAGACTCTAAAAGAGATTATCCTAAAGGACAGCTAAGAGAAAACTTGGGACAGAGCGAATCTAAGGAAAGAGACTTTAAAGAACAGAAAAGAAGACTTTAAAAGCAAGGCTCTTAAGCGAGAGCACACAAGTAAGGGGTGAGGATAGGTAAGACACCTAAAACCTAGCTAGCATTTGTTGCCCTTAACGCAGAGAAACTAAAGCAGATACCTTAAAAGCAACTGAGGCCAATAGGAAAAGGGGAACAGGTACTACAGAAAAGGTTAGATCAAAAAGAATTAACCTAGAAGGTAACACCCACGCACAGGAAATCAATGTGAGTCAATGCCCTGTATAGCTATCCTTATCTCAACCAGCAAAAACCCTTGTTCCTTCCTAGTATTGCTTATACTCTCTCTACAACAAAATTAGAAATAAGGGCAAAATAGTTTCTGCTGGGTATTGGGCGGGGAGAGGGAGGGGGCGGAGTGGGTGGTAAGGGAGGGGGTGGGGGCAGGGAGGAGAAATGACCCAAGCCTTGTATGCACATATGAATAATAAAAGAAAAATGAAAAAAAAATCATAAAGAATGTAGCTTGAAAGTTCAAAGTTCAGCTGAAAAAAAAAATAAAAGCAAGGCTCTTAAGGAAAGACTTTAGAAGCAAGGCTGTAAAGAATTGTAAAGGAGTAAGGCCTTAAAGAATATAGATAGGGAAAAGAAACAGAGTAAATGAAGAGAATAATAGAAAAAAGAAGCAATGAGGCTGCTGTGCATCTCCATCCAAGCACTCAGCACACCTGGCCCCAACTTTCTGTCTGTCTGTCCTGTGTCCTTTCTGCATCTCCTGTCACAGCCAGTTAGCTCCAGTTAGGCTCAGTAATAACAAAGGAGCAAGAAAAAACTTGCTCCAGCTCTGGAGATTGAGGTGGCATCTTGGGAGTAGGTGCTGTGGCCCTGGGAGGACTCTCTGGTGAAGAGTCCTCCATTGAGGAGGGTGAGGGTGCTGGTGGAGCAGTTGGCACCACCAACTGCTGTAGAATGGTGGGCTGTCTTTGGGGTCAGCTGTCAGGACAGGTTTGTTTTGGGGTTTCTTTGGGTGTATGGTGCCCATGTCCTTCAGCCTTGTCACCATAATCTTAGATTGTTGCTCGGCACTCATGGGAACTGATCTGGGTGCCCTGGTTTTCCTGTGACCACCAAATAAACAGACCAGACAATCTCTGGATCAAATGACCCTTTGGATGGCTATCCTACCTCAAAACTGGGCCAGTCAATCTCACAAAAACTTTGTGGTTTTTGAGGAGTGATTTTTATACCAAAGTCAGCAGTAAATTCCCTTTTAAAGTTCCTTAACATGCATTTTAAGGGGGTGCACTGGATCTTTTGTCCACCCAGTTTCCACCCAAATACCAGATGTCAAGATACACACAGATGGGATGGGGTTTTTGAGGAAAGATAAGGGGTTCTTTCCTCTGATACCCAAGGGACAGGCAAATTAATATCACTCACTTCAGACCATCTCCAGCCACTCCCCTCATGGAGATTAGGCGCCTCTTGGCCTTAGTGAGTCTGTATAAGCCCCAGACCAGAGGCCCTGTTAGGGCTTACCCTGAAATGCATGAGTTCGCCACAGATCTGTGGGTTAGGACTCTACACTCTCTTTGCAGCTGGGCTGTGTCTCAGGCTCTCACTCTCATATAATGCCAGCCCTACACCCAGGGGTTGTTTTAAGAGTCCCCCAAGAGTTGCAGTTTCCTTTCATCCACTCGAAAGTACTCAGACGACTTGACTCTGGGAGGTGATCAGTCTCCCTTTCTGCCACTTAGAGGCAGGCACTACCATGGAACCCAGGTTCTTACCACTCTGACAGGCAGCATCTGTTGCTGGTTCCTAGACCTCCCCAGATTCCATTGTTGCACTGGGGTGCACAGTGTTTGCACTGGGAGAGGCCCCCCTCAACAAGAGAAATTATCCGTTGGTGCCAGAGGCTGTGACTGGTCCCGTGGCATCCTTGGCAGGTCCCTGGGGAACAAGGGAGGTGGAAGACCACCATCTCCAATTTCCAGTTTCCTGGTCAACACACCAGAAATGTGACAGGAACAAAGGGGTTGTGACACCGAAGTCTGGAAGCAGCACTTTATTGACGGTGCCACGGCTCAGCAGCATAACTCACAAAGTCTATGCCCCAAACACAGTAGAGCTATTACTTTTATACATTAGCAAGTTTTGAGTACATCAAGACAGGGGTCATTGTATGCCATTGGAGGACAGCTTTTACATATCTAATTTGGGTACAAGCCTGTCTCTACCAGGCCAAAAAAAGGGGGGCAAAGGAGTCTTTACTTCTGTTGCTCTGCTTTCGCTATTGTGGTTACCTTGCTGTGAGCTCCTTTCAGCAGCTTCCAGCTTCTGTTTTTGCCCTTATGGTTAAATGTCAGTGAGCATGACTACTTCCTACCAGCAAGAGCTGCTAAAATTGATTTCTTTCCATTTCATTTTTTACAATAGTTTGCCTGAGATTTACATATCACCTAGTAGAATCTCCTAAGGAGTTAGATTTCAGAACTGTTAAGCTTTTAATTGCAAAAAATCTAACATTTGGGGAGAGAAAACTCAATGAAAGTCAAGTTGGTTTGGACAGTAGGGGCACTATGAGGACACAAGTACACAGGTGTGCTGTGAGTATGGCAGAACAAAGGACAAGGGTTAGAAAGGAAAGTAGGATTCAAATCCAGACCTTTATCTGTCTTCAAGTTCACCCAACAATGGCCCCTAGCTAAAAAAGAGAGCTGATAAGGTTTATTTCAAAATACAGTTTCTTGATGAGAATTTCAAACAGTTTTTTTTTTATTAAGCCTATAAATTTGAAGGAACTAACTGTTCTTATAATGAGTATGAGTGAGTGAAGAAGATAACTTTATTTCTCCTTTCATCATTTAATATGGCAAGGGAGCATGGTGTGATGACTTTATATAGCTCTCCCTTTCCCACACATCCATTCCCAGAGTTCTCATGTCTTTGTGTTATTTGCTTTTACTTTCTTTGTAGCAGCATCTTTTGCACATAGTTCTTGAAGGAAATAGTGTAAGCCACTGAGCACCATGCAAAAACCCAAGTGCCTACATTATAGGCAAGATGAGTGGCACACATAGTTGGCAATATTTTACAGAAAGGCCAAACAAATAGGGGTTTTTTTCCCATATTACATCCTGAGAAAACAAGGTTCTCATAGTTAAGTGAACTTTGCAGATTTCTAGAGTTAATGGAACATCCAGATAATTTTTAAATCAACCATTTGAGCACAAGCCTGTGTTGAAAGTTTGAGGAAAATATTTATTTTAGTTGATGGTTATGTGGTCATTATAGGAGAAACAGTGAGTAATTAAGTAATTGCACCATTTACTTAAAAAGTTAACTTTAAGTCTGGGGGGACTAAGGAGAGGCAGGAGAGGAAAATATAATGAGAGTGAATAATACTGAAATAAATTATATCTGTGTATGAAGATGGCATGATGAAATGCATTGAAAGCTGATGAATAATAGGGAAGCAGGGCAATAAAGAGTAAGTAATAGAGGTGGTAGATCTGATTAAAATAGGATGTATACCTGTGTGAAATACCAAGGCAAAAACCTTGTCAACAATCATATAACTTAAAAAAAAGGAAGGTCAGGAAGGCAAAACAGGTCCTGTCTGGGAGAGGGTACCAGTGTAAGGAGCAGGGGAAACTGCGTTAAGGAGGATGAATATGGTTAATGTACTTTGTATATGCATATGAAAATGGATCAAGGAAACTTGTTGAAATTGATCCAAGAAAGGGGTGAAGAGAGGATGAGGGAAAACAATGGAGGGGGTAAAACCTAATTGAGATACATTGTAAACACATGTAAATGTCACAATGAATCTCCTCTGTACAACTAATACTGGCTAACAAAAAATAATAATAAAGTTAATATTAAAATAAATTTGGATACTACATTCAAAATAGTTATTTGGGTTAGATAATTCTTTTTATAACTATAAAATATTATCTATAGTCAGATTCCCTGTAACTTGTTTTGCTTTAACCTTCGTAATTTCATTTACAGTTCACTTTTTAAATGCACCTTGCTCTGTAAGCTTCCCAATGAATACAAAAAAGAAAGTCACAAGGGTTGTTGAGTAGCTCAAGTGGTAGAACACTGCTTAATGAGCGTGAGGCCCTGAGTTCAAGCCCCAGTACTGCCAAAAAAAAAAAAAAAAAAGCAAAAAGAGTGTCATGAATGTCTTCATTTGGTTCATAATGATCTCTTTTTAAAATACTTTTTCCTCTACTTTAGGAAAGAGGGTTAATTCCTCAACATTGAATAGGAATATGAATAGGAATTATTGAAAGAACCCATTTAAAGCTTTATTTGCATTAATATCCTGTGGGATGAGCAATGATATATTTACTGCCCTATTTTGTAAACAGAAATAATGTGTAATCCAATATCTTCATTGCTGACAAGAGAGTAATTTCTAGTCTATTATGTTTATGATATTTCACATTCTAATCCAGTAATTTTAGTTTGAAAAGAGAGAACAAAAATCTTCATATTGCCTTTTCAGAGGTGTTGGCTTCTGCTTCAGCGTGTTTCAGTGGTTTCTCTTTTCTCTTTGCTTTCCTCGGATGAGCTTCCTTTCTCCAGCTGCCTTCCCAGGAGATATCTACCAGGAGTGAGGCTTCCGGGCAGCCAGTAAAATGGCTGGAAATGAAAACGGTGGTTGCAGTTTGGAGGGAGGAAAGGTCCACTTGGAAACCTAGGGTAGACTCTGGGCCTTCCTTGTGGAAAGACCTGAAAGAGATACTTGCATGTCCTTGTGACAGGCTGGACCTTTGTGACAGGCTGGACCCTTGTTGCAGGATTCCCTGTGGTGGTGGGTGGAGGAGTGAGGGAAAAGATCTGACAGTCTTTGGGGTTTACGTTATTTCCTGAGCCTCCAGGAGGAGTCACTATCTCTTGTCCTGTAGGGAGGAAAATACAAGTTAGGAAACAGACCTGGTAACAGAGCAGAGGAAGTGGGGGCAAAGGAGAAAGAAAGATGGGAAGGGAGAAATAAGGAAGTTTCAAAGCATGTTTGAAAGTATTTATATGGTTCAACAAAATGAAAAACAGACATACCTTATGATCCAGCATTTCTACTCTGGGGAACTGACCCAAGAGAACTGAATGTATATGTATACAAGCCGACTAGTTCAAAGATGCTCATAGAAGCCTCTACTTAGAAGCAATCCAAGTGTTTATCAATAGGAGAATGGATACACAAACCACGCATAGTCATACAATGAAATACATGTATTCCTCAAGGAATAGGAAAACTACTAATAACTACAGCAACTTGAATGAATCCTATTGATGTTATGTTATGTTGAGCAAAACAAGTTAGACACAAGGGTACATATCGTAAAAGACCAAAGTTCAAAACTAATCTATGGTTAAAAAAAAGTCAATAATATTCAGCTGTCAGTGTTAGCTTAGGAATTATTTAGTGGAGAAAGTAACCAGCGAACTCTTTAGAAATGTTCTATGTTTGTATCAGGGTGGTTATTAAATGGATATATATATGTAAATATACGCACATACATATGAAATACATACATTCATGTGTAACATATATGTTCCTACCTTTATATACATACTTACACATATCCACATGCCTATACATACATATGTATGTACATGTAAAATGTGATCAAGCTGTACCTTTAAGATTTGAGGATGTTATTGTGTATAAATTATTAGTAAATAAAGAAAATTCATTGGGAAGAACTTATTTAATGTTAGAAAAAAATAAGGGAAAGAGTGCTGAGGGCCAGGGCACAACTAGTTTTTGAGAAGAAATTGGTTCAAACCCCAGTGCTGCCAAAAAAAAAGAAGAAGAAATTGGGATCAAGCTCAAGTGTCAAGGTCTTCCCTTGGCTAAATCACCCAGCTGAAATGACTGTAGAAAAGGAAGCTTTCCTGTAGAAAGTGATTCCTATAGTTCCCTGGAGGTGTACCAATACAGGCCTAGAGTGGGCGGCCAAGTGTGGATGGTGGAAATAAGAGCTACCCACAGGAAGTTGGGAGCACTGATGCATTTTAAAAGAACTAGATTCTCCTTTTAGGACAGTTGAATTCAGGTTTCTTGGCTGCATTGAATATGCTTACACAGGACTGTGTCCATAGTTCCCTCCATATTTTCTGTCTTATCCACAACCCCTGGAAAGGTCATATAATGACCTTTTCCCACACCTTCTGGCTATGACTGATTGGACTGCTGATTGATTGGCTTATAGGGGAGAATTTGATCCTCACTTGAGAATTATAAAGAAGAGATGCAGTTAGTAGAAAATGTCAGTGGAATTTGCATGATAGGGGCTGGAATGTCAGGTACTGGCCAGTTGAATTGTTGAGAAGCAGAGAGGCCAGTCAACACACAGAAACAGTAAAATGGGGAAGGCCTTTGACAGAGAAAAGAGACAAGAGACCATATGATAACAGAGTGGTGATCAGAGGAATAGCCTTGGTTCTTAACTTTCTACTGCAGTCCTTCTTAGGGTTGACATTCTTAGTGTTCTCCTTGCTGGCCTTGAAATCATGATCCTCCTGCTCAGCTTCCTGAATGCTGGGATTATGAGTTTATGCCCCTACATCCAGCCTCCAGCCCTTTTTAAAGCTAGCTTGAATGGCTGTCTGTTCCTTGAGTAAAATGCCAACCCTTTCTTTCATACCTACCCGGCTACCGAAATCCTATGATTGAAATTAGACTAAAACACTTATAACTACAAAAGATGATTAAATCCCACATCCCTCATCTCATTCTTTCTGGTAAGTTTTGAATCTTTGTTACATGAAAACTTTCTACCCCAGAATCTAGGTCACTAGGAAAGAAGCTAGCCTTATTATTAAGCCCCTCTTGATAATTTGCTATCAAATCAGGCTTAGGTAAGCCTTGAGCTCTGTGTTCAGTAAGCTGTGCAGCTGTTAAAAACAAGATAACCACTCACCCACCCCTTGATCTTATATTCTTTTTTGAAATGGAAGCTACTCTCTATCTAAGTCCTGTGGCAATTGGGTGTTAGAACACCATAGGTGAGTTTTCTTCCAAGCTCTGGGATGTCCAGTAGTGTTCAGTGCTCCCCTCTACAAATTTCCAAGAGTTCAAGGTCAAGATGAAAGCTTGATCATTCATCTAGTCAAGAATGTGGGCATGGCCACATAAAAATACATTTTTCCAGCAAACTGAACACATGGTGATTATATTGGGTCACTACTTGGTAGCCCAAGTCTTCTGAAATGTGGGAGCCCTAGGGATTGATTTGGGAACTTGTCACATCTTATAAAGTTAAGCTCACACATGTGAGTGAGTTGATGTTATTTGCAGTCTCTACTGTTTGCTGAGTTGATCTTGTTTATCCTCATTTATCTCTTGTTTATCCTCATTCTACTGTGTGCTGTCTTCAGAATCTTTGATATCTCCTCAAATCTCCCTCAAACTTATCATTCTTCATTTATTTGAAGAATTCTCTATAGCTTTCTAAGAAGATTACTCAGCATTATATTTCAGAAAGAAAACTGAGGTGATCTTTCTTGAGGCTCTTTGGTTCCTACTTCTCTGTCTTTAAAGAGAAACTTGTGTACTACATACCTGTTTAATCCATTGCACTCTACTTCTGCCTCTTCTACTCTACAAATGCTACTTTGACAAAAGTCCTTAATAATCCTGGGCTTCTAAATATTTGGTTCCAGATTCCTAGAGCCCCATTTCTTGCCATATTTCCACGGATCTCCAATCCAAACCCCAAGTCTGACCTCCTGGGGAGGCCTTCCCTAACTGGAGTCTGGGTAAAGGCCCCTTAAAGATGCTTCCACAGTAGACTGTGAGTCACTTGCATCATACTCACCATTCACGTGATTATCATTCCTGCCCCACTGACAGCTACATGACCATTTCGTACCCTGCTATCTCCTCAGCCTTAGTCCCAATGCCTGAGGTAGAATTGCAGTGATTGAGAGAAATCTCATTTTCTATAATTGTAAAAGTCACCATGTTCCCACCTCTCAGGACAGTGAGATGATTAATAAGCAACTGTCTCCCATATGTTACATACTGACATGTCAGCAAAGACTCTGAATGTGAAAGATGAGAGTTCTGCAAGCTTAATAAGACAAAAATAGGTCACACTTTTAAATGCAGATTGAAAACATTTTGAGAGACAGAGGAGCATGTTTAAAAGCAAAGACACCAGAGTCAGGCTCCCTGAGATCTGCATTTAGTATCTGTATGACTATAGACAAATTTCTTAGCTTCTGAGTCTGTTTACTTATTTGTAAAATGGGGAGAATAATATGACCTATTTCAACAGCTTGTTGTGAGATTATCTGAAATAAGATATAAACTGTTCAGAATGTTGCCTTAGCTATTGTTATTATCGATCGTGAGTGTTACAGAAAGTTTCTAGTAGCATGAGCTCCATTTTTCTTAGGCCCATCAGGCTACATTTTTTTTTTTTTTTTGGTGGGACTGGGGTTTGAACTCAGGGTTTCATGCTTGCAAAAGCAGGCATTCAACCACTGGAGCCACACAGCTAGTCCATTTTGCTCTGGTTATTTTGGAGATGAGGTCTTGAGAACTATTTGCCTGGGCTGGCCTTCCAGATCTCAGCCTCCCAAGTAGCTAGGATTACAGGTGAGAACCATCAGCACCCAACTCCATCAGGTTACATTTTATACAAGATCTGTGCATTGAGGGCAGGACTAAATGATTCAGATGTTATAAGACTAGGGCCTCCATGAAGACAAGGGACTGTTGACCCTGTTGGTGATTGCCAATGTCCCCAGCACCCAGAATGGTTCTTAGTTTCTAGGGCTGCTCAGTAAGTATTTAATGAATTCATTGAATGGCCAGGAAGACACTGAATGTTCCTTTCTGTATATTTTTTGCAGTACTTAGTATTTGATTCCAGTCTCAGAACATTTGCAATAATAATTTATATCAGAGTATAATAAAAAAACTAAACTATTGCTTGGAATTTGGATATCAATGTTAAGTGGGTTTATTATAGTCTAGACATGAAATTCATAATATACCAACAACTAGCACTTTAAAAAAACAGTAATGATGAGAAGATCTTTATTTATAATTACCTGTACTCTGTGGTTATTTTGGCAGACAATAGCTTGTGTGTAATGAATTATACTGATTTTTAGGAAGTAAGCTTAGTACTTGTTTAAGTGTGCAATTCTTCCCTTACACGGCACATGGAGTTTTTAGAAAAATTCTCATGTGCTTTCAGAGTTGGACAGAAAGAAATAGCAGGTCTTGTGATTAACTGACATTTGCTGCAACTCAACTCATTTTGTGCACTCACAGAATGGCTGTCTTGGTCAAATCTCTCATTTTAAAGTTAAAGAATTTAGAGCCCAGAAAGTATCCCATAGGCCTTGCTCAAGTCTATGCTAAAAGTCAAGTCACTTCAACCACCATGTGCAGGTCACCATGTTGGGTGCTGTGACAAATGTAGAGATTATCAGGACACAGGGCCTGTGCCTGAGGAAGGGGAAGGTGCTACAAGTGCCTGGACCTGCAACAGGAGTAGAGCGTGACACATCTGTGGTGATGTAGAGATTGCTATAAGAGTTCAAGGGTGCTAGAAAGATTGCAATTTTCAAGTAATGCATCTTAAGGAAGATATTGTCTTTGCCACTATTATAAGGTGATATTACAGGGCATTTAAATGTTGTGAATTGAGCAGAATTGCAATAAACAGAAGTGATAGCATGAAGAGAAAGCAGCTACTGCCATGGAAGAGAGAGAAGAGAATGAGTTCAGACAGCCACTTAGGACTTTGCAGACAGGACTTTACAGTTTTTGCTCATGGCCTCTGACCATGATCATTCTATCTCTGTCTCCCACATAGCTGGGGTTACAGACATGTGCCTTCATACCCTATTTGTTCTTTGAGATAGGGTCTTTGGGCTGGCCTCGAACCACGATCCTCCTATCTCCACCTCCAACTAGTTGGATTAGAGGTTTTTAAAAAAATAGATAAGTAAATCTCTTATCTCATTGTAACTTTATGAGCTGTATATTTTCAAAACCTCCCAGGCTGGCAGAATGGCTCAAGTGACAGATTGTCTGCTTAGTAAGTGTGAGGCCCTGAGTTCAAACCCCAGTACCACCAACAAAACAAAAACTCCCAAAGACAGGAGGATGTGACAAAATTGGCTCCATGGTTACACATTCCCATAAACTGGAAAGAAGGTGGCAGATGACTACATCTATTTTATGATTCCTCTTTTAGATACCACTTTCAGCAGGTGATGACTGGGGCCTTGTTTTGGGGGCAGGTGTTTATAATCTACACCCCCTTGTCCTCTGATGGCCGGACTGTGCGCAAAGGTTGGATTAGGGGATCTCTGCGTGTTGTGCAACCAATACTGATGTCCCTATCTCTCTCCAGCCTGGCTGAGTCCCTTCAAAGCTGCCCCAAGCCAAGGAATGTGAAGGGCTGAAAGGCATCACTTGACTCTGGGTCTCTTTTCCATGATCAGCATCTAGTTTGGGAACTAAGATGAAGTGCAGAAAAAACACTAGACCCAGGACCCCAGGATCTCTTTTCCCATCTCTCCTATCTTCCCTGTCCTTTCCTTTCCCCAGATAAACCAATCTGAAGGCTCAGACCACCTGGAGATTTGGTAGTGGGGGAAAGGAGAGGGGCTAGGAATGGTGGAGAAATGAATTTCATGTAATCCTAAAGAAACCTGTGCTCACCTCTGCAGCATGGGTGTGATTAATGAAAGCAACAAACAGAGACAAACACCCTTCATGCACAAATGACTGTGGTGCTAGGGCTGTAAAGTGGGGGACACTGTTGGCTTCGGAGTGATAACAGTGAGTGTTTCATGTGAAGTTCTTCTCATGAAGCTCACTTGGTGCTCACAACCCCAATAATCCCGGTGATAAATGTCATTATAATTGTCACTTCATGTGTGAGGTGTCTGAGGCTCAGAGAGTTATAAATGTCTGAAGTCACAGTGCTAAGACAAGAAGCCGGTCTCCTCTTTAACAACACAGGCTGATGGAAGTAGATACATATTTCCAATTTATGGGAATGTGTAATCATGGAGCCAATTCTGGCTTTCCATACAACTTATTAATTAGTGGACCCATGGTAGAATAAAGACAAAACCCTTACCTTCTGCCACAGTTATCACCAACCAGCAGACCAGTAACCGGGAGGTGAAGCAGAGCCTGCGAGCCATGGTTTCTTCCCTGAGAGTCACTGCCCTGAACCCAGTGTTGCTTTAAAGGGGAGTTGGTGAGTCACCAGCAGCCTGATTCAGGTAATTGGTATTTGCATAGTGGACCACAGCCACCAGGGCTTGTGGTGTGAGGGTAAGAAACCTTCAAGGAAATACCAGACGGTATTTATCAACCAGAAGCTTTTTTAAATAACAAACATCATTCATCTCTCCTTCATTTTGGACAAACTTGCTCTCACTGTCCTTTTAAATTCTTTAAACTTTTCCCATGTGAACACCTTCTCTTTGCTTGTGTGCATGCGTTTTCCTCTGTGAGGGAAGGGAGCTGTCCAGGAGATGCTCAACAGCTTTCCTCTGTGTAGCTGACTTAGTTAAAAGAGAAAAATATGAGGAAGAGAGTATGACCCAGAGGCTTCCTGGCCCATGTGTTTGAAGGGTCTGTTCTTAGGTCCCTAGTCAGGGTGGACGATTTTTCTTCTCTGCTTTTTTTGTCCAGAGGCAAAGGCAGAACAGTCAGAAAACTCTTTCCTTTGGCCACCATGGTCACTATTTAAACAAACATGAGAATTTGGATGTGTAACAGTAACAGTTGTCCTTCCAGGATTCTGTCTATTTCAGCAAATCACCTGTAAGATGGATACCATATATCAGCAGTTTCCTAAGAGAAGCTGCTGGAGGAATGAGGGGTGGTGGTCATAGGTGATTAAGAGCTGGACATTGCAGTTAGGAAAAACCCTCCAGTCTTGGCTCCATTTCTTACCAGTTGGGTGAATGTTGCGAGTGGCTGAGGCTTGCTGAAACCTTTGGGGCCTGATCTGTACAGTGGGGTTTAGTGCTGTTAGTTTCTCAGCACTGTGACCAAAAAACTGAGAATCAATTTGTAAGGAAAACAGGTTTATTTTGGCTCACAGGTTCAGAGGTTACAGTCCATGGGCAATTGGGTCGATTGCTTTTGGGCCTGTGGAAAGGCATGGCAGGAGTATAGTAAAGCTTACCACGTGGTTACCAGGAAGCAAAGAGAGAAAAGGGAGGGGCAATGTCAAAGGACACACCCCCGATTACCTAACTACACTACGCCTTACCTCCTAAAGTTTTCACCACCTCCTCATAATGCCACAGGCTGGGAACAAAGCTTTCCATACATGGGCCTTGGAGCTAGTCAACGTCCAAACGATAGCATATGCCTTCTCTGAAGAGTGTGAATAAAGGAGATTATTGATGTAAAGCTCAAACCTCACTGCTTGACTATGGAGAGTGTTTGTGATTGTTATTAAATTACAATAACCCCATTCATAATTTATTCTCTTGGGAGATTGTACCTGCCAAATGATCCAATCATTCAAAAGACCTCCACTTTGAGTAGAGCATTTTCCTCGTCATCATTGGAAGAGCAAAATTAAACACAGTCCCTGGTTTTGAAGGACTGACAATATAATGAGGGAGGAAGGCTGTGCCAACTGAGGATCAAGATGAATTAGAAGGTAGACAAACACTCACAAATGAGAAAGCAGCAAATCCTACAGCCTTGATGTTACTCCTAGTCAAAGTTCTAGAACAGATCATTTTGTTGTTGTTGTTTGAGACAGGATCTCACTATGTTGCCCAGGCTGGTCTTGAACCTGTGGGCTCAAGTCACCCTCAGTATCTGGAACTATGGGTTTGGTATGTACCACCACATTGGCTAGAACTGATAATTAAGTGATAACTTGTCAGCATTTGAAATGGAATCAGAACGTCCAGAAGAAGTTCAGTTTCTTCCATCGAGGAACTACCTACCCCTCTTCGTTGAATCTTCTTTATTCAGGTATCTGACGTCGGTTGAGGTGCTGGAATAACGGTAGGTTCCTGCTCTCATGGAATTTATAGCCTGACAGAGGCATTAATATTAACTCAGGAATAACAATAAATGGTTTTGAGTGCTACCAGGGAGGGAGTATGGGAGGCTATGGGAGCAGGAAGCAGAGAAGCATCATCTGTAATTTTTTATCTATTAGTCTGAATTACACATCCCACTTTGTCCCCTTTGCTGGAGACAAACTGTCAGGCCAATAAGATTAGATCTACACAATCACATTAGCTACTGCCCAGTGTTTCATTTGATAGAATCATTCTAATTTATTCAGCCAACTTTTAGCTTGATGAATATTTCAATTTTTTCCTGTGAAATTCTTCCCCTCACCTCCCATGGTATTTGTTACTTGTTCCCAGGGCTACTATAAGTATGGCAATGGTTATAATTCATTTTTTTGTGTGTGTGGGGAGAATACCAGGAAATGGTTGGTGCCCTGAAGGGTTTTGTGGTTCAGAAACACATTGGCATGTAAACTTATTCCAACCAAATGTTAATCAAGATGGAATTATTCATTGGTGTTAGTCTGTCCAGTGTCTGTAGCTAGGCAACCGTTACAGAAAAATATGTATCTATGATACCTATTGCCACAGAAGGAATACTAATGTAAGAAGGCTTCGTTGAGTTTTTTTTAGGGGAAAGTCCCTCATATCCTCTGCCTCAGGTTCTCAGCCCAGAGAAGCAAGACACCTCATACTCAGGAGTGTTGCTCGGGGGATGTGAATGTTGCTCTCTCATCATTCATTCACTCATTCATTCATTCCTTCATCCATTCATCCATCTATTCATTCATTTAACAACTACTTTTTGGATGCCGATGAAATGCCAAACACTATTTAAAGGATTTGGGCTATAGACAAAAATACCTGCCCCAGTGAAGTTAACATTCTAGTGAGGTAGTGACGGAGAATAAACAATAAATATAGCACAGGAATAAATCATTTTGCTTGTTAAATATGGTAGAACATTCTGTAATATGTGCTACAGAAAAATAAGAGATGATCAAGATAAAGAATGTGGGGGAGGTTGGAATTTTAATTAGAAGATGATATTTGAATTAGGATTTGAGGGAGGTAGAGAAATTTTCCATGTGGATATTTGGGGGAAAGAGTGAATCAGACAGAGGGTACAGCTAGTGCAAAGGCACTGAGGCAGAAGTAGGGTTGGCATGTAATATATAACAGCAAGAAGATTGCTGTTGTGGGGTAGAGTAAATCGGAGATACACAGGGGTAAAGGTTAAGGATGAACAAGGGTCTGGATTATTATTCTGAGCGACATGGAGCTCTTGGAGGATTTTGCAGAGAGGATGACATGATCTGACTTAAATTTTAAGAGGACAACTCTGATCATGTGTGAGGACTAGGTCCTTGGGGCAGACTGCGCAGTTCCAACAGACACTGCAGTAGTCTCCAGGGGAGATTATGGTGAGTCAGAGTGGGGTGGTGGCAGCAGAGGTGTGGGAGATTCCGAGCATAGTTTGGAGGCTGTGAGAGACACTGGGGAGTCATCGTAACATCATGAGTTTGTGCATTTGACTACTGGGTTCAGGAGATGAGAATATAGTTGAATTAAAAAATAATACTATTATAATACTGTTTCTTCCTAAATAAAAATTGGGAGAATAAAATGCCTCATTCTGGAAGATACAGTGGTACTTAAGTGAGTAAATGCTCAGAAACTTTATAATCTAAGAGCAGTTATTATAGTATCTGTGGACAGGTGGCCAAGGGGCAAGTGGCGGGAAACTGCAGTTTTGGAGAAGAGAGATTTTCACATTGGGGTGCTAAGAGGGTCCCACCAAGAAGTCTGGTTGGGGTATGCCATGACATTCGCATGTCCACAGCAGCTTTGCTCAGTGTGGGGACGAGAAAGGATCAGTTAGGCAGGTAGGCCAGACAGTGAGGCCATTTTTGTTGACCTTTGTGGGTGCTGGCTTCTCTGGCTTGCCCTAGCTTACCACCTGTAACCCTATATACCGAAATTATGTTTTGTCTCTGGTCTCCTGCTTTGGACTTTTGGACCCTTAATGGATGGCATGAACTAAGTTAATTTTTTTACAGTTGTGGTTATATATATATATAAAATTACCATTTTGGTCTTTTTTAAATGTATAGAAGAATGAGTCTTGATTAGTTTTTTAAGCCTCAGTGCTTGTCACATAGTGAGTAAATAGCTTGGCAATCGACGAACATATGAACGTTGGAGAAACGAGAAGGGTTCATGCACCTTGTTGTCCAGCAAATCCCTCTCAGGGTAAGACATGAAAGCAGGAAGGTAGCCTTAACCAAGGGGCCTCTAGATCTCTGTCATACCCTGCTTTTTGGATCTATGCTCAGGGCAATCTCATCTATTTTCTTTTCCTTCTCCTGCTGTGATGGTTAATTTTATATATCAACTTGGCTGGGCCTCAGGGCCCAGATATTTGATCAAGTATTATTCTGGATGTTTCTATGAGGCTGTTAGGAATGAAATTACATCTATCTATCTATCTATCTATCTATCTATCATCTATCAGAATGGGAGTTTGAACTCAGGGCCTTGTGCCTGATAGGCAGGCACTCTACCACTTGAGGCACATCCCCAGCCCATGAGGTTACACTAAAATCGGTGAAGTGAGTAAAGCAGATTGCCTTTCACAATGTGGGTGGGCCCAATCAGTTAAAGACCTGAGCAGGATGGAATTCTGAAGCAGATGGCCTTTGTACTTGAACTAGTATATGGGCTCTTCTCTGGGTTTCTAGCCTGCATAGAATACCCTGCAGATTTTGAACTTGCTAGCCTGCATGAGGCTAAACTTCCTTGGTATATATGCATTCTGTTGGTTCCGCCTTTCTGGAGTACTCTGACTAACACACACCTCATTTTCTTCTCTCTCAGTTCATGTATATTACATGCTTCTCCACAGTTTTAGTAGACACATAGGAAGAGGTTTAATAAATCAGTTCCTTGTAAATAAGACCTCAGGTATTTGTGGATAAAGAAATTCATGACCAAGTGCTCCTTGATAAGAGATGTCAAGAATTCCAGGCTGGGGCTTCTAATATAGACACTTGGGAAAGACTCCAGTGAGGTGAGCTGCCCCTCCCTCCACCTCTGGTCCACCAGCCACAGACTGAACCCTTAGTGTGGACAGAATCTCACAGTGGCTTCCCTGCCACTTTCCTGGTGGCTTAACAATGGGTTTAGAATTTCAGGAAGCTCAAGCCCTAAAGATAGTTGGCTTGGATACTATGAAAATAATTTGGTAAGTTGTATTTTGTATTTATTTATTTATTTATTTTGGTGTTACTAGAGTTTGAACTCAGGGCTTTGCATTTTCTGGACAGGTGCTGTAATGCTTGATCCATGACTCCAGCCCTTTTGCTGTGGTTATTTTGGAGATATGGTCTCACTTTTTTCCCTGGCTGGCCTGGGTTACAATCCTTCTATTTTAAGCTTCCTGCCATAACTGCAATGAGCAGACTGCACCACTGTGCTTAGCTTTTTTTCCATTGAAATGAGGTCTCATATACTTTTTTGCCTGAGCTGACCTAGACCTCAGCTCTCCCAATCTCAGCCTCCCAAGTAGCTAGGATTGCAGGTGTGGGTTACCAGCACCTGGAAGTAATTTATTTTTAATGCTCAACTTGAGACAGTATAAACCACCCTTCTGTATTGAAATGGAAGCCAACAGTGTGAGAGAAAAAAAAATCAAAGACTAAACAGCTTAGCCAGCAATGTGTAGAAAGGCAGGACTGTTCTGTCTACCTGTAGCTTTTGAGGCACTCTAGGACTCACCAGGATGTCTGCCTGAGGATGAATCCATGTCACCTGCCTCTCTTGTCTCTACTGTCAGAAAAAGACCTTTTGCAGCCAGACCTTCTGCAGCCAGGCCTTGGAGAAACAAAGTCAAGCAGCCCCAGACCTGATTAGGCTAGCCTTCCTTTTGCAGCTGACATATGTACAGCTGCCTGGGACAGGCATGCCCCCACAGGGCCCCAGAGTAATCTGTGAAGCTGCCATTGGGCCCATAATGGATCAGGATTACTGTGGGATTGGTGGGTACCTCTGAGTCAAGCCACCGAAACCTAGGTGTGGCTAGGGCTGATGATGCTTTGGGGGATATAGAGGTTCTGTGGTTGGTGCCAATTTGAAGGTGCAGCTCTGAGGTGGCCAAGATGACTTCCCTGTCAGGCTTGTGATGGTGTCTTCTTTTGGGATTGTTACTAGACCCAAGTCCCTCAGCTCACCACAGAATAGGTCAATTAAGTCAAGAGACAAGGTGTTGAGGCAAGGGAGGCAATTTTATTCAAGAAACTGACTGAGAAGACAGAAGACTTACCCAGAGGCCATCTTGCAGGGAAACTGACTTAGGAGCATGTAGTTTGTATAGGTGGATGATGGGTGCTGCAGTCTAGGGTGCGCCTTCTCACTGTTGTGAAGATTCTATGTGGCCAGACAATGCACATCTGATCCTAATCGTCTAGTCATGAGATGTTTTTAGCTCTGCAAATCTCAAGAAAAACAGTGATTATTTTTGTTTTCTGATTAATTTGCCTGATGTAATGGTCAGGTGAAGTTAAATATGGCATCCTTAATGCTCGGCTTCAGGATTCCTAAAAGAGGCTTCAGGAATCTTTGCTATACCTCCAACTCCCCATTTTGTACAGTGGGAGACTGAGGTCTGGAAAAGGCTCCTAAAGTCTTCCCAGGGATTTAGCAGAATGGCAGTAGACCATCACCAAGGTGATGCCTACTACACTGAGAGTACTTATTCTTCAATGGCTTGAAACATGGCATTAAATGAGGGGGTGTAAATCAGTGTTCTTATCCCTGTCCTGCCACCTCATTGCCTCTCAATTTTCTCATCTGTGTTTTATTTACTATTCTCTAAACAATTGACATACATCAAGTCACTTATTCATTAAAACAACCCAACAAAGTTTGTTTTAATAGAACCTATTCTATTGTCAACTCCATTTTAAAGATGAGAAAACAGAGGCACAGAGAGTTAAGTCATATGGCTAATGAGTGGCAGATTCATGCTGTAAATTCAGGCAAGTACAGGATTCTCAACCTTCATCAGTGTGCTTGATTCCTCTGTACCTTATAATTTATTGTAGTAAAAGTTCCATGAAAATATCCTTAAAAGTCACCACATGCTTTACCTCAAAAGTTTGTTATTTTTTGTTATTTATTTTTGAGGGAAAATAAAACAAGGTGGGAAAGGAAGCTATAGATTAAAAGAAATGTAAGCGACATACCAACCAGTTATAATGCTTGGATTTTATTTTGGTTGTTTCAAATAAATTCTAGTTTAAAAACAAAGAAAATAAGGGAAACATGGACACTGACTGGGAAATATGGCCATTGACTGGGCATGTGGTGACAATAAGGGCTATTGTTAAATAGTTTTTAGGTGTGATGGCATATGGCTTTGCCTCAGAACAAAATTAAACAAAGTCCTTACCTTTTAGAGATACATGCTGAAATATTTAGAGTATAAACTGTCTGGGATTTGCTTCAAAATAATCAGAGGCGTAAGTGGCAATAGAGATGGAACAAAATTCCCATGCTTAGTAACTATTAATATTAGGTGGTAGGTGCATTAGAGTCAATTATACTCTTATTTTTTCTTTTTTTGGAAGTCACAATCATTAAAAGTATTAAAAAGTTATCCTGCAGCTGAGTGTGGTGGTGCAGACCTGTAATCCCACGCTCAGGAGGCTGAGGCAGTGAGTTCCAGGTTGGTCTGGGCTATGAGACCAGTTCAGCTGTGTAGCAAGACACTGTCTAAAAAAAAACCAAAAAACAAACAAAAAAACTAAACAAAAGAAAAACATCATCCTTTAGCAGCTTCATTTTATCTTATTGTGTCTGGGAAATGTCCACAGCACCACTGCCCTGTTTCCAGGGCTAGCGGGAAGAACAGCAGTTCAGAGGGAGAGAGTGGAGTGGCTGGCCGTGCTTAGGAGATCCAGGATCTAATTGACTTGGGGCCCTGCCATGCATTGTGCTGGCAGCTACTCAACAGATTCATCCGGACTTCATGAGTACGTGAGCAGACAGATCAACAATGTGCTGAATTTGGGCCACAGTGAGTTGGAGAACAATTCTGTCATGAGATCAGGAATATAACTTAATTTCTAGGTCAAATATAATGACAAGCTGATTCTATATGTTTCCCAGTGGACCCAGTTTTGCACTGAAAGGTAGCTTTAGCTAGCCTGATTATAACAAGGATGAAATATGTCTATACCGTTCTCCTTATTTTGGTGGATAAATGTCTGTGAAGAGGCTTCCTAACAAAAATCCTCGCTCTGCAGCAATGGACCCTCCACCCCAGCTCTTAGGGACCCCTCTCTGTCTCAGATCCATTGCCAGTGTTTCTGCCTGCCAGTCTAGCACCCACTCCCATTCTTCTGACCACCTAACTCTGCATGTCCTCTGTGAAACTATTGTTCCCCTACTCTCCTGGCTCCAGGATTGTGGTGTAGCCTATGGCTGCCTATCACAGCATAGCTCTTCAATGGCTACAGCAATTGATTTAGGGGAAGGTATTTGGCAATCAAGCCCAATCAAAACTAGTTCTGGGTCTTTTGTATGAGTGACTGGAAAGGAAGCCCACATTTTGCCTTTGGACTTGAAGCTGTGAGGAGACATACCTACACATAGGGAGAGGGCTACCTGATTAACAAAATAGAGATAATATTATTTGAACTCCTGCATCCAGCTATATCTGAAGCCACACACAGCATATTGCATGTGATTTGCTAAAATTGATTCTGAAATATTTCTATTTTGGTCATACAGAGAATGTCAATTCTATATGAAGTCTAGTGTTCAAAAGCAGAAAGAAGAATTATTAAGGTTAGACTGGGGATGTAGCTCAGTGGTAGAGCACTTGCCTAGCATGTGCAAGGCCCTGGGTTTGATCACCAGTGTCACAAAAAAAGTTATTAATGTTTATATTCTTGTGTTTGATTATAGACTGTAAATGTATTCATGAAGTGGAAAGTTTTGTCAGTTTCAGTGGCTGAGTAAAGCCTGACCAGAGAAAGGACCAATCTTTTCTTGTTCCAGGAATCCTTTCTGAGAGCTGAGAGAAGCCCAGTTCCTAGCCAGACTCCTGTGCTGGAGACACCCAGGAATATCTGAATGTCTTGCCTGTGTGTGTGGTGAGGTGACTTCACCCCGAGTGCTCAGCTGTTGTTTGTGCCTGGCGGCAGCATC
This sequence comes from Castor canadensis, assembly GCF_047511655.1. Lineage (NCBI taxonomy): Eukaryota > Metazoa > Chordata > Mammalia > Rodentia > Castoridae > Castor > Castor canadensis. The sequence continues at coordinate 93,540,515 of NC_133394.1, forward strand.
ACACAAACCCACATTGTGGTAATGAGTAATTGTGGCTTTTTTTTTTTAAACTTCAGACACAGGGTGAGTTCATAGTTCATCCTTCTGACTCCCCTCTTCCTATCACTGAGCTTCTGATTGGAATTATGGAAGGTGGGCCTTTGGGATGCTGTGAATGTTCCACAAAATTCAGCATTTAGTGAACCCAGTCTCTGGGTCTGTAGATCAGAGTTGACAGGAATGTGACTCTCCTTATTGTTCTTGCCATTCTACCAGTTGTGAGGCCTTGGACAAGTTACTTTGATTTATTTTGTTAAATTTCCATATCCGTAAAGTGAGAATGATGACAGTACTTCTAGGCTTGTTGTGGGATAAATGAGTTAATAAAGTATAAGCACATAGAACAGAGATCAGCACCTTGTAAATGTTACTTATCATGATTACTGAAAACTAGTCATTTTCTTTCTTAGACATTTCTTGAACATGGATGTCTGAAACAAAACAAAGGGCAGAAAAATGAGGATTTATGAAAACTGTTATCAGCTCTATGTGAGTATGCAATATTTCTGATGTATCAGGGCTTATTGAATATTTTCAAGAGGGTTTGGAGGTGGCTATTTTTAGGGTTCTGTTAGGTGACCAGTCACAGCCATGTTGAATGAAACCTTATAACCACACCTACCCAGACAGTGGTTTTTGACATTTTCACAGTTAAGCTGGCAGGGTTTGGGGAGATTCTTCTGAAATTTCCAGGTGTCACAGGAAATAGTACTTCAAAACTTGGACCCAGCTTCAGCCAGTGTCCCAGGGAGATGATGAATGTAATGATAACAAACAGCTTTTTCAGAGATGAAACAGTTTTGATTTTAATTTATAGAGTGTTTATCTTAGTCTGTTTCCTGTTGCTATAATAGAATACTAGAGACAGAATAATTTATAAAGAAAAGAAGTTTATTTAATTTACAGTTTTGGAGGCTGGAAGTTCAAGATCCACTGGCTGCATCATGACATAATGGAAACGAGAAAAGAGAAAAAAGGAGGTGGGGTGCTTTGTAATAACCAGTTAACTAACCTACTCTAGAGGGAAATACCTTAATCCCTTCTTGAGGGCTCCACTCCATGACCCAAACACTTTCTACTAGGTCCCACCTCCCACACTGCTGCACTGAGTATTAAGCCTCCACATGAGTTTTGGTGGGGACAAACCATAGCAATACTGTCTATTATAATTTCCTTTCCCTCCATCCCTGCCTTTTTTTCTTTCTCCCCCACCATGACTCCATCTCTCCTGTCTCTTTGCTTCACAGGAAGTATATGCCCCTAAGTAACCATTTTTAACTATTGGATGTATATCCTTCTATTTCCTTTTCTATTCACTTTATAGATATCATACATGCGTACAGATACACATATTTGAAACTGTTTTGTAATTGGGTTTTAAACGATTTTATATAATGAAGTACTATTTTGATTTGCCAATTTCTCTTTTTTCCACTTAAAATGTCTTATCTTCCCATGTCAATAAATTCAGATTGATCTGAGTTGCTGCTTATTAATTCTATTAACTCTTATTAATTACATAGTTTTATTTACTCGTTTATGTGTTGATGGACATTTGGGTCATCTTTCATATTCTGTTCTTACAAATAGCCCTCACATAGACCACTTGGGGTACAGAATCTTTTTGCCATCAGGTATGTTAAAAATACCTTGCTAAAATGGTTTTTAGTTTATAAAATGCATTTGCGTTTCACTCTAAAATTTCCAGTCTTTGTGGTGCCCTGGTGAGCTTGATGCTTTGGATAGTCACATTTTATTTTTAGTTAAAACCATTTCCTATTTTTTAGCAAAATGTAGCTAGATAATGGTGATGGTCCCAGAAATGTGCATCTCAGAAATCAAGACACTACCTAGTCTTTTATTTATTTATTTATTGGCAGTACTGGGGTGTGAACTCAAGGCTTCCTGCTTGCTGGGTAGGTATTACCTCTTGAGCCAAGTCTCCAGTCCTTTTTGCTCTAGTTGTTTTGGAGACTGGGTCTTGGTTTTTGCCCAGGCCAGCCTGAACCACCATCCTTCTATGTGACACTTCCTGCCATCACTGGAATGACAGGTTGCACCACCAGGTCCAGCTTTTTTCTGTTGTAATGGGGACTTGTGAACTTTTTTTTGCCTGTGCTGGCTTGGAATCACAATCTTCCTGATCTCAGCCTCCCAGGTAGCTAGGATTACAGGCATGAGCCACTGGCACTGTGTTAACACTCCCTTCTCTTAAGACTCATTTACAAGTGTCACAGTAAGAGTGGCAAGATAAAAAATTAAGATCTTTGAGCTGGTGGAGTGGCTCAAGTGGTAGAGTGCCTGCCTAGCAAGCGTGATGCTGTGCATTGAAAGCCCAGTCCCACCACCAAAAAAAAAAAAAAAAAAAATCCTCAGGATTCAGAGGTAATTTCTTTCAGTTGTATAGATTGGCAACATTTTGTGTCATTATAAAATCTTCCATTTTAGTAAGCACCAGTGCCCTTCATTTTTATCGAAATTGTTTGTTGAGCATACTTTACTGCAAGTCTGCAGTTGAATGCCTGTCTCCACAAGGTACTCATCACTAGTGTTTGTGGTTAGTGTCCTGCATGGCCTCTCACTCACTCCCTTTATTTAATAAACCACCTCTGTTTTTAAAAAGCACAGGTCCAGATCTGCTGAGTCAGATGTGATGGTACTTCTCACATGCACAAGCTCTGCCACAAAGAAGTTTATTATTTGACACGAATCCATTGGGAACTCCTCTGTCAACTGACCACAAACCACTGCTCATGTTGGTTCAAAGATTATTCAGCAGGTGACTTGATATTCTGAGATAGTGTTCCTCAAAGTAGCCAGCTGTGAGTTCTTTTAGAAGATAAGGTATGTGTTCAGAATGTCAATCAACATGTTGTTTCATTCAAAGTCTTGCTATCACAACAGTGTTGATAAAGTAAACCATGTGCTTCATGATGGAGTCACCCTCCAGTCTGGTGCGAGCTCCTTAACTTGAACACTGGTCTGTGGACCACATTTGAGAAGCACTGTTGAAGATGTTTTATGAAGTTAAGTGAATGAATGAATGGAATCTATCTAAGATGGATTAAATGGCTGTTTGAGTTGGGGTGGGAGGATGGAGAAGAGGATGGTGATTAAATAACATTTCTCTTTAAGCGGGACAATGTTCCTTGCCTGCTTTTGAGCTGCCACAGAGAGAGAAGGTTATTTAAGGCACACACAGCTTAAGTGACCACTGTTGTCCATACCACTACCATTCCCTATAAATGCATTTTCTCTTGATTCTTGCCCTTCCTCTTATTCTTATTTCCTCTTTTTCCATGTTTCTGGGATGGGATTTAAAGAAGAAAGACAAACAATATATGGAAAGCTCAGTGTATAATTTGTGTTTTGCACATAACATTTTCTCCATAACTAAGGAAAATATTATCACCTATTTTGTAACTCTTTAGAGGAATTCAGTGACTTGACTAGGTCTTGTAAATAAAGTGTCAGGCCTGACTGGGATTTGAACCCAGGTTTATCTGTCTGCTAGTTTCTTCCATAGGTGGTTTGGTCTCCTACTCTCACATCTGATGAGGATGCTAATAAAAACCAGGTCTGGGACAGACTAGTGCCCACACTGACACACTAATATTCCACTTAGGAGTTCTGAGGCTCCATTAGTTTCAGTCTCAGCATCTTTAATTGCCACAACCACTACCATGTATCTGTATTTGTGTTAGGTATTTCTGTGTCCTTGTAGGTCATGAATGCCTTCCTCTTATTCATTCTTGAATCCTTCACAAAAGCATGTGAAGGGCTGGTGATGTAGCTCAGGGGTAGAGTGCCTACCTTGCGTGCCCCAAATCCTGGTTTTGATCCCCCTCCCGAAAAAAAAGTGTATGGGGCTTTGAAAGCAGTATATGTGATACATTAAGTATGACAGTGGATAAAGTTACGTGAGAAGATAAATTGGATAGCATGACTGGATTATAGCTTTTAGAAACTCTCCTTGAGGACAGAAGCAGGTCTTTTATCATTTGTCCAATGCCTAGCCTAGTCCCTGGCATAGTTCCTATAATGAAAAATGTGTGGAATTGTTGAATATGCTTGTTCTCAGCATTTCCTCTTCAACTGCTGTTACTAGTGCTCACCATCAGCCTCCATGTAATTAGATTACTATTTGTCATCTGCTCCTGGTGTCCTCGTTCTGATGCAACATTTTCTTCTTCCACGTCTGCCTTCACTTGCTCCTGCTATGAATCAGGCACAATCCCAGGATCAGCAGCCCAGCTGGGGGAAGATCAGCATTGTGGGAGAAAGGGGACAGTGCTTTCTCCTGTGAATTCTCTCCAGTTTTCTTTACCCAGACTATGACAGACAACTGTGGAAGGATGTCTGTGCTGGAGTCTCTAAGAGTATCCCCAGGTTTGATGATTCACTAGGAAGATTCACAGAATTGAGCAACTAATTGTATGTATAGCTTCACTTACAGGAAAAGGATACAAAGAAGCAGCAAAATCAACAAAGAGTAAAGGCACATCATACAAAGTCTGGAGGAAATCAGATGTTAAGAGTCCAAGAGTCTTTTCTTAAAATAGTCACAAAAGAGACACTTAATTTCTGGAACACCAAATTGTGGCATGTATGAAATGGGTGGATTGGGGAATCTGATTAAAGGATTCAGTGTCCAAGGTTTTACTGGGAGTTAGTCATAAAGGCAGGCACAATTTGCTTAATACATTCCCAAATTCCAGATTCCCAGAAGAAAAGCAGGTGTTCAGCATGAACCATGTTGGCCCTCATCTCACCTCACATCTGGCCCCTGCAAAATTTAGACCTGTCCTGCAGGATGACAATGGACTAAGGCAAATTCAAGCAAGTGGCCCTGAATATAGCTGTTGTGCCAGATCTGATCTTTGCTAGAGCAGATTCACACAGCTATGGGTACATATTCTGTAACCATTGATCTGGTCAGTGCATGCTTTTCCATCCCTATTAAAGGATAAGGAATGTTCACATTCACATGGAATGAACAACAGTAAACATATACAGTCTTGCTCAAGGCTCTGTTAATGCTGTTACTTCTGTTTTAATCAGAAGAAACCTAGACCAGATAGACGTTCTAAAGAGAATTACATAGCTTACTATGTTAATTCGAGGAGATGAGCAAGAAGTGACTAGTGAGCCAGGTGTGGTGGTGAATTACCACCAACACGTGGGAGTCTAAGGCAGAAGGATCATGAGTTTGAGGACAGCCTGGGTACACAGTGAATTCCAGGCCAGTCTGGGCTACATAACAAGACATTGTCTCATAAAAAGGCGGCGGGTGGGGTGGGGTGGGGTGGGAAACCAGTAAACTGGAGGCCTAGATAAAACACATGTTCTCTATAGGATCAGATAAATATCTACAAAACTTAGGACTTACAATATTAGTAAAATTTTGGGGGAGCTGTGTCCATTCATCTGGGGCATGCTAGGACATCCCCTCAAAAGTAAAGACAAATTATTAAAACTTGCATGCCCTACTGTGGAGTGGAAGCACAATGCTGGGCAGGCCTCTCTGGGTTCTGAAGGCAGCATATCTCACACTTGGAATACTGCTCTTTCCTGTATACTGGGTGACATGAAAAGGCTTACCCTTTTGAGAGGGCTCAATGGCCAGTTCATATTGTGAAGAGAGCCAGACTGCCACTCGAGTCATCTAACCCAGCAGAACCATATTAGTTATTGATGGAGGGAAAAGATGCAGGTGAAAGCAAACCTCTGCATATGTACCCTTCATTTCCCCTGCCTGTTTTATTGAATTACAGACACTATAAAAACTAATGACACATTACCAAGAAAAATATTTTATTTTTCAAATAATGGATTTTTTCACTTCTCAATTACTTCTGTAGAATTTCATCTTTTATTAAAACTAAATAAATATCTAGTATATTTAATCTTTTCTCAAATTAAAGACTATGGTATACTTGTAGTTATCTTTAGAAACCAGAGTCCATTTTTAGCAATTTACACTTGATATAGAGAACAATACCACATCAAGTCCTTTACTCTTGACTTGGTACTAATGTTGAACTGTGTTTTGGTGTTCCAGGATCTAGAGGCTACTCCAAGCTTTAAAGCAAACTAGAGTCCTCAGGTCAGCTTTGGCTGCCTGAAAAACTTCTGGATGGGGTGACTTGGCTTTACTTTATACAGGACAGTTCTTCCCTGGAAGAAATGTGCTGAAGTTTCTGGGACAAAGGACTGGGGTATATATACTGTGATTAGGTATTTTTTGACCGGCAGGTGAGTGAGGACCCTGTTTTTTATGTAACCGTTTCTCCAGAAGAATAAAGAACAAATGGGCAGCTCCAGGTCCTTACAACAGTGTTGGAATTTGGAGATACTGTATTTGGACCCTTACTTTCCTGTTGACCACTAGCTTACTTTAATTTATATGCTTACAAATAGGATGAAGAAAAAAGTTTCCATCTCTATCAAAGTAAATAAATACTTTTCCATAAAACTAAGATTAAACTCAAACTTCTCATTAGAGTACCCATTATAAATTCAAAATTAAGTAACTAAACTAAGAAATAAGTAATTAATGAAAAACATTTTTAAGGTAACAAAAAAATATGACCTCTGTGATTTCCTCTTAGCATAATGCTTATCTTTCAAATATGGATAAAATCTCATTTAGAAGGAAGGTTTGGAATCCTACATAAAAATATAACAGACATTAAAACACAGAAAATTCTTAAATACAAAAAAATTCAAGTGTCCATAACCTTTTTGATATTAATATAACACAAATAACATTATAATGAACAAATCAGCACAAAATGCAATTCACTTCTTATTGACAATGAAACAACTGACACTCAAGTGTAAGTACTGCAGCGTGGGCTTCTGAATAAGGCTCATATGTACATGTGCTTCAAGGAGCAGTGAGACTGTGGCCACTGGTTTTTATTCTAATCACAGCATTTATTTTCTTAATTTCTGTTGTTTTAGTAAGAAATTAGGAGAGAAGCCAAGTTTCTGACACTTTTAACTTGAACTTCTGATTCAAATTCCTTGAATCAGAAAATAGTTAAGACTTAATCTGTGGTTTTATATACCTATTTCTCTAAATAAAGCCTTTGAACAACAATCTACTCCTCTAATTCCCATGTTCACTGGAAGACCCCATGATCTTATAATTAAAAATATTAATTTTTAATGATTTCCTATATATTTTATGTTTTTTTAAAATGTCAGCAATATTACCTTTTTTTGGGGAGGCATCTGAAGACAGGGCCTTGCAGTTGCTGGGCAGGTGCTCTACCACTTGAGGCATGCCCACATACCTTTTTTGTTTTAGTTATTTTTCAGATAGGGTCTTGCATTTTTTTGGGAGGGGGGTGGGGTCTGGGGCCAGCCTTAGCCCATTATCCTCCTACCTATGCCTCCCACATAGCTGGGATTATAGATGTGTTCCACTATGGCCTACTTGTTTCGTTGAGATGGGGGTCTCAGTAACTTTTTACTTGGATTGGCTTCAAACTGTGATCCTCCCAATCTCTGACTCCCAAGTAGCTGAGATTCAGCAGTATTACTTAAAATTACCCTTTATTATTTTGCTTTAAAAAACTATTGTGGTTTACATATAGAAGTACTCATCATGACGAGGAATGATGAGCTGTACCGAAAAACAGACCTTGTAAGTGGTCTTTTTCAATCAGCTTTTAAAAATTTTAAAAGCCAACAAATCTTTGTTATATGTTGATATGTAGCATCAGTGCAATGGTATGCCTTGACAAAAAGATCCTTTAGAATTATGAATAAATAAAACACCCTGGGATGGAGCCAAGATGGACGTGAATTTAAATGAATTCTGCTTTGCAGTAAAATACACTTAATATTAAATTCAATGAACTCTCCTAAAGTATATACAAATAAAGATACTTGTTTTAAGTAAAAATCTGATGCTGTTGAAGTGTTCAGTTCCCACCACAATAGCTTAATGTGGTTAATTTGATGTAATTTATTCATTTTTGTGGAATTTTCTTGAGAGTTTAGCATCTTACCACAGTGACCTGTACTAGTTTAGGTCTATAAAAATGTAATTATCACAAGTTGCACAAAAACATAACTACCACATACTTCTGCACATCTTCAAAAAAGTCTCTGAACAACTATGATGCACAGTGCTCCAGAGGATCTAAAGAAGTGCTTTCAATGATGAGTATTATTTATTACTGGCACATGAGAATTATTTTCTAGAAGGCTCTATCAATGTCAATTTTAGGTAGAATATAACATAAAATTATTTCAGAAGATAATCTCATTCAATGCTCTCTTGACAACACTCCCAACAGAAAGCATCCAATCTACTTGCCGTTTCTTGGCTGATTAGACATTCATCCTTTAATTCACTGATTGTCTTCCTCAAAGATTTTTGGAAATGTTTTTCTCGGTCTAAAACATTCCGTAGACTTTCCTTGGTATTCTCTAGCTCGCTGATCACATGATCTAATTTATGCTTAAGCTTCTTTGGACTGTCCATTACACTGTAGCTATGTTCCTAAAAATAAAAACAGCAGCAGCAGGTTATTAAATCAGACAGACAAGTAGTTAGATAAAAGCATGACTAAGCTTCAGCTGTTTCTTCATTTATGATACTTAGAGAAGATCTCTAAGTTGGTGATATCAAGAGGCTTAAAGAATACAGGAAAAAGAGGGGGTAAAAGCAATATTGAGGATGCCTGTGTGTCTCTCTTTTTTCTAGTGCTAGGCAAACGACAGGAGTGCAAAACAGTGCAGATGCGAACCCTCAGATGAGGGTTCCCATCTGCTATGAGCATGCAGCTGACACCTGCAATGTCTGTTGACACCTGCAACAACCACACAGCTTTTGTTCCTTAAATGTGGCACTAATAAGCTTAATTTTTATCTTTCAAACGAATTTTAAATTGTTAAAGTTACTTTACTTTAAAACAGATGACAGGAAAAGAACCCTGGAGCAGGTCCTCAGGCTGGGTGTTAGGAATTTGGAGAGGACTCTGGTCTTGGAATTTGGAAGAGATAATCTAACCTCTTTCAATATTTATTATGGGTTTGCACTGGTTTGCTGGATAGATATATGTATGTACACACACATACACATATATACATATATATGTATATTCATTTTCATTTGAAAATAGGAACAATAATATTGACATATCTTATAAAGGTACCATAAAATAATTTTGAAAAGCTGTTATTTAATGTTAAAATTAGTGAGGAGGACTTTTGCTTCTAGTCAAGATGAAAAAAGAGAGACAGATTGATTCCTATCTAAAAGAACCAATGCATGATCAAAAGACTTAAACACTGTTTTGAAGTTAAATGGATATCAGGTAAGGAAGGTAGTTATGGGAAGATGGGAAATAGGCAAGCTCTATTACTGCCCCAGTTACTGCCTTACAAGAGTTTGTAGGCTGCAGTGAAAGGAGCGGAAATCCACACAGAGCTTGGCAGACTGAGTTGAAGAAATAGTGCAAAACAATGTGGCCTAGGACAAAGTACTAGGGAGGAGCTAGCTGCAAAGAGACAATTCTGGAGATTTCCAGTGGCTCCTCCTGGAGTACTGTACTGAGTTAAGACAAGCATGTGCATGTGAGGAAACTACCCAAGGCTGACAGTGTGTGAGAAGAACAATTAGGAAAAATTCTGAGTACTCTGAGCTCACAGGGCATAGACACGATTTCTACTAGCCAGAAACTAGCTGGAAACTTTAGGACTCATGGAGCATTCAGTAGACTACACAAAAAGGTCCTGCCTCAGTAGTAGATAACCAATAGCCCTAGATTGAACACTATTCTGATATTGACAAGCAAAGCAAAATCTGGAAGGATCAAACTATTTCCAAGTAACTACTACTGAACAATAATGCTCAAGAAAATAGAATACAAAATATCTGGCATTTGGAAAATTAAAATCTGCAACATATGGCCAGAATTTAACAAGCATGTAAATGAGCAGAAAAATATTAGCCATAAGAGCTAAATCAATCAATGAAAACTGACCCAGAACTGACACAAATGTTAGAACTAACAGACATGGGAATTGAGCGGCTCAAGTAGCAGGGTATCTGCCTAGCAAGCGTGCAGCCCTGAGTTCAAACTCTAATACTGCCAAAACCAAAAACCCAAATCTATTCCATACATTAAAAAAGTTAAGTAGATTCTGTGTTCCCCAAGTACCATTTTCAGTTGAAATGTGGAAACGTGGCTCAACAAGGGTGTTTTTGTTGCAGGCAGTTGAATGGATGCTCTGGGACAGACAATTAAATATTTATAATAAATTCCTGTAAACCATAAAAAAGTTAAGTAGTGATGTGAAAGATCTAACATAGATTAAAACAGAACATCTATAGATAAAATTATATTATGTGGATGAAAATACATTGGAGAGAATGGCAGATTAGACATTTCAGAAGAAAAGATTAGTAGATGTAAACATGAGTAGGAAGTAAGCAGAACACAGAAAAGAATAGTAAAAAAAACAAAACACCAAGTACAGCAAGCTGTAGCACAACTTTACACACCGAGTATATCATTGGAATCCCCTTACTAAAGAGAAGAAAAGTTGGAATAGAAAGAAATATTCGAACAAATCCTGCCCCAAATCTTTCCAAGTCTGATGACATATTTAAGCACAAAGATAAAAACCCAAAAACCTCAAAAATCCCAAGCACATGAGACATGAAGAAAACATAATCAGATTAGTGAAACTAGTGCAAAGATTTTTTTTGGGGGGTGGGCATCAGGGTCTTGCTATGTAGCTTCCTCGAACTCTCTATTCTCTTGTCTCAGCCTCCTGAGTGCTGGGATTATAGATGTGCACCACCATTCCCAGCTTAAGACAAACTTTTAAAAGAAAAAAAAAAGACAAGTATGACAGATTTTTACTTAGAAATAATGCATGTGAAAACACAGTAGAGTAACATCTTTAAAAATACTAAGAACAAAAAACTTAAGTCTATCAGCCTAGAACTTACTACCTAGTGAAAATGACTTTCAAAAATTAAGACTAAATAATGACCTTTTCAGACACAGAAATTTGAAAGAATTCATCACCAGCATAGCTGCACCATAAAAAAACGTTAATGTAAGTCCTTCAAGCAAAATAAAAGCAGATGGAAATATGGGCTTAAATAAAGAACTGAAAAGCTATAAAAATGGCAACTACACGAACAACATGTAAGGTTTTTTTCTTCTTAATCTCTTTAAAAGATAATTTATTTAAATAAAAATAACAATACAGTGTGTTGTTTATACCATATGTGAAAATATATGGCAGCAATAGCACAGAGGTTGAGAAAGGAGAAAGTATACTATTTCAAAATTCTTATATATATGTAAAGTGGAATATTGTTTGAATGTAGCCTATAATAAGTTAAAGATGGGGTGTAAGCCTATAAATGACTACTAAAATAAAAGAGATATAGCTAATGAGTCTAAAAATGAGATAAATGAGCTAAAAATTATTCATTAAGTTGGGTGTGGTGGCCTCTAATTCTAGCATTCAGGAAGTTGAGGCAGGAGGACTGCAAGTTCAAGATCAGCCTGGGCTACTTACTGAGACTCTGTCTCAAAAAAACTATTCAATTAATCCAAAGGAAGTAGAAAAAGAAGAAAACTGGACAAATAAGAAACAAATAGGAAAATGACAGATTGAATCTTAACTGTACCAATCATCACATTAAGTGTGAGCGGTCCAAACAACTCAAGTAGAAGACAGAGATGGTTAAGTAGGATAAAAAAAAAAAAAAGAACAAGACTCAAAAGTATATGCTGCCTTTAAAAATGCACTTGAAAGATAAATAAAAACACTAAGAAGAAAGAGGGCTACAGTTGGGTAATATCAGACAAACTCAGATTAAGAGCAATGAAGATCATTTCTTAGTAATAAAGTGGCTAATTTATCAAGTTCTAACAATTTTAAATGTTTATGTATCTGATAACGATGCTTCAAAATATAAAAACCCAATTACAAGTAAGGCTGTCTTATTTGCAGATTTATGACACATGGTTTTGATCAAGTGTCAAAAAATAATAAAAGTAATCAGAAGAAATTTCAAAGACAAAAATTTCAGCTGGCAGAGTGGCTTAAGGGATAGAACACCTGCCTAGCAAGTGTGAAATCCTGAGTTCAACCCCCAGTACAACTGAAAAAAAAAAAATTCAAATTCCCACATAAGCATTATACAGCTCAGTTGGTAGGAGAAGCTCTGTTAGTTCTGTGTTATCATTAGTTGTGTTTAGTTTAAATTGTTGTATGATCTGAGTATTTTTGTTTTCCTGCCCTAAATTTTGTGAAAATATGCCTCCTGAAAAGCAATGGTACCCAAAAAGCAAGGTAAAAGCTAATGTGCTTTACTGAAGTGATAATTGCATTTTATAATGAAAATTTTAGATTTGTTGAAAGGTGGCATGCCTTTAAGTGGAAGTTGGGCAGTGTCATGGAAAAAATGAATTAAGCATTCAGTACTGTACTGTGTACTGTGTACAGTACTAAACTATGCATCCTGAGCATTCAGTTTTTCCTCAATGGCAGTCTTCTTGGGACCATGTATACCTGTGGATACCCAGGGTCTACTATACTGGTAACTGCAAGAAAAGTTAGACAAATCTATAATTATACTATAAGATTTTAACAACCCTCTCAAAATAAAGGAGACAGAAATTCAATAATGATAAAGAAGCTTTAGAGAACACCATTAAATAACTTGACCTAATTGATATTTATAGTACATTCTAGGTAATCCAGCAGAATGCATACTCATCTGTTATAAAATCACACAGAACATTTACCGAGGCAGATCATATTCTGGGTTATAAAATATATGTCAATAAATACAGCAGGATTCAAGCTATACTATGTATATCTGCTGGCCACAAAAGAATTAAGTTAGAAATTAGTAATAGATATGAAGAAAATCCCCAATATTTGGAAACTATATAACACAACTGTAAATAACCCATGGATGAAAGAACAAATTAAAATAGAATTTGAAAATATGATTAAATGAATGACAATGAAAACACAGCACATTTGTGGAATGCAATACTTTAGGGAGAAACTAATTCCATTAAACTAATACCACTAGAGCAATACTTAGGGAGCGATTCATACCACTGAATACCTATACCAGAACAAAGTCTCAAATAGTGACTTGAGCTTCCACCTTAACTAGAAAAAGATGAGCAAATTTTATTGAGATAAGTAGAAAAAAGGAAAATAATAGAGAAGAATGGAAACCAGTGAGAAGGAAAATCAATAATAGTGAGTTCTTTGACAAGATCAACAAAATTATTAGATTTCTAGGTAGACTGATCAGCAATATTAAGAGAACAGAAACAAATTACAGAAATTATCAGGAATGAGTGGTATGATAGTGCTCGCTAAAATTCTACAGATATTAAAAGGATTAATAAGGAAATGTTATGAATAACCTTAGGTTAATAAGGTTCATCACAGTTTGTCAACTGATGAAATGGGCAAATTCTTTGGAAGCCATAATCTACTCAATTTTTTTTTCTCACAAACTATAGGTCCAGATAGCTTCACTGGAGTCTATCAAATATTTTTAAAATAAATAGTACCATTCTAAACAAACTTTTCCAGAAAACTGAAAAAATTAGCAATATTTTCCAGCTAATTTTTTGAGGTATTATTCAGATATTGAAACCAAATATCCCTCTTGAACAAACAAGAAAGATTAAATAAAAACTTAACAAACTGAATCCTCAGTATATAAAAGGGATAATGCATCATGAAGTAAGGTTTATTTTAGGCATAAAAGTCTGGTTTAATATTTGAAAAATCAACCAATATACATCGTATTAACAAACTAAAAAAAGAAAAAGTATCAACACCCAATACAGGAAGCACTTAACAAAACTAATATCCATTCTGATAAAAACTCTAAGCAGACCAGGAACAGAAGGGCACTTCCTTGACCCGATAAAAGGCATTTATGAAAAACCTATAGCTAAGATGACATTGAACAGTGATAGACCTTCTGCTCCCTAAAATCAGGAACAAGGATGGAAATCAGTTCTTAGTACTTATATTCGGCATAGTCTTGGAGGTTCAAGGTAGTACAATAAGGCAAGAGAAAGAAATAAAAGGCATCCATATTAGAAAGGAAGAATAAAAACCATCTTTAGTCACAGAGAACATGATCTATGTAGACAGTATAATTCCTGCTACAAAACTGCTATAATTAATATTTGAGTTCAGCAAGTCTGCCAGATTCAAGATCAACAGACAAAAAAAGTCAACCACATTGCCACATTCCAGCAGCAAACAAAATAATACCATTTATATGACAATACATACAAAATACTAAGGTATAAATCTGACAAAGTGAATGAGAATGACAAAACAAGGCTGACAGTGTTAAAGCCTAAATAAAAGATATTCTGAGTTCATGTGTTGAAAGACTTACTATTATTAAGATGTCAATTCTTCCCACATGAATCTATACACTCAACACAAAACTATTCAAAGTTCCATTTGGTTTTTGGAGGAAATTTACAAAGCGATTCTAAAGTTCATATAAAAATGCAATGAATCTAGAATAGCTGAAAACAACTTTGAAAAAGAATAGAGTAGGAGGACTAACTCTGTCCGATTTGAGAATTATTACAAAGCCAGGTCGGGCTTTAACATGAATAAACAACAGATGAATAAATAAATATAAACTTGAATACTCTATATTGTACATGATTGTTTTTCAAGACATCCTAAAGCTATAGCTGTTTTTATTTCCATACAGAAATAAATTAAAGTGAAGAATTAAATTATTTTCTTGGTAGAAATATCCTTGAGAAAGTATTTTTCAAACTACATATGTACCCAAAGGATTAAGAACTTCTATATTGTTTTTGTATACAAATGAATTACAATGACTTTGGGAAGCAACAATATTTGGAGATACTACATATTAAAAAAAAAAACAAAAAAACCTCAAGCATCTAAATCTCTAGGTTTTTGCTAAGATTCTGACAAGTTTGATCCTAATGGAGAGGTTAAATTCATCTTCAAAGCATTTACAATTCAGTAATTTTACTTACAAAAATGAACTGGGATTGGAATTCTTCAATACATGAGGAAGCACCAACAAACCGGTGACTGTGGCTTGTGACTGGAAGGGTTTTGAAGGTGAAGTTTTTTCTACAATGAAACGTTTCTCTTTTCTCCTGTTAAGAACAGTTAATAACAATCACTGAGATACTCTATGTTTTCTTGGAGGTTTATTCCTTTTTTTAACTTCATGTAATGAAATTAATACCACATTTTTTTTCATGAAAATTGCTTTTACAAGTCAGTAAATCCCACTCAGATTACTTTTAAAGAATTTCTTTAAAACAACTCTATAGTTCATCTAGAAACACAAATTTTCCTAAAAAAGAAGAGTGATAATGAGAGAGGTTATTCCCTAACAGCTATTAAAAATACAGGACACAATTGTAATAGCTAAAATAGTGTGCTACTTTCTTAGGACTAGAAAGAAAAACTTAGAAATAGATCAAGTAAATAATGCCTTTAAGATAAAAGTGGCATTCTAAATAAGAGAAAGTCTATAAATCATGTTGTAAAAATCAACTAAGAAAAGCAGTTTTGTGTTTTAGAGATAATAAACCACAATGAAATTCTATGTGCTAAAAATATATGTAAAAATGAAAACCACGAGGAGCTAGAAAAAATAGGGAATAGTTATATCTTAAGATAGTGATGGAGAAAATCATAGAAAAGAAAAAAATACAAAGTGTGAGTTTAAAAACATGTATCAATGCCATAATCAGAACTAAAGGCAAACAACTGCAATACAGGCAGCAGTTGAATGATTCTTATCCTCAATATTTTACAAAATAGCCTAGAAAAAGATGACAAAGAGGACCAGAGGTTGGGGATGTAGCTCAGTGTATGAACATTTGCTTAGCATGCACAAGACTCTGGGTTCACTCCCCAGTACCACAAAATAAAACAAAATAAAACCTTGCCAGAAGAGGTCCTGAATAAGGAACTCATAAGAAATATAAATGTACAATAAACAAATAATAAGCCATTTTTTGGCTATCAATTTTAGCAATGGTTAAGAACACAACTTATGCCAAAGATTAGGGTAAATACTTTTATACAGTTAGTGGGGAAGAAAGTGCAAGCTTTCTAGTCAATCTTTAGAAGAGCTATACCAAAAGCAAAACTTTAAAAAATCTCTACAATCTCAGTGGCCCATGCCTATAATCCTAAATACTTGGGAGGCTGAGATACAGAGTATCATAGCTCAAGGCCAGTCTGGGAAAAAAGCTCCCAAGATCCCATCTCAACCAATAGCAGGGTCTGGTGGCACGCATCTGTCATTACAAGCTACATGGGAATCTGTGATCAGGAGGATCAAAGTTCCAGGCCAGACTGGGCAAAGAAGTCTGAAGACCATCTTAACAGAAAATAGTCTGTGGTGGTGTGTGCTCATCATCTCAGCTATGGCAGGAAGGGTAGAATAAAAAGGGATGTGGTTTAGGCAGGTCTGGGCAAAAAGCAAGACCGTATCTCAAAAATAATCAGAGGGGAAAAAAAGAGACATAGCTCAAGTGGTAGAGCACTTGCCTAGCAAGCATAAAGCCTAGAGTTCAAACCCTAGTAACACCAAAAAAAAAAAACAAAAAAACAAAAAAAAACCCAAAACTCTATAATCTTTGACTCAACAGTTTTATTTCTAGAATTAATTTCAGGGAAATAAGGATATGAATAGGATTTACCTGCAGCAATAGTAATTTTGGGTTGTTTATAATATTAAAAGATAACCTGTATATACCAATGAGTACTTATTTTTTTTTTTTTTATGAAACTACTGGTCACACGTAGGATCAATGTCATTACAAAAGTCCTATAAAACTGACATCATCAAGTATTGGGAAGAATATGGAAACCAGAGAAATTTTATATGCTGATGGTGGCAGTATAAATTTGCAAACCACTTTGGAAAACTATGGCAATATCTACTCAAACTGAACATATTCATCCCTGGATGTAGCAATTCTCATTCTAACAGAAGCATATTTGTATTACACAAAATGTATACGTAAGTGCACCAAAAGACACAGACAAAAATGTTCACAGTGACCTATTCATAATAGTTTCAAAGTGAAAAACAACCCAAATGTTTATGAAGAGCAAAGTGGAGAAATTAGTTTATTAATATGATAGACTATTGCATAGCAAAGAAAATAAATGGACAACTATCACTTGCCATCTGGATAAATCACACAAAAAGTTTGAGTTCATACTGTAGGTAGGACTCCATTTACACAACTGGTAAGAGACGGAAGTCAGGACAATAGCTATCTTTAAGGGGGTAGTGATTGGGAAAGACTATAAGGGAGGTTTCTAAGGCACTGGCAATGGTCTAAGGGGAGTAACATGGGTGTATTCATGCATGAAAATCCAGTGATTTGTACACTTATGATGTACTTTTTCATGCATACATCCATGTTTTTAAATTAAACTATATATTTAATTAAAGTTGCAACACAATCTTTGGGTGCTTGTAATGATTCATACCTGTAATCCTAGCTATTTGGGAGGCTAAAATCAAGAGGATCGTGGTTTGAGGCAATCCTGGGCAAATAGTTTACCAAAATAACCAGAGCAAAATGGACTGGAGGTATGGCTCAAGTGGTAGAGTGTCTGCTTTGCAAGCATGAAGTCATGAGTTCAAACCTCAGTCCCACCAAAAAAAAAAAAAAAAAAAAAAAAAGTGTGGATGCCTGGACTCCAACCTAAACTGAATTAAATACAAATTGTGAATCTTTGGGATTGGGGCACAGGGTTCTGTATTTTAAACTAACCAATGTCATGGAGAGTAGCAGCTAAGAGTAGACTCTGGAGCCAAAACGCCTGGGTTCAAATTTAGTATCTGCCATTTAATGGGTGTGTGATCCTGGGGAAGGCATTTCAGCTCTCTGGGCCTCAGTTTCCCTAAGTGACAAAAATGAGAATAAAAGTTCTCAGGGACAAAAGGGTTTGATATATATGTAAAGTGCATAGAATAGTGCCTGAAAGACAGCAAGTACTATATAACATAAAAACAAAAAGCAGCTAAAGGACATACAGTATAATTTTTTTACAAGATTACCTACATAAATATTGATGAGTTTATACAAAATGATTTTACAAATGATTGGAAAACTATAGTACACAATATTCTCTCTGAATTATCTATTTTTATTTTTGATTTTATCATATAATGTCCTGTAACAAATTATAATAAAATCTGTTATAAGGAAATAGTTCTTGAAAATCAACATATATGTTTATTTGATTTATTATGACGTTTCTTAAAGTCTTCTTTATACTATAGCTAGAAGATACCCTGTTGGTAGGAAAAAACAAACCGATTGCATAGATTTTGTACATTTATTAATACAGAAATGAAGCAATCTACTTAATCACTCCAGCACTGCAAATATGACCACTGCACAAGTGACCAAGACAGCATGGGGGCAGGTGCGCTTCTGGACTATTTCTTTTGTTTCTAGTTGTCAGGAAGAAGACACCTGTTAATGTTGGCTCTCCTTAAATTTTTCACCTTAGAATCAATCAATCAATCCATAGTTGTTAGAAGCAAATACATTCTCAGATATACAAAGTCAAAAGAGACACTAAATGTAAAGCAGCCAGTCCCGAGGAAAAATAGAATTCAACTAAAGCTTACTTACTCAACCCTTCTATTTTTTTTTTTTTTTTTTTGTTGATCTCTTGTTTTCTTCTCCTGTTCTTATCTTTCTTGATTTCTGACTTTTGGGCCTACCAAGGTTTTAACCTTGTGGCTATTCTTAGAAGTATACTTGGGTCCTGTTAACAGTTTTGTTCTTGAATTCTTGAGGACTGCCAATCTGAAACTTCAGTTCAATCTTCTTATGTTAAACTCCATTTTTTAGAGATAAATCTTAAGTTATGCCAATTCCTAAAGTCAGTCCACTTTACCCAACTTTAGCAATACACCAATATTTATGAGAGGCTACTGGCAAAATACTTGTGCTACACATTATGAATGCTGAAATCACCCTCTACAAATTTAAAAACTAAAAGAATGTACTTCAAATAAATAAGCAAACAATATAAATGCAGCCAAGAGTGTTGAAGATTCATGAGAAGTACCATAGAAAGTGAGTATTGATGGTAAGCAGTATCTCATAAACAAACCTGTAAGTGATATGGGGAATCAAAGATAGAAGGGATGACTCCAGGTTTTAGTTTAATATTTGGAGCACTTCTGTCAAAATCAGTCTTCTTAAAGTGCCTTGAACACAACACATCTCCTTTTTTAGGCTCCCAAATGCCTGCAGCATTCACATCAAGTCTTTTCATTGCTAATACCCACTTTCTTTTGATGTTTTCATCTGTGGGGAACCTAGAAAAGAATTTAAAAAATATTTTAAAACCAAATACTATTAACACATATGTGAATTAAAGCTGTCCTATGTGAAAGGGCTAAAATGATTTCTATGATTTCTTAATTAGAATCATTTCTTTCGGGAACTGTGATATTCGGAAAAAGCCTAATTCATGATTGTGTAACTCAATTTTAATATTCAGATTTTTTTTTGGCCCATAATTCTTCAGATACACGGCCTTCATTTCAATTTTTATCATATTATACGGAATAAAAGTTTCAATGAACATTTAGTGCCTTATAGTATGATCCATGATTGAATTTTTCTTCATTTATAGATGACAAAGAGTATCACTTGGCATAGTACAGGGCGTGGCACAAAAGCAGCAACATCTTTAGCAAATGAAGAAGTAATAAATTCTACTACTCCTTTCCTATGGCTGTCAGGGGAATGGCTAAAATACTAAATTAGGGCCATCTTGATTATCTGCAGTACAATTAAATAACCCTTGGTCTGAATTTGTAATTTCTTTATTCTAAATAGAAAGGACAGATATTTGAGCAAAAAGCCTTCATTCAGATTGTAAGCTACAAGTAAACAACACCGAACTTCTTTAAAGAAGAAAATATAATGTTAAAATACAAAATAATATTAGTAAAAGTGAGTTTGATTTTTTTTGGGGGGGGAAGCAGGACTGGGGTTTGAACTCAGGGCCTTTCACTTGCTAGGCAGGCGCTCCACCACTTGGGCTGCACCCCAGGTCTTTTCCTTTAACTATTTTTCAGTAAGGTCTTGTGTTTTTTGTCAGGGGGGCGCACTGATCCTCATACTTATGCCTTCTGTGTAGCAGGAAGGACAGGTGTGCACCACCATGCTGGTATTTTTTTTGTTGGAGTCTCCCTAACTTTTGCTTGGGCTGGCCTTGAACACCATTCCTCCCAATCCCTGCCTCTCTAGTAACTGAGATTACAGACATGAGCCACCCCATGGCTCATGATTGGTATTTTTTGTTAACCAGTCTAATTCCTTGTCAGCTATCTTCAGACTTTTGCACATAATTATAAAAGTATAAATCTATCACTGTCACTTCAAATTTAACAAAAAGTTATTTAAAAAATAACTTGGGAACTGAAGTTCAAGACTGAAGACTCAAGTACAACTGTCCACTTTTTACAGCAGTTAAAAAGTACTTGGCCAACCAAAACAAAGTCTTACACATGAAATGTCAGTCCTTTTAACTTGGAATTTGGCAAACAGCGAGAAGCACATCCAATGGCCGAGCAACATTTCACCATGATTTTAGCAACTCATAACAGAACTGAAAGAAAATTAAAATGATAAAGAGTTAGTAACTTCAAAGCTAAAGCCAAAGTATTATCTTCCAACATCTGCAGTTTAACTCAAGAAAGAATTCTAAGGGTATGGCATTTTAGCTATGCTCCTGGGATGTGGGGGCTAAAATTTCAATTTTGTAGGCTTGCACGTTTGTCCTCCATCTCCTCCTGCACTGTCACAAAACCTGTGCACATAACCTGCTCCCGCTACTCACCTTTCATCTCCACAATCTGCTGCCCCAGAGAAACTTTTCCTGACGTCTGATTGTCAGATCGCCTCTAATCCCAGTTCTCTTAGAACACACCCTTCTCTTTACAACCATTTCTCCAAGTTGTAATCTTAGGTTTTTTGCAGTGATTTTCTGATTAATGTCTTTCTTCCCCACCCGTCTGTGAGTTTCATCAGGGCATGGCAGGCGTACCTATTTTTTTTTTTTTTTCACTTTGTCTTCACGGCTTAGCTGGTGACTGGCACAGGGTAAATGCTACTACCTATTTGGAATGAAGAGCTAAGCAGGAACCAACAGGGAACGCGAGCACCAGCGGCTCGCGGCTGCCGCGAGCGCCCAGCGTGGCGCTCCCAGCCCGGGGCTACGCTCCGCCCCTTTCTCGCCGGGGTACGAGGGAGGGGCCGTCTAGTCACAGGTGCGGCTGTGGCGGGAGCGCGGCCCTTCCGCGAGGGCCGCCCGGCGGCCTGTCTGCGCCGCTGCGATCCTCCTCGCCCCAACCACGCCCTGACATCTGGGCGGGCAGCGATGTGGGGTAAAGAACCAACCTAAGAGTTATTACCGTTAGCAGCGAGGACGGCAACTAACGTCGACGACAGAGATTGCGTGCCCCTTCGCTTCCGCCCCGTCGCTCCGGGAACCGGAAATCCGAGTGCCCCGAGTCACGTGCTCCGCCGCCAGCCCGAGTCTAGTAGCAGCTGTCCGGGGGAGGAGGCGTGTTAGAGCGGCGCTGCTTCTCTGGGCGTGGTTTCCAACCTGGGGGAAGGGTCTGTGGCGTGTGAGGGGAAGGTGGAAGAGATGGCGACGGTGGCGCGGGAAGATGGCGTCCACAGCCAAGAGAGAAAGCCGCGGGGCTGTGAGCACTATGACAGAGGATGCCTCCTGAAGGTGACGACTTCAAAGGGCTCTTCCCCTACGAGTTTCCGCCGGGGCAGGCTGGGAGCGGAGGGGGCAGGCGGTTAGGTTGGGTTGAAGTTTGAGCCTAAGGTGTCAGGAAACCTCCATCTGGAACTGGGTTTCTTTTTTTGCAAAGAACGTTTGGCAGGGCCATCATAAGCACCAGCGTGCCTCCCTGCTTGGTACTTTGCAAGCAGGGCGTTCTTGTTTCCCAAAATCTTGGGCTTGCACATAGTCTCTTTACGAGCGAGTGAGTTCGTTTTGTGCTACCGGAAGTAGACTGAGGCAAAGCCAGGCCCGCCCTAGGCTTTTCTGTAGGGCCATCTTCAGGTGTTGTGATGAACTGATGAAAAGAGGATAAGCAGCTGGAGAGGCGCAGTGCGATTTCAGCTGCTGTCGTAAATAAATCTTACAGTCTGCCGGGTTCATTTTGGAGTCAGTGTGTATGCCCAGACCTGTCAAGGAGAAAATCTATGTGTGATGTGGAAGATAATCATGTAATTGTCATTAAATTAGAAATTAGGTATGGAAAAGTGCCCAGCGCATAAGTTAACATTTGCTGCTTCCTTTGACAAGACTTTCTGGTCAATGGAGTTTTAGTTAGTTATTTAAATTGGCACTCATACACCTAAAGTTTCCTGATTTTTCTTTCAAGAAGCTGAGAAGGCTTGAGATTTGGGTTTGGGGTGCGGGTAGCTCAGAGGTGGAGCATGTGCTAAATACGCAACAGGTCCTGAGTTCAGTCCCTGGCAGTTCTTCTCTCAAAAGAAAGCAAGCTTGAGCTTTGGAATCCTACAGCCTTATCCCCAAACTTAGCTCTGCCTCTTAACTGCTATGAGATTGTTGAGCAAGCAGCTTTTTAAAGTACCCCATATGTAAAATAGGGATTTTATAAGTTTTCCTTTCAAAACAATATGAGGATCACATATTAAAGTGCATGTGAAGTGTTCAGCAGTTTCATTTCCTGGAGTAGTAAATGTTAACTACCACCACCACCACCCCGCTCATCAACATCATCTTTTTTTTTTTGGCAACTTCCTTTACTAGTCAGTCCTGCTGGTCACTGACTAGAGTAATTACAGGCAAGTAAGTGATAGTCTCAGGCCTGCAAGGACAACCTAACCCTTTACTCGGCTGTAGTTTGGTGCACATTGTTTCACTGCTCTTTCAAAGATGATTACTCACTAAATGTTGTGTAACGAATTAAATGTTATCCTTGTGATTACATTTCTACTGAGATATTCACTAAAATTTGAGGTCTAGAACTGAATTTAACATACTGCCCTCCACTCACCACTCCAAAAAAAAAAAAAAAAAAACCCCAAAAAAACCCAAACACAAACTAAATCTGTGTTTCACAGCTCTAAGATACCTCTCTGAACGATAAATACTTTTCTACTGCTGCCCTTCCCCATAGCCAAGTGAAGAGTTTCAAGGAAGAAGTGATCAAGTGCAAGTGTTAAAAGATAAGCGCTAAGAATTGACCTTTGAATTTGGCAAGGTGGAGGTCACTAGTGATCTTGACAAGAGAAGTATCAATGGAGAGATCACACTGGGATAAAACCTGATTGGAGTGGATACTGGAAATAGCATCTAGAGAAAATTTTGGTAATCTTGCTGTAAGGAGAGTCTCCCCCACTTCTCTTTACCTTCCCACCCAAAAAAAAATGAGGCCATGGTTGCTGAAAAGTGTGGGATCATGGGATTTTTTTTTCCCCCTTTAAGATATGAGGTATTACAATATGTTTGTATATTATTAGAAATGATCTAATAGAGAACATTTTTTTAACGCAGGAGGAAGTACTGTAGGGGTACTGCCCTTGAGTAGTCAAAGGGGAAAAAATCCAGTGCATATGTGGAAAATTTAGTCTTAGAAACAAGCATGGACTGACTAGTTCTTTGAAAAAGAAGAGAAGGCAGGAGATAAGGCACATTTGCAAATAGGTTGACGGTTTGTGAGAAGATGTTTTCTTCTGAAAACAGAGTGTTAAGAAGGAGGAAGAGGTGTTAAAGAGTTTTAAAGAGAGAGGAGATGTGAAATGATGATCCAGATTTTAGGTCTTGAAAACTCTGGATGAATAAGGGAATTGACTAAGGAACTATGGTTAAGGGTTCACTTTTTATGGGTGCTTAGGACTTAAAAGTGAGACCAGACAATATGGCGATGTTATTTCTGGCATGTTGAGTAGAAGAGTGTTGGATTTAACCAGGGTTGGAATTTGGGTAGGTGGGAATTTTGTTAGGAAGAGAGGAGTAACGGTATATGCAAGGGAAGACTTGGAATAGTTGAACAGAGGAGAGTTAGTGCTTAGAGAATTTCATGCTTGGAATTGAGATACAAAGAGGCTGCAGTCCTGGTTTGGGTGTAGTAGCTCTCAAAATGTGATGAATGGACCTCCAGGAATCCATGAGGCTATGAAGTCAAAACTACTTTCTGGAAATACTAAGATATTTATCCAGTGTGTTGACATTTGCAGTGCTGGTGGAAAAGGAATGATTAAAATTGTTAGATTCTATGCGTGAATTAAGGCATTGATTCTGTACTGTTGAATATAGTGCACTGAACTACACTATACTTGTAGTTAAAAAAAAAAAGCCAGTTTCACTTAAAAATATCATTGATGAAGCAGTAAAGTTATTGATATTTATCAAATCTCGAATCTTGAGTGCATGTCTTTTTCATATCCTGTTGACAAAATAGGAAGTTACATCAAGCATTGGTTGTCTTGTGAAAAGTTCTTGTGTAATTGGATTATAAAAGGAACTACTTGCTTCTTTCATTGAACTTTTTTTTTTTCTTGAAAAACTGTGATCAGAGTTGGGTATTTGGCAGACATTTTCTCAAAAAGGAAGCAATCAAGACTCATTACAAGGGAAAAACTGACAGTTTTTGTTGCCAGCCATAAAATTGCTGCAAAAACTAGAATTTTGGAAAACTCCTTTGAGCTTGGAAACTTCCCAGTACCTAAAGACTCCTAACACATGTGACTTTTGATTGCATGTCAAATGTGTGAACATTTGGAAGATCTACATAACTCAGTGAACTGATATTTTCCAAATGAGTAAAAGACACATTCCAAGTGCAAGACAGATCAATGGATTTTGTAAGGAAATGTGGGCCCCAAAATGACCACGTGGAGAGGAGTGATCTGGCCAAGAGATTCTTTATTGCGGGGTGGGAGAGGGAGAGAGCAGAGAGAGGGAGAGAGGGGCAGGGGCTTAAATGCCCCTCAGTGGGACTCAGCATGATCTGATTGGTTAGGGTCTTATGGTTCATGCTGATTGGAGGTTGGGGCAGAAGGAGGGTTCAAGCTAGACTTGAGGCTGGACTGTGACCCTGGGAGGCAGGACCATGACCCTGGAAAATAGAAGCTTAAGGGTGCAGTAAGAACTGAAACCTATTGGTGCCATTATTGCCAACAGATTTTAATGGAACAGAGGAAGAAGTTTTATTGGTATGGTTTCAGATTCTCTGTTGCACCTAACTTAAGATTTTTGAGTCTTGGTGTAGTGGCAGATAATATCCATAATTCTCTGAAAGGCTATTAAAAATACTCTTCTCTTTCCAATTACATATTTGTGTGAGGCCAGAATTTCTTCATATACTTCAACCACAATTGATTGGATACAAAAACATGAGGATCCAGCTATTGGGAGGAGGAACTGTTTTTTTTTTTTTTTAAATATGTTATTTATGTTACATGTAATGGAATTGTTACTTTTGTTTGAAAAACATATCAGTAATTACAGTATGGCATACATTAGTAGGTACAATTCCCATAAACAAAAGACCTTTGGGATCCTTAATTTTTTAAGATGTTCTGAGACTAAAATGTTTGTGAACCTTTGTTCACACGCTGTGACTATGAGGATATGTAGCTGAGGAGGGTTGGAAAACAAGGTTATTAAAAGTGAAAGTCAAGGCACTAAGATTTAGGACAAGAGTAGTATTGGAAGAAAGGGGAGCCAGTAAACTATTAAATCTTTAAAGAATGAGCTATGTTATTAAATCATTGCATAGGAAGGAGTAGATCTGCAAGGTTATATTATATTGGAAAGCACTGAGTTAGCTCACTGGTTTGGAAATTTCTTGATATACTGGCTAGGGTAAAGTTAAGTTGCTGTAATGAAAAGCCCAACAGTAATAAGGTTTAGTTCCAAGGTGAGAGGTTCAGATCAATGTTGAGTCTTCACTCCATATGGCATTCTAGGGACAAGTTTTTTCCATTATATTATTTGCCATGTGTTAGGGTATAGGATCATCTGTGTGATCTAACTGTAGTATAGCTAGGCAATATGTACCCAGGAAGAAAGAGAGGATAGATTTTGGTGAACAACTGGCAATCTTTGCCATTCTCAAAAACAATGGCTATTTCTTATCTCTCATATTTGTTGCATTCTCTGCAATATTGGGAATATTAGTGTAGTAAAAGCAACATATTTTATGTTTAAGGGATGAGGTATATAAATGAATTTACTTGGAAATGTCTAAGAAGGGTTGCTTGTTTATTGTTTTGGCTGAATGAGATGCTGTGAGATTTTTCCATCTAGAAATTTCCATTCTTTATAATTCTTGTGTTTTAAGGTGAGGTTCGTCATACAAATAGATAGAAGTTGAAAGGAGTAGCTGACATCAAATACACGAAAAAACAGTAAAATGTTAGTATCTGACCCATTGGCTGAAATCTTTAACCTTGTTCCAAGAAGAGGAAGTAGAAATTTTCTTTTTGCATAGTGGGCTTGTCTTCCCTTGCTTCTAATTGTCTCTTTTTTTCCCCTGGTGATAGGCTCCGTGTTGTGACAAGCTTTATACTTGCCGGTTGTGTCATGATAACAATGAGGATCATCAGCTAGATCGCTTTAAAGTAAAGGAGGTGCAGTGTATAAACTGTGAAAAAATTCAACATGTAAGATTTTATGACATTTTTTTTTCTTTTTATGGCATTTTTATTAAGATGACTTAAATCTAACCAAAAATTTTTAAATGAGACTTTAATTCAGAGTAAGCAATACCTTTGATTTAGATGTTTAAAAACTTGTAAAAGACAAAATATACTTTTATATAAATTCTAGGTATTTAAATAGAAATTCAAAATATTTTGGTAAAGTTATTTCAGTTTTTAATGACTTGTGTCCTTTTTAGGCCCAACAGACTTGTGAAGACTGTAGCACATTATTTGGAGAATATTATTGCAGTATATGTCATCTGTTTGACAAAGATAAGAAGCAATATCATTGTGAAAACTGTGGAATTTGTAGGTACTGTATATAAAATGTACTTTTCTAGTACATTTCTGAATCCAGGGCAACAATATTTTTGATGTACTAGGGCAATAATATTTTTTAAAATCAACTTTGTTGGGATATAATTTATATCTGACAAAATGCATTTATTTTAAGTATCCAGGATAACGAGTTTTGATATCTCTGTCTCTATATGTCTGTTACATTATTCTGCAAAGTTTTTTCATGCAAAGTTTTCTGCAAAGTTTTTGTAATAATCATTTAATTTTCCCATCAACTACTCTGCTATTTTATACTTGATCTTAGCCAAAAGACTGGGAAGTGATTGTGCAGTTATTTTAAATTTAACTTTGGAATATAAAATATGTTTAATCTTAGGATATAAAATTTTTTATAACCATATAAACTATATGGATTGTTGCATCATAACTGAAAGACATTGCTAGTGAGTTTTTTCATTTTTACAGTTTCCTTCTTTATAATTTTATATACATACCTACCTTCAACATTTGACCACTTACAAGCCATATTTGTGGAGAGCAGATTATGAGAAGCCTATGAGATCTGGACGTAAGCAAGGCGAAATGCAGCTAATTGCTTTTTGAGGCTGAGATTGGCACAGCCCTGGTCAGCAGAACAACTGCTTCTTCTAAGTTGTTTGTATTCAGAGAAGCATGAATGCAGGTTTTTCCTTTTGCAATGTCATGCTCCTTCCTAGAACCGCTGCTACCTGTTTGCCATTGAGTATAAAAGACCCCCTGAAGGAGGATTTTGAATGTGTGTGTGTGGGTGTGTGTGTGCACACCTGCGCCTGCCCACACGGGATTTTGCTTGGGGCTTTTGCTTGAGGGTTTTTGGCTTTGGCTTTATGCTTTGGCTTTTGGGCTTTTGCCTTTTGCTTTGGTTTTTTGGTGGGAAGCTTTTGGAGGGGAAAAGAATTGTTAAAGGGAAATTGCTAAAGGGAAAAGAATTGCTAAAGAGGGGTTGATAGAAAGTCAGCACCAAGAACTTTAACATAGGCTTTAGAAAAGCTAAACTAAAGAAAGAACTTTATACATAGGCCTTAGAAAAGCTAAGGTAAAGAAAAGCCAAAGAGAGATGGGACAGTGCAAGTCTAAGGACCGAGACTTTTAAGAGTTATGCATATGCAGTTTTTAGGTACAGCTGTTGTTTGCATGTCTGAGCGCCAAAGCTTTAAGAAAGCTAAAGAGAGATGGGACAATGCAAGCCTGGGGGCAAAAGACTTTAAGAGCGATTATGCTAAGGAACAGCTAAAGGGCAGAGCGAGTCAAAGGAAAGAGGTTTTAAGCAAGGTTTTAAGGAAGACTTTAGAAGCAAGGGTTTAAAGAACTGCAAGGAGTAAGGCCTTAAAGAATAAAGATAGAGAAAAGAAGCAGTGAGGGTTGTGGATCTCCACCCTAGCGCCCAACACACCTGACCCCACTTTTTGTCTGTCTGTCCTGTGTCTTTTCTGTATCTCCAGTCACCCCGAGTTAGAGCCAGTTGGGTTCAGTAACAACCAGGAGTGAGAGAAATCTCACTCCAACAAGGAAGGGAGAAAAAAACCAAAAGCTCCCTCCAACATTAAGTAAATTTTGGTGTACAAACATCATAAAAGATGGGAAATTAGTGTTACACATCCTCTTAGCAAAATGAGATAGTCTAAGTTATTGTTAACAAAATGTTGATGATTTCAGGTGTTTCTTAATAAATTTTAATTTGAAGTCCGCATTAAATGACTTTAGCTGAAGATACCGTATTTTCTTTAGAAGTATATTGTTCATTTCTCTTTCTCCCTCCCACCCTTTTTTTTTCTTTACCCTTCCCCCTTGTGCTGGGAATGCTTGGCAGGTGCTCTTCCACTGAGTACTTATACCTTTTGCTTCATTCCTTTTTTTGAGTGAGGCCATTCATCTATGATACCATCGTCTGAAAACCATGATCTGATTTATTGCTTTTGGGATCAATTTCATCATCATCAAGAGTCCAAAGCAGTGGTTCTCAACTGGGGATGAGTTTGCTCTCAGAGGATATTTGGCAGTGTCTGAAGACTGGTAATATGGGAGTGCTATGGCATTACTGGATAGAGGTCAAGGATGCTGTTAAAAATCCAATAGTGTACAAGACAGTTCCCTACCATTATGTGATCCAGTGCCTAGGTGGAGAGACCTCAGACTGTAGTGTTGCTCTCTGCTTCTTTGCATTTATCTTCTTCTTTGTCTCAGTTTTCCTGCTATTTCTTTTCTATTTGCCATTACGGCTAAAAAAGGAAAAATTCTGATTTGTCAACTGTGTTCAAGGAAAGCTAAAATATCTGAAAGGTGTCTACTTAATAGCTTCTTCATAGATGATGTAATACTTTGAACAGTGCAAAAAGAAAATGGAAGGATCTTACACTAGTGGCAATTTATTTCATGTATCATCCTTTCAGATGTTTCTATCATACCTTCCATTTTAGTCTCTTGGCTAGGATAGTTGAGAATAGTTGATATTGTGAAAAAATTCCTAAGATACTGAAATATCACAGTGCTTTAAGATATAAGAAAAATAAAATCATTGAGATCCCATATTGTATCAGATTTATAAGAGTTCATTGGACCCAAATGGTAGTTGGAAAATTGAATGAGTTTATTCTATTAAAGTAGATTTTCTCCTTGTTCTTCGGATGATCTTTAAGAAAGATAAGGTAGTAAAATATTAATATTTATAGTTGAACTGATTAAAAAAGAACTGGACCGTGGAATGGAATGAATGTTATATCATAAAGGGTTTTGTAGTTGTAAAGATTCAGAAAATGCTGAATTTTATCTGTATCCTTTCTTGGGACTTCTAATTTGCTAATTGTGCAGGGTAAATCTCCAAGAATGTTGGGTTTTTAATACTTGATCACACATCCTCTTTCTTTTGGTGGCACTGGGGTTTGAACTCAGCCTCATACTTGTTGGGTAGGTGTTCTTACCACTTGAGTGCTTCATCAGTCCTCACAGAACCTTGTTCATATTCCATGGAAGCAAAATTGGGAATTCTCTACTTAACGTATAGAATACCTAAGAAAATTTCAAATAAAAAGTATTTTATAGTATTACCATAGAATGACATGAGTTAGGTTTTAGACAAATGATAATGACCACTTCAAGTAGCTATTGTAGGAGTTTTTAAATCTGTTATCATTGTTCAGAAGTCTTTGAAATGTCTGTTCTGCGGTTGCTTTTAATGAGTGCCTATGACAGACTGAAAATTCAGCCTCTTGGCAGATTTGTAGAACTTTTTTTTTTTTTTTTTGTGGTACAGGGATTTGAACTCAGGTGTGCACCACCACATCCACTTTGATTTGTAGAACTCTTGATTTTTTTTTTAGAAATTTGCTAAAAAATATCAGGAGTAAAACCTATTAGGGGAGATTGACAGACAAATACTATCTTTAGTCAAAACTGACTTTCGATAATCGAAAAATTACTACTATTTTTGTTTTGTTTTTGAGACAGGGTGCTGTTGTGTAACCCTAGGCTGGCCTCACACTTGTGTGATCCTCTTCTTCCAGCCTCCTCAGTGCTGGGATTACAGGTGTGCATCACCAGTATTGTTTTTAAATAATAAAAATTCAAAACACTTTTTAAAAAGTATATGTGCAATGGCAGCATTGCTGGAAACTAACCTCTCATAACTTTTTAAAAAATTCATGTCATTTGAATGTATAACTTCTTATATTTTGTTTAAAACTCAGACATACATTCATATGCATGACTTAATAGCAAAAGTAACATTTTAAATCAGGGAAAAGAATATTAGGGTAATTGATATCCTTTGGAAAACAAAATTAATTAATAAAAGTTTGCATATTCATTAGAATAGTTTTAGCATCTTGTGACAGAAACTCAAAATAATAGTGGCTAAAGAAAGGTAGAAGTTTATTTGTTATAGAAAAGTCTGATCTTATAGTTAAACAGGAGCTCAGGTTCCTCTCTTTTTTTTCCTCTGCTATCCATCAGGTATTTTCTTATCTGTATAATCAGTGGTTCATACTCTGGCCAGAGGAAAGGGGGCAAATAGGTAAAGAGGAGGCATACTCTTTCTTCTTAAGGTCACAACACAGAATTTTGTTTTTTTCTTCTATTCACAACCTCTAGAGAAGTTGGAAAATGTCTATAGATAGCACTGAATAATTCATTGTGTAGTTAAATGTTCTATTCTTGTGGAAGAAGCAGAGAACAGAAATTTAGAGACCACTCACAGTTACCACATATAATAAATTGCAAATGAACTAAAGAAAAATATAAAAAGGAAAAGTTCTTAAGTATGAGCAGTATAGAAAGGAGACTTTGTCTATGATCTATAGTGTACAGAAATCTTCCCTGAACAATAGGCAGAAAGCATAAGTTGTAAAGGAAAATATTGATGGATTTTTTAGAACATTGCAATTAAAAATGGCTGTATATAAGCAAAGAAGATGACAGGCTGAAAAGTAAATGTAAGAAATATAAATGAAAAAGATTAATATCTAGGCTATATAGATCTTAAAGTTGATAAAAGACAAAAATTCCAGTAGAAAAATAGAGCATATCAACAGACAACCTACAGATGAAATCTAAATGGTTCATGAGCATTAAAGTATATGCCACTTATAATTTGAGATAATACTGCCTAAAATGGCATATTTTGTCTATCATATCTGTAACCAGAATTGCCTGGGTTGTGGAGAACAAGGGTACTGTTACACATGGTTAGTGGGAGTGTATCTGACTCAAGTTTCACTTTTATAAATCTTGTATAAATCTTTTATAAATCCAAAATATACATTCAGTGATGTCAGGACAAGGATCATAAGTTAATAGGGAATTTTTTTTTTTTTTTCATTTTTCTTTTATTATTCATATGTGCATACAAGCCTTGGTTCATTTCTCCCCCCTGCCCCCACCCCCTCCCTTACCACCCACTTCACCCCCTCCTGCTCCCCCCCTCAATACCCAGCAGAAACTATTTTGCCCTTATCTCTAATTTTGTTGTAGAGAGAGTATAAGCAATAATAGGAAGGAACAAGGGGTTTTGCTGGTTGAGATAAGGATAGCTATACAGGGCATTGACTCACATTGATTTCCTGTGCGTGGGTGTTACCTTCTAGGTTAATTCTTTTTGATCTAACCTTTTCTCTAGTTCCTGGTCCCCTTTTCCTATTGGCCTCAGTTGCTTTAAGGTATCTGCTTTAGTTTCTCTGCATTAAGGGCAACGAATGCTAGCTAGTTTTTTAGGTGTCTTACCTATCCTCACCCCTCCCTTGTGTGCTCTCGCTTTTATCATGTGCTCATAGTCCAATCCCATTGTTGTGTTTGCCCTTGATCTAATGTCCACATATGAGGGAGAACATACGATTTTTGGTCTTTTGAGCCAGGCTAACCTCACTCAGAATGATGTTCTCCAATTCCATCCATTTACCAGCGAATGATAACATTTCGTTCTTCTTCATGGCTGCATAAAATTCCATTGTGTATAGATACCACATTTTCTTAATCCATTCGTCAGTGCTGGGGCATCTTGGCTGTTTCCATAACTTGGCTATTGTGAATAGTGCTGCAATAAACATGGATGTGCAAGTACCTCTGGAGTAACAGTCTTTTGGGTATATCCCCAAGAGTGGTATTGCTGGATCAAATGGTAGATCGATGTCCAGCTTTTTAAGTAGCCTCCAAATTTTTTTCCAGAGTGGTTGTACTAGTCTACATTCCCACCAACAGTGTAAGAGGGTTCCTTTTTCCCCGCATCCTCGCCAACACCTGTTGTTGGTGGTGTTGCTGATGATGGCTATTCTAACAGGGGTGAGGTGGAATCTTAGTGTGGTTTTAATTTGCATTTCCTTTATTGCTAGAGATGGTGAGCATTTTTTCATGTGTTTTCTGGCCATTTGAATTTCTTCTTTTGAGGAAGTTCTGTTTAGTTCACATGCCCATTTCTTTATTGGTTCATTAGTTTTGGGAGAATTTAGTTTTTTAAGTTCCATGTATATTCTGGTTATCAGTCCTTTGTCTGATGTATAATTGGCAAATATTTCCTCCCACTCTGTGGGTGTTCTCTTCAGTTTAGAGACCATTTCTTTTGATGAACAGAAGCTTTTTAGTTTTATGAGGTCCCATTTATCTATGCTATCTCTTAGTTGCTGTGTTGCTGGGGTTTCATTGAGAAAGTTCTTACCTATACCTACTAACTCCAGAGTATTTCCTACTCTTTCTTGTATCAACTTAAGAGTTTGGGGTCTGATATTAAGATCCTTGATCCATTTTGAGTTAATCTTGGTATAGGGTGATATACATGGATCTAGTTTCAGTTTTTTGCAGACTGCTAACCAGTTTTCCCAGCAGTTTTTGTTGAAGAGGCTGCTATTTCTTCATTGTATATTTTTAGCTCCTTTGTCAAAGATAAGTTGGTTATAGTTGTGTGGCTTCATATCTGGATCCTCTATTCTGTTCCACTGGTCTTCATGTCTGTTTTTGTGCCAGTACCATGCTGTTTTTATTGTTATTGCTTTGTAATATAGTTTGAAGTCAGGTATTGTGATACCTCCTGCATTGTTCTTTTGACTGAGTATTGCCTTGGCTATTCGTGGCCTCTTGTGTTTCCATATAAATTTAACAGTAGATTTTTCAATCTCTTTAATGAATGTCATTGGAATTTTGATGGGAATTGCATTAAACATGTAGATTACTTTTGGGAGTATCGACATTTTTACTATGCTGATTCTACCAATCCATGAGCATGGGAGATCTCTCCACTTTCTATAGTCTTCCTCAATCTCTTTCTTCAGAAGTGTATAGTTTTCCTTGTAGAGGTCTTTCACATCTTTTGTTAGGTTTACACCTAGGTATTTGATTTTTTTTGAGGCTATTGTAAATGGAATTGTTTTCATACATTCTTTTTCCGTTTGCTCATTGTTAGTGTATAGAAATGCTAATGATTTTTCTATGTTGATTTTATATCCTGCTACTTTGCTATAGCTATTGATGATGTCTAGAAGCTTCTGAGTAGAGTTTTTTGGGTCTTTAAGGTATAGGATCATGTCATCTGCAAATAGGGATATTTTGACAGTTTCTTTACCTATTTGTATTCCTTTTATTCCTTCTTCTTGCCTAATTGCTCTGGCTAGGAATTCCAGTACTATGTTGAATAGGAGTGGAGATAGTGGGCATCCTTGTCTGGTTCCTGATTTTAGAGGGAATGGTTTTAATTTTTCTCCATTAAGTATAATGCTGGCTGTAGGTTTGTCATATATAGCTTTTATAATGTTGAGGAACTTTCCTTCTATTCCTAGTTTTCTTAGAGCTTTTATCATGAAATGATGTTGGATCTTATCAAAGGCTTTTTCTGCATCTATTGAGATGATCAAGTGGTTTTTGTCTTTGCTTCTGTTAATGTGGTTTATTACATTTATTGATTTTCGTATGTTGAACCACCCCTGCATCCCTGGGATGAAGCCTACCTGGTCGTGGTGAATAATCTTTTTGATGTGTTGCTGAATTCGATTTGCCATTATTTTGTTGAGGATTTTTGCATCAATGTTCATTAAGGAGATTGGCCTATAGTTCTCCTTTTTGGAGGTGTCTTTGCCTGGTTTTGGGATAAGTGTAATAGTGGCTTCATAAAATGTGTTTGGCAGTTTTCCTTCCCTTTCTATTTCATGGAACAGTTTAAGGAGGGTTGGTATCAGTTCTTCTTTAAAGGTCTGATAGAATTCAGCAGAGAATCCATCAGGTCCTGGACTTTTCTTTTTGGGGAGACTCTTGATTGCTGCTTCAATTTCATTTTGTGTTATAGGTCTATTCAGGTGATTAATTTC
This sequence comes from Castor canadensis, assembly GCF_047511655.1. Lineage (NCBI taxonomy): Eukaryota > Metazoa > Chordata > Mammalia > Rodentia > Castoridae > Castor > Castor canadensis. The sequence goes on from NC_133394.1 coordinate 93,575,466, forward strand.
CTCTTGGTTCAGTTTTGGATGATCATATGTATCTAGAAATCTGTCCATTTCTTTTAGATTTTCAAATTTATTTGAATATAGGTTCTCAAAGTAGTCTCTGATGATTTCCTGGACTTCCATGGTGTTTGTTGTTATCTCCCCTTTTGCATTCCTGATTCTACTAATTTGGGTTTTTTCTCTCCTCATTTTAGTCAGGTTTGCCAGGGGTCTATCGATCTTGTTTATTTTTTCAAAGAACCAACTTTTTGTTTCATTAATTCTTTGTATGGTTTTTTTGGTTTCTATTTCGTTGATTTCAGCTCTTATTTTTATTATTTCTCTCCTTCTATTTGTTTTGGGGTTTGCTTGTTCTTGTTTTTCTAGGAGTTTGAGATGTATCATTAGGTCATTGATTTGGGATCTTTCAATCTTTTTAATATATGCACTCATGGCTATAAACTTTCCTCTCAAGACTGCCTTAGCTGTGTCCCATAGGTTCTGGTAGGTTGTGTTTTCATTTTCATTGACTTCTAGGAACTTTTTAATTTCCTCTTTTATTGCATCGATGATCCATTCTTCATTAAGTAATGAGTTATTTAGTTTCCAGCTGTTTGCATGTTTTTTGTCTTTACTTTTGTTGTTGAGTTCTACTTTTACTGCATTGTGGTCAGATAATATGCATGGTATTATTTCTATTTTCTTATATTTGCTGGGGCTTGCTTTGTGCCCTAGGATATGATCTATTTTGGAGAAGGTTCCATGGGCTGCTGAGAAGAATGTATATTGTGTAGAGGTTGGATGAAATGTTCTGTAGACATCTACTAGGTCCACTTGATCTATTGCATATTTTAGATCTTGGATTTCTTTATTGAGTTTTTGTTTGGATGACCTATCTATTGATGATAATGGAGTGTTAAAGTCTCCCACAAGCACTGTGTTGGCGTTTATATATGCTTTTACTTCTTTCAGGGTATGTTTGATGAAATTGGGTGCGTTGACATTGGGTGCATACAGATTGATGATTATTATTTCCTTTTGGTCTATTTCCCCTTTTATTAGTATGGAATGTCCTTCTTTATCTCGTTTGATCAATGTAGGTTTGAAGTCTACTTTGTCAGAGATAAGTATTGCTACTCCTGCTTGTTTTCGGGGGCCATTGGCTTGGTAAATCTTCTTCCAGCCTTTCATCCTAAGCATATGCTTATTTCTGTCGGTGAGATGAGTCTCCTGTAAGCAACAAATTGTTGGATCTTCTTTTTTAATCCATTTTGTCAAACGGTGTCTTTTGATGGGTGAATTAAGTCCATTAACATTAAGTGTTAGTACTGATAGGTATGTGGTGATTCCTGCCATTTAGTTATCTTAGTTGTTTGAAGGTTTGATTGTGTGTACCTAACTTGATGTTACTCTACTGTCTTGCTTTTTCTTATCCTGTGGTTTGGTGCTGCCTGCCTTTTCATGGTTAAGTTGGGTGTCACTTTCTGTGTGCAGGATCCCTTGCAGAATCTTTTGTAATGGTGGCTTTGTGGTCACATATTGTTTTAGTTTCTGCTTATCATGGAGGACTTTTATTGCTCCATCTATTTTGAATGATAGCTTTGCTGGGTAGAGTATCCTGGGGTTGAAGTTATTTTCATTCAGTGCCCGGAAGATCTCACCCCACGCTCTTCTTGCTTTTAATGTTTCTGTTGAGAAGTCTGCTGTGATTTTGATGGGTTTACCTTTGTATGTTACTTGTTTTTTCTCTCTTGCAGCCTTCAATATTCTTTCCTTAGTTTCTGAACTTGTTGTTTTAATGATGATATGTCGTGGAGTAGTTCTATTTTGATCTGGTCTGTTTGGTGTCCTGGAGGCCTCTTGCATCTGTATGGGAATATCTTTCTCTAGATTTGGGAAATTTTCCGTTATTATTTTGTTGAATATATTACGCATTCCCTTCGCTTGCACCTCTTCTCCTTCTTCGATGCCCATGATTCTCAAGTTTGGTCTTTTGATGGAGTCAGTGAGTTCTTGCATTTTCTTTTCACAGGTCTTGAGTTGTTTAATTAATAGTTCTTCAGTTTTTCCTTTAATTACCATTTCATCTTCAAGTTCTGAGATTCTGTCTTCTGTTTGTTCTATTCTGCTGGATTGGCCTTCCGTTTTGTTTTGCAGTTCTGTTTCGTTCTTTTTTCTGAGGTTTTCCATATCCTGGCTGTTTTCTTCTTTATTGTTGTCTATTTTTGTCCTGAGTTCATTTATCCATTTATTCATTGTGTTCTCTCTTTCACTTTGGTGATTATACAGTGCTTCTATGGTTTCCTTTATTTCTTCTTTTGCTTTTTCAAATTCTCTATTTTTATTGTCTTGGAATTTCTTGAGTGTCTCCTGTACATTTTGGTTGACTCTATCCAGTATCATCTCTATAAAATTCTCATTGAGTACTTGTAGTATGTCTTCTTTTAAATTATTCTTGTAGGCTTCATTGGGTCCTTTGGCATAGTTTATCTTCATTTTGTTGGAGTCTGGCTCTGAGTTTCTGTTGTCTTCATTCCCCTCTGGTTCCTGTACTAATTTTTTGCTGTGGGGAAACTGGTTTCCTTGTTTTTTCTGTCTTCCTGTCATTGTCCTTGGTGTTGTTACTGTCCCTGTACTGTGTGTAATTAAGTATTTTCTAGCTTGTAATAATAACAATGGTAATATTGAGAATGGAAGAGTGAGCTGAGATGGAAAGCAAGAAGTTAAAGAAAAGGGGAAAACAAATATACAGACAAGGGGGAGAAAGCAGAACAAGGTATCAGACAAGAGAGTTTCAAAGGTATAAACAGGGAGTGTTAGTGTACTAATCGACAGTAAGCTGAATAGACAATAGAGAGACAGAGAGAGGATTGAAAATCAAAGATAAAAAAATAAAAAATAAGTATATGAAAGTAATATCTATTTATAAAAATGAATTAAAATAAAATGGAAAATAGAAAATTAAAAAAAAAAAACAAAAAACAAAAAACCAAAAAACTTCCAAGTTTATATGCAATGCAATTTCAGTCTTAATAATTTGGATGTCCGTCTCAATCTCCAGTCCTGGAGTTGGTGCCTCAGATGTTGTTCTGTAGTTGTCTCATCAAAGGGGATGCATAAAGTAGAACAAAACTACAATCACACACCCACAGAAGAAAAAAACCAACAACAACAACAACAAAAAAAACCCCACTAAGTGTCCCCAGTTCAAATGCAATACAGTTTCAGTAAGTTTTTCGGCTTGCAGGTGTAATTCGGTTGTTCTCTCATGAAAGGTAGGGAGAAAAAGAAAAAAAAGCGTCTGGAGGCAGTTCTGAGAGTGGTATCTGCAACTGTGGCTTGCCTGCCTGCTGCTCTCAGCCTGTAGCTGGCGGCGTTATTTATGCAGATCTCTGGGGTGAGCTAGCACTCACCTGGTCCCACAGGCTTTGTTTGCTCAGATTTCTCCTGTGCGGCGGCCTCTGCCACAGGCTTTCCCCTTTCCAAGCACCGGGAAAGGCGACACTGCCCCGCGTTGTCAGGCCTGCGTGTTTATTTACAGTTCACGTGGGAAGTGGGTCTTCTCTCCTCTCACAAGCGTCCTGCTCCTGGTTGCTGGGCGCGCCCCGCTCCCGCCAGAACCTCTCCGGCCCAGCCGGCTTGTTTATTTACAGTCCCGGGAAGGGTTCCCTTCCCCCAATCTTCAGCGCTCAGGGCGCCCCACCCTCTTTCCAGTGTGTCTTAACTGTTCTTATTGCTTAGTACTCAGTTTCTCTTTTTTTTTTTTCCCGGGTGGAGGTCAGTCTGTCCAGGGGGCTATGCTGCTCTGGCCCAGGCTTGTCTGTGGGGGAACCGCGGTACCGCGAAGCTCACCTGGTCCGCGTCTTCCCAAGCCGTATGGGCGCCGGCCACTGGCGGCCCGGGGCCTCCTCGGTTCTCCGTTTAACGTGAAGTGGACATTCTCTGCGCCGGCTGGAGATGTGGAGGAGTCAAAGTTATGCCTTTTCTCGGTGATTATGCCTGCAAAGTGTGTCTCCAGCTTCTCTCCAAGATTTCACTATAGGAGGGTCGCTTTCTGCTTCCTACCTCTAGCCGCCATCTTGGAAAGTTCAATAGGGAATATTTTTAAAAATAAGGACTGTGGGCACAGCTCAAGAACTTCTATCTAGCAAGTATGAAGCCCTGAGTTCAAATCCCAGTATCCCCCCCCCCCAAAAAAATAATGATACATTCGTATCACATTAATATTGTAACTGAGAGAGTGAAGGAGAGCAAATACGGTCTGTGGAGTTTGTATGAGTGTATGGAAATTGAACAATGAAACCTGTTTGAATTTTTTTTTAAGAATGGGGGGAAAGGAGGATGGGGGAGAATAATGGAGGGGGTGAATCTAGTTAAGATAAATTGTAAGCACATATGTAAATGTCACAGTGAACCCCCCCACACAACTAAAATGCTGCTAAAAAATACAAATATAAAGCACAAAAAAAAAAAAAATGATGGTTCTGTATAGACAGACATAAAATAATCCTTAGACATATTGTTGAACGAAAAAAAAAAAACTTGCAGAACAGTATGCACAGAAAGAATCTATTTGTATAAGGAATGAAGCCCAAATTGTGCGTGTGTCCAAGTGTGTCCTCCTCCCCTCTTCCCCTTGTCCTTTCTCCCTCTCTCCCCCGCTCTCCCTCTCTCTTCCTTTTTCTCCCTCTTTCTCCCTTTATACATGCAGTTTTATAGGGAAACAAGAAAAGTCTCAGAAGGGTGGATGCCATTCTGTTTTCAGTGCTTATATTTGGAGAGGGACATTGGAGAGATGGAAGTTTGCCCCACTTTCTTCATTGTGATCTGAAGTTGTTTTTACAGTGGTATTTAGGTATCATATAATGATCAAATTATCAATGTAGTAAAAAATAAACTAATCTTTTGGCTTTTCTTTTTCTGTTAGGATTGGTCCAAAGGAAGATTTTTTCCACTGTTTGAAATGTAACTTATGCCTAGCCATGAATCTTCAAGGAAAACATAAGGTATATAATTCAGTTTGCAGAATTTTTAAAGTGTTACAATGGTTTTGAAGCCCCACTAAAATTGCGTCTTGGAAGCATGCTAATTTTCACACATTATCAAGTGTAACTATATTTACTTATTTTCAGAAAAGCAGTGTTAAGGAGATAAAAACTACATCCCTCAGAACATCTGACCTATGATTTCTATAGTGTAAGGATGCTTATATCAGTTAGTAGCATAATGTTGGATGACTTCTTAGTTTATGGATTCTTATCATTGGTACTGCTTCTAAGATTAACTTTTAAAGAGGAGAAATACTGAGCAGTGTAATATATTTGCACATCATTTAGGAAAATTTATGAAATTTTTTTATGATTAACGAATAACTATTTTTAATATGGATATATGAATTTTATCCCAGGTTCCCTTTCATTATTTAAAAATAATATAATGAGGTATTACATTTATAATACTTATTCTACCTAATGTAAGAACTTAGAGAATGGGGGGAGGGGTTGGTGGAAAGTGAAGTATAAGTGATATTTTACAAGTATTTAAAATTTTAGGTAAGGAGAACAGTAATAACAACATTGTGTCTGAGTGTTGAGTGAGAGAAAGAAGAGGGGTACAGAGGCAGAGTCAGAGAAATGGAGAATATTTGAAATAGTTTGCTTAGCACTGTTTTAAGTTGAATGGAAGATACAAATAAGAGGTTCTTGGAGAAATACAATACTAAATAGTACCTGAGCTAAGTAGTAAAGTGGTGAGGAAAATTAAGGTGAATTGTGAATATATAGGTTATGGCAACAGAGAATTAGAAAAAGAAAATGGGACTTAATAAAGACGACTCCCAATATTTTCAGTTTTGGCTTAAAGTAGTTGATGAGTAGATTGTGAATTTGTTAGGGTTTCAAGATTGAGTCTAGCTTCATAAACTTAAATTTGGATGATAGCAAGACAAGCTGGTTTGGTATTGTGGCCCCCTCCTGTAATCCTAAGTACTACAGAGACTGAGGCAGGAATACCTTGAGTTAGAAGCCAGCCTGGGCTACATAGTGAGACACTGTCTCAAAATAAATAGATTAATAAAGTAAAAATAGTTGTGAAATTAAGCTAGTGGAGATAGTAGAAGTCAATAGCTTTTTTTTTTTTTAAACGATTTATTATAGATTTTTTTTTTTTTTTAAACAGTCTAGGAAGTTTGCAGCCATCAGCAGATCTAGTACAATTTTAGATGCAATTAGAAATTTGGGAATCTCAGTGGGGCTGTTAATGTAGTGAACTTTCTAGGTAAAATACATTATTTTGATAGTATATGTGAAGGAATGTCTCTAAAATTGACCTTACTGGTTTCATTCTCAGGCAACTGACCTGGGCCACCCATCGTGGTTTTTATTGTTCCTGATGTTAGTGCATGTTCTCTTTTTGCAATAGATTGGTGACCATCAGAAGATATCAGTTTGACATACATGGCATTAAGGTCTTCACATCCACCATAGGTTTCTTCTTTCCATTATATTCTTAAAAATTTTACTTTGGTTCCACAGGAACTTCATTAGTTTCCTGGTAAGATGTGGATGTAGAGTCCCTTCTTTCTGGGGGGAGTGCATGGAGGCCCCCTCCCTTTCTCTTCAGTAACCAATAATCTTCTGTAATACATTTCTGTGGTGCTGTTCTGCTTTCAGTGTGCTTGTAGAGTGTGTGCATGTACCACAAAGAGTGTGTGCACAAGCCCAAAACATCACTTGCATTTCATCAGCTCAGTCATGCCCTCAGCTGTCAGATATGTCTTTATTATAGAGATTTTAAAATGTGTGTTTATGTGTGAACTGTACCCTAGAAGCAAATGAAATGTGTATAAGTTTCGTTTCATAAGTAAGTAAAACTTTGTTCAAAATCTTAAGGATTTCATATGTGGTGGAGTTCAGATTATAATTCAGATTTTCATATTGAGGGATTTTTGTCTGCATTAAACTCTTGTCTTTATAAAGCTACACATTTTTCGTATTGTGATTATTGTTTCATTTATTATTTTTTTTAATTTTATTCATATGTGCATACAATGCTTGGGTCATTTCTCCCCCCTGCCCCCACCCCCTCCTTTACCACCCACCCCGCCCCCTCCCTCTTCCCCTCACCCCCTCAATACCCAGCAGAAACTATTTTGCCCTTATTTCTAATTTTGTTGTAGAGAGAGTATAAGCTATAATAGGAAGGAACAAGGGTTTTTGCTGGTTGAGATAATTGTTATCTTTATTACTATATTACTAAGTGGTCCTGACTTCTACACAGGTGCTTTCATCATCTAATCAGACATTAAGTATTGCCACGATAAGGACTCAAGTTCTGGAGACAGTTTGCTCTTACTAGTATGTAACTTTGTAGGTTATTCAGCTTCTCCAGGCCTCAAATAATTCATCTGTAAAATGAAGTAATCATGATCCTGTTTCATTTAGGGTTGTGAGAATTGAACATATATGGTACTGTACTTAACAAACGTCATTTGGTAAATCTCAGTGTGAATTGTCATTGCTACCGACATTACTAATTAGTTTGGCCTGTGAATTTAGGCCGGAGCTTTATAGTAAAACACATACAAGATAGAAAAGTTCCAGCCCTTGTTGTCTTTGGATCTTGGGTAAGTATCTTCATTCCCTGCTTCAGTTTTCTAATCTGTAAAATGAAGGTAGTCTGAGTAATTAAGTTTTATTGAGCATTTTTATTGTTTCAGATAATGTGTAACTGACATAGTTGTGAAAATTAAAGAACTAGTAAACTGTTTTCTGACATAAAAGAAGTTTGTGTCAGTGTTAGCTACTGTGTTTAGTAAGTTGGTTTTATTATTAGTTTTTATTAATGCTCTTAACTATCATCTGACATTTTCATCTGTCACTGCTTTTGCTAATGTAAGTTCTCTTTTAAACAGTGCATTGAAAATGTTTCCCGGCAGAATTGTCCAATATGTTTGGAGGTAAGCTTAAAATATTCTTCACTTTGGACAGCTCCCTTCTTGACTTTAAAGTACATGGATGTTTGTGTTGTCTTTATACAAGCACTAACACTTGTTTTTCTTTTTAGGACATTCACACATCCCGTGTTGTTGCTCATGTCTTGCCATGTGGACATCTTCTACATAAGTAAAATAACTTATTTTTTCTCCTCAAAGATGTTTGAAAATAGTGGAGATAGTTTTTGTTTTACTGAAATAATGTTATATTTTCTTTCAGAACGTGTTATGAAGAAATGTTGAAAGAGTGAGTGATGGGATTTAAAAAATTGTAACGTGGCTTTTTTGTGTGTTTGGGAGGTGGGCAAACACATCTGGTACTTACATTGTATTGTGCACAGCAGATTCTTATTTTGAGATGAGTAGGGTAGATGAATAATGTTAAACTGGCCAAGGCATCTTGGGGGATGTAGGGTTACACGTTTGTCTTGTGTCTCCAGTATGCCTTATGTACTTCCAGAACTTGAGGCAGATACCTCTTATTTTATATCGTTACTTACCAGGAAACACAGTTGCTTCCAGAGGTAGTCATGGTGTTGTAAAACATGCTGAGAAATGTTTAGTAATGAACTGCAAAGAAAATTTGTACAGAGATTATTTATAACTGGTACTAAAACAGGATGAGAAGTAGTCAGGAAAGAGGAGAACTGTATTTTTGCCCTGCAGATTGTTGAGGAAAAATACTAAATGAAAGCCAGACCCTGAGGATCTTTTTCAAAGTTTCAGGAAGGAAATAATATGATCTGAATAATTTTTAGGAAATAGTCTCTTCTTTGCATGAATGTGTTAAGAAATTGAAGTCATTTAGCTAAGGAATGGCTTAAATGGTGTTTTTTATGTAGGTTGAATTATGTTCTACAAAGAATATGGACTAATTCCTCCCTGTTTTACAAATCAAGAACAAAGACTTAGTGTTTTAAAAAATACCATAGAACATAGCATTTAATTTAAACTTTTTATAGTGTGATGTTTCTGCATTTTCTAAGAGATTACCTTCATATGTCCTCCTGAACAGTTTATGTGCCAGAGAGCTTGCATTATCTTGTTACCTGAGTTGATGTAGTATCCATTTCATGTGTGGAAAATGTCTCTTCCAGAGGCTACAGATGTCCATTGTGTATGCACTCTGCTTTAGATATGACTAGGTACTGGAGACAGCTGGATGTTGAGGTGGCACAGACTCCTATGCCATCAGAATATCAGAACATGACTGTGGAGGTGAGTAGAAACTGCTTAGTGTTCAGATTTCTTTTGATATTTTTAATTTTTGCTCCTTTGCGTAAATTTACCTAAAATATACTGCTTTGACATAAATGCCATTGTGATTGAATAATAGGAAGAACAAAATGGTCTTTAAATTTTAGTTATGCTGAGCTCAGATCAGAAAAAAAAAAAAAAATCCAAGAATACCTTTATGCAGTTTTTCTAACACTAGATGGCAGGCAAAAGCCTTATTCTGAATTTTTGCATATCACTCCCCAGACTTGCAATGTAACTGGCTATCGGTGGATTGCTGATGTGTCATTTTAATTGTTTCATTTTTAGTTATTTCAAAGTTTATTTCAGGTGAACATGTTTACTTGATTTTTGAACTTTACCTTTTGGATTTTAGTGTTTACTGTCCTTTTTATCCTGTCTTAGACTTCATTTGCTCTTAATTAGCAAAGCATGAAAAGTGTTTCTGTGACTTTGTCTTACAGACAATCATCTTTTTTTCTACTGACTGATATGCTGCTTTTTTAACCTATTCTCAGCATTGTATTGAGTGGTAGATGAGAATGGGAAAGCTAAATGGTTTTCTTCAAATACTTACATACACAAAGATAAAAACCACGTGACAAAGCCAAATAAAAATTATTTTGGGGACTGAGGATGTAGCTCAGCACCAGAAACTTTTTTTATTCTTTGTTTTATTCACATTGGAAAGTTTCATAGTTTATGTGAGTAATTGAATTGTTACAATGAATTGTTTAATGACAATTAAAGGTCACTTTTAGAATGCTAACTGATAATCATATGATTTACTAGAGTTTGAAGTGTGCTATGTTCATGCCAATGATTTTTTGAAATAATAGTTTTGTTAAGATACCATGGGTGGGTTCTTTTTAAGTTACAATTTGGTGCCATTTAGTGTATTCATAGAATCATACAAACATCACCACAATTTTCAAATTTTCATCACTCCAAAAGAAGTCCTGTACTCATTAGCAGTCACTCCCTAGGCTAGGCTATATAATTATAATTTAGAGCAAATTTGGAATTTTTCTGCTTGTGATGGTATGACTATTCTAAAGCTAATGGTTTTACAGCATAGTAATGTATTGATGTGTTTTCAAGTTAATACCTTTTTCATTTTTCAGGATCTCACCACCAAAAGAGATTAATTTCTAAATGGCATTTTGTTGCCATTGTAAGGATGGGCAAGATCCCTTCTCTCTCCCAGCACTCTTTTTTGAACTTTAATTCATTCCTGTGTCATTGAAGAATAAGAACTTGATACATTACCTAAAAATGAGCAAAAATATTGCAAATGTGTAAAAATTTCAGTTTTATTAGCTAAGAGGTAAATTCTAAGTGCCAGTGAAAAATAATAAAATCATGTATGTTATTTGAATTGTAAGTATCAGGTGATGCTCTGGTTATGCCTAGGTTAATTTTCTCGTTTGTATTGTTAATACTATTTCAGAGCTATTTTAAAGTAAGCCATTTTTGCTCATATTTGCTTTTTCATTTTCCAAATTGAAAGCTATCCTTAATAAACTCTTAAGGTTTCAGTAAGAAAAGAATTATGTCTGTTATGGAAATGTTGAGACGTTCGTATGTGTGTTACAAATCTCAAATGTGATTTTGAAGGAACTATTATGAGCAGATAGTGCCGCTTTTATCTACAAGGTTTTTAAATACTTACCTTGAATTCATCTCTTCACTTTTCAGATTCTCTGCAATGACTGTAATGGACGATCCACAGTCCAGTTCCATATTTTAGGCATGAAGTGTGAGATTTGTGATTCCTATAATACTGCTCGAGCTGGAGAATGTAGAGTTTCACTGGATTAGCAATGAGCATTCTATACTTCACTGGAAAACTCAGCATTTTGTGATATAGAGAAAGCTCTGTGGGACAGGATGCTGTTGTCATAATATGTTATAATCTATGCATTAGAGTTGATGTGTTTTGTACTAGTGTCACAACATAAAATCACTATCAGTACTTAAGATTCAGGGTCTCTATGTAATTATCCTAGCTCTATATTGGATGAAAGCGTCTGTGCTTGTGTTTTGATTGAAAACTCTTTGTCAGTGGTTTTGAAGCCAATGAATGATGTTTGTCACTGATACATTCATAGAAGTATGTTATATTTTCATGGGACCTTGTTTTAACTGACACTGCACGCAGAGTTCATTTCTAGTTCTTAATAGAACTGCACTTAATTCTAAGTAGTATTCTTGACTTTAGAGCTATGCTAGAATGAGAATAAGTTCTACCCTATTGTTAAAATCTAATTACATATGCTTTTGAATTTTATAAGGCAGTCCTTTGAGTCCTGTAAGTGAATTTTGATGTAATAAATGCTAATAAAATTATATTGAAACATTGTTTTATGGAACCTTTCCCCCCCCCCCCCAAGGTTGTGAATTTTTGGCTTATTTAGGGCAATGTTGTCTTTTTGGAATATAAAAAAATCCTCTTTTCTTTCTTTTGAAATATTCTATAAGAGAAGTTGGGGAAATGTTTTGTAAAATAACAGAACTCTTCCAAAGCCTTAAGACAAACATCAACACTGAAAATAATTTTGTTCTTCAAAGAATAATTCACTAATTCATTCAGCAGATAGTTATTGAACAGCTGCCAGATATGGTTCTAGATGCCATAGAGATGACAGTGAACAATAAATACAAAAATTCCTGCTCTCATGGTGGCATAGTCTGTCATTCCTCATGTTTGATAAGCATATTCTTTATTAATGCAAGAAGTGGAGATCTGTTGTAAATGAATGGATTATTTCTTCCCTAACTACTCAAATGTAGGAAATGAATGCGTGGGAGAGGCATGGATGTTCCTGGAAAGATCTCTGATTTCATAATACTTTTGGGGCCTTGCATAATGGAATTAAATGTATCTCTTAATTCAGAAGCCAAGCTAACATTGTTTATGACCCAGCCAACTTTATAGTGGTATGTCAGTCTTAGCATTAAGTTAAGAAGCAAATTGTTTGCTTATTGAGGAGTATTTTCTTTTTCTCTTTTTAATTTGGCACTACTGAAGCTTGAAGTCAGGGTCTTGTGCTTGCTAGTCAAGTATTCTACCACTCCCTCAGTCCTTCACAAATACTTTTTAAGCACAAATTGTATTTCCAGTTGAGCTAGTTGAATCTCCTGTGAATAAGGAAAATCGTCTGAAACTAGAATAATTCTGGTACATTTGTTTTTTTCTTTTGTCGAAATCTCTTTACCTACATAAAGACAGCAGTATTGATTACCAGTTTGTGGTTCAGATCTTTATACTATCTTTTTATTTTAGTTAATTTCTATCACTGTGACAAAAATACCCAAGATAATAAACGTATTAGGAGGAAAGGTTTATTTTTGGCTCACTATTTCAGACGTTTCAGTCCATGGTCACTTGGCTCAACAACTGTTTTGGGCCTGTGGCAAGGTGAGCATCATGCATAGTGGAGCAAAGCTGTTCTCATGGTGGCTGGAAAGCAAAGAGAGGAAGGGGCCAAGGTCCCAATATGTCTTTCAAGGGCACACCTCCAATGACCTGACCTCTTCTAAGTAGTCCCCACCTCCTAAGATTAGACTACTTCCCAATAGTGCCACAGACTCTGACCAAACCTTTAATATGTAGGTCTGTGTAGGCTTCTCAGATCCAGACCAAAGTACCTGTTATCCTCTGTGTTGTAGTCTTGTTTTATCTTCCTTTATCTGTTTCTTGAACAGAGCACCAATGCTATTTTGATTTGGGGAGTGTGTGATATGTTGCCAGGTATTACCTATGGATGAGGAGAGACAAGTTTTCCAAATATAATACTTTTTATTTCTGCCATCTTCCTAAAGTAATTTAAATAATGCTACTGCTTTAAATCATAAGAACCATTGAATCTTCAAATAGGAATGAGTATATAATAACAAGGCTTTTATGTTTTCAGCACCTGCCATGTCCTGAGGTCATGTGTTAGCATTACTCATTTTAGTCCTGTGGGAGTAGGTGTTGCCTTGATATTATAGATGAAAAAACTGAGGTTTGGAAGTTGAAATAACATACTTGAGTAAATAACAGCTACTAAATGCCGGAGCTGGGAGTCAGATCCAAGTCTATTACTCTAAACTTAATATGCTACCTTGCCTTACCCTAAACTTCCATTTTGCTAAATTACCCTAACAGATGATAATCATCTATAACGAGCTCACGATACAATAGATTGATCTTCCATTTTAAGATGACTAGTTGTTAGAAATGTCTTATTTCAAAATCTGATTTTATTCTTAACTCGGTCCAAATTTGTCCAAACTAATGCAGAATAATCGTGCAATCACTTAGGGCATGATAATCCAGTCATGTACATGAAGCAGTTTTCAGAACGCCCTCAAAGTCTCTAAACTGTAGTACTTTAAGTATTTAGATATGTTAATCCAGTGCTTAAAAGCCTTCAACAATTCTCATTCGCACAATAAAATGTAAGTCTCTTAGCATTTGTATGCAGTTCTTAAAATACACAATCTTACCCTGATTTTGTTTTGCTTTTTCTGATTTCAAAAATATCTTTGTTATAGGAAAGGAGAAAGAGAAATAGGCTAAAAACTCACAACCCATCTTCCAGAAATAGCTATTAACATTTTAACAAATAACTGTTGTTTTTCATAAAAGAATGAAAAAATTTATGGGACTGTTTGTTAGACACTTAGCTTAACCTTAAGTATAGAAGAATTGTCTGCCCTGAGATAAGATATGGTAGAACTATGTATCCTTAAGATGAGTTGGGTTGCCACACTGACACAGAATTTGTATCTATAGTTGCTTTAAAATCAATAATTAAGTGTTTATGAAATTCTTGGTACATAGTTACTTAGCTTTTATCATTAAATATGCACCAAGCTAATTTTAATTGCCTTGTTTCTAGTGTATCTTACCGAGTACATGTAGTTTTGATGATACCAACTTCAGCTTATGTTTGAAATAGTACTGTGTGGTATAAATTTTAAGATCAAGCTGTTCTTATTTTTTTATGAAAACTTCATATCATATGCATGTTTAATTTTCCTTAGGTCATGAATAAATTTTTAAGCACTAAGGAGCCAACTTCTAAGTACCTGGCACTTAATAGGTATAGCTGACTTGAAATGAATTAATTTAAAGTGGTAGGTGTTCAAAACTAATGCCACTTTGTTTTTTTCTTTTAAAAATTTTTAATGGACAAATGATTGTATAATACACTTGTGGGGTACAATGTGATGTTTTGATAAATGTTTACATTGTAAAATGATTGAATCAAAATAGTTCACAAGCCATCATCTTACCATTTTTATGTGTTGAATGCATTAAAATCTATTTTGGGTGATTTTGAAGTACTCAATATATTACTTGTGCAACAGACAAAGATCCTGTCTTTTTTTTCAGTTTTATATCTTTCTTGTCCTTTTTAAAATTCATTTATTCATATGTGCATACATTGTTTCGGCCATTTCTCCCCTTTACCCCCAACTCCATTCCTGTGGCCCCCTAGCCCCTCGCTTCTAGGCAGGACCTGTTCTGCCCTTTTCTCCAATTTTGTTGAAGAGAAGACATAAGCAATAATAAGAAAGAGCATTTTTGCTAGTTGAGATGAGGATAGCTATACAGAGAGATTCCTAGCATTGCTTCCATGCACAAATGTATTACAACCTGGATTGACTGATCTCTACCTGACCTCTTCACTACTTCCCGTACACCTTCCCATATTGACCTCTGTTGTTTTAAGGTTTCTATATTAGCTTCTCTGCAGTGGACACATCAAACACTTTCAAGTTTTGGGTTTCCTGCCTATCCCTGTTCCTCCCGTATGTGTTCTCCCCTTAGCGTGTGACCCAACAACAACATTGCTGCATTTGCCTAGATGTAAAGTCCGCATATGAGGAAGAACATACAGTTTTTGGTCTTCTCAGCCTGGCTTACCTCGCTTAGGATGATGTTCTCCAGTTCCATCCATTTACTTGCGAATGATAAGATTTCATTCTTCATGGCTGAGTAAAACTTCATTGTGTATAAATGCCACATTTTCTTGATTCATTCATCAGCAGTGGGGTATCTTGGTTGTTTCCATAACTTGGCTATTGTGAGTAGTGCTGCAATAAACATGGGTGTGCAGGTGCCTCTGGAGTAACCTGAGTTGCTTTCCTTTGTGTATATCTGCAGGAGTGGAATTGCTGGTTCACATGGCAGATCTATGTTTAGATGTTTAAGAAGCCTCCATATTTTTTTCCCAGAGTGGTTGCACTAGCTTGCATTCTGACCAGCAGTGTACGTGGGTTCTTTTTTCCCCACGTCCTCACCAACACCTGTTGGTGGTGGTGTTTTTGATGGTAGCTATTCTAACGGGTGAGGTGGAATCTTAGTGTGGTTTTGATTTACATTTCCTTTATGCCAGAGATGGTGAGCATTTTTTCATGTTTTTTGGCCATTTGAATTTCTTCTTTTGAGAAAGTTATGTTTAGTTTAGTTGCCCATTTCTTTATTGGTTCATTGAGTTTGGGACAGTTTAGTTTTTTAAGTTCCCTGTATATTCTGGTTAGCAGTCCTTTTTCTAAAGTATAGTGGGTAAATATTTTCTCCCACTCTGTGGGTGATCTCTTCAGTTTAGAGACCATTTGTTTTGTTGTGTAGAAGCTTTATAATTTTATGTAGTCCCATTTGTCCATCCTTTCTCTTAGTTGCTGAGCTGCTGGGGTTCTATTGAGGAAGTTCTTGCCTATACCTATTACTTCCAGCATATTCCCTGCTCTTTCCTGTACTAACTTCAGAGTTTCGGGTCTGATACTAAGGTCCTTGATCCATTTTGAGTTGATACTAGTACAGGGTGATAAATATGGATCTAGTTTTAGTATTTTGCAGGCAGATAACCATTTTCCCCAACAATATTTGTTGAAGAGGCTGCCTTTTGTCCATTGTATGTTTTTGGCCCCTTTGTCAAAAATAAGGTGGGCATAGCTGTGTGGATTGATATCTGGGTCCTCTGTTCTGTTCCACTGGTCTTCATGTCTGTTTTTGTGCCAGTACCATGCAGTTTTTATTACATTGCTTTGTAATATAGTTTAAAGTCAGGTATTGTGATACCTCCAGCGTTGCTCTTTTTGCTGAGTGTTGCCTTGGCTATTTGCGTTCTCTTGTGTTTCCAAATGAGCTTTAGGGTAGATTTTTCAATCTCTGATGAATGTCATTGGGATTTTGATGGGAATTGCATTAAACATGTAGATTGCTTTTGGTAGCATAACCATTTTTACTATGTTGATTCTACCAATCTGTGAGCATGGCAGATCTTTCCACCTTCTGTAGTCTTCCTTGATCTCTTTCTTCAGGGGTTTGTAGTTCTCCTTGTAGATGTCATTCACATCCTTTGTTAAGTTTACTCCTAGGTATTTGATTTTTTTTTGAGGCTACTGTAAATGGAATTGTTTCCATATATTCTTTCTCAGTTTGTTTGATGTTGGTGTATGAAAAAGCTAGTGATTTTTGTAAGCTGATTTTGTATCCTGCCACCTTGCTGTAGCTGTTTATGATGCCTAGGAGTTTTGGGGTAGTTTTTTGGGTCTTTAAGATATATAATCATGTTATCTGTAAATAGGGATATTTCGACAGTTTCTTCACTTATTTGTATTCCTTTTTTCCTTCTTCTTGCCTAATTGCTGTGGCTAGAAATTCCAGTACTATGTTGGATAGGAGTGGGGATAGTGGGCACCCTTGTCTTGTTCCTGATTTTAGGGGAAATGGTTTCAGTTTTTCACCATTAAGTATGATGTTGGCTATAGGTTTGTCATATAAAACCTTTACAATGTTGAAGTACATTCCTTCTATTCCTAGTTTTCTCAGAGCTTTTATCATGAAGTGGTGTTGAATCTTATCAAAGGCTTTTTCTGCATCTATTGAGATGATTAAGTGGTTTTTGTCTTTGCTTCTATTGATGTGCTGCATTACATTTATAGATTTGCATATGTTGAACCACCGCTGCATCCCTGGGATGAAGCCAACTTGGTCATGGTGTATGATCTTTCTGACATGTTATTGGATTTGGTTTGCCGTTATTTTATTGAGGATTTTTGCCTCAATGTTCATTAAGGAGATTGGCCTATAGTTCTCCTTTTTGGAGGTGTCTTTGTCTGGTTTTGGGATGAGTGTAATATTTCCTTCATAGAATGAGTTAGGCAGTGTTTCTTCTCTTTCTATTTTGTGGAAAAGTTTTTAGGAGAGTTCGTACTAGTTCTTTAAAAGTCTGATAAAATTCAGCTGAGAATCCATCCAGTCTTGGACTTTTCTTTTTTGGGAGACTCTTTATTGCTGCTTCAATTTCATAGATCTATTCAGGTGATTAATATCCTCTTGGTTCAATTTTGGATGGTCATAAGTATCTAGAAATTTGTCCATTTTTTCAAGATTTTCAAATTTATTGGAATATAGGTTCTCAAAGTAGTCTCTGATGATTCCCTGGATTTCTGTGGTGTTTGTTGTTATCTCCCCTTTTGTTTTTCTGATTTGGGTTTTTTCTCTTCTCATTTTAGTCTGGTTTGCCAGGGGTCTGTCAATCTTGTTTATTTTTTCAAAGAACCAGCTTTTTGTTTTGTTGATTCTTTGTATGGTTTGTTTGTTTGTTTCTATTTCATTAATTTTGGCCATTATTTTTATTATTTCTCTCTGGCTTGTTTTGGGTTTTTCTTATTCTTGTTTTTCTAGGAGTTTGAGCTGTAGTATTAGGTCATTGATTTGAGATTTTTCTGTCCTTTTAGTATATGCACTCATGGCTATAAACTTTCCTCTCAGGACTGCCTTTGCTGTGTCCCATAGGTTCTGGTCGGTTGTGTTTTCATTTTCATTGACTTCCAGGAAATTTTTAATTTCCTCTTTTATTTCATCAATGACCCATTGATCATTGAGCAATGTATTGTTCAGCTTCCAATTTTTTACATATTTTCTGCTATTGTTTTTTTGTTGAGTTGTAGTTTTAATGCATTGTGATCAGATAGAATGCATGAGATTATTTCTATTGTCTTATATTTGCTGAGGCTTGCTTTGTGTCCTAAGATATGCTCAATTTTGGAGAAAGTTCTATGAGCTGCTGAGAATAATGTATGTAGTGCAGAAGTTGGATGAAATATTCTGTAGACATCAGCTAGGTCCATTTGATCTGTGGTGTGATTTAGTTGTAGAATTTTTTTAATTGATTTTTTATTTGGATGACCTATCTATTGGTGATGGGGGGGTATTAAAGTCTCCCACAACCACTGTGTTGGAGTTAATATATGCTTTTAGGTCCTTCAGAGTGTGTTTGATGAAATTGGGTGCATTGACATTGGGTGCATATAGGTTGATAATTGTTATTTCTTTTGGTGTATATCTCCTTTTATTAGTATGGAGTGTCCTTCTTTATCTCATTTGATCAATGTAAGTTTGAAGTCTACTTTGTCCAAGATAAGTATTGCTACTACCACCTCTTTTTGGGGGCCATTGGCTTGGTAAGTCTTCTTCCAGCCTTTCACCCTAAGCCAGTGCATGTTTCTGTCAATGAGATGGGTCTCCTATAAATAATAGATTGTTTGATCTTCCTTTTAATCCAGTTTGCCAATAGGTGTCTTGATGGGGGAGTTAAGTCTGTTAACATTCATTGTTAATATTGATAGGTATGTGGTGATTCCTGTCATTTAGTTGTTTTTGTTGTTTAAGGGTTTGATTGTGTGCAGCTGAATCAATGTTGCTCTCTTCTTTCTTCTCCTGTGGTTTGGTACTGCCTGTCCTCTCATGGTTTTGTTTGCTTTCATTTTCTGTGTGCAGAATTCCTTGGAGAATCTTTTGTAGTGGTGGCTTGGTGGTCATATATTGTTTTAGTTTCTACTTATTGTGGAAGACTTTTATTACTCCATGTATTTTGAAGGATAGTTTTGCTGGGTATAGTTATTTTCATTCAGTGCTCGGAATACTTCACTCCATGCCCTTCTTGCTTTTATGGTTTCCATTGAGAACTCTGCTGTGATTTTGATGGGTTTACCTTTGTTTGTTATTTGTTTTTTCTCTCTTAACAGCCTTCAATATTCTTTCTCTATTCTCTGTGCTTGTTATTTTAATGATGATATGTCATGGGATATTTCTGTTTTGGTCAAGTCCATTTGGTGTCCTGGAGGCTTCCTGTACCTACATGGGCATAACTTTTTCTAGATTTGGGAAATTTTCTGTTATTATTTTATTGAATATATTATGAATCCCTTTTGCTTGTACCTCTTCTCCTTCTTCAATGCCCATGATTCTCAGGTTTGGTCTTTTTATGGCTTTGGTGAGTTCTTGCATATTTCTTTTGCAGGTCTTGAGTTGTTTGACTAATAGCTCTTCAGTTTTTCCTTTAATTTCTATTTTATCTTCAAGTTCCAAGATTCTGTCTTCCCCTTGTTCTAATCTGCTGGAGTGGCCTTACATTGTGTTTTTTGTTTCTGTTTCATTCTTTTTTTCTGAGGTTTTCCATATCATGGATCACTTCCTCTTTAATATTGTCTATTTTTGTCTTTAATTCATTTATCTATCTATTTATAGTGTTCTCTGTTTCACTTTGGTGTTTATTTAGGGCTCCTATGGGTTCATTTGTTTGTTTCTGTGTCCTCTCATTCTTTATTTTTGGTGTCTTGAAATTTCTTGAGTGTCTCTTGTACGTTTTGGTTAACCATTTCTAGTAACATCTCCATGAAATTCTCAGTGATTACTTGCAGGATTTCTTCTTTGATGGTGTTCTTGTGGACATTGTTGGGTTTCTTGGCATCATTTATCTTTGTTTTGTTGGAGTCCAGAACTAGGCATCTGTTTTCTTCATTTCCCTCTGAATCCTGTATTAAATATTTTTTTGGGGGGAGAATGGTATCCATCACTTTTTCTTCTTCGCATCACTCCACTTCATACTGTGTAACTATGTTCTTGATAGGGTAGTTGTTGGTTTCAGTCAGTCACCTGTTTTCTTTCCCTTGGTTTAATTTTGTATTGTGGCTGTATTGGGTTTTTAGCTAAGTGTGTGTGTGCTATTTCTGTCCCTGGCCTGGGTGTAATTTAGTATTAACTAGTTCACAATAATAAAACTACAACAACAAAAAATGCCAAAGAAATCAATGGGGAGAGATGAGCAAACAAACTAGAAACAAAACAACTCCAGGTTCAGGAACAACAGAATTTCAGTCTTGGTTTAATTTCTGGTGTTACTCCTCCAGCATCCAGTCCTGGTGTGGGTATTTCAGCAGAAGCTCTGTCCTAGTCTCTCTAGGTGGTTGGCTTGTGGGTAGTATGTTTTTTTTTCTTCTGTCTTTCAGCAGCAGCTGCTTGGTCAGCTCTTCCCTCAGTGAAATGTGGCAATTTAAGTTTGCATGCTGTCCTCAGGTTCAGGAGGTCAGCTCTGTAGTCCACCAGTTGTCCTGATTTGGAGTTTGTTTTCTCTGTGCTTGTTAACTGGGGGCTTGCTTCTTTGCCTCACCCCCTTTGTGTGGGGCAAAGTCAATGATCTGTCAGCTGGCCCCCTGCTGTCAGCATGTGATGGTTTTCTATTTGTTTTTCAATTTTGCAGAGCCATTTGACTTTGGGTGTTGCTCACTGGCTCAGGAGAAGAACTTTGTGGTCCACTACCTGCCCTACCACAGGCAGTGGCTTATCACCCACCCACTGTTGGCCTTCCTGCCTTTCCAACCATTTGTTTACTGATAGTTCACAGGGAGATTAGCTCCTTGCTCCTCCCCCCTTCTCTGGTGCACCTTCAGCATTTCTGCCCACTCTGCTGTGTGCTAGTTTTCACTTCATTGTTTATTGTTCAGTTTTTTTTTTGTGAGGGAGGGGGTCAGTCTGCCCAGGGGGCTATGCTGATTTATCCCAGGGGTGGCTGGGGGAATACTGTGTGATGCTTAGTGCTCACCTGTTTGATCTGCTGAATGTCTCCCAAGCAGGTTTGGAGCTGGTGGTGGCAGCCCACCTGTTTTCTCAGTGTAGTGTGGTGTGGAGAAACTTTGTATGGGCTAGGGGTTCAGGGTATTGAAGTTTTGATTCTCCTTAGTGCTTTATTTCTGCCAAGTGTGGCTCCAGTTTCTCAGGAAGATTTTGGATTCACAGAGCTCATGCTGTCTTCTTTTGTGCCCTAGTTGCCATCTTGGATCCTCTCCAAGCTTCTCCTGTCTAACTGACAGTTTGTATCCTTTGATCATCATCTTTCCTCAGCCACTCCCCTCCCCTGGCCTTTATTTACCATCACTCTACTTCTGAGTTCAACTTTGTTGGGTTACATATATAAGTGAGATCAGGCAGTGATATCTTCCAGTTCATCCAAGTAGTCACAAGTGGCAGAATTTCCTTTTTTCACAGCCAAATAGTTACATATCCCACATTTTCTTTTCCAACTCATCTAGTAATAGACACAGGTTGATTCCATATCTCAGTTATTGTTGTTGCAGTTAATGTGGGAATGCAGATGTCTCTTCAACAATTTGATTGCAGTTCTTTGGAATATATAACCAGAATTGAAATGGTATGGTCATATAGAAATTCTGTTTTTAGCTTTCTGAGGAACTCCATACTGTTTTCCACAATGGCTTTATTAATTTATATATTCCCAGTACTGTGTAAGGGTTGCTTTTTCTCCATATCCTTACCAATGCTTTGATCTTTTTGATAATAGTTTTTCTAACAGGTGTGAGGTGATGTCTTGTGACTTTTATTTGTATTTCCCTGATGATTAGTGGTGATGAACATTTTTCATATACTTACTGACCATCTATATATCTTTTCAGAAATTCCTATGTAGATCCTTTGCCTAGATTCTTTATTTTCTTGTTATTGAGTTGAATTCCTTTACTCTGGATTTAGCCTATGAGATGTATGGT
The DNA here is from genome assembly GCF_047511655.1 of Castor canadensis. NCBI lineage: Eukaryota > Metazoa > Chordata > Mammalia > Rodentia > Castoridae > Castor > Castor canadensis. Next base: position 93,597,520 of record NC_133394.1, read on the forward strand.
TTGCAATTATTTTTCTCCCAATTTGTTGATTGTGTCTTCATCCTTGTCATTGTTTCCTTTTCTGTGGAGCTTTTGGGTTTGATGCATTCTTATTTATTTTTGCTTTTATTCATGCAGCAAATCTTTGCTCAGACTAATATGAGCATTGTTCTATGTTTCCTTGTAGTGATTTTATAGTTTTGGATCATAGTTTAGCATTTTTAATCCATTTTGGGTTGATTTTTGCATGTGGTTTGAGAATAAGGGTCCAATTTCATTCACATGTATGTCTAATTTTCCTAACACTGTTAGTGAACAGTAATTTCATGAGTAGTAATTTCCTCATATTGACCCTTCCCTTTCTTTGCATGTCTACTGAAAATCACTTGACTTTAGGTATGTGGGTTTATTTCCAGGTTCATTATCATGTGGCATTAGTTAATGTATTTGTTTTTATGCCAGTACCATGCTGTTTAAATTTATTTTAGTTTTGTAGATTTTAAAGTCAGATTGTGTAATGTCTCCAGCTTTGTTTTGTGCTCATTGAGTCTAGGGAGGGAGCAAATCAGGTTTGGCTTCTGTGGGGCTACCAGGGGTTCTGCCTGATTAATGTTTTATCTTTGTTTCTTTTGCAGATCTAAAGTTCAATATATATAATTTTTTCTTTTCATTTTGTCTAGCCACTAGATATCTATTCTTTTGCTGGTGGCCTACCCTGGCTTACTATCTTGCATGCCTTTCCTTGTAGCCATGTAACTAAGGTTCTATTTCTGGTTTGTGGAGATACAGGAATGTGTTGGGGGTCTTCAATCCACCATGTTGAGCTGAACCACTATTTCATTCTTGAAAGTGGAAGGAGGACTTTCCTGGTGCCACAGCCAACTGTCCCTGCAGGTCAGGTCAACTTTAGTTTATTTCAGGAAGAGACTATTTATCTCATCCTCCTCCTGCCTACAGGGTCTGATCACCTTCCATCTACAGGTACCAGGATCTTTGGAATGAGGGATTTCTCCATTTTCTTGCCTCAATTAAGCAGAATATTTTGTCCCCTCTGACCGTCCATTCCTACAGTCAGCAAGCACAGGCCAGCAAACTTTATCCCAGCCAGATGGAAGCTAATCAGAAACTTGCTGATGGCAAAAGGCAAACATGGGAGAAAGCAAGCCTGGTGGAATCCTCCCTAACCAGTTACATCCCTAAACTCACCACCCAGTCCAGTGTATATATGTGTGTACAACTGCCCTGTGAATCTTTCTACAAGATGAGTTGATTAGAGGCCACCAAATCTTGTTCCAGTGAGGCAGAAGACACCCAGAACCTGGGTCTCCCACCCAGGACAAAGGATGGGTACAGGAATATCAGTTACATCCTAAATCCACTGCCCAGTCCAGCATATAGTATATATCAGAGCATTCTGCCTGCCGCTCTGAAAAGGAAACATTGAGCTAGAGACCTAGGCAGAAAAAAGAAAAGCTTGCAGCAGACCAGTTGGAGCTGCTACTGGATCCCCTGTGGAGGGTAAGGTGTAGACTGCGAGAGTGGGCACACTTGGTAGAGTGGTCCTGGACCCACTAACTATGCTTAGAGATACTTAAAGGCCCTTCCACCCCCCAACTACTACTTTACAAACCAGGAACCACTCCACCTCACCAGAGCCCCTGCAGCGGTAGATAGCTTTCACACCCCCAGAGTAGTGCAGCCTCAGGAAATGCTACTACTTCACAGAACCTGCCCTGCCTCGTTCCAGCTGCTGCCCCTGGTCCAGAGCCTTAACTGACCACAGAACATCACACCCAGGCTGCACCCAGAGGGAAAAGAACACTGGGAAAACACAGCCCCAGAGAGGATATGTGAGTAAACACAACAGAACCAGAGATGGAAGGCTGAAGGATGGAGACTGGAGGAGGAGAATATTTACTGCACTGATTGAGTCCAACTGGCATACGCTTTCCTCAGTAACAAGGAAGAAATGGTGACTTATTTCTTCTATTTCTCTTCTATAAATTTTTCTGTTGGCAATTTATTCTATCTCCTTTTTTTAATATATATTTTTTGTCATTAAAATTTCTTAAGAGTTCTTAATTGTTCCATCCTTTTGCAATTGCTAACTATATTGTTTCTCCACAATAATTAAACTATATTCCTCTTACTATTTTGTTTACCTACATCTCACCTTTCATTTTGACCCCATTATCACCATTTTCCTTCTTTCTTTTTCCTTCCATCACCCCTTTATTTTTATTAGTTGATTTTAAATCTATAGCTACAATATTTTGTTAAACCCCTAGTGTACCAAATAAGAAGCCCTAATCCTTTTCATATATAAACATTATTAGAGGTGTAGATTATGTCTACAATAATTTTTACTTCATGTAAATATCTGGTACAGTTTTGAATTGGTGATTTGTTATTGCTGAGTTACACTCTAGGCTAATAAGTAAGTAATGGCAATCAACCTTGCTAATACTCATTTTTTTCAACTGAAAGACTTCAGGTGAATTTGTTATTGCTGAATTTACCTGAGACCAGTAAATGAGAAATGACACATCAACCTTGCTACTAACTAGTTTTCCAGAACATAGAGAATAATTTCGACTGAAAAACTTCACGATTAATGCCTCCAACCATTGGCTTGACTTCATATGAGGAAATATCAACACAGAAACATGAGAAATATGAAAAAAACAAGGCAACATGATCCCTCCAAAAACAACAGTCCCACAATAAAGTGAATGATACTGCAATGGATGAAATCTCACACATTGAACTTAAGAGAATAATAAGATGAATAAAATAAAAAGGACATGTATAAACACCTCAATGAATTCCAAGAGAATATAAGCAAACACCTGAATGAAATAAGACCATTTAAGATATGAAACAGTAATTCAATAAAGATATAGATTCTAAAAAAAATCAAATTGTGATTCTGTAAATGAAAAACTATATTTCAAATAAAAAATGTAATTGAAAGTCTTGCAGTAGACTGGATCAAATTGAAGACATAATATTAAGGTTTGAAGATAAGGTAAGTGGAAGGAAAATCAGACAATGATAAAGGAAAAGATAATGAAGTACAAATGGAACATGTAGACCTCCGGGATATTATTAAAAGATGAAAGCTATGAATAATTTTCATAGAAGAAGGAGAAGAGGTGCAAATCGAGGGCATAGAAAATTCAATAAAATAATAAAAACTTTCTCAATCTTGAGAAAGAGATGGTTATCCAGGTACAGAAGGCTTTTAGTACTCCAAACAGAGAAGACTGGAATAGAATCTCCCTGTGTCATATTATAGTTAAAACATTAAGTACACAGAACAAAGAAAGAATATTGAAAGCTGAAAGAGGGAAGCACTAAGTCACCTATAAAGGAAAACTCATCAGAATAACAGCAGATTTCTCTTCAGGAATTTTAATAACAAGGAGGGCATGAAATAATGTCTAGATAAGGACATGACAAAAACAATTATAGGCCAGTTTCCTCAATGAACATAGATACAGAAATTATCAATAAAATACTTGCAAATTGAATTTGACACATTAAAAAAATCATACACTCTGATCAAGTTGGTTTCATTCCAGGAATGTCAGAATGATTCAACATATGCAAATCAATAAACATAACAGAGCACATAAACAAAATCAAAGACAAAATCACATGATGTCTTTGACAAAATTCAACATCCTTTCATGGTAGAAGCCCTGAAGAAATTAGACATAGAAGAAATGTACCTCAACATAATAAAAGCTATATATAATAAGCCTATTTACAACATTGTCTTAAATGGGGAAAACTGAAACAATATCCTCTAATGTCAGGAACGAGACAAAGGTGCTCAGTTTCTCCACTATTATTTAATATAGTGCTAGAATTTTTAGCTAAAGCAATTAGATATGAGAAAGAAATGAAAGGGATACAAATAGGAAAAGAAGAAGTCAGATTATCCCTATTTTCATATTACATGGTCCTATACTTAAAAGGCCCTAAAGACTTCACCAATAAAACCTCTTAGACCTGATAAACACTTTTAGCAAAGTAGCAGAATATAAAATCAACATATAAAACTCAGCAGCTTTTCTATATACCAATAATAAACAGGCTGAGAAAGAATTCAGGAAATCAATCCTGTTCACAGTAGCCTTTAAAAGTTATTACCTAGGAATAAAGCTAATTAAGGAGGTGAAAGACTGTTACAGTGATAATTACAAAATCTTGAGGAAAGAAGAAGACACCAGAAAATGGAAAGACCTTTCATGTTCATGTATTGGCAGAATTAATGTTGTCAAAGTGGTTTAATATCGAAAGCAATCTACAAATTCAATGCAATCCCCAAAATTCCTATGTCATTTTTCATAGAAATAGAAAATCTATCATAAAATTCATTTGGAAGCACAAAAGATTCCAAATAGCCAAAACAATCCTGAACAAAAAAGAGGAATGCTGGATTATTGCAATACCTGACTGACTTCAAAATATACTAGAGAGCCATAGTAACAAAACCCAGCAGGATACTGGCACAAAAATAGACACGTGGATCAATGGAATTGAATAGAAGATTCAGAAATAAGTGTACACATCCACAGACTCCTGATTTTCAATAAAGGCACCAAAAACATACATCTGAGAAAAGACAGTCTAATAAATGGTGCTGAGAAACGGGATATCCATGTGTAGGAGACTGAAACTTACACACTTATCTCTCACTCTATTAAAGGGTTAATCAAAATGGATCATAGATCTTAGTGTAAGACTTAAAACTTTGAACATGTATAAGGGAAAACCTTTGAAGACAGAGGCATAGGTAATTCCCTTTCTTTTGAAAAGAACTTCAATTACTCAGGAAATAAAACAAAAATTGGCAAATGAGATTGCATCAAATTAAAATCTGCACAGAAAAGGAAAGAATTACCAGAGTAAAGAGACAACTTACAGAATTGTAAGCTATTCATTGGATAAAGGATTAATATACAGGATATATAAAGAGATCCAAATTAAACACTAGAAGAACAAACAATCCAGTTAATAAATAGGCAAGTGAATTGAATAGACAGTTCTGAAAATAATTATAAATGGCTAATAAATAGATGAAGAAATGTTCAACATTCTTAGTCATAAAGGAAATGCAAATCAAAATTACCCTGAAATTCCACCTGGCCCCTGTCAGAATGACTATAATCAAGAATGCAAACAATAACAAGTCCTGGTGAGGATGTGGGGAAAAAGGGAGCCTGATACACTGTTGGTGGGAATGTAAACTAGTGTAAACACTTGAAAATCAGCATGGAGATTTCTTAAGAAAGTAAAAGTGAACCTACCTGAGGACCCTGCCTTACAACTCTTTAGCACATACCCATAGGAATGTAAATTAGCATACAAAAGAGATATCTATACATTCATGTTTATAGCAGCACTATTCACAACAGTCAAACTATGGAATCCACACAGATGCCCATCAACTGATCAATGGATAAAGAAAATGTGGTATAGTCTTTACTCCCATTTCCTGCATGAGGAACAGGAAATGTTTCTCTCTTTCTCTCCCTTTCCCCACTCCTCCATATTTTATTCTGTTATGCTAAAATAAGTCCTTGCTGAAACTGCCACCTGTTGGACTCATTGTGAGACACTTTGAAATGCTTTTCACATTTGTGGATCTCAAGGACCTGTGATTTTGTGTGGAAACTGGGAAGCTGTGAGAGCCCCTTGTCCTCCCCTGGTAACAGAACATTGGTAACCCTGAGCCAAGAGTTGAATCTCACAAGTTGGGGGCTTTCTAAAATATGTTATGGTCTGAAGGCTGAGTTGGGTTTTTTTTCTCCACTGATTGAAGAATTAAAAGGCAGGAAACAGAGATAGCAAAGTAGATAGTAAAGTAGCAAGGTTTATTTAGAATGAAAACAAAGGCTTCTCAAGCCAGAAGCGCCTCTGGTCTTTCTTTTTGTTCCCCTTGAGTCCTTCCCCTTCTTGGTTTCCACATGGGGGACACAGTCTCTGAATTCTCCCCACCCTCACCACACACAAGGGGCTGTCTCCTGTTGGCTGATTTTGCAGCGGTTTTCACTTGTTGACCATGAGTAAAGAAGAGGTCTGTCATTAGATCAAGGGCAAACACAACAAGGGGATTGGACTTTGATCACAAGATAAAAGTGAGTGCACACAAGGTAGATATGAGGATAGGTAAGACACCTAAAAAATTAGCTAGCATTTGTTGCCCTCAACGCAGAGAAACTAAAGCAGATACCTTAAAAGCAACTGAGGCCAATAGGAGAAGGGGACCAGGAACTAGAGAAAAGGTGAGATCAAAAAGAATTAACCTAGAAGGTAACACACACACATGCACAGGAAATTAATGTGAGTCAACTCCCTGTATAGCTATCCTTATCTCAACCAGCAAAAACCCTTGTTCCTTCCTATTATTGCTTATACTCTCTCTTCAACAAAATTATAAGGGCAAAATAGTTTCTGCCAGGTATCGAGGGGGTAGGAGGGAGAGGGAGGGGGTGGTGTGGGTGGTAAGGGAGGGGGTGGAGGCAGGGGGGAGAAATGACCCAAGCCTTGTATGCACATATGAATAATAAAACAATAAAAAATAAAAAAAAAAGAGGTCCGTGAGGAATAACACCTGCACTCTCCATCATCCTTTCAGTGTCTCCTGGGAAAATGACTCTTCCAGTACCCGCTAGACGTCCTCTTTAGGGAGGCTCAGGCAGTTCCCCTCTTAGACATTTACAATCAGATGCAAGAAAAATGGCTCTAGCAAAGCTACAATTTAACAGCTTTTAAAATATGAAACTACATTACCTATACAACAGGCAAAATTAAACTTACTTAAAAAATGGATGACAGTAAAAGAATAACTTGATGTCTCCTGGTCCTGATCCTGGCAGCTGCCAAATAAATTTCTTGCTGACTGAATATCCCTCATCACTTCATAAATTTAAGATAGAGAAATGGCTTTTTGGTTCTCTTTCTGGGTAGAGCCAGCACCCAATCTTAGCATGAAGCAGCCATAGAAGACATTTGACCCTCTGTACCCCTTTTAAGGTTAAAAGGGACCAAAGTCATTTGGGGGGAAATAAGGTAGGACAGATGGATGAGGAGACAAGGAAGCTGAGGCGGCTCAACTCAGACATTGGAACAAGGAAGTAAAAACTAAAAAGCCAGAGCAGCTAGCCCTTCCCATCTCCTTTTAGAAGCTAAGTTATAAGAACAGGAGACTTAATGGGGGTACCTGCATCTGCCTTCCTCTTTGAGATGTTAAGGAGCTGCAAGATCCTTGAATGGGTACAGGGAAGGCTTGTCTGGCAAAGGGAAGTCCTAAAACTCACTTGTTGTACCTGTGTGTTGGGTAGGCCTAGATAACATATCCATATTTTGCAATAATAAACAGCACCCATCTCGGGCACTCAGAACCATTATCTAATGGTTAGGGTTGCTAAATTTCTGGTGATGTGAATTCTCCCATTCCAGGAAAGTATAAGAACACAGATACTGAACCACCATTTTGCATTTTTGCTCCCATTTCCGGTGTGGGGAACAGGAAATATTACTCTCTTTTCTTCTCTTTCACCTCTTCTCCGTACTTTATCCTGTTATACTAATATAAATCCTCATAAAACTTCTGAAAAGAAAGAAAGAAAGAAAATGTGGTTTATATACACAGTGAAGTATTATTAGGTCACAAAGAATGATGAAATTATGTCATTTTCAGTAAAATGGGTAGACTGGAGATTATCACGTTAAATGAAATAAGCCACATGCAGAGTCATAAAAAACAAACGAATGACAGGTGTGCAAAATGAGCACTACTTGGGAGTAGGAAGCAGTGGGAGGGGGTAAGGTGAAAGGAGAGCGTAAAGGCAATTGAATATGATTGAAGTATTTTATACACATGTATAAAAATAGTGTATTAAAAACAGAATTATTTAAAAGGGGCAGTGAGAAATAAGAGGAATAGACAGGATGAATTTGATCAAAGTACATTACATGCATGTTTGGAAAATCACAATAAACTCCTTTGTACATTCAATATATGCTAATAAAAAAATCTTTACCAAAAATAAAAAAAGAATGAAATAGTGCTGGCCACTATAAGTCTGGGAACTTTTAATTTTTAAATTAAATCAGTGAGGTTCTAGGCCCAGAGCAGTAGTTGTCAGAATTAATCATCTCTTTTAACCTTTTCTTTATGAGGTGACGTATTTCTTTGGGGGCTAGTTCATTGTGAAGAATAATGGATTTAGCTTAAACCTACGGAGTCATAGACGTTAGGGTTGGAAGGGAATTGCAGACCATGTAGTCCAAACTACTCTAATTTTATTTGACCAAACTAAAGCCCAGCAAACTTCAGTTTACTTGCCCAAGTTTTCTTACAAGGCCTGCAAAGCAGTTTCTCTTTATTTTCAGAGCCATTATTTCCTTTAAGTTTCTGTAGATGTGTGTATATAAATATATATCCATGAGCTGTGGATCCTACCCTATTTCACAAAGAGTAATATCAAGAAATTATATATATATATAAATGTATATATAATTATATGTATATATATTGGAATAAATAGGTTTGTATCTGTTGAGAAACACATACACAGAATGTACAGATCAGGTGACATGATGTGGGAATGGGAGAGGGAACATGAAGAATAGTAGAGAAGAATGATAGACATGGAGGAACAAATAGGAGAGGAGTATTCTCAAGCTGTACTTCCCAGTGTCACGTGGCATCACACTTTGGGTATAAAATATTTGACTTCTATGCTGGTCTAAAATTTCTGGGAAGATGTCCGGAAATAACTGTCAAGAAGTGCCCAATGTCACGAACCAGTTATTATATGAGCAGCTTGAGATGATAGAGATGGCTTGGACTTTGGAAGCAGAGACAGAGTTTGAAATTCTTATACTGGATTAGTTCTTAAATTTCTTGACATTACTCTTTGTGGCATAGGGGTTGGATCCACCGCTCATGGGATTTGTGTGGTGAAGTTTAAGTAGGATAGTCTGAAGCACAAATGACTGGGCCTGGTGCATGTTGGCCTTCAGTAGATACCAAGACCGGGCCCCTTCTATTTGTAGCATTTAGGTGATCCCCAGTGTGTGCTATTAGTGAATAGCAATGTCTTCAAGTCTCCAGCAACTGAAGCATAGTCTGGGCCCTTCTGCTATCACCTAGGGGTCTGAGCAAAGAGTACTTGAGAATCTGCCCAGGAACAAATGGCCTTCAATGGCTTGGGCCTTGCTTCTTGCTCTGCTGAGAGGGTCTCATAGAACAGAGAGTTCTCCTAGAATCAGACCAGGAGTTTTATCCTGCTCCATGCAGCCTGCAGTCTAGAGCTCTCCAACCTTCTTGCACCCTGCTCCAGAGCTGTTTGGGTCACTTTTCTACTTAGGAGGATGGGAACTGGTTGCTGTGTCTTTTTTGAGGAAAGGCCTTTTCTACCCCAACCTCTACCCTTTCATTACAGGCATCACCAGCAAGTGAGCTAGTCTTTGGATTTACATTCTGAGTGACTGTCTGTTCAGTTAACTGGTTGGCTGGTGGATGAATCAACCAGTCTGTGTAAGCCTTGAGCCCACTGTAAGAGGAATGCATTCTCTGTAAAAGAAGTTGGCAGATTTTAGTTAGGTAGTAGGGAGGAACCATACTTTTGGAGTCATTGTAATAAATTTTGATTTCTGCAAAGAACAAATTTGTTCTTAAATTTAGAAGGGAAAACAATCTTGTTAGACTTCAGAATGGCTTAATTATGGGTGGGAGATGTAAATAACTTCTTAATTTCTCTTCTTAGTATGGGGCAAGAAATTTTCCTAGAGATAAGTTTCCTTTTAGGCAAGAACAGTAACACCTAATGATAATTCTTGATATCTTTAAGGTCAAGAATCCTGATATCTTCATGCTCCCTATTATGAGTCATAGTTATTTATTAAGCAGTAGAACAAGAGTGGTTAGAATACAGCTTTGGAGATAGATTGCTAGGATTTGTTTCATCGGTTGCTTTTCAGGATCAATTTTACTTTTGTAAAGGGCTTAGACAAAGATAGATACATTTTGATGTCTGTGATATATGCTAACCCTCGAGATTCTTTGCATAGCTCCTTTCCCCTTTCCTATTTATTACCATTAAACTACACTCACAGATTCACTCTTTACTTTTTGTATATCGCCTGCATTAAGTCCTGTACCCTTTTTCCCTTCTCAAAATTATGCTTTTACATCTGGATAAGATGATTGGCAGCCTATTGTATAAGGATGCTGGAGATTCCTGCAGGGAAAAATAAGTCCAGGGTACTTCTAAACTTTGTTTCCTAACAGCAGAGGGTGCCATAATGTTTCTAGTGACAGAAATTTTCTATGCAGAATGATTTTTTTTTTTAAAACCTGGTACTTAAAAGTAAGAGCTTTTCCAGGGTGCTGACATTGAGGAATTTTATTGTCCATTAAATAATACTGACACAAACCAACATCAAGAATGCATAGTCATTGAATAATTTTAAAATTTAATTAAGCATGTCTATTGCCATTATATTTTCCTGTTTGTATATCTTGGGTCAGGTTTGTAAAGGTATTTTCAAGAGTGTATGACTGAAGCCAGGTGCTGGTGGCTCATTCCTGGAATCCTAGTTACTTAGGAGGGTGAAATTGGGAAGATCACGGTTCAAGGCTAGTCAGAACAAATAATTCACAAGATCCCATCTCTAAAATAACCAGGACAAAATGGACTAGAGGTATGTCTCAAGCAGTAAAGCATCTTCTTTGTAAGCTTGAAGCCCTGAGTTCAAACCCCAGTCCCACCAGAAAAAAAAGAAAAAGAAAAAAGAGTATATGACCAAGATTGGCTTAGTGGTACACACACCTGTAATCCCAGCACTACGAAGGCAAACGCAAAAAGATCATGAGTTCAAAGCCAGCCTGGCCTACATAGTGAGACCGCTTCTCAAAAAAGTATATGACTAATGCAATTTACATTGTAATTTTAACACATTTTGAAGTGGGCAAGAGAGAATGAAGAATAGAGATGTCATGAGGAGGGCTTATGGGAACAAGCAGCACTGGTGCTGTACAGATATGCATTTTGGTGCTGTGGGGAATCTGCAAGCACAGCAGGATGAAATAGATGACAGTTGTAAGCAGAAAAAGCACTATTTTCCTTGATGATCATTAGAAATTTGTCAGAGCTAAATAATCAAATGTGTTTACCAACTGGGAACAAAAGTATTCCAAGATGGCTGCACAAGGTATCTGTTCCACACACTCGTCTTCCAATGCAACACTGATGTTCTTTATTAAAATAAAGCTGTTTTTGTTTCTTATGCTTAGAATAACATGTGTTTGCTACAGAAAATTAGAATATGTGGAAAAGTACAAAGAAAGAAAGACAGTGGCCCTCAATTACAAGACATGAAGACAACTCTGTATTTTGATTTGTTTCTTCACAACCTCTTCTCTAAGCATTTAACAGCCCTGTTTGTGGTCATAATGTAATACATATTTATATCTTGCTTATGTTCATATAATAGAGCAAACATATCCCTGTAATACAAAAATCTCTTTGTAAACATCATTTATGTGTCTTACAAAAAGTTTCAATTTGCAGATATCGAACATTTAGAGTGTTGTTGATGCTTTGTCATTTATAAATATGCTGAGATGAGGAGAAGTGCACAATACTTTATGGCTGCATTTCAGACACATTCCTTAGGAAATGCATCTTATTTTAAAGAAGTAAGTGTACAATGTAGTATAGAAAAATCAAGTAAGAACTCCATAATCTGAGACCAATTCATTCAATCACCAAATGTTTCTGGAGCTTCTGCTTTGGCTGCCCTAGCCCAGGGATAAAGTGGTAAGCAAATAGGTAAGACCTCTCTTCTAATGGACTTTATATCTTAGAGCATGTATGAGAAGACATAAATAAGTAAACAAGGTTGCCTCAGACAGTGATGAATATTATGAAGAAATAAACCATGGAGAGGGTTACTTTATTTTATTTTTAAATTAAATTTATTTTAGCTAATACTTAAACGCATAAAAATTGTACGTGTTAATGGGTACCTACCATATGGTGTTTCAACCACGTATACATTGTGTAATGTTCAGATTGGGTTAAACACATCTATCTCTTCAAACATTTACCATTTCTTTATGGTCAAAACGTCTCAAATCCTTTCTTCTAGCTTTTTGAAATGTCCAGGACATTATTGTTATTCATAGTCTCTTACTGTGAAATAACACAACAGGACTTTTTGTTTCTACTTGACAAAAATGATCTGTTTATCAGTCTTCCCCATCATTCACCCCTCCATTCTCCCCAGTTTCTAATAACCATCATTCTCCTCTTAACTTCTATGAGGGCAACTTAGGTTCTACCTATGAGTTTGATAACGTGGTACTGGAGGGGTTCCTTTTGAAAAAAAGTTGCTCTTCATGGAGTCTCTGGATAGACAATACGTTTGGAAGAGCTGGACGTACAGGTATGAAAGATGAAGAAAGCAGAAATAGAGTACTGCAGTGGATGAGCACTTTATTGGTAGAAGGCAAGAGAACAAATATTTTAGAATTAAAGGAGGTACTGGGGGGGTGAATATGGTCAAAGTATATTATATACATGTATGAAAATGACATAAGGAAACCCAATATTTTGTATAATTAATATACACTAATAAAAATAAATAACCTAAAGTAAAAGAATTAAGGGAGATATTTAAAGAGAATTCTAAAATGAGAGAGTCTGCTGGTTTAAATCTGCAGCCACCAGGGAAACGAGAATCCAAACCACATCACACCTACTTGAATGGTTGGAATAAAAAAGGCAGATAATAACAAGTTTTGATAAGGATTTGAAGAAACTGGAGCCCTCATATATTGGTTATGGTAGTGAAAAATTGTGTTACTGTTTTGGAAAACAGTTTGGCAGTTCCTAAAAAGGTAAAACAAATCTACCACATGATCAGGTATTCTGCTCTTAGGTATACATTTGAGAGAGAACCATATAAAAGTATAGATTCCATTTATATGAAATGTTCAGAGACAGAATGTAAATTGGTAGTTGCCAGGGGTTGGGAGAGGAAGAAATGGGGAGTTACCATTAATGGTTGTGGGAATTCTTTTTGGTGATGAAAGTGTTCTAAAACTGTATAAACACAAAAAGTCCTGTTAAATTATACACTTTAAATGAATGAATTTTATGATTTAGGTTATATTTAAATAAAACTGTTGTTAAAAAATATCTGCTAGCACTTCATTAAAAAAATGATTTTCTTTTTTGCTTGACTATAATCCCTTATTGGGGGCTAGGGTCCTGGATGAAATAAGATTGGCTATGATTTGATAATTGCTGAAGCTAAGATACAGATACAAGGAGGTTCATTATACTATTTAGTTTACTTTTCTATATATCTAATATTTTAGATTAATAAACGTTAATAGTATATTAATTAACTTATTTAAAGACTTGGATTCTGGGGTAGTTACCAGCAGGTCTTAGAACTATGAGAATTGCAATAGCACTGATTAATAGCCTGGTGTTTGGAGACAGTTCAAATATTTTGAATCCTGGTTTTACTGTGTGACTCTGGCATGCCATGTCATTTTGTTATGCCTTAGTTTCCTTATTTGTAAAATAGAGCCTTAAAGTGCTTAGTTATAGAGCTGTTACATACATAGTCACAAAGAGCTTGGAAATTTTCAATTGCCAAAGAAAGAGAGGAGGGAGAAATGATTTCTTTACTTTTTAAAAATTTCTTTTATTCATATGTGCATACAATGTTTGGGTCATTTCTCCCCTCTTCCCCCCTCCGCCCCCTCCCTTCTTTACTATTTTTAAAGAACTTTATTTTACATTTCCTTCCCTTGCTTTTACATTGAGAATATGCTTTTGCTTTGTAAACATTTGTACTTGGCTGTTCATCCACGGGGAGACAAGTGCTGCTGACATGCCCAAAGGAAATTGTTGCTCACTACAGCAGGGCAGGAACTGATGGTGGCTGGTCCTCATTAGCCTGCTGTTCCCAGGCACTTAGTGTCACTTGTCAAAGGCTCTGGGAATGCATTTCCAAAGAGTGTGTTGAAACAGTCAGATTCCCTCTGGTTGCGGTTCAGTCTGTCCTCACCCTTATTCTGGCAGTCATGGTGGCCTGTGGAGGAGTGGGAGGTTAGAAGCGACAACTGTGCTTTTCAGCTGGTCATTCTGTTAAGGGTTTTCTGCTGGTGCTTGAAAATGATCTCTTTGTCCTGAAAGCATGCATTAGCTACAGTTAGACGGCCAGGTACAGGTTTCTCTTTCTCTTCACTGATGATGCATTTGGGTGATTACAGATGTACCCGCATTTGCCAGTACTTTTTGTCTATTGTAAGCCTGATTCCTGGTTCTGACCCTGACCTTGGCACGGATGGGTCTTTGGACTATCTCTAAGGAGATATTCTTGACTTCATATAAGAGGCAGCAACTGTTCTTGTCATGTACTACCATCTTTCACCCTCTTTCTACTCACAGCCCCCAAGCTCATCTATTCATGTATTTGCTCAGTAAGCATTTACTGATTTTCCATAGCATTGCTGTAAATAAAGGATGGAAGGAAGAAAGAAAGGAAGGAAGGTGATTGCTGACTTTGGATAAAACTAACGATCTAGTCAAAGAATTTAAATGATGATTTAAAAATTCCACAGCATATCATCAGCTTCTTACAGAAACTTTTCTTGCTTATAACTTATCACATCTGTAGCATTGTAATTTTCCGTGTGTTTATTCTTCCTTTATTCTCTTCCTGTCCCTTTTCTTTTCCTCTGATGCAAATCTTCCTCTATGAGAACTAAGCTTTTTATTCTGATGCTCTTGTAATTCTCACCCACCCTGACTCCTGACTGGCACATGGAATTACATTTCCTTTCAGCTCTTCCTTGTTCTTTCTTTCCTACTTACCTTTCTTCTTGGTGTTTGGATTTTGGTAAATGTTTTATAAGGACCATTCATATAACCAGGGTTACTCTTTTTGGGTTTATCAGACCAGCAGTTAGTTCACATTGACTCCTAGTTGAATCCTTGAAAGGAGCAGAGAATGAGCCAAGCTCAGAGGGTGTTCTTGTCATGACAGGAAGCTTGGAGTTTATTCAGAAAGTACTGGCAATTAGTCACACATATTTATCGAATGTTTCCAATGGGTAGCACAGCTCGAGGCAGTGAGAGTATAAGCAGTGATTGTCAGATGGGGTTCCTACCCTTCAGAGGCTTATGTACTAGTGGGAGAAGGCAGAAGTAAGGAAGTGAGGAGTTCTGTGAGGAAGGTAAAATGCAGGACTGTGAAGAGTGCCTGAGTAGGGCTTTAAGTACGTTGTTCCCAGCAGGCCTTGCTGAGGTGTGACAGTGGAAGTGAGGACTGGAAACAGGAAGGAGGAGGCATGCAGTGAAGGGATGGGGCAGGCTAAACTTTCCAAGCACAAGGAGCAGTGGGTGCAGGAATCTGAGGTGAAGACAAGTTTGCATCTTCAGAGACAAAAGGAAAGGCAGTGTGAGAGCCCAGAGCTGGGTTCTAATTACAGTGAGATTTGTTGGAGAGTTTACAGGGTAGTTAGGTCATGCAGTGTTTGAGTGCCCTGGTTTCAGATATTTTTCTGCTTTTGTGGGCAACTTTAGAAAATTTCAGGCAAGATAGTTCACATCTAATTTATTCTTCTGGTTGTGACATTTCCATACATGCATAAAAATATACTTTG
Source organism: Castor canadensis (assembly GCF_047511655.1). Classification (NCBI taxonomy): domain Eukaryota; kingdom Metazoa; phylum Chordata; class Mammalia; order Rodentia; family Castoridae; genus Castor; species Castor canadensis. The sequence goes on from NC_133394.1 coordinate 93,613,208, forward strand.
TCAAATACAACCCCTCTATTCTATTACTCTCTGTCATTTAGTTAGACTTTTTTTTTCCTTTTTTGGATAGGGTCTTGTGTTTTTGCCTTGACAATCTTCCTATCTTGGCCTCCTGAGTGGCTGGGATTATAGGCATGAGCCAAAACACCTGGATGAAGATATTATTACTCTACATAAATGTAGATTGATGCAAGGACAAAGGAGTTTGTGTTTGATGGCATTTTTAAAGTCCTCTACTTTTTTTAAAAAATAAGGTATTGTGTTAGTTAGATATCCATTACTGTGATGAATACTTGAGATATACAACTTAAAAGGAGGAAGGATTTATTTTGGTTTATAGTCTCAGAGGTTTCAGTCTCGGATTGGCTGGTTCTATTGCTTGTTAGCCCCATGGCAAGACAGAAACCTCACAGTGAAAGGGAATTGTGGAGGAAAGCTGATCACCTCATGGCAGCTAGGGTGCAGAGAGAACCAGAGAGAGGATGTTCTGGTGGGTTTACTTCTCCTTCTGGTTTTGTTCCATCTGGACCCTAAGTATATTGGACAGTGCTCCTCACATTCAGGGGGGGTCATCCCCCCCAGTTACTGCCCCAAATGCCAATAATCTCTGGCAACATCCTTGCAGACACATCCAGAAGTGTGCTTGAGTAATCTCTGAGGCATCTTTGAATCCAATCAAGTTGACAATTAAGATTAACCATCACTGGTATTAAAATGGAAGTTTGGGATTAAGCAATATAGGTATCAAACTCTGAAATGAGTACCATATCATGATTTATAGCCTTAGTGACTTGTACACTCATCTATACTTAGGGCTGGAAGGGTCCAGAATGGAGGAATTTTGAGGAGAGAACTTATTTGAAGAGAACTGTGCCTTGAGTCCCAACTTTACCCACAGTGGGGTGGCAGGGACACTTGCTTCTCCATCTCAGGTCAAAAGAGAAGGTTCTCCAAGAGGCTGATATGACTGGGGGACTCCGTGCACTGGGTGAATGCGTCAGGCCTGACTTATTCCCTACCAGACCCTATGGTAGGTCTTATGATTTGGCTCTACTACCTGGATTGCTCATTTCTCTCCCTGTCATTCCTCCCCAAGCACCTTGGCCTCTTTGAGGTTCTGGAACATGCCAGGCAGTCTAAAGTCTCTTGGCATGCATGCTCTTTTCCCAGATAGCTGTGTGCCTTGATCCCTCGATTTCTTAGGTCTTGGTTGGTTTTCCCTAGTCCCTTTCTCTAAAATTTTAACACCTCCCCCTACCAAGGGGAATGTACAAGGGTAACATAGTAGGGGGAGACTTCAATGTCTCTTTCAACTAAACAGATTTAGTTAGCAAGTTGAGTAAGCACACAGAAGAGTTGAATGCCTCTGTAGATACATTTGATTTAATTGGTATTTATAGAAACATTTTTTGAGTGAAGAGTATTCATTATTTTCATTTGTAGATAGATAATATATGAAGATTGATATGCTTGACCTAAAAAAACCACAAAAAAACTAAGCTTTAAACAGTAGAGAGTTTATGGGTCACACTGTAGGATTATAATCTATTAAAAATAGAAAGATAGCATCTGACCTGAAGTTTCATTACTACTAGAATTACAATAAGCATTGTATTTTTAGATAATTGCTAAATAAATCAAAAGAGAAATTACAAGCTTTCTAGGAAGCAATATAAAAGAAAGTACATTGGAGATCCAAGATGGTGACAGGAACACAGCCACAGACCTTCTGAGCTCCATGATCCAGGGACTTTGATAAGAAGCTGGAGACATGTTTGATTGAGGTAAAACATCATGGAGAGCTGAAATATCAGCACTCTGAATCCCTAGCTTGTGAGAGTTCTCTCCAGGCCACCCTATACTAAAAGAATAGCAGGTGCTGCACGCTAAGCCCTGCCCCGCAGGTGCTGCATGCTAAGCCCTGCCCCGCAGGCCCATAGAGCCGCTGTTCCACACACTTCCACGGTATCTCCAATTCTCCGGCCCTGCTCCTTTGCCCCACCAGGGCTGTGCTACCCCAAACTCCCACCCCTCAGAACTGCAGGATCTCCATGGGACAAGCCCTTAAGGCCGGGGATCCACAGACATTTTTGATCTCCACCAGGCCACACCCCCCCCAAAGCCTGCACAGCCCTGCAGGAGCTCCCTCTCACTGGGCCACACCCCCCACAGGCCTGCAAGATCTCTGCTTTGCTGGCCATGCCCCCAAGGCCTGCCACACTGGAGATACAAATATGCACGATCTCCACTCGACTGGGCCACGCCCCCAAGGCCTGCACAGCCCTGCACAATATTCACTCCACAAGCCTGTGCCCCTAAGGCCTGCCAAGCCAGGGACCCACACATGCATGATCTCTGTTCTGCTGGACTGTGCCCCCCAAAGCCTGTCAAGCCAGGGATCTACAGACACGCAGGATCTCCACTCCACTGGCCTGTGCCCTATAGGCACGCCAAGCCCAGGCACCAAAGGCCTGCTACTTCACCTCAGCTAAAGACCTCCACCCATAGGCCTGTGGGACCCCCACCCACTATCCACTTGCCACAGGAAGGCTCCAAACTTACCTAAGAGACACACACAGACAGGTCGGGATGCTAAGGAACTAGCATCAGAACAACTAAGACTGCAATTCTACTGCTCCAAAACTGGTGATTGTTTTTTTCCCCTTCTTTAAGGGATTTGCTTCCTGGCTTACTGTTTGATCGTCCACCATCTCTACCATTTTTTTCTCTTTTCCTCTCTACTCTATTGCTTTCATCTTTCCATCTCTCTCTTTTTTTTTAATCCCTCATTCTTGGTTTTGTTAGTATTACTGTTGTTACCCAGCTAATACTAAATTACACATAGTTCAGGGTTAGAAACGTTACCTAGTGGAAATATGGGAAGAAGAAAAAGGGAAGGAAGCTATTCCCCCCCAACAAAATAAAGTACTACAGGATTTAGAGCAAAATGAAGAAAACAGATACCCAGACCCGTACTCCAACAAAACAAAGATAAACTATACTAAGGAACTCAATGAAGCCCACAAGAACAACCTGAAAGAAGAAATCCTACAAGTAATTAATGAGAATTTCATAGAGATGTTACTAGACATGGTCAACCAAAATGTACAGGAGACACTCAAGGAATTCCAAGAGGACAAAAACAAAGAATATGAGAAAACACAAAAACAAATAAATGAAATCATAGGAGCCCTAAATAAACACCAAACTGAAACTGAGACCACCATAAACAGAGCGATAAGTGAATTAAGGTCAAAAATTGACAATATTAAAGAGGAAGTAACCCATGATATGGAAAACTTCAGAAAAAAGAATGAAACAAATACAAAACAAAAAGGAAGGCCATTCCAGCAGAATAGAACAAACAGAACACAGAATCTCAGAACTTGAAGATGAAATGGCTATTAAAGGAAAAACTGAAAAACTATTAATTAAACAACTCAAGACCTGTGAAAAGAAAATGCAAGAACTCACTGACTCCATCAAAAGACCAAACCTGAGAATCATGGCCATTGCAGAAGGAGAAGAGGTGCAAGCAAAAAAAAAAAATGCATAATATATTCAATAAAATAATAACAGAAAACTTCTCAAATCTAGAGAAAACTATGCTCATTCAGGTACAGGAAGCCTCCGGAAAACTGAACACACCTGAGCAAAATAGAACTACCCCATGACATATTATCATTAAAACAACAAGTACAGAGACTAGAGAAAGAATATTGAAGGCTGTAAGAGAGAAAAAACAAATAACACACAAAGGTATTTTGATCAAAATACCAGCAGACTTCTCAACAGAAACATTAAAACGAGAAAAGCATGGAGTGAGGTTTTCCAAGCACTGAATGAAAATAACTTCAACCCTAGGATACTCTGCCCAGCAAAACTATTATTCAAAATAGATGAAACAATAAAAGTTTTCCATGATAAGCAGAAACTAAAACAATATATGACCACCAAGCCACCACTACAAAAGATTCTCCTAGGAACTCTGCACACAGAAAATGAAAGCAAACAAAATCATGAAAGCACAGGCAGTACCAAACCACAGGAGAAGAAAAGGCAAGAAAGTAAAGAATAACATTGATACAGCTACACACAATCAAACCGTTAAACAACAAAGACAACTACATGACAGGAATCACCACATATTTATCAACACTAACACTGAATGTTAATGGACTAAATTCCCCCATCAAAAGACACCCATTGGCAAACTGGATTAAAAAGGAAGATCCAACAATCTTCTGCCTACAGGAGACCCACCTCATCAACAGAAATAAGCACTGGCTGAGAAGAAAGGCTGGAAGAAGATTTACCAAGCCAATGGTTCCTTAAACAGGCAGGGGTAGCAATACTTATCTCAGACAAAGTAGACTTCAAACCTAATTTGATCAAATGAGATAAAGAAGGACACTCCATACTAATAAAAGGGGAAATACACCAAAAGGAAATAACAATTATCAACCTATATGCACCTAATATCAGTGTACCCAATTTCATCAAACATACTCTGAAGGGCCTAAAAGCATGTATAGACTCCAACACAGTGGTAGTGGGAGAGCTTAATACCCTCCTATCACCAATAGATAATTCATCCAAACAAAAAATCAATAAAGAAATCCTAGAACTAAATCACACCATAGATCAAATGGACCTAGCTGATGTCTATAGAATATTTCATCCAACTTCCACACAATATACATTCTTCTCAGCATCCTATGGAACCTTTTACAAAATTGATCATATCTTAGTGCACAAAGCAAGCCTCAGCAAATATAAGAAAATAGAAATAATCCCACGCATTCTGTCTGACCACAATGCATTAAAACTAGAAATTAACAACAAAAACAACAGTAAAAAGCATGTAAACAATTGGAAGCTGAACAACACATTACTCAATGATGAATGGGTCACTGATGAAATAAGAGGAAATTAAAAGTCCCCTGGCAAACCTGACTAAAATGAGGAAAGGAAAAACCCAAATCAGTAAAATCAGAAATTCAAAAGTAGAGATAACAACAAACACCACGGAAATCCAGGAAATCATCAGAGACTACTTTGAGAACATTTACTCTAAAAATTTTAAAAATCTCGAAGAAATGGACAGATTTCTCGAAACTTACAACCACTTAAAACTGAACCAAGAGGATATTAATCACCTGAATAAATTTATAACACAAAAAGAAATTGAAGCTGCCATCAAGAGCCTACCAAAAAAGAAAAGTCCAGGACCTGATGGATTCACTTTTGAATTCTATCAGACATTTAAAGAAGAAATAATACTAACTCTCCTTAAACTGTTCCATGAAATAGAATGGGAAGGAGCACTGCCTAACTCATTTTATGAAGCCAATATTACTCTCATCCCAAAACCAGACAAAGACACCTCCAAAAAGGAGAACTACAGGTCAATTTCCATAATGAACATCAATGCAAAAATCCTCAATAAAATAATGGCAAACCGAATCCAACAACACATCAGAAAGATCATTCACCACGACCAAGTTGGCTTCATTCCAGGGATGCAGATGTGGTTCAACATACACAAATCTATAAATGTAATACAGCACATCAATAGAAGCAAAGACAAAAACCACTTGATCATCTCCATAGATACAGAAAAAGCCTTCGTCAAGGTCCAACACCACTTCATGATAAAAGCTCTAAGAAAACTAGGAATAGAAGGAATGTACCTCAACATTGTAAAGGCTATATATGACAAACCTACAGCCAACATCATATGTAATGGTGAAAAACTGAAACCATTTCCCCTAAAATCAGGAACGAGACAAGGGCACCCACTATCCCCACTCCTATTCAACATAGTACTGGAATTCCTAGCCAGAGCAATTAGGCAAGAAAAAGAAATAAAAGGAATACAAATAGGTAAAGAAACTGTCAAAATACCCTTATTTGCAGACGATACTATCCTATACCTTAAAGACCCAAAAAACTACCCCAAAACTCTTAGACACCATAAACAGCTACAGTAAGGTGGCAGGATACAAAATCAACCTACAAAAATCATTAGCTTTTCTATACACCAACAGTGAACAAACTGAGAAGGAACACATGGAAACAATTCCATTCACAATAGTCTCAAAAAAAATCAAATACCTGGGAGTAAATTTAACAAAGGATGTGAATGACCTCTACAAGGAAAATTACAAACTCCTGAAGAGAGAGTGAGGAAGACTACAGAAGATGGAAAGATCTCCCATGCTCATGGATTGGTAGAATCAACATAATAAAAATGGCTATACTACCGAAAGCAATCTACATGTTTAATGCAATTCCCATCAAAATTCCAATGACTTTCATCACAGGGATCTGAAAAATCTACCCTAAAGTTCATTTGGAAACAAAGAGACCACGAATAGCCAAGGCAATACTCAGCAAAAAGAGCAATGCTGGAGGCATCACAATACCCAACTTCAAACTATATTACAAAGCAATGGCAATAAAAACAGCATGGTACTGGCACAAAAACAGACATGAATACCAGTGGAACAGAATAGAGGACCCAGATATGGATCCACACAGCTATACCCACCTCATTGTTGACAAAGGTGCCAAAAATATATGATGGAGAAAAGACAGCCTCTTCAACAAATGTTGCTAGGAAAAATGGTTACCTGACTGCAAGAAAAACTGAAACTAGATCCATGTCTATCACCTTGTACTAGTATCAACTCAAAATGGATCAAAGACATAAATATCAGACCTGAAACTCTGAAGTTAGTACAGGAAGGAGCAGGAAACACTCTGGAATTAATAGATACAGGCAAAGACTTCCTCAATAGAACCCCAGCAGCTCAGCAACTAAGAGAAAGGATGGACAAATGGGACTTTATAAAATTAAAAAGCTTCTGTACAATAAAAGAAATGGTCTCTAAACTGAAGAAACCACCCACAGAATGGGAGAAAATATTTGCCAGCTATACATCAGACAAGGTACTGATAACCAGAATATACAGGGAACCAAAAAGCTAAACTCTCCTAAAATCAATGAACCAATTAAGAAATGGGCAGCTGAAGTAAAACAGAACTTTCTCAAAAGAAGAAATTCAAGTGGCCAAAAAACATGCTCACCATCTCTAGCCATAAAAGAAATGAAAATCAAAACCACACTAAGATTCCACTTCACCCCTGTTAGAATAGCCATCATCAAAAACACCACCACCAACATATGTTGGCAAGGATGTGGGGAAAAAGGAACCCTGTACACTGCTGGTGGGAATGCAAGCTGGTGCAACCACTCTGGAAAAAAATTTGGAGGCTTCTTAAAAATCTAAACATAGATCTGCCATATGATCCAGCCATCCCACACCTGGGGATATACCCAAAGGAATGCAACACAGGTTATTCCAGAGGCACCTGCACATCCATGTTTATTGCAGTGCTATTCACAATAGCCAAGTTATGGAAACAACCAAGATGGCCCACTACTGAAGAATGGATCAAGAAAATGTGGTACTTGTACCCAATGGAGTTTTACTCAGCTATGAGGAAAAATGAAATCTTACCATTTGCAGATAAATGGATGGAACTGGAGAACATCATTCTGAGCAAGGTCAGCCAGACTCAGAAGACTAAAAATCGTATGTTCTCCCTCATATGCAGACTTTAGATCTAGGGCAAATGCAGCAATGTGGTTGGACTTGGATCACAAGAACAGGGGAGAGCATATGTGGGAGATATAGGAATAGGTAGAAAACCCAAAACATGAAAGTGTTTGATGTTCCCACAACAGAGGAACTAATACAGAAACCTTAAAGCAACAGAGATCAACATGAGAAGGGGATCAGTAACCAGGGTAAAGATCAGTTAGAGTTGAATCAACATGGGTCGTAACACATGGGTACATGAAAGCAATAGTAGGAATCTTTCTGTATAGATATCCTTAACTCAACTAGCAAAAACACTTTGTCTTTCTTATTATGCCTGTCTTTTCTTCAACAAAATCAGTGATAAGGGCAGAATGGGACCTGCCTGAAACTGAGGGGGGAAGGGGGGAAGGGAGGGGGAGGGGGCATGGTGGAGAAATGACCCAAACAATGTATGCACATGTGATGTTTGGGTTTTTTGTTGTTGTTGTTTTCCTTTTGGCAACTCTGGGGTTTGAACTCAGTGCTTTGCACTTGCAAGGCAGGCACTTTACCACTTGAGCCACACCTCTAGCCCCTGCACATGTGAATAAATGAACAACAAAAAAATAAATAAAAGAAAGTCCATGTCACAAATCAATGTGTACTTTAAAAGCTATACATACCCAAACAAAACTTTATAGCCTTAAATATTTTTATTAGTTCTAAGGAAGAAAGGTTGGAATAAAGAATAGTCATTTTATAGAATTAGAAAAGGATGACAATTAGAAGGAAAAATTAATAAAGACAAAAGTTATAACATGTAGAATTAGAATAAATCACTTTAAAACTACTTCTTTACGCAAACATAAGTTACTTGTTGAGTCTAAGGAGAAAAGGAGAGAAAATATATCTGATTAAGAATAAGAAAGAGGTCAAAAACAGATATTGGAGAAATGAAGAGTCCTAAGAGGTCCTGCATGCAATTTCATTCTAACAAATTTGAAAAGCTGGAGAGAATGTCCTATTCCTCAGAAAACATAAATAGTAAAAATAAACAAATAAGACATTCAAAAATAGTGCTGATGAAAACTGAAAGATGATTAAAGATCCATTTTTTAAAAACCCAGAACAGAGATAGGTTCACAGCAATTATCTTTTTTTTATTATTATTATTATTTTTTTGCCTTGTTGCAGATCAAATCCAGGGCGTTGCACATCATATGCAAGTGCTCTAGCACTGAGCTACATCTCCAGCAATGATGTAATCTTTAAAGAATGAATAATTCAATCGTTTTTCAAGTGATTCCAGGCCACATAAAAAGATAGATCTCACAGGATTACATGCCTGTAATCCTAGCTACTTGGGGAGCTGAGATCAGAAGGATTGCTGCTCGAGGTCATCCTGGGCAAATAGTTTGAGAGACCATATCTCCCTAATAACCAGAGCAAAATGGGTTGGAAGTGTAGCTCAAGCTTTGCAAGCCTGCTTTGCAAGTGTGAAGCTCTGAGTTCAAATCCCAGTTCCCACCTCTCTCCTCCAAAAAAAGATAAATATGTCTCTAGATTATATTATGAAATCATCATAACTTTAATATTGATAAAATTAATAAAGATAAGGGACAAATATAGACAAATGTCACTTATGAATGTAGAAGAAAAATTATAAAAACTATTAGCAAAAATAATTTGGCAATAAATCAAAAGAGTAATACATTTGGTCAAGTATATTTATTTTAGACATGTAAAAATGTCATAGCAAGAAATTAAAATACTTTTTATATTAGAAAATCATATCATTTTTATGGATATGGAAGAGTATTTGATGAAAGTTAACATTGGTTCCAGATTAAAATATAAGTAAAATAGAAGAAGAAGAACATTCTTTGTGGTTGTTCATTTAAGCTGACAACCTGCTATTTCAAGAATTAAATTTCCTTATGGCAACAGACTGAATACTAATGTCCCTTCAAATTCACATGTTGAAATCCTAACCCAAGGTGATGGCATTGGGAGGTGGGGGCCTTTGGGAGGTAACAAGGTCATGATGACGGTGGTGCTCATGAATAGAATTAGTGCCCTTAATAAAGAGACTCCAGAGAGCTCTCTCACCCCTGCTGACATGATAGGACAAACCAAAATGTCTGTGAATCAGGAAGTGAGTCCTCACCAGCTTCTGATCTTATCTACCCAGCATTCAGAATTATGCACAATAAATTTCTGTTGTTTATATGCCACACAGTTTATGGTATTTTGTTATAGTATCCTGATCAGGCTATAGCACTTACCTTTATGACAAAATACAAATATTCTGAGCTTGCTAACCAGCTGACTGTAAACTGCTAGCCAGGCCAGTTTTCCTTTTTTAAGTTAACTCCCAGATTCCTTTGTATTACAAAGTGCTCATCCATTCCCCCAACTCTCATGATAGGAAATTGTTATGAGATCACAGTTATTTGTCTAACAGAGAAAATTGTGCACTGTCCAGACTGAAGGTTAAGACAGGCATGCATCTCAGTCTGATGATGGACTCTCTGTGTAATCTTGTCTTTGTTTGCACAATAATTACTGGTGTGGCTTGTTATTTCTAGTTCTCTCATAGAGCTAAGTAATATATTATCCTAAAATCAACTATAAGAATTTTTCTATTAAAATTGAGAACTAATCAAGGATGTTCATGGGACTGTTATTATTTACCATCAATTGGAAAGCCCTAATGATGAGACAATAAAATTCAATAATTAATATAAATATTGGATTTGCTGATGATACTGTTTTATGTTTAGAACAATCTAAGGCATCAGTAAATAAAATACAAAAAACGGGAAAATTTGATTTGGACAGATATAAGATTCATACACAAGAGATGGTCATTAAAAAATTTAATAAGGACTGAAATGGAAAATATAGCATTTTACATAAGTGACAAAATCTATGCAGTACTTAAAATAAGTTTTAAAAGAAATGCACAGAACCTGTATGAAGAAATTGTAAAATTGTATTGTATGACGTAAAAGAAGTTCTGAGCAAATTGTAAGACAGTGTTTTTTAACTGAGAAGAAATATAATGACAGTGTTGTTTCCCTCTGGATGACTATAAACTTGAGAAATTTAGATTATAATACCAATAGAGGATTAAAGAAATCTCCGACCTGGGCCGGTTCACCCCTCCTTAGGCAACCTGGTGGTCCCCCGCTCCCTGGAGGTCACCATATTGATGCCAAACTTAGTGCGGACACCCGATCGGCATAGCGCACTGCAGCCCAGAACTCCTGGACTCAAGAGATTCTCCTGCCTCAGCCTCCCAAGTAGGTAGGACTACAGGCATGCACCACCGTGCCCGGCTAAAGAAATCTCCTTGGGTAAAATTATCTGATATTTTAGAAGTAAAAAATAGATACCAAAGATTACAATTATTTAATAAATACTTAATCTAGAAGAAAGTAAAAAATCACCCTTATATCACATATAAATATAATTTCAAGAGAGTTTGAGAATGTAAATAAAGAAAAGAAACCATAATAAAAATTTTGCAAGAGAATTATGGGAAAATAAACTGAGAATTATGGGAAAATAAAATCTAGGGAGAGAAAATACTCAAAGCAGTTTGTAGAGATTATATTGTGGGGTGTGTGTGTGTGTGTGTGTGTATTCCCAAGTGGCAGTGATCTTATAAAAGGTGGTAGAACTCACTAGTAGTCAAGAAATGCAAATGAGAGGAATAGTGATATATCATGTTGCATGTAGCAGACTGGAAAAAAGGGAAAATCAATGATACCTTTTGCTGGTGCAGATTCAGAGCAAAAAGTTATCATATATTTGTATATTTCCAATAGCAAGGATATCTCCTATAAACATCCAATTCCTGAAAATAGCAGTGATATATTACCACTATTAAATCCATTCAACTTTCATAAATTGTTTCAATTATGTCCCTTATTACAAAAGAGTCCAGTCCATATCAGGAGCTATATTTATTGTCATGTCTCTCTAGAACAGTTCCTTAGTTTTTTCCTTGACTTTCATAGTGATTGTACCTTTGAAGGTACAGGCCAGTTTTTTTTCTTGGAATTAATCTTTATGTTTGAATTTGGTGATTAGATTCAGGTCATGCATCTTTGTCAGGAACATCACAGAAGTGTGCTGTGTTCTCATTGTGTCCTACTAGGTGCCACATACATGATATTTGTCCAATTACTAATGATGGAAATTTTGATCTCTTGATTTATGTGGTGTCTTCCAGGCTTGTCCACTGTAAAGTTAATTATTTCTATTATTGTTTTTAATTAATATTTTGTGGAAGGCAATTTGAAAATATGTAAATAGCAGACTATGTAAATAGTCCATTTCTCATTGGACTTTCAATTTATTTATTTATTTGTTTATATTAGTATGGACTCATGTAGCCAATTTTATTCAATGAGCTAAAATTTATCTCTTTTATTTATTTTGAGGTTCAAAATGGGTCCAACTGGTCTCTGGAAGCCCTCTAGATAGCATATATATATTCAGGTAACATGTCCCAACATTCTTTGACTGCGTTTTTCCTTTCTGGCACAATGATATGATCTAGGGTCATATTTGTTCTTACCTGAGTCCTGAATCAGCCATTCTTCTAAGAATTATCTGAAGCTATGTGTGACCATTGATTTTGAGGCGATACTGCTTCTAGTCCCAGTTAGTGGACAACATTTCTCTCTCTCTCTCCCTCTCTCTCTCTCTCACATCTATTAATTTCTGCATTTATAAATTGAAAACTAAAATGTTGTACCAATATCTTTATTTCTGATCCAACATCTCAGGTATAATTTACTTTTTTTACCTTTTAAAGATTAATTATTTAAAATTCCTTTATATTTATATCTGTGAATTTTAAGTTCTACATTTAAATTTGAACTTTTATTTCAGTCACCATTATTCATTTTCAGTCAGAGAAATTGAAAAAAAAATCTAAAATTAATATTTATCAAAGTATACAAGCACATATAACTATAGAAGAAATTTAAATACTTCAACTTTTAATTTTTTTATAAGTTTGTAGTATTTGTGGTGATGAAATCATTAAAGCTTAAAGTTACATGAAGGCTTTTGAGGCATTATTTACTTTTTTGATTTATCTCCTATTGTAACCAATTTCTCATCTCTGCCACCAAGCTGTCTCCTTGGGTGGATACCCTCCTGGCTGTACCTTTGATCTCCCACGCTGTGCTGCTCCTCCATGGGGCAGTGGAGATACCTTCCACCTGCTTGTCCTGCTGGGCTAAGCTGGCCACTCTTCTGTGTGGTTTTACCTTCCTTATACTCCAACTCTGTGCTCTTGCCAATCCTATAGTGTCCTTGCCTACTTCTTTTGAGCTCATCTAATACATTTAGGGATAAATTGTTTGGGAAAGGAAAGAAGGAAAAAATGGAAGGGTAAGGAAGAAGAGAAATAGTTAATTTGTTTTTAATCATTTTTCAATATATTAAAATATATGAATTTCCTTCTAAGTACTGTTTAGTTGAAGTTCACAGATTATTAATACGTAGTGCTTCATTGTCCTTCATTTCTAAGTAGTTTAAAAATTTCCACATGATTTTCTGTTTAATCCAGGTGTTATTCATTTATTTAAATAAGACAAGACTTTCCATTTAAAAGTGATTTTACTAGGCATGTTAAGTGCCAGTGATCTCTTTCTGGTTTAACAAAGTCAATAAGTATTTATATCTTTAAGATGCAATTTAAATATCACCAGGGCAACACATTATAAGACAACCAATCAGCATTATAAACTTCTTAGAGATGAGGAACCATTTCTCCAGCATATAAACAATAGTCTCTGAAGTCTAGGTGTCATAAAAATATTTATTAGATTAGTGCTGTCAGAACAGTTTCATGCTACAGAATATTCTGTGCTTTTCTGGCAGAGGAGAGGTAATATTTGCTTCTTGTACTGCAAAGACTGTTCTCCAGAGTTAGAAGTACTTCTAGTTTTCCAAGACTAAAGGGTAAAATGTATGAAAAGAAAAAGGCAGCTCCAAGAAAGCCCCATACTCATGGTTTGGAATGGGTTATATAATTTCTGCTTCTATGTTTAGTAACATGTTTTTTAGTTTCAGACATCACATTACATTGATTGCTATCCTTGTGTAATTGGTGTGATATAACTGTATGTATAAAGTCTAAAAATCTATGCATAGGTTTCCTTAGTGGTTTCAGGATAGGCATTTTTTGTATATGTATTTTGAGTCTAAGATAACATCACACAAACATCATGGTTTTAGTTTATGTATCTGTAATTTGAGATTAAAAAATTCTGTATCTTTCTTTCTCTACTTACTCCCTTACTTGGGCTATCGGTTTCTCAGAATGGTGCTATGGTCTGAATGTTTGTGTCACTCCAAAATTCATACATTGAAACATAATCCCCAGTATGATAGCAATAAGAGGTGGGGATTTGGGGAGGTGATTAGATCATAGGGATGGAGCCCCATAGATGGGATTAGTGCTCTTATAAAAGAGGCCTTAGAGAACTGTCTTGACCCTTCTACCATGTGAGGGCAAAGTGAGAAAATGAAGTTAATGAAATTTATGATCCTTACCAGACACAAAACATCCCATTCTCTTGAGTTTGGATTTCTTAGTTTCTAGTATGTTGAGAAATAAATTTCTTTTGCTCATAAGTCACACAGTGTATGACATTTTTGTTACAGCAGCCTGAATGGACTAAGACAAAATGTGAGCTAAAAAAAAAATCTTCAAGAGTGATTAATCTATTTCTTTCCATTGTTCTGTTAGCTATTATTCCATATATTTTCTTAAGCATACATTATGAACTGCATATTGGTTTATGATCATTGGCCCATTGTTTCTAAAGCAGTAGACAGTACCTTACTTATGCCAAATAATGTTTTATATCTTATATGTTCTTGTTAAAATCTAACATTTTTTGCTAAACTCAATTTCTTCTTGTTCATATCTAGCAGTTTTATCTTTTTCAACATTTTCTTTTTTTACAAAAAATTTTTATTTTATTCATATGTGCATACAATGTTTGGGTCATTTCTCCCCTCTTCTCCCCACCCCCTCCCTTACCCCCCTCCCATTCCCTCCCTTACCCCCCCCTTACCTCTTGCTACCCTGCAGAAACTATTTTGCCCTTATCTCTAATTTTGTTGATGAGAGAGTATAAGCAATAATAGGAAGGAACAAGGGTTTTTGCTAGTTGAGCTAAGGGTAGCTACACAGGGAGTTGACTCGCATTGATTTCCTGTGCATGTGTGTTACCTTCTAAGTTAATTCTTCTTGATCTAACCTTTTCTCTAGTTCCTGGTCCCCTTCTCCTATTGGCCCCAGTTGCTTTAAAGTATCTGCTTTAGTTTCTCTGCGTTGAGGGCAACAAATGCTATCTAGTTTTTTAGGTGTCTTACCTGACCTCACCCCTCCCTTGTGTGCTCTCGCTTTTATCATGTGCTCAAAGTCCAATCCCCTTGTTGTGTTTGCCCTTGATCTAATGTCCGAATATGAGGGAGAACATATGATCTTTGGTCTTTTGGGCCAGGCTGACCTCACTTAGAATGATGTTCTCCAATTACATCCATTTACCTGCGAATGATAATATTTTGTTCTTCTTCATGGCTGCATAAAATTCCATTGTGTATAAATACCACATTTTCTTAATCCATTCGTCAGTAGTGGGGCATCTTGGCGTTTCCATAACTTGGCTATTGTGAAAAGTGTTGCAATAAACATGGGTGTGCAGGTGCCTCTGGAGTAACCTGTGTCACATTCTTTTGGGTATGTCCCCAAGAGTGGTATTGCTGGATCATATGGTAGATCAATGTTTAGATTTTTAAGAAGCCTCCAAGTTTTTTTCCAGAGTGGTTGTACTAGTTTACATTCCCACCAGCAGTGTAAAAGGGCTCCTTTTCCCCTACATCCTTGCCAACACCTGTTGTTAGTGGTGTTGCTAATGATAACAGGGGTGAGGTGGAATCTTAGTGTGGTTTTAATTTGCATTTCCTTTATTGCTAGAGATGGTGAGCATTTTTTCTTGTGTTTTTTTGGCCACTTGAATTTCTGTTTTTGAGAAAGTTCTGTTTAGTTCACTTGCCCATTTCTTTATTGGTTCATTAGTTTTGGGAGAATTTAGTTTTTTAAGTTCCCTATATATTCTGGTTATCAGTCCATTGTCTGATGTGTAGCTGGCAAATATTTTCTCCCACTCTGTGGGTGTTCTCTTCAGTTTGGAGACCATTTCTTTTGTTGAGCAGAAGCTTTTTAGTTTTACGAAGTCCCATGTATCTATGCTCTCTCTTAGTTGCTGTGCTGCTGGGGTTCCATTGAGAAAGTTCTTGCCTATACCTATTAATTCCAGAGTATTTCCTACTCTTTCCTGTAACAACTTTAGAGTTTGGGGTCTGATATTAAGATCCTTGATCAATTTTGAGTTAATCTTGGTATAGGGTGATATACATGGAACTAGTTTCAGTTTTTTACAGACTGCTAACCAGTTTTCCCAGCAGTTTTTGTTGAAGAGGCTGTCTTTTCTCCATCGTTTATTTTTAGCACCTTAGTCAAAGACAAGTTGGTTATAGTTGTGTGGCTTCATATCTGGGTCCTCTATTCTGTTCCACTGGTCTTCATGTCTGTTTTTGTGCCAGTACCATGCTGTTTTTATTGTTATTGCTTTGTAACATAGTTTGAAGTCAGGTATCGTGATACCTCCAGCATTGTTCTTTTGACTGAGTATTGCCTTGGCTATTTGTGGCCTCTTGTGTTTCCATATAAATTTAACAGTAGATTTTTCAATCTCTTTAATGAATGTCATTGGAATTTTGATGGGAATTGCATTAAACATGTAGATTACTTTTGGGAGTATAGGCATTTTTACTATGTTGATTCTACCAATCCATGAGCATGGGAGATCTCTCCACTTTCTATAGTCTTCCTCAATCTCTTTCTTCAGAAGTGTATAGTTTTCCTTGTAGAGGTTGTTCACATCCTATGTTAGGTTTACACCTAGGTATTTGATTTTTTTTGAGGCTATTGTAAATGGAATTGTTTTCATATATTCTTTCTCAGTTTGTTCATTATTAGTGTATAGAAATGCTAATGATTTTTCTATGTTGATTTTATATCCTGCTACCTTGCTATAGCTATTGATGATGTCTAGAAGCTTCTGAGTAGAGTTTTTTAGGTCTTTAAGATATAGGATCACATGGTCTGCCAATAGGGATATTTTGGCAGTTTCTTTACCTATTTGTATTCCTTTTATTCCTTCTTCTTGCCTAATTGCTCTGGCTAGGAATTCCAGTACTATGTTGAATAGGAGTGGAGATAGTGGGCATCCTTCTCTAGTTCCTGATTTTAGAGGGAATGGTTTCAGTTTTTCTCCATTAAGTATAATGAGGTACTTTTCTTCTATTACTAGTTTTCTTAGAGTTTTTATCATGAAATGGTGTTGGATCTTATCAAAGGCTTTTTCTGCATCTATTGAGATGATCAAGTGGTTTTTGTCTTCGCTTCTGTTAATGTGGTTTATTATATTTATTGATTTTTGTGTGTTGGACCACCCCTGCATTCCTGGGATGAAGCCTACTTGGTCGTGATTAATGATCTTTTTGATGTGTTGTTGAATTCGGTTTGCCATTATTTTATTGAGGATTTTTGCATCAATGTTCATTAAGGAGATTGGCCTATATCTCTCCTTTTTGGAGGTGTCTTTGCCTGGTTTTGGTATAAGTGTAATACTGGCTTCATAAAATGTGTTTGGAAGTTTTCCTTCCCTTTCAATTTCGTGGAACAGTTTAAAGAAGGTTGGTATCAGAATTCAGCAGAGAATCCATCAGGTCCTGGACTTTTCTTTTTGGGGAGACTCTTGATTGCTGCTTCAATTTAATTTTGTGTTATAGATCTATTCAGGTGATTAATTTCCTCTTGGTTCAGTTTTGGATGATCATATGTATCTATAAATCTGTCCATTTCTTTAAGATTTTCAAATTTATGTGAATATACGTTCTCGAAGTAGTCTCTGATGATTTCCTGGACTTCCATGGTGTTTGTTGTTATCTCCCCTTTTGCATTCCTGATTCTACTAATTTGGGTATTTTCTCTCCTCTATTTAGTCAGGTTTGCCAGGGGTCTGTCAATCTTGTTTATTATTAATTCTTTGTATGGTTTTTGGTTTCTATTTCATTGATTTCAGCTCTTATTTTTATTATTTCTCTCCTTCTATTTGCTTTGGGATTTGCTTGTTCTTGTTTCTCTAGGAGTTTGAGATGTATCATTATGTCATTGATTTTAGATCTTTCAGTCTTTTTAATATATACACTCATGGGTATAAACTTTCCTCTCAGGACTGCCTATTCTGTGTCCCATAGGTTCTGGTAGGTTGTGTTTTCATTTTCATTGATTTCCAGGAACTATTAAATTTTCTCTTTTATTTCATCAATGACCCATTGTTCATTAAGCAATGAGTTATTCAGTTTTCAGCTGTTTGCATGTTTTTTGTCTTTATTTTTGTTGTTGAGTTCTAGTTTTATTGCATTGTGATCAGGTAGAATGCATGGTATAATTTCTATTTTCTTATATTTGCTGAGGCTTGCTTTGTGCCCTAGGATATGATCTATTTTGGAGAAGGTTCCGTGGGCTGCTGAGAAGAATGTATATTGTGTAGAAATTGGATGACATGTTCTGTAGACATCAAGTAGATCCATTTGATCTATGGTAAATTTTAGATCTAGGATCTCTTTATTGATTTTTTGTTTGGATGACCTATCTATTGATGATAATGGGGTGTTAAAGTCTCCCACGACCACTGTGTTGGAGTTAATATATGCTTTTAGGTCCTTCAGGGTATGTTTGATGAAATTGGATGCATTGACATTGGGTGCATAGAGGTTGATAATTATATTTCCTTTTGGTCTATTTCCCCTTTTATTAGTATGGAATGTCTTTCTTTATCTTGTTTGATCAATGTAGGTATGAAGTCTACTTTGTCAGAGATAAGAATTGCTACTCCTGCCTGTTTTCGGGGGCCATTAGCTTGGTAAATCTTCTTCCAGCCTTTCATCCTAAGCCTATGCTTATTTCTGTCAGTGAGATGGGTCTCCTGTAAGCAACAAATTGTTGGATCTTCCTTTTTAATCCATTTTGTCAAACGGTGTCTTTTGATGGGTGAATTAAGTCCATTAACATTAAGTGTTAGTACTGATAGGTATGTGGTGATTCCTGCCATTTAGTTATCTTAGTTGTTTGAAGGTTTGATTGTGTGTACCTAAGTTGAGGTTACTGTCTACTTTCTTGCTTTTTCTTTTTCTGTAGTTTGGTACTGCCTGCCCTTTCATGGTTATGTTGGGTTTTACTTTCTGTGTGCAGAATCCCTTGAAGAATCTTTTGTAGTGGTGGCTTTGTGGTCACATATTGTTTTAGTTTCTGCTTATCATGGAAGACTTTTATTGCTCCATCTATTTTGAATGATAGTTTTGCTGGGTAGAGTATCGTAGGGTTGAGTTATTTTCATTCAGTGCCCAGAAGTTCTCACCCCAAGCTCTTCTTGCTTTTAATGTTTCTGTTGAGAAGTCTGCTGATATTTTGATTGGTTTACCTTTGTATGTTATTTGTTTTTTCTCTCTTACAGCCTTCAATATTCTTTCTTGGGTCTCTGTACTTGCTGTTTTAATGATAATATTCTGTGAGGTAGTTTTATTTTGGTCAGGTGTGTTCAGTGTTCTGGAGGCTCCCTGTACTTGAATGGGTATGGTTTTCTCTAGATTTGGGAAGTTTTCTGTTATTATTTTGTTGAATACATTGCGCATTTTTTTGCTTGTGCCTCTTCTCCTTCTTCAATGCCCATGATTCTCAGGTTTGGTCTTTTGATGGAGTCAGTGAGTTCTTGCATCTTCTTTTCACAGATCTTGAGTTGTTTAACTAATAGTTCTTCAGTTTTTCCTTTAATTACCATTTCATCTTCAAGTTCTGAGATTCTGTGTTCTTATTTGTTCTAGTCTGCTGGATTGGCCTTCCATTTTGTTTTGTAATTCTGTTTCATTCTTTTTTCTGAGGTTTTCCATATCCCAAGTCATTACATCTTTAATGTTGTCTATTTTTGCCCTGAGTTCATTTATCTCTTTATTAATCATGTTCTTTGTTTCACTTTTGTGTTTATACAGTGCTTCTGTGGTTTCTTTTAGTTCTTCTTGTACTTTCTCAAATTCTCTATTTTTGTTGTCTTGGAATTTCTTGAGTGTCTCCTGTACATTTTGGTTGACCATATACAGTATCATCTCTATAAAATTCTCATTGATTACCTGTAGGATTTCTTCTTTTAGATTATTCTTGTGGGCTTCATTGGGTTATTTGGCATAGTTTATCTTCATTTTGTTGGAGTCTGGATCTGAGTATCTGTTTTCTTCATTTTCCTCTGGTTCTTGTACTAATTTTTTGCTGTGGGGAAACTGGTTTCCCTGTTTTTTCTAACTTCCCATCATTGCCCTTGGTATTGTTATCATACCTGTACTGTGTGCAATTAAGTATTTTCTAGCTTGTAATAATAACAATGATGATATTTAGAATGGAAGGGTGAGAGGAGAGCCAAAGCAAAGAAGGTAAAGAGAAAGGGAAAAACAAATAAATAAACAAGTAAAAACCACAAAACAAACAAACAAACAAAAAAGCTTCAAAGATATAAACATGGAGAGATAGTGTAGTAATCAACATTAAGCTAACCAGTCATTACAGAGACAGAGGATTGAAAAATAAAATAAAATAAAATAAAATAAAAAAAACTCCAACTTCAAATGCAATAAAGTTTCAGTCTTAATAATTTTGGTGTTAGTCCCTCAGCCTCCAATCCTGGACATGGTGTCTCAGAAGTAGTTCTGTCATTGTTTCATCAAAGGGAAAAAAAACCAAAAAAAAAAAAACCCAAAAAACCCAAAACACCACAAAGTGTCCCAAGTTCAAATGCAATACAGTTTCAGTAAGTTTTTCAGCATGCAGATGTAGTTCAGTTGTTATCTCATCAAAGGAAGAGAGGAAAAAAAAAAAAAGAGAGTCTGGAGATAGTTTTGTGAATGTCTTTCTGAGACTGTGGCTCACCCGCCCACTGCTGTCAGCCTGCTGTTGCTGGAGGCTTTATTTATGCAGATCTCAGGAGTGAGCTTAACACTCGCCTGGCCCTGCAGGCTTTATTTACTCAGAGTTCTTCTGGGGGCAACCTCCACTGTTACAAGCTTTCCCCTTTCCAAGCACACTGGGGGAGGTGGCGCTACACCCGCTTTCTCTGGCTGGTGTATTTACAGTTCATGTGGGAAGTGTGCCTTCCCCCCTCTCCTGTGGAGTTTTCCTCCCACCGCCACTTTTACAAGCTTTCCCACTCCTCGTTGCTGGATGGGTGCCACTGCTCCTGCCTTCTCCGGCTGGCTTTCAACATTTTCTTTCATCATTTTTCTTTTGAAAATTTGACTCACCACCTTACTTAAAACAGGGGATGGCAGAGTGGTTCAATTTGTAGAGTGCCTGCCTAGCAAGCATGAGGTCCTGAGTTCAAACCCCAGTACCACCAAAGGGAAAAAAAAAAAGTATGGAAGAACTAACAATTACATCTACCTATGTGTTTCTCCTACTCTAAGCCTCTGCTTCCCTTTGGGAATAACAGATATCCTAAATTTTGTGTTTATTATCACCTTACTTTTAAAAATAGTTTACATATATGTGGTAAATATACAGTATATACACATTTATATGTGTGTATGTGTGTGCATAGATTATTAGCTGTTTTTAAACTTTAAAAAGAGTTAATGTAGTCTTCTATAACTGCTTTTATCACTTAACATTTGTTACTCACATTCACCCATGCAATGATTAACTACAGTTCACTCACTTTTATTGCCAAAAACTATTTTCCAATTTAAATATGTCATCTTATCCAAGGTGTTAAGGTTTTTGCTATAATACACAGTGCTACCACAAACATTCCCAGTGTTCATGGGCAAGATTTTCTTTCACAGATATACTTATGAGTGGAATTGCTGAGGCATACTCTATGAAAATATTCAGCTTTTATCTGTCTATCTACCTACTTATTTATCTATGTACCTTCTTATTTTTGCTGCACACAAAAGGTTATATGTAATTGTGATATAATAAAAATACATATTTGGTCTATGTCCCCAGTTCTTGGCACAGAGTTCCTAAAATGCTTGGTATCTTGGGAGTGATGAGTGTTTTTTGTATGCAAATAAGATGACTGGTGCCTAGAGGCCCCTAGATAGCTTCAGGATAATGGTGCTAGTTGCCAGAAAGATCAAAGTATGATTAGCAGACTTACTTCCAACCTCTGAGGGGAAGAAAGGGACTGGCGATTGGATTAATAACCAATTGTCACTGGTGGTTGGTGGGGGTTGGAGGAGGTCTCTGATAGCGAGAGTGACCTCTACTCCACCCTTATCGGTCCTTGAGTAGGCCTTTGTTTCTAAGGTGGGAAAGAATTTCAAGCTAAGATGCAAGGCAAGGTAAGAGACTGGCAGAGTTTTATTTAGCAAGCAAAGCAGACAGCAATGCCACACTTCTTAGGCAAAGTACAGGTGTATTAGGAATGTATAGGAGTGAAAAGCAGAGAAGGGAGATTTGTTACATAGCATGCTGTTGGAAAAGGGAGAGCAAGCATCTCAATCTATCTTTGGGGTACTCACCTGAGCTTTAGGTTTCAATAGAGGAAGAATTGAGGTAGGAGGAGAGAAGCATGCATAATTAAGCAGTCTTAGACAAAGTGTGGCCTGGTTGATCAATATTTCAGTTCCAGGTCTGGGAGGGGTTCCAGAGAAGTTGTTTTCACTGTTGTTACTTGAGGGAAACAATCTAATTCCCATGTGATGATTACTCCCACTCCAGGGTGCAGCCTTGCCAATATAGGCAATTTCCCTCTTTCTTTTGAGGCTCTGCTGTTCCTTGGGGGTAGTGTCAGTCCTTGTCATAAAGATGTTATTGATCAGTTCTGCTGTTTCTGAAATCCAAGGGACCATAGGAGAGAATGGCTTGGAGCAAAGGAGACAGATATGCTTGTTTAGTTCTTGGGGCTTATGGATCATCTGAGTAAGGACAGAGGAGTGATTTTTCTACTATATGCTACAGTTTAGTCAGGGAGTGTGAAACTAAAGAGAAAGCATGCATACTCTCAGTCAAGTTATTCATTAATACAGTGTTATTCTCAGTTCGTAGCTCCTAGTTCCCATGCCTCATGGTCTCTGTTCTGCCTCCCAATGACCAATGTTTTAATCAATCATACCTAAGTCATGAATTTCTCTAAAAACTCCCAAAATGGCAAGGTTTGGAGAGCTCTCTGTTCGGTGACCATATCAAAGTGTCAGTAGGGTCAGTGATGTGCCTAGATAAGGCGTGGAAGTTCTGCTCTCTCTTATCCTCATGTTTTACTCAGTGCATCTTTTATATTTGGCTGTTCTTGTCTGTATCCTTTATAATAAATAAATAGAAGCAAACTGTTTTCCTGAGTTCTGTCTGCTATCCTACAAATTACTGAAACTGGCAGGGTGGTCGTGGGGCCATGTGGCATGGCAGAGAATGGGGTTAGGGTGAGGGAAATGCAGTTTTGTGTAATGAATCTTTAAACCTGTGGATTCTGATGCTATCTCCAAGTAGTCAGTGTCAAAATTGAATTGATCCCCAGTTGGTACCCATACAGAGTCAGAGAACTGGTTGGTGTGAGGAAAAAAAACTCATATATTTTGTGTTAGAAGTATTATTAGTAAAACCAGTTCAGTAATAACTTGAATTTCTGCATTTTATTTCATGTTTTCATTGTTTTTTATTTTAGTTATTGTATTAGATATGTAGTTAGACATTATTGTGGTCTTTATTTGTATTTTCCTAATGGCTAATGAAATTGAACTTCATTACATCTATTTACTTGCCATCTCCATATATTCTCTAGTGAGAAGTCTATGTCTTTTGTCCATGTTCTAATTGGATTGTTTATTTATTTACTTTAGTTTTAAGTGTTCTTTATGTATTCTAGACACTCGTCCTTTGTCAGATACATCGTTTGTAAATATTTTCTTTACTAGGTCTACCCAATACCAAAAGGTTTAGATCTTGATGAAGTATAACTTACTAATTTTTCCTTTTATGAATCATGCCTTTTACTTAAAGTCTAAGAACTTGTTGCCTCCAAGGATTTTCCCCTATTTTTTTCTTAAAAGTTTGGTAATTTTTTTGTCTTACATTTAATGTTGTGATTGTGTGTGTGTGTGTGTGTGTGTGTGTGTGTGTGTGTGTGTATGTGGTAAGATATGAGATCTTGGTTGTGGTTTATATTTTGGCTACAAATATCCAATTGCCCCAGCACATTTCTTGCAATGACTACCTTTCCTCCATTGAATTGTTTTCGAACCTTTGTAAAAATTAAGAATAGAGAACTCATATATTCTGAGTTCTCTATTCTGTTCCATTGACCTAAATGTGTCTATCTCTCTGTTAATACCATACAGTCTTGATTACTGTAGCTATTTACCAGCTATCATAAATAGCTACTATAGCTATTTACCAGGTATTTACCAGCTATCATTCACTGGTAAATGGATGGAATTGTAGAACATCATTCTGAGTGAGGTTTGCCTGGCCCAAAAGACCAAAAATCGTGTGTTTTCCCTCATATGTGGACATCAGATCAAGGGCAAACACAACAAGGGGATTGGACTTTGAGCACATGATAAAGCAAGAGCACACAAAGGAGGACTAAGGATAGGTAAGACACCTAAAAAATTAGCTAGCATTTGTTGCCCTTAATGCAGAGAAACTAAAGCAGATACCTTAAGAGCAACTGAGGCCAATAGGAAAAGGGGAACAGGTACTAGAGAAAAGGTTAGATCAAAAAGAATTAACCTAGAAGGTAACACCCACGCACAGGAAATCAATGTGAGTCAATGCCCTTTATAGCTATCCTTATCTCAACCAGCAAAAACCCTTGTTCCTTCCTATTATTGCTTATACTCTCTCTACAACAAAATTAGAAATAAGGGCAAAATAGTTTCTGCTGGGTATTGAGGGGGGGAGAGGGAGGGGGCAGAGTGGGTGGTAAGGGAGGTGGTGGGGGCAGGGGGGAGAAATGACCCAAGCCTTGTATGCACATATGAATAATAAAACAATAAAAAAAATAAGTCTTAAAATTAGCTGTACTGAGTTCTCCCACGTTCTTCTTATTTTTAAGTTGTTTTAATTATTATAGTTTCTTTGCCTTTCCAAATAAATTTTATAATAATCTTGTCTATTATCTATAAAAGGTCATGCCAGAATTTTGATAGGAATTTCATTAAACTTATTTCAATATTTATTTGGGAAGAATTGATATATTTATTATATTGAATCTTCCACTCTAACAACATGGTATGTTTCAACATTTATTTTGTTCTTTGTTGTACAGGTTTTAGTGTAAAGTCTATCCTTGTCAGGTCTAGCTGCTATAACAAAACACCACAGACTGGGTGGCTGAAGCCAGGGACATTTAAATTCCTAACTCTGGAGGCTGAGAACTCTAAGATCAAGGTGATAGTCAGTTTGATTCCTGGTTATAGACAGCAGTTTTTGTTGTTTTGTCTGTGCCCGTTGGTGCTGTTTCCATCTTCCCAGCTTGTTCAGCAAAAAGTCTTTTTTCTTACATGATGGGAACAGAGCTCTGATATCTTTCTTTTACTCCTTATAATAGTACTAATCCCATTATGGGGACTCCAACCTCATGACCTCACATAAACCTAATTACCTTCCAACGGCTTCACCTCCTAATACTATCACATTGTGGATTATGAATTTAACATATAAATTTGAGGGCAGAGAAGCATTCCATAATGAAGTCATGAACATTATTTGTTTGATTTATACCTAAATATTTAATTGTTTGAGTGACTTTAAGTGGCATTCTCTTTTACAATTTGGTGTCTACATGTTCATTGCTTATATGTAGAAATACAAATGATCTTTCATATATTCATATATGAAATGATATTTCATATATTCATAATAAATATTATATATATTGAGATTATATATATATATATATATATTCATTATATTCTGTGACCTTGGTGAAATATCTAATTTATTTTAAGAGTGTTTTTGTTTTGGATTCCTCAGAACTTTTTACATAGATAAGTCACCATGTTGAGTAAGAGTGATGAATGCCTTGCTCCTTCCTTTTGTGAAAGCATTAAATCTGTCACTGTTAAGTACGGTTAACCACAGAGACTTTTGTAGATGTTCTTTATCAAGGTGAAGGGAGTTTCCCCTCTATTTCTATGTTTCTGAGAATTTTTGTAATGAATAGGTATTGAATTTTTTCAAATGATTTTATGCATTAACTGATATATGAGTTTTCTTTCTTAGTTTATTAGTATGCTAGATTATATTGATTGATTTTTCAATGTTGAATTAGTGTAAAAAATGAATTGAGAAATGTTTCTTCCTCTTCTATATACTTTAAGAGATTAAATAGAATTGACGTTAATTTTTCCTTAAACAATTGATAATATTTTCTAGTGACACCATTTGGGCCTGGAGATTCTTTTTTCAAAGTTTTAAAATGATGAATTTGATTCCATTTTAACTTTGTCGACAAGGCTGATGGCTGGGCCATGTATTTCCTGTAGTGCTAGTCTGGAGTACAGCAGTTACTGTTTAAAAGTTTCCTATCTTTCTAGGTTGCCCTTTTCTGGTTCTTTGGCTGAGAGAGCAGTCTTTTGTTGTTGTGGTTTTGCCTGTGCCCACTAGTGCTGTTTCCACGTTCCCAGATTGTTCAGCAAAAAGTCTGGGATGTGTGAGACAAAAAGAAAATCCAGGAAATTCATTTCTGTCATTCCTTGAGTCTGCGAGCCTCTAGCTGGTCTTTTTCTCTTTACCTTTCAGAGCCTTCTTATGTAATTTCAGACAAAACATTCAGGATTTTAGTTGTCCTAAGCGAGGCAACAAGGAAATTTAGGTTATCCCCTCTTTCCAGAAGTGGAAGTCCAGAGGGGTTTTAACATTTCCATTTTACTGAAGAAAGTTCTCCTAATGAAAGGCAGCTAACTTGTCTAAGATCACACAGATTGTGAGGATTAGGGCAGGACCAAACACCTGGTTATGAAGACCTGGATGTCAGAGTTGACATCCACACCAAATGTTAATCACTGAGATCACATCAGAAAGTTGTACAACTCCTACTTTCCTAGTTCTTGCATCAAAACATAGCATAAATCTCAGCTTATTATACAGGGCTAATGTGTCCTGTTGCTTAATGTTTCCATAATTTCCACTCCTGTGCTAGACAAATGTGGATGGTCAGTAGATATAAGTTGATCTTGGTATTTAAAGGCCATATTGGATAAGTCCAGGCAAATACTATTAAAGATGTCTGAGAAAGCAGAGATCACCAAATCCATTTTTTCTTTTATACCTGTCTCTCTATGATTCTCTAATCTTCTTTATTGTACTACACTCAGATACTCTTAAAAACCATTTTAACATTTTTGTGTAGACCTTAGTTCTTGAAAGATGAGTCAACTTTGATTTCTGATTTCCCATACAGGATTAGGCTGAAGCTACCCTCTGTGGGACTGTGTGACTGTGTGTGACTGTGTCAGGGTGGCATTGCTACCCAGCATTCTCCTTTCCTTTACCATTTCTCTTTCTGGCTTCCCTTGGAAGCCCTTCTTTCATAAATCACTTTTACATAAATTGTAATCTCAGAGTCTGCAACTGGAGAATCTAACCTAAGACATCCGTCAAATGTCCATTTGTCTACCTGGAAAGTGAAGGTGTATGACATTGTTACCATGGTCACTGCTGGGGAGGAAGAAGGGGAGGAATCACAGCCAAGATGCTATGTGCTTGTTGTTATGGAGACAGATATGCTGAACTTCATCACAAGGCTGCTTTTCTCCAGGTATGATGTTGCTGTGGAAATACAGCCCAAAGCCTCCAAGAACATTAAAGAAAAAAAGCTTCCAAGAACATTTTAAATCTCAGCTGCTTTATCCATCTACTTTGTGTCTCATTAGCAAAAGGAGCCTAGTGAGATAGTAGGCTTTGACGAATCTCTGTTCAACCCAACTCTCTAGAGAAGGGCCCCACCCTTCGACTTTTCCCTGGGTAAATGGGAATCTTGGGTGATTTTTAGTAAGGTTTGCCAAAGTAGATGGAAACTATTTATTGTTGTGATGCATAGTTTTCAAAATCACTGCTAGGAATCACTTTTACCACATGTTCATTTCAATCTGAGATCAAGTGGATCTACCCTAGATTCTACCTTGTTTTGAACCTATAGATATTTCAGCATTAACCTCTCTGCTGCTAGAAATGAGAATGATCATGCTAATAACTTCTGCAGTCAAGGAAGCAAGATTTTAAGGGAGTAGGTAATGGCATTGATGCAGGACTGTGAGTGTAGGTATGGGTGTGGCCCCAGCCTAATTCCCCAGTGGACCACAGAGTATCTCAATCATATGCAATGAGTTAGATGTAACCTCATGGTTAAGGGTTTGGACTTTTGTGTCAGGTAGTTTTAGGTTGACTTCTGAGACAGGGAGAGAGCCATGAAAAAAGTCTTAGTATAGAAAGAAATTTACTTTGCCAACTAAGAGATGGCAGTGGCTTCTGCTCTTCATTATTGAAATTAAACTTTGCCAATGAATTAAAATTTTTAAAGTCATTCCTGATATTTTACTGCCTGCATCTCTTAGAGGAATCAGCTAGATTAATGGGTCAAGATCAATTATAAGAGGAAAGCAGGAATATCAGCCTATGTACAGTCAGGAAAACAGAAATCACTCTTGGTATTTCACACAGAACACATTTTTAACTTGAGGAATAAGGTGCCTATATCAGTCACTGAGAGGACTGAAGGAGCAAGTCAAGAGAATAATCCCAGCTACATTCATCTAGGTTGCAAGAGAGCTACTGATGCCTCCCAAAGGCCAGAAACAGATGGGACACCACTGTTGGCTCCATAGCTCTCTGAGGCCTGAATGGAGGTGAATTTCCAGGGACACAGAAGCTGTTTTAACACCTTCCATTTGTGAAGCCCACATATCCACTAGGCTAGTAGAGGAAGAAGAGTAATTTCACACCTTTCTGCTTTCTAAGTCTTGAATGACGTTACAATAATGAGTATAATTCATTGTTATGAACAAACCAGACCCAGTACTGTGCTGGCAATTGAGTATGTGACATTCAATTCCAAGGCTTCTTGCTCTTGAAATATTAGGGAGAGCAAAGAATAGGACTGAAGAGCATGGCAGGTGAGTAGATAGTGTGCTCATTTGCCAGCAACCCAGTGCTATTTTTCAGCACTCATCATTGTGAACCGGGTTGTGATGTTTGTGAACCGAATGTTTCTTTTTTTTTTTCATTTTTCTTTTATTATTCCTATGTGCATACAAGGCTTGGGTCATTTCTCCCCCCTGCCCCCACCCCCTCCCTTACTACCCACTCCGCCCCCTCCCGCTCCCCCCACTCAATACCCAGCAGAAACTATTTTGCCCTTATCTCTAATTTTGTTGTAGAGAGAGTATAAGCAATAATAGGAAGGAACAAGGGTTTTTGCTGGTTGAGATAAGGATAGCTATACAGGGCATTGACTCACATTGATTTCCTGTGCGTGGGTGTTACCTTCTAGGTTAATTCTTTTTGATCTAACCTTTTCTCTAGTTCCTGGTCCCCTTTTCCTATTGGCCTCAGTTGCTTTTAAGGTATCTGCTTTAGTTTCTCTGCGTTAAGGGCAACAAATGCTAGCTATTTTTTTAGGTGTCTTACCTATCCTCACCCCTGCCTTGTGTGCTCTCGCTTTTATCATGTGCTCATAGTCCAATCCCCTTGTTGTGTTTGCCCTTGATCTAATGTTTGCCTTGATCTAATGAGGGAGAACATACGATTTTTGGTCTTTTGGGCCAGGCTAACCTCACTCAGAATGATGTTCTCCAATTCCATCCGTTTACCAGCGAGTGATAACATTTCGTTCTTCTTCATGGCTGCATAAAATTCCATTGTGTATAGATACCACATTTTCTTAATCCATTCGTCAGTGCTGGGGCATCTTGGCTGTTTCCATAACTTGGCTATTTGTGAATAGTGCCGCAATAAACATGGATGTGCAGGTGCCTCTGGAGTAACAGTCTTTTGGGTATATCCCCAAGAGTGGTATTGCTGGATCAAATGGTAGATCGATATCTAGCTTTTTAAGTAGCCTCCAGATTTTTTTCCAGAGTGGTTGTACTAGTCTACATTCCCACCAACAGTGTAAGAGGGTTCCTTTTTCCCCTCATCCTCGCCAACACCTGTTGTTGGTGGTGTTGCTGATGATGGCTATTCTAACAGGGGTGAGATGGAATCTTAGTATGGTTTTAATTCACATTTCCTTTATTGCTAGAGATGGTGAGCATTTTTTCATGTGTTTTCTGGCCATTTGAATTTCTTCTTTTGAGAAAGTTCTGTTTAGTTCACCTGCCCATTTCTTTATTGGTTCATTAGTTTTGGGAGAATTTAGTTTTTTAAGTTCCCTGTATATTCTGATTATCAGTCCTTTGTCTGATGTATAGTTGGCAAATATTTTCTCCCACTCTGTGGGTGTTCTCTTCAGTTTAGAGACCATTTCTTTTGATGAACAGAAGCTTTTTAGTTTTATGAGGTCCCATTTATCTATGCTATCTCTTAGTTGCTGTGCTGCTGGGCTTTCATTGAGAAAGTTCTTACCTATACCTACTAACTCCAGAGTATTTCCTACTCTTTCTTGTATCAACTTAAGAGTTTGGGGTCTGATATTAAGATCCTTGATCCATTTTGAGTTAATCTTGGTGTAGGGTGATATACATGGATCTAGTTTCAGTTTTTTGCAGACTGCTAACCAGTTTTCCCAGCAGTTTTTGTTGAAGAGGCTGCTATTTCTTCATTGTATATTTTTAGCTCCTTTGTCAAAGATAAGTTGGTTATAGTTGTGTGGCTTCATATCTGGATCCTCTATTCTGTTCCACTGGTCTTCATGTCTGTTTTTGTGCCAGCACCATGCTGTATTTATTGTTATTGCTTTGTAATATAGTTTGAAGTCAGGTATTGTGATACCTCCAGCATTGATCTTTTGACTGAGTATTGCCTTGGCTATTTGTGGCCTCTTGTGTTTCCATATAAATTTAACAGTAGATTTTTCAATCTCTTTAATGAATGTCATTGGAATTTTGATGGGAATTGCATTAAACATGTAGATTACTTTGGGGAGTATCGACATTTTTACTATGTTGATTCTACCAATCCATGAGCATGGGAGATTTCTCCACTTTCTATAGTCTTCCTCAATCTCTTTCTTCAGAAGTGTATAGTTTTCCTTGTAGAGGTCTTTCACATCTTTTGTTAGGTTTACACCTAGGTATTTGATTTTGTTTGAGGCTACTGTAAATGGAATTGTTTTCATACATTCTTTTTCCGTTTGCTCATTGTTAGTGTATAGAAATGCTAATGATTTTTCTATGTTGATTTTATATCCTGCTACCTTGCTATAGCTATTGATGATGTCTAGAAGCTTCTGAGTAGAGTTTTTTGGGTCTTTAAGGTATGGGATCATGTCGTGTGCAAATAGGGATATTTTGACAGTTTCTTTACCTATTTGTATTCCTTTTATTCCTTCTTCTTGCCTAATTGCTCTGGCTAGGAGAACTGAATGTTTCTAACTAGCCTGTTGTAATTATACTTTTGCCCTGGTGTGGCTATATATATTGACTAGAGAAGTTCATGATTATATGCACAATGAATTGTTTGATTTTGGGTCAACTAAATGTCAGCATGTATTTAGTGAAATCCGAGAAGCAGAGACATGATCATTGTAGTGCCATTAACTCTTTAGATGGAAGAATAACAATTGCAATAATGGTAATAATAGCTATTGCTTATCTTTATGGTTGGTCCCTGTTCTAAGTGTTTTGCGCTTCCAAATTTATTTTATCTTCACCCCAATCACATAAGATAAATACCATTATGATTTTCATCTTACAGATGAAGGCACTGATATATCGAGTGGTTAAGTAAGTTTTCCAGTTTCATGTGGTTAGTAAGCAGCAGAACCAGGAAGTGAATCTTAAACCAGCTCTTAACTATTACAAAACACAAGCCTTCTAACAGCCATTGTAGGATTATTGTTCATTTGTTGCTTTATATATTTTGTCAAGCGCACCAGTTCAAAAGCTTTCCTTCATTCTGTCTTCTATTTCTGCTTACTCCTTGTATTTTGTGATAAAATTAGCAGTTAATATTTATTGAGGGATATCTAGGTGCTGGTACTATGTTAGAGGATTTGTAGACAATTTATCATGAAATACTCAAAAGGACTTTATGAGCTAAGAAGAGGTTGAGAAATCCATCCAGTGTAACATAATAAGGAAGCAACAGGGCTTGGATTAAACTCTAGAGCTACCCTGGCCAATCAGTAGCTTCTGGCCAAATCTCATGACAGCACTTGGAATGTGGCTAGATTGAATTACAAGGCACTGTAAGAATAAAATAGATACTGGATTTTGCACATAGTGTTCATCTGTAAGATGCTGTTTTATAGAGCAAGTCTAAAAACCTCATTCCAGTTTCCATTTCTTTACAGCTTACTGCTGCCAGCTTTGAAACCTTGATTATTAAAAACTGTTAATACTCCAAATTCTTCAACAGTTTAATGCCATAAAAATGAAGCCTAAGTTTTCCTATATAATTTCTCTGTACTGTCTTTGTTATTAGAGATGAATTTAACTGACTTACATATGACACATGAATAGATCAGGCTGGAATTGCTATATTTTTACTACTATGAGAGATTGACTTCTTTTACCCTTGAAATAAGGAAATTTCCATCTAGAATAAGTAAATTAAATTATTTTCTTCATTTATACTAAACATTTAATATTGACAATTGCAATTTTCACTTCATTTTATATTGGAAGAAATGACTTACTTGTATAGTGAAAATAATAGTAGTAATAAAATAGATACTATCTATTGAATACTTCCTATGTGCTAGGAATTTTATATGCTTTATGTTGATTAACATCCCAACAACTTACCAAAAGATTATCCCCATTTTACTGATAAGAAACTGATATGCTCAAGGCTAACCATAAATAGATTAGCTGGTAATTAAACATTTGCATGAGTCAAACGCTCTTACTCTTTCTTTTTTCTGGCAGTACTAGGGCTTGAACTCAGGGCCTCATGCTTGCTGGGCAGGCACTTTACCACTTGACCCACTCCACCAGCCCTGCTCTGTGTTGGGTATTTTTGAGATAGGGTCTCACAAACTATTTGTCTGGGGCTGGTTTCAAACCGTGATACTCCTGATGTCTGCCTCCTGAGAAGCTAGGATTACAAGCATGAGCCACATGTGCCTGGCTAATATCTAATATCTACTACCTCATGCTACCCCTTTATCCCTTGTATCCAGTTCTCCTTCATAATTTAAATGCCTTAAAAATAAAAATACATAGATTAAATATTATGTATATAATGAAGTCTAAGGGCATTTTTTCTATATGTGATGAAGATACTGTTATATTTACTAAATAGAACTCAAACTATGATGATAGAGGCCATCACTGCTTTCTGGCTCAAGTGAGTGTTCCTGAGCTATTTCTAAGTATTCTGAGGCTACTTCATGAGTCCTTTCACATTAGCCTCTGCCGTTCCTCTGCACTGAGTCTCATCCATGTCTCAGGAATTCTGCTTTCTCTGCACTAGGGCTCTGGCTATGGCATAGGAGACCTATTGAGGCAGAGCATTGAGTTTTCTTTGCAGCTTTGTTATCTTTACAGTTAAATTCTGTGCCGGATTTTCAGCATAGTCTGCAGGATTTAAGGAGACTTTCTTTACCAAGGAGACTTTATAAATGTTATAGTCTGCCTTGAATTGCTAGTTTGCTCACCTGAGAATATAATTTCTTTTGTCTATATTTCTAAATTTATTAAGTAAAACCAGGCAGCTTCTCAGTCATAATTGTCATGGGATTACACACTGTGAAAGGATCTCTGTTAACACCTAGGCCAGTGTTTTGTCTTCTATTTATTTTCACTGTTTGTAATTGTGATAGTACACATGCCAGAGGTCATTACCTCCCCACTAGCAACAGTCTGCAGTCCTAAACTCTCTGACCATGAGCGATCTAGTCCCAGTGTCCCATCATGGGACGCTGCTCCTTAGGGTAGCTTTAATAACTCTCTTGGCCTACATTCTCCCTTACAGCAGTGCCCAAGATAAGGGCTTGTGATCAGGACATTTATTTGGGGAATCATAACAGGGGGGAAAGAGCAAAAGCCAATCCAAGGGTGTACGATGGTGTCTAGTATGGGAAACCAGGGCTTAACCTTCCTAGGAACTTTTTTTTAAATTTTTATTTTATTCATATGTGCCCTTCCTAGGAACTTTTGAAAGTTGTGTCAAATGCACCTAAAAATTGTCTGTGTGAGGAACAGAAAAATGGAGTTATGATCTATTAGACCTCATCTCCCATTGGTTATTGGTTTTAATTCCTTGTTACTTCCAGCCATCTGTGTGATCAGAATGACTGGTCTGCAGACACTCACATGACTTGGCAGTAACAGAGAAGCCAGGTGCAAGTTAAGCAGTGTCTTTGGGTGCTTTCAGGTTCCATCTGAGCATAGCTCATTGCTTCACTAATGTCTAGTGTATGAAGGTAGACTCAGAGCATGTAAACAGGGTACAAGAAGTTTCAGACATATATATGGTCTTGTTTTGTGTCTCCAATGAATTAATTCCACAACATTCAAATAACAGGATATTTCCTAAAGCCTAGGTCAGTGAGTTCTGAGTCTTACCACATCGGAGGCATTAGTGACTCATTTTGATTTGTGTGCTCCAGTTCTTTTTAGTTCCTTCCTTAGAGCAGTCTTAAGTTTTGAGGTATAGACTCAAGTCCATGTTATTGTACAAATGTCTGGTCTTTATCTAAATTAGTGCCTAATTACATTCCTGTGGCTAGTGTTTAACACGGACTTTTTTTTTTTTTTTTTGGTGTAATACTCTTGAGGGCAGCAATGGGATAAAATATGCTTGTCTGTGAGCCAAGAAAGCCTGGAAATGGGCTTAATTGAACTCAGATTCAGAACAAAGATGTATGTCTCCAATCACAGTGATGAGTTTTGTCAGATGTACTTGATATGCTTTTCCTACTGTACCATACTCTTGGCAAGGAGGAAAGGGAAGAAATAAAAAAAGAGTATATATTATTTGGAGATACTCAATAGGGTGATTCTGGAATGCTTGCATCCCATTTTTCCTTTGAAAATACTGAAGTGAGTGTAATTGCTCAGTGGCTATCTGGAGCTTTCATGGGATTATTTTCCTTTTTTTGTTTTTTTTTCCAGTATTGGGGATTGAATTTAGGGCCTCTCATTTGCTAGACAAGTGTTCTACCACTTAATCCATTCCCCCAGTCCTTTTGCTTTTAGTTTGCTTTTCATTAGGGTCTTGTGCTTTTGTGTGGGTCAGCCTCTGACACGATCCATCTACCTCCTCCACCTGAGTAGGTGGAACCATAAGCAGGTGCCACTATGTCCAGCTTGATTGAGATGAGAGGGTCTCACTAACTTTTTTCCTGGACTGGCCTTATGCTGAGATTCTCTTATCTCATCTTCTGAGTAGCTGCAATTACAGGCATGTTCCACCAGGCCCAGCTTCTTTGACTATTTCATACTGTGCTCTATAAGGTTCCTGAAACAGTATTTAAAGCCAGGAGAGAGAGGAATGTGGATGAGGGGATCTGTAGAAAAAGCTCCTATAACACAGCAGTGCTAGGATGTGATTAACAAGAAGGCAGAATCCTTGTACGGACTTCTGTGTTATGTCAACTTTTGAAAACCTTCAACTGCCATGTTGATCTCTTGTTCACCATGCTGCAGGTACCCTCTCCCCTACAACACAAAAGGGCCTGAAACCTATTGTGCTTTCCTAAACCCTGATCTTGAGCTGATGCAGGCTGTGTTCTGGGATGCAGATCATCTGCATGCATTGGGAGTCTTGCCTACCACCTACCCAGCCTGGTTGGCCTCCAGGGATGCTTCTCTTGGCAGGAGTGTCTTACAGCTGTGCTGATTATTAGTGAGTTTCTGAATTATTTATGTCAATGTTCTCTTTCATTAGTGTGAATTGTCATGAATTGGTTGTAATCAAAGTGATTTAGGTTTGAGAAACAAAAGAGTGAGGTACATTTTTTAGTTTAATGTTCTAATTTGTCGAGTTTCGCTCTTGTTCTTCAAGCTCTCACCAGTATTGTTAGGAGAACTCTCTTGGCTTTGCTGTTCATCTTGGACTGAGCCTTAAAGTTCCTTAGTGACTACCTTGTCACTCACGTGATCCTTCACGTGTGCACAGGGTGCTTAGTGACAGAACCAGAGTTAGAAGCCAAGAGGCCATATTTCCTCTTTGCTGTGATCCACATGACCATATTTACCTGATGGGCATTTATTTAACTTATTGGAATTCACATTCTTTATCTTTTAAAAGAAGGGGTCCTCTGTACTGCGGTTCCCCCCTCTAAATTCATATCTTGAAACACTATCAGCCACTGTGACTATATTTAGAGTTGAATTTTTAGGAGGTATTAAAGGTTAAATGAGGTCATAAATTCTAATCTGATAGGACTCTCTCTGTCTTGTGAGGACACAGTGAGAAGGCAATTGTCATCTACAAGCCAGGAAGAAAGCCCTCCTGAGAACCTGACTGTGCTGGCACTTTGGACTTGGGCTTTTATCCCCATTGAGAAAAAGTACATTTCTATTGTTTAAGCCAATAAACAATGGCTTTGATGTGTCAGTACAATTAGACTATGCAAAGCGCTAGGATACAGCATAGACCATCAGAAGTGAAGAAAACTGGTCTTTGTTTGAGTTCTTCCACAGCAGACTTTGAAACAGAATTAGAGTAAAAGCAGTTTATTTGGGAAATGACTCCAGGAAGCTATGTTGAGGGTTTGGGAAATGAGATATAGGAAGATAGGAAAGCCAATGGTGAGATGTAACTATGGGTAACCGGGGTTCAGTAACACTGGGAGCCCTCTGGAAGACTGGAATGTGCCTCACATTTTGCCTACTGAAGGCCAAGAAGACTGTGACATTCAATGCCAACCCACTGTCCCACTGAAGGCACAAACATCCTGGCACTTCAGTCACACTTGCACACACCAGTCTCGCAAGCCTGTTTGCATGCTGTCAGGCAGAATTATGCAGCAAGTCAGACATGGGAACTGAACACAGGCACACAGATAAAGCTCAGAGAATGTGGTACTATGGCAGCACTCTCACACTTCAAAGTGAATACTAAACACCTCTGGGTCTTGTTAAGATACAAGTCTAGGATGAAGTCAGAGTATGCATTTCTTGCCAGCTCCCAGTAATGCCGACACAGATGGTCCATCGATCAGACTTTGCATAGAAACTGAATTCAGCTCAGTTTACCAATATTTACTGAACACCTGTGAGCTGGATTCTGAGGATATACTGTATCTAAGATAGGGAACAGTGATACCAGAACATTTGGATCAGATGTTACATTGATTTTACAGATGATCTAAGGGTTTATCCTGTTTTAATTGTCCATGATTAGAAGAGCACGGAATATGCTTATTTGTTTTTAAGAAGTGGGGGAGGATAAAAAAAAGGAAAGACAGTGAATCTATAAAACAAAACAAAAATAAGCAAGTGATCAAATGAACAAAAAGAAACAGAGGAAGGCACATGATTCCTGAAAGGTTTCTGTTTCTTGAATAGAATTTCAGCTATAAAAATGGTAGAAGCCATCACTTTGGATCAATGTCTAGATATGTGTACCAGTGTCTTAGTAGCTGCCTCTCTGGGACCATGATAAGATTCTTATAAAGCCTTTGCTCCCTTTAACATTTTAAAGAAAAAAAATCTAAAGTTGTAATAAAAATAGCAACATTTTTTATAGTACTTTGCAGCTTAGAAAGTGCTTTCTACCACATTATCTCATTATATTCTTTGCAGGCCTGAAAGAAATAATCTACAAATGGCATTTTATAAATTTGCTGCCCATTAAGGCAGGTACATTACACAGCTGGATACATGATATTCTAGATCCAATGATAATGCAAAATGACTGTGAAGAAGGCTGCAGATAAACATGTACTGTGTCCTAGGGCTCTCAAATTCTATATTAGCTGGGCAAAGGCAGCTCAGATTCATTGGGGTGAGCTTTTCACTTTTAAGTTTTCCAAGTTAAAAGTCGAAATGTTGCTACAAAGGTATTACCACCAGTTTGCTCTCTGTGTAGACCTTCAGTTTAACCACTTGATTCTTCAGTCTTTTGAGATGTTTTGGGTCATCTGTATACCTGCTTTTAGGCTACATGCCCAGGAGTGTACTCATGCACAATGGGTGTGACACATGGCTGTCAGCTCTGTCTGGACAGCCAATTGGTTCAACCAGTCAAAGAAGAAAATGTAAATAAGATGACAAAGACTTCCTTTAGGCATTGTGAAATGACTTGGCTGCTATGACCCATGTAAAGGTTTAGCTTCAATACCCAGGCGTGATGGGGCACACTGGTCATTCCAGCATTAGGGAGGTTGAGGCTGGAGGTTCCTGAGTTTGATGTCAGCCTGGGTTACTATTTCCATGAACTCTGATCATGTCTACCAATTATGTTTAACTTATAATAATGCCTAAATAAGAGTTTAGATTTTATTCATAAGAATATTTAATAATTTTATTTATAAAAATTTTGATAGCTTTAAATATTGAATAAAAGAGAAGTAGATAGATGCCATTCATAAATATTTTATCAGTTAGAATTCTTTTTGCTCTAAGAAATGAAATACTTAATAAAGCTTAAAAATAAGAGTTTTTATTTTTATTATTATTAGTATTAGTATTAGTTTAAGGTGGTAATTAGGGTTTGAACTGAGGGCCTTTTGCTTAAGCCGTATCTCAACCTAAGAGTTTATTGTTTATACAACACAAATCTGGAAATAAATGATTTTGAGTGGCGGTTGTAAATTTAGTAGTACAGTTGATATTCCAGTTTTGGGTCAGCTTTTTTGTGATTTTTTGAAATTCATCTCATGGTCACAAAATAGCTATCATAGCTCCAAGCATCATGCCTTCCCACCATTGAATTCAAACAAAAAGAGAGAAACTTCTTTTTTATCATTACGTTTAGTCATGGAGAAAACCCATTCTCAGAAGTACCTGGTAAGTTCTCCTCGTGTTCTTTGGAATATGAGCAGGTCATCTGCTCACTTCCACAGAAATCGCTGGTAGAGAAAATGGAGTTACCATGATTTGTTTGGCTAATTATGTTTCAGCCTTAAGGGCTGGAGCGGGGACAAAATGTCCTTGAGCACATTGTTTCCTCAAATCTGAACAAAGTAAGTGTTGTTAGTAAGGGAAAAGGGGATGGCTTGGAAAGGCAAATAATATCATTTGATACACTTAGTTTTCATAATTTCTTTAAAAGCTCTTATTTGCCTTCTGTGATGGTTAATTTTATGTGTCAATTTGACTAGGCTAAGGGATCCTAGATAGTTAGCAAAACAGTGTTTCTGGGTGTTTCTGTGCATGTGTTTCCAGAAGAGATTAACATTTCAATCAGTAGACTGAATAATAATCACCCTCATCAGTGTGAACAGACAATCTACTGTGGGCTGGAAGAGAAAGATGAAGAAACGAGTGGTCAATTTACCCTCTCTGCTTGAGCTGAGGCATCCATCTTCTGCCATCAGACACTGGAGCTCTTGATTCTTGAATTTGGACTTGGATTGAGACTTACACTATTGACTCTCCCATTTTTAGGCCATGGAATTCAGACTGAATTATACCACTGGCTTTCCAGCTTACAAGATGGCTGATTAGGAGACTTGCTGGCTTCCATAATGGTGTGAGTCAGTTCCTATAATAATTATTCTCTTGTATTTTTCTCTCTGCATCATTTTGGTTCTGTTTCTCTGGAGAATCCTGAGTGATATACCTTCCAAATGAAATGGAGTCACTATCAGAGATTAGCCTCTTATTGAATTGTACAGAGATATAAAAATATACTGTGGGACAAAGTGGATTTCTTATTTGTTTGGCTTTCTTATAAAATGGACAACCAGACTGGGCACTAGGGGCTCACACCTGTAATTCTAGCTACTCAGGAGGCAGAGATAAGGAAGATCATGGTTCGAAGACAGTCTGGGTAAAAAGTGAGACCTTATCTCAAAAATACCCAACAAAAAAGGGCTGGCAGAGTGGCTCAAGCAGTAGAGCACCTGTGTACAAAGGGGTGAGACCTTGAGTTCAAACTCTAGTACTGCCAATAAATGAAAAGAATAAATAAGTAAATGAATAAAAATGGACAACCTCAATCTTGCTGTTTTGCTGCATGCCTCAGATCTTCAGAGGGGTAGAAGAAGAAATGGCACATGGA
Organism: Castor canadensis; assembly: GCF_047511655.1. Classification (NCBI taxonomy): domain Eukaryota; kingdom Metazoa; phylum Chordata; class Mammalia; order Rodentia; family Castoridae; genus Castor; species Castor canadensis. The sequence continues at coordinate 93,653,225 of NC_133394.1, forward strand.
AAAAGTGCTGTGGGAAGAGCTTTTTGGATGAAAACTTCCTGGAAATTTGAAGACTGAGGAAGGATAGAGCTGTGGGGAGGGAAAAGGGAATTTAATAGAATGCTACTGTGATCAGGCACCCACCTCTTTTATGAATTTAAAAAACACAGCTAAGAATGTAAATAAATCTAGAATTGATATCTGTTTGGTAGTCTAGGTCTCTGTTTAACATTGTTCTAAGAATTGTGGCTTCAGTAGGGCCACATGTTCACATTTTCATCATTGCTCTCAAGGGATAGGCCTGATATTCCCAACCTATACTCCTATTTCCAACTGAAAAGTCAATGGAGGCTTGTCAAAGATCCTATGGAAATTATATTTTGGAACTTCCATGCTCAATGTCATCTCAAGTTCCAAGATGACTACTCAAGCTGTACCCTTGGCATCCATATTCCAGCATGCAAGAAGGAAGAAGAGGAGGCCAAAGGAAGTGCTAGCTGGCTTCTTAAGGATGAGTCTCAGTACCTACCACTAGTCAGAATTTAGTCACATAGTCCACCTAGCTTTAAGGGAGTCTGGGAAATGTAGTCTTTATTTTGAGTGGCAATGGATTTGGCTAGGAATTTTACTACTGAGGAAAAAAAAAAAGGAAAAATGGATATTGGAGGAAGAAAAAGGAGGTTCTTTCTATAAATGAGAATGAACTAAGACTTTTATGATTCTTTCCTTTTGTTCATGGTATTTACTTAGCATAGAATATCCTTTTATTCTCCCTGCATCTCACATAGTCCTTTCACTCCTTTATCTACTGAAATTTCACTTATCTTCAAAGTTTAAGTCAATGCCACTTCTTCAAAGACATCTTCTTAGATTTTGCCAATTAGAGCTAACTTCTATATCTACATCACTTATCCTCCATTCTTAATACAGCAAAGTACTCATTCTGTCTCACATTACCAGCCTCTGTTTATTTATTTTTTTCCTTTATATCTTAAATTTCTTGAGTGTTGAGTCATGTTCTTAATTATCTTCAAATCCATATGGTACTTGCGTGAAAGAGAAATAAATTAACATATTGTTTAAACCAATGTAATTTTGTATTTTTTAGCTCTCACAGCTAAACATAATCCTAACATAAGATCCTCCCTTCTTTCCTGTATAGAGGGGGCATCACTCTATTTCTGAGCTGATGACTGCATAGATACCACATAAAAAGGGCTGGAACATTGAATGAATGTTAATGAATGGGAGAAAATTGGAAAATATTTTTAAATTGGTACTGTGACTTGTTTTTAGTTTTTCATGTTAGAGAGGTTGGTGAGGTGTAGAGGAATAAAGTGAGCCTTGAAATCCCTTGTACCTGATATAAAATCTTAATTGAGTGATCTACAGATGTGTTTCTTCAGGTAAGGAGTATTCTTAAGTCTGAGTTTCCAGATATATACAAAAAAATGACATGTGTTTTAGGGCTCTTCTGAGAATTAGATAAGATGTCTGCAAAGACATTGGCACTTAGAGGATACTCAGTTCCTGGTCATTATTATAATAATTATAATACTGTAGTCTTGTAATGTTACCCTACTTCCAGCCCACAAAGCTGATTACATAGTGGCCAGGGTTTTTTGGAGGCAGGGTTACCATAGAAATCAAGAAATGTTATCACTGATGACAGAAACCAAGGACATATCATTTATACTCCTGTAATTGAGATGAAATTTGGCATATTGACATGGACAATATATCTACAACATCCATTTAAAAAATCTCTAGATGAGACACAGACACAAAATACAAGTACACATTGATGTTCTTAATAGTCATAGCAACATGTGGGGTAACAGTAAAAATGATGAAAGTGGCAATTCAATTGAAATGTGGGTTGAAGCATACCTCTTAAATTGGATCCATAGTTAAAACAGTCTGGGCTTTTTATAGTTCTCTAAGCATGAGCATTTAAACTTTAGCCTTTATCTTTATTGACAGCATTATGGAAGTTGTGCATATCACAGACCAAAAGCAGTCAGTGACACAGCAGTCAGAACTTCAAGATCAGAATAAAGAAGTAGATGCTAGAATTTTAAGGAAAATTGGAGCAGTTTGTATGATGACGTGGTTAAATGATGACTTTTGGGCTCTCCAAAGCATAGGAGTAATCTTTTAATGGCTCCTTGAAGGTTTTGATGTACTTTGAGGCCGATATGTAACACATATATATAGCACTTTCTAATTTATAAAATACTTTGGTGTACGTTAGTTCATTTAATTATTGTGTTACATTTCTATTGCCACATAAAAGTTGCTATAAACTTAACAGTTAAAGCAGCACATATTTATTCTCTCACAGTTTCAATGGGTCAGGAGTGTACAACTTAACTGGATCCTCTGCTTAGTGTTTCACAATCTGTGATTAAGAAGTCAGCTGGGCCGCATTCCCATCTGGTAGACCAACTGGAGAAGAATATGCCTTCAAGTTCATTCACTATATTGGTAGAATTCATTTCCCTGTGATTGAAGGGCTGGGAGCCCTGATTTCTTGCTGGATCCTCAGCTTCTAGAGGCTGCCATCAGCTCCCAGAGGCCACCCATAGTGCCTTGGCAAGTGTGCTTTCCCAGTTACCATTGACTTCATCAAGCCATCAAAGAGAGTCTCCTGAGCCTCATAGCAAGATGGAGTCATAAGGTCATCCCTCGGTATCTAGAAGGCATGGTTCTGGGACCCCCACAAACACTGAGCATCCACAGATGCTGTATGTGGACAGATGTACTATATCCACAGATGCACACTACTTGCATACAACCTATACATCTCATCTCATACACTTTAAATTATCTCTTGCTTACTTATAATACCTAGTACAATGTAATGCTATATAAATACTTGTATTGTTTAGAGAATAATGACAAGAGAAAAAGTCTCTACATGTTCAATATGAACATTTAAAAAAAATTTTAATTCACTTCCTCCATTGCTCCCTTTCATACCCCTCCCCTGATTCCTGGGACAGTTTCAACAGATACCATTTTCGAATTTACATGCATGTGTACACATTTTTTGGGCCATATTCACCCTCCTACCCCCTTTCCCCAACACCTACCTCCCCCATCCCATTGGTATCAACTCTCCCCGCCTAGAGAGGACCTTTTTTGCCTTCCTGTTCTCTGATTCTGCAGAAGAGAAAGATAAAAAGCAAAACATGACATTTTTGCTTGTTTGAGGTAAAGGTAGCTACACAGGGACTTTCTTTGTGGTATTTTCATGTATATATGTGTTATACACCCAACTGGTTTATCTCCTCTAATTATCTACATTCTACCTTAGCCTTTTATTATGGTGGTTTCAGCCAGTTTAAGATTTCTATATTCATTCTTGTATAGAGAGTATATCACCTATATTTAAGTTCTTAGTTTCCTTCTTTTACCCTATTCCTCCTGTGCGTGACCTCCCCTTAGTGTGACCAGTGTTTCATAACATTGCTGTGTTTGTCTTAGGTCTGTATTCCACATAAGAGAGAGAGAATGCAGCTTTTGGCCTTCTGAGTCTGGCTAACTTCATTTAAGCTGATGTTCTCCAGTTCCAACCATTTACCTGAGAATGACAAACTTTCATTCTTTGTGACTGAGAAAAATTCCATTGTGTATAAATACTGTATTTTTCTTAATCCATTCGTCAGTAGTGGGGCATCTTCACTGTTTCCATAGCTTAGCTATTGTGAATAGTGTTGCAATAAACATGGGTGTGCAGGTGTCTTTGTTGTAAACCGACTCACATTCCTTTAGGTATATCCCTAGGAGTGGTATTTCTGGGTCGTATGGCAGATCTGTTTTTAATTTTTTTTTTTTTGTGGTACTGGAGCTTGAACTCAGGGCCTTCACCCTGAGCCATTCCACCAGCTGTATTTTTGTGAAGGGTTTTTCAAGATAGGGTCTCATGAACTGTTTGTCTGGGCTGGCTTCCAACCGCAATACTTCTGATCTCTGCCTCCTGGGTAGCTAGGCATAAGCTACAGGCACCTGGCCTATTTTGTTTTTTAAGAAACCTCCATATTGTTTTCCATAGTGGTTGTACTAGCTTACATTCCCACCAGCAGTGTATGAGGGTTCCTTTTTCCCTGCACCCTCACCAACATTTGTTGTTATTTGTGTTCTTGATGACAGCCATTCTAACAGGGGTGAGGTAGAATCTTAATGTGGTTTTGATTTGCATTTTCTTTATGGCCAGCAATGGTGAGCGTTTTTTCAGGTGTTTTTTAGGCTTTTGAACTTCTTCCTTTGAAAATGTTCTGTTCGGTTCAAATTTGACCATTTCTTCACTGGGTCATTGATTTTTTTTGGGGGGGAGCTTAATTTTTTGAGCTCCTTGTATATTTTGGTTATCAGTCTCTTGATGTATAACTAGCAAAGATTTTCTCCCATTCTGTGGATGGCCTCTTCAAATTAGAAAGCATTCCTTTTGTTGTGTAGAACCTTTTTAATTTCACACAGTTCCATTTGTTGATCTTTTCTCTTAGTTGCTGAGACAATTGAGTTCTGCTGAGGAAGTCATTTCCTATGCCTATTGCTTCCAGTGTATTCCCTGCTCTTTCCTGAACTAGCTTCAGGAAAGCTTCAGGTCTTATATTAAGGTCCTTAATCCACTTTGAGTTTATACTTATACAGGGTGACAAACATGGATCCAGTTTCATTTTTCTGCAGGCAGATATTCAGTTTTCTCAGCAATATTTGTTGTCTTTTCTTCATCATATGTTTTTGGTGTCTTTGTCAAAACTAAGGTGGGCGTAGCTGCGTGGATTCATAGCTGGGTCTTCTATTCTGTTCCACTGGTCTTCATATCTGTTCTTGTACCAGTACCATGTTGTTTTTATTGTTATGGCTCTATAGTTATTATTTGAAGTTGCTTATTGTGGTACCTCAAAAGGTCCTCTTTTTGCTCAGTATTGTCTTGGCTATTTGCTGTCTTTTGTGCTTCCAAATGAACTTTAGGGTTCATTTTTCAATTTCTGTGATCTATATCATTAGGATATTGATGGGAATTGTGTTGAACATACAAAGTGCTTTTGGTAATATAGCCATTTTTACTATGTTGTATGGGAGATCTTTCCATCTTTGGTGGTCTTCTATGATTTCTTTCTTCAATGGTTAGTACTCACTGTAGACGTCATTTACATCCTTTCTTAAGTTTATTCCTAGGTATTTGACTTTTTTTGAGGCTATTGTAAATGAAATTATTTTCCTATATTCTTTCTCAATCTGTTCACTGTTGGTATATAGAAAAGCTACTGATTTTTGTAAATTGATTTTGTATCCTGCTACTTTGCTGAAGCTATTTATGACATTAGGAGAGTTTTGGTAGAGATTTTTGGGTCTTTTAGTATAAGATCATGTTATTTGTGAAAAGGAATAGCTTGATTTCTTGCTTACATATTTGTATTCCATTTATTTCTTCTTCCTGTCTTATTGTTCTGGCTAAGATTTCCAAGACTATTTTGAATAGGAGTGGAGAGAGTGAGTAGGCACTTTTGTCTCATTCTTAATTTTAAGGGAAATGTTTTTAGTTTTTCCTCATTAAGTATGATGTTGACTGTAGGTTTGTCATATACAGCCTTTATTACATTGAGGTATATTCCTTCTCTTCCCAGTTTCATCAGATATTTTATCGTGAAAGGGTGTTGAATTTTACTGAAGACTTTTTCTGAATCTATTGAGACAAGTGGTTTTTGTCTTTGCTTCTATTAATGTGGTGTATTACATTTAATGGTTTGTGTATATTGAACCATCCCTGCATCCCTAGGATGAAGCCAACTTGGTCATGGTGAATGATCTTTTTTATATGCTGTTGAATTTGGTTTGCCATTATTTTATTGAGGATTTTTGTATCTATGTTCATTAAAGGGATTGCCCTGTAATTCTCTTTTTCTTGTTGTATAATTGTCCAGTTTTAGGATGAGCATAATATTGGTTTCATAGAATGAGTTTGGCAGTGTTCTTTCCCTTTCTGTTTTGTGGAAAAATTTAAGGAGTGTTGGTATTAGTTCTTCTTTAAAGTTCTGATAGAATTCAGCAGAGAATCTGTCAGGTCCTGGATTTATCTCTTTTGAGAGACTTTTTATTGCTGCCTTAATTTCATTGTGTGTTATAGATCTGTTTAGGTGATTAGTATCCTCTTGGTTCTATTTTTGGATGGTCATATGTATCTAGAAATTTGTCCTTTTTTTCTAGATTTTCCAATTTATTTGAATATAAGTTCTCAAAGTAGTCCCTGATGATTCCTTGGATTTCCTTGGTGTTTGTTTGTATCTCCCCTGTTTTGTTTTTAATTTCATCAATTTGGGTCTTTTCCCTCCTACTTTTAGTGAGATTTGTCAGGGTTTTGTCAATCTTGTTTATTTTTTCAAAGAATCAGCTTTTTGTTTCATTGATTCTTTGTATGGTTTTGGGGGTCTCCATTTCATTGATTTTGGCATTATTTCTCTTCTTCTGCTTCTTTTGGGTTTAGCTTGTTCTTATTTCTTTTGGAGTTTGAGATGCAGCATTAGGTTGTTTATTTGAGATCTTTCTGTCCTTTTAATATATGCACTCATGGCCATAAACTTTCCTCTTAGGACTGCCTTTATTGGGTCCCATAGGTTCTGATAGGCTGTGTTTTCATTTTCACAAAATTCCAGGAACTTTTTGATTTCTTCTCTTATTTCTTCTATAACCCACTGATCATTGAGCAAAGTGTTGTTCATTCTCCAGGTGCTTAACTATTTTCTGCTGCCTCTTTTGTTGTTGAGCTCTAGTTTTATTGTGTTGTGGTCACACAACAATTTTCTTATATTTATTGAGACTTGCTTTGTGCCCTAAGATGTGGTCTATTTTGGAGAAAGTTCCATGGGCTGTTGAGAAGAATGTATTTTGTGCTGTTGCAAGATGGATTACTCTGTAAACATCTGTTAGGTCCATTAGATCTATAGTGTCATTCAATTCTAGAATGTCTTTGCTGATTTTTTTGTCTGAATGACCTATCTATTGGTGATAAAGGAGTATTAGAGTCTCCCACTGCCACTGCATTGGGATCTATATGTGCTTTTAAATCCTTTAGTGTATGTTTAATAAAGTTGAGTGCACTGGTATTTGGCACATATAAGTTGATAACTGCTATTTCCTCTTGATGTATTGTTCCTTTTATTAGTAGGAGTGACCTTCTTTGTCTCTTCTGACTAATTTAGTTTTGAAGTCTACTTTATTTGATATAAGTATTGCTACTCCTGACTGTTTAGGGGGACCATTAGCTTGGTAAATCTTCTTCCACTCTTTCACCCTAAGATAGTGTTTGTTTCTGTGAATGAGATGGGTTTCTTGTAAACAACAGATTGTTGGGTCTTCCTTTTTAATCCAGTTTGACAAATGGTGTCTTTTGATAGGGAGCTAAGTCCATTAACATTTAGTGTCAATATTGAGAAGTATATGGTGATTCTTGCTATTTACTTGTTTTTGTTGTTTAAGGATTTGAGTGTGTGCAGTCAATTCTACGCTACTCTCTGAATACTTGTCTGTTTTTCTCATGAGGTTTAATACTTTCTATCCTTTCATGGTTATGTTTATTTTCATCTTCTGTATGTAGGATTCCTTTCAGAATCTTCCATAATCTTCATCATCTTCCATACTGGTGATATGATAGTAACATATTGTTTTAGTTTCTGCTTATCATGGAAGACTTTTATTCCATCATAATTATTGAATGATAGCTTTGCTGGGTAGAGTATCCTGGGGCTGAAATTGTTTTCCTTCAGTAATTGAAATACCTCACTTCATGCCCTTCTTGCTTTTAAGGTTTCTGTTGAGAAATCTGCTGTTATTTTGAGGATTTTACCTTTATATATTATTTGACTTTTCTCTTTTATAGCCTTCAAAATTCTTTCTTTATTCTCTATGTTAGTTGTTTTAATGATAATATGCCATGCAGAAGTTCTATTTTGGTCATGTCAGTTTGGTGTCCTGGAGGTTTCCTGTACCTGCATGGGCATCTCCTTCTCAAAATTTGGGAAACTTTCTACTTTTACTTTGCTGAATATATTGTGTACACCTTTGGCTTGCACCTCTTCTCGTTCTGCAATGCCCATGATTCATAGGTTTGGTCTTTTAATGGAATCACTGAGTTTTTGTGTGTTCCTCTTACAGCTCTTGAGTCTTGTCTAAGAATTCTTCTATTTTTTTCTTTGATATCTATTTTGTCTTTGAGCCCTGAAATTCTGTTTTCTACATGTTCTAGTCTGCTGGAGTGGCTATCAACTGTATTTTTAAATTTGATTTAAGGAATTTTTTATTTTCAGGATTTCTGTTTCTTTTTTTCTGAGGTTTTCCACATCTTTGTTGAACTCCTGTTTCATACCTTGTGCTGTCTTCTTTATTTTGTATTTCTCTCTTTTTTTAATAGTTTCCTTAGTTTAATTTTGGAGTTTATTGAAGTTTTCTCAGTTCATTTAGTTGCTTCTGTGTCTTCTCAAATTTTTTATTTGTGTTCTCTTGATATTCTTTGAGTTGATTTTGTATGTTTTCTTTAAGCTTCTCTTGGAGCTCCATCATGAGTATCTCTGTGAGCTCCTTTTTCAACATCTCTTTATAGGCCTGATTGAGCTCAATGAGCATACTTATCATTCTACTGGGGTCAGCTACTATGTATTCATTTCCTTTGTTTTCCACTAAATCCTCTATTGAATTGTTAGTCCTTTATGGGGTTGTATTTCCCAATCTTTGTCTTCTCCCCATAATTCTGTTTTGTGCTGTGTTCTTATGTTATTGATTGGCTAGTTGAGGGTTATAATCACCTGTTATCTTTCCCTTGATTTAATTACTGTGTTGTAACTGGCTTAGTCATTAGCTAGGTTGATGTGCTATTTCTGTTCTCTGACCTGGAAGTATAAACTTGAAATATCAGATTCACAGATTCAATGCCAGACAAGTTATTTACATAATATATACAGAATCTGTTAGTGATAAGCAGTGGGAATTATTTGGATAATGTTTGTTTGGGTAGAGATAGATACTTAGGCAATTAAAAAGATGGCACTAGCAGGGGTCAGAAATGGGGTGATGGAGTGAGAGGGGAAGGAGTGTGAGGTGTGGGGCTCTAGGGTCTTAGTGCCCTTGTGTGTGTTTGAGTGTAGTTCAGTTGTTGTGGGGAGGGTGCTTGTGTCAGGGATTGCAGAGGGATAAGACATTTGGAGATAATGTGTAGGGTTGCTGTAGTAGACTATCCAGCAAGTGGTCAGTGTGGAGGAGGTAGGGGCAGCAGGGTGAAAGGTGGTGGGGAGCAAGAAGGGGAAGGTGAAGACAGGAGGAGAGAATGGAAAAAAAGTGCAGAAAAAATAGTGGGGGAAGAAAAGGGAAAATGGGGGAAAAGAGGGTTAAGCAGGTTGATATTTGGAGAGAGAGGAAGAGGAAAATAGGTAACAGTAGACTGTAGAACAAGAAAAGGAGAGAAAGTGAAGAGAGTAAGAATAAAAATAAGAAAGTAGCAGTAATGAAATTGAAAATACTAAATGAAAAAGGAGGAAAAAAGAAAAGGCAAAAATAGCTCTCTGAAATCTCTGGACTCATTCCTTTGGCATTAAGTCCAGGTACTGACACTTTTGAATGGGGCTTTCTCAGTGTCCCTGTCTCTTCTCAAAGCTGGTATGTTAGGCTGCTGCCTCTTTTTGTTGGACCACTTAGTGGGGAATTGGCTCTGGGTTTTGGAGCCTGTGTTTTCTTGGGCTGATGGGCTGTCTGGTGCAGGCAGGATCTCTGAAGTGGTCTCTCCAGGAAGCTGGTTTGTGGTCAGTAGGTCCCTTCTGCCCACAGGGCAGGTTGTTTTGAGCTCTGTGGTTGCTCACTACCAGATGCTTCAAGGTGGTCAGATATGTTTCTGTTTATGCCAGGCAGCTGCTGAGTTGCTCCAAAGCCACTTTGGCTCAGCCCCTCCTCCAAGAAGATAGGGCAACTCAGCATTGTGTCCTGCCCACAGTTCCAGGAGGTAAGCTCAGCAATCTGCCTTGTCCCTGTTCTGGGAGGTTGGCTTCTTGCCACCCCCAACCCCTGGTGGTCCATTCGTGTCTGTCTGGCCCTGGCCAGGCAGCAGTGAATAATGTTCTCTGTCTGTAGCATTGAGTTTTGTTCTGGGGTGGAGGGTGCAAATTAGCCCATGAGTTGCACTGGATTATGTTCCCTGGAGGGCAGGTGGTGTGTGCCCCTAGCCTGTTGGGATTATAGATTTACACTTCTGTAGTTGGGTCCAGGCTGATGGGGTATGTTTTGACTGTGTCCACATGAAACAGGTCCAGTATGCCCGAGTCCAGTTCAATTCAATCTGAAGTCCTATGCTTTTCCCAAGAAAATTAAAAAAAATAAATACATAAATAAAAAAGAAAGAAAAGGGAGAAATGGTCAATGGCTTTTCCAGAGAAGGTTGGGTGGCTGTGTTGTTCCTAGCATGCTGATTATGTGCTGGTGCTGAACTGGATTTTCCCTGGCTATTTAATTATAAACTGTTTTAAGGGTGTCGCAGAATCCAATTCAGTTTGATCCACAGTCTTCTGCTATTTTCAAGAGAAAATAAAGAAAAAGAAAACAGAGAGAAAAAAAAGTGAGAAATGGCTGGTAGCTTTCCCCGAGACAAACCAGTGGCTATACCAGTCCCAGCTCATGTGGGCAGCTGTGCCTGGACTTCCCCAGCTATTATGTGCAATTAAAAGTGGCCCTAAGGGCTGGTTACTGATCTTTATGTGTACCCTATGTGTTGGCTATAATTTAATTGGCTAAAAAATATAAGAATTACCCAAATGTAGCTATCATGATACTGGAGTGGTTTTGAAATTGTAGAGTTCAGGAATTTTGTTTCTCTCTGCTATCCACCATCTTGGAACTCGCACTTGAATTTTAGATGTGGAATCCAAGGACAGGGAGGGTCAACTGTATTATGTGATGCAATCATGGGAGTGACCTCTTATAACTTTCACTATATTCTGCTTATTAGAAGCAAGTCACATGTCCCAATCCCATTTAATGAGAGAGTATTAAATGAAGCTCTGAACATCAGAAGTAAGGGATCACAGGGCATCACCAGTGAGTCTGCCTGCCACAATTATTGACACAGTTCTAGATATTCTTACTTCTGTAAGAAGTAAGAGATGAAGATGAAAGTGAACTGACACTGAGTTTATAAGAGGTTAGGGTAGGCCCAGGCTCCCTAACTCTTAATTTCATGATTGAAATGTGAATATCTATCATCTATCTACCCATCCATCCATTCACTCATTCAACCATTTTAGTCCAGTATTCTTTTCACTATGTAAGATATTTAGATAAATGTGAACAATATTTAGCAAACTCATCTCCTTGAATCCAGCAGAATTACCTTTATCACCATCTTAGATAGGTTAGGCAAGATTCTGTATGATAACAACTATAAAATCTCAATGGCTAAAAGAATAAAGGTTTATTTCTTGTCACATGACACATTGGTGAAGGTCAGCAGGATGCCTTGTTCCACATCTTCTTTCTTAGGATGTAGGCTGAAGGGTCAGCCACCATCCTGAAGGTTGCTAATCATCCTGTCAAGGGGAAAAGAGTTTGAGTGAGTCTTGCAATGGCATTCAAATGCCCTCAACTGGAAGGGACACAGAAGCCATCTGCTTAAAACTCACTGGGCAGAACTAGTGGCATGGCTCTGCCCAACCATAAGGGAGCCAGAAAGTCCAATTCAACATTACTCCTGAAGTTGGATGACCCAGAAATGGCATTGTACAGTTTACCCTCCTTGTCCTTGGGTTGCACATTACCATAGCCATGAAGTAAGTGTCAATGAGCTGAATGTTTTTGTTCCCCAACTTGCAGTTCTTAAATTGAAACCCTAAATCTCAAAATGATGGCATTATGAGATGATCAGATCATGAGGGCAGCACCATCAAAAGTGGAATTAATGTCCTTATAAAAGACATCCCAGAGAGATCACTTGCCCCTTACACCATATGAGGACACAGTGAAAATGTGTCATTGATAAACCAGAAATTGAGCAGTCACTAGACACTAAATCTGCTGGTGCTTTTATCTCAGACTTCTCAGCCTCTAGAACTATAATAGATACATTTCTGTTGTTTGAAAATCATCCAGTTTATTAGATTTTTATTATCATAGTCTGAAATCTGCAAGACACTAGCTTACCTCAAAATGAGGCCCTCTGGCATCTTTACATTGTTTATGGACTTAGCCCACAATCCTTCAGTTGACTCATCTTAACCTCTGCTCCCTCCTGGACCTGTTCTTAGTAGCTCCAGCCTTTGATCTCTTGACTGACTAATGTCTTCAGACCTGCATCATTGCTAAAACTTGAGGTTCATAGCTGTTTTCCACGTCTGGTTTCTACTTTCTTTCTTGATCACAGTCTTTGCTTTGTAGGATTTTTAATAACATCGTTTTTAGCCATTCCAGGTAAATAATTCACCAGGTGTTGCTATAACCCTAGGATCCTATAAACCTAGACCCAAATCCACAAGCCAATGCCTCTATGAAGCTGAGTAAGTTACTGATACTCCAATACCATAATGAATGACATATAGGGAGAAAAATATAATTATATTATTAAGCATTCCCCTGAGTTCCTTTCTTCAGGGATACTATAGAGATTGACCTAAATGTAATTGGCAAGTGTCATAAAAAAGGGAAAGATCAATAAAAAATATAGATCAAAGGATTAGACACAACTGAACCCAGCAGGAAAGCATAGCTGAGTATGTTCCAGGTGGATAATTATCTGAAACAGGTGAACAACAACACAACCTATCAGTTGTACACTCATTTTGGCTCAACATGAATTTGCAACAAGTGAGATAAAATATTAATGCTATAGTAAGCCATGGCATTAGAGGAAAGTTATATTAGTACCACATTCTCAGTGAGTGCTGTAACAAGGTACTAAAGAATAAAGAAGCAGCTGGACTAAATACGTACACACAGTAAAAGAACCATTTTTCATCCTACAACATATTTTACTTCATCATTTTAGGCATTTTTGCCATCTTACAAACTAAATTGCATCCAACCTCATTGTGTATAAAATTCATTACCTCCGTAGCATATAAAAGAAACTTATTTGAGAACAAGGAAAATAATGGGTTAGGATGAACTGAAATTTTGGGACATATTTCCTTTAGTAAGGCAAAACTCATAACCCAAATAGTGCTTTTGCCTTTTTTTTGGGGGGTGTGGGTGTGGGTGGTACTGGGGTTTGAACTCCAAACAGAGCTTTTGTTAGTAAGGAGGTGATTGGATGGAGTGAACCTCTTTCTGTCTCTCACATTCTCCCATCTTAATTCTTAAGACTTTAGTCAGACTACACAGCTCTTTTGGCTCTTCAATTTAGAATTAAGGCTCTGATGTACACTTAAGCAAAACTCCTCCCTTTGTTTCCTCTCATATGGGCAACCAAAGCAATCTGTAACCTTTGAGAGCAAAGAAGTGCACTTTACAAAGTAAAGTTGTATAAAGGTACAATTTACAAAATAGAAGTTTCTGGTCCTTTCTGTAATCTAGTCATTACTAAGGTTTGCCAATCCAGTCACTTTACATTTCCTATCTAATTGTCCTAATCTGAGTTCCTGGAACCCAAAATATGGCTCTGTGTTTGATTTGGTTTGGGAGGTTATCCCAGGAAACACAATTTGGAAATAGAGAAGTGAGGTAGGCAAGTGGAGGAAGCCACGAGAATTTAGCAAGTAGGTTCCCATGGCTGGCAATTGGCGTGAAACACACCTCAGATGTGTACTACTGCAAAGAGAGGAAGACAAGATGCTCCTCTACTAAATTCCACCTCACACCTTTGAGAGAGTTGTCCTGAGGGTCACTGCCCAGCACTTCTCACGCAGTGGCCTCATGAGTACTGAGCACATTCCCAGAGAAAGCTTCCAGGCAGAGGGATGGAGGTGAGTGATGAAGGAAGCCACCACATCAATAGGGGATGAATGTGAACTGTCACTAAAGCTGCAGTCATCCCATGGGGATGGGATGAGAGAATATGGAAGGAGCCACCAACAACCTCGGCAATAAGGAACCCTAAAGAGTCTCACCAGTTCCTTCCCATGGTTACTCACTGCCTTGCTCCTAGTCTCTCTGCTAGCCATCTTCCTACTCTCTCCTAAGAACTAGTCTCTGGCAGCATGGTTCCAGTGAGTATAAACTAGCATATGTAACACAACACACACACACTTTATAGGAATAGTTTATGAGACATTCAAGATTTTGGTTTCTCATAATTTCCCATTTCTCTTGCTGCTAGGAAGTATCTTTGATATGCTGCAGGAATGAAATTTACTCCTAAAAAACTGCCACAACTGTTTATATTTTTTAAGATTTGCTGCAAATGAAACTGTAATGATAGAATGCCTGTAAGAACAGAAGCTTTTTGCTTATAATGTGGTTGCATATTTTCTCACACTATAGCTAAATGAAGTATCCATTTAAAAAATAGTTATCACAATAACTATTATGATGGTTCTCTCAAGTCCCCTACTTTTTACCCCAATAGGGTAGGGGGTAAAAAGTAAATTTAGGGCCAATATGGTACACTTGGGCTGATCCCGTAATTCAGTCTCTTTAGATTAGTCATTCAGTTTCTTCATCTACCCGGTTACTCTCCAAGATGGAGTCATATGTGACTTCATGACTGGTACCCACTGATAAATGGTTGGTTGTGTTCTATCTCTGGGCATCATGTTAGCTTTAACTTCTGATAGTGTCCATTGTTCGAATATTTTTATTCTTTTGTTTTTTCATTGTGCTGAGTGGGACTACATTATGACATTTACAAAAGTTCTTATAATATGTCAACTATATCATAGTTGAATTCACCCCCTCCACCATTCTCCTTTATTCTCCCCTCCCCCATTCCTGGAATAGTTTCAGCAGGTCTAATTTTTCCATTTACATGCATGTGTACACATTATTTGCACTATATTCACTCTCCCACGCCCTTTCCCCACCTTCTCTTCCCCTCACTGGGACCTCTTCCACCCTCCTGTTCTTTGATTTGTAAAAGAAAAAAAATGATATTTTTGTTTGTTTAAGATAATGAAGTATCCATTTAAAAAATCTGCTTTGTTTGGATCCAGGGATGCTCCCAGCTGTGAGTTCCACCCAGTACCTGGCCCAGACCATTCACCCTGTAACCCTTAGCTCAGGATCACATTACTTTTTCTTAGTAACTTTGGAAATCTGGCCAGCACTACCTGCCACAAAGCATATGGGAACTTCTAGTCACCTTCCATATTACCTGGGAACTACAGGAGACTGAATGCTCTACCAGGCCCTCCCTTGTACATTTCCCTTATTGCCTATTTTATGTTCTCTAATATCCACCTGAGATTTCATCATGGAGAATAATGGACTAAAAAGAACAGAATCACCAAAATGGTAAAGCCAGCTGCATTGAGGATAGTAGGGAAAAGAATTCCTTTCAGAGAGCAGAACCAGGGGCTGCCAGACTAACTAAGGAAATGACTCCATGCCAGCATAGAGAAGATTTTTAATCCTTCCCAGCTGGGCATAACAATCCTCTAATTGGCCGCTAGCACTGTGCACTGAGTACGCTGGGGACAGCTAACTTGGTTTTTAGTTGGCGGTTGCCAGACCATGTGGAGGCACACTTGGACCTGATGGACAAGGCGGCACTGGAGATCCTGGAGTTTGGGAGGGTGGATGATAACTTGATGGGATTTTGTGGCTAACTCTTTTAGGCTGCTCTGATACTCATGGATATTTTGGTGCTCAGAAGGCAGACTGGCAGATACTACTGCTCTTTTACCCCATCGTTATGGAGACTTTAATTTATGGTTTAACCTAGGACACTTGTGAAGGTGAATGGGGGTTCTCAAAACAATTGATAGTATGCATTTGCAAGTAATTCAAAATAAAGAAATCATTATAAAACAAAAAAACCAATAGTTGAACATTCCAAACATTAAATGAGAACACCAGTATAACAAGAGTGCAGACTACCCCTTATGCCACTCCACATTGAGTGTACTTGGCCTTCATTTCTTGTGTATTTGACTCCACTGACGGATGGTCTGGGTTTGTACATCTTGCAGCTGGAGGAACAGGCTACACAACAACTGGCTGAGCTAGTTCTGAAAGAGTGCCAGAATTAAGAAAAGAGGAGTGAATTATTGCTACTTGTCTTCTGGACCTAGCCATGTATTTATGTGAGAGTGGATATGCATCCCACATACTGCCAGACAGGTCCAGGCATGGAGATGAAAAGTGAAAGTCTATCACCCAGTTATTTAGTTATTTCAGAATAACTAAATCTTATAGGAAATGAAAACTCCAGGACAAATGTTAAACTGTTAGGGACATAGGGACAATGGGCAATGAATACCTAGGATAGTGCCAGGCCACTAGGATGACATTACCAATTCACCCAAATTCACACAGGTCTAGAGGTTTAGGTACACAGGAATTTAGGTGCAGAGTGGCAGCAGCACTAGTGAGGATATGCAGGGTCCAGTGGAATGGTGCCAGCTGCAGCATCAGTGTTTGACAATGGCATTATAGCACAACATTAGCTTTGATGCTGGATCTCCCTCTTGTTTTCTGAGACTTATTCTCTGGACTTCTTGGCAATTCTGTTAGCTTCCTAATGTTTTTTCTTTCAATAGACTTCTCTCTCCTTAAGTCAATCTCTTCATTTCTGTTCCACTCAAATAAGAATATTGGTTGGTTTAGGGAAAAGACCTTAGGTGATTATCTCCTGTGGGTAAAAATGTTAAGTCCAGAATTCTTTATATCTTTACTTAATTCCAGTATCTGGACATTTGTTGTTTTCGTCTTTCAGCATTTTTTTCTTCTAAAAACTACTCCTTTCTAACTTTATGTCATTCAGGAAACCTGGTCTCTCCCACCTTGTTAAGTAACCCAGGCCTGGCCAGTCACAAATAGTCCAGTTTCTGGCCATGGAGGGACAAATACGGAGCAAGTTCAATCAAAGTCTTTCTCAGGAAAGGAATTTCACCCACTAAACCTGGAGAGATGAGCACATGTCCTTTTGCTTGCTCTTTTTAGATTGTGAGCTGTATTGACATGAGGGTAGGCTACTGGTAGCACTATCTTTGCCAGACTGGTTTCCAAATGGCTGTGCCATTCCACATCCTACCAGCAGTGTATGAGAGTTCCAATTGCTCCATGTTTGGCCAATGCTCATTATCTTATTTCTTTATTCTAATTATGCTGGTGGGTGTTCAGAAGTATCTCATTGTGGTTTTGCTTTGTATTTTCCTGTAATCAATGATAAGCAGCATCTTTTCATGCACTTATTAGCTGTTTGCCTGTTCCTTGGAGAAATGTTTTTTCAGATTCTTTGCCCATTTTAGAGTTGGATTATTTTCTTTTTATTATTGAGTTGTAAGAGTTCTTTGTATATTCTATTTACAAACACCTTATTCAATATATGATTTGCAAACATTTCCTTTTATTCTGTGTGTCACCCTTTTACTTTTCTAAAGATGTTCTTTGTCTTTCAGTTCTTACTAGCATAATTAACCAGAGGAGGACTTGACATCCTTTGTTTCATCTCTTTTTATGTATTTCTATCCCCATGGAATCTACAGTCAAGAATAGGCCTCTGATCAAAAGTACTTAATCATTTTTCTAATCCAGGGAAGTGTGAAACCTGGAGGACAAGTTTTGAAATAAAAAGAGGATTATCTTAGACTGGTGCTTTGCCTTGGTTTTCTGAGTTAGAAAGGAAGAGACATAATTGGGGGAGTAACCATTTCCAGTATTATTTACATTTTATCTTTACAACATGGGTATGATTTTGCTTGGTAATTCCAAGAATATTTAAATCACTTATATATTATTTATAAAACGTTGGATTGTTACCAGATTAGAATGGACAATTAACACTTGATTTTATGATCAAAGAGGAAAAAGAAGTCAAAATGTCAGGATAAAATCCCAGAGTAAAAGATTGAATTTAACCCCATTAAGTATATTCACCCAATTCAACAATTTATAAAGTAATTCAAAAAACAGTTTTTGAGTCCTGTGGTGTGGAAGGCTTCCTGCTATTGTGGGAGGTGTTAAAAGGGAAGAATGTGCAGGAAGAAATCCACCTTAGAATCTACAGTTTATCATACAGGAAGTCAGAAGAGAATATAAGTGACTTGACTAAAAAAGACATAGCAACACAAATTCACAGTAATTGGAGAGATCTGATCCAGAATGGAGAATCAGGAGATAGCTCATGACGGATGTTCTGAAGACTTAGCATTTTAGCTCAGGCATGAGGTGGTATTGGGATTTCTCCACATGGAAACTGACAGGGAGGATGTTGCCAGTGTCTGAAGAGTTGGAAGAGAGGACTGAGTGTTGGTTTGGCTGGAGTCCAGAGCATGTGCACTGGAGAGGCTGGAGAGAAGGCTGGAAAGGCTGCTTGTCCCAGAACAAAGGGTCTTTGAATATGGACTAGACCCCCAAATTGCCCATAATTATTAAGACTATGTGGAGCCATGGAGATTTGTTTAGCCAAGGGGATGTGTGTTTGGAGGAGCTATTTGGGAAGATGATTTTGGTAACAGGGAGGTATGGTGAGTAGAGACAGCCTGGATAAAGGCAGGATAGTGAAAGGTTCTTCAGGGACAGTATGTGTGGCTGGTGTACAATCAGATCTTGGTTTGAAGGACTGCTCTTGTGGACAACAGGCTGCCTAAATTCAATACTGATGACTAGATGGCACTTGTTGACTGAAGTGCTATCATCCCTGTTATCAGGAAGGTGTTAAGACCAGAAGAAAAGATGCCAGCAGATGTAAGATGGGCAGCATTCATTGTCCCCACACTCAAAACTGATCAAACAAAGTAAGTCACACAGGGCTTTACAGTG
Organism: Castor canadensis; assembly: GCF_047511655.1. Classification (NCBI taxonomy): domain Eukaryota; kingdom Metazoa; phylum Chordata; class Mammalia; order Rodentia; family Castoridae; genus Castor; species Castor canadensis. The sequence continues at coordinate 93,672,098 of NC_133394.1, forward strand.
AGTGCGGGGGCTTTGGAAATGCCAGTTGGTAGGACACAACAGGTGATGGAATGAGATTGCATGCTGCTAACTGGACCAAAACATATCCGCTCCCAGGAGGACCAGCCCAGGGAAAAGACAGGGGCCCTCCTGCCATTTAATCTGCCTGTATATCACATCAAAGCTGCAGGGATGAAATGAGGTAACTCCAGCCAGTTGGGTGTCTGTGACAGGGCCACGTAGTTCAGCCTTGGCTTCTTCACCTGCAAAATGGCAGGCATTTTGAGGGGTAAATTAAATAATTCATGGGTAGCATTTGGCAGGAGGCCTAGAGCATTGTAGACTGCTAGCATCTCCTATGGATGTTTCTGGGGCAGCATACCTGTGGAGCCATGGGAGGGTCCTTTACTTCAGAGCCTTGTCCTGCTGTTCTTCGAAGGTACAGGGCTACCTGGGGGTTTTGCATTTGAGGCTAAAATCCAGAGGCAGCCATGTGAATTGATTTGATGTGTTACTTCATGGTTCTGGCACAATGCTATCAGGCTAATTGCTTGATCTGTTGTATAGCTTCCCACTCTCTTCCCTGGTCTAGCATGACTCTTCTGAAAGTGCTTCTGCCCTATATCCTACCTTCTTCTGCCCTTTTGTCAGAAAATCATTGGTCCCATGCTGGAGCCCTGGGAATCTGACAACCTATTTTGGGATTGCCTGTGGTTTCAAAAAGGGGAGAAGAAGAAGAAGGTAGTGAACACAATGGCACAACATGGGAAGTTTGGGAGGCAATAGAGCAGGAACAAATCTTGTCCAGGGGGACTGATTACTTAGGGTCTCTGACAGGTTAGGTGTGAGGTTATTGGCCAGGATGCCTCCTTCCTTCTCTTATTTTCTGCCCAGCACTTCTCTTTTCTTCCACAGTATAAGCACTAACTCAGACTTTGCCTTGCAGTGAGGGAGAAAGACAGCTGAGCATGGTGGTGCAAACCTATAATTCAGTTTTTTAGGAGCTGAGGCAAGTTTAAAGCTAGCCTGGCTACATAGCAAGTTCCAGAATTCTAGGACACCAGTCTGAGCTACATGGAGGCATAGAGATATCCTGGCTCAATTAAAAAAAAAAAAAAGGAGAATCCTTGCAAAACCCCAGTGAAGTCATATGTATCCCAGAGGAGACTCAGATGGTTAGATCTGTAGGTTTTTAGAGAGGGCAGCGATGACTGCCAATTTGAAGGGATCTGGAAGGCTGCAGGGAGGAAGTGGTGATGAGGTTGAGGTCTGAAGGAATGATGAGATTTAGACATTTGCAATAAATGGGGAAGGCAACAGTTTGAAAAGGTCAAAGAAAGGAAAAAATAATTTCCTAAAATTAGAAAGAATTTCTAAGTGTATGAAGGGAAATGTGAGCTAGCTTAGGGAGGAGTTTGGAAACCAGAGTGGGTATTTAGGAATTATTCCACAGCACTGGGAAGTATGGGTGATATTCCTTTACTACAGCACTAGGGAGCTGTGGTAGAGGAAGGTTAGTCCATCAGCATTGGGTAGCATGAACAAGCGGGGGTGGGGTTGTGGCGGGGAAATGGAAAGTAGGAAGATGACTTGAAAATATTGTTTGGAAGGAGCTATTGGCACAGGACTCAGTATTGTCAGGGGGAAGGATGGGAGTTAGAAGGTGGAAGGAATGCATGTTGTGGAGTTAGAATTAGTAGCTATTGGAAATTAATGTAGGGACTAAGAAAGGAAGAGGAATCAAATGACTTTTCTGCCTTTTGCCATCTAAGGTTGTCAGACTCTCTTCTTAACTTAAGGATATACATTCTTTTTGGTGGAACAAATGGTCTTTTAAGTTTCCCCTTCTATGGGTTTTGCCCTTCTTCCTTCCCTATCACACACCTACAACTCATTCTGATGATGGTGTGAAGATATTTCTCATTTATTATCAAAGACACATACAAAGAGGTATTCTGCCATAACAGTTTTTACTATTACTTCTCCTGAGGATTTTATACCTTTTTAGGTATAGAAACTTTTTAAAGTTTCTACAGAGTTGGGTATGGTGGCCCATTGCTGTAATACCAGCACTTGGGAAGATGAGGTAGGAGGATTGTGAGTTTGAGATTAGCCTGGACTAATAGTGAGATTCTACCTCAAAAAAAAAAAAAAAAAAAAAAAACCAAACCAAACCAAACCAAAAATAAACAAACACGAAAACCAAAACCAAAAGAGGTCTTCACAGTGCATTTGCATTGCGGGAAAAGAATAGAATTTGTACAGAATATTTATGGATTATTAGGTTGTGTTTTATTTTTGGTAGGGTAGGAAGGAAAGAGGTCTGCTTGGGCATTGTTAACAAAGGCCTTATGTGACTATTTTTTTCTTTTCTTTTTTACTTGTTCTGCTGTGATGTCTCCTTCAGAGCCATAATCAATTAGGCCTGGGCAGCTGCTGCTTGCTGCATTGACCTGCCTGCTTAGTTTCATTGGAATCCTCCCATTTTCTCACTCCTTCTACCATTTAGGCCTTCCTGAGTCACTTGGTGGCAGACTATATGGCTAGCATCCTCATTCTTTATAATTTCTCTTGTTGATGTTCTAAACATTTTCTTCTTCTTATCCTCTCTGTCTCTCCCATCGTCTCTCCTTTTATTTCCACAGATGTGAAGATGAATAAATGTATATTTCTAACAGATTCTTTAAAGGGTTCTCAAAACAATAAAATTTCCTTCCTTAGTCTGTGTCTTGGCTATGTGATTCAGCCCCATGTGTCTTTATTCTGGGATCAAGACTGAGAGCTGCCTTGATCTTGGTGTGTCTCAATTTTCATCTGCCTTGGCCTTGGTCTCTTGGTGGAGGAAAAAAAAAAAACCAGTAATGAGTCCTTGAAGCTTTTACTCAGAGACAAGTGTTCCACTTCAAAAAAAAAAGTTTTTTTTTCTTTTAATTACCTGTCACCCTACCTCAAGAACAATTCCACGTATATGAAGTTTTTGTCGTTGTTGTTATAGCTGCAGCACATTTCCATATAAGTCAGGTTTTTCTAGGTCATATAGTAGTAAAAACAACCTCCAGTCTCAGTGAATCACATAGCTCTGATTCTTGCTATACCTCATGCTGTGTGGATTTCTCTCTTATCCTGTGTTTCTGCTCAGGAGTCTTCTACCTTCTGGTGCCTAGACTGCAGGAACAACCCCACTCTTGGACTCTTTTGACAGCAGGTATAGAATCTCAACTTATTTTTATTTATTTGCTTATATTTATTTATTTATTCCAAAGAGTGGTAGGGCATGATTTTCTTCTGCCTCATCTTCTTTCCTTATGAGATCTCCATCTTGGACCCTGCACCTATACTAGCTGGGATAATGGAAGAGACTCTTTGGTGAAAGAGGAAAGGTTTAGAGCCATGTTGGATGATGATACTCTGAGTCTTGCTGCAAGAGTTAGTGATGTCACCAGGACAAGGTTTATCTTGAGGACATTCCCTTTGAGACTAGGGGTACATTGTGGGATTTACAAAAATTCTTACAATTATTAAATATCTATCAAACTTGAATTCACCTCCTCCATCATTCAGGCTAGTTTCTTTGATACCCATCTCTGGTAGAGTGAGGATCTAAAGAACTGTTCTGCCCAGTCTCTGGTCTCTGTAAATGTGTGATTATCTAATATGTGGGTTCTGTTCCTGGAAATGGCTGCATCTTGCTGCCTTTCCAATAATTAAGGGCATAGGTATATAACATCACTGCATTATACAGAAAAAAGTAAGGGGTGCTTAGTGAGGAGTGGAAGACACTATCCATTCCCCAGCCCCAGTTCTGAAAAAATGCCAGAATTACCAATAATGTGCACCACCAGCTCTGCCTTGGATTCTTTTGCTAATTTAAGACAGAAATCATGAAGAGGCAAGCAATACCATTGGAAGGAGGCTTTGCTGAGGTTCACACTTGAGCATAGGGAGATTGCACACAGGACAGGGTCCCCGGATTGCTCTCTGAGGAAGAGAGGAGTGAAGTTTCTATGTGACAGGCAACTCATGCAGACATACTGGTGGCTATCACACAAGGCTCAGGACTTCTGGAAATGTATCTTCTTCTCTCAGCACCGGGATCTGTGCTTGGCATGGTGATCTGCTCATGGGGCTGGTTCAGTTTATGCTTGGTTTGAGAAGGAAGCTCACTATCATAACCCCCAGGTGGTCTAAGCCAGATATTCTGTGCATGTCAAGGGTACAGAAAATCCCTTTCCAAGCTTTGAAGGAAGCAGTTGGTGTAAACAAGGCTAGTTTAGGGTGCATGTCCTATAAAAACCTCCTTCTAGTTAAAGATGGAAAACATGGCTGGGAAATCAGGCCTTTATTATTCTGTCTCACTGGGCCTCTGAGAATTATAGTTGAACACCAAAAAAATAAAGTCATAATCCTGTGGTCCATTATCACAGAACCACTAAAAAAGACTTTTAGAAGAAATATTAGGGATTTCTGCTGTGGTTGTTGGAAAATAAGGAGTAATTATTACACCATTTCTTTTAGAATTCCAGAAGAGCAAGGCCTGGGTCAGAAGCCAAGGATTACCTGAATATACATTTAATGATTTAGTAAAGATGAGAACACCACAATGAAAAGATTTTGCCCTTTAGGTCTTATCAAAAGGAGCCACAGCCACTAAAAAATTCTAACATATCTTGTAGGCTTGGAGAAGCAACTATTAGTGGAGGTGGTGTATTTGGAAAAGAACCTGGAGGAAATCAGTTAGGAAGTGGGGTGAAAAGAAGGAGAGAGACTTCCCTTCCCAGCTGATGACTCTTCTTGCTGACTTCCATGAAGCCACACTGAAGGCTTTGGTTTGCTTTTGTGACTTGTTTGTGATGAGGAAGTTTGATTTCTTGCAAGTGGGTGGCCTGCATCATGAGCCCTGAACTTGGGAAAGGAAACCAACATGGAATCTCCTGATTGGCTCTTGGTGAGATGTGTGGTCTGGGGAACACACAGAGGCAAATTGAGGCAACCTGTAGTTTGAGGAATTCCTTTTGCTTTCTGCCAGCTGCCAATGCAGGTAAACCAAAGCTTGTTCTTTCTCACTGAGTTTCCTTCAGAGAAACTCATACTTGGTGCTTGGGGAGGGAAAAGAAAGAATGTTCATTTCAATCTCTTACTTCTATGGTGATGTGTTAACTGTAGGGGAGAAGGAGATGGCATCATTTTGTGAGGATTATACTGGCAGCTCAGGGCAGCAAGTAATGAAAGGGATTTACATTATGTGCTGCTGAAAGGTGTAGATACCTATACATAGGTTCCCAGCTGAGAGAAAGCCAGGGCTAACTACTACAAAGGTCAATGCCAAATTCAAATGCTTCTTCTTTTTTTTTTTTGAAATCATTTCCAAAGCGTTTTATTCACAAACATTGAATGAATCTCTGTTTCTCAGGAAAAATAGTCATTAGCATTTTTATTTATCTCTCACAAGCTATAATTATGTTGTTATAAATATGGACACTCTAAAGAGATCTTGCTGAGGAACAATGGGCCTTTTTTTTCTGATAATGAGGAGAAAACAGGGGTGATTGATCCCACTCAGCGATGATTCTAAACAACTGGTTTTGCACTTGACATGGGTAGAGAAGATTCAAAGAGATGTTCACGTATTAGTAGTTTTGAGCTATTGAAAAAGGAGTGCAACTATAACCTCAAAAAAGTGAAGAAAATCATCAACATTTGAATTGATTACAATTATTTCTATGAAGAAGTTAAGCAGTGGATTGACCCTTTAAAAAACTGGTCTCCTTCAAATAAAGTCATGAAGGAAAGTCAAGCATGCAAGACAGAGAAAGAATTGCTGCTCACAGTGAGGGAGGCTGGGTGATTGGAGCATATTTTGTTATATTCTTGCCTCTGGAATGACCATTAAGTTTCCTTTGTGGAGCCCTGGGGTTTGAGGACTCCAGGTTGAACATTAATAGACTAAAGAACAGATTTTCCTTGAACCCTGAGCCCATAGAATTTGGCCAATAGCCCACAGGTTTTGAGGGGCAAATGGAATGACACAAATCATTTAGTATTTGGGGACAGACAGTATGCACCTTCCTGCTCACCTGTGGGTGTCCTGAGGCCTGGCACAGACTGGGATTCCACAGTGGGGCTGCAGATGGGACTGATCCACAGTGATAGCTGCGGAACAAATTTGGAATTGAGACAGAATCCCTTGTGGACAATTCAGGCCCCACAGGAACTGTCCAAAGTACAAAGCCCAAAGGGAATTGCCAATGAAGCAAGGACAGAACCTGAAGCAAATGCTACTGCCGTCAGGTGAAATGAGACCAGGGCTCTGGGATTGGGGACAGGAGGCAGAAGTTGGGTTTGGAGATAGAAGCAGAAAGTCTTTATAGGGTTCTGGGGGTCCTGCGTGTGGGCAAAGAGATGGAAGGGCCCCAAGACTTGTGTAGAGGCCCTGGCTGTGGAGGCAGGTAGGTTGGATTCTCTTTTAGGCAGTCACTCTTAGAGGATCTTGAATACATTTTGTGAGCCAGGGACCTTGAATGCCTGTTTTACTGGTACCTCCTTACCTTCTTCCTTCTTCTCACTGACTTAAGATGGAAATCCAATCAAAGACAGGCTTCAGAACCTGCTTTCAGCAAGGATTCAGTAATATCCCAGGAAGTTTAATATATTTAACAATCCTGAATAGATCAAACAAACATGCATTGCCCATTTGCATATCACATATGTCTTGAGTTACTGGGATTTTAGTTTTTAGCAGGTTTATTTTCCATATTATTCTGGATTGGGCATGGTCATAGTTTTGGAGCAATCCTGGGTTGTTCCCATCTGATAGCTGCAAGTAATGAAGACCCAAAGACTTCTCCCAGGGTTGAAAGAGGGGAGGAGCCACCTGCTGAAGGATAAAAGTTAGTACTGCCTTCCCCCCTTGTGTGCCCAGGAGGGTGATCACGTATAGTCATCAGAGAGGGGAAAAATGGCTGGTGGGGAGAAAAAAAAAGCTTAAGTATCCTCATTTTTTTCCATGTGAGGTTTAGCAATTGTTTCCTTTCAAAAGTGTCTCAAAACAGGATCCTTCACTGAGGCTCCATGAAAGGCTCTGGAGAGAATGAAGGCACTAACTGCTGACATAAACTTCACCCCAGTGTGACAAACATGGCTTTCCTGAGGGATTCTTTACCTTTTCTACTGCTTGTGACTGACACAGAGCTGTGAAGAAAATGCCCCTAATCAACAAGTCATTTTTAACATAAAGATACAAAACACACAAAATATAATTTTATTTTATTTTAATTAATTAACATTTTTGTGATTCTGGGGATTGAACCCAGGTCCTCATGAATGCTAAGCAGGTGTTCTACCATTGAGCTGTATCCCAAGCCTTTATTTTATTTTTAATTGATGTATAAAAACAAAAATTGTACATGATAATGGAGTATTATTTTGATATATGTCTATGTTGTACAATGTTCAGGCTAAACGTATCTATCTCCTCAATCGTTCATGATTTCTTCAAGGTGAAAACATTCATTCTCCTTTCATCTAGGTTTCTGAAATTTATAGTATAATAGTTAGTATCTATGGTTCTACACCATAGCAGAGCTTCTTGCTCCTATTTACTTACCTAAGAGTACAAGAACAGGTGGTACTACGTGTAACTTTGTCCCTATTGATCAACTTTTCCCTACCCATTTATGCTCCCTACTCTCCTTATCTGTTGGTAACCACCATTCTACACTCAACTTCTATGAGATCAACTTTTTTAGATTCCACATATGAGTGAGATCATTCAGTACTTGTCTTTCTGTACCTGGCTTATTTCAGTTAACACAATGATCTCCAGTTCCAAATGAGAGGATTTTGTTCTTTTTATGGTATTATAGTATTCCAAAGTGTAGATATATACCACATTTTCTTTACCCAGTCATCAGCTGTTGGACACTTAGTGATTCCATATCTTGTCAATTGTGAATAATGCTACAGTAAATATGGACATATAGACATCTTTTATGTATGTTGATTTCATTTCCTTTGGGTATAAACTCAGTAGAGGGATTGCTGAGTCATATGGTAGTTCTCTTTTTAATTTTTTGAGAAACATCTATACTCTTTTCCATAATGGCTATACTAAAAAATAGAATTTTAAATCAAAGGGGAAATTACAGCTCTATTCTGGCCCTATCTTATGGAAGTTTAGAAAATGGGGGCTCAGAGTCCAGAGCCTGCAGGTCCGGGGCCACATGTGGTGGCTATTTGAGGCCTCTGGGGCCCTTTTGCTAGAATGTTTTTAGATTCTGGCAAGAGGGAGGCAAAGAATTATCTGAATAAGGAGCTTGATCCCTTGGACATGGAGTGGGCCAAGAGGTTTTGTTAGCTTTTGACCTTGTACTATAGGAAAGTATGGGTAGAAACCCCACATCTCAGGGAACATCTGGAGTTGATTGACCCTGATCCATCTAGAGAGAACCAAGTGTGATCTAAAATCAATAAAGCTTGAGGAAACTGAGGAGAGAGAATGGTCCAGCTTCATGGATCCTTCAAAGTCTCAGATTTTGAGACTGCAAAGAGACTAGGTGCAGCATGCTCAATGATTGGTAGAATCAATATTGTGAAAATGGCTATGTTATCAAAAGCGATCTGCATGTTCAACGTGATACCCATCAAAATTCCAAGACATTCATCACAGAGATTGAAAAATCAACACTAAAGTTCACTTGGAAGCACAAAAGGTTGTAAATAGTCAAGGCAATACTCAGCAAAAAGAACAATGCTGAAGGTATCACAATACACGACTTCAAACTATACTATAGAACCATAGCAGTAAAAACAGCATGGTACTGGCACAAAAACAGATGTGAAGACCAGTGGAACAGAATTGAGGATCCAGATATGAATACACACAATTACATCCACTTGATTTTTGACAAAGATGACAAAAACATATGATGAAGGAAAGATAGCCTCTTCAACAAATGTTGCTGGGAAAACTGAGTATGTGCCTGCAGAAAACTGAAACTAGATCCATGATTGTCACCTTGTACAATTATCAACTCAAAGTGGATTAAGGACCTTAATATAAGACCTAAAACTCTGAAGCTAGTCCAGGAAAGAGCAGAGAATTCATTGGAATTAATAGGCATAGGTAATGACTTCCTAAATAGAACTCGAATGGTTCAGCAGTTAAGAGAAAGGATTGACAAATGGGACTACATGAAGTTAAAAAGCTTCTGTGCAACAAAGAAAATGGTCACCAAATTGAAGAGGCTGCCCACAGAATGGGAGAAAATCTTTGGCAACTACACATTTTATAAGAGATTAATAATCAGAATATACAGGGAGCTTAAAAAAACTAAACTCTCCCAAAATCAATGACTCAGTGAAGAAATGGTCAAATGAACTGAACAGAGCTGTTTTTTTTGTTGTTTATTTATTCATATGTGCATACATTGTTTGGGTCATCTCTCCATCCTGCCCCCCCCATCTTCTCCCTCTCTCTCCCACCCCCCTCGCTTCCAGGTGAACAGAGCTTTTTAAAGGAAGAAGTCCAAATGGTCAAAAAACACATGAAGAAATGCTCAACATTCCTGGCCATATAGGAAATGTAAATCAAAACCACATAAAGATTTCACTTCACTCCTATTAGAATGGCTATCATTAAAACCACAAACAACGACAAATGTTGGTGAGCATGGGAAAAAGAAACCCTCATACACTGCTGGTGGGAATGTAAATTAGTACAACCACTATGGAAAACAATATGGAAGCTCTTCAAAAAACTAAGATTATAACTGCCATATGATCCAGCAATTCTACTTCTAGGAATAGACCCGAAGGAAAGTATATCAGGTTATAATAAAGGCACCTGCACACCCATGTTTATTGCAGCCTTATTCATGGAGCTTAGCTATGGAAATAGCCAAGATGCCCTACTTCTGATGAATGGATTAAGAAAACGTGGTGTTTATATATGATGAAATTTTATTCAACCATAAAGAAGAATGAAATTTATTGTTTGCAGACAAATGGGTGGAACTGGAGAACATCATTTTAAGTGAAGTTAGCCAGGTTCAAAAGGCCAAAGGCTGAATATTTTCTCTCATATGTGTAATGTAGACCTAATACAAATACACCAGTATTATGAAAAACAGGTCATTCTAAGGGGAGGTCACATATGAGAAAGGGAAGGTAAAAGGAGAAAGTTAAGAAAGTGAATATGGTTGATATACTTTCTATACAAATTCTATATTGAATTTTTAAACCTGTTGAAATCACCAGAAGAAGGGGGTCTAAGGTAGGTAGAAGAAAAATAGAGATGAAGCAATTTGGGTTATAATGCATATATACATGGAATTGTCATAAGGAAACTCCATGTATAGCTATCTTAAACAAACAAAATGTCATTTTTTTTCCTTTTACAGAATCAGAGAACAGGAGGGCAGAACAGGTTCTGTCTTGAGGGGTCAGAACCAGTGGGAGGGGAGAGGATGTGGGGAAAGGATATTTGAAGGTGAATATAGTGCAAATATTGTGTACCCATTTATATAAATGGAAAAGGAGACCTGTTGAAACTATTCCAGGAATGGGAGGAGATGGGATAAAGAGAATGATGGAGGAGGTGATTCAAGTATTATATATTTGATATATTATAAGAACTTTTGTAAATGTCATAATGTACCCACAGCACAATAAGAAAAAGAGACTTGGGGCAGGATGTCTCAAGATCATGTAGCAAGTTGGTGGCAGAGTCAGGTTTAGAGTCCCTGGCTCCAGATTGACTCCTAGTCCAGTGATTTTTCAAGTCTACAGCGCTATCTCTACCTCCACCTGCTTCTCTTCCTTGCCCAAAACTTACATTGTGAAAAGTAATCTTCCCTCTTTTTCCTTCTCCCTCCCTTCTTCCCCCTTTCTTTTATTCGTTTCTTTCTCCTATTCCCAGTCCCCTTTCTTCCTTCCTTAGCCTGCAAATATTTGGTGCTTATCATGTGCCTAGAACTATGCTATTTTTGCAAAGATAAAAATAAGTAATACCTAACCAACCTTACTGTCTGAATTCTTAAGCGTTAAATAATTATCCACTGATAAAGTACAGAAAGCTTCACCTGAGGGATTATCAGATCAAGGCTTTTTCTAGCCCTATTATATTATCATTTACCAAAGGTCATATCCAGAAGTCTTGAATCAAGTCTAGAACCATGCATCTATTTATTTGAATATGTGTTTGTGCCTCAGGTAGAGTTGATGAAGTTCTCAGCCAGTGGAAATATCTCAACAGAAACACTTATTTTCCATCCATGGTGAACTGCTTCATTCTCTTACTGTCATGGCTCCAGAAGAGGTAGGCAAGTGCAGAGGTAAGGGAAGATTGGGTGTTGGAGGGAAATGAGGGGCATAAGTAGACAGAGGAGACAAGACTGAAACAGGACCAAGAGTGCCATGGTAGACACTGGAAACCAAAAGCAGTATATTTTTAAATTTTTAAAAAAACTTTTGTATATGATAGTTATACAGGGAGTTTCATTGTGACAGTTTCCATATATACATATATTCTGGTTTGGTTCATCTTCTCCATTATTCTCCCTCTTCCCCAACTCCCCTTCTTAAACTGACTTTGACAAGTTTCTGTGTTCTATATACATGCATGTACAGAAAGTACTTCAACCATATTTACCCTCCTTTACCCGCCCTCCTCCTTATGTAACCCTCCCCCAACCATGACCTGTTTTGCATTCATGTCCTTCATTGTTTAAGTGTCTATTCATTGTTCAGTGGGGACAAAGCAGAACACTTTGAATAAGAGCTTGGTGTGAATCCAGAGAACAGTGAAGACCAAATTGGAGTCATGATCACTAGCTAAGGAGGAGGCAGAAGTCAATGGACAAGGCAAGACTGGATTAGAGACAAGTGTGCAGCAGTCACTGTAGTCCCTGAGCCAGAGCAGCTGTGTTCAGGAACGAGTGGACTCAGGAAAGAAGGCATGTATTCTCACCAGGATCTCAGTAGACACAGGGCCTGAAGCCCCTGGCTGGGGGGCTGTGGAAGAAAACAGATGGCTAATGAGCATTAATGCAAAGCTCTCTGGGGCTTCCCAGAGGTTGTCATGGCTACTGACTTATTAAGAAGGAAATGTAGATGGGAGTCCCAAGAAGGGCATCAATCACATAAACTTGCTGGTGCCTTCTTCCTCCTTGACTACACAGTCAGAGAAAACGCTCTGTTGGCATTTCATCTGAGAGGTAATTTTAACCCATTTACACAAGGTGACAGAAGAGCAAATGCAAGGCACAGTGGCATGCCTGAAATTTGAGTTTTATTAAAAAGAAAAGATTGCTATAGTGTCTTCCTTTTATAAGCAACAATGTGTAAAAGTGAGTGTGGTGAGAAAAAGAACCCATCAAAGGAGAGCAGTGAAGAAAAGGCATTTCCTTTGGCTTGCAACCTGTATTCAGGATTCAGAGCTGTGGGAGACAATTGCCATGGTTTGGATATGTGTACTTTAAAGGCCCATGTGTTAAAAATCTTGGTCGGCAGCTTATGTTGTCATCAGCAGGTGGTGGAATCTTTAGGAGGTGGAGACTAATGGGAGAAAGTTAGGTCACTGGGGACATTCCCATGAAGAGGGTATTGGGACTTCAGCCCTTTTCTCTCTTTCAGCCTCCTCTGTCATCATTTCCACAGTACCATGATGTACTGTGTTGCCATAGGCTCAAAGCAATAGGGCCAAATGACCACAGAGCTCTGAAATCATGAGCCATAATAACCTCTTTTCTCATAAACTGATTATCTCAGGCATTTTGTCACAGTAATGGAAAGTTGACTAATATGGCACTGTCCTTCCATCATTTTGGGTCTTTTAAGGATCATATTCCATATCTACCTATCCATCTATTTATCTCTATCTGCAGAGATCAGAACTCAGGAATTCAGAGCCCCAACTCCAGAGCTGATTTATTCATTTGATAACCAAACATTGCTTAAGCACCTAAAAGCTGGGTGTCAGAAATGAAGATGTGAACATAATATGACTCTTCCTTTAAAGAACATAAAATCCAGTTGAAGAGATAAAGATGTGCTTTGATAATAATGAGAAGACATGTTAGATGTCCTAAAGGCATAAAGGGAGAAGTACCTGCCTCCACCTAAGAAGGAGTCAGAGAAGGCTTTCCTGAGAAGGTTACCCATGAGCTAAATCTTGAAGGGTGTCAGGTAGCCAAAAAGTGATTGATATTCCAAGTAGGATGAAAGAAATTTGCAAAAATAGAGATATAAAAAGGCATGCCATTTTCAGAGAGTTTGGCTTGACTAGAATCCAGGAAATTTTAGAGGTGGGAAGAAATGTGGCTAGAAGGTTAGTGTAGGGGCCAGCTTGTTAAACTCTTATGCTGTGCGTTGATGCGTTGGAATTTTATTCTGCTGGCCATGCTATTGACTGAATTGTGTCTTCTAAATCCCAATGGGATGATATCTGAGACAGACCTTTGGGAGGCAGTAGGTTTAGATGAGTTTGTAAGGGTGGGGTCCTCACCAGAGCCTAATCATGTTGGCATCCTGATTTCAGATTTTTAGTCTCTAGACCTGTGAGAAACTAGTGTCTGTTGTCTTAAGCCACCCAGGCTATGGTATTCTGCTATGGCAGCCTGAGCAGACTAGGCTAGGTTAGCTAGCTTAAAACAGTTTTTTAAGTTCTAAGAAATGGGCAACTGAACTAAACAGCACTTTCTCAAAAGGAGAAATTCAAATGGCCAAAAAACACATGAAAAAAATGCTCACCATCTCTAGCCATAAAGGAAATGCAAATCAAAACCACATTAAGATTCCACCTCATCCCTGTTAGAATAGCCATCATCAAAAACACCATCAACAACAGGTGTTGGCGAGGATGTGGGGAAAACGGAACCCTCTTACACTGTTGGTGGGAATGTAAGCTGGTGCAACCACTCAGGAAAAAAATTTGGAGGCTTCTTAAAAAACTAAACATAGATCTGCCATATGATCCAGCAATCCCACTCCTGGGGATATACCCAAAGGAATGCAACACAGGTTACTCCAAGGCACCTGAACATCCATGTTTATTGCAGTGTTATTCACAATAGCCAAGTTATGGAAACAAGCAAGATGCCCTACTACTGATGAATGGATCAGGAAAATGTGGCACTTGTACACAGTGGAATTTTACTCAGCCATGAAGAAAAATGAAATCTTATCATTTGCAGGTAAATGGATGGAACTGGAGAACATCATTCTGAGCAAGGTCAGCCAGGCTCAGAAGACCAAAAATCGTATGTTCTCCCTAATATGTGGACTTTAGATCTAGGGCAAATGCAGCAATGTGGTTGGACTTGGATCACATGACAAGGGGAGAACACATAAGGGAGATATAGGAATAGGTAGAAAACCCAAAACATGAATGTGTTTGATGTCCCCACTCCAGAGGAACTAATACAGAAACCTTAAAGCGACAGAGGTCAAAATGCAAAGGGGATTAGGAATCAGTGTAAAAATTAGTTAGAGAGGACTCAACATGGGTTGTAACACATGTGTACACGAAAACAATGCTAGGAATATTTCTGTACAGCTATCCTTAACTCAACTAGCAAAAATGCTCTGTCTTCCTTATTATGCTTATGTCTTTTCTTCAACAAAATTAGAGATAAGGGCAGAACAGGTTCTACCTGGAAGTGAGAGGGGAAGGGGGAAAAGGGTGGGGTAGGGGGGTAGGGGGGAGAAATGACCCAAATAATGTATGCACATGTGAATAAATGAATAATAATAAAAACAACAACAACCCCCCCCCCAAAAACCCCCCAGTTTTCTTTTTCCCTTTGGCTGGGGGCGGGGAATGTTTTCTTTTTAAATGCCATCTTAAAACATGTGCATAATCCTAGCACATAAATCTAATTTAGACCAAGAATCCCTATTATCTAAACTGCTGATCAAGGCAAACATCTAATAGGGAGAGTAGGAGAATTAGTTCTTTAATTTATTTGTGGATATCAAGTGCCTTCTTTATGCTAGGCACTTTTTATAGTATTAGAGTTACACTGGTGGCAAAGACAGGTAGGTAGCTTATCTCTTCATGGGGAAAGTTAGAAGAAAACATTTGAATAAGATAACTTCAGGTACCAAAATTACTATGAAAAAAACAAAACAGTGAAATGAAAGGTGTAGGGGCTGGTTTTCCATTAGGCCCTTAGGGAAGGCTTCTTTGAGGAGATGACCTTGGAACAGAGATTGAAATAACAATTGAGCTATCTTATGAGGATTTAAGGTGAAGGAAACGGCAAGTCCCCAAGAATGGGAGCAGGTTGAGTGTTGAGAGGACATTTGTCACAGTCCCCAGAAGAAACAAAGATGAGAAGGACCAGAAGTAGAGATAAAGAGAATTTTGAATTAGGAGTGGGTGGGTGGGTTTAGGATATATTTTGGAGGCTAAGCCATCAGGAAAGTTGGTTGAGGGTAGGAAAAGAAGAGATAAGAGGGACTCCCATGTTTCTGGCTTAAGTAATTGGGTAGATAATACTGTTTTTACTGAGTGATGAAGATTTAAACACAGTTGGCATTATGGAAATAATTAATTGGAGCATTCAGTGATGTAAAATTTCTCACCATTTGCTTAGGTATTGGGTTTGATCTCTTTCTACACCGTTAGTCATTATCACCTCCATCCATAAGAAATAGCAGCTAATTCTGTGAGGAGACTTTTGATCTCCACACAAAATCTATCACACTGAATACAGTAGGCAGGCTATGTTTAGATTAGCCCTTGAGTTGTGTGGCTGGACAGACAGAATCAAATGGACGACAAAAGACTTTCTGGGAAGTGGCATGGTGGGGGCAGAGAGAATTTCTTCCTCCTCTGAGAGGTGATCTATGTGCCAGACATTTGCCTGTTTTTTAAGATCCATTGCCCACTCTCTCCCTCCCCCCCTGCTCTTCTTTGTATCACAAGGAGCAACATTTCCAGATAGAGCTGGTCATTTGAATTCCACATAGATTTGGCTAGTGAGAGGCACTGGCAGAAGATGTTAGGGGAAGAATCAGGTATTTCTTCTGCTCTCACACAGTTCTGGGTGACTGGGTGATGCTTATCTTTCATGAGACAACTTCCTTTCTTGATACCAACTCCCACATGGTGGCTCCTGCTGTGGCCCTACCTTTTTTACTGGTCTATGCCATTTTGTTATGCAATTCCTCTTGTCCCAAGGAAATTGTGGATTCCTGCTGTGGCCTCACTATTTCTTCTTTGCTTTCTGGGTTTGTCTATTAGCTGTTTAATCAATTTACCACATTCAGAACCACTTTTTTGGGAGATGGGGGATGATGCTGAGATTTGAACCCAGGGCTTCACATGTACTAAACTCATGCTGCACCACTGAGCTATATCCACAGCCCAAGTTCCCTCTAATTTTAAAGATCCAAAGTGATTTCTGGTTTCTTAAGAGGATTCTGACTGGCACAATATCTATTTTGTCTGTTACGTCCTAAGAATGCCTAGATGTTGCATGAGCAGTTTATAAAGTCTTGCATTTTCTGCTGGTCTTTAGCACTCTGATTTCATCACCCATAACTTTCCCTCTTGCTCTCTGTTTGTCTCGCATATGAACATTGTTTTTGTTCTATGATACTTGGAGCTCATTCTCTGCTTAGGGCATTTACATTGTTGTCTTCTCTGCTTAGAAAGATCTGTGCTAGGAACCTTATTCCTAAATCCACTGAATGTCTAGCTTAGAGTTCAGCATATCTACTTGATGTTCTTCTACATTGGAATGGATAATTGAGAGTTTCCCAAATTAACCTTTTTGCATGTCCTATTTTTAAAATGCAAACAGACAAGCACTTTCTTTTTGAGAATCTACTAGGGGTATTTGAGGGTTCTATTTAGTGTATGACGCATTAATAGCACAGGTCTTTGAAGTTTACACATCAAAAAGAATTGCCACATTTCATGCAGGCATTAACTGACCTCCCTCAACAGTTTATTAGCATATTATTGTCATACTGGGGGCACATTGTGCCATTTACAAAAAGTGCTCACAATATACCTTAGTTAAATTCAATCTCTCCATCATTCTCCTTTATCCTCCCCCTCTTCTTAGAATAGCTCCAACAGGTTTCATTTTTCCATTTCATACATGAGTTCATAATTTTTCCATCATATTCACCCTCCTTCACCCTTATATACTTCCCCCTCCCACTGGTGCCCATCCTCACACAGAACCTGTTTTATCTTCCTGATCTTCATTTTTTGAAAAAAAAGACATTTTTGTTTGCTCAAGATAGCTATATGGGGATTTCATTACAACATTTCCATGTATATATGTATTATAACCCAAATTGGTTCAATCCCTCCATTTTTCTCCTTTCTACTTTAGTCCCCTTCTTATGGTGATTTCAACAGGTTTAAATATTCTGTATTCATTCTTATATAGGAAGTACAACAACCATATTCACCTTCTTTACTTCCTTCTTTTACCCACCCCTCCTGTTAGTGCTCTATTTTGTTTTTAGCTCATATTATTTCTGATTCTATTGTAGGGCGTTTTTGTTTTTGGTCAAATGCCTTAGTTGGAGAACAGTGAAAACATTTAGGAGGGCTTGTTTTAAAAGTAGGGAAAGCTATGATTAGAGGGGGCCAGCCAGGTCCCCTTGATACAGCATATTTTGCTGGAAGGTCTACTATTAGATTTCCATCTGTCTGGAATAAGTCATGCTTTCAAAATGCAACTGCTCTTTGGAGAAGCCTCATCAGTCCTTCCCCTGAGGTTGTAAAATAGTTCAATTAACTCTCTTCTGGCTTCTGGAGAGATCACATTCTGAGAACACAAAGAGTTTGGAGGGAGTGGTAAACAAAATGGAACTGATTTTTTAGGCGTGTGTGTGTGTGTGTGTGTGTGTGTGTGTGTGTGTGTGTGTGTGTGCTTGCCATTTAGATGAGGAGGTGGAAGAACTCAGGACCTTTTTTTACGGCTCTGTTCAGGTCTGTCTCAAGGGTGGTATCCTCCACAGGGGTTTAAACATTATGGTCTTTGGAGGGGTGTGTTTTATTTTATTGCCTCTTGTCCTCCTACCCCAAACAAAAATTATACTTGGAAATTTGATAAAGTTTGATAAAGAAAACAACTTCCTGGAATGAATGGAGTTAGTTTTCTCAAGTTGTTTATACATTCTGGTGAACACTTGCATTCTTTAATATAGCAATTTCTTCAGGTGGTGGACTGTAAATGAATCATTAATGATAAATATTCAAATTTCCTTCTGGAACTTATAGAAACCAGTGGGAAAAGGTTTAAGGGCTAACCTAGTCATGTAGGAAAAAACTCAAGTCTCTTATGTTTGGCATATATAAATAAACTTGTACGTATTGTCTGTTGTCTGGGGAAATCAAGATGCTGTAATATCAGCAAGCCACAGACTACATGCCTATTTCAATATCCAGTTGGTTTACTTTGGGGATGGAACAGCTGTTCATAAAGCAATTCATATCCAACAGGTGCACTTGGGCTCTAACTAACTGATGTGAAAGGCACAGCAGAAATAATTGGAAAAGAATTTCATTCTGCCATTGCCTCCTGGACCACCCAAAGTTTCTAAAGAACTTTGCTACTTTGCAAATTATGTGTTTTTTTTAAAAAACATTTTTACGTGTTTAATGATTGTTCGCTTAATTTTTTAGAACTAGGAGATGATTTATATTTAGCTGGCAGTCAAGACTATATTTTAATTTTTTTTTTTTTACCATCTGTGTAATGGCTGGATGGAGAGTGGAAAGCATGCTAGTATATTTTTGTTACTGATCTTCTCTGACGGATTAATACATTTCATACAATTGTTGATTTTTTGATATATTTTATAGGAGGATCATTTGGGTGACTAAAGAGTTGAATAGCAGACATATGCACTGGAATTCACAACTATTCTTATCTCCATTTTAAGGAATTTGTTAGATGTTACTGGAGAAGGCCAAAACAAAAAAAAACTATAACTTTTCAGGTTACAAGATAATTTTTTGGGGGGGATCTAGTTGCTACTAGTTTGAAAATCAATAAATATGTATTGATTCTTTACTATGCTCTTAAGACAGTCACCAAAGCTGGCTGTACTTGCTCATGAAAATCTTCAACTGAATGTGTTGTCTGTGGCCAGCACCCACATCCTCTTTCATTCTTTCTTTCTTTTTTTTTTTTTTTTTAAAAAAAAACCCTCTGGCTATAGAGTCAGAAATCCAGTTGTTTTTCTAGCCTCTTTATAGTGAGAGATAGCCATGTAGCTCAGTTGTCACCAGTGAGATGAAATGAGAGGTTTGCTTCTATGAAAAAAATATGACTTTACTTATAAAAAAGACAGATGAGACTGAAACTACTACTTTAATAGAACACCTTTTTTTTTTTTTTTTTCTGGTGGTACTGGGGTTTGAACTCAGGTCTTTGTGTTTGCTAAGGAGGTGGTCCTGTCATTTGAGCCATTCTTCCAGAGAGAATGAAACGATCTTGTCTGCATATTTCCTGAATGTAGAGTGATGTCTGGGCTGTGGCAGCCTTATTCTGATTATAAAGTAACAAGCACAGAGAAGAAAAGCCAGTATGTATGTCAAGGAGAGTGGAATAAAGAATGGATTGATCTTGGATTCTTGAACTGCATTCTTCCTAATTTTATGCCATCATAATCAAATGTCTGTTGCTTTGATTCTGCTGGTTGAAGTTTTTTGGTGTAGCCAAATGCATTCCTAACACATCAGATATCCAAAAATAAACTTTTCCCTTGTTTCTCTTCCTGTCCTGTTCCTTTATTTTTTATATCCCCTCAGCTAATGGCATCTACCCTGTTGACCAATTCAGAATTTGGGGAACTTTCTTAACCTCTTTTTCTTATTCACTCCTCTCCTTGAATATATGGACTATTTCTTGTTCATCCTTTTATTTCTAGTCCCTATTATAACGCCTGGTACACAAAAGAAACTCAAAGAATGTTTGTTGAACAAAATTAAATTTGAGGGACCAGATATTTGATGCCATGGATTAGCACATGGGTACCATGTAAAATGGAAGGGATAATCTTGGAATATAGTTTGTTTAAGCTATGTTGAGGGTTGGTAAACTAGCCTGGATCCTCATCAGAGAATATTTTTTTCTACTCACTAAAATTCTTTTGTCCCTCTGATTCTGTTTCTTTCACAGAGACATGGATGAGTATTGTCATACCTTTTCGTCTTGGACCTTGGCTTGAAAATGTTCCACACTGAAATTCCTCTCTTATGACATTTCTACCTCTTAAATCAATACTATTGATCAGGCTATAGACAGTGTTGCTGTTCTGCTTTTATTCTGGCAGGCATTCTGCATCTTTATAATGGCTTTGCTAATGCCTGCTCTGTTACATTGACTGATTGCATTATCTTATTCTCAGAATCTTGGGGAGCTTCTGTGTCTTTCTATGTACATGCTGAGGATATAATGACAAATAAAGAGTTCACAATTTTATGGGGGAAATGGAGGAAACATCAGATTTGAAGTGAAAAATATCCCTGAGGTTTATGTAGCAGGTTTCTTGCCTTCTATATGGGTGATTTTTAATCAAGTCAAGAAACCTAAGAAATTCTGTTTTCTTATATGTATGGTGAGAAGCAAAACTGCTATAAGAACTAAGAGCCCTGTAAAACTAAGGTTTTTGTCATGTGTCTATTTTGGGGTGCCACATAGACTGAGCAGGATTATTATAAAATAGGGGATGAATCCTCCCCAAAGAGAAATGTTCTGCAAACAACAAATACATGTCCAAAAGAGCTAGCTTGTAGAATCCAGGCATACTGTGAGTTCTCATGTTTGGGAGAAGTTTGCAGCTAATTCTCATATAATGTGAGATGTCATTGGAAGAAAGAAGAAGAGAATAAACTGTTTTCACTGGTATAGAAAACTTTAGTGAAGTTCTAAGTCCTGTCTAGCCTTTTTCCCGGATGGTGAGATTTAACTTTTAGCTTTAGAAACCAATATGGACTCCAAATAAGACCTCAGGTAGAATAGTGAGAACTGAGGTAGGACCCTTGTCATTTTAGTCAGCTCAGGCTATGTGACAAAACATCAAACTCTTTAGACTGGGCGCTTAAACAACAGAAATTTATTTTTCACAGTTCTGAGACCTAAGAAGTTCTAGATCAAGGTACAGGTTGGTCTGATGTCTCGTGATGGCCCTCATCTTGATTTGTGGACAGCTGTCTTTTTATTGTATCCTTATATGGCAGGAGAAAGAGAAAGGAAGCAAGCACTCTTGTGTGTATCTTCTTAAAAGGGTATCCATCCCATGATAAGGGCCCTTTCTTGATGACCTAATTACCTTTGAGGCCCCCATATCCAAATATTATCCTACTAGGCTTTCAACATAGCAATTTGGCAGTATACATTCTGTCCACAGTACTCTTTCATCCTCCTCATATTACAGTAAAGAAGCAAACTTAATGGAAAGAAATTACTGTTTCAGTTCATAGAGCTAATTAAGGTATGATGGGTACCTAGAACTGGTCAGTTCATTGCTGTGCTGAGGCATCCAGCCCTATCACAATCAACTGCAGTGAATTTGTAAGAAATTCAACATTACTAAGAGCTCAGGAATCATTTTTGAATGAGTTGGTAAAAAAAAAAAAAAGAAATGGGAGCAAATTCAAGGTTGTACCTGCAGTCATGTCTAAATCTTCCACTTATTCTTGTTTCTTGGAGGGGAGAGAAAATGGTAGAGATTACACTTGACCTTGGATTTGTCTATGGGACTATGTTGTATATATGAACTCTACCTCTGTTCCAAATGAAAAAACCTTAAATGCCACCGTGTCATATCACATGATATTCTAGAGATCTCCTGGGAGTCTGCCCTTCTGTGAGCTTTTTTCCAGAACTAAAAAATGTGACTTGATTTTCTGTGGACACATATTAGTTGGAGGAGGAGTCTGTGTCTCTGAACACCACTCAAAAGACATAATCTACTTTTTATCTGTCCCTTTTGTTCATCTGAATTCTCAGATCTCACTGAACATTTTTTGCTACAGACTTCACTCTTACCTTTATTTAGTAAATATTTGGAGAGCCTCTATGTGTCAGACACTGATAGGTATACATTACTAAATAAAGAGATATTTGCTGATGTCTATGTTTCTATATTATTAGGGATCAAAGTGAGTTAAAATAATTTTTATTTAAAAAATACAGTAGAAGAGTAGTACGACTCTGGTGTGCTATTTTCATGATTAGTCTTCTTTGGCAAGCTGTGCTGCAGGATACATTAGAGCACTCAGTGGAGAAAAGTGCACCTAAGAGGGCCTTCAATACATATTGATAATAATGATAATGATGATAGCAATCACAGTGATAAGTATGAGAGAACCACTGGCACCTTGCAATCTGTGGTAAATAATGGCAATTACATAGCAACTTCTGTTGTTGTTGACTTTCTGACAAGTACCTGAAAACTACAATTAACTGGAGAGATGGCTGCAAAATTTCTTGGTAACAAGCCAGCCTTCAATCCAGCCAAACAGTGAAAATCATTATGATGTCTAGAATAAACCATTGATTGTATGAATTATGATGTTTCATGGAAATTATAAATCTACAAACATGCTCTCTTGGGAGAAGAATGTCTTTGAATGCTTTTGGGGTGAGGTTAATGTGTAATGAGGACTGGACAGAGTCAATGTGGATGCCCTGGAGTTTGATTCCACTGCCATTAAGCCATTCTGTGCTGAATCATGATGCATTGAATCCCCTGTACTCAGATTTGGTCCTTGGGAACATTTATTTCAAATTAGGACTTGAGTAAAAGATATGAAACATTGCTGTCATTATTTGCATATCTGCCTTCTGCAATGAAAGTTGGGCAGGGGTGGAAATTAAAGAAGCAGAAGTGCCAAGCTTGTTGGGCAGGGGCAAGATATGGCTGCAGTCTGTGTTGTCACAGAGTGAACTCACTGGGCTGAGAAGGTAATGAGATGGGTCCAGGTTTCTCTCAGTAAGGGGAGAAGAACAACCAGATGTGAATGATAACCTTTCTCCCTGGAAAGACACATTTATATTTATACCTTGCTCTACAACAGTAGGTGTCCAGACCTAACGCAGGCTGCCCCAACAGTTCCCTGGAGAAGGCAGCTCATGTTCACAACATTTTGAGGGAGAAAGCTTTTAACCCCTTTTCCGAGATGATAATAACAGATAATAACAGATTTGCACTTTACAGATACAGTGCAGGAATTTTCAAAACATACCTGTGAGGAAGGTCGTATTACCGTCTCCACTTCACACATGAGGAAACTGGAGCTTAGGGACATTAAGTAAATTGTCTAAAGTTTCACAGGCACTCCAAGAAGCCTTCTCTGAGAGCTCACACTTGATCATGTTGATCCAGATAGGGGTGTGAGGCTCGGAGAGGTTCAATGAACTATTCAGTATCACACGGTGAGCAGCAGAGTTAGGATCAAATTTTGGTCAAATGTGTCTAAGTCCACAGCAGTGGTGTTTTGCTTTTTTTCATTTCTACAAACTTGGAGGATGTGACTGACTAAAGGGGATCAATGGTGGCATATTATCATTTGCAGCAGGTCTATAAGGGAGTCTGAGATACAACTGTATATCTGCATCCATGAGGTATTGGTCCCAGGAACTCCTGAGGGTACCTAAATCTGAGGATGTGTGTAGAATTTGTACAGAACCTATGCATATCCTCTTGTACAGACTACTTATAATACTGAACACAGTGTAAATGTTATGTAAATAATTGTTATACTATGTTGTTGAGGTAATTGGCAAGATAAAAGTCTGTGCATATTAATATTGACACGACCATCATAGGCCTAACTAGATAGTAGAGTACATGTCAGCATCAATGTAACTTTTGTTTTTCCAAATACCATATATTAAACTTTTCTCCCTTTTTGAGAGGTGTAATTTCAGGATATCAAGAGTAAAAGGAAAAGGGAAGTGACGGGAAGCAGATGGAGGGCACGTGGTACCAATTTGATCCTATCTTCACAAGGAAATGTAGCTAGGTGCTCAGTTATGTGGTGCCTCCAGCCAAACCATAAAGAACCACTATGCCTCAGAAAAAGGAAAGGGGAAGAACTTTTCTTATAGGTCTTTCCCATCTTCTTTTTCTTTTTTCCCCAAATCTCTTATAATTCAGTGATTGCCCCATAGGGCATGGAATCCCTGGGAGTTCTGGGCTTGTTACCTGGCCTCTTGGCAGTTGCTGGGATGTCCGTGGATCTGCATGGGTTGTGTCTGGGCATCTAGCTGCTGTTGCTCCCACCAGAGCCTGGCCTTCACCCAGGGAAAGGCCAAACAGCTGCACACCAAGGATGGAAGGTAAGGTGGCCAAGATCCCAGGAGGCAGATAAGGCTGACAGATGTGGTAGATATGTAAGTTAGATCTCATATACTGCCCATCTCATCTGCTGGCTTCTGGCTTTCATGCGATATTACTGTGCTTACAGTGTTATAAGACCAAGATGTAGCTGGATGTGATAATGTGATGTGCACACCTGTAATCCTAGCTACTTGGCAGGCAAGAGGATCATGAGTTCAAAACCTGGGAAAAGCTAGCGAGAGCCTATCTTAAAAAACAAAATACAAACGAAAGGGCGGGGGAGTGGCTCAAGTGGCAGTGTGCTTGGCTAGCAAACAAGAGGCCCTTGCTTCAATACTCAATATCATACACACAAAAAGACCAAGATTTCTTCAGTTTTACCCTGACAAAGGAAGTCTTGGAGACTCTCCTGGTAGAGCTTCATCTTTAACTGTTCTGAGTCCTCAGTTACATTGTCCTTGTAGCCTGCAGCATTTCTCAAAACTGTCACTAATAGTTACCACTAGGCACTCAAGTATTAAGGGATGCTGTACTGAATCCTCTGTGTCTCTCCTACAGTGTAGTAAGCACTTGAATTCCTCATGGGCATCCATATTGGTTACCTCAGAAGGAAGTAACTTTTTTTTTTAACCTGCCAATTTGGGGGCATAAGAACCCCCCAAGGGTCAGATGGTAACAATCAAAGCTTTCCACTCAGTGGAATCCTTATGATGTCACTTGCCTGAAGTATTCTCTACCTTCCCCCAGTCCTCACTCAGATGAGAACTAGGAACTCTTAACTCATCAGAGAGTAATTTTGGAGGGCAGGAACTATAAAGCCTGCTGAGAAGAGTAAGGGTGAGAGGAGCTACTCCTGCTTTGCCCCTTGGTCCCTGGATCCATGTGCTTTAGCTGTTGGGGACACAGTTCTAGACATGGACACTTGATGTAGTGCGTTTTCTGGAGAAGAGTGTCCCAACCCTAGAAGATGTTCTTCCCAAGCAAACTCTTTAGCTGAGTCAGAAGTAGGCTCTTCTCTTGTTCTTGCCAGGCTGGCTGCTTCTGGAAATAAGGTATGTAGTAAGACTGGAGCATCCTATGGTTATAGGCCCAAACCTCCTTTATATTAAAATGAGTTCCTTTTTTGAGGCTATATAGTGTGGGATGCCATGTTGAGATTACATGTATTATATCTCCGCAGTGCTGAAGCTGGCAGAGGCAAGGTAGGAAGGTTAGGTGGAGTAGGTATGGATTCTGCCAATAATCAATTACTGTCCCTTTAAGGGGGAAGGTGTCCAATGATGAATGGTGCCATACTGAGGGCTATACATTGGTCTCTGTATCTGTGGTGTTGAACACTCAATAGTGACAGTAACTGGGTTAAACTTGGTGGAAGGATATCTAAGTTGCTGGGCCCATGTACAGCTGCCATTCCTGCCACCAAAGACACTTAGTTCATGTGCCTATTGAGCTCTCCCTTAGAGTTTGGCTGGCATCCATAGCAAGAATCATCCTGTTCTTCTGGTCTTTAAGCTCCTTCTCTGCAGTAGATAATTTGCTGTGAGTGTTCATGCAAGGCACAAACAACCATGTTTTATGTCCATGGGTCATTCATAGGTCTTTCTCCCAGATTTCATTTTAAATGATCTTGCAGGATTTTTTTTTAATAGTACTAGGATTTGAACTCAGGGCCTCACATTTGCTACCACTTGCTACCATTTGAGCCACTCTGCAGCCCTCATTGTTAATGATCTTTCAGACTTGTTTTTAGGGTTGTGAAAAGCAGTGAAATCATTTGTTGATGTTCAAATGCCAGTTTAGGCCTTATCTCAGGCCAACTCTGCAACTAAGCATCCTTCTTTGAAATCTGTTTACTGGGAGGATTCTCTTCACCACTTTTTCCTGGGGAATCCCTGAATAGGGCTGCAATGTGGCAGTGGTGTACTTCCAGCTGACTTGCTTGAGAATCCATCCTAAGTGTGTTAGTCAGACTTCCCATTGTTGTGATAAGTACCCGAAAACAACAATTTAAAAGAGGAAATACTTATTTTGGCTCATGGCTTCAAGGATCTGTGTCCCTAGTTCTAGGCTTCATTGATTCTGGGCCCACTGTGAGGCAGAACATCATGGCAGCGGGAGCATGTGTCAGAAGCTGCTCACCTCTTGGCAGCCAGGAAGCAAAAAGAGAAGGGACTGAAGATCAGATATGACCTTCAAAAGTATGCTCCCAGTGACCTAGTCCTTCAGCTACTTTCCAGAATAGCTCCACCAGCTGGAGACCAAGCATTCAACACATGAGCCTGTGGGGGACATTTCATATTCAAATCATAACGAAGTCTTTCTTCCCTCCGATGTTTATTTATAGAGAACTCCTCTTGAATCTGCAATTGTGGCTGAAGGGAGGCACATCAGTCAACAACAGTAGGAGCCTGAGTCTCCTGTGCATTTGAGTTACTGACACCTTCTGGAACTGCCTAAGTCTGGTGTCCAGTACCACCAACATTGTGAGCCTATCACAGGCAACTCAAGTCGTTCCACCACTTGGCATCTCACATGGGCACTCAGTCTCCAGACTAGACTGTCAGGAGCAATCTCTCTTGGGGATTTGCTTTCTTCATCTTAATTTACCTTTCCTCCTCAAGACCTTCTCTTCTTAGGACCCCAACCCTATTCCTCAATCTCTACTTTGCTTTTTTTTTTTTTGCCCTCTAAGTATTAGACATTTGGTTTTCCCTAGGAGGAAGCGGAAATAAAAAAGACTAAGTGGAAATGCCGCTCATTGTTCTAGCCTTAGGATCAAATGTCTATTCTGCAACCAGAGCTTTTGCAGTATTCACATGATTCCAAGGTGTTTTTTTTTTAATAAAGAACAGCATAACATAATGCTTAAATTGATAAGCACTGGAGCCAGGTTGTCTCAGTCCAAATCCCAGCTCTACCACCTAGCTCAGGGACAGCCATTGATGTCTTTATTTCTCAGTTTTCTCATTTATAAAACAAGGGAAGTATTTTATACAAGCTATTTTATAACACCTGTGTTGTGGAATTTTGTGAGAATTAAAAACTTAATGTTTATAAACTACTTGGAAGACTGCCTGGCACATACTAAGTGTCTTGTAGGCACTTGCTATTCCTCCTTATTATTATGCTGAAAGTCAATGGGTCTTTTCTTTTTCCATTCACATTTCAAAACAGCCTCCTCTGTCCCACATGGTTCCCAGATAGGTCCCAGAAAGCAAATGAATGTACACCATGAAAATTTGGGGATGGACAGGAGAATAGTAATCTTATTATAGGAAAAAATTGGCAAGTTCATGTTTAATGTAAATAGTGAAACCAGAGTATTGTACTCCAGGTTCAATATGGAGTTCCACATGTCAGGTCTGGTCACTTGCCCCTATACAACAATTAAAGAGACATGGTGAAGGGCATAGAAAGGAGATATATTACACAGCCTGGAACACTCCAAGGGAATAGACAAAGTAAGCACTTCAGCCTATCTTCAGACATCTTTGGGCTACAGATAATGAGCTTTAGCATTAAATAGACAAAGAATTAGGGCAGGGAACAAAAGGTATGCATAGTTAAACAGTCCCAGTCACAGGTGTCCCGTGGTCAGACTGGCTGGATCTAGTTGGCTATTATCTCAGTCCTTCTTAGAGGGTTCCGGAGAAGTTGTTATTATTGTCATCATTTAAGCAATCTGGTTCCCAAGACGTAAGGATGACTACTCCTCTTCCAGGGTGCAGCCTCATCGTTATAGGTACTTGTCTTTATTGGCGTGGAGGTCTGTCCTGCAAGGCTCTGCTGTTCCTTAGGGGTGTAGTTTTGGTCCCTTGTCATAAAGATGTTATTGATCCATCCTGTTCTTCCTTGATTCCAAGGTGGCTGCAGGAAAGAATGGTTCAGAACAAAGGTACAAAATGGAGACAGAGATGCCAAGCTTTCTTCCTGCTCTTAGTAAATTTGTGGCCCAAGTAAAAAGTCAGTGCTTTTTAGCAAAAGCAGTTTAAGTACTTCTTACAATGGAAGGGATTATAACACTTTGTTAAGCCTGGAATGTGAAGACATATTAATTTTCTTAAGAGCACTAATGAATCCAGATAGTCAGCAGGGTGGGCATATAAATGATTAATTATGGTAAGCTTAATCATGGCTATATTAATCATTTAAATACTGAATGATTTACACATTTGGAGAAAAGAAGGCTGAGAGGTCTCAGAGCACTGCCGCATTCTTTTTTAATTTTCACCATTTCTATTATTGTTACCATTTTTACATGGAAGCACAAAATCAAGTATCTATTTTTTTAAGATAATGTGGTTGCTTTGTTGCAATGTTTTGGCCTGTACATTGTGGAGATGTTCATGACAAGGTAAAAAATCAGTAGATAAAACTTCCTTTCACTTTATGCCTTTAAAATGATATTGGACTTTTATTTGATAGGTTTTTTTAGAGAGATTAAAAGCCAGGAACATGTCATGATAGATGGAAAGAACTACGGATGAATTAGTTGCATTTTACAAGTCCATGGTGCTGAAGATGCTTTGTTATTACATCCACTTAGCTGTTCTCTCACAAACACACAATCACTAACATTTATTTACAATAAATTATTAACAAATTAATTTAAGGTAACTTAATTATTAATTATAAATATTTAATTTATTCTTTTTAATAGGTTTCTATTCAATAAAGTTTTGAATTTTTCACCATTTAAAAATTATTTATTTAGCTGGGTGCCAGCTGCTCATGTCTATAATCCTAGCTTCTCAGGAGGCTCATGTTTTGAAGCCAGCTGGGGGAAATAGTTTGTTAGACCCTATCTTGAAAAAACCCATGACAAAAAGGGCTGGTGGAGTGGCTCAAGGTGTAGGCCCTGAGTTCAAACCCCAGTACCACGAAAATTATTTATTTATTAAATAAAATATTTTTATTATCATATTATTGCTGTACTGTGGGTACATTGTGACATTTACAAAAGTTCTTACACTATATCATAGTTGAATTCACCGCCACCATCATTCTTCTTTTTCCCCCAGCCTCATTCCTAGAATAGTTTCAACAGGTCTGATTTTTCCATCTTCATATATGAGTGCATAGTATTTTCACTAAATGTATCCTTTTACACCCTTTCCTTATATCCTCCCCCCTTGTACTGGTACCAACCTCCAGACAGGTCCTTTTTTTACGGTCTTGTTCTCTGTTTTTGAAAAAATATTTGCTTAAGAGCTACACAGGGAGTTTCATTGTGACATTTTCATGTATATATGTATTATTTTTGAATTAGAATACATTAGTAATATGAGGGAATTTCATTGTGATAATCCTGTAATGTCTACAGTGTACTTTGAACAAGTTCAGTTCTTCCCTTATGCTCCCATTCCCCTCTTTCTTTTCCTCCCTCTTTCAAACAGTGTTTGGTGGGTTTTATTGTGTGTCTTCATACAGACATATGTAGCCTACTTTGATCCTCTTGGCCCCTCAGTATCCTTTGCTTTCCTCTGCCCCCCTTCCCACTCATCCTCCCAGATAGTCTCCCTTTTACATTCATGTCTTGTCATCATCATCATCATCTGAGGTGTAGGTTCCACAATTAACTAGAACATGTGACATTTTGCTTTTTTGAGCTTGGTTGATGTCACTCAACATGATAATCTCTAGTTCCATCCATTTTCCTGCAAATGACATAATTTCATTTTACTTCATGGCTGAGTAATAGTCCATGGTGTGTGTGTGTGTGTGTGTGTGTGTGTGTGTGTGTGTGTAACATATTTTCTTAATCCATTCATTGGTCATTGGATACCTCAGTTGATTTCACAGTTTAGCTATGTGAACAGAGCTATAATAAACATGGATATGCAAATATCTTGTATATTGATTTATACTTCTCCTTTGGATATATGCTCAAGAATAGTATGGTGTGGTCATAAGGAGGACATATTTAGTTTTTTGAGGAACCTCCACACTGATTTCCATAGTGGTTGCACTAGTTTACATTCCCACCAACGGTTTATGAGGGTTTCTTTCTCCCTGCCTCCTTGCCAGTATTTGTTGTTTGTTTTCTTGATGATTGCCAATCTGACTGGGCGAGTGGAATCTTAGTGTAGTTTTGATTTGCATTTCCTTTATGGCTAAAGATGTTGGACATTTCTTCATGTACTTATTACCCATTTGTAATTTTTCTTCTGAGAACTGTCGGTTCAAATTGTTTGCCCATTTACTAATTGAATTGTTTGTTCTTTTGCTGCTTAGTTTTTTGAGCTCCTTGTATATTCTTGATATTAATAATTTATACATTGAATAGGTGGTGAAGATTTTCTCCTATTCTCTGTGTTGTCTCTGGTAATTGTTTTTTTTGATGAGCAGAAACTTTTTAATTTGATGTAGTCCCATTTGTACATTCTTGCTCTTATATCCTGGGCAATAGGAGCAGTTTCCCTATGTTTTCTTGTAGTAGACTCAAAGTTTCAGATTTTACATTAAGAACTTTGATCCACTTGGGGTTGAGTTTTGTACAACTAGAGATAGGATTGTTATTTCAATCTTTGCATGTAGATCACCAGTTTTCCCTGCATCAATTGTTGAAGAAGCCATCTTTTCTTCACTCAATGTTTTTGGTTCCTTTGTCAAACATCAGATGGCTGTAGCTGTGTGGTTTAATTTCTGTGTCTTATATTCTGTTTCATTGGTCTTTATGTCTCTTTTTATGTCAGCATCATGCTGTTTTTGTTACTGGATCTGCATTATAATTTGAAATCCAGTATTGTGATATTGCCAGTGTTGTTCTTTTTGATCAGGATTGCTTTTGCTATTTAAGGTCTTTTATGAATCTACATGAATTTTAGGATTTATTTTTCCATTTCTGTAAAGAATGACATTGGAATATTGATGGGCATTGCATTGACTATACAGATTGCTTTCAGTAGTATAACCATTTTCATGATATTAATTCTGTCAACCCATGAACATGGGAGATCTTTCGATATTCTGGTGTCTTTTTTATTTTCTTTCTTTGAGGTTTCATAGTTTTCATTGTGAATGTCTTTCACCTCCTTGGTTATCTAGGCATTTTATTTTCTTTTTAAGACTATTGTGAATGGGATTGTTTTCTTGATTTCTTCCTCAGACTGTTCATTGTGAGCATATAGAAAAACTACTGATTTTTAAATGTTGATTTTACATTCTGCTATGTTGCTGAAAATGCTTAACAGATCTAGGAGTATTTAGGGTGTTTTAGGAAGGTGCTCTACCACTTGAGCCACTCTGCTAGCCCTGTCTTTGGGTATTTAAGTCTAAGAATCATCATTTGCAAATAAGGATAATTTGACTTCTTTCTTTCCTATTTGAATCCCTTTTATTTCTTTCTCTTGTTTTATTGCTCTGGTTAGGAATTCCAATACTATATTAAATAAGAGTGGTCAAGAGTATATTTTTTCATATTGCTCCTGACTTTAGAGGAAATGATTTCAGTTTTTCCTCATGTAGGATGATGTTGTGTAGGTTGTTCCTTATGTAGGATGATATGATGTAGGTTTGTCATATATAGCCTTTATTATGTTGAGGTTTATTCCTTCTAGTCTAGTTTCTTCAGAGCTTTTGTCGTAAAATGATATTAAATTTTGTCGAAGGCTTTTTTTTTGCATCAACTAAGATGAAAATGTGATTTTTGTCCTTGATTGTGTTTGTGTTCTGTACATTTATTTATTTATGTATGTTGACATCCTTGCATCCCTGAAGTGAAACCAACTTGTATTATCTTTTTAATGTGTTGTTGAATTCAGTTTGCAAATCTTTTATTGAGAATTTTTGTGCCTATGTTCATTGAAGAGATTTGTCTATAATTCCTTTCCTTGTTGTGTCCTTGTCTGGTTTTGGAGTGAGTGTAATACTGGTTTCATACAATGAATTTGATAGTGTTTTTTCCCTTTCTATTTCATGGAAAAGTTTGAGGTATGTTGGTGTTAGTTTTCCTTGAAAGGTCTGTAAGAATTCAGCAGTGAATCCATTAGGTCCTTGGCTTTTCTTGGTTGGGAAACTATTACTGTTTTAATCTTATTGCTTGTTATAGATCTATTTAAGTGATTTATGGCCTCTTGGTGCAATTTTGGTAGGTCAAATATATCTAGAAGTGTGTCTATTTCTTCTAGATTTTCCAGTGTATTTGAATGTAGATTTTCAAAGTATTTCCTCATGATCCTTTGGACTTCATTGATATTTGTTGTAATATCCCTCTGTTTATCTATAATATTAATTTGAGTCTTTTTTCTCCTTCTTTTATTAAGATTAGTTAAGAGTTTATCAATCTTATTAATCTTTTCAAAGAACCAACTTTTTGTTTCATTGATTTTTGGTAGTGTTTTCTTTTTTTAAATCTGTATTTCATCAATTTCTGCTCTAGCTTTTATTATTTCTTTCCATCTGATAATTTGGGGTTTAACTTGTTCTTTTTCTAGGAGCTTAGGGTACATCATTAGTCTATGTATTTGAATTCTGTTTTTTTTTAAATATAGATGCTTATAGATATAAACTTTCCTCTTAACACTGCCTTTGCTGTATCCCAAAGGTTCTGACAGGTGTGTTTCCATTTTCATTAGATTCTAGGAACTTTTGGATTTTCCCCTCTCATTTCTTCAATGACCCATTGGTCATTCAACAATGTGATGTTTAGTATCCATGTGTTTGAATTTTCCCTGTAGTTTCTTTTGTTGTTGAGTTCTAGTTTTATTGTATTATGGTCTGATGGGATACAGGGAGTTATTTCAACTTTCTTGTATTTTGCTAAGACTTCCTTTGTATCCCAAAATATGATCTATTTTAGAGAAAGTTCCGTGAGCTTCTGAGAAGATTATATATTATGCAATTGTTGGATGAAATACTCTGTAGATGTCTGTTAAGTCTATTTGATCGATAGTGTCATTTAATTCTGAGGTTTCTTTGTTTTTTTTTGTCTAGATGGTTTATTTATTTATGAGAGTAAGGTGCTGAAGTCTGTCTCTATCATTGTGTTACAGTCTGTCTGTGCTTTTAAGTGCAGTAGTGCTTATTTAATGAAGTTGGGTGTACCAACATTTGGTGTACATATTTTAACAATTATTATTTCCTCTTGGTAGATTGTTCCTTTATTAATACAAAGTGACCTTCTTTGTCTCTTCTGACTAATTTTGGTTTGAAGCCTACTTTGTTAGATATTAGTATAGCTACTGCATCAGGGTCCATTTGCTTAGAAAAATTTTTTTCCATCTTTTTACCTTAAGCCAATGTTTGTTTTTGTCAGTAAGATGCATTTCTTGTGGGCAAAAAAT
Source organism: Castor canadensis (assembly GCF_047511655.1). Taxonomy (NCBI): domain Eukaryota; kingdom Metazoa; phylum Chordata; class Mammalia; order Rodentia; family Castoridae; genus Castor; species Castor canadensis. The sequence goes on from NC_133394.1 coordinate 93,705,679, forward strand.
GGTTGGGTTTTACTTTTTTAATCCAACTTGTCATTCTATGCTTTTTGACTGGAGAATTGAGACCATTAAAATTTAGTGTTAATATTGAAAAGTATATAGCAATTCCTGCCATTTTTTTTAGTGTTTAATTGTTTCCTTCTCTTCATTTGCTTACCTACTCCTGTGGTGAGATTTATTTTTCCCATATTTTCATGGTTACATTTATCTTCCTCGTCTCTGCATAGGATTCCTTTGAATATCTTATTATGGGTTGGTTTAGTGGTCATAATTTGCTGTAACTTTTGTTTATAATGGAAGATTTTTATTTCTCCTTTAGTTTAGATTTTTATTTCTTAACTAAACTTTAGACAGTTTAGTTCGGTAGAGTAATCTAGGTTGGGAGTTATTTTCTTTCAGTGTGTGAAATATATTGCTCCATGCCCTCTTTACTTTTCAGGTTTCTGTTAAGAAAATCTGCTGTTATTCTGATGGGCTTGCCTTTATATGTGACTGTTGCTCTGTCTTGCAGCTTTCAAAATTCTTTCCTTATTCCACATACTTAATGTTTTAACTACAATATGTCCTGGAGTGGTTCTTTTCTGGTCTTGTCTGTGGTTTTCTTAAAAGCCTCCTCTATCTTAATGGCTGTCTCTTTATCAAGATTTGGGGAACTTTTATCCTATTATTTTTATTGGTTACGTTTTCTGTTCCTTTAAGTTATACTTCTTCTTCTATGCCCATGATTTATAAGTTTGGTCTTTTAATAGTGTCTCAGATGTCTTGCACATTCCATTCATACTGACTGTTCTAATATGTCTACCTGTCTTTGAGCCCTGATATTCTATCTTCAACTGAATCTATTCTACAGGAGAGACTGCATTGAGTTTTTTTTTTTTATGTGACTTATTGACATTTTCATTTCCAGAATTTCAACTTGATTCTTTTTCAGGGTTTCTATATCTTCATTGAATTTCTTCTTCATATTCTGCCTAGTGTTCCTAATTTTGTTTAGCTGTTTATTTGTGTTCTATTTGAGTTCCTTCTGCTGTTTATTTGTATTCCCTTTGAATACACTCTGCTTTTTATACTTGTTCTCTTTCATTTCATTGATCATTCTTAAATCATGTTCTGAATTCTTCATCTGGGCTTTCTTCTTCTTCACTGTCTTTAATGTCTGTTACTGTGGAGTTATTGCCTTTTGAGGTGTCTTTTTGCCTTATTTGTTCATATTTATTGTGTTTCTGCATGAGATTTATATATCTGAACCTAAATTCATTGGCTATGTTTTAATCACCAGTAGTCTTACAGTCAAAGTGCTTTTAGTGTTCAGGCAGGACTGTTGCTGTGTAGTTTCTCATCACTATACTTGGAGGTAGCTTAGTAGCCAAACTTTTACCCATGTGTCCAGGGCACCAGGCCTGGTTCCTGCACTACTCAGATAGAGGAGGATCAGCTGGAGTCTCTGTTTCCTTGTGTATGGGTTGGTGTTATATATATGTTGAAGGTGGGCCTGGTTAAGGGTCAGTTGCCTACTTCTGTGCTGTTTCCACCTTAGAACCTTTCCTTCTTTGTGTACTGGAATCCCTGCTGGCTGCACAGAGCTTTTTTAGTCTATAAGCCATGCAAGTACCTGCCTGCTACACAGTTCATCCATTTGTGTATCTGGGGATAACCCACATGGAGCCCTCTGGATATCCCCCAAATGTGCCTGATACTGGGAAGAGCAAATAGTACCCTGATCTCTGCACTGTGTTGGAGAACTGAAGGAATTAGGTGCTCTGCCTGCATGTTTTAGTTCCTTCAGGCTCTGTCCTGTGAAAAGGATGGCACTGGGGGATAGTGTGTGAATACTGGTTCCTGTTCTTAGAACACTACCCTACCTGGGAGCACGCCCCTATGCCACCAGATAGTTCCTACTTATTGAGCACTGTGTCAACCATGGGCTTGGTACAGTGATCCCAAGGTACTAGGGCTTGCTCTAGCCAGGGATGGTGAAGTCACCAACCACTAGGCCCTTCACTGCCTGAGTTTCTGGTGCTGCTTTAATTTCTCAGCTTGCTTGAGAAATCAAAGTCCCTCCCTCTCCATAACCACTTCTCATGGCTGTCTTCCTCTCAGCACTGTGGCTGGATATCCCAGCACTCCTTGAGCTTGATTATCCTTGGTTTTGATTGTTCCTTATTCATGAAGCTTGCCTAGCTGCAAGCAGCTTGCAGGAAGTTCTTGAGCTCCCTGCCAAAGAATGCTGTGTGTTGTTTTGGAAATGGTCCTCAGACAATGGAACTGCTTTCACTGGGTAGGATGGGGTCTCTGACCACTGTGCCCCACTGTGTGGGGCCTCATTTTCTGAGGTCCTGTTATCTTCTCAGCTCATCCCAAGTCAAAACATCTCTCTCTTTACAAGCCTCTTGTGCCCATCTCCCTCTCATACACTGTGACCAGGGCTCTCAAGCATCCTGGGCTGCAATTTCTCCTTGTTTTTAAGAGCCTTGAATAACTTAGTATTGAACAGGAGGTCTTCTCTCAATATGGCACCTTGCTAAAACACTCTGAGGTATAGGAAACAAAAGGTTGTTTTGTGTGATGTTGATTTGTCATGCTGGGGAAGTCAGTGTCACATCAAATTCCTGCACAGGGGTTTAAAGTTTATAGAAGAAGTGTTTTTTGTCCCACAGCTAGGTCTACCAGTCTGTCATGGAGGCACCTGGTTTGTTATGGAACCTGGGTTACTTTGTGGCAGTGGCTTCATCTCCTTTTTCCCTCCTTTGGCCGGGGGGGGGCGGGGAGTAGCTGGGGCCACACCTTCAAATTGTTTCCTAATTTACTCTGTTGTCTTTCAGCTGTCCTGTCCCACTTTCACAGTTGTTGGATCTCTTCTTCTCTTTTGCCCATTCAAATATAGTTTCTCCTTTATTACCCCAACTGTTCTCATTCATAGAGTCTGATGGAGAAATTTTACTCCACTATGTTGCTGATTCCCCCAATCCCATTTGCAAGTTTTGAATTTCAAAAGAAACAAAAAAGCAAAACCATTTAATATAGTACTTTCATTTACTTAAGTGGCTTAAATTTTGTTTGATATTTAAATTAGGTTAAGAAATTATAACTTAGTGTTATAGATTTTACAAAAATGATTGAAATTATTATTATTCCCCATATAAATGATCCTTTGCAAAGGGATTCTAAAGTGCCTTCCATCAGGAAGTAGAATTGACATAAGAGGCTTACCAATTGCCACATGGCCCAGTGTTTTGGTGACAAGTACAAAGTGTCAGACATGTGAATGGTGCCATTCTACACCAGGCAATTTGGAGAATAAGAGCAGCCTAAATCTGAACTGCAAGAGAAAGTCTGGCCAGTATCAGAAGAACCATCTAATTAAGCTCAGGCCAAATTGCCAACTGGCAGCTAAGTCAATGGTAGTTGAAAATCAGGTTCAGAACAAGAACTAAGATTTACTGAGTCCTTACTATGTGTCAGGAACCATGCTAAGTATTTTTGCAGTTATTGACTCACTTAATCCTTCTATAGAGTTACAGATGAAGAAAGCCTGAGGCTCTCTGTTAGCCACAAACAGAAGTAACATCTCAACAAAACTCCTTAGGCTGGTGACCTTACCCTTGCCCACTGATAAAGAAGCAAGACCAAAGAAGACAGCGTCAAATCTCTTCACACACCTTCTCAATTGGGAGTTCTCTAGAGTGCAATTGACAAATGTTTCTTGTAGATAGAACAGACAGTACATATTTTAGATTTGGGGTGCCGCATGGTCTCTGTCATGACAATTTAAATATGCCTTTGTAATGTGAAGGCAGCCAAAAACAATGTACAATTAAGTAAGTCTGGGGTTCCAGTAAATAGATGGTGGGCTGGATTGGCCTGTAGACTTGTTCCTCTTACCACTCTCTAGAAAGTAAGCTCTAATGATAGAAGACATCTACTGAATGCATTAAATTAAGGTATCTTCTGTGCATCCAGCATAATATCCATCTCTGTATTATCCTTGACAGAACTAACAAGACAGTCACCAGTGTCCTTTCAGCAGGCCTTAGTTATCCTACAGAGCCCAGGTTGACAAAGGCACAGGTATTGGTTTTATCTTAAATCTTGTTCTCTCTGTGACTATGGAGTGACTGCTGAAAAAAGGACCATATTTTTTCATGTTCATATCTAATGGGAGGAAAAGATTCAGCTGTAGGAAAATATTAGGGGTCTTTTCCAGAGTCCCAACAAATTTTTCTTTGTGTCTCATCTGGAATGTATCATGTAGACATTTCTGAACCAGGCCCTAGAAGCAGGACAGGATTGCTCTGACTGGCTGAAACTAATCAGGTCCCACCCATGGAGCTGCTGTTGGATCAACTGCTCACTGAGCAGTTAGCTCAACTGCTAACTGATATCATTTCCAATTTTTCATATCACGTGAATGATAATCCAAAATAATTTTCTGCTACAGCTTTGAGTATATTTCTTCATTATTGTCTTGCCTTCTGTAGTGTTGATATGAAGTCTAATGTTAATCTAATTTTCTGCTCTTTTGAAGAGTAATTTTTTAAAAAATTGGTTGCTTTAAAATTTTTTGTCTTCATTCCCAATGCCAAATTTTATCCTAGCTTGACCAGGAGCATGCCTTTCTTCATTCATCTTGCTCAGTATTCAGTGGATTCTTTCTACAAGTCCTTCTTGACTCAAGGAATTTTTCTGTCATTATTTATTTTAAAAAATATTTTCATTCTTCAGTTCTGTCTCTTCTCACTTTTGTGAACTTTTGTGACGTGGGAATTGGGCCTTCTCTTATCTTTCTTCCCTGACTTTAACTGAACTTCATGCCTTCCAAATATCTCTGTTAAAGTACTATTTCCCAGTAACCTTAGAGTAGAGATGGGGTTGTTGCTGACAAGAAGGAGATCATGCTGGACTCTAATCTAATGTGGTTAGTCTTCTCATTCCTTCTCCTGAGGGTTTTTCTGGTTGATAAAGGATGTTGAATTTTATTGAATGCCTTTTTCAGCATCTATTGAGGTGGTCATATTTTTTTTCCCTTAAGAGCTTGATTATAATATTTCTTTGGGTATACTTAGTGGAGTTGAAACTGACTGGTGACCTTTGATCTTCCTGTACTTGGATGTTTGTATTCTTGTCTAGGTATTGGATGTTCTCTGTCATTACCTCTTTCAAGACGTTTTCTACACCATTGGCATTCTCAAGTTCCTCCTGAACCCCAATAACTTCAATAGTTGCTTTTTAATGCTGTCCCAAGAGTCTTCATTCCTGTTCATTCTGTTTTCTTTTTTTCTCCTTTGGCTGTGTATTTTCAAATAGCCCATGTTTGCACTCACCAATTTTTTTTTCTGCTTGATTTACTCTGTAATTGGTGCCTTAGGTCATATTTTAAATTTCCCTGGGGGTACTCTTCAGTTCAAGGATTTTTGTTTGATTTTTAAAAATTACTTTAATATCTCTGTTAAGTTTCTCTGATAGAGTACTGAATTGTTTCTGTATGTTTTCTTGAAACTTTTGAGTTTTCTTAAAATAGATATTTTGAATTCTCTGATTTCTGTTGCCTTATTTTATCTCCTATGTAAGGTCATGAGTCCCTGAAAGTTCTTGATGCTTGTTGGTGGGTGACATCTTCTGTGCATTGAAGGATTAGGTCTTTATTTTATTCCTTATAATCTGGTTTTGTTTCTGCCTGTCCTTTTATAAATTCTAGACAGGCTGCTCTGATCCTATGGTTGCTTCCAGTGTTTGAACACTAGAAGGTGCCCAAGTCCAAGTTTGCTCTGAGTCTGCTCTTGGTGCATTGTTGCTGTTTCAGCACCAGAGGGTGACCCAAGCCCAGGTTTGTCTGAAGTCTGCAATTGGTGTGTTGTTAAGAATAAACTATGATTGTGCCTAATAAGAGTAATCTGTCCCATAAGTTTCCACGTCAGGCCAGGGTAAGCCTAGAATTTTTGTCCATGGTCATTGGCATGTGGGTTTGCCATGGAGGGACTGGCACCAAGCTCCTATGGCAGTCTTGGTGCTTATCTCCCTTTTCTTCTCCAAGCAATTATTTTCTCTGGAGTTAATTCCTTCTCCCTTCCCAGTCTGAAGGCATCTCTCTTCATACTGCTGCTTGGAGTTGGGGTTGAGGTGACAAGGGCAACTCTTTCTTTTCTGCTTTTCTCAATTTTATTTACTATTGTGTGAAAGCTAGGCACTGTGGTCACCTATCTTCCTTAGTTTTTGTGAAGATAGTGTAAAGTGTGCAAAGCTATTCATATTGGTGTGTCTGTGGGGAGATTGCTGAAGGATGTTACTCAGCTGTCCTTTTGCTCTACCCTCTGGTGTTATTATAAAATGGGGAACATGACACTGACACAGGGAGAAAGCCATGTGAACATGGAAGCAGAGATCACAGTGATGCATTGAGAAGTCATGGAAGGCCAAATGTTGCCAGCAAACCACAGAGAGGTATGGGACCAACCCTCCAATATTTTGATCTTGATGTCTAGCCTTCAGAACTGAAATAAGTAATTTCTCACCTAGTTTATGGTATTTTGTCACTATAGCCTGAGGAAACTAACTACATTCATCCTGCTCTCCATGTCTTTTTCTATTTCATTGTGACCCAGAGGAGTTTGCTCTCCTAACTCATTAATTTGTTCTCTAGCAATGTCCACTCAGTTTGTCCTCTAGTGTTTGTATTTTTAAATTAAAGATCTAGAATTTGTTCATTTTCAAAACAGCCTGTCCTTATTTCATAGACACAAAAAATAATGTTCTTTTTCTCTATCAGCCATTTTTCCCTTTGAAATATAGTAGACAGAATTTTATTCAGCTTCAAGGAATAGAAATCACAACAAATTATTAAAATTTGTTTAAGTTATTTGTTTAATTATTGTTTAAATTATTTGTTTAAATTATTTAAACAAGAAATTTGTGGCAGGGCATGGAGATGTATACTTTGAATCCCAGTGAGGGTGCAGGGGTAGAAGGATTGTGATTTGAGGTCAGCCCTGGGTAAAAGTGAGACACTACCTGAAAAATAATAAACTAAAGAAAAATGGGCTGGAGACATGGTAAAATGCTTGTATAGCAAATGCAAGGTCCTCAAACTCCAGTACCACCAAAACAAACATGTGAACTTTATCTTCATGGATGCAAAATGGATGTTACAACACCTAGTATTAGTACACATTGTAGGCTAGAAGAAAGAAGATAGAATTTGTAAAGAAAGGAATAATGTGCACATTGTTACAATAGATGCATATGACAAAAATCCAAAATTATAATGATTTAAAGATGAAGCTTATCTATCCTTAATATTAAAGATCTAGAGAGTAGAGTTGACATTTTACTACATGGTGTCAGGTATCTAGGCTACCTTTGTGTTTTTGTTCTTTACCCAAAAGATGTTGGGTTCTCTTAATTCTAGGCTCCATAAATCCTGAGCAAAGAAATGTAACTAAAATCTAGTTTCCCTGTTTCTCCAGGATGTTAAGTCTTACCAAATCTGTACACTATCAACTTCTACAATCTCTGCACCCCTTGCCTCTGCCTGGATATTCCCAAGAGAGAAGGGCGTGAGCACTACAAACCATGGCCAACATAGGGTCTCTAATCAGAAACAGTCACCACCCCCTTTGGAATGGTGGCTACCAGAAGGTAATGACCCTGCAGTTAGGGCAGAAATGCCAGACTTGGGAAGGAAACAGACCCTACCAGGGATTCTGACTACCATATACGCAGCTGTCCCATTTCCTAAGGGGCCTTCTGTATCTCTGAGAAGATATTCTCATCAACACTACCTGTGGACACTCGATAATGGACAAATATGCCATTTGTCAAATTTCTGTCACATCTTTTTCTCATCTAGTGGGTCCTCCTACCTGTAAGTCACCCTAGATAAAAGAGAAACTCCTAGAATGGTGGGTGAGGATCGTAGAAAATTCAGATCACTGAAAAAAATTCTCACAGAACGATGTAGGCTGCCTCTCATAAAAGGAAAAATACCATCACCTCAGCTTACATATGAAGATAACTGGGGAGAGGGAGAATCATCTGAGCAATGGGGTTTTTTGGAAGATGCAGAGATTATGACAAGAGCCTTTGGCATCTTCTACCAGAAGCCCAGGGGTAGGGACAGTGATATGAGACTTGTTCTTAGAGAAAAGGAGGTGTCCATAAGTGAGGGAGGCTGGCTCTTCATTGCATTTAGTGGAACTGATGATCTGCCTATGTTCCTGCATGAGTGAAGGAGAAGACATTGGAAGGAGGTGGGAGGGCTATGTGGGGAGTGGGTTGCACTCACAGCAGTTGGCATGACTCATATCTGAGTCATCTCTGGGTCACAAATACCTTGCACAGTGAGAGCCATTTTCTGGTACTTTATTCACCTTGGAGTTCCCCGGGGGGAACTTTAGGCTATAAGGTGAGTTGCTGGTGATGGTTGGTAAGAAGAGGAGCTTGTGAATGATTTTGAGGCAGAACTGAATCTCCCATATCAGGGAACCATGTGAGTGTGTGAGGTGGGGGGCTTGGCATGGCATTTGGACATTTGCTTCCTAAGGACATGGTAGACCAGAAGAATTACTCAGAATTACTTATGAGAAGGGTTTTTTAGTTTTGAAGTGGTTGAATTTTGTTTCTTTCAATTTCAAAATGATTTATTGCTTTGTGACCAGGGAAGGTGGCTCTTGTACCTTTCTTGAATGTATAAAGAATTTATAAAGGCATTGCTTATAATGTAATAAGTACAATAGGTATTGAAAAATAAGTTCATTTCTGTATACAGTGTTGAACGTTACTTAAAGTAGATTTACTAATGAGAGAATGTAGGTTCTCTTTATCATTTTAATGCCCACTTGATTTGTTGAAGCCGAAGAAGATTAAATAAAATTCTTGCACTAATATTATACTATCATTTTATCCTTGCCTTATGAAATATTTTTGCTTTACAAAGAGAAGGAGTAACCAAACAACCAAATACCACTTCAGTGTCATTTCTGGAATCTGCTACTATACTAGCTTGCTGATAGATGTCGACATCTCGAACGTCCAACCACATAGCAAATCTGATTGAAGAAATAGTCTTAGAAAGTATCACGTATTATCATCCCTCCCCCCCACCCTGTCCATTCCTTCCCTTCTTCCTTCTGCAGCACTGTGGCTTTGAACTCAAGGCCTTGTGCTTGCTAGGCAAATGCTGTAACACTTGAGTCACACTCCCAGACATTTTTAATTTTTAGTTATTTGTCAGACAGTGTCTGTTTTTTGCCTGGGACCAGCATCGGACAATAATCCTTTTGCTTATGCATCCCATGTGGCCTAGATTATAGAAATGAACCACCAACCCTGATTTATTTGTTGAGATGGGGTCTTGCTAACTTTTTGCGTAGGCTGGCTTTAAACCACAATCCTCCCCATCTCTGCCTCACTAGTAGCTGGGGTTATAGGCATGATCCACAATGCCCAGCCCTAAAGATTTATTTCTTATTCTTCTACTCATTAGGACTATGAATTGTTTCACTTAAAAAATTGTATTCTTTTTAAAAAAATTAAAAAAAATTTAATTAGGATATGTTTGTTGTACAGGGGGGAATTCATTGTGGCAATTCCAAATAGTCTTATATCATACATTGATTAGATCACCCCCACTGTTTCTCCCCCTCAATCCCCTTCCCATCCCACTTAAAGCAATTGCAAGAGGTTTCATTGTTCTATTTCATATAAGTACATGAAGTCCACCAAACATATTTCCTCACCTAAATCTCCTTCATTCACCCTCCCTCCCACAAGTACCCCCACCACTGTACCAATTTTGCATTCCTGTCTTTCATAATTAATATCTAAGTTGAGGTTCAGAGGAGTGTTTCAATGTATCCCTGCTGAGGTATACTTTACTTTGGTCTGTTCAACCCCTTCCATTGCTCTCCCTACCCTCTGACCCTCCATTTTTTCAACAGCTTTCAATACATATCCTTATATCCTCTTCCTTCGCAGATGCTCTATTATTCCCTTTCCTTTAACTTCCTTCCCTGAGTTCCATAGAGTAGTTCTACTGTTACAAACATGTTCTATGTATATGTTTGCATATGATCATATTTGATTTTGTGTGCATGTTTATCTTTTGGATCTACCTTCCACATATGAAAGAAAACATGCTGTCTTTGTCTTTCTGAGCCTGGCTTACTTCACTTAACATGATGTCCTTCAATTGTATCCATGTACCTTTAAACCACATGTCATTGTTCTTTATGGCATATTATTCCATTGTGTGTATATACCACATTTTCTTGATCCATTCACCAGTTGTAGGGCATCTGGGTTGTTTCCACAGTTTGGCTCTTGTGAATTGTGTTGTGATAAACATCACCATACAAGTGTCTCTACTGTAACCTGACTTACATTCCTTGGGATATATGCTCAGGAGTGTATCACTGGATCATATGGAAATTTTATCTTTAGCTTTTTGAGGAATCTTCATACTGCTTTCCATAGTGCTTGTACTACTTTGCACTCCCACCAACAGTGTATATGTGTTCCTGTTTTGCCACATCTTTCCCAGCAATTGTGTTTTTGCCCTTGAATATGGCCATTCTAACTGGGGTGAGATGAAATCTTAATATAGTTTTGATTTGCATCTCTTTTATAGCCAGGAAAGTTGAACACTTCTTCTTGTATTTATTGGTCATTTGTACCTCTTCCTTTGAGAATTCCCTATTTAATTCATGCACTCATTTCTTCATTGGATGTTGATCCTTTGAGGTTTGAGTTTTTTGAGTTCCCTGTAGATTCTGGATGTTTGTCTGTTATCGGATGAATAGCTGGCAAAGATTTTCTCCCACCCTGTGGTCTGTCTCTTGAGTCTGGTGACTATTTCTTTTGCTGTGCAGAAGCCTTTTAGTTTGATGCAGCCCCATTTGTTCGTTCTTTCTCTTAGGTACCAAACCTTTTGAGTTTTATTTAGGAAGTTGTTCCCTATGCCTATCTGTTTCAGTGTATTTCTTACTACTTCCTAGAGTTGTTTTAAAGTTTCAGGCCTTACATTAAGGTCTTTGATCTACTTTGTATTGATATTGATACAGGGTCAGAGGCAGGGATCTATTTTAGTCTTCCATATACATTTTCCTGATTCATTCATCAGTTGTAGGGCATCTGGGTTGTTTCCATAGCTTGGCTATTGTGAACAGTGCTGTGATAAACATAAGTGTACTCTTATACATATTGTTTCTATAAATATTCTCATGTCATATATCCAAATATATAAAGGCAGGAATTTTTCAAGTGTGGATGTGTTTGGGAGGGTGAGGAAGTGATGTTGGTCATGATGAAGTATGAATTGGATGCCAAGTTTCATTTTTTCCTCATGTGGATATTCAATTATCTCAGCCATCTCTCTATTATGAGTGTCACATCTATAATATATCAAGTGCCCATTTATCAAAAAACCTGTGCCTAGTCTTTTTATTCTGTTCCATTGGTTTACTAATATCTTGGAGCATCAATACAAGGAGTCTTTTGATCCATGAACATGGTATAGCCCTGTATTTCTTTAGGTATTTTCTAATGCTTCTCAATGTTGCACATTTTTGTCACTCCGGCCCTATGAAGACATGAAATATACTGCTCAACCTCTTAGCTGCCTCTTCCAGGTTCACCATCACATCTCTGGCAAAATACCAGACTCGCATCTTTGGATTTCTGGGGTTTTTTGTAGATCTTGACCAAGTAATTCCATTCTCTTTTTACCTTGGTGATACTTTAAAGAAAATTATTTTTATAGCTTGTCTGGATATTTTAATTTCCTTTAGCAAGAGAGTTGGCTCAGTCTACCAGGCTGCTACCCTTGGAAGGCAGTCCTCAGACCTTTGTGTTTGCATCCTACAGATCTCTCCATGTTATGTCTTCTTCCTTTCTCCTCTTTCTCTCATGTTTCATCTCATCTGCACAAGCTTCATTTTGCTCTTCTCTTCTTTCTTTCTGTTTGCTGCCCAGTTCTTCCTTCTCTGATGACCTTTCCATTATCTCTCTCTTTGTATTTTAATTCAAATTGAAAATTCTTCATAAACAAGACAAATAGAAATGACCTTATTAGAAACTAAGATTAGTATATCCCTTGAGACAAGACAACAATCTCACAGGATTCAGCTCAGATAGGCACATTCACTTATCTGAGATGTGTGCATTATTCAGGTGAAAAACTTATAAAATAAAGAGGGAACATCGTAGTGTAGAGAGAGCTTGGGCTTCAGATTAAGATAGGTACAGACTTTAGTCTCTTTCCACCACTTGATAGATGTGGAAATTTGGGCTTATTTAAGGACAGTGATGACAATGTAAGTTGACTTCTTTCCTGGGTGTGATCATTGAAGATTAATAAAAAGGATTTAGGATGGAGAACAGGAAAGGGTTTTGAGAGATTAACATTTTGTGAATTGAAAATGGATATAGCCCTTACCACTATAAGGTGGTGTATCTCAATTTGCACAAAAGATAAACTTATGAAAATTTGTATATGCATTAACTTTTAATAAGTATAATCACATTGAAATTTCCCAAAGGCCTTAGTACATATCCTTTTATAAAGAGAAGAACATTGTTCTTTTCTTATTTTTAAAATATCAAATTTTGTTAAAATAAATGTTATATGGACTTCAAATATTAAATATTAAAATATTCTAGCAGTATAAACATAGTATTCCTTTACCAAAGAAAAGATTAAAAAAAAAGACCAGGATAAAAAGTAGCATATGTTACCTTGAATTCTATCAAGTATATTTTGCTAAGGAATATATTTTAAGTTTAAATTTTAGCAGATTGGATATTTATGCTTCTCTCTTTCTCTTTATTCTTAAAATAGTATTCAGTTTTCAAAACAGAACTCCTACATTTTGCTTCTTTCACTTGTACAACCTGTACCTGTAGTATCAAGTACAGATAGCTATAGAAGAAAAACAGATGTCATTATACTTTTACATAATATTTTGTATTATTTCTCATAATCTGATTATTTCCTTTTCCAACTTCCTTAAGAGAATATGTACAATCTTAAATAAGTAAAATGCAAGGTCTTAAAGTATAATTTTGTAAGTTTAGTTCCAAATTCTTACTTGGCATCCAATGTCTTCTTTGGAGGGTACCATCCAACACCTTTTGTTCAGAGCCAAGTTGACAAAAATGTGCTCAAAACATTCCCATTTCAACTAACATGTCAGTAGTAACATGAGATTATAATGAATTAATGGCAATGAAAAAAAAAGGGGGAGTTGGTGCTGGTAATAGAATAGGGTAGAAGGAACATTTTATATCTTATTAAGACAGGAGAGTAGTGATGCTTCAGACCAAATGACAGCCTGCTCTTGAAGCTGACCTTGGCAACTTAAAGCTTTTCAAGAAAGAGAGCTGAAGCTCTGGAATCCCACTGAGGTGAAATTAACAGGTGAAGTTTTGATCCTTCCTGGTGTTTACAAAGAGCAGAGATAGTCATGATGAATAGCAACTCTCATTCTCAACTTCTCCCTCTCCCCCCACTTCCCCACTTTGGTGGTGCTAGAGGTCAAATCCAGGGCTTCTTGAGTGCTAGGCAAGCACTCTACCATTGAGCTGCATTCCAGCCCATATGACTTCCTTTTAGGAGATCACTTCTTAAGTCTTCTATGTCCTGGAATGTGATATTTATCTTAGAGAGGTTTCTTCTCCACAGCACCCTGACTTTTGTTGTCAATGTGCTGAATGCAGAAGCTTCCATTATAAAAGTCCATCAAGAGAAAAAGACAAAGATGATTATGTAGCCATTTTAAGTGTTCACTTATTCATTCCTCTAGATTCCCCAAATGCTTAATAAATTGGACAAGTTAGAGCAAAACTGTTAATGTTTTTGTCATAACTTACCTTGGTAGTAGATGACAGTTTTCTTTGGAGAGCCTTCAAGGCCAAATCTATCTAGATTTATCACATCTGCTTACATTATTTTTTATCAAATAGCATCATATAATTTTTATAGGCATTGAAAACTCACTTTTGGTGTGGCCTAGTTCAGCTCATTTCTTTGAAAGCAGCATGAAATTTTAGGGAAGGTGTTTCAACTCTCAGTGATCAGAATACACAGGAAGGATACAGTTCCTGTTTCGCGATTAGTGAATTCAACCTCTGAGGTACTCACCTCCCAGAGGTAATTGCTCTTCTGGTAATTGGTTGAGAACAGGGGATTTAGTCCTGTGAGGTGATGTCATTGAGTCTCTCAATGACTAGACAGCATTACTGGGTTACAGCAGGTAAAGACCAGCAATGCTGAACACCCTGCAAAACAGGACACTGTCTGAAAAATTAGGAACTGTTCTGCCAAAAGTTCAAATAATATTCCTCTTAAGAAAACTGCAGGACAAGGACAGCAAGAACCATAGAAACACCCTGTATATTTATTGTCTCAGTTACCAACCCTGAGTTATTAAATCACACTAAGATTTAGGGATTAAAACAATACTTTGTTGTGCTAGCCTATTTTGGAAGTTAAAAAAGTTGATCTCAGAGAAGTAAAGAGTAGAATTGTGGTTTCCAGAAACAGGGAAGGGTAGGGGAGAAGAGGGATTGGAAGAAGTTGGTTAATGGGTACAAAATTATAGTTGGAAGGAATAAGTTTTAGAGACAATGACTACACTTAAAAATAATTTGCTATTTATTTCACAATAACAAGAAGAGAGGATTTCGAATGTTCCTAACACAAAGAAATGATAAATGTTTGGGGTGCAGAAAATACTAATTGCTTTGATTTGATCATCACACATTATATATATGTATTGAGATATCACACTGTACTCCTCTTATAAATATGTACAATAATATTTACTAATTAAAACACACTTCAAAAGAACAATGCTTTGTTATGACTCATGATTCTGTGTTGACTGGGCTGACTGTTCTGCTGCCTGATGTTGTATAGCTGAGGATACTTGCTCAGTTTCATTCAGTTGGAAGCTCACCTAGGGTTGGTAGATTAAAGATAGATTGTCATTCTCTGTGATCTTTCTGTACATAACTCTTCCTTATTCTGTAGTCTGGTCTGACATTCCTTATACAGCATGCTGACTGGTTTCCAAAAAGGAGTTTTCTGAAAGTGCAAAAATGAAAGATCATATAGGCTAACCATAAAAGGCATCCATCACTTCTGCCTCATTGTATTGGACAAAGAAACTTCCAGGGCCAGCTTAGTTTTGAAGGCAGAGTAAACAGACGAGAGAGGCAGTGAAGTCTTGTTGTGGCACGTGTGTGAATAGGAGGGTTTGTTGCAATGTCTTCACGAATGTTCCTTATACATATGACCACATTTAATTATTTTGAGGTAGGAATTGTTTTAAATCTCATTTGATAGACAATAGATAGAACTAAGGCTTTAAAAAGTTAAGTAACATGCATAAGACCATACCTATCAGTGGTAGGTGATGGAACTTAAGTCCAGGTTTCCTGGTCCTCCACACCTTTTGCTTTCTTGTTCTACTTTTTAAAAACATTTAAAAATTAGCATACATTGATAGTATGAGTGGATTTCATTGCGATAATTCTATGGATGCATATAGTGTAATTTGAACAAGTTTATTCCCTCCATTATATCCCCTTATTGTTCTGTTTTTTTTTTTTTATAAATTTTTTATTTTCTTAGTTTAGACATTATGTCAAGATTAGGCAAAATAATTGAGACCTGTGGATTTGGGGACCATTCCCTTTCTAGTGACTGCTGAGTATCTTTTGGACTTTCTTCTTACGATGCCATGAAAATTGATTGTGCAACATGCTATCCCATCTACCTAACATTTGACTGGGCTGTATACTCCAGGCTTTGAACTCTTTCCCCAATATCTAACTTATTCAAAAGATGGCACTCTCTTTCCTGTGGTCAGCTAATACTGAGCCAGAGAGCAGCTAATAATCTCTCTTGGAGTATCACCCATGTATAGAAATTATCTGATGTTTCTGCCTACTTATTATCCATTTTCCTTTCTGGTAACAGAATCCAAATTTTCCTTAGGGAATACACTCTTCCTTTCATTTCATGTGGTTCAAATGGCAATGAATACAACCCCTGTTCCAGGAGTGGGCAGGTGACAAAGGGCTGCTATAGAGGTTTGTATCTCTCTTGTCACAGTTATTGGTTCATAGATGAGCACACCAGTTAGGTCAACGAAAAACCACTAAGATTAATTTCAGTTCAGAGCTTTTGGACAGGGGGATCAAGAAAAAGCATTCTGTTTTCTGCTGAGATTTCTAGAAGAATGAGGGGTAAACCTGGTGCTGCTAGATGTCTTCCTGTCCCCACAGGCAAGACTCTCAAGGAGAATGAAGCCAACAGAGAAAGACAGAGAAGTGCTGCTGAAGGTGATGCAGGAACCAAACATCATCTGAGGCTCTGGTAGGGATCAAAGTGAAATTATGCCTAAATTTTTCAGGATGTTAGCCAATAAATTCCCTTTTCTGCTTTAACCATTCTGACAGAGTCTCTTATGCAATATAACCAAAAAAAACCTTGACTGATTAACCACTTATGGTTATTGAAAGGATTTTTAATACACACACACACACACACACACACACTGCTTACAGAAAGGAAATGGAAATTCAAAAATTCCACTGTGAGTCAAATGATGGAGATTTGAAGGTAAACATAAGGATGAAACTTCAGGTAAGTACAGATGAGTGTGATGTAAGATCAGTAATTCCATTATCAAGAAACAAGACTAGCAGCAAGTGCTACTATGTTTATTCTTTGGGCGGATAAAATTATGAATTGTACAGTTTGTTTCTGAGTGCATAATTTCTAATTTATTGTCTTGTACCTAATATAGTAATTACAAAAAAAAGCACAAAAACAAAACCACCCTACATCCCAACCCTCTGAACAGAAAGTCATTCCTGAGGAGTTGACAAATTTTTTTCTGTGCCAACTCCATAATTGCTCATGCCTGCCTGGGGCATAGACTGGAAAGGACTTCTGAAGTCTGTTGCTGGGTGGAGGGTTGGTAATGTCTGCTTTGTGGGAGGGAGGGCACTCACAAGCAGGATCTAGTTTCTAATACATAATGCTAATCTCTCTTTTGACAGCAAAGGTTGAGGGGGTAGCTGTTTTAAATTTTTCCTTTCCTATTAGTCCTATACCCTATTAATTTAGAACTCCTTTGTTAGATAATTTTCTTTGGCTTTGCTTTGTTACTTAAAACTTAGATCTCAAGGTATGTTTTGGGAGGTCAATATTCATTCCCAAATATTTGGGTATCTCATATCCAGAGGTAAAATTTGCCCAACAGAAAAATATTTTCTCCCATTTTATTTGGTTGGTTTGTATTAGGTAGAGGCTGAGTAATCCAAGAAGGCTTGCTATATTCTTTTCATTCCCCCCCCCCCCATTCTCTGTGATCTTTAAGGAAAGCAAAGAGTCACAGCATATGTTGCTAATTCACATACCAGCCTGAACTGGAGGAGTGCTGTGGTGGTGACTGTAGACCATATTGTGGTTAACAGAATAAAGCCCCCATCCCCAAAGTTATGCACATCTTAATCCATGGAAAATTTGAATATGTTTTGTTGCATGGCAAAGGAGAATTAAAATTGCAAATGGAATTAAGATTGCTAATGACCTTAATATAGGTAGGATATCCTGGTACCTTCTGGTAGGTGGGTCCCCTGTAATCGTAGGGGTCCTTAAAACTAGAAAAGAAGCAGCAGAGGAGGTTGGAGTCATGTGAAATGAGAAGGCTTGACTCACTGTTGCTGGCTTTGAAGAGGGAGGAAGGTGACCACACACCAAGAAGCTGAAAAAGGCGAGGAATAGATTCTCCTCCAGAGCCTCAGAAAGGACTACAGTCCTGCCAATACTTTGGCTTCAGCCTAGTGAGCCCTAACCTGCAGAGTTGTGACCAGACTTCTAATCTACAGAACTGTAAGATAATAAATTTGTGCTAAGTTGGTGATAATTTGTTATGGCAGCAATAGGAAACAAAAACAGATTTCCTTGCATTGAGAGAAAATGCCATCAAATGTAAGTTGCGTCGTAAAATCATAGTTGAAAGGGATCTTAAAGGGCTTTGACCTGATCTTAATTACTCTTAGGTTGCAGGCTGGTGTTGAGGGTTCTTGCCTTCACAGGCCAAAGAACTGGCTCATGAGGCAGTGGGTTGACTTGTGGGACAACAAGGTCGGCACACAAAGTAGAATTTATTAGAGATAGAAAAGGCTACAGCTAGAGCAGTGCAGTGGAGCCTGGAAACCTGTGGCTCCCTGCTCAGGTGAAGGCTGGGGCTTTTTATGGACACTTTAACTCTGGGTTAGGGTAAGGGTTAGGTGTATTCATTGGATTCTTGAGCACAGGCTCTCTGCGATGAGCTGGTCTGTTTGCCCCTCATGGGGGGGAAACAACCTTGAAAGCATTCTGTTTATCAGCCCCATGGCAGATTTATGAGACCATGTATCTTCTCCTCAGGGTGCAGGAATGCAGATTTATGAGGCCACATAACTCCTTCTCAGGGTGCAGGGCTCATAGTGCTCTCCATGGGGGATGGGATACTGACTCACTCATCTGTCCCTCAGGTTCCCAGACCCAACACTTACATGAATCTTTACATGTCAACAATAGGGATTGTTAATGACCAGAGGTGGTTTGTTCCGTTGTTGGATGGCTTGCACTGTGATAGTTCTCTACAGGAGGAACATCCATACCGCAGTGCCCAATGTCACTTCAATAGCTCTCTGACTTTCCTTTTATCTGTCTCCAAGACTCCAAGGGCTCTGCTTTGTAACTAGTGGATGCTTTATATTAACTTTTATTCTTGAAACACAGTATGGTTTTCATATTCTTTATCTTCCTGGTCTGTTGCCTTGTTTGACCTGTGCCTTGGAGGTGAAGTTGTAGAGGAGATGAAACTGATTCTGCATTGTAGAAGGATCACGATTTGTGTAGTAGGAAGTTAGTTCAAATCTTGACTTTACTTTTTAATGGGGTAAGTTTCTCAGCCTCTCACAAACCTCAGATTCCTCACTTGGAGCATGGTGAAGAATAATTCTTCTTTATGAGGTTGTGGTGAGGATTAAATGAATTGCCTATGTAATAATTTGGGAAATATAGTCCCTGGCATAATTTAGTATCTCTTCTCTTCTACTTCTCCCACAGCCTCCTACATTGTTCTCCTCTATTTTATACAATTAGAGAATAATAAAAACTTAAGCTGTGGCCTCAACTTCAGAGTGCTCAGGATGATTACTGTTGGCAATAATGCGCTGATAGGTTTCAGTTTTTACTGCACCCTTAAGCTCCTGTTTTCCAGGGTCACAGTCCTGCCTCAAGTCTAGCTTGAAACCTCCTTTGCCCCAACCTCCAATCAGCATGAACCATAAGATCCTAACCAATCAGATCATGCTGAGTCCCACTGAGGGTATTTAAGCCCCTGCCCCTCTCTCCCTCTCTCTCTTGGCTCTCTCTGCTCTCTCCCTCTCCCACCTGACAATAAAGAATCTCTTGGCCAGATCACTCCTCTCCACGTGGTCATTTTGGGGCCTATATTTCCTTACAATTACTGTGGACTGAAGCAATAGTAAGTAGACTTCTAGGAGGTGGTAGAGATTTGACCAAATATTAAAGGTTGGGTAGGAGTGTATTGAATAACAGGGGTGGCTAGAAAAGGTTTTTTTTCTGACTTTGAAAGTAGTGTTCATTTTTAAGATGAAGACAAAGCTGTTAGTCTTCCATGCTGGAAAGAAAATTTTGTTTTTAACTCATTAGTTTTGAAATCTAGCTTAAAGGAGATGGAACATGGTTCAACTGCTGTGATAAGATAAATATAAATAAAATAATAAAGCAAATCAAAAAGGCTAATGTTTAAATTGCCTATGGCCTGAGCAGGGACTTTATCACATATTGTAAACCACAAATCTCATTTTAAAACTTTCCTTAGGGCATTTTTTTGGTTTTATTTTCAATTTACTTAATAGGCCTGGGTTGGGTAATTAAGACCAGACCACTGGTGATACCTCATCACTAAAATGATGAAAAAATGAAACTATGGAACACTTGGAATGACCAGGAAAAGTGTGATCTAGGGAAGTTCTACACTGTACAGGCCTATCAATGTTTAGTTTTTTCATGCTTTTTATGTGGTTTGATAAACAATTATTATTTTTTCATGTGCAATCATAATCTAAGATATTATTTTGGAAGGCAAGCCAATAGCTATTCTTTGGTGTACTTAGCCTCCACTAGTTTTATTTTTAACCCTCTCTTGATTATTTCTAAACCCCTTAATCATGAAATCTCATTTTCTTTTATTAAGAAGGATTTATTCACAAGATGAATTCAGACCTACAAGACATCCTTTAATATATATTACCTAATGATGAAATGGTCCTGAAAGCATCAACAGATACTTCCTGATATAAAATACACAAAGTACGAAGAAACTCAGCGATGACAGATAAGAAGCTTCCTCTGTGAATAAGAAGAGTCAGGGTAACAAAGGACAGACTATACTTCGAAAAGAGAAAGAGGAAGAACCTCAAGAATCACAAAAGAGGTGACAGGACAGCTAAAAAAGAGGGACAAACAGAAAGGATATGCAGAGAAAAGTAGGAAACAGCCCTAGCTCCAACTCAGGCTCTCTGTTCAAGCAGTGCTGGGAAAACTGGGTACCCACATGTAGAAGATGGAAACTAGATCCCCATTTCTTCTTGTACAAAAATTAATTGAAAATGAAAGACTTGAAACTTTGAAACTACTACAGGAAAACATAGAGAAAACACTTCTGGTTATAGGCAATGACTTCCTGATAGAACTCTACTAGCTCAGGAAACAATAGCAAGAATTGGCAAATGGGATTGCATCAAGTTAAAAATCTTTGCATAGCAAAGGAAAGAATTACTGGAGTAAAGAAACGGTTTATAGAATGGGAAAAAAATCTGCCAGCTGTTCATCCAAAAGGAGATTAGTATCTAGAATATGTGAAGAAGTTAACCTCCATTTATTCAATGAATAAATTGGCAAATGAATTGAAAAGGGAGATCTTCAAAGAAGAAATACAAATGGAAAGTAAATACATAAAATATGTGCACATTCTTTAGCCATAGGGGAATGGCAATAGAAATGACATTGAGATTCTACTTTATGTAGAAGACTATTCTCAAGAGAACAAACAACAAATGTGTCAAAGATGGGAGGAAGGGAAGAAGCCTTTATACACTGTTGGTGGGACTGTGAATCAGTGCATCCACTAATTTATGGAAATCAGTATGAAATTTCCTCAAAAAACTAAAAATAGAACTACCATATGATCCAGCTATACTACTCCCGGGTGTATACTTGAAGAATGCAATTGAGCTACTTGCAACACCAATGTTTAGTGTATCACTATTCCCAGGAGACAAACTATGGTATCAGCCTAGGTGTCCACAACAGTTGGATGGATAAAGAAAATGTGGTAGAGATACGATGGTATTTTATTAAATCATACAGGAAAAGGAATGAAAGTGGAAATCACCATGTTAAGCAAAACAGACCAGACCCAGAAAGACAAATATTGCATGTTTTTTCTCAAATGAGGGATGTAGGTTTAAAACAAAATCAACATGACTGTAGAAGGGGAACTATTTGAGAAGAAGAAGGTGATAAGTTGGAGGGGTGAGAGCGAATGAGAGAGTAATGGGGGAGTGAATATGGTTAAAGCTCATTATGAAAAGAAAAGGAACATGGAGAAGCCCATGGCTGAATCCATAATTGGATACGTGAATTCCGTTTCATAAATGCTAAAGAAATTCTTTTGAAAAATAACAGTGATAGCAACAATGGGATTGACAATAATGACCTTTTATGAAGGGCCAGGTGATATGTTAAGAGCTAAAGATAAAACAGTGAACAAGTTCTGCCAGGTCCCTGGGTCCTCTAGTAGGGAAGCCCATTCTTTCCAGTGCCACTAGCAAATAGATAAGTAAATGAAGAAATTACAAATTGTATAAGTATTATGACAAAAGAAAAAAGTAGGATCTTGAGATTACTGGGCTGTGATGGAGGACACATAATTTTAATAGAGTAGCCAGCAAAAGCCTTTACTGAAGATTAACATTTATGCTAAAACCCTTAGAGGGGAAGGAGTTTATATTTCAAAGTGCAGACAGACATAAATACAGGGCAAGGAGACGAACTTGCCCAAAGTCCCTGAGGCAAGAAGGATTTGGGCATATTTAACAGATTGAGAGAAGGCTGAAGGCTGAGTACATTCAGAGCGAAGGGGAAAATTATGTTGGAGAGATTTCGTCAGGTCAGTGATATTTGTATTGATTCTATGCTCCCAAACAAATACTACTTCACTTTCATTCTATTCATATGTCACTTCCTCATTTTCTCAACCTTTGCCAAGCAAGAAGAATGAAAGAATCAACCCACTGTAAATACTGTTAGCCTGCTTGGCTTGTGTCTCTGTCACCCAGGACTGAAGCTATGGGGCGTTTATCTATGAACTCAGTTTTCATCTCAAAATTTTACATTGATCTTTCCTTGCGGTAGTGGGGTTTTAAGGGGAAATTGCCCATGACTTTGAGTCTCAGTCTCATCTTATACCATTGACAGTCTAGCTCTGATAAAGAGTTTCTCTCTTCTCTTGAAGGTCTAGTTCTTGTAAGTGCATTCATTCACTTGCCTTATTTATTCCGTTTGAATGAAGGACCTAGAATAGGCAAGGCACTGTCTGAGGCCTTGTGATTGTAAAGATAAATAAAATGTCTCCTTCTGGGGTAACAAAAGAGGGAGACAGTGTGGTACCAGTAGAGACAGGGACAACAGGGAAGGTGCACCTCACTTGGTGCAGGGTGGAGTGCAGGGAAAGCTTCCTAGAAGAGAGGCAAAAGAAGAAAACTTAGCTAAATACAGGAGTGGGGTGGAGAGTAGCGAAGAGACTTATGGACAAAAGGGCACCAAAACTGAGGAGGCAAAGAGAGGCCTGGTCTACATGAGCTCTAAGGAACCCCGTCTCTGTCAACCTAGGATTTGGATCTGGATTTGCTCATCACAGGTATCGACTGTGCATCTGAATTTAGGTCCTCTTGCCTGAGCTGACTTCCCTCATGCAGACTTGCTGGCCTTCTGAACCTGCTCTGGGGTCCTCCATTATAATATTCTTCCCATTGTAACAACTTTAGTGTCCTTGTGATAATATGGGGGATCTGTTGTCTGCCTTTGCCTTTTCTGATACAGCACTGTGTCTCTCCTGCATGAGGGGGGAGGCTTTCTGGCTATGGAATGTTCTTTCCACTTCTTGCTGTTTATCCGTTCAGGTAGGGGTTGAGTCACAGGAGTTCTGACCCTGACTGCTCCCTAAAGGAGTGGTATCCTTAGCTCTTCATGATGAGAAGAACACAACTTGTTGGCAGAAGGTTTTCATTGTCCTCTTCTATGCCTTTGTTTAGGGTTGGCATCATCAGAGAGTGACAAAGTGACGAAGAATGAAAAGTAAGGATGACCTGGGCACTTTACAGTAACACATTATCTCAGCCTTTAGGAATAAGAAAGGGTTATCATCAGAAACTAACAGTATTGCTTATCCCTGTGTGTGCTAACCACAAAACAAACAAACAATATGACCCTGGGGACATGGTCAGCTGGTAATAGTACAGAGATGCAGAGATATAGAGGAGAAAAAAAATCCTGAACAGACCTCTGCATCAATTGACTTGAGCTGTTTTCTTCCCAGAAAGACAGGGTAAGAGATCCTGAAGAGAAAGCCCTAGAATAAGCACTCTGAAGGTAAACAGCAAGAGTAGACCTCATGAGCAAAGCAGATTTGAGTGGCAACAAATATCTTTACCTTCTTCACTTATTCATTCATTCATCCATCTGTTTATTAGTCCACTGAATAAAAAGTTATCAATTAGCTTTTTGTGCTAGGCACTATACCAGGTTTGGGGAATATAACAGTCTACAAAAGAGCAGGTTTCTTCATCTCATAGAACAGATAGATTGGCATATGTCTCTGTCTTTCTGTGTGTGTGTGTGTGTGTGTGTTTTAGAGGAACAGATATTTTGGAAAACAATGTGTTAATTAGAGCAAAGAAGCCATACATTGATTATTGGTAACTCACCTAGCCTAGGAGTCAGGGAAGGCTTTCTGGGGCAAATGATTTTTAATCTGAGACCACATGCAAAGCTGAAGGTGAGGAAGAATGGGTGAGTAGAGAATTCATTCTCTCTAAAGTGAAGAGGAACATCAACAGCAGTGTGTGCAAAGGTCTGGAAGGGAGAGGTTTTATTCATCACCAAAC
The DNA here is from genome assembly GCF_047511655.1 of Castor canadensis. Lineage (NCBI taxonomy): Eukaryota > Metazoa > Chordata > Mammalia > Rodentia > Castoridae > Castor > Castor canadensis. The sequence goes on from NC_133394.1 coordinate 93,729,928, forward strand.
ACAGCACAGTTTATAATAAGGAAAGTGATGTTCAGGTGTTTGTTGACTTTTGAGGATAGAGTAAGCAAAGGACTCCTGTGAGATAGCCTTAGGACAGTATACTCAACAGTCTGGTGCCCACACCAAAGCCTCTGAGACCACTGCTAGTGTTAGCCTCAGCTGTGGTGGGCAGCTGTGGGTGAGTTCTAGTCAATGTGGGCTACTGGAACCCACCTCAAGCTCTCAATTTTTGTTTTTTCTCCAGCTTCAGCAGGGGCTTGCTGGGCCCAAAGCAAGAGAGTCAGTGTGTGTGTGTGTGTGTGTGTGTGTGTGTGTGTGTGTGAAGCAAATGAGGCCTGGAACAGGTAAATAAATACTCTGTTATCTTCCCAGTAGCTCTCTCTGAGAAGCATTTTGTACCCTTCACAGGATTCTCAGAGGAACTGAGCTCCAGCTGTGCACAGCAGGACCTTGATAATGAACTTGAGTTTTGGTCTTCCTTCCTTTTATGACTCTGCTCCCACTCATGCTTCCTGGGATCACATTTCACATAAGCCACCAGTACCCAAATCTTATCAGTTTGTGCCTTTAGGGAAGTCCACATTTAGACAATTGGCTGCCCAGAGTCAAGTGGAACTTCCCTTAACTTTTAATTGCATTCTCTTTTTGTCAAGTGCTGTACCTTAATTGTTCCTCAAGTACTTATTGTGCCACTTTCTCTAGAGAATGCTCTGCTGTTCTCTCCAGGTTTTGCAAGTGCATGAAGCTGAGACTCAGCCCACCTCAAATTAAGCCCAGGATTAAAGCCCAGGACTTCTGACTTCAAATTAAACACCTTCTGGACTGCTCTATTTTGGGGCATGCATGCTTTTCGTCAAGGCGATGACTAATTCTGTGTACCCATTCCTCGAGTTTTATTCTACATCTTTTGTCAGAACTCGTCTTCTCATAGGAATAATCCAGCCAGGCAGATGTAAAGCAGTTGAAAATGCTTTTGGGTCCTCATGCATGATGTTCTGGAGTTATCTTTTCTCTCCGTCTTTCTTTCCCCCTTCCCTCCCTTCCTTTTCTCCTCCCTCCCAATATCTCAATATAGTTTACAGTACTTTGAAAAAGACCATCCAAAAATCATCTCATTTAAGAGATTCTCATTTCCATCAACAAGTCCACGTCCCGAGACACAAAGCCATTGACTGCTACTGCAGAACTGGAGAATAAAACTCAGCATGTGTGTATGTATATATGTGTGTGTCACATTTAACACACTCTGTCCCAGGTTAGAGGGATGCTCTAGGTTTCAGATGAAGTCTTTCAGTTTATATTTTGTAGGGAAATGCAGTAGTTTCCATGATGTAGAAAATATGCTAAACTCATTTCTGCGATGATTGCCATTGCTTGGCCTGAGTTGTCCAGCTTCTTGCAAATTCTCCTCGGCAGCACAGCAATGAGTGAGCTACTTGGTGTCTGCTTTCTTTTTTGTAAACTCTGACTTACTTGCTTGAAAAGCAAAAGAAACTCTGCTGGCCTAACTAGACTATCAGAGAGAAGAATGAAATAGAATTTTTGGCTCTCAGGGCCATTTCAGTTTGTCATTTAGTGAAATTAGAGACAGATGGATGATGTCTGTGCGTTGTAGGAAATTCTGTCCTAATTCCAGCCAATTCTGAGGGTTTTGGAAAAGAGAAAGAGAAACAATTTGGATAGGCAGAATATATGCTGATGTTACAAAAATAGCTTCAAATCTGTAATCATTAATTCTAGGCTTAGTCTGTTTTTTTTCCTTTCTTTTTTTGCTTTCACAGTATTGATGCATTTCAACTGGTTGCTAATGGAAAGGGATTCAGAAGTCACCTGGTTTAATATCAGTTTATCTATCATGAACAGTAAGGGAGTAGAAGGAACTACTGGTGGCACAGGGATCAACTGTATTTCATGTTGAACTGATCAAAGATGTTGAGATCCAAGTGGTAGAGGGTAGGTGGTGGTGTGTGGGAAAGCACTGTTGTGTGGAAAGAGCTGGATCTAGAAAAGAACGTGGTCCACACTCCCTGCGTTCCACAGCCAGTGTATCTCTCTACAAATACTTCTATCCTTTTCAGGGATATCCTGGACTTTATGATCAGATGTTCTGAAGTTGAGGTTGAAGGGACAGGATCAGTATCTCATAGTGGGGAAAAGATACAGTAGGGTATTATATTGAGGGAGCTCAAGAAGCTGGGGTTCAGATGTTAGCACATAGAAAGGAATCAGTGACTAAACACCAATGATTCAGGAGCCTGAAGTTGATGAGGCAAAGGCTAGAATGGTGTTCACACAATCTCTGACAGGTACAAAGGCAGTTAGATTTCTGATTACAGAATCAATTTCCATGGAAGGGAAGTGGAAAGTAGCTGTGTGGTTTGGTTCAACTTCTTTTCTTTTTTGAGCTTCTGATTCTTAATTGTGAAATAGGAATACAAATTCTTCCTACATCTCATTATGGGAATGAAAATCAAATGCAGTCATGCAGTTGCTATGAAGTTTGGTGGTATTCTCTTATGGCTTAATAGGTAGGGGGTAGGGGGCATACACCTTACTGGTTGGGGAGCAGGGGGCTCCCTCCATAGTAGATCCTAAAGAATGCTCATTGGCTACTCTATAGTTTAAAACATAGGATACCTGTTAATACATGTAATATTTTCTCATTTATAGCAATTTTTCTTCATAAGTATCCTATTACAATGTTTTAAAATATAACTTTTCAAGACTACGGACTTCTTTCAGAATTGGATAAGAATCATTGTATCTTTTCCCAGAAAAATACTTGGACAGGTTTACTGTCACACCCATGATTTTAATGCTAGGAGGGGCAAATAGCCTCCTTTGCAAAATCCTGTCTGGTCATGTTTCTCTCTGGCTGCCCTGAGAACAGGGTATGACCAGCAAGGAAAGTGTGAACCATCTGTGACAGGTATGGTTTGGTTGGATGCAGCACATCATCCTTACAAGAGGAGAGGACAATGGAAGACAAGTGAATTCTCAGCAAATGTGAAATTGTTCCTTCCCTCCTACGCTACTTGTGGAAGGCCTGATTACCAGGTGGGAACCACTATAGTAAATCACACAGCCTTGAATAATGGTCATCTCTTTAAGAAAGGCTGCTTTATGTAACAAAGTTTTCCTCAATGGGCTGAACAGAAAAAAAAGTAGCAGCATGTTATTTTTTTATGATGTCTTCCTTGAAATATTTCTCCATTTCTTTTTTGAAGGATTCTCAGAAGAAAGTAAAGATAAAGAGTATAATTCAAGTGCAAAAGGAATCATAATGATACCAGAGGGGGCCATATAAGTAACTGGGTTATTCTCACCCTTCCCAGTTTCTTCTTCTCTTCCCTGTAAAATAAAAGAACTTCTAGAAATTGTACATTATGAATCAAAAAACTTTAAAATGCATCATAGCTCCCCACTTTAAAAAATGAATGTGTTCCCATGTAATCGTTAGCAATTCTTACACAGACTCAAGAGACACCAATTACCTCCACACAAAACATTTCCTCTACAAGCTTATTAATTTGCCTAAAATATTTCTATCATTAGGGTCCTGTCCTTAAAATAAAATATTGAAAATAAATGCTAAAATTTATATAATGCTAACTTATCACTAGTCACTAATACCTTATTAAGAAGCCATATTAGCTTGAAAGGGGAAAAAAACCAAAACTCTGAGAGAATTTTGATGAGGCCAACTTTTGAGGAAAGATTCTGAACTTAGCAGGGGACTCGATTAGATCTCCAGCTAAGTGGATCAGAGGAGAAACTTCACTGATCAGCACTTGAGCAATATGCTAGTCAAGGGGAATGGGTGGAAGGTTGCAGGGGAGAGTTAGTGCAGGGGCATTGAGACAAGTATCATATAGTTTCTTATTTTAATGAGCTCAAAATTCAGTAGGAGAGCTAGACTTATAAAATGCAATTAAATTTTTTTATTTTATTTTAAGCAGTGCTATGGTTTGAGTCTGGTCTGAGTGCCCCTGCTGGGTCCATTTTAATTAACAGCTTGGTTTGCAGGCTGATACTATTGGGAGGTGGTGGAACCTTTTGGGGGTAGGGACTAATTGGATGTACATAGGTCATTGAGGATGTATCCTCAGGAGGAGCTGTGGGACCCCAATCTCTGCTTCTGATCCTGGTTTGAGGTGTAATCACTTGCTTGCTCCTGCAGGTGCTCTACCATGATGAGATACAGCTGAGAATCAAGTCTTTGCCAGTGCCATGCCCTTGAACCTCCAAAACTGTAAGCTAAATCAAGCTTTTCTCTTTGTAAAGTTAGCTGCTTCAGTGTTTCATCGTAGTAATGCAAAGCTGAACTAACAGAAATAATTTCAGTGTAATATGATATACACAGGAAAATACCTAAGCAAAGTGTACTATGGGAATAAAGAAGACATAACTTCTTTGGGGTTGAGTAGAGTCATGGAAAGCTTGCTGTGATGATGAGCCTGACTTGAGTTTTTATTTGTATGTAAATCCAGTTTTATTGAGAAAGAATTTATATACAGTAAGATTTACCCATATAGCTGTACAATTTTTTAAATAAATTTTAACAAATGCATTTAGTTATATGTAGCCACCACTATAATCAGAATATAGAATATTTCCATCACCCTAAAATATTCCCCTGAGCCCCTTTGTAGCCTTCATACTAAGTCTGGCATCTCTTGATATGATTTCTATTCCTATAGTATGGTTTTTCCAGAATGTCCAATAAAGGGAATCAGAATAGATAGCCTTTTGTGACTGGCCTCTTTTATTCAACATGATACTTTTGAGATTCATCCATGCTGTTTCATGTGCCAATAGTTTGCTCCATTTTGTTGCAGAATTGCATTTCATTGAATGCATGCACCCGCAGTTAGTTTATCCATCCATCAGTTGAGGGACAAGTGGTCTGTTTTCAGTTGGGGGAGGATTTTAAATAAAGCCATTATGAACATTTAGGTCTGGGTCTTTGTGTGTACATGCTTTCATTTTTGTTGAGTAAATACCTAGGAGTGAGACTGCAAGGTCATGCACTAAATATATGTTTATAAGAAATGCTTATAAGAATGAGTTCTGTTAGCAATGTGAGTGGGCCTCAGTACATAACAGGGTGTTTATCCTTATGGGGAGTGCAAAGAGGAGAATTAGGGGACTTCTTTGGCCTAGCAACATTTGGGACTCTAAAAAGAGGAGTTAATCAAGCAAAACAGAGTTAGGCAAACAGAGTTGGGGAGAGCATTCTAGGCATGTCCAAGGATTAGCATGTGCAAGGGTCAGCAAAGAGGCTTTAAAAATAAGGATGCAGGGTGACAATATGAAAATTCCTGGTGCTATTTTCAAGAGCTGTTGCAGTGAGTGTTGTGGGTGGAAGGAAATTTGCTGATGTTGAAAAGTAAATGGGAGATGAGAAAGTGGAGGGAAGTGTCTAAACCATTCTTTAATGGCTGTTGCATGAAAGGATTGAGAGAATGTGGAAGTTAGAAGTAACCATAGTAGAGTTTAGGATCAGAGATGGAGAGGTTATAATGCAAGCAGGAGAGATGGCAAAGAAAGGCTTGGACCTAGAGGAGAATGAAGGAAATAAATAAGGGCAGCCCTTGACCTGGTTACCTGACACCTCATTGTTGGCACTATAGGCAGGGAGACAGGTGGAGACAGCAGGAAACTGAGGTCGTTCATGTCTGATTTCCCTGCTGCTTTGTTGTGAAAATTGAGGAAGACAAAATAGAAAGGAAAATGGATTCCAGACAGAGAATTTAGAACTTCTGTTTACGTTCCCCCACAACCAGCAGGTTCATTGAATTGTACAGTTGGTTTTCATTAAAAAAAATCAGTACATCATGGTTTTGGTACATATCATACAAATATAATAAAATTATAATATCACTCACAATCCTATAATCCCCTATTAATACCTTGTTAGAGTTCCTTCTAATAACATATTTATTCAAACACCCTTCATGAAATTGAGATGCTACTGTGCCAAGACTATGTGTAAAGATCTTTCTTGTGATATTACTTTAATTATTGTGTCATTTGTTAAATTATACACACTAGAATAGAGTCCCATGAGGCCAGGAACCATGCTGCTTTGTTTGTTATTATATTCTCAGCTCTAACACTAGGAATTGTACATTTAATGCTTCATATATATTTATTAAGTTCATTTTTGCTTTTGTTGATATTATAGTGATAATATACATTTCTCTCCTATGTAGTCAATATTATTTAAAGATTTTTTAATGACTTCATGGTATTTCTTGGCATGAATAGGCTATCATTTATTTAGTAATTCCTGTTTTGTTAGAGGCACAGCTAGGTTTTTGCAGTTGACTTAGTTATATTATAGTAGTGGCAGCTTTTGTTTATTAAATGCTCACTATGAAAAGAAAGCATTGCTATGTTTTACATGTGATGTTTTATTTTATCTTCCCAACATTGTGTGGGAGAGTAAAATATCCTATCCCAAATATATTTCTTTGCCATATTTCAAGTTAGTTATTCAGAGAGACTGCAGACCTCTGTAGACACAGGAATGGCTCTGAAAAGCTGTCCTTTGGCTAAAAAAAATTATATCTATCTACATTATTAAACAGTGGCAGTAGATTGTCTTTGCTACCTGATGTCCTCCCTCTCTTTCTGCCTAGGAAGAATTTTTCCATAGGATGAAGAGATTGAGGGTCTGGCACCTGGCCCAGCCCGAGATGACCATAGGAGGCTGTTATTATCAGGGGGACCTCATCTGCATAGCAAGATGGCCCTGGCTTACTGTGCATATCTGCCCCCACCTCCCATAGCCTGGACAACCTCCCTTACCTCAGAAGCCCAAAATCAGTCCCTTGGTTCAGCTTTATGTAAGGCTCAGCCATTTTTTTGCCTCTGAATCTCATACTCCCATGCCTTAGGCATGTAATAAAATTTGTATTTTTTTTCCCTATCATGTATTTTCAATTTGTTTCATAGAATAAAATTACTGAAACTTCAGAGGGAAGAAATAAATGTAAAACTGCTCTACAATCCCAGCTAGTGAAATATTTTTCTTCCCATTTTACAGCTGAGGAAAATGAAGCTTAGAGAGGTTTGGTGACCTGCCTAAAATTCTAAAGGTAATAGATGGCATAACTGACCCAATTCCAGGTGTGCTGAGGCTAAACTTGTGCTCTCTTTGATTCTTTTGTGCTGTGGGCAAAGGCTAGCTCCAGTTGTTCAGTCACTAAGAAACTTACCACGTGCACGGAGGAAGGTACATCAGTCCAGACAACCTTCTGCTTGTGGATGGGCAAAACTGTCCAGTGGGTACTAGAGGTAGAAGAAGCAAAAACAACTCCTGATCTCCAGAAGGTCAAAGAAGCAAATTCAATTTAGTTTATGAAGTATTTATTGTAGTAGGCGCAAGGGACATTGTTGTGAATGAGAGAGAACAGTGTCCTTATCTCATGAAGTCCATAGAGTAGTGGAGAAGACAGCATTAAATCCACAAACATAAGCATGGAGGATATTAGAAATGGGCACCCTCAGGGGGCCATGGGAGCTCATAGCAAAGATAATGATCCTGGTCTGGGGATCAGGAGAACATTTTGGAAGCAAGGCTCTTTCACTTGAGATTTGAAGATAGGTAAGATTCAGCCAGATGGGAAAGGAGAGGAAACACATTGGTGGGGGCACCTTTGGGAGGCTAGAACCAAAGTTGGACAGAAATACAGTGCCTAGGGAAGAGAGAAGGGTGTGGGATAGAGTGTGAGGACTAGAACACAAGAACAGGTTGGGGTAAAAGTGGCCAGGTAGAGCTGAGCCTGGTAAGCCATGGTAGTGTCTTTTCTTAATCTTAAGAGCCATAGAAGGACATAAAAAGGCATGGCTGGGCACCGGTGGCTCATATCTGTAATCCTAGCTACTCAGGAGGCAAAGATCAGGAGGATTGTGGTTTGAAGCCAGCAGAGGCAAATAGTTCCATGAGACCATATCTCAAATAACCCTTCCCAAAAATATAGCTGGTGGAATGGTTTAAGGAGAAGCCCTGAGTTCAAGCCCCAGTATCACAAAAAACAAAACAAAACATAAAAAGGTGTGACCAGCATAAGATGTGGTCAGATGTATAAGAACATTCACTCTTCTATAGTGTGACACATTTATTGAAGGAGACACAGAGACTGCAGGGCTTTTGTGGCAGCCCTGGGGAAATTATCCTGGACCAGAGCAGGGAGAAAGAATGGATGGTCTGAGATTGGCTATGGACTAGACTGGATTTAGTGACTGCCTAGAGAAAGGAGTATAGAGAAATGGGTTCATCCAGAGCAAGAGACTGGTGCTGGGGTCATTTGCTGAGATGGGGAAGTAGAGAGGATTTGAGGGCTGATGAAGAATTCAGTTTTGGGCATTTTAAATTTGACTCACCAAAAAGACATGCAAATGGGATGTTCAGGAGGCTGTTGGATATACAGGATGTAAACTTTTGATCTTCAGATTAAAAGTCTTAGGAGTTGTTGATATGTTGATGTCATTAAATTTCTGAAGTAGGGTGAATCTACATAAAGAGAAGGGGTGCTGAATAAGGAGAGTGAAGGATTTAATATAGAGAAGGGCCAACAGTTTAAAAGGCTGAAGGAGTTGAAACCACAAAGGAGATTGAAAGGAAAAGTAGATTCAGGGTGAGGTCTTTTGAAACCCAACTGAAGATACTTTTCTCAAACAAAGATGTAATCAAGAGCATTATATTTTCCTGAGAGATTAGAAAAAATAATGGTTGAAAGTTGCCCATTGGATTAGATAGCCTGTAGGTTGTCATTGGTGACGTTGGTGGGGGTAGTTTTGGTGACATGGTTCTGGCAGAGGTAGACTGGGGTAGATGGGGTAGCGGGAGTGGGCACACTGCCCCCGAAGGTCCTGGAGCCCACCCCTCCTTGTGAGTGGGGGAGATGGGTGCTTTGTGGGTGTGGGCAGGCATGAATTGTGGCAGCTGTGGTCCTGGAGGAGAGCTGTCATGAATTTTCCTGTTCACCATTCTAATTTTATGGAGGTAATTTGTTTTGCTTTGTGACTTTTTAAGAACTGGAACTAAAAGAAAAATGAGAGGCTTTCTAGGGACAGCTCCTTTGACAGCTCAGCAGCACCACACACATCCTGAGAAAGTTAAAGCTTAAAGGGGATGAGAAAAATTTACAGGAAATTTATTAGTTGTGTTTCAAGCTGTGCACAGTGCAGCTGACTAACAGTATATTAATGCCTTCTTAGGAGGCTGCCATTCACCTAGCTGCAGAATGATGGGGATAAAAATGGCCTGTGAAATGAGAAACTCACTCAGGATATACAGTGGGGCCACCGGAAGAAATGACCTTCACATACATGATATGCTTCTGGCTTTTTATTGAGAGTCATTCTTCATGGAGACCAACTATTCCTAAAAAATTGCTGGGGAGCAATGCTTCCAGGCTCTGCATCAGTCATTTTGACCTTCTCTTATCTGTATAAATGGGTAATGCTGACCTGGGAAAGTATAGTTACCCCTAGAATTAGGAGAACTGGGAATCTTAATTTAATTTTTTCTTGCCTTTGATATGTACCATAATTTTCTCCCTTGCATATTTAGCTTTCCAATTATGTCTTTGTCTGATATTTAATTGACCTGGCTTTGTCAAAGCATACTTATTTGGGTTTTGAGAAAGAAGTCAGGAGCTCCCTGGGTGAGGTAGAGATGTCAATTTGGTCTAAAATTTTAATTTTGCTGTAAAAATTCCACAACATGGAAAATCCATAGTCAGATGATCTAAGCATGACTTGCAGGGGATTAGCTATGGAGCAAGCAGAAGAGATGATGGACTCAAGAACCAAGAGCTAAGCTGATAGCTAGGGTACAAAGGTTTGCCCAACCAAGTCCAACATTTTAAATGTCTTACTCATTAATGAAGATGACAGATCATTAACTCAGTCTCGAATTTCCTAAATATGGTCTCCAGATAGTTTCATGGGAGCCTAGAAATTATTTCAGCATTTGGCAGTATGTTAATTATGTGACACGCCAGATATGGAAAACAGAGGAATTTTTTGGGGGTTGACTAAGAAATTGGATGTGGGAGGACTGAGCCTTGAGGCCCTGGTTATCAGCAGTTTTAGCAGTGAGGGCAAAGACAAACTTCCTAAAAGTGTCTAACAAACTGTGTAGGTATGGAACAAGCAACTGTGTGCAATTTCCAAGCCATGGGTGGTCATGATTAAATTAGTTTTAGAACAGAAATGTGAAAATGATTGTGGATTTCAAATGGGAACATAATTCCCAGTTAAATCTATTATGAAGCCTTCCCTCACTTTTAATGCTTTTTATCCCCAATTCTCTGTTAAAGGCAAAACTCTTTAAAATTTTATTTACTTGTATTTTGAGATGATTTTACTATGTAGCCCAGTTTGGCCTCAAACTCATTATTTTTTTGCCTCAACTTCTCAAAGGCAGGGATTATAGCTATGTGGCACTACACCACAAAGGCAAACTCTTTTTTTTTTTTAATGGGACTGGGGTTTGAACTCAGGGCTGCACACTTGTGAATCAAGCACTCTACCATGTGAGCCACACCTCCAGTCTATTTTGCTCTGGTTATTTTGGAGATAGGGTCTTTGCCTGGGCTGGTCTTAAACCAAGATCCTCCCAGTGTCAGTCTCCAAGTAGCTAAAATTACAGGTATGAGCCACTGGCACCCAGAAGCAAAGGCAAAATCTTAAAGAAAGGAATGTACATAAACTTGTCAAATGCCTTCCAATCAAAAGTCTGATTTATTGCAAAGCAACTTTCAGGGTAAGCAGCTACCCCCAACTCCACACTCCAGTTGCTAAGTAATTATCTAATGCCCATAATTCAACTGTCTGAGGAAACCAATCAAAATCAAATACCCTGTTATGTATCAAAGTGTGGCTACTTTAAAATTTTCCTTAAGAATGGATAACCAGTAAGATCTATTTACTATATGTGCAGTTGAACAAAAGATGTAATCCTAAAGAAGTTTCTTTCATTATGAAGATTTTTCAGATACATTTCAAAGTTGAATGTCTTAGTAAGAAATAGAATTTGGTTTAAGCAAGATGATAAAAATTTCAATACTCCTTATTTTTAAAACTTGAAAGCTTTTTGTGTAACACATAAATACAAGCATACATTTGAACATAGATACATTTGTGTCTAGATGTATATAAACATATATATGGGACGGGGTGGGAGAGAGAGAGAATACAGAGAGAGAGGGTGAGAGAGAGAGGAGTGAGACGGGAGCACGATGGGTAGGGCATACTTGCAGGTGCACAGTTAATTGCAGATTTTCTGAACAGAAATTTTTTATTCTGTCAAATCATTCAGGCAAAACATTCCCTTAGTTCTCCTGGGTACAGCAGCATTAGGATGCACCTTGAGAAGTTCCAGGAGATTTGTCTCCTCCCCACTGGTCTTTGGGATAATTATTTTGGATGATTTTCCTTAATCCTTCTCCTTGGTGATTCCGCAAGGTGCCACTTTTCTGACATTCTGCCTGCTTTTTATAATTGCTTCCTGCTCTGTGATCCTTTGTCAGAGACCCTGAGGCCAGATAAGGAATAGTAATTGTCAACAGATCTCGTAACTTGTCCTCCGAGAAGCAGTGCCATAAACAGGCCTCATCTTCAAAACACCGCATATGTACTTCTGGTGCCAAGTAATGCACTTTAGGGTTTCCAAATGTGGGAATTAAGGGAGAATTTGAGGTAGTCAACGAAGACACATGCATTGAGAAGTGAGTCATTGTTTCAGGGGCACAACAGGTGTTTCTCAGATAGGAAGAAATGCAGAGGAAAAAAGCTGTCAAAATTTTCCCTTCAGTAGAAATGGGATTTTCTACTTGGAAATTGTAAAATGTAAGGATTGAAAGAACACTGTTGAGAACACCTTCTCTAAACTCACATGCATTGTTTGAACCCCTGTAGAGCAGATTCCATAAGCACTGATATCACTCACAGGGGAGGACTCTAATCACCTTCCCTGACCCACTATGGCTGTGCCAAATCCTAGAACAACAACCTAATGGGACAGAAGACACACAAGTTGCATGCAGCAGGTCCATTCCTAACAGATAGGCCACAAGGGACAAAAAGATGCCAAGGATTCCTGGAAAGTTGGTCTCCCAAGCTCCGGGAAGCTGCCCAGGCAGGTGGACTCTGTCTGTGTGTCACCCAATTGCATCACAGGTGAGAAACCCTGAAAAGCAGCCAACCCTGGGCTTTCTATCCTGGGATTATAGAAATCACTAGGTTAAAGTGTTGTGAGACATCCTGTTCTAAGAGGAAAAGGGACAGCTCAGGTTGTTCCGGCTGCCTCCTCCTTACCTGAGAATGTGCAGGTCCAGCATATTTTACAGTTACTCTTCAGGAAAAGCAAGAACAGAGGGACAGCTGGGTTAGTCTGAGGCCAAAGAACAAGAATACTCCTAGACCTTAAAGACTTAAAAAACAAAAATAAAACCCTGTTCCTAAAAATCAGAAGTCACTCTTTTTTAAACTTTGATTAGAACTTTATTTTAAATCATTTTTATTAGCATAAATTAAGTCATATGAAGTAAGGGACTGAAAATTTGGTTTCCTTGAAAGATTGATCACGAGAGGTGTTCCAGATAGATTTCAAGTGCAGTTTTGAAGCAGAGTCTTCTTTTCCTGCTGACAATTCAGCAGCACTAAGTAATTTAGTCTCTTTTTTTTTTTTCCCATATCTGAGTAACTTGAGAAATTAACATAAGCCATTTTCAAGGTCCTGGTCTAGAGCTTAACATATTAGCACCTATTGCCATGTATTCCTGTATTATTATTTATGCCAGCTTTTTTTTTTTTAACTCCTAAAGTGTGTTGGGCTTATGAACATCAGTGTCTCTTGACTTCATTGGCTTGGAATGCTATTTAAGTCTGCTTGAGCTCATTTTCTTTGACTTGTTTTTAAAGTTTAATGTGTTTAAGAATTCAGTTGCTTCTTGAAAAATGCAAATATAGCTGGAGTTCCACTATCCAGTGCTAGTTAAATCTTTTAGTTAATGAGACCAGTTTGTGCATTTGATTGTAAATAGAGTAAGAGATGTGGCTGGCATGTCTGACCAAGTCCTATGTATCTCCCAGCCCCCAGCCCATACCTACACACACTGATACTCACACACCACTGGGCACAGTCCTCTGCACACAGGATGTGCTCAGTTAAGTTTTGCTTACTCTCTATTATCTTTCACTACTTCAATTTTATTTTATTTCTTTATAATCAGGACTAAGCCATACAGCATCCACAGGAAGAAAATGCTGTTCACAGCCACTGACCTGCATGAATCTCATCTCACCATCACACAATATAAACACTGATCATAAAGAAAAAGGCTAAGTAGAGTTTTTCAACCTCCACACTAATGCTATTTGTGCTAGAGGATTCTTTGTTGTGGGAGACTGTCCTGTGCACTGTAGGTGCTTAGCAGCACTGTAGGTGCTTAGCAGCTTCCCCTGCCTCTACTTTGTAGATACCAACCAGAGATGACTCTTGATGTTGCCAGTGTCCCTGGAGCTCAAAAAATCAAACCCTAATCAAGGATCACTGGGTTAAAAAAATGTCAGTGTTTTTGTGGAGCATTTCATCCTCTTGCAAAAGCAATAGTGCTGGACACTTCTTGAGTGCCTCTGTATTACCACCTTCCTGATACCTAGTGGGGTCAGTATCAGTGTAGTAAGCTGACCTCTTAGTACCAAGAGGACATCATCTAGTGCATCATGTGATAGTGACCTGCTATCTTCTGAAATGTAATAGGTGCTTAATTGGTACCTCTTGTCAATGGCTACATGATAAATAAATAAATGATTTTCCCATTCAGGACTTTTAACTCTCAAGAAGATAGATCTATGCTAGACATTACTATACTTCAATGGTTCTTCAAGTCAGGGGTGTCTTCTTGTCCTCTTTAGAAATGTACAGGAGCTGTGATGGTGGAGTTCTGTGTACTATGTCACAACCATGGCTGCTGTGAGGTGAGCAGTTCCTCAGCACCCTGCCTCTTGTTCCTTCTACTCAGGTATTCTTGCTGCAGACTCTTTCCCTGTCACGTGATTCTTCATGCACAGAGGAAGGCAGTGTTGTTCAAACAGATTTAGGACTCATTATTAGATTCTTAAATCTTGATTTCATGGGTCTTGGCTATTGTTTTTTTAAAAAAATAGAAATAGGATGAAACAGAGGACAAAGTCTGAGTATGTCATGTATTGTCCAAGGTATGCATTTTTATTTGTTTTAGTTAGTTTTGTTTATGACTTAAGGTTAAAAAGTAATTTTTACTGTGGCCTCTCTCAGAAAAGTTTGAAAGTCACTTCTCTGTGGAAGACCTGTGCAGCGGTGAGATAAACAGAGTAGAAAACACTGTTTCCAAACTAGCTGGGTCAGTAAGTGCGAGAGGTAGGGGAATAAGACTGAAGTGTAGGGCAATACCACAGAGACCCTGCCCTCTGGGAACAGTGACTGCACGGACATGTACAGGTAGAACAATGAAGAGGTATGGCAGTCTTTTGAAGGGAAGTGGCAGGAGGTGAAGAGAAGTCAAGTCAGATCACCATAGTTTAAGTTTGGATTACTAGGGGAACAAGGACTGTGGCTTGTTCTAAAGCCTAACGAGAATACAGCTGCTCAGTCTACAGAGTTTCTTTTGTTGGCCCCCTGAAAAATGATATCAGAGTATTTCACTGGTCTTCTGTTTTTTTAAGCAACAAGAATCAGTGTTTTATTAGTCTGATCAAATGTTCTTGAAACAATATTGACTTAGGTGATGGCAAATGAAGATATTTCCTCTAAGGGAAGAATCTGTCTCTCATGACATTTACAACAAGTACAGGCTAGCTGGGAATGCCTCATGTTACTGCTAACATGAAGAACAAATGGATTCCAAAATATATGTGCTTGTGGTGAATCTTTTTTCCTGTATAAAATTCCATTTACTTTGAATTTGGAAGGTGATTGATTTTTTTTAGACCATAAAATGCTATGATTAAATTACATAAAACCAAGTTCTGGCATATTATTACATAAAAAGATGATGATGATTATTTCTCTTTTCACTTTATCTTAAAAGCCAGAGGGGGAAAGAAGTACCAAAAAATGTGGAATTAACAGTCGGGAACTTTACAAAGGAGGTATCTAGATGAGGCAAAGTGTACTAAAAAAGGTAGTTACTAATTTGAATTTGCTCTTCTAAAAGTGATTACATAAATCCATTTCCCTTTAAAAAATGTGCACAATGCTTCAGAGAGTGTTTGGATCTGTGCGTTTGCACAGGTTTCCTACCTCATAACCAAGGATGCATAAACAAGGTCTTGGGTTCTCTTGTACAGATCACAGTCTTTTTTTTTAATTTTTGTTTTTTATTATTCATATGTGCATACAATGCTTGGATCATTTCTCCCCCCTGCCCCCACCCCCTCCTTTACCACCCACCTCACCCCCTCCCTCTCCCCACTACCCCCTCGATACCCAGCAGAAACAATTTTGCCTGTATCTCTAATTTTGTTGAAGAGAGAATATAAGCAATAATAGGAAGGAACAAGTGTTTTTGCTGGTTGAGATAAGGATAGCTATACAGGGAGTTGACTCACATTAATTTCCTGTGCAAGTGTGTTACCTTCTAGGTTAATTCTTTTTAATCTAACCTTTTCTGTAGTTCCTGGTCCCCTTTTCCTATTGGTTTCAGTTACTTTTAAGGTATCTGCTTTTAGTTTCTCTGCGTTAAGGGCAACAAATGCTAGCTAATTTTTTAGGTGTCTTACCTATCCTCATATCTCCCTTATGTGCACTCGCTTTTATCTTGTCAGATCACAGTCTTGAACGACCTTTCCCTGGCCTGACTTATTTCTCCTTGGCCATCCTAACCTGCTCTTACACCCTCTGTCTTCTAACCTTTTCAGTGTTATGCCATCTCTTAGTCCTGATGCATAGCATGGTCTCTAACTGAGGTGATGATGCTGTTTGTATTTTTACCACTGCTCTATGCCCCTTTGGATTACATCTTTTCCAGATCTGGTGTATCTCCAGAGACTTTTATATTTAGACATCCTCCTTGAAGATGGCATTCCTGTAGGGCTCTTCTTTCTCCCTTGAGCAGAATTTAAACAATGATAAAAATAAGCATGTTTATAGAAGTTTTAGGACGCTAAGAAAAAAAGGAGGGAGGTGTTAAGGTGTAGGTTGCTAGGTGAAGTAAATACTTACAGATAGGAAAGAAATCACGTGGACTCCCTGCTAATGACTTTTACTCTGAAAGCACTTCAGGGCCAGAACAAGAGCAAACCCATGTGAGATCAAAGGAACTATTAAAAATAATGAGAATTTAGATAGGCATTTTTATATAATATAGATATTGACTTTTCTGGCAAAAAGCACAAAAAACATGGAAAAAAATGTTCCACATTCAAAATACTTAGCAATAAAGATAACAAGATATAAAACTGTATAAAGAAAGCCTTAAAATTGTGACTAAAAGACATAAAGCAGGAGCTGAACAAATGGAAAGAAAGACACACCATATTCAGGGGTAGGAAAGATTAAAATCACAAAAAATATCAATTTTATCAAGATAAATAGGCAAGGATACAGTTCTCAGTAAAATTCCAAATGGATTTTTCTTTTTAGAAAGGCTTAAAATTTATATGGAAGAATGAATGCTCATGAATAGAATTTTTTCTCAGGTACTGTGGACTGCCTTGCACTTGCTAGGCAAGAGTTCTACCACTTAGGTCACACCCTCAGTCCTTTTGTTTTTAGTTTGATTTTCAAATAGGGTGCATATTGTACTAATTTTTCATGGGCTGTCCCCCGACTGATCCTCCTACCTCTACCTCTGGAGTAGCTGGTGTTATAGACATGTGCCACAATGCCTGGCTCTGAAGAGAATTTTTGAGAAAGAAAACTAACCAAAAGTGATTGCTTCTTAAATATCAGAATATTCTATAAAACCACAGAGAGCAAGGTGATCATACTGGCAAAAGAATAGGTTAGTAACTCCGGAGAGCTGAGAGAGAATTAAGAGGTAAGACCAAGTAAGCAAGAATGGGTACAATATTAATCTCAAATATACTTATTGCACTCTTAGTCTATATAGCAGGTTTTATTTAAGGCATGGGAAATTTAAGGAC
This sequence comes from Castor canadensis, assembly GCF_047511655.1. NCBI lineage: Eukaryota > Metazoa > Chordata > Mammalia > Rodentia > Castoridae > Castor > Castor canadensis. Next base: position 93,747,073 of record NC_133394.1, read on the forward strand.
TGTTGTTTAGAAGGAAGAGGATAGAGTAATTAATAAATGGAGCTGGCACAACTGACAATTCACATGGAGAAAAATAAAACTAAACCTCTCATATTACACAAACAACTGCATTCCATTGTCAAAGTATGATTCTTAAAAAGTTGAAAACATGACTCTCATATAAAAATAAATTGTACACAAATCAAAGATTTATTAACTCATGAATGAGGGAGCCAACAGATGGAAAAGCTGGTTTAGAAGGCATTTGGAAAACAGAGATCTGTATAATAGTCAGAAAAGACAAGCTGGAACAAGCTTAATAAGAGACCAACTGGTTAATGTCCTACAGAGAAATAAAATTGTAACATGACTTATTGTCTCCATTGGAAAGAAATAACTTGAATCTTTATTAGAGAAAAACCTACATTTTAATATGAAAACCACAGTCTGGATCCTAATCAGTAGTAAGTATCAAATAAAAAATGGCACATCTCCTGGACCGTAGGACCAAGAGATGTAAGTAATGCTTTTTTGGACAATGCTCTGGTATGATAATGAAATTACATATAATCATTGTTTTATATTACCAGATAGGTTAAAGAATTAAATGTAGATAATAAAATAAAAATTTAAAGACCTGCAAAAAAATCTAGAATATGTCTATATACACATACTAGCAGTAAGGAAGGAGATTTTCAATGAAATTTAACACTCAGGACTTAGACTATACAAAATTGGAATAAAAGGCTTTTGTGTAGAAAATGATACTATAAACAAATCAACAAACAAATAGATTTGGAAAAATATTCATAAAGTAGGGAGTGAACAGAGGGTTACTATGAAAAGGATTCTACACATTGACCAGAAGATGAATACTAGATGGAAAAATGTACAAAGGAAGTTCACAGACAATTCAGGAAAGAAAAAAAAATGATGCTCAAATTTACTAAGCTAAGGAAACACAACTCAAAGCAACAATGAGATCGCCTACAACCCAACAGAATGCCAGAACTGTCGAAGTGCTAGCTACTCCTGGTGGGCGTGCACAGAATATTCTTATGCTCTGCTGGTGGAAATGGGATTTAGTGCAGTTGTTTGGAAAAGAAACTAGATATAGGTATTGAAATAAAAACACATATATTCCTGGATCCAGCAAATCTCACTTCCTAGAGATTCTTCAAAGGAAAAGCACAGGCTTAAGAATGTATGTACAAGGATGTTTATTAGAGAATTAACTAGGCAAAAACTGAGATAAAAATGCATGCCAATCAAAAATCGTGAATACATTATGGCATATTCATCTTATGTGATAGTATTCATCCATTATATGAAAAAGAATTGGTCTCATACCAGATGACTGGAAGGGATTTCCACGAATTATTGTACAAGAAAAGGAAGACACAGAAAAGCCTGTAAAACACGATCTCATTTTTATAAAAGAAAAATGTAGTCTCTACCACATGCTTTTATGGACACTGATGTTTATGTTTAATTATAGACGCACAAAGAGAAATACAGAAAAGTGAATATCCCATCCAAGTAGTTCACACAGATGACAATGAAGGATGAAGCCAGAGAAAGAAAACCAAGCAAAATAGGTAAACGTGAAATGTGAAACACTGCACTAGAAGCAACTCTAGTATGATCACATCTATATATTTTTGAAAAAAACATATCTGTGCATATGTAAAAGGGAAAATTTTAAAAAGGTTTCTGAATCATAAGAGAGAGAAAGATATTCATGCAGTGAATCTAATTGAAGAAAGAATAAGGGCTGGATAAGCAAAGGGGAAGAGTGGTTATTAGGGGTACCCGAAGCACAGAGGCTCTCTGGCCTCCTCAGAAGGATACCGTGTAGGACAATGCATGGCCAGCACATGGATTAAGCCCTCACTATTGGTGACTTTGGGATGTGTAAGCCTTCCTTTTCCCCCCCAGTTAGAATAGATCTCAGAGATTAATGAGAGATGAAATCTCTGTATAAACAAAGAAGTAGAATTTTTTTTTTGAGTGGGGAGGAGAAATTGAACTCAGAGTCTCATATGAAAGCTAGGCAAGTGCTCTGTCATTGAACACCACCCCTAGCCCAAGAGGTGAAAGTTTTGGTGGGAGTGGAGTGGGTAGGGATTCTGAAAGGTAAAGGTCAGAATGGAAGGTAGATCGTTCAGAGATGATGGCTAAGTAACATGGCAGTGCAGATAGTGACATACAAGCTGCCTCAAGCTGATTCTAAATTCTTTAGCTGTCATGGCTTCCTGCCCTCAGACACATAACACATCTGGAGAGACAACTGTGCATGTCCAGAAAAAAAATGGTGAAAGTGATTGGATGGATAATAAGGTAGGGTGATGGAACAGAATGCAGAAGGCTGATATGCATGGTTCTTTTATTGTCTGGGAAGTGTGTTAGAAGGTCAGGAACAGGGCAAATGACAAAGTGAGTTTAAATTTCTTTGGGTGGAATGGTCTCTGGGCATGCAGCTAATGAAATACTTCAGTGCTTTGTTAGGCCACAGCTCATTAGGGCTGGATTTGGAGAAATGATGGTTGACCTTTTTGCTCAAAACTATAAAGCTTGCTCTTTACACATCTCTTCATCTTGTTGGAAAGTATCAGATGAGGAAGGAATTTTGTATGTTTAAAGACAGATGAATAGGAGCTAGGGAGAGCTAAATGTGTAGAGATGGAGTGGTGAGGTGTTTGTATGTAAGAAGGCCAGTGAAGTTGCAGTTTTGCCTAGGATGGCTCCATAAGGGAAAAAGAAGTGCCTTAGGTTGCTAGCATTCAGTTACTTTTTCTGTAGTTGATCTTACTGCCCTGGCCTTTGTGTCTATGGAAGAAGGAGGTTGAGGTGCTATTATTAAGCAGCCACAGTGTGCCAACCTTTTCACTTAGATTATCTTTTCTATTTCTCACACACACTCTGTATGAAAGATTTAAAAAAAATAAATTATGCATATTTAAACTTGTTTTTTGGTTTGGTTTGATTTTGACTGTTTGGTTAGTAACTGGCCCTTTATTGTGCTGAAGGGGTGAGAAGTGGAGGGAGAATTAGAACAGGCTTCGTTGAGTTATATAATAAGAAATGTAGATACCTAGGGAAAACCATCTCAGAATGGGGAGGAAAAGCTGGTCTGGGAAGAGGAAAGCTAGCTTAGGGTAGGGGTTTTAAGGCAGGCAAAAGATGCTTTGCAACAAATGCAAAGGCATGGGGAGAAAGAGAGAGAGAGAGAAAGAGAGAGAGCGAGAGAGAGAGAGAGAGAGAGAGAGAGAGAGAGAGAGAGTTATGCAGAAAATATTGTGAGGATGTGAGGAAGTTTTCTCTGTGTGCTTTGCCAGTGGAGTATCTGCTTCTCCTTTGCCTCTTTATCACCCAAGATCTGCATTATTCTTTAAGACTTTGGGATTTGTGTCTCTTTATGTTGTTGAGATGAGTCTTAAGCTGTGTACATGAAGACTGGTAGGAAGGAAGGATAGTCATATTCAGAGTACTGGACAGATGAGGAAACTGAGGTTTGAGATGGCTTATGTAATTTTCCAAAAGTTACTTCACTGAGAGCTGGACTAGGTGATCCCTGTGTCCTTCAAGCTCCCAGGCCTTTGAAGGAGAACGAGCTGACTTCTTTTCACACAGGTTAGGTGAGCAGCTCCACCTCAGTGCTTCCCTTGCTTTCCTGGCAGCTGTCACTGCAACAGCTGAAAATAGCTCAGAGACACTGAATTAAGTAGATGTTCTACTACAGTGAGCCTGGGAGCCAGTGACTTGCCTCTGTCTTGATGTTTTGGGAGAGAACACAGCTTTTTCTTCCCAGAGGACCCTGCACTCCCCAGGAACCTCATTTAGGCTGGAGGAGGCAGACCCCTAAGGCAAAGCCACCGGCCAATTGCTATCAACACTTTGTTTTTCTTTTCATTAAAAGATAGAACACTCATTTTCTCATAAAGCTTCCTTGAAATAACATTGCCTTTCTGATTTTAAGAGTAACACATGCTCACTGTGGAATATTTAAACATTCAGAAAAGCAAATGAAGGGAAAAAATTAAAATTTTCTGTAATCTCATATTGAGAGATCATTCCTTTTAGTATTTGGTGCACACCACTTGTCCTTGTTCTCTTCCTATTTTTTTGTATTCAATTATTTGACAAGTATTTATTGGGTATGTGTTATTTGCCAAGCATTATGTTTGGATACAGCAATGAATAGGGTAGAGAAGTTTCTGCCCTAATCAAGTGACCACCAATTTTATTTAATAAAACGTAATTATTGTGATGCCTGTTATTTTTACCTGGTCACCTGATGCACCAATATCTCTAAAATATTCCTGTAAACACCAGTTGGAAGGTGCACGTATATTGCTTCTTGTGGCAATTCCTTCCTCTGACTCCTACAATTGAGGGGGGGTGCCATCAATTGCAGACTTGATTTTTTTTTTTTTTAGGAGAAAGCAAAGATTTATTAGGACACCATTAAAAGAGGGAAAAATGGCAGGTGGGTAGCCAAAGGAGAATAGCGCCTTTTGGTTGCTCTTGAGTTTTCCTGGGTCAGCATTAGAGCCAAGTTTGACCAAACAATGTTTTTTCCCCTGAGCTTTTGAGGGTGGGATGGGTGAGAGGTAGAGATAGGAGCCTTTGGTCAGCCCTCCTGCCAAGCTGGATAGGTTACAATGACTGATAGACATCAGTGATATCAGGAGAAGTGTGTGTGTGTGTGTGTGTGTGTGTGTGAGAGAGAGAGAGAGAGAGAGAGAGAGAGAGAGAGAGAGAGAGAGACAGAGACTGAGGAGAGGGAGGACAGCCTTGAGGCATCCCACAGTTATGTGCTCATCTTGTAGATATCTGAATTTGCTAAGCTACTTTGTTTTTGTCTAAGTCACTTTGAGTTAGGTTTCTGTTACTGATTTGGCTTATAAAAGAGGATTATATACTTTGTTTATTTTTTGGACTTTTAAAAAACAACCTTTAGCATAGTTTTCATGTTTTAGTAGCAATGCGTGGAAGTAAAGGGACAGAAATGAAGACAATAATGAAGTGAATATAGGAACCATTACATTCAGGCAGAATTTTGTCTAGTTTGTAGGGCTCACTCAGAAGTAAAATTAAAGAATTGAGAAATACCTTGGTGTAGTCACCATCAACTTCATAAAGACAACAAAACTCTGAGAAACTACCAATCATACATAACTCACATTAAAAAATGACAATTTGCTGAAACCCTTATCCCTAATCTTGGTTCACTAAAAAATAAGGAAAAAAGTAAGAATGAATCATTATTATCCTGAAGCAAATAATGAAGGAGGTAAAAATAACCAGTTTATCACCGGGGAGCTCTGAGCCAATTCCTGCCAGACCCACACTTGGGGCCAGACCCACACTGGGGGATGAGAGGTTATAGGACACAAGTTGAAGATCATGACACCTGAGTTTGGTATAGATCAGAAATCAGCAGCTCTTGATTACTGGGAGTTAATCCTGCCACTGCTTTGCTCAAGCCTCTGCCGATATACAGAAATCATTTGGAAATGAATGCATTTTTATATGTATAAAACCCAAGCTTTCAGGTACTTCTTCCTGTCAGATATCCTGACTCTAATCAATATGTATCAGCTACTTTGCTACAGGTGTTCTTCCCTTGGAAAGCTTTCAGCAACCACATGGTCATAACAGGATCCAGGAAGGTCCACATTTTCTTTGTGTTTGCCCCATTTTTTGAATGTAAAAAGAAGCTTAGATGATCAAATTACTTAATAAATCATGTAATACATCACTGCTGTTTGAAATCCCTTAATCATGTAGCATTTTATGAAGCTGTGGAAAAGTAACCCAGAGGAAAGAAAATCCCTCTGATATGAGTGGGGAAAATGACAGGTCTGAAGATTCTTGGAGCCTGGGGAGAAGGAGGCATTTTTAACATGTAATGGCTTGTGGGAGAGGATTAGGTGTCTGATCTTACTTTCAGTGCAAACATACGGGAGCAGCTGTATTGTGCCAGCATCAAAGGCCAATAGGCAGCTCCGTGACTAGGCCTGCACTGGGAATGTCACGGTACTAATGAGTTCCTCTCACTACTAAAAATACATAGCAGCTTCAGGAAGAAGCTGAACTACTTGAGCCTCTTCTCCCATCATCATCTGCTCAGTGTTTTGTCCCATGGGTAGGGTACAGTGATTCCCATGCCAGGTGATAAGGCTGGAGAAATTTGTTCCCAGTGACCTGTACATCTCCCAGTTCCTGTTTGTCAGTGCTGTACCCAGGGTCTTTGGTTCCTGGCTACTCAGAGCATCAGGTTCTGTGTCCTGCCTGTGCTCTTCACTCAACTGAGTCTTGGCTCCTTCTTGGGACAGAAAGGAAAATCAGCCCTATATTGATTCACCCACTTCTATATTCTAGGTCTATAATTGGCAAGACCCTGTTGGCCAGGATCCAGTATCTCTATGTGTTAGAATTATCTCAATTGGATATTCCAACCTCAACTCAAACTTTTGTAAGCAAAAGGGAGACTTACTGTTTTATTCAGTGAAGAGTCATGGGAAAAGTTTCAGTTAAGGCTAAATCCAGGAATAAAAATAGTATCACTAAGGAGATATCACAAGAAGGGCTGGATGCTTACCAGGACAATATAATGGAAGCCCTTTAAGTGTCTCTTATTTGCTATTGAGTTGAAGACAAGAACTTTTTTTCTTTTGAAACAGAATTTCACTATGTAGAACAGACTGGCCGCAAACTCGAGATCCTCCTAACTCAGCATCTTGCAGGCTGAGATTACAGGATACACTATGCCCAGCTCAGACTATCATTTTGAGTGTAGTAGTGAGCCACATAAATGTGCAATTTCAAGATGGCATGATAAGTGCTAAGACAGGGTGGGGTGGGGAGGCACCCAGCCCAGCTGATAGCAGAGTAGTGTCTCCTTACAGTTTAAGACATTTAAATAAAGTGTGTACTACACTCAGATTAGAGAAATGGAGAGAATGACGAGCGTCCTTTTTTCTCTTGTGAAACTGCCAGGTCACCCGTGTAAAGATGATGGTGTTTTTGAAATAAGAAATAAGAAATAAGGATGCATTATGTGAAGTTATGAACATACTTAGATGAAGACTATGCTAGCACATTCAGCATATATATATCCCCTCTCCACTACTGTTGGAAAATAAGCAGTCTCATAAGTGAGTCCTACTCTCAGGTAACTAACAAACTGAGCGCCGATCATGTGTCAGGTGCTTTTCTTCCATTTGCTCAATTAATTTTTACTCATTCCACAAGGTCAATATGACTTCTAATTTTATAGACATAAATGAAATAAAACAACAACCAAAACTCCAACATAGGAAAAAAAATTCTAAAGATTCAGAGATTTAAGCAATTTAATATTTGAAGTCACACCGCTGGTCAGTACAGGAGCCAGACTTCTAACCAAGGTGTGCCTTGTTCCAGACATTCATTCCATTCTTCTGCTTCCCAGGGAATATTCTAAGTTCTGCTGGAGTCTTCTAAAACTGATCCTCTAATCTTGGTTCAACTAACACAAGTTGTAATAATAAAAATTTGAATGCTGGCATGCAGAAAGCCATTTTGATGTTTTAGGAAAACCAATTGGAAAGGTACTCACCTATTCAGTCGAAGTATAGTGATCACTGTAGCTTGCTGTATTCTCTGTCCTCTCTGAGTTCTGGGGAGTATTGTCACACAGCATTATTATAAAAACAGTTGACTGCTGCAATCAGTGAATTATGTTTCCTTTGACTACAACTGAGTTTAAGTACCATTTTGAAGATACTAGTCAGCTAGAACCTTGGGCTAAGAGGGTTGTGGGATGTATATGGAGGTGAGAATAATTTGCCATTACTGACATAAAAGGGGGAAAATCCATTGACTGCTCACTGGAATGGGTGAAAACTTTGTGTCATGGGAGCAAATTAAAGATAATAAAAAATTTTGCTAAAACCATGACACACTACTATAACACTGAGGAAATGAGTGGATAACTCAGTGAGTTTCAAATCTGTGAGATGATTTTCAGTCGTAGTGATGATCATGTTTTAATTGTTTCTGATATATTTGGTGTTTCCTTATGCTTTCAACCCCTTCCTATATGTGGACAAAGAAGTTCATAGTGTGCTGTGAAGACAAAATGGTTAGCTATTGTTAGCTTTTAGAAGTTGCTGAAAAAGCTGTTGTTAGCTGCTATCTTTACTGATTAAACAGAATTCAATTTTTTACAAAATTATTTCTAATTGATATAGTAATTGTACACATTTATGAGACATGTGATAATATGTTACATGTATATAACATGGAATGATCATTATTAATGTAATTAACATTTTTTGTCTTGGGAAACCTCAAATTTCTCTTTTCCAGTTATTTTGAGATAAGCAATAAATTGCTGTAACTATAGCCACTGTACTATGCTATAGTGTACTAGAAGTTGCTCCTTTTATCTACCTGTACTTTGGTATCTATTATCCAGCCTCTTCATTCCCCTCACTCTACTTTTCCTAGCCCCTAGTGGTCACTGTTCTACACTCTACTTCTATGGGATTAACTTTCTTAGTTTTTACATATGACAACATGAGGTATTTGTCCTTCTGTGCTTGACTTATTTCATTTAACATAAATGTGCTCCAATTCCATCTGTGCTGCTGCAAATGGCAGGATTTCATTCTTTTTGTGGCTAAATAATATTCTATTGGTTATATAAATAGCACACTGCCACATTTTTCTTCATCTACTTATCTATTGATGGACACCCTAATTGATCCCATATCTTGGCTATTGGGAATTGTGCTGCAATAAACACAGTGTAGGTATCTCTTCAACGTACCAATTTCATTTCCTTTGGAAATATACCCAGTAGTGGAATTGCTGGATCACACAATAGTTATAATTTTAGTTTGTTGAGGAATCTCCATATTGTTTTCCATACTGATTGTACTAATTTACAGTCCCACTGATAATCAGAAAGACTTCCCCTTTCTCTATGTCTTCTTCATTTACTATTTTTTGTCTTTTTAATGATAGCCATTCTAACAAGGGTGAGATGATATCTCACTAAGGTTTTGATTTTTCATTTCCTTGATTCACTTCTTATTTTATAAAATGATGGCTGAAAAGGCATATGCTTATGCTTTTCTTGTCTGGAAATTAAATATGGACTTTTTTTTTTTGCATGTGTGCAGAGGGGGGACTAGGGTTTGAACTTAGAGCTTTGCGCTTGCAAAGCATTCACTCAACTGCTTGAGCTACACCTCCACTACACCTCTGGCTATTTTGGAGCTGGGGTCACATGAACTATTTGCCTGGGTTGGTCTTGAACCTCAATTCTCCCAAAATTAGTCTCTCAAGTTGTTAGGATTACAAGTGTATGCCACGGTTGACTGGCTTCAACATGAAAGTTTTTTTCACATTCTCAATTTTCTGTTTAGGTACTGGATTTTTTTGGTTTATAACTCTCCATGTGTTGGTGATTATTGTTAATTTACCTTGTTAAGTGAACAGCCTTTATTAATTCATTTAATGCATTTGTTAAATACTTTTCCTATACTAAGCACTGTGCTAGGTTCTAAGTATACAATGGTGAACAAAATAGGTACAGTCTTTCCACAAAATGCCTAAGTGATTTTAACTTTACAAGTTAAAATTATTATATCAATCACAAGAGAGCACTAAAAAATATTGGTGCCTGGGCTCCACTGCAAGATTCTCATTTCAATGGGATGGGAGGGGGCTGGGTATTGGTAGTTCAAAAGGTACAAAGTTCTAATATATATATAGCCTGGGTTGAAGTCTGGAGTTTAGTAGACAGTTGACATTTCTTGAATGTGACTTTGGATGAGGCACTGTATGTGCAGGAACTTGCTTTCTCACAGGAGCCTGGCAGAGGAAGATATCAACATGCTGCTTTATGAATAAATGGTAGAGGAGCTGTAAATCATGTAGGTGTGCAACAGAGTCAAGATTCTAACACAGATACATTTTGTCTAGAACATTCACAAATAATTAAAAGTTATTTAATTGGAGCTTTGGGAAGTTGAAAACCAATCAGAAACCAGATGAAGCGCTTCTGAAATAATAATATAAATCTGTGGGGAACTATGAAGTGATTTCCTAAAATTTAATTTGCACTTATTATTATTATTTATTTTTTAGGAATTTTCTCTACTTTGTTTAAGTTTCCATATGCACACCTTCCTTCCTTCCTTCCTTCCTCCCTTCCTCCTCACTTGCTTTCTTTTCTTTACAGTAGAGGTTGATCAGTCTACGGTAGATGTTGAGTGACTGTAGGTGTGTGCAGATCATTCATTGAAAAACTCTTATTCAACAATGATTTGAGAAAATTTTAAGTCACTATATTAATTCTCAGGCTGAAATTTATAATTGTGCTATTTCAAAATCAATACTGCCTATCCAGATGATTTTATACAAGAATACCAAAGGTCATTCCTTTCCTTATCTTCTCCTATATTTAAGGAATTGAAAGTTTACATCTTTTTCAAAACTAAGATAACCTTAATTAAAGGCAAAACATTACAGTCCTCTGAAAAAAAATGAATGTGAAACCTTTTTCTGAGATGTATTTGCAGGACAGACAATGTGATCCAGGATTATTGTTTGGTTATCAACCCTGTGTCTTGTCCCATCTGTGAAGAGGTTGTGTGAGTATTTCCAGAGGAGACATGAACATATGCTTACATGGTTACACTGAGCCAAAATCAAATTTTCAGCCATAGCCTTGTCACTACGTCTGCCAGACCTACATTTGTAAGCAAGAGTGTCAAAAGTACATCAAGCTATTGTCACCCAAGACGGAAGTATATATTTCAAAACACTGTGGATAAATGTTTTCTGTCAGCTGCTGTCTAAACATTTTGTACCTACATGTATGTGAGTGACCAAGGCTGCATTCTAGGACTCATAGGCAAAGTCAACCTACTTTCAGGTGATTTCTGGTCACTGTGACCATCGTAAGCAGATTCTGTAGAAAAGTAACTTTGAAATCAATAGATTTGAGTTATTTTTTGCTTCTATCTTTCCTTTCATGGAGTGGAAGACAACCTGTGGCTGTACCTTCTTTACTGAGTCACACAATTCCATTGGAAATTAACAAAGCCCTTTTAAGAGAATTATCCTCCTTTCACTCCAGAAAAAATGATACCTAATTTTTCTTATGTATAATTCATAGAAAAATGCAAGTGTTTTTCTTCTCTGTTATTTTTAGTGATCATAGAGTTGAGTGGGAATGGGAGAGATGATAGTGGAGGAGTTTTCCAACAGAAGTCAGTATTAAAAGCATTCTGCTTTAGTTTCTTCCATACGAGGAAATGCTACCATAGTATTAGGTACCTGGAATTCTTGGGGCGAGCGGAAGGTCCCGAGACTAACACCAAAACCAGACCCCTGCTTGCCAAACTTTCCTGCTTGTTTCTCTGTTTACAAAATCTCAGGAACTTCCAGTTTCTCAACTAGCCGGGCATGTCGACCTGTTCCATCTAGTGATCACAGATAATCAGAGACCAGAGACTCTCTCCCTCCCCCAGGGCTTGGTCCCTCCTATAAAGCCCACTACCCATTTCAGCCAGGCCACTGCACCCTGAACCCGAGGGTCAGCCCAGCGGTCTGTAATAAATCTTTCTTTTCCACACGTGGTGTGGTCTTTATTCGGCATTTCCTTACAGATAGCCAGATAGCAAGAAGTTGCCACTTGCTTCTGGAGGTTCTTTAAAAGAAGCACTATGTGCTCCTAGCATTGTGTGCTTGTAGGTAAAGGTAGTTAGTTTCTTGTTTCATATTTGTATTAGTGGATTAGTTTATAGTGTTTTCCAAGCTACAGTTTTTCTCTTGCAATTATTTTTTTCCCTTTCCATATGCTTCTGTCTATGCCACAAACCATTTCTTTTGCTATTCTCATATCCTATTCTCAACCAGTTGCTCCTAGAACTTTTGGCACACCAAGAAAAAAATATTAGCCCCTAGAAAACACTTTAAAAAAGTGAGTCATGAGCACATTAAAAATTAATTGACAAAGTCACTTAGCTGAGGAAAGGGACAGATGTGAAAAGTATACTTGGCTTGAGGTCTCCCATTTGATCCACAAGTTCCACTACTAAATAAAGGTTATATACTTGCCTCTAAATTCTTTTGCTGCTGCAGTTGATGTAAATTTAATTTCTCAATTTTGGAAGCTCATTATTAGGCTTACTGAACATACTTATATTGAGAGGTGGCTGTAGAGACCCTCAGGGTAAGGAAGACATCCTTTTGTCTTACTTTGCACAGACATTTGATGTATCTTCATCCACTGCCATCACCAACACTCCATTGCTGATTTGGTCATTCTTACTATTTATTGAGTAAGGCAACAAGAATTGTAGTTTATTTAATCCTTGCCACAAATGCCTGAGGTACGTATTATCATTACCATTCTATAGTGAGAAAATTGAGGCTTTATAAATGTTAAGGGATATGTCACCAGAAAACATCTAATAAATGGTAGAACTAGTATTTTGAACCAAATCAAAATGTTCCCAGGGCCAAACAGCAGCATCAAAAGGGAAAAGTCAAGGTGACTGGTCAAAATCACTCCATCAAGCTTTTATGATATGCATGAGATATGAGATATGAGCAGGTATGTTCCAAATGTTTCTCTGGTGCTGATTATTTTAAAGCTATTATATTTGTTATTCAAGAAATGATTCTAGAAAGAACTTGAATATGTAATTTGAGAAAGTGCAAAGAAAGCTGTGAAAGATGAAGGTACTATTTGAGTGAATGGTTTTGCAAACTTGAACAACCATTTAATACCCTAAATCCTTCTAAAGCTACAACATTATTCAAAACAGAATATAGATGGAATGATTTATGCCTGTAATAGCCAAAGCAAACCTGGCTATGCATGGAAAGCCAATGGTCTTGTTTCAAATGCTGGGCTGGAAACGCATTCCACCAAACATTATACTTCAGCCAAATATTATGTAGCTTCACATTACTGATATATAAACTTGATGAATTAACTTTAGATTGACAGTGTTTCAAGCTCTTTTATGACTGTTTCTTTTTCCTGTTCTTTGTTTATCCCTTAGCATTGGCTACTTTCTAAGTTGTTCAGTTTGCTTTCCTAACTTTTAAAATGAAGCATAATAATTTGTCTTGGATTTTTATATGTATTACAATTGAAGAAAACACTATAAGGAAAATTTCTTGTAAATATGTATGTATACACATTAATACAGCAATGTTTAAAGAAATATGTACCGTTAATAGTATTTGTCTTAGAGTGGTATAATTATATTTTCTATTTTTCTACAATGAATTTAGATTTCCTTGACAGTAAAGAAAACCCATTACATAAAGATCTTTGGGAATAATTGTATTAAAAGGTAGGAATGGATTGGGGAAAGAAACTGGGGCTAAAGAAGGCTTAGAGCAAAGGTATATTTTACTCCAGAGTCTACATATGTATGCCTTCAGCTCACACTTACCGCTCTTCTATAAAGGGGCCATTTTTACTTTTTTGGCTCTGGGTAGGAAACACTTACCACCTTTTACCCCATCTTCTGTCCTCCACTGAGGCAGATAACTAATTTTTGCTGGAAGTGTCCACTTCTCACTACAGAGCCTAAAAATTCTAGTGCTTGTTTTTCTTGTCTCTTTGCATCTTGAATTTGACAATGTGAACTCTTTGTCAGAGTCACTGAGGGGAACTTCTGGGAGAGTTTCCAGGGAGAGACTTCTGGGAAAGATTTTCTTCCTGATTAAAAGAGATGGATAAGTAAAAACATACCCCCCTTTGGACATAACTATGATGCTGGAGTCTGCTTGAATCATGAGAAGACAGACTTGACGTCAGAAGTCAACCACCTGAAATTAATAGTCCAGAAAGGTTATAAAACACACACAAATACACACCACAACCTCAATAATGCCATTAAGCTACTACATCAATACTCTTGAATTTCTTTGCCTCTAGACTTCTTGTTAATTGAATCAATAAGCTCTGTTGTTTAAGTGACTTTTAATTGTATACTCTCATGTAGCCATTTGCTTTTCCTTCTCAGACAGTAAAACAAAAGTCTCCACTTTTGTTGTATCAGAGCATTCAACCATGTGTCCAGGGATTAGGGTAAGGAATTACGGCTCTTTCTCTCCCTTTGTCCATCTAGACCTTGCAGAATGCTGTGCTCAGACACACAGAGAAGGCCAATGGGTCTAGAGTGAGGGGATGGGATTTTCTCTCAATTGTGTTAAACAGAACACATTGAAAGGAAGTTACCCAAAGGTTTTTCTATTGCAAGCATTCAAATTGTTTGGCATTGTTGGGACATGGTCCAAGGCCATAATGGAGTTTAAAATAGATCAGAATTTAATTACATATAGTGTATCTAAAGTTTCCTGACTTCCTCCACTATTTATCCCCAAAATTCAAGAAATCACTCATACCATAATAAGTATATTATTATTTCTGTTGGTTGAGAAAACGTATGATGACACAAAGTTAATATTAGTATGGTTATGTTCATGCCAATTTTTATATTATCAGTCACATCAGAACTTCCATTCATTAGAAATTAGTTTAGAGAAGTAAGAGGCAAATTGCATGTTCTGTCTTTGGACAAGACCTATTGCACATACTCATCTGAGACCTCTTCACATGTAAACTTATGTTCTGGAGAGGTTCACAGCCAGCTGGGAATGGGAAAGCAGCATTAGAGTGAGGAGAATTGAAAACAGTCATTATTTAACGTGAACAGGGGAAATAGGGGTGATTTCTGGTTCCTTGAGAAAAACTTTTGAAAGAAACCTCTCATTTTTTAAATTAAAAAAGAAAGAAAATCCAATAGAAGAATTTCTGCCTTTTACTTTCCTGCTCTACCCTTTTGTCATTATAGCATGGGGATACCTGACTGTATTTCGTGTTTGACTTATACATTGCATTTAACTGTCTAATAAATAGAACTATGTTGAAAGTTCTTTTTCTAATGCAACTCATTGTCTACGGCCACCCTGAACATGCCTGATCTTGTCTAATGCAACTCAATTCCAGTGTTACCTGTCTGATACAGGATTTCTTTACCTCCTCACTACTGACATTTTGGGTTGAACAACTCTTTATTGTTTGGGGGGTGGATGGGGAGGGCCTGTCCTATGCATTGTAGGATGTTTAGCAGTATCACTGACTGCTACCTGTAGCATGCTCCATTTGGGACAATAAAAAATGTCTCTAGACATTGCTAAATGGCCCTGGAGGAAAATCCATGCTTGAGAACCACTGATGTAACATAGACTGTCAAACTCCCTGTAATAATTCTGTGATTTCTAAATAACAGATTCTTTGTACAACATATGGAAACTTGCAAGCATGGTGCTTAGTAATAGAAATAATAACCAATATTAGTGAGTTCATTTTATACATCAGACCCTGTGCTAAGTACTTTACATTCATTATCCTATCTAATTTTAATGTCAAAACCATGAACTAGATTATTAATATATAAGAATTTCCCCCAACTTTTTAAGCCTGAAACCCAGAGAGGGTAAGCAACTTGCTAGAAAGTGATTGAGACAGATTTTTGCTCTTATATAATGCCTACGATATGCTGTTTTCCTTAATAGTGTATGGCCTAGGGAGTAATATGTCTTAAGCAAAAGAAACAGGCCAAATGTGCAACTGATTACTATTCCCATCCACCTTGAGTTCAAGCTACCTCCTTACCTGCTCCTCTCCATGGGGTATATGGAACGAGAACCAGGGATGCCTGGTTATAAGCTCTGCTTATTTCTCTCTTTTTCTTTGAAGTCTAGTTGCCACAGAATGCCTGGTTCATTCTTCTGTGAACCTCCTGCCATAAATTGTATAGGGGCAGGCCCAGATGGCACTTTCAGTGGACTAGCCCTGCCTGTGGGAGACAGTGAAGTCTGTCTGATCTGGTTTCAGGAAGCCTCTTATCATTTCACATCTGAGTCACACTCAGACCTCTCAGCTTTATCAGCAATAAAGGTAATGTCTTTCTCTGCATCTTATTTTTCTTTCCTAATTTGTTCAAAGCATAATTGGGAAAGAAGAGTGTTTTCCTTTTGCTGATGCTACAAATTGCCACAAACATTGTAGCTTAAAACAAAACAAAAAATTATTATCTTGCAGTTCTAGAGGTCAGAGTCAAATGGGTTTTACTGGGCTAAAATTATGGTGATGTCTGCTTATATTCTTTCTGGAGGCTCTGGACAGGGGAGAATCCTTTTCTTTGTCTTTTTCAGCTTCTAGAGGCCACCAACATTCCTTGGCTGTTTGCCCCTTTCTTCATTACCAAGTCAAACATCATGACATCTTTGAATCTCTCTTTAACTTGGATCTTCTGCCCTCTTTTCCTTCTTTTAGAGACTCTATGATTACATAGTGTCCAATTGGTTATTACAGGATAATCTACTCATCTCAAGAGCCTTAACAATGTCTCTTTTACCACAAAATGAAGATATTCACAGGTTCTAAAAATTAGAATATGGATGCCTTTGAGGAGGGAATGTTACTTTGTGTGCACAAAGAGTGTTATTGATTAATCCCTCCTGCTTTAGTCCATTTTGTGCTGCTGTAGCAGAATCCCTGAAACTAGGTAATTTTTAAGCAACAGATATTTATTTATATATTGCAGTTCTGGAGGCTGGGAAGTCTAAGGGCTAGGGTCCACATCTGGTGAAGGTCTTTGTGTTGGGTCAACCCATGACAAAAGGCAGAAGAGCAAGAGAGCATGAGAAAGCAACAGGGGGAACTTGCTTTTATAACAAACCCATTCTTGTGATAATGAACCCAGTTCTATGATAATGATATGAATTCACTCAGGAAGGCATATGGCCTAATCTCTTGTTAAAGGTCCCGTTTTCCATTGGGGATAAGTTTCCAACACATTTTGGGAGACACTTTCAAACTACAGTACTTCTTCAACTCCCTGATTATGGTTTACTCATTGAAAAATCATTCACCAATAAATGGACTCACAGATGATTAGTTTATGGGTGTAATTGTGTGTGTGCATGCAGCATGCCTGTGTTTAATATTTAGATGTAGCCCAGTATAATGTAGGCCAGAGGCTGAGGACTAATGTCTGTTTTCTGGTCATTTATCTCTCTTGTAATTGTTCAGCTAAACCTTCCCACAGACATGGCGTGAAGCCAGGTTCTATGCACCAAACGATGTAGAAAATTCAGTGCTCAGGAAAGGCACTTAGTGTAGCTGTTGCTTGTGTGTGTTGTAAGGTAGATTGTTGATTTCCTTATATCTTCAGTGACATTTTTTACTCCTTTTTTCATGTTGCTCTGTGTAGAAGTAACATAAATTGTGTATGTATGTGTGTTTGTGTGTGTGTGTGTGTGTGTGTGTGTGTGAGAGAGAGAGAGAGAGAAAGAGAGAGAGAGAGAGAGAGAGAGAGAGAATCTTTAAAGTAGGAGAGAGTTGATACTATATGTTCATCATTTGCTTACTTCCTGGGAGGGTTAATATTCCCCATGTCCCTGCTTCTGAGAGCTGGGATATTCTGACTCAACAACTCTACACACTTTGCTATCCTGCAGTCAGATAAGTTAAGTTGGTCAAGATGGAAAATTCCAGCAGTCAATGTGTAGCAACAGATTAATTGCTTTTCCATAGAAAGAGAGAACTGTGATAGGAGGACAGAAAAAGTGGACTTAAGGAACAAATAGTCAAAGAGAAAGTGCTGTTAATAGTCTTATACTGAGGCTGGGGTAAGCCAGGAGGAAGGGGTCATCTGGGGTTAGCTAGGAGGGATAGGAGAGCCATTATTGCAGGTGATGGCAGGATGGGTTGCCAAGCTGAGAAGACAGAAAGGTGGTTGAAAGTATACACATAGGCAGGATGATTGGGCAAAGACAAGAATGACGTTGTTGATTGGGAAATTTAAAAACTGATTAGTGGATGATTCTAGATGTAAGCATGAATGAAGTGCTTACTGGGGTCGTTCTGTGCTGTCTTGTGCTTGTCTCATAGGTGGAGATGATGAGGAAAGGAGCTATGCCAGACTGAATGAAAGGACAAATGCTTCCTTCCCCTTTCTTTCTATGGAAAAACTATTCAACTGCTGATATACCCTGGCTTCCCCGAGCAAAGACATATGATGTAGAATGTTGTTACTTCCTGAGTGGTGTTGTGATAGCTTGTTTTCATAGCTATCAGAATTAAAGAAGGTGCTGAATCCATGCTTGGAGTTATATGCAGGGAATGGCAACATGAGAAGTAGCCTGGCCTGAGATAATGGGGATTTGGAGTGACTGTGAAGGAACGAAGGTAATCAGAGGAGAGTGTCACTTTCCCTCATTGTCCCAAACCTTCAAAAATACTGAGAATGCTGCTGAGTTTCCTAAAATTTTGTGGGATGAGAGCACAAGTTATTTTGTTTGAATAATGAGAAAGATGGTTCAAGAAGATAGACAGGTGGCATTTGGATTATATTACTGATTCTTTAGTAAGGGACTGGATGTTAAAAACTATTATTTTTATATGGCATAACTCTTACCTGCAACTGATTATAATATATAATAATGTAGTAAAATTGCAAATTTTACTAGCTTTAAGTAGATTCCCCTGACTATGTTTTCAATAATATGCCCATCAAAAAGAATAATGACAATCATAGGTTTTAACACATTGAATTTTAAAAGACTCATTAAGTTCATAGCATATTTTAAAAAGGAAAGATTTATATGATCTGAAGTGGAACCAGAGTATCATAATGGTAACATTCTCTTTTTTATTTGCATCTATCAATTGTATAAAGGAGCTTCATTGTGATATTTCTATATGTGCTCATAGTGATTTTTTTTATATTTTATGGATGTTGGTAGTGAAAATCTTTTTTTCAAAAGAATTAAAATTAACACATGTAGAAAGGAATGATGGCATTTGAAAATTATTATTTTGTCACCAACACTGTAGAAATCAATGTGGGCAAAAATCATTAAAGAATGCATAAACCAGTGGGTGGAAAATTATCAGGGAAAAAAATATTCACATCATCTCAAAATATCATTTATTATTTTATTTATTAGAAAGGAAAAAGAACCTTTACAATGAGGAAGTTTGTCAGATCCCTTGTTAATCAAATGATCAAAATTAGTACCATCAAAAATGAGATATTATATGCCTCCTAATGAGATGCACTGGAAACGAAAGAACCATCGTTTACATGACGTTGCCAAAATGCTTAATTTGAATTAAAGTACAGGGAAACGGTCAGGAAAATCCAGTGTGGAACATTTTCCAAGACGAAGGACTCTTCAGATATACCATTGCAATAAAAGACTAAACAAGGAAGGGCAAGAGGGGGGACTGATAAGAACAACTGTGTTAGAGAAAAGGAAAATAGAAAGACATTGCAAAATGAAATGTGTTAGCTTCAATCAGATCCTGAATCTAAAAATTAAAACTTTTAAGGACATCATTAGGTCAATCTGAAATGTTGAGCATGGATTTTTATTTGATGGTATTGTATCAGAGTTGAATATATAGAAATGATGTTGTGAATATGTAGGAGAATGTTCTTATTATTGGAAGATAAATGTTGAAATATTTAAGGTTTAAGTGTCATGATAGCTGAAATTTATTCCTAGATGATACCACCCATGCACACTGAGAGAGAGTGAGATAAAGCTAATATGACAAAGTGTTTAAAGTTGGGGGATAGAGGAAACATATACGGATGACCATTATGCTAGTCCTTCAATACTTCCATAGGTCTGGAAAATTTCAAAATGATACAGTTAGATATTACCCAGAGTAGAATGTTTGAAGCCAGGTGGTTTTAATAAATTATCAAGACACAACACTAGAGTCCTGTCAAAATGTTCCTAAAATTCCCATTCTGCCAAAGTATCCTGACAGGCATTCTGTTACATGCCAGTACTCCCAAAAGAGAAAGTGTACCAAATGAATTAGTTAATGTCTGCAGACACTTGCTGTTATGGCTGGTTTGCAAATGCCTGGATTAGAGGGTTTAGACAAAAATAAATAAATAAACAAAGCATCATGAGCTTAACTTAGTAATGTTATTGACAGCCACAGCTGCTGAAGGCCTAGTCCTAATGAGATGTGTGAGAGACCATGCTGGCAAATGGTAGCTAGTGTACGAGGTCGCATTTGTGTCAAAAGGCAAGTTTCATGCTTTAAGGGGAAAGGCAGGCTACGTGAAACTTGTGTATGAGGGATAGATGGCAAGAGAGAACTAAATAACAAATTGATAAAGTTGAATATCACTTATAATAGAAAATCATTATTGTTGTACTTAGCTGAAATCTGTTATGTATGTTCTAAGCAAAAGAGGTTTAAAGAATTAAGTTTTTAGGGTTTTACTTATTTTTCTGCCTCTGTATTAGAAAAACATTATCTGAACTGCAATTTTACATATGCTATGAAAACCATTTGAGAAAACAATGAAGAAATGTAAAGTAAGTGAGTACTTTCCATGGTGACTAGTATAATTTTAACTTTATGTAATCAGCTATCATCTACAAAAGTTCCATGAGATCTGATGTAATCCAGAAAAGTACCTCTTAACTGTGAATTTTATGACTCATCACAGGAAATCTGGACAGGTCTATGTGAGCAAGACCAGCTGCACATTATAGCCAGACACTGGCTCTGAGCTGGTGGAGAAAGAGAGGGTCTATGTGATTGTCAGTGGTGGCATCAGCTTCTTCTGATCTCTTGAATGTACCCTTTCTAAATTCTTTGGCCTAAATTTTCTGATAAATTTCTCTCTGTAGGTTTGTAACTGTCCTTGTTATTAAGGAGATCCTGAGAGTATAATGTGTTTAATATAGTTTGACATAATTCTATTGGCCATTTATAATTTAGAGGTTTTGCTTTGGTTCTTGGGCTCCTAAGGGCCGCACCCACTGTAGAGGAGGCCTCTTTGGGGCCTGGCAGACCTGGGCTCTAGTGTATTTTGACAGAGTTTTGGTGAAGAAGATATTTTTTCTTTTCTTTTTTTTTTATTGTTGTTGTACAGGGAGCACATTGTGATATTTACAAAAGTTCTTACAATATATCATAGTTGAATTCACCCCTTCTGTCATTCTCTTTTATTCCCTCTCCCTCCCATTCTTGGAATAGTTTCAGCAGGTCTCATTTTTCCACTTACATACATGTGTACACAGTATTTGCTCCATATTCACCCTCCTACACCCTCTCCCCACAGCCTCCCTTCTCCCACTGGTACCAACCCTCCAGACAGGACCTGTTCTGCCCTCCTGTTTTCTGATTTTATAAACAAGAGAAATGACATTTTGTTTAAGATAGTTATACAGGGAGTTTCCTTGTGACATTTTCTTGGATATATGTATTATAGCCTAAATTGTTTCATCTCCTCTATTTTTCTCCTTTCTATCTTATGGTGATTTCAACAGGTTTAAAAATTCTATATTCATTTTTGTATAGGAAGTACATCAACCATATTCACCTTCTTAACTTTCTTCATTTACCCTCCCTCTCTCATATGTGACCTTCCCTTAGTGTGACCTGTTTCTCACAATATTGCTTGTATTTGTATTAGGTCTATATTCCACACATGAGCGAAAACATGTGGCCTTTGACTTTCTGAACCTGACTAACTTCACTTAAGATGATGATCTCCAGTTTCATCCGTTTACCTGAGAATGACAAAATTTCATTCTTTGTGGCTGAGAAAAATTCCATTGTACATAAATACTACCTTTTCTTAATCCACTCATCAGTAGTGGGGCATCTTGGCCGTTTGCATAGTTTAGCTATTGTGAATAGTGCTGCAATAAACATGGGTGTGTGGGTGCCTTTATAAACACATTGTTTTCAAGTGAGTCCCTTCAAAGTGATCCATTAGCATGAAAAAAGAACATTGTTTGTATATTTACATGTCTTCTTTTTTATTGGTGTATATTCAATCATACATAATAAGGGGTTTCATCATGACCTTTCATATGTGCGTAAGATGTACTTTGATCATAATTACTCCCTCTACTATGCTTTCATTTTCTATATTTTTATTAGCATATGTTAATTGTACAATGTGGGAGGTTTGTTGTGATATTTTCATGCATGCATATAATATATATATTCATTCCCTGTATTACTCTTTTTTATCCCATTCCTTCCTTTCTCTTTTTTTTTCTACCTTCCTAGTGGTCTCCCTTTTACTTTCATGACCTTGTTTTGTTTTGTGTTCCCCTAGCTTCCACAAAACCTGTGGTACTTGTCTTTGTATGATTGGTTTATTTCACTTAACATGATATCTCCATTTTCATCCACTTAGCCAAGTGCTGTGTGCCCCTGCATTTCCAATATGCATCCCTCATCACTTGATCTTTGCCTTGCTCTAAAGCTTCAGTCACTTCAGGCTCTGTGGTGGAATGAGGTTAACTGTTACCCAAATTACTTGGCAACACTTTTTGAGACTGAAATTTTAATGATTTGTTTTATAAGCAATGTTTAAGTAAGCATGTCAAAGTATGGGCCTGGTTTTATTTCCATGTGGATCTCCATAGTACTTTTTTCTTTCTTGTAGATTGGTCTTGCCTGGAGGAAAGCCTTTCCTTTTCTCCTCAATGGACAGTTCTTCTCTATTTACACAGTCCTTTCTGGCAGCAGAACTTGGCCCTGAACCCTAGATTAGCATCTGCTGGTCCTTCTTGCAGCCTGTTCCCACATCCTCTGCTCCATTCTTCAAATCCTGTGCCCTCTGGTTGATCCTGCCATGCTTGGAAGATATTTTAGAGCCTCTTAGTAGTAACTAGTACTGTATATAATTAGACTTTCTGATGTGGAGTCCTGTCGCTGAATGCTGAGTTTGTTGGTTTAAATCTCTAAGTGATGCTTGTTATTTGGTTTGTCCTGGGGTTTTGTCAATTTGCTTGGCTAGAGTTGGCCCCCAAGGCCAGGAAGTTTTTCTGCAGCCCTGGTCCTTTGGTAGTGATTTCGGCCAGTCTTGATTTTTTTCCAAGTTGGGATGTTGAGTGGCAAGAATCCACATTCAGATGTCAAGCTAAATTGCAAGACTTTACTGAAGTCTTTGAAATTGGGAAAAGCAAGGGTATGTGACAAGAGAACTGTGATGGTTTAGTCAGCTTCACTTGCCCTTTCAACTTCCTCAGGAATATGATCCACTTCCTCAGAAATAACAAAAGAAAAGAAAGAATAAAAGGAAGGTAGGAAGAAAAAAGAGAGAGAGAGAGAAGATACAAGAATACAATATCTGTAGATATTTTGAAGTTATTGAAGTATGAACTTGAGTTAGAATTTCAAAATGGTGTATGTCAGCAGGCCACTGTATTGCTTATTTCTAGCTCTAGCACTTAACAGCAAAACATGATAAAATGAAAGCGGCTACAGCCAATGCTGAAAGTGGAGATGGCCTATGACAAACTTTGAATTCTTTCCTTCTATTTCTAGAAGAATGCATATTTGGGTAAAATCCAGCTCCTTCACTGTGCTGCTTCAAGGACCACTATTAAAATAAGTGTGACTTATAGGAGAGACAGTTTTTAAACAGTTCAACAATACAAAGTGATAGAAGCCAGATCTAGATAATTCCATCAGAAAGAGGATTTTTTGCTAGAAAATGCAGATGGCCTTAAACAAGTGAAAAGATTATAAACCTTCCTCATAAGATAAATAATATTTAAAACTACACTAAAATATATCAGATTGGCAAAAATCCAAAGGTTGGAAGGCAAACTCTGTTGGCCAAGGATATGGGAAAAATAAGAATTCTCAGATATTACTGATAGGGGTACAAAATGATAAATCTCTCTGGAGGGCAGTTTGACAATGTTTATCAAAATTATTACTGCCTTATTCTTTAGCCTTGTAATCCTGTTTTGGGAATTTCCTCTGAAAACATACCTACATACATAAAAATAATATATGCATTGCTGATTATAGTAGCAAAAATTGAGAACAAGTCAAGTAAATATCAGTAGATACTGGTTAAAATAAACTGTAGTACCTTCACACAGTGGAAATGTATACCACAGTAAGAGAGTAAGAAAAAAAGTTCTTAGGTACTTAGATATTTTGTCAAGTGTAAAAAGCCAATGTACAAAGTAGGGCACATATAAACATACAATATGTACAATATAAACAATATAATACATCATATAGATTATATACAAATATATATTATATATTATATGTATATATGCACACACACACATACACAGCCTACTGTCTTTTTGTGTATGAAAGGGAAGTGATGAGAATATTGATTTCTGGTCCAGAAGTCCTACTTCTAGGTGTTTACTTAGAAGACTTGAAATCACTTCTTTGAAGAGATATCTGCACTCCCATGTTCATTGCAGCATTACTCACAGTAGCCTAGCTGTGGAATCAATGTCATTTCCCATCAACAGATCAGTGGATACAAAAAATGTGATGTATATTCAAAATGGAGTATGATTCAGCCTTTAAAAAGAAAGATATTCTGTCATTTTTGACAATGTGGATGGAACTGGAGAACATTATGCTAAGTGAAGTAAACCAGACACAGAAAGACAGATACCACGTATTCTCACTTGTATGTGGTAGCTAAAACAAATTCATTGATGGATATAGAGGCTGGAGGTAGCAGGAGGGATAAGGATATAATGTTCAAAAGATATAAAGCATCAGACAAGAATAATAATTTTCTGAGATTTATTTCATATCATTGTGAATATAGTTAATAATAGAGTATTGTACATTTCAAAATTGTGAAGAGAGTAAATTGAAAAATTTTTTAATCACACATATAGTTAAGCATTTATGGTGATAGATATATTAAGTAGCTTGATTAAATTATTTCATATTGTATTCATAAATCATGAATTACTTTGTATCCCATGAATGTATACAACTATAAGTCATAAGTTTATAATAAAATATTGGTTTCTCTTCATTGTAACTGCAAAAGGAAGTGCTAGAAGGATACACAAACTTTAGTTACCTAAAGGTTATAAGGCACCATTGGGTGCATGCGGGAGGGTGGGAGGGTAGTGAAACATCTTCGTGTATTCCTTGTATTCTTTGAATTTAGAACAGTCTGAATAAATTTATACATTAATTAAAAAGATAATGGAATTTCCTACAGATGACAATAACCAGACTTGGAGACTTCTCACTGGGAAACAGTAGACCAGATATCTCTGTCAGCTCTGGTCAATAAGCACCTGCAATCCATTCTGAGAATGACAGCATTGGTGGCCACAATGCCATCCAATTTGCAAGGAAAGGAGGCCATGGTTCTAATAGCATCATTTATGTCCAGTGTCCAGCGTTGTGGCTGTGACAGCACATTCCACGGTGTTTGTGTCCACTGTGACACATTAATGGATACCAGTAGCCCAAGATACCAGTCTCCTTAGCTGTTGGGGTTACAGATAACCTGGGGGCTGGAGCTCCCAGGTTGTCTGTCTGTAACAGCAAAAATCCTTAACTTTTTGCTGCTCTGTGCATTACAAATAATATCATTTTCTAACCAGGCTTTCTTTCGAAAAAGTTTAGGAAGCAAAGATTAAGAACAAAGCTTTTAAAAGAAAGGACCTCCAGTTTGCCTCCAGGGTAATAAATCACTGGGAACAAAGCATGCAGATTTGTTAAACTTAAAGATGTTCATTGGTCTGGAGGTGCTTAGCGTAGATTTACTGCTGTTGATGTTACAGTACTCAGGGCTCTGCACCATAGGCTGGTTTCCAAGGAAATAAGGGCTGCATTAAAGCTCTTTCCACAGAAGGTTAGAGTGTTTACCTGAGGGTTCAGTCAGTGAATGTTTTCCCCATATGCACAGGGGACCTTTGGTGATGATGATATTTATTCTATATTCTCTTAAAAGAAAATATGGGGAAAATGTTTTGATGGAGTATGAGGAGAGAGCCAACATAAGGTGCCCAAGAGTGGCCTGCCTTAGTGTTAAGCCCTTTGAAGTAGTCAATGCAGGTCAGTCTCCTTGGTGCCAAGTGAGGTTGAGGTGGGTGGATATTTAATCTGGAGGGGCAAATTGAAAATATCCGGCCCAACCTTGAAAAATGCAAGAATGTGTTAGCATAGAGTGTGTTGGCTCACTGAGTGAGGAATGCTATCATTAACAAATGATATCCTGCACCCTCACTCCAAGCCAATTCTCATCTTTAAAGGTCATACTGAAATTGATTCATCTCTTCATCCATCCATCCATCCAGCCAACCAGCAGCTTTTCAAACATTTGTTCAATAAACATATTTTTTATCAAACATTGGCACAACTTATTTTATAACAGGTTCTATGCTAGGAAGTGAGTATAAAGTGAGAAATAAGACTCAGTGTTTGCTTTAGGAAAACTGCAGTCTTATGGGAAGATAGTTATGCAAATAAACTGCTACATTTTAATTATAAATGTAATTTAATTTTTTTCCTTCATTGTTGTGCTGTGGCATTTACACAGGTTCCTACAATGTATCAAATATGAATTAACCCCCTCTATTGTTCTCCTTTATGTCCTTCCCCTGCTCCCTGATTCCTGGAATAGTTTCAACAGGTATCATTTTTCATTTACATACATTTACATTTTTTGCACCGTATTCACCTTTCTACCCTCTTTCTTTTCTTCCTTTCCCCATCACCTCCCTCCATCCACTGGTGCCACAATGATAGACATGCATTCAAAAATTATGGAGAAAGGAAGGTTGGACCTTTCACATGAAGGAGAGATAATGCCAGAGGTTATACTGGAGTAGAAGTCCTCCTAGATGGCCCCTTTTAATGCATTAGAAAAAGATAACCCACCTCAGCAGACAAAATAGGTAAAGATCACCCCTCTACCTGCACACAGTCTTGAGCCAAGTGCAAATATTGGTGAATGGGATTCAGGCTGGACTTCACCCTCTTTGGCCAGGATAATTTATATATCTCTCAGATAATCCTGCCTTTTGTTCCAGCCCTGTACCTTAGATATAATTTTTTTTAAATGTTGGTATTTCAGGACTTCTCTTTCAATAGCTTAGCCAAAAGTCCACCTTCTATCACCAATAGTTAGGTCATCCAAACAAAAAATCAACAAAGAAATCTTAGAACTAAATGACACCATAAATCAAATGGACCTAACTGATGTCTACAGAATATTTCATCCAACAGCAAGACAATATACATTCTTCTCAGCAGCCCATGGAACTTTCTCTGAAATAGATCATATCGTAGGACACAAAGCAAGCCTCAACAAATATAAGAAAATAGAAATAATTCCCTGAATTCTATATGATCACAGCACATTAAAACTAGAACTCAACAACAAAAACAACAGCAGAAAACACACAAATAATTGGAGGCTGAATAATACATTGCTCAATGATCAGTGGGTCATAGTAGAAATAAGAGAGGAAATCAAAGGTTTCCTGGAAGCTAATGGAAATGAAAACACAACCTGCTAGAACCTATGGGACACAGCAAAGGCAGTCATAAGAGGAAAGTTTATAGCCATGAGTGCATATATTAAAAGGACAGAAAGAAAGATCTCAAATAAATGACTGAATGCTACATCTCAAACTCCTAGAAAAACAAGAGCAAGCAAAACCCAAAACAAGCAGAAGAAGAGAAATAATAAAAATAAGGGCTGAAATTAATGAAATAGAGACCAAAAAAACCAAAACAAAACAAAAAAACCAAAAGCAAAAACAAAAACAAAAAACCCAAAGATTCAACAAAACCAAAAGATGGTTCTTTGAAAAAGTAAAGATTGATAAGCCCCTGGCAAATCTGACTAAAACGAGGGAAAATACTCAATTCAATAAAATCAGAAACAAAAATGGGGAGATAACAACAAATACCATGGAAATCCAGGAATCATCAGAGACTACTTTGAGAACCTGTGTTCCAATAAATTGAAAATATTGACAAAACAGACAAATTTCTAGATATTTATGACCATCCAAAACTGAACCAAGAAGATATTAACCACATAAACAGATACATAACATGCAACAAAATTGAAGCAGCAATAAAGAGTCCCCCCACAAAGAAAAGTCCAGGACCTGATAGATTCTCAGCTGAATTCTACCAGACCTTCAAAAAAGAACTAATACCAACACTCCTTAAACATTTCCATGAAATAGAAAGGGAAGGAACACTGCCCAACTAATTCTATGAAGCCAGTATTACACTCCTCCCAAAACCAGACAAGGACACATCCAAAAAAGGACAACTGTAACCAATCTCCTTAATGAACATTGACACAAAAATCTTCACTAAGATAATGGTGAACCAAATCCAACAACATATCAGAAAGATCATTCACCACAACCAAATCGGCTTCATCCTAGGGATTCAGGGATGGTTCAACATACACAAATGAATGTTATACAGCAAATTAATTGAAGCAAAGGCAAAAACCACATGATCATCTCAATAGATGCAGAAAAGCCTTTGATAAGATTCAACACCACTTCATGATAAAAGCTCTAAGAAAACTAGGAATAGAAGGAATGTACCTCAACATTGTAAAGACTATATATGACAAACCTATAGCCAACATACTTAATGGAGAAAAACTGAAACCATTCCTTCTAAACTCAGGAACTAGACATGGATGCCCACCTTCCCCACTCCTATTCAACATAGTCCTGGAATTCCTAGCCAGAGCAATAGGCAAGAAGAAGAAATAAGAGGAATACAGATAGGTAAAGAAATAGGCAAAATATCTTGATTTGCAGATGACATGATCTTATACCTCAAAGACTTAAAAAACTCCACCCAAAAACTTCTAAATACCATAAACAGCTTCAGCAATGCATCAAGATACATAATCAACTTACAAAAATCAGTAGTCTTTCTATACAGCAACAATAAACAAATTGACAAAGAATATAGGAAAACAATTCTGCTTACAATAGCCTCAAAGAAAAAATCAAATGCCTAGGAATAAACTTAATGAAGGATGTAAATGACCTCTACAAGGAGAATTACAAATCACTGAAGAGAGAGATCGAGGACGACTACAGAAGATGGAAAGATCTCCCATGCTCATGGATTGGCAGAACCAAGATAGTAAAAGTGGCTAAACTACCAAAAGCAATCTACATGTTTAACACAATACCAATCAAAATTCTAATGACTTTCATCACAGAGATTGAAAAATCTACCCTAAAGTTCATTTGGAAACACAAAAGACCATGAATAACAAAAGCAATACTGAGCAAAAAGGGCAATGCTGGAGTATCACAATGCCTGACTTCAAACTATACTACAGAGCCATAGCAATAAAAACAACATGGTACTGGCACAAAAACAGAAGTGAAGATCAGTGGAACAGAATAGAGGACCTGGGTATGAATCCACACAGCTACACCCACCTTATTTTTGACAAAGGTGCCAAAAACATATGATGGAGAAAAGACAGCCTTTTAAACAAATGTTGCTGGGAAAATTGGCTATCTGCCTGCAGAAAACTGAAATTAGATCCATGCCTGTCACCCTGTACTAGTATCAATTCAAAGTGGATTAAGGACCTTAATATCAGACCTGAAATCTTGCAGTTAGTCACAAAAGAGCAGGGAATATCCTGGAAACAATAGGTATAGGCAAGGACTTCCTCAATATAACTCCAATAGCCCAGCAACTAAGAGAAAAGAAATAGGACTACATGAAATTAAAAAGCTTCTGCACAAAAGAAATGGTCTCTAAATTGAAGAGACCACCTACAGAGTGGGAGAAAATATTTGCCAGCTATACATCAGACAAGGGACTGATAACCAGAATATACAGGGAGCTCAAAAAACTAAACTCCCCAAAAATCAATGAAAAGAAATGGGCAACTGAACTAAACAGAACTTTTTCTAAGGCAGATATCCAAATGGCCAAAAAACACATGAAAAAAATGCTCACTATCCCTGGCAATGAAGGAAATGCAAATCAAAACCACACTAAGATTCCACCTCACTCCTGTTAGAATAGCCATCATCAAAAACACCACCAACAGCAGACGTTGGTGAGGATGTAGGGAGAAAGGAATCCTCATACACTGCTGGTGGGAATGCAAGCTAGTTCAACCACTTTGGAAAACAATATGGAGGCTTCTTAAAAAACTAAACATAGAATTTCCAAGATGGCAGATAGAGGGAAGCAGAAAGCATGTCTCCTAAAGTGAAATCTTGGAGAGATGCTGGAGACACACCTTGCAGGCAAGGCCATCGAGAAGAGGCAAAACTTTGACCACTTCATACCTCCGGCCTGTGCAGAGCATCTTACTTCATGTTGAATGGAGAAACCAGGAGGGCCCCTGGGCCACCGCCAGTCGCCCATGCCCAGACGGCTTGGGAAGACACAGACAAGGTGAGCTAAGCAGTACTCAGTACTTCCACAGACATCCCTGGGCCAGATCAGTGTAGCCCCCTGGACAGACTGACCCCCACCTGGGGAAAAAAGAGAACAATAAAGCAATAAAAGAGAGCAATAAGAATAATAAAGACACGTGGCAAAGAGGGTGGGGCAACCTGAGCTCTGGAGAGGAGGAGAGGGGAATCCTTCCCGGAACTGTAAATAAACAAGCTGGGCCTGGTCAGAGAGGCTCTGGCAGGAGCGGGGCGCGCGCCCAGCAACCAGGAGCGGGAAAACTTGTGAGAGTGGTGGAGGGAGGAAAACTCCACAGGAGAGAGGGGAAGACCCACTTCCAATGTGAGCTGTAAACAAACACGCCAGCCGGCAGGAGCAGCAGCACACACCTAGCAATCAGGAGCGGGAAAGCTTGTAAAAGTGGTGGTGGGAGGAAAACTCCACAGGAGAGCGGGGAAGACCCACCTCCCATGTGAGCTGTAAACAAACATGCAGGCCTGAGAAAATGGGTGCAGTGTCACCTCCCCCAGTGTGCTTGGAAAGGGGAAAGCTTGTAGCAGCGGCTCGCAAACAGGAGAACTCTGAGTAAACAAAGCCTGTGGGGCCAGGTGAGTGCTAAGCTCACCCCTGAGATCTGCATAAATAAATAACATCTCCAGCAACAGCAGGGTGAGAGCAGCGGTGGGCAAGCCACAGCCGCAGATACCATTCACAGAACTGTCTCCAGACTCTTTTTTCTTCTCTTTCCCTACCTTTGATGAGAAAACAATTGAACCTGCATGGTGAAAAACTTACTGAAACGGTATTGCATTTTAATTTGGGGCACTTTGTGGGGTTTTTTTTTTTTGTTTTTTTTCTTATGTTACCCCTTTGATGAGACAACTACAGAATAACATCTGAGGCACCATCTCCAGGATTGGAGGCTGAGGGACAAAACCAAAATTATTAAGACTGAAACTTCATTGCATTTGAACTTGGAGGTTTTTTAAAAAAAATTTTATTTATTTTTTATTTTATTTTATTTTTTTACATATACATATATATTTTTTCTTTCATTTACTTATTCTTTATTTTTATTCTTATCTTTATTCCTTTTATTTTTTATTTTCAATCCTCTCTCTGTCTCTCTAATGCCTTTTCAGCTTACTGTTGATTAGTACACTGTCTCTCCCTGTTTATATCTTTGAAACCTTTTTTATTTGTTTCTTTGTTTTGTTTTTTGTTTTTTTCTACTTGATTATTTGTTTTTCCCTTTTCCTTTAACGTCTTTGCTTTCCATCCCCTGTCACCCTTCCATTCTACATATCACTAGTGCTATTATTACAGCCAGAAAATACTTAATTGCATACAGTACAGGGACAATAACAACACCAAGGGCAATAATGGGAAGACAGAAAACCAGTTTCCCAACAGCAAAAAAATTAGTACAGGAACCAGAGGGATATGAAGAAAACAAATACTCAGATCCAGACTCCAACAAAATGAAGATAAACTATGCCAAAGAAACCAATGAAGCCCACAAGAATAATTTAAAAGAAGACATACTACAGGTACTCAATGAGAATTTTATAGAGATGATACTGGATAGGGTCAACCAAAATGTACAGGAGACACTCAAGAAATTCCAAGACAACAAAAATAGAGAATTTGAAAAAGCAAAAGAAGAAATAAAGGAAACCATAGAAGCACTACATAAACACCAAAGTGAAACAGAGAACACGATTAATAAAGAGATAAATAAACTCAGGACAAAAATAGACAACATTAAAGAGGAAACAATCCAATATATGGAAAACTTCAGAAAAAAGAATGAAATAGAATTGCAAAACAGAACGGAAGGCCAGTCCATCAGAATAAAACAGAAGACAGAATCTCAGAACTCAAAGATGAAATGGTAATTAAAGGAAAAACTGAAGAACTACTAATTAAACAACACAAGACCTGTGGAAAAAAAATGCAAGAACTCACCAACTCCATCAAAAGAGCATACTTGAGAATCAAGGGCATCGAAGAAGGAGAAGAGGTGAAAGCTAAGGGAATGTGTAATATATTCAACAAAATAATAACAGAAAATTTCCCAAATCTAGAGAAAGATAGTCCCATACAGATGCAAGAGGCCTCCAGAACACCAAACAGACCACATCAAAATAGAACTACCCCACGACATATCATCATTAAAACAACAAGTTCAGAAACTAGGGAAAGAATATTGAAGACTGTAAGAGAGAAAAAACAAATAACATACAAAGGTAAACCCATCAAAATCACAGCAGACTTCTCAACAGAAACATTAAAAGCAAAAAGAGCAGGGGGTGATATCTTCCAGGCACTGAATGAAAATAACTTCAACCCCAGGATACTTTACACAGCAAAACTGTCATTCAAAATAGATGGAGCAATAAAAGTCTTCCATGATAAGCAGAAACTAAAACAATATGTGACACAAAGCCACCACTACAAGAAAGTGAAACCCAACATAACCATGAAAGGACAGGCAGCACCAAACTACAGAAAAAGAAAAAGCAAGACAGTAGAGAGTAACCTCAACTTAGGTACACACAATCAAACCTTCAAACAACTAAGACAACTAAATGGCAGGAATCACCACATACCTATCAGTACTAACACTTAATGTTAACGGAATTAATTCACCCATCAAAAGGAACCGCTTGATGAAATGGACTAAAAAGGAAGATCCAACAATTTGTTGCTTACAGGAGACCCATCTCACTGACAGAAATAAACATAGGCTTAGGATGAAAGGCTGGAAGAAGATTTACCAAGTCAATGGCTCCCAAAAACAGGCAGGAGTAGCAATACTTATCTCTGACAAAGTAGACTTCAAACCTACATTGATCAAATGAGATAAAGAAGGACATTCCATACTAATAAAAGGGAAAATAGACCAAAAGGAAATAATAATTATCAACCTATATGCACCCAATGTCAACGTACCCAATTTCATCAAACATATCCTGAAAGACCTAAAAGCATATATAAACGCCAACACAGTGGTTGTGGGAGACTTTAACACCCCATTATCATCAATAGATAGGTCATCCAAACAAAAAATCAGTAAAGAAATCCAAGATCTAAAATATAAAATAGAGCAAATGGACCTACTTGATGTCTACAGAACATTTCATCCAACTTCTACACAATATACATTCTTCTCAGCAGCCCATGGAACCTTCTCCAAAATAGATCATATCCTAGGGCACAAAGCAAAACTCAGCAAATATTAGAAAATATAAATTATACCATGCATTCTATCTGATCACAATGCAATAAAACTAGAACTCAACAACAATAGTAACGACAAAAAACGTGCAAACAGCTGGAAACTGAATAACTCATTACTTAATGAACAATGGGTCATTGATGAAATAAAAGAGGAAGCTAAAAAGTTCCTGGAAGTCAATGAAAATGAAAACACAACCTACCGGAACCTATGGGACACAGCAAAGGCAGACCTGAGAGGAAAGTTTATAGCCATGAATGCATATATTAAAAAGACTGAAAGATCCCAAATCAATGACCTAACGATACATCTCAAACTCCTAGAAAAACAAGAACAAGCAAATTCCAAAACAAATAGAAGGAGAGAAATAACAAAAATAAGAGCTGAAATCAATGAGATAGAAACCAAAAAAACCATACAAAGAATTAATGAAACAAAAAGTTGGTTCTTTGAAAAAACTAAACAAGATAGACAGACCCCTGGCAAACCTGACTAAAATGAGGAGAGAAAAAAAAAAAACCCAAATTAGTAGAATCAGGAATGCAAAAGGGGAGATAACAACAAAGACCATGGAAGTCCAGGAAATCATCAGAGACTACTTCGAGAACCTATATTCAAATAAATTTGAAAATCTTAAAGAAATGGACAGATTTCTAGATACATATGATCATCCAAAACTGAACCAAGAGGAAATTAATCACCTGAATAGGTCTATAACACAAAATGAAATTGAAGCAGCAATCGAGTCTCCCCCCCAAAAAAAGTCCAAGACATGATGGATTCTCTGCTGAATTCTATCAGACCGTTAAAGAAGAACTGATACCAACCCTCCTTAAACTGTTCCACGAAATAGAAAGGGAAGGAAAACTGCCAAACACATTTTATGAAGCCAGTATTACACTTATCCCAAAACCAGGCAAAGACACCTCCAAAAAGGAGAGATATAGGCCAATCTCCTTAATGAACATTGATGCAAAAATCCTCAATAAAATAATGGCAAACCGAATTCAGCAACACATCGAAAAGATCATTCACCATGACCAAGTAGGCTTCATCCCAGGAATGCAGAGGAGGTTCAACATATGAAAATCAATAAACATAATAAACCACATTAACAGAAGCAAAGACAAAAACCACCTGATCATCTCAATAGATGCAGAAAAAGCCTTTGATAAGATCCAACATCATTTCATGATAAAAGCTCTAAGAAAACTAGGAATAGAAGGAAAGTACCTCAACATTATAAAAACTATATATGACAAACCTACAGCCAGCATTATATTGAACGGAGAAGAACTGAAACCATTCCCTCTAAAATCAGGAACCAGACAAGGATGCCCACTATCTCCACTCCTATTCAACATAGTACTGGAATTCCTAGCCAGAGTAATTAGGCAAGAAGAAGGAATAAAAGGAATACAAATAGGTAAAGAAATTGTCAAAATATCCCTATTTGCAGATGACATGATCCTATACCTTAAAGAACCAAGAAACTCTACTCAGAAGCTCCTAGACACCATCAGTAGCTACAGCAATGTAGCAGGATATAAAATCAACATAGAAAAATCATTAGCATTTCTATACACTAATAATGAACAAACTGAAAAAGAATAAAAGAAAACAATTCCATTTACAATAGCTTCAAAAACAATCAAATACCTAGGTGTAAACCTAACAAAAGATGTGAAAGACCTCTACAAGGAAAACTATACACTTCTGAAGAAAGAGACTGAGGAAGACTATAGACAGTGGAGAGATCTCCCATGCTCATGGATTGGTAGAATCAACATAGTAAAAATGTCGATACTCCCCAAAGTAATCTACATGTTTAATGCAATTCCTATCAAAATTCCAGTGACATTCATTAAAGAGATTGAAAAATCTACCATGAAATTTATATGGAAACACAAGAGGCCATGAATAGCCAAGGCAATACTCAGTCAAAAGAACAATGCTGGAGGT
Source organism: Castor canadensis (assembly GCF_047511655.1). Classification (NCBI taxonomy): domain Eukaryota; kingdom Metazoa; phylum Chordata; class Mammalia; order Rodentia; family Castoridae; genus Castor; species Castor canadensis. Next base: position 93,782,556 of record NC_133394.1, read on the forward strand.
ATCACAATACCTGACTTCTAACTATATTACAAAGCAATAACAATAAAAACAGCATGGTACTGGCACAAAAACAGACATGAAGACCAGCGGAACAGAACAGAGGACCCAGATATGAAGCCACACAACTATAACCAACTTGTCTTTGACAAAGGTGCTAAAAATATACGACGGAGAAAAAGCAGCCTCTTCAACAAAAACTGCTGGGAAAACTGGTGAGCAGTCTGAAAAAACCTGAAACTAGATCCATGTATATCACCCTATACCAAGATTAAATCAAAATGGATCAAGGATCTTAATATCAGACCACAAACTCTAAAGTTGATACAGGAAAGAGTAGGAAATACTCTGGAGTTAGTAGGTATAGGTAAGAACTTTCTCAACGAAACCCCAGCAGCACAGCAACTAAGAGATAGCATAGATAAATGGGACCTCATAAAACTAAAAAGCTTCACTTCAAAGCTAGACATTGATCTATCATGTGATCCAGCAATACCACTCTTGGGGATATACCCAAAAGACTGTGACACAGGTTACTCCAGAGGCACCTGCACACCCATGTTTATTGTGGCACTATTCACAATAGCCAAGTTATGGAAACAGCCAAGATGCCCCACCACTGACGAATGGATTAAGAAAATGTGGTATCTATAGACAATGGAATTTTATGCAGCCATGAAGAAGAACGAAATGTTATCATTTGCTGGTAAATGGATGGAATTGGAGAACATCATTCTGAGTGAGGTTAGCCTGTCCCAAAACACCAAAAATCGTATGTTCTCTCTCATATGTAGACATTAGTTCAAGGGCAAACACAACAAGGGGATTGGATTTTGAGCACATGATAAAAGCGAGAGCACACAGGGAGGGGTGAGGATAGGTAAGACACCTAAAAAATTAGCTAGCATTTGTTGCCCTTAACACAGAGAAACTAAAGCAGATACCTTAAAAGCAACTGAGGCCAGTAGGAGAAGGGGACCAGGAACTAGAGAAAAGGATAGATTAATAAGAATTAACCTAGAAGGTAACACCCACGCACAGGAAAGTAATGTGAGTCAACTCCCTGTATAGCTATCCTTATCTCAACCAGCAAAAACCCTTGTTCCTTCCTATTATGGCTTATACTCTCTCTACAACAAAATTAGAGATAAGGGCAAGGTATCGAGGGGGTGGGGGGGAGAGGGAAGGGGCGGAGGGGGTGGGGGCAGGGGGGAGAAATGACCCAAGGATTGTATGCATATATGAATAATAAAAAAAAAATCCAATCCCCCTGTGTTAGCCTCCAGAATGCTGGGATTACAGGTATAAGCCACCAAGCACCATCTGGGCTCTTTTAAATAAAGTTCTTGTGAACATTTAAAAAAAAAAAACTAAACATAGATCTGCTATATGATCCGGCAATCCCACTCCTAGGAATATATCTGAAGGAATGCAACTCAATGTATTACAAAAGCACCTGCACACCCATGTTTATTGCAGCACTATTCACAGAAGCCAAGTTATGGAAACAGCTAATATGCCCCACAACCCGTGAATGCATCAAAAAAATGTGGTACGTATACACAATGGAATTTTACTCAGCCACAAAGAAGAATGAAAGTTTTTCATTCGCAAGTAAATGGATGGAACTAGAGAACGTCATCTTGAGTGAAATTAGCCTGAAAACAGAATCTTCCTTATTGGGCAAGTTACATGCACTCTTGAGCGTTAGCTGTCTGGAAGCACTGCTTTGTGGGGATTCATTGCTTTTCACTTCTGGCTATCAGTATGACTCATCTGAAATATCAGTTTGGGAAAAGCAAGACAATAGACAGCAAACAAATGCATTCAGTCATTGGATAACAGAATTTGTATTCTTAGTTTAGAAGGCATAATTTCAAGTGGCAGATCTGGAATTGTTTGTGTTCATTCACAAATTTTGTTGATGATCTATTAACACCCATATTCCTTGTTTTTTTCTTTAGAGGTGGTTCTTTCCTTGGTTATGATTCTCTCCACCACACAAGGCACAAATTGGTCATTTACTGGTCAATGAAGTGGGAATTGACTAGGTGAGAAGTCCACATTGACTAAATTAACTGGATATTTGCAAAAGACTCCTGTTTCCTTGGAGCTGTTAGGAATCTCCCCCAACTGTGAGTAGTTGGCAGTCTTCAGCACCATGACCCCCTTACTGTCTTCACCACCTACCTTTTGGGACATCACATCTCTGAACAGCTATGCCTGTTAACCTATCATAAATGAGCACAAATTGAAAAAAAGTCAGTTGGAAAAAAATTCATTTTCTCTAATCTGTAATTTCTGATTTTGCTTAAAGCTTATAGGCTTTAAATAAAGACACATTTATTCAAGAAATAGTTATTGAGCCTAACTATGTGCCAGGCATAAAACTTGTAATCTAGAGGAAGGTAACAGATGATGAATAGTTATAAATATGAACGAGGGGATTCTAGGTAGTGATAAATGTCATGGTTAAAAGCTATTTTAAGTTGGGTGGTCAGGAAAGCCTCTTTAGGAGATAGCTGTTGATTTCTGAAGCTATGATTTATTGAATGTTTCCTGTACTAGGCCTTGCCTAAGGATTTTATTTATATTAACTCGTTCGGTCTACACAGTAACTGTGTAGAAAGTACTATGGCTTTCTTTCTGAAAAAAAGAGGAAACTGAGGGTCATTTGGAGACTTGCCCAGGACCACACTCATGGTACATGGTAAAGGCAAATTTGAACCCAGGGAGCTGAACTGCAGAAACCGAACCTTTATTCAGTAGAGAAAGTGCAGCCTTAAACTGAAAACTGAAGAATCCAAAGGACCTAGCCGTGAAAAGAGCTGAGAGCAACTGTGATAGGCGGAGGGCAGAGCATGTACAGAGTTCTTGAGGGGCGAGAAGTTTGTGAAGGCTGAGGACACCAAAGACCCTTATAGCTGTAGCAAACTGAAAAGGGAAGGCATGGTAGGTGACAAGGTCAGGTGGAAGCCCAACCAGGTAGGGTTGTGTGGTTCTTGGTAAGTTTAGGTTTAATTCTCAGTAAAGCCATTGAAGGGTAATAAGAAAGGAAGCAGTTCTACTTTTGGACTGAACAAGAGGAGCCCTTGTTCTGGAATCTACGCTTCAGTGTGCTACAATTGTGTGTGTCAGACACACTCACATTCTCACACACAAACTCAAGCACACACCCAAGACAAATCCTTCACATTTTAGGCATTGTCTTACGATGAAAATATTGATATAAATGATAACAATTTATATGGCTAAATTAAAATTTTTTTGCAATATTTTCTGAAAAACTGTAATTGTCATATGAAATCCCATTAAAATTTTGAACATAATGTATAAAATCTGAAGGTTTAAAAAAATCAAAATATTATTTTGAGAAGTTTATTTACAATTCTAGTTGCTACTGTCTCAGCAGGACAAAGTTTCTCCAAATTGAAAGTAATAAAAAGAAAACACCTCAAAAACTAACAAGTAGAGTAACTTAAGACGGGGGTTCTAGTTTGACATTAATGTTGCTAGAACACAAATTATGTGAAAATATTGATGAGAACAATTTAATTACTGATTCTACTGAAATGAAGGCAAGAAAAAATAAGTTGTGGGTAATAATTCAGGAACTATGTTTAGCGATATTTTATTATTATTCCTGTAAACCTTGCTGGGCCATGAAAAGAGCAGTCAGATATGTGTCATAATAATTGAATTCAGTCATTTCTGCTATTTTGTCTTTGATTATGTCTTTTGATTTTATGCATGTATGTTAAAGCAGGAGGATGGGAAAGATTTTAACAGGTTACTAGCTTGATCTATTTAAATAAACAATAGGTGTCTCCATTTTTCCCCCTGCCCAGGGCCTATAAAAGTAAGAAATGGACCAGTAGGAAAATGACATGCAATGATTCATGTTTTCAAAGGATGAGAAAAAGCAGAAACACTGTATTCATTTCTGAAAATAACATTATCTGAATTATGTATGTACGTATGTATGTGTGTATGTATTTAATTTGGTAGTACTGGGATTAAATTGAGGGCCTCATGCTTGCTTGACAGGCTCTCTACCGCTTGAGTCATGTCCCCGGTCCTGTTTGCTTGAGTTAATTTTGAGCTAGGCTCTTGGTTTTCTTCACCAGGGTGGCCTAGACCATGGCCCCACTACTTGGGCTTCCTCAAGTAGCTGGGGATGACTGGCACACTGCACTGCATCCAGCCACTGGATGAGACAAGGTGTTGCAAACTTTCTGGCCTGGCTGACCTGGAATCATGATCCTCCTGCTCTCCACTTCCTGAATAGCAAGAATTATAGGCTTGGCCTACCACACCTACCTTTGCATAATGTTTTTAAAGAATGAGAAAAACAGAACTATATTCAGTTCTGAAAACAAAACAAAAAAGATTTTTTACTTATCAAGTTTGTTTTTCTTAAAAATTCAAATTAGCTGGAGAAGATATAGATACCTTGAATTAATATTTGCCCACAACATGAAAATGAGTGAATCTGGATGCTGGGAAGCCCACATCAGCCTTTTTATATTTCTGATAGCAGTGGTTTCCAGTGTCAGGCTTTAGGAACACGTGTAAGGATTTTAAAGCACACCTGCACCGTACTCCACCCCAGAGGTTTCAGCTGATTGGTCTGGGTGGGACTTTTTAGCTTATAAAGACTCCTAGGTGACTAATGTGAGGTCAGGGTTGAGAGCCATTGCTTTACTGTGCTTGCTCTGTCTTTAAACTGTTCTCTTCTCCCTTATTTGATAATTTCAGTAATTCTCCTCTTCTTTTCTTTTTTAAGCTTTTCTGACAGGCATCTTTATTACCCTGGCAATTTTCTTCCTTTAACCAGATATAAAAGGAATTATTATTACTTTATTGGACCATGATTGATGTTGCTTAGAAAATAATAAAATCACATGAGTACACGTGGGTTAAAAATATAATTGACATAATCAGGAGGGAACCTCAGTCAGATCCGAACCTCTAACCTTTTGTCCCATCCTCAGGGAGATGACATATGATATGATTAAAAATGTTACTGGACAGAATAAATATACAGTGTGTATATATATCTGGAGTTACATTACTCACAAGGGGCTGTCCACAGAATCCTAAGACTAAAATGTGGCCATGAGTGCCAAGGTTTCCCTGAATACTTTAATTTTGGGCTGAGGACAAAGTTCATTTCCAACTTTATAGCCAACTGAGTGATGATGCTATGATGAAGTCAGAGCACCTAGGCCCATAAACAAGGTGCAGCAGAGGGAATATGGGGATGCTGGGAAGGACTTTCATGAGAGAGCATCATAAAGACCTTTCTAAAGAGAGATCATAAAGAGCTTTCTAAAAAATATGGCTGTTGTTAACGTGGTTGTTGCCCAGATTCTTGGCTGAGCAGCACCCTTTACGATCTGAGGCAGTAAATTCCCTTTATTAACATAAACAAGTCTCTGAAAGGAGTTAATGTAACTTCATAGTACAGGAGGTCCTCTGGGCAAAGAATTCTCCCTGTGATCGCTGTTTCTAGGATTATACCGATTTCTTGTTTGTAGACATTTCCTAGCGGTTGGCATTAAGCTTTTTGATATTTTTCCATTTTACCAAACCCTTTCACTATATGTAATAACTTCACAGATGTTAATTTTCTTCCTTTCTTAAAGTCTTTCCATCTCTACCACCACTGTTGTAGCTCAAACTACCATCTCTCCTGCCAGTATTGTTATAATAGCCTATCTGCTCTCCCTGTCTCCTGTTCTTTAATCTATTTCTTATATTCCATCATCATTATCTTTCTTAGGTACAAATATGTTATCCAACTGTTCTACTTCAAAACCTCAATTGTTTCTCATTATTCTTAGATTAAAATTTAAATCCCTAAAGAAAGCTGATAAGGCACATCATAATCAGTACTCTCCCTACTCTCACCATCTTATCTCATCCCACCTGATTCCTACCCTCTACTCCCCCCACCCACTTTAGAAGGAACATCCTACAGCAGAATTATCTAAAATGCTTGCTATCATCCAGATTCCTTCATTCCATCTGATGTTGATAGGAGCAGAACCCCTGAGAGCTACCAGGGCAGTCTTCTAAATGCCAATTTGAGAACCCCTTCTAGGCCACTAAAATTTCTGAGCAGAGATAAAATGCAAGCCACCTAGTTCCAATGTTAGAACTATGGCCAGGGCTGCCAGCACAGGATGGTTTGGAAGGTCAGAAAGAAGTGGTTGGGCAGAGATATTGTTTGCTCTCTGCATTTGCTATGTGTGACATTACCACATCTGAAAGCAATTGTTGGGATGACCTTGAATATCCTTTTTTAAAATACAGACTATCTTAGAAACTTGCCCTGCAAAATATCTTTAACAGACACCTTCAGGGATCTGGATGAAGAGAATAGGATTTAAAATCAGATGACCTGAGTAAGGTTTGAATTTGTTGGTACTAGTATTTCAACATTGAGCAAATTATTTAAATTTCCTTACTGGAGTTTGCTTATCTGTAAAATGACTACATAATAATTTGGATAGGTTTTAAGGGAGTGGAGAAATGTTTTGTAAACTGTTAAGTGCTGTCATTGAAGTTGGTGGTTATTTTGTCTCTTGTTTTGCACTTGATTGAAGAATGAGCAGAGTAATGCCTCCAGATAGGGCAAGTGATGGGACATGTCATATTCAGAAAGTATGTTGAAGTGAATTTCCATGAAAACATGTTATATTAGAATTTGTGGGATATAGCACTTAGAGGTAAATGGTTAGCACTAAAACTGAAAAAACTGCATTCAAAAATATACTGTTAAGAAAATGCAAACAGAAGGCACAGAGTGGGAGAAAATATCTTTAAAACATTTATATTACTATTACATATGACTTGCATCTAGAATATAAAGAACTTATACAACTAAAGAGTGAAAAGACAAATAAGGCAATAAAATGGGGAAAAGATTTGAATAGACTCTTCTCTGAAGTAAACAGATGGATAGCTAATAAGCAATGAAAAAATGCTGAGAATAATTAGCTATGGAAGTGCAGAGCAAAATCACAATGTGACATTATTATGTATTCAGCCAATCTAATGGTTAAAGTGAAAAGATTGGCCACATCAAGAGCTGGTGAGGATGTGGAACAAACAGAATTCAGTAATAATGTAAAAAAGCACAATCACTTTGAAAAACAGTTTGGCAATTTCTTAAAATGTTAGACATATACTATATCAACCAGCCATTCAGCCCCTAGATACTTATTCAAGAGAAATAAGTATTGTCCACACAAAAGCTTGCACATAAACATTCACAGCAGCCTTATTTTAATACCCCAAATCCAAGCAACTCAAATGACCAACAACAAGTGAAAAGATAAGCAAATTGTGATCCACCCATATCATGGCATATTATTGGTCAATTAAAAATAATTATCAATACATACAATATGAATGCATCCCCAAATAATTATACTATATGAATTAAGTAAGATGAAAAAGAGTATGCATACTCTGTTTCATTCTATCTAAATAGGATTCTAGGCAATGCAAATAAGATCAACAATTGCTTGGGTATATTGTAAAGGAGGGAAGACAGAGGAGGGGTACTAGGAAACTTTTGGGAGAGATGATTGTTCATTATCTTGATAGTGGTGATAGTTTCTTGGGTGATAGTGGTAGTAGTCACACTTATCAAACTGCACTTTAGATATGTAGTTTATTGTATGCCAATTATACCTCAATAAAGCTACAAAGTATAATGTAAAAAAGTGCTTGTATTTTAGAGTCATATGATTTGAGTAAGTTTCAACTCTTCCATTGATACTTTGCATGTCTTAATCCATTTTGTGTTGCTATAATAAAATACCTGAAACTGGGTATTTGATTTTAAAATGAGGTTTATTTAGCTCTCAGCTCTGGAGGTCCAAGAGCATGGTACTGATATCCGCCTCTGGTGAGAGCTTCATGGCAGAGAGCATCACATGGGAGGAACATGTGTTCAAGAAAGAAGTCACATGGCAAGTGAGGAAGCAGGAGAGCTGGGAGTTGCCAGCTTGCTCTTCTGTAACAACTTGCTTTCTTGAGGATTAACCCACTCACTCTAGACCAGCAATAATTTCTTCATGAGGATGATTGACTCAATCACCTCCCTCTATGTCCCATCTCTTAAAGATCCTACCACCTTTCAAAATCATTGCATTGGGACAAAGTTTCTTGCACACAGACCTTTGGGGAAAAAACTCTATTCAGACCATAGCATTGATCTTAGACAAGTAATTTTAATCTTATAGAGCCTCAGTCTCCTCATATATAAAATAGTACTAATAATGTTGGTAGAATTGAAGGGAATGAAGGAATCTTTTGTTAGCTATCAAGTGCCTTCATCTAAGATGATGGTGCTTGTCTGTTCCTCAGTCCTTGATTATAGAAAGAAGATAGTAAAAACCACAGGAAAAGCATGTGAGGGACATGCTTTGGAATTAAGACCTATTTCACATGCTTTAAGCTTTGCCACCTTAGCTTTCCATTGGCAAGTTAAACTCAACAGAAAGGCTTTCTTATTTCCTCAGAAGATTCATGGGGTTGAGAACAATAATGTCTAATTTGGGAGGGAGGATTGAAGGGAGTTCTATCATCCTATCTCTATCTGATATTGTAATCTCTCTCATCCCTCTTCAAAGTGATGTATGACAGAGAAAATGAGATTTTTATTGATAGGGATCTCTGGCCTATGGGATGGCTATGCCTTCAGATGTCAGTTCTAAGAACTTGTTTCAGTGAACATGATTTGACTTGTGCTATACCCACATTGAGAGAACATTTCATCTTCTGCCTATGTATATTTATCTCTATCAGTTTTGAAGTCCAGTGGTGCTGTTCACTATTTATTCAAAACTTCCTGGTAAAATTATTGCTCTTTTTGACAGTATTGTCAATTTTTTTAAGCTACAGAAGGTTGAATTAAAAAACGATGTGGCAGATAAACTTTAGCACACTTTAAAATTTATATTTCTGGTGCTCAGAATGCATGTAGCCATGTAAAACAAAAGAGTTAAAATAATACCCAAGAACTTGGAAATGATGGAAATAAGAGTACTCTGAGAAAGACTATGAAATCAATATCAAATTGACTACGTATGCAAATTCAGAAGAGTTCCTGGACTGGTAAAAACTTACTATAATTTGATTGAAGGCATTAAAAAATATATATTTAAGATGTTATTAAATCATCAGTGAAAAGCATATTAGTCACTAAAGAATTTTAAAAAAACAATACGATCTGAGAGGCAAAGGCTGACCATATGCCTTTGAATTTAATCTTGGGAAAAAATTCCTTATTTGACCAAGAAGAGGTTTTAGTTGAGATAGTTTCTATTTAAAGATAAATAGTGTGGGATATCAGAACCTCATCTTATTAGACATTTTTCCATTCCATTCTCACCTATCAACCTTCTGATAGTTTGGATTCTGATATGCTGGAGGAAGCCAGGGTCAGGCTAAGACCATCCAGTGACTTATTCTCCATTGCACATTGCAGTTCTACTCCTTATTCTAAATTAGTCTGTTGGTGTATTGGTTTTTAGCATCAGTTCACAGTGAGCTTTGTTACTGTGACTCAGAATCTCCAGATCTGACTAGCCCTGGATCACTGACCAGGTCAAGTATAGTTCCTTTATTAAGGTTACTGATTACTTCTACTACGAAAACTCACTGGTCATTTCTCTGCCTTCATGTTACTTCACAACTCAACAAGATTCATTGAGTACCTGTAGTATGTCTTCTTTTAAATTATTCTTGTGGGCTTCATTGGGTTCTTTGGCATAGTTTATCTTCATTTTGTTGGAGTCTGGATATGAGTATCTGTTTTCTTCATTCCCTTCTGGTTCCTGTACTAATTTTTTGCTGTGGGGAAACTGGTTTCCCTGTTTTGTCTGTCTTCCCGTCATTGTCCTTGGTGTTGTTACTGTCCCTGTACTGTGTGCAATTAAGTATTTTCTAGCTTGTAATAATAACAATGGTAATATTTAGAATGGAAGGGTGAGAGGAGATGGAAAGCAAGATGTTAAAGAAAAGGGAAAAACAAATAAACAGACAAGTAGGAGAAAACAAAACAAGGAATCAAACAAGAAAGTTTCAAACATATAAACAGGGAGCGTTAGTGTACTAATTGACAGTAAGCTGAACAGGCATTAGAGAGACAGAGAGAGGATTGAAGATAAAAAATAAAAAGAATAAAGATAAGAATAAAAATAAAAAATAAGTAAATAAAAGAAATATATATATATATATAAATAAAATAAAACAAAATGAAAAATAGAAAATAAAACAAAAACAAAAAAACCTCCAAGTTCAAATGCAATGAAGTTTCAGTCTTAATAATTTTGGTGTCCGTCTCAGTCTCCAATCCTGGAGATGGTGCCTCAGATGTTGTTCTGTAGTTGTCTCATCAAAGGGGACGCATATAGTAGAACAAAACTGCACACACACACAAAAAAGCCCACAAAGTGTCCTAAGTTCAAATGCAATACAGTTTCAGTAAGTTTTTCAGCATGCATGTGTAGTTCAGTTGTTTTCTCATCAAAGGTAGGGAGAGAAAAAAAAAAGAGTCTGGAGACAGTTCTGTGAATGGTATCTGTGGCTGTGGCTTGCCTGCCCGCTGCTGTCAGCCTGCTGTAGCTGGAGGCGTTATTTATGCAGATCTCAGGGGTGAACTTAACACTCACCTGGCTCTGCAGGCTTTGTTTACTCAGAGTTCTCCTGTGCGGGGGCCTCTGCTACAGGCTTTCCCCTTTCCAAGCACACTGGGGGAGGTGACACTGCACTGGCTTTCTCAGGCATGCGTGTTTGTTTACAGCTCATGTGGGAAGTGGGTCTTCCTCCCTCTCCTGTGGAGTTTTCCTCCCACTGCCACTTTTACAAGTTTTTCCACTCCTGATTACTGGGTGGTGCTGCTGCTCCTGCCAGCCACCATGTTTGTTTACAGCTCACTGTAGAAGGTGGGTCTTCCCCTGTCTCCTGTGGAGTTTTCCTCCCTCCACAAGCTTTCCCGCTCCTGGTTGCTGGGCACGCGCCCCTGCTCCTGCCAGCCCAGCTTGTTTATTTATATTTCCAAGAAGGATTCCCTTCCCCCAATCTTTGGTGCTCAGTGCACCCCACCCTCTTTCCCACATGTCTTTATTGTTCTTATTGCTTATTACTCAGTTTCTCTTTTTTTCCCGGGTGGAGGTCAGTTTGTCCAGGGGGCTATGCTGATCTGGCCCAGGGATGTCTGTGGGAGTACCACATACCACTAAGCTCACCTTGTCTCCTTCTTCCCAAGCCGTCTGGGCACGGGTGACTGGTGGCCTGGGGGCCCTCCTGGTTTCTCCGTTTAACGTGAAGTGGAGATTCTCTGTGCCAGCTGGAGGTGTGGAGGGGTCAAAGTTTTGCCTCTTCTCGGTGGTTTTGCCTGCAAGGTGTGTGTCCAGCATCTCTCCAAGATTTCACTATAGGAGGCACGCTTTCTGCTTCCCCCCTCTAGCCACCATCTTGGAATCTCTCAGCAAGATTCAGTAGAGTTGCTGCTTTCTTTTTGAAATCCTTTCTTCTGGAGTTATTTATGATTCCTCACTACATTGTGTTTCTTCTGATTTCACCAATGATCCTCACCAAGATCCTTTACCATGTCTTCATTCTTTCCAAACGTAATGCTAAAGAAGATTTGGCTGATTTCTACCAAGAACCTTGTTTGAAGCAGTGATCCATTCAATTCTGTAACTAAAACCATGTATGTGTCGGTGACTCCTAAATTTATATCTGTCCCTTGGGCCCCAGATTCACATTTCTAACTGCTTATTCAGCATTCTCAGTCAGCTAGTTCATAGATGTCTCCAACTTAATATATCTAGAACACTGTTCTTCATTTAATCCCCAAACCTTTTCTTCTCCCAGTCTTCTCCACGTCAGATAATGAGATCACGGTGTAGTTACCCAGGCACTAGGCCTAAGCTTTTAAGTTATCCTTGAAGTATATCTTTCATTAAACTTCTGTTTACCATCAGCATATTCAAGATTTCTCTACTTCCTTTCATTTCTATTGATACTTTCTTGGTTGAAACAACTGTCTCTCTCTTTTTTTTTAAATCTGACCTACTGCAAAAATATCTCCACAGTAAGACAATTTATTTTGTATAAAGTTTTATTTCATTTCATTATTTCAGACTACCTCACATTTATAGGAAAGTTGTAATGCAGTAAAAGAACATTTTTCCTTGCACTATTTTAAGTACATTGTCAATATGACACCACTTACCCCCAAATATCTTAGTGTATATTTCCTACAAAGAAGGGAATAAGCTTATATAGCCATAATGCAACTATCAAAATGATGCAATTAATATTGGCACAATACTACCCTGTAAGTCACAGTCCCCATTTAAGTTTCCCCAACTTTACTAATAAGTCATTTATAGTAAAAAGATCCACCCCAGAAACATATATTACATTTATTTTTCATGTCTCTACTTTCTGTCATTCAGTTCATCAGTTTGAAAATGGTTCCTTAGTCTTTCTCTGACTTTCTTGACTTTCTTGACCTTTTGAAGAAGATTGTAGGGCAGCCTTGTTTTTGTTGTGTATCTGTTTCTTTTTAAAACAATACCCTTAATTTTCTTTGCCTGATGTTTTCACATGATTAAATTCAGGTCACATAGTTTCAGCAGGAATATTGCAGAAATGACACTGTGCTGTTTGTGTTGCAGGCTGTCAAATGTCCCACAATTTCAATTTGTCTTTGTGCCAGTGATGTTCACTCAGGGCATTTGATTAAAGTGGTGTCTGCCTGGTTGCCACCCTGATGTTATTATCTTTCCCCCTGTAATAGTAAGCATTTTGTGGAGAGTACTTTGAAATTATGTAACTATCCAGCTTTAATCAAATTTCCAATTTATCTATTATTTCACTTATTTATATCACTGAAAACTCATGGATTCCTGTATTATCCAATGGAATACAAATTTTGCTATTATTACTTGTTACCAATTTTTGCTCCCAATTAGCCATTGGAATACTCTTCAAGGTGGCTCTTGTATCACTCCTGACTGCCTTCTTGCTACCTGGAACAGTGAGATCTTTCAGAATCTTCCCAGACTCTACCCCCGGAATCAGCTGTTTTTCCAGGGAGTCATGGTTCCTTTTAGAGAAGACAGAAACTTGGAAGCCAAGACTTGGGCAGTAGGTGTGCTCATGACTGTTGGGATGTTGTTGCTCCCAGTTCTTCTGTGTCTATGTACTAAAATCTGTGTGTTCACAGCAGTGTCTCCAATTCTCATCCAATACTACAGAGTTTATGGTAATGAAAATCTCATTCTTATCCTTAATTTTTGTCTTATTCAATTAACCCCTCTTTCTGAGTTCATCTGCTACACTTCTGGTTCCTCCTTATACTGCAACCACAAAAGTCTTCTTTCTAGTTCTCAAACCAATCTCACTCACTCCTACTTCAAGGCCTTCCCTTGCATTCATTCTTCCAGAAAGCTCTTCCCATTGCTTCCTCCTTCCCCAATGCCAGTGTCTCCATTTTTCTTGACCTTTACTGGATTCCTTACTTCTGCTCATTATCATGTTAACTCTTGTTCAAGGAAAACTCAGGTTAATCTGAGTGTTAAGAAAGATTTTATCACTTGTAATCTTGCAAGAATATTCAACCTTATGAAGAAATGGGTTCCCTGAGTGTAGTTGCTTTTTTTTTTGGCAGCACTGGGGTTTGAACTCAGGGCCTCATGCTTGCTAGGCAGGTGTTCTTACTGCTTGAGCCACATCACCAGCCCGTTTTGTGATTTTTTTTTTTTTTTGAGATAGAGTCTCATGAATTATTTGCCAGGGAGCCTGGCTTGGAAGTGTGATCCTCCTGATCTCTGCCTCCTGAGGAGCTAGGATTACAGGTGTGAGTCACTGGCACCTGGCTATAGTTGTTATTTAAAAGAAAAGCTATAATTTTGTTCATTATTCTCATCAACAAATTACCTCACATTAAACAAATTTTCTGAAAAAAACAAATCTTCTCACATTATTGTCATACCTATCTGTATATGACAGTATTAAGAAAGCAGAGATATAGTTGTTCTCTTTAGGCAAGAACTTGAAATTTCATTTTCTTGGGACAAGAATTAGGGTATGTGTTAGAAGTTTCACATTACTACAATGAAAATACCTGAGACAATTAACTTCTAAAGAAAAAAGGTTTATTTTAGTTCTCAATTGAGGAGGTACAAGTCCAAGACTGGATGTGGTCTCATTGCTTTGTGCTGCTGGTTAGGGCAGTAGATCACTGCAAGAGTGTGGGTGATCAAGCTGCTTACATCTAAAGCAAGGAAGCAGGGAATACATCCCCCAGTGACCTAACAACTTCTCACAAGACCCCCACCTCTCAAAGTTTCTACAACCTCCCATTATTGCCACCCTGGGGACTAAGACTTTAACATGTGGACCTTTGATGCACACTTATCCAAGCCTTAATCAGGGTGTTTCACAGTTTATGTGCATTTTTAGGTCTAATGGATCTTGGACGACTAGGGCAAGGATCCAGTTTTGCCTTCTCACCATTTTCTTATTGTAGATAGCACTTACTGCCAAAATTTCTCATTCATTCATTCAACTGTTGTGGGTTCTTTCCCTCACTATGGGGACTCCACAGTAGCAGGGATTGTTGATTTACCTGTCCATTTTCATCTTAGAACCTAGGACAGTCTCAGGCACATGTAGGCTCTTAGTATACTTTTGTTGAGTTAATGAACAAATAAAAGAGTTTTGGAGCATATGAGGCTGAGATTCAGGCCATGGATAATGGAAAAATAGCCAATGATCCTTTTTTGGTCTTTAGAGCAGTAGGATTTCCTACAGTGATACTCTCAATGTTAGTATTATAAGTTATTCATTATATATTTATTAAATAGGGATCTTTGCATTTTGGCATGACAGAGTGGGAAAAGCCATTTGTTTTCCTACTTTATGTTATTTTTAAATCCACAGATATGAATTTATTGTGAGTTGGGACCATAGGACTTTTAGAAAGGCATTATGAAAACCAGTCCTGCTGGTGATATTTTCCCCTTCTCTCATTACTTAAAAATTTGAGTATTAGAAATATTTTTTAAGAAATTCTTCTGAAATGTCATATTTTTCTTTATTTAAAAAAATTTTTATTCATTTATTCACATGTGCATATATTGTTTGGGCCATTTCTCCCCCCTGCCCACAGTCCCCTCACTCTTCCCCCACCACCCCTTGCTTCTAGGCAGAAAATGTTCTGCCCTTATCATTAATTTTGTTGAAGACAAGACATAAGCATAATAAGGAAGTCAAAGCATTTTTGCTAGTTGAGATAAGGATAGCTATACAAAGAGATTCTTAGCATTGCTTCCATGTACAAATGTGTTACAACCCAAGTTGATTCATCTCTACCTGACCTTTTCACTAGTTCCTGATCCCCTTCTCATATTGACCTCTGTTGCTTTAAGGTGTCTGATTTAGTTCCTCTGCAGTGGGGACATCAAACACTTTCATGTTTTGGGTTTCCTACCTATCCCTATACCTCCTGTAATTGCTCTCTCTTTAGCATGTAACCCAAGTCCAACAATATTGCTGTATTTGCCCTAGATCTAAAGTCTGCCTATGAGGGAGAACATATGAGTTTTGGTCTTCTGAGTCTGGCTAACCTCGCTCAGAATGATGTTCTCCAGTTCCAGCCATTTACTTGAGAATGATAAGATTTCATTCTTCTTCATGGCTGAGTAAAACTCCATTGTCTATAAGTACCACATTTTCTTAATCCATTCGTCAGTAGTGGGGCATCTTGGCTGTTTCCATAGCTTGGCTATTGTGAATAGCGCTGCAATAAACATGGATGTGCAGGTGCCTCTGGAGTAACCTGTGTTGCATTCCTTTGGGTATATCCCCAGGAGTGGGATTGCTGGATCATATGGCAGGTCTATGTTTAGATTTTTAAGAAGTCTCCAAATTTTTTCCAGAGTGGTTGTACTAGCTTGCATTCCCACCAGCAGTGTTCCTTTTTCCCCACATCCTCACCAACACCTGTTGGTGGTGGTGTTTTTGATGATGGCTATTCTAACAGGGTTGAGGTGGAATCTTAGTGTGGTTTTGATTTGCATTTCCTTTATGGCTAGAGATGGTGAGCATTTTTTCATGTGTTTTTTTTTGCCATTTGAATTTCTTCTTTTGAGAAAATTCTGTTTAGTTCAGTTGCCCATTTCTTTATTAGTTCATGATTTTGGGAGAGTTTAGTTTTTTTTTTTTTAAGTTCCCTATATATTCTGGTTATCAGTCTTTTGTCTGATGTATAGCAGGCAAATATTTTCTCCCACTCTGTGGGTGATCTCTTCAGTTTAGAGACTATTTCTTTTGTTGTGCAGAAGCTTTTTAATTTTATGAAGTCCCATTTGTCCATCCTTTCTCTTAGTTGCTGAGCTGCTGGGGTTCTATTGAGGACGTCCTTGCCTATTCCTATTACTTTCAGAGTATTCCCCCTCTTTCCTGTACTTACTTCAGAGATTCAGGTCTGATATTAAGGTCTTTGATTATACTAGTACAGGGTGATAAACATGGATCTAGTTTCAGGTTTTTGCAGATGGATAAACACTTTTCCAAGCAACATTTGTTGAAGAGGCTGTTTTTTCTCCATTGTAAATTTTTGGTGCCTTTGTCAAAAATAAGGTGGGCATAGTTGTGTGGATTCATATCTGGGTTCTAGAATTTCTTTATTGATTTTTTGTTTGGATGACCTATCTACTGGTGATAGGGGGTTATTAACATCTCCCACTACCACTGTGTTGGAGCCTATACATGTTTTTAGGTCCTTCAGAGTATGTTTGATGAAATTAGGTGCATTGATGTTGGGTGCATATAGGTTGATAATTGTTATTCCTTTTGGTGTATTTCCCCTTTTACTAGTATGGATTGTCCTTCTTCATCTCATTTTATCAATGTAAGTTTGAAGTCTACTTTGTCCAAGATAAGTATTGGTACTCTTGCCTGTTTTCAGGGGCCATTGGCTTGGTAAATCTTCTTCCAGCCTTTCACCCTAAGCCAGTGCTTATTTCTGTTGATGAGATGGGTCTCCTGTAAGCAACAAATTGTTGGATCTTTCTTTTTAATCCAGTTGCCAAATGGTGTCTTTTGATGAGGGAATTAAGTCCATTAGCATTCAGTGTTAGTATTGATAGGTATGTGGTGATTCCTGTCATTTAGTTGTTTTTGTTGTTTAAGGGTTCGATTGTGTGCAGCTGAATCAATGTTACTCTCTACTTTCTTGCCTTTTCTTCTCCTGTGGTTTGGTACTGCCTGTCCTTTCATTCTTTTGTTTGCTTTCATTTTCTGTGTGCAGAATTCCTTGAAAAATCTTTTGTAGTAGTGGCTTGGTGGTCATATATTGTTTTAGTTTCTTCTTATTGTGGAAGACTTTTATTGCTCCATCTATTTTGAATGATAGTTTTGCTGGGTAGAGTATCCTAGGGTTGAAGTTATTTTCATTCAGTGCCTGGAATACCTTACTCCATGCTCTTCTTGCTTTTAATGTTTCTATTGAGAAGTCTGCTGTGATTTTGATGGGTTTGCCTTTGTATGTTATTTTTTTTCTCTTACAGCCTTCAATATTCTTTCTCTATTCTCTGTGCTTGTTGTTTTAATGATAATATGTCATGGGTAGTTCTATTTTTGTCAAGTCTGTTTGGTGTCCTGGAGGCTTCCTGTACCTGAATGGGCATAGCTTTCTCTAGATTTGGGAAAGTTTCTGTTATTATTTTATTGAATATATTAAGAATTCCTTTTGCTTGCACCTCTCCTCCTTCTTCAATGCCCATGATTCTCAGGCTTGGTCTTTTGATGGAGTCGGTGAGTTCTTGAATATTCCTTTTGCAGGTCTTGAGTTGTCTGACTAATAGCTCTTTAGTTTTTCCTTTAATTTCCATTTCATCTTCAAGTTCTGAGAATCTGTCTTCTGCTTCTTCTAGTCTGCTGGAGTGGCCTTCCATTTTGTTTTGCATTTCTGTTTCATTCTTTTTTTTCTGAGGTTTTTCATATCATGGGTCACTTCCTCTTTAATATTGTCAATTTTCATCTTTAATTCATTTACTCTCTATTTATGGTGTTCTCTGTTTCACTTTGGTGTTTATTTAGGGCTCCTATGAGTTCATTTATTTGTTTTTGTGTTTTCTCATATTCTTTATTTTTGATGTCTTGAAATTTCTTGAGTGCTTCCTGTACATTTTGGTTAACCATGTCTAGTAACATCTCCATGGGATTCTCAGTGATTACTTGCAGAGTTTCTTCTTTCAAGATGTTCTTGTGGGTTTTGTTGGGTTCCTTGGCATAGTTTATCTTTGTTTTGTTGGAGTCTGGAACTATGTATCCATTTTCTTCATTTTCCCCTCAATCCTGTATTAATTTAATTTTGGGGGGAGAATGGTTTCCATCCCTTTTTCATCTTCCCATCACTCCACTTGGTGCTGTTTCTGTCCCAGGTCTGTGTGTAATTTAGTCTTAGCTAACTTATAATAGTAAAACCAAGAAAACAAAGAAAGAAAGAAAAAGAAAAAGAAGAAAGAAAAAAAAAGAGACAGAACCAAAGAAATCAACAGGAAGAGGTGATGGACAAACAAACACATTAAAAAAAAATTCCAGGTTCAGGAACAATAGAATTTCAGTCTTAGTAGTTCTGGTGTTATTCTTTCAGCATGTAGTTCTGGTCTTGGTATTTAAGCAGAAACTCTGTCTTAGTCTCATCAGGTGGTTGGGGAGACTCACCGGATTTTTTTCCCTGTCTTTCAGTGGCAGCTGCTTAGTCAGCTCCTCCCTCAGTGAGGTGGGGCTTGTCCTCAGGTTCTGGAGATCAGCTTTGTGACTCACTAACTATCCTGCTTTGGAGTTGGGTTTTCACTGTGTTGGTTTATTGGGGGCTTGTTTCTCTGCTTCATGCCCTTTGTCTGGGGCAAGATCAGAGATCCCTCAGCTGGCTTTCTGCTGTCAGTGTGTTATGCTGGTTTGCTGACTGTTTTTCAATTTTGGGATATTGTCTGACTTTGGATGTTGCTCAGTAGCTCAGGAGATGAGCTTTGTGGACTGCTATCTGCTTTATTTCAGGCAGCGGCTTATCATCCTCCTATTTTTCTTTTGTGCTATTTTTTCCCAGAAGAAACCACAGTCCTTCTGGGCTGACATCATAACCATTTCCTACTTTCAGTTGCAAAGCTCCAGGAAAAATATTTCTAGGAGAAAATTATGGGATTGTAGATGTAAATCAGGAAGAGATCAACTGTTTAGATTAACAAAAGTTATTTCCCTGAAACACTGTAGTGATAAAAGACAGGAACAAATCTGAATGAGACTTAGGGCAAGATGACAGATTAGAAGCTTCTTCCATTTTACTTTGTAAATAAGAATAGTCAGAGTAACAAAGGAGAGACTGTATTCTGAAGAGAGAAAGAGAAGAAGAGCATGGGCAATAAGGAAAGAAGGACAGGACAGTTGCAAGCATGAAGAAACAGAAAGGCTACAGAAAAAAGGTAAGAAATAGTCTATAGATCCATCTCCAGTTCTCTGGGATTGGGGAGGGAAAGCTGAAGACACAACTACAAGGCTTGGATACTTACTGCTCTTGGGATCACAAACTGAATGACCTATGGAGCAAATGGAAACCTGCCAGTCCCACAGACAGCAAAATTCCTATGACCAGCAGTAGCTCCTAGCACACAAACAAGGGAAGTTTCTAAAGTAAATTCAGACCTCTAGCAGACAACTGACCCTTGACCAGTCCTACCTTTAGCCCACATACAATAATAACCTGTACAGTAGGACTACAAGAGACTCCAAATAGGTTTTTTTCTCAGAGTGGTCCTGGAGATTGGCCTGCTTCCCTGAGCATGTAGGTTACTATTTGACTACTGAATGACAGCCTCAGTCCAGTGATAAGAAACTATACATCAACCTTGCTGCTATCCAGTCCTGTCTGAATATTGAAAATACTAAAGACTACAACCTCTAACCAGTAAGTTGGCCTCAAACATGCAAATTCCATTACATAAATACAATAAATATTTTAAAAATGGGGCAACAAGACTTCATTAAAAATCAACATTCCACAATAATGGACTCCAAAGATAGTGAGGTGAATTCAATCTTAGACAAAGAATTCAAAAGAATGATTATAAGAATGACCAACAAAATTAGAGGACATAAATAAATGCCTAAATGAATTCCAAGAGAATACAAATAAACAGTTGAGTGAAATAAGGAAGACAATGCAAGTAATGAAAGAAGGAAGTGATAAAGATATAGAAATCCTGGAAAAAAAAAATAGAAATTCTGGAAATGAAAAGCTCTAACAAGTCAAGTAAAAAACTCAGTTGAAAGTCTCATTAATAGACTGGATCAAATAGAAGACAGAATATCAGATCTTGAAGAAACAGAGTATTCAGACAATGATAAGGAAAAAAAAAAGTATGAGTAGAACATGCAAGACCTTTGGGACACCATAAAAATACCAAACCTATGAATCATGGGCATTGAAGAAGAAAAAGAGGTGCAAGTTAAAGGGATGGAAAACATATTTGATAAAATGATAGCAAAAAAATTTCCCAAAACTTGTGAAAGAGAAGGACATCCAGGGAGGGGAGGTTTTTAAAACAACAAAGAGACAAGATCAGAAAAGAACTTTTCCCCATTGATTATAGTTAAAACACTGAGTATACATAACAAGGAAAGAATATTGAAAGCTGCAGGAGAGATTATCAAGTCATGTATGAAGGACACCCATTACAATAACAGCAGATTTCACAAAACAAACTCTAAAAGCAAGGAGAGCATGGAATGATGGATTTTAAACTTTGAAAGAAAATAACTGCCAATAGAGTTTACTCTGCCCAGCAAAGCCATTATTCATTACTAAAGGAGACATAAAACCCTTCCATGTTATACAAAAAGCTAAAGGAATTAAAAATCACTAAGCTAGCACTACAGAAAATAAAGGAATCCTTCATATAGAAGAAGAAAGTAAATAAAACCACGAAAATATGGAAAAAGAATAAATCTCACCAGATGAGAAGATAAGCAAATGAGGATTACAAAAGAATCAACCATTATGAAAGCAGCAAAACAACAGAAATTGCTTATTTTTTTTCCTCAGATTCTACTTTAGAAACAAGAACTATGTTCAGTAATAACTATGAATGTTAATCTTCTCAATTTTCAATCAAATGACTCATATTGTTGGGTTGGCTAAAAAACAAGAGCCAATCATACCTTGCCTACAAGAAACACACTTTACAGGCACAGACAAGCAGACTTAAAATGAAATGATTTTCCAAGCAAATGAAGCCCCAAAACAAACCAAGTGTAGCTATATTCATATATGACAAAGCAGACTTCAAATCAAAATTTGTCCTAAGAGACAAAGAAAGTCACTTCATATTAATAAAGGTGAACAGCCCAACCAAAGGGTATAACAATTATAAACATGTGTGTATTGAATGTCAGGACACCCAGTTTTATAAAACAAACATTACTTAACTCATAAGTACAGATAGAACCCAACACAATAATAGTGTATGACTTGAATACCCCATACTCACCAATGAATAGGTCTTGCAGATTTAAAAAAAGTCAGTAAAGAAACTTCATAATTAAATGATACTTTAGATCAACAGATATCCATAAAGTAATCCACCTAACATCCACAGAATATACATCCTCAGCAGCCCATGAAATTTCTTCCAAAACAGATCATAATTTAGGTAGAACATAGCAATGTCAATAATTGCAAGAAAATTGAAGTAATTTCCTATATTTTATCAGACTGCAGTAGAATAAAACCAGAAATCTATAACAAGAGAAACTACAGAAAAATACAAAGAAATGGAGATTGAACAATATAATTTTGAATGATCAGAGTGTTACTGAAGAAATGGAAATTTTAAGAAATCCTAGATCAAATGAAAATGAAAACATAACTACCAGAACTTATAGGCCATAGCAAAAGCAGTACTAAGAGTTTGGTCTATAGCTATAAGCACCTACATTAAAAATTCAAAGAGATTTCAAATAAGTAAATTTATGAGTAAAGCATCCAGTAGTTTTCATTTTCAGGTAGGGCCTAAACCAAAATCAAGTCAAATATATAGAAGAGCAACTCGTAAGAAGTATAGTAAGGTATAGCAAAATTTAATTCATGTCAGAAATAATATAGATTTTGCTAGATCATAAAAATTAATAATAGGAGCCCAAATGATGTAGAAGGCCAGGAGGACTCTTGTTAGTCACTTCTACACCTGAGACAACCTTCATAATGAAAATGAGGCCATCTAAGGCCACATGAATAGGGCTAAAATATGTGTGCCTCAGAACACCTTCAGATTCCTGGGAAGTGTGTGTGTGTGTGTGTGTGTGTGTGTGTGTGTGTGTGTGTGTGAGAGAGAGAGAGACAGAGAGAGAGAGAGAGAGAGAGAGAGAGAGACAGAGAGAGACAGAGAGAGAGACAGACAGAGAGACAGACAGAGACAGACAGAGAGACAGAGAGAGAACAGGAAAAATTGAAATAGAAATGGAAAGAGATAAAGAGAAAACCAGAAGCCTATTTTTTTTCTTTCTGTAGCAGGGGGCTGAATGAATGGAAGGGAAGGACTTTGGATCAGTAATAGGAGACTTGGTTTGGGTTGAGTCTATAGTTCATGTGCTTGAGTGTTGGTTCCATAAACTATAAGGGTTACCATATCAGAGGGTTACCATAAGGAGATAGATGGATAATAGCTTTGAAAGTAAACTTGATAAATATGCAAGGTATCATTGTTGTTATTTCTACAATTAATAATTAACAAAGACTAGTGTTGTGGACCTACATATACCATCTTAACCAGGACTATAATACAATGGTATTTTTATCATGATCAAAGTGTATGCCAAATCTTGTGGCTGATAGATCACAACAAAGGGTATAATCATGTTAAGATTATACAGGAGCAATCATTACTTAAAAGAAGACTGGTAAGACAGTCAACTCAGCACCTTAACAACAACCAAAAACATTTTAGAAAATAATTGTCAGATGGGCTGTGAAAGAGTTTAATATTGGAAGTTGTGTTTTTCTTCCTTCTTTCACTTCCTTCTCACTCCCAGTATCTAACTCATTCTTCAAATGAGTTACTAATTGATACTAATTGAGCATGGCTTCTCTGTAAGGCATTGTGTAGGGCCCTGGGGGAAGTGCCAATAAGTAGAGCAATCTACCTGCCGGGAAGAGCTTTCTGCCTACTCTGGGAAGCTCCAGTGGAGGTAGAGAAGCTAGGTCTAATTGCTCACTTGTCCCACTGTGCTTGATTGGTAAGACTGAATGAGAACCTACATAATTCTCTCCATTAGTATTTGGAATGAACAGATCTGGTTTAGATCTGGACTCTGCCTTTAACCAGTCATTTACTGGTGCTATAAATAGGTCATTTAACTTCTCTCACCACCAGTTACACTCTTTGTATAATGGGGCACAGATGAAGTGAGAAAATATAATGTAGATGTTCAGAAAAATGGGTGATCCTGAAAATGTGGGTTCAATGATTGAATGATAATATATATCATTTTCTATTAAGAATACTTGCAAAGCATGATTCCCACACTAGATTTGAGGGAAGGGGCCATGCTCCCTGCATACAGGTCTAGAACTTTGGCCATAATAATCACTCCACAGAATGAATGGGTGGATGAAAAGTAGTAGCAGTAGGCAAGTGAAAGAGAAGATAGAGTTGATTTACCAGTACATTTTTGATTAAATTATAATTCTGTGAACTTATTAATAATGTGGGTATATAGTGGAAACAAGTAATTGATTTTGTAAGAAATATAAAGTAAATGTTTACAACCCAGCAAAGGTTGCTGATAAGCTTTTCTTTTTTTGTGGCAGTACTTGTGTTTGGTATGCAAGTGCTCTGTCACTTGAGGCATGTTCCCAGTTCTTTTTGCTTTAGGTTATTTTTTAGAGTCTTGCTTTTTGTCCACTCTGGCCTGGGACCTCAATCCTCCTATCTATTCTTCCTGCATAGCTGGGATTTTAGGAGTGAGCCATCCGGAGTCAGTTAGCTTCTGATTGGACATAGTCCTAAGCATCTGCTAGAATTTATGGGTGAAGAAGGTAGTTTTAAAAAACATTGTACATTGTCATGTCATCAGATTGTTTTATCTCTTAAAAACAGAATATTTTAATATTTTGGATAGTACTTCTCCTGCAATTGTGAATTTTTAATAGATTAAGATGAGTTATGCAAATGAGATAATAATAATTACTGAGTTTTAGGTTTATGATTTCCAGTATTAATTATTCTTTAGTGATCTAGCAGTGTAAGAGCTCAAGGCATCAAAATTCATGGTAGTTTTATGTATTACCACCTCATCTTTTTACCACCTAGGAATAAACACTTATTAAATGCAAATACATCAAGGTGAAACGCCCTCATCTTAAGAGGTCGCTCTGAAAGCTTGCATAGGAAAGGAAGTGTTATTGGTCAAGAAAATCTTTGATCAATGGATCACTTGGGGCAAGGGGAGAGCCTGAGAGTACAAAGTAGCAGCAACTAAAGAAACAAAGATACAGAATTATGCATGAGAACTTGAGAATGAAAGAGATAGTGGAGACAAGAGAAGGGATGAGGAAGTACTGAAAGAAGAGTCCTTGGCAACATGGCAGAGACTGGAGTCTAAGTTGTAGGAACTGCCAAGGCTTTGGGAAACGGGAATGTTTAAATTTCAAGTAGTTTCTACTATTGGGATGTAAACTCTGTCTCTAGAAATCTTTGTAAAAAAATCTTTGGGTGCAAATTATGGGCAGGCTGAATCTACTTCTGGGCTGATATGGTCCCAAACAGGGAAATCATGACTAGGACAAAAATTCTCCCCTTGACCAAACTCTAGATGGGCTCCTCTGGGCCCTTTTTCAACTAGGCCCTGTCTTTGGGATTTGTCTTCAAGAGCCCAGTTTTAGCAAGAATCCTGCTTGCTTGGTTTAGCCATAATTCCCACCCTTGATACCTGATTTAACTCTTCAATCCCCCGCCCCCAACCAACCCTGACAAGTCAGTTTAACCTGAATCCACTACACCTCAAATGTTTCCTCTGAGACGTTTCCTATCCACTGATCCCATCCCTACTTTGCTCCTTGGCTATAATTCCTAACTTGTGCATGCTTCCTTTAGAATTGAACCTAGTTCTGTCCTGAAGTTTCTGTCCCCTACTGCAATAGTCCCTGAATACAATTAGTGTTTACCCTCTCTAACCACTGTCCAGCTTTGTTTTTTTTTTTTCACCCTGTAGAAGAATCAACTCAAAGTGGATAAAGACCTTACTATAAGACCTGAAATTTTGAAGCTAGTGCAGGAAAGAGCAGGGAATATACTGGAATTTATAGGCATAGACAAGGATTTCCTCAGTAGAACTCAAATGGCTCAGCAATTAAGAGAAAGGATTAACAAATGGGACTACATGAAATTAAAAGCTTCTGTGCAGCAAAAGAAATTGTCACCAAATTGAAGAGGCTGTCCATAAAATGGAAGAAAAGCTTTGCCAGTTATACATCTGACAAGGGATTAATATACAGGGAGCTCAAAAAACTAACTTCCCCCCAAAAATCAATGACCCAATGAAGAAATGGGCAAATGAACTGAACAGAGCTTTTTCAAAGGAAGAAGTCCAAATGGCCAAAAACACATGAAGAAGTGCTCAATATCCCTGGCCATAAAGGAAATGCAAATCAAAACCATATTAAGATTCCACCTCACTCCTGTTCTTAACTCCTAATAAGAACACAAGCAAACACAATCTTGATAGGGATGGGAGAAAAAAGGAACCCTTTTACACTGTTGGTGGGAATATAAATTAATACAACCAGTATGGAAAACAGTATGGAGGCTCCTCAAAAAACTAAAAATAGAACCACCATATGATCCAGCAATTCTACTCCTAGGGTTATACTAAAGGAATGTGAATTAGGTTACAATGAAGGCACCTGCACACCCATGTTTATTGCAGCATTATTCACAATAGCTAAGCTAGGGAAACAGCCAAGATGTCCCACTACTGATGAATGGATTAAGAAAATGTGGCATTTATATACAATGGAATTTTATTCAGCCATAAAAAAGAATAAAATTTTGTTGTTTGCAGATAAATGGATGGAACTGGAGAACATCATCTTAAGTGAAATTAGCCAGGTTCAGAAAGTCAAAGGCTGCATATTTTCTCTCATATGTGGAATATGAACCCAATGCAAATGCAAGCAATATTATGAAAAATATTTCATGCTAAGGGGAGGTCACATATGAGAGAGGGACGGTAAAAGAAGGAAGTTAAGAAGGTGAACATGGTTGAGGTACTTCCTCTATAAGAATATCTATAGAATTTTTAAGCCTTTTGAAATCATAAGAAGGGGACTAAGGTAGAAAGGAGAAAAATGGAGGAGCTAAACCAATTTGGGTTATAATACATATATACATGGAGATGGCACAAGGAAACTCCTTGTATAGCTATTTAAACTAAAATGTTATTTTTTTTTTTGCAAAATCAGAGAACAGGTCCTTTCTAGGGGTTTGGTACTAGTGTGGGGGGGAGGATGGGAGAAAGGGTGTAGGAGGGTGAATAAGTTGCAAATACTGTGTATGCATGTATGTAAATGGAAAAATGATACCTGTTGAAACTATTCCAGGAATGGGGGGACAGGTGATAAAGGAGAATGATGGAGGAGGTGAATTCAACTGTGATATATTTGATATAGTGTAAGAACTTTTGTAAATGTCACAATGTACTCCAGACAATAAAATAACAGCAACAAAAATAAACAAAAAGTAAGCAGGTTACAGCCAGAGGGAACTTTAGGAGCGTGTATAGAAGTGCTCTTTCCTTTCCATGTTCCAGAGAAATCTTGGGCAGGACTTGGGGTTTTACACTAGACTCTGAAAAGATTAATTTTATCTGGATTTTAAAAGAATGGAAAATAAAGACATGACTAGGAGTGCAAGTTCAAATCTCTGTTACTACTCTATATTATCTTGGGCAAATTCCTTAGATTTCATAAGTCTCACAGTAAAATGAAGTTAGATACAATAACAGCAAGCATTTTGGAGGAGAGCAGCTAAGTTAGATAAATAGAGTAAAGCACTTATCCTGGTACCTGGCTACAGTAAGCATTTCCTAAATGTTGGATTTATTACTATTGGAATTACTGAAAAATCTATTTCTATTGTATTCCTTTTCAAAGTTATTCTTTGCCTTAATATATAGCCTGTGAACTCTGCTGAGAATTTTATTTTCCAAGGTCATGATTAGCGTGCATCTCAGTCTTTGTGGACTCTTCATATTATCTTTTTAGGGTGGCAATACATGCCTCGTATGCAGAAAATATCTTCTTCTTTAGACCAGCAGTTTTTACCATGGTTCACCAACACATATTTCCCAACTTTTTGATGTCAACAATAGTGTTTTGGAAATGTACCTGGATCATCAGACTAATGGCTTCTTATATTTATGTAACCTTTTAGAGTTTACAAAGGGCTGTATTTTAGAGAATAAAGGTATCCTTATCATCATTTTACAAATAAGAAACTGGCTCAGAAAGGCTATTTGGTTATAAACATCACCCCATCCAAAGTAGCTGTAAATTAGAACTTAGGCTTTCAGACTTTTTTTTTTCATTGATTTTTGGGAATAGAATATATTCAAACTCCTGTCCAGAAGAAAAGCAGAGGAACACATATGCCTTATAAGCAGACACTTTTGAGTTATTTTGCATATCAAAGGAATTAGTTCAACTTAAGATCAGAAGTTTATCTGCCCAAATTAAATGCAGAATTGTAGTTCTAATCTTATATATTTCCTTTATTTGGATTCATTTAGAAGTTGTGATTTGGTTTGCCAATCAACTAACTTAATGAAAAGGAAACCATAGACCCATCCTTGGTGAAATTCTAGCTAGATTTCCATCATGAACCAAAAAACACCATTTCCTTGAACTTTCCATTTCTCTTCTTCTCACAACTCAAAATATCACCCTGACCTCATGTGTGCCTTTCGTGAGTTAAAAGGGAAAAGTTGATGGCTGATTCAGTTACTCCAAATCTTCTGTCCTTTGTTGTTGCCTTGTTTATGTGATCATGAAATGAAATGTAACACCTTTAAGACAAAATATTTGGGAAGGAAGGACTGGCTTGTTGTATGAAACGAGGGGAGATGGTGGAAGCTAGTGACGAAGAAAATTTTGCTGGTGAAGGAGCCTGCCCAGAGGATAAACTAGAAACTTGTAAAAATCTTACAGTATGCTGAAGTCTTAACAACTTGAGTGGAGCTAGAAATCCAAGGCTAGAATAAATGTCAGTGGACATCAGCATCTAACAGTTGGAAAGCTAGAGTAAAAATACTGTACTAGGGAGCAAGAAGATGACTCTAGACACATACCTAATGTCTCCATACACTGGAGAATCTGGCTACTCAGAGACCTGAGGATCATGTAAAGTGTGTGTGTGTGAGTGAGAGTGTGCACATGCAGTGGGCTGGCTCTAGCTCACAGGTATTCACATTCCACACTGGAGATTGGAAAGGATCAGAGAAGCCTGGCCAAGGGCATTGAACTTCTGTAAAGGGAATGGCACTTTAAAATGCATGAATAAATTCATTTGTACATACATTCACTTAATGCCTTCCTAGGGTTCTGCTCTTTAGGAATATGTGTTAATGTGTGGAGAATGAGAAATCAGATACTGATGGATAGGCTTTGATGCTTATATTTTTGTTCTGCAACTATAATGTTGGCATTGGAAATTGATTTGTATGACCCTACTTTCCTATTCCAAATGAAGGAAGGGGAGGCAAGGAGGATGAGTCTAGAGCACAATATTATCCTAGCACTTCCTGATTTCAGCAGCACAGAGATAGTTTAATGCATCAGAATCCTGATTGTATCTAGTTCCATCACTTTGAATATGTAATTAATGACTGTGAAACCTATAAACAAAGAAAGATGGCAATCCCTGGCAATGCTGATTAACAATGTACAGATTTGAAATGTGCTTTTCCAAAGCTTTCAATCCAAGTGCTAAATGATGCCAAGTGTCTTCAGAAGCAATTAGATGGAAGAAACATATCAAGTTAACCTTTATCATCTTCACTAATTAATATTTATTGGGTGCCCAGACATCTTGTTGGCTTGGAAAGGGAAACAAATGTGGAATTGGAGTTGATGAAATACTTATGAGCTCAGTGACAACATAGAAAAGGGAATAAATAGACCATTTGAGCATAATATGAATTATTTGAAGGATTTTAGAATTTAGTGAGTCAATCTCATTAGCAGAGCCCTGAGAATCTCTACTCGGAACTAATGGGTTATACTTCTGAAGTATGAATTTATTTCTTCATGAAGAAATTATAGTTCGACTGTGGCAGGATCCTTACTGTGTGTGTGAATGTTAGCAATAACCCTTCTCTCCACTTTATATAATTGAATTGAATTGAATTCAGCTCCACTCACCTCAATTCAATTTGAATCACCTTTATATATGCATGTACCAAAAATATGGTAGTAGATTTTTGTGGAGGAGATATAAATTAGTTTAAAACATCTAGTGGTTAGGAGATTTAACTATGAGTCTTGGTTCTGTTACTTCCCAGCTGTGTAAGACTGGACAAGTTACTGAACTTTCCCAAGTCCTAATTTCCCTACTGTAAAATGAATGTAATGCTGTCATAGTATCTACATCATAAAGTTATTGGGAAGATTACATAAGATGCAACATATTGCTCCCACAGAGTTAACTTTTTAATAAATATTAGCTATTATTAATAGTAATGATAGAAATTTCACAACCTTATGGGGGAGATGAGTCATTCATTTGGTATGCCTTCTATGCCTACTGTGAGCCAGGCCCTGGTTTTAGAGACAGAAGCTGCAATAATGTTCTCTAGGCTCTCAAGATGGTTGGTGAACAGAGGGAAGACAGGTGTGAACCCAATCACAGCTGGGAAGAATGCATGCACAGGTGGTACAGGAGCTTGGGGCAGGGAAAGTTCATTAGTTGGGATGTTGTGGCAAAAATGCCAACTCAAGTTGCCTCAAACAACTACATATAATAGAGAGTTGAGTTTCTGCAACTCAGTAATGCCAACAAGGACCTTGGTTCCTTTCATTGTTTTGCTTTTAGTGTTGGCCTTGTTCTCAGACAGGGAGGAACAATATCCAAACACATTAAATATATGTCTAGAAGAGGAAGAAAAAGAATTTCTTTCTGTGTCTCCTCACAGGAGTGAAGTAACTTTTGCTAGTATTCCAGCATCCAATTTCTCTCATCTCATGGGCCAT
This sequence comes from Castor canadensis, assembly GCF_047511655.1. Lineage (NCBI taxonomy): Eukaryota > Metazoa > Chordata > Mammalia > Rodentia > Castoridae > Castor > Castor canadensis. The sequence goes on from NC_133394.1 coordinate 93,812,893, forward strand.
ACATGGATCATGTGCTTATCCTGGACCAATCACTGCCAGGAATAAAAGAATGATCCTTAAAAGTGGAGAAGGGAGGAGGTTAGCCTTTCTTAGACCACAGAGAAGCATGGGGAAAGAGTAGAAACCTGAATTCAGTAGGTTATATGAGAAGTGGGAAGCAGGAAGCTTGCTTGGCAAGAACCAACAATAGCTACCATAAACACTCAAACGTGCATGAAAAAGTGAGGGAAAATTTACAGATGTGCTATATTTTGAACTTAGACTGGAAAGATGTCAACTGTGATGGTAGATAATAAGAACAAGTAAACAGGCAAAGAGACGTGAAGCAGCATATCTCCTCCCAAGATGGAGTCATAGGACCTGAATTTCCTTCCCTACCTAGGATAACCATAAAACCAGAGAAATATAGAAAATAGCAGTTTTCAAGACACTGGACATCAGGCAGCAAAGGATAATGATCCCTGAGACATGGAAAACTAACAAGTTAAGACATAATTATTTTGGCTTACTCTTTGCAGGTCATAGCACAGGGAGGAAGAGGGAGTGAAGAGAAAATATTTTTGTTTCGTCCCAGTTAGGGTTTCCTGAACACATTTTACTGGACCTTGGAATCTGACCTAAGAACAAATCTTAGAAGTTAATTTACAATTGTATAGATAGTGGAAACTTCAGAGAGATTAACCTAACCTTATGGATAATGTGTTTACATCTCAAGAGGGATTGAGGCCTGGGACTTGGAGGCATTTCAGTTGTAAAACTGGAGACATTGGGATTATCTTTTCTCTGGAGAGATTTATTTACATTCCAAAAGGTTAGAGTAAGGCATTTCCAAAGAGGCACTCTCCAAAGACAAATAGAATCATCATCTTTCTCTTGTACACAAACACAGAAAATTAATTTTCTTCTGTCTTTTACCTATGGGGTGAGCTTGTCACTCATGGGAAGCAATTTTTCACTCTGGAGACATGGGGCATGATACTGCATTGTTATTGGTCCTGCTGTGAGTATAATAAGAATCTGTCTTTGATCCAACCATTTCAGTGTGCATTAAGTACAAAATTAATAAAGATAAATATTAAAAGTATAACATAGAGGAACCCAGGCAGCATCTGACAGACTTCTTAAATTAAGGAGACCAGAACTAAGAGTTGAGGAACCAGGCTAAGTGTTTGAAAGACAAAGTAACAAAGAGGAAATAACTGCATCATGAGAACCCTGGAGACTCACAGAAGCTTCTCTTGGTGTAGTTAGTAGATTACTGACCAGTGTATACAAAAAACTCATAAAAAAAGAAAATTCAAAATGATCACAATATAGTTCAAAGCACTCACATAAGTTAAAGAATGTTGTGTATTCCATAAACTGGACAGGAAAATTCATATTTAATTTTTAAAAACTAAAATTACTGAGACTTGAACTCAGGACCTTGTACTTGCTGGGCAGGAATTCTGACAATGGAGCCATGCTCCTAACCCTTCCCTTTTTGCTTTTAGGTATTTTTTGGGAGAGAATAGGGTCTTGTATTTTTTCCAAGGCTGGCCTTGGACCCCATAATCTTCCAATTTATGACTCCGATGTAGCTGGGAACAGAAGTGAACCACAATGCCCGTCTCATTTGTTGAAAAGGGGGCACTCACTAATTTTTTACCTAGGCTGTCCTCAAAACACAATCCTTCAATCTCTCCCTCCCATTTAGCTGGGATTACAGTGTGAGTCACTATGCCTGGCCCCCAAAAGTTAATTTCTTTTTTTTGAGCATTGGTGTGAATACTCAGGAGGGTTTTTCTTCAGTGGTAGAGAGAGTAATTTGGCCAGATGGATGCACCATTAGGAATTCTGCCTAATAAATCATAAATGATATACCTAATAAGATCAAAGTCTTTCTTATAACTAAGCTGCATCACAAACCATGGTTCATGAAGATTATAAGATGCAAAAATACCTACCACCCAGTAATTAAAACTCACAATGTCTATCATTAAGACAATGATTACTAGGCATATAAAGAAACAAGAACATATGATCCATAATCAGGAAAATAATTAGTCAAAACTAATCTGGAGGTGACACTGAATTAGAAAACAAATTCATTTAAATAATTATTATAACTGCATTCCCTGGAATTCAAAAGTTAAGAGAAATACAAGATACAAAAAGACCCAGATTGAACTTTCAGAGATGAAAAATACAATACTTGAGTTAAAAAATGAAATGTGTGGTATTAATTACAGATTGTACATGAGAATAAAAGAAAAGTAAAATTGAAAATACAGCAAAAGAAACTATTCTTAATTAAACTTGAGAGAAAAAAGTTTTTTTCTTTGAAAAGAGCATCAGTGAGCAGTGGAGAACTTTGATTGTCCAATATATCTGTAACTGGCATCCAAAGAAGAGAAAATATTGGGTTAGGGAGGACAGGAAAAGTATTTGAAGAAATGATTGCTGAAATTCTCTGAATTTAATAAAAACTGTAAATGAAATCCACACACAAGAAGCATAAAGAAAGCAACATCAAGGCATGGAATAATCAAATTGCTCAAAACCTCTCATAAAGACAAAAAATCTTTAAAGCATACAGAGGAAAAATGCACATTAAATCTAGAAGAACAAAGGTAAGAGTGGCAACAGATTTCTTGTCAGAAACAATGAGGCAAATAACATTGGGATGTCTGGGGCATTATAAGCAATTAGTGTTGGGAACACTTTGCAGCATGGGGAGGGTATGAAAGGACAGTATAGGTTTGCTGGGATCAGATGATGAAAAATTTGGGGTGCTCTATTATAGATGCTAGAATTTATCTTGGAGGTTGTAGAAAGCAATTAAAGACTTTGAGCAGAAAAATATCAGATTTGCATGTTAGAAAGATCATGGCATTGATTACACAATACATAATAAATGGAAGAGTAAGTGAAAGAAAGAAGATATCTTACAAAGTTGAGAGACTGGAGGCAGGGGATATAACCTTAAGGAAACCATTACATTCATTTCATCTATTTATTCAGCATCTATTTAAGTCCTCACATATACCAAACTTTGAGCCAGTAACCTGAGATGGTATGGCAAGCAACCTAGTTGTCTATATAAAAGGCACGCTGGCATGTAAATATATTGCAGACATCTTTCAATGTAAATATGAAATAATGAAATTTACTCTTTTTCTATTTTTTAATTTTGATACAGAGTCTCACTATATAATTTAGGCTGGCCTCAAATTCACCATGTAGCCCAGGCTGGCCTCAAATGCATTATGTAGTCCAGACTGGCCTCAAATTTGCAATCCTCCTGCCTCAGCATCCCAGTGATGGAAGCATAGGTGCTCTGGGGTTTAAACACAGGCCCTCACCCTTGCTAGGTGGGCACGCTACCACTTGAGATACTCCACTACCAGCCCTTTTTGCTTTAATTATTTTTTAGATAGGGTTTCATGCTTTTTTCCTAAGTCTCAGACCACAGTTCTAGAATCTACACTTCTTGTGTAGCAAGGATTACAAGCCTAAATCACACCATGCCTGGCTTGTTTGTTGAGGTGGGGGAGTCTTGCCCCACCTCAACTTTTTGTCTGGGATAATCTTGCACTGCTATCCTCCAGATCTCTGCCTCCTGAGTAGCTGGGATTATAGATGTGAATGATTTTATTCTTTACAGGAGCATAGCAGCCATTCATTCATCAAATATTTATTGTCTTTTACTAGCTTGACTTTGGACTATGACTCAAGCTACAGTGGTAAATTAAAAAAATCCCAGCATTCATGAAGCTTACATCCTAGTTGGGTGTTAAAGTAGAAATACATGAATGCAAATATGGATGTAAAGGTGCAGTAGAGCTCATCCCATGACATGCAGTAGAGATCTACTCTTTACCACAGACTTCATCATCCAAAGAGCTAGAGGCTTTCAGTCACTCCTGACATCTCTGAATTTTCTGTGGTCAGTGGTCTTGTGATCATAAACGTTACTATCATGCCAATCCAGAAAAACTAAACTAGAATTCAAGAAGTCATCAATGTTACAATTATAGTTAATATATAAAAATTATGATAAAATATTATCAAGTAGTTTTTAGAAGGAAATTTCCTAATGTGCTTTCTGTCCTAAAATTCTATCAGTTGATTAAAGTACAGATACACATCTGTTACTATAAAACACTGCAGTAATTAGTGATTGTGGTTAAAACTGTTAATTTTATATAGAAAAGAAAGTGTTTTAAAATGGTTGTGAAATAGAAAACAGTTAATACAAATGATATGAAAGAGGCTGGGGATGTAGCTCAGTTGTAGAATGCTTGACTGGCAGATACAAGGCCCTAAGTTTGATCCCTTGCACCAGAAAAACAAACAAGTGACAAGACAGGCTGTGTTACCTGCATAATTTTAGGAAGAATATTATATATTTTATAGTAATGCTTATTAAAATGTAAATGTCAATAATAATAATTAGAGCAGTAGTAATCATAATAATGAAGATGATTAGATTATATCATTATTCTGATATTTGTAGATTGTCTACTAGAACTTATACCATTGAGCAAAATAATACTTAAATTCTGTATTTGAGTTTTATTTAATCCCATTTTGGTCCAGAGTGTTTGAGATTTTTTTCACATCTTATGAGAATGTTAAGTTTGGAGAATGTTAACTTTCACAGGGATGAAAGACTTCATGAATGCTAAACAACATTCGTGAGCAATTTTCAATGAAGACCTAATCAGTAAACTGAAGAAAATAAAATATTGGAGAAAAGTGAGGCACCTAAAACACATTTTGTTTACACAACTGGTATAAAAGACAGACTCTTGTTGGAATCCTTTCAGAAGATACTTCTTTATATTATGAGTCTACGAAGACTTGATATTTAAATAAAAAGACTGTTAAGACATTAGTTGTAGCCTGTTTATAATTTTCAAAGCTAAAGATGAAGGATTTTTGAGGTATGCAAATGAATCTTGGATAAAAGTTCCTTCTAGAAAACAAATACTGAAAAATCTCTTCCTGAATTATATTCTGCTTTGAACACAAAGGCGATAACATCATAAAATGTAGTGCTTTATAAATAAAAAATTCGGGCATGCAGAGGCAACTAGATGGTTTTTTAAAGTTTGACAGCCTTATGAAGTAATGATAAATTCAACTTTACTGCTGTTTTCTAACTTGCTGAAAGACATCGGGCTCCTCACAGTCAACAACACAATGAATCTGACTGAAGAAATATTTATTCAATAGAAAATGAGAAGACATTGCCATGGACATGGAACAAATGTGGTGAAGGCTATGCGTGATTTGGGAACTACAATCAATATTTCATTCACTCCCTTTAGTTGTGTGTTCAGAAAAGTGATTACAGCACAGAAGAATACAACAGGGCTATGGAGCCATAAGCCAGGGATGATGGGCCACTATTAACATTCTTCTTCAGCCACAGACAATTTGATGACCTACAAGAAATACTTGAATTGCTTTGCCAAGGAGTTATCCAAGATGTCCAAACAGAATCAAAGAGCAGCTATTACCTGTTAAAAAGGCTACCTGAAATAAAGAAATGTTTGACGTTATCCTGTTGTTCCTCAGTATCCTCAGGAGACTGGATCCAGTGCTCCCTGAGGGTATCAAGATCTGTGGATGCCCAGGTCCCTTATGTAAAATGGTATTATATTGCATAGAATCTACACATCCTCCCATATTCCTTAAGTCATTTCTAGATTACTTATAACACTTAATAATACAAATACCAAGTAAATAGTTGTTATACTATTTTATTGTTGTATTGTTTATAAAATAGTGACAAAGAAAAAAGTGAGTACATGTTCAGTACATATGTAATTATTTCCAAATATTTTCAGCCCATGATTGGTTGAATCCATGAATACAGGATCCATAGACAAAGACAGCCAACTGTATTTGGCAGACAAAAATATGAACATAGCAAGTTTTACCCCAGCAAGAGACTTAACTTAAAAAGAAGGTAGTTTCCTTTTAGAAACCACCGACGAAAGGTCAGTCTGAAGTACCTTAATGAAGTACCTTCTCATATGAGAGAAGGGGCTGAGGTTGTTCTCTATGTGAGAAAAACAGATATAGATAGAAAGTCAAAGACAATTTTGTGATCTTAAAATAAAAGTATGTTGTTCTGTTTATGTATTTTTATTTCCAGGGTTTAAGGACAGATTTTTCAAAAGTGATTGTGTGAAGTAGTAGCATATGCAAAAATATTAGAAATACTTGGTTCCAGCGAGGGCAATGACCTTAGGGGAGCCACTGGGAATGGTTAGGAAGCATCTTGTACAGGTGTGCTCGAGTCTACACACTCAGGACAGCAACGTCACCAAACATGAGAAAGGAAGGCAGCCTTCGGTGTCAGTGTCCCCTCAGCAGTGCCCAGGATGGAAGAGCCTGCCTCAGATACCTCTGCCTCTTACTTTTCCTCAGGTTAAAAGTCACATCCTTTTGTCATTGTAAATGTACACTGTAGTGAATGCCAAGGCAATCTTCCAGGACCAAGGAATTATCATTCTTGCCTATCTAATTGTAAAAATTAGACTACTCAAATTTAATTATTTATATTAGCACTGGGGTTTGAGCTCAGGTCCTTGCACTTGCAAGGCAGGTGCTCTACTATTTGAGCCATGCCCCTTACTCTTGCATGTTTTAGTTATCTTTTAGATAGGGTCTTATATTTTGGCCTGGGCCAGCCTCAGAGTGTGATCCTCCTTCCCATGCCTCCTATATAGCTGGAATTATAAGTTTGAGCCACCACAACCTACTTGTTTGTTGGAATGAAGTCTTACTAACATTTTGTCCAGGTTGGCCTCAAACCACAATCCTCCTGAACTCTACCTTCTGAGTAGCTGGGATTATAGGTATGTGCCACCAAGTCTGGCCCTTACTTTTATTATTAAAATTTTTAGTAGTCTGGGCCAGGCATGGTAGCACATGCTCTAATTCCAGCTGTGTGAGAAGCAGAGGAAAGAGGATTGCAGTTTGAGGCTGGCCTTGGGCGAAAGTATGAGACCTTCTCTGAAAAATAAACTAAAAGAAAAAAATGGACCACAGGTATGGCACAGGGTCTGGAGTTCAAACCTCAATACTGCCAATAAGTAAATAAATAAAAGTAAAGTAGCAAAAATTTTGAGATCGACCACCACATTTACTGCTGCACTTGGGAGTTCATTTTCCATTAGTTTTAGTCAAATATTAATTTCAATAGATAAAAGATGATGGTGGTTTGGACTGGGATAGTAGCATTGAAGGTCATGAGAAGTGAGAAGATTCTGAAGACATCACAAAGTTGGCCTGATAAGATTTGCTGCTGATGAGATGTAAGGTATTGTTAACAGCTCTGGTGCAGTCTGCGATCAGAAGATCCCTGTTTTTGTGCTCCAAATGGAAAAATCCAAGCAGAGCACATGGATGGGGTGAGGTAGGATGGCTTTATTGAGGGAAAGAAGTCACCTGTTCTGCCAGGCACACAGGCGCAGGTAGAGTCTGCTGGCAGAGAGAAAGCTTTTCTTTTTCAGATGCCTTTAAAAAACCTACACTTCCCCATGGGAGGGCAGGCCCAGGAGGTTCCCACCCAATAATGAATGAATGGGGAGCAGCGTGGGTATTTCCTAGCCAGGTGAGGGTGGTCAGAACTATCCCCAGTCAACCTACATGAGTCCCAAACTTTTCCTACTTCTAGCCTGCCGCAGTATGACAGGAAGAGGACACACAGGATGACTTGAAGGTTTGAGGTCTAAGCAACTGGATATGTAGAATAGTCACAACTTAAGAAATGGGACTCCAGAGAAACTTTGCATGGAGACAGGGGTGAGAGATGATCAATGCAAAAATTTGGTTCTGGACATGTGAAGTTTGAGACTTCAAACTGCCTTCTTAGTCTCTCCCCTCACTGTCTCCACAGCTCCAACTCTACATGTCCTCAAAAGTTCTTATTTGTTATCTTTTCCGTTTCAGCTGATGGCACCTCCCTTCTTCAGTGGCTCAGATCCAAATCCTTAAATTCAGTCTTGAATCTCCCTCTTTTCCTCCCTCCCTCTCTCCCTTTCTTCCCTCCCTTTCTCCTTTCCTTCCTTCTTCTCCTCCTCCTTCTCCTCCTCTTCCTTCTTCTCTCACTCCCCCTTCTCTCTCCTCATTCTCTCTCTCTTTCTTTCTCTCTCTCATTCCATCTAATCTGTTAAGAAATTTTCCTGCCTTCTAACACATCCACTTATCTAACTTCATTTATCTTCTGCCTCTCTCTCATTCATTCCTGGGGCACATTATTGCCATAGGCCCCCTCTACTAGCTGTTTTCTCTACCAAGAATATTAATTCAGAGTTAAATCCATAATCTGATCAATTTTCACAAGCTTAATCACTAAAACTCATTTTCCCAGCCACCAACACAACTGTTCTTGAACATCAATTATGTTCAAGATAATTGGCAGAGTGGCTCAAATGGTAGAGTGCCTGCCTAGCAAACAAAGACCCTTATTTAACTCCCAGTTCTACCAAAGCAACAATAACAACAACAACAACAACAAAACCCTATAAATCAACTAGATCTTATCACTCATGTGCTTAAAATTCTCTGAAGCCTTGTTTTGCTGACAGTAAATCAGGAATCTTTTGTTGGCCTACTGCTTACCCCTACCTCACCTGTTTGATTTCCTCTCTGACTTTTCCCATTCACTCCTTGGCTATTCCTCTAATGGCACATCCCCAAAACAGGTGTTTTCCCTGCCTGGAATATTCTTCCCCATTTATGGCAAAGCTCACTTCTCTCACCTCTCATAAGTCTTTGTTCAAATGTCACTTTCTTAAAGGTGCCTTCCCTCATTGCCTTGGGTCAAATGTAGGGATTGCATATAGGCCCCTACCTGCCACATATCCAGTCCTTCTTATCTGCTCTATTTCTACTTTTATTGTAGCATTTCTTTTTATAACTTATTTTGAAATATTTTAAATTTGCAGCAGGATTTTTTTAGTTTGTTCTAGGAACTTGTGACAGTACCTGGCATACAGTAGTGCTCTGTGAGTTATGCTGACTGTGAACACCAGGCCTAACTCTTCAGGAGCACCCATGTATTTGATCAGGATGACACCAAGACATGTGGTTGGCTTCAGCTGACTATTAATATAGTGGCCATTCAAATGAATATTAAAAATAAATAGTCTGTGTTTATTTAGAAGGGAGGCTGGGTCCTATACCATTATGTGTGGGAAGAACAAAAAATAAGAGTGGAGTTCAGACTTTCATATCCCAGGGAATTCAGCTTTGGAAATTAATCTAAAACAATCCACAAACAAAGCCCCACAATTACACCTACCATTCTCAAAGCAAGGCTATCATTCAAGCAAGACTGTTGCAGGTGAATTAGGGTAGGCTATATCTGAGATACTCCCTGAGAGCCATCTGGAAGATAGAGGAGGCTTTTCCATTCTGGAATATTCTCAGGGAAGTCTCAGTGCCCCTTAGAAATGGATGGGTCAGGAAGCTGGCTGTTTTTGACTTGAAGTCACTGCAGATCTGATCTTCCAATGTTACTTGTTCAGCCTAATCATTTGAAAAGCCCTAATTTGCTTTTTCAACATCCTGCTCTAAGAGCTACTACTTCTTTTTTTTTAAATACACTTCAGCAGAAAAATAGTAGTAGTTGTGAATTGTGTCACTGATGTTGAGAAGGAAAGACACTCCCTTCACCCTAGGCTTTCCTCAGTGGCAGAATGTCCCTGACACTCTAAGTCACCATTTTTGGAAGGACACACTCCATTTCTCCTCTCCCACATGAGCTCAAGCTGGGACCTCTGTTTCAGCTATTTTCTATCACTTCTCCTTCACTTCCTAAGTCCTTGAAAGGTTGGATATAGAATCTAATGTTAACTACAAGGATTTCTTTATTAATTGTTTTTCTTTGCATAAATGAGACATCATGAATAAATTAACATTTGAACAGTGAAACTGGCTTCATGAAAAGCATATGACACATTTTTGAAAAAATGATAAAACTTGTCTTCTTACCACTCAGAATTATTTGAGGCTTGCATGGGATGAAATAGTTAATAGGTCTAATTATAACATTTCCCATTTTATAAGAGACTCTACTGACTTGGAAAGCAATCAGGACAAGAAATAGAGTTATTTCCTTTAAACTCGGGAGCTGAGAGGGGAAAGGAAGGCGTGGTTTTAATTCCTTTGTTTCTAGGGAAATTTCCTTCTGGCTTCCTTTTCACTGAGTGTAAAACAGGGGACTCTTGGGCTCCCTGGGAAAAGGGCAGCCAAAACCCTGGGGCTCTCTGATGGAGACCTGGCCCTGTGGCTACTGCCACCAGTCCACCCCACACTGCAACTCAGACTAGGAAAAAAGGAAGCTGGTGGGAGTAGGCTTGGCCAGGAAACCCTCAGTTTCCTCAGAAATTTGAAAATCATTGTTATCAGTAGGAGAAAAAATATTCCAGTCCTTTCTTTCACTTCCTTCATAGATTTCCCAAACCTTCCCTGTTTATCACCAATCTTAAATCTTGTATAGCCCTCATGAACCTTTTTCTTCTCATTAATCTTTAGTCACACATAATAAATTGGAAGTAGCAAGGACTTGGGGCTGGTTAAATATTTCTAGTTATGTGTCTCTCAGCAATTCCCTCCAGGGAGAATTACAGAGGATTCCTGTTATTACCACAATTTTCCATGAATAATCATGCCACTTCCTAATCATTGCATTCTTTTCAGAATCCACATTTCCCTGGCTCTGGCTTTCAGCTGTTGATGGAGGTCACCAACCCCTGAGAGTTATCAGGAGGAACATCAACATCAGAACAAAGTGTGATCGGCTACACACATTGTCTGTCACTTCTTTCCTCTTCTCTTTTGGCTCCACAGGATTGAAGAATCATGTTATTGAGAACTCATTCAGAGGACAGAATTTGGAATACCTTGTGTGGAGAACCTGGGGGAAAACCATGATTTGGAGTTAGGAGACAAAGAAAAGTAAGAGAGATTTATCTTTAGAGATATTAGAAGTAATGTTTAGGATATGGGGAGGGATTGTGTGTGTGTGTGTGTGTGAAATGAATACTATCTAACTGGGTGTAAGAAAGTATGAAAGGACAAAAATAAGAAAGGAGACTCTCTTTCCCTACCAACAAGAGCAGATAGCCTGTGAGGAGGTAACAAGAGAACATGGAAACTTTTTTCTGGGCCTGCTTTGGAAAAACCAAGGAACGGTGTCTCTTTTCTGTGTAAAAAACACCTGTCAGTTGCTGGGAGAGAGGTGATGTGTTATTCTTACCTTTATACTTATAACCGTGCTGGGCCTTCTTTGACTAAGCTGAGAGTGTTGTTATTGTTGGGTCTGGAGACCTAAAGGGCAGATGAGTGAGTATCCCATCCCCCATGGAGTGACTAGGTTGCATCCTGAGAGGGAGCTGTAAATCTGACCCCTGAAGAGGAGATACAGGTCTTATAGATCTGCCACAGGGCTGACGAGTGAAATGCTCTCAAGGTTGTCCCCTCCCAATAAGGGGTAAACAGACCAGCTCCTCTAAGACAGCCTATGAATCCATGGCCAATGAGAAGAGCCCACTTAACCCTCACCCAAACCCAGAGTAAAAACATCCATAAAAGCCCCAGGTTTCATCTGAGCAGGGAGCCACCAGTTTGCAGGCTCTGGTGCACTGCTCTAGCTGTAGCCTTTCCTTTCTCTCTAATAAACCCTAATTCCTATACCAGCTTTGGCTCACAAGTCAATCAGCTGCCTCACAAGCCAGAGAACTGGCCAGCAACACAACAGCCCACAGCACCAGCCCACAACATTTCACATCGGCACATAACATTATTAAAGTTGAAATTTTGATTTGCAAAGTCATTACCCACTTTCTTTTGTTTAGTTTAAATTGAGATGAACTCTTTACTCCTTAATCTCTCTCTCTCTCTGAGGTAATCATTGCTTCCTTCCTATGGCACAGGGGTCAACAAGAGAACCATCCTGAAAACCAGATGACTGAGAATAAGGCCAACTGCTCTTTGTTGTGTTTGGGAATGGTGGAATTAGGGAATAATTCCTACCTTTCTGTACCCTAGGTTGGAGGACAACTTCTATAAAGTAATAGGAGTTGAATTGCCATGCAGTTATCCTTTGTTAGCTTTTTGTTACAAGTCAAGCTTTTTGAGATACTAGATTGGTTAACAGGGACTAAGTTACATTTAGGAGAAATAAATTTTGGTGTTCTATTGCACAGAAGGGTGACTATGGATAAGGATAATGTACCATATTTTTTTTTCAAAAGCTAGGAGAAAGGATTTGGAATGCTTTCAACAGAGGGAAGTGGTAAATGTTTGGGGAGATGGATATTTGTGCCCTAGTTTGGCCGCACTGCACATTGTATATGTATATTGAAGCATCTCATGGTACCATGTGAATTTATATCTGTTAATTCCAAATAAATAAGATAAAGTTTAGATACTATATAATTTCAGCAGAAAGGACAGCAATATGGTGATCTCTATTTTTGCTTTTTTTATTGGCAATTTAAAATTGATTATTTAAACCATTTTAACTTGAAAAATAATACCTAATGATTTTAGCTATTGACTGATTTTCTAGCTCATCAGGTCATAGAACTGAATCTTTCACAGTCTAGGATAAAAGAAGCCTAGGAGAAAAAGTACTTGATGGCTCCTGCAAAGGTGTAGTCATGAGTTCCTCAGGTCTTCCAATTAATCCTTGAGTGACTTTTCCATGTTCTGTTCTCAAGCTTCCCCTCTGGCCCATGGGACAAATAATTGGGCTTTTAAAAGCACTTTGGTTGTAAAATAATTATAACAATGGCCTCACATTCTTTGTAAAATTTATTTACTTTATAAGTAATTAATAAGTAATTGGATTAGTTAATACATGCACACGGTACCAACTCCTAAAGTACAAAAGTGTTTCCAGTGGAAGGTAGATATCCCTCATCCTCATGCTTTTGTCTCTGAAATCATTTAGGGTTTTTTTTTTCTTTCTTTCCAATGTAACTGCACTTACCAATAGAAAGAATTTAAAAGAAAATTATTCAGTTATTTTTCAGTTATTATTCATTATTCATTATTATTCATTTCCCCCATGAGTGACAATTGCAGAAATGCTTTGAGAGGTTGCTTTGATAGTCCTGTTGTATTTAATAGTCTCTGTCTTTTCAATATAATGCCTCTGATGTCTTTAAAGCTCAAAATGACCCCTATTTTGAGATAATCCCCAGGAATCCTTGAAGGGTACTGAACGTGTCTCTTTCTACCCCGAATGAACCCATTAATGTCTTCTTCAGACTTCAAGACCCTTGGACAGATTTTTGAACTTCCTTTCAGTCTAAGTATAAAATAATTAAGGACTAAAACAGGAATATATTTAAAAAATCTATTTCACACTTGCTTTTAGCTAAAAATACTTGAAATCATCTCTTTCATCTTAATATTAATTTGTAGGAATGTGTTCCTTTAGGTCAATTGGATGTCTTACTGAATCTTCTAGGAATTCTAGGGAAAGTAATTTTCTAAGGGGTTTTTGTACTAATATTAGCATTTGTGGACTTTCCAGTCAACTCCCTTATTTTCTTTTTTGTATTGGAGTTGAGGGAAGGATTCAATGGTGAGACCTCTAACAAATTTGTGCCTAGGCCTGAAATTAGGCCATTTGGAAATATACCTGGAGTATTCTGTTCTTTGTAACAAGGCCTGCTACAATGAAGCTTTTACTGATGTCTAACCAACTATGGTTTTAAGGGAGCCTCATCTGCCTGGAAAAGGGGAAACTAGTTCTCTAGCCTTGCCACATCACCTGAATGGAGTGTGTGTGTGTGTGTGTGTGTGTGTGTGTTGGGGGGATAGACAGCCTAGGAATATGGGCTCACTAAAGACTAAGACCCAATCATAGGATGGCAGACAAATTTTCTTGCCTCTATATCTTACTACCGTATGAATAGGACCCCACTACAGGGGGCTACAACTACATATTTTATTCCTTATTGAAGAAAAAGTTTCTAGGACAATCAAAAAACAAAAAAGGAGGTTAAATGTCAGAGCAAATTGAGCCTCTGACACCTGCAGCTATTGCAAACAGTAAGTGCAGTATAACTCTGAGCCAGAAAAGACATCATACTAAAGACCTATTATACTTTAACTCTTTTATCACAATGTATGTCTGGCTTCCAATAACAACAACAACAAAAAATCAAAATCACAAAACATACTAAAGGATAAAAATCAATAAATAACAAAAATCCTCCAAACTCTAAAGTCCAAAACACCTAACCCCCAACCCACATAAGCAGTTTGAAGAGACAGAGCAAGGTCAGAAACAGATTCAGATATGGCAAAGATTATGAAATAATAAGACCTAGAACTTAAAATAAACATGATCAAAATGTTGAAATGTTAGGAATTCTAATGGAAAATGTGGATAGAATGCAAGAATAGATGGGCAATAATAAATGATAATGCCTAGGGCTTGTAGTTGTACTTAGCAGGAAGAATAGGAAAGAGTATGTTCCTATTTTCTTAGAACAAGAACTTTTAACAGTAACTTTAAAAAAGAAAGGTTTTTCTGTGTTGTTTTTATTTCTTTTGAGATCCTATTTCTATTTTTTTTTCATTTCTACTTCTGTCCTTAATTTTAAAGTTTTTCCTTTGATATATGGTGATCCTTGGCTATCTATACACATTTAAGATTGAGCAGTGTAAAAACTAAGAAGTTCTATCAGGGAGAGAGGGTGGGATCTGCCACTCATTGTAAGGTTTTTAGGCAGGGATCTAGCCATTTCTTGGGATAAGCATTTATCAGTTCTCAGTCTCTGAAGTCTTTTTATCTTAGTATTGTCAGTTTGTTTTCCAGAGCCATCCTCAATTGCTCTGCCAAGCCTAACTTTAAATATAGTAATAGCTGAACAGAGAAGATAGCAGTATGTCTGTCTATTTAGTATTCACACTTTGACTTAATCTCCCTACTTTTATTATGGCTTTTCACCCTGGTCTCCTCCCAGGGTTTTATTGTTCTCATGCCTTGCAATGGATACTTCTTCTTCCTGGCCCTTGATTATCAATCCACACAGGTCATAGCTGAGACATCCATTGTTCTTGCTTATAGAAAAGTCGATATTGGTAGAGAATTCTCTACAGACCATGGTTACTTGTATTTCTAGTGTCTAATAAGTAGAGGCACTGATGACTTTTGTTCTGGATGATCTTTTCAAGGATGCTTGTATAACAAGCCATGTAGAAAGATAGAGCTGATGTCTCCCTCTGAGGCAGAGAGATTTGTTTGCTGTCTAGTACAATAAACATATGTTGATCTCTAGGACAAAGGTTGGACAGGTTTTCTTGTAGTTATAAAGTATTGGGGTCTCCTGAGATTGAAGATCATCAGCTGTGTTACAAACCTAATACGTATGCAGTATCTGCTTGTGCCATTCTATGCAGTTCTTATAGGTCTCAGGGGTGAGGAGGACTGATGTCCCATTGTTCAGGGAAGAATAGAGTCCTTTACCTCTGAACCAAGAGACTCATGTCTTTCACCAACATACAGAAGTATGCGGTGGAAGTAACTGTGAAAGTATAATTTGTAAATTTTCAAGTAGGATAAAAATCTCAGACACTCAATTCTGCGACTTTCTTGAACTACAATACCACATGGGGCTCAGGAATCTCACAAGGCTGTCTTTGTTTTTGTCTTCCTAGACACGGCATATAACTCTTTCTCTTCTGGGTTTTCCATCTTCTTTGTACATAACTAGAAGGGATCCTGGTCTTCTAGAACACACAATTCTTCTCTATTTTTCCTGCCCCTTCTTGGAAATATTTCTTTTAAATATGAAAAAGTCATCTCATTCCATGTTTCTTCAAGGTGCTCATTCTACTCTCAGAAAATTCCAATCCTAAGGACTTAGATTTTGTGAAACAAAGCCAAAAAGTTTTTCTGCTTCTAATCCTACCATTCAGTTCTCCTAGAGCAAAAAGCTACCTCTTTAGAGTACAAATGTGAGATGAGAAGGGAAAATGCAGGGGAAAAAGATTGTCAGGAATTAATGTCTCAATGAATTATTCAGTGACATTTATACTTTGTGTTTGACAAGTGTGTCTATTTGTCACTCACCTCTCCTTCTCACCTTGCCAGAATCCAAGGAAGCTGACCACCGTCCACATGACTTTTTCATGTGGGGTTGTAGCCGTGCAACAACTTTGTTAAGCCTGTAGTAGGAAAAGACAAGAACAGCATTCAACTCTGTCACTCACCCCTCACTGCTCTCTTTCGCTTCCTGCTTTATTCTCATCATGTACAAAGGGTTTAGAAGTCCATGCAGAGACAAAGCTTAACATATTCTGGAACAGTTGAGGTCATCAGGCCTCTTCCAGGCAGAGCAGAGTCCTCTGAGGATGAGGATAAAACAATGCTAGGAGCAGGAAGGAAATAAAGGACACTGGAAAACAAAGAATTGAATGAGTGGTAGATGATGAGACAATTAGGTTCACTGGGAAAACTGAAGAGAAGAAAGGTCGGGATAGCATCCCCTGGGCTGAGTAATGTTGGGACCAGGAATGTAAAGTGAGAATTATCAGTCTTTCCTTTGCTCTTTGGGGAGGTGACCTCTGATCCTAGTCACTCCAGAGA
Organism: Castor canadensis; assembly: GCF_047511655.1. Classification (NCBI taxonomy): domain Eukaryota; kingdom Metazoa; phylum Chordata; class Mammalia; order Rodentia; family Castoridae; genus Castor; species Castor canadensis. Next base: position 93,829,508 of record NC_133394.1, read on the forward strand.
AATAGCAGTAGGGAGGTCATTCTTAGAACTCAGACAGAGCTGGAAAAACAAGTACAAATGAGAGCTGAGAGGAGGGTGTTAAGGAGGCTTATAATTATGTCATTTTTATGTTCCCTATCTTTGACTTCTGTGAAGGACTAAATCTTCGTTATCTTATTTGACATTAGGTTACAAAAATAAAACATTATTTTCCTCATGCTGCAAATTGTTACATTTTATAAATTAACCAAACTTAAGCATTTAATGAAGATGCTTTGGGCTGTGTTTTAAGAAGAGTTATCATTTCACTATTTTGACAGTAAAATAATTAATTCATCTGGAGCTTTTTAACCTGTCCTAATTTCTAGATTTTTCTGCATGGCTGTTGGGAGTTTCTCTTCCCTTGGAGACTCCTGAATCTGGGGTGATCAGATTTCACTATCTTGAGATAGATCTATCTGACCCCTAACTTGTGGATAGAAATTGGGCTTCTTAATTGAGCTTGAGTACAGAGCAATGAAAGGGCTAATACTGGTATGTACATAATAAAGTTAAAGGAAAATTCTTTGTCAGTCTAATCTAAGAGCCTTCTTTTGACAAAAAGTATTTGGTTGTATCTTGTCTTTTTAACAGATTATAAGGATATTTCTCCAGTTGGGTTGATATCCAGCTAGTATTTACTTAGAAGGTCACAAAGAAGAAAGAAGTTATAATAAACACAGTAATTTGATTTCCAATTCTCATCATTAATTACAATGCTTACTAGTAGACCCCTGCTTTTGAATCTGTTGGCTTCCATTCTCACTCTCTAGGTGAAGAGTCTTCTACTTTGAGCCTACATCTGTGGTTCCTACTTCTGTTATAACACAATCCTCATGCATTTTATGTCTTACTAGTATTTTTGCTATTCTGTCTTACCCAAGTCCTTTTCCCACTAAGAATGCAGAGGGAATAAAGGAAGACCATGACTTGGGAAGAAATATTCTCACTGCTGTAGATATTCGGAGTTTGTATGTTTTCTCCTGAGCCATACCCAGATAACCTAATAGAGAACCAAGTTATGATAGGTAGGAGAGTCTGTGGCAAGGGCAAAAAGAAGAGGAAAAAGATTTCTTTCTTTGGGGGCTGTATTAGTTTGCAGGGATTGTCTATCAAAATATCTCAGACTGGATGGCTTAAGTGAAAGACCTGTATTTTCTCACAGATATACAAGATCATGGTACTATTGGAGTTGTTTTTTTTCACCAAGGATTGCTCTAATTGACTTGCATCTTTACATGATATTTCCTCTACACATTTCTGTGACCTGATTTCCTTTTTTTGTCACGATACTAGTTATATTAGATTAAGAGCAGTCATATAACTTCATTTTGCCTTAATCACCTCTTTAAAGGCCCTATCTTCAAATACAGTCATATTCTCAGGTACTGATAGTTAGAACTTCAATATATAATTTGGGTGGCCCCAATTCAGCCCACATGAGGGTCCCAGAGATGAGGTGGTGGTAAAAGTCATGTAATTTCTGGGGCTTCAGAAAATTTTATAATCTTAAGTTTTATATAGCCTCATTCACCCTTCTATCAGTACAACTCAAGAGCTTGTAGATACAAGCATATCACACACACAGACACACACACACACACACACTATATTTTACATATTTATGGGGGAAGAGTGGGAACAAGTAAAAACCTATTCATCAGGTTAGCACTGCTTTAGAAGGAAAAGGGCTAAGCTAATGGGCAAAGCAGAGTGATTTGAGGTGAATAGTTTTTTCTTATGGTTCTTGAAATATTTTACCTCCTCCACCATCCTTTAAAATTCACATGTTATTGGAAAGCACAAGGGCTTTCAAATTTTGGAGATGAGGAGAATTGATCATTTCAGTGATGTAAAGTTAGTGATTCTCCCTACCTATAAAGAGCTTCATTAAATTCTCCTGGAGGATTTTTGGTACTGGTATTAAAAAAATTTTTTGGCCTCGTGTGATTGTAATGTATGATCAGATTGGAGGACCAAGAAGTAATAGTCCTTTTGATTCCCTATTTCCAACCAGCAGAGAGAAGAATGAAACTCTGTAGAATCTGGAATGATCCCTCCCCCAGAACTCCCACAAAGAGGGAGACCCATCTATGCCAAGAGAAATTCCATGTTGACTTTCCTTTATGATATATGAAAAACTCACATTGGATTTCAGGCCCACAAATTTGTTCTTCGGGCTGGTTAAAGAAAACATACTGGTAAAGGTAATTGAGGTTTAAAAAAAGATGAAACACCACTTCTATTGATAGAAGGGGTGGATTTTGTCTTCCCCAAAATACATATTGAAGTTCTAACAACCAGTACCTCAGAATGTGACTGTATTTAGAGACAGGGTCTCTAAAGGTAAAATGGAGTCATATAGATGCTCTTATTATGTATGTAAAATGGCCCCTTTCCACTTAGTACACATTTCTAGAAATGCTCTCCAGGTTATCTTGCCCAGTTCTTGCATATGGATCTTCTCCCAGTTTCATGTTTCCAGGTTAACTTTTCCCTAGAGGAGGGAGGAGTGGGTGGAAAGCCTCCCAGATCCATGGTAAAGGAACAAGAGAAGAGCCTTTTGCTTCCCAAACATCAGCACTGGCTTGTGAATTATACCTGTTGCTCCCAAGGTTCAATACATAAGTTAGAGATGTTTGGGGCTTTCTGAATCCACAGAGACACTGGGAGAAACAGACAGTAGAGATTGTAGTAAGAGCAGAAAGGGAATGACGAAGATTTTGTTTGTGGGAAGAATGGATTTGGTAGGAACACAGAACTGTGTGGTTTCTCCACTTACAGAGGGTCATGGACCTTTAGTTTCAGGGTTAGGGAGGTTTGGGAGTCTTCCTTGGGGAGGTGAGAAATGATCCTCACCCAAAATCTTACGCAAAGGACATAGGTAATCAGATACTGATTCTGAAGGAGTATAGCATTATCTATCTTTATTATGAATAGTAGAACAACATAGGGATTAGGATGGGATAAAAACTTTCACCTGACACCTTCCTTCATCCTTTCTCTAGAATAAGCACTTTCTTAAAATGCAGAGAGTCAAATAAACTTCCTGTTTTTAAATTTTAAAATAATCTCAGTTTTGTACCCATTTTCCTTTCTCCCTAGTGTTTTGCAAGATGATATGTCTTAAAATCTGTTTAATTTGAAAAGACAGTTGTTACAATTCTGGGGCTAAATTCACACTTTGAAATTTGAAGCCTCATGGTGTTGATTGTGATCACCACCTGAGCTCCATAGAGTCTGTTACAGTACAGTATGGAGCAGGAGAAACCTCCATGTTGGACAAAAAGGGAGGCTAGTGCCAGCGGACCTCTTTCTACAAGGTGTTCTACCCTGGAAGCCAAAGAGTTGAGATCCTTGTGAGAGTGTGAGTGACAAATGTTGATTATACTTACAAAACTCTGAAATCCTTAAACATTCTTTGTGTACCTAACTCTCATTCAAAATGTTTGAAATTGTCCTTTTCTCTTTGAATATGGATATTGGTATGTTTTCCAGGTAAGTTTGGTGTTTATTTTGCTGTTACTGTTCTGTCTTGTTCCCTGATGTCACTGGCTTGCATGTTCTCCAGGCTCAGGTCAAGAGGTTCCATTCTAGTGATACCTGGATAGTAAGATATAGGATTTCCACGTCACTTGCTGAGGTTGGAGAGAATCCTGCCCCTCCTGGGTTTTTGGTAGGAAAAATGCAGTGAAGTGGTATTGCTGCTGCTTATCTTAATTTGCAAAAATAATCAGTCAATTTTTAAAAAAGTGGCTATTTTGACAACACTACCATAACCCATAGAATATTTTTCCCCTTAGAATACATTAATTGCACATTTGAGGGGTTTCACTGTGATGTTCTCACACATGCATACAGCATGTATACCTCTTTTGTTGTTGTTTTGGTACTGGGAATTGAACTCACATCTTCAGGCTTGCTAAGCAAGTACTCTACCACTTGAGTGGACTCTATTCTTTCTTATCCTCCCTTCTTTCCCTACCTTTTAAACAATTTTTTAAATGGGTTTCATTATGACATTTTCATATGTGCATACAGCATACTTTGATCATATTCATCCCTGCATGATTTTCTCTTTTCCCCCTCCCCCTCAAATGCTCCCCTTTTACCTTCACGTCCTTTATTTCTTTTTTTAGATTTAGATTCTGCATATGAGAGAAGACATGCAATATTTGTTTTTCTGAGTGTCACTTACTTCATTGAACACGATGATCTTCAGTTCCATCCATTTTTCTGCAAATACCATAATTTCATTCTTCTCCATAGCTGATAAATAATAGAGATATCTGCATGCCCATTAATAATTACATTATTGACAAGAGTCAAATTGCTGATTCAACTTCAGTGCTCATAAACACGGATAAAGAAAACATGTTATATAGACACAGTGGAGTATTATTTAGCCATAGAACATTTTGATTTGACTTAAAACTAAATCAGTGTTAGAAATTTACAAAACCCATCCCTCAATCTTATCCAAATCTTCACCATTTATCTCTTCATTTACTGGATCCTATAATTCATGAGTTATCATGAAGAAAGTTTGCATAGAGCAGTGTTGTTTTTTAAGGAGTGTTTTAACATTTTGAACATTTAACAGTTGGGTAGTGCTAGAATACTGCATTCCATGTTCTACTTCCATTTTTGCTACCAACTGCAGACCCTAATAGAGTGTGTGCAGGGATACATGCTGGCTTTCTCTAAGGACTGTCATCAGAGGCAGAGTCAGCCTGAGACCCTTGGCAACAGCTGGACCTGTATAGCTGCCCACATAAGAACAGGACCCTTAGGGCAGGGGAACACCAGGAGTAGGAAGTTGATGAAGATATGTTGATTTGGGAGTGATCAGGAAAGGAGGTCATCAGTGGTGGTAAGAGTATGGGATGATGAGAAGAGATTTTGGACTACCTTTCTCCATTCTCATCATTCCTGTGGATTTGGGTAAAAATGGTACATAATATGGGAAAGAAAACATTCCCATTTTGAGGGTCTGTTTCTTCATTTGGATGGTCTGCTTTGATTCCTAGATAGGAAGTGAACTGCTCATAAGCCACATTTACTCTGGATTTGACAGACATGCACACTATTATAAAGCTTTACTTGCGGTTTGGGGCAAGAATTAGGGAGGAAAGGGTTGAAAGAGAGCTCTGCTTCCTCTAGAAAGTTGTATCTCCTAAAAGGGTGGAGATAGGCTGACTGTGACATGCTGACCTTTAAAAGTTATAGTTCAGTGTCCTTTTTTCTTGGTTGTTCTTCAAATTAAGACAGTAAATGAGTAAGACAGTAAATGAGTAAAGATGAATACAACATGCTTGGTTTTCTTTGGAAGAAAATTTATTATTTCAAATATTTTTATAATGAAAAGTCCAAGTTCATTCTCCTCGTGCTACTTATCTTTTCTTCCTCAGATATTCAGGGTAAGGAATATGGTTTGAGTCTCTCATCACTAATTATGGAAGAGAATCCTTCCTCAGGGACATCATTGCTGGGGGAGGTTAGGGGGGAGAGAATCAATAATAGACAAGAGCATCTGTGCCCAGAGTAAATCTCATCTGTAACACGTCCAGGTCTGACCCTGACTCTTGGACAAAGAAATAGACCTCACCTGTAGAAGAATGAAAGGGCTAATATAAGCTCAAGATCAATGAAAGAAAATAAAAAATCATCAGGAATCTAATCTATGTCTTCCCTTTGTTTAAAACCTTTGAAATGAGCTTTTCCCTATTTTAAAGAATGGAAGGAAGGCAGCCTCTTGTGTTTTGGATCAGATTTTAAGATAGACATTTACAATCATTACTTACCCCTGTATATTTGTCCTACAAAGTTTTGAACTTTTAGCCTTCCCCTTCCAACTCATAATGAAATGGAAGCAGTAAGACTCCTCAGTCTTTATAGAGCTCCCAGTTGGATGAGCTATGAAGGTAGCTGAGTGGCGTATGCCAAGAGGAACATCAGGATATTGTAAGAACTTTTGTAAATGTCACAGTGTACCCCCAGAACAACAATAATTTAAAAAATGAGTAAAAAAAAAAAGAATCAATTATGTTTTACCACCCAGGTGCCAGTGGCTCATGCCTGTAATCCTAGTTATTTGGGAGGCTGAGATTGGAAGGATCCCAGTTTGAGACCAGCCAGAACAAATAGTTTGTAAGACCCTGTCTTCAAAATAACCAGAGAAATGTGAACTGGAGGTATGGTTTAAGTGGTAGAGGGCCTGCTTTGCAAGTGCAAAACCCTGAGTTCAAACCTCAGCCCAGTAAGAAGTAGTGTTGGTGGGGAGCCTATTCTTGACTCTCAGGTCATAGGGCTAACTCCAGGAGTTTTCTTGTCTTTGAATAAAGGATCTGGGTGTCACTGGTTAGTCACTGTTGGGTGATTAACATGTGGATGTTCAAAAGGCATCTGTCAGCTAAAATAGCTATCATTAGGAATTTTTGAAAAGGCTTCAAAGAATACTTCAGTAGCAATGAGCATACTGAGGACCTACTGAATATCATTCTCTACTGCAGAGCTTCTTGAATAGTGCCTGATTCTAGGTCAGGGGCAGAAAATGTGTAATATGATCTTGAACATTTCTGTTGTTCCAAAGTAAAGAATGAAGGGGACATGTGCGCAAAGGATTCAAGAGGCAGCTCAAAGAAGAAGCTTCCACTGGTCAAAGCTGAAGCATGAGCATCATAATGACTTTTGATAAACAGAGAATAACTCAGAGAACAAAATAAAAATCCTTGTGTTCATACTAATTTAAGAAAATGAATGCATAGATAACTGTTAGAAGTAAGTAACTATGGATCCATAAAATATAATTTCAATAAATAAGGGGAGTGGAAGATGAACCTAAAAATCTACTGTTTGGTAGCTACAATAGTAATAATTGTTTCAGGCAAAAATCTCCACAGGGCATGATGATAGGATGATTGCATAGTCTTAAAGTATCTCCTCACCTCATAATATATTTGCTAATTTCGAATGAAAAAACCAGGAAAAACCTGGTAATAGTCACCTTAATCATGTGATCTAAGCTAATCTCATGAATAATGGGACACATAGACATTGTGAGTTTTGTGAAAAGGACATAGAAAGTTATTTCTATGATATTCCTACCAAAAATGCATAATCTGAATCTATTCATGAGGGAAAATCAGACATACCAAAATCTAGGGACTGCTCTCTAAAATAACTAGCTAAACTCTTTAAAATATCACTGTCATACAAAATACAAAAAAGAATGGAGAACTGTTTCAGATTAAAGAGCACCAAAGAGTCATGACAATGAATGTAATGGGATACCAGACTTATTCCTAGACGATCTAAAGCATATCAATGGGACATTTGACAAAATTTTCATGAGATCTGCCTACAGAGTAAGGTAATGGCATCGGTATTGGTAATGGTAACAGCAATAGTAATATCAGTGTTAATTTTCTGCTTTTGCTAATTGCTTTGTGACTATGGAAAAGAACATCTTGGTTTTTAGGAACACCTGAAGAATTTAAGGCTAAGGGGTATCCTGTCTGAAACTTGCTTTCAAAGATTTCAGAAAACAAATTATGTATCTATGCATACGAGAATGATAAGCAAGTATGATATTTTGTGGTTATTGAGGAATCTTGGTGTTATACGTGGGAATTCCTTGTATTATTTTTATAACTTTCCTGAAATTTCAAAATTAAAAGTTATCCTATAAAGAGAAGCAAGTTTAAGACTGTGTCAGCTCTGAGTTAATATGGCTTTTGTCTGGGTTTGGAGGAGTGTCCAGCTTTACAGCCTTGAGAAGATTACACTGCCTTTATAAATAAAAGATTAGATAATTAAAAATAGGATAAAATCTACTGTTCAAGTTTAACAGCAACAATATTGAATGTAGATGAAAATGAATTTGAAATGTGAGAACAGTTTGAGGACATACGTGTGTTCTAGGTCAGTTCTAACTGATGCTGTCCAGGTGTACACATGCTCTTGCTGTCATTTTGATGGTGCTGCCTGGGGAATGAGGAGTCAGACGAAGATGAAAAATATGGAAAATTCAATCAGATGTCATTTACATCTCTGTAACATTTGGGTAGGAGCCACAGCAAGAATATAAAAAGTAATCTGATGGAAGCAGGCAGAAAATGTTTGGCTAAATCTAGTCAAACGATGAAACAGTCTTGGTGGGATACTGCAGATTCCAATCAGACTGAAGAAATAGGGGAATGTAAGTTGAATTCAGGGGGCCAGAAAACCAACCTGTCTGAAGGTATGGGCTTGGATTTCCTAATGACAGAGTGACTCTGTAAAGGGTTCGTCTTTTCTGTTAGTGGCCTGTGGAGAATCAGTGTGGCCACTGCTTCTGGTCAACAAGCAACCTCACTATGCCAATAATAGTCACTGCAGAATTTCACTTGAGGTGACTAACTTTAATTTGCTTTCCTAAGTATATGAAATTTCTTTCATGAAATGAAAGTATGGATTAATCTTAAAGATAATGACTTAAATCCACAATATTAATATTTTTCTGTTAATGTAACATAATCAGTACACATTTGGATTTAAAGAGAATCGAGGGTATGATAAGCTCAGCAGCCTTTGAATTACAGTTTGAAATATGTAATTCAGTAACTGATCTGACATATGATTCTTAAGCCTAAATGCATGTTTTACTGTATTTATAAATAATATTGATTGCTTAACAGAGCTTAGAATTCACTGTATTTTAAATTTAATATATTGAATTTAGTTAAATACTAAAGTGCTTGGGGAAGTTATATTGGCATTACAAAAGTGCTTGTAAAAGGCAATTATATCAAATATGTAAATGTATTAAAATGACTAAAGGATCTTAAGTTTATAAAAAAACCAAACTGAGTAGATCAAAGATTAAGTAAATATTTGGTTTGAGTTCTTGACAGTAATTATTAAAATTTGCTATTTTTGTAAATAGAATAAGACTTGTAAATTGAAATTAAAAATTTATGGAAAATGGTGTCTTTGACTTCGTAACATTGAATGAATTGAATGTTAATTAGAAGATAAACCCTGAATGAAGCAACAGATTGAAACACAAAATACAAACAAAAAAACTTGCAACCACATTAATATCTTCAATGTATTGCAGATATACTTGAGGCAGTTTTTCCTTGAAATGGAAAGTGAAATTACAGAAAAAGTTAACAATATCGCAAACTAATATAGCTTATAGAATATTTAAAGATTCATGCTGTATATCAAATGCTCAAATGAAATTTGCTATTGGTAAAACAATTAATACATGTCAAGTGTATGTAAATACATCTTTGCTCTTCCAAACCTAGGTTTATCCCTAAGTAGTTATATCTTGAAAATAAGAAAAAAAATGAAAGCACAAAACAAAAACAATATGTATCATTATCATATGCGAGAATCATGGAATCCTAGCACAGACCACTCATATGGAAATCTATAAAATGGATAATACATAAGTCCAAAGTTGTACTTGAAATTAATACAGAACTTCTGGGAAAAAGTATTTTGCATAATGAAGTCACTACTTCCATACAGAGTAATAAAACATAATCTTAAGGTAAAATTTATATACTTTTGAGCATGCACTTTTAAAAGGAAAACAAAACAAAACAAAAGATTAGAATCAAGGAAATTCAACTCTTGCACAAGCTAAGACTAACTTAAGGACAGAAGTAATTTAAAAAAAATAATATAAAAATGGGTGAGTGTCCCCTGTTAGAATAGCTATCATCAAAAACACAACCACCCACGTGTGTTGGCGAGGATGGGGGAAAAAGGAGCCCTCATACACTGCTGGTGGGAATGCAAGCTGGTGCAATCACTCTGGAAAAAAATTTGGAGGCTTCTTAAAAATCTAAACACAGACCTGCCATATGATCCAGCAATCCCACTCCTGGGGATATACCCAAAGGATTGCGACACAGGTTACTCCAAAGTCACCTGCACACCCATGTTTATTGCAGCCCCATTCACAATAGCCAAGTTATGGAAACAGCCAAGATGCCCACTATTGATGAATGGATCAAGAAAATGTGGTACTTGTATACAATGAAATTTTACTCAGACCTGAAGAAGAATGAAATGTTATCATTTGCAGGTAAATGGATGGAACTGGAGAACATAATTTTGAGTGAGGTCAGCCAGGCTCAGAAGACCAAAAATTGTATGTTCTCCCTCATATGCGGACTTTAGATCTAGGGCAAATGCAGCAATGTGGTTGGACTTGGATCACATGACAAGGGAAGGGCACATAAGGGAGATATAGAAATAGGTAGAAAACCCAAAAATTGAAAGTGTTTGATGTCCCCACTCCAGAGGAACTAATACAGAAACCTTAAAGCTACAGAAGTTAACATGAGAAGGGGATCAGTAAACAGTGTAAAGATCAGTTAGAGATAAATCAACATGGGTTGTAACACATGGAAACAATGCTAACAAGGAAAGCAATGCTAGGAATCTGTCTGTATAGCTATCCTTAACTAGCAAAAATGCTTTGTCTTCCTTATTATGCTTATGTCTTTCTTCAACAAAATTAGTGATAAGGGTAGAATAGGATCTGCCTGGAAGTGGGGGGGGGAGTGGGAAAGGATAGGGGACAGGGACGGGGTAGGGGGGGAGGGAGAAATGACCCAAACAATGTATGCACATGTGAATAAATGAATAATTTAAAAAAATGGGTGAGTGTATTAATTAGAAGGTAAATTCAGTTATGTGTAAAAGAGACTCAAAATTAGAGTGGATCAAATCTTTTGGTGGAGGAACATGTACCCTCTATAATTCTATTGTAATCAAAGAAGAGAATAATGCTTATTGGGGAACTTAGTAGTGTCTGTTACAGTGAGGAATCTGAGATTGAAAAAAGGAAGAAAAAACACACAGCAGAATGAGTTTCTTGTGCATCCCCAGTCAAGGCTGTTGAACTCATATTAGTGGTGCCAAATTTTCCTGGAGAGTGCCCTTGACTGAGGTGGGAAGGAGAAGAAAATTTCTGGAGATTTTATGATATTACAAAGGCCATGTAAGTAAAAGACTCTTAGAGATCAGGTTGGCTTGAGATTCACCTGAGAAGTAACATCTATTGTGAAGGTTATTTCTAGAAATTTATAGCTATCTGTATAGAGGGAAGCCAGACTTTTTGAAAGAAAAACTGCTATACACCAGACTACTTATGGGGCTGGGATAATGTCTGACAACTGGTGAGAGCTTTGGATATGTTAGTGAGCAGGGGAGAGAACATTAAGTGATAGATTTTGTTTGATTAGAAGCTTCTGAATGAGACTGGCAAGAAATAAGAATGTCTCAGTACAGAGAGTCATTCTTCGGAAATTCAGGAAAGAGGGCTTGGAATAATAAAAACAGAGAAGAGGATTTAATATGTTTTAGGAATTCTTTAGAGGCTTTGCATGAACTCATTTAATTCTCATAGTAACTATGAATTAAATACTATTATTATTTCCATCTTTTAGGTAGGTAAAATAGGCACACTGTGTATTAATTTGCTCAAAGTCACACATATGATACATAGTTAAAGCTGTGATTTGAGCCTAGTCATTTTGGCTGGAATATCTGTGCATGTAATAGCACACTGTGCTACCTCAGTAACCTTTTCTTAAGAAGAGAAATTGCCTCATGTTAATACCAGACCTGCCTATGCATAGTTCAATATTAGGAAACATGCTTGTCACACTTTAGGCACAGGCTATAATAAGACCTGAATACGAGTTAGCTAGAGAGTGCAAGATTGAAGGAGCTGAGGAACAAACAATGAAACATTCATGGTTAAAACCCAGTGTCCTGTAGCAAAGGGCATCGCACCAGAGTCCAGGGAGTTCAGACTCGCCAGTACCACCAGATACTTCAGTCATTTTCTTTTTCAGTAATAAGTATGTGCTTAATCTAAACAAGAACTTGGCCAGGTGCTAGAAACTTTTATTTTTGTAACTTTTCTGTGCTTCCTCTTAGCATTAGTTAAATGGAAACACTTTTCTCCACAGCCATACTGTAAATATTGTAATAAGAATGAATGTTCAAAAGTCTTTGGAGAATTTAATTACAGCATTTAAAGCAGTTAGTAGTAAGTTGCATTAGCTTAGTGGAAAGGAAAGGATTGTTCAAATAAACACACCTGTGTTTGATGAATTGAAGAGGACCAGACACAAGTGTGACACAATGAAGAAGAAGTGAATGAGGAAATATAGAAAGACACATACATACCACAAGAACTGCTACTTGTATAGTGACTGTTTGATGAGTCCAGATGTGAGCACAATCTGGCTTCAGACTTTCTAAGCACCTAATCAAGGTGGTTGTTAAGAGTTTCTGATCTTCATTCTTAGATAACAAATGTGAAGATACCATGATTCCTTCCCTACCCAGTAGGGCTGTGAGTGTGGCAGGATTAAGCCCTCTGGATTTCTTGAGACTATTGACACAGAAACATTTGGAAGGTGGTTGGTTTGGGGTTGAGGCAGAAGTCCATGATTTAGGCAGTTTTTCTCTGTGCCTAGACATGTAGTTATGTGTGGGATGTAATATTGCCAAGCAGTGAGGATAGATAGAACTCTGGGATCATTCAGTTTCAACTTGATTTCAGATTTCTCCTGCTGATGTGAAATAATGACTGCTTTAAAGGAAATAAGAAAAATGGTTTATTCTGGCCAAATGACATAACTATGGCCACAAATCACAGATTCAAATTACTCTGAATGACATGTTCTACCTGAAGGAGGTTACGTGAACTTTTTGGTCAAGAACATAACAAATCAATAATTTACCAGATACATTGGTGAGGGCATCAGGAAGGTGGGCTAGAGCGAGCTGAGAAATCTCTTCTATGGATTTAAGATATTATAGCATTCTTACCTTCAGGGGTGGTGAAGGCTTGGGATTAGCTAAATTTAGCAATACCTTCCTAATACGCATTAGAATGTTAAGCCAGATATAAAAGTTAATGTAAATGCCTATTAAAGAGCCCAAGATCGTCCAAGATAATTTTTTTTGGTGGCACTGGGGTTTGAATTTAGAGCCTCACAATTGATGGGCACAGTCCTTTTTTTGTGTTGGTTATTTTCAAGATAGGGTCTCCAGGAACTATTTGCCCTGGGGTTGGCTTCAAACCGTAATCCTCCTGATCTCTGCCTCCCAACTAGCTAGGATTACAAGAGTGAACCACCGTGCCTGGCTGTCTACGGTAGTTTAGGCTTTCCATCTACAACATTCCACCTCTCCACATTCACACTACTGTAGTCAGCCAAGGTTGAGCAGTCTGCAAGATCTTTAGTATAGATGCAGCTTCTTCAGAGAATTTCAGTTTACACTTTCGCCATTGACCTTGAGTAAATATCTTCTCTAAACCTCAGTTTCTCTGTCTAAAAAATGAGAACTTTAGCCCCTATCTCTCATGGATAGAATTATAGGGGAATATAAAGTGGTTAGCACAGTGCTGGACACATAAAAGTGCTAAAAATTGTTAGCTATTATTTGTAGTAGTATTCCTCTTAGGAGACTAAGAGTTGATTTCATTGATACTAGATTTTAACTAACTGTCATCACCTTGGAAACAATGTGAAGAGTATGGCCCAGGATTTAAGAACTAAGGAATGAAGAGTGTGCCTTGGGATTTTTTGCCTCCCACTCACTCAGCTAGGGGCTACAATATGTTTTTGGTAATACCAGTTACCCATGTATCTTCCACAAGCATTTGCAAAAATATGGTAATTTTTCAACTCTGGCAAAGTCTCTGTATCTACTGCAAGTCATAGGGGTAAGAATGTGAGTTAGCAAAGCAATCCATAACTGTTTTGAAGTAACTGCCTCATAGAGAGGAATGGAACACTTTGATCTTTCTGAGAAAATTCTGTAAATGTTTTGGTATAATTGTATGTAAATCTGAGAGTTGGAACTAGCATATTCTGTTGGACAAATGTGTCTAAATAAATTGATTCACCTTGTCTAAATTAGCATAGGTATCTCTAATCAGTATTCTTCTGCTCCTGGCTGGTATTTTTCCTAGCTGGGTGTAATTCCAGGCAGTGCACCATTGCTCCAAATGCATTTCTGATTGATTTTCTGCCTAACAACTGACAACTTAACTTTTCAGCAAGAGGTCTGAGCTCAGGCCCCCTTTTTTAATGCTTCAGTGTGTAATGTGATCCTGATGGATGGCTCTGAAGAACAACTGGCTTTTGTGATGAAAAAGAAAGTGTAGGATTTGTTTCAGGAACATCCACTGACTACTTGCATGTGGATTACAGTAAACTGGAAAAGAGTGGGGGTGGGAAGAAGATGGTTGCTTTTATGGGAAAGGTCAGGATCTAATTCTATGATTATCTTCTAGTTTATAATTTAGAGAATTCTGTTCCCACTTGAATTTTCTAATTTATGAATGTTCTTGGTGAAAGTAGTTACATAATGTACTTGCTGTCTTATATAACTTCACAAAAGACTTTAAAATCCCATTTGAAAACCTGACTATAACCAGGTATCTAGAATCAGAAATTGCTTAGTGTTCAGTTTTGATGCTTAAGGACTTGCTTTTTGTTTTAGAGAGATTTGATTCTAACCAAGCAGGCCAAGGTGGTTTCCAGAGAGTTTCTCCACATAGCAGTTGCCTATAGTATTTGCATCTGAATCATTCCCTAAGGATGGAGCTTTCTCTGACAAGACAAACCTCCAAATCAATCAAAAGGATTACCAGGATATTGATCTCAAATATTAAATCCCCAGCTGTTAGTAAAAAAGTGTGCGCTATGGTTCTAACTTACAACAGTTGAGTGACACTTGACTTTGATATTCACAGAGGCTCCTCTTAAGTGGCAGATGGAATTCCAGTTGGCTTGACTATTTATAAATTCACTGAAGTCTGGGTTCTACTTAGGGTCAGGCCTACGAGGAGCTAGCTACATAATGGCAAACTCTCATTAGCTGGTATGGATGGATATACATATGTGCAAGCCAAAGTCTGGTATCCCATTTCCATGCCTTTGTTCTAGCTGCTTCCTTGAATGAAAGTTTGGATAGTTCTTTTCTATTCTCTTTTCATATCTAATCTTTCCAAATCTACTTTACATTTTACCGCAAAGTCTACCCTAGTTACTTTTACCCTCAATGACTCTTGTATTTCTCACCTCTGAATGCATTTATGGTTTGTACCACATCAACTTATAGGTACATTATGTTCATGTATGTCTCCTATTAATTTGCATGCACTGCTTTTTTCTCACCCATTCATGGTTTCTTAAGTGCAAGGATAGTATCTCATATCCTCTTCTCTTTTGATAGTATCTAGATGCCAGTGCCGGACATCTAGAGATTTAATAAAGATTTCATAGAATTTAAAACATAACTATCAAAGCTTTTGAAAAATGTCAACTTAACAGTAGACATTTAAGCCATTATCAGTGGACAACTTAATGAAAACTCCTTTGCTGGGTTACTTGCACATTCCTGCAAGGATGGTATAGATAGGGCTATGGAAAAAGATAGAGAATAGATTTTACTTCACCTTGTTGTCTCCATTTCCACAATCTCTTAGGGCAGACGTAGAGGATTAGAGAAAGGAGAAACCTTGCTAGGTATTTCAACAGAGAGAATTTAACATAAGAAACTGGAAAAACTGAAAAAGCAAAAAGAGGACAGTAGACTATCATGGAGACAGTAATGCAGGAGCTGGATGATCTAAAGGAGGAGACTGGGTTAAAGAGAAGGTAAATGGTGAGATGAGCAGGCCTGTGGAACTGCACTCAGAACTCTGAGGAGAGGCATTGCTGGTGGTGGTGTTGCTGTTACTGACAGGCAAGCTAAAACTTGTCTTGAGGATGCCAAAAAACAACTTGCAGCCCTGGACAATTGTCCCTGCCAGGGTAGAAGCCATTGCTGACAGTCACTGACCCAAACAGCAGGCAAACACAGAAGAACAAGACCTTCTTCTCCAGTCTTCTACCCTCCCTCTACTGTCAACTATTGGTGCAATCTATTAAGGAACAGTCAGCAAAGGAAGAAATAGTTTTCAGAGTCCCAGCCAAGCATGGTACAGTTAGGCAGAGAAAAGTGGATTTGGAATTGACAGTTAATAGCCTAATAATCAGCACACTCAGTAATAACACATATTGACCTTCTACCTCTGAGAGAGTGAGGATAATGATGAAGATAACAGAAATACAATTGAAGCACAAGTAAGAGACCTGCAGGCTCTTCAGTGTTTGTCAGAACTGAAAGGCAAGGAATTGGGGCAATGATACCAGACTTTGCTGGGGCCAGCCTGGCTAAACAAACACCCTTCATTAGATCTTTTTATTTCTCTGAAAGTGGCTTTCCATGTTTAACTTTGGGGCTTCCACATGTAATAAGAACAGGTGATCTGTTATCTCACCAGTCTCCAATGTTTGTGGAGTTGTCCTCCACCTTCCTGGAAGAGGAAGGTGATGGAAATGCAAAGGCAATAGTTCTGGCATATTAGGATAACCTGGAGGAGCTTTGGCTGATAAATAAATAGAATGTTAGCTTTCCCTGAAATTCAGCTAATAAGGAGTTCTAGTAATAACTACTCAGGATTAACTCCAGCAGGGAAACCCACTCATAGACAAGTGTGATTATTCCTTTGTTATGATTTATTTTCTTTATGTAGACCCTGACACCTCTAATAGAGGAAGGAGCTCATTTCACATAAAGAAATATGCACATCTTTTGTGAATATGTAAGTCAGATCAAAGATGTCACATGAATTTCTGGGTGGGAACTTTCCAAACAATGAGTTGGGAGCTGTGATACTGTCACATGATATTTCCATTGTAAGTACAAATATTAATCGGTGTTGGCATTCCCAGATGACTTGCATCTACCGTGAACACACAGCTGTCCTCGCAGGAACCTTTCCTATCAACAAAGAATAGGTTAATTCACTTTCTGCAGTAATCCTGCTAGAAAGCTCTTAGTAACTGAAGGGTAGTCTTCTGTTGTAAAAAAAAAAAAAAAAAAAAAAAAAGGTCATCCTGAATCTCTCTGTCTTCCAGGGTTGAGATTTTATTATAATGGCCTTCAATCAATTAAGTGCTGGCCATGTATAAAAGCACTGTTTTAGATTCATCTTATGAATTGAATTATTTAATTCCATAACCCAAGAAGAACTTGTTTTACGGTTGCCCATTTTGTAGGTAAAAAAACTAAAATAGAGAGCAATTAAGCAGAGATTTTCAAGGTCATAGTATTTCTTGCCACAAGGTAAATGACAGAGCCAGGATTAGAGTCTACAGTCTAATTTAGTATACCATACTTACCCAAGGAACCCTTTTCTTCACATTTCAATTGTTAGCAAGTAGATTGCTACATTAACTAATTAATGTAGCAATAATTATACTGGCAAATTTACCAGTAACTCCTGGAGGAGTGCTGAATGTGTTCATGTTTTAGAACATACTAACTCTATTCAGGTTTATCTTATATCTAAGAAGAAAGGGGAGGAAGACACAATGAAATAATTAAGTATGTACTATGTAAACATATCAGGCATTTACATAGATCCTGTAAGTGAGGTTCCATCAGACCTATTTTTCAGAAAAGAGACTTGGCTGCTCACAGATACAGCCCAAATCATCAACAAGTACAAGAAAGAGCTGATGTCTGAGCCTATAGAACTTTTAACACTTACACTCTAGCCACTATTAACCTTCAACAATATTTGATACTTCAATAATAAAGATCTTAATGACTAAGCAAGAAAGGAGTACTATGCTTTTATTTAGCTTTTAATTTTGATTTTGTTTGTTATTTATGACATGAGCCATACTGCCACCATAACTCTAGCCGGAGCCCCCATTTCTCCCCAATACCTTACTCTAACTGGAATTCATGGAGGCCATTCTTTCTCTCATTTCATTGCTGCATTGGAATTGTGAATTTTCAGGTCACATTTCCTGCAACTTTGCTCAAGGCAACCTTATTTTTCTACTAGTACAATCATATATTTTCTGTGAGTGTTCATAAATATTGAAGAGTTAGTTCCTAGTCAATTTTAAAAAATAAAACATGTAGCATCCTTCAAGTTCCATTCTGATTTAATTTTCAAAGCTCTTTGCAAAGGTCACCTCTGAAAACAGTGTCACAAAGCACTAAGGGGGTATTTACAGGTTTGGTTATGTGTGTGTGTGTATGTGCAAGGATGTGTGTGCATTTGTTCTATTGCAAAAGAAATGATAAATGAAAAGATGAAGGAATTCAAACAACAAGAATGAATGGAAGGCCAGTTCTTTTTTTCTTAACACTATACAGTGCTCTTTGATAGTCTCACCAATCACCTGAAGTGCCTCAAGCTTCTGGGGGCTTCTGAATTACCAAAGAGGAAATAGATCTCTCTCCACTTGGTTTTAAGGTTAGCTATATTTTCTTATGGTAATAGACTCTATATGTAGAGATTATATAAATTTTATACTTTCAGTTATAGTAAAATTATTAACATGACTATTTTAAAACCTAGACAAACCCATCCTACTTTTTAAAACTTAAATGGGGCTTATTAAACATGAATGATCTAGTGTCATCTAATAGTTTCACATTCTAACTTCTATGTCTTTACTATATCACTGCAGGACAGATGTTATTAATGCCATTTTCAATGTTTCTCTGATTTTCCCTTTTCCACTATTACCTTCTTAGTCCAGACACTTCTTGTTGTGTGTGTGTTTTAACTACAAAGGCAGAGCTTCATGCTAGCACATGCATTTCCTTTGCTGGAATTAGAAAAAGCTGGCTCTTCTGGATGGACAAATTAGAAAAAGTTCCTGTTTCTTCTACATCCTCCCTCAGCATACCCCTTTCTGTAACCAAATGCAGCTGTATGCACTTGGTTAGAGATTGTGAAATATTTATAAGATTTATACCTGAATTAATAAATGACCTTATAACTGGTCTCCTTGCCTTCAGCTTTTTGCCATTGCAGAAAATTCCATATCTGCTTCATCTTCCTTCATCTTCCAACAGCTATTGCCATCTCCTCTCTTTGTGTACCACTATGCTGTCTCCCTGTTGCCAGCAGAGTGAAGTGCCAGCTACCCTGACGTTCAGAGCCCTCAGCAGTCTGGACCATGATCTCCTTTTGCAGCTTGAACTTCCATCCTCCTCACTGTGATCTTCCACTCCTGTCAGGTGGATTGGCTAGCATTCCCAGCGTATCTTGCTACCCCTGTTGCTAAGAGCACACCCTCAGTTTCGTAGGTCTGTTTTTTGTGCAGTGCCATGGCATTTGGGTACCAAGTTTTTTTTTTTTTTTTTAATCAATGTGTTAAGTTGATTTTTGTTAAAATTAAGTGTACCTGTGACTTCCCAATATGAAAGATTCTGCTGAAGCACAATATAACCATAAGTCAACCTCAACAAAAGAGGACAGACATAGTAGAATGTTCAAGAACTTTGCTGCATGAGAACATTATCAGGACAGTGAACACGTCTCTTCTAGGATCAAAACCACACTGTGGGAAGAGGGAGAAATAAGCTGGTAACTGTAGGAAGGTTTTGGTTTTCTTCTTCTCACTTTCTGTGACTTGTTTTGAATAAAAATTGGCATTTACTTTTCAAGCTCCTCCAGTATGTTGGTAAAAAAATCCAACATTAGAAAGGGCACCAGGAACACAAAAGAGGTTCAGTTCTTCTAATCTGTTCAAATCTCTGTGTCCTTAAATGACTAGATAAAAGCTTGCCTCAGTCTCCTTTACCCTTGACAATGTTTTCCTCTGCTAAACAATGATATCATGGATCTTCCACATTACTCTGGAGCAAACCATGTCACCTCTTTGCCCATAGCTCTTGACCTAATTGGGGAATCACCTCCTTTGCACACTGATGGCTTCCTGCACCTTCCTACTGAGGTTGCTCTTTCATCTGGGTGTATCTCTGGGTCAGACACAACATAGGTTGGTAATGCTGGGGGACTAATGTCCCAGGAGCCAACTTCAAAAAAAATACTGTACCTGCTGATCTCTGAGACAGGAAGAACCACTACAAGGGGACTAAAAGGCAAATAAAGTCTGGGCCCTTAGCCTGTTACTTATAAAAATAATGTTTTAAATGGCTTTGACTGTAAGGCCAGAGTGTGTACAGATTAGGAGCCCCTTATGAATAGAGCAAGCTAAACCTAGTGTGGTTTGAGTTGGCTACCCAATGACAAAGACAGTAGGGAAATTATTACCAAGGAAAAATCTTTCCAAAAAAAGAAAGAAACCTATCCCATAAAATGTCCTTGGTAAGCCTCCAAAATCAACTCAAACGTCAGAACAGATGACAGTCTCTTCATAATAATCTCCCTTGGTGGTACTGAAAAAAAAACAAAAACAAAGCAACAACCCAAAAAACCCTAAATAAGCCTTCTAGCTTCATTTGCTCTTAGTGAACTTAAAAATCACTAATTTCGGAAGTCATGTAGCTGACCAATACATTGTCAGTTTCCTACTAGCTTTGCTGTAATTAATATCTCTGACGTGGGTTATGGTAACAGTCACCTGGGTTATTTTGCAGAAACTTGAAGGCCGCTTTTGCTAAAAACACTGACTCTTCACTTAAACTTATGGATACAAGATAGATAACTAAAATGGGATAAAAGTTTTGGCATCTCTGTCTTCATATGGTGTTTATTCCCTCTGCTTTCTTAATCTGCGGGTCAGATTCTACTCAGCTCTGCATATAGACATGTTGACTATTAAAAAAATGTTTTGTCCAAGACTATAATTAGGGTTAACCTGAGCTATTGTCTGATGGAACAGGTATGTGTTTCTTCTCTCCCACCCTGTGCTTTCTTAGCAGTGCAAGAACCTATAGTCTCTCAGCCTTATCATAAGGCCATGTAAAGTCATGTAAGGTCATGTAAAATTATAATTAGTTTAGTAGCTCCCAGATTAAGCATAGTACTTTATAGACCTCAAGGCCAGAATGCTTGTACACAAAAAGGAAAACATCTTTTGAAACTGTGTCCATGACCAATGGACAATTACCAAATTTTAGCCCACCCTAGAAAATCAAAAGGTTGTTGCTCTCTTTTGTTCAGTTTACTGACTCTCCTCTCCATCACCGCCATAATCCATTAGCTCGAGCTGCAGTCATCCAGCTCAGGTTAAAATCCCACCCAATCAAAAAGCCTTGTCTGTCTTATTTGTAATAGATGGCTTGGTCTCATTTCTACTGTTCCCATGCCATAAGGTCCAATTACTTGATATCACCTTGAAGTAGAATAATCTTTAAGCATGGTCCATAGTCTCTCAGAGAGTCTCCAGCAGGACTGAGCTCCAGTTACCTACACTGGTGACCTGCTTAACACACACTCCTTCTCTACTTTCTTCCAACACTTCCTGGAATCATCTAAATAAGCTATTTGTGTCCACATTCTTATCTCTGATGCCCTCATTAGTATTAGACTCCATTCATTCTTAGTTTCTTTTTTATGTGTTTTATCTCCTCCAGGGTATTCCAATCTTAATTCAATAACACTTACTGTTTACATAGTACCAGGGACATGGTTGATTAAAATGGATTTGTTGACAAAATCAACAATGTGGAATGAAGACAGGCCTAGTGGACTTTCCTGGGAATTGATCTCATCAGATTTTAAATAAAAGCGGAATTTTATTTCTAAAGTACAGAATTTTTTCTTGTACTACTTTCTAAGAAAGGTTTTAAAATATCAAATGATTTGATAATTTCTTTTTTTTTCAGACATAATTGCAACCTCCACAGCTTGTTAACCATATCACCTTGATTCAAGTTCTGTTATTAACTATCTTCCTGCTGATGTATTTCATCCTGTCTCCCACCTCAGGCAGAAATTGAGAGTCAGAATTAATAGGGCCTGTGCATAGTGGGAGACTCCAGGTGTCCTCAGCTCTGTGGTCTACCAGCTGACAGTCAGGAGACTCCTCTGACTGGGAGTCACAATTTCCTTTTTTCAGAACAGCATTGTGCACATTATCCCACCCTTGTTTCCTGGCAGTGACTAGAAAAATTTGATTAGAAACTCATCCAAGACAGGCATTTTCCCACTGCATTTCTTTTGTCATAGCAGGGATTTGACTGGAAGAGGGCAGGGAGGACAAGTTGCTTAATTGTCCTTTTAGAGTGCAGAAGATCCCAGCTGAAGAACATAGACTATTTTGCAGTTGTTCTCTTACAATTGTTAGGTCTTTGGGATTTCATCCCTGATAAGGGGGTTGTATTTCATCATTACTCTTGAGCCAAGGCACTGCGATTAGCCCTAATCCTTCTTCCTGAGACAATCTAAGTGGTGAATGCTTAGTTTTGAATCTTGCTTTTCAGTTTGTCTTGGGTTCATTACAGGGTCATGCAGTCATCCTATCATTTTTAGTGTGAATATTGATCAGAGTTCTCAAATGGGAAATTGTACTCAAAATGTCTCTAACCTGAGTGTGGACTTCCTTTGTTCTCCTTTCCCCTCTCTCCTCCCAGCGTTCCCTGTTCTCTCCCTTTCCCTTCCCTCCCAGTATCTTTCCTTTCTTTTTTCTCCCTCTCTTCTCCTCCCTTCCACTTCCCTTTCCTTTCTTCTTCTTCTTCTCCGTCTCCTCCTCCTCTCCTTCTTCTTCTGTCTTCTTTTCCTCCTCCTCCTTCTCTTCTTCCTCCTCCTCCTTCTCCTTCTCTCCTCCCCTTCCCTTCCCTTCTCTCTCTTCTGTCTTCTCTCTTTTCTATCTTTTAAGATCAATTTTTCTTTCAGAATGGTAGACAGATTGTTCCTGGGAGTAAAACTTGAAATATTTTTCTTATGTATTTTTTATGAGATTTTTCAAGTATCCAGTGCCATGGTATCTGGGATATAATAGGATCTCAATAAGTCTGTTGAACAAATCAATTTACATGAGGAATAGATGCTAGCAACTGAGTGCTAAGATGGATACCTACATTTCCATAATAGTGCCTTTTAAGTCCATCTATCTTAGGAAAGCTGTGATGCTCCAACTGCATTTATCACCAAAAATTGAGATAGTAACATTTTAATTTAGAAATATGAGTCTATAGTCAGATGAATCCAGAACAACGTTTACTTTCAGATATGTTCTAAGATAAAAATCTGCAATAGATACAACCTGCGTTTTAGTTCTGATTCTGTCATTAAATGTTTATGATTACTTATTCTTCACGGACCTTACTTTCTTCATTTATAAAGCAAGGTGGTCAGTGTCAATTCTGTGCTCTTCTCCATGAAATAACCAATGACTTTATGATTTTCTTTAATGAACAAGAAGAGGTAAGCTTTAAAAATTCCTCTTCATAAAAAATGCCCAGTCTTCTTAAAATGAAAAGGAAGATACTAACACATGGTTGCCAGGATGGTTCTTTTTTTTTTTTTTATTGTTGTGCTTGGTGGGGGATAAATTGTGGCATTTACAAAAGTTATTACAATGTATCAAATATATCATGCTTGAATTCGCCCCCTCCACTGCTCTCCTTTATGCTACCCCCCCATTCCTGGAATAGTTTCAACAGGTATCATTTTTGCATTTTTTCCTTCCACTTGACAGAAGAGCTTCCCAATCACCTGCATTAGAAAAATGTGGTTTCTACTCTTGCACTGTTTGCTAATTATATTGAAAAGTGCAGAGGGACAGAAGAACAGAAATTTTGTTTTCTGGAGTGTTTCTTAAGGGTAAAGAGGAAACTAATTTGTTCTTATGTTACATTGTCAAGAAAATATTTACTCAATTCCTTCATTTTACAATCCGATTAACTTATTCTTTTCTAGATCCGAAGTTCTGCTCCAGATACTCATGCAGAAATTCCAGATGGTGCCTCCTCTGAGGTATGAGGCCTCTTTCCATAAGAAATCTTTACCTCCTTCCCTCCCACACACAGAATGTTTCTTCCATACTTGGCCTTGAAATTTCTTTCTTTTAAGTTTTAAAGATAATAGTTTATGGTTTCAATTTGTCCTTTCATTAATACCTGACACTGGGAAAGGTTGTTTTCTTTCTACATTCCAAGCGCCATCAGTTTCTTATTAGAAGTTGGCTTCAAGAGGTCAGTAGGGGACTGCTAGTTCCATCAGTCAATGCAAGGTCAGTGCCAGTGACAGAGCTACTGTAATTTTACTCAGCTTTTATTCAGGTGAGGTTGAAGATGAATAAAAACTGCTTTCCTTGGCCTATTCCCCTTTGTATAACCTGGGTTTGGTGGGAGGCAGACAACTGTGGCTTCTGTTCCACATCAGAGAATGGGTGCATTTCCTTCCATTGACTGATGATGCTTATGGCTGTAAAGCTAGCAAATTCATCTTTCCATAAAGGATTAAAGGAAGGAATTTGCTGAATATGATAGGTGGTACTTATTACCGTCTTCCAAAGAGCACCTACCACTGAAATGAAAGTAGGAAAATGAAGTAAGGTGTGACTGGTCTCACACTGTTAGTCAGTTTCCCAGCAAGGTTGTACTCACAGGTCCTGATTTTAAGATTCATTGACTGTTCCATAGCCATCACAATCATAGCCACCTCCATTAATACCAGAACTCCCACCATTTCAATCTAACAACCATCATCTTTAACAAGAGGTCATCATTATCATTTCATCACAGCAAAATGATGACTTCACTTATTTGCTATGATCAAAATTTTAAATAATTATGTTTCCAGAATGTTTTATTTGTACTAACTCATTTAATCATCACAGCAACTTTATAAACTAGGTAACATTACTAATATACTTTATTTACCTAGAGATGAGGGCATGGAGTTAAATAACCTACCCAAAGTGATTCTGCTAGTAAGTAGTAAACTCAGATTCCATCACAGGTTCAGAATGAAAATTTTTAGCTATTATATTAGAGTAAGAAAATAATTTTTCACTTAGATCTGAAATTCAAATGAATTTTTTACACAGAAACACACAAAAGCACTCCTGTGGACAATGCCTAGTAAAACTGTAAAATTTATTTCTCTATGAATCTATGTGGAACAAATTCACTGTGGACTATCAGTAGCTAAATGTTACAAAGGCTTGCTCCTTTCTCATATGAAGCCCAGTGCAGATTGCCTGATCCTCCAGGGCACCACTCTACCCCACAACAACTTAGGCAACCAAGCTCTCTCCAGGGTCACTGGTGCCTAAGGAGAAAGTTCCAGAACTCACTTATTTTTAAGTGCCTCAAGTGGAGAGTGACACACCACATCTATTCACAACCATTAGCTAGAACCATGTAGAAGGTCCCAGACTTACCCCAAGGATGCTGGGACATGTAGGGAGTGAAGACACATGGTATATTTGACAGCACTATTGTCTCTGCTGCGTTGCTAGAAAAACACAAGCATGGAATCTTTAAAATCTTAATATTCATGTCATGTCAGTTGCTAATCTTCACTATTTCTAGATATTGGAGAAAAGGAATTCCAAGATCTCAGCATTCCATATGAGAAGAGTCATAATTGGATCTTATCATGACATTTATGTTTGGTATAAAAAGGGAGACATGTCTTCTAACTTATAAGAAAGGAGAAATCAGTCTATATCCATAAAACTTGCTGCAGGGAAAACAACCTCCCCAGCATTGCTGATATGATGGAGTAGTTTTCATGATTCAGTCTTTGGAAATAGTTCAAGGAAAGAACTTGCAACAGTAGAGGGCTAAAAAAACCAGAAGTGGTGATATTTGATTATTATTTAATATTATTTTGAGTAAAGAATAAAAAGGATTGTGTTATAAACCTCTCTAAGTAATACCTGCCTCCTAGAGTTCTAAGTCTTTTATTAACTGTCTTTTTTTTTTCATTTTTCTTTTATTATTCATATGTGCATACAAGGCTTGGTTCATTTCTCCCCCCTCCCCCACCCCCTCCCTTACCACCCACTCCGCCTCCCTCTCCCCCCCCTCAACACCCAGCAGAAACTATTTTGCCCTTATTTCTAATTTTGTTGTAGAGAGAGTATAAGCAATAATAGGAAGGAACAAGGGTTTTTGCTGGTTGAGGTAAGGATAGCTATACAGGGCATTGACTCACATTGATTTCCTGTGTGTGGGTGTTACCTTCTAGGTTAATTCTTTTTGATCTAACCTTTTCTCTAGTTCCTGGTCCCCTTTTCCTATTGGCCTCAGTTGCTTTAAGGTATCTGCTTTAGTTTCTCTGCGTTAAGGGCAACAAATGCTAGCTAGGTTTTTAGGTGTCTTACCTATCCTCACCCCATCCTTGTGTGCTCTCGCTTTTATCATGTGCTCATAGTCCAATCCCCTTGTTGTGTTTGCCCTTGATCTAATGTCCACATATGAGGGAGAACATACGATTTTTGGTCTTTTGGGCCAAGCTAACCTCACTCAGAATGATGTTCTCCAATTGCATCCATTTACCAGCGAATGATAACATTTCGTTCTTCTTCATGGCTGCATAAAATTCCATTGTGTATAGATACCACATTTTCTTAATCCATTCGTCAGTGGTGGGGCATCTTGGCTGTTTCCATAACTTGGCTATTGTGAATAGTGCCGCAATAAACATGGGTGTGCAGGTGCCTCTGGAGTAACAGTCTTTTTTTTTTTTTTCATTTTTCTTTTATTATTCATATGTGCATACAAGGCTTGGTTCATTTCTTCTCCCTACCCCCACCCCCTCCCTTACCACCCACTCCGCCCCCTCCCTCTCCCCCCCAATACCCAGCAGAAACTATTTTGCCCTTATTTCTAATTTTGTTGTAGAGAGAGTATAAGCAATAATAGGAAGGAACAAGGGTTTTTGCTGGTTGAGGTAAGGATAGCTATACAGGGCATTGACTCACATTGATTTCCTGTGCGTGGGTGTTACCTTCTAGGTTAATTCTTTTTGATCTAACCTTTTCTCTAGTTCCTGGTCCCCTTTTCCTATTGGCCTCAGTTGCTTTAAGGTATCTGCTTTAGTTTCTCTGCGTTAAGGGCAACAAATGCTAGCTAGTTTTTTAGGTGTCTTACCTATCCTCACCCCTCCCTTGTGTGCTCTCGCTTTTATCATGTGCTCATAGTCCAATCCCCTTGTTGTGTTTGCCCTTGATCTGATGTCCACATATGAGGGAGAACATACGATTTTTGGTTTTTTGAGCCAGGCTAACCTCACTCAGAATGATGTTCTCCAATTGCATCCATTTACCAGCAAATGATAACATTTCGTTCTTCTTCATGGCTGCATAAAATTCCATTGTGTATAGATACCACATTTTCTTAATCCATTCGTCAGTGCTGGGGCATCTTGGCTGTTTCCATAACTCGGCTATTGTGAATAGTGCCGCAATAAACATGGATGTGCAGGTGCCTCTGGAGTAACAGTCTTTTGGGTATATCCCCAAGAGTGGTATTGCTGGATCAAATGATAGATCGATGTCCAGCTTTTTAAGTAGCCTCCAAATTTTTTTCCAGAGTGGTTGTACTAGTCTACATTCCCACCAACAGTGTAAGAGGGTTCCTTTTTCCCCTCATCCTCGCCAACACCTGTTGTTGGTGGTGTTGCTGATGATGGCTATTCTAACAGGGGTGAGGTGGAATCTTAGCGTGGTTTTAATTTGCATTTCCTTTATTGCTAGAGATGGTGAGCATTTTTTCATGTGTTTTCTGGCCATTTGAATTTCTTCTTTTGAGAAAGTTCTGTTTAGTTCATGTGCCCATTTCTTTATTGGTTCATTAGTTTTGGGAGAATTTAGTTTTTTAAGTTCCCTGTATATTCTGGTTATCAGTCCTTTGTCTGATGTATAGTTGGCAAATATTTTCTCCCACTCTGTGGGTGTTCTCTTCAGTTTAGAGACCATTTCTTTTGATGAACAGAAGCTTTTTAGTTTTATGAGGTCCCATTTATCTATGCTATCTCTTAGTTGCTGTGCTGCTGGGGTTTCATTGAGAAAGTTCTTACCTATACCTACTAACTCCAGAGTATTTCCTACTCTTTCTTGTATCAACTTAAGAGTTTGGGGTCTGATATTAAGATCCTTGATCCATTTTGAGTTAATCTTGGTATAGGGTGATATACATGGATCTAGTTTCAGTTTTTTGCAGACTGCTAACCAGTTTTCCCAGCAGTTTTTGTTGAAGAGGCTGCTATTTCTCCATCGTATATTTTTAGTTCCTTTGTCAAAGATAAGTTCTTATAGTTGTGTGGCTTCATATCTGGGTCCTCTATTCTGTTCCACTGGTCTTCATGTCTGTTTTTGTGCCAGTACCATACTGTTTTTATTGTTATTGCTTTGTAATATAGTTTGAAGTCAGGTATTGTGATACCTCCTGCATTGTTCTTTTGACTGAGTATTGCCTTGGCTATTCGTGGCCTCTTTTGTTTCCATATAAATTTAACAGTAGATTTTTCAATCTCTTTAATGAATGTCACTGGAATTTTGATAGGAATTGCATTAAACATGTAGATTACTTTTGGGAGTATAGACATTTTTACTATGTTGATTCTACCAATCTATGAGCATGGGAGATCTCTCCACTTTCTATAGTCTTCCTCAATCTCTTTCTTCAGAAGTGTATAGTTTTCCTTGTAGAGGTCTTTCACATCTTTTGTTAGGTTTACACCTAGGTATTTGATTTTTTTTGAGGCTATTGTAAATGGAATTGTTTTCATACATTCTTTTTCAGTTTGCTCATTGTTAGTGTATAGAAATGCTAATGATTTTTCTATGTTGATTTTATATCCTGCTACCTTGCTATAGCTATTGATGATGTCTAGAAGCTTCTGAGTATAGTTTTTTGGGTCTTTAAGGTATAGGATCATGTCATCTGCAAATAGGGATATTTTGACAGTTTCTTTACCTGTTTGTATTCCTTTTATTCCTTCTTCTTGCCTAATTGCTCTGGCTAGGAATTCCAGTACTATGTTGAATAGGAGTGGAGATAGTGGGCATCCTTGTCTGGTTCCTGATTTTAGAGGGAATGGTTTTAGTTTTTCTCCATTAAGTATAATGTTGACTGTAGGTTTGTCATATATAGCTTTTATAATGTTGAGGAACTTTCCTTCTATTCTTAGTTTTCTTAGAGCTTTTATCATGAAATGCTGTTGGATCTTATCAAAGGCTTTTTCTGCATCTATTGAGATGATCAAGTGGTTTTTGTCTTTGCTTCTGTTAATGTGGTTTATTACGTTTTGATTTTCGTATGTTGAACCACCCCTGCATCCCTGGGATAAAGCCTACTTGGTCGTGGTGAATAATCTTTTTGATGTGTTGCTGAATTCGGTTTGCCATTATTTTGTTGAGGATTTTTGCATCAATGTTCATTAAGGAGATTGACCTATAGTTCTCCTTTTTGGAGGTGTCTTTGCCTGGTTTTGGGATAAGTGTAATATTGGCTTCATAAAATGTGTTAGGCAGTTTTCCTTCCCTTTCTATTTTGTGGAACAGTTTAAGGGGGGTTGGTATCAGTTCTTCTTTAAAGGTCTGATAGAATTCAGCAGAGAATCCATCAGGTCCTGGGCTTTTCTTTTTGGGGAGACTCTTGATTGCTGCTTCAATTTCATTTTGTGTTATAGGTCTATTCAGGTGATTAATTTCCTCTTGGTTCAGTTTTGGATGATCATATGTATCTAGAAATCTGTCCATTTCTTTAAGATTTTCAAATTTATTTGAATATAGGTTCTCAAAGTAGTCTCTGATGATTTCCTGTACTTCGATGGTGTTTGTTGTTATCTCCCCTTTTGCAATCCTAATTCTACTGATTTGGGTTTTTTCTCTCCTCATTTTAGTTAGGTTTGCCAGAGGTCTATCGATCTGGTTTATTTTTTCAAAGAACCAACTTTTTGTTTCATTAATTCTTTTGTTTTTTTGGTTTCTATTTCGTTGATTTCAGCTCTTATTTTTATTATTTCTCTCCTTCTATTTGTTTTGGGATTTGCTTGTTCTTGTTTTTCTAGGAGTTTGAGATGTATCATTAGGTCATTGATTTGGGATCTTTCAATCTTTTTAATATATGCACTGATAGCTATAAACTTTCCTCTCAAGACTGCCTTAGCTGTGTCCCATAGGTTCTGGTAGGTTGTGTTTTCATTTTCATTGACTTCTAGGAACTTTTTAATTTCCTCTTTTATTGCATCGATGATCCATTCTTCATTAAGTAATGAGTTACTTAGTTTCCAGCTGTTTGCATGTTTTTTGTCTTTACTTTTGTTGTTGAGTTCTACTTTTACTGCATTGTGGTCAGATAGTATGCACTGTATTATTTCTATTTTCTTATATTTGCTGAGGCTTGCTTTGTGCCCTAGGATATGATCTATTTTGGAGAAGGTTCCATGGGCTGCTGAGAAGAATGTATATTGTGTAGAGGTTGGATGAAATGTTCTGTAGACATCTACTAGGTCCATTTGATCTATTGCATATTTTAGATCTTGGATTTCTTTATTGAGTTTTTGTTTGGATGACCTATCTATTGATGATAATGCGGTGTTAAAGTCTCCCACAACCACTGTGCTGGCGTTTATATATGCTTTTAGGTCTTTCAGGGTATGTTTGATGAAATTGGGTGCATTGACATTGGGTGCGTACAGATTGATGATTATTATTTCCTTTTGGTCTATTTCCCCTTTTATTAGTATGGAATGTCCTTCTTTATCTCGTTTGATCAATGTAGGTTTGAAGTCTACTTTGTCAGAGATAAGTATTGCTACTCCTGCTTGTTTTCGGGGGCCATTGGCTTGGTAAATCTTCTTCCAGCCTTTCATCCTAAGCATATGCTTATTTCTGTCGGTGAGATGAGTCTCCTGTAAGCAACAAATTGTTGGATCTTCTTTTTTAATCCATTTTGTCAAATGGTGTCTTTTGGTGGGTGAATTAAGTCCATTAACATTAAGCTGATAGATATGTGGTGATTCCTGCCATTTAGTTGTCTTAGTTGTTTGAAGGTTTGATTGTGTGTACCTAACTTGATGTTACTCTCTACTGTCTTGCTTTTTCTTATCCTGTGGTTTGGTGCTGCCTGCCTTTTCATGGTTAAGTTGGGTGTCACTTTCTGTGTGCAGGATCCCTTGCAGAATCTTTTGTAATGGTGGCTTTGTGGTCACATATTGTTTTAGTTTCTGCTTATCATGGAAGACTTTTATTGCTCCATCTATTTTGAATGATAGCTTTGCTGGGTAGAGTATCCTGGGGTTGAAGTTATTTTCATTCAGTGCCCGGAAGATCTCACCCCATGCTCTTCTTGCTTTTAATGTTTCTGTTGAGAAGTCTGCTGTGATTTTGATGGGTTTACCTTTGTATGTTACTTGTTTTTTCTCTCTTACAGCCTTCAATATTCTTTCCTTAGTTTCTGAACTTGTTTTAATGATGATATGTCATGGAGTAGTTCTATTTTGATCTGGTCTGTTTGGTGTCCTGGATGCCCCTTGCATCTGTATGGGAGTATCTTTCTCTAGATTTGGGAAATTTTCCGTTATTATTTTGTTGAATATATTATGCATTCCCTTCGCTTGCACCTCTTCTCCTTCTTCGATGCCCATGATTCTCAAGTTTGGTCTTTTGATGGAGTCAGTGAGTTCTTGCATTTTCTTTTCACAGGTCTTGAGTTGTTTGATTAATAGTTCTTTGGTTTTTCCTTTAATTACCATTTCATCTTCAAGTTCTGAGATTCTGTCTTCTGTTTGTTCTATTCTGCTGGATTGGCCTTCCGTTTTGTTTTGCAGTTCTGTTTCATTCTTTTTTCTGAGGTTTTCCATATCCTGGCAGTTTTCTTCTTTAATGTTGTCTATTTTTGTCCTGAGTTCATTTATCCGTTTATTCATAGTGTTCTCTCTTTCACTTTGGTGTTTATACAGTGCTTCTATGGTTTCCTTTATTTCTTCTTTTGCTTTTTCAAATTCTCTATTTTTATTGTCTTGGAATTTCTTGAGTGTCTCCTGTACATTTTGGTTGACCCTATCCAGTATCATCTCTATAAAATTCTCATTGAGTACTTGTAGTGTATCTTCTTTTAAATTATTCTTGTGGGCTTCATTGGGTCCTTTGGCATAGTTTATCTTCATTTTGTTGGAGTCTGGATCTGAGTTTCTGTTCTCTTCATTCCCCTCTGGTTCCTGTACTAATTTTTTGCTGTGGGGAAACTGGTTTCCCTGTTTTTTCTGTCTTCCCATCATTGTCCTTGGTGTTGTTACTGTCCCTGTACTGTGTGCAATTAAGTATTTTCTAGCTTGTAATAATAACAATGGTAATATTTAGAATGGAAGGGTGAGCTGAGATGGAAAGCAAGAAGTTAAAGAAAAGGGGAAAATAAATATACAGACAAGAGGGAGAAAGCAGAACAAGGTATCCGACAAGAGAGTTTCAAACGTATAAACAGGGAGTGTTAGTGTATTAATCAACAGTAAGCTGAACAGACATTAGAGAGACAGAGAGAGGATTGAAAATCAAAGATAAAAAAATAAAAAATAAGTAAATGAAAGAAATATCTATATATGAAAATGAATTAAAATAAAATGGAAAATAGAAAATTTAAAAAACAAACAAACAAACAAAAAACTTCCAAGTTTATATGCAATGCAGTTTCAGTCTTAATAATTTGGGTGTCCGTCTCAATCTCCAGTCCTGGAGTTGGTGCCTCAGATGTTGTTCTGTAGTTGTCTCATCAAAGGGGATGCATAAAGTAGAACAAAACTACACACTCTCACACACACACACACACACACACACACACACACAAAAAGCCCCATCAAGTGTCCCAAGTTCAAATGCAATACAGTTTCAGTAAGTTTTTCGGCTTGCAGGTGTAATTCGGTTGTTCTCTCATCAAAGGTAGGGAGAAAAAGAAAAAAAAGCATCTGGAGACAGTTCTGAGAGTGGTATCTGCAACTGTGGCTTGCCTGCCTGCTGCTGTCAGCCTGTAGCTGGCGGCATTATTTATGCAGATCTCTGGGGTGAGCTAGCACTCACCTGGTCCCACAGGCTTTGTTTGCTCAGAGTTCTCCTGTGCGGGAGCCTCTGCTACAGGCTTTCCCCTTTCCAAGCACTGGGAAAGGTGACACTGCCCCCGCCTTGTCAGGCCTGCGTGTTTATTTACAGTTCATGTGGGTGGTGGGTCTTCCCCCCTCTCCTCTGAAGTTTTCCTCCCACTGCCACTTTCAGAAGCTTTCCTGCTCCTGCTTACTGGGCGGTGCTGCTGCTCCTGCTGGCCACCATGTTTATTTACCGTTCACATGGGAAGTGGGTCTTCCCTCCTCTCCTGTAGAGTTTTCCTCCCTCCTCCACTCTCACAAGCTTCCCTGCTCCTGGTTGCTGGGTGCACACCCCGCTCCTGCCAGAGGCTCTCCGGTCCGCCCGGCTTGTTTATTTACAGTCCCGGGAAGGATTCCCTTCCCCCAATCTTCAGCACTCAGGGCGCCCCACCCTCTTTCCAGCATGTCTTAACTGTTCTTATTGCTTATTACTCAGTTTCTCTTTTTTTCCTGGGTGGAGATCAGTCTGTCCAGGGGGCTATGCTGCTCTGGCCCAGGCTTTTCTGTGGGGGTACCGCGGTACTGCGAAGCTCACCTGGTCTGCATCTTCCCAAGCCGTATGGGCGCCGGCCACTGGCGGCCCCGGCGGCCTTCCTCGTTTCTCCGTTTAACGTGAAGTGGAGATTCTCTGCGCTGGCTGGAGGTGTGGAGGGGTCAAAGTTATGCCTTTTCTCAGTGATTATGCCTGCAAAGTGTGTCTCCAGCGTCTCTCCAAGATTTCACTATAGGAGGCTCGCTTTCTGCTTCCTACCTCTAGCTGCCATCTTGGAATCCCTATTAACTGTCTTATACTAGGGCCTGGCAAACAGAAAGGAGTTGATTTTAACATTTGGGTAAATAAAGGGCACTGGGAATTCTCAGGGATGTGCCTAGTGTTTGTTGCAAACAGTAGCTTTGAAGACAAAGCTGTTGTGCCTATGCACAAGTCATCCCTGTGTCAGGCTGCACAAATTATTGCCTGGCCCTCTGAGATATCTCATTCATGGGTCCTACACATTGGTCACAAGTGTTGTTCCAAACTTTGCCTAGAACTACAGTCACATCTTTTGATCCAAGCTCGGCAACATGAAAGGAGGCCCTTAGTTCCATGACTTGTAGATATTCTGCTGCAGTTGCCAACTCCAGTTCCTTATCTTGAGATGGAGATTTTGGGTGTGTAGTTCCTCATTATCTCTGTTTCTTGTGATTATCTTCATTTTGTAAGCTGGATAAGTCCCAAAACTACTTTCTGTTCTGTGAAACAACTCAGTGTACAAACTATTTTCAGCTGATAATTACATGTGCATGGTCAAGTAGTTAAGTTAGCTTGCTATCTTCATCTTAAGGTTGTTCTCTGTAGCAATCATCTTCTTTTCTAGTTACTTCATGATAGCTTTATTTTCCCTTTTACCATCAATTCTTTCTTTCATAAGTGTACAATGGAGTTTCCAATCTTCTATCTTGTCTACTCTTGACCCATCAAGTCAGGCTCATTCTCTAAAAAAGTGCTTTGACTTGTCAAACTCTTCTTTAAGCAAAACTTAGTGTGTGTGTGTGTGTGTGTGTGTGTGTGTGTGTGTGTATTTTTCACAATATATAAACATTATATCACTGAATAATCTATTTATTTCACCAGTCATTGTTGTAGAGTCAATCTTATGTTGCATCTGTACATGAGATAGAACCTCTTGAAAACTTTAAACATTATAAGGAGTCAGGCAGATTAGAAACAGGTTATGTAACTGGGAGGGAGGTACCTTGGAAGTGGAAAGCTGGGTAAATATTATTATCTAGAGATGAATGTCCTAAGCTTGGAAGTAAGGCCCCAGGAATTGAAAATGACATCCTTCCTTATGTCTAAGGAAGAAATAGTTTTAATTCAATCTCAGAATAGGAGCATAGGAAGGATTGGTGATGGGAATTTGGGATATTCAAGGAGTTGAGCTAAAAAATGATACAAGCTTTACTTAAGATTGAGACATACAATAATAAACTAGTAAAGGCATGACTTAAGAGTTTAGCTCTGTCAAGCCAGTTTATATAACAAGACTGCATGGTCAATGGTATGAGATTTTTTTCTAACAAGTGTTTCATTGTGTTACTTTGGTTGCCATTTTTGGTATTCAGAATTTGCCTAATATAAATCCTGAGGATCAAGTCAAAACAAAGCCTCATTATAAACATTAAAGTGTGTCCTGAGGGAAATCTTGAGCTTATCTCTGACACATGACTATGGTGACCATTCTCAGACAGAACCACAGGCGTGTGCATGGCCAGCTTATGAATCAGCTACCCTATGGTGTGATGGAGGTTATGGGCTTTCTTGGGTCTCAGTCAGTTCCAAGGTCAAATAGTTAAACAGTAGCTCATCTGTTTATGAGAAAGTGCCTTGTATGCACATATGAATAATAATAAAAAAAGAATAAAAAAAAATGAGAAAGTTCCAGTTGGAGGAATGTTCAGTGACTTCTTTGCTCCTGTGTGTGGGGATACAGGACAAGTGGTGTCAACACAGTTATTTTATTGCCATTACTACTGTGTTTACAGAAGATCTCACTGGATCTACTTTTGCATTTCTGTTGGTTTCAGAGGTAGCTCTAAGCTTCAAAACTTAATCTGGTTATAAGCACACATGAATAAATAAAAAAAAGAAATGCCATCTTTCTTAATAAAAGTTATATTCAATTAAAAAAATTAATCTCATAATAAGACATTTCTTCCATTCTCTTTGCTATTTTTTCCTAAAACAGGGATTTCTTAAGTTTACCAGCTGAGGATTCTTTTCATGCAAAAGGAAAATTAGTTAACTGATTCAGTTCATATTTTTCCATAAATGGCAACATGAGCTGTCCTGTAATATATTTTTAGATGCTGGATTAGTCTTAGAATGTGAGTACTGCACTGTGGGAAAGACTGACATGACCTTACTAAGGTTTGAACTCTGCTTTCTGTCACTATGGTTACCACTTGATCATCCTAACTTGAATACTTGGAATCCAAAGGAAAAAATCAAAATAGCATCATCTCTAGTAGACAGAGGTCAAAGTATAAAATATGTTATTCTTTATATGAACAAATATGAGCCATGTATGGATTGTAGGAAAAATTGCTTGCAGAATATAAAGGAACAAGAGTATGTTTTGCCAGAAAATGCAAATTTTAGATTCGTGTTTATAATTTATTATTTAGGGAATGTAGGTTTCAGAATTATGCAGAAAAAGTAAAAATATGATAATCAATACATCAGCTCAAATGTTTTATGGAGTGGGCCATGTGGAGATAGTTTATATGTATACCTTGTTGCATTTTGAAAGTCTCCTATAGTACCCAGCCTAATATTTTGTTATCTGAGTAATTATCTGTATTGTATCCTATTTCCTTACTATTTTTATTAAAGTATGCTTGAAGCAGAATAAAATAAACTTTATTAAAAGCTACAAACCTGAAATTAAAATTTTTTAATTCTAGGACATCTGCAGCACAGTTACCTTTCCCTAAGTGTGAATATATGAAACCCCAAAATGACCTTTTAGTGATTAAAATTTAGGAAAATTTATTTTAATACAAAAAGTCAACAAATAGCTGCTTGTAAAGAAATGGTCAAATTTATACCCATGAAATCATTCCTTGAAGGATCCCTGGCAATCATTTTAACATTTTTATCTTGAGCAGAGCCTACCGATTAGTGATAATCATAACAGAACTGTGTATTTGAATATATTTTATGGTTCAGGTTCTTCTTTGAACCTAGTAAGCAGGCAAGAAGAGATGTTAAACATACAATTCCTGTTTTTCTGAAAAGATAAATATTACAATACAACTTAACTGTAGTTAGTGAACAACTTGAGTGTCCTGGCTTCGTTCTGCATCAGTTTTTGGTTGTGGCATTAGTGTGCATTTGTGCATGGAAAGTGGGAGAGCTATGGATCACTATAGAGTTTAGATGAGTAAGGATCTTGATTTCCTTCCATGGGAGGAGTTCCACCCTGAACACATGTTGGAGCCAGGATTTTCTTTTACTGGATTTAATGGTTTTCATTCAGGAAGCAGCAGTGCTGGACAGTTCTCTCCCCCACAAGCAATGAATGGCCAGGAGGAAGTCCAAGAGTTAGAGGTCAGCATAACAAAAAGGGTGATGTTATTGTGATCTTGTACAATAACTTTCTCCTTTCATTTAGCATCCATTTCAGATTGAAATGATGTTTTTTTCATTCTTACCCTGATTTGTCTTTGTAATCTTGCTCAATAAAACTAACACATTTGAATTTTGGAACTTAAAGGTTTGAAACAATACCAGAAGTATCAATAGTATCTGGAGTGGCCAGGAAATGAAATTTCTAAATCAATGCTCAGGTGGCCCTAACATAGTGGGCACTCAGCACAGTTAACACTCAAAACTGCAGGCCTTTCTCAAGATTTCACCACCCTTTTTGGTAATGCACTCTAGGACTGGTGTGTGTGTGTGTGTGTGTGTTTACGTGTGTGTGTACTCACATGTGCATGTGTATGTCTAGAATTCTAAATTTCAATAAGCAGGCCAGATGTTTCCAACACAGGTATTAACTGCAAATCACTGACATCTGAAAACAGAGATGCTATTTTGCATTTGCTTATTTTATCAAGAAGATTGTTCCAGGCATTGCTGTACAAGAAACCACCTCAATAGATAGTAGCATAAATCACATGTTTATTATGCATGTGAATTCTGTAATTCATGAATTCAAGCAGGCACAGTAGAAATGACTTTTCTCTGTCCTGTAATGTCTCAGAAAGACCTGAAGGTTAAAGGTGACTATTCCATTTTGGGATGGAATCATTTAGAAGTTTCTCCATTTTCATGCCTGGTAGTCAGT
This sequence comes from Castor canadensis, assembly GCF_047511655.1. Classification (NCBI taxonomy): domain Eukaryota; kingdom Metazoa; phylum Chordata; class Mammalia; order Rodentia; family Castoridae; genus Castor; species Castor canadensis. The sequence goes on from NC_133394.1 coordinate 93,867,248, forward strand.
AAGAGTGTTAGCTAAGACTTCAAATGAGCTATTGGCTGTAACATCTACAGGTTGTAACCTCTCCTGTGTCTCTTTTCATGGGTTGGTTTGGACTTCCTCACAGCATGGCAGCTGGATTCCAAGCTGAGAATCTCAAGAGAACAAGGTGGGAGTGTGTTCTATTTCTGTAACCCAGTTTGGAAGTTATATAGCATCACTTTTGTCATACTGAATCAGATAAGGGAATTTAAAGATCTGTCCAGGTTTATGAACTGTCAAGGTCATATAAGAAAAATTGTGGGATGGGAGTATTATTTGCCAAAGAGAACAATTATTTAATTTAAAACTCTCAAAAAATTAAGAAGGATTACTGAAGCCCTACATGGTTGAAAACATCATAACAGAACTTTTTTTGTTGTAAATGGAAATGTTTAACATCATTTACTCAGATGAATTACATTTCATGGCACCAGGAAAACTCACAAATCATATCCCTGAGACGTTTCATCAATCTTGAAGAAATACTACGATAGGAGACATTGACGTACTGGGAAAATGGTATATGTTATTGTGTCTAAAGGAGAAAAAGAGATAGTTTTTATAAATGGCAGGCCAGATAAAATTCTAGAGTCTAATAAATTAAGACCTAGATTTTCAAAATCCATTCTAGGAATGATATATAAATTTATTACAACTGTACTACTATTTCTTTTTTTTTTTTGTATATCTATGATAGACCTTTCTCAAAAATCAGATCATAGTATTTGTGACAGCTATGTTAGTTAGGTTCAAGAACCGTTGTCAAAACTGCGCTTTAGGCAGCCAATACTAATTATTTTTTGTTGTTGACAAAAAAATCTATTCCTTATTTATAAACAAAAAGTAGAGTTTCTTAGGACCCCAAACAATTTTAAAATAAATTAAACTATGCAGGTCACTAACAGAAGAGGGAGGGTAAAAGAAGGTGAATATGGCTGATGTACTTTCCATGAAATGAATGAATACAGAATTTTTAAACCTGTTGAAATCACCATAAGAAGGGGACTAAAGTAGAAAGGAGAAAAATAGAAGGGATGAACCAATTCCGGCTACAATACATATATACATGGAAATGTCACAATGAAATTTCCTGGATAGCTATCTCAAACAAAAATGCCTTTTTTCAAAAATGGAGAGCAGGAAGGTAAAACAGGTCCTGTCTGGGGTTGGTACCAGTGGGAGGGGGGAGAATATAAGGAGAGTATGTAGGAGGATGAGTGTAGTGGAAATATTACGTACTCATGTGAAAATGGAAAAATGAGACATGTTGAAACTATTACAGGAATGGGGGTGGGGAAATAAAGAATGTTGGAGGGAGTGAATTCAACTACAATACACTGTAAAAACTTTTGTAAATGTCATAATGTACCTCTAGTATAACAATAATATGATAATAAAAATAATAAAATAAACCATGCCATACTAACTTTATTCTTATTGTTTTTATAAAAGTTGACAGCCTGAATAGAGCAAGACACTACAATAAACATGGTATCATTTGGATTGTATAAAGGAATTTGACACATGCTTGCTGATGATGTCTTTGTAGAAAAAACAAAAACTACTTGTTGAATATAATGACAGTGGAAGAGACCAGTCGCTAGTATGACAACTCCTCACAAAGGTTGATGTCTTCAACTTCATTAGGACACCATGGTGTGTGCAACACTTTACAAGATCAAAAACTTGAAAATATTAGGGATATACTAGTCACATTTATGTATTACATGAAGTTGGAGGAGGGCAGATAGGTTGCATGACAGAATAAGAATCCAAAAATAATTTGTATCCAACAAGATGAAACTCTACAGAATATATGGTCATACAACTGATTTTTTAAAAAAAAGTATAAAAATTTACTTTGGAACAACATTTGCAAAGAATACTTTTGCAATTTAATTAAGAGTAAGACCAAATCAATCATTTGATATGATCTCTAAAAAAGAAAGGAAGAAAGAAAGAAGGAAAAAAAGGAAGGAAAGAAGGAAGGAAGTCTTGTAACTAGCATTTGTAGAAGTTATTTCTAACCAAGAAAGGTTCCACTCTTCCTGCTAATTCACAGCTGAGGCAGTTCATTCCATGGTGAACACTGCAATTTAAAGGGCCAGAGTAAAATCAGGATATTTTCAGTGTTTGTGTTCCTTGGAGCAGAGATCACAGAATATTTCACAAAAAGTTAAGTCATAACATGTGCAATGTATTGTCCAAGGACTTTACGCATATAACTTAAATTAAATCTGACACTAATGCTATAGACTAGGTGTGTTAGTTTTGTCATCACTGTGGCCAAATGCCTAACAGAAACACCCTAAGGGAGGAAAGATTTACTTTGGCACAGTTTCAGAGTGCTCAGTCCATGGCCCTCTGGCTCCATGCTTCAGGGCCTGTTGTGAGGCAGAATATCTTGGCAGTGGGAGGGTATGGAGGAGAAGATTTTTGCCTTATGTCAGAATGAGTGAGAAAGAGAGAGAGAGAGAGAGAGAGAGAGAGAGAGAGAGAGAGAGAGAGAGGAACAAGATACCTCCCAAGGACCTACCAGTGATCCATTTCTTCCAGTTAGGCCCATCTCCTAAAGTTTCTAGAGCTTTCCAAAATAGTGCCACCAGCTGGAGACGAAGGCTTTAGTACATGAGCCTGTGGGAGACGTTTCATTTCAAACCACAGCATTAGGTATTATCATGAGTATTTTATATGTGAGAATACTGAGTAGCACTGCGAAAATAATTTTCCCAAGGGTATATAGCCATGGACTAGAAGAGTCAGCATTCTAACGTAAGTCTGTTTGGCCCAAAGTCCCTACTCTCAATATTTATGACAGTGGTTCATAAAATCATAGTGTATAGTAGCATGTATGGGTATGATGTATAGGTAGCATGTATTATAGTGTATAGTAGTGTGATAGTATGTATCATATGAGAAACTTACATAAAAAGGCAGATTTTCAGGCCCAAATACTCTTTCTCTTTCTTTTTTATTAGCATATATTAATTGTATAAAGGAGTTTCATTGTGATATTTCCATATACACAATAATATACTTTGATTAAATTTACCCCCTTAATTATAAAATAAGAAAATTCTTTCTTATTTTCCCTCCTCGCCTTTTTTGGGACAATTTTTAACATCAAGCCCAGATATCCTGAGATATCTAGGTCATTAGAAATTTACTTTAAAGTATTCCACATAGGATGTGTAATATAAGGCTGGGTGCTGCCACACATGCATGTAATCCCTACTACTCAGGAGGAGAAGTTTGAGGGGATCGCAGTTTAAGGACAGCCATGAAAAAAGTTAGAAAGATTCCTAGCTCAAAAAAAATAGACTGGGGATGATGGCATGCTTCTGAAATCCCAGCTACATGGGAGGCATTGACAGGAGGATTGCAGCCTGAGGCCAGCCCTGGGCAAAAATGCAAGACCCTATCCAAAACATAAAGTAGAAAGGACTGGAGGCATGGCTCAATTAGTAGATGCCTCCTGTCTAGCAATCATGAGGCCCTGAGTTCAAACCCAAGTACTGCCCCCTAAAAAAGATAAAAAGAAAAGAATGTGTAATATGAACAAGGGTATGTGTGTTAGTTTTATTATATCTTTGCTGTGGTTAGTTGTCTTTTCTGGAGGGGAAGGAGTACTGGGATTTGAACTGAGAGCCTTGTGATTGCTAGATAGGCACTCAACCACTTGAGCCCCAGCCTTTCTTGCTTTTAATTATTTTTCTGATAGGGTCTCCTGTTTTTGTGTTCTGACTGATTTTGAACTGTGATCCTCTCCATCTCTTGTTCTTTGTCTGTCATATACCTGGGATTACAGATGTGGGCCACCACACCTGCTTAAAATGTACCCTAGGCTGGTCTTGAAGTTATGATCCTCCTGCTTGATTCTCTTTGCTTTGCTGATTACCAGTGTGCACCACCATGACCCTCACAAATACACGCTACAGAGTAGTAGCTAGCATTAAGTCAAGAGGTTAAAACTCAGAGAAATCCAATTTTATATTTATCTTCACTCAACACCAGAAGTTTTGATAATTTGACTAATGAATGTTAGACCTGAGTGTTTCTTCCTGAAATCGGTGGCTTTTGTTATATATGAATTTTCAGAAATAGAGAGACTCTTGCTGTCCTCGCAGGGTGTGAAAATATAGCTGGATCACCTCAGGAAGGGGGGTCCCAGAGCTTTACCCCTCAATGGCCCATGTTCAATGTTTGATCCTGAGACCTTGTAGTTGCTTGCCTCTGCCTAGATAACTGAATCTAGCTACTAGAATATTGCTGTTGTTTGTTTCCAGTGAACTAACTGTCCATGGAAAGTTCTGTTGGAGCACTTAGAGTTGCTGAGAACTGTACTCTTGGGGTTTTCTCATACTGGTAGTACAACTGTTAAATATTTGCTTATAAATGCCAGGGTGTATATCAATATTCAATCTGAGATTTGATCTCAGGGAAGCTGTGGAAGGGAAACCCATGACCTTCACCTGCAACTTGCCATTGCGGGTGTCTAGTATTTACCATACACCTGAAAATTGTGCATAACCAAGTTGAATCAGAACAAGACTATGAATAATAAGAAGCACTGTGATTCTGATTTGAGACTACTCCACCAACTTACAACTCCTTTGCTGGTTAAATGTAGAACTAAGGCACATTTGGGTTTGGGCTGTGAGAATATTTCAAGGGTTATCTGAGTAGCCAGATCTTACTTAAAAGGGAAAATGAATGAAGTCCTTTATTTTTGTTTTTTAGTGGTACTGGGGTTTGAACTCAGGGCTTTTCGCTTGCTAGGAAGGTTCTCTACCACTTGAGCCTTTTGGTTATTTTGGAGATAGGGTCTCACTCTTGCTTAGATGGGCCTGGACCGTGATCCTTGAATTCTGTGCTTCCCAACATAGCTGGATGACAGGTGTATGCCATCATGCTCAACTTTTTCTATTGAGTCAAGTTCTCATGAACTTTTTGCCTAATTGATATACAACAGGTAAGGGAAGTATTGAATGTGCCAAACAGTTGATTGGCATATAGTAATGATATTATGAAACTAGCATGTGAAGCTTCTGAATATAAAATAATATAGAAGCTTATGAGTCTTAGATTAATAAGGACAATGGAGGAGAGATTTTAGCATAGAAGACAAAAACATTAAGGAAACATCCATTGAACCCTGGATGGAAAAATGACGAAGGAGGCTTTTGTTGGCCTGGGCATTTGTATTGCTGAAATAAATTGAACTAATAAGTTGATAGCAGGGGTTTTTAAAAGTTTTAAACTGGCGTCTTGTTTTTTGTAAGCTCATAGTAGGTAGGTCTCTTAAGATCACTTGCATTTCAGTGTTGTACAGCACCAAATGAAGCCACGCCTATTCTATGCTCCTAAGTCACTTAAAAAGATGTCATACTGGGCATAGTTTTAGTGGATGCAATATAACATATTTGAGTTATTTGGCTATGCTCATATGTACATTAGATTAGTGCTGTTGTGGCTGACACCTTCTTCCCTTTCTCAAGTATGGCAGGTAATAATGACTACATGTTATTTTGTTACTGTTCATTCTTTGTGGTTTTCTTTATGAATATTCACTGCTTTTTAGAACAAATGCACATTGAGAGATACCCCCTTTTTTTAGAAAATGGTAAAGATTTTTTATTTGATATAATAGACTGCTCAGTTTGTTCATATTTTTACATTGACTATATATCTGATGTTAAATACATAAGTCAGCTTTTCTGGTGCAGGCTGGTTGTTTTGTGGCATGGAAACTAAATAATGATTTAACTGAAATTTTCATTTCTTAATCAGTTGCTTGGGTTTTTCCCTTTTAAAATAGTAACTTATATTAAAAGACTTCCTGTTTTGTGTGTTGGGGGTTCCCCAGAGGGTAGAAGACTAAGAACAAGAAGAGTTTAACAATGCAAAAAAAAAAAAACCCAGATAATGACAGTGTGATTTGAATGTATTATGTGAAGAACATGGCAGAAATGTCATTTAGTTCTTTTGGCTTATAGTAAACGAAATACGCTGTTCAATCACACTATTCTATGGAAAATTTCTTTTTTTTTTTAATTAGTCATAACTTTAATGATGTGTTAGTGTTTGTATTGAGTTTTTCCCTTCAAATTACTTTTTGGTTCTTGTCATTGCATGCTATGTTTAATAGCTTAAACATAGCTGTTGTGTTTAAAATTATATTTAAAATGCAAATTACCTACTCTGCCATGGAAGTCTGATTCTTCATAGGACCCTTCTGTTCAAAGGCTGTTGTGGGTAGAGAAAAGCTCTGACATTGCTCTGTTATTGAACTTTTTGGAACTTTGGGAAGATCTTGTCCAACTTTATTTCACAGAGGATGGAACTGAGGAGGAAAGAGGTTGAATGATTTAGCTCATGCTTGTTATTGGCAAAGCCCTGAAGTGGAGTCTGCTCCTGTAGATCTTAAACCAATGTTTTTTTTTTTAACTTTAAAATTTTTTACACTTTTAAAAAATAATATGGAACTCCTTGCAGCCTTTACTCAGTCTCCCCAAATGATAGTATCTTGCAAACTATAGTTCAATATGAATCAGATAAATCTTTTTCTTTCACTCAGCATAATGCTCTAAAGATTTATTCAGATTCATCTGGATTGTTGTGTATACCAATAGTTTGTTCCTTTTTATTGCTGAGTAGTATAGGTATATCACACCAATGCTCTTTTGCATGGAATAATTCTGTTCTAATCTTGGAAAATCTTGGCTATTTCTCCTTTCAGAGTTAAGGAGCACAATTACGAAGAAACAGTTTGATTTCAACAATCCTTGTTTTATGTTTACAGAAATTTGGGAAGGTAATTATGAAGATAGCAGAGATCCATACAGTATTAACAGTGTTTTGGCAGTGCCCAACCCTTTTCTAGTTTGTGATGGGGTGAGGGGAGCTTTAGGGAAATCCTGAAAATGTCAGAAAATGTTTCCTAAGGGATATGACTACTAGGGGATACTACTAAATACAGTTCCTGACTTAGAATGGTTCCATTTATGATTTTTTTCCCACTGTCAGAAAAGTACGGTTTACCCCCAGAAACCATAGTTTGAATTGTGAATTTTCTCATTTTCTCAGGCTTGGGATTTGTGGCATGAGAGTCTCACATTAGCAGCAGCATTCTTACAATGTGTGGCTAAGCTATGATGTTTAGGTTAGACATATTAAACTTGTTTTTGACTTAGTGATATTTTCAACTTTCAATATGTTTATTGGAACATAATGTCCTCATAAATTGAGGAGCATCTAGACTGGGTCTATCTGAGGGAGCTTCCCTGGGGAAATAATATCTCGGCTATTAAACAGGATAAAACAATTGCAGAGCTCATCAATGTGTCCCAAAGGGGATTTGCTGGTGCCAACTGTCATTACTGAAAGTGGAGTGTGACCAAAAGACATGAATTAGCACCTGTCCACTCTAAATGTGCTTTGGGTTTTTAATGACCTGAAATAGTGAAGATTTGGCTCCTATGTTAAACCCTAAAGATAGATTCATTAAAAAGGCAAACTTACTAGGTCAAGAATGTGCTTCAATTTTTGAATTAAATTTTAGTTTATATTGTAGTGGCTGTATGTCATTTGCCCTGTGGCCTTTTATAGGTTTACTTAGTGGTACAAAAACTTACAGGCTTTTAGTACTTTCAGTTAGGAGATGGGGAGGGTCACAACCCCCTCCCCACCTCCATGCATCTATGTGTTCTAACCATTGAAGGATGATTTAAAGAAATTGTAGGGTAGAAAGAAAGAAAGATCTAGAGAATTGATGATTTAAAGAAATTGTAGGGTAGAAAGAAAGAAAGATCTAGAGAATTATATAAAAGATGAAGATTTTATGAACATAAACCTTAGAATAAAATATAGTACCCAAAATCTGACAGAAAATCTTTAAGAAATGTTACTTAATGTAAGGTGAGGTACATGTGTTGTGTCAACCCTAGAATCCCTGGGGGGCCAGGGGTAGGGATGGTTGGGTATGGGGATATAGGTACGTGCAAGCACATGAGGGACTCTTAAGGATAAGTTGGAAAACTCTCAGGCCATAAAAGGGACAAGGAGGAACCAGAAGGAACATAGTGATTCATTTGAATTTTTATTTTCACTCCAGCCATTTGGATTTGAGATTGCTTGTCTGAGATTCAGTAATTTAGTGTTTTTTAAAAACACTGATAGATTTTCTTTCCAATGCTGTGAAATCTATTGTGAAGTCAAGGGGTAATCAAAGTTGTTCTAAAAATGAATAGTTTAGAGAGTCATTTCTGAGGTCAGGAATAATTTTTTGTTCTTTGGAATGCCTGGCTGCATGCATGTCTGCTTGCTCTGATTTTACTAGCTACTCCTCTGGTGTAAAAAATTTGGAGTTTGCTCACAAACACTTAGACATGATTTTTTATGTAAATGATTCCTATTTCTAGTGTTCCTCACTCCATCAGGCCTGCTGTCATAAAGGCAACTCCAACCTTCCTGTAATACAAAGTCACAACATAAGAAATATCAAAACATTTTGGGCTGCTGGTTCACAGAGGCAGTGGATTTGATGTTTGGGGTTAAATTATTACAAATTCCCTAGCACTCTCAACATTATATGCTTAGTGCCAGAGTTGGATCAGACTCCACTCTCAGGGCTGAACCTTTATCACTCTTTTCTTGCCCCAACTGAGTTCAGGGTGTCTTAGGTGGTTATTAGGGCACTGCTGCTCAGTAATCATACAATTCCTATTTTCTAGTTTCAGATATTACAACAAAGTTTATTTGTTAAAGGATCCCAAGGAAATTAGTGAATCTCTGTGGTCAGTGGGGTAGGTAATATGCCAGGTAAAGGAGATGGCATAGATGACAGTGGCGTGAAGTAAATGGCACTTCAGGTGGCCTCTAGCACCAGTTCCTGGTACTATAGGAAGAGGGAGGAATAGTTGCTGGTTTCAAAGAGAAGTCTGGACTTGTCCAGTCTCTCATGAAGGGGTAGGAGCTGACTTTAAACTGATGGTTGCTATGTACTTGAAAGAATGGTATCGGCTGCTATGGTCCAGCAATGACTTTTTGTTTTTCCTTGCTCTCAACATCTTTTTGTAGGGAAGAGAGACAAAAGAAGCAGCATAGAATAGAGGTTAAGAGAATAAATGCCCATAAATTAGATTTCTTGGATTTGAAATCAAGCTTTGCCACTTATCTTGGGCAAATTACTTAGTCATTCAATGTCCTAGTTTTTCCTCATCTGTAAAGGAGAGGCAATAATACCTATTTCACTGGGTTTTCATAAAGATTAAATAAGTTTACACATGTTCTTTGATGACCTATTACTGCACAATAACTCCAAAGCTAGTGGCTTAAAGCAGCAACAACCATTTTATACTGTTACTCCTGATTCCACTGGTTGGTTGGGCTCTGCCAGATGGTTGTTATTCAAAGTCTGTTACACAGTTGCCACCAGGGGGAGCTGTGGCTGGAATCGCCTTGACCTTGGCACTGTTCTTTGGAGTGCCTTCATTTGACCTCTCCATGTAGCCTGGACTTCATCACAAGATGGAGATTGGGTTCCAAGAGTTGTTATTCCATTAGAATGAGGAGGAAAGTATATCACTTTTATGAACTAACCTCAAAAGTCACATGACATATCTTCTGTCATATGCTATTGATTAAAGAACACACAAAGATCCATTACCACTCAAAAGAAAAGATCATAGATATTACCACTCATTTAGGAAGAGTATCAATATCACTCTGTAACAAGGGCATACAGGATGTGGTAAATTGTAGTAGCTAACGTGCGATGTATGGTGAATCCTCAGTGTTAGTTATCAGTTATTGTATCACAAGCCTATAACTGCATCTGAGAAAAGTGAGGAAAGTTCGTGAACAACCCTGCTGTTGTAATGGTGCTATGACATGCCTTTGTCTAAGGTTCTGTGAGGGAGAAGCCCTGAATCTGAGACTGCTGTGTCCTCTGGAAGCAAACCTTGAGATAGAGGATAAAGAAAACATCCAGGAACATAGCCTGTCTGGTCACCCTGAATGATTAATCTCCAGAAGGAGCTGACTAAAGTCCCATCTCCATGTTCATTGAGGCTTGTAGGCTATGGATAAAACTGAGTAAAAATTTTTTTGTCACTGGACAGCATCCTGCTGAGGTTGAATACCCCTGAGGCCAGTCACCTCATGAATATCCTGGGAAGCATTTGTTTGACTTTTGGACTGACCCTCATTTGAACCTGAATCTCAAAGACAAGTGGATTAGGTAGCTTAGTCATGGGAACACCAGTCCAAAGACAGGGCTTTAGGGCTTTTGTTGCAAGCAAATGAAACATAGGAAAAGGTTTCTTATATACCATCTGCTTCTTCCTAGACCAAATAGCTGCCACAAAACAACAGCAGCAAGCCTTGGGCCCTCAGGCAGTATCAGCAGACTGCAGCAACTTCCTCCAGATGTGTCTGGATCCTGTATAATTCCCTTTCCCTTTTCCTAACATACTGTCTCTCATCTCCAAAAGAAATTATTGATCCTGCTCCCTATAGAGTAAGGAATCTATGTGACTCTGGAATAAAAAGCCTATCTATTGAAAATTTTAGAGTGGCCTTAAAATATTCAATTGTGAAATCATTCACAAGAGAATCTGTAGACATTATTCACAAATGTGAAACATTGCCTAGGGTTTTCCTAGCTTATAGGAATAAGCTATAAGTATAACTCTTCTAAAGGTTCTAATGGAGATTTTGATATTAGACTAACCCACCAGTTAAATTTTATGGTAAATCAATAATTCATATTGGCTATGTCTTTGTGGGTAGGATGTATAAAGTTAGTATTTATACTGAGGGGGAGAGTAAAACCAAATAGCCCAGACTATAGACCTATCCTTTACACAGTCTCTCATTGGCTGGTTCCATCTGCTGTAGCATTAAATGGCATTCTAGGAAGAACTGCTTTTCTGCAGGCTAGATGAGGGAGAAATTAGAAAGCAAAAGAAGGTAATGGGTACAGGAATGATTCTTGGTCCCATGCTTACAGAGCAGAGACCAAGAAAGGATGAGGAGGAAGTAAGAAAAAGGAATTTAAAAACAACAAGAACAAAACAAAACACAACAAAAAAACAAAGATCATGATAGTAAAAAGGAGACTATTAGGGAGGTAGACAAGGAAGGGAAAAGGGGGAAGGGGGAGGAAAAATACAAAAGAGTAATAGAGGAGGTGAATATGATCAAAATACATTATATGCATATATGGAAATATTATGAAATCCCTTACTGTGTTCAATTTAGTATATGCCATTAGGTCCCTGGAATTCTTGGGGGAGATGGAAGGTCCTGAGGCTAGCACTGAAACCAGACCCCCTGATTTATGACCACTTGCTTCTCCCCTGCTTGTTTCCCTGCCTGATTGTTTCTCGGCTTGCAAAACTACTCAGGAACTTCCAGTTACTCAACTAGCTGGGCATGTCGACCTATTCCATCTGGTGATCGCAGATAATCAGAGACCAGAGACTCTCTCTCTCCCCTATGGCTTGGCCGCTCCTATAAAGCCCACTACCCATTTCAGATGAGCTGTTGCACTCTGAACCCGAGTGATAGCCCTGTGGTCTGGTTCCAATAAATCTTTCTGTTCCACATGAGACGTGGTCTTTATTCAGCAGTACCTTACATCTGGTGCTGAGACCCAGGAGAGGTTACAGGATGCTCTGGCCTGGGGCTGCTCTCTTGGCCTTTGTGTCCTGACCTCTCCCAAACCTAGACTTGCTGAATTGGCCCCATGTGCCTCTGGACTGTGGATTTCAGACCTTACCGCCTTACCGGCTTTCCCATCCATCATTAACCTTTCTCTTCCACTGCTCTCCACCTGCTCTGTCACCCTCCCTTGGGCTGCCTGCTCTCTCTCTTTCTGGTCTCGGAAGTTGCAGGCACCACGCCAGGCACACCTCTTACCCTTGCTTGGGGTGCCCACTGCTTAACACGGGGATGCCTGGCTAACTGGTTGGGCATTCTCTGTCAGATGGCAAACCAGGCCGTGGATGCCTGCCCTTTGAAGCCATTCAGATGACACTCTCCTTCCCTCTCTCTCTCTTTTGCTCTTCCTCTCTGTTTTCCTTTCCTCTGCCCAAGGTAAGAGCTCGACAGCTCCTCCAGCTTACTATGACCAAACAGCAATCAGATGATTCTGCTCTCCTTGCCTGAGTCACCTAAGGGAGACTAGATGTTGACCTAGATCTATATTGGCCTGAAGGGTAAACTCATGAAGGCACCTGCCTCTCTCTCTCTCTCTCTCTTCTTCTACATTATGGGGACCTCCCACTCTACATTAGATGTGTCCACTGGGATGTCTTCTCCACACCCTCCCCCTTGGTCTCCAAGACGATATAAAACTTAAGCGACTGACCTATTATTGCAACACCATTTGGCCTCAGTACATAGTAGACAATCATTCACAATAGCCTGAAAATGATACTTCTGATTTTCACACACTTCTAGATCTTGACAACTTTTGCCATTCCAACGGCAAGTGATCCAAAATTCCATTCGTCCAAGCTTTCCTTTCTCTCTGCTCTTGACCCTCCCTGCTCCAATCTTGTAATGCTGTTCAAATCCTCCTTGCCAGTGACAAACCCCCTCCCCACGAAGTCTGTGTCTTTCCCTCCCACTGAACCCCCTTCAGAAGACTCTTCTCTTACCTATGACCTCACAGGCTCCATCTGCCCACCTCCCAACTCCTCCTGCCAGTCCTCTACATCAATCTCTTCTCACACCCTATCCTTCCATGACTCAGACCCCCTTCTTCCACCCCTACTGGCTCTCCCAAACATCTGCCACCCTATTCCCTTTCTACAGTGGTCACAATTGACCCTGAGCCATTGGCTCCCCAGGAGCCAACACCACCAGCCTTGCTCTCAGCCTCTGCTACACTCTTATCCTTCTCCTCCCCACCTGCATCCCATACCCACTCCCATACCTCCTCCCAAGCACGCTGAGCCCACCTGTACCCACTCCACGAGGTGGCAGGAACTGATGACATTATCAGAGCCCATGTATCTTTTTCCATGACTGACCTCTCTCATACTGAAAAGAGACTTAACGCCTTCTCTAATGACTCAGCCTCCTATATTAAAGAATTTGAATACCTAACCCAAGCATATGATATGACTTGGCATGAGACCCATCTTCCAAGGATGGAATAATTATTCTCAACTCTCATTTTATTTCCCAATCATTCCCTGATATTCGAAGAAAACTTAAACAGGCAGAGGGTGGCCCTCAACTCCCCAGGGAGATCTTGTGAAAATGGCATTTAAGGTATTTAATAACCGAGATGAGGCTTGAGACCAGCGAAAGGCCCAGCTCTTGGCAGCTGCCCTGAGGCTACCTCCTCCAACTTTGAGATGGGCCAGACAACAACACATGCCTCCAGGGGCCTGCTTCAAGTGCAACCAGACAGGACATTGGGCAAAAACTGCCTTCACCTCACCTGCTGCCAGGACCCTGTCCACAATGTGGCCAGAATGGACACTGAAAGAGTGACTGCACCTCTTTGTCTCTGCAAGGTAGGTCAGTCTCCCACTCCCACTCTCAACAGAGTGAAGGCCTCATGGACCTCTTGGGCCTGGGACAGAAGACTGACGTGGCCCTGGCACCTTGGCCCCCTTCAAGATCACCTCAGAGGAGCCCAAGGTAACCGTCCAAGTAGCAGGTAGTCCTCAATCACCTATTTGGTGCTACCTAAATTTTCAGGTAAGCTTTTTCCATCACAGATCTCCATGGTGGGGGTGGATGGTCTCATCCACCAGCCAAAAGGAAAGACAGTTGTATTTAAATTTAAAATTCTTATAAAAGTTGATTTTAAAATACAAGTTACAAAGTGAATGACTGGAAAGGATATAGATAGGTATCGAATGTATTTTTGAGAAATTAAAGGAAAAAGGAATTGTTTTTTGGATGAGAAAGGATCTTGTAAAGAAGGGTTTGTCCTAAAGATTGTTTCAAATAAGAGGAATAAGGACAAGCCATCAAAGGGTTTACTATGTTGTATGAAAGTCTGAGTAAGTTTTAGAAGTGTATAATAAAAAAGCTTCAGTGTGTGATAAAGTTAAAGTTGACCATAATCTAAGAGTTGCCTAAAAGATTTTTTAAGGTCATGTCAAACTAAAATCAAATTCTCTGTATCTACAAAATGAGAAGGTTACCTTAATATTGCTTTACTCTGAGTAACATCTACAGAAAACTGTTATAGGGAAAGATTTTATCAAAGTAATTACTTGTGTTTCTGTTGATCTTGTCAAACTTTACATACTACTAAATCAGAGTTCATTTACGTATTTGCTTATGCAAAGATCTCTTAAATGACCACTTTATAATTGTGTTCTGTGTCTATACTTTATCTAAATATGATACAAACATTTACAGAGTTAAAAGTGTCAGTTTATATAAAATAATGAGCTAAAGCTCTCTTTTATCCAAAAGTGCTACATTTAACCTGCATTCTGACAGTCACCCCTTGTTTGCCTTTAAAGGCCCCACAAACACTTCATAGCAACTAACCTGGTCAGTTTTGCCACAAGAATTTAAAGACAGCCCTCATCTTTGTGGACAAGCCCTAACCAGAAACTTATTGGATTGGCACTACCCAGAGGCCACCCTTCTTCATGATGTACTTCTGTGCAGAGCCACAGAGCCCCTCATCTGCAGGGTGACTGAATCCTTTAAAAAAAAAACCAAACAAACAATTTTCTGGCCTCCAGGATACAAAGTCTCTAAGGAGAAGGCTCAATTATGTCTCTCTCAGGTCACCTACCTAGGTGCAGTCTTAAAGGGACAAACTCATTCCCTGAGTCATGAGTGAATCAACCCAATCCTCCATTTCCCACTCCCCCATACCATAAAACAGCTCAAAGCTTTCTTGGGAGTTACAGGATTTTGCAGAATCTGGATCCCTAGATATGCAGCCTTTAACAGATACCTTTTTATGCTCCTCTGAATATTCCAATTTGGATCTTAAATAATATATGGCCACCCACTTCTCTTAGAAAACTTGCCTCCAACAGACTCTGGCTGACTATCTACCTTAATCTTAACCTCCTCTGGAAACTTCTTGGAGAGCATGCAGACCAGATCCTGCCCCACCCCTAAGAGGGCCCCATAACAATTTCTATTAAAAACCAGAGGATCTTGTTCTCCTAAAGAATCTTCAACCCTCTCCATTGGGACCTCAGTGGACCATCCCTCATATGGTCATCCTCACAACACCCAGTGCTGGCAAAGCTCAATGGGAACCGCCCCCCTAGTGGCAGCACCTTTCAAGGAAAAAAAAATTGCCTACCAACCTGACTCTTCCACTACAGCAAAGGATGAGTACTCTTGAGTACTGCCGGGCCCCATGTGGCTATGCCTCCCCTGCAAACTTTCTCCTTCTTCCTCTCTTACATAAGTTCTCAGTCCTTATCTGGTTCTCAATTTTCTGCCATAGGTGAACTTACCAACAATTGGCCTTGTCTGCAAATGAAGCCTGGGAAAAAACTTCAGCCTCTGCTCCTGGGGACCTCCCAAATTTCCAAATTCCAGCTGAACCCCCCTTAACAACTCCCCCACTCAGCACAAAGCAGCTAGATCAATTGGCACCCATAATACCAACAAAAGGCTGGAATGTTAGGTCCCTGGCATTCTTGGGGTGGGTGGAAGATCCTGAGGCTAGCATCAAAACCAGACCCCCTGATTTATGACCACTTGCTTCTCCCCTGCTTGTTTCCCTGCCTGATTGTTTCTTGGCTTGCAAAACACCTCAGGAACTTCCAGTTACTCAACTAGCCAGGCATGTCAACTTGTTCCATCTGGTGATCACAGATAATTGGAGACCAGAGTCTGTCTCTCTCCCCCATGGCTTGGCCCCTCCCATAAAGTCCACTACCCATTTCAGACAAGCCGCTTCACTCTGAACCCAAGAGTGACAGCCCTGCAGTCTGGTTCCAATAAATTGTTCTTTTCCACATGTGGCATGGTCTTTATTTGGCAGTACCTTACATATACCAATAAAATCAATATGAAAGTAACAGGACTTTTCATTGAACGAGATAACATTGCCACTGAACACATTATTATCTTATTATTGTCCTAAGCTGAAACCACAACAAAGATTAATTATGTAATGTTTTTATAAATATGTGCCTTGTTTGTATCTACCCCAAAGAAACAGTGAGCTAAGAACTTGGGTTCGTGTAATTTGAGAAGCAGTAGGTATAAGTGACAAAGTAGGGGGAAAGGCAGTAAAAAGTACATGAATGGACTATGGGCATCTACATCCCCATCTTGCTGGAGACACATTTAGGAGCTATTTCAAGTACATCTCAGAACTGTCTCACATAGTGATAGGGAAGCTGGGGCATTTAGTCTTTGAATTCAATTCCTATTTGTTGAGGTGTTCCCCTGAGAGTGTGAAATTCCCGCAAAATGTATTTATTTCCCCATTAATCCATCCAGTCTGGGCTTATGTGATAATTGACTAGGTCCTAGTGATACTGTATAGAACATTGGTGCATGTGTGTGTGTGTGTGTGTGTGTGTGTGTGTGTGTCAGAGAGAGAGAGAGAGAGAGAGAGAGAGAGAGACTAAACTATATCCAGAAAAGCATAGATGGTCTGCCTGCATTTTATCTTTGGGAAACAGTATTATCTCACTGATCTGAAAGAAGAGGAAAGATATTTTATCTTTCTTCCACTAGTCAACTAGATAAAAGCTCCAAGGTTTGTTCAAAGAGTAACTGTGCATTCCTCCTAGTCACAGATTTTGCTTTTGAGCAAGTGCACAGTACCTCTCCATACTTAACCTGCTCTTTCAGGAACCATTCAGGACCTAAAACTCCTACAAAAGAACAAAGCAGGATGCCTTAGGAGACTGAGACAGTGCACTGAATCTTTCGAGATGTGGTCCCTTTGAATAAAATTAGGGAACTAGAAGCAGAGTTCAGGCATCATTATATCCTGGGTATCACCTTCACCTACTCCAGTAATTCAGAGAATCAAAGTATAAGTGCCTCATTCTCTCAATTTTCATGTATTTTAAGGATAAAGAAAAATATCCACAAGCAATAAAGGAGACAAAATATAAGTAATACTAATATAAATTAACAGTAATCTTTCTCAGATTATTTTCTTTGGAGTCAGAAAGAGCTCAGAGACAATGAAGGCAGCTAGGATTCTGCCAGGAACTATTGTGATGCAGGAAACACTCAGTCAGGGAGCCAGGGAGCTTTTTGTATTTGAGGACCATCAGATGACATTCTATACTACCTATAGGCTCTAAAACAGCTTCACCAACATATCTTTCTTGAAAAACGTACTTGACTACATCCTCCAACTGGACAAGAAAGAAGTCCAAATGAGGAGGTCAAGAGTGGTAAATTTCTAAGAGGAAGCACTGAAACAAGCTATCTATGAAGAGTAAAAATTGCTGTAAATTTGGTTACAAGCCAAATGCAAATTAAGTGCTTATAAATCCTTAAATTTGAGGCTATTGTAAAAAATAAACTAACAAATTTATTATGACTTATAATAAAGAAGGTAGCTGGGTGCCAGTGGTTCATACCTGTAATCCCAGCTACTTAGGAGGAAGATTTTGGAAGGACTGTGATTCGAGGTCAACCCTGGATAGAACATTCGAAAGACTCTGTCTCAACCAGTGACTGAATGTGTTGGTGCATGCCTGTCATTCCAGCTATGTGGGAGGCTGAGATCAGGAGGACTGCATTTTGAGGCCATAGTGAATCTCAGTCAATGACTGAACATGGTGGCACATGCTTGTCATCCCAGCTATGTGGGAAAGCACAAATGGGAAGATCGCAGTCCAGGTAACCTGGGCATAAAGTGAGATACTATCTCAAAAATAACCAGAGCAAGAGGTAGAGTGCCTGCCTAGCAAGTGCAAAGCCCTGAGTCCAAGTCCCAGTATCACCAAGAAAAGCAAAACAAAGCAATACAAAACAAAACAAAACCCAAAGTAAGAATAATGATCATAACTTTTAGTGGTTGTACTGATTCCCTGGTGAAGGTTGTCAAAGATATGGTGAGAGACATACTTTATAAACTCTATAGTTGTTTCTTGAGTGTTTTAAAGATAGATTTGCTTTGATTTTCTCAGTTTCCTAAAAAATCCAGTTTTTCTTAACTTGTCTTACTTTCCATTTGTTCTTTTTTTTTTGGTTTTGGATCGTTTGTAAGCTAATGTATTACTTCTACTTTTTACAGCACCCTATTAAATGACTTAATTCCTTTCATTGCATAACCACATGTTTCTTATCCTCTTCTATTTCCAAATCTATCATCTATCTATCTATCTATCTATCTATCTATCTATCTATCTATCTATCTATCTATCTATCTTTCTATCTATCTCCATGCTCTCTCTCTTCATTATGTTATTGTAAGGTCTAAGACATACTATTTTCCAAACTTTATTCTTCCTCAATGCATAAAACTGAGGCAACACAGATGGTAAGAAAACCTAATGGGCAAGTACCCCCTGGGTGTTATTTTAAGAATTCTTTTCTCTGAAGTGTCAGGTAGCAATGTTATGCAAGTGAAGGAGTTGAAGCCAAAACCCACATATCACAATGAACTTTCCTAATATCCTTCGTCCTTGCAATTAGCTACTATTGATGCAAGAAAATATCCAGGGTACCCACCTCTTCCTTTAGAGATGAGGAGCTAGAAGAAAGAGTTCCCAAGGGAAACTGCTATGAATCACAGTTTGGAGGCCCCAATATAAGTCTCCAGATGCTTAGTTTATGGGTTTAAAAATTTGCCTTGACTTTTTTCTTAGAAATGAGAACTATAAATGATGAAGCATTGGGTGGAGGAAAGGAAGATGCTAGTGAGGTCCCAAAAGGGCTCCTTGATGAGGTCTCTGTATGCTGTGATCTATCCAGTGGTTAAACTAACCCACTGTACCTCTCTGCCTTATTCATAGCCCTCTGTTAAACCCACTGTGCTTGCTCCAGAGCATTGTGTTATCACAGTCAACCTCTGAAATGAGACTTTCTTGGCATATGATGTTTTCACATCTCTTATAAGAGGCCCCTTTGTCCCTGCTGACAATTTCTATCACTCACTGCTCAGTCTAAGCTGCCTTATGCTCCTCCTACTGGGTTTATCTCCAGAGAGCATTAGTTAGAAGCATCTTTAAGTGTAACCCATATGCTTAATTTTCTTCTCTTCTTTTGACTTTTCAGGATTTATAGCAAAACATCCAATGCTTCCCAGTTTGTGTTTGACTTCTTAAAAACCCTCTTAACTACTTTAAAGTATCTATTGCAGTAGTGTTAAGTATATTTACACTATTGTGTAACAGATCTCCAGAACTTTATCATCTTGCAAAGCTGAAACTCTAAGCCCATTAAATAACAATTCCCTATTTTCTCCTTGAGCTTGATTTTACATATATAAAAATGACAATTCTCTAGATTACAATCAGGGAAGGTTCCAATTCTGGGACCTAGTTTTATGTAAAGATGAGGACCTTAGGATTTTTATCTTAAAACTTATGGGAAAAACCTCATCCAGAGGAAACTATCATCTCTTTGGAAGCATCTATCTGTCTGTCTGTTTATCTATCTATCTACCTATCATTTATTTATCTATTAGATAGACAACACTTGGCCTCTGAATCATCAATATTTTAAAATGCGAAACAATGGAAGTCATGAGCGATGTGAAGCATACCACACCCAGACGTTTTTGCATGGCAATTCATAGTTACAACACCTGCTCCTCCTGGGGTTCTACTTTATGCAATTTCTATCTGTAAGGCAGCCCTAAATCTTTCCACTCCCAGAGGAAGCCTGCCATCTGTTCATCAAACTTGGAGTCGTTGGAGGGAGCAGCTGCAGTTTCTATCTGAATCTGTATGTGTATGTGTTAGTCATTAAGAAAAAAAAATTGTACTCCTTTATGTTTTGAGTCATAACTATGCCATCAGTTGATCCCAACAAAACTTTCAATGCCAGTCCCTAGGGAGCAAATGTGGGTTTTGTTTTCAGCAATACTCTGCTGGTGGACCTTGAGTAATTCATACAAAATCTCTCCTTTACCTCCATCTAAAATGGAAAATGCTATTCAAATACTTATCTTTTTTCCTAGTTGAGAATGAAGAAGCAGCTCTTTAATATTTTTCCTTAATGTCTCTGGAAGAGGGACTTATGCTCAGCAGTGGGAGCAAAGTTGTTTTTGAAGAGAGAGCTGGTAAGGATCTGTGGTATTCGAGGCTGGGGGAGACCTTGGAAATCAGTGGTCCAGTGCTTCTCAACCTTCAGATTTGCATATGTCCATTCTAATTTTGATGCATCTTTATGTCACCTATTATTTACTTAATATATACTTAAATGGATTTTATGTTGATTCACTTTTAATACTTATCTTTAAGTATTTTAGTTTACATAATAAAACCTATAAAATATAGCTTAGATATATCATATATTATTATTTAATTTTTATGTTTTAGAGCAGGAAATTTAAAAACACGTTTTCCAACATCACATTATAAAAAACACACATTGTTTGAAATAAACAGTAACAGATGGTGTGCTACCTATACTCAGTGGTTCACATATCAATGATCTAAACTACTCCATCAACTTTTACATGTAGAAATGAGCTTCAGAAAGTATTAGTCAGACTCTTTGTTGCTGTGACAAATACCTGAGAAGAACAACTTGATGGAAACTCATAGTTTCAGAGTTTTCAGGCCAGGGGCAGGTGGAGCCATTGCTTTGGGCCTGAAGCAAGGCAGAGTACGATGGCAGGAGTATATGGTAGAAGCCACTCACCTCATAGTAACCAAGAGCAGAGAGAGTGATAGGAGGGTCTGAGAGCAAAGTATATCTTTCCTGAGCATATCCTTGGTGGCCCACTTCCCCCAAGCAGGCCCCACCTTCCATTTTTCCACCACCTCCCAATAGTCTATTCAAATTATGAATCCATCAATGGATTAATCCATTGATGAGGTCAGAGCCCTCATAATCCAATTACTTTTCAAAAGCCCCACCTCTGAACACTGCTTGTATTGGGGACCAAGCCTGCAATATACTAGACTTTTGGGGGAGATACTTCATATTTAAAACATAACAAAGTGACTTCATAAAATCCCTTAGTTAACTGGAACCCAGAGCCTATGACTTCCAATTCAGTTTCCAGAAGGCATGGAAATATAGATGGGAAAAATATTCTGGGTGATTAAATTTATTTGAGATTGAGTTTGGAGCATTTCAGGGACATGAGATGATTTGAAAATATAGTTTGGGAAGATTATAGAGCCTTGTGATATTAGGTATAGGAGTAGAAATTTCTCCCTGGCTATAAGGTCTTAACACAGGGGTCCAAGGGACATCTAGAATTATCTTCAATGTTTAGTGAACTTATACACATGGATATTAGGTGGGTGGGTTGGAAAGAAGAGTACTCCATGAAACATTAGTGACTACTGCTCTTTGAACCAGGAGCAGTTTTGGTTCTTGAATAGGGGAACATTTTTCCTTTTGAGAAAGATCATTCTGATACAGTATGAGAAATGAAATGGGGGTAAGGATAACATGAAAGACAGAGATCACTAAAGTAGTTGCAACAAGCTTCCCG
Organism: Castor canadensis; assembly: GCF_047511655.1. Taxonomy (NCBI): domain Eukaryota; kingdom Metazoa; phylum Chordata; class Mammalia; order Rodentia; family Castoridae; genus Castor; species Castor canadensis. The sequence continues at coordinate 93,888,867 of NC_133394.1, forward strand.
AGTTAGACTTTAGAGAGTCATTGTTAGAAGGTAGACTTAAAAACATGGACTTAAGTAACAATGAATCAGAAAGAACTGGTGTTGATTTTCTTCATTTATTTTCTGAGGATCACTCATGTTGAGTGGGAGTTATATAATGCAAATATTATCCAAGTACTCCATAGTTTTGTTTGTGTTTTGAGGGACAAAGGAGTGATAGGAAGAAGTAGAAAAAGGAACGACTTTTGCACTATTTGGAAACTGCTGATTTTGCAATCATAGGGCACTAGGAAAGGGATGCTTTCTGTTACTTTTGCTTGAGGATTAATAATTTCAAAGCAACTGTTGACACTCACCTCTGTGGGAGTGCTTTAATGCCCCAAGAATGAGAGGCACCCTTAACAAACAAAGCAATCCATTAGTCAGGCACTGTGCAGAGTGCTTTCATAGGTTATTTCCCATGCTAATTACAACTGAAAAGAATTAAAATGAAGACATCTACCTGGAGACTTGCTCCTATTGAACATTGAACAACGCAGAATGAGAATCTATTTATTCATTTACTAAATCTTTATTGAGCATCTATTATGATCATGGCTAAACAGAGAAGGAAAAGTTATCATCTGAATTCTTAAAAGGTCACAAGCAAAGGAACAGTAAAGCAAGTACATGCATTTATCTACACACATGCGCATATCACATAACAAGTTCAACTAGGAAACAAAAATAATCACAACCTGGTGATTAATTACTCACCATTTTGTGATACAGCTTTTCAAAATGAGAGCCAGGGCTTCCCCTTCCCTCTGAGATCATTGTCCTGATTTTTCACTGTAATTTTATTGAAAGCTTGAAAAAATAGACTCCTTAAGGGATGATATAGAAGAGTGAACATGGAAGGAGACAGCCACATGGAGACATTGATGAGTGACATGGCCTTCACTTTGAATGAATGGCTTTGCATCTTGCTCAGATTGCTACCAATGAAAAGCTACTGTGATTATTATTTAACATTTTGAAGGTGACATCTATGTTCAGGAAACTGCTTCATAGACACAAGTTTCCCATATATAGTAAAGACCTAGTCTAAGTTAGGAAAATTGCAATATGACTAAAACTGCAATAAGTGACTAAGAATAAAGGAAAATGAAAGATGGCAAACTCAGGAAATCCAGTGTGTGTGGGGCTGGCTGGACTTGGGAAACATTGCTGGAGCTTAATACAATAGAGAACAGGCCAAACAGACAGCCAAGATTGTGGCAGGGGAAACTGAGGCATAACCTTAAACTGGGAAAATCAGAATAGGTGAGGAACTTGTGCCTTTTGACTTCTTACAAATAACATAAAACTTACTTTCTAGAAAATGAAACAAAATAGTCTGCTATTAAAATTTGATAATGTAGGCCCACTGTGGTGGTTCATGCCTATAATTCCAACTATGTGGGAAGTAGAAGTAGGTGGATCATGGTCTGAGGCCAGCCCTGGGTAAAAGCTTAAGACCCCATCTGAAAAGCAAATTAAAAAGCAAAAAGGACCGGAGGCATGGCTTAAGTGGTAGAGTGCTTGCTTAGCAAGTACAGGGCTCTGAGTTTAAGGCCCAGTACCACACACACACACACATACACACACACACACACCCCTCCAAAAAAAATACCTTGATAATGCAATTAATGCAGGAGTCTTTAAAAAAATCAGCAAAGTAGAACATACTCCCTCAGATGGTTCTGACTTGGAAAGAAAATAAGACATTTCTTTGAATTTAACTTCCCTTCCTGATGTTTAGTAGGGCCCATGGCAATAGAAAATAAATTAAGTAGGTACATTAAATGATGTATTCCTCCTCAGATATAAAATATCAGATACCCCAATGAGTCTTTTTAAACTGCTCACTAGTAGTTTTAATAATTTTCTCAAAGATGGCATTTGCAGTTGTTCTCCTGGGTTACTTTTCTTGTGGTTTTAGAAACAAGATTTTTTAATGACAGTAGCACAAATAATATTAAGCTCAATGTGTTACTGACATGTGCATTGTGAAGCCAATGCTGAAAAAATAAAAACAAACAACCACCAACAAACACCACCACCACCAACAAGAAAACTACTCCTAAACTCAGTGGCAACACAATAGTCATTTGACGTCTTCAGATATGGTCTGGGTTGGGTGCTCTAAGCAAGACTTGCTGGGATGCTCTGTTCCACAAGTCTCTCATCCTCTTCTTGGGACCTGTGAGCTGTCCTAAACATGTCCTCCTCATGGTGATGACCGATGTCCAAGTCAAGTGGGAAGTGTAAAGGCCTCTGTGGGCCTTGATACGCCATTACTTTGCTTTCATTCCTTTGGCCACTTCATGTCACTGAACCTAAAGTGAAGGTGTGTTAGTTTCCATCACTGTGACAAACTTAAAAGGAGAAAAGGTTTATTTTGGCACGTTTTCAGAGGCTTCAGTCTCTGGTCACTCCCGTTGCCTTTGGGCTGTGGTGAGGCAATACTGGCAAGGACATGTGGAGAAAGAAGTTGTTTGCCTCCTGGTAGCATGGGAGCCAGGGAGGAAGGAAGGGGGTGAAGTCCCGGTACCCCCTTCAAGGGGAAAACTGCATTTACCTAACTTCCCTCCACTAGGCTCTACCTTTTAAAGGATCTGCTACCTTCCAGTAGCACCACAGCCTGGGGACCAAGCCTTCAATACAAGAGCCTTTGGAGAACATTCACAATCTCAATTACAGTGGAAGGGGACGGTGGCATGTACTTCCTTTATGTAGCAGAAGACCAAAAGTTAAATGCAGAATATGTGGATACAGGGAAAGATGAAGACCTGGGGAAAATGAATTCCTCATCTTTGAAGCTAGAATGACAAAATGTGCAGATTGTGTTTATAAAACTTCTGGGACTTAAGCTTAGCGATTTCTTTTTCTTATTCTGTGAGTGTAGACATATGTCTGTAATCATCACTTTACTGTGGAGTGATGCCCACATATACCTTCCATCATGCCCAGGATTGCCTCTTTCACTTTTCAAAGATGTATTCTGGACAAAAAATGAAGAGAGAACAAGGTGGAAATTCTGTCTGGTTATGTAGTACCCAATAATGCAAGCCTGGGTGGTGGGAACATTTTTCTCTTGGCCTTGGGAGTGACTATCAACACCATATAATTTTTTTCCTGGCTCATGCTTCCACATAGAAAAATGAAGGGATGAATAAGGCAGTAACTAATGCTTTCCCAATTATTAACATCAGAAAATGCTCTAATGTCAACTGTGATATCTGTGCTTAGTCCAGTGTGAGGGCATCTACAAGTTGTACATGGAGGATTGTTTTGTGAAGGTATTCTAGGAAGGCAGTAAGGAACATAAGCTAAGTAGCTAAGTGAACCGTATTTCTCACCCTGTTTAATCTTCACAATAGCTCTGAGAAGTAGGAGCTAGAATTGCCCCATTTTACAAACACACTTTTTTATTTTTTAATTTTTATTCATTTATTCACATGTGCATACATTGTTTGGGTCATTTCTCCTCCCTATTCCCCGCTCCCACCCTCTCCCTACCCCCACCTCGCTTCCAGGCAGAACCTGTTCTGCCCTTATCTCGAATTTTGTTGAAGAGAGAAAACAAAAGCAATAATAAGAAATACAAAATGTTTTTGCTAGCTGAGATAAGGATAGCTATGCAGAGAGATTCTTAGCATTGCTTCCATGTACAAATGCGTTACAATCCAAGTTGACTCATCTCTAACTGACCTTTACACTAGTTCCTGATCCCCTTCCCATATTGACCTCTGTCACTTTAAGGTTTCTGTATTTGTTCCTCTGCAGTAGGGACATCAAACATTTTCATGTTTTGGGTTTCCTACCTATCCTCATACCTCCTGTGTGTGCTCTCCCCTTAGCGTGTGACCCAAGTCCAACCACATTGCTATATTTCCCTAGATCTAAAGTCCACATATAAGAGAGAACATACAATTTTTGGTGTTCTGAGACTTGCTAACCTCGCTCAGAGGTTCTCCATTTCCATCCATTTACTTGTGAATGATAAGATTTCATTCTTCTTCATGGCTGAGTAGAATTCCATTGTGTATAAATATCACATTTTCTTAATCCATTCGTCAGTAGTGGGGCATCTGGTTGTTTTTATAACTTGGCTACTGTGAATAGGGCTGCAATAAACATGGGTGTGCAGGTGCCTTTGGAGTGACCTGTGTCGCATTCCTTTGGGTATATCCCCAGGAGTGGGATTGCTGGATCATATGGCAGATCTATGTTTAGATTTTTAAGATGTCTCCAGATTATTTCCAGAGTGGTTGCACTAGCTTGCATTCCCACCAACAGTGTACAAGTGTTCCTTTTTCCCCACATCCTCGCCAACACCTGTTGTTCGTGGTGTTTTTGATGACGGCTATTCTAACAGGGTTGAGGTGGAACCTTAGTGTGGTTTTGATTTGCATTTCCTTTATTGCTAGAGATGGTGAGCATTATTTCATGTATTTTTTGGCCATTTGAATTTCTTCTTTTGAGAAAGTTCTGTTTAGTTCAGTTGCCCATTACTTTCTTGGTTGATTGATTTTGGGAGAGTCTAGTTTTTTGAGCTCCCTGTATATTCTGGTTATCAGTTCTTTGCCTGATGTACAGTTGGCAAATATTTTCTCCTACTCTGTGGGTGATCTCTTCAGTTTAGAGGCTATTTCTTTTGTTCTGCAGAAGCTTTTTAGTTTTATGAAGTCCCATTTGTCCATTGTTTCTCTTAGTTGCTGAGCTGCTAGTGTTCTATTGAGGAAGTCATTGCCTATACCTATTACTTCCAGAGTGTTTCCTGTTCTTTCCTGTATCGGGTCTGATATTAAGGTCCTTGATCCATTTTGAGTTGATACTAGTACAGGGTGATAAACATGGATCTAGTTTCAGTTTCTTGCAGATGGATAACCACTTTTCCCAACAGCATTTGTTGAAGAGACTGTCTTCATCATATATTTTTAGCGCCTTTGTCAAAAATAAGGTGGGCATAGTTGTGTGGATTCATATCCGGGTTCTCTATTTTGTTCCACTGGTCTTCATGTTTTTGTGCCAGTACCATGCTGCTTTTATTGCTGTTGCTTTGTAATATAGTTTGAAGTTGGGTATTGTGATACCTCCAGCATTGCTCTTTTTGCTGAGTATTGCCTTGGCTATTCATGGTCTCTTGTGTTTCCAGATGAATTTTAGGGTAGATTTTTTTAATCTCTGTGATGAATGTCATCGGGATTTTGATGGGAATTGCGTTAAATATGTAGATTGCTTTTGGTAGTATGGCCATTTTTACTATGTTGATTCTACCAATCCATGAGCATGGGAGATCTCTCCACCTTCTGTAGTCTTTCTCGATCTCTTTCTTCAGGGGTTTGTAATTCTCCTTGTAGAGGTCATTCACATCATTTGTTTACTCCTAGGTATTTGATTTTTTTTGAGGCTATTATAAATGGAATTGTTTCCATATATTCTTTTTGATTTGTTTGTTATTGGTGTATAGAAAAGCTAAAGATTTTTGTAAGTTGATTTTGTATTCTGGCACCTTGCTGTAACTGTTTATGGTGTCTAGGAGTTTTTGGGTGGAGATTTTTGGGTCTTTAAGGTATAGGATCATATCTTCTGCAAATAGGGATATTTTGACAATTTCTTTACCTACTTGTATTCTTTTTATTTCTTCTTCTTGCCTAATTGCTCTTGCTAGGAATTCCAGTACTATGTTGAATAGGAGTGGAGATATGGGCACCCTTGTCTTGTTCCTGATTTTAGGAACAAATCCTAAAATGTTTTCAGTTTTTCACCATTAAGTATGATGTTGGCTGTAAGTCTGTCATATATAGCCTTTATAATGTTGAGGTACTTTCCTTCTATTCCTAGATTTCTTAGAGCTTTTATCATGAAGTGGTATTAGATCTTGTTGAAGGCTTTTTCTACATCTATTGAGATGATCAAGTGGTTTTTGTCTTCCCCTCTATTAATGTGCTGTATTACATTTATAGATGTACCTATGCTGAACCACCTCTGCATCCCTGGGATGAAGCCAACTTGGTTGTGGTGAATGATTTTTCTGATGTGTTATTGGTTTCATTTGCCATTATTTTATTGAGGATTTTTGAATCAATTTCATTAAGGAAATTGGACTATAGTTCTCCTTTTTGGAGATGTCTTTGTCTGATTGTGGGATGAGTGTAATACTGGCTTCATAAAATGAGTTAGGCAGTGTTCCTTCCCTTTCTATTTCATGGAACATTTTAAGGAGGGTTGGTATTAGTTCTTTGAAGGTCTGATAGAATTCAGCAGAGAATCCATCAGGTCCTGGACTTTTCTTTTTTGGGAGACTCTTTATTGCTGCTACAATTTCATTTTGTGTTATAGATCTATTCAGGTGATTAATGTCCTCTTGGTTCAATTTTGGATAGTCATAAGTATCTAGTAATCTATCCATTTCTTCAAGATTTTCAAATTTACTAGAATATAGGTTCTCAAAGTAGTCTCTGGTGATCTCCTGGATTTCTGTGGTATTTGTTGTTATCTCCCCATTTGCATTTCTGATTTTAGTGATTTGGGTTTTTTCTCTCCTCATTTTAGTTAGGTTTGCCAGGGGTCTGTCAATCTTGTTTATTTTTTCAAAGAACAAACTTTTTGTTTCATTGATTCTTTGTATGGTTTTTTTTGTTTCTATTTCATTGATTTTTGGCCCTTATTTTTATTATTTCTCTCCTTCTGCTTGTATTGGGATTTGCTTGTTCTTGCTTTTCTAGAAGTTTGAGATGTAGCATTAAGTCATTGATTTGAGATCTTTCTGTCCCTTTAATATATTCACTCGTGGCTATAAACTTTCTTTTCAGGACTGCCTTTGCTGTGTCCCACAGGTTCTGGTAGGTCATGTTTTCATTTTCATGAACTTCCAGGAACCTTTTAATTTCCTCTTTTGTTTCATCAATGACCCATTGATCATTGAGCAATGTGTTGTTCAGCTTCCAACTGTTTGCATGATTTTTACTGTTGTTTTTGTTGTTGAGTTCTAGTTTTAATGCATTGTGATCAGATAGAATGCATGGGATTATTGCTATTTTCTTGTATTTGCTGAGGCTTGCTTTGTGCCCTAAGATATGATCAATTTTGGATAAGGTTCCATGGGCTACTGAGAAGAATGTATATTGTGCAGTAACTGGATGAAATACAAACATACACTTTAAGACTTAGAAAGATGAGGTAATTTGATCAAGGTCATGGAAACAAGTTGTAGAATCTAGTCTCAAATATAGGTCTAATTCCAAACTCTATGTTATTATCCACTTTTTTAAAAAAAGAGCAACAGTACTATAGTTGCTTTCTTGATTTAAGATTTAACGTTAAGTCTTAAAACCATGGATATAAAACCAGCTGTCAAAAAGTAAAAAATGTTACATATAAAATAATTGAAAATATTATTTTATTCTGAATTCTATCAAATATATATAGTATATGCAAATCTCCTATATATCAAAGATGCATATTTTGTATGATAATTCGACTCTACATTATGTATGAATTGTTTCCAATCCACTGATTACAAAGCATGCCACTTAAACGTTTCATTCAAAATAATTTTGTTTGCCTTTAAAAATTTTTATGGTCATTTTGGAAATCATTTGAATGTTCTATTTTATTTTTAAAAAGTAAAGTGGGGAGTTCTGACCTGACACTTTCCCTTTTGCTTTGTAATTTTCCCTATAGCAAGTGAACACTTTCTAAATTATTTGCTTGACCTCAGATTTATTCCAAATTGGGATCATTCTTTTCCAAAATTACTTTTGAGGATTTGAAGACTTGAAGGTCTTTCTAAACATTTTAGTGATGAGTATCTAGTAACTGAGACATACCTCCAAACTTATTCACTTTAAAAAACTTATTCTTTGCTTTCTAAAATCTGTTTTTAAGTCGTATCCTACACCAATTCCTTATTCAAAGAACTCACAGAAATTAAATGTCAGGGTCTGGGTGTAGATGTTACATGAAAGCAGATTTTTATGGGTATGAGTTTTCTCTTAGACCAACTGGCATCAATTTGATGCTGACCTTCTTTTTTTTCTGAACAATTGCCCATGACTTGTCTGCAACTCAACTAAGAACTAAACAGGCAAAATTATGGAAGCGTGAAGATTTTTAGGGTAGCAGAAAGGTATTGGTGCCCAGAATATAACAAATATGGGGTAAGTTAGCTGCCACAATTGAGGACCAGATATGTTTCCTAAAAACAAATGGGGAAAAAATGATTTTCTTCTTGAATCTCCTGCAGTCCAGGCTGTTTTTCATCTCTCTCAAACCATCACCCCTCAGTGTTTTTCACAGGCTCCCCCTCGACTCTGACCTAGAAATGTAGCTCTTCAGACTCTACTCTATGCTTTCTTTTCAGTTTACCCTCATTTTGTCATGGTATCTTGTCCTCTGACAAAGTTTTGCATATTATTTATAGTCCAACATTTAAGCTTTTCTTTTCTATTTTTTTTCTGTCTCTAGTGTGGATCTCTCTTCCAAGTCTTAGATCCATTTATATAACTGTTGACTTGATACCTCCACCTTAATAACTCACAGGTTATCTCAAGGTCATCATGTGTAGAACTTGTTTATCCTCTTTAAGAGGTCCCCTTTCTGAGCTATATTAATAAATGCTAACTCCATCCACCTGTTTGCTCATTGCCAGACCCCTGAGTCATTTTTTTTTATTTCCTCTTTTAAACCAGCATTTTCAAGTTTATGTCAGCTATAACACAGGTTTCTCTGTCATGCTTCTGAGCCCATTGTCAAGATATTCTGTTGTACTTCTCTGTCTGATTTATGGTTCTCTGAAATTTCTGACATTAGGGCACCATCTGAGCTGGGGCCATCCAGCAGCTATAAAATGACAATAACTTTAGAAGTAGTTTGAGCAAGAGACCACTGTGATTCTAAGACAAATGTTCCCACTATTATTTAATGTTTGGGTGATAAATTAGAATCAGCATCTCAATATTATTTAAATTTTAATATTATGCTAATATTGGGAAGATGAATTCTTATAGTAAGTGCATTATGAAGTCAAAAAGGCATATTGCCTTCATAAGGGTTGTCTTTAGGTCTTCTAATTGTGGTTTGCCAATCTGTCACAGGCTGAATGGCTAAGTTCCTGATTAGTGGTTTTAATGTCATTGTCTATGCTTTCCTCCTTTGGCTTTTCACTCTGCCAGTGTGTATGTCTGACTGAACTCTGAGATAGTGGATAGGGTGTCCTTTTGCTTATACTATCTTTGCTAAACGTAAGTGCTAAATGGATGGCAGATTAGAGGAGAGGATGGATTGGGGAGTGTCAGAGTTGAGAGCAGTGAAAAGAAAGAGAAAGCCTTGATCCTGTAGGAGTTGTCCTTAAGCATTTCCTGCTCCCAGACTGTTCTCCACATCCAATCCAAACTCAAACTCACCTAGTTCTCTACCCCACTAACCACTATTCTCTCTTCCTGAACCATTGTAGCAGCTGTCTTGTGATCTTCTCACTTTCATTCCTTCCTACCTTAAACCCATTCTTTATGCTGAAGTCCACATGAGTATAACTCAAACTTTTTTACTTAAAATCCGTTGATGGCTTCTCATGGACTTAGGATGAAATCCAACATTCTTAGTGTGTCTTGCCAAGGCATGTAGGAACTAACTGCTTCTCCAGCCTCTTCTGCCATCTCCAGCCTCCTCTGCCATCACTGTCTTTGACTCTTTGCACCCCAGCAGGTTTCCTGAATACTTTGTGAGCTTTCTATTTCATGGCCTTGGAGCATGCTGTTCTTTCTGCCACAACTCTTTTGTTCTCTGATTCTCTCTAGCCAATTAATTCCTACTAGTCCTCCAGGTGTAGGCTGCAATGTCACTTCCTCAGAGAGATGCATGGCCCAAGAGTTAAAGTGCCTGCCTGACAAGTGCTAATCCCTGAACTGTCATCCTCTCAATTGAATGCTTATTAAAGTTTGTAATTCTGTATTCATTTATGTAATAACTGTTCACCAGTTAGAAGCTTCACAGTGGGAACAGCTCGCATTTTGTTATCATTAGCACAAGTTTAGCACATAGCTGAGTGCCAATAAATATTTGTTGGAATACAAGTAATATGATTTTTATTGTAAATTTTAGAATATACATTTTTTTCTGAAAAATTTAACTTTTAGGGGTGCCAAATTTATTATTGGAAGAATTGATTACATAAATTAGCATATAAAAGACATTATTAGGTAGGTTGTATTACAGATAATATATAACTAGGGTTTGTAATGGATACGAAAATACTCACTAATTTGATATTAAAATTTTAATATTGGCGTTTTTAATTATGAAAAGCAATGCTTGTGTAGCTGCCACCTTGAATAAACAGGGATTTTAGGATGTATTCATATTAATCTCTTTGTCTCCCAGTATCTGTCTAAAATATACTCAGTGGAAAATGTAATTCCCTGCCCTCTTACTTTTACATACTAACAATAAAAATGATTATGCAGTTACTACTTCAGTTCAATTTAGAAAATTAAGAGATCCTGTTTCAGGTAATAATCCAAAGTGTGAACTTGATTTAAAGTGTCCACTGCCCTGGCAGGTGTTTTCTTCAGGCAGGAAGGAGGGGGAAGGGAAGTATTGCCCCTTTTCTCTCCTTTCCCACATGGGCCTCTATACCTCCACTTTTATCTTGCTAACTGTGTTTTTAATTTTTTTAATTCTTACCACAGACAGAAAAGTCCTTACTGGATGGATATTATTGTCAAATACTTGTGTACTCTTTGGCTGGGACTGGGTAGGTGTTAAATATGGACTGGCTCCCTTTCCCCAGCCCTTCTGAGAATTCTTCGATGCATTTGCCCACTTAGCTTTTGTTTTCCAGAGATTCACTTGACACAGACTATATTAGTGAGGGTTCTTCAGAGAAACAGAACATGTACATATATTTCTGAATCTACATACACATATTTCTGAAAACTATTTTAAGGAATTGTTCACATGATTGTGTGGGCTGGCAAATCCAAAATCTGTAGAGCAGGCTAGCAGGATGGGAATTTAGGGAAGGGTTGTCTTGTTTCTGAAATCTGAAGTTTGGGAACTCTGACAAGATTCCTACATTACAGCTCTGGAGACAGAATTTCTTCTTCTTTGGGAAACCTGTTTTTCTTCTTTAGGCCTTCAATAGATTTGATGAGGCCCATCACTTTCTGAAATGTAATCTCTTTTACTCATAGTCTATAGTTTTAATGTTAATCACATCTGAAAAATATCTTCATAGAAACCTCTAGGCTAGTGCTTGATCAAAACAACTGCTCACAATGGCCCAGTCAAACTGATGCACAAAATTAGCCACCAAACAGACTCTTTCTGGTAAGTCCTATCACCCCTCCAGGATACACTTTTGGGCAAGTTTTTAATTATTTAAAAAATTTTTGAATGCTACATTTAATCTAAAAGAAAGACTTATACATCCTTTGTCCCCCCAAATTTTAGACTTTTGGGTTAACACTTGCAACAAACCCTTTGATGCTGTCACTGAGGGCTTTGGCTGTGTGTCTCTGCCTCAGCTCTTCGAGACAGAAATCAGATGCAGGTTCTTTGTTCCCTCTGAACTGCAAGTGACATGTCAAGCTCTGAATTGAGGCCTTCTTCAAAGGCTTGATAAGAGGGGGAATTGTACAGCAAGGAAATGCACCACAGCTTTCTCCAAAGAAGAATTTGTATTTCTTTACAAATACCTTTTTAAGCATCTCTTCCAATCTCTATACCTAACCCTTTACCCAAATTGTGGGAGAGAGGCTTAAGATGGATTCCGTGTCCTCTGAAAATTTTTTATCTTTGCTTCACATGTTACCTTAATATACAAACTTACTGCATCTTGGTGCCTCAGTTGAAATTTGTATTTTAACTTATTTTTGAAATTTTGCAAAGTCCAGGAAAATAACATAAAAAACTTAGAAAATGAAAATGCCCAGATTTTATAAGAATGGTGTGCATCATTTCTGCTTAGTAATACCAAACACTCTTAGATACTAAGGTGATGTTTCATTGATTTCTTGTTATCTCTTGGGTTGTAACTGAAGTTACAAACTAAAATCATTGTTTTGAACTCAGGACCTTGGGCATGCTAGGCATGGATGCTACCACTTGAGCCATACCTCTAGCCCTTGCAACCTAAAGTCATTCTCATCTAAGGTTACTCTGCTGTCACCTCTAAATAGCAGGTGGACATGACTGCATTTAGATATTTACACATCTATGTATATATTTAATAAAAATTATGATATATTCTTCATGCTATTTTTGCACTTTTTCATTTACTATATTGTGAACATGTTCTCATGATATTAATTTTCCTTATAAACAAATTTTAGTGGCTGCACATCGAGTACTTCTCAACATGTTAAGAATTTAAATACCTGTTAATATGTTTCAAACATAGTTATCCGATTAGTTGCTTACTTTTATAAGTTATAAAAGTAATCTTTTTAAACCTATAGAGTTATTTATTCTTAATGGGTATATTAATCAGTATTTTCCTTTTCTTTCCCTTTGTATTTATGCTTAGAAAAACCTTCTCTATCTTAAAATTAGATGTATAGTTACACATTTTTTCTTATACTTTCTAATTTTTAAATTTGTTTGCTGTTTTATTCAACTCTTATGTGGACAGACTAATCCAGATATCTGCCACCATCATTGTTAGCTTCTCAGAAAACAATCCTACATAGCTTCTTGTGCACAGATTGCCATTTCTCAACCATGGAACTCTACTTCTCCAGTCTGGCTACCAGTGAATGATCCAGGGTAGCCATCTGTAACAAGGGAGTTTTTTTTTTTTAATTTTTATATTATTCATATGTGCATACAATGTTTGGGTCATTTCTCCCCCCTTCTCCCCCCTTTCCCCTCTCCTCCTGTTTCCTCCCTTCCCCCCCTTCCCCCTTGCTTCCCGGCAGAAACTATTTTGCCCTTATCTCTAATTTTGTTGAAGAGAGAGTATAAGCAATAATAGGAAGGACCAAGGGTTTTTCCTGGTTGAGATAAGGATAGCTATACAGGGAGTTGACTCGCATTGATTTCCTGTGCATGTGTGTTACCTTCTAAGTTAATTCTTCTCGAACTAACCTTTTCTCTAGTTCCTGGTCCCCTTCTCCTATTGGCCTCAGTTGCTTTAAAGTATCTGCTTTAGTTTCTCTGCTTTGAGGGCAACAAATGCTATCTAGTTTTTTAGGTGTTTTACCTAGGGAGCCAATGTTATAAAACACCATTTAATGGGTTATGAGGAGCCTTCATGTGATAGCTCTGTCCTAATAAGGATGATGGGTCAAAGAAATTCTTTTTGTAATTTGTCATGGAATTATGAACAAAGATGTCTGATTAGTAGCAAAAGAAACTAAAAGATAAATTTGGGAAAATATATACAAAATTTCCAAGAGATAGAGAAAGCCAAGAGTAAGCAGAAGATATGAGTAAAAGGAAGCTATAGAGTGTCTCAAACTATTTTGTGTTTCTAAAACAAAATGTCTGAGACTAGGAAACTTATAAAGAACTGAACTTTCTCACAGTTTTGGAGACTGGCAAGCCCAAGGTAAAGGTACTGGCCTTTGATCTGGTAAGAACCTTCTTGCTCTGGCCTTAGATACAGACAGAAGAAGGGCAAGCTAGCCAAAGGCAGCTTCTTTACCTAGGAGTGGTGGCACACACCTATAATCCCAACATTTAGGAAACTGAGGCAAGAAGATTATGAGTTTGAAGCCAGCCTCAGATATGTAGCAAGATGCTGTCTTACAAAACCAAAATAAGTAAATAAATACATACATAAATTTCATTAATGAGTGAGAAGTTTTCATGGCCTAATCTTTTCCTAAAGTCCCCACCTCTGATATTTTCACATGGGCAACACCTGTTTTAAAGGTGACACATCTGAACAATAGCACACAAAGCATAAAGTAATTAGTTGGTTGATAGCATCCTAAGCAAAAAAACGAATGGAATTGTGCAAGGTCATCTGCTATGAAGTCTTCACAGTAGAATAACCTTGGGTACAGAATGAACTTAATTGCAAATCCAAAGCCACAACAAACAGCAAGAATTCAATCAGACATCACTTTAATATCTATAAGAGTTTGGTCTTAGTAAGCAAGAGACAATTCTAAAGAATAACAAATTTATCTAGTTTAAAGTGTTTCCAGTTATACAGGAATGTACTTGGATGCTTCAAAGTCCAATCAAAGATTAACATCAACTGTATGGGGGAAAAAGATTCGAAGGTAACTTGAAGAGTAATAATAACATTAATAAATCTAAGTGATACAGGTTATGTGGCTCTCTTTAAATTTAGGAGCCATTGATATGTGACTATACAGGACTCTTCCCATCAGTGTTACAGACAAGGATCTGGTTTTATCTGAGACCAATGCCCCCTTGTCCTTAGGAAACTTCAGCAAATGAAAAAGACAATGCCTCCCCCATCCTTATTCAAAATGACATATTTGCTTTCTTTCTTGGTGTGGTGGGTGATATTCTCTTATTCTCAGTTTATCTTTTTATTTCTGTTTCTTTATTTGTTTAAGGTCCTGGGGTTTGAACTCAGTCAAACCTTGAGCCATTCCACCAGCCCTTTCATGTGAAGGTTTTTTTTCTTTTTTTTGAGATAGGGTCTCATGAACTATTTGCCTGGGCTGGCATCGAACTTTGATCCTCCTGGTCTCTGCTTCCTGAGGAGCTAGGATTATAGGCGTGAGCCACCAGTGCCAGCTTTATTTTTATTTTTTGTAACGCTGGGGATCAAACCTAGGACCTTGTGCAAGTTAGGCAAACCCTCTACCACCGAGCCTTCTCAGCCTTCTGTTTGTTTCTTACGGTTTACTCTTCTCCCCTCTTCACCCTCTTGTGTGTTCCAGGAAAATGACCTGTATCAACTGGATGAACCAGGTTCCTTTGCTCCCTGGCAAAATTTTAGAGGTTCAGAGCATGAAGGAGTAGAGAGAGGTGAGGAATGTACTTCCCTGTGTCCTTGCTAATGGCTGTGCCCACTGTCCAAGGCCACAGCTCCTGTCACATGACTGTTTGATGGCTACAGGTCTTACTGCTTCTTCATAATTGCTCTACCCCGTCAGACCTACATAGGGTATTAGAACTCTTGTTGATAGCTCTGGGGTTATTCTCCATTCTTATTGGTTTCTACCACATTTTCGTGAACACTCCCTTAACTAAATAATCCCAGACCTAATAGGTAACATAACTGGTAACAGGAGTGGTCTCAGGAATGGGCTTTAAAAATAGATTCTCAAAGTACATTACATGAATGTATGGAAATGTCATAATGAAGCTTTTTTTTTAGGGGAATTCTGAGGCTAAGTTTCTCATATGATGAACACATGAATAATTTTTTTTGCACTGATAATCCATAGTAAGCAGTTGTCATAATTATTATTAAAAGTATCAGTAGTAACATCAGAGAAGTCCAGACAGAGAGCAAGATGCTGGGTGATCAAGTTCCTATTCTCTCAATACCACTTATCAAATAACCCAATAATATTTTATTCTTTACTTAATAAAACAGTTCCTTTATCATAAACTAAATTCCTTCACATATTGAAGACTTTCTGGGCTACATTATTGTATTTATTTGGATAAATAAACGATCACTTTATTGTATTGACCTTTCACATAAATCAGAGCTGTAACCCTGGATCATAATAATTATAGCTTCTGCTTATGTAGGGTTACTCTGTACCAGGTGCTGTTTAAGTGATTCATATATATTAACTCATTTCATCCTCACAATGCTATGAATAGAAGCTCTTATTATCTATATTTTACAGATGGAAACTGAAGTGCAGAGAAATTAAATGACTGGCCCCAAATCCCCTGGCTAGAAAGTATAAGAACTGAGATTTGAACTTAGAAAGTCAGAGTCCGCACTCCTAACCATTCTGCTATACTACTTCTAGCATGAGGCAGTGAAGGCATTCCTTCTGGGGACTAAAAAGCATAGCCCTGATACATAGGTCCTGATGGCCCAAATTAATCAGATAGAACTTAGATGATGTAGAAAACTGATAGTTACTATATCCCCTAAACTGTCTCTTTCAATTATTAGTTTCTCAAATGACCTTCGAGCTACAGTCAGATTTTATCTGCATCATCTAGCAAAACAAATCCAAAACATTTTACACCTGACCATCTTCCCTACTGTTCATATTATTGAGCTAGCCAAATAAATTCAATTTTTTTCTACTGCTGGTTTCTCACAAATTGTGACTGACACCTATGTTTCTGTGAAAGTTCTTTTGCATCGCTAGATTATCATTGTATTGTTAGAACAGATCACAGATTGCGTTGGTGAATGCCATGATGAGACATGATAAATGGGATCCATTTTGACTGAGTAAAACCCTTTTCAATTTCTTGGCCTCTAAAATGGGGGTGAAAGCAACAATCACATAGGGTTGGGGTGAATATTAGGTTAAATGTGATAATGGATGTGAGAATAATTAGTAGTTTGGAGCACTTAAGTAATATTGGTTGAATCCGTGTCACTGTAGCATTTCCATAGTGCAGGCACAATGCTTGGTGGTTACATTCTATAGTTTTATATCACAGAATTAGAACTTTTATAAGGTGACTTCATTGTGTGTGATAAAGCCTAAAATTAAGGTCCAATATTTTCTGCCTTGACATCTGATGAAATCAAGGAATCAAGAGCCTTGAATGTTCTAAGTAACTACAAGTTACACTCCTCACTTTGCTCTTGTGGACAAGATCCCCAAATCAAATAACCCTCCTAATCAAGTGGGTAAGGAGCAGTTCCTGCTTGCCTCTGGGTAGGAGGTTTCAGTATGCTTTCCATAGCTCTTAATTATTTACTCCGTTCTGTGTATAACCCTGTGAGGGCCTGTGAGGCGTGCAATGTCCTCTCCCTACTGTGATGACATGTGGCTAATAAACTGCTGTGATCCCATCTGTCCAGTGTCAGGTGTCAGGTGTTGAGTGTTTGGCAGTCCTATAATTCTAGGGCAGGAATTCTTATTTAAACAACAAAGTGAAATAGGAGTCTGTCAGACATCCTTGGAGAAGAAATTGGACTGAATGAGTCCCTACTGAATTCACTAGGTCGTTGCTTCTCAAAATTTGATGCAGAAACCAATTACCTGGGGCTCGTGTTAAAATATCCACTTTAACTCAGTAGGTTTGGAGTGGGGCCTGAGATTCTGCATTTCTAGCAAGTTCGCAGCTAATACTGCTGCTCTTCAGACCACACACTAAATAACAAGGCCTTGAGGGGCAGAGTCCAGGCTGGAGAGAACTGGAGTATTCACAGTATCACTCCTCAGTGACCTTCTGGTCATCAAGAAATCAGCATCAATTAGAATGATTGTTTGCACACACCCTCCGGCAACTGGAACACTCAGCCTGAGGGAGAAGAAACTGACCAAATGTGTATAAGATGTACATACTGAAAACTCTGCTGGTATCAGAGGATAGAAAATGCTTAGAGGTCACATGTAGCTGGGAGAAAAGTTACTTAATCTGTGATCATAGACTATCACCATGTTAAAGAGGAACTAGTCTCCAGAAAGCTTGTTATTGAACTTAAGATTGGAAGAACTTTACTTATTTCTATTAGATTTTTTTTTTTTAACAGTAGGATTCATTGGGGAAAAATGACTCAGGGAAAAGGGGAAAACTGATAAAAAGCAAACCAGATACTCTTCATTGAGAAGGACAGATTGGAACAGAAGGAGAACAGCTGATGGGACCAAGTCATGTTTCCTCCAGGAAGCCTGAACTCAGTGAGTATGCCAGGGTGGAGGCCCCAAAAGAATCCTCTGCTCCCAGGAAGATTAGATTGACCTTATGTTTAGCTGACCATCCTGGATGTTAATTTCTCTTGACCTTCTCCATTGATTCGTCAGCCTGGTCCTCACTTGTTAAGCTTGCTTTAATTATGTGCATAATGACTCATTATTTTTTATAAAGGAAGCAGCAAAGGAAATGATTATGCAAATGAATGATGTTTCTTGTTCACTGAGGATTTGTGGGCTAATTGGGCACTGGTACAAAAACCTGCCATTGCCAAATGCAATGCTGACCAAAGCAATCCCACCAACCCTATTTCAGATTAAGCACATCAGTGCCTTCAAGATAAACTTAAAGTATAAGAATGAAGCTAAAATACAGAAGAACCCAGTTGAAGTCAGGCTTCTTCCTTTATCAGGATGAAGACTTTTCTAAATTGGCCAAGACCAAACTTCTTTTTATTGTTATTAAACTAAATTACGTAATTAATTATGTTGGTAGTGCTGAGGTTTTGGACTCAGGGCCTTGAACTTGTTAGGTGGGCACTCTATCACTTGAACTGTACCCTCAGCCCTTTTCACTAGCTATTTTCCTGATAGGGTCCTGTGTTTTTGCCCAGGGTTGGCCTCAGACTGCAATCCTTCCACTTTTGCCTCTAGAGTCACAAGTGTGCACCAGTATGCCTAGATTATTGACTGAGATGGGGTCTTGCTAGCTTTTTCTTCTGGGGTGGCTTTCAGCCTTGATCTTGTTGATCTCCACCTCCCAAGTAGCTGGGATTATTGGTGTGGGCCACCATGCCTGACCTCTGTATTTAATTTTTAGTTTGGCCTTTGGTTGTTGCCAAATGAAAACAGTTTGTATGTTTGAATCTAATATCCTTTCTTCTAGTCTTTCCTTTGGACTATCTGTTCATTCATTCTTTTTGCCTGGCCTCATTCCATCTAGTTATTTACATGGCACTGTGTGAGTTGACTCCTCTTGCCTTGGCCAATGTCACCTCTTCCTACTCAGTTCTTCACTGGGTAGTCTTCTTTTGGCTTTAAATATTTCAAACTTCTTTGGTCTTTTGCCTACAATGGCTTCTACTTCTTCCCACCATTTAATCCCTATTTCTGAGTTATTAGAATAGATCAGGAGTAGATATCATATGCTTTGATATGTCTTAATGTTCCTTGAAATTAATTGCTGCTGTAAAATGACCTAAGCCAACTTGATTATTTACAATTATTATATGTTCAACAGAACTTACATTCATCAGGAATATTATACTGAAGGCAATTTTCAAAATGGATCTGCCAACAGACATCATACAATAAGAACAAAAACTGTCACATAACCTGTCCTGTTAATTCAATGAAGTCATAGCTTTCTGTATTTTTATGCACCCAGACGAGCCATTAATTAAAGGGGTCATTTGAGGCAGCAGGACTCAGTTAAATTTCTAATCAGGATAAAATATTGCCTAAATGTTAAGATATAAGTCCAGAAAAATATCAAGGCTTAGGGCATCATTTCAAAAGACATAAAACTATTAAGTGTTCTAAATGCCTATATTTGTTTATGCAAGGGTGAGTATGGGTATGCCTATGCAATATTTTTAGTCATTCCACACAATTGTAAGATCCAAAGAAAAATTATCTACAATATCCATGGTACTAAGTAACAAACTATTGATCAGACATTTGGGGAACCATGGCTTTATGGTAGCTGCTTCTGGAAATATGGATTTTGATTAGTCTTTTTAATGCTAACTATCCACTCCTTAGAACATGTTTCTCTGATTAGGGTATCTCAGATACCCTAAAAATGTCCACCTGCATATCATAAAGTCTATTAAGTGATCTTAAGTAAACTTCAGATAATATAGCAATTGTTAAAATTACACATTAATGATTTGTTTACTTACTGAAATGCAGGCTCCCTCCTCCATGAAGAGGGAGAGACTTACTGACATTATATATCCAGGGTCTTCACAGCTGCAGAACTAGAGCAGGTAACCAAAAAATGATTTTGGATAAATGGACCTCATCTGTCATCTTTTCCAATCTCACTTTCTCCTTTTTTTTGGCTTTGTCTCTTACCATCTTGCCCCCCTCTTTTTCTCTTCTTGTAATCTGATTCTATATTTTAGATGTTGACTGTGCTCCAAAGACCCATGTGTTAAAGGCTTAGTCCCCAGAAACCAAGGATTAGGGTGGTAATATTGGGGGTGGTGGAAACTTTGAGAGACAGGGTCTTGTGTGTTGTCCTTAGGTCACTGACAGCATGCCTTCTAAGGGGGTTGTGGCATCTCAGGCCCCTCCTCTTCCTGTTTCTTCTACTTCCTGTTCATGAGGTGAGCAGATTTGCTCTGCCACTTGCTTGCACCATGAGGTGCTGCCTAGCCACAGGTCAATTAATCATGGACAGGAACCTTCAAAACTGTGAACCAAATCAACCCATTCCTTTATATAAGTTGATTTCCTCAGGTATTTCATTATAGTGATGGAAAGCTGACTGTAAGTCATATGGCTTTTTAAGAATTCTGGCTATATATGCTGCTATTAAAGAACTAAGGTGTTTGGAAACTGCTTTATACTGATCTTATCACTTGGAGGATTTATACTTTCTTTGCTTCCTCATCTATAAAAGATGGATAGCAGTAGTGCCTACCTTAGACAGTTGTGAGAATTTATGAAGTGTGCCTATCATGCTTAATTCTTCTGCCTCCCCTTTCTAATTTAGCTCTAGACCTATTTCACTAACTGAGGAATTTCCTTAGCCATAATACCATTCATTTTGTTCCTGCACTGGTCTTGAGATTGTGCCGATGCAGCATCTTCTTTGCTGGGTGTGCATATATGTGTGTAGAGGGGGTTGGGGGGGGTGAGGAATGGCAGTCCAAGGAAAGTGCTTTGCTCCATCTTTTTATTCTACCTGGGTTCTCTTAGATAAACCAGCTCATGTCTTTCAGCTTTTGTTTTCTTATCTGTATGAAGGGGTTATGGCCAGGGACCAGTGACTCACACCTGTAATCCTAGATACTCAGGAGGATTGTGACTCAAGGCTATCTGAACAAATAATTTTCTCCAAAATAACCAAAGAAAAAACAGAATGGAGGTGTGGCTCAAAGCAGTAGAACACCTGCTTTGCAAGCACGAAGCCTAGAGTTCAAACCCCAGTCCTACCAAAAAAATAGGAAGGGATTCTGATACCAACTTCACATTGATATCATGGGGATTGATATCACGAGACAAGTCTCTATTGAAGGCACATGGCCTTTCTAATGATTCTTACTAATCAATTGTAACATCAGAGTGTGACCAGAAAGCTGATGTCCCTGAGCTGTGGATATGGGAGTTGTTATAGGAATTAACTTTATACACATGTAGAAAGCTATAGAAATGGAGGGCTGAAGGGTGATTTGAAAGATCAGAAGGACAGAAAGTACTAATCTGAAAGCCAGGCACATCCAACCACCCAAGTGAGATCAAAGGGAGAGTCGACAGAGGGACTTGGAGTTAACATGGCTTGCATAGATTCTCAGTCAAACATCTATTGATACACCTGGGATCTCTATTAAACAGCAGGTTGAGCAATCAGGAAAAGCAACTTGACCTTGAGCAGAGGAGAATGTACAATATCTACAATAATGAGGGTATCTTTGGCACCTGTAGCTACTACCACATCCAAGCATGATGACCTTAAGAAAATAACAGTTGCTATTTCATTTCTACCTTCCAAATTCATGTAAATTCTACTTTTGACCAACTTTAACTTCTTATAAGATATAGGCACAAGGATTCTGGGAAATGTTAAAGCATTACCAAGTTAGCAGGACAAACTACCACCCCCATTTTTCCCATTTTACAGTTGAAACCTTTTGTCCTTGATTTAATCTTCTTCTCCCTGCTACCCAAGGAATCCCCAAAATTAACTTTTAACCATGATCCTAAATTTATGGAATAAATATTAGTATATAAATTAATACTTTAAAGAGGACAGGCCCCTTACTTCATGTTTTGAAATTTAACCTCACACCAGAGAATTTATAACATAATTATGTCTGTTTCGATGAAAATGGAGAGTTTACTGATAATAATCTGGGTTTAAATTTCAAATATACACTAGCATTTACAATGTTCGGGCTCTTTTTTAGTTTATTTATTTGTTAGTTGTCTCCTTCCACCAGATTTTAAGTTTTGTGAGAATAGAAACATGGTCTCTTTTGCCATCTCTTCTTTGCACCCCTTGGGACACCAGCATGAGAGAGTCCTTTTCGAGTCTGTGCTTCTGGATCTCCAATGGGTCCAGAGTAGCATGGAAGATGACTGAGATAGTAAGGATCATTTCCAATTCGTTGAGGAGAAATTAAGAGTTAAGGTTCTTGGGCCCTTAAGACTAAGTACACTTTTCTTAATAAAATTTGCTTCCCTTTCTTGAGGCTTAGAGCACAGCCGTGACACTGCTTATCAGGTTTTCAGGGTGGGTTTAAAACATTAATCAACTTGCTTGTGAAGCAATGGGGAAGGAAAGATGAATATGATGCTGAGTTTAAAGTGTAGTGTGTCTGGGTAGGGGGAGGGGAGACAACAATTAAAAGATAATTTTGGACTCTGGAAGAAACCATGGCTAATTCTTGGGGAGGAGAAGGCAGAAATCGAGGGAAGCAAACTAGTGGGAATGTCTTCAGTTGTCAGCCTGCTAAGGTTTCATTAAGTAAAGAAAGTGGGAAGGGTGTTTGTTCTCAGTAGAGGAAATTCAAGAGGATCTGAACATTTAATCAATCTTTTAACAGTTCTGGTTGAGTGAACTGAGAATCTTAGTTCTTATTCTAACAAATTGAAATCTGACAAGCATAGAGATTGGAGAAAATAGAGAGTAAGCACAATAGAATGAGTTTATGGTCACAAAAAAGTACATTGTGAAGGGGATGAAGGTTGTTTTAACATCTCCATCAATCCTCTGGGGCCTTTTGCACTTTTGATTTCAGTGGCTTTATGCTGTTAATGGTCACTCCCTATTTAATGCTATACCTTGGCTCTGCAGGACTGTCTTTCACTTGCTGAACTTTCCTTGATCTCTAAGCCCATTCAGGCTGGTATAATAAAATGCCATAGACATGTTGGCCTATGAACAATAGAAACATTTCTAACAGTTCTGGAGGATGAGATGTCCAAGTTCAAGGCACAGGAAAATTTGGTTTCTGATGAGGGCCCACTTCCTTACATGGTGGAAGGAGCCAGTGAACACCTTGAGATCTTTTTTATAAGGGCCCTAATCCAATTCCTATTGGCTTTGTTCCCATGACCTTGTCAATACTCCTAAGCTCCACCTCTTAATGCAGTCACCTTGGGGTGAGGGTTTTAATACATGAATTTAGATCATAGCACCCACCTGTCTTCAGCTTATTCTTTCAGGGCTCTGTTGTTTATTAGAGTATCTCTTTATCCAGGTACTGCCATCATTTGAATCCCTTACAGTTACTGGGTTTCTTAAAGTTTGCTAAGTGTTTTTAAGTATATCATGCAATTGATCAATTTATTAGAATGGGTTAATATTGTTATGTTAGTCTTTCTAGAAAACACATTGATATGTTAGCTACTGGAAATAGTATCATTACCATCAAATATCTTAGGTCTGCATAGTTCCTTATATTTTTGCAAAGTGTTTTCAATATACGTTATTGAAAGGGTTCTAGAGTAGTGTGAATTGGGCACTAGGATAGACTGGAAGGAATGATATCTTAAGGCAGAGGGGTCTTTTGGGCCAGGGCTACCACAATGCACAAACCCAGAGGGTGCTACTGACTCTGTGGACATTGGAATGGAATCTGGTAGTTGTACAGGGTACTACCTGTAACTAGCCAGAAGCAGTAACTCTGTGGCCTTTCATGTAGTTCCCTGGTTCCTCAGTCCACACCCAAGAAGATGGCTTATAATGATGAGGAGGGGGCTACACGGATGCAATCCTGATCCTTGTATGTCCCATAATTGAATGAACCCATAAATGAATAAAGCCCTACAACATAGCTTCTTCCTTGAACCCACAGCAGTCATAAAGCCACACTTAGCAAAGAAATGCTCTGAGCAAACCTCCATGATATTAGGATTAGAACACAGGTCAGATACAAAATAATATAAACTACAACAGACTTTGTTGTTGTTGATAGACAATCTCTCTTGGGCAATGGTCATTTAGCTCAGATACTATGCTTATGTTGCCACAGACCTACAAGAAAGACTGGTGCAATTCTCCCTATTTCTGATGAGCTCCAAGATATGCTGGTTGAAGATATAGTTTGCATGAGTACCAAGTGCAGGCTGTTTAGGCTCCTTCTTACCAATCTCTTAGACCAAGATAGTCTTTTAAGTACCCCATGGTTCTTTGCAATAAACATATTCTCTCACAGTGACCTTTCTGCTTCAGAGGCTCCAGAGGTCTAAGTGGACTCCTGAGATCACTGGATGTCTCATTGGTTTATGAATAAGTCCTTGGAAATTGTGGCAATTTTACAGGAAAAACCAATGACCATTTTGTCATATATAGTTCACTCTTATTTTAGGTATAAGATTAATTATAGGCTTCAGAAAAATCCTCTTGCATTCCTAATAAGCCAAAATGTTCTAAAAGCATTGCTTTGTCAGAGGACCACGTGGGTCAGCTGTTTGGTTCATCTTCATTACTGCGTTTGAATTGGGATTGAATTTTAAACAGTTCATAGTTGCTGCTCCAGATGCAGACAGACTTTATGTCAGACTACTTAGGGAATAAGAATAAATGGCTGAATAAAGATTCCTTTTAACATTGAGGTAGTCCTTCCTTCTTACACCTCTTTTTGGCCAGATAAGGGCTGCAGAGCCATGTGGCTTTCTTCTTCAGATTTTTGGCTGGAAGCATGCAGACTCAGAGTAGTAACAAGATATGTTTGAGCAGCCGTCGGGGGCTTGTGACAAATAAATGCCCAAGTAGCAAATGCTCCTCACAAGATCTTATGTGAAAACTGTCCATACAGCATTGTATTTAAAGATGGTTTTGAAAGTCTGAAGGCAACAGAGTCTGCAGGTTAAGGGAGGCTCACCCTCATGTCCCAGTTGGCATCTCTTTGGCTAAGGTGACCTTTCTAACCTCCTCTAGCTGCCCACAGCTGTTTTCTTTGAACTCTCATATTCAATTCCTGCCAAAATATAACAAGCAGTTTTTGTTTATTTTTCAGATTTTAAAACTTATGGATATTATTTTAGCCCCTAATTTATATTAACATCTTAATTAATGTCTTTATTTGTCATCATTTTAGGCAGTTTACAGAGGCAAGCCTATTCCACATGCCTGTGAATATCTTCCCAAGAACTCCCAAGAACTTTTTTCTTTGCAGTTTTCACACTCACAGGTTTTCTATCCACCTCATACCAAACTGGAGGTGAGGCCATTACAGACTATTTTGCATAGAAAATCTGTCAAGTCTTTTTTCCCAATTCCTCTCTACCATTTTTTTTGGTGTTATGGTTTATGTTTGCTAATTTTGATTTTTGTGGTTGCATGATATCCTGATTCAAAACCTTAAAGGATTTATTGAAGTATAAATATAATGCTAGCAACAATCACAGGAATATTGTAACTTAGAATGTATGAGCAGAAATCCCTCATAAAGACTGTGAGTATAATGAATATCTACTTTGAATTTCCATGAACTGAGAAAGGTCAGTCTTGAGTATGATGATATTGCCCCAAGGAAAAAAAGATAGAATTGGAAAACATAACAATAAATACTTGAAATTTGAGTGTTACCGGACAACTTAATTTTCCCTGACAGTTTATTGTCTATTATAAAATATCATCAAATACAGGTGTGAAATCATTGTAGCTTTTGCATCTTTTTAAAAGTACAATAATGATACTCACTAGGAATAATTTCAGCTGCATATAAGAAATTAACCCTTAAATAACAGTGAGTGATTCATTTCTCTTTCTTAAACAACTCTGGGACAGGAAATCTAAGGTTGGCACAGTGGACCTATAGTGTCATCAGAGGCCCAGGCTTTGTTCTCATGATGAGACTACTTTAGTGTGTATGTCAGGACAAAGGAGGCTGCCTGGGTTCCAGATATCACAATCTCGCTCTAGCCATCAGGAAAAGGTAAGACTTCTCAGAAGTTCACATGGACTGATAGCTCATTAAGAAGAACACAATTACATATTGATCCTTGCTGAAAAGAAGGTAGACAGGTAATCTTCTACGTGAGCAGCATAGTGTCCACCTAAAGTTGAACTATGATACTAAGGAGGAAGGTGGAATGGTCACTTTATGGACAATTAGCAATTTATTCTACAAAGGACCTTCATAGAAAACTGATCAATTTCCCAAGAGTAAGCCCAAAAGGATGCTTTCTTTGATAATGCTCATAAATTTTCTAACTGAAGGTAGGAAAGGGACCAAAGTGAAAGAAGAGTCATTTAAAGTAGTTCTACCCAAGACAAAAAGTGAGTATGTATCACATAATCATAAAAATATTAAAAAATTAGTCACAGTTTATGACAAATACTGTGTTTGAAGGTTAGTGGTAAAATTCCTTTAAGAAATAGCTCTGTAGTATAACACCCCAATATCAATGAAGGGGTAATTCCTATCACAAGTGCATGATAATAGTAAATATTGTGCTTTGTGGTTCTATAAAATCACTGAGATTCAGAGTTTGAAATTAGTTCCTGACATTTGTCAAGTTATATATGAAGGAAAATTGCTTGACTACTTTAAAGCAATGTTCCTGAAAACACAGAATATAGAAGATATTTTGTTCACTTAATGAGTAACTTGTATGTCACAAGGCAGACAGAAAACATACATTAAAGCTCAGCACTTAAGGCAAGTGTTCATAGCAAGTAGAAGAGATTCCTTTGAAATGTGAAATCACTCACTGTTTTATTTACTCAGAATAGGTGCTAGACAGTAAGCCACAGGTTTTAATTTTAGAGGAAATAGTGAAGGTTGTAAACACAAATAGTGGCTACTTGGTGTATTTCTGTTCAATGCATTATTTAAAAAATTGGGCAGTTAGTGAAATCTACTGTAGCGTGTTGTGGTGGTGCAGTTGTTAAATATTTTGCAGTGGTGAACTGAATGATACGCAGCCTTGTGAGGTCTGCAACAAATAATCCAGTTGAGCCTGCCTGGACTTCTTACCTATAAAAACTATGAGGTAATTAATAGATATTGCTTTAAGCTAAGTTTGTGGTAACTTTCTTTATATAACAACAAAACATTAGCACAATGGGTTCTGGAGGGCAGTAGAGAAACCCTAATAAGATTCTGGGGCTCACAGTTCAATGTATTTTTTAGTCTAATGATCTGAGGAACACTGGAACAGTCTTTCCAAATTTAAGGGAAGATGATAACCTCTTATAATTCCCATCACCAAGAAGGAGCATAATACCTGATTGGTGTCTGTAGAGGCAATATATTCTACACTTGGGAATATTGCTTCAGTCCATGTATTGGGTGACACATAAGACTACCAACTTTGTTGGGGGCCCAGGAAAGAAAAGGATCTGTAGGCTGTGCAGCCTGTGGAACCCCTTCACTGTATTTGACACTTCTTCCAAATACAGATTTATTTTTCCCACCTGTAGGATCTCAACCAAAGGCTTAGAGGGACTGAGTATGGGATCAAACATAAAATAGAAATAGACCAAAAGACCATAAGCAAAGGAGTTTCCTGACAGAGGTTAGAACAGTTTGTTGGAAGTTCAGCTGAGGTACCATCTTGGAGAGGATGCTCTGTGTAGTTGGGACATTATATTCTAGAATTAGTATTCGTCCCAAATAAATTAACATTATATGGTGCTATTCTTTCAAAGTGTAGAATACATCTGTCTAGGAAGCAAGAGGTGAAAGTAACAGTGACCTCGCTGACCATCAACCCAGTGGTCCCTTTAAGAAACTTGTTTTCCTTTTCTGAAACTTTGGATTCTGATCTTTTATAGTCTTGGTTCTTAGAGGGGAAATGGTTGCACCAAGGAATCCAACAAGATCATATTAATGCAAGGTTGCTGCTTGGCCACTTCAGTGGCCTTATCCCAAGAGACCAGGAGGCAAAGAATGTAGCCACTATACTGGCAGGGATAACCACTTGATCCACTTAGGTTGTTTATGGTAACTATTTGCCCGTTTTTGACAGCAAATGGACAAGTACAGCAACCATGACCTGAAAATCTCATAGTGACCAGCAAGCAGTTATTAGAATTGGTGGTAGAGGCAGGCAAGATGAATAGCCCTTACTGTCTCCAGATAAGTCAGTTTATATACCATTAATAATATATGAAGTCTCCTTAAAGAATTTCTGGCATTGGTATCTTGTTTTTTAAAGCTGGAAATTAATTTTTGTTGTCTAAATGTATTATGCAAAATGGTATGTCAGTTTTATTTAGAATTTAAAAATTAATAGCAAAGTTGAGAATACTCTTATATGTCTATTAGTTACACTTTTTCTTTTGCAAAATGTCTGTGGGCATAAATATTTTTGGGCCTGGCTTTTTACATCCAGTGACTATTTCCTTTCAGCTGTCCCTATTTCTTTCACATTGTTCCTAGAAGGGACAATTAATGAAGTTGTGCAGAGTATTGGGTTGGAAATATGCTAAAAATAAATAGGCATTTTCTAAATTAAGGGGCTATAAACATAATTCATGACTCCTCTTTGTTTGTTTAAGCTCTTCAAGCTTGTGACTTCAGCTTTTCCAGGCTGGGCTATTTTCTCTGGATGCAGGACTGCATATCTTAGGACTAAATGTGCAGACATAGCACTCAGCATCTGTGGTCCTGTACTGAGATCCTCTTCAAACAGACAAGAACTTCAGCTCTTACTTGCCTTCTTAGAAAAGATTGAACAGACTTAAGGATATTTGGAAGCCTTTCAAAAGTCAGAAACACTTTAATATCACTCCAAACTACCACTGACATTTTAAACTTGATTATGCAAAGAACTTCATCTCTGGGACATGGAATTACCTACTGCCAAAAATAGCTCAACTGAGACCTGGAATCTTTTCTAGCTCTAGGAGAACTGATGTCAGTGTAATTAGTTAACAGGCCAGAATCCCCATTTTGAGCAAAGATATTAAACATAATTCATGCTACATTTAGATACAGGCATCTCTTGACTTAAGATGGTTTAACTTGAGAAGTTTAATCTTATGATCCTCCTATCATAAGTAGGATTTTAACCACAATGAACAAAACTTTGCATTTATGATTGCATTGCCTCACAGCTGAAACTAAGGTGTTCTTAGAATGAAGACAATGCAAATTAGTGATAAGGCAATGTGATATGCTGAGTTTAGGGGTTGGCAAAAAAAAAAAATCTGATGGTATGGATTCAAGGTGGACTAAAGAACGTGTTCCTGAACTAAAGTATGAATTTTGGCATAGGCATTACTTGCCTCTTTTAAAAATTCTTACCAAGCTTGGGAATTCCACCAAGAAAAGGTGGTGAGTGCAGTAAAGGATGGTTTGATACTTCAGAAAGAGAATGGGTAGACAGATGATCAGACTGCAGGGAAAGCTGGAAGGGTTGAGTAGAGACAGGGAAGGCTTCTCCAGTTAGCTGGTCTTCGAAGGTGAAGGCTACTGTTCTGTTCAAGATGGATGTTTAATGTTTTTGAAAAGGGACCTAGAGATTATTCTTAGAGAAGTCATCTTTGAAGATTTTCCTGTAGAACTGATCATTCTTGCTCACTAGCTCACCTGTGGAAAATATTGCTCCAGGTGATCAAGGCATTGAACATGTCCAGATGGGTTTTTCTTTTTATGATTATTTGGCATTTTATTTGAAAAGGGTTTTCAGGAACAAGAATTCAATTTGTAAAGCTTCAACTTTTTCAGCTGTCATCCAGAAACATTAAAGTTATGTGGCAACGTCTGCATTTCTAGTTCCAGCTTCTCATTCCTACTGAGCACAGGGAAAGGAAGAGACCAGTGGTAATGTTTATCAAGCACTGTGCATAAAAAGTCTTACTTAGTCTTTATAAGCAACACTGCCCAATAAGTATTGCCATCTGCACCTTTTTTAGTGAAGAATTGGATCAAGGGCAACTAATTAACCCAAGGTCATTAAAGTTAATGCCTAACAAAGCTAAGACTTAATGACAGGTTTACTTTCACATGCTGCTTTGCCAACAATTTATCCAACAAGAAGATACAGCATGAAATTAGTAATTTGAAAATAAACAATGTAGTTCTTATTTCTTTTTATCCTAAAGTCAGCCTGGCTCAGTGCTGAGTATTCAGTCAATGACCAACAGGGATAGGAAAGGAAATGAGTGAGATATGAACTTTGGAACCATAGCATAGGGAATCTAGAGCCATACCCTTCGGTTCAAATTCTGGATTCATCACTAGCCAGATACATAACCTCAGGGAAGTCACACTTTCTCATCGTGTCTTAGTTCTCATGTATGGCAATATGGGATAATAATGTCTATCTTTTAGGATGGTTGTGTGACTTGAGTTGATAATAGTAAAATCCTTACAATAGTATTCGTCACATTATACATGATCAGCAAATATTAGCTTTTATTATGACTAATCAGACAGATTCTACCACATTGTAGCCGTGTTAAACTTGGGTAAGGTTTAGTGTTCTTCACCTGTACAATGAGGAAAATCATTATGTCTACTTTTTTTTTTTTAGCAAGAACACATCTTAGTAGTCCATAGGTATTAACTCATTTCACTTTCATAATAACCTCACAAGGTAGGTACCATTCTAATCCCAGTTTGTGAATGAAGAAACCGAGAAGTTAAATATTTTTTCAATTTCACACAGCTGGTAATGAGCTGAGCCAAGATTCAAATCCAGACGTACTAGCTCCATAGTCTCAGTATGTAATGACTACTTAATGCAATATACACAGTATTTTTAATAACATTTGTAAAGGCTCTGCCAGTTCCTGACACAGATCAGAAGGTAAGATGTCTGCCCTTCTCCTATCTTCTTTCGCTGTTCTCATAGAATACAAAATTATATGAATTTATCAGCTGGCCTGCAGGCCTTTCTAAAATGTCTAAGGTTGTGTAATAGCAGAGCCCCTGTAGTCTTTGAGGGTACTCAGAATTATGCAAACATATCTCTCTCTTATTCGGCCTGTCTTGGATCATCTTTTCTGTTGACACTTTGCAAGCTAGATAGCAAGGTATCAACAGACACTGGTGTGTACAGTGATGTCCTGTAGAGTGGCTGTCAATGATGACAGTTGGGAGCAGAATAGCTGGAGGGCAGAGCAATGCTTCTAATGACTGAGAACAGGTAACAGAAGTAAGGTAGCCCAAAGGATCTCATCTGACAGCACTGTGTACCTTCCCAAGCTATTGTCCAGGATTCCTTGATGGGGACACTATAAGTGTTTCAGATGAGACAATTCCATACTGTGTAAGGCTGTACTGAGCAAATCAACTGGACTATGTCATACATGGTAGGATTTGTAGCATTCGTAACCCCCAGATTCTGAATGCTACTGTCTCTACCAGTCATAGCAACTTCGAAAAGAGCAAAACCAAGCTATACTGCCACATTTTGCACCTCTGAAGGAAGAGGTGGTGTTATTACACTATTGAGATCCGAGCCCTGTGGGGCCTTTGGGGATCACCTAGGCTTATGAGTAGAAGGCTGCATCTTATATTTCCATGATGCTCAAAATCAGAGATGTGGGTGCCCAGCAGAAACACCATCTAAGAGCTTAGTACAAATGCGTAATCTCAGGCTTCACCCCAGACCTATGAGTTAGAACTTGCAGTTTAACAAGATTCCCAGTGATTTGCATGTGCATTGAAGTTGGAGAAGTATTTCCATATGAGAGAGAACATGGACTTTGGAGTTTGAAGGTCTAGGGTTGACATCCAACTTTGCCTCTTTCTAGCTGTATAACCATGGGCAACTCACTTAACTTTTCTATGCCTCAATTCCCTGCTCTCTAAAAAACCTTTATAACAGTCTCCTGCTTTAGGCACATAACAAATATCATTTGCCCTCTCCCCTTCACCTTCTATTAGATAACACAGTCAGAAAAATCAGTTCGGGTTTTTGGATGTCATTAGGGAATTATTGCCATAAAATAGTGTGGCAAGATAAAATCAGATTCTTCTTCTCTCTTTCTCTGACACTTTCTCTCTCTCTCTCTCTCTCTCTCTGGTTAGAGGCATCATACATACCAAATTCTAGATGGGACATGGCAAACACTGGAAGAGGGGAAAATCTGAGTGTGACTAGGGTTGGGAAAAACCAGTGCCCATGGTTTGAACAGCACAGTTAGGAGAAGGAAATTAAATTTCCAAGATGAAATCTAGGACTGATGACAAAGATAAATCTGCAAAGGGAGAGCTTAGAGAACAAGTTCAAGCCCAGGAAATAGATTGGGAAGACAGTGGGGGCATAAAAATCAGAGGAACATCTGGGAATAGAGAAGATGGAAATAAACTGGTCAGGGGACTCTAAAATCCTTTGGCTAATCCTCTTTGTGCTCCCAGAGTGCCCTGTTCATGGCTTTACTCAGGTGCTCGATAGGATCATAGATCAGACTGCTTTATAATTAGATGGAAAGAGTTTTGAGGATGGTTATTATCTGAGGAGATATGTCTTATTTCATAGTTCTACCTAGACTTGTCTAAGAAAGCATCTAGAATGTATAAATGGATACTGTTTGCTGAATGGATGGACAAATGAATGAATAAGTGTTTTGATTCCAATGTAATAATTCCACTGCAGTTGATTCCTTAGGAAAATCTCTGGGTCTCATAACAGGTAAACATTGAGAACATTGAGGCTGTCTGTGAGCAAATACATCCCTGTTGATTTCAAATCCATATGCCTCTAATCAGGTAGCAGCTCAGATTTTCTACCACCACTTTTCTTCTTGTATCTATTATTACAGTATGGAGAAGGAACCAAGGGAAAAAGGATATAAAGTTGTCAGAATTTCTACCTTGCCAGTCCCCCTTTGGTTTTGACTGCGGTTAGACTAAGAGCCTGTTACTTTCCATGTTTTTTGTTTTGTTTTTAAACCAAAGAGCCACCTGCAAACTCCTGGGATGCCCCAGGGAACCAGTGTCCAAGAAGCCAGCTCAAGGATTTACCTGAATTCTGATGGAAGAAGCATTGAAACTGGCCTTTGAGAGATGGATGTAAAACTGCCTGTCTACACTCCTTGGAATAGAAAAGTCAAGTGCTGCTGGGAACCCTTATGAGGGGACATGCAAAAGCCTCACATCTATACTCCCTTGAATAGGGCTGCCTGATGAGCTTGACTGCTTTCCAGAAATGACTTTTCATGAGGGGACAGGAGAAGCCTTCAAATAGTCCCTGAACCTCAGGACCTGAAATTAATTGTCTGGGAATTACTCATCCTATAAAAGCTAAATGCACTTAATTTCACTGCATATCAGCTTCAGAGCTGGTTATCAGCAACTCAGCAAAACCATCTGCAGACTGGAATTTCCCCATGGAAGGGGAATGAGGGGGAATTGGTGGGATGTGGTGGCAGGATGTGGAATGGTTTATGGTACTTATAAGTTGAAAGAGAATAAATTAAAGGAAACCCTGTTCTTACTGTCCTCTGCTCCCCCAAGCAGTTCTTTTTTTTTTTTTAAATTAAGTTCTGTTTTTCTGAAGAACGCATAGTTCTCAGAGGTCCACAAGCTTGTTCAGTATTAGCTAGAGTTTTTCCATGAGAGGTTCTCAGACAAGAAGAAGATATAAAAAGGATAAAGTCACTCTTCTTCAGAAAGCACTGCTGTCAAGTGTGTGGGCAGCCTGGTGAGTTTCTGAGAACTACTCTCTTTCTTCTTGTAGCCTGAGAAATGACAGTTTTCCAGAAACTCCAGAATTTGAGCAGCTACCTTCTGGTGGCTTCCTTAACTTATCTCTTCCTGCTCTTTCAGAGTTTGTATATGACTTTAAGTTCTATATGAAATTCTTAGCTTTATATTAAAAGTTTAGCATATATTCCAGGAATATGCAGAACAGTATTCTTGGTTTTGCTTTTTCCAATAGACCCTTGAAACAGGGCTGAATGTCCTGGCACAGGGCATACCTCCTGACAACACCCGAGTTAAGGCTGATTGAGCTTTTTGATACTCCTCTCAGAAGTGAATTCATGTGTTAAGGGGGAATGGTTGATAGGAGAACAAGACAGTGGTCTAGACTGTGTCACTCCAGGAACTATGTGATGTGGTGACAATGGCAGGATCAACCTAATACTGAGTTGGTGGTGATTAAGTTGGTAACTGCTATGGTGTGAATATGATTTTCTCCCCGGGTTAGTCAGCTTGCCATCATTGTAAAATACCTGATATAATCAACTCAGAAAAGTTTTTTTTAGCTTACAATTTTGGAGGTTACAATTCATGATGGGTTAGCCCATATGTGCCCATATGTGGCACAGGCAACATATCATGATGGGAGGGTATGTCAGAGTAAAAGTACTCACTTCATGCCAGGAACCAAAAGAGAGTAAGGAGGAGGCTGAGGTCCCACAATTTCCAGTCATGTGCCCCTAGTGACTTAAATAGCTCTTGTTAGGCTCATCTTCTTTAAGGTTTCAGCACTTTCTAATAGCACCATCCTGGGGACCAAGCCTCTATTGTGGGCTTTAGGGGACATTTAAGATCTAAACTATAGCATCCAATATGACTTCTCATCAAAATTCATAATGGAATTTGATCCTCATTGTGAGGTATACAGATGGTAGAAACTTAATCTGTCTATGGTATTTAGAGGTGGGGGATGATTTGGATTAGATAAGATCCTTAGGGTAAAATCCCCATGATAGAATACTGGTGGCTTTGTAAGACTAGACCAGAATACACAGACACACACTTCCTGTCTCTTGCCATGTAATGTCCTCTGCTGCCTTGAGACTATGGCAGCAAGAAGGCCGTCACCAGATGAGGCCCCTTGAACTTGTACCCTCCAACTGTGCACCAAAATAGCCTCCTTTTTTAATAACTCACCTGATCTGTGGTATTGTGTCAGTAACAGGAAGTAGACTAATATGGTGACCCTGACTGGAAGTTGCAAGATGTAGATAAAAGCAGTTCTGTCTGCCAAGTTACCAGTTCTGGGGGCTCTGCTATTTTCAAAAGATTCCAACCACTGTACCAACGATCATCACTACACAGGTTTTGCTTATTATAAGCGCCCTTATAATGGGCCACTCCAACCCTTCCTTTAGGGAGGACCTTGCTTTTGCATTGGGTGCCCAAGTATGCCTGTAGGTTGTCTCACATGGACAGGCCTGTCTGAGGGCTTGCAGAGTGTTTGTGTCAGGAATTTCTGGCATGGAGTGAGGATTCTGCATGGAAGTGGTCCAGAGCATGAACTCTGGAGGCCAACTGTCAGCACTTCATTTCTGTCCCACCACTTTGTGACCTTGGGCATGTTTCTTCACTTCTTTGGCTCTTAGTTTCCTGATGTATACTATGGGGATATTAATAATACCTACCTCATAGGGATAATAAGCTATGTGAAGTGCTTAGATCTGGCTTACAGTAAGTGTTATGTGAGAACAAACTTTCATCATTACTACCCAAAGAAAGGACAAGCTGGCCCAATGATGAAGCCACAGTGTAAGGGTGGTGATGATTGCACAAGCAATCGTCCCTAGTCTAGATTGCCATGAATTCACACCTGATTCCTGAGAAGCACAGAGAGGCCACATGTGGAAAGTAAGGAGATTCTTACTAAAATTCCAGGAGACCATAGGGCCTGGGCTGGTGTCTTAACAGGACAGGAGGGAAGGCAGTTTCCTCCATGGCAAAAAACATAGCCTGGCAGGCAGGAGGAGTTAGCAGAAAGGTGACAGTACTTGGCAGGGAACATGCTCTTGGGATGCTGAATGCCTGCCAGGCACGCTTGAGACTACCCAAAATAGTCAAGGAGGCCTTTGCAAAGAAAAGAAGCCCCATATTAGCAGGAGGTGAGAGAGTCTTAAGATCCAGCTTATATTTACATCAGATATCAGCTTCTTGGGTGAAAAAAGACTAAAGGCTCTAGTGACAGAGGAGCTAGTTTGAACGCCACTTACCAAACTATAAATTGGAGATCTTATTCATATTACTCATTATGGACTACATAGGGAGATTTATTATGGATGAATAAATTTTAATATTCTAGGACCTCAGTTTCCTCACTTTAAGATGGAGAGGGTGTAATGACCTCTAAAGCTGATGGAGACAATGCCCACAGACACTAAAATTCCCTGGTAAATTTCAGATTCATTTCTTTTTTTATGGTAAATATTCAATTTCTTGATTAAGTTAGAAACTCCATACATTTGTTGACTCAAACAATGAATAATGTTTCAGGATAGTAAATGGAATCCATTTAACATTTGCCAAAGAATAGATCCTTTAAGAGAAGTGGTCATACCTCTCAACAGGTTTCCTCCAACATGACCAGCGCTTTTCAAGAGTTATTTTTGACACAATGCTTTCTGACAAAGATCAAAACATTAGCTAGTTATTGGTGAGTGCTATTGAATTTTAGGAGAGTGCAAGATTGCAGATAGGATAGTAAATAATTGAAACAGATTATGATCTGACATGGAAAAGCTGTACTATAGTAAAAAATATTGACTTGGACCCAAGAATTTATAATGTGTTAACACTGCACACTCTTGTTTGACTTTTTTTTTTTTTTTGTGGTACTGGGGTTGCACACTCTTGTTGTCTTTTTTTTTCTGTGAACAGTTATAGTACTTTCTGATCAATTTTGTTCAGGCTAGCTTTCAATACTGGGGTCTTTAGCAGGTCCTCAGGGAAACTAAATGTGCTAGTCAATTTTCTAAGGAAGAAAATCTTATTTTGGCTCACGATTGTAGCGGTTTTAGTCCATGGTCAGTTGACCCATTTCTCTTGGGCTTCTAACATCATGGTGAGAATGTGAAGCAGACAAGCTGCTCACCTTATGGCAGCAAAAAGAGAATAAGGAGGGGCCCATATCTCATTATCTCCTTCAAGGTCATACTCCTAGTGATCTAAACTTCACCCCTCCCAACCCCAATAGTGCCACAGACTTGTGACCAAAACTTTAACATATAGACCTTTGGGGGACACTTATCCAAGCTACAGTGTTGAATAATCAATGGAAAGGGTTGGTTTCAAGTTTGCTTCATTCTGACTCTTCCTAGTCAATCCTGAATGCTGTGTTAATGGAAGCCAGGTTACTAGCCTTACTAAACATTCATTCATCACTTAATCAACAATTTCTTGTATGCAGGTCATTCATTCCTCCCCTATGGTGCAAAATGCATGTGATTTGCTGTTGCTATTTTCTTTAAAATCAGAAAATATTTGGTTAGCTTCTGTGGGTTGAAATTATATTCCAGATGACTGAAATTTCCTGTTAGTTAACTGCTAAATAAAGATGAGTATGCTGAGTTTTAGGTTTTGAGGGGAAGTGAGGCCAGTATCCCATGTACTGTTAATGCTAACATGCCTTAAGAGAATCTGATTAGGTATCACCGTCTAATTCATTGAATCAAAGTGTTTACTTTTACCTCTGCTGTATAAGGCACACAGAATATTTGGGAGCAAAATCCCTGCTTGGAAAGTTTCTTCATTGCTGATATTCTTCAATTCTGTTTCAAGATGAGAGAGAACCTTCCTGGTCTACCGAAAATATTATTTATTGATGTGGGATAAGATAAATATTCTTTAAGGACAAGTATTAATATGAGCGCTATTAAGCATATCATCTGAATGGCTTGAATTAAAAACATGTCAACATGTGAATCACCACATCCAGACACAAGCTTTTAACAACTTTAATTGATATAATTACAATTGATATGCAATATGTCTTACAACAAATATAGATACGATGACATCAAATATCAAAGAAGTTGTACATCTTTCTATCTTTCAATGATGTTGGCTAACTTACCCCAAGAAAGAAATCTGGCAATGAACTCTTGGTTAGCACTATTACCAATATCAATGAGCAATTTTAAGATCAAAGTTGAAATGGTACATTCATTTGCCCCCGAAAAAAAGGTTAAAGGCAAAGAAGGTGAATCAACGTGCAAATCAGCATCTGCCCCAGTTACATCACTTCCCAGATGCAAGGGATTGAGCCATGCACCCTTACAAGCAAGAAGGGAAAACAGATGACATCAAAACACAATCAACTCCACAGAGCGCCCAGAAGACCTCAGGATGATGAAAGCCAGAGGTCTACTGTTGATAGTGCTCAGGTACTCACTCTGTGTAACCTGACTTCCTAAATCCTGATGCAAGTGTCTGAGACTTGTGTCTTGGGCCACTTTTTCAGGTGGAGATGGAAACCATTCTGTATAAAACTAGGCACAATCAACTCTGTGTCAATCAGGTGCACGGGAGAGATGCTCTGAGCTTGAAAGCTCTCTGAGTGGTTGTAACATAACCATAGTTTTATAGAATAAGTAAAAACCACACACACCAATATAACAGCAAACAAGAAACTGAGATCACATGTGTATCTGTGTAATACTTGAAATGTCTATAAGTACTTTTCTCCAGAAACTGAAAACACATGATTTCATCAACCCTCACAACACATCTGTGAGGTGGAATGGAGTGAGCTCAATATGAAAACATCACTCCATTTTACAAATGAAGACACAGATGTGCAGGGAGGGCAGAGGAATCCCATTGGGCTTCAGGAAAAGAAAACAAAGTTAAATATTCCTCTGTGACCATTCGCATCTACTGAGAACAGACAGTCTGCTTGCCTCCCTCCTGCTCTGCCTTCATCTCCAGCATTATGACCAGTCCTATCCGTGATGGGATGTGGTTCAGATAAACTTCAGCCATCTCATTTGGGTAGACTTGAACAGACTCTTCCTGAGGTAAAGGACATCAGTTATTGGCATATATTTCAGATGTGGGTATCTGTTTTAAGCAGCATTTGGAGAATAAAGTTGCTAAAAATCTTTTGGCCAATTCAAAAGCAGAAAAAAAATATGGCAAAATGAGGTTCTACCTTTATATATTTTATGCTAATAAACATAGCGAGGAGTATTCTTGCACTTTCGTAAGAAGTTGTAACCTCTCTGAATACATCTGCTTTAGGTCCAGATTCCTCTCTTTGCCAGAGGCATTTGGAAGTTAAACAGAGCAATAAACCTATCGTGCTCTTGTACAGTAGCAGCCTTCAGTATGGAAAATGCTTGCTGCATTCTTGGTTTATAATAGGTCAGGGTTCCTGGGCGCAGGATTTATGATAGAAGCAACGTCTAGAAGCATATTTCTCCAGGGGTGTCTCATGACAATTTGTCAAAACATTTTTGGCTGAAGGAGGGCACAAAACATATGAACTATCCTGTTTTTATTGGCTTGTCCTTTGTTAAATTGAAAGCCCTATAAAGAAGGTAAGCAGGGGGAAAAGGGACAGTTATCCAGGCCAGGCATGACCGAAGGGGGCACCCTTTGTCATTTTCTGAGAATGTCCATTTATGTCTGTGTGTGTGTTTAATATTCAGATATCTTAATTCCTGTAAACCCGTTTGTCACTACTCACTCTGCTTATAGAAGACATCTGGGGTTGCTCCTCTCCTTTGGCACCTAAGGAGTTTATGAATAATGTTTTTCAGAGGGTGGGATGGCAGGCTGTGGGAAGGAGTGCTGTTCCTGGTCTATGGCATCAGAAACCAGTGTATGAAAGCACAGCAAGAGGAGTTATTCTAAACAGAGCAATGGCAACAAGATCCATGTTTAGAAATCTAAATCGATGCAGTTTTCAAGTTTTCTATGACATTGTAAGATGACATAACACATTTTAAAGTGTGTATTTTCTACTGCACGAAATCAGGACTGAAGGTACTGGTTGCTAATATATTTTTATTTCTTTTTATCAAAGAAATAAAAAGTCAACCGTGCACGCCAAAATCCAACCTGTCAGCCAATCCAAACTAAACACTTTTGAGATAAAAATTGGACATTATCATTTTATTTTGTTGAAAATAAAAAATATTTTACTAATCTTTGTGTCTTTTTCTGCCACAGTGGCATTATGAGAAATCAGGTCTTTTCAATCTCAGCACTATTGATACTTTGGGCCAACGATTCTTTGTTGGGGACAGTTGTCCTAGGCATGGTAGACGCTTAGCAGCATCCCTAGGTTAAGTCCACTGGTAGCACCCCCAACTTGTAGCAATCAAAAATGCCACCAGATATTTTCAAATGCCCAGGGTGGGGAGGTAAAATCACTCTTAGTTGAGAATGAATGATATAAATGGATGCCTTCAAAGATGAACAGTTATTTCTCAAAATTTGTTGCACAGGATTTAAGAGTACATACTCAGGGGTTATTTATTAAGGAAAGAATGAGTGACGTAAGTGAATAGGTGAATGAATGGATTATTCATGGTATCTGTTTCCCACGGAAATGCCTCATTAAGCAACTGTAGATAGACTAGTGCCTTTTTTTAAAAAACAGCTTACAGCCATTACCCAATGAACAGTACAATAGTGAACCAGCTGCTTTATGGTTATAAAACAAGGGTTTATATGGGCTCCTCCAAGCAATAGATATCTCTGACAGGTACTGAGAGCTGATTCCCACCTGCCCCAAGCAGGTACACAATGCATGTTAGCTTTGTTCCCTCCTACCTTTCTCCACCACCCAGTGTACTCTCACTCCACTGTGCCTCCCCCTTTATCTTCTTTAAACTCATCTCCCAGCCTTCTCTTTTGGAACTGCAACTCTGTTGAAATCTTTGGGCTAGGATCCCAGTTGCCTTTTGAGTGACCTGGCAGGGGAGAGCAGGTAGAGAACATGCAGAGATCCCACAGAGTCTGACACTCTGCCCTCAATGTGTGAGTTTCATCTTTCATTAATTAGGCAGTTAAGAATTGCAATCCAGCTTGCAGAGCTAAGTAGGCAGCCATCAGATACAACTAGAAAAACAAATTAAAAAAGAATTGGAGAAACCCCTGCTCCCTCCATGCAGGGTGAAATCTTCTGCAGACTTTTCCCTTTCTTTTCATTGAGACTTCAGGTAATTTCCTAGAGAGAAGTTTAAGAAATAACCAGACAAAACTGAAATTAACCCCAACATAACAACCAATCTCTCTTCCTCAGTCCTTCTTAAATTGGGTCCGGTGGTGGTCTGGCTTGGCTAGTGCAAGGTTGGCTCATTTCAGTTGCAAATCAGCCTCCATTGACCTTTAGATAATGTTTCTTTTGTACCAGAAAGGGGACATTGTAGCAGCCAGAGGAGAGAGGGAGGAAAACAAAAACAACCATACCAACAAAACAGGGTTTGAGATTGTCGTTCAGTGTGCACCAGGTACTTGTTATTAATTCTACTGGATAAGCACTTATAAATAAAGGACAGTTATTCCTCATCCCGGACCACCTTCCTTTGTTAGGAGTCATCATACAGAGGGTTATTGTAGTTTCCCCAGGACCCGTAGTCATGGTCATCCAAAAGCCTTCCGTAGGAGGAATGCCTGGGGAGGAAGAAGACAAAGGCTATGGTTACTTGGAGCAGTTGCCCATCTGAGGACAGTCTAATACCCTGTGTTCTGAGCTGGAGAGATTTGGGACCATTTAAGAGGGAAAGACATGATTCTCCCACTAAGAAAACCCTTGGCAACAAACCCACCAGCAGCCCAGGACCTGGCAGGCCCCAGTCTACCAAAACTCTGTAAGTCACAATCTATCCACATGAGACTTCAACTGGCACTTTCTGTTGAGGTCAGCTGAGTCCTCCTTTCTCAACTCCATGTCCAGTGTGGGAAATGGAGGTGGGCCCATTCTCTTGGGTCTTTAGTAAGAGGAGATGGGAACAAGAAGCTTGGATTCCTAGCACTGCAACTTAGGCCCAGGAGTTAATTTTCCCTGAAGTAATACTAGCACAACCACAACCATTGTTGCTGTTACCATCCCTCTTGGCATATATTGTGTTCTATAATTTACAAAGGGCTTCTATATTAAGCTTTTACTTGATTCTCAAAATAAAGCCAAGGGGGAAGGAACGGTTTATTCTTACTTCTCTGGTGAGGAAAATGGGCTCAGAGATGTTAATCGATATGCCCAAAGTCATCCAAATAAGCTATGAGTCAAATCCCTACCTCCTGGATCTAAATCCAGTGCTTAGAGCGCAAGTCTCCAGATTCTGTTTAGCACCTTATTTCAATGGTAATATGGTCTAAACAGGGTTTAGTGATGGGTCATTCTGGGAAGGTACATCTGTAAGAAACTGAAGTCAGATTGTCATCACTCCTTTTCTCAAAACCTTTGACTGGCTTCTCATTTCACATAGAGTAAAAAGCAAAGTCATTATAATGGCTTTAAAATCCCTAATGGATCTGGCCATTGCTACTTTTCTGAGAAAATTAATATCAAAGGCCCTGTTCTCTAGCTTCAACCACACTGGCCTCTCTCTTGTCATCCATGCCTCACACTTTGCAGGGTGTAAGACAACTCAAGCCTTGGCATGCACTGTTCTCTGGCTTGTTCCTTTCCTACCATACTACATAACTGACTTATTTGATTTGTTATTGCCTCTTTAATTAGCCTATATGCTCTAGGAAGGTATGGATTATTTGCCTGTTCTGTTCATTCTTGTTTCTATCTCTAACACATAGAAGAATATCTGGCACACAGTAAGTCATTCATAAATGTTTGTTGAAGAAAAAGTGACTGGAAAAACTACATCCTACATTCCCCCAAAAGCTAATCGTATACACAAAGTTCAGAGATTCCTGGAGAGGGATTTGGTCATTTTAAGGCTGTAATTTTATTTTCGTTAATTCATGACAAGATTGGAAGAACACCATAGAGTCAGCATATGGTAGTTCTGAAGTTTATGCTAGCATGTGAATTATTATATCTGGCCACAGGAAATCATGTCTGCTAGATACAGTGCAGGAAAATGTTTCCTTTTCCTAATCTTTCTCTTAGCTAAATAAGAAAATTAAACAAAATGAAATATAATCTAAGAGATACAAAAAGCATTTGCTCTACTTATATCTGTTGCTAAATAATTGCTATTGTTCTTCTGAAGCTTATTTATATCGGCCAGGTATTTGCAAAGAGATGATATTTTGCAAAGAACCAGGCCCTTGCTGGATTCATTTCAAAGTCTTAGCCTTCAGAATTCTGATTTAGGTCCTGAAAGCTGACTCAGCTGATCCAATCTATATCCCTGGACACTTGAAGATGTTTTACAATGAATGGAATCACATTCATTTCTGTGGGTATGAAATGAAAAGAGATCATAAATAGCAACCCAGATACACCACCACTTTTTTTAATCTATGAGAATAGCAGAGGTAATTTTGGAAAATGAAGGTCATAGACTATCTATGACCAACATCCCTCTCCCACCTCCAATTTAAAACCTCCAATTCTAATCAAATCCTTTATGAGGATGACTGAGAAATGGAAGCCATACTGTGAATAAGTAAAATCTCTGGCATTATAACTGGAGCCCTCCCTACGTCTCAGTATGACTTACTGTTGTAAGCCCGGCAATTATCTACCTAATAACATGAGCCTTCATTATTGATGTGATACTCTTGCTTCACCTTTCTAAGGTAATTTAACTTCTCACAGCATTTTAATATCTATCATATAATTTTATTCCTATAGTATGTCAGTTTAGTCAATAGATATATATCCTTGAATGTATTTCTAACTCCCTGTTTTTTCATCTATAAAATGAAGAATAAAAAATTGCATTAGAGTTGTTGAGAGGATTAAATAAAATAATGTAATGCATTTAAAAGGCTTGGCACACAGTATTGGCTGCTTTGTAATTTTTATCATAATGAAAATTTTAGGAGCAAATTCTAAATCTGCAAATGGTAAAACAGGGCATTGAATGGAAAGTGAACTTCCTTCCCACCAGGAACTCCAGTTTCTATTACTATTATTATTATTTGAGTTTTATAAGTTATTATTATGCCAAAGTGGAGTCAGTGTTAAAAATCTTCTGGCTGTCAAGTTTTACTGTCATGTGGTTATTTTAGGCAATGTTATTTGGTCAATACTGTACCTGACTCTGTTATATTGTAAGAAACAGCTAGTTTCTTTACTTTCATTTCTCTTTGCCTCCCCATTTGAGTGAAGAATGGGTTAAGCGCTGATAGGTGAGGAAAGAGTTGCAAGATGGGAAGCATACAGAGCCTGTGGGGCTTGTTTTAATATATTCGTGAGCCTGTAACAAGATAATTGTGTGTGCTGGGATTCAAGCCACATTTGGCTAAATCCTACACTATTGTAGAAAGAGAAAAGCGAACACATTTTGTGAATATGTGATAAGGGGAGAAGATTCAGTGAGCATGTTAACCTTCTCTCTAGGTCAGAACTTCTCAGATCATGGCACAATTTGGATGGAAATGGAAGGGTTTTTAGATTTGCATTTGGAGATCCTAAGAAGTAACAAAACCAAACCAAAACTTCAACTTCCATTATTAGGAAAGTGGGGCCAAGAGAATTTAG
The DNA here is from genome assembly GCF_047511655.1 of Castor canadensis. Lineage (NCBI taxonomy): Eukaryota > Metazoa > Chordata > Mammalia > Rodentia > Castoridae > Castor > Castor canadensis. Next base: position 93,933,101 of record NC_133394.1, read on the forward strand.
ATGACTTTGTTACTTTAATTAATGGTAACACTAATCCTAAAACTGAGGCAGGAGAATAGAGAAGTACAGTTTGGCCAAGAAGGCATGGAGACTGACCAGGTAAAATGTCAAAAAGTCCCCTGTAGGACATACTCCCTTCAGGAGACATGGTTGGGAATGTCCTTGGAATCTCTCTTTTTTTTTTTGTTAACTTAATAACAGCTACATTATGATAATGAAGATGTTTGTGCAGAAGGGAAAGTCCTGGAGCTAGTGCGTGTGCTGAGGGCTGGGGAATTCAGCATCTTGAGACATCTCCCCCGCCCTGTCCACATAAAGCTTCATACATAGGGACTGCATATCATGTATGCAATTTTAACAGAATGCATTATGGACGGGACATGCACAGTCAAAAGTACGTTATGTAAATCCTCCTGTCAACCAAACCTGTCATTCACTGTAGCCTCTCCTGCAAAGACTGCCCAAATTTTTCCTGCCATTTACCCTTACAACCTATAAATTGCTCTTTGAACAAAGATCAGTGCTTCTGTGCCATCTGCCAGAGCCCATTGCTCTTTCTTGTGGAGTTTTCTCTTGTCTATGCTTTCCTTTTCCTTTCAATAATACTTTGCTACTGCTATGCAATCTGTGTCTGTCCAGTGCTTTGTTCTGAGGTGCAGGACCTCAGATCTTCTCGGTCAGGGTCATCAGAACCACCCACCAGTAACAAAACCATCTTCTGATTCTAAGGCAACATTGCTTCATCTAATTTCAAGCTAACAGCAATCTGTATGAATGATGTCGTTGTTAGGTCAAGGAGATTTTGTTTACTCAATTTCTTAATAGAGATTGGCACCTATCCAGCATAGCTATGTTTTCTATTTGCATGCCTTGGCTCCTTTTAGACAGTGAATATCTTAGGGGCAGACTATGCCTTGCTTTCTGTGCAACTATCTGAACCCCTACCTAATATGTTTGTTGCTCTTGATGCAATGGTTATAATATAAAGATTTGATGATAACTATTTACATAGCATATAATTTGTATATGGAGTTTGCCTGGTCAATCAGGGATTCATATGGCCTATAGCTGTTTATTATACAATATAACTAGCAAAGTGAAAAAAATATTCACTAAAGAATGCCAAAGGTCAAAGCCACCATTTTGACATTAAAGTCAGGAAGGGGAAAGAGAATTATGGCTAGATTCCCATGCAATGATGTGGCTTTAAAGCACTTAGCACAGTGCCCAAAATCCCCTTAATCAATGGCACTGCACTTCTTTTCAGTGATTCTACTGAATCATACAGTTTAGTTAGCTAAAAAACAGATCCTGAGAGGGTAAAATTAGGAATGATTTCTTTCAAGCCTTTCTCTCATTGCTCTCCTCTATCCACTTTGCTCTAATAAAAAGCAACTCTTCCTATCCCTGATCTGTGATGCCTTGATGGTAACAACTGCAAATTTGGTGGCATCTGTTTGAGGTCTTCACTACTACAAAATGTCACTTATTTTAAGATAATTGTAAGAATGATATTTAATTGTCTTTGAAAATGAGTAACTTGTTTCACTCTTCTTATGTTAAAAAAAATTATAGTTTAGAAAGGTCCATCTGGTCCTCCACCAAGTCTCTGCCTTTGTTTATGGCTGTGCCCCCAAAGTCCTGTCCTCTTTCCTCAAGCAAGTCTTGTCTTTCAATCATTAGGGATTATCACAGGCTAAGAAGAAGGGATACAAAGAGGATTTTGACTCGGAGTAGTGCTGGGAAAACACAGCTAAACATGCAGCTCCACTCACCATTAGTAATTGAGTGCTAGACTCTTATTTTCCATTAGTAAGGCTGTTTGGTGCAGCTGTCAGTGACTTTCTTTTTCTGATCATTTTCCTGTCTTGTTTCTTTAACTATTCATCAACAACTTACCAATTTAAGAGACCATATTCTAGGATCTGGGGGATAGTAAGCAGATTCAAATCTCTGTCCTCAGGAAGGTTACAGCTGAGAAGGGGGAGTCACGATAAATAAATTATAAATAATACTATGGTAGATGTCAATCAGTGTGATGGAAAAAAAAATTAAGCAAGAAAGGGGGATGAGGAATCCAAATGGGAGATGGGGAATCAATTCTGAATATGGTGATCAGGGAAGGTCTCATGAAGATGTCATTTATGCAGAAACATCTTAGAGGAGATGAAGGAATGAACTCCATGGATGTCTAAGATATGCACTACAGAGGGAGCAAGAAGGGGAAAGGCCTTGAAACAGGAGCAAATGGTCTGCTATTTTTTAAAATAAACTCTTTATACTGGAATGATTTTAGATTTACAGAAAAGTTGCAAAAAGAAAAGGTAAAAAGAGTTTCCATATACCCTTCACAGTGTTGCCTAATGTCAACATCTTACATAATTATAGTATATTTGTTCAAACTAAGAAATTAACATTTGTGAGCCACAATTTCAATACTAAGAAAATCGGGACCATATGGCGTCAATTACAGAAAGTCAGTGGCAGAGTTCACAACTTATGATTTCCTTCTCCTTTCTACCAAAATCCCAATGATGGGCACATTTCCAAACATTATTTTCAACATCCTCTTTCCATGGTCTGTTTTTAAAAGCTATTCCTTTAAACATTTCTTTAAATGGTCATCTCTACTTTGAAGAGGAGGTCAAATTTGTTTCTTTTATTTATTAAAGTTACCTGCTAGATATCATACTATTGACAGGCATTGATCACAGAAGAGGTCTGCACATTGGTGCATCTGACTATTTGTAAACAAGTTCAGTGTTAGGAGGTAACCAGGGAAAGTCTGTGTGGTTGAACAGATGCCCATGGCTTCCCTTTCCCCAAACCTAGTTCTTCCTGATATGGAATAAATAAGTATTGTTGCTGCATCCCAAACTTTCCTGCCTAGAATCATTCTCTTATACAATAAATAAAGCAGCTCTGACATGTCAGGTACTTCCAGGGGCTTCATGGGGTTCTAGTGGAGGGCACGTGGCCGAGAACACACTGAGTCTACCAATACAGGAAAGTAAGTGGAGCAAAGGAGAAATGTACAGCAAAGGCCTCAGAGTGAGTGGGGGAGAAGGAGGCTCCCAGGGAGGTCTCTCTTGATCTGGACAGCATGGAGTTGGCCAGATAAAAAGGGGTAAACCAAACATCTCGGACAGAGGAGTTAGCATGTTCAAGGTTAGAGGTATGAGCAGCAGGCAATATATCTTGGAATCTCCACAGTAATGTGTCTGATAGGAATATTAGTAGGTAAGGACAAAGCAGGGTTATTTGAAGTATGGTCCTTGGAACAGCAGCATTGGCATCCCCTGTGAGGCAGTTAGAAATGCAGATGCATGGGCCCCACCCAGATCTACCCAATCAGATTCTATGGGGAGATTTTGAAAATGAGACCTTGGAAACTGTTTTTAACATGTTCACCCATTGGTAATTGTTCACAACAGAGCCTGAAAAACAGTGAGGTAGAAAATCAAGTAAACTAGACCTGCAGAACTCCAAACGCCAGTTTGAAAAAAATCAACCTCTGATAAATTCTAGGAGATCTTAGTCTTCATATAGTTGTGCCTATTTCTTAAACCTAAGAAGGTTAAAACTGAGAAGAAACTCAGATGTATAAAATGCAATCACTGTAATATATAAAGCAAAACAGGTGAGTTCTAATAAGACACCTTAAAAGCCAGGCCCAGTTGTGTCTATAAATCAAGAACAAATTTATTTTTGTGAAGACCATTTTTCCCGCCTTGGTTACCAGCACACCTAATTATAGCAGCATGCACTTGTATGGCCACAGCAGATTCACTCTCTTGTGCAGGGAGATTATCTCGTAGCTGAAGTTTTGAGCCAACTTAAACAAAACAAAACTGACTTACCTCACTCCTCAATCTTCATTAATTAAAGACACCCTCTGCAAGAGGCAGGCAGGGCCTTTGCTTTCTTTTAAAGCTCTGGAATACAGACTGCCCAGAGATAGTTTCTGTTTATAAATGTATAACATGCATACAACTTCACAGGCATTTCAGAGCAGCACCACCAAAAAAATCTGCCAAAGTGGAATGAATAGAGAAGCTGCCACATCAATACACAATTAGAGAATTGAACTCCTGTGCCATCTTCCTCCTCCTCTCCCTTTCCTTTGAATCCCTGATGCCTACTGAAAGGGAATGGCAAGGGCAGGCTCCTCTTCCATCTCCACTTTGGAAACTACCATCTTGCTAAGTACCTGTGTACCATGCACAGCTGGACAACCACTACAAAAATCACAGCAGTCAGCACCTTTCCAGTACCTTACTTCTCCCTAGAAACTGACTGTGTGTGTGTGTGTGTGTGTGTGTAGAGAGAGAGCACTAACCCTTACAACAATCATGAGTTAGCCATTATTATCATGGTCCCATTTTTCAAATGAATGAACTGAGCACAGACTAATTAAGTACCTTGCCTCAGAATGCTGATGCTATAGTCTAGTCTCTCCAGGTACTCCGTGCAGTACTTCATTTCAACCTCAAACCAACCTTGAGAACCACAGTGGAAAGGTCAGTACAGTATTGAACTTGACTACAAAGCTCAAAGTCTACTGGTTAAAATGGGGTCGATAATAAGAGGACTCTAGGAGGCTTGGGGTGGTTCAGTTTTATAAGCCACATCCTAAAGTGGCTCAAGTTATAAAAAGATACAGCTCTCTTTGCAGGGCACACTGTGACCAAACTAGAGGTCATAGTTCCTTAGAGAACAGAAGTGTGAAAACAGACAACTAATGAATTTACCAATGTCTTTGGAGGAAATAATGTTTTGGATAGAAAGGTGATTGCAAAGCACACTGGTTTTGTTTTTGAGGTCATTCTTTCCCATGGACTCTGCTCTTGCATTTGTAAGAACACTGGCTGATCATGGTTGGAGGCCAGAAGTTAATGGTTTCCTTATAAGCTGTGAATTCAGTCACTTACTACTGCAGCCAAGTGAACTGAAAGTCCATCAGACAACAGAACTCTAGTCATACTACTGTTCTTAGAAGTATGGGATGAGAGAAGCAGAATTTCTAGCCAAGGAAAACCCTCCTCCACATCCCCCCCACATCAATAGTACCAACTGCATTTTTGATGAATGATTAGTGGGGTTTTCCAAGAATCTGGCAAAATAACTCTTGAGGGTGTTTTAGCATAGCCTTAAGATTCATGAGAACTCTTAACCTCCTTATGCTATCATTTTGCCAAAATAATTAATGGAGGAGCAGAAAGGGGCTTTCCTTAGGGGGTTTCTAAAACAGGGATTTGATTATTTCATCCATCTTTAAGTTTACAGTGCCAAATGTAAGTAGCATAATAGATAAATAGCAAACTTATATTTATACCACTGTGAATCTTTCCATGCTTAAGGGAGAGAACATAGATGGGAGAGACAATGATTCACTCAATTTAACCACTTTGCTGAATTTATGTGGTGTTAGGGCCTTGGAGAAATATAGTTTAAAATATCATTTTATATAATTTTAATCAGCACTGATTATAACAAAGTGAAATGGCCTACTAAAAAAATGGTGACAGGACTGTATCTCATTACCCAAGTGTTACCAGTATTAAAAGGAATGTCCGGCACATGTCTGTATCTATCTATCTATCTGTCAAATATCTATCTATGACTAAATCACTAAGGTTTTTTCCAATTTACCATTTTGATGATGATGGTGGTGGTGGCGGCAGTGTTGTGTTCTTGGGAAGCATTATTTATTAATCCTCCCAAAACTGCTATCAGGTAGTTAAAATTATTGCTATTACTTCATAAGTGATGGAAATGAGGCTCAGTATGGTGCTATAACATGCCCAGAATACACTGCTAGTGTGGTAGAGCTGGGATTTGAACTAAAGTCTCCCTGCTTCCAGAGTCTGCATTCTTGTTCACTGTTCTTGAGTTCCTGCCAGTAATCAGTGTTGGTTTGAGATAGTAAATTTGAATTCTTGATGAAAGTCAAGACAAAGATTCCTTTAGCTTATTTCAACACCATTTTTTTTTTTTTTTTTTGGTGTGGGGAGAGTATAGTGAGAGGATGTGTTTCTATTACATGCTACACTCCTGTCATGGTCAGGTTTTCAGTGACAAAGTTCTTCAGAAATCCACCATTGTTGAGTCCAAAAATGATTCCACAGTTTATCTGTAAGTTCCTCTTTTTGAACCCCAGAAACAAAATTTTCAACAGGTATTTTGTTCCAAAGTGGCAATGAGGTTCTCAGAGTATGTTCTTAAAAGCCAATTTAACTCATAATTAAAATGCAGTGATAAACTCATAATTAAACCAAAGGGGAAAAGGTACCATTCAGTAAGATATAATTTATAAAATTAAGTCTGATATTAAAGGAAATGCAGACTTAATGAAGACAAACATTTTTTAAAATTGGAAGGAAAAGTCTGGATGCTTTATGAAAGCTTTTAGATACAGGTCGCTTAGTCTTTTTGTTCCAATTTTTCTTTGGAAACTGGCCTTCCCTGTTCTTTGTATCCCAGGTGGAGGTGCTGTTACAGGCACTACCATATTTGGCACCATTATTAGATCGATTTGATGTACAGTTAGAACAAATGATAGAAGGAAAAGAGACAAGGATGTCTCCCTGGTGGCCACTGGACAGCTCAGGAGATGATAGAGGGCTTCAGAGAAGATGTGTGCATGGGCAGGAGAAATTATATACAAGCTCCACCTGAGGGAACAAGGAAAAAATGGACAGGTGTCGGGGGCGGACACATGACTGTTGAGGAAGAAGCACAGCTGTAGGGAAGACAGGTAACACGAGTATATGTGTGTGCGTGCACCACAGTGCCATGCAATTGCATATTATGTTTAATTTTCACTTATTCAATTTATTAATCATCGTCTTTGTGCCCAACACTGAGCTTACATATAAAGTCTGAGCTCATGGAGCTTAGATTTTTGTGGGGAAAAGAGACAATAAGCAAACAAATATATGAAAAACAAAACATAACAATGATCATTGATAACATCCAGGATGAAAGTACTGAAGGCACTAAGAGAATAAATAACAGGAGCATGTGCAAATTGGAGGGAAGTTTCTCAGAGGAATGTAGATGAAAGTCACTGTACTCTGCATGAGGAAGAGCTCAAGCACAGCAGTTCACAGGACAGAGGCTAGGAATAGCCAAGGGCCTGGCAACGACAGAAGCTGGTAAAGTTCTGAGAACTGGAAGGAACTGGAGCTCAGTGGTTGAGAAGGAGATAGAAATGTAATGAGTGAGAAGAGGTGGGCAGGGGGAGGTCTGTATACAACCTCCAGGACCAAGCTAAGAAGTTAAAATTTTAAGTCTAAGGTCAGAAGGGAGCTTTGGGGGAGATTTTAAGGGGAATAGTGGGTTGAGGAGCTCGGTCATGGCTGCTGGGAGGACGATGTGCTGGAGGCCAAGGACTGGCTATGCTCACCATTGCAAAATGTGTCCCTCTGTCCCTGGTTACAGGTGCTGCACAGACTGGTAAATAAGACTGCCACTTGCCATCCAGCGTTTTACAGGTGGAAAGACACTAGTGTGAGTAATATGGTTTTATATTCTTTCAGATGTCACAAGGCTATAGAAAACAAAAATTGGAGACTGACAGAATATTGCAACTTTTGTTTGGCTAAGAGAGTAAAATCTCAGCTAACCTCTACAATCACTTTGACTTCATAGAAGAAAAGATTTTTGTAAAACTAAAAATATAAGGATATAATTTCAGTTTTATAGCAAATGTTAAATTTTTATTTTGGGGTAGAACCTGAAAACCTCCTTAACAGATTGGGTTCAAATCCACAGATGAGTGTGCAGAATGTCAATGTTTAGGAACTATCCATCCCACCTCTCTATCCCCACTCACAGATGAGGAAGCCTGAGTTTCAGAAGGTGTGTGATTTCCCCAGGGCAATGACTTCACTTCAGGACAGAGCAAGAGGGTTTCTGTTTCCAGACTCCAGGTTAATTTTCATCCCATCACACCTTCATGCCATGGACTTCAATTTCTTTCTTCTGCTTGCTAAGGTTTGAACACTGTACCATTTGCTCCTGTCTAATGTGGAGTTCACCTGCAATGTTCACTTCCCTAACATTATTTTTGATGGCTAAGACATGTGCCAAGAATCAAGCCCTCAGCAAAATAGCACTCAACCTGGAATCCCACAAAATGGAATCACAATCTTTTTAAAGAAGAGTAAGGTGTGTCTCACCTGATCTTCAGATAGGCTGCAACTCCAAACACCAACAATACTACAGCAATCACTGTCACTGTAATGGCGGCGATGCTGCCTGTGAAGGAAGAAGGGCCCAGAGAAGAAGATGAAGGAATGAGTTTAATGACTCTGGAGTGCAATACCTACCCTTCTTTTTTCTGAAACAGGAAAAAGTTATTTAGTTCAGGCAATTCTTCATGGAAATCAGAACACAGTATCTTAATTCTGTTACTTGAATTAAAAAAAAATGCAAAGCAAGATTCAGTAATGGCCAGTATTTCTTTCAGTATTTATCAAGACCTCTTGCTAGCTTGGCAATCAGAGAACCATACATAGTGACATTTGATTACCTTTTTTAAGAGTGACAGGCCAGTTGCTGCTGCTGTTGTTTGCAGTGATAGTGTATTTTAAATCTTTTGATGTTTTCTTTTTTTCTTTTATAGGTTCTGGCTCATTTTTCTAGCACTTGTGAAATATTGAGAGACAGGATTTTTTTTTTATTCCAGGGTCACAACAAAGCCATGTGGTTGGTTTTTAATAAGCCAGAACCACAAAGACTTATCAGTAGTGTCCATTTCAAAAGGTCACTTAGGTAGGAGATGAGCTAATTTTAATTATGCCATCATATAAAAACATTTAAAAAAATTCTTTGGAAAGTGTGTCCAAATTTTATAACTAAATGGCAAGTTTGGTGTACAAAATAAGGTCACATGTACCAGGTAACACTAGTATAATTAGAAAGTAACATGAATGTATTATTCTGCAGTTTGGATCTTATTCCAAAAGCAACTACTAATGGGCTGCTAAAAATAAACAAAACTCCATAGCCTCACAAGAATGATCATACTGCCTTTAAATACTACTTTGGAGCACAACCCTCTTTGTATGAACTTTGAGCTAATAATGTGAATAGTTCAGTTTTATTCCACCTTAGAAATCCCAAGAATCAGTTGGGCTCTTATCCTTGAATATTTCAAGTGACTTTTTTTTGCACTACAGATGGTGTTAGGGAGCTGTTTATTCTTTTAGTACGGTGGGAAATTATTTACTATTTCAACAAACAAATAGGGCTCTTCTTAAACACATGGGAAAGAGCATAAGAGATTTGATGTTGAGTATGTGGATTGAAGTGTAGTTCAGCCATGATTAGCTGTGAGACTATAAGCTACTTACTTAACTCTGCCAAGACAGAAGAATAAGTGTGTCACTCATCTCACATATTTTAAGGAGGTTAAATGAGATGTCATATACATCATCTGAAGAATTATCCAAATATATGACCCTAGACCAATCACATCTTTCATACATTAGGTCTCAAATGTGATGAATCTTCCTCACATTTTTAAAGATTTACTTGCCCTATCCCTTTATTTTCTTCCTCAGTAGGAATGGCTTTTGTTCTTTGCATTATCCCTTCTACCAAAAGAATTAGAGCATAGCTAAGAAGCAAAGCTACTTACTAACTCTTTAGTAATTCCCCCAAAGTTTTGGGTGAAAGAAGACTACATCAGGTATTCATGCTTTCAGTGGCTATAATTTATAAGAGAGAGCCAAAGAGGATCATTGCTAATATGAAGACGAAGACCAGAGCTGTTGTATCCATGGAGATGGACCATATTCAACCATTTCAGAACCTGCATACTTCTGGGCAGCCACATATTCATTTCTTTGCTCCTAGATTCCTTTTGAGTCAGATTAGTATAATTAAGAGTATAATTCTCTTTCCCTTTTTACTACATAAAGATAGAATTGTGGCACTGATTTCTCAAATGTGCAGATTAGGTCAATCAGAAAAAGTTTGAGGTCAGATCCTCTTACAAATTCCCACTCTTACTTTGAAAGGAAACTCTTAGCTTCTTGGCCTCCAAACTGTGCTGAAATTAGAATAATCAAAGTTCAGTAAGCTTCATAACAGATTTTTTTAACAGCTTGTGAAAGGAGGATTATAACTGCAAAGGTAAGGTGATGGGGGTATTTTAAAATCAGAAAAGATTCAGTCAATGCAATTAGAAGCAGTTTAAAAAACTGACCTTTTAATTTAATCTCTCCCCTTTTTAAAAAAATGGAGAAGAGAAGGAATATAGCTGATTTCCCTACAAGACACTTTTTTCTTCCCCCTGGGATAGCTGAGTATAGGAAATCATAGATTTGACCTTTTGCAAAGTTTCTTCCTAACTCTAAGGAGTTGGGTTTCTTCCAACACTGTGGTTTACTGAGTTTATTTATATACCACTTCTTTCTAAAGTCATTCAGGCAGTCCTCAACTTAAGTGCTGTTCTTTTTGTTGTTGTTGAGACAGCAAGTGATAGTCACCTGCTTCTCCTTTATGTGATAGTGGCTGTCCAGCTCTAGGTGTAGCCCCAATCTTAAAGGTTGCCCTTCCTGGTTCACAGATGACATCACCCTGGATAACCAGAGTTGGAAATTGCAAGTGATTTTCTACCTGATAGGCACTTGGGAGCAGCTGGGAAAAGGGACGCTTTTGAGAGCTGGTACTGTTCAATATAAAGCCAAAATGTATAAGATAAAATAGTTTGTACTTAAATGTCTGGAACTCTTCATTAACTATTCTGCTACCCACTGGCTCTTCTAGAGGGTACTACAATCTTCTGAAAGCAGACCTTTATCATGCACCAGCCTAGGAGATCCTGTGTTTGATCATGCTCGCACCTCCCAGCAGCTGCTGCCTCAGAAGTTTCCAGTCACCTTAGTGTGGGAAGTTCCACATCTGAGGGCTCAGTGATTTGAGCATGTAAAGGTGTTGTCTAAGCCAACATTAGCACAATGTCAATGGTAACTGAAAAGGCTTTATTTCTTGCCTGTGAAAACAAGTGCCATTTCCCCCAGACTTTTGTTTAAACTAAGCTGGAATTTCCCTTGTCCTTCTATGCTCTCTTTTTTGAAGGTGGGGCAAGGAGAAGAAAAAATGAGGAAAGTGGGGCCAGAAGCAGGGGAGGCTTTGCCCTATGAGGAAGGTGCAGATATTTGGTGGGATGTGTGCTGGGAATGGAGGAGAATAAATGGGCTCAAGAATAATCATAGCTACTTACCTTTTGGAGGTAATTACTTTGGGCCAGCACTGGGCCAAGAACTTTACAGCTCTCATCTCATTTAACTCTCTATATGAGAGGAGTGGACTTATTCCCATTTTATAGATGAGGAAGTTGAGGCCCATAAGATGAAGTTGAACTCCTTTCTCAGCTTGGTCAGCCCCTATTGTTTCTTCATGACCTAACTAAATATCAAGAACTGTTGAGAAGCTTTCCCTGATACTCCTAATCAAGAGACAGTGCTGTTGTGTGCTCTGGTATATCTATCTCCTTCTTTCAAACACCGTTGTGTTTATGAGCTTCCCTAGTAGACTCTAATCTTGTCCATCTTGCACCTCTTCCATTTTTTTGTGTGCCCTTACTACCAGGCACGGTCTCTACCCATAATGGATCTCTAACTCTTTCATCTAATGTTGAATATTTGAATAAACAAACATAATATTGGTAGGAAAAAAACATAAATGAAGTTTTACCCCCACCCCCACCCCCCACCAATCTCTGTGCTAAGAAAATTCTCAAGCAACAGGCCCTCCATCTATTCATTCTGGAATCCCCTGTTCCAGGTCTTAACTAGTACCTATTCTAGAACTACATTATTGGTCCCACCACCCTAGTCCCTTTCCCTCCACACTGTGCACTTGACTGTCTCCATGGATGACTAAGGTGTTTGGCTGCAGTAGAGTTAATTTAGGAATAACTGAATAGAGTCAGATAATGACCATGAGCCAGCCATAGCAAACTCCTAAAAGGCCATGATCTGGTCAGATCTAGTCAACCACCAATGCAGTCCTAGAGTAAATAGTGAGGTTATTTTAATGGACCTCTCTCTCCATGCCTGCTTCTTACCCACAGACACACACTTTGTCCTTATCACACTCAGAGGCTTCTGCTCATGCCATAACAGCTTCCCCTCACTTGACCAAAGCATTCCTTCCTGTCTTCCTGGTGTTAGCAATATTCCCAAACCTTAAATGTCCCTCTTGAGGGTCTTCTCACTGAGAAATTTTCTTCCCTCCCCTTAAACATGAAAGAAACACTTGAACACTTTGGCAGGAAGACTTTTCAATTGTATCCAAAATGAAAATATTCGGATGTGATGGGGTGAACAGCTTTGGAAAGAAAGACCTTGACTAGGTGCTTCAAAAAAGGCATTGCTCTGAGAGACTATGGGTGGAGGAGTTGATTGTGGAAGGTAGAGGGTGAAGAAAAGGTGAGTTCCTGGTTTCTATCCATAGTTCTGACTTCTGAGCCACATGGCTCCTCAGCTTGTTGGCACATAAGTGTGAATGTCTGACCGAGGTCCTGGGCATGAACTCACACCTCTGATCTGTTTGAGAAGAATCCTTAACAACCCTCTTAACGGCTCTTCAATATTCTTGCTCTTTTCTTCCTTCTTCCTGGTGTGGAGATTTGGTAAGACATGGAGGAGAGGAGTAGGTGATCACTTCAGTGTGCAGTGACTCATTCAGCAAAGGTCACCAAGAGGAAAGGAACACATTGTCTCAAAAGAATCCTTTCTCTTTCATGTGTCTCTGCAGATGTATTGGAGGAGGGGAGTGGGCAACTGGGAAGAATATGTATGTGCTAAATTTCCATTTATTATATCAGGCCCTCCCTTTTTACTCCCAAGAGTAACCATGATAATAAGAGTAATAAACAACAATACAAATAATGGCAACTAATGCTTTTCTGTTGTTTACCCTGTGGGACTTTTCTGTGAGTTTTGTCGTTTCAATTCATTTAATCCTCACAACAACTTTGTTAGGTATCTACTTTTGCTATCTCCATTTTACAGATGGAGAATCTGAGGCACAGAAATGCAAAGACCCCCCAAAATCACACAACTGATAACTTATGAAAATGCTGACCCAGGATCCATGCTGCTACTCACTAGGCTCTTCTACCACCCTGGGTTCTAGTGTTAGAGCCAAGTCCAACTTTATATAAAATCTGCACGACTTTGCTATTGGCAATCTTGGAGTCAGGGCCTAATGGGACCATGTGCTGGTTTGAATCCTCTTGTAGGCATTGGTGAAGGTGGGTCAAACCTCAATAATTCAAGTTTATTTGGGAGTAGAACTAATTAGAAGTAGACACAGGTCACAGAACAGTGACCTGAGAAGGTCTACCTCATTTCTAGCATATGTGTGGTTCAAAATTGCTTAAGAGTGCTGCCAAATGCTGTGTATTGCAGTATGGCAAACCCTCAATATCCACTAGGCATTGGCTCTAAAACCCCCTGCAGATACCCAAACCCTAGGATGCTCAAGTCCCTTATATAAAATGGCATCATATTTGCATACAACTTATAAATATTTTCTGTGTACTTTAAATCATCTCTCCATTAGTTACAACAGCTAATACATTGTAAATGCTATGTAAATAGTTGTTGGATTGTATTATTTGGGGAATAGTAATAAGAAAAAATGTCATACATGTTTAATGTTTGACACAATGTTTTTGTTCAAATATTTTGGATGGGGGAATGAGTAGATACATAAGGCTGATTTACATACTAAATAATGCAGAGTATATGGTAACTTCCATTTGCTTTGGTTGTGATGGTGGTGGTAGTAGGGTGTGTATGTAGGGTTCTGAGATAGAGAAAAAAGAGTGAAAAAAAAAGAAAATCTCAAATCTTGGATACTGATTGGATACTAAATAGATCTTAATTTTGCTAATATTGAAGGTCACTTTGATTTCTGGCCTTGGATTCTGCTTGGATTTCACTATTTTTCTTCCTCCTCTCTTCCAGGCCATGGGAAGCCAAGTTTGTCTACTCCCTCTTACCCCAAATCAGTCCCACAAGGCTCTTCTGAATGAGCAGCATGGTTTTCCTCTTAGGCTAGGAAAGCATGGGCTTTAAGGAACAATAGGTTACCAATTGCAGAGACAAGACTCAGGCCCCAGGAACCAAACAGGAGAGTGAAGGACTGGCTGGAATCACAGGAAGGTAGGTAGGGAGATTGGGTATTTCTACCTGTGACTGAGAGAGGCAGGTCTATAAAAGCTGGAGCAGTCTTATGAAGAGGTGGGAATAAAGCTGTTCTCTGAAGGATGGGCAGGACTTGGTCAGATAGCAATGAATGCTTGAGGCAGAAGCCAGCTAGAGACAATGTTTCTAGGCTTGAGGGTCAACACTGGGCTTGGAGACCGAAGCACCACTACTGGAGCCCTTATCTAAAAAGCTTGGCTAACCCAACTCTCTACCTCTAGGGTTATAAGGAGGAGCAGACAAGACAAAGTGCTTTGTAAAGTAGCACAAAGGTAGTGGGGCTGTTGAACCAGTTGATTGGGTAGTCAGTTCCTTCTCTGTGTATTGGGACCTGAAGCACTGAAGACCCACTGGTGACTTTCCCAAGGTCACACAATTTACAGAAGTGACAAAACCAGGACCTCTGTCCACATAAAAAGGGCTAATGGAAATTACCAGGGACCACCAAAACAGTCTGTGTTTTTAGGGCCAAGTCATGGAGAATTCTGAAAGCCAGACATTGTGTTTGGAGACATGGTCCTTGAACTGGAAGAGGGATGGGATGTGCCTTTTTTTTTTTTTTTGAAAGAACCTTCTTAGGTCCAACCCTTGCTGGGAAACCATCCCCAGTACTGGCCAATGACTTGAGCTCTCTTCCTAGATGCTTGCTTTTACCTTGTGTGACCCCATTTAGTGAGTTTATTATAATGTCCCACTGATACTGACATCTGTAGCTGTGGTAGTTATGCATATAATACATTCAAGGCAAAGATGTATGAGATAGTCTGTTAGACTAAGGAGTTCACGTGAGCACATTCTGCCTGCTTTCCAAACTGGAAGACCCTGAAAGCCAGGAATACCAAATTTGGGCTCTTTTTGTTGTCTAGGCCCCAAATAAGTAATTCATAAAATAACTGCATAGCTCTGATCTTCTGAAGTGTAGCTATTTTTAATTGAACTTCATTGGTATTTAGGATGCAAGAGGGAAAAAGCTCCCTCATGTGCCATACAGCTTGCATGGAAATATAGTATGGAAATGTTTTTAATTAATGTAACCTAAGCTTGTCCATGGAAGTCAGTCCTTTTCACCACCAAACCCCATCAAATCTCCCCAAAAATCTTTAAATCACTAAATTGCAGTAATTTAGTGAAATGTGAAAGGTAAAGCTTATCAAAATTAGTTAACTGTTATCCCAACTGGAATATTTTACTTCCTGTTAATACTTTTATGTAAAAGTTAGTCACTGGGCAGAAATGGGATTCAAACTTTGGGGCAGGACTAATATCTGTACTTTTCCAGGTAATCAGAAGACCTGACTTGGGGACTAGCTTTACTTCTATCTAAAGTCACTTTCCCACATAAAGCATATAGCTAAAAGTGCATTCTAGAAATATTAATCTTGGTTGGAATAACAAAAGGTGTGCACTTTCACAAGTGGGGAGCTTGTTTCCTCTTCCTTCATTTCTTTTTATCATAGGGAGACATCAGCTTACTTCAAAGGTCACAGAGAGCACAGATTTGCAATTAATGCAAACCAGGGCACACACATTGGAACTATTCTAAGTTACCATAGTTTTAAGGTTTTTTTACTTACAATTACAGTCTATTCCAACACAAATGAGACCTCTTTCTCCTTGGAATGTATTTTAACTACCTGTTTAGGTTGCCTGATCTCAGTTGTCCTTTGATATCTGTAATGCGAACTATACGGGGTTTCCAAGAATAGCAAATGATGTTCCCTATCTCTTCTTTCATATTATCGTGCTGTCTTTCACATGGGAACAAGCCAATTGCCACACAGCAGTGTTGAGGAGCACTGCTCTCATTCAATTGGCCTAAGGGTGCTCCCTACATCAGAACCGCAGGAAATGAGGAACATGAAGGGCCAGCTGGGGAATCTCAATTACCAAGTCATGTCTTTGTGAGTGATACCTGAACTGAACAATGTATTACAAAAAACATGCCACCCTCTTGTCATGAGCTGCCATTTATATGAGAGCTGGAAGAGACTTTTTTTGTTGTTGGTACCATCTCCTTTATTTCTTTACTACTTCAATGATGAAAATGAGTTTGACCATGGATAAAACAATACTAAGGGGAAAAAAGTTGGCAGGGCTCTGAGGTGAAAATTACCTACTCTGCTAGGTGAAGGCTCGGTTTCCTTTGGAGCTCTGTAGCCTTTGTAAGCATAAGCACCCACTCTTGGTTTGGATGACATAAGCAAGAAGGAAAGGCAGAACTCTAAGAACCTGAGACAGTCCTAACCCTGTTTGCAAGCACTGTGCAAGTTTACTGTTTTTATCAGGAAATCCAGGTGGGGAGAAGAGATTTACAGTTTCAGGTCACCGGTCTCAAAAGCTTGGCCATGGGCAGTGACATCAACATAATTACTGCAGTCCTAAGGACTCAGGGATTTCCTAGGCTCTATTAGCTAAATTCTGCCTTGTCCCCATGTAATTAATCACCAAAGCCATGTAGAACCTGGTTTTGGACACTGTATTTACCAAGTTTTTCCAGATTCAGACCTCCAAGGTTTTAGAGTAAAAAACACTGGAAAGAAAAATAATTTCCACACTTTGATACAGTTATGGGAAAAGTATAGCTTCTAGGTATTAATGGGCCACTTTTGGAGGCAGTTGGGGCCTATGCTTAATCCTGTAGACCAGTTTTTGTTTCTCCCAGCTCCCCAAGACTGCTTTTCTCCCAGCTAGAAATCTCTAGGTGTTTGGACTCTTAAACCGTTTCCTTTAGATTTTCCATGTTTTCTGAAAGTGTTACTGTTTTAAATGTGAGCATAGTTATTTTTTTCCTTCACACTTTTTGGGTTATCCTTCTCTTTATTGTGCTGTAGGCAGGTACTTACACAGACTTTTATTACCTAATATTTACAGTAAGTATCCCTTTGGGAGTCCTAAAGTGTTTTACAAATATTCTAATTTTTCAAACTAAGAAAATCAAAGTCTGGAGAAGTCTATAAACTCTTGCTGATATCTACACTGAGAATTAGAGATTCAACTGTAATAATAACAACATTAATTTAGTGCTAACTATGTAAGAGGTAAATTATGTACTTGTCTAATTTAATTCGACTGAGAATCCTGTAGAACATGTACAATATTATACCTATACTCTCATCTTACAGATGAGGAAAACATGATGCCCAGTGATAAGTGAACTGGCACTCAAATCTCCCACCTAAATAAATGACTCTGGTGAGATTTGAGCCAGGCAGTCTAATGACAAAGTCTGTTCTATTGCTGACATTTCTACTGTCCCAGAGCTTACTTTTGAAATGACTCTATAATTTCTCCAAATGGAAACATGTCAACAGTATTTTTGGTGGTCTATTTTCATGGACTTACTGAGATTTTATGATTTTAACATAAGTTCACCTTCATCTTTGAGCCAATAATTCAGCTCTTTTAGGCCATGTCAAATAAAATGCCATATTTCATTGACCAATATTTTTCCTGGGACCCAAGAAATAAGACATATTGAAAACAATATCAACTTAGTATCTATTATGTGGTTTCCTAATACAATGGTTCCCTAGGATATTTTAGATCCTTTTCTGATAAAGATGATGAGTTGATGCTGATCTGCCATCATTTTCCTGACCAGCTATTTTGTAATTAAAAAGACATGCTCTTTTGAGTTGGAAGGCTAATGTCAGGAATTCAGTGTGGATGTGGGATCATGCATAGTCCAATCAGTTCTTCCCAATGAGGCAACAAGCTATAGATTCATTAAGATCAGCTGTGCTTAGAAGCTAAATCTCACATTCTCAGTGAAGCATTTCCAAAACCATTTTAACCAACTATATGACTAATGAAAGTCACATCTGAAACAGAAAAGAGAAATTGCTCCATGGGGACAGACACTCTCTAAATGTAAGAAAAGGTGACATTGGAACAATTAAAATGTATGTTGGAGTTGATTTGCTTCTAGCTGAAAGCAACTGGCAAATAGCTAATTTTATCACCTTCACATGTATTTATCAAAGATATTTTGGAAATACTTCAAAACCAGATTAAGATTTAAGTAGTAAAAGTAAGTCAAAAGAGAATACAATAAGTGGAGGCAAGAATTTGAATTATTTTTAACAAAAATAATATCTGACAGTTGGAGTTCCTTATGGGAGTTTTTATTTGGCTTTATCAAGCTTTGAGGTTTAGCACAAGTTTAAAGAACTGGGCACAAAAGAAAAAAATGTGGATGAGAGTTTATAATAGTCATCCTGGCATTCCTAAAGTCTACAGGAAACCCAAAACTGAGCATCAGAATGGTGGGAAAAGAGAGCTGTGGTGGGAATGGGGGTGGGCAACAGAAAGCCCTTGATGGTATGGCCACGGAAGAGCAGCAGAGGTGTCTTGGCATGCACAGGTGAGGGTGTTCACTTTTTCTTCATTCTCAATTCAAAGTTCAGACTTTTTGAGATTAAGAAAGTATGTGGGTTTATTATCTATCTAACGGTTGATATTTAGTCACTGAAAATTATTCACTCACTGATTCGTGTATTTAGTGAATATTTACTGAGTACTTACACTGTGCTAGGAATACATTTGTGAGCCAAAGCAGAGAAGCCGTAACCCTCATGTATCTTGAAAAGCAGTGAAGACAATGAACAAACTGTGGCACAACTAGGTGTATGGAAACACACTGTGAAGAAGAAGTACAACTGATGGGTGGCCATTTGTAATTGGGAGACAAGGACTGAACTGGAGGCCCCACAGTAAACACCCAGAACATATAAGGTTGGACCTCAGATCTGGGCTGGACTTAACCAAGTGAAGTGATGCATTGGAGAAGGTTCTATGCAGGGGCATCCACATGAACAAATGCCCTAAGTCAAGAAGGAGACCCGTAGGCTCACGGATCTGAAAGTCAGCCAGTGAGGAGTGAGGATGGGGTATGGATGACATGGTTGTCACGTAGTGGACACATAAAGTATAAGCTTGGGACAACCTCAAGAGACTAGGATATTGGTATTAATAGGTTATGTATGACCTGATTTGAGTTTAGTCATAGCTCTGGCTGCTGTTTGGACAACAAGCAAGATGGGGGAGGCTGGGACAGGAGAGGAGATAAAGGGGCTGGTTAGGAGGCTATTGCTATGGAATTATGGGAGCTTTGACTTGAGAGAGAGCATGAAAAGAAGTAGATGAGTTTTGGAGCTACTAACAAGCCAATATCCACAGTACTAGGTAATGGGAAGAAGACAGGGGATGGAAGAAAAAAAAGATGACTACACCATTCACTGTAAGAGGACAGTCTTGGGTATGTATGATGGTCTGATATTTGTAAATCTGAACCTAAAATACCATCCTTTGTAGGATTATTGCTTTCTGATACATTTTGACCATTCTAAAAGAATATGGTAAGAAAGTGTTTAACATTATTTTATATGGTCTTCGCATGCCTATGTTTTAAAATTAAAACTGTTTATTCTTTTAACCTATTTTAATGTTTTTAAAAAATATAATAGTCATTAATGTACTATGATATACATTTATTTACTCCTAAAACTTTTCTAGGTATATTTTTAAAACCATTCTTTCATCTTTCTTGTAAGTTAATTATTTTCTCAAGTCTTTATTCTTCCTATGGGCAATGGATGTCTTATAGAGCAGAGTCCCTTGTACATATAGAAACATATAGATCCCTTATAGATACAGAAATATACAGATGCCTGTTCTGCCTATTGCTCTTTATTTAAGGGTATTTATTAACACCGTTTACACTGAATAAAGATGAGGTTCCAATCAGCAATTTAAAATTCAAAGGACATCACCAATTTCCACAATGGGTGTCCTCTTTGTAATGGAAAATAAAGGGTAGCATAGGACTACTGCATACATGGATTTTACAGGCAAATTTTGCAACCAGCAGAGTGTCTATAATTTTAAAGTTTGCATATGCAAAATCCAATGACATTTTGAGGATAACTTGTTTTGCAATGTCACTTCATCCCTCAAGCATTTACTGAGTCCCAACTGTGTACACCACCATTCAATTTCTTTCAGGGAATAAAAAAACCACTAGTTTCTACATGTGAAAAGCTCTGATTTAATAACAAGATGACACAAATTTAACACATCACATCTTCCTCTCTTCCTTTAAAAGCCAAACAAAAGCTGAAAAATGAAAACCAATCAATATTCATTTCTTCAGCACAGCTGATTTCGGATGACTGCGACTACCACTTGCTTCTCCTCCAACTGGGCAGCGCCTCCCCTTAGACCCACTGGCAGCACCTGACAATATCCCTTGTTTATTCCAGTAGTAACTTCCTTAGTACTGGTTGATTGATTCTTTTATTCATTTATTCAACAAATAGTATTGAGGGTCTGTCATGTGTTAGGCTCTGTTCTGGGGTTGGATATATAATTTCCATCTTCTTTGTGAACAAGGTCATTACTTTCATAAAGGTGCTTTGACCTCAGTTATCAGTAATGATTCTTTCTGGAATATTCTATTCTAAGTTCATGCCTGTCACAGGAGCACCCAGGAAAAGGGCTTCAACTCCATTTCTCTGTTTACCTTCTGGCTATTCTCACCTCACTGGTTCTCTACTAAATAACCAAATGTTCCCATGAAAGCTTTTTCCCACTCAATACCTTAAAGTTTATAATTTCACATTGACGTCAGATACATGTGGCCTTAGAAAGGACACTAAATATTTTTCCACCATAATTTTCAAGATTGCAAAATGAAGATAGAAATAATACTAACTTTACAGGGTTGCTGGGAGAATAAAAACAAATGCTATGTTCTGCAATGTTTATTGTATTTCCCATGAAAGACATCACTGCTAACAAAGAATAAGCAAGTTTTCTCCACCTCCACCCTACGTTGGCTGGAGTCCAAGAGGTAAACATTGAATTAAAACACTAAGAAGAATTATAATAACTGACATTTCTTGAGCTCTTCTTCCCTATTAGGAACTGGTCAAAGCACTTCGTATGTCATCTCATTTAATCTCCACAAGGACATGGTGGAACCTATCCTATCCCCTTTTACAAATGAGGAAAAATAAGGGCACAGAGAGTTGAAATAACTTGCCAGGGTTAGGAGTCAGAACTGAAACTGTTATCCAGTGTACTGCTTAGGTGATTTAGCTGAATTTGTACCCTGCCCTAATCTTTTTTGCCTTTGAAGACAGAATACCTGAAGGCCAGAGTGTCCTTTTCAGGTAGGCTAGCCAAAACCAGTTGGATCCAAAATGGTTGCCAGAGTGACCATCAGACAATCTCTGACTTCATTATAATCTAATTTCCCTAGTAAGGAACACACTTACCAGCCACCATGACAGGAAGTACCAGACCATAAAAGAGGTTAAAAGGGGTAGTGGCTGAGATAAGGGAGAATTTCTGCCTATTCCAAAAAAAGTCATAAATATTACTCCCCTTATTATCCTATCTCTCTCCCTCATTTCTTTTACCCTATATCTATGACTTTCCCACCCCCAACAGATCAATAAGTTGATTTGTGAGTCTAGAGTTTTGCTTCTCCATTCTCTGGTCATTGAATGAGCTCAAGCTGTTGGAGCTCAGTCTTGATTCTGTCTTTGTCTTCAAAACACCAAACAGAAAAAGATCCCATTTCCAAGGGGAAGAAGCCAGCAAACAGTTGGTAAAAAAAAACTTAGGAAGCTTGAACAAAGGTCATGCTGCAAATCCTTTTACTACTATACAGTTTCACTCCTTTACAACCTTGTGATGTTATGGGAATAAAAATCAGACAGGTGACAATTGACAATAATGAGTAATACATCATGTGATAGTTATTAAGTGACTAAGGTTTGCATTTTTGTAGAAATTCTCTTATGAGTTACACTCCGTACTTTAAACTTAAAAATTGATTGTGTCTGGGTAATTTAACTAATTCTTTCTTCTCTCTCTCTCCCTCTCTCTCTCTCTCTCTCTCTCTCTCTCTCTTTCTCAGTATCTCACCATGTTGGCCAAGTTGGTCTCAAACCCTCAGACTCAAGAGATCTTCCTACCTTAGCCTCCCACAGAACTGATTCATAACATATCAGTGTAGTCAAGAACGTTAGTGTTTTTCAAGATGACTTACCTGAACTTAATGCATGTTCCACTTCCTGCATGATGAGGAGGGGGGTGGTGGTCTCAGATTCACAGATCACTTTGCCTGACTCGGTGTCTTGGGGTGCTTTCTCCTCGGGCACTGGCTGAACTGTGGTATGGGAAGTGGGTGTGTGACCAGAGCTGTGCTCCTCTGTTGGGGACTCAGGTGCAGTTGGAGCTCCTGTGGGCTGGGTCACAGTGGTGCTGAGGTCAGGGGTGATGGAGGCAGAAGGGACCTCAGGTGGGAAGGTCAGTAGAGATGAGGATGATGAGGCTGGAACTTGAGGGGAGAGGAGCATAGGGGACTGTGATCCTGAAGCTGGCATGCTTGTTTCAGGGCTGCCTGAGCTCTGTTCCTCAGGTGTGGGTGTCAAGTAGATGGAAACACTTGTTGACAAGAGCCCAGGAAGTGAGGGGTCTGTGTGTGTGCCTTCCCAATTTGAAGCAGGGCTGGTGATTGCCTCTCCTCCAGACTCAGTTGAATTGTCCTTGGGAAGCAGAGGTGTTGGGTTTGTAGATGTAACTGAGAGAACTGAGGTGTTGTGAGTGCTGCTGGCAGGGGAGGCAGTAATGGCAGCAGTGCTCTGTGGAGAGCCGGTCCAGGTAGCAGTGGATGAGATAATTTTTTCAGGAAGAGAAACAGGCAAGGAGGCTGACATCGGCACACTCTGTACCCTCAATCCTGTGAAAGAGCCAGGACAAAAGCAGTTAGCACATAAAACCACATACTATGTGAAATAGAGGCCAGGCAACTGCCTTGCAGCTGTTGTATAGTATTGTCATGGGTATTTCTCATTTGGCATTGTGCAAGTGACACCCAATTGTGAAGGTCACTTCAAAAAAATATTCTTCCTACTAATTGTTCCCGTTGCTATGTAACTGTCAATAGGAAACAGCCCAAAGGCTCAGTAAGAGTAATTAGTGGGTCAGTCAGTGAAGAACAGCAGATAAGAGGAATAAACTTTATCCTCAGCTTTCTTAAATCAGTGTCCTTAGAGAGTGAGACCCTCACAGGAATGTGACTTACTGGAATTTGTCTGGATGACTGAGATGGTGGTTTATAATGTCTGCCTGGATGCTGTGAGTGTGTGGTAGAGAGGGGAAGGTGTACCTGCAGGAAGGGAGGTGCAGTCTGCAGAGGATTTTAGTCTTGTCCCTCTTTCCTCCATCCCTACATCCTGCAAAGCCAAAGGAGCTCACTGATTGGCTGTTTCCTGCCTTTCTCCCTTCTGTACTGTCACAGGCAGCCCTGGGCTGCAATGAATATACCTGTGAGCCAGTTCCCTACCAAGAAGGAAAGGAGGGAGGTCCTAGAATAAAAGCTAGGAGTCATCTGAGGTTTGGGAATATTTTCTGAGACTGGAGCCCAGTTCTCTGAAATTCTAGCCAGGGATTTTTATGATCCTATCATTTTTCTAAATGTTCTCTGTCATATTTTGTAAAATTTACTTGTTCAGTTTCACTCACTCATTCTTTGTTTGATGAATGGCTTCCATGTGCTAGCATTGTGATAAACATGGGGTTTATGGTCTTGCCTTCCATGCAACACATCTCTTCATTGCCTTCTTGTGCTCAATACCATTCCCCAACTAGCTTTTCCCTCTGCTCATTTCCATCTCGGTAGATGGGACCCACATTTATAAGGTTGCTCAGTTAAAAACTGGGATATCATTCTTCATGTACCTCTGTCCCTCACATCCCACATCAAACCTGATAGAGCCATGAGAATTCTCCCTTGAAACTAATCACAATCTAACCCCCTTCTCTTCCCCTTTAATTTCAACATCACTGAGCCAGCATAGACAGCTCTCTCTTTCTCTCTCTCCCTCTCCAGTGCTGAATATCAAACTTGGAGCCTTGTACATGCCAGGTAAGTGCTTTAGCACTGATCCACATCCCCAGCTTGGCAGTGGTCTCTTCACTGGCCTACTGGCTCCCAGGTTTCCTCAGATCTACTTTTCATAGCCAGGAAGTTTTTTAAAATGGCAAAGAAGGTAATGATTTTTAATTAATTAAAACACTTCAAAGGCAGTCTGCTGTAGTTAGAACAGAATCCACAATCATGTCACTTCATCTCTCCTCATCGTTCTGGTCTACTCATCCACCTCTTGTTCACAGTACTTCCCAGACAGTACTAATTAAAACATTTCTACTCCAGCCCCTTCTCCATTTCTTTAAAAGAGTTTTAAAAAAAATCTTAATGTAAAATATATACATAATCTAACATTTACAATTTTTATGTGTACAGTTCAGTGGCATTAAATATGTTCATATTGTTATAGACTCATAACATTTATCTTCAGAACTTTTATAGCTTTCCAGACTCAAACTCAATGTCAATAAGCAACAACTCTGTTTTTCCCCCCTACTCCAGTCCCTGGAATCCACCATTTCACATTCTCTATGAATTTGATGCTGCATAGAAGTAGAAGCACATGATATTTGCCTTACAATTGGTTTATTTCACTTAATGTCTTCAAATTTTAGCTATGCTATAGCTTGTATCAGAATTTCCTTCCTCTTTAAGGTTAAATAATATTCAATGGCGTGTAGATCATATTTTATTTATTTTTTCATTCATTGATGGACACTTCACTTGCTTCTGCCTTTTGGCTGTTGTGAATAATGCTGCATGGACGTGGTGTACAAATATGTTTATATCCTTGCTTTCTGTTCCTTTGGGAATACACTAAGAAGTAAAACTGCTTGGTCACATGGTAATTCTAAGCTTAAGTTTCTGAAGAACTGAAATACTTTTTGTTTTTCATAATACTAGTATCTTTTCCTGAAATTCCACATTTATTTACTTATTTATTATCTCTTTTTTTCAGAATTCAAGTTCAATGAGAGTATCTGACCTTCTTCACTTTCCTCTGAAGCTCAAGATGGTACCCAGACCATAGCAAGTGTTAAATAAGTGCTTGGGGAAGTAGGCAGGCAAGAAGAAAGGAAGAAAGAAGGCCGAAGAACTGTCTTCATGAATATGCTACCATGTCTCCAGTCTTTTCTATGTGTTCTTAGTTGTGGCTGCATCCATCATAGCTTCCTCAGGGAGGGTTGCCTGTCTGATGTTATTTAAAGGCAAATAATACCATTCAAATTCCTCACTCTGTCATTCCACCATGAAATGTGCCTATGGCTGCTGTCTTATTAAGTCTTTAATTACTTAACCTTGCATACCCTGAGATTTCCTTTGAGGTGGTAAAGGCCAACCATAAATAAGATTCAGAATGAGCAGAGTGTGGGTTAGACACCAGCACAGAAGAAAGGAGGAAAAGAAAAGAGGGGAAATATTGAGGTACATGGAATAACATCTGCTTACTTCATCATTCTGCCACTTACTAGTTTTAGGAACTAATGGAAAGAGTCTATCTTTAACTTAATGTTTGAATTTTTCAAAATAATTGGTTTTATTTCATTTAAAAGGAATTGTTCAGGAGCTGGGGGCATGTTGGCACGATGAGGCCCTGGATTTGATCTCCAACACAAGGGAGAAAGAGAAAGAAAGAAAAGAAAAGAAGAAAAAGAAAAGATTTAAAAGGAGTTGGGAAAACTAGGAATACAAGGAAAGTACCTCAACATTATAAAAGCTGTATATGACAAACCTACAGCCAGCATTAGACTTAACGGAGAAAAACTGAAACCATTCCCTCTAAAATCAAGAACCAGACAAGGATGCCCACTATCTCCACTCCTATTCTACATAGTACTGGAATTCATAGCCAGAGCAATTAGGCAAGAAGAAGGAATAAAAGGAATACAAATAGGTAAAGAAACTGTCAAAATATCCCTATTTGCAGATGACGTGATCCTATACCTTAAAGACCCAAAAAACTATACTCAGAAGCTTCTAGACATCATCAATAGCTATAGCAAGGTAGCAGGATATAAAATCAACATAGAAAAATCATTAGAATGTCTATACACTAACAATGAGCAAACGGAAAAAGAATGTATGAAAACAATTCCATTTACAATAGCCTCAAAAAAAATCAAATACCTAGATGTAAACCTAACAAAAGATGTGAAAGACCTCTACAAGGAAAACTATAAACTTCTGAAGAAAGAGATTGAGGAAGACTATAGAAAGTGGAGAGATCTCCCATGCTCATGGATTGGTAGAATCAACATAGTAAAAATGTCTATACTCCCAAAAGTAATCTACATGTTTAATGCAATTCCCATCAAAATTCCAATGACATTCATTAAAGAGATTGAAAAATCTACCGTGAAATCTATATGGAAACACAAGAGGCCACGAATAGCCAAGGCAATACTCAGTCAAAAGAACAATGCTGGAGGCATCACGATACCTGATTTCAAACTATATTACAAAGCAATAACAATAAAAACAGCATGGTACTGGCACAAAAACAGACATGAAGACCAGTGGAACAGAATAGAGGACCCAGATATGAAGCCACACAATTATAACCAACTTGTCTTTGACAAAGGTGCTAAAAATATACGACGGAGAAAAAGCAGCCTCTTCAACAAAACTGCTGGGAAAACTGTTTAGCAGTCTGCAAAAAACTGAAACTAGATCCATGTATATCACCCTATACCAAGATTAACTCAAAATGGATCAAGGATCTTAATATCAGACCACAAACTCTAAAGTTGATACAGGAAAGAGTAGGAAATACTCTGTAATTAGTAGGTATAGGTAAGAACCTTCTCAACAAAACCCCAGCAGCACAGCAACTAAGAGATAGTATAGATAAATGGGACCTCATAAAACTAAAAAGCTTCTGTTCATCAAAAGAAATGGTCTCTAAACTGAAGAGAACACCCACAGAGTGGGAGAAAATACTTGCCAGCTACATATCAGACAAAGGACTGATAATCAGAATATATAGGGAACTTAAAAAACTAAATTCTCCCAAAACTAATGAACCAATAAAGAAATGGGCACGTGAACTAAACAGAACTTTCTCAAAAGAAGAAATTCAAATGGCCAAAAAACACATGAAAAAATGCTCACCATCTCTAGCAATAAAGGAAATGCAAATTAAAACCACACTAAGATTCCACCTCACCCCTGTTATAACAGCCATCATTAGCAACACCTCCACCAACAGGTGTTGTCGAGGATTCAGGGAAAAAGGAACCCTCTTACACTGTTGGTGGGAATGTAAACTAGTACAACCACTCTGGAAAAAAATTTGGAGGCTACTTAAAAAGCTAAACATGGATCTACCATTTGATCCAGCAATACCACTCTTGGGGATATACCCAAAAGACTGTGACACAGGTTACTCCAGAGGCACCTGCACACCCACATTTATTGCGGCACTATTCACAATAGCCAAGTTATGGAAACAGCCAAGATGCCCCACCACTGACGAATGGATTAAGAAAATGTGGTATCTATACACAATGAAATTTTATGCAGCCATGAAGAAGAACGAAATGTTATCATCCACTGGTAAATGGATGGAATTGGAGAACATCATTCTGAGTGAGGTTAGCCTGGCCCAAAAGACCAAAAATCGTATGTTCTCCCTCATATGTGGACATTAGATCAAGGGCAAACACAACAAGTGGATTGGACTTTGAGCACACGATAAAAGCGAGAGCACACAAGGGAGGGGTGAGGATAGGTAAGACACCTAAAAAATTAGCTAGCATTTGTTGCCCTTAACACAGAGAAACTAAAGCAGATACCTTAAAAGCAACTGAGGCCAATGGGAAAAGGGGACCAGGAACTAGAGAAAAGGTTAGATCAAAAAGAGTTAGCCTAGAAGGTAACACACATGCACAGGAAATTAATGTGAGTCAACTCCCTGTATAGCTATCCTTATCTCAACCAGCAAAAACCCTTGGTCCTTCCTATTATTGCTTATACTCTCTCTTCAACAAAAT
Organism: Castor canadensis; assembly: GCF_047511655.1. Lineage (NCBI taxonomy): Eukaryota > Metazoa > Chordata > Mammalia > Rodentia > Castoridae > Castor > Castor canadensis. The sequence continues at coordinate 93,961,264 of NC_133394.1, forward strand.
TAGAGATAAGGGCAAAATAGTTTCTGCTGGGTATTGAGGGGGTGGGGGAGAGAGGGAGGGGGCAGAGTGGGTGGTAAGGGGGGGTGGGGGTAGGGGGGAGAAATGACCCAAGCCTTGTATGCACATATGAATAATAAAACAATAAAAAATATAAAATAAAAGGAGTTGGTAAATACCACGAACTGTAAGCAGTTACTTTCATACTAAGCAGGAACAGGCAGACAGACTTCTCAACTTAGGCCACATAATATTCCAAGCTGTGCCTGTGGTCTTTTGATAGCAGTGAACTATCAACAGTTTCAGAATGAGTTCAGATCAAGAAATCCTTGAAATATGAACAAAAGAACAGTTGGAAAAAATACTACTAAAACACTAGAGCTTCATATGTAACTACTGAAGCCTAGATAACTGCTTTCTGGCAGCATCCATGGCAGATTTAAAGATTCAGAGGGCAAATTATGACAATCTTAGCTACTGTTCACAGTATCATATATTGCAGATGGAGGCAGAGTGAACCTCATTCTCATAGCTAAGCTAAAGGCATGCTGAACATCTGAAATAAATGAGAACCACTGAATGAAAACATTCATTCAAGCTTCTGTGTCCATGGTTTTGCCTTCATAGAGTTCACTATGTATTAGGACAGAAAGGGTATCCAACTTCCTGCAATAAAATGTGATAAACACTTTATAAAAGTTAAACCAAGTTTCAATGGGAGTCTTGAGAAATGATTAATAAATTCTGTAAGGGGACCACAGAATGTAAAAATATACAATGTCATTTTCAAATGACATTTAGAAAAGTTGCAGAAGAGGCAACACTTGAATTGGTTGTGAAAGGATAAGAATATACATGATGTTACTTAAGATACATGTTGCTCAGGGTGACACTTGCATTGTCATTTCCAGTGGAGCTAAAAGCTGTACTATGGAAAGCATTACAGTACTAAAAATGATACGCTCCAAAGGATTGGTTTTGTTGCTGGAGAAATTCCATTTCCCTAATTCTTACTAATATACTCCTATCCTGACTGCTTCCTAAGAGAACAGCAGATAACCACTGATTTTCCATGGCTACCTATTGAGTATTTGTTTAAAGTACTTTACAGTCCAGTTCAAGCAATTTCTACTCCTAACAAACCAACAATGCATGAAATTATGTGACAACATTCGTTATCATCACCTGAATGAGGCATTAAAAATCTCTGCTTTGCCTTATTTGATGTACATTTCCTATTGCCCTGACTGCCTGAGGGTGGGTGTCCTTTCAGCATGAATGTAGCCAAGGTTAAGATGCTGTAACTGTCATAAAGAATGCTGGTGTGTTAGTCTGCTGTAATTAAATATGATAACATGGGTGCTTAAACAACACAAACTCATTTCTTATATTTCTAGAGGCTGGAAAATCCAAGATCAAGATACTAATCAGTTGCTTCTTGGCCTTTTGCCTGAGATCAAGTGTAGTAAGATGCTAATCAATTCAGTTTCTGGTAAAAGCCCTCTTCCTGGTTTTAGGTGATTGCCTACTATCTCAGATGGCCTTTCAACAATGGTGGTGGTGGGAATATGGGGAGAGAGAGAGAGAGAAAGAAACAAAGAGAGAGAGAGAAACAAAAAGAGAGAGATAAAAGAGAGAGAGACAGAGAGAGAGAGAAACAAAGAGAGGTAAAAGAAAGAAAGAGAGTGAGAGTGAGCGCTCTCTAATACGAGCACTAATCCCATCACAACAGTACTACTCTCATGACCTCATCTAACCCTAATTATCTCCCAAAGGTCTTGTCTCCAAATACTATCACACTTGAGGGTTAAAGCATCAGCATTCAGAATCTCTAATACAAGTCATCTGAATGACTTGTATTTCCACAGGAATACCAAGGTGAATGAGTCTAATGGGTAAGTATACTTTCTTAGGATTTCAAGAAAAGGTTCTAGGCTAGAGAGCGCTGAGTACATCTCATTTGCAATTGAAGGCACAGACATGAAGAAAGGACATGATGTGATTAACTTTACACATCTAAGAAGAAGGACTGGGCAGAGTCTGCCTAGAAAGAACTGTGTAAAGAGAGTCAGAACTAGAGCTCCTCTGATCCTCATAGACATACTGTGCCCAGCCTCAATCCGGGTAATAATACAAATCTACATAGATACGTCACAATGAAACTTCCTGTGTAGCTATCTTAAACAAACAAAAATGTCTCTTTTTCAAAAATGAAGGACAGGAAGGTAGAACAGGTCCTGTCTGGGGATTGGCACCAGTGGGAGGGAGAGAGGATATAAAGAAAGGGTGTGGGAGGTGAATGTGGTGAAATATTATGTAGTCATGTATGAAAATGGGAAAATGAGATCTGCTGAAACTATCCCAGGAATGGGGGAGGGGATAAAGGAGCATGATGGAGGGGGTGAATTCAACTATGATATATTGTAAGAACTTTTGTAAATGTCACAATGTACCCCAGTACAACAATAACATGATAATAATAAAAAATAATGCAGTTGCTAGTCCCCGATCATGCATGCATTTATGTACACATTTATCTTTTAGCTCTAACTTCCACATATGGGGGGAAACATGCAACCTTTGTCTTTCTGAACCTGGCTTGTTTTGCTTAACATGATGATCTATAGTTCTACCCATTTACCTGCAAACAACATACTATTATTCTTCTTTATAGCTGAATAATACTCATATGTATATATAACATTTTCTTAATCCATTCAGCAGTTGTAGGGCATCTGGGCTATTTCCATAGTTCAGTTATTGTGAATAGTGGTGCAATAAACATGGGCATGCAAGTGTCTCTCTTGTATCCTGACTTATATTCCTTTGGATATATGCCCAGGATAGTATTGCCAGATGGTATGGTAGGTCTAGTTTTAGTTTTTTGAGGAATCTCCATACTGCTTTCCTGGTAGCAGTTGCACTAATTTACATTCCCAACAACAGTGTATAAGGGTTCCTTTTCTCCCACATCCTTGCCAGCATTTGTGTGTGTGTGTGTGTGTGTGTGTGTGTGTGTGTGTGTGTGTGTGTGTTACTGGGGCTTGAACTTAGGACCTTGCACTTGCTAGGCAGGCACTTCACCACCTGAGCTACAACTCCAGCATTGTTTGTGTTTTTGATGATAGTCATTCTGATTGTAGTGAGGTGAAATCTCAAAGTCATTTTGATTTGTATTTCCTTTATGGCCAGGGATGCTGAGCATTTCTTCATGGTATTTTTTGGTCATTTGTACTTCTTTTATCTGTTCAGTTCATTTGCCCATTTATTCATTGGGTTTTGGATTCTTTGGGAGATTAGTTTTTAAGCTCCCAGTATATTCTGGCTATAATCCCTTGTCATATATATAGCTGGCAAAGATTGTCTTCCATTCTGTAGGTTGTCTCTCCAGTCTTGTGACTGTTTCCTTTGCTGTGAAGAAGCTTTTTAGTTTTATTAAACCCACTCACCTCTCATTAGAGGTGAATAAGCATTGTTTAAAAACAAAGTGACATTTCTAGACATGATGTGCCCTGTCTGGACAGTGACCCACCCACATACATGATTTGGACTGATGCAGGAAAGAAACCTCTTAGACTTAGTCCAGATGTGAGGTTTAAGGGCACGAGGCCAATTTACTCTGAAGTTTCTCCTTGTAAGTTTACAAATGGCAATCATTCCTGAAGTTTGGTCAGACTCAAGCTTCTACATTGCAAGAAAAGCTGACAGATTATTGCTCTGAAGAAAAGCAGATTCTTAGTTGGATAGAAAATTATCTGTTTCTATCTGTAATTCCTTTATGGAGGAGACTAATACCACTGTTCATATCTCTGATATTTGAAAGAGCTTGTGTTTGCCTTGCTCCCTGGTTTCCTGCCTAATTAGGAGGAGAGGCTTAGGGACTAATGATTGGGACATATAGGCAAATTCTCCCAGTGAGGGAACAGTTGCAAGGCACCATAGGCTGGAGAGACTATGATCTGCACCTCCTGATGAACCTGTGTATCAAGAATAGGAGTCAGTAAGTCCTTGAACTCTCTTACTTGTCCTTGGATTTCATGAGCAGCAACCAGGGCCAGTGTCAGAGTACTCAGGTACACTCCGCTCACCTGTTTCTTTTTTCCCCTTTGGCCTGTTCTTCTCTGCCCTTGGCTTGTCAATAACCTGAGAAAAACAGGTGACAAGCTTTGGCAAATTTGGTGAAATTTAATCAAAACACAGTCAAACTTCTCTTGTGCCTGCCAGATCAGGCTGCAGGTCTGCCTGAGTCTCCTGGCAGATGTCCTAGCTGCAGAAGGTTTGTGGGCAGAGTGACTGCTAACAGGCACTTCACATAGTGATGCTGGGTGTGCATGTGCCTGAGTGCATGTAGTCATGTGCACACACATGCACACACACTGAATGAGTGAGTGAGCTGAGTGTTCTCCTCAGAGCTGTGTATTGAGCACTTTATGCTCATTTAACCATCAGATCAACTCTAACATAGACACCTTTTATTTCCATTGCACGAATGATCAATGGGGCTTAGAAAAGTAACATCCCTAAGGCCACAGAGGTACATGGAACAGCTGAAGCTTGAAGCTTGAACCTGAGATTGTCTTGCTCTAGGCCTAACTTTTTAAGTGCCCTATGATACTGAATTGGGATAATGAATTGACTGCAAGGCAGTCAATCCTCAGTTTTCCTCTGTCTCCCTAACAAATTCTCTAGTGTGGGTCACAAAAGTAATCTTAAAATGTTATTTGAATGTATGAACCCTTTCTCCCTCCTTAATCCTATCACTAACTTCTTCATGTCCTCCTTGGCACATTCTGTGACCCCTTTCATGGTCTCCCTACCTCACTCTCATGGGCCCTGTGATCTTGTCAATCTGAATCACTGAGTGTTCCTGAAATGTTCCAGAACCATCTGTCTCCCTGCTTTTGCCGCTGATGTTCTTCCTACCCTGACTCCTTCCTGCCTTCCTCCCCTCTTGCTATCCCAATTCTGAGAACTAGAGTCTGACCTCCTCTATGAAATATACTCTAATTCCATAGTGCCTTTCTCCTCTGCACAGTCACAGGACTTGATACAGACTGGAACTGCAGCATGTACTATACTGATCCATCATTTCTTTCTATGCTTGTCTTCCATTGAGCTGGGAGCCCTGCCAATAAGGACTGCAACTTGTCCTTTGTTTCATCATGCCTAGCACACAGAGGGTGCTCATTAAATATTGAGTAAAGTTTTAGATTTTCTACATTTTGAAAAACAAATATGTTCTGGCTTATTTGCTGCATCATGATAGCAGAAACGTATCCTCCCTTTGATTTGTTTGTAAGTTTCATAAAAATGATCAGCTATCATGAAATTTTGGGTGAGCCTCTAAACAGACTTTAGTTGCATTTGTTTGCTTATTTTTAGAGGCTGTAGGGATTTCTTCTCTTTATGCACGACATAGACTAGTCTCCAGCTGTTGAAATGCTGACCATCTATTATTGGCCCAAACACAGATACCTACATTAAGTGAAGTGAACATTAGCAGGAGAGAGAGAGAGAGAGAGAGAGAGAGAGAAAGGATCTACAGGGCTTTTCTATAGTATCAAAGCTGGACCTTAGTGTTTTTTAGGTTAGGTGAAACCACATCTGTAAAAGTTCCCATATTGTTTTTGGTTGGGGCTGCTAAGGGCATCCAATGCTCTAGAAGATTCATCTAACATCAGAAATTATTACTAATTAGAGCATGGTCCAACCATATGGTGTTTGAAAGCTATCATATGTCTAGACAGAATGTGTGTGCCCCAAAGCCATCAAACTATGTTTAAGAGGACACTTGTTAGAAAAGTCATATTCTCCTGAGTGTTTCATTTATGGAAATGAGATGTAATTCAGTCCCAAAAGAGGAAAGAGCTTCTATTTTCCAGTCACTGAATCAGAACCTGCAGACCTGGTGTATGACTCAATTTCTCCATCCATAAAATCAGTATTAATGATATCACTAGGCTCCCCATTGGTGCTGTGAATGCTAATGAGAAAATAACATTTGTGAAGCATGTGGTATGTCCTGCAGAAAAAATATATTTTCTTCTCCCCCACAATCTGGCATAACATCTGTCTTTGTCAATCAACAGTCCTCCAAAACCTTTTTCTAGGTTGGAAGGGACTGTGGTGGTAGGCCCTAGGAGGAGGCTATGCTAAGCAAGGATGCTGACAGATGCTTGAAATTCTGAAGGCACCATATTGTAGTTTCTCAGTGTGAGACAGTGTAGAGAAGGAGGGAAAGCAGGTTGTGTTTGGTCCTTTGCTGCTGAAGATGGGTACTAGCACATGCAGTGGATAGTAGCAAGGGAGGAGAAAGGCCCTACGGCTGCATTCAGTTGCCAGGGGATTTTCTGAGGGACAATGTCATTTTCTCTGGTACTTCCCTTCCATAGGCTCAATCCTAATATTTGTGGAGTCCGTGGCAAGAGTACACACAAAGACCCACACAGAGAATATCTGAATATGCAACTATTATAAAGCTCCCACCTGCTGCGGACCTCTGTAATTACTCCAAGACTAATGAGACCAGAGATCCTTTGCAATTATACAGCCCAAAGCCAAGCTTGAGTCCACCCAAACCCAGGATGGAGCCTGACCTGGAGACATTCCCCAGGCAGCCTCCCCTTCCCCATGCGTGACTTTTCTGGCAGGGTTTTTAGACATTGCTAGGCAAAAGGCAAAGAAGGAGGCAATACAGTTTCTACTTTGGGTGCTTTGCTAGTGACCAGCTTTTAACAAAGGCAGTCACTATGGTTCTCCCGAACTGAGGCTAGGGTTCTCCTCTCTCTCCCTCACCCTGGGCTGGAAGGTCATATCCTCCAGCTTGGGAACCCTGTTCAGCTGCCTGTCCCTCGCCTATTTGTTCAGTTACCAAAATTAAAAAAAAAAATCCTCATAAGATTGAAAGAAGGAAGTCTTTTGTTTGGGTGTTTGTAAAATGTGGGGATCTCTTGCCTGATTGAGGGGTAGCATACAGTTTCACCCATTCCCTATAAGCTGAAGTCACAATGAAATAATTTCTCAATCCTGTAGGCCGGGAAACAGCTGGAGCTTAACAAAGCCTTGTAGCCTGCCTTGCTTGGAGTCCCAGTTTTTCCTCAGAGGATCTTTTCAGGTTTATGTGACTCAAATGGTTGAGGCAGCCCTGGAGCAGTTGCACTACTGCCTTTGGAACCTAAATGTACCTTTCCACTTCTTTTGCCACCTTATGGTCTCTAGCTCAGCTGATTCAGCCATTCATGACTTCTTGCTCCATAAGGAGCTAGTGCCTTTAAGGTTCAGCTCCATGGCAGTCTGCTCAGGAAGGGCAGTTCTCAGAGGCACCCTGGGCATACACATCCTTACGTTACTACTGGCAAATCAGCAGGCAGTTTGAATGCTACAGGATAACATCTATAAAAGGCATTAGGCTTTGGATTCCTGTGGGCTTCACCATCATGGTCCACCACTCACCATCCAAGGCAGGCAAGAGGGCAGGGATAACTCCAAGACAATGACTCAGGGTGTTTCTTCAGAGGTGGGAAAGGGCAGCTGGGACTTTCTGAGAGAAGACTCAGAACGTGTGTCATTGGTGCACCCCTTCATTTTCCTGCTATCATTGCTTGTGTTATGGTTTTGTTCTTTCTTTCCTTTTATTAATTTTTAAAGTTGAAATATTAAAAAATACAACTTCCATGCAGCAAAATGCACACATTTTAAGTATACAACTCAATGAACTTTTGCATGTGTCCATTTTGTGTTACCACCACTCAGATAGATCAAGACACAGACCCTATTAGCTTCAGAAAAGTTCTCTATGTCCTCTTGTCACATGACTGTCCCAGAGTAACTCTTAGTCTGACTTTTATTACTTAGATTTGCTTTGCCTGCATTTGAACGTCACATAAATTGAACCATGCAATGTGTATTCTTTTATGTATGGATTCTTTCACTCACCAAAAGACTAACCTGAGTCTTTTTGTGCATTACCAACTCATTGTTTTTTCCCTGCTGGATTGTATTCAACTGTATTATAGACCTCAATTGATTTACCTGTTCTACTGAAGATGGACTTTTGAGCTGTTTTCAAGTTAGGGCTACCACAATAAAGCTGCTTGCTTAATACCTTCTGATTTAATACTTTTCTAGTATCTGTTACATGCCAAATTCTGAGTAATTGATAAGTCATTAATCTTCACAATAAATCTAGGGTGAGTATTATCGATATTCCCATTTTGGGATATCATTTTAGGAGTTAAATAACTCCCCAGGACACACAATTACATTCAAATTCTACACAATGGTCTTAGACTCAAACTCAAGAAAGCAGTCTATTTTTATGGCTTGCTCTCTTAACCACCATGCCATACAGTTGCCTACAATGGTTAAAACTATAACCTAAACAACTTAGTTGCCATGTAACCTTGCACAAGTTTCTTCATCACTCTGTTTCTTTATCTACAAACTAGGGATAACTGCAGTATCTCCACTGAAAGGTTATTGTGAGGATTAAGTAAATAACTCATGTAAGACAGTTACTGTTGCTTCGCTAATTCAACATCTATTTTAAATTCCTTTTTTGCCTATCTTCTTACAGAGGATATAAAAACAAAATGCTGCCTTCCCAGCCTCATTTGCAGCTAAGGAATGTCAATGAACTCTTGTTCTATGCATGACATGGATGGAGCACAGGCTAAGAGACTCCTAGAAAAGTTTTTGCATCCTTAAAAAGGAATATGTAAGAAGGGGGAACTGTCTTGGTGAGTATTCTTCCTTTTCCTGCTTGTCTTTAATGCAGATGTGATGTTTGGTACAGTGACAACTGGCTTAGGGAGTCAAGAATGAAAGTCAACCCACTAAAGTGCAAGGGGAAAAGAGCCTTTTGTCTTTGACAAAAGGCTGTTGATCTGTTTAGGTGGCCCTGGGGTATTCTTCTCCAGACTTGCTGATAAACAAACAATATATATCTTAGAAATTGTTTGGTCAGGGTTTCTATTACACGCAATATAAATGGAAGATCATTTAAAAAAAAAACATACCACAGTGTCTGGCACAAAGCAAGAGTTCGATAAATATTGGGCTATTTGTTGAACTCTGTCTAATAAAACCTGAGTCCAAATGCTCTCAGCCCTTAAATCTGTTAATGATTTTCAACAGGTGTTTTTAGTACCAGCAGAAGGAGATGCTTCCTCCTCATAGCAACAACTGAGAACCCCAAGGATAGAATGCTTCCCATGTTTTTTAACAAAGCAGCATCCGGAAGTACTCTCTGGTCTGATGTCTAGTGAAAGCAAGCTGCCTCCCACATTCAAAGAACGTATCAAAAAAAGAAAAAACAAAACCAAAAAAAACCCACTTAAATATGATTTAAGTTTTCCACCATCTTAAAAAAAGTTCAGAAGCTTCTGGGGTGGTTTTCAAAATGAATCTTGAGGTGACACGCACTAGGTTTAAATGACTCTGGGCAGCTGAGGAAGCAGAGGAAACAACACTCAACAACAATCAGGGGCCCATACCTTGTTATTTTTAGGTGGGCTGGCCTGCTTTTATTAGTGCCATGAGGTTGCAAGCTAGAGCACACTCACTAGAAAAGCATCTTCTTATTATTTAAAAAAGGTAAGTATCACCTAGCATTTACATTTAAAAAATTCTATTAGATTTGATTTGTTTAGGTCTGACTCAACAACTGTTATGAGTGTCTGCTATGAGCAGGGTACCCAGTGTCTAAATCGTGTGTTTCATAGTCATACAGTCTTCCCGTTGGCTACTTCCCCTTCATGTATGTGGATGCATATTGTCTCCTGCACTTGGCCTTCTTGTGTAAAAGCCTCTCATATTAGGTCAGCCATAATTCTTCCTCTACCACCTTTGTTTCACACAGATTGTCTATTTTGTCCAATATCCTAGAAGAATAAACAAGTAGGAAAGGTGATTAGTAAGTGGCTAAGTAAAATGGTAAGATGTGTTAATTAATTATGATTTCTGTCCTTCAGTTCTTTTTTTTTGTTTTGCCTGATAAACTCTCTCTGAAACTACATGCTTAAAAACTGAAATATTGTCAGGCTGTAGTTCTTAGAACAAGAAGAGCACTGTCTTCCACAGACATCTAAATGAGAATGAGGTTTATTACTCTCTTGCATCTTCTAGGCTGGAAGTGACATAGCAGAACTGGGAGCTCTGAAGTCTGTCTGTCTGTGTGGGTCCCAAGGCCATGGCTCCTTGGATGAGCTGGTTCTCCTCTTTGAGACCTAGCTCCCTTTACCATCAGGGACCCTCAATACCATCAGGTATCCAATGCACTTGGATTCTCTGCTGACAGGGGTCATTTTCAAAACAAGGATAGGTTGAATAATGTAGGCTGTGGACAGAAGTATACTGTACAGCAGGGCCTTACTTGTCATAAGAGACCCCAGAAGATTTGGGGCTGTATTTTCTCATGGAGTGTTTCTAAGTCCTGAAATGCTGTCAGTGATAGAGAAACCATCTAAGGGAACAAAAACCTCATACCCATTCTGTCCCTGAATAAAGTAAGGGGCTGGAGAGTGGGAACTCATTCCTCGGGTTACAGGAGCACGAGCATCTTGAAGGTTGCACAAAGGTGTGAATAGTATATAGTGGGGCAGAACTTATTACTTGCTGAAATGCAGTAGAGTTTGAATGTGTCCCCTAAGGTTTATGTGTTGGAAAGTTAATCCCCAGTGCAACAGTGTTGGGAGGTAGAACCTTTAATGCTATTACTGGCTTAGTTATGGTGGAGGGGGTAAATTCAAGTACAATATATTTGATACATTGAAATAACTTTTGTAAATGCCCAGGGTATTCCCACCCAGCACGACAATTTAAAAAAGAGAATATATTCAGCCTCTTTCCTGCTGTGCTCTCATTCTTTCTTGCATGTGACTGCACATAGATCTAGGTGTGTGCATGCAAACATGGTCTCTTGCCCTACCACCTTCCGTCCTTCCCTTGCTGGATGCCGGCCCCTTGATTGTGGACTTCCCAGTCTCCAGAACTATAAGAAATAAACCTCTGTTCTTTATAAGTTCTACAGTCTATGGTATTCTGTTATAGAAGCACAAAACAGACTAAGATAAGGTGTTCTACGGGAGCCTATTAATTTTGTTGGAGTGAATCCCCTCTCCAAAAATGTTGCACATAATGAATTTAGTGAGCTGAAATCAACATGCAAAATCATACTTTATGTAAGAGATGTTGTGAGTAATGAATTTTAATCAAATACTTTAAGTGACAAAGGGAACTGCTGTTTGAAGAAACTCCACAACGAATCCTCACTTAAAGTGATTAATTATCTCCCAATCGTCACCCATGGAAGAAATGTTCGACTTTTTAATTTGCCTAAAATTCTGGACTCTCATACTTTTGTTATTTACCACATCAACTACTCCAGAAAGATGCTGCTTCTCCTTACTCACAGAGTTTGCATCTCTGCTAAAACAACTTAAGTTGCTACTTGGGTATCCACAGCCACACACATCATCAGTGCTCTCTTTGATAGCCAGTCTCCAACTGCTACTACCCTCAGTTTGTCTCAAACACCTGTGGCATGGCCACCTCTGCTAAAGAAAGTGTCGGCATTGTCGACTGGGAAGATGTCACTGGCACTGTGATTGGAGTACAGCATACTCTGATGAAAGTCTTTGAGATTCATTAAAATGCTGTTCTGCAGCCATTGCTGACAAATAGTTTTAAACACATAAATCTGAAAGGACAGAATCTGGGGACATGAGCTAACTTGGGCAAATTATGGAAACTATATAAAAATTAGTTCTGTTGCTAAATTAACTCAAAGAATAATTTTGCTTTGGATATACTTACTTAGAATAATTTTGTAAGTGTGGCTGCTTAGAAAAAATTATTCAAAAATAACTCTGCCCATTTTAAACCTTACAAATTGCTTCTTTAATATATTCTTATGTTCCTTCTGGCGTTGGATTATATAGTGACACCCCAAATACATGCAATTTGAGGCAGAGTCAGTTCTACAATACGGCTTTATTTTAAAGGTGAGTCCCAGTTCTAAAAATCTGGCCCTGTGCTCTCACCTGTATTCCAGTCCTCTAACTCCAAGTGTATTTTAAGATGTATACTCAAAGTGAGTAAGTCAAACCAGTTCCTCTGGGCTTCCCTTATTTCTGCCATCACCCTCCTCCTTCAACTTGCATGTAAAAGGAAAAACTGGGGTTTGGGCTCACGTATATCTGACTATTCCAGTACTTCCTCAGGTCTTGTTGTGAGGAGGATGCTATTCTGATAGCTTTTAAGGGAAATGCCTTGCAGTAGAGTGAAATATTTTCCTACACATGAACACACACACACACACACACACACACACACACATAGAGATACTCATACACATACCCCACATTCTTCTAAGAGATAAATCAGAAAGGTAGAACTTTTTCTATATTGCCAGGTAAACTTATATAGTTACCTAGAAGGAAATGATGAGGTCATTTTTTAGGTCATAGTACAGATGATCACATGTTCTTTTCTAGCGACTATCTGCTGGCCAGACTATCAGCACGCCTTTGCTGTAATTCAGAAGTTGCTTTTAGCAGGACAGATCCACATCTCACCCTAAAAGCACTTACTAACTGCTCATCAGGTCCCTGTAGGCTGAAGCATGAGCACTTTGGCTTGGTGTTACTATGGGACCATAATTGCATTCACAAATCTTCATCCAGAAAATCTACCTTTTACTAAGTCCTTATCAAATAATGATATATAGAAAAGCCAAAATTATTCTTTGCAAGATCAGAAATAGCATTTCTATTTGATATGTAATTGAATCAAGAGCATTTCAGCCTTTGCTCCTATCTCTGAAATTCACCCTTTCATTCCCTATTCAAGCAAGAAACCACATAATATTAAAAAAAAATGCAAGCAAACTTTCTGGAAGATGCAGAGAAAATTAATTCTCCCTTTCTGTATGATTGCACATATAATCTGGGAAGGGATATGCCTGATAATAATTTTAGGTTTCTGTTTCACAGTTATAAAGCAATAATCAGTCTAGATAAACACTATTGAACAAGGGAGGAAAGAAAAATTCTCAAAGAGAAAAGTGGTAAAATCTCCATGAATGAGCAAGTTTGCATCTCCGGCCTCATCTACAAATAAGCCCATGTCCCACCATTCCAGCTGTCTACGGGGCATTTCTTCCTAGATGGTATTTATCACCAAATTCAGTAAGTTGATCTATACTGAGCAATTCCCCACTCCCACCTCCAAAACAATTTTCCTAAATGCTCTAATTCTGCCAATGATTCAAGGTATTTAGAGAAAGTTTGGTTTCTTTCTAAATTTGTTTTCTATCTTCTATTAAACCCAATCCTCATTTACTCTTCAATTGCAAAACAATTCATCAAGAGTTCACCAGGTACCATGTGCCATGGTCAGTGTTGGAAATAAAGCAACGGACAAAGTCACTGCCTTTACAGAGCTTAATATTGAGTGGAGCAACCAATCATTATGCATGAGGTTAGAATGCAGTATAAATAGTGAGGGTACGGGGTACTGTCCGAACATGTTGAAGGGGACCTGGGATAGATGCAGCGCAAGGTGTTAGAGAAGATTTTCTGGAAGAAGGGACCTCTTAGATTAGCTGGGGAGTTAAGAAGAAGTTAGTTTGTGAGGAAGGGTGAGCAATGGTAGAACAGTATCTCCAACTCAGAGAGCACCACGTGCAGTACCCCAGAAATGAGAGAGAATATGTGGTCTTGTGTCTGGAACCTGGAGTGCCAAACAGGGGAGATATAAGGCTAGTGAAATCCCCAGGTATCGGACGATGGAGGGCCCTGTAAAACACAGATGAGTGTTGGAGAGAGGGTGATGTGGCCAGTATATGCTTTGGGAAGATCACTGGTAAGAGCAGACCATGGAAGGTGGTATGTCTAGCAACAGGGAAAGCAGCTAGAGTCTGCTGTAGAGAGGACCCCATCTTAGACCAACACAGTGCCTGTGGAGGAGAAGTGAAAACACTCAAGACCACTTTTGGTCTTGATTCCTTCCTTAATGACACTTTCTGTAGCTGTCACAGAGCCGATATTAAATGAATGCTGGAAGGCTGCAGAGCATACGTGGAACTATGAAGTCAGACTGCCCCAACTCTGCTCCTTGTTAGCTCTGGGACCATGGGAAAGTTATTAAAGTTCTTGATGCCTCTCCACTTTTTCAAGTGTAAGATATGGATAATAATGGTACATGTTTCAAAGCAAAGATATAGTACATAGATAGTTAATACATGTAAGTATTTGAAGCATTTCTGGGCACATTAGAAACACTCAATATATGCTTTTTATTTTAAATGTGTTTTGAATTGGACTGCCATCTCACCCAACCTACTTCATGAATGCATCTTAAATATTTTTCTTATGTCATTTTCTTCTGCCTAACTCTACTCTGTACATGACTTCTAGGCATCTTTTGCAATGTCACCCTACTTTCCTATATCTTAGTAGCCTCCCAATTGAGTTCAGAATCCTTAATCTAACATTCAAAACCCTTCCTTACTCTTGTCTTATTGGCGCTTCTCTAACCTTCTTTCCTATTATAATTATGCTTCAGGGTGTGCCCTTTTGGTTTCTAAGGACTTAAATTTGCAAAAAGTTTCATGCACTATCTGCATTGGCTTAGGATGCACTTACTTACAACTAGGAGAACTGTTTTGGATTATGTGTACTTCTCAAGTAGCTAAGAATCAGGAAATGGCAGGCCCTCTGAGGTCATCTTTCATAGTATATTCCCAGTATATTTGGTTTGCAAGTTTATAGCACTGACAGTCTGCTACATCATTTGTATTGCTTTTATTGATTTACTTTGTCTTTGGTGGGCTATAAAAGGGTAGCAAAGGTTTAAGTATATGGTATTCAATTGGCATAAATAAGCTAGACTAAAATGTTTAGTCTCATCATAGAACAATAGAGAAATTGCTTTGGAAGCCATGCTATGACAACTAGTGTCACCTACAACACAACAGTGTCCATTTTTAGGAAATTTGGTATTGTTTTAGTATAAATGGCTTAATTTGGGGGCTCAGGATTCATTGACATTTCTTGAAATCAACAGTAATTGTGTTTTTGACTTATATGAATTTGCCTCTTCCTACTTTTCAGGAAGAAATTCCCTTTGAAAGATAAAAGAAGTCTGTTTTCTCTGCTCAATGCTGGGCATCAACTTGTTCTTCTTTTCCACACAACAGACCAATTCCTGCTTCTTGACTTTCCAGGACTCCTGCCCTCTGCCTTAATTACCTGATCGCCTTTCTTCTGCTCCTTCAGCAAAGCCTGAGTCTACTGCTAGGTCCTTTGTGTTCTGGGAAGTCTTTTGTAATAATTGCAACCAACTTTCACTGTTCTTTTCTGTTGTCTGATCCTTATTCTTTTACCTATCTTTAAAAAGTATAATTGGTATTTAATAAACATGATGTATTTAAAATGGAGAGCACTGCTGAGATTTGTCATTTTTTTTTACTTCCATGAAATTCTCACAATAAAGATAATGAACAAAGCCTTCACCTTCAGAAGTTTCCTCATGCCCCTTGGTTATCCCAGCCTTCACAGCCAGCCCCATGCCCAGACAACTACTCATCTGCTTTCTGTCACCAAAAATCAAAAACTGTCATGCATTTCATTTCTTCATGTTTTTAAAGTCACAATCCATTGTTTTTATTTTTTCTTCAACATTCTTTACCTATCTTCCAAAGATATGTAAAAAAGAAAGGAAGAGCATTTTATATTTATTACCACATATACTACCATTTCCCTTCTCCTGTTGTATCAGTTATACATTGCTGCATAACAAATCATCCCCCAAACTTAACACAACATTATTTCACAGTTTCTGTAGGTTAGAAATTTGGATGCAAGTTAGCTGGATCCTCTTCCAGGATCTCTCACAAAGCTGTAAACAAGGTGTTGGCCAGGGCTTCCCTCTTAAGGTTCAAACAGGGAAGGAGCTGCTTCTAAGCTCATTCATATGGTGGTTGGCAGGATTCAGTCCTGGTGAGTTTTTGGACTAAAGACTTCACCTTCTTCATGGTTCTTGGCCAGTGGCTACTCTCACTCTCAGTTATTTGTCACCTGGGCTTCCCCATAGGGAATCATGTGATGTGATAGATTGCTTCATCCCAGTGAGCAAACAAGAAGAAAAAGAGAGCAGGAGCTGGATGGCAGTCAAGTCTTTTATAACCTAATCTTGGAAGTGACATCCTTCACTCTTGCTGCATTCTAATCACTTGAAGACTTTAGGTCTCTCCTACATACAAGGGCAGGGGACTACACCAGAAGTAGGGGTTCTTAGTAGCTTTTTACAAGCTGACTGCTACTCTGTCTTGTTTGTTCATATGTTTTAAAGTTCACAGCACCATGCTATTATATTTTTAAGACAATTCCTGGAGCACTTCTCTCCTTCATTTAGATTCAGTTTTTCATCTTGATATCATTTTCCTCTGTCTTAAGGATCTCTTGCATTGTGTGTCTGCAGATGGTACAGTCTTTCCAATTTTGTACATCAGAAGTCTTTACTTTTGTTTTTTTCTGGGTACAGAATTCTAAATGAAAGAGTTTTTTTCTTTCAGTATTCTAAAGTTGTTGTTTTGCTGTCTTCTCATTGTATTGCTTAAATGAGACATTTCTGAACTTTGTGGCTTTTACTGTGTCTGCCACACATTAGCCATTGGTCTTAAACAATTTGATTAAGATCTTCCTCAATGTAGTTTTCTTCATGTTTCTTTTATTTGGGTTTGTTGAGCTTCTTTGATTTCCAAATGTAGACTTTTCATCAAATTTAGAAAAATTTTAGGCAATAGATTCTCAAATATTTTTTCTCATCAGTGTGTCTGTGATTCAGGCCTATAATCCTAGCTACTTAGGAGGCAGAGATTGAGAGGATCATGATTTGAAGACAGCCCAGGCAAATAGTTTGTGAGACCCTATCTTGAAAATACCCAACCCAAAAAAGGGCTGGTGGAGTGATAGAGCGCCTGCTTAGCAAGTGTGAGGCCTTAAGTTCAAACTCCGTACCACCTATTTATATATATAGTTATATATATAAATATATATATATATAATTTTTCTCATATGTGTTTCGTGGAACATATATATTAAGTCTACTTGAAAGTGTGTCACAACTCATCGCTCCTATATTGGTTTATTTTTTTATGTTTTGTCATTTCACCCTGCTTTATTTTGGAGAGCTTCTATTGCTTTGTCTCCAAATTCACTAATGTTTTCTCATGCAATATGCAGGTTCCACTATTCACAATCTGGGTATTTTTCATACTAGACATTGTAATTTTCTTCTCTAGAGGCTCAATTTTGTTTTTAAAAATCTCCATCTTAGCTGGGCTCTAGTGGCTTATGCCTGTAATCCTAGATACTCAGGAGGCAGAGATCAGGAAGATGGTGATTGAAGTCAGCCTGGGCAAATAGTCTGTCAGATCCTATCTTGAAAAGCACCCAACTTAAAAAAAGGGCTGGTGGAGAGGCTGAAGGAGTAGGCCTGAGTTCAAGCTCCAATACCATAAAAAAACAAAACAAAACTCCATCTCTTTTCCTTAACGAGCTCATGCATTCCTCTATCTTTTTGAATATATGGAGTATATTTACCATAATTATTTTAATGTTCTTTTCTATTAATTCTATCATCTGTATCATTTCTGGATCAGACTGTATCAATTGTTTTTTCTCATTATGATTCATATTTTATTGCATATTTTTGTGCCTGGTAACTTTGGATTAGGTGAAACGCATTATAATTATTTAGGTTTGTTTACTTATTTATTTATGTTTTGGATTATTTCAACTGCTTTAA
Source organism: Castor canadensis (assembly GCF_047511655.1). Classification (NCBI taxonomy): domain Eukaryota; kingdom Metazoa; phylum Chordata; class Mammalia; order Rodentia; family Castoridae; genus Castor; species Castor canadensis. Next base: position 93,979,072 of record NC_133394.1, read on the forward strand.
ACTTTGTCCTGGGACATAGCTAATTTATCTGGAAACATTTTGATCCTTTCAGTTGCAGTTAAGCTCTGCTATGTTAAGGCCATAGCAGTCTTTATTAATTTGGCCCTTCTTAGGCAACACTCTGAACACTCAACAGAATGCCCTATACATTATGAGTTTCTCTCCTCTGGCTGTTGGGGACATGAATTGTTTTCAGTCTTGAATGACTCAGGAACTGCTCTGCCAACCCTTTGTGGTGATTCTCTTTTCAACTTCAGAAAGTCTCCACACAAGTATGTGCTTATCAGTGCTTGGCTTAGACTAGAAAGGAATCCTTTGCAGGTTCTAGACCACGCTCTGTGTGTGGCTCTGGTGCTCTGCCTTGAGATTTGTCCTCTCCTAAAAGTCTCAGCTCTGCCTGCTCAACTCAGGGACACTTCCTGACTCTGCCAACGTTCCTGTAAACTCTAAGTATCAAGCTAAAACAACTGGAGGGCTTACTTTGCTCTTTTCACTTAGAGATTGCTGCCCAGCTTCCAATGTCTGAAAACCATTGTTTCATTTATTTATTTTTAGTTGCTTAAGGTAGGAAGTTAAATCTGGTCTCTATTACTCAGTCAAGTTCAGAAGCTGAAATATGTTCCATGCTGAGGTAATCTGTAACAGTTTACTCCTATAATTTTCATATAACCCTTATGCTCTGAAAAAGTACTCCTGCAGGGCAAAACCCATGTTATCTGACTTTTTAACACCTATCACAGTGCTGTACTCACACTGAAAAAAATACACATAAATAGGTTTATGTTACATATAAACATATTTTCAATTATTTATATGTTTAAACATATAAATTTATGTCAATGTGTTATGCTAACATATATTTCCATTAAAATATATGTTATTCTTTTCATGATCTCTTGGAAAGGTTGGCTGTGAGGTCTGTTCCCTTTGCTTCTAAAATACTGCAATCCTTTTGTTCCTTCTTGTACACTGTCTACTCCATATCTAACTTCTTAGACCACTCTTTAATCACAGGACCTCCCCTTTGCAATATCACACAATCTGATGGCTTCATCTATTATCTTTCTCAAATACTGAGTGGCAACCTTACAACACCAGAGGGTCTCAAACTGGCATTTACGTGCCAAATAGTTAAAAAGTGAACTCAGGTGAAAAATTCTGCCACCTGGCAAAATTAGTCTTATTATCCTAATTACAGTATTAAGCTTTGCTGGCATTCCTTCTTTTGGCCTACTCCCTACCTTCTGATCCTAACCTTCTCCTCTCTCCTGGGATCCTCAATGTCTTTCTACTTCAGCTAGTAGCAACTTGTAACTTAAAGATTTTCCCTGGATGGTCCTAAATCCTTGTCTCTTGGAAAGGACAGAGCCTGAAGTACATGTGCTGTTTCTGATACTGTTGCTGCATGTCTGAGTTTCATCTCTGGCCAGATCTGGGCTGTGTGGAGGCCAACAGAATTCTGGAGGAAGTCATTAATCCCTAATTATACTGCAGCTACAAAACTCTTCCTTCTCCCAGCTGGAAAAACTGGTTTTGTAGATGAAGATATTGGTGAAATTATTATTTCACAGGTGAAAGTCCTGTGTTGTGAATGTGCTGTGCATTTCCATATGTATACTCTGCTCTCACATGGAAGCCTGTAGGACCAAAATTTATCTTTCCTGCCGAATGTCTGGTCTTTATTTTCGTTAGTGATATCTTCAGTCATTTAATTAGGTAAAAGTGGAGCTCAAGAGTCATCTTTGACATTTTGATATTTTCCTATTTTCACATAATGTATGCCCCAATTCCAAGATTTTTTTCCAGTTTTACATTTATGATGTCTCCTATATATTATGGATTCTAATACTCCAATGTTTCTCATTTTCATCTTTTTTCCTCTCTATGTTCCAATTATCCTCTCTTGCTACTAGACCCCATTCCTGAGGCCCCTACTTCTAGCATCACAAATGCATCCTAAATAGCATTGTCAGCTGAATCTCTCAGTGATATTATGAAACAGATATTTGGTTTTTGTCCCATTTCCTGAGATAAACTTAAAACCTAAAACCTTTGGACTCTTTGGAGTGGTAAGAATATCTTCAGCACAATAATGGATAACTGGTGGCTAGTAAATATAGATGGCATCAGCATGAGGGATGGCCACCAGAAAGATGATTAGAAGGTTTGGACTTTCAGCCCCATTCTCTAATCCCCAGTCTCCAGGCTGAAGGTTGAACTGGTCACCAACGGCCAATGATTTAATTAACTATGCTTACATAATGAAGTTCTCACCAAAGCTCAAAAGGGCATCGGTTTTGGGATCATCCAATAAGTGAACAAGTGGAAGTTCCTGGAGGGTAGTGGGCTAGTGAGGGCATGGAAGCTCTGTGCCCCTTCCCACATGCTTTGGCCCATGTATCTATTCTATCTGGCTTTTCATCTATATCCTTTATAATAAACTATTAAATGAAAATGCTTCCCTGAGTTCTGTGAGCCACTCTAATTAACCAACCTGAGGAGGGAGGTCATGGAAATCTCCATTTGTAACTAGTTGGTCAGAATTATGAGTGACACCTACCTCTTGCAATTGACATGTGACATAGAAGGCACTCAATGTGGGACTGAGCCTATTAAGTGGCTTTGATGCTTCTACAGGTAGATGGTGTCAGAACTGAATTGAATTAGAGGACACTCAGAATTTGTTTGAGAAAAGAACTTCCCAGTTGCTGGTGGGGAGAAATCCCCACACATTTTTGTGACTGTTACATTGAATGGGGTAAGAGAGTAGGAAAAAAAACCCATTTTTTTTCTATACATACTTAGACCTCCTCAAAGACTATCTGCTAATAGGATTTAAAAAATTTCAACAGCTCCTTAGTCATTTTGGCTTATGCGTCCTTTGTAATCCTTGCTATCATGTCTCATCTCATCCCTGCCATCTCTGGCCAAACTGAACTTGTATCTTCTCTTGGAATCCTCCCAATTTTTGCCTGTTTAAGCCTATACACCTGAACTTTGAGATGTAGCACACAAGTGAGCTCTTCCATGTCATTTTCTCAAAGTTTTTAATCAGATACAACAGCTATGTCTTATGCTTAAAATAATGTCTGGCACAGAGTAGGAACACATGAAGTATGCTTAACAAAGAGTTGCTCTTTCTTTTTATACTGCTATAACATTTTGTACTTGCCCAATACCACTTTTCTCTTTCTGCCTTGTTGCACCAGTTAGTTCATTCATTCAATAAGAACTGACGGAGAAACCATGATGGGGAAGGTTCCACCCTACAGAGTTCATTGAATACACTCTCCCATGTCTCGCTCAGTAATGGTCATCTCTCCTAACTACCTACTAGACCATTGGTTCCACCATTGTGCAAATGTGCCTATTGCATACCTGGTCATCTGCCTATAATTGTGTTTCCACTGCATACATAGCTGTCTCTTCCACAGTTGTGTAAACGTATTCATTGTATATATGGTCCTATTGCCCATAGTTGTATAAACGTGTCCACTGTACACATGACCCTATCACTCACAGTTGTGTATGTCCTCTGCATCCATGAATATATCTCCCATACAGGGTAAATGTATATGCCTATTTCTCTCACATTGTATAAATGTCTCTGATGTACACACAACTATCTCTTTTACAATGAGGTCCTTAAATGAATCAAACATATCTCACTCCTCCTGTCTTCACTCACAGGTTTATCCCAAGACTTTGCATGACACATAGTAAATTGTGAATTGAACAGAAATGGATTCTTCTCTGAATTGATAAAATAGCATAACCCAACAAGAATCAGAAGGATATTGATAATCTGTTTATGTCTCAATAACTGAAAGGAGGACAAAGATCATTCAGTATCCCCAGGAAAAGTAAGTCTTCATCACTTCTTTGTATTTGATTTTAATCCTTTTTGAAGTAGAAAATAATTCTATCCTTACTAATCAATCATAAGAAGACACCATAAAAATCTGTCAAGGTTGGTTTTTCTTCAATGTAATCAAGCTAATTGAATGGCAAACTTTACAACTTCACAATCTCATCCCTTGACCTTGACATAACCTGTCTTCAATAACTTCTCAAATATTTTAACTTTTAATGTACAAAATGAATTTGTGTACCTACTATTTCAAATTTAAAAGGAGTCTTTACAATTGATCCTATTAAATACTGTTTAAGACTTATACATCTTTCCTTATATTGTATTTCCTTGTATTTGCAGACAAGACTACTAGAACATTCAATCTCACTTACAACTATTAACATTTATAATTATTTGAAAAGTGTTATGAAAGTGCTGTGTTTCTTCTTTCCTAAGAACCCACATCCCCAACTCACAAAAGAATGCTCCTTTGTGGTCACACCCAGAAACTGGGTACTTGTCTTCCAACCACAGGTAGAGAGTTTATCCAGGCTGAACCAATCAGGTATTATCTACCAAGAAACTGTATTTGGGACTGATACACTAAAAAGAGAGGGAAAGCAATTTGCAGATTGAAAGAATGAAGCAAATATGAAAGAGAAGTACCAATAATATTGAGCATTTAGTCTGTTAGGTACCATCTTACTTAATCCTTGTAGAACACAACCTACCCAAGCATTTATATTCAAGGAAACTGAGGCACAAAAAGGATTAGTGGAAGTAGCATAGCAGGGATGTGACTCTGGCAGCCTGACTCTGGAGTTCAGCTTATTAACCATGACCTTGTACTGCCCTGGAGTGACAGAGCGGGAGAGAGACACAATGTAATCATACAAAACAGAGCTGGCTGCTATTTTAGCAAGACTTTCAGAACTTGTCCAAGATTTGTTCTTTTCATGGATATTATGAGGAAGACCAATAATTTTTTTTTCATTAAATTCTTCTCCCTTTGTTTAAACAGTCTTACTTACCTACAATCCCAAGTCACCTACAACTCTCCTATGCCCTCGTTTTCAGCCCATAAAGGGGTATAAATGGCCACTGGCTTTTACCTTCATTTTCATACCCAAACTCCTCTGCAGTTTGTGTTAATTTTCCATGCATACGCAAACATGCACAGCACATTTTGCACCTGCTTCTATGCTATCCATACAAACCAGCCACTTATTTGTGAAAATGTCAAGAGAATAATGCAAAGAGTGTGGAGGAAGATTTCTGAGATTTTATTTAATTGATGAGCCTCTTTAAATTATGAGGAAATATTTTATTGTGAGTTGTTCATAATATCTATGATTAATGCTTTTAGTGTAATTATACAGTTTGAACATTAGCTACAGAAAGATAATTAAATCTGTGTTTTGTCTTTCATATGGCAAAAGAAACTTTTCAAAACAGTCAACAAAGGTAAAACCTAGCCAAGTCCATTTAAAAAAAAAGGCAGGAGAGTTTTTGGCAGGCTTTGCTGGCATCCAAGTACATATAATTCTTAGAATGGGTTATCATGCATTGCAGGCCCTATGCATTATAAAAATGCCATCTCTCAGCATAATTGTTATTAAAAGAAGGCAAAAGAATGGATGATTTTTTAGGTATATACTTTCAATCTAGTCCTGTGGCTCTTGGCTTCCTGCTGAATGAAACAAAAAGCAATTGTTAGGTTGTTAGTGCATTGCATTCAGACAGATCAGGATTAAATCACTGCTCGCTTTACACTAGTACGGCAACCTTGAGCCACTTACTTTTGATCTTGAGCAAATTACTTTTGACCTTAAGCAAAATACTTTGTTACTTTCCTTTCTCTGAGCCTCAGCTTCTTCAATTATAAAGTGGGATGATAGCAGTAGCTCCTTCAAACTCTTGCGTTGAGGATGAAAAGAAGAATCATTGTGAGCAAAGATAGTCTGCTATGTGCCAAGCACCTGAGCCCATCCTTGTGGAGTATGCCAAACTGTCCTCTGATGCTTGAGTCATTTCTATAGCTAGTCAGGCAGCCAATGAAGCAGGTTATGGTTCACTCAGAGCAACTATCATATGACTCTCCGGGGGAAGGAGCCTGGCCTGTTTACTACTTGCTATAAAAGGTGCTGTGCCCTTGGTCCTAGATCCTTCAGCTGCTTTATAGCTTCCTGATTCATAGTTTCATAGCTTCATAGCATCTGGACCTCCCTGGTTAGAGAAGCTGGCATGGCATGTGATGCTCCTGTTGGCTCCGTGCTACAAACAGTCTTGCTCTGACTCATTGAATCTCACAGTGTATCTTTGCAATCTATGGAGTTGTGGTGAGCCAGCCCTCCTGCCTACTTACTCATGTCCTTTGGATCTTTTCTATAGTACTGTTACCACTTGCCATCCTCTGTGTTAGGGGTTGGCAAATGTTTCCTCTGAAGAGCCAGATAGTAAATATTTTAAGCCTCGGGGGTCACATATGATATCTGCTGCATATTTTTCATTGTGAATTTTTTAAGCATCTTTTAAAAATGTAAAAACCATATTTAATTAACAGGTTGAACACAAATAAGCTAAAGGTTAAGTTTGATCATAAGTCCTCCTTGCAAAGAACTTGAAACAACATGTGCTATATTAATGAAAATTCAAACATTAGCTGTTTTTTATTTTGTTAATCTCTAAGTCTAATGAAACCCCATTGGTGCTCCAAATAACATTCCCAAATACTGGAGAGCTTTCTGGTGCACAATCATGCATAGTGTCTAGTTCAACCAGCCCTTTGAATTCTGTCTTGAAAACAGAACAATTTTTTTGTGCGCTATGTTTTCCAACATGTTGCTAAGAATTGGTTTCTGGTATGAGTGAAAGAACTGAAGCCCTGGCCTTCAGGACAGCTGATCACCTCATCTGTACACCCTAGTGAAAATAGTATCACTTTCTATGTGAGCCAAAACATGTAAAAGGTAGTTAAGCCTGGCTTCAAGTCATTAAGTTACTGCTTAGTAAAGTACAGCTTTGTGTATAATAGAGACGGTTTTCAATTTTCAGGCCATTATTTTCAACTAGTGGTGTTGTTGTGGAGCTCAGAGGAGCATATAATTTCCTTTACTGAACTAGGTGACAGCAGAATGGTTTCTCCTCACCCTCACCGGACAAGAAACACTAGTGAGTCATGCTAAATGATTACAGCTTCTGAAGAGAAGCAGTCAAGAAGACAACAATGTTATAAGAATAAGGGCAACAAGAAGTCTTAGAAGACTGACTGTTCAACTAGAAGGTGAAGGAGGTGGGCGGGGGCGAAGGAAACCAACAGGAACTAATAATTCAGTGCTCACAAATGTCTAGACATGGGTTATAGTTAAGGCAAACTCTTTGGGGCCTAACCTAAGAAGAGAGGAAAGGTAGAGGAATAATGAAGTAAAAGAGGAAAAGAGAGGGAAACTGGAGGAGGAGATTGCAGAAGCAGCAGAAGAGAGTAGAAGCATTGGCAGGGATGATACAAATCAGGCCAAGTGGACCTGTCTTTTAGGACAGGAGGAGAAACTCCTACATGAGTTTCATGGCTCATAGTGCTTGCTGTCCACTGTATCACGCCCATGGGCATTACTGTATCACTCAAGTTCTGTGGCAATGACCTCAAGTCACCTAGAGATGCTAAATATGCAGTCTTTTGTTTCCCGAGTTAGGAAACTACATACGTCAAGAATTTCCCTCAAAAATAGTTATAATATTTTTAAAACAAATCTTCCATAAGTAGATAAAGATTTTAGTTTTCCAAAAAGCCTTATCCTCAGACCATACTCTGTTACCAAAGGCACAACAATCTACTAAATACTGAGATCTACAAGAAGCTCAGAGTATAGGCAGGCGGAGCAGAGGAGGACTCTAGACTGACCTTGTGGAATCTGTCCTGGTCCTGATCTGGAGTCAGTTTTTCTAGTTTTTCCTCTAACTTAGTATAAGACGATGAATCATCATCATTGTAGAAACCTGACATTGTCTGGTCTCTGGAATAATTATTTATGGTGTCAGTGGTGAGGTAAGGCAGTGGGGAGCTGATTTTTTCCTGTTACAGTGTTAATGGAAAAGTAAGGCAAGATGTACAAGACTAACAAGTGTACATTATAGGGTCAGAGAGCAGAATCCTCTGAACAGTGAGCTGATTGACTCAAGGGGTGATAATGATTTTCTGTATAAAAGGAATTAGAACTAAACTGTGCGTGTCTTAGAATAATCACAACTTAATCCAGAAATATCCTTGGGGTAATCGCTTTAGAATTTTTTCTTTTAATGTTAGACTGAACTTATCTAAAAATGTTCCTGAGGGAAACTGCTCCTGAAAGTTATCCTGGAGATGCAAGGTCATTTCCTCTGGTGCAAATTCACATTGGTCAATGGGCTTAGGGCTTCTTACTGTCACTTCAGGAGTCAGTGTCTTCATTTGAAAAAAAGACAAAAGAATTAAAGTTGGACAATGATGATTGTTGGGTGGCAGGAAGAGGAAGTTGCTATTAAAAATGTATGCTTGGTTGAATTGTCTGATTTTCTACAATATGTATAAATTGTAACTGAAATAATGCAAAGCTCATTAGAAAAGAAAACAATAACCCAGCCACTGTGATGGTTGATTAGATTATACAGAGGTCATCAAACTACCAATTTACTTGTCTAACTAATTTAACCAAGATAATAAACTAACAATCTAACGATGGAATTAAAGGCAACTCAAATCTTGTACAGACTTCTCTGAGGTATAGATTCCTGTAAAGTTTCTGAGATGTCCAAACCTAGTAAGGAATATTCCTTCCTTGTATCTGCAGCTGCCATTAAGTCTTTCAACAATACTTCAACTCACAAAGTCAATAAAGGAAACAGAGACCACTGAACTACTTCTGGATGGAGTGTTGTTTTGTTTTCCAGGAAAAAAGTCACTATCTGGCATAACTGTGAAGTGCAAAACTCTCATTAGCTACTTTGTCTGGTTGTGTCTAATCAGAACTCATTTAACTTTAAAGCTAGGTTAGTGAGGAATTTTTTTTTTAATGATACATCAGAATTTAATGCATCAAACAGGAACTGCAATCTTTCAAAAACTGGATGTCAGGGCTGGGGGAGTGGTTCAAGTGGTAGAGCATCTACCTAACAAGTATGAAGCCCTTGAGTTCAAACCCCAGTACCACCAAAAAAACAGAACAAAAAAACAAAACAAAGCAACACCCCCCCCCCCCGCCTCCTGCAAATTGTCTATCACATGCTACTGAGTCTAGCTTTACAATGGCTACACTGACACATATATATATATATAATTTTTTTTATTCATATGTGCATACAATGTTTGGGTCATTTCCCCCCCCCACCTCCTCCCTTACCACCCACCCCACCCCCTCCCTCTCCCCGCCCCCTCCCTCTCCCCTTGATACCCAGCAGAAACTATTTTGCCCTTATCTCTAATTTTGTTGAAGAGAGAGTATAAGCAATAATAGGAAGAACAGGGGTTTTTGCTGGTTGAGATAAGGATAGCTATACAGGGAGTTGACTCACATTGATTTCCTGTGCATGTGTGTTACCTTCTAGGTTAATTCTTCTTGATCTAACCTTTTCTCTAGTTCCTGGTCCCCTTCTCCTGTTGGCCTCAGTTGCTTTTAAGGTATCTGCTTTAGTTTCTCTGCGTTAAGGGCAACAAATGCTATGTAGTTTTTTAGGTGTCTTACCTATTCTCACATCTCCCTTGTGTGCTCTCGTTTTTATCTTGTGATCAAAGTCCAATCCCCTTGTTGTGTTTGCCCTTGAAAATTATGTCCGCATATGAGGGAGAACATACGATTTTTGGTCTTTTGGGCCAGGCTAACCTCACTCAGAATGATGTTCTCCAATTCCATCCATTTACCAGCGAATGATAACATTTCGTTCTTCTTCATGGCTGCATAAAATTCCATTGTGTATAAATACCACATTTTCTTGATCCATTCGTCAGTCAGTAGTGGGGCATCTTGGCTGTTTCCATTACTCTATCTTCTATACTAATAAATATATATCTTCTTTGATAAAAAAGATATCTTCTATGCTAATAAACCATGACAGAGAATGCAAAAAGTTCTGACAGGCTAGTATTGGGAATAAAAGTCTTGTAAATCTTCATGTTTCCTGAGTTTGAACAACAGATGTATATTGGCATAAATACGGAAGTCTAACAAACTCAGCAAGTCCTGTTTTGGATGCCATTCAACAGTGCTCTGTGGCCCATTCCCTGGGGTACCCTTGCTGCATCTATAGTAGCTGGTAATCCGTGATGGCTAATCCTGTGTGTCAAATTGAGTGGGCGCTGGAGTGCATAGATTAAATATCATTTCTGGGTAGTTCCAGATTAAATCAACATTTGAATTGGTGGACTCAATCAAATAGATTGCTTTCCTCAAAGTGGGTGGCCATTATGCAATTCGTTAAGATCATGACTAGAAAGAAGGCAGAAGAAGGAGGAATTTTCTCTTTCACTGATTAATCTGGGACATCTCATCTCCTTCATCCCTTAGACTGAATTATACTCTCAGCCTCCCAGGTTCTCAGCCTTCAGACCTGGACTGAATCATACCACTGTCTTCCTTGAGTTGCTAGTTTGCAGTTGGCAGCTTCTTCTTAGCCTTTGTAACCACATGAACTTAGTCTTCATAATTCTCTCTCTCTTTACACACACACACACACACACACACACACACACACACACACACACACACACAAACACTACAGAGTCTATTTGTTTTCTAACTATGACTAATACAGGATCCTAGTGTCCTGAAACTTGGGGGTGGTAACCTGAGCTATCCAGGCCATATTTCAAGAACTTGTGTGTCAGGAGGGAGGAGACAGAATCTGCACAGCATGGACTATATAGATTTTCTGTCCCTGGAAAAATATATATTCAGCTTCATAGCCATCCTGAAGCTTGTGCCCCTGTAAGAGGGTCCAGGGAAGAAATGAGGTTCTTTAGCTTCCCAGGGCAGGGCTTTGTGTTTGCCTGGACTCCCTTCCAGGACTTGGATACAGATGAGGACCTGACCCTCTAGTGGTTTCCAGCAGACAGAAATGTCCTCAGCTCCACCCCTGGACCATGCTTTGTTAATTCTATTGTGTGTGAATGTTGGAGGGGGGTTGTTCTTGGCAGTTTTCAAGATGCTGAAATCATTACAAAGGAAATAAAAGTATTTCATATTCCAAGACCGTTTATTCTTCAAAAGTCTGTCCATATGTACTGGGGGAAAAATGTGACTCTCTTCTGCATATATTCTCCAGCACTGCCTAGATGTCAGGTTTCATTAATTTTTCTGTTTGAAGTTTATGCTGTATACAATGTATATGAAAAAAATCTAGATTTTACACTTTGTTGATTAAAAAAAAACCCAAAAAATCAAAATTCAAACTAACAAAAATATTTTACAAGAATCCTAAAAGCACTGTGGAAACGGGAAGAAATGAGTTTAAATACCTACTAAGTGATGGAATTGCAGAGGTGCCTTCTTACTTGATTTTGTTTAATCTTCAGAATAACACTGTGGGGATTATGCCCTCTTTATTTACAATTAGGAGAATGAGGCTTTGAGAACTAAAGGTTCTATGATGCATATGGGCAGAGCCAGCAATTTCAACCATCATATGTGTGAAACAAAGCTCATTCCTCCCGTAATACACAGCACCAGCTTCCTCAAGCCTCCTGTCCTCACATTGTTAGCTTTCACTGTGCCTCACTGTCTGCATCCAGGGGGCATCATCAAAATTACATCATCAAGGACTTAGCGTTTCAAATAAAAGATTCCATAGAATTTAGAGCTACGTGTTATTTGGAGCCTGTGTTGCTTTCTTGGGGTTTCTGTGGACCAGATGAAAAGTGTTGGAGTACGAATTTGTGTACTTACCAGCAGAGTTTTCACAAGGGTGTGAAAGTAAATGACAAGTCTCACAAGTCTCTCAAATATAACTCTGGATTCTGAGAAGCTATTTATGGAAGAATGTCAGAGCTTGTATAATGTTACTGAAGAACTGCCTTCAAAGACAGAATTTGGGGAATATTTAGATTCATTTGTGGATGCTTAAAAAGGCAAAGATTTCAGAAAGGTTGTGCTTCTTCTGAAGTTGCCTTATTGCTATGAAACACAGAATTACACAACTCAGTGCTAAATGGAGGAGCTCTGAAAGAATCCACAGAGAGTTTTCAAAACCAAGTGAATGAGTATGATTGAAAGGGAAGGGTTGTCACAGGCATTTTTTTTTTTACATTGTAAAAAAAACAAAATTAAATATACGCAATGTTTAGGGAAAAAGCATAGATCCCCAACAGTAGATCAAGGTCTTACAGATGCTCTGGTGACTCCAGAGCCATGTGGCACTACCTGCAGCTCATGTGCCCTCAGCCTCTGTCATTCCCCAGGAAGTGATGCTCCACCAGGCATGACTCAGAGATGTCAGTGTTGCTTCCCTGCCCAGCTCAGAGACAAGACACAGATGTCCATATTCTTGCTCATCCTTGCACAACCTCAGCCACACCATCACTACCAGTACCTTCAAGGAACCTTATGGGAATAAAAAGTATCTGTGACATAAAATCATTGTGCTCATGGCTGCACAGGCTGTCCTCCTGCCCTGCCAGAGGCAATCACCATCCATTTACTCTGCACTGCAGAAGGAGTGTGTTCCTATACCTTGGACTTCTCAGAAAACCAGGGGATTTTCTCCTGGAAAGAAAAGGCTAGACTAGGTTGGGATAAGATTTGTATACATGGCAAGGTTATTTGATGGAGAAGCCTTGAAGGTCAGCTCCTCATCTACTGCACTACAGAGGGAGGTAACTGAGTGGTCGGTTCAGCAAGGCAGAAGAACCTCAAAGAGGAAAGAGACCTGAAACCTGCCTAGCTCACCTGCTTTATTTTCAAAAAAGCAATCCTAGCCCAAGAAGCAAATTTACGAAGTATCTATTGCCAGACACACTGCTATTTTATGTACCTTTCAGAAGACAGGCAAAAGGCTGCTGATAAACTATGGTATATTCCTGATTGAAACACATCTTAGTTTCAGAGATAGTGAATGTAAAAATAAAAAGTATAAAAGCATTTTACAATGGCTATCTTAGAATTGGTGATCTATAATAACCAATAACTTAGCCCCAGTTCTTAGGTCTCTTTGTATCCTACTATTCTTTGCAGCTTTATTTCCCAGATGAGAAACCTCCAAGCCACAGGTTGGATGATTTATCAAAGTCACAGAGCTAAAAATTAGGAGCAGAACCAGGACTTGGACTAGGCTCCTGATGCTTGCATGCTGGTTCCTACAACTCTGTGGCTTCTGACTCGAAGGGATTTATCTCTGGCTCTAGAAAGTAGAAGTAAATTAATCAGTAGAACATTTGCCTCCTGATTAGGTTTTACTTATGATAACATAAAAAATTAAACTGCTTCCCTGAACACATGCAGGCAGATTGGAAGCAGCCTGGGTAGACGTCTGCCAGCATCTCTAGGTTGGAAATGTGCACAGTGAAATCTGTAAAGCAGGTAATCCACCTGCTAGGCCTTGAATAGCTTGGTCACAGTTGGATTTGATGTTTTACTAGATCTAGACCTACTGGAATGTGGGACAGAGGTGAGGATGGTTTTATTTTCCCTGGCTTGGCCTTTCCTTCTACTGAACAGCTGGAGCACTAAAATCCTTCCAATTCCCTATGCCTCTGCCTAAATGGGGCAAATGTGACGTGCCTGGAGCTAAATGGGGCAAATGTGACGTGCCTGGAGCTAAATGCCCTAGCGTTGACATGAGGCCTCTCCATCCCAGATGGCCCAGAGCTCCTCATACTTGGGAAGAGGGTCAGGATTACACATTTTCTCTGCAGTGCCTCCTATGTCAGGGTGGCATCCAGGGACAAATTTGGCTTGGAAAAGAATGTTCTGGAATGTTTCATCTGGCTGGGGCCCCCAGAATATCCCAGATATGTACCTCCTGTCCACATATCCTTACTAGTATTTTTAGCTTGGGAAGGTGCAGCCTCTTCCTATGAGGAGGAACTTCCTTTAACTTCCAACCCCTGCATCCTGGCTGGAGGCCACAAATGGAGATAATGTCACCACTTTCCCAGCACCTTGGCTGGGCATTTGGCTGTGAACTTTCTTGGCTTTCTGAGAGAGACTTAGACAACAACAAAGAGGTGTGGCCAAACTCACCTGGCCCTGGGAGGAGGCCTGGGAACTCAGCTGACAGATCTCAAGAGTACAGTAGGATCAATTCTACAATCTCAAAAACAGAGGAGACAAAAGTCCCACCACTCCCTGGTCACCTCTATTGTTGCCTGTTGGCTGACAGCAAGATGTTGATCACATGAAAGAGAAGAAGCAGCTGAGCTGCCCACTCTGGGTGATGAACAAAGGCACCTGCCTTCTCAAGAGGGATTTGGTTCCATCATACCATGCTCAGTCTTCCCACCTCTATTTTCTTTGCCTTCCCTATCTGAAGAAGAAAGGAAACAGTCTCAGAGCTGTGTCTTCAGAGCAGGTCCTATGAAAACGCCTCTTTCCTCTGGTCACATTGGCTGTTTTCACAGCAGGGGTGGGGACTTCACTCTCCTGATGAAATATGAAGCCGTGCACCCTCTCTGCCTTCCTCTGGCTGCCAGGATCACTGTGTGAATCTGGATGGGAAGACACACGTGCCACACTGATATGACAGGTCAGATTCAGATTTGGTGTTTGCTTGTCCACACTCTGGACAACATTCTGAGTGTTGTGCTGTACTCCTTGGTATTCAAGTCCTTTATTATATGTTAAGTAGGAGTTTAGGTTCCTGCTGTCTCTATGTGCCTGCAAACTCTCTTGGAAGGCAGCTTGGATACTACAATACAACTGCCATAGGCCTGTGAGTCAGGAATCTTCTCCAAGTGAAAGGGAGTAGCAGGAGGACCTCAGTGGTTTTTCCCCACTCTCTACTCCTCATCATCACAAGCCCTATGTATGCACAATGGCCCACCTTCACAGTGGCCACCAGCCAGGAGCAATTGGCAGCATGGTGTATTGTGTATCTCTACTTAGTCCAGTCTGGTTCTCTATCTAGAAGGCTATTTTTGTTTTTGAACATCAACCATCCCATAAACTATTGTCTTTCCAAACAGTTCATCAGTATAAGGAAGTACCACTACTTTCAGAATGACTAGAAACCAAACATCCTACAGATATGCCCATATTTCTAGGATTCAATTTTGACACTTTCCCAAACTCAAGCTTTGCTTAATTCTGTCAAATGAAATAATTCTGGGTATTTTGCTACTTTTGAGTAATGGGAAAGAGAAGTAAATGATCATAAAGAAAACTTCCTTTTTGTGGAATGGGTGAATGAATGATTTAAGGTAATGATTGTCAAAAGAAAGCACAATACACAACTGAACTCAAATTGCATTTTCCCTGAAATCACAGGACCATGTCAGGGGATCAAGGCTAGCTTCATAATTTCTGTTTCAATTAATTTAAGTGCCAGTATTATTTTTCTTCCTCTTTCCTCTTTCTATAGTGACAAGTAATGAGGGTGTGGCATATAAAATTTCCAAATTTTATTTGAAGTTGAGATGGCATAGAATTCAGAAATGGTGAAGTCTTATTACAGAAATACAGTACTCATATAAAAGGTAAGGCTTGAAACCAGAATAAATCAACTTCTTATTTCCTGACCTGCACAAATGTAATTATCTAGACCTGATGTTTTAGTAATCTGATTTTCAAATGATACAATGTTCTTTTCTCTTAATTTTGTCTTGAGACAAATGTCCTAATTTTATTTGCAGTGGTTGGGGGAAAGTAAAGTTCAATGTCTAATTTCTCTGATATATTTAGAGCTCTTTTCCTCTGCTTTCCAGGAGACAAAATAGAGGAACAGAAACGGGATCAAATTCTATAAATAAATGATGGTTGGCTTGTCCTTAAATATCATAAACTGCTGAAAAGAAATGAAGTCATAGATATACATTAATTTTATTTTGAAATCTGGTTAAGACATGGTGTTAAGATTAAAGAATTTTGTAGGGAGGAGAATGAAAGGAGAGGAGAAAACCTCTCCTTCAGAAAAAATGAAACACCTATGTTTTCTTGCCAGTTTCTTCCAAGAGAGCAGAATTCTGTGTTCCCTACTATCCACTTTAAGTAACCCACTGAAACATTGAAGGGCTGTTTGACAATCTAACCATATGTTGCTTGTTAATAATGGTTACATTTTGCCCAATATTCTAGTCACTGTTTCACATTCTCCATAAATTAAAATATCTACCAAAGCAAAATAAACACTAGATAAATAACAGCAGAACAAGAAGACTTTATAGGTAGGCTTATATTTGGTTGGATTTTAAGACCTTCTTTCATGTCCTTTAGAGTATTTATGGAGCTAGGAGAGTCAGAATGTGTTAGCCTATGACATTTTTTTTGGAACTGAAACAAACAAACAAAAAAACCAAAAAACCAAAAACCAAAAAATAAACCTTTGAACTTGAGTTTTCACCTGCCCAGCTCATGTGCCAATGTCAACTTCTGTTGGCCTTCCTATAAGCCCTCTGCATTAATGTTCCCCATGATACAATCTGTCTCCCTGCAGACAGAATTCCATGGTATCTTCATAGCCTAAACTAGGTGGAGAAATGGAGCTATTGTGCAGATAATTTTAGGTCAGAATGCAAGCCAAAACCCCAAACCAGTCCAGTTTGAAATTGCCTGGCTGTCCTCATTTAATCACTTGGCTCCACATGGAAGTTATTACTCCAGGAATTACCCAAATGACAAACAATCATGACATCCTGCACCAAGAGTACTGCAAAGCAGAGACTGCGCTCAACTTTTGCAAAACCCTCTACACCTAGATATGTGCATGTGATGGACTTCCTAGACTAGCACAGGACAAAAATAGTCCTCCTGTCATTAATCTTTACCTCAATTGGTAGATTCATGGAAATGTGTTTGCACTACTGTAAAGTTCTTACGTCTGTGTAAGCATCTTTTGACTGGAAAGATCATTGTGTTTCAAGGCCTTTGGCTCTAGAAAAGAACTAGTTGATGGTGGATTCTGCTACGCAGTCATCAGCAAAACCACATACCAAATCCCCAAAGCTATAGGCCTATAAGCCAATCAATTTGGGAGGAAATTGGCTGACCCTAGTTATGCCAACCCCAAGATCTAGATCTTGGATTCTAAGTCAGGTAGAATCTGCTCCCAGTCTACACCATGTCAAGCCTATGGATGCAAAAAAATTATCCAGGTAGGAGTCAAGCTATCAGACAAATGCCAGTGGTGGAGATGCCACTCAAATTGGAGTCAGATGGTATTAGTGTGACTGATGATGACAAACTGTCTCCTTCACAAACTTCAATCAGGCTTCCCTAAGCCTCCAACTCTGCCTCCAGCTTGGCCCTTGTCCTACCTGGCCCAGATTTGCAAGAATCTCCTCTCCCCTCCCCTCCAATCTCCACCCTGCAAAGCTGATAAAGTTCCTCAGCCCCCATGCCTTGGTCTGCCTTGAAGGAAAATCCTGGCATTTGGCAAGAATCCCTTTATTTTTGATGTCTTCTTTGTGATTTTCCACCCACTGACTCTCCCTATGCACCTTGGCTATAAATCTCCACTCTTCCCTATGGCTGTATTATCTGTCCTGCTCTCTCCCCTCTATTTTGATTATCTTGACAATAGTCCTGAGTAAAAGTCTTCCTCATCATTTTAACAAGTGTTAGGATAGTACTTTTTTTTAAATCAGTGATGACTATGCTGCAATAGGAGCCAAATGTCAAAGAACTTCGATGACAATGGATGCCACTATCCACTTAGCAGGGAGCTTCAGTTTTCCTTTTTTTTCTCCCACTTTATTTTATTTTCTTTCCCTCCTAGTTAACAAGGAGCCAAACTATTTCAGTTTTGTGATATCACCTTTAAATTCTCGATTTATTTTGAAATTCTTTTAGATTTACAGAAAAGTTGTAGCGATAATACAGAGAGTCATAATACACCCTACCACAATTGCTAGCATCATTCTTTTCTCAAAACTAAGAAACAAACATTGGCACATGGCTGTGGACTAAAAATCCAGATTTTATTTGGATCTCATCAGCTTTTCCATTAATGTCCTCTTTTTGTTCCAGGATTCAACCTAGGTACTACATTAAATCCAGTTGCTGCATCTTACCAGTCTCTTCTGGTCTGTGGCAACTTCACAGTCTTCCCTTGTTTCCATCACCTTGACAGTCTTGAGAACACTGGTGAGTTACCTAGTAGAATGTTCCTCCAAGGTGGGTGAGTCTGATGCTTTTCTCATGATCAGACCGGGCCTATGGACTTTCAGAAGGAACACCATGGACGTGAAGGGACTCTTATCTCATGATCATGTGTTTGAGGGGACCTTGGTCTGCATATTGCAAATGTGGCTGCCTTTACTCACTCATCTCATAGCAGGAGTCTTCAAATCCCACCACTGCCCAAACTGAACCCACTACATAAGCATTAGAGAAGAATTTTAGTAATGATTTCACCATGAAAGGTGGGTTTGAGGAAGGAGGAGAAAGTTACATTACATATAACAGAGCACAAGTTAAAAAAAAAAAAACGAAAACCTCCTTCTTTCACAAAGGAACACCAGCCCATGCATCTTCCACTTGCTCAGGCAGCTAAAATCCACCAACTCCAATCCACCTTCACCTCAGGCATCTGCACATCCATGATTCAGTGCAGCATGGGCCCATCTGAGTCCATCTGCACAGAAGACTCATAGGGACAGTAAATAAGAAATATTTTTTCATCACAAACAATTTTTATTTCTTTTACACAAAGCAATATTTATTCATTTTTTTCTACTCACATCTGTCAGCAAAAATTGACTTTGATACAGCATCCACTCATCAAAAATGAACTGGAGAGCGGTGGCAAATTGTCTTGCCCTTTGTTTCCGGGGCATGAAATAACTTAAGAGCTTACTTTGCCCAGATGTTCAGAATTGAACTTTCCTAACAGTCACACTCACAGGTAATCACAAATTCATTAATAACTTTTCTTTGGTTCTTTGCCACTTAATCTCCTTCTCTGTGTCCTAATTGTCTTTAGTCAAGTCTACTTCTCCCAGAGAAGTAAAAGCTAACTAAGCTACAGTCCTCAGAAAGACAGGCAATTTGTTCATTCCCTTAGCAACAAAAATTCTTTGTGTTTAGTCGCTAAAGCAGCTAGTCCCTATGCATTAATATTTTTTATTTATTTATGTTCTAATTCAACAGATATTTACTAAGGATTTGGGACTGCACAAGATCCTAGAAAGACAGCAGTAAATGAAATAGACTTAATCTTAATCTCACTCTCATAGAATTGATAGTCTAAGGAGGAGAGGATATTAAACACAATCATAAAAATAAAGTATCATTACAAACTATGATAAGAATCATAAAGAAAACATCATGAAGGATGCAATGACTGTGTGTGTATTGCACACACAATACAGGGGAAGTTGGTTTAGTTTTTAAGGGTGGGGTCAAGGAATACTTATCTGAGGTAAGTGACATTTTCAGGAGACATAAAGAATGAGTACGCTAAACTGGCCAAAGTGCAGATAAGGCTGAAAGCAGGGCCTGTTGGAACATTCTGTGACTATAGACTACAGTGTTTTTGGAGTGGAGAGATTAATGCAACTTCAGAAATCATGCATGGCCAACTTAAGATCAAGTTCAAGATTGTGGATGCTGTCCTCCAAGCAGGGCATATTGGGAAGTGCTCAGTAGGACAAGTTAAGTACTTCCATGATGTCATGCAAGAATGCTGTTTATACGGTGAGTAAAGTGCTCACTGACCTGTCCCTACCTCCCTTTAGCTACGGATGCTTCCACACCCACACCTATGTCTCAGGAAGCAGGAGAGCAAGGTAGCAAGCCTGCAGTCACCACCTGCCATTTCTTAACTACAGCCACTTGTAGCTAGGCTGGGATTTCTCCCTACAGAAAGAAACTTAGGTACCACAACAAGGCCACAATGCATCAGCATATTGGCCTCTTAGTTCAAAGGTAACTAACTACACTGGATGCTGCAGACTTGTGTCTGTACCTGATCAGTCATCTCTCTGTCTTTCAGTCTCTATGAATTGTCTCCTTCTAATACCTCACAAGTGGAATAATTCAGTTTATATCTCTTTTTTGTGCGTCTATATTAGGGACGGAATTCAGGCCCTCACGCTTACTAGGTAAGTGCTTTACTACTTCAGCCACATCCTAACTCTAGTATTTGTCTTATTTGTCTTTTTGTGACTGTCTTTATTTACACTACCTCTGCTCTCTTCTGATGGCCATCTGCATGGAATATCTTTTTTCATTCTTTTTACTTTCAACCTATTTGTGTCTCTAAATATAAAATGTCTCTTATAGAGAGCACAGAATTGATTCCATTCTGCAATCTCTGTTTTTTTCATTAAAAAGGTTAAGACATTTACATTTAAGGTAATTATAGATAAGGAGGGAATGATTTCTGCCATTTTGCTTTTCTTTTCTTTATACCTTATGCTTTTTTGTGCCTTATTTCCTTGTTTTTTGCAAGCTAATGTTTCAATTCCATATATATGTACATATAATATAGAGAGAGTATATATATGTGTACATATATATATATATATATAGTATAGCTATTTTCTTTGTGGTTACCATGGGGATGGCATTTAACATCTTACAATTGTAACACTCAGATTTATACATACAAAAAAACTTGTCTATTGTAATAACATATAAAAATTTGCTTCTATGCAGCTCTGTCCCCACCCCTTTCAGTTACTGATATTACAAAATTATACCTTCATACATTGTGTGCCCAAAAGCATAAATTAATATTTTTACATAGCAATCTTCTAAATAATGTAGAAGACAAAATGAGGAGTTACAAACCAAAGTTACAATAATACTAGCTGCTATACTTTGGATGCTGAATATCCCCACACAGGTCAGTGTTTTAGAGAGCTGGTTCTCAGGGTAGCACCATTGAAATGTGCTGGGGACCCTTTGGAGGTGTGGCCTCATGAGAGGCTTATAAAACCCCCTCAGGTCTTACAGGGCCTCTGTTGGCAATAATGGCGCTGATAGGTTTCGGTTCTTATTGCACCCTTAAGCTTCTGTTTTCCTGGGTCACGGTCCTGCCTCAAGTCTAGCTTGAATTCTCCTTCTGCACCAACCTCCAATCAGCATGAACCATAAGATCCTAACCAATCAGATCATGCCGAGTCTCACTGAGGGGTATTTAAGCCCCTGCCCTTCCTACTTCTCTCTCTTGGCTCTCTTGGCTCTCTCTCTCTCTTCCACCCGGCAATAAAGAATCTCTTGGCTAGATCACTCCTCTCCATGTGGTCACTTTTGGGGCCTATATTTCCTTACATTTGGTGCCATGATTCGGATGGGGGCTCCCCACTAATCCTGGTGGGACCCCCATTCCAACTCACCCCACGACCATCCTGAGGAAGTGACTGGCCAGGACTCATCCTCCCGATTGCTCTGCTTGCATCCAACACCGAACATTCTTTGGTGAGTCCACATACCCTTCTCGAGCTCCCTTTGGTGTCTCCGGGGTTTTCAAACACTCCCCGTTTGGCTATCTCTGGGTGGCTCAGGTGGCAGAGGGATTCCCTCAGTTGTCGGGCTTGGATCCATTTTGTCATGGGTCTCAGAGACCCCTTGTCAAAAAGTCTGGGCCTAGGTGACCCATAGCCCTCGACCACTCGGCCCAACATGCCACTAGAACTCAGTGATGACTGATTCTCGTGGGTCTTGTGCTGTTGTTGGGTATTTGTGCTGCGTGGGGACACCCCACAGTACATAATATCCTCCTCTCCCATTACGGGACCAGGTCCCACACAATGAGTGCCTCTACATCCTCTTTGCTGTCTGAATCCCCATTGAGATGCCTTCTCAATAATTTAGACACCTTGGGTTTGATTCCAGACATAAAACCAAAAAATTTAATCCACTTTTGCACTCAAATCTGGCCCATTTATCCTTTAGACAACCAAAATCACTGGCCCCTTTTCGGGTCTTTAAATCCCAACCTTTTACGGAACATATAACTACTGTGAGTGATCGGGACAATGGGGAGGGATTCCATTATGTCCAAGCCTTTTCATACCTCCGTCTAAATCCGGCTCTCTGACTTCAAACTCTCCCTCTGTACTTTCTGTTCCCCTGCGCAGATTCTATCAGCCTGTAAACCAGTTTCTAAATCAGCCAATTCCTCTCCAAACCTCCTCCTTCCCCACATGAACAGACTTCTTGCACTGCTTACCATACCTATCTCCTCCTATCTTCCTGAAAAACTTCCCCTGTCATAGAGTTAAGCAAGCCACTCCTTGCCAATTCCAGCTCTGGGAGAGCTCATGCTTTATTCGGTGACCAGAGAGTGGAGGTTTCATTTTTGCTGAAAGTCTGCCAGTACCAATCAATGGGAGCAACCAGGAGACACAGGTGATGGCTAATCCCTTAAGCATGTGTCATGCCTCCAGGCTCTGCCTTCCCCTCCCTTACCTAAGATGTCAGCACACCTTTTCTGCCTCCTCCATGGTCTCACCACGTGTCCTTTGTCTCTGTCTGCCTTCCCCTCCCTGGGCTTACTGGGACCCTGTAGCATGGTACCTTATGACTTAAGTTATTCCAACTAGTTTGCCAGGCCTCTCAGTCTAAAGTAACTTTAAGTCAGCTGCTTTACAAAAGCGCTTACAAAAACCTGCAGCTGCCACGCTTACGCTCTAACTCCGCCCCTACGAGGGGAAGAAGGAAAGCAAACAGACGCACCTGTGCACAGGATGCCAGCTTCTGGACACAGCAAAAATGCCTGCCATAGCTAAGAAATTCCATAGAGAGGATCCAGCACATCCTGGGCTGCCAGCCACATGTGGCCATGGCTGCAGCCCGCCACCACTTCCCCTAGAATAAACACGCACAGAGTACACAGGAAGGAGGGAGGGGCTGGGTCATTTGTCCCAGGTGTGTGTGGAGGGAGTGGCACCTTGCACAAGTCCTGCTCCTAGCCCAACCTCACACCTTGGGGCATCAGACCCAGCCCTTGTAAGCCAATTGTTAGCTCAAGGTTATAGTTCCAGAAATAACAAAATAGACATTACTGTGGTCTCTAAACTTCTCATTTAGAATTTTCTATACCTTTGGCCTCAGCATAAATTTTTCCCTCCAAATATTAACACTAGTTGTCTCGTACAGCACTGTTATCGGCCTGAAATGCCCTCTGAATGCCCTTCTCTAACTGTACAAATGATTTCTTTGTTGAAAAGATATCTTTTTATTAAAGAGGCTGCCTGCTTTTAGCTAAAAGATGGGATCCTAACATTTTGTTCTTTCTAGATGGGACCTGCATCTTCCAGTCTTCTGGCTGGTAGATGTTGGAAGCTTTGTACTGAGGTCGGCCTCAGTATGCCTTGGGTGACCAAGAGAAGTGGCCTTCACAGGGTTCCTTAAATTACAATACCATACTCCAATTAGACCTTTTCTATAAAAGTAAAAAAGTAAACTGAGGTCCTCTATACAAATTTCTACCTTCTAAGCCACCCCAATACTCAGAACCTCTTAATGAGTGCTTCCCTCTCCAACAGGCAATGGTAGGAAGAGGGCAAATTGTATGTCCCCTTCCAGTTATCAGATCTAAGGGAAATTTAAAAACATCTAAACAGCTGTACTGATGCCCAAATACATTCAAGCCTTTATCTCTGTGATCCAAACTTTTCAACTGACATGAAAGGATATTATGCTTCTACTAGACCAGACTTTTACCTCATTTGAAAAGCAATAGGATCTGGCCCAGGCCACTCAGGTTGGAAATGATTATGTGGTTCAAGCAGTAGAGTGCCACTTTACAAGCATAAAGTCCTGAGTTCAAGCCCAGTACAGCCAAAGTAAAAAATAATAATAATAATATTTGAGACTGAGGAAGTAGCTCAATGGGAGAATGTCTGCCCAGCATGTGCAAAGCCCTGGGTTCAATTCCCCAGCATAACTAAAAAAAAAATTAAAAAATGGTAAAGAAGATAAGTGGCATTAATGTCACTTCAGCCATCTCATAGTAGAAAAATGTAGTTTAACCTAGACCAGATCCCTCATTCTTCAAGTGAGGAAACTGAGGCCCAGAACAGCTCAGAGACTTGCTCTCCAGAGTGTCAGGTGTCAATGTAAAATAACAACTTTACTTTACAGCAACAACCTATCAGAAAGCATACCACGGTGGACTCAGAGTCACAGGTGAGAGAGGTTCTCCTCAAAGATAAATTTCTAACAGTCAGCCCCAGATATTTGTAAAAAACTCAGACTGTGGCTGAAGGGAAAAGTCATTGAGCCAAGTAATACAGCTAGCCATGTCTGTATTTATGGCTATGTCTGTATATCCAGGACCTTCCTAACAGGAGAGAAAAAGATAAGAGACACCATGGCCTCATTGCTGCTTTCAGAGAGGGTCCCACCCAACTGGGGCCTGTATCCTGAACTTGCTACCATCGTGGACAGGAGGGGCACTTCTGCAGAGAATGCTTAAAGGGGGACAGCCCGGGAGACAGCCCCGCCCCCAACCGAGACCCTGCCCTCTGCAAGGGTAACCACTGGAGGTCTAAGTGCCCCCGTCACCAGATGGAAGGCGAGGTGCCACCTTCTATGGATTGATGGGTCCAAGCCTCCTGGCCACACTCCACTTCTTGGCATCAATGTTGAGAAGCCATAATGGCAGAAAAACAAAAGGTCATTTTCCTCCTAGACAGTGGAGCCCATTTCTCTGTTTTACCTTTTTCTCTTGGTCCCTGGTCCAATGACAAAAGTTATCATTCAGGGCAAATCTGGCCAGCCCCTAGAATGCTAGTTTACCTGGCCTCTGGCCTGCTCTTGGGGAGACCTCCTCTCCTGTCACTCTTTCTCCATAGTACCTAAAATTCCAGTGTCCCTGCTGGGACAGGATTTACTATCTCAATTAAAAGCTCAAATTCTCCTCCCCCCAGGCAGCTATCTCTGCTGCCCCTTCCTTCAGGAACAAAGAAGATTCCACAGTGTGGACTGATGAGATGAGTGTAGGGGAAGCCAGGACGGCCCTCCCTATTCAAATAAAACTCAAAAATCCCTCACAGTTTCCACACCTAAAACAATATCCCCTCAAGCCTGAGGGACATGAGGCCTTATGCCTATTCCTTAAAACAACAAGGGCTACTAATTAGTTGTTCAAGCCCTTATAATAAATTTAAAATTCTTATAAAAGTTAATTTTAAAATACAAGTTACAAAGTAAACAACTGGAAAGGGTATAGATAGGTAATAAATGTATTTTTGGGGAAGTTAAAGGAAAAAGGAATGGTTTTTTTGGATGAGAAGGGATCTCGGAAAGAAGGGTTTGTCCTAAAGATTGTTTCAAATAGGAAAGATAAGGACAAACCATCAAAGGGTTTAGTATGTTGTGTAAAGGTTTAAGTAAGTTTTAAAAGTGCATAATAAAAAACTTCGATGTGTGATAAAGTTAAAGTTGAATGTAATCTAAGAGTTGCCTAAAAGATTTTTAGGGTCATGTCAAACTAAAATCAAATCCTCTATGTCTATGAAATAACAAGGTTATCTTAATATTGTTCTGCTCTGAGTAACATCTACAAAAAACCATTACAGAGAAAGATTTTATCAAAGAAATTATTTGTGTTTTCTGCTGATCTTGTCAAGCTTTAAGTACTAGTAAATCAGAGCTCATTTACATATTTGCTTATGTGTCTTAAATGACCACCTTGTAACAGTGTTATGTTATACTTTATCTAAATATGGAACAAACATTTAAAAGGTTAAAGGTGTCAATTTATATAAAATAATGAGCTAAAGCTCTCTTTTATCCAAGGGTGTTACATTTAAATCCTGACAGCCCCTGCCTCCCACAGGTCACCTACCTAGGTGTGGCCTTAAAGGGACAGACTCACTCCCTGAGTCATAAATGCATCAACCCAATCTTCCATTTCCCAACCCACATACCATAAGACAGCTTACAGCTTTCCTGACAGTTACAGGATTTTGCAGAATTCAGATCCCTAGGTATGTAGTCCCTGAACAGACACCTTTTTATGCTCCTTGTAATATTCCTATTTGGGTCTTAGATGATGTATGGCCACCCATTTCTCTCTCTGTAGTTGGAGGACTCTTGAAATTGTCCAGGGAAGAACATTTCACAGTGGTTCTCCTGGCCAATGCCCATCCCAATGCCTATGTTCTTGCTCTCCTATTCTTAATCTTCCTCCCTTGTATCACACTGCATGTCTCTATTGCTAATCAAAAGTTTAACCAGTTGTACCTCCAGGGATACCAACCTCTCCAAAATGCCAGGATAGTTGGCTGATACCCACCATGAGGAGGTTGGAGGAATGGCTCGAGACTATGACCTGTGGCTACAAGGGACCTTCATCAACTTCAGGGAAGAGGAAATCTTCATTTTTGGAGCCTGGGTGTATGCCATCATGAGGCTCAGCACCCCAACATTGTTTGCCAAGTAACCCTCCCTTCCCCTACGCCACCCCTTGCCAGCTCGAAGAAGCCAGAGCGAACACAACGCCCCCCTTCCTTAACAAACAAAAAAGGGAGGAATGTTGGCAATAATGGCGCCAATAGGTTTCAGTTCTTACTGCACCCTTAAGCTTCTGTTTTCCTGGGTCACAGTCCTGTCTCAAGTCTAGCTTGAATTCTCCTTCTGCCCAACCTCCAATCAGCATGAACCATAAGATCCTAACCAATCAGATCATGCCGAGTCTCACTGAGGGGTATTTAAGCCCCTGCCCTTCCTGCTTCTCTCTCTTGGCTCTCTCCCTCTCCCACCCAGCAATAAAGAATCTCTTGGCCAGATCACTCCTCTCCACATGGTCACTTTTGGGGCCTATATTTCCTTACAGCCTCTTTCTCCTTCCTCTCTTTCCTTGCTTCTGGACTTGTGAAGTAAGTGTTATACTAGTCCACAAAGATTCTGCCACGATATGCCACACCTGTTAGCAGCCAAAAGCAAAGGGGCACTCAGTCTTGAACTGCAACTGCTAGATCCATGAGCCAAAACAGTTCTTTTCTTTTTATAAGTTAAATTCTTCAGGTGTTTCATTATAGTGATGGAAAGCTGACTAATAAACTAGCTTTTAAAACTTTCTTTGTGGTACTAGAATTTGAACTCAGGGCTTAATGCTTCCTAGGTAAGTTCTCTACCACTTGAGCCAAGCCTCAAGCCCTAAAACTATCAGTTTTTTAAAAGACTATTATTCTTTTAAGTTGGGTAGAATGCAAAAAGAGGAGTTACAAATGAAAGTTAAAATAACCCCAACTTTAAAATTTTCCCATGCATTTACCTTTACTGAGATCTTTTTTTCCTTCATATGATTTAAAGTTACTGTCTAGTATCCTTCAACTCAATCTGAAAGACTCTTTTTAGAAATTCTTTCAGGTTAAATTTGGTAGTAATGAACTTTCTCAATTTTTGTTTTTCTGGGAGTGTCCTAATTTCGCCTTCACTTTTGAGTTTTATCCAAAAGTGAAGTTTTATTCTTGGTTGACAGATTTTTAAGCACTTTTTAAAGCACTTATGTATTAGCCTACTACCTCTGTGTCTCCAAAGTGTCTGAACTAATGAAGGATTTCTTGTCTATAATGGGTCACTTCTCTTTTGTTGATTTCAAAATTCTCTTTGTCATTCAACAGTTTGATTATAAATGTGTTTTAGCATGGATCTTTTTGAGTTTATCCTACTTGAAGTTTGTGAGCTTCTTGAATGTTTATATTAATGTCTTTCATTAAATTTGGGTATTTTTTAGCCATCATTTCTTTCAGTACTCTAATTGCTTTTTTCTCTCCCTCATTTCCTACTGAGACTCCATAATGTGTATGTTGGTCTACTAGCTGGCATCCTACAGATCCCTGCATTCTGTTCACTGTTCTTTGATATTTCTTCTCAGCTTCAATAATTTCTGTTGTCCTATCTTCAAGGTCACTAATTCTTTCTTTACTCTGCCTTCATCTGCCTTTGAATCCCCTTTAGGGAATTTTTCATTTTAGTTATTTCACTGTTCAGCTCCAGAATTTTTGTTTATTTCTTTTTAGGTTTTTCATTTCTTTATTGATATTTCCATTTTGTTTCTTTGA
Organism: Castor canadensis; assembly: GCF_047511655.1. Classification (NCBI taxonomy): domain Eukaryota; kingdom Metazoa; phylum Chordata; class Mammalia; order Rodentia; family Castoridae; genus Castor; species Castor canadensis. Next base: position 94,007,064 of record NC_133394.1, read on the forward strand.
CTTTATCCATATCTTCCTTGAATTCTTTGAGCACTTTTAAGATAGCTGCTTTAATTTCTTCATCTTGTAAATCCTCAATCAGATATTTTACAGGGCAGTTTCTATTGGTTTTTTTTTTTTTCTTGAACAAGTCATACTTTCCTTTTTATTTGTATCTCTTGTGATTTTATTTCTGAGTTGAGAATTAGACATTTGAATCTAATAATGCAGTAACTCTGGAAATTAAGATTATTTAATTTTTTTTATTAGTATAGGCTGTGTCTACACTGGTGATCATCCCGAGGTGTAAACAAAGTCTTCTCTGGGTCTTTTGCAAGCCTGTGCCTTTCTGTGGGCATGTGTCCTGATATCCTGATATACTAACTTTCCCACATAGGTGATTGCTTTTGACTATTTTAGGCTTTAAATGCTTGTCCCTAAGGGTAAAAAGAGAAAAATTAAGGGGGGGGTTAAGCAAAAAGAATAGTGTGCTGGTCCTTTAGATTTCATGGACCTGCTTCAGCCAGTGGGAGAGAGGTTTACAACAGTGAGGAGAGGGGTGAGTTTATGGCTGACCCCAGGTGTCTGCACCTCCAAGATCAGAAGCAGTAATTAGTAATCAGAATACAGATCTCTGAAAAGGTATTTCTTGACAACTGCTCCTCAGCAACTATGAGCTGACATTGACTGAAATTCACCACAACTTACCATCCAGCCCTTCCCCTGGAAGTAGAAATCCTTCTAATAGACTCAGAGTTCAAAAATAGTTGAACCAGAATCTGCCAGTGCAACTATCATTTAGATGAGGAGTCTTCACCTTGATCACCTTTTCTTTTTTTTTTCTTTTATTATTCATATGTGCATACAAGGCTTGGGTCATTTCTCCCCTCTGCCCCCACCCCCTCCCTTACCACCCACTCCACCCCCTCCTTCTACCCCCCACCCCCTCAATACCCAGCAGAAACTATTTTTCCCTTATTTCTAATTTTGTTGTAGAGAGAATATAAGCAATAATAGGAAGGAACAAGGGTTTTTGCTGGTTGAGATAAGGATAGCTATACAGGGAGTTGACTCACATTGATTTCCTGTGTGTGGGTGTTACCTTCTAGTTAATTCTTTTTGATCTCACCTTTTCTCTAGTTCCTGTTCCCCTTTTCCTATTGGCCTCAGTTGCTTTTAAGGTATCTGCTTTAGTTTCTCTGAGTTAAGGGCAAGAAATGCTAGCTAATTTTTTAGGTGTCTTACCTATCCTCACCCCTTCCTTGTGTGCTCTCGCTTTTATCATGTGCTCATAGTCCAATCCCATTGTTGTGTTTGCCCTTGATCTAATGTCCACATATGAGGGAGAACATACGATTTTTGGTCTTTTGGGCCAGGCTAACCTCACTCAGAATGATGTTCTCCAATTCCATCCATTTACCAGCAAATGATAACATTTCGTTCTTCTTCATGGCTGCATAAAAATCCATTGTGTAAAGATACCACATTTTCTTAATCCATTCGTCAGTGGTGGGGCATCTTGGCTGTTTCCATAACTTGGCTATTGTGAATAGTGCCGCAATAAACGTGGGTGTGCAGGTGCCTCTGGAGTAACCTGTTGATCACCTTTTCTTAACCAATGACTGCTAAAATGTTTAACAATCTCCATTTTCTAATGATGGAGATTTTGGACTCATTTTTCATAAGTATAAAAAGGCCTGCATTTTTGTTAACACAAGTTTAACACTCAAGGAAAATAACACAAATAATAACAATATAACAACAAAAAAATGGTAGTTATGAAAACAATGAAGCTTAGCACTTCGTACTAAATGTTCTGTTGCCAACATATGTTTCCATTATTTTTGCCATTTTCCAAATGTTTGCCAAAACTAGGGTACTAAATATCTGTCAGTAAGTAATGGAGATAGGGCTACTGAAAGCAACATGTATATCATATCTGGAACCAAAGGAGCAGAAATGTGCCTGGTAGGGGAGGGAAGGAGAGGTTATCAAGAGGGACCTCAGATCTCATGATGCTTGGGCAATAGCACTTTTTAAAGTGGAAAAGATAATCAAACCCGACCTCAGGATAATAATTTTTTTCCTAGGGAATGAGAAGAGCTGCTGGGTTCTAATACCAGGTTTGCCATTAACTAACTGTATGACCCTGGGCAAGATGGGGGAGGAGGAGGGCTTTCTATCAATCTCTAAGATCTCTTACAGGTAAAACATTTTATGTTTCCACCACTCTAGACATCCACTATCCAATATAGTAGTGACGGAGGCTGTGTGGTTATTTAAATTAAGTAAAATGATACTTTAAGTTCTTTAGCTGTTCTAACCACATTCCAAGTACTCGGTAGTCAGATGGAGCTCAGGGCTACTGAGTAGGACAACACATAGAGAGAAGATTCCATCATCACAAACTGGCCAGCCCAGTCTTACACCTTTTCTTTAAAAAGACCTTGAGAAGTTAATGGAAACACTATTTATGTTCTAAGACAATGTTATTAATTTTATTACAAAAGTGACTATCGATTCCATGAATGCTACTAAAAGGTGACATTTATGGAGCACAACTGCATGCTAGCATTGTGCTACCATGATTTAATCCTCACAACCTGGTGAGATAGGAACTGTTCTCATTTTTACAAATGAGAAAACATGATTCAGCATGTCTAAGTGAGTTATTTGGAACCAAATAATAGAAGTGGCAGCTTGAGCCCATTGACTCTCATAATGACAAGCCCCAGACATTTTACTCTGGTTCCAAGATTGGTCTCTGAGCTCACTGTCTTATGGTCAAGACTCACAGATTCTTTTTTACAGTTCTCTTTATGGGTACTGGAACTTTGTAACCGCTTTGCCTAGCATATTCTCCCTCTCCCCTTTGATTGACAACTTCTTACTTACCCTTTAAAAAATAAATTATTAAAATAAAAAAAAATAAATTATTACTTCTCCACCAGGTAAATAATTGCCCTGTCTATTTTGGGCTTCTACTACATTCCATTCACACCTCAATTGCACAGCCTACCAGGCTGCATTACATAGTTTCTTTATAAGACTAGTCCCCTACAGACTGTTAGTATATTAAAGATGAAAGTTGTGCCTTAATCATTTTTGTTTAAGAACTAGTCAATGTTTACTGAATGGAACTATCAAAATATCTTTCTAAGAGGAACAGTCATTACCCTTTCCAACCATTCTGGCTTACTTATGTGCTTACTATTGTTCTTTTTGTGTTTGTGTGTGGGGGTACTGTGGTTTGAACTCAGAACTTCATGCTTGCAAAACAAATGCTCTACTGCTTGAACCATGCCTCCAATCCATTTTGTTCTGGTTATTTTGGAGATGAGGTATCCCTAACTCCTTGCATAGGCTGACTTTGAATCATAATCCTTCAGATCTCAATATTCCAAGTAACTAGGATTACAGGTGTGAGCCATGGGGAGCCCAGTCTTACTGTAGCTCTTATGCCACTCTTTATCTGCAAGCAGAGTACTCTAGCACCTTTAAGGAAGAGAGTAAAGCAATTTCTGGATAGTTCTTCCTAAGCTCTGCAAGCATTTTATCAATTATAGGCAACAAAATACTGCCAATTCTACCTACCAATTCTACCGATTCTGCTGAAGTTCTTCTGTCCACATTTTCTACCCTGCACCAAGCTTGGACAACACTGCCCACAATGACAAAACAACTTGGAAATACTATAGCCCTATTAGAGTGCAGTTTGGTTGTTGTCTCGCTTCCACTCCTCTCTGAAGCAACGGACTGCAGCTGCTTAAGTAATGGATATTAAAGCTATTCAAAAACCTTGTCACACAGTTGAAAAGACACCTGGTAGTCCTACATTCTCTAGGGAGCAGACAGCATCACCTTATTCTCTCCCCTGTAGCTCTTTGCAGCTCCTCACTCCAAGTAACAGAAGAACAAAATGTTATTCTGTCCTCAAAAGTCATATAGGTACTTCTATCTTAGGTCATCCTTTTTGCTTCTGCCTCTTAGAAAAAGCTGAGGGAGGGTTAAATGGTAAATAAGAACAACAAGAGCAACATAACAACCTAATCACTCAAGCTAGCAAACAAGCAGCAAAATTACAGCTATTACCAAAACAAATTGCAAGAAGAGGTAATACTAAATATGGAAGATCGCCTGTATTTCAGGACTGGTCTAGGTAAACTAATCACCTATAATAATTCAACAATCCTAAAAGGTTAGCTTAGCGATCTCACTTTACAGATAGAGACCAGACAAAAAGCACCAAGTAATAGAGCACAGATGTAACGGTAGAGAGATTTCAGTTTGAGTATGGGAGCCACTTACTCTGTGGCTTCTTCTAAGCTGTTGGCAAGAACTTTAAGAGGTTTTATACTTTAAGAATTCTTATGCTTGTGGGGGAAGAGGGAGGACTGCTACCCCTTCAAACGACTGCTAACGTTCTTTCAAGCTGTTTTTGTTGTTGTTTGTTTGTTTTAAATAAGGCTCTGCAAGGAAAACTACAAGGAACTAGTCAAAATTGATGACTCATGCTGAGTCACTCTTCTGTGGTAACCTGGGGTAATATTTGTTAATTATAATCTCATTTTAATTCTAATTTTAATTCTAAATTCTCTGTCCCCAGGAGGCATTCCGATCCGCTGTTCAGCATGCAACATATGAGGAAGGATAATCTTGCATATGAAGGATAATCTCGAACTGAGCACCTCTCCACTCGATGATGAGTCTTTCCTGTACAAATAAGCATGGATTTCCCCCAGTAAAAGCTCCATGCTTTCTTTGTTTCTGGAGACACTATTTTGGGGGGTTATCCTTCATGTTCCCATTACTCATACAAGTAATAAACTTCTTTTAACTCTCTTTTCTGCTAGTTGTGGTTATTTGCTTTGCTTTCACCAAGGGGTCAATCTATTGTGTTTTGTTACAGTTTTGGGCAAATTATTCTTCCTCAGTAAATCTATTTTCTCAAGTCGAGCTAGAGATCAGTTGGACCAACCTTCCAGAGGTGTCCTAGAATCAAATATGGTAATGTCTGTAAATTGACCAACACAATGGCTGGCATCTTATTAGATTTAATAAATGTCAGTCTCCTCTTCCCTGGCCTGTTGCATGGCAGAGTTGGAATTCAAAGAGCAGGGTCATCAGGGTCATGGGCCTCCCAAACTCAGGTTTTCTGCAGATCTGAAATGAGGACTTCTCTAAGCTTTCCTTCACCACTGTGGAGATTCAATCAGACTGACTGAACTTGAATGATTCCTTTGTGCCAGCAAACCACTCCAATATTTTATGTGTCTATACTCAGATAAAAATGTCTTAGAAGTCAAAATTATAATACATAAATCATGCATTTCCAAATGCATTCTAATGAATCTTCTCTAGAGCCTGATCATAAAAATATCTCTGTCAGGCACTTACTGTCTTAGACCTATCTGGGAAAAAAAGTTTGAAGTTGGCAAAAAATAATAATCACTGTTTCAGTTTCTATGGAATTTACAAAAAGCCAGTAAAGACATAAGGAATAACTTCCTTCTCCTACATCTCTCTTGCCACCCCAGTTTTGAATCAGGCTGTGTTTTCTTCTGGAAGGAAAAGAAAATGAAAATCCACAAAAAATATTCTTGTAAAAAGTTGTAGACTACATTTCCAACTGGAGAAGATTTCATAGGTATATTTATCCTTTGTTTGCTTGATATGGAGAAAAGACTGTATACTTTTAGAAAAATTCTTCAAACTCAAACTTTGGGGAATGCACTGTTTATCTTAGTGTTGAATTTCTTTTTCAGATTGCTCCTTCTCTAACGTACAAGTCTATAAAATTGGTTTCACCTGGCAACATACTCTGCAACCTGTGTGCCCCTCCCCAACCTAGGTCTGATGCCCTGAGAACACTGTAGAGATAGGCATGGTGCAATGGAAGAGCATAAACTTGGAGTCAAGAGATCAGCATGAGTACTGCATCTTTGACTTTGTACATGTCACCTCAATTTCATATCCATTTTTCTCATCTCTCTAATGGATGCATTATAACTGACTACCAAGAGCTTGGAGGATCAAGTGTCATGTTGTGCCTGTAAGTTCTGAGGAAACCACTGGCTGTCTTATGCATGTTTCCCTTTATTACTAGAATTTAAAAAGCAGGAGCCTGAAGAACTATATACACTGGGTAGTATTTTTAATTTTTAAATTGAAATTCATCCTTGCTACTAGTTTGATTTTTTTTGAGAACCTAAACTTTGGAGACCTTTGTTAACATAAGTGGTTTCTAAAAATACTGAGCTTTGTGCATTAAAATGGAGATTTTATGACTCTTCATAATGTCCTATAATGGAAAGGACACAAAACCAAGAAGCCAAAACATGCATGACTGACTCCTGTGCCCAGTGACACATCTTTGAGCCATTCTTTCCCTCCACTTCCTCATCTGAAATTGAAGAGGTCAATTTCTGTCTTTGAGGGTAATCTGAGGGCAAGATGACTGCATACAAGAACAATCTTTATGAAGAAGCCATAGCCCAAATAAACTTGTGTTAGTACTGAAAGATTTTAAGGAGATTTATGAATATTCAAAGAAAGGCCAAAGCATTTAATGGTCAAATTAATCGCAGAATGAACAACAGTAGAGGATTTTAACCTTATTGAGAGCACAAAGCTCAGATACTGGATAAAATCTATGGATCTTCCAAGGAAAACAAGGCACACAAGTACTTACACACAATGTTTAATGCAATTTCAAGCATTTTTGTGAACTTCCTGATGCTCCTTTATGGGTCATTGAAGTTTTGGCAGACCACAGGTTAAGAATCTACTTTAGATCACAAACAACAGATACTAATGATCATCATTTAATAGTTTTATTCAACAGAAGACAATGGAATCATGGACATTATCAGTGTGACCTTACCACAACTGTTAAACAAACTTTAAATACATTTTTCTTTTTCATTTTTCAAAATTTGCAACCTACATTATGCAGACTAAGCTTAGTTACTGGACTATTTCAGTTACCAGAGCATTTCATTCATGTTTCCTATTAAATCAAAACAAGTTTTTGCATATCTTACCTATTTTCTATAGTATAAACTGAATTTGTGCCTCAAAATCATGCCATACAGCAAGAAAGCACAGATTGAATTAGTCTAGTGTTCCTTTTAAAGCCACATTGCTTAATGCTTTTGAAAGAAACTTTATCCACCTTAGCTTATGTCTAAATTCTCAGATGAATTTTGTTCTGTTAATCAGGTTTCCTGAATGTACGCAGCTAATTGCCTGTGTTCTGCCAAATTCCTCATCACAAAGAAAAAAATCAAGTGTTACTTAGGCATGATGTTTAAAAATGCATTTTTATAAAAATAAAGTCAAGGAAGCACATAAACAGAATAATTTGCATTTAGGAGCCTGAGTGCTGAGGCTCAACATTACCATTGCAGATTGGATTTAAGACCTGCCACCAGTTTCCTTCTGTCATCACCAGCAATGGAAATTGCTCTCCTGCAGGTGCAGGGTTGGAGGGTGTATTCCAAACACGATAGTAGAATGTGTTTCAGAACCAAAAGTGAGAAGGAAATGAGCAGGTAGAATCACTGGGTGTACAACAAGGTCGGAGCTCTACATTGTTCTTTGTGTAATTTCAAGAAAGCAGCAACATACTTTGTTAGGCATTAGGAGTCAAACCCAGGTCAAATTTGGGTTGTTAAAACCTCGCAGTCAGTACTCAGGAAAGAACATGGCACACTTCCAAGTCCAAGCTGCCACTGTTGGTAAAGTTTGACTAGAATAGACACAGCTTAAGAAAGAACATAAATGTCAACACGCTTAGCAAAGTGAAGTATCAAATGGCTCGGTGCCTCTCTAGTTCAGGTTTTCTGTGCCTTCCCAGAAACCCACAACCCAACCCTGATTAAGTCTAGACAAAATTAGCTCTTTTCCTTAGAACTTCTGTCCCTTCACATACAATCTCAAGGGCTCTTGGTTCTTGTTTAAATAATACATGTTCCCTCCCCACTAACTTCCAGAAGAATTTACTTCAGATGTTGAGACTTAGAGCTTCAGAGGATATATTCCAGATCTACTCCTACTTTGGGCATAGGTGCCACATCAGGTCTTAAGCTGTAACTCATGCAACCTTTGAAGAGGTGGCCCAGCCAGCCACCTCTTCAAAGCAGTCAGCTTGACTTGCCAAGAGACACTGGTTTCATCAGACATGACCCACTTCCCTTCCTTGTCTTGTCAGGGTTGGAGCCCCAGCTGGCTCATCCACTTCCCTTAGTCAGGTATCTCTGGAGAGGCAAAGATGTTCTCAGATGTCAGTGGCAGTGGGGATCACTTTTCAAACTTTAATGTTTCTTGCGATTTCTTTCATTCTGGAAGAATTATCATAAAGTGCAATCTTCTGTGGAAAAGTTTGGTCATTCCAAGCATGTGCCCCAAGCCAGATATATGAGCCGGCTGACCTGCTCACCCCTTATGCAACCCCAGATTTCATGATTAACTCTTGTAATCTTAATTGTTTTAGAAAAACAAATCTCAAAGCTTCTAAAACTCTTTACCCCTGATCTCCTGGGCACCAACTTTGAGTCTCAGGCTGTCTTACCACATTGCTTTGGCAATAAAATGTCTCTCCCTAGGATTTAAAAAAATATAATGAGGCTGTTCTCTTGCTTTACAACTTTCTATCTCAGCTTGAATCCAGTTCTCATCAAGGAGCTTTGTTTATAATATCAGAGCTTTACAGCTTTTTAAAATTCTGTTTTATTAAGGTGTAATTTCTATCCAACAAAATTTACACATGTTAAATGCACAGGTTGACACCTTTTGACAAATGTATATACTGTGTACTCACACCTTAATCAAGATACAAAATACTTCTGAGTCCTCTAGAAATTTCCTTCCCTCATGACCGCAGAAGCACTAATGTGGTTTCAATTATTGTAGATAAAATGACCTGTTCTAAAATTTACATAAATAGATCATACAAATAAATACTCCATTGTACCTGCTTTCTTTTCTTCAACATAATGTCTGTGAGATTCATCCACGTTGCTGCATGTATAAGTTATTTGGGGCCAAAAAGCTTTCCACGCTACAGTTTAGCTATCTCTTTGCATGCTGATGAACATTTGGTTAATTTGTAATTACGAATGAAGCAGCCATGAACATCCAAGCACACCTTGTTTAATAACTGATGCTTTCGCTTCTCTTTTGGAAATACCTAGGAAGCAGGGTTGCTGACTCATCAGGTCATTATGTGTTAACTTTTCAAGAAACTGCCAAATGGTTTTCTGAAGTGACTGCCCCTCCAGCAATGTGTAAGCTTTCCTTTCCAACCCACCCTACAGTCAGTTTTTTTCCATTTTAGCCATTCTGTAAGTGTGAAGTGATTGATTAATTGATTGATTTTGCAGTACTGGGTTTAGAGGCTTGCTAGGCAAACCCTCTACTACTTGAGCCCTGTTTCCAGCATTTATTTATATTATTGTTGTACAAAATTTACAAAATTTCTTACAGGCATCATAGATGAATTCTCCTCCTCCATCATTCTCTTTTATCTCCTCTCCCTCCGTTCCTGGAATAGTTTCAACTGGTCTCACCTACTTATTTATTTTTGTTTTCTTATTTTGATTCGAGATGCTTGACTTTGAAACCAGACCCTCATGCCTGAGAGGCAAGTGCTCTACCACTAAGCTTCATCTCTGACCCCTTTCTGTGTTTTTTTAAACAACTTTGTTGAGGTATAGTCTATAATAAAAACTCACTATTATAACTGTGCAATATAATGATTTTTACTAAATTTAGAGACCTGTGTAAACCTCATTACAAACCAATTTTAGAATTCTGTCATGCCAAAAAGTTCTCCCTTGCCCATTTGCAGTCAGTCTCTGCAGAACATTAATTTTTTTATCCTTTAAAGAATAACTCACATCAATAAAGGGTTTAGACAGAAGACCTCTCACTTTTCTTAGAATAGTTATTTTACCAAAATATGCAAGCTATTTAATTAATTATATCTCCAATGAGTGCAATTATATTTTTTTTCAACAGAAAAGTTTCAAATGCTGATTTCCTTTCAACTTAAAGGACAGCCATAATTCTAAAAGAATATTGAATAGGTAGGATCAGAACCAAGTAAATATCCATATTTACCTAATAAAGACCTTCGTTAATAATCAGAAGAGATGAGTGAGTATGATTATGGCTCTTAAGTATATAAAATATTCTACTTATTTATGGGGAGAGAAAGTAAATTTTAGGTACTCCTGAAAATGTATGAATCCAATGAATATTAATTTTTCCTAAAAGGATATTCTAATGTTATTTGACTTCCCACTTGTAAAATTCTTCTGATCATTTTAGTAAGGAGGGAAGTAGGAAAAGAAAGAAGGGAAAATACATTCTACACACGTACTTTTCGCAGAAATTGACTGTCCTAGCATGTCATGATTTTATGTATTTTTTTCATGAAAGACTCCTGTGACCTCTTATATCCATACATGTAATAATATATTATCTAGAACTAAGAAAAACATATTTTTAGAAAGTAGATCCTGTCTCACATGAACAGAAGAGAGGTATCATTTCTATTTTGCAATGAGCTACACTAAAGAACAGGGGGCTATTTTCAACTCTTGCAAACTTTTGCTCTGTTGTTAACAGCAATATAGTATTAAAAGTAGCAGAGTAGAAGTGAAAAACAGTGCTTAAAACTTACCATAGGGATCCAAAATAGTACATGAACAAACACTAGCCTTGTCTAAATCAGAATGCTCTTGAATTATCTAGACACTTCTCACACTTGGGCAAAACCAGTGCTGCTGTTGCTTAGTATAGCCCATTCTGTGTAGAGCTTTAAGGAAGGACATTAAAAACCTCATTGATTTAGACTGTTTTTAATGAGTCTGATTTTTTTTATTGTTGGGGGATGGATGGGGGATGCCACAATATGTGGCATTTACAAAATTTCTTACAGTGTAGCAAATATACTTGAAGTCACCCTCTCCACTGCTCTCTTTTATCCTCCCTTCCCCTGTTCCTGGAATAGTTTCAGCAGGTATCATTTCTGCATTTATATACATGTGTACACAGTATTTGCACTGCACCTACACCCTCTCCCCGCCATCCCCACACTATAACAATATCCCCCTCCCCTTCCCCAGGCAGGACCTATTCCACCCTCCTGTTCTCCAATTTTATAGAAGACAAAAGAAAAAGGGAAAAAAGAAAAAAATGACATTTTTGCTTAAGATAAAGCAAAGGAAGTTTCCTTGCGATATTATAACCTTAATTGGTTCATCTTCACTATTTTTCTTCATTCTTCCTTAGTCCCTTTCTGAAAGGGACTGGTTTCAGCTGGTTTAAAAATTCTATATTCATTCTTGTATAGAGAGTAAATCAACCATATCCACCTTCTTAGTTTCCTTCTTTTTCCCTACCCCTCTCGTATGTGACCTTGCCTTAGTGTGACCTGTTTTTCATAATATTGCAATATTTAGATCTATATTCCACAGGTGAGAGAAAACATTTGACTTTTGACCTTCTGAGCCTGGTGAACTTCACTTAAGATGATGTTCTCCAGTTCCATCCGTTTACCTGAAAATGACAAAATTTCATTCTTCTTTGTGGCTGAGTAAAATTCCATTGTGTATAAATACCACATTTTCTTAATCCATTCATGAGTAGTGGGGCATCTTGGCTGTTTCCCATAGCTTAGCTGTAGTGAATAACGCTGCAGTAAACATGGGTGTGCAGGTGCCTTTGTTGTAAGCTGACTCACATTCCTTCAGATATATCCCTAGGAGTGGTATTGCTGGATCATATGTCAGTTCTATTTTTATTTTTTTGAGGAGCTCTCATACTGTTTGCCATAGTGGTTGTACTAATTTACATTCCCACCAGCAGTGTGTGAGGGTTCCTTTTACCAAATCTTCACCAACATTTGTTATTGTTTGTGTTCTTGATGATAGCTATTCTATCATGAGTGAAGTGGAATCTTAACATGATTTTGATTTGTATTTCCTTTACGGCCAGGGATGGTGAGCATTTTTTCATGTGCTTTTTAGCCATTTGGACTTCTTTCTTTGAAAAGGCTCTGTTCAGTTCATTTGCCCATTTCTTCATTGGGTCATTGATTTTTTTAGGAGTTTAGTTGTCTGAACTCCCTGTATATTCTGGTTATCAGTCCCTTGTCAGATGTATAGCTGGCAAAGATTTTCTCCCATTCTGTGGGTAGCTTCTTCAATTTAGAAACCATTACTTTTGTTGTGCAGAAGCTTTTTAATTTCATGTAGTTTTATTTGTCAATTGAGTCTAATATTTTGAAAGTGTGTGAAGATACTACCTTCCTCTAATTTTTCCTCCTTTCTGTTTTCTTTTTCCCAATTTTTTTTCTTGCTTTTCACAATGTTGCAGGATGTTACTGTTACTTAACAGTCAGGGGCTAGGTAGGCTGTCTCCATGTGTTCAAGAAATGTCACCTCCAAATGCCTATAATACTCAGGTTGAAAAACACCTGATTTAAGCAGTCTCAACCAGTCTTCTACCAGCAAGAGCAATAAATAAACAAGTAAATAAATAAACAAAAATGTGAACTGATAGCAATGCCTGTCTAATTGATTATTAGCTCCTTTTATCAGTGGGAAAAGGTCTTTCAAAACACGATGGGCTATAAAAATAATATAACTGCTCTAGGTTGAACTGTGCCTCCAGCCCCTAGTACTCATGATGTAACCTTGCTTGTAAATATGGTCTTTGCCAATGTGATGGAGTTAACATGGGGTTACACTGAAAGAGGGTAGGCCCCAATCCAGTACAACTGGTTGTCAGGTATCCTTATCAGAGGGAAATCTGGACACAGACAACATTGTAGGGGAGAGGTCACGTGAAGTGGGAGTCAGAGATTAAAGTCTTGCTGTCAGAAGTCAAGGAGTGCTGGGGACTATCAGAAGATGGAAGAAGGAAAAAAGGATCCTTTCCTGGAGCATTAGAGGGAGTATGGCTTTGCTGAAGCCTTGATTTCAGACTTATAGCTTCCAGAACTGTGAGAGAATAGATGTCTGTTGTTTTAAAAACCATCAAAGTTGGTGGTAATTTATTATGGTGACCTTAGGAAACTCAGACAATAGCTAATCTATATTTATCCCAACTTTGGCAGGTTGGCACTGTTCAAGAGGACAAGCAGTTTACAGCAGTTTGCTGGGAGTAATGTTTAGAGACGAGACACCTTTGCTGCTGTGTAACTGAAAAGATGAGAAAATGTGCTCCCTTTCTACCCAGGACAGCACACTTCCTTCTAAATTCCTCCAGTATTGGTTGATGACACCAGGGTATATTTCTAGAGTACCAAGTTCAAAGGAATAAGAAGAGTGTCCTTCTGGTGACATAAAAACACAGACAGGGACATGCAACTTCCCTCTTTGTTACTCTTTTTTTTTTTTTTTTTGTAGAAGTTCATTATATTGGAAAGAAGAAAGGGGCCACCCATAGGTATGTACCTTGATGTGACACTATGGTTCATGTGTATGCCATCATGAAATTACTTTTATTGGCCTCCTTAGGCTGTTTTGACAACACATTTCAAAGGTTAAACTGTGGATAGTAGTGTTAAAATAAGAAAACTAACACAACTTATGCCTTTTTCCAAATAGATGAGGTTTTCAGAGGACACACATGGACTGTCTCATTCCTGTAGAAGTTGCCACTGCTAGCTGTGATGGTGGAGTTTTAAAAGATAGTCTCATTGCCTTCACTTGTCCAGAGTGAAATTTTATTTCATAAGGATGTGTAGATAAGGGTGGTTGCCCAAATATAACAAGCTTATGTGGAAAATGATTATAATTCCTTTCTAAATTTCATTTGCGGATGGACAGTCATATGAAATAAGCCATTTGGATCACCACAATCTCCTGTTTCTCCCTTATCGGCCCCTTCTGAGGCTTTCTAGTGTCCTGTGAAATCATACTGGCCCTCATTGTCCCACTCTTGATTCAAGTATTGTCACAGGCCGCAGACCATTCTCTATTAAGGCATTATTTGTCCTGTAGGCCACTTCCTCAAGGCTCTGTGCTCTTCTACATGCTTAGACATGGCAATAGATAATAACTTTTTGATACTTTAATATGTCACTTCTCTCACAGACCATAAAGCCTTTGAATCTTAACTCTTAAGAGAAGAGGGCAAGGTTGAAGGTGATTTGGAGTCTCTGAAGTCAAGGGACACAAGTTTACATGACAATTTTAGTCTAAGTTCAGCCACTAACTACCTGTGAGACCTTGGGCTCCACAAGTTTAAGCTTCAGTTTCTTCAGTCCAATTTGATAAGCAGTGAGCACCCACCACATATGTGTTCCTGCATAGGAAGGGGAGATTTGAAGCTAAGAAATGATCCCTGCTCTCTAAAGGCTGAAAAATGGGTAGTTCTCACATGTGCAAACAACTAAAGGAGAAATTTGAACTTATAAACTGGAGAATTTGGCAGTCTAGAATGAGGAAATGGCATGAGAAAGGCAGAGAGGCCATGCAGCAGATGTTCCCTTCTTGGGGAACCAAGAATGACCTATTAGCTTCTATGGCCTTTCTTGCAATAATTACCTATTCCACATTTCTTTTGTTTTGGCACTAGTTTAGATCCTAAGTCAGTTGCTAAAAAGAGTTTGGACTTGTTTCTGTAAGCAACAGGGAGTTCTGGAAGACTCTTTTTAAAAAAAAATCCTTTTATAATAGAAAAAGTGGAGAAGAGTATAACGAATCCCTATGTTTCCTTCACTCAGTTTCAACACCCATTTACTCACAATAATTTTTTAAATAATAGCCCCTATTTTATCATATTTGACCATATTATTTTGAAGCAAATCCTAAGAATCATAGCATTTCTTCTAGTAAGTGTCTCTAAAAGATAGAGGTTGTTGAAAACCTAAGGTCTATATCATTATCGTGGTTAAAACATTAAGAATCCATTACTATTATTAAACACATAATCAATTGTTCTAATTCACAATTGCCTCATAAAGGCCATGATTTGTTTTCATAGTTTTGGTTTGATTCAGGATCCAAAATCAGTCTATAATTGTGATTGTTTGCTGTTCCTAAAGTTCTTTTTCAGTCTGTAAGTTTCTTCCTCTTCTGTCCATTTTTTCTCTCAACCTCTTTCTTTTATTCCTTGCAATTTATTTATTTATTTTGTGATACTGGAGTTTGAACTCATGGTCTACAACTTGAGCCACTCTATCACCCATTTTTTTTGTGTGTGTGATGTGTTTTTTTTTTTTGAGATCGAATCTTGTGAATTATTTGCCAGGACTGGCTTTGAGCCATGCTCTTCCTGAGTAGCTAGGCTTACAGGCATGAGCTACTGGTGCCCAGTGCAATTTATTTATTGGAGAAACCAGGTTGTTTATCCTATAGAGTCTTTTGCAGCTTGGAATTTTTTATTTCATTCTCCTGGGTTAGGAAAAATATAAATGATTGCAATTTCTTGTTAGATCAAAGAGCAAAGGTATTCTCAAAGATTACCAAAGTCCTGTCAAAAGGATTCAGAACTTCTTAATTAGGCTCCTAGTGACTAACAATGGTGAAATTTGACCATTTTGAAGATAATAATTGCAGCTGACTGAAATACACAAAATATGTTTAGTCATGAGTTCAAAATGACTCTAAAACCAAAGCAACAAATTAATATAAATGTTACTGATTTTCTTTGGAGGATGCTAATAAATCAAGACATTATTCTGAGAATTATCTACTTCTCCAAGAAGTCTTCATTCTTTTTAATGGAAATGGAATTTAGAAACTAAGATTTGAGCACCTCAAAAGGTGCTCAAATCTTAGGTCCATTTCTCCTTTGGAGGGGAGCAGATAACTGGACTGGCCTGAATGGGTCCTGCAAGAGCCTTTGTGAAGAAAGGCTGACAATTTAGGAGCTACTGTTGTCACTTAGGAAGAGGTGATATAAGGTTGCTTCTCAACCAAAGCTGTAGTTGTAGAAGACAATCAAAGCTGGAAACACAAAAGGATTTAGCAAGTGATGTAGCAGTTAAAGGTAGTGGGTCCACAGGTGGGTGGACATAGGCTCAAAGCCCAGCTCTGCTACTTATTAACCATATGCTCTATGGCTTATTACATAATTTTGGAACCTCAATAACCTGAATTACAAAATGGGAGTAGTTTTGCCTACCTCACAGGGATGATGGGAGGATTGATAAAATTGCAAACGAATCAAATATAGCATAGTACAGCAACATGCAGTACACTCAGAAAGACCAAAAATGTAAAAATGGGAGCCTCCATTTTTACTAATATATTTAGTTTTACCTATAACAGAGGGGTTGAACTGGGTCAGGCCAAAGCTTCTTCCTGTCTTATCTGCTCCAATTGTCTCCCCAGCTTTGCCTGTATTATTTTCTGTAAAGCCATAGAGGATTAATAATGGATCCTCCAGCATTTGCTTAAACCACATTTTATTGATTATTTTATTAAAAAGATGACATAACAAATTTAATGTTGGCAAAGGAAAAAAAAGCATATGTAATTTTGAGGACTAGTTTTCTTATTTGAGCTCTATGCTGGCAGCTTTCAATTTGAGAAACAGAATAACGTGTTAAGAAATTGCTTCCATAACAAATGCTGAAGAGCTATTTTTAAAAAAGAAAAAATCCTAACAGTATCCTTTGAATAGTGATCAGTTAGCTCAGAGCCCCTTAAAATACTATACAAGATGGCCATCCCAATCAATAATTTATACAGCATTCTAGTTTTAGAAAAAGTAACATTACTTTAAGTCAATTCTTTCCCAGAACCTTTCCTGCCCCTGACATCAGTGATGCCCTGTAAACCTTCCTGAGGTTATTTGGTTTCCTAAGATCTTATTTTTGAGGGCTCCATCAGACTGATTGTTGAGTCAAGATTGTGAGGATGGAAATGTTATCTAGCAGTTACTAGAGGCACATTTAGCTGTTGCTAAAGAGGGATTTAAAATATTCATAATATCTTATAAAAACAGAGAGGGGGCAGGGAGAGAAAATCTCAGACAGAGAGAAAAGTGAAACTGACATAAAATTCCCTTGCCAGACAGAGCCACAGGACCCTTCTAAACCCTTCCCTTTAGGCACACACATACACATAATGTGTCAAATATCTTATAGCCTACACTCTGTAGCTTGCTTTTTCCTTGGGAAATATAAAGCTACAATATATTAGCTTAATATATTGTAACCATGTTTATATCCAGTACATAATGAACCATGTCAATCTTTTGAGCAGTTGCTTATATTGTATGAATTTTGCATGTATGCTGGTTTAGCAGATAAGCACTGTTCTCAGTGACAGAACTCTTCTCCTTCAGCAGGCACACACTGCCTTTGAGATTTGGGGCATCACAAGCCTTCTCTTGTTGATGTGAGATAGATACCAGGCTCTGCTTGTCCTCTCACTTGGGGAGCATGGTATTGGCCATGAGAGAAGTGGGGGGATGGCCACCTGATCTTCAGTACCACTCTCACAACACCAGAGTGCCCAGGGGACCTCCAGCACAGAGTCAAGGCTACTTGCCCTTGCCACTTCTCTGTTTACAGTCAGGGTTGTAAACAGAACCTGCCCTCCTCAAGAATGGACAAAACGGACCTTGTGAAATAAGCAAAGCAAATCTTTTAAAAGAAGTGTTATCTTTTCCTTTCTTTGAGGTATTTGTAAGCCGCTCCTCAAGTTATTATAAACAAGACAAATATGTTGTTATTTTTTCCAAGCTCATATTCTTTCTGGCAGCCACTAAATAACTAATCACTCCTATTTTGAGAAAGCCAGATAGTAGCAGGAGTATTTGTTGCATGATTAAGTTGGGAAATGTGCCACTCTGGGTGATTTTAACACCAGCCAAGTCAAGGACTGTCAGTCTTCCAGAGTAGATAACAAGTATTCCTCTCACTATGGGATATAGGTTTGAGTTGATTCAAGACTTCACCACCAGTTCTATCAACTTATATTTCAAAATCATGAAGGGAGGCAAAATGCAAGATCTCTAAGGCCAAGAAAACTCCCATCTGTCCTAGATCTTATCAGTGACTAATTTATACTTTCAATGCTCAGGGTTGGAATTTACTTAACGTTCTTAGACTTTACTGGGTAGCTGCCAGTTGTGCTTCCTTTACTTTCACCAGCAGGCTATTTTAGTTATTCAGAAAATTTTCAAAAAAAAAAAAATTCTAGTAGAGAGGTATCTTTATCTTTTCCAGCTGAGCTCAAAGGTGACATTTTCTTAATTGGCCAGAGAGTTTAAGAAGTTTCAGCTACTTTAAAATGATGTCCATGGCAAAAAAAAAAAAAGGCTTAAGGTTTACATTTTTAAAAAAAAGAGTTTGGCATGCCAATGTCTCATTTTGGGGTTATCTAAGGAAAAATTTGAATTAACTCTTTATTTTTCCATCCCTCAGAAATCTATTTTAATCATCCAATTCAGCAACTAGATTTGGAGTACCACTATGTGACACATAGAGTTTTAGTGCTAAGGAATACCAGAGCAAACACGACAGACAAAATCCCTTCATTTTGGAGATGTATTTTAGCAAGAGGTAAGGGGGAGGAATAGAGGGAGACAGAAATTTAAAAAAGTATAGAGTCAGATAAGAGGCACTAAGAATACAGTGTTGGTAGGTGGAACACACTGATATTTTAAGATATTGGACAGGGTAGGTCTTATTGAGAAGGTGACATTTGAGAAAAGGTGCTAGTTTTTAGAAATGGAATGTTTCCCAAGGGCTCATTTGTTAAGGGCTTGGTCTTCTGTTCACTGTTGCTGGAAGATGATAGAAACCTTTAGGAGGTGGGCCTCCATGGGAGTTTTTGTGTCATTGGGAACACTGCCCTTGAAGGAGATTTAGACTGTGCTCTTTCTCTCTTTTTACACTCAGCCATGAGGTGAACAGGCTTCCTCTCTCATCTACTCTTGCCATGATGTACTGTGCTGCCCCAGGTCAAAAACCATGGTCATGGACTGAAGCCTCCAGAACTATGAACCAAAATAAACCTTTCTTTAAAAAAAAAAAGTTGATTATCTCAGGTATTTGTCACAGTTATAGAAAACTGACTAACACAAAAGGCTTTAAGGAAGTCAGGGAGTTAGCCAAGTGAATATATGGAGAAAGTAGATTTCAGATAGAGAAAACAGTCACAGCATGCTCTAAGGAAGCAAGCATGACTGGTGTAAAGCCAGGAAACAGAAAGGGAAGAAGATCAGACTCAAGAACAAATGGAGCACCCCTTATGCAGGTCTTGGCAGTCACTTCAAGGTCTTTAACTTTTACTCAGTGTGAGAAACCATGATAGAGTTTAGAACAAAACACTGACATACCTGTCTCCAATGGATTGAATGTTGCTTTGCATAAAGTAGACCTTAGGAAGGAAACAGAAGAGCTGGCAGGTTTGGGAAGAGGTCACTGTGGTATTCCAGGAGAAAGAGGATGTTGGCTCAGTACAGGATAAGAGCAAAAAGTGGTTGGATTCTGTATATATTTTATAAGTACAACAAACATACTGCCTTGAATGATCTAGTGAGGGATGTTGAGAAAGAAAGAAGACCTGCGGATGACACTTGTTTAGCATAAGCAGCTAGAAAGCTGCCATCATTGAGATGGAGGAAGCTTCAGGTAGAGTCTATGGGGGAAGGAAGTCTAGGAGCTCAGGTTTGGACATGTTGAGTTTGAGATGAGTATTATTTAAATGTTGATTTTCTTTTGACTAAGTCAAAATTCATCAACTTCAAAGAATATAAATTCCCCAAGTCTAGAGCTTTGTCTTTTTTGTTCATTACTGTATCTTGAGGTACATGCAGATTATCAATTAAAAATTAACTGAATATTTATTAAATGTCTCACTCTGTTCCACATGCTGGAAACACATTGAGATAAAACAGTTAACATTTCTGCTTTTACACATCTTACAATCAAGTAGTAGAGGGTAGAAAAGGAAAGTAGGTAAAATAAAATAAAGTTCACTTCTGTCTGTTGCTGTATGTGCTTGGTAGACATGGCTAGATGGTTACTCACATGTCACTCTCCACATCTTATCATAAGGGAGGAAACTGAGATTCCAGAGTTGGCATTCTATGCCATTCTTTTAATCCCCAACCCCTTCTATCACACTATGCCGCTTCTTATATGTACAATAACACAAATCTCATCCTACCACAGTAAGGTTGTGTTTCTCTTCATACAAGCACTTAAAGTTATAACAGGACTCTCTCCTTAACTGATTCAAAGCATGCACTTGAATTCTTCTTGACATCTCAGGGCATTTTCTTATTCTTCATTCCCTTGTACAACGCTGAGGGTACCTTAATTACCTGTCTTGAGGGCTGCCATAATGTCTCATCTGAAAGGCACAACTGTAACCTTTTACAGAACTAAAAAGATATATATGAAAGGCTGTATATTCATATAAATTGGTGAGGTTATTCAATACCCTTTCAAAAAAGAAAAATGATTCTCAAAGAATATTCATTCCAGAAGCAGCATCAAGGGGTAGATTAGACCTATGTACTTCTAAGTAATTTTAATTATCATCCTCCTTTCATTCAGGCATCTGATAATTTTCTTGTTTGCATGCCACAGTATGCCCTAGTAGTGCCTATGTAGCCTGGGTAGATATTCTGAAAGAGCCTGTTCCCTACTGTTCATTTCTTACTGCTTCCACATGTAATTTGATATCACTTCCCACCAACATTTCCTAGAATGTAAATATGAGTGATCATTTTAGCTGATAATCCGTTTTCCTACTTGGATATGTTTGGTCAGCTCTTCATAAAAGGATAATTTCAGAGCTCTTCTCCTGAATACCATCTCCACCAACATTGCAATTTTAAAAGCAAAACATTCAGAGTTCCTTGTTAATTGAATGTGATGACATTATAGGTTTTGACGCCTCTCACACAGCAGCAAGAATTCCTATGACTGGCAAAGTGCATGCTCCACCAAGGATTGCCTCTTTCCCAGGCCAAGAAAGAGGTATTCAGTCTACCAAATTTCTTTAAGACCCTCTGCTAAACAAGTAGAGAGAGATCTCATATTGTAATTCTGAGATATACTAAAAACCCCTCATGACACATTACATAAACTCAACAGAATAACTAGTATCATAAACATTTTCCTAAACACGTTGTGAAATATTACTTTTACATAGCATATAAAGAAAACATTCTTTTATCCTTGTAATATTTGCCACTGTTCTTTCTGAAAAATCTAAATTATAGTGCAAAGCAAGAGTCATGTAGTATGGAGTGTTCAACAATCAAATGAGTATTTCATACTCATCCAGGACACAACAGTGAGTGAATAAGCCCTCTCAGTAATGAGGTAATGTTTCTGGACTATAAAAAGGCTATTACAATGTAAACTATACCTATTTTACTAATTCTATAAAAGGAAATATAATGTAATCTAAAGTGCTGGAAGTCTGAATGGTAGCTCTAGGTTTATAACCAAGGACAAAAATAAATAAAAACAAAATCACCTCATCTAATTCCTTTCACAGTCAACACCTGTATGAAAATGGCTATGTCCTTATTTCTTTGCTCAAGCAAAAAAAAAAAAATCAGGTTTCAGAATTTGGAATAGAAGTGGAAGATATTATCATCAAAATTGCATTCCACTACTTACCTTTTGTATAAAATAGACATGTTTTCTAAATATCACACCTGGTAATTTTCCACAATATTTTTCCACTTAACAGCTAGGTATCCACAGATTTTTTTCCCCCTAAGGTATAAAGGGTGAAAATTTCTACCACAGTTCAATTGCTTAAAAGATTTTTTAAATATTTGTCTTAAAATCTGCCTAACGTGTTGCTTCAGGCTCTATATAGCCACTGCTTTTAAGTTATACCAATAAATCTATCCAGCAGGAATTACATAAAACTTATATAATTAATATTTGTAAAATGTCTTAAGATCTTGGCACAAAAAACAAGCACTGAAATCCAAAGCTATTCTCTAACTTTCTTGTTAAATCTTTTGCCAGCTAAATTCCAGACAGCTTCTAATTCCAGCTCCTAAGCAAAAACATTGCTACTATAAGAAACATATAATTTTTTTCTAAAAAAGTAAATGCCAAAAGGGGCTCATTAATGTACGTCAGAGAAGACACAGAAATCCCACCAATTATTCAGAAGCACATAACAATGCATAGTTAATGGATATGAAATCAAAATTAAGTTTTCACTGGAGTGAAAGCTGCTCCTAAATCCTCATCTATGCAGTTGCTAACCAAGAGAACCATTCTTAAATCTCTGTACGTTGCCATGAACAGATTACTTTTTAATGAAATGATGGAGGGCAACTAAAGCCCCATAATGCGAGGTTCAAAGTGAAGCTAATTCTATATCCAGCCCATTGCATGGATGACCTACAGATGAAAGGCCAAAATAGAGTCAGCAGATAAAAAACAGGACACCTGCTGAATTTTAACTTAATTTTGTATGTCATACTTAGAATCATTATTTATTTGAAATTCAAATTTTACTGAGCAACCTACATATTTATTTGTTAAAATAAAAGCACTGACAATGCTAGCCAAAGGAAAATCAAGACAATGAATTTTCAACTGACATTATACCACCCCACACCAAGGGAAAGCACAGATGAAAAGAATTCTATAATTGTCTACTTCATTTAGTGATTTCTGTTGCTTGTAAGATGGCAAAGATTTCAAGATATGTAAACAATGTTAAAAGAGGTGAAAGAAACAGACTATGCTGGTATAAAGGGTTATAATAAACATTTAAAGATACACGTATCAGAAAATATTGTGCTACATCAATTCTTTTCATTGAAACAGTTCAAGATATAAGTAAAAAAGAACTGTTATAAACTACTGATACACATGAGTCTTATTTTGTTGTCAGTGTGCTGGCATGGTAACTAAATAACTTATTAAGTCCTGCATTTCCAAGGAAAAAGTAATCACTGGGTAAAGAAGACACTATCTGTCCACTTCTTAGAACTACCATTGTCTTCTATACAAAACATTAACTTTTTTGAACCTTTGTTTCATTTGATATCATGTAAGCAAGGCAAATACTTGATTCCAAGCTAACATGTTCAATTTCAGTGATAGATACTTTCACAAGGAAGCACATAGTTTTAACTGCTTCTGCAGGATTCCTTCCATGTATCACAGTTTTCATTTAGGTCATAAGAGAGCCAAACCTTAAAAACATTTTTTTAAGTGCATCTCTCCACTGCTTACAGTGGGTACTGTACCCCCCGAGGGTAAATTATTGCTTAAGAAAGTCAGCTTAAACAGTACAAATAGTTGGCTAGTATTTTCCTCATAAAACATGAGCATAATTAAACCAGGCCCAAATCCTGACATTAAATTGGAGATCTGGCAATTACTGATGATTCTGGGTTCTGGAGAAAGACATTCTGGAACCATCAGACAAAATGATCTGCCTTTCCTAGGTTATTTGAACTGAATTATCCAAAATTTTGTGGCTTTGAGGATCTGACCTTTAAGATTTAGCTGACTTGGCTTTTTAAACATACTAGTTTGCAAAAGTCCCTGTGGAAGAAATAAAGTCCTTGATGAGACTTTACTTTTATTTGCTTTTGAGCATTTTTTGGACTATTGTGCTAAATCTGAGCAGGCACATTATTAACGTTTTTAGATTAGACATTTGGTAGGCTCAGCTGAATATTTTCTTAATTTTCACATTAACCTTGCAGCGGCAACAACTGTCACTGAAATACTAGATGAGATCTTTGATGTTACATGGTCCAAGTGCAAGCATATAAACTCTGCTTTCAGTGAGGATGACCTATTCAGTGCAGAAGATAGTAGATGAGCTGTGCACACAGTCTTTTTGTTTGGTTTTGAGATATAATCTTTTAAATGGTTTTATTAGTATATAATAGTTGTACAGGAGGATACATTGTGATATTTACATATGTACTTAAAATATATCTTAGTTGGATTTACCCCCTCTATCATTCTCCCTCTTCCCGTCTCCCCTCCCTTGTTAGACCAATTTCAACAGGTTTCATTCTTCTATTTTCATATATGGATACAAAACACACCCACTATATAAACCCTTCTTCCCCCTTTCCTCGTGCCCACCCTCTTTTACTAACCTCTGGGAAAGATTTATTTTTCTCTCCTGCCCTTCATTTTTTTAAAATTAAGTGCATATTGATAATCCAAAGGGGTATCGTTTTGGTACTTCCTGTCTGTATATATCGTGCTTTAACCACATTAATCCATTCTCCCTATTACCTGCTCATTATCTATCACCATGCTCCCATAATATTCAACATAATATAATAGTACATTATATTATATTCATATATAGATGGGTTGTTTCAGTATTTTTCATTCTCTAACATTTACTTATCTCTCCTGCCTCCCCTCAGATGGACTCATTAATACAATTTTTTTCTGTCTCTGAGATAGAATCTTGCTAACTTTGCCCAGGTTGACCTTGAATTCACAATCTTGTTGCCTTCACCTCTCAGGTAGTTTGGATCGCAGTTGTGCACCAGAACACCTGGCTACTTACGCAACATTTTTATGTCCCTGGCATCTTATACTTGTAGGTATGTTCAGTTATTTAACTCAACAACCTTGCAAAATGATTTTTTCCAATTTTGTAGATATGAAAACTCAGAATGGTTAAGGTTCTTGCCTTAAATTACACAGTTAGTAAGCAGTAAAGCTTACTATGCAATCCAGTTGCAGAGTCTGTATGTTTACCACTTTGAAACCCTGACTCTGAAAAATGCATCAGATAACAATGCAGAGCTTCCACTTTTCAGGTCAGGGTTCATGTGAAGGAACTGTCACTTCTTCAACTGTGACCACAGATTCCAGGGGAACAGAAGCTAATCAGCCCAAAGGAATGCAAGTAACTCTCCCCTATGATCTCAAGAAATCACAGGCTAGCAACCTTGCTATTCCTGTAAACGTGTGCGCTTTCATTTTGTTGTTATATTTGTGATAAAGCTACTGAACTGGTATCTGTCAGGACCAGTAGGAGGCACAAAGTGGAAAATGTGTAGAGAGAGGTCTTCCTTCAAGAATAAAGACATTCTACATTTTAGTTACCTAAAGAAGAGGTATTTGACAGATCTGGAACACATATAGGATCCCTCTTTGGGTGGCAGACTGGGAAGAATCGAGCTCTCCTGGTCTTGCTCACCAAGGAGCCAATAAGTATGCATCCAGTACGGTACTCTTCCTGATGGGAGATCAGGGGCAGATGGGGAAGGTCCAGGATAAGTGAAGTACAATCATGGGGTTTGTTTCTTTCTTCCCTATTATGTTTCTTTTGCCTCTGCTAGTATTTAAAGGACTTTAAAAAGTTGCAGTATATCTCAGATACCTCAATGATACAGTTTTTAAATAAATTGGGTCATTGAATGCCAGAGGGCAGGGATTTAAGTTGTGGGAGTGAAAGAAGAGAATCCAGAGGGGAGCCAAGAGAGCTGAAGATGGAAGCTACTCAGTGGTTTGCTGTTCTCCTTGTGCTGGTGCTGGTGCCAAACCTTGGGGATTCAGGCTTGGATTTTAATTGAGAGCAGTACTCCCATATGCCATAAGATAAGAGGTGTTTGAGAGTAGTCCGGAAAAAAAAAAAAGGTGCTAGTTTTTTACCATAGTGCTCCTCAAGAGAATTGAAGACCATCCAAGGTTTTTTCTCTTCCTCCTTTTAAAGATACAAGATCAACATAGAGCAGCCCTAACTGTACTGTGACAATGCACACATATTGTCTAGTACCCCTTACACATACTGGAGAACATACTATGCATAGATTGAGAATATTTTTGAAGCCCTTGCCCAACACTGTTCCTGGTTCAAGAAGGTATCACTTTAAGAATTGTACAAAAAATTTCTTTGAATTCTCTAAAAATGGACAGAAAATAGAGAACAGAAAAGAAGCAATTCTCTTGTGAAACTAACTACATCTTTGTCAAAGGGGCTCCAAAATGAGTTGTGGATTAAAATGTAGCCCGCCACTTGCAAGAACCCTCATCCTTTGCCCCCTTAGCTACACATTTGTTTCTTCTAGAAAAATACTTTAAACCTTGAAAACATCTTACTGTGGAGTGCAGGGAATCTTTCTTTTTTTTTCTTTTTTTGCTAATTTATATATTATTCTTCTGACAATTTATTGCAAGCAGCTCTAATGACGGATACCTAAAGAGAGTCTTTCAGAAGCACAAACTTCAGAGCAAAGGATTAGCTTCCCTTTGCTTCATGCTGTCTGTTTGGGATAGAGGACAGAAGTAGGGGAAAGAGGCAGTCTGTCTTCCTGAGCCTCAGAACTGGAAACCTGTGATCTTAGGGCTCTGATTCCAACAGAAGTATGTGGGTATCTGTGGGGTTGCTTAGTCAGTCCCTGACCCACCTGTCTCTGGTGGTGGAGGACTACAAATATTCCTTCTTTCCCAAGAGCAGGGCTAAACTGTTAAGACTAAACAAAAAATAAAAAGTAAAAAAAGTTTTGAGCTTCTTAGAGGGTAAAAAAAAACCCCCAAAACCTTGTAACTACATGTCAGGGTTAATCCAGGTTTTGCTAACGGCCAGAGAAGTACAAAATGGTAAGTAAACCGCTAAATAAATAAATGAATAAATACAAGCTATGAAATCAAATTAGCAAACTATAACCCATTAATCCATTAACTGGCTCAGTCATGGTTTTCTGGGCCTCACGAAGAAGGTAAAGATACATTCCATGTCACTGCATAAATATCTCTTGCATATAAGATTAAGGATTGCCTTGCCAGACAACCCCGGGGCAGAGCTGGGATTACCGACTACACCTTCGGATCCCAGCCCTGGCAGCCCTGCCGAGCCTGCGCGGTTGAAACCGCCTGACGGTTGGGGAACCATCCGCACACGAATCTCCAACCCACGCAGAAACCAGAGCAGCAAGGGTTTTTCTCCGTTGTTAGCAAGTAGGGGAGAAAAGCCGCTATCGACTCAGTTGGGAAACTTTTCCTTAAAACAGCTGGTTCTTCCTGAGCGTCCAGGAAGCTGCTGACTTATGCTTATTTTTTAAGGAGTTGTAATGATTTGAGACCAAATGAACACGAATCCAAGGAACTCAGAGCAGGGGGAAATATGTGAACTAAAGCTCGAATCGAATAGGCCTGTACTAGGTGGCTTTGGATAGTTCTTACCTAAGCAGATCAGTGGCCGCGCACGCAGGTTACTTTTTCTACCTTTATCTACACACGACCCTTGTTAGGCTGCATTTTCCAGAAACACCGGGGACCCAACTCCAGATTCAGCGTTGTCTGACTCTCTCCCCAGCCTCTTCTAAGCCGAGCTCAAACCAATGGCTCCGCTCTCCAGGCACCCCTGCCTGAGGTCGCCGCTGCTGGTAGCCGGAGACTCCCGAGGCGCGCCTAGGCCGGGAGCCAGTGTGCCAGGGGAGAGGATGGAGGACTGGGTGGACTACAGAGGGAAGGATGGTAGCTTTAGCCAAGTTACTAGTTTCTTCATGGGGAGCATTTTTGAAAGGCTCCGAGGTACAGGGTAAAGCTGCAAAACCCTGAGGGGCGATCGCGAAGTTGACCCCAGTTGGGCTGCTGCTCCTGGAACTATGCCGCACCACCCCCAAGCATATCTAGAAAGAGAGGCTGGAGACCCAGCAACCAACAAGTCTCCGAATGCAAGTCACCCCGCCGAAGCCTTCCTGGATGGGACTTCCTCTGACCCCTACCCGAGGGTTTTCACCCCTCCTCGGATCCAACTACTGCAAGAAGTCTGGTCCCGGACTCTCTGGCAGGTGTGCTCCGAGACCTGGGCGAAGAACCGGAAGCCCCGGGGAGCAGTCAGGGTCACTACTGCGGGGCTCTAACGCTCCAGGCTAGCCAGCCACCTGTTCCACAAAGCCCGAGTTTGGGGCGTGGGGGGAAGACTGTCTCGAAGGGACACTGCCATCCCTTCCCTCCACGCCGCTCAGGACCGCCAAACGCGCACACGCCATCACCCCAAATCAAAGTGCGCACAGATCTGCGCGCGCCCCGGGAAACGCACCAACCAGTAGGTTCACCGCACACGGCGACTTATTTCCCAGTCTCCCCACTTCAGATGGGGCCCCAGCGATGGC
Source organism: Castor canadensis (assembly GCF_047511655.1). Taxonomy (NCBI): domain Eukaryota; kingdom Metazoa; phylum Chordata; class Mammalia; order Rodentia; family Castoridae; genus Castor; species Castor canadensis. Next base: position 94,035,111 of record NC_133394.1, read on the forward strand.
CACTGGGACCCAAACCCAGTGGGACTCCTTGAAGGACCGCGCCAAGTACCTGCGGTGAAGATGCATAGAGCGATGAGAATCTTGCAGACCATGGTATCACGGTGCTTGGTGCCGAGGCCGGCGCGGGCGGCTAGGAGTTTGTTGGAGCCGACCGAGCGCTCCGGGCGCGGGCAGCTTCTCTTCTGCCTGTTAGGCTGTGGTAGGGGGCTGGAAGTCAGCGCAGCTCTGGTGACAGGCGGCGAGACCAGGAGAGGCAAGGCGAACGCGGCGCGGCTCACTCAGCTGCTTGCTCTTCAGCGTCCAGCACACTTCTGCTCCATCCGATCAGCCAAAGTCCGGGGCCGCCTCCTCCGCCACCAAACCCCTCCCACTCCGGCCCAGCGGTGAAGAGAGGGCCACCCCCTGGCTTTCACTCTCCCAGCACTCAGGTCCCTGGAGCCCGGCCCAGGGCGGCCTCTGCTGGACAGTCAGGACTCGAAACCAGAGCTTTAAGTAGATTCTGTAAATGCTTGGAACGCTGGCACCGTGCTGGGAGCTAGAGGTGCAAAGTGTGGGTAGTCTCTGCCCTCAGGAATCTCAGTTTTTCCTACTTGAGCTTATAGCATTTACAAAGGTGACAAAGAGGTCATCTCAGAGAGCCATCACATTTCTTTCCGAGTATGAGGACCTATTTTTCCATTTCCCCAAACATTCCTCTGTGTACATTAAACCTTCACCCACATTGAACTCCACGGCACTTCCTGGTGACTGAGCCAAGGTGTCTGCCGCCCTATTCAGGTTCTTACCAGAAGAAATATCACTGTCAGGTAACCTTGATTATGAGATAACTGAAACAGGCAGGCACCTTATTAGGTGTTTGTTGTGACTCCTTCTGTTTTTTTATGTCTTTTTATTTTTTATTTTATTCATATGTGCATACAATGTTTGGGTCATTTCTCCCCCCTTTCCCCCCGCCCCTTTCCTCTCCCCCCCACCCCCTTGCTACCAGGCAGAAAATATTTTGCCCCATCTCTAATTTTGTTGAAGAGAGAGTATAAGCAATAATAGGAAAGACCAAGGGTTTTTGCTAGTTGAGATAAGAATAGCTATACAGGGAGTTGACTTGCATTGATTTCCTGTGCATGTGTGTTACCTTCTAAATTAATTCTTCTCAAACTAACCTTTTCTCTAGTTCCTGGTCCCGTTCTCCTATTGGCCTCTGTCCCTTTAAAGTATCTACATTAGTTTGTGACACCTTCTAATAACTGTGACATAAGAATCATTAATGTCCCATTTCTCTGGTGAGAAAACCGAAGACGCAGAGAAGACAAGGAGCTGAAGGTTGCATGGCTGCACCAGGCCCACAGTAACAGAGGCTAACATTTGCTGAGTAATTCCTGTGTGCTGGGTGCTGGACATCATGCTATTCAGGTGTTATCCAAGTCCTTTACTCCCACAGTGGTCCTTTGAGATGGGTACTATTTCAGGGTGGGGCACGGCAGCACAGAGAAGGTTTAGTACTTGTCCAAGATCACACAGCTGGTCAACAGCAGCAAGATGTATGCCCAGACACCCTAGCTCATTCTCTGTGCTCTCAGGCCTCTTCAAAGTCCCAAGCTTCCCCAAAGCGTACCTCAATCAACCCAGAGGCCAGATCTACTCCCATATCTATATTATGAGTCTGGTGGTCCCCCAGTCACTAAAGCAGGGAACTAAGGAAACTTCCTAAAGAATTGAATTGTTCCATACCATTGGTAGCTCTGGAGAACAGCTTCCTTTTTCTCTGTGGCCCCTTTCTCGTATACCAGGGGCTCTTTTCTCACTCTCTCAGGGCTCATTTTATCTGTTGCAAGGTCTTATTCTCTGCCTGACTTCCCCATTGCCATTTGCAGCTCTTGTTTATACTTCCATGATCAGATTCAACTTAGCTCGTATTTATCTTTAGTCTTCATAAATTTATCTATCGCTGTTGGGATGAGAACCAAAAGATACTACAAGCAAGTGTCCATCCTCCTTCTGCCTCCCTGGCTAGAGAAACTGAAAATCCAATTTGTTGAATGCCTTCTCTGAATGCTTTCGACCTCAAAGTCCTTCTGGTTTCTAGTGTAATCAAAGTGATTATGAAGATTTCTGCATCTGAGTTTTGGTTGTCATGGAGGCAGGGACCACACACAGATGAAGGACTTCAGGGTTATTCTATAAGGCACTGGTACCTTTAAAGGGGGAGATTTAAGTAAGTGACTCTATGGCAGCTGTGAAGGTTTTTGAACACTACTTCACAGACAAATTTACTCAATTGAAATTCAACAAAACTTTAATGCAATCCCTCTGGAGTGCAAAGCATGTGCAACTCTAACTTTGATATCAAAGGTTAGATACTCAAAGGATGGTGATCCTTACATAATAACCAGTTAAAATTTCCAAGACTTTTGATTGTACACAGAATTAAGTTGAAATAATTTCTTTAATTAAAATAATTCACTTTAATTGCTGATTAAAACTTTTAAATTTGTTAGTCAACACATATCTAATTGCTTACTTGTGCCAGACCTTGTGGTAGGCTGTGGGAATATAATGATTGTCATGTTCAATGGAAACTAGGTTATGCTGCTATAACGAACCAGCTCCAAATCTTGGGGGCTTAGGCAATAGCAGCTTAGTTACAGTCAGAGTTTCCTGTGGGTACAGATTACTCCTCGGACTCGTGTTGCTCTATGTCAAGACTCAGTGTTGTAACACCATAATGAAACATGCTGCTACATTCAGTGAGACAGGGGAAGAGAGAAGTGAGAGTTAAAGGCAGCATTAAATCTTCCACTTAGAAGTGACATTTATATTTATATTTCATTGTTAACACAAGTCAATGACTGTGCCCAACTTCAAGGAAGCTTAATCTCCTGGTGTGGCCCAAAGGAGAGGAGAAATGAAGAGCAGGGAACAGTTGTAGTATGTGCCACAGTGGGTGACTGTCTGTGCCATCAGGAAGCTTTGAGTCATGGGGAATCAAACATTGACTGAACAATCACACAAAAATACATGCAATCATTTATTACATGTATGCTATAAATAACAATATTCATTAACATTTATTGAGCTTCTTCTACATGTTAGGAATTGTTGCAAGCATTACACACACACACACACACACACACACACACACACAGAACCATTTGTTTAAACTTTATTGTATGAGGTAATACTGTGCAAGACCAGAATATGCCACCCTAAAGCATGGTTCTTTGGTATAAAGATTATTTTGAGAAGCAGTAGTTATAGAAGTTCTGAGAAGAGTTGAAATTACCCCACCATTTTTGTTTGTTTGTTTGGTTTGGTTTGTTTTTTTTTTTGGCAGTACTGGGATTTGAACTCAGAGCCTCATGCCGGCTAGGCAGATGCTCTACCACTTGAGCAACACTCCCAGCCCTTTTTGCTTTGTTTATTTTTCAGGTAGGTTGTGTTTATGTCTGGGCCAGCCTGCAGCAAGATCCTCCTACTTAAGCTTCTGACATACTTGTGATGACAGGTACATACATCATGCTTAACTTTTTCAGATAGGGGGAGGGGGGATCTTGCTAACTTTTTGCTAGGGCTGGCCTCAAACCAGGATCCTTCAGCATGAACCACCACACCAGGCTAGCAGTAGATGAAGTCACCCTTCTTTTGTAAGAGGAATTTAAATTTATGAAAGAAACCTTCATTTGCAAGGGCATTTCCTTAGTACTAAGAAAAAGGATGACTCAAAATTGCTAGAGACACTTGCCAATGGAAAAGGCACTGATTCAAATCTGCATAAGAGGCTTTATACTGTTTTACCAAGCTTTTCCTGTCACTTACTTACAACTACCTCTCAGCCCAACACCACCTTTGTTTATTTTTTTCGATCAAAGATGGCAATTAAGCTTGAGTTCAAAGCTTCCTCTTTGAGAGTTACATATCCCATGGATAGCTCCAATGTATTTATAAAAAATACCTGCTCACAAATCTTTGTTTTCTCTTGTTAATCTGCCATTCATTACAGGGGATCCCAGCTGAGATCTTACAAAGGATAGAAAGAAAATTATTTTTCCTCCCCTCTGATGCTACTCATCTAATTTTACAAATATAGAAATCAAGAAATACTTGTAATGAGTTTAACTATGAAGGAAACCAAAGGATGCTATGAGAAATAATAGCAGAGAACACATCCACTTCTCAGTGCAGAAAGGGATGGAATTTGCATGTAACCCGTTAGTTGTTCCTTATAGCAAAAGTCAGCTTCTTCACAAGATTCTCTTGGTTCTTTTTAATATTCCATTGGGATAAAAGTCCAAGAAAAATCTGCCTTTTATGGACTTCACTCTTTTTGATCACTGTTAAAATGAATTTCTAGTGTTATGGACTTTCAACATTTTACCAAAATATTGCCCTTGGCTAGCTTAGGTTTTGACATCTTGAATTTACATATTTTATAGACAATGTTAGATAAGATATATTAGGTTATATAATTTTGGGCTGAAGAGAGAGAAAAAAACTTGGTTTAGGTGAACAGAGGTCACAGGTGGGGTTCTATCCTCTGTCTTCCATCTATTAAATGATTCAAAGTACAGGCACCTCTGCAGTTTCTGTTTTATTATTCTAGGTCTGCTATACTAGACTGAATGTCTATTATAGACTAAATGTCTTAAACAACAGAGATCTATTGTCACAGTTCCAGAGGCTGAGTGTCTATAACCAAAGTGCTGGCAGAGTTGATTTCTGGTTAGTCCTCTCTTCGTGGCTTGCAATGACTGCTTTTTCCCTCTGTTCTCATACAATATTTTCTCTAGTGTACACTCTTGTGATCTTTTCCCCTTATCCAGTCCTATTGGATTAGGATACCTCTGTTATGACCTCATTTAACCTTAATTATCTCCTTAAAAACCCTTTCCGGAATATAGTTGCACTAGGAGCTAAGGCGTCAACATATGAATTTGGAATTGGGGAACAAAGTTCATAAATTTCCACTTTTGAGCTCCCAAATTCATACCCTTTCACATGCAAAATACATCACCCTATCCCAATACACACAGAAGTCTTAATCCATTCCCCAAACAGCTCTAGGTCTCTAGAGCTCAAAGTCTCATCTAATTTTCATCCAATTCAGGCATAGGTTAAGACTCAAGATACCCATTCTGAGGCAAAATTCCCCTCTTACTGTAAAACTGTGAAGCCAACAAGTTCTGTGCTTCCAAAATACAGTAGTGGGAAAACATCAGTACATAGATCACATATGTGAATAGATTACATATATGAATGGTTTGAACATCATCCATTGCTAGAGGAGAAATTTGGGGTGTATAAAAATTTGGGGGGTACAAAACATAGAAGAAAAGCATTAGTACCTGCTGCAGCTATTCTTTTCTTAAAGGCATATATTACTTGAACAAAGGGATTTCATTTGACATGTCTATACAAACATGTAATGGACTTTGATCATATTAGTCCTCTCTATTACTCTTTCTTACGCTCCCCCTTTAAAAATAACTTTAATAGGTTTCATTATGCTATTTTCACATATACATATTATTATGTATATAATGTACTAGGACATACTTGCCCTCCCATCCCCAAACACTCCCTCTTTTACATTCATGTCTTATATTTTTAGGTCTTGATTCTGTGTATCAGGGGAAATATTCAGTATTTGTCTTTCTCAGTCTGTTCTCCTAATATGATCTCTACTTCTGTCCATTTTCCTGCAAATGACACCATTTCATTCTTCTTTTTGGCTGAATAATGCTCCATTATGTCTATATACCACAGTTTCTTTATCCGTTCATTGGTTGATCGGTACCTAGGCTGATTCAATAGCTATGCTTTTGGAAATAGTACTGCAATAAACATGGGGCACAGGTATCTCGATTGTATGTTGGCTTACATCCTTTCACATATATGCCAATGAGTACAATGGCAGTTTTACTTTTAGTTTTTTGAGGAACATCCGTATTGATTTCCACGGTGACTAGACTAATTTATATTCCCACCAACAGTGTGTAAATGTTCCTTTCTCTTACCCATGGCATTCTCATTCTTGCCAGCATTTGTTGTTGTTTGTTTCTTTGAAGAGCCATTCTGACTGGTGAGATGGAATCTTAGTGTAGCTTTGCCTTTCCATTATGGATAAGGATGTTAAACATTTCTTGAGGTATATATTGGCTATTTATAAATTTTTTTGGCAGTACTGGAGTTTGAATGTAAGGCCTGTACTTACTGTACAGTATCTGTACCACTTTAGTCACACCACTAGCCCTTTTTTTTTGGTTTACTTATTTTTCAGATCAGGTCTCATGCTTTCTATCTGGAGCAGGCCTCAGACCTTGATCCTCCTACCTATGTCTCCTGCATCTCTAGGGTTACAGTTATGCATACCACACCCAGCCTGTACTTCTTTCAACAAATGTCTGATCAGTTCACTTGCCCACTTATTTATTGGATTATTTGTTCTTTTGATGTTTAACTTTTTGAGTTCTTTATATAATCTGGATATTAACCCCTTGTTAGATGGATAATTGGCAAAGATTTTTCTCCATGTCTGTAAGTGATCTCATTCTGGTAATTATTTCCTTCAATATGCAAAATGTTTTAATTTGATAAAATTCCATTTGTCAGTTGTTGCTATTATTTCATAAGCTGTTGGTAGCCTCCTATTCAGAAAGTTGTCATCTGTGCCTATATTTTGAAGTGTTTTCCTGTAGTAGTTTCAAAGTTTTAGGCCTTACAGTAATCTATTTTGGATTGTTATTTGTACAGGGTAAGAAATAGGGATATAATTTCAGTGTTCTACATGGGTATATCCAGTTTTCCAACACCATTTATTGAAGAGACTGTCTTTTCTCCAGTATATGCTTTTGGCACGTTTGTCAACAATCAGAAAGGTGTAGTTTGGTAGGATTATTTCAGGGTCTTCTATTCCATTCCACTGGTTGATGTGCCTGTTTTTGTTACTCTGGCTCTGTAGTACAATTTGAAGTCAGGTATTGTGATTCTTCTAGCATTGTTCTTTTTGTTCAGGACTGTTTTGACTATTTGGGGTCTTTGTGTTTATATATGAATTTCTCAGCCTTTTCTTTATTGGTGTAAGGACAAGCAACTGATTTTACATGTCAATTTTGTATCCTACTACTTTGCCTGCTATTCTTTTTTTTTAAAAACACAAATTGTAAAGAATTTATTAATTTCATCCCATCATAATATTATATCAAATGAGGTCAACAGGCAAGGAAGTGATGTAGAGAAGACATTTGCAAAAAATAAACACAAAAATACAGACCACACAAAAGGATTTCATTCATTAAAAAAATACAAATTAGTTACAGGCAAAATATTAATGGACAATGCACCAAAGAGAAAAAATAATTGACTAGTAAAGGGGTGAAAACATGCTTATCCTCACTAAATGATTAGAGAAATGAAAGTTAAATTAGCTAGTGATATTCCATACTCATCTGATTGTTCCAAATAAAAATATCTAATACCACGTGCCAGCAAAAACGTCTTAAAATGCACAGCTATGTGACTTGGTCTCTGTCCTTAGTAATTCCATACCTGCTACAACCAAGCTGCAGTAGAAAGCTCACAACTGTCTCTGGCAGCCCCTTCCCTGCCTGTCCCTTCTCCCCAAAGGCAGAAATGCAACAGCCTCAAGACCCTGGTACATTTTATCTTCACTTCATTTGTCTTTCCATAAGCTCTACTGAAAAAATATTTCCTTTGGGTCTGCCATACTTGTCCCTGTCCCTTTGTTGTCTCAACTACAATTCTCTTCTTTTTAATATTAATGGGAAAACAACTGAAAGTGGCTATGGAATGCATGTAAAATATAAGTTTGGAACTTAATTAAGAAATATGTGCTTGAACTGGGCAGTTTTAAAAGGAAGTGATGCAAATGATTGTCTCTTTGATTTGAATAATGTTGTTTGAAGCTGCATGAGCTGTTTGGGAACAGCAAATCATGTGTCAGTAATTTTTAATTACAGATTAAAGCTCTGACTATTTGAGGAAGGAAGAATCTGGCTTCTTGGAGGTGATGCACAAATGAAGCCCACTTATTTGAACTAATAAATACTATTAGACCGGTGTTGTCCAATAGCAATAAAATACAAGCCACATACACAATGAACATTTGTAGTAGTCATGTTTTATTGTTTTGCTGTGCTGGGCTTGGAACTCGGCCTTGCATAGCCTAGGCACTCACTGTATCACTGAGCTACATCCCCACCCTGTGCCACATTTCAAAAACAGAGAAACAAGTAGAAATAATTTAGTAATATATTTTACTTAACCCAATATGTCTAAGATACCTATCAGTTCAATAGATGTTGAATACAAAAGTATCTTCATATTTTACATTCTTTGAATTCTTTGCAATTCTTTGAGTTCCAGCATTGATTTTACACTTACTGGAACATCTTAATTCAGACTAGTCACATTTCAGCTCTTCAAAAGCCAAATGTGGCTGGTAGGTATCATAGTGAGCAGTGTTTCCACTGGACAAGGCCCAGACCTGCCTGCCTTTAGGATGTGTTCAGTTAGGAGCCATGCAAATGAGACTTTCTTGACTGCCTGATAGTGGAAGGTTGAGATTTTTCTGGTTGCATGGTACTCCATCTGTGAAATGGGGGTGGTAATAGTACCTTACTTCAAAGGATTTGTGTAAGATTAAATGTGAGCCTAAATAAAGAAGACTGTCAACAAATATTTGCTGTTATTTTGGTAGAAATAATTATGACAGTGATGAAAACCATGGTTAATAGTAAAAGCAGGCCAAATATCACTGTAGTGGCATTTAGAAGAATTAAAGTCTTTACTATTCAGACACACTAACAGTATAACTTGTTCCTAGAGGTCTGCATATACATACTTTAGAGCAGCATTTTGGACTCAGTCCCCCTTTCCACTCCCCCTTTCCACTCCTCAAGCTTATTAAGAACCATTTAAAATGTCTACTTATATAGGAAAAACATTTTAGGAACCCTTTAGGTCATTGTGGGTTTTCTTATATATACTGGATTAGTATTCAGCAAATAGTAATTTCTTAAAAGTTAACTGTGATGTAGCATCTCAGAACATATCAACGTAACTTTTGCATTCTGGTGCATTACTTTCAATTTATCTTTTATCCACACATGATTTTGAAATATGTCTTGACCACACAGAAAATACACATTCACTGAGTTAGGCAGATTATCCAAGCTTTAATACATTTCATTATACAATAGAAAAATTCCAGATTTGTTAATATTTTTAACTGCATCATCAGAAAAAAAAACATAAAGTTTTGGGAAACTGAGACACTAATCATGAAAGATACAAGTAATTTTAATTTTCTCCCAATATCCCAATTTTCTCCCAATTTCAACTGTTTCTTTTGGTAGAACAAGCTAACTTCATGGAGACAATGCCTCACAAGTAGCTCACACGTGTAATACCAGTTACTTGGGAGGGGAAGATCAGGAGCATCACAGAGGCAGGCAAAAAGTTAGTGAGACCCCATCTGAACCAATAAGCTAGGTATTCGGGAGGTGAAATGATCATGGCTGGCCCTGGGCAAAAAAATGAGACCCTGCCTGAAAATAACTAAAGCAAAGGAGCTGGAGTGTGGCTTGAGTGGTAGAGCACCTGCCTAGCAAGCATGAGACCATTTTCCAAAAAAAAGAAAATGTTTCATAAATACCAAGCCTAAACAATGATAGTTAATCTGTCAGTCATTCTTCCAAGTAAAAAAACAGTGTTTCATGAAAGTGTGAGTACTTTACTTTGCAGCTAAATGATCACAGAGTTGCATTTCCCGAGACAACTATCTTACTTAAGTATGCTGGAAATAGGCCCTCTGCACTCTTGTCCTTTATTTACACAGAATACAGAAAAATGGAAAAAAGATGTAGGTTCAAGATCAAGATTTAATAAAGTTAACGTTCTGTAGTATTCAATCATGGACATTAATAAATGAAACATTTTTCTCCTTTAAAAGTGAATATGCTCCATGGTGAATAATCCAACTACATCGATGTATTACTAGTATAGTTCGTTCTACAGCCTTCATTTGTGCTACGGCACCAGAAGTTTTATCTACAATTACTTTTGAAAAAGTTAAGTAACATCCTGGTATTATTATGAAAATTGCTTTGACTTTGCAAATCTGAAAGAATCTTGGGGATACTCATGACCATGAATTATACTTTGAGAACCACTGGTTTAGGGAACCATCTTAGAAAATTGCTGAGGACATTGATTGTTACAACTGAAGCCTTTTCTTCAGGGAAGTGTTCTTTCTCCTGCTTTAAGCAAGTTGTCCCAATGGTGCTCACCATCTGTTTGCAGAGGATACTTCTCTTCCCACGGTAATTGGTATATAGTAGATCCCAGACTCTGTTTGCCTTTTTGTCATGCCCATTTCCAGGATTCTTAAACTTGGAATCAGAAATGATGTTAATAATTGCTCCCCAGGAATGGAGTCATGGGGTCTGGCACCCTGATGGACCTCACCAGCATTCCGAAGAAACTATTTTGAAATAGTATAGAGAATCCTGATTCTCAGAAGCAGAAATATCAGGAGGCTTGGTAGCATTCAAATCTTTTGTTCCACTTGTCTCTGAGGCCCAAACACATCACACTGTGAGCACTTTGATAGATGTATCTTGCCTTTAAATACCTTACATTTGCACAGTCTTTGTAAATTTTTTCAATTGGTCTCTTTTGTTTTGCACATTTTCACCACCATAACTTATAGCATAGTAGATTCCACTTTAGGTTTTACTAAACTCATTTTTTCTTCAAGTTCAAAATATTCTTGACTGTAATATTACTCAGACAATTCATGGAGGCCAGTTTTTTCATTCACTGAAAAACTCAGTATTGAATTCTCAAATAAACAACACATCCAAACAGTACTGGTAACATCAATCAACTTATCAAGAGCCAAAGAAAAAGCATTAAAAATTATCTTCTTAAGTTCACTATTGACACTGCTTTCATATGTCCTCAATCTATTGAGCAAGAATTCTATTCTCACAAAAAGATTGATACTCTAAAGAAGTTTTATTTTCTCTGGACATCCTTTTCTGGTGACTATCATCAAAATTTAGCAAATTCACAATTGGTAAATGACTTTTCTTGCTTGTCTAACAAATGAACTTACTTTAGTTGAAGATTCATTTTGATTTTTGAATAAATTCTCCCCTAATGGGACTAAAATTTCTAATTATCTGGCTATTTGGGAATATTATGCATTGTAAGGCATGTGTGATGATTATTTAGTATGATACTAAATAATCGTTAATACAATATGTGAACACATTCTATTAACACAAGAATGGCATATTAAAGTATATAAAATATGTTCATAGTTTAGTTAACAAAATAGCCCATTTTCCATTTTGCCTTAAAAGTGTAATATTTAAAGTCTAGTTCCCTTTTCATTTTCTTTTTTGTTTGTTTTGTTTGACATGAAGGATGTGCAAAATATAAAATAAAATGCACTGATACGTGCTATGATTCCAATATGTCCTCTAAAACTTAATTCCCTAGGTAGGTGGAGCCTAATGAAAAGTGCTTAGGGCATAAAGACAGAGTGAAAGAATAAATTCTGTGAATGGGGGAGTGAGTTCTTTACAAATTTAGTCTCTCTTTGGCTACCTTTTTGCCATGGGGTGATGCAGCAAGAAAGTCCTTCCTGGATTCTGTCTCATCAGTCTCAGACTTCCCAGGCTCAGATTCAATTTGGTCTGTAGAATTCTGTTATAGTGGCATGAAACGCACTAAGACAGTGTGGCAAAATGTGTGACACTCAAAATGCTTCCAAGCTCTGACTTTATCTCTGTGATTTATAGTGTACTGAGAGCAGTGTGAAGCCATGGAAATGCCACATCTGTCCCTATTCCAGGTGTTTAACACTGACACTGCTGTTACAGTGCAAAATCAGCCATAGACAATACACAAACCAATGAATATAGCTATGTTTCAATAAAATTTTAGTTATAGATGTTGAAATTTGAATTTCATTTTATTTTCATGTGTTATGAAATATGCTTTCATTTTTTCAACCATCCTGAGATCACAGTTGACAAAACAAATTTGGCTGTTGGCCATAGTTTGCCATCCCAGGCTTGAGACATTTTGTTTGATTCTACTACATATCCTGGATTGGTGCAAACTTGTAACAACTAAAGATTATTAGCCTGGGGTTTTCTGAACTAGGTAATATATATTCAAATTCCAAATTCATGTGCGTTTAGGGCTAGGGTTCTGAATTATGCAGGAGAATATTTTAATTTATTTTCTGCTATAGTTTGGATGTAGTTTGTCTTCTAAGGGTTCAGATGTTGAAGGCTTTGTCCTCAGCAGGGTGTGTTTGTCCTCAGCAGGTTGGGACCTCTTAGTGGGGTCTAGTGAAATGTGGCTAGGATGCTGAGGGTGCTGGCCACAGAAGAGATTAAAGTGGTTCTCATGGGATCCTGGCTAGATCCTACAAGAGTGAGTTGCTCTAATATAGTGAATCTGACCCCTGAAGCATTTTCTGACTTCCTGTCTTATCATGTGATCTCTCTCTCTCTCTCTCTCATAAATTTCCTCCATGATGCTACTCATCATGATGCAACACAGTCAAGGGGGCCTTCAATGTGAGACTGAGCAAATGGGGCTGCTCAATTTTGAACTTTATACATTATACTTTCGGTATTTTGTTATAGCAATGCAAAGTGGACTGATACATTTTCTTCCTTTATTCACATGAAACTGAGATGAGGTTCTTACAAATTACTTCTTGTCCCTCTCTTTACCATCAAGTGTGTGTGTGTGTTGTGTGTGTATGTGCTTCTAGCCTACTTTTTTTATTTAAGCACTAGCCGTCCTTCAAAAGCCTTAGCTTTACATAATGAATTCAATTCCTTGTCCAACTTATGTAAGCCAAGTCCTTATCTTTTGTTCTCCATGTGGCCACCAAACCTGGGGCATCTGTAGCTTTAAAAACTTCTGAACACTCTAATTACAGCTGAATTTCCTCTTTTTGGGGCCCCTGAAGTTTTCTCTTACTTTCCAAGTCCTACCGTATATTTATAAAAAAGATTATAGTAGTTTATCCAGCATTTTAAACACAGTTTGGAGCAGTAGGTGGTTTTTCAAGGTAACTAAACTCCCAGATTTGTGGAAGTGGAAGTACCTTATATTTTCACTTCCTTCACTTTTCTTTTTATCCTTTTTTTTATTTTCTCTAATTCAATGTCTAATTTAAGTCTCCCGTCTTATTTAGTCTGGTGGAAAACTTTAACTATGTCACTGTCAATTAATTTCCTTTCTGGATTTTTTAAAAATCATAGTCCCAAAATCTTATGTAATGTTAAAAGTTTGTGTAGGAGTGAGACCATTTGGTTAATTGAGTCATCTGTCCATTCTGAAACTCAGGTTCCTGCTGAGAATCAGTCATTCCCTGCTACATGACTCTTCAAAACCAGTTATTCCCTGCTAAGGTTAAGGTGTGGGAATTCTTGCAAGTTATCTAGATTGCCACCAAATAGTAAATTCATTACTGAAGGATTTCAACTCCTTGTGTTTGCTACACCTTGGAAGAAGACCACAGGCCTCCTCTATATTTAGACCCCTAGATTCCCTGTGTTCATTATTCAACTTATCCTCCTAACCTCAGGGATTTTTTTGTTTCAGAAAAATCATATTCTTTTCATGATTCAGACCTAGATATTTTTTCTATCGTAATCTTCTTTGAATTTCAGGGACTAGGTCTTTAAAAGCAAAGGCCCAGAAGACTATCAGGTAATTTTTAAAAAATTTTTTGCTCTGCCACAATCCTCTTCTTGTTCCCTCCCCTCCAAGCTGGCCTGGCGATAACCACTTTATGATCCCGTTAATTAATCATTAACTGGATTGATTATTTTTTTGAATGGAGACAGGGTAAGAAAGAAATACAAGAATATTTTAAAAATGGATTAAATGACTTAAAATATTTTCCTGCTGCATATTTGAAAGGTAGTGGCAGTAATTCATAAAAGGTTGATGGTGTTTCATTTAGAATAGTGATAGTCAAAATGGAAGGGAAAATAGATTTGAGTGCATTTTAAGAGTAAGAGCAACTGGACTACTAACTGTTGATATGATGTGTAGTTGAGGGAGAGGCAATGTGACTTCCATATTTCTGCTGGACCAATTCTGGCACACTATATATTGAGCTGTGGCATTCTGTAGAAATAATTTGGGGAATCTTTTCATAACTACTTTTGTACTTGAATATAGGTCATATCTGTTAATGAACAGAATGTCTGAGTTAAAGAAATAAAGAACTAAACTGTATTATTACCTTACACTATCTCTGGTCCTCTATAATGTCTTGACTTAACTGGGCATTTCTTTGGATTTTAATACAGCTATTCATCTTTTAAAGTTGGCAGACCTTTTATATTTGCCTATTTGGTAGAATTTTGTATTTAAACTGTAAAAAATGACATATCACTGAATTCTGGAGATCTTGTGTCTTTGGGTGACTATTTGATTATAAATTTTAGAGTCTTTTCTATTGTTTGGTTCCTGAGTTTCAATCCATAGAAACCAATTATAGTTAAGTTAAGCAAAGAATGAGTTATTTTGAAGGATATAAGTAAATCAAAGTTGAAGGAAAAGTTAAACACTGGGCATCAGGAACCAGGGAGTCTCTAGAGATGGTATAAGGAACTGAAGGACCATTTCTTTAGCAAGCTCTTCAGGATATCCATGAAGAATTAGCTCCATCCATTTTTAATTAGTTAACAATTTTGAGTGAATGGGTCTGATTGGTTTAATTCATGCTAAATGCTACTCCTTAGCTATGGAGGTGCTCAAAGGAAAACATCCACTGCCTTAAAAGTAGGAAGCTAAGGAGCTTAAAGAAAATGACATTACAGTCTCCCAAGGGTAGAAATTTTTTGGATAACTCGATTTTCCTCAAGAAAATGAGGATGCATCCTTTTGGTTAATCACCAGATGCCAGCAGTTTCATTAAACTAATCTCAATATGTAACCAACTTTGATGTTATCATCCTCCTCAGAACTCATGGTAGAAAGCAAACTTAGAACATTGTAACTTTTCAAAAAAATATTTTTTTACAAAATTTGACTCCCATATCACTTAATCCTTTATTTAGCAATATATCATCCGTTTGGATGAAAAATAAGGTCACATAAATTATTAGGTAGCCCATCTGCCTTTGACTGATGAGCATGATAAATCTACTTGCTGAGGCAATCAGGCCACTGTTGGCGAAATGAATCACTCCTTCTTCACTGTATCCATCTGGAACATTAAATAGGAGGATATTGATTATTTAGGACAGCAGAAACAGTCATCATAGTAGCCACCGTCATAGATGTAACATCACACTACATGTCCAGTTTAAATCAATTTGCCTTCACAAGGATGTCATCCTGTGGAAATATCATTCTGTTAGCTTTTGCATTAAAATAGGAATCTGTTTCCCTTAGTGTGTTCAACAAGAGCCCAGGATCTTCAATACCTTTGTTTTTTATTATTACAGGTAATATTTTTCCATTTATTTCACTTGCCATTTGTGTACACATTTTCTATTATTTAGATAATATTTTGTTCTTATAAAACATCCAAAGAGATTAAATAGTAGTACTTGTCTTTAGATGTGGGAAAATTCACTAAAATCAGTTAGAAATCTTTATTTCTTCTCCATTATACTAATGAAAATACACTGGGCTACTGTGCTGACCTATTTTAATTATGTATATTTAAAAATATTATTTTAAGGCTACTTCTGGGTATGCATTCATACTACCTTAGAGTACAGTACTGATAATTAAATAAGGGGAGGCTTGGTGATTAGAAGAGAACGCTAGCCGTCAAAGCCACATTGACAATACTTACGTTATTTAGTTCTATGTAAAATTCATACACTCCATTTAATAAAGCTATATAATGGCATAAGAAAACTATGAAAGTTTCCAGGAAGTTAGAAAAAGCTTTGTAGCCTTTACTCTTAACAATTCAAAATATCCTTCTTAGGGCCATGATTTCACAGACAAAATGAAGCAGAAATTTGTATAAATAGCAAACCATATCAAACTGGTAAACTAGGGGCATTGCTTTAGCTTATGTATCTGTACTGAAGTTTTACATGCTGTGGTCAGTTATGTTAGCTGACCACGAAAAATCTGAACTCTCCTTTTTACACGGGGTATTGTTACTGGAAAGATCAGGGCTCCATCTATTCACATCTTCTCCTTGCTTCCACATGTGGAAAATGACTACTTTCAACTGGAGTGTGACCAGAAGTCATTGGTGTCTTTTCCAAGCTGGTGCAGGAAAGACGTAAGTAGGGCTACTCTTCTTTCTTTCTATCTCTAAGACAGAAAGAGCCTGGATTGTAACTGTCCAAAGAGGAGAAAGCTCCTTCCCACCAACTAAGAGTACATTCAGTAAATCATGTCAACAAAAGCCAATGTTGATCATGTTAAGCCACTGAACTTTTGGGTTTTGTTATTAAGCTTAATGGTACTCTGAACTAAATATAGTATCTTTTGAAGAAGTGTCTCTTCTTTAATCTGTCTCTATATACATCCGTCTTTGTTTATCCATCCATTCACTCAACAAATACTATTTTGAGTTTCTATTATATACCAGGCTCTGTACTAGGCATAGAGTAATGAAAATATAAACAGGATCACCTACTGTTTGTAGCATAATCATTGGAATGATTGAGGGGAAATGGCCTGGAGAAGACAGATAATGTAAATGTAATGAGTGAAAGGAGAAGTACAGGGAGCCTCATTTGATCCAGGTAGCCAGGATTACACTGAGATTAGAAGTTTGAGAGGAATGAGCCAGATGAAGACTGAGAATTGAGGGGTGGGAATAGAGGTGAGGATACCAAAGAGCATTTTAAGCACAGGCAACAGTGTGTGTGAAAACCCTTGGACTAAGGAAAGAGTATGTCATTCAGCAACCAAAAGAATATAATGACTAATGCATTAGTTCATTTATAGTGTTCTTTAGTAGACAAGCAAATTAAGGTTCTAACATGTTCATAGATGCCTAGCATAATGACGCTTTTGAGTTATACTTTGGCTTTTGTGCTACCTGGGGTGTCAGCTAATGAGAACAGCTAGGATGGCTTGATTAGCTGTGTCTTTCTTCTGTAAACTACCCTGTTGCTGTGTCAGGAGAGGAACATGCCAGCTAATTATGAACAGACTTTTAGTAGCTATCCTTTATTGGTGTGACAGTGATGTATCTCTGATTCTACAGCGGAATCTGTTTTAAATATTTTTTCTTGCTATTTTTAATAAATTCACTTCCAAATCAGAAAGCAAATTGGTCATTTTAGTCTCACTTTCTTCTTCTCCTTCTCTTACCCTTTCCCATTCTCTTCTTCCTTCTCTTTCTGAAAAGCAGTTACTGTATTTCTTTGGGAAAAAATGAGTACAAGCGAAAAATACATTGAATTACTGTATTTTACATGTACTGAAAATCATGAGGAGAAAAAAACTAGTCAACAATGAACCTTAGACATTCCCATTTTACCTAGTATCTAGGAGCTATGGATAACCTTGTTCTAGAAATATTTATCATATCAAAAATACTCCTTTTAGAGATATCTGTCTCTCTGACACTCCCCTCTTCCCACTCATCAGATTGACATATCTTTCTGGGCCTTGCTTTCTTCCTATAGAAATCAGGCATAAAACCAAGGTGGAAGTAAGTCCATTTGGCAAATATCTGTGCTGAATTACACTAAACTTTTGAAATCTCTAGAAGCACACAGCAGCTGAAATATTTCCCTCTTAGAAGAGAGTCAAGATAAATTTTCTTAAACCTGGATTAGGTTTAGTTAAAATGAGGAGAAACCAATTGAATACCTACCAGCCTATATAAGAATTTCTTACCTGCAAGGTGTCTATTTCTCTCTGGTTCTTTGTGTAAAACAATGAACACAACTGTTGTAACAGGGACTATGATTTCACTCCTGTTATATTCCAGCTCCTGTTGTGTTTATTTTCTCCAACAAAGCAGGTTGTTCAGACAGCACTGCTTTGATGCAGCTGGGTCAGGAACAGGCTGGGGGCCAGTGACAGGATGGAATTTGTTGCTTTAACTACTTCCAGTTAATCTATTTTTAATTAGATTTAAAAAAACTTCTTTGGTTTTATTATTTCTATTTCATAGATGAAGAAACTAAAACTCAGGAAGGTTAAATGGCTTTCCCCAAAGTTAGACATGTAGTGAGTGGCAGAGCCCAGAAAATTCTAAGCCCTAGCTCTTTCTGTCAAAAGGGCTGCTTCCTAAAGGTGTCATTTATCAAGGGCCCCTGTGCCCCTGTCTGTCTCTCTTTGTGTGTTCTGCAACTTGATTGAATTCCTTTTCATATGGAACTGCAAGAATTGTATGAACCAAGCACTGACCACACTCCTCAGCTCTGACGTTACTCCCTTTTCATTGTGCCCTCTTGCTGCACTCCATGACCAAATTTCTTCATTTGGCCACTTCAGGTTTCTCTCCCTGGGATTTGGCAATCTGGCTTCCACCTGAGGTTCTTGGACCAGAAATCCATGGTGTGATTGATTTGGATTTAGTTTTGGATTCCCTACTTGTGGTTCAGGTAGCCTGATTTCACCCCAGAACTTGGAGGCAAGCCTCCGCTTCTGACTTCAGTCCCAGGTCACTGCCCGATCTGGCTTCCTGCTCACATAGACCGAGAAGTCCAACTCCTTCCTTCACTGGACTTACCAGAAAGGGAGCAACAGGGCTGATAAAATAGAATGAGAATGAGCTTGCGGTAAAGGGGCTTAATCTTTCCAGAATTCCATGACTAATTTATAAATAGAGAATAATAGTATCCAATTTGTCAAATTGTTTTGAGGATTTGAAGATTAAAGAGGTTGTAATTTAAAATGGATCCAGTATATAGCAGACACTCAATAAATGACTATTCTCACCAGAATCACATCAAAGGGGTTCACATTTTTTAAAGTGCCTAGAAAAGTTGATCTGTCAATTAAACTCTGGACACTAAAAGAGATCTTTACGATAACCAGGTTCAACTCTTATTTTATTATACTGGGAAACATTCCTTATTTAAATCTAGCTGCATCCTTTACTTCTGTTTATTGTTTAAGTTTTTATAAATTTTTTTTTCTTTTTAATTGACACATAATATTTATGGAGGACAGTGTGATATTTCAATACATGCATACAATATGTAAGGATGAGGTCAGGACAAATGGAATATCTGTAACCTTCTACATTTTTCACTTCTTTCCTCTCTACTAACTGTTTTGAAATATAAAACCAATTGTTATTAATCATAGTTATCCTATAGTGCTACAGTGCATTCTTCCTATTTATCTACACCGCTGTAACCATCCCCACCTTCTTCACATCCTTCCCAGGCTCTGGCATTAGTTATTATACTTCTGATTCTTAGAGAACAATAGTTTTAGCTTCCATATGCAAATAAGAACATGTAGTATTTGCGTTTCTTGGATTATTTAGTAGAAATGTTCTCTAGTTCCATCCATGTTGTTGCAAATGACAGAATTTCATAAATTTTATTATTGTTTATTCCATTATGTGTATATACACTTCTTTTTTTATTTAGTCATTATAATAAGAAAATGCTTATCTGTTGAATAGAAATGCCTATCTGTATATTTCTATGAAAAAAATCATACCAACTTGTGGGAATTTATATTTATACTAAATGCAATAGGATTTAACCACCCCAATAGAAACTATCCCCATCCTTTTATCATTTAATCATTTAAATCTCATGAAATTTCAAAGTGTTGTTTTACTATAGTTGCAACATGTCTTATTTATAAGTCCTTTTTTATTTAGACTCGTGAGGTTGGTAGAACTGATCAGCATTAGCCAAAGTTCTGATTAATGAATGACTCATTTGAAAAGAACTATAGAGATTTGACTTATAGGCATAAATAATTATCTACTTAGCAAATAATCATTTCTTTGTTAGTAAAAAAAAATCAGTATTTCCTAGCCTGAATTATAACATTTTCTAAATTTACAAAGCCAGTTAATGATGTTTTATTATATCTTCTTAAATTTGTTTTTGCTGTGACTAACCCCAAATTTTGGCAATCACAACAAGAGATTTTAAAATTAAGAGCTTCATTTAATGAAAATCATGCCAGACGGCTGATCTTCAGGGTCAACTAACCTGGCCTTTATTGAGGCAGGTAGACATGAGCATCACAAAAATGAAGATCCTTCTTTTAAAAATCCCATCTCATTCCCACTTTAGCTAGTGCTCTTAATAAATGGCTTCTCTGCTTACATGTGATGTATGTGTCATGATACAAATTTTTTTGTGTGAAAGTTCAAGGGGGCTATACAAAAAAATAGAAACATTAGCTTTGAGATACTGAAAGTACAAAGAAACAATGGCCAACTCATACATGAGAACAGAACTCTGATCCACAACTTCTTAGCAAGCAGCCAGAGCAGTCTTGATTTGGTTAATGACCCAGCTTCTTTATTTTTTGTCCTGATTCCAACTCAGATCTACCCTACTAAGGAAAGTCAATGTACTCCCAAACCAATTACATACAATGCCTCAGTTTTAGTTTGCCTCTCTACAGTTTTCCTTCCCAAACAGTTCATACCTGAAGCTGTCTCTTTTTGTCCACTGTGAAACTTTTCTATTTCTTTTGCTTGTCTTTGTATCTCTCCCAAATACAAGTCATAATACCAATTTCTTTGCTATAGTCAGTTTTGAATAAATAGCCTCTGGTCTTTATTTATGTTTTCCTTGGTATCTTACCAAGATATGGTATGCACCACTCAGTGCTGTGGACTGAGCCTTTGGCCAGGTTCAGAGCCCACAGAGGGTCTTATGCCTTGCTGCTAATGACTTGTCAAGTCCATGGCTATAAGTCTGCACCAGGTCTGAACTCTGCTTTCTTTGCATTGTTTTCCTTGAATATTTATTCCCAGTTTGATATCTAGGTTTTCTTACTGGTTCTCATTTGGTTGGCATTCTTGACAGAATTGGGCCATTCTTTTTCATTCTATTTTTGTTCTCTTTCTGTTTCCTTTTTTGTGTTGTGCTATCTAATGGTGTTTGCCTGGAAAACTTGGCTTTGATTCACAGAAAGCATTCTCTCTATTTTTCCACCTGCCAGTGGGGGAGGGAGAGTCCCAAATTGACAGATCTGCGTTCAGAGATGGTGTGAGGGTTCATTTAATAAGTCCCCCTGACTGGGCTAAGAAACGTCTAGATGCTTGGTCAAATGTTATTTCTGGGTGTGTTTGTGATGGTGTTTCTGGAAGAGATTAGCATTTGAGTAAAGAGCTCCCTCATCAGTGTGGATGGGCATCATCCTGTTGTTGAGGACCTGAATAGAACAAAAAGGTGGAGAAAAGTAATTCACTCTTTTCTTGAGCCTGGACATCCATTTTCTGCTTTTTTGTTCTAAGGTCTTTGACCTTAGGGAATTACAAATCCCGACTCCCCCTATATCCATCAGTTCTTAAGCCTTTGGACTCAGACAAAGTCATGCCAGTGGCTTTCCTGCTTCTCCAGCTTGCAGACAGCAGATTATGGGACTTCTCAACATCCATAATCCGGTGAGCCATTTTCCATAATAAAGTCACACCCATACACACACACACACGCACACTATTTGTTCTGTTTCTTTGGAGAATCCTGAATAATTCAAGTGGCCAACTCTTAGATTGCAGACTCAAGACACAAAGTACATAAAAATCACTTTAGGCTGACTGTCTCTTGGTGTCATTGAATCGACTATATCTAAATTCTATTCTCTTTTAGGAAGAATTCCTGCATCTTATATGTAGTCTCATCACCATCATTACTCACGCTGTTATATTTCTAACTGAATTGTATAACTTCATAAGATGATTTGGGCCTTTGATAACTATTCTGGGGAACATTTGACTTGAATAAAATTGTTCCTTTGAAAGGTACCTTAGTGGATGGAATTGGAGAACATCATTCTGAGTGAGGTTAGCCTGGCCCAAAAGACCAAAAATCGTATGTTGTCCCTCATATGTGGACACTAGATCAAGGGCAAACACAAGGGGACTGGACTTTGAGCACATGATAAAAGTGAGAGCACACAAGGGAGGGGTGAGGATAGGTAAGACACCTAAAAAAATTAGCTACCATTTGTTGCCCTTAACGCAGAGAAACTCAAACAGATACCTTAAAAGCAACTGAGGCCAACAGGAAAAGGGGACCAGGAACTAGAGAAAAGGTGAGATCAAAAAGAATTAACCTAGAAGGTAACACACATGCACAGGAAATTAATGTGAGTCAACTCCCTGTATAGCTATCCTTATCTCAACTAGCAAAAACCCTTGATCCTTCCTATTATGGCTTATACTCTCTCTACAACAAAATTAGAAATAAGGGCAAAATAGTTTCTGCTGGGTATTGAGGGGGTGGGGGAGAGAGGGAGGGGGTAGAGTGGGTGGTAAGGGAGGGGGTGGGGGCAGGGGGGAGAAATGACCCAAGCCTTGTATGCACATATGAATAATAAAATAAAAAATAAAAAATAAAAAAATAAAAATAAAAAAAAAAGAAAGGTACCTTAGAAAAGAATGGGAATAAGATTTCACAAGCACAATGGACAGTTTTTTTTTGTTATACAAAGGGCTTCAAATCAAATTCTTTTGTTTTTTTGCCAAAATAAAACCTTTGTTTAATAAATTTATTCCTGAATAAAATTAAAAAAATTTGGTTCCTGATGTAAATCATGAAAGTACAACTCTAAAGCTCACAAATTAGAGCATTGTCTCCTCCTAAGATTCATCTTACATGTTCAGTTCTAAGTCACCAAGGCAGTTTTTAGTTCATTTGGGCTGTTATAATGAGATACTGGACTAGAAGGTTTATAAACAACAGAAATTTATTGCTCATGTTTTTGGAGGCTGGGGAGTCCAATATCAAGGTACTGGTAAATTGAAAATCTTGTAAGGGTCTGATTTCTAGTTCATAAATGTTGCCTTCCATGAGGGCTTTGCCCTCATTTCCCAATCACCTCCCAACATCACCTATGACATCATATGCATGGGGGAGGGTGCAAACAGAGCACAGCAAGCAGTTCTCTCTAAAACTATGGCAAAAGAGTCATAAAGGGTCCACCTGCTCCATTCTCATTGTGCGCATTCTTCCTTTCTCTGAACATTTACTTTTCAGCAGGAACCATAGTCTGATGTCATAAGAAAAAAATACTTCACTAATGTAGAATAACACCAGTCAAAGCATGCTGAAAACAAAAGGCAAGTTTTAGGAATTTATATTTAGACAAAATATATTACACTTACTACCATTAAGGAGTACTTGCTTGATATTTCTTGAATAAATTCCAAACTCCATTATCACAAATGTTAAAAAAGAAGTATCTTATTAGTTCTTATGATATATTCAATTTTAATTACAATTTCATTTTTAATGTGGTAAAAGCACTTGAAATCTACCCTTGTTAACACATTTCAAAGTTCACAATACAGCAGTAAATATTTCTAATCAAACTTTAAATAAAATTTATTTTACTAAAGATTTCTTAGCCAAAGCTGATGAGAAGCTTGACAAACTTAAGCAACAGCAAATCAGACTTATTCCCCTTATTGATCATCCCTCTTCTCCTCTTCTAGTTATCTCTCTGTACAGGATATGACCAGTCTAAGAAGGAAAAGCATTCCGTCTTAATAAACACTATCCAATTTATCCACAAAGTGACAACTGAGAGGAATCCTAAGTTGGACTGGATCTTGCAGACAATAGATCCAACTTTTTCTGAGATTGTGATCTGTTTTTTTGAGAAAAGGTCTTTTCGTGTAGTTCAGGTTGGCCCCAAACTCGCTATTGTCCTGCCTTAGCCTCCAGAGTGCTGGGACTTCAGGAATGTGACACAATGCCTGGCATTGTGTCAGTGTTTTATGAATTGACTGAGTCCTTAGTAAGAGACTGTCTCCCCGGGGAGACCAAATATGAACAGATCTGTAGCCTGAAGAAGAGTCTTTAATAGCTGCCTTCTTTAGGCATCTGTTTAGTTTCCTAGAGTAACAATAGCAAAATACTACAAAGTACTTTTTGTAGCTTAAAACAAAAGAAATTTATTGTTTCACAGTCCTGGAGGCTAAAAGTGTGAAATCAAGGTGTTGTCAGGGTATGCTCAATCTGAAGACTGTAGGACAGAATTGTAACATTTGTGCATGGAAGCAATGCTAGGAATCTCTCTGTATCGCTATCCTTATCTCAACTAGCAAAAACGCTATGTCTTTCTTATTATTGCTTATGTCTTCTTTTCAACAAAATTGGAGAAAAGGGCAGAACAGGTTCTGCCTGGAAGCAGAGGGGGAATGGGGGAGAGGAAGGGGGCGGAGGTAGGGGAAGAAATAGCCCAAACAATGTATGAACATGTGAATAAATGAATAAAAAAAAGGAATTGTTCCTTTGTTCTTCCTAGCTGCAGTGTTTACCAGCAATTCTTGTTATTACGTGGCTCTTACATGTATCAGTCAGTTTTTGCCTTTGTTGTCACACTGCTGTCATCTCTATAGGTACATCACTCTCAGTGGATTAGGAGGCCCCCTATGCACATCACTCACATTGGATTAGGGCTCACTTTATTCCAGTATAATTTATCTTAATTTAACTAATTATAATAATAATGACCCTGATTTAAAATAAGGTCACATTCTGGGGCCAGGTATGGTGGCAGGCCCCAGTTAGTTGGGAGACAGGGACAGAAGGATAGTGGTGGGAGGCCATCCTGGGCAAAAGTTCGTGAGATCCTATCTGAAAAACAAACTGAAAGCAAAAGGACTAGGGTGTGTGGTTTAAGGGGTAGAGTGCTTTAGCAAGTGTGGAGGTCCTGAGTTCAATCCCCAGTACCATAAATAAATAAGCAAACAAATAAATAAGTAAATAAAGTTGCATTCTGAAGTATTGGTGGGAGGGCTTAAGATGTCAATGTATCTTTTTTTCTGGGAGAGAGACATAATTTAAGTCATATCAGTATTCCTAACTACAAAAAGCTCCTATTTGTGAATAAACAAAATGCATGAGCCCTTGTGATTTAAACTCAGCATCATGAGAACCATCTAAACTGTTCCTCAATCTTGTCAGGCTTCACAGGCCTTATCTTAAGGCAACCACTACCACTACAGACTCCGTGTCTGCTAAGTGAATTTTATATTCCCTGCTTTGTCCTCATGTGATCTACAGGTTACACTGACTGGAGATCTGCTACTTTCACCCACTCACGTCACAACTCACTGTTGATATCATGGTGAATTCTGCCACTCTACTGCCTCTGTCAGAAGAGAGGAATCTCATGATTGTTTAACCTCAAAACTGAAAACTTTCATATTTCATTCAGATTTATTAGAGTAGGATAGATATGCTTTTATTAGTTTAAGTTCTCTTCTAGAATACAGTCCTCTGAGGAAAAATTAGATTAGATGGCAGAACATATTGTATTTTCTAGAGTTTGTTGATTAGCCAAAGACTACAAAGAAAACATTAAATGTAAGTATATAATGTAATGTATATATGTGTGTGTGTGTGTGTTGTTCCTCAGCTTTCCAAATACCTGAGATAATCAACTTACAAAGAAAAAAGGTTTATTTTGGCTCACAGTTTTGGAGGTTTTAGTCTGTGATTAGTTGGCCCCTTTGCTTTTGGGGCTTGTAGTGAGGAAATACTTCATGACTTCATGGCAGGGTTGAGCTGTTGAGTATGCTCACTTCATAGCCAGGAGATGAGAGAGAAAGAGGCGGGGGGGGGGGGGAGAGAGAGAGAAAGAGAGAGAGAGAAAAGAGAGAGAAAGTGGCCAGAGTTCCCTTGCTCCCTTCAAAGACATGCCCCCAATGACCTGAAAAATTCCCATAAGGCCCCACCTTTTAAAGGCTCTACCACCTTCCAATGCTATTATTTTGGGGACCAACCTTTAACACCCAGACCTTTGAGGGACATTCTAGATCCAAACTGTAATGTATACATATATATATACAAAAGCAGGTATGCTTTGGAAACAAAGGGGATTTCTCACCACTGCTGGTGCCCCATTGAAAATGCACACCAAGTTAAAGAACTTTAAATGTCTTTTACTTCCTAGAGAGGTGGCTATTTTAAAGTTGAGGCCCAAAGACTAAAGAGAGATGGAAAAGCTAAAGGAAATGCTCTAGCAGGCAGACTGCTATGCCAAACTAGCAGTCATCACTGAAGTTAAAATCTTTACTACAACCCCAAAGGAAAAATCTCTGGAATAATTCAAAGAAACCATTATCAAACATCGATATTTGACTCCTGATTTGGAAAAGGAAGAATGTAAAATACATGGCTTTATCCTTCGCTCTGATTATCTGTGGCAACCTCAGGTTAGCTGTTTGGGAACATCAGATGATTTCAGAGAGGCAGTACTTAAATCTCTTTGACACTACTCACCCTGACACTGAGAATTGCTTCCCTTATCTTAAATCAATATATAGGGGGAAACTTTAGAAAGATAGGTGAAAGTCATCTGCTATCTAGCAACAAAGTAACATAGAGAAAACTTTAAAGGCAGACATAACCAGGAATAGGATATTAATCCTTTTAACACCATCAGATGGATTTTATTTAACTTCCATTCATCTTAGGATTTGAATATGTTATAGTTACTGACTATCTTCAGGGGCGTGTTGAAATGGCATTTTCTTGTCGAAACCTTATAGCACTTATATTTGCTGAAAAGCTGCTAGATTTTGTGTTTCTAACCTAGAGAAACCAACTTTGTATCAAGTGACCAATCTACTCACTGTATGGGAACTATTATAACAGAATTTAGAAAGAATTACCCCTTCCTCAGAAATTATACAAAGTACTTCTCTTACCACCTCGAATCTTCTGGAAAAGCTAGAAGAATGGGTGTCATTGTAAATTAAAATTAACAAAACTTTCAGAAATCACTTATAGGGATTTCTGGCCAAGGTACTTCCAATTGCTTTTACAGTCACATGGTTCACTCTTTTGGGGGACAAACTGGTGATCCCTCTATGAAAGAGATTTAGAAATTTCATTTCCAATACTTGGTTCCATCTTGCCATATAGATAAGCAAATATTCTAAAAAGTCATTTACTGTACTAAAAGGTTAAGGCTGCCTTTCCACAACTTCTGCCTAAACAATCTCTTTAAGCTCTTCGATTGGTAGTTTCTTTTTTTTTGTACTGGAAGAGACATGAGAGAAAAACTACTCTTGAATCTTATTGGATGGAACCTCATTAAGTTTTGTTAGCAACAAATATAGCAGTGAAACAATGAAGAATCAGTCCTTGGGTTCACATATTTTTTTTCGTTTATTCATATGTGCATACAATGTTTGGGTCATTTCTTCTCCCAATTCCTGCCCCTTCCCTTCCCCCACAACCCTCTCCCTCTCCCCCGCACCCCCTTGCTTCCAGGCAGAAACTGTTTTGCCCTTATCTCTAATTTTGTTGAAGAGATAGTATAAACAATAATAAGAAGGACCAAGGGTTTTTGCTAGTTAAGGATAGCTTTACAGGGAGATTCCAAGCATTGCTTCCATGTACAAATGTGTTACATTCTAAGTTGATTCTTCTCGAACTGATCTTTTCCGAAGTTTCTGGTCCCCTTCTCCTATTGGCCTCTGTTGCTGTAAAGTTTCTGCATTAGTTCCTTTGCATTGAGGACATCAAATACTATCATGTTTTTTTGGGTTTCTTACCTATCCTCATACCTCCTTTGTGTGCTCTCGCCTTGGGTTCATATTTTATAACTAAATAATTTACCAAAATTCCTCACAATTAGAAGGCTACTCCAACAGAGGATCTCAAAATGAAGACTTTTTAGAAGCAGCTAATCTTCAGAATTTTATGACCCAAGACCTTTGGAAAACACTGATTACCTCAGGTAATGGACAGATGGTACCCAAGATATTGGACTAGAAACCCTGAATAATTTGTTTTGCTTTACAGTGCTTGTATATATAGTCTTTCTTCTCATTTCCTATAGGTCACTGGGTGTCATTCATCCATAACAGCCCTTTTCCTCTTCTCTTTCCTTTATATGTTAATTTTTAGACCAGAACATATTTTAATGTACTTTCTAGGTTATCTCAAAAAGTAGTCACTGTCCTCAATATTATTAATTGCTGGATATTCCATATACTGGATCCCCATGATAAAAACCCTGGGTTAAATTCTAGTTTATCAAGTGGGATAATAGAAAATTATAGTTGATAGTGTTCCCACCTTGCACCTATATAGATAAATAAACTGAAGAAAATTACTGTGTAATTTTGCCAAACAGAGAAAGGACCATCTACTGATAAGAATCTAAGTTATAAATTTTAATTTAACAAGCTTTATAGATCAGTGGGCCAAATATTTGCCACCTATGAGACTAATAGAGATCCAAATATGTAACACAACTGTTGTAAGGCCTTGGTTCTGTCTTCATGCCATGAATAACTCCCTTTTTACAGATTCTCTATGTTTCTTACTAGATACCACTTTCTTTGTGCCCAGCATGCCTGGTCCTGTTTGCTTCAGATTAGCCCTTCATATACTTTAGATATAGCATTCTGAGTCATACATATATATATATATGTACGTATATACTCTAATTCAGACACAAGCTCCAAAACAATGCTACCTTTGATTGTTCAATACTCTGCCTGGGGAAATTTCTGACTCATTGTTTAAGAAAATAATCAGGGTAGTTTTCCTACCTGTGGGAATTATACAAATGAAAAAAGACCATGAGTAACCTATTAAACAATTTGGCAGCAGTTACTAATGATATCACCTTTGCTTTAGATGGAACACAGCAATCTCAATTCAGTGGCATGAGTAGTGATGGATAATCACTTAGCTCTAGATTTCTTGTTGGCTGGTCAGTCATGGTGTCACCTGTACCATTGATAATTCTTGCTGTATTTATGTAAATGAAATAGTCAATGTACAACAGGCTATATATCACTATAATGGAAAAAGCTATTTATTTTTCCATGGTTGAATCTTCATGGCCTATGTAATTTGTTGTTGTCCTTGGTTGGCCTGAGTAGGGTAACTGGGGTTTCTGGTTCCATGCATCTTACAGGGACTAGTAATTGTCCTTGTTTTTATCATTGTGATCATTACATAGGCCCATTGTATTCTGTCTAGAGCAGCTGCTCTCTTATCTCAGAGTACCATCATGACATGACAAAAATATTAGGACAATTTCATACGCAATTTATTAGGAGGTGGGTGAACAATGAAGACTAGACTTTAGCTTTCTATGAATAGGTCAGCCTCCCACAAGTGAGATATTGAACAAAAATGGAAACCAAGAAACTGTAGATAACAGAACACAGCCAGATCACATATGACAACAGAGCAGCTCCTGCAGCAAACAACCTGGGCAGCCAAACCATAACCTCTGTAGCAATTGTCCCAGAATGGTCAGGACATTGTCTTGCTTTTTATTATTCCTCCTCCAGCTTCCCAATGCCAGTGATTTTTCATAGCTGAAGCTATCCTTTTTCTCTATCAATCTTCCCCACTTTCCTATCTTTGAATCTCCACTAAGTGTAAGTGCTGGTAGCTGACTTCCTTGCTACAGCAAACTGAATAGATAGTCTCCGTTCTCATTGCAGCAGCCTGCATTTATTTCTACAGCATCTAGCCAGCAAATTAGTTTTATTTTAGGTTGCCTATGACAATGGGCATAAAGGTAGTAAAATTATAAAATCAGCCTCAGACATGAAAGGTAACTTGAGGGATAGTAAGAAAAATTTCTTTTGCTATAATGAAGGAAAAATAGTTTCTGAAAAATTGCATATAAATCTTCTGGAAAATATGAAAGGGAGGACAATAAGTGATTTGTTTGACTTTTTAAAATGACTTCATAGGCTGGATGGAGTCCTTATTTTTTACAATAAGCAAAGCAAAGAAAAAATGATCAGTGCTTTTTATCTGAGAGCAATCTTCTTACCCAGGTTCTAAAAGCACTTTGCAAAAATCATCTAGTGTCAAGTATTATAAATCCTTTTCCAAAAATGAGAAGGGAGAGTGCTGTTGATTCTCCAGGAGAATAGAATAGAGATTTTTGTGTTTTCCCATTAAATAGTCTAATAATTATTCTGGTATAATCATGGGCTAGACTCTGTGGCGGGCTTTTATATATTATGCATACTCTGTCAACTCCTAACAACAGAACCCCCAGTAAATAGTTGTTGACTTTTAAATTTAGTCTGCTTCTTCCTACCGTGTAAAGAAAGGTGGTACTAAGTTACATACTTTTATGGAGCAATTTTATGACTAGAAGTAACCTGAACCCTCAGCCTCTATAGACAACATTTTCTATTATCTTGAATTTATTCTTCTTGCCTTTATTCTACAACA
The DNA here is from genome assembly GCF_047511655.1 of Castor canadensis. Lineage (NCBI taxonomy): Eukaryota > Metazoa > Chordata > Mammalia > Rodentia > Castoridae > Castor > Castor canadensis. The sequence goes on from NC_133394.1 coordinate 94,065,488, forward strand.
GAAAAAAATAAAAAACATTACCATAATCTTCATTTTTCTGTTTTAGTCGGGAAGAGTGCTTTAATATTATAAATTTAGTTCTTTGAAGCTAGGTTTATTGCTTTAGATTTCATCAGAAAAAAATTCCCCCCTACTTTGGAAAGAAATGACTTAGGAGTACATAATGGAAGTTGCTATATAATATTTTAAAACAACAATTCAGTACTAATTGAGTGAGTCTTAACTTTTGCATATCTGAAAATTCCAAAAGGTTAATATTAAAAACAATGGCAAGTACATGCCAGATGTAGGTTTTGTTTGTTTGTTTGTTTGTTTGTTTTAGCAAAGTCAAGGGTAGTGAAATAAAATGCTGAGAGGTTTTATAATTCAGGAACTTGTCAGAGCATCTTCTTACCTTTAAAAGCATCCTTTCGTTTGTGGCCTTGTTTTCTTTATTGCCAATGCTGGGACAGAACACTGGGCTTTGGACTCTCCCAGTGACTTGCTGAGTATTACAGAGTAGTCCAATCTGAATTTCTTCCTCTAAGGTGTCTGATATGTATAAGTATTGTTGCTGTGTGCCTACAGATACAATATAAGAATTAATTATCTAAGTAACCCTTTTCTGTCTAGGCTAAGCTTATCTACCTGGTCAATGTTTCATTTTATAACTTTGTACTACCTATATTCTTCTAAAAGTACTTTATTTATCCCTATTTTACCTTCTGTCCTTAGTCACTGCAATGTCTCACTCCTGGTTTTATTACCCTTATTTTTCTTTTTTTGATGTATTGGAGATTGAACCCAGGGTCTTGGGCATGCTAGGCAAGTACTCTACCACTTAGCTACATCCTAACCCTTTATCCTTATTTTCCAAGAGTAGATCATGACATATAAATATGAACATGAAATTTAAGATTTGCTTGCTTATTTCCACATTCATTTTTTTCTTTTTGATATGTTTCTCACATCACCAAGAAGATTTTTGATCATCTTGCTCTTATAAATAGAATTGGTTTTGTATCCACTGATGTTTAGAATCTATTTATTTAACAAATTCTTATTGGCCATTTACTGTGTATCATATACTCTGTTATGCACCTAGGGTGCAAGTATGTTTAAGATATTTTCCTTGCTGTAAGCATGGGGAATCCATGATCAGCTAGTGGACATCATCGTATATAATCCTGATGGCAGCTGGGGTCCTCTTTCTTTGGACATGTAAGAAAAGTTGTTCAAATAGTTACTGCATGTACCAGGGCATGCATATTGCTCTGGTCAAGGTTTCACTGCTGCTGTTTTTATAGATTTCATGGGCTTACAGTCTCAGGTCACCTCACTCTCATTTCCTGATGACTCCAGTAACTTGATTTTATTTGTGTTTTACCTTCTATGGCTAGTCTATTTTCCATGCTCTGCACAGACCAGATATAGAATTCAGCCCCCTTTCCTTCATTTTCTATAAAATATAAGGCACTGAGTACACATACTAAAGATTTGGGGTGATGTAATGACAAAGGACTACATACAAAATAATTAAATGTAAATGTTACTCATTTTCTTTTTAGATTTCTTAGGCCACCTCCATTACCAGGAGCTGGACAGTTTTGTTCCACTGGCCTTAACTATGGAGGCTTCTTGGTGATTTGCGTCCTCTATAGTCCCCTTCTGTTTCTCCCTTCATTTGCTTCCAGTCTTCCAAATTCTTGCTTATACTGAATGCAAAGCAATGTTATTTTCTCTTTGTTCCGCTGGACCATTCCAACACATACTCTGAAGTTTGCTTCTTTTACATTCCTAGGGTACAGTATATCTATTGTGTTGAAATGAAGAATCTCTACTCAACAGAGAACATTTTACCACTCCCATAAGTACAGAAGTAGCTGCAGTCTGTTTTGGTTTTAAGTAGTTTTTCCCTCTCTTACATGTGCAAACAATATCCCATGCTAGGAATCACTGGAGATCAAGCTAGAGTGTGCTTATGTGCTATGACAGTTCAGAGAAGGTGACTTGGAAAGTTGGGAAAACTTCACAGATGAGATTTGATCTGGGGTTAGGTAGAAGGAGGAATTTACTTGTCAGAAAGTGGTGAAAAAGGTGAATCTTTTATTCCAGCTTACTGCCTAAATATCAGTATAATTAAGGAAATTTATTAGCTGTAATTAGCAAAAAAGTAGAATAAATAGTTTTATCCCTCATATATTAAACTATGTTCTTAGCCTTTTTTGCTCTCCTATTACTATGTTCAAATCCTTCCTTTTATTGAATCTACTACAGGTTCCCCACCTGTGCTTGTTCCCCTCTTCTCCTCATTTCAGATTCTTGCCTAGTAGTCAATGCTCTATTACTTCAACTGTGTCCTTTTACTAGGCTTGACTCTGTCACTTCTTTTGCCATTATCTTACACAATTTGTCAGGTTTTTTTTGTTTGTCTTTCCTTTTCTTTTTTGGTGCTAGGTCCAAACCCAGGGCCCTGCACATGCTAGGCAAGTGCTGTACCACTGAGCTACATCCCAGCCTTCTCCAACTTTTTCCTTGTACTCCTGTTTCTTTCTATCCCCAGAGAAAAATTATAAAAGGAGAACTGAAACTAAAACAATTTCCTGCTTTATGTTAAACAATAATGAAAATGTTCCTGTCTCGTGATAAACAATGCTAACAATAAGCAGAGAATAATTTAGCTTCTTGTTCAAGGAAATATTTACTTTTCAGAAATAAGACTCAGAATCAATGAAACTAACAGCTTGATCTTCAAGATTTGCTTCCAGATCCTTCCCTTGATGTGCATGTCATTCCAGACTGTTATATCATCATTCTGCATAATCCCAACCAGTTACCTGAATAAAAAATCAGTCAGATCGTAAATCCTTTTAAGATTCTCCTCTGAGTTCCTTCCCCTTTCCAAGATGCTACTCAGACCCCTTCAAGTTGCTCCTTACTGTTACTGAATTGGATCTAATAAACTTAGCTCTGCTTTATAAACATATTCCCCAATAGCTTTTAGGGAACTCACCAAGAATCATTCCCATCTGGCCTCTTATGGCTTGGCTATAATCTTAACTTCATCTTCTCCAGTGCCCAGCCATCCTTTCTTTCATCTATTATTTGTAAACTTTTCTACCTTTGATGTCAATAGCAACATTAAATCCCTCACTTTCAGCAAATAACCTAACTTCATCTTCTCTTCCTCAAAAGGATAGGAAATGAGCTATAAAAACAGTTTCATTGTCTTCTGTCTTTGAACTATGTTCATCTTCTTTATTGATTTCTATAGCTCCTGTGAGGTCATCTCACTGACCATTCTTCATTCTTTTTCTTACTCATCTACCATTTGCCCCTGAAATGAAAGTGTCCTACCAGATAATTTTTTAACCCTTTCTTCTAATAATTAGCTTTGTGTAATTTCACTGATCAGCTTTTCTAGCTATAACTTCTTACATGAACTTCGGTTATAAAATAGAGACAAGAATGAACTTCAGACTCAACACAAGTCATAATCTTTCTCTCTCATCCCACAGATGCTCTTCCTCCTGTGTTTCCCATCTCAGTTAGTGACCATCCTAATTACCATTTTGTGACCAGGAAAACTACTACTGCTACTGCTAAGTAATAAGAAATATTTAGTAATGGCAGAATTTTTAGTTAATAAGAGCCCATTTTTTTCCTAGAAAATATAAAATGGAGTCATAAATTTTCTTACTCTACCATTCAGGTATGCAAAGTAAATAGAACTTCTTTCCTTTTTAATTTGAATCAGAAAGAATGAGAGCTAACACTTAGAAGTTTGTGCCCAAAACTCAAATGAACGTTGGTTTTTGTTTTGTTTTATTTTGTTTTCTTGCAGTTCTGATGACCAAACCCAAGGCCCTATGCATTCTAAGTGCTGTATTACTGAACTACATCCCTAGACTTCATCATGAACTCTGAAAATGGACTTGCTTCTTTCACAGAATCACAGGAATCCAGATGTCTTCTGCGTACACATTGCCTTCCTTGATAAGGTACAGAAGGAGAGCCTGTCTTGACAACAGAAGAGAGTTAAGTTACCATAACCCTGCCCAGAAGACTAACTGACCTATCTATTGTTGGAGGGAATGAGTAAGGAATTCGTTTTGGGTGGATTATCAGGCTTCTACTTCAAATGGCAACTATGGAGGCTGAATAAATTAGACAAAGCAGGAACCCAGATTAGAAGATTCCTGTAACTGGTGTAGAGGTTCTTGGATGAAGAGGTTGGGGTGTGGAATGCTGTAGCTCAATTAAATGATGGTTCTGAGATGAATCATGCAGTTGAGTTGCTGAGCTTTGTCTTGGTCCTCTCTGCAGCACAGAATGCTGTCTCAAACCTTTCCTTTCTGTCTTTGCAGATATTGTGCTGCCATTTCACCTCTGCTTCGTCGGTATCATGGTGTTGTTACTGTGGGACCACACTGCACTTTGGTCTCATTCAGAATTCTCAACAGAATATAGCAAGAGAGTTCTTTAATTCTCACCTTTCCTATGACGTCTCGACTAATAGCTACACTTCCTTCCTGGGATGGCGCAGTGCTGCCACAAATCATGCAAGCTGACTCCTGCTTACCCTCTTCTTCTGTCTACTCTCCTTGTCGTATACCTGGACTGACTTCCTCTTACATCCCTTCTCGCTCGATGTCTCTTCCTGAGGGGATTTCTTTTTATCACATTGTATTAATTTTCAAAGGGTAATATATATATACTCCCTTAACCCTTCCCCAAAGATAATAATAATTAGTTACCAGAAATCATATTTTATGAAGGAAAGAAAATCCATACCAGTTTAATATAAACAGAGTTTTTTTCTCTGCTATGTAAAAAGCTACTGATAAATGAATGTTTTCTGGGCAGGTGTTGGCAAATTTGTGAAAGGATTCCAGGGTATTTTAGCAGAAAAAGGACTGGGCCTAATACTTTCAGCATCAATTCAAAATTAGATATTTGTCAAGTGGAAGGGATGCTTTTGGCTACAGCTTAGTGGCAGAGAAAGTCATTGGACTGAAATGGAGCGGGATGGAGAGAAAGAAGCCTTGGCCTCCAGCTCATTTTCTCTGAGACCCAACCCAGGCAGGAGCAATATCAACTAGAGGGTGGGGCAGACACAGAGTAAAAGCCCCACTTGTTTTAAAGTTACTATTTATTTCACTCAGAAAGAGTTTTTTCAGGAGTTTAAATAGCTATGAAATACATTTTAATCATTCATTGCCCTCAAAATCTAATAAAACTGGTTCATTCCATTCAGGTAGATTTTGGCCATCTGTCACTGTCAATGCATTCCTCTGGCTTGAAGAAAACTCCATAGTCCAGATAGACTCTGCTGATCTGTCCTGCTCTGTCACCTGAACCTGGGGATACTAGGCTGTTGGTGACATTTGGGTTCTCTAAAGGCAAATCTGCCAAAGTCAGTGATGCAGCTGAAGGAATCTGCCAGGCTGTCAAGTCCTCTCTGTTGGACAGCTTGCCTCACCACACATTTGGCACCTCATCTGATGTCTGGGTACCTGCTAATGCAGCTGCTGAGATTTTAGAAGTGTGGTTGGTACCCAATAGGGGTTGAAAGACTGCTGCTCCTTGGTGAGGCTATCAGATTTCATTAAAAAAAATATGGTCTGTGCAATTTCTGACTGGTGGTGGGAAGAGAGTGCTAATAGACTGTAGTATTGTCTTTGTATTACCATGTTTCGTTTATTCAAGAGTCATTATCAACATATCTTTAGAAAGAAAAAAATTACATTGTTTCCATAATGTCCTATGTTCAAACTGACCGCAATGTGTGTTCACAATTCAGAAACATTTAATTGACAGAGAAACCCTTAATTTGGCAAATATGAAGGGAATATGAAGACTTCATGAATACATAACAATTATATTGGCCAATAGGACTTATGGAGTGTGATTTTAAAAAATCTTGTTTACCACCTATGTAACTCATTCAAACATACTTTGAAGGTTGTAGAGTAGCTCTTTCCCATCCATTTAAATGAAAGTTAAACCAAGGCCCATGGACTTTCTGGTTACCCTGCATTGTCCCAAAATGCAGTCTCAGTTCAGGACTTAATATGTCCAAATCAAGTGAGGAAACTGAAGAGAAGGTAATTTCTCTGAGTATCTAATGGAAGCCTTCTGGGTTCTTTCTGCTGAGGTCCTCATGAACTTTCAGGTAGTTTTCTTAGACAAAATCTTAGAAAACTTTCTTGTAAATGACCCATGTTGAATCCATATCTACTCTATTGATATTTTCTTCACCCTATCAACCCTGGGAACACAGGCTAATTTCAATGCTGCATCCACACCTTCATTTCTCTATCAGAGCAATGACCTGCCAGTTTCATGCATTTAAACTTCTCAACTGTGATTCAGCCACCTGTCCCTATATTAAGCTCCCTGTGTGGCTCCTGACTTGAGAACAGAAGAAGGCAGCTTGTACTATATCCCTCATGAGATGAGGGCTCTCAGCACAGTGGCACTATCCAGTATAACATAGTCTTCTGACATATATTTTTTCTTAGCCTCTCCAACCTTTTTACAGACTTACAGCTAATGATAAGCTAAGGATCACAAAAATGGTTTTCAGAGATGAGTTTTTATAGCTCTAATGATGGTATGCTGTGGCAGGGAATTATGGTTTGGAGACATTAGCTGAGGTTGAGAGCAAAAATGTTTCTATTTAACATGTAATTTTCTTCCCTTGGTTTCACCCAGTTACATATTCAAATTATATAAAACTACATTTTCCTGGTGATATAGATTACAATTACCCACAGCCTAATTCCCCCCTTTGATATTCTAACTCATCTAGGGCCAAAGAGCATCATTCTGATTTAGGGGTTTGCACTTCCACAGCATCATTACATGGGCAGCTGTTTTCCTTTCTATAGTGGCCCCCATAATGGTCCTGATAGACCACAATGCCAAGGGAATCAGGTAGGGTAAAATCAAACATGTTCCCGAGGCAAGAGCCATCACCCTTATCAGAGTCTTGAACCAATCTCCAAACAGACTGTTTGGGTCCTACCTTTTCCACACCTGTTCAGGTACATGTGCCATCTTTCTAACATTAGTGGCAATTTCTGCCACTTGTTACTAAGCAGTAACAAGGGTTACTGCTTGACCCTTGTCATCTATGTGGAGGCAGCAGTCTGATCAGCTGAACTTGCCACATACTCCCCTTTCCTCAGCTAAAAGATAATCCAAGGCCAGGCAATTTTGATACATAGCGGCTCGCATTTGGGTCTGTTGCTTGGCCAGAAGCTCCAGAGCAGAGGCAGTCTGGTTGTAATAATTTCTGTGACTGCCTGTAACCTAATGATTCTGTTGAGCATATAGATAGGAGTCCGGTAGTTCCAGCTCTCATCCTGTGCCCAGGTGACTGGTCCATAGGTCCAGATGATTCTCAGGGGAAGCCATTCATCTTTTCCCCATCTCTGTTGCACCCCCACATCAAGGTCCCTTTTTTATTCTAGTTTCAAAAAGTGGGACCCCCAGCTGTTCTTCTGAGTGGTTGGGCAAGAGGAAAAGCCCAGGCTGGATAATACCTATAGTACAGCTTCCTTCCAAGTCCTAGGGAGTTTGGTATAAGCTCTCTTCCCACATATCCAGAATAACCCATCTGGTGCCCTCCACCACCTGGTTCAGTATTGGTGAGGTTATCCCAATATTTGCCAATCTCAGGGATGCCTTGGAATAGGTTTGCCTCATCAGCAGTAGAACAATTTAAGAGGCTGCCATTGGGTGGAGAATCACGACATTAGGGACTGTCTTCCAATAGGAGCAATGTCCAATACCATTTAGGCTCACTGGGCCACTGGATTAAATTAGTCACATTCCAAGACAGTACCCTTTAAAAGGGGTCCCCCCCACTCACTTTTCATATTATGGCCTGATTCTTTTGATACATTCTTCCCCAGACACCTCTGATGTGAGAGCCCAAGTCTGAGGTTGGTTACTCTCTTGTCTAGTTACAGATTGATTTGACAATAAAAGTCGGTAAGCATTTAAACCAGTCCCTTTCCAAGGCCATTTCTCACTCATGAGGGCGCCATTGCACACCCAGCAGCTTGAGACATTTAGTTCTTTGGCAATCCTTTCCACTAGGTCTACAAAAAAGATTTTTTCCCTATTGTTGGGAGGGTTAATCCTCTGCCTAATTCACTTCTGATTTTATTATACATTGGTTCAGGGCCTTGATTGGCAGTCAGCCTTGGTCTGGGTGAGAGTACCTCTGACACTTGGTGTGCTGTCTCTCCAACAAGTTGTTCTCAAGCTAGGTCCTGGACTCCCCCATCATCAGAACTTTCCCAATATCCAAATAGGTACAGCAGATCCACTCTCCTTGCTTTCCATTGCAAATGTAGCCTGCATTGTTCCCCTTACTCTGGGACTTCCAGTATCACTTACCAGCAACCTTGCAAATCCAAGGAGTATATAAACTTATATAACATCTGACCTGCTTGTGGGTGTGTGATACAAAGTATAGCTGCATGGAGGTCCCAACAAAAGCTTTCATATAACATTCAGTATGTGGGGGAAACTTTGCAAGAGCCAACCCAAATGGTAAGATTCCAAGTATGTAGAGGAGAACAGGGGTGCATCCCACGTTCGAGCTTCTGCTGTGCTTAGATAGACTAGTCAGCTTCCAGAGTGACTAAAGCCTGGCTGTTATCCCACTGTTTGTGGTCCCCTGTTGTTTCTCTAGAACCTGGGTCCTGCCAAGGAAGGGTGCAGGCGTTCTGGAGGGTGATCTTGCATGGTAAGGCTGGGTCAAGGATGCACTCCCACTCGAGAGAGGCTGGCTTCACTTGGCTTTCGTGGATCCAGGAAGTAATTTCTGCTACCTTAATTGCAGTGGGGGTAGACAAAATAACAATAGAACAATAATAACAAAGGAGCACCTCCAATGGGATTTTAACAGTTGGACATTCCATTCCATTCTTTTATCTAGATAGCATCCCCTGGTTTGTGTGTGGGTGTGTGGGAGTTATCAGGCTAATGGGAAATCTCTCCTAGACCCAGTCATTGATTTTCAAGAGTCAACCTGGGAGCCTGCATCTGTTGTCTCAAGGTGAGGTCACCTATTTCTTTGTGGTCCCCTTGTATACCCTTGATTAAGTGGGGTAGGTGTTCATAAAGAACTTCAAAGGGTGAAAGCCCTGTGTGCCTTGTGGGGCTTGACCTTATCCTTAGTAACGCTATAGGTAGTAACTGATCCCACTGTAAATGGGTCTCTTGACGTACTATTCCCAGCTGTAATTTTAGGGTCCTATTCATATGTTCCACTTTCCCTGAACTTTGGGGGCAATAGGCTATATGCAACTTCCAGGTGATTCCTAAGTGCTTAGCCACCAGCTGCACCACTTCGACCAGAAAGGCTGGCTCATTATCCAACCCAATAGACACAGGTATCCCAAACTGAGAGATGATCTGCTTTACCAGGCATCTGGCTACCTCCCAGGCCTTCTCAGTCCATATGGGGAAGGCTTCCACCCATCCTGAGAGGGTGCAGGCAAGCACCAATTAGATATTTTCATCCTTGAGATCATGGCATTTCAGTGAAGTCCATGATCAAGTTTTCAAGAGGAGTTCTGCCAACACTCTGCACCTGGGGTGGAGCCCTTGGCCCTTGCTGGGGATTGTTTTTGGCACACAGACTACATCTTTTGCATACTGCCCCACTTATGCTAAAGAGCTTGGGGTCATAGAAGTGCTGAGACAGGGTGGCCTCGAGGGTTGCTGCCTGTAAATAGGTTCCTTCATGGAACTGCCTGACAAACGTGGGAGCCAGTGACTCAGGGATGGTGACGTGACCACCAGCAAACTTCCACCATCTGTCCGGTAGAAAGCTTCTCTTCTCAGTTTTGAATGAGGACTGCTCTTGTAGTGTGTACCATGGGACCCATGGGAACAAGGCAGCTGTCAGGGCAGTTGGGGCCAGTTCCATTGTGAGCACTACCTGTTTAGCCTCTCTGTTGGCTCTCCAGTTTCTTTGAGCAATTATTGCATGTCCCTTTTGGTGCCCTCAGCAGTGTATAACTGCCACCCATTTAGGGGCCTATACAGCATCTAGCAGTACGAGGATCTCTTGCCCATACTTAATACTTTTTCCTCCCTGGTTAATGAGTCCCCTCTCTTTATAAAGGTCCCATGGATATGAATGGTTGTGAAGGCATATTTAGAATCAGTATAGATGTTTACCTGTACTCCTGCAGCGAGCTGGAGCACTGTGGTGTGAGGGTGACAAGTTCGGCCTTTTGTGCAGAAGTCCCAACCAGCAGCAGGTGGACTTTAATGACTAAGTCCAGAGTTATCACCACATACCCAGCAAATTCATGCCCTACCAGACAAAGTTGCTGTCATCTGTGAAATATTCAACATCAGGGTGGGTGGTAGGCTGATTGGTTAGATCTGGCTGGCTTGAGAAAACTTCATCCATAACCTCTAAGCAATCATGTTCTGGGGGACCTGAATCAACCGGCAATAGGGTGGCCAGGTTCAGAGGCTTAACAACGGTCAGCCGAATGTGTGGGTTTTCACATAGCATACTCTGATATTTGACCATTCACAAGTTGGTCAGCCAGGAATTTCCCTTCTATTCCATGAGAGTCAGGATGGAGTGGGGAACCTCGGCAGTGCATTCTTGCCCTAGAGTAAGCTTGTCTGCTTCTGCCACTAGGACAATGGTGGCTTCCAGGGCATGCAGGCAAGGTGGCCAGCCTTGGGAAATGGCATTGAGTTATTTTGACAAGTAAGCTACTGGACGATGCCAGGAGCCTAGTAGCTTGGTCAGAACCCTGACAGCTATCCCCTTTCGCTCACGTACATACAAGTAAAAGGGCTTTATCACATCTGGCAGGCCTAGTAGGGGCGTTTCTGAGTGCCCTCTTACTTTATCTAAAGGCTTTCCCTTGTTCCTCTCCCCATACCAAGGGTTCCTGTTCTCTCCCATTTGTGGCTTAGCCAAGAGAGAGTAATTAGGGATTCAGATTTGACAGAAACCCATGGTTCTCAAAAATTCTCTGATTCACTGGCAGGTCTCTGGGGCTGGAATGGAACAGAAAGCTTGTTTTCTCTCAGGGCTGAGCCTGTGTTACCCTGTGACAGGTGAAAGCCAAGGTATTTGACAGTATTTTGGAAAATCTGGGCCTTCCTCTGAGAAACTTTGTACCCTGCCTCCCATAAAAAAGACAGAAGGAGACGAGTCCCTTCCATACAGTCCTCCTGAGTTGGTCCAGCTAGCAGAAGGTTATCCATGAACTGGAGGAGTGTGCAGCCATGCTGGTCGGTTGAGAAAGCTTTGAGGTCGTATACCAAGGCAGTTTTGAAGATAGTGGGGGAGTTTTTGAAGCCTTGTGGCAACCGACTCCAGGTTAGGTGCTCCTTTTCCCTAGTGTTGGGATTTTACCACTGAAAGGCAAAAATAGGGTGGCTCTGTGGAGCTAGGTGGATACAGAAAAATGCATCCTTAAGATCTAGGCAGGTAAAAAACTTTGTCTCAGATGGGACAAGGCCTAAGTGCACGAAGGATTCAGGACCATGGGGTACAGAGTGACAATGGCTGAATTTACCTCCTGGAGGTCCTGAACTGGCCTAAAATTCTTGGTGCCTGGTTTTTGGACAGGCAATAAGAGGGTGTTCCAGGATGACTGGCATGGTCAAAGAATCCCATACTTTGGGAGTCTGTCAGGTGTTTTTGAATTCCAACCTGGGCCTGCCAGGAATGAAGTATAGTTGTATGCTTTTGTGAAAGGGCCCACTGACTGGGTCACAACTGAGTGTTCTGCACCTTTGTCCATCATGAGGTCAATGGGATGGCCCCCTATCTTCATTTGGACTATAGGCTTCCAGGGCCCTAGTATAATGGAGCCTGGTCTGTCCTATTCCTCTTCACAGCCTTCCGGGGCTGCCAATCCAACAGTGTTTTTCTCCCAGAGGCTGGGATGATACTTAGGCTCAACAACGTGGCCTTTGCCTCTGGACTGAAGGGTCTTCTGGGAGTCCATGGCCTACTGGGGACATTCATTCTTCCAGTGCCTGTCCTGGTGACAGTAGACACATTAATCTTGCCCTAGTTTCTCCCAGGGGCAGGGGTGTCCTGGGGCAGGGTCGGGGCAGGGAGCACTGGTTGCAATCTGTGGTGATTGTCCCTGCCTCTGCTCAGACCACCCTGTTGGGGTCTGCCTGACCATTCAATCGGGGCTGCAGCAAGTAGGTCCACTTTCTTTTTCATCTTCCTGTTGGCCTCCCATTTTACCTCCTGATCTTGATTGACAAAAACCTTTGTGGCCACCTTTAAGAGCTGACTGGCGTTCATTTCAGTGAATCCCTCCAGTTTCTGCAATTTTTGCCTTATATTCTCTTGGGCCTGGCCAACAAAAGCAACGTTAATCACCTGCTCATTTTCAGCTGCTTCTGGGTCAAAAGGTGTGTACAAACAGAAGGCCTCACACACGTCTGATAAAACTGGTTGGGTCTCTCCTTTGGTCCTTGGAAGACTTTTGATGCTTTGCTCATGTTCATGGCCTTTTTTCCTCCTTCCTTCATGCCTACCAATAGTGTCTCTGGTATTGTTCAAGCTGCTGGTAGCCTTGGTCATCATTAGGGTCCCAATGAGGGTCTTCCTCAGGGAACTGAGCCTGAGCATAGCCTTGAGCATTTAATGTTCCCACAGGGGCATTGATCTTCCAACCACTTTAGAGCCACCAATGTTATATGGTGCCACTCTTCAGTATTAAATAGAGTTAGAAGAAGCTGTTGGCCGTCTTCCCAGGTGGGTTTATGAGTTTGGATGATGGACTGCATTAAATCAATCAGAACTTGAGGTTCATCCATGAATGAGGGGGTATGATGTTTCCAATTTAGGAGGCTTGTGGTGGTAAAGGGCTGGTAGATGAATGTCTGCCCTCCTCCTTGTATTTGACCATGCTGGTCATAATACACTGGGCCTTGGATCTCCCTCAGAGGCACCTGCAGGGTGGTGGGAGTCTGAGGAGAGGAAGGGTCCTTGCAGAGAGTGGTTGGATGCCCTTGACTGAATGGGGGATGTGGAGTGAGAACTGGCAGACTCAGCATGGGTATAGGGTCCATAGGACTCAGGGAGGTCAGGGGAGTTGAGGGCCCAGAGGCTTCCAGCCCTGATTTTACAGCTGTGACTGTCCGCCAAGCTTACCCATCTGATGTCAAAGGCAAAGTGCAGAACTGGGTGTCAGTGGCAGGGGTGGATAAAGTGGCACATAGGGTGGTGGCATTTTCTTGGGCTCCTTGGTCAGTACATGTTCCTTTGATTTCTCTCTACATTTGGAAGTTGTGGCTACCCAAGCTACCATGGTCTTACTGGTTTCTTCCAGACACAATCTTAGCTATGCAGGCTGGCTGAAAACTGCATCCTGCCAGCAATCAATATAGGGAAATTGATCTGGGTGCCCAAGCTTCCCTACAGTTACCTTATAAACTTCATTGACTACAATTTTGTCTATTGATCCTTCTGGGGGGCCACCTTACACCAAATGTAGGCCAATCTAATTCACAAAGGATCTTAAGCTTATTAGGCATTAACTTGACTCCATATTTTCCATTAAATCCCCTTTTAAGGTTTTTAAGCATACATTCCAAGGGAGTACCCTTACTCTGATTTCCACCCAGTTCCTCCTGTTACCAGATGTCAAGACAGACATGGAGGGATAGGGGTTTTGGGGGAGAGGTAAGGGGTCCTCTTCTCCAACACACAGAGAAGAACAATATGTGCTGCTTATTGGTGACCTGGACACTGTTGCCCAGCCTGGAACTGCACCTGCACAGAGTCTTTAATCACTTTGTAGCCAAGCTACACCTCAGACTCACATTCACACAAACACTTCTGCCCTGCCCCCTTAACCTGAGAGACATGTTTCACCCTGAACAGGGCTACTCAGGTGTCTCTAGGAGGTGATCAGCCTCCCCTTCTGCCTCCCAAAGGCAGGCCTATTATTTGAACCTAGGTTCTTACCAGTGTGATGGACGGGGCTCCAACTAGTTCCTGGGCCTTCCCCAGGTACCTTTGTGCAACTGAGACTCGCTCTCCACTATGCTGGGAGAGGTGAATCCCTCCATCAGATAAACAGTTCTACTGGTGCCTGGCTGGATGCTCTCCTGACAAGCTGGGGATGCCAAGTCCCAGGACAATGAGGTGAAAACACTGTCTCTGAATCCCTGATTGAGCCCCTAGAAATGCTGCAGGACATTCAAGCAGGAAAAAGGGAGGCTTTTGGGGAAGTAAAGTTTATTAGCATTCTGGCTTCAGCTCAGCAGATTCACATCCAAAGGCTGAGCTCCAAGAACAAAGGGGCCTTGCCTTATATACCCTTGCAAGTAGGTTATAGAAGCAAAAAGCAAGGTTTAACCCATATATGGTTATAATTTCATTGGCTACTTCATCCTCAGTGATACATGACTGTTTTTAGGTTCAGTTTCTTTAAGTTTCAGTTTCCTGCCATGTCTTCCCCTCCTCTGCACTACAACTTGTGTCCTCCTTGGAGGGAAATGGGACAGCTACATCCAAAATACAGACTGAAAGTGAGAAAGATGACTTCCTGAACAAAAATAAGGATTCCATTAGTAGAAGAAGGAGAAGCATATGTCATATAGTCAAAAGCAAATTTTAAGTTTGTGTACTGCTTGTACTTACTTAGATTGCCTGGTCTCTGTCAAAGGCTTTCAGAGGTTAATAGGAGTCCTTAAAGAGATCTCAGAATATTTTATGAATTAAAGTGCACAAGGCCAGGAAATACCAAGTTCAGATGGCTATTTACTGGACATTGGCTTGTTTTACCTGGTGCAGCTGTTGCTTAGTGGGCATCCCAAGTTCTGTGCACCTGTGCCCTCACCAACCAACAAAGCAAAGACATAGGGACCTCTCAGGGCCAGGATTCTGCTATGAATGTGGCAAAGTAAAGAAATTCCCACTTTCTTTTTGTGTCAGATTTTGTAAGAAGGATCACAAAATACTGACCTCATATTTTTAAGAATTTTTAAAAAATGAACCCAGTAAATAATCATGTTTTATTAATTAGCTACTTTACTTCCTATTGAATGCAGACATAGAGCTAGGCAGTAAGTAAGAATAAGAGACACTGTTAGACATTCAAATTAATGATCTTTGTGTCAACTGAGGTTTTGTTGCTTTGTCAGGCTCCTGGTGTCAGACTTCCTCTTCTTCAGAAGCATCTGTACCTTTCTGCAGTGGCTAACAGGCTAATTGCCACTGAAGTTGGCCAAACATGCCCAGACATGTCTGCATACTCGAGCTGGGATCTTAACTTCCAGTAACGGAGTCATCAAGTGTCAAAAACAGCTTAAATGTTCTGATTTCTATCATAGTTGGAGCAACCAAGGTTGAGAGAGGTAAAATAATTTGGACAAGACCACCTACTGGCTAGTGACAAAACCAAGATAAACTCAGATTCTCCTGAAGTCTTTGTCATGTGCTCTTTCTGTTCTGTCTTTGTCATGCTGAAATTAATTGGAAAATATGTTTAGAAAATAGCTTCCTGGTTTCAGAATCAAGTTACATTGTGACCCACATACATAAAAAACAAAAAGCAGCAGAATTTAATTTCAGAACAATCCTACATGTAGAATCTGCCATTCCTAGATGGTAATGATATCAATTGAAAAAATATCTCTGAAAAGAAGATTCTGTTTCCCACGGTTCCCACTCTTTCTTCTCTCCACTCCAGTTGTCACTGGATTTGAGTTGTGACATAGTACATAGGGCCAGAAAGCTTTTGTCTCATTAGAGAATGAATTCAAGGACAGATACAGAAAAGACTTAAGCAGGCGCTGGTTTATTAATGAAAACCAAAGCAAAAGTGAACCTCTAGATGGGAGAGTGGGCAGGCTCAAGAAGGAGCATTGCACTGGCGGTCCCAAGACCTCAAGCTTTTCTTGGGGTCAGTCATGGTCAGTCCTGGAAAACTGGGTTAATGTGACATAAACTTCTGGAGACAAAACTATGTGTCTCAACTCCTCCCATGTGTTGGGTGAGGGAGCGCATGGTCTTGGGTGGTCAGATTGGGGTTGTCATTTTTCATATGCTGTGGGTGCTATATGTCAGCAAGACTGCGATATATGTCACAAGATACTCAAGATATTCAATTAATGTAAGGAATCCAAGATGTGATTCCTTATCATCATCTATGCCATCATTCTCAGCCATCAGGTTTCCTAACTCCCTGCTTAATTCTTATATCATAAGTACATATGGACTTTCCCAGTTGTTCTGTTCAGATCTCCGGTAAAATTTGGCAGGTTTGAGATGATTGCTTCTTTGAATATTATTACTCTAATAATAACACTGGAGTTGGAGTGGAAACTCCTGACAATTTATTGGATATTTTTCAATCAAAAAGAAAGCCTTTAGTTTTCCAAAGTGTATAGTCTTGTGAATATACAAAGTGTAGCCAAAGTGAATAGTCTTGTGAGCATGCTAGTTTTGAAGATTTTCACAAGAGTAACAACAGCTCTGAGAGGTATCCAGGTGATGATATAAGAGGCATCTCTCTGGGATCTTGCGCACCTCAATATGATGTGAGAAAACAGGTTAGAGTCTTTAGTGAAGAACTAAGGAAGATGCAGAAGTGACTGATCAGGAAAAACCTCAACAGTGGAGTTATAGAGCCAGAGAAGAGGTGGGATAAGAAGTTGGGAACATGGTGGGCTAAAGACCTCAGCAGCATATGCTAAAAGGACAGTGAATGAGGGCCCCAGTCACTTGGGACAAATTGTGACTCAGTGGTGGTTGATAAGGATGAATAGATTCTCTTCTCCTGACCAAACTTTAATGAGGCTTTTCTGAGCCCTCTTTTCCATTAGGAGCTTCTGAGTAGAGTTTTTTGGGTCTTTAAGGTATAGGATCATGTCGTCTGCAAATAGGGATATTTTTGACAGTTTCTTTACCTATTTGTATTCCTTTTATTCCTTCTTCTTGCCTAATTGCTCTGGCTAGGAATTCCAGTACTATGTTGAATAGGAGTGGAGGTAGTGGGCATCCTTGTCTGGTTCCTGATTTTAGAGGGAATGGTTTCAGTTTTTCTCCATTAAGTATAATGCTGGCTGTAGGTTTGTCATATATAGCTTTTATAATGTTGAGGTACTTTCCTTCTATTCTTAGTTTTCTTAGAGTTTTTATCATGAAGTGGTGTTGTATCTTATCAAAGGCTTTTTCTGCATCTATTGAGATGATCAAGTGGTTTTTGTCTTTGCTTCTGTTAATGTGGTTTATTATGTTTATTGATTTTTGTATGTTGAACCACCACTGCAACCCTGGGATGAAGCCTACTTGGTCATGGTGAATAATCTTTTTGATGTGTTGTTGAATTTGGTTTGCCATTATTTTGTTGAGGATTTTTGCATCAATGTTCATTAAGGAGATTGGCCTATAGTTCTCCTTTTTGGAGGTGTCTTTGCCTGGTTTTGGGATAAGTGTAATACTGGCTTCATAAAATGTGTTAGGCAGTTTTCCTTCCCTTTCTATTTCGTGGAACAGTTTAAGGAGGGTTGGTATCAGTTCTTCTTTAAAGGTCTGATAGAATTCAGCAGAGAATCCATCAGGTCCTGGACTTTTCTTTTTGGGGAGACTCTTGATTGCTGCTTCAATTTCATTTTGTGTTATAGATCTATTCAGGTGACTAATTTCCTCTTGGTTCAGTTTTGGATGGTCATATGAATCTAGAAATCTGTCCATTTCTTTAAGATTTTCAAATTTATTTGAATATAGGTTCTCAAAGTAGTCTCTGATGATTTCCTGGACTTTGATGGTGTTTGTTGTTATCTCCCCTTTTGCATTCCTGATTCTACTAATTTGGGTTTTTTCTCTCCTCATTTTAGTCAGGTTTGCCAGGGGTCTATCGATCTTGTTTATTTTTTCAAAGAACCAACTTTTTGTTTCATTAATTCTTTGTATGGTTTTTTTGGTTTCTATTTTGTTGATTTCAGCTCTTATTTTTATTATTTCTCTCCTTCTATTTGTTTTGGGATTTGCTTGTTCTTGTTTTTCTAGGAGTTTGAGATGTATCATTAGGTCATTGATTTGGGATCTTTCAGTCTTTTTAATATATGCACTCATGGCTATAAACTTTCCTCTCAGGACTGCCTTAGCTGTGTCCCATAGGTTCCGGTAGGTTGTGTTTCCTCTTTTCCATTAGGTCTTGAACTTTGATATCTGTCTTGCCTTTGGCTTGCCTATCCAGTCATAGCAAAGAATCATGCTGAGTTATCCCCCATCATTGATAATTAATCATGCTTGATAATTAATCAAATTCCTCGTCCCTCACCTTTGATGTATACATCTTTGACCTGACTTCTGTCAGAATTCTGTTAAGTCAGTTTACTAAGAATCTCCCCCACCTCTGATATCTCCTTTGAGTAATATTCCATTCAACAACCACCTCAGTCTGCTCTTTGGCTATAAGGTCCCAATTGTCTTGCTATATTTGGAGTTGAGCCTAATCTCTCTACTTTTTTGCAAACCTCTTGTGCCATAGTCTTGAATAAAGTCTTCCTTGACCAATTACAATAATAATACATGTATATATGTAAATGTTACAATGAAACCCCCAGTATAGCTATTATAAACTAGCAAAAATATTCTTTTTCAATAAATGAAAGATATAAAGGTAAAGAAAAGAAACAAGCATCAATAAATTTTTCTGCCAGGTTCAAAAGGTCAAAGGCTGAATGTTTTCTGCCTTATGTGGAATATAGACTTAATACAACAAGCAATATTATGAAAAACAGATCATCCTAAGGGGAGGTCATATATGAGAGAAGGAGGGTAATAGAAGGAAGTTAAGAAGGTGAATATGGTTGATGTACTTTCTATACAAGAATGAATATAGAATTTTTAAACCTGTTGAAATCACCATAAGAAGGGGACTAAGGTAGAAAGGAGACAATTAGAGAAGATGAACCAATTTGAGTTATAATACGTATATACATGGAAATATTACAAGGAAACTCCCTGTGTAGCTATCTTAAACAAACAAAATTTCATTTTTTTCTTTTACAAAATCAGAGAACAGGAGGGCAGAACAGGTCCTATCTGGGGATGGGAGGATGGTCCCGGTGGGAGAAGGGAGGATATGGAGAAAGTGTATAGGAGGGTGAATATGGTGCAAGTAGTGTGTACACATAAATATAAATGGAAAAATGAAACCTGTTGAAACTATTTCAGGAATGGGGGAAGAGAGGATAAAGTAGAATGATGGAAGGGGTGAATTCAAGTATAATATATTTGATATATTGTAAGGACTTTTGTAAATGCCACAATGTATCTCCAGCACAACAATAACAAAAAATAAACCAACTTAGTTAGAAAAAAAATAATTTTTTCTTTAAGAGGACAGGAAGGCACATAGACCCAATGCACCTACCTACTGGGATTCTACAAATACTTCCTTGAAATCCAGATGATACCTAAGAGAAAAGGGCAGGGGGGAGAGGCACCTCTGAACTGAAGAGAAATTAACTAAAAGAGAGAGTAGTAAACTCTGAGAATTATCTTGAAATGGTTTGTAATGAAATTTGGGGCTAGCAAACCAAGTTTAGGTATAGGCAAGTAAAGAAAGTTGTAGTGCTTTGTATACTGCAACTGCTTTACTTCATTTAGGAATCACATATTTCTGAAAAATATTATCTTTAGAATAATTCTTCTTGACTTCAGAAAAATACCATGTACCTTAAAGCTTTATCACACTGACCCTCTGTGCTTCAAGGGAAGTCAAGGGGGCTGTTCAAATTTAGTTATTGCACTGTGAGCATTTCTCATTTAATAAAAAATGAAGCATAGCCTTGGGTATGCTTCTCCATCACATAATTTGCATGCATTTAATCAGTATCTTACTTTTAATTCTTAAAAAATCTAATCCAAGTGAATAACTGTGTTTATGAGTTCTCTAACAGCCAAAGAGATCTGTCAAACTCAGTCAAGCTCTCTGCAAAATGTAACAAGCTGGTGCTCATCAGACAGCAAATGTCAGGGTGACAAATTGCCAAATCCAGAGCAGCTTCTCCTCCCGGCAGTGAGCACTTTTCACATCATTTTGCTCTTAGTTCCCGCCACCCCCCCCATTTGTTTCTAATGGAAGGGTCGGAGCGGGGCGGGGGGGGGATAGGAATGCGTTTCATTCAGTCACTTAGTTCTAAGTGAATAGTTTCCCTCAATGCACAGGGATGCTATTACCTCTACAGCTCCAGGACTGGTAGATTTCCGAAAGGCCAGAGAACATACCAGCAATTATGCCTCATCTTGAAGATGTAATATTTTCCTTCCTTTTCATCCTAAAAGATGATGGTAATATATTAAAAAGTTAAAGAGTGAAATGGTGTGTAGTAAACATTTATTGCTGTTATTATTTTTTACTATTACACTTTGCAATGTTTTCTCTCTGATTTTCTGACCTATTGTCCAAGACATTTCATATGCAATTTGTCAGTATATATTTATAATAACAAGGGTTCCTTCTTTTGACAAAAGTTCCTTTGTCCTGAAATTAGAAAGAAAAAATAGGAGTTTAATGTAGATAGGGGATTCAAGTGTCTCCCTACCTGTTCCTTAAATTTTGATTATTATGTCAAACTCTACTGGATGCTGCCTCCTAATATTCCACAGGCATTTTAACTTATTCAAAACTGAATCCATCATTTGCTTTGCTTCCTTTCTTTTCTGCATTGGTAGAAATGAGACCTACATCATCCTAGATACTGTTCTTGTTATTCCCACCACTCAATGGACAACATGTTTTGAAGAGTTCTTATAGCTAAATTTTCTTAATTTTTCCCATTGCTCCTTTGGATTTGGACTGTTACTTTTTATCTGTTGTAGAGAAACAGGTCTAATTGATGCCCTTACCACCTGGCTTACAATCTTCCTGCCAAACCTCCCCATTACTAATGTTGCAGTGCCTGTAAATTTATAACCATGCTTGAAATAACTCCTATTAGA
This sequence comes from Castor canadensis, assembly GCF_047511655.1. Classification (NCBI taxonomy): domain Eukaryota; kingdom Metazoa; phylum Chordata; class Mammalia; order Rodentia; family Castoridae; genus Castor; species Castor canadensis. The sequence continues at coordinate 94,086,453 of NC_133394.1, forward strand.
AGAGTGCAGTCTGAAATGTTGAGTTTGTTGTGAAGAAAAACTTGATTTCCTGCCCATCTCCACCTGCCTTGTGCTGTGGCTAAATCAAATTATTTATAGTGTTCTGTGAACATTCGATTTTGATACCTATCTGGTTTTGGTAATACATATCCCTTGGACAGAAATATTCTCTGTCATCATTTGGTGATTATCTACTCATCTAAGGTACTTCTTTGATGGAGCTGCTCCTTACTCCTTCTGTCTTCAGGGGGAAACATCTATTCTTTGTGTGTGTTCCACCCAAACGCTTAGGCCAAAGACTCTCAACACTTTATTCCACTTTCTTATTTATGTATTCATCTCTTTCTCCTAGACTCTAATGAGACTGAGGACAAAGACTGAAGCTTGCACATCTGCTTGTCCACATCATCTAAAAAGACTGCAGTTTGTGTAAATGAATCAACTGTTTACTGGAATGAAAAGAATACTGAGTTTAAATATAAAAGATGAGGCTCAGCTGTTGGCTTCACCATTTATTAGTTATATAGCTTTGGGAAAATCATTTAACTTTTATGATTCACAATTTTGTGTGAATACATTTAAGCTTTTATCTTGTTCTAATCTGTGCATTTAACTAGAGAGTTAACCAGAGGGTTTACCTACCCATCTGTTATGAATCTCAAGAGATACAATGCAGATATTCCAAAGACAGAAAGAGAGGAAGAACATCAGGAATCACAAAAGAGGCAGCAGGACAGCTGTAAAGCATAGAGAAACAGCCTGTAGCTCCAACCCAAGCTCTTGGAGGAGGGTGGTGACTGAAGCCACACAAAGTAAGCCAGCAGCTCTGGTAACAATAGACTAGCAGTCTTGGCTATAGGATAGGCCCATAGCTCTCAAAAACCTCAAATCCAGTGGGGGATTTGATGTGACAGTTTCTCCTCCTGTGTGTCAGGCCAGCATTGGAGTATAAACACATTGCATTGTTCCCCATATCTCAGAGTGCTATAGCCAGGTGCCATCTCGAGAGGAGTCCTATTGTTTGATACTGAATTGCTCTGGGGTCCTGAAACAAGGAACAATCCCAAATCAGGGAACCTGGGGACACTGCCATGGTGTCTGGGTAGGAGATGGCCATGAGAGGAAGTTATAGGGAAAGAAGTGTTGGATACAGATCTAATGAGAAATTTAAGCATTGGGGGCCCAGGCTGGAAAAGCCTGGAGTGAGCCTTATAACCTAAAGATTACTGTGGAAACTGAAAGTTCCCAGCTTGAACTCATGGCTCTGGAGCTGCCTCCCTGCTATGTATGGTTTGCTGCTGAGTGAGACTGAGAGCTCTGAGTCCCGGTCCAGTGGATCGTTCGGGTTTCCCCAGTCTCTTCCCTCCCTCAGGGTTGGTTTATTGGTGGGCAGGATCTGAAAGTGCTAAGACCAGTCAGCAGAGTACTTGTTTCCCTTGGCTTTCTGCAGACCTTCACCCTGCAGATCTCAGTGCTCTGTTTGCTTCTCCCCACTTTCCAATGTACTCTGGGGACACTCTTAGGCTTGAATGTTTGCTGTCTCTAGCTGCAAAAACTGAGGAGACCTGTGAAACAAGGGAGAACCTTCTAGAACCACAGGCTTCAAAACTCCTTGAGACCAGCTATGGCTCCAAGTAGGCAAAGAAGGGAAGCTTCTAAAGTGAATGCAGTCTGAAGCTGACAACTTACCTTGACTAGTCCAGCCCTCAGCCTGAACAGAAGGAACTACAAAAACCTCAGCAGTGACTTAGTATGCCTTACAGCAGGCTAGAGGATTCAAGAGGACTCAGAAAGAAGCTTCTCCAATTTTTTGTCATTTTTTCACTTTTCTCCACTCTGTTCTTTTTACTATATTTTAGTATTGTTTTTATTTTTTATTTAAAAATCTTTTGTTTTTATTTTATTCCTCTATTTTTATTTATATATTTTTCTTTAGTTTGTAAGTAGATTTTAAAATGTTATGGTCTTTTCTACTTCTTTACAGTCTTCATCTTTTTCTTCTTTTCCCTTTCTTTTAGTCTATCTTGCTTTTAATCTCCTTTTTCACTTTACCTGCCTGCTCCTTTATTTAATTCATTTATTATTACTTTTACCTTAATTTTTAAATTCATATTTTATTCTACATTGTTTTTGCCATTTTCTTTTCTATGACATTGGTAGTATAGTAGTTGGATTTAATTGATTTTAATGGTATTTCTATATCTGGGTCATTTTTCGTTGTTCCAGTACCACCAAGAAAAGAAAAAAAAGAAATACTTGGGAACAAAATTCAATGACAGCAAAAAGATCATACATTATGATGAAATTGGTTTTATATCAGGGATACAAGGATGGTTGAACATATGCAAAAAAAAAACCACATGATCATCTCAAGAGATACAGCAAAAGTCCTTGATGAAATTCAACATCTACTCATAAAAAAAGACCCAGAAAGACTAGAAATAGAATGGTCATACCTTAAATTACTAAATTTGATGTTTGTCTATAGAGAAGACAAACCTATAGCCAACTGTATACCGAATAAAAAAAAGTGAAAGCTGTATGAAAATGGGAAAATGAGACATGTTGAAATTATTCCAGGAATTGGGGCATAAAGGAGAATGATGGAAGGGGTGAATTCAGCTATGATATTTTGTAAGAAATATTTTATAAGTTTTTTTATTAGGATATATTCATTATAAGGGGAAATTCATAGTGACAGTGACAATTCCAATTAGACTTATATTGTACATTATTTACATTGCCCCCATCATCTCTCCCCCTCAATCCCTTCCCCACCCTACCTAAAGCAATTGCAAGAGGTTTCTTAGTTCTGTTTCATGTAGGTATATGAAGTCCATCAACCATATACCTTCACCTTCCCTCCCCCTCCCCCTTCCCACAACTACCACCACACTGTACCTATTTTACAGTCCTGGTTTTCATTATTGATATTTAAGTTGATGTTCTAAGGTGTGTAAAAACTTTTGTACATGTCACAAAGAACCCCCCAGTACAACAATAATATAATAAAAAAGAAAAAAATTACATAAAAATTATTAAGACAAGAATTTCTATTCTTATTCAATATAGTGCTTGAATTTTTAGCCAGAGCAACAAGGAAAGAAAAAGAAATAAAAGGGATATAAATAGGGGAAGAACTCAAATTATTCCTATTAGCAAACCATATGATCATATATATAAAAGACCCTACAGACTCCACCAGAAAACTTTTAGATCTGATAAACACAGCAAAGTAGCAGGATACAAAATCAACATACAAAAGCAGTACTTTTTATATATACCAATTATGAACATGCTGAGAAAGGAATAAAGAAAACAAATCTCATAGATAATTGTCTAAAAAAAACTAGGAATAAGCCTAACCAAGGAGGTGAAAGACCTCTATAACAAAAGTATAAAATACCAAAGAAATAAATTGAATTAGACACTGGAATGGGATAGGAGGGATACATGGGAGGAGAATGTATATTGTGAAAATAGCTATATTACCAAAACCTATATACAGATTCAGTACAATCCTCATCAAAATTCCAATGACATTCTTCTCAGAAACAGAAAAAAAATTTTTAAATTCATATGAAAACACAAAACACTCAAATAGCCAAAGCAATTTTGAGTAAAAAGAACAATGCTGGAGGTTCACAATACTATACTACAGAATCATAGTAACAAACAGCATGATAGTGGCACACAAAAAAAGAGACATAGAAAAATGAAATAGAGTAGAGGACTTATAAACCCACACAGTTACAGCTGCCTGATTCTTAACACAGGTGCCAAAAACATATATTGGATAAAAGACATCCTCTTCAACAAATGGTGCTAGGAAAGCTAGATATCCATATGTAGAAGACTGAAACTAGATCCCTATTTTTCATGCTATACAAAAATCACTCTGAAGTGAATAAAAGACCTTAATGTAAGACCTAAAACTTTGAAACTACTATAGCAAAATACTTGAAGAAATAATAGCAATAATTGACAAATGTGATTCTATCAACTTAAAAAGCTTCAGCATGGCAAAAGAAACACCAGAGTGACAAGACAGCCTATAGGCTGGGAGAAAATCTTTGTCAGCTAGTCATCTGATGGGGGATTAATATCCAGAATATATATATATATATATATATATATATATATATATATATATATATATAAAGAACTCAAAAATTAGACACCAAAAGAACAAGTAATCTAGTTTATGGCCAAATGAACTGAACAGACAGTTCTCAAAATAAGAAGTACAAATAGCCAATAAATATTGAAAAAGTGTTCAGCATCCTTAATCATCAGGGAAATGAAAATCAAAAGTACATTGAGATCACATGTCATCCTATTCAGGATGCCCATGATCAAGAAAACAAGTCACAAAAATCCTAGTGAGGTTTGTGGGAAAAAAGGAATACTTATAAGTATCGGTGGGTGTGTAATTAGTCCAGCTACTATGGAAATCAGTATGGAGATTCTTCAAAAACTAAAAATAAACCTACCATATGATCCAGTTATAAAACTCCTTGTTATATACCCAAAGGAATCAATATATATAATGGAGATAACAGAATAAGCATATAATAGAGATACCTTCACACCCATGTTTGTCCTGGTACTATTCATTATAACCCGTTATGGAATCAAGCTAGGTGCCCATCAACAGATGAATGGATAAAGAAAATGTGGCATATATATACAATGGACAATTACTCATCCATAAAGAAGAATGAGATTATGTCACTTGCAGGAAAATGGATAGACCTGGAGATCATCATGTTAAGTGAAATAAGCCAGATTCAGAAACACAAATATTGCTTGTTTTTTCTTATATACAGAATCTAGATTTAGAAAGCAAGAGGACTATTTAGGAAGAGGACAGAGACCAGTGAGAGGCAGGGAGGAGGGCTGGAACAAAAAAGAGGCTCAATATATGTGAAAGCACTCAGTAAACTGTTAACATTTATTCAAATGTCAAATGGTATTATTGCTGTGATCAATGCTCAGGCATCAGCAAACAGTGGTGAAAATAAGAGCAGTGATGAGTAACTTTGGGCACTAAAGTGCATTTTTGACTAAGGGAAATAATGACACGCACTTGTTTTCATTAGCCCAGTGGTGTTTTTAACTAAAGATTAATAAATAAAAAGGGACTTGTTTTCTATTTATGCCTGAGCAGACAGGCCTATTTGATTAATTTTTTTTCTCTCAGAATGCCAGCAGTTTAAAAGAATTGAGAAATACTCCTGAAATACCAATTTACATTTAGATTCTCTTCATGTGAAGTTCTTCTTTTTACCTGAACTCATTTGAGCTTTACATCAACGCCCACTTGGTACAACTTTAGTACTGAGCATGGCAGTATGCACTTTGTATTATGTATTGTGTTTTGTTTTACATTTTTCAGGCCTATGGCCACAAGGTTGGCATTCTGGTCTCTGCGCCACCATATTGTCCTAGTAGGAGAAATTGCTCTGTGCTTTTTTTATATTGAATTGTTTCATCTGCCCATGAAACTGTAAATTTTTTTCTTCTTACTGTTTTATGCAATTGAAGGCAGAAACCATTCATTCTTGAATAAATTATTTTAGTAAGACTTTGTGGTAAGTAACATTTACCTTAGGTCTATTAATCTCCATTACTCTGCCTGCTGGTGTTTCCTTCCCTAGCCTGCCCCATCACACACCTACACCCCTCTCCCCACACAAAGTGCTTTGCATCCTTCCTTATTTTCTGCCCTTAATTATCAAAGTCTTTTTCCCCCAACAGAGGAGAGAGTGAATGTGAAGATTATTGTTATAGGACACCTTGTGCCCTCCACACAAATCATATTGAAATCTTATACCCCAGTACCTCAGGAATATGACAATATTTGGAAATAAGATATGTAAGAGATGAGTGAATTATATGAGGCTATGGACTCTGATTAAATCTGATCACTGTCCTTATTAGGAGAAGAAGTTTGGACACACAAAGAGACACTAGTGATGTGTATGCACTGGAGATAGCCCATGTGAAGACAGCAGAGAAGGTGATCATTTGCAAGCAAAACACTTTAATCTTGGACTTCCATCCTCCAGAACTGTAAGAAATAAATTTCTTTTGTGGCATTTTATAATAACAGCCCTAGCAAACTAATACAGTTATGAAGCAGGGTACATATCTGACACCTTGTGTGGTCGGAGAGAGGTGTAGATCAGAAGATGAGAGGAGATTGGAGCCCAGTCATGGACTAGGCCCTAGTTAAATGCTTTGAACTGTGTATGAAGAGTAATGGAGAGCCAATGATGGGCTAAAGAGGGAGCAGGTTGGATCAGATTTGTGTTTGAAAATGATCACGCAGGCTTTAGTAGATTAGATGGAGGAGGCAAAAACGAACATAGGGAGACCAGTTAGCAGCTTGCTGCTACCTTGGTGATGATTGTGGTTCTGTAGAGATGGAGAAAAGGTTCTACCTTTTGCAGGGAGAAGTGTGAAAAATTTGTGGATGTGTTTTAAAACTACCATCAATAGAATGGTTGCTTGAGCCTATGGTATAGGATCAAAGCAACAGTGCAGGAGTTAGCATAGTGGATATAGGATTCGAGTAGGGGGAGGGATAAGAGAAATCTGATAAGTGAAGGAACTAGGACTTGATGATTAGATAGTGCAGATGAGAAAGATGGAGGGAAGTTAGGATATATTTGGGTTTCTGGTTTGAGCCTTTGTTTAAGTTCTGGTGCCCTTAATGAAAAAGTTCAGTACAGATAGAAGATCTGATGATGGAATGTGAGAAAGGGCATATGCTTTCCTTTTGGGACATGTTGATTTTTAGAGCCTGTAGGACATCTTAGTAGAGCTGTCCAGCAAGGATCTGTTATATAAATTTGGCCTGCAGATTTAGATTTGGGAAGTCACCACTATTTAAAGTATGTAACACTTAAAAGTGTTTTTTTTTTTTTTAGGTTTTTGTTTTTATTTTTTCTATCCAGAGGTTGCCTGGGGAAGAGGAAGAACCATAGGCAGAAGGTGGAACCAAGTGGGTAGCTGCTTTAAGAGATGACCAGCAAAATAAGAACCTGGAAAAGAGATAGCAAGCAACTGACAGAGAACTGGGAAAGTTCACAGTCATGAAAAGGAAGTGAAGAAAGAAAGTTTCCGGATGCAGATAGTAGTTCTCTTTTTAAAGACTTCAATTTTTGAAATTCAGGCATCCAACAACTTTTATTTTTTGGTAAAACTGGGATTTGAACTCAAGGTTTTGTGCTTACAAACCTGGTGCTCTACTTCTTGAGTCACACTGCTAGTCTATTTTGCTCTGGTTATTTTGGAGATGGAGTCTTGTGAACTATGTGCCTGAGCTGGCCTTGTACCAAGATTCTTCCAACCTCAGCCTTCCAAGTAGCTAGAATTACAGTTGTGAGCCACCAGCACCCAGACCAACAAGTATTTGAAAGGTGTTTTTATACCAGTGGCTTTTCTCAGTGTTTCCAAAGTCACATTAGGAAGTTGGCTTTGTGTCCTCTTTCATTCTTGGCCCTTAAAGCCTGATTCTATTTGACTTTAGCATGGTCCTTCCTGCTTTAGAAAGTCCTGCTTCATGAGGTCCTTATCATCTTTACTCCCAAAATTACTGGCTTCAACTTAAAGTCTTGCATTAGGAACTCAAGGATCTGGTGTCTTAATCTACACTAATGTAATAATAGTATTCCCTATCCAGTTATTTCCTTAGAACTTGATTTACAAATTCTTCTCTTGAATATGGTAGCATACATTTATAATTCCTGGTTGATTGATTGCATTTTATTTGTGGTATTGTGGACTGAACCTAGGGCTTCACACGTGCTAAATAAGTGCTCTTCCATATGAACTACACTCATAGCCCTTTTGTTTGTATTTTGTTTTTGAGATAGAGTCTTGCTAACTTTTCCCGGGCTGGCCTTGAACTCAGGATTCTTCTGCCTCTATCTCCTGTGTAGTTGGGATTATAGATATATACCACCATGTCTGATTGGTTTCTAGTTTTTAGGGAATCACAGAATCTTAGAGTTGGAAGGACCTTTGTGGGTTATCTTCCTGGCTTAAAAACCCCTTTTGTAATGCTTTTGTCAAAATGATTATTCAAGATACATAAAGACTTTCATGCACTCATTGTAATTCAGCCAATCCTTCCATTGCCTTGAATTGACTGTCATGGCAATATTTGAAGATGGCCTTGAGAAATACACAGTGGGCCTTTGTGCAGATTGGAAACACATCCTCCCTATGGGATTTGCAAGGCTTGGCAAGCTGGGGGTACCCATTTGAGGAATTTTTTAGCATGCTGCTCCTTTTGGACTGTAAGTCCAAAAGTGCTTGCTGCACTGTGGACATCTGTTTGCCAAGGTGAGGGTGTACCGCATGAGGTAGGCCACTACACCCTCTTAGCCAATACCCATCTGTAGTGCACATCTGCAAAGCTGTGAGCTATGACTTGTCTCCAAATAACTTTTACTCATTGATTCTAGTTCTGTGAAAAACAGAGGATGGAATTAATGCTATTTTAAAAAATATAACAATTATTCAATATTTGAAAAGCACTATCACGTTGTCTTGTTTTGTCTTTTGTGAAACCATCATTATTTACTGAAAGGACAAGATTTTGATATTCTATCACTTTCTCTTCCTTACATGGAGTCCAAGGTGTCATTGTCCCTCGGAACTGAGCACCATACTCCACATGTGCTCTAACTGAGGCACAAGTTTCCTATAACTAGAAACTCACTGTATTTCTAGGAATGTAAGCAAAGGGAAAAATCATCTGTTCATTTTTTTTCTCTGCTGGTCACCTTCCCAATATTTTTTACTAATTATTCATTTATTCACATGTGCATACATTGTTTGAGTCATTTCTACCCCCCTCCCTTCCTCCCCTCCCCTTTTCCCCTTTTCCCCCTCAGTTCCAGGCAGGTCCTATTCTGCCTTTATCACTAATTTTGTTGAAGAAAAGATACAAGCCTAATAAGGAGGACAAAGTGTTTTTGCTAGTTGAGTTGAGGATACCTGTACAGAAATATTCCTAGCATTGCTTTCATGTACACATGTGCTACAACCCATGTTGATTCATCTCTAACTGATCTTTGCACTGGTTACTGATCCTCTTCTTATCATAACCTCTGTCACTTTAAGATTTCTGTGTTAGTTCCTCTGGAGTGGGGACATCAAACGCTTTCATGTTTTGGGTTTTTTACCTATTCCTATATCTCCTTATGTGCTCTCCCCTTGTCATGTAATCCAAGTCCAACCACCTTGCTGCATTTGCCCTAGATCTATAGTCCGCATATGAGGGAGAACATATGATTTTTGGTCTTCTGAGCCTGGTTGACCTCTCTCAGAATGATGTTCTCCAGTTCCATCCATTTACCTGCAAATGACAAGATTTCATTCTTTTTCATGGCTGAGTAAAATTCCATTGTGTACAAGTACCACATTTTCTTGATCCATTCATCAATATTGAGGCATCTTGGTTGTTTCCATAACTTGGCTATTGTGAATAGCACTGCAATAAACATAGGTGTGCAGGTGCCTCTGGAGTAACCTGTGTTGCATTCCTTTGGGTATATCCTCAGGAGTGGTATTGCTGGATCATATGGCAGGTCTATGTTTAGATTTTTAAGAAGTCTCCAAATTTTTTTCCAGAGTGGTTGCACCAGCTTGCATTCCCACCAGCAGTGTTCGAGGGTTCCTTTCCTCCCACATCCTTACCAACACATGTTGGTGGTGGTGTTTTGGATGATGGCTATTCTAACAGGATGAGGTGGAATCTTACTGTGGTTTTGATTTGCATTTCCTTTATGGCTAGAGATGGTGAGCATTTTTTCATGTGCTTTTTTGCCATTTGAGTTTCTTCTTTTGAGGAAGTTCTGTTAGTTCAGTTGCCCATTTCTTTATTGGTTCATTGATTTTTAGGAGAGTTTAATTTCTTAAGTTCCCTGTATATTCTGGTTATCAGTCCCTGGTCTGATGGATAGCTGGCAAATATTTTCTCCTACTCTGTGGGTGGTCTTTTCAGTATACAGACCATTTTTTTTGTTGTACAGAAGCTTCTTAATTTTATGAAGTCCCATTTGTCCATCCTTTCTCTTAGTTGCTGGGCTGCTGGGGTTCTATTGAGGAAGTCCTTGCCTATACCTATTAGTTCCAGAGTGTTTCCTGTTCCTTCCTGGAGTAACTTCAGAGTTTCAGGTCTGATATTTAGGTCCTTAATCCATTTTGAGTTGATACTAGTACAGGGTGACAGCCGTCTCCCAATTGTTTAGTAGAATTTGAAGTCATATAAAATACTTGGCTTAATGCACATCTCATTTTTTACAATTTAATTTTTGAACATAGATTCAAATTTAGCTTCAATGCTTTCCTGTTTTACCATTTTAATGCCTCTTTTATTTATTAGAAGACTTTATTAATCTACAGATATTAGTCTCTTTATCCCCAAACAGTGAACTGTGCAATCTTTATATTTTTATTATACACATAAATGTTTTTATGATAAGAGTACAAATATTTATAATAAGCTGTTTTAATGGCCTTACCATGTTTTAGACCAAAATTTCAGTTCAGTTTCATCATGTGAAAGACCATTGTTTTTTCTGACTTTTATCTATTTTTCCTCAGGCAATTGTACCAGAACACCGAGTCTAGAGTTCACTGCACTTGACTGGTGCCAGCTATGGCATTGCTGGTAGCTATAGTGGACCTTTCTGCATGCACACACATCCTCAGCACAGCTCCACCACAATTCCTTGTCCTCAGAGACAAGAAAAACAGGCAAGGAAATACAAAAGTCAGAAAGAAATAATGATGACTGTCCAGAGTCAATGTGGAGGAATATCTTATAGTGACTTTCCTTGGTTGGTGACTCTTTGTTTAGCTATGAAATTTTTTTTAAAGTCTCAAAAACATCTAGTTAAAATATTTTGGTTTTTCCCCCAGGAGGCTTTGCCTTATTTTGAGCTTCTGGACAAATACATGGTTTGGTTGTTTCCAAGGAAACCAATACCTATGCGAGGAAAGACTCAGCTGTGAGATCAATGGATGAGGAGGATTTTAGGGAAATATAAAGCAGAATAAATTAGCAGGACTAAACCCTAAGTGCAATGAAAGACATATAGTCCTTCAATGTCTTTATGGTTAGAGTAATTGATGATAAATTTGTGTTAGTGTTTATTTGATAAGGCCCAAATTCCCTATCAGAATGGTGTGGCCAAGTCTACAAGAAGTGATTTCCCCTTTTTCCTCTCTAGGTCTATCTAGATCATTTGCTCTGTTTTAGACTGACATCTGGTGGTCATGTAGGATCAGCCTCTGCCCTTGGAGTGAAGAATTGTATAAGAGCAGATGTTTGACCATTTTATGTTCATCTTTTGCCAGCAAACACTCCAAAGCTTCATTATTTATTTCTTGTTCTGTTGTATATAAATCAGAGTGGCTGTCAGAATTTGACCACACTTGTCGAAAGCTTTAAAAATATTTAAAATATTTTGACCTAGCACTTTCATTTTTCTAAATGTATTTCAAAGGAACATAAGCAGACAGATTTATGTGCAATTACATTTCTCAAGTGTTATTTATAATAGCAAATTTGGAACCACCCCAAGTGTTCAAAAATAGGGGCTGTTAAAATTAGTGTTCTGTAACACTGTTCACTCATGTTTAGATAAACATGTAATGATGTGGGAAAATGCTTAATATATTATGAAATGCAAGCAACTTCATGGTCTCAGTTTTGGATGTCTTATATTTTCCCCTTTCAAAGGCATTAACATGTAATATTTTTGTAACCAAAACCCAAGAAACCTCAACACCATAAACATTTTACATGCAGTTGCCCACATAATCAGTACCAGCTTTTTCAAAGTAACCAGTCCTTTAAGATCTCTCCTGAAACTTTGTCCAATAAACACTATCTTACAGAATATTGGTTTCAAATGGTTGTGAACAACTGTGTTGCTGTTCTCAGGATCGGAATAAGCCAGGAAGCTCAACCATGCAGCTGCTACTGCAAGGTCACCAAGCGGTCCTGTGGCTGACACAGGACAAATGTTATTTGTTACATGACCCTAAAGAATCATTAATATTGATTTGGCTTATGCTTTTCTTCCAAATGTTGGTGGGGAAGTGGAAGAATATGCAATTCAACTCACAATACATACTGTGCAATAACTGGAGCTCTATTTTATAATTGGACACAGTCCATTCCTTAATGCATTTTCAAGATGAAGCGTTGAGCTTTTTGTACAATAAGAAGGTAATAAATAGACTGTTTTGCTTGCTTCACTGAGTGATTAGCCCAGAAAGGGAAGGCCAAAGGGGATCTCACAGGTATTCTTTGAAGATCTAAGAGCAGGCATACTTGGGTCCTGGGAGCAGCTGTGTGACTTACTGAACCTACCCAGAAGGTGGTTCTCTGGGGAGTTTTACAGCTCACATTTGTTTGATTAAAATCTCTGGACATGATTTCCTCATAAATGATTAATCTGTCAGCTTTGCCTACTCTAGGAGCACCAGGTGGCAGCTCCAAGAAGAGGAAAATCATTTTCAGAACTACCTACTTATCAATCAACATTTTTTCCACTTTCCTAATGAGATGGTTAACCTGGTTTTTTTTCATTTAGCCATTTGGTCAACAAAACTTTGATGTCTATTGTAGGAGCAGTCTGTGATTTTCACACTTACAGGTATTAATGCCATTGCTATTAGATTTACAAACAAGGACTTCCAGCTCTAGTTGGAAATAAATCTTTTTATCAGTCTTTCACTGAGTTAATGCTGCTAAATTCTTAGCTAGGGCATAGTCAATAATGCTACTTACAATTTTCAAAGAAGTAAAAATGAAATCTGACTGGTGCATTTTAACCTGTGTGTGTTTCTTAAATAAATGTGCAAACATGAATGGACTCAGTCATTCATCTGACTGTTACTGACAAGAGTTTTAAAATGAATGTGCATAGCAGCCTATGTTGAAGTGAATGTTAAAATTTTTTAGTTATAGGATATTTCTTCTTGTCTAGAGCATATTTTTGAAATTCAGTAATATTCATTGGCTATTTTCATTGGCTATTTTATGTATTAGTGCTACTTTCTTTTATCTAAGCAAAACATATTCTCAAAATAATACTCATTAGGAAATACAGTTCAACGCACAAATATTTACTTAAAAAAACAATATTCACCTTACACAGAGCTTTTTGAGGCTGTAACAAAAGGTCAGTGGTGGATGGAATTCAGCAGTGCGAGAGTTACAGAAAATCAAGGCTAGAAGAATTCACTTATCAAATTTAGACTCTTTTTTAAAAAATTTTTATTTTATTCATATGTGCATACAATGTTTGGATCATTTTTACCCCCTTCCCCCACCCCCTTCCTTATCCCACCCCAGCCCCTCCCCTTTCCCCCTACCGCCTCGCTACCAGGCAGAAACTATTTTGCCCTTATTTCTAATTATGTTGTAGAGAGAGTATAAGCAATAATAGGAAGGAACAAGGGTTTTTGCTGGTTGAGATAAGGATAGCTAAACAGGGAGTTGACTCGCACTGATTTCCTGTGCATGTGTGTTACCTTCTAGGTTAATTCTTCTTGAACTAACATTTTTTCTAGTTCCTGGTACCCTTCTCCTATGGCCTCAGTTGTTTTAAGTTATCTGCTTTAGTTTCTCTGCATTGAGGGCAACAAATGCTAGCTAGTTTTTGAGGTGTCTTACCTAGCCTCATAACTCCTTTGTGTGCTCTCGCTTTATCATGTGATCAAAGTCCAATCCCATTGTTGTGTTTGCCCTTAATCTAATGTCCCCATATGAGGGAGAACATACAATTTTTGGTGTTTTGGGCCAGGCTGATCTCACTCAGAATGATGCTCTCCAATTCCATCTATTTACCAGCGAATGATAACATTTCATTCTTCTTTATGGCTGCATAAAATTCCATTGTGTATAAATGCCACATTTTCTTGATCCATTCGTCAGTAGTGGGACATCTTGGCTGTTTCCATAACTTGGCTATTGTGAATAGTGCTGCAATAAACATGGGTGTGCAGGTGCCTCTGGAGTAACCTGTGTCACAGTCTTTTGGGTATATCCCCAAGAGTGGTATTGCTGGATCATATGGTAGATCAATGTTTAGCTTTTTAAGTAGCCTCCAAATTTTTTTCCAGAATGGTTGTACTAGTTTACATTCCCACCAACAGTGTTAGAGGGTTCTTTTTTCCCCTCATCCTCACCAACACCTGTTGTTAGTGGTGTTGCTAATGATGGCTATTCTAACAGGGGTGAGGTGGAATCTTAGTGTGGTTTTAATTTGCATTTCCTTTATTGCTAGAGATGGTGAAATTTTTTCATGTGTTTTTTGGCCATTTGAATTTCTTCTTTTGAGAGTGTTCTGTTTAGTTCACTTGCCCATTTCTTTATTGTTCATTAATTTTGGGAGAATTTAGTTTTTTAAGTTCCCTGTATATTCTGGTTATCAGACCTTTGTCTGGTGTGCAGCTGGCAAATATTTTCTCCCACTCTGTGGGTATTCTTTTCAGTTTAGGGACCATTTCTTTTGATGAACAGAAGCTTTTTAGCTTTATGAGATCCCATTTATCTATGCTATCTCTTAGTTGCTGTGCTGCTGGGGTTCCACTGAGAAAATTCTTGCCTATACCTATTAATTACAGAGTATTTCCTACTCTTTCCTGTACCAACTTTAGAGTTTGGGGTCTGATATTAAGATCCTTGATCCATTTTAAGTTAATATTGGTTAGGGTGATATACATGGATCTAATTTCAATTTTTTGCAGACTGCTAACCAGTTTTCCCAGCAGTTTTTGTTGAAGAGGCTGTCTTTTCTCTATTGCATATTTTTAGTGCCTTTGTCAAAGACAAGTTGTTTATAGTTGTATGGCTTCATATCTGGGTCCTCTATACTGTTCCACTGGTCTTATGTCTGTTTCTGTACCAGTACCATGCTGTTTTTATTGTTATTGCTTTGTAATATAGTTAGAAGTCAGGTATTGTGATACCTCCAGCATTGTTCTTTTGACTGAGTATTGCCTTGGCTATTCGTGGCCTCTTATGTTTCCATATAAATTTAATGGTAGATTTTTCAATCTCTTTAATGAATGTCATTGGGATTTTGATGGGAATTGCATTAAACATGTAGATTACTTTTGGGAGTATAGACATTTTTACTATGTTGATTCTACCAATCCATGAGCATGAGAGATCTCTCCACTTTCTATAGTCTTCCTCAATCTCTTTCTTCAGAAGTATATAGTTTTCCTTGTAGAAGTCGTTCACATCCTTTGTTAGGTTTACACCTAGGTATTTGATTTTTTTTGAGGCTATTGTAAATGGAATTGTTTTCATATATTCTTTCTCAGTTTGTTCATTATTAGTGTATAGAAATGCTAATGATTTTTCTATGTTGATTTTTTATCCTGCTACCTTGCTATAGCTATTGATGGTGTCTAGGAGCTTTGAATAGAGTTTTTGGGTCTTTAAGGTATAGGATCATGTCATCTGCAAATAGGGATATTTTGACAGTTTCTTTACCTATTTGTATTCCTTTTATTCCTTCTTCTTGCCTAATTGCTCTGGCTAGGAATTCCAGTACTATGTTGAATAGGAGTGGAGATAGTGCGCATCCTTGTCTGGTTCCTGATTTTAGAGGGAATGGTTTCAGTTTTTCTCCATTAAGTATAATGCTGGCTGTAGGTTTGTCATATATAGCTTTTATAATGTTGAGGAACTTTCCTTCTATTCCTAGTTTTCTTAGTTTTTATCATGAAATGGTGTTGTATCTTATCAAAGGCTTTTTCTGCATCTATTGAGATGATCAAGTGGTTTTTGTCTTTGCTTCTGTTAATGTGGTTTATTACGTTTATTGATTTTTGTATGCTGAACCACCCCTGCATTCCTGGGATGAAGTCTAGTTGGTCTTGGCGAATAATCTTTTTGATGTGTTGTTGAATTCGGTTTGCCATTATTTTATTGAGGATTTTTGCATCAATGTTCATTAAGGAGATTGGCCTATAGTTCTCCTTTTTGAAAGTGTCTTTGCCTGGTTTTGGGGTAAGTGTAATACTGGCTTCATAAAATGTGTTTGGCAGTTTTCCTTCCCTTTCTATTTCTTGGAACTGTTTAAGGAGTGTTGGTGTCAGTTTTTCTTTAAAGGTCTGATAGAATTCAGCACAGAATCCATCAGGTACTTGATTTTTCTTTTTGGGGAGACTCTTGATTGCTGCTTCAATTTCATTTTGTGCTATAGATCTATTCAGTTTATTAATATCCTCTTGGTTCAGTTTTGGTTGATCCATATGTATCTAGAAATCTGTCCATTTCTTTAAGATTTTTGAATTTATTTAAATATAGGTTCTCAAAGTAGTCTGATGATTTCCTGGACTTCCATGGTGTTTGTTGTTATCTCCCCTTTTGAGTTCCTGATTCTACTAATTTGGGTTTTTTCTCGCCTCATTTTAGTCAGGTTTGCCAAGGGTCTGTCAATCTTCTTTATTTTTTCAAAGAACCAACTTTTTGTTTCATTAATTCTTTGTATGGTTTTTTTGGTTTCTATTTCATTGTTTTCAGTTCTTATTTTTATTATTTCTCTCCTTCTATTTGTTTTGGAATTTGCTTGTTCTTGTTTTTCTAGGAGTTTGAGATGTATCATTAGGTCATTGATTTGGGATCTTTCAGTCTTTTTAATATATGCACTCATGGCTATAAACTTTCCTCTCAGGACTGCCTTTGCTGTGTCCCATAGGTTCTGGTAGGTTGTGTTTTCATTTTCATTATCTCCCAGTAACTTTTTAATTTCCTCTTTTATTTCTTCAATGACCCAGTTTTCATTAAGCAATGAGTTATTCAGTTTCCAGCTGTTTGCATGTTTTTTGTCTTTACTTTTGTTGTTGAGTTCTAATTTTATTGCATTGTGATCTGGTAGAATGCATGGTATAATTTTTATTTTCTTATATTTGCTGAGGCTTGCTTTGTGCCCTAGGATATGATCTATTTTAGAGAAGGTTCCATGGGCTGCTGAGAAGAATGTACATTGTGTAGAAGTTGGATGAAATGTTCTATAGACATCAAGTAGGTCCATTTGACCTATTGTATATTTTAGATCTAGGATTTCTTTACTGATTTTTTGTTTGGATGATATATCTATTGATGATAATGGGGTCTTAAAGTCTCCCACAACCACTGTGTTGGAGTTAATATATGCTTTTAGTTCCTTCGGGGTACGTTTGATGAAATTGGGTGAATTGACATTGGGTGCATATACGTTGATAATTGTTATTTCCTTTAGGTGTATTTTCCCTTTTATTAGTATGGATTGTCTTTCTTTATCTCGTTTGATCAATGTAAGTTTGAAGTCTACTTTGTTAGAGATAAGTATTGCTACTCCTGCCTGTTTTCGGGGGCCATTGGCTTGGTAAATCTTCTTCCAGCTTTTCATCCTAAGCCTGTGCTTATTTCTGTTGGTGAGATGGGTTTCTTGTAAGCAACAAATTGTTGGATTTTCCTTTGTAATCCAGTTAATCAAACAGTGCCTTTTGATGGGTGAATTAAGTCCATTAACATTAAGTGTTAGTACTGATAGGTATGTGGTGATTCCTGTCATTTAGTTGTCTTAGTTGTTTGAAGGTTTTTTGTGTGTACCTAAGTTGAGGTTACTGTCTACTTTCTTGCTTTTTCTTTTCCTGTAGTTTGGTTCTGCCTGCCCTTTCATGGTTATGTTGGGTTTCACTTGCTGTGTGCAGAATCCCTTGAAGCCTCTTCTGTAGTGGTGGCTTTGTGGTCACATATTGTTTTAGTTTCTGCTTATCATGGAAGACTTTTTTTGCTCCATCTATTTTGAATGATAGTTTTGCTGTGTAGAGTATCCTAGGGTTGAAGTTATTTTCATTCTGTTCCTGGAAGATATCACTCCAAGCTCTTCTTGCTTTTAATGTTTCTGTTGAGAAGTCTCCTGTGATTTTGATGGGTTTACCTTTGTATGTTTTTTGTTTTTTCTCTCTTACAGCCTTCAACATTCTTTCTTGGGTCTCTGTATTTGTTGTGTTAATGATAATATGCTGTGGGGTAGATCTGTTTTGGTCTGGTCTGTTTGGTGTTCTGTAGGCCTCTTTTATCTGTATGGGAATAGATTTCTGTAGATTTGGGAAATATTCTGTTATTATTTTGTTGAATATATTACACATTCCCTTTGCTTGCACCTCTTCTCCTTCTTTAATGCCCATGATTCTCAGGTTTGGTCTTTTGATGGAGTCAGTGAGTTCTTGCATTTTCTTTTCACAGGTCTTGAGTTGTTTAATTAATAGTTCTTCAGTTTTTTTCTTTAATTACCATTTCACCTTTGAGTTCTGAGATTATGTCTTTTGTTTGTTCTGTTCTTTGGATTGGCCTTCCATTTTGTTTTGCAATTCTGTTGTGTTCTTTTTTCTGAGGTTTTCCATATCCTGAGTCATTTCCTCTTTAATGTTGTCTATTTTTGTCCTGAGTTCATTTATCTCTTTATTAATCATGTTCTTTGTTTCACTTTGGTGTTTATACAGTACTTCTACAGTTTCTTTTATTTCTTCTTGTGCTTTTTCAAGTTCTCTATTTTTGTTGTCTTGGACTTTCTTGAGTGTCTCCTGTACATTTTGGTTGACCATATCCAGCATCATCTCTATAAACTTCTCATTGAGTACCTATAGTATTTCTTCTTTTAGATTATTCTTGTCAGCTTCATTGGGTTCTTTGGCATAGTTTATCTTTATTTTGTTGGAGTGTGGGTCTGAGTATCTGTTTTCTTCATTTCCCTCTGGTTCCTGTACTAATTTTTTGCTGTGGAGAAACTGGTTTCCCTATTTTTTCTGTCTTTCCATCATTGCCCTTGGTGTTGTTATTGTCCCTGTACTGTGTGCAATTAAGTATTTTCTAGCTTGTAATAATAACAATGGTGATATTTAGAATGGAAGGGTGAGAAGAGAGGGAAAGCAAAGAAGTTAAAAAAAGAGGGAAAAACAAGTGAACAAACAAAAAAGTAACCAAAACAAACAAACAAACAAAAAGTTTCAAAGGTATAAACAGGGAGAGACAGTGTACTAATCAACAGTAAGCTGAGCAGGCATTACAGAGGCAGAGAGAGGATTGAGAAAAAACATAAAAAGAAAAATAAATAATAAATAAATAAAAATAAATAAAAAATTAAAAAATCTCCAAGTTCAAATGCAATAAAGTTTCAGTCTTAATAATTTTGTTGTTAGTCCCTCAGCCTGCAATCCTGGAGATGGTGTGTCAGAAGTAGTTCTGTCATTGTCTCATCAAAGAGGAAAAAAACCAACCCAAACCAAACCAAACCAAACAAACAAAAAACACCACAAAGTGCCCCAAGTTCAAATGCAATACAGTTACAGTAAGTTTTTCAGCATGCAGGTGTAGTTCAGTTGTTGTCTCATCAGAGGGAGGAAAAAAAAAAGAGTCTGGAGACAGTTTGTGAATGGCTATCTGTGGCTGTGGCTCACCTGCCCGCTGCTGTCAGCCTGCTGTTGCTGGAGGCATTATTTATGCAGATCTCGAGAGTGAGCTTAACACTCACCTGACCCCTCAGGCTTTGTTTACTCAGATTTCTCCTGGGTGCGATGCCACTGCTACAAGCTTTCCCCTTTCCAAGCACACTGGGGGAGGTGACACTGCATCCGCTTTCTCAGGCCAGCATGTTTATTTACAGCTCATGTGGGAAGTGGGCCGTCTCCCCTCTCCTGTGGAGTTTTCCTCCCACCTCCACTTTTACAAGCTTTCCTGCTCCTGGTTGCTGGGCGGAGTCACCACTCCTGCCTTCTTCAGCTGGGTTATTTATTTACAGTTCCATGAGAGATTGCCCCTTCCCCCATTGGCACTCAGGGTGCCCCGCCCCCTTTGCTGCTTGTCTTTTTTGTTGTTATTGCTTATTATTCAGTTTTTCTTTCTTTTTTCCCTGGGTAGGGGTCGGTCTGTCCAGGGGGCTATGCTGATCTGGCCCAGGGTTGTCTGTGGGAGTACTGTGTACCGCTTAGCTCACCTTGTGGTCCGCGTCTTCCCAAGCTGTCTGGGTGCTGGCATCTGGCAACAGTGTGGGAGCCCTCCTGGTTTCTCCTTTCAACATGGAGTGGGAATATTACACATGGACTGGGGGTGTGGAGGAGTCAAAGTTTTGCCTCTTCTTGGTGCTTTTTCCTGTAAGGTGTATCTCCAATGTCTCTCCAAGATTTTACTTTACGAGACATGCTTTCCGCTTCCTCCCTCTAGCTGCCATCTTGGAATTTCTACCAAATTTAGACTCTTCTTAAGTCTCATTTATTTTGACTTGAAATAAAATTTTGATCTTTAAGAAAATGCCTCTACTATCCTTTCTGCTAATATGTTTGGTTATTTTCTGAAGTTTGTCATTCATCAAAATTTTAAGAAATATTTTGCTTCTTTTTGGGATCAAGAAACCTCTGAAGAAAAAAATCTTTACTTGAATTTCTCGAGCCTAATTTACTAACCTAAAATCTCAGCAATTAGTATTAGATAACATAATAGTAGTTCCAATGTATTAAGTACTTTCTACAGTTTATTTTGTAATTTGAACAGCTGCTTAAGTTGTCACCCAGGCTTGTGTCTTGTCCTAAATTTCCCTTTGTCATTCTAGTTAACTGTGCTGTCCAACAGAACTTTAAATGATAATGGAAAAGTTGTATATCCAAGTGGCCCAACAGAACAGTTCTCAAGAACTTCTCATGTAGCTCTCAAGAAGGGGAACTTGAAATGTGCTGACTGCAGTTGATGGACTGAATTTTTAGTTTTATTTAATGTTAATCAATTTCAACTGAAATAGCCACATGTGACTGGTGGGCACTATAACTGATAGCACATCTCCAGGACACGTTAATGGTTTTATTATCTTCATAGTATTTAGCATCAACTGGTTAATTGTCTATATTTTCCTCAGTAGATTTTAGGCTCCCTGAGAAACCTGTCTTTCTCGTAGCTATATCCTTCTGACTCAGAACAGAACTTGGTATGTAGTTCCCAGATTATTTATTTCAAATGTACAAGAGTGTCAGCATTGTGTGTGATCTGCAGATGATGAAGAGAGAAGGGGGATTATATCTTGTGAAAGATGGAGTGTGTATGGCAGGGCTATCTGAAGTCTTCTACTCCATCATTTGACTATAACACAGCTATAGCTGAACTTCAGACTTTTGATAGCCAAGGTCTGTAGGAGGGATGGCCCAGGGAGGGAACCTGTTTTGGTTGAGTCAATAATGAAAGTTGAGTAGAGGACTCTGGTATACTTTAGTGGATAGCATTCTGGGCAATAATCTTTCAAGCCTTTGCATTAAAGCCCTATCCTGGACATTTAAATGCATATATACTAATTTTGAATGTTAACACTTGGGCCCAGAATTTTCCTGACTTTTCATATCACTTGTACTCTTTGACATTCTGATTTGCTCAGTTGGGGAAGAGAATGGGGCAGAGTTCAAGAAATAAGTTGTTCCTAAAACATTATTTTTTTAAATAGCATTTTAACTCAATATTAGAAACACTGTTCCCATGTCAGAGCATCCATCAGACCTAGCTTCAAGTCCATCATATGTTTTGTTTCCATTTACAACATCCCATGAAAACTTTGCACAGGTATACTAGAGCCAGGATCAGGACATAAAACTGAGGCTTCCTAATATTTGGCCACTGAAAAACTATTTTGTCATGAAAAGCATACTTCTTCATTTTTGCAAACCATAGGGCTACAATTGTTTTCATTCTTTTTGAAGACTGATTTGCTTACTTGAATCAGTTTGAATTCTCTTTATTTAAAACTCCTGTCTCTTGGGTATAGATATATAAGGAATCCACTTGTGTAGCATGAATGTTTGACTCATTATACTGTGATTAGATCCTATCTCTATAGGATACAAACACATCCTCATGATAGGAGCCTTACTGATACTCGTTTCCTTTTGCATATAATGCTGCTAGTAGTGTCTAGCTCATAGGGCAACTGTGAAGATTAAATGATGACAATGCTGTAAATCTCTTAGATAGCATGTTACAAGTTGATGTTCCATATACATTAGCTGCTCTTGTTAAGGCAAGAAAGATTCTGGACTGTCATTGTGAACACAAATAGATGAAGGTAGGATAATACGGTAATTACTAATGTGCTTTGCAATCAGATACATCTTGAGAAAGTTTCTGAGCCCTTCATTAGTAAAATGAGATATTAATGATCTCATTGGTGTGCTATAAAAGTGTCATTAAGTAAAGTATGTAAAAGCACTAGACACTTTGCTACCTATGGTGGTTAAAGCTCCATAATCAGAAGGCCTGGGGCCTGATTACTTGGCTCTTAGCCATGGGAAGGATGGGGTTAACAGTGAAGGATCATACTAACCCTTTACCACTTTGAAACAGCCAATGTGTGTTGATCCTGGCTTGAAAAACCTGATTTTCAAAGCTCTTCGTACCAATATGGCAGTGCTATACAAATATGCAAGACACGTATGATGACCAGGGATACAGTGACCTCTCCTTGGACCTGTTTGTCCTACATTCCACCTTAATCACTTATCTACAGTGCATTAAAACACTGTTATCAAGGTCACAACTCAGGCTTTCCAGAGCGACAATATTTAATTTCAAGTCCCATGGAAAAGGCTGGTGGAGACATGGTCTCTTAATTTGACAAGTTCCATCTTTCCCATTTACTCTGAGAAGTCCATGACCTATGAGGATGAGCTAGTTGGAAAGGAATCCTAGGAAGAGGGGGTGGGCAGTCTGCTGGAGACAGAAGTCTTCATGGAGAGTAAAGAGGAAAGAGATGTTATGTTAGATACCATCCTTCAGCAAGCTCACATCTGCACAGAACCTCACCGTTGAGCATGGAATATGTGTCATTTTAAAGGGCATGGCACTATTCTATCAACCCTCAGATGAAGAAAGTCATTAATCCTTCAGATACTCTCAGATATCTAGATTGTGTATCTTTCCAGGTTTATAGTTGTTCATCTAAATAACTGACACGAATGTGAATGCTATCACTATTATACGAGCCTTAAAATAATGAACTTTTTCTATGCTACTATGGGGGTTGAGTGCAGGGCCTCATGCTTGATTAGGTAGGCACCTCTACCCCTTGACTGTTGCCCCCAGCCCATTTTGCTTTAGTTATTTTTCAGATAGAGCCTTGATCTTTTGCCAGTGTCTGGCCTTGGACCATGAACCTACTACTTGTGTATCCTTCATTGCTGGAATTATAAGTGTGAACCACTACTCCAGGCTTATTCATTGAGACTGGGTCTCACTAACTTTTTTCCTGGGCTGTCCTTAAATCTCAGTCTTCTTACTTTCTCCTCCCAAGTAGCTGGGATTGCAAGAGTTAGCCACTGAGCCCTGCCTAACTTCTTTGGTTTTATGTGATGTAGTTTAATGTTTTACATTTGCTTTGTTTTAAAAGCTTAAAAAACCTTTTTAATAAAATACTGTTCCTCTTCAAACTTTTAAAATAGTATAAATTGAAGCCCTGTGGTGGCTTTCTAACACGTCACATTTGTAGTACAATTAAGCTGAGCTACATTTCTCAGAATTTGCTTCCCCATGCTTTTGCTTCCAGATTGTTGCTATAGATTGCAGGTTATTTTTGCTCTTTTCTATCTTACATCTTCTTCCATTCTCAATACCTACGTCAAATTTCTGTAAAAGGCTGTGTGTGTGTGTTTGTATGTGTGTGTGTGTGTGTGTATGCACACATGTGGAGAATGTGTATTTTAATTAAATTTTTTTCTCTAGGGATCTGCCTCTGTGATTGCACTGGGTCAGTCCTCCCTAACCAGTTCTAGGCATTTCTCCCTCAAGCCCACTGCTAGTAAAACTGCACCGCTATCTAGATTTTCTTTTGGGAGTGGACCTGAGCACACCCGGCAGGCTTCCTACTGTATTTACTTTTATGTGATGTGGAGAACAGAGCCTCAGATCACTTATGCCATCTCTTTTGAGGTGTCACTTTGTTGAGGTGCACCTGTACTTACGTTTTTGTTTTTTTGTTGTTGTTGAGCTGAGAGTGACTGTTTCCCTTTGTGTTTGCAGTTAGTCTAATTAAGATTTTTGTCTTAAAGTTTGCCCTCCATTGCTTGGGGAGCTCTCATTCAGTTACCTGTGCTACTACCAAGTAGCATAAGTTACCTGTATTCAGAATGAGCATTCAGAAACTTCATCCATTCATCAGCTAAGTGATTTATCTCCTGTCCACCTTTGGGTTTTCCATTTCCTATTTCACTTTTTGGTCAAGATGCACATTCATAATTTTAAAATAGAAAAAAAGACCTATCATATACTTTTACCTTCTTTGGTTTATATTGTTTCCGATTTTCTCAGTCTCAGTGGAGGTTCATGGTTTGAGTGCAAAATAAAATCAAATTATTGAAAATCTAAATTATGTAAGGCATAGTAGTAGATTTTGAAGGAAAACAGAAGGAATTATAAAAAAAATTTCTCTTCTCTAGCTTATAATCTAGTTAGGAAGAGAAAGCATAAATATGAAGAAAAATCCTAATTCATAACAAAATACAGTTCAATTGAGAGATGTTGTAAGATGGTCTGTGATGGATTGGCAATTTCCAGCAGAAGAATTGAGTTTGGCTTGTATTGGGATAAGTGCTGGAGAAGGAGGTGACAAGAGGGAATAAGCTGGGAAGCTTCTTTCAACTGCCAGTCCTTTTCTGCCTCATCTGACTGAGAAGCACAGGTTGCAAGAAAACCAGTATATATTTTTTTCACAAATTCTAATTTCTCCTTCTGAATTATGTTTCATCATTGCAGCCTATCTCTCAATGGCCTCCTCTTCCATCTCAGGTCTCTTCTCAATTAATTGGCCAAAACCCAAAGGGCACACATTTCAAAAACAATTTCATTTATATTCAGCACTAGAACACTAATATACTTGTTTTCTTCCAATGATATTTTCTTTTTGGTGAGTACTTAAAAATATTCATATTTAAAATATGCTTGTTTCCAATTTTGATTCAATTATCTGTAGGGTTATAACTATATCATTAGTATTTTTATAAGTTCCTGGGTGATTTTCATATGTAGCCAAGAATGAAAACAATTGTACTA
The DNA here is from genome assembly GCF_047511655.1 of Castor canadensis. Taxonomy (NCBI): domain Eukaryota; kingdom Metazoa; phylum Chordata; class Mammalia; order Rodentia; family Castoridae; genus Castor; species Castor canadensis. The sequence continues at coordinate 94,111,564 of NC_133394.1, forward strand.
TGAGTGCTTCAAGCCAAGTTGACTGGACTATGGTTCATAGTTTTCATATCTTTCTTCCTACTCTCTGGCCAGGTTCTAAACTTGTCCAAGGAGGGATCCATGTCTTCTTAATCTTTATGATGAACATATGGACTTTAATAAAGGAGCTACTTGCTAATCCAGCTCTAGAATCTACTACCCACAATTTCAAACACTTGAACTTCTGAATATGCAAAAATGTTTCTTAGCTCATGTGCAAACAAAACCAGACCCCAGCTAGAAGAAGGCTATTTATAGTCCTTATTCCACTTAGTATGGACGTTTGTTTCACTGCAAACACATGTTAATGTGTTTGGTTATGGGATGCTGCCTAGAGTCCCTTGAGGGTGTTACAAATTTTAACACACACCACACACACACAGACACACACACATCTACAAAATAATTCTGAATTCTGAAACACACCTGACTCCTGGACTTTAGAGAAGACATTGTAGAGCAGTATTTATTGATGTTCTGCCTGAAAGCTTAAGAAAGCTGAGGTCTTGGGAGATAGGTTTGAATTTAGAATTTAGGTCTGTGGTTCTCAAACCTGATAGACGCTCCTATGGGGCTTTTAAAACTGAGCAATGCCCTTGTACTACCTCTACAGAGGCTGGTTCAACTGATCCGGGGGCCAGTTTTTTTTTTTTTTAAACTTTCTATGTGATCCAGAGTTGAGAAGCTATGACATGGATTAATGATTTTTCAAGGAGAGCTTGCCTACCCTTTCCCCAATCTGGGAAACTTTTTCAAATGCCATTTGATTCTTTGGAGACATGCCTTCAAAACTTTACATTACTAATGTGAGCCATTATCAGCTTCACTGAATGTCCAAGTCCTTACTTGTGCTTGCATCAGAAAAATCAGGAACCACACTGATTGAGATACTGGGAGAGAGGAAAGGATTCCCACGTCACAAAACTAGCTTGAGCAAAAGACAAAGCCTGGAAACCGGGGTCATAAGGAGAAGGGACAGTACTTTGAACTGACTGAAGGGTAAAGCTGGAGAGGCTTTGAAGCATCTGATATTAGGTGACATTAGGTTTTTTTTTTTTGGTGGGACTGTGGTTTCCACTCAGGGATTTGCACTTGCAAAGTAGGCACTCTGCTGCTTGAGCCACACCTCCAGTTCAACATTAGGATCTTGACTGCTTATTTTACTGTCATTAAAATAAATTTTACTCAGATACTTTAAACTGGAATTTTCTATATTTGTTCTTTAAAATAAACTTTTTTTCCCCATCTTTTTCTCTCAGTTAAACAGTCCAGCAATGCTTTAGCAGGGCTTTCTGTTTCCATGGTGGTCTTGCTTTAAGCTTCTCTGATACCAGATGTGGATCTTGATGAAATTCACAACAGAAGAGGCTGAATCACCCACTGGAGAAGGTAGAGGAGGTGTTTGTTGTGAAATAAATCTGCTGCATGCCAAGGAACACAAGAAGTTATCACACAGAAGGTTTTACATGCCATCCTGGCTGCTTTCCACCTTTGAGTATTTGTGCTGCATAGGTGGAACGTCATTCCTGTGAGCTATATTAGACATCCACCCTGTTTTAAATTACAGTGGCATCTCAGAACTATAAATTATGAGTTTTTAAAATCCAGCCTCAATAATGACAAGTGAATTGGGTCATGCAATGTGCCTTATTAACATGCCCAGAGTCTGTTTCCTATAAGAGAAAATCTCCTTGTAACCTTTTCTCCTTTGGAATATTTTAAATGAATGAATGCTTAAAAATGCAACAAAGTGTCTGTCAAAGAGTAAGTGTTCAAAAGATACTAATTGTCATCATTCATGGTATTGTTGTTGCCATATATGGAAGAGTAGGAGAGGTTGGTGGCCTGAGTTGTAGCAATAGATGCCTTATAGACTTGACAATGTATTTTTCTCAAAGGGGACAATCCCTCCCCATAGCTGTCACATTTCTTGGCTCCATCAATCTCTGAACTGGGACTAACTATATCAGGCCTAGCTTAAGTAGAGATATTTGAGCATTTAAACTTGAGTAGTTTGGTTTTTGTTGGTGATAATGAGCTTGTAAGAGTTACCTTGGAATAGAGGAACAGGTCTCAGATTAGAAGTCAGGAATTGTGCTTCATTTGAGTTCTGCTGTAGACTAGAGCTGAAGAACTGTGGGTGGGTTGCTTCACATCTTGGGTCTCCATTTCCTTGGGAGTAAAACACAAAAGTCAAGTTGGATAACCAATATAGTCTTAATCACCTTTGAAGCTAGTTGATTGTGAATTTAAAGAAGACCAAAGTTTGGAGGCTTTGAAGGTTTGCTGATTGGAGGCCTATTATATCAGGGGTTTGAAAGCTGAGGTTTCCAAAGCAAATCCAGCTTGCTATAAGTTTTTGTATGATCTATGAGCTAATAATTTTTTTTTCTCTCTCTCTCTCCTTTTAAACATTATAGTTTAAATGGTTATATAAATACTTATTTAATATCTTCAATTTTACCACTTGGCCAGGAAGGCCTAAAAATATATAGTATCTGACCTACAGAAAAGTTTGCCAGCTCTGTCCTATTCACATTCTATGTAGGGAGTTCAAAGTAGAAAACCTCGTGATGACCTTTGGTTACTAAAGAAAGTTCTATTTTATCCCCCTCATGAAGATCAATACCTATCTTATATTTTCCCATTAGTTTAATTGCTCCCTTTGATTGTTTCTTTTTCTTTCTTTCTTTTCTTTTCTTTTTTTTTTTTTTTGGTGGGATTGGGGTTTGAACTCAGGGATTTGCATTTGCAAAGCAGGTGCTCTACCACTTGTGCCACCTCCAGTCCATTTTGTTCTGGTTATTTTGGAGCTCTTGCAAACTGTTTAGGTAGGTTGGCCTCAAACTACAATCCTCTGGATCTCAGCCTCCCAAGTAGGTAGGATTATAGCTGTGACCCAATGGTGCCCAGTCTGAATTTTTTCTTAATGATGAAGAAGTCTTAAATTATTTCTTTATCAGAATAATGTCAGTTACTTTTATAAGTAGTTATCAAAAATTCTAAGTCATAAAATTCCTGTTTGACTTTTTAGTTTGGTAATGACCTCAGCCTTTTTTATTCCATTTTGGAATGGAATTTTCCAAATTTGAAAATTTTTCAATTTGAAAATGGAATGAAATTTTCATCTGAGAAGAAAATTTAAAAAGTTTTTCTTTCTAGGATTGTATGGTATAGCTCTCTTTTCCTGGAGACAGCTAGCACAATCAGTTCTGCCCTGGAATTTTCAGTGCTGGAGCTGGTTGACATGCCTCATTCTTTTCTGACTGTGAGGGCTGATGCTGTCTGTGGTCCTGCCACCAGCATTATGGACATGCCATCTACAGGGGGAGAAAATGCAGCTGACATAGAGGTGGATCAGAATGAGGAAGAATTGGGCTTCTGTTTCATGTGACTGCACTTTTGCCCATGTAAGCCCCAGTCTTCCCACTGGCTCATGTTAGCTTGCGTTGGGTTTCTTCCATTAGTCATCAGGTTTATTCCTAATTAAGATCATTCATTTTTTTCTCAAAATATGAACTTAGAACCTAGAATGTGATGTTATTTGAAAACAGTGTTTGAAACTATAATTAGCTAAGGATCCTTAAATTTAGGGGGACTTAGTCATCTAACCTCTGATGCTCTTTTAAGAAAAGGAGAAGAAAGAGAGACACATAGAGAAGAACACTACATGAAGAAAATAACATTATGCGATCACAAACCAGGGCATGTCAGAAGGCACGAGAAGCTTGACAAATCCAGGATGCATTCTCCTCTAGAAACTTTGGAGGGAGGAGCGTAGCCAGGCGGACACTTTGATTTTTTACCTCCATCCACCTGAACTGTTAGAGAGTAACTTTTTGTTGTTTAAAGCTGCCCAGTTTGTAGTAATTATATGGTGGTAATCTTCAGAAATCCATAATCTTTTCTAATACTTGCCAAAGAGAACACAGACAACTCTGGCTTTGTAGCACTTCACCTGTGCTATGACAGTCACATACCATACTCCAATGGCCAGCTTGCATCTCTAGCTTCTCTACCAGAGCATATGTCCCCAGAGGTGAAGGCCTTAGGTTGTTCTTTGGATCTTCCCGCAATCCTAGCACAGTGCCTAGTCCATCATTAGAACCTCCAATAAATGTTTGTTGCACGAGTGAATGGATGAACTAATGGTTTCTAACACAATGCTGAACACTGAGAAAGTGTAATAAATATAAATGGTTTCTCCAGGAATTTAAAGGTTGGAGGGGGAGGAAAGATAAGTCAGAAGCAGAAAAGCTGCAAGAGTCCTAATGAAAGCCAATGTGAATGACTAAAGGAGAGCTAGGAATACATTTAATTTATAAAGCTCAGTACTTAGTACACCCACCCCTCTCTCCAGCCTCTGTACTACAACTCTGGAATCAGATTGACCAGCTCCATCAACCAGGTTGGGATGTTTCTTTCTAGGACAGAGTTTCCCCCCTGGGACCGGGCTTTCAGTTATAGGGCCTACCTAAAGAGTATATGTAAAATGCTTAGATATTACCCAGCAACTACAAAATGTTCAGATTCTGGTAGCCAATGATTATTATTATTATTCCAATCCTTTGTCTCCAGGTACTGTCACTCGTTTCCACAGAAAATCCTGCTGTCACTTTGAACATGACATAGCCAAAACCCTACATTACCTTCCTCCACAAAGTGGTCTCTCCCTTCTCCTTGGAGAAGATGTTTCTCCAGTGATTAAAACTTAAAACCTTATAGATGTCCTTCACTTTTGCTCGTGTAAATACATCAGCAAGTTCCATGTGATGTCATTCCCCCTTGTCCCTTTCTTTAGCAGTAACCTGTTAGTAGCATTTTAATTCAAATTAGAATCGCCAGCAAGTCACACAGGAATCTTAGTGTGTGTACTCCTTAGGGAGACTACAAGTCATGATTAAAAGTGTGTGTAAATATATGTATACAGATCTGCATATACATATGAACAATGCTATTTCATATCTAATGTGTTCCTTGAATTTTAATTTTTTTGTTTTTTTTCCTAAAACAAAGACTATTTCAATTGAAAAGTCACATATTATTTTATAAAGTTTTAGTACATGGGAATGGAACCATGTGTTGTGTTCCTCTTGTTTCTCACAAAGCTTACAGTTGCTTTAGAAATACACTAGGTAGTTAGTTGCACAGGCCCAAACTTTAAGGAATCACATTCTTTACTTCTTGATACCTCTTAACCTACAACCTTACCTCTAGGATGCCAGAAAGTCCTCAGGTCCTGTCAACTCTACCTGTCACAAAGAATCACTTCTCGCCCTCTTCACAGTTGAACTCTGTGTCTAATCACTGTCCTTTCTTACTTAAACGATTTGAAACATCTAATGGTCCCTTTTACCACTCTCGCTCTCTTTGGTTCTATTCTTGGCACAGCATACAGAAGAATATGTTAAAAACATAAACCTTAAAATTCTTCCTATCGTACTTAGAGGACTTTCAAACTTGAACTCCCTCAAGTGACCTATGAAACCTGTTGTTCTTCCTTGTGGCCTTGTTTCTTGGTATGTATTCCTCTTTGGCTATTCTGACCTTTTCATATTCCATAAACATTTAACTTCCTTTCTGTTGTAGCAGTAACATTTCTACTGCAGTAATGCTGTGTAACACACACACTCAAATCTCAATTTGCTTATGTGGCTTAAAACAAAAACTTTCTTCTTACTCATGGCTTTGTGGGTTGGCTGAGATAGCTCTGCTTCAGGCTATTGGTCATAGTCAGGGGAGTCCTGGGATCATCAGTCATCAGGGAATGTTTTTCTGATGACAGATGGCAAGAACACTAAAGATCAAGTCAAATCACCTAACAGTAATCAAAACTTCTGGATAGACATGATTTTATTACATCTATCCTAGATCATAGTGCCAAACGTAAGACATACACTGAAGCCTCAAGTTGGTGGGAGAAGTAATCTCTGCCCAGAGTGAAGGCATGGCAAAGATTGGAGGGAAGGGGACTCTACTCCATTAACCTCAGGAACTTTGCCTGTACAGCTTCTTCCTCAGCCTCTGTCCCACTACTCTCATCTCCTCACTTTATCCAAGTTCTTGTTCAAATGATACCTGTGAGAGAGCCCTTCCTTGGTCTCCCCTGAGACCAAGTCATTCTCTAACACATATCCTGCTTTGCTTTCTTTCCTGATGTGTACATTCCATGAAATGATGAGTTATTCTTATTCCACTTATTTTATTGTTATTATTGATTATTCTACTCTAGTCTTCTGTATACTGGTTATTCTACATGAGAGCAGAATTTCTGTGTCTGCATCTCTAGCAACTGGAACATTTCAAGAATTAAAGTCAGAATTTAAAAATATTGGTTAGATAAGTAAATTAAACAATATTAATAATTGCTTTTATTTTCTTGAGAGGAAGAGTTGTTATGCCAGGAAGATTATACAAATGTTTTCTTTATGTTTAAGGTGCTCTCTCTCTGTCTGCATACACCCAGGTGCATGTATTTCCTACTTTTATAGAAAGTTTACTTTAATTCATTCTAAATTTACAAATAGATTTAGATGTTGCTAGCTTTACACATGCCCAGTTAATAGAACATTTAAAATTCTGTAAGTCCTAAAGATATTTTACAATCTTTATCCTGAAATTGGCTTTCCCCCCCCCATTTTCTCAAGTGATCTATATTCCTTCTATTCTTCTAGACTTAGAATTCTATAATTGCATTTGACATTTAATTTTCTCTTTTCCTTCTCAGTTAACAAATGGCTGGCCATGTAGACTCTTCACCACCTGACATCTCTCACATCTGTTTCATTTCTTTCTTACTCTGTTTCTCTCTCTGAGTTTCCGACCTCTCCTGAACAACAAACTCTTAACTGGTTTTGCTGATTCCTGTCGGTTGCAAACCTATGACCCCAAACTCTCATTTCCAAATGATTTTGATTATATGATTTTCATAATTCTTTTCCTTCTTGCTGAAAGGTATATTAGGGGAAAAAAACTATGTTAAGTTTGCTATTGCCTGAAAATATGAATCATTTCTCTTTCTCAAAAACAGCTATAAAGAATTGTTTGCTTTGGACTAAAACAACGGTCAATGATCAATTCATCAAAAAGTTAAAGAATTATAGAATTATTAATTGCTTATCTTAAATTTAGATTTAACTGGCACTTTTTTTTGCTTAATCTTATAACACTACAGAAAACTTTTTAAGAACTCTCTAATATGCAAAATAAGACAAAAGTAAGCAAACAATTACACAGGTTTATCATAAAATTCCAATCCCAAAGAACCTGAGATTACTTGATGTTTGATTGATGTATCATGACCTTAATATTAATTGCTTTGCATTGCATGAATAACACATTTTTGTTAATATACATTTGAATAATGCACTGTAGAAATGATGGTGGTTGCACAGTTCTATGGCTTTTTGCCTTACACAATCAATTCAGATTCAGGAATTCTTCCAGGTGCTTCAAATTTTCCCAAAATTTGTGTCATCACTCTGTGACCTGATTTTTGTCAGATCCTTCCAGAACTTTAGGAATGTAAATTGTTCCCATTTTACAGACGCTGGAGTCCAGATGTCTGACTTAATCTATCCCTCAGAGGCTTCAAACCAAAAGGTTCCTTTTCAAAACATAAAGTGAGAGTGTGCTCTGGAGCAAAACCATTATTATAATGACAAATCTTACATTTATACATTGCTGACAAACATTATTTCATTTGAGCCTCATAAAATGCTTATGAGGTAGTTATTGCCTCTATACTGAAGAGGTAATTGAATTAAAAGTGGGAGTAATATAGTTAAAAAGTCATTTGAAGAAAGACCTATATTATTTTCTTAGGGAAAGCAATTAAGTGACGAACACTAGTTTCCTTGACGCTGATGTAACCTCTCTCCCTATATAACACTAGTGACGCAACTTCTGTGCCTTATGGAAGGTGTCCAACTCTTTAATTTCCCAATGAGGAGTAACTCAGAAAATTGTACTGGCCTAGTTTTTAACAGTATAGGCATTCAAATACAACTAACATTTTGAGGTTGCTCTAGTACTGGTTTACCACTATGAGCACTGATTTTTCTGAGCACTTCTGTGTGCTGGATGTATCCAGAGGCTTTGTAACTAGTTATCAGAGTAAGTATAAAAGGCAGGTAATACTCTTGGTCATTCCATTACTACTTAATACTGTAGCCAGCATGCCCCCTTTCACCAGCTTCTCCGAAATAATTGGCCAAATTGCTTATTTTACAAAATCACTGTAGCACCCATGTATGAGGAAGCTCCCTTTTGATCAATTGATAATCTATTCTCATTGCCCTATTTTCCACTCCCAAATTTCAGAATCCTGAGGGATTATTTGGCTTAAAGAAGGCTGGTCCAGGTCTTACAGGACAACAGAGACAGACTGTTGCCCAGTCTTGCAAGTCCATGAACACCATAATTTTGTTCACAACCTCCTGGTGTCTATGTTACTGAGTACTGGTCCTGGATGGTCCTGGATGGGCCAGTGTGTGGGCATTAGTTCTGCAGCTATACTCCTGCTAATCCAGATGCATGTTCAGCCTGCAGTTCAGCTTCATGCTTGCCTTACAGGGCTCTGTTCATAATTGCATGGCTAGCTGGTGTTCTTACATCATGACATCCCATAAGGAAGACTAGGTAGCTGATTTGGAGATGTTCCCTGATGCAGATACATACTATACTAGTATCACCTTCTCCCATAAGGACTAATGTTGTTCCCAGATCATCAGCCTGGACTCACCCTTCTTTTCTGGGGAGTTCCTTCCCTTCTTATGAGTGTTATGTCCTCCCAGTAGACCTGGGTCAGGGCCACCCTGTGCTCTCTGACATTTTCCTGACATGAAATCTTGAGAGTGTGAGCTGTTCATTCATTCATTCACACATGCATGCATTCATTTATCCATGCAATAAATATATATGGTGTACTTTTTTTTGGAGGGGGGCATTTTTCTTAGCCAGTAACAAAGTTCAGTGCCTTCACTGAGGTACGTTTCAAAGGAAGGTATAAAATAAATTTTAAAAAATTGACTACATAGAATGCTAGATTGTCATAAATTCTATAGAGAGTAATAAAACAGGTATTAGGGGGAGAAAAAGGGTGCTGGTGATCATTGCCAGAATCCAACGCTCACATAGTCCTACAATTTGGCTCTCCACTGCTTCTTTAATCACATCTCTTATTACTTACCCTCCCCCCACCACTGTTTTGCACTCCCTGGCCTTCTTTTTCCCAGAACACACTTAAAGTGAATTGGAAAGCTACTGGAGAGTTCTGAGCCTGCAAAGAATATAATCTGGAGTAAAATACATTGTAAGAGAATGCAGGGAATGAAAGCAGACTTCTGGTTAAACCCAGTGGACTGAATATGCATATTTTTCTTGGATCTCTCCTGAAATTCCACTAAAATGATAGTGTATAAGTAAAACAAGTAGAAATTTATAAGAGAGAAAAGGGGAAGAGGAGACAACTTTAGTAATCAACTGCCTATATATCAGCAGTAAAAATATATATAACTTTTAAAAGTAGAAAGCACATAGAGAAATGCCACCACCTATTGTTCTTTCCCATGAACAAAATGGTTTCTATTTTTAGTTTTCACTGACTTAAATTTTGAGGAAAGGTAGAAAATAGATTTTTTTAAAGGGTAACTATAGATCAGAACTTACAACTTAATACAGATCTTGCAAGTGAGCATTTTGCAAAGTAAGGTAAAGATCAGAAGCATGTTTACTTCAGGGAATCCCAGAGGTTCAGGAATTTGAGGTACCTGTTGCCACAGAAGTTTGTCAAGGAATGGAATTAAAAACTGGAGGAATGATGAAATACTCTATGTAGACCACATGGATCCTTGGATTCTTTTATTTATTCCCTAAAGGGAAACATCAGGGTACTTTCTAGAGAAATCATACCTAAGAGGAACCAGGGTCATCAGTCACATCAGAAGTCAGGTGTGAAACTGGAAGTGAAATGAGTATCTATAGCTAGATGATGAGTCCCACAATCCTCTTTTCCCTTTTGTGCTTCCAAAAAGCTGCACCCAGATGTATATCACCAGTCAGGGGAGTGAAGGATTCGTGTCTGGAAGAAGCTTCCCTGTCTGAGGAAAAGATCTTTAGATACTGATGCTCAGGTACCTGTGACAAAGAAGTTAGCTAGTGGTCTGATTGCCTTGGGTGATATGAAACAGTCATTAAGCTCTGCTCATGCACAGTGAACTTCCACTCTGACTTGTATTTTGTGGCTTTGCCATATGAGAAGGAACAAAGTAGACCAGTGTATCAGGGATGGCTTCATGGAAGGGCAGAGACTAGGTAACAGTGGAAAAGTGGGTATCTCTATAGCCAACAATAGGACATTTCAGGGAGAGGAAACCATAGGAATGAAGAGGTGTGAAGGAAGTGAAGAGACCAGTCAGCCTAGAGCAGGAGGCACATCCCATAGGAAGGCCAAGAACTTTAGATGGATTTGGATGATCAAATAATAAAAGACCCTGTAGGCCACCTGGGGAATTTGTATTTAATGGAGTTTAGAGTTGAAGAAACATTTCTTGAGCAGCCAATGTGCTTGTATAAATGTTGGGGGTGAGAAAATTAGTCAATTACATTCCTTGCCCTTCAAAACCTATTAAGGGAAAATGGCACACAGGTAGCTGAGACAATTCAATACCATGTAATGTCTGTACAAAGTACCATGGGACTCACAGAGGGTTTTTTCTAAGACTGGGAGATGAGAAAAGGTAAGGAAGGAAAAGTTTGCACTAAGTTCTGAGAGATGTTGTGATGAGAAGTGGGGGCAGGTCTTGGGAAGACATGGGCAATGGGAACAAAGTAAAGGAGTTTGAGGACACTTTACACTTCAGAGCTGCTGTTCGCTAAGTGTTGAGAGGAAAGGGGCATTTATGAAGGACCAGTGGATATGAGCCTCAAATCACAGAGATCGTGGCTATGCCATTTCAGAGTGAGTGGAAAGCCCTGGAAAGTTTTTTGGAAGAAGAATGACATGATCAGAATTTTGGGAGATTGCTCTGGTCTGTAGGAGAAATTGTAATTATGATGACCAAAGCTTAAACAAAAGCAGAGGTAACACCAGCAAGAGGAATTACTGATGGATTGGACATAAAGATCACGTATATATTACAGCAGTTTACCAGGGACTGGGGTTCAAATCCTGGTTTTGAACTTACTACCTGTGTTTATGTGACCTTAGACAAGTAACTTAACCTTCATTCCTCTGCATGGATCATCCCTTCCTGGTCTTGCGTTTTCACAAGCTTCGGTTTGCCTTCCTGATGCTGTTGGTAAAAGTTCTTGGTGGTGTTCCATATTGGTCCTTGATCCTGAGCACCCCTCATAGCTCTCCAGGCTCACTGACATGCTGTTAGAGACACCTGAGTTTCTGACTACACCACTGATTTCTTCCTAAGGAGCCTTTGCAATTAAATCCATAGAATATCAGTTTTATAGAGTTTCCTTTCTGGTGTCATACTTTAGAATATTTCATCTCTGTTGTTTTCTTTAAATGTTTTTGGCTATTTTGTTATCTTCTTTATACAGGCTATAGTTCTGACCACATGGCCACATACCCACTCTCTGGAAGAATCACATGTACTAGACACAGACTGATTGCTGCTGTGCACTAGAAGCTTGCACACTCTTTCTGCACCACAGGTGAAATGAGTGGGTCAGGTTGGCATGGTGTGAGGTAGGGAATGAGCACTCAGCACAGTGAGAAAGAAGGGAAGGAGATGTTAGTTTAGAATACCCAGAGGGAGCTCATGAAGGGCACTACCATACACAAATATGCATGTTACTGAGTGTGCATGCATATTTTCCCAGTGTGTGCATGACTGCATGTGCCACTGTGGGTTTATGTCTTGCCTGCTGATCCAGATCTTGAGTGATATACTGAATTTCTGCATTGGCCTAGGTTCTGTCAAGTACTAATATGTGTCCGTGATGTGCATGGTGCCCTTTTAGTTGTGGCATGCTTATGCTGTGCACAACCTGAATGTGTGTAGTGAAAAGGGTGATTGGTTTTAAAACATACCCAATTAGAGGGTCTTAACAAGTGAGCCTTAGGGGATCAATATGAGTACCTGAGAAATGAAAACTGCCCTAACATCCATCTCCTCAGTGATGAGACTGTGTGGAGATTGAATCTGGCATCTGTGCAAAGCATACGTGGGTTCTTTTTCTCCACTGGGATATGGCTGCAATGCCTATTTTCTCAATTGTGTTTGTACATATTCAGAACTGGACATTCCCAGAGATGTATACCCGGGTCCCTGAGTAAAAGCTTTCATTTTTTAAATTTAAGGCACAGCAATCAGGGAAGGCCCATGACGCCTAACAAAAGGTGTGGTTAATGACCTGGCACCATGGGGCTTTGCCCAGCCTCCTTGGCAGGGATAACTCTGTCTTGGACATCATTGCTGAGTGCCCCTCCAGGCCACTCAGAGGAGCCACACCTCTCAGGTGCAGTCAGTTGCCTTCTCCAACGACTGTCACTCTAGAGCCATAAAATAGCTAATGACATACTGCTGTCCCATATGCTACTCAAGTCAGTGTGACTTTAATTATTTCTCCTGGGATATGCTCAAAGGCTCAGAGATTCTCAGAAAACTTGGAATGAGACTGTGACTTAATTTGTAGCCAGACAGGGCGTGATGGATCCCCGGTAGGGTTTAGCAGCTGTGGCCTATCTGCATTGGAGCAATGATGTACACAGATGTTGCCATGGTGATCTCCATAACTTAGAGGGTGTGGGGATTTAGGGATTCTCAAGGGAATACTGCAATTCCTTACACCAGACCCCTGTAACCTAGCATTTACAAGCTTTCAAATACAACTTGTATCAATTAAAGTTCCATAAAAATTTGGTCCCTTGGTGTCCACAAGCAACAATATTAATATTAGCGATAGAATTTTGTGCATGAGTGTGTGTGTGTGTGTGTGTGTGTTTGGGAAAGATAATGGGAACTTCCTAACGTTTGTATTAATGCCTTACAAGGCAGTACATATCCCATGCATCCACCTCCTTTACATTTCTTAAAATCATAATGATTTTGTTGGTCATCAGAAGCTTGAAGTTTTTTTCTCTTTTCACTGTGCTCTTTATATTACTCCCTTGCAATAATCTCAACTTCAGTGCCTATGTTTTAATAATAATTTAATAAACATGAGTTGTTGAATTCCTACTTTGTATATAAAATTATATTCTATGGCTGTACCTTATTTATGAACAAATGGTATGGAAGGAGAATTAATTTCTTTTGTATTATTATCTAGTGTTTCCTTGTGCATTTTCAACATTTAAAATCTCTAGATACTCTGAAAAATCAAAGGCTCTGTTTAGTAAATTGGATATGTAGGAACAATGTATGTCAATCTATAAAGTCTACAAAATGAAGAAAATTCTTTATCTGCTTCTCCTTAGACTCAATCATTCAATTAATCAAAATTTCATTCTCACATATTTGTTGAGCATATTCTTTGTGCAGGTCCTTGGTATACCATGATGAGCAAAACAATTAAATCTCTGTTGTCGTGAGCTTGTAGTCTAGTAGAGGATGGACAACTGTACCAACTCACAAAAATATGTCACTACAGCTAGAAAAATACAAGATGGAATTAGGACAATATGATAAATGATAGCTGGAAGGCTACTTAAATGCACATGAAATATTTAGTAAAATTACATGTACAGCTAAGAAGAGCATATGCAGACAGCTGTCTCTGGGATGGTGAGGAAAGGGACTTTGGTATCAATATATTAGAGATACATGGCTGGTTAAAGTCATGGTCATCTGGGTTTGGGGCCTGATGATTAGTACATGAATGATATTTGAAGGTAAGGAAGAGGAGGCATCTATCTGTGGCTTCTTCTGAAATCAAATGAATTTCAATTTTTAACCCTGAGAGAAAACAGATATGAGGGCTGTTTGCATGGGGTGGGGTGTTGAAGATAAGGTTACTCTTATCAAAGATAAAAGAATGAAAAAGTTAAACTCTTTGTGTCAGATTGATTCCTAGAAACAAAACATCCCCCCGAAAGGAAGGACAGAAGCATTCATTTACACCTGTCATGTATCAGGCATTTTAAACATCATCTTATTTGTATGTGGTTATTGTTTCCTTTTGATTGGTTACAAAATAGAGGCACAAAAATAGAACAGTCATTCAATTTTCTGCAGTCAGAAAGTAGAAGCTGAAATTTGACTCCTTGTTTGCCTTACTCCATAACTTTTTAGTCCATGTTTTTTTTTTTATCAACTATATCTATATTGTTTAAGGCACAAACAGATATATCCCATATGCTAAATTTACAAAGAAAAAGCATGATAATCTGATAAATTTGTGTCTGTATTTTTCCCATAAAAGATTTTATTTAGGCCTTTATATTTCTCTGTGGTATAATAGGTAGGTACTAAAATCGTTTGTTACTATTTTAAATAGTTCTTAAAAATACCCTGGGGAAAAATGTAGAGAAACACCATGTTCATAGATTGGTCAATAGTAAGGATGATCTCTCATATATGTTGAGGGAAAGAAGTCAGACTCAAAGAGTATGCACTACATGATTTGATTATAATAGGTCTCCAAACAGGTAAAATTAATATATGTCTTACAAGTCAAGACAGTTGTTGCTCTTTCTTGGGAGGAGAGTGTCTGGAAGAAGGCACAAGTTAAGCTTCTGGGAGTAGCTGTAACATTGCTTGTTACGGATGCTGGTGATTGAACTGTATACCTATGACTTGCAAACTTTTCAGTATTATGTTGCACTTGAACAAATTTTTATTAAAAATAATTACATATATAATATTTAATTATGCAGATCAGTCTATGTCTTTGTATGGCTAGAAAATTTAAGAACACTGATCATTTCCTATGACATTGAGTCATATCGGGTCATATACAAAATTTCCTGAAGTTATGTCTTGTGGGTAAGTGAGAGGAATGCATGTGGGGACAGGAAAAATGTGAGTAGTAAACATGAATAGGATAGGCCTCGGGAAGGCCTGATGTGAACCAGTATTGATTTGGTACCATGAATTGAGGGAAAAAGTTGACTCCACTTTGACAAATGATGTTTACCAAAATTCTATGAATACCAGACCCTGGAATAGAGCAGAAAAAAAAGAAAAATATATCTTCTGCCTTCAAGTATACAATAGTTGTTTAGAGAGACAGACATTTAATAAATAAGTGTACAAATAATAAAGAATTAAAATTCTAGTAAAAGCCGTGGCAAAAGAACACAGGTTACAATAGTTTAAGTGGGAGAGAAGAGGAACTGTCAAACCCAAGCTCCCTTCCTCATTAGGACTGGAATAGATGGGTCTGAAGAATGCAGGAATGAGGTAGGTGACCTGAGAAACGGCCCCAAGATATACAATGATCCCAGCAGTGTTATGTACACAGCAGAGGAGTTTAAATGACTCTGACCCACAGAGGATACCAAAACTCTAGATGTCCCTTGTTAAATGGTATTTCTACACACTTTATTTCATATAATATTTAGACATGTGTCTATGGTTTTGCCAATATTGCAAAGATACTTGATTATTCTTTGAGGTTGGGAGTGAGGTAGGAGGGAGTAGAATGAACATACATCTCAATTAAGCGGAGATGGCTTCTCCCTTGTCTGATTACTGAGGCAAGTAAACAGAGCAAGGTGTTTAAAAATTGTTAAGGGGACACTCATTGGAAGGTAAGAATATTTACTAATTTTTAATGTATGTGATAAGATAAATCCAGAATACTATTCACCTAAAAGCGATGGTGACATTTGGATGTTTCTATGAAATAGGACACATAAGAACTGATTTAAAGTTAAATATGTTCCCATCTTCTTTGTGTATAATTTGTGAACTTTTGCTATAAAATATATATCGTATGTGGCCATGGTTCCAAAACAGACACACACTAAGATCTGCAAGAACCCACATTCCACTCTAGAGCACTGAATTTTCTAATTTAAAAAATATGAAGCTTATAAAAGCTAAGAACCTTTAGGTGAAGGGGACCCTTGAATTTTATCTTAACATCTGCGGATCTGTTTCAGCTGCAGCAGTATTAATGGACTGAAAATCCAAAGCAATTAAAAAGGCAAGGTGTGATATGTGTAATACTTAATGGACTGTTTCTGGAGAGATCTCATAGGTTGTTAAGCACTGATATGATTAACTGCACCTGAAACAGGTACTTAGTATTTCATGTGTTAGGAACAGAATTTCTGCTTGACTATACAGAAGCAATGAGTTTCTTGTATACTGATGCTTCTTAAAAGGAATGATGGCTAGAAGGCACTTACTAGGTTCTACCCTAGTTTCTTCATTCTGGGATTGTAGACAGGTGAGTTTATCTCACTGTGGATTGGTTTCCTTGCCTGTACAATGGGCAACTGAGCCAAGAGGCATACTGCTGTGGTGATCGGTATGCTCATTTCAACAAGTAACCTTTTTCTTAGTCGTTACTAGATTCTGAGTCTGCTTCCTCAAGCACTTCTTTTCCATTATTGAGGTACTTCCTTGACATAGTTCCAATATGACTTGAACATATTCCCTAAAGGTTTATGTGCTGGATGCTTAATGCCCAGTACTATGGTAGTTTTGAGGCGGTAAAACTTTTAAGAGGTAGAGCCTAGTGCAAGGCAATTAGATCATGGGGGAATGGCTCTTAGAAGGGATTAATGCTGGTCTCACAAACGGAGTTAGTTTTCACTAGAGTGGGTTGTTATAAAGTCAGGTAGCCCCACACATTTTGCCAGCTTTGCACTGGCTGTTTCCCTTCCCAATTCTCTGCCATGTTGTGATGTAGCACAGGGGACTTCACCAGAGGCTGAATGCATGAGGCCACTCAATTTTGAATTCTTAGCTTCCCAAACTGTGAGCTAAATAAATTTCTTTCCTTTATAAAGTATCCAGCTTCAGGAATTTTGTTTCAGCAACAGAATACAGACTGACACTCCTAAACAAAATGGGCCATCTAAGCCCTATTTGATAAACGTGAATCCAGGACTAAAGAAGGGAGGATTCTTTACTGTGGCTATAGCAGCTCTTGAAGAAGAATCCCACTCCTTACAGAACTTTCCGAGACAGCCATGGGATGGACCACTTGGATCTCCTTTCATGAAAGAATTTTGCTTTGCAACTGCAGGGAAGACTGTTAACTGATGACTTCTAGCTACAGCCTTCAGCTTTTGACCTGATGCCAAGCTATTCCTCAATAATCCCAAGACAGAAGACAAAGGCTTAGAGGTTGTGACCATTTTGCCCAGTGGTTCTGAATGACCCACTGAATTATCAGAGACTTGTCAGATCTTCTATGCAGTCTGAAGCTGTCCTCTTCCTATCCTGCCATTCTTCTCTCTTTTTGCAACTAACAGGTCAGCATCTGGAATGAAAGGCTGTTTCTCCCATCTTGCTGCCTCCCTGTTCGTATCCTTTGTACCTTCAAGGGTATCCTCCCCTTCCACCAGACTTCCAGTAAGCCTTCCGCATTTTTAATCTGTTTCCATGTCTGCTATCTGGAGAGCCTAATCTGACATTTCATTCTGGATGAAACTGTATGTCCATTGGTTTTCATTTTCTCTTCTCTTTACATGAGTGGTCCTCTTTACCTATTACAGATTTATCCTGATTCTAGTCTTCTCTCTGTTTAGGTAAGATTTATTAAGATAATCATTGATTTATTCTCACTTCTTGATAGCACCCAATCCAGGCCAATGCTCTGCTTCTTTCAGTCCTCTTCCAAAATCTCCCAATAAAGTCCACCTCCCATAAACTGTTTCCAACACTCTCATGAGCTGCCCCACGTCCCCCATAAGTGTGCCTTCTTCCTGACTATGGAGATATGAATCCAGTTTTGTTCAGCTACAGGTATGCTCTTAGCTATCTTTGGCTAGAGGACGTTGATAAAGTATTGTAGCAGGTAATTTAGCAAAGAGATTACAGCAACTGCTGTGTCCATTCACTTATTGATTGATTCATTCATTTATTCATTTATTCTAGAAACCTTTTGAGCTTCCAGTCTGTTCTGAGGACTTTTGGACAATGAAGGATGTGAGGTGGACTCTGTACTGGCCAGTACAGAGCACTCACAGCACAGTGAGAGACACTATACATTCCACAATGGCTATATGTCAAGCACAGTACTAGCTTAGCTGCTTTACCTAGATTATGTCTGGTCCTTATCTCAGCTCTCCAGGTAATAAACATTATTTCAGTTCTACAGATGAGAAAACTCAGCTAGAAAAATTTAAATAAGCACAACTAAAAAGTAGTAGAGGTAGGATTTACATAGCTTCAAAGTCCAGGTGCTCTTATAGGGAGGTTGAACTCTGCAAACATGCTGTGCACAAAACTGCTTCCAACACTCCAAATAAAGTTGGTCATCTATGGAATGCAAAAAAGTGATTCCCCAAATGAATTATTTAAAAAATGGTTTTTTAGCTGGGTGCAGTGTCTCATACCTGTAATCTTAGCTACTCAGGAGGCAGAGATTGGGAGGATGGCAGTTTGAGGCCAAACTTGGAAAAGTTTGTGAGACCCGATCTCAACCAATAAAACCCTGAGTGTGGTGGTCATCCAAGCTAGGTGTGAAGCATATAGGGGGATTGAGGCACCAGTCGGGCATAAATGCATGACCCTGTCTCAAAGATAAGCACAGCGAAAAGGGCTGGAGGATCGCTCAGGTGATAGAGTGCCCTGAGTTCTAATCCCAGTACCACAGAAAAACGAAAATAAACAAACAAACAAAAAAACCCCAAAACCAAAAAATAAGAATGGAAAAACAAACACTAGCTTTTTTAATTTGGGGAGGATTTATAGATGTTAAAGACTATGAAATGTGCTGTAAGTTACTGTGGTCACACATTCCTTTTCTGTTTAGGGATTGCTAATGATTTAATTAGTAGTCATATTTGTATAGTCAGTCATTACATTAACATAATTAGTATGTTTATATATACTTAGTTATTATATTATTATCTGGAACTGCAATAGCAAAATGCCATAGACTTGGTGTAAACAGCAGAAATTTATTTTCTTACAGTTTTGGAGGCTGGAACACTCAAGGTCTAACATGGTTCAATTTTGGTGACTCTTGGTTTACATTCCTGGCTGTGTGTTCTTATGACTTTTTCTTGTTTTTTTTTTGGCTTCATAGGCAAGCTAAGCAAACCTTTTACCACTTGAGTCACTCCACTAGTTCATTTTTGGGTTGGGTATTTTTTAGATAGGGTCTTGTGAACTATTTGTGCTGGCTGGCTTTGAACCAATCTTCCTGATCTCTGCTTCTGGAGTAGCTAGGATTATAGGCATGAGCCACCGGTGCCCAGGTATGGCTTTTTCTCAGTGCATGTACAGAAAGAGAGATAGAAATAGAGGAAAGAGAGAGAAGAGGAGAGAGAGAGAGATGACTCTAGTGTCTCTTCTTTTAATCTCATAATGAGGTTGCCTCCCTCATGTCCTCATCTGACTCTATCTCCCTCCCAAAGATCTGTCACTGAATATCGTCATAATGGGGGTTAAGGTGTCACCATATGAATTTTCAGAACATGAGCTTGCAGACCACAACACGTTGTCTCATTCCTGATGCAGCACCCAGGGTTTTAGACACGTACCTTACCAAAGCACGCAGAGTTCACAGGGCACTGTGAAGAAGACTGCAGAAGAGAAGCTACTCTGAGAATTCTTGCTTCTTCTTTTTTTTTTTTTTTTGCTTTTTGGTTTTTATTATGGAACTTATCACACATCTCCCAAAATGAGCAGTATAGTTAACCCTCCCCCAGGAACCATCACCAGCATCAACATGAAACAGACTTGTTTCACCTCTGACCTCACATTCCTCCTCCCCCAACTGGAGAGTTTGAAAGCAAATCTCAGACATGGTACCATTTTATCCTTAAATACACCAGAATATATCCCTAGAGGTAGGGACTCTTTTTCACGTAAATACAATATTAGCACACCTTAAAGAATGAACAAATCCTTAATGGCTAATATTCAGTGTGTGTCCACATTTTCTTGATTGTCTTATAAATAACTGATAGCAAATGGCTGGTTTCAGATCTGGGGTAGGAAATATACAACAGAAGACTTGAGCATCTTCGAAAAATATTAGGGTTAGGTCAGAAAGCAGTGGAGTCAATCTGAAGGAGATCCCACTGACCAAAAGAGGTGACAGTTTGACCATCACAAGAATAATGATGGAAATGAAATTAAACACGTCATATATGTTAAGATCCATGAGTTCAAGTTGCACTCAGCCAGATCCACTGTGTAAAGCAGTCTTTAAGATGGTCTAGTTTCTTTGACAAATAAACAGTTAGAAAAAAGGGAGTAGATATGCGGTAGACCCTGGGTTTGATCCTCAGCACCACAAAAGTGTGTGTGGGAAGAGATGAGACATATCGGTCAAATGCAGTGGTGGGCCTTCCTTGATACTGATCTTGCTTCTTCCAAAGCGAGTGCATGGCTCCTGAGACTGGAGTGGAATGGTTTGGTGTGACCTCTCATGAATCGTTCAGAAGCAGTCTTACTGTGGTAAGATGCTGAGCAGGACATGGTGGTCTCTCTGCTTAACTGGATTCCGTTTTCTTAATGAAAGCAGAGCAAATTAATAGAATGAAAAAAGTTAAGAAAAGGCA
This sequence comes from Castor canadensis, assembly GCF_047511655.1. Lineage (NCBI taxonomy): Eukaryota > Metazoa > Chordata > Mammalia > Rodentia > Castoridae > Castor > Castor canadensis. The sequence goes on from NC_133394.1 coordinate 94,132,235, forward strand.
GGACCTTGGACCTCTCAAACACTTCTTACAAATAATATGATATTCTAGCCAAACCACATTCCTTTTAAACTCTGTAACTCCTACTTACAAAACTCTCAAGTTAAACTTATGTCAGCTATTCTTTTTTAATTTTGAAGATTAAATATACATAAAATTTATAATGTATATGAAAGATAAATAAGAATTAATACCCCATATACTTTGCACTGGCTTGAGAAATGGAATATTAACAGCATATTTACTTCTTTGTATGCCTTCTGATCCAAACCATCTCCTTTTTTCTTCCCCAGGTAAGAATCAGAAATTTGTGAGGTTTTATATATATATATACACATATATATATATATTTGCTTTTCTTTATAGATTTTGCATACATACACATATATGCATGTTTTGAGCTATATATAAATAAAAGGCTAAATCTTGCCTTCTATTTATGATTATATGTTCCATTTCAAAATGTTACCACAAATATGATTTATAAAAAGCCATAAAGACATCTCATTTCAGAAAATGCTCCTTTCCCTACTTTCCTTAAGTGTAAGTTGAAAGAGAAAAAGCAATAGCAATACTTCATGTTTTTTTAGTTATAATTGTCTACCCTTTGAGTCCATGTGGTGAGGGTGGGTGGGTGAAGGAAAGGTGGAAGAGAAGTAAAGAGGGAGGGAGGGGTAGGCATAGATGACACAGAACTGACCAGTTAGAACATTCTATTCCCTGGGTTACAGAGATAGGTTCAGGGTAAACACGTGACCCAAATCAGTTCAGTAAGACTCAAACTCTGGCTTTTGCTAGAAGTATTAGGGAAAGACACACAGTTGTTACTGGGCATACAATTATGTTTTACTTTTTTCTTTATTTCTTTTTTTGCAATATTGGGGTTTGAATTCAGGACCGCACACTTGCTAGGCAGATGCTCTACCACCTGAACCACAACCCTGGCCCTTTTTGCATAGCTATTTTTAAGACAGGGGGCTCATGTTTATACCCTGGCTGACCTGGACTGTGATCCTCCTAATTACACTTCCTGTGTAGCAGGAATGTCAGGTGCATACCACCATGCCCAACTTTTTATTGGTTGAGGTGGGGTTTTGTGAATGTTTTTGCCCAGGCTGTCCTTGAACTCTGGTCTACCCAGTCTCTGCCTCCCAAATAGATATGATTATGTTTTACTTTGCAACTTTCATATGAATATTGTCAATACAATCCAAATTATATAAGTAGTTTTGATCATAATATAGTTAGTGAATGTGATAAAATGGAGGCAAATAAGGAAAAATAAAATTAAACAATAGATAAAAATAATTTATAAATTACATATATCTGTACTTTACAATTCAATCATACATTATATGGTATGCACCTATTGTACGATTATAATATATGTATGCAATTTTTTATAACAAATTCAATGATCCTTAGATATAAAAGATAGCTTCACAAAAATATTTCATTCATTAAGATAGGAGGATAGAATATATTTTATGTCACAGGTTTTTTTTTTTTTCTTTTTTGCTGTACTGGTTTTTAAACTCAGGGCCTATACCTTGAGTCACTCCATCAGCCCTTTTCAAGATAGGGTTTCAGGAACCATTTGCCCAGGCTGGCTTCAAACTGCAATCCTCCTGATCTCTGCCTTCAGAGTAGCTAGGATTATTGGCATGAGCCATTGGTGCCCAGCTTGTTTGGTTTTTGATGGTACCAGGGTTTGAACTCAGAGCTTTGCACTTGAGAAGGAGGCACTCTATCGATTGAGTGAGCTTCCAGCTATTTCACAATTCTTGCTTTTTTTTAATTTAAATTTTGGACTAGTGAGTAAATTCTCATTAGTGTGGATTGTTTTAAGTGAGGCCAGCCCATTTGCTTGCCCAAATGTATTTTGCAAAATTTAAACATGGTATATGGGCCTCTGTTTTTCCTCTGAGCCTAGCAATTGCTGGGGTAGCCTAGATGGAATCTGTTCCCATTTCTAGGAATCCTTGTCTCTAGTCTTTAATTTTTCTCCAAATATGTGAGTTCATCCCTTTAACTACTATTCTTATTAGCACTTTCTGGTTTCTACCACTAGGAAGCCATTGCAACAAGCATAGCACTGGGTCTACTCAGTAGCTTCCTACACACTTTTGTCAGGTAGTGCTTTCTTCTACCCACTGTTGCCTGGGCAGAGCTGCAAAACTTTGTCCCTGGGGGCCTGAGGCTGAGGAGGAGAGTATTGGAACCACAGGGTGTGTGTGTGTGTGTGTGTGTGTGTGTGTGTGTGTGTGTTTGGAATAGTGGTGGGCATGGGGAAAAAGGCAGGAGTAACAGAAGAAGACGAGATATCTTGAAGAAATAGTGAAAATAAGATATTCACATGTACACATAATAATAATGGATAGGTATTTGTCTATCTTAGAATGAAAAAGGTGGGCACTGGTTTCTGGGAGAGCTATAAGTTTTAAAAAAAAATTTTTAGCAGCACTGGAGTTTGAACTCAGGGCCTCACACTTGCTAGACAGACGCTCTACCACTTGAGCCACTCTGCCAGCCTAGAGGGTGCCATATCCTGGATATGAATGTCTCTCAAATCTATGTGTTGAAGTCTTGGTTTCCAGCTTGTGTCACTACTGGAAGGCGGTAGAACCTTTAAGAGGAAAGAAATTGGGTCATTGGGATGTGCCCTTCAAAAGAATTGGACACCAGATCTCCTCTCTCTCTCTCTCTTTCTCTCTCTTTCTCTCACTCGCTTTCTGTCTTCCAGGTTGCCATGACAGGGACAACCAACCATAGAATGAAACTTCTGAATTATGAGTTCAAATAAATCTTTTTTCCTTTTAAGTTATTTATCTCAGGTATCATGTCACAGTGATAAAACTAACACAGCACACTAACAAAGGTGGCAGTGGCAGCAAATTCTACATTAATAGTTTATGGGAAGCTCACTTTGAGAGGTGCAGATATTCAGGGTCAGAATTTCTTTAACTTAAAGGGCAAATGTGAACCAATTAATTTCAATAGATAAATCAGAATTTTACTTATTTTTCAGCCAAGGCTCAGTCAGATTTATTAAAACAGTGGCTTTCTCCCCTGCCTTACTTCAGGCTAAATTTCCTCATGAGGTGGAACCCTTTCATTACCATGGCCACATGAGTCCAAATGTCCTTTACAAAGACCTCTGACAATAACAAGGTAACAGGGGAGGTCTGGGCTATTGTTCTGGTCACAGAAATGACTCAGTTGGAACTGAGGCAGTTAAAGATGAAAAGAAATCCCTGCACTCTCTCCTTCATAGTTGTAGTCCCAGAATCAGCAGTCTGCTTCATAAGCAGAAAGGGCAAGAACTGAGATAAAATAATGCAAGAAAAATGTGTTCAGGGCAACAATAGAAACAAGAAGAGAGATACAAGCAGGGAACTGGTTGTAACTTTGGTAACAGGGTGATAGGAACACTACAGTACACTACCCCTAGACCTGGGTACAATGTAACAGGATTATTATGCTGCAAACATTTAATAATATTAAACTTTGTAATTGTTATCATAAATTATATGATAATCATATATCTTCACTTCCTGTGTAGGAAAGTGGATGTGAAAGTGAGTGGAGGTCTTGTCTCCTGGTGTGACTTGAGAATCAGACACTTACCCGCATCACTGGGCTCCATCTAAGACCTACTGAAGCAGAAGTTCTGTGGTAGAGTCCCGTGCATTTTAGACAAATTCCCCAGGAAGTTCATATGTACAACAAAAATTGAGAATTACTAGCTTAAAGAATAACTAAGAACATAAATTTTCTTTTATCCATTCTTATAACTTGTGTTATGGATAGTGAGAAATGAAATAACACTGAAAGATTCCAGTGTGAACACAGAAAGTCTCTGAAGCAGAAGAATGTTTTCTTTATGTGTTTTTACTAAATGATCCAGCCAACGCTGTGGAGGGCTGGTTGAGCATCTCCATTGATTTGACCTTATCTAATTTGGAATTTGAAGAATTACCAAGTGCAAAAATTTATTAAGTTCATGAATATGGAAGGGGAACGAATGCAAGTAAGATATGACAAAGTATTTAGTAAAAATGTCAATCTGCTCCAAATCTTTGATGTTTAGATAACTATAGTCATTCTTATCTACTTATTAAAACAAACTCAGCTCAACTATTCATTAAAACTGGACCCACTTGAGTAATGGTGACATAACAGAGTATCAAAATAGAAGTACGAGATAACTAACTTGTATAAGAGAATATTGATTTGAATTTGGAAAATATAAATGGACAAGAATTAGTTGTACCCAGAGAAAAGAAAATTTCGGGAAGAAGGTCATTTTGGAGAGAATTATTTATGAGCTATGAATCCTACCATTCTCCAAAGGGAAACAAGGAGCAGAGATTTTCTCTTTATCTAAATGAAAAGAGAGGTGCTATAATGAACTCAATTTTTATATCCCCCCAAATTCCTATGTGGAAATTCTATCCCCCAGTGCAATGATATTAAGAGTGGAGCCTTTGGATAGCAATTTGTTCATGAGAGTGGAACCTTCATAGTAGGGTTAATTCCTTATAAAAGAATACTGGGAGAGACCTATTAGCCTTCTGTCATAGGAAGCTTGAGTGAGAAGATGAGCATCTATAAGAATGCAGGCTCTCACCAGCCTCAATCTTAGACTTCAAAGACTCTAAACTATGAGAAATAAATTTCCATTGTTTATAAGTCACCCAGCTATGGTATTTTGTTATAGCAGTTTGGACAGATAAAGACAGGTGCTCAAAGGAGATCACTGAGATCATTGTGAATTGCCTGCAGTCTGAGAAGTTAGAGTGTTTGGAATCCTGTCTGAAGACAGAATGTGGACCAGCCCAGTTTGATGAGTGATGGATCAATGGTGTGGGGTTGCCTGCACCACCGGGTTGCTGTGAAAGTATACCTGTGTGTTTTCTATTCACACAATGGGAATTCTGGATTAGAACCAGATGATCCTCTGGAATGCCTGAATAGCCAAAGGGGGCTCAACAAAGAGAAGTTGAGGATACAGCTAAGTTTTGAGGATATAGATGACTATGTGGAAGAATACCAGTTGAAAGTCGAGGGAAGTTGAAGGTGATCATCCTAGTGATGGAAGGTTTCTGAACAAACGGTGAATTGTTCAGAAATATGGAAAGAGAGAAAGTTAGTTCTAATGATTTGTCAGACTCTGAGAGGTATTAGACAGAGCCAGTCAGGTGAGAACACTATTGTTTCTCTTCTACTCCCTTCCTTTCACTCCCATAGCCTTGTCTACAATCCCAGAGCCATCAGATATGTCAGCTAGCTTTGGAGGAAGAAAATGAATGAGGAACAGGGAAAAAGGCAACCACACTTTCTTTCTCCAGCTTCTACCTTATCCCTGGCAGCAGAACCTGGCTAGAGAGAAAGGAGGATGTCTCACTTTTAAATGAGGACCAGATGAGACTTCGCAATTTTAGGTAATTATCAGAGTTCAAATTATTTAAAGGGATTAAAAAGGAATTTTATTCTGGGAATAAGAAAAACAAAAACAAAAACACCCCAAATAATAAAAAACATTGACAATAAATACAAAAAATATGGTTGCTTTGTAATTAAATCCCATTAAGTGTTCTTGATTGAGTATTTGTTGTATTTGTCTGGAGTAAAGCCTAAAATCTTTAAGAAGAGGACTGTAGAATTTTAAGTACAAATTACCAGGATCCCTCTCAAATGTTTATAAAGTGTCCTTTCAAATGAGCAGCTCTGAAGCTGGGCTTTTTAGTTTCATTGTGTGTTCACCTCCCTCTCTAGAAATCAGTTTCTTTCTCCTTCATTCCTTCATACAACCCATTAGTAAATCCTGTCAGCTTTATTTTCAAAATATATACCAAATTTCACTTCATCACAATATTTTTCTAACTCTAAACTGAACCACCTACCATTTCTCACCTGGTCTTTTGCTTGTTCTCTACGAGTTCCACTTTGGTCTTTTGCATGTTCAATGGTAATGATTATTTTATAAAAATAAAATAATCTCACACCATTTCCCTCCTCTAATGGATTTTTGTCAAACTTTGAAGGAAACACAAAGCTTTTACCACTCGAGCCATACTTCCAATCCTTTCTTTTTGCTTTAGTTATTTTTGGATAGGGTGTTGCATTTTTACCAGGGGCCGGCTTCTGATGGTGATCCTCCTACCTGTAGACTCACTCATCGCCTGGATTTCAAGCACACACTACCATACCCAACTTGTTGGTTGAGATGAAGTTTTGTAAACTTTTTGCCAGGACTTGCCTTGGACACCATCCTCTCACTTCTGCTTTCCAAGTAGCTGGGACTGTAGGAGTGAATCATCCTATCTGGCCTTCCTTAGGTATTTTTGAACCTTTTGTCTTGATGTTCTTCCAACTGTCCACAGTGGTTCTGTCAAATTGGTATTCTTGTTGTTCCTCAAATACTCCAAGCCCATACCTACCATGCGGCCTTTTCTATTTGGTATTTCAGTGCCTGGATTATCCTTTTCTTAGACTGTCTAATAGTTTGTATTCCTTATTTTATCATCTCAGAGAGGCCTTGCCTAAGCAACTTGCCTAAAATATCTCAAGCATACATATATACATACACAACCCAATTTCAATCTGTTTCCCAATGTTGTTTTAACTGCTTCATGACACATAGCAAAGATCATATTAATTGCTTCAATTTTACTGAGTATCTCTTTCTTTCTCCTATGAGGCAAGAGTTTTGTCTCTTTAATACAATATCCATATTTGATGAGAATGAGTTTTTTACCTAAGAGAATGCTTAGATAAACATGTGAAATAAATGAATACAAGTCTTAAGTATATTCTAAAATGGAGACTTTTCACTAATGCAGAAGGCTTATTTCCCATCACTCTGTACTAGGACAATTTTAAAGCAATTTGAAAGCTGCCTTTAATTCTTCCCAGTTGATGATTAAATGAGAGACACCCAGACATTAGTGTGCAGGGAGTGTGGAACTTGGAGGTTCTATCAACAAGTATTCAGAAATGAGTGAACCTCAGCCTCCTTTCTCACAGAATTGACAGTCTATGGGGCAGAGAGTCTCCCTTTCATGGAGTCCAAGTCCCCTGGGGCCATCTCAGGCTCATGATGGAGATTAGATCCTTCTTAGTGGAGCCAGAAGTTCTCTGCTGCCTTTGGGACAAGAATGTGACTCAGTGTCATACAGATCTGAGGAGGCTGTTCTAGATAGGAGACTTCTTTTGCTTATGCTCCCACCAGGCCCAACCCATGGAGTCTGATCATCCTCTAAGCACCTCTGGCAGGAAGCCAGTTTGCAGCCAGTCTGCAAATTAGTCATATCTGTTGAATGGCTACTTGGTGTAGCAAAAAGGAAGCATATTGAGTCAGGTAGTTTCTCCCTGTGAGTAGTCACCATGTTGCTATATCTTAGTATCTTTATTCAGAAGGATATGCTAACCAAGGTCACGTACATGCTGAGGAAATACTACGAAAAAGTGATGAGAATCAGGTGGTATTGGTCAGAGTTCTCCAGAGAACAAAACAAAAACAATGAGAGGATAAGAAATCTATCTATCTATCTATCTATCTATCTATCATCTATCTATCATCTATCTATCTATCTATCAATCATCTATCTATCTATCATCTATCTATCATCTATCTATCTATCTATCATCTATCTATCTATCATCTATCTATCTATCTATCATCTATCTATCTATCTATCATCTATCTATCTATCATCTATCAATCTATCTATCTATCATCTATCTATCTATCTATCTATCTATCTATCTATCTATCTATCTATCTATTGAGACAGAGTGAGGGAAAGATGATAAGGAATTTGCTCACACAATTATGGAGGCTAAGAAGTCTCCAATTTGCCATCTGTAAGCTGGAGACCCAGGATAGCCAATAAGTAGTATAATCCAGTCCAAGTCTGAAGGATAAGAAGCAAAGTCCATAGTATAAATTCTAGTCCAATGCCCCAGCTCAATCACAGTTAGGCAGACAGAGCAAATTCTTTCTCCCCTTGCCTCATGTTCTGTTCGGACCCCCAACAGATTAGAGATTGGATCTGGCCCTCCCACATTGGGGAGTGTAGCCTGTTTAACTCCTCATCATGGACTATATGCCTTTTCCCTGCTCGTTCCTCTCCTGTGACTTATCTACCTTCCTTTATGGGAAAAGTGCACCATTGCAGTCAGACCCCTTGACATGGTTCTCTACTCTTCTGAAACTGTGAGTTTTGGGCCACTATGCAGGTCACTGGTACTAAGTATATGTCACAGGAGTGACTGCCAGCAAGTCAGGAGCCCAGAGTGCCAGGTAGATATATGAATGTAAGGTGTAGATAAAGAATGTGGTACTAGATTACTCAGTTTTATTTAAATGCCCCAGTGTATGTGTAAAGACTGTCTGGGTTCAAATCAGGACTTGAGTTAATTGAGAAAAAGTAATGTGACTGACACATAGCAAAAATTCAATAATTTTCAGCACCTCTCATTATTCTTGTTAGTATTACTATCATTCTATTTCTTATATTTTACCAAAAGCTTTGATTTAATTTTATCTTCAGTTACACCGAACACTCTAAGAGCAGAGACTAGTTTTATTTAGTATGATATGCCCGGAGTCTTGTAATGTCCCTGACATGTGGTGGCTGCTTTTCCCCTGGTTGGATGGGAGCATGAAGGAGGTACTCTGGGAAGAGAGGGCAGAGGACCCCTGGGTCTCTGCTCACTGCAGATGTGCATTTTGCTGAAAGAGCCAGGATAGAGGAAGCAGAGTTGTGCCCAGGATGTGTAATATTCTATGTTCACTGAGGTAGACTGAGGATACAACTGGACTACATTCAAGAGGAATCTTTCAGCAGTAGAACTGTGGGCTTTTCTTACTCCTTGTCTCTCAGCATACAATTTGAAGTTCAACCGACCTTCATGCACAAAATCCAGTAATGAATTCAAGTCATCTTTGAACAGAAGGTGATAAAAGTAATACTGCACATCAGGAAAGTAGAGAATTAATGAAGCAATTAACCTTAGTCAGCATGTTATATGACCCTAGTCCAAGGAACAGATAACAAAACAAGGAAAAAAATGTCTGAATTGAGAAGAGAGTTTATATGATCAGAAGGAAAAAGGGAAGATTCTTGAAAGCCACAATAAAAGGGTTGTGAAAGAAAAAAGTCTAATGGGATTAGTATTCAGAGCCTGCTCTAATAGTAAGAAGGTGTACAGAAATTAATTGGGTTAATGACAACGAGGACATTTTAAGGGCAGTTCTGATGGAGAAAAAATTCTCTCTTTCTCTTTCCCTTCCTCCTCTTTTCCCTTCTTTCCTTCCTCCCTCCTCTGCCCTTTCCAGCCTCAATGTTTATTTCCCACGTGTGATTGCCCCTCACTGGACCCCCACACCTCTCTTTGTAGGAATCAAGAGCAACTGTCCAGAGTTAAGGTAATTCAGGACAAATCTAGAGATCCAGGCAGTTCAGATATGACCATCCCTTGACTTTCACGTCTCCTTCAACAGGTAAAAAGATAGTGTGAAGATGGTCCTGTGTGCTTCTGGACAGACCCATGATATTTTCTGTTTCATCTCCATTATCTTCCTGGGAGCTCACCTGAACCACATAAGCAGAACCCATGACTTGGAGGAGCTTTAGCTTCCTAACCCACCTGCTGCTATTTGGCATAATTGGAACTAGCAGAACCTAATAGTCATTCATTACTCTGACTATTCCACAATATATACAAAGTATCTATGATTCATATGACCCATTTTTCCCTGTGCACAATGTTGCATATATGAATAGGTTATCTCCCTTCATGATGCCCATGATGTGGTCAAAGGAGACAGGCACAGAAAAAGTGGAATCAATGCAGTCACTTTACTTCTGAGCTAGAATTTGCTTCAGAGTATACCATGGACACAAAGGAGAGAGGAATATCTTCTACCAGGAATTAGAAGTTTAAGAAAAGCTTCTCATTTGAGGTGAAATCCTGAAAGATGGGAGATATTTGTCAGGTAAATAAGAGACTCCTGGCATTGAGGTCAGCAGAAGATGTTTAGCCACATGACCACGAAAGTGCATACAGTTCAAATAGTTCAATGTGGTTGGAAAGTGGAGTGTGTGAGTGGACATAATCAGAGATAGGGGCAGAAGGAAGGCTAAGGAGTCTGGACTAATCTCTGCCAGTGGGGAGATACTGGTGGATATTCACTATCTGGCAATGTGCTTATGCATTTATTCATTCTTTTTTTTTAATGGGATCAACATGGTTGAACACCTATATGCTAGACATTCTTTTAGGCATTAGGAGCACATCACAAAGTAACAGATGAGAATCTCTGCCCCAGCAGAGTTTACTTTCTGCTGTTGGGGGCAATGTACATTATCAATAAGTATGCTGTAACTATGTTAAAAGGCCATGTGTGCTATGGAATAATATGGAGCAGTTTAAAGGAGATCGGTAGTAATGGGGTGGAGGGAGAGCTGCAGTGCTAAACAGGGTAGTCAAAGATGTGAAGGAGATGTAGTGATGATGCAAGTATGGAGGAAAAAGGAGGTCACAGGGAGAAGGAATGGTTGGTCCAAAGGCTCTAGGGTGGGAGGAGGCAGGGCAAGCCAGAAGGTTTATGAAGAAACTGGAGCTAAGTAAACCAGCAGGAGTGAGGTGTGAGGTCAGGGAAAGGGAACCATGGGTTGTACAGGGTTTATAGGCCATTGTGGGGACTTTGCTGTGTATTCATAGGGAGATGAATGAGAGAGAGAGAGAGAGAAAAAGAGAGAGAGAAAGAGAGAGCACAAGAGAGAGAAGTGACATGATACGATTTAAAGCTCAAATGAATCACTTGACCACTAGTTAACCTCAGTTGGCAGAGGTAGGAACAGAAGTGGGGAGACGAGTTAGAAGCCTATTGCAACAATCTGGGCAGGAGACGGTGGTGACTTGGACTTAGGAAAGATAGGATATATCTAGATTTCCACTATAGAATGAATGATCTTTTAGTCTTGGAGCAGGATTGAAGGTAAAATTTTATATAAGGTTAGCATTGAGTAAGTACTTATATAAGATTAGCATTGAGTTAGACAGTTTTCTAACATTTTCTCATGACTGCCAAATAAGGGAGGTGTCATTAAAATTCTCCACTTTACATATGGAGGAATTGAAGCAGAAATAATATTGGAGTAAGGAAAGTCAGTCAGAAGACTGTTCCAGACATGAGATAAGGGTTTAAATTAATGCATAGCATTGGAAATGAAGCAGGAAATAAGGCTGTGAAGGGGTGGATGAATGGAGATGGTATTTTCCATCTTTAGTTACTTTATTTCCTTCTTCCAGAGCAGGACATTTCATAAATTCCTGTAAGATAGTGCAGACAGCTTGAATCTTTTTCCTGGACAGAAATGCCCTTTAGAAACAGTTTCTCTGTAAAGCCAGAGAGATATTCATTGTTGGCAGAGCTATCATTTTGATTCATGGAGAAAAATATTTTGGATGTTAATAAAGGAAATAGTTGAGAATAACTGTAATATAAATATATCCTTAAGTAGAGAGAGATTATGGAAATATAAAAGTCAAGAGGGTTGAATGAAGGTTTTTAAAATAAATATGATAATTTCTTTACCATGCTATCTTCTTCTGCTAAGTAAACTTCTAAAGGAGAGCACAATTTCTCTCTTACCCCTGAGATGATAGATAATGACAATTTGTAAGTCTGGATTACCTGAACAGTTTTATTAATGACGTTATCTAAGGTGACAAAGAATATAATGTAAAGTTTATGTGTTGGATTCAGTTCTAATGCTGAGACTCAGGTTTTAAAACTTACTTGTGCCTTATTTATAAAACAACTACAAGAGACAGGAATAGGAGTGGATGCTTCAAGTCTTTTTGAGAGTGAAGATGTAAAAACAAACAAGATACATGCTGAAAAACTAAAATCTCAATGTATGAATATCTGAAGGCTATTTACTCACTCTAGAGGATCTTCTATTGAATCTATCATTTTGACAGTTTGCCTGAAGAAAGGGGGTACAGTAGTTAAAAGTTACTAAGATTTATAAATTTCATTTGTAATCATAGCTGGAAGTCTCCTTCAACAACAGCTTTTCCATCTAGACTACATTTCAAATCTCACCCTAAATCTTCATAGGGTATTGACTAGTTGACAAGTATCCTTCATTACAGTTCTTTGTTCCTGAGAATATTTACTCTGCTGAAGTGCAATATTATCTTCATATTAGTGTATTAAATTTCCTCATGCCTAAGGAGATAGGCATTTGCAAATGTATTCTAAGTAGCTTAATGATATTTATTTGGGCTATGTCAAAATTTAACCTTATAGAATTCACATTTAAATTATTTGATATTTGACATTAGCTTGGATTTGTTGATAGGCCACAGGATGTAGAAATTATTACATTGTGTCATTTATGAGATCAACAGACCATGATTTGTAATAAGTAAAGTATACATGTTAAACACATGCATGTATACACACGTAAATATATGTTAGTATTTATTTTTTATTTCTATGGGAATAATATTATGGGGCATAAATTTAAAGTGCTAGTTTTAAATAACTTGCAACTTGAAGATGGTCTGGAATATGTGGAATTCTCAGCCATTTGTAAGTTAATTAGCTCTTTTAAATTATGTTTTAATGTCTGACTTTATGGCAGATTTGAGCAGAAATGGTTTCTTAGTGACCATCTGGTCATTTTAAAACTGTATTGAACGAATAAATTTTACTTGCTGTATTAGCATTTTGGGGCTGAAAAAGGCTCTTTGAAGTCATCTACTCTTGGAATCCTTAGGTGAGAAGGAAGATAAGATTATCTGAATTTCCTTTTTAATACTCATCATGTCTACTTCCAGTACCAGGGAACTTAGTATTTCCTAAGGGAATCTATTCTTTTGTTAGAATTTTAAACAAATCAATTTTATTCTGAACCCAAATTCATCTGCTTCTTACCCTTAGGTTCTTAGTGCAATCACTGGGACAGAGCAATATGAATATAATTCATTTTCCATGTGACAAAACTTCAAATATTCAAAGACATCTGTCATGTCAGCCACCTCCCTCCCTCCCTTCTTGCCCCTGTCCTCTCTGCTTAAGGCTAAACAACCCAGAAAGCCATTACTTGTGAAACAGAAGAAGGAACTCTCCCCAGTCTGCATAAGTTTAGCAACATATAATTTACAAGATACAAGTTCTTCCCTTTGGGGATGTAGAAAATATGTCTCCTTATCTTCAGTTTTTAGAACTGATTTCACACAGATTACTAAGCTTCCCTCTCCCCCTGGTGTCTTGGAATGCAACCGGAATGAAGTCAAAACACTTGAATTCATTAAAGACTTTGGGAACGCTTAAGATCTCTGCACTCATCTGGGGTTTTTCCGTACATTTCAGGTATTTCTCCCGGCTCTTTTGTTTTCCTTAGCAAAAAAAGAAAGAAAGAAATTCAATCACAATAAAAGGATTGACCTTCTTACCTTACCTCACTATTTGAACTCCTCAAAGTCAGATCAATGATTTGCTACTTAGGTCTTTGGATGCTTAGCTTGCACTCAGGGTTCAGAATTTGAACATGGATAGCATAGATCAGCTGTATGTTAGCCCTGTGACTTGCACACATTGTTCAACTTCTGTGTTTTAGTTACCACCATTGTGAAATGAGGATACCACCACCATCTGAGAAGGCATTTGGGCTTATCATGGGGCATAGCTTGCTCCATGAAATCAGACAGCTGTGTCACCAGCCTGCTCTGTCAAAGAATATGAAACCCAGATTAGTGAATATTAAGGAGTTTATAATTTTGAGCCCCAAATGTAAAATTTTATCTAATATGTCATAGATTATAAGACCCATTATTATTTTATAGAAATTTAGGAAGAAACTTTAAATTAAAAATCTGACCAGTATTTTTTTATTATGTAGAATTTTAATTTTATGAATAATTGAAAGACATGTTAGAATTAGACATATTTTAAAACATATATAGTAATAATACTACATAAAAAGAACAAAACATGTAATAAATTAATATTTTCTAAAACTTTCAACTCCAGCTCCTACTTTTCCTAACCACTTTCAGTTTTGAATAATTGATATTTTTGCTTTTCCATGCAATATTTTCCTTTATGCATTTAAAAGTATTGGTGATACACCATTACTTAAAATCCACTCTGGCCTACAGGATTTTCTTCTCAGCCTTTGAAACTATGCAAAAGAAATAAAAACTTCATTCTAACTGCTGCCTGACCTATTAATATCAAGATGCTAAAGTATCAACAAGCATCCATTTAGATTGACAAGTTCTAAATTGTCTATGAATTTGAGGGCCAATATTAGTATTTTTGAGATATGTGTTTTTCAATGTATAAAGCTAAAATGAGAAATAATCATAAAACTTCACTCTTGTATATTGCTTTGTAGTTTCCAAAGCATTTTATACATATTGTCTGATTGAAATTTCAGCCTAGTACCAATAATTAGCAAAACATAATTTTCTCTGGGGGTAGTTGATGATATTTTAAAAACCAATGAATCAGTATTATTATCCTTCAAATATGTATTCACATACTCATTGTTTTCAATTTACTTGATAACTCCGGTAAAGACTATATGTCACTAAAATCCATTCTCTTTGGGCACAACTGGACTATATTTCCTGCCTCCCTGAAAGGGTGCAGCCATGTGGGTATGAAATGTGAGCACATGGTATTCAGGCCTGGATTATAAAACTGCCCCATACATGCTCCTTCATATTGTTTGTGTTGTTAATTTTCAGTTGACTAGAAGATAGCACAGCCTTGGGTTCCTAAATTACTGTTACTCCTGATTTTCCCATCCTAAATAGTTATATGAAAAAGTGATAAATGTATGACTCTCTAAGTCACTCAGTTTCAGTACCTGTTTGTAACTATATCTTAGCTTGCTTTAATGAGTACACTGGTTCCAGTTGAAGATTTCCTTTTGTGCATCCTGTATTCCATACATGACTACAATCAAGAGCAAAAGAAGAATGAACCTATACTTATTAGGAAATGTATTCAGCAGCTAGTGACAGAGATCCAAATTGTTTTGCATGATTTCCTGAATATAAAATAAATCTATGAGTCCTTACTGCTAAAAATAGATAGTTGAACAAATAAATGAAACAGAATAGGCAGACCCTTGTAAACTCTGTCCTCGAAAAGGTAGAGCATAGCTCTGTACCCGTTAAGTAAGGGATGCACATAGTGTCTTCACAGGGAAGGAGACAGAGAATAATTTTAAAGTAGAAAAATCTCATAAATGACCTGAGTCAGGTGACTAAGTCAATATCAACAATGTTGACATCACATATCCATCATACATTACAGCCTTCCTCCCCTAAACAAATTAACCCAATAAATGGAGAAAACTAGAAGAACCCAAACTGAAGTACTTGATGAGTACTCTTCAAAACTGTAAAGATCATAAAAAACAAAGTTTGAAAAACTTCAGAGCTAAGATGACATGGACACTAAATGTCTTATGGAATCCTGATGGAATTCTGGAACAGGAAAAGAACATTAGGCTTTAAACTAAACATACCATAGCAAATCTAGAGAGCAATTCTGGCTTTATTTTCTGTAATTAAACTTATTTGAATTTCAAAAATAACCATTATGTGCATCCTCATTATGTGATAATTCTGAGGATGAAGTTATTAAAAGTCTCTCTTGCCATTAGTAGTAGAAATTTTTAATATGCTTGAAAGACAGAACATCAGAATTTTGTACAGATGTATCATATTTTATGCTGTCATTTCTGAATAGTTTGTGTCAATTTTAGCATTAAAAATACCATATCTACAGACAGATGGCAGATGTACAGGGCTAAAGATATTTCAGAGAAAAATTACACTTTGAGAAATAGGAAAGCAATTTAAAGGTATTATGAAAGGAACACAGAGGATTAAAGCTTAAAGTTCAAAGGCTGTTAGGCTAAGGACATGTCTGAATTGTTGAGAGGACCATAAGGGCTACTAAATTATAGTAAGATTAATAACAAATATATTGATGTTTTCACCTGAAAACAAGGGAAGGGTGGGAAATGAGCATTTTCAAAAGCAAATATTACCTTTCTTGCCACTCCCTTAATCTTTTAAAATGCTATTCTGCATCTATGAAAGATTTTTATAACAAATTATCTCGAATTCAAGCCACTTCACTTTTCCTACTTAGCTCTTCCTCCTCACTCTCTCCTTGTACCACTTCTCTTCCCTAAGAAGTGGGGAGAGAAGGAATAACCATGTGAAATCTTGGGTACTTATAGTCTGATTACTTTGTTGTAAGATCATTAAACCTTGCTTTCTTTGACTGAAGAGATAAGTTTGTTTCTTTGGACCTAGGACACCTGAAAATGTGAAAGTGGGTTTGGAACTGGGTGATGGTTGAAGGCTGGAACAGTTTTGAAGTAAATGCCTGTATTATTCTGGTCAGAATGTAAGAGGAGCAATGATAGTCGACTCCATTTTGGATATGACAGGTATTTAAAAGACAGACATGTAAAAGGAGCATGAGAAACAATAGATTTCTCACAAAAATAATAAGTCTCTAATCAAAATAACAAAATGCAGCTGCAAAATGTGGGTAGTGGGCCCCAAGGCCAGGATGAGTTGGGCAGACTTCCAAGGCCAAGATAAGCTGACCTTCTTGGAATGCTCAGTTCAATAAAGGGAAGGATGGACAAATGGCCAAGTTCAGTGAGAAGCTGATTTGGCACCAACCAAACACAAATATAGTTTCAAGGTAGAATAGTTGGACCTAGGCCAGTTAGTGCCCTATATCATCTCCTAGACTTCAGCCATTGTTTGGCTTAGCTCTTTCACTAATTCCTACCCATCAGGGTGCTTCACTATTCTTTCAGTAAACTTTGGGCTTGCTTTACTCTTAACTCTGGGTCTGGTGTCTTTGATCATTAACTATGCCAGGACATGAAATTGGGAACAATCTAGTATCAAGAATATTATATATATATATATTTTTTTCATGGCACTGGGATTTGAACTCAGGGCCTCATGCTCGTAAGGCAGACATTCTACCACATGAGCCACCCAGCCAGCTAGTATCAAGAATATTAAAGATGATTCTGGGGAGAAGAATCTGGAACTTCTTAGAGATAACCTAAGTGATCATGAACAGAATGTTGATAGAAATATGGGCAACATAGGCCATTCTGATGAGGTCACAAGTAGATCCAAGGAGCAAAGTATAGGAAACTGGATCAAAGACCATTCTTGTTATAAAGTTGCAAAAAATTTTGTTGCATTGCAGTCATGCTGTTAAGACTTTCTAAAATGCATAATTTAAAAGGGATAGATTAAGATATTTGGTGGAAGAAATTTTTTAAGCAGCAAAGCATTCAGGCTGCTGTATGGCTGTTTTTTTTTGTTTTGTTTTTTTTCCTTGTTTTGGCAGAATTGGGGTTTGAACTCAAGACTTCACACTCTACCACTTGATCCATGCCTCCAGCCCTTTTTTGCCTGGTTATTTTGGAGATAGGGTATTACTGTTGTCCTATGCCAGCCTGGATTACCAATCTCCTATTTTATGTTTCTCACTGTAGCTGGGATGACAGATGTGTGCCACCACATCCAGTTTTTTCCATTGAGATGGGGCTTGCAGACTTTTTGCCAGGGCTGGCCTTTAACTGTGATCCTGTGGATGTCAGCCTCCCAAGCAGCTAGGAATACAGGCATGAGCCATGGGTCCCTGGCATTTGTGTGCCTACTTTTAATGGCTGATAGGAAAATGGGAGGGCAAAGAAATGACTTAAAGACAAAACTCTTAACTTAAAGGGAAAGAGAGCAGAAAGATTTGGCAAATTCTAAGCATGACTATGTGGTAGAGAATGAAGGAACATTTCCAGGAGAAGAAACCAAAGGTGTGCCTGAGTAGCCATTTGCTAAGGAGATCAGTATGGATAGATAGGATAAAGGCAATAAGAAGAACACTTTTAAAGCTTTCCAGTGATCTTCAAGGTTGCTTTTCCATCACAGACTCAAAATACTAGGTGGACAGAATAGTTTCTGCCCAGGACACCCTCCATAGGTTTACTGCTCAAGACAGCCTCAAGTCTCTGCTACCCAAACTCCAGCACAGTGCTTCTGTGCTGCTTTAGTTGTGGTTCAAATGGACTTAGGTGAGGCTCCACCCACTGCTCTGGAAGGTACAAGTCTTAAACCTTGGCATGCCCAGATGGTGTTAATTCTGTAGGCCTGAAGAATGCAAGAGCTATGAGGCATGCTTTCCTCCACCTAGATTTCAGAGACTGTCATGGATGACCTGGAGGCCCAGGCAGAAGCTTGTTACATGGGTGGAAGCCCAGCACAGAGCACTGACTAGGGCAATGCTTTATGGAACCATAGAGTAGAACTGCCTCTGAGAACCCAGTAATATAAAACCCACCAGGAGACAATGATACCCTGAGGTTGTTAGAGACATGAAACTCTAACCCAAGAGAGTTGAAGCATGGGCTGAGCCTAGGAAGAAAATGGAGAAAGGTCTGTCTGAGGCTTTGGGGGGGTCTAATCATTGCAAAATACATGGGACATGAAGTCAAAGGAAATTATTTTCCAAATTTAAGAGTTAATTGTTTTTTCTCTTTTGGGTCTTGAACTTGCTTGGGACCTGTTATTCCTTTTTTCCTTGCCTATTTATCTCTTTTGGGAAGGGATATCTATCCTATGCCTGTCCCACCATTGGATTTTGGAAATAGATAAATTGTGTTGATTTCATAAGCTCAGAGGTGGCATGAATTTGTCCCAGGATGAATTATGACTTGAATTTCATATATGATTTAAATGAGACTCTGCACTTTGGAGTTTTGAATTATTGCTGGACCAAGTTAAAAACTTTGGGGACATTAAAATAAAATGAATGCATTTTGTATAGGAGAAGCACATGTGTTTTGCAGGTTAGGAGCAGAATTCTATGGTTTGAATGTTTTTAACAAAAGTTTATCTGTTGGAAAGTTAACCTTCAAGTTTATGTTTATTATATTTGGGGGTAGGGCCTTTGGAGGTAATTTGAATTCAATGGGTTTATGAGAGTAGAGCTCCCATGATGGTATTTGTGGCTTTATAAGAAGAGGAAGACAGAGCCAAGGTAGCACATTTACTCTGTCTTGCAGTGTGATACCCTCCACCATGTTATGGTAAGGGAAGGAGGGCTCTTATCACATGTTGGTGATGTGCTCTTGGACTTCTCAGCCTCCAGAACTATTAGCTAAATAAAACCAGCTGTGGTATTCAATTATAACAACAGAAAATGGTCTAAGACAGTTTAGTAAAATACTATACTCTGGGTTATAGAATATCTTTGTCTCTAAAGGGCATTGAAGGGGGAGGAAGAATGGAAAGATGGATGAGAAGGTCGGGAGGCTAAGGTAACATAAGCAAGCACAATAGTACCACAACCATGCGGTTTCTCAGCAGAGTCTTAGTCTGTCCTATTTCCTTCCCTCCATCTCAACTATTAGTAAGAGAAGGTTAGTATGGAAACCAATTCCATCTAATTTTCTCTTTGAAACCTTGTAAAATTTAATAATATAACAACTAATTCATGGAATAAATTCTAATTCACCAGATTTTTGCCTTGGAGAGTTCTATCATTGTGAATAATAAAAACCACAAGCCATCAGCATCACATCTTATACATGAGCAAACTGAAACTTAGAGAAGTCAGTAATTTGTGACTTAACCATTTGGTAACAGTTTCAATTTGACCAGACTGAACATACTCTTAAGCCAATTGCACATGATATTCCTCTGATGTTGTACCATCCAGAGGACAGTCTATACAGATGGGAATCTGGGACCTCATGGGACAGAATGAAGCCACTGCAGCAAGTGTATTAGGAAAAAGATGTTTAGGGCCTTGCCATATTACAGAATTAAAATTGTGCCACATATGTCCTCGATTAAATAGCATACAACCTGGGCCAGCCAAAACTCTCATTTTTTTTTAACCAGTCACTTCTTTTTGAATTATGTACAATATTGTCAAAGAAAAGGATCATAATATTGACTTGAAACTATCAGGTTTAATATCACACAAATGATTATGTTTCAGATTTGTTAAACATGTATTAAACTGCCATTTAAAAAACAGCAAGTTAAGTTAGACTTAACAAAACACTGAAGAGGAAGATATAAAGTGGGCAAGATAAAAAATGATAACTCCTTTTCCATTGAAAAATTAGACTTTAAAATAGAACCAAGTGAATACAGATTTTGAACAATGATTTTTATTAGTATTTTCTAATTAAATAGTTTCAAATAAAATATTTGAAAGTTCTCTGTGTATACTACACTATTAATTTGTAAAAGTCTGTAATACGTAATGTTTATCATTGTTATAAAATATCATGTTAAAAAGTTTTCGTTACTTTCATTCACTCACTCTTACTGAATTAAGTCCTTTCAGTGGCCACTTTGGAATCTTCCTATACTACTGAACTTGCAGTTTATAGTTATAATTTGGATAATATGTTGACCTGGAATGAATGCATTTCAGAATTTTCCTTTACATCACCACATATGTGCCTGCTTATGTGTCGTGTCCCACAAATAATTTCAAGCTTACTTTGTTCTGTCTAGAGGAGGGGGAGGAATGTCCCTAGCAGAGACTGCTTTGTGTGGGAAGAGAAAATGGCTGATGCTTAATGGCCCTTCAAAGGAATCTACTTGAGCCTCATACCAGACTTGGGAGGGCTAGTTATATCTGCCTATTTATGGCGCAGGAAAGATACCTTCCAAGTAATCTCTAGCTTGAGGATACTGGGGTTATAAGTTCCACCTTGTGACTCAATGTAACTTTGATCTTTTTTTTTTCTTAGTAACAGCTCAGCTTATAATTTAAAGCATTCAGACACATCCTAGTTACATGAATGAAGAGTCAGGAAGATCAATTCCTACCTTCAACCTTTCCAAACTTCATGGATAGATTCCCAATTTACCTCTCCCCATAAACAAGTAGAGAGTTGAAGATGAAGAGGAGGAGGGGAAAGGAGAAAGAAGAAATAAGAAAAAGAAGACAAGATAAAAGAGAAACAGAAAGAAAGAAAGGAAGGAAGAAGGAAGGAAGCAAGGAAGAAGGAAGAAAGGAAGAAGGAAGGAAGGAAGGAAAAAAGGAAGGAAGGAAGGAAGGAAGAAAGAAAATAAAGGAAGGAAGGAAGAAAGAAAAAGAAATTACCTTTACCTTGAAGAGACCATGTCTCAGGTGCCAGGAAATTCAGAGTATTTTGCCCTGGAAGCTCTTATTTAATTTTTCTCCTTTTACTCTCAGGGTACAGTGACCTTCTAGCCCCCAACCTTCAGTTTCTTTAAACCCCACACCTACCCTCCCTACCAGTCCTTTATGAGCAGTTCTATAAGATTCAAATGGGATTTGGAAAATGTAGAGCTGCGTTTTGTTCTTCTAGTTATATTGGTTGCCTAGGGCACTAAAATAATTTGAATTGGTTTTGAAATGAAATGTCACTTTGGGAAGAAAAATGCATAATAATTTGCTGAACTTGAACAATGGTCTAGGGAGGAAGAGGCAACTACTTCACCTGATTTTCATATGCAAAGGTTATGGGACTTTTGGATGCAATAGAAATTCAGGTTCTGAACTGAAGGAGGATGTTTACATGTGTCACCCTTACAGGAGAAACAGTTCAACACAAAAACATCTGCACCCTTTGGTTATTGTGGAGGCAAATATATTAATAATATAATGGAAAACTGGATGCTCCTTTCTGTCTTTGAAAGCTGTATGTCTTTGTATTCCTGAAATTGCTCAGAGCACAACCACTAGATTTCACCTTTCCATAACAAAAAGGTGTGATGAAGTAGGGGTAGGGCTTGGCAAGCCACAAGCAAAAAACCTCCTTTTATACATCCAACTAAATTTAAGAGAATAAGAGAGTAAGTAGATTAAATAAATAGGTGAAAACATAATGAAAAAAATGGATAAAATATAAACGAAATTTCTGAAGTAGATTTTGTTAAGTCAACATCTCCAGATAATCAATAAATTATTAAAAGATCAGGCATGCTGAAAACACTAGATTTAGGATTTTTAAAGACAACAAGGACTCTCTCGAAATTGCCTGCCTGTGTAACAGAAAGGCTTGTAAATTGTCAACCCCCTGAGGTTATTTCCAGGGAAGATTGGCTCTGTTCTTCCACCAAAGCTACTATCAGCTGAAATGAGGTAAGTTAGAGTTCCAGAACACGTTTGGCTCTCTGATTCTCCCTCAGAGGATTCCAAGAGTTGAAGCAGTTTTCAGGCCTGCCAGGCTCAACCCCTCAGCATAAACTCTCCCTTCTCCCTACCTACCCTGTGCACTCCCCTAGGGCAGGACATGAACTGTCAGGTGTGACCCAGCAGGGGGAGTGGGTGAGCTGGCCCTAGGGCTGCCCGAATATGTCCTTGGGTGTGGGGATGGGTGTGGGGCAATTTGGGTGGGAGCAGAGTGGAGGCTATCCCCACCAAGTCCTGCGCCTCTTTGCTGGGGTGTGTGCTGAAGGAGCGAGGATAAATAGGAGGCTCCCTCCTCTCCGCGACACTCTGGAAGCCGGCTGGCTGTCTGCCCTGGGTGTTTCCCTGCCCTGTAGCCAGGGTGCCAGTCCGACGAGTAGTTTCGCTTCCTCCTGGCTCCGGGATTAGTTCCCAAGCACCCTCTCGGGTGCCTGGGGCCCGGGAAGGGGGCGAAGAAGGAGGAGGGAGGGAGACTCGTCTAGGAGCTGCCAGGTCCTGCAGAGACGGGTTGATGGACCCGGTCGCCTCGGGCGGCGGCACCAGCTCCCTGTCACTGCTCCTGGCTCTGGCCCTCGGTAAGTGGCCACGCTGGGCACAGGAGAGCAGGAGGAAAGACGCGGGCTGGAGTCACCGCGAGGGCGAACCTTGAACCGCGCGGGCAGGTGGAGACGAGGGCGCGCTCGGGCTGGCAGGCGCGGCTCAGACAGCTTTGATGACGGGGAGAGGGCGAAGTTAAGGATCGGAAGTCGGGCACCTGGGGTTGCACCTGCTGGAGGCTGTCCCTAGGCGCGTGGGCAGGGAGGCCCCAGGACGGAAGGGATCTGGCTGCTGGTGCTGCAAGCAGGTGGCCGGTGTGCGCAGTGTGCGTAGCACAGAGGGGCGGCATCTTCTCGTGGGGATGCACTCTGGAATCTGGGGGGCTCGGAGCGAGCAAGTGAGCAGCGGTGGGAGGGAACCCCACTCAAGAAGGCGCGTGGGAGTGTGGGCTGAGAAGGATACCCGCGGCAGGTAGAGGAAGAGAACTCCTTGATTTTTCTGGCGGGGAGTGCACAGCAAGGTGGAGAGCAATTTGCCTGGCTTGTGTGTATGTGTGTCCTAGGTGTGTGCAAGAGACAGGAAAGGGCAACCGCTGGAGAGACTGCCCATGGCCTGGGAATGAATTATTCTACCTAATTTTTGCTGGGGCAAGTGGGAGGAGCTGGGAGGCTCAACCTACTGACTCGTTGTTACTGATAAGGAAGCAAAGGGAAATGACAAAATACCTCAATGCTTCACTTGGAATCTGTTATTTTCTATTTTAAGAATTAAGGGATGGAAAACTTTTCTTCATTTGCAAGGTTAAACCCCAGTTGTTAGTTAAAGAACCACTAGGTGATCACCTAGGTGAGGGGAAAGAGGCAGGTGGGAGGAGCAGGTGCCTGGGAAGAGCAGGTGCCTGGGAAGAGCAGGTGCCTGGGAGGGGCAGGTGCCTGGGAGGAGCAGGTGCCTGGAACCAGCTGGTGCACTCCAGGCCCCTTTGAGAGCCACTGCTCAGGAGCAAGAGCTGGAGCTTCACATGCCTGAAAGCTTCACCCTCCCAGAGGGTGTAGGACACCAGAAGGCCCTAGGTGGGAAAATCCCACCACCTCAAGACATACCCTCTGCATCACAGTCACTTGGGGTTCAGGAAAGGACTCCAGTGGTATTTTCTGGTCTTACCTGGAATGTAAGGGCCTCTGGGACTGGGGGGTTGGAGGAGGTCTCCCCAGATTAAGTGTGACCACTCCTAGATTCACACCTGAAGAGGGACACCACATGTGGAAGAGGATGGAACTATCTCTTATGAAAGGAAAAGCGATGGCATCTAAATGAAACTTTTTATTTGGCTGTGTCTTTGGAGTGAGAGAGGTGGCTACAAGGGTGTAGTGAATGTGGAGGTCCAAGGTTAGAGAGAAAGGACTGATTTTATAAACTTGCAGAGGAAGAAGTCAGTATCAACTCAGTGGTAGAGCATTTTGGAGTGTGAGGAAGGGCAATGAACCTGAGATTCAGGCCTGAAAACAACATTGATGCTTTTGCCAGCATCACTTGGATGTAGCTGGCTGACTATATCCTCTGCCTTTTGGCTTGTTCGGTGGAGGTAATCATCCATAATTGAGGTAGCTAACAAGGTGTTAAAGTATGTAGGAATGGGGAGGGGGGAGGGCTCAAGAAATTCCTAAAATGTGATCCTTGCCCTAAAAGAATTATGTTGAATTTGGGAACACAAAACTGACAAATATGCCAAAGTTCATGAAATCAGAGAAGGATGGGAAGGAGGGATGGAGTAATGGGGAGAAACTGCAGCGAAGACCTGAGTGGGTATCATTTATTAGTGGGTAAGACTGGAAATGGAAGAGAAGAAAATGGTGAACTAGAAAAGAGAAAAAGCATTTAGTAAAAGTTTGGTAATGGGATTGAGAAGACAATTGAGAAAGACAATTAGCTTGCCAGAAAGAGGAATTTATCAGATGCAGATAGAGTATGAGGAATCAAAAAAAAATTTCACACTAACATATTGGACACAAATCAAGAGAACATCATAAGGCTTGAATATAGGAATGCTATGATGCAAACAATGAGTGAAAGGAGATACATGTGGTAGTAGGGTGCAGTATGGGAAAAAGGGAGGGAACCATGGACCAGAGGATCTTGTTCCCTTGGTATGATCCACACATGTGCTAATTAGTGCCTAAATCAGGGTGCTTGACCAGCAGAAGTGATAGGGTAGAAATGAATATTCAAGGTTGATGGATATTTCTCCCCCTTGACTATAACACAGCCTTTATATTTTTTCTCAAAATTTGTCAAAAGGCAGAAATGAAAAAATAGAACAAAATTTAACTCTAATCCAGGGCTATAGTGCACTCAAGATAACCTAAATGTACAACCACCTTGTTGAGTGATTGACTTGGGAAATTGAATTCTGTCTCTGGATCCCCTAAGAGCTCTTACTTCTTGCAAAATGCCAAAGGGTGTGATTTGTTGGCATCACTGTTTCCATTAAGTGTTCTTATTTCTATCATATACACTTTGAAGTTCCATTACTAATTTAAACCATATGTTATTTCATTTATTTTTTGAAAAGAATGTGAGCAATGTGGTTTTGTGTGTGTGTGTGTGTGTGTGTGTGTGTGTGTGTGTGTGTGTATGGTGGAAAGTACACTGAAAGCTGGCACTGAGCAGACATGAGACCTGGTTTCAGCTCTGCTGTTCTGTGACTTTGAGACCCCACTAAGTTACAACTTTCTGGGCATTGCTTTCCTCATTTTCAAAATAAGTGTGTTTCATTAGATAATCACACTTCTGTCATCACATTCTTTTCATAATTTAAATAAATAACATGTAACAAGTTAGGAATGGCTTAGATGTGTGATAAATATAGATGCTCCTTAAGCACACCTGACATTTAGTAAATGGGTCTATACAGAGTAATTTTTATTCTAACATATGCAAATTATTCATTTTTCCCTTTGGGAAATTTTATGAAGGAAAAATTGAAGTTGGATATAGATAAAAGAGGTATGCCAGAGGAAGATTAAGTTTATATAATGCATAAAAATTTAGCATAGATACAAGTTACACATATGTGTATGCTATATTTATATATGTGAATATGTTTATATTTATATATGTAAATTATATATATTTCCATCATGCATATTGATTAGGATTTATTTTACTAAAACTGTTTAAAGGCATTTTCATAGTCAGTAGAAATCTTGAGCCATTTAATCTTATTTTTCCAAGTATGGGATTTTCCAAAAAGAGTTTACATTTCTCAGCTGTATGCTCTTATTTCTTACAAATCCAGTTATTAATAGAAATCTAATCCTAGTGGTTGATAGGGAACTGAAGAGGAGATACCTGCATATTCTCTTTTCAGCTTTGTTAGTGTGTGTGGGAGATAATCCCATTAGAATGATTTCTATCTTGGAGCAGTATGGATGATGGGATATAGTCTATCTTTTTTGCCAGGAAGGGGCATTGAACTCAGGGCCTCACATTTACTAGGCAAGCACTCTAACCACTTAATCTGTACCCACACTGCAGGATACAGTCTTAATTTTTATCTGGGTATGATTCGTTAAATGATGAAGAAGCTGATCCATAACATCCTCCTTGCCAAATGAAGGGAACACCCTGTAGTGACTTCATTCTAAGCCATATTTGCATTTGCTTGTGTTTTAAAGGCATATCATGAAAACCTAAGTCTGGTTTTGGTAATTTTTACATCTTCATAACTTTAGTAAGCAGTTCCTGATTTCCCAATGGTTTGTATTCCAAGATTTAGTGTTAATGTTGGATAATTTTAACTTATATAATATAAAAGTTATGTTTACTAGGTTCCCAGGTCTGTTCACAAATAACTTTTGGATTTACCATGTGCTAAGAGGACAGAACTAATAGTAGTAATCTTATGTTAAAGTCTACAAGTAAACATTGGGTTAGCAGATAATGTGTTTGGTTTCACTGTTATACCTTCACAATAGTGGGTTTCTTTTCATCAGCAAGAGCTTTGGAGGTGGGAGTGAGGTAATGTCTCTAAAGCATCCTCCATCTTCCATTTATTCAACAGATATTTATTGAAGATCTGTTATGAAAAGCACTATGTCATTGATGACCATACTTAACTAAATTTGCATGACAGAAGACATCTTCCAATTTGGCGTATTTGTTCCTCAGATAGGGAACAAAAGTCAAGACTTACTGGGAGAGTATAGGACAAAATACTTCAATATTCTAGAATCCTTCAGAGATTAAATACTTATCTCATTTATATAGAGAATTTAATGTACTGAATTTTGGAGTTGCTAAGGTTGTGCAGTGATTTAATCATCATACAGTGAGTTTATTTCCTTGTTCTTTTATACTACTCCTACAGCTATACTTGCCTTGTGTATAATATAAGATTGTCTGCTTGGTGTTTACCACATACTGAGTGCTATTGATTCTCCCAGCTTCCTCAATCTGGGTTCCACAGGACTTTTAAACTCATTTTGGTGATACTTTTCAATGGCCCAAGAAGGTTGGATACATAGTTCTACTGTAGATGTACAGAAAATAATTTAAATCATTAGATACATGAATGCTTCTAGTCATTAAGAATTAGTTCTCTTTCAGAAAGGCTAATTCTTCTTTAACCCTCACTACATTTCCAGGAGTTATATGCTACTATAAAGGACCGAACTTTAAAGATGTGGAAACTAACACTTCCAGAGATTAATAACTCACTAAAGTATACTATATGGCTGAGACTCAAACTCTGGTCTCTACTACCCTGAGCATTGTGTTCTCAATGCTGCACTGTCCTGCCTTTATGTTTCATTTGTTATTATTTGATCTTAAGCTATGACTCCAGCTGATGCTGGACCCAAAAATCTGTAGATCAGTTGTCTGGGAATGCTCTCAAGTCAAAGACAAAGGATTCTGTTTAAAATGGGTATATTTCATAAGGCTAATGACTGCTAGCCTTCCCAGGCATATATAGAAGAAATTTTAGTTCAAATGAATTTCTAACTGTGATAATTTAGAGAAATAGAGTTTTTTTAGATGGTTGGAAAGACATGGAGTGCTTAATCTTAATTCATATCAATTAAGCAATTGTCTACTTTATCAGCAAGGTGAAGTCAAGCAACCATGAAATACTTTCATTCATTCTTTACATTTTTCTAAGGATATGTGGCATGTTAGTTACTGACCTGTAGATTAGAGGCATTAATTACAAAATGGGGTGGGGTTGAAAAGTATAACAATGTTCGTATTCAGCCTTCTTGTTTCAAAGTGCCCAGTGATTTGTATAACAGAATGACATTTTCCTCTTTGCAAAATTATGGATTTATTCATTTGTTTGGCCTTATTTACTTTGAAGGATTGCAAAGAGTTTCTGGCACATAGTAGGAGTTCAAAACATATTAGTTAAGTGAATGAACAAATGCCTGTGGCTGTTGGTGAATCTGCACAGCCATTAAAAAGGCATAAAATAAAATATTTTGATTTCATCTTGGCAAAACGGTAGCCCACAGTTCAGAGATGTTGTAGAAGGACATGTTTCTTAAGCTCTTCTTACCGGACTATGCTGTGCTGGCAGTATGAGACAGCCTTTCACAAATGGGCTTTTTCTTTTTTTCAGGAAATTAGACCATTTTTTCTGCTTCTTAGGTTCTGCATTGAAGATTCAGACCACCCTACATGCTTCTCACATGTTTGGTTCAAGGGAAGGTTTCATTGGTCAAAATACATGCTTTTAAAATAAGTGTTTGGGTTTGGAGGTTTAGATCCATGTTTAGCATGGGTTCAATCCTTAAAATTAATAAAATAATGTAAAATAAAATAAATAGTTAAGTGGTAGAGGGAATGACATTAAACTCAAGGCAGTTTCCAATGGTTCATTTAAACAGCTTTTTTGGATTCTGTAAGCTGTTAGGTGATTTTCTCTCTCATTTGATTAGAACTTTCTTTAACACACTTTTTTTTTCACTAGTGCTGAGTAACTGATTTGTTATATTTGTGGGTTTCTGTTTAGTATTAAATAGAAACAAACTTTTTGGTGGCTCCTGTAGAAATCGAAATAGATTTGCTTTGGAGGTTGACTGCTCTTTGATTTGTTCATTTTGAAGAATTCCTAACTTATTTTACATTGCATTTAAAGATTTCATAGCCATAAATTGCCCAGATTTCTTTTTTTCCCCAGTACTTGTGTTTGAACCCAGGACTTCACACTTGCTCTTCCACTTGAGCCAGCCCCCCAGCCATGTCTGGATTTCTTAATAATTAGATTTAAGCACATGACACACAGATCTTAGTTCTCCACTCTTTGGAGTGAGCTGCATGACATGGATCATGCCCTCTAGTGCAGAAAGCCAAAGCAAGTCAGGAAATTGTCATCAGAACTGAATGAGTTTTAGAGGACCTGGACTTGACTTATTCAGGACTCCCTTCTACTGGAAATATGGATTTCTTACACTTGCTTTGTCTCAGGTCCTAAGATGAGTGACATAGGATATTGCTCAGTACTTTCATTCCTGCATTATGGAATCCCAACATAGTAAATCTTTATGTTTTGAGAGACTATTTTTAATAGGCTTTTTTATATCTATTATCTGGTCTAAGAGCTTAATAACTCATTTCATCCACCTAACATTATGTACCTAACACACATTATTATTCCAACTTATAGAAGAGAGATGAAGCATAAAGGGATTATGTAACTTTGCTCAAGTTTCTGGCTTTTTTAAGTATGGACTCTAAGAGTGAGGCAAGTGCTAGATCATAATAGATGAACATCTGTTGCCAAATGTGATAGATAGGAAGAGATAGGAAGGATGCTAAAATGCAAGGATGTTAGATTGCATCACAGTGGAAAAGCCAGCACTAGAATCCAGTTCTCCTGATTTATTTAAATAGCATTAAAGTTTGTTCTAGCTTTTTACACTTTTGGTTAGGCTACCTACCTACAAATCTGTAAATCCTGGGTGCTGGCTCTGCCTCACCTAGAGCCTCAGGTGTTTGGAAGTTCTTTGGCTCTTCAATCTACCCAGGAAACACTGTCACTCATGGGCCTGTCCTGGGCAAGCCTGGCTGATAGTGTTCATTCAGTATTGGTCAGAATAGGTGTTTTACTCCTGTCTGTGACTAGTGTCACTCTGAGCATCCTATTCTAACCCTACCCTTAAATAAACCTGAACATGTGGGGTGAGTCTTGTACCTACCTTAGTCTATGCTTAGTACCATGAGACCTAGAGGGTAGTCCTGTAGGCAGATGGTGAAGGAATGGCATTGCTTTATATTCTTCTAGATTGGACTCACATGCTCATTATTGAGAATGAATAAAAGGAGCCTATAATATGGTGGTCAACAGGTCAGTTCTGAGCCAGGCCATTGGGGCATGACCCCTGGTGCTGTGACTTACTAGCTCAGAAACCATGGGAAAGTCTCTTAAACTTTCTCCACCACAGTTCCCTCATCTACAAAAACTGATAGTAATAAACCAGAGTCATTATGTGAATAATTTCCTTACTGTATAAATCACTTAAAATGTGTCTGAAAAGTGGGCAGTTCTGGATAATCATGAGCTATTATAACAGACAAATGGAAGTTACAGAGGAAATCATTAATTGTTACCAGCATCTTTAAAAATTTTTCACTAATTTGGTTCTGGGTACTTCCTGAGTGTAATTAGTGTCTAATAATTGATGAAAACTTTCTCTTGTCATTATTTCTCAAATTCTGTTCCCATTAGTTATAAAACAGGTACAAATTCTCAAAAGTTTTATTTTGATTGGCTTTGTTAGAAAGTAACAAATATAAAAAATAAATTTGCAAAAGTAAAATGCATGTCGATTTCCTAAAGAAAAATGCCTCCATAAATTCTTCATCTGCCAATTCCGATCCTAATTTTATGCAATGAAGAACACTACAGCACTTGCCTAATATTGATCAGCCTTCAATAGCAGAGTAAATATTAAATATTTAAAATGAGATTTTAATATTTGAGGTAATATCAAAGTGGGGTTGTCTTATTTATTTGAATTATGTAAATAATTCTCAATTAGAAAGAAATACAACTGACATTTTGGAAAAACAGATAATGATGCAATGTCAAAATTAGTTTCTAAATATCAGAAAATGGAAAATAAATTATTTTAGAAATTTTTAGCTTTTAAGAAGAGAAAGTCACATATAAATATTAAGTTGTTCCACAATAATTGTCTTATCACATTGAGATAGTTACTTAACCTTTCTATGTCTTATTCTCTTATCTGTATAATGATAATAATAACAGTAACTATCATCTAGGGACAAAGGATCATCTTGAAGATAAAATGAGCTAATGCAGGAGAAGATTTTAGCAGAATAATTGGCATGCAAATATCCAGTATAATATTACTATTCTCAAATTAGTGAACATATAAATAACTTTAAAATTACTTCCCAGGTATGATCTATAAAGGAGACATAAAATCACTGTGTTCATTAAGCCAATTGAAGTGTTAGAATTTGTACATTGATCAAAGGAAATTATCATACTATTCCTAACTGGAGGCAAACAAATTAAAAAAAAACATGAATCTGTGCCCCCTCCATGATCGTGATTTCAAAATTTTTTTGAATACTTCCATTAGAATGTAAGGTCCATGGAGGCAGAGGATTGTC
The DNA here is from genome assembly GCF_047511655.1 of Castor canadensis. NCBI lineage: Eukaryota > Metazoa > Chordata > Mammalia > Rodentia > Castoridae > Castor > Castor canadensis. The sequence continues at coordinate 94,163,673 of NC_133394.1, forward strand.
TGTTTTGTTCACAGTTATATCCTGGTGTCTAGAACAGTGTCTTTACATAGCAGTTCCTCAATAAATATTCACTGAGTGAACAAATTTGAGTGAAGATAGTCCAGGAAGTCCTTTTATACCAGTAGCTTGTCATAGAGCATCACAAAGAGCTTGATGCAAACTTTGCACCACACATACATACACTCCTAGCCTCAGTAACCAAAACCTAAGAACCTGTCACTTTTTCCCACAACTCTGTATTCCATCTTTCATGTCTTCAGACTTGTTAACAATGACTTATTTTGCTATGCAGTTAATCAGATGGCAGCTATACCTGGTCTGCTGAATAGGCTGACCTGACAGAATGAGATATTTCCAAGAATTTAGGTGTTGACTAACCACCATCAGCAAAACATTAACTTATCCAGAGGTAGGAATCTCTTGTCCATAACATAATACTGGTTGGGCTGATGGAAAGCACTATCATTATTTCTAAAACATGCAATTATAAGAAAGGTCTAATAATTTTAATCCTTTAAAATTTTGATATTTTAAAATGTACTAATACTACTTTATAGTGTGTTAAACATTGATTAATTAATAAGAATAGTCTAATTGCAAGCTATTGTCTTTCTAAAATAGTTTATAATATGTTGGATTAAAATGTTTGTCATTGTAGAATGGTTCAATCCTTCAGAAAGTTTTAAATTACATAGTACAGATTACATATGGTTCAGAGAAGGAGAACTAAGGATAGACTGGAGTGATGGAGACAACTCACTAATGAAGTAGTGCGTTGGGTTAATTTTTCCATGAAAGTAGTATAAGAAAACCTGGGAGAATTAGAAAGTAGACAAATTAATAATTGCCATTGTTTTGTGTAGCAAAAAGTGAGGAGACCCAAACACTTAGAACAAAAAGTAAATTTTGTGTAGTGTTGAGGGAAATAATGCCAGCATAAGCCGAGAGTTTCCAAAATGAAGACATTAGTCAGGACCCTGAATTCCTGATGCAGTACCATCTCTATAGGATTTCTTAGGAATTGGAGCCAAGTGATTTTATAGTTAAGATAAATGCATGCTTTTCATGGCAAATGAAAACTTTATCTTAAAATATTATATGGTTTCTTGGAGAATTTGTTCGAATGCTGTGGAAATATCCACACTGCTTTTAATCTTGTTTCTTATACCTTAGCAATGAGCTGGCCCCACTGTTGCTTAAGGGCCAGATGACTGGTCTGTTGCATGGTTTTTCCCTTCTTCCTCCCTCCCTTCCTTCCTTTTTCTTTCTCTCTCTTTTTCCTTCTCTCTCTCTCTCTCTCTTTCTCCCTCCCTCCATTCTTTCCTTTCTTTCTCTATTTATTGAGATAGCATCTTGTTATATAGCTCAGGCTGGACTCAAGCTCAAAATCCTCCTGTCTCAGCTGCTCAAGTGCTGAGATTACAGGTGTGAACCACCACACACCCAGCTTCCCTAATCTCTAACCACTCACTGATAGGCTTTATGAGGTTGGAGATTGCTTTTTACCTGGAAGTGACTCTAGGCCCATCTTATAGTTGCAATAACACCTATTAAAAGAAACTAGTGTTTCAGTAACAAAAACAAGTATGATTAAAATTTTAGTGATTAAATTTTAATGACAAGTTTAAGAGAATTGACTTATGATTACACAACACTAGAGGAAACCAATATGGAATGCACTTCATTCTTTTCTCCTCAAACTCCACTTTATTTCATGGAAACTCCATTCTGTAACATTAAGGGCACCATTTTTGTCCCTAATTCATGCCAGAGGACTTCCATGGGAATGAAATAATAGTGAATATTGGGTAGCTATTTTGGTATTTTTCAATAGGGTAATACAGTGACAACAGCAGTTTAAAATTGGTCTTAGTGTCTGGAATGGATCAGATGAGGAGAAACTGATCAAAAGCAAGTGAAGAAGAAGCTGCTGTTCCTGATCTTGCCAATTTTGGACCTGAAAAGAAGAAAATTCAGTAAATATTTCAAATCAAGAATTTATGTACTATAATAACAAATCATGTGTAAGGAAGGGGAGAGAAGAATTAAAAAAAACTGTCTCCAAGACTGCTAATCTAAGAGAGAAAGAAATTTTATGGTACCATATTTGAAAGAAAATTGCTATTGTGGGGTTATGTGCTGTTTTGAGACATTTAATTGCCTTATGAGCATTTGGAAATATGGAAGTTGAATTCTAATTAGAGCAGTGGAACCCAATATGGTTGTTCTCTAAAGAAATGTCAAAAGTACAGGTTATCATGCCTCTTCCAGATCTAATAAAGTCTTCTTTGATATGACCCTAGGAATCTATATATTTAAGATTTCTAGGAGATTCAAATTTTCCATGCAGAATAACTGTAAATATTTTATGTAGCTACTCCTTCTTTTAGGTGGTGGAGATTAATTCTTTGTCCCCTTTTAGTCTAGGCCAACTTTAGTGATTTTTTTCAAAACAATATAATATCACAAATGGCATAATTTCCTTCCTTGAGGCTAAATAATATTCCATTGTATATATTTACCTCATTTTATTTATCCATCTGTATGTTGATTGGCATTTAAGCTTCTTCCATACCTTGGCTAGTATGATTAATTTTGCAATGAACATGGGTGTGGGTACCACTTAGAGATCCTGATTTCAATTTTTTCAGGTGTATACTCAGCAGAGGGATTGCTGCACTTATATAAGGAATTTAAAATAGTCAAAATCATAGAACTAAAGAATAGAATGGTGGCTTCCAGGGGTTAAGAGGAATGAGAAATGAGAAAGTATTAATCAAAGAGTACAAAGATTCAGTCATCAGCATGAGTAAGCCCTAGAGACCTACTGTACACCACAGTGCCTGTATTTAACAATATTGTATTGTACACTAAAAATTTTGCTAAGAAGATAGATCTTATACAAAGTGTTCTTAGCATACACACATAATAGGGTATGAGAAGGGAAATAGTAACTTTATTGTGGAGAATGCTGATAAACACTGTCTTAATCATGGAATCAAGTTTAACATCATCAGTGATGTCATGTGTCCTCTAGTGAGAACACTTCATCAGTGTAGTATTCTTTACAAAAAACTACAACCCCAGTCCAATTATGATAACACTTCAAACAACTCATAAATTAAGGGGCAATCTACAAAAATATCGCACCAATAGTTCTCAAAAATGTCAACGAGGTCATGAAAACAAGGGACTAAAAACCTGTTACAGACCAGAGGAGACTAATGACCTCAACTCAGGAAAAGGACGTTAATGGGGAAACTGGTGAAATCAGAATCTTGAGTTTAGTCAAAGCAACATACCAAAGTTGTTTTCCTAGTTTTAATAAATGTACCACAGTATGATCGTTAACAACAGTAAAGGAAGAAGAAAATGAGTAAGGGGAATATTGTGAATGCTTTGCACTTTGCAACTTGTCTGTAAATATGAGTGAATCATTTAACTGATTATAATTTTAGAGGCTAGCACAGTGCTTGACATACTGTTACATTTTTTTTAAAATCCTGGCAAATATTTTTTAAAATCCTGTTAAATTTTTTTAAATAATTGAATCTTTAGGTGCTTTGTGAGACTGGATGACATTATAAAAAAGAAGACAGACAAAACCACAGAGACAATCTAAAATGGGTAGTACCACTGCTGGAAGGAGACCAGTAAGGGGATGGAGGTATACGTTTTAGTTTTACAAGTTCTAGAAATGGATGGTGTTGGTGGTTTCACATTATGAATGTATTTAGTACCATTGAACTGTATACTTAAAAATGGTCAAGATAGTACATTTTATGTTGTATTTATTTGACTCCAAAAAGAAAATTGGGAAAAAAAGAGGCCTGAAGTAGAGTTGTGGCAACATCTGTTTTTATGTATGAAATCAGAAACAGAGCTGCAGAGTTGTGTGAAAAGGACAAGTCAGAAGCCAAGAGTGGGGGTGGATTTCAGATAGAAGATTTGGGAAGGTCAACCATATTAAATGCTGTGGAAGTGGAGGAGGATGAGGTTCAAGAAGAGGCCACTGGTGAGTGAGCTATGAGGAAATCATTAGTCTTCTTACAAGACCAGGGACCAGAGTCTGGTGGTGACAAGAAACCACATACACATATATGTGCACACTTAACTGAGAAGGTAGAAATTAGGGTTGATGGATGGAAAAGATACGTTTTGGTTTACGAGCAATAACTTCACAAATTTGAAAGCTGTTTCAACAAAGGTTTCCTTTGTTTGGTTAAGAGAGTATAACTTGGATTAGTGAACTAAAATTCCAGGAATACAGTTCTCATCTTAATTTTGTAGGAATTTTTTCCCCACATGGTGATTTGAAAAAAATGGAATCAACTGCCTTGGGATGTGGTAAGGGTCCCATGTGTACTCTAGGACTTAGTGGGATCTGGAGAAGTGTTCCATGGTGAGGCAGCAGATGGACCAAATCCCTCCCAGGGTTTATTATGTCTTTCTGAATATAGGATGTTATTGTGCTTTGGGAATGGTTTTGAAGTTAGAACACAGAGTTTCAAATGAATCAATTGACAGTAAACTTCTCTGGAAGGAACAGATAAGGCAGAATACTTACAGATCCGGAAAGCTGGTAGTAAAGAATTTTGAAAAAAGAAAATTACCTGAATTTTTTCCATCCCAAACCAGATGCAATGACTGTTTATTCTTATGATCCTCATCTTGGAAAATAGTAGCAATTCCATGCTCCTGACTGTTTTTTGCCTTAAAGACTCTTCACACTATATTTTGCCATCTGGATGAATAATAATTATCAACTGACTTACTGTGAAGGGAGGAAAAACACAACTATAACTGGTAAAATGTGTGGATGAAAATTTCAAATATTGTTATGTCAGGAGCCTCTTATTTCTAACAGTGATATCCTGTGAAAACTTTTGTAAGAAAAAAATCTCTATTCATTTCTAGATAAAGTATAATCATTCTGTAATGGAGGATAAGAAGAGTGATTGTAAGTTTGATCTAGATGTGAGATGAGATTACAAACCAAATAATAAGTCTCACCTCCCATTTTCCCTGAAGAGGCAAATTCTACCCAATAGCAGCCAGGAGGCACTGTTAAGTACTTACTGAGTGTTTTTCTAGACTAGTCACACATGCAGTTGTCTTTCAAGATGTGGTGAGCAGGCATTGCAAATCTTTAACTGGAAATATGTGGTGTAACTGTTTCTTAATGAGCCTTATTTTCATAGGTCACATGAGAAAATCAATTGAATTATTTCACAGTCACATTATACAGATCAAGAAGGCCCTTTGTTCTTAATACTTCTTTGTCTAATTCTTCACTCCAGCTAGACAGCTTTGCTCATTGCTCCCAAACACCCCACGTTCATTTTTATGTCATTGCCTTTGATCCAGTTCAGTTCCCTTCTTCTTGATAAAACTTTTCTTCATGATTTCTCTAGCTTAACACATTTTCTCTCTAGAATTCCATTAGAATTTATTTTCTATACACCTAGCACTTACAATACACTAATACTTCTTTCTTTGTAGTTCTGGTCTCTGCAAATAGTCTTACTGATAAAGATAATAATGGAGCAATGCTAAATTGGATTGGCTTATTCTACCTTATTTAAAGGGCTCAAATTCTGGAGCTCTTTTAGGTTGGATAAGCATCCACTCTGAGACCTGTCTTCTCTGATTTACCATTATTAAAGTGTGATGACTGTTACCTCATGGGTCAGAGGCTGTGTTATCGCTGGACCCAGAGGACAATTCCACAATTCCTTCTCACTTTGCACTTGGATAATCCTCCTTGAAAACAAATTGTCCTCTTTCCTTGGTTCCTTTTCCTCCTCTTTGAATTACTACAAAAATTCAGTGAGTCCAGAGCTTTTCATTTAAAGGTTTACAATATCTGACTATCTGGTCTGGTCTTAACAAAAAAGAAACAGTAATCAAAAAATCAAGTTTTGAAAATATGATTTCTAAGAAATTAGGTTATTATGGAATTCCCATTCAATGTGGTCATTCTCATCACACATTTAATAATGGCAATAGTAAAACAACAAAAAAGGAGGTTGATTTACTGGCAAAAGCATTGTGTAGTGTTGACAGTTTTCAAATACATGAGTTAGTTTATATTTGGCAAGTTGTTAAATTATTTCCTTCTCTGGGCTTCAAAAATACAAAATTGTGGAATAATTTTATAAGTTAAAATTGTATTATCTATCATCGTTAGACACCAAGATATTGTGTCTTCCATTTGAATAGAGTTTCATGTTGGAGGAAGAAAGAGCTCAAATTTTACTTTCCTGATTTTGAATGAAAGTAAACTATTTGTGAAGACCCTGTTTTTTTTTCCCCTCTGTGTTTCTCTCCAATTCCCCTGCGAGTCCTGAGAATCCAGAAGCCTGTCATTTTATTTGATAGAGTAGGAAGTTCTTCAGGTGATGTTTGAGAGAAATTGAAAAATCTTTCTATTCCCCATGAGATGCTGAAGAGCTGTACTGTATTGAGACACAGTGCCTTTTTCCTAAGAGCCCTTCAGCTGCCTTCGTTGCCTCTTTGGTCAGCTCTCTACCCACAGCAAACTGTCTTTGAGCTTTGGATAAAACATCACACCCCAGCATGTGACTTTCATTCAACAAAGAGCCAGAATTGAGCGAGGTTAGCACACAATGGGATGAAATTTGTCCAGTGGGAACTTGGGGATGAAAGTGATTGGGTCAGATACATTCCTCCTTCCTATTCTTCTGTAGATGACTTCAAGATTCAATTCCTTTATGAATCATTTATGTGACCTGTGTGTAGGTGAACCTGAGATCTGTGTGCATTTCTGTCTCTTTGTGGATCATCTTGGAGCTACACCCACGATGATAGGTGTACATATTTTGTTGCTTTGCCACTTTCTTCATTTCATTTCCTCTTTTCCTTATTCTCATGACCCTGGGCTTATACCTGCTTGACTAAGGTAAAAAACCTTTAATCTATGTCTCAGGTTCTGCTTCTAGAAGACCCAGGTTGAGACATTCTACATTTTAGGATAGTTTCTTTTCTTTTCTTTCTTTTTTTTTAGTACTGGACATTGAACTTGTTAGACAAGTGCTCTATACTTGAGCCACACCCCTGGCCCTTTTGGTTTTGTTTACTTATTCATTTTTGGAGGAATTGGAGTTGGAACATAGAGCCTCATGATGCTAAGCAAGAGCTCTACCACTTGAGCTACATCTCCTCCCTCACACCTTTTTGGCTTTAGTTATTTTTCAGGTAAGGTCTCCTGTTTTTTGCTTGAGGCCAGCCTCAGATCTTTATTCTCTTATGAACATCCTCCCAAATAGCTGTAATGACAGGCCTATACCCCCATGCTTAGCTTCTTGATTGAGATGGGGGGTCTGCATAACTTTTTTGCCTAGGCTGGCCCTAAACCATGAAAATCCCAATCTCAGCTGAGTGGCGGGGAGTATAGATGTGAGCCACAGAAACTGGCCTTTTGTTTTGTTTTCCAGATAAGGTCTCATAGTAACTTTCCTAGGCTTGCGTTGATTTTGATCCTTCTACCTCTGCCTTTTCTGCCCTCTGGAACCACAGGCACATGCCACAATACTCAGCTTGTTTTTGTTAACTTTTGCCAGGCCTGGTCTAGAATCTTGATCCTCTTGAGTAGATGGGATTATAGGCATATACCACCATGCTTGGCCTAGGATAATTATTTTGAGCTAAGTAATTTCTCTTCTTGCAGATCTGTTTGAAAACATATATATTTAGAAAAACTAGATTAATGGATTATATTGTGCTTGGGGAAATATTAAAGCAGTAAGAGGGTAACAGTTTTAAAAAGGACAAAAAATGACCAAAAAAATAGAAAAGGAGTTCACCAAAGAAAGGAGGTGATCACTAATGTCAAACTTCACCCATTTCAGTTTTCGTCTGAGCCATCCATAAGCCCAGTGTTAAACATCAATTCCACTCCCTAATTTTTTCACACTCCATATTAGATGTAGCCTTTTTTCTTTTTCTTTTTTTAATTTGAGAGATATTCTTTAGTTTGCACATTCAAGATTCTGTATTTCTTTTGCTAATGAAGTTGTGATGGGAAAATTCACCAAGTGTTTACAGTTTTTACTCCAAATACTGCCTTAAACTGTAAAAACTTTATTAACACTATTTTCAGAAATCACATATATGATTTATAACCAACTTGATTGCCAGAGAGTACTATCTCAGATCTGACTTTATAACTGTATTCATAACATTGACTCATTTAACCCACCAATTGAATCAGCAATCCCAATTGACATAAATGGTAGGTTAATCACCGACAAAACTATACTGAGAATACAAAGAAGCACTCATGCAAAATATGCTGTATTTCCATTAATCAGCCAAGGCATATTAACTTTAAACCTCTTTAAAAACCAGTAGGATGAAGCAACACATGTAGTTTGTCTCCTTAAATACCTGTATATAAGCACACTAGAGAAAAGTAGCATGTGAGTTCATGTGCATGCATTTCTCCTTGGAAGTTGGTATTACAAACGTTTTATACTCAAATGAAATTGTACTCTAGAATATGAAATTTGTCAATATCCACTTACAAAGTTGAGGATCTAGTTTTTTGTTTTAACCAGAATAATTATAATATTCTTTTGATTCTGGTCTCTGAGAGCTAGTATGTTTTTGGTGCTAACTCTGTGAACATAATCACCAATAATTTCTTTTTGTGCCTATGTTTTTGGAAGCACACAGCTAAAACTTTGCCACAGCCATGAAAGTTAGATATTGTGGGCTTCAGTTTGCTGAAGGAACTGTGAAGCTCAATGGTTGAGAAACACTCATAATCACAATTAAATTAAAATGTAGGTCCAGGATTCAAACCCAGCTCCATTAGACTCCAAAGCTATTCTTTTCCCACTTCTCTATTGTTCTTCCCTTTAATAAAAAATAGAATTCTAGGGATTTGACTATGAAATGTTCTTCAAATTTCTGTTTATATTCATAGATTGATAAATTCTCCTTTGTTTTATAGTTGGATTTTCTTATGGGACATGGAGTATTGTCCAAATCTTAAAATTGTCCCTCATATGTGGACATTAGATCAAGGGCAAACACAACAAGGGGATTGGACTATGAGCACATGATAAAAGCGAGAGCACACAAGGGAGGGATGAGGATAGGTAAGACACCTAAAAATCTAGCTAGCATTTGTTGCCCTTAACGCAGAGAAACTAAAGCAGATACCTTAAAAGCAACTGAGGCCAATAGGAAAAGGGGACCAGGAACTAGAGAAAAGGTTAGATCAAAAAGAATTAACCTAGAAGGTAACACACACGCACAGGAAATCAATGTGAGTCAATGCCCTGTATAGCTATCCTTATCTCAACCAGCAAAAACCCTTGTTCCTTCCTATTATTGCTTATACTCTCTCTACAACAAAATTAGAAATAAGGGCAAAATAGTTTCTGCTGAGTATTGAGGGGGTGGGGGGGGAGAAGGAGGGGGTGGGGGCAGGGGGGAGAAATGACCCAAGCCTTGTATGCACATATGAATAATAAAATAAAAAAAAAAGAAATCACTGGGTTTGGTATATACAGGTGAGTTTGCAATGTATCTAAGATGTCCTAAGTCATTAAAATAAAGATGAATGGACATTTTGTGATAATGTTATATTTATTTTTAAAATTCAAAATGTACTTGGCTTTAAATATGGAAAATTCAGCTCAAAGATGAGGCAAATACAACATGCATAACTGTTTAAGTTGGTCACATAGGATCTTTTTTAAATAGTTGACCCAGCTGGTATACTACTTACCTCAGCATTAGCCATGACTTTGAGGTGATCTGTCATGTGCCTTGTCAAGCTGCCTGTTTTTGAATGCTTGTATTGTTCCTGCTGACTTCATTCCCCATGCTGAGTGATGGGGATAATGCTTTTAATACAGTCTGTAATTTTTAACTTGAGAATCTCAAAGAGCATACAAGTAAATGGAGCTTTGACTCACTGAAGTAGAATAGAATTTCTTTTCTTTTTTTTTGAATTTTATGAGTGAGTTTGATAGCTAAAAACTAACCCTAGAAAAAAAAGGATTTGACTTCTAATCATTTAACAAGTTCAGCTAACAAAATCACTTTGTTTTATTCTGTTTTTATTGATTACATGCATCCGAGATATTCTACAGGTCATGTGAAGCAGGGAGGGATGTATGAACAAATCAGAAACCAAAAAAAAAAAAATTGCAAAATACCTGAGTGATAGGTAAAATCTGATAGAATAACATCACAAAAGGAGCAAGTGTAAAATCCATCTGCTTAGGTATGAGGCAAAAATGATTCAAAACAGAATGATAACAGAGGGAAAAATAAAGCCATCTACACAGTACAACAGAACAAGAAACTTAGGAACTTCATTTTATGGTAATCAGAATAAAACTCAAATATGTAATGAGAGCCAAAAGGGACTTATATACTATCGAGGTTGCCATTACTAAAAGCATGAAGCTGAGTGCTCCTTTCTTTTCTGTCTTTGCCAGACCATGTGGGATGGTACTTTATTTCAATCTTGCATTTCAGGGAGGATGGCAAGACTTTGGAGGTATTTTAATGATGTCCAGTAAAATATGGTTGAAGGAACTGGGATGTTTAGCCTGATAAGAGAAAGCTTTTTAGGAAAACTTGATAGCTGGCTCCAAATATTTGAGAATCTTTTATGGGAAAGAGAGATTACACCTATCTCAGGTGATATCAACAGCATAGTAAAATAACAGAAGGCAAAAACCCAGCTCAAGAAAAAGAAGCATTTTCAGAGGTTTAGAAATAGGTGCTTAATACATTTTTAAAATAAATGAATGACTGTGATTGAAACAATGGATGCATGATACTGAAATCTCATGCCTTGGCTGGACTGAAATCTCTTTACTGAAATTTAAATGTGGCCTTAATGAAATCTGCCACAGTACAATTTCTGGTGAGTTGAGAGTTGATTGGAAGGATATTTTAAAACTGTTAGAGTCCTTAATAATTCTGAAATTTAATGTAATTTGTAACTTTTTTGAATGGAAAGCTTATGTCTTCTACAGATAATTACTACATTTCCCTAAATACAAATCATACATCCTCCAATAAAGATAATGATAATTTTAATGATTTATGTTTTAAAAAAATTCTTACATTATTTCAATGATTTTTATGAGCCAGATAAAGGGAGGGTCAGGGAACCTAGAATCCTAGGTTTTCTTGAGGAAAAAGTTCGGAATTTATTAGTTAGCTCAAAATCATACAGGGAATTAGAGATTGAGTCTGAAGATCTTTCCACGAGATAATGGTCCTTTTCCTTAAAATGATTTTTAAGAAGTCACAACTTGAGCTTTTAAAACTACCTAATTGATTCAGATTAAAGAAATATAATCAAAATGAAAGTTATATTTCAGATTAAAATATGTACAACAGGTTGCAGAGAATTACATTGATTTTTACCTGGGGACAATATCCCCTCTCCTACCGCACCACCAGGAGCACTTGGGCATTTTTCACTGTGACAACTCAGAAGTGGTGAATGGAGGGGCAGTGGACGCTCTTGGCATCTCCTAGGCTAAAGGCCGAGGATGCTGCTAGTCAGCCAAAAGGTCAACAGTGTGAAGGCTGAGAAGCCCACTGGATGTTACCTGTTCATTTTAAACCCAATTTCCTTCAACAATGAAGTGTGAGGTATAGAATATGAAATAGCTTTAAGTTCTTATTTTCCATTTTCTCTAAATAAAGTTATATTTACATGAATGGTTAACTTTAATTTCCTACCTCTTCTGCTTCTCTTGTTCTCTTCTGTATCATTGGTTTCTTCTTGTCAATTTTCTCTTAATATAAAACAAAAACTCTCTCTTATTTTGGGTACATATTGACTAATCTTCTCCCTCTCTTTTTAAGTCCAATGTCTTGAAAGATTGATCTACAATTATTTGTATACTCTTTGTGCCACTAAGATTTCTCTAGCAACATATTATTAGTGCAAATCCATTGTGCACATTTTAACCTTTAATTCTCTATCAATTTATCTATTATTTAATTTCTGCTGAAAAATAATTCTTTCTTTTACTCTGTGGCTGTTTTTCCTCAGTCTCTGGAGAGCCCTTCTCTTTCAGCCACTCTGTCTTATTGTCATTTTTCAGAATTCTGTTCTTAATCAGTTTTCTCACACTGAGAGATCCATTCCCAAGAAATTAAATGTCAATTTATTTTCCATAACTACAAAATATAAACTCTATGACTTTGACTTCACTCTCCAGAGCTCTGAATCTATATATCCATCAACTATCTCCTGGATGAGTCACTGCAAAGTCACTCTACAAAACTGAATTTCTCTTTCCACATCCAATCTGTATTGTCTTCCCATATACCTAATATCATCATGACTGGTCAGTCTAGCCAGTTACCTAATCCCTAAACAGTAGGGTCATTTCAGACTCCTTTTTAAATTACTTCACATCAAGTTTTTCCCATTTTATTTTGTGACTCTCTCATATTTATTTCTTTTCCATATCTAGTGCTACCATCTTGGTTTAGGTGTGCCTAAGTCAAGTAATTAAAAGTAATTTTTCAAAATAGAAAAAAAGGATGATTATGCTCTTTCTCATTTCAAAGTTTTCACTGACTCCATTATAGATGCATCACAGAATCCAAACTAACTAACATTGCATTTGCGCCTTTTGTTATCCACTTGCTCTCTACTGTCCATCACATTCCCCACCCACCCTCCAACAATCTGGGTACGTGTGTTTTATCTCATGGCATGTTTTCTTATAAGCTGTCACTTCTATTTAGAATGTCTTGGTGGTACTACTTTATTTATTTTTTAAAGTTACTTCTATTTTGAATAAAGTAATGAACATATATATTTAAAACCAGACAATAATGAAAAGTTTTTAACAATAAATAGCAGATCTTGTACCATACCTTCTTGTATTTCCCACTCCCTCAAGGCAACAATTTTTTATACTTCTAGGTGTTTCTTTGGGCATTTGCCACCTCTCTGTTGCTAAGTAATTTATTTATATTGCTGTGTTTTGACTTGCAAAGTTAAGGTCTTACCCTATTGAGTTTTTCGCTCATAATTCCAGAATAGTCAACTATACAAGCTGATACTCATATAATTTCAGAAGTGACACAGCACAGATCTGATTAATCACTACTAGTTTCCCCAGACAATGTATGTGGGCTAATTATTAGCCCTAATTTTATGACTATTGTTTAATTATCAATATTAACTTTATTATAACCACATAAATATTTTCCACTGCTGAAATAAACAATACAGTACAGTGATTAATTGCTTATAAACTTTTGCAAGTTATTAATTGATACTTTAAGAATCATTTATTCCCCATTAAAAACTCATCACAAACTTCAACTTCTCTATGAAGTTTTTGCCACTAGGCAGAGTTGATTCTCCATGCGGTGTTCCTCTGTATTATATCTGATGCTATACTAATTACACAATACCTTGAAGATTTATGTGTCTGTCTTAGCAGAATATGAGCTCTTTGAGTTTTACCTTTGAGCCTTCAGGGTCCTGTACCAGAGCCAAACACATAGTACTTAATAAATATTTGTTGAGTTACAGTTGGAACAGGAGTGCTCTTTCTCTATACAGTAGCCTTTGGTATTTGGTAGCTGACTTTGTGAGCATATCTCTGATTTCTGAGGCTCTTCTTACAGATCACAAACTTAAATTCCTGTGAGGGTCTCAGCAGTTAGATGAACACACCAAGCCTCATGGGTCTTGTGGCATTTGAAGGATCACCTGCTTCTCTATTCCAGCCATTGTGAAGAAAGCTTATGTTTCCAGACCTTCTGCTGTAAAGATAGAAGCAGAAAATTCAGGTTTAATAATGAACTGCCTTATTCAATTTCTAAAATATGTGCAGGCCAAGGAAAATGGCTCTTCATAATAGATCTGATTTATAGCCACCAGACTATGAGTTGAAGGTTGTTGGGATGAGCAGTACAGGATATAGTGAGTGTGTGCCGCTCTAGCACCCTCCATTGGGTTTGGGTGCTGGTTTGGCTTGAAGAAGCCTCCTCCCAGAGGCTCTGCCTCCACCTATGAGTATAGTGTCCTCTTATAGCCAAGTGATACTAGCATGTAGTGTGATGTTTAGCAAAAAAGAGCCTGGCCCACAGGCCCCAGCTTGTCGTAACGTTTAGAGAACTGAAAAGAGTTTCACTGGAATCAGGGTTCCCTCCTTTAGGTGGAAGTGGAGAATAAGTTATAAGTGATAGTAGAAGGAATGCAACTGGAAGAAAAGTTGTGCAGTTGTGTGCTAAGCCATGCTTTTTCTTATAAAATTGAATTTTTTCACTTGGAGACATTGCCATCCCCAGTTTGCACATGTTGAATCTCAGATTTAGAGGGTTTTTTTCCTTTTCTTTTCTTTGGGTTCCCACCAATAGAGAAGATCAATTACAATTAAGAACTCATGTTGTCCCATGAAGAAAGCCCATGTATGGATTTTAGAAATGAATTAAATGTGTTTTATTAGTTTTCACTAGAAATTGCTACTGGGACCTTGGATTTAAAGAGTATTTGTTAGCTTGTAGATGGATTTTTTTTATCTGCTGTGTTCTATTTTAGGTGGTGGGGTTACAAAGAGGAGTAGCATTCACTTCCTGTGCTTAAGAAACCCTAAATGATTGTTTGCTTGTTTGCTGTAAGTGTAAAGGGAGGGTCAAGTGTTGGAAAAAAAGGTGTAAATAATTGAGAAATTTGGTGGCCAAATTGTGAGTTTTTAAAAAATGAGTCATGCCTTTTCCCTTGCTGTAGCAAAGAAATTATGCTTGTAGAAAAGTTAGAAACTAAAAATAAGCAGAATTAAGGAAAAGGACCCTTCCTAATCAACCAACTCTGTATTTCTATACCCATCTTTTTAACTGTTTGTTTATATGAATGAGGGAAATGCACTTCACACAAATACACACCCATTATACCAAATTACTGCCCTGTAATCTGTTTTCTTACTTAGAAATATATTGAAATGTTCTATTTATATTTAAACATCATTTTATGTCTGAATAGCATTGTATTTCATGAAGGTATGCCAAATGCATTTAATCAATCCAATTGTTAGGTATTTAAGCAATTTCTAATTTTTTATAATTTATGTTCTATAGAGAGCTTTGTAGCTAAATCTCTTTGTGTATCCTGAATTATTTCTTTAGGAAAAAATTACATGCAGTGTAATTACTGAATATAAGAATTTGTATATTTCAGTTATTTTTGTGTTTATGTTTTGTATAGTGCTAAGTTGCCTTCTGGAAAAGCAGTTAAAATTTACCATATCATGGAAATTATGTTTCCATTTATCTTCATTTTTACCGATATTTGGTACCATCTCTTTCTTTTAAAAAAAATCCTAAAATTTGATAAATGGAAAAAATCATTACGAAGACAATTTTTATAAATGCTTGACTCTTGAACTTGCTAGGTACTCTTGTTTTCTGGTACACTACTGCCACTTTGTGTTATGATTTATTGGTTGACTAATTATATGCTTTTGTAGCTTCAAAGCAACTTGAACATCAAGTATACCCTATTCACTTCTGTGTTCCTGGATGCTAATGAATCTTTGTTGGACTGAATTGAATTGGAGAACATGTTGTTTAGAAACTCCTGGCCAGATGTATAATTTTCAGTACAGCTAGTGGGAGGTTATGATTCCTGTCAGTTGCACAATGATGAGTAACTTCTATTGAGCACTGTTAAATGCCAGCACTGTGTTTGGTGCTCTGCAATCTTAACACATACTTACCACACGCAACACCAGCAAAAACAGGTCATGAACTCAGGACCAGTTATTTCTCAAGTCATCTTTCTTGTCCTTCCCTCTTCTCTTCTCTGCTATTCTCTCCTCTTTTCATTGCTGATATTTTAAATATATACTAATTACAGAGAACAGAATAATGAACCAATATCCAACATCCAGCTTCAACAAGTATTAACATGTGGCCAGTCTTGTTCATCTATGCCTTCTCTTCACCATCTTGCATCTTCATTCCCATGTTGTAGTACCTTAAAGCAAATCTCAGGGCTGGGGGTCACTCAACAGTAGATCACTTGCCAAGCATGCATAAATCCCTGCATCACAAAATATAATAGAAGTCATGATACTAATAAATATAAAGCCAATCTCAGATACATTGTTGTATTAATAAATATTCACATATATCTCTAAAAGATATAGATTCTTTTTTAATGTAAACTATAATGTCATTATTATACTTTAAAAGTTTATAGCAATTCTTTAATATTATCTAATATCTGGCCAGTGCTAAATTTCCTTGATGATCTCATAAATAACTTTTTGCACTTGGTATGTGTGAATCAGGATCCACACAAGGACCAGTTGTATTCTGAACTATTCAAACTATAACACAAAATTCCTTTTTCCCCTGTAAAATATGAAGACAATCCCTTAGAGATAGTCCTAAAATTCTTAAAGAATCCCCATGAGCTGAATATCTATTTCATTTTTCCCCAGAAGGAAATACACTCAATAGTTAGCTCCTGAGAAGCACTGGGTCTGTGTGGAGGGCAGCAGCTTGAGTCACTCCTTTTTTCATTTTCTCTGGATATGGATCAGTGTACTCACCTGGTAACTGGTGTCTCAGCCCCTCTACTGCTCTGTTTTTGTGATAAGACTCCATCCATCACAAGCTATGGTCTGTGTCCTTCCTTAATATACATAATTGATGTAAGTGATACTGGCTTGAAAATTCTGTCTTTAGCACTGAGCTGAAAACATGAGATGTGTTGGTGTCTGTACCCTTGCCTGGCTGAGAGAGAATGACTTGGAAATGGAAACCATAGGCTTGGTATTTTCATAAATGTATCATGACTTTGTGAGGACATTTCACATTGAGCAAATTTTCAAGTTGTCATGTATGTGTTTGGTTCTGTTTTGAACTTGAAGGTCTAGTCATCCTCGACTGTGTGGTGGCAGATGGGAATTCAACCAGAAGTCCTGGAACAAATGGCCCCATCTGTGGAGATCCTGGGGAAAACTGTGCAGGTAATGCTTAATATTCATATTGAATCTTAGAAAGTTGATCTCCTTAAGATTTAGTCTTTCAGTAACAGTTTGTGTAATGCTAGGTAGTTCTTTGGGCACATACTAATATACTAGGTACTGTGCTAAGTGCTTTGCATGCAGTAATTTGTTCATTCCTTATAACATCCTTCTGAGTGAGGTAATATTTTTAATTTTACCTTACTTACCTTACTTAGAAAGACTAAGTAAATTGCCCAGTATCATTCACTAGTAAATATGGCCAATTTGGGATTTGAAGTCAAGTCTTGGGATTTGAACTCAACTCACTATGGCCAATTTGGGATTCTTAACTACTATGCTGGATGTCACAGAAGCATGCTCCAGACTCTAGCATGTGATATGTTAGACTGCATTTATGGAAAGTTTGTGTATTCTACTCAGCTTAATTTTTTTCTTTTCTATTCTGTACTTTTAACAAGGAAAGAAAGTGAGGATTTCTTATACTTTACCTTGGAGATGCTTGAATTAGTGGTTTGTTTGTTTGTTTGTTTGTTTTTTGCAGTACTGGGGCTTGAACTCAGGGCCTTCACCTTGAGCCACTCTACCAGCCCTATTTTTATGAAGGGTTTTCGAGATAAGTTCGCATGAACTATTTGCCCAGGCTGGCTTTGAACTGTGATCCTCCTGATCTCTGCCTCCTGAGTAGCTAGGATTTTAGTTGTGAGCCACTGGCACCGAGCTTAAAGTTATTAGTCTATGGTAGAGCTTCCTTCCTTCCTTCCTTTCCTCCTTGCCCTCCACCTCTCTCTTTCTTTTTTTTTCTTTCCACAGTATTGTATATTGTACTTAGCCTTGCTAGGCAAGTATACTACCACTTGAGCTGTGACCCCAGTCCTGTTTTTGCTTTTAGTTTGTTTTTCAGATAAGATCTCATGCTAACTTTGCCTGGTCCAGCCTCAAACTGCAATCCTCCTACCTCTGCTTTTTGTGTAGGTGGGATTATAGGCATAAACCACCATGCCTGGCCTATGGCAGAGCGTTTAACAAAACTTTCCTTAGAGAAAGAGGCTGAGGCCCAGCCTTGGACCATCTTGGACCATCATTTGTTGACCCTTGGTCTAATTCTATATAGATTTGTGATCTGGTTTTCTACAAAAGTTATTTCTGACTTCAGAGGAAAAGAAACACAGGCTGTTTCAAAAGGTAGGGTGGCATGGGGAAGGGCCTTCTGTATTCCCTGGGAACTACTCTGAACTGGGATCATGGTAACTGGACATGAGTGTTCCTTTCCTGGTACCCTGGAAGCACTGTCACTGAGCCAGGAACATGTTGATCAAGTCGCCTGATGTGACTCATCAGCTCTAATCCAATCTTCCTCTTTCGTCCTTCTCAGCAGTGAGTAGGCTGGAGGGTGTGTATAGGCTGTGAAATCCACTGATGTCTTAGGTCATGCTTGTGGAGTCCTGGCTTTGTCACCCATGTCAGAAGAATAAGGCTGACTTTAAACAATTGTGTGTTTTCCTTCAGTGTGGTTTCACATATCTTAAAGAATGACATTTTTCACATCTCCCTTGGGAAACTATTCCATAATCTGACGATTGACAATGTTCAAAAATCTTCTTTGTTATTATCTTAAATATGTTTTCTAATTTTATTTTTATTGTAGTAAGCACATTTAATAGTAGATTACTTTTTACAAAAAGAATTAAGGTGGACAATCCAGTTTTGTTATGTTGCAGGAATCAAAAGTTGAGATATGGGACATGGAGGCAGTTTAGCAGGAAACAATGTGTAATTGTGCAGGCATAGATTCAGTGGACTCATGTCTGAAGGTTGAGCCCTGAGAACAAAGGGGTCTCACTTTATATACCCTTGCAAGCAGGTTACAGAAGCAAAAAGCAAAGCTCAACCCACATATGGTTGCATGTGACTTCAATGGCTATTTCATTCCCTCAGTGTTATGTTTCAATTCTTTAAGTTTTATCTCTCTGCTATCCCATCCCTTCCCCCTGCTTTATTATGAGAACACAGCCTGTCTGTTTCTGTTCTGGTTCTCCTTCCTACATCATTTCCCCCTTTGATGCTCGGACCCACCTAGGGTCAAACAGCATCATCTTGATTTAGTGGTTTGTATTTCTATAGCATCATTACATGTGTGGCCATTTTTCTTTTTATTGTGGCCTCCATAATGGTCTTGATAGACTTCAATACCAGGCAGGGCAGTATTAAACATGCTCCCAGGACAAGGCCTATCACCCCTATCCAGGTTTTGAAACTGCCCAAGGCAGAGAACCATCCTCCAAACAGATCACTGGGAGTGCATCCTCTCCAAATCTAGATGGGGACATGGGCAAGCTTTTTCATTCTGTCTGTGATTTCTTTTATGACTTTTCCTTTATCATCAATCTGTCAACAGCAGTTGCTTAGGTTAAATTTTTCATAAACTCCTCCTTCAGAAGCAAGCAAATAGTCTAAGGCCAAGCGGTTCTGATAGATGGCATTGCACATCTTAGTGCTTTGTTTTGTCAGCAAATCGAGAGCTCTTGCAGTTTCATTAGTTATAATTTCAACAACAGCCTGAAGCCTGATGATGTGGTTGAGTATATATATTGGGGTGCGATAGTCCCAGGACCCATCTTCTGCCCAAGTGGCAGGACCATAGTACTGGATGATTCACTCAGGAGGCCATTCGTCATCTTTCCAATTGCCAATTTGTAAGGTACCCTGTTTTTGTCTACTTAATCTTTCTTTATATATGGGTAATCCCAGTTTTTCACCTTGCCTAAGGGAAAGCAAAAAAAAAGGATGGTCTGATTGAGCCTAGCATGCAAGATCCAAACCAGCTATTACGTAGCACCATGTAAGTTTGCGTCCCACAGATCCAATACAGCCCTCTGAGTGCCTGCCAATCTACTTTGGCAGTAAGATTGTTGTAAGATTTCTGGAGATTAGGGAAGCTAGTCAGTGGGTGGGGATGAGGTTTGGTGTGGTTTGGGGGTTCCCCACCATTGAGTCTCTTGGGTGGTGTCATTGTAAAACTTCTGTCCTAAGCAAGTTAAATCTCCCACAGGGTGGAGAATTGGCCCTCTAGGTGGGAGATGCAGTAATTCCCGATGATGGAAGTTTTTAGGAGCCAGACACCTTTCCTGTGTTTTGGGAAAGCAGTCTCATTAAAAGGCTCTTGTGGTTTTGTGGTTCTAGCTCCCTTGCTTCCCCAGGCCAATGGTCTCCCATGTTGGTCCCCCCACAAACATAGATAGCATGAAGTGACAATTCAGTGTCTGAGCTATAGACTCAGCCAGTGAGAGGAACAAGTTTTTGGCCTTGGTAGAAATAGAAAATTCACTCCTTATTGCCTCATAAAAGGAGTGAAAAACTTGGTATGAGAAATTCTCATGGGTAACAGTTACTAATTTGAGGTACTTCAGAGTCCTAGGGTTAAGGCCCTTTTCATCTTTCCTTATACTAATTACATGTCCACGTGTCCAGTCGGATGGCTTAGGTATAGTGAAATTTACATGGTTACAGGTGTCACGTGTGCAGTCAGGGGTAGCTTCCCCTTTGTGAAGAAGAGCTGTGTATTTTTCCCTTTGCAATGTGGCCCATGATACAACCCCAGTAAGGGCAATAATAAGAACCCACATCATCACATGACCCAGAGTTGTCTCCCCTGCACATATACTTATCACTTGACATATAGGCTCTTTCCCAAGCTAGACCCCCACAGCCACAGCCGATACCTCCACACCCACCTTGGTCTAGGGCCACACATGCATCAAAGAACATTGACATTGGCTTGACTTGTGGCTGACAAGGTTCCCAGGGTTGCGGACACTCCAGATCTCTTACCATTGCTCCCAAGGGCAGTAAGTGGGGTTGAAGAAGACTTGCTGATTACCATGGGAACACACTAAATAGGTGGTATGGTTGTGATTGTATGTCCCAGTGACAGAGCCTGCACAGGAATAGTAAGTATGGAAAAGTAAAGTCCTGGTGACAACACTTCCTGCTTGAGTAGTATGCATACACAGGTCACAGGATGAGGGGTCCGGGGCCACAAAGGAAAACCAGATCAGTAATGATAAAAAGTAATTATGCATCCTGCCCAAAAGAGGTAGAAGAGAGCTAGTAAAAACTTTTCGCTGTGAGTACAGTCAGTGCAGGAGGTTTCTGCCAAACCTATGGAGAAGATTAGCATGAGAACTACAGCAACAGGTACAGACAAGGGGTGGCAGTGCATTACAGTGAAATAACTGGTATGGAAAACAATCCATTGGTTCCATTGGAAAGTCAACTCCTCAAGCTTCTGCTGTGGATAGACTAGTCAGCTTCTGGAGTGTGACTAGAGCAGGGCTGCTGTCCTGCCATTTGTGGTCTCCCAAGAAGCGCAGTTCTGTTGAGGAAGTGTGCTGATGATCCAGAGAGTGATCTTACATGGTGAAGCTGGATCAAGGATGCACTCCCACTCAAGAGAACCTGGCTTGACTCAGCTGCGATGGATCCAAGGAACTATCTCTGCTACTTTGACTGTGGTAGGACAAAATAACAACTAAAGGGCCTCTCCAATGAGGCTTTAGTGGTTGGACATTCCATTCCTTTTCCCAGACAGTGTTTCTTTTTTTTCACTTAGTAGAATTACCGTGGCAACAATATATTATCAGTATATATGTCCAAGAAAATGAGTTGTTTTTAAAAGGTCAAAACCACCATCTTTAAATATCAAAGGACATGTTTAGAGCCAGTAAAAATAGTCTCTTTGTCTCTATTTAAGTAGAAGACCCTGTCTAAAAACAATATGAGTTTGTGTCTACAAGGGCTTCAATGCCGGATAGCCACACAGGTATAAGAACCATTTCCTCAATCCTCTCGGCCTTGGTTATTTTTGAGAGGTCTGGCACAAGTGACTCCATTAGAACTTTGATGGCATTCCCCCCTTGTTTCCAAACTGCTTGTCTCTGAGTAGTCTCCTCTGAAGACCTTACTCCCATCCAAGTACTAACCAGGCCCAACCCTGCTTAGCTTCTGAGACCGGATGAGATCAGATGGGTTCAGAGTGGTATCGCCGTAGACTGAAGATCTTTCTCAATTGATTGTTTTTTCCCCTCATCATGAGGACTCGTTCTTTGTTGGATTTTGTTTGCTTGGTTGGTTTTGGTCTCATATTGGGTGGGGGTAGGTAACGAGCAGATCAGGTGGGAGTCAGTGCCAACTAGGCTTTTTGGCCAAATTTAAGCAACAAAGACTTAGAAGAAGTGGCTCTTAGGTAGTGGACTTCTAGACAAGGACAATACAAAACAAAATCCAACAAAAGCAGATGTCTAAAAAGCTAATCTGGTTGACACATAAGCACTTATTAGAGCAATTGTTTATGGACTTGATTGTAAATGCCCCAGAAGGATCAGAACTGTAATGACAAAAGCTTGAGAGAGCCATGGTTAAAATTCTGATGGACAATTTAGCAACTAACAGAACAGTATAGCAGTACCACTAACTTTTTGTTACCATGTTTATCTAAACTTTGTGTTTCAGGAGGCTTGATATACTTGAAAAACATAAATATGTTTAATAAATTAGGAACTAGCAACAGCATCACAGCTCTGTAGAGGTTATATGTACATATTAGTTTAATTGTTGTTTTTAAAGTAAAACTTAAGATTTTTCTCATCATTTGGGGGTAACAGTGTCAGTGACCTCAAACAGCCCAGTCACGGACACATATAGGATACTGACTGCATTAGAATCATCCATGACAACAGTTGTTTAACCAAAAGGTCATCTAGAAAATTTTGCATAAACCAACTCTTAAATGAACTTTTATTTAGTTATAACTCAGTTACCTCAGCAGACAAAACCCTGACAAAAATCACCAGAGAACACGGGTAAATATTTATGGGAACTAAGTATGCAGTTAGGAAACCTAATGGCCAA
Source organism: Castor canadensis (assembly GCF_047511655.1). NCBI lineage: Eukaryota > Metazoa > Chordata > Mammalia > Rodentia > Castoridae > Castor > Castor canadensis. Next base: position 94,186,586 of record NC_133394.1, read on the forward strand.
AAATCATGGTTCAGATGTTGATAATGGAGATATCCCAGATTGTTGATATTAATAAATGGCTTATTACATACAACAGGATCCCACCAACTTGTAGTCAATAGAGCCCCCCCCCCCCCACCATAAAATAACAGGCCCTATCTGGCCATCCTAGGCCAAAAATTCCTCAGCCCTACATATGGAAGGAGTGGCAGAACATCTTCACTCTATTGACTTTGATAAAAACTGGAGGTCTTGACCTCCAGTGTAGTGCTCCTTTCTGAGCTTTTTTTCCTTTGCTTTACATAAATAAATCTGTCTCAATCCTTATATCAATGCAGTAGTACTCCTGGTACTCAGCTGTCTATTGCCTCTCTGTGTTTTAATAAACTCTTGTTTTGATAAGTTTGTGAATTAACATGTAGCACCAAAAAATTTCTGACAGTTATCTTGACAAAACAAAAACCATTTTTAAGACAGCTTTTTGAAAATGTTATTAAGAACAATATAATATTTTTAAGATAGCCTGGTTGTTATGAGCTTAGAGAATTAAATTTTAGTTTAACATCAGTACATTAAATTTTGACCTTATAAAATCTTTAATGTGACTGGATTTTCGTCAGTTTAATCACTTATATAAGCATTTAAAAGCTCCATCTTTTTTATGACAGCTTACTCTGTACCTTTATGACAACTTATTTTGTATCCTCTGGAGGAGCTTGTCTTTATCTATTTTTTAAAGTATTTCTTAACCTTTTATTTTTAAAAAACCATGTCCTTAATACCTTATATATATTTTTGTTACTTGTTGAAAATAACTCATAAACCCTTTTGACTTAGATCCATCCTTATATTTGTATAAAGAAAAACAGAAAAAAAGTAACTTTAAAATTATTTTTTGTATAAAAACAATTTATAGACAGCCCACTTGTTAATAGACCCATGTATTAAAAGTGTGAATTAAATCTCAGATTTCATTTATGACAGAATGAAACAGGCTAAGGTCGGTCAGCTACCCAAATTTTAGATTCCTGCTGCAGGCTGTGGCTCCCTTTTTCTTTCTTTCTTTCTTTTTTTTATTCACTTCTGGTCTGAGCCAGAGTGTTGATCCTTCAATGCTTGTATCCTAGTGAGACCTGATCGAAATAAGTTTGAAAACTGGTTTACTGAAAAGTAGTAGTAGAAAGAGTAGAAATTTTTAAATTGACTCTATAATAAGAATCATCCTCAAGATGTTTACATATTCATATGTAAAAAGCTTAAGCAGTTTATAACAAATATCTTTAAAATAAACACCCTGTTTTTTTGCTACGTTGAATAGCATGTTAACCTTATAACAGCCATTTAAGAACCATTTTGAAGATGCTTACACATACATACATACATACATACATACATACACACATATACAAAAGTTTCATAAATTAAGCATGCCAGAAAAAATGTCAACTTAAGTGCACATAAGATGAGTTGGAATTCCAGGAGCAAATTAAATTTTGCCCAATGTGAACAAATTGACACACACAAAATTAGAGTGCACTCTCAAGAAAAACTTTTTAAACCATAACTACAGGGCTATCTGGTGGAATGGTGGATGATTCATCTGTTCTATTGTGAGTCTCCTCGTTTGGAACTGAATTTTTGTTATTCATCCCTTACCCTCGGCTGTGGCTATTCTCAGGGAAGAGCTCAACCCCCACCCCCTGCCAAATACTGGAGGTTTCTTGCATTTTACTCAACGAGCTTTTTTTTTTCTGGTATATCTTGCTGGTGAGAGAACCCAGTAGGTGTTCAACCTCCCTAATTCCGGAGGTGTCTTACACACTTTTGCCCTACTCCCTAAACCTAATAGATCCAGTTTCACCCCAGGCAGGGTTATTTGGGGGTCTCTGGGAGGTGATCAGTCTCCCCTTCTACCTCTTAAAACCAGGCCTATTATTCAAACCCAGGTTCTTATCAGTTTGACAGGTGGTGCTCCCCTCCTCTCACTGGTTCCTGCACCTCACGGGTTCCATTGTTCATCCGAGGGCTTCACCCTGACTCACTGGGAGAATGAGTGCCTCCTTCGGATCAAACTGTCTGTTGACACTTGGTGGGATCTTCTCCCAGTGGTTTGGGGATGCATCCTGGTGACAAGAGAGGTGACAAATCACCATGTCCACAATCCCGGCAGCGAGTCTCCAAGAAATGTTACAGGAATCTCAAGCTGAGATACAGAACACTGAGGCAGTTTAGCAGGAAGCAACATTTAATTGTGCTGGCACAGACTCATCAGACTTGTGTCCAAAGGCTGAGCCCCAAGAACAGAGGGGTCTCACCTTATATACCCTTGCAAACAGGTTATAGAAGCAAAAGCAAAGCTTAACCCACATGTGGCTACATTGGCTATTTCATTTTCCCAGTGTTTTGTGACCTTCTGCATGTTTCAGTTCTTTAAGTTTTATCTCTCTGCTATGCCATCTCTTCCTCCTGCTTTATTATCAGAACACAGCTGTCTGTTTCTCTTTTGGTCCTCCTTCCTGCTACATCAGTTATAGGCATTATGTTGTAGAGGATCTCTGCTTCTGTGACTTTTGATGTAGATTCCTTATTTAAGCAGAATCATACCACTTTGTTCTGTGACTACCTTATTCCACTTAGTCCATTTTGGTATCCACAATGTTCATTCAAATTGTCATATATTTCAGGGTTTTCTTCCATTTAAAGGCTGAATATTATGTCATGGTATATATTCCATATTTTATTTATCTATTCATCTGTCAAAAGATGCTTGAGTTGCATCTACATTTTGATTCTTGTGAATAATGCCGCAATAAACATGGGAGTGCAAATATCTTTATGAGTTCCTGATTTCAATTATTTTGGATTAATACCCAGAAGTGGGATTGCTGGGTCATATGTAGTTCTGTTGCTAGTGTTCTGGGGGGGTCCTCCATACTACTGCCCACATCAGTTGTGCCATTTGACATTCCTGCCAGTAGTTTACAAGCGTTCCAACTTATCTCTCTCTTTCTCTCTCTCTCTCCTCTCTCTCTTGGTCTCTCTCTCTCCCTCTGTCTCATAATAATCCTAACAGGCATTAGGCAATCTCTTTTTAAATTAATTGTATAAAATAAGGGGTTTATTATGACGTTTCTGTACATGCATATAATGTACTTTGATCATATTAGTTTCCTCTATTTTTCTTTCTGAGGTGATCTTTTTCTGTAATTTTGATTGTCATTTCCCTAATAATTTATAGCGCTAAGCATCTTTTTATATATGTGTTGACCATTTATAAATCTTTTTTGGAAAAATATCTATTCAACTACATATCCCTATTTAAAAACTTGGATTATTTGTTCGCTTGCTAGTTTAAGAACTTCTTACGTATTTTAGATATTAATCCTTCATTAGATATATGATTTGAAAATGTTTTCTCCATTCTGTAGATTGTCTTTTCACTCTATTGTTTCTTTTGCTCTGCAGAAGCTTTTTAGTTTGGCATTGTTTCATTTGTTTATTTTGGTATTGGTCACCTATGTTTTTAGTGTTATATCCAAGAAATCATTACTAAGACCAATGCAAACAAGTTTCCCTTTATGCTTTCTTATGGTAATTTTAAAGTTTCAGCTCCTGCATGTAAGTCTCCATCCAGTCACTTTGGGTTGACTTTTGTGTATGATATGAGAAATGGGTCAGTTTCATTCTTTTGCATGAGGATATCCAGTTTTCAGTCCTCACACATTGAAGAAACTATCTTCATTTAGTATTCTTAGCACTGTTTATTATGTTCACTTGGCCTATAGCTCTGTCTTTTTGCCAGTACCAAACTGTTTTAAGTGCTATAACTTTGTATATATTTTGAAATAAGGAAATGTATTTTTTCCAGTTTTGTTTTTGCTCAAGACTGTTTTGTTTATTTGGGATCTTTGTGGTTTCTTATCAATTTTAGAATTGCTTTTCCACTTATGCAAAAAATATTATTGGAATTTGGTAGATATAACTTTGAATCTGTAGATTGCTTTGGATAGAATGGACATTAAACTTTTCAAAATCTGAACATGAATGTCTTTCTATTTATTTGTGTTGTCTTTAATTTCTTTCACCAGTATTTTATTGTTTTCAGTTCACAAGTCTTCTTTAGCCAAGTTTATTTTTAAGCATTTCATTCTTTTTTATTTTAATTTTTGTTTTATTTTTGAATTAACATTCATTAATCATAAGAGAGGCTTTCATTGTTATAATTCCATACACGCACACAGTGTATCTTGAGCAAGTTCACCCCCTCCATTATAGTTCTATTTCTACCTCTTTCCACCTTTTCAAACAGCATTTGGTGGGTTTCATTATGCTGTCTTCAAGTGTATATCTGTACATACTTCCATCCTCTACACTCCTCAGAAGTTTGATGCTGTCATAAATGGCTTTGTTTTCTTAATTTTCTTTTTGGATAGTTTATGGTTGGTTTATAGAAGTGCAACTGATTTTTGCATCTTGATTTCAGATGCTGTGACTCTGCTGAATTCATAAATTAGTTCTAATATTTTTGTGGAGTCTTAGGGTTTGCTATATACAAGATCATATTATATTAAAACAAAGATCATTTTACTTCTTCCTTTTAAATTTGGATGCCTTTATCTTTTTTCTTTCTTAAGTGCCCTGGTTAGGACTTTCTGTACTGAGTTGGATAGAATTTGTTAGCGCATATGTCTTCATCTCATTCCTGATCTTAGAGGGAACTTTTTCAGATTTTCACCATTGAGTATGATGTTAACTCTGGACTTCTCATAAATAAGCTTTATTATATTGTGGTAATTTCCTTTTATTCCTAGTTTGTTGACAGTTTCTTTTACTCACAAAAGGACATTAAATTTTGTCAAATGCTTTTTCTGCATACATTGAGATGATAATGTGATTTTTTTCCTTCACTTTACTAATGTGTTGTATCACATTGACTGATTTTTCTGTCGAACCATCCTCACATACCAGGGATTAGTCTCATTTGCTCGTGCTGCATGATTCTTTTATTTTGCTGTTGGATTTTCTTTTCTAGTATTTTGTTCAAGATTTTTGGATCTATGTTCTTCATGGGTATTGGTATCTGTAATTGTCTTTTTCTGTAGTGTCTTTATTTTGCTCTCTCAGGATAAGGCTGCTCTTGTATTCCTTCCACATCAATGTTTGGGAGGAGTTTGAGAAGAATTGACATTAATTAGGTATTTGGTAGGATTTACCAGAAAAACCACCTACCTATTCTTGAGCTTTTTTTTGTTGGGTGGTTTTGATGTTGATTCAATCTCTTTAGATATAGGTCTGTTGAGATTTTCTGTTTCCATATGACTAAGCCACAGTAAGCTTTATGTTTCCAGGAGCTTAACCACACCTTTTAGATCATTCAATTTGTTGTTGCATAATTTAGTAGTCTTGTATGGTGTATTTCATTTCTCTGACATCAGTTGTAATGTCTCTGGTTTCATTTCAAGGTTTTAGTTATTTGAGGTTCTTTTTTTCCCATTAAGTATTGTTAGAGTGTCTTTTTAAATTTTGTTTGTTTTCAAAAATAACCAAAACTTAGTTTTCTCACTTCTTCTGATGATTTTCTATTCTTTGTATCATTTATCTTCTTTACTCAATCTGTATTATTTCCTTCCCTTTTCAGTTTGTTTGTCCTTCTCATAGTTCTTTAGAGTGTACAGTTAGTTGTTTTTTGAGATCATTCTTTTTCAATGTAAGTGTTCATTATTATAAACTTCCCTCTTAGTACAATTTTTGCTTCATCTTTTAAGTTTTGATATGTTGTAGGTTATTTGTTTCAAGATATTTTCTAATTTTCCTTTTAATTTCATCTTTGAGCCATTTGTTTTTTAGGAGTATATTATTTGACTTCCATATACTTGTGAACATTCTGGTTTTCCTTCTGCTATTATTGATTTCTAGTTTCATTTCATTTTGATCAGAAAAAATAATTGATATGATTTAAATCTTAAAATTGTTAAAACTTTTCTGGTGTTTGCATATGCTCTATCCTGAAAAATGCTCTCTGTGCACTTGAGAAGAACGTATATTCTGCTGCTGTTGGGTGAAAATGAGATATTGAAGTCTTCTAATATTATAGCATTCCTGTCTGCAAGGTAGTTCTCTGGATGGCCCTGGACCAACCTAGATTTCTTCCCTTTCTTTCTTATAGTTTCCAAGAATAACTGTACAATATGCTGGGAATCAGCATCAGGAGGAACTGGTCAGAACAAGCTGGGCTCTGTTCCTGTCCCTCCTAGAGCAGGATGTTCTACAATGCCTTAGCTTATTGAGTCTCATTTACTCAGGGAATAAAACTCAGGACAGGTTGTTTTTCAGGGTTTATCAATTGCAGTGCCGTGTGGAACAACACAGATTAGATTCTATTCTTCCTGTGCAGTTTTCCTGAGCTGTGATGGACTTGCTCACCATGAGTCCTGGGCTTCTGCTATCCCTTTTTGCCTGTCTGTGAGTAATAAAAAAAAGTTGTTTCTTTTAACAACTTTGTTCTGTCTACCAGACTTTATAAGTGGATTGATAACTAGTACATGGTGAGCACTATCTATTTCTCTTTTCAATTCTGTCAATGTTTGCTTTATATACTTGGGGGTTTTGAAGTTGAGTGTGTGTATAATGAACTGAAAACATTGTTTACTACAATTTCCTTCTTTGTCACTTGGTCTATGGTGACAGATTATGAACTGAAGCTTATATTGTCTAATATATGTATAGCTATCACTGATCTCATGCGGACTATAGCCATCCCTTCACTTTCAGCCTGTAGATGTCCTAAAATCTAAAGTGAGTTTCTTACAGACAATGTAAGACTTTACAGAGTCGGATCTTGCTTTTGAATCCATTCAGTCACTCTATCTCTTGGTATTGGGGAATTTAACTCATTTACATGTAAAATAAATACTAATAGGGAAGGACTTACAATTTTTTAATTGTTTCCTGTCTGTCTTGTGGTTTTTGTTCTTCTTTTCCTCTCCTGATCTTTCTCTGGCTGCCTTTGTACCAATATGCTTTGATTATTTCCTTTTTTTCATTTTATGTGTCTTCTGTGGGCATTTATTTATTGATACATAAAATATAATTACAATAAATATAATTAAAATAATATATTTTAAGATGGCAAGAACTTCATTTCAATCATATATAAAAACTCTGCACTTTTACTTCTTTCCACTTCACACTTTGCAGCTGACTTATAATTTAAATATTTTATATTGTAGATCCATCAATATAGTTAATATTTTTGCTACTTTTGCCTTTTAAACTTTATACTGGTATTAAAGGTGATATATTCACCACCACTGTAATAATATAGTACTCTGAATTTGTCCCTGTATTTACATTTCCCAATGATAATTTTTCTTTATTTTCTCTTTTCTTTTTAAAAATGTACTCCATTTTATTTGTCAATTAAATAAATAATTAGTATTTGAATGTGTGAATGAGAAACAATCCCCATTCATTCCCTTCTTGAACCTTAGACCAATTTAATTTCTAATTTCTAAGATTAAATTACATAATTTCTGTTGTGTATTCCAAACAGATAATTTCATTTTATGATTCTGGGGATATTTTTGTTAGCATATATTAAATATACAAAATAATAGGTTCCACTATGACCTTTTCATGCATATATACAATGTACTTCAGTCATATTCATCTCCCATCAACCTCTCTGAATCTTCTTTCCCCATCCCTGTCCCCCAAATAATTGCCTTTCTACTTTCATGTCTTTTTTATTTTTCTTTTCAATTTAGATTACACATGAGAGGAAACATGTGCAATGCATTTCTTTCTGAGTCTGGATTATTTTGCTTAACATGTTGGCATCCGGTTCTATCCATTTTCATGCAAATGCCATGGTTTCATCCTTATTTATGGTTGAATAACACTACATTATGTACCATACATATTATGCATATACATATATATGACACATTTTTTATCCATTCATCTGTTGACAGACACCTAGGCTAGTATGATAACTTGCCAATTGTGAATAATGCTGCAATGACCATGGGTATGCTGAATTTATTTCCTCCAAGTATATACATAGAGTGGTATATGGTAATTTTATTTTTAGTTTTGGATCATATGGTAAATTTATTTTTAGTTACTCTCCAGACTGATTTCCATAGAGGCTGAACTAGTTTACATTTGCACAGTGTATACCCATATACCCTTATATTCTTTTCCCCCACATCCTTGCCAGAATTTGTTGTTTATTTTCTTGATGGTAGCCATTGTGACTGGGGTTAGATGGAACCTCAATGTAGTTTAGATTTGCATTTCCTTTATGGCTACAGATTTTGAACATTTTTCATGTATTTATTGGCCACTTATATTTCTTCTTTTGGAAAATGTTCAATTTATGTACCCATTTATTGTTTAGATTATTTGTTCTTTTCATATGCAATTTTTTGAGCTCTTTTATATTCTGGATATTAATTCCCTGTCAGATGAATAGTTGGCAGATTTTCTCCCATTCTGTCTTTTCGTTATGGTAAATGTTTCCTTTACTGTGGAGAAGCTTTAAATTTGATGCAATCAATTTGACAATTCTTGTTCTTATTACCTGAGCTATTGGAGTCCTATTCAGAAAGTTGTTGCCTATGTCTGTATATGAAAGTACATTCCCTATGCTTTCCTCAAGTACTTTCAATGTTTCATGACTTATATACTATCTTTGCTCTATTTGGAATTTTTACAGGATAAGAGGTGTGGATCTAGTTTCAATCGTCTACATGAAATATTCAGTTTTCCTGCCACAATTTGTAATATTTCCAAACATAATTCAATAATGCATTAGAAAAGATTATACCAGGATCAAATTGGTTTCACTTTAGAGATGCAAAGATGGTTCAATATATATGAATCAATAAACATAATACAGTATATAAATAGAATCAGGGACAAAAACTATATGCTCATCTCAATATATGCAGAAAAAGTCTTCAACCTAATTTAACAGCCCTAAGAGAAGAAGGGATGTACCTAAACATAATAAAGGTTGTATATGACAAAGCTACAACTGATTTTATACAAAATGGGGAAAACTGAAAGCATTTCCTCTAACATCAGGAATGAGATGAGGATGTCTAAACTCTCTATTCTTATCCAATATAGCGCTTGTACTCTTAGTCAGAGCAATAAGGTCAAAGAAGGAAGTAAAAAGGATACAAATACTAAAGGAAGAAGTCAAATTATCCCCATTTGCAGCTAATGGAATCCTATAATTAAAAGTCCCCAAAGACTCCACTAGAAAAATCAGTATTTTTCAATACACCAATATATACTAATAATGAACATGCTGAGAAAGAAATGAGGAAAAAATCCCCATTCACTATGTCCTCAAAAACCCACCAAAATAAACAAACAAAACAAAAGAGAAAAACCTTAGACTTCACCTAACCACGGAGGTAAAAGACTTCTACAATGAAAACTATAAAAGTTTGAATAAAGGAATTGAAGAAGATAGTAGATGGTGAAAGACTTTCCGTTTGTGAGTCAGCAGAATTAATATTGTGAAAATGGCTGTATAACAAAAAGCAATCTATAGATTCAATATAATCCTCATCAAAATTCTGATGACACTCTTCATAGAAATAGAAAAAAATCCTAAAATCCATATATAAACACAAAAGAAAAAAATAGCCAAAAACCTTTGAGCAAAATGAGATGTCATTATACCTTATTTCAAATTACACTTGAGAGCCATGGTAACAAAAACACCACTACACAAAAACAAACATATATGCCAATGGCATAGAATAGAGGACATAGAAATACATGCACACAGTAATGGTCTTCTGATTGTCAAGAAGAGTTTTGTAGTTACAGTTTGTACCACTGTTCAGCATGCTTCCATTTCAACTTGGAGAATCTTCCGTGTCAGATGCTGTGGCTCATACTTGTAATAACAGCTATTTGGGAGGTGGAGATCTGTAGAATAGTGGTTAGAAGTCAGCTCAACCAAAAAAGTTAGCAAGATCCCATCTCAACAAACAGCTGGGTGTGGTGGTGCACACCTATCATCCCAACTGCACAGGAAGTATGAATAGGAGGATTGTGGTTCAGGCTGACCCAGATGAGATCCTGTCCTAAAAATAATTAAACCAAAAAGGTCGGGGGCATAGCTCAAGTGGTAGAGTGTCTTCCTAACAAGTGTGAGGCCCAGAATTCAATCCCCTAGTACCACAACAAAACAAAATAAGCAAAAAAGAACTCCCTTTAACATTTCTTGTAAGGCAGATGTGAGGGTGAGGAACTTTCTCTCATTTTTTTTTTTCTGGGAAAGTCTTTACATTTCCTTTAGTTTTGCAGGTTGGTCTTTATTTCATTACTTTGAATTTATGATCCCACTCCTTTATGGCCTGCAAAGTTTCTACTAAGAAATCCAGTTTTAGTCTAGTCAAGGTTCCTTTGTATATGAAAAGTCTTAGTGCTCTCAAAATTTTCTCTTCATTTTGGACTTCTGAAAATTTGAGTAAAATTCTTTTAGTGTAGATTTCTTTGGGCTAATTTTATTTGGGATCCATTGAGCCCCCTGGATCTGTTTGTCCATCTTTTCCACTAGATTTGGAAGGGTCCATTATTTCTTTGAATAAATTTTATGCCTCTTTATCTTGCTTCCCTCTTACTTTTATAAGGTATATATTAAGTCACTTACATGATTCGAGCATGCAGGAATAGTCATCACTGTGTAAAATGCATTTTCTCAGAGGCTAGTCAATACAGAATTTGATTTGCATCTTTAATTTTAAAAATTCAAATAGTCATTTTTTATATTATGTGCATACTTTTTAGTCTCTTCCATTCATCTGAAATTTTACTCTGGAGTATCTGTGGGGAGGAGAAATTATTCTTGTCTACCCTGTAAAATGTATATCTGTCTCTGGATTATGTCCAATGAATTTTCCTCAGTCATAAATTATTTTTGTAGACATTATTTGGTAACAATTCCCAAATAACTATTCTTTGGTTTGTTTTCTGCTTTCTGCCTATGGCTTCTGTAAGGAGCCCAAACCATTAATCCCTTAGTCTTTCTTTCTCACAGTAAGTTTTGTTTCTGTACATTTTGTCCTCATTTAGGACTTTAAATTGGAATTTCTAGATCTTATAGATACTTGAGTAAAATTATTAGTACATCTAAGACACAACTAAATTAGTGATTTGGTGGAGAATCAGAGTTTGTTTAAATTCTGCAATAATAATTTGATAACAGAAAAATTATTTTGGAGTTTTCTGTATTAAATATAGAATTTTTCTGGCAAATTAACTTGAAAATATAGTATATATTTTACTGTTTGAGAAATATTACCTAAAGATGGGGAGAAAATAGACTTCATGACAATATTATGGACAATGTTGAAGAATCAAAGACAAATCAGAAATACAGAGCAAAAATACTCCATTATTTCTTTGATTTATTCTTCTCTTATTAGTAGACTAAAGAATCTCACAGAACAAAACCAAAACTCAAAAAGAAAATTCCAAAGGTGAAAATCAATTGATTTAAATTAAAAAATACTAATCATGAATTGGGATTCCATATTTTTGTGGCATTAGTAGTAGTGTGATTTTTGTTATTATTTTTTCTTTCAAATTACCAGCCTAAATATTGCATTACCCTGACATATCAGCTAAAAGCAGTAAATGGAAGATGTTAGACATATTTGAACTTGATCGTTCAGGATCAAAGCTAGATGTCTTAGCTCTTACATAATGGTTACTTTGTAATTAATTGACTTCCTTAAATAAATTAGCTTTCTTCCTCCCTCCTTCTTTTCTTTCCTTTTCTTTGCTGTTTTATTTTGTTATGTTTTTGTGCACTTAGGATATATACAGAATTACGAACAACACAATGCTTTTAATCAAAACAATAGCATCATTATCTTTCAAACTTCTGCTATGTGCCAATTACTACACTTAGTGTTTTATGTTATTAATTTATTTATTCCTTCAGTCTTCCTTCATTATGTCCTTTCTCAGATGAAGATTGGGGCACAGAGATGCTAAATAATTTGCGTAGTCACACAGGATGCAGAGTAGCCTCACATGAATTTGAAGAGACCTATCACTAGAATGTGCATTATTAGTCACCATGCTACATTGCTTAGAAGATCAAGACGGTGAAAATGTGAGAGAACTCCTAAAAGTGAAAATTGCTTGAAAGTAAAGTCCAAGTGGAAAATATGTTCTTGAAGGAGGAATTTGTACAGAATGAGAGCAGATCTTCTCTATCGACTGACTGTGTGACATTTAGCAAGTCACTTAAGCTTTCAAAGACTGAGTTGGGTATCTGTAAAATAAAGAAGGTAATTAGATGATCTTTAGACGTGTTTTCTGGGTCTGACTAATTCTATGATTTTATTTTCAAATTTCTTCAGTTGCTAAGCTTTCCAGTTTGTCATTTTCAAACTTGAGTGAGGCATCCATTCATTCCACTAACATCTGTGAGCACCCACTATGCAGCATACTATCTTCCAAGTGTCAAGGATAACAGTGAACAAAAGGGCAAGTATAAGGTCAGAAAGATAATAGCATGATGTCGTTAGAAACAAGAGAAAATACAAGTTTTCTTCTTGTCCATTAATTTTTGTTTGCTCCAGGCATGAACAATTTTAAACATATGCACGTACACTCATGCCCCAGAGCTTGTGTTAATCACCTTTCCATTGCTACAACAAATATCTGAGCCAATAAACTTATAAGAGAAAAGGCTTTTTTTGTCTCACAGTTTTAGAAGTACCAGTCTATGGTCAGTTGGACCCACCAGTTAGCCCCTAGTGAGGCAGAACCTCACGTTGGGAGTTGTGATGGAGGAAGCAGCAAACTTCATGGCAGCTAAGAAATGAAAGAGAGAGAGAAAGACACAGCGCTGTTCCACAATCCCCTTCCAGGGCACTGCCCCCAAATGACCTAAGACCTTCCTCTAGGCCTTACTTCCTAAAGGTTCTTCTATTAGCTAATACCACGCCTTTGACATCTGGGCTTTTAGGGGTATCCAAACCATAAAAACACTGGATTCTTTATGTCTTCAAATGGGTAATATTGAAAAGGGCAGCTCTAAGTGATGACCCACTACTGTAATGGTCAGCATGGCCATCCTGATTAGAAGACACATTGACCTGGCTGTATTGCTTCCCTGCGGCACCCCTTCCCTGTCATTTATGTCCTGCTAGCTCAGAAAGTGGTAACAAGCACATCTGTGAGCTGCAACTCCCCTTTTACTTTTCTCTAAGAAATGTCACTAGATGTAAGACAAACGGGAATCCTCAATTATAATAAATTTCCAAATTTCACATTTCTTCAAGGACACTGTGAATTTCCATTTTCCTGACTCAAGGGAACAGTTGACAAGATAAGAAAGAAAATTAACTTAAAAAAATGAAGCTTTCTTCCTCATCTTTTGGCTTAAGAAAGTTGTAAGGCAAAGAAGTCCCTATAGGAAAGATAGCCAGAATCCAAGGAGTAGAATATTAAAGATTTTGATACTACTTTATAGATTAGAAAAAACTTTTCTTCAAACTCTGCTGTGACCACTTAGACTCTTCCGTGCACTACTTTGTTTTTCAGGTCAAATATGTGTGAAAGGATGAATTTGTAGTAGTTTTTTCCCTTTCCCTCTCTTTAACACAGGTGAGACTTCTATTTAAAATTTTATCATTCCCCTTTAAGTCTGTTTCATGAAGTTCTACCTATGTAACAAAAAGGCTAGAGATACTATGAGCTTATAGCTGTAAAATAAGCACTACAAAAGAGCATTGTAATGATTGTATATCAATTGTCCTTAGAGTGAGTTTATCATAGAGTTGCTGCTATTTACAGAATCATTAACTAGATTTATAATGAGCACTGATAGAACAATAAATGAAGGTTTTATGAAAAAATAGACCTGATGTATCCATTCTGAAGAGTTTGAGTCACAAAGCCATCACGAAGCCTCTTTCTTCTAAAGAATTAGAATCAGATACAGAAAGAAAAGGAATTGTGCTGTATTTAATCAAAGAATATTGCAACTTGAAGAAAACTTGTGTTGGAACTAAGTTATTTGATGTCTTCTGTATTCTTCCACTCTGGCTTACCTCAAGGGAATCTGTTAAATCTCATGTAACTATCTATATGACCCAAAGACGACCACTTTTCATCTAATTGCCCATATGGTCTAAGAAAATGTCTTTGCTTCCAACCCCTTCTGGAAATTCTTAAAAATCAGAATTTTACATACACTGGTCTGCAGTAACCTTAATGGTTTCTTATTTAATTGGCTTTTAGAATCTTTAGATTATAGATTCCACATGAAGAGATGAAGTCCTATGAAGAGATTGATATACATTATCTGTTGCACTCATCCATCTTTGAGATTGTATTGCTGCCTGGCCAACTGGTAGATATATTTTCCTGTGAAATTTTAGAATACCATCTCACTTCCATGACGGTGCTTTGGTTTGGGGAATGTGTGTTAGGAAAGGGTAAAGTGGTACCAAAAAAGATCAATTAAGTTGCATCATCCCAGGATCATGGGAATTTTCTTGGCTGCTCTATTTGCGAAACACTGTCCTTCACTTTTCAGGAGAGAAACACAACAGTTGGGATTAATTATTCTTTTGTCATAGGACTAACTTTTTCTTTTTGATAAGCATCTCTGAAATGGAAGGGTAGATTTTGCCCTCCCCTGCCCTCTCTCATCAGGTCTCATGATAGGCAGAAATTGTTCACCTTCACAGTTGTTGAATTTGAGAGAGGGTGACCTCAAAGGATGTTAGATGAGACTTTTAGGTGCAGTTTGCAAAGGAGAATGCTGATGAGTTTTCTCATTTCCAGGAGAGAGGAAGAAAGGATCCCATTTTGTTTCAGTTGGCAGTACGTGTGATTTATTTTTCTTTCAGGTTTGAAAATTTCACAGAGAAATCACTGGACATTCTCTGCCTACTGGCATGGAAAGGTTTTTAAATCCAAATAATAGTGGGAATATTTAAAAGCATGCTTCTTTGGCAAAGTGAGCTCTGTGAGTTATCAAAACAGAACCTGGCAGTCGTTTTGCTGGCATGGATTTATTCTGCTTGGATGGGCTGAGGCTGATCAAATCATTGCACCCAGCAGCTGCTGGTTAATTTGCCTTTTGGAATTATGCTCTATGTGGTGTTTGTTAAAAGTTTGGGTGCATTTAAAGGGGCATAGCAACTAGAGGAATTAGGGAAGTTTAGGATACAGAGCCAAATAGCTAATATTTAGACAAGTATGTTTTGCAAAACAGGAAAGACTTTCTGGAGCATGCTAGATCTGTCATTAAGTCTTGCTGCTTCTTGAATTCATCTCTTTGCCCTCCATTCCCTGGCCCAGGCCTGCATCACACTTGTCTGCATGGCTCAGGTATGCCCTGGTTTCTTCTAACACCCAGCATCTAACTACTCTAATTCAGTCTGCTTTGCAGTTCAAAGCATTTGTTTACATGTACCTTTTAATTTCATCTATAGGAACCATCTTCAGCTCTCTCTTGCTCTGCACTTCACTTCAACTTATGGACATTTATGATCTTTAACTCTGTTCACACTATCCTTGGCTGCTCCTTTTCATGACCTTCCCACTTCAATTATATTTGCCTCCTGCCTTTTGCATTTAGACCTGCACATTCCTGAATCAGTGCCTTTATTCTTCACCTTTGCCATAAATTGCTTTCTTATTGCCTCCTAAAACCTACATTTTCTAGCAAGTTTTCCTTGATTAGGTAAGCACTTGTCATACTTAAACAGGATCTCTCTTAACATTGCCAAGACTTTCAAGGTTCTAGACACAGCTCATTTGCTGGGGTCTTTACTATTTTAGCAACTGTCTGGGAACATCTACATAGTTTTTTTTTTATTTGCCTCTCTCAGCATGCCTTTAGGGTAGATGTTGTCACCTTCAGTTTACAGATGATAAAACGGAGGCTCAGAGAGCTTAATCAGCTTGCCAAGATTCAGACAGCTAGTGAAGGGCAGGACTGAAAATTAAACACAACTTCCTTCCTCTTAATACAGTGTTCTTTTCACTATACTACAGCTGTTTATATGGTTATAAAAACAGCTAGGGCTGTTTTTACTGGTTGATTGCTTGTTATTGTTTTTAATTTGTTCTATTGTACCAATTAAAATAGGTAGACTATCTTTTATTTGTTTGATATCTTTCAGTCTATTTTTCACTCTACTGCCATACCACCCTGAATGGTCCCAATCTTGTCTAATGTCTTTTAGTGCCTCTTAAAGGATTAGAAACATTAATGGAAATTGACTCATCAAGTTATTTGTCAGAATACAAAAGTCTTTACCTTTGACACACTGTGCAGTTACTCCTAGGAGAAATTCAGTTCTTCTGATGAGTCCCATTGGCTGGATGCATCGGAGCAAATATGCGGCACACACAAGCAGTCAGCCTGGGAAATGAGCAAGTCAATAACCAAAACCAGGTCAGCCAGTTCCTCAGCAACATTCAGTCCTCCCCTGAAACTATGTACAGTTGCTCTCTGTTTGTGAGTTTTGCATCAATGGATTCATCCAACCATGGATCAAAAATACACCAAGAAATGTTTCTGTTCTGAATGTCCACAAATTTTTCTTGTCATTTCTTAAAAGTACAGTATAGCAATGATTTACATGGCATTTACATTGTATTTGGTATTATAAGTGATCTAGAAGTGTTTTAAAGTATATGAGAAAATGTGTACATGTTATATGCAAATATTATACCATTTTGTAAAAAAGACTTGAGCATCCTCAGATTTTGGTATCTGCAAGGGGTCCTGGAATCAATCACTTATGGATACTGGGAGATGACTATTATATCCTGGATCACAGAAATTTGCAGTGTATGATTATTTTCAAAGTCCTCCCTATGTAATTATACGTATCCATTTTATAATATTAAGAAGTTTGGTAGTCACTGCTATTAATAGAAAGATTATTTAATGGTACTGGGATGTCAGGTGCCTTATCAAGCCTAGTGTAACATGTCCTTCTGAAGTGAGTACTGTGTGGGCATTCTGGCTCTACAGGTGTCTTAATCCTATAAGCTGCTGATTGTAAGCTGATTGTAATATGAATGTGGAAATTTTGACCTGGGTTGAAGCTGGCTTATTCGTTGTTTTCTCAAGGTATGGGCATATGTCAGTTGTGAATCAACAAATGAGATAGCTAGTTAGCTACAGTCATTATTTATTGAATCTTTAACATGTGACTGATGGGGAAATTGCTACATATTACTGTCTTTATTTGAAAAATTAGGCAATCAGGATTCTAAAAGGGTAAGACAAAGAGGTCAGTTCAGAATTGAGATCCAGGACATAAAACTTCCAATATTTTCCTCCTCCTTCCAAGCAAGAGAAAGCATCCAAAGGGCAAATGAGAAGCATCAATTCCCACTAGGTCAAGCATGACTTCTTCTGGGCCTGCACCAGCCCAAGAGTAGATGGCAGACATCTGCTGAGCAGCTGGCTCAACAGCGCCAAGGTGTGGTAGTGAAGAGAAGGGGCTGAGGCAAAGCTGCCTGATCTGAGTCTCCCCTCTGCCACTCCTAGCCATGTGATCTTGGAAGGTGACTTAATCTGTATGTGTTTTGCTCATCCATAAACTGGAGATAATGGTGTTCACCTCCAAGCTTGTTTTGAGTATTAAATGAGATGATATATTAAAAAGTCAATAGACCAGCATTTGGCACCCAATAAATGCTATGTAAATGTCTAAGTCAAAAAAAAAAAAAAAAAAACCAGGAACAACAATGAAACCAAAACCAAAACCCCAGACCAATCAACTCATTTCTCTAGCATGGTTCTGATAACATTTATGGAAAGAAAGCCTTCTCTTATCATACTTGCGTTGTACCCAATAAAAATCACCAGTTTCTGAGAGGGAGCTTGAACACAAATTTTAATTGCACTATTACTCCTTACCACCATTACCCAGTGTCCAGTGCTAGTTTGACTCTAGTGCTAGTCAGACTCAAAAGTCTGACTTTGATTACAGACTGGAGAGAAGACATGAAAGACTGGAGGATATTGTCCAGGGAAACTGGCAGCAAGACAAGAATATAATTATATTTACAAGTAAGCATTTAAAGTGAGTTGATACATTGAACTTTTTCTCTTTTTCCCTTTTTCCAGCTACCACCACTCAGTCTAGGCGGAAAGGCCACTTCTCTCGATGCCCCAAGCAATATAAGCACTACTGCATCAAAGGGAGATGTCGCTTCGTGGTGGCCGAGCAGACGCCCTCCTGCGTGTAAGTGGAGTGCCCCGAGTCAGTGAGTAAAGGGGCGCAGAACGGTGCCTGCCTGGGGCTTGGCAATGGAAAGTCTGAGCTAACCATGCCATCTGCCCGGACGCAGTTCCGCCTGGTCCTGCCCTTGGCCACTTGTTTAAGACCAGCTCGGCAACTACTTATGGAGAAACTGACTCACACTTTCCTCCTGAAATATGAGTGGGTGAGAGCCCAGATCTACTTCCAGGCTGGGCAGTGTTCTCTGCTTCTTTACGCAAGCAAAACTGATTCTGTCCAGTGTTAGGATGCTTTTCAGCTCAAACAATCTCCTGGATGGTACAAATGGAAACAAATCTTCTGGCATCTGTGAGGTGGTTCACAGTTAATATAAATATGAAGGAATTTCTGCCAAATTAAAAGCTCCTTTTTTGCAGGTGTCAGTTAAGGGTGAGGAAGTCAGTCCTGTCTATAAATACATTAGCAGAATCTATGTAATACAGCAGGGAATTGGGAGAAAAGTTCTCTTTCCAACTCTTAGTAGATTAGGAATCCAAGTTTAATTTTACTCAGGCATACACAGCATATTTTGCTTCTTTTTAATGTTTATTTTCTTTTAAATTGATGCCCCTGTAAAGTGATGTCTGGGATCTTTCTTCATAGAGGCACATAGTAATTTTTAAGTACAATTTTGACTTTAAATTCATGGAATAGTTATATTCTTTTGTAGTTTCCTCCATATACAGTTTTTTTCATAAGTATCTCAGAACAGTGATTGTGAACACTATTTTTTTGGAACTTTAAAAGTCAACGGACTTCTTCAAAAGTTAATTATAATTAAGTTCAATTTAAAAAGAAGTATGCATGGATATTTCTTAACAGATAAGAATTGATAGTATAAGAAAGCAAGGAAAATGTTTCTGTGCCTGTGTGTGCACGTGTATGTGTGCATGTTAAGAAGGGTACAATTAATTTTTTTTTAATTTCACATAATTATTTACTGGCTTAGGGCTGGTGGAGTAGCTCAAGCAGTAAGAGTGCCTGCCTAACAAGCTTGAGGCCATGAGTTCAAACCTCAGTGCCATCAAAAAATAATAAATTAATAAATAATATTTAGTGGCTTAGAGGCATTTATTGAGTTTTAAAAATAATAGTGCCCTTTAACTTGGCACATTTTTCTAACTCACCCCTAAGTCTGCAGATTTATTGTTCTTTAATATTGCTGCCTTCTAAAATGAAAATCTACCTAAAATGTGTAATCTACCTGCCGAAGATCAACACAGCCTAAGACCTACAACCTAATACTTACACAGCTGTTCTTGTTCACTTTGAAGTTAAAACTCATTTCCTTGGCTTTTGTAGCTCCTCTGATCCTGGCTTAACTTTCTAGCTGTATCTTTCACCATTTTCCCAAGTGTTGCTATAAAATCCCACATCTCTTTTCATGATTTATTTCACAATTTCTGCTTATAACCTGGAGAATTTATTCCTACTGATGGTTCAGGTTGCAACTCAGCCACCATCTCCTTCTGGACCCCCTCATTTGCTCCTTCCTTTCCAGGAACACACCTGGCTGTGAGGTGAATGTTCCTCCTCTGTGACCCAGACATACTTTAATGAAAGCTGTTTCCACTAGAGCATAGCTGTCATCAGTTTCTTTGCATGTCCCTTCTGTAACTATGAGTTCTTAAAGGGAAGGGTTCATACTTGCTCATTTTTGTGTTTCAGTGGTAAGCCAGTACCCAAAATTTAATGGTGTGCAAGAAATGATTGATGAGTAAATGAATAAGTGATTCTACCATAGTCCATCTAATATTATGCTAAATTTCAAAACCAGGAATACCTTGTTAGTAGTAGAATGGCACAGAACCAATGGAGGCAGAACAAAACAGGGCTTAGAATGCAGATTTTTGAAGTCAGATAAACCTAATGTGAGATTTTATTTTCACCCATTATAAGGAGTGTAAATAATGGGTCATTTATTCCTATGTGTCTTTATAATCTATAGAAAGGTAATAGTACTTTTAAGTATTGAAGATTAAGCCAAATAATAAATGCAAAAACCACTTATCATGTTACTCAGCACAGAGTAGGTGTTCCCTAATTGAGCCACTGAGATGAATGGCAGATATTGGACCTAGTTCTGTCCTAGGTTAGGTAATTTGGTGTATCATGAATTCAAGTGAAACAGTCTAGTCTGTGGTGACAGTACTATTTTGAGCTATCAGAAATATCTCCTTTGGGTTGGAATCATAGGAGTTTACGGACTCCTGCTTTTACACAAAAAACCAAAGTGTACTTCAAATAGTTCAAATCCCCTATTTGTTTTTTCAGTATTTTCTTGGCACTTGGATAATTTGCTTCCAGATGCATGATTATTTATTTGTTTATTTATGTGTCACAGGTTATTTACATGCTGCTAAGGGCATGAACTTAGGAGTCAGATTGCTTGTGGTTGAATCCTAGACCTACTCACTTAATTTCCCTGCATCTCAGTTTCTTCACCTGCAAAATAGGGTAATAATAGCACCTATCTCAAAGAGTGAGGTAGAATAATGATTGTGTTAATACCTATTAAATCTCCTAAAACAGTGTCTGGTGATTATTTGGGAACAGAGATCTTAAAACCTGGTTTTTGCAGTCCCTCAAGGATCATGGAAACTTTAAAAATTTTTTTCAATTTTTGGTTTTATTCTATGAGATGTTTATTCAATAAGCATTTATTCACCATTCAATATACATTAGGACCTTACTCCTTTTGTCCCTTACTCATCCATATAGGAGCTATACTTAGCTAATATGTTATTGGTTTTCTCAAGAGAGAAATAATACGAATTCTCCATAACTATGTCAAGGTTTGACCTTTTAGTATTGGGTTGTAATTTACAGGAACTACTTACTGCTTACTGAGGAATCCAGTTAAAGCATGGTTCAGCCATTGAATCCAGAGATCATAATTAGAAAAAAATTCTAAAAGAGAATAATTTCTATGCCTTTTATGGGCAAAATTACTGTTTAAAATGCCATATTTAGTAAATTTGTTAAAGAACAATTTAAGTTAATTGGAAGAGACTATACCTATTTGTAAGATTTAACCACATTCCTAACTCTAAAAAAATCTTCCTCCCACATGCAATTTAAAGTGATTGTCCACCATTGTTTCAATCCTATGTACAACAGACTTCTGATATTTCAAGACATTTCTAAGCTCTCTCCCTATACTTTAACCTTGAAATGAAGATACCTAGCTGTCTTGCAGGAAGCAATTCTCTCTCATTTATCCTGGGGTGTTTTTGCAATAGGTGGCATTAGATGTCTTTCTTTCTGCTTGCATTGCAGTTTATCTTTCAGTTGAGATTGTTCCTGAGATTGGTTTTTGTTTGTTTATTTATTTTTGAAGCACTGTATCAGCCTTTATATTGGTATTAAGGGATTTTCTAACTTGAGAAATACAGGGTTTGTGGGAATTAACTGCCTTGGCTTTTGTCAAGCATAAGATATACAACAGCGTGGCAGTACTTCCTTTCTTAAAGAAAAATGAGGTTGCATAGTAATGGATGCAGAGTTAATCTTTTTGACATTTACATAATTATGTATATGGCCAGTATCTCTTTGTTTGAATGTGGCTGAGATGAATAAAAGGAAAATATTCATTATTGTGGAGGTGCTAATGTTGCAACAGATAAGTTTGCTTCAAATATCTTCAAATTTTTATGCACGTTTTAAGCTTCTGACAACAATTCAGAGAATTCTATAGGTAGTCCACAAATCACTGAGCCATTCTCTCAGCTATTGTTGCTCAGACAAGTCTCAGCTTGGTGACACTGTATTGATGGAGGCTTGAGAGACTTAGGGAAGTGATAGCCACACTTAGACAGCTGGTTGATTGGGTTATTCCACTGGAATAGGTCCATGGAGTAAAAGGAGGCCACTCAGAAGAGAGTGGAGGAACTGATGAACACATCTGGAAATGTAGCCTTAGAGACCCAAATAAAAGAACTGGCTAGGACAGTGCTTATGGGAGGTAGCTGGGGAGGTAGCGAATGCAAGAGTAATAGGAGAACATTACCTTATTCTGTCATCTCCCAAGCACTAGTACTAGAACCAAAGTGTGTGTGTGTGTGTGTGTGTATGTGTGAAAGAAAGAGAGAGAGAGAGAGAGAAAGAAAGAGAGAGAGAGAGAGAGAAAGAAAGAGAGAGAGAGATTTTAAAGTTATATTTATGAAAATTTTTACTTTCTATATTTGGACACTGGGTTATGAGGTTTCACACACATTACCCTGTTCAATTCTATGAAACAATGTAATTTAAAAAATAATTTGTAAGAGTGCTTTGGCACAGTGAAACTGTTCATATTGCCTTATGATGAAATTGGAAAATGTTCACAAGTTTCAGGACTGGAGGACAGCTTTTCTTTTTGTAAAGAAATTATATCTTTATTAATCTCAAGCAGTGGAAACAATGTTAGTCTCTTCAGAAGATGAAGATTTATAAATCTTGTATTTTTACCAGGTCGCCATCTTGTTTTGTTTTTATAGCTGTGATGAAGGCTACACCGGGGCGAGGTGTGAGCGTGTGGACCTGTTTTATCTGAGAGGAGACAGAGGACAGATTTTGGTGATTTGTTTGATAGCTGTTATGGTCATTTTTATCATTTTGGTCATTGGTGTCTGCACATGCTGCCAGTAAGTATTTTTAAACTTCATTCATATGAACCTGAGAAATTGTATCTTGCCCAGTGCTCTTTCTGTTCCATCTTTTCTTCCTTCTAAACTTCTTCCCCTTTACCATTTGCTTTGGTGTAAATAAATTTACTTTTTGAGGTTTGCTATCATTAATATTAATGGATTTATTTATAATGGAACAATAAGTTCATGATTTTTACCATTTTACTGGAAATAATTATAACTTAAAACTTGCATAAATCTTTTAGCTTAAAAATGCCAATCATTTAGTCCTGAAGGCAGGTATATTTTGTTGTTAGTAAATTAAATAAGAACTTTACTTTTCTAAAACTGTATGACTGAGGAACATTGAAAAATAGAAATAAATAAAAACATTTTTACTTGGCCACATTAATGTAATCAATTTTCTGTGCAAATGATGGTTATACTATTTCTCCTGTCTTCAACATTTCCTTACTACCATTTTTGGAATTAAGAAGTATGTTGCTTTTGCTTTGAGGCAGAGTGGCTTGGTGAAATTCTTAATTGAATTAGTTTCTCTTGAAACCCACCAATTTTTTTTAATTACAGAAAAACTACCACATAGTATGCTGAAAGGTATTTTATTAAAGTGCTGTCTTGAGAAGGAAGCCCAGCTTCCTAAATTGTTACATCTACTT
Source organism: Castor canadensis (assembly GCF_047511655.1). Lineage (NCBI taxonomy): Eukaryota > Metazoa > Chordata > Mammalia > Rodentia > Castoridae > Castor > Castor canadensis. The sequence continues at coordinate 94,210,148 of NC_133394.1, forward strand.
CCAGGCTGTGTCCACACCAAAAAAAACAAGGTGATTCCTTTCTTCACAACATTTGTGGGAGAAAAATGCTAGCATAGACAGTCTTTTTTTTTTTTTCTGAGAAAATAATTTATTCAATTTTAAATGAGAAATTTTCAAAAAGTTTAAGTATGACCATTAATGAGGCCCTGAATTTGTTCATTGATTACTTAAATTTAAATGAATTTTTAAAAATCAAGAAATTCTCTCAAAATTCCTTCAGCCTTTTCTCTAAACTTCCAAGATAGGTCATTTGTTTTGTTCAGGACCTGAACCATGAAGTCTCTACTCTAGACTAGATCCAAAACAACCTGAATAACAGAAAAGCAAGATTCTAAACTGATGTGTGATCTCCGTTTTCTTTAAGCCCACTAATTCATGGTTGTTGTTTTTTGTCGATGTGATTTTATTTATTTATTTATTTGGCAACAATTGAAGAGTAGGAGGCACAGTGAAATGGTACAGAAAATGCATGTTTCATTTTTATCAAGCCTTTTACACTATATATCAAGCCAGTGCAATGGCTCATCAAATAAATTGCTTGAAGATGAAAACAAATGACCTAAACTGGAACACAAGCAAAATATAGATATATGTGCCTAGTGTAAATGCTGCCTACCAACTTACTTTACATTGATTTGCTTATCTTATAATATATAAGCTGTCACTGCTTCTCTTAGAGAAGGGAAGTGAATGTTTAGTTGCTCAGTTATGATGACTGGATCTCCCATTGCTATCTTGTCATGTTTTTGTTATAAAATCAATTAACTGTTTTTCAAATACATCTGGTTGTTACATTCCTGTTAGTGTATATGGAGCAGGAGAAAACAGGTCACTTGATGGGAAGGCATTTTCTCCAGTCTACTCCTTGATGTCAGCCTTTCAATTGGGACATGATGGGCTGAAGGACCCTGAGGTTTAGTGCAGGTGGAGAGATCAGCTGGTGGCAGATTGTCCTCTGATGAAACCCAGGTCCTTGCAGGTCTTTCCAGTCCACAGTGGGCCTTTCCCTTCTCTGACGCCATCTTCTTCTCACAAAGGTGCTGAACACAAGTCTGGTGGACTGAATATGACTTGGGCAAAACAAGAAGTACCTTCCATTCAAATCCCTGCTCTACTAGAGCATAGACAGTCTTTGATTTTTGTCTCAGCTCTGCTGTTATGAACTTTGAGACTTGAGACAAATTTCTTAATGCTTTTGAAAATTAATTATATGCTTTTGGTAAAACACAAAAGTATTATACCAGCTAATCTATAGGATTCTTTTTAGTTATAAAATTAAAAAATATTTTTAAGTTTATGTACTTTATGATAGAAATGAATATTTATAATGCTAGGTTTGAAGAAGAGAATGAGTTAAGTAAAGCTGAGAAATGGCCTATTTTATTATATTAGTTTTGAAATCCATTGTTCAGGAAACTGGACTCCAGTCTAGAATATTTAACCAATATGTAAAACAAGCTTAATATCCAGAGGCTACCATTACTGTCAGTTTTCTTGTGCCTGTTTCTAATTTCTACTGTTTCTTCTTTATAAACTAAATAATGCTAATCATTGTAATTTGTAAAAAGACTTCCCCAGAAAAGTTTTTGTGTGTTAACTAATCTCCATTTACAAGCAGGTTTCATATTCTTATTATTTAGGTGAATAGCCTCCACCTCCACTGTTGCCTATTATAGCTGTCATTTGAATCTAGAAAAAAAATGAGTTAGAAGAAAGCCCAAAATATTTAAGAAAAAAGGAATTTATGCATTTTAACAGTGTAGAAATGAGACCATTGGCTGTCTTATTGAGTAAGAACTAACAGGCTCATAACTAACATGATATTTTTCTAAGTCCTCTACGGAAACATCGGAAAAAAAGAAAGAAGGAAGAAGAAATGGAAACTCTGAGTAAAGACATAACTCCTATAAATGAAGATATTCAAGAGACTAATATTGCTTAATGGTAAGTGTGATAAACTTGATAGATGGGAAACTATTCAGGTGACTTTAAGTGGTAAAAAGGGGCTTACCTCTAACTAGTAATTATTGCTTGGAATATGATTATATTTATGAACATCTAAAGTAAGTTAAATTTTTTTTCATAGAACATAAGGTTAAATAAAAGACTGTCATAACTTTGTTCTGCATGTTATCACAGAAATAGACATTCTAATTCTGTGGGTCATAATGATTATTATATATTTTCTGCCCTCATTTCTGAGCATAAGAAAGAGGTATTTTAATTTGGACATATCAAACTGAGAAGAAATAACAATAGCAATGGTCCATGTTCTAGTAACAACAACTACACTTACTGAGTGCTCACCATATACTCTATGCACTGTTCTAAGCTCTTTAGATGTTTTATCAATCAGGATCCTACAGGAGTCACAAATCTTAGATGATCCAAGAGATTTTGATGGAGAGATTGTGAGAGCAGGTTTCAGGGAACCCACCAGGAATGTCATGGCTCTCTGAGTCTGACAATGGCAAAGAGCTGTTTCCCTTCTTATGCCCAGTGATGTTGGAGTATTATTCTAGCACTCTGAGAAGCTCTGGAGAAGCTCACCAGTCTGTAGTCATGGTGGAAATAGCTGCTGCTGGACCTGAACAAAGATGGAAGGAAGAAAGAGTGGGATTAAAAAAAAAAAACCCTCAAATATTCTCTGCTAAACCCATGGGATTGGAGCCCCAGTGATGTAATCTGTAGTGGTTTCCCCTGGAGAAAGATTGAAGTGGGACATACCAGGCAGAACTAGTAGAGTCAGGCAAGAAAGTTTTGGTTGTAATGACATAAAACCCAACTCAAACTGGCTTAAAATCAAAACAATGTACTGGCTCACGTGAATGGTGGCTCAGAGGGAATGAGAGTTTCCCATTTGGTAGAACCAAAAATCATACCTAAGGAAAACAGATTATTTCTGTCTTTCTGCTCAATGTCTAAAGAATTAGCTTCAAATTCTAGTTCCTCTATGTCATAAGAGAGTGCAGTAGCAATTGGGCCATCTGCTTCCTTGTTCATATCCAGCATAAGAAAGCAATGACTTTTCCTAACTCTTTCTGCATACAAAGACTCTCTGAGCTGGACAAGGTGGAACATAACTATAATTCCAGGATTCAGGAGACTGAAGCAAGAGGACCATGAGTTCAAGGCCAGCCTAGGCCACATAGGGAGTTTGAAGCCAGCCTAGACTACATAGTAAGACACTGTCTTAAAAAAAAAAAATTGAACTCCCTACTCCCCAAAACCAAACCAAACTAAAACAAAGAAACCTCTTCTTTTCTCAAACATCCAGTAGCTTCTTAATTGAGTGTAGTAAATGCTTGTTTGAGAAATTATAATGCTCTCCTAATTTATTTCTAGGACAACACTAATCAATTGAAAACATACATGCTGGCTCTAGATTCTTTATTATTACTGTTATTGTTGTTATTATCATCTTTGTTATTGGCCAGTACATCTCTTTTAAATGGCTGCTTTGATTTTCTTTATTCTCACAGGCTATGAGGGTATCTCCAGGCTGGTGGCAAGCTACAAAATGTCTTCCTCATTTGAAAATGGACAGAATGTGTCTCAGGAAAACAGCTAGTAGAAATGAATCTTAAATACTGTATTTACTTTTTGTTTTTATTTGTAACTTTAGTATGTGTTATTATTTTTAATAATAATTTTATTACAGTCTAGTAATTGAGAAAAACCACTTGGTTAGGTAGCAATGATAAGAAGAGGAGACATTTCAATAAATTTCCTCTTGTGTTTTGTCACTAAGGTTACTAGTCAAATAAAGAAGTGGGAAGGAATTTAGATCTTAGGAACTGAATTAATAATAAAGCTACATTTCCACATGCTTACCATATGCTGAGTTTGAAATATATTATTTCATTTAATCCTTTCAACAAACTGAGATATATAATATGTTCCTCATTTCCCACATATAGAAAGAGGCCTAAAGAAATTTGGTTATATAACCTAGATCTAGAGAGTTAGGAATTGGTGGAGCTGGAATTAGTACAAAGATTTATCCAGGATTCAAAGATGGTGCTATTAAGTATCATTTTTATTAGTTTGGGTTTGTACAATTTAACTCCATAATAAAACCCAAGATTTCCTGTAGAACTGTGTTTTGCTAGAATTCCAAGATATGTAAGCCATTTTCCTAAGGAAATACAGAATGCAGAGTCCCAGTCAGTGTTGAGTTACCATCATGCTTTCTGTGGAGGTGACTTTTATTATGTTTCTTTGCACTTTTGTAAAGTCTTAGTGACAAGAGTAACTTCTTACTTTTCTAAAGCAAACAGATTTGCCTCAAAGTTAGGGTAATGAATAGAGTAAAAGTAAGTACCTGACATTCTTTAAGCCTGGGGTAAGTATTTACACTTAAAAGAAAATAAAAAATGGCACTGGAAGATGATGTTAATGCCAGCACTGCAGACCCCAGGGTGTCACTGGTTGTGACCTTATCCTCAGTTGTTTTTACTCTAAACCATAGCATGTATGGCTCAGGTGAATTTTAGTGCAGTGAAGTCATGGCCATAGCATCTATTACTTGAAACTTATTGACAAATACTCCTTCAGGTACATGGTTTATCTAGTAAGCACCTAAAAGAGTGAAATCTGTGTTTAGTCAATATTTCACAGAATATGAAGCTTTCAACATTGCCTAGGTGAATCACTTATAAAAAACAATGGAAGACATCCCTAAACTGCTGTACTTGCTGTACTTTGTGTCTCAGTCAAGCACCTTCTTTTCCAGAATCATTGTAAATTCTGCACTACAATGTAGATTCCATGGCCAAAGTGAACCAGAGATTTCAGACAGAAACTGAAATTGTATACCTCCTTCCAGCATACACAGTGTTTTGAGTGAGACTGGGTTATACTTCTGTATAATACAGAAATAGCTCACCTAGCAATAAGAGCTAAGTCAAACAACTGACAATTTTCAAAATCGATTTTTTTTCTTTAGACTTATTGGTCATCATTGAAACAGGATTATATACAAGTGACTCATGTTGTATGTGCTTTATTTTCAACAGTCTCCTTTGGCTCATTCATGTCCTTTCTTCTCAGTCTTCTTTGATACTAAAAGGTGTTGAAAGAAACATCTAGTCATTTAAAAACACAAAAAAATGCTGTAAATGTTTCTTCTTTACTTGATTGAAATTGGATGGCCAATGAAATCTCTTATGCCAATTCAAGCTTGAGAATTTTGTTTTGATCCTAAAATTTTGATGGTGTCTCTTGAAATTTTGATATTGAGAAAGAATTTCAATGACTTGCATAACTTTTCAAAGTGTGTTTTATAATTATTTTTGCATATACTAATGACTGTTTATGTAAACTGTCAACATTATTGTGTAATAAAATAAATTTATTTTTAAATAAAGCAAGCATATTTTCACCTGGGAATTTTCTATTAGCTCATGAGTTGTAAATAGAAATAAATTTAAATATTATTATTTTGAAAAAGTTTATATATTATAGAAACTACTTATTAATGCTTTTGAAATAGTCCATTTGGATCATCTGTTTTCCTTAGAAGTTAAAGTATTTGGAAGTGTAGTAGACACTTACTGGGCTTTCCACCCAATAACCTGGTCCTATCTTTGATCTCCACCTACAGCTTTACTTGGTTGGCCTAAAGTGGGTGCTTAATAAAATTGGGCCAATTAGAGTCATTCCAGGATAGTTGGGGACTTGAAATCAGAATTCTTTGGGTTTCTGAGGTATAAAAATGTGCATTTTGAAAGTATGAAAGTTACATTTTCCTTCATGTGGACGAGAAGAACAAAAGAAATTAATTGGCAGAGAAAGAGAAGCTTCAAGCACTTGGTCAGTGGAGAACAGAGATGAAATGCATTTCCCTGAGTCTGAGTCCTGGTTACATGCACTGTCAAAGTTTAGCCTCATTCCTATCTGTGGGCTCTAAGACATGCTGGTATGTGTATAATAAATTCCTCATTTAGGGCTGAGGTTGTAGCTCAAGTGGTAGAGCACCTGCCTATTAAGCCGGAGGACCTGAGTTCAAACCCCAGTACCACCAAAAAAATGTATTAAATTAGCTAGGCTTGGTACACGGTGGTGTATGCCTATAATTCCAGTTACTTCGGAGATGGAGAGGGATGGGTCATAAATTCAAGACCAGCCTAGGCAAAGTTAGCAAGAACCAATTTCAAAAACAAAACCAAAACAAACAAAAAAGGTCTGGGAGCAACCCTAGTACCAAAAGAAAAAAAAATTTCTCATTTGGCTTAAGCTAGTTCTACTTTGGTTTTAGTAACCTGGAACCAAGGTCCTGAACAACTCAGGTCCATCATTAAACTGTGGATAAGAATTTTAAACACAGATATGACATCTCCTGTGAAATGAAATATCAAACCATTGATTTCAAATAGTGCCTATTAATGTACAGAAGGACATTTTCTAGAAACAACTTTCCATTTTTACTATTCAGCCATTCAGGAGAGCATAAAGAGGGAGCAGGGAGTTTGGTGAGCATTTACTGGGCACCACTGTATTACAGGTACTGTGCTACCCATGATGACAAATGCTAAGGAGGAATAAGACTTGTTCTGTTAGGAAGCTTAGAGCTGAGTAGGGGAAACAGCTAGGCACTGAAAATTTACAATATAATTTGATGATTAATTTTAGGTGTCAACTTAACTGGATTAAGGAATACCTAGAAGCTTGGTAAAACATTATTTTTGGGTGTGTCTGTCAGCATATTCCCAGAGGAAATTAGCTTGAGTATCTGAGTGGAGTAGGTGGGGAAGACACATTCTCAGTGAGGGTGAGCACCATCCACTTGGCCAGAGGCCTGGAGAGAACAAATACAGTGGAGTCTTCTCCAAGAACTGGGATACACATTTTTTTTCTGCTTCCTTGAACATAAGAACACCAGGCTCTCCAGCTTTTGACATAACACCAGCATTCCCCTGAGTTGTCAGACTTTTAGCCTTAGACTAGAACTTACACCATTGGCTTTACTGGCTTGAGGCCTTTGGACTTGAACTGAGCTAGGCTACTGGTATCCCAGGTTCTCTAGCTTGTGAAAGGGTTATCGTGGGGCTCTTCAGCCACTCTAATCACGTGAGCCAATTCCCCTACTAAATCCCCTCTCTTGTATCAATATACATATGCTATTAGTTCTGCCTCTCTGGGGAACTCAGAGCTCTCAAGGGCTCTGAGAAGAGCTCACAGTATTATGGGAACAGAGAGGAGAACAACTTGGCCAAATTAGAGTGGGGAAAGGCTTTGGGAGGAAGTTACACCCGAATTGATGGCTGGATTTGAGAGACGAAGGTCTCCACCCCTAGATGTGAACAAACTCAAATGTTTCTTAAATCCTTGTCAAATTCTACAGAATTCCTCAGAAATTAGCTCTGGCAGTAGAGGGAACAGCGGGTATTGCCATGAATGAGTAAGTAAAGAGAGGTAATCAAGGATTTCATGTTTTGTTTCAGACAACCCTGGGCATGGCAGGGAGTTGTAAGGTAGAATGTTTCTGGTTTCAGTGATGTTATATGATTAAGTTATGTGCTGAGTTAGAGGAGAGATTTTATTTCTTTTCTGCAGTGAATGATTTAGATTTTTTACATTTCCACTCTATTTCATTGCCTGTGGTATGAACAAGTTACATAGAGATTGAAGCAAAAAGTTCTGGGTCAAATAACCTGCTATATATACTTTTTTGAGACAGATCCTCACTATGTGTCCAGGCTGACTGAAGCTGGTTATGTAACCCATGCTCATGCTGGGCTTTAACTCTCTTGCCTCAGCCTCCTGAGTGCTAGGATTACAGATGTGGGCTACCACACCCAGCAACAATCTGCTATTCAGATAAGATTCAGTTTGAGAAAAATTTTGTAAAAGAAATCAAAGACATATTTTAGTACCCACGTCTTTATGACCAAGTTATTTCCTTAAAGAGAGGTTTATTTTAGTGGCCTAAACATATTGGGGCTTTGCATCCTTTATTCTCCAATTCAAAACTATTTTTCAGTACTTAAACTAAGTGCCAACTACATTAGATGTTGGAATAATACCAGTTACACAAAACAGAAATGAAACCCCAAAACTCTGACCTCTTCTAGTGGATCTAGTTTTTAAATTCCAGCATGAAATTTAAAACAAGATTTACTTAAGAAGTTGTCATTGTCACTAGACTTAACCTAACCAATTGTTGGAGCATGAAACTCAAGATGAACCCAAAGGAACACAGCATATGGTAGATTTTGTAGATCTCCCTTAACCAGGAATAATTAATATATGAGAAAGCAGTGTTGAGAGCACAAAATCATGACTACTTTCCTTGTCATTAAGAGTCTCTTTTATACCTTTTTTTGATGTGCTTGATGAATATTGGTGCTAAACTTGGGCATCTGTTCTTCATAGAACATATATGCTTCTAAGCATTTTTTTCTGCAAAGGAACCTGTTCCTATGTGATCATCTTTGGCAGCCAAGCATTAATGGCAGAACATAACGTGCAAATAGTCCGCTGTTGCCTGTTTGCTAATGTTATTGATTTCTTGGAATGTGTATCTTAAAATAACATCTAATTGGCATTTCTGAAAGCTCCTCATTCTTCCCCAGGGCCTGTCAGCTCTTGGCATTTGAAGTAGTATGAAATTCTTTACCAGAAAAGTATATAAACTAGATAACTCCAAAAACTGTATCAGTAATTATTTCAAGTGGTAAATAATTGGATTGCTCTGGAAATTTCAAAATACATGTTTTGAGGAATGTTTAATCAATAATTATGGTCGGCACTTGTATTCTAAATGAAATGTCAGTCTACCAGCTTTTAAAAAGACTTTTGTTTCTCTCCATGCTTTATTATTCTCTCTCAAGTTTAAATTTACAAAACTAATTAAATGTTCAGCAGAGGTACTCTGAGAATCTTACTCCCATTGCCTTTTCAATTCATTTAAAAAGAATCAAGCAAAATTCTTCACAAACACAGAAATCCTTACCATTGTTGATTGTAGCAAGTATAATTATTTTTCCAAGATACGTGCAGAACAATAAAATATTTTGAAACTCTGTGATCCAAGCTAGGTAATGACATGCAGTGTTTCTGGTTTTAGTAAGAAGAGAAAACCTGGTGTTTGATTTGCTGTCTAAAACTATTTTGAAATATTGCATTGTGTAAACTAATTAAACTTATTTCTAGTGCGTTTTTTTTTTAATTCCCTAGGAACATTCATGAACCAGCAATTCATGAACTAGCAATTCTAAAACATCGTGAGAATTTTTTTTGTCTAGTTGGTTGGTTTTTATTTCTTTTACTTCTAAATTAGAAAGAATCTGTTCTTTTTACTGTTGGATGCCCTAACAAAACCAATGCTTTTGACCATTACAAAAATATCATGGGTGGGGGCAGGGGGGAGAAATAAACCAAGCCTTGTATGCACATATGAATAATAAAAGAAAAATGAAAAAAAAATATCATGGGGATGAGGGAAGCCTTGCTTCTGAGTTATTACAATGCAAAGGTTATGAGGACAGACTCTTTGTTCAGACAGGTCTGGGCTTTCATCCCAGCTCTGCTACTTAACTGTGAGGTTGTGTACAAAATGCTTAAACCTACTAATGTTTTCATTTACAAAGTCAAAATAAATAATAACTAAGGTGAGTTAAGAGTACTAAATGAGATTATGCCAGTAAAATGCTTAGCTTGGCTCCTGGAATATTTTAGGTACTTTCTAGGTATAAATGCAATCACTAAGATGAATAATAATGATGGTGATAGTGATGTTCCCTAGCCACTGTTATGGAAAATAGGGAATTCTTTTTTGGAATGGAATCATTGCACTGGTGCAGTACAAGGTCTGTGCTTTAAGGGCTCATGACTCCTATGGGAAAGAATGTCTTTCAATTCCTGTTGGAATAGACCATGTTTAGGTGTGGAATTCCACCTCGGTGACTAGTCCTAAGAAATTGCCTCGTTTATCTCCCTACATTCATTCTCTTGCTTCTATTCCTTTCTTAAAAGCACTTAATAAGAAAAATTAAGAAAAACTTATTATAATGCAACTGAAAATAACCAAAGGCCCAATAATGTTTTCCGAGAATTTTTACTAGATAGTCAAAGCACACATGAACAGCATATCATTTTCTATCTCTTGGTAAACACAACCCAATTATGAAAATGAATGGTAAGAAAATTCAAATGGATTGAACACAAAGTATCTACTCAGGAAAACAAATTTTAGTCTCAGGGTTGTTAGTAAACTTCTAGGAACTCTCAATTTATCACCATTAGACAACATGCCCTGAGCAATGCGAAAGATAAAAGGAAACTTTTAGGAGAAAAAATTCTAAGTAACACCAGATTTTAATAAGGCAGACTCTAGTGGTTTAAAAAAAAAAGGAGAAATATTTGTTAATATCTTAGGGTTTACTACCTGATTATTTAACAAGCATGTAGCAAGCAGGTAACAAATATAAACTTTTTTTACCTTGGAACAATTCTTTAAATTTCGCCAAACTAAGAGTTTGATAAAAAATTCCGCCAAGCAGCAGGGATCAAAAAACATTGAAATTTTTTTGAACTTAGAGCCTCATACTTGCTAGATAGGCACTCTACCACTTGAGCAATGCCCCAGCCCTAGGACCAGTAATTTTTAAAATTATCCTAAAGTAGAAGTCAGCTAGACATTTTTGATGTTGTATGGTCAGTATCAAGAGTGGTTTTAAAAATAACTTGGGCCAGGAACTATGAATAATCTCTCATATTTATTTTTCCAGTAAGCTTGCATAGTAAGTGCTATTGTACCATTTTCTAGATAAGCCTGCTTCAGAAGCCTTTAAGCTTCCCTACAAAAGATCATATTGCCTATACGTCATTGTCATCTGCCCCTTAGCTTTGGTATCTCCATCCTTGAAAGAAAAGTTTACTGAAATTATGTACTTTCTAAATGGAAACAAAAAGTAATGTATTGTTCTGGACTCCACCAACTGGCTAAATAAATAATTACAAATACATTTAGTTGACAAATATATTAAAGAGTTTAAAAAATGAAAAACTGGACAGGAATTAAATCTGAGAACTCTACAACAAACATCAGACATTTTAAAAAGAAATTCACCTTTCAACCAGACTTAATAAGCTTAGCTATTTCTTCTTAAGCCTGTTAAAAATATTTGAGACTCTGAAAAAGGGCATTGAGTATAACACACATAGACTGAACAGTGCAGTATGTATGCTGATTCAACGTGTATTCTTATTGGAAGGTAATACAACTTGGTGGGATCAAAATATGTTTTCAAACAACACAGGATATGAAGAAGTAAAATGCTGGAAAAGTATTTGGCTATTCCTGAAGATTTTTTTTTTTGTCTTTTCTTTTTTTTTTTTTTTGGTGCTGGGATCGAACCCAGAGCCTCACGCATACTAGGCAAGCGCTGTACCACCGAGCTACATCCCAGCCCGATAGTGAAGTTTCAGATAAATTGATGCAATTAGAAAAATGTTTTTATTGATTGTCCAAAATTAACTCCACAATTAAGCCTGTCAAATCTCTTGAATTCAATGTAGCATTAGTTTAGACCCCACCAATCTGGAATTTTGTTACCATTTAGGCATGTACTAGGCAGCTGTTTACCTTCCTAATAATTAAAAAGTAGCAATTTAAGAAAACATCTTAACAGAGCGATATCAATATTATAAACGTTTCCAATACATTCATCAGCAGCGATGTTATTGACATGATATTGTAATGAGATACCAGTTACATGTTTAAAATGAAATGTCATTGTTATAAATTTCTTTCAGATTCCAATTCAATTAACTAAATATCACTGAAAGCTGAGCATGGGCACACATACAAAAGAGTTCTAAGTGAAAGGGGAAGGGGAATGAGAGATTAGGAATTTATTTTATCAAGTTGGAGAAAATACACATGCACAAATAGCAACAATGGAAAACTGAACAGTTTATTTAACCAAATGAATATTTAGCATCTATTACATGCTTAGTATGTGCCAAGTGCTAAGAATACAGAGATGAACTGGACTTAGTCTATGCCAAGATTTTTATCCTCCAGGAGAGAAGATGAGAAATTTACCTGTACAAACAATACACAACAGCTTGTTTGTATGGACTAGAGACTGAAGGAATTGGGGAAGAATTCTCAAATCAGTGGTGGGTGCCGAGGGCTGGAAGAATGGATGAGTGTGACAGGCAAGTATGGGTGTGAAGTCAATCAAGTGTCTGGGTTAGTGTGGAGAAAGACACAAAAGTCTTAAATTGGTTGAGAAAGTGACAAATACTACTTGTTTAAAGCAGGTCCTAAGACATTGACCTTGGGCAGTGTTTATATGAATAATAATTTTGCCACTCAAATACAACACATTTTGCCACCCAAATAGAATGTTTGGATGTATTGTCTCTAATGAGTCAAAATGTTCTTTAGGATTTGTATGGCCGAGTGTGCATTTCACTAATTTCATACCAAATGAACATACCATAAATCAAGAGCATTTTGTCAGTTGATGGTCAAGAGTACAATTAGTTATTAATGGTGCCATTCCAAGCCATGTTGGAGATGGGGCAAAAGGAAGAATGTGTGCTGTTATATATCAAAATGTTCTCTTTTAAACCAAGTAGAAAAGATTAATAGAAGTTCTACAATAAAAAACATGACTACATATAAAGCTTTGCATCATCTACTCTGTTTATACACCTTTGTCAGCCCTCATAAACTTATGCTACTGAGGTCCTGATGGTCACAGACAAAAGAATTGCAGGTTGAGCTGGGTTCAGGTGCCTCACAAGTATAATTCTAGCTACTTGGGAGGCTGAGATCAGGAGGATAGTGGTTAGAGGTCAGTCCAGGCAAAAGGTGTGAGAGACCCCATCTCAACCAATAGCTATGTGGGTATAGTGGCAAGTGCCTGTCATTCCAGTTACAGCAAAAAGCATAAAACAGGAGGATTGTGGTCCAGGCAGGACTGGGCAAAAAGCAAGACCCCATCTCCAAAATAACTAGAGCAAAAATGGCTGGAGGTATGGTTCAAACTGTAGAGTATCTGCCTAGCAAGCATGAAGTTCTAACCCCAGTACCACCAAAAATTAAACAAACAAACAAATAAACAAGGCAGGAACTGAAGAATGGCTGGAAATAGACTGTTCCCATTGCTTACTAATATGAAGTTGTAAAATAAGTCACCAAAGTGTGTCTTCATAATTTTGATATTTTTTTCACCATAGATGTTTGTAAGAATTTCACTAATTTACTTTGATTCTTGAAGTTTTTAGCATCCCCTTAAATTTTGGGCTGGAGCAAGTGAGTACCTCATTCTTATCTCAGTCCCGATTATTGACAAAAGGCAGGCCAGGAGACTGAAATTAGCAGACTGTAATATGATATGCAATTTTCCACAATCAAACAAAAGCTTTTATATTTTCATTATAGCCACCTGTATGCTAGACATTTAATTCAAGGACCTTTACATTGTGTTTAAATGTGAAGTCTACTGCTTGCTAGTGGTAAATTACATAAATTTACTCAGCCTCAGTTTCTTTATGTATAAAATTGATATTATAGCCCCCATCACACATGTTGGTAGTGAGATCATAAAGGTTCCTGGTCAGGATTGGTTTCATGAGCATGTAACCTGAACAGTAGACAGGGCCTTGTACTTAAAAAAGGCTTGCACTTGATATTCTTAATTTTTGGACGAGATGCCTGGCATTTTCACTTGGCACTGGAGCACAGAAATTATGAAGCTGGTTCTAGCTGTGGAAGAGTACCTGCAACATGGTATGCACTCAGAAAGTGGCTGCGTGGTCATTGGTCTGTGAACACAGGTTTATGGAATATTTTCCCTGTTCTTGGCACATATGGATGTGGGGTTTACAAAGAGCCCTGCATTAGTTATGGTTGTTTCCTTCTGTAAGGGGAAACCAGAAGGCAGGGAGACGGTGGAGAACAAACAGGAGTGGAACAGACTGATGGTGACTATAAATGACTATTGTGTTTCAGACAAGACAAACTTCCCTCCCCCTTTATGAATTATTCACTATCCTGGGTGACATTCAGTCCAGAAGGTCCCCAGACCTCAGAGTCCTTTCTCCATCCAGGAGAGCAGGGTCCTCTCTGCCCAGGCCAGGGGACCTGCTCTAAGGATGGTGGGTCCATCAGTGCCTCCACTACCCAGGTTCTAGCTCAGCTATGCAAGGCCTCCTAACCTTCCAGACAGTCGTGCTTCTCCTTTTGGGCATCTTTAGTCAGCACCAACTGGGGCTGGGAGTTTCAGTGGCGGGTGTCATATTTCACCAGGTTCTGATCACCTGTTCTATGACCTTCTTCTTGCTTCCTGGCAATCAGCTGACAGTGTTACTTTCACTTTTTCAATATCCTAAACACAAAAGGTCCATTTTCTTATTTTATTAGGCAATAAAATTCAATGGAATTGAGAGATGAAGTATTACTTATGATTTCCTCAGTTTGGTCTCTCATTCCCCTGGCAACTTTCACTTTTCATCGGTCAAACAAAATCTGATAATTTTCTTCCTGCCAAAAAGGCCTCAAAGTTTAGGAACACAAATGCCTGCCTGCTCCTGGGAGGGAAAAGAAACATATGCAATCTCTAGTAGCAAATGTGTTCAATGTCAGTTAGCAGTACAATTTTACTTCCCAATGGACCGCCTTGTAACATCTCGATAAATCATGCTTCTACGTAAAACAAGGCAAGTGGTGTTAAGTGCTTACATAGAGCTGTCTGCATGTCAGTTTTCTGATACCTTTTTTGTGGTTGTTATTGGCAGTACAGGGGTTTGAACTCAGGGATTTGTGCTTGAAAGGCAGGTCCTCTACTGCTTGAGCCACACCTCCAGACCTTTTTCCTCAGTGATTTTGGAAATTGGGTCTTGTTTTTTGCCCAGCATGGCCTGGACTGCCATCCTCCTATTTTAAAGTTTCCACTACTGCAGCTGGGATGACAGGTGCACATTACCTCACCCAGTTTTTTTATTGTTCTTGAGATGAGATCTTGTTAACTTTTTGCCTGGGCTGGCCTGGAACTGTAATCCTCCAAATCTCAGCCTCCCAGGTAGCTAAGATTACATTTGTGAGCCACCTGTGCATGGCATCCTGATACTTTTTTTTTTTTTTTGACTGTAGAGTAGTCTTTAGCTTCTTTTAGGGAGGATCAAGCTTGTGTCAAGTTGATCCTTTTCCTGGGGTCCATCTTTGTGGAGATGCTTTGGGTAATTCTGTTACCCTCCCTGATGAGGTATTTGGTCAGCTTGTGACCAGAACATTGGTAAAACTTTTCTCTCCCTATTCGAGAGGCTGCCTCACACATTTTCCCTCAAAGAAAGTATGTACTGAACACCTCTGCAGTGAATCTATTTAATCTCTGAGGAGAGTTTGGTGACTACACATACACTGATTTAGTTAGGAATGGGGATAGGACAATTTGGACCCCATAATGGTCATCTCAGGTCCTAACTCTTCTCTGCTGCTCCCCACTCCAGAGTTTTCTCCCTTTAATCACTTCCCTTCAGGTACCAAGCCCTTTCCCCCTCTCCTGGGCTCTTTTCCAATCAAAGCTCAGTCACCTCGTCCTTCTAGTAACTCAAAGGTTTAGCAGCCTTAGCCATGGAGTACTTGTGTCTTTTTGCCAAAAGGGATGAGTCTGTTGGCTTCTTCCCTACCCTCTTAGCAAGGTGGAGACCCTTGGAGGGCTTCTATTAGTGCACTAAATATCTAATTAAGGTACCTTGTCCTTAGAAGGATTCATTCTCTACCATGCCCCAGAGATAAATTTGTATCCTTTTTATTAGTGAATTTTAAAATGTTTCTTTTCATTATTATGCTAGTCAAGAATTTTTTCCTGTCACTTTCATTTCCCTGGAGTTGTATCACAAAGCATTCCATCCTTAATAAACATCACTTTAGGAGAGAGGAGGAAGTCTTGAGTTCACTTCACTAAAAGACTTTAGATGAGGCATCTCCTAGGAGGGAGAAATAGCTGGATTTTGTCTATTGCTAAGAGAGAACTGTGGAATAAATGGGAAATCAATAGGTGAGAAAGTAGGGTGAAGAATTCCATTTAAAGAGAAAAGCATTACAAGTAAGATCACATGGGCTTTTAAATGTGGGACATTTTGGAGACTGCTGTATAGATCAATGCTGCCAGATTAGAGACAGCTATTTGTTAAATTTGAACTTCAGGTGAACAATAAATAATATGTTAGTGTAAATATATTCCAAATCTTGTTGTTTATGTGGCCATCCTATATTTTTATTTATTAAATCTGACAATACTTATATGGAATAGCAGAGCATAGGGTAGGAAGAGGAAAGTAGTTGAAATGAGGCTGTTGGGATGGGTAGAACAAGATAATAGTACATTTGATATGTCATGCTAACATCTTGTACTTTACTAGATGGAGAAGATAAAAAATTTTGAGCAGGCAAGTGACATGAAAAGAAGTGTAATTTAGGAAGATGATTCTATAAGCATCATGAAGGGTAAACTAGAAAGTTGAGAGATGTAAGACAGGAGAAATGATAGAAGCTCATGTTAGGAGGTAGAAATGTAAAGAGTGTGATGTACTCAAGACATTTAGGAGAGAGTTAACATCATTTTGCAATCTGTTGAATTGGGAGAGAGGCAAGTGTTACAAAAGAATGATAATACCACTTTGGTGATAAGGGAACTCTTGTACTGATAAATTGAGATATGGATTGGGGAAGGAAAAGCAGACTGGAGGTGGAGGTTTGGGTGAGATGGCAAAGGTAATGACTTTGGTTTCAAAAGATTGGATTTGAAGACTCTTGGAATATCTTTGTATAGAGATCCAAGAAGTAATTAGAAGTGTAGACCTAAAGTTCATTTTTAAAAATAAATCCAGTTCATAAGAAAGACCAGTTTTGAGCAAGGAAAAAAGCTCCAAGAAGCGTGGCAATCTGTTTTACACAGCTTCATTTTTTGTGGTTTCAGTTTTCCTATTCAACCCCAGCTCAAAAATATTAAATGGAAAACTCTAGAAATGAACAATTCATATGTTTTAAATTACCTCCTGTTCTAAGTAGCACAAGGAAATCTCCCCCTGTTCTTCTCCATCTAGCCTCTACTCTGAATCATTCCTTTGCCCAATGTATCCAAATTGTATACAGTACCTGCCTTTTAGTCTTTTTGTAGCTGTCTGGGCTATCAGATCATAAGTTTCAGTTTAGACATGAAGACCAGTGGAACAGAATAGAGGACCCAGATATGAAGCCACACAACTATAACCTTATCTATAGAGATAAGGGCAAAATAGTTTCTGCCAGGTATCGAGGGGGTGGGAGGGAGAAGGAGGGGGTGGGGTAGGTGGTAAGGGAGGGGGTGGGGGCAGGGGGAAGAAATGACCGAAGCATTGTATGCACATATGAATAATAAAAAATAAATAAGTAAAAAAAATATGGAGGCATCTTAAAAATCTAAACATAGATCTGCCATATGATCCAGCAATCCCACTCTTGGGGATATACCCAAAGGAATGCACACACAGACTCCAGAGGCACCTATGCACCTGTGTTTATTGCAGCGCTATTCACAACAGCCAAGTTATGGAAACAGCCGAGATGCCCCACTACTGATGAATGGCTCAAGAAAATGTGGTATTTACACACAATGGAGTTTTACTCAGCCATGAAGAAGAATGAAATCTTATTATTCTCAAGTAAATGGATGGAACTGGAGAACATCATTCTGAGTGAGGTTAGCCAGGCTCAGAAGACCAAAAATCATATGTTCTCCCTCATGTGTGGACTTAGATATCGGGCAAATGCAGCAATGCTGTTGGACTTGGGTCACATGCTAAGGGGAGAGCACATACGGGAGGTATGGGAATAGGTAGGAAACATAAAACATGAAAGCGTTTGATGTCCTCACTGCAGAGGAGCTAATACAGAAACCTTAAAGCAACAGAGGTCAATGTGGGAAGGGGATCAGAAACTAGTGAAAAGGTCAGGTAGAGATGAATCAACTTGGATTGTAACACACTTGTGCATGAAAACAATGCTAGGAATCTCTCTGTATAGCTATCCTTATCTCAACTAGCGAAAACACTTTGTCTTTCTTATTATTGCTTATGTCTTCTCTTCAACAAAATTGGAGAAAAGGGCAGAACAAGTTCTGCCTGGAAGCAAGGAGGTGGGGGGAGAGGGAGGGGGTGGGGTGGTAGGGAGGAGAAATGGCCCAAACACTGCATGCACATGTGAATAAATGAATATAAAAAAATTTTAAAAAGATTTCAGAGATAGAAATAGATGCCACTAAGGCCAAACAAATCCTTAATATTCAGCCTTAACTTTCTGTTCTCTTTTTGGTTTGGTTTCCATGACAACCTACATTTATAGAGCAATTCCTTGTATATTTGCTGAAGGCAGAAGATTGCTTTTCCTCAGCTTTGGGTGGATGGGAGGAGGGAAGCAGTGCAGAGACCACATTTAGTAGAAGAAAGAAACCTTGTTTCGTCTTGTGGAAATTCTTTAAAAATTACTGTGTTAATTTCTTAAGCTTTGTAGTTAGTATTATCTGAAGGAAAAATTAATATCAATTGTATGAAGAATAAGAGAAGGAGGAGGAGCAAGAGAGAGAGGAAGAGGGTGGAAGGGAGCACACACAAGCATGGTGCACAGGTTTCTCCTGACCACCCTGGCTAAATCCTACCCATTTTCAATGCTTGCCTTCACATTTCTAAGTCATTTTGTCTGCATGCATTCCTCTCTCCAACCCCTCATCCTTTTGCATTCAAGCATCTCTCCAGATGTCTGCACCTTTCCTTTATAGGTGTAAAAGAGAGATACTAGCTGACTAGCAGGGAAGCCATGTGCCAATTTCACCACCACGGCCTGGACATCAGTTCCTCAGGTCTAGAATCTCACCTGCCTCCCATTTGCTGCCTCTCTTCTGAGAGTTTATCCCAACAGAGATACAGAGCAGGACTGCCCACAGCTGTGGGACTGAATACCACTTGTAGAGGTAACCCTCAACCAGGAAGGGCAGGCATCCGTGGACTGACACTCCATCTTGACACAAACTTGGAGCATTACCTCTGAAGATTACTCTACCAGTTCCTCAAAACAAACCATGTGATATCAGGTTCAGTTGTCCATGGCCATAATTCTCTCAGTAACACACCTTTCAAGGGCTTCTCCTCTCAACTTCCCCACTTCTTCATGCCTATCCTGGAACTAATTCTCAAATGACAATTGTTTCAAATACTCATCTCAAAGCTTTCTTTTAGGCACACTCAAATTAAGATATTAGATTATTCTTTTCTTGGCATCCATGTATCTGCTAAATAATATAATTGTATAATTATTAAGATTAATAATTAAAGCAAAAGGAAGCTGAATTTATTTTTGACACTATTGGGATTTTAACTCAGGGCCTTAAACTCTACCACTTGATCTATGCCCCCAGCCATTTAAGCTTTGGTTTATTTTTTGATAGGGTCTCATGCTTTTATCTAGCCCTGCCTCAGAGCACGACCATCCTACCACCCCCTCCTGAACAGCTGGGCTTACAGGCATGCACCACTACATCCTGCCTAGAAGTTGATATTGCTGAGGTTTTGTCTTCTAACCAAGCCAGGAAATTTCTAGTCGAGATTCTGTTATTCAACTGGGCTAAATTTAAACTAGATTGGACATTTAATTACTTTGGTTTTTTCCCCCCTAATATCAAATAAGTATTCAGAAGAGAAAAAAATACTGATCAGTAAGGGACTAAATTAATTTATTAGACTTATTTTCTGCATCACCAATTTGGAGTGTGAGTTGCATTTCTTTCTGACAAAACACATATACTATTTGCATTTCTTTTCAAGACATTCACAACACCTCTGAGAGTTAAGATTCCTATTCTATGTTCATACCCTAGGAAATACTATTGACTAGTCAGGGTTTCCCCTGTTTGCAAAAGCTATATTTTCAACTCTAATGTATAATTTATAGTAGCAAAAAAAAAAAAAAACCCTTAAATGTTATCTAGGCAAAATCACACTCAGCAAATGCACAGAGGAACCCATCTTCCATCAATTAAGTCAGTTTTACTCCACCCTGTTCTTGCTGTCAGGAGCAACATTTCTATGTCCCAGTTTCCTTGCCCACAGCACCAAAGTTATTTCTCCTTCATTCCAATTCTATCTAATGTCATGACCTGATAATTTTTTCTGTCAAGGTACATTTAGGTTCCACCCCTTATCTCTCCACTCACACATTCACACTCTTACAGCACAAGATGTGCAAATCCACTCAGCATCCCCCCACAACTGCATGATCTGGGCTGTTTAATCCATCTCCAATATAGTAGTACCTTCTTATCTGAAGGAAATATGTTGCAAGACCCCTGATGGATGCCTAGAGCTGTAGATAGTACTAATTTTTCCTATATGTGCATATGTGTATGTATAAATTTAATGCCTTCTCCATTTTAACAAAGCATTTTTTTTTGGTGGTACTGGGAATTGAACTCAGGCACTTACTTATCATGTGCTGTGGCTATAACTTTTGCACCTTGAGATATAACATTAAAGCTAACATGAATTTCTTTTCATTCATCATAATTTCATATCTAGATTTCTTCTTACTATATATTTTAGCAATCTGAGCATATGATCTTTATCCTTCCTTATTACATCAAGAACTTTCAAACAAAACACTTTACAGCCTCTCGTTAGCATACCTAAATTTCCATTTCACTGTTTTTGACCTTTCAGACCATTATGAAGTAAAATAAAAAACACAAGTTCTGTGAAACTGAAATTTTTTTTATTGTTTTATTATTCATATGTGCATACAATGCTTAGGTCATTTCTCCCCCCTGTCCCCACCCCCTCCCTTACTACCCTCTCTGCCCCCTCCTTCTCCCCCCGCACCCCCTTAATACCCAGCAGAAACTATTTTGCCCTTCTCTCTAATTTTGTTGAAGAGAGAGTAAAAGCCACAATAGGAAGGACCAAGGGTTTTTGCTAGTTGAGATAAGGATAGCTATACAGGGAGTTGACTCACATTGATTTCCTGTGCGTGGGTGTTACCTTCTAGGTTAATTCTTCTCTATCTAACCTTTTCCCTAGTTCCTGGTCCCCTTCTTCTATTGACCTCAGTTGCTTTTAAGGTATCTGCTTTAGTTTCTCTGCATTAAGGGCAACAAATGCTAGCTAATTTTTTAGGTGTCTTACCTATCCTCACCCCTCCCTTGTGTGCTCTCGCTTTTATCATGTGCTCAAAGTCCAATCCCCTTGTTGTGTTTGCCCTTGATCTAATGTCCGCATATGAAGGAAAACATGATTTTTGGTCTTTTGGGCCAAGCTAACCTCACTCAGAATGATATTCTCCAATTCCATCCATTTACCAGCGAATGATAACATTTCGTTCTTCTTCATGGCTGCATAAAATACCATTGTGTATAGATACCACATTTTCTTGATCCATTCCTCAGTAGTGGGGCATCTTGGCTGTTTCCATAACTTGGCTATTGTGAATAGTGTTGCAATAAACATGGGTGTGCAGGTGCCTCTGGAGTAACCTGTGTCACAGTCTTTTGGGTATATCCCCAAGACTGGTATTGCTGGATCAAATGGTAGATCAATGTTTAGCTTTTTAAGTAGCCTCCAAATTTTTTTCAGAGTGGTTGTACTAGTTTACATTCCCACCAACAGTATAAGAGGGTTCCTTTTTCCCCTCATCCTCACCAACACCTGTTGTTAGTGGTATTGCTAATGATGGCTATTCTAACAGGGGTGAGGTAGAATCTTAGTGTGGTTTTAATTTGCATTTCCTTTATTGCTAGAGATGGTGAGCATTTTTTCATGTGTTTTTTGGCCATTTGAATTTCTTCTTTTGAGAAAGTTCTGTTTAGCTCACTTGCCCATTTCTTTATTGGTTCATTAGTTTTGGGAGAACTTAGTTTCTTAAGTTCCCTATATATTCTGGTTATCAGTCCTTTGTCTGATGTGTAGCTGGCAAATATTTTCTCCCACTCTGTGGGTGTTCTCTTCAGTTTAGAGACCATTTCTTTTGTTGAGCAGAATCTTTTTAGTTTTATGAGGTCCCATTTATCTATGCTATCTCTTAGTTGCTGTGCTGCTGGGGTCCCATTGAGAAAGTTCTTACCTACTAATTCCAGAGTATTTCTTACTCTTTCCTGTATCAACTTTAGAGTTTGTGGTCTGATATTAAGATCCTTGATCCATTTTGAGTTAATATTGGTATAGGGTGATATACATGGATCTAGTTTCAGTTTTTTGCAGACTGCTAACCAGTTTTCCCAGCAGTTTTTGTTGAAGAGGCTGCTTTTTCTCCAGCATATATTTTTAGTGTTTTTGTCAAAGACAAGTAGGTTATAGTTGTGTGGCTTCATATCTAGGTCCTCTATTCTGTTCCACTGGTCTTCATGTCTGTTTTTGTGCCAGTACCATGCTGTTTTTATTGTTATTCCTTTGTAATATAGTTTGAAGTCAGGTATTGTGATACCTCCAGCATTGTTCTTTTGACTGAGTATTGTCTTGGCTATTCATGGCCTCTTGTGTTTCCATATAAATTTAACAATAGATTTTTCAATCTCTTTAATAATGTCATTGGAATTTTGATGGGAATTGCATTAAACATGTAGATTACTTTTGGGAGTATAGACATTTTTACTATGTTGATTCTACCAATGCATGAGCAAGGGAGAGCTGTCCACTTTCTATAGTCTTCTTCAATCTCTTTCTTCAGAAGTATATAGTTTTTATTGTAGAGGTCATTCACATCCTTTGTTAGGTTTACACCTAGGTATTTGATTTTTTGGCTATTGTAAATGGAATTGTTTTCATGTATTCTTTTTCAGTTTGTTCATTATTAGTGTATAGAAATGCTAATGATTTTTCTATGTTGATTTTATATCCTGCTACCTTGCTATAGCTATTGATGATGTCTAGAAGCTTCTGAGTAGAGTTTTTTGGGTCTTTAAGGTATAGGATCATGTCATCTGGAAATAGGAATACTTTGACAGTTTCTTTACCTCTTTGTATTCCTTTTATTCCTTCTTCTT
Organism: Castor canadensis; assembly: GCF_047511655.1. Taxonomy (NCBI): domain Eukaryota; kingdom Metazoa; phylum Chordata; class Mammalia; order Rodentia; family Castoridae; genus Castor; species Castor canadensis. The sequence goes on from NC_133394.1 coordinate 94,233,193, forward strand.
GCCTAATTGCTCTGGCTAGGAATTCCAGTACTATGTTGAATAGGAGTGGAGATAATGGGCATCTTTGTCTAGTTCCTGATTTTAGAGGGAGTGGTTTCAGTTTTTCTCCATTAAGTATAATGCTGGCTGTAGGTTTGTCATATATAGCTTTTATAATGTTGAGGTACTTTCCTTCTATTCCTAGTTTTCTTAGAGTTTTTATCATGGAATGGTGTTGGATCTTATTAAAGGCTTTTTCTGCATCTATTGAGATGATCAAGTGGTTTTTGTCTTTGCTTCTGTTAATGTGGTTTGTTACGTTTATTGATTTTCGTATGTTGAACCACCACTGCAACCCTGGGATGAAGCCTACTTGGTCATGTTGAATAATCTTTTTGATGTGTTGTTGAATTTGGTTTGCCATTATTTTATTGATGATTTTTGCATCAATGTTCATTAAGGAGATTGGCCTATAGTTCTCCTTTTTGGAGGTGTCTTTGCCTGGTTTGGGGACAAGTATAATACTGGCTTCATAAAATGTGTTAGGCAGTTTTCCTTCCCTTTCTATTTCATGGAACTGTTTAAGGAGGGTTGGTATCAGTTCTTCTTTAAAAGTCTGATAGAATTCAGCAGAGAATCCATCAGGTCCTGGACTTTTCTTTTTGGGGAGACTCTTGATTGCTTCTTCAATTTCATTTTGTGCTATAGATCTATTCAGTTTATTAGTATCCTCTTGGTTCAGTTTTGGATGATCATGTGTATCTAGAAATCTGTCTCTTTCTTTAAGATTTTCAAATTTATTTGAATATAGGTTCTCAAAGTAGTCTCCGATGATTTCCTGGACTTCCATGGTGTTTGTTGTTATCTCCCCTTTGCATTCCTGATTCTCCTAATATGGGTTTTTTCTCTCCTCATTTTAGTCTGGTTTGCCAGGGGTCTGTCGATCTTGTTTATTTTTTCAAAGAACCAACTTTTTGTTTCATTAATTCTTTGTATGTTTTTTCTGGTTTCTATTTTGTTGATTTCAGCTCTTATTTTTATTATTTCTCTCCTATTTGTTTTGGGATTTGCTTCTTCTTGTTTTTCTAGGAGTTTGAGATGTAGCATTAGGTCATTAATTTGGGATCTTTCAGTCTTTTTAATATATGCACTCATGGCTATAAACTTTCCTCTCAGGACTGCCTTTGTTGCATCCCGTAGGTTCCGGTAGGTTGTGTTTTCATTTTCATTGACTTCCAGGAACTTTTTAAATTTCCTCTTTTATTTTATCAATGACCCATTGTTCATTAAGTAATGAGTTATTCAGTTTCCAGCTGTTTGCATGTTTTTTGTCTTTACTTTTGTTGTTGAGTTCTAGTTTTATTGCATTGTGATCAGATAGCATGCATGGTATAAATTCTATTTTCTTATATTTACTGAGGCTTGCTCTGTGCCCTAGGATATGATCTATTTTGGAGTAGGTTCCATGGGCTGCTGAGAAGAATGTATATTGTGTAGAAGTTGGATGAAAAGTTCTGTAGACATCTAGTAGGTCCATTTGATCTATTGTATATTTTAGATCTAGGATTTCTTTATTGATTTTTGTTTGGATGACCTATCTATTGATGACAATGGGGTATTGAAGTCTCCCACCACCACTATGTTGGACTTAATGTATGCTTTTAGGTCTTTCAGGTTATGTTTGATGAAATTGGGTGCATTGACATTGGGTGCATATAGGTTGATAATTGTTATTTCCTTTTGGTCTATTTCCCCTTTTTTTTAGTATGGAATGTCCTTCTTTATCTCATTTGATCATTGTAGGTTTGAAGTCTACTTTGTCAGAGATAAGTATTGCTACTCCTGCTTGTTTTTGGGGGCCATTGACTTGGTAAATCTTCTTCCAGCCTTTCATCCTAAGCCTATGCTTATTTCTGTCAGTGAGATGGGTCTCCTGTAAGCAACAAGTTGTTGGATCTTTTGTAATCCATTTCGTCAAATGGTGCCTTTTGATGGGTGAATTAAGTCTGTTAACATTAAGTGTTAGTACTGATAGGTATGTGGTGATTCCTGTCATTTAGTTGTCTTAGTTGTTTGAAGGTTTGATTTTTTGTACCTAAGTTGAGGTTACCCTCTACTTTCTTGCTTTTTCTTTTCCTGTAGTTTGGTGCTGCCTGTCCTTTCATGGTTATGTTGGGTTTCACTTCCTGTGTGCAGAATCCCTTGAAGAATCTTTTGTAGTGGTGGCTTTGTGGTCACATATTGTTTTAGTTTCTGCTTATCATGGAAGACTTTTATTGCTCCATCTATTTTGAATGATAGTTTTGCTGGGTAGAGTATCCTGGGGTTGAAGTTATTTTCATTCAGTGCCCGGAAGATCTCACCCCATGCTCTTCTTGCTTTTGATGTTTCTGTTGAGAAGTCTGCTGTGATTTTGATGGGCTTATCTTTGTATGTTATTTGTTTTTTCTCTCTTACAGCCTTCAATATTCTTTCCCTAGTTTCTGAACTTGTTGTTTTAATGATAATATGCTGTGGGATAGTTCTATTTTGATCTGGTCTGTTTGGTGTCCTGGAGGCCTCTTGCATCTGTATGGGAATATCTTTCTCTAGATTTGGGAAATTTTTTGTTATTATTTTGTTGAATATATTATGCATTCCCTTTGCTTACACCTCTTCTCCTTCTTTGATGCCCATGATTCTCTGGTTTGGTCTTTTGATGGAGTCAGTGAGTTCTTGCATTTTTTTCCCACAGGTCTTGAGTTGTTTAACTAATAGTTCTTCAGTTTTTCCTTTAATTACCATTTCATCTTCGAGTTCTGAAATTCTGTCTTCTGTTTGTTCTATTCTGCTGGATTGGCCTTCCATTTTGTTTTGCAATTCTGTTTTGTTCTTTTTTCCGAGGTTTTCCATTTCCTGGGTCGTTTCTTCTTTAATGTTGTCTATTTTTGTCCTGAGTTCATTTATCTCTTCATTAATCGTGTTCTTTGTTTCACTTGGTGTTTATACAGTGCTTCTATGGTTTCCTTTATTTCTTCTTTTGCTTTTTCAAATTCTCTATTTTTGTTGTTTTGGAATTTCTTGAGTGTCTCCTGTACATTTTGGTTAACCATATCCAGTATCATCTCTATAAAATTCTCATTGAGTACCTGTAGTATTTCTTCCTTTAGATTATTTTTGTGGGCTTCATTGGGTTCTTTGGCATAGTTTATCTTCATTTTGTTGGAGTCTGGGTCTGAGTATCTGTTTTCTTCATTTCCCTCTTGTTCCTATACTAATTTTTTGCTGTGGGGAAAATGGTTTCCCTGTTTTTTTCTGTCTTCTTGTCATCGCCCTTGGTGTTGTTATTGTCCCAGTACTGTGTGCAATTAAGTATTTTTGGCTTGTAATAATAGCAATAGTGGTATTTAGAATGGAAGGATGAGAGGAGATGGAAAGCAAGGAAGTTAAAGGAAAAGGGAAAAACAAATAAACAAGTAGAAAAAACAAAACAAACAAAAAAGTTTCAAAGATATAAATAGGGAGAGACAGTGTACTAATCAACTGTAAGCTGAAAAGGCATTAGAGAGACAGAGAGAGGATTGAAAAAAAATAAATAAAAATAAATAAATAAATGAAAAACATATATATATGTATAAAATAAATCTCCAAGTTCAAATGCAATAAAGTTTCAGTCTTAATAATTTTGGTGCTCTTCCTTCAGCCTCCAATCCTGGAGATGGTGCCTCAGATGTTGTTCTGTACTTGTCTCATCAAAGGGGAAAAATAAAATAAAACAGAACCACACAAAACAAAAAGACCCCCACAAAGTGTCCCAAGTTCAAATGCAATACAGTTTCATTAAATTTTTCAGCATGCAGGCATAGTTTGGTTGTTGTCTCATCAAAGGTAGGGAGAGAGAAAAGAAAAAAAAAAAGTCTTGAGACAGGTCTGTGAATGGCTATCTGCAGCTGTGGCTTGCCTGCCTGCTGCTGTCAGCCTGCTGTTGCTGGAGGCTTTATTTATGCAGATCTCAGGGGTGAGCTTAACATTCACCTGGCCCCGCAGACTTTGTTTATTCAGGGTTCTCCTGTGTGCGAGCCGCTGCTACAAGCTTTCCCCTGTCCAAGCACACTGGGGGAGGTGACACTGCACCCGTGTTCTCAGGCCAGTGTGTTTATTTACAGCTCATGTGGGAAGTGGGTCTTCCCCCTCTCCTGTGGAGTTTTCCTCCCACTGCCACTTTTACAAGCTTTCCCGCTCCTGATTGTTCAGCATGTGCTTCTGCTCCTTGTGGTCCATGTATTCCCAAGCCATCTAGATGCCGGCATCTGGCAGCGGCCTGGGGGCCCTCCTGCTTTCTCCATTTAATGTGAACTGCCTCCATATTTTTTTCCAGAGTGGTTGCACTAGCTTGCATTCCCACTGCAGTGTGTATGAGGGTTTCTTTTTTCCCACATCCTCGCCAACACCTGTTTTTGGTGGTGTTTTTGATGATGGTTATTCTAACAGGGGTGAGGTGGAATCTTAGTGTGGTTTTGATTTGCATTTCCTTTATGGCTAGAGATGGTGAGCATTTTGTCATGTGTTTTTTGGCCATTTGAGTTTCTTCTTTTGAGAAAGTTCTATTTAGTTCAGTTACCCATTTCTTTATTGGTTCATTGATTTTGGAAGACTTTAGCTTTTTAAGTTCCCTATATATTCTGGTTATCAGTCCTTTGTCTGATGTATAGCTGGCAAATATTTTCTCCCACTCTGTGGGTGGTCTCTTCAGTTTAGAGACCATTTCTTTTGTTGTGCAGAAGATTTTAATTTTATGTAATCCCATCCTTTCTCTTAGTTGCTGAGCTGCTGGGGTTCGATTGAGGAAGTCCTTGCCTGTACCTATTAATTCTAGAGTATTCCCTGCTCTTCCTGTACTAACTTCAGAGTCTATCTCTGAAATTGTAAAGGCATCTTTAACTGTAAGTTTCTGCAGTTTTACTGCTTTTGCACCAATTTCTTCTTCTTTTCCTATTAACATGAATCTGTTAGTTCATGAGAATACAAAATGAGTCAATAAAAGGACCTATTATCTTATTTGTATATTGTTTAAAATGCATAAGTTCCTTTTTTTCTTAAATATTTTGGGTTTCTTGTTTCACTCCTCCAGATGGTCATAGAATTGCCATTGCAAATGATTCCTGGGAGTAGCATGCATTTGATGAACAGATTCAGAAATCTGGAGTCGGAAAGACCTGGCTGTGCATCAAGCTGATGTATTTTCCAATCAGCATTTTGACACTGACAATTCTTGTTACACAGAGCATCTTGACAATGTATTTTGTGAGTTGAAAAGCTCTGTTTGCCTTTCAAGAACCAAGTACTTTTTCCCTGCACACCTTATTGTTCATACTCAAATCTGAGGCTCATTTCCTGTTAATAAACATAATTTTCTTAGTTCTACACTTAAGTGTTCTGATATTTAAAAAAAATAGAGTAATGTGAATTCCCACCAATTTCTTTATAGTTAAAATGTCTTAAGAGAATTCATCTTCTCTGATTTGGAAAGGGTGAGGGACATTATTGCCAATGGTAATATTATCATGTCAATTAGCCAACAGAGTTTCTTTAAATGTTTAAGAGAGCAATTTGTACTGGGACTCTGGGAAGTCTCACAGAGTGAATTTGGAATTAGAAACTATATGTCTGAGTTTAAGATCAAACTAAGCAAACTCGGGCAAATACTTAACACTTTTTAAGTTTCAATTTCCTTCAAAGTCACAGAATAATTTCTAAATGCTTAATTGGACCTTATGAGATTTCTTTCTTCTAATACAAGCAAATGTTCATGTAGCACCTACTATGTGCCAAGAATTATTCTAATGTTTCATGTAGGAACTCATGCAGTCCTCCTATCCATCCTATGGGCAGGTGCTTAAGATTACACTGATGTGATTCCGAGAAAGTGAAAGGACACAGGTAAAATCCTTGTCCAGGATCCACACTGTTAGTTAAGTGGCAGGTCCAGGATTCAAAGTCAGGAAGTCCACCTCCAGATTGTTAACTACCACTAGAAAATACCATGTACCAGTTACTCTATTAAGCACCTTACAAATAAACTCCAGTTCATTCTTCTTAAGAGCTCTATGTACAGATACAGTTACTTTTCCTATTGTACAATGAAGGAAACAAGCTCAGAATCTGTGCTCAAGGAACTTGCCATATCCTACAACTCACAAAGGGAAAATATTCCTTTTTCTTATACTCTTTTCCAGCCATGCTTACCTTCTTCTGTGCCTGACTAAATTCTCATCACTCTTCAAATCTCAATTTACATGTTGCTTTTTACTATTCATGATTTGTAGAAACTTCTTTAGAATAACGTGCAGTAGAAGTAATGGTTAAATATATCACCTTAAATGTGACTTCAGGGTTAAATATATTACCATAAACATGGCCTCTGAAAAAATTCATTTTTGCATGTTATAAGGATGGAAAAATGCAAAGAGAGAAATTAACAAAAACTAGAATTCTGTTTTTACTACCAGTACTATAAGCAATGAATAAAGGGGTCATGTGAACTCCCAGACATTCCTAAGGACTAAATAGAAAAAAATCAGTGTTCTCTGAAAGCCCTGCCCTGAACTAACTCCCCTTTTATAAGTAGCTTTAGTAATCAGCATATTTCCTTTGTAATAGCTACCATAATTTTATTTAACTGTCTTTATGTCATTATTTGAAATACCTGGCTCTCCCACCAGTATAGAGTTACATGGAGACAGGGACGGTCGTATTTCTGCTTAGTGTTTCATTCTTTGCCCTTAAAATATAGTAGGTGTGCAACAAGTATTCATTAAATTAATACAACCCAAACTTTCCTAGGTTGAGGCTGATAAACATATGAAGCCCAAATAGACAATTTTCTTTATCTGTAAGGATGGTGCAGTGAGCCTTGAGAAAAAAAAACAAAACAGAAATGAGATGAAATCAAGGCAGAGTCAGGATTCCCTGCAACATCCAATTCTGGGAAAATAAAGATGGGTGACTGAAGCATATTAAGTGGTAAGAGCACTGACCTAATTTCGGGAACAGGAAAAAGGAGGGAATTGGCAACATGTTTCCCTCCTATTGTCAACTACATATTTTCCGTTCAGAGCTTAGTTGAGAATCTTTTAAGTATAAAAGATTCTGTTCTTGGAGGTGTGGTTCAAACAGTAGAGTGCTGTTTTGCAAGGGCAAAGCCCCGAGTTAAACCCCAGTCCTGATGCAATGATTTACCAAAGGTCATAGTTTGCTGGGAAGCCAGACCCAGTATTCCCAGGTCTCTTGGCATAAGATTTGGGAGAAGAGAGAGAGAGAGAGAGAGAGAGAGAGAGAGAGAGAGAGAGAGAGAATGTTTCTTAGAGGATACGAAATCTGAATTGAGTTTCGAAGGTACATAAACACCAAATGGTCACAGTTTTCTGTAGTTCCTCCCACCAAGAGAATAGCTAGTTTGTTCATCTTTTGAATCTGAGTTTAGTCATGTATTTTTGTTGGTCAAAGGGACTTAAGAAATGCTTGCATCTTGGGACTTGATGTCTTGTGCTGCGGGGAATTCGGATTCCCTACCTAGGAAAGACACTTGGCTACTTGACGGAAGATGAAAGATGGTTTGGAGCATTTCCCCAGCCATACCAGCCTCCAAAGCACTCCCAGAATTGTGAACTAAATGAAATGGTTGTTGTTCTATGTAATCAAGTTTTGGGGTGGATTATTACACAGTAAAAACTTATACAAGAAGTTGTAGGGGTGAAATGGCTTTCATGACAATCCTTAAAAATGACTAGGACTAGATGGCTGATAAAGATTGGACAATCAGGAAGGGATCTATTATATAAAGTTGGCAAAATGTTGAGACATAAATATTTCTGGAAACTGTAGCATCTAGCTGGAAAAATGAACATCAGTCTTATGTTATGGCAAGATTGTTACTATCGCAACTTAGAAGATAGGAAGTAGCCAGTGAACTTGTGGGTCTGGCTAAGGAACTTCCAGGCAAAGTCTTGACAGTGTCAGCTTCTTCAAGATTATTATGGTAAGGTGTTGCAAGAGAGATAAAGGTGAACAAGGCACTATTCAGTTTTAAGTAGAATTTAGAGGAAATACCGGAATCTAGGATTTTCTGGGCTGGAAAATAAAATGTTCTCATTCTTAGTCTCTTCATGTGGTAGAAGATCCTTAAAGTGAAATAAGTACTGAATAAAAAATAAAATTAAAGTTGTAGTTATATTACCTTTGGTTAAGACCACTAATATTTGTGAAGATTATGTTAAAAATTACAAGTTATAGTAGAGTTTTCAGTTAGATAAATAATTTTTAAATGTTTTAATGTCATTGTTTGCAGTAGCCAGACATGCCCAAACAGAGAAGGCTTGTGAAGAGAATTATGAAATGGACTTGAATTAGACTCACAAAACTCCACAATGATTTTAAAGATAGCTGTATTGACAAAGGTGCAATAAATTTAGACTAAAGTGGACTGAGATAATTTAAAATTTTAAAAGTAGCAAGAAAGCAGTTTGAAAACCTACTCGATTTCAAACGTGTCATTTCTTAATGGAAAATGAAGGGAATCTCAGTTGGTAGATAAAGAGTACAGGAAATGAATTCAAGAGCTAAAGAGCAGCAGACAAAAGAAACAGTCATTAGAAGCATAACTGCATTCCCATCAGGGGTTTTTCCTTGCCCTTACAGGAGGGAGCACTGACGGTATACACTCAGCTGGGTTTCAGAATTGCTTTGCAACAGTAGTTGCTGTGTGCCTTCTGTCTCTTACTGTCTCTTATTTATCCCTCTTTCAGTATTGCACATTAGGTATGTAAAGAGTGGGTATCATCTCTTAAGTTTAGAAATCTGCATCAAGAGGAGTTTCCAAGATGCCCCATCCACATTTAAGCAAATACAAAATGCAACATATTAGGTCTTGAGACTGATACCATATTGTACTAGATGAAGGGGTAGAAGATTAGTGTATTTTGCACTGGGAGGAATATAAAGAATTTAACCTGAGATTGGACTGTGATAGACTGAAACAAAACGGCCATAATATTTAGCAGTTTCCCTCATCAATTTATTTTTTTCCCTCATGAACTTATTTTTCAGTCTCTCAGTTACAGACCTTTCTATGTGTTATGGTAGAAATATGGTTTGCTCCCTCCAAAACTAACATTGAATTTTTTCGTGTGTGTTTGTTGTTGTGGGACAAAGGTTTGAGCTCAGGACTTTGTGCTTACAAAGCAGGTGCTCTACTGCTTGAGCCACACCTCCAGTCAATTTTACTCTGGTTATTTTAAAGATGGGGGTCTCACAAACTATTTGCACAGACTGGCCTTGAACCATGATCCTCCCCATCTCATCTCAGTCTCCCAAGTAGCTAGGATTACAGGCAAGGGCCATCAGAGCCCAGATGAAATTTGATTCCCAATGTAAAGGTGTGGAGAGGTTGTGAGACCTGTAATATGTAATCAGGATGTTAAGAGGGATTGATGTTGCTCTTCCAGTTCTGTGGGAGGGAAAGAGTTCTGTGTGAGTTCTCACTCATGCTGGACTGGATTAGTTACCAGGAGAGCAGGTTGTCATGAAGTGGGACTGCCTCTCGTGTTTTGTCTCTTCTGCATGCATCCTCACCTTCCTGCTTTCCTTCCTTTTTATAATGCATCATGAGACCCTCCCCAGATGCAACTGCATCTTCCAGACTCCACAACTATGAACTAAATAAAGTTCTTTTCTTTATAAATTACTCAGTCAGGCATTCTGTTATAGCAACAGAAAATGAATTAAGAAATTATGTGACTTGCTTGGCTTATAGGACAAGAGAAAAAACTTCAAGCACAACTTGAAAAGGTCTTGCTCATTGGGCTTCTTTTTCTTGCTGTAGGAACGTTCCATGTGGGAAAGTATGAATTAGCCTCCCGGAGGTAGGGGTTTGACCTGAAGCAAGTTTCACTGATAACAGATAGTTCAGAGAATCATGGGCAAACAGGAAATGTTATTGTTTTAAGCCATTGTTTCTAGGTGGTTTGTTATAATGCAAAACTAACAAGGTAACTGATGTTGGTTGGATTTGCACAGATTCAGAGCAGATTGAGAGGAGAGAGCTCCATTTCTATCTTCTGATAATACAATATTAAGTGAGTAACCTTTATTAAGAAAATGCAGGAATATCTATGTATTACAGAGCTTCTTTCTTCATCTTCTGGGTCTAACTAACATACATAGACAGTTACACAGGTCCAGAAGGTACAGAGATCTGTACCTGCAATGATCAGGCCTTCCAGTGAGGATTAGGCTGTGAAATAATGCAGTTTGAAGAAAGCTAAGCAGCCAACCCAACTTGTAATCACACCCGTGAAATTGTCAAGGGACAGTGTACTGAAGGCAGCAATAAAGGACAGCTGCATTCAGTCATCAAACACTTAAGACATGATGTATCTGGCCAAACATATGTGATACCATTAAAATAACAGTAGCAGAATCTTAAAATCTTGCTTTCTGAGGCATTTTTCTGTGCTTTGAAGCTTCTATTAAAATCTTAATAATTAGGAAAGAACTCAAGAAAATATAAGTAGAGCATTAACTGCCAGTCATTCCACAGTAAATTTGGTCTGATGAAAATTTCACAGGAATTATTTCTAATTGACTCTTAAAGACTGTGACCCTGAGATGACAAACATCGAGGAAATAAATGTTATCCTTACTATTTCAAATATACCTGTGATACGATGTCTAACATGAAGGAAAGACTTTCACCTTATTTTTGAAGCTTATTATCCTTAACTGCTTTTAAGGTTGAAAAAGCATTATAGTTACTTGTAAGCTTTTTTATTTGCCTCTTAAATATTACTTCTTTACTATCAAAAGAGCTTAAAAGACTGAGGCAAAAATTAAAGTATTCATAAAACAAAAGTAACACATTCGAGATTGAGGACTAAGTTAGTTTGCAGTTTGACATTTCAGTACATGTTTGAATACATTTCCACCATTTCCTTTGTGTGAAGGACCACAAAGTCATAACATTTTAGGCAGGAAGGGAACTAAGAGATCATCAGTCACATTAATGAACAGAAAAGAAACCGGGAGTTTCTTTTCCAAATTCACACACTTATTAAAAGCGGACATAGGTCTAAAAAAAGTTTTTCTACTTAAGGATTATTTTATTAAAACAAACAGAACTTAATGTAATTGGTTTAACTGTATTATTGTGAAACAGAAAATTTTAGATTACTCTTTCTAATTTTACAATTTTTATGTCAAGCTATAATTTCACTTGAGTTTCAGGATTATGACTTTTGTTTAGAAAAATAAATGCTGTAAAATGTCAATGTTTCCCATTTGAAGGTATGCATTTAAACTAATTTTAAATTAACCATAAAAATACTATAACTAGCACTTAGCTCTTGGCTTGTCCAAACTTCATCTGAGTGTACTCAGTAAAATCTGCTTCTACCATGATACAGGCAACTAGATGCAAAATGATTAAAACCTGAAGAACAGGCCAGGCGAGGCCCCATAACAGAGCAGGTATTCCTGGGGAAAACCTTGTTTAGTTAAGCTTGGCAATGTTGCTGATGACACATAACAAGGAGACACAATTCATCTCCATTTAGGATGTTCCTTAAATAAAATGAACAGGCAGAAGAAAGACCACCTTTGTTGAATGTCCCATGGGGTGACACTAATTCTGCATGAGCCTGAAGCTGGGAAGTTGTACTTTTGTGATTTTTCAAACAGTAGTGGACTAGATTTGATATTGGCTGTGTGTCTTTGAGCAAGGCATTTTGTTTGTCTTATCCTCGGTTTCCTTATCTGGGAGTTGAGGGGGCTGGTTTTAAGATAATTTACAGATTTAAAAGTGCCTTCACTATACAGGTGTCATTTCTAGACCATTGCTTACACATGTCACAAAAAGTGTGAATTAATTTCTCTCGTTTTAAGATTTTGTTTTCCCATTCTGGATTTTTGCCTTGGCTTTCAGGATGCAGGATCTTTGTTGTTAGAATTGGGGTTGGGGTTTGTGTTTCATATTCTGCCTAGTTAGAAATAGAAAGCACATAAAACTCTATATTTAGAGTTTGAAATATAAGCTTACATGGCTACAGCTCAGTTAGCCATGCCTTAATTGTATTCGGAGGTGAATGTAAGGTGCTTGTTATGATAAAACAGACACTTGTTAGGAAGGTAAGTTTTACCCCTCTCCATATGTAAGCTGCCAATCTTGTAGATTAGTCTCTACCTGAATAAACCAAATGCAAGGGCTTGATGAGAATAATAAAAATTTATGGTTATTTAGAATTAACCTTCAGCCAAAATAAGGTTTCTTGGGGTATCTCACAAGTCAAAGGGAAACCAAGAATGCCCCTTTTTCCTATTGTTTTCTGACTTTGATTAGGATTGCTACTTTTGATTAGAAAAATCAAGGACACAAAAATATGACAGTGAAAAATCATTCATATCACAAGGCAGAGGTAACATCAAACAGATTCTGATATTTTTCTGATGTACAAGTCACACTTTTAGAAGTAAAAGATATTGTTAAAAGTTGTTTTTCAGTCCCTTGGTTTTCTGACAAGGGAAGCAGGTTGAGTCTGTGCCTAAGCTCACAGGACCAAGTACACTCAAGTTCAAAGACTGCTCATCCAGGACCTTTTACCTGACATCCCTGCCTCTCAGGTTCAATTATTTTGCCTTCTAACTATTTCAGGTAAATCATTAATCTTCCAGTTCTGAAGATTTCTCAGAGAACAACAGCTCACAGAAAGCAAAAACATACTCTGAATTATAGGCAGAGTCTTATTTGTTCTATTATTGAATTATGGAAATGCATTTTATAATTTGGTCAGAATCCTCATGAAAATACTAATTAGTAGTAAAGCTGGGCAAAAGAAAAGTTATTGTCATCAAAGATACATTTTTGTTTCTAGTCACGTGCTATCCTGGCACGTAAAAGGAAGGGTAATGATATTTAAACAGTGAACTAGCCTTGAATCTTAATTATTTAAGCTGGGAAATGCCATGGGGAGTGTTTCCAAGCAATTAAAAGCGCTCTCAGGTGCAGGCACATGTTAAGACATTCACATTCCTAGGAGCTCTTATTTTTGGAGTATCCTTAACAACTTTGCATGTAACATCTCATTTTTGGCTATAAAATTTATGAAAGGAATTTTATAAAGTTAAGAGAGTTGTTAAGAATTCATGCCCATATGGTATGAGCTTTATTATATCATTGTTTGTATGTTAGCTGAGCTGCAGTCATCAACTTGACATATCTATTAGTTTCCTACAGCTGTCATAACAAACTGGGTGACTTAAATTATTATTATTATTTATTCTTTCATAATTTTGGAAACCAGAAATCCACAGTCAGCTTCTCTGTTTAAAATCAAGGAGTTGGCAGGTTCATGATCCCTCTTGTGGCTCCAGGGAAGAATCTTCTGTTCCTTGCCTCTTCCAGCTTCTGGAAGCTGTGAGCATTTCTTTGTTTATGGCTATATCACACCAATCTTTGTCTCCATCTCCAGGTGGCCTTCTTTGTGAGTGAAATTTCTCTCTGGACACTTAGAGTCCAGCCAGATAACCCATGATTATCTCTTCATTCCAAACTTCTTAATTTAGTCTAATTTATCTGCAAAGTTCCTTTTTCCAAATAAAGTAACATTTCTAACTTTTAGAGATAAGGACTTGGTATCTCTAGGGTCACCATTCAGTCTACTACAGCATATTACATTTTATAGTTAACTAAACTTTTATTAATTTTAATTAATAAGATTTGTATTTGTTAATGTCAGTACCAACACATTTTTTTCAGATCTCAAACTTTTTTGTGGCTCTTCAGAAACTTTTAGCTCTGGTACCCTGCTCATTATGCATAAAAGAACAGGATGAAAATGTTCTCCTTATAAAGTCAAAAGAACTCCTGTCATTGCTACTACAAGCCAGGACAGGTATTTTTCCAAAGGGATTTTGCAGGGAAAATTGCCAGGAAGTCCTGACAGAGGAGGACACCTGTCTGTAGAGTCCTTGGGTTTTACTTTTCTGTGGTAGAAATCCAGAGATGGGCAAACACTTGATGTTAACTACAGTTCATTCTGAGAATCTCTGTACGTTAAGCATTGAACCCAGACCTTCTCCTTTGCAAATTATGAGGATTTTAAGACAGGGAGTAACTCTTTCATCAGGTGATTAGCTATGTGTGTGTCTGTGTGTGACCCACCTGAACGCATCTTATAATTCCTTTTTCTCCCCTCTCTCCTTGTGGTCTATGACCTTGGAATTGAGGTTCAACAATTATGTGCCACTTGACTGAAACTGGGAGGCTCTTGAATGACCTAACTACAGCTCCATTTTCTCACTGTAATATGGATAAAGTCCCTACTCACATAGCCCTACTTATAATAAGAACCAGGCACAGTGCCTAGTTATCCTCCCATGGCTGGCTTCAGTTCCCTGCCTGTCTGCAGGATTAGTAAAGAAGCTAAGGCAACTACACCCTCTTGGTGCTACAAAGCTGCTTCACATAGTTCCTGACTGTTCATTCTCTCCTAAAGTGCAACCCCTAGAATGCATGCAGTGTTTTTCTTCCTCAGGCTATAAGTATAGGGCTAATAAATGCTGTGATCTCACCTGTTCAATGTTGGGTGTTACGTGTTCGGACATCCCTGTAACTCCTGGGTGCAAATCCCTCCTCAATGGAGTGGAGAGGAAGTGGTCAAAACGCTCCTCAATTGAGGAAATACTGTCACTCTTCAGAATGGTAGCTAAACAGATCCTCTGCTTATTTACATGAGCCCACTTAGTCAGTGAAAGATCACCAGACCATGATCACTGTGTCTTTTGGGCAGTAAGTCATTGACAAGAGGAAAACTCTTTTGTCTCCTTATGGGTCTTCATTCAATCTTATGAAGAGGACAGTGCTCTTAGTTTGGCACATCATTCGTGCTTATCTTCAAGAACTGATGTGAGGATCTATTAATGCAAATTCATTTGCCTGCTGGTCTGTCAAAACAGCTTTAACTTCTACAGTCACACTGGTTAGCACTCACTTGTTTTCCAAAGGTGACTGATAAAAATTGTACAATGCATAGCTGACAGGAGAGACTGCTGAAGCTCAGGAATCTGACTGCTCAGGTTCAAATACTGATCACTAATTTGCAGCATGAATTTGAGTAAATATACGACTCTGAGCCTCAATTTCTTTACTAACATTACCTTCTTTGTGGCACAGCATTGAATACTAGATGAGTTGCACAGAAAGAACTTAGAAGAACACCTGCTATTATATGGTAGGTATTTAAGAAATGCTAGCTATTATTATTAGAGAAGAAACAACACAGAGTCCTTTAACATATTGATTTTTGTTTTACTTTTTTTTTTTTGAGACAAGATCTCCCTATGTACCTATGTAGCCCAGACTGACCTCAGACATACAATGCCCCTGCCTCTCTGGAATGCTAAGATTAGAAACATGTGCTACCATGCTCAGTCTACTGAGAGTAGCAGGTGCCCAGCACAAAGACCAGAGATGATTGAATATGTGCCAAATTAATTGCTTTGAATGTTAAATGTGGATACAAATGGAGCTGCTGTCATAATGAAACTTAAAAGCACAGTGGCCCAAACAAGATATTATTTTTCTCTTAGATGACAGTCCCAAAGTAGGTGGCTTCATTCAATGATGTCACTCAAGGAATTGGGACTCATTATCTTGAGGTTTATCACCCTGTAGAAATTTGTCTTGAAATCATGGTCAGCTTTATTTGGTCTAAGGAATGAAGGACAGAGCTGTACAGGGCATGCAGCTTCCTTTGAGGAATAGCTTGCATTCACCCACTGGCCTACAGTTGGCCACATGACCTCACCTAATAGGGAGAAATAGTCCATAGATTGGCAACCATTTGCTCAGTCTATACTTATGAATAAAAGGGGAAGAATGGGAAATTAGTAGTCTTTACACACTTTATAAAATTCTGGAATATTAACTCAATATCTGCTTTGTGTGCCTTAAGAAAAGACAGAGATTATGTGGGGAGGGAGAAGCTGAGAATACAGGCTCTTACTCCCTCCTGTGTAAGGACACTTTGTGTCTGGGCCTTTGTGTTAGAGCCTTTGTGATGACACCTCATTTTTCCAGACCTTCAGGTAATTTTTGGCCAGAGGGCAAATGGTCTGTGCCTTGTATAGTGTGCAGGCATTTTTCCCTCTGTGGAAGAAACACATAAAGGGACAAGGGAGCTAGAATTACATGTAAACCTTGGTATGTTCTTTTAAAATTAAATGTGCATATTTTGGTGTCTGATGCAGTTCTACCAAATATAGAAAGTATTTGAGAATTCTCTGAGAGCAATCTTAGATTGGAATGTAAATGCAGACTGAGAAATCATTTATAGGACAAATAGACACATAAAAGTGAATGAGTTTTTTCCAATTCAGGAGTTTGCCATTTTTAATTTATGAAAACCTTACAATTTTGAAGCATTAATCAAGTGATAAAACTTAGTTGATGTTCAAAGTAAATGACAGTAACACATTTGTGGATGATCCTTGACTATTAGTGTCATGTTGATGGTTGGAAAAGGTTTCAGAGTTGGAATAATTCTCTTTAGCTTCTTGCTTATTATCTGGATTATTACAATTCAGTTGCAATGCAATCTGCCTATTTGTGGTAACAAGACTTCCTGTACTTTCTTTTAAACTTCTTAATTATGCTGGGAATAATTGTCCTACTAGAGTATGTAAATGAGAGTGCAACTTTTGAATTAGGAGGACATGAGATAACTGGTTTCAGAAGCAATATTCCAACAAATGTTATCATATGAAAAAATATAGCAATCCGCCCCACCCATCTTTATGAAACACCCTGGCTCATGTTTTAGCTAAAGCTCTTCTATCTGAATCTGAGGGTGGGGTACTTAAAGTGAGGTACTTCTCTTCACTCTGATGTGGTTTCTCCATGGAGAAACCATAAGATCAAGCCACTGAAGGGATTACAATGTGCTCAAAAACTCTGAAGCCTGTTGCTGATATCAGTACAGGGACAGGAAATGATCCTTTGATAACCTTGTTCATTTCCAAAAAGCAATCTTTCCACTCTGAGAGCAATCTGTTGGGTTCAAATAAATTACTGTAAATAATTGCTATTTTTCATGGCAAAATAGCTTTGACCATATTGCAACCATATATATTATCACTTAAATCCACATAAGCAGGAATAATATATTAGTGATTTAAAATTCTTTAATTATTACTTAATGTAGTTTTACTATTTTGACAGAACCAAGAGTCAGTATTATCAGGAGCTCATTTGCTTAAAGCTCACATAAGGACTCTCTTCAGAATACCCTTAGTGGAAGACTTTCTATCCTCTCCTCAGAAACCTCCACTGGTATCTCAGGATGGTCTGAGCTGAGGGTTTCAGTTTCTCAGGAGCAACCTGAAGACCCAGAAGCCACCCTTTCTCACTCTCCCTCACATGCCCACTCCAGCTGCTCACATGTTTGATGTGTAGGTTGTTCCAGAACACAGAATATTTGGCTGTGTGTGGGGTGTTTGTTTGAGACAAGAATTTATCTGAGGTTGGCCTGAAACTCGTGATCCTCCTGCCTCAGCCTCTTGAGTGCTACAATTACAGAACTGTGTCACCACCTCAAGCAGAATACTTCTATTAAACTGTGAATAGTTGTGTAATCCAGACAGATAAATTATAAGAATATAGTTCTGTTATCTAATACAACATGCAAGAGCTTAAGATATTTTATTCATTCCACCTAGACAAGAAGAATTGCACTGGGAAATAGTATTAATTGCAATATTGTGGTTTTTCTGACTAAATAAATGATGTATAGCAGTGATGTTTTGTTCAGACAGAGATAGGAATGCAAGGTAATAAATATGGCTCTGGAGCTTCCACTCAGTGATGTCATAAGGGCTCCTTCTGTCTTCTCATTGTACCATTCCTATCAGGGAGACCTGGTGGACAGGAACTGAACAGCAGACATGAAAAAGATTTTTTTTTTCATTTATTTCTCACAAACCTATGAAGTAGACACTATTACTAGTCCATTGTAAAGATGAGCAAACTAAGGCTTGGTTGAAGTCCCCACCTGAAGTCACAAAGCTAGCAAGTGTCTGAACTGAAACTCAAAGCTCAGGAGTCCCACCCAAGAGCCAAGGCTGTTAACCACCATGCTGTGTTGTTTCTTCTGATTAAGTTTTATGCATTCAATGCTCTCTGTTAGAAAATCCAAGGAAGTCATTCCTTCAGCTCAGGAGGTGGTCTGGTTTTGGAGGAAAGTTTAACTGGATCACAGTATGCCTATCTGTTTTTGTACTGTCTACAGTAGCTGCTTTCACTCTGCAAGCTCTGTAGAGTTATGTAACAGAGGTAGAATGGCCTGCTGAGCTGAAAATACTGCCTATCTAGCTCACCATAGAAACATTTGCTGACTCTTGTTCTAAACGACTCCAACTCTGCAACTTACACTATTTGTTGCTCCTCTTTAGGTGATGGGTGGCAGGTGGCCCTCTTAGCTATCCAGGGTTTTTGCTGATCCCTGGTCATGATAGGTATTAGTTGTACAAGCCTGGAAATGCCTCACTTGAGTTGAGCAATAATATTCAGACTTTTTAATAACTTTAATCTGAGAATAGAGTATGTGTTATACTATGAACCCTATAAAATTACCAGAATCTGACTACTATTGACCTACAAAACGGACCTTTCTAACCAAAAGATTGTATTATTTTCAAGCAAAAAAAGATTTTGAGTTTGAATTCTGTGCCTTTTACTTATCAGATATATGACTTTTGAAGGTTAATTTAACTCCTCCAATTCTCTGTCTCCTTTTCTATAAATGTAGGGTAGTAGCATCCCCCTCTCAGCATTGGTATAAGAATTAAAATGTATTGTACAAAATGTTGAGCAGTGTCAACTAGAAGTTCCTCATAACCAACACTTAGGGTTTTTTATTGCCTGTATACAGATTTTCCTAGAATTCTCCTCCCCAACTCTCTTTATAAGCAGATCAGTCTGTGAAACAATCAATTCCAATTCAGAGCAGCTATGCTCTTGGTGAAATCTAGAATTGGTGTATTTTGGCACATCTGGCTTCAGACTCCCTATAATCTAGTTCTGTCCCAGGAATCAGTGAAATACTGATGGGTTGGGGTGGAAGGGGAAGAAGAGGAGCAGAGGTAAGGGGAGGAGGGGAAAAAGTTGTTCCTTATGGTAATTCCTACCATATGCACAATTAAAGAACAGAACAATTACGAACAACTTAATTAAGAACAATTTAAAAACCAGAAGTGTTAATATGGCTTATAGACTGATTTCTGAACTGCACTGAGATAGAGATTACTTCTGTCCCTTCATGTTTCTGTTAGAAACATGAAGAAGCAGGGAAATATCACTTGTGAGTGGACACAGAAAGAGACAGTGCTAGTGTGTACACGTGACAGGATGCAAGGAGGTGTCAAGAATTCATAGGAAGATGGATGCAAAGAAAAATGTAAGTTCACTTTGTCCTCCAGTCTTTGGAGATGCTGGATTTCTACTATTACATGGTAAGGAGGGTTTTTCATCTTAAAGAAGACGATTCTGGCAGGGTGGAGTCACATGCATGCTGGTACTTGGGATACATCTTTTAGATGCAATATAAGAGAAGTGATTAACATTATTCACATTTGGTTTGGTCAAAAGAGCATTTCTAGAATATAGATTGAGGTTGGATAAGTTGAGTGATGGCAGGTCAAGAGCATTCATGCTGCTTTTCTCTCAGATTAGAGAAGTCAGCAGCCTGAGCAGATAGGAATTAACAAGACAGAAACTAGGTATAAAAGGTAGGGACAATTTATCAAGGACTTCAATATCAGGCAAGAAATAAAGAGCCTTTGAGGGTTCCTGTAAAAGAAACCAGTATTTGTTTTTTTTTTAATTTTTATTTTGTTCATGTGTGCATACAATGTTTGGATCATTTCTCCCCTCTTCCCCCACCCCCTCCCTTACCACCCACTCAACCCCCTCCCTCTCCCCCCCACCCCCTCGATACCCAACAGAAACTATTTTGCCCTTATCTCTAATTTTGTTGTAGAGAGAGTATAAGCCATAATAGGAAGGAACAAGGGTTTTTGCTAGTTGAGATAAGGATAGCTATATAGGGAGTTGACTCACATTAATTTCCTGTGCACGTGTGTTACCTTCTAAGTTAATTCTTCTTGAACTAACCTTTTCTCTAGTTCCTGCTCCCCTTTTCCTATTGGCCTCAGTTGCTTTTAAGGTACCTGCTTTAGTTTCTCTGCATTGAGGGCAACAAATGCTAGCTAATTTTTTAGGTGTCTTACCTATCCTCACCTCTCTCTTGTGTGCTCTTGCTTTATCAGGTGCTCAAAGTCCAATCCCCTTGTTGTGTTTGCCCTTGATCTAATGTCCACATATGAGGGAGAACATATGATTTTTGGTCTTTTGGGCCAAGCTAACCTCACTCAGAATGATGTTCTCCAATTCCATTCATTTACCACCGAATGATAACATTTCGTTCTTCTTCATGGCTGCATAAAATTCCATTGTGTATAAATACCACATTTTCTTAATTCATTCATCAGTAGTGGAACATCTTGGCTGAGAAACCAGTATTTGAAAGGAAGCTTTACCTGACATCTTGTATTAGTGAGCTTTCTATTACTATTACTATTAATTATTATTATTATTTCTATTTCTATTACTATAATGAATTACTGAGGCAATTAGCTTATAAAGAGAAAAGGTTTGTTTTGGTTCCTGATACTGGAAGTCCTAGCCCAAAGCTGAACAGTTTCATTTGCTTTGGACCTCTGGAAAAAGCAGCACATCGTGGTGGGAGTATGTGGAAGAGCAAATTAGTTAAGCACCAGGAAGTGAAGAGAAAAAAACAGAAAGACCTGCCTCCCACCATCTCTGTCTTGGGAACATGTATGCCCTCAAAGTAATTGTTTCACCTGGTGAACTGTGAGCCCTGGATGTAAAACCCTTTTGAATTTGTCCACAACTTTTCATCTATTACTGATGGAGATGCTATAGAGATTCCTTTTCAAATATTCATATTTTAGGAGCATTAATAGATTAATGATTAAAATTAGAGGCATTTAATAAAAATTGTTGGTGAACAGGAAATGATAACTGCCTGAGGTGTTAGACTAGTTATCCTGATCTGATCATTACACATTGCATACATGT
This sequence comes from Castor canadensis, assembly GCF_047511655.1. Lineage (NCBI taxonomy): Eukaryota > Metazoa > Chordata > Mammalia > Rodentia > Castoridae > Castor > Castor canadensis. The sequence goes on from NC_133394.1 coordinate 94,254,356, forward strand.
GTTGAAATGCCACACTGTAAAACTCATAAATATGTACAATTACTATGCATCGATTAAAAATTAAAATATAAAAAATAAAAACAATTATGAAACAGGAATCTAGGTCTTTGTCCAGAACTTATTTCCAAGTTTCCTTATTCTCTTCCTGGCTCCCTGGAGTTCTCCCGTCTCTGGTACTTGTAATAAGTGGGAATTTGCTGGCATTCCACTGAAGACAGAGATGGATGAGGTGTGTGGGTTTGTTGATATTCACTTGGTATTTTTAGCCCATGGTTAGCAAAAGTAGAGACAGCAGCAGGTTGGCTTTTATTGAAGGTGAAGGTTCACATCTCCCTGTGAAAGTCCTTTCTTTAGGAGGATGCATTCTAATTGGCTGCTGAGGGCCTGTCCTTAGTCCCTGCTGCAGGGGGTGTGCTGAATCCTGGCTTCTATTGAAATGAGCCTCACTGTAGCCAGGAAACTTCTTCCTCCTTAAAAGGTTTTGCTGTGTAGTCTGTCACAGACTAGACCTTAAAGACTTTCATTATAGGTAATCTAGTTAAGCATGTTTCTGAAAGATGTGGTGTTTTGACCTTCTTAGGAAGTGCTGGCTACAGAACTCCCTAGCTACAGTTGTTCCTTGGTGGGCTCAGAGTGCAGTGTAGAAAGAACACTAGTTTCCATCCCCATCCTCATCCAGATAACACAGGGCAGCAATGTAGTTTTAAAGTTTTCTCATTTAAAAAAAAAGGTAAAAATAGATACACATAGATGGTATTTATCTCTAGTCTATGCTTAGATAAAGAAGATACTATGTATATGTGAGTGTGTGTCCCCATGTGCTTATGCTCATGTAACATGTATTTAACAACAGATAACACGTCCAGTTTCATCCAGACAGTGCCTTGACAGGCACTCCACCACTTGAGTCATACACCAGCCCTTTTTTTGCTTTAGTTATTTTTTGGATAGATCCTCCTATCCTTGGGGCTGGCTTCTGACTACAATCTTCTTACCTTGCTTCCTGAGTAGCTGGGATTGCAAGCATGTACCACCACACCTGGCCCTGTGCTGGGCACTGTTCATTTAGGTATCAAGGGCTCTGCCCTTTGTTTTGCTTCATGTGCCTTGCATGGTTTTCCAAGAGTAGTGGCATCCTTACAGAGCAGTCTAATGGCCTTCAATAAAGCCTTGGGATATGGGTTCTTTCAGATGATGAGCAAGCATTCTGCAGCAACTAACCACAGGACACCCTCACTCCAGAGCTAGGTGCTCTCCTCTGAAGACCAAGTCTACAGGTGGTGGGGAGTCCACAAGTTTCACTGGCCTGAGCAGCTATGGGAGGTGGTGTTGTCTCTGACTTTACCCAGTTATTCCCTTACCTCTTCCACTCCCCAACCTGGTATTTCTCCTTTCCACTCTAAGAGGTAGGAGACCAGGTTCATGGGGACAGAGAAGGCAAGGTGAGTAGGATCTTTTCCTAATCTCCCACTGTTTTGTTATGGCACAATCTCTGAGAATCCTTAATGTCTTCCCTTTTGATCATTATATGATTTTTCAGCATAAAACTGTGTATCTTCTCTGTTTTCACACGCACACACACACACACGCACACATTCACACACTGTCTTTCTCTTGTCATTTTTGTCCCAGTGGTATTGCTTTAGGTTCTGTGAATGCCTCCAATAGGGTAAGTAAATGCCACTTACACAGGATCAAGAAAAGGAAAAGGTAAGAGTGAACATGCAATGCAAGGCATATGACATGTGTGGAGCCTAAAAATCCAGGTACCATTTCATAAAATGACCCTCAAAGGAATTCACATAACAATTACTGATTTCCATTTCTGATGATGTGACAGATGAGATATCTAAGTAACCCTCTTGCTGAAAGCAACACTGGATAAATACAAAAAATAATAATATTTCAACTATATCACTGATCCCAAAAACAAATAAGAATTGTAAAACATGACTCCTGGGTTTGCATTTACTTTAGTTGTATATTAGAACACAATTTCCTCTGGGATGGAAATTTTGCTTGGTTTTTTTTTTTTCATTGCTCTATATTCTCCACCTAGAGCAGATAGAAGGCAATCATAGGTATGTAGTAGGCAGTCCAAATTATTAACTGAATCACTGAAGAGCTAGATATTTCACTGATGGAGTAAGAATTATAGACGTGCAAGGGAGAAAGGCTAGAATGATCCAAATAATAGTGGATTAGAGTTGGAAACCAGTAAGAACTCTCAGATCAATGTTGATAGAAGGATGTGCATGAAATAGTCATAGACATATGGACATACATGGTTCATATACACATGTATATTGATGTCTGAGCTGAGAGGTCCTGGAAGAAGCACCACCTTAGTAATCAACACACTCACTACTGAGATCTTGGTTTCTAATAGCAATCTTTAATAAAAGGAATTAAGGGTCAGATGTGGTGGTACACACCTGTAATCTCAGCACTCAGGAAGCTGAGGCAAGGAGTCATGAGTTCCAGGCCAGGCTGGGCTACACAGCAAGCTAAGTGATGTTGGCAGTATGTGCTCCAGATGTGATGTAATGAGATGAGGTTGACATTTTACCTTTGTGGCCTTTCTCCTACAAACCCATAATTCCAGTTTAATCATGGGGAAAACATCTACAAAATACCAGTACCTCTAAAAAGTAAAAAAGGAATTAGGACTTTTAGATAAATTGAAGATATTGGAAATGGAATAGAAATATACAGTAATATCCTGTGGCATCTTGATAAACAGAAACTAAGAAAGTTCTAAAGCAAAATACAATAACAAAACCTACAATGATGCAGGGGTCAATGTCCAATTATCAAGTATCAGATAATTTAAATAACAAAATTAATAAAGTGGTATTGGATTACAACTCAAAGTATAGAGTACATATCTGTAAGTCCATACTGATATAAATAATTGAGTGAATAAATAAACAAGGGAGAAAAGGTGAAAATCCTATAGAGAAGAGTTCCAAGTAATCTTTGGGGCTGTGTAGATCTCTATCCACAAAGATGTGAGTCTTAACTCCCACTCCTTAACTGTGGGCTGCATGGAAGACTTCCTTTCAAAGAGTACAGTATGGAGAAGGAGGAAAAGTAACTTCTCTGTGGAGAAAGTTGTCAAACACTACCTCAGTTAGGCCCAGAGTTAGCATTAACAGTAATAAGCAATGTTGACAGTATGTATGGTAGACTTGATGAGAATGGTATTTTACCTTTGTGGTCTTCCTCCTTCAAATCCATAGTTCTAGTTTAATCATGAGAAAAACATCAATTAAGGAATGTTCTACAAAATTCCAGTACCCCTCAAACTGTTAAGTTACCAAAGTGAAGTCTGAGATTGGTCACAGTTGAGAGGAGACAAATGACTCATGATGATAAAATGTAATATGGTATGCTGAATAAGATCTTAAAGCACAAAAGGATATTAGATTACTAATAAGGGAATGTGAGATTTATGAAAACTAATGTTGGTAAATTTTCTGTAAATTTAAAACTATTCCAGGCCATGAATAGTGAATGACTCAAACCTATGATTTTAGCTACTTAGAGGCAGAGATTGGGAAGACTGTGGTTCAAAACCAGCTCAGGCAAAAAGATTTGGGACATGGTGGCACGCCTGTCATCCTAGTTATGTGGGAAATGTAAATAGGAGGATCACAGGCCAGACCTGTCAAGGCATAAAATGAGATCCTATCTCAAAAATAACTAAAGACAAAGGGCTGGAGGTGTGGCTTAAGTAGCAGAGCACCTGCTTGGCAAGCATAAGGCCCTGAGTTCAACTCCCACTGCCAAAAAAGGTCCAGAACAAAACAAACACGCAAAAATATCCCAAAATAAGATACTTATTTTAAAAAGAGACTTAAAAGAGCATAATGTTTAAATGGGGAAATCTTAATTGCAGTGCATATGCATGCACATTTGGTGATAAACTATTTTGAAAAACAAGGAAAATATTACTATACATCCAAATAATGATAGCTTTTCCAGAGAAGGAAGGAATCATGATTGGGACATGACTGTTGATAGCTTTCAGAAGTAGGAGCTAAGATTTCCTCCACTTTAAAAAGGAAAAGTTGGAATTTGGAGAAAATTCATGAAATTTCTGAGGCCACACAACTAGCATGTCACCCCATGAGTTTCTGAAATCACAGGTTAACTTGGGAGCATGACTTCTCAGCCACTGTCCCGACCAGTCCAAAAATGTGTGACAATATACTGTAGAAATTTAAAAATAAAATCAAGAGATATGTCCTTCTCTTCGTTTTCTCAGCTCAAAATAGATTTCAAGAAACTGATTGCTAATTGGTTAGATTATGTCACATATTTAATGCTTTAATACTTCATTTTTTGGCAGTACTGGGGTTTGAACTCAGGGCCTCCGGTTTGTGAGGCAGGCGCTCTCCCACTTGAGCCACACCATCAACCCAGGTTGCTAATTGGTTACAAAAGGTTTCCTTGTTTTTGTTTTTTAAGACAGTGATGTGGACTGAATTTGCCTAGATAACTAGAAACAAAAGATGATAACAAATAGAAATACAAACAGCTGGGAGAAAAGACATTTGTGAAAATCCTCAACAATTTAAAACACTATGCTTTATACAGGGTTTTCTTTAGATGTGGGATTGAAGTCATGGCCATCACAAAGGAAAATGGAGAAGACATACTTTCCCCTATTTCTCTTGCTTTTATATAACCAAAATAGAGGACATTGTAGATAAACATTGAAAAGGTGAAAGATGAAGAGAAAGCAGCATGTTGGTTAGGTATTTGGGGACCCAAGAAAGGTATAGAGATGAACTTTTTGGAAAGTCGAGGAGAGTTAAAGGAAATAGCTCTCTGGTTTCCTCCCCTCTCTCTGCTTCCTCTTGTTGTGAGGTGAACAGTTCTTCTCTGCAGCATATTCCTGCCACCATGATAAGTCCATAGGGCCAAACAACTGTGGAATGACCCTCTGAAACCATGAGTTAAAATAAATTGTTCTTTCTTTAAGTTTTTCTCTCAGGTATTTTGGTTATGGTGATAAGAAAAGAAACTAGTATGGACAAAACAACCAAACAAAAACAGCCCCAGACTCCAACAAAGGCCAATCTCTACCTAAAGGAGCAGAGCAGGGGCAGCATAGCAAGCCAGGACACTGTTAGATAATAGCCACTCTACTTTGGTCAACCACCATAGGAAAGAACCCATCCATGCCAGTCAGGGCTGAGTGAGGAGTCTAGACTTCACCCTAACCAGGCTGAAGTATGGCACTCCCTCCAACCCTGTAAGGTAGGGAGAGAAGGCCAGGGAGGGCGTGGAGAACTTTATTTCTGCCAGGTGATAACAAGTTTTTCACTCCTGTAGTGTTCAGTGTAAAACATGAATGAGGCATTCTGTTCTATCTCTCTAATGAGGTCCTATCAGGGAGCCCTGGTGGACAGTCAGCATCTTCACCATTGCCCAGTGACGATGAGGTCACCTGTGGTGTCAGTGGATGCCATGTAAGGCAAAACTAATGAGGAAATCTTACTTTCAAACCATGGAGGTATGAAAGGAGGCCTTGTGGGGTCTGGAATTCCCACTCCTACTCAGGAACAGTGACTCAAGAAGCTGAGTGAACCCCAGACATAATGAACCCAAAGAAGTCCACACCCAGCAACATTGGAGTCAATGTTAAATGCCAAAGACAAACAATTTTGAAAGTGGCAGAGAAATGACACCCAACCTGTAAGGCAGAAACAATTTGAATAATAGGTAGATTGCTCATCAGAAACCAAAGAGACAAGAAGGAAGTGGTACAAGAATTTTTAAGTAGTGGAAGTCATTCCAGAGTTCTCTATTCATGGAAAACATCATTTTTGAATAAAGGGGAATCAAAGGTATTCTCAGGTAAAGGAAAACTAAAAGAATGTGTTGTCAGTAAAACTACCTCAAAAGAAGGCTAAAGAAAGGACTCTAAATAGAAAGTAAGTGATAAAAGGAGAGGACCTATCTTTGGCAAATGATCCATGTGCATTGGAAAAATGTGAATTCTGCTGTTGGGTGAATGTTCTATAAATTTCCATTAGATCTACTGTTTGGTGATGCTTTGGAAGGATGTTGGGAAGGATGAATAGAGATTGGATCCCTCCCACATTGCTGATGGGAATGTAAAATAACACTAGCAGTTTCTTAAAAAGCTAAAACCTGTGCCTACCACACAGACCAGCAGTTGCTCTCCTGGGTGCTTATCCTAGAGAAATAAAACCTTATATTCACACAAAAACCTGCACACTGATGTTTTTGGCACATTTATTTTCAAAAGTCCCAAACTGGAAACAACTCAGGTATCCTTCACTGAGTAAGTGGTTAAACAAATGGAGATCCATCAATATCCTGGTACACTGCTAGCAATTAAAATGACAAACTGATATAAGCAACAACTTGGGAATTCTCCTGAGCACAATACCGACTAAAAAAAGTCAAAGTTTAGGATTCATTTAAAACACTTTTTTGTTGTTAAGAAGTTTAAGTTTTATTGACCTCCCAGTGTTTTTAAAAAGTTAAATTTAAAGTCACATCTGTAAATCTGATGTATTACATACAGATCATGCAGAATGAATATGAAGAAATACAAATTAGTCCATGTCCCCAAAAGATTTACTACCATACAGAATCATCTTCATAAATACATATAAAACTTATGAAGATAGAGAAGACTGTCCAGGTTTTCTGAGACACTTTCCAAAGTAATTTAAGGCACAAAATGTACACCATTGTGATTATGCACATTCTAGACTTTGGGCCTCTGATATGGCCTATCAAAGACCTGGCTTCACGACTTATAAAAACTAAATGTACTGAATGGGATTGTATTTCTTGAGTAAAAAACAACAGGCCTATAAACATTATGTAGATAATTACTCCAAAATGTGAGAATATAAATACAAAAAGCTAACAAAAATCAGTGTAAATCCAAAAGTATTTAAATGCTTCCAGTTTGGATAATTCAATTAAGGACCTATATAAGTTTGCTCTCAGAAGCTAATGTATCACTAGGCTCTACTAAGGAAATGAATTTTAAAAGTTAACATGGATTTTAGCACTTCAAATTTTTCTATCTATATAAAAGTCTTGAGAGGCTAATAATATCCAAGTCAAGATAGCTAAATCTTTGATATAATCAACTTTACCAATGTTTGTCTAATATATACATAAGGAAAATGCACTCACTCTATACTTTTTTATAAAGTAGCAAGTAAGAAGTAGATATAGGAGATATAGATGGGGAAAGAGAATTCAAAAAGTCTTTTTCTTCAGTAACTTTCATTCCAGAATCATTAAAACACAATTTTTTCTTTTTTTTTCTTTTTTTAAGACAGGGCCTCACTCTGTGGCCAGGCTAGCCTAGAACTCACAATCCTTCTGTCTCTGCCTTCTGAATGCCAGAATCACAGGAGTGCGTGGCCATACCTCCTTAATTCTATTTTATCATAACATTCTTGAAATAACAAAACTATGGAAATATACCAAAGATTAGTGACTCCCCAGGGGATAAAGAATGGATGAAGACATGAGGACAAAGGAGGCATCTATCAAAAGGAAAAATGAGGGCTTCTTAAGGTGTGGAAATTTCCTGTATTTTTACTATAACAATCTCACTACCCTGACTTTAGTATTTTACCATAGTTTTTGAAGATGCTACCACTGGCAGCTACTGGGTGAAGCACACAGGATCTTCATAAATCTCTTATAGCTGTGTATTAATTTATAATTATCTCAAAACAAACAGCTTGATTAAAATAGGTGAGGTGATTCATAAAAATAAAAGGTGACTCACTCCTTAATATCTTTCGGTGCTGTCAGCAAGAGATAAGTTACAACTATATTTACTGGTTTTGGAATCGAGATGGGACATTCCAGATTAATTTCAGGCAAAATATTTGTTTGGTAGAAGTACTTGAGGCATAGAGATGTAAAGAAACTCACTAAAAATGCTCATATCATTCAAGGTTAAGCTCACGACTAATAAACGAGATTCAAATATCCTTTAGGGAGTAAAATATGATCCAAAAACTGGACAGGGTCATGTTCTCTTATTCTGCAGAACTCAGATAATACCACAAGAGGGCGCGATGATTCCAGCTACCACTTGGGCAGAAGAGAACAGGTACAGAGAGAACCTTGAGATTAGTGAAGAAAAGTAGAAGCAATAGTGTTTTATAAACTCTTTTAAGCTGAATACTTGCTCTGAAGGTCAGTTTTTTAAAAAAAAGAATTGTAAATCGTTTGATGAAAATTGATGATTACTGGTCAAATTAAAGTAGGGGAAGCAGGTCATGAAAAGTCTACAAGAGGAATATAGTTCTGATGGGAGCTATCTCTCAGAAGACTCAAATAGTAAACCTCTCCCTCATTTCCTGTGGAGATGCTCCTTCTCCATCAGCTTATTTTCCAAAGATACTCAAAATATTCATACAAATAGGTATGAGATATCCAGTTGAATGTGAGGCTGACTTCCCATGGTTGATAAACAGATTTATAAGCAAAATGGTCTCAAAGAGAATGGATCCCAAAATCTTTGGCCACTCCACTTAAATTGGGGTTGTAAAAATGGGTCAAATATCAGAGGGGATATTGGTGTGGGTTGTCGCTACGAGATTGGTTAAGTGGAATTCTTTGAAGAACTGATAGCCTTCCTCTGAGTCCTCATCCGCTTTCCTTTAGGAAAAGGTTAATGGAGTCTCTATTGGCCACACTTCAGGAGGCCACTCAGAGTACTGTGAAATGGGTTTCTCAGTTGAATGTCACACGGGACTGGTATTCAATCTGTGTCTAGAAGTGGAAAGAGACTCTGGACAGAATTTCACTCCCTCTTAGGAGGAAATCCAGAGGGAGAAAGAGGGTTGCTGGATGCCCAGGGCTGAGGAAGGAGTGGTAAGTGCCCAGCTCATCTGGAGGAGCTTTGCATTGGTCAAGGGAAGTGCAGGAAGATTTTGAAGAGCACACACAAACTTCCAGGAGGGAGAACTTAGCTTCCCGCCAGATCTAGAGTCTGAAGCCTCCAGCCAGATGAGAATACCCATCTTCACACACTTTATCCTTCTCCTGCTAGGTCCACGGTGCTGAGAAAAAGACAAGTGAGAACCAGGAATCAGCTGGGAAGTGGGAGGAAATTGAAAGCTGAGTTCAGAGTATTGACAATAGCGTGGATTTGGACATTTATCTTCCAAATTGAGACTATTTTATTATTTTTTGTTGTTTTTACATTTATTCATATGCATATACATTGTTTGGGCCACTTCTCCCACCTTCCCCCTGCCCCTGAGACTATTTTATGACTAAAATTGTTCTTAAATTTTGTCTAAGAGTAACTGGAAAAGCTTAAGGACTTGCCCAAGTGTTCACCCAGGGGCAGGAAAAAAATTAACCCCATGAATAAAGCCTAAGGGACAACTGAGGAAAATGATAAGGTGTGTTGCACAGTGGGGTTATATTTATATAACCTGAGGGATAAGCTGCTTCTTACGCATTGACTTAGTGTGTGGCTCCCAAAACTTATTATTTTCCTAACTTCTGAACTTTTGCTCTATCTGGTCTATGGGCCAATAAGGTGGGATGAAATCACACCCATAAAACTGAACTGCTTTCTACAGCATGAGATAAAAGAAATTCCGTGACCTTTAGATCAAAAGTCTAGAAAGCATCTCAATCTGCACATGTCCCACACAGAATACCCAATTTCCTCTGTGCCTACCAAACCTGATGTGCCTTTGATTTTCCTGTCAGGAAATTACAGCACCATCCATTTTTTTTCTCTAGATAAACCCCTAGGAACTCTTCTCAATCCCCCCTCCATTCAAGAAATCTGAGCAGTCAGCAGCCATTTCTGCCCTTAAAATGCATCTTGCATTTGCATGAATTCCATCTCTGCATCCTCAGTCATGCCTAATCGCTTGCATGAACTCCTGCAATAGGTTCATCACTCATCTCTGTGCTCACTGACTTAACCTCTTAAAGTCTATTCCTCCAGCAGCTAGATTAATTTTAAAGTGGTTAATCCCTTACCTTCAACCTGTAATATCAGTGTAATATCCAAATCTTTACTGTGCTTTCTTAGACCTTCTACAATCTTAGGTCTGCCAGTGTTACTGACATTGTATTTAACTTCTGTCTCTCTGGACTCGGTTGTGATCACAACAAGATCATTTGCTTATCAGGTCCTTTGGTCTTGATTTTCCTGTACATTTTTGCATGGCGTGCACCTTAAATCCATCAAAACATAATTCAATTTTCTGTTCATTCTCACCTCCTTAGAGAAGACTTCTATTATTGTGATAGTCAGCTTTCTGTCCTTGACAAAAAGTCTGAGGTAATCAACTTAAAAAGCAGAAAGGTTTATTTTGGCTTACAGTTTTAGAGGGTTTAGGACCAATTGGCCCTGTTGTTTTGGCATACCCCAGGTGGAGGGAATTCATGGCAGTGAAGCAAAAGAGAGGAAGTGGGGGTGGGGTCCCAATATCCCCTTCAAGGACCAGCCCCAGTGACCTAACTTACTTCCACTAGGCCCACCTCCTAAAGATTATACCACTTCCCAGTAGCACCACAGCCTAGAGATCAAGCTTTCAATACAGGGATAAGATCCAAACTGTAGCACTAACCCTTTTAAAAAGGTACACTCTTCTTTAGTCACTTTCTTTTTTACTGCTTTAATTTTCTTCTTAACAGTTATTATCTGATGCTTTATTATTTGTGTTAGTTTATCATTTTAATGCTCCATGAGATCCAGGACCACAATTTTTTTAGTCCTTGAGTACCTGAACAATTCTTACACTTAGTAGTGTTCAGCCAATAGTTTTTGTACTCCTTAATTTGATTATTAAATAATTAATTTTTGAGTAAATATGTAATATTATAAACAGAACATTGGATTTGGTGTTTTGACTCTAAAATTCTTTTTTCCCACTATTTAGTTGTATGGATTTGGACAAATAAATTTAACTTTCTGTTCTCCTCTTGTACTCTAAAGTTAATCATCAAGGTAACCTGGTGCCCTGAAACTCAGTGTTGTCCAAAACAGAGCCATCTATGATGTAGGATAGTACTCCTAATTTTTGCATTTTATATATATATATATATATATATATATATATATATATATATACACAAATATCATAACCAATAATTGGATACATTTAGGTATCTGTCAGGGTTTTTTCTGTCTTTTCCTTTAATAAAGTTTTGTGGGCTATCTTTTTATGCCAAGGACTGAGTAAAGTACTTGTGAGACAACAACTCAGACATTTTATCTTCCTGGGAGAAACTCACAATCTGAAAAAGAAGGCAGAAATATAAACAATTTAATTAGAATATAACATGGAAATGCACAAACAGGATTTTTTTTCAATATATAAAGGGCAGTTGTTATATGGGAGCTCACGGCAGAGAGAGAGAATGGGAGATTGTAGGATTACCTTTTGTGACTGCTGCAGTGCACTCAGAGAAGGGAGAAGGGAGGGGAGGAGTGATAGACGAGCAGGATTAAGTGCAGAAAGAGAAATGCACAACAGCCAATTCACTAATCTATTAATTTTGAGGTTCTCAGAATATTAATCATCATAGTTTTATGGAACAGTGGGTAGAATAGCAGAACTCAGAAAATTGAGGAGTGGTTGGAAGAGGTGGAAGAACAGAAGTGTTTCATTAGCTTCTCTTTTGGAAAGTTTGAGAAAGAGGAGAGAACTGAGTATGGAAAAGAGGCCGAGGAGGAGATTTTAAGTTTGGAAAATGTCTAGCCATTGTTGGGGCATGAGGCAGTAGAGGCAGAAGAAAAGTTTAAATTGAGTGAAGATGAAGCAGTCTGAGAACTGTTGCCTCTTGGAAAGAGGTCACAGAAGAGTGAAACCCAGAGGATGACACATGGATGAAGAAGCTAATCTTCTTCTGGGACCAAGGGGAAGAGGGAAAGGAGAGAATCAGTCTCTAGGCATTGTTTTGTTGATGCTATTTTTATTATCATAAATTAATTGTACGAAGGGGTTTCATTAGCCCCAGCAGCACAGCAACTAAGAGATAGCATAGATAAATGGGACCTCATAAAAATAAAAAGCTTCTGTTCATCAAAAGAAATGGTCTCTAAACTGAAGAAAACACCCACAGAATGGGAGAAAATATTTGCCAGCTACACATCAGACAAAGGACTGATAACCAGAATATATAGGGAACTTAAAAAACTAAATTCTCCCAAAACTAATGAACCAATAAAGAAATGGGCAAGTGAGCTAAACAGAACTTTCTCAAAAGAAGAAATTCATATGGCCAAAAAACACATGAAAAAATGCTCACCATCTCTAGCAATAAAGGAAATGCAAATTAAAACCACATTAAGATTCCACCTCACCCCTGTTAGAATAGCCATCATCAGCAACACCACCACCAACAGGTGTTGTCGAGGATGCGGGGAAAAAGGAACCCTCTTACACTGTTGGTGGGAATGTAGACTAGTACAACCACTCTGGAAAAAAATTTGGAGGCTACTTAAAAAGCTGGACATCGATCTACCATTTGATCCAGCAATACCACTCTTGGGGATATACCCAAAAGGCTGTGACACAGGTTACTCCAGAGGCACCTGCACACCCATGTTTATTGGAGCACTATTCACAATAGCCAAGTTATGGAAACAGCCAATATGCCCCACCACTGACGAATGGATTAAGAAAATGTGGTATCTATACACAATGGAATTTTATGCAGCCATGAAGAAGAACAAAATGTTATCATTCGCTGGTAAATGGATGGAATTGGAGAACATCATGCTGAGTGAGGTTAGCTTGGCCCAAAAGACCAAAAATCATATGTTCTCCCTCATATGTGGACATTAGATCAAGGGCAAACACAACAAGGGGACTGGACTTTGAGCACATGATAAAAGCTTTAGCACACAAGGGAGGGGTGAGGATAGGTAAGACACCTAAAAAATTAGCTAGCATTTGTTGCCCTTAACGCAGAGAAACTAAAGCAGATACCTTAAAAGCAACTGAGGCCAATAGGAAAAGGAGACCAGGAACTAGAGAAAAGGTTAGATTAATAAGAATTAACCTAGAAGGTAACACACATGCACAGGAAATTAATGTGAGTCAACTCCCTGTTTGGCTATCCTTATCTCAACCAGCAAAAACACTTGTTCCTTCCTATTATTGCTTATACTCTCTCTTCAACAAAATTAGAAATAAGGGCAAAATTGTTTCTGCTGGGTATTGAGGGGGTGGGGGGAAAGGGAGGGGGTGGTGTAGGTGGTAAGGGAGGGGGTGGGGGCAGGAGGGAGAAATGACCCAAGCCTTGTATGCACATATGAATACTAAAACAATAAAAAAAAAAGAAACATCCAGCAGAACCTCAGGCCCCCCTCCAAGACAGACTAAATCAGAATTTTCATTTAACTAGGTCCCTAGGTGATTTATATGCACATTAGAGTATAAGATGCCTCGGTCTGGTTTGCTGAGGAGCTTTGTCTGCCATGCACTTTTTTTCTCCAAGGAAATCTATACACGAAGATGAAATTTTGGTAACTTAATTATTAGATGCAAAGGCAAGAAGGCAAGTTACAGTTATTTTAATTAAAAAAAGTATGTGTAAGCAAATTTTTATGCAAGAAAAATAGAGCAGATACATTTTTTAAAAGTATATTTCCCATTTACCTTGATTAAAGGTTTGTACATCAAAAAAAAAAAAAACCAAGGGGTTTCATTGTGATATTTTACATATCTGCCTTTAATACATTTTGATCAAATTCACTCACTCTATTACTCTTTCTTAATTCTTTCCTTCCTCCCCCACTTTAAAAACAGTTTTTAGTGGTGTTTCATTATGCTATTTTCATGCACACCAATAATGTACTTCAAACATATTCATCTCCATCACCCTCTCCTTTCCCATTGGTTTCTTCCCCCAAAACAGTTCCCCTTTTTGCAACTATGTCATATTGTTACTTTTTTTAGGTTTAGATTCTGCATTTGAGAGAACACATATGATACTTGCTTCCTGAGCTTGGTTTATTTCACTCAATATGATGTTCTCTAGTTCCATCTGTTTTCCTGCAAACAATATAATTTCATTCCTCCTTATTCCTGAATAATACTTCATTGAGCATATGCACTAGTTTCTTCATCCATTCATCGGTTGTTGGGCTAGGTAGGCTGGTTCTATAGCTTGCCTATTGTATACAGTGCTGCTATAAACATGGTGTGCAGGTGTCTCTACTATATGTTGCTTTATATTCCTTTGATATAAACCCAAAAGTGGCATAGAAGGATCATATGGTAGTTCTATTTTTAGTTTTTAAGGAACCTTCACACTGATTTCCATAGTGAATGCACTAATTTACATTTCCTCCAATAGTATATAAGGGTTCCATTTTCCTGCATCCTCACCAGCATTTATTGTAATTAGTAGGGCTCAGATAAGAGGCAAAATTCTCTACAATCTGTATTCCCTTACTTATATAAACGGTCAGCTCATGTGCTAAACTGAAGGGAGCAATGGTTGGGTTGGAGATTCCGTGCCATGAAACACTAGAATGACCTCTAAACATCAGTGTTATGACTGAAGTCCCTCTGCTGACTAATCTGGCAGATGAGGAGATAACATATCTGTCAACGATTATCCTCTCAACCTAATGGGTTACTTTTTGATGATTCCTGTCTTTATCATGGGTTGTTAGTAAGCACTAAATTGTGCGTGGGCTTACTCTTATGGCCAAGGCTAATTATTGTTAATATTCTTTTGCTGTTTTAACTTCCTAATAAGAAAGCATAATAAATGATGATGCTGAGAACAGAAGGCTCAGCATATAGTGTGTCCCAATCGAGAAGTCATGAATGCACATTAGTCAGCTGAAGCATTTTACCTGACAGACAAATAGATACACTTATTTCTGTTGCTTAATTTCATCTTAATGAAATATATAGGCATCTGTATGTCTTCATTCAGCAAACATTTGTTTATCACCTACTCTATGTCAGGTCTCTGTTTGGTAGTTATGAAGATTCAGAAATAAAACAAAAATCCTCACCTGTAAGGAATGAACACTTCTGTAGATGTAGATCCAGGGATTTGTGCAATACGTCTGCTGAATTTCCAATATTAAAATTCAGTACTCGAGTATATCATGTAATTTGTGTTGAATATTTTAACTTATTTTTTTAGGTTTCTGTCATACTTTTTGTTCTACTGCTCAATTAAAATCTTTAAGGTTATATTTTTTGTTACTAACCTGCTTTATCACCCTAGAAGTAAACAAATAAGATGAAAAGAGTAAAGTCTTATAAACTGCTTTATTTCTTACCTCTGCCTGCAGCCTTGAAAGTGGCATTCTGTGCAAGAGCCTGCCATGTTTTCATTCTTCCCCCTGGATCTCCCTGATTACTCTGCAGTAGGGTTAAAACTTGACTGCTTCCCAAGCTGTTGCATTTAGCCTCTGGAGGGCATTGTTGCCCTTTCTTATCTATTTTAAATGTTAAGTAAATTATTTCACTGAAATAATGAGGTAATTTATTTTCAATAATAAAGACAATGTGTAGGAATTTTCAACCTTTTTATATTCCTAGGATCTGAAAGTAATATAGTTCATACCACACTTTTGTCTTTCAGTCCCTAGGACTGGGAGGAAGTTACAGTGACAGTGATCTTCAAATGACATTTTAAAACTAAACTCCCCCAAAATCAATGACCTGATAAAGAAATGGGCAACTGAACTGAACAGAACTTTCCCATCAAAGGAAGAAGTCCAAATGGCTAAAAAACACATGAAGAAATGCTCACAATCCCAAGACATTGTGGAAATGCAAATCAAAACCACACTAAGATTCCACCTCACTCCTGTTAGAATAGCTATCATCAAAAATAGCACCAACAACAAATGTTGGCAAGGATGTGGGGAAAAAGGAACTACTGGTGGAAAGTAAGCTAGAATAACCACTGTGGAAAACAGTATGGAGGCTCCTCAAAAAACTAGAAATTGATCTGCCATATGATCCAGCAATTCCACTCCTAGGAATATATCTGGAGGAATGTGAGTCAGGTTACTACAGAGGCACCTGCACACACATGTTTAATGCAGCACTATTCACAATAGCCAAGCTATGGAAACAGCCAAGATGCCCCACTGCTGACAAATGGATTAAGAAAATGCAGTATTTATACACAATGGAATTTTACTCAGCCACAAGGAAGAATGAAATTTTGTCATTCGCAGGTAAAAGGATGGCATTGGAGAAAGTTAGGCAGGCTCAGAAGGCCAAAAATCACAAGTTCTCCCTCATATGCAGATTACAGACCTAAAACATATACAGCAGTATTATGGGACATGGGTCACACTAAGGGGAGGAAGTGCAAGGGAGGGACAGAGGAAGGGAAGGAAACCAAAAACTTGAATGAGGTTGATGTGCTCAGTGTACAGGAATGAATATAGAAATTAAACTGGCCGGGGCCGCCATGGGAAGCCAACTAGGGAGGAATGAAGAGGACTGGAAGAGGCAAATCAACTGGAGCTGTAATATACATATGGGTGGGAACAGCACAAGGATACTCCCCATGTAGCTATCTTTATCTCAAACTAGCAAAACGTTATGTTTCTTGTTTTATCTTTTATGTTTTTTCTTCTACAAAATCAGAACAGGAGGGTGGAACAGGTTCTGTGGGAGTGGTGGGGAGCTGCAGCTGGCACTAATGGGAGGTGGCAGGGAAAGGGGTAGGAGGATGCATATGGTGCAGACAATGTATACACATGTATGTAAATGCAAAAATGATACTGTTGAAACTGTTCCAGGAATGGTGGGAGAGGGGATAAAGGAGAATGATGGAGGGGTGAATTCAAGTATGATATATTTGATACATTGTAAATGTATCAGTGTACCCACACCCAGCACAAGAATTTTAAAAAAAGAAAGAAAAACATTTTAAGTTTTCTTTCTTTCCTTCTCCCTCCTTCCCACCTTCCCTTCTCACCCTCCCCAGTCCTTTCCTTTCTTCCTTCCTTCATTTATTCATCCAGTGCACTAATTTTTAATGAGCACTTTTTCTGTGCAAGTCTCTATTTTAGAGTTTGAGAATATAAAGTGGAATAAGAGAGTATTCACCTTCAGCCCTTACAGTCTACACAGAGGAAGACCATATAAACAATGGCAGCACTGCAGTATGTCTAAGTCTATGCAACAATACACACAGGACACCATAGGAGAACAGACAGCAGGCTTCTAAACAGCATGAAAATCAGGAAAGGCTTTCCCTGAGTTCTAGAAGATGAGCAGGAGTTAGCCAGATGAAGCTGGGTAGAAGGAAGGGAATGATCTTAACAATAAATTTAGAGGCTTTTCACTTAGACCTTTGTTGTAGAGGAAATTATTCAAAGAATTAAACTTACTGTAGCATCTGATGAAAAGGACAAAGAAAAAAAGTTTATCTTCTGTACTTCTTTTGAAAATTTTGACTTTCTTTTTCATTTGTCAGTCAAATCATTCAGGAAATACTGGAATTACTGTTTTTGAAATAAGATTTATTGAGCATCTATTTTATGCAAGGCCTATTTAATTTTTCTCATAAATATACATACGTCTCCATTCCTTCTGATACTTTTATAGTTTACTTTCTCATCAATTTCACTATTCTGTCAGACTCTTAATTGATATTTGCTTCAACGTTATCCACCTCCAGTACGCATCATCCCATTTCCTCGTTTTAAATCCCATCTCCTTAAGGACCACATCCAAGCTCTTTAGCATGGAAAACAAGGCCCTTCAGAACCGCCTACTTCTGCATCTTATCTTATACTAGCTCTCTGACGGAAAGGACTACAATGAAGCATTAACTTTTGTGAGCAAAATTTGCAGTCTTGGTGCTTTTCATGAAGGCATTCCCTTGGCCTGGAAGACCTTTCTCCTCTTTTCTGTTTAGAAAAAGGCAAAACTTTTAACTTATAGGTACTGAGTGCTTAGTCTGAGTGGGTCACTTTGAGGACATTTTGTTTCCTTTCAGAGCCCCTTAAGTGGTGTGGACTGTCACTTTTATGTTGCTGTAAGGGAAACTGAGGCCCAGAGAGTTTAAGATTTTATAAGAGCACCTCTGAGCTCTCAGAACCCCCCTGCCCATTGTCTGTTGTAACTGCTTTTGGTGTGCAAAGTGAAGGGAAGGAAGGAAGGAAAGAAGGAAGGAAGGAAGCAAGGGAGGAAGGAAGGGAAGGAAAGAAATCTGAACGTGTGAAATCAGGAACTTATTGTTCACTGTCTCTAAATCCTCCTTGTGTAGTGCAGTGCCCATCTTGGAGCAGTTAAAAATACAGATTAAATGAATAAACAGATATATAACTTCCTTGCTTATTATGGCTAAGTTTTCTGTAAAGATCTATTCCTTCACATTCAGTACTATAATTGAAACTTAAGTAATTTCAAATTCAGTTAATTACCCTCTCTGACATCTTTGGAAAAGAAACTTGTTATTTTCCATTTAGTTTACAAAACTCTTCAACAATTCTACTTTTGTCATTAGAATGTTGTACCTCACTTTGTCCCCCACAATCACTCCCATCATACTTACTCACCTCTACCCTATGTCCTCTGTAAGGAAAGACAAGATGAAAAAAAAAAAATCAAACACAAAAACAAAAAGAAAACTTACTTGAAAAACCTATTTTCAAAACTTCAACAAGGTAGTGCTTTTTCTCCTACAGAAGGATCACAATCTACAGAAAAAGTGCCCTGCTCTGAAAGCCTGCCCCTGCTAAATATGGCCTTGTATTAATAGTTAATTAAGTTTTTTTTCCCAAGCAAACCTCTGCTTCTTTGAAGATGGCTTTGGGGTTAGAATTCCATGGAAATATTACATGATATTGAACTATGTGTCTTAGATCATAAAACCGTGATTTGTTAAACATTCTTTGCTTAATAAAATGCTGTAAGTATTTCAACAAAAAAGGGTGCAGCTCCATATCACACAGAGTTTACTATTCATGCATTCCAGTTTTCAGGTGATAAAGCAGTCATTAAAACATGCAAGTTCTTTCAAAGTGCAGCTGCCAGGTCAGGTGAGGTTTATCTGAAGACTGGTCGGGAGGGTATTCGCCTCACATCACAGGACAAGTCTTGGGAACACAGTCATGAAGAAGAGGGAGAGGTCAAAGGGGTGGAGGCACAGGCTCTGAGGGGAGAGAGATGCAGCTCTTGAATTTTATGCTCATCTTAGGGAGAAGGCAGACTGACTTCTGAGAGAGATTCAAAAGTCTTCTAAAGTCAAAGAGGTACCAGGTTAAATACTCATTATTTTAATTTCCTTAGGTAGGTCTTACATTAAAGTGAGAAATCATATACAGTCACAAAAATTTACTTCTTGCTGGTCAGAATTTCTCAATCACAGCATATTGCCCAATCTTTCAAGAACCCATTTCTAAAAATGAGCAGTGACAAAAAAGTAAAAATTGTAATTGATTGTTAAAAACTTACCTGCAATTATCTAAACACCTCAAAACCTATTTGGGTTGTGAGTGACAGCTGCTCAGTATTCACTTATATGCCAATTTTTTTCTGTTCAATTGTATTTTAGGAAATAGCAATCCTATTCTTAGTGTACAAAAAGTTCCTGGAAGTCTAAGAAAAAAATTAGTGCCCTTAGTTTTTCTAAGAACTCAATGCACAGATGCCCTCACCTACTGGGTTCCAAAAAGAAGGTTTGAAAAACAATTTAAATTGAATGCAATTAAATTAGCTGACTGCAATTTAAAAGAATGGTTAGATACCAATTAGCAAAGAATATGAAAAGGATGATTAGGCAGTGTGGGTGACAGGCAGTGAGACAGGCAGTCTTCTACACCCATGGCACTGCAGGAGAAGGCACAAATTAGAACAAGCTTTTCAACAACACTTTGACAGCTCTTAGACAGCCTCTAAGACATTGTCCCCTTGGAAACAATAATTACACTTCTGAGAATCTGTTCTAGGGGAATGATTAAAAAACAAACCTTTGTGCACAAAGATATTTATTGAAGTAAAACTTAAATGGCCATAAACTAAAAACAAATTAAATATCTGACAGTAGAGGAATAATTAAAAAAGTATGACACAGAACTCACAATAACATAAAGATTTTGTTGTTTTGAGAAATACTAATACTACAATTATATTTATTGTATTGTATCTGTTAAATAATAGGTACTCCTCTTGTACCTAATATTACTAATAAAAGTCAAAATGTGTCTGGCATTTGCTATGTGTCAGACATTTTTCTAAGCTCTTTGCATACATTTATTTAATTCTTACAACAATCTGGTGGGTATTGCTATACCTACTTTACAAATGAAGAAAGTGAGGCATGCAGAGATTAAATTTGTTCCCAGTTATATCGTTAGGGAGGGATAGGGTTTCTTTTTCTTTTTTAAAAAAATTTATTGTGATATAATTCACATATCATAAAATTCACTCTTTTAAAGTGTATAATTCAGCAGGCACCAGTGGTTTATGCCTATAATCCTAGTTACTTGGAAGGCTGAGATCAGGAGGATCACAGTTCAAGGTCAGCCCTTGCAAATAGTTCATGAGACTCCATCTCCAAAATAGCCAGAGCAAATTGGATTAGAGGTGTGGGTCAAGAGGTAGAGTGCCTGCTTTCTGAATACAAAGCCCTGAGTGGTCTCACCATAACTAACTAACTAACTAACTAACTAACTAGCTAAATTAATAAATAAAATAGAGTGTATTTTATAAAGTTGATTTTAGTGTACATATTGAATTGTACTACTATCACCACTATTTAATTCTACACATTTTCATCCTCCTCAAAAGAAACTCAAACCCATTAGTAGTTACTTTTCAATTTTCCTCCTCCACCCTCCAGCAACCACTAATCTATGTCTATCAGTATGAATTTGCCCATTCAGGGAATTTTGTGTAAATGAAATTATAGCATATGTGGTTTTCCTGTGTCTAACTTATCTCACGGAGCTTGGTATTTTCAAGGTTTTTCCAGGCTATAGAATGCATTAGTACTTCTTTCCTTTTAACTGTCAAATAATATTCCATTGCATAGGTGTGTATCACATTTCATGCAGCCATTTATCAGTGAGTAGTCATTTCTGCTTCCACTTTTTGGCTATTGTGAATAATGGTGTTGTGAGCATTTGTGCAGTTGGTATGCACATGCTTTCATTTTTCTTGGGGATGTCTCAGAGCTAGATTTTGAATTCAGAGGACTTGATCTACTTTCTGAACTTTTTACCACCATGCTATACACAAAAGAAGAGAAATTATCTTAAATATCAACATCTGCTAATTCTGGATGGTGGAATTGGAGGGATTATGTTCTGCTATACAAATTTCTTATTTCTTTGAAGTTTCACACAAAGTGAAAACATTTATTTCTGATTCTCAAAACCCTTATTTGTTTTTAAAACTTGGATTTTGCCCTCTTCACCATCTGAAACGAGTCTGAGAGGTTACCAGGTGCCTTCATATAATATCCAAAGACTTTTCTCTTAGTTCATAGATGCAAACCCATGAGAGAAAAGTAGAGCATAATAGGATGGGTAAGATGTGAACAAGTGAAATAGATTCCCAAGAGTGAAGCTGAATAAATTCTGGGCATACGAAGTATCTGCGAAGTGGCAGGGATAAGAGAACAGAATTTTTTGGGATTCAAGAGGTTTTCTTGCACATAGTACACAGCATAAAGACAGGAACGATGTCTTTTGCTTTCCTCCCCATGATATCCTAGGGCCTCCATGGTGCCTGGCTCATAGTGGGTGCTCAAAAAATATTTCTTGTGTCAATGAAGAAATGTGTACCCTACTGACCTGGAAACTAATCTTCAATATCAGGAATCTGGCTTTCCTGATTCAAGCTGCCTTTCTGCTCTTTGGCTCCTGGTTTTTGCATTGCCCCTTGGTTCTGACCCACTGCCTGTGTGACCTCCTTGTGCACTGTGACTCAGACTGTCACAGGTCTCTTGACCACCAGTTCCATTTGGGTTCACCCAACCCATGTCTGTTCTGACTCTCCACACTGCTCATTCCTCTCTGGTGTCACTCATGGGATAGCTCCCATCTTGTTCCCATTGTTCCAACCATGCCTGGTTCCAGTGATGAAATTCCCCTGGCAGGCTCAGCTTTTTCCAGGGAATGCCCCATTTATATTACTGATCCTCAGGATAACATGGAATGAGCAGTTTGGTGAAGAAAGACGGTCTAGGACCGTCACTCCTGCAAAGTACCTCTCTCTTCTGATTACAAAAACAGGAAATACTTGGCATTTAGCTTAGGTTTGGTTTGAAGTAAGAACTGTGTTGGAAACAAAAAGTATAAAAAATTGCTATTTTACCCCTATCCTTAAAAAGAAAACAACTCAATTTAAAATGTCACCTATGATGGAAACTTGTGTTCTCACTTGTTCTGTAGGCTGTTCTTTTTATCATCTAATGTCCTCAATGCAAAGAAACTAATGCAGAAACTTTAAAGTGACAGAGGCCAATAGGAGAAGGGGACCAGGAACCAGAGGAAAGGTCAGTTTGAGGAGCATCAACTCAGAATGTAACACATTTGTACATGGGAGCAGTGCAGGGAATCTCCCTGTATAGCTATCCTTATCTCAACTAACAAAAAACCTTTGTCTTTCTTATTATTGTTTATACTCTCTTCAACAAAATTAGAGATAAGGACAAAACAGTTTCTGCCTGGAAGCGAGGGGGTGGGGGGGGAAAGGGAGAGGGGGGGAAGGGAGGGGGTAGGGGGAAAGGGGGGAGAAATGACCCAAACATTGTATGCACAAATTAATAAAAGATAAAAACAATTGAAAACCTCATTATCCTGAGCTCAATATCAACAAAACCAAATTTGTCATTCTTCCCTCCCTGCCTTTATTTCTCACTTTCACCAATTGAAGCCACTAGTTATGCAGCTACTCAGGCATTCTTTTTTTTAATATTTTTTTTCTTTTATTCATTTGTGCATACCATGTTTGGGTCATTTTCCCCTCCTTCCCCCAGCCCCCTGCCTTACCCCCGACTCCCTTCCTTTACCCCCCTACTCCCTCACTACCAGGCAGAAACTATTTTGCCCTTATGTCTAATTTTGTTGAAGAGAGAGTATAAGCAATAATAGGAAGGAACAAGGGTTTTTGCTAGTTGAGCTAAGGATAGCTATACATACAGGGAGTTTATTCGCATTGCTTTCCTGTACATGTGTGTTACCTTCTAAATTAATTCTTGATCCTTGCCTTTTGCATTTTTATCTTATCCAGATAGTCTCAAATGAATTAAATCCTTTTTGGTGTTGATGTTGTTCAAAATGCTTTTGACATCGGCTTCTGTTTTCCTTTTCAATGTAAGATCTCATTGTTTAGCCTTTTATTACTAAAAAATGTTTCTCTGTTGCCACCAGTGGCTATGGATGGATATCCTTCTTTATTTTACTCTCATAACCATTCCTCTCATAAATGTTGTTTTTATATTCTCTAGTTTATCATTCCTCAATGTCTATTTTTCTTAAAGCATCACATTGTATGTAAAACCTCTGTTTTTCACATTTCTCCATATCATCCTAACTTACCATTTCAAAGTGATTAATTTATACCCAAATGTTTCCTTGCTTTACAGAGGTCCACTGACCTATGGGTATGTCATGATCATGACTGTCTCCAAAACTTTGCTCTGACTGATTTCTTCGCCTAGAATCTCCTCTCCAGTTCCTACCTATCTTCTCCCTCTAATTCAAAACCCACTAATTTTGCAAAATTTTTCTTTTCTAAGAACACACATAGCTGTCATTGGTAATCTGATGCTGATAGTCTTTAGAATAAATACCGTGGTTTCTAACTATACTAGTTACTCTTACATACATTAACTCATCATTCTTTGCAAATGAATACAAGGGAATACTTGTAATGTTCTTCAGAAACACCTTATCATTTTCTTTGTACCTGACATCTAATCTAGAGATTTAAACACATTGGGGTAATCTTGGAGTTGACCATTTTTGCATGTCACCTTTAATGATATTTGAACAAGGCATTTAACTTTTAGTTTTATAATTATTTGGTATAAGAATACTTTTGTTTATATTCCTGATAATCTTTTGAATCAAGAATACCACTTTAGATAAAGATAATTGCCAACTTCTATGATTGTGATCTTGAAGGCCATTCCAGAATACTTCAGAACATGAACTTAGACTGTTTTTAATGCACATCTTTGACCATCTCCAAAGCTAATGGCTTCTTATTCCAATACTTGCCTTTCCATCTGCCAGAATGCCTCCTTTTCTTTTCTCAACTCACTCTTATCTCTTTACAAGCTACTTCTATACTATCATTCTAGATTTCTACCGCTAGTGAGCTATCTGGAAGTCACAGGTGTGAATCTTACATTTTTCCTTGTACATGCTTTACATCATAGCATGCAATGATTTGGTTATATTATTACCTGCTAGCTTGATTAAAATCTTTCTAGACTGTAAACTCTAGAGTACAAGGTTAAGTCTTTGTGGAATGAATCTGTCTTTGTGGTAATGGATCTTTGCGATTTGAGAAAACT
Organism: Castor canadensis; assembly: GCF_047511655.1. Taxonomy (NCBI): domain Eukaryota; kingdom Metazoa; phylum Chordata; class Mammalia; order Rodentia; family Castoridae; genus Castor; species Castor canadensis. Next base: position 94,278,881 of record NC_133394.1, read on the forward strand.
GGCTATTTAGACAATCATTTACATTAGTTATTTCCTACAACTTATGTAATTCTCCTACAATGTATATGATTTTCCAACCATCTTTGATCATGTCCAAAAGTAATACTTAATTATTCCAGGTACTTACCTTTCTATCTGCCAAGAATATCTCCTTTTCTTTTCTTAAAGCTATTATTTTTCAATCATATATCATGTATAAAAATTCCATAAATTGTAGAATTTGATTATGTCTCCCTATAGCTCTCAATTCATTCCTCTCTTGTTATTATTCATGCATTTTGCATCATTGTAGCAATACTATATTGTTCCTTTTTTACCTCACTTATTTTTTGACTATATGTCTTTATATTAGTACAATTCACATAATTTGATTCCTTTTAAAATCACTCAAGCATTCATTCTTCACAGTTTTTTAAAGTGACATATTTCTACCAGTACTTATATTTCCACAGAGATGGGTTTGTTTCTTTTTATTTGGATTCTATACACAGCAACAGTTATGAACTTTATACCTTATCATTGTTCTTGGCAGAAGCTTTAGCAAAGAGTCATACAGGTAACTTAAGAGACCAGGTAAAATAGGTAGAATCTTGTCATTGGGTTCTTGATTAGGATAATTACTTTAAATTTGGTAGCCCTTACTGAAGGCAGAGTTCTTTTTGAAAGTGATTTGCAAAGAAAGTCATCCTTTCTCTAGAGGGAAGTTGTATCTTACAACAGATGGAGTAATCAACTTTTTAAATTTTCTGTGTAAGTAGATTCCTTTGGGGTGGAGGGGCAGCCTGCATACTCTTACTCAGATTTTGTCATAGCAGTCATCACACCTGGAGAACCCATTTGTCACGAGAACTTGGGGTTGGGCTGGAATTGCTGGAAATTAGGCTAGGGTGGGGTAGGTGGAAATCAAACATGTTTGTTATGGATTAATTTATTCTCTTTACACAAAAACTGTATGGAAGAATGAGTCACATTCCGACTAGACCCCAAAATTCTGGAAATGGGAATTCTTCAGTGTTAGTGGATGATTTAAAGAGCTGTTCACAGACTTTCCTGCAAGTCCTGTGATAGACTGTGTCCTCAGACCACCAGAATGTGAAAACTAACGGCTTCTATTTTACCTTAGTGAGTCATGTAAAGGAGAAATCTTGCTGTAACTAACATTTTCCACTGTGTCCTTGCTTCCCTGACTTGTGTGTCATGACATATATTCCTTACTTGTCTTATCCTGCAGCAAGTAAAACACAGTCGTGTTTGTCTAAGACTTGTGTCTCAGCCAACTTCCTGCTTTTGAGTAAAAGATGCATTCCTTTGAGAAAAGAGACTGAAATGGTTGGTGATGACTGTGAGGAGACAAGTGGGTTTCTTTTTTTTTTTTTTTTCATTTTTCTTTTATTATTCATATGTGCATACAAGGCTTGGTTTATTTCTCCCCCCGCCCCCACCCTCTCCCTTACCACCCACTCAACCCCCTCCCGCTCCCCCCCTCAATACCCAGCAGAAACTATTTTGCCCTTATCTCTAATTTTGTTGTAGAGAGAGTATAAGCAATAATAGGAAGCAACAAGGGGTTTTGCTGGTTGAGATAAAGATAGCTATACAGGGCATTGACTCACATTGATTTCCTGTGCGTGGGTGTTACCTTCTAGGTTAATTCTTTTTGATCTAACCTTTTCTCTAGTACCTGGTCCCCTTTTCCTATTGGCCTCAGTTGCTTTAAGGTATCTGCTTTAGTTTCTCTGCATTAAGGGCAACAAATGCTAGCTAGTTTTTTAGGTGTCTTACCTATCCTCACCCCTCCCTTGTGTGCTCTCGCTTTTATCATGTGCTCATAGTCCAATCCCCTTGTTGTGTTTGCCCTAGATCTAATGTCCACATATGAGGGAGAACATACGATTTTTGGTTTTTTGAGCCAGGCTAACCTCACTCAGAATGATGTTCTCCAATTCCATCCATTTACCAGCGAATGATAACATTTCGTTCTTCTTCATGGCTGCATAAAATTCCATTGTGTATAGATACCACATTTTCTTAATCCATTCGTCAGTGGTGGGGCATCTTGGCTGTTTCCATAACTTGGCTATTGTGAATAGTGCCGCAATAAACATGGATGTGCAGGTGCCTCTGGAGTAACAGTCTTTTGGGTATATCCCCAAGAGTGGTATTGCTGGATCAAATGGTAGATCGATGTCCAGCTTTTTAAGTAGCCTCCAAATTTTTTTCCAGAGTGGTTGTACTAGTCTACATTCCCACCAACAGTGTAAGAGGGTTCCTTTTTCCCCGCATCCTCGCCAACACCTGTTGTTGGTGGTGTTGCTGATGATGGCTGTTCTAACAGGGGTGAGGTGGAATCTTAGTGTGGTTTTAATTTGCATTTCCTTTATTGCTAGAGATGGTGATACAAGAAAGAGTAGGAAATACTCTGGAGTTAGTAGGTATAGGTAAGAACTTTCTCAATGAAACCCCAGCAGCACAGCAACTAAGAGATAGCATAGATAAATGGGACCTCATAAAACTAAAAAGCTTCTGTTCATCAAAAGAAATGGTCTCTAAACTGAAGAGAACACCCACAGAGTGGGAGAAAATATTTGCCAATTATACATCAGACAAAGGACTGATAACCAGAATATACAGGGAACTTAAAAAACTAAATTCTCCCAAAACTAATGAACCAATAAAGAAATGGGCATGTGAACTAAACAGAACTTTCTCAAAAGAAGAAATTCAAATGGCCAGAAAACACATGAAAAAATGCTCACCATCTCTAGCAAGTGGGTTTCTTAATTGTCACCAGTCAGCAGCTATTTGCTGAGACCCAGCAGCTTGTGACAGTGATGTAAAGTTAATGACATTGTTCTATTGCCTTCTGGCTGTATCCATTCACTGAGACAGAAAGAATAGTTAAATTACAAATAGAACCATGGCCTCCAGAGCTGCCCTCTATAGGCTTAGAGGCCTGGAGGCAAGATGAATCGGAGTCAAGGTGCTAAAGTCAGTAATCAGGCATCTCTATACATGCAACTTTCCCTATTTTAACAAGTTTAAATATGTCAGAAGATTTCACTATCACCACAAACCCACAAACCCCTACTTCTAAGAAAGAAAAAGAAGGAAGAGAGAAAGAAAGAAAAAGAAGGAAGGAAGAAAAGAAAGACAGTTCAAGTTTCAAGTAAAACTTCCCAGTTTAGCAGAGGTTCTAAATTAATTTTCACCAATTACTTTGTATGAGACTTATTCACATAGATCCAGGTAAAAGTAAAGAGCACTGAGCTTGTAGGTCATGGGGTTCAGAGATGTGGGTTTAAACCTAGGCTTTGGTATTGTATATCCTGTAAAAGGTCACTGAACTCCCTGGGCCATCTTCTGAGCACTTTATGTTTAATTCCCATAACAATGCTACCAGATAAGCAATGTCTGCATCTTCAATTTAAGAATGGAGAAAGGGAGGCGCAGAGAGATTGAATGCTGTGGAAGGATAGGCAGGAAGGGGGGAAAAGCCAGGATTCCAGCCTAAACAAGCTAACAAAAGAGCTAGTGCCAGTCTTCACTGCACAGCACACCTGCAGCAGTCACTGTCTATAAGACCCCATACCGCAAACTCAAAGGAAGAAATCCTGGAGGAGAGACCCTCTATTTTTTTTCTCCATAAACTTAATATTCAATTAGGCCTTGAATCATTTGAATGTACTTATTTGAGTATTTGAAACTACTTCAAAAATAATAAAGTTAAGGCAGCCCTTTCTGAAGCTTTTCTTGGGAAACAAAACTTTAATGAGATTACTGATAGATAGGCAATTTTTTTTTTTTTTTTGCAGTTTTAGGGTTTGCACTCAGGACTTCATGCTTTCTAGGCAAGTGCTCTATTAAACCAGGCTCCTAGCCCTTTTTGCTTTAGTTTGTTTTTTAGATAAGGCCCCAGATTTTTGCCTGGGCAGACTCACTTCAGATTATGATCCTCCTACCTACACCTCTGAGTCCTTGATTTTAAAAATGTGAGCTACCACACCCAACCTATAAGTAATGTTTTAATTTGACATGGGTCCCCAAAGGTACTTAAACATCTTCCAAAATAGTGAGATTTACTGGCTAAATTCTAAGCCTGTGGCTTTGGCCAGTGCTGAACTATAGTCTTAGAGCCTTAATCTGCCATCTGGGACCCAGTGGATTTGTTGATTTCTTGGACTCATGTTCTATTACATTATTTTGGGAAGCTTAAATAACCACTTTTATAGTTTCTCTGTTTTTTTTCTTCTCCTTACGATCATGTTAAGTACCATTTCAAAATAGTTTATAAATTTAAAATAATGAATGAGCATGTGCTCTGCTGAAAATTAGGTTCTAATTGAACTTTAAAGAAATCTTTTTCTAATCAATAACCAAAATGTGCTCCTGGTGTTTAAATAAATTATTCTAAGACTGTGACTTGTTCAACAGCCAAACAAAAAGTAGACAAGCTGGATTTCATTCAATTAATGTATAAACAATGAATTGGAATTTACATTGATTTGATGTGTTGTGATAAAGATGGGGGGAAATGCTGAGAAAAGTGTATTTGCAATGCAGAGATTTGAGGTTAAAGCTGAGTTTCTTTCTGTGTCACTGTGTGTGGGTATCTGCGTGAAAGGTTGAGAGATGACACTTAGGAAGTAAAGGATAATCTGTAAAATTCTCTTTAATTTCTAGTTTTTTTTTCAAAAGTTTCTATGGTAAAATTTCCCTAGCAGTCTTTTTCAACCTTAATTCCTTGTGAAATACATTTAGGCTATGGAATTTACCTTTTACCTTACCCCTGTCTCTTATTCTGTTATGACTCATAGCAATGACTCCACCTCTTCTTTTCCAAAAATGTGCGGCAGCTGCTACGGAAGTACTTCTGAGTCAGTCAGAAGTGGGGCCATATGCCAGATGGCTGATTCAATCCAAGAACTTGAAGGAGGACACAATTAGAGAATTAGTGGTTGTAACTTCAGTGGAGGGAGTAATGGTTTGTACAGTCTTTTATGCAAACACACTCCCTATGACATGACAGGAAATTAATTTGATTTTTTTTTCAAACACCTACACTATTCTTGTCTAAACCTGTAGTGTATGGGTCCTAATCAGGAAAAAGAACATGACCACCCTTTCTTAGACTTTCTGGACATAGTATAGAAGAGAAAAAATGGCAGCAATTTAGACTTTAGTTAGCTTCTATTTCAATTTACTTGGAGCAGATCTAGAAGGGTAGCCTACTTCCTTGGGTAAGGGTCTTAGAGAAGCTCTACCAAATGTGGATCAAGTACAACCAGGTGTATGTGTACCATTAAGGATTATAATTGCCTTGTACATTTGTGCTCCAAAGTCTTTGTACATTATGAAATTTCAAATACTAAAAAGTTAAAACACCAAACAACAGATGTTTTAGAGAGCCTCTAAATATTACTTTCATACACACATTCATCTCATTATAGTAAAAAAATTCAACAAGACATCTTTATTTCATTTAATATAAGTAATTGATATATTTAAAATATAGGGAGCCAAGCCAAACATAGTTATGTCTTCAGTTCATTCATGTAGGACACCCAGAAAATGATTCAGAACTTTGTTATTGACAGTCAAGATGAATAGGTTTCTTTTGTTTCATTAAAAGCCAACAAAAATAGATAGTCTGTCTCACATGTCTCCATTATGTCCAGAGTCTTTTTCTCATTTATAAATCCATTTTCATCTACTTTTTTTCACATGAGAATTAGATATATTGGAGGTTTCAAAGGAGGCAGCTATAAAGAAGGGCTTCTACTCTTTGGGTTGAGTTTTGGAGGAAGTTTTGAAATGTCTCATGACTGTCCTTCAAACATCAAGCAATAGATCTTCAGCAATGTACAAATGGACATTATGAAAAGTTTGAGAAAAGTACCCAAGAATTGCATCTATCTCCCATTGTCTGATATGGGAGAAGGAAACTAGAGAGCATAGTTTAAAATGACTGAGATGGAAACAGCCTTCAGAGCCAAGCTTACAGATCAATACTTGGAAGAGAATCAAGGTCAATGACAGAAGAAAAAGAATATAGTGGTGTGAAAGGTGAATATTCTTCACACTGTTCTTGTTCTTTGTTTCTACTTTGTGTGATAGAATCTTGAGAGACTCCGAACTGATCAGATTGTTTTAGTTTGTTTTTAAGACAGTTTGTTTTTTTTATTCTGTGTGAGAATCTATTCTCTTGTCATAAAGATTTACTATTTAATAGAAAGTATCTCTTCAACACAAATAGTGTGTGTGCCTCTGCCTTTATATCTTTAATAGAACCTGCTAGTGCTATGTTCTCAGTAGATATCTAAGTACTTCCAACTTCCAATTAAAATAGTACCTTATTTCCCCTCTCTTGTTTCTGAACTAATTGAGAAATAATAGACATGGAGGCCAAAATAACATTTTACTTCTCATAGACACCAGGTTGGGAAATAGCTTTAGATTTGTCAACCAAGTGGACTTGCTAATGTTGAATTCAGATTTAGATTGACCCTCTAATCTGTCCTAGCAGTGATTGTAAAGGTAGACCTCCAAGAATGTAACCTGTGTGGGTAATACTTTTGTTATGGAGATACAAAGCAGAATTACTGTTCTTACAAGTAGATTCACTTTCATGGGAAACACCTGGAGCTGAACCAAGCACAACCAGTTATTCCTCAAAATTTACCAATCAGATAAGTTAGGCACCTCCCTAAACTGGCGTGAGTAAAGGTGTTAAGAGACATTCAGAGTTATACAATTTCCTTCCTCCATGGAAAGGAAATGCCAGGATTTGGGAAGACTTGTTCTCCAATTACATTTGTCATTAATGAATATAATGAGTGGCTATTCATGGGCATGTCATATATTTATGTTTCTGCACAGAATTATATTGGAAATTGTTTTATACCAGAGATAATTTAGGAAGATTAATAATGGAAGGCCTAGTTTCTTAATTTTGTTACAGAGAGCTTGATGTTAGATGCAAAGTGCTTTACATTTATTTTCAAATGATAGTTTCTCCATAGGTAGCTATAAGTAAACCTTGTCATGTCATTCTTTTGTTTAAGTTGCTCCAATGCTGCACTTAGACTAATCTAAACTCCTTGTGATGGCTACAAGGTCTAGAAAGCCTCCGTAACATGGTCCCTGCTTATTTTTATCTTTCATTTATCCTTGATCACTCTGCTCAAGAACAGTGGCATTTTATTTATTTATTTTTTGCTGTGTAACATTTTATTCATTTTTCACATTTGCAACACAAATTACTATTCTCTTTGACTGGACTCTTCCTATATCTGAGCCCTTCTGGTCATTCAATTATTTGTTCAAATGTCATTATCTGAATTAAAGGCTTTCCTGACCATCCAACCCAAAGTAGTCACTCAGTCACTTAGTCTTCTAGTTGTTCTATTCTCTGCACTTAAGGCCCACCAGTCATTTTTGCTTGTTATTTGTTTATTATTTATTCTGTTTCTCTCAACATTGAATTAAAACCTCAATTAGTCCAGTGGGCCAATGCATCTTACTTGCTACGCTATATCCCAATTCCACATTTGGTAGGAGCTCAAGAAGTTCTTGGTGAATGAGTGAATAGTTCCATTCAACACACTGCTGCTGAACATAAGAATCACCCTGTATATACAGTAATTAGTTCAGAGGCCACACCAAAGTATAATGTCAGTTTTGGAACTAGATGAAAGTAAGGATACATTTCCTAACAAGCTTGTTACCAGCTAACAAAAAGAAATGAGCTTGTTAACCAATACACCTTAGCAAAGTTCTTAATAATCATCATAGTTTCAGAGCCCTCGATGGGATTTCACTGGCTAAAAGATTTCAATAGCTAGCAAGAATTCCCATGGAGTTCTTGGTTCCAAAGTAACTTTTATTCAGCATTTCTTTCTCAACAGAAAAAACCTATTTGTATTAAAAAGGTTGGTATGGGAACAACCCACAGCCATTAGTTTGGATCTCAAACATTGTACAAACAAGGGCACTGTGCAGATTTCAAAAACTAAGTGTGTTATTGTTTGGGAATAATGAATCAGTATAGGCAATCCATTCTCAGGTATTAAACTTGGACTATCTCTTATGCTGGCTTTTAGGAGAATCTTATCTTTAGGACTGTGGTTTGACTTTAGATTCCCTGCTTTATCTCAGTGAATCAATTTGGAAAGTTTGAGTACTTCAATCTGATATAGATTTAATCTTATTTGAAATCAAATTTCAGTTTGAGAGATGTCGCTTGTGCATCTGGCATGCAAAGTGTTCATCAAGTACATTTGTATGTTTCACTCTTTCACCATCTTTCTTCCAACCTAGTGTTCTAGACACATATGGACCAGTACATAGTGGTGCTGCCACCCCTTTTCTTCTCCATCATGTCAAAGTATTTGTTTAATCCCCAGAGATATGATCAGGAAGCTGCTAAGGTAAGGCTTTCTCCAAGAGCTGGAGCTGGAAATGGGTGGGTTCCGGCTAGTTTCAGGTTAGGGCCATGAAGCCTGGAAGGGAGCATTTAAGTTCTTTCTTTTTCCAGATCTGTTCAATTTATTATGTATCTTTAACATATCTCCAACTCATCTGAACCTCTTTACTTTTCCAACATGAATTGCTTTTTTATTTTTAACCCTTGTTAAAGCCAGTCTCTCACACTTTACTTCATGCTCTGCAATTCAAGAGCCCAGATTCATTTAGTTTGTGCCTTAGGGACCTCTGAGGATGGAACCCTAAGGATTAAGCTGTGTCATATTAATACAGAATGGTTCAGGCATGGACAAAACTGTGTCAAAATGAGATGAGGTATGCCAATGCTTCATTTGTATGTTGTCACTTTGATTCTACAAGCAACCAGCCCAAGTATTTCCAGGAATCGGTGCCAGAATACAAGTTCTGAAAAAAAATTGACATATCCACGCCAAGAGGGCCTAAGTTAAATTTGGCTTTAAACTTATTCAACTGTTCAAGGGAAGTACCTAAAGAGTGCTTCCCCTTGACATGAAGGCCACAGAAGGATCCAATAAGTTGCCTATCCGATGAAGAGTTTGCCTTGGAACCTGGTCTCCTTACTCAGATCAGGAATATCCCTTCCTAAATTCTCCTGCACAAAGAGAACACATTATTAGTTGAGGGGCAATGTCCTAGAAACCTGCCCAATTTAGTATTTCACTCCAGCTGGAAAGGCAAAGAAATAGTTTGTGGAAAAGAATTAAGGTAAAATTGTTGACCTCCATATTATGTTTCAAGGCATGAAGGAAAGCATGAAAGTTTATTATCATACACAATATATATGATCTGTGAGAATCTCAATCAGTGGGAATGAGAATTTCACTGTTAGGCCTACAAAAGTAGTTAGTAAAAGATTAGTGAATTTTTATTGAGAAAACAAATCATTGCATTGATGAAAATCATTCTTTCTGGCAGCCTTATCTGAATCAGAGTTCTTTTGCCCCTAATAAAGAAATTCTGCTTCAGGCTTAGATCAGATTAAAAAAGCAGCATCCAGTCTCATGAGGTGCTTTGCCAGCTCAGGTGCATATGACACTCATCATTTTTTACTTAAAACATTATTGAAGAACAGAAAGCATGACCATCTATCCCTACAAATACTTGTGAACAGTCCAGCAATAATCCACTTGATAAGCTTTCTACCAGTTGCATCATTCAAGAAAATCATTTACTAGTAGAGGAAGGTGCTTATGCTTGCACGCAATGAGTAGATGAGTTCAGAGAACAAGGGGACATGCTCCAGAATTTTACTACATTCAGATATTGCACAGCAATCATGAGTTGGTCAGGCAGGCTGGGGTCAGTTCTCCTAGTGTGGCATTCTTTTCACAAGATCCTAAATCAAATTACTTGTGAGTGGACTCTGGAAAACCCACTCTCACTGGAGGACATCAAAAGGAAAATAAAACACATGGTTAATTTCTGATGAGAGTTAGCTCCTCTTCAACTTGTAATTCTTTTTTTGTTGTAGTTTTTTTATTATTATTTTTACTTTTTAAATTTTATTGTTTTTATATTTACTCACACATGTATACATTGTCTGGGCCACTTTTTCCCCCCACCTACAGCTGCTGGGCAGAACCTGTTCCACCCTCTTGATTTTGTTGAAGAGAAAACATAAGAGATAATAAGAAAGACAAAGAGTTTTTGCTAGCTTGAGATAAAGACAGCTAAACAGAGAGATTCCTAAGTGTTGCTTCCATGTGCTTGTGTATTGGAACTCACATTGGTTCATCTCTACCAGACCTCTTCATTACTTCCTGGTCCCCTTCCCACAGTGGCCTCTGCCAGTTTAAGATTACTATATTCACTCCTCTACAGTGAGCACATCAACCACATTCGAATTTTAGGTTTCCTTCCCTTTCCCTCTTCCTCCCATGTGCATTCTCCCCTTAGTGTGTGACCCATGTCCAATAATATTAACGCATTTGTTTTATGTCTATAATCAGTATACGAGGGAGAACATGTGATTTTTGGCCTTCTGAACCCATCCATTTACTTGTGAGTAACAAAATTTCATTCTTCCGTGTGGCTGAATAAAATTCCATTGTGTATAAATACCACATTTTCTTAATCCATTTATTGGTAGTGGGGCATCTTGGCTGTTTCCATAGCTTGGTTATTGTGAATAGTGCTGCAATAAACATGGGTGTGCAGGTGCCTTTGGAATAATCCGAGCTGCATTCCTTTGGATACATTCCTAGAAGTGGTATTGCTGGATCACATGGCAGATCTATGTTTAGTTTTTTAAGAAGCCTCTATATTGTTTTCCAAAGTGGTTGTTTAGTTTACATTCCCACCAGCAGTGTATAAGGGTTCCTTTTTCCCTGCATCCTTGCCAGCATTTGTTGTTGGTGGTGTTTTTGATGATAGCTATTCTAACAGGAGTGAGGTAGAATCTTAGTGTCGTTTTGATTTGCATTTCCTTAATGTCTAGGGATTGTGAGCATTTCTTCATGTGTTTTTTGGCCATTTGGATTTGCTCCTTTGAAAAAGTTGTTTAGTTCAGTTGCCCATGTCTTTATTGGTTCATTGATTTGGGGGGAATTAAGTTTTTGAGCTCCCTGTATATTCTTGTTATCAGTCCGTTGTCTGATATATAGCTAGCAAATATTCTCTCCCACTCTGTGGGTGGACTGTTCAATTTAGAGACCATTTCTTTTGTTGTGCAGAAGCTTTTTAATTTCATGTAATCCCATTTGTCCATCATTTCTCTTAGTTGCTGGGCTGCTAGAATTCTGCTGAGGAATTCCTTGCCTGTACCTATTGCCTCCAGAGTATTCCCTGCTCTTTCTTATACTAACTGGAAGATTTTGGGTCTGATATTAAGGTCCTTAATCCACTTTGAGTTGATACTTATACAGGGTGACAGGCATGGATCTAGTTTCAGTTTTCTACAGGCAGATAACCATTTTTCCCAGGAACATTTGTTGAAAAGGCTGTCTTTTCTCCATCGTAAGGTTTTGGCACCTTTGTCAAAAGTAAGTTGGGTGTAGCTGTGGTGATTCATATCTGGCTCCTCTATTCTGTACAACTGGTCTTCATATCTGTTTTTGTGCCAGTACCATGCTGTTTTTATTGCTATGGCTTTGTTTGAAGTCAGGTATTGTGATACCTCCAGCATTGCTCTTTTTGGTCAGTATTGCCATGACAATTCATGTTCTTTTGTGTTTCCAAATGAACTTTAGGGTAGATTTTTCAATCTCTGTGATGAACGTCATTGGGATTTTGATGGGAATTGTGTTGAACATGTAGCTTGCTTTTGGTAGTATAGCCATTTTCTCTGTGTTGATTCTGCCAATCCATGATCATGGGAGATCTCTCCACCTTCTATAGTCTTCTTTGATCTCTTTCATCAGTGCTTTGTAGTTCTCCTTGAAGAGGTTATTTACATCCTTCATTAAGATTATTCCTAGGTATTTGATTTTTTTGAGGCTATTGTAAATGGACTTGTTTTCACATATTCTTTCTCAATCTCATTGTTTGTATATAGAAAGGCTACTGATTCTTGTAAGTTGATTTTGTATCCTGCTACATTGCTGAAGCTATTTATGGTGTCTAGGAGTTTTTAGGTGGAGTTTTTTGGGTCTTTGAGGTATAGGATCATGTCATCTGCGAATAGGAATAGTTTGACTGTTTCTTTACCTATTTGTATTCTTTTTATTTCTTCTTCTTGCCTTATTGGCTATGGCTAGGAATTCTAGGACTATTTTGAATAGAAATGAGGAAAAGTGGGCACCCTGTGTCATTCCTGATTTTGGGGGAAATGGTTTCAGTTTTCCCCCATTAAGTATGATGTTGGCTATAGGTTTGTCATATATAGCCTTTACAATGTTGAGATACATTCCTTCAATTCCTAGTTTTCTTAGAGCTTTTATCATGAAATAGTGTTGAATCTTATCATAGGCTTTTTCTGTATCTATTGAGATGATCAAGTGGTTTTTGCTTTTGCTTCTCTTAATGTGCTGCATTACACTTATTGATTTCCATATGTTGAACTATCCCTGCACTCCTGGGATGAAGCCGACTTGGTCATGATGAATGATCTTTCTGATGTGTTGTTGGATTCAGTTTGCCATTATTTTACTGAGGATTTTTGCATTGATGTTCATTAGGGAGATAGGCCTGTAGTTTTCCTTTTTGGATGTGTCCTTGTCCAGATTGGGGATGAGTGTACCATTGGCTTCATAGAAGGAATTAAGTAGTGTTCCTTCCCTTTCAATTTTGTGGAAAAGTTTAAGAAGTGTTGATATTAGTTCTACTTTAATGGTCTGGTAGAATTCAGCAGAGAATCTATCAGGTTCTCGACTTTTCTTTTTTAGGAGACTCTTCATTGCTGCTTCAATTTCATCATGTGTTATAGATCTGTTTAGGTGGTTAATATCCTCTTGGTTCAGTTTTGGATGGTCATAAATATCTAGAAATTTGTCCATTTCTTTAAGATTTTCCAATTTATTGGAATACAGGTTCTCAAAGTAGTTTCTGAAGATCCTCTGGATTTCTAAGGTGTTTGTTGTTATCTCCCCTTTTTCATTTCTGATTTTACTAATTTGGGTCTTTTCCATCCTCATTTTTGTCAGATTAGCCAGGGGATTGTCAATCCTGTTTATTTTTTCAAAGAACCAGCTTTTCGTTTTGTTGATTCTTTGTGTGGTTTTTTTTTTTTTTTTTTTTTTTTTTTTGGGTCTCTATTTCATTGATTTTGGCCCTTATTTTTATTATTTCTCTTCTTCTGGTTGTTTTGGGTTTTGCTTCTTCTTTTTTTTCTAGGATTTTGAGATGAAGCATTTGGTCATTGATTTGAGATCTTTCTCTCCTTTTAATATGTACACTCATGGCTATAAACTTTCCTCCTAGGACTGCTTTTGCAGTGTCCCATAGGTTCTGATAGGTGGTGTTTTCATTTTTATTAACTCCCAGGAATCTTTTGATTTCCTCTTTTATTTCTTCTGTGACCCACTGATAGTTGAGCAATGTTTTATTCAGCCTCCAATTATTTGTGTATTTTCTGCTGTTGCTTTTGTTGTTGTTCTAGTTTTATTGCATTGTGATCAAATAGAATGCAGGGGGTTATTTCTATTTTATTATATTTGCTGAGACTTTCTTTGTGTCCTAAGATATGATCTATTTTGGAGAAAGTTCCATGGGCTGCTGAGAAGAATGTATATTTTGCTGTTGTCACATGAAATATTCTGTAGATATCAGTTAGGTCCCAGTGAAATTTTAATCAAATTAAAATATTTGACAAATATTCTGTAAGTCATTGGGAGCCTGGTAAATTCACATGGTCAACAAACTCTTACTGAGTACTTGAAACAAGTTAGGTTCTGCTCTAGGCATTCTGACATATGAATCACATTATTTTATGTACTGTAGCTATATAGTATATTTTAATATATTGTAGACCAATATTTCTTCATTTCTTTTCTTTTCTAAGGTATTTTTTAGGTAGTCTCACATAATTTTTATATATATATATTTAGAATACATTCATTGTATGGGGAGATTCATTGTTAAAATTCCAAATAGGTTTATTTTGTACATTGGTTAGATCACCCCCACTGTCCCTCATAGCTAGTCTCATATATTTATTTTGTTGGGAGAAAGCTGCATTGTATGGTGTGAGATCACGTGGGCCCAAGAGTTAGATGACCTTAATTTTAATCCAGTCTCCACTGATCATAGTCCAAAAATTCTAAGGACTCAGAGAAAACAGCTCCCATGGAAAGTGAGATCTGCTACTGGATTGTTTATTTCTGTTTTATCTTTCTGTGTGAATGTCAGATTGTTATTTTTTAATTGATTTGTGAAAAGGCCAATCCTTCTCTATTACTATATTTAAATTTTTCTTGGTTATTCACATTCATTGTTTTAAACTTCCAGAAGAAATTTTAAGTAAGCTTGTTTGATTATGACTGTAAAATTCTGATTTGAATTGCGTTAAGTTTGGGGAAAGATGGCATCTCAGTAGCATTAGTTCTTTCTACTCAAAAACATAGCACATGTGTCTACCTAGTTTATGCCTTATGTTCCTTTAAGTTACACATTTTTGAAGGATTTTAAAAATTCTTCAATGGATTCCTGAATTTTCTTGCTGGTTATTGAAGGTTCATAGGAAAGCTATCTGGTTTTTGCGCCTGTTTAGAAAATGACCACATTGTTGAATGGTGCTATAATTTCAAGTGGATTTTCCATGATATTTTAAAACTTCCCCTGAAGATGATTATGCTTGAAGAAAGAATAATAATATATTTTCTGCTACCAGGATTTATAGCATATTATTTAGTCTTAATTTGACTGAACTTCCAAAGTCATGTGAATAGTGACAATTCTGCAAACTCTTTTCTTTTGAGCTATTCCACCTAGTAGCAAGGCTTGACATACAAGTGATAGAATTCTCAATAAAGCGTCTTCTGAACCATCATCTTGGTAATTAACATCATTATTATTATTACTATTTGTTTTTATTTATTTTGTCTTTTTCTGATGATTTCAAATCGTTTCTGGGTCATAAAGCACACATCATATTAAACTTTAACATCTAATGTCAAAGGGTTTATACTGCCAATAGTAATTTGTGAACATTCCTGTGGCTTCATATTTCCATGAGTACTTTTGTAATGTCATATTTCTTAATGTTTTGGCTATTATATTGAGGAAAATTTAAATTTGAACCTCATCGGAGGTTTATGTGTTTGTTAAACATTTGTTCTTCCTCTTCTTTAAATGCATATTAACATCTCTTGCTTATTTTTCTGTTCAGTGTTTATCTTTCCATTTTATTTGTAGTCTTTCTTTAAAAAAGAATCTATTATTGTTAAAAAGATCTTATTTGTTATATATTTGCAAATATTTTCTACTGGTTTGTAACTTGTTTTTTTCACTTTCTTAATGGTGTCTTTTAATGAAAAAAATTTAAATCCAATTTTATATAGTTAAATTATCTAATTTTTAATATTTCTTTGTATAAGAGATCTTAAATCTTTTCTTAACATTTTAAAGTTTCATCTTTTTACATGTCTTTAATACCTCTAAAGTCAACTGTTGAAATTGACCTAAGTAGGAATTAAATATTTTGTTCTCGTATAGATGATGAACTGCCCCAGTTCCTACTGTGAAGTAATCTCTCCTTCCTCTCAGTGATCTGAAATGTTGTTTCTGTCATATACCAAATTTCCATATGAATCTTGGGTTGCTTCTGGTGTCTCTACTCTTTTCCATTGTAAAAACAAGGATACTGATTCCATGAGCTAGTCACCCCAAGGAGGAGTCCTCACAGTCTAATCCCAAAGGCCTATTTCCTGATACCATTACCTTGGGGGTTAGATTTCAGTGTATGAATTTTGAAAGAGAGAGAGAGATACAGACATTAAGACCATTCTAGCAAATTCTTTTACTATTCTCATTTTGATAGAAAGATCTTAATTTTTTATCAATATGTATTTACATTTATTAAGTACTTTCTGCATCTATTTATATATTATTTATGTTTTTCTCTTCAACTTAATAATATGATATATTGCACTTATTGATTTTCTTATGTTAAACTATCCTGCTTTCCAGGGATAAACTAAACTATTATGCATTGCCAGATTTAGTTTGATTCTATTTAGTTAAGAAGTTTTACATTTTTGTGGATGAAATCAACTACTAATTTTGCCTTTTTGTCCCTTTAATCCTTTTTTGTTTTACTATTCTGCTTCTTTAAAGGACTTGGAGAGCATTTTCTCTTTTTTGAAAAAGGTAAAAGGATTGAAATGTCCTGTCATAGAAACTTGGATAAAACACATCCATAAAATTGTCTGTGATTGGTGTTTCTGTGGATAGATGGATAGATAGTTATAAAAATAATTTTAGAATTTTTGAGTCAACTTCCTTTGAATTAATGTTAAGAGGATTATATATATTTTTTTCCTGTTTTTAAAATCATTTGTCTTCATCACTCATCAAAATATGTCTAAATGTAGATCTGTTTTTATTTATATCATTGGATGAAAAGTTAGGCTTCCTGTATTTATGGATTTGTGCTTTTCACTAGCCCTGTAATATTTCCATCTGTTCTTCAAACTTTGCTTGTCATCATTTTTATTCTTTTTCTTTGGGATTCCAACTAGAAGTGTGTTTGATTCTTATTCTGTCCTCTATGCCTTCTCAAGTTTCTGGTTTATATTTTTCATCTTCTTTTCTCTATGTGCTGGATTCTGATGATATTCCTCAAGCTCACTGAGTCTTTTTCATCAATGTCTAGTCTGCTATTTAATTTATTGTATTTTTAATTTCAACAGTATTTTTCATTTCTTCAGTTACTGAATTACTATTGTTTATTCTCAAATTGTCTTGGTCATTTTTTTACAACTAACCACCTGTTCATGTCCTCACTTTTTTCCATTCTGTGCCTGATAATTTTAACATCAGAAATTCTTGGTGGATCAATACCTGTGGCCTGTTTCTTTTACTTTCTCTTGATTATGATCAGTTACTTGTCTCTGTGTGTGTATGTTTATAATACGTTTTAATTTGTTGAACTTAATATGCAGGAAATCTAAGGGCCTAAATTGGTGATGCTTTCTTGTAAAGAAGGTTTGTACTACGTTTTACATAAACCAGGGAGGGCTCATTTCCTGGGAACATAACCCTGACCTGTGTCCATTACCTTCTCTGCCTTACAAGGACCCAAAACTATTAAAAACCCAGTTTGTGCGGGGCCTTGTCACCAAAAAAACAAAGCTTTGCAGTCTGCATTTCCCTGCTTTGCTTGCTATTTAAAACTTCCTGCTATGGCCTTAGTCTGCTTTGTATGCCTTGTATGTTGTCTTTTGGTTTAGTTTTAGAGATTTCCTTACAACTTAGCCAGGCAACATTGTATCAAAAGTTGTTTGCTGGAATTTACATTTAATTTAACCACATTATCAAAAAGGTCCTTAAAAGTGTCTGGCTTTCAGACTTATAGAAGCAAAAGTTCAGCGATTGTTTTACCAGATTCTTGAATTGACTTATTTCATTTGGTTTTTAATTCACTTTCATGTAATCAAAATCCTTTGAATTTTTCATGGTATATTGCATGGACAGTATTTTATACAGCATGAGTTTTCCCCTTGTTTTTCAATTTGTTTACAATTGTAGCTTCCCCAGGTATTTAAATCAAGTTATGTAGCTATTAAAATTCTGTCTTATCTCTGCTATGACATATTAAGTGAAAGGTGGATATCCATGTACTTCCCAGAGGAGGAAGGAGAATGAATACTTCCTTCAACCAGTGGTGCTAGTAGTGAGTAAGATGAGAATATGGGGGCCGATGATACTGGGTTAAGCAGATGAATACTGTCTAAGAGTCACAAGATCCATTTTTTTTTCTTCCCATGAGAAAAATTTCCATTAATACTATGCTTGGATGATTTGCCTTTATTGTATGTATTAAGGGCATTATTGTAAACTTAACTGTGAAAGTTACAAATTATAGTTAATAAAATGCTCATTGAACTTACTTTTGCATATCTTTAACTTTTACTTTAGAACCAAAATCTGTGAACTTTAGGAAGTGTAGCATTGTTTCCTTATTTTCTTTAACAGAAAAAGAAAAATACCTTACAAATGGAACATAATTTCTTTAAAGAAGAAATAATTTGTTAAAATTAAATGTCATCAATAATATTACACTGATATGGTATATGCATTTTCAGAAAAATCTAAATGTTAATGTTAAAACGAGGGAAATAGTTCCCCATAAATTAACAAATATTATTATCACATAAAAATTTCTTTAAAAATACAAGTTTCAACTTCCATTCCTCAACTCTTTAATTTTGACCTTCCTCCACTCAGTTGTAGGTCAAAGTAGATAATGATGTTGCCATTAATCTCAAGCCTCTAGAGCAACAGTTGGAGTCTACCGCCAGCTCCTTTCCTTGGTTTTAGGGTAGAGACAGAAAGGGAAGAGCATGCTTTTTAATGCAGATCCTTCAATCCCTGCACTATGCCCTGTGCATAGGAGAAACTCAGAAATGTATTTGAAAGCAAAGAAATGGAAAACAAGAGATAGCCAGAATGAAAAATGATACAGAACCACCATCTCTCTTTAAGATAAAAGAGCCAAATCCTCCACAGTAAGTGCATCCTTCTCTTGAGTTGGGGGCTATGTTGTGTTCGCTGTCCTCTGAAGTGTCATCATCCAGATTAGTGGTATAGCCTAGCAGGGATGGGAGCCAGACTGCCTGCATGAAAATCCTAACTCTACCCTTAACTTTGTGGCTATGCACAAGTCACCTAAATTGTCTATTCCTCAATTCTCTGCATCTCAGTTTCCTCATTTGTAAAATGGAATAATAATACTCCAGCCTTGTTTGGAAAGCAAATTAGTAAAACATATGTAAAAATACTTAGAGTAGTGTCTGACACATAGTAAACAGTCAATAAATGTTTGCTTTTTTAAATGGATGTTTTATATCCAAGAAAATCATAGCCCAAAATAAACTCACAGATTCTCTCATGTGATAGTGGAGGATGGAGGCTACAAAGTTTTCTTTTTTTAAAATTGGACTTTCATCTAGCTAGTCTACACTATAACTATAAATTCATGATTATACTGTCTGAAAGATAACTTTAATGTATTCTAAGTTTTCCTTTTCTGTCTCCCACATTTCACAGATAGAGAATGTCATGGCTTGTTTTGGGGGGTACATTGTAATGGTTATTACCATTATCTAAGCTGTAGTTCATTTCTAAGATATTCATAAATGATGGAAAGTAAAATGTGTAAATGACAAGTCATTCATTCTTCATTTATCTCCTAACTTACCACCTAGAGAATAAGGTGTGTAGTATTCCAGATAACGGCAGAAACAACAGATAATTGCTTGGTAGTGAGAGGAAAGTTATAGACAAGATACCACCAGTATTTCCTCCCCTGTTCATGGTGGGCTTTGGAAGTCATTTTCCCTGAAACTAGATGCAACCTGAAAATTCTCATTATTATGGTTGAGGAAGTCACTTCCAGCTGGACATGGTCATGCATGCCTGCAATTCCAACTACATGGGAGGCATAGGTAGGCGGATTGTGGTGTGGGGCATGCACAAGACCTGTCTAAAAAATAAACTGGGGAAAAGGGCTCAGGGCATGACTTAAGTGATACAAGTAAGTTCAAGGTTCTGAAGTCAAAGTACTTCTCCTCCCCTCAAAAAAGAAGTCACTTCTGTCTAATCAGAACTGATACACGCATTGAAGCATAGTTGCCATTTCTCGCTTAACTAATAATATGTATACAAGTATGCCAGTAGAGATTGAAGCATTCTTTTGATTAGAGCACATATCTCATAGACTATATTCTTAGCTCCTAAGCTAGCAGGAAGCATGTAATGAAAAGCTAAAAACTGTATGAAGAATTCATGAAAAATGTTCTTCTAACATTCTTTTTTTGTGTGTGTAGCTTTAAGATCTGGAGTTCTACACTTGTTATGATAACCTGTAGTTATAGGTACCTGCTTGGAGATCATCTACAATTTGTCAAACTCTCATTCTATGGAGGTAGGAGTTACACAATTTAGCATGTCTGGTTTTTATGGAAGCTATTTATAAAACAGAGTATTGCTGCTTGAGACTGTGACATCAGAAGAGAGGTCTCTTGGGAAGCTGGTAGCATTCAAGGATAGAGGGCATCTGGCTCACACATCTCCCCTGGACTGAGCTGATGGATAGTGCAGTGGAACACACACACAAAGGCTACATATGGGGGGTGATGAAGCCACAAGTCTCCATGATGGAAAGATGTATTTACCCTAGTGATTTCTCAAGCCTCAGAAGAATTATTTAGTAGAGCTCTTCTTGGGAGACTGGGAAGGTAAGCTAGCAAGATCCATACAGCAATTTCACTCTTTCCTTGGCTCCACCATGTCACCTGGAGGCCATAGGTGAGTAAGTGAGGGATTCATGAGTCACAGCCTTTACTACTTAGGGCTGGGGTTCACCCCCATTTCAACCACTCTTGATACTCTTGTCTTATAAATTATGGTTTTTTATATTGTTTCTTTAACACAGATTTGTTCAAAACATCAGTTTCTGCATTTGTAATATCTTGTCTTCATTGACATTTCCATCCTTGTGAAGCATTTAGTCAGTCTACTGACTAAATACCACTGAAGCTAATAGTCAGTATTATTTCTCCAGTGTCTTGGTATAGCTTTTACTTTTAGGGTTTTATATGTTAAATGTTAAGTGATTATTATAAACCTAAGAACTCTATTTCACTAACTGATCTTCTAAGTAGCAAATCTCATACCTGGACAATCTCTTCTGAAAATCACTGTGACTCACTTTAGCCAGTAGGCATTTTTTTCAGTTTTATTGTGGATAAACAAATTCTGGAGCAATAAAACCATACTTAATATGACAGCCACTTATTATTTAAAGAAACTACATAACCCTTTATGAAAAAACAGTGCTGCCTTTTTATATCATATAAAACACTACTTTATCATGAGTTCATATTTTTATATTTTAAGTTTCCTTAAATATAAACCTCCATATTTGCTCAGATGTAAAGAACTTCTGCATCTTCTCTTTTGTTTGAGACTAAGAATACTCAGGGCATTCTTAGACCAAGGTCACTTTAACTCTAAAGTACATATGCATGCTATATTATTTTCCTGAGCTCCAGTCTTCTTATCAGTAAAATGGAGCTATTACAAAATTAAAGTTTTTTGTAAATAATGTACTATACAAATATAGGATTTTTCTTTAAATACTACATATCAAAATGGTTTTTTTGTGAACTTCACCAACCTAAGCACTGTCAATCAAGGACAAAGTGATGACTCTATGTCTCTGTTATCATAAAGATTTTTCTTGTGAAATCATCTAGGTAGGTATTCTCTGAACCCTACGTAGCTACAGGCAATTTGATGTATTTGAGCAACAATGTTATTTTTCAGGCAAAGGTGTCTATGTTTATCACAATTAGAAAGTTTTGCTGGTGAGTCATTGAGAAGTTCTCAAATGAACAAGATATGGAAATGCAAGAGTCTAAGTGAGAGCTTTGCTATGGGCCAACCACCTCCTATATCAGCTACACAGCCCACAGTGCCTGCTTTCTTGGTGAGTTTAGGTTCTGAGGAGCTGCGTTTCCTCTGATGAATGGAGAAATTAGAGGAAAATAGAGGCTTGTGCTTTGTTTTATGTTCTTGCTCCAGAACTGTGAAGTCAGAGTCCATACCAAAGTGATGCCTCCTTGGTAGAGTTTGTAGATGAAGTTTGAGTAATGTAGCCCTGCCCACTAAGGGCCTCAAAGAAACTCTCAATAACATTTAAGGTGGTAAAAATAATTGTCTTAGAGGAGCTTGGAGGGTGATAGTTCAAAAATTATTTCATTATATGTCTGATCCTCCCCTCAGACAACTAATAGGAACTTTCAGGTAGTCTGTTTTCTTAGAATCTGCATTTCTCATGTCTACTACAGTGCTTGGTAGGAAATGAGTTTTCAACACATTCTTGAAGATTTCAGACCCCTACCTATTTCATCATCAAATGATACTTTGATCTAGCTGCCAGGGTGAAGAGTATGTATGGGGGATCAGAAAGAGAAAGGGATTAACATAGGTAGACATTGATGTTAAGGTGTAAATGATGCTTTACTGACATCTGAACTTAACAGGTTATCCCTTCCCAGGGGTCATTTAATACAGAAATATAAACATCAGAAAAATGTCCATAATACTGGTAAGGAAGATACAAGGCCATGGGACAAAGGAGTCTCCTCTATACTTCTGATAATTTTGCATTCATAGTTTCCTATCTTTCTTCTGCTTAAGGCATTTACATTCTTCACTTATTATTCTTTATCTTGGTAGGAAAAACCAATTTTTATTTTTGCCTCTTCCCTTAGTTACTTTAGCTTAATTTATTTCCTATCTAATAATTCTATGATTCTAATACTCAAAATGTGTCTTTCATCTTGCAGTGATGGAAAATGTTCTATCGTGAAGATTAAGTTTGATGGAGCTTCCTCGGTATGAGTGTGAAAATAAAATAATATGCAAATTAGAATATGAAAGATTCCCATAAGTTCCTCTGAAAAATGAAGAAGTCATTTGCCCAGTTGCAAAATCAACACCATCATTAAATACACAGTAAGATAATAACACAAAGTATGAGCCTGGCCAAAGCCATAGCTCTGGAACTGGAACTGGTTCAAACAAAACACAGACAGGAAACCACCCACCCAACCACAGAAAGTTTAGGTGCTCCTGAGCAAATGGCAAATGTGCCTAAAGACTGACAGCCAACTCTCCCTGGTGAGTGTCTCTGAACTTAGGACTTAGAAAAAGAGCGTGTGCCAAAACATTTTAGAAAAAAATTAGAAAATTTAAAACATATTGAAACTCAAAATATTGGGCTGGTAAAGTGGCTGAAGTGGCAGAGTGCCTGCCTAGCAAGCATGAGACCCTGAGTCCAAACCCCAATATGGTAAAAAAAAAAAATATCTATATAGCTACAGATGTACGTATATAGCAACTCAAATATTAAAATAGTCCCAATAGTTTGATATTTTTCCAAGAGGACCAAATCCTTTAATAGGATTTGTACTTGGTTTTATTGCTAAAAACAAGTATCAGTAAAATATTTTATCCTGTGAACTATGAACTGATAATTAAAACCTATTATCCACTTACACATGGGAAAGTTTTAGTGGAGTTGTTACTATTGTTCTTTAAAACCCACCTTGTAACTGAGTTTTGTGTATATCACTGGATGATATAGATTGATTTTCTTGCTCTTTTCTAGTATCCCTATTATAAATTCTTGTAGGTGACACAGATAAAACACCTAATAAATGCTAGACACTGTTTGAAGTTCTTGACATATTTTAATTACCTTCTATTCAATAACAACCCTATGAGTTAGTATTATTATATGTCCAGTTTTTAGAAGAGGAAATTGAGTCACAGAGAGATGAAGCCATTCTGTTTGTAAGTGGTTGAGTCAGAATGAAACATTTATTTACACATTCAAATAAGTATAAGGTGCCTACTATGTGCCTGACACTAACCTAGGGACTAGAAAGATCAAATTTACAGGTCTCTGTCTTATATGGTGTGTACAATGTACAATGATGACTGCTCAGTTCTATGTGCCCATCCTTAAAACAACAGTTACTCTAGTGTCACTAAGAAAAATGGCTCAGCAGAAATTTGTTCCAGACCATTTTTGCTGTTCTACTGTCAGACCAAGCTAGACTTCTTGTACTTCACTTGTTTCTATACTTTATTGGAAAGCAAGTGTCTTTTTAAAAAGATTAGCTTTTCTTGTTAATTATGGAATCATCATAGCCAAGTGTTCCTTCATGCCAATCAGCAGAAATCTGTCCAGTTGTCATGGCTGATGAGTTTGGCACAGATGTCTTACTAGATTCAGAATTTCCTTGTGATCTTTCAATAGGAATTTCTGCTCTTTCTTTAACCCCAGGGTAAAGCTTAGAAAAGGACAGAGATCCACTGACAAGATGTCTTTCTAGTGAGGGATGTTCTATGCTTCCTTTCTAAGTCCATAAGGACCCAGGTAATCTGACAGAAAGTTTCGTGCTGAATCCCTACTTCTTTTCTTTCCAACTTTGCTACTACATGTAGTGCCAGGTTCTATTCCTCAGCCTTGAAAAGTGAAGATAGGTTTCCAACTTTAAGGTATTAAGTACATATCTCACAATAAAATATAAAATAAACTTATTTATTATCTTGCTTTAGAGTCCACCAGATAAAGGTTTGGGGATAAGTAATTTATTTGGGAGATTTGTCACTTTTCCTTCCTTCCTTCCTTCCTTCCTTCCTTCCTTCCTTCCTTCCTTCCTTCCTTCCTTCCTTCCTTCCTTCCTTCCTTCTTTCCTTTGTCATTTTCTGGTGGTTCAGGGTATTTAGTCAGAATTCTCCTACATCCTTGGCAAGCACTGTACCACTTAGCTACACCATGGACTCTATAAATTTTTATTTAGAGAGGGGGTCTCACTAAGTTGCCCAGGCTGGTCTTGAATTTGCAATCCTCCTGCCTTAGCCTCCCAAGTGCTGAGATTATGGGCATGCACCCCATGTTCTGCTGATGTATCACTTCAAAGTTTTTGTTAGTGTATATTAATTATATAAAATAATAGGTTTCATTGTGACATTTTCATGCATACATATAACATACTTTGCTCATGTTCACACCCACTACCTTCTCTTGTGCCTCCTACCATCTCCCCTGGTTCCCTCCCTCTTCCCAAATAGTCTTCTTTATTCTATTTCTTTTTCTTGTCTAGATTCTGTATATGAGAAAAAAATGTGATATTTGTCTTTCTGAGTCTGGCTTATTTCACTTTACATGATGATTAGCAGTTCCATCCAAAATCAGATGCCATATTTTTTTCCTTATTTTTTATGGTCAAATAATATTAATTGTATATATATATATATATATATATACCATATTTTCTTTATCCACTCTTCCATTGACTTATCACTTTTCTCTTGCCACAATAATAGCAAGCAACTATGGCCACATGCTAGCATTATCACAATAAGATTTTATTTAGCTCAACAGTCTGCAGCATTGAACCTCTTTGAACCAGGCTCAGCTGATCTTGACTGGACTCTTTCATTGTCTATGGGCCACTTGACTGTCAACTAATCTGGGAAAGTATCAGATGATTTGGTGTGCTCTGATCCATGTGCTTGTCTATCTTTTTCTGGACCAAGGTCAGGGCATATCTTTCTCATGATAGAGAGCAAAAGCAAGCAGAAATAAATTTTAGGTACTTTGCTTTTGTCATGTTTGCTATCATCACAGAAAGTCACAAGGTCAAAGAAGAAGATGCCAAAACTGACAAGATTGAACTCAACATCTTAAGGATTTGGTTATGGAAACAGCTGAGAGAAAATGGGAAGAGAGCCTGGGAAGCCTGGGACAGCCCTGAGACCACAAAGGAAGTCTGACTCCAACTGAATGAGAGTGGGAAGGAAAGTTGGCCAGAAACATCCTAGACTATCCTGAGATGTAGCAGTGATTTAGCAAAGCCATTGAAGAGTCTGTATGCCAAAGCTGGCCATAAGAGATTCCTCTGATGTCTCCCCAAGAATGGTAAGTCATTGTCTGGGAGTAGTTTGTAGGAAGCATTACCTTCGAATAGATGCCATGATGAGTTTTAGATTACAGCAACTGGGGACTGGGACCCAGGTCAATTATGCTTCATGAAGTTGGAGATTGATAAGGCATATTCTCATGGCTGCTACTAAGAGACAGCCCAGATTCTAAACATGAGAAGTCACATAGCAAAGTATATGGATATAGGGAAGGGTGAAGATTGTGACCACTAATTCAATGAAGAAAGTGCCAGTTGAAAAGTGAGGCAAAGAAAAGAAATAATCAATAAAGAATGCATGTAAAAAGTAGCTACCACTATTGGAGACTAGAATTTCATCTAATGACAATATTCCGGAAGCTTCTATGAAATACCCCTTGTAGTGAAGACACCCAAGGGACAAGGTTAATGATAGGTATTTATGATCGGTTTGGATGGAATTTAGGTAAAAATACAGAAATCATGGAAGACAAATACCTGGAAGGATAAGGAGCCAAAAAATGGTCTATGAAGTTTCTAGTTTATTAATAGACAGTAGGGGGAAGATATGAGCATTTTTAATGCTTATATAATATGAAAATTGATTGGAAGTGGAGTGAGGATGCTTGAGTAGGTTCAAGGGGAGTTAGAAGGAAAGGAACTGAGACATGAGATAATTACAAAATTCCAGGTAAAAAGTTAAGACAGTGAAATATAACAATGAGTTTAGCAGACATTGAGGATAGAGACTTGATGAATACTGATTCATCATGGGTGGTGAGGACTGGAGAAGCCAAAGATGACTGGGAAGGTATCAGCCTGTATGAATAAAGGATGGAAGGACTTAAGACTGAAACAGTAGACTAAAGAAATGAAAATTTGCTCTTGGTGGGGGAAGGTTAGTGATATTATAGTTGCTTTGGTTTTGCTTTTACTGGCTTGAGATATTGAGAAACCTGCAAGTTAGAAATTTTGTAGGCAGCCACATACATGAAACTGTAGCTCATATGAGGATTAGAGCTGCAAATATTGAACTAGGAATCAACTAGCTGGGCCCACACATGAAACTTCGAAAAAGTGATACAGAACACTTCCTTCAACTGTCTCATTTAAGAAGAGATGACTTCCTTTCTGTTCATGGCTAGCCCAGAACTTTCCTCATCAAAATCTAGCCAAGGCAGAGGAAACAGTCAGCACACAACAGAAGACTTAGGTAGAATGGATCACCTTAAGAGTTTGTGCTCTCTTATTCGAGTCTCTATTAACTCTTGACTCATAGGTTTCTCAGTTTTAAGAAGTTTTGATTCAGCTGTGCATGTTGTTTTTCTTGGTCTTTTCTTATCTTGCTCATTTGTGGGGATTTGTGAACGCTGTTATGAATTTGTCCTTGAAAAATAATACCTATGAGAATGTTGCTTTTCCAAGTACTATCAGAATTGGAAGAAAAACATGTAAGATATGTAAGACTGAGATTAATTCTTTAAAGTAAGTGGCATTTGTACTTAAGCCTAGTTTTAGACTATAAAACCAAATGAAAATACCAAGAGAAAGCCCTTGGTTTTTGCCAGACAGTTTTAAATAGGACCAGGACAGCATGGGCTTTCCGATCACTCATTCATGGAAAATGTTATATTTATACTGTAGGTGATAGATGACTTCAAGGACCCTAACAAAATTGTTTGCTCTGCTGCAAATCTTTTCCTACTTTCCTAGAAACATTCTTCCTGCCCACTACAAAGGTACCTCAGGCTACATGAAGAAATTCTTTGTATATTCACTAATTTTTATAAGCATACATTAATAGTACAGGAGGTTTATGAAGGACTGATTTATTAAACTCACATCCATGATCAGGAAAGATTCCACTCAAGAGTGCATACCTACGTATTTTATCCCCAATAGTCTATCATTTACTCATGTCATGCTTTGTGTCAGCTACCTTCACAAACAATTACGTGCTTATTAATAATTATAGTAATAACAACTAGATTTTAAGCATATCCTATTGCTAAGGTGTGTGCTAAACATTTACCTTTAGTACTTCATTTTCATCTTGAAAATAATCTTATGACATAGTTATTACTATTTCTATTTTACAGTGAAGAAACAGGTTGGGTGACATCAATAACTTGCCAAAAGCGATATATATAAATAGGAAGAGATAAAGCCAGGATTTGAACTAAAATCCATTTATTAATGAAATCATATACATGCAATACCCACATGCACAAATAATAGCTTTTGGACTCATATTTGCTACATTGTTAAAACTTAACATGGACTCCTTGAAACTTTGCTTTTATATGATCTCTTGAACTTTGAATTTCTGACTTCTTGGCACATAACTGAAGATGTGAGTGGTAGTAGGTAGTTATCCTATATAATTAGATCATTTGCCTTATTTGGTCAGTTATTTATTAATGGTACCTCATGTACCATTGATGATCATTACCCAAGATGCCTGTGAAGCAGGAAAGTAAGAAAGATAAGAACAGTGTTTCATCACAGACAAAGAAACTGTTGCTTCTGAGACTGTGTTTTATTTATGTGAGGCAGGAAGGGTCTGACATTTTGCCTTCATTAAATGTCACTGTACAAGCGGACATCCACCTCTGAATGGACCATGTGACATGGACGAAAGGCCAAAGAGGGGTCTGCACAGGATAATACTGTCTTGCTCAAAGTACCACACTCCAGAGTCTGGGCTTCATCTGGGTTGGTTTAGAATCCACAACCCATAAACACATAGAAATGGACCTCGTTCTCAAAATAGATTCAACTAACCCTAAGGAATGCAAATTTACTACAGTATTTTCTAATGACAAATTGCAACTTTCTTTAATGTTTCAACATTTCTGAAATCAAGATGATTCTTACAATGGAGAAAACTTGATTAATATGGTAGTATCTCTTTTTCTTTAGGATTCTTTTTAAAATAAGTAATTACTATAATGAGTATTTCAATACTGAAAAAAATACAGCAATCAAAATGTGAAATACAAGTCTCCAAAAAAAAAAAAAAAAAAAAAAGAGCTAGGGTTCTCTGGCCAGTGTACTTGCTCCCTGTAGGCAAGGAAACTTTGTAAACAGAAGGTTGCCCAGTAGGCATGAAATCCATCAGGGAGACCTCATTCTTTGCTATGAATGTTTAAAAATGAGAAAATGAAGATAAAGATAGGTCATTTTATGCACCTATCTTTATGATAAGAATGTAGATGTCCTAGTTCCTTGGAGGACACTTGGTGACCATAGCAGATGGGGTGGGTTGGCTCTGAGCTTTCATTCTTCCCTCCTTCTAAGGAATCTTCTGCCCTGCAGAGGTTAAAAAGGTAAAAGTTACAGCTCCCAATCTCCAGAATAGCTGAGTTTCTGAAAGTCAAATAGATTCCTCTAGTGTAGAATATTTGTGCAACATTTGTGAGAAATGGGAGGCTGAGCCAATTTGGTTTTTTGTTTTTTTAAGACATGGTCTCACTATGTAGCCCAAGATTTCCTGGCACTCATCATCCTCCTGCCTCAGCCTCCAAGTGCTGGGATTAGAGGAGTATCCCAACATGCCCAGTTTGAGGCCATTTTTAATTGCTTCAAATAATAATTAATGATTTTAGCTGTTTTCGGCTAACAAGCAACAATGTTCCAGCAACTACACAGGAAATCAATGTGAGTCAACTCCTTGTATAGCTATTCTTATCTCAACCAGCAAAACCCCTTGTTCCTTCCTATTATTGCTTATACTCTCTCTACAACAAAATTAGAGATAAGGGCAAAATTGTTTCTGCTGGGTATTGAGGGGGGGGAGCGGGAGGGGGTGGAGTGGGTGGTAAGGGAGGGGGTGGGGGCAGGGGGGAGAAATGAACCAAGCCTTGTATGCACATATGAATAATAAAAGAAAAAAAAAAAAACAATGTTCCAGCAACTAGTCTCCTGTCTGTGTGTTCTTAATTGAAAATGTAGTTTTAGTAGCAATTTCAGTTTTCTATGCTGAACCTGATACAGTGATTTCCCTGATAGTGCTGCTTATTTATTTTATCATGTTAACTTATCTAGTCAGGTTACAGTCACTTTTTTTTAACAAACTTGGAGCCAATTGTTCCTTTTTTTTTCTGCACCACCCTACAACTTAATAATTCCACATTTGACCCTTGGAGAGCAATGTTATTTCCAAGTTTGGGAACACCTAATTTTTGCCTCTTATTCAATCTACAGAAAGAGATAAATACATAGTGAGAAACAACACATATTACAGTTGTAATAAGGAGAAATCTAACCAAATGTGAAAGTACATCATGCAATGTTGCTTTTTATAAGCCATTTTATAACTGTTAAAATGTATACTCTTTCTTATTCTACAAGTTAAATCATACTAGACTAGAGTCTTCTCTTACTTATTTTATGTGCTTTTTTGTCCTTGTGAAACAACCACCTTTTTTTTTCTTTATAGCAAATCAGCATAGAGAGAAGCTTAACAATTATTTTGCAAGTCATAGCTGACACAGAGCAAAGCCATGAAGAATGATACCTGCTTATTCATATGGCCAAGGAATATATAATTTGGGAGACTTAATATTTTACATAGTCTTCTTTGATCTTGCAAACACAAGATAATATCAGAAATGATGTTTCCAAGTAAGAATTGTGACTCCTTCTCTGTTCCCTTCAAAACTATCAGATTGATCCAAGGTAAAACCATTTTTGTGACTCAACTGAGCATTTGGTGTGTTATCTGATGTCCATCATAAAGTAATATACTGACCACTTGCCTTTTCTCAGGAACCAAAAATTATTTTTATCTTTTAAAAATAGCTAAGATATATCTATGCCACTACAC
Organism: Castor canadensis; assembly: GCF_047511655.1. Classification (NCBI taxonomy): domain Eukaryota; kingdom Metazoa; phylum Chordata; class Mammalia; order Rodentia; family Castoridae; genus Castor; species Castor canadensis. The sequence continues at coordinate 94,309,286 of NC_133394.1, forward strand.
AACAATCCTATTCCTTTTTATCTCCAGTTGCAGCTTCTTGTTTTTATCTGCTTATTATATTTAATTATGTTTAAATTTGCAAAGCAAGGCTACAATCCTTCTGGACAGGTAACTCTGGCTTACAGGGATAGACTCCAGCATTGTCTGCCTACAGATGCTTTTTCTAAGGAACTTGCTCACAAAAGGAGAGAGAAGAGGAAACTTTAGAAGCTCAATGCTAGGTCTGATCCACCAGGCATTCACTTACTTTTTAAATTTTTATTACTTTTTATGATTGGAAAAGAACCAAGGACCTTTGCATAGGAGAGAGAAGTGTAGACTTGGTGGTGTCATGGGGACAGGACATATCCCCAACTTCCTTCAGTGACTCACCATAAATTCATATTCCATCAGTAAATCTAAACTCTACTTTGACTTCATTTTGTTCTCCCTTTGTGCAATACCTTGTGATGTTTATTACACATACTTTGTGGTTATTATGGTTCTAAAGTTCTCCCTTTAAAATCCCAACTGTCCTGTAAGTCACTAAATAAGACTATGCTCCGTTGTTAAGAAGATAATAGTTGAAAAATGAAAAGAATGAAGGTTAAAAAGGGCAGAGGAGAGAATAAAAACAGAAAATAGAGGGAAAACTATTTTCTTTCCTATTCTCTTAGCTGTTCATGCTAGCCTTTTCCTTAGCTCCTTTTGGTTTACATAATCATGCTGCCATACTCTTTTCTGCATTATTCTCTACTTTCCCTTTGAAGGCAGGAGATATTTGTGGGTAACTCCACCATTGGTACCATGTGTCGTGATGTGTATCTCCACTCAAGCTTGAGATTTTTATCATATGCAGGATGCTGACCTCAGAAATCACCACCACAGTCCCTAAATTGTATTATTTGTACAAGTTTATTGGTTACTGGAAGTTTTTATTGCAATTTCCACCCCTCAAAGCATCCATCCATTTGTCTTTATTCTGTCCTTTACACTGAAGGAATATACTCCTTTTACAACACAAGTTTCTAATATTTGAAAAATGTATCATGCTTTCCACAGACCCTTTTCCCTCAAGCCAAGGATTTCATTTGGCATGCATTTAAACTCCTCATTACCCAGTTCGCTTTTTCTACTTTGTCAAAATCCTTCCTATGTAGTGCAGAGAACTGTAGAGACACTTCTTGGCTCTTAACTTCCTTGATCCAGAAAAGATACTTTAAAAATTTGCAAGTTAACATTCTGTGTCTTTCACAACTTAGCACATCCTGAACTTAAGGTCAACTAAGATTTCCATATCTTATTTTTTATAAACCTTCTTCTGTTTCATCTTGTTTTTATCTTAAATGTAGCATTTTAATTACTTCTTTTACTTTCAACTTATTTTAGTCCCCAATTCCTTGTTATAAAAAGCAGTTTTAAAATTTGAATTTGTCAATTTATTTAGCTACACTTTTAATTTGATAGCAGCATTTTCAATAACCTTAAGCATGACAACATCCCAGCTATGAAAAATGTGGTTCACTCTAAGGGTTCAATACAATTAAATAGAACATTAACAGATTAGGGCTTTGTGAAGCCAGGCTAGAGAATTATCCATTAAAGAGCTCTGTACAGTTTCTAAAAGCAATTGTATTTCCCATGGTTAAAATCAATGTCTGATCTCTATATATAATATGCACAGGCAATAATAAAAAATCACCCGCAATCCCTAGGTGTGACGAATGGTAACATTTTCTTTTTGCTTTACTTTGTGGTGCTGGGAATTGAACCTAGGACTTCACATGTGCTAGGCAAGCTACCGCTAAGCTACACCCCAAGTCCCAGTGATACATTTTGAAGTATATTTTTTGGTCTTTTTTTCATGCATCTAGATCTATGTTTCAATTGTAATTAAAATCATATGCATTGTTTTTTCACCTACTGTTTTCACTTAATAATCTATCTTGTCCATTAATTACATATTTCCTTAAATAATGATACAATAAAATGTATTTTATCTTTATTGCTTTCACAATATTCCGTGGTGTGAATATATGATTTTTATTTAATTACTATCTTGTTGCTGTTGGAAATAATTATATCCATTATGTTGAATGTATATCTATTTTTTCCCATGCACATTTTCTCTATGACTAAACAGAATGCTTCTCATTCTTTCAAATGGCTCTGATAAGAAAGGCAATATGGTGTTCCCCAAGGAAGCTCTATAGTAGTGTTGTGTCGACTCTGTTCTCCATGTTAGCCTTAGTTAATTTCTTTATGCTCTATTTTACTTTTAACATGTAAAATAGGGAACTGTGATAAGAAGAATGAGACAGAAGATTGGAAATTAGCTCTAGCAGATAAGAAAAGAGATTTTTTAAAAAAAATTTCTTTGTGCTGGGTTGGGGTACATTGTGGCATTAACAAAAACTCTTACAATATATCAAATATATCATAGTTGAATTTCCCCCTCCACCATTTTCCTTTATCCTCTCCTCCCCCCATTCCTGAAATAGTTTCGACAGGTCTCATTTTTCCAATTACATATATGTGTACATAGTAGTTGGACATTTGATAGGCATTCTCTCTTTTCACTAAAGTTTAAGAGTGTTAATTAACCCCATTATCTAAGAGAATGTTATAAGAAAAAACATCTTGTTTTCAGTTTCTAAAAGTTCTCAAATTTGGGGAGTTGTAACAAACCAATTGAAGTTAAAGGAGTATTTTTAGTTTCCTTTCACCATGAAGTTAAGTTTCCATCCAAAATCTTAAAAGTTATCCTTGAATCCTCCTTGTTTTTTAACACTTCACCCAAATAGTCCATCAATCACCAAATCCTATTCATTGTGACTTCTAAACATATTTCAAATCTGTCTACTTCTCTCCTTTCCCACAGCCCCCATCTCATTCAAATTAGGAGGACTGTACTACCCTCATTTGGAGTTGATTGGCTTTCAAGACAGAAACTAGCTGGTGTGCTGTATCCTATCTGTAGAAAGATTCTTCAGAACAAGTCATTTCATTCTTAGAAAATTTCAGTGGTGGCCCATTGTCATTGAGATAGTGTGTCCTACACAGCTCCAATGATTCAAGGTGGGGCCTGGTAGCAAGAAGGTAGGTCACTGGGGGTATGCCCTTGAAGGGAATATTGAGACCTTGGCTTCTTCCTGTCTTTATCTCTTTGCTTCCCAGTTACCACAGAGGTGAGTGACTCCTTTGTCATCTGCTCATGTACTGTCTTGCTAACAGGTCCGAATCAACTGGGCTGAGAGACTGGGCTCTGAAACCTCTGAAACTGTGAGCCAAAATATACCTTTCTTCTTTGAAGTTTTTCTTCTCACGTATTTGTCTTAACTATGGAAATCTGACTAAATATAATAGCTGGGCCATCATGAAAAGCTACTTAACTTCTCTGTGCTTCAGTTTCCTCATTGATAAACTGAAGCTAATAATCTTTACTTCACAGAATTTTTAGGAGAATTGAAAGAGTTAGTATTTATAAACCCTTAAGCCTCCTGGAAGCTTAGTGATGCTATGCAAGTGTTAGACATTATTATTATTATTAATCTCTTCAGCTTTTTCTGTCACCACTAAAACCCATCTTTTCCTTCGCTTTCCTGGCTCCACCAACCATGGCTATTTCTCATTTTCTCAAATATACAGGACTCCCTTCTGTCCATCTCTCTGCCTGATATATTCTCTCTTTTCACTTCCTTTACTTGGTGAACTGTGGCCCTGCCTTCAGCCTCAGGACTCCCTGATTTCTTAGAAGACCTTTCCCTTGAGGTCTTTTCCTTGTGATTATTTGACTAACGTTTGCCTCATTTGATCGTTGGAAGCAGCAGTTTGTTTTACTTACCACCATAGTTTTTGTGGCTGGCAATGTTTCACCCAAAATAGTGTGCAATAACTTAAGGTGCTTTGGCACAACTTCTATCATGTCATGTTACATCTTGCCAGCAGAGGGCACCAAAAATCATATTATCAGATGCTATGCGTTGGCTTGGAACTGTAGTTTGATTTCACAGCAAGGTGTGAAGCCCGAAGCAGTTCAGAATGTCAATTTCTCACTTTTTTAGGAACAAAAATGTTTTGGTATTTCATAGATGTTTACTTTTAGGTTCAAAGACATCTTACCCAAGAGTGAGTAATCTAAGTTCATTAAGGATTATGAAAATTTGATATTCATAAATTATTATGCTTCTAAAATTTTAAAGGATTCCAATTTAATATCATATGAAGAAGCCTCAAATGATGCTTGATAAGAATGTACACTCAGGTCTTCGGAGTTTCCTAAACTTTCAGAGAACTCCTTGATCTGATTCTAATACTAGGTTGTTTTAAGATAGTTATCATTTTCAATTACTCCTGTTTTATATTGCTGATTTATTTGTAGAATTACTCCTTTTCATGATGGCTTTGTTCCTGTGTAAATGCTGGAATGCTACTGTTCTTTTGTTCCTCCTCAGTTGTTCCTGTCACAATGAAAACCAGTGAAATACAAGCATGGAGGTGAAACCGTCAATGGGCCAAGAGTGGAAGGTCGCTATGCTCATGGCATAAAGTTACTCTACTTAAATATACTAGTCTAACACTTCTTTCATTTTTCATTAAGATGACAATTTTATTTCAAAGGCTCTGAAGTGCAAAAAATTTAAATATTCCTAAGATCTCGTCAACTTTTTTTAAACATGTCAATCATAATCTGTCGTAGAATTTGCAAGAGAGGTTCTTCTTATTTTAATATACTGTAGCTCATTTCTCCCATGACTTTATTTTGAAAGGATGTATGAGTGTAATAGATGTATGAGTGTAATGGTTTCTGATGAATATTTTGGCTGCTGGAAAACAGAAAAACATAAATGCATTTAAACTATGGATAATCACCAAGTTAAAGATTGAAGAAAAACATAATTTGGCTTAACAATGATAAAACAATAATAGCTAACATTTCTAATCATTTTTCATATACTAATTCATTGCTTCCTGGTATGAATCCATGATGGGTACTGTTATTGACAGAAATTTGTAAATGAGGAAGTAGGCATGTGACTTAAAAATTGGAAATTGCCAATGGTCTGAGAAAAGTAAAACCAGCCTCTGATTGTTCTTTTCTTGGAGTAAGTATTGAACTATATCTTAATAGTAGGTCTACAAGCTAATGAATCTTTCTTGGGCCTTTATAGTAACTAAATCCTTTGGAGAAAGTGTAAGGGAGTTTGAGTTATATTAAAGAGTATCACAGATTTCTTAAATATGCTTTATTGTTGGTACTATTAAGGCAATTTCTGAAATCACATAAATTGAAGTGTACTTAGGAAGAAGACAGCAAATCATAAGGAATGAAATTTCATTTCACACTCTTAAGTTACCATGGCTAGAGTTCAATGGAAGAATGTCCACAGAACTTGTTTTAATTTTTGAAAGAGATATTCTTCAATCAAGAGATGTTGTGCTAAGCCCAAAGCAAGGGAGATGAAACATACATCTTTCATAAGGGAAATTAATTCCAGGATTCTTCTTTTCATACACATTAGCATGATCCCACTAATCACTGCAGGCCTGTTTTCAATTATACAATGAAAATATGTAAACAAAAAATGAGTGACTTTTTGAGATTAAGGGAGAAAAAAACAGAAAAAAAATGGGGAAATGTTGACATTATTCTTCAGCTATACTCATGATTTCTGTGGCAACATGGAACAAAACAGTGACATAGTTTCAGTGTGAGTGTCGAGTTTAGAAAACTGGTCACACCTCGCATGGCTTCAGGGCTGCCTCTCCATCTCTCCTTTCCCTGTTAAGTGGCTGTTGAAAGACCAAAACCACAAGGACACTCAGCAGCCTCTGAAACAATATTAGTTAATTAATTCATACATTTATTTATTCTTTCATTTATTCCTCAAATATTTACAGAGTCTAGCGACTCCTGGTAGGCAAAGTCAGTTCTCAGAGAAAACTTCTTATTCTGTTTTGGTCTGTTTTTTTCCCTAAAGAGGCTATCTAAAAACAATGATGCTTCTTTTTATGTTTTTAAAAGGTGAAAAAAGTTGATGAACTTAAAAACAATGAAGTTTCTTTTATGTTCTTAAAAACAAAAATAATTCTAATGAGCTTTTAGGAATATAGGCATCTTATAGTGTCAGTACAAATGACATGAAACCATTCCTTTAGGCATCTCTGAAACTATTAAAAGTTAGGCCCTGCAGTGCAGAGTGCAGAGTCAAGGAATTATTCCCCACTCAAGCATCTCAAAGCTCTATGGCAATGCTTTTTCTTAACTTCGTAAAGCCTTTGGATTTAGTCTAATGCTAATGATAAAAAGAGTTTATATTCCCAAGAGCAAAATGAAACAAGGAAATAGGGGTAACAAAAGTAAAGTGGAGGAAATTTAAAAAGAATGAACATTTTTGGAAATCAGTTATACATTAGACAAGTTATGTTCTTTATTTGATGCAGTTTTTATAGTAAGTGCACTAGACTGGTAGTATATTACTCACATTTTATAAGTAAAAAATATTCTCGAGAGGGAGTCTAAGCCCACATATTGTGTCTTGGGTTAGGCAGAGCCAGGATTCCAACTCACATCTGAGTCCTAACTCAGAGACCCTTGCTTTTATTGGACAATGGTTGTTAGCACATCACTCATGTGAATCTACTAGACTGTGAGTCATTTTGCTGTATGTAGAATTCTATTCCAAATAAGGTAAAGTTAAGATAATCAGAAAATGATAGAAAATCAAAGGACATTGCTTCATGGCAAAATGTGTGAGGTCTGCAGTCCATTACTGTGATGAGGTGGCTGCTCAAGCACCAACTTACACATACACTTCTTTCAGATAATGTAAGTGTAGTAAGGGAATGTCTGCTTAAACAAGAAGGCACTAAGGTTATTTAGACAGAAGGTTTTGATGTAATGCATGAAAACAAGATAATTGGAAAAATTGCAGAATTCATGGCCCAGATAGGATCGTTAGACTATTAATTTATTTATTCACTTACAAACTCAAGGTTACTTTAAATTGAATATTTTGTGCTAGGTATTGCTCTAGATGCTGCAGGGCATGCCAAGGTAATTAAGATGCAGGCTCCCCACTTATGAAATATATTCAAAATAGTCACTGAGGGCCTCTTCTACACCAGACACTGTTTGGGCACTTGGCATCCTCAATGAATAAAAGAGGCAAATATATGTACTCACATGGGATTTCTGTTCTACTGCAAAGGTAAAATGCAAACAAATACACTGGACAGAGTATGGTAATTGCAATGGAGAAAACAAAGGAGTAGGGAATATGGGAGTGAAGAGATAGGATTAAAATAAGATGGTAAAGGCTTCTTTGGGAAAGGGAGGTTGTTTTATTTCAAAAATGCCAACAAACCTATTTCATAAAGTGAAAGCTTCTTATTATGTTTTAGAATTCAGTTATGATCAACAAATGTTTGTTGGACACCTAGCATATATGATACCCTGAGTTAGTAGTGAGGTGCTAATGGTATAAAGATGACTAACACGATACCTACCCTTAAAAGGAGAATGGTCTTGTAGGAGTGATAACCACATACCAGATAGTTCTAATATGCTATGGAAACTATTAAAAGAGAATAAGAATTTCTCACCCATGTTTTTCAAAGGGCTTTTTACAGAACATATCAAAGATCTTATAAAATGCTTACGAATGAAAAAAATGCATATTTTACTTGCATTTTTACCAAATGATGCAGAAGAAGCCTCCATCTTTAATGTGATTCTGTTTACACTAAAGCTCAGACCCTTCTTATTTATAGGACTACTGAGGAAATACTCTTAGCTTAATCTAGAAGTTCAAGTATGACATTCATGATGAATAAATACAAGAGCTTGATGAAAAGATGTGGGGCTAGTTTTCAGGGCCAAGGTCTCAGAACATGGAAAGGCACGGTTGTAGACAGTAGTGGCAAAGTATTGTGTGTTATTCAGAATCACTAGAGATCCCAGTGGGAGGGGGCTGGGTGCAAGAGTGTGGCTACAAATGTGACTTAAGCTGAGGATTTTTGTGTTTTCTTCACATTTCCTTCAAGAATGTCCACATACTTTGTATTGAGCTTTCTCCCAGATCAGGCTTGGGTAAGAGCTTCTCCTGAATCAACGAGGATGGCAGAGTGATAGAGATGAAGAGAGGAGAGGGGCTTTGAGATAAATTGAATTTTTCCCTTTTGCTTCTATGTGAAGATTAGTTCTCAGGTACACAAAAGGATATCACTCACACTCGTGTTAACATTTATTTATTATTTAATGTAATATTTTCCTTTAAAATAAAAAGTGTATTTTATTTTTACATTTTGTATTATTGCTGTACTGGGGGTACATTGTGACATTTACAAAAGTTTTTACAATATATCATAACTGAATTCACCCCCTCCATCTTTCTCCTTTACCTCCCCTCCCCCATTCTTGGATAGTTTCAGCAGGTCTCATTTTTCCATTTCCATACATGTATACACAATATTTGCACCATATTCACCCTCTATAGCTTTTTCTTATATCCTTCCCCTCGCACTGGTACCAGCTCCCAGACAGGACCTGTTCTGTCCTCCTGTTCTCTGTTTTTGTAGAAAAACCAATGACATTTTTGTTTGTGTAAGATAACTATACATTGGTTTCCTTGTGATTTTCTATGTATATATGTATTATAAGCTGAATTGTTCGCATCCTCTATTTTTCTCCTTTTCGTAATAAACCTGCAGGCCTGTGAAAGCATAGGAACAGGTACTGGCAGACCAAGAATCTCACTGGTGGTAGTTCCAGGTGAGTTAGTATTTTAGGTTCTTATAATTTAGCCCAGCAGGTGTAACAGGCCTGCTTTTTTCACTTTTGAAATTCCTCATAAGCTGAGATGCCTCAGAGGTGAAGGCTGTCCTACCTACAGTGATTTGGATTGCCTCACTCTGCTACAATCCACATTCTCTAATCTATAAACTTCTCCATCTTGGCAAATGATCTAAGTTTCTCTGTGAAACTAAATCTATGAGCAAAGAACTAAATCTATGAACTAAAATCTATGAGCACAGGGGTTTTTGGAATTGCTGCTCCATCAAGAGGAACAGGAAACAACTCAAAAGCAATGATCAGACTTTGTTTGCTCTTCCAGTAAAACCACTCCTATTTTGCTTGAATCTCAGGGAAACACATTTGCTTGTCACAGCACTTGGCCAGTATTCAGCGGAGGCATTCATCTAAATGATTTCTATCTTTGGATTTGAAGAAGTGATTAATGATCTCTAAGCTCAATGAGACATGCTGTGCTTTATGTAGTGAGGTCAGCAATCATTCATTTCCACTGGCCATTCGTGAATGGGGAAAGAACACAGTTAAAGATCTGTATCTATCCTCTTTGCTACCCACTTGATGTTGCTAGCAGCAACTGCTGAGCTATCAATTAACTCTACTAACATCTATCAAATTTTCTGGGACATCTTATCATTTGTTTCTCCTAAAAACTAAAATGTGAACCACATTAGTAGAAGTCAAAACAGATAAGATCTTCCCTTAGTGATACTTTCATAAATTATACTCTTTATATTCGGTATGGTAATATTACATTATAATTGAATATGCCACCAGATGCAAGTCATGAGTTTTACTCAGTTTTTACTAACATACATAAATTTTGATTAACAATCAATTTATTATTTCTACTCCCTACACATTAGTTAAAAGATGGCTTTTGTATTAATTGAAAATCATGTTGCAGCTAATAGAGATCTAATCCAAATATCTTAAGTGTATAGAAGTTCTTTGGCTTCTATAAGTAGAATTCTGGCATCAGATTCTGTATCAGTCAGTTCAGGTGCTCAATTAACTTCATCCAGAATTTCTTTCTTTGCCTGGCTTCACAGCTTTGAGGCATGAAAAAGAAGTCTGTAATAAGAAGTCATTTAGGGTCTCTAAGCAGTGAAAAACTTGTAGTAAGATTTTAGTTCTAGCAAGATTATTATGGAGTAAATATGAAAAACGGTTTTGACAAGCTTTAGACAGAGCTACAATTGTTGATGAAGAAATAACGAAAGATATTGAGGGTTTGATCTAAGACTGAACTAATGGAAGCATAGACAAGAGAAAAAATATTGAATATTTTTGACAACTTGTATCTCCAGGATTTAGTTGCCAATAAGAAATCAAGGGTGAAGGAGCAGATAAGGTTAAGGAAAGGAGAATGAATAAAAAGCTAATTCTAGGATTCTAAGTGAGGTGACTGGGTAGTCCGTTTAGAGATAGGAGATAGAAGAGGAGTAGACTTTTGCTGGAGTTGAGGTGTGTTTAAAGGGAAGATAGCTCAGCGTAGAGCCTCTTGTCATGCATTAAACTCAATGAAGAGTAGCCAGCATTATCTGGAATTGGCTCAAACACTCTCAGGTAGGAGCAGTCACAAATGCTCTCTCTCTTTATATTATACAGAGAAACATGCATGTACAGGGGGTCCAGTTGAAAATAGTGTGGGGTTGGGTTCAATTGGAGATCGTCTGCACTTATGAGGTTTTGTCTTTTTATTTGTCTAAACCTGAGAACATCCTTCTTTATTGGGGAAAATAAACATTTAGGAGGCAATACAGGCTAAACAATCAGAGCCTGAGTGCCAGCTTTTTAAGGGAGTGCTGCAATATACCAGTTTCCTAGTGTCTAAATCTTGGAACTCACAATCCCATGGCAACTGGGGTTAAATAAAGCCCCGAGGATAGGGGCAGCCCAAAGTCCATCCAGTTTTTTTTTATAGTTACCTAGGATGAACCCCTACATTAAGATGACCTTCTTTAGATCACCCCACTGGTCTCCTCATTCATTTTCAGTAGTTATTTGCAAATGTGGTCCTGTAGTTTAGAAAAGTTTGTTAAGTAAGAGTATATTTTTATTTAAAATGTTAAAAGATATGACAATGGAATATCAGTCAGTCATAAAGAATAATGAAATTTGTCATTTGCAGCAAAATGGATGGAAATGAAAGTCATTATGCTAAGTGAAATAAGCCAGACAAAGAAGAACAAGTACAGCATGTGTGAAGTACAGCTTAAAAGAAGTTGACCCAAATGTAAAAGAGTGACTCCTAGAAGCTGGGAATGGTGTGTGTGCTTGGGGTGGATAAAAGGAGTTTGGATTTGATCAGTGCATGTTGTATTCATGTATGGAAAAATCATGCCAAACCCCATTATAATGTAAAATTTATACATGTTAATAAAACCATAACAATTTAAAATGCTTCAATATGAAATCTGGTAATTAGTTTGAGTGAAGATGATATTATCCACAGAGTATAAATCAAAACAAAAACAGTAAAATAACAGTAGAATGTATTTTTCAAGTGTACTTAATTTACTCCATCTGCAGAAACTCAGATGTGGTGAGTGACTAATTCCAGCTTAGGGGTAAGACAGAACTTCAAGCAGAAGAAATTGCTTCTCTAAAGGCTAGAACCCAGGAAAGGACAACCAGTGCATCCCCAAGTGAGCCACAAGTTACTTCACTCATTTAGTATATCTCATATCATCAGTGAGATTTAAATGTAAATTAAAATTTTAAGTACATAGTAAATGGCCAATATGGTTAATCAGTAGTTCCAGCTTACCCTCTTCTTGGGTTGATATGTATTTCATCTTACACAGGAAGAATCTAGCACTTAGGGTTGAGTAATTAGAAAAAAATCAAGGGCCTTTACACTATTTTTGCAGCCGTGACTTTACTTGCTGAATGACATTTTAATATTCTCTTTCAGGAAGGTAACTGGTGCTCGGTCAAGGTCAACCTGAAAAGTGAGGAACGATTAAGGAGAGATAAGAAAAAAATAGCACTGTGGAGCAAGTGATGGGAGAGGTTGATCAATGAGTTATAGTGATTAGATGTAATCTTAGTGTGCTGCTGGACAGTATGGCGACTATAATGAGAATATATTGTGCATTTCAAAAAGCTAGAAGAAAGAATTTTAAATGTTTTCACCATAAATAAATGAAAACTGTTTGAGGAGCTAGAGTTGCCCCAATTTCAATACTGTACAATGCATACATCTATCAAAATATCACAGGGTACCCCTTATATGCACAAGTGTTATGTTTTTATATATCAGTTTAAAATAACTTAAACTAAAATAAAAAACATTAACTAGCAATTTCCTTTCCTATTATAAAATTATACACAGAAAAATTCAACTTTATTTAGCAGTATTAAAGTGGTTATTAACAGCTTCCTCATTATTAGAAGGCAAAGTAAATAACACATATCCATATGAAAATTGCAGTCTGATTATGTTACTGCCTTTGAATTCAAGAAAAAGGAAACTTTTAAGAATGTTCCTTTGGGCTAGGTATGGTGGTGCATACATGTAATCTCAGCAATGTAGGAGGCCAGTTCTGGTAGAGCACTTGCTTAGCAAGTGCAAGGTCAGTATCTTTGAGTTCAAATACCAATACCATATGCATGTGGCTGAGGAGTAAATTACTTTATTGTAAACTTATTGACTATTTCATTAAAAAAAGAATATCTATGCAAGTGGAGTAAATTGAGTACACTTGAAAATTCCATTCTAAAGTTATATACCCACTATATATATATATATGTATATATATATATATATATATATATATATATATATATGTTTTATATATGTACAGTTTCCTGATTGTTCTCTTAGCTTTGTTTTAATTTCCCAATTATTAATATGTACTTAGCCCATTATTCCCTGGGAAGCCACTATAGTGCATATTAAAACATTGCACTCAATGACTCATTAATTTGTAATATCTTATACTTTGTAATATTAGTAGTAGAACTTGGTTCCAAATGAAGCAGTATAGAATGAGGTCAGGCTTTTTTGGCAGGTGAAGCTATGCAAATAACAGGAGAATTTTCTTTATTCTTTTTCACTAAGTAAATGTCTATGATCTCCTCCCTGGGATATGCAAAGTCTTTAGAAAAAAATCTAGGTCCTATCTCAAAACATAAGAAAGAGACTCAAATATTAGAGTGAGAAAGAGATTTGATGAGATGTATATTCTAGGACATTTTTAAAGTTTGATCTCTGTGACAAAAATCTGAATTATTTTGACATTTTACTGGTAGCAAAGATCTCTTTCTTTTAAATCATAAGAGTAAAATGTACCTGAATATTTGAGATTAGGGGTCCCCACATACTATTGCATAGTTCAGTTGGTGCAATTTTGCATTAGCATACATGATACCTTTCCAGCCAGGAGGCACACATAATTATACATTGGCAGAATCTAATACAAAGGAAAGACGTTAGAGCAAAATAATGTACCTCAATTCATTGACAGATTTACTGAGTGGCATAACTTACCTGTGTTTGTATTGTTCCTTGTGGCTGATTAATGTCCTGTCTATAATTTCACAGTTCCATTAAGGCACATTTGAAGCATGATTTGTTAATCCATTCATTTCTTTACAACGAAGGCAAATTCTTTTTTGTCAAACTCAATCCTTAATATTTTTTGTAAGATGGGCTACTGGGGAGATGGAATTATCTTCCTTTGTGGTTAATAAAATGCAGTTTAGTGTAAGCCTACATTAAGATTCCATCAAAAAGTTGTTTTGCTTTTAATTAGTAGTGAGTTTTCTTGAATGGAACTTACAAGGTTATTCAAAGAGCTCAAAAGTTGATGGCACTTGCTGAATGTGTTAAACATTGTTCAAACAGCATAGGAAACTCAATTGACATTCTGTAGGAACATATATATGGAGATGAGAAAATAAATGGGTATATAACTTTAGAATGGATTTTTCAAGTGTACTCAATTTACCCCATTTGCATAGCTATTCTTTTTTAAAAGAAATGTTCAATAAGTTTACAATAAAATAATTTACTCCTCAGCCACAAGTTAAACTGTTAAATAAAACTGGCCATAATGTAATATATTGTGTAGCTACTCCTCTCCTTTTTCCAGTAGGTATTCCTTGTTCTCTCTAAAATAGCAATGATAGAAATAGCATTACTGTTGAACTCTGCTTCTCCAACACTGATTCTTAAAATTGTCAAACAAAAAAAGGAGGAGAAAAGATAATTATCCAGTGATCAACTCCCAAGCCTTTACTGAGAGTATAAACAGAGACAAGAAAGCTCACTGTAATTCTGTTGAAAGCTGTATGACATTAAAATCAGGGAAAATGACTAAATAAATAGCAGCCAACACTGATCTTCATGTATTATTTCTCTAGTTTCTACAACTCAGCCTGTTAGGTGTCCTGGCAGTGACCGATCTCCAGAGATCATTTATTAAGGCAAGATGCATCTTAAAAGTCACGTCGGTCCTCCACCACAGGAACTATTTTAAAGATGACCTATTTTGTTGGCTTTCTTCCAAGTTACATTCCTTCCACATAACACTAATAAGCAGATATGCCATGTCCTGGTGGTTAGTCTATAAGGATTCAAATATTTTGTTTTCATCATCATGATGTATATTTTAGACTTTAAAAAATCATGAAGTAGGTAAATTTGTGGAAGTTTTGGAAATTGTGGAAAATCAGTAAAGGAGAAATTTCTAAGCCCTTTGAAGCTTGACAAATTATCCTATATTTAAGTTATACAAATAAGAGAAATTCATTTGGGATTTTAATTGGAGGCTATAGATAGTTCAAATTTGTGAGTTTTTAGAGTTGTGTGAAGGGCAATTTTTTTTTAATTTCATATCATGCTACAATACGAAATTAAAAGACTCAAAACACCATTGTCTAAATGTATTTTCTAGTCAGTGTTGAATTCTTGACTAATTTCCACAATTAAACCCTAAATTCTAACAACTATTGATATGGTCTCAGGGAATTTGAACTGAATGGAATGTTCATCCAAGCAAGATAGAATTATGAAAGTATATTCTCTTGGAAAAATTCCCATTAATATCATAAAGGCAATTTTTATGTGTTGGGATTTAGTGTACAACACTCTTACCCTTTATTAGCAGCTAGTTTAAAAATTCAAAGAAAATAAATGTGCATTTGTAATTCACATGAAAATGAAAGCAATGTGTGAACTTCTGAAATTAGATAGAAATCATCTTAAAGATGATTAACAACTAAAGATTAGAGAGTTTGCACTAATCAATAGCATTGCAATCATGTATTTTGTAATATGAAGGAGCCCTACATAGAGAATAAAACCAACTAGGTATGTGTTCTGGGTTAAGTTGTATCCTCTCCAAAGTCCCTAGTTGGAGGTCTTAACCTCCAGTATCTCAGAATGTGAACTTATTAAAAATGGTGTTACTGCAAATATAATTAAGTTAGGATGAGGCCATACTAGAATAGGATGGGCCCTTAATAGGACTGGTATGCCTATAAAAGAGGGTAATCTGGAGATAAACATGCACATTGAGACAATATTATGCAAAGAGGAAGGCACAGATTACAGTGATGTTCATAGTCAAAAACAAAAAGTCAAAAAATCTCCAAAGGTTACCAGCAAACCACCAGATGGTAGGCAGGTACATGGAACAGGTTTTCCCTCACAGCCCTTAAGTGAACCCACAGTCAATACCTTGATTGCAGACTTCCAGGCTGCAGAACTGAGACCACAAAACTGCTATTATTTAAATCATCCAGTTTGTAGTACTTTGTTATGGAATCCTTAGAAAATATATACCCACTTTTTAAAATGAAAAACAACTACATTTTCTGAGAAGTTTCTCAAATCTTCTCTGTGTCGATTTTAAGATCTTTTAAAATCAGGAGTCTATAAGCATGCCTTGAAAAGTTTCCTACTTCTCTGAAAACATCCTTAAAATTCTGCTGCTTTCAATTTCTTATCAGAGACTAGAAAATGCAGTCAGGCAATGGATCATTTACACCAGCAGTCCTAATATCCCAGTAGTGGTGGCTTCTGGCCCTAGCTGAACTTTTACCTCATCTCCTTTTTGTGGCACATCTATTCTGTATGACTTAAAGACATTTTAGTTCAGTATCACAAACCTAGTAGTTCCTGCTTCAATTCCTCTATCCATCCATCTAATCTCCCAGCCAAAAGAAAGTAGGTTAGTAGACTGAGCGGTGTTGGAAGGTAGAACTTATCATGGTATAAAATAAGTATCAAGGCAGAGTATGACCCAGCAATGACAAGCATAAGGTGCATTTGAAGAACCATGACTTAATGGAGTAAAAGCCTGGATTTAGACAAAGTCCTTCTAAATGATCTTTCTCACAGTCTGGGTCTAACCCCATTTTTCATTTACCTCCATAAAGATAGTCATTGCACGTTCCATGTAAATATGAGTATTCTCTTTTCCCCATGTCAATTATTATTACTATATGGTACATTTTTCTGTATCTAGTGCGTTTTTATATCATGCTCAGTCATTTTGTATTTTCTTAACAATTTATTTTGTCAACACGGAGCAGTTCCTTACAGTGGCTCAGATGGAATGTGGGAACAGACTGTCTTGAGTTCATTATCTCAGCTTGCTGCATGCCGCGGGCAAGTTCCTTAATTCTCTGAGTCCCCCTTCCTTGTATGGAAGATGGAAGTAATGATTTCCACTACATGGGGTTGCTTTTAAGTATTAAGTTAATGCCATGGCTAGTGCCTACTGGATGTGCACTGTATGATGGTGGTATTTGGAACCTAGTAAGAAAATTCTAATTTCAATTTCAAAGTTTTTGCTATTAACTGAAGAGTAGGTATACATAGAGATAGTTGTACAATTGATCAAGTAAATGCAAATTATTAAAGGTATAGCACCAGATGTACAAAGGTTTGTATTCTTTGGTATTCCATGAAAGGTAACATTTTGAAATTGAAGAGTTCTATGTGATCTTATGAACAAATGGCTATCTTCTTTCAGTACATTAGATAATTCCTTTAAATATAAAAGACACTAATCTGCATGAGTTTTTATACTTTAATGTTTAATACACATTATGAATCTCTAAGAACAAAATCTAGTGTGTAGAATTTACTAAATCTTCTTGTTCTCTACACTTCTTTTCTATACAGTACCCATTAACATTTCCAGGAAAGAGAGAGAACCATGGAGAACAATCCTAACATCTATAAGAACAAAGGCAGGTGAGCTTTGAGATAAACATCCAATAGACAATTTTATTAAGGAGATAGCCAAGCAAAGGGACAAAGCATAGTCACAGGCACAATGGGGAAAACTTTTATAAGATGCAACAAACTAGCAAGCCAACAAAATTCTGATTGTGAAGTAAACAGACATAGTTAGAAGCAAGGAGAAATGAAAGAAGAGAAAAATATCTTTATGCAGAGTATGTACATGTGCATATTCTGTACTTTCATGTGGAGTAAATACACATACACAATTTTATTTGTTTTGAATTGTGTTTATATTGAAATATTTATTTTATAACTATGAACACTGTAGAAGGATGAAAATGATCTCCTTTCACCCCAAGCACATCCATTTAGTATTATACTGAAAAAAAGGGTTTGCAAGTGTAATTATATTAGGATCTTGAGAAGGAGAGATTATCTAGGTGGACCCTAAATGCAATTACCTATGTCCTTATGAGGCAGGGGCTGAGTGAGATTTGACACACACAAACTAGCAGGCCATGTGAAGACAAAGCAGGGAGAGGTATGAAGATGCTGACTTTGAAGATTGGAGTGATGCAGCCACAGTTGAGGAATGTCAGCAGCCACCAGAAGCTGAAGGAGGCAGGGAATGGATTCTCCAGAAGGTTCTGACAATACCTGGATTTTGACCCAGTCATATTGATGTCACATCTCTGGCATCCAGATCCGTGGGGTAAGCCATTTCTGTCTTAAGTCACCAAGTGTGTGGTAATTTATTACAACAGTCATAGGAAACTGACACATGTGTTTGTTTCATGAATATGCAATTGGTACCAAATCCAAAAACCATTAAAAGTTATACAGCAGAAAGCAAATCTTTTTTCTTTCTCTCTCTTTTATTTATTTATTTATTTATTTTTTGTGGTACTGGGCCTTGAACTAAGGGCCTTCACCTTGAGCCACTCCAACAGCCCTATTTTTGTTTTTTGAGACAGGGTTTTGGGGACTATTTGCCTGGACTGCTTTGAACCGCAATCCTCCTGATCTCTGCCTCCTGAGTAGCTAGGATTACAGGTGTGAGCCACCTGCACCTGGTAGCGAAAAGTAAACCTTAAAATCTTATCTTACTTGTCCCTTAACAGTTAGATTCCTGGCTGTATTTACAGAGATTTTTTTGACCTTTAAATCTTGTGTTTATTTAGATTATCTCCTTATCTCTACTCAGATGAAGGCATACTGTGCAGTTTTATACTTTTAAGTCTTGAGTGTGTGCTTATTTCCATGTTAATAAGTAAAATGCTGCCTCATTCTTTTTGATGACTCTATATTCCATTGTTTGAATACATCAGAGATTATTCTTTTTGATAATGCTATTATTTATGATATATTTACTATAAAATGATTGAAGAGTTTATGGATGACAAGATGATAAGTAAGAAGACATGCAATGAGAAGTGAACATCAAGCTGGCCAGAAGTAACTAGTCGAGATATTGAACTTCAGAAGACAGCTAGGCAATTTTTGTGGCACTTTAATGGAAAGGATGTCACCCCCCCATTTTTATACACAATAAATTATTCAAATACCTAAAACACAAAGGTATAAAACCCTTGAAAAATCTCAAAAATATTAGGAACTGTGTTTTATTTTCTAAGGATGACTACAACAATGTTGCCCTTTAAATATGGGTGAGCTTGTGATTTGCTTATTATGAATGAAATGCAGTGGAAGTGGTACTGCATTACTTCTGAGAAGAAGTGATGAAAAACAATAGAACTTCTGTCTTGTTAACTGGAACATTGGCCTTGGAACTCTGAACCACCACATAAATAGGGAGATTAATCTAATACCTTCATGCTATGAGGAAGCCTGTGCTACATGAAGAGCCAGCACGTGACTCAACAGTGTCAAGTGGGAGTTCCAGACTCAGGTGACAATCAGTGTGAACTACAGATATGACTTCAGATTATTCCAGTACTCAGTCTTGGAGTTTTCCCAGATGAATTCCAAGAAATTATGGGGCAGACAATTATCTCTGTTTTTATTTTTAAAGTAATATCACTTAATATTAGTACTACATGTAAGGAAACTTATTAACATTATTAAGACATATTGTATATATTATTCAAGTTTATTTTTTAATAGCAAACATATAGGAACAGTATAGAAGACAGTCAACATTAAAAACATGTACTTGCATATGGGACAGCTCAGAAAAGTATAGTGAACAGATGGAATCTACTGTATCATAAAAATGCTGTAAACACCATTTAATTGCTATCAATCAGAAATATACTTATTTAAAAAATACAAATGCTGACATTATCCAGAAAAAAAATCATGCTTATTTATAATTGTTATAAAATTGAGCTGCTGAAAGTTGATCTCTGAAACATATGGATTTGCATTAATGCTTTATATCTTCACATTTTATTAAAAATTCACACACAAATGGAAGAACTCCCAATACCTGATTTCTGTCCCCTATTTTGGACCCCAGGAGGTAAAATAGCTAACATCCAGAACTACCAGAAATAGGAAGTAAAAAAACTACTTGAGAATGAAATGTTTCCCATCTAGTGAATTCTTAAGACATTCTCCATATACGTAGTGAGCTAGTTGGATGTCTTTTACCGTAATTGTTACACATTTGGCATGGGTAGCACACAGGTTGGTGCCTTTAAAAAGGCCAGCCAGATAGCCCTCACTTGCTGCACTCTAAGCACAATCTGTTTTGAAGTCCTGAGCAGTTTCTTGCACCAGATGCTGGAAAGGGAGTTTGCAAATCACAAGTTCAGTGTACTTTTTCTTTTTTTGGTGGGACTGGAGTTTAAATTCAGGACTTCATGCTTGTAGAGCAGCTACTCTACTGTTTGAACCACACCTCCAGCCCTACTTTTCTTTTAAAGACTCCCTAATTATTCAGATTTCCTAAGCTTTTCCCTAATATCCTTTTTCTGTTCCAGGATCCTATTTAGGACACCACATCACATTTATTATTCATATGTCTGTAGTAGTGACAGTTTCTTTGACCATCCTTGTTTTCATGACATTGACAATATTGAAGGTTGTTGGTCAGGTATTTTGTAGGTTATCTTCATATTGGGATTTCTCTGATGTTTTTCTCATGACTTACACAAGAGTAATAATACATTTGGGGCAGGAAGACAGTAGAGGTAAACTACCATTGTCATACATCATGCCAAGGATACAGATTATCATTATTGATATTAATTAATCAGCTAGCTAGAGAGAGTGAGATAATGTGTGTCAGGTTTTCTTAAAGAAAAGCTCCTCTTTTCTCTTTCCATATTCATTGGGAAAAAAGTCAATACACACCGCTCAGACTTAAAGAAGTCACTTGTGCTCCACCTCCTTGGGCAGAAAGCAGCTACATAAATAATTTGAAGTTCCTCTGCATGGGAGATAGTTCGTTTCTCTCCATCAATGTGTTTATTCAATCATTTATTTGTGTCAGTGTGGTATTGTGGGTATTTATTTCATATCTTGGGCTATAGTCCAATACTACTTTAATTTTTGCTCAAAAATTTCCAGGTTTTAGATATTGGAGTTCTTTCATTTGTTTCCATCATTGTCACTTTTGTTTTTGGCACGTTAACATTTTCTGGCACTATAAGATGCTTATCATGTATGAGTCTTAGAATTATTCATTTTTCTAAGGAACCTTGGTTACTTTTACTGGAGAAAGTTATCAAAAATGAAAAGTAGGGCATCAGATGTGCTTCAAAACACTCTCAGCTAATGGCCCACACTGACATGGGACTAGCATAGAAATTTAAATATTTCCTTATGTCATTATCTATATCTATATTATGATAAACATATGTCATACTGAGGTTTCTAATTCCAATCTATTACTGCATGGGTCATTTTAAAGAGCCTCTTCCCCTTATCTACTACCTCCCATTTTAACAGCAAGAAACCTGGCTCTCACCATCTGCTATCCATTTGCTTAATTGTTCAATTACAGTATGTGTATAGTAGTTTCAGAATTATTACCAACCCCTCAAGGAAAACAACTTTATAAACTACAGTACACTGCTTACACAGAGCTTTTGTATGCTTTCGGTCTTACGAACTCCATAAGTTTCCAAAATTACTTATATTAGACTTTACTCTCAAATACCCAGTGAGGTTGTTTCATGCATAGACAATATATTGCATTAGTTACTTTTATCATTTTTGTGACTAAATACCTGACAGAAACAGATTAAGGAAGGAAGGATTTGTTTGGACTCATGATTTCAGAAGTTTCAGTCCATATGGAGAGTAGGACATGACAAAGTGGAGAAGTTCACATCATGATGTCTAAGAAGCAGAGAAATAGGGTATGAGAAGGGGCCAGGGCCAAATATAGCCCTGCAAGTATATGCTTCCAGTGGTCTCTCTTTACTGAAGCTCCATGGGTTTCTCCCAACCCTTGATGGAAAAAGATATTAACATTTTTTGGTAGTTATTATTGCCTTGGCAGCCTGGTTTTGCTGTATATGGACTTTAAAAATCTGACGGAATCATTGACAGGAAAAGATATTTGGCAAATCAGGAAGTCATGGGAATAGAGCTGGATCAAAGTCTTCTAATATTCAGAACAGGAGCCAGCTGAAGAGTTGCAGGCAGAATGAATGTCAAATTGTCACTGCTTTCCACCTGTTCTGGTAAATCCTGGCTAAAGGAACTGACTGCCACAGGCAAAAGGTACTGGGAATCTAAAGAGGCAGACAGATCTGTATTGTGCAGAGTGTAGTTTTTGCTGGGAACTTAGTACCAGAAGCATGCTCTAGGGCTGCAGTAAGGTCAGTGGATGGATTCCCATCATGTGGATAACAAGGATGTGGCTTGTATAGCAGCCAGGACAAAGTGGACTTTTATCCAAGCCAGAACGTACTTGATTTGTATTAACCTAATGTTAAAGACATCAGGCACATTCCTGGCACTGATGGCACCAGGTCCAGTCACAAAGCTCCACATACCACTCTAATGGCTTTGTTTACCTGTGGTATTCTGGGAAACTATATGAGGAAAACAGGCCAGGGTTACTCAGGGACAGTCAAGATGACTGTAGTCAGGGCACCATCCCTGCAGCACCTAAACAGCACTCAGTGAATCAAGAGAAAATGCCTCAAAAATGAATATGTGTTTGTCAAACTTGCTTGAATCATATATTAGGAGCATTACTATGTCCAAATGTGGAACTAGGATATATATGCAGTAGGCCCCAAAATAAGTTTTCATGTTCATTTACTTGATTAACAGTACACTTGGTAGTTGATTTTTTTAATTCTATTATCAAACTTTAAAGGGCATAGCACTAATAAATTAAATTTATAAGTTTAATTAAAATACTTCAATTAAAAATACTTTTTTCACAAAAAATAAATAGTATGTTTTATAAATGTATAGATAAAAATTGAAATACCCAACCTTATTCCATCAGGTAAATAAAAAAACCACAGTTTCATACTCCTTTAGATCCCCAATATGCATGCAAAGGAAAATATCAACAAGACCAAGTACTGGTGAAGACATAAAGTATCTGACACCGTTTTATGTTATCTGGGGGCATGTAAAGCAGATAAACCATTTTGGGAAACTGAATCGACATTTCCAACATAAGAATACCCAATAATTTGATATTTGAACACCTATAATTACAGAGTTGGAGAAATGTGCACAAACTCAAAAGTACCATGGCATGGTTCATAGTAATCCTCAAGTGTAAACAGTTCGTGTGTCCTTCAGCAGCAGAGTGGATTCACAAATTGGTTATAGTCACACAAAGGAGTGTTGTGCAATAGTTACAATGAATGAGCTGCTGCTATAAAACAACCTAAGACATCTCACAACATAAAGTTGAGCAAAAGAAATGACACAATACTTACTGTATAATTACATGGATATAAATTTTAAGACACAAATCTGATCCACGGTATTAAAAGTTTACTTTTAAAATTTACTTAGGGTTATTTCTGTAATCTGGAAAAATAATTCTAAAACTCATATGGTAAATAAACAGGAAGGAAGCTTAATTTTTAAAAATTAATACCAAGAAGAGATATCTTGTTCTGTATGGTTGTGAAACAGAAGCTATAATAAATGAAACTATTTTGACCTGGTATGCAAAACCATAGGAGTGTCAAAGGAATGATAAAAATCTCTACAAAAGACACTAGCTGCTGTAAGATTTATGTGATATAATTTACAAATCATAAACTATTCTTTTAAGACAAAATATAAGTGACCTTGTGAATTATTATTACTAAAATGTATTTTAAGTATGTACATTTAGTAACGTGCCCTTGAAACATTACATAGGTTAAGAAAAACACTCCAGAAGCCCCCATCTATTCTCTATCTCTACAAACTCCCTTCCCAACAAGCCACCAATGTGTTTTCTAATACCATAGATTATTCTTCTAACTGTGTATAACTGGATTAATACTGTATGTATTCTTTTGTGTCTACCTTCTTTGGCTCAATATTATGCTTGAGGTATTTAAAAGTAATATGGGGAAAACAATAAATTATTGGCAAAAATATTGAGAGTTTTTTCACCTTATTATGTGCATTAATTGGAAATCTAAGTGGAAGAAGTGTTTATAACATAAAATCCATAGAAGATATCACAAAGCAATAAATTGTTGCATTTAATTTAATTAAAATTCAATATAAATCAAAACTGGCATAAAATTGATAGACAAATAACTGAAAATATGTGCAACAAACATATCAGACATCATCATATATTTTATATAAAAAGGACTTTTATAAATCAATAAAGAAAATGTTATATTCCCAACAGAAGATTAGGCCATCAAGATGTACATGCACCAATCACAGATGCAAAATAGAACAAGCAGATAATATTTACAGAGATATTTCAATTTATAAAATCTATCTTACTAGTCTGAATTCTAGTCAATATTTATATAGATTTTTAACACTTTAAACAATCTAAATGTTTAACAGTTAGATGAGTAATCCTATGAATAATGGAGCATCTTTACTCTGGAAAATTACATAGCCATTAAAACCATGGCTTTAATGAATATTTGATCATAAAGAAAAACTGATTAGCATATAATGTAAATTTCAAAATATAAAATTTAAAAAACTATACCCTTCATATGTATGTATTTGTATGAAGAAATTTGCAAGAAATTTCCTCAGATGGCTCTGATTGCCCTAGTGGAGTTGGTGAGACTATAGGTGACTTTTAAAATTCATTTGATTTAATATTCCAAATGTTCTACCCTGAACTCTTTCAATCCCTTGGTTCATTATAAACAACTATTTATGTACTAGGTATTTTGTGATCATTAAAAAAGAAGGTTGAGAAGAGGAGGACTGTCTAGGAATCATTTGTAGCAAAGAAAGTTCAAGTGAAAAGTTTCCTGGTCTCCTCCTTGAGAATCACAGCTCAAGACCACTGCCGATTGTGCTTGGCGGATTCCATCTTCTCA
The DNA here is from genome assembly GCF_047511655.1 of Castor canadensis. Classification (NCBI taxonomy): domain Eukaryota; kingdom Metazoa; phylum Chordata; class Mammalia; order Rodentia; family Castoridae; genus Castor; species Castor canadensis. The sequence continues at coordinate 94,333,743 of NC_133394.1, forward strand.
TGCTGTTTGATTCTGCACATGTTCTTTGCCTGAGCCTCTCTTCTCTCTGGATGGTATGCCCACCTGTGGCAATGTATACAAATTTTGTCCTGGAACACAAATACAAAATTAATTAACACATTTTGTATAAACACTACCATAGTCACTGCCCAAAGAAGGAATGATTCTCTTTAATTTCATAATAGAATCAGTTTTTACCTCTTTGGTGTTTTTACTGCCTGATAGAACCAGACTCCTTTTAGGGAACGTTAAAAGAAAATTTTATCTTAAAACAAAATAAAAAACCAAAACAAGCCCTGCTTGTTACTGAAGGAGTAAATTTTTGCTTCCATCTGTGTGCCCTTCAACCCAAGTTGAGTTTCCATAACCTTGAAGCCAGCTTCATCCTGAGAGCAGTCATAAACTATTTGTTGAGATTTCATTAACTTTTAATGTCCCTATTAGTGTCCTCTGACATGCATGGTTGTTGTGTGGCTTGGGGCTGAGTGCTGCATTCCTTTGTGTAAAGACAGAAAAGAACACTTTAAATATAATTCACTGTGTCATTATTTTTTCAAGGTGTTTCTAAGATCCCTGTGTCTCGTGTAGATTTAGTTTGACCAGAACCCAGTTCATTTGTTATTCAAACAGAAAGTACAAGTGATTGGTACAATCTAATCTAGAAAACATAAAATAGTAACTGAACCACCCACGTATGAACATCATAGATTCACTCTCACACATTCTTAGTCACCCATTTATCGCCTAAGTAAACAATAAATAAATACACCCCGGTACTAGCTGCACACTCTTCGAAAGCAAATGCTCCATGTTTCCAACAGCTGTCCTCATGACTGTTCTTTAAGCAATTGCCTTCAGGATCTGATATGCTAATGGGATGCACAGCAAGTTATTCAGTAAGACTGATAATTCTGAAACACAGTAAAGGCAACAAGCCAGTCCCTGGAAACTACACACTTTTCTCCTTCCCTCCTTTTATTTCCTAGAGCCTTGAAGCTTTATGTACCCTTTGACTCACACTGCTGTCTGCTCCTCCTGTTCTCAGTTCTAGTTAGCTAAGTTTCCTTTGACACTCATTTTGCTACAATGCTTTATAAAAATTTGTAGTGAAATAGCATTCTAGGACCCATTATCTGTTGAATCATATAGCAAATATTAAATGTTGCAAAATTCTCCAAATCAAATTGCATAAAGAGCTCAAGACAAGTAATGCAATTATTTTAATAGATATGGACTTCTTTTTTGGTATCATCTGAAAAACAAAATGGAAGTGTTTTTCAATTTTCCTTGTTTGCATGTTTGCAGTATTTTAAGTTCAATATGAATAATCTCTGGGAAAGAATCTTTTCATAAATGATCCAATTTAATACATTTTTCTATTACCAAAAATATGTATGTGACAAGTCAAATGTTATGTAATATGCTAACCTTTCCAGGACTTTTGTTTCCTTGTGTTTATAATGAGGAATAAGAATTAAGATAAAAAAGGTTTCTTTTAAATTTGAAATCTCTGCATTCTGCCATTATAGGTGGCTATGTGGCACGAGAAACCTGAAGACACATAAGTTTCCACTATTCTTATAAGTAAGATGGCCACATTCCTTTCTATCTTAGTATTGCTCGGAATACATGCTCCATAGTATTTAACACATTTGTTGTAATTATTTATCTTTAGATTATTTTTCCCTTCTACTGTGTGGGTTTTTTTTTTTTGACAGAATACTTTTGTTACCTCTATGTATCCCAAGCCATGACAATTTCAGATCCTTATTATTACTAAAGTAGATAAACACTTAGATGAACACTTGATGGGATATAGTCCAGATCAGGAGTCTGTAAACTATGACTTATGGCCCAAATCCTGCCCAATGCTTGTTTTCATAAAGTTTTATTACAACACTGTGCACCTAATAATTTGCATACGGTCTGTGTCTACTTTCCCACAACAAGACAGAATTGAATAGTTTCAACACAGACCATATGACTTGGAAAAGTTTAAAATTTACCTTTTCTTTTTAGAAAAGTTTGCTGATACCTGATCTAGAACATTAGAAAATTATTTTTCAAAGAAACATCCCAAGAACCCGAGGTTAACCAAAATGCCTCTGCTTTATTTGCCCATAATTCCTTAGGTGTATTCACTTAAAATGCATGGCACTATATTATAACTTATCTTCCATGCTAGATCATGAGGATATGGCAAACTTTATAGGAGCTCTAGTGGTTTCTTTTAAACTTTTTACATACTCATCTTATAGGAGAATTTTGGAAAACAGCATATTTTTAAAGTCAAGGTCTAAAACATTTTATTAGATATTTAGACAGATGCAGATATAACTTTGTGCACATGTAAATATTGATTTTATAAAATAAAATTATTACATTTAAGATGTAACACTAAAAGTTTTGATAAGGGCTGTCATAGTGAGTGTGAGTTTGCTGTGCCTCAACAGGTAGAGGCTACACCCCCCTGCGATCCCTTTCCTTGGACATCCACCTAACGCTTACAAGAAAGATCTGGGCAGAGGCTGGGGATGTACTGCAAAGAAACACAAGGAACTGTTCTGTATCTTGTGTTGGGGGTTATAAAATTGATAGCATTATAAAAATTCATCAATTCACTTAAAATGGAATTTAGTTTGCATAATTTTACTTCAGTGAATTTTGAAAATTTGAAATAAAACAAGTAGCAGAAGTTTATGAAAAATAAGATGCCCGATGTGCAATTTTGATGATCAGGAAAAATGCTAAGTCTTACAGCATGCATGGGAATGATAACACAACATTCAGAGTAGGGTCCTTTGGTGGAAGACAGAGAAGAGTAAGAAAGACACAGTGAGCATTAAGTGAAATGTTATGCATTGTTTATTTTTTTAAAAAATCTGTAGTAAATGTAGCAAAAATTTAAGATTTTATGCCTATATATACAATACCTCTGATGAGTATACAGGTGTTTATAATATTATTTTCTATAACCATTGGAGATAATTAGAAGTTAAACATACCACATAGACTCTTTAAATAATAAAAAATACAATTGAAATTGTTTAAGACAAAAAGGGAGAATACATAAGACGAGAGTGGGGAAGGGAGTAGAGAGAATAACATGTCTAAATTGTGATTATTTTAAGTTCAATTTCAGCACAAAATCTCTTCCACTCACAATTGTATCTTCTCATCCCTTCTGTGTTTCTGCACATTGTCCTTCTTCTGTTAGGAATATTAGACCGCTAATGCTCAGTGACATTTTCCCTTTCAGAATCAGAAGGGGCTCTGGTGACTAGGTCTACAGGCTTCATTCACCTTTGAAAACAATCACTTGTTAACATTTTGTCAATAAAAAAGTATAACTTCTAAGAAAGCAGCCAAAGGAGAAAATGATTAAATTTGGACACTAGTGCCACAGGTTCCCACCATTTATGTTCTCGTCTATGATGTGGGAAGTCTAGATAGTTACTCAGCAAACACCTCCCTAAGACACTTCATTAAATAACATGTCTTTCCTACACAGTCTCACTGTATGTGATATCACTGCTGGTTACGTTACTGCTAAAAATTCAGAAACATAAGAATTTTCACTTCAAAAATTTTGGTAAATAGATCTAAACCCATGGTTTGTGGTAGAAATTAAATCCCACCCTTGTTAGGGTACGTCCCATCTCATGGGCCTGCACCACAGTACTGGGGTGTCCTCCCAGCCACTGCTCATTTGTCTCCACTTGCTGAGGCCATTGGTGCTCCAGTACAAAGGGAGCCTTCAGCAGCAGCAGTTCTGCTGCCATTGTCCTTGAGACACAGGAATTTGGGGCCTGGTTTACACATTTATGGGGGCACCAGGAAGTCACTCCCTTGAGTTTTTTTATTATTTATTTATTGTAATGTTTTTATTAGCATATAATAGTTGTACAGGTGGTTTAATTGTGTCATTTCCATATATATATATACAGTGTACCTTAGCTTGGTTCATTCCCACCAGTATTGTCGCTCTTCCCCCCGCCTCTTCTTAAAATGACTTCAGCAGGTTTCTGTGGTCTATATTCATACATGTGAGAAAAATACATCGACCATTTTCACTCTCCTTTACTCTCTTCATTTACCCTCCCCTTCTCACTAGTGCCCTCCCTTTAACATGACCTCTTTTACATTCCTGTAAAATTAGACACTTACATTGTCTAAGTGTCTGTTCATTGTCAGTGGGTTTTTGCCTTGGCATTTTATTTATAAATATGTTGTACTTTAACCAGTCTAACCCCTTCTGTTATTCTTCCTTACCTTCTCCCCTCAACCCTGTATTGTTCAACAGCTTTCAGTGTATTTCGTTGTGTCTTGTTCCTACACGGATGTGATGTATTTCATTATTACTCACTATCATTCTCTTCTGTTTCCTTCCTCTCCTAGTCTCTTTTAATACTGCTTTATAAAACTACATTTGGAATCTGAATCTCCTATGTCATATGCTATTTCTAACATTGTGACTCACTGAGGTCACTTTAATGTACCGTCCAGTTCCCAGTTCAATAAAAGTACTGTTGCAGGCACCTGTGGCTCATGCCTGTAATCCTCGCAACTCAGAATGCAGAGATCAGGAGGATCATGGCTCTAAGCCACCCATGCAATTAGTTCATGAGATCCTATCTCAAAAAAACCCATCACAAAAAACAGGGCTGGTGGGGTGACTCAAGGTGAGGTCAAGCCCAGTACTGCAAAGAAAAAAAAATTAATTAATTAAAAAATAAAGAAACTGTTGCCCCAACTTGGGTGGTCTTTGCAGACAGTCTTGACCTGTTAGCCCTTGTCAGTATTATTTCAGCTATAAAGAACCTTTTCAGCCAAGGCTGTGCCTATCCGTAGGTAGTTCACCTTCAGTAAGTGTTTGTTGGTGTGTAGAGGTGTGGTCATACTTGCTGAACTCAAAGCAACTCTGAAGGGCCCCTGTACCTTCACTATACCCCATTTCCAAAATAACCAGAGCAAAATGAGGTATGAATCAAGTAGTAGAGAGCCTGCTTTGTAAGTGCAAAGTCCTGGGTTCAAACCCCAGTCCCACCAAAAGAAAAAAAAAGAAAGGGAAAAAAAAAAAAACCTGCCAAAGTTTTCTAACTCACTTGAGTAGGTGAGTAGGTGTCTTAGCCTGTTTAGGCTTCCCAAACAAAATACCATAAGTTTGATGCCTTAAATAACAGAAATCTATTCTCTGACAGTTCTGGAGGCTGGAGGTCAGTAATCAAAGTTCCAGCATAGCTGGATCCAGTGTAGACCTTCTTCCAGGCTTGCAGATGACCACACTCTCACTGTGTGTTCACTTAGCCTTTCCTCAGAGCATGAGAGTGGAGAGACAGGGAAAGAGAGCAAGTTCCCTGGTGTCTCTTCTTTTAAAGGCATTCATCCCATCAGACCAGGACTCCACTCTCAAGATCTCATCTAACCCTAATTACTTCCCAAAGGTCCCCATCTCAATTATCATCATAAGACGGTTTAGGGCATATGAATTTGGGCAAGAAACAACCATTCAGTCCTAACACTATGGCATACAAAAGCCCTTTATAATCTGGATGTGACCTTATTTTCTACCTCTCTTTGTTCACCTACCAGGCATGTTTCAGCCTTAGGATTTTTGCACTGGTGTTTCTTATTTTCCTCACATGGTTTATTCCCTTACTTCATTCAAATATTTAATCAGCTCATCAGAGGTGATCTCTCTTGTCTTCCATCTAATGAATACTAGGAACATATCTATAACTAGTATTAGGTTCCTTGACTCCTTGTAGGGAGAGAAGATATCTAGATGAAAAAGAAATGGTCATTTTTGTAATTTGCAGTTTCCTTTTAATCTGTACTTGGACACTATTCTTTGGTCTTATTTTTGTCTTGCTTTATACAGTTATGAAGATTGACTTGTCTGATTTTAGCTTTCTGTAAAGTTGCCCATGTTCAGCAGGGGAACACTGTGGTCATCTAGCCGATGGCAGTCAGAGGCTTGCTTTGTTCATACTCATACAACAAAAATATTACCACTCATAGTTTCTCTTCCCCTATGTGGCATTATTTTTGTTTGCTATTTTTCTTCATAGGATATGTCACTGCCATGACACAACAAATATTAGTCCCTTATCTATATTCTACAACATGTAAATTTCATGAGAGTTGGAATTCCATTACCTCCTTCTGAAATATAATAGATGTTCAATATGTACTTGATAAATAAATTTATTCAATTATTTACTTATTTTCCAAACTCATGTCAAAACAAATCAAGTTATAAAAGAGCTGAAAGGTGAACAAATATGTTCATAGCTCAGAAAGTTCAGCAAAATTAAGATAAATGAGGACATAGCTAGCAGATATATACTAAATGATGGGATTGCTGTGTTATAAACCCTGATCTAGCATTTATAACAATCTTTAAATGTTGGAGTATCATTTACACAAGGTCTAATAGACATTTTCCTCTCTTCAAGAAAAGTCAGTGTTAAATTTGATTAAAAGCTAAGTTTTTCAATTGGGCAAACTGCTAAAGACAGGCTAGTTATAAACATCTGCACCAATTGTTACATAGTTTTTTGGGGGAAATCAAAAGTGCTCATTTAATAATACAGATTCACATATTTTTGCACACCTGAACGATTCAGTTTCCTTCCAGTAATTTTCATAAGAAAAGGAATGACACTTAGTTTTGGGGATTATACACATATCCTATTTAAAGCCACTGCTCACAGTACTTGCTAGCACTGCTGCTTTCTTTGAAGTTGCATGCATGAGTACCTGCCTGTGTATTCATCCACTATGTCTGGGTATGACTTTCCCATTCACCATCAAATGAGCTAATTACTAATGCAGCAAACAGAACCGAAAAATATCCTGCCAAAGTTCCAAGCCTGGAGTGCTCAGAGACACTATCTGGAGAGTGTCTGGGTCAGTGTGACCGCAATTTGGGAATTATCTCTGGTTAAAATTCATGAGGTCAGAGCTCCTTAGCACATTTAATTCTTACTATTTCATTCCTGATGTCTCATTATTATTTCCCTTCTAGGGAATTAGGTCATATTGATCTGCTGACGAAATCAAACACAAAACATGTCAGCATTTAAATTACTGAAGTTTCTACACTTCTAAGATCTGTGTCTGTATGATCAGAGTCAGTGGATGAACCAGTCTGTCAGATTAGCTGGATCCAAGGATGTAAAACACACACTAGCTATTATTTATTGATACTGTATGCCAGATAATGCACTAAAAGCCTCATACTCATTGTCTCCCTTACAATGCTGAGATTTATAATAATTTCTATTTTAGAGATTTAAAAAATAAAAGAAGATCAGATACCAATTTTTACCTTTATATGACAAAATAGGTACACAAACTATGGTAAACAGAACAATAACCCCCAAAGATGTCTATGTCCTAATTCCTGAAGCTTTACATGGAAAAAGGACCAAGAATTAAGAATTTTGATAGGATAAGATTATCCTGGATTATTTGGATAGGGCCAATGCATTACAAGTCCTTATAAAAGGAAGAAGGGACACTTAAAGCTAGAGAACAGACATAATGATGGAGACAGATGTTAGGGTGATATGCTTTGATGATGGAGCTGGGGACTATGAGCCAAGAAAGGTGTGTGGCCTCTTGAAGCTGGCAAAGGCAAAAAACATTTTCCCCTAGAGCCCCTAGAAGGACTATAACCCTGCTAACACAGTGTAGATGCATTTCATATTTCTGACCTCCAGACCTACAAAATGATAACTTTGTGCTGTTTCAGGGTTTTTATTGTTGCTGTTTTGTTGTGTGTTTTTTTTCCCAGTACCGGTGATTGAGCTTACCCTGTGCTTGCTAGGCAAGTGCTCTACCACTTGAGCCATATCTCTAGTCCTTTTGCCTTTGGTTTGTTTTTCAGATACAGTCTCATGTTAACTTTGCCCAGGCTGCCCTCAGAATGAAATTCTCCAATCTTTGTCGCTCCATAAACTAGGATTACAGTCACATGTCTCCATGCCTGGCCTAATTTGTGGTGCTTTAAGACACTAGTTATGTGGTAATTTGTTACAGAAACAGTAGGAAACTGATTGATAAATAAAACAGAATTGAATCCCTCTGTTATAATGCTATATGAAAACTTGAATATTCTAACCAACTTACAAACTGAGGCAAATAGGCTGAGGGAAAGCAATAATCTGTGAAATTAATGTAGACCATATTAACTCCACATGTTTGAAAACTATTTCATAAAGTATGACTTCTATTTTACACTATGTTAAGGAAGCATAGTCTCTCAATGATTTGCTCTAATGAAGTTGTTTGTTTTCTCTGTCAAAAATAATTTATTGAAAAATGAGTAATAAGTGACTTTCATACTGTATTCAGCCAACCTGCACTTACCATATAACTACTTAATCTCCATCTACTAGTTTTAACATGCATATTGATTTGGGCACTCAACTTAATCCCTTTGGTGTGTATGTTTTTTTTTTTAAAGTATAAAGGTAAAAACCCAGTCATCACCAAAATAGTTACAAACCAGGACAATTATGACCATCTTTATCAGCAATCTTCCTTCTGCCCATATCTCATTACAGGATTAAAGTTTTTTCCCAAATGTTAGTCCCTCTGGTAAGATTGTCTGAGGTGAATCTTCAGTTGTTTAGTAGGAGATAAGTTCATTATTACTTCACTTCAAGGACTATAGTTAGAAATGAAATCTTTCTGGGAGAAAGAACAAAATTCTACCATGTTAATGAAGCTTCTTTTCATTTACCAAGATTTTTATCAAGTGTTTTCTATGTGTGGTAGGAGCTGAGTTAACACCATTGTACAAGTTGCACATAGAATGGGGCTTTCTTTCAAGTGTGGCAGATTTAAAAGGAGTAGAATTGAAAATAATTATGTTTGTGTGACCACCATTTGGCTTCAACATACAAACAAAACAAAAATTGGGAATGAAGGCTAAGAATTACCTCATTTCATTATGATTGATAAAGGGAATTTTAGATTTTAGCAGAGAAAAAGGGAAAAGACCATTAACAATAGATGTTGCAGATGGGCTCAACTGTTTACTTGACATAAGTACTCAAAAACATCCTTTTCACCACAAGCCCTCTGTACTAATGACTGATCTCTCAGAACAATGGTAGATGAACACCAGAACAATATAATGGATTTGTCTGATGGAACCAAAGAATGAATGCTTGCCTTGCTGTGTCTTTTAGTCTATGCAATATAAGTTGTATTAAATGTTGGCATTGAATGTGGCATGTCCAAAAAACATTTTTAAAACACAATTGAATGGGAAGGTGGCTTTGCTCATTTGATCTAGTGCTCCTCGTTTTGGAACCATTGGGACTAATCAGCATCTTCCAAAGAAAAGCTCATTTGAGACTTTGGAAAATACACCAGCAGCTTCAAAATGGAGTTTTTCTGTCCTCTACATCTGAAAAGTGTTATATGGGACATCTGGAAAAGAAGGCTTGCCCCATTTAAACATTGTCCATTCTCAAGTTGTTAATGCAGCTCTAAATGCCTAAATAAGTAATAGCCATGCCACTCATTGTTTTTTATGTACAGTCTTACACATCATAATAAATGACTGGTGTGGGCTGCCTGTCAGCTCTTCATTTACTAGTGATGGTCAGCTTAGCAATTAACTAATAAAGATAAGCCTGTTCCTATATAAAGTGTTAAAAAATTTTTGCTTTTTTCTTGGTCTTTTTTGTTAGAAGGGACTCCACTTTATTTCTTTTAATTGCAATTAAATGGGAGGTGTCCTAGTACTGCTGCCTGAAGCTGTGATTCCATAAACCCTTGGGGATTTTTCCAGACCCAACCCAGACTCATGAACTTTTGAGGTCTTCTGGTAGGGTCAGGGGGACCGCAAAAGGTGACATCTGCTCTTATTATTCTTTCTTCCAGAATTTATGGCCCATGGTGACCACCCAAACCCAATGTTCTTTCTTTTTTCTTGTTGTGGATACTGATGGGCAATTTTCCTCTTAACCTTTTACATATTAGAAGTCCATTCATGCATCCATACATTCATTCATTTCTTCAACAAATAGTGTTCTAAGCACAAAGGATATACAAGTGAATAGAATTTGATAAATTCCTAACTTCATGGAGATTATGTCCTGATGAAAATGTACTTTTCACAGGAGATTTTCTGATCATCCATATTCATCTGCCCTTCATTATTGCAGATATGTGATATGTTGTTTGGGAGGGACTCAGAGACCTTGGAGAATCTTACGTAATCCCATTTTGTTTTCTGGGAGACAGTAAAGTTATTACGTGGGATTTTCAGGGTGATCTCAGTTCCTCAAAGGAGGATACTCTCAAAGATTTTTCTACAGTAAGCAGTTTTTGTTTTGCTCTCATTACTCAGTATTCTGGTTATAGGGGACAAAATAAAAATCAAATAAGCTAAGCAGAAAAGGGGGATTTAGTGCCTGGAAGAATTAGGGGTAGAATATGGAAATTCACAAGACATTGACATTCGTTCTCTCTCAACTTTCCCGAGATTTTCCATACATTTAGTTTATTCCTTCCTTATGCAGATAGACTTTCTCCAGTCAGCAACTGTGGGATTTGTTTTAATGCCTTACACTGTAGGTACACTTTCTTCTAAAACATGAAGCAAACTTCCATGTCCAGGTGTTACTACATAGGTGGTTTCTAAAGGCTCTGGTCAAAAGACTCCTGTGTACTTGTGTCCCACAGGGGAAGAATCCAAACAAGAGGTGAAAATGAGGTAATCTTTATTAAAAGTGACAGGAAGTTACCGCAAGGAAAAGCAGTGGTGTTCCCCAGTCTCATAGGAAGAGACAAAGACAGGCTACAGAGAGCTCTACGTTGCATCGTTTCTGCTCAGTGACCTCAGACTGTGCCTTAAAATGTATGGACACAAAAACTCAGCTTTGGCAAGGTACCTAACCCTGGGCCAAACCATATGATAATGATCACAAGAAGTTGGGAAGCATGTTTTTCCAAGAGAAAAGAACTTTATTACCTGAAAAGATAAGAACTGTATACTGAGAAGGGGTGCCAACTCTCTTCTACAGCCATAGTATTCAGTGGGACCCATGAGACAGGATCATCTCTTCCCCCAAGTTGATGGAGGAATTTAGATCCTTTTCCATTTTGGTGTTCTTCCAGATTCCTTGAAGATAGGCCACTGCTGTAACCTCAGTGCCTGGGGCAGCACACTGCACTTGGTAGGCAGCAAAAATTATTTGAATGAGAAAGAAACTCCTAGAACATATTCCCCATGAAAACAAGAAAGCAAACCAAGAAAGAAGACAAAATCTGAGCAAGAAGGGGCACAATATAAGATGGAGGGGATAGAAATCCCCATCAGAAAGAAGCCTTAATATTAACAAAATTAGACTGAGCAGATCATAAGATTTCAAGAGAGATTATGAGAAAGTAGAATTGATAAACTACTCATTGTACTTAATGTTTGAATATGTACACAAAAGATTTACACAACTGGAAAAGAGTTTTTGTAAATTAGTAATAAGCAGAAAAATTTATAAAGCAAGATAAGGTATATCTTTGGTAGTCAAGAAAAAAAACAGAAAACTATGAAAGAAAAGGTACTAAAAATACATGAAATAGCTCAACTGTCAACAATGTCTCTATCATCATGTGGACAATGAATTCCATTTACTTATAAATAACTACATTAGGAGGAAGTGACTTTGAGGCAGGTAAGGTTGTAGATAGTCTGGCACTGCTCCCCATCTTGACTCAGGAGTTCCTCCTCCTAGCCCACAGGTGAGAGATGATAATGTATTCTCTCCCACCTCCAAGTTCAAGACGATGTAAAAATCCTTCTCCTGCAACATAAACGTGTTATCTAGTGCTGTGAAAATTAAATAAAAAATCAGAACAAAAATGGTTGCCTCTGGGAAGTAGGACACATGGGAGGCATGGAAGAAGTAAGACTTACATAACCACATGATCCTCTAAGTTACTTTCATGAATAACTTTGATAAAACAAAATGACTTTAAAAATTATGCATAGTGCTTCTTCTCATGTATTAGCAGCCTTTCATACTAAATATTAGTAAGATCATCTTCCATCCCTTGTGTCTATTCCTTTTTGCCCTTCCTCCTTCCTCCACAGAGGTTTAGGGAATTTAAAGAGGATATCTCACCCTAGTCAATTCAGAAAATATTTAATGAAAATAGATGATATATATTGGGCACTTATAATCCACACCACAACTTTATGGGCGACTACACTATCAGTCACTCTGAATTCAGAGAAAGATTAAGTAATTTGCTCAATTCACTCAGGTGGAATGTGACACAGCTAGGATTTCAGGCTAGGCAACTGGATCCCAGAGCCCATGTTTTAACTACCACCTAGCTCTGAATCCAGAAGGCATTCTTTCCAGACAACAAAATCATGGAGCATCACACAGGTGTCCCTGTATTCATAATATCTTGGATTTTATCCCTCTCCTTAGACAAGAAAGGTGAAATGTTGGGACCTAATGGATCTGTCTTAGAACTATAGCCTTTTGGACCAGAGTTAAAATAAGAAGAATAATGAGGGAAGAAAGGAAACATAGCTGCTGCTGAAGCCATGTGTGTGTGTGTGTGTGTGTGAGATTCATGCAGTGCATGCATACATGCATGTGTGCAGGTTGCCATTAGGAATAAGTAGCTAGCTTTTTGAAGCTTTCAATTATATAAACAAAAAGTCTATTAACAGAAAATTTAAGCATTTCATTTATAATAGCCTCTTTTTCTTGATTCTTTCTTCTTCAAATTCACTGGAGTGTAACCCACCACACACACACACGGAGACATTCATTATATGATGTTCTGACTGAGTCCAAGCGCTGAGAACATGGTCTTTACTCCTACTTCTAAAAGCAATAATTCTAAGTTGAGACTATTAGATGGAGCATTTTCTCTTAGTTGAATTTTCTATGGAGTACAAGGTTCAATGAATTTAATTAATTGTTTAGTTGAGTGAAGAATATTGAACTGCTAAATCTGTAGAGACATAGTCATTCAGTATAGCTTTGGAAAGTGACTTGAATACAGAATTAAAGTGTTATACTAGATTGTCATTGATTCAAAAATCTTAGATTCCATGAATATATGCTAAGTAAAAATGTACTCTCAAGTAGTGTCAGTTCTAGTTGGATTTTGTTAAGCAGCTAAAAATTGTAAACAAGATTTTAAGAAACAGTAACTGAATTATGGGAAGAAATTGACTTAATTTTTTACTCAAGAGAGTAGCTTAAAATGCAATTGATATAAATATATAATGGTTACATTTCTAGTTTCGGTATATAAAATGAAAGGATGTGGATATAAAGATATTTAATGGCGATACTGTTCTTAATTTTAAAATGTTGCTTTATAGACTTCAAATCTTTGATATACTCAGCTTTACAAATATCTCAAACACATTACATAATAATTGTACTTGGCTGGGCATCTTTCCTTGCGTTGGCTAAAATTACTGAGTTTTAATTATATATAAATCTAGCAAAGGAAATGTTTTCAGTATCAATCATATTAATGAATAAAACCCCAGGGATTATTTTATATATTAACTGCACTTTTATTGAAGGACTGCAGTTTTTGAGACTGGGAATCATGTAAATACCAAACTAAATTCACACTAATACTTTTTAGAGGTTTACTTTAATATAAAAAGCATTTTGCTTTAATTTTTTTTTCTGCTGTTAAAAAATATTTTGTGTGGGCAGAGCTGAAGGGTTGAAGAGGTTAACCCTCCTGTGCTCTTTCTTCTCCCAGTGAGAGAATTTGTAAAGTGGTGGAATCTTTCATAGCAGTGTATGTGCTGGCTTCAGGGAAGGATGATGCAGATAATGTGAAATGAAATGAGTTTCTTACCCTTTCCAATGAGCTTTTCTTTGTTCTATACTCTACTGGAATGTTATAACCTCTCATTTGGATTCTGGAGCCCTCATAAAGGTATTTTTACCTATACATAGGGGTTTAATTAGTATTTATGTGAGAAAACAGTCTTGGGATATCCTATTTCTCCATATTGTTGATTCCCTTCCTACATCAGAGTTTTCTGTGTCTTCACTATGGTTTGTGAGACCTCAATAGTTTGACCTAAATGAATGCTGACACAATTGACACTCATAACCACACTATTCATGTAAAAAGTCTCAGTAATTTGAGAAACTAAGATGAATAACAGACGTCTTCTTTTGGGGTAAAACTAATAGAAATTTTAAAAATGAGACTCTTATAGTATAATTAGGAAAAATGAATGAGGTTCCTTTCCAATATTTAAAATGAAATGTGTGTATATGTGTACTGACTTTAAAATTTCCATAGAAAACTCAAATACAAAAGCAATATTGAAAAAGAACAAGAATAGAGGACCTAGAGATTTCAAGTTACTAAACTAAGTATCAAAGAAAGTGTGGAATTGACCTAGCATACACGTTAATATCAATGGAACAGAATAAAAGTCAAGAAGCAGCCCCAAATATGTACACATAGACTGCTGATCTGTATAAGTTTTATATAAGATCTATATAAATTTTTGTTCAGATATTTTCTCTGTGTCTTGGTAATTTTGCTATTTGTATCTCTGTCCTGGGTCCTGAAGTATGGATATAGTTCTTTCATTCTGTAGGTTGAGATAGACTACATATTCTACAGTTACCTAGATTGAGGAACAGTACTCAACTTTACCTTCTCTGCTAAAGCTAAAGTTAACATACATTCCTTCAGTTTTGTACCTTATGTTTCAAAGTTATTCTAAAAAGTCCCTACTAATACTTCTTTTGAATTATTTCATATATCTTCTTATTTTTTAGATTTTTTTACATTTTTATTGGTATATATTAGTTGTACAGGGGGATTCACTATGATATTTACATATGTGCTTACAATGTATCTTAACTTAAATTCATCCCTCAATCATTTGCTCATCCCCCTCCCCAGTTCTTAGAACAATTTCAATAGGTTTCATTGTTTCATACAGGTATACAAAGCACATGGACCATATTTGCCCTCATTCTCCCTCTCCATTTACTCTCCCTCTCCCACTGGTACTCATCTCTGGACAGGACCTGTTTTACTTTCCTGTCTTTAATTTTAACTTCTTTATTAATGTGCCACAATTTGAAACAATCATGGCTCTTCAGTTCTCCTCTTTTAGCCATATTCACCCCAACTGAAGAGTCAGATGAAGGTGGGTAATAATGCGTTCTTTATCCCTAACTGCTCTTAATGGCTAATTGAATCTTCCACTAGTTACTGAAATCTAAGGGCTCAGAACAAACTATAAATATTAGAGTTCTAGAGAAACAGACCAGTACTGTGTGTCTCTCTCTTGAGAGACTGAGAATGAGGCTAAGCCTCTCATCTGCATTTGATATTCAGCAATTTCAGCCCTGTGGCTTACAGGAAAAAAGATTCTTCTTCAGGGTATACATAGACGTTCTTAGATCAATGATATTGTGCTAGGACTTGGAATTCAATCCCTTCTAACAGTGGCCACTCCTATATGACTTGTCATTTGCAAGGTTACTTCCCCCCACCCCAATGTTCTAAATTCTAAAGAGAAGGCACACCTAAATGATTAAGATGTTAACTACTAAATAATCTTTCTTTAGACTTACAAACCCACAGTTTCTGGTGACCTTTAGATTGCGTCAGAATATGCAATGCCTCTCCTCATTCTTAGTTCTATGCATTACTACCACAAAGAAAGTAAATTATTATGATGTTTGACTTGCAGAAAAGTAATGTGTCTGTCAAAAAAAAAATCAAAAGGAACTAGATTCTGGAGGCTGAAGTACATTGCATGTGCTCAGGCAGAGAAAAAAAGAAACGCAGACCCTGCTGCTCAGCATGTAGCTTTTCTGCCTTTTGTAACCTGTGTATCATTTCCCTCCTTTGTGTCACTGCATTCCCTAAAATTGAGCACTGAGACCATAGACTCCCCTATCCTTTCTTCTCAGGATGTTAGCCCTTAAATAGAACTGATTTCCTTCCCACAAACTCTCGTCTCCCAAGTATTGGCATCTGAATGGCAAGAAGCAGGACCTGTGTCTGCTAACATCTTGGGCTCATCTTTTACCATTTTTTCTAGTGATGTTAGGAGCAGCTAACTAACATCATTATATCTGTCAGTTTGCCAAAATGTTCAGGGATCTTCTTGCTTTTCATAAATAGTTCATTAGTATCATCCAGTGGAGATGTTTTTGTGTTTCTATAAACAGTTTGTACATGAACTATTAATGCTCTCTTTGCTACTGAAAATAGAATTCTTAGTGTCTTTAACACTAATGGATTAGAAAGCCAATTCTAACTCCCAAACCAATGCAGAAAACTCATTTTAAAAATTCTGTTCCTCAAGAACCTAGAGAATCTTTTTTGTCTTTGCATCCATAGCACATAGTTCCCAGTCCTATGACAGTACTTAAAACATTTCTTCTTCATTATTTTATTGTTTCTCTCACTTTTATAAGATTTTGAAGAGTTAATCTTTGTTGCTATTGTCATCATCATCATCATCATTATTATTAGTGTTTCAATCACTGAAGAATGGCTTTTTGGTACCATGAATCTCCAGAGAAGAAGAACCATTAGAAGATGTATATGTGTGTGCATATGTGTGTGTGTGTGTGTTTGTGTGTGTAAATAAAAGGAGATTTATCATGATGAATTGGCTTACATGATTATGGAGACTGAGAAGTCTCAAGATTTGCCACCTGTAAACTGAACACTCAGAAAAGCCAGAGGTATCATTTAATCCAAATGTGCAGATCTAAGAACCACAGGAACCATTGGTGTAAATCTCAGTCTGAGGGCGGAGAAGATGAAATTTTTCAGCTCTAATAGTCAGACAGGAAACAAAAGGGGTGAATTCCTCCTTCTTTTACCATGAGTTCTTTTCAGGTCTTTATGGGATTGTATGATGCTCACCCACATTGAGGTGTTCATTCTACTGAGTTCACCCATTCAGAAAAACTAATCTCACTTAGAAATACCCTTACAGACACATGAATAAATAACACTTTATCTGGGCATCCCATGACCAGGTAAGTGGACATATAACTAAACACATTTAACTATCACATAATGTATATATCAAAGAGCTGATTGAGCATCAAATGGGCACAAATATAGATTCAAGTTTATACTAAAGCGAAGTGGAACTTCCAATTTGTTTGCCCAGTTAAGTGAATAAGGGATGTCAAAGGAACTTTATTTTAAAAAAGCATAACTCTCTCTTTTCCAAGAAAGACATTATTATCTGAAAATGCCACCATGGTCCAGGAAAAGGATCAGTTTACATATTCAGTCCCATATTATATATAAAAGACAGTTTGAGAAACATTAAGAATTAGAACACCAAGCTGCATGTTGGGGTGCACACCTGTAATCCTAGCACTCAGTAGACTGAGGCAGGAGAATCGTGGAGCCTGGGCTGTGTAGTAAGATCATGTCACCAAAGAAAAAAAGCAACTCTTTGATTGATTGTATCAAATTGTAAGTTAGTCCAACCAATCTGCGATTTTACTTCAACTTTGCTAAACATTGGTTTGTACTACCTGGAAATTTCATTGTGTATTGATTGTGATAGCAGTAGACTCTCCTCCAAGGGTTACTCCCATTGCTAAGAATGAACGTAAGTATACCGCCAGTGCATTCAGTACCTCAGTAATAGGACTATCCCTGATTTCTTGTTCAGACAAACATGCTCTGTGATTTGTTTGATGTCTTTTCCATTGACTGTCTGTTCTCACAGGGCAAAGGAAGGTTGATATGGAGTGATTCCTTTTTTATGAATAGCTTGCTTCAGCTCAAAAAAATTGTACGTTTCTTAACAATCAAGAATATTGGGAGGGCTGGTAGAGTGGCTCCAGTGGTAGAGCGCTTGCCTAGCAAGTGTGAGGCCCTAAGATCAAACCCCAGTACTTAAAAAAAAAGGAAGAAATGAACTATAAAAAAAGATGGAGTGGAGGGATGAATTTAACTAAGATACGTTGCAAGCACTTTTGTAAATGGCACAATGTACCCCTAGTACAATAAAAAGAATACTGGGGCTGTTAACAGTTATTTTTTATTTTTATTGTTAAAAATATGTACTCATGGAAAAAAAAAGTTCAGAGGGTAAAGTAAAATTCCTTGCCATTTTACTCCTTTATATCAACAAATCCTTAAAGATAACTACTTAATAATTTTTATATTTCCATTTATTTATTTTTCTATACATATACGTATATGTATAATCTCATTGTTTTTAGTTTTTTTTATTATTCACATGTGCGTACATTGTTTGGGTCATTTCTCCCCGCTGCCTTCCACCCCCACCCACTCCCCCATGTCCCCCCTCGCTTCCAAGCAAATCCTGTTCTGTGCTTTTCTCCAGTTCAGTTGAAGAGTAGAAGTAAGCAATAATAACAAAGACATAGCATTTTTGCTAGTTGAGATAAGGGTAGCTATACAGAGAGATTCTTAGCATTGCTTTCATGTACAAATGTGTTACAACCCAGGTTGATTCATCTCTAACTGATCTTTACACTGGTTCCTGATCCCCTTCTTGTGTTGCTGTCTGTCACTTTAAGGTTTCTGTATTAGTTCCTCTACAGTGGGGACATCAAATGCTTTCATGCTTTGTGTTTTCTATCTATCCCCATACCTCCCATATGTGCTCTGCCCTTGTCATGTGACCCAAGTCCAACAACATTGCTGTATTTGCCCTAGATCTAAAGACCACATATGAGGGAGAACATATGATTTTTGGTCTTCTGAGCCTGGCTAACTTCGCTCAGAATGATGTTCTCCAGTTCCATCCATTTACTTGCAAATGATAAGATTTCATTCTTCTTCATGGCTGAATAGAATTCCATTGTGTATAAATACCACATTTTCTTTATCCATTTGTCAGTAGTGGGGCATCTTAGTTATTTCCATAACTTGGCTATTGTGAATAATGCTGCAATAAACATGGGTGTGCAGGTGCCTTTGGAATAACCTGTGTCACATTCCTTTGAGTATATCCCCAGGAGTGGGATTGCTGGGTCATATGGCAGAGCTATGTTTAGATTTTTAAGAAGTCTCAAAATTTTTTTCCATAGTGGTTGCACCAGCTTGCTTTCCCACCAGCAACGTATGAGTGTTCCTTTTCCCCCACATCCTCACCAACACCTGTTGTTGGTGGTGTTTTTGATGATGGCTATTCTAACAGGGGTGAGGTGGAATCTTAGTGTGGTTTTGATTTGCATTTCCTTTATGGCTAGAGATGGTGAGCATTTTGTCATGTGTTTTTTGGCCATTTTGATTTCTTCTTTTGAGAAAGTTCTGTTAGGTTCAGTTGCCTGTTTCTTAATTGGTTCATTGATTTTGGGAGAGTTTAGTTTCTAAAGTTCCCTATATATTCTGGTTATCAGTCCTTTGTCTGATGTATAGCTAGCAAATATTTTCTCCCACTCTGTGAGTGATCTCTTCAGTTTAGAGGCCATTTCTTTTGTTGTGAAGAAACTTTTTAATTTCATGAAGTCCCATTTGTCCATTCTTTCTCTTAGTTGCTGGGCTGCTTGGGTTCTATTGAGGAAATCCTTGCCTACACCTATTACTTCCAGAGTGTTTCCTGCTCCTTCCTGTACTAACTTCAGTGTCTTGGATCTAATATTAAGGTCCTTGATCCATTTTGAGTTGATACTAGTACAGGGTGATAGACATGGATCTAGTTTGAGTTTCTTGCAGATGGGTAACCACTTTTCCCAGTAATATTTGTTGAAGAGGCTGTCTTTTCTCCATCATATATTTTTAGTGCCTTTGTCAACAATAAGGTGAGTATAGTTGTGTGGATTCATATCCGGGTCCTCTATTCTGTTCCACTGGGCTTCATGTCTGTTTTTGTGCTAGTACCGTGCTGTTTTTATTGCCATTGCTTTGTAATATAGTTTGAAGTTTGGTATTGTGATACCTCCAGCATTGCTCTTTTTGCTGAGTATTACCTTGGTTATCCACGGTCACTTTCTTGTTATCTGAGTTGAGGCAAGTTGCCCCTAATTTTTTGAGTCTCCATCTTTATTCTGAAAAATACGAGATATAAATACCACTTTCTTCAAATGGTTGTTTTGCACTAAGAGGGTTAGTATCTCTAATATGTGTAATACAGATATTAGCATATCCTGAACACTATATTTTAGTTATAGCTGTTACTATAACTATCACTCAATGGTTTCCCATTGCTGTAGGTCCTAAAATATAAAATTATTGATAATACTTTACATATTCCACCACTGTTTATCTCACCAAACCACTCTCTGTTAACTGTCTTCTGTTAAATTCTTCAAATGGGCAGATATTTAATACTTAGGTACTTGCAACTTCATCTATTTTCTCTCCTCCAGTGAAAGCTGCCCTCCTCTCCTGATTACCTCTTATTATCCTTATGTCTCAACTTAAAAGTTATTTTCTGAGAAAAAAGTCTTTCATGATCCTCAAACTATGTTAGGTCCCTCTTACTAAAGTGAGTAGCAATAATGTATTTTCATCACCCAAACTGGGGCACTTGTCAGAGTGGCAGGAGGCAATGCTAACAATTACTCTTTGGCAATAATCATAAAACCAGACAAACTGAGACATACACTCTCTACCTAAAATACATTGCTCCAGTGTCTCTTGCTTTTTTCTACAAATTGATTATAGTTTTTTAAAATTGATTACATAATTATTTGTTAATGCTTAGTCTTCTGCTCAGTATGTTTTATTTACCATGGTATTTTAGCTGTTAACATAGTATCTAGCACATAGTAGGTTCCCAATAAATATTATTGAATGGGTGAGTGAATTGTAGCCTTTATTGTATTAAAATCAAAACGTGCTCCACACCAGGCCATTTCAAGCCACTCATGAATACAGAAATCTGATGTTTCATTCAAAGAAATGATTAATGAAGCCTCCCTCCTCCAGGATGACTTATGGTCTTTGCCTAAGCCTCACTTTGAAAACTTAGCAAATTCACCATTGTGTGCTTCCAGTGAAGGTCTTGAATTCTTACCACTATATCTATCTATCTATCTATCTATCTATCTATCTATCTATCTATACCTTTGACAGCTTTTCTACACTTTTGCTTTGCAAAGATAGATTAGTGTTCATATGTCTGAGACAGTGTAGTTAAAATGACCACTACTATTTATGTACTTACAAGGATCTGTGGAAAGGGAAAGCTCCTTCATTGTCTCTTCATTTCCTGACCACCCAGAGGTGAGCAGCTTGCTCCATCACATACTCACCACCATGATGTGTTGCCTCACCACAGGCCCAAAGGCAATAGGATCTACTGACTGTAAATTGAAGCCTTTGAAACAATGGGTTAAAATAAACCTTTCCTCCTTATAAGTTGATTATCCCAGGTATCTTGTCACAGTAACAGTTAACTAACATAATCATCAAACTTATTCTGGAATGTCCTAAGATTCATTAGTTAATATTTAGAATCATAGATTAGATCAAGGGCAAATGCAACAAGGGGATTGGACTTTGGTCACATGATAAGGCGAGAGCACACAAAAGCAGTATGATGATAGGTAAGAAACCCAAAAAACATGACAGTATTAGATGTCCTCACTGCAAAGGAACTAATGCAGAAACTTTAAAGCAACAGAGGTCAATAGGAGAAGGGGACCAGGAACTAGAGAAAAGGTCATTTTGAGAAGAATCAACTTAGAATGTAACACCTATGTACATGAAAGCAATGCGAGGAATCTCCCTGTATAGCTATCCTTATCTCAACTAGCAAAAATGCTTTGTCTTTCTTAATATTGTTTATACTCTCTCTTCAACAAAATTAGAGATAAGGGCAAAACAGTTTCTGCCTGGAAGTGAGGGAGTAAGGGGAGAGCGGGAGAGGGTAGGGGAGGGGAGGGGACAGTGGGGGGATTAGGGGGAAGAAATGATCTAAACATTGTATGCACATATGAATAAACAAAAAAACTACAATAAAAAGTCTTCCAAGCTTTATAGAGTATATATTATTACTTGATGTTCTTCATTGCCACAGGTGACAAATCTAAGTAGGTTGCGTTTTAGCAATGATAGTTTCATGTTTGAGTTCTTTGTAGATGACTGTGGATGCTACGTGTGACTCACTCATTTAGGAGGATAAGGTATATAGACTCTCCCTGGATTACGTTCCATGGATTTGAACAAGGTACAAACTCCACTGAAAAGGAAACTGGATCTGTAAATGGAAACCAGCTGTCGAATGGAACATAAGCTCACATGCCATCACCAACACCACCTGCTTTGCCTCTGGACCTCACTGATCCAAACTCATTTCAATGTCTTCTTTGAAAGAATTCAGCTTATATTTCTATTTGTTTCCATATAAGAATTTAATTTTGTTCTGTATCATTTTTCTTCTTATTTGTGATCAAATATGAAACATCATACAATATCATGATCTAATAAATATTTACAGTAATTGTTAAAATTTGTCCTTTGAAGGTGATGTACATTTTATAATAATCCTAGTATCTTTTCTTCTTTATATTCAAAATGATTCTGATGACAAAAATTTCTTCATTGGGAAAATATATTTTTACTGAATATACTACAAATCTTTTTGCTGAATTCAGCCTATCTCTCGTGATAATAAAATACCTAGCCAAGTTTTTAGAAAAAAAATTATTGATCCACTGGTACCTTATTGTAGGTATAAACTAAATATTGAAAATTACCTTTATTTTGTCTTCATTTTTCTAGTTGCTCTTAACTGGCTTTAAAATATCTCCATTTGAAGAAAATAAGAAGAATATATGTTTAATTTTTGCTTCCAAACTTAAAGAAAAGAAATAATGAGGGTGAAGATGGTTAACCAAAATTGAATTTCCCTTCTACTAATTCCTTGTGCATATTCAATTTTTAAATTCATAAGGTGGAAATGTTTTAGCTGTTTAATCAATTTTGGTATATTTTTACAGAATACTGCTGAGAGTTGAATTTGTACACAATTTTCAGCTCTCCATTTCCACTGAAGCTTGTGTAGTCAAAAACATATTTATTTTCTTCCAATTAGGTGGAATCTTTTAGCTAATAATTTTAATATACAATCTTTCTGTATATGCACATATGTGTATATATGTGTGTGGTATGTAAAGTCATCACCATTCCCTCTACTTTTAAAATAATCAAATAATTTCAAGGAAAACAAATACAGAATATATGTGTATTTTCTACTCTTTCTCCATATTACTCAGCTTTGTAGTACCAGAATGAAACATGTAAGCATCTAACTTGCAAAAGGAAAAGGTTTATTTAGTTCACAGTTTGGAGGGCCAAGATCAGATGGTTCCATTGGCTTGGCATCTTGTGTGTACAGTGGACGATCACACATTATGGTAGATGTGCATGTTGGAGCTAACAGTTACAGTTCAAATTGGAAGGGTGGGGGAGAGAGAGAGAGAGAGAGAGAGAGAGAGAGAGAGAGAGAGAGAGAGAGAAATGATCTTAGAATCCCCTTTGAGAGAAGACCCCCAATAGAATCCTAGTAGGCCTCAGCATATTCCAGTACCTCCACGCTGTATATATAGACCTTTCAAAGACACTCAACATCCAAACCATGGCACTGTCTCAAGTCAACTATTTCTTCTCTTAAAATGAGTTGTTTTAGTCAGCTTTCCATTACTGTAACAAATGCCTGAGCTAATCAACTTATAAAGATAAAAGGTTTATTTTGGGTCACAGATTTGGAGGTTTCAGTCCATGGTTATTTGGTCCTATTGCTTTCTTTTGAGACTATGGTGAGACAATACATCTTGGTAGGATAATGTGACAGAGAAAATCCATTCACCTCATGGCCAGGGATGAAAGAAAAAAGGAAGAGACCAATGTCCCAAATCCCTTTTGAGGGCATACACTCAATGACTTAAGAGATACCCTAAAGTCTTCCATCACCTCTCAATAGTGCCTCAATCTGGGGGCCACGACTTTAACACATGAGCCATAGGAGACATTCCAGATCCAAACTATAGTATAGCTCATGCTCTCTCTTCTGTCCTTAGGGTATTGCATGAGGCTGTGACGTTGGAGCTGTTACTTCATCTTGTAATCATAAGCTGACAATCTTTAAACAGTGCCAGAGCAAGGGGAAGGTTTAAAAAAATCTTGACATTATTGCCGAGTTGCTAGATTACCTTACCCTGGATGCATCCATCTTGGCCTGTCTTGTTATTAGAATTAACAAGACATAATTTATTTACATCAATCAATTTATTTAAAAATTGTATCTAACTCCATCTCTTGCTTCTGAAAACATTTGAACTGATACAAATAATGGCCTCCATAGTGTTATTTTGAACACATATCACATAAAATGGATGCTTACTACAGTAACTCAAAAGTATTTATTACTATGAATGTTATTGATATTAAAGCTACAAATTCTGTAGTGGTCCATCATTAGTTTCAGGTAAAATTATGAGGTTTAAGCAGGGAAAATTAGGAAAAAATATCTTCTGCAGCCTCATTTTCCCCTTTGAGCATGTCCTTTATTTAATTCATTCCCTGTTGAATTCCCCAACCATATAGAAAATGAATACATTAGTAATTACAACAAATGAGGAAAAGGTGTTTAATAAGGCAAAATTTAACCTAAACAAATGATATTACAGTATTAACATTTTGAACACCATATCAACTTGTAGGTAAGAATGTGGAGTAGGCAGGGATTCTATATATCTCCAAATATTATCACACAAGCTTCCAATCAGCGCAAGTTTCATGCAAACTGCATCTTTTCTCCAGATGGCTATGTCCCTATTTGAGTAAGTGTTGGACTATGGGTTAGTGGATTTATTCTGTTCTGTAGCCTACATGATAATGTCAGCTTACAAATACATGAATTTGGTCACAAGGAAAGCTAACTGAGAATTTTTGGAGAGGTCAAACCAACCCTCCTAGCATGAAATCTAATTCATAAGATTCTAAAAATATAAAATTTATGGATAGTAGGTGACATATTTCCTCCTTTCTTTTCCTGTTATACTTTGTTTAATATATTCCAAGTGATACAGTTTTATGTTTTCACTTTTCTCTGATAACTACAAGCCTCTAATCCAAAAGCCAGTGTCTGGATTCCAAATAAACAGAAAGAGGGAGCTTCTTTGGAAGTCTCTACATAAAATAAAATATCTTTTATTTGAACTTCATACTTAGTGTTGGAAAAGTGGTTAACCTATCTGCTCTGTTTCTTGTTTAAAATTTTTGCCTATCTTTGAAACTAGAAGCAATTGAAAGAAGTGAGTTTCTCTTTGGACTTGAATTTAGTCCTTCAATATTCCTCAATTGCTGATGGGCACTGCTGATTACACATCTTCTAATAAGTGAAAATAATGAAGCCAGGGACATGAAACAAATATGCCGCCTAGGGTCAGGCAGTTAACAAGAATAATGATGATTCTATGTTCTTGGGAACTAAGAAGATTGTCTCACTGAGCAAATGTTTGTTCCCTTTGATGAGTAAGGATCTGGCCAGTGTATTACTTGATTGTATTTACTTAAGTTTCTTTGCATTGATCTCTGTCTGTGTCAGTGTAAAATCAGATTTTAACTCTCAAATAATGACCTAGTAATTCCTTTAAATCCTACGTAAA
The DNA here is from genome assembly GCF_047511655.1 of Castor canadensis. Classification (NCBI taxonomy): domain Eukaryota; kingdom Metazoa; phylum Chordata; class Mammalia; order Rodentia; family Castoridae; genus Castor; species Castor canadensis. The sequence goes on from NC_133394.1 coordinate 94,359,359, forward strand.
TCTATAAGCCAGGGAAAACCTGCTTTGTTACCATTATTAGGAATCCATTTTAAGTTTCGGGCTTCTTATGATACATATGAAATATGTAGCCAGGCAGAAGCCATAGTTGTCATTGGTTGTGTCCAGATCTTGCCTTAGAAAATGGCATCAGCTCCCATCATTGACAATTGTGAGTGTGCTAAGCAAGTGATTTTATAGTATAGGATAGATGATAGTCTCACATACGCTTTCCTGAGAAGTATTAGCTGCAGGAACCTGCCTCTCATGCTGGAGTTAATAGGATGGCTGCACTGGTAAAGATATGTGTTCTTCACAACAACAGGTGTTGGTGAGGATGTAGGGGAAAAAGAACCCTCGTATCCTGGTGGTGGGAATGCAAACTAGTAAAACCACTCTGGAAAAAAATTTGGAGGCTTCTTAAAAATCTAAACATAGATCTGCCATATGATTCAGCAGTCCCACTCCTGGGGATATACCCAAAGGAATGTGACTCAGGTTACTCCAGAGGCACTTGCACATCCATGTTTATTGCAGTGCTATTCACAATAGCCAAGTTATGGAAACAGCCAAGATGCCCCACTACTAACAGATGGATTAAGAAAATGTGGTATTTATACACAATGGAATTCTACTCAGCCATGAAGAAGAATGGAATCTTATCATTCGCAAGTAAATGGATGGAACTGGAGAACATCATTCTGAGAGAGGTTAGCCAGGCTCAGAAGACCAAAAATTGTATGTTCTCCCTCATATGTGGACTTTAGATCTAGGGCAAATACAGCAAGGGGATTGGACTTTGGTTACATGATAAGGCAAGAGCACACACGGGAGGTAGGAGGATAGGTAAGAAAGCCAAAAAACGTGATAGTATTTGATGTCCCCAATGCAGAGGAACTAATGCAGAAACTTTAAAGCAACAGAGGTCAATAGGAGAAGAGGATCAGAAACTAGAGAAAAGTCAGTTTGAGAAGAATCAACTTAGAATGTAACACATTTGTACATGGGAGCAATGCTAGGAATCTCCCTGTATAGCTATCCTTATCTCAACTAGCAAAAATGCTTTGTCTTTCTTATTATTGTTTATACTCTCTTTTCAACAAAATTAGAGATAAGGGCAGAACAGTTTCTGCCTGGAAGCAAGGTGGTAGGGGAGTAGAGGGAGGCACATGGGGGAGAGGGAAGGGACAGAGGATGGGGGCAGAAATGGCCCAAACATTGTATACACATATGAATAAATGAAAAAAATAAAAGGATATTATAGGCATTCACACACACAAAAAATAAAATTAAAAAATTTAAAAAGATATGTGCTCTTCAAAAATAATAAATGTAAAACCTATAAAGAACAATTCATACAACTAAAGAAACTTCAAAGTTTGTTTCTTTCTTCCCAGTCCAAAATTCTGCCATGGAACCATCAGAGAACTACAACTCTACTAAGTTTAAAAGAAATAAATAACTGTCCATAGAAAGATTATGCTAAATAAATAAGTTGTGAAATTTTTCAAGATCTTTATGTGCTGCCTTTCAATTGAGAATTGGAATTGTAGCTGTCACTGTGTTCATTTCATGGTGACAGATGAATGACTATAAGGATGGAGATGTACCAGAAGTTAGGGGAAGAGGTAGTGTACTATGAGATTCATACTCTAACATACAAGGCAGCTGTGATGTCACAAAACAGCTCAGATTTTGGAGTCAGGCATAATATAGGCTACGTACATTTGAGCAAGTTGTTCACTAGATCTAAACCTTGAGTTCATCACTTAACTAAAGTTAATAATCAAGATTACCACAATGGAGTGAAGTCATATGATGTCGTGGTTATAAATACCAGATCTGAGCTCATAATGGCTCCACCACTTTGCCAGTTACGTAAGAATAGACAAGTTACTGATCATGTGTTTCATCACTTGCACAATGCAGCTCATGGTACCTACTTTGCAGAGTTGTTTTGGAAATTAAAGTTTCTGGCACGTAATACTAAGTAAATGTTAATTATTTTTCATATTCACAGACATGTATTGAATGTTTACTACTTGTAGGGCACTGCCCAAACCAAAGAAACTAATACATAGAGTGCTTGGGATATAGAAGATATTAAAAAACTATTTGATGAATGAGAGGAAAGGCAAACTTTTAAATGTACCCCTAAGATTTGGTTAAATTTTGACATCCAATAGAGTATTCTTTAATTTACAGTGAATGGCATCCATTCCAGTGAGACTAACTGGAAGAGAGAAATGATTCATCATACTCAAACATCACAGGGACCAGGTCAGCTGAAGGAAGAGAAAAATGATCATAGATATTTTTTAGAAAGGTACCTGAAATGGGAAATAACATAAGTATTTTTTCAATATTTAAAGCAAAATTTTAAACTGGAGTAACTGCACGGATGAGAGAACCTTCTATAATTTTAACAAATACTTGATTTATTTTGGGGTGGAAAGAGGTCATAGTCTCAAGGTTTTAAAGGAATCTGCTATCTCCAAAAAGTTAATACCTACTAGTAAATGAGTGTTGAAGACAGAAAATAAAGAGATTAAAATGATTTTGAAGTCAAAACTTGAGTTTATGAAATTTAAGTATAAATAGGAAGAAATCCTTGAGTCAGAAGGAGGTGATCAAACTGGGTAGAAGTGAAAAATCCACTCTAAGGAAAACATTCACTGCATAGTGGCAAGTTTTACCAGAGTCTGCTGGATGTACACACCTCAATTAATTAAGGGTTTTGGAGGTTTTTGAGAGATCAAAAATATTCATTATGAAAATACATTCTCAACTGCAGTTTCAACCTGTTGATCTTAAATTGCTTGACATTTGAAGCTCTATAAAAATATAGACTTTTAAAGCAACAACAAAAAGTCAAAATGATACTGTCATCTGAGTTGAGTGTTCACTGCTTCTTAAATACTATTGGTGTGTTTTAAAACAAAGTATGCCAACCTCTAAACTGTGACATAAGTGCATTAGCATTTGATGAGAACAAATACCAGTTAACACCCCTGAAATTTCAGAGGCATTTTGGAAGAATAGGTATTAGGGAGGATCTTCTGGGCTTAGGATAGATTGGCATCGCAGAACATTCTCCCTATTGTTAAGGAATGAATGAATCAGTCACTTAATTTCTACCTGAAAAATGGGGAATTCCCAAGAAAAGATTTGTTAATATTTTGCCCTGAGCTATGCATCCTATTTCCCAAATTTACTTTTAAAAAGAATAGTACAAAGATAATGGTCAGAAATGGGGAAGAATAATGGGTATCAAACATGGTTTATAGGGTAAATGTTTTCAAATCCTGTCTTGGGGAATTATTTAAAAAATAGATGGAAAGTAATACAAATCTGAAAAACATAATTTTTTTAATAACTGTGTTTTTATTTAAGAACTTTAAGGTCTGTGTATTTATAACATCTTTGTTCTGACTTTTAGCATTCATTTCTCTTCCCAGGAGTACCTCTGAGATCTTTCTCATATAATTATCCCCACCTAGCTTGACATCTACTGGGCTAAGGTGGCACTAACCCCCATCTTCCATCTAACCACATTTGAGGGCTCATGACCCAGGTTAGGCAATGAGTATATTTTGTTATCTTGACCACTGATTGCCTCAGGGCCATGCTTGTCCAAAGTTGGGATAATGGGATCCAACCCTAGGATTCATCTGCCTGCATTCTGTAGGATTATTGAGATGGTAGCTTGTGAGTCTGGAGTGTTCATGCCCCACTGTACAGAACATTCTGCAGCTGGAACCAACACAAAGAAGTATAGTGGCTTTGGGCACTCACCTTCAACCATATCTGAAGCTGGAAATACTTCAGACTTTCCAATACCTTGGCCAATAAATTCCTGATTCTTTCTTTGAGAAGAGTGGGGTTGAGGGAGGCTGTTTCTAAACCCAGTTTGAAATGGGTATTTATAAAGAACTCATACTGGAACACATTTTATTCCCATTGCCTAAAAAACCTTGACTTCTCTTTATGTCTAAACTTGTGCTTATTTTTCAAGTCTCAACACCAACCCCACCCCTTCTAGGAAGGCTTCCTTGAATATCCCAACCTAATGAGCTCACCCTCTTATAGCACTCAGTGTTCCTATTCGTTGCTTCCCAAGGGTTGTTGACCTTGCCTTGCTGTGTTAGTCTAGTCTTTTTTTTTTTTTGCAGGTGTTAATCTAATTTCCCAAAGGATAATATTTAATGTTTTTATGTCTCTGAGCCTTTGCCCTAGAAGGTTATATATAGTAGGTGAGCAATACATTCTGTAGCTTTAATTAATGGAATGAAAATAGGTACATTTCTTATCCACTTGTTTCAGAATAAAACCCTGTATGAAATACATAATTGCATAGTCATAAGAAAGATAAACATCAAAAGGATTGCAGTCTTTAGGATGATGGTGTACAAGGAAGGGTAATAGAGAGTATAAGAATTTTGAATTCGTGTATCATATGTTGAATATTTGTCTTTGTTAATAGAAAAGAACTTTAGTGTTAATCTTTTTATCACTTACTATGTTTTTACTTGCAGTATAATTAATATCATAACATTCTTGGTTACATATAACAAGAAGAATTATAGGTGAGTATTGAGCTAAAACCTATAAATGAAACAGATTTTAATTGCTCAAAAACTCTAAATTTTTAGGACTCAATGTCACCATGTTTAGGATCATTTCAAAACAACCTTCCAGCTTCAGGTATAGACCTATGCTCTTGCTAACCAGAAAAAGTGGTTGCTCAAAGCCTTGCTTGAGCACTTATGCTGTGAGAATCTCTTTTCCCTGTTCAGTTCCTTATTTTTCATGACAGAGATTCTAAAATCTTCCTCCCACTGGTTTGAAAAACTTATTCAAATCAGGAAACAAGCTGTATTAGAATCAAATACTCCAGATTTTCCTCACAAAGTCACATACTTAATAAAATGTATTGTGTATATGCTAGGTGTAAGGCCTAGAGGAAGTCCAGCAGGGTGTAGTGTAAACAAAGGCTCCAATCCACAAAAAATATACAGCTTAACGGAGGAACAAAACTTGATCATCAATCTTTAGAAGAGTAGGAAAAGTTAAGGTTCACCCACCAGAAGGAGGAGTCTCTTCTTAGTCCTTCCTTCTCCACCCCCAATATTCCTATGGCTTCCAACCCTACAGTCTTCCACTCTGATGAGTGAGCCCACCACAGAGCTAAACACGCCTAAAGAGGCACATAGGGATAGTGAAATGTAATAACTATTTTCTTACACAGGAAGTTAGAAGACAAGGCTTCAAAGTCATAGCTCTGAGTTCCTGCTCACAGTACTATACTGTCTCAGCAGCAATTGTATTTTTCATTAGGTGTGGACAGATGAATTTTTCACAATTTCTTTTTAATAAAATTGCTTAAGTGAAAAAAATTATATTGCCCCAAATTTACACTGCATCAGTTGCCTGATAAATAGACTCATATAGCATAAATCCTCTCCTTGACTGTCTTCCCACACCAGCTGCTGCAAGTTTTCTTTGTGGATGTTTATTTTCATCTTCTCATTGGTAACTGGCAGCACTTCCAGGTGAGGAAGGTGTTTTTCTTAGTCATTACATATTTGATGGATGCCAAAAATCACTTCTAGTTCTCATGTCATGTTGCTTACCCTGTTGCCTGAGAGATTGAAGTTTGCTGCATGAAAATAGCAATTTGAAGAGATGAAAGTTTAACAAGTGCTATAAATAGCAGCCAACGCTCTTTTCATTATAGTTAACTACAGCACCACACCCACTTCCCTTTCTATTGTCTATCATTAACTATTATATCTGAAGTGAAACTCGTTTCCAGTACAATCAGTAGAATGAACAGCGAAACCATGAAGCAATCAAATGATTAGTGAAAGAATGTGTCCTCTTTCACACACTGAGAATAAACCTCATTCTCAGAGATTTGCACTGACCAAAGATCCTTTGTAGTCCAGGTTTGATGCCTACATCCTCTTCTTCCTTCTAAGTAATATGCATATATTTCTTAGACTATATAATATGTGTAATATCTATTATGCAAAATTTAAAAAAATCTTGTGAGAAGAATATTCATAGAAAGGATTACTTCCTCAGTTGTCTGCATGATTAATTTTTTTTCTATGCTTACTTTACAATTCATAAAACTAACTCTTGCTGAATGTCACACAACCTACCTTGTCCATTTCTAATGTACCTTCTTTATTCTAATCTTAGAAATGTGTTCCTATAATTATAAAAGTATAGCAGGTGTTATTACCAGCAGGTCAGATATTTTTAGAGTTGACATTTTTTTGGGTCATTCCTTAAGACAAAAAGAATCATTAGGAAGTTTGAGACAATGATAGATAGAGATGTTTGGTGCCTTATCATACCTTATACACTATGTGACCATTTATTATAACATATAAAATTACTGAATACAGAAGAATATAGGTAACAATATAACAAACACCATATAGCTATGGTTGAGAACCAACAATATTTAAAAATGTTAACACTCCAACACATTTATTCAAATCTTTCTTTTCCACTTATATTATACATAAAAAAGATACAGCACACTTTTTAGCATTTAATATTGATACTTTCATGTGTGTGTTTAATCACTTCCTCTTTCTGGTAAGCATTTTGCAGATAAAAGCTTGCTTACCTTTGTTTCTTGTCCTAATGACTAGCACAGGTTCTAGAACATAGGATATGCTCATTAAATATTTGTTGGATAAATAAATGAATAAAACTTATTTTTCTTCATTATCCTCCTTCACGCCTCCATACATTTTCTTCTCATTGGAATTTCATTGACTAATAATGGAGCTATTTATTTTAGTTTCTCTCCTCTTCTTTTCATCTTCCTAAGAATTGAGCTAATATTCTGGTCATTACTATCCTTTAATAAGGTGTCCTTGTGCGTTGACCTCTATTCTTGTTCCTTTGGGTTGGATATACTTCACCCCACCTGTCCTATGGAAGTACTTAAGTGTCTTCTGCTGGAGTCTGTGCTTGCTGTGCTAGTGTCTCCTGTGCATGTGACACCTATGACTTTGGGAATAAGAAGGTGCCTCTCTGACTCAACAGGCCACAGTGTCCTTTCCTCTCTGCTGCCACTATGACATGTTGAAACAACATACCTTGTCATGTAGTTTCCTCCTGGCAGTCTCAATGTGAAGTGGAGCATAAGTTCCAAATTACTTCTCCTCTCTAAATTTTCTACTGTGTCATTACTCTTATCTGTTGATGATATCAGGGATATGTGAGAAGAGGATCCTTGATACACAGCCATCAGTTTCATACCTGTCTTATACTCAGTTTTTTAAAAAGTGAAAGACAGAGGTTAAGGGTCAGTTTTTGGAGTCAATCTGACTGTATTTAAATTCTAACTCACTCATTGTCAGATGTGTGATCTTAGCAAAGCTATTTACTCTTCCTAGGCCTTAGTTTGCTTATCACAAACTATAAAAATAGTATCAATGACATTGAGTTGCAGAGAGGTTTAAGTGAATTATACATAGAAAGTACCTGGGATAGTGCTGGAGTAAGAGGAAGAGTGAATGTATAGTGTTATTATAAACTTCTGAGGCTTACTGAATCTGAGAGAAAGTTGTTTTCTCTGAACTGTCTCACAAATATGGGAATTCTCAGGGCAGTAAGTAAAGTGTCACAAGTAGCACTTTGAGCCTTATTTGATGATAACTGCCTCTATACACTGAAGACTTCTATAAAATAGAAATAAAACAATAAGATTACCCATAATGAAACTGCAGCTATCACATGAGGGAATGATTAAAGTTATATTGTAAAACATGATTGCAAAAAATATTGTAGAGGTGTACCAGGTAGTTAATTACTAGGAGTATCTTGTCTTCATTCCATAGTGGCCACTTTGATAAATAATATTTCATTTTATAATTGTGTGTTCTTTTCTTAAAGAAGACCCCCAAAGCTTTATCTCCTACTCCTTGTGAAGTCTGAATTTGTCCCTGAATTATTAAACTTTTTAAATAATGAACTCCTCTGTGAATTTTAAGCATTCTATGAGTGCTAAACAGAATATTCACACAGTACAGTTTATTCATTTCTAAAGCAACCAAAGGATTGTACAAATTTAAGGAGATCACCTATCTCCTTAGAGTCCATTGGTGGACCCCAGGTTAAGGATACCTGATTTGAAGAAAGAACCCACTGAATTTAACATTATACACAAAACATCAGTTGAGCAAGAACACAATAGCCAGCCTGCATTTCCTCAAAAGTGCTTCTGCTTCATATCCCTTGTTTCTACCTAATTGCCCCCAGTCTCTCATAGCCCTGTGGCTTTTCTGTAGTCCCAGGCAGTAGCTAAAGGTTTTTGGATGACTGATTCCCTGGCAAGAGTAAAGAGAGGCTGAAGTGTTCTTACCAGTGGGTTTTCTCTAAAGCAAACATTCCTCAGGAGAAATGTCACACAAGAAGTAAAGCCAGTGGTTTCCCAAATGCTCCCATAGCAACTTGTGTTTATGCCTAACTTACCACACCATGTTCATGAGGTCTGATTATTTGTCTCTCTCTCTCAAACTATGAAGTGTTTGCCAATAGGGTCTATGCTATTCATCAATGTGATTCAGCTACCAGAATATGAAAAAGCATAAATCACAGATTATGGAATAAGTGGAGAACATAGAGCAGGAATTTCTTAGCCACTTTTATACATGTTGAATAGCACCCATGGAAACAATATATCTTTTCACAACATGGCAATAACCACAAAGCACCCTGCAATTCATGTTACTAATAATGCTTATCTCTGTTTAGCCTGGTACTCATAGAGCTAGCAAATGAAAACTGACAACAAAATTTGAGATGGTATAACATTTATGAATGCACAAAATCTTTGAGGTTAAACCTTCACAATTTATATAATTTATGCATTTACTTTTACATTCATTCTAATGTTGTTGCTTGGTGTCTCAAAAGTGCATTGAGAATTTTGATAATTGACACATGTCTGGTGCATGGGAACACACCAGAATGCACATGGCTGTCCTGTAAAAAAAACTGAAATGGGTTTCTAGAGCAAGAACATCTTGGATTCCCACTCAGCTGGACTTCACAGCCAGATTAAAGATTGGCATTAAGCCTGAATGTACATATTTATCCTTGGCTTGCCACCTTAAGAGCTCATAATCCTAGACTCACCTTAATGCTTAGGAATTTCCCGTAATGAGTTTAGGCATGAGTTGAAGGGAGTTCCCAGAAGAGGCCTTAGATGTGGAGCCGACAGAGTCCAGGTCTTTATCATCTGATGCATTTTCACACTTTGTCCTCATAGGCAACTTAGGAGCCAGTTTACTACCAGTTTAGAGTAATTTAAAAGGGCTGACTCTTGGGTTCATTGGTTCACCTTTATGAGATTGCTTTGAATTTGCAGAAGGAGTATGTGTATGTACCTGATACCTAATAACCAAGATCCTGAACTTTGGAGCTAGACTTGGACAAATTATTTAATCTGTTTGAGCCTGAGTTTCTTATGTGTAAAATGGAAAAATTAATAGAACCCAACTACCTCTTAGATTTGTCATTCAGATCAAATGAGTTAATGTATACAAAGTACTCTAGCACATAAGTGTTAGCTGCTGTTAACTATGCTGCATCACTATAGCACTGCATTCTTCTTATGTTATGAATAATATTGGGTTGTATACATGGAATAGTGAAGGGAAAGTATCTGAGTGGAAGAGGATACTGTCTTATCTCTTGAAGTAGTTTAAGTTTTGTTATAAAGTGAAGGAAACTCTTTAAGCAGAAACTCCTCTGTGGAGATACAGGAACTTGAAAGCACATGGGCAGTTGCCATCCCTTTGATAATGATCTACCTAATCATCTGACTGGTTATACATAATTCTAGTCTAACCAACAAAAGATAATTTTTTCTAAATGCTCAAGAGTCCTAGGGATTTGCCAGTGGAAACAGAACTCCAGCCTTTTGCTGGTAGCTTGAAGGCACAATGGCTGAGTTTTTGTGCATGTTAAGAGTGATATAGCATAGTTTCCTATGTTATATGTGCTTATGCCAATCTCACCAAACCCACATACCCTCCCCTGAGTTCATCTTGCTGGACTTATTTTCAGCATTGAATTTGAAATACTTTCCTCTCTTGACTTCCAGAATGCTGTGCTTTTCTAATTTTCCTTTTGCTTCTCTTGTCCACCCATTCTTAGCATCCTTCTTGATCACCTGTACATCTCTGGATGTTGTAATTGTTAGGGCTTTATTCAAGATACTCTTTTTGCCTCTCCCTATACTTTTATCATAGCAATTTAACCTATTATTATGGCTTTAAATACTATTTATAAAATATTAGAGTTCCAATGTATACTGAGCCCTGACCTATATTCTTACCACAAAATTCATTTTGCTTTACTTTCTAATTGATGTCTCTATTTGGATATTTTTGAGATAATATGTACAGAAATGAACCTTTGAACTCCCTATTTATTATCCTTTTCTATAATTTTAATCTTAATAAAAGGCCCGGTGAATCTGGAAATTCATCTAAATTATTTCTTCTCTGTTAGGTTCTGTTTCAAGAACTATTCAGAACCCATGCTACCTCCATCATAACTCAAGTCACTACAACCTGTTATTGGAAAGCTTTCTAAATTGCTTCCCTGCTCTTTCTCTTTCCTCTGGTTAACATATTCTTCTTATGGGACCTTGACAAATAATTCTATACATACACTAGAACACAAATGAGGAAAACATAAAGAGTTTAAGTGAATAACCCAAAGTGAACTAGAGATTTTCACACATAGCTCTCTCCCCTTTCTGATTTCAATATAGCTGATGCCTTATTGATGTATACTTTAATATAAAATAGTGATTCTGCTCATAGTATGATTTACTGATTTCAAGGGTATTTTCACCTTTTTTAATGATGTCAACACTTACTTTTGTGTTTCTTTCCACTCCATGCCAGTCTACATGTTTGGACAGTTTGCTCTCAATATTTAGTTACCCTTTTGGGCACTCAGGTTCTCTTGGTAGTTCGCTAACATTTTCCACTTGGAGATCTGTCTATCTACTTCAGATCCATCACCCACTCAAATCACCATAATGTTGACTTCAACATCATTCAACACTGCTCCACCCACAATATTTCAACATGAAATTCCTCTCTCTGCCTGTAATCTTCTCTTCTCCCACTTCTTCCAGTTCCTAACACCTACAGCAACTCCTTTTAGCCTCATCAACATCTAAGTCATTAGCATGCTCTTCATCTGAAATTTCATTACCTTTTTTCTGGAAGCAATCATTTGTATGTAGCGAACATTTCATTTGAAGGAAATCACTCTTTCTCATCCCTCTGGCATAGCAAAACATATCTGAGAAGAACATGAGTAGTATAGTGGGGTTCAAAACAAAATCATGCTGTCAATCTCAGTTGCCCCTGTAAAGATGAGCATCTCTTTGGAATATCTGCTTTCTTTTTCATTGCTTAAAATTCCCAACCTCATCCCATTATACTTATTCTGAGTGGCTTTTCAACCTTTTTGCTAAATAAGATATACTAGAAAAAAATCACTTTCTACACACACTCAAGTTCTCTCTCTCTCTCTCTCTCTGTTCTCTGCTCTCACACACACAAAAGGCAAATGAAGAGACCATTACATGCAATGTAATTTTTTTCCTTCCTGATTTTAGTCTACAAAACATGCTTCTTTATTTTCTGCATTGCATGTAACCACACAAATTACAATTATTAGAACAAAAAAGTTGTTATTTAATTAACATTCCCAAGAAAAGGTGACTACACCAAAATTGGCACCTTACAAAGGCACCAGAAAATAGAAGAACCTGTTGCCAGGAAAGCCAGGAACATTACCATCCTTCAGCATGCGATTATTCTGGGGAATCGGTTTCTGCAGAAATTTAGGAACTTTTAAAGAACAAAGAAATTACAGAATGAGAGAATTTTATGCACGTCTTCATTACCAACACAATAACATAATTAAACATGAATGTAGTAAACTTTATAGAAAGACCACTTTAATTATATCATATTTTCTGTATGCCAGAAAGTCACTATCCATCCATTAAGTCCTGTCACAGGCCAGTTAGGTGTCTTCAATTATTATAAACCATCCTGTAGGTAAGAAACTGGGGGTTAAGTTACTTGACCAAGATATCACAGCCTAAGTCTACACTTTTAACTATGAAATCTTGTATTTGATCGTTTTTGGCATTATATTTTGAATCTATTATAAGATTGCACAAAAATCAATGTAGGAAGCCTAATATTAAAAAGTGAGCATATAACATCATGAGATTAATACACATTGGTCAAGTCCCAGTTGTTTTTTCAAAAGGGACTGAATGGAATTTAAATATCTGCACAGGTCAGCTATATATAGATATTGCCATATATGCATTTTCCCTGGTAATTAAAACTGTATATTTTAATAGCTGTATTTATAACTCCATCCACAGAATTAGTAATTTCATCTTATAATTTTTGAATTAATTTAATGTAATGGATTTTATTCACCAAAGGTATATTAAGTTTTGCTATTTGTAATTCATTCTCTTTTTCAGTGCTCATCAGCTTAAGGTGCTAGGATTGAAGTCTGAAGATTAAGTTCAAGGCCTGACTTTATCGTTTACTGGTTGTTTGACCTTAGGCAAGCCACTGAAATACCATGAGTTTCATTTTTCTCATCTGCAAAGAGAAGATAATGATACCTTCCCTGCCAACTGCACAGCAGGTTAGAAGGGTCAAGTGGGATAATAAGTATGAATTGATTCTTAAACTACAACACACAATACGCTGTGAGGCATTAGTCACCTGTCATCTGATAGTTCACCTGAAGGAAATAGTCTCCCCAAGGAAAAAGGCTGTAAAATTCAGAATTGTGTTTATGTTCCTTTAATGTAAGCAATAAAACATTCCAAAAATCTCTACATAACAGCAACAACAAAAACCTTTGAAATATTTATAGTTTTGATTTTAATTGCACCGATTTGGAGGAATGAATTTGCTTTTCCTGGTTGTTTTGTCAGAATAGAGTTAGCTCAGTACTGAAAGAAGGTTCAAAACACATGATTCAAGTTTTCTTTGTGATACTCTTTTATCTACAATGTAGTCATAAGAAAGTCATAAGAAAATATATTTCTTTGTCCATAAAAAATAAGTTCTTTCGTTATTGCTAAGACTATGTAAATTTAAGCCATTATTGATAAATCCTTCTGACAATGTTTAATTTCTGAAAGTAATTTTCACTTGAACCCACATATTCTTGTTAAACAATATGAATTGTTTGACCTACTAAGGGGTCACTATCATTAGGGACAGAAAGGCAAGTCTGCAGGATTCTCATTCTTTTGAAACTCATCACAGAGAAGTGAAAGCCAGTTATAAGAAATGAGAACCATGAATTAAATAGCATTCAACGGTCTGCATAAAATATGTCATTTGTATCTCTTATTCTCTTCTTGAGAACATAGTATTCTCCTTGTCTCAATCACCTTTGCATCAATAAAACTGGGAATTACAATAAAAAATTGACTAATGTTACTTTAAAATTTGAGTAAGAAAAGTGAACTCAGCCTTAAAAATCAGAATAGTTTGACAAATATCACATACTATCATATTTAGTGGCTTATGTAATAGTGGTAGTGGGATAAGAAATGGTTTTATTTTAAGTGAGAATGGCCCCACAATTTTGATTAAGACTTCACATAGAAAGAGACCCAACTAGGAGTTCTAAGGCTACTTATCAGTGAGAATCAGAACTTAATTTCTCTGAGTTGCAGCACCATCTTCTCTAACATGGAGATAATGGTATCTGCTAAGCTTGTAGAGATCAAATGAAATGCCATTCTTTCATCAAATATGGGACACCTCCTGTATTCAAGAAAGTGGACTGGGAGCTGGCATATTTGTCAATGTTTAAAATAGACTCAGATTTGTGAACTTAAAATCTTAGAGGCCGAGAACAAAAACCAAAAACAAGAAAACAAATTAGAAGTGTTGAAGAGTCATAGAGGATAAAATAATCTAACATGGGAATTTGTGACACAAAAAGAAGCTTTGAAACACATGTGAACAGATGTGAGTAGTTCAGTATGAGGAGAAATGAAGAAAGGTTTTTGATGGCTTGTTCATGTAAATGTTTCCCTTCCCCCTTCTTTCCTTTGCTTAATAAACTAGGATAGGAATCAATGACCTAATGTTGTCTTCCAAAGTCTACATTCTCAGTAAATATTTGCTGAATAAATTAATATTTCATCTACTTGATGTTATTTGGACAAATATTTTGTAAAAATCATTCTAGTTGAAAACACAAAAATACTACTTACCTGATTCTCGATTAACAAGTAGAATAATACTATTTTAAAGTTGGATTTAATTAAATGTATTTTATAACATTTGATTCAGATGAAGGAGGCCATCCTGGGGAGTTCTCATGCAAACTCTGGGTGCAGTACAAACAGGTAGGAAACACTTTTCTTTGAGAGCCATGACCTCCACATGAGAATCCTTGTTCTAACGCCCTCTAGCTTCAGTAAATGTGCCATTTTGTCCCTTGGTTTCCTGATTTGTAGAATAGATTATACTTGATGATTGCTAAAATACTTCTTGGTTTAACTTTCTGTGCCCCCAAAATGGGATATTATTTAATGGGAGACATTTGGATCTTATAAAGTGGTTTTGGTGTTACAAACAGTTATTACCATTTTTAGCATGGTATTGCCATATTTTTATTGATAGATTGTGCTTAAATTTATAAGAATAGCAAAACTCAAAAAATAAAGATATTCTAATATAGGTAAATGTGCTAATTCTGCACCTTTCCCACCCCCACTATGCACACTCTTGGGGATAATTACAGAGTAGTCCATATTCAAGATTGAGTGGCATGGTTATTAAGTGGATTGAATTAGTTCTGAATAATTAAAGCAGAAAATTTCTGCTACTTAAAGATACATCTGTCTTCCCATTCTGCTTAAATGTGGTTTCCTTTGTGACAAAAAATAGTCTGACCCACTGCTTGCTAAACAGTGCATTCAAAAATTTTATTAAAAATAAATTTTAGGGAGCTGATAAGCATCAACTGTAGTCATACACTAACCACAACACTGCAATCAAAATGTTTTTTTAAACATTATGTTCATAATGGTAATTGGATACTTCTTAAAAGTAGGAAGTCTCCAATATCTCAAAGCAGTTAAAGTGAAAAGCAATGAATTAGTATTGAGTACCTGTGTTGTGTGTGACTTTGTGCTGTGCTGTTAAATACATTTACTTGTTTTAAACATGGTAAGAAATTAGCAATCCTATGTTCAATTGTTCCCAGTTTAAAGATAAATAGCCTCAAAATAGTAAGTTGCTTAAAATTTCAGAGCTAACTAGACTTAAGGTCATCTCTGAATTTTCAGAGCCCATGTTCACTCACCACTCATCTCCCACTAACTATACTTATTTGTACAATATTGTATTTTAGGAGATTAAAATACATTTAAAATATTAATGGTAAATATGCAGATCAGGAAGTCACATAATAATTGATGAGATTACATGTTTCACGCTGAGTCTACATGCATTTGTTCTTTTTTCTGGAAAGTGTATCCTGACCACTTTCTAGTTTCATTTTGCTAACTTTTATTCCTCCTTTTGGTCTTCATTTAAATGACATTCCCTGAAGAGGCAAATTTTGATATTGGATTTAAATTTCCCTCTTAATCCTATATAATCCAAAGGATAACTTGGAAAGCTATAGGATGCCTGTTTCCCACCTGTACAACACTCACAATAAACTGTAACCTATGGTTGGGGAAAGAAGCACTTCATCTCTATCACAGCTGATATATATAGGTATGCAAAAAAATCTGGTATATGAATAGTATGCATATCCAAAACTATGGAAAATAAAATACACGATGTTAAGTAACTTACAGTGTATATTTTTATTATGAAATATTTAAAGTGAAAACTTGAAAAGTCTTGTGGTAGTGTTCATACCTGAACAGATTAAAGAATGGAGCCACCAGTGTGGGCTGAAGTAGTGACAAGATAAGTTATTACCGAGTTCATGAGTTACTGTTGCATTGATGCATTTTGCATTGTTCAGTCAGTTCCAGGGAATTCCTGACAGTGGAGAAGGTGGTTACTTCAGCATTGCTCCCACCTAGTAGTAGGCTGGTGCAAGGAACAGATAACAAGGCTTGCTTTCTTCTTTCTTGCTATGCTTCTTCTGTCCAAAAGATGGCAGTGCATTAGAGAGTGACAGTCTTCTTTCTAGGTCTTTACTGAACAGCGTGGTCATGAATTATCTTGGCTGTGCAAAATTCTGAGGGTTCAGAAGGATGTCTGGAGAAGCAATCCTTGGCTCCCCATGAGAAATGTATGTGTTTTTTAGATCCATTACTTGCTTTTGTTCATGAGAGGAGAGCTTCAGAGAGTGTAGATCCTGTTACACACAGATGAAAAAAACATGTGAGCTACAAATAAAAATCTGTGTTACTTAATACAGAAAATAAAAATGTAGTTGGCTTCAAATTCCAAATGCCAAATGCAATCATCAGCCTATCCACTGATTATCATATGGAGAATCACTGCCTTTGTTCACTGACAAACTAAGTCATGTCTCCTAAAAACTCTATTTCATTTTATGAGAAATTTGGGGCAAAAATACTTGTATTCTTCACAATCTTTTAAACTTACAGCAAAGGCATCCATAACTAAGGTAGAGCTTTGTCATAAATGTAAGCCCGGCAAGCTTGTCCTTGGTACCTTCTCCTCTTGGAGCTGTAATCTCTTTCACCAGAAGTCCTGGTCCAGGTGCTGAGCTGGCCTTAGTGAGCATGCCTTCTTCTAGATGGGGCCTCAGGCTCCAACCCAGTCCTTCTGTCTGCCCTCCTGTAAGAATTTCTAGTGCTGTTCTCCAAGGATTTCTGTTTGTTGGACAGGGTCTAGTCAGTGTCTGTCTCACATTGACATGGTGCAAGCTATTGCCAATCATTCATTCATTCACTTATTCACTCATGAGTGGAACTCCTACTATACATCAGTCACTGTCATAAATCAGAGTTACCAATATGAAAACCCTGCCTTCAAGGACTGGGTTGGAGAGACAGATAAGTACCAGGCAGCAATAATAATGTTTCAGATAGATGAACTCTGAGAGAGAGCAAAGAAGTTGGCTACGGCAGTGCAGAGCAAGAGGAGCATTTCTTCTTCTATTCTTAATTCATGCATTATTCCTGGCCGTGGTAGACATGGAGTAGCTGGTTAGGCCTACGTTTTAAATGATAGGGATGCTCTTTTTGGATACTTCTCTGTTACCTTCATATTATCACCTTTTCAAGAACAGAAATCACTCCCTTCCTTGTATTGGCTATGCCCAAAGTAAAAATTATGCTTTTACTTTTAATCCTTATTATGGGATCTGAAGTTAAAAAAAAATGAAAACAGGACTTGTTAGAAAATAAACCTTGGAATAAGTTCCTGTTCTTACTACAAAAAAGCCAAGGGGTGTGGTGGGTGCCATGCTATCAGGTACTTGTCCCTAGTAGGGTATAGGCCTAGTTTGTTTGACTTGACTAATGAATATGACTCAGGCGTGCACACTGGCAAGCATTCATTTCCTTAAATCTTGTTTGATGGGCTCCTCCAGAAGTTTTCATTTATCTCCAAAGCATCTCAGAAACTGCAGACCCTTCTCTTAAGCTCAGTCTTCATGGATAAATGGATTGACTCTTTTGGGAATCTACTTCATACATATTTTAACTTTCTCACATTAAACAGACCAGTTCCCTGGTGATTTGCCTGTCAATGGCCTGACATCCAGTTTGCAGCAGTCTTCCTGAGAGATTATGTTTCCTAAGGATAAAGTGAGTATATTAGCAAGAATTCTCTCTCCTTCTTGTAGTTTTGAATTCAGGCACATCAGGTGCGTCAGGAAACAGCTCAGTGCAACCAAGGAGGAAAATCACCCAAGGGATGGGACTGTCATTACTGTGACTTCATGCCTATACATTGAGGACTAGCCAGTTGATCCGGCAATGTGGGTGTGTGTCAGTTGGAGTTCCCAGGGAACAATGGCCTTCACTGTGCAGTCTGAACATGGGAATCAGACTTGTTTTTGTTTTCCTTTATGTCATTTTAGGATATAAAATATGGTGGCTCTTTTCTTTATTTGAATGTCAGAGACAGAAGGATACTCTAACTTCCTGGTCCCAAATGTAGTCCAATTTTTCTTGACATTCTGAAAACCAATGACATTTTTGGAACTCTGTCATTGTGTTGGTGACTTTTTATCCCCTAGGACAGGAGGAGCAGGTTTCCTCTTAGAAGAGGAGGTAGATTTCAGGAAGTTCCCAGAGAGTCATTTGATGTTTCTCCCTGGAATGGGGACGAGGAATGAGATAAGGGAAGGTGTATGGATTGAAGCACCTTCACAAGACTGCATACATAACCCAAGCAGGTGAAAATTCAGGGAGTTCAAAGGCTGTGCAGACTTTTCTGCATCAATCCAAGGCAGATACATCCTAAGACTTTCCATCTTCAACTCACCATTATGTGTAGAGTCTCCTCATAATCTAACACCATAAAAGTTTTTAGACTAAGAAAAGAATTCTCATTAGATTTACCTTGCATATGTTTTAAATTGTTAAAATTAACCAGGCATGGGGAAAACAGCTACCTCTTACAAGATTCTGTCTTAAATAATCTATTCTACCAATTCAATAAATATGATAATTCTTGTCAGATTATGGAACTCAAACTTTGGCCTGTTCATGAAATTATGAGAGCCTGAGAACTAACAATAGAGGATTAATTTGATTTAGAATATAAATATATAGGGGATGATTGCTTAACCAATTTATTTTTAATGACTTCTAGCCATTATCTTATAAACTTTTTATCATATTAATTAGTAGGCACAATTTCAATGATAAAAGGCATTCAGAGACATAATTGGCAGTAAAAAACTTATACATTTCTTGGATTTTATATAACTCTACATATTATGGAAGTGGTATATGAGAGGCATATATTTTTTAAAATTCAAGTTTAATTTATTTAAGCTGACAATATAATGGTACTTCCTGTGTCTTGAGGATAAAAGTAAAGCTAATGGGTTATATCATTCTCATTGTTTAATAAAATGAACTGAACTTCTTTCTTATCATGGGAGAAATTTTGTTTGTCTTGGCATTAAATGAAATGTCTAATGAAGCATACTTTCCATTTGTGGTCATGGCACCCCAACCACAAATATAGGTAGCACCTACTCCTGTTTTCTTTGAATGGAAGGTCACAAAAAACAATAGGAATCCCCATTAAAATTGCAATTATCCCAAGTTATAAGTGCTCAGAAAATTACTTAATTTGATTGTTAAACTGTCTTTATTTAAAATGTTGACAAAACGGCTGGTGTCTCACAAATACACAAAAAAAGTTGAATATTGTGGCAGAAGCAGGGAGGACTGAACAAATAAATATTCTATGTTATCCTTTTACATTTCTCAGTATCTGGAAGTTGACTGTGTGCTGCTCCATATTCTTAACTATGCATATTCTGTCTCCTTCTATGCCTGGAAATGAAGAATTCCAAGGAGGAAAATTACATGATTGGAGTTGTCTAAATGTCTGAGTCAGTGCTTAGAGAATTGTGCAAGAGAGTTGCCCAGTTCCTATTGGACTATGAGATGAACAATAGACAAATTATATTGAGTTAAGACATGGAGATTAAATATTTAGAATTGATTTTGTCACTTGGCTTTAGAAAGTCAATTCCAACACTCCTTTTAAAATAATAAATTTTCATTCTAATACTGGTGATATATCAACTTGATATTTTGGAGAATTTAAATGGTTAGCACTATTGTTATATAGTTGGTCTTGTCATCAATAATAAAAACTTTAAAATATTCAAACATCAGATTTAGAAATTTCAGTGCATTTAAGTGCTCTGTATTGCATATAACAAGTTTTCCAAGGTGATTTGACCAATGTTCTTCATTGAACTCCATGGCTTAATCAGATTCTCTATTGTGAAATTGTAGTGTTTGATTGTGGATGAAATTTTAAAGTAAAAATCTCCATCTTGATAGTAAAAGAAGAAGAGGAGCCTGTGATGCTATCAGAAGGGAAATTTTTTTCTAATCCAATAATATTTATTAAAACATTTTATTTAGCTAATCATTTCATGGCCAAGATTTGGAAATGTTTGTTTTTCATGTTGAGTCAAGGATTTAAATGCTGCTAATGGTACCATAGAGATGTTATATGGTGCTAATGTAACTTGAGCATTAAAATTATAATGAATTTGCTATTTACAAACCATTATGTTTTACCATACCCCCAGAATAAATTTTTATGTCATTACACACTTATTAATAGACCCTCTCTGGACAACGTTTTAAGATATGGCAAACAAGAATATAGAAGAATCACCTCACACTTAGAACCACTAATTATTTTTTCTGTTTTAAAATTTTTATTCATTTATTCATATATGTATACATTATTTGGGCCATCTCTCCCCCCTGCCCCACCACCCCCTCTCCTTCTTTCAATCCCCTCGCTTCCAGGCAGAACCTGTTCTGCTCTCTTCTCCAACTTTGTTGAAGAGAAAACATAAGCAATAATAAGAAAGACACAGCATTTTTGCTAGCTTGAGATAACAATAGCTAGTTATACAGAGAGATCCTAGCATTGCTTCCATGCACAAATGTGTTACAACCTGAATTATAGAACCACTAATTATGAAGTACTGGTTACGAAAATTCTTCCAATAGAACAGTAGTGAGAAAAATCAAGGAATATCCCTCACTCTAAAATAGCAAAGCCTTACAACGTCTTCCCAAAAGGATTTCAGAATTACTATGGTTCAGTGATTAAAGTAGGTCACATCATTTTTTTTCTGAATGAATTTGCTGCAGTTATTTTGTCCATACTGTATCATGAATGTAGGTGTGGGTATACGGCAGGAGGGACAGACAATGCCGTATATTCCTAACCTTCCAGCAGCCATATTTAACTCATGGAAGAACTTACCTGCAGATATTATCCAGAGACCCTAAAGTCCAATCTCAGTGAGTCAAATGCTAGGACTTTGATTTTTCTCCCTTGAGTGGAGATAAGTGCATTAGGTAATCATAATGGCAGACTGTGACAGAGACGATTAATTTTTAGCAAGCATTTCATGTGCCTTCTTTATTTCTCAAGGTCCATTGCAGTTGAGTTGGGGCCATGTGACTAATTCTGGTGAGTAGACTGTGGGTAGAAGTAAAGTATGCCCCCTTTTGATTGTAATCAGTTAAGATTAGGGGAAACCTTTCACATCTGAAATGAATGACCACAAAGTGATAGAGAAGCAAGATGGAGGGCACTGGGTAAGGAGGAGACCCTTACCCAGTTGCTTGATCGAAATGGAGTTGTGACATGGGCAAGAAATAAATTTTTGTCGTGTTGATCCACTGAAATTTTAAAGCATGAGTCTGAGGAGTTAGTTTTAATCATGTGACTAATAAATAACATAATAATCACTACTGATGCCCCAACCTAAGGAAATGTTTGTTTTCTTTTAAAGGAAGCCCCTATAGAATCTAACATTTATTTAATCACATGTTTTTTGAATCAGCTATTATGACACACAAAAAGAAGTACTGAATGTGTTCTTTTCTCTCCTTTCTAAAATCTCACAGTTTTGTTCTCTCACCTGACTTCCCATAAGACAATAAATGATAACCCTGCTGGTCAAACTTTTTGAGGTTGCACCCACAAACCTCTAAGAAAGCTGTGTAAGAAAATACTATAAACTCCACCTGTTTTGCTTAAGAACAGAATCTTGTAGAGGCTACATGCCCAGTGTTATAAATTTTTCTTGCTAAAAATTCTTTCTTCTCTACCAAAACAATTTTATACATTGCTAAAACCAGTGGATAACAACTATTTCAGTTATTTTGCTTGAACTCCATGCGGCAATTGAATACCTCTCCTTTTGAGAATTTCTCCCTTTCTCTGTTTTTCATGATCACTCATTCTTATAGCTTTTTTTCCACTTTTCTGAAAACTATTTCTAAGAGTTAGAGATACTGACAGTTTCATGAGAATATGGAAGAGGAAAAAAATTTCAAGTTTAAAAGTAACCTATTACCTCAGAGGCAAATATAGTTTTTTAAAAAGTAATAAAAAATCATTTTATTTCTTTTTTTGTCCCCCTCCACAGTGTCTCCTTGTTTTCCCTCATTTCTTTCTAATAATCAGTAAATCATGAAGTCTATATATTCTGCCTTTTAAAAAGCTCTCAAATGCTTTTGCTTATGCCCACTGCTTCCACTTTGACCTGTGACACCATTACGCTCACTTCTGTAACTACAGTGATTTGCCAATTTAGCAATCTGCCTCCATCATTGCTCTTTCACAATCAATCTGATTTCTACACCTAGGATAGGGGATTCTGTCCAAACTAAATGTATAATCACACCCAATTCTGCTTAAAAAGATCTGCTTTCAGAATTAAGCTCAAACTCATTAAAATGTCTTATAAAACGCTTCTTTCATATCACTTCTCACAACATCCACACTTTCTCCCCACCACACCCCAGTTTTATAGCTATCTACTCTATCTAATCCAGTCATTATGAACTCTGCAATTGGTTTAGTTTATACACCACTTTCTGTGTTCTAACCAGTCCCTCTCATACGTAGGTTAGGGATCCCCCTGACACAAGCACTTGACAGTAGTCTATTTATCTCACATAACCCATTCATACTATGTAATGATTGCCTCTATATTTATCCATATTTGTCACTAAATTGCAAATAAAAAAAAAACCAAAAGACTGTCTCTAAAGCTGAGCATCAAACCCCCAGTACTCTTGCTTTTTATTAGTGCTTCTTAGAGTATAACTGTTACATATTATCTTTTTTCTTCAACATATTAAAGATCATTTCTATATATTAATGAAGAAGATAATGAAGTTAGTTTTAAGAATCTTGAGTGGAAGCTACCCATGGAACATCAAATAAGGAGGCATAGTAGAAAACTAGGCAGATTTTTCTGGGGTGCAGGCATAGAGATCTAGAGGAAAGCAGTGCAGAGATGGATCTATAATGAACATGAAATCAGCTTGGAAGAGTGGGTGGATCAAGAATGGAAGAATGTCTGGGAATAGAACTCAAGAATTTATGAAATAGGAGACAAAATATTGGCACAACTCTTAAAAATATTTTCAGAGAAGTGGAAAGTTATAAGAGTGAGTGATAAAATAAGAGTGAGTGATAAATAAAACAAAAAAAGGGAGAAGTTCTCAGAAGGATGGATATTCAATTACTGCAGAGGTCAAGCAAGATAAGAATGAAATGATTTTCATCCATTGATTTTAGCAAGGAAGATGTCATTGATGACTCTATCAGAGTAGTTTCAGTAAAGTGGTAGGTTTGAAAGCCAGGTTTCTATAGATTAAGAGATAATTGGTGACAAGGATATAAAAAAGAACTCCAGATGTTTGACAGTGAAGTAAAGAGCACTAACTCACTTTCACCCATCCTTAAGGACTCACTGGACATTGCCATCTCCTCCCAAAAGCCTCATATCCCATCAGCCCTTTCTGGTTTGTAGCACATACTCCTCATGTTTGGTCCTATGCATACCTCCATTTTATCATTAATTACACATTGTAATGCAATCACCTGCTCATTTGCCTTTTTCACTAAATCAATGGTTCTTAAAGGTTATTAATTTCTTTTGGAATCTGTCAAAATCTAAAAATCATGTTGGTTCAGAAGTTTACACAAATACATGACCATAAATTGATACATAAAACTTCAAAAAGTTTAATGGGGACTTAAAATCTCATTCAGAGTACCCAGTAAGGAATCCCTACATGAGATTTTGAACTTTTTGAGAATATAGATTGTATATTGCTTGTTTCATAGTACAAGTACTTAACACAGTGTCTATTACATAATAGGAATCCAATAAATGATTGATAAATGAATTAATGAACAAACTACAAAATATAAATATGCACAGAGGATATTGAAATCTTAGAAGCAAGAACATCTAACACTACCTTGGAGGAAAAAGTCCTTCAATGCAGAAATTCAAAGAAGGAGGTTGGTGAAATGAAAAAGTGATGAGAGACACTTCTCACAGAAGAATATCAGATGAAAATGTCAACCAGATTGTTCAGAGAGTGGGTAGTTTAATCCAAATGGAGAGCAATAACCATTTGGGGACTACCATGGTAAGAGAAGTAGCCTTTCTCTTATACTTTCAAATGAGCCTGAATAAAGGCTATTTTAAAAACTATCACAGTTCCCTTTAAAATTATTTTCTTTTTTTTTTCAATTTTTAATTTTTTTTTATTGTGCTTGGGGTACATTGTGGCATTTACAAAAGTTCTTACAATATATCAAGCATACATCCTACTTGAATTCACTCCCTCCACCACTCTCCTTTATTCCCCCACCCCCAATTCCTGGAATAGTTTCAGCAGGTCTCCTTTTTCCATTTACATACATGTGTACACAGTATGTGCACTATATTCACCCCCCCAAACCCTTTCCCCACCTTCTCCCCATTCCCACTGGAAAAACGTGGGTCAATTTAAAGACAGGTATAAAGAAGTAACAGCACAGCCTAAAGTTCCATTGGCCTAGTAATTAATAGCTACAGGATAAAGGTTTTTTTCTTACTGTATCTATTCATTACATTTCAAATGTACATCTTGTGCTAAATTTTGTTCTTGTAGGTTAGGAATTATTGTATTTGATGTTGCATATACTACAGTACTTCCTATTGCCCAATGTAATAATTATTCAACAAAACATTAAACAAATTCCTATCTTGTAAATCAGGAAGGAAACTGAGCACTAAAAGGTTAAGCTACCTTTACAAGATCACTTAGATAACTGAAGGAAGGACCTGTAAGTTGACAAATGTGACCGCTAGTTCAATTTGAAAATACAGGAATAGTTTTGAGCAAAACAATTAGCCAAAGTGACATTTTTTTAAGCTATACAAGGAGTTTCTTTGTGACATTCCCATGTATATTATGTGTATTATAACTCGAATTGGTTCATCTCCTCTATTTTTCTTCTTTCTTTCTTAGTCCCCTTCTTATGGTGATTTCAACAGGTTTAAAAATTCCTGTATTTTTTCTTGTATAGAGAGTACATCAACCATATTCACCTTCTTAACTTCCTTCTTTTATCTTTAAAATTATTCTTTAAAATTATTTTCTAAAAGAATTTTAGCTTTTACTATTACACATCTGTCTTCAAATCATTCGAAAATCCTTTGTGTTTTATTTAGTTGATCATTTCAAGTAAATATATTTCTAAAGGTGTTATTTAAATAATTGAACTAGAAAGTATCCCAATTAAGCAAACATTTTACCAGTAGCTAAGCATGCTACTTTCTGCACTCTACACTACTTTCTCATACACTACTGTTTTCAATTTCTTCTAGCAGTACCAAAACATATCAAAAGAAATAGTCAAATAATTATATAAATTTGAAGTAGGAAATCTAATGTGCTGAGTCAGATTTAACAGTTTAAAAAGTGAAAATTTCAACTTTTTAAAAACCCATTTCATTCCATGGGAGTTAGAAGTAATTGAATGGGAATATTCCTTGCTCTTATACATGAATACAATAATAAAATAATAACAATCTTGAAGACTTAAAAGTCTGTGAATATTGTTGAGGTTAAGGGACTATTTTAAAGAATTTGGAATATATTTGTTTGGAATTCTTAAAAGACAAAAGTGTCAGTGACTATTAGGATCCCTTCTTGGTCTACTGTCTGAAGGGATAGATTTAAAGATAGGATAAAGAATATAATAACTAGAAAAATTATACCAGTATAAAATGTTCTCAGAGGCCCCAAAACTCATTCAGAATTCTCAGAATTTAAATATGATTAAACATCTATAACTAAGCCAATGTGATAATAATCTTCTTTAATTATGTACAGTGTTTAAAACATGTCTCTGTCTTTATTCATCCATTCCTTGCTGTTGGCCTCAGAAGCAGTTGTCACATTCGATTCATAGCTGAAGAGCTACAGAAATATCTGTCTGCCTTTTTGCGTGCTCAATATAACACAGCTAGTAAAAGGCAAAAGGATATTATTTGAGTTTATTTGCCTAACTCAATTTAATTTCCAGCCAGAACTATTTCTCAGGAAGAAATTTGTCTTCTGGTACTGGTAGCATCACCAATTTAATATAAGACATAATTTAAATGACTGAAATTGATTGCCATGGAGTCATTCTATTTTTTATCAGAAAACATTATTAACAGATTGCTTAGTTTGATAAAGTGACTGCAAACTGACAGTGCACTTCAAGTTCTAGGACAGATTGAAATCATGTCCTCATACCTATATCATGTCTCTGAAATGTCATTAGAAACACTATTACAAGTTTCCCAGGCTCAGTGTCGGTGGTGGGTGGAATTATTGACTAGAACTCTTTGGTTTGATTTGTTCAGTTCAGTTGGTCAGAACACAGTTCAGGGAAGGGCAAGGATGTTGGTAGAGTCTATGTGGGCAAGTTAATTTACTTTAGCCTTGCACAATTACATCAACAATGGCCATAGGGAGGACTATGTCCTCCTATCATAAAGTGAACAATTTAGGGAAAATCAAGTCTAACTCATCAACACAATAAATCGACATAAAGTTCATGCCCCCTTTATGGTTAGACAGTAGCAATATCCTTCCAAAGAATAGTACATTACTCTCTTTAGTCAAAGGTCATTATCAACCCTCCATTAATCACTAGTACATAGTGTGGTTTTTCTGAAACAAATATTTAAATGATGAGGGTTGAGTAGATGTGGATGAGTTGAAGATGGGATAGGGCTTAAGTCATCCCTGAAATAATATAGTTTTGAAAGTTTCTCTTTCTATTGCTTCCTCAGCACCAGAATATGTTTACTAAACACAAAAGGATTGCTTAAGTAAGTCTGGAGGGATTTTTCCTTCTCTGTGCCATGTTCTTAGCTGGGTTAAGTAACCAACACAGAGACTTGGAGTTAATAACTCCATCCACAGTTCATCCCATGGAATTTCACAAAAGAGATTCTAATATAATTTCACAGATAACATTTCAGGGTTAAGATGACCTGTCCCATTCACCTTAGAATATGCACAGAGGGTCTGTCTATGCACATTTTTAATCCATCAACAAGTGCTAAATCTTGCTTTAAAAGTTTATTATTAAGGCATTGACCAGATTGATCCTATAGCAATATAAGATAGACATTTGAGGTACCCAAATTACCACCTTGATAGTGTCATCACTACAACCTAATTGATTATTTTGAAAAGTGTGCTACAGTTAGGGTTTGTGTTAGCCTTTTGGGGTTAGAAAACTTGATTTGAATGATCTATAGAGACCTTCATTTTCTTTTGTAAATAAGAATGTGTTACTCATGATAGTGTACACCTGTAATCCTAGCACTCAGGAGGCAGAGGCAGGAGGACCAGGAATTTAAGGCCAGTCTGGGCTACATAGTGAGATTCTGTCTTAAAAATAAAGAAGTATAAACTGTAACTGTACACAAAGGACATAAGAATTATTAAGAGAGAATGTGAATTCATTTTTCATGTTTTTCCAATAATATAGACAGGTTCCAGAGAATGATTTCTTCACAAAGGCCTTTTTTCACATTTCATTTACTGTATTATATTAATTATATTATATTATATTGTGTTGTGTTGTGTTGTATTAAAGCCTTAGGATTTGATTGGCACAAATATTCATAATTACAAATGTCCTGATCTTCTAGAGGCAATGCTGTAGAATATTGAAGTTAAGGTTAAGGTAGGTTTGTCTTGTGAGAATGAAAAATATTGAAACAGCCCATCTACATACAAATATAATATAATACAATATAATGCACTGTACTGTAAGCTATTGAATATTAGGGGAGCATAGTGATAGAGAAAGAGTGAGGAATGAGGGGGAGCGTTAATTTGATTAAAGCATGATATATACAGGCTTGAAGTACCAAGAAATAATCCCCATGAACCATCAATGTACAGTTTTAAAAAAAGGAAGGACAGGAGGGTAACATAGGCATTTTCTAGGGGCAGGTACCAGTGGGAGGGGAGTGGGCATAAGGAAAGGGTGAATTAAGACAAATATGGTGGATGTATTTTGTATTCATATATGAAAATAAAAGAATGAAACCAGCTGAAATTGTTCTGTGAAGGGGGAGGGGGAGAAAAGGAGAACACTGGAGAGGGTAAATCTAACTAAAATATATTGTAAGCATATATGTAAATATCACAACATATCCCCCTATACAACTATTATATGCCAATAAATTTGTTTTTAAAAAAAACTGAAAAAGAAAGAAAAAGAGTAAATGGCAAAATGACAGCTTAAATCTATGTCCCCATAGTGCTTTGCTGTGCATGGGAGAATTCAAGGCTTCAGTTTGCCTTCATCTTGGATAATCTCCTTGGACAGGACTGACAATAGATGGACATGGTCCTATTCCAAAATACATTGTGCTTGATTAGCACTGTGGTGCAACAAATGGCATAACTTACTTTGTGCTTTAAGACACATCCCCATTCACATAAATCTCTAAAAATCCTGCTATGTAAATTTTCATTCATCCAATTTAATTCTAAACATATGAATTTGGTCTTTAAAATGAACTATGAGTAAATAGGATTCTTTGAGAAAGATGCAATTTAGCTTTTTCCACTTATTTTTGTTATATTTTAATAATTACAATAATAACTGAAATGTTTTAATACACAAATATTTGCCCATAATCCCATAGTTTCAACCAATAAATGATTTTTCATTATATTTCATCCCAATCTTGCCCACCTATAATCATATGAGTAAACTTGGGTGAATATTTTTTCATTTAAAAATAAATCAAGAGATTCCAAGATGGTGGCTAGAGGGAGGAAGCAGAAAGCGAGCCTCCTATAGTGAAATCTTGGAGAGACGCTGGAGACACACTTTGCAGGCATAATCACTGAGAATAGACATAACTTTGACCCCCTCCACACCTCCAGCCAGCACAGAGAATCTCCACTTCACGTTAAATGGAGAAACCAGGAGGGCCCCCGGGCCGCCAGTCGCCTGCGCCCAGACGGCTTGGGAAGATGTGGACCAGGTGAGCTTTGCAGTACTGCGGTACTCCCACAGACAAGCCAGGGCCAGAGCAGCATAGCCCCCTGGACAGACTGACCTCCACCCGGGGAAAAAAGAGAAACTGACCAATACACAATAAGAACAATAAAGACATGTGGGAAAGAGGGTGGGGTGCACTGAGCGCTGAAGATTGGGGGAAGGGAATCCTTCCCGGGACTGTAAATAAACAAGCTGGGCAGGCCGGAGAGGTTCTGGTGGGAGAGGGGGCGCGCGCCCAGCAACCAGGAGTGGGAAAGCTTGTGAGAGTGGTGAAGGGAGGAAAACTCCACAGGAGAGGAGGGAAGACCCACTTCCCATGTGAACTGTAAACAAACATGGCGGCTGGCAGGAGCAGCAGCAGTAATCAGGAGCAGGAAAAATTGTGAAAGTGGCGATGGGAGGAAAACTGCACAGGAGAGGGGGGAAGACCCCCCTCCCACATGAACTGTAAATAAACACGCAGACCTGAGAACGCGGGTGCAGTGTCACCTTGCCCAGTGCTTGGAAAGGGGAAAGCTTGTAGCAGAGGGTCATGCACAGGAGAACTCTGAGCAAACAAAGCCTGCGGGGCCAGGTGAGTGCTAAGCTCACCCCAGAGATCTGCATAAATCTCCACCAGCAACAGCAGGCTGACAGAAGTGGGCAGGCAAGCCACAGCTGCAGATACCATTCTCAGAACTGTCTCTAGACTCTTTTTTTTTTTCTTTTTCTCCCTACCTTTGATGAGAGAACAACCAAATTACACCTGCATACTGAAAAACTTACTGAAACTGTATTGAACTTGGGACACTTGGTGGGGTTGTGTGTGTGTGTGTGTGTGTGTGTGTGTGTGTGTGTGTAGTTTTGTTCTACTTTATGCATCCCCTTTGATGAGACAACTACAGGACAACATCTGAGGCACCATCTCCAGGACTGGAGACTGAGATGGACACCCAAATTATTAAGACTGAAACTTCATTGCATTTGAACTTGGAGGTTTTTTGGTTTTTTGGTTTTTTAGGTTTTTTTTAAATTTTCTAGTTTTCATTTTATTTTAAATTATTTTTATATGTAGATATTTCTTTCATTTACTTTTTTATTTTTATTCTTATTTTTTTTTATTTTTGATTTTCAATCCTCTCTCTGTCTCTCTAATGTCTCTTCAGCTTACTGTCGATTAGCACACTAATGCCCCCTGTTTATACCTTTGAAACTTTCTTGTCTGATACCTTGCTGTTTTCTCCTTCTTGTCTGTGTATTTGTTTTTCCTTTTTCTTTAACTTCTTGCTTTCCATCTCAGCTCACCCTTCCATTCTAAATACTACCATTGTTATTATTACAAGCTAGAAAATACTTAATTGCACACAGTACAGGGACAGTAACAACACCAAAGACAATAATGGGAAGACAGAAAAAACAGGAAAACCAGTTTCCCCACAGCAAAAAATTAGTACAGGAAACAGAGGGGAATGAAGAAAACAGATACTCAGACCCAGACTCCAACAAAATGAAGATAAACTATGCCAAAGGACCCAATGAGCCCACAAGAATAATTAAAAGAAGACATACTAAAGGTACTCAATGAGAATTTTATAGAGATGATACTGGATAGGGTCAACAAAAATGTACAGGAGACACTCAAGAAATTCCAAGACAAAAAAAATAGAGAATTTGAAAAAGCAAAAGAAGAAATAAAGGAAACCATAGAAGCACTGTATAAACACCAAAGTGAAACAGAGAACACAATGAATAAACAGATAAATGAACTCAAGACAAAAATAGACAACATTAAAGAGGAAACCAGCCAGGATATGGAAAACCTCAGAAAAAAGAACAAAACAGAACTGAAAACAAAACGGAAGACCAATCCAGCAGAATAGAACAAACAGAAGATAGAATCTCAGAACTTGAAGATGAAATGGTAATTAAAGGAAAAACCAAAGAACTATTAATTAAACAACTCAAGACCTGTGAAAAGAAAGTGCAAGAACTCACCAACTCCATCAAAAGACCAAACTTGAGAATCATGGGCATTGAAGAAGGAGAAGAGGTGCAAGCAAAGAGAATGCATAATATATTCAACAAAATAATAACAGAAAATTTACCAAATCTAGAGAAAGATATTTCCATACAGATGCAAGAGGCCTCCAGGACACCAAACAGACCAGATCAAAATAGAACTACCCCATGACACATCATCTTTAAAACAACAAGTTCAGAAACTAAGAAAAGAATATTGAAGGCTGTAAGAGAGAAAAAACAAGTAACATACAAAGGTAAACCCATCAAAATCACAGCAGACTTCTCAACAGAAACATTAAAAGCAAGAAGAGCGTGGGGTGAGATCTTCTGGGCACTGAATGAAAATAACTTCAACCCCAGGATACTCTACCCAGCAAAACTATCATTCAAAATAGATGGAGCAATAAAAGTCTTCCATGATAAGCAGAAACTAAAACAATATGTGACCACAAAGCCACCACTACAAAAGATTCTGCAAGGGATTCTGCACACAGAAAGTGAAACCCAACATAACCATGAATGGACAGGCAGCACCAAACTACAGGAAAAGAAAAAGCAAGGCAGTAGAGAGTAACCTCAACTTAGGTACACACAATCAAACCTTCAAACAACTAAGACAACTAAATGACAGGAATCACCACATACCTATCAGTACTAACAGACTTAATTCACCCATCAAAAGGCACTGCTTGATGAAATGGATTAAAAAGGAAGATCCAACAATTTGTTGCTTACAGGAGACCCATCTCACCAACAGAAATAAGCATAGGCTTAGGATGAAAGGCTGGAAGAAGATTTACCAAGCTAATGGCCCCCGAAAACAGGCAGGAGTAGCAATACTTATCTCTGACAAAAGTAGACTTCAAACCTACATTGATCAAATGAGATAAAGGACATTCCATACTAATAAAAAGGGAAATAGACCAAAAGGAAATGATAATCATCAACCTGTATGCACCCTATGTCAACACACCCAATTTCATCAAACATACCCTGAAAGACCTAAAAGCATATATAAACGCCAACACAGTGGTTGTGGGAGACTTTAACACATCATTACCATCAATAGATAGGTCAACCAAACAAAAAAATCAATAAAGAAATCCAAGATCTAAAATATGCAATAGATCAAATGGACCTAGTTGATGTCTACAGAACATTTCATCCAACTTTTACACAATATACATTCTTCTCAGCAGCCCATGGAACCTTCTCCAAAATAGATCATATCCTAGGGCACAAAGCAAGTCTCAGCAAATATAAGAAAACAGAAATTATAGCGTGCATACTGTCTGATCACAATGCAGTAAAAGTAGAACTCAACAACAAAAGTAAAGACAAAAAACAGGCAAACAGCTGGAAACTAAATAACTCATTACTTAATGAAGAATGGATCATTGATGAAATAAAAGAGGAAATTAAAAAGTTCCTGGAAGTCAATGAAAATGAAAGCACAACCTACCAGAACCTATGGGACACAGCTAAGGCAGTCCTAAGAGGAAAGTTTATAGCCATGAGTGCATATATTAAAAAGATTGAAAGATCCCAAATCAATGACCTAATGATACATCTCAAACTCCTCAAAAAACAAGAACAAGCAAATCCCAAAACAAATAGAAGGAGAGAAATAATAAAAATAAGAGCTGAAATCAATGAAATAGAAACCAAAAAAACCATACAAAGAATTAATGAAACAAAAAGTTCGTTCTTTGGAAAAATAAATAAGATTGATAGACCCCTGGCAAACCTGACTAAAATGAGGAGAGAAAAAACCCAAATTAGTAGAATCAGGAATGCAAAAGGGGAGATAACAACATACACCATGGAAGTCCAGGAACTCATCCGATACTACTTTGAAAACCTATATTCAAATAAATTTGAAAATCTTAAAGAAATGGACAGTATTCTAGATACATATGATCATCCAAAACTGAACCAAGAGGAAATTAATCACCTGAATAGATCTATAACACAAAATGAAATTGAAGCATCAATCAAGAGTCTCCCCAAAAAGAAAAGTCCAGGACCTGATGGATTCTCTGCTGAATTCTATCAGACCTTTAAAGAAGAACTGATACCAACCCTCCTTAAACTGTTCCACAAAATAGAAAGGGAAGGAAAACTGCCAAACACATTTTATGAAGCCAGTATTACACTTACCCCAAAACCAGGCAAAGACACCTCCAAAAAGGAGGACTAGAGGCCAATCTCCTTAATGAACATTGACGCAAAAATCCTCAACAAAATTACGGCAAACCAAATTCAACAACACATCAAAAAGATTATTCACCACGACCAAATAGGCTTCATACCAGGGATGCAGGGGTGGTTCAACATATGAAAATCAATAAACGTAATAAGCCACATCAACAGAAGCAAAGATAAAAACCACTTGATCATCTCAATAGATGCAGAAAAAGCCTTTGATAAGATCCAACATCATTTCATGATAAAAGCTCTATGAAAACTAGGAATAGAAGGAAAGTTCCTCAACATTATAAAAGCTATATATGACAAACCTACAGCCAGCATTATACTTAATGGAGAAAAACTAAAACCATTCCCTCTAAAATCAGGAACCAGACAAGGATGCCCACTATCTCTACTCCTATTCAACATAGTACTGGAATTCCTAGCCAGAGTAATTAGGCAAGAAGAAGGAATAAAAGGAATACAAATAGGTAAAGAAACTGTCAAAATATCCCTATTTGCAGACGACATGATCCTATACCTTAAAGACCCAAAAACTCTACTCAGAAGCTTCTAGACATCATCAATAGCTATAGCAAGGTAGCAGGATATAAAATCAACATAGAAAAATCATTAGCATTTATATACACTAACAATGAGCAAACTGAAAAAGAATGTATGAAAACAATTCCATTTACAACAGCCTCAAAAAAAATCAAATACCTAGGTGTAAACCTAACAAAAGATGTGAAAGACCTCTACAAGGAAACCTATACACTTCTGAAGAAAGAGATTGAGGAAGACTATAGAAAGTGCAGAGATCTCCCATGCTCATGGATTGGTAGAATCAACATAGTAAAAATGTCGATACTCCCAAAAGTAATCTACATGTTTAATGCAATTCCCATCAAAATTCCAATGACATTCATTAAAGAGATAGAAACCACGAATAGCCAAGGCAATATTCAGTCAAAAGAACAGTGCAGGAGGTATCACAATATTACAAAGCAATAACAATAAAAACAGCATGGTACTGGCACAAAAACAGACATGAAGACCAGTGGAACAGAATAGAGGACCCAGATATGAAGCCAAACAACTATAACCAACTTGTCTTTGACAAAGGAGCTAAAAATATATGATGGAGAAATAGCAGCCTCTTCAACAAAAACTGCTGGGAAAACTGGTTAGCAGTCTGCAAAAAACTGAAACTAGATCCATGTATATAACCCTATACCAAGATTAACTCAAAATGGATCAAGGATCTTAATATCAGACCCCAAACTCTAAAGTTGATACAGGAAAGAGTAGGAAATACTCTGGAGTTAGTAGGTATAGGTAAGAACTTTCTAAACGAAACCCCAACAACACAGCAACTAAGAGATATCATAGATAAATGGGACCTCATAAAGCTATAAAGCTTCTGTTCATCAAAAGAAATGGTCTCTAAACTGAAGAGAACACCCACAGAGTGGGAGAAAATATTTGCAAGCTATACAACAGACAAAGGACTGATAAGCAGAATATATAGGGAACTTAAAAAACTAAATTCTCCCAAAACTAATGAACCAATAAAGAAATGGGCAATTGAACTAAACAGAACTTTCTCAAAAGAAGAAATTCAAATGGCGAAAAAACACATGAAAAAATGCTCACCATCTCTAGCAATAAAGGAAATGCAAATTAAAACCACGCTAAGATTCCACCTCACCCCTGTTAGAATAGCCATCATCAGCAACACCACCACCAACAGGTGTTGGCGAGGATGCGGGGAAAAAGGAACCCTCTTACACTGTTGGTGGGAATGTAGACTAGTACAACCACTCTGGAAAAAAATTTGGAGGCTACTTAAAAAGCTAGACATGGATCTACCATTTGATCCAGCAATACCACTCTTGGCGATATACCCAAAAGACTGTGACACAGGTTACTCCAGAGGCACCTGCACACCCATGTTTATTGGAGCACTATTCACAATAGCCAAGTTATGGAAACAGCCAAGATGCCCCACCACTGACGAATGGATTAAGAAAATGTGGTATCTATACACAATGGAATTTTATGCAGCCGTGAAGAAGAACGAAATGTTATCATTCGCTGGTAAATGGATGGAATTAGAGAACATCATTCTGAGTGAGGTTAGTTTGGCCCAAAAGACCAAATATCATATGTTCTCCCTCATATGTGGACATTAGATCAAGGGCAAACACAACAAGGGGATTGGACTTTGAGCACATGATAAAAGCTTTAGCACACAAGGGAGGGGTGAGGATAGGTAAGACACCTAAAAAGTTAGCTAGCATTTGTTGGCCTTAATGCAAAGAAACTAAAGCAGATACCTTAAAAGCAACTGAGGCCAACAGGAAAAGGGGACCAGGAACTAGAGAAAAGGTTAGATCAAAAAGAATTAACCTAGAAGGTAACACACACGCACAGGAAATTAATGTGAGTCAACTCCCTGTATAGCTATCCTATCTCAACCAGCAAAAACCCTTGTTCCTTCCTATTATGGTTTATACTCTCTCTACAACAAAATTAGAAATAAGGGCAAAATAGTTTCTGCTGGGTATTGGGGGGGTTGGGGGGGAGCGGGAGGGGGCGGAGTAGTAGTAAGGGAGGGGATGGGGGCAGGGGGGAGAAATGACCCAAGCCTTGTATGCACATATGAATAATAAAATAAAATAAAAATAAATAAATAAATCAAGCACTTTAAAAATGGAAACCATGCCTTCATGTTCAGTTTCCCATTATTTAATAGTATTTCTGTATGTAAAAGTTATTACAGTTTCATACTCTATGGTAGACATAGGCCTAAAAAAAATATTCTGTGAGGAAAAAGACATGTGACTTATGTCTCCTGCATGCTTAACTGGGTTGAGATGGTGGTATAAAAGTCTTACTTACCCTCTATCTGGGATGACTTAAAGATGGTGAGTGAGGATATGGGTACTGCATATCCAGATCTATTTCTTCTAAAGCCTTCTCATTTCTTTTCAGAGGGGTGGATATTATAAGAAATTCAGTAGCAACCACATTGTTGGCTACATACATGCTAACATATTCTATCTTTAGACTCTGCACAAACCTCCATGAAACAGCCAGACCTGGTCTGGTCAGGGCTGTATTCCAGGCATGACTATGAATTTCCACAAAACTGCAGGAACCTATGTCCACTATGTAAGGTGGACATAGATCAAAAGATGTAAGGAGATTCTGGGTGCTACAGTAATGATTCTTCAAATTTTGGTAGGACTATAAGATAGTTAATATGTAAGGTAGTTAATATACACGAGTGAGTAATATAGGTTCCTGGAAATATCACAGGCCTCAGAAGATGCTTAGGTGTCAGAGATGGTTACCTTTAAAACAGCATAGTTAGAGAAAAAAGGGGTGCGAAATTGAGCATTATTTTTGTAAACAAATCTTACTGTGTATTCAGACACATAAGAGGCCTTCGAGATGAGTTGATAATCATTTTGGATGGGTTTTAACCACTGGTAGTAATAAGAATACTTAAGACAGCACCATCAATCCCAGAGAAGTTACCTTCCTGACAAACTTACAATCAGTTTGATTTGGGTCAGGCTCCTAGGTGGAATGAAACATTGGTAAGTAATTCTCACACTCTGAACAGGATAACAACTGGGTCTTTGACCAATTTAGAATCCTTCAAAATTTTTTGTGTTTGTTTCCTGTGTATCAAAATTTCTATCAAAAGAAACTGATGCAATATAGGGAAAAACTTAAAAAGACACCCCTAACATAAACTAGGTCATGTGCCAACCAATAAAATCTAGAAAAGCATTCTTTCATGAGGTACATGGATCTAAAATTTGAAGTATCCATATATAGAGTAAGTCCCTAAAACCCCAAACCAGTTGTGACAAGGATCTGGTGTACTATAATCATTATAGGTAAGACATCTAGTGTAGAGTCTAATATAATCAGACTTTGAGATTCATAGCTGAGTGAAAGACTTACCTTATGTAATTTCACCTTCATTCTTCATCCTGAAGAATGACTTATTTTAGGACTGCTCTATTATAATTTAGCTACTGCTATTAGTTAAGTAGATAAGTCATTTGATAGATAGATAGACAGATAGATAGATAGGTGATAGATAGATAGACAGATACACTAGAGGATATCTCAATTGTGGACCTATCACTAAACTGAGAGTAATTTCCTGAATGTCATAAACTCTGGCATTGTCCAATTATCACTGCTAACTTAGAAACTCTAGGGCATAAACTATATTTTTGGTTAACAGAAAACTAGAATAACTGAGGTCACTAGGCTTCCAGATTCCCAGACAGTATAGTTCAATACATGTTCTTAACCACCTAACCACAGGAAAAATGTAGCCACTCTAATCCTGAGAACATTTAGGTCCTAATCCACATGGGTCTCTGGAAGTCTGATGAACATTACATAGGTTCATAACTTAGTGCCTAAACGGTATCTGATTAATGGTAGCACTGAGAAAGAGTAAGTCAAGGAACCTTGAGGATATGCTAATTACTAGTGCATGATAAGAATATGAAATGAGCTCTTTACCCAAATAGCCACGGTAAGAGTCTGATGGTGGCTTGACAGTGACTTGGGATACAGGTATCCAGCACAGGAATTTTGAGAGTATCTGAATAATGTGGAGCAGGAATTCTAACTAAAACAATGACTCTGGATTAGGGGAAGTGTCTGGGTAATACACTAAAATTGGAGATTAGAGGCTAATATATAAATAAGGATTTAGAACTAGAGGTGATTATCTGAACATAGGCTTATCAGATATGTTCTGGCTGATTTTGTTTGTGTCATGTTTCATGTAACTATTTCCCAAGGAATCATTTGCTCTATCTTCATTTAGCAATTGACCTTGTGTTTTTCCAAAGGCAT
Source organism: Castor canadensis (assembly GCF_047511655.1). Lineage (NCBI taxonomy): Eukaryota > Metazoa > Chordata > Mammalia > Rodentia > Castoridae > Castor > Castor canadensis. Next base: position 94,397,596 of record NC_133394.1, read on the forward strand.
TGAGCATGGGTTAGGTGTGAGCAGGCCTACCATCTTCTAGAGCATAAGGCTGCAGGGTTTGCCCCACATTGGTAGCATCTCCAGTTGAACACAATAAACTTACTCCTTACTCAACCTGGGCAAAGGAGGAAGGGCAGGGACTCCAGAAGGAAGTAAGGAGGGTGACCTCTTCATTCAGTATAATTGCCCACTTAAATGGCACATCCCTACAGCTGGATGTCATGTACCAGGGAGTGGCTGACAGAGTAACTTGGCCCCATTTGTTGAAAAGGCTTTATAGGGATGAAATTGAGGGCTGTATTTTCAGTTTTGCTGTTCCTGAAGTTCTGGCATGAAGACAGAACTATGTGACTGTTCTTCAAGTTATATATTGAAAAATTTCATTGTATTCACAGTTATAAGAGGGAAGAAATTTTGAACTTTATTTTTATATGTTACTCAAAAGACAACATAACATGAATCTGGGTTTTAATTCCTTCATAATTGAATTCTTTGAAGTTATAAGTTCTGAACTTCAACTTCTCTTGGAGAATTTGAGAAAGGTGAAAGGGTTATATCCAAATTTTCAACACTCAAAATTTCAAAATTGACATTTTTAATAGAATATTTACATTTCCTTTAACATACAGAATGATTGAAAAGCTATCTTAAGCAATGTGGACAGGCATACTCTGGCATAAAACTTGGAATAGACGGTAAGGATGATACCTTGGGTAAAACATAACCTTTAAGTTAGTTTCATTTGTGGTTTCTCTTATCCAGTTCACACTGACTACTGAGGAGGCTACATTCTAAGACCCCCAGTGGGTACTTGAAACCATGGATAGTATCATACCTTAAGGATTCATGCTATTTCTTTTTTCCCTGTACATATGTTCCTATGATAAAGTTTAATTTATAAATTAGGCTCAGTAAGAAGTTTAACAATAATACTTAAAGTAGAACAATTTTTATAATATATTATAATGAAAGTTATTTAAAACCTAAAATTGTTTATTTCTGGAATTTTCCATTTAGTACTTTCAGAACATGGTTTACCATGGGTAACTGAAACTGCAGAAAATGAACTAAAGGTCAAAGAAGACTGATGTCTGCCTGGAAGCGGGGGTGGGGAGGAGGTGGCCCAAACAATGTATATGCATATGAGTAAATGTAAAAATGATAAAAACAAAAAAAAAATCTGTTGTATTGAGGAAGTGACCCTATAAAGATGAGGCAGCTTCCCCAACAAACTGTCACCTCTTTGTCCAAGCAGAGTATCTCTGACTTAGGTATGTTATGAATGAATGTTTATTCCCAGCCCCTCTGGTTTCCTTTAGAATGGATTTGGCTAAATGCAGTCACCCACCCTTTATTCCTTCATTAAAAGGTGACCAGGTTACTTGGTTGGTAAAAGACAACTCTCACACTAAGCCACAGTGTTGACTCTTATTCAGCTTTATCAGCAAATTAGCTTTTCCTGTGGTAACAAACAGTGCCAACATATCAGTAGCTCGAAACCACAAATATTTATTTCTTGTCATGTTACCTAAGAGCCATAGGCTAACCATACCTGTGTATTACTAGTAAGGCCAAACATATTTTTATAAGTTTATGAGCTACTTGTGCCAACTTCTATTGAGCTTCCTATTCATACTTTCTAGCTATTAATTTTTTCTTATTAATTGTTGTGTCATTAGAATTTTGATGGGGTTTTCATTCAATCTGTAAATCATTTTTTGGTAGTATACCCATTTTCACAATACTGATTCTATACATCCATGAACATGGGAGGTCTTTTCATGTAGCAGTAAATCATTTTTTGGTAGTATACCCATTTTCACAATACTGATTCTATACATCCGTGAACATGGGAGGTCTTTTCATGTAGCATTTTCTTCAATTTCCTTCCTCAAAGGTTTATTGTTTTCATTGTAGCAGTCTTTCACCTCCTTTTAAGTTTTTTCTATGTATTTTGTTTTTTGAGGCTATTGTGAATGGAATTGCATTCCTGATTTCTTTCTCAGTAAGTTTGATATTTGTATATAGAAAAGTACTGATTTTTGTGTGTTGATTTTATACCCTGCTACTTTGCTACAAGGGTTTATCAGATATATGAGTATTTTGGCTGAGTCCTTATGGTCTTTTAAATATAAAATCATGTTATCTGCAAATAGAGATAATTCTTTCTTTCCTATTTGTATTCCTTTTTTGTTCTCTTGCCTTATTATTATTCTTCCTTGATTTCTTAAATAACTCTTTGGTCATTCAGAAGTGTGTTATTCAATTTCCATGTGTTTAACAATTTCTGTAGTTTCTCTTGCTATTAATTTCTAATTTATTCTATTATGGTCTGTTAAGACACAGGAAATTATCTCAATATATTTGTATTTGTTAAGACTTGCTAAGTGAACTACTTTGGAGAAAGTTCTGTAGGCTGCTGATGAAACATGTATGTTCCACAGCTGTTCAATGGAATACTTTGTAGGTGTCTATTAAGCCCAATTGATTTCATGTTTCATGTTTCATTTTAACTCTGAGTTATCTCTGTTGTTTCTTTTTTGTCTGAATGATCTATCTATGGATGAGAGTAGGGAGTTGAAGTCACACACTATAATATTATTTCAACATACATGTTCCTTTATGTACAGTAGTGTCTGTTTTGTGAAATTGGGTGCACTAATGTTTGATGCATATATATTTATAGTAAATATATCGTCTTGATAAATTGTGCCATTTATTAATATGTGGTGATGGTCTTCATCTCTTCTAATTGTGGCTTCAAAAGTACTTTGTCAGTTATAAGTATAGGTACTCCTTGCTTTTGACTTTAATTTGCTTGGTATTTTGTTTTCTATTTTTTTCCTTTTAGTCCTTCTGCATCTTTGGCTGTGAGTTGTAGTTCTTGTAGAAAACAAATAGTTGGATCTTGTCTTTTAATCCAATCAGCTGGTGTATGTCTTTTGATTGGAGAGTCAAGACCCATAACATTTAGAGTTATTATTGAGAGGTATTTGCTGGTTCCTATGGCTTTGGTTGTTTTTTTTTGTTTTTACCGGTATATATGAATATTGTTTGGCCATTTTTTTTTAAACCATTATTTATCTTAAGATTTTTCTGGTTTGATGAGTTGAACATGTTTGATTCTTTCTTAATTTTCATGTGTTTATTCTACTCAAGAAATTTATTCTTTCCTGTGTCCTCATTTTTGTGACTGTCTTTTTTCCTCCTCTCAGTATTCCCTTAAGTATATTATGCAATGCTGGCTTAGTGACCATGAATTACTTTAGCTTAGGCTTATCTTGGAAAGTTTTTATTTCTTCATAAACATAAAAGGATACCTTTGCTGGATATTGTAATCTTGGTTGACAATTATTATTTTTCTTTCTTTTTTTTTTCTTTTATTATTCATATGTGCATACAAGGCTTGGTTCATTTCTCCCCCCTGCCCCCACCCCCTCCCTTACCACCCACTCCACCCCCTCCCTCTCCCCCCTACCCCCTCAATACCCGGCAGAAATTATTTTGCCCTTATTTCTAATTTTGTTGTAGAGAGAGTATAAGCAATGACAGGAAGGGACAAAGGTTTTTGCTGGTTGAGATAAGGATAGCTATACAGGGCATTGACTCACATTGATTTCCTGTGCGTGGGTGTTACCTTCTAGGTTAATTCTTTTTGATCTAACCTTTTCTCTAGTACCTGATCCCCTTTTCCTATTGGCCACAGTTGCTTTTAAGGTATCTGCTTTAGTTTCTCTGCATTAAGGGCAACAAATGCTAGCTAGTTTTTTAGGTGTCTTACCTATCCTCACCCCTCCCTTGTGTGCTCTCGCTTTTATCTTGTGCTCATAGTCTAATCCCATTGCTGTGTTTGCCCTTGATCTAATGTCCACATATGAGGAAGAACATACGATTTTTGGTCTTTTGGGCCAGGCTAACCTCACTCAGAATGATGTTCTCCAATTCCATCCATTGGTTGGCAATTATTTTCTTTCAGAGCTTGCTATATATCATTCCATGTTTTCTTGGCTTTTAGGGTTCCTGATTAGAGGTATGAGTTAATTCTGATGTGTTTGCCTTTGTAAATTGGTATTTTTCTTTTGCAAATTTCAATATTCGTTCTTTGTTCTCTAGTCTTGGCATTTTTAGAACCTCATGAGAGGTTCCCTTCTGGTATAAATGCTTCCTGTACTTGGATGTCCATATTTTCCCTAATATTTGGGAACGTCTGCTATAATCTCATTGAATAAGTTTTGCATGCATTTTGTTTGTATCTCAGCTCCTTCTTCTACCCCATGTATCATTAGGGTTGGTCTATTGATTGTGTCTCAGAATTCTGAAAAGTTGTGGTCATACTTGTTTATTTTTTTTCTGTATAGATACCTGAGTGTATTATTTCCTTCATCTTATCTCCAATTGCTGATATTCTTTCTTTTGTTTGATCTTGACTACTTTCTTCTGGGTTTTTTATTTGATTTATTGAACTATTAATTTCTAATACTTTTTTTTCAGAATCTCAATTTCTTTGCTAAATCTCTCATTCATATTACTGACTTTCTTGTTCAGGTCTTAAATTGTTTCCCTTACTTTATATACTACTTGTTTGAATCTTTTTGTGGCCATCCATCATTTTTAAGAGTAGACTATGAGTTCTTCATCTGGCATTTCAGCCATTTTATAACTTTAGATTCAGTTATTAAGCTGTTATAAGCTTTTAGAGGAGTCATACTGCCTTTCTTTTTCCATATTACTTGTGTTTCTATATTGTGAATTTGTACCTCTGTTAACTTGGCTATCTCATTAATACACAGAGAACAGGAAACAGACAGCAATAACAAAATAAACAATTCAAAAATAAGCCAGATATCTAAATATAATTAAAAAACAGTTGTAAACATCAAGTACTACCCTGAGAAAGTTATAAACAAAAAGTATTAGAATACTTGTAGGATAACTAGGAGTTAAAATTTCTTAAGGTACAGGCATTAATAAGTAATAACAAAGATAGAATAGGGAAATGAAAAGAGAAGAAGCAAGATATGGATGAGGAGAAAAATACTTATTGTGAAGGTATTAGAAATAGTTGTGAGAGAGATGATAGTAAAATCTGCATAGAGAAGGACAAAACAGTTAGAAAAGAAGATAAAGACACAACAATAATGATTGCCTCCAAATGCAAGAAACAGAAAAGAATAAAAACAGTCAATTTCCTTTACTGTTCAGGAGGATCATGTCTTCCTCTTCCTCCTGGAGAAGAATTTTATTAAGTCTGAACAGATTAGTCCAGTGGGTATTGTCTGATTTAGGGATTTAGTTCAGTGTCAGAGCACCCACCCTGAACCACCAAGGCTCTGAGCCAGACCCTAGCATGGCTCATAGACAGGAAATGGTGTTTACAAGTTCCCCTCCTTGCTGCCAGCATCTTCTAATCCCCAAGTTTGCTCCTCACTGGTGTCAATTCAGAGCCCACTCCTCACTCAGGCCATGGTGGTTTCCATGTCTCCTAGGCCCCCACCAACTGACAGGTCTTTCTGCACTCAGCCCACATCTCTGTTGTTGCACTGATTCCAACTAGTTCCAAACTCAACTCACACTGAAGGTTATGCAGGCAGTCACTCCCCATACCATCACTCTTGTACTATTCCTCTGTCACTCTGATTTGTGCTATTTCCCAACTTGTTCCCCCACTCAACTCATGTTAGGATGCACTGAAAGTTGGTGGTGGAGTTACACAGCAGTCACTGCCCAGGCCGTGGCTCTGGTTTTTTACTTATAGAGTTCCTTTTGCTCTGGTTTGCACAAATTCCCAACTGGCTTCCCACTCGACTCATGCTTGTGGCAGCACCACACCTGTAGTTTCTCCCTTGTGCAGCAACTCAGCTCTGGCTAGCAACTTCAAAACCTCACTGAGCAAATATTTTGCTTCTGAGTTGCATAGAAGTTGGATAGTGTTGCTTGATTTTAGTCTGCCATCTAGTTTAGGCTCCTTTCTATTTATTTTTTTTATCTTAGTTAAGAAACCCTTATCTTGACAGCATAAAGATTGTCTACTATATTTTCTTCTAAAAATTCTAAAAAATTTCCTTTTTTTTCTCTTTTTACAATATTAGTTGTACAGGGCAGCTTCATTGTGGCATTTGCATATGTGCTCACAATGCATCTTAATTAGATTCTGTCCCACCTCATACTCCCTCCCCCTTCTCAGAACAACTTCAACAGGTTTCATTGGTCAATTTTCATACACATATACAAGGTACATTGACCATATTCACCCTCTTTCACTCTCTCACTGGTACCTACCCCCAAACAAGATCTGTTCCACCTTCCTGTTCTTCATTTCTTAGAATACATATTGATTGTTAAATAGGGTTTTGCTAGGGTATTTCACACATGTATATATTGTACACTATCCTCCTCTATAATTTATTCTTTCTCTATTGTCCTGCTCCCCTATTATTCAACAATTTTAAATGCATTTTGTTATGCTGTCTTCATACACAGATGCAATGTATTTCAATATCATTCACTCTCTATCATTCTCTTTTCCTCTCCTAACAGACCCACTATTACAATCATTTTCTCTTTCTGACTCTTTCTCTTTCTCTTTCTATATGCCTATATATGTATGTATGATCATATATGTATTTGCGTATAATTTCATCTTTTAGGCCTAGCTTCCACACCTGAGGGAAAATAATCCTTGTACTTCAGAACCTGGTTTACTTCACTTCATACAATGATCTCCAGTTCTATCCATTTACCCACAATCAACAAAATTTCATTCTTGAGAGCTTGTTTGGAGGTTCTAGCAGGGGAGCGCAGCTACTCGTATACCCTTGACCGAAGAACGGTCCTCCTCGAGCGCGCAGCTTCGGGAGGGACGCACATGGAGCGGTGAGGGAGGAAGGGGACACCCGCCTAGCCAGCCAGATCAGCCGAATCAACCCTGGCGATCAATGGGGTGACAGATGTCGCAGCCAGATCGCCCTCACATCCCAAAATTTCATTCTTATTTACATCTGTATAATACTCTATTGTGTAAATATGCCACATTTTCTTAATCCATTCATCACTTACAGGAAACCTTATCTGTTTTCAAAGCTTGTTAATAGTGGTGCAATAAACATGGTGTACAAATGGCTCTATTGTATTCTGGTTTACATTCTTTGAGGTTTATGTAAACAGTGGTATTTTTGGATTGTATGGTAGGTCTATTTTTGGTTTTTTGATACTTTCTGCTTTATATAGTGGTTGCATTAACTTATATTCCCACTAACAGTGGATAAGGGGTCCTTTTTCTCCCCATCCTAGCCAGCATTTGCTGTTGTTTGTGTTATTTATGATAGGCATTCTGACTGGAGCGAGGTGGAATATCAATGTCATTTTGATTTGCATTTCTTTTTGGCCAAGGATGCTGAGCATTTCTTCATGTATTTATTGGCATTTGTACTTCTTTTGAGAATTGTCTGCTCAGTACAATTGTCCACTTATTCATTGGGTTGTTGATTCTTTGCAGAGTTAGTGTTTTGAGTTCCCTGTGTATTCTGGTTCTTAATCCCTTGTTAGATGTATACTGGCAAGGCTTTTCTCTCATTCTGTTGTCTGTCAGTCAGTCTTGTGACTATTTCCTTTGCTGTGAAGAGGCTTCTTAGTTTGATGCAGTTCTTTCTCATTACTGCTGAGCTACTTGAGTTCTATTCAGGAAGTTATTAGTTATGCCTATATGTTTCAGTGTTTTCCCTATTCTTTCCTGTAGTAGTTTCACAGTTGCAGATCTTTGATGCACTTTGAGTTAATACTAGTACAAGGTGAGAGACTGTGATCTACTTTCAGTCTTCTGCAGGTGGATCTCTAGTTTTTCCTTGTTGAAGAAACTATCTTTTCTCCAATACATGTTTTGGGCTTCTTTGTAAAAAATAAAATGGCTGTAGATGCATACTTTTTTACAACATTTTTAATGGCTATATAAGATCATATAAAAAGCTTACATTTATATGAGTAATCACATGTTGTTTCAATTTAAATATTTTCAGTGTTTTAAGTTGTGGTTTTCACATACAGATTTTAATCCACTTTGAATAGGTATTTTATGATTTATGTTAGAGTAGGGTACCACTTGTACTTTCATGTGGAAACAGCTTTCTAAGTTTCTTTTGTTGATACTGTATAATTACCTTCAGATCTTCTATAACACCTCTATAATATATGAAGTTTTTAAATATCAATCATTCTTCAATTGAGTTCTTTATTCTGTTCCACTGATCTATTTTTTTCTTCCCCTTTCCAAGTGCCATGTAGCATTAAATATTATAGTTTTATATGAAGTTTTAAAATTGAGTAGGGTTTGTCCACAACTTATCTTTCTTATTTAAAAATTTCCCACTTATTCTTGTATCTTTGCTTTACCAAATATATTTTGAAATCAAAATTCAAATATTATTGATAAGATATTAATATAATATTGATAAACTATTATTGATATAGTGGTTGAAATTGCACTAATTTTATACACTAATTTGGGGAAAATGGATGTGTTTATGATATTGAGTTTTTCTAACCTTGTTGGTTTATTTTCCATCTTATATATGGTCATTTGTTGGTAACTTTCAATAATTATGATCTAATTATAAAATATATTTTTTATAAAATTGTAATTTAAATGTTATAATTTTCTCTATAAAGCTTTTATAAAATACTTAATTTGTAATGTTTCTTCTTATGTTCCTTATGTTTCTGTTAGTATCAAAAATCTTACTTTTACTACAAAACATTTTCTCACTGTTTCTAAAGTATATGGTACAATTAGCTTTGGTATATTGATTTCTGTATCCAGCCACTGTCATTAATTCTATTGACATCTATAACTTAGTACTATATGACTAAAGTTTTGTCTCTTCTCTTCCAAACCTCATAGATTTTACTTTTACTTCTTGACTTATTGTCTTTACTGTATAGCTAATATTTTAGTATTATGTAATAGATACTTTTTATGAAGCATAATGTTTGAACTCAGGGCCTCATGCTTGTTAGGTAGGTGCTCTACTACTTGAGCCACTCTGCCAGCAATTAATTGCAATTTTGTCAGAGAATATATTTTATGTGATAATGACTCTGACTTTATAACTAATAACTTGGTCAAATTTTACAGATTGGCAATATGTATTTAAAAAAATAATTTCCATGTTTTTGAGTTCTCTGTATTTCCTTTAAAACAGACTTTTTAATTGAGTCACTTAAATATTCTGTATCTGTACAGACATATTTATAATTTATCTATTACTTAGAGAGGTGTATTAAATATTGCCTCAAATGCCTTCAGATTTGTCAATTTCTATTTTCAAATTTTGACATATTTAATGTACTGAGGCTGTACTATTAGAAATATTCATATTTAGAATTTTTTACCTCTTCTTGGTAAACTTTACCTCTGTAATAGTATAATTATTCTTTTTCTCTTTTTGCTTTGCCCTGTCTATTCTGTTTGATCTCAATATATATAACAGACATGTAATAGCTATTAAACACACAAGTACTTTAATGTTAGTGTGGAGATTAAAACATTTAAAGGCAATATTTCTAAAAAGTAAATGCCACATTCTTTCAATAATGAGATGATTGTAATTGATTTAAATCCCTGTTACCCATTGAGGATAAAAGGTTTAGATCTGAATAATAAGAAAGGATGCTTTTGTTGCTTTGGTTTTTTGTGGTGCTAGAGATGAAACCCAGGGCCTCCCACATGCTAAGCAAGGTCTCTTCTGCTAAGTTACAGCTACAACTGTGAGATAACTTTAGAAGGAGTATTATTATGTTAGAAGTCCACTCCCTGACCTATGGAAGGAGAGAAAAAACCTTTATGTCAACTTAATCTTCAGGGAATTAGACTCTAATGAGACAAGAGAAGTTGGTATGGATTTCCTGGAATGTATATATGCCATAGTGGATGAAATAAACATTACTTCATGTATTATTTTCTTGTGTGAAAACATTTACAATAATTCTCAGCAATTTTCATGTATGCAATACATTTTTATGAACTATAATCACTATGCCATACATCTCTAGAACTTATTCTATACATGATGTGATATCTCATAATGATTTTAATTTACATTTCTCTTATGATTAGTGATGAAAACATTTTTTCATCTACATGCTAGCTATTTGTATGTCATCTTTGAAGAAGTGTCTATAAATGTCTATTCAAGACTTTTGAACACTTTTTAATTGAGTTAATTATTTTCTTATTATTAAGTTGTAAGAATTCCTTATAACTTGTGTACATTAACCCCTGATCATTTTGCAAATATTTTCCCATCCTATAGGTGTGCTTTTACTTTGCAAATTGTTTCCTTTGCTGCACAGGTTTTTATAGTTTTATGCAATCTCCTTTGTCTATTTTTGCTTTTGTGATTTTTGATGTTATGTCTACAAAAATCATTGTCTAGTCCAATGTTATGGAACTTTTCCCCTTTTTTCCTAAATAAACATTCTTAAGTTAATGAATAAAGTAAAAAAAAATCCTAATAGAAAGCACATGCTGCATTATCAGCATTATAATTACCACAAAGTTAAATCTTCCTTTTGGTTTAACTTAAGTCAGCTATTAGGCAATGTCATATTTGCTTCTTAGAAGACTCAACTTTCATGTAGAATTCTCATGCTGAGAGACAGGTTACAGATCAGGAAAAATAGTTCAGTTCAGATAAAAATTTATTAATGAAGCAAAGCTATTAATTGGTTATATACTGTTCTAGTTTCTGGCAATGCAAAATAAAATAAGGACATTATACTTTCTGGAAGTTTACAATCTAAAAGCAAAGACAGATGCATACACAGTTAACTCCAAGTTAAAATGGCAACTATTATGAAAGAAGTATGTATTTGTTAGCTTTGTGAGTCACATTAGACAGGAAAAGCTACTTGACAGGGAAAGAAACTAAGATGATGTTGAATCATGAAAAGGAATTACTTAAATGAATAAAGTAGAGGTATAGAGAATGACATACATAGAAGCATGGAGCTACAGTGAAGCATTTATGAAATATACAAGTCATTTGGTTTTACTGGTACATGCAGTAGGAACTGGGCATGGTAGGAAGCAGGACTAGAAAGGTAAATGTGTCTAAATGAAAGAAGTAAATGCATCATATTCCATTGTTCATTGTAGACATTCATCTGTGTGCCATGACTAGCAATGAAATAATGAACATAAAGAGTGCTATTCTTTCAGGATTAGCAAAGAGAGAAGGAGATGGATCTTTGTCAGCATCCCCAGAGGAGTCTTCCCACACATCATCTAAGATCTTAGTGCACTGAGACAAATTGTCTTACACCTTTCCAAAAGTGTCACCTGATCTAGTAAAAAAGGACTCCATATAGAATAAAATGTTAGGGACAAGATGTAAAAGTTACATAGCTTGAGAGATAAAAAGGAAGGATTTGATGAGTTTAGGTGGTTAGAAACATTGGTATAGCTTTATATGTCATGAGGAAAATAAGTCTTGTCTAGGTGAGGCAATTTTAATCAGTGGAGGTCTAAGTGAGCGTAAGTAGGAAGGGCAGAGAAGGTATAAGTGGTTGCTGGGGGAGGATGCTGCCTCTCTTTTATACTTTTTGGACAGTTGTTAAAGTAACAGACTAGCACAATGCTATTAAGAAGTTTCTGCAGTAGTTCTTTATTACTGCTTACGACTTGCAGAGAGGCAAAGGACCCATGGTTGAAAGATTAGACAAAATCTGTCTGGTTCTGGTTCTAATATTCCTCATATAATTAGCAAATGTCCCTTCCTTCCCCTAATGCTTTGGGGCAATACCCAAACACTTTGTGCTCCCCACCATCTGACACACCTCATGGGAATGGGGCTGAGATCCTTATTAGTCTCTGTACTGTGGCCCAAAGAGTCAGTTACAGAGAACCATACTGTGTTAAGAGCAAATGAGCAAACCTGAATGTAAATGAATTTATTTGTAAGTTTGTTATTTTATTTATATTGTGCAAATATATATTTGTGTATATCATAAGCACTTATTAAGTGGGGAGAGATGATACTGCTAGTACAAAAAGTAACAATATAGGCTTTGGAGTCAAACAGCACCTCATTTAGATCATAGACTTATCACTTCCTGTGTGATCTTAGGGATGATATATCTCAGAGTCTCCAATTTGCTCCCAGCTGAAGCTATAAATGTCACCTCTACTGTTATCATGCAGTTTAAATAAGATGCTGCATGTACATTGGGAAGTCTTGGGCATTCAAGAGAGTAAGTGCTCAAGACACCATAGCTATTAAGAGTAGTGATGAGAAGGAGGAGGAGGAAGAAGGAGAGAATGACAGCATGTTTCATGCCCTCCCACAAAATAGTGGAAGGGTAGATATAAAGAGTAAAATAAAGGAGTTGGAAAATAAGAGAAGAAGGGCTGAGTGTCAACTGATTATGGTACAGTCAATTTTCAGGTTCTTAAATGGAAGATCAGTACCCCATGTGGAAGAGAAACATTTATGTTTCTTTCAATTTTCATCTATTTTATTGGCTGAAAAAAATGGTATTTTATTAGCATATATTATTTGCACAGGGGAGCTTTCATTGTGACAATTATATATGTGCTTACAATGTCTTTGATTCACCCCTCCATCATCCTCTTTCATTCCCTTCTCTCCTTTAGAACAATTTCAACAAGTTTCATTGTTTAATTTTTGTATACATATAGAAAGTCCACTGATCATATTCATGCTTCTTCATCTTTTCTGTTTGCCCTTGCCCCTTCTACTGGTACCCTCTCTCAGACAGGACCAGTTTTATCTTTCTGCCCTTCATTTTTTAAAATGTATATTGATTGTTGCAGGAGATTTTGCCGTGGTAGTTTGCACAAGTATATGTAGTACTTTGCTTAGATTTACCCCCTCTATTTACTTATTCTTTATCACTCTGTTCCCCTATTATTTAACAGCTTATAATGTATTTCACTACCCAATCTTTTTAAAACCAGCCATCAGCACTGAAAACTCTACTAAGTGTGTACTTTAGATGTATTGTAGATATGTGGGAGTCTATCTTACTAAGCCCTAGGAAGTCTCAAAAACAAACAGTCCTATCTGGTATGGATAAGACAGCAAACTGCATTTCTGCCCTCCCCACACAATGGGCATGCCCCTGATGTCCTTTTTACCAGACTTATACTACTAATTATTAAAAATTAATTTATTTTTATATTCCTGCTACTACCAAATAATTAGAGAATATTATATTTTTTCTAAAAGAGAAAATAGGACTTATATAAGAATCTTAGATTTTGTGTTATTTGAGAATACTTATCTGATTCCTTCTTTTAGTTTTGGTGAGACTGGGGTTTGAACTCAGGGCTTCATGCTTGTAAAGCAGGTGCTCTGTTACTTGAGCCACACCTTTAACCCATTTTGCTCTGATTATTTTGGAGATGGGGATCTCACAAACAATTTGCCTATGTTGCTCTCAAACCATAGTTCTCCTGATCTCAGCCTCACAAATAGCTAGGATTACAGATGTGAGTAACTGGCACCTGGCTAAATGAAAGTTAATTTTTGAGAGGGGGGGGACTGAGGCTTGAACTCAGGGCTTCATGCTTGCAAAGCAGGTGGTTAACTGCTTAAGCCACATCTCCAGTCCTAGAGGTATTCAGTTATTATGGAGAGAACTATGATCAGGCTGATTACTGTGATCTGAGTGCGTCCCTCAAGAATTCACATGTTGAAGTTCTAAGTCCTAAGTCGACGGTATTAGGAGGTGAGGTTTTGGAAAGGTGACTAGGTCATGAGTGTAGAGCTGTTGTGAATGGAATTAGTGTCCCTCTAAAAGAGGCCTGGAAGAGATTTCCTCCCTCCTCTGTGGACAATGAGGAGGCACAATCCATGCATCAGGAAATGCCAATACCTTATCGTTGGCTTCCTGGCCTCTAGAACTGTGAGAAATAAATTTCTGTTATTTATAGTCTACCTAGTTTGTGGTATTTTATTTTAGCAGGCCAAACTGATTAAGACAGAAAATTGGTACCAAAAAAGTGACAGTACTATTGTAACAAATCTCTACAAATGTGGAAGATACTTTAGAACTGGGTAATGGGTAGAGGCTAGAGAGGTGTTTAATATATGCTAGAACAAGTCTGCATTATTATGAAGGGGCATAAAGGGTGGTTCTGGTGAGGGCTTACGAAGAAAGGAGAAAAATTGTAAGAAAGCCTCCATTTTTCTTAGAGAATACCTAAGTAGTTGTGAGCAGAATGTTGGTAGGAAAGTAGATGATGAGGATGAATGCAGATGATAACAACCACTCTGATGAAGTCTTAGGTAGAAATGAGGACAAAGGAAGAAAGGCCATCCTAGTTATAAAGTGGCAAAGAACGTGACTGAGTTGTATTTGTGTCCTACTGTTTTATGTGAGGTAGAACTTGTTTGTGATTACAATGGTTGTTTGGCTGAGGAAGTGTCTAAGCAGAGTGTTGGAAGTATGGTTTGGCTCCTCTCATGCAAAAAGAAAGAAAGAATTGTAAAATAGAATTATTAATAAAAAGGGAAGCAAAACTTAAAAATTTGGGAAATTCTCAACCTATTCATATGGGAAAAAATGAGAAAGCCTGTCTGGGACAAGGATGTAGCCCTATACTCATCTGATAGGGAGACTAGCACAGTCAGCTATGTCAGCAGAAGCTAGGTGCTATTCATCAAGACAACGAAGAAATTATCCATCTGACCTATCACACAAAACAACAGAAGAATGATCTCAAAGGCTTTTTGCAAATACTCAGGGGCTACTCTTCCCATCCCAGACCCAGTCCTTAAAACTTACGTTTTGAAACTTTAACTCCCGAGGTGATGTTATTTGGCTCTTTAGAAGGTGATTAGGTCATGAGGTCAGAGCCCTTAGGGATGGGATTAATATAAGGGACCTGAGATATACCCTTTACCTCTTCCAGCATGTGAGGACTCAGCAAGAAGGCACCAACTATGAAAGAGGAATTCAGTGCACTCACTAAACACTGAATTTGTCAGCACCTTGATTTTTGAACTTTCCAGCCTGTAGACCAGTGAGAAATAAAATTCTGTTATTTATAAGGCATGCTTGTTATAGTTTGCTATAGCACCCAAAATGGAATAAGATAGTAATAAACAAGATCAAATCCACTACCCATTTTGCTGAGAATTATTCCCTTGTTTTGAATATGATGAAGTCTGCCTTCATCAGTGTGTTAGTTAGCTTCTTTGTACCATTGTGTCAAAATACACGAGATAATCAACTTAAAAGGAAGAAAGGATTATTTTGGCCCATGGATTTTAGTGATGTCAGTTCATCACTCCTTCTCCCTATTGTTTGGGCCTGTGTGTGCACAGAACATTATGGCAGGAGTGTGAGGCACAGGAGGCCTATTCACCCTAGGGTATACAAGAAGCAAAGGGTGAGAGAGGAAGTAGCTGTAGTCTCAATATCCTCTTCAAAATTATGCCCCCAGGAACCTAACTTTCTGTACCTCGGCCCCACTTCTTAAAGGTTCTGTACCTCCCAATAGTGTCATAAGATGAGGACCAAGATTTTAGCATATGAACCTTTGAAGGATATTCAGATCCAAACTATAAAAGTTAGGTTTTAACTAAGTGTACTCAATTGTGAAGTAATCCTATGAAGGAGCACAAATTTGGGTCAACAGTTCTAAAATTAAGAAAAAAAACTCCTACGGCTGGCAGAGTGACTCAAGTGGCAGAGTACCTGCCTAGCAAGTGTGGTGCCCTGAGTTCAAACCCCAGTAACACCAAAAAATAGTCACATATATATATTTATATATACATATACATATAAATAATTTTTAAAATTCCTATAAGGATGACCATGATGACAAAATTTGTTTTAATAAGAATCTAAAATTGGGATCATGATGGATTGCACCATCAGATGGAGCAAACTTTTATGCTATTTGGCCTCTGAGTGGAGTTAATGGTTGTATGGCCTCTGGAGCCCAGTGCAATCTCCAGAGATTCAAAGCTGAACAGGAAGGTTGGTGCCAAGGAAAACACAGAGACCAATGATAGGCATTCTTTTGGGCATGAAAAAGAATAGAATCCTGTATATCCATTCCTTTGTTATCAAGCAGTTCTGAAATTAGGCACTAGCCATATATGACAAAGGAGCACTTTGATTATATCTCCTTAGAATGAACAATCCTGTAAGTATAAAATGCACACTAGATTTTGAAAACCCAGCATGAAAATCTGAAATATCTCATTACTAAATCTTATACTGATACCTGCTAAATGAGAATATTTTAGGACAAATAAACTACATTGTTAAAAGTATTTCACTTTTTTCTTGTTTTTTTTTGTAGTGTAACTTAGTAAATTTAAAGTTGTAAATTATGGCTCTTGTAATTTTTCAGCTGCACAATACTCCTCTGAAAACTTGCCTTAAAGTAGATTAAAGTTTATTCTCCTGATGTCACCAAATTTCATGTCCATGCCCTTTCATGAAGTGTTTATCATCATTTTGTAACTTCCAGTTAATTCCAGTAAGTTTCTCATGAAAACCAAATAAACCATGCATCTGGAAAGAGTCTGATGCATTTGTTTGCCTAAACAGCTCTGTTGTACATGGATGTTGCATGCAGTAGTTTTCCTAAATCACAAATAATGAACAATCCACAAACTCTTCATTTGTATTACATGGGTTATCAACTGAATGTTCTTTATGTGGGTTTGAAAGTAATTATGATTAAAGAAAGTAGTAAAGAAATTTTATAGTTCCATCAATTGTAAATTTGTATCAATTACCAAGCATGTTTTCTGAATCATATAGGAAATGATCATTAATATATACAGGAATTACAAATACAGGGAATCAAAACAACAATTGTTTAGTTAATTATACATTGGAGAACCCAAACATTCACTCATAAAATACAAAATAATTGACTTAACTAATTGAATGATGTACTTTCAGAATTTAAGACTGGTGAGAATGGCTGGGTATGTCATTCTATGAAAATGGGAATGTTAAAGATTGACATCAGCACATTGTAAGAACCTTTAAATACTCCAATGTACTGCCACCCAGCACAACAATAATAATAATTTAAAAAATACAAAAAAAGATTGACATAAGCAAGATGGCTGGAAGCTCCTACTCTTCCCTCATCACAAGAAAGCCCAAATAATGAACAAGCAATTACAATTTGATGAACTACCTAAAGGAGAATGTTGGAAAATAGCAACAAAGCAGCAGAAATCTTGAACACAGCAACCCAGACTGACTATATAGAGAATCTTGCCCATACCACCCTTTCTGATCCCCTCCCCCAAGTCAAGATTAGCTTGGAGCTAGGAGGGACTTCTCCTGAGGATAAAATGTAAGCAAGGTACCTTAGCAGTCTCATAGTCACCACAGACATCTATAGTCTATGCTACTGCTGACTTCACAGGTTCTGAATCCAGCCAAGGGAGCTCCTCAGAGTCTACGTGCAGAGTTACTCCAGAGAAGATGAGGTGCTCTGCCTGTCCTACTATTGATCTCCAACATCTTGGAACAAGAGCCAGTGGCATAGTGCATCATGCTCCAGGGCTGAGTAGATATGGGATCCCTCCATTCCTGTGGTTCAGATGCCACTACCCCCTGCCCACTGATCCTGGGCAGTGCTGTTGCTGCACCCTACACACTAAAGTCCAGCTACTGCAGAGCCAGTTTAGTCTCCCCAAAACCTAATTTCTGTTGCACTTTTCTCTTCATGGCTGAGCTGAAGTGATGTGCCACCACCAGGGACCCAGATGTTTTGAACTATTGGAGTAGTAATGCTACCAGCACCACCAGTGCCTTGCCCCCTGGGGAACCTCAGGGCATTTGCAAGCCACATCAGTTTTGTCCCTCCAGTGTCACAGACGAGGTGGCATTCTACTTCTAGGGATCCAGGAGCTCTGCTGGCCCACATGAGTTGGCATACTTTCTGGGGCTGAGTGGACGCAGTGCCTCAAGCCACAGGAAATCAAGGTCTTGGTTGAATTCTGCCACTTCGGCCTCCAGGCTAAATAGCCAATTCACTCTGTCTACCTGCATTAAGCTTACACAATTTGAGCTGTTGAGGCACCCCACCTTTCTGGAGAGTGAAGTCATAGCTGTGCTGCTACCTGCCCTCCAAAGTCAAAGCCATAGCAGCATCCAGCCATTCTTGGGTTCTTGTTACTTTTCATCTGACTTCATGTAGTCTGAGATTCTTCAGTCTTAACCATCTCAGGGTCCAAAGTCACCACCAGAGCCCAAGCTACTGCTATGTCCTATTGGTTCTAGGTTCTAAATTGTGTTGTACCCTTTTCCTTGAGGCTTGAACTTCCAGAACACCCCATTTTCCTTAGAGCTGTGCAAGATCTGTGCCCTGCACACCAGAGTCAAAACCACAGTTAACTCCAGCTCCCTGGGCTCAAGCTGGTAGGGTGTGCCTCAGAGCAACAGGCCTCAGCCTAGTAAAAGAACTACATTCACTCATACATTGGAGAGAATCTGCACTTCAAGTTCCAGGTGCTAGAGTTGTATTGCAAAACCTTGAGCCCAAGAACCCAGCTCTATAGCTACTCTTAACACCTATACCCTGATCCTAGTGCCACTGTGGCTGCCTGTAAGCCATGTCAGGCCAAACATCAAAGAGAGATCCCCTCAGCTAAGATTCCCTACTGTGAGAAAGATAAGAATAGTGAGATCCCCGAAGCCTTTGCAACCATCATAATTACCAAAAGTTTCTGAAGCCTGCACCACAGAAGCACCTGCAGTCATCACTGACATTGAAGAAGCTGCATGGAAACTATACTACTGTGATCACCTGGAATCAATGTCATTGTATGCTACCCAAATGGCCTCCAACAAAAGCAAGTCTGCCAAGTTTGAAGAGATGATTTCATCACCAGATGTGCAAATGTCAAAGTAAGAACACAAGAATATGAAAAAGCAAGGAAAACACAACACTACCAAAAGAACACAATAATTTTTCCTTTAAATTAACTGACCCCAAAGAAATGGACATTTACAAATTATTTTAAAAAGAATTCAAATAATTATCATAAGGAAATTCAGTGAGATAGGACAAAAAGCAAATAGACAATTCAGTGAAACAAGAAAGATAATTTATGACCTGAATGGGAAATTAAACATAGATAGCCACCATTAAAGAAAAAAGAAAGAGAGAGAGAAAATTTCAGAGCTGAAGAATCCGATCAATGAAATTAAAAAAAAAATACAGTGAGAGCTTCAAAGCATGTTAGATGAATTGAAAGAAAAAAAAAAACTTATGAACATGAAAACAGGGTTTTCGAAAAGAGTGTCAGGAAAGAGTTAAGACAACCTATGAGATTTATGAAATACCCACTAAATGAATAAATATTCACATTATAGAAGTTCCAAAAAATAAGGGACAAAGAAAGGAACAGAAAACTTGTTTAATGAAATAATTTCTGGAAAATTCATATCTTGTGAGAGATATAGACGTTTAGATTTGAGAAGCTCAAGGGTCCACAAACAGATTCAACCCAAAATGTTTCTCTCTGAAGGACATTAATCAAACTGTCAAAAGTCAAAGAGAGAATATTGAAAGCAGTAAGAGAAGGGGGATGAAGTCATATATAAGGGAATCCCATTATATTATCCATGAATTTCTCAGCAAAAGTCTTGCAAGTCAGAACAGAATGGGGTGATATAATCAAAGAATTGAAAGGCAAAATCAAAAAATATCAGACAAGAATACTATACCCAACAAAGATATCCTTCAGAAGTGATAAAGAAATAAAGTATTTCCCAGTCAAGCAAAAGTTCAGGGAATTCATTATCACTATACTTGCCTCACAAGAAATGCTTATGACAGTTCTGGAAGTGGAAACAAAAGTAGAATTACAATCATGAATACATATGAAAATATAAACCTCACTCTTAGAAGTAAATACATAGTTATATTCGGAAAGCCTCAATTCTGTAATAGTGGTCTACAAATCGTACATATCTACAGTATGAAAGTTAAAAGTTGAGACAATTAAAAATAACTAAACCTATATAAATTATAAAAGATTATATATTTGTTTTTGATGCCACCATAAATGCTTACATCAAGAATGAATAAAGATCCAAAATAAATAGTCTAACATTATACCTTAAGAAACCAGAAAAAGAGCAAACTAAGCCCCAAATTATTAGGGGGAAGGTTCATATGAAGAATTATATGCCAGCAAATTGGATAACCTAGAGGAAATGAATAATTTCCTAGCAAAATATCACCTACTAAGGTAAGTCAAGAAGAAATGAAATATCTTAATAGACAAAAACAACATCTATTTTTTGTTTTGTTTTGTTTTCTTGATGATAGCCCTTCTTACTTGGGGAAGATTAGACCACAATGTAGTTTTGATTTGTATTTCCCTAGTGGCTAAATGTGTTGAACATTTTTTCATATAATTATTGGTCATTTATATTTCTTCTTTTGAGAAATCTCCACTCAGCTCATTTATCCATTTATTGAATGGGTTACTTGGTCTTCCGGTGTTAAATTTTTTTTAGTTTTTTAGATATTTAGCATATTAATCATCTGTTGGAAGACTAGCCAGTGAAGGTTTTTTTCTCATCCTATAAGGCTGTCTTTTTACTCTGTTAATTGTTGCTGGAAGAAGTTTTTTAATTTGATGCAATTCTAATTGCTAATTTTTCTTATTATTTTCTTAGCCACTGGTGTCTTGTTCAGGAAGTCATTATCTACACTTATATTGTGAAGAGTTTCCCCTATGTTTTCTTTCAGTAACTTCAAATTTTTACTTCTTATGTTAAAGTCTTTGATCCATTTTGAGTTGTTTTTGCACAAGGAAAGAGACAGCAATCTATTCCAAATAACCCAGACATATCATTACTCTGTATGATTTAGGTATGAAATATCTCTCACAGGTTCATGTGTTGAATTCTTGATCCACAGCTGTTGGTGCTATTTTGGGAGCTGGTGAAACTTTGAGATGAGCCTCTCTGAAAGTAGTAGGTCACCAGGGGCATGCCTCTGAAGGTTCTGTCTGGTGCTGGTTTCTTCCTCTCCCTCTTTCCTATCCACGGCGATGTGAGCAGCTTCCTCCTCCACATGCTCCCAGGATCATGATGCTCTTTCTTATCATAGGCCAGGAAACAAGTAAACATGCACTGAGCCATCTGAATCTATGAGCCAAAATACTTCATTTCAGTTATTCTTCTTAGGCATTGGTCACAACAATGGTAAAACTGAGTAGAACAGAAAATTGGTACCAGAGACATGGGGTGGGATCATTGCTGTGACTACCCCTGACCAAATTGTTCTTCAATCTTTAGAACTGGTTTGTGGGAAGAATTTGGAAGAGTTTAGATAAGTACACTGGAGCAAGCTTAGATTACTATAAGCAGAGCTTGATGGTGATTGGGAGCTCAGAAGACAGGAATGCCAATAGGAATGCAGACAGTGAAGACCATACTCATGAGATTTCATATGGGAACAAGGACTCTTTTGGAATTAGACTACAGGCAGGTACATGCTAGAAAATAATTTGTCTACATTTTTTCCATGTCCTGAGATGTTTTAGCAAACTGTTTAAAGATGATGGATTAGTTAATCTGGTTGAGGAAATTTTAGGGTAGTCCAACTTTCAGACTGTGGCATGGTAATTGCTAGTGCTTTCGGTCATGTTTACAATGAGAATTGGAAGCCAAAAGCAGAGCAGAAAAATATGAAAATCTTGCAGTTAGGTCAGAAAAGCCTGCATAAATTTGGAGCTAAGGAAGTCATGGCTGCTGTAGAGATTAGTACTTTTGAAAAGAAGTCAGATACTTTTTTACACCAGGAAAATAGGAAAGAACCTTGCAGGCATCTCAGAAATTTCCAGATCCCATCCATCATAGCTTCAAGGACATAATAGTTTTAATTCATTTGAAAGACTTTGCTTTAAGACAAGAGCTCGAAAACACCGTGCTCACACAGGGTCACAAAAACACTTCCTTAAGTGTTTCCCAATATATAGTCATTCAGGCGCTCAGGAACCAATGCACCATGGTCCAAGGGGACTGGCTAGTACTCAAGATTACAGTAGACCTTGGATCATCCATGTGATGCTGGTTTTGCAGACTTGCAGAATGCAAGAGTTACAGGGTCCTGGAAGATTCCACCAAGACTTCAATGGGATGCCTGGGAAGTCAGACAATGTGTGACAGGGTCAGAGTCCCCTCAGGCAGCCCCTGAGAAGGTGGAACATGAAATTGGGAGAGTAAAACTTAGGCTGAAATTGAGACCCCAGGATGATGGAGTGTCTTAGTTGAGGAAACCTGCAAGCAACAAATGGAGGTGGCCCAACAGAATGGGCTGTAAATGGTAAGGTCATAGGGGCAGTGCTACTTAATCTCATTGGAGCTCCTATCATGATGCCATATGCTCCAGATGCCAAACAGGTAGCTATAGGATTTAATGTTTTCCTGCTGGATTTCAGTCTTACTTTGGTTCATTCTTTCCCTTCTATTCTCTTTGTCCTCCCTTTTGAAATGGGAATGTTTACTCTATGCCATTGTATTTTGGATGTATGCAACTTTCTTTTGACTTTACAGGTGCTCACAATTAAGAGCTTGCATTGAGTCTCAGAGGAGACTAGATATTGGACTTTTGAACAATATTGGAACTGTTAAGACTTTGGAGACCAATGGACATGGACTAAATGAATTTTGCGTTACGTGATGGCATAGGCTTCTGTGGGCCAGGGGAAAAGTATTATAGTTTGAATATGAAATATCCCCACAGGCTCATCTGTTGAATGTACTGGTGGTGCTATTGTGGGAAGTGGTAAAATCTTTCAGGGTGGTTCCTAGCTGGAGGAGGTAGGTCACTGGGGCTATGCCTTTGAAAATTAAGCCTGATCCCTAATTCTCCCACTTCTCTTCTCTGTCTCTCTCTCTCTCTCTCTCCTATGTTCCATAAATTGTATGGCATCCTCCTTCATATTCTCTCCTACCTCCCAAGGCCCCAAACCACAATGTCAAGTGACTGTGGTCTAAACTCTCTAAGACTATGAGCCAAAATAAATTGTCAGTTTAAGTTACTTTTCTCAGGCATTGGTCATAGCAATGATATCCAGACTAATACAGAAAAACTTAAAGGAATCAACTTCAACGTACAATAGAAACCTGAATAGACATGTTTATTGTGGCACTATTCACAATAGTTAATTTATAGAATCAGCTTCGTTGCCCATCAATAGATGAATGAAAAAAAATGTGGTATATTTACATAATCATTCAGTTCTAAAGAAAATGAAATTTTCTTTTGCAGGAAAATGGATGAAATGAAGGCCATCCTGGTAAGAAAAATAAGCCAGACTCAAAAAGACAATTGTCGTTGCAAGAGCATATGTCCTCTCATACATGGACCCTAGAAGTTAAAAAAAAAAAAAGACATGAAAGCAGTAGGGAGAACAGAGGAACTATTAGCAAAGACGAAAAGAATCAGGGAGAGAGGGTAACAGAGGGTAAGAATGGGTAATGCGGGGACAGGGACAATATCAAAGTACATTACATACATGTGTGAAAATGTCGCAATAAAGCCAATTATTTTATATACTTAATGTATAACATAAGAAAAATATAAAAACACCTGAAAAATTTTAAGCTAATGTGTTTATAAACTTGAGAAAATTTTAATGAGGTCTTTGCTAAAATATGTATATGTTAATATCCTACATGTCTGGGATAATTTGGGGGTTTTGCCAGTGAGGATATTAATATGGGAATGCAGTTAAAGTCAGATAAGAATATTTCCACTTTCAGAATCTATTATCTCTTGGTTTTGTGGTTATCTATGGGGTTAAATTATTTGTTTGTTTGGTGTGATTGGTGTTTGAATTCAGGGCTTCACACTTGTAAAGAAGGCACTTCACTGCTTGAGCCACACTTCCAGTCTATTTTGCTCTAGTTAACTTGGAGATGGGGTCTTGCAAACTATTTGCCTGGCCTAGCCTCAAACTACAAACCTCCTGATTTCAGCCTCCCAAGTATCTAGGATTATAGGCGTGAGTCACTGTCACCTGACCAAGATTAAATAGTTTTTAAATAGCTCAAATGAGAACCTCTGGCTTTTTTGTTGAAGGTTTATTTCCCAGTGATTTCTTCTTCTTTATAGGAACAATTTTTGTACTTTGGTACATAACTCAATTTTCTCCTCGTGATCTCCTACAGTCACCACAGTTCCTACTTGTTGGACAGTACCCCTAAAACAGAATCTGGAATTGGCAGTGAAATCTCCAGAATTTACAGAGAAATGACTCATTTTCCTACTAAATCGAGAGAGCCAACCATCTCAAGGAAAAATCTTTCATTGTTTAATTTTTGCTTACCTTATTTTTAACATTGTCTGATTTTCCTCAATCGTGTTTGACAAAGAAGAATAGAAGAATTAATTGGTGGAATGCATGGAGAATTCTGTTGGGTTTTTGAGTCAGAATAAACTTGGCCAGAGAATTCTTTCATGGGTATTGAGCCATTATGAGGGTGGCTGAGAGAATGTGAAGTTCAACAAAAAGATGCTCTGTATTTCTATGACATGCTTTATTTTTCCAACCTAGTGTACTCTGAAACATTTTTTACTTGTCAATTAATATGCAATTAATGGAAATTAAACTGGTGGATTTTATGGCTCTAAGATACACTTGGGATGATGAAATAACGACTAATAGGTTCTGAAAGTCAGAATGAAATAAAGTCAGATTTTGAGAGATATAGATACATATTTTAAATATTTTCAAAATATTCCGTTGTATCATTTACTTACCTCATTTAACAAAAATAAGAGTATATTGAGTGCCTGCTTTGTGCATTATTCTTGCCTGTAGATCAGATAGCCTACCAGTGATATATGTTATACCAACACATATTTAGTTATATTTGTGATAGTACCTTGGGGAAATGTACAAAGAGTGTGCAACAGGAATATCAGAGCTCAGTAACAGAAATATCTAAGACTCCAGAGTTATGCATGGACAGAGAAGACATCTCTGAGGAAGTAACATTTAAATCAAGGCTTGAACAATGAGTAAGAGCTGGACAGGTGATAGAGGACAGATAATACAGATCTATCTGATGTGACTAAAGATGAAGAGATCCTGAGACTGTTACAAAACTATGAGAAGGCCAGGGTGACTGAAATGTAGTGAGAAGATAGGTTGACAATAGCTGGGGAACATTCACATAGGATCCTGTATGACATGCTATGCTTTGTAGGGAAATATGAAATAAAATGCAGACCTACGTTAAACAACATTAACAACAGTAACAATTAAAAATATTATTATTGAGCATTCACCCCTTCCTGGTAGTTATGCACAAATTTCATCTTTACAACAACCTACAAAATATCTACTTATTATCATTCCATTATATTTATAGGATAAGGGTATTAGCTTACAAAACTTGTTTAACTTTATAGAACCAATAAGTGGAAAGCCAGGTTTGGAATAAAGGGTTTTCTGACTCTAGAATCTGGACTCTTACCATTGCTCTACATTTAACTTTATGCAGTATTTAGATGAATCCACTTAGGGCTGGTGGAGTGGCTCAAGTGACAGAGCGTCTGCCTTCGCAAGCCTAGCAATCATAAGGCCCTGAGTTCAAGCCACAGTCCACCAAAAAAAAAAAAAAAAGGAAAAGAAGGCCTAGAAAAATCCACTTGTATATGAATTAGCAATAGTAATTATTTTAATCTCTTTTATGTATGGCAAGCATTGTTTTTATTTCTTCTGGGGGTGAAGGCTTATTAAAAGATAACTCCTTTCCTCACATGATTCTTTTTAGCAAACTGCAATGAGAATATACTTGATTTTCAAGTGGTAGAGACTTTTATAGCATTTGGTGCAGAAAATGAAGGGACAAAATTTAGGGTTTTTAGGCCATACATTCTTTGCACTTGTTCCATTGAAACATGCAATTGTCTAGGTGACTGAGAGTAATTTATTTTTTCTGATGCTGAACAAGTTTGAGAAATAATATGTTGACAAACTTTCTTAATATACCAGAGGCCTAATGACCCCACTCTGAAATCTAGTGATATGGCAAAAGAGACAGTTTTAGAATCAGACAGATAAGAATCGAGTTCAACTTCAGGCACTTATTAGCTATGCGTTTTCAGCAAATTATAAATCTACCTGAATATTTGCTTCTCATCTGCAAAGCAGAGACAATAAGGATAATATAAGGATTATATTATCACTTCACATAAGAGCTATGAGGATTACATGAAATGATGTATATTGATATCTCAGTCATTGTTAGCTACACATTGACATTGGATACCTTATTGGTTCAAATTTTAAATCAATCACAAAAATGTATTAGTATGAACGATAATGAGTTGAATTATATAATCAAATTATGTAACATAAACTGTCAAATAGTAAAATTGAATAACCCATCTAAAATACCAAAACATTAAACACAAAAGAGATTTTTTTTAAATTCTAAGAGGTGCATAAAAAATGTCATATGTCCCCAATGAGGGCACTTGGTGAAATACTGAAACATATAAATCTCTCAAGAAATGTCTGTGGAATGAACAGAGGGTAATAAATAAGCAAATGAATGAATGAGGTAATGGATAAACACATCAAATATTGAGCAGTGTAAGTGTAAATTCCGTGACTGTTGGGTATAGCAGTCACTGTTTGAAATCACACTAAATCTAGCACAGAGGGAGCAATGTGAATGCACTTGGAAGATAGTCAGGAAACAAGGTTGGAGAAGGGCAAAAAAGAGTAATGGGGTGAGTTAATGTGATCAGAGTATGTTATGTGCATGTATGAAAATGTCATGGTCAAACCCATTATTTGTACAATTAATATATCCTAATTAAAAATGAAAGGAAACAAGGCATAGACAGAAACTCTATCAGGAAAAAAAAGAGATGAAGGATCTCTAATACAATCCTTCCTGACTGGAGAGAGAACACATTTTTTAAAATCCTTGTTTAATTTCAATTTTATAGGCAAATCTATGATCAAAATTATCTTCATAAGGGATAGCTATGTATTCATGCACAGCTTTACCTGTGACAAACACCTTCAGATGAAATTTTAAAATCTTTTTTTCTCAAAAACAAGCATTTTCAGGTGATGAAGTATATATTTATAATTCAATTCATATATGCCACTCACTTATATCAAGTTTACCAAGAATTTCCATTATGTACTACTGCTATCCAAACCAAGACTCAGAGAATATTGCACTTTTTCCAAGAAAAGAAATGTGTATTTAATTTTGGAAAGTTAAAAAATAATATATGAATGTTTGACTATTTGAAAAATCAAAACAGATCACGGATGAATTAATACAAAATAGAAATTAATAAATGTGGCAGTGTCTAATACATGTAGTCAGCAGAATTTTCATGTCCAGTGAAAAGCTCATACATGAACTGATAATGCTATTTGCAATTTCTTGTTACCATTAATATACAGGAAAAAAGTACTGTGCACTTGAGATGCTCTAAGTTTGTATAAACTGAGGAACCTAGCCATTGAACATTAAAGGCATAACTTAGTTTATTACATCTACTGAGGGTGTGGGGTAAGGAAGACAATATGTTTAGAACAGTTGTTTTTGCATGGCTCAAAATTTTTTCATTCTGTTTTTGTCAAAAGAGCCCTGGAACACAATCAATGAAAAGTTGACTTAATGTAAAACAATAAATAAAAATTACAGAGAAACTTAGCTGCATGTATTAACAGCACAAGATGGATCAAGGCCCATTGTACACTATCTTTTGTTGGTTCATGTACAGTAGTTGGCATTTATCAACATGTGTGTTAATAATGAATATTTTCTTCTTCTATTAATGAGGAAAATAAATGCCAGGAAAGAGCAGCATGCTCATAAAGTGTATAAGGAAAAGAAGAATAAAGATGATTGGTAAGTCATTTCAAAGAATGCTTATGACAATACATACAATTTACCACTGCACCTGTGGGTGATTGTCACCTTGATACTTTAGTCCTACCCGAGAAGAGTGAACTTTGAAGTTTCTCTTATTGGAAAGGTAAGGCTACTATTAAACAATAGCAATAATGAAATATTAATCTGCTCTACATAAATTTCTCCTTCAATCTACATTCCCTAAAATTCACGCATATTTTATTCTCTTGCTTGATATTTAACTAGATTATACATTCTTCCTAGGAAAACAGTGTGTTTTGTATGCTTTTTATATAACATTCTTCTTTTAATATTTCATATTCCATTTGTTTCATACTAAATACTGTTTATGGATGAATACATAAATGAATAAATGAATGAATGCATGGACATGGTTTTAGACTATTAAACAATAAACTCCTTAAAAAGTAGAAACTCTTATAAACTTTGCCTATTAATGGGACAAGCGTGGCAAAAAAAGGAAACTCCCTAAAACAAGAAACAATCTCAATAAATACATTGGCTTGTTTATCTATTCATAAACCCTAAGCCTCTGAGTCTAGACCCAGTGTCAAGTCACAAACCACTTAATTCCTTACCCATAAATAATAGGCTGTGTTTGTTCTGAGCCATCCCTAATACACAGTAGGTCCTCAGTAAATGTTTGCCAAGTTGTGGATGTCATCTGCCATTAAAGAGTGTGACAAATGTAGGAATGTGATATTATTTAATAACAATAATGAAAATTTGAAAAAAAGACTATATTCCTATGGATTTAAGCAAAACCACTGTGAGGGCCTTTATTTCCTATTGTTCCCTGGCTTTCACAGGAACCAAGCACAACATTGCATATATTTTAGCATTCATGAAGGTTAACAATTGCCAAATAGCTCAGGAGACATATTTAACAGGATTGTTTTCACACATCATCATTCTGCCATAGGGAGCTATCAGCTTGGAGCATAATGCAGAGCTGGCAAATAAGACATTTCCACGTGTTTTTGAAGTTCTCAGAGGTATGGTCATAAATCAAGCCTCTGAGTGAAAACAAGCACCTGCAAATACCTTTCTCCTAGAAATGGAGCATTGATGTGCTGGACCTGGAAACATCTTTTCGTTTCGTATTTGTGGCTAATGGCTATTTCAACACAAAAGGTAAACTTAGCTAAACATTGAGACATATTCGTGGAACTAAACATGCTTGTGGAATGTGCCAAAGATTTAACTAGGAAGGCCACAATGTTTCAACCCCATGTTGTTCTATTTTAAAATATCTGTTGTGCATCTGTCTTCAAACGAGCACTGGTCTTTATTTTTAACTTCATAATTCATAAAGGTTGATATAGATGATCACATCACTGTTTCTCTTGCTAGATCTTCTATCATAAGTAATGTACCTTATGCAGTTTTCCATCTTCAGAACTCAGGGTTGTGCTTGGACCATTGATTCACCCTCCACCAAATTGAATAAATGAATGAGGGTTGCATCTGCAAATGTATTTCCATTCTCCAAGCTTTGTTCTCCATGGATTAGAAGCTCAGTGTCACCCCATGCAATGTAGTTACACATAAGTTCCTTATGCAACAGGTTATAATTGCATGCAGTTATGGGTGGAGGAATAAGAGTGTATTGTCTTGTTTGCTACGATTTTCAGATACCCTTGCAAGATAAAGAAATTAGCTAGATTCATTTTAATATTTCTTTGTTGTTTTTAGAGTCAGAGAGTTCATATGTCTGTGAAACTCTGCATACAAGAGAGTAGAACCCTCCACGTGCTAAGGGAGAAATACAGGCTTCTGTATCTAGTACTAACTTAGAATCTTGCATGCCCAAACTAGAAAGGAATCTACTCTCTACTTTCTAGATGCTTAGAGACTTCAAACCACAGAAAGTACAAATGAGTATATGTTTATCACTGTTGAACACCTTATGCTATTGGGGATATACCTGCTCTGATTCCATTTCTTTTTAGGCATTCCCTACATTTTTGTTGCTGACCTATAGTAGATCTTGGAAAAGTTTTAGCTTTTTCTGTTTACTTGATACCTTAAGGCTGGGCAGAACCTGCTAGTCA
This sequence comes from Castor canadensis, assembly GCF_047511655.1. Classification (NCBI taxonomy): domain Eukaryota; kingdom Metazoa; phylum Chordata; class Mammalia; order Rodentia; family Castoridae; genus Castor; species Castor canadensis. Next base: position 94,427,586 of record NC_133394.1, read on the forward strand.
TCTCAGTCTAGATTCTTATCCCCAACACTGTCTCTTATTTGTGTTGGGCCACAATTGACTTCAAAGGAGACTTTGGATGTAAAAGAGATATAGCCTGGTGGGAAAAGAGAAGATAATTGATGGCTTGTGTTGTAAAATGTCCAATTTTTTTCTTAAAAATAGGAATTTCTGTGTGTTTTACAATAAAATTGGCTTTGAGCTGTTCAATCACATTATCTTTGCTGCCCTTCCCAAGAAAATACATTTCCCCATATCAGAAAGGGAACGTTCTTCTAGTTTTAAACCATATATTTGCTTTGTTCTCTCTTACTTTAATTCCCACTGGACATATAATGTAAACAATGGAACAATCCTTGTATGCCTATGAATTAGTCAATGACTTTTAACAGATATTGAACACAATTATTAATTTGGAAAAACATGAACAAAAAGAACAATTCCTTTTTGTGTTCTGGAAAGTGTAAAATGGATAGTTATCCTAATTTTCTGCTCTCCTGTTACTTGTCTTATAAAGAAGTTATTTATGTAAAAGTGCAGTACATACTTTTTATTCAACTAGTTTTTTTAGTACTTAATGGATATTCTAAGGCACAGACAGAATATTTTTGCCTAGAGTTAGTGTCTTCTGAGTGTCTACATTAATTTGAGGGTATTTATAAGGTCTCCAGTTCAATTGGACATGCTTACTTTTAGCTAGGATTATGGATTCTCATATATACATATATACATATATATGTATATATGAGAATTTGTGTATATACACATATATATACATACACATGTGTGTGTGCCATAATAGCTCTAATGCAATATCTAATGCTATAATTAGGTGGACTGCTGATATATGCAGAAAATGTCACTTTTGTCACTTTATTTGACTAGATAAAAATTTCATTTTCTTTCTTTCCTATTCTATAATTGTTAAAATTGATAATTTCTATATATGTTGTTCTGAACCACAGTTTGTGGGTCTCTCATTTATTATTAAGGTTAAGAGATTATACTGTTTGGCAAAGATATCACTTACTTGGTAACCCTTGACCTTAGCAGGGCACATCTCCTTCCTTGGGTGATACCAGACTTCCATAAACCACCCCAATACATTAGTGCCCATGGGGCTAGGTCTGTTAATATAGTTTATACTGTCTAATGAGCATGCTAGGAAGTGCAGTTCTTCCTCTCTCCACTCCAACAAGCACTTTACAAAACAGAAATGAGAAGCTGCATGTGTAGGAGGGGTGATGAGTGACAATTACAACCTGGCCAACTTGTCTTGGCAAATCGTGTCTGGGAGAATACCATATGCTCTTTGGAGAAAGACACGATGCCTCAATCCTCCTGTCTGAGGCAACTCTTAGTGCCATGGCATCTTACCAGTGTGTATCTGATAGAGACCTGCTTGCAAAATCATCCCAAACCACTTAGGACTTGTATCTGGCTCTAGATGACAAGGCCTCTAGACAAGCAAACATGGAGAAAATAAGGTCTCACACTAGAAACGATCACTTGGAGAAAAGTTCAGTGTGCAGTAGCTGCAATGTGCTCTCTCAGCATTGAAGATCTCTGTCCTTAATAAAATGGACATAAGAGATTCTTACATCCATGTCCTTCTGATACTTTCTTGAGTTCCCAGATACTTTGTCCTGTGGATGGGTCAAGCCTCTTAATGACAAAATGGTAATATTTTAAAAGATTGATAATCCTTAGTGTTGGCAAGAAGTATACTTTACTTTTGGAGTTAACAATGGCACAATGTGGGGGGTTGGGAATGATTTGTATTAAAATATACAATATGCACTCTTCAGACATGGCCCTGGGAATGCCCTCAAGCAACAGAATGCTAGGTCCAGTGTGAAATTCACCAGAGCAGATTGTACACTTTTAGGTAGGTAGCTAATAGATAAACTACATGAGTGTGTAAAGGTGTCTATAATAGTAGCTAGCGTTTGCTTAGCACTTTTTGTTTGCCGGATGTTGTTTTAAGCATGTGCATTAAAACACCTTAATCTTTATGACAAAGTGAAACACTATTATCCAGCTTCAAAAAGCAGATTTTTAAGACTGAGGTAAGAGGAGGACAAATAACTTTCTTAAAGTTACATAGATGGACAGTAGCAGGCCAGGATTTGAATATAGTCTGTCTCTTAAGGAATCACCTAACTTAACCACTTACCTCATCCCTACGAAGTTGATTTTTCAGCATGCCTACAATAGGGTGAGAAAATGAAACTATTTGAATAGCACAATCTCCAAGCTATTGATTAGAATTTTAAGCAGCCACTAAAATGAACTGTAGAGAACTGTATGAATTCATGGAAAACACACCCATTATGTGTTTTGTTAATATAATTTTTAAACTACATATAATATAACACCATTTTTGCACAATATCAAAACAAACACATTAAAAATAATCAATAAAAATTCTTTTAAAGGTAATTAAAAAGATTCTACATCCGTGTTTGAATAACAATAGGAATAAACTCGGAATGATACATGCCACATTGCTAATTATGGTTCATTCTGAGGTGTATAATTGGAAATAAGAAGGAAAGGAACATTGCTTGTACTTTGTATTATATTTTTATTTCCATGACCATTTACTTTGGAGAATAAAAACAAAAAATAAAAGCATACCCAGAGAAAATCAATCGATGGCATTGCCCAAATTCATTGTCCAAATATCACCCTTCCTGATACCATATTTCAATCAATACAGTGAAGTAATATTTCTGTATTTCAAATACCTTTTTGGAGTTCATCCCAAAGAACCTCTATCTACATTGATGATTGCTCAGAAGTCTTCCCAAGACTCCAAAGCTCACAGTGCTGAATAAAGATGCAGCCTGACCTCTCCCCATGCCTGCAAAGTAATGTTCTTCCCAGTAATTTTACAGCAGGATAGGAACCGTGATTGCCCACACCAGCAGTGTCCAAAACCAAGTGGAAATGAGAACTCTGCCCAGAGTGAATTCTGGTCAGATCTTTGTCAACATTTTAGCTTTCATCTAAGTGGCTAATCTACTCTTACTTAGGAATGCTGTCACAGTGGGGTGCCCCAGCCTGAGGGGCTTGGCTTGCTAGAGCCAGTGTACTCATCTCTTCCCAACTGTAAGTCTAGTGACATCACATTTGGCAACTTGAAGTCTGCTATGGCAGAAGTATGTACACCAGAGAAACCAGTACGTGCTATAAGTTAAGGCTCCTCCAGTCAGTTGTTAAATATTTATCTACACACCATTGCCCTGGAGGCATTCAAAATCATTAGCATGGAAACTTTGGCTGGTGTCCAAATGCTTCAAGACCACACAGCCTTACCAGAGAAATTCAGAAGGCTTGATTCTTGCTTTCTGCGCTTATGAAAGAGTGGTCACAGAAACAGATGAAACACTGAAGTATTGCTCATCCAGGGTGACAGGGATGTTCTTTAGATGGTGCGGAAGTACCACCAGAAGATCTTGTTGCCTAATTCTTACTTTGTAGCTCCCTCTACCACCTTTTATAGTGCCTGCCCCGAGAATGGCAGAAAGAAGAAAAATGTTCATCGTGATGATCTGCACAGTAAATGAACTTGAGGGAGAAGAAAGCACTAAAACATTCAGATCTCCAGCAGACTCATCTCTGTATAACTGAGCCCTGTCTCTTGAGATCAGCAGGGCAGAAGTCCCACTCAGAAGATTTCCTCCCCAGCTTTTCGTTCTTGCTCAATGTTCATCACAGAAGCCTAACTGACCTCTCTCGTGAGGAAATCTGTTTATTTCTAGGAGAACAAATCAGGAGGCATCAGCAACAACAAACTGCCCTTTTTTCCTTACTGTGAGTATTTTAACAAGAAGTAAACAACTTTTAAATCCAGCAGTGACAGCCACTATGCAGCAGCACTTCTCGCCAAACCTGTCTGGGTGCTCTGCCTGAGGGGGTTGTAGCCTCAACACACCTCTCCACCTTGCAAGCAGCTGTCATTGCCAACAGCATTTAAATCTCTAGTCTTCTTACACGCAACTGAAAAACCATAAAACCTTGCCCTAGATCACTGTGGTGGATTAAGCCAGAATAATGAAGTTTTTGACAAAAAGCAACCTTAAATTATTTTGCTAGAGGCTTCTTTAATAGATAAACTAACAGATGTTAGGTGACTTATCCAAGATCACATACTGAGATAGCTGAATCCCAACCAGGAACCATGGTGTTCTTACCACAGAGCCTGGGCTTCTTCTGATCATGATTTAGGCTGGAATCTTTGAAATCTTATCATCTTTCAAAACCCAGCTGGAATAGCTTGACTCTTCATTTCTTGAACCCCAGCTGGGTATCATCATTGCCTACTGTGAACCATTGTCATGGTCTGCATATCTTCACCATGCTATCTTTTACTGAAATCACCTGCCTTACTCTCTTTTTCCTTCCCACCGTAAGATATATTCCTTAAGTTAAAGCCATGTCTTCTTTTTGTCTGTTTCCTGAGCAGCAATTGGCCTACTGCCTTGTATTTAGTAGGTGCTTGATAAGTATTTACTGAATGGAATTGAATTAACCTGAACATTGAGTGATTTTTACTTCAGTAGTTCTCAATTGCATGTATATAAGAAGAAACTAGAAAGTCTATTAAAATATATGTGCTAGAAATTCTGAGCCAATAGTTCGAGAGAGGGAATCACTTAAACTAGTCATTAAGTGATTCTGAAGCATGGATTGATTCATAGTTCTCTTTCACAGTCTCTCTTGTAACAATATGTAGTTGTGAGATAGTTGGCAAAAGACTAGGGGTGTCACTGAGTTCAGAGAGCATTGCAAAGTATACTGGTCCACCTTGTTCCATTAACAGAGGCTTAATCTCATTAACAGAGATTTCTAACTCAAAAGTACTCAAACTGACCATGGAGGAAGGAATTAAATTCTTCTGTCAAGTGCTGTCTTCATCAAAACACTCTTAGTCCCAAAGCTGATCTAGAGTTCCCTAGGAGTAGAGAAGGGAGGATAAATAATGGCTGTCAGTTGAACTCAATGGAGAAGTCATACCTTCAAAGAATAGACAGGTATTTTAGAAATAAATACTTTAACTAGAGATTTGTTAGTTCACAGACAATCTGCAACACGATATGCTCAATTAGTTAATGTTTGTAAAGTGCTTTGATCTTATAAGGCAGTGAGATAATCCCAGGCTTTGTTTACACAGTGCTTCTCTTCCCAAGGGCTCAAAGTGATCCACAGGCAGTGAGCCCAGTTCTTTGCATGCCAGTTCCGAGGAGAGCGCAGATTAATTATGCTGAAGGATGGTACTACTACTGAGGATGTTGTGGTGGTCTGGGAAGATCACAGACCCTTCTCAAGTTCCAGGAAGCATAGCTGACCCGCTCTGTTTACTTGTCAACTGTGTATGATGCTATCATGGCACTTACCATGCTGTAAACCTTTGTTCATGTCTGCCTCCTGCACTAGACTGTGAGTGACTTAGGCAGAGAAATTGGGTCTTTTGGCTTTGCATTACCTGGCCCTTTGACAACTCTCCAACCTTAACTCAGAAAGCTTTCCCTTTCCCTCACCAACCTCCAGCCAAACTGGTCTTCGTGTTTTTAAAGCATAACAAGATTGTTCTATCTCTTAGGTCTTTTGCATATAGGTACTACATGGCTGTCTTCTTTTCAACATTCAAATTTCAGCTCAGTTGTCACCTCTTTAGGTGATCATGACCACCCTTACCTAAATGTGACTCTCCTTAGTAACTCTCAGTCACTTAGAGTCAGCTCTCCATTGCCATGTATTCTGTTTCTGATGATTTTAGCCAAATGAGGATTGAAAATACATGGGAAAAAATTTACATCTGTACTGCACATATACAGAATTTTTAAATACTCAGTTATTTTTTGACATTATCATAACATTTTGAGTAGCGTGGTAACCTTCATTCTTTTTCTTATATATTTCTATTTGATTCTGCAGTCTATAAGCTTCTTGAGAATAGGGACTTTATTTACCTTATTTAACATTGAACTATAGCACCTAGAAGATTTTAATAAAATCAGTAAAGATTGATGGACATTTCAGTTGTTTCAGTACCTTGTACAGTGCTTAATAAATATGTGTTAAATGAATAAATGAACAAAAAATGCAAGATTTACATGTTCTGATGCTTCAGGATAGATTCTTTACTCTGCTAAGTTGTTGGTTAGTCCTTTTGTTCACAAGGTGTAACAGGTTTGGGTTAATACACTTTAATAATTTACAAAGCATTCTTATATACATTATCTAATTATATCTTTTCAATACCTATTTCTATGTATAAATAGGTATTAATAACTTAAATGCTCCTAACAGAGACAAATAGATAGCAAAAGGTAATGAGTGTACCCATTAGGACTCTGAAGTTTTTAAAAATAAGAAATAACTAAAGAGGCCTCAGTCTGACAGATAACATGAGGAAATGAAGACTCATGTTGCCAAAGTTTTATTTTAAGCAAAGAAGTTAATCAAAATTTTCTGTTTTATATAAAATTTCTTAATTTTAAATGTGGGTAAGTAATCTTATAACTAACTCCCCAAACAAACCAGATTTGTAGACCATATTCAGCCAGTTGACCATGATTTTGCAAGTTCTGATCACAAATTTGATTCATTGCTCTCTCTTAACCTATATGATACAAGTAGGCCTCAAACATGCCATATTTCTTGTGTATTTTTTCTTGCATCTTTCTCTTTTATTACAGAAGAAATAAAAATATTTTATATTTCAGTTCTTTTAATAGAAACTTTACTGCTTTTTGGAACAAGTAGCATTTCATTTTCACTTTTTTGTTTATTTATTTTTGCTAGTCTTTTTGTTATACATCCAAATCTCAAATTTTTTGTGTTGTTGTATTATTGTACCAAGGGTACTTGTGACATTTGCAAAAGTTCTTATAATACATTATAGTTGAATTCACCTCCTCTATCATTCTCCTTTATCTCCCCTCCCCCCAGTCCTGGAATAGTTTCAGTATATCTCATTTTTCCATTTTCATACATTAGAACATAATATTTCCACTACATTCACTTTCCTACACCCTTTCCTTATATCGTCCCCCATCCTCATTTTCACTTTGCATTGGACTCTCCAAATTATATACCCACCCTTGAAAAGTATTACTGTTAATGTAATTTTATATGGGACTTAATATTTTGATTATATCTGCATTTTGTATTCTTATTCCCAGGAAGTTAACTTATATGAATATACAGAGATTTGAAATAAACTTTTAAAGCAACCTTTGATACATGTTCTTGGTTCTAGCAGAAAAAGGATCTGAAATAATGGTTTTTGTTTTATTTTGCCTAGAGATGATTCTAATTGTTCTATTTTCTCTTCCTTGATGTCATATTAATGTTCAAAAATTTATCACCAGACTGGTGGTATGGGTCAGGTGGTAGAGCACCTGCCTAGCTAGCCTGAGGACCTGGTTCAAACTCCAGCAACACTACCAAAAGGAAAAAGTTTATCACATTATCCCAACCTTATTGTAGCTAATCCTTTGCCATTTCACCAACTGAGCTCATCAAACCAGGACTACATGTTCTCCTCCTCCTCCTTTTCTTCTTCTTCCTTCTTCTTAGGATATATGTTCTTCTCAAATTAAATGATAATTGGACCATAGCCAAGCCTGTTAGAATTGGATGGCTTTTAGTCCAGAGTGACCTTGACTGGTCTAATACATAATGTGCCTAAACATAGAAATCACAGCCCAAACCTCCTCTGACCTGCTTTTAATTTTCTTCTTTCTTGCAGCCTCATGAACTTCATTGTGTTTATAGGTGGCACACCTTACAGATACTGTGCCAGGCTCTCCTTGTTGAGCTTATGACAGGAGCCTGGCCCCTTTGATGCCATCTATTCTATGACTTCAAGACTGTGAACTTGATGCACTCTTCTAAAGCCACACCTTCCCTTGGCAAAGCCAAGGACACAAGGCCATAACAAAGACTCCAGCTTAGGCAGGTTAGATGAGGGCATGTTGCCCTGTTTAACAACTTGTCAACAACTTATGGGGAGTTGCAGAACACTAGTTGGCAAAATGAGGAGACAAACTTAAGCTGTCAAACTTCCCAGATTTAAAGGAGTCTTAATTACATACATAAAACTATAAAGATTCATCTCCCTTTCTGCACTCTCCACCACCCACCTACCCCCAGCAGTAGAAATACATTGCTTCCTACAGCAGCTCATCCATTTCATATCATCAATATAATTAATGGTTAAATACCAATACTAGTAAGTTGGTTGTAATGACAAGGGTCCATTGTGAATGTAGCTGTTGACTCATTCCCTGACAGTGTGGGACTACTCCATCAGGGCTGATAAAAATATGTCATGGCAGCAGTTCTGGGGTGGCACAAATGTGTCTAGAACATTTGTGGATCCTGGTAAGAAACTTTGGTAGGGTTCTATTCTGATTAGATAAGGTAAAGATAATTTCTCACATTGATCCAGTATTGCTCTTTTATATCAGACTTTTCTTGGTAAACCATCAACTAAAAGAAGAATTTCTAGGTGTACGTCCGCCCTGAATAAGAAACAGTATTTTGATTCTAGGAGCCAGATTATCCAACTACACAGAGGTGGCTAAGGATGAGAAACTTGGTCTTAATGTGAAAACTTAATATCCTCCGGGTTATATAGAAGTTGCTGTGCAGTGGAGGAGGGGAGTGTACAGAGGAGGAACTTTCTCTGTGGGAAAATAAGAAGGTGGGTCCCAGAAGTGATACTGGAGTGTACTCCCAGAATTGTATCTGTTTCCACTTCGGTTTCCAGACAGATAATGAGTACGTGGGAATGGGTAAACATCAGGCAATAATGACATTGGATATTTAAGCAGGAAAATAATATGATCAGTGGTTTGTTCTAGTAATATTAATCAGGCAGTTGTATGCAATATTAATGAGGGAGAGGAGTAATGAACTATTGTGATACCTGAAATTCATCGGAACATTTTGCAGCTTTTAAGCAAGAGATAATTAGGATTTAGCAACAGCACCTGAATAAAAAATAGGAAAACAACAAATGTAATAAGTTTTGGTATATTCAACTTGATTTGATACTCAGTGAAGAAAGAAGAAAACAGACATAAACATTCAACAAGATAAATAAAAATAAGGAACAAAGCATTTTTAGGAATGAAGATGATATGTTTTGTCTGAGTATTACTAAATGAGTTTCTATCTCAGCAGTGAGGTGTAATAAGGGATTGTCACAAGAGGAAATTAGATTGATGTGGTGACCTGTAAGAGGACATAGATGCTTGTCTAAGGTAAACTGGGTAATCTGAAAGGAGGGGTCTACCTTGAAGAGAAAATATATGGAGATATAGAGAGGGCCTAGAGAAAAAGCATAAGTGTTTTCAAAGATGGCATGTGTTCTGAAGAACATTTTAAAATAAATATGCACAAATCTTGAGTGCAGGTAAAATATTCCCTAGGAAAGTATTAACACAAGGACAAGAAAATGAGGAAGGAAGGTTAGAAGGTACACATAGCTAGTTCAGGAATATCCAACTTAGTTTCAAAGTGCAAATGTGAGAAGCCAAAGTGGTGTATATGAGAGAAAATGCAGGCTTCTTTGAGGACTTCTTTGGGATAAAAAAAATGTACATAGAGAAACTATTCAGTCTTGGCTTCCTGTCTATTTTACTCTAACTGTAGACTCTGCTCCATCCAGGCTTTGGGTCAAAGGGAGCTTCCTCTTTTTCTCTGGAAGTAAAGAGTGAATCTTTCTCTCGATCCTCATGAAGTTTGGGGGATTGATCCAGTCCTCTACTTGCTGTGGATCAGCAAGCTCCTTTTCTCTTTGATCATGTCCTTTTGAGGCTAGACTGATCCCTCATCCTGATCCCTAGCTCTCCATGAAAAAGTAGGATCCAGCTAGAATATTTACCTCTGTGTCTGATGTTTCTATTTTTGTCATCTAACCAACACCTCCCTGCATGATTGGCCAAAGTCTTACTTGATGCTGAGAACAAATGTTCCAAACTGTCACAATCCCTTCTTCCTTTCCTACAGAGATGTAGACAGGAATATTACGACTGACCTGAAGCTAGAAGGCAAGCTTCTACCAGGGCCTGCCTTCTATAATCATTTCTTGCTTTTGTCGGCCTCTTGTCATTACTTCATTTCATCTGATTCTCTTCTCCTTGCTTGAGTTCCAGCATGCCTCAGTCTGATCATGAAAGATCTGACATATCTATGAATAGAACAGCTTGATCCAGGGAACAAAGGTATGCACCTGTGGCTCAGAGACCAAGTCATTCCTACTTCATAAAGGATCAAAAAATCTGGAAGGAAATGGTCAACCTAACTCTAAAGTAGAGTTCACTAAGAAGAAAAGTGTTCCAAAATGTTAGCAATATGGAGGTTCTATTGTGGGAAAGAAGGCAAAAGTAGTGCCTGGAAAAGGCTGTTTGAATCCTTAAACTACTTGTGCAACACTAAGTTATGCAATGACCCAGGATTCCATCAGTTGTGGTAATTTGCAGGCAACATACCATCCAACAGGGATATACAGGGCAACAAAAAGTAGGGATAAGGCCACTAAGCCATCCCAGTGGCAAGACCAGTTGAGAAGAAATGCTTCCATCCACTGCAGTAATTGCTCAGAAGATGCCAAACCAATACTTTCAAGGGAAAGCTGTGATGAGAAATTGGTGGAGGAGTAAGGGCTTGTGTCTATTTTGACACAAGCTCCCAAAGCCTCAACATAACCTGATAAATACAAAGGGCCTCTAAGAAAATTAACTAAAACATAGACAAGTTCAGTGCAGTTACCAGTGAGTCTTTTCTTAAAAATCTCTTTAGCACTGTGTGGTCTTTGAGCACCTTTTTATGAACTAAATTCTCCACTACCACCGACACTGCACCATGGAGCCTAGAACCTGGCAATTTGATATTTTACTCATAAATAGCACATGTTCTGGAATTAGATTGCTAGGTACAATGCCCAGCTTTTCCATAACTATTAGCCATGCTATTTTTCTTAAATTACTTAAGTTGTTCATAACCAAATCTTCTTCATCTGAAGAGGGGGAAAATATCATACCTACTAATGAGATTATACTGAGTATTATATAAGATAATAAATGCAAAGCATTTAGAGAAATACCTGGCAGATGATTTGTTTTCCATCAACATAGCTGCTTTTATTTTTTTAAGCTGTGAGAAAACAAGAAAATTGTCCTATCTGACTTAAACTGACTTCCTGGAGAGTCAACTTAATTCAATTTCACAATTATCTATTGATTATTGCTTATTTATATGAAAGACATACTCAATACCATCTCATTTTTCATGCTGTTTCCCAGAATTATCAACAAATTACAATCAATACACTGCTCTGCCTAACCTAACATGGAATGATACATAGTAGGACCTATATTTTGTGTGAAAGAACACTTTCATTTGAATGCTTTTCAACATTTTTTTTCTTTTTACTTAATACACTTTTCAAGTCCAGGGTATACATTCTAATTTCATTACTGAATAATGTTGGTAAAATTTCTAAGCCTGCCTAGGCCTCAATTTTCTCATTTTATTTCAGTAATAGTATTTATTTCATGGGTTCAATTTAAGGATTAAATAAGCTAATTCATGTAAAAGCTGAGAACACTGCCTGGCTTGTGCAGAAGCTCAAAAAATATTGACTATTGTCATTCTGTTAAGTTAGGCTGTAAGTCTTCTACCTTGCAACATGGGTATAACTGCCAAAATAAGAATCACTGCTGTCTCTTCTCTGACAGCTTCCCACAGCCCTTTCTTACCACATCTTGCATTATACATGAAGAGTGGGAAGCCATTTTTGTCTTAGTTCTCTGTTACTAGGTAAACACTAATAAGTTCTAGAAGAATAGACTATTTGATTCAAGATGTATTTCTTTCTTTCAAAATACACATGAGTTGGCTGAATTTGATGGGGAAGTTGGAGATAGAATTGGACTTGAATCAATACCAATGAGCTCCTTCTCAAGTCACAGCCCAGGTTCTACATAATCCATACATCTTTGCAGACCTTATGTTAAATCATGTAGTGGACTAATTCCTCAAAACAGAAAGAGGAAAGTTCTGCTCCTTCCTCTTTCCCAAGACATATTACCATTTAAATTACTTCTCTCTATGCATTGAATCAATATACAGCTAAGTAGTCCTCTGGACATTAGGGAGAAACTCTTAGCATAGTTTTGCTGTGAAAATCCAAATTGTACAAATAGCCACAAATACTCATAATTTTACTAACAAAAATAAACAAATATGTTATTCAATACCATAAAGAGCCAGCATATGCCTCTAAGTATATAATTCTGAATATCTAAGTAATTCATCTACCTATACCTTGTCAAGCTAAATATTTACCTCTGCAAAGAAACAAGTTGATACATACAATGTCATATATAGCTTTCTAGGTGTTGTCTTGTTTAAGAAGCAGTTCCTTTCTAGGAGCTTATATTGGCCCTTGTCTTACAGCTATGAATAAAATGTGAACTTGAATCCTCTGGAGATCTTGAAATGTAGATTCAGATTGAGTAGGTGAGGGTGGAGCCTGAGAATCGGTGCTCCTAAAGTGCTCTCAGGTGTCACAGCCACAGGTTAAGTCATAAACACTGTAGTTTACAGTTTGTGTTTGGCTCAAGTTAATTCAATTTTCTCTTAATCCATTCTTGTGTTCTAATCTATCCCTTTACACCCTCTTCTCCCTCTCCAACTCTACCTTTTCTCTATGGCTCCCTCTATGCTATTTTAGTTGCTAGTTTCATTTTGGTCCGATTCTCTAACCTCAGTCCCATTTTTTTTATTACCTGGTAAGATTAGGGTGTGCTGCAGGCAATGTCTGCATTTAAATAAGAAGCTTTACACTTCTACCTTGAAGAGCTTTTGTTGTATATGCAAAGATAATCTAACTCATCTGCTGAGCCTTCCCAGAACAAGTTCAAACAGTCCATTTCCCTGAATTATTTTGCTGGGTGCCTTGCCTGTCTCGCAGAGTGTTTCCTTCTCTTGGAGGTGTTTTGACTGCCAGTGATTCCCTAAGAAATCAGCTCCATGAACTTTCAAAAGGTGTTCATGCTCCCTGGAGCATAGTTCCTAGGAAAGAACTATTGGTATTTTCCAATCAAGAAGGCAAAAAGCTTTCAATAAGGATGGTTTTGAATCATTTTTCAGTTACCTGGTAAAAACATTCCCTTCTTTGCCTTAAAGGAAGTTGAGGGTGCCAAAGTCAAACTGAACCGTATATGCTTTGTGAGGAAGGTTGTATGCTCAGAAAGAGAAAATATACATGAAATCCCTTAATTCTACCTCTTCTTTCAAGTAGTTGTGATGGGACTTACAGATCTTGTTCTTTCCTTTCCCAAATAAAGAAAATATGTAGGTTAATAATAATAGATTATCTAACAAATATAAAAAATGGACTCTTTTATTTTTTTGGTTTTGTTATGGGATACTCAATAACAGGGAAATGGGGCACCGAGGCTTTTTCAGGAAGCAATGTTTATTAGTATGCCAGCACAGACTCAGTGGACTCCTGTCCAAAAGCTGAGCCCTGAGAACAAAGGGGTCTCACCTTACATACCCTTGCAAACAGGTTTCAGAAGCAAAAACAAAGGTTTAACCCATATATGGTTGCATGCAAATCTGTTGACTACTTCACCCCCAGTGCTACGTGACCTTCACATTTAGATTCTTTAAGTTTTATTCCCTGTTTTGCCATCCCCTCCTCCCTGCTACATTATTAAAACACAGACTTGCTTGCTTCTTTTTTTTGGCCCTCTTCCATGCTATATTATTCCTCCCTTTGATGCTCAGACCCAACTAGGGTGAAAAAACATCATCTTGATTTAAGGGTTTGTATTTTCATACCATTAGATGGGTGGATGTTTTTCTCTCTATAGTGGCCTCTATAATGGTCCTGATGGAGCGCAATACCAAGGGAACCAGGCAGGGTAACATCAAACATGCTCCCAAGGCAAGATCCACTGCCCTCTTTCCGTGATGAATGTAGCATGCATTGTTTTCTTTACTCTGGGACTTTTAGTATCAGTTACTGGCAACCTCGCAAACCTGGGGAGTATATGAGCCAATGTAACACCCAACCTATTGGTGGGTGCATGATACAAAATATGGCTGTGTGGAGGTCCCAACAATAGCTCTCTTATAACATTCAGTACATGGGGGAAACCTTGCAAGGGCCAACTCAAAAGGTAAGAGTCCAAGTGTGTAGAGGAGAGCAGGGGTGTGTCCCATGTTTGAGCTTTTGCCATGTGTAGACTAGTCAGCTTCCAGAGTGACTAGAGCGGGGCTGTTGTCCCATTGTTCGTGATCCCCTGTTGTTTCCCAGGAAGTGGGGTCCTTCCAAGGACGAGTGCAGGTGTTCTGGAGGGTGATCTTGGATGGTGAGGCTGGGTCAGGGATATACTCCCACTTGGGAGACGCTGGCTTTACTTGGCTGTGGTGGCCCCAGGGAGCAATTTTTGCTACTTTAACTTCATTGGGGCAGACAAGATAACAATAAAAGGGCCCCTCCAATGGGGTTTTAATGGTTGGACATTTCATTGTTTTACCCAGACAGTATCTCCTGTTTTGCTTTTTTATTGAGTACAATTACCATGGCAACAATATATTATCAATTTATATGTCCCAGAAAACACATTGCTTAAAAAAAGTTAAAACTACATTTCTTTAAGGACATGTCTAGAGCCAATAAAAATAATCATTTTGTCTCTAGTTAAGTAGTAGACCCAGTCTAAAAAATGAGTTTGTGTCTGGAAGAGCTTTAATGCCAGATAACCACAAACGCATAAGAATCATTTCTTTCAATCCTCTCGGCTTTGGTTACTTTTGAGAGGTCTGGCATGAGTGACTCCATTTAAGCTTTGATGGCATTCCCCCCTTGTCTTCAAACTGTCTCTGAGCAGTCTTCTCTGAAGAACTTTCTCCCATCCAAGTACAACTTACTCTGTACCTTTATGACAATTTATTTTGTATCCCCTGGGGGAGTTTGTCTTTATCCTTTTTTTTAAATTTAAAAGTATTTTTAACTTTTTATTTTAAAAAACCATATCCTTAATACCGTTTATATATTTTTGTTACTAGTTGAAAATAGCTCATAAAACCTTTTAACTTAGAGCCCTATGTTTCGTGAAAAAAACCAGAAAGAAAGCAACCTTAAATTTAATTTTTGTATAAAAACAATTTACAGAAAGCCTATTTGTTAATAGACCCATGTATTATAAGAAAGAATTAAATCCCAGATTTTACTTATGGCAGAATGAAACAGGCTAAGGTCATTTTTTTTTAAACTACCCAAATTTTAAGACTCTTCCTGCAGGCTGTGGCCCCCCTTTTCTTTCTTTCTTTTTTTTTTTTTTTTCTCCTCTGGTCTGAGCCAGAGTGTTAACTTCTGAATGCCATCCTAGTGGGACCTGATTGAAATAAGTTTAAAAACTGGCTTTCTTAAAAGTAGCAGCAGAACAAGATAAAAGTAACAATTTTTTTTACATTGACTCTATAATAAGAACCATCCTCAAGAGGTTTACATATTCATATGTAAAAAGCATAAGCAGTTTAAAACAGAGATCTTTAACACAAACACCCCAGTTATTTTGTTACCTTGAATATCACATTAACCTTATAACAGCAGTTTAAGAACCAATTTGCAGATGTTTACACACACATACACACACACATAAAAGTTTCATAAATTAAGCATGCCAGAAAAAAATGTCAACTTAAGCACACATAAGATGAGCTGGAATTCCAGGAGCAATTTTGCCCAATGTTTTAAACAAAGGGACACACACACACACACACACACACAAAATTAGAGTGCATTCCCTCCCCCAAAAAACCTTTTAAAACCATAACACCCAGAGGGCTATCCAGTGGAATGGTGGATGATGCATGTGTTCTCTTGTGAGTCTCCCTTTGGAACTGAATTTTTGGTACCCATCCCTTAATCTCAGTTGTGGTTATTTCCCTGGGAAAAGCTCAACCCCCAAAGTACTGGAGGTTTCTTGCATTTTACCCAAAATGCTTTCTTTTTACTTGTGTTGTTCCCCCATCCTGGTCTATCTGGAAGATGAGAAAACCTGGTGGTGCTCAACCTTCCTAATTTCCTTTTTCACTTTTGCCCCACTCTGTAAACCTGACAGACCTGGTTTCATCCCAGACAGAGTTACTAGGGAGTCTCTGGGAGGTGATCAGTTTCCCCTTCTGTCTCCCAAAGGCAGGCCTATTGAACAGGTTCCTGAGCCTTCTCTGGGTTCCTCTGTGCAACAGAGATTTGCCCTCTGGTGTGCTGGGAAAGGCAAGTCCCTCCATCTGATCAACAGATCCACTGGCACCTAGCAAGATGCTCTCCCAACAAGGAGGTGGAAACACTGTCTCTTAGTCCCAGATGAGCCACCAGAAACATTATGGGATAGTCAAGAACAGGGAAACAGGACACTAAAGCTTTTTCAGGAAGCAATGTTTACTAGCATGCCGGCAGCAACTCAGAGGACTGTGTACAAGGGGGTATCACCTTATATACCCTTGTAAGCATGTTGCAGAACCAAAAATCAAGGTTTAACCCATATATGGTTGCATGTAACTCTGTTGGCTACTTCATCCCCAGTGCTACTTGACCTTCTTCACATTTAGATTCCAAGTTTTATTTCCCTGCTATGCCATCTCCTCCCCTTTGCTACATGATCAGAACATAGACTTGCTTGTTTCTTTTTTGGCTCTCCTCCTTGCTACAGTTTCTGTTCATTTTGTAATATAATGAAAAAAAATAAAATGCTATTAGTGATCTTTTAAAATTATTTTTAAGTTGTGGAAGAGTTTGAATAAACTCTAAAGACCAGACTAAAAATCAAAATGGAGTCAGTCAGACTACAGATCACATTGCCAAGAAATTGTTATCTGAGCCTTCAAGACATCAGGAGGGACAGATGATAGCCAAAGTCCTCAAATGTATCAGTTTCGATTAGCATGATGATGAAATTTTCTCCACATTAATTCTTACTTAAAAAAAAAAGTAACTGATGTTAACCAATCTGGTCTTTTTCTATTATTCTCTTTACCTGTCCTCACCTTTCAGGGAAAGTAAATTATTTCTGCCTTCTTCAACCTTTTTCTGCCTATAAAACCAATCTGTTTTGTTCAACTCACTGGAACACTTGTTCTATTTCATGGAATTAAATGTTGCCTGATTCTAGAATTTTAAAAAAGCCAATTAAGGTTTTAAATTTGTTGTACTTTTGTCTTTTGCCAGGACATAGAACCTCATTGATTCAGCTCAATAATGTTTGGAATTTAAAAGATAACTTGGATGCACCTCATGCTTTTATGTTTGAAAGTCACCTACAATAAAATATTTAAGAAAAGGCACAAATAAAAGCTGTCATACTGACAAAAGTTACAATAATCCCCAAGCTGAATTTCTGGCTGACAGAAAGCTCTGCTACGTAGTGACTAGAAATGTGTGTCAACTGACACATAAATGTTCAGGTAAGGTTTATAAAAACTAGTTTAAGGATGTCAGCTTATTATGTATAAAATTGGTGGCTCAAAATTAAATGCATGGGATTTTAGAACTTTCTTGATGAAACAGGAAGTTAACTCTTCATTGCTTTTGTATAATTTTACTCTCTATCAGGGCATCTGCATAAAGTAGGTGCTCAGTATGTGTCTATCAAATTTAGTTGCATGAGACTATTTTTATGGCATTTTTCACATGGGTGGTATATAATTTATTCTTCAGGGATTATATTAATGGACTGTGAGATATATCTGTTGTCACTTTATTTAAGATGAGACTAGAAAACAAACAAATGAAGATACATTTCCTGCAGTCTTTTGTAGAGTGTTGGGAGAGCTATGTCTTACATTATGGTTCATCTTGCAGTCCTAGTACATTTCATGAAGCCTTCAAGAAATAGCAGAGAGGGATAGAAAGACATGCCATTTCATGTCCTCATACAAATCTACATTATTTGGAGAGGAAAATTTTCATTTAGCTTAATAAAACTGGGTGAAAGTGTCACTAGAATAAAGGGAACCATGCCCCCACATCCTTTCCCATCAAACTTCATTTGTTGCAATTTTTCACTCTTAATACCTGCCAATGAAGGTCATCTGTTCTGGAAAAGATTCCCACTACTGAATATGTATCCAAGGAAAACTGGATGTCTAAGAAGTATCTGAACTCCTGTACCCATACCATATTATTTGTTTTCAAAATACAAATTCAACTTCAGTATTCATCAGTGGATGGATAAAGAAAATATATGGATACATAATGATGGAATGTTATTCAATCTTAAAAAAGAAGAAAATCCTGTTATTTGTGATAACAACAGATAAAATTGGAGGGTATTATGGTAATACCAGGTACAGAACATCAGTTATAGGATGCTGGGATTCAGGGAGAGTTGGCTTGGGGGGACGTTGGTCAAAGGATAAAAAAATTCAAACATAAGAAATAAATTCAGTCTATTGTACAACATGGTAACTACAGTTAATAACAGTAAACTATATTCTTGAAATCACTAAGAAAGTAGATTTCAAGTGTTCTCACCACACCATCAATGGCAAGCATTTGAGGTAAAGCATATATACGTTAACCCAATTTAGTCATTTCACAATAAATATATATTCAAGATATCATGTTGCATACTCTAAATATATACAATTTTGTCAGTTAAAAATCAGTTTAGAAAAAAAATGGAGAAGACAATATGTTTACTCTGTTTTTTTTCATTAGAACCTGAGTAAATAATCCTGTTTTGGATATTCAGTAAATTTTGATTGGGTACCAAACATTTGTGATATGTTGTCAAGTGTCTGGATATTGTTAGCTTCCTCTTAACAATGTTTTCCCTTTTTGGCATGCAGCTAAGTTACTTCTGATGCTTTTGATTCTTTTGTGACTTTTTAAGCTTTGTTTCGATAAGTTTAGAGTTATCTCTAGTGATAAAATGGGCTCTTCTGTAGTCTCTGTTGAATGTCCTAGGTGTTCAGTGAAGTCTTACAACAACTGATGATGTGAATTTGAACATCTCGAGGTTTTTTGAAGGTCTGAAAATTGTTCTGGTCACAGATGTCCAGTATTTTTCCTGGTCTCATGGAATTTCACTCTAATTATGTGCAGCTTAATATTAATTAAAAAGCTTAGGGAAATCCTCTTACAGGAGGTCTTTCTGGACCTCACACTCCATGTGTCTTAGAGCAATATGGTACTCTACCCAATAAACCTCAACCACCCCATTCTCAAATCTCTGTCTCCTTAGTTTAGTGAGACCTCCATGCTCTGCCTAGGTGCCCCCTTTTTGTGCTTGGAGACAGACAGTGCCTCCACCCAGAAATCTAGAATAATGATTAAGTATATTTTGTTTGGCTTCTGTCAAGGATCAGTCTGTGCTGTCAAAGTGTTTCTTCTTTTTTTTCTTTCTAGTTTTCTAGCTGTTATTATTAGTGGGCAAGTTCAATACTAGTTACTAACTCATATCTGGGAGCAATATTTCCACTATAAGTCAAGAGAAAAAGAAATAAATTCTGTTATGGAAGATTCTGCCATTCCAGAACACAAAACATGTTAGATCCAAGTAACAATGTCTTGCTTTGATTTTTGCAATCACAATATTCCTTATGCAGAATTTATTCCATAAGGTCTACTCGTCAATCAGTGTTGTAAAACAGAGAATATAAACTGAGATCTCTAGTCTGTGGTTTGTGAAAAGATTTAATTAGCACCTATTTTATTGACTTTCCACTTTGTCAATGTTCCTATATCCAGATTTTTAAAGCAATGATAACAATAAAAATGAAAACAAAGTATTCAATTTGAATACCTACTTTATTCTTCAGATTCATTTCTTGATATTTGAGTTGCTTCCAAGAACATATCCATACAAAAGCACCATGATTTGTCAGTGTTGAGGATTTTTAAAGGAATGTGATGAAGTTGATAAGGGCAACATAAAATGAGAACTTTGAGCACCACTGAACTAAGAACAGAACTTCCCAGAAGGCCAGTACCAGCTTTGGAGGTCAAGTTCTGACATACTTGTAAGGAAAACAAAGCAGTCTCCAATGTTCCTAGGTGCTACTGTTGATGTGCATTTGTTCATAATAAAATAGGTCCACAATCCCTTATCTGATACTTTTAGAGCCAAATATACTATGAAATTTTAAATTGTCCTGATTTCAGAAAGGTAAAATCTTTACATATTCCATATATCTCCAGTGGGGGCTGGACAAGATGAAAAATCACATTTGTTACTACTTTTACAATGAAATGAATGGCTATTCTCACAAGTTGGATAAAATTTATTCTCAGACACAAATAAATTTTAGCAGATTGGCTTTAGGAGATTCTTATATCTTACAAACATACTGACTGTGTACTAAGAGTTCATGGTGCCTTTCTAAAGAGTGTAAGGAAGAGTCATAAATGTCACTCTAACTTAAGGGTCTTCAAGAATTGGATTTTTTTCTATCTACAATTTCTTGGGAAGACTAACTACATTTCCTACATGTTTATAAGGCTCCTTGCTGATTGAAATTCATCCTGTGCCCAAGCAACCATCTCAGTATTAGAAGAGAGCTTACTGTCATCTATTCTAAGCCTCTTATTTTCAGGTGAGGCCCAGATAAGTGAAAATGAACAGGTCAGGAGGAGCACAGACTGTTTACCAGTCATGAATGCATGAACACTAACCCTGACTCATTATTCTTTGGTCTTTCCAGCGTTCCTTTCTGCAAAGTTCATAGTGTTCTCAAGATAGCATTACCTTTTTTCACTGGAAAAGCCTAATCCTATATAAATAAGGGAAAATGTCACACAGAAAGGAGAATACAAAAATTACACAGCCAATCTAGGCCTAATCAGGAAAGAACATAAGCTCCTTAAAGCCCCTTCTTGCCGTACTGGCCCTTTTAGTAAGCATACAAGACAGAGATGAACTGAGAATCTACTGGGCGTGTTAGCACCAAGCCTGTGGTGGTGATTCTTGTCATAGTGAAAATCAGGCTCTGTGAAGTCCTCAGAGAACCTGAGTAATTGAATCAGCTGAATGAGATTGAATTATGTGCTTAGCTTTCTTCATCTATAATTTTTTTCCAATCAAACTCTGGCTGATTAAGATTCTCCCTACTCAATCTTGACTGAAAGCCACTTAGACTTTGTCCTAGTATGAAGGTTGTTGGTTTTAAAAGCCTTCATGGAATGAGTCATATGCTTGAGATGATCCTTGGGGGAAGCCCCACAGGCAGGCTGCCAAGTTACCTAAGTGGCAGGTGAGCTTCAACTAAGAAAAGCATCTGAAAATTAATGGGTCACTGGTTTCAGGCCATTCTTACAATCCCGGAATACTTTTATTTAACTGGTAAAATTTTAAAAACTAATAATTGGGGCATTAAGGGATCTATGTTTACATGTATGGCATGATAAATCATTAAGAGCCAGTGCCCCAGAATAAGGCCCTTGACAATGCCTACTCCTTCTTTATAGGTAAGGATCACAGAGGTACACAGAACCTTGTTCTATGGCCTGCTCATTAATATATCTACAATGAATGAACGTTATTCTCATTAACTGGAATGTGTATGAATATATGTACACATGTAAAAATACTAAACATATAATAAAATGCCTTTTGAAAAATATTACATTTGTATATGCAAATAAGATTATTCTTTATTTTACTGTTATTTCTTAACAATGAAGCATGATTTTCATCTAATCCTCAATCTTCAGAATGAGAATACTGAAAAAGAAAGGAAAGAGTTCAGAAATTCTCTTTTCCTGGAAAGATGTTCCAAATGAATTAGGAAGGAGAAGCAGGAACAGAAAAAGACCTCATTGGTTTATACAGAACCTTATGGGGCCTTTGATTCAGTCATGACCAAATTTCAAGTCCACTCTCTTGATCTTTGAATTACTTACACATTCCAGTAATTTACACATGTTACTTTCCACACTTTCAACAGCACAAGGAAGTTTTTCATTCTTTCAGAGTCCAGACCATTTTTATCTAACCAGTCTTTCTGCACTGCTTCCTCCTTTACTTCATCACATTTTTGGTACTCAAAACTGATTAACTCATTTATTTTTTCAACTGCTATCTTTGGACTTAA
Organism: Castor canadensis; assembly: GCF_047511655.1. Taxonomy (NCBI): domain Eukaryota; kingdom Metazoa; phylum Chordata; class Mammalia; order Rodentia; family Castoridae; genus Castor; species Castor canadensis. Next base: position 94,449,717 of record NC_133394.1, read on the forward strand.
AAGTGTCCTCAAACTCTCTTTCTATGAATGGAGGAATCTGCCATTTTGTGTCCTATAGAGCATTCCTCTGTTCATCAAGAGGATTATGGCTATGATTGAACGAGTTTTTATTTATTTAGAACCCCTAGAGTTGGAGCCAAGTCTTTGAGAACACTAAAGAGTTTTTGAGTGGAAAGAATTGAGGCATGTAGGATCTGTTAGAGTATTTTTTGACTCAAGGACTTTTGGGGGTTTGAAATCAGGGCCTCCCACTTGTTAGGAAGGCACTCTACCACTTAAGTCACTCTACCAGCCCTTTTTTGTGCTGGGTATTTTTGAGATAGAGTCTCATGAACTATATGCCTACGCTGGCCTTGAAGTACAATCCTGCTGATCTCTGCCTCCCAAATAGGCAAGAGCCACCAGCTTGAGGACTCTTAAGCCTGGTCGATGGACTTTAGGGTGGTAGGTGAATAGACTTCATGGAGTCACAATTACAAACACCAAAAAAGTATGTATGGGGGGAAAGTATGGGAAGCTTTCATTTAAAAGGAATATGATTCTAAAGGATCCCATAGTAAAAAACAATTCAGAAAACTGGAATGACTAGAGAGTTAGACCCTAATCAACTAAAAATGGAAAAAAGTCACTGATTTGGACCCAAAGATTCATTGGCTAACCTGGGTTGAACAATAGTGGTGGGATATGAACTTTCTCAGGACTTCTACTTCCTTCCTTCTAAATTAAATAAAGAGAAGACTACAGATAGACCCGCCCCACCTACCCACCTCATTGCAGGCAGAGAAACTGAAGTTCAGCCTTCTGGCTCACAGTTATCCAAGAATGGAGAGAGTGGAGGTAGAGCCTCTGTCCCATCAGTCTTATCTCTCCTGGTCGGTGTCCCTGACCATGGTGGTCATGGTCCAGTGGACTTTTGCCCATTAGCAGTACACAGCAGGTAAATCATTCACCTCATTTTAGGGAGAAATAAGTAAGAAGGATACCTTTCTTGGATTGCTATGATAAAATACCATGGGTTGTGTAGCTTAAACCGCATTTATTTCTTACAGTCCTGGAAACGGGGGAATCCAAGATCATTTTCCTGGCCTGCAAAGAATCAGAGAGAGGAAGCTCTGGTGTTTTTAACTCTTGTATACAAATCCCATCATGAGGACTCCACTCTCATGACCTCATCTAAACTTAATTAACCCCAAAGGCCTTACCTCCTAATATTATCACACTTGAGGGGTAGGATTTGAACACATGAATTTTGTAAGGACACAAATATCCAATCCCCAACAAGGGGAAGTTAGAAAATGAAAATACTTCAACACAGAGAGTCCCTTTGTTTCCTTCAAAATGTGGTATGGGTGGAGCAAAAAGGCAGAAGGAAGTAGATTTCATTTTCTGTTACACACCATAAAAAAAATGTGGTATGGGAGTAAGCATTGCTTGCCAATAGGAAGCACGATGTATGTCACTTATAACCTGATTTACATTGAGCTCCATGGGAGGAAATTCAGTAAGCCTGGAAACATAACCTTTGCACAAACCAGAGGTGAGGGCTGTTAATGTCTGTCCTTTATCCCTTGTGATCTCATGCCTAAGATAGCACCAGGTGGTGCTTCAGAGGAGAGGACTGGAGCCTGATTCCTACATTCCATTCCTACTTCTACCATTTGTGGCCTTCGGCAAGGTTTTAAAACCCTATGCCTTAGTACTTTTGTCTATGACATGGAAAATTAATATTTAATAGAATTGTAAGGAATAAATGGGCTTATATACAAAAACTGCTTAAAGCTCCTTTGACACATGATAAGTAAGCACTCAAATTTAGTTATTTGCTAAGGCAAACTTTGTTCTCTTATCCATACAATTTTATAGTATGTTTCAAAACTTTTATTTAGCAAGCCTCACACTATGTCTGATCACTCTTCTGTCAAAATTATGTACAAAATGTCCAGGAATTAGCTATACAATGAGATACTCTACCATACTAAAAGTTATATTCTAGAATAATATTTAATAACTTGGGAATGATATATATGTGTTTATGTATGTATAAATGTATATATGTATAATTGTTAAATAGAATACTTTAAAACAGTATGAAAACTATGATAAAATTTTTCTTAGATGCATGTTAGCAAAGTATATGGAATAATATACATCCAAATACTAAAAGTGTTCTTTCTCATTGGTGAAATTTACAGTAATTTGTCTTTTCTTCCTTCTTAAATTTCAACAATGAACATTTCTATGGTTTGGATAAGGACCCTGAGTTACAGACTTGGTCTCCAGCTTGTGAATGGCACTTGTGTAAGGGGGTGTCACCTACAAGAAGTGGGGCCTAGTGGGAGGTCTTATGTCATTGGGGTAATGTCATCAAAGGGATTAAGGACTCCAGTTCTTTCCTATCTCTCTGCTTCCTTGTTGCCTTGAGTTGAGCAGCTTGCTCTACCATGTACTCCCCACCATGAGGTACTGTCTTGTCACAGGCCTGAAGGATGAAGAGGCCAACTGATGAATTGAAACTTTCCAAACTCTGAGCTAAAATAAACACTTTCTCTGAATAAATGGATTCTCTCAGGTATTTTTGTAGTAATAGATAGCTGATTAATGCAAACTGTGCTTCTGTACAAATAATGGAAGTTATCAGGTATGGTGGCACTCACCTCAGGAGGCTGAGGTTAGAGGATTGCAAGTTCAAGGCCAGACTGGGCTATAAAACAAGACTGTCTCAAAAACAAAAAAAATGTTTTAAGTAATTTTTAAGAAGATAATTCAAGCTCAGCTCTTCAAGAAGATATCTTAGAACTGATTCCATTCATCCCAATGGTAAGTACACAGACACAGTGACCTTAATATTTTTATTACCCTAGGTCTGGGCAACAATATATCTTAAATTTTAGTTGGTTATGTAGGCTTCTTCTTTTTTTTTTTTTTTTTTTGAGACAAGATCTTTCTACCTAGCTTAGGTTGGCCTCAAACTCAGATCCTCCTACCTCAGCTTCCTGAGAGCTGGGATTACAGATGTATGCCATCTCTTTTTATACAATGAATGCTATTTAACTTGGAAGAGACCATGAAGTCATATAATCTTTGCATACTTGTTCCCTCCCACCACACATTCAGATTTTTTTTTAGTAGAATTTCCACTGATTGGGATTTTTAAAATTCAGGGGTTGTGAAATTGCCAGACAGGTCTGAGGTTTTTCTTACCAAAATCAACCCATAAAAGATTGGAACAATGGATGAATTTTGTTTTTCCTATGATAACAGAATGATTACATTTTTAAATAGATAAGTTTTTAAACATTTAACTAGTTATTATTTTTCCCAAATTCTCTGTCATTGGCCACACCCTTTCTGTTTTTCCAGTTCCTTATTTGTCTCCACTTCCAGTGCCACCATTCTAATTCTAGCTACCCTGGTCTCCTCACCTCTGAAAGAGTGGCCTCATGAATGGACATCCCTGCTTCATCCTTTTCATTCTCCACTTAGCAACACAGTATGTCAACCAGATCATGACACTTTCCACTTCTGAGTCAGTCTGTTTGTCTCCATTGCCCTCACACAAAAATCTAAAGTTCTCCAATATACTGTGGAAGATTTAGTCTTGCCTTCCATCCCTCATCCTGTTCTTACATGGCTTCTCAAAGGGGCCAAGCACCTTCCCATATCATTGTCCTACCAGGTGCCCCACATTGCTGTTCTCACATGGCCCCCTTCTCATCCTTCAAGTGTCAAGTCAATGGCATTTCCTCATTGAAGCCTTCCACCTGATCTGTATTGGGAGGTGGAATGCAGAGAGTTGAATCAGTATCCTCTCAGTTCATGGCATGCTACAGACATGGTTACTGGGAAGAATTCCTGTTGTTTTGTTTAGCTACTTCTCATTACTTTCCCCACTACTTCTCTGCTCCTGTCACCTTTCCTCACCATTAAGCAACTATTTTGATGTGTTTCAAGTCTACAACACTGTGACTTTGTAATGTATATTTAATTAACATAAATATATATGAATTGTATTGGTTTATTTCTTACCTGTTTGATTCAGCACTACCTTTAAAATTTTTGTCATTACGTAAACTCTTACTGTTATGAATACACTTCCTTTGCTTTTATGTCCCAGTGTGCATCCACACATTTGATTTCTGTATTGCCCAGTGATGACCATGTAGGTTGGCTCTAACCTCTAATATCATGAACAATGCTGCAAAGAATATCTTCAGGGAAGTCCCTTTTGGAGCCTCCGTGTCTCAGTGATATATTTGCCCTGATAATAGACTATATTCGTTTGTAATCTAAGTACTACCAGAACAGTAGCTCCAGGCTAATCTCCAACCAGTAATGTTTAAGGATCCCTGTCCTCACAATCTGCCAACATATGGCTGCTATTTTTGAAAATCTGATAATCATAAAAGTGATATCCTATTTCTGGTTTGATTTGAGCATCTTTATATGCAGTGTCATCACATAGGGATGTGTTCTGTGAATCCACAAAAGAATGCCCAGCTGAGAATGTGAGTGGGAGCTGAAATCCAGTCCATGCTGTGCATTGTTGTCTGGAGGAAGGGCTGGGTATTTCTAATTCTCACTAAAACAACATATAATCTCTCACTAGTACTTATCACATGCTTATTAGACACTTAGACCTTAAATTCTGAGAATTTCTAGTTTATATTGTTTCCCCCTTAAGTTGAAGGTCCTATATTTTCTTAGAGTTTTTAGTCCTACCTTGAATATTATTAATTCCTTTTGATTTTAGACCCTGCATATTTCTTCTCTCATTTCTGTCAATTGTTCAATTTGTCCATGACATTCTTCATTTAACAGAACTTGCTAATTTTGACATAATTAAAAATAGTCAAATTTTCTCTGTGTTTTTTAAATTATGGGATTTTGGTTTAATCCTTCCCTACTCCTAATTCACAAGTAGATTTCTCAAAATTATTTTACAGTATCTTTATAATTTCACATCTCACACCTAGATATTTAGTACTAGTGGAATACACAGGATAGTTATCTGATTTTAGTTTTCTCCACTTTCTAAGACCCCTTCATCTATAATGTTTGATGAGCAGTCCATTTCCCCTCATAACTTATAGTGCCATCTTGTAACAACATATTACTTCTGAACTCTGCTTTGTTTCATTGCTCTCTCTATCCACACTAAGGGCTAGAACATTATGTCTTATGTTATTTTGTGTGTATCTGGGTTGTAATGTGTATTTACTTATATGACTAAGTTCTACCATAATGGCAGATCATGGTCATTTCCAACAAATAGTGTTTAAAAGACCAATAAATAAAGGATTTTATTTTGCTTTTTTCCCCTCAAAATGAAAGTATTTCATATATTATTATTTTCTCACACAAATTTTAGAATATGGGTTTTGAAGTTTCTGTAAATATCCAGTGAGAATTTTTATTAACATACTGTTAAATTTAAAGATTACTGTGGGAGAGAATAAATCTCTTTATAGCATAAAGTCTAAAATAGAAGAATGTCTTTCCATGAAAGATTTCTTTGTTTTCTTTTAATAGGTTTCTAACATGTTTTTCAATGAAATCTTATATATTCATCAATACAAATGTGAATATTCTTTTATTATTTTAATATTGGACTGATTTGTCATAGAAGAAAAGTTATTAATTTTGGAATTTGTATATGGCAATCTCATGAAATTCTCTAATAAATTCTTATAGTTTGTATATTGATTCTGTTGGCTCTCTTAGATAGGTTATTATCTACAAATAAGGGCACATTTATTTCATTCCTATAAAATCTTAGAACTCATATTTCTTTCCTAAAAGCTGTAGTCAGAATTTCAGGACTATGTTAAACTATAGTAATGACAATAGGTATCCATGCCTAAATCTTAAAAGAAAAATATTTCCAGGTGCTGGTGGCTCACACCTGTGATACTCACTACTCAGGAGGCAGAAATCAGGAGGACCTCTGTTCAAAGCCAGCCTGGGTAAATAGTTTGTGAGACCCTATCTTGAAAAACACTTCACAAAAAAATAGGGCTAGTGGAGTGGCTCAAGATGTAGGCCCTGAGTTCAAGCCCCAAAACTGCAAAAAAAAAAAAAAAAAAAAAAAAAGAAAGAAAAATGAGAAATATCTAACTATTTGCCAATAAGTTTAAATTCTTCCATAGGTTCTGGTTGCATTTTTTTAATCAAGTTCAAGAAGTATCTTTTCATTCCCAGTTTAAAAATTAAATTGTAAGCAGACTTTGCACTTAATGCTTTTTATTCCTTTAGTAAGAAAATTCTAGTTTATAGTCTATTTCATGTAACAATGATATATTTTCTGATGGTGAACCATGAAGTACAGACTTGGCAGGATATGGCTAGTAGGCTAACAATACTCCATTAGGAATGATTAATTTCCTCTCAAATCAGTTTTCTTTAGGATGAAGACTATTTTCTTTATCTTTACATTCCAACTCACCTGAGTTCTATGTTGTTCATGTTGTTAACAAGATATTTTGGTTGAATAAATGGAGGGGAAAAGGCAGATATATGAACAGAGACAATTTTAGATTGTAAGAAATTTCTGAATGGAACAGCCATTTGAAGTCCATGAGAACTGATTGAAAATGCTGTATAATTTTATACATTCTTAAATAAAAATATATGAGATCCATGGAGAAGTTATTATTAATAATCTATGACCTTTAAGTGGTTTTTGCTGCTGAGTAAAGATATTATTTCAAACCCATGCAATTCTTTCCAGGGGCAAAATACTTTTTATAATGATGGCAGTTATAAGAGAAAGTGATATTGGATATCCTTTAACCATTTATTCTTCAATCAACATATATTTATTGTTCAGTGGGAAAGACTCAGTCTCTACCATTGGAAGCTTATTAGACCAGTAGGAGAAGATGTCAGGGAGCTATACAAATAAATATTTAATTAGATATTTATGTAATAGGGGAATTTTTCCTACATGGGAGCAGGTAGGAGAGCGGAGAAAGTTCTCCAGTAGGAAGAAATAGGTAAGCCGAAATAAACTGGACAGAATTTTATGATTCTTGAGCTGCAATGTAGATTTTCCATATGTAGAATGAGCACAAAAGCTTGGGGTACAACAGGAAAGAGGGAACATATTTGACTATTGTCTGGGATAAACTCCCAAGGTTAGCAGCTCTTAGGACCTGACTGTGATTCTACACTCCTCTCCCAAGGTGCCAAAGTATAGAGATACTCAGGAATAAGACAACAAGTGCTGATGAAACATCTATTTAACCTGACAGACAGGAATCTGGAATTAAACTGAGCGTCACACTTGGCTTCTGTGACAATGAATGGGAGCAATGGATATATATATATATATATATATATATATATCAAACACTAAAATGAGTGGTATTTGACTCTAGATAGGATGCTAATATTCCAACCTAATCCAACTAGCACTTCACAAATCACCTTTTTCTTGAACAAAACACACATATGTAGTTGTTATCTAATTAGCTGAACAGTAGCCTTTTCAGAAACTGGAGTTACTATGTTGTCTAAAGAGCAGCATCAGCTTTATTGCACATCTTCAAGATTTGGCTGATGTTTCTTCATCTCTGTTTATCATTCACTGTGTGCACATCATAAATCAGAGATCAATCACATTTGAAGAAGTGATGAAGGAGGGAATAGACTGGGAAATTTTGTGGAGGATATACAGGTAGATTATTTTAGTGTCATATAATTTAGGTCTTCAACATATAAACTTAAATATTTTATAAATGGCTGGCAGTTAAAAACATGCTAAATTGGTAAGTAAACTGAATTTTTCAAGCCTAACAACAAGTGTTTGACTCTAGGAGACGTGGAAGACAGAATAATTTAAGTGAACAGCTCTACAGTCAGAAAAACTAACACTGTCATTTACTAACTGATTGACCATGAACAAGTCACTTAACTTCTCTGAGCATCACTTTATTTTTCTACAAAACATTTCCACTTTCTAAGAAAATGTATGACACGAATTACCATGTGTAAAGAATTTAAATGAGTCTATAGGATATTAGCATATTCAATAAATTTGGTATTTTTATTGTTACTACAATGAAAATAAGGTTTTTTTAAACCTTTCTTCTCTACTATGATAACTTCCTAAACTTTAAGGGCTAGAAAACTACATCAGGTAACAGGCAAGTACCTACAACCTTCACAGTAGCTATACTAGCCTCCAGGAGTTTACTGGCCACTGGAAAGATACTCTTTTGACTCATTATAGCCTCCTTTGGTAGCTTCTGTTCCCAAAAACATTTTGATAATTCTCAATTTATAATTCCTCCCTCTTTGAACTTCAAACATTTATCTGCTTATTGGATACCTCCCAACACTTAAAACTCAACAGGTGCAAAGCTGAACTCACCAGACCAGCAGACCAGGTCATTTCCTTCTTTTTTCTCAAACTCAGATGTGAGATGAGAGGCAGGTTTGGTTCAGTTGACTGGTGGAACTGGTACTTATTTTCTCATAAATCTATTACACATTAGAAAAGATAACTTTCCAAAACAGAAGTTACTCGTCAGTCATGGATAAATGAAAGGCATGCTTCTCTTCTAAATTATTCAACAAGCCATTCAAAGGATCTTGAGCCTTAAGTTATAATGTCAACAGTCACCTGGCTCTAGCAGCCAAGAATCTAGAATAATTTCTTCTCTTTTCTATCTTATTGCCCTCAACCTTGTTTCCAAACTAATCATCTGACGTTTGGCCTTGCCCTTGGCTCCCCAACATAATGGCCTAATAACCTGTCAGAAGTGCAAATCTACTCGTTTCTGCCCTCATCAACTGACTCCAATTGTTTCATATGTCCTAGAGTATAAGTTGTAGTCTCTGTGTAACTCTGTCTTCACCGGCCCAGCTTTCTTAGAGACTCTTGATTTCACATTTTATTTCAGTAATACTGACCCATTTTCTCTTTCAGGTCATGCTGTGTGGTGACTGTAATTTCAATGATGCCTTTCAGGCAGCATATTTCCAAGAAGAGCTCCTTGACTTCTTCAGCCTGGACTAGCTGAAGACTTTGGAGGAGGGGGACCCATGGATCCCTGGTATATGCCTTCAGTGCTTAGGGCACTGCATGGACATCACCTCCCATCAACCATGTAGTGAATTTCTTTAAGTCAGGGTTTTTCTGTCCAGTATTCTTAACACTATACTTAAACTATATGAAATTCAAATGTAGTCAATAAGAAAATATATTACAAAGATGTTCAGACAGAACTAAATCAAAAGTTCTCGACATTGGCTGTATAGAGAAAACATATAAGAATCTTTAAAAACTATAGATGCAATAATTCACTCCAGTCAGAAGCTTGGGGGGGATCTGGGTGCTTGGACATTTGTAACTGAAGTAATTACATATGCAGCTAAGGCTAGGAACCAACTGCCCAAATGATCTTTGGGCAAAGGTTTGGTGAGTACTAAGCTTGAAACAGATGATGTGTTGATCTTAAGGCAACTTTATTCATAAAATTCTATAATGGTTTCTCAAAATATTCTCCCCACACATTACAACATTTGTTATGTATTAAAGTTGTATGGATAACTTGGTGGATTAGCCAGGTACCAGTCTGTGTGTGACCCCATGACTTTTACATTCTTGCAAGACCATCCACCAAAAACACACAAGAATACTGCAACAGAATAGCAGCAAGGGAACATAGGAGGAGTAGGTTTTAGATTCTTATGCATTCATGTCATGCTGTAAGAAAGGAAGTCTCAAATATAAGTACTTCCTGGTTCTCTTGAAATGCCACTTTTACAACACTCAAACCATTCTTGTCTCTTTATCTATGGTAATCACTGTGATGAACTGTAAGTTTGCTTTCTTTTATACTATCTGGGCCTACTGTTATAGAGGCAACACCTCATCTTGGTTCCAGATGCTTTTTATAACTAACAGGTCTAGGTAAAAGCTCTACAGGGAATAAGAAAGGCCAGTTTGGAATTATTATTATTATTACAAAAAGTATTAGTGTTTATGGAGAAGTAAGTAATTTTCCCATTTAGAATTATTTCTGAAGCTGGGTATAGTGGTTTGTGCCTATAATTCAACCACCGAAGAGGCTAAGACAGGAGGACTGCAAGTGCAAGTCCAGCCTGGATTACAGAGTAAGATCCTGTCTCAGAAAACCAAACCAAAAGAGGAGGAGAAGTAGAGGAAGGAGGAAGAGGAGAAAAAAAGAAGAGTGCTTTCTAAGAAAAGGAATGTTTGAAAAATCAACATAAAAGATAAAAAAAGTGGAGGGATCCTTTTTAAATGATCAACAAAATGCTTGGAGAAAAATATCCTGGAGTATTGCAACTTCAAAACTAATATTCAAACTCTCAATGTGCTTGATTAAAAAAAGTTTAATGAGCCATAAAATAAATAACACTTTCATTAAATATTAAATAAATTATTTACAACTTGAAAAAATACTTTTTATCTCCATGCATCTCTTTATGTACAGAAATAAGACTTAGCATAAAAAGTGACAATTAAAAGTTTAAAACCCTCAGAAGAGACAGGTTCCATTTTCTTCAATGAAAGGAAGACCAACACATGATTTATAGTTGTGACTTGGCAGTGACCTCGACCTGATATCCTGTTAGAAAATAAAGTATTAAAGGTAAGCTCAATTCAAACATAGCTTTAAGACAGTTTTAAATAAAAATCAGGAATCAGAATTTCTGTAATTTTTTTGTAAGCTATCTTATGGAAATGCTAAATATTTTTCAGAGACAAACTGTCACTTTGGCTTGAAACCCTCTTTCATTTCTTCTTACGTTATATGAGTAGTTAGGTGGAAAATTACAAGTGCTTGTATGAATTGAATAAAATTTCCTTAGTAAAAGAAAGCAACAGAGCTGGTAGAGTGGCTCAAAGTGATAGAGCACCTGCCTAGCAAGTGTGAGGCCCTGAGTTCAAACCCCAGAACCGCAAAAAAAAAAAAAAAACAAAGACAGAAAGAAAGAAACAACAGCCATGAAAAATAATTTTCCTAAACAAATATACACAGTGGCCATAATTGCAAACAAAGATTAAGTGGTTTGGTGTATTTATGATATACAGCTAATCTAGGATAATTAGTACCAAGGGCATAATAATAGTAGCTACCATTTAATAGGTAGCCACTAAATGCCAGCACAGCATATTCCTTTCCTAAAATCATTCTGGGACCTATACTGAGAAACCTCAATGACACTAAGTAACCAAAAATCAACCTTATTTATGTTGGTGATCTTAGCTTCAGTAGTTAAGCCAATACATTTTTAAAAATTGATGCAATAACAATTATCCATTTCATGAGTTATGAGACTAATTCTCTAACAGGCTCACAATGTAACATCTGCACCTAACCAATAAAAACTGTAGTGGTTCTCCAAGCATCAGAGCCACCTGGAATGTTCATTAAAAACAGAAATTCTAATTCAGTGGATTTAGGTTGAGCATAGAAATATAACATTTAATAAGCATCTCAAGTAACTTTCAAATCCAACGAAGGTGGAAAATCAGTAAGTTAAGGATGTGACGTCATCTTTCCTAAATGTCTAAGGAAAGACATTTACTTTCATTATCAGTGAAACACCCATCTTTATACTTTGCCTTCTGCCTACAACATTTTACAAAAAATAAAAATGTAGATTCTTACTAATCCACTCATAAATTTGTAAACCCCCTTCCCCTTACCTCTTTTCTTTAAGGAGTATTCAAGCTCCTGTCTCACTTTCTCACCTTTTCAGTGCAAGTGTCCTAACCTTGGCTCTCTGAGATCTCATCCTTTCATTATAACCAGATCTAACAGTCATTTGAAACAGCCTGTTCTCTAAATTTTCCAAAGTGATCTATTCCATCTCTCAGTATTGCCCTTCCTTTCCCATTCATAACTGTCTGTCCCAACCTTATCAGTCTTTCTAGACTTGTTTCTGATGCCACCCTGAATACATACCCTTTCGTGTTCCCTAGATGTATCCCACTGGATTCTTTCTTTCATTAGAAACTTTTCATAATCCATTGGTTCCTTTCTTACAACATTTTACTTCCTTCAGTATTCTAATTCTTTACATTTTTTCTTATCTATTAAACATTAAGTTCCTTGAGAAAGGATTGGTTTCTCCCACATTTAGATTCCTTTTAATACTGCATAAATATATAGTCCATTCTCATTATTGAACTCAGTTCAATTCTCAGTAACTTTATTTGTATCTATAATTGGGAACATATTTCTCATTTTTCTTGAGATAACAGTGTTGTATTTTTCAAAATTATAGGATTTAATCAAACAATAACTTTTAAAAGTCAAACCTGTATTACCTTCAGTTATGCAGTAGCATGTGTATTTGCATGTTCCTGTCGAAGTTTCTTTCGTTCCTCTGCTTCTCCTTCATACTCCCTGAAGCATCGTTTTCGAAGGCTGAAGGGGACAAGACACTACTGTTATCAAGTACTACTCATTTGTACTGTGATGTTTTCACTAAGTACAAATGCTCTTTTTAAAAGGGAAATTTATGTTGCTTTTGTATAAACACATTTCCAAAGCACTGAAGTTTAAATGTATATTCAAGATGCAAACTTTCAGAAGGCATGGAACATATCCATATGTCTTATTTTTTCCTGCAAAGTTTAGCATAGTTGTCATACACAAATGGAGAAGATGATAGGATAATTTTACTATAGAAGGATTTTAAGCTTACAAAAAGGAATTTAAATGATTAGAACTTTTAAAAGCCATCTTATAAAACAAGTTGTGTTTTATTTATTTCTAAATATAAATCATTTTTCTAGTTTTATTTATTGCTACTTTCTATTTTAAAACCTGTATAGTTTAAAAATCTTTTGGTGTTGTAAAAGCAATTCTACTTTCAGTAGGTCTTTAATCATTCTACTAAACATTCTCTTAAACTCATCAGAACTTTGGTTGTGATGTTTAAAGCAAAAATTATCTTCAGTTATGAAAAAAACATCAATTGTGGCTTAGGCTTAATGTCTGATACATTTCAAATACAAGAAGAAGCTGAGAGAAAAGGAGAAAAACCACTGCTTTATTTTAAGAGTACCAACATGACAGTCATCTCATGTTTTTCCAAAAGATTATCAAATATTGTGAAGTTGAATAACTAGAAATTATTTTGTTTTATCTTTCTATGTCAAATAATAATGGTTTTTCTGAGGGTATCTTTCCCAAACACATTTGCATATCTGGCTTTAGGTATTAGAAGATCAGAATAAATTCTACAGCACACAAAACATATTTAAACTGCACATCAAGCTTTATGTACGTGATAAAACATTTTATGTGTCATTTTATCACTATCTCATCTGCATTTAAGATAGCAGTAAACAATGACAGAAGATAACCCCTTGTTTCCTGAAGGGTAGTAGTGGTAAATCGAGTACACAATCCAGTTGTTAAAAGTAATTTACAAAGACCTAAAATTAGAATAATGAGTCCATTGCTTTTCCTGAGCTCCAGTAGCACATGAGTCATCCTAGAGCCATTCATGTCCTCCCCCAACTTCCCTTATTCAGTAACTTCTGTTTGACAGACAATACCAGTTTGATGTACCCATCAGTGCCTACTACCTAGAACAATCTAGTTCTAGCATTCTTTGGTCATGAAGGGAAACATGTGATCTGTTGCACAGGGAAGATACTGAAGAAGTGGAACAGTAATAGAGTTGTTCTAGCTTCCTACACCATGCCATATGGAGGAAATGTTTTGTTTTGTTTTTTAATAAGTTCCCACACTTAAAACAAAACATGCATAAGCTGTAGCTAAACTAGAACTGTTGCTATGAAGTTTTTAACTCAGAATTTTGCATTATAATATGAGCAGAGACATGCTTTTTAGGGGCTACTGATCTGAAGCTCTTTGTGATTTTTAGTACAAAACAATGTGATGCTATGAACCTACTAGGAAGAAGACCTTAATTAATTTCTGAACAACTTGTTAAACTTAAACTATTAGCACTTTCTGAGATTCAGTAGTAGCCATGAGTAGAAATATATTATGCAATTAAACCATCAATATTTAAATTCAAAAAATTTCTAGTTCTAAAAAAGAGCTTTACATGTTAAGTTTCAATAGTAGGCAAAGTAATAGAAATTTTGACTATAGTCTGTCCAAAGATCACATATCACCAACAGAATAACTCATCTAAATATGATAGAAATACTGAAAAATAATTAACCTGCCATGATTTTTCTGGGAATTTTTAAGTAGTGTCAAACTTACTGGACTGTAATAACAATGGCGATGGCTGTGAAGCTCACAGCAAAGACAAAGGCAGCTATGGCTGCTAATGCAATCTTTGATAAATCAATGTCGACCATGCTCTGAGTCTTCATGGACTTTTCTCCACACCGTTCACCAAAGTAATCCTGATGGCATCTGCAGACAATCCATTTTTAAAAGTTGTAATTGCTGAAAACATTCTCCATATTTCAAGTTTACTACCTAGTCATAAGCAATCATTTAACTGTAACACCTTAAAAAGTCCTGTCATATATTTGTATTTCAAAATCATGAGACATTGAATGCATTGCAGCTAAAGATCTATTAGTATAAGAACAAGTTGAGATTAGTTTGGGTGTGATATTCCAAGAAGACACACCTTGTCATTCATTGTGATAAGTTCAATGACTTGATATGCAGTTAAATACATTCCACTATTATTGAATATGTTAGCAGCTTTAGGGGTGGTTTAGAATAACAAGAAAGGTCATGTGAAAAGTACCTTAAGGTCTTTTTTTGAAATATATATATATGTGTGTATGTATATATTCTATATATACATATATATTCTATATTTTAAAATATTACATTTTAATTGGTTATGTAAGTACATACATCTTCTTGGCCCACAAAGCCTAAATGTCTACGGTCTGATCCTTTAATAAAAAGTTTATTGACCCTTCGTTTACATACTGAAAAAAATAAATGGTTTTCTGTAGGTAGGGGTTTCAAATATGGTGCAGGAAATATGAAATTCTATATAATTTTTAAAGCTTACGTGCATGTTACTGCCTCCAGGTTCTCTATATATTTGCATTCTCCATGAATGCAGAAATTTTGAAATTCTGCATCACATGGATTTTTCTTCTTTTTGTTTCTTCTATTTTTTCCATTTTTGCCTCCCTTTTTCTTTCTTTTGGGTTTATCTGAAGTCCTTTCACTTTCTGTCTTGTTTTTCTTGGGTTTAACTACCTGCTCAACTGAAAGGAAAAGGAAATGAAATTTATTCATCTTGAATATTATTTTGGATATTGAGAAAAAGAAATCATGAGTGACAGCTCATGTGGAAAACAACCATGTTCGTCTAATTACTTCACACAATAAACACAATAAATTGGCAGAGAATATTTATGTTCTATGGCACTTAAAATTCTGAAAAGCTTAACTATTTTATTAGCTTATACATATATTTTGAATTGATTTGTGTCATTATTGTTAGTAGGGCTTATGTATTCATTAAATATTTTAAATAATTCTTGAAATTTTCATACATTCCAAAGTTTTGGTAAATCCCAATCATGGTCACATGTATTTTTATCCATGTGTTATAGATGAGGAAACTGAAATTGTGTGAAGACAAATAACTTGTCCTAGAATAAGCATCTAGAAAATGACCATACTGGATGTCAAAGTTTGTTATTTTTCTACTATACTGGACAATGCCATTGGTTAAAATGGAACTTGGGTGGTATTTGTTGCCTTCATTTACCCTTAATGGTCTTTGGCTCTACATCATAGTTGGGAATTGGTGGGCACTACTTAAGTGTGGAAAAAACTGAAAAATATATATCAATTTTTTAGCTCCCAGGTTATAATCAATCATAATTGATACTTTCCAAAGGGCTCATCTGTGTTTGATTTATTTGAAAATAGTCCAGCAATATTTGTGCTTGATACCTCCAAGTCTGATGTTAACTTACGAATCTATAGAACTTTGTTCATTCTTATACAAGGTGTGGCTCCCTCACATGCTAAAGATGGGGAGAGGAGGTTTCTATGCAGTGCTGTGCATTTTGTTACACTAATCCCTTAGTAGGTTTACATGATTGAGAATTCAGCAATCAGAGCCCAGTGAAAAGAGAAAATACTATTTAGTCATAAAAGTTCTGCAGTGCCTATTAAATAGAAAACATTAGAAAGGCAGTGAATGTTAACAAGGGTATCAAAGATAGAACCTCTGTGATCAAGGAAATGACAAATAAATATTATTACTATTTTAGCATGTTGTTACAAATAACACAAAAGTTAAATTGGGAGTAATATTACATAGGTGTTCATGTGATTTTTATATTGATATTTTTCTTTGCTTAAATAAAGAGCCAAGTAAGAGTAAGTTCTCGTAAGAGAAACATTTTAAATGAATATTACTGTACTTTATCAGATACATTGCAAATCTCAAAAAGAAATCATAGTCACTGTGTTAGATATTTAACTGAACAGCCTGTCTAAAGAGTTCAACCAATGATCTCATGCTGGTTTATAATGCATTGCAATTTTGAGCACTAGCCATTTGCTCCACTAATAATTTGGTCTTCTGAAGTGTTAGCAACTTAAAGCATCAAGGTGCTAGACACCTTGATGGTCTAATCTCATCCCTCCCCACACATAGAAGCTGAAGTTTAGAAGCAAGAGAGTGAAGTGTTCACTAAGGTTTTTCTCACCAACAACTTCTCCCAGTCAGTGCACTTGTGCCACCACTTGCACTTCCTTCACCAACTCTGGAAGCCAGGAGGAGGAGTCAGAGAAACTGGTCTGGAAGAGCTCTGAAACCATTTTGCCCTGCCTCCAAGGTGGATGCTCCTGGGATATTTACATCTGATTTATTAATGGTCTCTTCTTCCTTCAAACTCCAAAGTGATGTGAGGGCAAAAAACCCCCACATCTCCTTTTTTGTTACTCTCATTTAAGCAAAGGTCTTTAGAAAAGATTAGCAAAAGTGAAGGAAACCATGAGTCACTGACAAATGGGATTTGGGGTTAAATCAGGATTATACAATAAAAAATCTATGCTTCTTTAACATTTCTAGAAGGTATGATGATTCTTGTCACCAGTTTCTCCACAGTTCACATTTAAAAGCACTCAATTCCTTGTGTCCCATTACTTCTTTCTTTTCTGTGTTAAAATGCAGTTATTTGGAGAAGGGTGGCGTGGGGGAGGGAATACAAATGCTAAGCTACAAAGCAGATAGGAATGGTTAATGACTACTTCTGTCTCTCAGAATAGAGGTCATGTGGCACAGTGGGAAAGAACCTAGTGTCTGGAATCAAATAGACTGCCATTTTAATTCTGGTTCAACTGCTTGCTACCTGTGCACACTTGAACAACACAACCTTCCTGAGCTTCAGTTATGGTATTTGTAAAATAAGAATAACAATTCTTACTTATAAAGTTGTTGTAAAGATTAAAGTTAAACATAAATCACTGATTGATGTTCTGGAGATGTAGGATGTGCCTACATACAGCTCTTTAGAGAGTATGCAATAGATACATACACAAGAAAGCCACTGGAAAAATCTGGGGAGCTGTCTGTTTCTTCTGAAGCAGCTTTGTTCAGATAAACCCACATCTTGTAGACAACATTTTCCCTTTATTCTCTACTCACCTCTGACTGATTCATCCACAATATAGCCAGCTATCCGTGGCTCATTATCATACTCGTCTGAATAGTCATAGTCAGTTCCTGAGGACAGTTCACTACTGGAAGGCATTTCACTTACAGGAGAAATGTCCCTTCCTGAGGACATCTCACTTCTTGAGGAAGTCTCAAGTCCACTAGTTCTGTGGTCCCCAGAAAATAGCTCCCCTTTCCCAGAGGAGGTGTCATTGAGGTCCAGTCCAGCAGCACGATGGCCTGCAGGGAAGGAAGAAGGAGAGATGAAGAAAGGAGTTTTTCTCACCAGTCAGCTATGTTAGCTAGAAGTGTTTATCTCCTGATATCAAAGCAGTTATTGCACATGTGCTATTGTTGTGACTCAGTCACTTATGAAAGCGACTTCACATTTTGCCAAGAAGCAAAGTCAGCTGTTACAATTACAGAGCTTCTTTTATTCAGGTATTCTTTTCACAGAGAGTCTACGTGAGTTTCCACATTTAAAAAAAACTACCAAATTGATCCAACATAATCATTTTACAGTTCTTGTCTAAATATCTCCATCACTTCACATTCAAAATGTTTCCTGTTTGATAGAATGTTATTCCACCCCATTTTAATAGGTTCCAGATACGAGCATCAACTCGTAAAAGAATGTGTGTATAAAAGGTGAAAGTAATGCAAATAGAGGCTAATCAATATTATTGTCATTTCCCACTATTATTACTACATAGGAAATAAACTTGAGCGCTAGGGACGACTTTAAGAGTTTCAAGCCCCTGCATTATCATGATTTAATGGGGGGAGGTGTCTCAATTAAAAGGTGGCAGATGGTTGCTTTTAGATTCTCTCTGGGACAAAGTGAATGCCTCTAGAAAGGCAAAACTAAAGTCACTAGACAGGTGATGGGGAATTTAGGCAGGGGGCAGCAAACGCTGCCAGGAATTCACCAGACTTGAGGAAACCACTTCACCTTTCTGGACCTCTGTTTCTTTATCTCTGAAAGAAAAGGTTAGGATCAAATGATCTCTAAATTCTCCATCAGCATCCCGTCTGGGACGCGAGAGACAGAAGTACCTCCCCTCTGATCACCTCCCGCTGGACAAATTTCGGGGCGCCGCAGGGCGTTTTGTGGAAAGCAGCAGCAAAGTTCGTGGAGCGCCAGCTTCTTGGAGCCTGGGGAGGCGCGGGGCACTAGAGCGCCACAGGTGCTCACCTGAGCCGAGGATCAGGAGCCACAGCACCACGGGCGCCCGCGGCGGCAGCGAGGCTCTCATTGGTCCTTCGGGACGGCGGAGTCTCGGTCTCTGGGGCAACTCGGATGGCGGCGACCGGCAGGGGCTGGGAGAGAGGAGAGAAGAGCTCGTGCGCGCGGGTGCGCAAGGCCCAGCCCGGCCGGCTGCGGGTGGCGGGAGCAGCCAGCGCCCTGGGCTCGCCCGGGATCTCGGCGGCGGCTACTGAGGTGTGCGAACATTCCGCAGGCGAGCCGCGCACCTGCCGCTTTATAGGGCGGGCCCGGAGGGAGTCACACCGTGACGTCACGGCCGCGGCCGTGGGTGGAGGCCCGGGGCCGCAGCAGAAGTCACTACCCCAAAACCGCACACGGATGACGGGGTCCGCCGCCCTCGTGCGCAGAGAGCCGCTGGGAGGAAGTGGGAATTCAAGCTCCAGCTGCGAAGACAAAAGGGATCCCATCCGTGTTCCGGAGTGGGAGTGGAGTGGGGGAGCTGGTACCTGACAATCCAAAGTCCCAAAGTTTCCAAGGATCTGAAAGACTTCTGGGATGAACTTTGGTTGTAACAGACAGGGTTTGAATAGAAAAGGTTCGTGTCCACGTGTAAACGTACATTAAGACCAGGAGTGAGGGAGCAATGGTGGCCTGAAGTCTTTAATGAGGACAAATGAAATTCATTAAACCAGAAGGCACAGCTTCCGAAGGAGGAGTGGCTTCAGTAAGACAGGCTTCCATCTCAATCACTGGCCCTTTCCCACCCACTTCTGTGAATGACCAGAGTTTCAAACCGCCCTTGTGGCCTAGGTCCCTCATCAAAATTAGTACTTACTGACCATTCATCATTGCCAAGTTATGCATTTAAAATTTTACCTACCCCCATCTCACTCAATAACCTTGCTCCATTTTATAGGAAGAGAAAGGGCAGATTTAAAAACACAATTCACACAACTGCTGGCAATGGCAAAAACCAGGTCGATTTGATTAAAATTCATCTCGCCCTGAAGACTGCTTCTTGCCACTCTGATAAAGGAACTTAGTATTAAACTAAACCCTCTTTGCAAAGAGGGTTTCTGGGCAGTACAGTATTTAGCCTAAAGAACAGTTTCTACTGGTAGTCTTTTGGCATTTGGGCAAAGAGTAGTGCCAGAGCTTCTGCAGTTCAAATTCTAAGGTAAAAAGGCCAGTTTATTTTGAATCCAACAGGGCATTTAATCAAGACAAGTAGACAAAATGAGGAGGAGGGTGAGAGCTGCTTAATTTGATTAACTTTGATGGAGTGGAGCACCAGAACTGGATTTTTCTTGATTTAAGGAAGAGAAACAAGTTGCATTCTCTCTGTTTCCTTGACCCGGAGATACACATCTCTTTCCCCCACTGTGCCAGTAAAACAGCCTTTTTAGGAATGTCGGTCACAGTGCATTTGTCCTAATTCTGAGAAACTTTTTGAAAGTTTACTTACTTCTTAATGGTATATCGCAGTGAGTAGGCTAAATAATTCTGTGGTTTTAGTAGGTGAAATGAATAAGGGTTGTGAATCTTGCCTTCTTTTCTATTAATGGTTGTTGAAAGTGTATTTTATAAGCCACCTGTTGTATTTTTTTATGTGGGGAATGTAGAGAGGAGATTAAACAACGACCATTACCTGTTTTTCAGGAGCTCAGTGGTATGCCAGATCCATACATAAGTAATTCTATTATATCTGATAACAAGAGGGGTTCAGAGAGCCATGGAAAGTAGTTACAGTTTAATTTTGCTTATGGGTATCAGAAAGCTTTGTGGATGGTGGAGAGGCCCCTCAAAGGCCTTCCCAGCAGGGAGTTTTGATGGAAAGACAGCCTGACTCAGGGTGTGACCAAGCGTGGGAACCAAGGCTAGAAAGGTGGCACTGCTCATGCCAGGGTGAAGTAGGGGCCTGCACTGTCATCTTCTTGGATGAGGCTATTGTGATTCAGAGAGATTCAGGCTTGCCCACAGATTTCAAAAAGTGTTGGTAGAAGTTTTGTTTTGAGCTCAGGCAGTTGACCTACTCTGTTACACTGTTCTGTTCTTATAGGTTTCATATTTTGTTCCAGCCCTTTTTCCATTTTTTAATATACATATATTCAATTGATCAATAAATACTACTTATATTTATGATGTACAGCTGATATTTTGATATATGTGTACACTGTGGCTGAATCAAGCTATTTGACATATGGATTAGTTTCCATTTTCTTTTTTTTGTGAAGTATGTACAAGTTGTACATATCATTGGAAACTTTCCACTTTCTGTTTGAAGTGAGAATGAACTCTTTGTCTTAGAAATTGCTTGTTTCCCAGTTGATAATTCGGAGAGTGATAATTGACATTTCTGCACTATAGAACCCAGCATATCGGGGAAGAACATCTCAATGCTCAGAATGAACTTTTGAACCAATATAGTTTTTCATATACAAATTCTACCACATGCTAGGTTTGTTAGCCAAAGACTCAGATTCCTCATCTAAAACTAGGAATAAAAATGACTAGTTTCTGTTAAGCAGATCAAATGAGGCAAGATACATCAGGTAGCACAGATGTAATGAGTGCTCAGTACATGGGAGCTAGCATGATTAAGCTTGACATTGTGATGGGTACAGTATGGTAAGTACATTGAAAAACTGAGTGACTTTTATAATTGGAGCTACTCACAGAACATGAGATAATCCTGTTCAATATTTTCAAGGCATGAACTTTGTACTACACATGAATAGTAAGCATTTAGGGCATTTTATGATGCATCATAGAGCAGCATAGGCCCTCGTCATGATTGCATCACAGTGCAGCACCCACTTATGTGTCATGGCATTCTGGAATATGTGCATGAGCAGGAAACCAGCCCCATGTACATGTAGGACTTTACATTCTGCGTGCAAGGCAGCGGCAAAGAGGAACAATTTCAATAAATTCAAGTGGCCACTCAGCTTTGTTCTGATAAATTGATGATTCTTTCATCTACTATGAGATTAAGGACATCCTTAAGGGTAAATGCTCTTAATTATCCATTCATGTTAGTGACTAGCATCAGTGTCTTAACAATTTCATATGTGCAGTAAAAAAAAAGGTCTCAAGTTGATTCTGCTAAAAGTTGTGCTACAGACCAAAAGTCTAATTATGTGCTTGTTCATAAAATTGATCTTGAGTATTATTATCATTTTTATGATTCAACATGTAAACCCCAAAACCAAAATTAAGAAATTATTCAATGTATAAATAACATTTCTTAATATTATTAAGTGCATTGGCTCATTTTGAGGTGTATAATTTTCTACTTTTCACCTCATGTCTGTGAGTAGCTCCAATTATAATAAAGTCATTCAGTTTTTCAATGTACTTACCATACTGTACCCATCACAATGTCAAGCTTAATCATGCTAGCTCCCATGTACTGAGCACTCATTACATCTGTGCTACCTGATGTATCTTGCCTCATTTGATCTGCTTAACAGAAACTAGTCATTTTTATTCCTAGTTTCAGAAGAAGAAACTGAGTCTTTGGCTAACAAACCTAGCATGTGGTAGAATTTGTATATGAAAAACTATATTGGTTCAAAAGTTCATTCTGAGCATTGAGATGTTCTTCCCCGATATGCTGGGTTCTATACTGCAGAAATGTCAATTATCACTCTCCGAATTATCAACTGGGAAACAAGCAATTTCTAAGACAAAGAGTTCATTCTCACTTCAAACAGAAAGTGGAAAGTTTCCAATGATATGTGTAACTTGTACATACTCCACAAAAAGAAAAAAAGGTGAATCTTTTAGGTAGTTCATTTACTCAATATATTTTGAGAACTAGGCACTGAAGATAGAACTTCAAATAATTTATAATTTCTTCATTTTTAGGACCTTATATTCTTTTAAGGGGAAAAAGGCAAGATATAGGAAATGGTACATAAAAATATATAGTGAGAAGTGCTACATGTGAGTAATGTGGAGGAATTGGATTGGTGGAGGGAAATGAGGTAAAGTACAAGACAGCTCTTATATTTAAGGAGTTCTCTCTTTCTAGAAGTGAGTGATGGCAGGAGGAAATGGGAGGTTATTTTATTGAACAATAATAAGTGTGATACTCAGTGATATTGAGATAGACAAAGGAAAAATAAGGGATTCTGAGGAGATGAAGGTCTTGAATTGGGAAATGTATGGAGGGTTTTAGGACATTAATTTAGGAATCTGCTTGCCTAATTTCTCCTACACCTCTGTGAGGACTGGTAGACAGGAGCATTCTTTACTTCTTAAAGGAGTGGGGTAATCAGAATCACCTGAGAACATCCTCAAAATGTACATTCCATTCTCCTCTCTTAATTCAGTAGGTTTTGGGTGGGGTCCTGGCCCAAGTATTTTTTTAAAGAGCTCTCAAGAAAAATCATATGTAATAAGGAACAAGTCTATTATATAAAAAATATGTGAAAAAGTCCACAATAACCAATTTGTTGCTGGGCATGGTGTCAAATGCCTGTAATTCTGTTACTCCAGAAGTGGAGACAGATGTCTCAAAAAATAAAAGAAAGAAAAAAATTCAGAAATGTAATAATATCTATGGTAAATTATTGCTAAGACCTTATTAACTTGATTCTGAATGTAAGGCCATCAAACGGTTCTGCAACCATCATAAACTGAATAAGAAAGCATTCAAATTTCAGTATGTCATTCTTTCCAAATGTGGAACTATAGATAAAATTTGACATTTTATTATTTCAGAAAAATAATATATTAAAATCAAGTGACTGAAGTGGGCAAGGTCCAATGATAGGATTTTTATTGATTACCAATTTTAGTCATTAAGCAATTATTTCCTTGATTTTTTTCTCTTATTTCAGAAAAACACTTTACATGTACTTAACCTTTCTCTAGTACATTTTTATACCTTCCTTGTTTTCTTACATTGTACTTTTTGTCAATCTGATTATGACACAATCAAATACTGCATGATGACCAAGTTTTTATAGTTGCCAAACTCTCCTATTAGCTCTCTTGTTACTTAAAATTTGGCAACACACATACCCATAAGAATTTTGTGATAGTTTTATTAATGATAAATGATTGCTGCATTTATGCATTATGAATTCAGATCATGTCTTTAAACATTAATACATTTTTAGCAATGCTAAGTAGGCTACATCATATATTGATTTTAATGTATTGTCCCATGAACACAACTGGCTTTCATTTAAGACTTAAACAAGAGTACCAGTTTTATAGTATCATAAGTGAGAAAACTGCTAATTTGTTGTATAGGTCACTTCTATGCAGTCTGACCTAGGCAGGGAGGCAAGGACAGGTTAAACTACAGAGAAGATGGCTTTCGTGTGTCAAACTTCCCAGTGCTTTCTGAATATGGGCACAGAAATCACACAGCCTAATAAGAAAAAGAATTTGTTAGTTAATATGAAAAAAAGAAGTCAAGTGTTGAAATCATAGAAAAAGAGGTATTCAAAACCATCAGTGTATTCTTCAGTATTCTTTTTAAAATCAATAGCTTTGCCTTAAACATGGATTTATGTAACCCAAATGATTTTACCACCTGTGGTAGATGGTAATTTCGGTTCTAGATTTCTTTCCTTCCAAAGGAATTTCAAAAATTTTAGTTTTGATCAATTCTCAATATATCAAATCTTCCAACAAGATAGTTTTAATATCAAGTTGCTAGAAATTTGGGGATACTCAAGCATTACCTTTTATGAATTTTAGGAAAGATTTGGTTATTTAACAGTACCGTTAGCCTGAGCTATTCCTGATATGGTGATGGAGTGCTACTTAAATAATGGGAAAACTCTTAAAGAGTTTTTAAGAACTATAAAGTTGATTAAATCTTTCCATTTCAAAATGGTACTTAGTAGAATTTTTCTTTTTTCAAATTCGGTAAACTGTTATTTTACAGAACTGGGAATTGGTGATTCTGTTTATATAAATACAGAAACTCTTAATGCATTAACATTATAAAAGGATTTCACATACTGAATATACAAATATGAAAATTTTACTATGCTAAGCAATATTTCTTCTTTGATGGCCCATTTCAAGGTCTTCACCAATTTAAAATGTAATTATTGTTTCATTTATTGTATGATTGTTGTAATGTTTAATCATTTATCATGTAATCAATCAACATTATTAGACATCTATTCCTTGCTGCTTTTATTATTTTTTATATAAACTTTTATTTTTCAAATAGTTTTATAAAGCTTTTTTCTGGTGGCACTGGGGTTGGAACTCAGGGTAGTCTTATAATATTTTTGAACTAGAATACATTAATAATATGAGAATTTTTATTGTGATAATTCAATGCATGCATACAGTGTAGTTTGAACAATTACACCCCTTCCATTATACTCCAATCTCCCTCCCCCATAAACTTCCCCTTTTCAAATACTGTTTAATGGATTTTATTACTGTCTTCAGCATATGGATGGGTGGATGGATGGATGGATAGATGAATGGATGTAGCATACTTCGATCCTCTTCATCCTTTAGTATCCTTTCCTTTCCTCCCCACCCCTCCCACTCATTCCCCCTCAGACTGTCCTACTCTAATTGAAATAGAAAAAATAGAAACTTTTAAAACATGTTTTGCCTAAAATTCTATGCAGGAAAAACTTATGCAGTTGATACTTTAGAAAATTCTTATGACTGCCAGACAATTCAGTTTATAATAATTTGTAAAAACAATTCTATGTTAAAGAGCCAGGTGGGATGGCATGTTCTGTTATGCCAGTTATACTCAGGAGGTAGAGATCAGGAGATTTGCAGCAAAAGCCCACCCAGGCGATAAATGGACAAACAACAAAATGACACTCTGTCCCCCAAAATAACTAAAGCAAAAAATTACAAATAAAAATATAAAAAAGGGTTGGGGTTGTGGCTTATCAAATATGAGGCTCTGAGTTCAAACTCTGGTGCTGCTCCCCCCCCAAAAAAATTCTATGTTAAATTTTGTTTCTAAATCTACCTAATTTGGAGTCTTTGAAGATACATTTAGGCAGTACTAAATTCAAAGAGACAATTCATTTTTATTTTCCTGACCACAACACTACAATTTATACAAAATTATTAATTTTGATGTTATTTTCCATTCTTTCTGTATTCACAGATTTTGGTATAAAAGAGAA
Source organism: Castor canadensis (assembly GCF_047511655.1). NCBI lineage: Eukaryota > Metazoa > Chordata > Mammalia > Rodentia > Castoridae > Castor > Castor canadensis. Next base: position 94,475,676 of record NC_133394.1, read on the forward strand.
AAGGACACAGTATGAATAAGAAAAGGAAGATAGAAAGGAAAGTCTACACTTTAAAATTCATTTTTAAGAAAAAAACAAGCAAAGAAAGGAAAGTTGTATAGACACGTATTTATTAAAGAAATTTAAGGTACTTGTTACAAAAAATTAAGAACTGTATATATAATAGTATGAAACTCTTAACATAGTTACAAATTCTTATGTACATAGCATATATATGGAGATACACACATACGGAAATTCTGAAAGGACACAAAGATATTAATAATACTTATCTTTTGGTTAAAGAATTGATTGCTCTTTTGTATATCCTATTATCAGTGTAAAGATCATGCATTACTTCTATTTCTTAAGGTTAAAATACTCAAACTATACAAGATGTTCTCCCAAGTAAACTGATTTGGAAATTTCATAACTGAATACATGAGCTTTCCAGTAAGGATGTCAGTTTTGAGAAAGAATGACCACTTTGGCTGTCAGTTCCCACATCTGTGCTGTGTACAGTGTATGTATCTTGGCTGCAGAATCTGAGTTTTAGTACAGCTGTCTTCCCCTTTCCAACCAGGAGAAATTACTTAAATGTTTTGTGGCTATAGTTTTTTTATCTCTACAAAAGGAGATGGTGATAATTACAGTATCAAAATCATAGGGTTCTTGTGAGCTTAAATGTAATGTATGTAAAATACTTGGAACAGGATCTGATGTTTCCTTATTACTCCAAATATCTTTTTTTTTTTTTTAGTTAAACTGGGGTTTGAACTCAGGGCCTCACACTTTCTAGGCAGGCACTCTACCTCTTGAGCCATGCTGCTAGACATTTTTTGTGTTGGGTATTTTAGAGATAGGGTCTTGCAAACTATTTGCCCGAGCAGGACGAGAACCATAATCCTCCTGAGCTCTGCCTCCCCAGTAGCTAAGATTACAAATGTGAGCCACAGGTGCCCAGCACTCCAAATATATTAAATATGTTATTATAATTAATATTGATATCAATGAAGAAAGCAACGGATTCCAATGAAAGACTTCTGGTGTATCTTTCAAAATGAGATAAGTAAATACTAATATAATTTATTCTATAACTTGAGAACCTCTGCCTATTGAGAAAGATAAGCCTGTAAGAATTCAAAACTTTTTTAGAATGATGAAAGCAACAAGAGTGCAACCTGTTATTAAGGCCCTGTCTCAAATAACTTGCATTGTTGGCATCTCCTGAGCATTGCTTGTTTTTAAACATCTAACTCCAATGGAGAGGATCCTTTTCTCACCTTTCTTTTTCAGTTGTGCAAGATTTCCCTACTGTGTGATCTCATCTTGCCATAATGTCTACAAAATCAGGTCATTTCTGCTAGGAATACATTGCTTGGTAGTGACTTTTTTCACCATATACTAACCCAATTGACAGTCAAGTAAAAGGAAGGACTTTTTAAATATCTGTACAAATTACCATAACAATAATTATATCATAGATCCTACCGAATATCCATTTTTGTCTCCTTCCTTAGTAATAAAACCCTGATTTTATTCAGACTGGCAATGTGCCCAGCTAATATAGCACTTCCAAGAATTCCTTGACGATGATGGTGGCTCTGTGACTAAATACTGCTAGTTATATGTGGTAAGCTGAAATGAAATGACAAGTATAACTTCCTGAAACCCTTCCTGAAGGAAACTAGAAAGCTATTGAAAGTGGGAGATATACTTCTATCATCCCTCCCCCATTAGTCCTTTTCAACTGCCTAGAATATGGACACGTGGCTGTATCTCCAAGAGTCACACTAGGCCATGAACTAACCCTGAATCTGGAAGGCATAAATTAGAATGGTGGAAGAGAAAGCGTTCAAATCCCTGATTTCAAGTTGACACTCCAGTCCTGTATTTTTACCTTTAGACTTCTTTTACATAAGAGAGAAAAACTTCTATCTTGTTTCAGCCATTATTGTTTTAGATTTTATAATATATGCAGCTGAGCCTAATAGCAGACAATATGATAATCAGTAAACTATGTTGTATCTATTGTGATATTCCTTTCTACATTAATATCCTGCAGTCAAAGACCACTAGGAATACAAGTGAAAAGTTGCAACAAGGGAGAACCCTGGCTGTCTCCTAAGAGTATGTCAGAGAAAAGAAACAGAATTTGGACTTCTGTTAGGTGACTTGGGAGAAGACTGGGCTTTGTTCTGGATTAGATGCTAGTAGGAATTTCATATAGTCTGTGATTGGGTGTTTTTATAAATCTTCTGCAGGAGAGAGGCTAAAGCTGTAGATACTCCAGGCCTGCCTTATTTGTGGATTTATCACATGTGGTTTTGACCTAACACAGTCAATAATAATAATAATAAAATTTTTAAAAAGACAAATTACAAAATAAAAAAAATTTACTTCCTCTCATGCACAATAGGCAGTTCAATTGAAACATTATTTTCAACTGTATTTAAATCATTACATTATCTGCTGAGTATTCCCTGCCCTTAATTTGGGAAAAATACGCCTCCCAAAAGTAAGTGGAGCCCAAAAAAACAAGGTAAATTAATGTGCTTAATTTAAGTGATAAAGTGAAAACTTGAGATTTGTTACAAAGGCAGCATATCTTTAGAAGTTGGGTGACTATGAGAAAAATGAATCAACAATACACATTATTAAAGATAAAGAACATGAAATAAGATCTAGTTTTTGGTGAGCAGTACCAATGTGTACAATAGCAATTTTGTGGCACTAATGTAGCCTACTCCATGAGGTTCAAATTTTGGATGCTGAGATCTCCTCTATGTACAGTTTAGGAAAATAGGGTAATTTTTGAATACTGAACTCTCTGCATCCTGAGCATGCAGTTTTTCCTCTAGAGTGGAACCAGATACACATTGATACCAAGGGTCTACTGTATTAAAGAATCAGCAGACACCTTTATTAGTCAGCATTGTGGGATGGTGGGTCATGGCTGTGGTTTTGACAATGTTCATGTTTGGTCTGTGTTCAGACATGATTATGAATTGTCTTACCTTTGCCTGAATCCATCAGGGCCTTATGTGGTATTAATGTTCACGGAGATTCTTTATGTTCAACAAAGCATATAGGCCTAGGTGATAAAACCAGGCCACTCATGGATGTCACGAGCTGCTTTTTCTTTATCATCTATAACAGTGTATGATAGAGGCTCACTTAATGTTCATTGAGTGAACTGAATAAATTAATTTGTTTAGTAAACAAACCGAGAACATTGGCTTATTATTTTTATTTCATATTTAGCAAGGTAACACTTGAATCAATTTGTCATTTTTTAAAAAGTAAAATTTATTTTTACATAAGAAAACTATGTAGTGATAAGGTTAATATGACTACCAAAGATGAATGAAAGAAATATTTTCAAACCTACTGAGAATGAGAATTAACTATATCCAAGATGGATAATTAGTAAAAATAGAAGTAGGGATATATTTTATTCATTTGTTCATCACCCTTAATTCCTAGGTCAATTTAAAATATGTTGCATGTTTTTCATAAAAAATATTATGTATCATAGTATGCAGATCCTAAGGTAGGACCAGAAATCCATTAAGTATTTCCTATCCTAAAGAATAATTAAAAATGTACTATTTATTGTGAGTTTACAGTCACTTTACAGTGAAAGTTTATCTGATGGAAAAGAGCCCTTTTAAATTGTAAATATCACATAGTTTAGATGACATTTATTGAGAGTGTATGTTCTAAGCAGTTTATAGATTTCAGCTCCTATGATTTGCACAAAGTCCTGTGAAGTAACTTTTCGTAACCATACAATAGATGAGAAAATCAAGTGTTCACATAATTTTCTGGAAGTCACACATTTGATCCAGAGAGATGGGATCCAAACCCAGATTTCTACCCAAAGCCTATGCATTTAACATCTATATATAATAGCTAGCATAGCACAAGGTACACAGCATGTGCTCAAAGTGGCTTTAAAATGGAAATGATAGCTGACACATCATTAGTGTATGAGAGTATATGCATGCCACCCAGGGTGACTTAATTGCAACTTCTGTTTAGAATTTGTCTTTTCTGGTTGTCCTAGGGTAGTATAGGCTAGACAGATTCTTGTATCCAGGCATGTTAATAGTTGTAATTTTCAGTATAAATTACTAAATGAACCTGGATTTCTATTTCATGGTGTACAAGTTTGATTAGTTTCTCTTCTGAAAGTTAGCTTTACCCTCAAAAGTGGCCATGATGGAATTCTGAGCCTATGAGTCATTTGTTCATTCATTCATCAAATATTGCTTCCACACTTATTATATCTTAGGCCCTATCATAGGCTGTAGGGATACAAAAATGAATAGGACAACTTTCTTATACAGTTACGGTACAGAAATGGACATAAATGAGAAGTGTGATTGAGTTAATTAGATGAGGGTTAGGTGACCTTATACAAACATTTAGTAGGGTAGGGAGGAAGGACGCTAGTAATTCCAGGAGCAGCATCTGCAAAGGCCTCTATCTATCAGCCAGTTGGGCCATGGTCAGCTGACTTACAATTTTGAAATGGAATAGATCTAAGTCTTAAGTCAGACTTGATGTCTCATCCTTATAACAACAAATACTCTTCCTTCGTGACATCTTTTTAGCATAGGCTACATAAACAGACAGCAAGCCAAATACCACGCCATCTGTGGTTCTCCTCTGAGCTTCGTCCTCTATGACACAATCTTTGTTTCCGTTTGTATTGAGAAAGATTGCTTCCTACCAAGAACTGTGGCTGTGGCAGTTCTCTAAAATGAGTCATTTCAGAGACCTAAACACATATCATTATGCCTCATGCAGCCAAGAGTTCTCAATATATGTACTGTGTGCAAGTTTTACGTAATTCAGGGATTTGGAGTGGGCTGTTGGGTGTTTCTGATGTTAATATGTAGAATTCTGTACAAGGAATCAAGGAATAGTTTCCCCAGTGCAAGCTGAACAGAACATTCTTAAGGACTTCAACATGAAAATAGGTGAAACACAAAAAGGTTAAACTTCAGTGCAGAATTTTTTAAAAACCTAGAGATCTTGATCATGAGGACAACAAATCCCCAATTCTAAAGCTGAGGTATGCCATTTAATGGGGATCTGCTTTACAGTCAGTAAAGGAAACATCAGTGATGGAGTAGGGTAATGAGTATATAATTGAAAGAGAAGACTTTCTGACTTCTAAATCATTTCTTTCTATTGTGTTTTGGGTTTTGTTGTTGTTTTCTTTTTGCAGTATTTAGGATTAAACCCAGGACCTCACATTTGCTTTACCACTTGAACAATGCCCTGAGTCTTTTTCTGCTTTTATTTTGTTTTTGTGATAGGCGCTCTCTAACTTTTGTTCAGGGGTTGGCCTTGAATCACACCCTTCCTCCTTCTGCCTCCCAAGTATGTGGAATTGTAACTTGCTCCACCATCCCCAACTTACTCATGTATTTCTTTATGGCCTTCTATCTTTAGCTTCTTATATACTCAAAATGTTCAAAGTACATCTTGGAAAAAACAAATTCAAAATGCTTTATTTATAAAATAAAAACGTTAATAAAATATGAAACCAAAAATCTTCCACAGAAGTGAGCTTCCTTAAATTCTTCTTGAAATGCCAATGAGTAAAAATAACTGACTAAACCATATAATGGAAACCAAGCTGGTTTACTTATTTAATTGTGAAATTTTCAAAGTAGTTATTGGATGTGTTTAATCAAAGAAAATCAAGAGTAAAATTGAATAAAATAATTCCTAAAGGTCTCCTATTCACAATGCCACTTCATCTGTACCATTGTGTATAATGGATGGTATCCATTTGGTTTTGGGTTTTTTGGTGGTTTTTGTTATAAATTTATGTAATGCTCTGTAGTTTTATTCTTGACTTATCAGTTTTAAATACTATTTAGCTCCCTATAAAGAAAAAGTAATATAATAACTAATTCTATCTCCTGAATCTATTCAATTTCTGATTTTTGTAACTTGAATTATGCATTTTTCTTTATTCAGTAGCATTTATGACTTTAAACAATATGTTTTTCATACTGTTTTGGATAATGATTTTACAGAAAGAATATTGACTCCCTCCAAATAAAAATGCATTTTTTCTTTATTTTCCACTTCTTTTTGCTTTTTATTTTTTAATTCCTAATGTCCTTCCAATGTTTACTTCAGTACAGAAATATCTTATTTCATAACTTTGACATTATATTGTGTTACTATAATTAGCCTCATCTGTGCTTTTTATATATAAAAATTTATTTTTATATATTTAAAAATGGAAATTAATAGTTTTTACAACACTTTAGAACCAAGCAAATATTGCATCTGTAGAGAAAGGGATGTCATTTAAATTTTGGTGTTCAAAGAAGAATCTTCAGCACCTCCATCCATGAAAGTATTTCAAAGTACATTTCTAATTTCCTTCACTTCTTGTGGGTCATATTCAGCTACTAGTGTTTCAATGCCCAGTGTCATTCTTCCAGGTTCTCTGTTTTCATTTTTTTCTTTCCCTAAAATATCTTCTTTAAACTGTTTAATATAAGGTGGGTGAGCTGTTTTCTGAGTTCTTATACATCTTAAAATGTCTCTCCTTTTACAGTTGATTGAGAGTTTGGCTGTGTAACAAATTCCAGTTTTAGAATACTTTCATTCCAGCCTTCTAACACTCCATCTTACTGCTGAGGAGTCTAGCATCTTCACATACCTTTTAGGACACCTTCTACTTTTCATTTTGAAAGATTTTAGGATTTTTCTCTTAAGGCATACAGTTATATATTTTAAGTATTATTTTAAAGTCCATCCTATTATTGCTATTCTAGTATGAATTATTAGCACCTTTAAGAGTAGGTTAATTTAAGGTTTTTAGTATACGTTATTTTAAGTGAAAGTTTTGTGCAATGAGTAAAAAGGCTTAATATTATAAACAGTGAAATACAGAAGACAATTAAAATTTCTTTCCTTTTTTTTTTTTTTTTTTGAGGTGCTAGGCTTTGAACTAAGGACTTCATGCTCTCTACTGCCTGAGCCACTCTTCTAACCTTTTTGGCCTGGTCATTGTTGAGATAGGGTCACACTTATTGCCCAGGACCACAATCATATTTATGTTCCCTGCTGTAGCTGAGATGATAAACACACACCACCATATTCAGCTTTTGAGATGGGTCCTCACAAACTTTTTGTCCAGGATTAGCCTCAAACCTGATCCTCCTGACCTTTGCCTCCAGGGTAGCTAGGATTCCAGGCATGAGCCACCAAACTCAGTGAGAATTAAAATTTCTTCATGTATCTTTAAATGAGAACGATGTTATAAACTTTTTCCATTTTTATTATCTAATATGTACAAAACAAAAATCATATCTACATAAAGTAATTATTCAAAGAAAGTGTTTTAAAAAAGAAAGAAGCTGTGTTTCTTGTGGCATTATTCATGGCCAAGTTATGGAATCAGGATAAGTGCTCATCGATGGATGAATGAAGTACATATATGCAGTGGAGTATTGGTCAACTGTAAAGAAGAATGAAATTATGTCATTTGCAGGAAAATGGATGGATGGAGATCATAATGTCAAGCAAAACAAGCTGTACTCAGAAAGACATGTTTTCCTCACGTGTGAAATAAAAAACAAAACAAACTATGGAACAGAAGTGGAACTATTAGAGAAGAAAAGGAAGGCGACTAGCATTAGGAGAAGGCAGACAAGTGAGGGTAATGAGGGATGAATATAAGCAAAGTATGTTATATGCATTGCAAAAATGTCATAATGAAATTCATTATTTTGTACAGTTCACATATGCTAATAAAATGAAAGAACACTGGGGTATCTGGTCTCCAGTTTCAGTATAATTGATTGTTACCTGTTAGGAAATCATTTGAGACACATTTGTAATCAGATGCAATGATTTTTTTCCTCAAATGATTGCTATTTAATCCACTCTTCATTGCATTTATTGTTTTCTCCTACGTATTTCTTAATCCATTTTCAGCACAGAGCTTTATTTCAAAAGGAACTCAGCACAAGAGGAACTTAGTGGGGCACAAACAACTGGATTTGACTTTCTATAAACATACTATGTACTGTGTCTGAGCCATAACCATTTTGTTGACTGTTTACTTTCTCTGTTGTAAGCACTGTAGAACCAACACCAATGACTTGGAAGTGAGTTATGTGCTATTCTTAGTTTATTACAACCAGCTCTTAATAACTCTGGGACTCATTATGCACTCTGTAGACTGGTTTCTTTTCCCTGTTGTGGGCTGGACATGGCCTTGCACTGGTGCATTAGACCTTCTAAAACCAGTACTTTTTATCATAACGTCAAAGTCTGTATGAGAATGAGAAAGAAAAAAGCCTGCAAATGGGATAATTGCTTAACCAGCTTTTGAGTAGACATAGAATCCTGTGGCCTCTATTCTATCTTCTAATTTGAAATTCTTTGGTATTACTAAAAAGGAAGATAAAACTTTTGACTAAACATTTGGGGATGATGATTTTTAATAAAGAAAAAGATATCTTAATTCTTGACAGAATCTAAGTTAAAGGAACTTATGTTCTTTTATTTTTCTTGAATGCATACAGTTACCCAAAATAATACAGGAAAATGAAATACTTGTGGAAGAATGAAATACTTATTGAATATTCAATAATGCTTAATAATATGGGCATTATTGAGTAGTGGATAAAGGCCTAGCTTCTGGAGTGAGATGGTGTGGATTCATATCTTGTTACTTTATAAGTTTATACTTTCCTTGACTCTAAGAAATCACTTAACCTTGGATTGCCAGTTAACTTGCTTACAACATGGGGCTGCTATGATTGAATAGGTTGCTGTGAAGATTATATAAAAAAATAACCCATGCAAAATATTGTTCTTGGATAATTGTAAACACTCATACTTTATTTTTTGGATGTCTTTTCTTCCTCCTCATTTTTCCCAGTAGCAAACACAACTTGATGTGGAACCCCCACACAGGTGACACTTTAAATTCCCTCAACTTCACTAGAAATACAACTGGTTCCAGAAGCCAAAATGAAAGTGGGACTGTTATGGAGACTGTAGATGTGATTCAGAGTCAGTCACACTGAGATTTGGAGTATAGACTTCACATCAAAATGGCCACAATTAACACTAGAGAGCCCTGCCCAATTAAAGCAACAGGAAATCCCACTCACTCTATCCTGAGGGCTAAGTTGGTGAATAGGATCACCTACTTATTTATTCTATTTAAAATTAAGTTTCATCGCTTTCTTTTCTCCTATCTCATCTCTACACTCTAAACCCCAGATTTCCCTTGTCTTACTTCATGATGTCTTTTTTATAAAAATTATAGCGATAGCAAAAATTGCCACTGTTAGATTTTCAGCCAAGACCAGCAAGAGAAAATTGGACACCATTAATTGTGTGAAACGAGACTGAAACCCAAAACATACATAGATGGTGAGCCAGATATTTTGGTTCAAGATGTAAATACAAGAAAGGTAGTTCTCTGTTTAGGTTCTTTTTCTACAATAGGAGATGTAGATAGCTATTACTACACACACACACACACACACACACGCAAGTCACAATCCGGGTGCCCAGAGGCTTAATGTATTTATTTCTTCTGTTCTTTCTTTACTTCCTTCTTTTCTTCTTTTGCCTTTGCTCCTTCTCTTCTTGCCTTACCCTGCACTTAATATTACCTTTTCTTCCTGACTCCCTTCTTTCCTTTCATCCTTCCTCTTTTCCTTTTTCCTTACTTTCTTCTTCTGTGTCTTCCTCTTCTTTCCTGTCTCTTCCCCTTAATATCCCTTTTGTACTCCTTCTTCTTCACAGCAATGATGATAACATAACTCAAGAGCACAATGGAAATAATTTCCAAAGGAGAGAAGCATGTTCTTAAAGAAGCAGAAGTAAATGGTCCACATTTTCCTCTTATTTCAAAGAATTCCATTATTGTTCCAAGCCATCAGGTTCAAATATGATAGGAAATGTCTGGTAAAGATGGAGAAAATGATCATAGAGTTGACTTGCCTTTTCTCACACCACTGCCCTCTGGAGCATCATGGTATCACAGAACACATTAGCTTGGAATCAGAACCAGTTCTAATTTCAAGTTATGTCATCTTGGACAGCTACTCAAAACTCGTTTATTCTCAGTATCTGATTAATAAGGACAAAAAGTAGAATTTTTAGGGTTGATTTGAGAGCAATGATTGCACTGGATCCATGGTAGATAGCCAGTAAAGGGTGGTTGCTTTCATGTGTTGTACTTTGGTCAGTGCTTGCCTATCAGATGCTCCCCCACATAACCATTGCTTTTCTCATCTTAAAGTGCAGTGAACTAAGTGGTACTTGGTGATACAAATAAAAACATCTCTTTTATCAAGTACTTACAATGCACAATGTGTTCCCATATACATAAATTAAGAGAGGCTGGAAAGAGAAATTAATAAGTGAATGAAGGAGCTCCATCAGGACTTCTTCATCTTCTGAGTTTCAGCTCATAAAAGGACCAAAACATACCTCTGAATTTTTCCGTTAGTTTGTTTCTGCTTTCAAGTGACTAGTTTGTTGCAACATATACATTGTATTCATTGTTATAACTTGAAACTATTTACAGCCATAATTTACACCATGTTTGCTTCATTAATTCACTAATATCTATTGAGCACCTACTATCTGCAGGAGCTTTTATAGATGGAGATGAGCTCTGAGATACACAATGAGGTTCCTGTTCTCATGGCAATAAAGTTACACAGATGATTTAAAAAGTAAATAAAGACTATAGTTTCAAGTGATGATAAGACTATGAAAAAAATCAAATGATTTAAAAAAGGGCCATGCCTCTATATGTTGAGAAAGAAAGAAAAGTTCTCTCTGAATAGAACTTTGAGCTGAATGAATGATGAATAGGCAATCACACAAAGATTTGGGGGAACAATATTCAAAGAAGAGAGAATAGCAACTGTAAAGCCTCTGAGTCTGGAATTGTGTCAGGATGCAGTGTAATTTCTTAGGACCCCTAAAAGCATTTATGTGTGGAACTGCATGGTAAGGACAGAAGGTAATTACAAGCATGTCTAATAGTCCTGTTCTACATGAACAGAATGAACTAAAATCCTTGGTTAATAGTTAATGGCCATCTCATATCCATAAGGACACTCAGGGTTTTAATGGCATCAAAAGAAACTTGGTGAGTCACCTAATATAATGAGTTCTAGTAAATTTTATTCTTTGACTTTTCTTACCACTTGAGGAAAAAATGTAGGGATGGAAGAGTTTTGTTCACATACCTTCTTCCTCTGCTATCAAGCCCTCCCCACTTCCTTTCTCACTCTCTAATGAGGCAGCTGTGACTGGCATGAACAAGGAAATGATGCTTCTTCAACACCCACTTGAGAATACTGTGATGCCATTGGCCGCAATTGTTTTTCTCTCATCTCTACCCCCATCTCTAGCCCTGCCCACCAAGTATGAGAACATGGAAACTCATTTTGGAAAATGTGACCTAAGTGGTCCACAAATGTAACTGCTTGTCTCTAGTAGAGACAAGCAGATAATACTAGGAGTAGATAATGTCACAAGTAATGTAATAACTACAAAATGTAGATAGTACCAGAAAATGACCATTACTTTTCCCAGTGGCCACATCAATACCTCTTTGTTGCATGCTAAAAAAGGGTAACTTATTCCTCGAGATGGCTCAGAAGTCTAGTCTTATATAGGCATACCCATTTTGACAAATAGCATAGGTAAAATTTTTTACTTATATATGATGTTGAGTATAACTACTCACTTCACTTTATTTTAAGCATTATTCAGAGAACTCTTTTCAGTAGCAAGATGCCATGGTGCTTTTAAAATTAATTTGATTCAGTGACAAGTTAAGGGCATCTCTCATACAAAGGGAATTAAATTTTCTGGGAACCTCATGGACTAGGGATAAGATAAACAGTTTGAAAAAGGATGTGATATCACTCATCTCTTTAGGAAAGCATTCCTCTGTCTTAAGAGTTAGAGCTCCAGGCAGAGGAATGATGGGTCTTGGAGAAAGAATGAGTCATAGGCATCAGAGGGTGTGTAGTTAGGAGTTAGGGAAGAGGGAAGAGAGGAAGCTGTGGAGCTTTCAAACCTCCTCCCACACTATGCACACACCAGGCTCCTCGGGGACAAAAAGAGTCCTTAGTGTGTCTTGAAAGAGTGACTGTGTTCCACAAGCACCAAATCACTGCCAGAAACTGGTTTGGCTCTGGAGGAGAGTCTGACACACCATAGTCAGGAAGGTGATGAAATTAAAAGAATCGCTGTGATAGAGGAGCATTGTAAATTGTCTGCATTTAGAGCTTCTATTTAGAAAGGTGGGATAGGAAACAAGAAGTTGCTTCTTGACTGGAAGACATTCAAAGAAATTGATAGCATTTACTTGTTTGGAAAAACGTGTTCTTGTTGAGGTAGCACCTTTAAGAGGAGGGGCCTAGTGTAAGGTAATTAGGTCACAGAGGACACTGCCCTTGGAAGGGATTAATGCTGGTCTTTTGGAGCAAGTTTGCTCTTGTTAGAATGGATTGTTAGTAAGTGAACTTGGCACTTGGTTTGTTTAATAATTCTACAATGCAATCTTAATTAGTTGCTTTAAGGTACCCCATAGGTCTCTATTTAATCTATGGGAGGTGTTGTAATTTCCCACAGACAAAGATGGCAGAAAGACCATGATTCCTGTGAAGAGACACTTGTATACCTCAGGCCTCTGTCATACACTCCTGACATTTTCCCAAGTCCTTTATCATGTCCTGTTCATCATATTTACATCTCCAGAATTAAAAAAAAACTTTGATTAATCTTATTCTAAGATTAAATTTATCTATAGGATTTTTTAAATTAAATAAATGGAAACACTATATGAATTCATATGCCATATATAGTAAAATGATAGTGTACTCATATGAAATGAGTGAATGAAAAGATAAAAATATGATTTGAGTCTTCCTCAAATTAATATCTGTCTTTTTGACACTGCTTCTTCTAAAATAATTCAAAAGTGTTTAGAAGTTAAATGAAAAGACTTTGATTTCATAATCTACACTTATGGCCTCCAGAATAGTCTATTTAGGGTTATAAATAGGATTATGTTTCTCCAATAACTAGCAGTTTTTTCTATAAGATATAACAACACCATCAACTGCATTATAGCTAAAAGCCCTGTGTGATGTGGTCTCTGCATGCCTGCCCTCACAGGTTGGTTACTGTACACCCTGGTTTCCATCCTCAAAAGTATTATTTGAATAGTAAATTAGGTGACCTCTCAATGCCTGCTTTTTCCCTTGTCTTCTTTCACTTTAGCTACACTGGCTACCTCTGTTTCAGGAGGAGTCTAAATTCACTTATGTCTTTGGTCCCTGACAAAGAAAATGCATTTCTTCCCCTCATCATTCAGTTCATATTTAAGCACCTTTTAAGTCTGCTGAAACTCACTTATGTACATCAGTCTAAATCTGTGAGTCTCTTTCATTGTAGTCTTCATTTCAAGTATAAAATTTTTTAACCCCATTGCTATAGTTTAATATTTATCCACCAAAGCTTCCAATGCTGGAGGTTGGGTCCTCAGTGTGGTGTTGTTGAGGTAGTGAACCCTTTAAAAGGTGGAGTCTAGTGTGACGTAATTAAGTCATTGGGAGCACTTCCCTTGGAAGGAATTAATCATGGTCTTTTGGAATAGGTTTTTTATTGTGAGAATGAATTGTCAATAAATGAGCCCCTCCTCCCCCATGCCCTTGGACCTTTCTGCATGTGGCTGTTTACCTTTCTGCTTCTCCACCATGACATGATATGGTCAGGGGGGCTCTTTGCAGGGGCTGAACAGATGATCTTGGACTTCCAGCCTCCTAAAATTTGTCATAAGTAAAGCTGTTTTCTTTTTAAAGTTCCCAGCCTTTAGTATTTTGTTTTAACAACAGAAAACAATGTAAAACACCTATATTTACATATGTGTTAATTTCTTTAATATCTTCTCCTCAAGACTTTGAGGCAGGTGCAAGACTAGTACTCAGCCAGTTTTCACTACAGTGGCCTGTACCTATCCCTATATATTTGTTTGGTTCCTGATGGACACCCATAACTTGGTAGGCACTCGGTACATTTGTTCTATAAATGAGGGAATGACCAAGTCATGGATTGATGGATTTCTCATGGAATCAGTTTTCCTGAATTCAATTCATTTACTCTCTGCTGAACTCTTATTCTGTAGAAGGCATAAACATAATAAATAGCTCAAAACCCAGCACCATCAGCATTGGCTGGAGCTTGATAAAAAGGCCAAATCTCAAGTCCAAACCTACTGAATCACAATCGGGTGTTGAACAAGATACACAGGAAGTTCCAATTACCCTTCTAATTAAAGTCTAATTGCTCTAACTTAGTGCACATTTACCTCATAGGCCTGGAAAAATAAAAAAACTAAGTGACTACTCACTCTCATTTCACTTCTAAGCAAATTCCATTGGCCCATCAAATGGGCCAATTATGATTTTTAATGGAAGTGAAAAAATGCTGGGAATTATCCAGTTATTCTAAACATCTTGAATATTATATGGCAAAATAGATAATTCTGTTAGTAATAAAGGTTCTGATTTTCCATGTTGGCCTATTGTCCAAATCATAGCAAGAATAGTCAGAATTGGAGTCTAATCTAAAATAAACAGAAAGGCACAGAGGATTGAAATTCTACAATGGTTTTAAAATAATTATTGTTGTTCCACATAAAAAATATTCATAACTAAAGGTAAAATCATAATGATGTATAATAAATTCATTCACATACATGGTTCACCCCTCATTTATGCATGTCTTCAAAAGTACAGTGGATTTTCACACAAAAAGAATTTTTGCCTTTTACTTACTTCAACAATTGGTTTCCTGTTAATCCAGATTTTAAAATATCACCTGAGGTTTACTTTACAACATACCAGAACAACTTAGGGGGACCCAGGCCAATATCCAGAATGCCAGAGGTGATCAAATGATCTTTGATTCAAAACAAATAATGTTACAAAGTCCACAGCTGCTCTGGAATTCTCTGGCTTGGGAACTGTATTTATCAGCCTGAAGGCGGTAAAGAGAGCAGAGAGGGCAAATTCAGGGTACACGCCAAGACATGTCTAAGCCCAGCACCTAATATGCTAGATAGCTGGCAAGTTAAAACCCCGCATATTAGGCCAAGATTCAAATATAATAATCACTGTACTCAGTAAAATGTTGGATTTATAGCATTAAAAAAATAAGGTAGGGTATTAATTTGTCTTATCTGGTCCCAAACACAGGACCTAAAAGGAATACGCTATACACAGATTACTAAATTGAATATTTGGTTATAGTATCTATTGGTGAAGTAGGACAATTTAGCTTGTTTCCAAAGATCCATGAATGTAAAAATACAAACTGTCTCAACAAATGCAAATTTGGGGCATCTCCAAGGATAGACAGAAGTGTTCAAGTTTTCAGAAAGAAATGGAGACTTGGGAAATGTCTTTCTGATGCTACAAAGCTGTCCAATGTAGAAGTCAAGATTGCAGAATCCACAGAACTGAACACAAATCCTGGTTCACTAATTGGCAGTGAGCCTTGTCCATGACTAAACAATAAGACTTTTCTTGCTGAGGTTTTGTCTTTATTAATTTTTAAATTCAGTAATGACATTTCAATTACTGAATAGAGTTACTTCACAGTAACAGTTGTTTTATCTGAGAGGTATTATGGGGCTATAATATAGACAAAACTCAAGCTTTACTAATTAAAAAACTCTACTACTTTATTCACCAAGTTTATTGAACATGTTGCAACAAGGCAGGATAGGGTATTAAAAAGGGGGTTGGAAGTTTATTGCATTTAAAACATAGTGAATGGAACCCTGTGCAGAATACAGAAACTCATTAAGATTTTAAAGACTAAATTCAATAATCAGATCATGCATGAGAGTTACTATTAACAATAAGATGAGGACAACTGAATTCACAAAATTATTTTAAAATGCATTAAGCTTTCTGGGAACTTCAAAAGCACTCACAATGGTATAAAGTAGCTATCTCAACACCCTTTTGGACAGGTTTAGCTTTGGACAGTTATTTCATTCAGTTAATATATCTTCATGGAGAATCCACATTATATTGTGGTAGTTACTAGGAATATAAAAAGAACCCAAAAATCCTATAAAATGGAACTTTAGTGGAGATAAGGTGTTTAAACAATAATTATGGGGACCAGACATGGAGGCTCATGTTTATAATCTCGTGTACATGGGAGGTAGAAATTGCAGTTCCAGGCCAAAAGTTAGCAAGATCCCATCAACCAGTAATCTAAGTGCAGTGATGAGCACCTGTAATCCCAGCTACATGGAAGTATACAAGGTTAGGAGAGAGTTCTAAGAAAAAAAATGCCATTTCAGTTAAGACATAAAGAATGAGTAGGAGCTGCCATGGCAGGGGTGAGAAGTCATCTAGACAGAGATCAGCATAGATGTAGATTTATGTCTAGGACTGTTGACACTATTGGAGGAGGGAACCAGACCTTTGCCTGATCAAAGTAGCAGGAGTTCAGGTGAAGCTGAACCATGCAAAGCACCTCAGTGTCTTTTATCCTGGATGCCATTGGTTGCTACTGGGGGATTTAAGAGATGAATGATATGATCTCATCATCCTGGCTCAGTGTGGGGGATGAATTTAAACATGACCACAGTGAAAGCAAGGAGACCATTTTTTGTAGAGGGAGCTGTCTTAAAATATTGGAACATAACTTTACCTTTAGTACATTCTTTCTGTAGGGAAGACTGCTAGGATACGAAAATCATGGGGTAAGATGGGGTTTAAGAGTCGACATTTCATTCCCTTTCATATTATCTTAAAACATTTGTTTGCTGAAGGATTAACTAACAATTGTGTGTATGCTCACTCATTTCCAACAAATACTTATTCAGATTTCTTCTGTGTCTGTTACCATTCTCTCAGCACTAGGAATAAGGCAGTGAGCAAAACACAGACATTGCTCTCATTGATTGTATGTGTCAATAGAGGAGGATATTAAACTAGTTAGTAAATAAATGTATAAAATACAAGATGCCTATGAAGAAAAATAAATCCAAACAAGAGGGTAAAAGAAGATGATTTTTGCTGTGGTCAGAGAAGGAATCTTGGATAAGATTATTTTTTAACAGGAATGAAGAATAGGTCATGTAAAATCTAGGGAAAGATCATTTCAGGCACAGGGAACATAAATAAGTGCAAAGGCACTGAGATCAGTGTTATGCTTAATATTTTCAAGAAATAACCTGGAATGGAAGTTTGGACAAAATTAATGTGATTCTATCATCATCATCACCACCACCACCATTACCATTACCATCATCATCATTAGTTCCATCACCACCACAAGCACCACCATCATCATTGTTACCACCATTAAATCATCACTGCCACCATTAGATCTGGAAAAGATTCATAGAGACTCCCCTGGACATGCTATTGATGTAGCTTCAATAGAGAGAGCCATATGCTCAGTAAAAAATAAGTTTAAATATTTTAAGTACACTTTTTATAACACTTTGGCATTAAAGTGTTATAGATAAGGAAAATTTATAGGAAAATAAGTAATTTTACAGCAGAATTTTAATCAAGAATCAACTGAGGTACTTAGTAAAACTATCCATTCCTGTTTCAAAATTTTGACTTATTGGACCTAGAGTAAAACCTAGACATTCTTATGTGCAGCAAACATTCCAGGTGATTCATTTTGATGCCAGTGGTCTAATCTACTTTGGAAAATGCTATATATTCAATGCCTTCAATGATTGAGATCTTATCTGTCTTGTATTTTGTACCCACTTCCAACATTGTACATTTGTGCTTCAACTCAATAAACAGAGCCTAAAATATTATACCCTAAATGGTCACAGTCAAGGCAAGAAGAACCAACTTTAATGTGAAAGCATCTAATGTATGGAAATTGATGGAGAAGTAAAACAAATGAATACAAGTTCATTGCTACTTGAGGTATAAGATTGATGATGCTTAGTACATTTTCTCCAATGGTACTTACTTTTAAAGTTGGTTTCTGTGACAAGTATCTCTGTACTAATATAACATAAGGAGTGACTCTTCAGATAGATATAATTTATAAGAAGTCTGGTATCCAAAGATGACAGAAACATACATTTTAAGAAAAAGACAGCCTCTTTAAGAAACGATGCTAGGAAAACTGGATATCCGTATGTAAAAGACTGAAATGGATGAAATAACTTGAAATGGATCAAAGACATTACTGTAAGTCCAAAAACTTCAAAATTACTAGAGGAAAAAACATTTCAAGATACAGGTATTGGCAATGACTTTCTGAATAGCTTAGGAAATAATAGCAAAAAGTGGCAAATGGGATTGTGTTAAATTGAAAAGCTTCTGCGCAGCAAAAGAAATAACCAACAGAGTGAAGAAAGCCTACAGAACGGGAGAAAATCTTGCCAACTCTTCATCTGACAGGAGTTTAATTTCCAGAATATATTTTTAATTAAAAAATTAAACAGCAAAAGAGCAAATAATCCACTCAATGAATGGGGAAATGAACTGAACAGACAGTTTTCAAATGAAGAAATACAAATGGCTAATAATACATGGGGAAAATGCCCAGCACTTTTAACCTTCAGGGAAATGCAAATCAAAACTGCAGAGATTTCATTTCACTCCAATCAGAGCAGCTATCATTTAAAAACAACAAACTTGAGGAGTGGCTGCTTTGCATGCATAAGGCCCTGAGTTCAAAACCCAGTCCTGTCAAAAAAAAAAAAAAGAAAGAAAGAAAAAGAAAAGAAAACACAAGCAATAAATGTTGATGAACATGCAGGCAAAAAGGAACACTTATACACTGTTGGTGGAATGTAAATTAATGCAGATATTATGGAAATCACAATGAAATTTCCTCAAAAACATAAGAGTAGAACTTCCATATGATCCAGCCATACTACTTCTGGGTCTATACCCTAAAGAAAATCATTTCACAAATAAAAATACTGCACTTTTCCACTCATATGTGGAATCTGGCGGGGGGGTTATAAAGGACATGAAAGTAAAAAAAGGATGTGGAAGGGAGAAAAGGAGGACTGGGAAAACAAAGGGCAATAGAGGCAGTGAATGTGATCGAAGTACATTATATGTACATATAAAATGTTATTATGAAATCCATTAGTTTGTAAAATTAATAAATGCCACAAGCAATACAAAAAAGTCTCATAACTAAGACATCAAAAATATGACTTATATAAGTATTATACTATGCCTCGCCTTTAAATAATTTTGAGGGGCAGTACTGGGGTTTGAATATACAGCCTTGTGCTCAAGTTCTCTGCCACTTAAGTCACACCTCAGCCCTTTTTTCTTCAGTTCATTTTTCAGATAGGGCCTTGCACTTTTGTCCAGGGCGAGCCTTGGGCCACTGTCCTCCTAACAACATTTTCTACATAGCTGGGGTTATAGGTGTGTGCCCCACGCCTGGCCCCAATGATTCTTAACAATGTTTCAGTATCACAATGTGACAATAATAAAGAGTAATCACCCTTTTACTAGACATTTTTCAGAAATTCCAAGCGATATATCATACTGGTTAATAAAATGTTGAATCATAGAAAACTATAGGAATATAGATATAAATTTCTACCTTCAAATGTTAATATTGGCAACTTGGAAATTTTATGCTTTCAATAAAATTTCCCTTGCCTTTATATCAAGTATTCATTGGTATTTTCATCTTCACATCTTGGTAGTAACCAAACTCTCCTCTATTTTTGCATACCGCGATGATTATATCCTATTAGTCAGTTTCCAATCTTTGAAAGTAGCTACTGGATCATCATTCTGTTCTTCCTTAGAAAAGGAAAGTTATACTTAATATAGGTCATCTGTTTGAATATGTAGGGTTTTTCCTTCCCCAGCAATTAGCTCTTTTTATTTACCTCATTCAAAAGGGTCATAAGGGACTGAATGATGTGTACTGTTTTTGAGAATCATAAAACCTAAGATAAGCATTCATAAAAGCATAGCAAGGAATAGTAACAAACAAAACAGAGTCTTTAGATCAGACTCTGAGATTCTGACCTTAGTAATTTGGCTAGGTGACTTATCATGCTGAATTTTTTAAGGTGCTTTTTAAAATAATTATGGGTATTATGATAAATAACTTTAGTTGGAAGTTGAACTTGAAAGTGGGCTAATATTTTTCTATACATGTATGTGGACTCAAACCAAAAAAATTAGCTCTCCCTCACACTCTTGTTCTTGGTCCCAGTATAATTTTAAGTTTTTTAAATAGTTATTTGTAGCAACATTATTTTAGCTCCATATTAATACAAATAATTTGGGGACAGAATCTCTGTCTTTGCCCCAGTATTCCTAAAAGATGTTTGATCACAAAACCCAATGAAATTGAATTCTAAAGTCTAAAATAGAATTTTAGTATCTTCAAGCAAATTTACTTTTGGCAAAATCTCACCTATTCTACCCACAGTTTAGGTGTCAGTGAACCAGGACATGATTCTGAGTAAGGTGGGGAGGTTATTTCTCCCACTTCTGTACAAGGGTGATCTTGGAATCAGAAGGACCAGTGAGGCAGGACCTCAAACCTCCTGTCTTCAAATTCCCATCATCCTCTCTGATGATGCCCCATTTTAATTGAAATGAGAATGCAGATCTCATTTGGTTACATAAGGATGATATAAGATGAGACACTAAACCTGCTTTCAGTGAAGCAGGCCTTTGAGGCTCACTTAACCATTTCTTCCACTTCATATAACTTAAAGGAAAGCCACCCTTTTTCTCCTTAGAGTTGTCAGTGCAAGATCATTACATATGCACACATATAATTTTATAATAATCTTCATATGGAGATCTCTCCTGGGCACATATAGCCATCTTAAATATTATAAGTGAAAATCAACAGTACAATTAGGATACTCAATTATAGTCCATCCAATGGGGAACTTAAACATAGATTACATGGTAACCTGAGGCCTTTACATCATCTAAGATCTCAGGTTCTGTTCTAAGCATTGCTAATGCATTCCTTTGATTGTGACTTTTAAGTCCCTTATATGAGGAAGCTCAAAGTAATCGGAAGTTGTTCATTTTAAATGAGAGAAGGATTACAACAATCGGGAACAGGCTGACTCTTGATTGCCTATTAACAAAAGAAAAGGCACATGTCTCCTGTATGTTTTTGGCTCATGCCTGTCCAGGAGCTCTGCTGAGGCATGTCTGTACTAATGAGAGGTGTGGAGTCAAC
This sequence comes from Castor canadensis, assembly GCF_047511655.1. Lineage (NCBI taxonomy): Eukaryota > Metazoa > Chordata > Mammalia > Rodentia > Castoridae > Castor > Castor canadensis. The sequence continues at coordinate 94,496,940 of NC_133394.1, forward strand.
CCAGAAGTTGAGACCTCAGTATTTCATTCACTTCCTGTAATGTAAGCTCTTGAAAACAAGGGCTATGAACAACAAGTTCACTGTACTTAAAGTGAGGAGAACAGAAGCAACAGAGAAAATGAGCAATAGAATTTATTAAAGTAAACAGAATCATTCAAGAGGGCTCGATTGGACATTTTTCAGGCTCAAAGATTTGTTGAACATTTCTGCAGAATACAAAGATAAAATGCAGAAATTATCCTTTCGGGAAAAAGAGTTTATTGGAGGAGTTCAGTATGTGCTAAAATCACTGGCAGATATAAAAGTATCTATCATTAGAGAGGTGTCAGTTTTGTAGATACTTTTGTTATATTCAAAATATTTCTATACTGATTATTCAATATGGTCTAATGCCTTGGAAAACATTCTGAAATATACAGGACACTAACTAAATGTCAGGGGCTATTAGAAATGGTTCTGTTGTCTCTCGAGACCAAAAGAGCAGGCATTACTCCTCTTCCTGGATTCCTACAGATTCCATAAGTGAAGATGTAGGAAATGTGCAAGGTCATCATTTTGGCATGGCTGCATGAAGAACCAACTGTGGAGCTTTGGAAAGTCCCACAGCAAGCAATCCTCCAGACCATTGCATCTAAGTCTCTGGAGGTGGAATCAAGACTTGCCTGTTTCATGAAGTTCAAGTGAGGTTAGCCTGGCCCAAAAGACCAAAATCGTATGTTCTCCCTCATATGTGGACATTAGATCAAGGGCAAACACAACAAGGGGATTGGACTTTGAGCACATGATAAAAGCGAGAGCACACAAGGGAGGGGTGAGGATAGGTAAGACATCTAAAAAATTAGCTAGCATTTGTTGCCCTTAATGCAGAGAAACTAAAGCAGACACCTTAAAAGCAACTGAGGCCAATAGGAAAAGGGGACCAGGAGCTAGAGAAAAGGTGAGATCAAAAAGAATTAACCTAGAAGGTAACACACATGCACAGGAAATTAATGTGTCAACTCCCTCTATAGCTATCCTTTTCTCAACCAGCTAAAACCCTGTTCCTTCCTATTATTGCTTATACTCTCTCTACAACAAAATTAGAAATAAGGGCAAAATAGTGTCTGCTGGGTATTGAGGGGGTGGGGGGGAGAGGGAGGGGGTGGAGTGGGTGGTAAGGGAGGGGGTGGGGGCAGGGAGGAGAAATGACCCAAGCCTTGTATGCACATATGAATAATAAAATAAAATTTAAAAAAAGAGATCCTGGTTAAATCTCTTAAGTCCAATAGTAGTGTACAGTGGGGATTGATATGCACAGGATTAAGGACTAACAGAAAATGACATCTAATTGTAGGGAAACTATTGGCAAAAAGAATCATCTGTTTTTGTCACTGGCTATTGCTCCTGGTGGTATTAAAGTACTTAAGTAATATCTAGTTTAACGGCTACTGTGTTTAACTAATTTTTTACAATTTTAGTTGCTTCTGAGGTGATCAAAAGGCTTCCTATCCTTGATTTTTGATAGGTTGGGCCTGCAATTCTTGGCCTCATGAGCTATGTGGTCACTCTTAGTCATTCCTTTCTTGTGTAAAAAGCCCAGGCATGAATAGCGTGCAAGTATATGTGATCATTTCAACACAATGTAGCCACCTATATAAATCACCATCTGGGAAGGAAATTTATTTACCCATGCACAACTCACATGGATTAAACAAAACATCATTTTATTTCAACTATCATTTGTTTGTAAATATTTCTATTATGCAATCCAGTGTACAGTTTGGAAATTCTTTGGATTATCAGTTTCTCAGAACTATTGATATAATGGATCCTTCTGATGCATTCAATCAGCTGCTTGTAAAAGTATTGCAAAATTGAAGTTTTACTGAATGATTCAGCTACCTCCCTTCAAAAGCAAAATTATTAACTTCAGTTTCAAACATATAAATAATTATATGCTGGTATTACAATTTGAGGAAGTTTATGTGGTTTTTGGTCTAGTTATGGCAGAAGTTAGATAAACAGAGGAGTAAATAAAAGGTTAAAATGCTACAGGAAATGTCACTAATGATTCTGAATGATGTCAGCAGGGATTCTGGTGCTCTTAAAGAAAAAGAATTGACTCATCTCCTCTCTAGACATTTAATTCATTTTATTTAGATCACTTCATATAAAATTTTCCTAATGCCTTCATAAAATGTCGTGTTTCCATTCAAATGAATCACACAGATGGTAGCCTAAGGAGGTTTATTTTGCTAGACTTTTTTCTAGCTTAGTTATACCCAGACAAACTCTGACAAGTTCTTGGAGACTAGAAACTGCAAAGATCATTGGAAGAACAAATTTTAATGAGAAATGGAATTCCCAAATAGCCTTGCCTTCACTGGTGTTTTTGTTTAACTTTCTTTCTCTAACTGATCACAAGCTCAATTATTAGCTCCACTGCTACCCTATCAGTGATACTTTCCAAATTAGGCAGAGGAAAATGGGGCTGGGGATAGCTCAGTGGTAGAGCACATGCTTAGCATGTGTGAGGCCCTGGGTTCAACTCCCTACTGCAAATAAATAAAAGCAGACTGAAGAAAATTAAAGACACATATTAAACAAGTCAGCTCCACCTTGCTACCCTTGGCTTCTTCTAAGATTAACTGTTGTAAAGAAGATAAAGGTAATGTACATGGATTGAATAGCTATTGAATATATTATCCATGTAATTCTTACCACAATCATAGAGATTAGGGAGGAAAATTACAGTAATTTAAAGAGTAGAAAGCAAGTATTATTAGAAATAATTAGTATTATATCTTTAAACATTTTCACATGAGGTAATTTTTGTAGATGTGTATATGCAATTCAAAAAATCTACATCTATATTTTAGAATATTTATTTGTATTCTGACAATCCCATGCAAATTAAGTCACTTAGAAGCTAAGTGAATTATAGACATTGCCAAAATAGAAAATAAACAAAACTACATGCATAGGAAAAAGAGAAAATCTACAAAATACTAGACTCAAATCTGAAACTAAAAAGTAAAGTCAAACATACTTGAATGAAAGAACAAAACAGGTATGTGTTATAGTCTATTAACTGGAGCTTTGGGAAGCTAACTTGCTCACAGATCGCCCTCTTTTTGGTTTTCCCGTACCCTTATCCTTCCCCACCTCACATCGGCACTGGGCACAAATCAGAGCCTGGCTAGTTGACAGAACTATCAATCCAATCCTTTATCTTTCTCTGGAAGCTGTCAGGGAGCTAGAAGAGGGTAAGGAGATCAAAATCAACCCTAATATGGTTGTTGAGCACTGACCCCTGTGAGGGGTGTTGACTGAGAGAGGACACTGTTGTCAGTGGTGTACTGTTGTTCTCGGAACGTAGTCCAAAATTGTCAATGCAGCCTTAAGGTCCTCCTAATCTGGCCCTGTTCGCTTCGTCAGACTAATGGCTCTCCTTCCACTCCTCCCTACCTAGAGAGACCACACAGAGTTCTTTCCGGGCGTCAAATGTGACTTGTTCTCCTCCGATTTAGAATTTTTGCTCAAATTTCCTCTTCTACCTTCTCACTACTTCTACTTAACTAAAATGTACTAAGGCTCGGTTTAAACATTTCTTTCTTAGAAATACTTCCTGATTCTCCCACAGTTATTTTTTCATGGTTTTTATTTTCCTTCATCTCTTCTTATTAAAATCTCTTCCCTGATGGGGCCACTTTTCTGCTACTATGGTACATGAATGTATGCTAATGTTTCAAAAGTTGCTAATGGATAAATGGGATATTCCTTCCTCCATGACAGTGGTTTTTTTTAAAGGAATCACTTGTCTCAATCCAAAAGATTAATGACAATATTGGGAAGAAGACTTAGGGTTTGGTAGCAAAGACTTATTTTCAAATCAGCACCTGCCAGTTATATCATGTAAACAGAATCTGCTAAACCTACAAGAAGATACCTATATAATTATTTTGCCTTATAGACACATTGCTATGCAGGAACTTACAATTTGTAAACTTTTAAACACTTTATGGAAAGAAAAGAGTAGTATGATGCAAAAACATGTCAATTCAACCTGGCACCAACAGTTAGCATTAGGGTTCATGAGTGTCCACTTCGGTCTTCAGGCAAGAGTTTTATTGGCAATTTTGCTTAGTTTTGAGGTGTGTTAGAAGCATGGATAATTGTACAGTAAGAGTGATTCATTTAACCTGTGATTAATGTAGTTTATATACTGTCCACAGTAATTAAAGACAGGGAAAGTAATAGATGAAAACAGAAGAACTCAGACTCTGGATAGAGAGTAAACATCAATGATAAATGACTAGTATTTTTTTTTATTTTATTATTCATATGTGACTAGTATTTAATATTAATTCAACAAAATGCTAGAAATTTGTTAGGGAACTTAAAGGTTAATCAAGATTGAAAGCATAGCTGATGATATTTTTCTCACAAGTCACTGGTGACTCATAGATATGTTAGATTCTAAGTAATATCAAAGGGAGTGGCAATGGGGCATGGCTGAAGCTCAGTATGCCAGCAGAGATGGTGAGGAGGATGTCACAGTCTCCAGCCAGCTGTCAGTAGGGACTGAACTGGTTTATTTTAGGAATAGAGGTTGAGGGGTGAATATGATTGAAATACATAGTATACAAGTGTGAAAATGTAACCCATTATTTTGTATGATTAATTATAATAAAAAGGATGATTTGTGGAATATTTATTGGCAAAGAAGAGATGATTATGCCAGGTCTTTAACAATGTGAAGGTTCAACTCACATTTCTTTTTCATTTTCTAATTTTATTTTTGAATTATCATGATTAATATAATAATACAAAGGGATTTCACTGTGACAGTTCCATACATGCACGTAGGGTACCTTGAGCAAGTTCACCCTTGTAATATACTTCTATATCCCCCTTTCCCCTTCCCCCCTTTTCAAACAGTATTTGGTTTCATTAGCTTTCAATATCCTTTCTTTTCCCCCTCCAGAAGGACTGTCTAAACCCCCTATAGACAGTCCCTCAGGTATATCAATGTCACATTATTATTATTACCATCATCATTTTAGGTTTAGTTTCCACAAATGAGGAATGTGATATTTGGCCTTTTAAACTTGGTTTATCTCACTTAACATCATGATCTCCAGTTCCATCCATTTTCCTGCAAATGACACAATTTCATTTTCCTTTATGGCTGAGTAATAACCCACATATATACATATGTATCCACTCATTAGTAGTTGGGCTTCTCAGCTGTTTCTACATGCTGACTATTGTGAGACAGCAGTAATAAACATGGGCATGCAGGGATCTCTCTTGTATATTGATTTACATTCATTTAGGAATATATCCAAGGAAAGGGGGACACAGATTGGTTGCCATGGCTAAGCTCTTGCATTATCTAGTTTGTCAAGGGTGAGAACCTTGGCTAGATCTTAGTCTAGATTGCGTGCATGCTCTTTTAGCCTCTTTTCCGAGTCTGTGTGAAAGACCCTTCTATTTAATTTACAAAGAGGATTCCTAAGTTTACAGTGATAAAATTAAATAAATCTTTTAAAAAGCTCTGTCTTACAATAAAGTGTCAAATAGCAAATATAGAAGAAGAAACAATGGACTGAATAATTATTGGTGAGTATTAAAACTAGTAGGTAACACACTTGTAATCCCTGTTACTTGACAGGCAGAGACAGGAGGATTGTGGTTTCAGGCCAACCTGAGCAAAAGTTAGCAAAACCCTAACAAATCAAAAACAAACTTGGAGTGGCAACACATCCCTGTAAAAGTATGAGACACTATCTGAAAAACAAACTAAAAGCAAACGGACTAGAACATGATTTAAGTGGTAGAGCTCTTGTCTGGCAAGCATAAAGCCCAAAGTTCATTCCCCAGTACCACACACACACACACACACACACACACAAAATTACAATGAGAAAGAATAAATTTATATGACCTAGAATCATCTTCCTATGAGTTATTAATTAATTATGCAAGAAAAAATAGTAACTTTGCAGAGGAGAAATCTAATAGATATATTAAGTAAGTAATCAAAGTTACAAAGTAATCACTACATTGGGGTAATTTGATACTCCATTGTTCCTAATATAATGTACATTCATTCCTGTGTATGCATGTACCTATGAACATACCCACAACTTCACACGTACAAAAGACTGCAAAGCTATAAATCATAGTGATAATTTTAAGGTACAATGGAAGAAGAGCCATCTTTAAACTTAATTTGGCAATCTCTTGAAAATTTACTAACAAATAATTCAAATAATTACAAAACCCAAATTTTCTAGAGTATTTCTTTTTTTAAAAAGAGGTGTAAGCATTAAGTAGCCATAAATTTACAGGAGTCTGAACTTCTTGTTTCTCTCTCTCTCTCTCTCTCTTTCTGTTATTACATGCCATAACTGCTTTCCAATGGCACAGAATCCTGCTGCTAATGTTGGGAGTTATAGAGCATGACCCAAAACTTCTCCTTGGTGGAATGCATGCCCAGGAAATCCTTTTTCCATTGCTACAATCTAAAGTATAGCTGTCAGTCAAAGAGGAATGGCCTGTGGGATTTGTTTCCTGTGAACACATCTCAACCCTGAAACCAAATGCTGCACACTGTGACAAGCAAGTACCTGCGGCAAAAGCATCCTTCTATATCTGTATATTAGATGCTAAATTTGTATTTCTTTCATACCAAAGATTTCAAACTGATTCAATCATTTCCCTTATAATATATATGTACATATATACACATGTATACATACATATATGTATGTATATATAAATACGCAGAGAGAGTACTGGGATTTGAACTCAGGTCCTCATATTTGCTAGGCAGGTTCTCTACCTCTTAAGCCACACTTTCAAATGCTTTTCCTTTTAGTTTTTTTTTTTTTTCATTTAAGTTCTTGCTTTTTCTCATGACTGGCACACCTCAATCGTAGTATCTCCACTTCCCACATAACTGGGGTTATAGGTGTGCTCTACCATACCTGGCCCTCTTACATGTTATTTTAAGACCCAAATTTCAGATAATGTGGACCTAGATTCAGAAACTATTTTTGTTACAGTCTTAGTTTGGGGCTTTATTATAACTTAGATTAGTGCTAGTAAGAGCTGATTATCATTATGCTAGGAATAAATTTTTAACTCTCTACTAAGCACAAGACAAATTGCCAGAGAAGAAATGTGTATTAAGCATATAAATTACTGAGGATTGGCCCCTACCCTAAACAAGACTGTGGCAGATACTATAGACTTGTTGGAAAGTCTCTGAAGAAAACAAAGTAGAGGCAGAAACAATGTTGTAATGTAGCACTTTATGGTTAGGTTTTGCAATCTCATATTGAGGACTGCAAATTGTTTCCTCTGCAAAATCGACTAAGATTTATGTCCATTAACCTGAAACCTCTTATTCATAATTTCTACAGTATGTTCACTACCAGCAGTTCCAGGAGAGACTGCATATTGAAGTTTCAGTATAGCTCCTGTGTTCTTCAGTTCAGCCCTCTGTTCCACAGCCCAACCCATGTAGAAAGAGGCCCTACCCACTGATAAGGGGTATATTTATATTCCCACAGCCAGATTATCCTACTGTAATATAAAATGCATCTTATGTAAGCATATGACTCAAATGCATTGGTCCCTTTCCTGAAACTTGGGGTGAGAGCCAGCTCAGTTATTTGTGACACAAATGCCAGCCGACTGGAAGAAGCGAAATCCAATGGGTATTCCCAAATTCCATTTCAACCAATAATCTTCATCTCCTCCCTGATGTCAACCTTTCTTTAAATATTAGAAAACACAGAACAGGTCAAAGAGAAAAGCAGAGGGTCTGTTTAATCCAAAAGCTATATAATCAACAAGTGAACATTTTCCTTCTCATTCACAGTCGAGATTCTGGATAGGCATTTTCTACCAGCAGCCACCAGCACCTTCTTAACCTGGTGAGGTCTGGCCTCTACCTTCATCACTCACTAGAAACACTTTCATTCTTCAGGACATTCAGAAGTCGAAACCGGTGGCATTTTTCTCCTTTTCTCAATTCCTTAAAGATGTCTTTTCAGATCCAATCATTGTGTTTTGTTTTGCTGCTTTGTTTTCCATTTTTCTTCTACCCTCACTCCTTGGAAGTATTTCAGCTGAAGTGTTTCTATAGCATCAGGTGGAGTCTCTATGATGGAAATCCCCCCACCATATCTTGAGTCCAGACAGTCTTACAAAATGTCTAAAATCCAAACTCTGCATTAGGAAGACACCCCTAAGAAAGTGGTTTAGGACTCAGGCCACCTGGGATATATTATGAATTCTATGATTTTGTAACTCACAACTTTTCTGGAGACTATGTCCTCTTGTTTATGATTTGTTTTTGATACTCTAGATGGAACTCAGAGCCTTTTATACTAAGTATGTGCTCCACCCCTTAGCTATACCTAGGGCATACCATTCTCCTGTAGGTAGTAATTATTAATCTCTACCTGCCATCTCAAAGTGTGTGTGTGTAAACAAGCAGTTAGTAGATGTGAAAATGTTTTATGAATTATAAAACAGTATATAATTTTGAGTTATTGCTAAATACAGCAAGCATGCTATTTCTGCACATATTGCCTACTACCTAATATTCAATATATTTAAACTAGATTTATTTCCTAAAACTGAATTCTTCCCAACCTAACGTTTTCTCATTTCCATATACAACCACTATAAACACTTGATTTTTCCCTCTGCAATGTGTGTAATGTTTTTATCCTATCTCTTCTCCCAGACAAAAAATTCTAGTGTAAGGATTCCTCAGTCTATACCAAGGCCATTACAGCACTTCATTGGCTGGTCTCTCTGTCTCCAGTCTTCTAAAATAATTTCATTTCAATCTTTCCCAAATACCTATTGTATTAGACTTCTATTACTACAGCAATGAATTGTCATGAATGGATTCACTGGCTTAAAACAACAGAATTTATTGTTTTATATTTCTGTAGATAGAGCCTCATTGGGCTTAATAAAGGTGTTGGCACCAGTTAATACTCAAGGCTATCAACTAGGATGCATTATTCTCTTGTGGCTCTAGGGGGAGGTCTGTTTCCTTTCCTTTTTGAGTATAGGCCATCAGTTTCTCTTGGCTTGTGGCTGCCTTCCTTCATCAGCAACTGTGGATCAAGTCTTTCTCACATCACATCTGTCTGACCCCAGTTTGTAATAATCCCCAATTTTTAAGCACTCATGTGATTAGACTAGGACTAACTGGCTAATGTAGAATCCCCCAGTAGAACTCTATATCCTTAATTACATCTGTAATGTCTCTTTTGCCACATAAGGTAACATATTCAAAGGTTCTTGGGATTTGGACATGGATATCTTTATTTGAGTGTTGGGAGTGGGGTGGAGTTGCTCTGCCTATCACACCAATTTCTAGAGTTGCTTCCCTGATTAAGAGCTTCAAATGATTACTTATTGGCCATTAATGTAAAGCTCATCTTTTCAGTGTAACTTTGAACTTAAACATTCTATGATTTTTGTCACTGTTTTGCTGATTATTTTTCCTTTTGAAATGTCCTAAAAGTTCTTCTTTATTTATCAAAGTACTATTAATTTCCCAAGGTCCAGTTAAAGTCCCACATCTTAAATGAAACCTTCTTACTGATGTTCCGGTCTCTAAATTGTTTGGTCTATTATGATACTAACTACTGTACACAGTGGACTTCTTTTGTTTACCAGTTCAGACTTTATACATTCTTCCTCTGGTAATAACGCTGTGCTTTTCTTTTGGGAGACATTTTTTTCCCACTAGACATAAAGTTGTTTTTCTCACCTAAAGTGTCCTCTCTTAGTCAAGGAGTGAGCCCATATTCCCAGCAAGACCTTTCTGACCACAGGCACACAAGATATAAAAATGGTTGGCGTTTACATCTTCTAGAAGCAGCACACTGTTACCTGAGTTACTAGAACTGTACTCTTCTTTGGACTTTATTTTGATTCTATTGAACTATTTGATTCTATTGAATCCATAAAAATTAAGAAACTAATTACCAAGGCCTTGCATTGTTTCTTAAATGTCTCTATACTGTGAATTCCTCTTCTAAGTATATTTTCCATTTTTTAAATACTTCTCAACTGCTTAAAAATCACTAGACATAAAATGATTTTCTATTAATATTGGTGGACTTATTCATAAAGTATTGATTTTATTATCTTTTGAGAATGTGAATTGTTCCTGATAGAAACTTGAAGGTTAAGGAATATGACATCTATTTCCTTGGTTCTAATCTGCCATCCCTAGAAAAAGGGACAAAACGGGAAGGATAATAGATATGCTAGATTGAGTGGAAAGGTCAGTATTTCTCTGATTGTGTTTTTGAGTATTTTCTATATCCCCATGAGTATCACCAGCTCTTATCTAAAGTTCTGTTTTATTCGGTCACATGGCCTCCCTTTATTTAGCATGCAATGGATCCAGTAATATATCTGCATAAAATGAGCATAAGATGTAGTTATTTTCTTAGTAAACATATTGTACTACAGGCTCATAAGAAATTTATGGGATACTTTTCCAAAATATTTCCCTGAAATTCATACAAATTGAATTGACTGCTGTAGTATCTTCATTGTTTTTTTGTATGGTGGATAGTTACCATATGCTGATGACCAGATAGAATAGTAGGAAGAGATGTATTTTTTTTTTATCTCTTCTTCATGTGTTGCAACATAATGAACAGGATTCATGTTTTATAATGTTTTGTGACTATTTGGGGAAATAAATATGTTCTAGAATTTTTCAACTCAAATTCAGTGACTATAATTCTATTTTTGAAAATTGTGATATTCTGACTTTGGTTTCTTGAAAGTTTTTCTCTTTTGCATAATCTTTACAAAATGGCCCTGTCTGCCATAGAAGTAATAAGTTTGGGGTATTCCTTTTTGAAATCATTTAAAAATGAGTCATTCAGTATTTCCCAGTGGGCGATAGCAGATTTTTGGCCTGTGATACAAGAAAGATGGAGCTGAATTTAAGATAAGACAATTGGAACTGGAACTTATGAGACACAATTCTGGTTAAAGTATCTCTTCAAAAGCCACATCTCAGTAGGATATCTATTTGTTTTAGAAATACTCCTTAACAGCTGCATGTGGTAGCCCACACCTGTGATCCTAGCTACTCTGGAGGTAGAGAGCTGGAGGATTGTGGTTCAAGATTAACCTGGGCAAACAGTTACTGAGACCTCATCTCAAACAATAAAAGTTGGTCATGGTGATGTGTTCCTGTCATCACAGACATGAGGGAAGCATAAATAAGTGGAATGTGGTCCAGCCCAGCCTGGGCGTAAAAGTGAGGCCCTATTCAAAAATAATTAAAGCAAAAAGGACTGGGGCTGTGGCTACAGAAGTATAGCACCTGCCTGGTAAGTGAAAGGCCCTGAGTTCAAACCCAATACTGCCAAAAATGCACTTTAACATAATCTTTCAGAAGATACTAACACCTAGAATTGTATAATTAATGTGACTCCTTCTATTTCAGTATCTAGGCTGGGAGTAATCATTATATAGATAGCAATCAAAGACATGGGACTGCGCGGAATGAAGGACGGAATGGCTGTACAGACAAAACTTCCAAGATTGAGCTCTGGGGCACTTTAGTGTTCACAGAACCATGGTGAGGAGAGATTGAGGAACATCCAGCAAGAGACTTGAGAGGTAAGGAGAAAACCAGGTGAGTGTAATACCTTGGAAGCTAAGAGAAAAAAGTTTTTCTAGTACTTTTTCTTCATCCTCTAGGTTCTCAGACTTTGAACTAAGTCAGTCTGATTGTTCTGTGAGATCCTAACATTTCTGTTTGACAAGAATTCCTGTTTCTCCAAAGAAAGCTCTAAACTCCAAACTAGATCAAAGACTAACTCTACACAATGTTCTGTTGCCTCTGACATGGTAAGAACCAAAGTGAAATTGGAGTCAGAAGACCTCATTTCTCATGACAGCTCCACCTGTTGTCACCAATTACTTAACCTCCTTGTGGTGCCCTCAGGCTACCAAAGGACCCAACAAGTTAAAAAATGGATAAAATATTTGTAGGGTGGGTTATGGGTATAGCTCAGTGGTAGAGTACGCATTTAGCACAAACAAGGCCCTGGGTTTGAACCCCTCGGTAGCACTTTGTAGGTTGTTGAATCAGTGGACCACTAAAGGAGATTCAGAAGGACAGATGTTTTCTACTCTAAAAGTCCAGGGAAGCCAAGCCTCTGGGCATACACGGAGGGAATCAGGAGACACAATTCTGGCTGATTTATCTCTTTAAAAGATACTTCTCTGTAGGCTGTCGAGTAGTTTTAGGAATACTCTTTTGAAATTCTCCCTGGTATATTCTTTTATAAGATACTAACACCTACATTTTTATAATTAATGTAACTTCTTCTATTTCAAGAAAATCTTACTATAGTAGATCATAAAATGTGATGTGTTTATAAAATGTTTTTCCAAGTTAAGAGCACTGAATTTTTATAGTGTCTCATGTCATAGTTCTGTCACAGCTTTTAAGTCCTTTTATGTATTGTGAAAAGCAGCAAAAAAATAGAAGAGACTGAAGAATTTTTTATACATGGTGCTTAATGCACTTTTATTTTTCAATTGTGTTTTTTGCCAATTCCATCAAAAATAAATAAAAATTAACAATATCTTGTAAATTATATTCTCCTTCAATATCTTAAGGTATACAATTATCAAAGCCAATATTGAACACAAACAAATTGATACAATTCAGTACTTTGATAAAATTCATAGTCAGATAAGTTACTTTAAACTGCATGCAGTACAACCTTATGTTCCACAGTATCTTTAATAGGAACTGTATACCAAAATGGCTCTTTAAACTTAAAAAGTGCAATTGCAGAGTGCAAAAAAGGCAAAAAGAAAAACACACCATATTACATTGAACGTCATCAGATTTGCATAATAGATATGTTTCAGACACAGTTAAAATGTTAAAATCTACACCCAAAACACTGTTTATATTCCCTTTTCTCCCAGGATAGTAGAAAAATATCAGCAAACATTGGGAAGCAAATTGAACTTTTTTTCAAAATTCTGCAGAATGACAAAGTGAACCAGATAAAGCTCTTAAAAGCTGTGTTTTTGAGTTAATTAGCAATTAAACACCAGTATCATGCATTTGCTGCATAAAAATTGATTTGCTATCTGATAGCAGTTACCTCTCTTCTCAAGGACTCAAAGGAAAAAATTTGAGCTAAGACATAGTCATGCTTTGATTCTTGGCAGAGAGAGGAGGGCAGAGGAAAATGTCAGAAAATAGTAGCATTATATTGTGTTATAGATGTTTAATGCAGTGCATAAATCTCAACATTGAACTTAAACCTCAGTACCAATTATAGTACTTAATATCTTTCACTTAGAGTGTATGTACTGGGTGACTGGGAGGTCTTGATGAGACACTATAAATTTTTGCATTTGGAATTGCTTTAGTTCTCAATACACTGAATGTTTACATAGCCTCTTTGAGACCTAGATAAAGGGAGAATCTGCAAAATAAGGATATTAAACTAACTGTAAGCTAAAAATCTTTTCCATATTGGTAGGAAACATGAATTTATAGCAGTCATTTTTATGTTTACTCATTAACAGACATTTTTACTTATATTTGCCCAGAAAATGCAATATGATTTATGCTCTTGCCATAATTTACTATGCATTTATAAGGCTGGGGACGCAGCTCAATAGTAAAGTTGCTTGCCTAGCATGTGAGAGGCTCTGGGTTCAGTCTCCAGTATTGCAAAACCAAAACATGCATTTATAAATAAGGATTCAATTCTTTCAGGGGATAGTTTTTAAAGCATTTTAATAAAGATAAAAATATGCCAAACTACTTGCCACATGTTATGTAATATGAATTGAGATGCTTAAGATAGAACAATATACCAATATGGAGATGCTTACAATAAACATTTTACAAATGAAGTAAATGTATTTTACCTGAGTTTTGGTCAGCCAAATTTCCTTTGAAATAGTTCAGATCACTGCAAATAGGCAGACTTTCTTTGCATTCAGTTGGTTTCAATAGATACATATAGGACTTAAAGTGTGTTCTTACACAGTATATTTGACTACAGCTTTATTAAATGAGAAATAAATATACTTTAGGTCTTACCGGTTTTTCTTTATTTCCCTTTATATTGTTTTTAAGTTTTATGAGCTTGTTAATAAAGCAATGAATGACTGTAATTCTATGGCTTATGGAGCTCAGGTATGCATAGCAATTGTATATGAATATGTCAATGTATACACTTCTGTTTGTTTCATCTGCTTGTTTAACTAATAGTAACAGTTAGGCCCAGGACTTCAGATGAGAGCCATGTGAATGCAGCAGAGTATATAACACATGGCTCCACATAGAAGAAAGTCCTGGTACCTGGCACTGCAGAGGTCAGCCATTGCTTATGATTCTCTCTCTTTTTCTCATTCAAGGAGCCAGGACAAAGGGGGAGGAAGAACAGATCCTTCCTGACCTGGTATGTGATGCAGAGGGACTCTACTCAAAGGTTTAGCATTCAGTTAGGCACCTTCACGTGAAATCCACAGGCAGTGATAGCCAGGACTTCTTATGCAATTGCCTAAACTACTCTTATTTAACTTACTGAGACAGATAGGCTCAGAGTGCAGAAGAAACCTCAACTTCTTCAAAAAAGAAAGAAAAGACAGAAAAATGGTTTTATGTAAACCTGGTTTTATGTTAACGGAATGTGTGGTTAAGTCTCCAAATTTTAAAAGCTTTCAAATAAATTTCTCATTTGGAAAAATACATTATGATTTATTTTTCCCACTTCTTTTTGTCAGTATATGTAACTTTAAGTTCTAGAGGAAATGACTCTTTGAACTGTTTGTAAATAAAACTTCTCTTGAATAGAAAATGAAATAACTGTATTTCCATCTTTAGACAATATATAGAATTTCTCTTATTATGATTTAAGATAATGATTAATCCATCAAATTGTAGACTCTGATTTAATGTTATAATTCTTCAGCAAATTCCCTATGAAAATAAATACTTTAAAACAAAGCACAAACTTTATCTTCAATTGTGGATTTTTTTCCCCTAGTTGTCTGGCAAGCAACAATTACCTCACATAAATGATGTACTCTACACCTTTCACTGACATGAAAGACGTCATAAAATTTTTCTATTCATTTTACTCAAGGAGAATCTGTTCAGTGGTGACTACCATCAATATTGAGGTAGGGCATGGCACAAAGAACTGTCCTCGTCCTCTCCAGGCAGGCAATGACAGACCTAGCCTAGAAGGGAGTGAAGAGGTCACTATTCCCAGGATTAGTTCATTTTAAATGTGAACCATAGGACCTGTATTTGGAGCTCCCAAATTTCAATTGCATTGTTTCAATTCATGAAACAGTGGTGCCAGCTAATGTACCATTCCATGATCTAGCCAAGCCAATTATCGCTTATTTGAGGAGTAGAAAAAAATCTATGTACAAAATTGCTTTGACAGTATTTTTAGGCTTACAGAAGTCTCTTCCACTTGCTGACAATTCTTGAGCAACAACCTGGGTATTGCTTACTCCTAAACACTGTGTGGGAGATTTATAAGCTCTGAAGCTTTCAATAAAGCATTTCACTCAGGAAATTCTTACAAAAATATCAGTTTTCTTTTGATATTAAATATTTTATACACAAATATATTAGCAAATAGTCTCTCAATAATAAAATAAAAATAAAACTTTACAAGTATATTAAAAATATACAGTTGTTGACCTAACACATGACCCAACATAAATATTATTAACAAAATAGTAATATTAACATTAATCCAGTGTGCTGTGCATCCCTGCCCATAAATTTGATGGTGCCATTCAGACTTGTGGCAATGCTGGGTCCCCTGAAGTCACTCTCTCATATTCCTTCTTTGATTCTTTACTTTTTCGATGCTTGTACCTGGAAATATTCAGAAATGATGCAATTAGCACTGGAATAGTAATAAGAGCAAAGTATATTAACAAAAGAAATAATATATGGATTCCAAATGCAGTGTCCAAAATGACAAAGCAACTAAGTTTAGGTAAGACAAGATACAAAAAATATGAGAGTAGGGGAGTATTGTTTTGTAGTGAAACAAATTTGTAATGAAATGATGAAACATGGTCAAGGACTTCTCGAAGGTTTTCAAATGATTGTGAATATTGAGAAATTACACAGGAAAATTTCCCTTTCGCCTCTGTCTTTGTCTTAGTCTCTCTCTATTGTCTGTATTTCTTTCTCTCTCAATAATATTCAGCTTTGTGAGGATAGATAATTAGGAAGGTATTTTTGTTTGATGGGTACTTAGAATCAAAGATGGACAAAATAAATTCAATCTTATGAAAGTAGCACACTTTCAAATCTTCACTGCTTTTCAGAAAAAAAATTCACTGAATAATTTGTACCAGTTTCACAATATGAAGGATAAAATGGAGATATTTTCATGGAAACTGTTATTGACGAATTCACACTGATACCACAGTGTGGTTCTAACCAATAAAACATGCCAGTCTATAGTCTATTTTTACTCAGTTATCATCTTGTGATAATATTGTCCGTGGGATGGGGTATGACTATTGTAGGGAACTGACCTGATGCATTTCTAGCAGTAAGGTTTTATAATTGTCTGGAAATTCATTTCTACAATTCTGCCTTAAACTTTACGATCCAAAGTTTCTTGGGTTTTTAATTTATAAGTCTGAGTTTTATGGAATAAAAATGTAACATAATAGCAGCAGTGTTATGACTTGTGACTCACTTCTACATAAGTAATATGAAAGATTATCACATTCAATACTAAAAGCTGCCTTGTAATTATTGTAGACTAAGAATTTCTTTCTGTATTTTATAGAGGAAGGAATTGATATTCCTTATTTGGCTTTCATAAGATCACACAGAAAATAAATAAAAGAACTAACAATAGAGTGAAATCCAATTGTTCTGCAGGGCCAATTCCATCTTATCCCTCTAGTACTATGTTCACAATTTTACCCAGTTTATAGGTCTGAATTGTGTAAAGTAATTTTAAAAAGTTGAGTTAAAAAATATTATCTTACCATCTGCAGAAATAGTACATAGAACCAGCGAGTATGACAAGTATCAAGATAATAAGAATCACAGTCAAAGCCACATATTCTTTGCTCAAGGGTTGGTGGACGGTTAAAAAAAAGTGTTCACATCGGAGACCAGTGTAACCCACTTCACATCTTAAAGAAAATACAAGAGGAAAATCAATTATTAAAAAAAAGACATCATGGCTATGAATTAGTTTTATAAGAACTAATTTCATATGATCATGCAAGAAATCAGCAAGATTTGCTAAACGGAGTAAAGGTAAATTCAAAGATTGAACTCAGAGTTGGAACAACATTGATAAAATGGCTCCTCATATCTCTCAGGCTAAATTATGGTATTAAAATGACAGTTTGATTCCGCTTCCAAGGTAACTGGTAATCTAAAATAGTGATTTATAAATTTGTTAGGTGTTGAGGCCCTTTTTTGTGCAAATCAATGGAATCAATTCTTAAAACAATCATTGATATAAAGATCCAATGAAAAATTCAAAGTAGAGTTGCTATTACAGCAAGTGTGTGTTGGGGGATGGGCATCAGAAATCCTTCCTACTGTGTACCCTGATTTTCCCTAGGTTCAAAAAAATTAATAAAATGTTTATATAATCTATATTCCAAAAGCCCATTGAAATATAGGGGAACTTCAAAATATAAAAGAGAGAAGTGTATGCTGAAATGAAGCAGTTGTGTGTTTACTTTGGGCACATTACCTGCAGTAATTTTCATTCATGTCCACCAGGTAGATGCACTGTCCATGCAAACAGTAGCCATTCATGTCAGAGCTACACTGTGTTATTGACACTTGAGCCACACGTGGATTGTCTTCCATCTGAACTGTGAAGGAAATGGAAACTTGAACGTATTTTATTGCATTCTTGGACTCTGTGGGCACCAACCATCCTTTCATAACAGTGACCACTGGGCAACTTCAGCAAAACAGGTCAGATGCCAATCAGTCAAGGGGAATTTTCAGGAGGAGGGAGTCCCTTAGTTATCACACTCCTAAGACCAATGGAACATACCCGCAGTAATCATGACAAAATTATACTCAATTATTTAATTCTCAAAAGTCATTTTTACAGAGAGAAAAAGTTTAACACATACACATATTACTGTCCACAGTAGGTAGTATTTGCTTCTTCAAATAAAATTGGTCTAATTTTTTCAAGTCTGAGAGTCTGAAATTCATTACTCTCAAAGCAATTAATCACAAACTTAAAACATTAACTAATTCAAGAAAGCTAATTCTATTGCAGATTTTGAAGCCAGTAGACCTTCTTTGGCTGTGTGTTCCCAAATTGTTGAGGTTGCTACCAAAGAAATCAAACTCTCCCAACATCTCTTACATAGAGACCTGAACATGAACTAGACAAACTCTGGGTTAGGAATGTCAGGCAAACACAACAATTAAAGTAAGGGTTTCATTAGAAATAATGTTGCAATCTACAAGTAAAATTCATTTTAAAATGTTTTATTTACTAAAATGCAAAGCATGTTTTTGCAATTACAAAAGAAATACCACACAAGCATCTTGATAGGAATACTCTTGCCAAATAATCAAAGAAGGAAAAAAAACAATGGTGGAAGGAGGCTGACCAAACCTCCAAAGAGCACAATGGTGATGGTCAAGACAGAAGCTAATGTTGTGAACAATATGGCATTTCTCACACATTGACTCAATAACTCAGACTGAGTACAGAGCAGCTCTCTGTTGGACTGTGTGCAGAGTCTTCAGTCATTGAAGGGAAAGACTATGCATTACTTATCTTTGTATCTGTTTGCCTTAGCAGAATGTTTGATATATATTAAAATGTATATTAAATACTCAATAAGAGTTGGACACTGTGACTGCAAAGAAAGTATATCAATTGTTCTTCTTACATACATATATGTATACACACACTTACATGTGTGTACATAGTAACGTACAAAGTTTTCACTTTCCTGTTTTGCCTGGAATCCAGTCTTTCAGAGTGCCCTCCAATGATGGTTTTACAACAAATATGATTTTTTCTCATTTTCTATCTTTCTAAAATCAAATCTTTGTATATAATTAGATGTCTGATCTCTTCTCTCATCAGTTACTCCTTTATCTAATTTTTCCAGAACTCTAGTTAATTAGTGGGATAAAAATTAATGAAGTAGCTTTCTCATTTTCTTTTTTATTCTTAGGTATTTCCATTTATATCTTTGTTTAAAAAATGTGTAATCCCTTGATGCAGCATTGACGAAGTTGGGCTTACCTAAAGCCGTGCAATTATCACCAGATTCCCCTGGAATACATGATGGAATCACAGTTGTGCCGAGTACTGCTTGTAGAAGATGGAAACCTTAAGGAGGAAAATCAAAAGTATAATTAATGTTTCAAGAAAAGAAATCTTGGTTAGATTTCTACATAACTACTATTGTTTTAAGGATTTATTTGGTCAAAACCATAAAAGAAAATAATTCATAGAAATGGGCAAAGGTGAAAACTTGTCATCATCATTGCAGATTTGACCTGCTCTAAACATTTCATAGTAACATTTTCAAAGCCCTGTTCTTGAAATTTGATTTTTTAAACTTAGCAATTACAGAATTTTCACCAATGTAGCCCCCACAACAACAGATTTCAAATAAAAGTCAGATTCTACTATGAACACAACTAAACAGGGAACTCAGCCTAAAATGCCTACATTGCTTATGTTATTTTTATTGTATTACATATATTATCTTTACTTTTTGCATTATATTATGTGAAAATAGATTTTAATGAAATGTAATCTAGATAGAATCAAAATATGATAGTCTCTCCTTAACCATGAAGGAATTAGTTCTAGATACCAAATATGCAAATACTTAAGCCCCTTATATAAAATGATATAAGATTTGTATATAACCCTTCTCATATAAAGTATATGCACTTTCCCATATACTTTAAATCATCTCTAGATTAGTTCCAATGCCTAATACAATCCAGACACTATGTAAATTCTTATTATACTGTGTTGTTTAGGAAATAATGACAAAAAAGTCCATAGATGGTCAGTTCAGACACAATCTTTAAAAATACTTTTGAGCCAGCTATATGGTGCCTAGTATGAGAGGTTGGTGAACCACGCCAACCTCTAATACCCAGTTTCTGTCAGTGCAGTAGCTGTTTCATTATGTATCTCCAGTGAAAAGATAAATGTTGGAAAATGGGCATCAGAATGACTCCAGTAGTTTCTGAATTGTATATAAAACACGAATTAAAAAGAACCTTTTAAATTACACACTTGTTTATCGATAAGTGTTTAGCCTCTGCTCTTTCAGTTTTAGGTATGTGCACTTCAACCCCTTACCAGTCTATGTGAGCAACTGTTACATAGGTGTTAAAGGTAGGCTGCAGTAATAGCTATCAGCAAGGGACATGTCTTGAACAGGTACTGTGTATTCACCTGGCTTATTCTACCTCACTTAATCCTTGGTGAATCTCTGAGGAAGATATTATTAGTCCCATTAGCCATAGAAGAAAACTGAGCCTAAAGATTTCACTTACTTGTCCCAAGTATACATGTTGTTGAATGAGTCACATTACAGAATTTGGAAATGGGAAATAATGCTCAAGTTTAATGAACATCCCACAGAACAATGGGAAATAATGCTCAAGTTTAATGAACATCCCACAGAACAATCTAGAGCATCTGTCATTGAAGCGGAGTATTACTCCATAGGGAGGCCAGGAAGTGTGGTAGAACGGCAATCGTGAGAAAACTTGAGCTGTGCAAGTTTTAACACATTAATAAACTCCTCCAAATCCCAATTTTCCTTAACTTGCAGAGTTTGGGGAAGACTGAAATGAAATGGTATTTTTTTTTTTTCCTGACATACCAAAGATTCCCACAAATGTTCATGACACTTAACTTCTAGCCTTTGGTTTTACCAGTATATGTGGGTAGTGCCCTCTACTGGTTTATAACAAGATTATAAATTTCTACAATTTGGTGTTTTAAAGAACTATTTAATACATGTAAAATAGGAAGCTTATTTTTTCTTCATTGGAATAAGCTTATATTTATTAAGCAAATTGTACATTCCTTGGATCCTAAAAACAAACTGCATATCAGCATCAACATCATAGTTTATATTGTCATGTTTCAAATTTGAAACTTATAAAAATCCTGTGAAGTTATTAGTCCCAAACAACCTCACAGCATATAAATTAAGCAAGATGATTTATCTAGGGACCACAGAAGACAAGAGTTAAAAATCTATCTCACATCAGCTTATGTACTTTTTCAATGATTTGAAATTACTGTTTCCTCGAACACTTTATTACTATCTCCTCTTTTTACAATATGAATTCTGATTCAATTGTTCTTATAGAACCCCCTTGAGAAAACTTTCTTTAATGTCCAAAAAATGGCTAAAGTCTGAATTTATTGTCAAAGAGAAATGAAAATTATTTCCCCATAGATTTTTTTTATGGAGGATGACTACATTCTCATCCATGTTAATTGTGTTCTATTTCTCTATATAATTATGTCATGCACTTTACTGAGGAATTAAGCCCTGTAACTTGAATAGTCTCCTCAATACAAACTATACTTCTAGTTGCATGTGTTTTTATCCTTGACCTTCCTTTTTCTTCATGCTTCTTCAATTGGGAAAACATTGAAGAAGAAAATTCCCAATTTTCTCTCTAGAAAAGTGCCAGTCAGATACAAATACATGTTTGAAGCTAATTTCTCTATTCTTTGCAGAAACCAAGACTTTTTTCCTTGGAATAGCTTACAACTGCAACCTGAGATTGCTATAGAATGCAGCTAATTTTTTGAGGTGTTACTTTTTGGTCTAGATGTTAATGTCATTGTTGTCATTGTTAAGGTTTTTAGCGGTTGTTAGTTTTTCCACTGTTGGAAACTGTGCTCCAGTTGTTCAGGCCACAGATGAAATATTTATCTTTATTAATTCAAGAATGTTCAGTCCAGTGTGTGTCTCCATGAAAACTGGACTTCCTTTACCTGTGACAGTCCCTTGGACATAGTCCATTGCTCAGGACAGTTTCTGTGAGACTTGCTTTAGTAATCCAACATCAGGATATTTTATAGATCAAATTGTAAATAATTTTAAATGTTCCTCTCAAATTTACATGTGTAACTGTAGCTGTATCATAGATACATGTTGCCAATTAAAACAGAAAAATTGATTCTAAATCATTTTTTCAAATATGCAGCTATACTTGCTTTCAAACAGTGGTTCTTAAGGGTCCTTCACTATGCCTCTGACCTTGGAAAGTTGAGTAGAGGAGTGAGTGGGGTTATTGGGAGACTGAAAAGTTTACCTACAGAAGATTGATTATGACATCCACCATCCTATCATCCTTAAAAATTATTACTCATTATTATAAAATCATATAGGCAAGGAATAAGTATTAAGGTCATATTCATATAGTTCCTTAATATTAACTCTTCATGATTTTAGTGTTCTTTGCACATAACAATCTCTATGATTCTATTGCAAATATCATATTCTAGATTTTAATCTTTTTTAATAAACCCGTACTATGAAAATAATTCTCTGTAATAGTAAAGATTTTGGATATTGTCTGTTATTAAAAACCAGATTCTTTTTGGTGGTACTGGGGTTTGAATTCAGGGCCCTGGCACTTGCTTGACTGATAGTCTGCCACTTGAGCCACACTCAGTCCAAAGATCAGATCTGGTGACAAGTTTTACACTGGTAACTAAGATACAGAGGAAATTATGCACGACGGTACAGATAGAGGATCTATAAACTCAAACTGGCAGTTAGAATTTCGTCTTCACTACAAATACAAATACCAAAATCCCTTCAGGGGCTATAATTTCTGTCAGACTTCCAAATAGGTTTAAGAATGTGACACTCACCTATTCATCTCTCTACCTTCACCTTTTGGAGGTTGTATTTTAGTGAAATCTTAAATGTGCTAGCAGGAAGTGGAGCCACTGACTCACAGGATACAAA
Source organism: Castor canadensis (assembly GCF_047511655.1). NCBI lineage: Eukaryota > Metazoa > Chordata > Mammalia > Rodentia > Castoridae > Castor > Castor canadensis. Next base: position 94,519,992 of record NC_133394.1, read on the forward strand.
TCACCTCTTCCCTGTGAGTCAGGGCAGGCCTACATCCTTTAGCAATACTGGGGACCTTGTGTATTGCGTGGGAAAGGCTGAGTACCATCACCGGAAAAGGGATAGCACTGAATGCCGTGGGCACTGGAGCATGTGTTGCCCAACAGTCGCTGGAATATCAAACATAGAAAATGTCCTCATTGCATATGGTTCTTTTTCACTTTGCTTCCTACTGATTACATTGAGGGGCTCATTTAAAAGTGGCCACTACAGAGTAGGCTAGGGTTCTGTGACTGGCTGACCAAGCCAAGTTAACAAAATTAATTACAAATCTTAGGGATAAAATGGCTTCTATGGAAAAGAATCAAGCAAATAAAAATGATCCCAAGTAAAATGATGTTATAGAATGAGAAGTATACACCTTCTTTCACCAATTAAATCTTTTAGAATATTTAGACCAGAACAGCAAACTCATGATGAATCATAGTTATTTGCCTGGCCCAAACAGGTAGCAAAATCCGCTTTGTTCACACTTTTCTTGTGGTCACATGTCAGCCTACTCAGGGACTGTTAGTTTCCTACCCTCTTCATGGCAGTCTGTAATTTCAGGATTTGTCTGTAACATAGTAGGCTTGTTAGGTCTTGTGTACTTTTAAGGAGTGAATATGCATTCTCCATTTTGTGGTGTCTTTTTGTTCAAAATTATATTTCGCTATTAGATAAGGGCTTGCTTCACCTTGGTTAAATTAACTGTAAACTCTAATATGGGATACATATATATGTGCATATATATGAAAATAAATATTATATATACTTGTCAAATAGCAGCAATCACTCTATTCTTACACTTGTAACTAACCTTCATTGAAAGCTAAATGAAGAACTTATATCTATTTGAGGAAAAAAAAGCATAAAACCAAAGATTGATCTAGTAATAGCTTACAAATAAGTATTTCCTTTAGTTTTGAGTTTTAAAAAAGATCTTCCTTGATAAGTTGCAAGGAAATATTTAATATGCAGTGCTTGTCATTCATATTGCATTAAATTATATTCCACGATTTTGGTAGCAATTTCTAAGTAATATTTTAAATATTCATATATTTTAATCACCACACAATACATTACTTAAAAATATTCAAATCAAAAACTGGTGAGTTGAAATATAAGATAAATTATCTATTTTGTCTAAAAACTGTGTATATCTCATTCATAATAGAAGTGTTTCCATAATGAAAGAGAATGCAACTAATTTTAGTGTAGAGGGTATAATCTATATTAATCTATATTTTGTGATTAAGAATTCTAAACATAAAGCATGCCTTCCCTCCAGACCAAAGACTCTTCTATAATGTATTATTTCAATTTCATTAAAAGTATTCTTTTTCCTCAAGATAATCTGAGATGGAAGGGGCCTTTTTTTTTTTTTTACAACCTTTTGTACTTACTTCTGACTTCTACCCTTACAGTTCCAATATAGAAATTTAAAATACTATTACACTATTGTTCCAAAAAAAATCTCAGACAGGAGAAACAGTTTGGATGATGAGTGATTGCTGTATGTCTGCTTTTCATTATGCTCATATCATGGCCTCAAGCTTAGAGTATTTAATGGTGTTTTTAAAGCATGTTGACCATTTTGCTTTCTCTGTAGCTGCCTGTTGCTAAACATGAATTTAAAAAAGGATAAAATTTTAATCAGTGAACATAAATAAGGGAGTAGAAAATGAGTATATTTTAATATGACTTTTATTTTATGTATGTATGTATTTATTTATTGAAACAGAGTCTGGCTATATGGCCCAGGGTGGCCTTGAACTCACTATTTATCCCAGGCTGGCTTTGAACTCTGGATTCTCCATCCTCCCAAATGTGGGATTACAGGCATATGTCAATGTGTTCAGCATTAAAAGTGCTCACTTTAAAAGTCTTGAAGCTAACTATTTTTCATCCAGAGAACCTACATAATACAACTCACATATTGAAAGGTGCTAGGTAATTTTCCTTTATGACAATATAGTTTATGAAAGTTCAGATTTGGCTAACATTGGAGACATTGATCTCAGTGAAAGGCACATAAACATCCAGTGTATGATAGCAAGATAAAGGGCCTTAATTACAACCTGATGAATAGAAAAGAAGGAGGGTGGCAGCTTACTCTATACTTGTTTTTAGTTAACTACACGTGTCAAATGGTACTTATTTAATAAACGTCTCTCAAGCAGTTCTTGTACGTGAGATATTGAACAAGATGGTGAAAGGAAAACATACAAAAAAACACTATTCCTGCCCTCAATAAGCTTAATGGTGCTGGGACTGCTGATGAAAGTAGAGTTCATAGGTGATGCCCAGTATCTGGCCAGATCATACGAAGACTATTGTGTCATTAAATGAGTAGAAAATAGGTAGGACAGCAAGTTATAATGGTATTTGGGTGGGAAGGCATGAAGGGAGGACAAAATGAGCAAACAAATTTGAATTTGAAGTTCATGTATTATCTATATCTACATTTATGAGGCAGTTGAGAGTACAGATCTAGAGTAAAGAAATAAGAATGGAGTTGATGAAGTCTATTTGAAAGTCATTTGAGGAGATATTGCCCTGCATGCTCCAAGATAAATGGTATGGAATGAAGAATAAGACAACTTTGGTAAACAGCTGGTAGAGAACAGACAGAAATGGTCAAGGAAAGAGAAAAAAGGTGGAGGAAAAAAAGAAAGTTCAGGGTTGTTTAGACAAGGATTAGAATTATGAAAGGAGGCATGGGTTAGGTAGCAATTCAGGGATTAAGAAAGTGCTAAGGACTCCATTGTAAATAAGATTACTAAGTACAAATGGAGCTAAAATCTGTACAGAAATTGCTAAGATAATTTTTTGTGATGCTGGAGATCAAACTCAGGACTTCTGTAATCCCAGACAAGCACCCTACCACTGAGTCACACTCCCAGTCACTAAAGGTGATTTTAAAAACACTTGAATTAGTTTTATGTTTGTATCCAGCTTACCATTAATATTGATTCTATTTGTCTTGGTAATAATGCAAACAGTTAATATAATAGTTCTAACTGTGAATTTTGAGTGGTAATTAAAAAAAACATTAGGTTAGTTCTTCTCAACTAGGAGCTAATTTGTCAACCAGAGATATTTGCCAATGTCTGGAAATGATTCTAGTTATCACAAATAGGGGGTGCTACTGACATCTAGTGGGTAGAAACCAGGGCTGCTGTAAAACAAAGGGCAGCCCACCACAAGAAAGAATTTCAGTCAGTCAGTAGAGGCAAAGCTGAGCAACCCTGCACTATACTTGTGAGATATGGAATCCTGTTCTACCTCTGATACTTATTTTATTCACCTGCAATTGAAATTCCTTATCTCTGCAAACAGAGACCAGGAAGTGAGATAGGGTGTGGGGGAAATGGAGTTTGAATTAGATTATTTTGCTTCTTTTCATTTATAAAACAGTACTTCTTTTTCTTCTACTGGCTAGCCATCATTCGGTCATATCACTGCTCAGTAATTCTCTTCTCTCCTTCTCTCTCTTGCTCTCTCTCCTCACCCCACCATACACACACAGTGCAGGTATACTTGAATTTTGGTAAGCCTACTATCAGTGAATACAGGCTATAATAAGAGCCAGAAATGTGAAGAAGAGGGAAGGAAAATTATTAGACTTAATCAGAAACAATGCAATTGAATTATTTTTAAAGTACTGCTTAATCTTGAAGTATTTTCCTTCTCAAATACATTTTTAAAGAACAACTGGTTGAGTCAAAACATAGCAGTGAAAACTCTGAAAAAGTATCCATCTAATCGTCCATCCAACAAACATGCAGTGGTGTTCAACAACCCACTGTCTTCATTATGATTCCATAACCTTGCTTAGATACATACTTACAGTGTGCTGTGACAAGGGCATAACCAGAGGAATGAGTGGAGTGCAATAGGAGGGTGTGTGTCTAAGAAAGGGACACTTTCCTTCAGTCTTGAAGGATGAGAACTTTCATCAAAAGGGGAGAGTGATTTGGGGTACAGTACATTCAAATGAGGAGACCTATGTACAGTGTATGTCCTGTGTCTCCTTTCTCCCTCTTATTTATTCACTTAAAAAATGGAAACAATAATACTTTACCTGGCTGAATTATCATCATTGTAAGAATCAGATGAGGCTTTTCATTAGAAAGCACTTAGATGATGATAATGATGATCGCTGTAATTTGAAAAATGCTTCATATCATTTCCTAATATCATCCACTCTCTTAAAGCTACACACAATAACCTGGCAAGATAGATTTATGATTTCCATTTTACAGATGAGAAAATTCAAGCTCAGAGAGAAAGAAATCATTCCAGAAGTATGAAATAAAACAACTGGGTCATGAAATCTGACTTTGATACACCAAACCTCTTAATTTGAAACTATAAAGTTTTGACATATGTGTGTGTGTGTGTGCACATGAACCAATCACTTTCATGCCTCAAATTCAAAACTGCAGAATTGTGACCTAAGAGATTAAGGGCTAACGTTTTTTTCTGAATAAGTACCAAATCATCCTGTGTATTAAAAATAGTATCCTAGTTAATTAAATCATTACTTTAACCTGGAATGCCATTGAACCTTTAGCTGCCCTGTAACTAGACACCCAGTCTTACATGAACTGCATGGCCAGAGGACACTGAGTCTGTCACATTACCTCATTTTTTCAAAGGTTCCAGAATCACATTGCCATACCAAGGTGATGGCTGTCAGGCTGCTCCTCCCTGAGGATCTTGCATATTACAGCTTTGGGGAGCTTCCTATTGTTCAATGGAATGTTCCCAACAGCAGTTACAGCCACATTAATAGATAATTTGCATAAGCCTATTCTCAGAGTGCAGGCTGAGGGATGAGGAAACCACACCTTCATTTATAGTCTCTTGGAAGAGGATTTCTTACTTGACATTTGCATGTCTTGTCAGGAAATAGGAATTCTTTCACAGAACTGGAAATAAAACATGCAAGTTCAATTTTTCAAAGGTGATTATGTGAGTCTTGGACTTGAAGTTGTTTTTTCTTTTTTTTTGACCAAAGAAATATTTCAACTTTCTCAGTATTAAAAGGAATGGGCTATAGATTCCAATTTGGTCCCTTATCCATGCTAGGTTCAATTCACAAATATATAAAAAGATATAAGGAATTTTAAAAAGAGATGTCCTTCTCCATGTTTATTATATACCTTCAAAGCCAGCCAACTGACTTCAATGGCTACTTTATAATGCAAGTCACATCTAAAACTATGTTGATAAAAGCATGAACACTGAAGATGTAACACGTTTGAGCACAGGTTGAGAGAACAGTCACATGTTTTCTGGGCCTGATTTTGCATCAAGAGTCAGGAAGTTCATTCAGGTACACCCACTGTCCCTAGAATATGTTCTAAACCCAGGGGTAATCCCAGACAACTCTGGAGCCTCTCCATTTGAACCTGTTATTTTGACTATGCTCCCACTAACCCTGAGACCCACCTTGCACATTGTTAAAGAGTGACCTTTCTGTTTTCTATCTCTCCTTCCTCATAAAGTATTTAACTTCACTGAATCTTAGTTTCTGCATCTGTCAAAAGGTGGCTACTCTTATCTACCCTGTACAGTGATTTTAAGGAACAAATGAATAGATGGGAGTAAAGCACCTAAAACTAAGCATGGTTGGCTCATGGCAGGTATTTGCTAACTGCTGGTTCTCTTCCCACCTCCTGAATTTGGGTTCCAGCACTGAACCAGACATTATTACAATTACCCAAGCTGCTCACATGGCAAGAAGATGCAGAGGGCAACTGGGGTACTTGGGTCAAAATCCAGACAGGAGAGGCCTGTCATCATGCTTTCTGCCCAGATGTGTCATCTCAGGTTGTGCCAAGACTCAGATAGCTCATAAACTCTCAGGGTCAACAGAAAGGATCGGAGCCTAGCCCATTGTTTCACAGAGATTCATGCTTCTCATATTTTCAAGAAAGAATGTTTACTCTGCTTAATTCTCACCCTTTGTGTGATGAGGTCAGAGCAAATTGTCTAGGAGATGTCATTCAGGATCATGCTCAAAAACCCATTTTGAACATGGATGAAAATATTTGAATTTAGATCAAGAGCACTTAAACATAATTGCAGAACTCAAAATAAAAATGTCTGCTTTTTCTGGAAAATCATAAAATTAGAAATGATACTTTAGCTCTGAAATTATAATTATTCAAAGAATTGCTACCCATTTTGGGATATCTTTGCCCTTTTACTTAATGTTCAGTAGGCTAAAGGTGCTAGTAAACCTAGATATGAACTTCAGTGTAACATTCCCTTTCTATGTGAACTTAGGTCAGTTTTCCAATCCATTAAACAAGAACACCGATATCAAACACTTACAAAATTTATAAGTAGTCAAATCAATGTATGTGTAGCAAAACTTAAATCAGCATACATTGAGAATGGAGGGTGGAATTTTCTCCCATAATCATAAATCCATATAAATTCTATAAAAAATTATAGTATTCTAAAATCCAAACTAAATGTTCCTTTTTGTTGAGAGACAGATTTGAGAAAAACATTTCTAGGTAATCTTTTGTTCGGGGGGTGGGTGGGAAAGGCAACTTCAGAAATAACAGGTGGCCCTGCCTTTTTTTCCCCCATATGCTTTGGAATGAAACAATAGGATCTGAGTACTTGAACAGAGTATAGAGATACTATATAGAACTTCAAACAGGAACTCTCCTAGTGGCAGAGAAGTATCTAAACAGACTGGGAAAACAGAAACTGACCTAGCTCATTTGGAAATGGGCTTGGCAGCTGATGAAATAAATGAACTATAATTAAGTAATGCAATAAAGGAATTAAGCACTTTCATGACAACAAAAACACACACAACACACACGCAGTAGGTGGGTAGTAACCAGGTTATTCATAGGCTCAAATTAGAATATTCAATAAGATGCCCGGAACAGACACTTGCATTGTTCAGATGTGCCTTATAAGTGGGAAACAAACAAACAAACAAACAAAAAAATCCCAATTCTACACCATTTTAGTTAATTTCTTACTGTAGAAAGACTGTCACCTTCCAATTTTATTCTTTTCACAAAGACCTCAGAGCAGAGACAGCATAACCATTTCATGTATCTGGAATCTCTAGCAGGTCATCTGTAGCTTGGTTTTGGCAGAAACTACAGATCTGGTTTCTACTTAGGTTCCTGAACTTAGACGTGGAAACTCCAAATACGTATAATATGTGTTTCATTAGGTGTCCCAACCCCCTGCGACAAAGCATGTCAAAATAATAATTTAACTGCCACATCCTGCAAAGGTAGTGTTAGTGTATTAAGAAAATTTGCCTCTTTGTAATTTCAGGAAGAATGAGAGACAGATAACTTTTATTTCCTTATTAAAACATTCATGTATCAGAAGAGGTCATATTTAACTCCAAATTCTTCTTGACATTGAAGGAATTAGGAAAAACTGGTTTAAAAGAAAAAAAACAGAAAGGCTACATAGGAATTTTTCCTCCCTGCTCTAAAAACGAGATCATTTCAAACAGGAAAACGGTCAATAAAATAGTCTCAGTAGCCTACAGGCTGCTGGGCACAGTGGCCCCAAGTGCAAAGATCTGACTGGCCTCTGGAGGCGGCGGCTGGGGAAGCCCGGAGCAGCAAGCGAAGGGCAAAGGGCGGTGGGAACGCCAGGACCTGCCCAAGTCCCTGTGTGGCTCCAGGTATCAGAGAACGGCTGACATTGGCACACCACCAGAGACCCCAGGAAAGTAACCAGGGCTAAATTTTAGAGCACTGGGGACAAGCCCGAGGGGGAAAAGCATTTCTTTTCAAAAGGTCTCTTGCACGCAAGTCTAGTCTCTACCCCCACTCTCCGACAAGAAAGAGCTAATCACGAAACGTCAGCCACAGCGCTTTCCAGGCCTTTGGATTTCTAGGAATGGCAAATTTGCAAGCGGGGAAAAAAAAGAAGGAAAAGCTCTTCAACTTTTTTCCTTCGCCTAATAAAGAAGATAGGTTAATTTAGGCACCACATGTATGGCGATCATTAATTAATAAAAGGCATTTTTAACTCCGATCCCTCTCCATCTCCAGTCCTGCGAGAGTTCCCTCTCCAGACCGACTCACAGCACAAGAGACGTGGTCCTATATGGAGAACACTTGAAGCGCGTGGACGACTCGGTACGCGTCCCCGGACTTAACCTGCTCTTGGGGGCGGTGAGTGGGGGCGGGAGCGTTTGCTTACCCAGGCAGAGCAGCAGCGCCTGGACCCGAGCCTGGGGACGCGTCTCCATTCTGCTCCCTGCCGCGAGCCCGGGTGCGTGCAGCGCGGACCTCCGGCCGAACTGACGGGGCTGTGACTGCAGCGGGAGGAGGGCCTGGGGGCCACGCGTGTACCGTGTCTCTCTGACACCGAACCTGCCAGGCAAGTGAGCTCCACTGTCCCAGCGCTGCGACCTTTATAAGTCCAGGGAGGCGCTTCTGGACGGGAGGACTTACTAGCGGGGTGAGGTACAAAGTGTCCAGAGTTTCATAATCCCGGCCCCCGGGGGAGGAGTGGTGGCCAGTGGATTGTCCGGATGTCATCCTCCCTCTCTAGAGCACTTGAGAGTAGTGGTTGAGGAATGAAAAAATGTCTTTCTGATTAGCTGGGGACTACTCCCCAAACTTTTCCGTCCTCGCTGGCCTGGGACTCAAGCAGAAGGAGGTGGGAAGCACAGACCAGATGGGTTAGTTTGCTTCGTGGGGTCAGCTGCCGGGTAGGAGGTGGCTTTAGTTGCTGTGGGTGACAGACATAACTTGAATCACAGTCTTCCAGCCAGGGATGGTGTTTCCGGTACATACTCTTGAAGAGCTGTATGTGTGTGTGTGTGTTTCCTTTATTAACTTCAGCCAGAAAAATTCTGTTCTGTTTGGGAACATACTTGAATTTTGACAGTGGTTCAAGCGCTCTCCTATTTAAATGAGCCACTGCACAAAAATGCCATTTGCCCCTCGGCTTCCAACTTAATTCAGGTGTCTATCACCTCAAAGTCCAGTGATAATGAAGAAAAACTCTAAGTTCTTTTTTTTTTCTGTCCTATTTTCTATCAGCCTGCTCATTTTTGACCTAACTTCCCCCCAAATAATACCTTAATCCTGTCACTCCCCTGTACAAAATCTTTCAATGATTTTTCCATTGCGTTTTGGACAAGGCCTGGCACAAATGTGAGCCTAATCAGTTCTCTGACCTCAGCTCTCAATAGTTTGCCAGTCAAATTGCTGAAAATCTCACTGTGCCTCATCTGCTTATTCCCATGTTCTGGCCTTTGCTGATGGAGGAATGGTTGCCTTCTGTGGGAACTGGTGAAATCTAGACAAATTCTCTGGGTTCTCCTCAAAGGCCTGCATTTCTCAAGCCCTACAAGGGATCTCCTTTCATCTGATCTCCTATAGCCTTTATGATTTAACTTCTCCCTACATTTAAAGAATTCTAGATCTGGTACTTTGTATAGTTTAACTTTTATTGTTTTTAAATCCTATATTCAGATTTGTTATATTTTATTATATTCCTCTGGTGACCTTAAGAATAGTGATTAATGGAAAAATGGAATCTGATGGAGGTTGTTAACTCTTCTTTTTATTTTCAATTTAATTATTTTTATTATCCTTATTAGTTGTACTTAGATGAAGAAGTAGTAGGTTTCTGCCTCCCTTTGTTTTGTCAGTACTGGGGTTTGAACCCATGGCTTGAGCAAGTGCCACTTGAGCTATACCTCCACCGTTTTTTTGTTTTGTTTTTGTTTTCTTGGTTTGTTTTTAAGACAGGATCACGCTACCTTTTTTTTACGTTGACCTCAAACCTGTGATCCTCCTGCCCCCATATCTTAAATGGCTGGGATTACAGATGTGTACCACTATACATGGTTCCAAGGTCTTTTAATGTCTGCCCAGAAACTCTCTTTTGGGGAACGAATACTTCATCATCCTTTTAATGGTTAAGATTTAAAATGTGAATGAATCCTTCAAAAATGTATTTAATCTCTCAATTTGCTCATATGTAAACTAGGGGTAATGGTATTTCCCTTACAGAAGAAAATGAAACTGCTTAGAACCAAGAGTTAGCACCTACTGCTCTCTGTAAACACTGATGTTTACGACGGGGGTGTTTGGTAATATTTATGAGTTAAATAAACCAATTCAACAGAACAGAGATAAGCTGGTTTTTGTTAAGTCTGGCTTCTGAATTTGTCAAAGAAACTCCACATAAGTGATTTCTTACCTAACTGCTCGTTTGTATAAGATCAGATGGAGTCAAGAAAGATGATATTACCAATGTTTTTTTTATGGAACATTGATAGAAATCACAACTTTGGTGAATTAGAATTAGAAAAAAAATGATTGTTGGTTACAAAATGGCTTTTGTCCTACAAACGGGATCTAGAAAAAAATAGCTCAAGTGTCTTAGGAGTAAAGCAGAATTCAAAAGAATGGGGTGTCAACTGGGATCATTTCTTTATTCTACACAGTGACACCATCAGGAGCAACAGGAGGAAGTATTCATTAGTCCTGATTTCATCAAATAATGTAGTGCTTATGTTCAAAAGAAGGATAGGGTGGGAATGTGATGGGGAGAATGGGGTCATGTTAACAACAGTTGACAATAGTCAACTCTGTGGCATGGATATGTGGGGAGGAATTTTTCATTTTGATGCCTGCATCAAAATGATGCATGGGATATCATCATAATGGAAGCCTCCTCACACTTGTCTCAAAATTTTCCACAGCAATGTGCTCTTCAACAGGCTGACTTTTAACACGGGATGAAGAAATCTTTTCTTTATTGGTTCTGTGTTTACTCAATTTTCTAGCTATTACTTTTCGTGAATGACTCTACCATGACACATCAGGGAAGATTTGCCATGCCTCCTCAAAATAGTATTCTCTTTTAAAAAAAAATAATTGGTAACAATTTTCATTAATCGTTCATTTAAATAGATGAATACATAGTATAAAGTACAATCATTTCCTCTTAAAGGCACAAACATATTTGAAGTTAGAATAGTTTGGGAAGAAAATAATCAGGTCATATAAAATTCTGCAATAAGAAATGACTTTAAGGGCTGAAGGAGGAGTGGCTCAAGTGATGAGAGCCTGCCAAGCAAGTGCAAAGCCCTGAGTTTGAACTCAGTACTACCAAAAACAAAGAAGAAAAAGACAATAAGAAAGAAATGACTTAAAAACATGAGCCAAATCAGTAATTCCTAATTTAACTGTAATTTTGTGTTTTTTTCTAAGGGATTAGTAAACCTAAATAAAATCTACAGATTAAATATGCCTATCTAATACTATTTTTAAAATGTACTCATTCTATTGTGATTAGTAAAATGTATTAATTTTAAATTAATACTGAACTCATGGTGGTTTTGTGACAAGTGGTTTTTAATTGGTATATAACAAATGTATAAGCACTGTTAGACAAGATGCCAAAATAATTGTTTTACTTTAAAACTTGGGAGAAAACTTAGGAAATCCTGTGTTGGGACTGTGTATGCACAAACCCTGAACTAACTCCATTGAACCCTCAGACAGATCAAGCCTTCAGCCTATCCAGACAGCCAGCATTTAGCATCAGATGAGGACTTACAAACTTTGTATCCCTTAATTAGTGTGTCCTGCCACTGCCACTGGCTTATCATACAATTACTGTTTTTCAAATGAAAAACCTGATCATTTAGTGAATTCATTTTTATATAACACAAAATGTTTGAAGTCATTTATTAATACTTAACAATAACCAATAATATTTGGGTTGCTTTTAATACTTGGGCTGGGCTATAGTTCATTTGTAGAGAGGATGTTTAGTATGCTGGAGGTTTTGGGTTCAATCTCAACATTAAAAAAAAGAAATTAATGCATTATAAATGATAGGAACATGTTCACCAAATTATAGGAAAGGAATATTGTTAAGTTTAATATTCAAAATACGAAGTTATAAACATGGATAGTAATTTCTGAAAAATATATTTATTCTAAAGTTAGCCGCAAGTCAGTCATATGAAGACTTTTTTTTTAGCAAGTTCTACTTGAATAAAGAACTTATGCCACTTATAAGTTTTTAAACATATAGTAAGTTAAATAATGTCTTGTAGAAAAGAATAAAGCATAAATATTCAGGCGAAATTTTGAGTACTACATTTCCCCATAATCATTATGGAACACTGAGTTTTATATTTCTACCCATAATCAACAGCTTACTATGCTATTTTGACAAATCTCGGCAACTATTTGTTAATTCAGCAATGATTTATTGATTATGACTGCAGTGGCATCCTTGTAGAGAGATGCAAGATATTCTTCAGCAGTCCTGAAGTCCGCAGAAAGCTTTTAATCCAGTTAGAGACAAAATAAAGAAAAGAAGGACCCAGGGCACCTGTGGCTCACACCTGTCCTAGCTACTCAGGAGGCAGAGATCAGGAGAATCAAGGTTCGAAGCAAGCCCAAGCAAATAGTTTGTGAGACCCTATCTCAAAAAAACTCATCATAAAAAAGGGCTGGTAGAGTGGTTCAAGGTGTAGACCCTGAGTTCAAACCCTAGTACACCCCCCCAAAAAAGAAGATGACCAAAAGAAAGAAGTATATATTGAATGTGATGTCACTCCTTTTCATTTAAATAGCCTTTGTTACAGATTGGGGGAGAGGTGGTCTTTTTCCTGAGGGTTAATCCGTTCTTGAGATGGTTTAAGAACTCAAAAAGAAATTTCTCTTGTTTTTCTTTTACTATATAATTAAAGAAGTAGAAGAATACAAAAACCAAGAAAGTTTTAGAGCTCATTGAATAGTAAACTATTTTTTTTGTTGATTAAATAAAAAAGGATTCTAACACATTTAAAATTTTAACACAACTTGAAAATTAAGTGATGGTATAGATGACTGATTAATCAATTAAATTAGTGGATTTATTAACAATTTCTTCCATTTGTGATTTCATTTAGACTCATAACTATATGTGGAAAGGAACATGAAAGTAGCTATTAGTTCTTAAATCTAAATGAGATGTGCCAAATAATAATATAGCTAATCTTCATTCCTAATGTTTTCAACTCACTAAGTAGTTTAAAATATATTTCCTTATGTGCTCCTCAAAATAACTCCATGGGATAAATGCTTTTCAATTTCCATTTATAGATGAGACTAAAGTGAAATGAATTAAAAATTTGTCTAAGGCCCTTTGGCTCATAAACAGCAGAGATGAGATTCAAACCAGGCACCCTGACTACAGCATTTATACCCTTCACCTTCAGGCTACGTTGCTTTCACCTGTGCCATTTAGTGTAGGTAAAGTTCAGGGTTTTTATTACTCATATATGTGTGTGTGTATATATATATGTATGTATGTATTTTTTATGTATATATGTATTTCATTGTACGCATCTATAATGATACATATATGTTTATTTAATACATAATATAATATGTATATAATACATGCACGTATATATACATATATATGCTCCCATATAGTTTACTGAAATCTGTTTTTCCTGGAGTTTCATAACATCAGATGATTTCCAAAGACCTTTCACAACTCTTGGCAGATAGTTTTGTCATTCTTTCCTTAAGAAGAACTTTCTATGTTGTTGTCTTCCTACGAAGGATAAAATCATGTATGGAATCCCTTATATCTCCAAGGTGTTTGCTAATCTTACTTTTTTATTGCTCACTGTGCATATGAAAAGCATTTTATTCTAAAAATGTTACACCAAAATGCCATCCATAGATTTCATCAACAGAATTTTCTGATGAATCATTTAGGAACCACAGAATAAAACATGAGCCAAATACTACTTGCTCTTAGAAACCTGACTGAGTTTGAAGCTGTTGCTTCTTATACTTGCCATGAGTTATGCCCTAATGGCAGAACCTCCCCTTCTGTGCAAACCCACACAGCAATAATTACACACGTAGTGATGATGAATTAGGAATGCAGCTTCACCTATTTAAAGAACTGCTCAGGTTTAGTTAACACCTAGTCGCATTGCCTACATTATTTGTGGACATTGATGGTTCTGCTCCTTAAGTGACATGTTAAAGTTAAAATGCTAACTTTCATAAGGCTATTCATGATATAAACACTATTCATGTATGTTTGCTCTTTCAACAAGCATTTTATGTCTCATGCAACTACAAAGCATATTTAATTTGAGGAAATTTGCATTTTGCCGATAAATTATTTGCTTAGTTATTTTATGATTACTTGCAAATATTTCAAGTTAATGTTTTACTCAGGTGTGGAAAAAATCTAAACATACATGATAGATAATTTAAGCATGAAATTTTCTTATTATTCAGTTGTTTCAAAGATGCCTGAATTACTTTCTGTATCTAAATATCAAGCAACAGTATATAAGATCTCCTAATTTATGTATACCCTGGAGGCAAAGCAGCTAATAAACAAGTGGAATGTCACAAAAATTCCAGGAATTTTTTTATATGTGGTGATAGAGATGGAGGCCAGGGCCTAGTGCATGGTAGCCAAGTGTTACTAGCCCCAGTCCCATGAATTAAGTTTTTCACTGTTTAACTCTATCTCTAGCAGACAAATAAAATGTTGCTAGTGAAAACAATAAAATAATAGCTATTAAAGTCTGTTACTCTGTGAGGAAGCATTTGTCTACATGGTTAATATTTTATTGGATGACTGGATGAGTAATTGTTCTCACCTACAGCTGCATTTAAAATTAATTTGGTCAGCTTCAGAAAACAAAAACAGAGACCAAAACCCCCGATGCCTGGGGTCTTACCTTTCAGGATTCTGATTCATTAGGTCTAAGAAGGATCTCAAATACATGTATTTTTACAAACAGATAGATTGATACTTTAACTAAATAAAACATAAAAAGGCAGGTGCAGGTGGCTCACACCTGAAATCCTAGCCTCTCAGGAGGCAGCGATCAGGAGGATCGCCGTTCAAAGCCAGCCCAGGCAAATAGTTTGTGAGATTCTACCTATCTCGAAAAAACCCATCATAAAAAAAAGTGGTAGAGTGGTTCAGGGTTTAGACCCTGAGTTCAAACCCCAGTACCATAAAAATGAAATAAATGAAATAAAAAGTATAAAGAAAGAATTATGAACTACATGGTTTTAGGTTTAAATTCTAGTCCTGCCTATAAAAATGCAACAGCAGTATCTTCTATAGGTCATTTAACTTTTCTGGGCTGAATGCTTCTAATTCTTAAAAGGTGGGTTTGAGTTATGTGACTGCTAATGACATAGCCTTCCGAGTACCATATTAAGAAGATGGAACCCATGTACATGACTTTAAGCATTGAGAAAGATTAAGCCAGTGTGCAAAGACACTGACTAAAATATCCTACACTGATAGCACAGTTAGTGTCCTCAGGATATGCAAGTAGCTCATCTTATAAACAGGCTCCTCCAGTTCTCTAAAATCTTGACTTCATCTTTTCTAGGATCTTTGCTTAGGTTTTCTTTTTCATTTTCTTCCCTATGCTTACAACTTATGAGTCATGAACTCTTCAAAAAAAACGATGTGAAGATTTGGAAACTAGAAAATCCAGATCCTTCTGCAGATTAAGAGGACTATCTTATTGTATGACCTTAACCACATTTATGAAGAGTTTCCCTTTTCTAATGAGGAAAAATTATTTATATATGTAGATATATATACACCCACATATATACATATATACCATACATACACACATATATGTATACGTTGAATCTTCTAAAAACAAGAAAAAATCAATTAAGTGAAACAGATACTGTATTAGTAGTCAGAAGTCAGAAATTTTAGTTCTGGCTGCCATCATAAGTGTTTGGACTTGATGATTTTATTTAAACTTCAGTAGCATCATCTGTAAAACTTGAAGATAATTTTCCTATCTTTCATAGGACTCAAATGCTATAATATTTGATAAAATAGTGAGACAACTGAAAGAACATAATTATTGACATTAATAAACATCAGATATTATTTAGTGCCAGGAGGTGCAAGAGATTCAACAAAATTAAGAGAGTAGCCATCATAGTGTTAAAGTTCCAAAGCAAAAGGAGTTGTGTGCTCCAAAGAGAGGCATGGGCCTCTCTAGGTGGAAGAGTGAAGTCAAGGCATTAGGAATGAAGGTGTGAATAGCAATGAGGAGACAGGTCACTGGAACCCTTTCAAGAGAAAGCTCAACAAAATGGAGAGCACAGAAGTCAAATTACAGGTACATGATATTCTATATTTCTTCTAATTCCCAATATCACTTTCAGCAAAGATGGGTCATTTGAGAGCCTCAGAATGGGGATGTTTGCAGCATAAACTTTTCCCTCACAAGTTGTCAAACAGAATATAAAACCCACGTAATAGAGATGAATCTTTTTTTCACACAGGCATTTATCTGACTCATATTATATTCAAATAAATGAAATAGAAAAGCTGCCTATGGTGGATTCTTACCATAATGTGAATATCTTACTATTTTATTGTTTAATTTAGAGGGACATATAGCTCTAATGAATGTTATTTCTACTTCCCTAAGAAGGTACCCTTACCCAATGTAATAGATTATGGACAAGTCAATTCTCTTAAGATTCTGCAACTACTACCTCACCGAATCCTCATGTAAATTGATCTCTCTTCTTGTTCCTTTCTTGTCTATTCCTATTTCACTATTTGTGTTAAGAGGAAATATATATTATGTGTAGATATATACATGTATGTATGTGTAGATTATATGCATGTGTGTATATCTCTGTATAGCACATAAACAGAGACACATTTACATGTATATGTGTATGTATAATCCATATGTCTTCAGAGAGTACTAATAGCAGACTCTTGAGAAACAGACTTCAATCAGAATACTCAATTCTTACATGGTGATGTAGATTTGAATTGATTTGGATTTCAGAATGGCATAAGATCAGAAAAATGATCACATAAAAGAAGTATCATTATTATGGCTTCTATACTCCATGTTTAAGTTATGGGTCTGTCAGACTATAAATCCAAACTCAAAAACCTTCAAAACTCCCATCATCTCACCAATCAGTCCCATAATATCCGTGGGACAACATTAATTTCCCTCCCTGTAAAGAAAACTCTCAAGACTACCTACATGTGAAATCAAGTTATTTTTCTACCTTTGTTTCAGAGCAAATAATACTCCCTATCTATTTATCCTGGTTCAAGAGAACAATGTGCCTAAGACTTTGTGAAAAATGGAGTTGAATTAAACCCAAAAATCTTACCTTGAGAAAACCTGAGCTGTATATGAACTGCAGCCAATTTCCTAAAGGTTTTATTTTTTCTTCATTTAAAATTTTTTTATTACCATTGTGCTGGGGATACAATGTGACATTTAAAATTCATCCCCTCCATCATTCTCCTTTATCTCCCATCCCCCCATTCCTGGAATAATTTCAACAGGTCTCATTTTTCCATTTACATACAAGTGTACATAATATTTCTACCATATTCATGCTTTTACTTTCCTTACATCCTCCTCCCTCCCACTGGTATCAACACCACAGACAAGACCTATTTTGCCTTCTGCTCTCCATTTTTGTAAAAAAAAAAAAACCTGACATTTTTGTTTCAATGTATATATGTATTGTAACTCTGTCACCTGAATTAGTTCATCCCTTGTGTTTTTCTCCTTTCTACCTTAGTCCACTTCTTATGGTGATTTCAACAGCATTAAAAATCCTATATTCTTTAGTGTATAGGAAGTACATCAACCGTATTTATGTTCTAAACTTCCTTCCTTTACCTTCCCTCTCTTGTATGTGACCTGCCCTTAGCATGAATTATTTTTCAAAACATTGTTTTTATTTGTATTGAGTCTATATTCAACACATGAGAGAAAACATGTGGCCTTTGGCTTTCTGAACCTGGCTAACTTCACTTAAGATGATGTTCCCCAGTTCCATCCATTTACCTGCAAATGACAAAAAATTCATTCTTCTTTATGGCTGAATAAAATTCCGTTGTATATAAATGCCACATTTTCTTAATCCATTCATCAGTAGTGAGGCATCTTAGCTGTTTCCATAGTTTAGTTATTGTGAATAATGCAACAATAAACACTGGGTGCAAGTGCCTTTATTGTATCCTGACTTACATTCCTTTGGGTATATCCCTAGGAGTGGTATTCCTGGATCATATTTTTGGTTCTATTTTTGGTTTTGTGAGGAGCCTCTATACTGTTTTCCATAGTGGTTGTACTAATTTACATTCCCATCAACAGTGTAGGAGGTTTCCTTTTTCCCCACATTCATGCCAACATTTGTTGTTATTCGTGTTCTTGATGATAGCCATTCTCGTAGGAATGAGGTGGAATCTTAACGTGGTTTGGATTTGCATTTTCTATATGGCCAGGGATGGTGGGCATTTCTTCATGGTTTTTGACCATTTGAACTTCTTCCTTTCAAAAAGCTCTATTCCATTCATTTGCCTATTTCTCCATTGAGTCATTGATGTTGGGGGAGTTCAGTTTTTTGAGCTCCCTGTACATTTTGGTTATTAATCCCTTGTCAGATGTATGGCTGGTAAAGATTTTCTCCCATTCTGTGGGCTGCCTTGTAGATGTTTTCTGTGCTTTACCTCCATGACAGTGTGTCTTTGGACTTGGAAAACATATTGCCCAGATAGTTGTGTGGCTCCAATAGAAATGGTGAAAATTGCCCTCCTCTTTAAAG
This sequence comes from Castor canadensis, assembly GCF_047511655.1. Taxonomy (NCBI): domain Eukaryota; kingdom Metazoa; phylum Chordata; class Mammalia; order Rodentia; family Castoridae; genus Castor; species Castor canadensis. The sequence continues at coordinate 94,538,663 of NC_133394.1, forward strand.
CTACATCTCATGCCAGTTTCATTATGGATATTAAGTATGACAATAATCATTAATAAAACCTGCTGCTCAGTATTAAGGTATCTGTCATACCACGTCTCTGGGAACTCTGAGAAATCCTTAGCTATCCAAAATTAAAGGTCAATTGATACTGAAAAAGGAAGGATCACTGACTCAAATTCAGCATTTGACAATAGGATAGAGTGTCTTTTGTTATTTCAGGATTAAAGCATAGGTGTCATATAACATGTCTATTTTTGTGATTTTGAGCTCAAAATATTTTTATGACTCTTTAGCTCCAGTTGACTGGCATTTTTGCTTATTTATTCTCTTGGTCAACTCTCAAAAGAATCTCAACTTAAATATTATTTTCTCTGGAAGTCTTTCCTGATCTTCCTACACCTCAGGTAATGTCCTTTATTCCATACCACACTTTTCCCACCTTAAAATTTCTCACTTCTTCATGCATTTGCTCCTTTGTGTCTCATAGTGAAAATTAAGCTCTAGGAGGGAGGAATCATTTCTCTCTTTACCAAGCCTGTATTTTTGGTACTTAGTATGGTGTCTGGCACATAAAAAATGTTCTATAAATATTTGGTGGATAAATTAATTGATAAATATTCCTTGTTGTGGAAGACCTCACAACTTTTTAGTGATTCTGTTCCATGTGGTAAATATGTAAATTTAAAAAGATAGCTTTAGAGGAATTATTCAAATAGCATGTAAAGATAATAAACTGAAAAACATCTGTTATGGATGTGTGTTGTTCTTAACTCCAAACTACTTAAGAAGAGGTTCTGAAATTACAGTGATTTCATCCATTTCTTGTGTATTTGCTCATCTACCACCTTGCTCTTTATCACCATTTCTTAATGGCTTCCTCCTCTTTGCTCCTTTTCTTGCCTTCTTTATTGAATTGCTTCTTCTCTGACTCATGTTCAGTTAGTTATTCTTCTCCCTTGACCCTTTACTGAGTCTTTTATCCCACAACTTTGCAATCTTTCACCAAACTTATGTCTCCTTCACCCCATGCCCACAAAATTCCTCAATTTGTAGCTACCTTTAATAGAATCGCCTTTCCTTCATTGTCTCATGTCTTGAGAGCGCAGTTGAAACTCCGTTTCCATCCTTAACCCCTTGCAATGTGACTTCTGTCCAAAGAGTGTCTTTAGAGCCATTCTCCTGCACATTGACTTGATAAACAGCCACAGCCAAACATTTTCTTCACTGTTTCCCTTGTTGATTTCCAGATTTTGTTTCTCTTTTCATTGTATCTTGGTGACCATCATCCTATCTTTACATGCTGAAATTCTTATTATAGTTCAAGGTTTGTTTGTAAAACCATTTCACTTCAGAACTTCTGGTTTTACAGGTGGGTTTTGTATTCATTACATCTTTGAAATATTTCTGTACCTGTTTAATTTGTTTTGTTTGGACAGACTACATGGCACACTGACAAAATATAAAGGTTCTTAACTTCCTACATTTGAATATAGGCTCTACTATTAAATAATTGTGTAATTTTGGAGAAGCTCTTTCATATATCAAATGAGATGATAAGAAAGTTTTGTGAGAATTCAATAAATTAATAAAGTCAAAAAGTTTAGAATATTGACTGACACATAGAAGTTGCTCAATAAGTTTTAGCTGTTGTTCTTATTAGTGGTGATTTAAAAGTGATTTACTTGGGCAGTGGTAGAGGTCTTGTTTAGCATGCCAGGGGGCCCAGGGTTTGATCTCCATGAACACACACACACAAAGTGTTCTCTCCTCAAAGCTAGTTTCTAATATTCTTGAAGCTAAAATTATCCCTTATTTGTATTTGAATATCCTGCTGTGTCTACTTAAATGCGTTGCATATAGTAGTCTCTAAGTACATAGTTGTTGCATGAATTTATTAATTACCAAAGCTGAATTCCAAACTATAAATTATGAGAAGGAATTATATTAGGACTAGGTTGTCCCATATCTGGTAGTGATCAGACATGACAATGTTAGTAATTATTGCAACTGTGATTCCTATTATATTAATGATGTGCTTATTACCTCAACCAGCTTCTGGACACCTGTGATTCAAATTTAGGGACAATGGTATAGAAGAGTGACCCATTAACCATTCCACTTGACATTGCTTCTCAGCATTGATCATGTGATGGGTTTGATCCAGATAACCAAATGCTTGTTGAACAGAAGAAATATTTTATGCAATCTTAAAATATGGTGCTTTTTGGAAGATTCTAACATCTTAAATCATAGTTAGAAAAAGTGGTTGGAGATGAAATAAATAATTTTTAGACAATACTGTACAGCTTAAACAGCCAAAGCACTTCTTCTGTTACAATCCAGCATTTAGGAGCCCAACCAACACCACAGCCTTGTGTGTTTCACATAAGATCTAATCATATTCTGTATTCATCTCAATGAAAGTTAATGTAGGGATAGATACCAAAACCTAAAAGATAAACTTATCTGCAATATTATTAGGGGAAGAGACATCACCCAATTCAATGGATTAACCAAGTTATTTGCTATTCCCACTTTTTATATTTGAGGCATTTTAATGCTTTTGCCTGTGCATCTCTGATTTATGATTTAATAACCGTGATAGAGGGTAAAAGACAGGCCAAGTAATTTGCCAATCTTAGGTTTGAAATTAAAACTCTTTTTGATAGGTACAGAAAAAAAAGTATTATACTTAAGAAATCATAAGTAATAAATGAAAATAAGGTGCTAAAAATATTCATCTACTATTTTTTTTCCAGTGGTTGGGACTGAACTGAGGGCCCTCATATGCTAAGCAAGAGCTCTACTACTAAGCCCCATCCCTAACCCACCAGCTACTTCTTTTATTGTTAACAAAATTCTTGCTTCCAATTTCCTCATTGATAGGCCTATAAATTGTTCAATCATTACTTTCCTTTTTAAAAGTTCTACTCTATATTTTATGAGAGTTTAGAAGTCTGTCACTTCAAAATTATTTTGCCAACATGTTATAATATTATAAGGGTTTCTTAATCCCATGAAGGAGCGTCTATATTCTTCTTTGACTGAAATCTTAAATCATTTTACATTGTGATTCAATATACTAAGGAATATATAGTCACATAAATCCAAATAAATGCTTTAAAAGTGATTGTTGAGCTTCACTATGATCTCTATAATATTTTATCTGAAAGACAAAATGTGTCTGAGATCTGTTACAATTTATTTAATAACACATGAATTAGTTACAATATGAAATTGGGGGGGAAGGTGATCAATGATTCTTTAGAGCAATGATTTTCCCTTGGATCTTGAAGCTGTGAAGTTATGTGAAAGGGTGGGGAGCTCAGAGTCTCTGCAGGGTCAGAGATGGGATGGATCAGGTGCTCCTGGAGAAAAAGGCTCCATGTTCTCACTTTCACTTTTTTATATATATATATAGGTCTTCCCCATAAAATTTCACTTAAAGAAACATATCATTGGTTTTAAAAGTTTGGCAATTACATCTACACATTATAATTCTCTTACCTTATAGGTCGAATCCTATTATCGCTAAAATCACTACATAAAAAGATTTCTTATAATGCATTTTGATTTCAAGCAGTACCTTAGATACAAAGTTGCAGTAAAATTATTTGTCTAGGCCCTTAAGATTTTTTATAATTCAGTTTTCCTCACATCTTTTTAATGAGGCATCATAATTTTAGAATTAATAGTATGGGTTTATGTGAATCTGGTTACATAATTTAAATGAATTTTAACCATGAATTCAATGCTAAGTTTTGTTCAGAATTTTCTCATAATTCAATGAGAATTGAATTGCTTGGTCACTGTTTTTGCTTCTGATAAGAGAATAAATTTTATTCCTTCTAGGTCAAGATTTATTGCTTTATTCTTCATGTCTTTTCAGATAAAAAAAATTTCACTTTGGTCAAAGGAAAATTAGATATTTCTTTAGCTTGTATCAGTTTTTCAAGAATGTAAATAGATTGTTTGCAGAGAGATGTGGGATATTAAAAGCACAAAAATAACATTCTAGTCCTAAACTAATTAGAAAGAATTTTAAAAACGGTTATTAAGACTTCCTAAAAATCATTTCAGTTTAGGACAGGAGCATGAAGCCACTTTGTAAAGATGAATCAAGACTGAGGTAACATGGGGGAAGGCAGAGAAGAGTAGAAAACAAAGGAAGAGAATGTTCACTCTGTGTGAAACATTAAGCTAGGCACATGCCACATAATCTTTGTTTTAATCCTCACAACAATCCATTAAGTAAGTTTAATAACTCCCAATTTATTAATGAGAACCCGAGAGTTAAATAGTACATCCAAAGTCAGACAGTTCTGGAGCTAGGATTTGAAACTAGGTTTGTTAGATTTCAAATCTTGGTCCACCTGATATTTCCTTTGTTTTCCAAAACTGATCCACAGTAGGGAGGAAAGCAACTATAGGCTGCTTTAGGAAAGTAACAGGTTCTCTCCCTGATCACGGCCAGCACTTTCTACCCTGTTCTCCATCAACTCGGTCCTCTCCTGGCCAATATCCTGTGGCTCATCCCTCAACTCTGGGGCCCCTCAGCTCACCCTTCAACTCTTGGCCTCACCCTTCAACTCTTCACCTCACTTTTTTTGGGGGGGTCAGGTGGGGTTTGAATTTAGGGCCCTGTGCTTTCTAAGCAGGTGCTGTACCACTTGAGCCATTCCACCAGCTCTTCACCTCACTTTTTTTGGGGAGGCAGGTGGGGTTTGAATTTAGGGCCCTGTGCATTCTACCAGCTCTTCACCTCACTTTCACCTTAGCATCTACTTGATTTAAATGTGGATTTAACTTTTGACTACAGAGCTGCAGTCTATGTTGGGCTCATCTTGATTTAAACCAGTATCCAGAGCCCAACTTTGATAACTCTCCTATAAGAAAGTCACATCTCCTTGCCTTAGGCTGGATCCCCAAAGTAGATGGTTAATGCCACTTTATCTCACACTAACCTATGCTCTTGTGAGAAAGCATTTAGGTTCTAGGATTTGAGGGTTAGGGTGGATGAAGATTAGAGTCTCAGGCTAGAAAGCCCAAAGGAGTAGACTATTTAAGGTGGACAACTGGCCCCCCAAATCAGACTCTTAGAGACATGTAAAGCCAAGAATCAACTCTCTTTCCCATCAGAAATAGTCAATCGGATAGGGAAGAGGATCACCATCAGGGGAGGAGTATGGTTGGATGGCATTAGCTTAAGGTGGAAAAGACACTAGTGGTTGGGAGTGAGAAGCTACAGGATTCACAGAAAGTAGAAAATTCAGAATATTTCTTGGTCAGAGCCTAAACAGAAAAGGCTAGAATGATGACTCAGGCAACACAAAGTTGTAGTGTCTGGTTTTGTAGAAAATTGAGGATGCAGAAGTACAGTTCCTTGTGACATAGCAAGACAGTAGAATTCTATTGAGGGAAAGGGAATTTCTCTTTGCTTTTATAACTGAATAAAAGAAAATAATTGGGCTGAAGTTATAGTTCAGTGGTTGATTGCTTGTCTAACATGTGGTCCTGGGTTCAGTCCCCAGAGCTACAAAATAAATAAATAAAAGAAAAAGGTTGATGTACTTTCTGTACAAGAATTTTCAAACCTGTTGAAATCATCATAAGAAGGGGATTAAGGTAGAAAGAAGAAAAAAATGAGACAAATTGGTTCGGGTATAATGCATATATACATGGAAATGTCACAAGGAAAACCCCCTGTACAGCTATCATTAAAAAAAAAAAAAGGAAAGAATCAAGAGCTTCTTTCAAGTGAAGAATAGATCCTCAGGCATGGAGTCTTGTTGCACATTGGATCCTGTGGATCACCAGGAAAACTGGAGTGTATGGTTTCCCAGAAGACTGTCTTATTTTATAGATCGAACAGAATTTGGGGAAGAAGGCTGCGTTTTCCATGGTCATACTAGAATTTCCTGGGAATACTTTTTATGTTTTCTTTTCTGAATGGCAAATTTTGCACTATGTGTGTCTCCTCCTATACCTGGCTTTGTCCCTAAGCACTGTGATGCACGATTAATGTTCTTTCAGTGAGTGAATGGGTTGATGTGAAATGGGAACATACATGGCAAGCACTGAAGGGGTAGTTAAAAGCACTGGCTGGAGTCAGCTGGGTTCAAATCCTGACCACCTCATTTAATTGTGTCACTTTGGCAAATTACGTAATCTTTTTGTTCCTCAGGGTTTTTTTTTTTCACTTATAAAGCAGAAATAATAGTGTCATTATCAGGGCTGAGGGTATAGCTCAGTGGTAGAGCAGGCACTCAGCATGTCTGAGGCCCTGGGTTCAATCCCTGCAACCATAAAAAAAGTCACGTTTCTTAAGAATGTGGTGGATTTTAAATAAGCACGAAGTATCTAACATTGTGCCTGAACCATGCTTAGGAGCACAGTAAAGTTTAACCACTTTGAACTTAGCAACTTGGAAACTATAAACCTTCAGATTTTTATAGTTTTAAAAATAACTAACACTGGAAAAATATGTAATGCAATAAGTTTCTTGTACTCAAGTGTTCAATTCTGAAATTTGTGCTTATTATCGGTCCTAAAAGTTGTAGTTTGGAGTATTTTTTATTTAGTTCATATATTAATTTGAATTGCCATACTGTTAGGCTTATATGCAAAATGAATATTTTTTATGGTATTGGGATTTGAACTCAGGACCTTTGACTTGGTAGGCAGGCACTCTACCACTTGAGTCCACTTCCAGCTGCAAGATGAATAGCTTTATGGAGAATGTGTACCAAGTATTGCCCACAACATCCATCACTTCTTGTGGTTATATACTAGTATTTGTTTTCCTAATAAACACTATGAGGACAAGAACCTAACTAGGTAATAAATATAGCCAAAAATGATGGTGCTTTTACTATGCCAGCTGTTATGTTAAGAATGCAGATAGCTAGCATAAATTAGTATCTCATTTGATACAAACAACACTGAAGCTGGTACCATTATTAGAATAGATTATTGCTTTAAAATATTCACTTTCTTATCCCCACTTCCATGTGTGAAATGTAGTTCACTTCCTCTTAATTCTAGTTTGGGCCATAGACATGATTGGCCAATGAGATGTAAACAGGGATGAGACAAGTGCTTGAGAAGAATTTGTGTGGATGGGCTTGCTTTCTTGCCACGCTACCATCATCATGAAAATAATGCCTGGCCAGCAACTGGTCCCAGGAGAAGGATGAGAGCCTGGAGCAGAGCTGCATTCCCCTTGAGCCTGTCTACATAAGCCTGTCTTCAGCCAAGTTTCAGATTCATGGGTTAGCCCATGCAAAATCAGCAGAGCTTCCCAGCTCCCTCTAGACACATTGCTTTGTCTGTATCCTACACGTGTTAGGTTATGTTTTTATTTTCATGAAGTTCAAGACATTTTAAAATTTCTCTCAAGACTTTCTTGATTCATGTTTAATGTCGAAACGTGTTCACTGCAAAATATTTGAGGATTTTCCATATATCTTTCTGTTGTCAATTTCAAGTTTGATTTTGATATTGATTTTAAGTACTCTAAACTTGTATTTTGTGTGATGAAATACTCTTTAAATGTGTTGAGGTATGTTATATGGCCCAGAATGTGGTCTAACTTGATGAATGTTCCATATGAATTTCAAAAGAATGTGTTTCTGAAGCTATTGGAAGTATTCTATAAATGTCAGTTACATCATATTAATTGGTAGTGCTCTTCAGGCAGATTATATCCTTGCTGATTTTCTGTCTGCTTGACCTACTAACCACTGGAAGATGGGTGTTGAAGTCCCAACATTTTTGTTGTTTGTTTGTGGTACTAGGGTTTGAACTCAGGGCCTTATGTTTGCTAGGCAGGTGTTCTACTACTTGAGCCACTTCACTAGCCCTTGTTTGTGCTGGATGTTTCTGAGATAGCATCTCATGAACTATTTTCCCAGGCTGGCCTCCAACTGTAATCCTCCTGATCTCTGCCACCTGAGTAGCTAGGATCATAGACTTGAGCCACTGGCATCAAGCCAAAGTTTCAATTTTAATTGTGTGGGTTTTTTTTACTTCTTTCATTTCTATCAGTTTTACCTAACATACATTGTCTCTGTGTCACTAAGTAAGCACAAACTTAGAATTGTTATGGCTTCTGGAAGTTATCCCTTTATTGTTAAGTAATGCCCCTCCTTCTTCCTGGTAACTTTCACTTATCTGAATGAGTACAGCTTCTCTAACTTTCTTCTTCATTAGTCTTAGCATGCTATGTCTTTATTCATCTCTTTATTCCTAACTTTTTTGAGTCTTTATATATAAAGTGGAATTTTAATAGAGAACATATAGTTAGGTCTTATTTTCTATCTACTCTCAACAATCTCTGTGTTTTAATTGCTGTATTTAGACAAAGTGGTTTTTTTTATAATTGAATTAATATTTTAGATCAGTTATATAGTTTGATTATATATAGATCAATTATCAAGAAAAATTAAAGGTTTTATTTTACTCTTATCCCTTATTCCTTCTTTAACACTCTTCTCTTCTGCTCACAAATCCAAGTATGTAACCCATATCATTTTTCTTTTCACTAAGAACCACCCCAACCCTAACATTTTTCGCAATGTGAGTCTGCTGTCAATGACTTCGCTCAGTTTTTGTTTGCCTGAGAAACTATTTCCCCCCCACTTTTGAAGGTAACATCTTCGGATATAGAATGTAAGGTGATTGGTATTTTTCTTTCATGTGTGACTTTTTGTTATTCTGTTTTGTTAATGATTACAAGATTTCTGATGTGAAAGTCACTATTTTTTTTAAATCTCTAAACAGGAACACACTTCTCTGGCTTCTTTCAAGATTTTCCCTTTGTCTGATTTTCCCTTTGTCTTTTACTGTTCTTCAGTTTGAATATGACATGCCTAGTTATGGCTTGTTTTGTTATTTACCTTGCTAAGTGTTTCTGAGCTTATTTTGTCTCTTCATAACAGTGGTTTTCCCTTGCCTTTAAGCACCTTGCAATTTTTTATTGAAACCTGGGCATGATGTATCCTGAAACAGAAACTGAGCTAAATAAAACCTTTCTTGTGAAATTTTATGTTAATCTGGTTGGTGATGAGTTGGTAATTCTTGCTGCAACTCTAGGTGTCAGTAGCTTAAAATTCCTCTAGTTTGCTTTTTAGGTTTTTGGTCTCCTACCATTACTTTGGGCTTCCCTAAGTACTCCTCCTCAGAAAAAATTTATAAGTCTTACAGTTGGAACATTATTCATGTGATGATAAGGTGTAAGGAAATATTCTGTAATCTTAGGATTAAATTTTTTAGTGAGTTTGTATTCCTAGGCTATAGGGTTAACAAATACTTCTTTTCTCATTTTTCCTCTCTCAGATGAGTCAGGAAGTCAAGACAGGGTTAGAGTGGTATAAATGTACAGACTGGTGAAGTCTGTCCTATGAAGGATAGGCCTTTGGTATGGAGGATCTTTGTGTTGTTTCAAAGGGCTATGCTTCCCCTTCCCTGCTCTTTCTCAGCTCCTCACCAGAGAACTTGATGGGTTCTCTAGAGATTAAAACTCCTTTAAGATGGGGTCCCCTAAGACTCCAGTCCCCAGGAGTCTCTCACTCACACTACTCTGTACTTACGGAAATCACCTCTGAAGTGCTGCTACCAGGTTATGGTTCCAAAGGCTACTGCTTCAAATAAACATATTTCAACAGTGACGCTGAATTTACCCATTTCTCTAGATTTTGGGGTGGTGGTTTGCCTGGTAGCCTCAGTTCTCTGACAGCCTCAAAAGAATGTATTTTGAGCATGTTCTGCTTTTATTTTTTTCTTTTTTTTACTGTAAGGAGGGAAGTCGTAACTTCTAAGCTCTTTAAATGGTGGAACTGAAAACAAATATCCATCTTTTAAGTAGGGAAGATGTTAGTCATAAATGAGGTTCTTCCTTGAGCTTGATCAATCTCCTTCTTTGCACTGTTCACCAAATAAACTCAAGTCTTGTTTTTCAATTTGTAAAAAGTCCATTAAAATCATTATGAGATGTAACAAATTTGATTTTCAATCAGAAAACTAATTATTCAGCCTCTATCTGTGATCTTATTTGCTCTCTGGAACCTCTCTCATACTAAAAAGCAGACACTAAGACTGCAACTGGTAGACCTGAAAAAGAACATCTAGAGAAGACGTATCTATGGAACTAATGTTTGTAACTGACAACAAAGACAACACTGCACTGCAAAGAGCCTAGGTAGTAACTAAGCACTGAAGATTAAACATTTGTTATACTATAGATACAGTCATAGAAACTACTGCTAAAAATACACTCATTGGACTCTTTAACCAAACATGTATTGGTTTGCAAAAGCCTCATTAGATTTCTTTTGCTTACTTATTTTGAGAAATTTTGTGGTACTTCAACTTATATGATTTTCTTCTTCATCTCCTTGCTGAATTCTCAGTCATGCAAGTATAGTACCTGGGTAAATCCCAAGAGATTCAGTTTCAACTCTAAGTCATTTCTATTTTTTTAGAAAGCATGGATGTATCAGGTTTGTGTTGAAAATGTATTCCATGAAAGTACCAATGGACCCCAACATTTCACTTGAATGTCTGATTTGGTGGCAGGATTGCTTGAAAAACCTAGAACAGATTCAAATCAGTGTCCCTGGATGGCTGGTGGATAAGACAACCAAGAGCAGCCACAGCACAAGGTATATTGAGTAGAAAAAAACCTTCAGTTGTGGGTGATGGTGAACAGACTCTTTCAGGACTCTTCCAGCTGAGACAGGACAAAACAGGATCTCCGTAAAAGGTAGAATGCGTCCAGGAGATGCTCTAGCAGTGAAGAATAGACGTTTGTGCTAGGCACCTGTATAACAGGAAGCAGCAGAGATCAAGAGGATTGTGGTTCAAAGCCAGCCCGTGCAAATAGTTTGTGAGATGCTGTCTCGAAAAAAAAGGGCTTGTGGAGTCGCTCAAGGTGTAAGCCCTGAGTTCAAACCTCAATACTGCAAAAAGTAAAAAAAAAAAAAAAGAATAGATGTTTGCAATGGATCACAAAGGATGGGCTGGTGTAGTCACATCCTTGAAGATTTTAGGGGTAGAAAAGGACAGACCACAATTAATGTAACAGGCCTCTCGACACCAAAAGGTGGGTTTCTTCCCACTAGCAAACAAACAATTTTGTAGTGGACACCAACTGTGAGGTCCTCTACTCCAATTGAGCTCTGACCCTGTCTAGCTGGGGATAGTAGTGTCAGGTTCCACTTACAATGCCAGTTGCAAGCTTCAGGTTGTTTTAGCTGTTCTTCTGACCCACCAGCTTTTAATTAAGGTTTCCACAACCCCCTCCTCCAGTTAAATTCATTTGCTTGAGCAGATCACAGGATGAAGGAAAACACTTGTTTACATTTGCCAATGTATTATAAAACATATTTTAAAAGATACAGATAAAGAGATACAGAGTGAGCTACGTAGAAGGCAAGGACGTGGAACCGCCATGTGTTCAGCTATCCAAATGTTCTTCAAACCCTGACCTTTTGGGATTTTTAGAGAGACTTCATATATAATGTTATTAGATTAGATAGGGAAATCCGTGAAGGCCTGTCTGCTTCAGCACTCTCCTTGGCCTCTCTGTGCAGAATACCTTCCTCAAGGGTATGGATATAACCTCTCTGAAACAGGAAGGAGCATCTCTTAGACAAGAATAGGTCAAGGAATTTCTAGTTTCTTTGATCATCATGGGGGATGGGATATTCTAGTTTCTGTGCCCTGTCTTGGTGGGGAATTCCTCATAACTAGGAGCCAGGAAACATGGATAAAAACACTGTGTTTAAAGTGAAATTCTGTCTAAAAACTTAGTAACTTCTTGAGAGTCTTGTTTATGCTCATTATGATTCTCACTATTTTTAAATTTCATTCTTGAATGTCAACTCTCATTAATTTTGGAGTTGTTTAACAAGTTTGAATCATTTTTTATGTTGATTGGTATACTAGAATGTGTCCTTCTGAGGTTGTGGGATACTTCTGAGGTTGAAATAATCTCACATATTCAAAGTGCTGAAGAAAATGCCTAGCACACAAAAGGTGCTCAAGAAATATATGCATGTATGGGAATCTCACAATGAAGCCTCCCATATTGTACAATTAATAAGTGCTAATAAAAAATTTAAAAAGAAGACTGGAGAAGCTGCTCAAGTGGAAGAACACCTGCCTTGCAAGCAGGAGGACCTAAGTTCAAACCCCAGTACCCCCATATGAATAATAGATAAATAAGTAAATTACACAGCTTGTGGCAGAGTAATAATTCAAGGCCAGGAATCCTTCTCTTGATGAATAACTTCTAGACTATGCTGCCTCTATTACAGGATGTGAGATAGAGTGCTGCCCTAGTAAATATGAAGCTCTGAGTTTAAACCTCAGTACTACCCAAAGAAAGTCAAAAAAAAAAAAAAAGAAATGATATGTCAGTTCTTCCTAGGCATGCCATGTAAACACAAACACATTCACACTAGCCAATAAGAAACAATTCTTGTTCGTGATGAAGATAAAAATATTCGTTAGCATGTGACTAAATGTCAGAAAGTCTTTTCATTTCATTGCAAAATAAATAGAAGTATATCAGAATAAACTTCCTCTTTTGTGGGGAGTGTTGCAATTTCATGGCTGTTTAAGCAATGTTTTCACGTATGCACAGTGGTTGGATTCTGAGAAGTACATTTAATTATAAACACCAACTCTTCAAAATTTAGAGTAGGCAGAATCTTTCTCTTTTACAAAAGTGAGTAACAGGACATAGTATTTTTTAAATGTCTAAACTTTAGGGCAGGTTAAGTATCACAGAAAATAGAGGTACAAAATGCCGTGGGGTCCAAAATGTGATCTAATTCTACTTTCAATTGTATTTATATTGTACTACATATGCAAGCATGAGGGATGAAAATAAATAATTTGATGATTTCTGTGTTTATGCATTCACAATCATGACGTCTGCCTTCATTTTGGTTCCTGAATTGACGTCAATTGTGTATTACAAATGCTATAAGATAAACTTTATAAGCCTGAGCCTGGTTTTTTTTAGGATTCTTTTCAGAAAGCATAAACATTACATTTTTGGAACAGCTGCATATTTGAAGTCTTAGTTTGTTCAAGGACACAGCTAAATTACTAAGCAAGATTAAAATCCCAAATAGAAGATTTCTGAAAGCACACATAGCAATAGTGACTGTCTCGACAAACTGAAAGGTTAAGTAATCCGTAAATTATGTAGCTTTCTATAAAACTATAGGTCAACTAAGATTTGCAGTAAGTATTCATAACAATTTTTTTATTTAAATCTTGGTCACAGAGCACATGATTTTATTGTGGGTATTAGAATACATTTCATAAATAATTTTATAGAGGAATCCTTCCATATCCACAATCTCACACTTTGGTTTCTGTTATCCATGATTAGCCACAGACCAAAAATATTAAGTGAAAATTTCCAGAAATAGTTGATATGTTTTAAATTGTGTGCCATTCTGAGCAGCATCCCTTCCAGGATGTGAATCATCCCTTTGTCCAGTGTGTCCGTGCTTAGTCACTTAGCCATCTTGGTGGTCAGATCCACTGCCACAGTATCAAAATGCTTGGTAGTTTCATGCTTTGTCACAACGTCTCCTCACTCATCTCACCACATAGGCATTGTATCATTTCACACCATCACAGAAAAATAACGGGGTACAAAAAGATATATGGAGAGAGATCACTTTCACTTAACTTTTATTATGGAACATTGTTCTGGTTTCTCTCTCTCTTCTCTTTGTCTTTGTCTTTCTGTCTCTGGCTTTTTGAGACAAGGTATCTCCAGGTACTCCAGGCTCACCTGGAATTCATTACATAGCCTGGGCCAGCCTCTAACTCACAATCTTCCTGCGTCAGTGTTCCGAGTTCTGGAATTACAGGTGTGTGCCACCATGCCCGCCCAGTAGCAATTGTTCTATTTTATTGTTAGTTATTTTTGTTCATCCTGTATTCTTTCTCATTTATGAAATAATTTTTTCTACATGAATTAATTTGTCAAGGATACCCAAGAACATGAGGTAGCATGATGGTATAGCCACCCTGGAAATTTACCTTCCAAGTAGAAAAGATGAGCATTCTTAAGAAAGAAGAAAAGTATTCCAGAATTTTCAGAGACCTACCTAAACTTACATGATACACTTTCTCTTTGTTTACCTAGCATCTATTCTTCCTCCAAAATAGCATATTATTGCCTCAGTTTGACACTATTAAATCAGATTGCTCCAAAACATCACATGAAAGGCCAGCTTTCACTATATCCTACTCCTTTGTGGCACCATTGACTTCGTCATTGTCCCAATCAGTAATGAGTAAGATTACGTAGCTGTTTTAGAAAAGACCTATGTGGAATTACTTTCTTCAGAAGTGATATATCAACTGAGACTACAAGGCCTCTTCCTGAGAAACAAACATTACTTTCTGTTGTTTCTTCTATAGTTTTGCCACCCAGTATTTCATGAGACAAATCCTCCACTTTGTTGTAGTTCAAAATTTTCTCAGCTACTTCTGTTTTCTTCTCTTTCAGGTGGACATAAATTAAATCTTATCATAGGTAGACATATATGGGCATAAAAAAACAGTACATAAAGAGTTTGATGGTACATTCCATGGTTTCAGGCATACACTGGGAGTCTTGGAATGTATTCTCCATGAATAAGGGGCACTACTCAATAGTCCTATTTTTCCTTCTTTTAGACTAATTGTATGGATTCTACAGGTTTGAATAAGTATAGTTTTTCAGCATCAAGATAAAAACAATATTACTTGAAACAGAATGGACAGTGATTTGTGTTATTGGCTGGTGCTCTTCCTTCCCTTCCTCCTACTACCCCAGCATTCAGATGTTAAAGTCCAAAACACCAGTACCTCAGAATTTGAAGAGAAAGTTTTTAAAGAGGTTAAGTTAAAATGAGGACTTTAGGGTGGGCCTGAATTGAATCTGACTGCTGTCACAAAAAGATGAAATTTGGACATGTGGAGGGAGAGCAGAAATATTAGAGTGCACAAACAGCACAAAGAGAAGGTTACTCTCTGCAAGCCAAGCAGACAGATCAACCTCAGAATAAAACAAAACTGCTGTCAAACATTAATCTCCAGCCTCCACCCTCCAAAACTGTGAGATAGTACATTTCTATTGGGTAAGCCACCCAAGCTACGGTGTTTTTTTTTTGTTTTTGTTTTTTGTTTTTTTTATGGCAGCCCTAACAAACTCATACAAATTCAAACCTCACAAACCCATATGAGGAAGATATAACTGTTATTCCTTTTTAATTTATGTATTATAGAAAAGATAAGATGAAAGCTCAAAGAACCAGGATTTGAAACCAGGAATGAATTGGTTAAGACCTGGACATCTGAACATAAACTGCTTAAATAACAAAGTGCTTAAGTTGTTTTTCAGGAAAAACTGGCTTTGTTTTTCTTACCTTTTCTTTTCTTTTTTTCAGTGTTGAGGACTGAACCCAGGTTTCCATGCATACTAGCCAAGAGCTATGGTACTGAACTATATTCCCAGCCCCCAAACCAGCTTTTCCAGAATGGACATGTGTAGAAGAAGCCAGTTCATCTACTCAATAACCTTTTGACATGACAAACTCAAAGCCTCTGCACAGAACACAATGTCTCCTCCCTCAAAGAAGCATGCAATCTGTGGAGGGTATGACTACCATGATCGTCTGCACAGAAGAATCCTAAAATCCCCCTTCTCCAATAAACAAGCACCTACCCCTTTCTCCCTTTCTATAAAATTCCCCACTACCAGATGAACTAATCTGGGTTGTAATACACATCTGCATAGAAATCACACAAGCAATCTCCCTATATAGCTAGCTTCATCTCAAACTAGCAAAAACACTATTTTTTTATCCTATGTTTTTTCTTCAACAAAATTGGAGAACAAGAGGGCAGAACCTGTTCTGGGTTGGGTGGGGGCAGCAGAGGTGGCCAAAACAATGTATACACATGTAAGTAAATGTAAAAACGATAAAATAAACATAAGAAAAATAAGTAAAACAAAGGCAAGTGATACTTAAAAAAAAAACTAACAAATGATTGGGAAGGAGGATGAAAATTTATTTTTCTGCTCCTGGCCTCCTTGCTGATTGATTGTACAATAAAGCTTTTTCTTTCTGCAAAAACTCAGTGTTATCCTATTTGCTTCTCTGTGCACCAGGCAGTCAGGAGTAAAGAATCAGAGCTTTGTCTTTGACCTTCAAGCACTTTTGGTCCCTTTACTACTGCATGTAACATAATAATGATATTTAAGTCATATTAACATCATATGTACACATATACATTTCTGTCTAATTGATTATATTGTTGGTTAAAACAATCTTATAAGTTATGATAGGAAAGAAAGGAAAGAAAAATGGCAGGTATAGAATACTCATAAGAAAAAACAAATCCACTGATGAGTAAAAATCATGACTTACCATATTGCCATAGCTGGCATGGCTTAGAGTAATAATCAAAGATCTGAAAGAAAATATAGAATATCCCAGGATTGTGTAATGGGATAACAGATAAACTGGAGCACAGGTTGTCAGAGCTCAAGAAGATGGTCTAAGTTATTAGACATGAACACCTTTTAAAAATAAACCCACAATGCTACAATACTCCTTGCTTAAACACAGTAGAGCCATGGATGGCAGACTTAAGAAAAGCAAGTAAAATAGATACAAACAAAATTAAAATGACAACTATTGTATAAAACTCTTAAAATTTATTTACATTTTACACTAATGCTAAAAAGAGGGAAGACTGGTGTCTCATATAAACTTTCCACTGAGAATAAATATAAAACCTGGGGCAAAGCAAAACAAAACAAAGTATTTATCTGAAGGCAGTGAACAGCAGAAAGCAGCCAGGAACTGAGGGTCCACACCTAGGAGGGCAGTTGGTGAGCCTCATCTTGTGCTTCCCTTGTTTTCTAGGTGATCCTAAACAGAGAAAGGGGTGGATGAGAGACTGTACTATTGAGCAGAGATACTGACAACCTTATAAGAATTAGGGACAAAAATTAGAGTTTAGGCCTACTGAAAAAAAGATCTCTGCTACCATATTCAAGCCTTTCATCTGGGACAAGTTACATCCCAGTAGACTAGGCCTCACATTTTACAGTATAGGAAACTGAGGCACAGAGAAGTTAGGTAGTCTTCCCAACATCATTCAGTTATTAGTAACAGAGCTGGGCTTTGATATTGGCCAAGCTGGCTCTAGTGTTCATACTTTTTATCACTTTACTACAGGATAAAAACCTGTAAATATTGACACCGCTAAGAAAGTCTTATATTCAGTCTTTTCCCTCTGAAGATTTGATAATTTTAGTCTATGAAATAAACCTGACTAGGTAACAGGAAAAGGAACATACAAATTTTATTACATGCTTAAGGGATGGGAGTATTAGACTCAAAGAGGGGTGAAATAATTGACCTTTATTTAGAGCTCAAAGGAATTGGGGTTTGGACTTCTGGGCTAAAAGAGAGATGGCACAGGTTATGGGAGGTTGAGGAGAATGTGGACAATGACCAAGGGTTATCTTGCTATGCAGTTGAAGTGTCCTGGGTAAAACAGCCACCTGTGATCATTGCTGTCTGGGCCAGGAGTTAGACCACCAATCTCTTCCTTGTGTGGAAAGAACCTCCCTATGCAGAAGGAGGGACATTGGAGCACATTGTATGCATTTACTTTTTATTTTATTAATGTAGCTAGATGTACATTTTGTTTTCACAGGAGCTCAGCTATTCAGAGCCATTCCCACATCTGAAGAGGCCTGCAGTTTCTATGAATATATAGAATACACACATATATATACATACCTTGTAAATGGAAAACACTAGATGTCATCACATTAAAGCTAATAATGACACAGACTATTCTTAACTAGTATAATTTTCCACATTATATAAAAGAAATGACACAAAAATATTAGAACAATAGGAGGAATGTGGTTAGTATTAATAGAACAAATGATTTTATCTCTATAAAACATGAAAATTATCTTAAATACTATTACAATTGAAGAGATATTTTACTAAGATGATGTAAAAAATAATGGCTTTCTATATAGAATCAACAGTTAAAACACAAAATGGAAAATATTTCAACTTACAGTAATAACAATGATTTTTAGCATCTTGAATAAATTTAATAAAAATGCTCGAGCTGTATGAACACAATATTAAAATGTTATAAAAGTAAAAAATACTTGAATCAATTAGAAAGTATACCTTACTCTTACACAGAAACATTCAACACCTTAATAATATAAATTCTCTTTAAAGTAAGGCTATAGGTTTAATGCAATAATAATAGATTAATATTTAAAATAGATTATCTGTATCAGTAAAGCAAAACAGAATCCAAAGACAGAAAGCAACGCAGGAATAGTATATAATACTAAAGTAACAATTTCAGATCAATGCATAAGAACATGGATTATTCAATAAATGATGGTGAGAAATTAGAGTAGGCATATAAAATGAACTACCTTATTTACTTACTTTTTGTTTTGAGGTTTTAGATGAATCAAGTATTTAAACATAAACATAAAACATAAAAATAGAATATGTTTTATTTTTATGTTTATGTTATATAAGAAAAAGCAAGGGAGGATTTTTTTATATTCTCAAAGAGAAAGGCTTATGAAGTGTGAAAAAGGAAACAGAAACTTGTGCCCCAAAAAACTGTTCCCATAAAATAAAAGATGCATAAATTCAACCACACAAAATGCATCAAGAAAGCACCATCAATAATTGAAAAGACAAGGGAAATATTTGCAAGTCATAGCCAAAGCAAAGAGCTAATTTCGTTTAGATAAGTGGTGTCTTATTTCTTTCTAATTGTGTGGGCCTTAAGTTGATAAAGAAATGTAAGCATAAAATTTTAACATAGGAAGAGACATATTTTGAAACCAGCACCTCACTAGTAGGTCCTTATTCTTACAGATATGCTTCCATATCTATGACAGATAGTACGTGTGACAATATTCCCTGAAGCCTTACTTGTCCTAAAACACTGGAATCATGTAAATATACATTATATCATTAAAGACAGAGTCAATAAATACAAGACATTGAGCAAGGCAATACTCCACAATCTTGGATGCATTTTCATGAAAAACTAAACATATAGCATGAAATAAAAAGCAAGCAAAAACTAGTGATATATAGCATGGTGATATTTGGGGAAGACAAGTTTACAAATGATTATACTGGTTTATGTAAAGAATATCTTTGAAGTTACACAAGATAATTGTTATCTCGAAAAGCAAAGTGGTAGTTAGGGATAAAAAATGGGAGAAGGTATTAATGTTCTCTGAATAGTCTTCTTTTTATTTTTATGTTATGCTCCTGTACAACTCATTAGATGTCCATTGTTTTTGCAAAAGATTAATCTGGAGTAATGAGAAAGAATAATATGATTTTGAAAACTAACCTTAAAAGTGATGTTCTACCTTCACCAGAACTTCAAGCATGTTGCATAGCTGCAAATATATACATATATATGTTATAGTGGGGCAAGAAGACAAAGAGAAAGAAACAAAACAGAAATGAAGCTTGTAAAAATGAATATAAAATATATAACATATAAATAACTTTTGCCATTGTATATAATAAATTGATAATGATAAATGTGTCATGATAAATTTAAAAAGAACAACTAAGATTTTCAGTGTGCTGTATACAGAAAAAAACTTGAAATGATAGATAAGAAACCTAAAGAAAAAAACTATTTTAGCTTAGTAATGATCTTTAGAAACGAAAATATCATTTTAAGTTCTACATTTCAAAGAGAAATATAGACAAAATGGAAAATCATTTCTAATAAACATTTATAATGCAAATGATAAATGGTTAATATTTGAAGCATTTTAAATTTCCTGTATGTAAAGCAGAAATTTGAATTGGTCACCAAACAGAAAAACAGGCAATGAAGATGAATAGGAATTTCATAAAAGTAAAATTACAAGTGGTCAATAAACATCTAAAATTATTTCATTTCTCCCCCCTCTCCCTTTTTTTCTGATAAGACTGGGGTTTGAACTCAGGACTTTAGACTTGCAAAGCAGGTGCTCTACCTCTTGAGCCATGCCTCAAGTCCATTTACTGTGGTTATTTTAGAGATGGGGATCTTGCAAACTCTTTGCCGGGGCTGGCCTTGAGCCTTGATGCTCCTGAGCTCAGCCTCCCAAGTAGCTAGGATTATGGGTGTGAGCCACCAGTATCTGGCTTTAATCTTTTCTTTTTTTTTTTTATTATTCATATGTGCATACAAGGCTGGGTCATTTCTCCCCCCTGCCCCCACCCCCTCCCTTACCACCCACTCCACCCCCTCCCTCTCCCCTCCACCCCCTCAATACCCAGCAGAAACTATTTTGCCCTTATCTCTAATTTTGTTGAAGAGAGAGTATAAGCAATAATAGGAAGGAACAAGGGTTTTTGCTGCTTGAGATAAGGATAGCTATACAGGGCATTGACTCACATTAATTTCCTGTGCGTGGGTGTTACCTTCTAGGTTAATTCTTTTTGATCTCACCTTTTCTCTAGTTCCTGGTCCCCTTTTCCTATTGGCCTCAGTTGCTTTTAAGGTATCTGCTTTAGTTTCTCTGCATTAAGGGCAACAAATGCTAGCTAGTTTTTTAGGTGTCTTACCTATCCTCACCCCTCCCTTGTGTCCTCTCGCTTTTATCATGTGCTCAAAGTCCAATCCCCTTGTTGTGTTTGCCCTTGATCTAATGTCCACATATGAGGGAGAACATACAATTTTTGGTCTTTTGGGCCAGGCTAACCTCACTCAGAATGATGTTCTCCAATTCCATCCATTTACCAGTGAATGATAACATTTCGTTCTTCTTCATGGCTGCATAAAATTCCATTGTGTATAGATACCACATTTTCTTGATCCATTCGTCAGTGGTGGGGCATCTTGGCTGTTTCCATAACTTGGCTATTGTGAAAAGTGCCGCAATAAACACGGGTGTGCAGGTGCACCTGGAGTAACCTGTGTCACAGTCTTTTGGGTATATCCCCAAGAGTGGTATTGCTGGATCAAATGGTAGATCAATGTTTAGCATTTTAAGTAGCCTCCAAATTTTTTTCCAGAGTGGTTGTACTAGTTTACATTCCCACCAACAGTGTAAGAGGGTTCCTTTTTCCCTGTGTCCTCGCCAACACCTGTTGTTGGTGGTGTTGCTGATGATGGCTATTCTAACAGGGGTAATCTTCTTTTCAATGAAAGAAGTTTATTTTGCTCCAAACCTACGATGGTCATTTGACTTTTCTTTTTTCAGTCTGTAACCTTGCAATAGAAACATGAAGAAATAACTCTCATAAATGCTTCAATTTCATTGTAAGTATTCTCATGATAAAATAGGATCAAGAGACAAGCAGCTATCATTAGATTTGCCTAGATGGATGTTCTGCATTTTGCAGTATTTACTTTATAATTATTATTTGGTTATGCCAACATGTTTCTATTTAATCTAAGTGTCACCTCTGTTTTACTGGGTCTCAACAACTTTTGGGTCATAATAACAGGACTATCTCCTATCTTTTGTTTTCTTCTGCCTAGCAACTCAAGTTTTCCTTCCACTTTACTCCCTTTTTCTTTTTCCTTCTTTTCTTTCCTCCGATCATTTTTTGATAAATTTTTAAAACTTAGAAAATTTCAAAGATTTAATACATAAATATATATATATATATACTGGAACCGGAGATTTTTATTTGCCTCTATTTTGGCAGTACTGAGGCTTGAACTCAGGGCCTCACACTTGC
Organism: Castor canadensis; assembly: GCF_047511655.1. Lineage (NCBI taxonomy): Eukaryota > Metazoa > Chordata > Mammalia > Rodentia > Castoridae > Castor > Castor canadensis. The sequence goes on from NC_133394.1 coordinate 94,560,451, forward strand.
TAGGCTTGCTAGGCTTGCTAAGGCAGGTGCTCTACCACCTGAGCCACTCCACCAGACCTGTTTTATATTAGGTTTTTCAAGATAGGGTCTCTCAAACTATTTGCCTGGGGCTGGCTTCGAACCAAGATCCTCCTGATCTCTGTCTCATGAGTAGCTAGGATTATAGGCGTGAGCCACCAGCATCCAGCTGCTTCTACTTTTTTAATAAAATAAATTTTACAAATAAACACCTAAACTTGTACAGTATTTTTTGTGTTCTAGGCTCTGTTCTGTGTGTTTTCCATAATCCATATGTTCACAGTTCCTTCTGTTAACTAATATACTAACTCATCTATTAAGCAATCCTCATGACAATTCTATGAGTTTGCTTTTATTAGTATCTCCATTCGCAGATGAAGAAACTGATGTGTAGAGAGATGAGCAGCTTGCCCAATGCTACGCATATTTTGAGCAGTGGAGCTAAAATACCAGGCTCTCTGGCACTGGAGTCCATGCTCTTATCCATAAGCCCATATGCCTGTTCCATCCTCACTCTCATCCTCTCCTCCAATGCAGAAGCAACCTTCTGTTACAGCCTTTGTGTGAAACCACAAACAATGCATAATTCTGTGTGTTTGTTTATGTCTGTGTGTGTTTAAACCATTTCAAATTTTCTATCTTTTATTCTCCTTTTAAAAAATGTTTATTCATAACCCAAATTCTCATGAGTAATTGATCTTCTTGAAATCCTTATTATTTTAACTGTGTTTGATAGCTCCAGCATCTGAAGCGTGGGTTGATCTGTTTCTACTGTGTGTTTTTGTAAATTCTATTTGTATAATCTCCTTCCCTTTTGTCCTGCTTTTTGTTTAATTGTATTCCAGGCCCTGCTTTTGGAAAGATGTTTCAATATATTTGTAAAATATTTGCAAATAATTTTCAAAATAATTTGAGGCCTTGGATAATTTTATTTTTTATTTTTTGGATTCGATTTACATTTATCTCTAGTCATTGCCTGGTGAGCAGAATTAGAAGGTTAGAATTTTATTAATCTAATTTTAAGGACTATAGTCAGAAGGGCTGACCCTTCTGATTTGCCCTAGTCTTGCCTAATATATTCTCTACAGTCCTCTGTGTTCCAACTTGGAACAGAAGATCATCCATCTCCTCTCATACAACCCACCATCTAGAACTTAACTCTAGTTTGTGTCTCCAAAGTCCCTTGAAGTAGTCAAAGGCTCTGCTTGGCCTTTCCATTTTCCCCTGTAGCACTGGAGAATAGCCCCTCCTCCAAAATCTACAAAAACAGAAGAGGAAACACCCATTACAGGGCTCACTATTTTGGTATTGGTTCTGTAACAGGGAGGAGGATAAGAAGAAAACAGTCTAGGCCTGAGTCTTGAGAAAGTAGCAGGGAGGTAGGGATGGCATAGCAGAAAAATAAAACCCGAGAAATCTGAACATGAGGAAGGTCACGTAGCACCAGGGAAGGGAAAGTCATGTAGCACTAAGATAAAAGTAGCCAATAAAATTAAATACAACCATATATGGATTAGACCTTGCTTTTTGCTTCTGTAATCTGCTTGCAAGGGTATATATAAGGTGAGACCCCTTTGTTCTTGGGGTTCAGCCTTTGGACAGGAGTCTCTGGGTCTGTGCTGGCACAATAAAATGTTGCTTCCTGCTAATTGCCTCAAGACTCCCCTATCTCAGCTAGCAAACTCCTGCAACATTTTTTGGGGTCTTGTCTGGGATTACGGAGATGGTGAGTTATCACTAACCTTGTTACCAAGGTGCATCCCCCTGGACATCCAGGAGGAGATCACACCAGGCTCCAATGGTCAGCTTGATCTGGAGAGTGACTCATCCTCCCAGCCACTCAGGGTGAGGGCCTCGGATGCACAATGGAACCCAGTGAGGCACAGGAACCAGCAAGGGTAGGGGAGCACCGCTCATCAGACTGATAAGAACCTGGGTTCAAATTCAGGCTGCCCCAGGAGGTAGAAGGGGAGCTTGATCACCTCCAAATGGGACATCCTAGTAGCCATTATTTTGGGGATGAAACCATGTCTCTCAGGTTCAGGGAGCAGTATGGAAGTATGGTGCAATATGAGAGTATATGAAAATGTAAGCTGAGATGCAGCCTAGCTGTGAAGTGACTAAGGAGTTCCCTCCTGTGCTTATGTCTGTCTGGCAGTCTGGTAACGAGAGGAGATGGGTGGAAATCAGAGTAAAAACACTCCCTTGGAGTGTATGATTAATAACTTTAAAAAGGGATTTAATGGTGACTATGGAGTAAACTCCCAACAAGATAAAGGTCTTTGTGAAGTAGATTGGCTTGCTTTTGGTGTAGGTTGGCCCCCAGAAGGATCACTAGATAAAACTGTGGTTAATGAAGTTTACAGAGTAATTGTAAAAAAAACCTGAACACCCAGGAGAATGGGAAAAGCCAAGAGGCTAAAATTGGTCTTGTTTATTTAAACTTTTTTTTTCATTTTTCTTTTATTATTCATATGTGCATACAAGGCTTGGTTCATTTCTCCCCCCTGCCCCCACCCCCTCCCTTACCACCTGCTCCGCCCCCTCCCACTCCCCCCCCTCAATACCCAGCAGAAACTATTTTGCCCTTATCTCTAATTTTGTTGTAGAGAGAGTATAAGCAATAATAGGAAGGAACAAGGGGTTTTGCTGGTTGAGATAAGGATAGCTATACAGGGCATTGACTCACATTGATTTCCTGTGCGTGGGTGTTACCTTCTAGGTTAATTCTTTTTGATCTAACCTTTTCTCTAGTACCTGTTCCCCTTTTCCTATTGGCCTCAGTTGCTTTAAGGTATCTGCTTTAGTTTCTCTGCGTTAAGGGCAACAAATGCTAGCTAGTTTTTTAGGTGTCTTACCTATCCTCATCCCTCCCTTGTGTGCTCTCGCTTTTATCATTGTTTATTTAAATTCAAGCAGTAATTTATTGGGCAGACTGAGGAGAAATCAGAGTCTTTCAGTCTTGATGGGTAGCTTTGGTGCCCCAGTTTGCACATCTTCACCCAAAATGGGCATCTTGAAGAAGAACCGAGGCTCAGCACTAACTGAACTCTTACAAAAATTAACACATGAAGGATGGACTTGCACTGATACATAAGATCTGGTCTGACCTAAAGAAAAGGAATATTGAAGAAGGGTTGAGAATGTAAAGAGGGGGAAATGGAGGAATGGAAACAAAATTGGGATGAGGTCTTCATGGATGAATTGAAGAGAGAGAGAGAGGAGAGAAAGAGAAAGAAAGGAGAGAAAAAGAGGGGAGAGAGAAAAAAATGTCATAAAATGTTTAGAGACAGAAAAGGATGAAAGGTTTAATACATTCCTTCAGTTCAGTTTTTATGTCTTAAAAAATAAAAAGTAAATAGAAGACAAATTAGGATTATTAAAATATGGCAGAGATACTAAACTTGCTGGCACCTTTACTTTTAGGGAGCATAAACAGGGAGAACCTACCTAAAAGTGTAAAAAGAAAAGGAGCAACTTTGACTGTTGCTGGTAAAAAAAATACTGTTCCAAAAGATTGGTCCAGTAAGCTTGGTCTGTTAATGAGACAGTCATGAGATGCTTATGTTTCCCTTGCTAATGGCTGGTCAGATTATGCATCCATCTGATGGTGTACTCACAGTGTGTGTGTATGTGTAAGCATGTTCAAGATGGTTCTTAAACTACTGCTAAAAGGTTAATATGATACTCAAGGTAACAAAAAAATAAAAAATCAGGGTATTTGTTTTAAAGATCTCCACTAAAAACTGCTTAGGTTTTGTACACATAAATATGTAAACATCTTGAGAATGGTTCTTATTATAGAGTCAATGTAAAAATTATTACTCGGTTCTATTGCTACTTTTAAGAGAACAGGTTATCAAACTTATTTCAATCAGGTCTCACTAAGATACAGGCATTCAGGGTTTAACACTCTAGCTTAGACCAGAGGGGGGAAAAAAAGAAAGAAGAACAAAAGGGGGGCCACAGCCAGCAGCAAAAATCTTGGAATTTGGGTAGTTAAAGAAATGACCTTCACATGTTTCATTCTGCCATAATTACAGTTTGGAATTTAATTCTCTCATAATACATGGGTCTATTAAAAAATGGGCTTTCTATAAATTGTTTTTATATGAAAAATAATTTTAAGTTTGCTTTCTTTCTGTTTTTTTCCCATACAAATATAAGGTTCTAAGTTAAAAGGTTTTATAAATTAATTTCAACAAGTAACATGATATTAAAAATGTGATTTTTTAAAAAATAAAAGAATAAAAGAAAACTTAAAAAAAGGATAAAGGTAGGTTCCCCCAGAGGATACAAAGTAAGTTGTCATAAAGATACAGAGTAAGTTGTCATAAAAGATGGAGCTTGTAGATGCTTATGTAAGTGATTAAGTTAACTAAAATCTAAGAGTTACATTAAAGGTTTTATAAGGTCAAAATTTAATGTACTGATGTTAAACTAAAAACTTAATTCTCTAAGCTCTTAACAACAAGACTATCTTTAAAATATTATATTGTTCTTTTTAACATTTACAAAAAAATTTTCTTAAAATGGTTTTAGTTTTGTCAAGATAACTGTCAGGGAATTTTTGATGCAACAGGTTATTCCACAAATTTGGCAATACAAAAAAACAAGAGGCAGCTGAGCACAGGGAATACTGTTGCCCTGATGTGAGAGTTAAAACAAATTTACTTATGTAAAGCCAAAGTGCACCCTCCAGATAGGATTAAAAAAAAAAAACAAACCTCAAAAAGAAACACTACACTGGAAGTCAAGTCCTCCAGTTTTTATTGGACTCAACAGAGTGGAGGTGTTAGTCCTACTCCTTTCACATGTTGGATGGAGGGAATTTTTGGCCTGGGATGTCCAGATTGGACCTGTTATTTTAGGGGGCCTCCATTGTTTACAGGTTGGTGGGATCCTGCTGTATGTCATGAGCCATATGTTAATGTCAACAATCTGGGATGTGATCCCTTATCAACATCTGAGCCATGATTGTTGGCCACTTTGTTTCCTAACTCCACACTTAGTCCCCATAAATATTTACCTGTGTTCTCAGGGTTTTAACTACTAAGGTAACTGAGTCATGTTCATTTAAGAGTTGGTTTATGTTGGGGTTAATAATAAAGACAGCCATTTTAGGACTAGACCCCCTTCCCCTTGCAGATGGCTTACCTTTATCTCCCTGGATAGATGCCAAGGACAGTTGGGCAGACAGTGACTGAACTACACCTTATCTTTCTTGGTTGCCCAGCAACAATATCCCTTAGTGACCTTCCTGGTACTTTTCCACTAGCCCCCTATATCTAGCCCAAGCCAGTATATGGCAATGGGCTCTAGCTCTCTTGCTGAGGTCCCCCTCCACAGGGCTCCTATCTAAACAATAAACCCTGTACTGGTGTTTGAACCATCTCTCTGCCTCTTCCATACCTCTTATTTTCTAACAGTTTATATAAAACTTTCTAGATGATCTCATGGTTAAACAACTGTTGTCTTGGTGATTCTAATACAGTTGGTACCCTATATGTATCTGTGACTGTGCTATTTGGGTTTACTAAAACTGTTCTTTCCCCCAACTGATGAAAAAAATCTAAGGTTTTACTTCAAGAGCAACAACTAAACTAATATGTATATGTAACCTCTATAGAGCTGTGATACTGTTGCTGGTTCCTATATATTAAATATATTTATGCTTTTCAAGTATATCAAGCCTTCTAAAATACAAAATTTAGTTAAACAGGGTAACAAAAAGTTAGTGGTACTGATATACTGTTCTGTTAGTTGCTAAATTGTCCATCAGAATTTTAACTGTGACTCTTAAGTTTTTGTAATTACAGTCTGATCCTTCTGGGACATTTACAATCAAGTCTATAAAAAAATGACTCTAATAACTAATGTGTCAACCAGGTTAGCTTTTTAGACATCTGCTTTTGTTACACTTTGCTTTGTATTGTCTTGTCTAGAAGCCCACTGCCTAAGAATCACTCCTTCTAAACCTCTTTGTTGCTTAAATTTGGCCAAAAGGGTCTAGTTGCACTGACTCCCACCTTGGTCCCAATGTGGGACCAAGACCAACCAACCAAACAAAATCCAGGAAAAAGCAAATCCTGACAATGACCAGTCAAGAAAGATCTTCAGTCTAAGGTCATGTCACCCTGAAAGCACCCAATCTCGTCTGGTCTTGAAAGCTAAGCAAGGTCAGGTCTGGTTAGTACTTGGATGGAAGACAGATCTTCAGAGAAGACTGCTCAGAGACAAGCAGTTTGGAGACAAAGGGGGGAATGCCATCAAAGTTCCAATGGAGTCACTGGTGCCAGACCTCTCAAAAATAACCAAGGCTGAGAGGATTAAAGAAATGGTTCTTATGCATGTATGGCTATCTGTCATTAAAGCCCTTCTAGACACAAACTCATATTTTTAGACGGGGTGTTCTACTTAAATAGAGACAAAATAACTAATTTTATTGGCTCTAAACATGTCCTTTAATACTTGAAGATGATGGTTTTAAGTTTTTTTTAAACAACTATTTTCTTGGACATATATACTAACAGTATATTGTTGCCAAGGTAATTCTACTCAGTTAAAAAAAAATACTGTCTGGATTAAAAAAAAAACAAACCTAAAATGTCTAACCATTAAAACCCCATTGGAGGGGCCCTTTTATTGTTATCTTGTCTATTCCCACCATAGTTAAAGTAGCAGAGATTTCTCCTTGGATCCACCACAATCAAGTCAAGCTAGCTTCTCTTGAGTGGGATTACATCCCTGATCCAGCTTCACCCTGTAGGATCACCCTCTGGAACCTGAGCACCCTCCCTCAGCAGGACTCCACTTCCCAGGAAACAACAGGGGACCAAGAACAACGGAACGACAGCCTGGAAGCTGACTAGTCTATGCACGGCAGAAGCTTGAAGACTCAACTCTCCAACAGGACAAATGGGTGTTTTTCACCCCAGTTATCTCACTATAATGCACTGTCACCCCTTGTCTGTATCTGCTGCTGAAGTTCTCACCCTAATCTTCGCCATAGGCTTGGCAAAAACCTATGGCTGATTGGTCTCATGGAAAAAGGTTTTTATTAGCTCTTTTCTATCTCTTTTGGGCAGGCTGCATAATTACTGTTTATTGTTGCTGCTCTGGTTTAACAGAGGGCTAAATAGGCAGTCCTCCTTCACAAGGGGACAGCTGCCCCTAACACTCCCGTGGCACCTGTAACCCTGTAAATTTCACTGCGCTTAAGCCATCTGATTAAATACAGGAAAAGTAATTAGTATAAAAATAGATAAAAAGGGTCTTGACCTGAGAGTCAGATGCACCTCAAATTAGTAACCGTTACCCATGAGAGTTTCTCATACCAAGTTTTTCATTCCTTTAATAAGGAAATGAAAATGAATTTTCCATCTCTGCCAAAGCTAAAAACTTGTTCCTCTCACTGGCTGAGTCTACAGCCCAGACACTAAATGTCACTTCATGCTATGTTTGTGGGGGGGGACCAACATGGGAGACCACTAGGCTTGGGAAAAAGATGACAAATTGCCTTACATGTAATGATGCTATGAAAATACAAACCCATAAATTAAGATGATGCTCTTTGACTCTAAGTGGGTCTGAGCATCAAAGAGGGGAATAACGTACCAGAGAGGAGGATCTCAAGAAAACAGTCTAGGCCTGAGTCCTGATAAAGTAGCAGGGAGGTAGGGGTGGCATAGCAGAGAGATAAAACCTGAGAAATCTGAACATGAGGAAGGCCACATAGAACCAGGGAGGGGAAAGTCACTTAGCCCTAGGATAAAGTGGCCAATAAAATTAAATATAACCATATATGGATTAGACCTTGCGTTTTGCTTCTGTAATCTGCTTGCAAGGATATATAAAGTGAGACCCCTTTGTTCTTGGGGCTCAGCCTTTGGACAAGAGTCAGCTGAGTCTGTGCTGGCACAATAAAAGATTGCTTCCTGCTAATTGCCTCAAGAGTCACATATCTCAGCTAGCAAACTCCCGCAACAGTTCCCCTGAAATTCTTCACCCTTCGGTCAGCTTTTCCTCACCTTTTAGCAGATAGTTCACTATTTTCCTCTTCTTTTTGAGGTGGCATCAAGAAGCAGAAATTCTTTCGGTTTCAAATATTTTAAATTTTGATTCTTAGTTTCTATTTAATCTATAATATTTAAAAAAATTTTTTAATTTATTTACTCACCCATTCATTTATTTTTCAGTACAGGGTTTGAACTCAGCACTGTATCACCTTAGTCATGCCCTTAGTCCAATTCGTTTTAGTTATTTTTCACATAGGATCTCAAGCTTATGCACAGACTAGCCCTAAGCCATGACCCTCCTATTTGCCTTCCTGCAAAGCTGGGATGAAAAGCATGTACCATCAAGTTCTGCATACTTCTTTTGTTTGTTGTTGAAATGAGTTTCTTTTTTTCCCTAGGCTTGCCTTGAACCCCCATCCTCACAATTTCCACCCCTTGAGTAGCTGATATTATAGGCCTGAGCCACTTTGCATAAACCGTCATTCTTCAAAACTAATTCATTGTCAGTTTTTACACATTTGTTTTCATGTTTGTATCTATTTGTTGTTAGTTTCTCATTTGTTGATTTTGAGTCAGAGAACATTGGTATAGTTTCCATTTTTAACATTCTCATTAAAGGTGCCTTTGTGTCTGACTGTGTAAAAGCCCCACATTCTTGGAAAGAATTATACTCTTATCTTTTATACACATTTTTGAGAAGAATATGTACACCTCTGTAAAGATGTAATAATAGGTACATCTTTTAGATTAAATTTATTACTTGTGTTATTCAAATCTTATTTACATTAAGCTTCGTTTGTACAGTTTTTGAGAGATTTTTTATATTTGCCAATTGTTTGTGGTAGTTGTGTCAACTTTTCTAGATGTTGGATTATTGATTATGTAGAAGTTCAAGATGATCTTAGCTTTTGATGTATTATCAATTATATTTTCATGTAAGGTTTAGCTTAATCCCAATTAAATCTTTCTAACTTAAAGTCTGTTATGATTAATGTTTCAAAGCTTCTCTCTTTTAGGGATTATTTAATATATAGAGAGATAGGCCACTTAGTAATTATGTATATCTTTCATGAACAAAATTGAATGCCTGAATTTTATATTTAATTCTCATCTGAATATAAACAATTTTCAGTTGTTTGCAATTCTTATAATTCATAATATAGTTCAGTTTATCTCTACTATCTCATTTTTATTTTCTAGTTAATGTGATTATTTCTTTTCACCTTTTATTCTTCCTTTTCAGCTTTTATTGGTTGAAAGTATTTTTGTTACTCTCTATTTTAGGCCTGAGAAATAGTATTTCTCCTTAAAGCATAAACATTCAGTGATATTATTATGGGTTTTCTATATCTTTTATACTCTTGCTTTTTTTTTTTTTTGAGAACTGGGGTTTTCACTCAGAGCTTCAATCTTGTGAGGCAGATGCTGTACAGCTTGAGCCATGCCCTCAGCCCTATGCTCAGTCTTAATTTTTATAATTTTGTAATATGGACTCTTATTAGAAGATATCTCTATTCTTTATTTGAACAAGACAAGAACTTAGCATAACTGGACTGTTTTCTTAATTTTCACTCTAGTCTGCCTTATTATTCTCTAGTTTTTAAGTTCTATATTGTTCACTTCTAAATGTTACTCTGAATTAATTTTAGTTTGTACTCTATATTCACTTTTATTTATCAATATGTATGTCTAGTTTCTTTGCTTTTTTTTTCTACTTGTTTGGTCTTTTTCCTCCTGGGTTTTTTTTTCAATTGTTGAAATATATTAATTGGCAGTTCTTTCAATGATGGTTGTAAACTCTTAGTCTTTTGTAGAAATGTAAAATTATAAGCCCTATATTCTTTAATTTAGACTTCTCTGAAAAGGACACCATAGGGTTTAGGTTCTAATTGTGAGCATAATAGAAAGTACTGAAAAGAATTAGAACACAATTCCCATCAGTCTCTGGAAAGGTAGAGCACTGATTAAATAAGTTTATATAGATAAGAGAAAGTTGGCAAATGTTAACTAGTGAGCTACTACAAAATCAAGCTCAGTATTCATTTTTATTGTGTCATCCTAAAGTTATATTTCTCTTTAAGTGTGTTTACTACAAAGAAGAAAGAATTCACAAGTTTGGTTGACTTGCAAACATGAGACTCAAAATGTCATTTTTCGTTGTTTTGTTTCTTGGTACTGGGGTTTGAACTCAGGGACTTGCACTTGCTAGGCAGGCTCTCTACCACTTGAGCCATGTCTCCACCCATTTTTTTTTTTTAAACTACATTTAGCCAAGTGCAGTGGCTCAAGCTGTAATCTTAGCTGGAGGCAGAGGAGAATCAGAGTTTAAAGCCAGACAGGGCGAAAAAGTTCGTAAGACCCCAAGTCAACAACAACAACAACAACAAAAGCTGAGTGTGGTGATGCTTGCCTGTCATCCTGACTATGTACACAAATAGGAGGACTTGCAGTCTAGACTGGCCTAGGCATAAAAGAAGACCCTATCTGAAAATATAACCAATGCAAAAAGGGCCAGTGAAGAGGCTCAAGTCATAAAGCACCTGCCTAGCAAATGGGAAGCTCAATCCCTGGTACTTACCTCCCTCCAAAAAAAAAAAAACCCAAACATATTTACTCCAGGAAATGGTTCACTTATGGTTGTACACTCTGTTTATCAGAAAGTGTGAAATTAATTCAATATGTAAATTTTCACTTCGTTTTTGTAACTTCAGTTATATATAAATGGTCTGACACTTGTTAGAAAATGTCAAGATCATTTGTAGCTGAATGTCTTTATTTTGTTTTTTCTTATTAAAAGTGATAGTATTTCCTGTGAACAGTGATTTTCCATAAGTATTTTGAATATTGTCTTCCCTTCCATTGTATTATGGCATCTATTTTTGCCAGTGGAATGTTTGCTGCCATTCTAATTGACCTTTTCTTGTAGGCAATAAGTCTTTTTTTCTTCTTGTATTTGAAGATATTTTTAATTCTTGATGTTCTGTAGTTTCATTATGATTTATTTAGGTGTAGATTTATTTTTACTCATCTTTCCTACTACTAGGTATACAGCCTCAATTTAAAGATTCATGTCCTGTTTCCATTCTCAAAGTTCTGAGCTGCTGTCTCTTGAATAATTTCTTTAATTGATTTTATACTTTTGGAATTAAAATTAGAGCTCTCCTGTAAATTATATGCTTTACATCTTTACTTCTCATGCTTCATTCTAGATGGTTTGTTCAGATCCTTCTTCACATCTCTAACTCTTCAGCTGTGCAGAACCTAATAGCTAACCTGCCTATGAGAGTTTTTTAACCCTAAAGATCTCATTTTTCAACTTATCTATTTTTCAATTTCCTACCACTTACAAAGCTACACTACTAACCCTAAATTACATTTGTAAAAAGGCTTTTTAGTCTTTTTACAATCACTTAAGTGTGAATGCCACATTTCTTGGGTTTATGGACTCTCTCCACTCTAAAATTCTTTGTGTGTCTTATAATTTTTTTATTTTATCATTTTTACATTTACTCACATGTGTATACATTGTTTGGGCCACCTACCTGCATACCCCTCTGCATCCCTGCTGCCTTTCACCCTCTTGTATCCAATTTTGTTGAAGAGAAAACATAAGCGATAATAGGAAAGACATACCATTTTTGCTAGTTTGAGATAAAGATAGCTATACAGAGAGATTCCTAGCATTGCTTTCATGCACTTGTGTGTTGGAAGCCACATTGGTTGATCCCTACCAGACCTCTTCAGTACTTCCTAATCCCCTTCCCATAGTGGCCTCTGTCAGTTTAATATTACTATATTTGCTCCTCTACAGTAAGCACATCAACCACATTTAAGTTTTAGCTTCCCTTCCCTTTCCCTATTCCTCCTATGCACGGTCTCCCCTTAGTGTGTGACCCATGTCCAATAATATTACTGCATTTGTTTTAGGTCTATAATCTGCATAGAAGAGAGAACATACAATTTTTGGCCTTCTGAGCCTGTCTAACTTTACTTAAGTTGATGTTCTCCAGTTCCATCCATTTACTTGTGAATGACAAAATTTCATTCTTCTTTGTGGCTGAATAAAATTCCATTGTGTGTAAATATCACATTTTCTTAATGCATTCGTTGGTAGTGGGGCATCTTGCTTGTTTTCATATTGTGGCTATTGTGAATAGTGCTGCAATAAACATGACTGTGCAGGTGCCTTTGTAATAACCTGAGTCACATTCCTTCAGGTATATCCCTAGGAGTTGTATTGCTGGATCATATGGCAGATCTATGTTTAGTTTTTTAAGAAGCCTCCATGTTGTTTTCCAAAGTGGTTGTACTAGCTTACATTCCCACCAGCAGTGTATGAGGGTTCCTTTTCCTGCATAATCATCAACATTTGTTGGTGGTGGTGTTGTTGATGATAGCTGTTCTAAAGGGAGTGAGGTGGAATTTTAGTGTGGTTTTGATTTGCATTTCCTTTATGGCTAGGGATGGTGAAGCCTTTTTTCATGTGCTTTTTGGCCATTTGGACTTCTTCGTTTGAAAAAGTTCTATTTAGTTCAGTTGCCCATTTCTTTATTGGTTCATTGATTTTTGGGGAATTTAGTTTTTTGAGCTCCATGTATATTCTGCTTATCAGCCCTTTGTCTGATGTATAGCTAGCAAGTATTTTCTCTCAGTCTTTGGTAGTCTCTTCAATTTAGAGACCATTTCTTTTTTTGTGCAGAAGCTTTTTAATTTCATGTAGTCCCATTTGTCCATCCTTTCTCTTAGTTTCTGGGCTGCTGAAGTTCTGCTGAGGATGTCCTTGCCTATACCTATTTCTTCCAGAGTATTCCCTGCTCTTTCCTATAGTAACTGCAAGGTTGTGGGTCTGATATTAAGGTCCTTAATCCACTTTGAGTTGATACTAGCACAGGGTGATAGGCATTGATCTAGTGTCAGTTTTCTGCTGGCAGGTAACCACTTTTCCCAGCAACATTTGTTGAAGAGGCTACCCAATGTATGTTTTTAGTGACTTCGTCAAAATTAAAGTGTGCATAGCTGTGTGGATTCATATCATGGTCCTCTATTCTGCTCCACTGGTCTCCATATCTGTTTTTGTGCTGGTACCAATGCTGTTTTTATTGCTATGGCTTTGTAATATAGTTTGAAGTCAGGTATTGTGATACCTCCAGCATTGCTCTTTTTACTGAGTATTGCCTTGGCTATTCACGGTCTTTTGTGTTTCTAAATGAACTTTAGGGTAGATTTTTCAATCTCTGTGATGAATGTCATTGGGATTTTGATGGGAATTGTATTGAACATGTAGATTTCTTTTGGTAGTATAGCCATTTTTACTATGTTGATTCTACCAATCCATGAGCACAGGAGATCCTTACACCTTCTGCAGTCTTCTTTGATCTCTTTCTTCAGTGTTTTATAGTTCTCCTTGTAGAGGTCATTTACATCCTTTGTTACATTTATTCATAGGTATTTGATTTTTTTTTTGAGGCTACTGTAAATGGAATTGTTTTCCTATATTTTTTCTCAATTTGTTCATTGTTGATGTATAGAAAGGCTACTGATTTTTGTAAGTTGATTTTGTATCTTGTTACATTGCTGAGGCTGTTTATATTGTCTAGGAGTTTTTGCGTGGAGTTTTTTGGGTGTTTGAAGTATAGGATCATGTTGTCTGCAGATAGGGATATTTTGACTATTTCTTTACCTATTTGTATTCCTTTTATTTCTTCTTCTTGCCTTATTGCTCTAGCTAGGAATTCTAGGAGTGGGGAGAGTAGGCATCCTTGTCTCATTCCTGACTTTAGGGGAAATGGTTTTAGTTTTTCCCATTAAGTATGATGTTGGCTATATGTTTGTCATATATAGCCTTTATAATGTTGAGGTACATTCCTTCTATTCCTAGTTTTCTTAGAGCTTTTATAATGAAATGGTGTTGAATCTTATCAAAGGCTTTTTCTGCCTCTTTGGGCCTCTGCTGAATATTAGTGGCTCCTCTGGCCAGTTGGCTTGTCACCCCAACCCCACTCTCAGCCTTTTTTGCTTTATCTGCATTTATTCACTGAGAGTTTGGCAATGAGAGTTTGGCTCTTTGCCCCACCCCTGTTCTCTGGGGCAGGTTCAGCTTCCCACCCACACTCCTCTGTCAGTGTTAGATTACAGTTAGCTGGTTATGCTTTCCAGTTTTGTTGGGGGGGGTCAGTCTGCCCAGGAGCTGCGGTGGATTATGTTTCTGGGAGGTGGGTAGAAAAGTCGCGTGTGGTGAATGATGCTCTCCCATGCATTCTGCACATTTGCACAAGCAGCTTTGAGACCAGCTGGCCAGAGAAATGGCGCATCACATTGGGAGGTTTTCCATGGGTTAGGGGTCCAGGGTGTCACAGAGATCAATTCTGATTAATGCTCTGTCTTCTGCTTGTTGGCAGAAAAAGAGAAACAGCCAGGGGGTACTTTTTTCCCAGGGCCAGACACATCTTGCTGGCTATGCCATGTGGGATTTTCACAGCTTTTAAGTGCAATTAAAGGCTGGTTTAAGGGTCAGTCTTTGAATTTTATGTGCATCTAATGTGATGGTGGTTATTAGTTTGTCTAGAAACAATCAGAATTACCTGAGTGTAATTCCAACATCTCAAGGTGGTTCCTGGAGTCATGGAGCTTAGGATTTCTGATTCCCTGACCTAACCACCATCTTGGATGCTCTACAATTTTTCTTCATGAGGTCATCTGAAGTTGGAAATTATTCTCTGTATGACCACTACATACCATTTGCTATAGAACATCTCCATTGTAAAACATTCTATGTTTAACACAATCTTACAGTCTTCATAGACAAGAGCCACCACCTCAAGTTTGAATTTAACTTCTATTTCTTTCATTTGAATTCAGTAAAGCAATAGCAATTTCTGACACTAAAATAATATTTTCAAGTTAAAATGTGAGCAGGAAAATGTTATAACTATGATGATATCAGATATCATAGAAAAAGAACTTTATAGAGTTTCATTTGTTCCCTAAAATGGTATCAGAGTCTGCTGCTGTGCTAGGTAGGAAACAAAGCAAATCTATAATGGATAACTTTATTGCAATAGTATTGTGTCTGTGGTAATATGTTCTCACTGAAGTGATGTTATTGAAGTTCAAGCTATCTCACTTTGTACTTCAAAGTTTTCAGTAAAATTGACAGTTAAATATCCATCTATACTTTTGAAAAGATTTTGCTTGAATCAGGTCATAGGCAATGAAAGGTAAACTACAAAAATGAATGTGCTTAAATGAAAGTATTGAATTTTATCAGGATTGGGCATATATTGACATTTCAGAACATTTCAGACAGATCTAACAAGGAAATTTTTTCTTGTATATTCTGGTGATCATGACTATAATCACATTATTTTTGTTTCATGGTCTCATATTAATAAAAATCAGCATAAGAAGAACTTTACATGTATGACCCATGGGAAAACTCATGACAGATAATTTCAGCTGCAATAATTTTTGTGCTTCCTGTTTAATTATTCATATTGCTGTTTAGCAAACATTAGTTTGAAGCCAAAAATTCACTGTGGTTAAATTTTACATCAATTCTCTCTCCATAACTTTGAATAAGATGTTTTTTTAAAGCAATGTGATATAAAATCTCTAGTGCTGAGTATTTCATATTTTTCCCATTTTTGAAAACATAAATAAAAATGGCAGTTAAGAGAAATAGTTTCCTTGCAAAGAAAATGATTATCTTTTTGCTTTTCATTTCTTTCACAGTGGCTATGATGTGGACTATCCCATCAGAAATTTGTGTCATAAAATTTACCTATATGTATAAATGCTCCACCATTTTCTCAATCAATACCAAAGATGAGCAAGGAAGTCACTAATACATTTGGTGGCAAGCAGTTTATGTAGTCAAAAATTTAAAACTGCCACCAATTCAAAAGGTTATAAACTAATTTTGCAAAAAGTCTATCTGTAAAGGACCCATGGATACATCTAAAAAGCATACTTTATAGCACAGTCATGTAGCTTGCTAAGGACAATGTTCATATCCAGATCCTCCCAAGCTAAAAAGCCAAAACAAATAAACAAATATAAAAAGTGTCATATTTTTCTGTTACTCATTAAATGTGCAAACATTTTAGTCTTTGCATTAACTCTTACTTTTTATAGATTTTCTTTTGTTTAACGGTCCTTTCTATTCAATGTTTAGTTAAATCTTTTTTTTTTTTTTTCATTTTTCTTTTATTATTCATATGTGCATACAAGGCTTGGTTTATTTCTCCCCCCTGACCCCACCCCCTCCCTTACCACCCACTCCACCCCCTCCCGCTCCCCCCCTCAATACCCAGCAGAAACTATTTTGCCCTTATCTCTAATTTTGTTGTAGAGAGAGTATAAGCAATAATAGGAAGGAACAAGGGGTTTTGCTGGTTGAGATAAGGATAGCTATACAGGGCATTGACTCACATTGATTTCCTGTGCATGGGTGTTACCTTCTAGGTTAATTCTTTTTAATCTAACCTTTTCTCTAGTTCCTGGTCTCCTTTTCCTATTGGCCTCAGTTGCTTTAAATCTTAATCAAGTTCTTGCTACTGGAATGTACAGTTTGGGCTAATTTTTCCCTCTTTGGTACTGGGTGTTGAACTCAGGGTTTCGTGTATGCTAAGTATGTGCTTTGTTACTAAGCTATAGACCTGAATTTGTGATTATTTACTGCCTCATGCAAAGGTATAGGAAGTAAAACTGTTTTCTAATGTGCCATTTCAACACTTTTGACTAAAACTAACAGTTTGCTCAGAGGATAAAAAAGAGGGAGAGTAACTCATTATGAAAGCAGGGAGAGTTGGAACTCTCCACATTAGCAGAGTTAAGTCAATAAAAACCATCATGGAGTGTCAGTTTACTTTAGAAGGAAAATTAAGTCATTAATTAAGCTTGACAAAAGAAAAATAGACACTACAATAACAAGAACTTGGATCCATAGTAACATGAGGCCTTGGAATTGTGTCCTTGGCACTCTTGATAAAATTTAGATAGATAATTGAGGGTTATGATAATTCTTCTCCCCTGTTCCCAAGGTCCTGATTGCCTAATATAATCAGAATATTTCAAGTGCTTAATAATTATAATTAAGGTTTAGGTTGAGAGACAATGGTTGTGATAATTTCAAGGTACAGTCAGTTCTGTTTTCATACTTGTTTTGAAAACATAAGTTTATTCCAATTTAT
Organism: Castor canadensis; assembly: GCF_047511655.1. Classification (NCBI taxonomy): domain Eukaryota; kingdom Metazoa; phylum Chordata; class Mammalia; order Rodentia; family Castoridae; genus Castor; species Castor canadensis. The sequence continues at coordinate 94,577,678 of NC_133394.1, forward strand.
AAAGGGATAATTTGTACTTTGTGTGAATTTTACATTTGCCTATATATGATTTCATCTGAAAGAGACAATAGATACACATGGGAAACTGTTAAGCAAAGCAGTGTGGGATCCACAAAGCACACACACATGTACAACCTTAAGCCTACACCAGCTACTTTGGCTCATGTATGTGCTACAAGCCACATTCAACGACTTTTGCTTTCACAACTTTTTTGTCAATTTCAATAACACTTCCTCCATCATTTGACAATAACTGATGAGCTATAACTCTGTTGATGGCCACCTCCACAAGCAAACTGTGGGTCTTTTTCAAGATAAGTATTGATAATTATTGTATCATAGCCATCTGAAATGTGTAAGATTATGTTAGCATTTTTATTAATTTCCTTTGGCTTGTTTGTTTTTAATGTGTTATGAATGAACGTTTTGAATGTTATTCCCCTAACCTAGTTTTCCAGTAAGCCCTGTGGGATTTTTTTTGCTCAATTTTGCAGTTCAATGATTTTTAGGAATGCATATGTCACCTTATAATAAAACTGTACTATGAATAAGAGTTTCAAATGTTTAGTAATTTTAGTAAGTAACATTTATTGAATGGGCACCATGTTCCAGATATTCTACATAAATTAGCTTCCTGATTTAACTTAATCCAAAAATGATGCTATGGGTGTACTCTTCCCGTTTTATAATGGAAGCCACTGTGATTTAGAGGGGCTTAGTTATTTGTTCTAAATCACAAATGCAAACCCCAGCTCTCTGAGAATGCACATTACATTTCAAACAATATTAATCAACAAGGCCAAGTTCACACTGCTGAGTGCAGAAGGGTCAGAGGGACCAGGACTCATATGCTCACATGCCTTGCAACTGGATAAGCTGAGATCAAATCCTAGTCCTACCACTTATGAGAGAGAGGTCATTGAACATTAGTTAAACTTTCTAAATGTCAGTTTCCAGTGACAAAGGAGGAGGCAATCATAGTGAAAAAAAGTAAAATAGGTAATATTCATTGAACACATATTGTTATCCTCAAAATATTCTATAAGACAAATGTCATCCCTTTCCTACAAATGACAAAACTTGTTCTTAAAAAAGTAAAGAAGCTTGATTAAGATAGGGCAGTTGGAAATGGGTGGAGTTAAACCTCACTCTATTAAACTGCAGGTGCTTGTCCTGTTAACCACTGTTTGCCACAGCAGCCAATAAAACTTTCCTTATGGCTGTCTCTGAGGATTGAGAGAGATGATATATATAAATTATTTAGGACTGTGCCCAGTCTTTGGCATGAATTACTTTTTGTTATTACTGTTAATATTGGAACTTAGCCAAGAACATAAATAATTGTACATGGCAGAATGTATATACCAATTGAGAGGTACCAACAAGATATTAAGGGAGTTCAAAAGAGGGGAAGATGACATTCATAAATAACACAACTGTTCAACAAGGAGGGGGACTTTAAAAACATTGTGCAGGATCTTGTCAGGCAGGAATGAGGAAGGGTAACACATCCGGAGGGAATAGCAGAGATATCACCTAACACACAGACGGGGGACACAGAGCATCTGGGCTGCAGCTGATGGGGAGGAGAGATGAGACAGTCAGAGTACCAAAGCCACACTGCAGGGTAGGGAATCCTTACTAAACATGGTACACAATGGGGAGTCAGTGTCTGCTTTTGAGCTGGGAGGTAACCTAAGCAGGCTTGTATGCTGAGAAGACAAATCTGGCAAGGATTGTAGCAGAGAGTGTCTGAGGGTGTGGACAGAGCACAGTGTCTGAGTTCTGAATCATCAGATGCCATCCTCCCAGCTCCCAGGTGAGTGTGGGTTCTCCAGAAGAGTGCATTCCTAGGAGATTACTTTTGACCTTTGAGGTTTGCAGTACAACAGGGCCCTCTACAGGCATCTCGATAATTGGGCATAGAGGAATTTAGATGAGGAAATATCTTCAAATTAATCCAAAGAACCAAGTTTGTAGGCTTAAAGGCTGATAGGAACCCTGAATTTGCAGCATAGGCAACAGAAGTTTGTTCGATGTTGAGACTACCACAGTCTTAACCAAAGCTATGTGAGAGAATAAGACCAGTGCTTTATACCTTCTATTTTCAAAGGAAGCTAGATTTTTACTGTAAAATTTCTTGCTTTCTAAATGTGAACTTGATTTAAAAGAAACACTATGAAAACCAAAGGGAATAACATTGTCTGTGGGCTCAATCTGTCTTAGAGACATCACATTTTTAACACACATCTTCCAACCACGAAGGGAATGTGGAAGTCAACTTTACAGCCTTACTTCTCTACTTAATGAGAAAAAAATATATCCAAGGGGCTCACAAAGTAAAATAAACATACAGAACCCAGCATTAGAACCCAGGTCATTGGAGTGTCATCCATTGTACATATTTTCTTTCCAATTATTCCCCTCAATTGACCTACGGCTTTTGACAGTTTTTGTTGTTTGTTTTTCCAAACAACAACAGGTTAGGACTGAAGATGACATGAGGTGAAGAGGGTTTTCACTGAGTTGTACAGTCAGTGGAAAACCCACTTGGATGCCTCACTTCTCCTCCCATTGCCACCCAGAGTCAGGGATGTCCCAGTTAACGTAGTGCCAACGAACTCTTGTCCTTGGACTGCATAGAGTATATTCTGAACTCCAGTGACCTCCTCATCCCTTAAATTTTGAGGACAAGCCAGGGTTTATTTACAGTCTACAGTCTCTCACAGTCTGTGGACTCACCTGTCAGCTTGCACTTGACACTGTTCTGGCCCTGCCCTGAAGGAGGTATGCATATCTTAATCTGCAGATGACAGCAGGGAAATTTTGTGGTTGATCCACAACAAAGGTCATTTTACATAATTTTAAAGAAAATAACATTTTTATTTACATACAAATCACTTGGGGACATCCCTAAATTCACCAAGAAATTAACCCCAACACAAATATTTCCCATATGGTATTAGGAAGTATCCAGAGCATAGCGAAGGGACTTTGGCATTGGATCTAATCAGATTCAGTTTCTACCTCTACCACTTAAAAGCTATGTGCCCTTGAATAAGTGAATTATCTTCTCTAAGCTGCAATTACACACAGGTGTGGATTAATTAAAACAATGAAAATAATGCTTTCAAACATTGTAAGAGCTCAAAAATGGTAACCCTGCTACACTATTGCTTCAACTTGATTTGTTAAAGACCTTAATATTGAAGAGTATTTTTGGGAAAATTTAAAGATTTAGATTGCATTCTTTCCAGAAAGATGTGAGGCCTAATTAACATCTTCTTTAAAACCAAAAACACTGCTAGTTTGGTAATTGCTTGACTTTGGTTTTAACAAGATTTCAATCTAGAAGCAATATCTGAGACATAAAAATGACAAAGAAAGGCCATGAGGTATTTAGATAAGACCTGACTAAACAATATAATGCTCCTTGTAATCATATAATCACATTCCTAATCTTTATGAGATGTTTCTTTGGAAGTTGCAGGTGTTGCCCACAATCTGGGACATCCATCATCATGTTTAGTTTGGACAGAGAAGTGAAATACAATGACAAGACATGTGTTTTTAGGATATTCTAAAGGCCTAAACTTAGAATTCTTAGGAACTGCTCAGGATCTTGTACCCTGGGCTGCCACTGATTATTTAATAACAGAACATTTGTACAGAATTTGGAAGATAGGCTCCTGAATGTGCTACTAAATAGATCTTGGCTAAAAGTTTGGGCAGAAATGGGGCTCACCCAGATTAGCAGTGCCAGATTCTGACAAATTAAATTTCAACACTTCTAGTCCAACTTGGCAGATGCTCATATCTGATGTCATACAGCCATGATGTAAGTTAGAAAGAGTGGTATTTTGCAATAGGGAGATTCTGGTAACCCTTCCCATTACTGTGGGTTACAGGATATCAATATTTATATCACATACAGGAAGCGTGCTACATTTTGTAATGCAGAAAAGTTAGAGGACTTACTCATAGTCTCTTCTGCATGCATGAATTGTCCTTAGGTTCAGCATCAAAGGCTTAAATTGCTGATGTTTGTCTTGTTATTTTCTTAAGGCATTTTTTCAATTAAATATAATGAATGGAAATCTTATTGACGTCACCAAAATAGACATGTCAAAATTAAAGGATTAGATCTGCATTGTGCCAGGAAACACTAAAAGATGAACTATGTTATAATTTCATCCTCTTTAGATTTTATGTAAACATGATTATACAAAAAGCTAATTTGGGGAAAAGGATACAATGACAAGCTGTTGTCGCTCAGGTATGACTGAAATTACAGTGTTTCCTCTACACCCCCATCACAATCTAAAATACTAAATAATGCACAGTGGGCTGGAAGAGTGGCTCAAGTGATAGAGCACCTGCCTAAATAATGATGTACTTATAAATATTGATGACCTAAGAATGTGAAGGGCAGACACATGGAGAGACTAAAGGGGAAATGAAAGAATTTGATGAACCCCTTGGCCAATTCGATTTAGTCAAAGATGCCAGAAACCTGTCATTTCTTTCTTAAATGATTTGCCCAAGTTAATAATCCATAATTGATAGCTGAAAGTGTAGGTCTGATGCAAGGTCTTCATGGCAGACTCTTTTTAGGGTGTTATTGGATATAGAAAGAAAATAAGAAAATGAAACATTTTTCAGATCATTTTGTATTTATGAATCTATCTGTTTAAGTCTTGCTTATGTATACAAATATTGGTAGATATACCTCTAGCTCCATAGGAAAGCCAGTGATTCTTTGCGGTAAAATTAACCCCAGGAGTTATGAGATCACAAATTATTTCATATGAAATACTACATACATATGGCTTTCATATGTTTCTATGCATTCTCACTGGGTGAGAAACTTGAATCTGTATTAGTTTGTGTTTTGGTTATCATTTTGGTTTGGCAAACTGAGTATTTTAATTCTTTGTTGTTCTAATTTCTATTTGTTGTGTTTCAAGTTGACAAGCATTTATAGGCAGCAAATATTTATAACCACTTACATTATCATTTCCCCCAAACTATAGTATGCACTCCTCTTTTCTTTTATCAGGATGAAGTTCTTAATTAGTTAAAGGCAGTTCTTTATTGTTTCTTTTTTGACTCTATCTGGCTTTTTTACAACTTTTTGAAATGCTCAGAAAGAGCATAGCTTTCTAGGTGCGGTTGCTGGAGTCACTGGGAGGAACCTTCACTAACCCAGTCCTAGGTATGATGCAATTTGCATAGTGTTTGAGGACATGCAGAAAGTGCTGACATACAATTCGTCTGCATTAAATTCCTTCTGAAGGAAAAGCAAAGCAAAGCAAGGGCAATACTTTCTCCTGAAAGGAAAGAAGTGAATGGAAAGTTGTGACAGTGAAAATGGAGGCTTATTACTATTCAAGTCTGAATGAGAAAAACATACATTTAGATTGAATCTAAAAAGAAAAGTGACAGCTGTTATTATTCTTTAAATTATTTTGTGCTTCCTTCTAAAATAAATTATTATTTTACAAACTGAACATTAAAATATACACCTATGATAACATCCACTTAGAAGTGGAGTTATGATGGAAGTGTTAATTATAGTGCAGGTGTAAAAAATATTTTCTTCTCCTGTAGTCAAAATTTAGAGCTACTAAGCCATTGTAGAAAATGAAACCAAGGCCCAAAGAAATTAAGGGACATGTACAACACTGTTGAAATTATGTGGCAGAAATAAAAATAAAAAGGAAGGATCTTGATTCCCCAATGGTTATTTCTACTATTGTTCCATTTTTCTATGTGCACATCTGTTAGGAAGTTTCCAGAAACAGTGAAGTTTCCACATATTGTTTCTTTATCTAGTTCTTCAGTTTCTATTTCAAGACCAATTGCAGACCTTTTTTTAGTCATTAAGAGGATTCTAGGATTTCATCCAAATGGATCGTCACCAAGTAATTCCACTGACGAAAGGAAGAAGTGATGAGCAAAAGCATTCAGGGAGAAGTGGGTCCAACACAAAATTTTATAATCCATATGGAAGCAGAAGTGCATTCCTTACTCAGGACTTGATATTCAAATGGCTTTCAGTCCTCAGAAACACTGTAGCTTATTCCATACTTCACATATAATGATTGTACAGTGTTGTCACAAAGTGAGTTTGATTTGTGTTTGCCTCTGGCCTTCCACTTTCTTTCAATGGCTTACATTTAGACACGTTTGGTTCACTTGAGCAGCCATAAACTTATCTTGCACTAAAAATTGACATCAAATTCCTTTAGACACCATGAAAAAAGAAAGCCAGTGAATGAAAAGACAGAGGTCCCTTTCAGGTAGTTCAAAATGCTGGGTTCTTCATGTATTGAAGAAAGCTTGGCATTGCTTAAACTTGCTGCAAGGTGGATAATTGTTTCTGTGAAAATTCACATCTGACCTGCTCAGAAGCACGAAACACAGTCTTTCTGCAGTAACAGCAATAACCACAACGACAAACCTGGAGTGGGACCATAAACTTGACCTGCCATTGTAGCTTGTTCACTTCACTTCTCTGGCACCCAAAAATGGCAAAATCTGAAGACCAAGGTTGAGTTCTAAACTCTCATTCCATTATGATCCCAACTGTCATTATTGTCAAGTCTAGTCAGCTTTGGCATGTTTGGTTGTTTCACTTGAAGATTTCAATTTGGGTCCCACTGATTTTTCCAAATGATTCGATGAAAATGCCACATAAAGCCTCACAGTGGTCTCCCTCCAGAACAGATGTTGTAAGGTGATTTCAATTTCAGACACCTAAAATAGAGCATTGGTTTCCATATGACTTGTTTGTGTTGATCATGCTGAGGATTACACAAATGTGCTGGTACACGAGTTGTTTTTGGTGCTTACCCAAATCCTCTTCCTCTATTGGTAGACCCACCCCTCAGTGGCAGTAACTGGTGAACAGTACCATCCTGGCCCAGAGTATTGCTCTTGGCCCACAGAGTAATGTTCCAGGAGATTCCTGGTAGGTTACAAGCCCCTGCCCCTACCCCACCATGAATATCTTGTGGCCCATAATTGATGAATATGGAGTATAAAACCAAGATCACTCTGTTGGGTCTGGGGGATTAGAAGACAAAATGAGCCAGTGCCCCCATCCCCCATGAGAGCCTTGTGGGCCCCATATCCTGTAAAGGGACAGGCAGCTTCACAAGTCATGGCCCCCTGGGGATGCCTCAAAAATGCCACAAGGCTGATAAAACAGGAGGCTTTCACAGAACTGTGTACATGTTCCTGTAGAGATATGTTAAGAGACCACTTCCCTCCTGACTCCTGCACCTCTCCTCCCCAACAACGTGTGTTTCTACAAAGATATGTTAAAAGACCACTCCACCCCAATTCCTCACTCCCAAAAGGATGAATTAGCCCCCCCCACCCCCCCACTCCACTGTGAACAACAGAGCTACTGATTTTCCAGGCTCCCTGTTTATCTCTAAGGGCAGCTTTTCCTTCCTCTCTAATAAATCCTACTTATGTGCTGACCTTGCCATCCCATAAGTCAATTCACTGCCTCATGAGCCAATTCTTTGACTGGTGAAGGCAAGGACCTTAGATACTGGTCCACAACAACTCCTTGGAACAGAACTATGAGGCTATTCACATTCCAGATCTGCCTTTGGAATCAGGCAGAAGCCTGATGTGACTCAAGCCACACCTTTGTTTAGCTGCTTCTGCTGTTCTTCTGCTTTCTTTACTTCATCACAGCTTTCACCTTAGAGCAGCTCTTCTTCACCTGTCACATGCACAGCTATCCCCATGTCTAGGGAGTCTGATCTGAGACAAATTGATTAAGACTAGGCCTTTCCTTGTCCTCCTCTTCCTCATTATTATTCTTGGTCTTTTAGACAAACATGAAACTGATAGAATATAGATTTGATTCTCTCTAAGATTCAGTTCTTAAGCAAAACAAGCTTTTTAAATTTTAGATGATTGCCATTTTTAAAATGGCAACGTAGTAAAATACAGTAAGGGAAATATATTTGTATTTTTAAATTAATGTACCTCACATTGTTTCTTATTTCTCCTTAGCTACATGGATTTAAAAAAAATCATTAGTGTGGCAAAACCAGAAGTAAAGATGAATACATATTTTGTAGATGAAGTTTATCATCTTAGGTTTTAAGCAATAGAGACTATCTTCTGAACATACTCTCAACTGGAGTCAGTGGAGAATATCGCCTATGTTGATCACACATTTTCAGTCATTTAATATTCACTTCTTGATTTTTTTCACTCAACAAATATTTACTCAGTGTCTTTTGCATACCAGACATGTAATTAGAAAGTGAATATATAAATTGTGAACAAGACATACTTGATCTCTACCTTTTGGGGCCTGCTGCCTGACTCATTCATAATTTTAGCTTAGGCAGATCCAGATAGGAAGAAGGGAAATTATAAATTTTCACTATCCTATTGGAACTGAGGTAAATTTTTACCATTTGTATAGGAACATCCCAGATTTATACTCATTTTTCACTAACAAATTATACACACTAATGCCTGGAACATCCTAGGGCTCAATAAATGTTCATCAAATTATTGATGAACATGAGGAGTAACTTTATATTTTGTCTTTTTCATACCTCTTTCTTATGTAGCAGTAAAACATAGCAAGAAAACCACTTAATAGTAATCCAACGCCAATCCCAATTGCAATGTATTTTTCGTAAGAATCCACAGCATATGAAGTTAAGGTCAAGTGCTCACACCTTTCTCCAGTATAACCAGTAAAACATCTTTAAAAAGAGAAAAGAATGTATAATTTTTTAAAGTTTATAGAAGTATAAAAGAATGACAGATTTCCAAGAACAAAAAAAAAAGCAAATTAAATTAAAGAGGCAGATATCAAATGAAAACCAATCTATTAAAGCTGACATGTAGCTATGACTTTTACCATAAGCAGCTCATTACCATCTCACATTTCCCCCTCATTAATAGATAGGAAAGGCAGTACACTTGTCAAGAAAACTGAACAAATTGATGACCATAAACATAGATTCTTGGGGGCTAGAGTCAGGGCTCAAGTGATAGAGCACCTGCCCAGGAAGCATGAGGCCCTGAATTCAAACCCCAGTACTACAAAATAAATAAATAAATAAAATTATTAGTTGCTGCAGAATTTTATATTCCTGAATTTTCTTTTTTGCTTTAGTCTGTTTCATTTTATCCTATAAACAATTCTGTGAAAATGTAAAATCATCTTTACATGTTGTTAAAAGTGATGATTCTGATTCAGCAGTTCTGGGTTGGAACACAAAGTCTGCATTCCTAACAAGCTCCAGGTTCCAGACATGCACTAATCTGAGGAATATATTTTTGAGCAATGAGGATTAAGTAGTTTAGAAAAAGACTCTGTAGATATATAAGTACAAAGAAGACTGCCAAGTCATGTTCAGATCAAGCACCATTTTTACTGAGTAAAAATGTATGCCACCTTCTCCTGTCTCAGGGAATTGGGATGTTCTTTGCAATTACCTGCAGATGGCTTTCTTTAGCTCATGGTTGAATGCACATACACCATTGATGCAGTAACTATTATGATCTTCCAGACAAGGGTGTGAGAACTTCAAGGCTATGGGTCCTTCTATGTAGTCAGCTAGGAAAAAGAGATATGGTATAAACAGATTAGATGCCTAATTTTATGACAATTTTTCAATACATACATAAAGAGCCCTTTTATTTTAAGAACATTTGGGGATGGTTTACTCCTTGAACTATTGATTCCTCTGCAATGTTGGCCACATCATATAGACATATCATTATTTAATTAGAGGGTAGAGGAGGATTAAGGATTGTTCCATTCTTTAGAAGCTACACAATAAGGTATAGAGACAACAAGTTTGCCAAAAGATGGCAGCACAGGTTCTATTCTTAGCAGGTTCTTTTGAGCAAGGCTTTCCAGAAGTGTACCTGAATGCTAATAAATACAGATGATATCACATAATCCTTGTATTTTTCCCTTTACACTGAGAAGAAAACACTTAGGAAGATTTCATTTACACTTGAGAGGTAACAAATTAGTTTTTTATTCCCTCTCCAGAGGAAAGGAAGATGAGAATTCCTCCTTACTTTTATGTGAACTATCTTGAGGGGCTAATTAAAAAGAGGATCTTATCCCTAACTGATGTCAGAAGAGGTATTTTTATGACTTTTACAAGAAACCAGAAACAATTTATGGCTCAGGAGAACATAACTAATGACAATACCTTTGAACATTAATTAAATGTTTTATTCAGTTAAGACACACTGTGAGATAGTGGTATAGGGATTTGGGATTTGAAAATACCAGTCTAGCTCTAACACTATACAGTGACCATAGCTGAACACAATTTTGTCAACAAGAGTCCAGAAACCTTATGGGAGACTCTTTTCAGAAAGGTGTGGTCAGACAAAAGGTCTGTGTTTCAGGAGTTCTCTTGATTCTCTGAAGTGCTGAAGACAGTGGGAATGACTCAGGTGAAAATGAAGAATTGATTCCTTTTCCCATAAACTTTAATTACCATTTAAAAATTTTTTCTCAAGCAGAATTAATTAGTGGCATTTTACTTTATCATGGCCACAAATAGACATACCTCCTCATTGTTAAACATCATGCTATATACACTACACCATATTTGCCTCCCTAAGGAGATTAAGAGAAATCTACCTAAAAAACAGATCTAAAAGATCTCTTTTATACTGAAAATACCAAATCTTTAGTCACTTTGGTAGCAACAAGATACTATGTTGTATCACTTCACTTTAAGAACCTAAAATTTCCTTAAAATTCACGTTAATTTTACTGAATGTAGTGTAGCAAGTATAATTTATTATAATTAATTCTGAGGCAGTGAGAATTTCCTACATAAACAGTGCTAAGCTCTTCTCTTTTTTTGAGGTTCTGGGGCTAGACCCACTGCCTAAGCAACTGCTGTACCACACACAGCCTAGCCACTAGGTTCTTTATAATTCAATACTAAAAAAAAGTTCATTTAACCAAGCCTGAAACAGGATTTGCTATGAAAAAACCCTAAGATTCTTTATTCTCATTTTTAATTTAAATAAAAAGCAAAAGAAGTAAATTTTCCTTCAAGACAGCAAAAGAAAAAATATAAAATGATATAGTCAACTCTTGTATGTACAGTTTGCCATGAAGGAAGAAAAATGGCTGAGAGTGGGAATGTGATGATGATTGTCATGATGCCATACTGAGCGGAAGCTACGCTTCTTTAATTTTTCTACAATATTATTGATATAGTCTAATAAAAATGCTTCCTATTTGCTCAATGACTAAGAAGACATAAAGGTGACTAAACGTTATTCTAAAACCCACACTGATTTTGTTTTACAAATTGGTATTCAAAAATCAAATGAGTAAAATATTTTAAATTAATTGTTTAAAATTATTGGTGAAATGAGGAACACTTAAATCTTACTGCCTTTCATATTTGAAAACAAAATACTTGACTTGCTCTTCTTTAATTTGCTGTGCACTGAGAGAGAGCAAGAAATGATGTTTCCTCTGTGCTGAATTACATCACCAGTCTTCACATCAGGGATCGGGGGCATGGTATGGTTTTCATGAGCTTTGTACTACTTAGTCACAGGTCTTGACAAGCAAGAAGCTTTCCAAGTTTACCTCTAGTTCAAACAGGCTTGAAAACAATCTCAACAGCAGCCAGGAGCCACTGTAATAACAGTAATGGATAGAAGAAAAACCATGATCGCCATCAACAATGAAAATTGGATATAGATGGTTAGGAAATGTAGTACACGCTAAAACAGCAATGAAATGCCCCAAGTAACAAACAGGAAGAAAAGATCCTTCCAAAGACAAGGGGAAGTGCTTCATCTTAGAGCCATAATTTCTTGGTGGCTAAGCTTACAGTCACAGATCAAAACAGGATGTCTCTCATCAAGAATGCCAAAATTGCATAAAATGACACAGGACACACTTGGGTTATTGGGGACCAAGCAGCAAATGTGGTGTGTTTTACATTCAGGACAGGAGCTGAAACCAGCTTCTTTCTTACCCGTAGGTTTACTTCCTCTTTATAAAAAAGGCAGTGCGTGGCTGATACATTTATTTGTCATTCCAACTAAATAGCATCTTGCTAAAGGAGTTGATTATCTAGCAACATATATTGTTAAAACTTCCAATGTTTCTTCTATCTTAGTGCAAATTTCTCTCAAAAGGTTTTAAAAAGTCACTTGAAATATAAAGATGTAAAGAAAATACCTTCAGTTTTGTTAACTGTCCAGTTAGTTTGCTGGGTTGTGTGTGTAGGCATTAAGGTCACAGCCACCTCTTCAGCCAATGTGGTCATTGCTGCATTAAGAGAGGGAAGCATCTTTCATGGGTGAATCTCCTTCCACGTGCAAACAGTAATCCAATGTTAGTCTTACTCTGCTTATTCCTATTTTCCTTTCTGTTTTCAATTTGTTACATTTGAAATCCAGAATCTGATTTGGACAATCTCCTGATTACGTCTCAGCTATTTCACTGACTGCATTGTAATTAGAATGCATTGAAAATAGAAACACATGAATTTGTAACACAAAGTTGCAAATTGATATTCAAAATTCGAATGAATAAAATATTTTAAGTTAATTGTTTAAAATGATCAGTGAAATAGGGAATGCTTACATGTTGCTATCATATTTAAAAAATATATAATGTACATATATATACTAATTCAATCACAATGACATTGTACTGTAGTATAATAACAAAATTTTATCAACTACCATTCAATTGTACAAAGCAAACATTCTGGAGTTCTCAAAAAAAAAAAAAGGAATCAAAATGTAGGAGAGGAACACACATTCCATAAAAAACTTAATCTATAGATTCCTTGCTCTGATTTTTGTCACCAACTGTTAGAAGCCAACTTTAAATTCAGAGAAATAAATCCTCTACAAATTTTACAGTGTTACAGATTTAACAAAACATAAAGGAAATTACCCACCTTTGAATAAAAGACAGACTGATATAGGAACTCCCAAAGCCATATCCCGTAGTTGCTACACTTTCTTTCTCTTGTCCTCCTAGACTGAAGGGTGGAGGGTTTTTATTGCGCTCCGTGAGTCCTTCCATTTATATTTCATGAAGCGTCATCTGGCAGTTCTTACCAATCAAAAAAATATGTACTTTTGGCAGCCACATAAAGCCTCCAGGCGCTCACGCACTTGTTTAGGATACCTGTGTTATCTTGAGATGTGATCAAGTTTCCTTTTGAAACACTGGTTTCCTGTTACCTGTGGGCATAATCATGTATGTAAAAGTACTTAAAACAACAAAAAAGAATATGAATTCAGAAAAGGCCCCATTCTTGCTCTGCCAGAAGTTTATATAGAATTCCAACAAAGATGTTTGCAAACTAGGAAAGAGCATGATCTGTAAATACAAAAAATAATTCAGTTATGCTTTCTTTCTTACAGACTCTTGAGTTCCACTGCAAATCAAAATATTTTATTAATTCATTTGCAAGGGAGAAGAGTAAATTTTGTCACTTAGCTTTGCTTATGAGAAGTTCTGTAAGAACTTCTGCCATTAATTCTGCCATTTAATGTTTTTCTGAGTAAATGGAATGGCCTGACAAGTTCTAAAAACAAGAATGCCCCAATGACTAGGCTACAGAGAGCCAATAAAGTACCAAAATAATAATAGTAACAATAATTAATAATATTCTCCACAGAGACAAAATGAAGACATTTAGTTTAAATACATCTAATGAACAGAAATTCTTAATTTTAATACATTTAAAGTTTTCTCAGTTATCCTAGTTATAATTACTAAAATACCATTATAAAACCCAAAACATGTAATTATTGCTATTATATTTTCTGACACTAGGGGTTTTCCATAAGTTTCATTTGCCCTAAATTACTATAGATATTTATGTTTTGTTGAAATGTGTCTTTTTACCTAGAATTTCAGTTGCTTATGTTTTCTAAACTTTGAAAACTTGTTCAAGACATGATAGGCCATCATTTGCATCATGTCTACCCAGCAAATTAGATTTTTCGGAAGGAATCCCTTTCTATATTCAAATGTAAATCTGGCTTTAGAAATCACACAAGATTGAGCTTGTTGTACTCATTATAACTTGGGCAATCACTTACCACAAGAGTCATCATTTTAAAGTTAAAAGAATATTACTTCTTGGCTTACTTTAAATGTGCCTACATTTTTATCACTACTTTTATGGGTTTATTTGAAACCTGTTTATTAAATCAATTTCTGGGACTATTTTTCCCAAACAAATAATATTTGAATTATAAATTGAAGAATTCTTTTCATACAATTGGTGAAAATTTAAGAAGAAATCATTTATAAGGGGTAAATAAATGTAATTCCTTTTTCAGTGTCTGGGGAGAGATGTTATGATTCACGTTAAGTCACTAAGTTTATCTATCTATCTATCTATCATCTCTCTATCTCTCTCTATCTTTAGAGTGCTGGTTATAAACCTAGGGCTTCACATATGCTAGGTTTGTGATAGATCTATCACTGAACTATACCTCTAGCTCAAATATCTTTATTTTTAATACTGATGCATACAAGTAGGATGAGCGTTTTTTAAATAAAGATTAACTGGCACTAGCATGGTACATTGTATTTCACAGGGTTTTTAAAATATACATCTCAATTCTTTCTTCAGTAATACTTTCCCAGATGAATACAGTGACCAAGACATAGTAAATACCCGATGAATCTGAATTCATAAAGAACTAAATAACTGGCTTTATTTCTATTCTCAAGTGACAAATGAGGAATGGAGGCTCAAAAGAGTTGAGCAGGAGCAGATGGCAGCTTAGTGGTTGAGGATATAGTTAGCATGAGAGATTCTAAGGGTCTCATCTCCAACACCGCAAGAAAAAGAAAATTAGTGATTTGCCAAAGGACTTGCCTCAGAGTCAGGATTTGAATCCCATTTTCAGATTCTTAATGTCTTTGCATTTCTGTGTCCTCTGGTAGGAGTACATGTACAGATCTCAGACGAAGTCCCTGGATTATTTCCAAAATCAAGCTTTCTTTTATTATAATAAAATAATTAAATGAACTATGGTTTTTAGCCGTACCTGGGTTGAGAAAGGTGAATGCCTGCCTCTCTGAATGCTTCCTATTCTGGTAAATTATGTCATATTATATAGAAACTTATCTACCATTTTGGCAGGGGTTCATTCTAAGTCATGTCACTGCTGCCTTCCCACTGGGGTCCATACTAATGGTTCCCATTCCCACTCCAACTCTACAGGGAAGTCTGCTCCCTCTCTTCTTCAGTCCTCTCACCAAAAAATCCTTTTTCTCAATACTGAAGAATGAAAGACATGAGTATTGTAAGTTGGTCTCACTGACATCTTTATTCATTCCTAATATACATTAAGGCAAGTTAGAGAAAATAGGTGAGAGGCCAAGAGCTCCATTATTGTCTTTCTCTTATGTCACATTCTGTTGTCTTATGTATTAACCTCTTTCCTCTAGTCATCATCATCTCACCTTTCCTTTCCTTTTAGACCTTTCTTTTTTTCTTGTTCTTTCACTAATTCAACCAGAAGTGGTGGCTGGTTATTTCTAGGAAATGTTCATTAGTCTGTTTCTCTTTAAATTTATTCTGTAATTCTTATGGAATCAGTTGCCATTCATTCATGAAATATTGGATGCCTACTGCATCAATAGCACTGAGATGGGTGTGATTATATTTATAAAATAAATGGATAGATAATTCATGTATTCTGACCTCAAAGAACTATAGGGAGTTAGGGAAAGTATGCATGTAACTACAGTACTGTGCAGGGAGTAACAACTGTCATGAATATGTGCATAAAGGGTTATGACAGTTGAGAGGTGAAGCTTAATCCAACTCTCATGCCATTTTTAATGGAATAGTTTCATTTGAAATGAGTCTTAAATAGTAAGTAAGATTTAGACATGTAGTGAAAAGAGAAAGAATTCTAGGTGAATGGGGACATTGAGAGGAGGCAGAATCGAATAGTGAAAACATCAGGCTCTGATTCACATCATCCCAACACACCTTGTCTTAAATTCAAACTTTATTCATTTGGCTTTGCTGAGACTTTTTAATAAACAGAAGGGTGAATTTCCTCATCTACCAAATAGATATCATTAGTAAGGAGAAAGAACAAAAAATAAAAATAAAAGGAAGTATTTAGCACATAATAGGTACTCAGTTAAGGATAGCTGTTACTGTTGAATAAGTGTAGAAAGATACAGGATATATATAGTAGTCACCACTAAGTTATGAATGCCCATCCTCTTCCCAAACTGGTATTGCTTCAGCACTCTTACTTATATATTATGTCATCACCTCAAGCTCAATGTGTCTTAAATTAAACAAATTATCTCTTCTGCAAAATCATTTCCCTAATATAACTTCCTTATCTGAATCAATGATCA
Organism: Castor canadensis; assembly: GCF_047511655.1. NCBI lineage: Eukaryota > Metazoa > Chordata > Mammalia > Rodentia > Castoridae > Castor > Castor canadensis. The sequence goes on from NC_133394.1 coordinate 94,594,089, forward strand.
CATTATCTAACCTCTAACTACAATTCTCATTGCTTACTAAACATGGTCTAAATTCCAATTTATCAGGGTTTCCTCTAATCTGTTTTTGCATATTAATCCAGCAGTCTTTCTACAACTTTCCAAATTATACATTTAATTTTCATCTGACTGCAAACCTTGCTTTCAAATATATATGCATGTGTATGTCTTGATATCTGTATATCTATGCATATGCTAAACTTTTTACCTCAATATCTCATATTATTGTTTAACTTCCATTTATAATTAAGAGTCCTCTTTATAGATATATTTAATGTAGGAGACGAAAATGTATATCCTCAGACTTCCCCAAAAGGCCATGATATGTCTATATTTTGGTGACTCCAAATACTCATAAATAAAGTCATGAGACCAATGAATTAGTTTGATCTCTTTTATGTATTGACAAAGACTCTTTCCTTCACCAACTTTAACCAAGCTCATCTGAGCCCTCTTCTTGACAAAGCCTTGACTTTGGCCCACTGACCTTGGCTTTAGCAAAGAATCCTGCTAAATCAGTTTTTTGAAACCCCCATCTCTTTGTAACAATCTGATCATGTCACTCGTACCCTACCCTCAATAGCTAAGTCTTTGGCCTTTTGCTATCAAGAATACTGATAAGCCTGTTTAACAAGAATTTCCCTCTTCTTGATATCGAATCATGTCCTCTTAGTAATTTTCTATCTATGACCCCCTATCTCTGCTCATTGGCTATAAATCCCAAACTGTCTTTGTTTTGTATAGAGTTAGGTTCAATCTCTTCTCTGTATAGTGTACACTCCATTGCAATAGCCTTGAACAAAGTCTTCTTTACCACTTTAAACAAGTATCAGAAATTTCTTTTTAGTCTTTTAGAAGGCTGAATATGAATATTATTCCAAAATAATCCTTCTGGAACCATGAAGGGAGGTGTCTCAAAATTATAGTCTTTATAGTCTTCATATCCATGTATTTTTGGTCATTTTATTTGTTTTAGGAGTTGGGGACCTTTAAAATATAAAGAGGCCCTTCCTAAAATGTTTGCTTGCAAGCTTTCAATTTACATTTCTGTCAAGACAATTGGACCAAGATTTGTATGGACCGATTGTATAATATGTTGTAGTGTCTTAACTTACATGTATGAGAAAGTTACTACATTTTTTCCAGCATGAGGTAAGGAATTGGGTAGCAAATATATGAACAAAGAAATGTGTGGCTATCTTACAAATATAAAAAGAATACAACCATTCTTCTTTGAATTGCTTTTATTAAATATGTAAAATTTTATTAATTATAAACATCTAATCTATTTTCACACAAATAAACAAGAGTACACATTGATAAAGACACGCATTGAATAAGAGTCACTACTGGTACACAAACATACAGGTGGGATTTGGGCATAAAAACACAATACCAATTGTATAATTGGTATAATTGTATAATTACTACTATTAGTAATTTCGAAATAGTCTTCAACTAATATTCACATGGATTTCCTAATTTAAATCAAGTAAGAAACACCACATTTATTTTGAGAGACAAATGCCATTAGCAGAAGAGGGAAGAACTGTTGGCACCAGCAGTTGATATTTAGTTGCATCCCAAGGTTTAGTTTTGGCATATTGGAAGTTTATGATTTCCTAGTAGATTTCTAAATTTGCGAATGAACAAACATCAGCTACTGTTCTTTGATTATAATCTCACTCACTCTATGTCATATTTATCTGATATTTAAGGGAAAACACAATCAGTTTTATTTTGTATATTTATTTTTGTAAGTGAAAGTACTGCCCAAATATTTTTTAAAGAAGAAAGAAATGAGATGTAAACCTATCATATTCCTCATGTATTCTTACTGTGGCAAGCAGTCATTCATGACATGATAGAATCTTTACTTTTTCAAGTAATGAAAAGGCATTGTGTATTTTGCTTTCCTTGAATATTTTTCTTTAATCAATTATCACTTTTCATTAGGATGGCCTTGTAGGTTGCATTTGGGAGACATGTGAGATTAAGATTTTTATTTTCAACATTCTTTTAACAAGTAAGCTCTTTTTCAGAAGATGACCTAAAACATGAAATACATTGAAAATTGAGCATGTTATATGGTAAAGCTGAAATTACATTTTACATTGGTGTCCATTTGACTGACAAAACATTTGTTGAACACATACTGTGTGATATTTAATTATGTCAAAATATATTTTTATTGTGAACCCTTTATTATACTAACATTATGAACAAATATCCATAAAATAAGCAATTGTTACCATTGGAATTGTTTTGGTTTTTCCTAAGACTCCAAATTCATTAGTAGGAAATGTATAAAGTTGTGTGAATCGTCTGATCCACAATGATTATATCCATGAAAAAATAAACACAATGTAGAAATAAATAGCTTTGTAGTAAAATATAAAGTTATTTTCCCTTTGTCAAATAAATAAACAGTGTGACTTCAGTTCATTTTATTCTTTCATGTGATCTAGTAAATGATGTTTTTAGCTGCCAGAAGGGTGTTCTTCAGAAGCATTGCCACTGTCATGGGTCCTACACCTCCTGGTACTGGAGTAATATAGCCAGCTTTCTTCTTGACAGCTGAGAGAGAATACAGAAAATATTCTTCATCTCTAAATGTGTCTGGGAACTTCACATTTTAAGCATGCAGAATGTAAAGGATTTTTCCACATTACACATATAACTCTAACAACCTTTAAGCACTTTTAGAATGTACAAACATCCCCCCACATACACTCATACAAACATGATGTCTAAGGTAGACAGAGAGAACACACTGGGACCAAGACTGATGGTTCAATCTCTATACTGTTCAGTTAGCTTTGCATGATGAAAGTTATAACTTATGATTCACCTACTTACCTGTAACTCCAGTTAGCTACTTCCTAAAGACATGATAGTCACATGCTCAACACATGCCATTCATGAAATTGAATCATCCCTGTTATAACAACATTATCAGGTGTGCCTAGATAATACATTTCAGTATAACTCTAATAAAAATCATCAAATATATTTGAATTCCTGAGCATATACACATAGTACTGTTCAAAGCTATAAAGATTTTTTTATTCAATGAACATAAAGAAAATGGCACAGAACTTTCAGCAAGGTTTAAAATGTTTCCACACCCACAGTATTAAAGGTGAATGGCTCCATGCATTCATCGACTTAATGGTTCCATGATTTACTAGTTGAATAACAGAAATGAAGTTTTTCCAGATAACTCTTTTAGGACAAATTTAGCATAGACAATACTTCTTTAATGCATAATTTGGCATTATTAATTACATGGTACTTAGATGCATTGTCTTTTGCAAGTTTTCTCCTATACACTTTTATGTGACTCAAAACCAAGAGATGTTTTTTAGATCCTGTACTATTTTTGTGCAATTTATTTTGCCTTTTTGAAAGATTCTTTGTAAAATTTACTTTTACCTTATTTGAATGGAGAAATACATTGAGATAATTTTTTAAACACAGGAAAAACAAAGGAATAATATTGTTTAACTTAAAGAAAAGTCCAAATAAGTGTAAGTATATCACACAAAACTCAGCTAGTGTGTGTCATGAATCTTCTGATGGTTTGTGGTATTGTTTGGATGTGGTTTGAGTGTCTTCCAAAGTTTCAAGTGTTGGAAGTGTGGCACTGAATGTGGCCGTATGATAAGGTGAACCTAGTGGAAGAAAGTTATGTCTTGGGGGCACTGCCTTAGAAGGGATTAATTTAGTTTTCAGGGGACCTTGGTTAGTTCCTGTGAGATTGAGTTGTTATAAAGGAGTAAGTTTGGCCTCTCCTCTCTGGCTTCCTTTCCTACATTATCATTTTGACATCACTCCCACCATTGTGACGCCATCCACAATGACACTCTCTTCAAAGCTAAGCAGAAGCCAGTGCTATGCTCTTAGACCTTCAGAACTGTGAGCTAAACAAACCACTTCTAGTTCAAATTTCATAGCCTCTAGTATTTTGTTAAAGCTATGGAAAACAGACTAATTTAGTAAGTTATAAAGAAAAGACAAGATTTGGGTGGTAATATTTCAATTTTCCAAAAGTCTATGTCTCAACAGATTCTTTCTATTGCCATACTTCAGCCAGTGTACTCTGCTATAGAAACATTAAACTGGGTAAACAGCCATTCCACAAACAGCTACAAATTTTTAGTCCTTTCTTTCTTTGTTTTAGCTTTGGTTCTACCTGGAATAGTCTTTCACTTTATCCAGACAAGAAATATCTTATTATTCTTTAAAAGGCAATGAAATGTCACCTGTCTATAAGTTTTTTCAAAAACTTACCCCTCCAATATTAAATAGAAAGTTCCACCATCTATGTTTACAGTTATTTTCTAACTGCCTTCATTATGGAACTTACTGCATTGTCTCTTTTCCTAAGTGGATAAAAGTACTAGAAGATGGAAGCCAAGTCATTGTGTTTGTTATTGCTGTTTTTAATGTCAGAATTTGTCTATGTGCAGGCTAGGTATTTAGTAAATTGATAAAGTAAATAGTTCTTATTTAAATTTTAAAATCTATTTTCAGAAGTGTGTTAGTACTTTTGACTAGATATAAATAATATCAATGTAGGTCAAGCTAATTTACTGAATAACTCAAGCTACTTATTTTGGTTGAGGTGACAAACTGTATTTTTCACTGGTCAATAAGATGACTTGATGGTAGAAGCAATGCCCTTGAGGGGGTGGGGGGGGCAGGGAAGGGTTTTTCCATCTCCCTGAAGGAGCAAAGCCTTTAAAACCTCCACAGATCTCTAGAAGAAATATGCTACTACTTGTTGCACTAATAGTATATAAATCATATATTTATAAAGCACTAAATTTGAAATATTAATATATAAAAATAAAACATGACTGAATAATATAGTAAAATAAGAATCAAATGCAAATGAAGTTTTTAATGAAAAACATTTTTTTCCAAATCAAAAACTGTAATAAAATTACTTACATCAGGAAATCTATTGTGGGTGCATAATATAATTCTTTTTATATAGTTTGTTTTTCAACTTAGAAAAGTAAAGTAGATATTATTTGTACATTGAAAAATAACAAATAACCACAGCTACTACCAGTTGGGTACCTACTTGTCAAGAAATGCATATACAATTTTTTTTGAGACACGATCTCACCATGTTGCCCAGGCTGTTCTTGAACTTACAGGCTCAAGTGATCCTCTTGGCTCAGTCTCTCCAATATTTGGGACTACATGCATGTACTACCAGGCTTTATACACATTATTTTAGTAATTTAATTATCATTTATTTTAATAGATGAGAAAAGCGTGGCTCAATGAAGTTACAGTGACTTATCACTCTCCCATATGATACAGACATTATTCACAACCAGGTTTGAAAAATTCTGTGATTACATAATTTTACCCCATTCCAATATAACTATATTACATGACCTAAATGAGAAGAAAAGTCCCAAGAATGGCTCCAGTGCCAGAAATTGACTCAGTTTTCACAAAGTATTAGGAGAATATTCTGAAAAAGAAACAAAGAGGAAGAGTTTCCAATATACTAATTTTCTTACATTTTTGAGTACTCATAACTTATCATCTCTGGATTACATTTTGCACTTCAAGTTATACAGCTGGCTTGGCAGTCCAAGTCATTTTATTCCATGGGCATCAGATCAGATAAATCACTGGTCTGCCCAGGTATCATGACCCTCCTCTTCCAAATTACACTTTATACAACAGGCTTACTATTGGATCTATGCTCAAGAAGAGAGGTTCTGGTGTGGAAAGAGGGATTGTGAATGAGCTGTTGCATAAACTAACATTTTCCTGAGTTTTAGCTCAACATCTGCAGTTTTGGACACTCAACTGGTAGAAACTAACACACATTTTTCTTGTTCTGCCTATCACTCTTCATAGAATTAAACTGTGATGGCTAATGGGTCTTCACCTCTCTTGGGTTACTACTTTCCTGAATATTAATAAGCATTTAGTAGCAACAGTGGAACCCTTTAAATTACTCAAAAGGCAGAAGACTATGATATTATTGTGGACACACCTGGTTACTCAAATACTTACTTCATTACTCATTTCAATCTGATTTACAAAACTATTAGGTCTTATTCTTTTTTATTAAATTTTCCTGAGCATCCATTTCTGAGAGAAAAAAAAATCAGTCTATATACTGCCAGATAGTGTTAGTGTATCTTTTGCTTATTTACATAAAGATCGAGATATGGAAATAAATAAATTCTAAAGAAAGGCAGGTAATTGTTAGCAAATACCAATAGGTTTAGATGCCAATACTTTTTAAAAAAAATTCTAAGCCAGGCCACAAGTCACGGTGACTTGGGAGGCTGGAACAGGAAGATCACTTGAGCGCAGTCATTTAAGGCCAGGCTGGGCAGAATAACAAGATCCTGTTTCCTAAAACATTAAAAATAAAAATAAAATTCTACAGTTTAATGATTTTGCATACACATATCAAGGCCATTCTAGGCAGTATGTCTATGCAGCACCATAGGTGGTTTATGAGCTGAAATTAGCCAGGGGAGAAAGAGATAAATTCAGTTAATGCCTGATGCCCTGAAAAGCATCTTCCCCAATCATGCCTGAGAGTAAGTTAACAAACATTACATCATCAGAATAACTTCTCACTGGCTAATCCCTTCCTAATGGTAGTTAGGATTTGTACCTGCTTATAAAGATGATGCTTTTAAAAATTAATTTTATTATGTATAGAATAAGATCTACAAGTTTCATTGTAGAGAAACACAGAAGCATTACAGGGAAGTAATTTCCTTCAAAGACTTATTAACTGTGAGTACAGGGGTGAGACGATATACATGCATGTGTTTATGGAAAATACAAAAAGTTCTGCATATATGAGAATCAGGTGTTAGATCTGAATTGGTATCAGTAACTTCATAATAAGCTAATGAGCACATAGGAAAAATCAGTGTCGGGTTCACTCTAAATTCACCATGATTTGAGAGGTATTGAAACTGTTTGACAATTAAGACAAATAAAACAATTATGAAATTCTAAGGTCTGAATGGAGGAACTTAATCTGGGGAGTAAGACTTAGATGGATATTACTTGATAATGTTTAAAACAATTTCTTGAAAATAAGAATAGTTTGCTGGAAGGTAACGATTATGACAATTTATTGGAATACCCTCTCTACAAACTTCATACTGCAATGAAATTTCTACAGATTTTCTTGAAAATGCTATGGCTGTCTTAGCATGGTTTAGAATGTTAAGAGAGTCTTGTGTTTTGTACAATCATATTGTACTCTTTTTCTAACATTACCCATATTCATTTCTCCATCTGGTGAGTATTTATTCTTCTTTAGACCTAAAATAAATGTCATTTCCTTTATAGAGCTTGTTAACTCCTCAGGCTGAGTTAACTGTTCATTCATTGATCCATGCAACCTACAGAATGATTTTTTTCAATTTGCAGTCATAGAGCATGTTGGAATCTCTTGTAAATTAAGTCAAACTACATACACTTCTTCTCACCCCAAAGAACCTTTGTCTGAAGTGAGAAATGTTTCTAAATGGTAGGAGAGGAGTATTATACATACAAACAAGGCAGAATAAATCTAAAAGCTGGTTGATATTCACTGCTTTAGAGAGGCTAGTTCACATGGTTTCCAAGAAAATCCCAATATGCAAATGTTTTTCACACCTCTGTTTGCATCACAGTTGCTAATGTCTCATTGGCCAAAGCAAGTCTTATGGTCAAGCTCAAATTCAAAGGCTTTGGAGAAGAGTAACAAAGGCAAAGAGGATGTGCATATGGGCACAGAAGAAATGTGTGGCCATTTTTATAATCTATTATAATAGTCTTGTGGTTCCAAGTCTGTCATATTAAGCTATATCATCTGCTGCCAGATTTATTCCTTAAAATATAGATTTGGGACTACAGGTGTGGTTCAAATGATAGAGTGCCTGCTTTGCAAGCACAAAGTCCTGAGTTAAAATCCCATCTCCTGCTCCCAAAAAGTATAGATCATTTTAGTTTACAAATATTTTATGCATAAAATATAATTTTTAGAATATATTTAATTCCTAGGATAGAATATAAATTATTTGCCATGCCAGTCATGATATATTATCATTGGATCCAACCTTTTTATCTTGCATCATTTCCTAACCCTATACTTGATTACCACTGTTCCTACACATGCTACAAATTGGCCTAGATGGATTCTTGTGCAAGAAAAACCTAGTTATGACCCTTTGCAGCTTACAATCTACTTGTGGAGACAGACATTAAAAATTCAATTACCTAAATAAAAACTGAGATGTAGCTATAGTGTGTGCACAGATGAAAGACTTACTGCATTGTGAATGTGTTGAAGATCTGAGCCTGAGCACTGTATATACACATGTATATGTGGCATTTCAATGCCAGACTTTTCCAGGTGAAATACACAGGTGGAGAACAGGCAGTGTTCTTGGTAATAGGTAAATGTTTGTGATAAAGGTAGGAAGAAACTTCCCTCAGGTGGAAAGCAGCCTGAACTCTGGGAAGCACCATCAGAAGGCTGGTAGGGCTGCCATGTAGGAGTAAAGGGAAGGGCTTTAGGAGATGAAGTGAAGGAGGCAGGCAATGTTCAGGTTTTGTAGAGCCTAATAGACAATGTTTAAAACTTTGATATTAACCTAAAACCAATTGTTAAGTTATTCTCAACATTTGGGGAAAGTGTACTTTGAGGTAGGATAAAATCCAATTGAAAAACTGCCTGTTTTGTGCTTGCACATTTCTCTAACGAAATGAGTTTAGCATTTGAGATGGAGGGAAAGGAAATACACACAAAAATAACAATGTGAGATGCAGTATGACAGGAATAAATTCAGATTCTTGTGAGATCACTTCAAATAAGAAATGAGAATCAGGGATAGGGATCAGAGAAAGATTTGTAAACTTGAAGAGAAACTTCAAAACCTGACAGGTGCATGAAGGGTAGAGAGGAGGAAAGAGAAAGCGACACAGATATAGGAAAGAGTAAAAACAAAGGCTTTTGGGGCTTGTAATGGAGGAAGTGAAAGAAGCTCATTAGGACAGAAACACAAGAAGAAAACAGTGGTCACAGTCTGTATACACGAGACCTATGTAAGGAGTCAGTAAACTCAGACTGAATAAGGGTTGCTGTAGTTCTGTGTTTGATGTAAATAAGCCTTGAAGGAAGTCTTTTATGAATGGGATTATTTATTTATGTATTTAGGAATTAATAGCCAGTTTAGTAAAATGAGAAATTTGAGAGGAAAATGTGTATTCAGAAATAATTTTCATAAGAAAATTAATTTAATTAAAATTAAATTAAATTCATCTGTATTTTTATAAAGTTTCAAGTTCTTGCATGTCATTAAATTATTACCCAAGGAATGTTTTCAGTCTGGAATGCATATCTAATCTGTTGTGTTCCCTTTCCTTTCTCCACGTATGGATGGCTACCTTTTCTTCTTTCATATTATTGGCTTCAGATGCCTAAAGGGAAGAATGAGGACAGATTGGTTTGACACAATTTCCATCATCCTTATTTGATGAAAACCATTTTTTAAAGTATCAGAGTGAGAATAATAGGAATGGAGTAAAGATTATTCCACATTTTAAGCTGAGGTGATGACAGGAATGATGAAAGAAACTAGGCATTCAGTCTATACGTGTGCCTCAAAAAAAAATTCAAGGGTGACATGTGGTTACAGGGTGTGGAAAGATTACTCATGAAGGATACTAATAGTGACACAAGGAATATTAAAATGCCCTTTAATAACTTAAGTAAGAACAAAAGAAAAATTATGTGATCATTAACCTTTTGGCAACAGCCACCAGGCTTCACACAGGGTGTCCCCAGCTTGTGTTTTCTGTGTTCTTACTTCCTCTGGAAACTTTGTGCTCCCTAGCTCCCAGGGCCTTGCACTTCATAATCCAAATTCCCATTTAAAATATTTCATCTGGAATATCCTCTAATTCCTTGACAGACAGTGAATTTCTATTTTAATACATTATGCACTACTTTAAAGTTCCCAAATAATGGAATTTTCTTATGTATCTAAACATAATTAATTTTGCTAATATGTATTGGAAACTATATTCAGGCAAAATCAAAGAATATATTTGTGGTCTTTAAATCTATTTTTGGGTACAGGAAGAGGAACTAATGTCTCAAGTTCCTGTAATATTATTTTATTTCTCCATTTGCCTGATTCTCTGTCACTTAAAGAAGTACCACACAGTCCATGTCAGATTTTCAACAATGCTACAACTAATTTTTAAAAGCATCTTCCTCCCCTCAAAGGAAGAGGGATAATTCCTTATCTGTGGCAAGGCAGCAGAACAAAAATTTCCTGCTTCTCTCATGTGAATTTCAGCCTCTTAGTATGCATATGTAATTGTCTAAATTAAATGCTTGAATTTTCCCATGCTTCTAAATACAAGCCACTTAGGCCTGGCCTCTCAAACACAGCCACTATAATGAAGGGGAGACAGGCTTCAGGAAAATGAAGTACAGGAATAACAACCAGAAAAACCTGAATGGCATAAGACTGGAGAAATAGTATGACTCAGGAGGTAACACAGAAAACACTCCACTTTCTCATACACTTGATACAAAAAGGATGCTTAACAGCATGTTGCAGCAGAGAGCAAAGGGCTCCTTAACAAGTGAGTGGCTCACCACTGAACTCCTGCAAAGCAACACGGAATCAGGTGACCCAAAAGCAATTTACGATGCTTCTTCTTGCTTTTATCTGGTTATCTAATTCCAGAAGTATCCAACAGTTTTTTTTTTCTTTTTTTAACAGATAATGTACTAACACATTCATTGTCATGGCATTCTGCGGGCACTGATAGGACAGAAGATTATTGCCCTAATAGGGCAGAATAATATGAAACTCTGGTCTACATTTCTATACAAATTGTGTTGGCTTCATTAAGTTAGTGAGATATACTCACAAGGACTCCCTTCATCTATTTACTTTTCAATCTGTATCTGCAGGATGGCCAATAACCTATTTCCTTCCTTCCTTTCTTTCTTCCTTCCTTCCTTCCTTCCTTCCTTCCTTCCTTCCTTCCTTCCATCCTTCCTTCCTTCCTTCCTTCCTCCTTCCTTCTTTCCTCTGTATATAATAGTTGTATTGGGGATATATTGTGATGTTTATATATGTACTTACAATATAGCTTAATTAGATTTTCTCTTTCTTTTACTTTTATATTAAGTCAAATCTCTATATATCTGACAAACTGCATCAGAGATGTGGATACCTACAAAAATACCACTCATCCCCTTAGAAAAGGAACCAAATAGTAAACCAATAACCTGATGAATGTTTGAAACTGATTTCTGTGGATACTAGCACTTATCAGTGGAACCTTCTTACTGACCATGGATGGTGTCAGCTATCACTGTCCATTTCCATTCTGGTTGGCAGGAGTTCAAATATTACTATGACATTTGTGGTAACTCTACTGACAACTTGGGAAATAACTAAAATATTTCCACTTTTCACAGTGCCTTCAATGAAACAAAATGATTATCTGTCATCTTCCAAATCTTTTTCTCTCCCCCCCCCCACCCCGATCATTTTCCTTAAATCACTGGATGTCACTATCACAGTGGCAAGTCTATAAACAATCTACTGCTTTTGGCAGTATTGTCCAAATCTCTTGACAGGTTCTTAATCTCAGTAGTACTAAATAAATCCAAGATAGGAGGAGACAAAATTTCTTTCTCATAACATATTTGTATCTTAATACAGGACACTGAAAAACATCTATAAAAAGATTCATTGTAGTAGAAGGAAAAAAGAAAATTTAGGATTACAGGCACACACATACAATCCCACCTACTTGGGAGGCAGAGGTAGGAGGATCACAGTCCAAGCCTGGGCTTGGACTGGGCAAAAGAATGAGACCCTATCTGAAAAAGAAAACAAACAAAAATAAACATAAAGCAAAAGGGCTAGAGGCCTAGGTCAAGCAGTAGCATGAGGCCCTGAGTTCAAACCCCAGTGCTGAATAAAAGAATGAAAATTTATACATATTCTCTGTGGATGTATTTTCTGTGGTTCAATCTTAACCCTTCTGTATAAAATGAGACCACATTATGTCAAATACATTCTGCTAAAGAGAATGTCTTCAAAGGTTAACTAGATTTCAAAGACCTAGACTTCACAAAATCATCTTGTCCATGTTGTAAGCTACAATAGGGGCAGTTGACTCACTGTGGTAGGGATCTCATAGTGACCATCAAAGGTCTGTGTGTTTTATGAAATGATGTGGGTACTAGAGTCACAGCAGTAGTAACAGCCTCTCCAACATGACTGCTTTTATACCTAACATCAGCTTTTCCAAAATGATTGAGACATATCACCTCTGGGTTGAAATATTAGTCCTATTAAGCTAAATTTTTGGACTACTTATAATCATGTCCTAAAAATTGATATTTTATGTCAGGATTATCAACCATATCATCAAACCAAACAGTTGACACTGAGAAAGAACTGAGTTGATGACAATTTGCTATATTTGGTTCTTTATAATATCAGAGGTTAATAATTCTATTAGTGTGATATATTTCAAAAACAGTCTTTTTCTTAGAAACTGACATGCACTTGGGACTAAGCACCAAAAACACTTTCAAAAGATGTTAACTTTGAATGACTTGGAAAATAAAAATTTCAGGGACTATGTCTATTGTCTGCATGGCTATATACTCAGTACCTTAAATGGTGCCTAGCATGAAGCAGCACTCACTAAGTATGTGTCGAGGAAATAAATGAATCAATCAACGAATGTGCAATTAACAGACGTGAGATGTAGATTATTTAATTTCCTTTCTTCTTTTTTTGGGTGCTGGGAATTGAACTCAAACTCAGGGCTTTGCTTAACTTGTAAATTAATACTGTGGTTGTTGCTACATGGAATGTGAGATTTGGTTACCATCCAGACAACTTAGGGAATTACATCTATAACGTAAGAGTGAAACTACAAACATATGTGCAGAGGATGTTCATACAAATGGCCAGAAGTATGGCTAAGAAGGCTTAGATATGATGTGGGATGAAAATACCAAAGAAATGTAAGACAAGAAGCTTACATTACAGAGGCATAAAATCTATTTGGGAACAACTGAGTAAAAGCGCAAGGTGGTATAGGATTAAAGACAAAATGACAAAGACAGATGAAACCTGCTACAGGATTTGGGAAAAGATAGGAATAAACATGAATGGTAAAAGTTGATTCATAAGAACAAACTGTACCAGAGGAGAGGTGAAGACATAAAACTGCTGTGAGCAGTGCAGTGGGAATAGAGAGAAGGGTGAATAATGTACACAAAAACACGCACTGTGTTCTGCCAGCATTATGCTCAGCGATTCACATGCATTAATTAGCTCATGTAAGGTGATTATTTCACTTAATCTTCCCAACAACTTTCTATGATAGGTATTATTATCTTAGTTTTTCAGATGATAAAATCAAGTCTCAGAGAGGTGAAATGATTTACCTAAGATCATAATTATTTTAAGCAACAGAGCTAAGATTCAACCTCAAGTCAGCCTAACTCCAGAGCATAGTCCTTTATGAAAGGTTAGACAAAACACAGCAGAGAATGAAGCATAACTCTGAGGCTTCAAATGTAAATCATTGAAATAAGAGAAAACAGAAATGAGAAACTTCTTAAAGAACACTCCAGGGGTCTTTGTTCCATCTGCAACAGTTTCTAACAAGAATGATACAGGACTTCCATAAAATTGAAGCTCACCCCTCATTGAGATGGAGTCTCAAATTTTATGGTGCCCTTATGGGAGAGATTTCTTGCCCATTGGAAATTCTTTTGCAAAGTACAAGGTAAGCCTCCAGCTATTTGGGGCACATTCACAACTGTGTACAGCATCATACTTTTCTTCTTCAATAAACTGAGTTGGACCTACTATTGCGTACATAAGGCCTTTAAATTATTTTCCCTTTGCCTTTCTCTGCCATTCCCTTCACACAGAAAGAACCCCTTTCTTCCTTCAGCTGACTTTCTACCTTAAATACACTTCCTTGGGTGAAATTCACTGACCCTTCAAGATTTATTTCAAGAGCATTGTGGCATTGGTACCTCTACTCCTGTTTATTCCAAGATGCTTGCAGTCATACCTGATTCTTCTTTTTCTTGCATATCTAATCATTCAACCAATCATTCCAACTCTCCTTTTAAATTATATCTACCATCTAACCACCTCTTAACACCTAAACATATTACAACCCTGGTCAACACCCCGTCATTTCTTACTTGGATAATTACAATAGCCTCTTAACAGGTACCCTTTTTTATACCTTTCGCTCTCCAAAGCCTAAACATCATTCAGTAGCTAGAGTGGTCCTGTTAAAAAGCAAATCAAATGCCACTTTTTTTGACTTAAATACTCCAACAGCTATTCATTGTTCTTAGTGTAAAATCAAAACTCCTTCCATTTTCTATGAGGACCTACATGATATGTCACCTCTACTCCTACCTTTTTACTTTTTCCCTTACTATTCTTCTCTTTATTATGTCCAGTTACAATGTACGCTTGTAGCCCATCAAAATTACCAAGAATAGCTTGGTGTGGTGGCACACAATGTAATTTCAGCACTTGGGAGGCTAAGGCAGAAGGATCATGAATTCAAGGCCAATCTGACAACAAAGCAAGGTCTTGTCTCAAAAGAAAGACTAAAGAGAGAAAGAGAAAGACAAAGAGAGGAAGGAAGGAAGAGAGGAAGGGAGAAAAGGAAGGAGGGAGGAAAGAGGGTTGGAGGAGAAAGGAAGGAAAGTTTGGAGGGAGGAAGGAAGAAATGGAGGGAGGAGGTAAGGAAAGAGAGAGGGAGAAAGGGAGGAAGGAAGGAAACAAAGAAGGAAAAAGGAAGGAAGGAAGACAAAGGAAGAGAGAAAGGAAAAGAAAAGAAAGGAAACAATAACTATGCTCCCCTTCAAGATTTTTGCATTTGCTTCTCTATTTGTCTGGATCCTTCCTCTCACAGATCCACAGGATTCTCTCTCCCATTTTGCTCAGGTTAGCAGTAACTACTGCTTCTAAGCAACTCTAACTCAGCATTCTCTACCTCCCTTATCTTGTTTCAGTTTTTAAACAAGAATTTGTAGTACATAGGCATGTATGTATTTTTTAAATTATCTGCCTGCCTCCTCTAACAAGAATGTAAGCTAGCTATGAGTAAAAACTTTGTTTTGGTCACTGTTGTATCCCAGGGCCTATAACAGTGAAGAAGTGGAAGGGCTATACTAAAAACATCAGCAATCATCAGGATATTGGAAATAAGTCCAGTGAAGATAAAGATATGAAAAATGAAAGCCACAAATAGACTTGATGACATTTTCAAAATTGCCTAAAGTGAATCAAGGCACCTAATCACTGTCAGTGATACAGTAATAAACTGAGTTTAGTTAGAATTGAAGACATTTAGGTGGAACACTTAGGTGAAGTACTACCTATACAAATTTTCCTTCAGGGTTAATGCTATAAGATCTGAACTAAGACATGACTTCCTTGATACTAGGCACCAATCAACTCTGCAGGAAAGAGCTTTTAAGTAAGTCTTGAGACCAATTAGACAGTAAGTAGGCAATAACGAAATTGTCTGCTAAGGTTCTCACAACTCAGTGAATTCAGGATAGATAGACTGAATACTGTGTGGATGTTGGATGAAGAGATCTCTTTCATTTTTCCTCCAATCAAGAGATTAATCTTCACATTCTTAAATATAGGGCAGATTACTATTCACCCAAGTATGGCCTCCTATCTAAAAAATATGGATTCCATATCCCATTCACCCTTATGTGTAAGAGATGTTGCAATTCAAATCCACAGGAAGCTCGTGGAAGTGGTTCATGCAACTTCCAGTTCAAATTCTCTTCAAGGTGGAGCTACTTGTCCCATGGAAGAGGACATAAATGAGGAGGTAATTCAACTTCAACTATGTAAAAGAGGACAATACTCAGGCAGAACAGTGTTACGGGTTAAATTGTATTCTCCCAGAATTCACATGCCAGTGCCTCAGAATGTGACTGTATTTGGAGAAACAAATATCTGGACTTATTTACCTTTGAGGTAATATGTTAAAAAGAGGTCTTAAGCAGTAAGGTCTAATCTGATACGATGGACATGATTGAAAGCAAAGGAAATTTGGACACATACACCCATATCCAATGAACATAACTGTGCACTACGGCCTTAGCATGGAAAATGACTGTCATAAGTTTAAGTGAATAAATTATATATTACTTAAACTGCAAAATATGTATATATAAACATTTGAAAGCAACTGCAATATAAAAAACATAACAATAATAATATTGGTTGTGTTTGTGGTAGACATTCTTTTCACAAAATGTGCCTTCTTTGCTTCTATAATTTAAATCAGTTTCATCAATTGTACATTTAGACTTATCTCTATCATTTATTTCCTAACATGGACTCTTAGACCTTAAATCCACCAATTCTGCTTTTGAGAAAAATGCCCATGCATTGCTCCTTATCCCTATCTTTTTGCTTCCTTTTTTCTTTCTACCTTGAATTATTTTTTCTTGTATTTGGTGTAGACTAGCAAAGAGGTGTGGTCAGGATTGGAAGATAGGGAGTAGGGATGACAGCTGAAAAGGAGCAGACATTCCAGTTCTTTTCATTCCACCTCAATCCCTGTGGGATGAATACATCATAAAACTGAAGGAAAGCTATTAAAGCTACAAAGATTATAGAAACATCTCTGAACTTGGTATGAGGTATAAATGAAGCCTGAGAGTCCAGCAATATAAGCAAGGCTAACTGAATTAACAGCATGGGAAGTCATTAATTAGGTTGTTCAGCTGACCAAATCCACTTGGTGAATTGCTGTTATAAAGGCAGTGTAATTATGAGCATCCAAGTCTATGAGTAGAGACTGCTTTCCAGCTTGTTATTGAGAAGAAGCTATTTGCCATACCACATAATCTCTTGCTTGTGTCTTTTGAGAACACAGGCTCCCTTTCAGAAATGTCTTTCAAAGCTACAACAAGAAATTGTTTCTTCAAAGAAATTGTTGGTGAAAATAGATATGTCCTATTGTTAAAAATTAATAATCTATAGAGTAAGCCTAAATTTTTCCATTATTCATTGAATAATTATTTGTAATGAAAAACAATTCTTAGACATAAAAATAATTTGGTCACATATGTTTTTAAATACTGTCTTATATTGAAGGAGGAGAGGTATTTTCAGATAACTGGAGGGGAAAATGGTAAGTATCACAGGTTGAAGCAGTCTTGAGGATAATACAAAATAAAAGCAGCACTTCAATTTAGTAGTAATATCAAGTCCCAATTTATTCCTACATTACCCAGAGAGGCATAGAAAAGGCCTACTGTGGATCTCCATGGAAGAAAAGCACTAGTATGTGATTCTCTGGAAAGGTGCTAAGTAAAAAAATAAAATACCTCCAACAATGAACAACCTGCATGGATAGTACCAAAATGGTAATGGCAAGAAACTGTAATCAAACAAGTTGAATAATCAAATTGTATGTAGAGGTGATTACGGCATTGAGTGTGAATTTGGCCACAAATTACATATTTTATTGGACATAGAGATAAATATAACAGAGCTTAGTTTTCACATAGTGTAAGATCACAAAATGATTGCTTAATCATTATAAAGTAATCTTAATAATCATTGGGGGAGATTGTTTTTGTTTAATCATCATTAAAAATTTTTGTCAAAATGTTAAATATTTATTACCATGGTTTATAAATACATAAGGAACTGAAAATATTTATTTAGAGTGCCATCATTTTAAACATTGCACACACTGAGAATTAGTGTTTTATTTCTTTGCAAAAATCCTGTCAAGAATAGTGTGAATAGTGCTTGCTTTCTGGTCATATAACTTAGTATTTAGAGAAAGCATCTTTTGTAAACCTTGGCAAATTCTCACATCTTTTTCTCAGTTTGTATTGGTTTCCAGTGCTTCATTCTTTGCCCTTCCAATGTCATAAATTATCCCTGAGAGTTACTTTAGTGTGAAGTTTTATAACAGTGTTACTTCCTCTGGGACATCATCATCCTTTTTTGTCATTACCACTTTGTTCATTTATGTTGATATATCTTTCTCATCAATGCAATCTACTGAAATGGGTGGCCCAGTTTCCTTCATTAATGAGCCAGACTTTTCTGTGTGGACAATTTACTTCAACATTTGATTCTACCGACATCCGTTTTGTTTACCTTGGCAAGATTTATAGTGAAACTTTCACCGATACTCACAAAGCAGTCACACTTTCCCTGTGGCAATTTGCAGCCAAATGCTACCTATGAGTTTTGTGGCATAACCCAAGTTAAAGTTCCTCCCTCTCGGTTGGGAGATCATCCCTCACCTCAGGTTAAGTCCTGATGAACAACCTGAAGAGCAACATGTCAAAACCTATCACTTGCCTGCTCCTATGGGTGACTGAGTCATGGCCTCACCGTAAAGGCCTCCTTTACCAAGTCTAGATCTTCCTTAGTGCTCTGGCTCCATGAACCAGCAGGTAACAGAAAGAATAATATACAATCATACAACTCTGATCATCTTTGAACTTCCTTCAAAAGAGTCTGCTTTTACATGGTCATTTGGGGATGCTATGTCAAATATCCAAGGTACACCAAACATTAAATCTGAAAGGGACCACTGATAAAGTAGTACCCCTTATTTGTAGGAAATATGTTCCAAGACCACCCATCTCCATCCCTGTGGATGCCTGAAACTGCAGATAATACAGAACACTATACAGAATGTTTTTTCCTATTCATACCTACCTGTGATAGTTTAATAAATCACTTAGGCACAGTAAAACACTGATAAAAATAATTAATAAGAAAATAGAGCTAGGCACCAGTGGCTCATGCCTATAATCTTACCTACTTGGGAGGCTGAAAACAGGAAGATCAAGGTTCTAGGCCAGTTTAGGCAAAAAAAGTTGGTGAGACCCCAATCTCAACAGAAAAAGCGGGGCATGGTGATGTGTGCCTAACATCCCAGTGAGGGTGAGAAGTGTAAAACAGGAGGATCACCATATAAGCCAAACTAGGCAAAAGTGAGATCCTACCTCCAGAATAACCAGAGCAAAACTGCCTGGAGGTGTGGCTCAGTCATTGAGCACCTGCCTCACAAGTGTGAAGCCCCGAGTTCACACTCCAGCACCACCAAGATGAAAGAGAGAGAGAGAAGAATTTTAACACTTTACTATACTAATAACTATGCAAATGTGACTCAACTCTCTTAAAATACCTTATTGTACTGTACGCACACTTCTGTGATTAAATGAGAGCACACAGACGCAAGGATATTTTCCTGGTTGACCTTGCCAGGAAGCAGAACCTTGGTAAGGAGAGAACACTGTAGTTTCTGTCATGTAACCAAAACACTGATGGCCAGAGAAGTTGCAAGACTATTGGGCAATGGTTCTATGTATGAAACAACCTCTCAGTGTTCCAGGCCAATGCTCTTTCCTGTTCATCTTACATCTTTGCTTCTCCTTGTCATTTTCTTATTTCATGATATACCTAGTTACACAGAGCTACAATTTGATTTAATAGAGATCACCAAGTTGAGTGGCATGTAACCTGAAGTACATATCTATATGAGCTACTAAGCATACATACTCGCCCCAAATAATCAGGGCTTTTGTTGTTGTTGTTGTTTTGTTTTGTTTTATAGTAATGGGGATTGAACTCAGGGCCCAAATGCTCAATTTTAAAAATGTTTTTATGAGCAAAAAACTATTCTTTGTTTAAAATAAGAAGCATAGATGATCTGAAACCAACAAAATACCCTCTGAGAGAAGAGACTTAAAAAATGTGGAGGATTTCTGGGTAAGCTTGCCCCATAAGCACAGTCAAGGTAGCAAACTGTGAGCATCCCTAGTTTTCTTGCCCTGAGCTAGTTATCTCATGCTGTCATTGCCATTTTCCTGCATCATAAGTGCGTGGTGATTTTTGCAATAAACACATAGTAACTATAATGTTATAAGAAACAGAATGATGCTGCAAAAAACAACAAATCCAGGTTTAAAATGAAATGCATCTTTACTCATTGGAGTTGAACAATTCAAATAAATTAACTGATATCCAATTGGAGCAATTAAACATGAAAGATAAAGAAATGGGGACATTTTATGAGAATTGCAGCATGTATGCACACACACACACACACACACACACACACAGAGATATAGCACACATGTTCATGTGGAGAACCAACCCTGCTAGACTAGAATTTCCAACCATGCCAGGGACGCTAGGAATTAGAGTCTAGGAGGACAGTAGTGTATTCTTTGACAAGGCCCATTTGTGCCTTTGTTCTTATTCATCACTTTGTTCTGAGAACACATTGTTCCATATGTGTGTCCATAGGTTTTAATTGTTTACCACGAGGCTCAAATCCTCTATGTAGATGTAGTTTCTGTTACTTCCTGGAATTTTATACATATGAGGTCAGTACCCTGGGATACTTCCAATTGCCTGAGTTTTCCATTGTATTTGACACCATACTAGGACATATGTAAGCTTTCAGATGATCACCAGCTTGCAAGTGAAATTTAAAAATCGAATTTTAAAAACTGCATCATCAATCCTTTCAGTTTGTGATGACACATTTGTAACTAAGTTCTTGATGTGACCCTGTCTTTTTGGCCCAAACAATCAGTCTTCTACACAAAATATTTCCAAAATGAAAATGTCTCCACTTATTTGACTATACTCATACCTTCATTGATATCTGAGACTCCTAGGCTATTCTGGTAACCTAAGTATAGGTAAAAATCCTGCAAAGATATTGGAAGTAAAAACTGGTTTAGGGTTAGGCATCTAGAAACATATTTCTCTTGGGGCTCAGTTTTCTCATCTGTAGAGAGAAGTCAGAATTATATTGTTTTGCTGCAACACACTGGCTGTCTTACATCCTTCATTGGTCATAAAAATTTTTGCCTAGCTCCTCTTCTTTATTATCTTTAAAATATAAGAACATCAACTTCAATTAGCCATACAACTGTCCAGATCTGATACACAATTCAAGTTAGCAAACCTACCCTAGGATGCCTCTGGCTCCAAGAGTGAATGATCATAAAACCAAATATTAATAGTACAATTAGAAGACAGGATGAAAATGAAGGAAGGGAGGGTTGGAGGGAGAAGGGGAGGAAACAAGGTAGAAAGGAGGATGATATAACTATGATGAAATTCTTCCTTCAGGGAAAGTGATGATTAATAACTTAATAATGCCCCCCACACACCAAATATAAAGTTTCTATTTCTTATGTCAAAGCATGTAAGGTTGAGCCATTCCTCCCCTTCATTTAGCAAAAGATATTTGGTTTCATACCTTCAAAGTCCACATCTCCAACTAATTTTGTCTTTCTTGTCACAGGATCTTGGATGTAGTTGATACCCACATCAATCACAGCAGCGCCTTCTTTAATCATATCAGTTGTAATCAACTTTGGAATACCTGAAAATGAAAGAGTTGTAAAACACTAAATAGTACTTAAACTTTGTCCTTGAGTATAACAAAGGTTTATACATCTAATGCTTTTGTCATTGATTTAAAAATACATAAAATACACATTTGTAAGGGAGAGACCAACTGCCCGGTTATCATTTCTCATCAAGCAGAAGAACAAGATGACTGTGGCAGCATATGGGGCCTTTGTGGATGAAATCCTGCATGGAGCTACCCTCCTCTTACCTTAGCAACAGCTCCCCTGACTTCTGCATTTGGATTCCTGCTTGGGCAGTGTCATTCTGTGTAGCATAGACAGTTATGGACATGAAAGTCTCCTGCTGATGTGAAGTGGAGTGCATTGAAAGCAATGTGGAAATTGGAGGCAGAGAGGAGAAAAGAATGGAGGGAGGATAGGAAAAATTAGGATAACAATAATTTCTAGTCTCCAGGGTTGTGATAAACAGAAAACTACCATCTGCATAGTAGCATCTTATTGACTCCAAGCATGAAGTGTTAACTTTTGATTTTTCATGGTTTCTTTGATTTTTTATAACCATATATGACTCAGAAAATGTAAAGTATAGTAAATTCTCCTCACTATTGGTTCATTCTGGTAGAAAAAGTAGATCTACAGGGATATAGTTACCTATAACTATTTTCAAATTTTTTTTCAAGTGCAACAGTACTGGCTAACTCATTTGTAAAGGAGAATTTATTAAACCATCTCCAAATTTAGTAGATTAAAAACCATTTATTACTAAGTCTTATGGTTCTATGGGTTGACTGAGATCAGCAGGATGGATCTGGCTTGGGATCTTTCATGTAAATAGAGTCAGACAGTGTCTGAGGCTAAAGTCATCTAAAGATGTGATTAGTTTGGGTCCAAAATGGCTCATTTACATGACTTCAACTGATGCTTATGGTTGGCTGGACTTTCCAGGACTTTCAACTGGAGCACATGTGTGTGAATTCTCCCTGTGGCATGGGATTCTTATGGTCTAGCTGCTAACATCCCAGAGACAACAATTAGAAGTTGCCAAACTCTTAAGACTAGTATGTCACTTTTGTCACTTTTTATTGGTCAAGCAATGATATCAGATTAAAGAGGATGAACTTGGTCTACTTCTTGGAGGGAAGTAAATCAAATAATTTGCAGCAATCTTTACTCTAGCCAATAACTCTGGAGGACATTGTCTTTGGTAGGAGATTTGCACAAATTCATATTCTACTTCCCTTGCAGGAAGCCCGTCTGTTGTGTTATCAAAGGTTTCTTTCTAGCATCCCAACTAGATTTAAGCATTTGAGATGGCTTAAATGTCACCTTGTGATACATGAGTTTTAGTGCTAGTGAGAGTTTAAATTCTATAAGCCAATGGTCACTGCTAACATAGATGTACCTATCTGATAGGTTTTTTTCACTGCATAATAATATAACCAAAGAGGCATCAACATTTGAGATGCATTTCTCCCTTGCTTTCCAATCCTATGATATAGAACTTCATCCTTTTTAATCAACTCTAGGGAAGATAATGAGTATTGTTCTAAAGATAGCATGAAATCCTGATTCTTCTTGGTTTCCAACAGAAAAAGAAAGTTGGGGGTGTGGCTCAGTGGTAGAATGTCTAGCATGTATGAGGCCCTTAGTTTGATTCCAGTACTGCCAAAAAAATAAAGAAAAAAGAAAAAGGAAATATATATATATAGTTTTTTAAGATAACAGTCTAGGTATGTAAACTAGGCTGGTCTTGAACTCATGCTACTCTTGCCTCAGGGTCCTTTGTGCTGGCATTACAGGTGTGAGACACCACACCTAGCTTCAGAAAAGTTTTAAAAGATGAAAATATTTTTGAAATAGCTATTAAAATCTATCTATTATGCTAATGGCCAAGATTCAAGTCTTCCTGTGATTACTATAATAGCTCAGAGAATTACTGGTGATGGTAAAATGCAACAATTTTTAAAATAGAAGGATATGTATGGTAATTCCCAGGAAAATTGTAAAATGGAGAAAAATGTAAATGCCATTTTTTCTGATAATGCTATTATGTATGTGCACTGTAGAAATTTTGGATAATATCTACAAGTTTAAGATAAAAACAAAACTCACTATTTTCCTGCCATACAAAGATAACAAATGTTAGTATTTTTTGCTGTTTCTCTATAGGATTCAATAATATTATGATATATTAGATATTAAATGTGATGCCTGGATGAGCATGGTGGGTCAGATCTATAATACTTGCTTGGGAGGCAGAGATTGGGAGGATCATGGCTCGATACCAGCCTGGGAAAAAATTTGTGAGACCCTATCTAAGCCAATAAAAAACAGGGTGTGTTGGTGCTGCACCTGTTTAAATAAGAGGATGTGGACCAGACCTGCCAGAGCAAGATGTTATTCAAAAAAATAACTAAAGCAAAAATGACTGAGGGCACGGCTCAATTAAAGGAGTTTCTGCCTATTGAGCACAATGGCCTACCACATACACACACACATACACACACGATCCCTAAATTTCACTTATATTGTGTTTCACTAATATGTATTACCATCTCATCAGAATTAAATCATGATACTTTTCCCATTTTAACAATTATATGAAATTCAAAAATTAGATAAAATAATTATCATACGGGTTACCATAAATTATTCCTTCTTTCATTGTTTCTAATATTTTGTTATTAATAAAACAGGACTGATCACTTACTTTAGAAAACTATAGATAATTACTTAATTTCAGCATCCAAATTTGATAAAAAATTATCTCCAGTGAGCCATTTTTAACCTCATGAAGAAATGTGGGTTGGATGAAAGTACCTATTGGTCATAGTTGGTTAAATGACATAGTCCAAAAGTGTTAGTTAGTCAATGCATCTGTAACAAGATGTATTGAGATCTATTGAGGTCTTTTGTGAAAAATATTTATCAGGACCATTTTCAAAATTTTTATAAAGAGTTTGGAATCATACGTTAGCATTGTGGTGGTGACTTTATTTTTGTCCTCCTCCAGACTTATTTTCCATCTTATTCTGTTCTATCCCATGCCAGGGGTGGGGCTGATGCTTATACAGATCTTGCGTGCTTCCTATCTCTCTTGGAACCCTGTCACGGCCATGAGAACAAGCTCACGCTAGCCTACTGGAGCATACACGTCTGTGGAGCAGAGATGAGTCATTTCAGCTGAGCCCATCCTAAACTGATCAGCTTCCAACCAACCACCAGCTGATGGCAGATGTTTGAGCAACCCCAAAAAGAGCAGATGAAATGAGTCAAGGCTACCATAACTGAGAGTTGAACCACAGAATAATGAAAAATTATTTTAAAAAGTGATTAAGTGACTGAGTTTTGGTTTCTTCTTGAAATAATATTATCAACTGAATAGCCCATATTTGCAAATGACACAAAAGTGGATAGAATAACTAGATGTTTGTCACTTTGGAATGATGGATCATAAGAAGCAAGGAGAATTTGAAATGAGACAAATGTATAATTCTCACCAGGTGCTACACTTGGTTAAAAGTTGATTAAAAACAAAGACACTGTCCAGATATAAGGTAGTAATATTTCCACTACATTTTTAGCAGACACTCCCTGGAAAAGTTGGTTTTATTCCAGAGGGCTTTTTAGAAAGGAATCTTTCTAAAAAGAAAGAACAGGTCTAGAAATCATATCAACAGTTTCATTGTTTGGCTGAGTTCCTTATTATCATTCAGTGAGAGGATAAAAATCTTGCACCACATTTGAAAGCAACTATATCCCTAAACACACTGTTTAATACAGCTAGCTCCTCTTTTTTTTATAGTAAGACTTTTTCAATAAAGGAAGTAGCATGCAGATTTATATTCTTCCTGTTCATAAGCTCCTTATCATCTTGTGGACTTTTAACATATAGTTCACAGGGGGTAAGAAACAGTCACAGACTAGCAACAGTGCACTGACTGCAGACTGAATACTTCTGAAATAGGAGAGTGACTAAATGACCTCAGCCTGCTTACCTGGAGGAAAAAAAAAAAAAAAAACTAAGGACAAAACAAACCAAAACCCAATAGTTGTCATAGTACATTCAATATATTATACTGAATGGGGGTAGATTTACTTTCTATGGTTTTAGAGAGAAGAAGGAAGGAAGAAGAACAAGAGTAGACTTTCACTTGATATAAAAATTTTGAGGATAATAATATATGCCATAAAGTGAAACTTCAATTTTATTCCTCAGTAGAAATACTCAGAATAGAGATTGAACTGGGAAGGTCAGGGAAGGTTATCTGTAGAAGCATAGGTCCCCACATGGCCTTAGTTAATCTAGCTTTGGCCTTCCTACTGTAGTCCTCACAATGCAGCAAAACTTGGATATCCTGAGAAAAGGAGGAAATGTCCAGAATAACCCAGGCTATATCTTTGTTTTTCTTTGAACAGGATGCTCTGCAGTGATGAGTTCAACAATCCAAGTGACACCAAGGGTATATAAACTCAGGTTGGCATGCTTTTGGGGTCCCTCAGCTGTGTGCAACATGAAGCATGCATAAAAGAGACTTTATCTTTACTTAGCAGCTTTCCTGAGCCTTGGTGGACTGGCTAGCCATGGATCTTAGGCTGTTGTTTATTCTTGTTGCCCTTCTGGGAGTGACAGATTGCTTGGCTCAATTTGTCGTGAGTGCTCTGTGTCACCAGACTCATACAAGTGGTGAAAGTACTGGGACGCCATTTATTGCTCATAGCTATCCTTATGGTGTTGGGACTGCTGCAGCAGTTGGCTGACTCAAGGCTTCTGCCACATTTATGAATCTGTG
Organism: Castor canadensis; assembly: GCF_047511655.1. Lineage (NCBI taxonomy): Eukaryota > Metazoa > Chordata > Mammalia > Rodentia > Castoridae > Castor > Castor canadensis. Next base: position 94,620,372 of record NC_133394.1, read on the forward strand.
CATTAGTTACGTCTTCCAATTCTAGGATTTAAGCATTCTCCTTTGTCTTTTCAACTTTTCAAAACAACTTTTTTCTTTTCCAACTAAGTCATTTCTGACTCTAGCATTCTACCAAAGAGAGAAAAAAACATAAATATTATCAGTGCTATAACTTGGATTTTAAATGTCCCCCAAAGGCCCATATGCTAATGGCTTGGTTGCCAGTCTGTAGCACTAATGTGAGGTGGTAGAAACTTTTGGCCTAGTGAAAGAAAGTTAGGTCATTGGGTGCACGCCCTTGAAAGGGATTTCAACTCTCCAGAAACTTCTCTCTCTTCGTCTCCCAGCTGTGGTGAGATAAGCAATTTCTGCTACCTCATGCTTCTGCCATGGTGCATTGCATCACTACAGGCCCTAAACAATGCAGTCAACCCACCATGAACACCTCTGAAACCATGAACTAAAATAAATCTTTCCTCGTTTTAAGTTGATTGGCTTCAGGTATTTTGTCACAGTGATGGAAAGCTGCGTAACACAACTGGTATTTAATGATTGAAATTACAACTAATGGGTATATGAAATCTCAATTTCAGATATGTTCAATAACAAAAGTAATCCATTTTTATTGTTGTCTTATAAAGGCAAATGATTGGAAGTACAAAGTTTTAAAATAATTGTATTTTTAAAGACACTGAAAAAATTTCTTAGACATGATGTGTTTAATTCTCCAATGATAAAAATTCTTAGCAATTGATGGATATGAAAGATCATTAAAAGCTATTTAAATACTTAGTAAAGACATATATAAGGACGTGAATATAGAGGGGTTTTTTGGCTTTTTGTTAAAATTAAAAATGAGTGTTTTCAAGGAAAGAATTTTTATGGGCTTAATTTCCTTTTTGTTATTATAATTCCATGGAAGCCTTTCTTAATTTTCTTTACATAATTTGAAGGTTTAACCATTATATATGAACTCTTTTACACACCCACATAGCTTATTGTTTACACTATCGTAACTATTGTTCCACTGTCTTCATCAACAGGACTTTATTATCCCAGGACACTTACTCAGAATGATAAAAATTTAAAGTAATTTTCTCTCAGGACTTACTAAAAAATCATTTAACAAACATCAAACTATTACTTTTCAGTGAATAGTAGCAAATGACTTTATTCTCTAAGAACTTGAAACCCTTGCTTCAAAACACTCTCCTGTTTTGTTTACTAATCAAAAGCTTGCATATTATGATCCTGGTCCAATCTCAATCAAGCCTCCACACATTAAAAGACTTGCCTTAAAACAAACTCCAACATCTTAACAACTATTCCAAGTTTGCCCTCACACTCCAAGATGCTATTAAAGGTAAACTGGCTCTCTGACTGGGGCAGGGAGGGAGACATGATTTATAGAATTTGGTTATTTCTGCAGTATCAATAGTTTTACCATGCCTATCTTCAAGCTACTAATGTGACATCACCAAACATGGAATAAGGGAAGAAATGCTCGGAATTAATCTTTGCGAGCTGACAGCTACTGTGGCTGTTACTATAGTTTTCACCCATGCTGCAGCAACCATAAACTCAGACTTGTCTTAGCAACTGATGGTTTGGGTGACGTTTTAGGGGAGCCAGTATTTGACAGCTTTAGGGATACACAGAGATCCAATCAAGAACCCCTCTTGGCCATGATCCAATCCTTCAACTAAGGAACCACTGAGTGTCTCTGTGTCCCCCTAAGCCTCTTGGGGCAGGGAGCTGTTGGTCTCTCTAGTGGTGATTATGAGATGGGTTTTGCATGAGCCTGAACTCTGCTTTCTTTTAATTCAAGATTCTCAATGTTGAGTTTATTTTGCCTTCTATGAACTAAACCCCCTTTTAGGAATCCTATGATTATATAATCAGAGTTGAAAAAATGTTATACTTGGTAGAAGTCATTTTCATTGCTAACAACACTATTTGTCTGTGTCTCTGTCAATTTTATTGTATCTTTATAAAAAGGAAATTCACAGAAAAGGAATGAGTATAGACCATATAAAGGCATTTCTCAAACTGACCCTGAGAACTTAGAAGTTCAGAAAGTTCTAAAAGTTAGAAAATTCTTTGGAAAAACTTTGCTTCTGGTCATCTAGCAAAAATATTTTGAGTACTTCTCTCAGTCTGTCTTGTTTTGTCTATGAAATCTCTCCAAACATTACTCTTTATGGACAGCTACAAATTAGTCAAGCTTGCTGCTAGAAATGGCCCAGTCTAATAACTGTGTGTTGCAGAGGAAGGAGGTAACAAGTAGCACTTTCAACTGACCATTTCTAGACTGCTGGATTTGTCTCTGTCTAAGCCCATCCTCCTCCGATACGGACTCTTGCTTCTTAGATGTGTTCACACCCTCACCATAACCCAAAGTTCTTATGCTTACTATCTTTATAAACAACATAATTTCACTAAGGATAATTTGAAATTATGATAGCCACTTTAAGAAACTTTTAATAGGGGCTGGGGATATGGCTCAGTGGTTAAGTGTTTGCCTGGCATGCATGAGGCCCTGGGTTCGATTCCCAGTACTGAAAAAAAAAAAAAGAAACTTTTAATAAAATGTTCATCTGAGAGACAACTTAGAACACAAAAGAATAAAATTCCAAACATCCAATACTCTCTTTTTAAATGTGTTTGAGGAAGTATCCAGAGGTATTCAAACTCCAAAATTTTCCCTTGAAGTCCTTGGCAAAGATAAAAAAGAAAGTGAGAAACTTACTCTTTTAAATGCCTCCAAATTGCAACACAAACCCAGTGGTCTTTGTCCTATTACTCCTCTTCTCTCACTCTGTTTTTCCATCTCTCTCTGACTTATTCCTCTTCTTTCCTAGCTAGTGCAATAATCTCCTAAATTAACTCCTCTCAAAACAAAGAAAATCCCTACTGCTGATTTTCAGACTTAGTTTCATTGTGAGTTAAAATCGATTGTAAAAGTTCTTTTCCCAACCCTAGTCATAACAGAATTTTCAGAGAAATCAGGAATATTGTTATGCACACTATAATCTAGAGCTCTTGTGTTAGTTGACTTTTTATCACTGCAATGAACTTCTGAGACTAGTCATTTATAAAGAAAAGATTTATTTAACTCACAGTTTTAGAGGTTCAAAGTCCAAGACTGGGCAGACACTATTTTTTGGCCTTTAGTTTGTACCCAAGGACAGATGATACTACATCTTGGTGGGTGTGTGTGGAAAGAAGGATCATATCACAAACATATGTAGGGTAGGAAGGGAGAGGCTTGCTTCTTTTACAATGACTCCTTTTCAAGTAATAGCAAGGGTTCACATGAAACATACATGAACCCTTTTAGAAGGCATGCCCCCAGTGACTTAAGGACTTCTCACTAGGCCATACTTCTTAAAAGTTCCACCACTTTCCAACACTGCCACACTCTGCAGACCAAGTTTTTAACATATGGTCCTCTGGGAACTCAAATCATACCTAAACCATAGTTCTCCCACAATCTATATTTGTTAGTTCAATTATTCAAATGCCAAAGAATTGGATGGGAAGACAGAATTTAAAGACTACAAATTGCATAAGAAATCATAAGAGACTTAGAAAATTGCAGACTTTGGACATCTTTCGGAAGCTATCTCCAAAATCATTCCTTGAACATAGATTAGAGTCTGATTCAGTCCTGTAAGCAAAGAATCAGTTCATTGGTTAACTCAAGAATAGGCTATTAGTTGCGTTTTGACAGCATTTACAAGTAAATCCTGATGTAAATGAAGCCGCAGCTTTCTGTTAGTGTTTGTGAATGATCTTAAGCCAGAAATAGAAAAGTTAATACACAGGAAAAACTAATATGAGAAATAACCCATTGCCACATCTCCATTACCCTGTTGAACATTTTGAAAGGGCCTCTGTGTGTACACACACACACACACACACACAAACACACACACAAACAGAATAAGGTTCGTAATAAATACATAGCCTTAAAGACAAAGCAATTATATATACTCCATCATTAAACATAAAGAGGGAGTCACCTGGAAAAGACATTTGTAGATACTGTAAACAGAAAAAGCACCAGGACCTGGGGGTGGGGTAGGGAATGATAAACAAATGGAGGAAGTGAGAATAAAAATGCTTTAAAGAGAAATCAAATGCTAATTTCTCTCTTTTTACCCTTAAATTCACATGGAGGAATTTCTCACAATGTTAAGACAACCTTTTGCTGATGGAGTGGCTTAAGTTGTGGAGCATCTGCTTCGTAAGCTTGAGCCCCTGAATTCAAACTCCAATACCACCAAAAAAAGGGAAGAAAGAAAAAAGAACTTTAAAATACAACCTTTTGATTGATGTAAGCATGGCTTTATTGGCCCAAAATTCAATTCTTATTCAATACCTTGGAGTAAACAAATTGTAAAGGTGGTGGTGTTCTAAATTCACAGACATTCCTCATGCCTTGACCCAGAACAGAGGTACCACCTTTCCTCTTCTGTGACACTACACCTACTAATTTCATTCTCTGAAAATGGAATCACCAAGTTAAATGATATCCTAATGGTCTCTTTCTTACAATCCCTGGAGACTCCTTAGTTATAATAAGGTCACAGCTAAAATGGATATTAATTTAGACTTACTCATATCTTTGTGTCCAAATCAAACCCAAACTAAAGATCACAAAGAGTTGTGCCAGAGAGTGTTTTCTGGTATTTATTTATCTATTTTTGTGGTACTGAGGTTTTTGAACTTAGAGCTTCATGCTTGCTAGGCAGGTGACAGATGCTCTACCATTTTGAGCCAGCCTTCTAGCCCTTTTTTCTCTGGTTATTTTTGAAATAGGATCTTACACTTTGCCCAGGCCATCCTGGACTGCAATCATCCTTTTTGTACACTTCTCCTTGTAGTTGGAATGACAGGCATGCACCACGACACCCAGCTTTCTTCTGTTGAGATGGGGTCTTCCAAATTTTTTGTGACCAGGCTGGCCTGGAACTGGGATCCGCCTAATCTCAGCCTTCTAAGTGGTTATGATTACAGGTGTGAGCCACTAGTGCCTGGCAATCAGGGTACCAAGACTTTTTGTGAGTAATACTTTGACAGTATTGGCAGAATTACTTAGGCTGAACCCATGCAAGTTCACATTAACCTCTTTAAACCTCTATCTAAGTTTATACAGTACCCTCTTAAACTGTAAGTAACAGCTTAAAACTATTAATGAATGAACTGATTCTTAAAGCATTCATCTTCCCAAAGTCTCCAGAGAGTGGGATATAGATTCATTCAGGACCTTAAGCCATAAATAGAATATTCATTCCCTGATTTCTTACAGTGGCGAATTCAAATTCTATTTTATCCTTGTGCATCCTGAGCCTACGTATTTTATAATTTTAGATCTGAATTTTTTTCCTTAGTGTCTCTTTAGATCAAAGCAATCAATTCTCAACTGCTTTTTGGAAATATCAACTACATACTGTCAGCTGTTATGCCCTGGGAGTTTACTAAGGCATGTCCATAATTTTTTGCAAGTCCTCAACCAGGATTTGAAGAATATGAAATGTCTCTGTAATTCCTCTTACCCATGCTGATAAGGATTTGAGGAACAACATGTATTTCAGGAAATATGAGTAAGATTCCAAATTCTAAGCTTCTAACAGTTCAAAATGTTTTTATATGACTCTGTTCCAGCTGCAGATGTACTTCTGAAATGCATAGGTAATAAGAAACATTGCAAACACAATAAGATAGCTATTAGAGTTCATAGAAAAATTTGGAGTTGCAAAATCCATTTTGTAATTTAGAAATTTTCATAACACATTTATCAGTTGTTTAAGTTTCCAAAAAACAGTATCACTCTAAATTCTGGATCATTCAGTAACATGAAATTAAATTATTACAAACATATAACATTATCATTAAAAATTCTACTTCACAGATATAATTATATGTGAAAGCTGATGGCAGGTTTATGGAGATAAACTTGTGTTTTTGACCTGAATAATTAGTATATGAATTTATTTCTGTCAGAAGTAAAGGTCTGTAATTGATGTCAAATTTCAAAAATAATTGGGATAGCCATATTATAATGAAATATTTTCATCAGGAAATTTAGTGAGATTTCTGGTTTACCTAAGCTTTCTCTGCTCTGAATCTCTTTGATAAGTAGTCTTATCAAAGATTTATCGAAGATGGATAATCTCCACTAAATCACACTACTACTTTAAGGGTTAATCCTTTCTAATTAGGTGATGCAAATCTGCTATTTTGTGACTTCTTATATGAAAAATATAAAATAATTTAACTCTGTTGTCTTAGCAAACTATGCTGAAAAAAGAAATACCTAACATGATAATAATACCTAAAGCATACAGGGCAAACTCCACACTCTGGGAACTAAGTTTTCCTTAATATGAAGGTATAACCCTTACCACTTGAGTAATTGTGAGGTTATATACTTATTCTCACCAATTAGAGTCCCAACTAGGTATTTTTATGTGACTATTTGACAATTTTAGAATTGAGTTCACATTAATTTTTAAAAAAACTTGGTCTCTTCTCTATAGATCCTCCTATCATAGTCATCTTTAAGTCTTTATGAAATGGCTCAGACAAGGCATCCTGATAAAAGGAAGCACTGTATTTACACAACACTTTAATTAGTAGAGTTCAAAGGGCTGTGAAAACATTCCCTAATTAAACTTCACAATTCAGTGAAGCAAGAGAAGGTTTACCCATTATCCTCATTCACAGAAGAGAGATTTTGAGGTGCTGAGAAGCTAAATGATTTCTTAGTTTCACAATGATGAATCAGGGGTGAGGCTGGGAACAAGACCAGAACTCTAGTTCAGATATAAAAGTAACACCCACCATGGAAATGCTTATTCAGGTGGATCACTCCTTCAGCTGGAAGTTATCCTACTACATAAATAATAAGAGTAATTGCAATGGAATTTGTATGAATGCATGTTTCCTTCTAAATTAGAAAATTTTTTTTCAGCATTATTTGCTTTGGAAACAAGCATGTAATGGTCAAATGCACCCCAACTAGAGTCCACAGTAATAGTAGGACTGTTTTCTCCTGAGAATCTTCCTGTTACATCTAGGAAATCATACCTTTTATAAGTTCTCAGTCAGGACCTAAAGAATCTGAAATTTTATTGAAAGTGCTTATAAACCAATGAGTCAGTGGCAATGACCATATAGCATATCCTGTTCTTTTTTCTTTTCACTAACATCTTTGGTTCTTATCTGATATCTACATAGGCATGACACCTGTCAAGAGAATAATGTCCATGTCAAGGACAGTACCTGGATGTTTCTAATGTTTCTGCCCCCTGGGATACCAGAACAGTGCCTGGATTTCTTACAGAGCTCAGGGACAGTGTGGTCCTGATCTATGCCATATTTGGTGAGCTGGAAATGGAATCTCTTTGTATTTAGAAATTCATAGGCTCATTCTTGAGTATTTCCATCAACTTATGCCTTGAGCCATTTTTCTGCAAAGCCAATGAACATATTGCATCCAACTGCATGCTTCTGTTTTCTTCCTCCAATCAATCAAATCTTATTCCCTACAAAAAGATATCCATACATTTGTAGTATCATAGAATTTAGAGGCCAGTGGAGTAAACAGACGAGGGTCTATATTATCAACTGCTGTGTTACACACAGAATATTAAAGTCATGTGGATTAAGTTCCAAAAATTTTTGAACTGTCTTAAAGAGAAAGTGTTTGCCAAGCTCAGAAAGTAAAATTATCAGAAGGAGAGACATACTAGTTGAAAAGAGAAAGTGGCTCTACAATAAGCCAACACCCCTCAGTTTCTTCAGAGCCCCAAATGAAGATCAATGAGTCCAATCTCTCTATTAGAAAGACAAAGCTCCTGAAGACCAGCTAGTCTAGTTGGTAGGTCTGGTGCTTGGGAAACACAAACTATTTTTATAATCCCTGTTATTCCCTTCACATGAGTCTTACACATTTCCTTACTCTGCCTCCTTTAAGCATTCAAGTAGCAGCTATACATTCTGTGCTTGTTGATCAATACAAGTGACACAGATAAGAAGAAAGAACTTACTCCCTAGATTCAGGATTTCAAAAACCTAACACTTAGAAGGGTAGAAGAACCTAAGCCAGAAAATGAAAGACAAATATCAAGAACTCAAACAGAAAATGAAAATAAAGAGCAAGTCAAGAGAGTAGAAGGAAAAAGAGGTGAGAGCTACAACATTGGAAGTTCCCAGGAAAAGGCTTCAAGTCAATACAACCTGGGCTATGTCTTAAAGAGTTGGCAAAATCATAGTATTTCATTTGTAATATCCAAGACCAAAAGAGATCTTTGCCCTACAGCTTGTGTAGAGGTTGGGAAAATGGCAGGGTCTCACATAATTAAATAGATGGAAAGACAGCTTAAGCAGAGGCTTTAGTTACTTTCATAATTTCTGCATGTGTATGGTATAATGGAAGTTGCAGAGCTTAAAGCAATTGTACACAAAAGGGTCACAGAGGTAGCCATGAGGAGCATGTCTGCAGGTACATGCATGCATAGACAGCTAGCCAAGGCCCAGTGGAGATAATGGCTATCTCATTGGGTGTGAGTTTAGAAACACAGTAGTGAAAACTAAATATCACTACTCTGTCAGGAAGTTTAGATGCAATCTCACGGAAAACAAAAGAAGAGTTCAAGAAGATTAAACTTGAATTCCTATCACTTCCAATGAAATTTTCAAAGATGCTAATGAAAAACTCAATAAAATTTGGGAAATGAATGTGTTATGGTTTGAGTGTGTCCCCCAAAGTTGTGGACTAGATATCTGGTCCCAGTGTTACAACCTTTAAGAGATGTGGTCTACTGGTTAGGTTACTGGGGTATTGCAATTCATGTAGGACCAAAGTTAGTTCCTGTAAAAGTGAGTTATTAGAAAAAGAAGCAAGCCTAGCCCCTGAATCTCTCTCACTTTCTATCTTGTCATGTGGTTTCTTCTGTACACAATCCATCATTATGCCTTTTGACTTGAGACCCTCATCAGAGTCCAAACAGATGTGGTTGCTTGAACTTGGACTTTCAATCTCCAAACTCTGTAATCTAAATAAAACTATTTTCTTTATAATGTACCTAGCCTCCATTATTTTTGATACAGCAACAGAAAACAGACTAAGTGATCCAAGAATTTATTGGCAACCAGTATTTAAAAAAAAATAGCATAGTATAACATAGCATGAAATTTATCAAAGAACAGACACATAATAAAGTATTTGTTGGTTAAACTTTTATCTGATATATACATAGATAAATATATATTAAGTCATGAAATTTGTTATGTATTTCATTAATGGCCAAGTTATTTACTTCTGCTCAACTAAGACTGCTAGTCATGTGACTTTGCAGTTTCTTTTATTAATAGGTAGGATGTCTACTCTTTGAATCTGATCCTGGCTAGAGGAATCAACTTGTTCAATAGAAAAAGACAAAAATGATGCACCAGTTCTATGCCTAGCCTCAAGGGATCTTGCATATTTCTACCTGCCCTTTGGTACTTCTGCTGTCGCTATGAGATCACATCTGGGCCTGAGTGCTGGTTCAAAGGATGAGGGTCAGCAACATGTAGAATAGTAACAGTGCCTAAAAGAAGCCTGTGTTAGGGCACAGACACATTAATAAATCAATAAACTTATGAATACATGAAGAATCAATCTGAGATAAGCTGAGCCCAGCCTAGTGTGTCAATTCCCCACCAAACCACAGACTTATGAGTTACAATAATAATGCCTATTTTTTAAGCCACTGAATTTTGGCATGATTGGTTTCTCAACAATAGAACTGAGTAAAAATATGTTTCCTCCTATTGGTCATAATTAAAATACTTGAAGGGATGTGGTTAAAATTGATATATAGTCTACAAATTACAATGCATTATACATGTGCAGTAAATTTGTTTACCAGTGGATCCTAACTTTACCAATGGAAAGTTTCTCATTACTCCTCCAAATCAATGTATTTCTTAAGTTCTCACTTGTAATATCAAATCCATTTCCTTTTTGTTTCTGAAAATTAAAAAATATAGAAATTATGGAAATACATGTGATAATAAAGAAATAATAGAAAAAGTAGAAATAAGAAAGGAAATCAACCCTTATTACTACTACTCAAGTTCAACCAAAATAAACACTTCAGCATATTAAATTCAAGTCTTTTTTCTAACATTGTACTTCAGAACTGTTAAATAATTCAGCCATAAATTTATTGCCCTTTAAACTGTTAGAATTATAGATATACCAAAAGCAACTGTGAAACTTAGTCCTCATTTTCATCTGCTTACTAAATGGATGTGCATTCTAATTTTCTAATATTTTTTCTCATTCTTTTACCTACATTATGTATTATATATATTATAGTATATGTTATATATATATAACATATAATTGACAAGTTGTTCAAAGATGAGGCTGGAATAAGAGAGAACTACATACATACTGGATGTAAACTATTTGGAATAGTCTAGTTCTTGGGTTGGAGGAATGAGTACTCAGGTATTTGTGATTATACTGTTATATTAGCAAGGTATTTGTGATTATACTGTTACATTCTGCAAGCTTACTAAGCTAATTTACAAATTCTATTAGTATTTTTGTGCATTCCATTGGATTTTCTTACATACACAATCAAGTTTTCTGAAAATGAAGACAGTTTTACTTGTTTCTTTCCAATCAGGATATATTACTTTACTTTTCTTTACTGTTTGCACTGGACAGGACCACCAATACAATATTAGGTAGAAGTTGTGGGAGGGACATTTTTTGTCTTCTTCCTGATCTTACAAATTCATTCTTTTACCAGGAAATATGATGTTAACTGTAAGGTTTTGACAGATGCTCTTTATTAAGGAGAGAAGTCCTGTTCTATTCCCAGTTTGCTGAGAGTTTTTAAACAGGAATGGATGATTGATTTGTCAAATGTGATTTTTGAGATTATGATCTAAACGTTTTTGTTTTGTTTTAGGTTGTTACTATAGTAAGTTATATGAACTGATTTTGAATGGTAGACTAATCTTGAATTCATGGGATAAATACCACTTAGTCATGATATGTTATCCTTTAATATACTGGATTAAATTTGGATTAAAAATTTAAAACTACTTTAATGAAGTGTGACTGACATACAAAAAAAGCTGGGTACAGTTAATGTAACCAACTTAATGAGTTTAGAGATAAGTAGACATTTGTGAAACTATTACCAAAACCATAAACAATACCATAAACAAATCCATCTCCTACAAAAATTCCTCCTGCCATATTTTAAATTTATTTTTATTTTATTTTTATTTATTTTACAGAGATTAGAACATATATATCCTCAGCAATTTTTTAACTATAAGATACACTATTGGTAACTATAGACATTGTACTGTACAATAGATCTCTAGTACTTATTCATCATATATAACTGAACCTTTGCACGATTTAAAAACACCTCCCCATTTCACCCTCCTCCCAGCCTTGGAAACCACCATTCTACTCCCCATTTTTATGAATTGTACTATTCTAGTTTCTTCATGTAAGTGGGATCATGTACTATTTTATGAATTGGACTATTGTAGTTTCTTCATGTAAGTGGGATCATGTACTATTGTCCACATGTTTTCTTACAGTATCTTTGTCTGGCTTTGGTATCAGGATGTTAGCCTCAAAAATTCATTTGAAAATATGTCCTTATTTTGTATATTTTGGTGGGGGGAGTTTAAGAGAGACTGGTATTAATTCTCTTAATATTTGGTAAAATTCATCCGTGAACCTATTTAGTTTTGGGCTTTTCATTGTTGGGTAGTTTTTATTTTTTATTCTGGTTTAACCTCCTAGTTTATTATTGATCTGTTCTACCTTTTTATTCATCTTTATTCCCCCTTGGTACTTGTATATTTTTAGGAATTTGACTATTTATTCTACACTGTTTAATTTGTTGGTATATAATTGTTTATAACAGCCTCTTAAAAATTTCTTATTAAATTCTTTGGTATCAGGTAGGATGACTCCTCATTCAGTTCCAATTTTACTTATTTAATTCTCCTTCCTTTTTCTTGTTTTTCTGGGTAAGGGTTTTTCAATTTTGTCTTTAAAAAAAAACTCATTTTCATCAATTTTTCTACTCGTTAGACATTTCTGCTTTAATTTTTATAATTCACTTACTTTTGCAAACCTTGGGCTTAGTATGTTCTATTTTTTAGCTCCCTGAGGTGTAACATTAAGGTATTTATTTGAAATGTTCTTTTTAAAAAATATATTTATCCTCATAAATTTCCCCTTTCATTTTACTTTTGCTGTATCCTGTAAGCTTTGGTATGTTATATTTTTGTTTCTCTTGAATTTTTAATTTCTCTTTTGATTTCTTCTTTGACCCAATGGTTATTTGAAAGTGCATGGCTTAATTTTCATGTGTTTTTAAATTTTCAAGTTTCCTTCTGTTAATGATTCCTGGTTTCACTGCATTGGTTAGAAGAGATACTGGAATAAAGTAATTCTTCCTAAATTTTAAAGCTTATTTTATGAAATGTATGTTCTGTCTTGGAGAATGTTCTGTGTGTGTTAGGAAGAATGTATATTCTACTATTGCTGGGTGCAGTGTTCCATATAAATCTATTGGGCATATTTAGTTTGATATTGTTCAAGTCTGCTGTTTGCCTATTGATTTTCTGCCTAGGTGATATCTTATTTTGACTTGGAGTACTGAATTTTCTTACCATCTTTGTATTTCTCCCTTGAGTTCTGTCAATGCTTTCATTATACACTTAGATGCATATATATTTATAATCGTTGCATCTTTCTGTTGGGTTGTTCAGCTTATCATTATTTAATAGTGTAGTTGCTTCTTGTGACAGTTTTTAAGATTACAGTTTATTTTGTAATAAGTAGTGTAGCCATCCTGTACTCTTGGTTAACATTTGTACAAAATAGCTTTTACTATCCTTTCACTTTTAGCTTTTGTGTTCTTAAGTCTAATGTGAGTCTCCTGAGGATGGCCTACTACTGAATCATTTTTTAAACTCATTTATCTATTCTAAATCTCTAGCTCTTAGGGAAATACAACGTGTCTATATCTACTGTAATTATTGATAGATGAGAACTAACCAGTGCCATTTTGTAATTGATTTCTGTCTGCTCTATAGCTCTGCTGGTTTTCTCTGCTTCTCTTGCTATCTTCCTTTGTAATAACATACTCTTTTGTGTAGTAATATGAGCTGATTCTTTTCTGCTTATCCTTTTTGCATCTTCTGTATGTTCTTTCCCTGTGGTTACCATCGAGACTTGCATAAAACATACTATATTTCTAAAGTCTATTTTTAGCTGATAACAAGTTAAATTCAATTGCATAGAAAAGCTCTACATTTCTTTTACCCTCCACTTTATTTACGTCATATATCCAATAATAAATTTTTGTGGCTTCATTTACATAAATCTGTTTTCCATTGGTTATCATTTCCTTCCATCTGGAAGACTTTTAACATGCTTTTGTCACAGGTATTCTCATGATTAATCATTACAATTTTGGTATATATCAAAGCATACTCATTTTGAAAAGATACTTTTTCAGAGGTAAACAATTGCAGGGTGTCAGGAGCATTTTTTGCATTTTAGATTTTTCTTTGAGAACTTTAAAGGTGCTTTATTGTCTTCTCACTTCCAAATGATAAATCCTCTGTTATATTTGTTCTTTATGTAACATCTGTGATGATTAATGTTGATTGTCAACTTGATTGAGTTCACAGACATCTAGGAGCTTACACTCTGGATGGGTATGTGAGAGCATTTACAAAGACAATCAGATCATGGAGGCTCTGACCTTATCAATGGTTTAACCCACTAATGGATTCAAAATTTGAATAGACTATTGGGAGATGGTGGAACTGTGAAAGGTAGGCCTCGTTGGAGGAAGTTGCTGGAGGTATACTTTTGAAGAGTATATCTTAGCTCTGGTCCTTTCCTGCTGCTCTGTTTTCTGGCAAAAAAGAAATGTTCCTTCTTTTTTTTTTAATTGTTCTACTGGGGGGTATATTGTGACATTTTCAAAAACTCTTATAACGTATCATAGTTGAATTCACCCCCTCCATCATTCTTCCTCATCTCCCCTGCCCCCATTCCTGGAACAGTTTCAACAGGTCTCACTTTTCCGTTTACACACATGAATTCATAAAGTTTCCACAATATTCATCTCCTACGCCCTTCCTTCTGTACCTCCACTGGTAACGGCTCCCCCTCTGCATTCTTGGAAAAAGACATCATTTTTGTTTGTTTAAGATAGAAATACAGAGTGTTTCATTGTGATGTTTCCATGTATATATGTATTATAACCCAAATTGGTTCATCCCCTCTATTTTCCTCCTTTCTACCTTAGTCCCCTTCTTATCATGATTTCAACAGGTTTAAAAATCCTATATTTATTCATGTTTAGGAGGTACATCAACCATATTTACCTTCTGTTACCCTCTCTCTCTTGTAAGTGATCTCCCTTTAGCATGACCTGTTTTTTATAATATTGCTTGTATTTGTATTGAGTCTATATTCCACACATGAGAGAAAACATGTGGCCTTTGCTTTTCTGAATCTGGCTAACTTCATTTAAGATGATGTTCTCCAGTTCCATCCATTTACCTGCAAAGGACAAAAATGTCATTTTTCTTTGTGGTTGAATAAAATTCCATTGTATATAAATACCACATATTCTTAATCCATTCATTAGTAGTTGGGCATCTTGACTGTTTCCATAGTTTAACTATTGTGAATAATGCTGCAATAAATGCTGCCTTTGTTGTAGTCTGACTTACATTACTTTGGATACATCCCTAGGAGTGGTATTGCTGGCTCATGTGGCAGTTCTAGTTTTATTTTATCATACTGTTTTCCATAGTGGTAGTACTAATTTACATTCCCACCAACAGTGCACATGTGTTCCTTTTACCCCATCCTTGCTACATTTGTTGTTGTTTGCATTCTTGATGATAGCCATTCTACAGGAGTGAGGTAGGAACTTAACATGGTTTTGATTTACATTTCCTGTATGGCCAGGGATGTTGAGCATTTCTTCATGTGTTTTTTGTTCACTTGGACTTATTTTGAAAAAGTTCTGTTCAGTTCATGTGCCCATTTTTTCATTGGGTCATTGTTTTTTTTTTGAAGTTTAGTTTTTTTAGCTCTCTGTATATTCTGGTTATCAATCCCTTATAAAATCTATAGCTGGACAAATCAGACAAAGGACGGATAACCAGAATATACAGGGAACTCAAAAAACTAAACGCTCCCAAAATTAATGAACCAATAAAGAAATGGGCAAGTGAACTAAACAAAACTTTCTCAAAAGAAGAAATTCAAATGGCCAAAAAACACATGAAAAAATGCTCACCATCTCTAGCCATTAAGGAAATGCAAATTAAAACCACACTAAGATTCCACCTCACCCCTGTTAGAATAGCCATCATCAAAAACACCCCAACAACATGTGTTCATGAGGATGTGGGGAAAAAGGAAACCTAATTCACTGTTGGTGGGAATGCAAGCTGGTGCAACCACTCTTGAAAAAATTTGGTGACTTCTTAAAAATTTAAACATAGATCTGCCATATAATCCAGCAATCCCACTCCTGGGGATATACCCAAAGGAATGCTACACAGGTTATTCCAAAGGCACTTGCACATCCGCTTTATTGCAGCACTATTCACAATAGCCAAATTATGGAAACAGCCAAGATGCCCCACTATTGATGAATGGATTAAGAAAATGTGGTATTTATACACAGTGGAATTGTACTCAGCCATGAAGAAGAATGAAATCTTATCATTTGCAGGTAAACGGATGGAACTGGAGAACATCAACCTGAACGAGGTTAGCCAGGCCCAGAAGACCAAAAATTGTATGTTCTCCCTCATATGTGGACATTAGATCAAGGGCAAACACAACAAGGGGATTGGACTTTGAGCACATGATGAGGCGAGAGCACATAAGGGAGATATGAGGATAGGCAAGAAACCCAAAAAAAACAAGATAGCATTTGATGTCCTCAATGCTAAGGAACTAATGCAGAAACTTTGAAGTGACAGAGGCCAATAGGAGAAGGGGACCAGGAACTAGAGAAAAGGTTAGTTGGAGAAGAATTAATTTAGAATGTCACATATATGTACAGGAAAGCAATATGAGTAAACTCCCTGTATAGCTATCCTTATCTCAACTAGCAAAACCCTTGGTCCTTCCTATTATTGCTTATACTCTCTCTTCAACAAAATTAGAGATAAGGATAAAATAGTTTCTGCCTGGTAGTGAGGGGGTAGGTGGGCAGAGGGAGGGAGCAGAGAAAAGAGAGGGGTCAGGGGGTCACGGGGGAGAAATGACCCAAACATTGTATGCACATATGAATAAAAGAAATAATAATAAAAAAATTTAAATTGTAAAATCTATAAAAAAATATCTATAGCTGGCAAAGATTTTTCTCCCATTCTATAGGCTGCCTCTTCAATCTGGTGACCCTCTCTTTTGTTGTGCATTAGCTTTTTTTTTTTTTTTTTTTACAGTACTGGGGTTTGAACTCAGGGCCTACACCTTGAGTCACGCCACTAGCCCTTTTTTGTGAAGGGTTTTTTCGAGATAGGGTCTCACAAACTATTTGCCCAGGCTTGCTTTGAACCTTGATCCTCCTGATCTCTGCCTTCTGAGTTGCTAGGATTACAGGCATGAGCCTAGCATTAGCTTTTTAGTTCCATGTAGTCCCATTTGTCAATCCTTTCTCTTAGTTGCTGAGCTGTTTTAGTTTTATTTGGGAAATCATTGACTATACCTGTTAGTTCCAGTGTATTCCCTGCTCTTTCCGGCACCAGCCCCAAAGTTTCCATTCTCAACAGTGGCAATAGGCACTTTTACTGGCCCTGTGTGAATGCTGGGCACTGTCATATATTTCAGCTGATTATTTCTGTGCTGTCGATAATTCCTCACACACACACATACTGAGCACTCAAGGGTGACTCTCGATAGAGCTTAAGTTCTTTCTGTGCAAACCTCTTCTCTTCCGTATTTTGTCCTGTGCACTGTATCTAGCAAAGTCTAGAGACTTGGTCTTCCCAAGCCCTCAGCTCATTCTCCTCAGCACAGAGTCATCTCTGTTCTCCTGGGTCACTATCACCTACATGGCACAGTCTTGAAACTTTTTGAAGATACTCAGCTGGGGCAATCAAATAACTCATCTTATTTGATTTCTGTGTCTCAGGTATCACTTTTTAAGTTGTTTGATGTCTGTTGAATGTAAACTGCTGTTTCATATGTTTTTTTGGGTTTTCTGTTGTATTTTTTAGGCAGGGGAGCAAATCAGGCCTGTTACTACATGCTGGTTACTATATGTTCTACATTAGAAGCAGAAGTGTCATGATTACATTATTATAAACTCATTTACATAAGAATGCTCATAAAGATCCTACATTGTTCCTTTAAATTGCTATCCACTGAATGTATGCACAATGTTTTATATATCTATCCTTCTCTTAGTGAGCATTTTAGTTGTTTTCTGAACATCAATGCCAGGCTTCTCTTTAAACATCTAGAAAAAAATGGACTCCTTGGGTCATATGTAGCACATTTGCAGAGTTAATAACACTGTCAAATTTTCTTCTGGCATGACTGAAATAAAGCACATCTTCATCCACAGTGTATGAAAGTATATTCTTCCTTCCATTCTTAATAGCCTTTGATATCACTGACTTTTTTATCCTTTGATAAACTGATGTTTGAAAATAGTCTCATTTTGTACACATTTGCATTTGCCCCATTATTAGTGACACAGTGATTTTTTAAGGTTATTGGCAAGTTAAATATCTACAACTTCTGTTGTATCTGCACAGATGTGAATCTCTTAAAGAGGACTCCCACTGGCCCCAGGCATGCTCACCCCATTTCTTCTGTCCTGAGCCCTATCTGGTCCTGTGGGCTACTTCCCACCAAGAAGAAGACATAGCTGATTCAGAAATCCAAGCTGGTTGAGCAGGCTGAGCACTATGACCACATGGACACCTGCATGAAGTCCTTTACTGAGCAGGGTACTGAACTTCTCAACTAGGAATGGAACTAACAATGGGTAGTCTACAAGAACATCATTGAGGGCCATAGGAACTCCAGAAAGGCCACTTGTAGAATCAAACATAATACCAAATACCTCTAACAAGAAGTTTTAGTTGATTAAGGTATATAAGATTAAATGGAGTCAGAGCTCAAGTCCATCTGTGCCACAGTACTGGAATTGTTGAATAAGTATTTAATATCCAATACCACTACTCCAAAGAGTAAGGTCTTCTATATGAAAATGAAGGGCGATTACTTCTGGTACTTTGGGGAAGTTGTATGGGTAATGATAAAAACTAAATAACAGATAATTTCCAAGGATCTTATGAAGAAATATTTGATATAAGCAAGAAAGAGATGTAATCCACACCCCAGTCTGTCTGAGGCTAGTTCTTAACTTTTCTGTAATTCACTGAGATCCTTAATAATCCAGAGCCTGCCTACACATTTACTACATTGGTTTTTAATGAGAGCACTGCAGAACTTGATACATTAAATGAAGATGCACCTTCACCATGCAGTTGCTTAAAGACAACTTAACAATATCAACATCAGACAGCACAGAAGAAGAATTCAATGCAGCAAAAGGGACCAATAATTAAAAGAGCATCATCCTTTTTCTCTTTTCCATGTTTCCTTTCCTTATTACACTTGGAATTCCTGTAGAAAAAGAACGCATCTTTGTATAGTCCTTTGAAAGGACTATTTATAGTCCTTTCACGTTGAAGCTTTGGGAAATTATTCTTTGATTAGTGTTTATCTTGGCTTTTCTTGTGTGAAGTTATTACTGAAGAAATAAATAGCTTCATTTCACATACTTATAAGCAACTTCCAAATGCTTGTATAGAGGACTAAATATGCATCTTTTATTTATCATTGAACCAGTTCTACAATGGATGTGTTTTATGTTACCATAGGGATATCATGTTGTTAGCTACAATGGAAAGAGTGTTCTACTTAACTCCTTCATTTCAACATTCTCTAACTCTCCCCCTCACCCTTTCAGGGCTTTTCTTTCAGTAAGAAATTCTCCATGATCTTACTGTATTCACTTTTAGGAGGAATCCAGAAGTATCAGATTGAATGGAATAGGAGATGTCATTGCTGGCCTGGAGATCACTACTTGAAATGTCTCCTATTATATATTATGGAGGTCTTGTATATCAGTGAAAATAGAATTCCCTTTACTTACTCTTCTTTTGCTTCTGCTTAAGTTGAAAACTTCCCCTCCCAAGAAAAATTCTCTTATACCTTCTGCCTGTATACTACTAATAATCTCTTTACTATCTAGTAGAATTAACATTTTGCTGCCAAGATATAAGTATTGGTTTGACAAACAAAAGCACATGTCATGTCTTAATACATTAGAAGATGGAAACACATTAGACAGGTTTATTTCCATGCAGTTTTGTACACATATGCAAGGGTATCCAACTTGTCTAGTGATTGTTATTTACAGTTTGACCATAAGTGTGTGTTGTTAGTCATTTACTGTAGTCCCCATAAAAGCCTTGTAAAAATGCTATACCTTGCCAGGTGTGGTGTGGCATGCCTTCTAATCTCAGATCTTGGGAGTTTGAGGGAGGAGAATTGTGAGTTTGAAGCCAGGCTTGGCTACACAGCAAGACTCTTTCTCAAAAATCCATAATAAAATGTTATGTCTTATGTTACACCTGAATGATTTAAAATACAATTACACCTCATAAAGAAACAATAATCCTCTTCTGTAAATTGTCCTTTTAAAAATTATATCTTTGTATTCTCCGTCATGGCTTCTAAAATTTTATTTATGTAGAGCCAAGAGTGGTGGTACATGCCTGTAATGCCGGTTACTCAGAAGACAGAGATAGGAGGATCACAATTTGCGTCTGGCCAGGACAAAAACTAAAGACCTTATCAAATACAAACTAAAGCAAAAAGGGCTAAGCATGTAGCCCAAGTGGTAGAGTGCTTGATAGCAAGCCTGAGACGCTGAGTCCAATCCCAAGTACCACCAAAAATGTTTTCTTTATATATAATGAACATTAATTCTTTGTAATCTGTAATGTAAATATTTTCTCCCAATGTTGTGTCCAGTTTTTTTGTCCCTTTTTACTTGTGTTTATATATTTTCTAAGAAAGTCTTACCTGCTCTAAAGTCATGACACTATTCCCCTATTAAATTCTCCAAATTTTAAAATTTTTATTTTGTGTTCTTTTTTTCCATCTGTAGTTAATTTTTATGTGTAGTGTGAAGTGGCAATCTAATTTGATTGTTTTTTTTTAAGTGGGAAATCATGTGTTTTAATATGAGTTGTCTTTTTTCCCTCAGTGTTTAATGGCACCACCCATGTTTACAGGTTAGTACATGTGTATAATACATGTTTCTAGGCATTTTTGTTTTCTGCCATTGATATATTTGTCTTTCCTTGTGACTGGGGCATATTCTAATCATTAACACTTTATCATATAATTTGAGATCTAGTAAAGCACTACCAATCATAACAACTAATATTTGCTGAGTACTGACATTGTGCTGTGTTCTGACTGCCTCACATGTGTTACCTCTATAAACTCTAGAACAGCGTAGGATGAAGAAACTGAGGAACAAAGAGGTTAAATAACTCATAATGTAAGTGACAAGATCACATGACTAGAAAGGGGAAAAACTAAGAAGAAAAAAAATTCTACTTCCACATTCTGTTTTTTCCAATTGCTCTTTACTCTTATAAATAAGGGAATCATATATTTTTGTGGTATAAAATGCTACAATTTTGAGAGTTATAATAATAACTAATAATAATTACAACTAACCAGCATAATCCTGAGCTATTTCAAACAAATCATGACATATTGTTACATTATCTATAAGATATCCTTTCTGTAGAATGAATCACACAGTTTTCTTACAAATTCATAAAACTTTAGGTAGTATTGAATGTATAGATTAATTTGGGAAGAATTAACAACCTTATGTAAATGTATTTCCTCATGCTAAAACAGAGGGTTGATCTCCATTTGCTCAGGTTTTTCCCTTTGATTATATTTTATATTTTCTTTGCATATTCTTAATTTGGACTTAGTTTTATTCCTATGAATTTTACAGTTTTGTTACTCTTGTTAGTACCAAATGTTTTCTATTGCATTCTCTAATTGATATTATCGATACCTATGAATACCATTTATATTTGTCTTATTATATTCAGCAAACTTGTTGAACTTTTCCATTAGGACTAAAATTTTATCAGTTGATTAGCTTTATAGGTAAACAATCATATCTTCAAATAAACACCATCTTATCTTTTCTTTCAAGTCTTTGTCTTCTAATTCAAAACTGTGAACCAAAATAAACCTTTTCTCTTTATATATTCACTATTTCTGGTCTTTTGTTATAGTGATGACAGAAAGGTAGCTAACACAGATGGAATACTCCTCAAATTATCTATAGATTCAATGAAATTCCCCTTCAAGTCCAAGTAGATGTTTTTGTAGAAATTTATGATTTCCCATTCTACCCTTTCACCTTCTTCTTGCTCTTCTTTTCTTTTGGTGTGGGGCAGTATGATACTAGGGATTGAACCCAGGGCCTCCTGCATGCTCTATCACCAAGCTGTACCCATTCCCCTGCAACCTACTCTTAAAATTCATATAGAAATTGACAAATATGGGACCAAACAAAAGGATGCCTTTCATTTGTTTAGGTCTTTAATTCCCCACAACAGTATTTTGTTGTTTTTATTGTAGAAGTCTTTCGTTTCTTTTTGTTAAATTTAACCTGGAGTATTTTGTTGTTTTTACAATTATTTCTTTAATTTCATTTGTGGATTATTCATTGGTAATATATAGAAATGCAACTGATTTTTATAGCTTGTATCTTGAAACATTCATAAACTCATTTTATTAATTTGTCATCACTTTTAGTGTGTTTTTAGGATTTCATATAGATTGATAGATAGATCATGACATATGCTAATAGACATAGTTATACTTCTTTAAATCTGAATTCCTTTATTAATTTTTCTTGCACTAAGTAGAACCTCTAGTCCAATGTTGTATAAAAGCAGTAAGATTGAACATGTTTGTCTTGTTATTGATATTTGGGGAAACGATACAGCCTTTCACTGACAAATGTAATTATTTTAGGTGTGAAGATTTTTTTTTTCTCTTTTGGCAGTGTGAGGATCAAACCCAGGCTTTGCACATGCTAGGCAAGTGCTCTAGCACTTAGCTACATCCCCAGCAACTGTGGGCTTTCAAAGCCTACTATTACCAGGTTGGTAACATTTCCTTCTATGTATAGTTGGTCAAGAGTCTTTAACTTGGAAGAATGTTGAATTTTTTGGCTACTGCTCTGTATAATCAGACTACCATGTGGCTCTTGTCCTTTATTCTGCTGATTATTCTATTACAGTACATTAACTGACTTTGTATGCTAAAGCAGCACTACTTTCATAGGAGACATGCAAGTTGGCCATAGTTATTTTAACTTGTATCTATGTTCAACTTGCTAATATTTTGTTGAAGATCCAAATTTTGTAAGACATATTAGCTAATTTCATGATGGCTCTGTCTGGTACTACTGGCCTCATAGACTGACTAAAAAAGTACTTCTACCTTTTCTGTTTTGCGAAGAGTTTTTAAAGTGCTATTAATTTTTTTTAATATGGTAGAATTCATCAGTGAAGCTGTTTGGGCCTGGGTTTTTCTTTATGAGAGAAAGTTTTTAAATGATCAATTCATTCTCTTTACTTGCTGAAAGTCTACTCAGGTTTCCTATCTCTTCTTGATTCAGTTTCAGTAATTTGTGTCTAACTAGCAATTTTTCCCTTATAGTTGTTCACACAGTATTTCTTTATAAATAACTATTTTTATTTCTGTACATTCAGTAGTGATGTCTCCTTATTCATTACTGATTTTAGTAATTTTGATGTTCCTCACTTTTTTCTTGGTCAGTCTTGGTAAAATTTCATCAATTGTGTTCATATTTAAACTTTTTTGTTCCATTTAAAATCTCTATTTTTATTAAGTTAATCTATACTAGAATCTTAATTTTTTTCCTTCATTCTCCTTGTTTTGTGTATAGCTTGCATTTCTGATGATAGTACTTCAAGTTGGAAGTACTTGATTTGATATCTTTCTTCTTTTTTTAAATAAAGGCTGTAATTTCTCTTTCCTTTAGCTATGTTCTGTAACTTTTGTTTTCCATTTTTCACTTGACTTTTGCTAATTTACTTGTCTTTTTTTTTTGCCTAATTGTATTTAAGATTGTAGTACTTAATTTCCTTATATTTGTGAATTTCCAAAATTGTTTCTTCTTACTGCTTTCTAATTTCATTTCACCGTGGTTAGAGAAAATACTCCTTTAAAATTTACTGAGGCCTAGCAGATAGTTTATCCTGGAGAATTTTCTAAGTGTTCTGGAGAAAAGTATGTATTCTGTTGTAGTTTGATGTAGTATTCCATAAATGTCTATTTATTGTAGTTATTGACAGTCTTTCTCAAGTTTCCTACTTTCTTATTTCTGTTCTCCATAGTTATTCTATCCATTTTTGCCAGTGGGATACTGAGGTCGCCATCTATTGTTGTTAAATTGCTTATTTTTCCTTACAATTCTGTTTGTACTTCATGGATTTTGGAATTCTGTTTTTAGGTACATAAATGTCTATCTCCTGTATGGATTGACCCCTTTATCACCATAAAACTCCTTTTTTTCAGGACCATTTTTTATTTTCACGTTTACTGTCTATTAGTATAGTCCCTCCTGTTTTCTTACCATTTCTGTTTGTCTTTAACATCTTTTTACTTTGTAACCTATTTATAGCTTTGTATTTGAAGAGTGTCTCCTGAAGATCACATATTTTTGGACATTATTTGATAAAATCTGATAATCTCTATCTTTTGACTGGATTGTTTAATTAATTCAGATTTAGTGTTATAATTATAAAGGGCCAAATTTACACCTGCACTTTACATTATGCTTTGAGTATTCATAATTATGTATTTGTTCTTCTGTTCCTTTTTGTTTGTTTGTTTAAGGCAGGGCCTCACTAGTTACCCCAGGCTGTCCTGGAACTTGCAAACCTCCTGCCTTTAGTCTCCTTGCTGGGATTGCAAGTGTGCACCATCATGCTCGCTTCTGTGTTCCTTCATAACAACTTACTTTTAATTATCTGGTGTAACATTTTAGTTTCCTTGGTGATTTTCCCCTTATTTTTTAGTTATTTACTTAGCAGCATCTCTAGAACTTACAATGTACATATTAACTTATTAAAATTGACTTCAGATTTATATTAATTAAATTCTAAAGAGATAAGGAAATGTTAATTCTATAGGGCTCTAGTTCTTCCTCCCCTTTTTAGTTCTGTTACTATTATTATGCATATACCTTTATTTGTTGCAAACTTAACAATACATCATCATAAATATTATTAATCTTATTTTAGATCTTTGAGAATACCTGTGAGAAGAAATGAGAGCAAATATTGTGTCATTTCTCTTTCTATTCATTTGCTCTTATGGGCTCAAGTTACAGTCTAGTGTCATTTCTCACACCAGTGCAGCTTTGCCCACACTTGCCTCCCTTGTGGGTTATTATTAATATACTACATTTTAATTTTTTTATTTATAGACTTTAAAAATCAGGATATATTCATTGTACAGGTGGGGTTCATAGTGACAATTCCAAATAGGCTTATTTTGTATGGTTGGATCACACCCACCATGTCTCTCCCTCCACCTCCTCCCTGCCCATTTAAAGCAGTTGCAAGAGCTTTCTTTGTTCTATTTCATATATGTATCAAATATACTACATTTTTGTGTGTAATAGGCCCAACAAAACAATTATGTACAGATTTTTACATATAACTGCTTTTTAAATAAGCTAAGAAAATATATATACACTTATACATTTTGTAATAACCTAAATAATTATCTTTCCTGGTGCTTTTGGGTTTTCTGTATGTGCATTTCAATTACAGTCTGAGGTCACTTATTTTAGTCAGGTGAAGTTCATTAAGGATTTCTCCTAAGAGGTCTGCTGGTAATTAATGCTCTCAATTTTTGTTATTTGGAAATGTCTCCTTTTTTTGCTTTTTTGAAAGATAGATTTACTACACATAAAATTTAGGTTGAACCTTTTTTGTCTTTCAGCACTTGGAATTTGTCATCTCATTGTCTTCTGGCCTCCACAGTTTGTGATGAGAAACCCACCATTCTTGGAGTTTCCTTGTATGTTAGAAGTCATTTTTCTCTTGCTGCTTTCAAGATTCTTCTCTCTGTCATTGACTTTCAACGTTGAAGGCAAATCTCTATGGATTTAATCTTAGAGTTTGTAGACGTCCCTGTATGTGTGTGTTAATGATTTTTTTCATAAAATATAGAAAGTTTTCAGCCATTATTTCTTTAATTTTGTTTCTGTTCAGTGATCTCTCTTCTCATTCCAGTAATTCCATCATACAGATATTGATGCACTTAAGGGTTTCCCACATTTCCCTGAGGATTTGTTCATTTATCTTCATTGTTTTTTAATCTGTTCTTCAAATGGCACAATCTCTATCAATTGATTTTAAATTTCACCAATTCTTTCTCAAGCAGCTCAAATCTACCATTGAGTCCTTCTGCATATTCATAACAGCTGCTTTGAAATCTCTGCCCACTAAATTTGATATGTAAACCCTCCCACCAGCATTTTCATTTTGCCTGCTTAATCTCACACTTTCCATTCTTTGTATGTCTCAATTTTTTTTTGGAAACAACAAAAAATATAATATCTCTGGAAACTGATCAACCTCCCTACATTTCTTGTTGTTTACTTATTAGTTTAGTGACTAGACTGCACTATTTCAGTGAAATCTGCTCTCCTGCAATGTTAACTCTCTAATGCCACTACCTTCATGATCATGATCACATACACCATTACTATAGGATAACAGTGGTTCTAGTAGAGCACTCTAACTATATCTTTCACCGATCTGTAGACAAGCTGCTAGCTACTCTTTCTTGGTTGGCATGACACCCAGACTTTTGGATCCACTAATTGTCAGTTGATTGCTCTATTGTTTCAACAATACCTGTGGGGGAACAAATTGCTCCAAAGTCTGATTTTGAGGCAGGACAGATAGATGAAGAGACAGAAAAAAAATATTATTATTAACAAATATAAAAAGGCCAGACTCAGACACTGGAACAAGGAAGTAAAAACTAAATAGCCAGAGCAACTAGTCCTCCTCCTACCTCCTTTTTGATGTCAAGTTATAAGAATAGTGAGAAACAGGGGCTGTTTGAAAGACTACAGAGACAAAAAAAGAAAAAGAAAAAAGAAAAGACAAGGAAGTCCTAAAACTCACCAATTGTTCCTGTGTTTGGGGTAAACCTAAAGGACATCTCCATGTTTTAACACTCATCTTAGCCACCAGAACAATTGTCTAATGATCAGGGGTCAGTATATACATGACCATGTGTGTTGCCCCAGTTCAGAAAGTGTAAGACTACAGATAGGAAACGCCATTTTGAGTTTTACTCCCATTTCTTGTGGTGGGAGCAGGAAATGTTTTTCCCCGTTTCTCCCTTCTTTCATCCTGTTATACAAAAATAAATCCTTGCTAAAACATCCACCTTGTGAGAGTTTTTGTTAGGAGATACCTTTAAAGTCCTTTCTTAATAACCTTTACTATAACTTTCACTATATTTTCACATCTTGCCTGAATTCTTCTTTCACTTGATCCAAGGACCTAACTTTTCCAGTAACAATTTGACTAGATTCAAATCTCTGTAGAGATGATCTTTGGGGCCAGTTTTGATCTAATCCCAAGTGGAGTTCTCTTAGCTTTTTCTTTCACTAGTTCTCTGCTAAACATAGAGCTGATTTATGGCTTACCTTGTTGCTCTCATGGACAATCAGCCTCCTTCTAACTATCTTATGCAAAAATATCTATTGGCTTTGACTGTGCCCTTAGACTTGAACTCTTCAACACTCTTTTCAAAATAAAATGGTTTCACATTGGGAGAACTATAGAGCTCTTTGTCATTACAGCCTGCCTGCACCCCTAAGTAAAATCTCTGGTTCAGGTCTCCAGAAGGCAGGCACAGTAGACAATGCCATAAGATTGGGAGCTGCCATACAAGTTTGTCCTGGGGGGCAGAAAAAGCAGTAGCCCCTGATTTTAATAGTTTAGTAGGCATAAAACCTCCATTTTAGAGTGGTCTGAGTTAAGAACGAGTTAGACCTAGCATTATTGAGCCTCAACACTTGGCGCAGAGATCCCCAGACTTCCTAGCTACTTTTACTCAAGTAAGAGCACTGATAAGCTGTCAGTGATAACATTCTGGCAGCCTGTCACCTCTGAAGAAATGTCAGTCTGTGATACATTGTAGTAACAGAATGGAAGACAAGAGTCAAAAGATCATCACAATAGATGCAAAATATTTGTGAAAATTCAATACTTTTTCATGATTAAACTCAACAAATTAGAATAATTTGGAAGCTGAAACTGTATTTTATTTATTTTTATTAGCATATTATAGTTGTACTAGGGATATATTGGGATAACAGGCACACGCCACCATTCCCTGTTTTTTTTCCCTTGAGATGGGGTCTCACGAACTTTTTTGCCCATGCTGCCCTTCAATTGTGATCTTACCAATATCAGCCTCCCAAGTAGCCAGGATTATAAGCACAAGCCACCAGTGCTTGGCTAAATCTTTTGTCTTTTAACATTTTTTGGGGGGAAGATAGTTAAAAATTTATTTTATATGAATGTACAGAAGTCAAATGTTATTGAGTAGATACTCATTGACATAGTAAAAGTAATTTTCTGTCCTTTTCTATTTTTAAAATTTTGTATTATATTATTGTTGTACTGGGGGCACATTGTGACATTTCTAAAAGTGCTTACAACACATCTAAGTCAAATACCCCCTCCACCGTTGTCTTTTGTCCCCCCTCCTCCCCTTCTTAGAATAGTTTCAACTGATCTCATTGTTCCATTTTTATACATGAATGCAGAATATTTCCACCATGTTCACCTCCTTCACCCCTTTTTATATCCTCCTCCCTCTCACTGGTACCAAACCCCAGACAGGACTCATTTTACCTCCTGTCCTTCATTTCTGAAAAAAGACATTTCTGTTTGTTTACAATAGCTACACGGGGAGTTCCATTATGACATTTCCATGTATATATGGACTACATTCCAAATTGGCTCATCTCCTCCATTTTTCTTCTTTCTACCTTAGTCCCTCTTTCATGGTGATTTCAACAGGTTTAAATATTCTATATTCATTCTTATGAAGAAAGTACATCAACCATATTTATTTTCTTTACTTGTTTCTTTTAACCTCCCTCTCCTGTTAGTACCCTTTCCTTGGTGTGAGTCTTTTAACACTTATACTACAGTTAAAAGTGATTTATGTAACACCAGTGTTAAAAGCAGTCTAAATTTGATTATATTGTTACTTTTACAGTAAATTGTATACTTCCATATGTTTTCATATTGTTAGCAAATGTCCTTTCATTTCACCTTGTACTGCTCAATTTGTCAGGTCTAGGGATGAGCTCCATCTGCTTTTGTTTATTTGAGAAAGTTTTTATCTCTTTACATTTCTTAAGGAAAAATTTTCCGGGCATTGGATTCTATCTTGGAAGCTTTTTCCTTCAGTGATTTGATTATATTACACTGCTCTTGGGCTTGCTGAAGGTTTGCTGAGAAGTCCGCTGTTCATTGAGGTTCATTTGTATGAGGTTCATACAAGGTTCATTGAGGTTCCCTTGTATGTGATAATTCACTTTCTCTTTCTGCTATTGTTTAAAGTTTTGTTTGTATTTGATATTTAAAATTTTTATTATAATTTGTCTTGGTTCTGATCTCTTTAGGTTCAAGCTATTTGGAGTTTTTTGGGAAATTCACAAAGTTGGATATCCAGTTCCCTCCAAGACTGGGAAGTTTCCTATTATCATTTCTTTAAATAAACTGTTTGCCATCTCTCTCTGTGTCCCTTGTGGCACTCCAGTAATATATTTATTGGTTTGCTTGATATCAATCTTGATGCCTGGGTCCACAGAGATGAGTCCTGAGTCCATGGGGGCTATCCTGGCACCTGGGATCATAAGGAAGGTCTAGTGTCTAGGACTGTGGGGGAAAATTTAGAGTCTGGTTCTATAGGAGTGGCTTGGAGCTTGAATTCATTGAGCCATCTAGGTGCTAGGGAGCTCAAGGAGCCTGATTTGACATGAGCAAATCTGAGTCATGAGCAAACCTCTGGTACTGACCTAGAGCTGGTGCTATGGGGGTTGACCTGAACCTTGTATCCACAGGTATGGGCCTGGAACATGGGACTGTAGAGGCAGCCTGGCTCTGAGATTCTCTAAGCCTGGTTTCCTTGCAGCAAAGTTGGATGTTTACTTTATGTTCCTTCTCCACAAGGAGGCAGACTTGGGGTACGGGTGATGCAGGTGAAACTTAAATGTCTTTTCTACCATCTTCAACCAGTCTTTTCACATTCTGTGCCTCCTCAAAATTTTGAAGGTATTACTTCTGCTGTTTTCTAGCATAAAAAGAAACCATTAATAAGAAATAATATTTCACTTAGATCTTTGCCTGTAGACACTCTGTTTTTCCTTTGGAAATACAGGATTGTTAACATTTTGAAGTTTTAATATATGCGTCTAAGTATAGCATGTTCATGGACTGGGAGAATTAATATCGTTAAAATGGCATACTACCAAAGTGATCAATATATTCAATGCAAGTCTCATCAAAATGCCAATGATATCCTTTACAGAAACAGGAAAAAAACACTCCTAAAATTCACATAGAAACACAAAGAACACCAAATTGCCAAAGCAGCCTTGAGCAAAAAAGAACAAAGCTGGAGGCATCACAGCACTGGATTAGTAACTATAGTAACAAAAAGAACATGAAATTGGTATAAAAAAAAAAAACAAATAGACCAAAGGAACATAATATAGGACCCAGAAATAAATCCATGTATATCTTTAGCCAATGTGATTCTTGGCAAAGGGGTCAAAAATGTATACTGGAGAAAGGACAGCCGCTTCAACAAATGTTGCTAGGAATACTGGGTATCCATAACATAAAAGACTGAAACTAGCAGTGCTGGTGGCTCACGCCTCTATTCCTAGCTACCTGACAGGCTGAGATCACACTTTGAGGCCAGCCCAGGCAAATAGATCACAAGACCCAATCTCCAAAATAACCAGAGCAAAATGGACTGGAGGAGTGGCTGAAGAAGTAGAGTGTCTTCTTTGCATATGCAAAGTTCCAAAATCAAACCATAGTCCCACCAAAAAAAAAAAAAAGTTGAAAAGCTTCTGCAGACACATACACACACACAAAAATCAACAGAGTGGAGAGACAACTACAGAATGGGAGAAAATCTTTGCCAACTATCCATCTAGCAGAGGATTAATATGCAGAATATATAAAGAACTAAAACATCAACAAAAAAAGTAATCCAACAAACATGTATAAATTATCTAATTAGACATATCTTAAAAGAAGTATAAATGGTTAATAAATATGTAAAAGCTGCTCAATACCTTTAACCAGCAGGGAAAAAAAACCATGAGATTCCATCTCTCCTCAGTTAGAATTGCTATTATATATTTAAAAAATAACAAATGCTGGCAAGGATGTGGAGGAAAAGGAACCCTTAGATGCTTTTGATGGTACTGTATATTAGTTCATTCAATATGGAAAACAGAATGGGAGTTCCTCAAAAATTAGAAGTAAACTACCTATGATCAATCTACTCCACTCCTGGGGATATATCTGAAATAAATGAAGTCAACATAGACACATACATATTGATGGCTCGACGTGGTGTTGGAGTCTGAACACAACCACCAAATTATATAAAATGTCTCACTACCACAGATGCACTTAGGAGACAAGAAAGGTTCATTCACTTTTAAGTGATTAACATAACAGTTCAGATATATTCTGTATTTATAAGAGACTTGGTTTCTCCATTGAAAATGTCAGAAATAGCAAATTTATCTTACACTGAATTCTTGTAGAACCTATAGCTGATTTTGCTTAATGACCTGGAGGTATGTCCATGATGTAGCTCCACAGATTAAGCTTAATTCAGCATAATATTTATTACTAGAGGAGAGATGAGTCTGTATAGATCTTAGTGTTGATCACTCACTGGAATCTATTCCAGGCTCCCATAGAGTCTGTTTGGGGTTGTAGAAAGGAAGAAGTCACAAGAAAGAAATTCAAGAGTCATTTCCCTCAAAATTCTGTAATACATTGGTGTCCTTCTAAGAGAGAATGCCATAGGGGACAGGTTCTTTTTCCTATTTTGCAATAGAACTGCATACAGCTCTACCATGAGGGCTTCAGATTGTGCTGTGAGAGACCGTCTTGGCTACAATGGCAGTCGTTCTTGGCAGGAATACTAAATCTCATTCAAAACACATAAAATTTTGTGTGTTGTGGGGAGAAGGTAATGAAGGAGTAAAGCAAGAAAAAGGAACATCATGTAATAGCTAAGTAGACTTGTTAGGAGAAATAATATTTTATATTTTGGATACTTTGCTTTGACTCTGTAGCAAAACTTGGCAAGGTATGATTTCTTAAATGCTAATTACAATGTGAAATTTGAAGCCATTTCAATGAACTTCTTAATCTATGATATTAAAATTCATTGACCTACCTTGCATTTTGAAAGGATTTAAAGACATTATGCATCGATTACTTGGATAATAACACTTTATTGAGTTATGTAGCTCTCCCTTAAGTTGTCTTAATTCATTACATAATATAAAATTGCATTCATTAATATTGTCATTGATCTCAAGAGAAAAAATTTAAGTTTTGGGAAGATGACAAGTTCACAATGGGGCGGGGAGAGCACTACTTTTTAAAAATCCTAAGTTGCTGTAAATCAAACTGTAACCTAGCCCTGCAGTTCATACAAATTCACCGTAACTCAGTTGGGTATATTGGCATCTATTCTCAGTCCTTGCAGTGGCTGAAAAATTCAGATCGTTGGACATTCTGATCCATTACCTGAAAGCCAATAGAAAGTTCTGTCTCTACCACTAGGCAAACACCTCCCCATCCATCCATCTTTCTGGTCTGAGAAATATACTGTACTTCTCAGTAGATGTGAAACCTTGTGGTAATGAATGATAGCACTTTTTATTTGAGACCTCACCCCAACAGATGGAGAGTTACTTCCCCGACACACAGGCCTAACTGCAAATACATAATAATCACATGAAAATAGTTGGAAAAAATAGTAACAAGAGGATTTTCTGCAGCACTTATCAGCAAACTGAATGGTATTATTTCTAAGTTTGTTCTCCCACAAAGATTAAATATAATATTATTATGTATTTTGGGGCCCTATCTTACAGAGTAGATTGTCATAGGTGAGGATGGATAATTTTTTTAAATGGAAAAAATCTATCTGTATTCCTAGGGATTTAATGGGTTTCTCAGTTATCTTGCCTATAAGCTTTATATTGGGGGAATTAAAAATTGTTTATAACATAATTTGTATTGGAAAGACCAAACAAAAAATAAAGGCACTATATTTTTCATTTAAAAGCACTAGAAAAATACAGAGAAAGACCTCTTAAACAAGTTTGAGATGAAATCATGTGAATGAAGTGAATAATTTTTCAGATTAAAAATGCTTATTAGAAACAAAAAAATAAACAAAATAAGACAAATGCTTGTTTAAAAACATGAACAAAAGCATATTTGACAAAGCTTTAAGACTTCACCTCAAATAAATCAATGATCTTTATGTTTGATTTCTTCTCCTTAAAACAGTGTCTTCCATACATCTTAATACTTGGGAGAATGAATATAACTGATAGTAATCATGTCCTTAAAAACTAGGAATGTACTGTGTGGAGATGACTGATACAGTTGAAATGAACTATAGTAAAAATATACCAGTCGTCCATAGGCACATTCGTAAAACTGATCATCAAGTAGAGAAGGGTGAAACAACTTAATATAGTTTTATATTTAAAAGAAGTAAATTGAGGAACAACATCTTGGAACTGTTACTCATTCTGACAAGGTGAACAACATTACTTTTAGTAATAACCTGACCTCCCATCCTGGGAAAGGTGTATATTATAGTGTGCCCTTGGGGGTGTGTGTGTGTGTGTGTGTGTGTGTGTGTGTGTGTACACGTGTATGCATGCTACAGAGATAAGGAATCTTCCTAATTATCTTTAAAAATGCAAGCATGAATTATGAAATACACAATAGAAACTCAACAGAAACATTACTGCAATGCACCTGTCTTTTAAAAACAATGTAATGTCTGATCCTTGATATTGATTATTATCTTGATTTATAAGGCACATATTTGTAAACTTCTAAGAGTAAATCATCTGCAATCTGCACACTCAGAGAAAAGCTATGACTTATGAATTTGTTCCAACTATAGTTGTAAAGCTGGCCCACATGCATATGTGGTAATTCTCATGATTTGTAACAAAAGTAAGGCATTTTAAAGTAAGCAATTATTAGTTGCCCAAACCAGAAATAAATGTGGAGGAAATGCACTTAGATGAAAGCTGAAGGGACACAGCTATAAATCTTTTCCTGAGTACATATACAGGTAAAAAGAAAAGACTTAGAGAAAGTTACCTGAGGAAGACAATAGATGCCAACACAGTGATTCCTTCCTGCTCATTGCTCTCCTTCAGAGTCAAAACCAACCTGAAGCAGGTAGTCAGGTACATAGCCAGACACTCCACAGCACATTTCAAACCCCGCCTCTGTATCAACTGTTATGCAAGCATTAATGGGTGACATTTTGATTTCTAAATTTAATTTTTTTGTATTTTCCTGGACTTTAATTAGATAAGTGGCTGCTCCTGCAAAGCCACAACTAAGAATGACTAAATACAGATCTAATGAAATCATTTCACTTTCTGCTAGTCAACACATGTCTGGAACATTCAGCAATACCCCATACATCACAGGAATGATGACTTCACCCTCAGAAGTGTTCATATTCCTACCCACACCAGAAAGTAAAGCAACAGTATTTCTTGCTCCTTCTTTGAAAACAGTCATCATTTCTCAGTTGTTTCTCTTTCTCCTCCCTAAGTTGCCTTGAACTCTGCAGGTGCAACCTCTGAGTCAATGGTGCTGATGCAATGCCATATTAAGCCTTCGCAAAGTAGAACAGCCCCAAACAAGGTATTAAAGAGAATCGAAGGCTGAATGGGTCCTGAAGCGATCAGCTGCCCATATGAAGACCTTTCTCATCTTCTAGGGAAAAAGCTTAAGCCAAGATAAGTGCCTAATTTTAAAGAAAGATGTGTGTGCATTCAACAGTGAGTTGTCTAGTCCTGAGAGTAAAGTTCTTCACCAGGTTCAAGAAATACAAATAGTAAGTAAGAAATGATCCTGGCTGCTGGAGGTCATAATACAGTGGGAGTCCCTTCAGTGCTATCTTGTTATAATTCTCAGTATTCCCTATAGGTCACATAGCTCATCTAGTTCC
This sequence comes from Castor canadensis, assembly GCF_047511655.1. Classification (NCBI taxonomy): domain Eukaryota; kingdom Metazoa; phylum Chordata; class Mammalia; order Rodentia; family Castoridae; genus Castor; species Castor canadensis. The sequence goes on from NC_133394.1 coordinate 94,654,903, forward strand.
TCTGTATTTCTGTTCTCCTCCCTTTTTACTATTTTGTTGAACTTAGAAATTCACAATATAATCCTTGAGAAGTCCTTGAGTACTCTTCTACTTTAAATGTACCTATGTTAGCATATTTTCACATTTTACTGAATATTAAGGTATATTTTATGCTTTACATGGTTGCCAATGAACAGCTTTCTTACAGCTATAAACTAAGACTTGGTAACTTCACATACAGTAAGATTTATTAAAATCAATAAACCCAGAAAAAAGGTAAGTCCACTAAAAAAAATATGGTGGAAAATGCCTTGAGTCTCCTCTTCACTGTTATCCAGATAGCTTTTACTGAGGACACATCACTGAACAACAGACAGACAGTAAACTAATGAAAGACAAGGATGAAAAACAGGTCAGGATAAAGGGAAGAATCCAATGAGAGGGAAGGGTAAAAAGAAAGAAGTAAAGAAGGTGAATATGGTTGATTTACTTTTTAAATAAGAATGAATACAAATTTTTTAAACCTGTTGTAATCGCCATAAGAAGAGGACTAAGATAGAAAGGAGAAAAGTGGAGGAGATGAACCAATTTGGGGTACAACACATATACATGGAAATGTTATAATAAAACTCTCTGTATAGATATCTTAAAAAAACAAAATACGTCCTTTTCAAAAGTGGAAGACAGGAAGGTAAAATAGGTCCTGTCTGGGGGTTGGTACCAGTGGGAGGGAGAAGAAATAAGGAAAAGATGTGGAGGGTGAATATGGTGGAAATATTATGTATTCATGTATGAAAATGGAAAAATGAGACCCGCTGAAACTATTCTAAGAATGGGGGAGTAGGAATAAAGGAGAATGAGGGAGGGAGTAGATTTAACTAAGATACATTGTAAGCACTTTTGTAAATGTTACAATGTACCCTGGTACAATAATATGATAATAAAAAATAAATAGATGAGTGATAATATTCAAGGGACATATCAAAAAGGGCACAAGTAGATTTTCAATCATCTACTAATATGCTAGGAAGAATATAATGGCTTTAGGCACTACTCTTCATTAGATATGGACTAGCTATTAAAAAACTCACGAGGAAATGATATTTTTCTTTTCACAATCAAAGTAAATGATGAGGTAGAGTAGGCCATTCATTGGCACTTGTTACACAGAGGTTAGAAGACAATGTTATGGAATCTGCCATATCTGCCACCATGCTTCAAACATGTCAGAATAGGACTGTTCAATCTGGAATATAAACACTTATTCTAGATGGCTTTATCCATGCTTCTGGCCCGATACTGCTAATGCTCATGACTTCTGTCATTCCAGACTAGAGCTCTCTCTTAAACCCCAAGTCCACATATCTCACCCTCTCCTGGACTTTTTCACCTGAAAATACCAAAAGTGTCTCAAATTAAAAAAATTCAAATTGAGCTCATTATCTCCTCCCACCCACTCATCTTTGTCTCTCCCAATGCTTCTTCCATTCTGTATGCCCTTCCTTGTTGATGGTAATAGCATAAAAATCATTTTTTTCTAGTCTACTTCCTCTTTCTCCTCATTTCCACCTGCTCTTGTATTCATTCAGAACCACATCAACTTCCAGTTTCATCTCTGTTGGAGGACTTTCTAAAATTTAAATTGATCATTTTATTCCATTTCACAAATATTTAAAGCTTGCCCATGACCTATAGGATAAAACTCAAACACCACCAACAACAGGTGTTGGCGAGGATGCGGGGAAAAAGGAACCCTCTTACACTGTTGGTGGGAATGTAGACTAGTACAACCACTCTGGAAAAAAATTTGGAGGCTACTTAAAAAGCTAGACATGGATCTACCATTTGATCTAGTAATACCACTCTTGGGGATATACCCAAAAGACTGTGACACAGGTTACTCCAGAGGCACCTGCACATCCATGTTTATTGCGGCACTATTCATAATAGCCAAGTTATGGAAACAGCCAAGATGCCCCACCACTGACGAATGGATTAAGAAAATGTGGTATCTATTTACAATGGAATTCTATGCAGCCATGAAGAAGAACGAAATGTTATCATTCGCTGGTAAATGGATGGAATTGGAGAACATCATTCTGAGTGAGGTTAGCCTGGCCCAAAAGACCAAAAATCGTATGTTCTCCCTCATATGTGGACATTAGATCAAGGGCAAACACAACAAGGGGATTGGACTATGAGCACATGATAAAAGCGAGAGCACACAAGGAAGGGGTGAGGATAGGTAAGACACCTAAAAAACTAGCTAGCATTTGTTGCCCTTAACGCAGAGAAACTAAAGCAGATACCTTAAAGCAACTGAGGCCAATAGGAAAAGGGGAACAGGTACTAGAGAAAAGGTTAGATCAAAAAGAATTAACCTAGAAGGTAACACCCACACACAGGAAATTAATGTGAGTCAATGCCCTGTATAGCTATCCTTATCTCACCCAGCAAAACCCCTTGTTCCTTCCTATTATTGCTTATACTCTCTCTACAACAAAATTAGAGATAAGGGCAAAATAGTTTCTGCTGGGTATTGAGGGGGGGGAAGGGAGGGGGCGGAATGAGTGGTAAGGGAGGGGGTGGGGGCAGGGGGGAGAAATGAACCAAGCCTTGTATGCACATATGAATAATAAAAGAAAAATGAAAAAAAAAAAAACCTCAAATCTCTTAATTGCTATGCTGTCTGGCCCCCTCCAAAATGTTCAATCTCATCTTTCACTACTCACAGAAGTCATCTGTCATTTTTAAAGGGTTAACATTTTGCTGATCTAGTCACAGCATTTGGACAGCCCTAAGTTGCCAGAAGTCCCCTTATCTTTTATTCTCCCTAATGAATCTGTTCATTATGTGAGATGGAACTCAGCTCAGTCATTTAATTTTCACAGCCAATGGAATACAACTATCACTCTTTCTCTGGTGATATTCTTTCTGTGTCTCTGTTTTCTCTCAATAGAAAGATAAACAGATAGACATAAAGTCTGTGCACACACACACACGGAAACTAATGTTGCACTAGCAAATTTTGTACTAATTTGTTCATATGTCTGCTATAATCTCTGAAGACCATATTTTATGTATCTGTGTTTTTCTCACATCTGATACAGAACCTAACATAAGTAACTGAATAAGCCCAAGGAAACACACAGATTTACACACTGCAGCACTATTTATAATAGTAATAAATTAGAAATAACATATATCCATTAAAAAAATTGATACTCATTCAGTTGTGTATTATGCGACTAGTGCTGCATGCATTAGTTTGGGCACAGCTCAAAATCAATGTTAATCAGAACAAAGCAGATTGCAGGAATGTACACCATTTACATTGAAAATATAGATCTGACAATTCTGGGTGGTGATTATATTGTTGTTAATATGATTCTTTTCTTGCCTTATGCATATTTTTAATATTTCATAATATAAACCTGATATAGACATAGAAATAAGAACAAATAATGCCAATGGTTAGAGATACATCTCAAAAGAGGATGCCCCCCCCATCACATGACATTCCCATATGTAACCAAGGAGAATTATGCTTAAGCAACATATCATTTAACCATTTTAAATATGTTTGTGAGAAATGACCCAAGCATTGTATGCACATATGAATAATAAAACAATAAAAATTAAAAAAAACATTTGTAAGGAAATCTGTATTTCTATATAATAAAGAGCTCTTTGATCTAATCATTTTTTACTCAGAAGTAAAAAGCATTCTTTTGAATATCCCTTTAAATGCTAGTTTTACTCATAAAAATTCAAAAGTATAGCTCTGTGTAGAGAGAACTTCCAGAGAAAATGTCTTTCTCTGCCTCTCACATACTGATACCACAGAGTGAAAACACTCAAGAGATGAGAATGTTATGACTGCTTTTTCAAAAAGTCCTGCAATTAGAACAAATTGAGAAAAAATGACAAGGGTTGTAGGCAAATGAAGAAGATGAAACAACAGATTATTGTTGAAATCTGATGAAACAATCTGATGAAACTTCAGATTGTTCATAGATGCTCAGTTTGGAGGGAATGTTTTGCTAATTTGAAGCTAATAGAGATAAAGAAGAATGTAAAAGTTTGTATGCATTTTCACAGGCTATACTACAAAAGCATCAACAGCTTAAGTGTTTTGATGTTGAGTGGTAAGTTTTTATGTATTTCCATTTAAAGCATATTGTAATTTTAGGCATAGTATCAATACAATAGCAGATTTAGTAGCCAATATATGTCAGACATTTTTTCTTATAGTCTGTAACACTGGGATTATTTTTCCTACTTTACAATAGTTGAAAATGAAGGCCAGAGTGTTACATGTTATTTTAATATTAAAATTGAAATTGAACCCAAATCCTCTTTAAGAATATGCTTCTTCTGCTACAACATCCTGCCTCATTTTTAAGTCCCTTTCCCCTTTTACCACAATCAGTCATGTTTTCTTGTGTATCCCTAAAGCTTCTTGTACTGCTCTGTCATGATAACAGGTCTATACAATGGATGACAAGTGCACATGTTTATCTCCTTTATTAAAGTTGCTTAATAACATACATATAAGGCATGAAATATGCCATAATATTTTATACATAAATGTAGCCTTTGTTATATACAAAGCTTAAGTATTTATTTAAATTTTGATAACATAAACAACCATTAATAAGGAAATAAAGAAGTTAAGACCCATATAATAAACACTATAGGTCACTTATGCAAATAATCTTAAGTGCTTACAAAAATATTTGCAGTTGTTGACTATGTTATTCTTAATAGTAAAAAGACACTGGGAACTATTTAAATATCCAATAATCAATACTTAAATGAATAAACAATAGTATGCCCATAGCATAGAATAGTACAGAGTTATTAGAAATCATATTTTAGAAGAATGCATTCTATGAAGAAACATGTACACAGTGTAGAGTTGAAAAATGCAAATAGTTATACAGGGCAAAAGAATGGTTTAAAGATTTGGACTGACATGTAAATATAAAATAATGGTAACCCAACCATAAAACTGTTAACCTCAGTTTACCTTCACAGGGATTTGGGGGGTTTTCCCCACCATCTCTGTTGCCCACATTTTCTATTTTTGCAGTTAAGAAGCTTTACTGACATAGGGGTGAAAAAATAAGAATCCAGCTTCCCTCTCACATGTTAAAAAACTTATAGATCAGAAATGCTTTGCCTCATTGCTAATTTAGGCTTTGAGTACAAATTGTGGGAACTGGAATGGGATGGGGTAAGAAGATCAGGTAAATACAAAGTGAGAGACTAGGAGTGTGGGCCAAGATTTGAAAGAAAAAGCTATTTCACTTAAGTGCCTTGACATTCTCAGTTTCCCCACAAAAAATGATACCTTCCTGAGAAGTCACAAATCTTAAATAACAATAAAAGTCTCATAAAGTTGGTCTCTGATGTGTAAGCCACTTCTTAGATTATTTTACTTACATTTATGATGACTGGTCAACTGTAACCATGTGTTAGTACCAAAGTTACAAAGAAGTATAATCCTTTAGCTATATTGGGTTTAATATGTAAAAATCATCTGAGTTATTATTTCTGAATTATTGTTTAAATATTCACATGAAATGGCCTAAGAAAGATTAGCATATATCATATTCACACGTATCATTTATTATTTATAATACGCTAAGCACTTAGCTTTGCTCCTTACATGAACTGGCTGGCATAGCAGCACTATGTGAAGAGTTACGATTCTTTAGACCACATCAATGAAGAGACTGAGGTTCAGAGAGAGAAGATAACTTGACCAAGGTCACCCAATTAGTAAGCAGTAGGGCTGGGATTTAAATCCTGGAATTCTTGCTGTAGCATAGCCTGTGTATTTATACTAATCTGTGCCATTAAAAATAATTGACAAATTTGAGATAAAGAATTGAAGGAACTTAAGAAGGAAGCAGAGTCTAGCTAAAGGGGAGAAAATGGGGAATCAGAAACAGGATATGGGGAAAACAATAGTATTAGTAAAGTCATGAAATGTGTTGGCATCCACTCAGGAAGCACCCAGGGCTGTAAGTGAACAAGTTAGTTGCATGAGTTGCGCTGGTGGATCAGACAAATTTCCATGCCCCACCCCTTGGGATTTCTCAGTGTTTTGGCATTTTGAAAATTACCAACCTTGCTCCAAGGTCGGGGAAATCCACCAGAGGGAAAATTCTTTTAAGAAACTAGGATGATGTTTGATGATAGTATACCAAAGACTTGGTAAAATGATGATAAAAATGGTGAAATAAAGTTAAGTTGGTCACTTTATACTTTATGATGAGTATATGAATATTCAAAATTACTCTACTGAATTGCCCATTTATCCTATTTTATATTACAGTGTCTGTCATTAAAAGTGTTGTAATAGAGATGCTAGAGTTATGACTGTAAAGATTCATTCCTCTTGCTGGAGGGGATGGCTTAGTGGACAAAATGCCAGCTTTCACCACTGTGACACCCTGTATCCAGAGATTAACATGCCATTGATCAGCAGCTCATCTCCTGGCTGAAGTTAGTTCCACAGAGTTTACTCAGATGGGTGGGGGGGCCTGTGGAAAAATGAAGGTAAAAAATTTGCCTGACCTGCCTTGGTAATGAAGATTCCAAGAATTTTACAAACTCAGGATATTTTCCAGTTTCCTTGAAGCATGAAGATATGAGAGAACCCAAGGCTCTACTGAGGCAATCTGAGAATCAATGCCCCATTCTAGCTGGTGTTCCCTTTCTTATCATTAACTTCATACAAAGCTGATTTGGGTTTGCCTTCAGCCACTCCTTTCCTTCAACAGTGGGCTTTAGTCTCTTTATTCTTCCTTTACCTTCTTATAACTCCTGAATCTTAACATCTGTCTCAAATCAGTTCATTCATCCACTTAATGTCATAAAAAATATTCCATGTTTATAGACTTATTACTATATTACAGTGACAAACTAGGGATGTTTAGTAGTTCCTAAAAATAATGATTCACTATATAAAATCAACCAATGCCTATAATAATGATTTATATTTTAAAAATTATAACTAGAAACATATCAGCTAAATTTGATTCAATTTGAAGAAGTCCTCCTTCCAGTTATAATCTCGAAATCAAATACAGCACAAATGAGTTGGGCAGCCACAGAGTTTTAGTCATTATTCTAAGCACTTAACTACCAAGCTTTAAAAAAAAGAAAAAAAGAAAATACCAGGCTGAACTTTCCCTTCTGTAAGATAGTGAAGACGACAGACAACTCTAACAGGCACTGTGTGCTTTAACTAAAATTCATTAAAGTGCCCTAGAAACTGATTACTTCTCTCTGTGAAATTATAATGGGGACTTTCAGTAGACTTAAAGCCTCTTACTTACAACTGCAGAGTTTAAGAGGTTCTGATTTTTCAGATCTGAGCTTCTAACTTAGTCTATATCACTATTTGGGGGGAAATACATAAAAAGTAATTAATATTTAGCTAAAAGATTAGTAGTATGAGCAACTGGAGGGATGAAATTAACATTAACACAATTATGCCTCAGGATCTTCACACAATGATTTTCTTCTTTTACTTTTTTCTTTCTTCTGCAATTCTAATTTCATATTTCATCACCACATTCTTCAGGGTTATCTGTCAAAGATTATTGATCTTTCTGATACATCATGCACTACTCCTCCTTCTACACTTCCTGACTTCTCTGAGATGGAATCATTTCCATATATGATGACTTTCTAATTATCACAGGGATCTAGCTCTCCCTGTTCCAGCCACCTCTGCCATTAGATCACTGTCTCTTTAACACCACTGCTAATTGCATTTTTTCATTTCCCACACATAGTGCATGATGTGGTCACTTTGGTAATAAATTATTCCTATTGTCTGACTATATGGAATATCTTTTTATATTAACTCATTTTTTTCTGTTATTTTACTATAATATACCAAGATCTACATGCTTTATCCTTAAATTCTCCTGGTGACTAAGACTACTCAAGATTAAGTAGAAATGTAGCTATAATTTTTAGTTATTGCTTATAATTCCTGAAAATTTATTTTAATCAATATTCATTCCTTCAGGATGATTACAGAGCTATATATTCCAACATTATATCTAGTGAGAAGTATTACAGGTAGAACACAAAGCAAGCAACAGAACTTGTTCCCATTGTCTCCCCTCAAAATGTTTTCTGGCCAGGATTAGGACAGTATATGGGCAACTTGCCTTTATCTAAAATAGCTGCCCATGAGACCGAGCCCTTTGGTGGGAGGAGGCTGCTGCCAGTCAATGGCTGTGGTGGAGGGTGAGAATCAACACTGTCACACCCAGGGGCCTTTATACTTCCTGGCTCCTATTGTTAATTTTGTATAAGCTCAATTCTTCCTTTCTCACCTTTTATTTTCCTTTTCTTTTCTTTTCCTAACTTCTTTTTTAACACCTCAGACTTGATGCTGATGTAGACCTTTACAAATCAATCTCTAGGAGAAACAGGATGACAACAGTGTTGGCACCATGACTTGTGAAATGCGGTTTGATTTAGTCACAAGAGTCTATCAAGACAAGGATCTTGCATGAGGATTGTGATTACCCATCTGCCCTTTCTCATAATGACAAGGCAAAACATCAGCATGAATGCATGCTGAGAGATGTTCCCCACTACAAGAAAACATTCATTCAATGTTATTATTGATAAATGGGAACTAAGAGCAGCTGTGAAATAATCTTCATAAGTTGTCAACAGTAAGGTCAAGAATAATGTAAACTTCACTCTGTCTAAACTAGAGATGGACAAAGATAACCATCAAAATTCCCTACTTGCCAAATTCTGAGTCTTGGGCATAAATACAAGTATTTCTGAGATGCCAATCTAATACCTGCCTCCAAGGAATGAATCAGTTGCTACAGAGGTATTTCATCTAATGTTGATCTGTGGTCTGAAAAAGTGTATTATCTCTCTAAGTATGTCTTGTCGCTGTCAACATAGTTAAAAAATTCACATTTTCTGTCAACTGAATATAAGTTTTCAGGTATAATTAGGAATACTAGCTTACTTATGAATTCTGGGAAATGGAACATTTACACTTTTACTACATGAGGGGCAACTTATTGCTTTTTATGTTATGAGAGGTATATTGTGGGTTTTAGAAAAGGGCCTTTTTAAGAATAAGAAATTGAACTAAATTTGGTTGAAACTAACTTAAACTATCATTAATCTCTTCATCAAACTTACTTTCTTCTGGAACTTTTACTCTCTCTTCATAGTATGTGAATACACATCAATTTAAGTTTAAAGTCTAGAAATTACCAGCTATATATACTTGATAAGAAAAAATGATAAACGGCTCTTATTCAAGCTTTGGTTAAAAATCAGAAAGTGTAGCAATTGTCTGTAATGTAGAAATACTGTGCAGCAAGAGTAAAGGCAGAAATACAGCCTAGAATCATTCTGTTATGTTCAAATATAAACAAAGTAGGGAGAAACCAAGATCCATTAAATGAAATTACAATAACATTTCTTTCTGTTTCTACTCTTGCCTCTCTAGATCAATTCTCTTTGACACAACCTGGGTGAGCCTTTAAAAACAAACTATTAGGCTGGGCTCAGTGATTCATGCCTATAATCCTAGCTTCACGGCAGGGTAGAGATCCTGAGGAGCATGGTAGATTGAGGCCAGCCCACCCCCGTCCCCCAAAATGTTAACAAATCCCCATCTCAATCAACAAGCTGGATGTGATGGCACACCTGTCATCACAGCAACAAGGGAGGCAATAGGTAGGCAAATCACAGTTCAAGGCTATCCCCAGGCAAAAAGAGAGACCCTATTTGGAAAATAACCTAAAGCAAAAAGAGTTGGAGATATGTCTCAAATGGTATAATGCTTATGCAAGGGGCCTGAGCTCAAATCTCAATACCACCACAAAAAGAAGGGAAGGAAGGAGAGAAAGAGGGAGGGAGAGAGGAAGAGAGAGAGAGAGAAAGAAAGAAGGAAGGAAGGAAGAAAAGAAGGAAAGAAAGAGTCAAACAGAAAAAAAACTCATAAATTGTTGATATACTGTTCTCTGCTACTCTTCGCTTATATCGAAATCCTCACCATGCCCTTCAAAGTCCTTCATGAACTAACTTTGGCTACCTTCCCAACAGCATTTCCTACAAGTCCACTGAAAGCCAGAGCTGTTAGAGAGGCTCCCCAGCAGAAGCCATGGACTCAGGAGAAATAGAAAGAGGGCAGAAGGAGAAGACAGAAGAGGTGTCCTGACCTGACCTTCCTCTCCTTTGCCCTTGGATCTCCTGCAGGTGTCAAACCTTGTCTCTCTTGCCAGTGGCAGACAGACATAGGTGAGGCTGTTCATATTAGTCAACCTCCCTGGCCAGAGCAGGGTATGGCAGGCAGAGATTGGATCTGGCAGTCAAATTGAGAATGTCCAGGTCAAGGATTCTATTCAAAAGATCACTGCTGGAGAAAGATCTTTTCTGATCAATCTATGTAAAATGGTACCCCAAGCATACTCTATTCCTTTACCAAATTTTGTCATAGCTCTTATCTCTACCTGATGTTATATTGTAGCATTTATTGGCTACTTCTCCCATGAAAATACAAACTTAACAAGGGCTGGGATTTTATTATTTATATTCATTTAAAGCAGCTCTTGTTGCATAGCAAAGGTTCATTGCTTTTGGAATGAATGATTGGATTTAATTCTGCCTTTGTCACTAAAAAGTACCAGAAAAGTACAATAAAATCTTAAATATTTCTACATGAATTATCCACACACAAGCCCTGTATACTCCAATCCTTTCTAGGTTCTTTACCTTTCTGGTTAGTTTATTATACATATTACATTTCACAAAGCTTCTACTCCTATATTAAAAAGAATCTCAAAACTGGAAGAAACATTAAAATTCAGTGACCCTTACTCAGTACCCTGTACTCAAAACATGGACGTTCTCTGCAATGGTCCTAAATGCTAAAGGAAGATTGCAATACCTTCCCTAGAGAACAAATGTTCAATGCAATTATAACTGTTTACATATTTTAGCCATGATATTTGATCTTATAGAATATTTTTAACAATGTTAGAAAATGTACATGAATTATCTATTTTATTCAAAATGAGGCAAGTTCATTTAAAAAATTGGCAAATAGTGCTCTACAATGTCCTATTTACATTTTTAAAATCTATCTTCTTAATCATTGCAGTGAGAGGGAACTTACTATCACAACAATTGGTAAAGCAGCTCTTTTTATAATAAAGATTTGAGTTTGGGTCTTCTTTTTCCTTATGAAAAAAGAAACACAACTTTTGTACCTTCTGTAAGTCATACTTTCTTTCTTCCACATAAAACATCCTAAGTTCACCAGACCAACCTTCATATGTCACCTTTGTGAAAACACTGTTATTCTATACATCCTCTGGACATGGTCAGGTACATCAGCTTCCCCCTTGAGGTCTAGGCTCCAGAAAACAAGTCTTCAGCCTGGGTGTGGCTAGTGCAGCACAGTGGTTTCCTCTTTTCCTCTCACCTGGACATTCTATATTCATTAGCACAACTTGAAAGTAAAGGTTTCTTTCTTCCTCCTCTCCCACTGCATAGCCACAAAATATTATTGATCTGTATTGACATTTTTCTATAAATGTTGCTCATGGTTGCCAAAACAACTGGCAAAGTACACATCTGTTCTTATGCTTCATCTTTCATCTCAAAGACGGTGTGCTCCACAATAAAATGATAAATGTTACCATGGACACAATGGGCCAATATGGTAAACGTAGACACAGAATCCATTCCATGGCAGTGAGTCATACACATACCTGTGCACGTGTCTCCCACACAATTCTTTCAACTGTGTCAGCACTTAAGGTGGGCATTACCCAGCTGATGACATTCCACCAGATAACAGTCACTAAGGACTTACCTGCAGCTACTACGATAACATCTGCCAGCTGAGTATGGATCTTCAGTTGTTCTCTGGGGGTGTACCTGTGAGCTATTGTCACAGTTGCATCACCTGCAATGAAAGAGTTTCTATTAATGACTACCATGCTTTTCCAAATTTTACAAAAACTTAAAGTTAGAAGAATTTTGCTTATTTCCTAAAAATAGAAAAAATTGCTTTGACATGATGAAATCACTTTGTTGAAAGCAAAAGCTAAATAAGAAAATCTAAATGAACCAAAATATTGTACCTTTTAACTGGGTGCATGGAAAATCAAATGAGGCTCAATGAGGAGAGGTGCTGATTGTCATAGGAGAGTTATAAATCCTAAAAAAACCAGAATTTGAAAATTCTATATTTCCTGGTTAATACATTGGCTTGCTAATGACAAACAAATACTGAAGAAAAGATAAGTGTTCTAAAAGTGGGACAATATATTGTGAGAGCATAGGTGAGAGATTAATTCCACCATGAGGCGGTATTAAGGAAGGGTTTCTAATGGAAGTGAAGTATTATTTGAATCTTAAAGTATAAGGATGAGGTACTAATCATGAAAGGAAGAAAAGGATATTCTGAGCTAAAAGAAAAGCAGGAAAAGACAAATCTACTTTGAAATTATGTGTCTGGGAAATGGTGAAGAGGTCTAGAAAATAACAGGGAGTTTTTGCATAAAAACTTTATGGAGTTATAGATGAATAAGGAGAAGTAAGTAGCCTAAGACATTCCAATGTTTAAAGTGTGAGCCAAGAAGGGGGAGTGAAGCAAAGGTGACGACGAGGAACAGTCAAGAGAGGGACTTCCAGTGAGAGCATGGCTGTGCATGACACTATTTCTCTTTGCTCCTACTGGAAGATATGCAAATGATGACCATTTAACAACATCAACAGCTGTACAAAATCTATCTTTAGAAAAACTAGAAAACACATTTTACACGGCCTTCAAAAACATCTAGGAGTTTCCAGAAGCAAAAGCCAATTGGTAGACACCACACAAGAATAAAGGCAGCAAAGAAACTCAGAGAATGACAAGATGGCGTAGCAGATCTCTGAAATAACTGTGAAAACATACTTCCTGAAGGGTAATGGTTCACATCCAAAATGTAACCAACTGTATCTTTGTCATTTGTAGCGGAGAGAACAGAAATAGGCAGAAGAGGCCTCTCTGGAGGCAGTACAGATCAGAATGTGTGCTAACAGAGAGACTACACAGGAGTTATCCCTACAGGAAGTACTGAGAGAGTGGTGAAGGGCAGGGGAAGGCTGCAGCATCTCCTCCCTAACCCATAGCAGAAGTATCCTGCAAATAGGGGAATCAAGAAAATCCCACTCATTCAATGATGAGTAACTGAAAAAGGATTTGATGAAGCATCAATTAAAGGCCCTGTATAAAGCCAAGCCCAAGGGAATTTTGGGAGGTAATGAAATTATTCTGATTCTAACAGTCACTTCTGTAGTCATTTAGGAAGGTGACTATATGCATTTGTCAAAATTAATGGAACCACACACCAAGAGAAGTAAATTTTACTATATGTAAACTTTAAGTAAATAAAAGGAGACATTTTAAAAGTGGCAGCACCAAGAAAAAAAAAAAAGACAAAACAAAAGCCAAAAAAAAAACTTTAAAGAATTTATTGATACATAAATAAACTCAACAAAAAATGTTGTCATAGAAAAGTTGAACATGACCAAACATAATGAAAAAAAAATTTTAAATTAGAGTTTAGAGTCTTTTGTATGGATTCAAGTCTTTTGAATCCATACAAATTGACTTTTAACAGTCAACACTGAGACATGGTTTAGTAATATCCTTATTTTAAACAAAATAAAAATCCTATGAGCAACTAGGCAGCTTGCAAAATTTTTAATTTCTATATTCAATTCCAAAAAGTTAGAGAGAATTTCCTACAAAAGACTCATGGAAGAAATTGGGAGTCAAGAATATTATTCCCTATCAAATCTGCCTCCAAGATTAAAAGTTGCAAAAAAAATTTTGGAAATAAAAGAACTCAGGGAATATTGTTTCTAAAAATCTTTCCTGAGGAACATGCTGAAACATGCACTTTAATTAATCCAAATATATTTGAGGAAACTGGCTAAGGGACTGAGATTTGAACATGTTTCATTATAGAACTAAGGCTTTAAAAAAAAGTGTGAATATTGGGGTGAGTGACAGACTACTATGGTTGAATGTTTACCCCCTCCCAAACTCACACTGAAATTTAATTACCATTATAACAATATTAGGAGGTGGGGCCTTTAGTGGTGTTTAAGTGAGGGCTCTTCTCTCATGACCAGATCAATGCTGTTATGGTGGGGTAGATTCCTTTTACAAGCATGAGCTCAACTCCCTTTTGTCTTGCTCTTGCCGGTCTGACTTCTGCCATGGGATGATGTAGACAGAAGGCCCTCACCAGATGCCAGGACCTTCATCTTGTATTTCACAACTTTAACAATTAGAAGGAAGAAAGTTCTGTTTTTTTATGAATTAGCTAATTGCAGGTATTACATCATAGAAGCACAAAATGGAATGAGACACAGACAAATGTAAATGCTATTTGTAATGACTATGAGAAGGGAAGAGAAAACTTTTTGATTGCCTAGTCTATAATAACGGGAAACCACATTTAAAAGTTAACTAGCCAATAATAGAAGTATAAGAATATTTAACAGTATTAACACTCTGAAACATAATTTTTATTAGCAAATATCAGGTAAGAGATCAAAAATTAAATTGGAGGAGGAAATGAAAACATTTGATCTAGTCTTTTATTAGAGTATCAATATATACTATATAAAGAAATAGAGAATTAGGAATATCATATAATGTTATGATTATTGAGATAACCAAAAATATTCCTAAATATTAAAATAACCATAGGCAAAAAAGAAAGAAAACCAATAAAATGACAAAGAACAGAAAGTAATGTGATAATTCTTACAACATATACTTATCATAGCAATATACATTTTTCTAAGTCATCTAATTAAAATTAAAATATTCTCAACTTCACTCAGAAAGAAAATTTTTATTGTATATCACTAATTATACACCATATATGTGAGACATCTAAAACACAGTTATTCAGAATTCAGAAATATTGAGAACAAAATATGAGCAAATATGTACCAGGAAATTGACAGAAAAAATGATGATGCTGTTACTGCAATACAGGGAAAAATTCAATGTTAAGTAGGATAAAGAGTATATGTTAAAAATCAACAGAGTAGCCAGACACAGTAGTATTTGCCTATAATCCCAGCACGTGGGATGCACAGACAGGAGGATTTTAAAGTTCAAGGCAAGCCTGGGCTACATAGTGAGATCAAAACTAGTCTGAGCCATATAGCAAGACCATGTCTCAAAAAAAGCAAAGCAGATATTCAAATGAAGATTCACCAATGATACAAATGTAAGTAACAAAAGACAAATAGAATTCATAAATCAGAAATTACAGATGACACAAATATAAATATATTGTATTGCTGAATTTAATGCACCCTTTTAAATTCATGACATATTGAGAATATTAAAAAATGTAAAAAAAATGTATAATATATTAAACCCTGAAAATAGACATTTTCTTTTTATGTGCTCAAAGAATATTTGAAATGGTATGATTTGATGTACAAAAATTTAATTAACACCAAAAAGTAGATAACATAAGGTATAAGTAATCTTCCTTGATCACAACAATATTTACAATTATTGACAAAACCAGAAATAAAAAGGTCCTTCTACTATAAGTTTAAAAATTCTGCTTCAGGAAGGAGGCAAGATGGTGGATAGCTGGTAGACCCCAGAGCTCTGAGGTCTATCAGGTTCATGGTAGCAAGGATAGAGGAACCTGGCTACTCCACAAAGAAGATGCTATCAACACATAGGCAGACCAAAAGTACAATGATTAACCGTTAAATTTGGTTTTTATAACACAAAACAGTCCCAGAGGCCTCTGTGCTGTGGCTACCAGTGGCCACACTGATGGCTAGGGAGTGGGTTTTTTGTTTGTTTGTTTCTTTATTGTCTTTTTTTTCTCTTTTTCCTTTTTTCCTTCTCTCTCCCAAAATTGCCAAAAATCAGTGCAGAGTACTGCAAAGTGAGTTCTGAAAGTGGCTTGAGTTGTTCTGGATCCACCAAGATTCATGGATGTGGAACTTCTGACTGCCACCTGTGACTTGGGCTGCTGACTCCCAAAACTACGGAGAGGACTGGAACACATTCAGGTGAGCTTGCCATATCACCCTGGAGGTTACTGCATAGTTCAGTGAAGCTTGTGGGCATCAACTGCAACTCTTCTGGACAAACCTGTTGACCCATAAGTAGAGCAAAATCTCCAGTCCTGCCTGGTAGGGGTAGGTGTGTATTCACTTAAACACCACTAACGGTCCCACCTCCTCATATTGTTATAGAGCTTCAGAGTGGAATGAGGTGTTTGTTGCGTCTATGGAGAGAACCACTCTCCATAATGAGTGGTATTCTCGAGTTCACAGTACTCTATTCTGATCACAGTGTTCCTCAACTCTCCTAATAGTTAATGGGGCTCGTAAGAAGAGACTTTTCACTGCCAATGTCTTTATATCATTTCAATTAACCATTGGCTTCCCTTAGAAATAGAATGCATGCTTATAGGTACTAAATGTAATTGTGTGCCATGGAATATTTACAGTTTAAATTATCCATACCTTTTATCATGTCCCTTTGTATCTCATCACCACGACAAAGATTATAGCTCTAGCAGGAGAAGTGTCCCTCTTGTACTTGCTGTAAACTACACCATGGTTCAAATGCCAGGTTCTTTAGAAAGTCTTCCACAATGCCAATCCTGAGCGGGAGGTGCTCTCCATCCTCGCTTCCCTGCAGAGTTGAGTGTCAGCACTACCTTCTTACTTCACGATATTAGCACATTTTCACTCCTTTCAGTATTTTAAGTCATTGGTGAAGTAAAAGAAGATTTTTCTTATAAAACAGCTGGGATCCATGGCCCTAATATCAAAACTAAAAGCTAGCTAGGGGTACACACATTAATTAAACAAGCTAAATTACAGTTTGGTGATTTTTTTTCTTTTAGTGCAATTATCTTTGGCTTTAAGCAAAAATGAATCATTAGGTTTCTGAACTTCTGGCAAAGAAATACCCAGTGTGACCTAATGCTCAGCATAGTGGCTGTCATTACAAGGAGCTCTGCAGATACGAATTTGCAGTTAATTCCCCTTCATCATATTCATTAGCTAACAATGCACACAGAGCCACTGCACATGATTCCTGCCCCGCCAGACACGGACATTTGAAATACTAACTTTCTCACAGACTCCAAATCTTCAGCAAGTAGCCCTCTACAATTCATTATTTTAATAACATATTCCCCACACTCCTATTAATTATGCATAAAATTAAATACCTCCCTCTTGAAAACTTTCCAGTATCATCTTTAGTAAAAGCTTTTGCCTTTTAGATACTGTCATTATAACAGCACTTAGGTGCCAAGGTAACAAAGGTAAATTTAATTAACTGACTAGTAACCAGCATTACAGCATATTCCATATTTATTTAATTTTTAATACATATTCAAGTGAGGATATTTCATTGTATAAAGCATGAAATTTTTTTATGAAACATTTTTAAAAGTAATTTTTACCCTATAATTCTCTCCTTGAGGTCAATGCTACCATCATTTGTGTCTACATATATATGTGCCCATAAATAAATCATATATGATAAAATATATAATGCTTATCTAATATAAAATTGTATTAAAAGAGATAAATTAATTTTCTTAGATGAGTATTTTGTGGATAAGTAATTCAAAATGGAAATTTAACAATATATTAGCATATAATAAATATCCTAATACGAACAAGAAAAAGTGCATTATTAAGTATTACTTGGAGCATTAAGATGTCATCCTTCAAATCAAAAAATTGTAATCTTTCAGAAATTCTGAGTTTATTCTAAACTATTACCAAAAAAACTAGATATGATCAAAAAACAATAAAATCTGGCAGAAAAATAAAATAGAATCTCAAATTAAAGTAAAAATGATATGATTCCCCTCACATCATGTTACTACATGCTTTGTGGTTAGTATGGCTACAGGTGATTGGCTTAAGCTTAATAACTGACAGTATTAAGCAGCAATAGCCACAGCTAAATATACCCACTTACTACTGTGTTTCAGGCATGCACACCGTTTAATTAGTACTCCACACTTATATCTCATTTAATTTTCACAATAATAAAATGAAGAAGATATTCTCATTAGTTGCATTTTATAGGTGAGGAAAGTGGAGGGCTACACAGATTAAATGATCTGGGGATGGGAGTGGGTTCGGGGTAGGGGATAGGGGCGGTGGAGTCTGACTCCAGGTCTATGCTCCTGAACACACAGTCAAAATCTGCTCCTAGTTTTAGAAACTACCTTATGCAGCTGTGGGCAAGTCCTCCAAAGCCTCCAAAACTCGTTCACTTTAGCTGCAAAATGCAAATAATATTGATATGCTAGAATTATTGAAAATTAAATAGCTTATGAGTAAATACTGAGCAAATCATGAAGCTGTATACTGCTGCTTGTTATGTTATCAATGACATAAAAATATTAAAAGCAAAGAAATACCTACGTATTGGCTCTTGGTCAGAATTTTTCAAGAAAAAGAGTATACCGAAGTCAACATTCCTACTTGTTTTACCCAGGTTAACATGAAAACTATTACATAAAAGCAAATATGAATCAATGTCTATATTACACCCTAGGAGAGAGACAGGCGGTCACAGAGCAAGTGAAGTGAATAATGAAATGAGGAACATAGATCTGAAGATATACCTTAAAAACTGCCACACCACCAAATTTGGCTGTATAAAGGGCTCTTCAAACTTGTCTTTGAAGTTACCTTATCAGTCACTATCAGGCCCTGATTTACTATAATTTACCTATATATAAATTGTATATATATTGGTTTCTGACAATATTTAAATCCTTACACACAGTAAGGGAAATAATATTCAAAAAACCTCGTCATTCATCATTTTAGATAAATTAACATCAGGCTTATTTTTCCATAGGGCATTCTGTCAGCCAAGATCTTAAAAGAAGTATTATCAAAAAATTAATATTACAAAACCAAATTCACAAGGTTAATAATAAGAAGAAATCGATATGCTTATGTGTGATATTGAGTGTGTGTGTGTGTGTGTGTGTGTGCGTGTGTGTGCATATGTTGTATAGGAGTGGATAGGCATCTATCACTCTTCTTAATATTAGAAAGTAAAAAAGTAACCCTCACTCTTTTGGAATTAAAGAATCCAAAAAAGTACTTACTGAATTGAAGAGTAGGCAAAAAAGAAAAAAAGAATATTAATGAGTAAAGGATGTAGTAAAAAGTTCTAATACGTAGGCCAATAATTACTCCTATTAAGAGCATGAACTTAATCTTCATTTGTGTTAGAACAAGGTGCAGAATTTAGGAGAGAGAGTTGAGTTGAGCAGGCTTGTGTGCTCTGCCCACAGCACTGGCTCAGGCAACTGTGAATGATGCTCTACCACCCTTTTGCTGGATTTCCTTCTCACCCTATTCCCATTCCTACCCTCATGGAGCTTCTCAGCTCTAGCTATTAGTCTGATGAAAAATCAAAGAGTTTTCTTTTTTTTTTAGTACACGAGAAAACTTTAATTTGAAACCATGTACTAACTACCTTCCTTTATAATCTGCCAAATTTTCTTGTAACAAAACTAGAAAATGGCAAGAATTGGTTCCAGAGGAGACCAACAGTCATCCATTCCTTCATTCTGTGTGTATTGGGCATAAGACTTTTTGCCTGGAAATGGGTGTAGAAGTGTGTGAATAAAACAGACATGGGTTTGTACCCTCCATGGAGCTTACAGTCATGTGGAAGAGTTAGTAAACAAGCACATCAACAAAAAAAATCAAGGTAAAATTACAAATCCTGATAACCTGTATGAAAAAAGAACTACTTGCTATTAATGAGACTAACAGTGTTTTCTTAAACACGTGACTTTTATGTATCTAGTGGCTTTTTACCTTTCTTAGTGTCCGTACTGTTAATGATTTAAAGAAAGGAACAAGGGCATGGGGGGAGGGGGGCGCGGTGCGCACACATTTTCTGCAAATTCACTTTCAAGGCCTTCACATCATTAGGTGAGGAATACAGGAAACCCTTAATTGCATAAGCCCACAAGTATGACAAGTCACATTATCAGAAGTTTTTACTTGATGTAAAACGGAAGGAAGACTACATAAGATCCTACCTACCTCCAGGCCGTTCGTGTTGTCCATCAGTGTGCAAAAGCATGGCAATTGGCATGCCCACATTCTTGGATCTTCCCGCCACAACCACATTTTTCCCAAATGTTTCAATTCCTTAAAAATACAGAGTCTGATTTAAATACAAAACCAACAACTAGCAGCAAATTAAATATTTGAGCAGCCAACTGAAACATTATTTTAAAAGTTCTAATTAAATTTGGATTATGTGGCTTATCTCTAACATGCCCACATTCAATTATTTATAAATATTTCTTTTTATGCATCTTGGATTTGCCACTTCCTCTATGATTATTCCTCATTTAAAAACCACAAGCATTCTCAAGTTGCTATTAAATTACTTTTAAACATTGAGATTCACATATACAATTGGACGTGTAGAGCCTTGAATACATTAACTACTAATTATAAAAGAAGCCAAGTACAACAATATCAAGCTTAATTGGCAATCAAACTTTGAGCAAAGCTGGGATAAAATAAAGAGAGAAAAAAATTATTTTTCACAAAGCTCATTTATTTTACTCCATAGGAAAGAAGCACTACTTAGAATGATGTGAGCAAGATTCAGCACATTCTGCCTTTTTGTGGGCTCAGATTCTTCACAAGAAAAATGAACTAAGGTTTCTCCAAGTACTAACATTTTGAGAGTATAATTCTAGGATTTGCTTTCTCTTAGAAATTTTCTCAGTGAGGAAATAGCACATTAGAAGGGAGCTGATGTTACAAGAAAATGAAGTGACAGTGGTACAGGCAGGAAAACCATCAAAACGCAAGGCAATTTGTGTCAACAGAGAAGCATCCCTAGACACCCTGATAGCTTGTGAGAGCATGACAGCATCCAGCACAGCTCAAGGATAAATGTTTACAATGAAAACCTAAGTCAACAAAGAATTTCCTACATAACTCACACATTATTTTAGTAAGGAAAATATAACACATTTTGAAAATATTTCTCATCAAAAGACATGAAATTTTATAGTTTAAAAATAGGAAGATTCAACCACTACTTAGAAATTCACTCCATACAAGTTGAAACCTCAGTTACCTATAACCTGGCCTGTGTTCTTCATTGTATTTTATTATGGATTGCTTTGCACCTTCTACAACTATATATCTTTCTACAGACTGAAATTTGATCACTTATCATTCCTGTCTCTCCATAGGACTGAGGTAGTTTTACCAAGGCAATTCACAAATGCTCAGTTCAGCACCTAACGCTTGCCTCCTGTAGACCACAAGTTACCAACCTGTTCTTTTTATTATTTCCCAAACGGCACTAGCAGTGGCAGGTATGAGAGAATGCTGATCAAGGCACAGCCTTCCAATATTGATAATATGAAATCCATCTACATCTTTTTCTGGAGCAATTCCATTGCATACTGTTCGCTCGTCCACGTGGTCTGAAGAGTAAATAAAATTGGTCTCATTTAATAATTGCTTGTTATGTAGAAGCCTAGTAAATGAAATAAGGGGACCTACAACCAGATCACTATAAGTCAGGTCCAAGAAAAGATGTAAAATGATTGTTGTTTTATGGCCATCAAAATAGCTAACCAAAGTGCTCTTGACTGATAGCTGTAATTACCTACTTCCGGAGTGGAAACCATAATAAGGTAAAAGGCAAAAGTTGTGAAATAAACCAATTCCAATGAGCTCTGGGAGCAAGCATAAAGTCTTCGACTCAACAAGTTTGCATAGGTGATAAACAAAAAATGGCAACTAGGACAACAGTCGCAGACGGCGTGAGTTCCGTGAGTCAGGGACCTGGCTGAGATGCTGGCGCCTCACTTGGCGGAGGTGAAGCACTAGGGAGAGCCGAAAGTTTGGCACCCTAAACCCTTAGCCTGTGGAAGGCATCTCCACGTCGGTCCCTACACACTGAAAAAACAGGTGGGCCGCCACCCCCACGCCTGCCGCCCGCCAGCCCACCCTTAATGTGTATTTAAGATCCTTGAAAATTTACTCTTCTATACAGTTTACAAATATCTATTGAGTGTCTTACTGTGCCCTGTAGGAGGTTAACATATGTAATTGAGCTGACAAACAAAATTTTTGCCCTCTGGAATTTACATTCACATGGAAAAAGGTCTAATCAAACAATTTACCTACAGTCGCTTAATGGGTTGATTATTTTCTAGGAGTAAAGGAGAGATATATTTTCAGAAGCCATGTTCACTGTTCTCAAGCCAGTAAATACTCTTTGGGTACTATGTTAAGATTTCCAGACAAAAAATATACACTAGGTGCCGACCACCTACCCAACATTATTTAAGAGCTGTTTCATCATTGGGGAGTCAGGCGACAGAAAAGGAATGGGAAGTGAGTATAACCTCACTGAGCTACTCCACCCCCCAATTTGAGAAGACTGTGCTGCTCGGAAGTGCAGTGAGAGCTGTTCTCTAGCCCAGAAAGAGGTGGATATATGGCTCTCCACCCTACCTTTGCCTCTGTCTCTACAGCCATAGAAACTGCTTGGGATGTCCCCAGAGAAGCCTACTTCCTACAACAGTTGTTGACTTTTGCCCTATATGATTCTCTTGAGTGAGAGGAAGATGATATGGAAATCCTAAAATTGCCTTGTCCTTCTGAAGCTGTGTGGAAAACACCTTGGTTTTATAAGCCTTTGGTTTCTTAGGCCACTACACATGGTAACTTCTGTCCAATACACAGTAATGCACACAAAGTGGTATATATTCTGTAGAGGAAAACACTCGTAAATGAACATGGCTATTCAAATGAGCTCCTTTTAAATCTGCAGGAGAAAGGAAATGAGATCTTCTCAAGAACAGAATTCAGAGGGGGTGGGGGCAGGGGGGAGAAATGAACCAAGCCTTGTATGCACATATGAATAATAAAAGAAAAATGAAAAAAAAAAAAACCTACATTGTTTACACACCAAGAGGGAAACCTAATGCAAATTATGGACTTTGGATGACAATGGTGTGTCAAGGCAGGCTCATCAATGGCAGCAAATGTACCACTCTGTGGGGAATTGAATTGGAATGGAAGATGCTGTCCATGTGTGGGGACAAGAGGTATATGGAAATCTCAGCTTAGCTATGAACATTAAACTACCCTACAAAATAAAGTTTATTAATTTAAAAAAAAAAAAAAGAAAGAACAGAATTCAATCTCAAATTATTTCCTAGCTATCCTTTATCTTTAATGCTTAGAACATAGTTGATTATAGACTGGATTCTATGTATATATTTTTTGGCTTGGTAAGTGAATAAAGAAAGTGAGGGAGCTATTACATAAATAGATTTTTTTTCAAACACTTTCTACAAAGAACTATGCATTACTCAAAGGGTCTTTTGATTTTGGTAAATCCTTTGTTAGCATGACAAGCTGAATACACTCCAAAACAAATGAAGATGGCATAGTAAAGGAAAGAAAAACCAAGAAATGAAATAGAAAAAGCAGGAGCTACAACTGTTTAAGAAATTCCTGAATTTGAAGATACTTTGAGAAGCCATCTTAAGTTAGATGATGTAACAAGTTTGTAATACAACTGCTCAAAAAGAGACTACTTCATAGATTTGAACAACTAAAAGCATGGATAGGATGGCTTCACTTGGCCATGAAAATTGCAAGACCAGTAAGTGGTTACAGAGACCAACCAATCCCACTGATAGGTAAATTAAATCTCAATGATTGACCCAGCTAACAGTACAAAGCTTTCTAAAGAAAGTTTTCTTGCTCAATGCTGCCCTCTTGTGGTTCACACATTCCACATGCAGGAGAGTTCCAATTTTCTTCCCTTTGGTCTGTGATTTAAAAAATTACCTAAAAGAAATTTTTTTTTTTTTTTGCAGTATTGGGGCTTAGCCTCAGGGCTACTTTGAGCCACACCACCAGCCCTTTTTGTGAAGGTTTTTTTCAAGATAGGGTCTCTCAGAACTATTTGCCCTGGCTGGCTTCGAACCCTCAATCCTCCTGATCTCTGCCTCTTGAGTTGCTAGGATGATGGGCATGAGCCACCAGCGCCAGGCAAGAAATTCCTTTTAAAGGATGTCTTTTGTAAGGATGATTGTATTTCTATGAGAACAGGTGAACCATGTCAAAACTATTTGAAACAAAGCATTGCATTTGAAATCTTGTCTTTCTTTCTTTGAATAAGTGCCCAAAATAAAAATTGGATTAATCATAATTCATAGTTAATAACCCAATCTCAGTACTGGCTCAAAACAGAATTTTAGTTAGTTAATTCTTTTTCACAATAAGTTAGGCCTATACAAAACTGCCACTCCAAACAAAAGTTATAACCTTGATAATAAACTACATTTACCCATGTAATCCACCTATTAATCCATCTTCTTTCCTACTTCAATCTGATGTAAATTTCATCCTGGTTCCTGTGCATATCATTTTTATTTCTTTTATACACAGTTTAATTGCATTTATTTATATTCTAATAAATTTAGATTTTTACAAATGTCTTCATTAAAGAATATTTGAATATAGTAGATCACATATTTAAAGTGTACAATTTGATAAGCTTTAATATATGTTTTGTCAAATTTATGCCTAAGGATTTCAAATTTTAATGGGACTGTTTGATGCTAGCGTGCCAGCACTGATTTCTCTATATTAATGTTATATCCTCCAACCTTGCTAAATTCACTTATTACCACTAGTTGTTTGGTAGATTTCACTGAAATTTTCTTCATATATAATAATGTCAGCTGCCCTTTTTTGCCTTATTGTGATAAAATCTCTAGCACAATGTTCAGTAGACATGGTAAAAGTGGGAATCCTTGACTTCTTCTTTGTTGTAGGAGCAAAATACTCAGTCTTTCCAAATCAACTATAATGTTAGCTATAGATTTTTCATATATGCCTTTCATCAGCTTGAAGAAATTCTCTTTCTTTTTAGATATTGGACAGTTTTCACGATGCATTTTTATCAAATACTTTATCTGTGTCAATTGAGGTGTTTTTTAATTTTTAGTTTGTTAATGTGGTAAAAGTCATTGT
Organism: Castor canadensis; assembly: GCF_047511655.1. Classification (NCBI taxonomy): domain Eukaryota; kingdom Metazoa; phylum Chordata; class Mammalia; order Rodentia; family Castoridae; genus Castor; species Castor canadensis. Next base: position 94,680,043 of record NC_133394.1, read on the forward strand.
TTGGTTTCCTAATGTTGAATTGATGTTGCATTCCTGGAAACAAAACACATCTGATCCTAATGAATGATCCATTCTCTATTTTGATGTATTCAATTTGCTAATGTTTCATTAATGTATTTGTATCTTAACTTGTGATTTTCCTTTCTTATAATGTCTTTGCTTTTTGGTACCAGGGTGCCTCATACAATGACTTAGGAAGCATTCTTTCATCTTTAGTATTTTTTTCTTAAATATTCATTTAGTATTAATCAGGGAAACCATTTGGATATGAAGATTTCTGTATCAAATGTTTTCCACATCAAGGTAAAATTTAGGCCTATTCATATATTTCTTTCTGAGTGAGCTTGGTAATGTGTCTTTCAAGGAAGTTGCCTGTTTAATGTAACTCATCAAATTAATTGGCATAATCGTCACATATCCCCTCATTATCCCCTATCATCTGTGCACTCTGTAGAAATGTTGCCTCTCCCTAATGTTGGTGATTGTATCTTTTATTTACCCTGGTAGGTTTACTATTCACTTTTATTATTTTTCTATTTGCTATTTCAGTAATTTCTGTTCTCATATTTAGGATTTCCTTTTTGTCCTTACTTAGTGTTTAATTTGTTCTTCATCTAGTACCTTCAAGGAGATGCAGAGGCTATTGGTTTTTCTTCTTTTGCAAGACAGGCTATACATTCTTCCCTAAGAACTATTTTAATGACATCCCATAAACTGTGATGTATGTATGTGTGTGTGTGTTTTCATGAAAAGTTTTAAATAATTTCTAATTTCCCTTGAATTTTGTTCCTTAACACAGGGCCATTTAAAAGCATGCTAGTTTCCAATTATTAGGGTTTTGCAGATAGTTTTCTATTACTTATTTTTAATTTAATTCCTTCCCCCAGATAATGTGCTTTATATCACAGGAATTCTTTTAAATTTGAGATTTGTTTTATGGCCTAGAATGTAGTACATTTTAATAAATGTTCTATGTGAACTTGAAAAAAAAGTATATTCTACTTTTGGGAAGAGTTTTCTGTAAATGTTAATTAAATCAAGTGGGTTGATACTGTACTGCAAATTTTCTACATCTTTACTGATTTTCTGTCTAATTGTTTTTTCAATTATTGAAAGATTTGGAAACCTATGGTTTCCTTATAATTTATTAGTTTTTGTTCATGTATTTGAAGCTTTCCTAGTATGTAATAAATTATTAAGATTATTTCCTTATAATAAACTAACTCCTCAATTATTGAGAATGTTTTTTTATCCCTTGAAATATTCACTATTCTGAAATATACTTTACTTGATGTTAACATAAATACTCAATCTTTGTTTTGATTAGTGTTAGCATAGTATTTTTTTTATCCTTTTGCTTTTATCTTCTCTGTGTTCTCATATTTGAGGTGTGTTTCTTATAAGCAACATATAGTTGGGTCTTGATTGTTATCCAATTTGACAACCTCTTATGTTTAAGATAACTTATCACAATGTACCTTTAAAAAGTGATATTATATCACTCCACATATGGTATAAAAATCTGAGAACAATATTCTTTTATTTCTTCCCTCTTGACTTTTATACTATTGTTGTCATGCATTTTACATTGTTGTATGTTACAAAACACATACTACCTTGTTTTTATTTTTGGTTAAACATTAACTTCTAATGTGATTTGAATAATCAGAAAAATATCATATATGTTTATTCAGGCAGTTAGCAATTCCAGAGTTCGTCATTTCTGTGGATAGATCCATATTTCCATCAAGCATTATTTTCTTCTGTGTGAAGAATGCCCTCTGCTATTTCTTATATAATGATTAATCCTGCTCAAGTCTTTCTGGGATCTCACTTTTCTGTATGTCTGAAAAAAAATACTTTTTTTTATCTTGCTTTAGGAACATTTTCCTTGTATTTTCGTTTTTATTGGCACATATTCAGTTGCGTGTAATAAGGGATTTCATAATGACATTTCCATACATGCACATAGTGTACTTTGACAATTTCACCCCTTCTATAATTCTTTCTTAACCCCTCCTCCCTCTCTCTTTTTCCCTTTTTTTTTTTACCCTGGAAGGGAATGATATGCTAGTAGTTCCTCTTTCACTTTAATGACCATTTGTTTTATTTTTATTTATTAGCATATAATAGTTGTACTGGGGGTTCATTGTGACATTTACATTCATGCTTACAATGTATTGCTGGACTGTATGGTAGGCCTATTTTTAGTTTTTTGAGGAACTTCCATTTGCTTTACATAGTGGTTGCATTAATTTAAATTCCCACCAACAGTGGATAAGGTTTCTTTTTTCTTGCATCTTTGCCAGCATTTGTTGTTGTTTGTGTTATTGATGATAGCCATTCTGACTGGAGTGAGGTGGAATCTCAAAGTCATTTTGATTTGCATTTCCTTTATGGCCAAGGATGTTGGGAATTTCTTCATGTACTTATTGACCATTTGTACTTCTTCTTTTGAGAACTGTCTGTTCAGTTCAGTTACCCACTTATTAGGTGGGTTGTTGATTCTTTCAGAGGTTATTTTTTGAGCTCTCTATATATTCCAGTTATTAATCCCTTATCAGATGTATAGCTGGCAAGCATTTCCTCCCATTCTATAGGTGTTCTCTTCAATCTAGTGACTGCATCCTTTCTTGTGTAGCTTTTTAGTTTGATGCAGTCCCATTTGCCAGTCCTTTCTCTTAATTACTAAGCTACTGGAGTTCTATTCATAAAGTTATTACCTTTGCCTATGTGTTCCAGTGTGTATTTCCTGTCCTTTCCTGTAGTGGTTTCAGTTTTAGATCTGGTATTAAGATATTTGATCCACATTGAATTAGTACAAGTACAAAGTGAGAGACTGGGATCTATATTCAGTCTTCCACAGATAGATGTCCAGTTAACCCAGCACCTGAAAAAAAGACTTTTTTGCCATTTTTTATAAAGATATTTTCACTAGGTATAGAATGCTTGATTGACAGGTTTTTCTTTTGTCTTTTTTGTTTCTTTACTTGATACTTTGAATATGAAAATGTTCCATTGTTTTCTTCTTTGCAGTATTTCTGACAAGAAATCTGTAATTCTATGTGTTTTATAAATAATATATCTCCCCCTATCCCATGCTAAAAAAATTTAAATTTTCTATCAGTGGTTTTGAACAGTTTGATTCTGGTATTGTTGATAGTTTTCTTCATATCTTGAGGGCTTGGAGTCAGAGCTTCTTGGTCTACAGTTTAAAAAACCTGAAATCTTAGTCTTATGAAATTGTACTTATTACTCATTCATGCAAAGTCCAATAAGAATTCCACTTCTCAAAGGACATGAATGACTCCACAAGGAGAACTACAAAACCCTGAAGAAAGAGATTGAGGAAAATTTCAGAAGGTGGAGAGATCTCCCGTGCTCATGGATTGGTAGAATCAACATAGTAAAAATGGCTACACTACCAAAAGCAATCTACATGTTTAATTCAATTCCCATCAAAATCCAATGTGATTTTTTATCACAGACATTGAAAAATCTACCCTAAAGTTCATCTGGAAACACAAGAGCCCACAAATAGTCAATGCAATACTCAGCAAAAAGAGCAATGCTGGAGGTATCATAATACCTGATTTCAAACTATATTACAAAGCAACATCAATAAAAACAGCATGGTACTGGCACAAAAACAGACATGAAGACTAGAAAAGAACAGAATAGAGGACCCAGATATAAATCCACACAGCTATCCCCACCTTATTTTTGACAAAGGCACCAAAAACATACAATGGAGAAAAGATAGCCTCTTCAACAAATGTTGCTGGGAAAAATGGTTATCTGCATGCAGAAAGCTGGAACTAGATCCATGTCTGTCCCCCTGTACTAGTATTAACTCAGAATGGATCAAGGACTTTAATATCATACCTGAAACTCTGAAGTTAATACAGGAAAGAACAGGGAATACTCTGGAAGCAATAGGTATAGGCAAGGACTTCCTCAAAAGAACCCCAGCAGCTCAGCAACTAAGAGAAAGGATGGACAAATGGGATTACATAAAATTAAAAAGCTTCTGCACAACAAAAGAAATGGTCTCTAAACTGAAGAGTAGAAGAAAATATTTGCCAGCTATACATCAGACAAAGGACTGATAACCAGAATATATAGGAAACTCAAAAAACTAAACTCTCCCGAAATCAATGAGCCAATAAAGAAACGGGCAACTGAACTTAGAACTTTTTCAAAAGAAGAAATTCAAATTGCCAAAAAACACATGAAAAAATGCTCACCATCTCTGTCCATAAAGGAAATGCAAATCAAAACCACACTAAGATTCCACCTCACCCCTGTCAGAATAGCCATCATCAAAAACACCACCAAAACAAATGTTGGCGAGGATGTGGGGAAAAAAGAACTCTCATACATGCTGGTGGGAATGCAAGCTAGTGTAACATTCTGGAAAAAAATATGGAGGCTTCTTAAAAAACTAAACATAGATCTGCCATATGATCCAGCAATCCCGCTCTTGGGGATATACCCAAAGGAATGTGACACAGGTTACTCCAGAGGCACCTGCACACCCATGTTTACTGCAGCTCTATTCACAATAGCCAAGTTATGGAAACAGCCAAGATGCCCCACTACTGATGAATGGATTAAGAAAATGTGATATTTATACACAATGGAATTTTACTCAGCCACAACGAAGAATGAAATTTTGTCATTCACAAGTAAATGGATGGAACTGGAGAACATCATCTTAAGCGAAGTTAGCCAGGCTCAGAAGGCCAAAAATTGTATGTTCTCCCTCCTATGTGGATTAAAAACATAAAACAAATGCAGTAATATTATTGGACATGGGTCACACACTAAGGGAAGAATGCGTACAGGAAGAATAGGGAAAGGGAAGGAAACCTAAAACTTGAAAGTATTTGATGTGCTCACTGTAGAGGAGCTAATAAAGTAATCTTAAACTGCCAGAGGCCACTATGGGAAGGTGACCAGGAAGTAGGGAAGAGGTCTGGTAGATAAGAACCAATTCAGGTTGTAATACACAAGTGCATGGAAGCAATGCTAGGAATCTCTCTGTATAGCTATCTTTATCTCTTCAACAAAATTGGAGCAGAGGGCAGAATGGGTTCTGCCTGGAAGCGAGGGAGGTGGGGGGGAAAGGGTGGGCAGCAGGGGGAAGAGATGGCCCAAACAATGTATATACATATGAATAAACATATAAACAATTTTTTGAAAAAAGAAAAAGATAATCAAGGGCTGGCAGAGTAGTTCAAGTGGTAGAATGTGTACCAAGTAGCAAGTATGGGGCCCTGAGTTCAAACTCCAATACCACCAAAACCACAATAATAATAACCAAGACAGTTAAGAGGTCAGAGGCTAAAGCCTACTTCAAGTAACAAAATGTATATATTTTCATGTGTGCCTTCTATATTATGGATATAATATGCTTGTCAAATTTTAAGCCGTGACTTGGCTTACACATCCCTCTCTTAGACATTGAAAATTATCCAGAGGAATGAAATGTAACTCAACAATAAGAAACTAGTGACTGAAGCATTCTAGTGTTCATACATTTCTTGTGTTACACTGAGTCCACCATCAAACCAGTATCAGGCATAAAATGTTGGCTGCAATTCTCCCTAAGTGGAATTTTTCTGAACACTCAGACACAGAACTGCAGCTTCTACAAGGTAGAAAAAAAGCTACAACAAAGGTCAAGTTAAAATTTAAAGACCATTTACAAATAAACAAAATGAGTGTTCTATAAACAAAGGAGTCCAGGGTGGTGAGAATTTCCTTTTCTGGACAAGAAGTTTAAAAATAGAGTAGTCAGCATTCTGCATATGTAAATTTGATGATCACTTATGAAAAGCAATTTTAAGAAGACTTTTTTCCCTCCAGATGAAGAGTCAAGGTGTAGACAAATATACCTATTTCCATGCTTACAAATTAGGTCAAAACACACATTTTTATGCCTGCTAACTATTAGAATATTTTATTTTTGTTAAATCTGTTCAGGGAATGCCAACTCTTCTGTCCCCTTTAGATTTTATCCTTGAATCCTTTGCTTCATGCTCCATTCTCTGTCCAATTCCCCCACATAAATCAGGAGGTTTTAATCCTTAAATGTTTGAAACCAGATAAATGAAGAAAACAATTTCAGAACTATTTTGCAAAAAAATAAGGTAGAGTAAGTCTTCCCATTCTACGTAATTATGTTTCAGAAATAAAGGAGAAGCAGACTTCTCAGAAAGCAAGCAAATGCACCTGGTTGAACAAGTACTGCTCTGATGGCTGCCCTGCGCTGTGTGGCAGGATCTGACTGTGGCTGAAGGACACCATGATTGCTTCTCCTGGTCGTGCTCTGCAGATCATGCCTCTGTGAACTTATACAAGTTACTCACCTCACTTGGTTTCCTTAACTGTAAACCACTGATAAAAATAGACACTAGTGGTGACAGTTGAGTGTTACATGAGTGATTCTTATTTTCCAGGCTTTGATCTAAATGCTTTCACACCGTTCATATAATTTAAAAACTCAAAACAAAATTTATCATGCACCAAACCCCGTACTACAACAGATATTTATAGCAAACATTCCAGTATGCAGCAAGCTTGTGGACATAATAATTTCCCTTTCATTACTTTTGTTTGAAAAGAATGCCACTGGTTCCCAGCTTTAAGATCATCACTTCACTTCTTTACTATATATACAGATACATACTCCAGAAAAGATTGTACTTTTAATATAAGTTTAAATGATAGAAGCTAATAAAAGTTAAAAGCAAATAAAATGGCTGCTTATGAGAAAAAAGAAGAATGCATCACAAATAACCGACCTCTCTCACCTTGGCAGGATGCTCACTTATTGATACTGAGAGAATCTATGCACAGTCAAGACAGGAGGAGGGAAACACCTGTACCTGGTCTTTTTATTCCTCCCTGGCTTTAGGACAAACAGCTAGACTGTGGGCACTAAGTCCTGCCAACGCTTACCAAAGCTGCACAGCTTCTGAACATAGGCAGTACCATTAAATAAGACAAAATCCTATGCCATTTCTTTGTTTTCTGCTCACATAAAGGGCATGGGAATTGCTGACACATTCTGTTCCATCTGTATGCAAGCTGTCTTCCACGATTAAAATTATACTTCTAGCAAGGAACTCCTTTCACTCAAGACATTGTACAAATTAAGAAAAGTAATCTCAAATTTCTAGCCATGAAATAATTTGGAATCCAGATTTATTACCATGTGCCAGGCACTTCTTTATATTGAATAATTTATTTACTCCTAAAAAATCCTTGGGTGGTAGGAATCATCTTCATTTTATAAAGAGACTGAGACACAGAGGCTAAGTGAATTGACCAGCACTACCTGTTCTGTTAGGAAATGGCAGAGCCAAGACCCAAACCCAGGACACCCAATCCCAGAGCCTGCCTTTTAACTTCATGATACATGATACTGTCTCTCCGAACATAGTAAAGTATAACATAAGCACATACATTTCAACCATCCAAATTGCCCACTAGCTAATAATGTGATGTTGGGGAGAGAGCTGACTATGTTTAAGAGTACTGGCATGGGTGTTTGGTCTGCCTGAATTCAAATGCCAGCTCATTTGCTCGGAAGCTCTGTGACCTCAGGAAGTTACTTGACCTCTCTGTGCCTCAAATACCTCATCAGGAAAATGTACATAATAATAGCTCCAACTCCACAGGATGAATGTGAGGATTCACAATAAATAAATCTGGTATAGTAAGTGTTTAATAAATATTAACCACCATTATTTATGCAAAATATGTATACAGCATAGAAAACTGCCCTTTGATCAACATATAAACTGCCCTTTCTCAGAGCACCCAGACACTTGCCATGGTCCCCTAGAGTCTGCTTCTTACTCTGAAAGGAACACAGGACTCAGGTGCTTCCATGTCTAGATAGATCACTACTGCCATCTAGCGGCTAATTGATAATACAGTCACAAGAAATGTTGCTGAGAAAGGGGTAACATTTCTACAGATGGAAATTTTATTTATTAAGACAGATTAAATCTAATGTACTTAGATAAACTAAATATAGTAATTTGGAAAACTTTAAAAATTTTAATTGACAAAATTATATGTATTTTTGGTGCTACAACATAATGCTTAGAAACATGTACATTATATAATAGCTAAATCAAGCTAATTAGCATATCCACCCCATCACATAGTTGTTTTTCATACTAAGAATATGTAAAATTCACTTTCTTACCAATTTTGAATATACGCTATGTTGTTAACAATTATAGCCACCATGCTGTACAATGGAGCTCCAGAACTTATCAAGCCTCACTAAAATTTCATGTCCTCAGACCAAGATCTCCACACCCCCACCCCGTCCTCAGTCCCTAGTGACCACCATTCTACTCTGCCTTTCTGTGGGCTTGGCTTACTTTAGAGTCCATGTATGAATGAGATCATGCCATACTTGTCTCTTGAGTCTGGCTTATTTCAATTAGTATATATAATGAGCTCCAGATTTGCCCGTTTTGTCACAAATGGTAGGATTTCCTTCTTTTTAGGACTGAATAACATTCACTTGTGAATATATACCATATATTCTTCATCCATTGATGGACATTCAAGCTGTCTATTTTGGCTGTGGTGAATAAGACTGCAGTGATCAGGGAGTACAGATATCTCTGTGGCACAGCAATTTTTAATATACCCAAAAGTCAGATTGCTATAGAATATGGGGCTTTTAAAAAATTTTTTGAGGAACCTACATACTGTACCAATTCACGTAAGGGTTCCCTTTTCTCCACATCCTGGCCAACACTTACCATTTATTTTCTTGATAACAGTCATCCAAGAGGTGTGAGGAAATAACACATTGTGGTTTTAATTTCCTCTTCCCTGATGATTACTGTGGTTGAGCATTTTTCTACATACCTGTTGGCCATTTCTTTGTCTAGTCTATTGCCCATTTTTAAACAGGTTGTTTTTTTGCTATTGAGTTGTTTGAGTTCCTTACATATTTTAGATATTAAGCCCTTATCAGATATATGGTTTACAAATATTTTCTCCCATTTTGTATGTTGTCTCTTCCCTCTGTTGATTATTTACTGGGCATAAGCATTTTAGTTTCATACACTCCTACTTGTCTATATTTGCTTTCATTGCCTGGATTTTGGGGATCATATCAAAGAAATGGTAGCCCAGATCAATGTCAAGAAGTTTTCCATCTTATCTTTCCTCTAGTAGTTACAGTTCCAGGTTTACATTTCAGTCTTTCATCCATTTGAGTTGATTTTTGTAGAGGACTAAGGGTCTAATTCCAGTCTTCTGCATGTGGATATTCATGTTTCACAATACCGTTTCTTGAAGAGACTCTCCATTTCCCTACGCATGTTCTTGGAAACTTTGTCAAAAAATAGTTGACCCGAGTGTGGATTTGTTCCTGTGCTCTATTCGGTCTCATTGATTTGTATGTCTCTATTTGGACCAGTGTCATGTTGTTTTGATTACAATAGCTTTGTAGTAGTTTTTGAAATCAGGTAATATGGTGCCTCCAGCTTTGTTCTTTTACTTAGGACTGCTTTGGCTATTTGGGATCCTTTGTGGTTCCATATAAATTTTAAGATTATATCTTCTATTTCTGTGAAAAATACCACTGAAATTTTGATGAAAATTACAATGACTCAATCATCTTGGGTAGTATGGCCATGTTAAGAATTAATTTTGTGACATGTTTTATGAAACTATTTGAACGTTGTACAAATGCAACTGTGGTAAATTTCAAACACTGCAAAATATAAGATGCTTGGCAAATATGGTATCCAGAATACCTTTATTTTTGCATGAGCTAAACAATTGCCAAACACTGCTAGAACTCTCTAGGCAGATTTTTGATATTAGTAACCTCCTGCTCTTCTCTAAACCTCATTTCCCTACAATGTGAAACAAGAGTACTTTGTTGTTTAACTTCTTTCTCCGGTTTTAAGAGTACATGATAAATCACTACATTCTTTATAACACGAGGAGTCTACAACATTACCTGTCAGAACTTTTTTCTCAAATAACTTATAAGATCCCTTCAAATCTGATCATTGTTTTTAAAGTGCAGCTGTGGTGGAGGAAAAGAACTAGAAGGATTTTTGGTATAATTTAACAGCACAAAATCTATAAAGTGTATGAAGACATTAGGTTATATCATTGGATAAAGGAAAATATTAGTACGATATAAAAATCCATGTGATAGCACTACACGGCTTTACTTCCTGCACATGTAATTGTTGATCAAAATTTACAGAACTCAAAGCTATGTAGTTACTGTAACCTATACTATACTAGCAAGCCTCACTTTGTATGATTCAAACATGCACAAATTTTAGGACCACAATTTAGCTTAATATCAGTCCTCCAACACCATAATTCAAATTTTAGCTGTCACTGCTATATGAACTGTGATTATATAAAAGTTGCTGATTCTTCAGTCCACAAACCACCATGCAAACAACAAATAAGCATTGTTATCATTGTTTAATCTTCTTTCAAAGACCACTGGTGTTTGGGCACTGCATGCTTGTTGTTAAATTCAAACATGGACTGTAAAGTGTGTTGTCTTCATGTCTCCCAGTCAGATAAGTACACATGACAAAAGTGGATAATTGATACAGGGGATTAGCCTATAAAAATGAAAGTAGACCAAAGACACAAAACATGGTAATGCTGGAAGTGAAATGTTTGTGAGTTACCAGATCTGAAAAATGACAACAAAGCAAATGTAAGAGACACCTGAAGTAAAGGTAAGAACTGTGTTGGAAAAGCCCAATAAACATGAAAACAACATGAAATCATTTCAATGGGATTTTAATTGAAGGTAAATGGAGTTGTGCTGAGACGGTATCACTGCATCTTTTGAAGAGATGTAGTTAGGCAGACAGGAACTCAGTGAAGGTGAACCAATCCACATACATAAGGAAAGTGATTGTGACGTAAAGATGATAGTGTTCCAGAGGAAGTAACAACTGCATAAAACTTCACATTAAAGAAACTCTCTGTGCTATTTCATGACATTAAAAGTATGAGGGAGAACCAGAGGTATAGTTCAAGTGATAGAGTGTCTGCTTTGCAAGCACAAAGTCCTGAGTTCAAACCCCAGTCCCATTAAAAAAATTTTTTAAAGTATAAGATATAAAATGTTGGAAGTTGATCCAAACTTAGAAAGGAATATGACAATTCAATTCACCAAGGCATTGCAAAGATGCTTTATATCATAAGCTGTATAATGAGAAGGCAAGCACTATTCAACCACTCTTGATAAGTTGGGTTTTTTTTTTTTTTGCAAACAAATCAAACACTTGAATTTTTAAAATGTCTAATGTTTTAGATTACAGTACATTGAACAGATGTTAGTTTTGAGTACTTTTATTTCAATATATATCTATAAACTACAGTGAGAGTGTTTCTAATGCTAGAACACAATTTTTAAAGGTCACAGAAAAATTAGTGTTCCACATTAGTTATTAAAATCACTTTGCCTGATTTCAGCTAGCAGTCATTATGGTGCACGCTGCTGTGCAATGCACGAAGTGGGTGTATTGCCAAAGCCTGAATTTTTCTTTCAGTTTTTTAATCACTCTTAGCATAAATCACACAGAAATTATACTTATTAGTGGTTATTAGTATAATAGCTAGTACCATTCTGAATATATCTTACAAATTACCTAAATGCCATATTGATGTGTTGAAAGATGCCCTTTCTCCTAATCAAACCAGATACTTAGGAGAGCATTACGTACCTGGAAGTGGTAACTGAACTAATATACCACTAACTCTTGGGTCCATGTTCAATTGATCAGTTACATCCAAAAGTTCTTCCTGAGAAATATCCTTAGGTTTTAGAATGAGCTCGCTACAAATACCTGCAAGAAAAAATGAGCAGAGAAAGTCACTTGACTAACCAAGAACTGGATATTCATTGATGGTACCCTACACAGTACATGGTTGACCATCTATGTTCCTCTCCACTTTGCAAAGACAATGTTCACTGGAATATGAGGAGGGATTCCTCAAATAGTGTAGGTATTTTCTCATGATTCATGTGCATTCTTTAGATAGTAAACCAGGTGACAAAGTACACTAATTTGTGGTAACCTACTTTGATAAGTTTGAAGAAGGCAAAAGTACCACCACCAACAACACCATGAAGCTAAGTTTGACAGAGTAAACTAGTGAGATTATTGTCTGATTAAAGCAAATATAATGAATAATGGTTCTTCAAAGGCCAACTACCCCTCTCATATCCCTTAAAATATGAAGTCATACTGAATTAATAGTATAAGAAAGGTGAAGAAAACTAGTATGCAATTCACATAAACTGTAATAATTGAGTAATATCTAATAAAATAATGATAATACATGCTATTTGAATGACACCTATTTGAGAATTATCATTCATAATTACCACTTTGAAGTAAAAACAGAAAACATACTTAGTAACAATTACAACTGCAACACATACCCACCTACAGCAGAAGCAGCCCTGATCTTATTTTTGACGTATGTATGACTTGCTGGATTATCTCCCACTAAAATGATACTGAGATGAGGTCTTCTGTTTCCAAGAGCAATCCACGATTCAACGTCTTGCTGTAATTCTTTCTGGATTTGTTTGGCCATTTCAGTTCCCGAGATGATGATGGCTTCGTGTCTGTGGAAAACACAATAATAAGTGAAGTACTAAAAACAATAAGGAACTGCATAAATTTAAGGTACAAGGATGAACAAAACAACCATGAGCACCCAGAATTTGGGATTTTTTCCATTATATTTGACACTTGTTCTCCAGGTTCATAAGTATATTTATATTTTATAAAGGATTCTGATTTTGTTCTTTAGTTATACTTTATAATCTATCTACAATAGACTAAAAGTTTATCCCCCCCTATTTATATATTGAAAGGCTAACCCCCGTGCCTTTAGAAGAAATTTCAGAGAGTTCCTGCACCCTTTCCCCATGTGAAGTCACAGCAAGAAGATGACCATCTATGAATCATAAAGTAGGTCCTCATGAAATACTAAACCATCTGGCACCTTGACCTTGGATTTTAGCCTCCAGAACTCTGCTGAGTAATTCTGTTGTTTAAAAGCCACCAAGTCTATGCTATACTGTTATAGCAGCCCAAACAGACTAAGTCCAACAGTGCTAAGTCACTGTCTATAGCACACATTCCTTCAAACTTTCATTCATTCATATATACATATATGTGTATATACATATATATACACACAAAAAAAAATTACACACATAAATACATATATAAAATCAAACCAATACTCAAGATCTCCTCTATAATATTGGCTATATTACACTGATTTTTTTTCTGAAGAGTAGGATCAGCATAGCCTAGTTAAAACTAGCACCCAGCTTCAGAATTGTGCTCCATGTTGTATATATGTAGCCCCACAGTGTTGTGACCACAAGGCTAAATCAGTTCACTCTTGCTTAGCATATTCTGCACAAAACACCGTGGTCATGAGCTCCACACTACACAACTCTTAACTTTATTCAAGAAATAATTTTATTCCACAGCCTCAAACCACCTCCCTGACTACAGCATCAGTCTTAATATTCTTGTTACTCCGGTGAGGACTTCAGTAGACAGACCGGGTTGCTCAGTTGATCTGAGTTGGCTCAGTTACTCCTTTCTGTACCACAGTGTCACTTCTAATAGAAATACTTTGTACAGAGGGATCCAAGGTGGCGACGGGGACAGAGCCGCAGACCTCGTGAGCTGACCCAGAGGTCCTGCAGAGAAGCTGAGACACGCCTGACTGAGGTGAAGCTCCAGGGACAGCCAAAACCACGGCACTCTAAAGACTGAGATCGCGGAAGGCTTCACTCACCACGATCTGATACAAGACCAGCCGGCTGCCAGATCCCCGCCCCGTAAATCTGCAGAGCCGCTGCTCCGCTCTGCCGGGCTCTCCGCCCCTCGGGCTGCACCGGGCCACAGCTCTGTGCCAGACCCACACACGCGGGACGCCCGTCCCTCAGCCGTGGAGGCCACACCACGCCGGAATACCCGCCACTTGGCCGTGCTGCCAGACCCACGACCACCGGGATCCCCGCCACCAGTCTGCGCCGGACCCCAACCAGGAGCGGGTCCCACAGCTCGGCCGGATACCCGCCCCTCCCCACCAGCCCACTGCCCTTCAGACTCTGCTGAGCCCCAGCCACGCGTGGGATGACCAGAACCCACCCCACCCTTCAGGCCCTGCCGGGCTCCGTGTGGAACAACTGGAGCCCGCCCTCCTGGGACAAGCACCATCCTGGTGTGAGACAGCTGGACCCAACAGCCTGCTAGGAACCCTGCTCCCTGAATGGAGCCGGCTCCAGCTCTACACGCTCCTGCTCGGCTGCCACTAGAGGGCTCCAAGCATGCCTAAGAGACACTCACAGACTGGACTGGACACTAAAGACCTAAAAACAACTAAGCCTGCAATCCTACTGTTCCAGAACTGGGTTTTTTTTTTTTTCTCCCTTCTTTAAGGGCTTGCCAGCCTGGTTTGCTGTTTGATCACCCACCATCTCTCCCATTTTTTCCCCTTTATTTCTTTCCTTTTTTTTCTCTCTTCTCTCTTCCTTTTGTCTTCCCTTCTCTTTCTCTTTTTTAACCTTCTCTAATGATTTTGTTATTATTAATATTGTAACCCAGCTAATACCAAATTACATAGTCCAGGGATAGAAATGGTACCTAGTGAAAATATGGGAAGAAGAAAAAGGGATAGAAACCATTCTTCCCCCAAAAATAAAGTAGTACAGGATTTAGAGCAAAATGAAGAAAATGGACACACAGACCCAGACTTCAACAAAACAAAGATAAACTATACCAAGGAACCCAACGAAGAACACAAGACCACCCTGAAAGAAGAAATTCTACAAGTAGTTAATGAGAATTTCATAGAGATGCTACTAGACATGTTCAACCAAAATGTACAGGAGGCACTCAGGAAATTCCAAGATGACAAAACTCAAGAATATCAGAAAACACAGAAACAAATAAATGAAATCATAGAAGCCCTAAACAAACACCACACTGAAACAAAGATCACCATAAGCAGAGAGATAAATGAATTAAGGGCAAAAATTGATGATATTAAAGAAGAAGAAACCCATGATATGGAAAATCTCAAAAAAAAAAGATGAAACAGAAATACAAAACAAAATGGAAGGCCATTCCAGCAGAAAAGAACAAACAGAAGACAGAATCTCAGAATTTGAAGATGAAATGGCAATTAAAGGAAAAACTGAAGAACTATTAATTAAACAACTCAAGACCTGTGAAAAGAAAATGCAGGAACTCACTGACTCCATCAAAAGACCAAACCTGAGAATCATGGGCATTGAAGAAGGAGAAGAGGTCCAAGCAAAAGGAATGCATAATATATTCAACAAAATAATAACAGAAAATTTCCCAAATCTAGAGAAAACTATGCCCATTCAGGTACAAGAGACCTCCAGAACACCAAACAGACCTGACCAAAATAGAGCTACCCTACAGCATATCATCATTAAAACAACAAATACAGAGACTACAGAAAGAATACTGAAGGCTGTAAGAGAGAAAAAACAAATAACACACAAAGGTAAACCCATCAAAATCACAGCAGACTTCTCAACAGAAACATTAAAAGCAAGAAGAGCATGGGGTGAGATCTTCCAAGCACTGAATGAAAATAACTTCAATCCTAGGATACTTTACCCAGCAAAACTATCATTCAAAATATATGGAACAATAAAAGTCTTCCATGATAAGCAGAAGTTAAAACAATATATGACCAACAAGCCACCACTACAAAAGATTCTCCAAGGAATTCTGTACACACATAATGAAAGCAAACAAAACCATGAAAGGGCAGGCAATACCAAACCACAGGAGAAGAAAAGGCAAGAAAGTAAAGAGTAACATTGTTTCAGCTACACATAATCAAATAATCAAACTCTTAATCAACAAAGACAACTACATGACAGGGATCACCATGTACTTGTCAATAATAACACTGAATGTTAATGGACTAAATTCCCCCATTACAAGACACTATTTGGCAAACTGGATTACAAAGGAAGATTCAACAATCTGCTGCCTACAGGAGACCCAACTCATCAACAGAAATAAGCACTGGCTGAAAGTGAAAGGCTGGAAGATTTATCAAGCCAATGGTCCCCGAAACCAGGCAGGAGTAGCCATACTTATCTCGGACAAAGTAGACTTCAAACCTACATTGATCAAATGAGATAAAGAAGGACACTCCATACTAATAAAAGAGGAAATACAACAAAAGGAAATAACAATTATCAACCTATATGCACCCAATGTCAATGCACCCAATTTCATCAAACATACTCTGAAGGACCTAAAAACATATATAAACTACAACACGGTGATAGTGGGAGACCTTAATACTACCCTATCGCCAATAGATAGGCCATCCAAACAAAAAATCATAAAGAAATTCTGGAACTAAACCACACCTAGCTGATGTCTACAGAATATGTCATCCAACTTCTGCACAATACACATTCTTCTCAGCAGCCCCATGGAACTGTCTCAAAAATTGATCATATCTTAGGGCACAAAGCAAACCTCAGAAAATATATGAAAATAGAAATAATTCCATGCATTCTATCTGACATAATGCATTAAAACTAGAAATCAACAACAAAAACAGCAGCAAAAAACATGTAAACAATTGGAAGCTGTAAACACATTGCTCAATGACGAATGGGTCATTAATGAAATAAAAGAGGAAATTAAAGGGTTCCTGGAAGTTAATGAAAATGAAAACATGACCTACCAGAACCTATGGGACACAGCAAAGGCAGTCCTAAGAGGAAAGTGTATAGCCATGAGTGCATACATTAAAAGGACAGGAAAAATCTCAAATCAATGACCTAATACTACAGTTCAAACTCCTAGAAAAACAAGAACAAGCAAATCCCAAAACAAGCAGAAGGAAAGAAATAATTTTTTAAAAAGGGCTGAAATCAATGAAATAGAAACCAAAAAAACCATACAAAGAATCAATGAAACAAAAAGCTGGTTCTTTGAAAAAATAAATAAGATTGACAGACCCCTGGCAAACCTGACTAAAATGAGGAGAGAAAAAACCCAAATCAGTAAAATCAGAAATGCAAAAGGGGAGATGACAACAAACACCATGGAAAATCCAGGAAATCATCAGAGACTACTTTGGAAACCTATATTCTAATAAATTTGAAAATCTTGAAGGAATGGACAGATTTCTAGAAATTTACAACCACCCAAAACTGAACCAAGAAGATATTAATCACCTGAATAGATCTATAACACAAAAAGAAATTGAAGCAGCAATCAAGAGTCTCCCAAAAAAGAAAAGTCCAGGACCCAATGGATTCACTGCTGAATTCTATCAGACATTTAAAGAAGAACTAATACCGACTCTCCTTAAACTGTTCTATGAAATAGAAAGGGAAGGAAAACTGCCTAATTCATTCTATGAAGCCAGTATTACTCTCATCCCAAAACCAGACAAAGAAACCTCCAAAAAGGAGAATTATAGGCCAATTTCCTTAATGAATATTGATACAAAAATCCTTAATAAAATAATGGCAAACCAAATCCAACAACACATCAGAAAGATCATACACCATGACCAAGTCGACTTCATCCCAGGGATGCAGGGATGGTTCAACATATGAAAATCTATAAATGTAATACAGCACATCAATAGAAGCAAAGACAAAAACCACTTGATCATCTCAATAGACGCAGAAAAAGCTTTCGATGAGATCCAACACCACATCGTGATAAAAGCTCTAAGAAAACTAGGAATAGAAGGAATGTATCTCAACATTATAAAGGCTATATATGACAAACCTATAGCCAACATCATACTTAATGGTGAAAAACTGAAACCATTCCCCCTAAAATCAGGAATGAGATAAGGATGCCCACTATCCCCACTCCCATTCAACATAGTACTGGAATTCCTAGCCAGAGCAATTAGGCAAGAAGAAGAAATAAGAGGAATACAAATAGGTAAAGAAATTGTCAAAATATCCTTATTTGCAGATGATATGATCCTATACCTTAGAGACCCAAAAAACTCCACCCCAAAACTCTTAGATACCATGAACAGCTACAGTAAGGTGGCAGGATACAAAATCAACCTACAAAAATCATTAGCTTTTCTATACACCAACAATGAACAAAATGAGAAGGAATATATGGAAACAATTCCATTCACAATAGCCCCCCCAAAAAATCAAATACCTAGGAGTAAATTTAACAAAAGATGTGAATGAACTCTACAAAGAGAATTACAAACTCCTGAAGAGAGAGATCAAGGAAGATTACAGAAGATGGAAAGATCTCCCATGCTTATGGATTGGTAGAATCAACATAGTAAAAATGGCTATACTACCTAAAGCAATCTACATGTTTAATGCAATCCCCATCAAAACCCCAATGACTTTCACCACAAATATAGAAAAATCTACTCTAAAGTTCAATTGGAAACAAAAGAGACCGCGAATAGCCAAGGCAATACTCAGCAAAAAAAAGGAATGCTGGAGGTATCACAATACCCGACTGCAAACTATATTACAAAGCAATAGCAATAAAAACAGCATGGTACTGGCATAAAAACAGACATGAAGACCAGTGGAACAGAACAGAAGATCCAGATATGAATCCACACAACTATACCCACCTCATTTTTCACAAAGGTGCCAAAAATATATGATGGAGAAAAGACAGCCTCCTCAATAAATGTTGCTGGGAAAAGTGGTTATCCATCTGCAAGAAACTGAAACTAGATCCATGTCTATCACCCTGTACTAGTATCAACTCAAAATGGATCAAGGACCTAAATATCAGACCTGAAACTCTGAAGTTACTAAAGGAAGGAGCAGGAAACACTCTGGAACAAATAGGTATAGGCAAGGACTTCCTCAATACAACCCCAGAAGCCCAGCAACTAAGAGAAAGAATGGAGAAATGGGACTTCATAAAATTAAAAAGCTTCTGCACAACAAAAGAAATGGTCTCTAAACTGAAGAGACCACCCACAGAGTGGGAGAAAATATTTGCCAGCTATACATCAGACAAGGGACTGAAAATCATAATATACAGGGAACTTACAAAACTAAACTCTCCTAAAATCAATGAACCAATTAAAAAATGGGCAACTGAACTTAATAGAACTTTCTCAAAAGAAGAAATTCAAATGGCCAAAAAAACACATGAAAAAATGCTCACCATCTCTAGCCATTAGGGAAATGCAAATCAAAACCACACTAAGACTCCACCTCACCCCTGTTAGAATAGCCATCATCAAAAACACCAACAAAAACATGTGTTGGTGAGGATGTGGGGAAAAAGGAACCCTAATCCTCTGCTGGTGGGAATGCAAGCTGATACACCACCCTGGAAAAAAATTTGGAGACTTCTTAAAAATCTAAACATAGACCTGCCATATGATCCAGCAATCCCACCCCTGGGAATATACCCAAAGAAATACAACACAGATTACTCCAGAGGCACCTGCACACCCATGTTTATTGCAATGCTATTCACAATAGCCAAGTTATGGAAACAGCCAAGATGCCCCACTATTGATGAATGGATCAAGAAAATGTGGTACTTGTACACAATGGAATTTTACTCAGCCATGAAGAAGAATGAAATCTGATCATTTGCAGGTAAATGGATGGAACTAGAGAACATCATTCTGAGTGAGGTCAGCCAAACTCAGAAGACCAAAAATCCTATGTTCTCCTGTATATGAGGACTTTAGATCTAGGGCAAATGCAGCAATGTGGTTGGACTTGGGTCACAAGATAAGGAGAGAGCACATTTCGGTGATACAGAAATAGGGAGAAAACCCAAAACATGAAAGCATTTGATGTCCCCACTCCAGAGGAGCTAATATAGAAGAAACCTTAAAGCAACAGAGGTTAACATGAGAAGGGGATCAGTAACCAGAGTAAAGATTAGTTAGAGATGAATCAACATGGGTCATAACACGTGTACATGAAAGCAATGCTAGGAATATTTCTGTATAGCTATCCTCAACTCAACTACCAAAAATGCTTTGTCTTCCTTATTAGGCTTGTGTCTTTTTTTCAACAAAACTAGTGATAAAGGCAGAACAAGACCTGCCTAGAACTGAGGGGAGATGGGGGAAGAGGGTGGGGGAGGGGGGAGAAAAGACCCAAACAATGTATGCACATGTGAATAAAAGAATAAAAAAAAAAAAAATACTTTGCTCAGAGCATTACTTCCTGGCAACATGTAAGTACTTAAGGCAAGGAGTGCCACACTTTGATAGATGGCATATATTGTCACTTCAAAAAGGAAAGGCACCAGTGGGGCATAGCATTTTTTCAGGTTCATACAATGTTCTTTTAAGAAGTGATTCCCAGATGTCATCTATGAATACATACATCAAAATTGCCTGGGAAGCTTGCTGAATTTGCAGATTCCCATATGCCACAACCACCCTGTGATTCAGAGTCTCTAGGGACAAAGTGTAGGCATCTGTCTGTTTAACAATTTACCACAAGTGATTCTTGTGCAGGACCATGCTTAAAAAACACTTCTTCAGTTTAAAACAAGTGTATCTTAGCAATCATAATTAATTTGTAATTAATTAACAGAGAAAATAAGATGGTTAGACAATAAAATTATGACTATAATTAGATACTATAAATAAACTATTTTTTATTCTCATTTTGCTTGCTCTTCATTAAGAATTTAATACATTTCAACACATGGAGGGTCGTGACAAAGTCAGTGTATTAGTCTTGATGTCCTATTTTTGTAGTAGATTTATTAAGAATAATTGACATATAATAAATTATACATATTAAAGTACATAATTTAAGTTTTAATACAGGCATAATCTTGGAAAACCATCACCATAATCAAGAAAATGAGCTCATCTTTCATCCCCAAATTTTCCAGGTGTCCCTTTGTAAATGTCACTGTTCCACCTGTTTCTACCAGACCCACCCTCCATCCCCAGGCAACCACTGACCTAGTTTGTCAATATATATTGGTTAAGAATTTTATTAAAGTAGAATTCATCTACTAGATACTCTTTATATACAGCTACTTTCTCTCTGCATACCTATTTTAAGATTCATTCAAGTTGTTGGTTATATCAATAGTTCACTTCTTTTTATATTGTTGAGGAGGAATTCATTGTGTGGATTTGTTTATCCATTCAGTGGTTAACAGCCATTTGGGTTGTTGCCAATTTTTAGTTGTGACAAAGTTGTTATAAACATTCATTTAAAAATATTGTATGTATATATGCTTCATTTCTCTTGAGCAAACCCCAAAATGTTGAATGGCTGAGTCATTTGGTGAACGTATATTTCAATTTGTAAAAAACTTATCAGACTGTTTTCCAAAATAGTTGTGCTATTTTATATACATATGAGTTCCAGTTGCTCCACATACTTGCCATCACTGATATGGTCAGTCTTCTGAACTTAGACCTTCTCCCGTATAGATGGAAGCATCTTGTCTTTAATTTATATTACCTTAATGAATACTAATGCTGAGCATCTTTTCACGTGCTTATTACCCACCTACTATATTCTTTGTTGAACTTAATCTTTCGCTCATTGTTCAATAGGCTACTTCCTTATTTTTGAGTTTTAAGATTATTTACTCTACACACAAGTCTTTAATCAGTTATGTGACTTGAAATATTTTTTCTATCACCCTGTGCTTTTCATTTCTAATCTCATGCCTATCCTTTGGAAGGCTATTTCTTAATTGGGGTATACTCCAACTTACCAGCTTTGCCTTTTACAAATTGCACTTTGAGTGTTATATGTAAGAAATCTTTGCCCTCAGTAAAGCTCATAGAGGTTTTCTCAGATGTTCCCTTCTAGAATTTTTATGGGTTCACTTTACACATTTGGTTCTACACTTCATTTCCAGTTTGATGAGATTTTCTGTCAGGATTGGCAATAGTCAAATGTTTTTCTGAATGTGTTGAGATGATCGTATGGGTTTTTGGTGTAAGTCTGTTAATATGGTGAATTGCAGAGGTTGGTTTTCAAATGACAAAACAATATTGCACTGCTGAGGTGGAAGATACTTGGTCACTATCTACCTATCCTTTCCAGATACTGTGTAGTTAAGTGTGATGGCACACATTTATAATCCCAGCATTCCAGAGGCTGAGACAGGAGGATCATGAGTTTGAGGTCAGCCTGGACTACATAGTGAAACACTGTCTCAAAATAAATAAATAAATAAAAACAACAAAAACCACCAAAAAATATACTGTGGATTCATCTAAAATTTGCTAAACATTTTCATTTGTGCATGAGAGGTATTTGTGTGTAGTTTTCTTGTAGTGTCTTGCTATCGTTTTGATATCAGAGTGATGATGGTCTCTAAGAATGTGTTAGAAAGTATTCCACTGTCTTCAAATTTCTGAAGAGTTTTTGCAGAATTGAAAGTATATATTTCCTAGTATGTTGGTGAAGCTTTTTTTCTAATGTTTAAAAGTACAAACTTAAATGATTTAGTATCAAGAACTATGCAGATTATCTATTATTTCTTGACTGAGTAATTATAGTTTGTATTTTTACATTCTAATAATTAGTATATAATTACTACTATACATTAAATCAGGTTAAAATGAAATACTCCGAATTGTGAGTTGGAGTTTTATATCTCAAGATAAAATAGCAACCTTTTTTCATTATTTACTATGAATTTCTAGTTCCTATGTTTTATGAACTCATTAAAGTAGCATTCTAATTCTAATATCAAGGACCTCAGATATTAGCAAATACTAAAGCTTGCAGATATTGCAACTTAATCTAGCATAATTCATTTCTAAGAGATAGTAAAGTGCTTTCCATAAATTAATTGGTGTCAGTGATTCTCAGGGTAGAACACTGTTATAGAAATAGGTTTATCTCCAATAAACTAGAATTCATTCTTTCAGTAAAGAACATATGCTTACATTTTTCACATATAAAACCACCTAGTCTCTGTCTTGTGTCTTATAATATACAGTGGCAATGCTACTGTTGATGCTAGTATTAATTGATTCTCTGCTAAACACAATAATTTGTCAATAAACTACTATGAAACTGGAAATCACTGAACATAATTAAGGCTAACTAACTATAGCCTAAACACAACAAAGCTGTGTTACCCTGATCTTGTCAGAGATGACAGTGGCATGAACTGATTTCTGGCTTCCAAAGGGACAAACTGCATGCACCCTACAGGTTGGGGTCTGTGAGGAAGGCAGGGCTAACTTCATATTATCGCACTAAGGCTCTAAGTCAGCTTGCTTATTATAGCTGACATGATATAGCCTAGCAGTATTTGTAGGAAAATTAGGAATTGGGGTTCTGAGTATCTAGAGTACCAACTGGTCCTTTCCACTGACTGTCAATGCCCAGAGCCCACTCTGTGAGAAAAACAATGAAAATGGGAATGTAGCAACCTGAAACACTAGTGGAGACCCAGTGAGAACATGCATCAGTCTAGGTACTGGAAGAATTAGTGAATACAGATTATCTGGCTCAGAGTCAAATGTACAAACAAATGAGATTTTTCAAGACATATGCGGTCAAAAAACTAAAAAGCTTAAATATCAGCAACTACTCAAATGTCCAGCCACAGAATACCAGCTCCCAAGGGAACTGCTGCCTCAAATCTTGTTCTGCTTTAATCCATTTTCCACACTGCAACCAGGCTGATTTTTCCAAATTTAATTTTCATTTCTCGGGTTGAAACTCCTCATTATATATTCATTATTTATTCATTTAAGAAATACATTCTAGGAAAGTCTTCCACATGTCAGGGACCATTTTAGCTACTGGGAATATAAAAATAGTGCACTAAACAAATTACCGATTTTCATGGAAACTATATTCAAATCAAAGAAGACATAAGCAAATTAAAAATATATATATTTAATATAAAGTGATATAAAGAGAAAAAGCACAAATCTTGGGACCAGAATGATTTTATAGTGGTGGGGTAAAGTGTCACTTCTATGGTAAATCAGGTGGCATTTCAGCAAAATAAAAGAAATGAGAACGTAAGTAGTGTGATGTCTGAGGAAAAAGAATTCTAGGGAAAAGGAAGTGCATAGCAAGTACAAAGACCTTCGGGCAGGAGTGTGCTGGCATGTTGGAGGAACAGCAAGGAGAGAATTGCCACAATAGGAGGAACAAGTGCAGCAAATGTTGGAAAGTCAGAAAAGCAGTGGGACATCAGATCATACAACATCCTGTATACCTTTGAAAGGAGATCGGCTCTCATTATGAGTGAGATAGGCAACCCTTTGTAGAGTCTAAGAAAGGTGACATGACCTGACTTTCATTTTCAAAATGTATTTGGGGAGATGGAGGTAGAAGTATCACAATCTGAGGCTGGTCAGGGCGAAAGCAGTCTGAAATCAAAAGAATTGGGATGTGGCTCAAGTGGAAGAGCAATTGCCCAGTATGCACAAGGTCCTGAGTTCAATCCCCAGTAATACCAATAATTAATTAATTAAATATCTGGTGAAAATATAGAGGACAGATTTTATGGGAGCAAGGAAGAGATAGCAGCTGAGATGCCAGTGAAAGGCATCTCAGCTGCAAATATTTTCTCCCATCCTGTATGTTTTGTCTTCACTATTGTTTCCTTTGTCATATATGAATTTACTTCATGCATATCCATTTCTCTACTTTTGCCTTTAATGCCTATGCTTTTGTTATTGCCCAGATCAATATAAAAAGAGTTTTAACCCATGTTTTCTTCTTGGAGTTTTGTAATTTCAGGTCTTGTGTATAAGTTTTTAATCCATTTTGAGATGATTTTGTAGGTGGTATCGGATGAGTCTAATATCATCCTTCTACATATCGATACTCAGGTTTCCCAAAAGTACTTACCAATGAGACTAACCTTTCTCTGTTATATTCTTTCTCTGTACTTGCCACCTTTGTCAAAGTTCAATTGACTGTAAATGCATTTGTTCATCTATTCTCTTCCATTGATCCATATGCCTGATTTAATGCCAGCATTGTGCAGTTTTCATTACTATAAGTTAGGATCATATTTGAGATGAGTTAGTGTGATGTCTTCATCTTTGTTCTTCATGTCCAAGACTGCTGTGGCTATTCAGTCTTTCGTGGTTCTATGTAAATTTAAGGGATTTTTATCTATTTCTGTGAAAACTGCCTTTTAAATTTTGATAGAACTTGCATCTGTAGATAACTTACAGGTATTATGGACATTTTAATATTATTAACTCTTCCAATCCATAAGCAAAGGATACCTTATGGTTATGTCATTTTTAATTTCTCTCATCAATGTTTTATAGTTTTCAATGTACAGATCTTTCATCTCAATTAAATCTAGTCCTAAGAATTTCAATTTTATGCTGTTATAAATGCAAATGTTTTCTTTCTTTCCTTTTTGGGTAGTTCATTGTATACAGAAATGCTTTGTCTGCTCCTTCTGAGACTTACATAATTGGTATATTGTTCACTTGAAGGTATTCCTGTGTCCCAGAGGCTTTGTTCACTCATTTTCATTCTTTTTTTGTTTGCTTTTCTGATTGGGTAAATTCAAATGACCTGTCTTTTAGTTCATTGATTCTTTCTTCTGCTTGATCAAGATGTTGAAGATTTCTATGGATTTATTTATTCTTTCATTATGTCAGTAGCTCTAGAATTTGTTTGCTCATTTGGTTTTTTTTTAGCGGCTTCAATCTCTTTGTACAAGCTGTAATTTTGTGTATTGTTTCCTTGATTTCATTTAGTTTTATTTCATGTGTGCTCTCTTGTATCTCACTGAGCTTCTTTAAGATCTTGAAATTTTTTAGGCAGTTTGTAGCTCTCCATTTCTTTATGGACAGCTATTGGTATTTTGTTTCTTTGCTAGTAGCATACTTCCCTGATTATTTGTGATGTTTGTGGCTTTGCAATGGTGATTGAGCATTTGAAGTAGGCACCTATTCCAGTTTCTACACACTGGCTTCAGCCAGGAAACCCTTTACCAGTCAACCCATGTAGAGATTCTAGATGGGTCCACGGTCAGGCTTGCTGTCAGTCCTCAGGCAAGTAACAGGCACCTGGGTCACTAAGCAGAAAGACTCAATAACAAGGTCCACAGGAGCTAGTCTGTTGCCTGGGTCCCTGGGGGCAAACCTAAAGCTCTGGTTGACAGGAGACCCTGGCTTCAGGCTCCAGGTCCCATTGGGATGGGTCTTTCAACTCAGCCTTCTGCAGAAGGCCTGGAGCATGGATCTATAGAGGCAGATGCAGAGCCTGAGCCACAGAGAAAGGCTTAAAGCCTACATCCATTGGGGTCATCTGGCATGGGGACAGGCTTTGAGCATGATTCCTTGGGGATACAGCTTGGCCCTAGTATGGATTTCTTCCTGAATCCATGGAGATTGGCTAGTGCTGGTGTCTACTGGCTAACCCTAGTGACCAGGCCGCAGGGAATAGCTGGAGCTTTTATCTTCAAAGATTCATCCGAATTCTGAAATTGTGAGTACCCGCCTGATGCTTGAGTCTGTGGGAGTCTGTAGTTGAGGCCCACAGATGCTGGCCTGGCATTGGGGTAGAGCTGGACGCTGGATCTACTGTTGCTGCTCTGAAGATTGACTGCAGAGGTCAGCCTGACACTGGAAAAGACCTGATGCTTGGGGGAAAGGGATTCAGCCTGGTACTGGAGCCAGTCGGGAACCCAAGGTAGATCTGGAGCCTGCAGCCATGTGCTAACATAGAGACCAAGGCAGGCCCAGAGACTGAGTTTACTGGGGCTTAAAGTGAGGGGTTGAAGAAGTTGATTTAGCACCAGGTTTTACTGGGGATGGACATGATGCTGGAGTCAACAAAAAAGCTGAGTGCTCCTTTCACTCCTCTCCTGCCATGAAAAGGGTACCTTCTCCATTCTGTGATACTGGAGTGTGGGAGATGGGTGATTATGCAGGTAATGTGAAGCTGTGTACTTCTTACCCTCTTCAGTGCATCTTTTCATATTTCTATACTACATTGTTGTGTTTTAATCTCTCATCTGGATTCCTTGGCTCTTACAAAGGTATGTTTGTGTGTGTGGAAAGTTTTTTAAATCCATTCTATGAGAAAAGAAGTATTGAAAGTCCTATTCTTCTATCTTGCTGATGTCTCCTCCTTATGCATTCTGAACACTAATTTTATACTGGTTCTGAGTGGCAAATGTCACCAATATGTAAGCTGTCTTTTCACTTATTCAATTGTTACTTTTGAAGGAAAGTTCTCAATTCTAACATGAAACTCAACCATCTTTGCCTCTAGAGTTTGCACTTTTTCTGTCTTTAGAAACCTTGCACTGTCTACAACTGTCATAGAACACAAGACTCACAATTGAGAGGACTGGCTAAAGAGTTGTCAGGAACTTCTTGAGACACTGTATACTAGATGAAAACCTCAGTGTTCTACTGCACCTGTAATGCGGCTCTGAAAGAACTCCACTTAAGAACCCCTAATGTAGGCCTCCTTTACACCCAAAGCTGGAATCCCCTCTCGTATACTGATAGAGGATCATGTATTTTCAATATGAAGAATCCTATAGTGCATAAATGGGCTCAAAATTGGCCATGGAACACATCCTATCTATAACTGTGTGCAAATAAGTTATAATGTTCTATGAACTGAACAAAATTAACAGATATGGAACACATCAGCCCAGTTACTATAACTAAATTAAAAGGTTATGGTGATAAAAATTATGCTTAATACAAAAAATTTTATCATAACAAAATGTGCTATTATCTCTTTGTTGCCTCTACCAGAATTTAGAAATGATAGTATTTGAAGAATTATTTTATAAATCAGCCTAAAAGGCTCACAGTTGTTGCATGTTTTTAAAAAAATCTGCTGGAAAGGAATGGACAAAAAAAAGGCACAGGTAGTTTCATATTTGAAGCTTTTAGTGAATTGCAATCAGTGAAACCAAAGCTTACAAACAGAAACTTACTACTCCTTCAAAAGCAAGGGAAGGCTGGGCACTGGTGGCTCAAGTCTGTAATACTAGCCATTTGGGAGGCTGAGATAGGGAAGGATTGTGGTTGAAGGAGAGTCCAGGCTAAAAGTTCATAAGGCCCCATCTCAACCAATAACTGGATGCAATGGCAAGCACCGACATTCCAAGCTATGCAACAGGCAGGAATGATGGCAGTTCCAGGCCAGCCTGGGCAAAAAGTTTGCAAGACCCCATTTCAGTGAAAAAATGCTGGGTGTGGCAGTGTGTGCCTGTTATCACAATGGCAGGAAGATTAAAATAGGAGGATCACAGTCCAGGCTGGCCTGGGTGAAAAGGAGACCCTATTTCCAAAATAACCAGAGCACAAAGGGCTGCAGGTGTGGCTTAAGTGGTAGAGCACCTGCCAAGCAAGCAGGAAGCCTTCAGTTCAAATCCCAGTACCAACAAAAAAATAAAATAAAATAAAGAACGAAGACCTGAAATGATAGCTCAATACACAAGAAATTTTGAAATTCTACTGTTGTGAGTTTAACGGTGTTCCCCACATCCAAAATATATGTTTAACTCCTAAACTTTGGTACCTATGAATGTAACCTTGTTTGAAAATAAGGTTTTGCATATGAAGTTAAAATAGAAGATAACAAACTGGAGTACAGCCTTATTCTAATATGACTGTTGTCCCTCAGGAAAACACAGACAGACACACCGAGAATAAAATATGAAAATCCAGAGGGAAGACAGCCAGATGACAGACGCAAGACTGGAGTTACACACCTGCAAACAGAGGAATACAAAGTTGCTGGCAATAACTAGAAGCTAGGAAAAAAAGCATGATCCTGCAGATAGTTAACTGCAGACTTCTAGCTTCCAGAAGTGTAAGGATACATTCCTATATTTTAAGCCACCTACTCTGTGGTACTTTGCTTATAGCACATTTGGTAAATGTACCCACCTGTCCATTACTCTCCCCCTATCTGTAGGGGATATGTTCCAAGACTAGGATTAGATGCCTGAGTCCACAAACGGTACTGAACCCTGTATGTTACTTGAACACAAGTACTGCAATACCATAACAAGTGATCTTATCACTCAGAGGCTATTAAGTAATAAATGAGCGGGTGGCATATGCAGCATGGATTTATGGCTTGCTTTTTTTTTTTTTTTAGCGGTATTAGGGTTTGAACTCAGGGCTTCATGTTTGCTAGGCAGGCACTTTACCATTTGAGCCAATCTACCTGCTCTGCAGCATGGATATATGGACAAAGAGATAACTCACTTGCTGCATGACATGAAGTCAAGATTTCATCACACTGCTCACAACAGCATGCAATTTAAAACTTATAAATTGCTCATTTCTGGAATTTTCCATTTAATTTTCAGGTAACTAAAAGCATGGAAAGTGAAACTGTGGATCAAGGGAGACTACTTCAATCCAATTTTAAATGTTCCAGTTTCTGGTAGAATCTTGATTGAGCTCATATTTTTCACTGAATAAATTTATATTTCATAATAAAAAAGAATATAGTTAAAGAAAACTTACAACTTTACTAGATTTAAATATGGCAAATATTCCTAAAATCATACATGGAAGGCAGCTATGCTCACCACTATACCACCAACACCTAAAGTCATACATGGAACAAATAATTTAATGACTTTTATTCTAAGTATCTGTTGAAGAAAGGCACTCAAAAAGGAGACGCAATGGCAGTATCAGTAAATACGTGTAGACTAAAATGTCTTGACATTTCAGTATAAAATGTTCTCAGCTTAGCAGGTGCTCTAAGATTTGTAGAGAAAGTACTTCTAAAACTAAAATTATTACTATTTTCAAAACACCCCAGAAAGTTGCAAATTTTAATAAAATTGCAGGGGATTTAATTTTAAAATTAAGCATAAGCTCCTATTAACAATTTTTCAGAAAATCATCAGTATCAAAGTATTAAAAGAAGATAGGGCTTAAAAACTAATTCATGTTTTTCAATATATACAAAGAATAATTACATGCTGAATATATTAAAAATTAATATTGACAAAATAAATAAAAAAATTTAACTGTTGTAATGTATAAGGACATAAATTATCTTTTAAAATGTTACTTTTGAAGATAGTTTTGAATAGAAACTTCTATAAATCCACTGATATGTTTCTTTTCTTTTTGGTAGTCTGGGGTTTGAACTCAGGGCTTCACACTTGCTAGGTAGACACTCCACTTGAGCCAGCCTCCCACCTCTTTTGCTCTGGTTATTTTGGAAATACATTTTCACTTTTTGTCCAGGCTTGCCTGGACCATAATTCTCCTGATCTCAGTTTTCCACATAAATAGAGAAGACAACTATGCATTACTGTCCTGCTATTGGTTCAGATGGGATCTTACGAACATTTTGCCCCCTCTTCTAGGGCTGACCTCAAACTGCAATCCTCCGCTATTTCAGCCTTCCAAGTAGCTGGGATTACAGGAATGAGCCACCAGTTCCTGGCCCACTAATATGCTTCTAAGCCAATAAATACTCTGACTGTGTAATTTTTGTTATTTTAATGTCCCTTTTTACCCTCAGAAATGTACCGATTTGATGAAAAAATTATGTAGTCGCCCTGTCATTAGTGCACATTAAAAGCGTCTTTAACACGACCACTTAGATATTGTTCACACAACATACCTGTCATTGCTTGCATAGGCATTGTTTCCAGAAAGGGCAGAAATACCATGACCAATTCCCAAGGAAGGATACCTTCACTTCTCCCTGTTGTGGAGCTAGCCACTAAATGGGGATTTGTTAGGAAACAAACAATCATAGCAGTGGTGAGGGATAGGAACTATTAGGGTAGCACTTTTTAGTAAAAGTTGCTCACCTGAAGCCAGAAGTCCTTAGTGCCAGCCCTAGTCCACTATTAGCAGCCATAATAAAGTAAGGCAAGTCATTTAAATGCTCTCAAGACATGCAACCTCTTCATCTGCAGGGTGGGAACACTGTTAACCATGCATAAGGGATTTGACTATAAGCTGACTGACTAGTTTGCAAAACTGGCACCCTCTTCTACTTTCTATTGAATAACCAGTGAAGACATACTCAGACACTCTGAAGCAATATGAAAACAGAAAGTCATCAGCATTTAAGTCTGTTTCTATGGGCTTATTAACCTGTACTTTCAAGAAATAAGCTATAGCCTTCCTAATCAATGGTTACAAGGATTAAATGAAGTGTTTAATAAAGCAAAGTAGTAAGTACAAAATATAATCACTTCCTAGCTATCAACATATTCTTCCACAAAACAATAAAATGCCAATAAATAAAACTTAGTCAAGCTGGAGGTTGGCTCAAGTGGTGGAGTGCAATTGGAAGCCCTGAGTTCAAGGCCCAATACTTCGGGCAGAGTACTTAGTCAAGATCAACACTGTATTTAAGTTGTTCATTTGTAAAGTCCTACATCCTTGTTTCTATTTCATTTTAATTAAAGCATGAATGAATGGTTTCAGGATCTACAATGCCTAATAATCATTAGCAGGTCAAAGTTCTCTACAAGTTCTAGTATGTTTTAACCACTATGCTGTTAGGCATAACTTGGATATTTTGAGCTTGAATGAATAATGGAGGGAGTCAGGGCAAGATCACATAGGAAATAAAGCTACTAACATAGAGAACCTTTTGAGGTATTCGGGGGGTGGATTTTAGGGGGCTGTTTTGTTTGTTTGGCAGAACTGGGGTTTGAACTCAGGGCTTCACATTTGCAAAGCTGGTGCTCTAGCACTTGAGCCATACCTCCAGTCCATTCTGCTCTGGTTATTTTAGAGATGGGATCTCACAAACTCTTTGCTTGAACTGGCCTTGAATCATGATTCTCCTAATCTCAGCCTTCCAAGTAGCTAGGATTACAGGCATGAGCCATGGGCATCTGGCTTGGGTATGTTTTTAAAAAACAATATGTCTATGATCTTTAAAAAAAATCATTTCACACCTTAAGTACTCACATCTTGAAATAATTTTACCAAAAGTCATACATTTGTAAATCAGTTAAAAAATAAAGCAAGGTCTTTTCACTGTATGATTCATTTCAATATTCAATTATGCAGCTTAAGTCAAGACCCTCATGTATAAATTAGAACGTCAGAATCTGTGTTTTCACAAACTGACTTTCCCAGAAAGAATCTTAGGTTTTAAGCTTTGTGCCATGAAAATCCCTGATTGATCTCCAGAAGCCTATGAATACATTCTTATAACCATTGTTCCAAATGCTGTAAGATTACAAGGGAAGCCAGTTTTATTGACATGATCATATGCTTTTTAAAGCATCAAATAATGGGATCTACTGGTAAGTCTAATACAATCATAATACCAAAATAGTGATATATATTGTGTTATCAGCATCAGGGGTGACATTAAAATATCTGTGCTTTTTACTGGCAATCTTACAAGTGCTGATAGTATTACTGTGACTTGTTGCCAGCATTTACAATGGAAACACCACTGAATTTATCAGATATTAAGACTTCCCATCTAAGGGGGTATTGATCCATCTAAGAGGGTACAGATCCACTAAAGTCTATCCATGAGCACCTATGTTAAGAATGTCACGTAACAGGAATCTGAAAAAAATACTTTTTTAAGATTTATAATTTGGGGCTGGCAGAGTGGCTCAAGCAGTAAAAGTGCCTGCCTTGCCAGCCTAAGTCCCTGAGTTCAAATCCCAGTGTCGCCAAGGGAAAAAAAATGCAAAATTAGCCATCTTTATTCACAAAATCTCTACAAACTTAACTGTCTTCATAAAGAGAAAAAAGCAACAATAAGTCAACACCCATAAATTGCTTGGAGTGGAGTCCTGTATAGGACTATATAGGTTCAAACTTTGCCTTAACTGTTTATTTACTATGTTAACTTAGTAAAAAGTTTTTAAATTTCTCCAACTCTCAATTTCCCAATCTGTTAATTGTGAATGGCAATAATACCAACTTGTTTCAGTATGTGAAAATTCTCAACAAAGTACTCAACATTGACCAAAGGCTCTTTAAATATTAGTAAGAATTTTCAACAATGCAAGTGGATTACTTAAAGGCAAGATGACATCTATTGCAAAGTTTAAAACAGCAAAGAAAAAAGGGAAAGAAGGATAGGACACTGATTTTAACATATATATACATACACACATGCACACATACATATGCCCTCTTTCGAGAATTACGAATCTCTGGATAGCCTATTAGTTCAAGGCACACTCTTTAACGAGAATAGTCATAGAAAGCTACTTAGCGTTCAGGTCATTAAGTGAACAAACCTGGTTGGTAGATGTTGACAAAAACATGACCTGAATTTGACACTAAATCATTTAACATTTTCCAAAAACTAGATATTAAAAACTAGCAAGGCAGTTAAGTTACAGAAATTGATTTATGCAATATGACACTCACATGAAATGTTAATAAAAACAACTCAAAAGATGATTCTGATGTAATACTAAGTAAAACAGCTGTTAAGTCTTGGATATATCCAGCCCCAAGATCTTCTTTGACACTTCTGCAAATACTCCATTCTGACCAAGAAGTTTTCCACCTTGCAGGTAACAAAATACTATGTTGGGTGAAAATTGTACTTAATAGAAAATCTCATGAGTTACTAATTATTCCTTCAACTTATTTCCCTTATTTCCAGTATAAATTTCATCCAAGTTTCTATCTCTTTAAAGTTTTGTTAACAACTTCTCATCTCTAAACATAAGTATTTTAAAGACCTTCATTGAGCTCCATGTGATTCCCTGAAAGAGTATGTGGCCATTAAAAAATTACCTGGAATCATAGGTTTAAGCAGGTGCAGTGTCACCTCCCCCAGTGTGCTTGGAAAGGGGAAAGCTTGTAGCAGAGGCTCCTGCACAGGAGAACTCTAAGTAAACAAAGCCTGCAGAGCCAGGTGAGTGCTACGCTCACCCTGATATCTGCATAAATAATACTTCTAGCAACAGCAGGCTGACAGCAGCGGGCAGGCAAGCCACAGCAGCAGATACCATTCACAGAACTGTCTCCAGACTTTTTTTTTTTTTTCCTCTCTCCCTACCTTTGATGAGAAAACAACCTAACTACTCCTGCATGCTGAAAAACTTACTGAAACTGTATTGCATTTGAACTTGGGACACTTTGTGGGTTTTTTTTTGTGTGTGTGTGTGTGTGTGTGTGCAGTTTTGTTCTACTTTATATGTCCCCTTTGATGAGACAACTACAGAACAACATCTAAGGCACCATCTCCAGGAATGGAGACTGAGACGGACACCAAAATTATTAAGACTGAAACTTCATTGCATTTGAACTTGGAGGGTTTTTTTTAATTGTTTTTATTTTTTATTTTCTATTTTTCATTTTGTTTTATTTTATTTTTGTATATATATTACTTTCATTTACTTATTTTTTATTTTTATTATCTTTATTCTTTTTATTTTTTATTTTCAATCCTCTCTCTGTCTAAGGCCTGTTCAGCTTACTGTACATTAGTACACTAATGCTCCCTGTTTATACCTTTGAAACTTTCTTGTTTTGTTTTTGCCTACCTGTCTGTTTTTCCCTTTACTTTAACTTCTTGCTTTCCATCTCCTCTCACCCTTCCATTCTAAATATTACCATTGTTATTATTACAAGCTAGAAAATACTTAATTGCACACAGTACAAGGACAGTAACAACACCAAGGAAAATGATGGGAAGACAGAAAAAAAGGGGAAACAAGTTTCCCCACAGCAAAAAATTAGTACAGGAACCAGAGGGAAATGAAGATCCAGACTCCAACAAAAAATTAGTACAGGAACCAGAGGGAAATGAAGATCCAGACTCCAACAAAATGAAGATAAACTATGCCAAAGAACCCAATGAAGCCCACAAGAATAATTTAAAAGAAGACATACTACAGGTACTCAAGGAGAATTTTAGAGATGATACTGGATATGGTCAACCAAAATGTACAGGAGACACTCAAGTAATTCCAAGACAACAAAAATAGAGAATTTGAAAGAGCAAAAGAAGAAATAAAGGAAACCATAGAAGCACTGTACAAACACCAAAGTGAAACGGAGAGCACGATTAATAAAGACATAAATGAACTCAGGATGAAAATAGACAACATTAAAGAGGAAACCACCCAGGATATGGAAAACCTCAGAAAAAAGAATGAAACAGAACTGCAAAACAAAACGGAAGGCCAATCCAGCACCATAGAACAAACAGAAGACAGAATCTCAGAACTTGAAGATGAAATGGTAATTAAAGGAAAAACTGAAGAACTATTAATTAAACAACTGAAGACCTGTAAAAAGAAAATGCAAGAACTCACCGACTCCATCAAAAGATCAAACATGTGTATCATGGGCATCGAAGAAGGAGAAGAGGTGCAAGCGAAGGGAATGTGTAATATATTCAACAAAATAATAACAAAATTTCCCAAATCTAGAGAAAGATATTCCTATACAGATGCAAGAGGCCTCCAGGACACCAAACAGACCAGATCAAAACAGAACTACCACATGACATATCATCATTAAAACAACAAGTTCAGAAACTAGGGAAAGAATATTGAAGGCTGTAAGAGAGAAAAAAACAGTAACATACAAAGGTAAACCCATCAAAATCACAGCAGACTTCTCAACAGAAACATTAAAAGAAGAGCATGGGGTGAGATCTTCCGGGCACTGAATGAAAATAACTTCAACCCTAGGATACTCTACCCAGCAAAACTATCATTCAAAATAGATGGAGCTAATAAATATTATTATTTATTAGCAGAAACTAAAACAATATGTGACCACAAAGCCACCAACACAAAAGATTCTTCAAGGAATTCTGCACACAGAAAGTGAAACCCGACTTAACCATGAAAAGACAGGCAGCACCAAACCACAGGAAAAGAAAAAGCAAGACAGTAGACAGTAACCTCAACTTAGGTACACACAATCAAACCTTCAAACAACTAAGACAACTAAATTACAGGAATCACCACATACCTATCAGTACTAACACTTAATGTTACCATCAAAAGGCACTGCTTTATGAAATGGATTAAAAAGGAAGATCCAACAATTTGTTGCTTACAGGAGACCCATCTCACCGACAGAAATAAGCATAGGCTTAGGATGAAAGGCTGGAAGAAGATTTACCAAGCCAATGGCCCCCGAAAACAGGCAGGAGTAGCTTATCATGAAAGACTTTTATTGCTCTATCTATTTGAGATAAAGAAGGACATTCTATACTAATAAAAGGGGAAATAGACCAAAAGGAAATAATAATCATCAATCTGTATGCACCCAATGTCAAAGCACCCAATTTCATTAAACATACCCTGAAAGACCTAAAAGCATATATTAACGCCAACACAGTGGTTTTGGGAGACTTTAATACCCCATTATAATCAACAGATAGGTCATCTAAACAAAAAATCAATAAAGATATCCAAGATCTAAAATATACAATAGATCAAATGGACCTACTTGATGTCTACAGAACATTTCATCCAACTTCTACACAATATACATTCTTCTCAGCAGCCCATGGAACCGTCTCCAAAATAGATCATATCCTAGGGCACAAAGCAAGCCTCAGCAAATATAAGAAAATAGAAATTATACTGTGCATACTATCTGATCACAATGCAGTAAAACTAGAACTCAACAACAAAAGTAAAGACAAAAAACATGCAAACAGCTGGAAACTAAATAATTCATTACTTAATGAAGAATGGATCATCGATGAAATAAAAGAGGAAATTGAAAAGTTCCTGGAAGTCAATGAAAATGAAAACACAACCTACTGGAACCTATGGGACACAGCAAAGGCAGTCCTGAGAGGAAAGTTTATAGCCATGACTGCATATATTAAAAAGACTGAAAGATCCCAAATCAATGACCTAATGATACATCTCAAACTCCTAGAAAAACAGAACAAGCAAATCCAAAAACAAATAGAAGGAGAGAAATAATAAAAATAAGAGCTGAAATCAACGAACTAGAAACGAAAAAACCATACAATGAATTAACGAAACAAAAAGTTGGTTCTTTGAAAAAATAAACAAGATCAATAGACCCCTAGCAAACCTGACTAAAATGAGGAGAGAAAAAACCCAAATTAGTAGAATCAGGAATGCAAAAGGGGAGATAACAACAAACACCATCAAAGTCCAGGAAATCATCAGAGACTACTTCAAGAACCTATATTCAAATAAATTTGAAAATCTTAACGAAATGGACAGATTTCTAGTTCATCCAAAACTGAACCAAGAAGAAATTAATCACTTGAATAGATCTATAACACAAAATGAAATTGAAGCAGCAATCAAGAGTCTCCCCAAAAAGAAAAGTCCAGGACCTGATGGATTCTCTGCTGAATTCTATCAGACCTTTAAAGAAGAACTGATACCAACCCTCCTTAAACTGTTCCACGAAATAGAAAGGGAAGGAAAACTGCCAAACACCTTTTATGAAGCCAGTATTACACTTATCCCAAAACCAGGCAAAGACACCTCCAAAAAGGAGAACTATAGGCCAATCTCCTTAATGAACATTGATGCAAAAATCCTCAACAAAATAAAAGCAAACTGAATTCAACAACACATAAAAAAGATTACTCACCACGACCAAGTAGGTATCATCCCAGGTATGCAGGGGTGCTTCAACATATGAAAATCAATAAACGTAATAAACCACATTAACAGAAGGAAAGACAAAAACCACTTGATCATCTCAATAGATACAAAAAAAGCCTTTGATAAGATCCAACACCATTTCATGATAAAAGCTCCAAGAAAACTAGGAATAGAAGGAAAGTACCTCAACATTATAAAAGCTATATATGACAAACCTACAGTCAACATTATACTTAACGGAGAAAAACTGAAACCATTCCCTCTAAAATCAGGAACCAGACAAGGATGCCCACTATCTCAACTC
Source organism: Castor canadensis (assembly GCF_047511655.1). Classification (NCBI taxonomy): domain Eukaryota; kingdom Metazoa; phylum Chordata; class Mammalia; order Rodentia; family Castoridae; genus Castor; species Castor canadensis. The sequence continues at coordinate 94,717,960 of NC_133394.1, forward strand.
CTATTCAACACAGTACTGGAATTCCTAGCCACAGCAATTAGGCAAGAAGAAGGGATAAAAGGAATACAAATAGGTAAAGAAACTGTCAAAATATCCCTATTTGCAGATGACATGATCCTATACCTTAAAGACCCAAAAAACTCTACTCAGAAGCTTCTAGACATCATCAATAGCTACAGCAAGGTAGCAGGATATAAAATCAACATAGAAAAATCATTAGCATTTCTATACACTAATAATGAAAAAACTGAGAAAGAATATATGAAAACAATTCCATTTACAATAGCCTCAAAAAAAAATCAAATACCTAGGTGTAAACCTAACAAAAGATGTGAATGAGCTCTGCAAGGAAAACTGTAAACTTCTGAGGAAAGAGACTGAGGAAGACTATAGAAAGTGGAGAGATCTCCCATGCTCATGGATTGGTAGAATCAACATAGTAAAAATGTCGATACTCCCAAAAGTAATCTACATGTTTAATGCAATTCCCATCAAAATTCCAATGACATTCATTAAAGAGATCGAAAAATCTACGGTGAAATTTATAGGAAACACAAGAGGCCACGAATAGCCAAGGCAATACTCAGTCAAAAGAACAATGCTGGAGGTATCACGATACCTGACTTCAAACTATATTACAAAGCAATAATGATAAAAACAGCATGGTACTGGCACAAAAACAGACTAGTGGAACAGAATAGAGGACCCAGACATGAAGCCAAACAACTATAACCAACTTGTCTTTGACAAAGGAGCTAAAAATATACAATGGAGAAATAGCAGCCTCTTCAACAAAAACTGCTGGGAAAACTGGTTAGCAGTCTGCAAAAAACTGAAACTAGATCCATGTATATCACCCTATACCAAGATTAACTCAAAATGGATCAAGGATCTTAATATCAGACCACAAACTCTAAAGTTGATACAGGAAAGAGTAGGAAATACTCTGGAGTTAGTAGGTATAGGTAAGAACTTTCTCAACGGAACCCCAGCAGCACAGCAACTAAGAGATAGCATAGATAAATGGGACCTCATAAAACTAAAAAGCTTCTGTTCATCAAAAGAAATGGTCTCTAAACTGAAGAGAATACCCACAGAGTGGGAGAAAATATTTGCCAGCTACACATCAGACAAAGGACTGATAACCAGAATACATAGGGAACTTAAAAAACTAAATTCTCCCAAAACTAATGAACCAATAAAGAAATGGGCAAGTGAACTAAACAGAACTTTCTCAAAAGAAGAAATTCAAATGGCCAAAAAACACATGAAAAAATGCTCACCATCTCTAGCAATAAAGGAAATGCAATTTAAAACCACACTAAGATTCCACCTCACCCCTGTTAGAATAGCCATCATTAGCAACACCAGGATTCGGGGAAAAGGAACCCTCTTACACTGTTGGTGGAAATGTAAACTAGTACAACCACTCTGGAAAAAAATTTGGAGGCTACTTAAGAGCTAAACATTGATCTACCATTTGATCCAGCAATACCACTCTTGGAGATATACCCAAAAGACTGTGACACAGGTTACTCCAGAGGCACCTGCACATCCATGTTTATTGCGGCACTATTCACAATAGCCAAGTTATGGAAACAGCCAAGATGCCCCAGCACTGACGAATGGATTAAGAAAATGTGGTATCTATACACAATGGAATTCTATGCAGCCATAAAGAAGAACGAAATGTTATCATTTGCCGGTAAATGGATGGAATTTGAGAACATCATTCTGAGTGAGGTTAGCCTGGCCCAAAAGACCAAAAATCGTATGTTCTCCCTCATATGCGGACATTAGATCAAGGGCAAACACAACAAGGGGATTGGACTTTGAGCACATGATAAAAACGAGAGCACACAAGGGAGGGGTGAGGATAGGTAAGACACCTAAAAAATTAGCTAGCATTTGTTGCCCTTAACGCAGAGAAACTAAAAGCAGATACCTTAAAAGCAACTGAGGCCAATAGGAAAAGGGACCAGGAACTAGAGAAAAGGTTAGATTAAAAAGAATTAACCTAGAAGGTAACACACACGCACAGGAAATTAATGTGAGTCAACTCCCTGTATAGCTATCCTTATCTCAACCAGCAAAAACACTTGTTCCTTCCTATTATTGCTTATACTCTCTCTACAACAAAATTAGAAATAAGGGCAAAATATTGAGGTACTGGGGGGAGTGGGAGGGGGTGGAGTGGGTGGTAAGGGAGGGGGTGGGGGCAGGGGGGAGAAATGACCCAAGCCTTGTATGCACATATGAATAATAAAACAATTTAAAAAAAAGACCTTCATTGAGCTCCATGTGATTCCCTGAAAGAGTATGTGGCCATTAAAAAATTACCTGGAATCATAGGGTTTTTTTCTTGGGGAATAGGAGGGGTTGCTTTGTTTATTTAGTTTTGGATTTTGGAGACAGAGCCTTACTGTGTAGCCCAGGCTGTCCTGGACCTCGCAATCTCCCTGCATCTGCTTCTGCAGTGCTGTGACTGTAGGCCTGTACCTCCACACCTGGCTCACCCCACCCCTTACGATTTTTGTTATCCTATCAGAATATTGACATGAAAGGACAATATAACCTCAAAGCAATTGAAAAACAAAGATTAGGGTCATCAAAGAAATTTCTAAATTATTACTAAGAACACAACTAGCAACATCTGAAATAAATATCAGTCCCTTTTTTTCATCTACTGATTCATATTAATTAGCAAACTTGATTTTGGAGATAATACATTAGAATACACTACCTCTGAACAACTGGGACATAGCTCAAGTGATAATACTAAAACATGAGATGCCAAACAGTGCAAGACTTAGTTTCTAAATTTAAGATGTAGCTAGATAGCTACTGAATCTCACTTTAATGGACTAGGAAAAACTCAGTAAGATACTAAAACCACATCATCCTCTTTGCCAACAAAACAATGTAATTTTGAGGAATTGCCTTTGCTAGACTTTAGGTCTAACTCTAACTTAGATGAAATCAGTCTATAGAAAGTCAGCTTTTGTAATGTGGTCTGAATTGGAGCCTGGGTCCTGGGTCCTACGAGCTTCACATGAGGATAAAGGATCCTCAAATCAAATGATAACTCTAGTAGAGACAGAAACATAGAGTAAGTGCTGGAGGGGAGACTATGTAGACTTTAGCAGTGGTATTGCTTAAATGTGTCTTTGTTAAATTATTAAATTACCCACTCAATAAGACTTGAATAAAATTTAAACAACATAAACTACTATCTTTTACTACTTTCAATAAAGAAGATTTTTAAAAAATGCTGGTCTAGCTGCAAAAATAACAAAGTCATTGGCAGTGAGACAAAAAGAAAGGTGAAGTGACCAAAAAGCTGTGGGCTGGTCTCAAAATTTTACAGATGCTAAAAGAATAATAGCATTTGTAAGAACAGAAAAAATAATGATTTAAGAAATTATAGAATAGCAGTATAAACACACAACAAACATGGGATTTCCATTTAGCTATTAAAAATAAGTAGTTAGTTCAGATAGAATGACCTAAAGCAGGATTTGAGGAAGTACCTGTGATGTAGGATATCTATCTGCACATCTGCTCTGAGCTTAGCATTAATGTGCGAGGTTTGTAAAATCCCTGCCCAAGTGGGGTAGGTGGCTGTCAGGCTCCTTACACTGAAAAGCACTAACCCAAAACTCATGTGATATTTATAACCCAAGGCTATTCTGATTTGTTAAAACTACTCACACAGGACAGCAAAGTAGGAAATCTAATCACCAAAAAATGTTTTTAACCATTTTCCTATGTAGGAAGTTTATTTCAAGAAATAAGAACCTTCAACAAATAGAAGGGCTTATTTATTTGACATTAATTAATTTCCCTTAATTAATAGGGGAATGCATGCATAAGCAGGAAAAAAAAACTCACTACAAATTTTTGAGGGAAAAAAAATCACTGAAAGATAAATGTTAAATGATATCTTAAGACTGTAATTTCTACCTTCAATCAAATATTATTTCTGGAAATTCTACTTATTTAAAAACCACTTCTCAATTTAAAAAGTACTTAATATGTTCCACTACTGTTGGTGTCTAATTGGAAAGAAATATGAAAAATATCTAAAATATTTTTCCACTTAAGACTCCAGATAGCTCAGAACCTTGTGATGTATCTACTAATTAAAAAACAAAACCTCAGTATCACTGCAGAATGAGTTCATCAAACTCAAAGATAGTCCTTAATAAGCATAATTACTAAGGTTCAAATTTCATGTCAACAGGAACTGATGTTAAATTTAAATAACATTCACTATGAGGAACAGGACAGCTATATGTCACTGTATATTTTTAAAAAGATGGGGACAAGTGGGGAGGTAGACAGTGGCGACCTCTGGAAGATGGAATCTCTTCTCTCTGCTGGTCCTAGAAGAGAAAAGAGACACCAATAAGCATCAACACACTGTCGGAATTCCTCCCCACCCGACAGCCACCAGTCTATAGGTGTTTCTCAGTCTCACAGCCAACCTCACTCAGATATGGCATTCAGTTCCAAGAGAATGTCAAAAACACCTCCTTATTGATTGGTGCTGTCTTTAAAAAATAAAACTATCAAAAATTATTTCCTTTTATATAGTTATAATCTGCATCGAACAGGATGGAATGCAGCCATACTGAAAGTACTACCTTTTATTATCTTTATGCAAAATACCTTTCCAAAATCATTACACTCAACTATCTTAAATTATAAACAGGCCATTAAATTTTTTTTTTTTTTGTGGTGCTGGCCTCATGCCATCCCTAAATATAATTTAAAAGATCTAAATCTTCCATGAGTGGCCGAGTACATACTTGGGTGTGTGAAGCAACCGCTGCAACCAAATATTTGGATTGTGACTGCCGGGTGTAACTTCTATTCAAAGGACACAGGCGATGGAGAGGGGGAGATTGAGAGCTGTGACATCAAGCTGGTGGAGGGAAAGTAGATAACTTGTACAATTTGAAAAAGATTATTCTCACTCTGGAAAGAAGTGCTGTACAATTGCAACTCAAAAAATAATGACCTAAATACATAATTTAGAGTGACAATACCAGATAATTCCCTTGATTTAGAATACAAATAGAATTCTACAGAATCTGCTTTTCTTGGGGAGCAGAGCTAGCTGGTAATTCCAAACCAAGCATCACATTCTCACAGACACCCCTACAGCTTGCACGACCAGAACTCTGCATGGCTGTTATTTTCACACATGTCCTCACTCAGAGCTACTCCTGCAAACCAGCTCCAAAGTAACTCCTATAGGAAATAACTTCACATTAGTGACTCAAGACGAGGACCCAAATGTATACAATGGGGAGCTGATTTAAATTAACTAAACAGGATCTGTGTTTGCACATTGTTGATTCTTTCTCCAATGTACTGTGCTAGGTTCTGGGGCCACACAATCTGGGGCCACCTAAAACAGCGGCGAAAGCGCGTTAGTGACTGGAAGCCTTCCAAGTTTTAAAACAGAGGCTCATGTGGGCTCATTGAGCTGGGCCAAGGGAATACATTTTGCTTTTTAGGTTGAATTTTCCAATAATCACAAGTAAGGTCAATGAGTTCGGGCATCAGGATGCATTTTGTGTACTGGCCAGTAACCAAATCCAAGTTAAGATCAGTAATTGCCCTCAACAAAACCGTAAGCAGAAATTCAGAAACTACAGTAGCAGGATGCCATTAGATTTGCAATGCCTTCTCTTTCACCAGTCACAACAAAAGCCAAGCCCCAAGCAAGGGTTGCGAGGCCGACCGAGTTTCCACGCACCTTGCCCGAGTGTCACTCGCCGCCACGCTGCAGCGTTCCGGGCGCCAGCCAGGGCGGGGCGTCCACGATCCCGAGCGGCGGTGGCCGCAGGCCGCGCGCAAGGCCGAGTTCACGGCCACGGCCGGGCTCGCCCCGCCCCTGCCCCGCCGGCCGCCCGCGCCCCCCGCCCCGCGGCGACGCCCGCAGCGCTCCTACCTCGCACCGCTGCTCCGAAAGCCCCGGAGCGCACGCCCGGCCGCGCCCGGGGACAACGCGGGGCCCAGGCTGCCGCCGAGCAGCGAAAGACCGCGGGCGCGCACCGCCATGGCCGCGGACACCGGCTTCCGGACCGGGGCCGCCCCCTGCCGCTCGCGTCCCCACCGCGGGAGCCCGGCTCCGCCCCCTCCCGGCCCGGAGGAGTGAGCGAGCGAGCGAGCAAGCGAGCGAGTCACCGCAGCCAAGTGCGGGGCGCCGCGAGGGGCAGGGGGAGGGACCCTACCAAAACGGAAGACTTCAGGCAGCTGCATCCCACTCTTCTTCCCCACCCCCCAGCCAGACTTCCTGCCCCACGGTCTCCATGGTTACATGACTCTGACTTAGAGCTGGAAAGCTGTAACAGGTCTTCCCACTTCCTTTGTGCGACCTCGGGATACCTTAAGAGGAAATCTCTGGACAGGAAGAAACAAAGATTTTAGTGTGCCGAGAAGTACCTCTTTAAACAAGGTCTAGACCTTACGATCGCAATAGCTTCACCGTATCATTTCCACTTTTGGAAGATGGATGTCTTTTTCCCTGAGCCCATGATCAAGTTGACAATCTAGGAGCTCTGCATTATGCAGCGCACAATTTTAGAAACTAAAATAACAGACTGTCCATTCATTGTGCAAATTAAGACAGACAATAAGAGTCACAGAGCAAATCAACTGCAAAATTAACAGAAAATAATATTTCATTAAAAAACAGGCACAGCTGTGAAGAGCGTGGTATATGCAGTGCAAAAAGACAACTCAGGGAGAAGACTGAAAGAAAATATTTGTAAACTATTTCTGATGAAGAATTTCAACCCAAAACATACAAAGAACTTTCAAAACTCAACAGCACCGACTACAAGAAACAAGTCAGTTGAAAATTTACAAAAGGTCCAAAAGGATTTCTACTAAGGAAAATATACAGATGTTAAATAAAGTATTCCAGGAAGTAAAGAATATTTAGCATCACCTATCATTAAGAAAATATATCTTAAAACAACAATGAAATACCACTACACACCTATTAGAATGAGTTAAAGTCCAAACAACTGATAGTAACAAATGCTGACAAGGATATGGAGCATCAGGAACTCAATTCATTGTCATTGTTGGTGGGAATAAAAAACTTAGTCACTGTGTTACTCAGCTTTTCATCACTGTAAAAAAAAAAATACCTGAGGTAATCATCTGAAAAAGAAAAAAGTTTTATTTTTGCTTACAGTTTCACAGGTTTCAGTCCATAATTAGTTGTTCCTTTTTTGACCTATGGCAGCATGGTACCTTGTGGCAGGAGTGTGTGGCAGAGAACTGTTCATCATGGTGGACAGGAATCAATGAGTGAGACAGGAAGGGGGTGGCCAGTATACCAATATCTCTGTCAAAGGCCTCCAGTGACCTAACTTCCTCCCATTAACCCCTGCTCCTGCCCCTTAACGATTCCAACACCTCTTAATAGTGCCATGGGCTATTAAGATACTAAGCTTTATCACACAGGCCTTGGAGGAATATTTCAAGATCTGAATGATCAGTTTGGAAAGCTAACAAAACTCCTTACAAAGTTAACAATAGCTTAATCATGTCCAGTAGTCATGCTCCTATTATGTATTTGGTTTGAACACTTGTGACCACACAAAAACATCTACATGGATAGGTAAAGAGTCTTTATTCACATTCTCCAAATATGAAGATGTTCTTCAATAGTGATTTGTAAAGAAATTGTGGCATAGCCACACAATGGGATGTTATCAATTAACACAAAAAAACAAGCTCTCAAGCCATAAAAAGACATGTGTGAGTTTAAATTGAATTTTGAGCCAGGCATAGTGGTGCATATCTGTAATCCCACCATTTAGGAGGTTGAGGCCGGAGGCTGGTGAGTTCAAGGCCATACAGCCTTGGGCTACACAGCAAGACCTTATATCAAAAAAAATTATCTAAAAAGTCTGGGAGTGGTGGTTCATGTCTGTCATCCCAGTTACCCAGGAAGATGGAGACAATACAATGTGTTTCTAGGTTAGCTTGTACAAAGTTAGCTAGAGACTGTATCTGAAAAGCAAAAGCGCAAGGGACATGGCTCAAGTGGTAGAGCACTTGCCTAGCAAGCACAAGACTCTGAGTTCAATACCAAGACCACAAAAGGAAAGAAAAGAGAATATTGGTAAGTTAAAGAAGCCAGTCTGAAAAGGTAACATAATGTATGGTTGCAATTATTTGACGTTCTATAAAAGACAAACCTATAGAGAGAGAGTAAAAAGGTCAGTGGTGGACAAAGTTTCAGAAGAAAAAAAAGAGGGTTAAATAGGTGAAGCATAGAGATTTTTTAGTGGTATAACCATTCTGTATGACATTAATAGTCATGATATGGTACATTTATCAACACCTTTAGAACTTTAAGCACAAAGAGTGAAACTTAATGTATGTGAATTAAAAAATAACTCATTTAGGAAATTGATGGTTTCCAGAAAGGAAAACAGACTATGACAAAATAATTCAATGTGTGAAACAATCTTGCTGTAAGAGGAGAAAGTGCTAAGCTAAGTAACTTTAGAAATGAGTGAGTGAGTCTTTAAAGCTAAGATCAAAAAATACTGCACTAAGCACTGCCCTCTTAACAAAATTAAAACATAGGATAACAATTCTGCTATTGTATTCGCAATGACTAGAATTGAATAGTTAAATGATGAATGGAAGACTGTAGTAGGAATTTACAGATAAGAAAGAGGAAAAGGAAAGAATGAGTCATATGCAAATAAATTAGAGTCAGGATCTTATGAACACGTTTGACCTAATATAGACATGTTTAATTACATACAGAAATATATACAGATGTGAAAATATTCAGGAGTTAGTACACATACATATTTACTTTGGCCTGTCACCTGAGAAAACCTGAAAGAAGCAACATCCAGTAGCGATGAGCATGCCTAATGACCAAGTTTTGTTTTTTAATACCATTCTGTAATAAAAGGAACCAGGAGTCCTTGGCTAAAAAACTAATTCTAGGACTACATCAGGAAATATACAAGATGAGCCTAGCTATAATTCCGGAAAGTAAGGAAGTGCTCAAACAACCCCATACTGATGGGAGTTTGTCAAAGAAACAGGAACCAGCTGAACCAGCTCCCATGGCCAGAGCTGAAACAATTTGAGCAGCTAAATAAAGTAATATTGGATTATAAGTCAATTTGTAAATTAATAACCATGACACCAAATGCAAAATAGAAATAAATATACACATAGAAGTACATAAGCAATTGAGCAAATAAATGAATGGGAGAAGAGAAAACTATACTCACAATTCAAAAATTTTATGTAGGTACTCCATCTTCAATGAGGCAGAGGAATCTATGTAAGGTATCTAATAGGTATCTATTAAAATTAATGTCAAGAGAGGTTCTTTAAAGTAGTTTTGTTCAAGTTGTGCTTATTGTAACATATCCTCCTGGTCTGGAATCTTCAGAGCTGATATCTTTTTCCTCCATCATCTGTGTGATTCTAAAATCTGCTCAACACTTAATGAATTCATTTGAATTGAATTGGGGATGATGAAAAATTACAGAGAAAGAAACCTAGTTACGGGACTAGCATAAAGAAAGTTTTATCACATGATTATCCCAAGCATTTCAATGAAAACTATGGAAGTTGCTTAAGCATACAATGTTTGTTTTTTGGTGGTGCTGGGGATTAAACCCAGGACCTTGCTCATTCATGGAAGGCAAGTGTCTAGCCCTGAGCGACATCCCCAGCTAAGAGCAATGCAGAGAGATAAGTTTCCATGCAGTTATTCACAGTGTCCATGACATCAGATTTAATAGCCTCTGTTCAATTAGTAGATTATTCTTTTAATACATTCATTGTTGTAACAAAATATTTGAAAATGATTATCAGAATGTGAACAAATAACACTGACATCAGAAACCATCAAACTTGTTGTAGGTTGCTGTGAGGGAACTAGAGTTGGTCCTGCCTAATGACAGACAGATGTGCTGGTTTATTCTGAACAGAGAAGTGCAAATAAAAAGGCTTGTCATAATATAAGCCAAATGAAGAGCTTAGATATGAAGGAAAAACTACAGCCAAGGAATAAATAAAGATACAATAACAAGAGTAAAGCCAAAACAGCAACCATATGAGTAGCTATAGCTAAATAATAACAGACTGATGTGGCAGATTAGTGAACCCAAAGACATAGAAATTATCAAAATTATCAAAGATGAAATGCGCAGGAAAAAAGACAAAAATGAGTTATCAGCCAACCATCACCAATACACCAGATACAATATGACTGGGGTTTCCAAAAAGGGGGACATGGAGACCAAAAATATTTTCATGCCTTTGAATTATGTTGCCTCTTTCTTTGTAATCTAGCCTAAAGATGGAATGGTAAACGTAGAGAAAGGTGTGCACAAAGTAAAAAAATACATAATTGAGAAAATTAAAAATAATTCAGTGCTGAAAATCAAGGATCCTTTAAGCTAAATTCATTATATAAAATTAAAAATACTTAAAATATCAATAATAATAGTAGCTTGTGCCAGCTCACTTTGTGCCAAACACTCTTCTATGTGTCATACATACATTAAAATATATTTAAATCTTCACAATAGCCCTAAGAAATAGTCTCTTATCGTTTCTTTTTTACATATGATACAATTGAGCTTCAAAGAGATAAAGGCACTTATCTAAAGTTAAAAACCTAGTAAGCGGTATGTCCAAAATTCAAAGAAAGGCAGTTTGATTTTGTAACTAAAAAAAAAAAAAAAAAAACAGATAACCTGTAGAACAAGATGGCATGAAAGGAAATTAGAAAATATTTTTGGACTTAAGAAAAAGGTGCAACTTATCTCCAGAATTCTTCATCCTGAAAAACAGAAACTATGCCTCTTGCAGAGCAGCTCCCATGCTTCTGCCTCCAGCCTCTATCCCCCACCATTCTACTTTCTGTCTCTAAGTTCTTGATACACTATTGACAAAGTATGGATATACTATTATATGACTGGCTTATGTCACTTAACATAGTGTCTTCAAGTTTCATCCATGTTGCAGCATGTCAGAATGTCCTTTTTTGGATCTGAATAATATTCTATTTTATGTACATGATATACTTAAGCAATTTATTTTGTCAATGGACTCTTGGATTTCTTCCACTTTTAGACTATTAAGAATACTGTTGTTATGAATGAGTACACAAACACTTCTCTTGAGAACTTGCTTTTAATTTCTTTAGGTAATATCCATAAGTAGGCTTGCTGGATCATAGAATAATTTTATTTTTAAGTTTTTAAGAACTATCATGCTATTTCCTATAGTGTGGTACATTTTACATTACCATAAACGGAACCTTGTACAGCTTCAATTTCAGCACATCATCTCAATATTTGTTATTTTTTGGTGGGCTTGTTGGTTGTGTTAATTGCTTTTTTGTTTGACTTTTTTTTGGCAGTACTGGGGTTTAAACTCAAGGCTAAATTCACGCTTGATAGGCAGGCATTCTATGGCTTAAGCCAAGCCTCCACCATTTTTTTTTTTTTTTTTTTTGGTTTGCTCTGGTTATTTTGGAGGTAGTGCTTCACTTTTTGCCCAGGATCTGGACTGCAGTCCTCCTATTTTAGACTTCATACCCTTGCGGGCAGAACAAGCATGCACTGTCATGCTGAGGTTTATTCTGTTGAGATGGGGAGTCTCACTTTTTTTTGCCTAAGCTGGCCTAGAGCCACAATTCTCCCATTCTCAGCCCCTCAAGTAGCGTGAACCACCAGCATCCAGCTCTGGGAAGTTTTTGATAGCTGCTATCATAATGAATGTGGTATCACATTGTGATTTTGATTTGTTTTTCCCAAATGATTAGTGACACTGAGCATCTTTTCATGTGCTTTTTGGCCATTTATGTATCTTCTTTGAAGAAATCTATGCCAGTCCTTTGTTCATTTTGTAATTGATTTGTTTGGATTTTATTGTTGGTATTGAATTGTAGGATTTTTTTTTACAATATATTCTAGGTATTATCCCCTTATTAAATATGTGATTTGCAAATATTTTCATCCATTCTGTTGATTATGTCCTTTGTGGTACAGAAGTTTGCAATTTTGACTTTATCTGATTTGTCTTTTGTTGTTATATCTAAGAAATCATTGGAAAATTCAAGGTTGTGAAGTTTTTTCCTGTTTTCTTCCAGTAGTTTAATACATGAGCTCATACACTTAGTTCTTTGAGATACTTTGAGTTAATTTTTGTATATGGTAACTATACAAGTCGAACTTCATTCTCTTGCATGTGAATATCCAGTTTCTTGATATTATTTGTTAAAGAAAACTGTCCTTTCTTGGTTGAATGGTCCCAGTACAATGCCAAAATGCATTTGGTCATGTAGATGAGGGTTTATTTCTTGTTTTTCTATCCCATTGAGGTAAACATCTGCCTTTATGCCAGTACTAATGTTTTGATTATTGTGACTTTGCTTCTGAAATCATTAAGTGTGAGAACTCCAATTTGATTCTTCTTTCTCAAGATTATTTTCATTATTTAGTATGCTTTGGTATTCAATATGAACTTTAGAATGGACTTTTCTATTTCTGTAAATAATGCCATTGAGCTTTAGATAGGAATTGCATTAAGTTTATAGATCACAATGAGTAATATTGGTATCTTAGCAATACTTAGACTTTCAACCTATCAGCATAGGATATCTTTCCATTTAATTGCATCTTTGATTCCTTTAGGTTGTAATTCTCAATCTATAAGTCTTTTATTATTAGGTTTATTTTAAAGTATTGGATCATTTTTGATGCTGTTGACAATGGATTTTTTTCTTCATTTCCTCTTCAGATTGTTTATGACTGATAACTGTTTTTGCTATAATAAATCTTTGTCTCTGTCCAGGAATCTCATGTATTCAGTGAGTCTTCATGAAATATGGAAGACTAATTCAATCTTCTCACAAGGAGATAAATTACTAACAAAAGAGAAAATAACCCTATAAATTCTAATGATTAAGATGATAATAAAGTAATAATATGAAAAAGCTTTATGGAAATATATATTTAATAATTAAAATAAAATGATTAAATTTATTAAAAACCATGTCACCTAAAGCTGATTTTAAAAGAAATTCAAAAGTTGAATAATGCTGTAATTAAAAAATAAATTAGTAAACAGTAACTTACTAGTAAAGAACGTCCAGGCCTACCTAAAGTTCTTCACTGGTGATTTCTCACAGACATTTAAGGAAAAAAGCAATAACAATCTTAAACAAATCTCCCATAATAAAAAATAGAAGGGAACCCTACAAAGAATACTTTGTAAGACTGCATGAATCTGCTATCAAAATATTACAAGACAAGGATAATACAAAAAAAGAATAAGCAACAGACCAGTATCTCTCAACAATACAGTAGTAAGTTTCCTCAAAAATAGTTAATTGGACATAGTAATATATCATGACCAGATGAATTTATCCTAGAAATACAAATCTGGTTGAATATTATGAAATAAATAAGAGTAATTTGCTGTAGATCTAAACTAAAAAAATACAAATTTTTGATGATTTCAATAGATATAGAAAAAGTATTTGATGAAATTCAATATCCATTCATAACAAAATTTTTTAATGCTCAGAAAACTAGGAATAGAGGAATTGTCATTAACATGCTAAAGGACCTCTGTAAGAAGCTCACAGTTAACATCATATTAATAGTGAAAGTCTCATAGGATTTAAAAACAAGACAGGGATGTCCTCACTATTTGTCTTCCATATTATACTGGTTATCTTGTGCTGACTGTAAAAGAATACAAAAGAACTTTCTGGGGGTGACTATGTCCTGTGTCTGGATTGTGGTATGGCTCATGATACATACATGTGTCGTAATTCATCGTTACACACACTTAATTTGGAAGCATTTTATTGTATATAAATTGTATCTCAATTAAAACTGACAAAACACTGGGCCTTAGCATTTGTGATTGGTCTTACAAGTAACACCCATTTCTTACTAAGCTGCGTCTTTCCTAACAGAAAATGAGTATGTATTTATTTCATTTTCCCAAAAAAGCTCCAAAGCAAAATTTCATTCACAACACAAACCAAAGATTAGCTAAGTTCTTGGCTTGAAAATAAAATGTTATTCAGATGGCTGTAGCTGTGTGGGCTTATTTCTTAGTCCTTTAGTCTATTCCATTGATCTACATGTCTGTTTTTGTGCTACTACCATGCCCTTTTTGTTCTATTGCTCTGTAGTATAATTTGAAATCAAACATTGTGGTACCTCCAGCATTGCTCTTTTTGCTCAGGATCACTTTGTCTATCTGGTTTTGTGTGTGTGTGTGCTTCCATATGAGTTTTAGAATTGCTTTGTCTAGTACCAGTTTATGGTACTTTGTTATGGCATCCTAAGCAAACTAATATACCACTCAAGTTCAATGATATAGACTACAGGTGATAGGAGAAGTCACCTGAAGACTCCCAAACTGAAGAATGACCTGATAGATCCATGTCTGAGAGCAATCACCTTGCAGTGAACAAGATTGACCAAAGGGGACAGATTGAGTAGGGGAGATTCATTAGAAAGTTATTTCAATGGTGAGATGAAAGCCAAAATCAAGGCAATTGTGTAGTGAAATGGGAGGACGAGTTACATATGAGAGTGGCTAAATAGCAGGACCTAGAGTCCAGTTGGATGCAGAGTAGAGGGAGAGGTTTGATCTTGTGATGAAATATCACTCTTTTACAATTCACACAGCCAGGTGAATTGTTTATAAAGCAAATGGGAAAATATAGGAACAGTGGGCTTTTCATGTGAACTCTAGGGAGAGCTAACTAAATTACAGTGCTTACACCTTGACATTGGCAGCAAGAAGAAAATGCATCAGGCGTCCTCCCAGATTAAAATCACAGCACTTAATATTCCTGGGGAAGGAGGCTGACAGACCTGGCAAGGAACACCAGTCAGGATGTCTTTCAGCTGATGAGTTCAAGTGTCATGGCGAAGAAATGCATCTCTCCCAGGCCTACAAAGAAGGCCTGTTTTCTGGATATTTTATGTCTTAGCATTCCACACAGGTTAGGTGTTACAAGGGTGGAGCTGAGTACTAATTACTGACTTGGAAATGATGGAAGAAAATGGAGATAAGAATCCTGGCACCATGCCTTGCTTCTACCATTGACAGGTTTTATAACGTTGGGCAAGTCAGTTCATTTCTCTTTGCTCATTTCTGTTCACTAGAAAATCATTGTAAATATGAAATGACTGTTATCATGACACTTCACTCACTGAATAATATTCAGAGAGCTCAGGGAAAGTCTCTTGGAGGAAGTAATTTGCAAACTAAGAGGTGAAGAGTAAGTAAACATTAACCAGATGAATGTACTAAAGGTTGAGGAAGAGATAAAAGATGTTCCAGTTAGAGGAAACAACATGGGTAAGGCCATGATCCAGAACAGAAAATGACATTTCAGGGAACCAAGGAGTGGTTTGATATAACTAGAGCATAGTGTTTCACAGGTAAAAATGAGAAGAAGTAAATTAATATACAATAATATAAATTTCTCAAGGTCAGCTAGCTCAGGAGGATCTGATATGTGAATAGATCCTGTCTGCACTAGCATTTTAGGTATTAACACGTACAACCTCCTACAGCACCCTGCAAACAGAAGACCAGTGCTAAGTGTGATACAAGCACAACTCTTTCAGTGTGTATTGGAAGTTGTACAGTGACAATTTTTAAATAAAAAATCAAGGTGAGAAAATATTAGACTTGGAGTCATTAGGTATACAAATAATGCTATAAAAACAAGGACACTAAACCAAGTCAATCAAATCAATGGAGAAAACTATGAACCCTTGTTTTTAGAATAGTCTTATAGAAACAGAGAAACCATCTCAAAACAGGGTCTGTGATTAACACAAAACAAAACTTTGATAATTGGTTGAACAGAAAAAAAACTTGAAAAGCCATGCTAATTGTATTTGTTTTACAAAAAAAGAGAATCTAGATCAATTCAGTTTTGTAATTGGTGAATTATCCAGAGACTGGGTGAATTGGTTTGCCTATAACTCTTGCCTAGAACACTGACCAATCCATAGCACATAGCATGAATTTATTGTAAGATCTTCTTTATGTCCTCTCTGTTCTGAAGTTTTGCTGTGAGATATCAACTGTGAAATCCTTTTTATTTGCCATGCATGTAAGTTCTTGGCATTCCTGAATACAGGGCTTCTTGTTTGTGTTGACCATGGTGGTGCATTATTCAGATATCCCCCATCACAACCTGTTGCAGGTGAGTAGTTGATGGTCAACAGTGGCAGGACAGCTGGTTAATAGTATACCTTTTATTGGTGGCATTTTCACCTTCTGTCCACTTCCTACTGGCTTTCCCTGCAGTCCTAAGTACATACTTGCACTTAAAGCCTTGTCTCAAGGTGTATTCTCATTATATTGTTTCTACCCAGTGATTTGTCTACTGTGTTTGGAGTTGACCCTCTTCTAGCCACACTGTATTGGAGATAAAGAATAACATCCAAAGGAGAAAAAAGATTTTTTAAAAATTCCTCTTACCTAATATTCCTATTTAATATGCATAAGATTTCTATATTGCTCTGTATAAGGCACCTTATCACTTACATGTTTAGTGAGGATAATTATACTATAGGTCACTTTGAATATCCCGCCACATTACTCATACAAAACAGATCCAATTTATTCAAATCTAGAATGGAGCTTGTGTTTATTTAGTCAACTTAAGAAAAATTCTCGCACCAAGACAATTTAGCATTGCCAAAGGACAAAATTATAACAATTTAATAATCTTAATTGACTTTGCTTGCAATTCTAGAATTGGATAAAACTTAATTCTATAAAACAGAAAGGTTCTGAAAAGGGAGAGAATGACTTGAGGAAGACAAAAACAAGATAAAAAGTAGATTGGTCATTTCAAAGGTCCTTTCATTGTAAGGTGAGGACAGGAGACAAAACAATAGGAAGTCAATTTTTCCTATTATGATTATTTAACATCAGGTTATTTCAAATTGCTCATTTCATATAAGGATTAAAGCAGTTGTTACCATGTCAATGGAAACTGGTCTGTTTGGGACATTTGTTTGGGAGACCATGGTTTAGATAGCATTCCCTAACTTTCCATCTGTTAATGTGAATCTAAAAAGGAAAATATTTCTGTAATTAAACATAGGAGTATTCTGTTAAAAATGGTCCATTTAAAATTCTAATGTGATTTAATGTTATTTATCACTTTTAATGACTATATAACAAGTGTATTTCAAAGTAAATTTGCTTCAGATATTATTCTAAGTATGCATTTAGAATATTTCCATACTTTCTGCTATTGGCTATGAATAATATCATTTATGATGTATTGAAGGAACTTTTTAGTAATAAACCAATCAAAAAACTTGCATCACCATATAAAATGTTCTGTGTTAGATTTGGTAATTTACACAGTATTTCCCAAGTTGCTACCATACAATATTTACCATCTATTATTTAGCATTATATCTTTGACAGTTTTTTGGTCACTTCTTATTTTTTTGCTTTTAGAACCCCATTAAGACCTAATTTATTACTGGCGAGTGACACTGATGGCTCAATTCATAAGGAAAGTGTTTTGTGTTCCCTTTAAGTTCCCATATAAAATAATTCTTAAGTTTCAATTGCTTTTCACAGAGCACAAGGCTTTCTACCCGAATCTTCAAGATTCCTCAGGTGTTTATTAGGTATAAACTTGGTCATCTGCAAACTTAGAGCAGAAGTCCCAGGATTTAAAAATAAGGTAATTCAATATCAATTTCCAATTTAAGAAGGAAATATTAACCACAAATAACTTTCTTAAACTCAGAAAAGCTATAAAACACCCATGATGTTATTATATTTAGTCAGAAAGTGTTTAGGAGGTTTGCTGAGAAGCAAACCAGAGTGCTGGCCATCGCTACCTCCATTCAAATGTGTACCAAAATTTTTGACCAGTACAATAAAGATATAAAAATATATACGAATTTATAATGAGTGGAAAAAAACTGCCACTAGTGGAAGATGGAATAATTGTCTACATAGAAAATGGAAACTAATTTGCAGATACATCACTGCAATGCTGATGGATACAAAAATATAATACAAAAATCAGAAAATATGGTTTTAAAGGCACCATTTATAATTGCAAAATATAAAACACCAAAATCTCTAGGAAGAAGTTTCAGGAAAAATGTGCAAGAAGAAAAACTTTAAATGTGATTTAAAGAACAAAATTTATAGGCTACATCAAGTTCATCGAATGATTTAATATTTTAAAGATGCACCATCTGTCCTTAAACTAATCTATAAAAGCAATACCCTTTCATTCAAAATTCCCATATTGACAAGCTGATTCTAAGATATATATGAAACAACTAAGAAGAGCTGAGATACTCCTAAAGAAGAAAAACCAATGTTGGGAGACTTGTCTTTTCCAGTGTCAAGGATTTTTATAACGCTATAGTAATTAAGACAGTGCAGTGCTCATAACGATATGGGATATTGACCAACAAGATAAAAAACAAAGTCTAAACCACACTACACATGTATGGGAACCTTCGTTTATGGAAGATACTGAAAAAATGGTGAACTTTCCAAAACATGGTGCTAGTATAACTGGCTATCCATATGTAAAAAAAGCAAAGTTGAATTTCTACATCACAATATAAAGAAAAATTAATTCTAAATAGATTAATGTTCTAAATATAAAAGTCAAACTATCCAATTATTAGAAGACAATATAGAATATTTTATGATTTTAAGAAAAGACTAATCACAAGAGAAAAACTATGTTATAGAAAATTCATTTCAAAAAGTGCTACAGACATGAGTTTGTGTCACATATATAAATGATGAATGGTTAGAAAAATATATGAGTTTTAATTTTTTATAAATAGTTAATAGCACAACAAAGAAAGTGGGAAAAAGAAATAAGATTCATAGAAGATTAAGCACAATTGTTCATAAGCATGTGAGAAGATATCAACCTATTAATAACAAGAAAATGCACATTAAAACCACTGTAAGATACTATTATTCACTTGACAACAATTTAAAAAATCGGATGATTCTAAAAGATAGCCAGTAGGTGGAGGTAGAGGAACTTTCATGAATTGCTTTGGGGCAAAGTAAATTAGTACACCCATTTTGAGAATAGTATGGTACAATTTGGTGAGGTTGAAGATATGCATATCCTATGAGCCAGTAATTCCACTTCTACATATATATCCTAGAATTTCTTTAATATGTGTGTAACCAGAAAACAGTAGAAGAATTTTAAGAGCTGCATTATTTATAAAACAAAACTGCAAGCAACCCAAATTTCCACCCAACAGTGGATCAGATAAATAAATGTTGGTGTTATCACAAGATGGAATGATACCCTATAACAATTAATCAGCCTAAGTGAAATTACATAAAAATGAATTAACATTATCTGAAATCCATAAACGTGTTGCTATATGATAGAATTAAGTCATATTGCTATAGCATCATCTTCATTATCCAGAGTTCAAAAACAAACAAAACTAAAGAAATGTTTAGAATTCCAATCATAGGTGGTAATCTTATGGCAATAAGTGGAAAATAATTAACACTGAGTTCCAGATAAGGATTAAGGTAGGGGGACTGTGATAAGGAGGGAGAAGGATGGCGAGATTGCCTCTGATATCCTGGTAATGTTTCAAGTCTTGCAGTTGGGAAAGTACATAGTTGTTTATCGTGTTACTTTTCCTAAAACTATATACCAATGTATGTACATATATGAATACGCACACATGAAACAGATATATGTATAGGTAAAATGTTTTACAATCTTTTATATTATTCATGAAAAATATATAAATGCTAGGTTTTTATTTTTTTTATTCATATGTGCATACAATATTTGGGTCATTTCTCCCCCTTTCCCTCACCCTCTTCATTACCCCCTTCCCAACCCACCCCCTCGCTACTAGGCAGAAACTATTTTGCCCTTACCTCTAATTTTGTTGAAGAGAGAGTATAAGCAATAATAGGAAGGACCAAAGGTTTTTGCTAGTTGAGATAAGGATAGCTATACAGGGAGTTGACTCTCATTGATTTCCTGTGCATGTGTGTTACCTTCTAGGTTAATTCTTCTTGATCTAACCTTTTCTCTAGCTCCTGGTCCCCTTCTCCTATTGCCCTCAATTGCTTTAAAGTATCTGCTTTAGTTTCTGTGCATTGAGGGCAACAAATGCTATCTAGTTTTTTAGGTGTCTTACCTATCCTCATACCTCCCTTGTGTGCTATCGCTTTACCATGTGATCAAAGTCCAATTCCCTTGTTGTGTTTGCCCTTGATCTAATGTCCACATATGAGGGAGAACATACGATTTTTGGTCTTTTGGGCCAGGCTAACCTCACTCAGAATGATGTTCTCCAATTCCATCCATTTACCAGCAAATGATAACATTTCGCTCATCTTCACGGCTGCATAAAATTCCATTGTGTATGGATACCACATTTTCTTAATCCATTCGTTGGTGGTGGGGCATCTTGGCTGTTTCAATAACTTGGCTATTGTGAATAGTGCCGCAATAAACATGGGTGTGCAGGTGCATCTGGAGTAACCTGTGTCACAGTCTTTTGGGTATATCCCCAAGAGTGGTATTGCTGTATCATATGGTATATCCATGTTTAGATTTTTAAGTAGCCTCCAAATTTTTTTCCAGAGTGGTTGTACTAGTTTACATTCCCACCAACAGTGTAAGAGGGTTCCTTTTTCCCCGCATCCTCGACAACACCTGTTGGTGGTGGTGTTGCTGATGATGGCTATTCTAACAGGGGTGAGGTGAAATCTTAATGTGGTTTTAATTTGCATTTCCTTTATTGCTAGAGATGGTGAGCATTTTTTCATGTGTTTTTTCGGCCATTTGAATTTCTTCTTTTGAGAAAATTCTGTTTAGTTCACTTGCCCATTTCTTTATTGGTTCATTAATTTTGGGAGAATTTAGTTTTTTAAGTTCCCTATATATTCTGGTTATCAGTCCTTTGTCTGATGTGTAGCTGGCAAATATTTTCTTCCACTCTGTGCATGTCCTTTTCAGTTTAGAGACCATTGCTTTTCTTTAGCAGAAGCTTTTTAGTTTTATGAAGTCCCATTTATCTATGGTATCTCTTAGTTGCTGTGCTGCTGGGGTTCCATTGAGAAAATTCTTACCTATATCTATTAATTTCAGAGTATTTCCTACTCTTTCCTGTATCAACTTTAGAGTTTGTGGTCTGATATTAAGATCCTTGATCCATTTTGAGTTAATATTGGTATAGGGTGATATACATGGATCTAGTTTCAGTTTTTTGCAGACTGCTAACCAGTTTTCCCAGTAGTTTTTGTTGAAGAGGCTGCTTTTTCTCCATTGTATATTTTTAGCTCCTTTGTCAAAGACAAGTTGGTTATACTTGTGTCGCTTCATGTCTGGGTCCTCTATTCTGTTCCACTGGTCTTCATGTCTGTTTTTGTGCCAGTACCATGCTGTTTTTATTGTTATTGCTTTGTAATATAGTTTGAAGTCAGGTATCGTGATACCTCCTGCATTGTTCTTTTGACTGAGTATTACCATGGCTATTCGTGGCCTCTTGTGTTTCCATATAAATTTCACAGTAGATTTTTCAATCTCTTTATTGAATGTCATTGGAATTTTGATGGGAATTGCATTAAACATGTAGATTACTTTTGGGAGTATCAACATTTTTACTATGTTGATTCTACCAATCCATGAGCATGGGAGATCTCTGCACTTTCTATAGTCTTCCTCAATCTCTTTCTTCAGAAGTTTACAGTTTTCCTTGTAGAGGTTGTTCACATCCTTTGTTAGGTTTACAACTAGGTATTTGATTTTTGTTGAGGCTATTGTAAATGGAATTGTTTTCATATATTCTTTCTCAGTTTGTTCGTTATTAGTGTATAGAAATGATATTGATTTTCTAGTTGATTTTATATCCTGCTACCTTGCTATAGCTATTGATGGTGTCTAGGAGCTTTTGAGTAGAGTTTTTTGGGTCTATAAGGTATAGGATCATGTCGTCTGCAAATAGGGATATTTTGACAGTTTCTTTACCTATTTGTATTCCTTTTATTCCTTCTTCTTGCCTAATTGCTGTGGCTAGGAATTCCAGTACTGTGTTGAATAGGAGTCGAGATAGTGGGCATCCTTGTCTAGTTTCTGATTTTAGAGGGAATGGTTTCAGTTTTTCTCCATTAAGTATAATGTTGACTGTAGGTTTGTCATATATAGCTTTTATAATGTTGAGGTACTTTCCTTCTATTCCTAGTTTTCTTAGAGCTTTTATCATGAAATGGTGTTGGATCTTATCAAAGGCTTTTTCTGCATCTATTGAGATGATCAAGTGGTTTTTGTCTTTGCTTCTGTTAATGTGGTTTATTACGTTTATTGATTTTCATATGTTGAACCACCCCTGCATTCCTGGGATGACACCTACTTGGTCATGGTGAATGATCTTTTTGATGTGTTGTTGAATTTGGTTTGCCATTATTTTATTGATGATTTTTGCATCAATGTTCATTAAGGAGATTGGCCTATAGTTCTCCTTTTTGGAGGTGTCTTTGCCTGGTTTTGGGATAAGTGTAATACTGGCTTCATAAAATATGTTTGGCAGATTTCCTTCCCTTTCTATTTCGAGTAACAGTTTAAGGAGGGTTGGTATCAGTTCTTCTTTAAAGGTCTGATAGAATTCAGCAGAGAATCATCAGATCCTGGACTTTCTTTTTGGGGAGACTCTTGATTGCTGCTTCAATTTCATTTTGTGTTATAGATCTATTCAGTTTATTAATATCCTCTTGGTTCAGTTTTGGATGATCATATGTATCTAGAAATCTGTCCATTTCTTTAAGATTTTCAAATTTATTTGAATATAGGTTCTCAAAGTAGTCTCTGATGATTTCCTGGACTTCCATGGTGTTTGTTGTTATCTCCCCTTTTGCATTCCTGATTCTACTAATTTGGGTTTTTTCTCTCCTCATTTTAGTCAGGTTTGCCAGGGGTCTGTTGATCTTGTTTATTTTTTCGAAGAACCAACTTTTGTTTCATTAATTCTTTGTATGGTTTTTTGATTTCTATTTCACTGATTTCAGCTCTTATTTTTATTTCTCTCCTTCTATTTGTTTTGGGATTTACTTGTTCTTGTTTTTGTAGAAGTGAGATGTATCATTACATCATTGTTTTGGGATCTTTCAGTCTTTTTAATATATGCACTCATGGGTATCAACTTTCCTCTCAGGATTGCTTTTGCTGTGTCTCATAGGTTCCGGTAGATTGTGTTTTCATTTTCACTGACTTCCAGGAACTTTTTAATTTCCTCTTTTATTTCATCAATGACCTATTGTTCATTAAGCAACGAGTTATTCTGTTTTCAGCTGTTGCATGTTTTTTGTCTTTACTTTTGTTGTTGAGTTCTAGTTTTATTGCATTGTGATCAGATAGAATGCTGGTATCATTTCTATTTACTTATATTTGCTGATGCTTGCTTTTGTGCCTAGGATATGATTTATTTTGGAGAAGGTTCCATGGGCTGCTGAGAAGAAGGTATATTGTTTAGAAGTTGGTTGAAATGTTCTGTAGATATCATGTAGATCCATTTGATCTATTGTGTATTTTAGATCTAGGATTTCTTTATTGATTTTTTGTTTGGATGACCTATCTATTGATGATAATGGGGTGTTAAAGTCTCCCACAACCACTGTGTTGGAGTTAATATATGCTTTTAGGTCCTTCAGGGTGTATTTGATGAAATTGGGTGCATTGACATTGGGTGCATATAAGTTGATAATTGTTATTTCCTTTTGGTCTATTTCCCCTTTTATTAGTATGAAATGTCCTTCTTTATCTCATTTGATCAATGTTGGTTTGAAGTCTACTTTGTCAGAGATTAGTATTGCTACACCTGCCTGTTTTCGGGGGCCATTGATCTTCTTCTATCCTTTCATCCTAAGCCTATGCTTATTTCTGTCAGTGAGATGGGTCTCCTGTAAGCAACAAATTGTTGGATCTTCCTTTTTAATCCATTTAGTCAAGCAGTGCCTTTCAATGGGGGAATTAAGTCCAATAACATTAAGTGTTAGTACTGATAGGTATGTGGTGATTCCTGTCATTTAGTTGTCTTAGTTGTTTGAAGGTTTGATTGTGTGTACCTAAGTTGAGGTTACTCTCTACTTTCTTGCTTTTTCTTTTCCTGTAGTTTGGTGTTGCCTGCCTTTTCCTGGTTATGTTGTGTTTCACTTTCTGTGTGCAGAATTCCTTGAACAATCTTTTGTAGTAGTGGCTTTGTGGTCACATATTGTTTTAGTTTCTGCTTATCATGGAAGACTTTTATTGTTCCATCTATTTTGAATGATAGTTTTGCTGGGTAGAGTATCCTGGGGTTGAAGTTATTTTCATTCAGTGCCCGGAAGATCTCACCCCAAGCTCTTCTTGCTTTTAATGTTTCTGTTGAGAAGTTTGCTGTGATTTTGATGGATTTACCTTTGCATGTTGTTTGTTTTTTCTCTCTTACAGCCTTCTTTAGTATTCTTTCTTGGGTCTCTGTATTTGTTGTTTTAATGATAATATGCCACGGGGTAAATCTATTTTGGTCTGGTCTGTTTGGTGTTCTAGAGGCCTCTTGCATCTGTATGGGAATATCTTTTTCTAGATTTGGGAAATTTTGTTATTATTTTGTTGAATACATTGCACATTCCCTTTGCTTGCACCTCTTCTCCTTCTTCAATGCCCATGATTCTCAGGTTTGGTCTTTTGATGGAGTCAGTGAGTTCTTACATTTTCTTTTCACAGGTCTTGTGTTGTTTAACTAATAGTTCTTCAGTTTTTCCTTTAGTTACCATTTCATCTTCAAGTTGTGAGCTCTGTCTTCTGTTTGTTCTATTCTGCTGGATTGGCCTTCCATTTTGTTTTGCAATTCACTTTCATTCTTTTTTCTGAGGTTTTCCATATCCTGACTCATTTCCTCTTTAATGTTGTCTATTTTTTCCTGAGTTCATTTATCTCTTTATTAATCGTGTTCTTTGTTTCACTTTGGTGTTTATACAGTGCTTCTATGGTTTTTTTTATTTCTTCTTGTGCTTTTTCAAATTCTCTATTTTTGTTGTCTTGGAATTTCTTGAGTGTTTCCTGTACATTTTGGTTGACCCTATCCAGTATCATCTCTATAAAATTCTCATTGATTACCTGTAGGATTTCCTCTTTCAGATTATTCTTGTGGGCTTCATTGTGTTCTTTGGCATAGTTTATCTTCATTTTGTTGGAGTCTGGATCTGAGTATCTGTTTTGGTGTTTGTCCCTCAGCCTCCAATCCTGGAGATGGTGTCTCAGAAGTAGTTCTGTCATTGTCTCATCAAAGGGGAAAAAAACAAACCAAACAAAAAAACACAAAACAAACACCACAAAGTGTCCCAAGTTCAAATGCAATACAGTTTCAGTAAGTTTTTCAGCATGCAGGTGTAGTTTGGTTGTTGTCTCATCAAAGGAAGAAAGGAAAAAAAAAGGGTCTGGAGACTGTTCTGTGAATGGCTATCTGTGGCTGTTGCTCACCTGCCCACTGCTGTCAGCCTGCTGTTGCTGGAGGCTTTATTTATGCAGATCTCAGCAGTGAGTTTAACACTCACCTAGCCCCTCAGGCTTTGTTTACTTAGAGTTCTCCTGGGTGCAACCACCACTGCTACAAGCTTTCCCCTTTCCAAGCACACTGGGGGAGGTGACACTGCACCCGCTTTCTCAGTCTGGTGTGTTTATTTACAGTTCACATGGGAAGTGGGTCTTCCCCCCTCTCCTGTGGAGTTTTCCTCCCAAGGCTACTTTTACAAGCTTTCCTGCTCCTGGTTGCTGGGTGTGTGCTGCTGCTGCTGCCTTCTCCAGCTGGCTTGTTGTAAGGGATTTCCCCTCCCTCCCTCCCTCTTTGGCCCCTCTTTGCTACATGTCTTTTTTTTGTTATTGCTTATTTTCAGTTTTTTTTCTTTTTTCCATGGGTGTGGGTTGGTCTGTCCAGGGGGCTACACTGGTCTGGCCCAGGGTTGTCTGTGGGAGTACCACATGCCGCTTAGCTCACCTTGTGGTCCACATCCTCCCAAGCCATCTGGGCGCGGCCGTCAGGTGGTGGCGCGGGAGCCCTCCTGGTTTCTCCATTCAGTGTGAGGTGGAGATGCTATGTGCGGGCTGGAGGTGTGGAGGAGTCAAAGTTTTGCCTCTTCTTGGTGGTTTTTCCTGTAAGGTGTATCTCCAGAGTCTCTCCGAGGTTTTACTTTAGGAGGCATGCTTTCTGCTTCCTCCCTCTAGCCGCCATCTTAGAATCTCCAAATGTTAGGTTTTTAGACAATATGTTTATATACAATCTTTTACATCAATGATGTATTGTGCAATTTTAAAAACTTTAAATCTGAAAAACCATGTTGCATCATTTGAATGTTCTCTATTTAAGAGCATAATAGACTTCCAAATAATCTAGAGTTACCTATAAAACTTTACTGATTTATGTATCTTTATTTATTATAGATGTTCATTGATTTCAAAATTAATTTACACATTCTAATTAATATCTTTGTTATGCTACCACCTCAGATACTTTATTTTTGAAAGGGTATGTTACAACCTTTAGAATGGAATCTTGAGCAATTTTTCTCTTTCACAATACAAGAATAAATGCTCTGGGCCTCAGTCTCCTATATTCTTCTTCACAGTTTTCTTTTTTTGTCTGGACTGGGGTTTAAACTTAAGGCTTTGTACTTGCAAAGCAAGCCCTCTACTGCTTAAGCCACACCCCCAGTCCATTTTGCTCTGGTTTGTTTTAGAGATGCGGGTCTTGTGAAGTATTTGCCCAGACTGGCCTTGAACCTGGATCCTCCCAATCTTGGCTTCCTTAAATAGCTAGGATTACAGACATGAGCCACTGGTTCCTGGCTCAGTCTCCTATATTCTTAGTGGACCAAAGTTTACAAGCATTTTTAGCTCTGAAAACTCCAAGATGATGAGTTCTTATTTTCCCCTGATATTTCCTACTTAAAGGATTTCTTTTCAGTTATAGTAAAAAATGGAAGTATCAGGCTGTCTGTGTTTGTACACACCTGTAATACCAACTACTCAGGAGGGAGAGAATGGGAGAATTTTGGTTCAAGGCCAGGCTGGGCAAAGTGTTAGCAAGACTCCATCTCAACCAAGAGACCCTGTCAGAAAAAATAACTAAAGCAAAAAAATGAAGAGAAGGAGGAGATGGAGGAGATGGAATAGATGGAGGAGGAGGAGGAGGAGGAGAAGAAGGAAATTTCAAGTACCAACTGGGAATTTTTCAAATAAAACAATATGTGTCGATATACTGACATTGCAATGCTTTACATCATCAATTGTGTGAGATAAGTATAACAAAACTCTTAGTGATGATAAAACCAGTCACATTACCTAACTCTATTTAATATTTTAAGTCAATTTACAATACATTTACAAAAGATTGAGAGAAATAGTCACAGAGAAATCACAAAAGACCAATTATTTACTAATATCATAGTTAATATGCATGTATTGAGCTGCAATTATGGTTGGTGTTGGACCAACCAAATATCCATTCTCTGAAGTATTTATTGTCACCAAGACCATAACCTATGTAAGTATAAAAGAATTGCTTCAGTCCAGTGAAAATTTTTTAACACGATAATTAGATGTCAGATCTCAGTTGAATGTAATCATTCAATTTGCTAAATAAACACTGTAGATTGAATTAATTAACTATCACCTCTAATTAGAGAAGTGCATATCTTTGTATTGAAAATTTCAAAGTGATTAGATTTTTTTCTACCTCTACAGAACTTGACACTTGACAGCCTGTAGATATGTCCTGCTTTAATTTTAGAACTTTCACAGTTTTTATTTTGCTTAAAGCCAAAAAATCACATTAAATATGCTTTTTTCTTTTATGAAATGTTCCAGTGGGTTGAAAGAAAGAATAAACTTTATGAGGGCAGAGAGCAGAAGAATGTTTGTGAGAGCACAGTGGGCACCTTTGATTTCAGACCTGGGTGAATTCAACACTACAGACTTCTCTGTGCATTATAGTCTCAAGAGTAATTCTCATTGCCTTCTGCCTCCTTGTTGAAAAATATACAAGCCAATAAGGAAGTAAAATTTATGTTTCCAGTTTGTTTTACTTGGGATGAATGGGAAGTATAAGATGTACCAGACCTATTAATAAAGATGTGATCTTTTGCCATATTATTTCCCAGGGGTAACTATGCAATTCTCAAGAATCCAATGATATTTATAGCTAGTCATAATTTAAAAAATGTTGCCATGAGAAAGTTTTTGTGACTCTTAAGAAAACATTAATATGCTTTAATTTTTCTTTTTCTTTTGTGGTCTTAATAAAATCCACCATCAGGCTAAGAGAGTGACTGCCCAGCAAGTGTGAGGCCCTGAGTTCAACACTTGGTATCACCAAAAGAAGAAAAGAAGGAATCTGCATTTACTCATAAGGTATTGGGAAAATGGAGTTTAGAATAAATAATTTTTCATTGGTCAAGAGTAGGATGTTATGCTTCAAAGCTCTCAAAGCTGAATTGCTAAAAATGAATTATAAACTCAAATTTTGTTCTCTGTTTCATTAAATGACCTCAACTGTACCATATTTAACATCAACAAATCAAACCCTTTAACTGAACAGTTAACAGAATTTAACTGTTATACATAGCCTTACAAAATAAAAGTATTTACCTTAGGAGGAAGAAATACCATTGAATTTTACCTAAAATGAAGTATTAAAGCTCAACATAAAAGAAAAAGCTGAAAAACACTGCAAACAGAAGCATGCTCTAAGAGGTACAGCTTTCTGATGGGAAACCACATTTTAGGGAAAAGTCAACCTGCAGTAAGATTGAATGGCATGCACCACTGATTGTGGAGTTTTTGGTTTTCAAGTCAAGCAAAAAGCTACAATGAATCAAGAACACTTTTGAATACAATCTTAATTTCCTTAGTCTCAATTCCCAATGAACCAAGGGGAGGTGATCAAATTGTGTTTGTAGCTACCATGATGATAATAAGGAAATAATTATATAAACACAAGATCAAAATGTTGAAAGAATCAAAATAAGGGAGTTGTTTAGCTAGTTATTAGGGATTTAGTCAAAGAGATCATGGTTAGATTTTCAGAGATCTTCACTTTCAAATATGAGTCTATATTTTGACCTATATTGATGATAGAGAGTAGTAGACTCTTTACATTCTAAGATACTATATTCTCAGTTTTTAAAAAAATAATTTACATTAACATGATCTTTTAGACCCTGTAAGGACTATAAAAATTCTAAGTCACATCGAATACTTCATTTTCAAGTGCCTTATCTCTTGTCCCCAAAATATTTATCTCTTCTGACATAGATATTGTAAACTATACCAATAGTAACAAACGTTTGCACAGTACTTCTTTGTGCTGGCACCACCCTATATGGTTTTGGAGCCTTATCTTGAAACCTATTGCAATGCCTACAAAGATTATTTCTGTTTTGCAGATGAGGAAATTGAAAGTCCCCACAGAGTCTCCAGAACACTTTCACTTTAGCCCAGTGAAGCTGATTTTGATCTTCTGGTGTTTAGAACTTAAAGACAATGCATTTTCCTTATTTAAATCCACTAAATTGTCACAGCAGCCAGAGAAAATGATGACACAGCTCCACTTTAAATCAGATTACTTCCACAATTTTTATAAATTTCAAAGCCATGATCATTTCTCAGGCACTGCTTATCTCTTTACTCAAATTACAACTTGTAATTCTAGTAATGACTACAAAGCAGGGATAATAATATTGCACCTCTTTTATGAAAGGAGCAAAAAGGAAGTTTAGACTAATCCAGAAACTTGATCTCATGATCACAGTTACAAAGTTTTAGAACTAGAATCTACTCCCGGTTCTATCCATAGCCTCTTCTTTATTGCCATGTGGTCTGAATCTCCTTCATCCTTCTTTCCACATATTGTGTTAATAAGGTCTATGTTGATTTTTTAATATTCATATTTAAAATTTTGATCCTGAATGAATATGTGGAGTGTTCTAAGTTAGAGACAGATTTCTTGTTAAATACTCTAAGGTATCTAATAAGAAGTGTATTCCTCCTGCTTACCTCAGGCTTTCCAAGATGATTCAACTAAAGTCATATCCCCCTGTTCTACTTTAATAGCCAAGCACTCACTCCACAGGCCAGACATGAGAAAACATGATTTTCTCTACTTAAAAAGGGGAAGAGGCAATGTGCCCCACTCACCTCCATGGAGACATAATATACCTGAATCCTAGGTTTTCTTTTTCTCTCTCTCTCTTTCTCTCTTCCTTCCTTTTTTCCTTCTTTATTAAAATTTCAGATAGGGTCACACTAAACAGTCCACACTGGCTTTAAACTTGTGTGATCCTACTGCCTGAGTCTCCCAAATGCTGGTATTGCAGTTGTATACCTCTGTGCCCTCTCCAAAAGCCAGATAGTCCCCTTATCTCCTCTTTCATGATGCAGAGATGTCTCTAAATTCTGTGGTTTCATCTCTTTTGACATATAAATAACTACTACTGACTTCAAGGCCAGTCCAGACAAGTAGTTCATGAGACCCCCATCTCCAAAATAACAACTGCAAAGTGGACAGAAGTTGTTGCTCAAATGGTAAACTGCCTACTTTGCAAGAAAAAAGCCCTAAGTTCAAACTTCAGTTCCACCAGAGAAAAAAGTCACTTACATAATATGAAATACTCAGCCACTCATTTTTCTATCTCCCATCGCACACATTGTTCAAATTCTTCAGAAGAATCCACTTTACAATAATTTAGCTCTCACCTCCATTAAAAGGAACAGAATGCATAATTATTCGAAAAACCATTTAGTAAAATAATTTAAATGAAAGCTGTTTTCAAAATATCTATCAAAATTTCAAAATATTAAAGCTCCAGAATTGAATAGCAGGTTGGTTGTAGTGAAATAAAATTAATATTTTACCTAAAACAGGAATTATTAAGGAGGGGGCCCACATGGACTTTGGAAAAAGTATCATCAAATATGCCTTTTGAGAGAAACAGGGAAAGGGCCAGGTAGTGGTGGTAGCTGGCATGGCCTAGTCTGTTAGGGTTTTTAGTACCTTGGGTACAAATGTTTAAGGCATATTTAAAAAATCAATCAATCAAACAAACAAACAAAAAGACTCTTAAGAATTATGCTTTTGTGAAAGCTTTATTTTCATGTTATCTGCAAAACTACATTAATAAATAACACCTGTACTCCAAGACTTGAAGAGCACTGCACAGTTCTTGCTAAACAAGGCATTGTGCCTTACAAAGAAGACATAAAATGTCCAAGGTATAATTAGAACGTCATAGTTCTCAAAACTTCAATATCAGAAATGTTGACCACATTCTGTGAAAGTATTGCAATAAACAATAGCTGGCAATCTTCTAAACAGTTACAGAAGTCAATGTGTACCCACATTCCCTAACATTAACAGTGATCTGACTACATTTGATTGGATCTTCCACTCTTTATCTCCAGTCTCTATCACTATGGTTGGCATGGTTCCCTGCACAACCCTCCCCCAAAAATGTAATGAATGAACAACATTTAAAATCCATCACCTTCAAACTGAATAATAGTTAAGACTACACTAGCTGATTTAATATAAAACTGATCTTTTATAATAACTATATACAGTATTTTTATACACAATCAAATCTTTAAATATCAGAAAATATTAATATACAAGCATTGAAAAATAAATAAATAAATACATATATAAATAAATAGAAGAACTCTCATAAGAAATAGTCCAACACGCAAGGCATAGCCCAGGTATCCTGGGGACAATTTGTTTTGTCTCTTCACTTTGACTCCTCTTACAATCTCCTTTAAGAACAGCAGCAAACAAGTCCCCTCCTTCTTTCCAGATCAGTTTGTGTTGCCTCTGTGGTGAGAAAATGGTGTCTGTTAGTAGGTACTCAAAAAATAGACTGCAGAGTCCTCTTCTCTCACTTTAATCTTCCACAGTTTAAGATTCCCCAAATGCAGTCATCCTCTAGCCCTGCACAAGGGATTTACTGCCTGCACCACTGTACCACTGCTGCTCTATGTAGAAAAAACAAAACAAAAAAACTACCAGGCTCCTGGATACTGTCTAATTAGGAATAGTAGATCTGTGGTCACAATTCTATTATTAGCTTCAAACACCAAAACGATATTGCACAGGTGTAGAAATGTACATGTATGACCTCACTTAAGCTTCATAGCAAACACCGAGTAACTATTATTACTTTTTAATTTAATTGAAAAAGGATGATAAGATGTTGAACCTCGACATGAACTCAGAAGGGTCTCGCTGTGAATTGTATGGTCTTCATCAGCAAGACTTAGAGGTACACATGGCCCGAACTAGTTTCTACCCTTTACATGGGAGGCCCATAAGGGACAGAGGTAAACATTGCACTCCGTAGGCAGGAGCCACATAGCATCCTGGGCCAGCTACGTAGCAATTAGAAACGCATAATTTGCCCACATCCAGTTGAGTAGAGGTTTAGCTGTGGAGGTCGAGAGTATTGGAAATTTCCTCTTGGAACCAGAGAAGACAAACAATCTAATGGTAAGATTAATTATGAAAATAGTAATCATGATTTCTAGTCCTGCAGCTTAAACTCGAGTTACTCTGATAGAATTTTTAGGACGCAGATACCAGTACTGTGACCCATGGCTCCAGTCACACGTGCAAACAGAAACAATTACTCACTTGTTCAGCATCTTTTCGATGATTTTCTTAACCATGGGGGCTTCAGGGTTGAGACAAGCTTCCTGTCCATTCTTGAGAGTGGCTCTACATGAGAGAAGGAAGGACCTGAGTGAGGCAGGAGGTCGGGCTGGGGTCAAGGTTGGGGTTTTGAACAGGATCAGAGTGACCCTGACTGCAGCAGCAGAGGCGAGAGGCTGAACTTACATGACTTCGGTTTCAGTGCAGTGGGGTCCCGGGGCCGTCACTTTCACGCTTTCAATATGTTTGGGGTGAATTCCTTGCAAGGTCTTTAGGCACTGGCAGCGCAGTTCTGTGACTGCGGGCGCCCCTGGAGGGAAAGAGACAGGGTTAGCGGGATGTCCCCAGGTTAAGCGGCACTGAGCCCTGTCCTGCCCAGGATCCCAGGGATTGCGTCCTACCTGCAGCGTGCTGGCAAGTGGCCACCAGGAGCAGCAGCAGCAGCGCAGCGTGGAGGAGGCGCGGGGCGCTGGGGGCGGCGGAGACGGCGCGGGCCATGGAGCTCGGGAAGAAGGAGGCGCAGTCTGGAGCGGGAGAGCTGGCGGGGAGCTGCTGTGGGCCTGGATCTGTGGCTCGCCAAGACCGGAGAGCCTTTTATACACAGCTGGGGGAAAAACCTGAGCTCGAGCCCGGGCCAGGGAAATTCCCGGAGTCCTGGCGTTTCCTCCCAGAACAGAAAGAAGACACCGCCCCGACTCTGGGCGATCTGGGTGTGGGACACATGGTGCCAACTTCCTCTGGCCTGGGTCCACCTCCCGCGGACGCTGTGACCGTGATGTCCACTCTCTGCCCCAAACCCCATAGACCAGTGACTGCAGTTCTGGAGTGACTGCCTGCGAGGGACCAAGGATGCCCAGACGGCCTCATGGGGGGATACTTGACAGTTTGGAGAAGGGGCCATTAGGATTGGCAGAGATAAAGTGGTGTGTGTGGTGGGGGGGGGGAACTGCTTCTCATAGCTACTTCTGTATAAATACACTCTGTTAAACTGTATCTCAGATCACACATAAGAATCTTTGCCTAGTTCCTGGTACTTACCACCACAAATAAATCACTTTTTGTATCTTATTTTCCCTGAGCCACAGGGCTCAGGGAAAGACCTATGTCAAAAGTTTAATTCTTGCTAAATTTAGAACATCATTACATAACTCTTCCTGTGAAATCCAGGAACTTCCGAAAGCCCAAGCAAATCCATGAGCGCTTCATTTTGGTGAATAAGACAACCTGATGGGTTGTCTTGGGGCTACTGGAGGCAGTGGTGCTGCGTTGGGTCTCATGCCAATAAAAGGTTACAGATATCAGTGACTGAGTTTAGGGTGAGTAGTGTCCTATGCACAGCTCTAAGAGGCGAAAAGATGTGTTCCTATGGCATATGCAAATGATAGATGGTAATTTCATCCTACTTCTTTGCTTTATGGAGACAAATCTCATTTCATTTACATCCTACATGGACTTTCCTGGCTCTGCTGATTTGATTTTCTCCTGGAGAAAGCAAACAATTTTGCTTTCAATGCTTTCTCATAGACATTTCAAACTGTTAACCAGAACCTTTTTCATTCAGTAGCTCTCTTTGCCGCCCTCAGTTTTAATGTCCTTGGTCAGATCACAGGTAGGTTCAGATGGTTTAGGTGTGAGTCTGAATGCAGATTTGTAAGAAGTGGGTGACATTCTATGGGAAGGAGTGTGGATGAGAGTGTGGATGGGCAGTAAGGGGAGGGAGTGGATGCTCCACAGCTGCTAGAGAGGGCACAGAAGAGCACCTGAGCCAGACTGCCAAGGTAGGAATTTCAGCCCCACCAGTACTGGGACATGACATTCCACCTGTTGATGCCTTAGTTCCTTGCCTCTAAATGGACATAAGTGGTAGCATTACTTCAAAATATTGTTACAATGAATCAATGTGTTAACATGTCAATATTTCTATTATCCCTATTCTCTTGGGATTTATAGCTGGAAATACTGTGTTTTCTTAAAATATATAATTAATGATTCATAAATTTAAAAGTTGTAAATATATATAGATGCATATGCATACCTCCTTAGTGTAGATAAATACAAACTGACAGAAAAGATGAGATTGTTCATTAAACTTTTTAAATTTTAGTCCAACGAACAAACTTGCTTTGTCTTCAACATTCAAATCCTTGCTTTGTCTTCAGCATTCCTAGTAACTGATACATTTAGGTATTCATGGGATACTGAGTAAACATAGAGTGATATAAATAATACTTTAACCTAACATGCAATGTTCTAAGGCATAGATTAATAGATGTGTAGACAGACAGATATATATAGATGTAGATATAGAAGATTAAGTTGCCACTTAATCTTCTAAACTGCCCTGGGAAATACTTACCAAATTCTCTTACATGACAACATATGAGGAAATGGAAGTCCAAGTACTTAAGTAATGTGTCTAGGACTCACAGTTAATAAATTTCAGAACCTGAGTTTCAGGCAGTGTGACTTAATCTAAACACAATGAAAATATATTTTAGGTGATTCATAACTTCAGATAATTGTTAACTTGTGTTTCAACTTCACTTTTCCTATAGCTTAAAAATAGCAAACTGCTCAGAAGACTCTAGTATTTTACTAACACTAGCTTTTACTAACAACAAGAATATTATTTTGTGAAGTGAATATGATGTACTTAACTTTAATAAAATCTCTATCTATCTATCTATTGCTTTTTCAAATCAATGTACTTCCATTCCAAAATTAGGCCAGTTGAAATGAATTAGTTGGCTCTTACTTGCTGAGAAAAGATCCACTGTTTTCTATTGACCCAGTTTGAGCACTTTATCATGTTTTGAAAAGGGAAATATTTTGTCTTCGGAATTAGCAAAAGACTGTCAAATCCTTATTGTCTTTATAAGTTAAAAAAAAACATGAGACTATTTGCTGTAAGGGTTTTCTAGATGCACTCTGAAGTACTGGCATAAGCAAATATTCAACGTTAATAAAGCATAAAAAAACTTTACAGGTCAAGTGTGGTAGTTCACATCTGTAATCCCAGCTATCCAGAAGGTGAAGGTTGGAAGATTACTGTCCCAGGCCACACTGGAAAAAGTTAGACTCCACTGGACAAACAAACTAAAAGGACTGGGGCATGGCTCAAGTAGTAGAGAACTTGCTAGGAGATAGCATGAGTTTGGTCTTCAGTATGGAAATATGTTTATGTGTATATGTGTGTATGTATAAATATACATACACATAAACATTTACAATGTGGGAGGAAAGTTAGTGCCATAGATACAAAGAGAATTAACTCATACTTTTTGTGCAATAAGAGAGCTGAATGTAGAAACAGAAGATTTAAAAACGCTGGTGAACACCATAATAAACTACATTAAGAAAACAGAGGCACCAAATACAACTCTTACATAGTGCATTCGTGAAAGGTTATCAGAGAAGATTTCTTAGAGGAAGAGGCCACTTTCATGCGTTTTAGGCATGAAGAGTCTTCCCAGTAAATGGGGGAACTCTGAGGGTAGACACATTCTGGAGGGAGAGGACCAAGTAGGCAAAGACATGGTGTTTGGAAAGAGCCTGGCAGTTCCAGGAGGAGCAAGTAGCCTAAGCACCTGGGGTTCCCCCATGAGCAGGGAGAGGAAAGCAGGGCTCCAACACTAGAGGCTGTGTGTCTGTAGGATCCTGCTTATCAGTTGGTTAGGATGTTATTTCCACTGAGAAGCCACTACTTGCATTTTAAGTTATTTCCATAGCCTTGTTCACAGGTTATGCTGTGACTTTTATCCACTCTTATGAAGAGGGTGGGAAATCTGGGTAAAGGACAGGTACCAAAAATGAGGAGATGGTAATATTAAATTCAAAATGCATTCTCTATTCGCATACAACATACAAGAGATAATGACAGGTTTTGCACAAGATAAATAATGAATAAAGAAAACATAATGGAATTTGTGTTTGATACAAAACCTGCACGCTTTCATCTGCTAACATAGCTAGTCTTTTATTTGGGAGGGGAGGGATTTGAGAAAGTGTCTCACTCTGTAGCTCAGACTGGTTTTGAAGTCACTCACTTCCAACTGAAAATCTGCCCTTATCAACCTCCCAAGTGGAGGATTAAATGCCTGCACCACCACACCTGGACTTTTTCTTTAACTCTTCTAGTAAGGACACCCAGATGTCCTCAAAAATCTGTAATTATTTTAATTCATTTTAATTATCACTAAACACCATCATATTAAATATGAAATTATTCCAAGTGTCTTATATAAACTGATTTTAATATAAACTTCTTATTTCCATTTTCATTTTTATGTCATGAATTTATATTCAAATATATCTACTAGCCATGAGTTCAAGAATCCAAAGATTCTGCCCCTCTTAAAATATTCTTCATATCTGTTAAATGGATGAACTAAAACACCCTTATTTCTTAAGCAGTTGGAATCTTACTAAAAGGAAAGGCACAGTGAATCTAGATCCAAAGTACAAAGACATCATAACTAGTAACCGTCATTTGTTTCACTGAAATTGAAAAATTATTCCCAGGTCCCTCCTCATAGTGTCTCTAACATACCACAGAGGTTGTGAATCTCTGGTTGCTCTGCCCCAACATGGCTCCTTTGGAAGCTCTGAAAAGGCCACAAGAGGCTATTTTCATTCTCTTAAAATTGTTTTTTTAATCTTTTGTGCAAGTGGTATTGAGTAATTAAATTTTGTTGTGTTCATATAATGTAACCCAAGAAATATAGACTATGTCAGACCATCAAAAATTTTAGGAAATGACAAACTGTATCTCCATGGAAATGTTTTTGTCATACTAGATGGTTATGCTGACCATGAGAACAGCATGATGACTGGCTTTAGGAAGCAAAATTTAGGAAGTTGAGAGATGAATTATAAACCACAGCATACACATCACGCACAATGTATGGGTATTCTCTTCAGGATGAATATATGGTCTCTTTCACAAAACATTTCCTGTGCAATGGATAAACAAATGCATATATGCTGAGTAAAGTGTCTATAGATGTTGACCAAACTGTGTTGCTTAATCCTCTCATACTGTTACTGGTTTTTTTTCTATCAAGCATTGAAAGAGTTTGTTACAATCTTTAACCATAAATGTAAATTTGTCTACTGCTCTTTTTTGGTTTCTCTATTTAACCTGTTACTAATTTCATAAAATTTAAGGTTTGTTTTTGTCTCTGAAGAACTGCTTCCTTTTTATTTTGAATCAGTCTTCTTTTTCTCTATGACTACTTTCCAGAAGTCCTTATTTATAAGTTAGACCTTCGTTAATAGATCAATTACTAATAAACGTATCAATGAGTTAATAATTTATTAATATATCCATGTTAGTTTTCAGTTTTTGCATGAGAACACTTTAATTCTTTTAATTTCAAGTTAGCAAGTGTCTAAGTATGGCACTGCCATATTTCTGTAATGCTTTATTTTCCCTTTATCCTGGTCTCGTATTTGGAAGAAGCCTCCAAGTCCAGCTCACCCTCACCTGCGTAGAGGGATTAACCTTCACCTTCAAGAAGGGAGAGAAGATATTCACATTACTAGAATTCTTCTGTAAGGAAGATTTGCCCTTTCTCCCTGTCACTTTGTTGTTGTTGTTGTTATTCTTTTAGTCTTTTATTACTGTCTTCTTTTGTATTGTTGAGGTATTACCTTTTATTCCATTTTATTGCCTTCAGACTTTTAAAGTCCTGAATTTTGCATTTTTCTTTTTTGGATTGCCCTAGAAATGATATTTTTTTGCTACCTTACAACTTTCCTTAGTAATTTCCTTAATAATTGAAGAATCATGCTGTATTCTAACTTCTTGTATTTCCATGTCCTTTCTGTTTGGGGTTTTTTTTTGTACTATGTTTTGGACATAGGACCTACACTTTGAGCCACTCCACCAGCCCTTTTTTGTGAAGGGTTTTTTGGAGACAGGAACTCACGATTTGCCCAGGCTGACTTCACACCAGTCCTGATCTCTGCCCCCTCAGTAGCTAGGATTACAGTCATGAGCCACTAGTACCCAGCTCCTTTCTGGTTTTTACTAAAAATATTTAATTACAGCCCTTCTGAAAATACTGAGAAGTACTCAGAAATAAATAACTTTTGGGCCTCTGCACAGTCCCAGTAAGAAAGGAGGCTGAGGACAACCGTTCAACCCAGACTGGACAATATAGCAAGAGCCCCATTTTATACTAACCACTGTGAAAAATAGCACTATTTTATATAAAACTAGAATTATCACTCTTCTTTATCATTAAGACTACTTCTTTTCGCAATTCCTAATATATAAATTAGACCTATATTAATAGATCAATTACTAATAAATATATGAATAATATGTTAATAATTACTAATAATTTAATATATTCATGTCAGATTTCTGGTTTTGCATAATACTTTTACTTCTTTTAATTTCAAACTATCTAGGGTCTAACACAAAGTATGCACTTTTAGACAGCCTAGGTATGTCTTATTTATACAATCTGATAATATTTGACTTTTGTATGGACTGTTTATTCCATTTAAATTTTCTATAATTCTTAATATAGTTGTATCAAAGTCTGCTATCTTGCTATTCAGTTTGCCTTACATTTTAAAAATTAGATTTTAAATTTGGAATAATTTTAGATTTATAAGATATTTGTGTTTGCACTAATCATCTGTTCTCATCAGCCTTTTGTTCAGTGTCCTCTAATGTTGACAGATTATAAAGTTATAGTGCATTTGTGAAAACTAAGAAATTATCATTGGCATACTGCTAGTTATTAAATTCCAGTTTTTATTCAAATTTCACCAATTTGCCATTAATGTTATTTTTCCAGGATCCAACTCAGCACACACTTTGCATTTGCCCTTATGTTTCCTTTGGCCCCTCTGTGGCATCAAAGCTATGAATAGTGTCTTGTTTTTTCAGACCTCAACCATTTTGAAGTATACTGGTTGGGTAGAATACCCTTAAATTTTTTTTTTAATGTGTAAACAGCTGCTTTTCTTTCTTTTTTTTATTTCTATTTTTATTCATTTATTCACGTGTATACATTGTTTGGGCCATTTCTCTTCCGTACACCCTCATCCCCTCCCTCTTCCCCTGACCCCCGCTCGCTTTCAGGCAGAACACGTTCTGCCCTTATCTTTAATTATCTTGAAGAGAAAATATAAGAAATAATAAGAAAGACAAAGCGTTTTTGCTAGTTGAGATAAGGATAGTTATACACAGAGATTTCTAACATTGCTTCCATGTACAAATGTGTTACAACCCAAGTTGATTCATCTCTAACTGACCTTTTCACTAGTTCCTGATCCCCTTCTCATATTGACCTCTGTGGCTTTAAGGTTTCTGTATTAGTCCTTTGCAGTGGGGACATCAAATTCTTTCATATTTTGTGTTTCTTACCTATTACCATTCCTCCTGTTTGTGCTTTCCCCCATGTGACCCAAGTCCAACCACACTGCTGTATTTGCCCTAGATCTAAAGTCCACATATGAGGGAGCACATATTATTTTTGGTCTTCTGAGCCTGGCTGACCTCGCTCAGAATGATGTTCTCTAGTTCCATCCATTTACTTGTGAATGATAAGATGTCATTCTTCTTCATGGCTGAGTAAAACTCCATGTGTATAAATACCACATTTTCCTAATCCATTCGTCAGTATTGGGGCATCTTGGCTGTTTCCATAACTTGGCTATTGTGAATAGTGCTGCAATAAACATGGGCATGCAGGTGCCTCTGGAGTAACCTGAGTCACATTCTTTTGGGTATATCCCCAGGAGTGGGATGACTGGATCATATGGCAGATCTATGTTTAGATTTTTAAGAAGCCTCCATATTTTTTTCCAGAGTAGTTGTACTAGCTTGCATTCCCACCAGCAGTGTATGAGGGTTCCTTTTTCCCCATATCTTCACCAGCACCTATTGTTAGTGGTGTTTTGATGATGGCTATTCTGACAGGGGTGAGGAGGAATCTTAGTGTGGTTTTGATTTGCATTTCCTTTATGGCCAGAGATGGTGAGCATTTTTTTCATGAGTTTTTTTGGCCATTTGAATTTCTTCTTTTGAAAAAGTTCTGTTTAGTTCAGTTGCCCATTTCTTTATTGGTTCATCGATTTTGGGAGAGTTTAGTGTTTTGAGTTCCCTATATATTCTGGTTATCAGTCCTTTGTCTGATGTACAGTTGGCAAATATTTTCTCCCACTCTGTAGGTGGTCTCTTCAGTTTAGAGACCATTTCTTTTGTTGTACAGAAGCTTTTTAGTTTTACGAAGTCCCATTTGTCCATCCTTTCTCTTAGTTGCTGAGCTGCTGGCGTTCTATTGAGGAAGTCCTTACCTATACCTATTACTTCCAGAGTGTTTCCTGCTCCTTCCTGTACTAACTTCAGAGTTTGGGGTCTGATATTAAGGTCCTTGATCCATTTTGAGTTGATACTAGTATAGGGTGATAAACATGGATCTAGTTTCAGTTTCTTGCAGACAGATAACCACTTTTCCCAACAACATTTATTGAAGAGGCTGTCTTCTCCATTATACATTTTTAGCGCCTTTGTGAAAAATAACGTGGGGATAGTTGTGTAGATTCATATCTGGATCCTCTTTTCTCTTCTTGTCTGGTCTTCATGTCTGTTTTTGTGCCAGTACCATGCTGTTTTTATTGCTATTGCTTTGTAATATAGTTTGAAGTCTGGTATTGTGATACCTCCAGCATTGCTCTTTTTGCTGAGTATTGCCTTGGCTATTCATGGTCTCTTGTGTTTCCAAGTAAATTTTAGGGTAGATTTTTCAATGTCAGTGATGAATGTCATTGGGATTTTGATGGGAATTGCATTAAACATGTAGATTGCTTTTGGTAGGATAGCCATTTTTACTATGTTGATTCTACCAATCCATGAGCATGGGAGATCTTTCCATCTTCTGAAGTCTTCCTCAATCTCTTTCCTCAGGAGTTTGTAATTCTCCCTGTAGAGGTCATTCACATCCTTTGTTAAATTTACTCCTAGGTATTTGATTTTTTTTTTTTGAGGCTATTGTGAATGGAATTGTTTATATATATTCCTTCTCAGTTTGTTCGTTGTTGGTGTATAGAAAAGCTAACGATTTTTGTAAGTTGATTTTCTATCATGCAACCTTGCTATAGCTGTTTATGGTGTGTAGGAGTTTTTGGGTAGAGTTTTTTGGGTCTTTAAGGTATAGGATCACATCATCTGCAAGTAGGGATATTTTGACAGTTTCTTTACCTATTTGTATTCCTTTTATTTCTTCTTCCTGACTAAGTGCTCTGGCTAGGAATGCCAGTACTATGTTGAATAGGAGTGGGGATAGTGGGCACCCTTGTCTCGTTCCTGATTTTAAGAGAAGTGGTTTCAGTTTTTCTCCATTAAGTATGATGTTTGCTGTAGGTTTGTTATATATAGCCTTTATAATGTTGAGGTACTTTACTTATATTGCTAGTTTTCTTAGAAATTTTATCATGAGGTGGTGTTGATCTTCTCAAAGGCTTTTTCTGCATCTATTGAGATGATCAAGTAGTTTTTGTCCTTGCTTCTATTGATGTGCTGTATTACATTTATAGATTTGTGTATGTTGAACCACCCCTGCATCCCTGGGATGAAGCCAACTTTGTTGTGGTGAATGATCTTTCTGATGTGTTGCTGGATTCAGTTTGCCATTATTTTATTGAGGATTTTTCATCGATGTTCATTAAGAAAATTGGCTGATAGTTCTTTTTGGAGGTGTGTTTGTCTGGTTTTGGGATAAGTGTAATACTGGCTTCATAAAATGTGTTAGGCAGTTTTCCTTCCCTTTCTATTTCATGGAACAGTTTAAGGAGGGCTTGTATTAGTTCTTTAAGGGTCTGATAGAATTCAGCAGAGAATCCATCAGGTCCTGATTTTCTTTTTTGGGAGACTCTTGATTGCTGCTTCAATTTCATTTTCTTTTATAGATCTATTCAGGTGATTAATGTCCTCTTGCTTCAATTTTGGATGGTCGTAAGTATCTAGAAATCAGTCTATTTCTTCAAGATTTTCCAATTTATTAAAATATAGGCTCTCAAAGTCTCTGATTATTTCCTGGATTTGGTGGTGTTTGTTGTTATCTCCCCTTTTGTATTTCTGATTTTACTGATTTAGGTTTTTTCTCTCCTCATTCTAGTCAGGTTTGTCAGGGGTCTGTCAATCTTGTTTATTTTTTCAAAGAACAAACTTTTTGTTTCATTGATTCTTTGTAAGTTTTTGTTTGTTTGTTTGTTTCTATTTCATTGATTTCAGCCCTTATTTTTATAAGGGCAGAGAAGCAGAAGGCTTCTCTCCTTCTGCTTGTTTTGTGATTTGCTTATTCTTGTTTTTCTAGGAGTTTGAGATGTAGCATTAGGTCATTGACTTGAGATCTTTCTGCTCTTTTAATATATGCACTCATGGCTATAAAATTTCCTCTCAGGACTGCCCTTTCTCTGTCCCATATGTTCTGGAAGGTCATGTTTTCATTTTCATTAACTTCCAGGAAACTTTTAATTTCCTCTTTTATTTCATCAATGACCCATTGATCATTGAGCAATGTGTTGTTTAGCTTCGAACTGTTTGCATGTTTTTAACTGTTGTTTTTGTTGTTGAGTTCTAGTATTAATACATTGTGATCAGATAGAATGCATGGTATTATTTCTATTTTCTTATATTTGCTAAGGCTTGTTTTGTGCTCTAATATATGATCAATTTTGGAGAAGGTTCCTTTGGCTGCTGAAAAGAATGTATATTGTGCAGAAGTTGGATGAAATATTCTGTATGCATTGGCTAGGCCCATTTGATCTATGGTGTGATTTAGTTTTTTGAATTTTTGTTTGGATGATCTATCTATTGGTGATAGGGGAGTATTAAAGTCTCCCAATACCACTGTTTTAGAATCTACATATGTTTTTAGGTTCTTCAGAGTATGCTTGATGAAATTTGGTACATTATCATTGGGTGCATATAGGTTGATAATTGTTATTTCCTTTTGGTGTATTTCCTCTTTTATTAGTATGGAATGTCCTTCTTTATCTCATTTCATCAATGTAGGTTTGAAGTCTACTTCATCCGAGATAAGTATTTCTACTCCTGCCTGTTTTCAGGGGCTGTTGGTTTGGTGAATATTCTTCCAGCCTTACACCATAAGCCAGTGCTGGTTTCTGTTGATGAGATGGGTCTCTTGTAAGCAACAGATTGTTGGATCTTCCTATTTAATCCAGTGTGCTAAATGGTGTCTTTTGATGGGGAAATTAAGTCTGTTAACATTCAGTTTTAGTATTGATAGGCATGTGTTGGTTCCTGTCATTTAGTTGTGTTTGTTGTTTGAAGGTTTGATTGTGTGCAGCTTAGTCAATGTTACTGTCTACTTTCTTGCCTTTTCTTCTCCTGTAGTTTGGTACTGCCTGTCCTTTCATGATTTTGTATGCTTTCATTTTCTGTGTGCATGATTCCTTGAAGAATGTTTTGTAGTGGTGGCTTGGTGGTCATATACTGTTTAATTTCTGCTTATCATGGAAGACTTTTATTGCTCCATCTATTTTTGAATGATAGTTTTGCTGGGTAGGGTATCCTAGGGTTGAAGTTATTTTGATTCAGTGCCTGGAAGACCTCACTCCATGCTCTTC
Organism: Castor canadensis; assembly: GCF_047511655.1. Lineage (NCBI taxonomy): Eukaryota > Metazoa > Chordata > Mammalia > Rodentia > Castoridae > Castor > Castor canadensis. Next base: position 94,762,362 of record NC_133394.1, read on the forward strand.
TTGCTTTGAAGGTTTCCATGGAGAAATCTGCTGTGATTTTGATGGGTTTACCTTTGTATGTTATATGTTTTTTCTCTCTTACAGTCTTCGATATTTTGTCTCTGTTCTCTGTGCTTGCTGTTTTAGTGATAATATGTTGTGGGGTAGTTCTATTTTGGTTAAGTTTGTTTGGTGTCCTGGAGGCTTCCTGTACCTGAATGGGCACAGTTTTCTCTAGATTTGGGAATTTTTCTGTTATTATTTTGTTGACTATATTAAGAATTCCTTTTGATTGCACCTCTTCTCCTTCTTCAATGCCCATGAGTCTCAGGTTTGGTCTTTTGATGGAGTGGTGAGTTCTTGCATATTCCTTACACAGGTAGTGAGTTGTCTGACTAGTAGCTCTTCAGTTTTTCTTTTAATTACCATTTAATCTTTGAGTTCTGAGATTCTGTCTTCTGCTTGCTCTAGTCTGTTGGAGTGACCTTCCATTTTGTTTTGCATTTGTGTTTCATTCTTTTTTCTGAGGTTTCCCAAATCATGGGTCACTTCCTCTTTAATATTGTCAATTCTCATCCTGAGTATTCTTTGTTTCTTTTTGGTGTTTATTCAGGGATTCTATGGTTTCTTTTATTTGTTCTTGTGCTTTCTCATATTCTTTATTTTTGTTGTCTTGGAATTTCTTGAGTGTCTCCTGTACATTTTGGTTGACCATGTCTAGTATCTCTATGAAATTCTCATTGATTACTTGCAGGATTTCTTCTGTCAGGTTGTTCTTGTGGGCTTCATTGGGTTCCTTGGCATAGTCTGTGTTTGTTTTATTGGGGTCTGGAACTGGGTATCCATTGTCTTCATTTCCCTCTGAATCTTGTACTAATTTATTTTTGGGGAGAGAATGGTTCCCATCCATTTTTCATCTTCCCTTCATTCCACTTGGTGCTATTTCTGTCCCTGTTCTATGTGTAATTTAGTATTAGCTAACTTGCAATAGTAAAACTAGTGAAACTAAGAAAGAAAGAGGAAAAAGAAAAAGAAAGAAAAGGAAAAAAAATAGAACCAAATAAATCAACAGGGAGAGATGGTGGACTAACAGTGAACAAGACAAGCACTTAGAGAGAAAGAGAAAAAAGGAAAAAAATAGAGAACCAAAGAAATCAACAGGGAGAGATGATAGACTAATAAACAGTGAACAAGACAAGCACTTAAAAAGAGAAAATAAAATTCCAGGTTCAGGAAAAATAGAATTTGAGTCTTAGTAGTTCTGGTGTTACTCCTTCAGCATCCAGTCCTGGTGTTGGTATTTAAGCAGTAGCTCTGGTGGTTGTGTCATGAAAAGAGCTTTGTGAATTGCTATCTGCCCTATTTCAGGTATCTGTTCATCTGCCACCTACTGTCAGCAGGCTACTTTTGCAGGCTCTGTTTACTGAAAGTCCATGTGGAGAGCTGCCCCTTAAATTTGGATTTCTATAATGCTTTATCTTGATTGTGCTAAGATTCTGGATTATTGAAAAAGCATAAATGGAGTTGAAGTTCCCTTCTCATCACACTGTTTCAGGGGCTGCGTGATATTCACTCACATGCCCTGTAGTGATAATAGTTTTGATCACTTGGTTGAGTATGTCTTTGAGACACTATCATGCTTCTATTTATCCCTTTTTGCTAATCTCTTCTTTTCAAGCAAACCACCAAGTCCAGTTCACATGTCTGGGCAGGGGAACTAGCTTCCCTCTCAGGAAGGGAGACATAATACCCTCTAGTAAATCTTCTGTAAGGAAGATCTGTCCCTTTTCTCAATCACATCTTTTTTATTGTTCTTCCTTTAGTCCTTTATTACTGTCTTCTTTTGTGTTATTGAAATATTACCTTTTATTCAATTTTGTCTCCTTCAGATTTTTAAATACTAAAGTTTGCATTCTCTTTTTTTAAGGTTGCCCAAGAAATGATATATTCTTGCTCCATTACAATGTTCCTTAATACTTCCTATAACAAATGAAGAATCATGTTGTATTCTAAATCCATGTTTTTCCTACATGTTCTTTCTGGGTTTTGTCAAATGTTTTACTTTATACTATGTACTTATCTCCATAGGTCATTATTATTGTTGGTATCTTAAGTAGCTCAGAGTTCTTTAAATTCTTAGGAAAAATCAACTTTTCTTTCCCTTGTTCCCAACCTCATAAAAAGGGGAATAATTGCATAATTGTTTGAAAACCCACTCTCCAAAAGCATGTAGTAAAAACCCTTCTTAAAATACTAATAAGTACTCATAATTTTGCAACGAATTACTTTTGGGTCTGTATATAATCTCAGTAAAAAAAGGAGGTTGAAGTGGATCACCAATTAAAAGCTAGGCTGAACAAAACAGCATGACCCCCATCTCACACTGGGCAGTTTGAAAAACAGCAATATTTTATATAAAACTAGAATTATCAAGGTGTTTGGGGGAGGTAGTGTGTACTTTCTAAGACAATCAATTATTCCTTCTCAAGTAAAAGAACAACAGTCAGTAGCAGGCATGGGGTTAAATATAACTGCAGAAGTCAAGAACAAAAGAATAAAACAAAAGGTAGTCATGTTATTTTTAGCAAAGCTTTTATTTTCATGTCATTTGTAAAAATGTAACAGTAACTGTAACTTTCCTGTTCCAAGACAAAGAGACACAGTGAATAATGCATATTAAACAAGGCATTATGCTCTACAAGCAAGACATAAAATGTCCACAGAATGCTTCAACATAACTATGTTGATCATATAATATGAAATGTTCAATAAATAACAAATGGCATTCTTTTTTAAATGTACAAAAATAGATGCACACACACACAGTTCTTAATCTAACTGGTAATACCATCTAATTTCTTGACCAGACCCTCTCCATTATGGTGAATGATACTTGATAATTTCTAAAAAAAATTATTTTAATGAGACATTTAAAACCCATCATGTTCAAATTAAACAATCAGAACTGAGCTATGCTTGATGAAACAAAGTCACAACTTTAAATAGTAATGCAAAATATTAAAGTACAGGCTTTGGAAAATAAATAAATACATAAATAAATAGAACTCTCATTAGAAATAATAAAATGCATTAAGCCCTTTCTAGGTGGCGGCCCAAGGAACAGCTATTGTCTCTTGTGTTCAGCTCTCCTAAGCATAGGGACCACCCTTCAGGAGCCATCAAGACAATCCCCTTACTTACACAGTTGGTGCTACCCCTGTGTAGAGAAAGGGCTCTGTGACAGGTGTGGAGGAAATCTCTTCTTCCCTTAGCTCAGCACCTGAGGCTGGAGGAATTCCTGCAACTGTATCTCTTGCCCACCCACTGTCCTGTATAACCTTAGATTTCTGAATGCTCCTGAATTGAGGGGAAATGGGGCTATGGAGTCAACTATGTTATTGGTTTAAAAGAGCCAAAACACAAAACACATTGCTCATTGATTGTCACACTGGGTTCAAAATTTATATTCTTATTCTCAGTCACAACCACAGTTCCTGATACTTAACAACACAAATAAATCACTTTTTGTATCTTATCTTCCCAAAGACCTCAAAGAAAAACCTTTGTCAAAAGTTTAATTCTTGTTTAATTTAGTACAAAGCGTTTTAATCATTCATAGCTTCCTCTTCCTGTGAAATCCAGGAACTCCCAAAACTCAAGCAAATTCATGAGCGCTACATTTTGGTGAGTGAGGCACTGATGAATTCATTAAATAAGGAAATGGTTGTAATCCAGTAGCTGCTGGGACGAGGGGGATGCTGCTGTGGATCCCAAGTGCCAAAAAGGTCACAGATGTCAATGACTCACCTAGGGTGAGTACTGACCTATGCACAGCTAAGAGGCAAAAAGATGTGTTCTTGTGAAATATGTAAGTGCTAGATTCCAATCTCATCCCACTTTTTTGCTTTATGGAGACAAATTTCATTTCATTTGTAACCTATAAGAGACTTTCCTGGCTCTGCTGATCTGATTTTCCCCTGGAGAAAGCAAACAATTTTGCTCTCAGTGCTTCTCATAGACATTTCAAACTGTTAACCAAAGTCTTTGTCATTCAGTAGCTCATTTTGCTGCCCTCAGTCCTTGGTCAGATTACAGGTAGATTCAGATGCTTTAGGAGTGGGTCAGAATGCAGGTCTGTAAGAGGTGGGGGCCATTTGTGAGGTGTGTAAAGGGTTAGTAAGGGGAGGGAGTGGATGCTCTATTGCTGCTAGAGGGGTCATAGAGTATAGAACCTGTGCCAGACTTCCAGGGTAAGAATTTCTGTCTCACTAAAACTGGGACATGGCATTCCACCTGTTGATGCCTTAGTTCCTTGTCTCTAAGTGGATATAAGTGGTAGCATTGCCTCAAAATATTGTTACGATGAATAAATGTGTTAACATTTGTGAAACACTAGTACATACCACATGCTACAAATAATTACAGATAAAACATAGAAATTACTTTGATCTGTGTTACCCAAGCCAAAACTCACTTGGGAATAATATCTCAGAAAAAATACACAGAAAAAAATTATTTTTGCAAGAAATTCTCCAATATGAAAATTTTTCATAATTTTTTTCTTAAGAGGAAATTTAGGATGAGTCTTTTGTTGTCTAGTTTAATTAGTGAGTTATACTAATTCTAGTTTTAGTAATTCCAACTACAAAATATGAACAAAAGTAAAGATGTTCTAGCTCAATTCTTAGAAAAAATTATAAATAACTAGACTTAACATCTTTATATGCCCCCATGATTATTAATAAATTCCTGTTAGAGAAGAGGAGGACTTTTTAAGACATTTTTTTAAATATATAAGAAGTGAATGATAACCTAAAATGTGTAAATTAGATAAGTAACTCATCAATAATTGAGGATTTGTGTCAATACTACTATTATTCCCATGTTCCTGGGATTTGTAGTTGGAAATACTTTTTTCTTGAAATAATCAATGTTTCAGAAATTTAAAAGTTATAAATTTAGCTTGTTTTTTCTACAAATAGATCCATACCTCCTCAGTGCATAAAAATTCTAAATGACAGAAAAAATGAGGAAATTGTTCATTAAAAATTTTTAACTTTTGTCCAGGGGACAAACTGTAATGGGTTTTTGCCCGATCTTCAACATTCCTAGTAACTGATATATTTTAAGTTTATAAGATGCTTAGTAAACATAGAGATATATCATAAATAACAGTTTGATCTAACAGGAAATGTTCGATGACAGATAGATAGATGATAGATAGATAGATACATAGATAGATGTCAATCTTCTCAAATGCCCAGTGAAGTGCTTGCCACGTTTTCCCCCAGCTTATAATTTATAAAGAAATGGAGGGGCAGGGAATTTAAGTAATATGTTCAGGACTCATAGTTAATAAAATTCAGATTTTGAGCTCCAGGCAGTTGGCTTTAATCAGTACACAACAATTTTTTTGAGGTATGTGAATTGTTTGTTTGTTATCTCATGGTTCAACTTCATCTTTATTAAGCTTAAAAATAGCAAACTGCTCAAAAGTCTCTAGTATTTTATTTCACTAACCATAAGAATTTTCTTTTGTGGAATGAATGTGATATACTTAAATTTAATAAAAGCTATACTTATTTACTTATCTGTCTACTTTTTCAAATCAATGTACTCTCCCCTCCAAAATCAGGCCAGTTGAAATGAATTCTTTACCCTAGAAGCAGAAGTAGATATTTTAGCTGGTTCACAGTTTTCCATTGACCTAGTTTGAGTACTTTATCATATTTCAATAACTGAAATATTTTGCCTTTAGCATTAACAGGAGACTGCCAAATCTTTATCCCCTTTATAACTTAAAAAAAGCAGAATATTTGCTATAAGGATTTCTAGAAACAACCCAAAGTATTGCTAGAAGCAAATACCCAGAGTGAACAAAACATACAAAAAAAATTATAGGCTGAAAGTGGTGGTGAGCATCTATAAATCCAGCTACTTGGGAGATGGAGGTTGGAGGGCTGCTGTCCAAGACTACCTGGAAAAAAGTTCAAGATCCCAACTGAAGAGCACACACAAAGTAAAGCAATGGGCATGGTTCAAGCAGTAGAACACTTGCTGTGAGTTCAAGTCCCATTATGGGAAAAAATATATATATATATTAGTTGCCAAAAGGGTAAAGCATTTCTGCAAGCATCTCATATTGTAGAACAATCTATGAATTTTTACCTAAGAATTATATAATAAACAACACTTGCTTACCAAATGAAACACTAAATAATTCTCCTTTTACAACATATCAGTTCTCATAATTAAATCTCTAAGAGCTTATATTTATTGTAAAAACTTTGAAAAGCTGTAGTGTTCTACTAAAATAATCCCATCCCCTCTTGCTTTAGTAAGTGTCATCCCCAGCCAATTACTCATTGTACAACAAGATTATATGTCCAGACTTTTAAGTCCTGGAATCACAAATGTGAACGGAATAGCATCATCATTCCATTGATGATACAGCAGCATTGGTTTTTTTATTGCTTATTTTAAGCTACCATGTTTATTATATCCTGCCATTATATTCAGCACTCTCCGACATGCTTTTTAAATGTGCAGACGCTGTTGACTTCTGAGCTCTGATGGAGCAGCAGGAATGACCAGTGGCACAGAGCTACTGTACCAAGGCTGACCATGGGGGATCAAGCTGTTTCAACTGCCAACCTTATTTTGTTGCAATTACTACATATAGTATAAGGAATGACTGACTCTGAGGGGAGAATAATGATAATGTCTTTAGGTGGCATTAAATTCCAGGACTCCTCCATTTCTTCAGTCCAAAGTATGTTGAGTGTCAATATCACTCACCCTGTCCTATCTTTAGCACAGTTGTCATTTCTGCCTGATTGAGTCCCTTCCTCACTCCTTTTGAGAACAAAACCCTCCCTTGTCATCTCTTCTTCTTTCCTGTCTGGATGGTTCAGGGAGGGAAATCTTGCTCCAATGCCCCAGGAGTAAACTGATAACACATGTAATGTTGACCAGTCCTTTTTACTGGGACCAATCACCAGTCATCCTGGCGACCTAACTCTGTCAAGAGGGAAAAATTCCGTGGAGTCTTTTTTTGTCAGGAAAACAAGTCCTTGCTTCTTGCTGGAGTTTTGCCATTGCTTAAGGAGAGGTTGTCTACAATGGAGCCTGCAGAGCAAAGCAACCGGAACTGGAGTGGGGCTGATCACCAAATAGGAATTTTGAACTCCACTATTTGGCTTTATCTCACCAGTCATCAGTCTTTTCATAGGGAAATGATTCCTTCTTTCATTAAGTCAGTTTCACCTGAATTTTTGTTATTGGCTCAATTTACTACTAGTTATCTTTCTATCCAGAAGGGCATTCTAACCTGTATTAATTTCTTTCTTTTTCCATTTGTTTCAGCATTTTCATGGTCTGTTTTCCCAGCAATTACAACGTGGAAGAAAGCTACTGCCATGGATACAAAAAGGATTAAGATTAAGTCAAATTCTGCTGTCCTTGAACTCTCAAAGCAATAAGAAAGCTGAATGTAGAAACAGAAGATTTAAAAACTCTTGTGAGCATCATAATAAACTACATTAAGAAAATATAGAGGCACCAGATACAACTCTTACACAGTGCATTTGTGAGAGGTATCAGAGTTTTCTTGGAGGAAGTGGCCATTTTTTTTGAGTTTTAAGAGTGAAGAGTCTTCCAAGTAAATGGGGGAGCTCTAAGGGGTGGAACATATTCTGGAGGGAGAGAACCAAGTGAACAAAGTCATGGTGTTTGGAAAGAGCCTGGCAGTCCTAGGAGGAGCAAGTGGCCTAAGCAGTGGGGGTTCCCCAGTGAACAGGAAAGGAGACCAGGGCTCCAACACTAGAGCTGTGCGCCTGTAGAATTCTGCTAGTCAGTTGGTTAGGATGTTACCTCCACTGGGAAGCCACTACTTGCGTTTCAAGGTGTTTTCATAACTTTGCACAGGTTATGCTGTGACTTTCACTGACTCCCATGAAGAGGGTGGGAAGTCTGGGGAAAGAATAGGTATAAGTTATGTACCAAAAATGAGGAGATGGAGGATATTAATTTCAAATGGTATTTGTTAGACACAGACAACATACAAGTGATGGTGAAAGATTTTGCAGAACATAACCAATGAATAAAGCAAAAATAATGAAATTTGTGTTTTATATGTTACCTGCACACTTCTACCTCTCAACATGGTTAGTATATCTTTGGTTTTTTTTTTTTTTTTTTTGAGGTGGGGGTATTGAGACAGGGTCTCACTCTGTAGCCTGGATTGGACTTGAAATCACTATATGGATCAGGCTGGCCTCAAACTGGAAATCCACTTTCTTCAGCCTCTTGAGTGCTGGAATTACATCATACACCACCATTCCCAGCCCTTTTCTTTAACTTTTATAGTAAGGACATCCAGATGACCTCAAAAATTTTAATTCATTTTAATTAAGACTAACCACTATCTAATATATTATAGGTAGAAATTATCCCTTGTCTTATATAAAACTGATTTTAATATAAGCTTTTTTATTTCCATTTTATTTTGTAAATTGTGAATTTATTTTCAAACGTATGTAGAATGCCATGAGTTTAAGAATCCAAAGATTCTACCCCTCTTAAAACATCCTTGATATCTGTTAAATGTATGAAACAAAGGCAGGCATAGCAAATTCAGATCCAAAGTACAAAGTGATCATAACCAGTAACGGCCATTTGTTTCCACTGAAAATGGAAGATTCTTCCCAGGGCCCTCTCAGAGGCTGTGAAGCTCCAGATGCTCTCTCCCAACATGGCTCCCTTGGAAGCTCTGCAAAAAGCACAGAGACTCTGTTTCCATGTTCTTAAGACTGCTTTTTAAGCTTTTGCAGAAGTGGTGTTGGGTAATTAAATTTTGTTGTGTTCATGTAATGTAACCCAAGAACTATAGGAATGCCAAAATTACAAAAGAGTATGTCAGACAAACAAAAACTTCAGGAAATGACATACTGTATCTTCATGGAAATGTTTTTGTCATACTCAATGGCTTTGTTGAACATGAAAACAGGGTGATGACTGATATTAGGAAAGTAAAATTTAGGAAGTTGAGAGATGAATTATAAACTTTAGCCCACATATCACTCACAGTGTATGCACACACCCTTCAGGGTTGATAGAGAGTCTTTTTCACAATGGGAAAACAAATGTGTTTTATGAGTTGCTGAGTGAAGTGTCTATGGATGTTGGACCAAGTTGTTGAGTGTGTTGCTTAATTCTCTTATACTTTTACTGATTTTTTTTTACAACTTTATCAAGCATTGAGAGCATTTGTTACAATCTTTAACCATAAATGTAGATTTTTTTCTATTGCTTTCTTTGACTTCTCTGTTTTATGTATTTTGATAATATGCTGTTAATTTAATAAAATTTAAGGTTTGTTTTTGTCTCTGAAGAGTTGTTTCCTTTTTATTTTGAATCAGTCTTTTTTGCTGGTGACTACTTCTTACCACCATCGTAATATATAAATTAGACTTTCATTAGTAGACCAATTACTAATAAACATATCAATACATATTAATATTAATATCAATAGTTACCATGCCAGTATTTAATTTTTGCATATGCTTTTAATTTCAAGGGTCTATTATTAAAATATTAAATTAATATTTTATTAATTAAAATATTAAATTAATATTTTATTAATTAAAATATTAACCAAATATTAAACTAATATTTTAAATAGTGTAATATGCATTTTTTATTGTCTGATAATCTTTGGCTTTTATTTGGAGTCTTTATTCCATTTAAATTTACTGTAATTATTAATACAGCTGTATTAAATTCTATTTTGGTAATCTACCCTTTAATTTTTAAATCAAGTGTTAAATCTGAAATAATTTTAGGTTTATAGAATATTTGTGTAGACACTAACAAAAGTTCCACATCTGAGCTTTTGTTCAGTGTCCTCTCACGTTGCCATGTTACAAAATTTTAGTGTATTTATCAAAACTAAGAAATTAACATTGCTATACTGCTCTTCAGTGAACACTACTCTTTATGTAGATTTTACCAATTTCCCATTAATGAGATTTTTTTGTATTCCAGGATCCAACCCAGCACACATGTTGAAATTGTCTTCATGTCTGATTTGTAACAGACACACTGTCAGTAGTGTCTTGTTTCCCTGAATTGATCATTTTGGAAAGTGCTTGTTGGTATTTTGTAGTACGTCCCTCAGTTTGAATTTTTGTCATAATTGTGCTGGGTTTCTGGATTACTTGAAAGGCATAAATGGAATTGAGATGTGCCATTCCTACCACACTATATCAAGGACTGCACGACATTTTCACCCCATAGTGGTAATAATCTTGATCATTTGGTTGAGTGTGTGCCTGCCAAATTTCTCCACATGGTGCTTTCTTTTCCCTTTATCCCAGTCTCTTCTTTGGAAGCAAACCACCAAGTCAACTCACACTCACCTGGACAGGGGAGTTAAGCTTACCGTCAGGAAGGGAGACGTGATACTATATTGTCAGCAGTTCTTCTGTAAGGAAGATTTGTCCCTTCTTCCTGCCACTTTTTTTCTTTTTTGTAATTGTTGTTGTTCCTTTAGTCCTTTATTACTGTCCTCTTTCATATGGTTGAGATATTACCTTTTTTTCCATTTTAACTAATTCTGATTTTTAAGCCCTGAATTTTGCATTTTCCTTTTCAGATTTGCCCTGTGAATGGTATGTTCTTGCTCTCTTACAACTTTCCTTAATAATGAAGAATCATGTTCAATTCTAAATCTATGTATCCCTTATATGTCTTTTCTGGTTTTTGTCATATATTTTATTTATGGTATGTGCTTATCTTCATATTGTTGGTATTTTAAATAACACAGATTTTTTGAGTTTTTAGAAAAAACAATTTTCCATATCTTGCTCCAACCTCCTTAAGGAAGTGGGGGGGAAAGCACTTACTAAAGCTTTTAATAGGTGTTCTTGCTGAAATATTGGTAAGTACTCATAAATTTGTAATGAACTACTTTTAGGCCTGTGTGTGATTCCACAAAGAAGGAGGATTGAGCTGAAAGCCAAAAGCCAGTCTGGGCAATATAGCAAGACCTCCATCCCATCTCACATTGGTCAGTGTGAAAGACAGCAATATTTTATATAAAACTAAAATTATCAAGTTGGTTAGGGGAAGTAGTATGTACTTTCTAAAAGCAAGTAATTCCTTCTCAGGTAAAAGAAACACAGTGGAAGTGCTATCTAGAAAGAGGCATGGAGTTAAATGTAACTATAGAAGGCAAGAAGAATAATACAAAAGGTATTCATTTTATTTTTAGCAAAACTTTTATTTTCATGTCATTTGTAAAAATGTAACAGTAATTGTAACTTCTCTGTTCCAAGACAAAGAGACACAGTGAATAATGCATATTAACCAAGGCATTATGCCCTACAAGCAAGACATAAAATGTCCAAGGGATGCTTCAACATAACTATGTTGACCATAGAATATGAAACTTTCAATAAATAACAACTGACAGTCTTTTTTAAAAGAATAAAAACAGATGTACACACACATTCCCTTATCCTAACAGTGGTCACACCATCTAAATGATTGTATCATAACCCCAGACTCCTTCCATCTTGATACTTTATGATTTCTCAATAAACATTACTTTAGTGAGACATTTAAAACCCACCATCTTCAAGTTAAACTATCAGAACTGAGCTATGCTTGATGAAACAAATTCACAGCTTTAAGCAGTAATATAAAATATTAAGGTACAGGTTTTGAAAAATAAATAAATACATACATAAATAAATAGAACTCTCATTAAGAAATAATAAAATGCATTAAGCCTTTTCTAGGTGACCCAAGGAACCAGCTATTCTCTTTCATGTCCAGCTCTTCTAAGGATAGGGTCTGCTCTGCAGGAGCCACCAGGAAAATCCTCTTACTTCTTTCCAAGTCAGTTGGTGCTGCCCCTGTGAGGAGAAAGGGTTCTGTTACAGGTGTGGAAGAAAGCTCTCTTCTATTAGCCCAGTCCTTGAGGCTGTACTGATTTCTACAATGTATCTGTTGCCCATCTTGCACCCAGCAGAAGGTCTGATTGTACCCACTACCCTGTATAGCAGAGCACTTGGGCTCCTGAATGTTTCTATTGAGGGGAAATGGGGCTGTGGAGTCAAATATGTTATTGCTTTAAAAGAACCAAAACGCATTGCTCACTGATTAGCACAGTGGCTTCAAAATTTACATCCCTGTCCTCACTTAAGCCACACTCACAGCCCTGTGAAATAGCTACAGTTATCTCCCCTATTATGCTGAATCTCGAAGAGAGTAAATAACATTCACAGAGATTCTAGCTTTGAACTCAAGGATACATCACTGCAAAGAACACTGTTCTTATCAGGAAGACTTAGAGACACACCTTGCCCCAGATCAGGGGATCTACTTTCCATGTGTGAGGCCCATAAGGGTCTAAGGTAAGCATTGTTTCTTAATAGAGAGGAGTGGTAAGCTTCACTGGCCAATTCTAAATCCCTTTGAGTAGGGCGTTGGGCCCAGAAGTGGAGGCATTGGAGATATGTTTCTGGCACCAGAGCAAATTAATGATTTTAATGGCCACATTAATTATGAAAATGGTAATCACGATTTGTAGTCCTGCAGCTTAAACATGCGTTACCCTAATGCAATTTTTAGGACGCAGATACCAGTATTGTGACCCATGGCTCCAGTCACACGTGCAAACAGAAACAATTACTCACTTGTTTAGCATCTTATGGATGATTTTCTTAACCATGGGGGCTTCAGGGTTGAGACAAGCTTCCTGTCCGTTCTTGAGAGTAGCTCTGCACAGAGAAGAGAGGACCTGAATGAGGAAGGTGGTCCTGCTGGGGTCAAGGCTGGGGTTTTGGACAAGGTCAGGGTGACTTTGGCTGCAGCAGCAGAGGGACAGGGAGGTACTTACATGACTTGGGTTTGGGTGCAATGAGGTCCTGGGGGCGTCATCTTCACGCTTTGGATGTTTTTGAAGTGAATTCCTTGGACGGTCTGCAGGCACTGGCATCGCAGTTCTGTGACCACCGGCGCCCCTGGGGGAAGAAGAGACAGGGTAAAGCGGCTGTCCTCAGGCTGGTCGCTATAAGCCCTGTCCTGCCCGGGATCCCCGGGCTTGTGCCCTACCTGCAGCGCGCTGGCAGGCGGCCACTAGGAGCAGCAGCAGCAGCGCAGCGTGGAGGAGGCGCGGGGCGCGGGCGGCGGCGGAGAAGGCGCGGGCCATGGAGCTCGGAGGGACACGGGCAAAGTCTGGTGCGTGAGAACTGGTGCGGAGCTGTTGTGAGCCTGGATCTGTGGCTCGCCGAGACCGGAGAGTCTCTTTTATGCATGGCTGCGGGAAAGGCCTGAGCCTGGGCCAGGGAAATTCCCGGAGTTCTGGCGTTTCCCCTAGTCAGGAAGAAAGATTCAGCCCCGCCTCTGGGGAACCGGGTTGTGGAACACATGGTGCCAATTCCACATGGCCTGGGTCCACCTCCCGTGGACTCTGGAATGTTTGCTTTCTGCCCCACACCCAAGGGAGAGTGAGTGGCCTGTACTGGAGTGATCCCTGCGGGGGACCTAGCTCGCCCAGTGGTTCTAGGGCGCGGAGCATGGTGTGACCCCTCAATCCTGTTAGAATCAAGTCGGGGCTGGGGCGCATTTCTTCCAGAGTAGGGATTGGAAGACTAATGGAGGAATGACAGCCTCTCTTGTCTCTCTCCTCCTTCTCTTGGAGTTTTGGAGTTTTCATTCATTTCTAGAGTAAGCACACTCCTTAAAAATAAATACATTTGTGATCTCGGGTTACAAGTGAGAAAGTTTTTCTTTCTCCTGGTATTTTCTGATCTCAAATAAATCACATTTGCATTGTTTGTACCCAGCGGGCCGTGAGTAGAGTGAAAAGAAAGGTTAAGTCAGTGTTTACTTTAGAACATAGTGTTGTAGCCTCCCATTTGTCCTCTCTTAAATTCTGGAACTTCCCAAACTTTCGTAGTTTATGGAGCATCACTATTCTGTTGTACAGGAGCTGTGTTTTGATTTAGGAAAATCCAGTAGGTGCTGTGAGGGATCAGTGTTGGCCTCAGGAGGGCCACCTTTTCTAGAACTGTTCCAGGACATGAAAGACCTTAGACAACAGAAAGCCAGTAGCTAGTGTGTGATTCCACCTCTTTAATCCTCTATGTACAAGCAGCTTTGTCTTTGTAAAATATGTAATACTGCTCACTGGCACACTTCATTCCCATGCCATCTGAATTTATCTATATTGTAGGATTTATTCCTTTCTTTTTTCCCCCTTTATTGTTGTGCTGGCATTGTGGCATTTACAAAGGTTCTTACAATGTATCAAATATGTCATATCATATATCAAATATATCATATTTGATATATTTGATACATCCACCTCTCCCCTTTATCCCCCTACCCCCAATTCATGGAATAGCTAAAAGGGTATCATTATTGTATTTGCATGGATGTGTACACATTTTTTGTACCACATTCACCTTCCTACCCCCTTTCCTCACCACCTCCCCCTACATTAGTGCCAATCCTCCTCCCCCCACAGGACCTGTTCAGCTCTCCTGTTCTCTGATTTTGCAGAAGAGAAAAAGAGAAAAGAATAAAAGAAAAACATGACAGTTTGTTTGTTTGAGATAAAGGTAGGTACACAGGGACTTTCTTTGTGATATTTCCATGTATATATGTGTTATATTCCAAATTGGTTTATCTCCTCTTAATTATCTACATTTTACTTTAGTCCCTTTCTTATGGTGGTTTCAACCAGTTTAAGATTTCTATATTCAATACACAATTATCAATAGAGTATTTTCAAGTCTGTCTAGCTGATGCCTTCACTTTGGGTAGTCAGGAATTAAATTTTCACTGTCAGTTTCAATGCTCCTTTTTGTTGTTGTTGTTTTTGCATTCAAATGTAGGTTCTGGGTAGATTACATTAATTCTCCAGGCTGGATGTGGATCTACCTCTGGTGTGGATGCTGGAAGAAAAAGCTGTTTGCCTCAGGAATAGAGTGTTCACTAATGCAAAGGTGGAGCCATATCTGGATAAGGTGGTCGGGGCTACCATTACCAACTGCATGACAGTTGGTCATTTGTATAAATGACCTCTCTCTGCTCATGTTTTTCATCTGAAGAGAGCTCATAGTTGTGCCTACCTCACAGAGTGGTTGTAAGTATTAAATGTGTAACCGTTGAAAAACTTCAGTACTTATTAAGTGCTATGTAAATATTTATTAAATAAAGAAAATAGAAATGATACTTTTTTTTTTCAGTGGCACTGGTATTGAACTCAGGGTTCTGAGCTTGCCAACCATTCTACCATTTGAGCCACACCCAAATCTTTTTTAGCCTTTAGTTTATCTCCATCTAACTGGCCCGGGAGGGCCTCTGAGGTGAACCTCCTGCCTCTACCTCTTGAATAGCTGGGATTACAAACTGCATCACTACACAAGGCACATGTGGTACTTTACAACATTCTTGTTAATGGACTGAATGTGTCCTCCGTATGTAAAGCCTTACTCCTTAGTGTGTTGGTATTAGGAGGTAAAGCCTTTGAGAGGTAATTAATTATATTGAGATGATGCTATGATGGTGGGGTACTCATGGTGGGATTAGTGCCCCTATAAGAAAAGACCAAAGAGCTCTTGTATGCCCCCCTTTTTGTGTCTTTCCTTAAGGGAACAGTAGGAAGATGGTCATCTTCAAATCAGGAAGAGTCCTTACTAGACACCAAGTCTGCCTGCACCTTGATCTGGGACTTCTTAACTTCCAGAACTGTGAAATAAATATTTGTTGTTTAAGTCACCCAGTCTATGTTATTTTGTTATAGCATGCTGGAACTTAAAACAGAAACAGACAATGATGCACCTTTCTGTAAACAGACACAAATGCCATGTTTCCAGAGAAACATCTTCTAATTTATCTTTTAAACCTTCAACTTCAGATATTTATAAAGGAGAGAACATCTGTATGGTTAATTGAACTTGGATTGGTTTTAATCCATTGTTTGTTCAAAATTGTAGTTTTAATCACTTCTCATATGAAATGGGAAAAAGAATAATTTCTCTCCACCATTCATTGGAAAATATTGAAGAAATAATTGTCTCTCTGTGTTGACATTAACAGATAGGTAGCTACTCAAACTTCTCATCTATTTCTTACACCTAAAGAACAATAGACAATATTACCTGAAAAGATTCCCAACTCAAGTACAGATGTGGGCAAATACTCAGGAAGAACAGAGTTAAAGTTTATTTATAATAATACTCCAAAGACATGTTAAGAATCAGTTTATTGTCTTTAGAATTATCTTTGTGTCATCTAAGGGCATGTTAATCAAATCATTTGTTTTCCAAAAGGAAATGATATATCACTTTCTATGATTTAATTCACATAATCCCATACTGTGCTTCAGAAGTTTTTAAGAGCACCTTCCATCCCATTTCCTAATAGCTTATAGCTCATTGTATAATGGCTCTGCTCTAGAGAGAAAAAAAGAAGATGTTGAACTTGTTACTAGATTTCAAAACTTTCCATCATTCTGTCTAAGGGCACTCAGTTGAGTGTCAGGGTTAGCCTCCCCTCCGAACCTCTAATTTCTCCAGCCTCTAATTTGTCCCTATCTTACCCATTCTTCCACCTTCTTAAAACAGAGGCCTTGTTTTCTGTTGGAAATAATCTCTAGCATTATCAGTTCATGTGACTGAAGTGAGATGAGCCCACTTCTGAGCTTCAGAGGGTAAATCTGTGACCTAAAGCAATGTGGAGCACTCCTTCCTGTCTCTGCCCTTAACCCAAGCCAATATGGGTTCAGAGTAGAGCAAATGACAAGCTGGGTTAAATCAAAGACAATGTCAGTTGTGCCAGAATAAAGGGAAATGAGAGGTTCTTGTTACTTTCTGGGAGAGTTGAACTAATACAATGAAAACCTGGAGTCTTCACATTGTTTGGTGAAAGCCTCCCTAAGAAGCTAGCACAGAAGAATGTACCCTGTACATACCCCAGTAGAATTATTGAGGATAATCTTGGAACACCTGAAAGTTAAGCTTTCCTTTACATAATCAATTGACTTTCATCTTCATATAGCAATAGATGCCTCTGTTAAGCTAATTTGAGTTGTTTTTCTATTGCTTCTGGTGAAAGACATGACTGACTACTTTCAGTTATCACGTTACTATTGATATCTTTCCAACACAGTGATTTCTTTACCATTTAAATCTCTCTTTTCTTCTTTTATTCAACTGTTCATTATTAAGTTACTATTTATGAGCTCAGAATCAAGTTAGGTCCTAGGAATACAAAAAAAGTATAAAATGAATTTCACTACCACCAAACTATCTACAAGTAAGAAACATAGCTATAAAAGCAAAAAGTTATAAAGCCATCTGATGAGTTCCATGGTAAAATACAGAAGAGAGATACCTAACCTCGACTCTCAAGGGAGTAGGAAAACTCTCAGAGAAGAATGACAGAGAAGCATCTGTGGGGAAGGGGCCTCTTGAGTCTTAAAGGATGGGTATAATTTTCCCAGGTGAATGGGGATGTTGAAGGGCAAGGACAAAATTCCAGAAGGAGATGATCAAATGGGCAAAGACACGGAGGCTAAAACAAGCATTGCACATACTTGGAGCTTAAGGCAGTTCATGTATCTGGAACTTAGTCTTTGAGACATGGATTGGGAGAAATGGAGGCAGTAGAGGGAGGCAGAACCAGAAGAGATGGTAGGATGGTGGTTGCCAGGGAGTGGGAAAAGTAGAGAATTATTACTTAATAGATAGTTTCATTTTTACAAGTTGAAAGTTCTGGAAGTGGATGGTGGTAACAGTTACACAGTATGCATGAACTTAAATATCATTAAAATGTACACTTAAGATGATAACACTTGTGATATTAGTATTTTGCCACAATAAAAATAAAATAAAGTAAAAGTTAAGGGAATAAATCATGCATGAATTTGTACTTCCATGGTTGAGATTAAGTAATTGGTTTTGTCGATTGCTTATATCTAGAAAATGGGGTTAGAGTAGTATTTTCACAATATAAAATGTAAGAAAAAATGAATATCAACAGAGATGATGAGGATGAAGGGAGGTGAGTTAAAGGGACCATCACAGGAAAAGTGTAGGAAGACAGGTTGTTTACTAAGGGTCAGTACTTGAGAGGTGTGGCTAGGATTTTGTATAACTGTGAAAGTCTTTGGACTTCCCAGGATTCTACTTGTTGGAAACTGATCTAATGTGTCATTTGAAGGTTCTGAAGTACAGAAGTTAAATAGCCATGAGATCCTGTTAAGACTGATGAGTTGTAAATATGGTTGAAAGAAGGAGGAAGACTAAGTAATGTATGATATATTCCACATTAAATATGTATATGTAATTAATATTTAGTGAAAACATTTTGTGGGATTGAGTTTGGAGGGTGTGGATGGCCAGATGAAGGAATCCTTGCCAGGTCCCTGAAAGTTCTGACTTATTCTTCTAACTGAAAAGGATTAGAAACTCTGCTGTTGGTGATGGTGTAGTGATTGAGTATGATATCTATAAACTGCTTTATGAGAGATAAAAACCATTATTAGCATTACTCCTTTAAATAATTATAGTTATGTTTCTTATTTAAGCAATAAAAAAGTCCTTGTCATTAACTATATTGCTTTCCTCCAGGTGAGTGACATTTATAAACATTTTTTAGCTTCTACTATGAGTTAGCATTTTCCTAGTGTTAGATAAACTAGGGGCAGAACATTTTCTCCTCTAGAAGAGCAGATTAAAAAGTTAAACAAATAATTACAACAGATTTTAGAGCAAATCTGAGGGGGGTTGGGATATGGTCAAGCCAGCATGTTGGTAATAAGTCTTGTTTGTCTTAACTGTTTCTGCTTGGTGACTCCTTTGCTTCCAAGTTTCGCTGCCACACATTCAAAACTGAGCAATGGTATAATCAATCACTATTGCATCTGACCTGGTGAAGTAATAAATAATTGACCTGGTTCTCTATTGTGTTTATTTCTTTTTCTTTTCCACTGAAGAAAGAGGTAAGACAGTTTCTCATTTACCTGCTATTTTTCATAGTTCAGGGAATTGCAAACAGTTTTTCAGTGTTTGTTATTTAGTTTAGTGTGAAATGCATTTATATACATTGGGCTAAATTTTTGTTTACTGTCTGTAGCATCCCAGCTTTGAGTTGTGGTCCTGATGAAGAAAAATTCTTGCTTGCCTGTGATTTCTTAGTAGGTTGACCATTAGTTCAGGAATTGTGCTCTGGAGGCGAAGTACCAAGGGAAAGAATGATAAGGAATATTGCTTATTAAATTCCAATTCTTGATCGATGTACCACCTGCACTTTTTACAATGTCATTCAAATCTTCAAATCATGTCAAGAATCATTAGGAGCTTAATACCAATATTATTACTTTATGCAGAAGGAAACGGGAGTCTTACAAGTGGAGTTAAATCCATATCCAAGACTCTCTGACTCAGGAATCCATTGGCTTAAAGCCAGTCTTTCTAGAAGAAGAAAAGGCTAGGTCAAGGAAGCTTAATTAAGTATATGGAGTGGATTTTAGAGTGTTTTGGAGTTGAGACTTTCTACATAACAAGGCATTGTTTTTTAAAAAAAATTATCCAGTTTATACTGGGAGCACACAGAAATATATAGATGAAAACTAGTCACCCCCAGGGTCCCAACAGCCTACAGACCCTCTACTGTGACTTCAAATGTTTCCTTTCAAGCTCATGCTAAAGTTCAATTGCTCATGCTAAAATTTAACAGTGTTGAGAGGTGAGGTCTTTAAGAGGTGATTAGATCATGGAAACCCCCACCATCATGAATGGATCAATGCTGTTTCCTTGGAAGTGGATTATTGACTATAGCAGGTGTGGGTTCCCGATGAAAGGATGAGTTGGGCCAGTTTTTTCAGACTGGCTCATCATCACATTATGGTACATCAGGAAGTCCTTCATCAGATGCTAGCACCATACTCTTGAACTTCCCAGCATCTGGAAATGTAAGTGGTAAATTTCCTTTCTTTTCTTTTCTTGTAAAATACTCAGTCTGTGGCATTCTACTATAGTGACGGAAAATAGGCTAAGACACTTGCCTCCTGACTGTGCCATTGCAACACACCATGCTTTACCCCATGAAGTTCTCAGAGACTCCCAACACTAGGTCATGGTGTTGAAGGCACATGGTGGAAAAGGCACATAAAGGCTCTAGCTGCTCTAAGTATCTTACTTCTTACTGGCCCTCAAGGTATCTTGAAAGGCATGATTAAGAACATAGCGTCTGATACAGACAGACAAACCTTGGCTCTGTCATCAAAAGACTAAAGCAATACTTCGTAATTCATGACCCAATCAATTTTGTGGGGTTTAACCAGTCTTTAAAATATAACGGAACAAAATACATAAGATAGATATATCACAATGGGTCACATATTGCTAGCTTTGATATTATTTTTTGATATTTTTGTGTCTTACACAAATGAGCAACTCTCTAAAGCTAAATAATTACTGCAGAAGATGTTGGAAAAGCTTCTGGGAGCAACAATGTCCCTTTAATGGTTTTGTTACATTAATCAAGGCTCTGACAATACACCAACTTTCTAATTTGTAGACTTTACTGAGAATTTCATCAGGAACAAAAAAGCTGAAGCACATTTCTTTTAAATTTCATCACTCCCTGAAGGTTTGCACAGTGGACAACTACAGTAAACTGGTGTGCAACCTGGGCTTTTCCCGGCAGGCATGCCTGCCTCTGATGCTGTTGCTGATAAGGACAGCAACTTGACATCATTCTCAGCAGCGTTAAAAGATTAACCCAGGCACTAGCATTGGTAGACTTAGCAAAATTTGTGCTGATCTTTTTCTCAGTTGGCTCGTACCTACTAATTATTGTGTCCAACTAAGAATGTTGCTTGTGGGAGACACAAAAGGAAAATAAAGAAAAAAAGTAAAATCATCATGCCTTACCACTGCACGCCACTTCCTTGTGTGTTAATTTTTTCCAAAAAAAATCAGTTGAAATACTTGCATTTCAATTTCAACATTCTTTACTTATTTTTGCCACAATGTTTGTGATAAATGTCTTATTTGACCCATCAGACTATCTATGATAGCACAACATAACAATAATAATATGATAATTATAAGTATTAATAATCATAGCATTTAATAAAGTACTTTTTCAAATTTAAAATATGGCTGAGAATGTGCAAGCATGCATGTGTGTAAATAGTATTTCCTTATAGTAATCCAAGAGCTAGATAATTAACTTATATTGATTTCACAGATTAGGAAGTCAAGGCACATGCATATTAAGATGTCTGAATCTTACATGGTGGACCGAAGAGAAATTTTGAATGTGTGTATGCAGGTGACTAATGTTGGATTTGTATTTTAACAAAATAATTCTTATGGCATTGATGGCAAAATATAGGGGAGAAAGCTCAAAAATGGGTAAACCTCTTTGAGAAGGGATTATCCGTTCTGTAATGTATCTCTGCCCCACCCCTTGCATGTGTACAGAATAAGAAGTTCTCTCATAATGCATTGATCATTCAGACTCAATGTGATCCTTTCTTCAGATTTGTTCTTCTCTTGACCAATACCAAATCCTGATTCTTCTTTTCAAAACTAAGCTCTCCTGTTGGTAGTTCTGTGAAGCAATTAGTTACATGTCATTTGTCTGTATTTGTAGCAATATGGAACGAAAATCAAAAAGTTGGGAGCCAGGTAATTTGCTCTTACATGTTGTGTGGGCATGAGGAGTTCCCTACAGATTCTGAGAGTGCTCCTTTCTCAACTGTAAAACAGGAATATTATTACCTACCTTGAAATGGAGTTTTTGATAAGATGTTTCAATGCTTAAGATCTCACTCAGGGCGACGTGCATTTTGTCTTTCAGGTATAATTTCATGGCCAATAAATAAAATGTTACTTTAACTATAATCAGTGCTTGATGACATTGTACAATATGGCATTATTAGAGAAAACCAAATAATTATTGTCTCTCAAATAGTGGTTCCTCAAAGAATTCTTAAAAACTTCTATAAAAGGAGAAAGCCATTTTTTTTGTGGTTTAAGAACCTAATGCATTATACTCATTTGTTCTAAAACAGTTAACTTGGTCTGGTTTTAAGAAAGTCTTTTTCATTTGATAGTTAAATCCTTTAGCTTATGGAAGTGCTCTAAGACACTAGAATTTCAACAACAGGAAATGCAGTTCTCAATTTGCACTTGTAACAGGCATCAAACTGCTCATGAATTACTAGACTAACAACTACTGTCATTTCCTTTCCCGAGGCAGGAGAAAGCAGAACGTAAAGTCTGTTAGTCATGTGTTTTGGGATATGATTCTGAGGGTCTGAGATTTACACTGAATTTACAGGAACCAATGCCATTGGGTTGAGTAGAAAGGATACTAGAATGAGGCTGTAGAATCATATCATCATGACAAGTGCTGTCCTGTGCTGTTGGCTTCCACGTCTTTCTCATATGCACTGACTCAGAAAATGCTTGTCAGGTTTATGACTCGACAAACTGAAATATTTGCCAAATGATGTTTTGGTGCGCAATTCAGGCTGCACATACAATATTGAATGTAATCATTTGCAGACCTGGATGTGCCTTTTCAATCCACTAAAAGGAACAGAGATGAAGCAAGAGAAGAAATGGCCTGACCTTGGCTTTAAAAAGTGACAAAATGCCAACATACACAAACCATTCTCTTCCTTATATTGAAAGTCAGGCCCATGTCAAATTTATGCAAATACCACATGGAAAATAATTCTCTAAAGTTATTTAGCTCAAGATGTTTCTTGGTTTTCTTTTGGCCTGGAGTATGAATGATATCAGCTTATTTTAGAGTCTAGCTTCCAATATCCCTTCAAGGTAGAGTCAAGGAACATTCATTTCACAGAGGGGCCAAGGCTGGGAGTAAGCCACGCCCAAGGGCAGGGTCAGTACAGGTGGCCATTTCATGGTTTACTCCATCTCAGAGTGGCCAGAGTTCCCTGAAGGAATAGTATGGTATGTAAACCTAGGAACAGAGATGGCTGCCACTTGACAGGTGACCACTTTATCCAAGCTCCCACTTGAAAAATTCCTCTTGACTAAGAGGATATGAATACCAACTCCATAAAGTAAAATATAGTGATGATGTCTTTATTTAAAAAAAAAAAACAGAAAGAAAAACGAAAACCTTTAGTATTCTGTAATAGAGAATCGTCATCCCAAGGGTCCTGTGGGAGCTCATTCTTGGCCAGTGAGAGCTTCTCAACATCTGCTGTCATTTCTCTGCTCAAGCTGGCTCATAAGGCCCCACAGGAGCTGATTGCTAAATTATGGGAACTTTTTTTGGCCACTTATTAACTCTTGATAGTAAGAATTTGGCCATATAAGGAATGTTCACATCATGGAAATCGGCAAACGTTATAAATCTGGGCTTTTTGTTTTACCTGTTTCTTGAGTACTGGTTGACCAACACACTGCTGAGCCTAATTCTACATGAACATCATCTGTATGAATCTGATCCCCTAGTTCCTTCCTCTGACTGGGATCCCTTAGACATCTTTTTCCTCCTTGGCTAGTTTCTCTCTTTCTCACTGAATTCTTTCCCTTATTTTACCATTCAGTCAACTATTATACAACAAAGATTCTTTTTTTTATTGTTTTATTATTCATATGTGCAGGGGGGTCATTTCTCCCCCCCTGCCCCCACCCCCTCCCTTCCTCTCCCCCCACCCCTCAATACCCAGCAGAAACTATTTTGCCCTTATCTCTAATTTTGTTGACGAGAGAGTATAAGCAATACACACAACAAAGATTCTTAGAAGTTTGTTCTCACTGGACAGATAAGTGAGTAGCTTTCTTGCTTTCTCTCTCTCTCTCAATAAAATATTACAAGATGAAGGATTTCCACCCCTGGGGTCATAACTCTGGGCATCCCATACCACATGTCTTATAGCTGGGGAGGCATTCTACTGTCCTCCAAATACTGTGCATAGGCTCAAAGTGGGAATTCTTAGTGACCAGCTCTCTCAATCAGCCCCAATCCCAGAACACACTGTTTTTCTTTAAGCTGCAAGAAAAGCTTATAGTTCCTAACAGTAACGTGTATATTTGCAGGTGGCTTAACCATTCCTCAGAGAATGGGGAAAGAGGGTATACTTTAGAGTTGGTTGGAAGGAAACAGCATTGCTCCAGCCATCTGTTCACAATTCCAGTGAAACACATATCCCAGCATCTGGATAACTGAGGCTATTTGTGGATGTAATTGTGGGGTTTGAAATAACTAGGCAGTATGTATATTATGCTATGCACTGTTCTAGGAGTTGAGATTATAGACAAATTCTCTACTTCCTTGTGGAGAGTGGATTATGAGAAGCCTCTAAGAACTGGACATGAGCAAGGCAAGATGCAGCTCAGCTGCTTTTCCTAAGATGTTTATCTGTAAGCTGAGATTGGCACAGCCCTGGCCACAAAGAGAAAAATGCAGAACAGCTGCTTCTCCTAAATTGTTTATGTTCAGCAAAGCAGGAGTGCAGATTTCTCTTGTCACAATGTCATGCCCCTCTCTAAGGACTCCTGCTCCACCCTGTTTATCACTGGATATAAAAGACTTACTGGAGGAGGACACGAGTCTTTTGCTTTTGGCTTTTGCTTTGGGGTTTTTGCTTGAGGCTTTTGGCTTTTGACTTTTTGATGTGGGAGGATTTGGAAGGGAAAATGAATTGCTGAAGGGAAAGTGCTGGAGGGAGATTGCTGAAGGGGGAAAATGAATTGCTGAAGGGGAATTGCTAAAGGGGACTTGCTAGCAAGTCTGAGGGCCAAAACTTTAAAAAAACTAAAGAGAGAATATGGGACAGTGCAAGTCTGCATGGAGAAGTTTATACATAGGCTTTAGAAAAGCTAAGCTAAAGAAAAGCTAAAGAGAACATGGGACAGTGCAAGTCTAAGGACCTGGACTTTAAGAGTTATGCATATGCAGTTTTTAAGCACAGCTGTTGTTCTTTGCAAGTCTGAGCACCGAGAGACTTTAAGACAGCTAAAGAGAGCATGGGCAAAATAGTTTCTGCCTGGTAGCAAGGGGGTAACGGGGGAGAAGGAGGGGGCGGGGGGAAGGGGGGAGAAATGACCCAAACATTGTATGCACATATGAATAAAATAAATAAAAAAAAAGAGAGAGAGCATGAGACAGTGCAAGTCTGGGGGCAAAGACTTTAAGAGAGATTATGCTAAAGAAAAGCTAAAAGAAAACATGGGACAGAGCAAGTCTAAGGAGAGAAGTTTTAAAGACTAGGAAAGCAAGGTTTAAAAGACGACTTTAGAAGAAAGGTTTCAAAGAATAGTAAAGAGTAAGGCCTTAAAAAATAAAGATAGAGATAAGAGCAGAGTAAATGAAGAGAATAATAGAGAAAAGAAACAATGAGGGTTGTGCATCTCCACCTGAGCACCCAACACACCTGATCCCTCTTTCTGTCTGTCTGTCTATCCTGTGTCCTTTTTGCATCTCCTGTCACTGCCCAGTTAGCCCTAGTTAGGTTCAGTAATAACAAGGGAGTAAGGAAAAAGCTCACTCCACTTTCTGAAGCTGTCTTTTGAGAACCAAGACTATTTGTGCCAGCAGTTTGTTTTTGGAAAATTCTTACAGAGAAATAAAACTAATTCAATGGAGACCTTCACTATATGCTTTCAGAAATTCTTACATAGTGTGTCCAGACCATCAATTTTCTCATCTGACTGACACCTCAGTTGGTTGTCAGGATTCCTGTCACAGCACTCACTTATCTTCCCACCAATCCTAAACTATTGTGTCAGTGACTTTGCCCAATTCCAGTAAGTTCCTTCTTGACAGGGTGATCTTAAACCTTTTAAGCCTAGTTCCTTCATTTCTTCCCAAACATCAAGACTCTTTCAGAACCTTGTCAAGTAAATCTAATACACTTAGCTTTTCCCATCTGCACACTCATGTTTACTGCCTCACTCTTTACAGTTGCCAAGCTATGGAAACAGCCAAGATGCTGCACAACCTACAAATGGATCAAGAAAATGTGGTATTTATACACAATAGACTTTTACTCAGCCACAAAGAAGAATGAAATTTTGTCATTCACAAGTAAATGTATGGAACTAGAGAACATCATCTTAAGTGAAGTTAGCCAGGCTCAGAAGGCCAAAAATTGCATGTTCTCCCTCATATGTGGATTATAGTTCTAAAACGAATGCAATAATATTATTGGACAAGGGTCACACACTAAGGGGAGAACATGCCTGAGAGAAATAGGGAAAGGAAAGGAAACCTAAACCTTGAATGTGGTTGATGTGCTCACTGTAGTGGAGCCAATATAGTAATTTTAAACTGGCAGAGGCCACTATGGGAAGGGAACTAAGGAGTAGTGAAGAGGTCTGGCAGAGATGAACCAATACGGGTTGCAATACACATGTGCATGGAAGCAACACTAGGAATCTCTCTGTGTAGCTATTTTTATCTCAAACTAGCAAAAACGCTGTGTCTTTCTTATTGTCTCCTATGTTTTCTCTTCAACAAAATTGGCCAGAACAGGTTCTGCCCAGAAGCAAGCAGGGGATGGGGACGATGAGGGGGGAGGTGGCACAAACAATGTATATACATGTAAGTAATTGTAAAAACAATAAAATAAAAAAAACTAGCAGTTTCTGTGTATATATGATGATTTATGTATAGATTCATGCATATTTTTATGTATGTACATGAAAACGTGTAAATGAGTTTAATAAATCACTTATAATTTAAAAAAAAACTTAGCTTTTCCTTATCACATTCTACTAGAGAATAGAATATAAGAACAAGAAAGATACTGCTTATAATATCCTATTTGGGTATATTTAAGACCTTTACTTCTATACCACGAAGGGAGATGTTTACCCGGGAAATATCTGGCTGTATGCTGTTCTACAGACTTGGTTCTGTGGTTTGGATATAGACTGAATGAATCCTCCCAAGGATTTATGTGTTGGAAGCTTGAGCCCCATTGTGGTAGTGCTGGGAGGCTATAGGATCTTTTAGAGATGGGGCCCAGTGGAAGATCTTTAGGTCATTATGGGTATGCCCTCAGAAAGAGTTAACAGGCTCCCTCTGACCTGCTGTCTCACCATGTGCTCTCCTTCTGTCTTTCACACACTCCCACCCTTATGCCGCCCTTCATGAGGTGATGTAGCCAGGGGTTGTTGCCAGAGGTGGTACCATGCTGTTTGAACTTTCAGCCTCCAAAACTGTGAGATTAAAAGTAGTCTTTTCTTATAAAGTACCCACCATTAGATATTTCATTTTAGCAACAAAAACAGACTAATACACTAAGTAAACACATATTTTATTTTCTGTGATGTTCTGATTTTTTTTTCTACACTCTTGTGCATGCCTAGGACTGGATGTCCCTTGTGGTTTATCTCCTTTGGGACTTGATGCTTCACAGAATTCTAGATAAGCAAGATGCCTTAAGCAATCCCTTGAGTGAGTAACCAGAACTTGAAGACCTGTTTTGAGAAATAAGGAGCAGGGCACAAAAGCAGAAATGATTTCCTAATTTCCTCTTTTCACTTTAAATTTTGCCTTAAGCTCTTCTGTTGAAATAGTCTATGCTAAAGTAATAATTCATGGACCTAGCATACTATCCCTTTCCCCCCCAAAAAAAATGCTTATTGTGGCTATACATCCTAGAAGCTGTGCAAGAGGCTACATGGGAAGGAGTGGAGAATGAATACCTGCTGGACTTACAGTCTGGAGAGTGGGTCCACTGGCTCTGTTTTGTTAGTGGCTATCTGTGTGACCTCATGTGAGCCGATTACTATCTCCATTACCAGTAATAGGTGATTATGAAAGTTCCAAATTGTTTTGTAAATGTGAGAAATTATCAATATTTTCTTCAGACTGCAGAATCATGATGAAGAACAATTGCTAGGCAAAACTGCCAAAAGAGTGAGAATTAAAATATATGTTGAGTACCTGTTCTGGGCCAGGCAGTCTCCTGACTTCTCTGATGTGCACATTCGTTTGACTCTCACAGTCCCACAAGGGAGGTTTAGTAGCCCTTTATAGATGAGATAACTTGAACTCTGATATGTTATCCTAAACCATGGGCAACTGGGATCCTGCATCAGAACATTACGATTTACTCCTGGGCTCTTTCAGTTGACCAGTCAGTTGTCCTTGGCACTAAATGGTGTTATCACATTAAGTGCTTATTGAAATGCAATTTCTTTGAAACAAGTAATTGAAGGCAATTTTGGGGGGTGGGATAGGAGTGGTTTGGAGAAGACATTTTCAAAGTGTTCTTCAAATTTCACCTTTTTACAAAACTACATTTTGGTGACCCCAATTATTTTCATGTATGAGAGATTACAATAGAAACCACATTAACAGATTTGAAATTGAGTTTTGAATGGCACTTTAAATAGATTTAAGTCTAGCAAGAATTATGATTTTATATGAAAAATATAATTGAATTTCTTTGGCACATTGCAATCCTTAATTTAGTATATATATTTTGTGCTAGACACTAGGCTAAGTAGAAATGTATACTAATTAGCCCTTATCCCTCTTTTCTGAATTTCTTCTATGGTTCTGGAGTTGTGAATAAGGACATGGACACAGAGAGATCAGCAAGTTTACACAGATCCAGGCACAACAACTTTCATAGACCCTGCCCTTGAATACTGTGAAAGGCCATGCTGCCCTCTGACTCCATGTGAAGGGACAAATGTCACTCTACTGAAGATAGATCTGATTGTAATGGAGCAATGTATACATGAAACATATTGAAATCTTAAACCGGCTGAAACCACCATAAGAAAGGGACTAAGGGAGAATGAAGAAAATTAGAGGAGATAAACCAAGTGGGGTTATAATACATAGATACATGGAAATATCACAAGGAAATTCCTCGTGTAGCTAACTATATCTCAAACAAGCAAAAATGTCATGTTTTCCTTTTTATCTTCTTTCTTTGTTCTTCTACAAAATCAGAGAACAGGAAGGCAGAATAGGTCATACAGGGGATGAGGTGTTGGTATCAGTCAGAGGAGAAGGTAATAGGGAAAGAGGTTAGAGGGTGAATATGGTGCAAAAAATGTATACACATGGAACAGGATGGAAGTCAGGAATCCACCAGCTGCTAATGGAGAGTATTTTCCTTTTATTTCAGAGAGCAGAGTTTTCCAAAGTTTCTTTGCTCCTCCAACAGCATTACTTTTCAGCCTTTGTTAATCTGTGGTTTTAAAAAATGGTCTGGTAGGGCATAGTGGTTTATGGCTGTAATCTCAGCTACTAGGGAAGTAGAGATGAGAAGATAGCAGTTCAAAGCCAGACCAGCAAAAAGTTAGTAAGATACCATCTCAAAGAACAAACCATATGTGGTAGTTCACATCTGTAATCCCAGCTATACAAGAGGCAGAAGTAGGAGGATTGCAGTCAGAGTCCTGCCCTAAGCAAAAGTGAGAAACTATTTGAAAAATTAAAGCAAAAAGGGCTGGGGGGCAGAGAGCACAAGGTACTGAGTTCAAACTCCAGCATTGCTTTAATGATGTAAATTGAAATTAGTAAGTCAAATTACATTTCCTCAATGAAAACATTAGCTATCATTAACAGCTGGACGTATGAAGCATGCAACTTCACATACCGATTTGCTTCTGTCATGGCACCACAGGACTGTGCTCTACAAACACAGGCATTCTAATAGATTCTATGTGACATGATCAAATTCCAACCAAATGTAATTACTCCAATCAAATAGGGGAAATGAAACATTTGTAGCTAAAAGACCCAGCATTACTGAGTCTATTTCTAGAAGAAAAGGGATTTATTTTGTCTAGGATTGGTGTAAACTTAACCGTCTGCTCATAACTTTTCAGACAGATGCTTGGAAGAATTTTCCTGGACTAGCTTCTAGCTCCATGTATTTCAACCTTGTCTCTCCCATACCTGTGTCATTTTTGTGTGTCTACCTTGGGACATACTCTTTTTTAAAATTTCATTTAAAGATAAATTTTATTCAGATCCAACCTAAAGAAAAGTATTTAGTAAAATAACATGCACTAAATATAGCAAGAGTGAACATGCTATATAAATTTTTACTGGAATTTAGTGAATGATGGGCTAAGTGATTTCTACTGCTTCTAATATTCTGGGTCATGGAGTAATATTTAACATTTTACCCTCAGGACCCATTCTGACTTCTACATCAGAAAGTGCAGTAAACAAATCTGAAATTCCTAGAAGGTAGTCACACTCCTGGATGGCTAGTAAAAACAACCACTCATGTGATGTGACCCAGTACGATACATGTCACTAAACTAAACCTCAATTTGACTATCCTCAACTCAACTTCCCCTTAGCCAGAACTCAAAGAAATGCTTATAGCTACCACAACATCCTCTAACACAAGGAGAAGTATAAAGAGGGAAGTGGGAGTTGAGAGAGAAAGAGGGCAAAAAAAGCAGTCCTAAACAATTTGATTAAAAACATATGACTTCAGCGAATTTTATAAAAGCATATGAACACATTTCTAGGGCCCCTCCCAAGTCTTTGACAAGCTGCACTTGCAAGAGGTTATTTAGCTCTATGGTACATTCACATGACTATGATGGGGTTCTGATCTACCCGATGGCACATTGCATTAAAATGTTCACACTTATGTTAGTAACCGTGGAACCAGTAACTAATAACAGTGACAGACCTAAGAAGATTATGTTTCATGGCCAAAATGGTGAATCAGACTTACACAACCCCAATGATTTTATGTAAAGCTTTCATTAGTTAAGTCTAAAGTGATTTTTCTTTCCTTGTCACTAAAGTGGTATTTTGAATTAGTCACATTTTCTGTCTGTCTTTCTGAATATTCACCAAAACCAGTCAAATTACTGCTCCACTAAAATTTTCATGTTAAGTTTTATCTCATGAAGTTTGTAAGTAAATCTCATCTGAGTCCCTCTTTTGCAGCTCCTTAAAGCAAAATTCTTGTGGGAAACATTCTGACTTGTGTTCAGGATGACAATGTTTTATTACTCTTTTTTTTTCCTGGGGGCATCTGTGTTGGAAATGCTTAGGAAAAGGGATTTTAAAGGGAGATTCTGAAGTCCTTGGGAAAGTCCACAAGTGGACAGAGCTTCATAGCTGTGACAATTAATGACATTGTTCAGGAATTAGTGAGTCATCAGTCAGGCATGCTGAGGTTAGAACAAAGCCAACAGAAGGAAGTTGGTCTCTGACACAAGGACCCTTGGCTGGAGAGCCAGAAGGATTGTGTAAAACTAACTCTATTCAGCAGATTGTTCTAGAGTGTTCCCTATGTGTGAGGTGCTTGGGATTCATATTCAGCTCCTGTGGTTAAAGGGCAAAAACTTAACAAGTCACTCAAGAGTAGATACAGTAGGCTACCAGTGGGTTCCCAGACTGGGGAGAGCAGACCTTGATATCTTAATGAACTTTCAGGAAGCGTCCATGCAGTGATCCTTAATGTTAAAGGTTGCATGGGTTGTAGCATGCCAAGAAGGGAAAGCATATTTCACACAGAGGGCATAGTACAAGTGAAGACTCAGAGACCTAAGAATTTGAAAAAATAGGCCCTGTGCCAGTGGCTCACGCCTGTAATCCATGCTACTTGGGAGGCAGAGATTAGGAAGATTGACAGTCAAGACTAGCCAGGGAAAAAAGCAAGACCTGATTTCAAAAACACCCAATACAGAAAAGGGCTGGCAGACAGGCACAAATGGTAGAGTACCTGAGCAGCAAGCATGAGGCCCTGAATTCAAACCCTAATACTGCAAAAATAAATAAATTAAATAAAAATTTAAAAACAGAATTTGAAAGACTAAAGTTGAGAGTGGGAGAAGAGTCAGATCAGAGAGGAGTCTGGTAAGGTCAGACAGGACCAACTAGAGAAAAATTTTTCTGAGGGTCAAGAGAATAAACTACGCCCTGAAGAGAATGGGGTATAGGTAGACATAGAAGGATCAAGCCAGAGGAAGACAGGGTTAGGTTTGCATTTTAAAATTTTCACATGTCAGATGTGAAGAGAGAACTTGAGGTTAGAACAGTTAGGAGATTTCTTATGGCAATGGGGCACAGGAAGTATGCTTGGTTTAACACAGTATGGCTAGGAAGAGAGAAGGACTTCACTAAAAAGTTTTTTAAAAAAAAGATTAGGTAAAGTTACATGTTGAGATACTTCTAAGATGAAAGGAGAAGTAGAAATACTGACCTACTAACTGATATTCAGAAGTGAAATAAACAAGATATAAAAGTGTATGTATGGTACTGTCCTAATTTTGTAGCATACACACAATGCACAAGAGTAAAGGGAGATGCTTTCAAACCTTAAGCCATAATCTCTGGATGGCAAAATGACAACTTTTGCCTTCTTATTTATACTTTTCTACAAATAGAATTATGCTTGTAATGGGGAACTACAGGAAATGTTAAGAAGAGAAGAAGGATGGAAGGAAGGGAAGAAGGAAAAGGTGGGATGAGGGAAGAAGAGAGATTTGAGAGTTGTTAATGAGATACACTTAAAGGAATACAGGAAGTAAGAATAGTTTCACAAAGATGGAGTCATAATTCCTACAGAAGCCCTTCCTAAAGGCTATGGCAGCAGCTGTATTATACAATAGATGTGTGTTTTGAGGGAGAGGGAGGGATAGATAAAAAGTGGGAACTGAGGTAGAAAAAGTAGATTTGTGTCCTCCTGACTGTCACTTTGTTTAGTTTCTAATGTGATCTGAAGGGGAATGTGCACAGTAGGAGAGCAGTAGTCTCTGAGTCTGAGATCAGGCCCATGACAGTCTACCCAACTCTGCCTGGTCCTTGTCCAGCCTTCTTCTCTTCTTCCTGGACTCAGAGCAGTTGATGCCCTTGTTTTTTGTATATGTTGAAAATTTGAATGTGTGGAACAGAACATTGTAGTAAATATCCAACTTCCTTGGTAGCTTCTTGCTCTTTCTGTGTCCTCAGAGAATGAACCATAATACTCATGATTATAATAATAATAATAATAATAATAATAATAATAGGGGTGATAAAAGGAAAGATACCATATATCTGCCATAAAACCTAGCTGTAAGGTTGACAGCTTCACTGAGTGAACGTTCAAGTATTTGAAGTCAACTTTTCCCAATAAGAGCCAGTAAATGACCTGCAAATCCATGCAGTGACTTCCTTCCCTTTGCTAGAAGCGCCTCAGCAACAGCCCCAGGGATTATGAAGGAAAGAACACATGAGGACAAGTGCTCCTTCCTCTCTAAGAATGCTCCCTCTCCTCCTCTCCATGGCATTTTTTTTGCCTTAAAAATTTTATACTAAACCCTTGTTCTCAGTTTCTAAATCAATTCCCCAAGACAGGTGAGAAGTCCTATCCATTGGTAGTTATGACACTTTACTTGTTGCATTTTACTTACCTGGCCATATCCTCACTAGACTGCAAGATCTACAAAGGAAGAATTATTTTACCCACTGTTGGACTTATAACCTACCATGGTGTTTGCACATAACATGCAGAGAAAGTATTTACTGATTACTAACACTGATTTTAGTAAATAACATTACTAAACCAATGAAAAATTATAAGTTCAGGAAAAATTAGAAATTCAAAACATTAGGAACTAGGTATTAATAGAATGAACATTTGCTTTGCTTTTCCAGTAAGCACACCAATAGAGATTTCAACTTTCTCCTTCCTATAATCCCCCCACCACGTCTTCTGCAGCAGCTCTTCATTAATGCATTGAACTCTGGGAAACTATGAAAAGTCCTAGGTCAAAATAAAATATTCACTAATTGTAACTACCTCAAGGGAGCTTCAACAGTGCTAATTATACCCAGAAACTGAAACTATCACTACAAAGACGATGAACAACAGTGGGAATTAAGCAAAGGAGATTCACTTGGTGATTTGGACTGAACTGTACACCTCCAGCATTCATATGTTTAAGCCTAAATCTCCAGCAAACCTCAGAATGTGACTGTCTTTGGAGATGAGGCTTTAAAGAGATAATTAAGGCTAAATAAGGTCACATCCATTGGCCTTAATCCAAAATGTCCTTAGAAAAAGATGAAGATACCAGAAATGCATGCACACAGAGAAAAGGCTATGTTGAGGACAAGTCAGAAGGTAACGATCTTTAAGTCAAAGCAATTCCTCAGAAGAAACTATACCTCTACACATCTTTCTCTTGGTCTCCAGAACTGTGAAAGAACAAATTCCTATTGTTTAAGCCACTAAGTCTGTGGTATTTTGTTATGGCAGCTCCAACAAACTAATATTCAGCAATTCTTTTTTCTTCCCTCTAGGGCATAAACTGATATTTTAATGTTCTATTTCTTGTGAGGAGGGAATCCTTTTAACTATTCTTTGTGCTTATAGAACTACAGAAAGATGCTGAAACAATGCATTGAGAGGAGAACATCACCCTAGTATATCACTGTGCAAACCAAGTACAGTCATAGAAAAATATCAGACAAACTCGGATAGAAGAACTGCTCCAGAATAAAGGAGACTAAAGAGAATTGACAACTAAATCTAATGTGTGATCCTGAATTGGATCCTAGGACAGTTCTATCTATCTGTCTATCTATCTATCTATCTATCTATCTATCTATCTATCTATTATCATCCATCATCTATCATATATCCTTCCTTCCTTCCTTCCTTCTTTCCTTCCTTCCATTCATCCATGTAAGGGATATTTGTTGGGATAATTGTCATAATTTTAATTAAGTCTAAACATTAAACAATACTATTACATCCCTGTTTATTGTATATGGTTTTATAAGAGATTTTTTTGTTCTTAGATAATGCTGGGAAATCTGGGTTTACATACTCTGGAGTTCTTTATACTCATATCAGTTTAAAATTGTTCAAAAACATAAATGTCTTAGAATTAGAGATATAATTAAAAACAATCACATTGCCAGGTGTGTATATTTAACACAATAATCACTGTACTAAGTCAAGTTAAAATTTAAGCATCCTGAGTATTAGTTAAGAGACCAGAGTGCTGTTTTCTGCCAGGGTGTGTTCAGGTGCATGGTACAAAGTACATATTGGATTTTGTGTAATTTCCAGTAACACAGTGTGAGGATGAGCCCCCCCACACACACATTTAGTGTTGCAATAATATGAAAAGCCTCAGGAACACTCCAGCCAGCACAAGTACTTAGAAACAGCTAAGCAGATTAGGATCTAGAGGCTGTAGGAAATGGTCCAGGGTAAACATGACTTCCTGGCTGGCTCTTGCTCCATTGCTCTTTTGGCAGTTTTACTCTGTCTATGGCACAGGGAGAAAGTAGGCACATATTTCTGACCAATAGAGTTTTACTTTGTCTGTGAGTCAAGAAATCAGGGCTATCCCAAATGTTTTGAGATTTGCTTATTAAAACAAAAATATCCTTTATATGCATTTACTTAGTGTAGCAAGAATGCAAAAAGACTTCTGTGGGCTCCAGACCCTTTAACCTTTGTGGGAACATTTCATCATAATATTAATATTAAAATTATTTTTATAACACTACAAAAATTGCAGCATATTTTTCCGTTTGAGGCAAAATTTTGGAGATTTTTGTGGGCCCTACATCCATTTATGATTAACATTATATTCCACTATGGGGCTACAGTTGGTAATTGTAGCCTATTACTATTGAATCAGATACCCTGTATGTTTGTACTCAGTGTTCTACTGATAAAGACCCAAACAATAATCATTTCCTATCTGTTCTGAAGATCCCTGATGAATCCTAGAATATCCTGAGATCTTTACAAACAGTGTTTTAGTATACAGTTTCTCTGCCTTCATTTTTATTAGCATTAAAGATTTTTTAAAATGTGGACCTCTCTGAGAAGTCCACAGTGATTCTGTTGATTCTTCCTGATGATTTTTCTTTTGATGACATTATAGTTTACTTTCTACAAATGCTTGCATATCACTACAGAGGTTACTGTAAAACCAAAAAGAAGAAAAATTGTCACATGGAAATTCAGTATTAATTTAAAAACTGTAATTTTTTTGAGATGGGTTCTTGGTATTATGTCCAGGCTGTCCTCCAACCCATGATCCCTGTGCAACAGCCTTCAGAGTAGCTAGGATTACAGGCAAGCACCACCATGTTTAGCTAAAATGTTAATTTTTATAAAGAAAGAAATTCAGAATAGTCAGTGGTAAAGGCAAGGGCCTAAAATTAAGTCTTCTGCTTGTAGATGCCTGTTTCTTAAATTTAAGATATTTCCTATGTCTCCCAAATCATCATGTTTGAATTTAAAGGCTAACAGCTATGCTCTTTGATGAAATCCATGTCAATTTCCTTTCTGTTCTCAATTCTTCCATTGTGCCAAATATTAGTACAGTATTGTGTCCAGTGCCAAGGCACAAAAACATATTCTTCCATACCTTTCCATGCCAAATTGATGGAAGAGCTAAGAATGACTGAGAGTGGATCTCACTGTGACAAACCAAGAAATCATGAAAATAGTTTCAAGAGTGCTTCTGCAAATGTGGAACTTTTAGGTGCTGGGTGCAGTGGTGACCAGAGCAGCAAAAAAATGTCTTGCCTACAAAACCTAACATGAGAGTAACATCTATTTACTTTTAGCTACTGTGTCTCTCCTTTGCTGCTGAATTCCAGAGCAATGGTTTCATTTATTTGCTATAAGCAGATTCTGAAACACACTCTGTAGAGCTGAGTAATGTGATATTATGCAGAGTCAATGCAGTCAGAGAAGCAAGAGAGTTTCTGAAGTGATAATTAAGTTCGAATTGGAATTATTGTGAGTCAAACAGCAACAAGTCCATGTTGGCTAACTCTAATAGCCTAACTCCAGGTATCCTGGGAACTCTGCTCACTGTGATAACCTGGATCAATGGCCTTTGAGAGTGTAAGTGGGTGCTCAGGGCTCCAAGTTGTGAAGAAATCTTTCTGAGCTCATTTCAGTTTACTGCTGCATCAAAGGACCATGATTTCAATCTGAAACCAGATAAATAATTAATCTCGGCAACCTTTCTCTTTTTAGTGTAAAGCACATTCACTAAGAGACCTCTGCGTGGGCCTGCAGCAAAAGTGGGTGCAGAAGATGGTCAGATAGTTTTGAGGAGGTGAGTTGATTTTCTTCATTTAAAGTCCCTTATTTGTCATGGAACTAAGGAAGATTAAGAAAAGTCAGTTCAAGAGCTTTACCTGGTGGAATCTCACGTTTTTGTTTTTTTTTAATAGAAAAAATAGCATAACAATTTTCATTTCATTTCATTTTTTTTTTTTGTGGTACTGGGGATTGAATTTAGGCCTTATATTTGCTATGCAAGCACACAATTTTGCTTTTTCTAATTATAATTTTTTATTAGGATATATTCATTATACGGGGAGATTCATAGGGACAATTTTGATTAGGCTTATATTGCACATTGGTTAGGTCACCCCCCACCATCTCTCCCCTGAACCCCCTACCTGCCCTGCTTACGGCAATTGCAAAAAGTTTCTCTGTTCTATTTCATATAAGTATATGAAGTCCATCCACCAAATAATCTCACCTTAATCTCTTTCATCCACCTTGCCCCCCTCCCACTAGTGCCCCCCACCACGTACCTATTTTATAGTCCTATCTTTCATTATTAATTCCCAAATCAATGTTCAAAGGGGTTTCTGCATGTATCCCTGCTATGGGTATATTTTACTTTGGTCCATTCAACCCCTTCCATTACTCTCCCTTTCTCCTTTACCTCCCATCCCCCATTTTTCAACAGCTTCCAATAAAATGTAGAGCAAAAAAGGTAAACCTCAGAGTATTAATTTCTCTAGAAAAGTGTAAACTAAACTAAATTTTTTAAAACTTTTTTTCAATTCAGTGTTTTTGTTTTTAGTATTTTAGGGATGAGAATAAATTAATAGTTAAAAATTAATGAGTATTTCTTCCATGGCTTCCCCAAATTTCTCAGCAAATATGCTAACAAAAGTTTAAGTAAACAAAATTCAGAGCTGTTGTTTCTGCCATTGGACTCCCACTCATTTCACCCATTACATAGCATGTATATAGATAAAGTAAATGTTAATATGAACAATTTTTTTAAAAAAGGACACATTTTAATTGGCTGGTAGAATATTTATATTTATTTTTGACATTAGTGATGCTGTGTACTACAGAACTTTTTTGTTTTTGCTTTAGTTATTTTTCAGATAGGCTCTCACATTTTTGTTCATGCCAGCCTCAAACCTCGATCCTCCTATCTTTGTCTCTTGCATAGCTGGGACTATAGGCGTGAGCCACCATGCCTGGCCATTAGAGAACTTTTGATGCTACTGCTCTCATTTTCTCTGCTGGTACTTTGCTTTCCTTGCCTTTTGTTTTTACTTGTTTAAAAGAACTATTGGATGTTTGTGCTAGAGCAATGTCACATAATAGTTTCATTATATTTGAAAATGAAATAGCAAAGATTCACTCAACAATGCATTCAGTGTCATTGTTCATTGGTCAAAATTACTCAGTATGTACCATAGATCATCATCATTTTATTTAAGTGAATGTCAGTACTAAATTTTATTTATTTGACTTATAATGAATTTGCTTCCAGAGAGATTCTTTTTTCCCTACCACTTTGAAAAATAAACATATTTGCTCTATACATTCTCTCTCTCTCTCTCTCTCTCTCTCTCTCTCTCTGTGCTTCATTTTTCCTTATAAATTTTAGTGAAAAAAAATCACTTCTTATTTTGTCAGTCACACATGTGATTATGACATTTAAAATCGTCCATGGAAAACTTCAAGCCTTTATGTAAAAAATACAGACCTCCTGCCAAAATGCCTTATGCACTTGAGTCTCTTTGTGTGGAGTTTTTTTCCTCAAGCCCTCATCACTGAGCATTAGAAGAAGCACTTCACAGTTTAGACCTTTTCTCTAAGGCTGACTGCAAACTATCAATTCAACCAAGGACTGTGTCAGCATGGTGAGCCTTCTTAAGAAGGGGAAAGAAAATGCAAATGATGATGAGTTTGTCAGCCAGAAATAAAGAACCAGTATTTACATATATAAAGTAAAGAAAATTCTCTGAGTAAATTTGCTAGGTTTTATTGTGTCATCAAGTTTGTTTTTCTTTGAGGGAGTCTTGCTGGATGTTAATTCAAAATCCTTCTGCCTCAGCCCCCAAGTGATGGGATTACTTGTGTATGCTAACACACCTGGCTCTATAGTTTACTTCTTATTAATTCTTCACAATAAAGTCATGCAGTAGATCATACTCCCCTCTAACCCATGAGCAAATTAAAGCTCAAAAATATTTTATTAATTTGTTTTTTTGTGGGACGTGTATTTGAACTCAGGGCGTCACACTTGCAAAGCAGGTACTTTAACACTTGAGCCACACTTCCAGTCTATTTTGCTCTGGTTATTTTTGGAGATGGGATCTCTTGAACCATTTTTCCAGGCTGGTCTCAAACCTTGAACCTTGATCATCCCAATCTCAGTCTCTCAAGTAGCTAGGATTACAGGCATATGCCACCTGTGCCCTGCAAAGCTCAAAACATTTTAATGACTTGTTAAGCTTATCTGAGTGGTACCTGTATAGTAAAGCCATGCAAAAGTTCAAGTCAAAGATAGAATCTTACCAGGATGTTTACTTCCAAATACCATGCTGTTATTACAACATCATCAGGATTCCTGGACTAAATTGTGGTACAGATTCTCAGGTATACTGTAGACACTATAAGAGTTGGGTTGTTAGGATGTAGATTGTGTTAGAAATTCTGATGGTCTCCACAGCACTTGAAGAATCTGTTGTCCCCACTGCTGCTGTTTAAGATAGCTCCATTTGAGCTCATAAGCTTATATTTATGGTTACCAAGGTTTAAAAATGTTACCATGGGGTAGCTTCTACTGACCAATGCGCTTCAAGGAAGTTGCATCTTCTTGTTTAGAAACTTCTCATCATTTCAATTGTATACTCTGGCCAAAGCTAACCAAGCAGTCTACTCAAAGCAGATCCTTGGCCTTGAGAGAGGGTTTCATTATTATCCACTTTCTCTCAGAGAGGATACTGGCTAAGTGAGTTGGATGGTAGAGATTAAGTGGGTTATCTGAATTAGTAGCCATTTTCAATAAGCAATACAATACTTTTCTTCTTAAATACTTTTCATATCCTAAAGATAATTGAACTTTTACAAAGGTTATAAGAGTGAATATTGTGATTCTGTAAGGACACAATGTATCAAATGTTTAGCATCAATTTTCCCTTCCTCACAGGGCGGGCCTAAAGAAGGAATTGAAATATTATCACCTCCCCTTATAAAAACTGAAATAGTAATTTCAGGCACTGCAAGGGAGATTACCTGTTTTGAACATAGACAAGTAAAAGAACAAAAAAGAAATTTTGCCTGAAAATTTTTATTTATAAGTCAGCTATCACATGAATTTGTATCCTGAATTCACATACTTTATGACTCAAAATAACAACAAAAATTCTTAGGCGCCTACCAGATATTGTCCTTCCACCTGGACTTCTAGTTCTCCAGAGCTGTGAGAAATAAGTTTCTGTTTATTATGAATTTCCCAGTCTCCGGAATTTTGATATGGGAGAATAAGACACACTAAGACAATAGATACTGGGATATGGAGGAAATGTAATAAATTTATGACTTCACTTCTACATTTTCAGGTTTATTCATAGTAGTACAGCGCTTACAATTTCCTTTAAGTTTTTCATGGTTTTCTCTTATTCAGCCTCCAATCCAGAATCTGCTAATAAAATGAAATTTAAATGTTAAATATTTTACTAAATGGTAAATATGTTGATTTACTTGTTAATATTTTCATGTAATTTCCATAGCTTTTATGTAGAACAACTCTGCTTTTTAATTGATGTTTTCAGCAGGAATTTTTAGAGATTTCTTCAGATCTTACTCATTATCTGCATGAACTTGGGAAAATTATTTATTCTCCCTAAACCTTCGTTGTCTCACCTGTAAAATAGAGATATAATGGAAACTTATAGAATCACTGTGAGTTAAATGATATAATACACATATATAATATATGTAGGTAGTTTATCACAGTGGCTAGTACATGGAAACAAATCAATATGTGTAACTGATTATTTTTTGATAAAGTTCACTACCTTTCTTTAGTAAAAATCAGACTGTACCATACGATATCATTTTGCAAGGTATATTTGTTGAAAAGTAACATGATCTAGAAAGGGAAATCAAAATTCAAATCCTAAGTATCTGACTCCAGGACTTTTCTAAGTTTGTCACAAGGTGGCCCCAAATCCATATTCTTTATAGCAGTGCATTCATGGAAACTGAATCCAACAAAAGAAGAAGGTATTGCAGCAAATTCTATGGTAACAATAACTCAATGTATAGGGGGCCCACTTATTGATTAGTTGTTTATTTGACTAGAATAAGAGAGAAAAACAATCTTCATATGTTAAAATGAGCAAGAAAACTGTAAAGTGCATCTAGATATTTTTCTTTAAGACTGGGCTCAATAAAAGTAGTAAATAAATTATCCTATTGACATTCAATGCTTCAGTTAGTATATGAGCTATTCATATGCAGGGTTGAGAAAAACATATAATCTTTACCTTTTTCTCCCTTTATGGTAATAATTAGTTTCTTTTTTTTACTTTACCTGAGAACTTATAAAGTTTTTTCAAAGTCTTTTCTTCTCTATCATGTAATGTAAGGAAAATATGTAGGTAATAAGTCATATAAGATCCTCTCAGGAAAACCCTAGATTAAAGGTCTTATAAGATCATGACTAATTCATATTTCTTCCTCTTCTCTCAGAATCCTTGAAGTCTTAATATAAAACCTCAAAAAATTTCTTCCAAAGAGTGAAAAATTCCTTTTGGACTAGCAATGTAATGCTAGAAGAAATGCAGGGAAACTGATTGCAACTTATAGACAATATTTGATATATGGTAGAAAAATTAATATGGGAGGTTGATATTATAGTGTTACTTAAAGGTGGTATAGTTCAGACAAGTCATTTCAAGATAATCATGCTTGTGTGTGTGTGTGTGTGTGTGTGTGTGTGTGTGAGAATTAAATGAGGCAGCATGGGTATTGCACCTGGTACACGGTAGAATCTCAATGCTACATTTTATCATCATTGGTGCTTTCCCTCACAAAACAATAGAACGATGGAAACAACTTAATCTTCAGTGGAAAGATCCACACATGCCTCTGCTGATATTCATAACTTATTCTAAATTAGGTCTCAAATACCAGCTCTAAATGGTCCAATACTTTCTAAGTCTGCCTATTATTTATTTTTGTAGAGAGAGAGGTGGTCATGACTTTGGAGCAGCATAGATTGGAATTTAGTAGGATGGTCAGAGTATATATTTAAGTAAAAATTTTATAGCATTATATTTTTTGAGTGTTCATAGACTTTTAAAATTAAATGAGGGAGTGAGAACATAGTTCAGTAATAAATCTCATGCTTAGTATGCAAGATGCTCTGGGTTCATTTCCCAACACACATATACACAAAAAGTAAATGAAAGAGACTTGATTTGGCTAAGCAGATTCTACTACATACTTGATTTTTACCTCAGGAACAGAAGCAGAAATCACTTGCAATTGCTGAATTTAGTAACTCTGAGAAGCCTTTCCTGCTTCTGCCTGGTAAATAGGAAGGTAAAATTGGACAATCTAATTTGCAGTGTAGGCAATGACACCATGTAATCAACTGACTCGCCTTATGCTCAACATATTGTTTAATACAAATAGTTAAAATTCTGTTGCCTAGTCATGTAAGGCAAGGGTGATTACAGCTAGTTACCCAAGACCAAGGCTTTAGACAGCATTTGTAGCACTAGATAGAGAGCTTAGGTTTAATATTTTGTACACATTTTAGAGAAAACTGTGTAGTACTTATTTTCCCAGATAATTGTGTAGTTAAGACACAGTGACTTTCATCAAGAATACAGCTGTATGCTTGAAATGTTTCAAGGTGGATTCAAATTCAATATTCATATCTGGGCTTTTATAATTTACCAAAAGCTAAATTAAACCTTTAAAGACTAAAAAATTGGAACACAAACTAAAATAAGTGGCTAATTATATACCTCCCTACTTGCAATCAAACACAGTTATTGATAGACACATATACTAAATATTCTGCTGCCTTTTTTTTAATGGTTCTGGGAATTAAACCCAGGGCCTTGCGTATGCTAGGCAAGCACTCTATCACTGAGTCTCATCCCCCAAACCAGCTACATATTTTTATATATTATTTTACCTCATTTTAGCAGCTATTTTATTTTATTTTTCCCCCCTGCCCCCACCCCCTCCCTTACCAACCACTCCACCCCCTCCCTCTCCCCTCCACCCCCTCAATACCCAGCAGAAACTATTTTGCCCTTATTTCTAATTTTGTTGTAGAAAGAGTATAAACCATAATAGGAAGGAACAAGGGTTTTTGCTGGTTGAGATAAGGATAGCTATACAGGGAGTTGACTCACATTAATTTCCTGTAGCAGCAATTTTATAATACAAGTACTATCGTCATTCCTATTCAACAGATGAGGTAGCAAAAACTTGATATGCTAGATTATAGTTTCCAAAATATTAGAATAGGTACTATTTTATTACACAACCATTTATATGGGCAAAAGAAATACTTACCAAGGATCTAAGGAGTGGA
The DNA here is from genome assembly GCF_047511655.1 of Castor canadensis. NCBI lineage: Eukaryota > Metazoa > Chordata > Mammalia > Rodentia > Castoridae > Castor > Castor canadensis. The sequence goes on from NC_133394.1 coordinate 94,805,984, forward strand.
GGATAATTCAAAGCATATTAAAAACAAATCACATGCATGCAAAGCACGAACACCCCCACAACTAGACATTTATCAATATTATTTAATCTTCAGTGCTCCTCCACTACTCTGTCCTTCTGCTTCCCATTAAGATCATTATAATCCTAAATTCTGAAACTCTTTACATGAGAAGCATAGTTATTTTCTGAAACTAGCATAGAAATTAACTTACGCATAATGCTTTTTAAATTTCTATAAAACTACATCAATGTGGTACCAGATGTGGTGGTTCAGGCTTATAATCCCAGTCCTTGGGAGGCTGAGGCAGAAAGATCTTGAATTTGAGGCCAGTCTGGGTTACATAGTGAATTCCAGGTCAGCCTGGACTATAAGGTAAGACCCTGTCTCAAACAAACAATAATTTTAAAAAACCTGTATCAGTGTTTTGACAGTCATAGATTTAATATGAATACCTTTTAGCATAATTCTCATTTATTTTCTTCTCAGAATTGGGCAGCTGGTGTTGTGGTTTTAATTTAGTAGTAAGTTTGATTTCATAACAGTCACTGGCTTTGTGCTGACTCAATCAGGAAAACTTAATTTAGCATTGTATTATAAAAGTAGTTTTCTTAAAACTGATTAAAATTTGAGATTGAAAAGAAATAGCATCAAATGTGTTTTCCCATACTTTTTTACCACCTTGTTAGGTTGTTAATCGAAATGTTAAAAAATATAATGAAATAAAAAAAGATTTTGTTGTTTATACCAGAACCAACAGATTTCAGGTAGCACCTCAGCTTTTACTTTTTTTGCTTTTTGCTACACTTGCTATTTGCCATTTGCCAGGCACTGATAAATTTTATCACTCAATATTGTCCATTTGAATTCATAGAAGTGATAAGAGGGCCCTCCCTTCCTTCTTTCCTTCCTTCCTTCCCTAAGTCAAATATTTATTGAGTACCTCCTAAGTGCTAGAAACTGTACTCAAATGTGTGCCTTCAATAATGATATGAAGGAATATCATCAGGGATGCCAGGGGAACACACAGTATTAGGAGGGTATTCATGAATGCATTCATTGTTTAATTTGTTCAATGAAACATTTACAAAAACGAATATTATCTTAAAGCTATTTGTGCAGGCCTTGTGAGTTTCTGGGACGCTGGATTCCAACCATTTTCTTAAGAAGCTGCTGCCTTGGGCAGGTGTGAGTGGAGGCCTGGATGCTGGGATGTCATGCTCTCTTTCCCATGTCTTCCTCTATGACCAATGATATGCACATGCTGAGTTATGCAGGTATGCAGCCCTTTGATGAAGGCTGGAGAGCACCTGCAAGGAAAGTATGAGTGAGCCTGGAATAGCTCCTTATGCCAAAAAGTAAGGCAGTGTTCAAAAATCGAGAGGGATATGTCAAAATGGGCACAGGAGCCAGCTTGAGGGAGTAATTCTTATGCAGAATGGAAAGTGTAAACAAAGATTTCAAGGGAATGAGGGATAATTTAGTCAAGTAGATACCTTGTAGAAGAGAATTTCAAGTCAAAGAGACCTAAGGGAAGCATGACTCCTTTGAATTTGAGGAACAATAAGAAGCTGGATTGAATAAAGGCATTAAACACTATTGAAAATACTGTCAGATGGGTCATTAGGAGGCACAGCATCTGAGGGCTTGTGACTCATGTCTAAGGTCTTGGACATCAACTCTGAGTGAGAGAGGAGCCAATAGTGGATTCTGAACAGAGGAAAGTCTTAGTTTGACTTACATTTTAAAGGAACCCTCTGCCAAGTATGTCAAGAATAGAAACAGGGAGCATAAAGACAGAGCTAGGAAGCTATTGCTTTTAGGCGACATAAGATGGTGGCTCAGGACAGGAAGACAGCAATACTTGTGGTTATGTTTTGAAGGTAGAGGAGCCAGCAATATCACCTGTTGTATTCCATGTGGGTGGAGTATGTATGAAGAGAGGGATTGAGCATGACTTTTAAGTTGGTCTGCAATAATATTCCAGGTAACATACATATGGCTAGGGACAAGGCAGTTAGAATGTTTTGCTTGAATTAAAAAATATTGAGAGGCAAAATGTATAAAAATTGGTAATTAAATTCTTATTTTTAACTTTAAATGTAAGTATTTCAAAAGGCTCCTTGAAATAAATCTCCTTCTACAGATGATTTTGAACTGTCTCATTTCTCTTGTTGTGTATCATCCACTATGCATTCCAAAATAATTACAAAAAGATGAACATGGGAATATAAACCCTAATTTTTTAAATATACAAGCTAGTAAGAATGAGACAGAATAGGGAAAATGAGCTCAAATGCATGTGTATGTGTACGAATGTGTGTTTGTGCATGTGTCTGTGATAACATAAAGACTTTTTCTTTTCTTGCTACATTTCAGTAAATTCATTTTTTTGTAGAGACCAGACTTGACTGGGAAAACTAGGATGTACTAATAAGGAGCTTTTTCATTTTTATATTAGCATAGACATATTCCTATAAGAGTTCACCAAGCAAAATTGCAATCAGCAATTATCAAACAATTTTTCTTTTTTTGTCACCTTCCCCTCCATTCTTAAGCTTTTTCTTTTTTAACCTCCTTCCTTTCTCAGCAACACTGAGATCTAGAGTTTTGTCACTGGTCTTTAGAAGGACAGAGTTCACCACATAGAGTCTTTACCCCACCCTCCTAGTCAAAATTACTTCCTGTCAAAAAAATTACTTTCTATCCACTCCAGTGTCCCATTTCCACTCTGCCTCAGAGCCATATATAAAATAAGTCAACATTGGGTCATAGTACTAGATCCTAATGTACAAATGAGTGAGCTAAAGCTTTATGAAATAATTATAAAGGGAGTTTGAAGAACTAAATGATATCTCTAATATAAGTCAATGCAAACGTTGCTCCTATACACCATCTCTGCCAAACTGCAGTTTCATCTACAGCTTTAACACAGAAGGGGTTTTTGCTTGGGTTCTGACAATCACCAGTAAATGCCATTCTGCACTTCCTGAGAGTGACTTGTGGATTCAGATATTATTTTATTGGAAGGGATACACCCTTAATCTCCCTATATCAGAATTCCAATTATTAAGTAAAAGTATAAAAGATTATTCTCTTTTCCTTTGTGGTCAAGAGTCTTTCCAACCTCATCAAAATACAACTAATAGATTTACTTTAGATTTTAAACAGAAGAAAGTGTAATGGAATTAGATCTATTCCTGATTATTTGAAAGGCTCTGAGTGCTGTTAACTTTGTTCCTTTAATCCAGGATATAGAAGAGTGCTGGATGGCTCCATTACTGATTAAGAAACTGTCCAGGGAGGATAGGAGGTTTCTCAATACAATGAGCAGAAACAAAAAGGAATCAAAGGTCTCTGACTCATTGTCTGGTGCTTTCTAAAGGCAGACTATATTTCAGTGTTTAAATTCATAACTAAATTTCTCTAAACATAACTAACCACAGGCACTGTGAGAGAATCAGACCATTTGAGGGAAAGATATAAGAACTGTAGCTTCTTGAGCAAGTGCTAAGAGTATCCCAGAATTATGGTGGTGTCTTAACTTTGTTTGTACAAAGCTAAGGGAAGTGAGGAGCAGAGCACTGAGGACTCTACTGTACTTTCGAGTAACTGGCTCATTCTCCAAAGAGAAGACAACATAGAACTAAAGAAATGCAGACCAGAAAGAAATTTAAGTGGGCAATTAAAAGATGGAAAAAATACATGTTTTTTATGTGTAGAATATCCAGAAAAAAAGTTTCTGTAAACAGAAGTTTTTAAAAAGAATTTCCATAATTTTCACTCTCCTAAAATCAGAACCTGAGATAGGACATGGATCCTTGTAGTTGACTGGTGAAAGGATCAGGACACCAATGTGAGGGAGGGGATAAATGAAACAAAGAGGAGTAGAAAAACAGTATTATCAAGTGTATCCCATTGAGTTGCCACTATGGGCAACAGGGCTTCCATTTCCATGGGATTTCTAAGGTGCGAGCACACAATGCCTCCTAGAAGTATCTGTCCTGAAGGCCTAGAGTCTGGAGTATGTAACCATTATTTCTCTTTGCCAGTGGGTGAGGACTGCCTCCAGAAATATTAACTCCCATTCCTTTTGTATCTTTCCTTGCACATGAGTCAAGCAGACTCCCACATTCTTGCAAAGGCTCTGAGGCAGGATGAAGAAAGATTCCTACACTAGAGGTGGGCAGCTACCCAGGCAAGAATCTGAGGTTGTATGGAGCCCTTCACTATAGTTGTGACTGATAGTGGAGGTAAATTGGGGGTATGGAATGGGAGTAAGTGAATATCTAAGCATCTTAATAGTCTGGTGCTTATACTTACTCAGGTTCACAGAAGCTCCATCCCGAGTTTTCTTGGTCACTATGTCTTAGAGAAACAGGCTACTCCCACCACTATTGCAACTGTCCCTAGACTAGTATTAATATTCGTCACCTTCCTCCTTCTAGGGAGGAAGAGACCTTCTAGGGTCTCATTTTCTTTGGTTAAAAATTGACATGATTTAATTGCTTAGCTGGCAGAGTAATCTAGGGCTTTCAGCCCTAAAGAGTAAGAGCTTTTGGTGTCTTACCCTTGAGCGGCTACAGATGCTGAAAGCATGGAGCCTCACAAGACCCCATAAATCCTCATGATAACTAGCATCAATTATAGCATACAAAATAATAATAATTCCTTTATTTATATAGTAGTCTGTGAGCATGAGAAGCTCAAAGTCACCAACGGCAGTTTTTGCTTTGGGTTCAGTGCAGTACTTTCTAATGCTCTTCTTGGAACTAGAATCTTTGCATTACTGAGTTTGGCACTGTGAGCTCTGGAAACACCAAATCTTCAGGTGGTTCACTGGGCATGGTGTTTAGAGAGGTCAGTACTAAGTCTTTGCCTAACTTCCAGATACTTGCATGCATTCTGGCAGGATAGCATGGCCACTGTTTGAATGCATATACCACATCCTGGAGGATAGTGCCCAAACCTTTGGTGCATTTCAACCGAAAGTAGTGTTAGCCAAAATCTATACAAAGTGTCACAGAGGAGAATCACATGGTTTGGGTCAGAACAAAACTTCTAGAAATCTGCTCCCTTCAGTTATTTTTCATAGGCTGTCCAATATTCCCTTCCTCCAAATCTGTTCTTATTGTCAATCCCCCCAAAAACTGTATAAAAACAAAAAAAACTTTGGCCCATTCATCTGTCTTCTCAATTCTTTTATCTGTCCTTAACTGAGCTTTTGAATTCAGTGGATTTTGTTGTTTTGTAATAAAAGTACTTTCCCTGAACTTTTAAATGAAAGTTTTAGTGCTTTCCAAACTCTCTGTACTTTCTCTTCTGCTCAGCACAATAAAGATCTGGGAATATCCTAATTTCATCCCCAGGTGAAATAAAGAAGAAACATGGAGAATACTTACTCATAAATATGTTTGTCGTATCTATTTACATTGAAAAGATCTCAATGATATAATGAATTTTTACACAATTCTGCTTTCCTGTCCCTCAGCTCTGACCTTTTCTCTGAATGCCTCATGTTGCTTCTTTCCCATGCTATCTCTGCAGGAAGTTCTGTTTATACTTCAGGGCCCATATTATTAATCCTTGATAATTCATTTTAAATGGTTATAAACTTTTTAGAACATCAAACTCCAATTATTGAGTTGAGTTTTTATTATACCAAATACTCAGAAAGTTTTGCTTCTCTCCAATATGATATGCAAAATATGGCAGTATTTTAAAACTTTTTACTACTGTATATTAATTGTATAAAGTAATGGATTTTATTATGACACTTTCATGCATGCATATAACATAATTTGTTCATATTCACATTCTATTGTATCCTTACTTGTTCTCCCTCCCCTCGTGATCCCCTTCTATTTTCATGCCTTTGTATATGAGAGAAAACATTCAATACTTGTCTTTCTGAGTCTGGTTTATTTCGCTTAACAAGATGATCTCTAGTTCCATTCCTTTTCCTGCAAATGATGTGACTTCTTTCTTCTCTATTATAGCAAATGATATAACAATTATGTTATATATATTTGTGTGTGTGTGTGTGTGTGTGTGTGTGTGTGTATGTATAAAATGTGTTCTCTAAATGTCACATTTTCTTTATCCATTCACTTGTTTAATGGATACCTAGGCTGATTCCATAACTTGGCTATTGTGAACAGTGTGCAATAAAGGTATATCTGTATTTTATGCTGACTTTGATTCCTTTAGGTATAACCAGGAGTGACAGCAGGATTATATGATAGCTCTATTTTTTGTATTCTGAGGAAATTTTGTATTGATTTCCATAGGGTTGGATTAATTTATATTCCCACCAAATTGTATAAGGCTCCCTTTCTCCTCATCCTATCAGCACTTGCTGATTGTGATTACGGGGAGATGGACTGTCAATGTAATTTCTATGCATTTGTCTGATGGCTAAAGATGCTGAACATTTTTTTACATGTTATTAGACATTTGTGCTTCCTCTTTTGAGTTCATTTGCCCACTTATTGATTGGATTATTTTTTCTTTGGTGTTTATTGTTTTTGTTCTTTATATGTTATAGATATTATCCCTTGTTAGATGAATAGCTGGCAAAGATTTTTCTCCCATTATGTAGGCTTTCTCTTCACTCTGGTAATTGTTTCCTCTGCTGTATGGAAGCTTTTAATTTGATGCAGCCTCATTTGTCAATTCTTATATTATTTCCTGAGCTATTAGAGTTCTATTCAGAAAGTCATGGCCTATACCTGTATCTTGAGGAGTTTTCTATCTATTTTCCTGTAGTAGTTTCAAAGTTCAGGTCTTATATTAAGATCTTTGATCCATTTTGAATTAATGGATAAGGGTAAGAGATAGGGGTCTAGTTTCAGTCTTCTACATGTGCATATCTATTTGTCCCAGCACCATTTGTTGAAGGTATCACTTCTCAGAAAGAGTATGTGTTTGACAACCTTGTAGAGAGTCCAATGGCTGTACTTGCATGAGTTTATATTTGGGTTCTGTATTCTATTCCACTGTCCTATGTGTCTATTTTGTGCAAGAACCATGTTGTTTTTATTACTGTGGCCTTGCAGTATGATTTGAAATCAGGTAGTGTGATACCTTCAGCATAGCTCTTTTTGCTCAGGATTGCTTTAACTATTTGATGTCTTTTGTGCTTCCATATGAATTTTAGAGTTGATTTTTCTATATCTGTGAAGAATGGAATTTTGATGGAATCTGTAGATCATTTTGGTAACATGGCCATTTCACAATATCAGTTCTAATCCATAAACATTGGAGGTCTTTCTATCTTTCATGTGTTTTTTCAGTGTTTTATACTTTTTTCAGTGTTTTATTTTGTTGTAGAGGTCTTTTGCCTTCTTGGTTAGGTTTATTCTTAGAGTTTTTGTTTAATTTTACTTTTCTTGAGGTATTGTGAATTGGATTGTTTTCCTGATTTCTTTCAGCAAGTTCATGACTTGCATATAGAAAAGCTACTGATTTTTTTTTGGCAGTATTGGGGCTTGAACTCATGGTCCTGTGCTTGCTAGGCAAGCATTCTATCACTCAAGCCACACAACCAGATCTTTTTTCCTTAGATTATTTTTCAGATACAGTCTTGCGTTTTTTACCTGGGTCCAACCTCAGACTGCAATCCTCCTACCTATTTTTTCCATGTAGGTGGGATTACAGACATGTACTACCATGCCTAGTTTATATGGTGAGATGGAGGTCTTGCTAATTTTTTTGGCCAGGTTGGTCAGTGATTCTCCTGATCTCTACCTCCCCAAAAAAGTTGGAATTACAAGGATATGCTACCATGCTCATCCAAACTACTGGACTTTGTATATATAAATTTTTTATCCCATTACTTTGCTAAAAGTGTTTATCCAGACCTAAGAGTTTTCTAGTGGAGCCTTTAGGGTCTTGTTCTTAATTTTAGAGAAAATGTATTCAGCTTTCCCTATCCAGTACAATGTTGGCTCTCTGTTTGTGATATATAGCCTTTACTATATTGAGGTATGATCCTTCTATTCCTTGTTTCTTCAGGGCTTTTTTTTATTATGAAATGGTGTTAAATTTTGTCAAATGTTTCTTATGAATCTCTTGGGGTGATCATGTAAGTTTTGTACCTGATTTTATTTATGTGCTGTATAATGTTTATTGTTTCACGTGTTGAACCGTTCTTGCATCCTGGAATTAAACCAGCTTTATCAGGTCATATGGTTTTTTTCTATGATCTCTTTAATGTACAGTTCAATTTTGTTTGCGAGAGTTTTACTGAGGAATTTTGCATCTATGATCATCAAGAATATTCATCCTTAGTTTTCTATTTGTTGTTGCTGTTGCATCCTTATCTGGTTTTAGTATCAGGGTAATACTGGCTTCGTAGAATGAGTTTGAAGTGTTCTTTTCCTTTCTATATTATGAAATAGTTTAAGAAGCATTGTTCATTCTTCTTAGAGCTCTTGTAGAATTCAGTGGTGAATCCATCCAGGCCTGAACTTTTCTTCATTAATAGACTTTGTTGCTGCTTCATTCTCATTGCTTATACTTGATCAGTTTACATTTTTTATATTCTTGTTTTAATTTTGAAGAAATTTTTCCATTTCTTCTAGATTTCCCAGTTTATTGGAATATAAGTTTTCAAAATATTTTCTAATTATTTTGTGAATTTCAGTGGTATTTAGTATAGTATGCCCTTATTGGTCTCCAACTTTATTAATTTGGGTGTTCTTTCTCTTATGATTAGTTTGGCTAAGGGTTTGTCAATGTTTATCTTTTCAAAGAAACAACTCTTTATTTAATTGATCTTTTGCATTGTTCTTTTAGTCTGCATTTCATTAGTTTCTACTCTGATGTTCCTTATTTTTTTCAGTATACTAATTTTGGCTTTAGCTTGTTTTGTGTTTCTAAAACTTTTAGGTAAATCACTAGGTTATTAATTTGAAATAACTCTGATTTTTTAAATGTAGCCACTTATAACTATAAACTTCCTTCTTAGAAATGTCTTTGCTTTAGTCCAAAATTTTTCTGTCATATTTTTATTTTCATTTGATTCTAAGAATTGTTTAATTTTTTCCTCTGGTTTCTTCAATGATCCACTGATCATCTGAAAGTGTATTGTTCAGATCTAGGAATATAGCTCAGTGGTTTAGTGTTTGTCAAGCATGCATGAGTCCTTGGGTTCAATCCCTAGTACCACACACACAAAAAAAGTGTATTGTTCAATCTTTATGTATTTGTATAGTTTCTCTTGTAATTTTTTGCATTTGTTAAGGCTTGCTTTAATGATCTAATAGTTCCATGAGATACCTACAAGAATGTGTATTTTATAGTTGTTGGATGGCATATTCTATAGATGTCTGTTAAGTCCATTTGATCTTTAGTGCAGTTTTACTCTGGAGATTTTTTTCCTTTCTTTTTTTCTTTATAGTCTGTATGACCTATTGATGAGAGTGGGATACTGAATTCATTCACTATTATTGTTTTTGGACCTAGGTCTTTTATGCCCAGTAATTTCTGTTTCATGAATTTTGGTGCACTAACATTTAGTGCATGTATACTTATACTCATTATATCTTCTTGATGGTTTGATCCCTTTATTAATATATAGTGATCTTCTTTATCTGTTCTGACTAATTTGTAGTCTGCTATGTCAAATATGATTATAGCTACATGCTTGCCTTTGGGTTCTTTCTGCTTGGAATATCATTTTACATCCTTTTCTTTCAGTCTCTGTGTGTGTCTTTGCCAGTGAGGTGAGTTTCTGATTCCAGTCAGCCAGTCTGCATCTTTTTAAAGATAGGATCTTGGTATGTAACCCAAGCTGGCCTAGGACTCCAAATATTTCTTCATCTGCCTCCTAAATCCTAGGATTATAGGCATGCAATACCACACCCCAAAACTGAATCTTTTAATTAGAGAATTAAAATTGTTTTCATCTAGGGTTTTTGTTGAGAGGTATGTATTAGTTTATCTGTTCTTCATCTTTGAGTTTTGCTGGTTTACTGGGTTAATAATGTTTGATTCTTTTCTAATTTTAATTTATTTATTTATTCTTCTAGTGACATTTATTCTTTCCTGAGCTCTTGATTTTGTGTATATATCTCTTCCTCTTTTGTGTGTAGTTTTCCTTTAAATATCTTCTGAAATGAAGGCTTAGTTGCTGTTAATTACTTTAGTTTATGCTTGTCATAGAAGGTCTTTATTTCTCCTTCAATTTTAAAGGAGAACTCCTGGATGTAACAATTTTGGCTGGCAATTATATTTAGGGCTTGAACTAAATTATTCCATGTTCTCTTGACCTTTAGGGTTTCTGCTTAGAGGTCTGCTATTATTCTGATCAGTTTATTTTTGTAAGTAATTTGTCACTTCTCTCACACAACTTTCATTATTCTTTCTTTGTCTGTACTCTTTGTATTTTAGCTATAATATGAAATCAATGAGTTCTTTCCTGGTCATGTCCTGGTTAGTGTTCTAAATGACTCCTGTATTTGATGTCCATTTCTTTCCCTAGATTTGGGAAATTTCCTACTACAATTTCATTGAATAGGGTTTCTATGCCTTTAGTGTGCATCTCAGTTCCCTCTTCTATACTATGCATTAATAGGTTTCTTAATCATGTCCCAGAAGTCGAACACTGTGGCCATAATTGTTTGTTGTTTTCTTTATTACTGTTGAATGTAATTATTTCTCAGCTTCTTTTCAATTCCAGATATTATTTCTTCCTCTTTGTGTCATCTATTTGTGATATTTTCCACTGACTTTCAAGTTGATTTATTGAGCTTTTCATATCCAGGATTTCTATTGATTTAGTTTTTCCCTAGAATGTTTTTCTCTTTGCTAAATTTCTCATCTAAATTGCTGAATTTCTCATCCAAGTCTGGAACTGACCTTTTTACTTCATTCATCTATTTATTTGAATGCTCCTTAGGCTCATTGGTCATTTTTTGAACTGGACTTTTGAATTTTTTCTTAGTGGCTTTTCAACCATTTCAATTGTTATTGTAGAGTTAAGCACTTTTAGTGGAGTCATGTTGCCATGCTTGTTCATATTTCTTGTGTTTCTATGCTGTGATTTGTTCATATACTGTGATGGATTTCACTTCTGTCTTTGTTTGGGGGTCTTCTTTGCAAGTAGCCTTCACTTGAGGGCTCAGTCCCAAGCACTGGTCAGAGAGTAGAAAACAAATCATTGAAACAACAACAATACCAATACAAATTAGATACAATCAAATATACAAATATAATGAAAAGCAATTAAAGATAACTATTGTGCCACCAATTATCACAGAAAAGAATCTGAGAAAATTAATATAGAATAAACTATTAAGTTAAAAATTGATAAAGGTAAAAGTAATAATAATACAAGAATGAAATAAATAAGTGGGCAGAGAGAGGCAAAAAAAAGTAACAAGGTTAGTAAAAGAAGGAGAAGAAGGAAATGGTAAAAGAATGTGAGGAAAAGAACAAGAAATAAAAAAATCTGATTATAAAGTAAAGACATGTAAAAATTAGATGAAGTTTATAAGAATATAAACCTTAAAGATTGAAATCAAAACAAAGTAAAACAATACTAAAATCTAATAAAAAGAAAATAATTATTTTTTGAAAAAACCCAATGACAACAACAAAAAACTCTGGAGAAGTTTCTTTCTGGATTCCTTAATGTTGGAATCCACCAGGAGACGGTGGTAGTGGGCTGTGGGTCTGTTGTAGTACCTCTTTGTTCCCACCCTTGACACTGAGATGGGCTGAGGGCCAGGCCATCAAGGTATGTTGTTAGCCTCAGAACTGCATTGACTTTAGAAGCTTCTTTATGCACTAAGTGGGAGCCACTGCTGGTCCCAATGAGCTTTGTAGCCTGTGAGTTAGACTCATTCCTACTCATTCCAGAGGGTCCCCTAGCTTGTATACCCATGATGGCAAATGCCCAAGATGTGGCATATTCCCTAGTGCATGGGAAAGTGGGAGAAGCCAGCAGTATACTGAGTTCTGCACTACAGTGGGAAAATCAATGGAACTCAACACTGCTGTTATCAGTGGACCCCAACCAATAGTAAACCACCTTTCAGGAGGGTAGAAGCGGTAGAAATTAGGTGATTCACCAAACTTGGGCTCAGAGCTCTCAGTCCTGCCTAAGAGAAAACTACACACTGCAGCAGGCAGGCCGCTCTGGAAGCCAAGCAATTCACCAGCCACGGCCCACAGTTCTCAGTCTCTGCATTGATGGGTTCACTCCAGAGGGTGGACCACCAACCACTGCACCCTTCACAGCCTGAGCTCCCAGCTGCTTAAGCTTTTCAATGGGTTATGTCCCACCTTCCCATACCCTTACTCATGACTGCCTGTCATGATCATCTCCTACTCAAACAGTTTTGTCAGGGTGTCTCAGGCTCCCTGATTTGCAATGGTTCCTTGTAATTCAGCCTTAGGCTCCCTCTCAAAATAGCACCAGGCTATAGCTCTCTAAGATATAAGGAGTGAAGCAGTGAATTTTTTATCCAACTGTAGCCTGCCACAGAAGGAGTCATTGTTACACAGAATCCCGATACCAGATTTAAGACTTGCAGCACTATGAGTTTTTCCTGTGGCTAGGACAGCCAGTCCGCTATCACTAGGGCTGCCTGGCTTACCTTGTGTTTGTGGCTTCAGCTTTCTACCACACCTCTGGGGATGGAACTGTGGACTGTTTCCTACTTTTCTTTCATCTCTTTCTCTATGCTTTTTAGCTGTCCTGCTTGACCCTTCTTACCCTGACTATTCTCATTCACATAGTCATATGGAGGAAACTTAGTCTTCCATCTCCCATGGGAAGCTGCCTACATAATACTTTTTATTGTGGAAAATAGTGGAGTAATTTACCATTCTCCATTTAGCTAGCTCAGTCTCTCTGTGGTCTATTTGGAGGAGTGCGGCTCTACCACAACAAGAATTCTCAGTGTCGTGTGACAATATAAAGAATTCTAACAAGAAATGCCACTTTCTACTTTGAGTACAAGTTGTAAGCATCATCTTTTCACAGGGTCACATTCTTTCCCTGAGCCACCATGAATCACCTCCCGAAAGCAGTAGTTAAGATTGTTACTCTTTGATTATTTCATGCCTGATACTATATAGTATTGTATCACTTGACTGATAACAGAGAAAAACAAATAAATATCCTTTAACAGTAATTCTTATCTATAAAAATACTACTATTGATCATGATTATGCTGCAAAACGACAGTTCTCTTCATTAATAAAAGCTTGTGTTAAAGCCATAATATGATTTACATCAAAGAACAATGTGAAAAAAGCAGTGAGAAAAGAAAAAAATACAGGGAATTGAGAGATTTGTAACCGATAAATTTTAACCGAAGATATTTTCCTCCTCCTTTGGGCAGCTGGAATAATGAGGTAAGGAGTATGTAAGTAAGATCTAAAGAAGGGAACTGGAGTTAACTTATACCTCAGAGAAACAGCTAACTATTTTGAATGGTTATTTTGAGTCATTCTCTATTTTATCAAAACATTAGCAGATTTTTCATTTTGAATAGGCCAAAGCTCATTATTATAAATCTCTTTCAATATTTTTGAGTTTGAGAATGTATCCTACCAATAGTAAGATCCAAAGCATTGAATATTGGAGTAGTTGCATAGGTACTATGGTAGCCCAGCAGCGAGAACTTCAATGTGATTGTATATTTCTCATCACCAAGTTCAACAGAACAGCTGGTTATACCTGGAATGTAATCAGGAAGGGTCGGTTCTCAGGGGCTTCAACTCTAGTAGTAACAATTTAGTTTCCAAAGAGGATGGTGAAGATGCTGCTAAATATTATATTGTTTTCTACTGTTTCAAATTTCTAAAATACTTTATAGTAATTTTAAGCTTGTCAATTAATAAAGAAAGAATCAGTTGTTTACCTGTCAATACTAAGGATGTTTTATTAGCTCTCATCCACTTTTAAACAGTAATTAGTGAAACAATATAATAGTTCTTGTGGGGTTTTCATGCTAGCTCTCTTATTCATTTACTTAGCAGGCAGGGATTTATTTACAAGTCATGAAAAAGTAGTGCTATTATGGAAGTATTTTTTCATTTTTTACTGTTGTACTGGGGGAACACTGTGACATTTACAAAGTTCTTACAATATATCATAGTTGAATTCACTCCTTCCATCATTCTCCTTTATCTTCCTTTCCTCCATTCTTGGAACAGTTTCAACAGGTCTCATTTTTCCATTTATGTGGAAAATGTAATGATATTCACCCTCTTACACCCTTTCCTTATATTCTCCCATCTCCTCATTTTATATATTGAAATGCAAAAGAAAAAGGACCTGATGTGATAGAATAACTCCTCAGAGCATTGCAAGAATTTAGAGCTTGAACAAAGACTTGAAAGATGTGAGGTTTGACAAAGGGACTTCTTATAGAATAGTGGTTTTAAACTGAACTGATTTGTCCCCTTCCCCCACAGAACATTTGGCGAAGTCCAGAGACATTTTTCATAGCTATGACTTGGGGAGGGGAGATGTTGCTTCTATCTATTGGATAGAGGCCAAAGATGTTGCAAAAGATCCTGCAGCATACAATATAGCCCCCGCATCACGTTATCTGGTCCAAGAAGTCAATAGCTCTGAGGGTGAGAAACACTATTGTGAGACAAGAACAGATTTTGGAGCAGGAAGCAATGTGAATTGAAGGGAAAAATCATGATGGCATGGATATTGGTGGCTTCCAGAAAGAGGCCCCTATGTTCCTTCTTTCAGAATAATGTGCTAAGTAAATGATTAACCTGTAGCTATATCTGTGGGAACTGACAAAAGCAATTCACTAGAGAAGTTGAGCAGTGGAACCCCAAAATGGCCTCGCAGAACTTCCCATGCTATGCAGTAGCATGGGAGAAGCATAATATATAACTTCCTGTGGAAGTATGGAGAAAGTCATGGTACCTAAGGAGTTCAGACACATAGAAAAAATGTGTATATCTCTGTGAAGGTCAAAAACAGATGATGTTCAGAGGAACACTCCCACAATTTCAGTTCTGTATAATTCAAAAATAATCCTTTGAAAAGGAAAGATCTAAATCTCAACACAGACTGTTGTCTTGGTAAAATAAGATTTAAAATAGGAATTGATCTGAGCTACAGAAAAACAGATGTGTTTCTTATATACCTGGATCATGGACTGAAATTTTTATCCATTGAACCAAAATTTATGCCAGGATTAATAAATATGCACTAATTCAAGGACCTCACACTTGCTAGGCAGGTGTTCTACCACTTGAGCCATGTTCTCAGCTCTTTTTTTTTTTTTTTTTGCTTTAGTTATTTTTCTGATAGGGTCTCACATTTTTGCTTAGGGCTGACCTGGGACTACCACCCTCTTACCAATACCTCCTTGAAAGTTGGAATGACAGGTGCATGCCACAATTCTTGTCCTGTTGGTTGAGATGAGGTCTCACTAATTTTTGCTCAGGCTAGCCTTGAGCTGTGATCCTACAGATCTCTACTTCCCAAGG
Source organism: Castor canadensis (assembly GCF_047511655.1). NCBI lineage: Eukaryota > Metazoa > Chordata > Mammalia > Rodentia > Castoridae > Castor > Castor canadensis. The sequence continues at coordinate 94,821,458 of NC_133394.1, forward strand.
GTCTGGGATTACAGATGTGTTCCACCATGCCTGGCCTATCTATATATTTTTTGATTGTTCCACAGACCTCAGTTCTTACTGCTCTCTGCTGTGGGTAGGGGTATCCATATTTCATGTTACAAGGAGAGGAGTAACGTACCTTAGCTTCCAGCAATTATGTTTCCATGTGTTGCACTTCTGTGAGGAAATGCTTTTTTCATTGTCTCTTATATTACCTGGTTTCATCTAACCATGGTGCCAGTAAATTCCATCTTTATAAAATCCATGCTGACTCCTTGAAGTTCAGATAGGTGATCTGATTATCTTGACTGAGATTTGGCACAATGCTTTGAAAATCCTAGGAAGCCACAGGTCATCTTTGATTTTAGGAAGCTCAAATATGTCTTGCATGTTCTTAATGAATATTCTCTTTAAAAAATCTGCAGAATATATAACCTAATTTTTGGTTTCCATATTTGTCTATTTTTTTCACAGAATAGATGTAGAGAGTGTTCCCTTCCAAAATGGATTATTAGCTTCTCTTTTTATTAGCACTATTCCTTCTTATTCTGTACTGGTAGCTGGGCATGCATCTTTAGACAGTCAGGAAACTGGTGTTCATATTTAAGAGCACATTCTCTACTTATGTACTTATGTCCTTGTTAGTCAGCTTGAATTACTCTCAGCCACCTAATCACTACACTCGTGTGTGCATACACACGCACACACATTCGAAAGTGAGATGTAGAATATCTTGATTTCAAGTTGCCATGGTCATAGTGGGATATCTAAATTCCACTATCTCTAATGTAACTTATAATGTAAAGCTGATGCTCAGCAATGAATATTATTCTTACCTGAATAGCTTCTTCTCTTTATAGTCCTAGGAGTGTGATGCATTACTTTTGGAACTTTCTAACATAAAATGTGTAATAAGCTTTATAGAATTTCAAATTTTCTATTATACTGTAAAAAAATCAATATTTGATCACCATTTATTTCAAAATTCTGTTAAGACTTAAAACAATGCAGTAAAAGAGACAGATAAACATTGATAGTTCTTGCAAAAGTCTATCAAAGGTGCTCCCTACAAAAGGTTGGATACTTATTTCAAAAGAAATATTTATTGGCAAGTATTAGCATAGGCAGTACATCTTTAAGGTGATCTTATACTACTGAAGAGTAAAAGCCTAAAGGAAAGTATGACTTTACTAACCTCTCCATGTTTCTGTTGCAATATCAAAACACATTCCTGAACAACTTAGCAATTCTATAAGCCAATAAAATGATGACTTGAAGGTTAACTATCTTAAGCCACAGACCAATTACACATACAGTTTTTAAGTTATGTCAGAATGTCATTTTTTAAAAATATTCATATAATTAGAAAACAAATATTAGACAAAAGTCACTTAGTCCCTCACTTGTCCCTGAGATGTCTCAAGGCAATTCACTAAGTTTAAGAAATGTTTTTTAAAGGCAATTTTAAAGTGATTCAAACAAATTTATTATAATGAATTTAAATGTTCTTTGACATTTGCTTTTTCTGATTTCTTAATGTAGAAAAAAAATGTAGTATGAGGACTTTTTACTAGGAGGCATCCTCCTACATTGCTTACAGCTCAATGACTATAAATCCCAATGTGTCTGACTCTTGCCATGTTTGTGGCCACTTAACCATGCTCTTCAGACTGTGGTTGATGCCTGATTATTTCTGCTGTCTGATAGTTGGCTCAATGTTCTGTGAGTTTGACTTGACTTAGTATGTGGACACAGGCCTTGAGCAAAACCAGATGAAAGGAATGAACTACTTGTCCTTGATTCCGTAGGCACATGGAACCAACAGAAAGTGATGGAAACACTAAATCACTAGCTGGGATCCAGAAGTGACAGCATAATCCTTAATACCCAGGAGAACACTAAAAACAAAAAGATGGAGACCTTAATAGGAAAAGGGGACCAGGAACTAGAGAAAAGGTTAGATCAAAAAGAATTAACCTAGAAGGTAACACCCACGCACAGGAAATCAATGTGAGTCAATGCCCTGTATAGCTATCCTTATCTCAACCAGCAAAAACCCTTGTTCCTTCCTATTATTGCTTATACTCTCTCTACAACAAATTAGAGATAAGGGCAAAATAGTTTCTGCTGGGTATTGAGGGGGGGGGAGCGGGAGGGGGTGGAGTGGGTGGTAAGGGAGGGGGTGGGGGCAGGGGGGAGAAATGAACCAAGCCTTGTATGCACATATGAATAATAAAAGAAAAATGAAAAAAAAAATCACTATGGAACTCTGATCTCCAAGTGTGAAAATATATACTGCAGAGGACAAAAATCAAATCATTTCTTTGTAGCCACAATCTTAAATGAAGTGATTTTCTAGGTTTATTGCAGTACCAATTTGTACCTCTACTAAGACAGATAGTTGGGAGACATTTATTATATAATTATATGTACAGCACGTAAACCAGGTAAATGGGAACACACAGGTATGGTTTTTGTTGTTGAAGAGCTCAGAGTCTAGAGGGGGTAGAGCAGGGGAGAAGGAGAGAGAGAGAGAGAGAGAGAGAGAGAGAGAGAGAGAGAGAGAGAGAGAGAGAGAGAGAGAGAGAAGTTTTATAATACAAACATTTGATTTTTAAAGCACTCCATGATTACTCCAAACTAAATTTCACACTTTATTAACTGCCCCATGCCAGTGGCTCATGCCTGTAATCCTAGCTACTCAGGAGGCAGAGATCAGGAAGATCATGTTTCAAATCCAGCCTGGGCAAATTGGTCATGGAACTGTATCTCAGAAAAACCCACCACAAAAAGGGATCAGGGAGTGGCTCAAGGTGTAGGCCTTGAGTTCAAATCCCGGTACTGAAAAAAACAATAGCCTCCTTATAAAGAGAGAAAATAACATTACCCAACTTTTCCGGCTGTTGTGAGGATTAGCTGTGTTACTATATGTAAAGTATTCAACACATGTTAACTGTTGGCAGTTACTAGTTACCATTGAGAAAACCACTCTTCCTTCTGTCCCATAGTTGCTAGACACTTAATAGCTACTATTTAGTGGATAAAATGCCACAAATTTTACACAAATAGTATTTCACTTACTCTTCCCACTAACTTTCTGAAACTTAATTTTCAGAAATTTAACTATGTGCCTAATTTTCTGTCTAGCTACTCTCAAACTAGAATTTAAACTACATTTTACTACTAAAGTATCTAGGCTTGTGGGTGGAGATCACTATAGAAGACTGGGATTAAACTGTTAATTCTCCAGGCATATTCTCTGGGGATTGGCTCTTTGCTCCCCTTGGGAGCAAAGAAAGACATTGAAATAGAGTTCTACTATAAATAAGGCATTGAAAACATACATAAAGTCAAATCAAAGCACTTTTCTAACATTTTCTCTCTTTCTGCAGCTGGTTTATAGAGAAGACAAGTTTGCAACCCTCGGTAAATGGAGAAAAATATTTGAGCATCATAGTTCCTAAATTCAATGATTTTTCAGAAGAATCTACATTTCTAGGTGTATCATGCCACATAATCTTGGTTCATTCCAAAGTATTAAGCAATTAGAAGAAATTGTGACCATGAGGAATGCAGATAAATGAGCCTACAAAGAAGAGGCCTACTTTGCTCCTAGGAGGGACCTTCACTCATCTCCCGGACCAACACACATTTCTCAGTTTTCTCTCAGATCATTCTCAAGCAAAGTGTGAATAAATTGGGTTGTAAGTAATATTTACTTTTAATGTTTTAGGATTTAAAGATTTATGTGTGTGATGTATTACTTTTTAAATAAAATTAGTGAACAGCTAAAGTTTATACAAAGATTATCTGTGGTAAACATTTTAAATTATTTCATTTAATCTTTTTTATTATTTGTGTACATAGGCCTTCCACTGAGATATTTCCATACATGCATGTAATATTCTCTGATAAAATTCACCACTTTATCACTCTTTCCTACCCCCTTTCCTGTTTTTTAAAACAATCTAAATGTGTTTCATTATTCTATTTTCATACATTTGTTGCTTGTTTTCTTGAAGATTGCCATTCTTACTGGGATAAGATAGAATCTCAGTGTCATTTTGATTTGCATTTCCTTTAGAGCTAAGGATGTTGAATATTTCTTTATTTATCTGTTGCCCATTTGTATGTCATCTTTTGAGAACTGTCTGTCCAATTCATTTGTGCATTTATTAATTGGATTGTTTGTTCTTTTGGTATTTAATTTTTTGAACACTTAATGTGTTGCAGATATTAATTGCTTGTTAGATGGATAGCTTGTACAGATTATCTCCCATTCTGTAGGCTATCTCTTGATTCTGACAATTATTTCCTTTGCTATGCAGAAGCATTGTAACATAATGCAACCCTATTTGTCAATTCTTGCTCCTATTTCCTGAGCAATTGGAGTTCTATCCAGAAAGACATTACCTATGCCTATGTTTTCCTCTAGTAGTTTCAAAGATTCAGGTCTTTGATCCATTTTGATTTTTGTTCAGAATGAGGATGTAGTTTTAGTCTTCTACATGTGATACTGAGTTTCCCAACATTTGTTGAAGAGGCTGTCTCTTTTCCATTGTATGTTTTGGGTGCATTTGTCAAAAAATCATATGGCAGTGCAGAGTTATTTCTGGATCTTCTATTCCATTGGATCTTCTATTGTGCTCTGTTTTCGTCCCACACCATGCTGTTTTTGTTACTATGGCCTTTTGAACAATTTGAAGTTAGGTATTACACCTCCAACCTTGGTATTTTTATTTGATTATTTGGGGTCATATGGATTTTCAAATTGATTTTCCTGTTCGGTGAAAAATGTTATTGGAATTTAATGGAGATTGCATTGACTCTCTAGACTGCTTTCAGTAGTATAACTATTTTCACAGTATTAATTCTGCCAATCTATGAATGTGAGAGGTCTTTCAGTCTTCTGTTATCTTCAATTTCTTGCTTCAAGATTATATAGCTTTCATTGTAGAGGTCTTTCCCTTCCTTAGTTAGGTTTATGCCAAGCTATGTAATCTTTTTGAGGCTTTTTTGAATCAGATTGTTTTCCTAATTTCTTTCTCATCCTGTTTGCTATTGACATATACAAAAACTATTGATTTTTATATGTTGATTTTGTATCCTGCTATTTTGATGAAAGCATTTATCAGATCTAAGAGTTTTTTGGTGGAGTACATTTTAAGCCTAGGATCATATCATTTACAAATATGATAATTTCAATTTTTCCTTTCCTATTTGTATGCCTTTCATTTCATTCTCTTGCCTTTTTGCTCTAAGAATTCAAGCACTCATTGAACAAGAGTGGAGGCAGTGATACCGGACTCTACTTCCTCACTTTAGAAGAAGTGGTTTCAGACTTTCCTTATTTAGTATGATGCTGGCTATAGGTGTATTGTTTACAGTCTTTATTATGTTGGATTACATCCCTTCTATTCCTTGTTTCTTCTGGGCTTTCACTCTAAGCCTGTACTATTTTTGCAAGTGATGTACATTTCTTGTAGGTAACAAATGGCTGTGTTTTGTTTTTTAATCTAATCTGCCAGATGATGTGTTGATTGGAGAACTGAGACCATTAACATTCAGAGTTACTACTGAAAAGTATGTAGTAATTTATGCCATGTTGTTGTTTTTGTAGTGCTTGATTTTTCCTTACTCATTTGCTTATGTACTTGTGTAGTGAGATTTTTTTCTTTACTGCATTTTCATGGTTGTATTTATTTGCCTTTTCTATGTGTAGAATGTAACACTTGCCTAATGGTCATGAATAACTTTAGTTTTGTTTGTCATGGAAGGTTTTCATTTCTCCTTCAATTTTGCAGGATAGTTTTGCTGCTGAATACAGTACTCTAGGTTGGCAGTTATCATCTTTCAGTCATCATTCCATGCCCTCCTTGCTTTTAAAATTTCTATAGAGAAATATATTTTTCTGATGGGTTTGGATTTGTAGGTGACTTGGATTTTCTCTCTTGCAGCTTTCAGTATTTTTTTCTTATTCTCTATGCCTGTTTTAAGTATAATGTGCATTGGGAGGTTCTTTACTTATCTTGTGTGTTTAGAGTTCTAAAAGTCCCCTATACCTGGATGACCATCTCTTTCTCGTGATTTGTTTCTGTTGCTATCTTAACAAGTATGTTTTCTATGCCCTTAGCTTGTAACTTTCCTTCATTTACACCCATCATTCGTAGGTTTGGTGTTTTAATGATGTACCAAAGTCTTGCATGTTCCATTTGTACATCTTTATTTTTTTCTTTATCTTCATCTCAATGTTCTAATACATCTACCTTGTTTTCAAGCTCCGATATTCTGTCTTCAATTTGATCCAGACTCCTGGAGAGACTCTAAACTGAGTTTTATATTTCATTTATTGAGACTTTCATTTCTTGAATTCTATTTCATTTTTTTTCAGAATTTATATATCTTTATTGAATTCTACTTTCATATTCTGCCTTGCTTTATTTATTCATTCATCTCTTTATTTTAATTATTTTGGAATTTAGATATTTATTCATGTCCACTTTGATCTCATCTATCGTTCTTACAATTACTTCTTTTAATTCTTCGGATTTCATTCATCCACTTCACTATCATTAGGGTTTGTTACTGTAGAATTAAGTTTTGGAGTAATCATGCTGCCTGAGCTTTTCATATTTTTTGTCTTTTTGCATTGAGATCTGTGCATTTGAGACCCAGTCATTGACTGGACATTTTAATCACATTCTTTCAGTAGGGTATTCTCATTGTTCTGGCTGGACAGTGTGGTGGCAAGATTGACGTTCTGTCTATCTCCACCGGACTAAGTATCGCTCAGTAACAAAGCATTCACCCATGTGCTTAGGGTACCGGCCCTGACCCCCAACATTGCTCAAATTAAGGAAAACTTGTTGGAGCCTCTTACAGAAGGGTTGGTTGTCCACTTTTGAGCTCCATTCATTCTAGAAACTTCCTTTCTCTATGTACTGGGAGTCACTACTAGCCACAAGGAGCCTGTGGACTGGGAAGATTCTCCATTTCTCCACAAGCCCCCCAGCTTGTATACTGAGGGGCAGCAAGCATCCAAGCCTAAGGATGACCCTTGAGGTGGGGGAGCAAAGAGAGGACTGGTTCTGCACTGGCAGGGTAAGAACCTAGGGACCTAGATGCTCTGCCTCCTCCTGGACTCAGTGCTTTTAGACCTTCCCCAGTGATTCAGAAGGCCTCAGGCCCCTCAGACCTAGCTGGCAGCAAACATACACTGGAATGCTCTTTTAGGAACTGGGCTCCAGTGCTTTCTGACCCTGCCCAGATTCACCTCCCTGTGGGAAAGGAGGCTTTGGAAGTCACATGATTAGAGGGTGTGGGCTTAGGGCTTGCAGACCTACCTGGCACCCAACACTTGTAGCCAGGAGGAAGACCGGGGGGCCAAATAATGTGCCAGTCAAAGGCCCAATGCTATGTCTACTGTGATAGGCAATGGGACTTGCTCCTTAATAAGGAGGGTGGGGCCTCCAACCGCTGTGCCCTTCTTTGCTGGAGCTCCCTGGTGCTTGAACGTCTCTGCAGGTCCCTGTCAGAAATTTTCCTCCTCTATAACCACCTCTGTGGCTGTTTCCCACTCAGGCCCTGTAGCAGGGGGTCCCAAGACTCTCTGAGCCATGATTTTCCCTTGTTTGCAAACCCTTAGAGGAGCTCAGTCCCAAATAATAGCCCCTCTCTCAGTATGACATCTTTCCATAGCCATCTGAGATAAAAGGAGTAGCAGAATGTCTTTCTTCATTGAAGCTAGCCTTCCACACCAGAATAGTCACCATCTTACCAAATCCTCACATTGAGTTTAGGGATTATGGGAGGTGTGAGTTTATCTCTCTGTCTGTCACCAGGGCCATCTGTCTTACCTTGCAGTTGTGTCTTTGCCTCCCCTTCCACCCTTACCCAGGGAGCCAGGGACAGGGCTTGGGACTAATTTCTGCAAAGGCTCACCCACTTCTTAGTGGTCTGTGGCTAGCTTTGGTTAGCCGTTAGTGAGGTTCAGGTAAGAAGAGGCTTGTAGAGTGAAGGAGTAGGATTGGTTTGGCTCTACTCTTGTCATTCTCTATCTGAACTCACATGTCATGATTCAAAATAGTGCTTATTCTCCTGCTCACACCTGAAATGAGCTTCTGGCCAATCTTTGTAAGGCTAGACATAACCAGGATTAGGTTATGTGATCATACATCTCAGAGCAGGTGTGAGAGGAAGCTGGAGATGAAAACACTAGGGAATTTAACTTCTATTATGTGCTTAAGGTACATCAGTCTGGCCACTTTACATAAATTGTTTTATGGAATGAGACATGATGAAACTATTCTAGGAATGAAGGGAGGAAGGGATAAAGGAGAATGATGGAAGGGGTGAATTCAACTATCATATATTGTAAGAACTTTTGTAAATGCCACAATGTACCCTAGTACAACAGTAATATGATAATAAAAATTATTGTATGGAATCTTCACAACAACCTTTTGAGGTAAGAAGTATTAAAATTGTCTCAGGAGGAAACAGGATGGTCATAGTTTGAGAAAAAAGTGCCTAAGTTTACACTGTTCTAAAGGACAGAACAAGAATTTATTTCAATTTTACCTGCTACAGTGTTTGTGCTCTTTGCACTGTCAGTTGTATGGAAAAGACCAGGAGTTATATGCAGAGCACGTATCCAAAAGTGGGACTGGTAGAGGAGACCAAGGGAAAGGGAAAAGAAGGAAAGGAAGATAGCAAATAATAATGAAGTACATTACATCTGTGTAGGAACAAGACAAAAGGAAACACACTGAAAACTGTTAAACAACACATGGTAAGGGAAAAAGGGCAATGAAGTACAGTGAAAAGGGGTTACATGGACTTAAGTACAATGCATGTTCAGGCATAATACCAAGGCAAAAATCTCACTGAACTACAAACAGGCACCTAAACAACAAAGGATAAGAATGAAAAATAGATCACACTAATAGGAGGTCACTACCTAGAGCAAGAGAGTAAAAGAAGGAAGAAAAGAAGGTGAATATGGTTGATGAACTTTCTATACAAGAATGAATATAGAATTTTTAAACTTGTTGATATCACCATTATAAGACTAAGGTAACAGGGAGAAAAATGGGGGAGGATGAACTAATTTAAAATATAATACATCTATACATGGAAATTTCATAATGAAACTCACTGTAAAGATATCTTAAACAAAAATAACATCTTTCAAAAAGGGAGGACAAGAAAGTATAAAAGGTCCTGCCTGGGGGTTGAAACCAGTGGCAGGGGGGAAGATATAAGGAAAGAAGGGTGAATATGATAGAAATATTATGTACTCGTATATGAAATGGAAAAATGAAACCTGTTGTAACTATTCTAAGAATGGGCGAAGGGATAAAGGAGAATGACGAAGGTAGTGAATAAGCACTTTTGTAAATATGACAGTGCATCCCCAGTACAACAATAGTATGATAATAAAAAAGCTACAGTAAAAAACCAGGAGTTCCAGGGGTAAAGAGTTATGAGATTACAAAATCCCTTCAGTGAATCATTTTTGAAAATAAAAACTACTCTTTTGTGAGTGATCACTAGATGCTAGGATTTTTGATGAGGACTTTGCATGTGTTATCTTATTAAATCCCTCAAAACTTTATGAAATTGGTAGTGTTATTACTTCTAATTTGCAGAGAAGGAAAAAGAAGCTTAGAAAGATTAAGAAGGAATTTACCTGGGATTGGACTCCAGGGAATCTTTCTAGATCCCTTGCTCCTGTCCTCAATTGCCCTTCAGAGGCCTAGAACAAATTAGGTCTTTCTTTCTTTTTTTCTTTGATATAAGGTCTCACCGTGTACCCCAGGCTGGCCTCCAACTCTCAATGCACCTTCCTTGGCTGCCTGAGTTCTGGGATTACAGATATGTACCACCACACCCAACTAAAAATAGGTATATTATTTCTTACTTTGTTCCCATTTCTTTCCAACATAAATATGTTTATATATGATTATTTATGACTTCAAAAAATGTCAGGCACTGTTTTAAACCCTTCACTAGGACTTCATTTAATTATCACAAAACCCTAGAAACTAGGTATTGTTATCAACCCAATTTCATGTATGAGGAACACAAGGCACATGGTGAGCAAATTGCTTGCTCACCATCACAGGTGTCAGGGAACAGGATTCACTTCAGAGACCATGCATCGACAGTCATTGAACTTAACTGCTTCTTATTATCCATGTGCTCACCAGAGCACTTCCTAAAACTCACTGCCATTCATGCCTACCCCTCTCTCAAGGACCTTCAGCTTTTTCTCATCCAATGATACTTTACTCCATATTAGAAGCTTTTTACAATTTTGCTGTCTTTTAACCTTGTATTTTCCTTTCTCCTTCTATTGAGTGCATCTTCTAGACTATTTGACACCCTAAACTAGCCAAGAACACCCAGCTATTCATGACTTTTCTCAGGGGCTCAAATATTCTTCATTGATCTTTAGAATTCAAACCAAGGTTCAAGTATTTCAGTGGTTTTCCCCACAAAGTGTTCCTCATTCTCTCTGCACCAAACAGCCCTCATCTTCTGCACTTATTTATATCTACATTAATATCACATCTTTCACTCTGTCTTGCATTATGTTGTGATGTTTGTCCCTCTCCCATCCAACTGAGACACTGAATCTCTTGAGGTCAAGTATTGTGCTTCATTAATATTCCCAGGCATTGACATTCAATGAATATTGCTGAATGAATAAGCATATGAATAAGTGAATGGGGGTCTTGAAGGTGTTTTTAGCTTTGAGAGGAAAGTAATAAAAGTTCTAAGTATTCATTAGCTAAATTACTTTCAGGGTAATAGAAATTATATATATTCTACATATATGGTTATTTATACATGAATGCATAATTTCTGCATTACATGCTTGTTTTAGGCAAAAGTACAGCAATACGAAATCCAGATTCTAGTGAATGATGACACACCAGGGTAGGCGAGGGCAATGAGAGCATGTCTGAAAACCAGCTGATCTTGCCATGTAAGTGTGACTTTCACATCAACTGTTTAAAGAAGTTGCTGCTAGGCATCCAACTCTCTTTCCTTCCATGTGACTGGAAATAGTGGTGATGGAGCAACTGTTGAATTCACAGTGGAGGGTGGCAGAGCTGACTTTCTAGCCTGGATCCCTGGATAATTTTGTGAAGCAGAGCTTGCCTATCTGCTGTGGACAGTTAACTGAAAAGAAAATAAATTTCAATCTCATTTAGACACTGAACTATAGGGTCTATTTATTAACTGTAGGGTCTATTCATTAACCATTACCCCAAACTAATATGTCTTCAAACAACTATCTATCAGTAATAAAGCCTGATTGTATTTCAGGATTAAGTACTCCTTCAGGGAGAATTTTTCCTAGCCTTTCAATGTAAATAGTTTTCCTTATTACATCCTATTTTAGGATTGAATTCTTTAAAGTAAAGCTCAACACTGTTTATAATTTATTTATTTAGGTAGTTGTTTGTCTTTTCCCACTAGCTCCATGAACAAAGGGTCAGGGACCACGTCCTCTAATACACTAGCACTAACACACCATCTGGCACATGGTTGGTTCCTAATAGATGTGCTAAGAGCAGCTAATGATAACAATGAGAGAAATAACTATCACTTACTAAATATTTCAATGTTTTAGGAATTTTAATAAGTGTTTTATGTGCATTATCTCAACAATATGTAGTGAAGCCACTAAGCATATCACTATCTCACTTTTAGGAAAAAAATGGGTTTAGAGAAGGTCACATAATCAAAGCTTATATTTTAAAGTCAGGAATCTCCTCTGGGTATATGGTTAGAAAAATGTCAGGTGGACAATATCCAGACAGTTTTACTAGTTGAGAAATGCAGAATTTCTACTACTTAAGATTCAGATCCTAGAGAATGACAGCAATAGCCACGCAGGCTAGTTTAATGCAAACACACCTGACTTTCTAACTACAGCACTTACGTTCTACTCTCTCAGTAACTGCCACAGAAATAAAGTGTAAAATACTGTTAGTAACACAAAACAACCAAAAGTCTTTGTTATTAATTCAAAATGAAGCGTGGAAAAACAATTTTTTGAACTCTAAGTCCCAAAATGGTGACTGCAAGGATTGGCTTTTTTTTTTTTTTTTCAGTCAAGAACTTGGTCTGGAAATTGTACACATTTCAGAACTATGTATGGTAATTCTTTTACTGCATGCTTGTGGTTAAACATCTCCTCACAACACCATACAAACTCAGCCAAGAGTTTAATAGTTAGAAGAAAAATCTCCTTCTAACTGTAAGTAAACTTATGCAAACTATTGGGGAAAACACTAAATTAGAGTCAGGCATTGGGATTGCACTGGCCTCTTTGCTACACATAATCCACAGTGGCTATTTACACTTGAATTTAAATTAAATAAAACAAAAACTCAGTTCCACAGCTGCACTAGCCATGTTTTGGGTGCTCAGCAGTCAAATGTTGCAGTGGCCTCTGTATAAGACTGTAGATTTATAGAACATTTCCATCACTACAATAAACTGTATTGGACAACTTCATTTTAAACAACAACCCTCTAACTTTTTGGACTTAAGATATTTTTAAACTCTCAAAAATGATTGAGGATCCATAAGGAGGCATTTTCAAAATATGGATTACATGCATTGATATTTACTGTATTATAAATTAATACTTAGAAAATTTTAAATACTAACTGTCATCCCTTTAGCCACCAGAATATTGACATCATCACATATAGACAGAGCCTCTGGAACTCTTCTAGAGTCAGGAAGCTTAGTGTTATGGAAATGTTTTGACCTTGAAGATGTGCTAAAAGTATCTCAGGTTCTCCTAAGGTCCCCAGGTCATGCTTTGAGAACTGTTGGTCCAGACCCTACTAACTAGTTCCCAGGTTCCCATTTACTTAAGGCATGTAGTGTTTATTTTGTCCAAAGAGGCTGCCAAATTTTAAATGCCTGACAAAGTCAAATAAAACAATCTTCATTCTTTATCCATTGAGAGGGAAGGAAGTTGAGGCTCTCGCTCATAAACTATTTCGGCCAAATTGAAGCCTAATGCATTTGGATAAATACATTCAACAGGGCTTGAATGACATGCAGCTTAGTGATTTAACTGCTTTGACCTCAGTAGATTTTTCTAAACACACATGAAAATCACAGTGACCCACTGGAAAAGCCGCAGATAGCAATTTGATTTCTATACTCGGAATCCTTTCTTCCCAATATCCATGCCATGATGTTGGCATGTTAGAAAGGAACTCTGAAGAGATCACAATGCAATGTAGGTGGTAAGTTCCAAACAATGTCAAGGCTCCAAAACGTACCTAAACATATCAGAATCACTGCAGAATGTTTGATTTTGGATCATATACTTATGGCTTTTTGTTTTTAACTTGGTCCTGACAGCTTGGAAATACTTCATAATCCTACATGGATGATGAATTTTCAGACCAAGTACCTTTTATGCCAGTGTACTGTTACGAAAGAAAATAGTCATTGGGTAAAATTGAGTTGCTGATAAAACACCTTGCAATAACTTAATCATAATAGAGTTTACAAAGGTAGTTTTTGTAAAAACGGCTCTTTTCTGGGAATTTGCAAATATCTATTCTGGTAATGATCTGAATTTGGATGAATTTAATGATAAAAATTCAAGAGAAAGAATTTAATGATAAAAATTCAAGAGAAAGATTCCACAGCTTATTTTAATATCTGTGGTGCATGTTACCCTTGGCTAGGATGCCTTTTAATACAAACACATGACATTTGAGTCACATATGTAAATGAGCTAAGAAAAGCAGAATTCCTGCTGTCGGGGTAGCATGGGCCCTACTTGGTAAAACATACCACCAAGGGGAATTATTGTCTTTCTCTTCTGAAGAGTCTCTGTTAGTCATTGCTGAAGGAAATCACTCTCAAATAATCTCTTTGTCCCATGAGTGGCCAAACCTCTCTTCTCTCTAGATAGCAGTTCACCTTCCAAGCCCTTCAAAGACATTTTCTAGGTGAGCCAAATGTGTGTCTTGAAAAAGAGTCATCTTCAAGATCACAAAAGCAATTTCCTGAGTGATGTTGTTTGGCAGTACTGCTTCTAGACTGATCTGTGTTTTCAACTCTGCCTCCTCCCAGTGCTTGTGCCAGGGCTTTGGCTGAAGGCATGTGTTTGAGGAGGACCTTCTTCACATGTACCGCTAAGGGAGAGAAGTCACTTCTGCAGAGTCATAACAGCCTGATTTCTCCATTATATGCCTAGTCCCAGAAAGAACCAGTAATGGGCACAATTATTCCATCATTGACCTGAACCTCATTTTGTTACTTCTCCAGCTTTGTCCTGGCAGTGAATCACTGATAAAAATGTCAGAAATGTATAATCTGTTATTATGCTGGGAACATACTGTGTTCCACAACATATGATGTTTCGACTATCTTGAGTTGAAGAGAAAAAGGAAAGGTTTTGTAAATCAGGTTGCCTGTATATGCTCTCTGCCAAGTTTGAATGTAGTAATTTATTTAGCTATACTGGTCAAACTCGACACAAGGAACTGAGTAGGTACAAAATCAAAAGCTAGAAAAAGAGAACCTTGTTTTCTGAGTTCTTACTATGTGCTAGATGTTTCCCATGTTATCTCATGAATTCTCCCAAGTAATATCTATATCTCAGTATATAGAATATAGAGATAAGAACTGAGTTCAAGTAACTTCCTCAAAATTATTGTGAGAGTATAGAAGAGTTTGAGCCCATATTTAGGTCTTTCTGAAGTCAAAGTTTGTTTTCTTTCCACCAAGATAGCATTTTCAGTCCCATTAGACCTAAGGCAATTTTTGCAATAAATATTTTGTGAGGCTCTCTTTACTACCTTGAAATAAAATTTATTGAAAATAATCCCCATATACATTCATTTTTTTAAAGTGCAATCAAATCTACCTAAACATGTGTGCACAAAGGTTGACAGCAGTACTCATGATAACTAAAAAGTGCAGACATCTAAGTGTCCATCAACTGAAGAATGGAAAAATAAAATATAGTATATTCATAAAAAAAAATTATATCACTGTAAATTGTGATGTCTACCTAGCACATTGTAATGAACTAAATTTCAAAGCTATCTTAAACCTTCTAAAGAATACTAAAATCATATCTTCACATGTTGCAAGCACATTCAACCATAGATTAAATTTTATGTCCAATATTATCTCTCCTTTTTGATTCTTAATTGCATTCTCTTTCTTTAATCAGTGATTAAAACATCTATTTATGTTAGAGAGTTAGATAAACATACTTTCTTAAAGGTCAGTGACTTGCTCTTACAAAGATATCAGAACAAGATGTAGCATAAACATGTTTTATCATTTCCCTCTGCATTCAAAATTCATTAGCCCAAATTGTTATTCTAATCTCTTGAGGAAGTCCATGCTTAGTGTGTCTTCTGACCTTCAAGGATGGACCTCTACAACTTCTTCCAGGCACAGAAACAGAGATAATGTACAGTTTAGATGGGGCTCATATCTTATAACTACCAGTGATGCTAAGGAGTCAACTATTTCTCACTCACGAGTGCTACCATGTCAGAGGAGCCCATAAAGCAAGAGTCATGTAGCTGGGCATGCTTGCTCATACCTGTAATCTCAGCAGCTAAGGAGGTAGAGATGGAGTGGATTATGGTTCAAGGCCAGCCCAAGAAAAATGTTAGCGTGACTTCATCTCAATCAATAAGCTGAGAATCATGGCACATTCCTGTCATTCCAGCTATATGGGAGGCATAGGTATGAGGATTATGGTTCAGGTCAGCCAAGGCAAAAAGTATGAGATTCTAACAGAAAAATAACTAAAGCTCAAGTTAGAGTGTCTGCTTAGCAAGCTCAAGGCCCTAAGTTCAAAGCCCAATACTGCCTGAAAAAAAAAAAAATAGAAAAAGAGTCATGGAGTGTAGCCAAGACCATGTGCTATCAGGTCATACCCACCAGATAAGTTTGCCACAGGAATTTCTGGGTACCACATAGGCTCAGAGGCTGAGGCAGGCCCCTCCACACCAAAAAAAAAAAAAAATTACAAATTAAATGAAACATAACATCTACGGCCTATATGGAGGTGTCGTCCCTTGGTGAAGAAAATGAAAGTAAGTGATCTGGCTGAATTTTTCTGAAGAAAATGAATTGTTTCAATATAGAATATACACAAGTAAATAGGATGAGAATAAAAGTTGGGCAGAATTCCTTCAGTTTAATATCTGCTCTGCCTATCCTCCTATTTACTTCTTTACCTCTGCACAGCTACATTTGTTCCTGATTTGTTGGTCTCTGACAATGTACCCACACTAAATAGATTGTGGTTTAATTGGTAAAGTTACTTAAGCTCCTAATTTGATGGAACTCAGTAAGTCAACATATGATCATTTTGAGTTCTTTAGGTAATAATGCCATTGTCGTTCTGATAGACCATAGCTCCATGCTCCTTGTTGGTTTGGATCAGTACCTGGATTGCTTTCCCTCATGGCTGATGGCAAAGGGGAGGCAACCAAGTCTATCCCAGGTTATAGACAAAGCTTTGGAAAGTATTTCTGATGGGAGGAAGCTAAAAAAAGCCAGAGGAGATTAAGGACATAGAAAAAAGGAGAATGCCCACCACCCGTGGAAATAGACAGGGATTATAATCATGACTGTGTCAAACTAAGTCACAGAAGGGATGGCATGACAAAGGGATAAGCAGGGATGAGACCTCCCTGTTTATCAGAACCAAGAACAAATGTTCTGGTTGTTTTTTTAGGAAGCCCATAATAAGTGCCCTTTACTCCTTGAGTCTTGATCATATTGAGATAAAAACAAACTAAATTAGATGAGAGATAAAAATATCACCCTTAGTAATAATAAAGCTGATATGCTATTAGAGACTGTGGTTTGTATCTGTGGGTAGGTAAACTGACCCCATAATTAGGCAGACTTACATACTCATTTGCAAGCTGAGTTGGAAAAACTCAGTTATCTCCTGTGGGCTAAGCTACTTTCACTCCTGGCAGAGAGCAGAGCAAGTCATTTGTTACTGGTAGGCAGATGGTTCTGTGAGAAAAGTGAGAGGGAGATGCTATGTGTTATGTTCTATGTTATGCTGTGCTACGCTATGCTATGTTATGTTGTGCAAGTCCACTGACTATTACAAACTCATCAGTCTAAATAAATCAACTTTACAGAAGTAGAGAGATCAGATGAATTAAGTTTACAATACACCACCTTCTTCATAGGTAGATGTATCTATGAAGGGATAGAAGCACGTTTATAGGAAAAACGCTTGTTTTTCTTGAGCATTACAGTCCAGAACTCAACCTGTACAACCACCCTAAGTTTTGGGTACTTTTTGTATCAGGCTCTCGACCTTTCTGCTACCACTCATTCTGTTCCAGCAGATTTTGGCTCCCCTTGGTCAGTATTGGGATTGATAAAGATTGCCAGATTGACAAAGAAAGAATGACAAGGAAACTAACATTTACAAAGAAATTAGTTTTTGTAACCATGTGTTTACTGAGTATAGAAATAACTTCTCAAAGATGTTAAGACGCAAGATTCCAAGATGGCGGCTAGAGGTAGGAAGCAGAAAGCGAGCCTCCTATAGTGAAATCTTGGAGGGACGCTGGAGATACACTTTGCAGGCATAATCACTGAGAAAAGGCATAACTTTGACCCCTCCACATCTCCAGCCGGCACAGACAATCTCCACCTCACGTTAAACGGAGAAACGAGGAGGGCACCCGGGCCGCCAGTGGCCGGCACCCAGACGGCTTGGGAAGACTCAGACCAGGTGAGCTTCGTGGTACCGCGGTACCCCCACAGACAAGCCTGGGCCAGAGCAGCATAGCCCCCTGGACAGACTGACCTCCGCCCAGGGAAAAAAAGAGAAACTGAGTAATAAACAATAAGAACAATTAAGACACGCTGGAAAGAGGGTGGGGCGCCCTGAGCACTGAAGATTGGGGGAAGGGAATCCTTCCCAGGACTGTAAATAAACAAGCCGGGCAGGCCGGAGAGCCTCTGGCGGGAGTGGGGCGCGTACCCGGCAACCAGGAGCAGGGAAGCCTGTGAGAGTGGCGGAGGGAGGAAAACTCCACAGGAGAGGAGGGAAGACCCACTTCCCACGTGAACTGTAAATAAACATGGCGGCTGGCAGGAGCAGCAGCACCGCCCAGTAATCAGGAGCAGGAAAGCTTGTGAGAGTGGCAGTGGGAGGAATACTGCACAGGAGAGAGGGGAAGACCCACCTCCCACATGAACTGTAAATAAACACACAGGCCTGACAACACGGGGGCAGTGTCACCTTTCCCAGTGCTTGGAAAGGGGAAAGCCTGTAGCAGAGGCTCCCACACAGGAGAACTCTGAACAAACAAAGCCTGTGGGGACAGGTGAGTGCTAAGCTCACCCCAGACATCTGCATAAACAACGCCTCCAGCAACAGCAGGCTGACAGCAGCCGGCAGGCAAGCCACGGTTGCAGATACCACTCTCAGAACTGTCTCCAGACGCTTTTTTTCTTTTTCTCCCTACCTTTGATGAGAGAACAACTGAATTATAACTGCAAGCCGAAAAACTTAATGAAACTGTATTGCATTTGAAATTGGGACACTTGGTGGGGCTTTTGTGTGTGTGTGTAGTTTTGTTCTACTTTATGCATCCCCTTTGATGAGACAACTACAGAACAACATCTGAGGCACCATCTCCAGGACTGGAGACTGAGACGGACACCCAAATTATTAAGACTGAAACTGCATTACATATAAACTTGGAAGTTTTTTTTTTTTTTAATTTTCTATTTTCCATTTTATTTTAATTCATTTTTAAATACAGATATTTCTTTCATTTACTTATTTTTTATTTTTTTATCTTTGATTTTCAATCCTCTCTCTGTCTCTCTAATGTCTGTTCAGCTTACTGTCGATTAGTACACTAACGTTCCCTGTTTATACCTTTGAAACTTTCTTATCTGAAACCTTGTTCTGCTTTCTCCCTCTTGTCTGTATATTTGTTTTCCCCTTTTCTTTAACTTCTTGCTTTCCATCTCAGCTCACCCTTCCATTCTAAATATTACCATTGTTATTATTACAAGCTAGAAAATACTTAATTGCACACAGTACAGGGACAATAACACCACCAAAGACAATGATGGGAAGACAGAAAAAACAGGAAAACCAGTTTCCCCACAGCAAAAAATTAGTACAGGAACCTGAGGGGAATGAAGAGAACAGAAACTCAGATCCAGACTCCAACAAAATGAAGATAAACTATGTCAAAGGACCCAATGAAGCCCACAAGAATAATTTAAAAGAAGACATACTACAGGTACTCAATGAGAATTTTATAGAGATGATACTGGATAGGGGCAACCAAAATGTACAGGAGACACTCAAGAAATTCCAAGACAACAAAAATAGAGAATTTGAAAAAGCAAAAGAAGAAATAAAGGAAACCATAGAAGCACTGTATAAACACCAAAGTGAAAGAGAGAACACAATGAATAAACGGATAAATGAACTCAGGACAAAAATAGACAACATTAAAGAGGAAAACTGCCAGGATATGGAAAACCTCAGAAAAAAGAATGAAACAGAACTGCAAAACAAAACGGAAGGCCAATCCAGCAGAATAAAACAAACAGAAGACAGAATCTCATAAGTTGAAGATGAAATGGAAATTAAAGGAAAAACCGAAGAACTATTAATTAAACAAATCAAGAGCTGTGAAAAGAAAATGCAAGAACTCACCGACTCCCTCAAAAGACCAAACTTGAGAATCATGGGCATCAAAGAAGGAGAAGAGGTGCAAGCGAAGGGAATGCGTAATATATTTAACAAAATAATAATAGAAAATTTCCCAAATCTAGAGTAAGATATACCCATACACATGCAAGAGGCCTCCAGGACACCGAACAGACCAGATCAAAATAGAACTACTCCATGACATATCATCATTAAAACAAGTTCAGAAACTAAGGAAAGAATATTGAAGGCTGTAAGAGAGAAAAAACAAGTAACATACAAAGCTTAACCCATCAAAATCACAGCAGACTTCTCAACAGAAACATTAAAAGCAAGAAAAGTGTGGGGTGAGATCTTCCAGGCAGTGAATGAAAATAACTTCAACCCCAGGATACTCTACCCAGCAAAGCTATCATTCAAAATAGATGGAGCAATAAAAGTCTTCCATGATAAGCAGAAACTAAAACAATATGTGACCACAAAGCCACCCCCCTACAAAGGATTCTTCAAGGGATTCTGCACACAGAAAGTGACACCCAACTTAACCATGAAAAGGCAGGCAGCACCAAACCACAGGAAAAGAAAAAGCAAGACAGTAGAGAGTAACATCAAGTTAGGTACACACAATCAAACCTTCAAACAACTAAGACAACTAAATGGCAGGAATCACCACATACCTATCAGTACTAACGCTTAATGTTAATGGACTTAATTCACCCATCAAAACACACCATTTGACAAAATGGATTAAAAAAGAAGATCCAACAATTTGTTGCTTACAGGAGACTCATCTCACTGACAGAAATAAGCATATGCTTAGGATGAAAGGCTGGAAGAAGATTTACCAAGCCAATGGCCCCCGAAAACAGGCAGGAGTAGCAATACTTATCTCTGACAAAGTAGACTTCAAACCTACATTGATCAAATGAGATAAAGAAGGACATTCCATACTAATAAAAGGGGAAATAGACCAAAAGGAAATAATAATCATCAATCTGTATGCACCCAATGTCAACGCACCCAATTTCATCAAACATACCCTGAAAGACCTAAAAGCATATATAAACGCCAACACAGTGGTTGTGGGAGACTTTAACACCCTATTATCATCAATAGATAGGGCATCCAAAAAAAAATCAATAAAGAAATCCAGGATCTAAAATATGCAATAGATCAAATGGACCTAGTTGATGTCTACAGAACATTTCATCCAACTTCTACACAGTATACATTCTTCTCAGCAGCCCATGTAACCTTCTCCAAAATAGATCATATCCTAGGGCACAAAGCAAGCCTCAGCAAATATAAGAAAATAGAAATACTACTGTGCATACTATCTGACCACAATGCAGTAAAAGTAGAACTCAACAAAAAAGTAAAGACAAAAAACATGCAAACAGCTGGAAACTAAATAACTCATTACTTAATGAAGAATGGACCATCAATGAAATAAGAGAGGAAGTTAAAAAGTTCCTGGAAGTCAATGAAAATGAAAACACAACCTATCAGAACCTATGGGACACAGCTAAGGCAGTCTTGAGAGGAAAGTTTATAGCCATGAGTGCATATATTAAAAAGATTGAAAGATCCCAAATCAATGACCTAATGATACATCTCAAACTCCTAGAAAAACAAGAACAAGCAAATCCCAAAACAAATAGAAGGAGAGAAATAATAAAAATGAGAGCTGAAATCAATGAAATAGAAACCAAAAAAACCATACAAAGAATTAATGAAACAAAAAGTTGGTTCTTTGAAAAAATAAACAAGATCGATAGACCCCTGGCAAACCTGACTAAAATGAGGAGAGAAAAAACCCAAATTAGTAGAATTAGGAATGCAAAAGGGGAGATAACAACATACACCATGGAAGTCCAGGAAATCATCAGAGACTACTTTGAGAACCTATATTCAAATAAATTTGAAAATCTAAAAGAAATGGACAGATTTCTAGATACATATGATCATCCAAAACTGAACCAAGAGGAAATTAATCACCTGACTAGATCTATAACACAAAATGAAATTGAAGCAGCAATCAAGAGTCTCCCCAAAAAGAAAAGTCCAGGACCTGATGGATTCGCTGCTGAATTCTATCAGACCTTTAAAGAAGAACTGATACCAACCCTCCTTAAACTGTTACTCGAAATAGAAAGGGAAGGAAAACTGCCAAACACCTTTTATGAAGCCAGTATTACACTTATCCCAAAACCAGGCAAAGACACCTCCAAAAAAGGAGAACTATAGGCCAATCTCCTTAATGAACATTGATGCAAAAATCCTCAACAAAATAATGGCACACCGAATTCAACAACACATCAAAAAGATTATTCACCACGACCAAGTAGGCTTCATCCCAGGGATGCAGGAGTGGTTCAACATACGAAAATCAATAAACGTAATAAACCACATTAACAGAAGCAAAGACAAAAACCACTTGATCATCTCAATAGATGCAGAAAAAGCCTTTGATAAGATCCAACACCATTTCATGATAAAAGCTCTATGAAAACTAGGAATAGAAGGAAAGTTCCTCAACATTATAAAAGCTATATATGACAAACCTACAGCCAGCATTATACTTAATGGAGAAAAACTGAAACCATTCCTCTAAAATCAGGAACCAGACAAGGATGCCCACTATCTCCACTCCTATTCAACATAGTACTGGAATTCCTAGCCAGAGCAATTAGGCAAGAGGAAGGAATAAAAGGAATACAAATAGGTAAAGAAACTGTCAAAATAGCCCTATTTGCAGACGACATGATCCTATACCTTAAAGACCCAGAAAACTCTATTCAGAACCTTCTAGACATCATCAATAGCTATAGCAAGGTAGCAGGATATAAAATCAACATAGAAAAATCATTAGCATTTCTATACACTAACAATGAGCAAACGGAAAAAGAATGTATGAAAACAATTCCATTTACAATAGCCTCAAACAAAATCAAATACCTAGGTGTAAACCTAACAAAAGATGTGAAAGACCTCTACAAGGAAAACTATACACTTCTGAAGAAAGAGATTGAGGAAGACTATAGAAAGTGGAGAGATCTCCCATGCTCATGGATTGGTAGAATCAACATAGTAAAAATATCGATACTCCCAAAAGTAATCTACATGTTTAATGCAATTCCCATCAAAATTCCAATGACATTCATTAAAGAAATCGAAAAATCTACGGTGAAATTTATATGGAACCACAAGAGGCCACGAATAGCCAAGGCAATACTCAGTCAAAAGAACAATGCAGGAGGTATCACAATACCTGACTTCAAACTATATTACAAAGCAATAACAATAAAAACAGCATGATACTGGCACAAAAACAGACCAGACATGAAGACCAGTGGAACAGAATAGAGGACCCAGACATGAAGCGACACAAGTATAACCAACTTGTCTTTGACAAAGGAGCTAAAAATATACGATGGAGAAATAGCAGCCTCTTCAACAAAAATTGCTGGGAAAACTGGTTGGCAGTCTGCAAAAAACCGAAACTAGATCCATGTATATCACCCTATACCAAGATTAACTCAAAATGGATCAAGGATCTTAATATCAGACACCAAACTCTTAAGTTGATACAGGAAAGAGTAGGAAATACTCTGGAGTTAGTAGGTATAGGTAAGAACTTTCTCAACGAAACCCCAGCAGCACAGCAACTAAGAGATAGCATAGATAAATGGGACCTCACAAAGCTAAAAAGTTTCTTTTCATCAAAAGAAATGGTCTCTAAACTGAAGAGAACACCCACAGAGTGGGAGAAAATATTTGCCAATTATACATCAGACAAAGGACTGATAACCAGAATATATAGGGAACTTAAAAAACTAAATTCTCCCAAAACTAATGAACCAATAAAGAAATGGGCAAGTGAACTAAACAGAACTTTCTCAAAAGAAGAAATTCAAATGGCCAAAAAACACATGAAAAAATGCTCACCATCTCTAGCAATAAAGGAAATGCAAATTAAAACCACACTAAGATTCCACCTCACCCCTGTTAGAATAGCCATCATCAGCAACACCACCAATAACAGGTGTTGGCTAGGATGCGGGGAAAAAGGAACCCTCTTACGCTGTTGGTGGGAATGTAGACTAGTACAACCACTCTGGAAAAAAATTTGGAGGCTACTTAAAAAGCTAGACATCGATCTACCATTTGATCCAGCAATACCACTCTTGGGGATATACCCAAAAGACTGTGACACAGGTTACTCCAGGGGAACCTGCACACCCATGTTTATTGGGGCACTATTCACAATAGCCAAGTTATGGAAACAGCCAAGATGCCCCACCACTGACAAATGGATTAAGAAAATGTGGTATCTATACACAATGGAATTTTATGCAGCCATGAAGAAGAACGAAATGTTATCATTCGCTAGTAAATGGATGGAATTGGAGAACATCATTCTGAGTGAGGTTAGCCTAGCCCAAAAGACCAAAAATCATATGTTCTCCCTCATATGTGGACATTAGATCAAGAGCAAACACAACAATGGGATTAGACTATGAGCACATGATAAAAGCAAGAGCACACAAGGGAGATATGAGGATAGGTAAGACACCTAAAAAACTAGCCAGCATTTGTTGCCCTTAACGCAGAGAAACTAAAGCAGATACCTTAAAAGCAACTGAGGCCAATAGGAAAAGGGGACCAGGAACTAGAGAAAAGTTTAGATCAAAAAGAATTAACCTAGAAGGTAACACCCATGCACAGGAAATCAATGCGAGTCAATGCCCTGTATAGCTATCCTTATCTCAACCAGCAAAAACCCTTGTCCCTTCCTGTTATTGCTTATACTCTCTCTACAACAAAATTAGAAATAAAGGCAAAATAGTTTCTGCTGGGTATTTAAGGGGGGGGGAGAGGGAGGGGGCGGAGTGGGTGCTAAGGGAGGGGGTGGGGGCAGGGGGGAGAAATGAACCAAGCCTGTATGCACATATGAATAATAAAAGAAAAAGGGACAAAAAAAGATGTTAAGACACATACTGTATTCTAAAAAGCATATTCTATCACATTTTAACATCTGTGAAATCATGATATGGCTTATCACTGATGGGTAACATGAAATATTTGACTGAGGTTTTCTTGCTTTTAGTGGTACAAAAATTAGTGATGATGACTTTTAACCTATGCCACCTTAGATTCAGTAAATAGCTAATAAATGATTAGCCTAAAATTTTCATCTGTCTTGTATGAGTCCAAACTTTACATGGCTTTCTGGCGAAGAATAATTTTTACCTGAAATATCCAAACAATTAAGGCAAAATTTGTTTCATATTCTATGGAAATGATTTCCTTCTTCCCCCCACATCATTACATACATTGGCAGGCAGTGTGGGATTTTGTCTTGCTTGACCACATCTGTATAGAATTGTGCTCTTTGGGAAACAAATTCCTTCTCTTACTGTAAACTGAGGCTACTTAATGAGTTATATGAAGTGGGCAGAAGGAAACATGTTTACTATCACAAGTTTAATGAGTGGTGATTGAATATTCCAACAGCTGGACCTTGTTAGAAAGGAACAAGTTGGGGTCACTTGAATTTCTTTATGTAAAGTCTCCTTAAGTGGATGTGAGGGGGAAAGGCTTGGGAACTTTTTTATTGCTCAAGACTATTCCTTGTTGCAATTGAGAAATATGGGAAATAACTGAAGTAATATTCTGCTTAATAGTTAGTTTCTCAAACAATCTGAAATCTTTTTTAATTCAACAAATCTCAGTATCTATTTTGTACGAGGTGTGAACTAGATGCGTCAGAGAATAAGATATGCCACTTGCCATTGGGAGTCCATCCTGATATAAAAAGGGAGTCACTAAGTAATGAATAGGAGATAATGAATAGGAGAGCCAGCCAAAAAGAGTCAAATTGCTGATAACGGTTTTGAAGAAGGAAAAAAATTGCATATATAAGGCAATTGGGAAAAGCTTCATGGAAGCAATTCAGAGCTTTGAATACTTACAAAAAATTTCTTAATTAGAGGTAGGGTTGGTATTTCTATGTTCTAATAACTAATATTTCTAGGTTATTTTGAGTTGAGCTCACAGGAAACAACTAAAAATGACAGATGTAGAACTTTCTGAAAATCTTTTAAAAGTTAAAAATTATTTTTCAGCTGAAAAATAGTCATGAAACAAAGATTTGAAGAAAATCAGAAATGTATATTTTTAAATATGACATACAAGTAGCCTTTTGCCCCAAAGGACAGTTATTAATTCCTTAAAAATTTGTCTTTAATTTTAATCATCCACATGTAATGGCCAGATTAACTGGGGGTTGCTTTCAACAAATTTATAACCCAGGAAGCTGCATAGACAGGAAAAAAGAAAAAAACAGATGTAAAGTGGCCCTCAACCATGTTTAATATTAAATAGTCTAAGTAATGTTAAATCTAGAACTTTAAGACTTAACATAATCTCACTCTGGTAACAGTTGGAAACACAAATTAACTTGAAGATATGCAATGAGCAGCATATGAACATCTACCCTCATCAAGTTCAATATGTTTTATTTGTAGCCATGAAAAATGCGTGTGTATGAATAATATGTGTGTATGAATAACATGTGTGTATGTTTTGGTGTCACCATGAATTGACAGCTCATTCCTGCCTATTACTTCTTTTTTAGCTAGTATCTTTAATAACAAGGAATATATCTGAATTTGTAGTTTTCCCAAATTAAGAAACTAGATGAATATTTAAAGTCAAGAATTTGTAGTTCAAGATTTTACTGATTCATTTTTTGTCATGAAATAGTTTCTTTTGTTCTAATATGTTGAATAGCAAGCCATTCCAAAGAATTTCTGCCTTCAAAATAACTAATTATGAACCAACATCTTATGAGAACTTGTAATAAAGAAAGCGACTTTTTAAAAAAAGTATGCTGGAACTTTTCCCTCACTTCTTTAAACAGCTAAAAAGTATGACGTATCTGGTGCATTCATTGTGTAGCCAGGGTCTTTAGTAATTTGAAATACAAATATAAAGCCAAAGTCTTTTCTTTTTTTCTGGATCATCTTGAATTTTTTGGCTCCTAAATGCTAGAGTGTGCTTATCCTGTGATCTTTTCTCAATCTTGACTGCAATCAAGACCTAGCTAACTGGCCTAGTTTGATGACTTTAATTTCTACCTATATGCTAGTGGTGTTTCCATTGATAACCCCACTCTCACTTCCTCTGAGTATCAGTCTCATTTATGCACTGTTCAGCATATTCATTTAGATATCTAACAAGCATTTCAAGTAGTTCATGCCCAAAATCTATTTATTCCTAGTCACCCTCCAACACAAATCTATTTATTCCTAGTTTCTATTCAGTAAGTATCATGGCCTTTCATTGAGCTGCTAAGACCAAACTGATGGTGTCTACCTGAAATCTTCACTGGTTTTGCCACACTCCACATCAAATCTCTTATACCCCACCCTCACTCTCTATTTTTTACACTAAAGTCAAAGTGGTATTTTTATTTATTTATTTTCTTTTTTTATTGTTGTGCTGGGTGGCATTTACAAAATTTCTTACAATATATCAAAAGTATTGTACTTGAATGCACTCCCTCTGCTGTTCTCCTTCATACTCCCCTAGCCCCCATTCCTGGAATAGTTTCAACATATATCACTTTTTCATTTGCATACACATGCACACAGTATTTGCACCATACTTCCCCTCCACCATTTCTTCACATCTTCTCCAGTCCCACTGGTACCAGCCTCCCTGGTAGGACCTGTTCTACCCTTCTGTTCTCCAGTTTTGAATAAGAAAAGGAAGGAGGAGGAAAAGGAAGGAGGAGGAGGAGAAGGAGGAGGAGGAGGAGGAGGAGGAGGAGGAGGAGGATCCCAAGTTGGAGGTCAGCCCAATAGATAGATAAGTACTATCTATTACCATTAATGTTATTGTCAAATTATTTAAACTTAGGATTTCCTCTAGCATAGGGAAGCTTTCACTATATATTGCTATAATATTTACTCTGATGTACATTATTCTTCCTTCACATGAAAGTTTGAGGCCACAAAAATGACTGTGCAAGAGGAATCATGCAAAGTGATTTTCATAATTATGTAGAAATTTATGTTTTTTCCATGACTTTAAAAATGTTTGTCAAAGCATTAAAATATCTCTTATTCTCAGTCATAAAGATATAGGAAAATGAAAAACAGTATAACTAAAGTTTATTTTGCATACCATCATTTTAAACACTATAAATATTGACAACAAAAGAATTTTATTAAAAAAACCTATCAAGAATAGTTTGAATAGTGTTGTGTTTACCTTGTCCTACTTACTGCACAACTTATGCTATGAAGTAAGAATTGTTTCTATGACTTGGCTAATGGATTCCTTCCTAAATTTGAACCAGAACTTTACATTTTATCCTTTGTACTACCAATGCCATGAAATATCCCTGAAATTACTTTACTGTGAAGCTTTCTTTTCTTTTTTGCTAGAGTTACCTCTTCTACACAATCTTCATTCTTTTTATCAGAACCACTTTCCTCACTGATAGCCATACATTTTTCTTCTCTAAGCACCCCTAACTAGAGTCTGTCGATTTTTGGTTGTGTCAGCAGTCCCATGGTCATTACTTCCTTTTTAGTTCCATTTATATTTGATTTAAGTCTCATGCCAAGATTTTCTTTCCATTTATTGTTTGCACTTTCTTCTTGATTGATCAATTTATACATTTGATGATCTATTTTTCAAAAAACATCATTTTCACTTGTCACTGGGAGCACAGGGAGGTACCATAACTACAGTTGTTGCTGTCTATGTGTGAACTAAATAATGGATATGCAACCACAGCACACTTCCTAAGAAATGCCATGATCTGTCACCGATCATGATGCTGCCCATTTGAAATTTACACAGTGATTTTCTACCTGAAAAGCCAGCAGTTATGGCAGTTATGTTTATGCAGTTACTCAAAGGAAATATACCATGAAAACTGAAATTTGACTTGTATTGGAGAATTGTCATTAGTCAACTAAATTAGACATTGTTATTGGGATGAGACAATGGAACCAGAATCGTGCAAAATAAGAATTGATAATATATTAAGCTAATACTCATTATTGCCCTCCTTGTCAGGATTATGAGCTGGAAAAAGACATTTTCTGTGCTTTATCCACACCATTCTTCATCATCTAGCTGTTGCACTTGTTTTGATGTCAATATAACTTCAGAAATAAATTTGTGTGTTGCTCCTTTGTCTTTAATACATTTCATAAAGATGGAACAATCTCACATGCTCTCTTTGGCAGCACATATACCAAAATTGGAACGATACAGAGAAGATTAGCATGGCCCCTGCACAAGGATGACACGTAAAAAAATAAATAAAAAGATGGAAGAATCTCACATTGGGGTATTTTTTAAAGTAAGACATTGTACTATGTCTCTGTGAACCTGTCTAGTCCTCTATGAACCCCTTGGCAATATCCACCAGAGTGCACAACATTGGGGTTTTATGAAATGTTTAGCAGTTGTTGGAGAGTTGAATATTGGGTAGGTATTTTTCATGTTTTAAAGCAGTTTTTTCTCAATGCTTTTTAAATTATCATTAGCACACCCACCTACATGAAGGCATTTTCTTAAACATATTTTTCCCAATCAATCCCTCCACAACACCCCTGAAATTTAAAAAACAGATATGCTATGTAGCTGTTCAAGTACTATGACCTTTTGGAAAGCCACAAAGCACTGTGATATGCAAGATTTTTCTCCTTCCCAGGAACCAATTGTTGTTTGCTTCCATAAGGGCAATATCACCACTATTGAGGATTCATGTCTTAATACAACTCCAGGTTGAATACTCTGTTACCATTAGACACATCAATAAACTTTAGCAGAAAAAATATAGGTGATTAAAGAGAATTGGACAAATACCATATAAGCTAGTCAAGGAAACACAGTCCCTACCATAAGTGACACAAAGGAATTTTGTCATTCTTAGGTTTAAAGAATAGCAGTGTATTTTATTTGTGTATTCATTCAAAAATCTTAATAAAGGTCTTCCCATGTACCAGGTAGTGTTTTGGACTGAGAATGAAATCTGCAACATCAGACATTGTGATCTTCCCTGAAGAGAATTTAAGAAAAACTCCAAAGTTTTGGGCTGAACAATGTGAAGGATGGAGTTGCCATCAACTATAATGGAGAAAATTGCAGATAGGTCAGATAGTTGAGGGATGACTAATTGTTTGATTTGAGACATCTATTGTATATTCAAGTCGAAATGTTATTAAGAATCTAGATAAAGTAGACTGGAATTTAGTCGAGAGTTTAAGGTTGGAGTTACAAGTGTGGTAATCATGGGTGCCATAGTTGAAGTGTATAGTCACGATCATAGACGAAATAAACAAGGTCTGTTCTCTTTCACTTGCTCTGCTTTGAATTCCTCTTCTCCTTCCTTGTCTATTGTGCTATTTGTTTTCTAGAGTCAGAATAGAAACAGACTGATGAAGAGCAAGGGGGAAATTTTCTTTTTTATTTAATTAGTACTGCTTTTAGTTCTTTCTTGGTTAACACTGGTTGGTCATGGATCATTTTATACTAGGCTACACTATAAAATTAGTATTTTTGTTATTTTTAAAGTTTTTTACTGTTTTGCTGGGTGGGGGTACACTGTGGCATTTACAAAAGTTCTTATAATATATCAAATATATAATACTTGGATTCACCCACTCCATTGTTCTCCTTTATCTCCCCTCCCCTACTCCTGGAATGGTTTCAACAGGTATCATTTTTCTATTTACATACACCTGTACACCTATATTTGCACTATATTCACCCTCCCATTCCCTTTCCCCACCTCTTCCCCCCTCCCACAGGTACCAACTCCCCCAAGCAGGACTGTTCTGCTCTCCTGTTCTCTGATTTTGTAAGAGAAAAAAATGACATTTTTGTTTGTTTAAGATAGTTACATAGGGAGTTCCCTTGTGACATATCCATGTATGTATATTACAACCTAAATTGGTTCATCTCCTCTGTTTTTATTCTTTCTACCTTAGTTCCTTTCTTAAGGTGATTTCAACAAGTTTAAAAATTCTATATTCATTCTTGCATAGAGAGTATATGAACTATATTTAAGTTCTTAGTTTGCTTTCACCTTATACCTCCCATGCATCACCTCCCCTTAGTGTGATCACTGTATCATAATATTGCTGCATTACTTCCACATATGAGGGAGAACATGTGGTTTTTGGCCTTCTGAGGCTGGCTAACTTCACTTAAGATGATGTTCTCCAGTTCCCTCCATTTGCCTGCAAATTACAAAATTTCATTCTTCTTTTTGGCTGAGTAAAATTCCATTGTATATATATATATATATATATACACACCACATTTTCTTAATCCATTCATCAGTAGTAGAGTAGTAGGACATCTTGGCTGTTTCCATAGCTTAGCTATTGTGAATAGTGCTGCAATAAACACAGGTATACAGGTTTCTGTATTGTAACCTGATTTACATTCCTTTGGGTATATCCCTAGGAGTGGAAATGCTGGATCACATGACAGTTCTATTTTTAGTTTTTTAAGGAGCCTTCATACTGCTTTCCTCAGTGGTTGTACTAATTACATTCCCACCAGCAGTGTCTGAGGCTTCCTTTTTCATCACATCCTCGCTGACATTTGTTGTTTGTGTTCTTAAAAGTAGCCATTCTAACAGGAATTAGGTGGAAACTTAACATGGTTTTGATTTGCATTTCCTTTATGATCAGGGATGGTGATCATTTCTTTGTGTGTTTTTTAGCCATTTGGACTTCTTCCTTTGAAAAAGCTGTGTTCAGTTCATTTGTCCATTTTTCCTTTGGGTAATTGATTTTTGGGAAGTATAGTTTTTTTAGCTCCCTCGAAAATGTATATTCTGGTTATTATTCTCTTGTTACATGTATAGTTGTCAAAGATTTTCTCCCATTCTGTGGGTAGCCTCTTCAATTTAGAGACCATTTCTTTTGTTGTGCAGTAGTTTCATGTAGTCCCATTTGTCAATGAGCCATTTGAGTTCTATGTAAGAAGTCATTATCCATACCTAATTCTGATGTATTTTCTACACTAGCTTCAAAGTTTCAGTCTTATATTAAGGTCTTTAATCCACTTGGAGTTGATAAATTGTGCAGGGTGAAAGACATGGATCTAGTTTCAGTTTTCTCCATGCAGATATCCAGTTTTCCCAGAAACATTTGTTGAAGAGGCTGTCTTTTTTTCCATGGTATGTTTTTTGCTTCTTTGTAAAAAATTATGTGGATGTAGCTTTTTTGCTTTGTATCTGGGTCTTCTATTCTACTCCATTGTACTACATGTCTGTTTTTTTCCCAGTACCATACTGTTTTTATTGCCATGGCTCTGTAGTATAGTTTGAAGTCAGGTGTTGTGATACCTCCAGTGTTGCTCTTTTTGCTTAGCATTGGCTTGTCTATTTGCAGTCTTTTGTGCTTCCAAATGAACTTTAGGTTTGATTTTCTAATCTCTGTGATGAATGTCATTGGAATTTTGATGGGGATTGCATTGAGCATGTAGATTGCTTTTGGTACTATAGCCATTTTCACAATATTTATTCTACCAGTCCATAAGCATGGAAGATCTTTCCATCTTCTGTAGTGTTCTTTGATTTCTTTCTTTAATGGCTTATAGTTTTCCTTGTAAAGGTCTCTCACACCCTTTGTTAAGTTTATTCCTAAGTATTTTTAAGACTATTGTAAATGGAATTATTTTCCTATATTCTCTCTCAGTCTGTTCATTGTTGATATATAGAAAGACTATTAATTTTTGTGTGTGTGAATTGATTTTATATCCTGCTATTTTGCTGAAGCTGTTTGTGGTGTCTCAGAGTTTTTTGGTAGAGTTTTTCAGGTCTTTTAACCATAAGATCATGTCATCTGCAAATAGGGATAGTTTGAATACTTCCTTTCCAGTTTGTATTCCTTTTATTTCTTCTTCCTGTCCTATTGCTCTGGTAGGAATTCCAAGACTATGTTAAATAAGAATGGAGAGTATGGACACCTTTGTCTTGATCCTGATTTAGAGGAAATGTTTTCAGTTTTTCCCCATTTAATATGATGTTGGCTATAGTCTTGTCATATATAGTCTTTATTATGTTGAGGTACATTAATTCTATTCCTAGCTTCATCAGAGCTTTCATCATGAAAGGTTGTTGAATTTTGTCAAAGGCTTTTTCTGCATCTATCGAGATGATCATGTGGTCTTTTTCTTTGCTTCTGTTAATATGCTATATTACATTTAATTTTTTTGTGTATGTTAAACCATCCCAGCATCCTTGAGATAAAACTAACTTGACCATTGTGTATGATCTTTTTGATATTCTGATGAATTCATATTGCCAACATGTTATTAGAGACTTTTGCATCTATGTTCATTAAAGAGATTGGCCTATAGTTCTCTCTTCTTTTGTTGTTGTTTTCTTGTCCAGTTTCGGGATGAGTGTAATTCTGGCTTCATAGCATGAGTTTGGCAGTGTTCCTTCCCTTTCTATTTTGTGGAAAAGTTTGAAGAGGGCTGGAATTTGGTCTTTTTTGAATGTCTGGTAGAATACAGCAGTGAATCCATCAGGTCCTGGGTTTTTTCTTTTTGGAAGACTATTGCTGCTTCAATTCCATTGCTTATGTCAGTTTTTATGGACATGGTGATTAGTTTTCCATATACTCTACACTATAACAAAATACAAAACATTCTGCACTATTCTATTTTTGCAGTATGGGTAGAATAGATACAGAGCTATCTTTTACCCAAATTCTGCCCTGCCAGGTTTTTTTTAGCAAATTCTGCCCCTCTAGATTTTTGTGTTGGAAAGATCCAATTGGAGACCTCATTGCTTGATATCCCTTAAAGATAGCTTGTGCCATTATAATTATAATTATGCAGAAATGAATACACAAGGAAAAATAGACTAGAACATACACTAAAATCACAGTAATTATGTTAAGATAACAGGAATTTTATAATTACATTGTCTTCTATTTTCCAAAATATATTAGAATCTGTTTAAATTGATTTTTCCATGAGAAACTATGTGTTCATATTAGTATATCTATATTCAAATCATATACAAATGTGTAGTATATCATGTTTTAAAATATTTATGCACACATATATTTAATAGAAACATAAAATATACATGTAGCTCTTACTAATATGTGTACTACACATATGTACATATGTATGCATGTATTCATATTACACACACGTCTATGCTTAAAGTTTAGAATTACCTTTATTGATACTGGGGTAAGAATATGATAAATGTATATTATATAAATGCATGGAAATGTCATAATGAAACCTATCATTTTGTACAATTAATATATGCTAATTAAAAATCTAAAAACAGTTACCTTTATTATTCTCAGCAGATGAGACTATCAAAATACATATGTCTCTCAAGATAGTTCAAATGATGATTTTTTAACTTTAAATAGAATGATAAATTTTTTTTTAGTATTCTATGAATTTTGAGCTTTTCCTAGACTAGTGTTATGCAATATGATATTCTTTTGCAATGCTGAGCAACAGCAATAAACCATAGCTCCCACCAAGTCATATGATCACCAGGGCAAACAATTGTACCCAATTTTGTACTGTGTTGCTAAGCTATAATGTTTTGTATGTTAGGTGTTAAATGCACTTTCTACTTATGATGGACTTATCAGGACATAACCCCATTATAAGTTAAAACATGAACTACTTGGTAAGTGACATCAACAAGGTGGTGTATCCCGCCACAACAACAAGAAAATGCCAGCCACTCATGAACAAAAATGCTTTCTGGGAGATTTGGAACCCAAGTAGAAGGTTTCAAAATGGTGAAACCCGAGACCAAGTAGGGCTGTTTTGCGAGGCAAGGCAAGGATCACAGTTGGCACACTTGACAATCTGTTTCCTTATGGTATTAGCTGCACCATTTTTTGGTATTTGCTCTGCTACCAGAGCCATCTGCCAAAGAATTGAATAGTAGTCATGCCTACGGGTACCTTAAGTGACAGGCTTACCAAACTTCGTACTGGCTGTGGACCCTGAAATGGCCCTCTAACTCAATTCCATATCCACTTATCCACATTCCAAAGGCAATCCTGCCTGCCCAGGGACCTGGCAGGAGGCATGTCCATCTAGGTTTTCAGAGTCAGGCTTGAAACCTAAATTTTGACTGTGGACCCTAGAGCAACACTATATAATTTGGTTTTAGCTCCTCTCAGATATAGTCAAAGACCAGTTCTTGCCTTGGCACTTTCCCAGTGACACAACTAGAAACCATCTCAGAGACCCAAAGGGAGTTTCACTTATCCCTGCACCCAGTCACAAGTCTGACACCTGCAGACCAAACTGTGAACCCTGAAACATATCCTAGTCCTAATGCCAGCCTTGCTGACCAAGGCTCTGATGACATTCCAAACTGCCCAGGGACCAGAGAGGATCTATGCCTACTCACACTCTTAAGTAATAGGCTCACTCATTGTAGAGCCTTCTGTGTACCTAGCAATAGCCAAGTGACCACCTTCATGCCCCTTGAATTGTGGACTTGAAGGCAACCCCATTAGCCTAAAGGACCAAATAGGAGAAAGTATTTACCTGCCAAAATAGACTGTAAAGACTAGAAGAGGTTTGCATGGACAACAACAAAAAGCTACGCAAATAACAAAAGAATCAAGCATATATGACACTACTGATAGCAAACTAATAAATTTCTAGTAACCAAACCAAATTAATGGAGACCTCTGAATCGTCTGAAAAACAATAAACAATGCAGTGATCATCTTAAAGAGGCTCAAGGAGATAGAAGAGAGGCAACCAAAGAAAACTGAGAAAACATTGTGTGAACAAAATTAGAAGTTTAATGAAATAGACATTAAGTTCAAATACCTAGGAGTAAACTTAACAAGGATGTAAATGACCTCTACAAGGAGAACTACAAACCCCCTGAAGAAAGAGATCAAGGAAGACTACAGAAGATGGAAAGATCTCCTGTGCTCATGGATTGGTAGAATCAATGTAGTAAAAATAGCTATACTACCAAAAGCAATCTACATGTTTAATGCAATTCCCATCAAAATCTCAATGACTTTCATCACAGAGTTTGAAAAATGTACCCTAAATTTCATTTGGAAACACAAGAGACCACGAATAGCCAAGGCAATACTCAACAAAAAGAGCAATACTGGAGGTATCACAATACCCAACTTCAAACTATATTACAAAGCAATAGCAATAAAAACAGCAAGGTACTGGCACAAAAACAGACAGGAAAGCCAGTGGAACAGAATAGAGGACCCGGATATGAAACCACACAACTATGCCCACCTTATTTTTGACAAAGGTGCCAAAAATACATGATGGAGAAAAGAACCAGCCTCTTCAACAAATGTTGCCAGGAAAAGTGGTTATCCATCTGCAAGAAACTGAAACTAGATCCATGTTTATCACCCTGTACTAATATCAACTCAAAATGGATCAAGGACCTTAATATCAGACCCCAAACTCTGAAGTTAGTACAGGAAGGAGCAGGAAACACTCTAGAAGTAATAGGTATAGGTAAAGACTTCCTCAATAGAATGCCAGCAGCTCAGCAACTAAGAGGAAGGATGGACAAATGGGACTTCATAAAACTAAAAATCTTCTGCACAACAAAAGAAATGGTCTCTAAACTGAAAAGACCACCCACAGAGTGGGAGAAAATATTTGCCAGCTATACATTAGACAAAGGACTGATAACCAGAATATATAGGGAACTTAAGAAACTAAACTCTCCCAAAATCAAAGAACCAATAAAGAAATGGGCAACTGAACTAAACAGAACTTTCCCAAAAGAAGAAATTCAGATGTCCAAAAAAACACATGAAAAAATGCTCACCATCTCTAGCCATAAAGGAAATGCAAATCAAAACCACACTAAGATTCCTCCACACCCCTGTCAGAATAGCCATTATCAAAAACACCACTAACAATAGGTGTTGGCAAGGATGTGGGGAAAAAGGAGCCCTCGTACACTGCTGGTGGGAATGCAAGCTAGTGCAACCACTCTGAAAATAATTTGGTGGCTTCTTAAAAATCTAAACATAGTTCTGCCATATGATCCAGCAATCCCACTCCTGGGGATATACCCAAAGGAATATGACACAGGTTACTCCAGAGGCACCTGCACACCCATGTTTATTGTAGCATTATTCACAATAGCCAAGTTATGGAAACAGCCAAGATGCCCCACTACTGACAAATGGATTAAGAAAATGTGGTACTTATACACAATGGAGTTCTACTCAGCCATGAAGAAGAATGAAATCTTATTATTCTCAAGTAAATAGATGGAACTAGAGAACATCATCCTGAGTGAGGTTAGCCAGGCTCAGAAGACCAAAAATCATATATTCTCCCTCAAATGTGGACTTTAAATCTAGGACAAATACAGCAATGTGGTTGGACTTGGGTCACATGCTCAGGAGAGAGCACATACAGGAGGAATGAGGAATGGGGATAGGTAGGAAACCCAAAACATGAAAGTGTTTGATGTCCCCACTGCAGGGGAGCTAATACAGAAATCTTAAAGCAGCAGAGGTCAATATGGGAAGGGGATCAGGAACTAGTGAAGAGGTCAAGTAGAGATGAATCAATTCACATTGTAATACACTTGTGCATGGAAGCAATGCTAGGAATCTCTCTGTATAGCTATCCTTATCTCTACTAGCAAAAACGCTTTGTCTTTCTTATTATGCTTATGTCTTTTCTTCAACAAAATTAGAGATAAGGGCAGAACAGGTTCTGTCTGAAAGCAAGAGGGAGATGGGGAGGAAAGGGTGGGGGTGGGGGGCAAGGGGAAGAAATGACCCAAACAATGTATGCATACATAAATAAATGTATATCAATCAATCAATAAATAAATGGGATCAAATTGACTAAATTAGCTATCACAAAGGACTAACTTTTAAGGATTACACTCAAAAGCATGAGGGTAATGAGTATAATAGACATTGTCACTGTTTTCCAGATAAACTATTTATTCCTAAATATTTATGTATTTTATTATGATTTAATACAATAATGATATACTAAGCACTGACTTGGTGTCTATGAGAAAAAAGAATAGAAAAAAGAATTTAAATTATATTCAACAAATGGTGCAAACTTTCATTCTCTAGAGATTTTATACTCTTAACAAAAATATGATTGGACTGATTGGGGACTCTGAGAAGCCAAATAAGTCATCCTGAACAATTAATTTAAAAAACAAAGGGATTAAATATCACAGAAATGTATGCTTATTATTTCTAAGGAATACTATGGAAGAGAAAGCCAAATGGGCCTGTAAACTTAAAGTCAAAACGAGATAATCACACCCAGTAAGTCTTCAGCAAGGCTGAACAAGTGGGCCTCATCCACATGGAGTGGGAGAGCTATGGGAGGATGTCCTCAAGGTAAGAGTGTTTCTCCCTGTCAACAGCTAGCACCTAAGAGAAAGTACAACAAACTATCTTGAACATACCTGACATATTGTCACTAAATAAGATAAATCCTCAGGGCAGAATGGAAGCAAGCATTTGCATCTATTTAGAAGAAACACTTTTCCCTATGCCTAAATTTTAATCTTGTTTTGAAAATCTTAACTTCAGTCAAAACCAGCATCATGCCTGATGGCAAAATACTCAGAGTTCCATTAGGGGATGGACCAGATTAAGAATGCATATAGTTACTTAACATCATATGGCATTGTCCTGGAATGCTACAAGTTTAAGAAAGAAGCAAACAAACTATAAAATTCTAAGACGGTAATAAAACTTGTTATGAGATGCAAATGTAATGATTATATAACCAGAAAAAATATTAATCAAGTTAATCTCAATTTGACATGATTTACAAATTCAGTTTATGGTTATTGCACACAAACATAAAAGCATCAAGAGCTTTCCTATAGAAAAACAGCTGCATACTAGAGATATAACAGAAGTAAAGATCCCATTTTTAGTCATTGTAATTATAACTGCAACAAAAATCATGTAAGAATAAATTAAACAAGAGAAGGTGAGGGATTAAGGGGGAAGACTGTAAAATGCCATCAAGGTACATTTGTGCCTGCATACAGAAACAAACACATACCTGAACTAAGGGAAAAATGTACCTGATTCTTAACTCAAAATTATAAAGACATTCAATTGTGCCTCTAATTAATCCATAAGTATTAACTCCCATAAGATTCAAGTAGGTTCGTTTTCTTTGAAAAGAGATACATTGATTCTAAATTTCACAGGGCAAAACAAAATCTTTGAGAAGAGTCATGAAATCTGTGAAAATGAAGTTGCAAGAGGAGGATTAGCCTCAGATGTTAAAGTGTGTCAAAGTATAGTGATTTTTAATGTGGTGACTGGTGAAGAGTGATATCAGCAGAATGGAAGAGAGTTGGGAATTAAATTCACATGGAAAGTGAATACATATTAAGGGAAGTATATATAACCAATGGCGGGAAAGGCATGAACAAATGAATGGCATTGGGGAAAAATGGTGAGTAATTTAAGAAAAGTTGAAATTGAACCTCATCTGTCTCCTTATATAAATTCCACATAGATTAAACATCTAAATATCACAAAAGGAGTGTTGAAATGAAGAAGTGTTATAGAAGCTAAATGC
Organism: Castor canadensis; assembly: GCF_047511655.1. NCBI lineage: Eukaryota > Metazoa > Chordata > Mammalia > Rodentia > Castoridae > Castor > Castor canadensis. The sequence goes on from NC_133394.1 coordinate 94,860,825, forward strand.
AAACTCTTGATGATTTAAAACTTGCCTGCCTAGCAAGCATGAGGTCCTGAGTTCAAATCCGAGAATCCCAACTTCCTATACCTGGAAAATAAGAAGTAAATAAATAAATAAATATGCTACATTGAAACAACGTTTCCATGTGTGCAATCAAATATGCTTAGGTATATAGAGACCGTTTCTGCACATATATATCCTTCAAAATTGGTAAAAGTCATTATTCCTAGGGATGGAAAACACACTAAGAAGAATTATGGGGTAAGAGAAAACTTTTTCTTTTTAAACTGTATTAGCCCTTATGCTGTTTGAATTTTTATTACAAAAATGTTTTCTCTTAATAAATATAGCACATATGCTGGTATGCTGGCATAAATTTTGGCCAATGAGTAAGAAATAGCAAATTCAGTAAAACCATGTGACAAATCATAGGTTTTTGTTAACAGATGTCCCCAGGATTATCATCATTTGAGAACTGAGTTCATCCTATGTGTTTCAAAACAAATCTTAAGAACAATGAGTAATTTTCATAAAGAATTCGATTAATGGTCTTTCTTAATTAGTGACCTCTATCTTAGTTCATCTAGGCCACTATAAAGAATATATCATAAAATTGTGAAGCTTACAAACAACAGAAATTTATTTCCTGTAGCTCTGGAGACTGGGAAGTCCAAGGTCAAGGAGCTGGCAGATTCAGTGTCTGGTAAAGACTTGCTTTCTAGTTCATAGAGGGTGCCTTCTTACTGTATCCTCACATCATGGATGAGGCCAGGCATCTCACTAGGGCTTCTTTTATAAAGGGCCACTTTTATATCCATAGGGATCTGCCCTCATAATAAAGTCTCCCAAAAGCCTCACCTGTTTATATCATTACCTCAGTGATTAGAGTTCAACATATGAATTTTTGAGGGACATCAAATTTCTGACCATAGCAGCCTGTCCCATAGATAAAGGGTCCATTGAGGAATCTCAAACAAGAGAGTAACCTGGTGAGATTTTCATTTTAGAACAGTCTCTAACTATTAGTAAGACCAAGTAAAGTAGGAATAGACTGGAGTCAAGGAGACTAGCTAGGAATTTATTTCATTGTACCACTGAAAGCTGGAGAAAGCCAGACAGAGGCAGTGGCAGAGGAAGGCAGAAGAGGGTTAAAGGAGTGTTGATTAAGAGACAGAAATGGCAGGACTTATAACCTTCTTCATGTGGAGCAGAGGGAGAGGATTAGTTTGTGATGACCAGCTGGTGAATAAAATGGAAAAACAGAGAAATTGCAGGTTTGGGAAAGATAATGATGCATTCCCCCTGCTTTGGGCTCTCTGGCCCATTGGGTTGGGCATAATTAATAGTAAATGTGTGTTTGGGGAGGTAGTGGGGTAGGGTTGGGGCAAGAGTTGGAGGGGGGACAATTCTTTTATCAGTGACAGACAACGAATGAGGCTGAAGGGAAGAGAATAATTCTCATGTAAATGGTGAGTTTTGGGGGGAGACTTGGATAAAAAAGAAAATACATTGACAGTATCAGTCCAGATCAGTATTATAGGCCCTGAAGATCCAATGAAGAAGCTTACAGAATTTGCAAGGAGTGGCAGTCAAGGTCTCAGTTGGTTTGTGGAATTAACCACTATGACTTGGTGGAAGAAATGTACCTCATCCAGAAATGCCCAGAGAGTCTCTTTCTGCAGATCTTATGTTTTACCCTCCCACAGAGGTTTGGTGTAACCAAATTGCCCTGCTAATTGAAGCAAAAGTGTAGGAGGTACTTGAAAATAAAATAAAAAAAATTAAGATTTCTGACTTCTTGCCTTCACTCTGCCACTAACTGGTTTTATAATCTTTGGCAAGTCATCTAAATTTGTGTTGATTCAAAAGTTTCTTGTCTGAAATGAGGTCAAATATGAAGCAACTGCAATTTTTTCAGCTTATGTAGATGAAGAAAACATACCCTGGACTTGTGGTTGCGAGAAGGCATCCTGGAGTTGGTGATACAAAATCAAAGTTCATTCTTCAGAACTTTAAATGTTAGGTCAGGTGGAGGCTAAGAAGAAGATAGGGCAAGGGGAACTGATCTGAGTAGAGGAAAGTGTATAGAAACCAAGTAGTACTTTTAGAAAAATGCAAAGAAATTTAGAGAATAAATTGGTGAAAGACTTTTGCTTCTATAGACTTTTCAACCAACATCAAATAAAGTAGATACTAAATGTTGACCTTTTACAGAAGAATTCTGAGACTTGGAAGTTACTTTCCTGAAATCACTTAAGTCATAAATGGTAGGACTAGGACCTATCTGCTTCAAATTGTTTTAACTATTAATTTTCACCACTTCCCTCCACTAATACATTAAGATGGATGGATGGGTAGAATAATAAGAAAGATATACTTTCCTCAGTGAATCTGGCAGTTTACATTTTTGAAAAAGCTCTGAACCTGAAGAGAAAAATCATGGTGAAATTTAAAATTTGTGAGTCATTAGATGTGTAAGTTTATTACTTCAAACCTAAGAAAGCAAAACATTACTTGCAAAATTAGTCAATAAATTAACTCATCAGTTACCCTGTTGTCGTCAGTAGTAGTTTCCCTTAGAAACTATCTCACATTTAGGCAAAATTAACATAAGTCAAATTTGGTGACCTCAATTCTTCCTCACAGTCGTGCAATAAAAAATATAGTAATTTAACATTCTTTGACAACTAATTCATCCAGAGCAATTCCATTTTAGAAAAACCATGTCTTTCTGGAAACCTGGCAATGAGTTACAAAGCCATATAGGTGTTATAATGGAATCCCAAAGCAACCTCAGGGTAGACTCATTATAGAAAATTGTTCCCACCCATTGTTTATGTTGAGGCAGACATGTCTCTTACCACAAACCTGCATTCTTTAGTGGATGTGTTTCTATGGTTCTGATTTTATACAAAGATTTTTATTATAACTCTCTCTGTTAAAAGGATCCACAACCATGACTTCTGTACAAATTAAAGTGTCAACATCTAGTATACAACCAACTTCAAACCTCATCATGACTCTATCCAAAGCATTTATTTTTAAAACAGCCTTATCTATTTTCTGATTCCTCATTTTTGAGAGGACTGGGAGAAGGTCCTTGTTTGTTTTTTTTCCTGCATTCTGGAAATTTAAGCTATTTATTTGAATGAAAAATTTCATATCAAGCATTTCTAGGTTATTTGTAGTATAATAGCTTTTAGGTACCAAAGTGCCAACACTTACTTGCTTTTCCCTCAGTTTTCAGAAGTGTGTTCTCTGAGCTTTTGGGAGCTCCATTGAGCTATCTGGGAGCTCTCCAGCAATCTCCTGCCTTACTCTAGGGGCTCCTTGTAGCCATGTTTGTGTGATGTGTTCCTACCCTCCTGAGGCAAGACTATTGGTAGGCACATGACTCAAACCATGTCAACTAGATTCCTTTCTCCTAAAATTTAGAATTTTATATACTAAAATCATGTCTTCTATTTGTGGTCTTAAAAATGTTCTTTCATAGAGCTTGATTTCAGAAGTAATTGTTAATACATAGCTTAATTTCAAGATTATCATTTTGTGATGACTTGCAGCAACTAAACTTTCCATCTTCTTCTGATAATTTAGTGGTTTGGTCTATATATAATTGTGAATATGACAATCTGATTGGGTACCATAATATTGGCTTTATTAAGTAGTAATTAGGAAGTGATTTTATAATTTTAATAATAAACTGGTTAATATTTTATGATTTTTAGTGATTACTTTCAAAGCAACTTCAATTTTATTATCTACTCTCAATAATTCTGTAAGCATTATAGATCTTTATTTTACTATGTTTTCACATTTACAGCTGAATTTAAAGGAGTTCAGATATTTGCTTGGAATCACAGCTCAAGTCTTGACATTTTGCCTGGTGCTCTTTCAATACATGCATAAAGACCAGTAGTTTCCTTTGAGGAAATGTGTTTTCTCTGTCTTTCTGTTTGTCCTTATTTCTCTCACACACATATATAGACACATATAAGCAGTGATAAAATTCTTTGGAGATACCTGCCCTGAAATTAAAAACTGGTAACTATTTAATCATTTTATAGTGGTAGGACCAAAATGGTTTTGTTTACATCATAGAACCATAGTCCCTTGGCCAAGTTGACTGGAACTGTGAGTGCACAGTGCCAATATCCTCAATAAGATCTTCTCTTCTAGGAATTGAAAATTGAACCTTAGGGAAGGCAATTTAGTACTGTTGGATGATTTACCATGGAGACCAAAGAAGCAGAAAGAATGAGAGAGAAAGGGAGAAATGTCATTTTGGTAGAAAAAGGAAAAGACACAAGAGTTGCCAAGAGAAAATCCTAACATTCCAGTACCTATGAGTAGTCCTTTCTTAAGACAGCATTCCTCTTTTGGTTCCCTGAGAATATCAGTCATCTGTTAATATGCTCTTTCTTTAGAAAATAGGCACCAGCTATGATGGTGCACACCTGCACTTCCAGCTACTCAGGAGGCAGAGATTGAAGGATCACAGTTCAAGGTCAGCCCTGTGAAAAAAGCCAGACTTTATCTCAAAAAAGAAAAAACAAAAACAAAAAACTAAACCAAAAATCCAAGCTGGATACAATAGCATGTACCTGTGGTCCCAGCTACTCAGGAGGCAGAAGTAGGAGGACTTTTGTCCAAGGACAGTCCTGGACAAAAGCATGAGACTCTATCTGAAACAAATAAAGCAAAAAAGGGGCAGACATGGCTCAAGTGGTAAGGCCACAAGTTTATCGCTAGTGCTGCCAAAAAGATAGAAAGGGGCGGGAGAGGAAGGAAGAAAAGAAAGGAAGGGAGGGAGGAAGGAAAGAAGGAATGAAGGGAGGGAGGGAGGACAGAAGGAAGGAAGGAAGGAAGGAAAGAAGGAGAAGAAAGAAACGGTAGGCAAAACAGTTGATGTTTATTCACTAAATATTTGATGCTGTTACAAATGCAGAAATTATACCAGGAAGAAGCTAAATGATCAGAGCATGGCTTCAGCTCTGTGTTCTTCCCACCTCACCTTTCTGTAGCAGCACTCTCATGATCTTCCTTGAGTCTGGATGATCTTAAATTTCCTCTCCCTCTTTCCTCTCATGATTACTCTACAGTTCTGTAGTCCTCTTCTGGAGAATTATAGTCTTGACCAATAGTATCTATTGTATTTTCTTTATTTAAAAGTAAATTCTTATATTTTAATACAATTCTATTATACAATTGATGACACACTATCCCCTTCTTAAATATATTTTTATTTCAGATCTTAGGATGAATGAAAAATTCCTCTAATGTACACCAATGTTTCAGTTTGGTGTATTAGAGATAAAGCAAGCCTGCTTTATACTGAGATCCAAGGTTGTGAGGGCGAGGTTATAATAAATCTTTTGAAAATCAAAAGCTTAGGCAATCTGGAGACCAGGGTGTCACTAAATTACTAAAAAAAAAAAATCACATGATATCATTTAGTACAATATCAAAGTATGGGTTGGGAATAAAACTAAAACAATCAACTGCTAGAGTCCACTAGGAAGTTAAATGGGTTAAAGGAGAGTTTGGGCCAGAAGTGTTGGGGTAGAGTTCAGAATTGAGCCTGACAGGGAATCTCCTCACCTCTACATGAGATTTGGGGTTTAGCTTTCCTATGCAGTGGAAAATTTCATCACCTTGTTTCCTGTATCTCTTCTCCCAAGCAGTCAATCACCTGCCTAAAAACACTATTAGGTCCCCAGAATAACTAGAGAAAGAAGTTCATTCCAGTCCTCAATTAGTATAAAAGTGGTGCAGTGTCAAAGAAAACTCTGGTCGATGTCCAAGCTTACAGTGATGTACAAGGCTCTTGTTACTCATTTGATGTGGTGTTTCTTGTTATGAGCCCTACAATATAAGCAGAGAAGCAAATAGTTATACAGATGCATAGGGTTCCTCACATTTGGTTCCTTAAGGAAAGACTCCTGTTTAAAAAAATTAAATCAAATAATAATGAAGAAAGCCGTTTAGTCAGTCAGTTGAAAATTAATAATAGGTGTAATTAAGCAGTTTACATGTATTAACTCTACTTCTCTCATAACAGACCAAAGTGAGAACAAGTGAAGGCATGTAAATCTCTGGTGCTAAGCGAGTTATCCAGAATGGAGTAACTTCCAGTTAGAAGATCTGGAACACTGAACCATAGTTATAGGACTCAAAAACCCATACTCTTCTGACTACATGACACTGCTCTACCACCAAGATGACCCTTAAGTGAATCATAAGCTCCAAACTCCCTTGTTTTCCTTCTCATTTTTTTAATTAAGAAAAAAAGCCAGAATTATTTTCTGAGTGGTCACCTCTCCACCATGCAATGTCTTAAAAATCCAAGTTTTGCTTTGGTTTTTAGAAGTTAATGTGAATATATTTCTATTATCACCAGTCTGTACCTGTTATCCATTCTTGATCCACTGATTTGCAAATTCTATTTGGAGCTTAATTTCTAGACATGTTGTACCAGAATTAAATGGTGTTTTTTTTTCCCCCAAGGGAGAATTTTTTCCATAAAATTTCTTTCAACAAATGGATCAATAGCCTGTCTAGTTGGTCTGCATAAGACAGTTGTTAGCAGTTTTATGTCACTTTCATGTTCAACTGGCATATTTAGAACACAGGTCAGCCTGGATAGCACATTTAAATAGGTGTGGACTGGTGGTTCTGAAATTTGTCAGAATCACCTGGAGAGCTTATTACAGCAGACCTTTGGGCCCATCCTCGGAGTTCTGATTCAGTAGGTCTGAAGAGAAGTCTGAGAATTTGTATGTCTGACAAGTTCCCAGGTTATGCATTGCTTCTGGTCTAGGGACTACTCTTTTTGATTCTCTTGAATAGACTTTTTCTAATCTCATTGTTCTTTTATTTTTATTTTAAGCTTTTATAGGGTATGTATTCATTTCTAAATATATCTGGAATTTTAAAAATGAAGAAATGTGAATGTGAGGATTTTGGGCTGTAATTGTACCTGTCCATAATCTTTTTGATAATAGCCATCACCCATTCAGCCTCAGGATCCAAGCAAACTAGTTTCTCATCTTTCAATGTGACTCTGAAAAGAGAAAAAGTGTTTTTGTTAAATAACAACTGTACTTAATTTTATAATGTATTAAATCTGTACATCATAATTTCTTCAAGATGAAGTACATTTGCTTAAAATGAGCACATAAGTTTCTCAAACTATATTAACCATATTTTTAGAATGTGAATTTTAGCCACATCAGTGTACATACTAATTTTTTAATCAGCTACAGAATGAAATCTAAAGAATAAAGCCTGAGAGAGACCAAAAATGGCAGCGAGGGTAGGGAATCAGAGCTCCTAAACTCCATGACTCCAGAAACCTCCTTGATGATAAGAACAGCCCCTTGTCACCATTCTGCAGCCTGAGCCACAGCTGGTCTCATCCCTTGCAGAACAAAGCCCCACTGTCCCTTATCTCCTGCCACCTCCCTTTGCCTGTTCCTAGCCCTTGCTTTCTCCCAAATGCTACTTAAGGCCAGACCTACCAAGAGAAGCTGCTGTGCCATTTTTTCTTGGCCAGCCAGTCTGCTTATTAAACTTTTGGACATGAGATACCTCTTGTGAGCCTCCTTTGTGTGTGATGTATGGCGTTTTCCTAACACTTGAGACACCATCTGGCACAGCCAGCAAGGCGTATCTGGCCTCTGGGCCTGGGAAAGCAGCCACCCGGCTACTTCTCTCTCTCTCTCTTTTTTTTTTCTTTTCTTTCTTCTTCTAACAAGCAGAAGACTAGAGCATCAATCAGAATCAAACCCTGCAACATCCTGGACCCCTAACCTGTGGAAAGCCTTCCTATGCCTCATAGCACTGAAAACAAGAGTCATTTTTCCCAGCCAGCTGGCTACAAAGTTGCCTGTGTGAACCTACAGAAGAAACAGGTGAGCATCATGGCTCCTCTACCCATCCTCCCACCCCACCCTGGGAAAATAATCCAGTACAGCACCTGGGCAGACTGAACCCCTCTCCCCCTTCACCCCCCAGAGCAAAACTGAAAAACATAAACAGTGAACTGTAATCTAACACCGACATCAGAGATGGGGGTGGAACGCTGAATCTGCCCTAGAGAACAGGGGTGGGGCAAAGAACCTATCTCTCACTGCTGAACTCTCAGGGGTGGGGCAAGAAACCAAGCTCTCAGAACTGAGCTCTCAGCCCTGAACTCTCAGTGACAAGTCATAAAGCAACAAAGGCTAAGAGTGGGAGTGGGCCAACAAGCTAACTGGTGGAGCTACCAGCACCAGCAGAGATTGGGAGAGGCATAAAGGCTGAGAGAGGGAGCAGAGTGACAAACTAACCTCCCAAAGCAGGGCAGGAGGTGGATCCCAGAGCTGATCTCTGGGACAGAGGGCAGCATTCAAAACTGAATTGGTAAGGGAGGGGGTGGGGGGAGGGGAGAGAAATGGCCCAAATATTGTATGCACATATGAATAAAAACAAAACAAAAAAAACTGAATTGCCCCACCTTGCTGGGAGAGGAGCTGACCAAACAGAGCTGCAGTTAAAGAACAACACAGCTACCAGCTGCTGAAAACAGCTCTGACCACTCTGCATGAGCTATTAGTCACTATTAACTCACTATTCTCTTATCCCTCTTCACCCTCCCTCATTCTCCTCCTGTACTACAATCCATTGTGTTCACTCCCAGCTACTCTTTCTGCCCCTTCTCATCTACTCTTTCCCTGTCTTCACCTCCCTCTTCCATCCTCCCCCAACCTGTCACCACATTACTCTTCCCTTCTGCACACTCAACACCTGCTGACGAGCCTACTGTACCAACTGTGCACAGCCCCAGCCCCTGTAATCCCTGACACCCCCACTACAACAACAGAAATACACCCAAAACACATAAGGACCACAAAACCTAGTAGCCCCCATACCTCTTAACCCAGCCATCCACTCCTTCTCCCTGCAACCTTTTTTAGTACCACTTTTACCAATTCCCCCAAATCTATAACTAGCCTAACAAGCATTACCCACCCACCCCCAAATCTGACTGTTTATAGATATTATCATTAAGGGGTTTTCTATAGAATACATTAACAACTGCTCTAGCATTAAATCTGTGAATGTGTTATTGCTAAATTATACCTCCAGACCAGGGACACATAGAGCACATCAACCTGGCTAAAAACCAAGTCAGCCACAACACAAAAATTAAGTCAGGGAAAGAAATCAGGCAATCAAATCCACCAATTAGCCTATCAAAAATATAGTGGCACAGCACCAAGTGGAGCACTGGCAAGAAGAAGGGCTGGAAACCACTCTCCTCAAAAAAATAATTCAATAAAAGATTCAATGCAAAATGAAGAAAATGGATATCCAGTTCTTGACCTTAACAAAACAATGTAACTAAGGAACTCAGCAATGCCCATAAAAAACCCTCAAAGAAGAAATCTGGGAAGAAATCTCTGAGAAATTCATGTAGAATATTAGTCATGGTTAACCAGAATGTACAAGATAAACTCAAGAGATTTCAAGACACCAGAAATAAAGAACATGAGCTGGCACAGAAACAAATAAAGGAACTCAGAGGGAACCTCAGCAAACACCAAAGTAAAACAAAGGACACTTTAAAAATAGAGATACATGAATTAAAAAAGACAACACAGATTATAAAAGAAGATTTGAACAAAGATATGGAAAACCTCAGAAGAAAGAATTAAACAGAAATCCTGGAAATAAAGTCCCTATAGTCAAACAAAAAAAAAAAGGCTGCTCCAGCAAACTAGAACAAGTGGAAGACAGAGTCTCAGAGCTCAAAGATAAAATAGAAATTAAACAAAAACCAGAAGAAATCTTAGTCAAACAACTCAAGAGCTATGAAAAGAATATGCAAAAACTCTGTGCCTCCATCAAAAGACCAAACCTGAGAACCATGGGCATTGAAGAAGGAGAAGAGATACAAACCAAAGGGATATGTAACATGTTCAATAAAACAATAACAGAAAATTTTCCAGATCTCAAGAAAGTTTTGCCCATTCAGGTACAGGAAGACACTAAGATACCAAACAGACTTAACCAAAATAGAACCTCCCCACAGCATATTATTATTAAAATGACAAGCATAGAGAACAGAGAAAGAATATTGAAGGCTGTAACAGAGAAAAAACAAATTACATATAGGGGTAAACCCATCAAAATCACAACAGATTTCTCAACAGGAACCCTAAAAGCAAGAGAAGCATCAAGGGAGGTATTTCAGGCACTGAATGAAAATAACTTCAACCCTAGGATACTGTACCCAGCAAAACTGTCATTCAAAATTGACAGAGCAATAAAAACCTTCCATCATAAACAGAAACTAAAGCAGTATATGACCACCAAGCCAGCACTACAGAAGATTTTACAAGGAATTCTGCACACAGAAGATGAAAGCAAACAAAACCATGAGAGAAAGTTAGACACATCAAACCACAGGAGAAGAAAAGACAAGCAGTCAGAGAGTAGCATTGATTCAGCTGCACACAATCAAATCCTTAAACAACAAGAACAACCAAATGGCAGGAATCACCACATGCCTATCAATATTAACATTGAATGTCAATGGTCTCAACACCCCCATCAAAAGATACCATTTGGCAAACTGGATTAAAAAGGAAGATCTGACAATCTGTTGTTTGCAAGAGACCCATCTCTTTGAATAAATAAACACTGGCTTAGGATGAAAGGCTGGAAGAAAATATACTAAGCCAATGTCTCCTGAAAACAGGTACGGTCAAATGAGATAAAGAAGGACACTTCATACTAAAAAAGTTATAATACATCAAAAGGAAATAACAATTATCAACCTATATGCACTCAATGTCAGTATACCCAATTTCATCAAACATACACTAAAGGACTTACAAACACATACAGACTCCAACACAGTGATAGTGGGAGATTTTAATACCCCTCTATCACCAATAAATAGGTCATCCACACCAAAAATCAACAAAGAAATCCTAGAATTAAATGGCACCATAAATCAAAGGGACCTAATGGATATCTACAGAATATTTCATCCAACAACAATACAATATACATTCTTCTCAGCAGCCCATGGAAATTTCTCCAAAATAGATCATATCTTAGGACACAAAGCAATCCTCAGCAAATATAAGAAAATAGAAATAACCCTCTGCATTCTATCTAATCACAATGCATTAAAACTAGATCTTAACAATAAAAACAACTGCAGAAAACATGCAAATAATTGGAGGCTAAATAATACATTGCTCAATGATAAATGGATCATATCAAAATAAGAGATGAAATCAAAAGGTTTCTGGAAGCTAATAAAAATGGAAAAACAACCTACCAGAACCTATAGAACACAACAAAGGCAGTCCTAAGAGGAAAGTTTATAGCCATGAGTGCATATATTAAAAGGATAGAAAGATCTCAAATAAACAATCTAAAGCTACATCTCAAATGCCTAGAAAAGCAAAGCAAGTAAAACCCAAAACAAGAAGGAGAGAAATAATAAAAATAAGGGCTGAAATTAATGAAATAGAAAAAAAATTACAAAGAATTAACGAAACAAAAAGCCAGTTCTTTGAAAAAAATAAACAAGATTGACAAGCCCCTGGTAAATCTGACTAAAATGAGGATGGGAAAAACCCACATTATCACAATCAGAAACAAAAAAGGGGTGATAACAACAAATACCACAGAAATCCAGGGACTCATCAGAGACTACATGGAGAAACTATGGTTCAATAAACTGGAAAATCTTGAAGAAATGTACAAATTTCTAGATACTTATCACATCAAAAACTGAACCAAGAAGATATTAGCCACCTCAACAGATCTATAACACATAATGAAATTGAATCAGCAATAAAGAGTCTCCCAAAAAAGAAAAGTCCAGGACTTGATGGATTCTCAACTGAATTCTACCAGACCTTCAAAGAAGAACTAAGACTAACACTCCTTAAACTTTTCCATGAAATAGAAAGGGAAGGAACATTGCCCAACTCATTCTATGAAGCCAGTATTACATTCCTCCCCAAACTGGGCAAGGACACATCCAAAAAGGAGAATTATAGGCCAATCTCCTTAATGAACACCAGTGCGAAAATCCTCAATAAAATATTGGCAAACTGAATCCAACAACATTTCAGAAAGATCATTCACCATGACCACATTGGCTTCATCCCAAGAATGGGAAGATGGTTCAACATACACAAATCAATAAATGTAATACAGAACATTAATAGAAGCAAAGACAAAAAACATCATCATCTCAATTGGTGCAGAAAAAGCCTTTGATAAGATTCAACACCACTTCATGATAAAAGCTCTAAGAAAACTATGAATAGAAGGAATGTACACCAACATTATAAAGGCTGTATATGACAAACCTATAGCCAACATCATACTTAATGGAGAAAAACTGAAACCACTTCCCCTACAATCAGGAAGGAGACATGGATGCCCACCTTCCCCACTCCTATTCAACATAGTCCTGGAATTTCTAGCCAGAGCAATAAGGCAAGAAGAAGAAATTAAAGAAATGCAAATAAAGAAACAGTGAGAATATACCTATTTGTGGACAACATGATCTTATACCTCAAAGACCCAAAAAACTACACCTACAAACTTCTAAACACCATAAACAGCTTCAGCAATTGAGCAGGATGTAAAATCAACTTACAAAAGTCAGTAGTGTTTCTATACACAAACGATCAAATTGAGAAAGAATATAGGAAAGCAATTCCATTTACAATAGCCTCAAAAAAAATCTAATACCTAGGAGTAAACTTAAGGAAGGATGTACATGACCTCCACAAGGAGATTGAGGAAGACTACAGAAGATGGAGCGATCTCCCATGTTCATGGATCAGTAGAATCAACATAATAAAAATGGCTATACTACCAAAAGCAATCTACATGTTCAACAAAATACCCATCAAAATTCCAATGATATTCATCACAGAGATTGAAAAATCTACCCTAAAGTTCATTTGGAAACACAAAAGACCAAAAATAACCAAGGCAATACTCAGCAAAAATAGCAATGCCGGAGGTATCACAATACCCGACTTCAAATTATACTATAGACACATAGCAATAAAAACAGCATGGTACTGGCACAAAAACAGATATGAAGATGAATGGAACAGAATAGAGGACCTAGACATGACCACACAGCTGTGCCTACCTTATTTTTGACAAAGATGCCAAAAACATATTATGGAGAAAAGACAGCCTCTTCAACAAATCTGCCTGCAGAAAACTGAAACTAGATCCATGCTTGTCACCCTGTACTAGTATCAATTCAAAGTGGATTAAGGACCTTAATATTAGACTGGAAACTTTGCAAATTAGTACATGAAAGAGTAGGGAATACCCTGGAAACCACAGGTATAAGCAAGGACTTCCTCAGTAGAACTCCAGCAGCCCAGCAGCTAAGAGAAAAGATGGACAAATGGGACTACATGAAATTAAAAAGCTTCTGCACAACAAAAGAAATGGTCTCTAAATTGAAGAGACCATCCACAGAGTGAGAGAAAATTTTTGCTACCTATACATCAGGCAAAGGACTGATAACCAGAATATACAGAGAGCTCAAAAAACTAAACTCCCCAAAACTCAATGAGCCAATAAAGAAGTGGGCAACTGAACTAAATAGAACTCTTTCACTATCCCTGGCCATAAAGGAAATGCAAATCTGGCCATAAAGGAAATACAAATCAAAACCAAACTAACATTCCACCTCACCCCTGTTAGAATGGCTGTCATCAAGAATACCACCAATAACAAAGCTGGCAAGGATGCGGGGAAAAAAGGAACCCTCATATACTGCTGTGGGAACATAAGCTAGTACAATCACTTTGGCAAACAATATGGAGGCTCCTTAAAAAATAAAACATAGATCTGCCATATGATCCAGCAATACCACTCCTAGGGATATACCCAAAGGAATGAGACTCAAGTTATTACAAAAGCACCTCTACACCCATGTTTATTGCAGCACTATTTACAATAGTCAAGCTATGGAAACAGCCAAGATTCCCCACAACTGATGAATGGATCAAGAAAATGTGGTATTTATACCCAATGGAATTTTACTCAGCCACAAAGAAGAGTGAAATTTTGTCATTCGCAAGTAAATGGATGGAACTAGGGAACATCATCTTGAGTTGAAGTTAGCCAGGCTCAGAAGGCCAAAAATCACATGCTCTCCCTCATATGCAGATTTTAGACACAAAACAAATGCAGTAATGTTATTGGACATGGTCACACACTAAGGGCAGAACACACACGGGAGAAATAAGGAAAGGATAGGAAATCTAAAACTTGAATGTGGTTGATTTGCTCCCTATGATGAGCAAATAAAGTAATCTTAAATTAGCAGAGGCCACTATGGGAAGGAAAGTAGTGAAGAGGTTTGGTAGAAACAAAGCAATGTGGGTGCAGCACACAAGTACATGGAAGCAATGCTAGGAATCTCTCTGTATAACTATCTTTATCCCAAACTAGCAAAAATGATATGCCTTTCTTATGTTTTCTCTTCAACAAAATCAGAGAAGAGGGCAGAACAGATTCTGCCTGGAAGGTGGGGCGGTGGCACAATGTATACACATGTAAGTAAATGTAAAAATGATAAAATAAAAGGAGAAAAGAAGAAAAAATAATAAAGAATAAAACTTTTTGAGATGCTGACCAATCTCAAACATTAAAATTAAAAGTATACCAGGGATAGTGCTACACCCTGAAATATTCACATAGCTGTAATATTTTCCAGGCTAATAATTGCAAATAATTTATTTCTTAGTTTTTATTGTTGTATCTCTATTGATTTTGCTAGATTTTAGGACCTTATTAAAGCATCTTTTATTATTGGTCATGGACTGCCTGAATTTCTTATTTAAATTAATTCTGTAGCTTTCAACTGTGCTTCACAGAATGACAACATTCCACTGTCATCTCTAGGACCCTTTTAAGTTTATTATAAGGATTAAATCATCTTATCAAGAGCTACATTCCAGGATTTGAGAAAATAATATACAATTATGAAAATAATAATATAATAATAAATCCTTAACAAATTACCAATACAAGATGAAAATTTGAAAGTATTTGTATTAAATGCAGAAATAAGCCAAAGGGGTCTACTACCACCACAGCCATCTCAGCAAAGCTAGACAGATAATAAAGATCATTAGGTTTTCTTTGTCTAAATTTTTCTTTTTAAAAATTATTTTATTTTTAATTCATTGTACATCTATAATAAGATGGGTTTCATTTTAATAGTTCCATATGTAAAAGTTCTCTCCCTCCACTATATTCCCATTTCCCAGCACTGTGTTTCATTAGCTGTCTTTATGTGTATATATACAGTGTACTAGGTTTTCAAAAGAGGAAATTAAACTGACATTATTCCCAATGATATGACTGCCCAAGTAAAAGGCTGGTGGTTACAAAATCAATGCAAATATTCATGTCCAAATAATTATACCTGGAATGTGAAATTTTAGAAAGATATAAAGTGATTAAAAATAGATTTTTCATAATTTAAAAAAGATATGGAAGGCCTTTATGGAAAAAAATCACATTAGATGGAACACAGACACTTATAAATGTATGAAAAGTATTCAACTTCTAAAATATGAAAAGTTTAAAAAGAACAAAAAGAAAGAAAAATATTCAACCTCATTAACAATATAAAAATGCAACCTAAAAGAACAATGTGATACCATTGGATACTCATCAGCTTGATAATACTAGGTATTGGTCAATGTGTGCTGTAAGAGGTGATTTTATGCAGGAAAAAGCTCTACAAGTCCTTTGTAATATAGTCTGTCATTAGCTAATAAGATTAAAAATGTGCAAAAGCTAAAACTCACAAGTAATTCCTAAAGAAACTCTCATATAAATGAACCAACAGACATATAAAGAATGTCTGTGATATGAAAAATTTGTAAAGAATGCAAATGTGCCCCAACAGTGTATCTTTATGAAGCTCTAAGCAGAGAACACATCTCAGCCTTTAAACTGCTAACCTACAGAACTGTGGGATAAGTGAATTTATTTTATACCACTAAATTGAGGTAATTTGTTACCTAGTAATGAACAATTAACACAGCATGTATAATATAGTTCACAATACAAAAGTTTTAATAAAGGGCAGAGATGGTATCCACAGTCTCTAAATTCTGTATCTGTAGATTATGCCTCAGAAAAGTTATCATCAAGTCACTAGCCCATTTTGAAATTACTGGTGTATCTAGGTGTTTGATAGGTTTCCTGATGGTTAGTTAATTATCCAAGTATTCTTACTCATGCCAGTGCATCTTTGTTTATTATATATTCATTGACTTCAAGGCTAAGCCCACTCAGAGGAAGTTCACCATTTGAGAGTTTCCCCTTCTTTCTGAAGTGGGTACATGATGTTTCCAGAAATGAGCGCATAAATACTGGGCAATCATCTTCCCATTCTGTTCAAGAATACTAATGCCCTGAGCCGTGGTCTTCTGTACTCTCAATCTAACACATTTTGTAAGAAAATAGCAGCTTCCAAATCCCAGTACAAAGCTTCCAATACTTGCATGATTTCTTCACTACTTACATGATTTCTTTTCTACTGCAGTGAACACCCTTAGGTATCAAATGGATGTTTTTAATGGATTGGGGAGGAATAAAGTCAGCATAGGTCTGAATACACTGACATTGTAATTCTTGAGTCTCACAGGGATTGACTGTGTAAAAGAATAGAAAAACCCTCAGTGAAGATAAATGCAGTCACCATGCTTAATTACTTACTTTAATCTGAAGTCAATGCATGAGGATATTCAACTGGATTCATAAATTCAGTTCTGATAGAAATATATGGGAAGACAATCACACAAACTTAATCATACCATCAGTCTACTGAATGTCTATGTTTGAAAAACTATGAGATGCACTAGATCGATAGTTTATTGCTTAAGAGTGTATATGGTTAATAGCTTACTTAATGGTAAAACTGCTGACTTCCCTTTTATAAAAATTTCTAAGCATAAAGACTATATATGAATTTTATTAATTGAAGGTGACATTTTCTATATATCTAACATCATTAAAAGGAATACCCTAAACCTATTTGCAGTAATACTTCTGCTATCATTTCTAAAATGAAAATCATAGAATTTTAGAGATAGATATTTCTAAGATATTTTCATTTACCTCAAGAAATTCTTTGAATTTCTAAATCTAAATCTGTCTGCTTTGGGGTTTAATTTTATAGTTTCTACATTTTGCTTACTATCAAAAACAATCTCTTGTAATTTTTTTCCAGTACCTACAAAGGAAAGTAAAAAGCCTAACTGGCTTACCGAAAATGCCCAGGACAAGGACAGACAGAAGGAATAGTGTTGGTGAGCACTCAGCAGCCATGTTGATCCTTATCTTGGTTCTGGTCTGGATGGTAGAATCAATATGCAGCCCACCTCTAGGTGATTGCTGTAACACTGAGAATCTTGTTTCTCCTCTTTAACATTGTCTCTCCCATCATAAAAGGAAAGGTTTAGTTTATCCAGTGATATGCTTGCCACTCACAAGCCAATAAGGAAGCTGGGTTTGTTTATCAAGCTTTGTTGTAATTGAGGGGTTTGGAGCAAAATGAGCTGAAGTAGTTAAGTAGAGAAATGAGCTCTTGGCTCTCTGCTCTCTCCCTCTCCCACCCGGCAATAAAGAATCTCTTGGCCAGATCACTCCTCTCCACGTGGTTATTTTGGGGCCTGTATTTCCTTACATTTGGTGCCTTGACTCAGATGGAGGCTCCCCATTAATCCTGGTGGGACCCCTATTCTTATTTGCCCAATGACCACCCTGAGGATGTGACTGGCCAGGACTCATCCTCCCAATCACCCTTGCTTGCATCCAACACCAGACATTCTTTGGTGAGTCCACCTACCCTTCTTGGGTTCCCTTTAAAGTCTCTCCCTTCGGTGTCTCTGGGTTTTAGAACACTTCCCCTGCTTTGGGCTACCTCTGGGCGGCTCAGACAGTAGAGGGATCCCCTTCTCCACAGGGTTTGGATTTTACAGGGTCCAGGACCCTACAAAATCTAGGCCTAGGTAATCCAAGCCGCAGGCCTCTGGCCTGCAAACCACCTGAACTCAGTGACAGCTGGGTCACGTGTGCTTTGCGTTTTCTCGGATATTTGTGCTGCGTGAGGACGCTCCACAGTACATAATATCCTCCTCTCCCATTCCAGGACCAGGTCCCTCATAATGGGTGACACTACGTCTTCTCTGCCATCTGACTCCCCATTGAGATGCCTCCTCAATAATTTAGATACCTTGGGTTTGACCCCAGATATAAAACCAAAAATTTGATCCGCTTTTGCACTCAAATCTGGCCCACTTATCCTTTAGACAACCAAAATCACTGGCCCCTTTTCGGGTCTTTAAATCCCAACCTTTTACGGGACATATGTCTACTGTGAGTGATCGGGACGATGGGGAGAGATTCCATTATGTCCAAGCCTTTTCATACCTCTGTCTAAATCCGGCTCTCTGACTTCAAACCCTCCCTCTGTACTTTCTGTTCCCCTGCACAGATTCTATCAGCCTGTAAACCAGTTTCTAAATCAGCCAATTCCTCTCCAAACCTCCTCCTTCCCCACGTAAACAGACTTCTTGTACTGCTTACCATACCTATCTCCTCCCACATGTCTCTGCCTTCCCCTCCCTGGGCTTACTGGGACCCTGCCTCCCATGAAAAACCTGTAGCATGGTACCTATGACTTAAGCTATTCCAACTAGTTTGCCAGGCCTCTTAGTCTAAGGAGACTTTAAATCAGCTGCTTTACAAAAGTGCTTACAAAAAACTGCTGCTGTCATGCTTACGCTCTAACCCCGCCCCCACAAGGGGAGGAGGGAAAGCAAACAGGTGCACCTGTGCACAGGATGCCGGCTTCTGGACACAGCAAAAATGCCTGCCATAGCTAAGAAAATCCATAGAGAGGACCCAGCAAATCCTGGGCCACCAGCCACACCTGGTGATGGCTGTGGCCTGCCACCACTTCCCCTAGAATAAACGTGCACAGAGTACACAGGAAGGGGGGAGGGGTGACAGGCCTCAGGATCAGGCCTAAGCAGTCAGGGTCATTTGTCCCAGGTGTGTGTGGAGGGAGTGGCGCCATGCACAAGTCCTGCTCCTAGCCCAACCTCACACCTCAGGGCATCAGACCCTTGTAAGCCAATTGTTAGCTCAAGGTTGTAGTTCCAGAAATAACTAAATAGACATTGCTGTGGTCTCTAAATTTCTCATTTAGAATTTTCTATACCTTTGGCCTCAGCATAAATTTTTCCCTTCAAATATTAACACTAGTTGTCCCGTATGGCACTGTTATCAGCCTGAAATGCCCTCTGAATGCCCTTCTCTAACTGTACAAATGATTTCTTTGTTAAAAAGGTAGCCTTTATTAAAGAGGCTGCCTGCTGTTAGCTAAAAGACAGGATCCTAACATTTTGTTCTTTCTAGATGGGACCTGCATCTTCCAGTCTTCTGGCTGGTAGATGTTGGAAGCTTTGTACTGAGGTCGGCCTCAGTATGCCTTGGGTGACCAAGAGAAGTGGCCTTCACAGGGTTCCTTAAATTACAATAGACCTTTTCTATAAAAGTAAAAAAAGTAAACTGAGGTCCCCTATACAGATTTCTACCTTCTAAGTCACTCCAATACTCAGAACCTCTTAACAAGAGCTTCCTTCTTCAACAGGCAATGGTAGGAAGAGGACAAATCGTATGTCCCCTTCCAGTTATCAGATCTAAGGGAAATTTAAAAACATCTAAACAGCTGTACTGATGCCCAAATACATTCAAGCCTTTATCTCTGTGACTAGACCAGCCTCTTATCTCATTAGAAAAGCAATGGGATCTGGCCCAGGCTACTCAGGTTGGAAATGATTATATGGCTCAAGCAGTAGAGTGCTGCTTTACAAGCAGAAAGTCCTGCGTTCAAGCCCAGTACAGCCAAAGTAAAAAATACTAATAATAATAATATTTGGGGCTGTGGAAGTAGCTCAATGGGAGAATGTCTGCCCAGCATGTGCAAAGCCCTGGGTTCAATTCCCCAGCATTACAAAAAAAAAAATGGTAAAGAAGATAAGTGGCATTAATGTCACTTCAGCCATCTCATAGTAGAAAAATGTAGTTTAACCTAGACCAGATCCCTCATTCTTCAAGTGAGGAAACTGAGGCCCAGAACAGTTCAGAGATTTGCTCTCCAGAGTGTCAGGTGTCAATGTAAAATAACAACTTTACTTTACAGCAACAATCTATCAGAAAGCATACCACGGTAGTCTCAGAGTCACAGGTGAGAGAGGTTCTCCTCAAAGATAAATTTCTAACAGTCCCAGATATTCACAAAAAACTCAGACTGTGGCTGAAGGGAAAAGCCATTGAACCAAGTAATACAGCTAGCCATGTCTGTATTTATGGCTATGTCTGTATGTCCGGGACCTTCCTAACAGGAGAGAAAAAGATAAGAGACACCATGGCCTCATTGCTGCTCTCAGAGAGGGCCCCACCTGACTGGGGCCTGTATCCTGAACTTGCTACCATGGTGGATAGGAGGGGCACTTCTGCAGAGAATTCCTAAGGGGGGACAGCCCGGGAGACAGCCCCGCCCCCAACCAGGACCCTGCCCTCTGCAAGAGTAACCACTGGAGGTCTAAGTGCCCCCGTCACCAGATGGAAGGCGAGGTGCCACCTTCTATGGATTGATGGGTCCCAGCCTCCTGGCCACATTCCACTTCTTGGCATCAATGTTGAGGAGCCATAATGGCAGAAAAACAAAAGGTCATTTTCCTCCTAAACAGTGGAGCCTGTTTCTCTGTTTTACTTTTTTCTTCTGGTCCCTGGTCCAATGACAAAAGTTATTGTTCAGGGCAAATCTGGCCAGCCCCTACAGTGCTAGTTTACCTGGCCTCTGGCCTGCTCTTGGGGAGACCTCCTCCCCTGTCACTCTTTCTCCATAGTACCTGAAACTCCAGTGTCCCTGCTGGGATGGGATTTACTATCTCAATTAAAAGCTCAAATTCTCCTCCCCCCAGGCAGCTATCTCTGCTGCCCCCTCCTTCAGGAACAAAGAAGATTCACAGTGTGGACTGATGAGATGAGTGTAGGGTGAGCCAGGACGGCCCTCCCTATTCAAATAAAACTCAAAAATCCCTCACAGTTTCGACACCCAAAACAATATCCCCTCAAGCCTGAGGGACAATGAGGACTTATGCCTATCATAAATTCCTTAAAACAACAAGGGCTACTAATTAGTTGCTCCAGCCCCTATAATAAATTTAAAATTCTTATAAAAGTTAATTTTAAAATACAAGTTACAAAGTAAACAACTGGAAAGGATATAGGTAGGTAATAAATGTATTTTTTGAGAAGTTAAAGGAAAAAGGAATGGTTTTTTGGATGAGAAGGGATCTCTGAAAGAAGGGTTTGTCCTAAAGATTGTTTCAAATAGGAGGGATAAACACAAGCCATCAAAGGGTTTAGTATGTTACATTAAGATCTAAGTAAGTTTTAAAAGTGCATAATAAAAAACTTCGATGTGTGATAAAGTTAAAGTTGAATGTAATCTAAGAGTTGCCTAAAAGACTTTTAGGGTCATGTCAAACTAAAATCAAATCCTCTATGTCTATGAAATAACAAGGTTATCTTAATATTGTTCTGCTCTGAGTAACATCTACAAAAAACCATTACAGAGAAAGATTTTATCAAAGAAATTATTTGTGTTTTCTGCTGATCTTGTCAAGCTTTTAAGTACTAGTAAATCAGAGCTCATTTACATATTTGCTTATGTGTCTTAAAAATGACCACCTTGTAACAGTGTTATGTTATACTTTATCTAAATATGGTACAAACATTTAAAAGTTAAAGGTGTCAATTTATATAAAATAATGAGCTAAAGCTCTCTTTTATCCAAGGGTGTTACATTTAAATCCTGACAGCCCCTGCCTCCCACAGGTCACCTACCTAGGTGTGGCCTTAAAGGGACAGACTCACTCGCTGAGTCATAAATGCATCAACCCAATCTTCCATTTCCCAACCCACATACCATAAGACAGCTTACAGCTTTCCTGGCAGTTATAGGATTTTGCAGAATTCAGATCCCTAGGTATGTAGTCCCTGAACAGACACCTTTTTATGCTCCTCGTAATATTCCTATTTGGGTCTTAGATGATGTATGGCCACCCATTTCTCTCTCTGTAGTTGGAGGACTCTTGAAATTGTCCAGGGAAGAACATTTCACAGTGGTTCTCCTGGCCAATGCCCATCCTGATGCCTATGTTCTTGCTCTCCTATTCTTAAGCTTCCTCCCTTGTATCACACTACATGTCTGCTATTGCTAATCAAAAGTTTAACCAGTTGTACCTCCAGGGATACCAACCTCTCCAAAACGCCAGGATAGTTGGCTGATACCTACCATGAGGAGGTTGGAGAATTGGCTCGAGACTCCTTATGACCTATGACTACAAGGGACCTTCATCAACTTCAGGGAAGAGGAAATCTTCATTTTTGGAGCCTGGGTGTACAGCATCATGAGGCTCAGCACCCCAACATTGTTTGCCAACTAACCCTCCCTTCCCCTACACTGCCCCTTGCCAGCTCGAAGAAGCCAGAGCGAACACAACGCCCCCCTTCCTTAACAAACAAAAAAGGGAGGAATGTTGGCAATAATGGTGCCAATAAGTTTCAGTTCTTAATGCACCCTTAAGCTCCTGTTTTCCAGGGTCACGGTCCTGCCTCCCAGGGTCACAGTCCTGCCTCAAGTCTAGCTTGAACCCTCCTTCTGCCCCAACCTCCAATCAGCATGAACCATAAGATCCTAACCAAGTAGATCATGCTGAGTCCCACTGAGGAGTAGTTAAGCCCCTGCCCCTCTCTTCCTCTCTCTTGGCTCTCTGCTCTCTCCCTCTCCCACCCGGCAATAAAGAATTTCTTGGCCAGAAAAAAAAAAAAAAGAAATGAATCTATTATTTCCGAAGGTTGGAATTGCGTAATTGTGAGGAATTTGATGCCATTTGCAGTCAATGAGTGGAGTCATAAGGAGGTTTATGAATCTTTACAAACGCCTTGTTTGCACAAAGAAAGGAATTAAGATACTTTTCCTCAGCAAATATTTTCTTTTCGCTTTTGTCCCACTTTGCATAACCCTATTTGAGGTTTTAATAATTTTGTCAGGCTGAAGCCATATTTACAGCATAGATAACCACAAAGAAAGACTACAATAGTCTTTGTCCTATCAAGAACAGCCAATTGCAGTTTTAGGATTTGAACATGTTAGTTTCTATGCACCTGAAGCTGAATTAGTTACAGTGAACTAGAAGCTTATTTTTTGCTTCTAAGTTTTATAAGTGACTTTAACTATTTCATACTGACAGTATTTTTTTTTTTTTGGCATTTACAAATCAACAGCAAAATATTTGTATTAGTTTTCTAGGGCTACCATAGTCACAGAATAGGTGACTTAAGGAACAGAAACATGAACAGTTCTGAAGACTGGAAGTCCAAAATCAATGTGTTGGCAGGGTTTTTCTTTTTTAGGACCATGAGGAAAACAGATGTGCCAGGCAACTCTACATGGTGAGTTGATGGTTAGTTAGCTTTGTGTTTAGACAGTGTTTTCTTTGATGAATCTCTAGGCACCAATTCCCCCATCCTACTGACCTCACTTTAACTTGATTACATTCTTAAAGACAATATCTACAAATAAGTTCACATTCTGAAGTTCTGAACTTGGACCTTAGCATATGAATTTGAGAGGGACATAATTCAACCCATAATTGTACTTAACTGAAAAAAATCTGTGGTTATTAAAGTGGTTATGTAGTCTGAAGGTAAGCTTAGTTTCAATAATAAGAAGGCCTTTTCTTTTGTTAATTCACAATGAACATGCATTACCTATCAGGACCTTTGCTAGACACTAGGTATTTAAAGACAATAAAAATTGAGTTTCTGTTCTTGAGAAATTCACAGAGAAAGAGACATGTAAATAGATTAAACTACAAGGTGATTTGTGTTTGCTATAGCTTTGATCTGAAATGTATTAAAAACTTAGTTCATGTTATTGGGGGAAGGTGGAAACTTCAAGAGGTGGTACCTAGTGAGAGATTTTAAATCATTGGCAATGTACCCTTGAAGAGGATTGTGAGACCCTGGTCTCCTCTTCTTCCTCTCTCTTTTTTGTTTCCTGACAAAGAGATGAACACTTTGCTTCACCAGGTACTCCTCACCATGATGTTCTGCCTCACCACATGCTCAAAGCTATACAGCCAATCAGTTACGGACTGAAACCTTCAAAACTGGTAACCCAAATAAAACTTACCTCTTTTTAACTTGATTATCTCAAGGATTTTATTGTAGTATTAGAAAGCTAACATGTTGTTATAATAGATATACCTAATCACTCTAGAGGTAGAGAGTTATTTCAATTTGAAAATGAGATGTTTCACCTTGACAACATTTAATTGACAAGTCAGATCAATTAAATGTATAAAGGTAAAGTCAGAAATTCTATTCAGGACTAGAGTTATGTTGTCCTGCTTTGCATGCATGAAGTCCTGAGTTCAACCCCCAGTCCCACACACACAAAAACAGTTCTATTCAGACACAAACTTAATTTCATGAAGTCTCATTCCTTCTGTAACTAGCAAAGATAAAGAAATCCTATATTGATATTATGATGATAATAAACAAGTACACAAAGATAAGATGAGAAAATATTGGAACACTCAAAGTAATTTATTTTACCAAAACTTCAAAGATAGGCTTAGGAGCGATTTTTTCTTTTTTAAGGATATTGATCTTCCATATCAATATGGTTCTTTAATTATAGACTTATTAAAATTTCTGCTATATTTGGAGAATTAGTTTATAGTTAGATCTAGTGTGTTTAAAATGTTGAGACTGTCAATGTATCAAGTCTTATAGATGGTCTTTTTTATAGTTAAATTTTCACACAATCCTATATTTAGCTCTAATTATATGTTTCATTCTAAAAATGTATATTTACAGTGAGGTATAATGTAATGTGATAATGGTAACAATTATTTATTATATTCTGCTTTGTGCCGACAATATTCTGTAACATTTAGTAAGTTATTTGGAAACTTTACAAGGGATATTTCTGTCTTACTTATGGAGAAATTGGATACCAGAAAGATTAAATATGTCTGAAAGTTAAAAATAGTCAGATACTGGAATATAAGAGAGGAATCTAGTTCTCAAACTCCTTGACTGTGCAGACTTTATGACTTGCTTCAGTCAATAGGATGTGGTATTGATATTGTGGATGTCCCTGATAAAGAAACCCTTGTGTCCTGCTCTCCTGTCACTTCTACCTTCTTGGAATGATGTTGCCACCATATGAAAAAAGCAGAGAGTATCTATTACCAATGAGAGGCCAGACAATAAACAGCACCAACCACCAGGTGTGAAGGAGGCAGTCCCTCAAGTTGGAAGGTGACTACAGCCACAAGAGTGACCCTAGTGAGAGCTCATCAGAACAGCCACCAAGCTGAACCCAGCCCAAGTTGTTGCATCACATAGCCCAAACTGATGACCATGAACTACAATAAAATGGTGGTTGCTTGAAACCCCTACATTTTGGAGAGACAGAAGGTAACTCATCGAGTAAACTTACTAGATCACACAAAGTGGCTGAACCCATTTATTACTTCAAATTGTTTGGTCATAACATTCACCATAATTCCTTTAGATTATTCCACAGTAGTTCATGGTATAAATGGCTATGAGTTATTAATTAATATCTTGAAACCCCAGAAACTAAATTTATTACAAAAATTCAACCTAATAATCTTTGACAGCCATGAGGATAACCTACTTTAGTGAAAATATCCTGTGCTAAACCTCAGAAAGCTAGATTGTAGCCTATTTCTGTAATAAAACAGTTCATGCTAAGGGAAGGTCACATACGAGAAGGGAAGGGTAAAAGAAGGAAGTTAAGGTGAATATGGTTGATGTACTCTCTATACAAGAATGAATATAGAATTTTTAAACAGGTTGAAGCCACCATAAGAAAGGGAACAAGGTAGAAAGAAAAAAAAAAGGTGATGAATCAGTTCAGGTTATAAAACATATATACATGGAAGTACCACAAGGAAACTTCCTGTGTAGCTACCTTAAACTAGCAAAAATGTCGTTTTTTTTCTTTTACAAAATTGGAGAACAGAAGGACAGAACAGGTCCTGCCTGAGGGGGTTTGTACCTGAGGGAGAGGAGATGATGTGGGGAAAGGATCTGGGAGAGTGAATATAGTGCAAATACTGTGTACACATGTATGTCAATGGAAAAATGAGACCTGTTGAAACTATTCCAGGAATGGGGGAACAAGGGGATAAAGGAAAATGTTGGAGAGGGTGGATTCAAGTGATATATATTTGATATACTGTAAGAATTTTTGTAAATGCCACAATGTACTCCCACCCAGCATAACAATAAAATAAAAATAAATAAATAAAATAAAATTGTCCTTCATGGCCTCTGACCCTCTGTCATCCCATATATAAAATGAGATTAATTTTTATGTGTGTGTGTTGTTTGTTGGTTTTTGCAATCTCTCAGATTTTGAATCAAACTCTTGGCTGGCTGCCAAGAAGCAAGGGTTTCCTCTCCAAACTATCTGCTTTCTTTTTCTGGTGATGATTTAAAGAAATTGGAACAATTTCAACTACCTCTCACTTTAGAAAGAAAAAGTGTATCACTTAATATGGCAGATAAAATTTCAGCAGGATTCAACCTCTTTACAGGGAAGGCAAGAGCCCTGATATGGTTTGGTAGATTCCCTTTCCTCTGCTTTAAGGCATTATGGATCCAGCCTTGAGGTTTTAACTTCAAATGCAGTCCAGGAAAAGAAATCAGAGGCTAATACCTAGCTGTTTGGTTGATTTGTGACTCTAATGTAAATAATAGCAACTCAGATTTCTTGGTTGGAGTTGGTTTCACAGTTTCCATAGAATAAGAAGGCAAATACAATATCTCCTTGGGAGGCTTAGAGTTTATTGTACTTAGCATGGCCATTATGGTTAATGTATTCTCTTATCAGCTTTGCCTTTTAACCCACATACTTCACATTTTCTTTCCTTCTGATTCTGTGGTGTTATACTCCTCAATAAAATAATAATACACAGGTCTTTGCCTTAAGGTCTAATTTCTAGGAAGGCTAAGTATTCATGTTTTGGTTCCTCCCAGAACAGAATTTGATCCAAAGTCTTAGATGTAGTAGGTTATGTTAGAGATGGTCACAGAAAGAACAAGTGATAGAGTAAGGGACTATGGGGTAGAGAAGAGAGATAACTTCTAGCAGTACCCTACCAAAGGACAGGAAAAAACAGTCTTCATCTCCTAACTTCCATGGTGATTGCCTGAGGCCATTCAATCACAGGCCATCCTGTCTGCAAATTGAGGAAACTCTGCCAAGCCTCCTTGCCACCTGCTGATTGAGAAAGAGAGGGAGGGTAACAGGGGGCTTATGTTTAAAAGTTGGTGCCCACTACACCTGCTGAACTCATGGGTGAATGGAGGGTATGTGGTGTAGGGCATCAACCATAAAGACAGTTAGGCTCTTTTCCTTGTAATTTGTACAGGTAGCCAGAGAAAAGAGAAATGGTGTCATCTTTTTTTTCTGGATTCCCACTCTGTGCTATTGTGGATCTGCCACCATTACCATGCTCCTGTCTCTTCAACTACTTCTGGAGGTCCCAAGAGTATATCTCAGGAGAATTCACAAAGAAGGGCTCACCGTGACAGGATAATTTCAGTTACACATTCCCCCTCATTCTCTAGCTCCTTGGGTAACATTGCATAGGAAACCTAGTCATGTTGCCATTGTTGTTTCCAGCTTATGGCCTCATAAGTTTGGATGTGTCATATAATTTTTTTTCTTACTTCCTTTACTTCATGACTACCACCTCACACACCTTTGTGTACCACTTCTTACACTAACACTTCCCATGAGAGATTGCCATATACTTCCAAGATCTCAGGGCAATTTAGTGTGAAAATTACAGCTTATATATCCATTTGATACTGAGACATGCCCATAAACCTGGCCTGAGGAGCGATTGCAAGAATCAAAGAGCCATTAAAAGTAAGCCCTGCAACATTTCAGAAGATAAATTCTGCTATTATCGTCGTTCTGGAGAATGAGTGAAATCAGGAAACTTGTCAAACATCACAGTTATGGAGAAGAATTTTACTTCCACCTGATTCTTTCAAAATCTGTCTTTAATCTCCATATTAATAAAAGGACATCTTCCTTGTTCTTCTTTAGGCCTATGTTCCATATTGATAAAAACATAGCAGCCAGACAACAAGCTCTAATGTTTGATGGCAAGTGCTGGTGTTAGGTGAAAGATGTGGCTTTATTGAGTTCTTAGGGTCCTACCTGTAAACATTTTCCATAATTCTCTAATTTGTAGTTAGGGAGGGAATACTAGCATTTATGGAACTTCTAGAAAGGTTTGTTTATATTTATTTATGCACACTTTGCAAACTGTACAGTTTATAATTTTTTCTTCTTATTCACAATGAAATGTTATCCTTGGTGTTATGAAGATATTATAATTTTAACTTCTTAGATGTGGGAAAAAATAGAGATTGCTTCTTGCTACTTAGAGTTCACATTTACTTTCTCCTTGGGACAATCCAGAACTTGATCTCAATTATTCAGGCTGCCAGCTGTACCATTTTGTCCCTGCTGGAGGCATTTATCCAGACTCAGGATTTTTTTAATGAACCCTACATTGGAGATAAGCATACATCTCACGCATGCACAAAAATTCCTCTTTTTGATTTCCTTTGGATTATTGTGGTCTTTTCTCTTTTTAACATGGCAATTTTTCTCTGTCTTGGAAACATGGAGTACTGCTTTCATCTTTGGGCAGTATCTCAAGCCACCAAAGGGCTTTCTCAGGATAAATTTATCAAGGTACATAAATATATTACTAGGAAGAGTGGGAACAGATGTGGTCAAGTCTAATATACCTGTATTTTAAATACTTGTATAAAGGATTGGAACATTAAACTGGGTGATAATGTCTTGTATATGAGGGTTACAAAGTTGAACAAATGTCTCACTCAAATCTTTTCACAGGCAAAGTTCTCAGCCACTCACTTTTTCTGTTTCTACTGATGATACAATCGATTTGATTTTTGAGGAAAAAAAATTGACTTTACCACCACTTCATTGTCAGCTTCATTAAATTGTCAACAACTGTTTGAAAACTCATTAGCAGAAACAATGAAATAAGAGCACTTAATAAGATAGCTATAAGACAATTTTTAATTAAGTAAATATTTTTAAGGATGTAAACTTGAGAAGTAAGGGAAAAAGAACTTTTTATAAACACACACTCACAGAACTTGACTCTCTGCTCCTGGACATGCAGTCCAAGGACTGCATACAGTTTGGAAAAAGACATTCTTGAGTTGGTAAGAATGGAGGAAAGTGTGAAGCCATCATCAGATAAAACTAGGCATGACTCACAGTTTGATTTATCTTTGCGACAAATTGAATGCCCAGGAGGGAAGAAAAATTTGAGAAACACTGATGTAGGTCATTCAACTCTCTAGTAAAGATAGCTCTTCCCCTCTCAAGGAAATAAAACACACATTCTTTACTTTTAAATACTTTATTTTCATGTTTATTGTAAGAAAATGGATAAAAATTTAAACCTCTCTTTTCCAAGACAAAGCTATTGCATAATTAACAGAGCAAGGCATTGTGCCTTACAAAAAAAGACATGAAATGTCCAAAGGATATTTAAAACATTGCAGTTTTTAAAGTTTCAACATGAGAAAGGTAGATCACATACTGTGAAACCATTTCAATCAGCAATAACAGACATTCAAAAATACATGTGCAAATATATCCTCCAACCCTAAAATGATCTCACTTGCCTGTTTGCTTGGCACCCCCAGTCTGCAGCACAGTGGTGGACATGTTGGGGGAGACTGAGAAATGCTAATAAAATGGCCTGGGAATATTGGAAAAGATTTTACTTTCAAACTAAATAAGAATCAGAATGGAACTAACTTGGGGTTGGCATAAAATATAATGCTTCAATGTGCAAGTAGATTCAATCACACCCTTAAATTATTTTACAAGTAAAATGTATGGCAGAATCTTTTGGGGAACGATCCTAACAAATACGTAGAACTCTCAGAAGCATGCTCAAGCCCATTAAGGGCAATCCAGGTGGTCTCAGGAGTTGTTCTTGTTCTGTCCTTTTCCAATGAAGGTAGGTCCTGCTTCAGGAACAGCTGCAAGGAACTCCCGCCATTCTCAGGTCAGCTGGAGTTGTCACTGTAATGAGAAAATGGTTGCCATTAGTAGGTGCTGAAGAAAGCTGACTACACAACATTCTTCCCTCTCCTAGGCTACCAGGTTTTCTGAATACAGCTTCTTAGCCTGCACCCACCCCCCCAGTAGCTACTGACAGTGGATGTTCTCCTTTAAGCATGGGTGTGGTAGAGTTCCATGTGCTCCACAGTATTGCTGACTAGGAACAGCCAGAACCTATTGCTCTCTAACTCTTATGCTGGGCCTCACTTACCGCATGAAGTAGCTATTATTTATCTTCCTTTTTTACTTAGTCTCAAGTAAACTAAATTGTCCCGAGTCACATGGCTAATAGTCACTGAGGACAGAACCCAGATCAGTTCTCTGTGCTGCCATCACTGCAAAATCAAAATCTGGGCTCTTCTACACAAAGCTTATTCAGGACTTCTGTTACAAAATGCCTTGGGACCTGCTTTTCAGATCCAAAGCCCAGAAGGAACCCGGGGGTGGTGGGGGGAGGACCTTAACAAGCGGAAAGCACTTTAGCACAACTCCTCAAGACAAGAATCTTAAAGAAGGCAGTGTTACCTACTCACTGGAATGGGTCCAGGTGGGGATGGGGGATGCTTGAAATATCCTTTTGGAACCAGAGTAGATTAATAATCTTGATCACTAATTGTGAAAATAATGATCATTGTTTCTCACCCTTCCGGTTTCACGGTGCAGTGGCCAGTACTTTTGGCCCATGACAGGTGCAAATAGAAACCACAACTCACTTGTTCAGCATCTTTTCCATGATTTTCTTAACCGTGGGGGCTTCAGGATTGAGACAAACTTCCTTACCATTCTTGATATTGGATCTGCATAGAGAAGGAAGGACCTGAGTAAGGTGGGAGGTCTAGCTGGGGTCAAGGTCGGACTTCTAGACAGGATCAGGGTGACTCTGGCTGCAGCAGCAGAGGTGCAGGGCAGGATTTACATGACTTCAGTTTGGGCACAGTGGGTCCAGGGGGCAACACCTTCACGCTTTCAATAAAATTGGGGTTAATCCCAAATCAAGGACAGACAGCGCAGTTCAGTCCCTAAGGGGGCCCATGAAGGCAGAAGAGACAGAGTTAGGCAGCTATCCCCAGGCTGGACGCCACGGAGCCGGCTCCCGCCCAGGATCCCAGGGCACGGGTTGCACCTGCAGTGCGCTGGCCACCAGGAGCAGCAGCAGCGCGGCGGGGGCGCGGGGGCCGCGGGGCCGCGGGCATGAAGCTCGGAGGGACTGGGCGCAATCTGAAGTGGAAGAGCTGGCGAGGAGCTGATGCATGCCTGGAGCTGAAGCTTCCTGACACCAGAAAGTTCCTCTATATGCTCCTCCTTGGGAGTGTGGTGAGGGACACACCAACTCCATTGCCTCCTCCTCGCCCTCCAGACCCCCCAACTCCCCCCAACCCTCCCCAACCCCCCTCACACCCCCGCCCCCGCTGCCTCTGTCCGCCTCTCGTGGACTCTGTGACTCTGGGATGTCCGCTTTCTGCCCTAACCCCTAAGGGAGAGTGAGCGGCCTACCTGGAGTGATGGCCTGTGGGGGACTGTGGGCATCCAGTGACCCCTGAACGTGGGGTGAGGAGGAAGGCAAGAGCTGGGGTGGCCTGGGACCCAATGCAGGGCGGCAGGAGATCTTTAAAGGACAAGAGTTAAATCTTGTAAATTCTCAGACGTGGAAGATGGGATTCAGCAACTTGGGGAGAGGGACCTAGATTTTGTTTAGTTTCCTATTAGCTTATATAATACCCTTTCTCTGTCTCTTTCCCTAACCTTTTATTTTTGCATATTTCATGTACATTTGTAATCAATTTTTTCTATCAAAAATTCAGCCAACATGACGGATTCCAGAGACCATTCTGCTTGTTCCTCCTGTTGTCTATTCTCAGATCAAGTTCAGAGCATCTCCTTTATGTTTTCCATTTGGTGGGAACAGAGGTCAGGTTGAATTCTGTGTTAATTTCAGCGAAAGCAAGGGGTGTAATAAGATCTCTTCTTTTGTCCTGTACATACTTCCTTTTTCCCTTTGAAATGTTGGAACTTTGTGAATCTTCCAAAGATGTCCTTTTCCTTGCATCAAGGGTTCAGATTTGATCTTTGAAATAACAGGACTGACCACCACGTTCAGGCTGCGGGGGATGGGAGGGCAAGTAGAACAGGTTCAAGAAGGAGTTCTCCTGCCTTCTCCTACCGCCCTGTCCTTGGACAGCTTAAACATAGACAATAGGGAAGTGGGTACCCTATGTACCAGACCTTCAGTCCTAAAGCAGCAAAAGGATGCATTACAGATGAAATAGGCAGTGCCAATCACATACTCAGGGCTTGCTTATATTAAGTGTTGCCCCTTTCTCTAGAGCCATTGGCTTATCTGTTTTCTGAGAAAGCATTTCAAAGATTTTTAATCTAACCCCCCATCCCCCGCCACCCCGTGGCTTTTTCTCTAGAGGTTTAGGAAACTTTGATTTTCATCACAAGGTTTTAGAGGGTTTAAGAATGATTCTCCAAGTTGAGTTCAGCCCTCTGTCACTGACTAGCCATGAAGTATGAGGGGAGTGGGAAAAGGAGGAAAGAATGACATCTGCCTTGTGTGTCCTGGAAAGGGTTCCACACTTCTCAGCTACACCCTGGAGAGCTGGTGCCCCTGCCAACCGCAGGGCATGTAATTCTGCTTACAACTTGTTAAACCTCTCCGTGCCTGCACCAAGGTGGTTGTGAGAAATGAGTCAACATTTGTAAAGAGTCTGCACAGATTAAGCACCTTACAAATGCTTGCTAAATAAATAAAACGGAAATAGGTCTTCCAACATTGCCTCAACAGAAACTCAACCTGTTGTAAATCCTTCTATAAAGAAACAAAAGAAATCAAATAGAAAGTTTCATTCAACAATTTTTCTCTTCCCATTTAAAATTTTCTGTATCAGTTACTGCTACCCAGCATTCAAATCAACACGACAATGTCATGTCCAAAATGCCCTGGTGGGTTGCCCTGGTAGGTACCTGTGGTCAGGGTAACAGTGCCTTTATTACAATAATCTTGGTCAAGCATGGAAAGGTGTGTGGGTTGTGTCTGAAACTCTATGGATAGAATACATGCTCTTGTGCCCCTCAGTAGTGCCAGTTCTTATCTGTCCCCATGATTTAAATTCCTTCACAGAAAGGATTCCACAAGAGCACTGAAATCAATGGAGGTGGACTTAGAAAGGGTCCCAGATGTCTTGAGCAGTTTCAAATGTAGTAAATGCTACAAATTTCTAAATGAAACAAATCAATTGATAATTTACAAAAGAACTAAAAAACAAAAATGTTTCAGACTTTCAGAGAGGAAGGCCCATGTGAACTCTATTAGGAAATGCACTTAGATGGTATTACTGTTTTGATGAATCATTTATTTGTTTTGTCGTCCCACCTTTTTTTTGTTGCAGTGCTGGGAGCCAAATGCAGGGCCTTTGTCATCCCACTTTCAATCATTTCATCTATAAAAAGGAAAATGACTTTTTATCTTTTAAAATATCATATTATTTATAAGTATGATCTGAGGAGAAAGGCCAGAAAGATTAAAGGGAGATTAAATTTGGTATCAGGGAGAAGGAAATGATCATCTAAAGGTTATCAAACATGTGACTAACTGACTAACTTATGAATAATTGAGAATTTGTGTGGTCACTCATGTTATTATTACTCTTTTCCTGGGTTTTGGTGGGAAAGTAACCAAAAGTATACAGTCATTACTTAAAACTTGAAAGCTACATTGTTTTCTAATTGCAGTTTCAATATATGCTTATTTTATGAAGTTTAAAAATTCAGAAAAGCATGAAGAGAACTTTTAAAAACTCTCTAATCTACATTAACTTTAGTCTGAATTAACATTAACAGGTCTGAATTATTTTTCAACAAACATAGTAGTTACATTATAAGAGTTTGCAGGATTTTGGGTAAATATGAAACATGTTGTTTTCTTTATTTAATTGCCACACACCATGGGCAAATTACTAAACCACTACACTCATCCCAGAGTACAGAGCATTTATTTTATACCCGTGTAAGCATTATAGAAATATTGATACACTCAGTCTTCCAAACAACCCCATAAGTCAGATGTTATTGTTGTCTTTATGGAATTTTTAAATTAAAAGAAGGAAACTTAGGGACAAAGAGATGAAGTAACTTCCCCAAATGTCATACGTCCTTGAGCCTGGGAATCAAATCCAGAGGAAATTGGCTCTTAACAATTATGTTATGATAAAAAGTTTCTAAAATATATGATAATTTCAGAAGGGTAGTGATTTTTAACATCTATTATTCCTCTGATTGAATGATTTAAATTTACGTATTCTTAAATGAAACCCAGCAAATGGTCCTTCATCTCTGTAGTTTTGTTTTAGTAACAGCATAACTCTTCTCCAGTGGCATTGATATAGCTTGCTATAGTTTCTTAAGGTCCAATTCTGTAAAAATAGCAACTTTCTCATGGAGAAATGTGGCAAACTACCCATCTGCCAAGTAATAGTTAGCATCATCTGTATGATGTCATATACCTACAGGTATGACATAAAAAAGGCACTCTTTGGTACCATTCTGAAAATCCATAATCAAAGTCCAGTCATGAAAAAAATTTCTCCAAACCCAAATTGAATATTTAATATTTAGCAGTAGTCTTCAAAACTGTCAAGGTCATAAGAAATAACCTTGGAAAGGAAAGACTGGGAAATTGTCACAGTACAGAAGAAATTATGAAGACATTACAATCAATTGCAATATGTTACCTTGGATTGGTTCCTGAAATCGGGAGAGAATATTAACGGAAAAACTGGTAACATCCCAATAAAGTCTGGAGTTGAGTTAAAAGTTCTGAGCCATATTTATTTCTTATTTTTAACAAATGTACATGGAAAAATAAAAATGTTCATAGGAGGGAAAACTGAGTGAAGGTCTCACAGACCCTGTATTGTTTTATATTATTTAATATTTTTACCATATACCCTCCTACACCCTTTTCTTATATCCTCCCTCCTCACACCGGTACCAACCCCCCACACAGGAGCTGTTTTGCATTCCTGGTCTCTGTTTATGAAAAAAAAAAAGATATTTTTGTTTGTTTAAGATAGCTGTAAAGGGTGTTTCATTGTGATATTTCCATGTATATATGTGTTATAACTCGAATTGATTCACTGCCTCTATTTTTCCTCCTTTCTACCTTAGTACCCTTCTTATGGTGATTTCAACAGGTTTAAAAATTCTATATTAATCCTTGTATAGGCAGTACATCAACCATATTCACCTTCTTAACTTCATTCTTTTACTCTCCCTCTTTTGTATATGTCCTATTTTTCATGATATTTCTTGTATTTGTATTAGGTCTATATTACACCTATGAGAGAAAACATACGGCCTTTGGCTTTCTGAATCTGGCTAACTTCACTTAAAATGATGTTCTCCCGTTCCATCCATTTACCTGCAAATGACAAAATTTCATTCTTCTTTATAGCTGAATAAAATTCCATTGCATATAAATATTACATTTTTAAACCATTTATCAGTAGTGGGGCATCTTGGCTGTTTCCATAGCTTAGCTATTGTGAATAATGCCTCAATAAACATGGGTGTTCAGGTGACTTTATTGTAACTTGACTTACATTCCTTTGGGTATATCCCCAGGACTGGGATTGCTGGCTCATGTGGCAGTTCTGTTTTTACTTTTTGAGAAGCATCCATACTGTTTTCCATAGTGGTTGTACTAATTTACATTCCCACCAGCAGTATATGAGGGTTCCTTTTCCCCCACCATCCTTGCCAACATTTGTTGAAATGCTCAACATCCTGGCTATAAATGAAATGCAAATCAAAACCAGATTAAGATTTCACCTCACTCCCGTTAGAATGACTATCCTCAAGAACCCATTAACAACAAATGTTGAGTATATACTTACTCAGGTATGAAAATTCAAAATATCTTCTGCCTCAGTTTTGACACTTCATCATGTTTCATAGGATTGATTAATTTGCCATCAGCATTAATCACATTGTCCAATCTGTCATCCATTTCTTGTAACTGAAGAAAAATGTAAAGTGTTTACTGTAATGATTTCCAGACTCAACTTCAAACTGACGTAAATGAGAGTGCTCAGGAATAGGCAGATTTCCATTGCCCACAGAAGCTGCCAAAAGAATGAAGCAGGTCAAGAGTGGCCAATGTTTATATCATACAGAACTTGACTCCTGGGAATAACTTAATCAAAATCATGTGCTTTTGTAAACAAAGTAAAAAGAAAAGGGTTTTGTCCTCATTGTTATTTTCTCCTTAAAAAGTCACTTAAATGCGTTGAGTCTATGTAAATAAAAGTTCAAAAATATTAAGCACAGGAATGCTACAGTCAAGTAGAATAAATGCATTTTATCTGAACAAATGTTTCTTGAAGCCAAGTGTTTTTTAAGAGTTGAATGCTAGATTTTTGTGCAGTCTTTAAACCATCTAAACAATAATACTTTAAGTAAGGGAAGAATCTTTAAAAATGGAAGCTCCAATGGTCAAATTCTACTTGCCCTATCACCATCATGGAACCACTCAGAATTAACAAGCAGCAAAAGCCAGGGTGCTCT
This sequence comes from Castor canadensis, assembly GCF_047511655.1. Lineage (NCBI taxonomy): Eukaryota > Metazoa > Chordata > Mammalia > Rodentia > Castoridae > Castor > Castor canadensis. The sequence continues at coordinate 94,897,768 of NC_133394.1, forward strand.
CATCTTCTAGGCCCACTGTTTTCCATCCAGCCATTACTATGGCAACCAGCTGCCTACAAGTATAACCTGATACTCCTCACCTCAGATGTATTTTTTGCTTCATGGACCAATGTTTCTCTGTAGCTGCCATGAAATAGCCCTTGTTCATGAGCAACAGTGGCTAATGAATAAGTATTCCTCCCTTTTTAAGATTTTAGGCAGATAGGCTACATCATTTGTCAGAGTATTTCCAGTATGATTGAACCCCAGTTTTCACACCCTCTTTTCCTATTTTACTCCTCCCAGTTCTTTAGTCCTATCCTTGGGAACAGTTGCTCAAATAAATGGCCTGCATGGTGGACTCAGGCTCTCTTTTGGGGGGACAAACCTAATATGAAACATTGCTCCATTCTGAGAAGTAGCCATGTTGACTGGTAGGTGAAATAGGTAGTGTAGCTCTATTCCACCCCAACTTACCTTAAGAACTTATTCCCTCACAGTTGCCTTCTCTATTTCCCTAAGATGATCTCTTCTAATAGAATGTCTGTCTTTGAGGAGAGAAAAATGAGGATGTACAAGCATGACATTAAATTCTGAGGTTTAACTACCAAGGTCAAGGGCATTAGTGAGTTCTTGGGTCAGAATCAGCCTCGCCACTCAGACTTCCCAGAGACTATTAGTCTGGTTCACGTTTCTCAGAGTTATACAATATAGATAAACTTCTCTCAACCCAGAAGGTTCAGGTTGGATGAGCCATTTCTCAGTTCTTTCCCTCTCAAAGCCCACTCTTCAGCCCTACAGATTGATTCAGAGGTCTGTAAGTAACTTAAGACAGGTCAAATTAGAAAGAATCCCTGGAGATTTTGCTGAAACAATTAAAAAAGACGTTCTTCATTTTCTTTGGGTTGGATAAACTGATAAAAGCAAAAGCTGTATTAGTTTGTTTTCCATTGCTCTAATGAAATACCTAAGGTTATGTAACTCCTAAAGAAAAGAGGTTTATTTAACTAAGAGTTTTAGAAGCTAAAAAGTCCAAAAGCATTTCACTGTCTCTGATGCAGACGCCAATAGCTGGCTGCTTCACCATGTGTATGGAATTTCAAAGGTAGGAGTGCATGCAGAGAGAAAGAGAGAGATTAGGGAGTGCCAGGCTTGTTCTTTGATAACACTCCTCTTGTAAGAACTAACACAGGGATCTCGGGACCCAAGAGAACTACCTAATCCTTTCTGAGGCACATCCAATTATCTAAGGACCTTCCACTAGGCCATACCTCTTAAAGGTACAACAACTTCTTAAGGTTTCCACACAGGGAACCAAAACTCCAGCACAGGAAACTTTAGAGAACAAACTACATCCAAACCAGACCAGGAGCCTAAAGTTTTGCCTGTTTGGGGGAATGAAGTTGGTCCAGAGGAAAGCACAGGTAAAGCATGAAGTGGTACAAACTCCTACCTTAGAGAAAATTTTTTGTCCACCTATGTTCTCCAACTGGCTCTGATTTATTCATGGAATTTTAAATTATGTGGGCCAACAGATTTTCTTTCCTTTCTTTTAAAAACAGGTTAAATAAAATGTTTATCTCTTCCCAGTGAAACAATCTTTCTAATACCACCCATCTTGTATACTGCTACAGACAACTTTCCACTACAAGTACTATATTTACTTTATTGTTAATGTTGCCTATCCACTCATCAATACAACATTTATCTTCCACTTATAAGCTGTAAACTAAATTAAGCTCTGTTTTAGGTTATAAAAAGTGAAAAGACAGATTCTGAACCTACAGTCTATGGAGTAGGAAGAAAGGTATAGAGTTGCGTGGAGGCCTGTGACACTCAGCAAGGGACAGAGTTTTATAAGCACACAGAGGAAGAGACACCTAACTCCCTTTCTTGGAAGAGTGGAAGCTGCCAGAAAAAACTTTCTAGAGGATAGTGCTATCTAAGATACATGGACAGGGGACCATTCAGAAAAGGTTGAACAAATAAGTGAAGGCATTGAAGCTGGAAACGAGAATAAAAATAAGCAATTTACTTTTCTAACTTAGGATTTAGCACTGAGGTAAGGAATGCTGAGAGATCAAGCAGTAGGAAAGGCATAACTCAGCCACTGAAGGCTCCTGTGAGATACCCAAAGGCCATTTCAAATGTCCCCTCCATCAAAAGTTCATAATTCCTTCCTAAGAGTTATCTTTTTCCATTGGTACAGATCACATCGTGGAATAGGGTATGCATTGGTTTACATAGTCCCATGGTAGATGGTGTCCTCTGCAAGGAGAGCTATCATATTTTATTTCTCTTTGCATACATCAGTCTCTGAGTCTGGTTTATACTAAGCACATAACAAATGTTTGTGAAAATAATGCATGGACAAATGTTTCTAAGCCACTGTTAAATAACTAAAGTGTCCTGAAGTAGAACATCAAGAAACTGCTCTTGAAGGCTTACAGTAGCCTAAATTTCCTTTGCTTTTTTCTACCTATTTTGACCACTCAGTGCCTAAATTAAAATCTCTCAGTGAAGCCAAAAACAGTTTGGCCAGAGCCAGAGTTTGCAAAGAGAAATAAGCCTCAACAGATGTCCTTAAAAAATTCTAAGGTCAAGGTCTGCCAACAAGTCCAAGGAACACAGATGAGGCTTGAAAATGCATTCAAAGCCAGAGGGCCCCAACTGTCCTGGTTTGGAAATAGGAACAATGAGAGGATTATGGCAAGGTAGATCCTGGTGATTGCCAGAGTGTCTGTGTTCGACCTTTACAGATCATCTGCCTCATGATGGGTGGGAAGATCCAGCTAAATAAAGGTACATTCATGGTCGAGGTAGAAAGTGAGTGAATAATATCCATCCTACACATTTTTATTTTATAAAATAAAATAAAATAATAGGTTTATTGGTAATAGGTTTAGTAGAAGAGGTAAAGTGCATAAGGTCCAACTTCTAAAGTAAAATTCTTCATTTAGTTTGTCTATATTCTCCAGGGATAGATCATCTATTTTTATGCTATTGGCATGATAATCTGATCATATGATAAAATACTTAAAACCATACAGTCAAAACCAAGAAGCAGTCCATCTATTAGCTTTTCACAGATTTTTAGAAGGAGTAAGTTATTGGAGTTTTGTGCTCATTTGGAGGTTACAGATGGAAAGCCCAGCTACTTGTATACTCTTGACCAATTAATGATCCTCCTCCCTGGGGAAAAGTCATTCTCTTCCAGCAAGTGCACAGTTTTGGGAGGGATGGATATGGAGTGGTGAGGAAGGAAGGGGACACCTGCCTAGCCAGCCAGATCAGCCAAATCAACCCTGGCAATTGGTGGCATGACTTATCACAGCCAAATCACCCCCACATCTAAGCTATTGTTTTTTTCACAATGTTTTTAAAATAAATTTCTTTGTATTCTCATTTTCTTAAGATTGTTTCCTAAACTATCTGTAAGTAGTACTTACTAAATAAATTACATCATAAACATATAGTATACGAAGAAGTACAGAGTTGCCAAAATTACAAAAGCAAAGGAAATGAGAAGAAAATTTCTCTTGGAAAACATTACATAAGAAATTTCTTTTGGAATTGAAAACATCCTTATGATTTTGGTAGTACAGAAACAAAATTTAGGAAGTTGAAAGAGGAATGTATAAACCATAAATGAAAATAGCATACATAGCATAAAGATATAACTTGCAACTAGGAAAATTATGAACCATCATAAAAACTTGATTTTAAGTATACTTTCAATGTTTATTATTCTCCAAAGTTTTGGTCAGCAGTAACTTTGTTTTTGTTTTTGTTTTTTCTATGCTCTGTCCCTATTTCACACAATTTTTGAGCAAGAAAATTCTGAATAATACTGATTTCAAAAGCACGGCATTTCTTATGTGTTACTAAGCTAGTTCATTGACATTTCTAAACTGTTAAAAAGGCTAAATATATATGAGTTCCAACTGCATATGGCGGAAGCAGAAAAATACTGACTTGGTTGTGTGTACTTTACATATGTGTTTATTGCACATTGAATGGGATGTCTACAACCAGATAATGTTTAATGAACTCATCTTATAGCACTGGCATGTGATTGGTAGATGTGGATAGACAGATGAGTGAAACATGTTTCAGCAGATTCCCTAATAGTTATAGATGTGACTGTAACTGAAACACCAAAGGTATAATTAATGGCACCAAGGGCATGAGTGTAATAAGGTCTATGAATAATTTGGTGAGATATCTGAGCCTAAGGTTAGGAGCTGGGGAAACAGTGTCTTCAATGTCAAATCAACTTTCTGGTGGCTTGGTGCCTTGTTGTCAGCCCTCCACTGCACCTTTATTTCACCAGCACAAACTGCATTGCTGTTCTTCTCCAGGTAGGTAGTATTTGACAAACATACTTAGCACTAATTTGTCAGGCATTTATCTGGAATCAGGAATAATGAGAGGGAATAGATAACCCTTATTCCCTGATTCAAAGTAGGAAAGCAGATAAATGAATAATCACAGTACAGCTTAATAGCTATTCTGATGATGGAGGTATGTATGCATTGCTTTATTCTCTATTTCCTAATAGTCTGTAGAATTACTGGGAAAAGAAGACTAAATGGTAAGGTCTAAATGTCCCCACTCTGCTTGATGACTGCTCTGCTTTCAAATTTTATCACCTTTTACCACAAATGCTGGATAATGGTAAAATCCCCATGTTATATCTGCCTTAGAGAAGAAATAACTATCTGGCAAGGTTACTTTTGCATTATTTAAATGTGTCCCCCCAGATTCATGTGTTTATTCTTAATCCCTAACAAAACAGTGTAAAAAGTGGGAACTTTAAGACTGATAATGTCAGGGGGCACGGGCCCTCATAAATGGATTAGTGGTAGGGTTCATTATGGCTGGAGTGAGTTCCTTACAAAGAATGAGTTTACATATGTGGACATTAGATCAAGGGCAAACACAACAAGGGGATTGGACTATGAGCACATGATAAAAGCGAGAGCACACAAGGGAGGGGTGAGGATAGGTAAGACACCTAAAAAACTAGCTAGCATTTGTTGCCCTTAACGCAGAGAAACTAAAGCAGATACCTTAAAGCAACTGAGGCCAATAGGAAAAGGGGACCAGGAACTAGAGAAAAGGTTAGATCAAAAAGAATTAACCTAGAAGGTAACACCCACACACAGGAAATCAATGTGAGTCAATGCCCTGTATAGCTATCCTTATCTCAACCAGCAAAAACCCTTGTTCCTTCCTATTATTGCTTATACTCTCTCTACAACAAAATTAGAAATAAGGGCAAAATAGTTTCTGCTGGGTATTGGGGGGGGGAGAGGGAGGGGGCGGAGTGGGTGGTAAGGGAGGGGGTGGGGGCAGGGGGGAGAAATGAACCAAGCCTTGTATGCACATATGAATAATAAAAGAAAAATGAAAAAAAAAATAAATAAAAAAAAAAATAAAAGCTCTAAAAAAAAAAAAAAAAAAAAAACAAAGAATGAGTTTAGCTTCTCTTTCTCTCTCTCTCTCTCTCTCTCTCTCTCTCTCTCTCTCACACACACACACACACACACACACACACACACACACACAAAGATACTCACACTCACTCACTGAATGTTATGGCACAGTAAGAAAGCCCTCAGCAGATGTGGCCCTCAGTCTTGGATTTCCAACCCTCCAGAATCATGAGCCAAATAAATTTGTGTTTATTATAAATTATGCAGTCTGTGGTATTTTGTTATAGCAGTATAAAAAGGACTGAAACTGTTGCATTAAAAGTTTATTTATTTTCTTTACTAGACAGTTGAGCCAGGCTCCCTATCACCAAATGTCCTGCACATTTTAAGATGTTTAGATACATTGGTAGATAAACATTGTAGGTTTGTTATTTAATTTTTTTAGTTGTTACAAAGAGTGGAAAATACCCATGTTAAACTTTTCTAACTAGTTGTTTGCACCCAAGCTTTGTAATATGGTTCTGTTTGGGGAAGTTCTGGCTTATTGGCCTTGTTCTTAATGGGTTGCTTGTTAGCTCAAGGATTGGAGAGTCCCCTGCTTACAAATAACATGTGCTCAGGGAAAGGGAACAAAAGTAATATTTACCTACCAGACTCTGATTCTGCATCTGCACACACGCTGGGTCCTACTATAAGTCTCATTTACCCATTTCAAGAGCTCTGTGAGATGGGTAAGGTTGCCCTTGTTTTACAAATGAGGAAACCAAGGAGGCTGAGGATCACAGGGAGTCAAAGTTGATCCAAGGCTATTGTCTTGGTCTGTTTTGTATTGCTATACCAGAATTCCAGAATGAGTAATTTACCAAAGAAAAAATATATATTTCCTAGTATTCTGAGACTGAGAAGTTCACGATCAAGGGGCTACATCTGGTGAGGCATAATGAATCACATGACAAGAGAGCTACAGCCAGAACAGGATCCAGAGAGAGAGAGAGAAAGAGAGAGAGAGAGAGAGAGAGAGAGAGAGAAAGAGAGAAAGGCAGAGACAGAGACAGTGACAGAGAAAGACAGAGCAATAGAAAGCTATGAAAGTCAGATTCACTTTTAAAAGTTAGATTCACTTTTATGACAGAACAGTCTCCCCATAAATAAGTTACTCTTGTGATAATAGCATTAATCCATTCATAATGTTGAAATCCTCATTACCAGATTATCTCTTAGTGACCCCAATACCAGCACAGTGACAATTATGTCAACATGTGTTTTGAAGGGAACAGCCAAACCATAGTACCTGTCTTACTCAAGATCCCACTGCAATAAAGCTAGCATCTACACGAATGATAAGGAAGAGCCATATAGGAAGAAGAAATCTGCATAAAACTGCTAATTATGCCCACTGAACATGAATGTGTTTGCTTGTTTCCAAGCCCTCCTAAAAAGCAGTGTATTTTCTGGCCTCAAGTTTGCATTAGAAACCAAATTAGCCTGTACGTTGCTGAAGCAGAATGGCAGTGAATACAAGTATGAAAAGAACCTAAAATCTCAATAATCTAAACAACATCCTGCTTCATGTGACATCTTTAGACCAAAAGCTCTCCCAATGGGGTTACCAGAGGCTCCAGCTCAGGTCAGGGATGAAGTTTAAGACTGGAGGAAGACTACAAGCAAAGAGATTTAACTCTGCAGCTGGTCCTGAACATATGGCCCCTCCTCACTTGCCAGGTATCTTCTCTAGTGTGGACTCCAATAGGAAATGACAAAATTTCTCTAGTGTGGACTCCAATAGGAAATGACAAAATTTGACTCCAATTAAAGAACTGGAGTCTTGTTTTTAAACTAGAAGTGATAATTCAGCCGTGGGTTATGAAATTACTTTATAGGGTTCTGGTTGATTTTTTTAAAAGTAGAATATAGTAGGATAGAATAGAATACAAAATGAAATATGCATTGTGAACTTATTTTATGTGTGTATGAGTACACACATGTGCGTGTGTGTATGTGTGGAAATATATATGTACATAAACACAATGATTACATACATACATGGCATAAGCACACATATCCATATGTGAATACTAGATCATATGGGTTTGCTATTCATTCTCTGATAAAAAAAAAACTTATTCTGTTACTTTGGGACAGGAATCCTCCCTAACTACTTACAATGTAATTAAGTGATTACTAAATATTTCCTTTATGAGTGTGTACAGATGAATGATACTTTACTGAAAATTAGCAGTTCATCTTATAACCATATCAAATGATTAAAATTTTGAAAAAGGAAAAGAACATTCTTGAGTTGTGAAATTATAGGTTTTAGATTTTTCCCCTGTATTTTCTTTCCATTTCATATTATCTTTAATGAATATGTCTTTTATAATGAGAAAAATATGGATATATCTTTAAAACCAACTAGACCCTCAATACTCTATGCGTTACAGAGGATATTGAGGTTTTTTTTTAAAACCACAAAGCTTTAGAAGGAAGAAAAGCAAAGATTATAAAAATGCAGAACAACTTTCAAGAGCAAAATATATTTGAGTGGTTCTGTTTGCTAATAGGGGCCATGACTATGCAGTAAGTGCATAGTTTGTGGCCATTTTCTGCTGGTGTCTCCAACCACTACTTGAGTTGCAAGGATGGGGGAGAGGGAGTTTAAGTACATGCAAGTTTTATCACTCCATAAATGTTTGAACAATAAGCAGTGTCATGTATCTTGGGTTTTCTCCTGGCAGGAAGGCCCTCTCTGAATGTCCTTGTGGATAAAGGCGGCAAATGTTCTCAGGGTAAAGTGAAAGAGTTCTCAGGGTAATTAGACCACAGTAATTCTGTAGCAAAGATTTATAAGGCCCAGCATCCAGTACTAGTTGGCCCTGCAAAACTGATTTTGTTCCTTCAACTTTGAGTCACATTTACTAATTATCAAATATATAACTAAGTGTTTTGGGACAGACAACAGAATGAAAATGAGCAAAATTAATCTTGTCACCCAAATCATATCCAATGTCTTTCCCCTTCAAATTCACTTCATTAGAAGAATTTTTAGTGCTATTATAATCCTTTTTGCTATTTATCACCTGAAACTGCTCTGCTAAAATGCCTTACTCAATACTTTAAACTTACCTGGGATGGTACATTAAGAGTAATATTGATAGCAATAATATAATTAATACTTGCTAAGTTTTAATGCATGGGTTATGTATAAGGAACATACCAAATACCATCTATTTGGTCCCCACAGTAATCTATGAAGTGTACACTTGTGATACTCCCACTTCACAGATAAAGAAAGAAGACACTGAGGGGAAATGAGTGTGGCACAACCTTGAGTGCCCTGCTAAGGAATTTGGACTTTAAACATTTTATGAAAGGAAGTGCTAGGCTGTGGGTAACAGTGTATAAATGTTGACCTGAAGGTAAAAAACACCAGTGGGCAAAAACTACTTGGTAGACAATTGCTTGTTCTCCACATAGATACTCAGGCCCTACAAAACTATGAACTACCTGCAAACAGGCTGGGGATTTAAGGATTTTGTGTCTTTCTATTTAATTTTCATTTTGTGGCAGTCTCAGTCTTCCTTTTGTCCCCATGGTAAGTTCCAACTCCACCTTCAAGAGCAGCTTTGTGGGACAGTTTTTACTTGTAGAATTAGCTACTGTACCACTTGCCTGTGTGAAAGACAGAGCAACATGAAAGCAGAGCAAGGAGTTGGGAGTCAGGCTGATCTGTGCTGCTGCAAACAGGACTGTTATAAATGGCAATAATATTACGTAACTTGCAACGTGTGTGAGAGTTTTAGATGATACTCTGGCACTTCAGAAGCCTATAGAAATTATGTCTCTTTTAATTAGTTTATCATTCTAAGAACATCATCTCTCTCAAGAGACTGAATTATACCATACTCTGTTTTCTCTTTAGTTCCTACCACTACACTGCACCAACATTGTCACATTAGGTTGACATTGCATTAGGTTGTGAACAAGAGTCCGTACCTCCCACCTGCCTTAACTATATTCTGCCTTCTTGCCAGAATAAATGTCAAGCTCATGTGATCTAGGCTGAACAGTGCTCCCACCCCCAAATTTTCCATCCCTATGAATGTGTTATTTTATGTGGCAAAAAGACTTTCAGAAATACATGAAAGGATGTTGAGATAGAAAGATTATTCTGGATTTACCTAATTGGATTTGCTACATTCACAAAGATCCTCATTAGAGTTAGCAGGGTCAGAGGAGGGGGGGAGATGACAATAAGGGCAGAGGCTGGAGCAATGCAGTTTGAGGATGAAGGAAGCGTCTGCGATATAAGGAATGCAGGTAGCCCCTACAGGCTGCGAAAGGCAAGGAAATGGATTCTCTCAGGCCTACAGAAGGAACACAGCTCTGAAGACACCTTTGAGCTCAGCCTATTAAAACTCATTTTGGATTTGTGACATCTAGAACTGTAAAATAATAAATTTTTGTTGTTTAAGTCTCTGAACCTGTGAACTTGTTACAGAAGCAATAGATAACTAATACACCTGAATGGCAATACCTTCCTTTCTCCCCAACATGTAGTAGTGTCTTTCATAGTATGAATGAAAATGCCACCTCTCCTGCTTTCTACAGTTGTGTGACATACAATCGTGATCTCTCTGATGTTAAAGAATACACTGAAGAGTAGTGAATTGCAAATAAGTTTCCCCTGAGCTGAGGTTAACTAGGAAAAAAAAAATGTATTCAAGACATGAGCATAAGTGCTGGGCATCGTAGGGCATTTGTGTAATCCCAAAATTTGGGGAGGCATAGTAGAAGGATTATAAGTACAAGGCCAGCCTGGACAATGTGTAGCAAGACCCTGTCTCAAAAGAACCAAGGACTGGAGATGTACCTCACTGGTAGACTGCTTGCCTAGTATGCTTAGGCCTTGGCTTCCATACCTAGCACTACCAAAAAGGAAAAAAAAAAAAGACACCTGCATGCTTAGAGCAATACTATTGGAATATAACAGAATGCAATAAGAACACATTCAGCAGATCTGCCAATGAGGAATCCCCATGCAAGCAGGGATATGAGTACAGGAACTGCTTTTAGTATCTCATTTTTGTGAAATAGCAACATTTTCAAAGAACCAATAACTAGTAAGATATTTTGATGTAATTCCCTGAAAGTATCAGTGGTGAGTATTCATTCATTCATTTTTATTAATTTCCTGATAATACTGTGATAGAGTATAAATCTTAAGGGATAAAATCAGATTCTTATTTATGTACTAAATTTTTCAAAAGTGGCCTAGTAAAGCTTAAATGCTTTAAATTATTTATTGACAAAGCTAATTATAATATAAAAGTAACTATGCAACTGTGAAGTAATGCAATTGAGTAAATGTGTAAATATAACCATGTAATGCAAAACAAAGTCAGTCCTTATTAAACCCAACCTTCCTGCAAAATATTTTCTGCTTAAAATTCTGGAGATGTTCTCTTATATGAAAATATGGTATATCAGCATTATTATGAAGAAACATTTTGACAGTACCACAACCAGATTCATTCCATTTATTTTTAAGATTTGAAGGATAATAAAAACATTAGAAGATTCTTTTGCAGTTATATTGAAAGTGAACAAAACCCAAACATGCTACACAGTGAACTCCAGAAGGGCAGCTGGTAGCTAACTCTGGAGGAGTTTCTTGACTACTTTCTTATTCAGGGAAGCCTGCGGGTCCAAGCAAATTTTCCTCCCATTCTTCAGAGTGGCTCTGCCAGGAAAAAGAGAAAAGAGGCAAGGTTAGTCCCTGGGTAGAAAGACTGGATTAGACAGGGATAGGATGGGCAGAGGAGGCAATGGGCAGCATGCTTGAGCAGGGCAAGGACTCACATCATCTGAGCGGTGTCGCAGTGGGGTCCTGCCTTGATCACCTCCAGGCTGGTGATGTGCTTGGGATGCACTGAGGAGGTGGTCTTCACACACATGCAGTGCAGGTCCCCATCTCCTTCTTCTGGTTCGGCTTAGGGTGGAGGAGGTGGAGGGGAAGGGTGGTTGGGGAAGCAGTGGTGAGTCCCTAAGTGGCCAGAGTTTTCTCGGGGTACTTTCCACTGCCTTGGCCTTCATTTCCTCAGCTACAAATCACACCTCCCTCAGAAAGCAGTTGTAAGCACTAGGTGGTGAAGCTCACTTGCAGACCTTGGAGTTGGGCCTGCAGCTACTTAGCAAACCAATAAAGTGTGGTTGGTATCATTAGTGATAATGACTGCCCGGCCCCAGGATTTTCCGGACTGGACTCTCTCCCTCCCAACCCCTTTGCTTGGGCTCTTACCACTGACGAAGATGACCACAGCTGGCAGGAGCAGCAGCCCTAAGAGCAGCAGCCCTGGGATGGGCCGAGGGCAGGGGCTGCTGAGGGCCCCTAGGAGGCTCATGTTGCCAAGGTTCCAGCAGAATTCCAGTGCACAGGAGAGGTGGGGGCTGGAGCTCTGCAAGCCAGTGTCTCCAAGGACCCTCCCTGAGCCTTTTATCCTCTCTGTGGGTCCAGCCCGGAAACCTGGGATGGAAGATGAGGAACTGCAGTACAGAAGTGAAGACTCTTTGGGGAAGAAGAGTTGGGCTCTGGCCAACCAAGATTAAAACAAAACAATGCAAAAAAGCTGGGGTCAGCTGCCTTGGCTGGGGGCTGGCAGCAGAATCCACATCTCCAACTTGAACTTGAATATGTGCACATTTATGGAGTTAGAAACAGTAGAGCTTGAATCTTACAAGTTGTGTGTTGTATGCCTAATAGAGTTCTCTAGTCACCATACAATTTGCAGAGCACACATCTGCGGGACCCAGATAATTTGTTTCCTTCCCTGTTGTAATTACATTACCCCAAACTGCCAATACTTTCCTGCCTTTCTTATTGATTATTATTGAGTTTGGCTACCATGTGATTTAAAGATGTGTTGTTTATAATTGTTTTCTGCTACTAAATAGTTGGATTTTGTCTATAGGCAATGTCTCTTTTCTGAATTTCATCAGGATGTAGGAGTCTTCACCAGTCTCTTGGATGGGATTTACCAGGCTCCACTAATCATTATCCAATATACCGTAGGATGCAAAGCGTATTATTCTTATCACTCTTGTAGAAAAATTACAAAATTTTTTTGTAAAGATTTTGGCATTGTTTTTGTAAAAATTTAAACCTGGATGCTTTTCCATTTGGCTCCATCTTGGATATTATGAGATCAATGTGAACCATGTTCTTTAGCTTAACAGGGATGACTTGGCTCTTGATCAGAGCAAGGTACACCCTCATACCAAAGTCAGAAGTTCTCTGTTACACAGGTCACTAGTTGTGACTCTGGGTCAGGAGTCCACTGTAAGCAACTATCTGACATCCCCATGTTTAGCAGGATGCAACTTCTGCTGGAATATGCAATTTAATTCCAGGCTCCTAGGGCCTGGAAGTTTTTTCCTACAACTCTCCTACCATTCACCTCTTCAGTTGGCTAAATCCTCTTCATATTTCTGGTGTCAGCTTAAATGCCATTTATTAGAGGGCCTACCCTGACAACAATACCTATTATGTTCTCTTGTTGTCCCATCTCGTAGTACCCATGCATTCCCTGTCTCTTGTTGATAATATACATACAAACATGTGTGTGTTTGTGTGTGTGTGTGTGTAAGTGTTTAATAGGGTTTCTTTCTCTAAATGGAAAGATCTATGATAGTAGAGTTTGTAACATTTTTCACTCTTTTAGCTCAGTCATAGGGAATCAGTACAAAATAGCTACATTTGTGAAGACAGTACGTGTTGTAAATGGTGATGATAAAGTGCTGTTTTGACTTGTTCATGTGTTGTTAGGGCAATTGGAGATCTCTATATTAACATGTGGCAATCTGGTTGTAATTATCTGTCTGTTTGTCTGACTCTCTCACTTGACAGTGAGATCTTCAAGGACAATTCTCTGTGATATGATTTTGAACATTCAGCATCTAATACAATGACTATTGCAAAACATGTTGTAATTGATATATGTTTATGGAACTGAAACTTGAGACCCTTTCTCGGTTAGCAGCAGAGAGAATGGATAAGAGAGGTAGTTTTGAATATGGATGGCGACATACTGAATTTATACAACTTTACCCAGATTTCAATATTTGCAGTGTAAATGCAATCAGGCAGAAGTGAGTGGCAATTATGTCACCTTTTCTCTGCATTTAAACAAAATGATTCAATTCATACGCACCACAGTAAGACTCCTGCATCTCATATAGTATATTGCAAACACAGGGTCATATCTTAAGAGCTGACCCTGCCATCTTTCAGTTGGAAACCACCAAAGACATGATCTAGATGTATGAGCTTAACAAAAATGCCTGCATTTCCCATTTACTGCTTTATTGCAGGCTTTTTAATATTTTTGGTTAATTATTACTGAATATATGTGTATTTTGTAGATAAAAGATTTCAAGGCATTTGGTCCATGGTGGTGAAGAGATAGAAAGAACAGCCTTTAGTGCAAAGTTTGTGAGCTATGTGCTTAGCATGAAAGTGTTTTCCTAAGTCATGTATAGATTAGAGTGGGTGCAGTTATTTCTTCTCCTATGACCAGTATAGTACATACACTAGGATGTTTATGCAACAAGTACTATTTTATGTGTCAGTAACTATGTGATAGGTAATGTAATCTCACAGAGAAGGAAGAATTAAAGGAAATGATATGGTATAATGGGTAGGAACAGTTTTTTTGATGATGCTAGAAATCAAACCCAGGGCCTTGAACTTGGTAAGCAAGTGTTCTACCACTTGAGCCATAACCCCAGCACAAGCTTCTTATCCCCTAATCATCAGGTTTCTTCTCTATAATACTGGTGATGCTCATAGTTCTAATAATAACCATTTCTAACATTTGTATGTGGCTTGCAGTATGACATGTAGTATTTAAAACACTTCAAATTTAACTCTTTTAATCTTTATGTCAAGATAAAGATTAAAAGATAAAGATTAAAGTATGTGTCTATGAGACAGACACATATTATTCCCATTTTAGAGATGATGAAACTAAGGTACAGTGAGATTAAGAAACTTGACCAAAGATAAATGACTAACAATTGATGGAGCCGAGTCACCTAGTTATTCTGGCTCCATAGTATAGGCTCTTAACCAAATTATAGGTCTTTTATAAGAATTATTTAATTTGTGCATGCAAGACACTTAATATGCTATGCATTTTTAAAGTGATTAAGAAAATTTGGCTAATATACTACATTAAAAATGTCACAAATCATCAACTTAGTAACTTTTGTTGGCACTATTGTGAAATACTAATTGTTAAAAAGAAAGAGAAGAGAATTAAAGCTGTTTTCCCAATAAGACTGCTAACATTGATAAGATTTGATAACAAATTAATAGTAGATTTTGATTTCATGTTAATACTTCTGAAGCACTAGTCTGGGTGTAAATTTTATGGGTATAAATGAATGAAGGTTCTATTGATTAAAGATAGAATAATCAGTATTCTAAGAAGGTTTAAGTTCTCTATTCTACTTATTTGCAAGTCCAATTCTAATAACAAAATTGTAAGCATACAAACATTAGGTAAATGCAAATATACCACATTCAACATTTATCATCAAACAAAACCCATTTTCTTACTTTTTTTCTTTCAGAAAATACTGGAGTTTTTTAAAGTAGAATATATGAATGCTTTTTTCATTTTGTGTTTTTTGCTCTATTACTGTTAAATATATTCACTTTGAAGTAAATAACCATGCCTTATAAATCTTACATTCTACAACTTTATTTTGTTTAAGGTTTGAAGGTCAAAATAAACATTCGAAAAACTTTTCACAGAATGTTTTGAAACAAGACATTTTAGGTCTAAGTCACTGAGAAACTCTAAATGCCTAAATGCATGAAAAAACATTTATTGAGCAAGTGTTCTATGCTTGGTTCTGTGTGATTCCTCTTATCATTGACTATTGTGAAATCTATTAATCACTGTGGGCGTTTCAAGGCTAAAAATAGAGAAAGAAAAATTGACAGAAATGTGTTTGGAAAGAAAATTTCAAATAAAGAAGTTCAAAGCACAGCACAGTATTTAGCCAAGAATTATGGAGCAAACCATAAATTATGCTACAACAACGCTTGCTTATTTTCATCTTCTTTCTGTCATATTAGAATAAAATGTGACTTCCATGCAGAATAGAAAATGTATCCAAATTTTCAGACAGTGAAAACAGGTATCCTGGACAAATAAGAACACTAAAAAGCCAAGGCTTCAAAATCCTACCCTTCCTTGAGGTAAGATATGGCAGAAAATAAACAGATTAAGCAGCTGACTAATGACCTCCTAATGCGTTCCGAATCATTTTCTTGACTGCAGGAGCTTCTGGGTCCAGGCAGATTTCCTTCCCATTCTTCAGTGTGGCTCTGTAGGGGAGAACAGAATTATTTGTGCATATCCTAACTTGAATATAAGAATGGATCCTTGAGGCTGGAGGAAGCAGTGTAGGTGGAAAAGAAGTGGAGGGCTTCCCCAGTGAGACAATAGTACAGAAGCTGAGACTTACATCACTTGGACTTTTTCACAGTGAGCTCCTGGCTTGATCATTTTCAAAGTCTGGACAATAGTGGGATGAATTCCAGAGACTGTGTTCACACATGCACAACGCAGTTCAAAATATGGTTCTCCAATTTCAGCTATGGTAGAACATATGACTATTAGTGATCATGATTATTTTTCTCGGTTTCCTTATTTGTAAATTGAAGATAATTATACCTCTCTCATAACATCATTGTGGATATGATTTTGATAACATACTCACCATTTTACCCAGAATACCTGAAGTGCCCACTAAGTATATCTTAGAGTTATTAGTGTAATAGCATTCTCCAACCCCAGGAGCACCAGGATTGTCTTCCCCCAAATTTCCTGGACACACCTGCAAGAAACTGCAGGGCTTCTACCTTCACCTTTCCCTAAATTTGTCTTACGTTGTCCAGTGGCAGAAGGAATCAATGCAGTCAGGAGCAGTGACAGCAGCAGCAACACCCATGCGATGTGAAGGGGGGTGGCACTGGTGCAGGAGGAGGTGGCATTGAGTCTGAGACTCATGATGGAGAAGACTCAGCTAGAGTAATTTCAAGAACCTGGAGATCTCAGTGTGAGGGCAATTGCTGCCTAGAAGCCTACAGCCAAGTAGCTTTATATATGATCTCCAAACGTCTTTGATATCATTGCTTCGAGGTCAGTAAGGAGGAAGAGGTAGGAAAAGGGGAAGTGAGGGTATGTAATGATATTCCAGTAAAAGCATGGCCAAGTTATGCCCAACCTAGATAAACTGGACAGGTCAAAATTCCTGCCAAATTAGTTGTAATTTATGCATCATTTCACATTCCTACTTGCCCCCTCATACTTATATCCCTTACACAAATATAAGCACTCTACTTAGGGAGGTGAGAACTAGATTGAAATACTACATGTATTTTCTTTGTATGACCAGGTAGTGATAAGCCATGACTTTCCTATAAGGCAGTTTAGAAGCTTAATTGATAGTTTATGAGTGCCTGAACACATTAGCATGTGGGTCTTGAAAAAGAGAGTAATCTTCTCTTTCCAGATGGCAAAGAAAGCCACTGTTCTTTCTTTGGTTGTTGATAAATGTCAGGATTCATTGGGAGTATGTGGGTAAAATATGAGTCAATTACCAGCAAAAACCTACTTTGGTTACTTCTTTCTGTCTTCTAAATGAATTGTCTTTTGTAATTTCATTCAGAAAGTAGAAGCAACCTCAGCCTCCTCCGTGTTATAAAATGAGCCACTTGTTTCTGCTATCTAAATATACTTTAAAAAGCAAGATGCTTTTCCTTTTATTTTTAATTTAACAATGATAGCTGATGTAATCTGTTGTAAAAGATTCATGAATAAAGATATCCGTGGAATAAGGTGCATGGTTTCCTCTTCGCAGTTACTCTTCATTACTGTTCTTCAGTAGTACCCCATTGGTATTAATTTATATTAGTTTTCTATTCTGTTTGCACTTATATATACATGTGCCTACATAAGCAGAGGCACACAAATAACGAATGCATAGACTCACACATTTCTGTGTATACAGAAATAGATGTATACGTTTTACATAAGTGGAATAATTTTATAGCTTATCTTGCTTGAGTAAAAGATTAATGTTTTGACATTGTTCTTAGGATATTTTTCTGTCCATCACAAACAGCCATCCAAAATATATTGTTGACAATATTTATTGACTTCATTACACACTTTTTATTTAACACTATTCAAGCGTCTTTCCTGGTTCATTTAGCAGGGTTTGGTGAAAGTTCCTAGTCTTTCTGGGGAAACTATGTGGACCATTGTCTTAGATAATTAGACTATTTCACTTGGTTCATACAAGGAAACAGGTAGGCATATAATTAGTCTTTTTTTTCCTATTTCTTTTCCTTTCTTTCTTTTTTTTTTTTTTTAGGCAAGTTCTCATTATATAGTCCAGGCTGGCTTCTAATCTGCAATCTTCCTGCCTCTGCTTCCCAAGTACTGAAACTGCAGGTATATACCACCATAATCCCAGTATTAATCAACAAATGTGTCTTGTCACAAAAAAGACATTGTCAGCAAGGTTCATGAGGAAGTACTAAAAAATTTCTTGTTAAAATTTCACAAGCCTATTAGTCAGCATTGAGAAAAAACAATTTTTGCTAGTTTCTATTTATTCAAGAAATATTAATTATGAATCTATTATGTGTCAGGCATTATAAAATTCTCTAGTGACATATTCATGTAACTATTTCTTTTTTAAAAGCAAGAACTGAAAAATAATGCCCAAAGTAATGGGATGTAAATACTCTACACCATTACTACTGTGAGTATGACTATGAATGGCTCTTTCTATCATTTCTATAATTTCCTCCTATTTCCATGACAAAAAACACAGTATAGGTGGTGATAAACTGACTTATAAAAATGGGCCAAATATTTAAAAATACTTACAAAATATACACAATTAAGATTTAAATAAATGCTAGACATAGAAACAAATACCAGTGGTTATGGGGTTTTAAAATAACTTGTTGGCCTTTTAATGAATCTTTTATCATCACCCTGGTTATTTTGTGGTAAGTTATTTTATCTCTTTTTCCTTTAAATTGCCTTCTTAATGGCAGAGTCATTCAGGAAGCAAACATGCTTTCTATGCTCCAAAATAGAACTTATCTGTTAGCTATTTAAAAAAAAATATTTAGAGACTCTGAAGGACCATTATCCATTAAAATTAAGACATATGTTAACTCTGCCCAACACAGAACATTTTGAAGTGGTATCTCTCAACTCCTTTCAAGTATAAAGGAAATAAGCTATCACCTGCAAGTCAGTCATTAAAGAATTTGGTACAAAAGATCTTAGAGCTATTAAAATGTTGGCTTAGTTTGTTCAAATACCTTAGTGAATAAATTGAAAAACTAGACAACAAAAGAGTTTCTGTAAGTGCTGAAACCAAACGTGTCTTCTGTATAACTCTGAGTTGGCAAGAATTGTCCAGACTTCAATAACTCTGACACTCATACTGAGTAAGTTTCTTCAGCACAGACCTGAGTTGAAGTGTGGAATGGGGGCAGGGCGGAAGAATGAAGAATGGGGAAGATGAAGGACTAGAACTGAATAGAAATATCTTCTCAAGTACTATAACATAGATAGGACTATTGCAAAATTTTTCAGGTCTGAACATTTTTATTTTGAAAAATATCATTTGTTGAACATCAAGTGTATGGATGTTACCCAGTTTCACTACAAAAGTCATTCATTTGAGGAAATTCTAATGCAATGTTGTTTCAGAACCTGCAAATTGTTACCGGGTACCACTCATTTTCTTTGGCTGTGTAATAAGTCAACCCCAAACTTAAGGGTTTAAAACAATTTATTATTTCTGATAATTCTGTATAAAGTAATTCTGAGAGCTTCTTCTGCTGTCCTCCTCTTCTCTGTGCTCACTTTAGTGGGTCTGCTCAGTAACTGAAATGACTGAGCATCAAAATGGTCTCCTTCCTATGGGAGGTGATGGGTGCTGCTGCTGGCTGCTGAGACTTCTGCTAAGCCACCTCCATGATCCTTTTCCTCCTCCTTGAAGTGGCATCACTTTACCTCTCAACAATAAACACAGAGGGGGGAAGGAGGAGAGAGAATAAGGGGAGGGAAAGAAGAAAAAAAGAAATGGGAAGAAAAGAAAAGACACAAGTCCCTCCTGTCTCCCACGTCCTCTTGTCCCTCTCTTTCCTCTCCTCCAACTCTATGCCTCTCCCCCTTTGAGAAAATCATTGTCTCCTGGGAAAACTGAGTATATTTACTACACAAAGACCTTAACTAAGGCTGAAAGCTCATCATCATCATAATCTCCAAACCATAATGATCCTGGATGAGCCTGGTGTATAATGAAATATCAATAAATGTCAATAACTTGATATTTGATTGATGAATGTTTACAGGAAGGAGTCATACATTTCAATAATGTTAGCATGTAATTGGCAAAAAATACATAGGGAATATATAGTTTCTACAAACCTCCTAAAAAGGACTCATACAAATAAATTCTTAGGAGCACTAAAACTCATTCATACATAGGCAGAAAGAATATGAACAAATTTGAAAGAAATGGTGTTTGAACTATCCAGGTCTCAAATTTCTCACTGTGAAGGGGAATTGAATTAGGAACTTGGGGAAGGAACTCATACTTAATGAAGTAACTGCTTGGTTCCAGGAGAGCCCTTACTGCCTGTGATTTAGTATTGTTGTATTAGTGTACAGATGAGAAAACTAAGGAATGGAGATATTAAACAAATTATCAAGATCACATAGCTAGAAATACTTAGAAGTAGATTTGAAAGACAACTGCCGAGAGTTTGTGGACCGTAAAGAACTACTCCTTTTTTTTTTTTAATGAATCAACTTTCTCTTTATCCAACCCTAAAAGTGGATTAGAAAGAATATACATGGCAGGAGAAACATATCCATTAAGAAGGTAGTTTATAGGACAAGGTTGGGGGTAGGTTGCATGCAATTTCTTATATTTAAGCAATAAGACTCCAGAATATATAGAAACAATTTTTTTAACCTAAACTGTAGGTCTTTCTATGATATCTCTCTCTCTCTCTCTCTTTCTCTCTCTCTCTCTCTCTCTCTCTCTCTCTCTCTCTCTCTTTTTCTCCATCTGAAATATGAACAATCTTTCTCAGGAATATAACATTAATTCTGTTGACTAAGTGTGAACCAGGACTATCAGCCAAAATCAAAGTCATGCTATTCTCTGCCCTCTGCTACTCTTCCTTGATTTAGTCATGGAAGCAACTAGAAATTGCCAGGTGCCCCTTTGTGTGGTAAATTTTTCATTTCATGATATCCAGGAAGGGCTTTTGAAGTTATGTATGTGAGAGTTATGAGTTACCCGCAATGATTCTTTTACTTATGCAAGAATTAAAAACTATAAAAGAAAACAAAGCCACTAGTCATATTTTACCATAGAACTTGTCATACTTTGAGGAATGTAAGGATTATGTGAATGTGTCACACCCAGAGGCGAGCAGGAAAGTCTGCTAGAATGAAGGAAGAACACTACACATGTAAATTGTCTGAATTAAGGAAGTTACAAACAGTGGATTTTAGCTCACCACTTGTTTAGTACCAAGTGATTTCACATATAAGAGAGAATTTCATGTAGATAAGAGAGTGAAAATAGTATTTAGGGGTTAGTATGAGATAGCCATAAAATATACCTCTAGAAGATATTCATTAGATGAGTTTTCCCCAGATATGTTCATCCTTGAATCTGCAAATGGCAAGATCAGCTAGTAATTGTAGCCACAATTGTGAAGAGTAGTGGCCATGGGTTACATCTGAGTAATACATTATAATTTATTATTTTATTTATAGAATGACCATTTGTAGTTGGCAGCATGGCTCAAGCAACAGAGTGCTCGCCTTGCAAGCAGGAAGCCCTGAGTTCAAACCTCAGTGCTGCCAACAATAAAAAATAAAAACCCAAAACAGAATGACCATTTGTAGAATGGGCATGATAACTATAATTGTAAGAATATTACAAATGAGGTCTGATTCTATAGTCTATAGGCAACTAAATTTATGAGTCTTGCTTCTTGAAAAGAATCACAAAAAATCTTGAATGACAATACAACAGAAGCAACTGGTAATGTTAATTTGTTCTCAAAACATATATTTCATTATCTAAAGGTCATTTAAAGTGCTTTTATCAGTTATTTATTCAATAAGTATTTAGGGCTGATATAATAAATAGTTATGGTAATTTGGTTTGCTCTTTTAATGTTTCCTATTATTCATAGGGTTAAAAAAGGTACTATTTGAGAGAGCAAAGAGAGACCACATAATTTTAATGTTCTTTAAAAATTTAAGGGTATTTATTGCTTTTATATGTTGTTGAAAAACTTGCCAGAAAACCTATATCCTTTAAATGACTCTAGGTTTTCCCATGTTTTTGTATCTGTTTGTTTCTGTCTTCTTCTCTTTTTCTGTTGTATGGATATATCAACATATAAAAGCAGAAAATATACTAATCTATTTGATATTTCGCACATACATGGGAAAGGGCAAAAGATATAGGAAACCTATGTATCCTAATACCTATTAATTAGGTATTAATTATATATATTTATTATATATATTTATTTATTTGATTTGATTTTATTAATTTATTATATATTCATTATATATATTAATAATAATAGGTATCCTAATATTTTTAGTATATACTAACATAAGCAAATATAGACCTATCTAAGCATATATAATGTATTAATCAAATTGCAATTTTTATGTGTACACTAGTTATATTAGTCTCCTTTTCTTTTTCTTGATTTCCTAAGAATGGGCTATTTATATGAATTGCTATTTTAATGCTAGAAAAATAGTGGGGCTTCTTTAGCTTAAATCACTTCAGTTTAAATATCTCCTATGTGCTACAACTGTCTTAGAAACTGAGATGAATATTATAAACCCCACCCTTATCTTCATGGAGTGAAGTTGGAATAGCCTGACACTAAACAAATGACTATATATAAATATACTTCATAAACTCTGTAAAAAGTATGAAATGCTATAAGAGGATAAAAAAGGAGCCTTAATTGATAAGGGGAAATGTCAGAGAGCTTGCTTCAAAATGAGAAGGATGGAGTTAGCCAGGTGGAAATGAAGGGTAGGTGTGATAAATTGTGTAAAGGGGCTGGGATGTAGTTCAGGTAGAAAGCTTGCCTAGCATGTATGAGGTCCTGGTTCCATCCCAGCACCAAAAAAGAAAAGACAAAATAAAAATAAGTTTTTTTTGGGGGGGTTGCATATGCCAAAGCCCTCATTGGATTACCTATACACAAGAAGCAGAAAAGAACCCTACAAGAGGAAGTTTATTGATTTTAGGACACTCTGTGACAACCTGGGTCAGGATGACTTACTAATTCACTCAGTCACTCTGTGCCACACATTCGGAATGCAGAGATAGATGAAGTATTGTTAATGCTCTAGAAGAGTTCTTACTAGACTAGGGTTGAGGAAATTTATAAGCAAATAATAGCAATGCAACATTTGTTATAACTCAGCTATCTAGCATCTTGAAGATGCTATAGAAATATCAAAGTGGAAAAGATGAGCTGTGGTGGGAATGGCAAGGAGAACTTCATGAAGGAGATATTGCTTGAGCTGAGCTCTATAGTATGAGTAATTCTCCTCTAGGCAAAAAGGAGCAAGTTCCTTCCAGGTACAGCCACAGCAAATGCAAAAGCATGGACCCAGGAAAGAACATGACTGACTGGGGAACTAGATGCCTGATTGCAAAGAATGTGAGGGAGATGTGAGGTTGAAGTAGTAATCAGCAGTGAGATGAGACACGACCTCTTTTGCTGGCTGAGTGACTTTTATTTCATGTGTAGGACATAGGAAGTGTGTTAGCTTTGTGTTACTGTATCAAATACCTGAGATAATCAACTTCAATAGAGGAAAGCTTTAATTTGGCTCACAGTTTTGGAACTTTCAGTCTGTAGCTAATGGTCCTCTTGCTTTGGGCCTGTGGCAGCACAGTGCATCACATAGGAACATGGAAGGAAAAGGTCTGTTCACCTCACAGCAAAGTGAGAAGGAAGATGAGAGGAAAAGAGGGACCAGGGTTCCTAGTCCCCTTCAAAGGCACGCTCCTGATGACCTTAGACCTCCAACTAGGCCCACTTCCTAACGGTTCCACCAGCGCCCAATAGCACTAAATTGGCCACTCAGCCTTTAACACCTGGGCATCTGGAGATTTGAGATCCAAACTATAGCAAGGAACTAGTTAAGGATTTGAGATGGGAAAGTCTTATCCTAGTTGTTTTCTAAAGACCTCAGTGACTAGTAATGCTGTGAATTAGAACCTGAAAGGGAGTAAGCTGGGTGAAAGGTTAAAATGATTCAAGGGCATAGGGATAGTGAAAGGAGGGCCTTCTCTGCAAGCCAGAGAGGAGCAGGGTTAATTTCATGAATAATGTAGAACTAAAACTAAGTAAAATTCAATGTCATAGTACAAGGAAGAAGAAACAGCAGGAGTGGCATTCAGAAATCTTTTATTTTTTTCTTTAAAAAGTTCTAGAATATTTATTACAAACCAATAAGGCCTATTAAAAAGTATAATTTTAATATAATGGATGTGATAAATGTACATTTTCTCATAACCTTTAAAAGACACAGCTATCTAAACATTTTAACAATGTTATACATTTTTTGGAAGATTAATTGATGAATTAATATTTAAATATGTCAAATGCCAAGTATGTTTTCAAGACTTGCAGTGTACAGATCATCCTTAAGCTTGCTTTTATTTAACAAAAAATTAGCACATTTCTATAAAAACTAGAAGTGGGGAATTTACCTGTTTCTTATCTTCATCCATCCACACATTTAGTCATTTGAATAATAGTATTCCTAATAAAATAGTTAATAAATACCATATACACTCAAAGTTTAATGATTAAGTCATGACATTATGCCATACGAAGAAGACATCAAATGTCTAAAATTATAGGAAAAGGATGTATTAGTCCTTATAGAACTTAAACATTTTAAAATTCTAAATAAGTCAATACATCCTACACAGGTTACTGTATGACACACCAGCTTTCTAATAAAATATAACTTGAATACCATATCAGGTTCAAGAGTAAGGAAGTTCTATAGCATGTTATCCAAGAAACAATAGTAAAATATTTCCTATTTCACAAGAGTGAGAATAAAAGTGCTCTCCTCTCAATAGTTTTCTAACAAAACATCACTGATCTAATTAATCCACAGAATTTTCATTAACACTATAAGGAGTCTATTCTAGCAATACAACACAGTGAGACATTGAAAGATTATCGACCAGTGATTCTTGGCTCAAAGATTCTAATAACATAGATGATAAAATAATAACAAAGAGCAGGAACTACTACACTAAATACTGAGCAGAAAGCTTTAGGGGCAAATAAAGGTTTTCTGTTCTTCTTCAAAGTAGGGAGCCCACAAAAAAAAACTGCTGGAAAAAATTGACCCTTTCATTCTCATCTTCCCTGGGTCCAGAGTTTCTCTCAGAAAATTGCTCTGCTGAAGACTGGATAATTTCTTCAATGCATGGTCATTTCTCTTAATCAGTTTTCTTATTTCCACTGTTGAGAAAAAAACCATCAGTTTAACCAAATTTCCACGCTCTACTCTGCTCCACTTGTTTTCAAAGCACAGTGCTTAAAAGAGTGATAGAAGAGTGACTATAATCAAAGTATATTATACACGTTTGGAAATATCACAATGAAACCCCTCACATTGTACACAATTAATGTGCACTAATTTTTTAAAAAGCAGTGCTTAAAACATTTGGCGAAAACAAGAAAAAAAACCGTAAATAAAGCATAGAGCTATATTATATATAATGAATTCCGTTACCGCTCAGGCAATTGCATGTAAAATTGTGTGCTACAGATTTCCCCCAAACATTCTAAGACAACTTTCCCTTCTTAAGAACCTTTTTATTCTAAGCACTGTCTAGAATGTGGTACCCAGACCCTGGAGGGAGAATAAGGACCTTGTCAACCTCCAGAGAAGAGATTAAAAAACCATAAAGATCAAAGACATAACTACCTGTCCAACATTTTCTGCAAGATTTTCTTGATCAAAGGGGCTTCTGAGTCCAGGCACACTTCCTTTCCGTTCTTCAGGGTGGCTCTGCAGAGAGAAATAGAGGGATGCACTCGTGAGCCACAGGGGCTAAAAACCCAGGCTGGAGGACTTGCCAAGGTCACGGTGCATACCACATAGCAGGAGAACTTACATCACTTCCACCTTGGAACACTGTGGACCTGCGGCAATCACCTGCAGATTAGTGATCATTTTGAGGTGAACTCCAGGCGTAGTGGTTAAACAAATGCAACGCAACTCTCTCACCACAGCCACCGCCGCGACAGGACCAGCTGAGGAAGAAAGACAGGGCTTTCAGAGGTGCTGGGAGAGCCCTTTCCCCAGCCCCGGGATGCGCTGCCAGGACAGGGAGCATCCGCTTGTCCGGAGGTCTTACCTTCAGCCAGGGGTGCCTGCGGCGTCAGCAGCAGCAGAAGCACCAGCAGCGCGCACAGGGAGCCCTCGGAGCGCAGGGCTTGGGCAGAATGGCAGGACCGGAGGCGCATAGCGAACGAAGGAGCAAGGCTATAGAGAGCGCGGGTTCCTTTGAGAAGCTGCAGGAAGCACAGAGATTTGAGGCTCCAGAGCAAGGTGGCTTTCTCTAGCTCTTTGCACTCCTTTTATCTGCATCCTCCCCTTCCTGTAGGCAGGAAACTCAAGCTTGAAGATTGAGGGGAAATTCCCTGGACTTCGGGGTGGGAGTTAGTAGAGGGGGGGCCGGGCAGTGGGACTTGGGGAGGAGAGTGGCTGGGAGGAGAAGCTTGCACCCAAAGAAGACGTTGAGGCTCCGCCCCGCGGGGAAGAGAGCTGCTGCTTCCTCCTGATGGAAGAAGTGATTCCTTGGGGCTTTCATCCCAGAGCCAGCCAAGGCTAGCAAGGCCAGCTTCTCCAGCGAGGACAGAGGCCTCTGGAGGGCCAGAGCCCTCTCTCCCAGAAACAGAGGACTACTGGAGCCAAAGTAATGGAAGTTTAACTTGAGAAAATCTGTAGATCTTTTGCTGTCATTATTATTAGTAGTATCCGTGATTAGAACTATGCCAAACTCAGTCCTTCTTCTTGCAGGCAAATCATTCTAAGGTTCCTTGTATTACCCAATGATTCTCTGGAATTCAGCCAGGTTTAGAAGCCAAGAAAATATAAAAGTATTTCTACTTTCACTTGCAGTCAGTGGTAGGAACTGGACTTTGGAATCAAGTCTGCTTGCTGGAAATCCTACACTTGCAGTTTAACAAGTATATGTGTCTCATCTGGAAGTGGTTTAACAACAACAACCAAAAACCTTCAGCAAATTGCCCTGGAAGATAAGGCCTTGAATTAGACATTTTGGTCTTTGCTGGGGTGAGGTGGAGTAGAGTAAATGCAGACTAAAACAATACCAGAGAGCCCATGCTTGCTGTCACAGCTCTGACTCTTCAGCCAGTTGTGGATTTGACAGAATTTGGAGAAGCTACTAGAGGCTGTTTCATATGAGAAACTCACCTGAAGTTTGATATAAGGGTTTGAGTCAAATTATCAGCAAGATAATGCCCAGTCTAATTTACCCCAAACAACCCATGGGGTAGGAAGAAATGCCTCCCCCACAGGCTTCTGGAACCTTTCAGCATTATGATCAGTAGTGACTAAACTTATTTCCAATACCTGTTGTAGAGCCCAGAGCTGCCCCCTGAAAATGAAGGGTGTGATGACTTCCAGAATTTATAATTTTATGACCAGGTCTTCACCTATTACAGTCACGGCTATGATACTGGGTGACACACAGATTTTCTTTCATGGAAATGTAAGTAGATCCTGACCTCTTCTGAATCGTCCTCAAGACCTTTGGCCTCGTAGTAGGCCAGCAAAGGCAATTAGTAAACATGATACAATCAGAAACTAGTCATGTAATGAAACTCTTTTCCTTATCCCCTGTGACTCTGAGGAATTTGGTAAACTCCCCCACCCATCTTTCTTGGAATAACACCACTTCTATTGCTGAGCAAGAAGGTATCCTAGCCCCAAGAATTTTATCCTGGGAGGAAACAAAGTCTCTGGCTGAGGAAGGCTGAGAAGTTTGTGGGAAGCTGAATGGGAAGTTCTGTGTCCTGCACAACTTCCTGATATCATCAGCATCATACCTGATTCAATAAATGTAATTCTTCATTGTCAGGTCAGGGGAGTGGTAATCTGTAGAAAACAGCCTGTAGACTTACTATATTGTAGATTAGAAAGTAGCTAGAGACAAACAATAAGCTTCACTGAAGTGCCTGAGACAAAACTTCAAAAATGTGACTAAAGATCTTGAGCAATTAAATTCAACTTAACGACAGGGAAGAAACCACACTGTAATAAGACTTTGTGAAAAAAACTTAATGACATAGTTTATTGGGTGTTTAAAGTGAGTGTGTGCATGTGTGTGCATGTGTGCATGCATGTGAGCCTATTTAAGTTAGTTCCAAATAAGCTATTTTAAATATAAGTAAACAAATTATTAGTTTGGGCACTAAATGATAAGATTAGATAAAAGTTATGAGATGAGGTTGCCAGTTCTGCCTGACAGTGCAATAGATATACATGTCTCACCTGCTTTGCATGCTGAATTAATTCACCATGGGTTACATACAGACTATAAGGAGAAAAACAATGTCTCTAACGGACAAGCAAGTAACAGAAAATCCCCATTAGAAAGGGGCTGTTGGGTTACCCAACCAGATCAGGAAGCAGTGTGTAACCCAACCTGGCTTCTCACTGAAATCATTTTGGACCACTGCCAATGTCTGGCTCCTGTCTAGGCATCTCTAATATTGGCCCTGTATAAAGATAAGAAGACATGTGGGTGATCCAAAGATCCCCTGACTTTGAGAATGAAGTACTATCAGCAATTGTTGCTTTATTCAATTTAAAGAGGAGTTATTTGTCTTACATGATTGTGTCCGGGTGGTAGAGAAATGCTCTGTGTTGTTTTTCCCCAACTATAATAAAACAATCCACAAAATGACAGTCATCCTGATAGCCTCACAGATTTACTGTCTGTTAAAGCAAACTAATTTAATCACAGTACCACAGAGTAATAATGCAAGATGAATGAAAGCGTTCTGAACGGTTTGTAGCTCTCAAAGCACTTTCATGCTTATTATTTCTTGAACCATATACTGGTTCTTTGAGGCAGATAAGAGAAATTCTCTTTCCCCTTAATCAACTACAGAAAGCAAGGCCAAAGCAAGAGTTAAGAAGTTGAAAATCGGCTGGAGGGAGCGTGGCTCAAGCCCTGAGTTCCCAGTACCACAACCAAAAACAAAACAACTGGAAGTTGAGCGCTAGAGAATCTACCACAAGAAATATTCAATGCTTTCCAATTACAACCACTTTCTTCATAGTTACTGGCAAACTTAGCCATTTTATTGTATTGCCTGACAATCTTATTTTAAACTATTGAAGCTCTTGATCTATCCATGCCTGTCTTTGGGGCCACAATAATTTAAAAGATCCAAGAGACTTCCAGGTCACCATGTGGAATTGCCCTCTACTTTCTATGTCCTTTGCTTTCTTCAAGACAAACCCAAAGTCTTCTCTGTTCTCAGAAGATTTTCTCTGACAAAACCATCTGAAATATATTCCTTTCACCATTGGTCTTTGAATATCTAATGCATTTATCATAGCTACCTCCTGAAGCAGAGTTTATTTATCCTTTTTTTTCCTTTACCTCCATCAAGGCAACTATAAATTCTAAAATCAGAGCTTATGACTTACATTTTTAACATAACTTCCAATAAGTTCTAATTTCAGTAGAAAGCAGTCTATGAACATTCCATGATACATAATGATAATAGCTTTTTATTGCACAATGTACTGTACCTTACCAGTAGATTTTTAAAGTTACGGAGGAAAGGATAGGTTATTAACTGTCATTTGCACTTGTATTTTTTGGAACTCTACTATTTTGACTTGGTTTGCTCCTGTATTACAAATTGTTTCATGATTATTGCTAAAGAGAATTCAAATGACATTTTCAGTCTTTGGAATCTGAAATCTTCAAAAGAATGTTCAGGACCCAGCAAGATATTTGACTTTAAAAGAAAGAAAATTATATAAGTAAAATATTGACCCAATTATGTGTTTTCTGTGACATAGAGATTTTTGGAGTAAATGACAAGAAGAAACTGTGATCAGAAATGCTGTGCTGAATGTTAACAATGTGGGAAAGTCTTTCTACATTCATCTCATTCAACAAATCAGAGAAGACTTTAATTATGTCATTTAGAATATGGTACAGGACTTTTCAAATATTTTTAAAATTTTTGATTTTCATTTATATCCACCACTCTTTAAGAAAGGCTATATGACTGAATAAAGATGTTGACATATCAATATCTGGTTAAGCATAGGACAGACAGCAATCTAAGGAAGAAAATAGGAAGTGGAGGAAAAGTCACTCGCTTGTATGCAAAAGAAAAGAGGAAAGCCAGTAGTTCTTGGATCAATTTTGCAACGTTAGTGCAATCTCTCCGTCTCCTTCCACTTTGAAGTTAGCTACCAAATGAAGAGGCAGCATCATTCAGGGAATGTTGGCTTCAAAACTTCTCCACCTTTACTGTTAGATGTCAGCAATATTTTCCTTGTTCTTTTCGCCCATTGCCCATTTTTTCTTGCTGACCATTTCAGATTTAATATTCTTGAGAAAGGAAGAAAAAGAATCAATGAACCTCAACTGAGACAACACTGAGCTGGATTCCAAATCTGTCACTACATTGCTCTGTGCCAACTGCTGGACAGATGGAGTCACTAATTGTCTTTTGTTTAGCTGTGCAAGCCTAATTTTTTGTTGATAATAACAGAAAATATGCAGGAAAAAAAAAGAGATGAGGATTCAACTTTTAAATGTCTCCAAAGGCCTTGTGATTCTCAGAAATAGGAAGCATTTATTGCTTTGTTTAGAAATTTGATCTGGGTTAAACAAAAAGTATGTAAATAACAAAAAGAAAACCTTTTTAATGGTAACTATTCTAAATAATTTGAGAAGGCATTTGTATGGTACTACAAAGTTCCTTTACGGGAGTTAGACTTCTAACACTATGCTTAATAAGGGCAGTTTGCTGTATTGATTCTGACCATCACTACCTTCACACTTTGTCCTTTTGTTTTTTACTTTGCAGAACATTCACTTCTGCATAGCATCACAATATATATTATTCTCATTTAATATATTATAAGACAGCATCATCGGTGACTTAATAGGAAGAGGTGTTATGGATTTTTATGTGTGTAATTTATGTACTTCCTAAACAGTCAAAAACACTTTTGCTTCCTTTATCACTACCTAAAAAATAGCAAAGACCTCATATTTGACAAGTATCTTAAGACAATATTTGTGAATGTATAAAAAGTGTGTTTTATAAATGATTCCTTACCACAAATCTTTTTTGAAATGTGATCAGAAATTCCTACTGAATAACTGCTTCTATGCACAGTTAAGATATTTTTACAAGAATTGGGAATAAGGAAATTTCTCCCACCGACATGACATGTGTTACAACTCCTAACCAAAGTCGCAAAACCCTAGAAATTCTCTCTAATGTTGAACTATGATTTCCTTACTAACCATCTGGGATTTTAAAGCATGGCTTCCTGTGGATTGTAAATTGACCAAGTTGATTTAGCAAAATGTTTTACTTTGAGTCATTTTCATTTCACAAAAAATTCAGCATTAGCAAATCAGACATTAAGTTGTTTTCTTTGGAACAGAATGTTCTTTGGGAATAGTTTTTATTTTTACCTAAATTTGAGAGCAGACTGATGAATGCCATGACCAGGGATTATGTCATAGAACAGAAAAACATAGTAGTGGCTAACACATTAGAAATAGACCACAAGTTGGTGTCTGTCACAATGTAGCTATGCTCCAGATAGTTTTTTGCAATGAAATATAAATAAATAAAATTTGTGAACATTTTATATGAAAATATATAGTCATCTTTCTGTGATGATTTGAAAATAAAATTTTTGCTCAATTGAGGCTCTATACTAGAGAGTTTATTCAGCCATAAATACTTGCCTTACCAGATTCTAGTCATTCTTATGCCACAAATTTTCTGTATGATTTTTAATAATTTATTCAGTTTTAAATATAAAAATACCAATACCAACTTCTACTCCCCCCAGAAAAAAACTATTGAGAGAAACAGACAGAATGACTAAAACAACTTTTACAGTGCTTTGTGTTTTATGTTTTAAATTGAGGTAAAATTTACAGAGTGAAATGTACATATCTTAAGTGCACAGTTTGATTCTCATGTTTTCAGCATATTTAACAAGGTCTAATTAAATCTCTACTATTTTATATTTAATGGGCAGTCTGAAATTTGCAATGGAGGCCTTTAGTCATCTTTGGTCAATCGATCAGCCAACGAGTCAAACTTGGACTCATACTAGTTTTAAATTCTTTTCACTTCCTGGATTATTAAATAGTAAAGTAATAATGTTAAAATATATGATAGTACTTACGGAGTCAAAGTCAACTCTGCTTAGTCTGCATACAGTTTTAGTTTACCTAAAATAAACTAAGTTTTATCCTCTGGTCCTCTCCACTCTGTTTTGATTCAGGTTCTTTCACTGTGAGCATCTGTGAGAGCATTCTTTCACGCTGCAAAAGTTCCTCAGCATTCTTTTAACCATCATCTGATTTATAGCACATTCTGACATTACTTCCATCAGTATTACCATCAGCTACCTCTTCTGTGTTTATCTTGTTCTTGTAAAACATAGGCAAGAGAGGAAGTCGTCAGTTCACACTTGCAGAGTCGTCCTGAACATACTCTCTCAGACGGCTTATGTGCTTGTTTTCCTCAGAGCAGGGAATTCTGGCATGTTGGATCTTGAGATCATGTGTTTTTCAATCCACACATTTTCATTCTTCTTCATCCCAACATAAGAAATCTCACAGACCCTCAAAATTGACATTAGTATGTAAACTAAAGGAATTATAGGATCAGCCAACAGCAACCCAGGCTTTTTTTTTTTTATCAAATATACACTAAAACTTTACATTATGTGGCTTCTTTCTCAATTCCTATAGAGTTTGAAAAGTTAAATTGTCTAATTGACAACCTGATCCTAAAATTCATGTGTGAGTGGGAGAGTTCCAAATAGTCAAAACAATCTTATAAAGAACAAGTTGAAGAAATTACACTTTCTGATGTCAAAACTTACTATAAACCTATAGTAATCAAGGCTGTGTAGTACAAGCTTAAGAATGGATACAGAGGTCATGGTCTAGTGGGTTTTTTATAAGTGTTCAAAGATAATTAAATGGAGAGAAGGAATACTGACAAAAGCAAAGCAACCAAAGAAAAAAACAAATTAAAAAATTTTGTGTTTCAAAAGACATTGTCAAAAAAGCACAAAGGCAGCCTAAGGAATAGGGAATAAGAAAAATCTTTGTATGGGAAGGATCTAGCATCAGAATATATAAAGAACTCTTACAATGCAATAATAAAGAAGTCCTATCAAAAATGAGAGAAGCATTAAAATATGCATTTCTTCAAAGAAAATATAAGAGTTAGTGGTATATATAGCTCAGTGGTAAAGTGCATGCTTAGCATGTGCCAGGCCCTGGGTTTTTGATCCCCAGCAGAGAAAGAGAGAGAGAGAGAGAGAGAGAGAGAGAGAGAGAGAGAGAGAGAATGATCAAAAAAAGATTTTTTAAAAAGTGGATAAAAATGTTCAACCTCATTATTTCTAAGGAGAAAACAAAATCATGAAAAATGGCTATAATCAAAAAGTCAGGTACTATTAAGTGTTTCAAGAGCATAAAGAACTGTAACCTTCACACATTACTGGTAAGAATGTAAACAGTGCAGTTTTGGAAAACATTTTTTTTTTGTGGGACTAGAGTTTGAACTTAGGGCTTCCCAGCTTGCAAAACAGGCTTTCTACCACTTGAGCCATACCTTCAGTACATTTTGCTCTAGATTTTTGAAGAGAGGTCTCGTGAACTATTTGTCCAGGCTGACCTTGAACCATGATCCTCCCAATCTCAGCCTCTCAAGTAGCTAAGATTACAGACATGAGACACTGGCAACTGGCTTGGAAAACAGTCTAATAATACCTTAAAATGTTAAATACAGAGTCCTTATGTGACCCAGTAATTCTGATCTCAGCTATATAACCAGGGGCTTAAAAATGCATGTCCACATGGAAATTTGTCCATGACTCATAACAGCATTCTTTATAATCTCCAAATACAGAAACAACCCAAACATTCATCAACTGATGAATGCATAAACAAAATACAGTCAATTCATATAATAAATAATAATTTACAATGGAATAATTGTATGGAACAATCCATACAATGGAATAATGGTCAAATAATAATATTTAGCCACAAAAGTATTGAATTTATGCTACAACATGGGTAAACCTTGGGAGCACTATGCTGAGTACATGAAGCTAGACCCAAAAAGCTATATGCTGGATGATTCTATTTATATAAAATGTCCACAATAGTCAAATTGACAGGACATAAAACTTAGAACTTGCCATGGGTTGGGCAGGGGATGAATGAGGAGTGACTGTTAATCAGTATGAGTTTATGGAATGATGAAAATGGTCTGAGATTAAATAATGGTGACAGATTTACAACTTTGTGGCTATATGCAAAACTACTGAATGAAACATTTTCAAAGGGTGTATTTATGGCATGTGAATGAATCTTCAATGCAGGGGAATCTCTTTGCCCCAGAACCACCAAATTAGAATGAGTGGTTGAGGTTGCCAGGAATTTGTGTTTTAACAAGCTTTCAAGGATATTTCTATGCACACTAATATTTAAAAAGCATTCT
The DNA here is from genome assembly GCF_047511655.1 of Castor canadensis. NCBI lineage: Eukaryota > Metazoa > Chordata > Mammalia > Rodentia > Castoridae > Castor > Castor canadensis. The sequence goes on from NC_133394.1 coordinate 94,932,163, forward strand.
TTTGGAGCAATTAAGGAACAAAGAAAGTCTGTCTGATTTGTACTTAGGATATTCTTTCTGGCTTCTTTTTCCATCAAGATTTCATAATATATGACTTCAGGGCTTTATAATAATGATTTTTTCCTAAGTCTGTAATAATAATAATTAATAACAATGATAATAATATGGTCACTACATATGTTAAGTAAAGCTTTAAGAAAATTATTCAGATCACAATACTTCATGTTCCCCAATTTCTTTCTGCTGACTCAATATCATGCAATGTTATTCATTTGGTTAGCTCTTTCTCTGTTCCCTTTGGCAATAATTTGAACTTTCCCTGGACTTTCTTTCTTCCTATCTGTATCTCCCCCTCTTTCTCCCTCACTTTCTCTCTCTCCTGTTTTACAAACCTCAATTCAAGTCTCCTTGCCTTTAGACTTCAATATTTGTACCTGGATATGGCCAATTATTTTTAACTTTTTGACACTGTATATTTATTGAGATTGTTCATTGTGTTAAAAGCTCAACAGCTAGTGATGACAAGGGATGTCAAGGACCTTATCCTTATGGAACTTTGTAGTGAGAGAGGTAAAAACAGGCAAAGAAACAGGATACTGACAGCAATAGATGCTATGAAGGAGTCAATGTAACTTCCTAACTTGATAAAAAAGGTGACCAGGGTTTGGAATGCTTACATTAGAGCAGCGGTCACTGAGAAGATGGATAAAAAATGGCACAGGCTTGCAAACAACTTAGAGAGGATGTTCTTAGAGAGAACAGCAAGGGCACAAGTCAGAAGCAGGAAAGAGCTTGCTGAGTTTTAATGAAATGTGGACTGGTGCTGGCTGGGGCTCTGATAGAAAGTAGAGAGTGATTTAACTGAGGTCAAACAGGTGAACAAGAACTAAGTCATTCAGATATTTCTAGATCAAGACACAAAGCTCACATTTTATTTTTTGCTCAATAAAAAGCCTTTTAAAGCTATTCTTACAAGAAGATATGATTTGTTTTGTTATTTAAAAGTATCTGAATTAGAGTAGTGTCAATCTTGGATTCAGTAACTTAAGTTAAAAGGCAGCTCCAACAGTCCAGGTAAAGGGTAAGCAAAGAATCACACATGGCCCAGCCTGGCTTGCTGTATGTTTCTGTAAATGAGGTTTTACTAAAACACAGCCATGATGATTTTCATGCATTTTGCTTATGGCTACTTTCACACTACAATGACAGTATTGAATGGCTATGACAAAGACTGTATGGCTGGCAAAGCAAAAAATATTATTATCTGGTTCTTTACAGACCTTTCTTCAAAGGTTTATCAACCTCTAGTCTGGCTGAGAAATTAGAATGGACTGGGATAGGATGATACAGTGGAGATGCAGAGTTGTTGGAAGAGTCTCTGCATATTCTGTAGACATATGAAGTTAGAATGCCTGTAAAATAGTCAAGCGGGAATGTCATAAAAGAGGTTGTTTATGAATCTGGAACGTGAGAAAGAGATTTATACAGGAACTATATAGGTGAAGGACATTACATAAGAATCACTTATGGATCCAGAAACGTCTAGGCCAGCATACAAAGGTCATATTTTATTCTATATGCAATAAAAGGCCTTTCAAGGATTTTATGTTATAAGATGATATGACCTATTTTGTGACTTTGAAAAGTTTCTGCATTACATATGGAAATAGGATAGTGTCAAATTTGTTTGCAGAAACACAAGCTAAAAACATTTCTGACAGTCCAGGCAATCATAGCTTCAACCAGTGCATTGAGGGCTCCAGTATTTAGTGGTCTTCAATATTTGGTCTCAGAGTATTTGTCCCCATGGTCAAATCATTTCCTCATTTCTGCATTACTAAGCCCTTTTCATCTTCTCCAGAATGTGGTTTGGTATTTCATATCCATTTTTATAAATCTTTTGATAACCCTGGAAAATAAATGCTATGATTTGTTATATACATACAAGAAAAAAGTTCCAGAGAGGCTAATCGAGTGGTTATAGATCTTGAAAATGGTATAGATTCCAAGACCCATTGTGATCTTCTCATTCTGCCACTTTATTTCACTAAAAGTGTCCATATGCTGGTCATTGGTGGGACACCAGACTATCACTTCCCATTTCTTTGCTGCTGACTTCTTGCTGGGATGCAGTCTGCTCTACATTGTATGTTCAAGCCCACAGAATTGGCCTTTCCATAGATATTGAAAAAGACTATATGACCCTAATACCTTACTAAAGACAATGGTGCCATTAGTGACAAATAATAGGAATAATTTAAGCATAAAATAAATTATATAAAAAGATACCAAAAGACCCATAGTATTTCTGAGAAGGACCACAATCATTCTCAGAAGATGCACATCAAGAACAATGTTCAAAAATTAGAGATAAGGGCAAAATAGTTTCTGCTGGGTATTGAGGGGGGGAGCGGGAGGGGGTGGAGTGGGTGGTAAGGGAGGGGGTGGGGGCAGGGGGGAGAAATAAACCAAGCCTTGTATGCACATATGAATAATAAAAGAAAAATGAAAAAAAAAAAAGAACAATGTTCAGTTGGGGATGTAGCTCAGTGGTAAAGCCCTTGCCTAGCATGTGTAAGGCCCTGGGTTCAATCTCTAGCAGAAGAAGAGCGAGAGAGAGAGAGAGAAGTGAAGGAAGGGAAGTAAGGAGGGTGGAAAAGAAAAATGTTCAGATCCATCCAGCAGAGCCAGAATGGTGAAGACAACACAAGATTTATCTGTTGTCACTACCACAAGCATTGCTTGAGATACCAGAGCCCTCTAGATGTGTCCCATCACAGACCACTGTCTTCATTGAGTATCAAAACTTCATGGGGCTTCTGACATATTTCTGAAAGCATCTGTTTGTAGGCATTAGGAAGACAAAGGTGCATTTTCCCTATTCTTCATCATCTGTTTCCTGGTAATACCTTAATTTAAAACACTAACTTTGTAGCAAGACAAAAATTATCCTCCTTGGCATCGGGGTCAGGTCTACTGTTTTTTGGCCAGCCTTAGATATGTGAGTATTATAATAAATGAAAACACATGCTTTTTTCATAATTAGTTTCGAAATGGTGAGGTATTTGGATTATGGGATCCTGTAATAACTACTTAACCAAGTATTAGCCAACAGTTCTATAACAGATATGATTGGGTCACTAATCTTTAACAATGCAATCTTTCAAGACTTATTGTAACATTTACATTTAACATTTTGATATCTTTCCTTATGAGTAGCCAACTTTCATTTCATGTCAAGAAAGAATAGTAGCCCCATCCATGAATTACCCTACAATATATTCTACTAACACATGCATAATGAGCTTTTCTTAATTTAAACTTATTGGCACTGAATTCATGAGATCTTCTAAAAAGATGTTCAAGAAGAAAAGAGATTATTAATTATTTTAATTTTTCCCAACCTTAGCTTCTGATAGTGAAGGTAAAATTAATTGTTACTAGCTTACTCTTGGGATAATATTGTAAGACCTTAATGAGAACAGAAATAGTCCTGCCAATGCCACTGCTGTTATAGTCCTAGTTGAATCCCAATGCAATAAAACATCCACATTCATCTGTTCTTTGTTGCAATTTCACAATTTCTTCAAAAAAAATTGCATTTCTCTGTAATATCCCCTAGGTTGAAAAGGCACTGGACCACAAAGTCCTATTTCTGTTAACTAATGCATTGATGCATTTGTTTCAAGGCATCCGGTTCCAAACTGGGGTGGGTAACTAAATTGCTTCATGGTAGTAACAGAGACCTAAGTAAGCCAGTGGCTCTTGGTTTTATATGGGTTGAGATTATGTGGACTCTACTTAAGGAAGGAACTCTGGCTACCCACAACCCCCAAACCTTTTAATATGAAGCACATGACCTCAACATGCCATCAGGACCACATCTGTGCCTATAATCAAGCTGTAAGCCAAGGTTCCAAGGCTGACTTTGTGATCTCCCTCCCTGTTTTAATCCTGCAATACCACTTTCCTGCTAGCTTTTCTCAAATTCAAATTATTACCAACAAAGATGAAGGTGATGTGGTGGCTACTCGACATCCTCCTAGTCTTTCACAGAAGCATTTAGCTTCAGCCAACAGGTGCTTACACATTTTCAGTGAACCTAATTTGACAGACTCTGGTCCATTGCTTCTCTCTCTTCTGTCCTCAGAAACAGTTTTCTCACATTAATTCAAAAGAAGTTTCTATTGCCAATCACCACTTGCTGAATATTTAAGGATTTGACAAATACATCCCTTCTTTACCATCCATTTCCTTTCCCTTTCTCTTTCCTTTCTTTTCTTCTCTATAATCCAAATATCCTAGTCTTTAACAGTAAAGCCATGGTCTTGGTGGTATTAAGAGTCATTGCACAAGCTCCTAGGCAGGATCTTGTCAACAAATTTTCACCCGTGTCCTTCTCTTTCAGCTCATCATTTGTGCTCCATGTCCCCAGGATTATGTAGCTCCTCTCCACCCCCCAAAAAATGTACTACTGGAGTGCCACTCATGCTTTTGATAAATCAGGGATACTATTGTAGACATTGAGACCTAACTAATCATCGGGCCTGCAACAATAACCCAGCCTTCAGAGAAGTTGACCTAGGAAACAAAAAAAGCTGCAGCTTCAAGTCAGAAGAAAATTACTGCTTTGGGTTTGTTTTTTAAAACTAGTGACTGTAAGAGCTGGGTGTATAGCTCAGTGGAAGAGCATTTGCCTTACATTTTCAATACTCTGGGTTGAATCACCAGGATCACAAATAAAACAAAACAAAAACTGACAACAGGTCACTATAAATGATGACTTGTAGATTAATTCCCAATTGTCTGCCTTCCCTGTCACCTTGAAGGTAGTTCTAGGTCTCACTATCTTTCAGATATCATTTATTCATATAAGTTCCCTATATAGGAAGAAGGGTGGTCTAACAGCTATGTGTCATCCTTCCTGGTATTATCAAGACTAGTACATAGAGGAGGGGTCAGTATGAACCTTCAAGTCTTCTCAGTTCATAGAATCACTAGTTCACAGTTTGGAAGCCACAGAAGGATGCCCCCACTGATTCTTTCTAGAAAGAGCGGTGCTTGCAATTGTGACACTTTTGACCCCTTTCTTCTTTATACTTGAGATATCATGTGACCCTGAACTATAAAATGTTTAAAATCCAGACATAGTGACATTTCACTAAGTAAAAGATATAAGCTTGACATGTAAGTGATATTAAGTGACAACATCTGGTTTTCCCTAGAAATGTCTTATCAGGGAAATTTACCTCACCTCCCTCCCATATCCAAGTGCCTTATTTTCCAGGGGTTTAGGTCAAGTTGCCTCAGTCACGTCTAACTTATCAGAACCCAGGGCAGCACTGCATAGAGATCGCCTGCTATGGTAGTGTGTTTCATGTTTGCATTCTGACCTTCCCTTTCATCACGATCCCTCCTTCAGTTTCCAGGCCAACACTGCCTCATGTTTTAGTTTAACAGTATTAGAGATTTGCCCTTCTTTTTTATTCTCCAAGAAGACTCACTCATTTCCCTTCTCTGTCTTATTACAGAAAAACCTACCAGGGGAATCAATCCACTCAGCTGCAAGTGTGGATGGAGTCAGACTTCATCTTGCTACTGTCCCAGGTTGGTTGATGGCTCCTGTGTGTATATCACATTGCCCAGCATAATTAGGCTTCAGCCCCTTTACTCTGTGGATGGACATGCATACAAGGAGTCCTTTTCTTGTAAGATCTTCATTCTGCCCATCTTCTTTTCTCTTTCAGAGAAGATTCTTTTCTCCAAAGTCACACAGAACATGAGATTTAAAGCATCGATTTTACATACAATTGTTTCATGTTTACCCACAACACATTTCTGCTTAAGGAGTCATTTGTTACTGTTCAACTCATCCAATACTGGGCCTTATGGAAAACCCATCAAATAACAGAGGTAATAAAGAATTGTCTCTTCAGTGATAGTATTAGATACTGGAGTGCTAAATTAGAGATCTCCAATAAAAAACAATTAGTGCCCAATTGATCATTTCCATGACTGAGATAACCAATCTGATTGCTTTAAGCATGTTGACACCTGTGACATAAATCTTAGTGTATAAAATTTTGGTAAAACACTGAAACTGTGAATTGGCTCTAAATCCAGTCTTGCTTACAAATCATAGACAACTTAAATGGTACGGCTAGATGTCAGCTAGTGTTTAGATTTACCACCCTATCAAAGATATGTATGTGTACTGGGATGGTAGGAAAAAATAGAAAGAACAGAGCAAAGGTATTAGCACATTCTAGCAGAGTTTCTGATTTCTTCACTCTGATTATTGTGATTAAGAATACAAATATAATTTTATATCTACAAAATCCTATAACTCATGTGTTGTGTTTCCAGTGCCAGGATTATTATGCTTTTCTTCATCATTTATGGCCATACTGTTGACAGCAGAGTTGGTTGCCTCTGGAAATCATTGCTGATGTTAGGTAAAGTTGACCTGAACTATCCCATTTTGCTGGGACATATAACACTGGGCAATGGCCTAAAAGAAAAACAGGATGTGGTGTAATATGACGCACTTAATCCTCTGCTGAATCAAGCCTTTTATTTTCTCAACTCTTTTCCTCTTTTCATCTGGCACTTGATCTGATTATGCCTCACCTCTGTTTATGAAACTACAGGAGCCAACTAGGTCAACATTAGAAAGATTGTGACTGTTGGTGTTTTACATACCTCTTTCTGTAAATAAGCATTTTAACAGGTGAGAAAAATCCTCCTTGTCTAAACATTTATAGCAGAGTAATCCCAATGTCTTAGCTCTTCTAATGCTCCTCTTTTATCTTCACCTTTTTATCCCTTTACTAACAAACACCCTATCACATAATAATAAACATCCCTCTTTTTGTCAGGTAAAGCTGTGCATATACAAAGTGCACTTCCCATGATTGGCCACTCACCCATCCTTGTCACCAGGCCTATCTCATCATCTCCTCTCTCTATATGTCACTCCTTCATTCATGCATCAAATATTTATTGAGCTTCACCTTAGTACCAATAAATGTTAAAGACACTGATGATACAATAAGCCAAACAAAGTGCCTCTCTCAAGGAAGAGCTCCTCTATTTGAGACATGAGGTGTTAGTTGACAAGGAAAAAAAAGATGTGCATCTACACATATGTGTGTGTGCATGTGTGTTTATACACAGTGCCCCAAGAAGGGCAACAGTACAATGGTTTTTAGTCAAAAACCTAAAATAAGCCAAGGAGAAATCATGGAACTCTGGCAAAAGTATGTTCCAAGCAGAGAGAACAGCAGGTGAAAAGATCCCAAGTTGCTTGGTGTAACTTAAGGACCAGTGGGGCTGAGCAGTATTCACAAGTAGTCAAAAGTGTAAAACTGGAGGATGTGTGCCTTGTAGGGTATGATAAGAACTTTGAATTTCATCTAGTTAATTACAAAACCATTTGGAGGATTTTGAATAAAAGAGTAAAATGATCTTTCTTTTTAAATGCTTTCCACATGCTATATGAAAAATAGAACAAAGACAAAGAAAGATAAAGAAATACCGGTTTGAACTGTTCATGACAGTTCACATTCAAAACTATTACACCTGAGTCTAGAATGGAAACTGTGGAGCTGGTAAGAAGTCATTGTGTTGAGGAGTCTTTGAAAGGTGTAACTGACAGGACTTCCTGGTGAATAAGATGTGAGGCATGACACACATTACATAGGATATATGACTCTGAAATGAACTTGAGTAAGTGGAAGCTTGAAGTTGCCATTGCTGAGACAGGGAAACTCAGGGAAAAGGTAGATAGGAAGTGGTTGGGGATTTAAGGTTTTATTAATAATAGAAATTCCATCTAAGCAAAGATATGACGTAAACCTTCTGGTAAAGGAATGTGTAACTCAGCAGAAGTTCTGGATTTGCATTATACACACTTGAGGGCTTCTGGTATATGAATAGTGATAAAAAAATTGGAGTAGGTCATTTAGGAAAATGAGTATAGAATAAAGAAGAAAATTCTATCTTTTTAATACTTACTACTCTACTCACCATTAGAATTTCCATGGAGCTTTAAAATATGTACACATAAGAAAGGTCAACCACAAATTCATCAAATCAAAATCTTTGAGACTAGGGCCTAGTAATCAATTTAAATTGGCTTCCCTAGATAATTTGGTAGGAACTGACATGTATTTGAGAATCAGTATTTACAAACTATTTTATTTGTGTCATAAGAGGAATTAATTTTTTAATGTAAGAAGACACTTTTTTTCCATGTCCCTGAAATATAACCAAACCCAAGGTATGGATTCCCTTTCCTGGTTTAACCCAGTAGCTCCATAAGTGTTCCACCTGCCTCCATTCTTACCCCTCTGTTTCTCATGATTGGCTCACAAAATTTTTTCAAGCAATAAATCTTCAGTGTCATTCCATTGTTCTCAAAGGCAACCATCCCTAACTTAACCTGCAAGACCCTGCCTGTCTTTGGCTGTCCTGTCTCTCAACCCTCATCAAGTACCAGCTCCCCTTACTCTATGCATCACTATCATACACTGAATTCCTTCATTCCTAAATACACAGAGACTTCTTCTTTGCCCAGGCTTTGCATTTGCATGCCTTCTGATTTAGTGTCTTTTTTTATGCTTCCTTTCACCTAGTTAATGCTTACTCATCTTCAACATCAACTCCTTTATCATATCCTTAAAGAAAGGCTTCTCTGACTTTTCTGACTAAGACAATTCCCCTGGCCTCTACTGTAATCATCCTATTTATGCTTTCCATGTAGCTGGAATGAGGCCTATACCTCCATGCCCAGCTTTTATTGGTTGAGATGGGGGTCTCCCAGACTTTTTGCCAGTGAAGGAAGGAGTGGAAGCCAGAAACCATAGTCCTCCCAATCTCCATCTCCTGAGTAGCTAGGGTTACAGGCATGAGCCATTGCACCTGGCTTGGACCAGAAATTTTTAACAAAGAAAATGTTAAAAAAAATGGGATAAAAATGTCACAGTGGATTGCACATGATCAGGTAAGTATTATCTCATAAACTCTTGTTTCTATGTGTACTGGTAAGGTATGCATTCACCTTGAAATACTTTTACAGTTGCAACATTGTGCATGTGTGTGTATGTGTGTGTGTGCGTGTGTGATTATTAGTTATTGGGCAAATACCACTTGCTTTGCATTTCAGTCTTAGACCTTGATCAAATGGCTGGTCCTCATCTAAGCACTCAAAGCATATTCTATGAAAGGGAGGGAGGAAAGCAGACAAGTTTGAGAATTGATATTTGGGGTAGGATAAGGCTGTACTATTACACTTTATAGGACAGGCATAACCACATTGGTCCATGCAAATTTTGTGGTCTTACTAACCTCATATTTGAAAACATTAAGGTTTCTCATAACTTTGATTTCTTTTTTATAAGATTTAAATAGACAGTGAAATGCTTCCGTCTGCAAGTGTTCAGTGAAATGCTGCAATCGGGAAATTTGGTATTACCCTAAATTGTATTATTTCTTGAGGGAAACTTTAGAAATCCAAACCTTCGTATGAACCATAGTAGAAAAATCTTTCTGGAAATTTATGAAAAATTTAGAGATGACATCAGAATTAATGAATTAGCATCCCATTTCTTCTTGCAGATACTTTGCTCTTCCTCTATGAAGCTTTTTTACTCCCTCTTGTAATCACTGTTTCTAATCTTTTCTACTCTGTTGTTAGTATTTTTGGAAAATGAAGTTGTGACAAGTCAATAATAGGCAAATGGAAGAAAATATTAAAAAGCAGGGAAAGGGGCAGAAGTCCCAATTGTTTTTAAGATGCATAACCAGAGCACCTACCTGTTGCATCTGTAGATAAACTCAATCTGAGCTTTTTATGTGAGTGATTTAATAGCTTAAAAACTTTGGCACCTGTTTCTAGTTGAAAAAGGAGTGACACTCTCACTGTATTTGTGGCAGTTATCTATATAACGCCCTGCTACTTTTTGTTCTTCTACTTCTACTGAAGCCTTTGACAACGTTCCTCTTGAGTAAGGAGCTTAGGGAATTTCCTCAGGGACTTTTACAGCAGCATATGTGTTATTGTTGGCAGTTATGGTAACCATTGCCATACTTTAGTTGCAAAAATCACCCCCCCAACCTCCATGCTCACAGTCTGTTCTCATGTGTCCCTATGCAGAACTGACTGTCCTCCCAGAGAAAATAGCTTGGCTCTGAAATTGAGAAAATATACATTTTCTGCTATTTTTCTTTAAAAAAAAACTGTGAGCTTGGCTAATAGAATACTATAAAATTAAAAATAAATAAGAGAACACACAAATGTGTGAGTTTCAATAGCAAGTCTGGAACATGAATATCTTCTATCTTTCACTCATTCAATTTTCCTGTTTTTCATAGTCATTTTGCCAGCTTAATCATGTGACAAAACTATCTTGACTTCCACAAAAATGCCCCATTTGGTGTTCCCTTAAAAAACACAGACAAACAAACAATATATAGAACATGCTAGGGATTTCTGAGGAAGATTTCCTCTTGCTTCTGTGTCCCTTTAATAAGAAGATGATCTACCTTATTGGAGTGGGATGTGTAGAAGAGGTGAGACCACCAAAGCCTCAGCAATGAACTCTCAGAAATGCCAGTTGTCCCTCCTGAGTAATCATAGAGAGAAAGTGAAATGACTTCTCCAAGAATAATATTTTTTAGAACCCTATTCTGGGAATTATCATAAAGGAAGGCATAATTACTTTAGGAACTTATTTCTTATAAGCTCAGTTAGTATAAAATATAATACTAAGCCACACCTGTTTATTCCATCTCCTTAATTTCTTGCTCCACCCAGGGCAATGAATGTATAAAGTCTGTTTGAAATGCTGATCATTTTTCTTCTGATATGAGATAGGTTGATAGATATTTGGTTGTGTGTTCTTAGGAGTGAAATCCTAGAATATTAAACTAAAACCAAGAACAGTGGGCATAGAAGTTAGTGCATATGCCTGCGAGGGAGGGGACTTTGTCTTCTACTCCACCAAACTACCATCTCCAAATCTCTCCAGTTTCCTTCTAACCCTTCTCTAATATTGAAATTTCTATTCTGAGAATATCTGACCTCAGTCACGCATACCTTACTGTAAAATTGTATATTTGGCTGGTTGATAGACCCATTATTTTGGACATTTTAATCTAGGTGCCTAATTATCCTTACAAAAGATTTACAGACCTAAGCAAGTAAATGGGGAACTTGAGGAAGAAAAGAAGAACTTTCCAATAAGAGCCTGAAATTGCAACAGTCCTGCTAATAGAAAACTTGCAATACCTGTGGTGTAGTAGAAAGCTTTGAAACCTCCACTACGATGCCTGTGTCTTCACTATTTTTCAGTCTTATTCTAAAGCATGCCACTATTATTTCACTTAATTAAATTCTATTATACAATTTCTATGACCAATTTATGCTCTTTAAAGGCTACTTTACTGAGGTATTGCTAACCTGCAAAAGTCTGTACATATTTAATGTTACAACTTGATTAGTTTGGGGGATAAGTATATACACATAAAGCATAATACCAAGAAGACTTTGAACATATTCATCCCCTCTCAAAGTTTTATTGTTATGTTTTGGGAAGTACAAGCACTTAACTCAAGATCTACCATCTTAGCCAACTTGAGTATGTGATGCAATATTATTACAGGCACTGCACCATACAGTAGATCCCCAGGATTTATTTATTAGCTCCTCTCCATTTCCCTTTCCTCCCAACCCCTGCAACCATCATTTTATTCTGCTTGTTTGATTGTGACTATTTTTAATTTCATATATGCACTAGGTCATATAGTATCTGTCCTTCTTTGTCTGGCTTACTTCATTTAATATAATATTCCACAGGTCTACCCACATTGTTACAAATGGCAGAATTTCCTTCTTTTTTGAAGGATGAATATTATTACCTTATTGTGTGTGTGTATGTGTGTGTTATAGTAATCTCATGCATTTTCTTTCTTTCTTGTTGGGGCACAGTCCCAGGGATTAAACACAGCTCATGCTTGCTAAGCAAATGCTCTACCACTTAAGTCATGACCCTAGCACTTTTTAGCTTTAGTTATTTTTCATGATCCTCTTGATCTCTGCCTTCCAAGTAGCTGGAATTATAGAAGTGTGATACCACACCTGGTTCATATATTTTTTTCATTCATTTGTTGAAGGACATTTAAATTCTTTCAATATCTTAGCTGTGGAGAAAAATATACAATGAGCATGAGAATGCAAGTATATCTTCAAGATACTAACTTAAATTCCTTTCAATAAATAGAAGTATGATTGTCAGATCACATGGTAATTCCATTTTCAATTTTTTTTAAGGAAACACTACTGTTTTATACAATGACTGCTAATTTGTACTCCCTCCAACAGTGTACCAGGATTCCCTTTCCTCCGAATCTTCCAAAACTCATCAGGCATGAGACGATATCTCAACTGTAATTCTAATTTGTATTGTCCTAATGACTAGTAATATTGAACACCTTTTCATGTACCTTTTTGTCATTTGTATGCTTTTTGGAGGAAAATGTCCAACTTTTACTGTGTTTTTCTTATTGAGTTATGTAAGTTTCTTCCATACTTTGGATATTAGTCTTTAATTTTCTCCCATTTCTGTGAGTTGTTCAACCATTCTGATTGTTTGCTTTGCTGTATAGAAGCTTTTTGGTTTGATGTAGCTCAGTTGTTTATTTTTTTTCTTTTTCTTCCTAGGCTCTGGGTGTCATATTAAAAAAATTCATTGCAAGATCAATATCAAAAAGGTTTTCTCTGTTTTCTTCTAGAACTTTTACAAATTTAGGACTTATATTTAAATATTTAATCCATTTTCAATTGTGTTTCTATATGGTGTAAAACAAAGTCCCAATTTCATTCTTTTGAATGTGGATATCCAGTTTTCCTAAGAAATTTTATTGAGGATGTTATCCTATCCTTATTTTGTAATCTTGACATGCTTATCAGAGATTAGTTGACCATTCATGCCTGAGTTTATATCTGGGCTTTCTAGTCTATAGATCTATCTGTCTGTTTTTATTTGAGTACCATTCTGTTTTGATTACTACAGCATTATAATATAACTTGAAATAAAAAAGTTATGGCTTCAGTTTTGTTCTTGCTCAAGATTGCTTTGTCTATCACTTTTGTGGCTCTATATATTGCTATGTTCTGAATGTTAGTGTCCCTCTCAAATTCACATTTTGAAATCCAATGTAATATGAGAAGGATATTTTCTTAATTTATTTGTTAGTTGTATCATAGAACTTTACCAAATTAATCTACCATTTCTAACACTTTTTGATGACTTCTTTATTATTTTCTATATATAAGATTATGCCACTTTCAAAAAGAATATTTAAATTCTTTTTGGATTTGGATGCCTTTTGTTTCTTTTTCTTTCCTAATCTCTCTGGGTAGGACTTCCATATTCTACATCCTATTCTGTTGAATAGGAGTGATAAGAGTGGCTATCCTTGTCTTGTTCCTATTCTTAGAGGAAAAGTTATGGATATAGATGATGGTGATGCTTATCCAACAATGTGTGTATGTTTAATGCTACCAACTCCACACCTAAAATGGTCAAATTGGTAATTTTATGTTTATTTATGTTTTCCTACAATAAATACCTGAACTGCAAGGCTAACCCAGGCAGAAAGTTTTCAAGACTCCATCTCAACAAACAAGCCTGGTATGGTAGCTCATGACTGAGATTCCACCTAGGTAGGAGGATCACAGTCCAAGGCACATGACCATAGCTGAAAAATAACTAAAGCAAAATGAGTTGGAAGTATAGCTCAAATCATAGAACACCTACCTATCAAGTGTGATACCCTGGGTTCAAGCCCTAATATAATAGAAAAAAAGATAGGAAGAAAGAGAGAGAGAGAGAGAGAGAAACTATTTCCATAAAACTGTAAATGCTTTTATTTACATAAAATAAGCATATGGAAGTCAACTTGATAAAGTGTAGCATTTTTCCAAAGTTATGGAAAGAATTTGAGAGTTATGGGTTTTTAAGACAGTAAATATTCTATGGTAGAGTACAGTAAATTAGACACAAAAGATCAAAGAATTTTTGGTCCAATCTTAGCTCTGCCATTAACCTGCTTATGTAACCTTAGTCAAGTCACAGTCCTAAGGGGATCTGACATTAACATTTCCCCTTATTTATTCTTGGAACAGAATGAGTAAGCTGGGGTTTCCAGTACTAAACTTGCTCAAGGTCACCATCCTGCAAATGGTTAAGGCAGAATTTAAACTTAGGGAGTTGAATGCAGGGGCTGAGCTCTTAACCACTAACCTTTAGAGCATGTGAATATGACAACTGATTTTCTACAAAGGTACCAAGATGTCCTATGGGAAAAGACAGTCTCCTCAATAAATGGTGCTGGATGATTAGATATCCTCAGGGAATAAAATAAATCTCACTCTTTTTTAATTGCATAAAATAATGGATTTCATTATGACATTTCCATGTACTTTGATCCTATTCATCACCATCACCCTCCCTTGCCACCTTCCTCTACCCCCTTGTTTTGAATACTTTCTTTTTGTTTGTGTGTTTGTTTGTAGTTATGGATCTAGATTCTGTGTAGAGATAAAACATATGATATTTGTCTTTCTGAGTCTTTTTTCACCTCTCATTTTGTCCATTTTCCTGCAAGTGACATAATTTCATTCTTCTTTATATATATAACATTTTCTTTATCCATTCTTCTGATAGTCGAAGCCTAGGTTGGATTCCATAATTTGGCTATTCTGAATAGCACTGCAATAAACATGGATGTGCAGGTATTCTATTGTATTCTGACTTACAGTCCTTCTGTTATATGCTCAGAAATGTAAAACCCTGATCTTTGCTTCACATCAAACACAAAGTTAATTCAAAATGTATCATATCTTAAATAAAAACTAAAATTATCAAATTTATAGAAGAAAATACAGAAGAAAGTTTTTGTGTCCTTGAGTATATAAAGTTTTATTTAGGCAAGTTAGTAAAAGCACTATATAAATGAAAATATTGATAAATTGGACTGCATCAAAATTAGAAACTGGTGATTTTAAAATATTCTTAAGAAAATGAAAAGATAGGCCACAGACCACAAGAAAATTGTACAATACATGTTTCTGACAGGCTCATAATCAAAATACTTAAAGTCTCCTAAAACAATAAAAACAAAAATATCCAGTTGCATGACCCACTAATTGCCTTCTAAGTATTTATCCAGCAGAAATGAAAAACCTATATCCACAAAATTATTACATATGAATGCTCATAGCAACTTTATTCAAGATAAACTGAAGTTAAACTCAATGAAAATACAAAAGACTGTGTGTATAGTGTGGAATTCTACTCAGCAGCTAAAAGACATGAGCTGCACACAAACCTGCATGCATTTCATGAGCATATGCTGAAAGAAACCAGACATAGCACATAATGCATTAGATTACTTTTATAAAACACTGTTATGCATACTTTGATAGTATATATGAGTATTGTGAATCTAGTTTATGTGTATACTACATATAGCATATATATTTCTCCTATACGTTATTTTATATATGTATATACTATACTTAGTATATATTGCTTCTGAAAATACTATTATATATGCCATAAATAGTGCATACTATTATATATACATATATAGAGAACATATATAGTATATATTATATTATTTCAATAAAATACTACCATATATATATATATTATGGATCGTGTTATAAACCATTATATATAGTATGTATATATACAAACAGCACACAATGTATTAATTCTATAAAACACTATTATATAATATGTAGCATATATATTATACAGTATATATATTATACAGATAGTATATACAGTATGTAGATACAGTATGTATATTATATATACTATACAAACATAGTATATAGTATATTATATTTGCTATATGGAGTATATTATATTTAATATATGTAGTAGTATATATATTATTTGTATAGAGTGTGTATATATATATATAGTATAGAGATGGAGAAAGAGAGATGAAATCTTATCTTTTGTGACATGGATGGAACTGAAGACTGTTATGTTAAATGGAATAAGTCAGGCACAGAAAGACAAATGCCACATGATCTCACTCACTTGGAATCCAAAAAAGTTGATCTCATAGAAGTTGAGAATAGAATAGTGGTTACTAAACACTATAGTTAGATAGGAGAATAAGTTTTGGTTTTCTGTTGCACAGTAGGGTGACTATGTATAATGGTAGTGTACTGTGTATTTCACAAAACAAACTACAAGAGAGGATTTGGAATGTTTTCACCACAATGAAATGATAGTTATCTGGGGAGGTAGAAATGTTTACTTTGATTTTAGCATTACTCAATGTATACATGAATTAAAATCACATGCTATCCTATTAATTTGTATATTTCTATGCATCAATAAAAATTCTGTAGTAGTAAAACATTGATCAGTGCTTACCTTAGACTGGTGGGGGGCAAAGGGACTGACTTAAAAGGGCAAAGGGGACTTTGGGGGATGACATAAAGATTCTGTATCTTGATGCTGGCGTTATGGGTTGATATCTTTGTCAATATTCATCAAATACTATACTTTATAAAGATGTGTTTTTACTGTATGTGATATAGTCCTAAGTCTACCTTTTCATATTCCTACTCAAACAGAATGCCATTCTAACAATTTCTAAGATATATCTAAATGGGAAACAAAGAGTGATCTTCACTTCAAAGCTGCAGGTCTTAAATAAGGAAAGTCAACAGCCTTTTGAAACAGGGAGCGTTGTCCTGACTCTCTCTGTGGCTTCGCACACAGACTCTGCTGGCATTGCTTCAGTGCCCAAGCTGACACATTCATCCAGTGATCCATAAAATGTGGGACACTGTGCTCCATTCATCATTTGCTGTTTCTGAGGCCTTCATGACATCAGTCTCTTGGGAAGTTTTCATTCCAGCAAGTGAGACTTAGCAAATAGTATGAAAAATTTCAAAGATGACTAATATACAGCCCTCTTTTGGAAAACATAATTTGAATACAATAATATTATAGTATCCTTAACCTTATCCTATTTTGAAGATAAATGACATGAAGCAAAAAAAAATGAAGGCTAATTTCAAAAAGTGACTGCATTATAATAATAAAATTTTATAAATTTTAAATGCAAAGAAATGAAAACATCCTCATCATTCATGACTTTTAAAATACATATAATCCTAACTGTATAAAATTTAAATCTTTAAAGTACTTTTCAAAAGAAAAGTGATTTTTTTGTTTACTTAAAATCAGGTTTATTGAAACAGCAAAGTAGTATGTTTCAGTATATCTCTAATAATCTAAAAAAATTGTCAAATGCAATTGCATTTATAATCTTTTGTGTATTTAATTTAATTCAATATTTTTATTTTTATTTTTGGCAGTACTGAGGCTTGAACTCAGTGCCTCACACTTGCTGTACTTGCTAGGCAGGTGCTCTACCATTTGAGCCATTCCACCAGCCCTTCCAATATTTTTCTTCATGGGCAGCTGGACTTACCAGTTATTGAGAGAGGTAAGTGTGTTAAAATCTCCCTCTGATTATGAATTTAATTATTTCTTCTGGTATTTTTTTTAGTTTTAGCAAGTTATATTTTAAAGCTATGAACATTTACAAACCTTTGAATGTTATATTTTGTTAGTAAATGACAATTTTTCTCATTATGAAGTGAGCTATTTGTATGTTAAACACATTGCAAGATAGTCTATTTTGTACAGTGTTAGTGTAATTACACTGTTCTGTGGTATTTATTTTTCTATGTTTTTACTTTGAATCATCTGTATCCTTACGGTTTAAATATGTCTCTTTATAAAAAGCTTGCAGATGGATACACTCAAGTTGCCTGATGACATTTTTTATTAGAACATCTATTCTATTTATGTATCATGGTAATACAGGTTTGTGTCTCTCATCGAACCTTCTCCAAAGGTTTTTCTTTCCTTGTCTTACTTTTATGGAAATGTAACCATTTCACTTTTCAACTTCTAGTAAACATAGTTTTTGTGGTTTATTAGTTAGTGTAGAAATTAAGGAGTAAATACAGAGCTCATAAAATCTAAAATTAATCGTTTTTACCCTCTTTCTGCACAATGTAAGGACTTCAGATTATACTTTCCTAGTTTCTAACAAGTATGCTTAGTTTTGATTTGTAAGTCCACAGACATTATGTTTATATAGGCAATATTTACTATGGCCCAAATGTTTGTGCTTTCCCACACCCAACTCATATGCTGAAACTTAATTTCTACCAAATACAATTTGCATATTGAGTAATAATTTTCAGGAAGCAATTGTTTGGATTAAGAATATTTCAAATAATACAAGTTAGGTGTCATTTTTTTCACATGTGCAAAATCATAGCTTTTTTAAAAATAAAACTGGCATGATAAATGCTGAAGAGCTTTTGAATTCAATACCAGTAAAGGTATGAGGCATTGCACAGAACATGAAGAAAAGCCTTAGTTTTTCCAAACCCACCAGTGCTCACTGCCATACTTATACCTTACAGAAAAACCCTTTCTATAAAACAGAAATATATTACATTAGTCAGTTAAGGCAGTGTCCCATCAGCAGTAACAAACAGCTGACTTCCTTGGCTTATGAATATTGTGCTAGTTGCTCAAAGTAAATTCTTTGGAACAGTTTTGAAACAAGTAAAGGCAGTGCGGTAAGTATTAAGTGTTAATCCAGACCTCTGCACCAAGTTACATGTGGCACAGGGATGGTTTCAAGGCCTGCACTGCAGACAACACAAAGGTCACAGATTCAGTGACCTTCACGGTATGTCCAGAAATTTTGTCGAAATCTAAATGTTTTGGCTTTTCTCTTCAGCTCTGCCAGAGAAAATAGTAACTTCCTTTTAGAACTTCCAGCTCAGAATCTAGGTTAACGTGGTGCTTATGTAAACCAGCTAAATTTTCTTTTTCAGAATGAAACCACCAAAGTAAATATGGTTTGAAGTTACAAATCCCCATAACAAGGAAGAAGGAAGCTTGGCAAATAAAAGTTCAAAGAAATTTTTGATGGAGAAAATATTCAGATTCCCTTCTTTTTTCCCATTAAGAGAAAAAAGTTTACAAACTCAAACCTGTTAATATTAAATTACAAAACCTTTTAGACAAAGAAGTATAATGTATCTGTGCATATGACAACAACCTATCTACCCATTTCTGAGATTAAACTATATTAACATTTCAGTATATTTGCTTCAGGTTTTTTTAATTTTGAAAATCATATAGAGTAGGCCACCAGTGGCTCATGCCTATAATCCTAACTACTCAGGAGGCAGAGATCAGTAGAATTGTGGTTCGAGGCCAGCCTTGGCAAATAGTTTGCAAGACCCTATTTCAAAAATACCCAACACAAAAAGAAAAAAGGTTGGTGGAGTGGTTCAAGTAGTAGCGTGCCTGCCTAGCAAGTGTGAGGCCATGAGTTCAAATCTCAGTACTGGCCCCATCCAAAATCATATAAATGCTAGAGTCCCACACTGATCTTATTCCCTCTTCACTATCCAAATCCTGCAATGACAGTGTCATTCTAATTAGTACTGTGAGCTGTTACCATAAATGTATGTTTCTCTTAATACTATTTGGTGCTTTAGCATCCACATAAATGGCATTTTGCATCTGTTTTACCTCAAAAGTATGATCTAAAATTTTGCCCATGTAAATCTAGTCAGTTTAGTTGTTTCATTTTAATTCTGCGTTATTGCGTTGTCTTAACAACCTGACTACTAGGGCCGGTAGTTGTCCCCACACCATGGCTAAGACCGACAGTACTTCATAAACATCTTTATATGTGACTCGTATGTGGCTGGTTGAGAAAACTAGCACTGGAACAGGTGTGCATGTCTTTTGCTTCAAGTAGGTGTTATCAAACTGCTTTCCAAAGTGGTTATATGCGCTTACATTTCCTCCAGCCATGTCTCGGTTATCATTCCCCATAGCCTTGCCAAAACTCAGTGTTACTAGACTTACCAATTGGCAACCAAATGATGGATATGTAATGCTATCTCATGGTGGCTTAAATTTGATTTTCTTTGATATCTAGCATCTGTGATGTTTCTGTTAATTGCTTAGTCATTTTTGTTCATTTTTCTATTGGATTACCTTTTCTTATTAATGTGCAGCGGTTTATAATATATCCTAACATAAAATTTTCATTGTATTTAAAATGAGCTTGTTAGACAATTCTGGTATGCCCAGTTTGACTTTATTTCATTGTGTCTTAGTAGAAATTTTATCATTTATTTTACTTCCATTCTGACTTTCAAGCCTTACTCTTCAATAGTGTACAACTATTCTCTTATATATTTTAACATACCTTGATCTTTCTCTCAACACACCTATTTTCCTCAGACAGGTAATATAGCAGAATATGTAAAAAGACAAGGCAGACTCTGGGCCAGTCGGATACTTCCTAGCTTTGAATTCCAGCTCTACAGCTTCCTAACTTTATAATAATAAAACATTATATAACCTCTCTGTGCTTCAGTATTTTTATCCATTAAATATAAAAATAAAAGTACTTATAAAGTTATGAGATGGTAGTACACTTATAATAGCACCCAGTACAGCTACTAAGCACTCTGTTAGTTGCAATTATCAGTCTATACAATATTTTTCAATTACAATACTATTAGAACTTTCTAAACTATAGTTTTCACATAAATTATGTGTAATAAGAATATCAAAATTAAATTTCCATAGTCTCAAAGTATGTCCTCATCAAAGTATTTCTAAATTATTGTGGTGGTTGAATATATGACCACAAATTCCTTACTCTTCTCAGAAGATAAAGCTTAATTTCCTTCCCTTTCACTGTGGGATGAACTTAGTGATTCTTTTTTAAGAAATGGGGTATAGAAGGAAAAAACACTAATTTTATAGTTGAGAAAATTGGTTTGCACCACCTTAACAAGAGCATCAAAGTTCAAAGCACCAGTTAAAAGTAATATTGATCTCATGTGTATGTATAGGACATTTTACCTCTGTGATAATTTTCCAAGTCTACTCATAAGAAAACCTCAGACAAAACCAAATTGGGAGATGTTCTACCAAATAACTAATCAATGCTCATCATATGTGTCAAAGTCATAAGAGACTAAGAAGTGAGAAGCAGAGACAGATGAACCTACAAAAGCATGACAATTAAGTGAAATAAAGGTATTAGGGATCCAAACCCAAGCCACTGGGGAAAAGGACTGTAGTTCGATTCACAGTACAGTGCTAACATTAATTTCTTAGTTTTCATAAATGGATATAATATGAAAAAATGGAAGCAAAGTGAAAATAGTATAGAAGCACTCTGTATAATCTTTGCAACTCTTCTGTAAAATTATTTACAGATCTGTAAATTTCTTTTAAAAGTATTTATCATGAATGCTCATGAGACATTATTTTACTATTACTTTGATGAACCAATGCCATTCATAATTAAACAAAAATATATAAATACCATACATCTGGGGAGGTTATATGTATCTTTGTTTTTTATATATTTGGAAACTTACATATTAGGAATTAAATTTACTAGGTGTATGTTGCAATAATTCTTAACACAACCTGCAGTATCCAGAAAGACATACCCCTTCTGGGGTATTTAGCATTTAGTGAGATTTAGTCTAAGTGATAAGAGATAACAAAATCAGAGAACAGGAAGGCAGAAAGGGTTGTGCAAGAGGGTGGGGTTGGCACTGGTGGGAGGGGGCAGGTGGTGTGGAAAGGGGTAAGAGGATGAATATGGTGCAAGTAATGTATACACATGTATGTAAATGCAAAAATGATACCTGTTGAAACTGCTCCAGGAATCAAGGGAGTGGGGGATGAAAGATTAGAGGGGATGAATTCAAGTATGATGTTTGATACATTGTAAGAAACTTTATAAATGATACACTGTACCCCCCCTCAGCACAACAATAAAAACAAATAAATAAATAAGAACATTTCAGACTCCGAAAAACAACACTTAGGTAGGTATTTTGGCTATGATTTTTAAAAATCTAGTTTCTAGTGAAAGCTCTGCTAGATAAAAAAAAAAAGCTGACACTTGCTTCATCTGGGATGCAACCTATGTGATCAGAGAATGGCAGTGGAGGAGAGGGTGGAGTAATGTGAACTACACATCCTTGTACCCAGTCTTGGACTCTTGAGATCTCACTGACAAATCATGTTTAGGCTGTACATTGACAGGAGAATGCCAGGCTTGATTAACAAATGTAATCAGGCTTTTCTCTTCTTTTGCTTGCTCTTTAATCTGCCTGTGATTATTATAAAGGATTTAAAAATGAACGAAGAAAATGAGAAAAAAAGAGATAAAATAGAAATAAATACAACTGAAGATTGTTTTTTTTCCCTATACTCCATTATTATCTTATCCCAAAGTGATCTCCACATGTTAAACTTACATAATTTTCTTTACATTATTTCTGTCTGTTGGGATTTTGAAGGTTTTGATTTTTACATAAATGCACATAATCACTGTGTTTTAAGTAGACCAAAGTCACATAAATAAATTAAAGAATTCATAAAATCTATTCAACAAAGCAATAAAGTAAGTAGAATACAATCAACATTGATACTAGAATGTATTAGAAAAATTTTTAATTTACCTACAAAATTCAAGTGGGATAATTTGTAATATTCTCTGAGATACATTAAAACCAATTTTCAAAGACTTCAGTTATTTACAAATAAAAATTTTAATTAAAATTGTGCATAGGTATACTTGAAAATATAAATTTGCAAATGATAAAATTGTATAAGAACATATAAGAAATTTTTACCCATTTGAATTTTGTGCAAAATTCAAAATTTTCATTAATTAAAATTTTATACTTATAACCTGATTTTGATTAGCTGTAATTTATTACTATAATAAAAATATATTCAAATATTTCAAACCTAAACCTATAAAAGAATTCAGTTAATATGTTATCTTCATTCAAAGGATTAAATGCAGTAAATAAAACCAAACATATGCTTTTTTGTTTAAAACTTCTAGTAATAAAACATTATCAACTAGAAATGATTTTTAACTTGTAATTTTAAACATTGGATTAATTTTTCTGGGGAGAAATGACCCAAGCCTTGTATGCACATCTGAATAATAAAACAATAAAAAATAAATAAATAAAAAGATTAATTTTTCTGAAAGAGTGGGTTAGAACAGGATTTTCTCAATTTCCCTTATGTCTAGCTAGAGATAGATTCAAGTAGAAGGAAAAATGATTTTATTCTTAATACATAAAACTTTTAGCTTTTTAATGAGTACTGTTTTTTGGTATGATATCAGTTTTATTATATTTGGTTCTTACATTTAGTTAAGCTCACAATTGGCTGCTTCAGTTTATAAATCACAGATTTTCCTGCTTTTTCCAGGGACAAGAAAAGGACGGAGTCTGAGAAACAGGATGACCAAAAGCACACGTTCGTAGTTATATTATTTTTTCATAATTGTATTTATGCACATTCATTTTTAAACCAAATTTCATGTTTTATAAAATCGAAATTTTATAACTGTATCCAAATATTTAATTTTCCACTTCACAGGAAATCTTTTCTATTAGAAAGTCATTTTATGATCCAGTTCTCTGAACACTAATTTATTTCACTCCAAGAGTACAGTTGCATAGATGACAGTTTCCAGAGCTCAGCACTCTTGACAGTCTCCATCTTATCGGTAAGAACACGATGAGCAAACAGATGCTCTGACAGAGACCCAAATGGGCTAGAAAAAGAGAATCAACCGAACTTTTAATTTTATGAAAAAAGTCCCAAGTTCAAAGAAATTTACATCAATGTTCTGTTATCTAGATTACCCCCTGGAGAGTTAATTCTCAATCTTAAAATTCCTCTCTCTTCTCTTTCCTGGCCATGGTGTATGTGTGACAAGAAGTGGTACTGTGAGGTTTCAATGCACTTAGGGAGGATATTCAGGAATAACATTTTCATTAATGAATAAAGTTATTTAATCTTAATATAATGGAAGATTGCAATGTTGCTTTCCTGAACTGAGCATATTTGCTGTTTATAACTCCCTATTCCAGACAAACTGTGGCCTTTTTGTACACAGCCTGCTACAGTAATGTCCAAAATGTGTCGATGTATGCTCAGTACACACAGCATTTTTCACCTTATAAATCTGCTCATAATTGCGTGTTAATGGAATCTACTCAGGTGTGTGTGTGTATGTGTGTGCGTGTGCACATGCATGCACATTAGGAGTCATATTTAATCTTTAATCAGAACCAAGTCAAACTTAAACAAGAAGTGTCTAGAACTGAAAAGACCTTACGCAAGCCAGCCATAGATTGACAACTGCCCTTCCCTTTCTGTGTACCTGTCTTCACTAAGAATCCAAAAATTAAACCAGCACTGCACACCTCCTTATACTTAACTTTGCTCTCTGTCACCTGAGAATTTAGTCCCCAGGAACAGAGTCTACCTTGAGCATCAAGTAACAATGGTTACTCACAGATGCCTGAAGACACTGTTTTCATCCACAAACAACTTTAGAAATCACTTAGCAGTGCCTTTATAAGTCAATTAATTCCAAAATAAAAATTATATGAGTATTTTATAACCATTTAGTGCTCTAATCACATTAATACCTTAACCTACATAGATTAACAGACTGAGAGAAACATGGTTCACCTTCTTTTATAATCTTAAGCCAGAATCTTCATTAATAGAAATAAAAATACTGACATTGCTTCTGAAACAATATTCTTACTTTCACCCATTTTCCTTAGCTAACTTAGTGAGTCTAATAGATTCCACTGCAAAAGCAAATGCTGAAGTAATACTGGACAGAGGAGTCCATAGGAGATGGTGGTTTTCATTCTGAGAACATTGGGTAGCACTTTCTATAGTTCATTTCTGAAAGCCTTCCACACTTCAGGCTCAAAAGAGCATTCATCCACATTTTCTTCAAAAAGTTTTAAAGTTTTCGTGTAGAGCTGTTCTTGTACATGCTGTCAAGCAATGAGCCAATTTCATTTTTGTTTGAAAACGTCATTTCCCATCTCCATGTACTGCAGTCATTCCTTTCCTGGCTGACTTGCAGTGACACCTGTGTGATGTTCCTGTGCCACAGGTCCACAGTTGTCTACTTCTGAGTTCTTTTCTCTGTTCTATTAATTTACCTGCCTGAAAGTACTGATAACCAGAATATACAGGGAATTCAAAAAACTAAATTCTCCCAAAATTAATGAACCAATAAAGAAATGGGCAAGTGAACTAAACAGAACTTTCTCAAAAGAAGAAATTCAAATGGCCAAAAAACACATGAAAAAATGCTCACCATCTCTAGACATAAAGGAAATGCAAATCAAAACCACACTAAGATTTCACCCCACCCCTGTTAGAATAGCCACCATTAGAAACACCAATAACACGGGGAAAAAGGAACCCTCTTACACTGCTGGTGGGAATGTAAACTAGTACAACCACTCTGGAAAAAAATTTGGAGGCTTCTTAAAAATCTAAACATAGATCTACCATATGATCCAGCAATACCACTCTTGGGGATATACCCAAAAGAATGTGACACAGGTTACCCCAAAGGCACCTGCACACCCATGTTTATTGCAGCACTATTCACAGTAACCAAGTTATGGAAACAGCCAAGATGCCCCACCACTGACGAATGGATTAAGAAAATGTGGTATCTATACACAATGGAATTTTATGCAGCCATGAAAAAGAACAAAATGTTATCATTCTCTGGTAAATGGATGGAATTGGAGAACATCATTCTGAGTGAGGTCAGTCTGGCCCAAAAGACCAAAATCATATGTTCTTCCTCATATGCGGACATTAGATCAAGGGCAAACACAACAAGGGGATTGGACTTTGATCACATAATAAAGCGAGAATACACAGGGAGGTATGAGAATAGGTAAGACACCCAAAAAACTAGATAGCATTTGTTGCCCTCAGTGCAGAGGAACTAATGCAGATACTTTAAATTTACAGAGGCCAATAGGAGAAGGGGACCAGGAACTAGACAAAAGGTTAGTTCGAGAAGAATTAATTTAGAAGGTAACACACATGTGCAGGAAAGCAATGTGAGTCAACTCCCTGTATAGCTATCCTTATCTCAACTAGCAAAAAACTTTGGTCCTTCCTATTATTGCTTATACTCTCTCTTCAATAAAATTAGAGATAAGGGCAAAATAGTTTCTGCCTGGTAGCAAGAGAGTAGGGGGGAAAAGGGAGGAGGGGGTAAGCAAGGGAGGGGGCAGGGGGAAGAGGGGAGAAATGAGCCAAACCTTATATGCACACATGAATAAAAGAAAAAAAAATAATTTACTTGTCTGTCATTATATTTATGAATACTACACTACTTTAATTATAGATTTGTAGTAATTCTTTAGATACAGTATAGTAGGTGTTTTGTTGTTTTTCTTTACAAGGATCTTGGCTATGCTAGGCTCCCTTTATTTCTCCTTTATCTTACCATGTTTACATTTATTTACATGTGTATACATTGTTTGTGCCATCTAACTCTCCCCACGCCCCCACCCTCCCACCTCCCCCATGCCCCTTCCAGGCAAAACCTGTTCCACCCTCTTCTTCTCCGATTTTGTTGAAGAGAAAACGTAAGAGATAATAAGAAAGACAGTGTTTTTGCTAGTTTGGGATAAAGATAGCTAAACAGAGAGATTCCTAGCACTGCTTCCATGCACTTGTGTATTGCAACCCACATTGGTTCCTTTCTACCAGACTTCTTCACTACTTCCTGGTCCCCTTCCTATAGTGGCCTTTGCCAGTTTAAGATTACTTTATTTGCTCCTGAACTGGGAACACATCAACCACATTCAAGTTTTAGGTTCCTTTCCTTTCCCTATTTCTCCCATGCATGTCCTCACCTTAGTGTGTGACCCATGTCAAATTTGTTTTGTATCTATAATCTGCATATGAGGGAGAACATGCAATTTTTGGCCTTCTGAGCCTGACTAGTTTCACTTAAGATGATGATGTTCTCCAGTTCCATCCATTTACTTGCAACTGACAAAATTTCATTCTTTTTTCTGGCTGAGTAAAATTCCATTGTGTATAAAAACAACACTTTTTTGATCCATTCATCAGTTGTAGGGCATCTTGGCTGTTTCCATAGCTTGGTTATTGTGAATAGTGCTGCAATAAACACGGGTGTGCAGGTGCCTCTGGAGGAACCTGAGTCACATTCTTTCGTGTATAGCCCTAGTAGTATTGCTGGATTATATGGCAGATCTATGTTTATTTTTTAAGGACCCTCCATATTGTTTTCCATAGTGGTTGTACTAGCTTACATTCCCACCAGCAATGTATGAGTGTTCCTTTTCCCCACATCCTCACCAGCATTTAGTGATGGTGGTGTTCTTGATGATAGCTATTCTTACAGGTGGGAGGTGGAATGTTAGTGTGGTTTTGATTTGCATTTTCTTTATGACCAGGTATGATGAGCATTTTTTCATGAGTTTTTTTGGCCATTTGGATTTCTTCCTGAGAAAAACTTCTATTTAGTTCAGTTACCCACTTCTTCATTGGTGCACTGATTTTTGGGAGTTTAATTTTTTGAGTTCTCTGTATATTCTGGTTATTAGTTCTTTGTCTGATGTATAGCTAGCAAATATTTTCTCTCACTCTGTGGGTGGTCTTTTCAATTTAGATACCATGTCTTTTGTTATACAGAACCTTTTTAATTTCATGTAGTCCCATTTCTCCATTCTTTCTTAGTTGCTGAGCTGATGGAGTTCTATTGAGGAAGTTCTTGCCTGTTCCTGTTGTTTCCAGGGTATTACCTGCTCTTTCCTATACTAACTGCAAGGTGTCCATTCCTTAATCCACTTCATGTTGATACTAGTACAGAGTGACAGGCATGGACCTAGTTTCTGTTTTCTGCAGGCTGATAGCCACTTTTCCCAGCACCATTTGTTGAAGAGGCTGTCTTTTCTCCATCTTATGTTTTTGGTGCCTTTGTCAAAAATAAGGAGGACATAGCAGTGTGTAGTCATATTCAAGTCCTCTACTCTGTTCCACTGGTCTTCATATATGTTTTTCTGCTAGTACCATGTTGTTTTTATTGCTATGTCTCTGTAGTATAGTTTGAAGTCAGGTATTGTGATACCTCCAGCATTGCTCTTTTTGCTCAGTATTGCCTTGGCTATTCAAAGTCTTTTGTGTTTCCTAATGAACTTTAGGGTCGAGTTTGTAATCTCTGTGATGAATGTCTTTAGAATTTTGATGGGTATTGCATTGAACATGTAGATTGCTTTTGATAGTATGGGTATTTTTACTATATTTATTCTATCAATCCATGAGCATGGGAGATCTCTCCATCTTCTGTAGTCTTCCTTGATTTCTTTCTTCAATGGTTTATAGCTCTCTTTGAAGAGGTCATTTATGCCCTTTGTTAAGTTTACTCTTCAGTGTTTGATTTTTTTTAGGCTATTGTAAATGGAATTATTTTCATATATTTTCTCTCAATTTGTTCATTGTTGGTATATAGAAAAGCTAATGATTTTTGTAAATAGATTTTGAATCCTGCCACATTGTTGAAGCTGTTTATGGTGTCTAGAAGTTTTAGGGTAGAGTTTTTTGGGTCTTTGAGGTACATGTTGTCTGCAAATAGGGATACTTTGACAATTTCTTTACCTATGTGGATTCCTTTTATTTCTTCTTCTTACCTTATTGTTCTGGCTAGGAATTCCAGGACTACATTGAATAGGAGTGGGAAGAGTGGGCCCCTGTGTCTCATTCCTGAGTTTAGGGGGAATGCTTTCAATTTTTCCCCATTAAGTTTGATGTTGGCTGTAGATTTGTCATATATAGTCTTTATAATGTTGAGGCACATTCCTTCTATTCCTAGTTTTCTTAGAGCTTTTATTATGAAGTGGTATTGAATCTTATCAAAGGCTTTTTCTGCATCTATTGAGATGATCATGTGGTTTATGTCTTTGCTTTTATTAATGTTCTGTATTACATTTATTGATTTGCTTACGTTGAACAATCCCTGAATCCCTGGGATGTAGCTTACCTGTAGTGAATTATCTTTCTAATACGTTGTGGGATTTGGTTTGCCATTATTTTATTGAGGATTTTTGCATCAGTGTTCATTAAGGAGATTAGCCTGTAGTTTTCCTTTTTTGGATGTGTTCTTGTCTGGTTTTGGAAGGAGTGTAATATTGTCTTCATAGAATGAGTTGGGCAGTGTTCCTTCACTTTCCATTTCATGGAAGAGTTTAAGGAGTGTTGGTCTTAGTTCTTCTTTGAAGGGCTGGTAGAATTCAGCTGAGAATCCATCAGGTCCTGAACTTTTCTTTTTTGGGAGACTCTATATTTCTGCTTCAATTTCATTGTGTGTTATAGATCTGTTTAGGTGGTTAATATCTTCTTGGTTCAGTTTTGGATGGTCACAAAAATTTGTCCATTTCTTCAAGGTTTTCCAATGTATTGAAATATAGGTTCTCAAAGTAGTCTCTGATGATTCTCCAAATTACTGTGGTATTTGCTGTTGTCTCCCTTTTTTAGTTTCTGATTTTGCTGATTTGGGTGGTTTCCCTCCTCATTTTAGTCAGATTTGCCAGGGGCTTGTCAATCTTGTTTATTTTTTCAAAGAACCAACTTTTTGTTTCATTGATTGTTTGTATGGTTTTTTTGGTCTCTATTTCATTATTTCCGGCCCTTACCAAGCAAAACTATCATTCAAAATTGACAGAGCAATAAAAATATTTCACAATAAACAGAAACTAAAACAGTATATGACTACCAAGCCAGCACTATAGAAATTCTACAAGGAATTTTGCACATAGAAGATGAAAGCAAACAAAACCACAAGAGGACGGGAAGCATCAAACAACAGGAGAAGAAAAGACAAGCAATCAGAGAGTAGCATTGATTTGACTGCAAACAATCAAAATCTTTAAACAACAAAAACAACTAAATGGCAGGAATCACCACATACATATAAATATTAATATTCATTAATAAATGTTCATGGATTAAATTCCCCAAGAAAAAGACACCATTTGGCAAACTGGATTGAAAAGGAAGATCTGACAACCTGTTGTTTATAAGAGGCCCATTTTATTGACAGATATAAACACTGGCTTAGGGTGGAAGGCTAGAAGAAGATTTACCAAGCCAATGGCCCCCAAAAAAGGCAAGAGTAGCAATACTTATATCAGACAAAGTAGACTTCAAACTTACATTGGTCAAGAGGTTAAAAAAAGGACACTTCATATTAATAATAGGGGAAATACATCAATAGCAAATAACAATTATCAACCTAAATGCACCCAATGTCAGTGCCCCCAGTTTCATCAAACATACACTAAAGGACTTAAAAGCACATATAGACTCCAACACAGTGGCAGTAGGAGACTTTAATATCCCTCCATCACCAATATATAGGACATTCAAACAACAAATCAACAAAGAAATCCTAAAACTAAATGGCACCATAAATCAAATGGACCTAACTAATGTCTGCAGAATATTTCATCAAACAACAGCACAATATACATTATTCTCAGCAGCCCATGGAACTTTCTCCAAAATAGATCATATCTTAGGACACAAAGCAAGCCTCAGCAAATATAAGAAAATAGAAATAATCTCCTGCATTCTACCTGATCACAAGGCATTAAAACTACAACTCAACAACAAAAACAACAGCAGAAACATGCAAATAATTGGAGGCTGAATAATACATTGCTCAACAATCAGTGGGACATAGCAGAAATAAAAGAGGAAATAAAAAGTTTCCTGGAAGCTAATGAAAATCATAACACCACTTACCAGAACCTATGGGACACAACAAAGGCAGTTCTAAGAGGAAAGGTTATAGCCATGAGTGCATATATTAAAAGAACAGAAAGATCTCAAATAAACAAGCTAATGCTACATCTTAAACTCCTAGAAAAGCAAGAGCAAGCAAAACCCAAAACAAGCATAAGGAGAAAAATACTAAAAATATCCTAGGCTCTTTTTTCAGATCAATTTATATTCAATATGTCAAGTTGTGTGAAACTTCTCTTTAGAAGTTTGGTTAAGACTGTCAGTCAACTTGGGGAAAATTTGTCTTTTGGATTTGAAGTCATTTACGTCACTTAGAATTGAATATTTAAAGTAACTATCATTTACTGATTAGTTTTTCTGGGTTATTCATTTATCACATTATATAGTGTTTGTAATAACTCCATGCTAAAGGCATCACATGCCATCTTCAAGGGTGAAGAAACTTAATCTTGGATAGTTTGTCCAACCCACACAAATCTGCAGTCACAGAACAGGGATTTAATACTATGTCAACCTTAGTCCAGATTCGTGCTCTTAAAACTTTCAAAATGCTCCTCTTCCATACCTCATGAAACCCTCTAACCAAAATCTTTGTTATAAAATGTTTGCAAGAGCAGGTCCCCTGAAAAGAAAGACTATGTACTGCCTTACAGAACTCTGCTTGTCACAGTAAGAACATGGTGCAACGTATCACCAAAGTATTTTATATGATTATGTTATATAGTCTATATTCATTTACTAGGGCTGATGTAACAAAGTACTGAAGGCTGTTGGCTTAAACAACAGAAATTTATTGTTTTATGGTTCCAAAGACTACAGGTCCAAGATCAAGGTGTCATCAGGGTCAGATACTTCTCACTGCAAGGAAGAATTTATTGCACGCCTCTCACCTACATTCTAGTAGTTTGCTGGCAATCTTTGGTTCTCTTTGGCTTGTAAAAGCATCAATCACTAGCCAGGTGTGGAGGTGTATGCCTATAATCCCAGATACCTGGAAGGCAGAGATTAGAAGGATCACTGTTCAAGCCAGCAAGGCAAAAGTTAGCAGAAACTCCATCTCAATAAATAAGTAAGATGGTGCATGCTTGTAATCCCAGCAGTAAAGAAGACATAGGTGGAAGAATTGGCATCAAAGGCCTACCCTAGATAAGGAGCATGAGACATTATCCAAAAAACAAACTAAAGCAAAAGGACTGGAGATGTGACATAAACTTGAGGCCCTGTGTTAAAAACCCCAATACTGCCCCTCTCCGAAAAGCATCACTCCCATATCTTCATGTTCTTCATGTTCACCTAGTATTCTCCCTGTGTGCATTCCTGTATCTAATTTCCCCCATTTTAAGAATGCCCAATCATATTGTATGGCTCACCCCACTTCTCAAGTGTGACCTCGTCTTACCTAATTACATTGGCAATGATCCTATATATAAGGAAGGTCACATTTTGAGACACTGAGGGTTAGGACTTCAACACATGGATTTAGGGGAAGATGGTGCAATTCTACCCCTAACATGATCCTAGTTGTAAATTGACACTACTTGGAAATTTTATAAAAATAAATGTGTGAAATTGTCATAACTGTCAAATACATATGAGGGGAAAGTTGTAAGGAAGTCAGTGTTTTACAACTGTTTCGTGTGGGATCACTCATGCAACCTTAATCTTTGTCCAGTAGATGATGTGGTCCATACCTGTCATGCTGCTTTGTTTTTGGCTACTTCTTCTGAGCCTGGAAGTGTCTTCTGAGAAGTGACCCCACATCTTTGCAGTCTAGCACCTAGCACAGTATTCAGAATTGTTCAATAAATAGAACCAGGAGTTCTCTAAGGGTGTACAAATTAATTTGAGACATATTAACATCAGGCATACAAAACACTTCTCATCACTTGGAAATACAAAGTGGTGAGGACAATAAAAATCTATAGCATTTAAATTAGATAAAACACTTTTCTGTTCTTTTCTTTTTTTTTGAGACAGGATTACACTAGGCTAGCCCTGAACTCATGATCTTCCTACCTCAGCCTCTCAAGCATTGGGATCACAGGTCTGAGCCCCTATGCTGGCAGATGGATAAAACACATTATATCAACAAAATATTACATTGCACCATTCTCACCATTGTTTCTAACCATCTACTGTCAGTCTTCTTTCTTAGAGAGGAGAAGTTAAGTCTTTTTTTCCTAGGAAATTAGATATAGATGGAGATAGATAGATAGATAGTTCTTTCCCTCATCTATGCTCGAAAGTTATTATGCAGCTGAACCAACATACAGGAATTCACCCTATGTAAAGAAAGAAAGAGAAAAATCATAATGAGGGAAACAGTGTTGACCTTGCTTTACAAGGTAGAGATGCCGACTCAAGTACACAGATACATACAAATCACATACATGCCCTAAGGAACAAGGTTTTCCAGAAAACTCACAAAGCAGGATTAAACTCCTAAATAATGTCAACCCAATCCTAAATAGTCTATCAACTCCACTCAAGGGAGCATCCTCTCTTTGACAGTTTTTAGCCAAACTTCTTTCTTTATGGAAAAAAAAAATAAGAAAACACAGTCATTCTATTTTGAAAACTGTCTAAGGTTTGTAAGACTGTAAACTGCCTGTGTTTGTGTAGTCAAAGATTATAAGCTGTGTTCTGCTGGAGCTGGCTGATACTGACTTAAAAGAGCAGATTACCAGACATTTAGAAATCTTATCAGTCAGTGCTAAAATCATTGACAGCTTGAAAAGAAGCAGGTTGAGAGCATTTAAATCTTAGAAATTGGCAAATGCCAATTATTTTGGAGAAATTTTTTAGCAGGACACCCCTAGTCACAAACTATTTCCTTCACTGTGGCCATTATGAAAATGTACCTTTGGATCCACTGCAAGAAACATAATTGACTGACAGCTCCATATGTTGTATTGTGTTATGTTATGTTATGTTATGTTATTATGCTATGTTGTGCTATGAAATCCATCATTACTTTTGTTGGAAGACAACACTTCCTGAGCACTGCTCCTAGCTGATAAGGAAGTTTGGCAGCAATACTAGGAGCCCAACCAGGGAATGAGGGTTTCCTGTGACCAGTTTCTTTGGTTCTAAAATTCCCCAGTCATGCAATCCAAGATGCTTCCATACAATCTACCTTCACTGCCCTTCACTTCACTTCACTTCCTTCACTTCACTTGGAGTTAAAAGCTGCATCACCATCTGGTGGTTTACCCAGTGCTCTTGGCTCCCTCCGCATTTGCATTTTACTAATAAATCTCTTTCATATCTAATCCTATCTTGACATCTGCTTCTTGGGGAATTCAAAGTAACTCATACATATCCAAGTACGTCATTAATCTTTGGATTATAGCACTGCTCTGTGTCACATTGCTTCAACCCACACTCATTTTTTTCTTAATTCTAGCTCCTGTCTCTAGGTTCCATGATGAACTTTTTTCCTTCCACCTCCATATTCTGTTATTGTATGCTTTGGAGAATGCTTCCTCATTATTTTTAAAAAGATTTGCTGTTGAATGTAACAGCTGTATTCAGCAGTGCACATACTTTGAGCCCAGTGAATTTTCACAAAACTGAAGTAGCTGCAAGCTCAAGAAACAGAACATTACCAGTGTCTCAGGTTCCTGTCCAATCACATCCTGTGTCCCAAGGCCTGCCATGACTCCAATTTCTAAAAGCACACATTATTTTTTGCCTTTATTTTGTAAATAGGATCACATAACATATAGGTTTTTTATGTCTGGATATTTTATACATAGTTTTTCATCAATGCTGCAATGCTATAGCTTATTCTATTATATGAATATATTATAATCAATTTGTATGCTCTATTATCAATATACTGTGGAGGTGATTTCCAATTCAGGACCACCACGAATGGCACTGCTATGAATATTCTGCTGCATGTCATTGTAGGAATGTGTGTACACATTTTTATTGAGTTTTCCCCAGAAGAGACTTACTGGGTATGTAAGTTCCATTTCTGTCACTGTGACAAAATACCTGAGAAAATAAATTTGGGAAGAGGAAAGATTTCTTTTCTCTCCTGGTTTCCAAGGTCCATGCTCCATTAGCTCCATTGCTTTGGAGCCTGAAATGAGGCAGTATATATCACAACAGGAGTAAGGTGAAGAGAAAGCCATTAACCCACAGCAGCTGGGAAGCAAAAGAGAGAGAGAGGACTGGGGTTTTAGTATTCCTTTCAAGGACATGATGCCATTGTTCTAATTTCCTTGCATTAGGCCACACTTCTTAAATGTTCCACCATCTCCCAATCCCAACAGTGTCATAGGCTGGCAACTAAGCTTATGACACGTGGACCTTTGGGGACACATCCAAACCATAGCACCAGGGCATAACTAATGTGTTTATCTGCTTTAGTAGATGGGGCCATTTTTCCAAACTGTATCATTTACACTCCCACCAGCAGAGTTCCCATTGTTCCACATCCTCACCAGTTATCGGAATTATCCTTCTTTTTGTTTTAGCCATTCTGATGGCTGTGCTCATTGTTCATCTACACAGTTGAGTGGTACTTAGATGGATTTCCAATTGCTTTGTTTTTGAACCTTCATACCACAGAGAACGATTGCTATCAATTCTGATTCTGTTCTTTTTGCTACATTCCACTCTAGGTTTGAGTCAAAATGTTGTTGCTACTTTTATGTCCTTCTGGCATTTATAGAATAAGAGTAATATTCCATTTTTCTTCCAGTCTTTTGAACTCATTGGTGATGAAGACTTATCAAAATAGCATTTAGTTCTAGATCAGTGATGCAAATTTCAGCAAGTACAGTAACTTGAATGTGTTCTCTGGAAATGACAAGTTATGAACTTGTGTCTTATGAAATGTGTCTCTGCGATGACAAGTTCTTGTACCTATTATCATAGCTACCAAGTGGAGGGTGACAGAAACGTATTTCTCACACTCTCCTGCTCTGAGGATACCTAAGATAAGGAGCTCTTCCAGGTAGTTCCCAATTCTTTTGACTTTGCAAAACTAATTGGTTTCTCTTTCCTTTCCATCCAGGCCCCAAATGTTATTTGTTATCAGACAGTGTAGAAAATAGTCATGTATACAGTAAATGCATCCATATTTGTTTCCAGAGGATGCAAATTCATTTTAATTTTTCAAACAACTCAGAATGCAGTCGAATTTGGCAGCATTGATAGTATCATTCTGGAATATTTTCTCCAGAATTGAGAGACTCAGAAATAGGTTAGTGACATATCTTAAGAGTCCTTGTTCTGTTTTGTTTTGTTTTTTTATCATCCAACTGGTCCCTAATTCTATAGGGCTTGGTTTCAGAGGAAGAAATGAAAATTCTGCATTTTGCTCAGAGCCAGCAAAAAAGAATAAGAACAAACTCTGGAGATGGAGTTGTTCTCCTTGGTTTCAATGAGATAACATATACTGAAAGTCAAATTATTTTGGATTAAGCTTTGTCCTGGACCTGTTATGCCCTTACCCATAATCTCCATTATTACTTCAGTAGATACATGCTATATGCTTGGAAGAATTACTTTCAATTGATATAGGTGCAACATGGGAGGGAGGAGAGAGAGAGAGAGAGAGAGAGAGAGAGAGAGAGAGAGAGAGAGAGAGAGAGAGACTATAAGGAGAATAAAACCTTTTCTTTATCAAAACAAAGGAGTAAAATTGTGCCTATTTTTTCTTTTCTTCTTTGAACAGTGCTGGGGTTTGAACTCGGGGCCTCACACTTGCCAGGCAGGAGCTCTAGCATGCATCGCACCGCAGTCCTTTATGAGTCAGTTGTTCTCTGAATAGGGTCTCCTGTTTCTGCTCTGGTCAGCTTGAACTTTGATTCTCTTACCCCTCCCTACTGGCTGGGATGACAGAAACCACCATTCCCAGATTATTGGTTGAGATGGGGTCTCATTAACTTTTTACCTGGGCTGGCCTCAAACTTTGATCCTCCCAATGTCCATCTTCCAAGTAAGTGAGATTACAGGTGTGAGCTACTGTACCCTACTAAAATTGTTATTTTTGAAAAAAAATCTGTGGAGCAAATAGGGAGAAAGATGAGTTTACTAAGCATGCAGAATGTAAGTGGAATTAGTCTACATGAGAAAGTAGAAGAACTTGAAAGAGGGAAATAAAGAAAGTGAAGGAGATGAATCAGTGAGCTATATAGATATAAGATTTACAATGGACCCTCACCTTTGACCTCCCCTCAGTCAATGTTACAACAGGCTTATAAAAGCATAGACAATCTATAATTAGAAGATCCTGGGATGTAATCTAATGGAGACTTGGAATTTATACCATGAGGGACACAGAAGAATGAGAAAACTGTGGGATATCACAAAATTTGTGGGGCAGATGCTGGGCTGGACTCTAAGAAAGTGTGCGACATAGTGCATATGTTCAGTTTCATTAGATTCCCATGAGCAGGAGGGCTCTAACTAACATCAAAGTTATAGCAATAATGGCTCCTCTACAGAATTCTTACTCAGAAATGCACTTTGTCTATGAAGAATCAGAATTGCACAGCATTTGCAGATACCTGTGGGATATAGCTATTTG
Source organism: Castor canadensis (assembly GCF_047511655.1). Lineage (NCBI taxonomy): Eukaryota > Metazoa > Chordata > Mammalia > Rodentia > Castoridae > Castor > Castor canadensis. Next base: position 94,969,525 of record NC_133394.1, read on the forward strand.
TCTGTAGCAGTGAATATTTTTTGCCCAGTACTTAAGGAAAGGAATAACACACACACACACACACATATGCATATATATATATATATATATATATATACACACACACACACACACATAGATATGTGTGTAAGTATATATGTATATATTGCCTGAAGTTTTCAGCACAGAGATTAATAGATATTTGATAATGAATTCTTGTGAAAATGATTGGAATGAACATGGCAAATTCCTGTCATGTAATGGAAAGAAGCTTGATTTTCAAACAGAAGACCTAATTCTAAGTTTCGACTTAAAGTAATGTTAAAGTTCCCTAATTGTGTGAATTTTAGTCTTAATCATGAAATGGGATATTACATTTCTCAAAGTGTTGTACTAAAATGAAAGAAGATAAAACTATCAACTGAACAACAGGAATAGAAGTACGTGTGTGTGTGTGTGTGTGTGTGTGTGTGTGTGTGTGTGTGTGTGTGTGTGTTATGGACATCTCATTATTCTAAGTCTTTTACATTAAAATTCAATATGCAAGGACAATCATCTCTCTATTTAGAATAATTTTTTCTTGAATTTATGTGGTTTTTTTGTCCCCTATGAAAAGATATTCTATGAAGCCTTATTTGAGCTTTGAATTGTAGATTTTAAAATATGTTTATACAAATTTCAGTGGCAGTATTTTTTGATGGCAATATTATTTCAGAATGGTTAAATAACTATAAATACATATATTTCTTTCCTCATGTAAAGTAAGACATGAACATTACTACATTTCAGAAGTATAATTTTTTATACTGAAAGTAAGGAGTTTTTTGTAGGAAGAATACAATGTAATTTATTTGTTTATTTGTTTATTCACATGTGTGTACATTGTTTGGGCCATTTCTTCCCCCCAACCCCCTCCCCCTCCAACTCACCCCCACCTCCCCTCACTTCCAGGCAGAAACTGTTCTGCCCTAATCTCTAATTTAATTGAAGAGAAAGTATAAGTACTAATAAGAAAGACAAAGTGTTTTTGCTAGTTGAGATAAGGATAGCTATACAGAGAGATTCCTAGCATTACTTCCATGTACAAATGTGTTACATTCCAAGTTGATTCATCTCTAACTGAACTTTTCACTAGTTTCTGATCCTCTTCTCAGATTGACCTCTATCACTTTAAGTTTTCTGTATTAGTTCTTCCGCAGTGGAGACATCAAACTCTATCATGTTTTGGAATTCTTACCTATCCACATACCTCCCATGTGTGCTCTCCCCTTATCATGTGACCAAAGTTTGAGCACATTGCTGTATTTGCCCTAGATCTAAAATCCTCATATGAGGGAGAACATATGATTTTTGGACTTCTGAGCCTGGCTAACCTCACTCAGAAGGATGTTCTCCAGTTCCATCTATTCACTTGCGAATGATAAGATTTCATTCTTCTTCATGGCTGAGTAAAATTCCATTGTGTATAGATACCACATTTTCTTGATCCATTCGTCAATAGTGGGGCATCTTGGCTGTTGCCATAACTTGGCTATTGTGAATAGTGCTGCAATAAACATGGGTGTGCAGGTGCCTCTAGAGTAATCTGTGTCACATTCATTTGGGGATATCCCCAGCAGTAGGATTGCTGGATCATATGGCAGATCTACATTTAGATTTTTAAGAGGACTCCAATTTTTTTTTCCAGAGAGGTTGCAAGTTTGCATTCCCACCAGCATTGTATGAGGGTTCCTTTTTCGCCACATCCTCGCCTGTTAGTGGTGTTTTTGATGATAGGTATTCTAATAGGGGTGAGGTAGAATCTTAGTGTGGTTTTGATTTGCATTTCCTTTATGGCCAGAGATGGTGAGCATTTTTTCATGTGTTTTTTGGCCATTTGAATTTCTTCCTTTAAGAAGGTTCTGTTTAGTTCAGTTGCCCATTTCTTTATTGGTTCATTGATTTTGGGAGAGCTCATTTTTTTGAGTTCCCTGTATATTCTAGCTATCAGTCCTTTGTCTAATGTATAGCTGGCAAATATTTTCTCCCACTCTGTGGGTGGTCTTTTCAGTTTAGAGACCATTTCTTTTATTGTGCAGAAGCTTTTTAATTTTATGAAGTCCCATTTGTCCATTCATTCTCTTAGTTGCTGGGCTGCTGGGATTCTACTGAGGAAGTCCTTGCCTATACCTATTAGTTCCAGAGTGTTTCCTGCTCCTTCCTATAGTAACTTCAGAGTTTCAGATCTGATATTTAGGTCCTTGATCCATTTTGAGTTGATACTAGTACAGGGTGATAAACATAGATTTAGTTGCAGTTTTTTGCATATGGATAGCCATTTTTCCCAACAACATTTGTTGAAGAGGCTGTCTTTTTTCCATTGTATATTTTTGGCACCTTTGTCAAAAATAAGGTGGGCATAGTTGTGTGAATTCATATCCAGGTCCTCTATTCTGTTCCACTGGTCTTCGTGTCTGTTTTTGTGCCAGTACCATGCTGTTTTTATTGTTATTGCTTTGTAATATAGTTTGAAGTCGGGTATTGTGATACCTCCAGTGTTGCTCTTTTTGCTGAGTATTGCCTTGGCTATTCGTGGTCTCTTGTGTTTCCAAATGAACTTTGAGGTAGTTTTTTCAATCTCTGTGATGAATGTCATTGGGATTTTGATGGGAATTGCATTAAACATGTAGATTGCTTTTGGTAGTATGGCCATATTTACTATGTTGATTCTACCAATTCATGAACACAGGAGATCTCTCCACCATCTGTAGTCTTCCTCAATCTCTTTCTTCAGGGGTTTGTAGTTCTCCTTATAGAGGTCATTCACATCCTTTGTTAAGTGTACTCCTAGGTATTTGATTTTTTTAGGCTATTTTAAATGGAATTGTTTCCATATATTCTTTCTCAGTTTTTTTGTAGTTGGTATATAGAAAAGCTAATGATTTTTGTAAGTTGATTTGTATTCTGCCATCTTGCTGTAGCTGTTTGTGGTGTCTAGGAATTTTTGGGTAGAGTTTTTTGGGTCTTTAAGGTATAGGATCATATCATCTGCAAATAGGGATATTTTGACAGTTTCTTTACTTATTTGTCTTCCTTTTATTCCTTCTTCTTACCTAATTGTCCTGGCTAGGAATTCCAGTACTTTATTGGATAGAAGTGGGAATAGTGGGCACCCTTGTCTCATTCCTGATTTTAGGGGAAATGGTTTCAGTTTTTCACCATTAAGTATGATGTTGGCTGTAGTTTTGTCATATATAGCCTTTATAATGTTGAGGTACTTTCCTTCTATTCATAGTCATCTTAGAGCCTTTATCATGAAGTGGTATTGGATCTAGTTGAAGGCTTTTTCTGCATCTATTGAGATGATTAAGTTGTTTTTGTCTTTGCTTCTATTAATGTGCTGTATTACATTTATAGATTCAAGTATGTTGAACCACCCCTGTATCCCTGGGATGAAGCCAACTTGGTCGTGGTGGATGATCTTTCTGATGTGTTGATGGATTCGGTTTGCCATTATTTTATTAAGGATTTTTTCATCAATATTCATTAAGGAGATTGCCCTATAGTTCACCTTTTTGGAGGTGTCTTTGTGTGGTTTGGGATGAGTGTAATACTGGTTTCATAAAATGAGTTAGGCAGTGTTCCTTCCCTTTCTATTTCATGGAACAGTTTAAGGAGGGTTGGTATTAGTTCTTCTTTAAAGGCCTGATAGAATTCAGCAGAGAATCCATCTGGTTCTGATTTTCTTTTTTGGTAGACTCGGTGGCATCTTCAATTACTTTTTGTGTTATAGATCTATTCAGGTGATTAGTGTCCTCTTGCTTCAATTTTGGGTGGTCCTAAGCATTTAGAAATCTGTCCATTTCTTTAAGATTTTCAGATTTACTAGAATATAGGTTGTCAAAGTAGTCTATGATAATTTCCTGGATTTACATGGTGTTTGTTGTTATCTTCCAATGTGCATTTCTGATTTTACTGATTTGGGTTTTTTTTCTCCTCATTTTCGTCAGGTTTGCCAGGGGTCTGTCAATCTTATTTATTTTTTCAAAGAACCAACTTTTTGTTTCATTGATTCTTTGTATTTTTTTTTCTATTTCATTTATTTCAGCCCTTATTTTTATTATTTCTCTTCTGTTTGTTTTGGGATTTGCTTATTCTTGTTTTTCTACGAGTTTGAGATGTAGCATTAGGTCATTGATTTGAGATCTTTCTGTTTTTTTAATATATGCACTCATGGCTATAAACTTTCCTCTCAGGACTACCACAGGTTCTGGTAGGTCGTGTTTTGATTTTCATTAACTTCCATGAAACTTTAATTTCCTCTTTTATTCATCAATGACTCATTGATCATTGAACAATGTGTTCTTCAGCTTCCAACTATTTATGTTTTTTACTACTTTTGCAGGCTTTGTTTACTGAAAGTTCATGCGGAGAGGAGCCCCTTGCCCCTCCTCCCTTCTCTGGTGTGCTCAAAACATGCCACCCTCTCTGCTGTGTGTCCTTTTCTGTTCCTTGTTTATTATTCAGTTTTTTTTTCCCCAGGGCAGGGGTCAGACTGTCCAGGGGGCTATGCTGGTTTATCTCAGGGGTGGCTGTGGGAATACCATGTGCTTCACATCCTGCCTGTTTTCAGGGGCCATTGGCTTGGTAAATCTTCTTCCAGCTTTTCATGGTTAATCAGTGCTTTTTTATGTCAATGAGATGGGTCTCCTGTAAGCAACAGATTATTGTATCTTCCTTTGTAATCCAGCTTGCCAAACGGTGTCTTTTGATAGGGGAATTAAGTCCATTAACATTTAGTGTTATTATTGATAGGTATGTGGTGATTCCTGTCCTTTAGTTGTCTTTGTTGTCTAAGAATTTGATTGTGTGCAGCTAAATCAATGCTACTCTCTACTTTCTTTCCTTTTCCTCTCCTGTGGTTTGGTATAGCCTATCCTTTCATGGTTTTGTATGCTTTCATTTTCTGTGTGCTGGATTATTTGAAGAATCTTTTGTAGTGGTGGCTTGATGGTCATATATTATTTTAGCTTCTGCTTATCATGAAAAACTTTTATTTCTCCATCTATTTTGAATGATAGTTTTGCTGGATAGAGTATCCTAGGGTTGAAGTTACTTTCATTCAGTGCACAGAAGACCTCACTCCATGATCTTCTTGCTTTTAATGTTTTTGTTGACAAATCTGCTGTGATTTTGATGGGTTTACCTTTGTATGTTACTTGTTTTTTCTTTCTTACAGCCTTCAATACTCTTTCTCTATTCTCTGTGCTTGTTGTTTTAATGATAATATGTCATGGAGTAATTCCATTTTGGTCAAGTCTGTTTGGTGTCCTGGAGGCTTCCTGTGCCTGAATGGGTATAGTTTTCTCTAGATTTGGGAAATTTTCTGTTATTATTTTGTTGAATATATTATGAATTCCTTTTGCTTGCATGTCTTCTTCTTCAATGCCCATGAGTCTCAGGTTTGGTCTTTTGGTGTAGTTGATGAGTTTTTGCATAGTCCTTTCACAGGACTTGAGTTGTATGACTTATAGTCCTTCAGCTTTTCCTTTAATTACCATTTCATCTTTGAGTTCTGAGATTCTGTTTTCTGCTTATTCTAGTCTGCTGGAGTGGCCTTCCATTTTGTTTTGCATTTCTGTTTCATTTTTTTTCTGAGGTTTTCCATATCATGGGTCGCTTCCTCTTTAAGATTGTCAATTTTTGTCCTTAATTCATTACTATTTATGGTATTCTCTGTTTCACTTTACTATTTATTGAGGGCTCCTATGAGTTCACTTGTTTGTTTTTGTTTCTTCTCATGTTCTTTATTTTTATTGTTTTGGAATTTCTTGAGTGCCTCCTGAACTTTTTGGTTTGCCTTGTCTAGTAACATCTCTATGAAATTCTTAGTGATTTCTTGCAGGATTTTTTCTGTGAGGGTTTTCTTGTGGGCTTAATTGGGTTCCTTGGGATAGTCTATCTTTGTTTTGTTAGGGTCTGGAACTGGGTATCTGTTTTCTTCATTTCCCTCTGAATCCTGTACTAATTTATTTTTGGGGGGACAATGGTTTCCACACTTTTTACATCTTCTTAGCATTCCACTTGGTGCTGTTTCTGTCCCTATTCTATGTGTAATTTATTATTAGCTAGCTTACAATTGTAAAAGCAATGAAACCAAGAAAGAAAGAGAAAGAGGAAAAAGAAAGGAAAAAAAAATAAAGAACCACATAAATCAGCAGAGAGAGATGATGTACTAACCAACAGTGAACAAGACAAGCACTTAAAGAGAAAGAAAAAAAATTTCAGGTTCAGGAACAATGAAGTTTCAGTGTTAATAGTTCTGGTGTTACTCCTTCAGCATCCAGTCCTGGTGTTGGTATTTAACCAGTAGCTCTGTCATTGTCTCTCCAGGTGGTTGGGTCAGGAGATAGCTTTGTGAACCGCTATCTGCCATATTTCAGGCAGCATCTCATCTGCCACCTACTGTCATCAGTCTACTTTTGCAGGCTTTGTTTACTGAGAGTTCATGTGGAGAGGAGCCCCTTGCCTCTCCTCCCTTCTCTGGTGTGCTCAAAACACGCCACCCTCTCTGCTGTGTGTCCTTTTCCGTTCCTTGTTGATTATTCAGTTTTTTTTTCCCCAGGGCAGGAGTCAGACTGTCCAGGGGGTTATGCTGGTTTATCCCAGGGGTGGCTGTGGGAATACCATGTGCTACTTATTTGCTCACCTGTTGGTCTGTGTCTCCCAAGCAAGTTAGGAACCAGCATCTGGTGGTGTGGGAGCCCTCCTGGTTTCTCAGTGTAACATGGTGTGGAGAAGCTTTGTGCAGGCTGGGGGTTCGGAGTGTCAGAGTTTTGCTTATTCTTGGTGGCTTTTTTCTGCCAAGTGTGGCTCCAGCATCTCAGCAAGATTTTGATTTACAGAGTTCACGCTGTCTGCTTCCACCCTCTAGTCGCCATCTTAGTTCCCTCTTACAGACCTATATTGTCAGCATTTTCAAGTGGAAGAAACATTCACTTTAGCAAAAATAAACCTGTACTGCTGAACTGAAGGGGCACATGTGTCTGCTAGAAGAACAGCATCTAACATTCAAGCTACAGCATCTGGAACAATGCTTCCCTTTGAGAATTTTAAAGTGAAGAAATTTTACATTAAAAATCTGTGTGCCACTAACTCTTTGCAGCAGTACAATGTTGGTAGAAAATATCCATCATTATTTATTCACCATTCTCAAAGAAACTCTATCTAAAATAATTTTACTAAGAGGGATCCAAGATGGCATATTAGAATCAAGCAGCATTCACTAGTTTCTGCATGACACAGAAGCAAAAGAGAAAGAAAGAGCTTCTCAGTGAAGTTTTGAAGTTGCAAACCAGAGCAGAGCTCCTGCATAAGGAGAAACTGCTGGTTCAGTGCTTCCATGAGCCTCTGGGTGACCTGGCCTAAGTGAAGTGAAGAGCATGAACCTATAGCCACTTGAGAGTCAAAAGCCAGAGGCAGTGCTACACAGGCAGCCACTGATGGTGCAATGCCACAGCTAGCCTGCAGGATAGTCTGGTGGGAGTTGAGTGGGAATAGTTGGGAATCAGTGCAGTCTAAGCCAGAGCTGTAGCACAGGGAGTGACTGTCAGTGCAGAGCCTGGTGCTAAGTAGAGTGGAGAACAAAATGGGAGAGACATGATGTCAGTGACATGAGAATTACCTGGATCGTGATGACCCACCTGTGAGTTGATGGAGGCCTGGGTGATGTGGAAATCACCACAGGTCAAGTGGGGTGCAGTCCCAGAGTCCACACAAATGGGAGTGAATGTGGAGTGAACTGGGAGATTAGGAGTCATCAGCATCTGGAACTTGCAAACAGCATTTTCTGTCTACATGTTGTTCTGAAATTCTGGCTCAGAGATTAGAGTTGCTGAGTGGAATCTCAACCACTGATTTAAGTTCTCAACCCCTCTGCCCTAATCTGTTCAGATTTTAAAAACAAACAAAGAAATACAACAACAACAAAAACCTGCCTGGTTTTGGGGGGGAAGCCACCTGCCTCCCCAATATCAAGAAACATTGACTATTTTATTGTTGGTTGTTTAGGGGTTTTTGTTTGTTGTTTTTTCTTTCTGTGTATTGCATTCTTTTTTTCTGCAATTGTTATTATTGTTGGGCCTTTATTGTCTTTCTTGTGCCTTTATCTTTTTTCTCTTTTGCTACACATATTTCATCATGTTCTCTCTCACAATTATTTCTAATACCTTTACAATAAATGCTTTCCCCCATCCATATCTTACTTCTTCTCTTTTCATTTCCCTATTCCCTATTCTTTTACAACTTACTCATACTTATATCTTTAAAAAGTTAAAGCCCAGATTATCCTTTAAGTATTCTAGCTTCTTCCCTTTATAGTCTTATTGGGGAGTAGTTGATGTTCAAAATGTTTTTTTCTGCTGCATCTAAGTATCTGGTTTGGTTTTGAATTATTATTTTTGTTATTGTGGTCTGCTTTGTCTCCTCTGTGTGGTAGTGAAAGACATATCCAACTCAGTGAATGTGCAAATCACAGTGTAGAAGCAAGTAATATGGAAAAGGTAGACAATATGACTCTTCCAAAAGCCCCTAACATTTCAATAACTGAAACCAAAGATACTGAAATGGTTGAAATGCCAGATAAAAAAATTCAAAAGTTTACTTTGAAAAATTATCAATTACATTAAAGAAGATTAAAAAGAAACCCAGAAAGTGAAGTAAGGAAGTCAATTCAAGACCCAGACAAGAAAGTCAGTGACAAGAATGAAAAATTCAGCAAGGAAATGAAACACAGTAGAATGCATTGTCAATGGACAAGAACAAGTAGAAGAAAGAATATCAGTGTTAAAGATAAGATTGAGGAAATATTACATTCAGACATGTATAAAGAAGAAAAAGTAGGCCAGATGTACTGACTCATGACTAATCTCAGCTACTCAGGGGGCAGAGATTGGGAGGATCACAGTTGAAGACCAATTTAAGCAAAAAGTTAGTGACAAAATAAGCTGGGCATGGTGGTGTACATCTGTCATTCCAACTCTGCAGGAAGCATAAAATGTAGTCCAAAGTTGGCCTCAGGGAAAAAAAAAAGCATCTGAACAAAAAACCTAATAAAAAATAACTGGAGGCATAGTTCAAGTGGTAAAATACTTGTCTGGCAAGTGCAAGGCCTGAGTTCAAACCCCAGTATCACAAAAATAAAGAAGAATAAAAACTAAAAGAGCATGTCCACAATCTTCAGTAATCCTGAGATATAATCAAGAGACCAAACCTAAGAGTCCAACAGTAGAAGAAAGAGCTGAGATACAAACAAAATGCATAGAAAACCTATTCAATTAAATGATAGCAGAAAACTTCCCAAATATAAAGAAGTACCCCATGTATAGAAGGGGTGTAGAACCCCAAATAGACATGACCAGAAAAGAACCTCTCTATGCTGTATTATGTTAAAATGCCAAGACTAGAGAAAAAACAAAGGATATTGAAAAATGTAAGAGACAAGTTCCACCTTACTTAAAAAACAACACATCAGAATTATCTAAGACCTCACAGCATAAAGAAGCCCTATAAGCCAGAAAAACATATAATAATATATTTCAAGCTCTGAAAGAAAATACCTACCAAACAATGTAATCATATTTCTCAAAGTTATTCTTCAAATGTGATATAGAAATAAGACCTTCCAAGATAAGATAAGCTGAAGCAATCCATCACCACTAAAGGAGCACTGCAGAAGATGCTCAGAGGAGTATTGCATACAGAGGAGGAAGAAAGGCAATCACAAAAACAGGAGCTCAGGAAAGAAAACATTTCCTAACTGGAGTAGCAGAACTCATGAGAATTTTGAAAGAAACAACCATGTTCAATTCAGAAAACCAGCAAAACCCTAAAATAAATAAAAAAGAACAAAGAGTACAAATCAACCTGGACAATAAAACCACAGGAACCAGAAAATACCTTTCAATAAGTGTAAAAATGAAAGGATAGAACATGATATACCAAGCAAAAGGAAGTCAAGAGCAAGCATGTACCAAATGTCTATGCTCCCACTTTCATAGAACACTACTAAACATAAAGGAACAGATAGATCCAAATATAGTAACAGTAGATAACTGTAGCACCCTAATCTCATCAATAGGTACATCATCCAGACAAGAAATCAACAAATACCTCAGAGTTAAACTGTGCCATAGATCAATTAGACATAACAGAAATCTACAAGGTATTCTGTCTGAAAGATGCAGAGTATACATTCTGCTTAGCAGCCCATGAAACCTTCTCCAAAACAGAACATATTTTAGGACTTAACAAATAAAAAAATCAAAATAATTTCTTGTATCTTAACAGATCATAATGAAAATTATGAATGAATAGCAAGAGGAACTAGAAAAACTATGCAAGCAACCTAGTCTGAACAACACACCTTTGATTGATCAGTAGGTCACTGAAGAATCAGAGAAGAAATTTAAAAATTCACAAATCAAATGAAAATGAAAACACAACTTACCAGAAACTCTGGGACACAGAAAAGTAATTCCAAGAGAAAAGTTTATAGCTTATGATTGCCTAAATTTAAAAAAATCAGAGAGATCTCAAATAAATCACGCAATGTTCACCTCAAGTTTTCAGAAAAACAAGAACAAGCCAAACTCAAAAGCAGTAGGCAGGCAGGGTACCAGAACTCATGCCTGTAATCCTAGCTACTTTGGAGGCTGAGATTGGGAGGATTATGGCTCACAGGCCAGCTTAAGCAAAAAGTTTGTGAGATCCCATTTCAACCAAGAGTTGGGCACAGTAGCAAGTCCCTGTCATCTCAGCTACACAGAAGGCTAAGATCAGGAGGGTCACAGTTCCATTATCGGCCCAGTCAAAAAAAATTTGAGGGATCCCATCTCAGCAGACGAAGCTGAGTGTAATAGTGTATACCTGTCATCTCAACTACAGGCCTGGCTTGAAAAAACGTTAAGACCCTATCTCAAAAAATACCCAAAGCAAAAAGGGATGGAGGTATAGCTGAAATGGTAGATCTCTTGTTTAATGAGTATAAAGCCCTAGTTCAAACCCCACTACCACAAAGAAAAGGAATTGATAATAAGAAATAAAAAATATCCGGGCAGAAATTAATGAAATGGAGACTAAAAGCATAATATTAAGAATTGGGGAAACACAAAGTTGGTTCTTAAAAAAAATAAATGAGGTAAAACAAACCCTCAAATGAACCATCTCTAATAAAATTAGTGATGAAAAAGGGGTTTTCACAATTAATACCAATGAAATTCAGAAGATTACTAGAGAATACTTTAAAAACTTCACTCTCATAAACTGAAACATCTAGATGAAATGGATAAATTTCTAGACACCTATGACCTACTAAAATTGAATGAAGAAACCATATCTATAAGATTAAAGCAGTAATAAAGACACTCCCAACAAAGAAAAGACCAACACTAGACAAATTCACTGCTGAATTTTATCAGACTTTTAAGGAACTAACGTCAATGATCCTCAAACTATTCCATAAAGTAGAGACAAAAGGAATACAACCAAGCTCATTCTATACAGCCATTATTACTGTGGTACCAAAACTGAACAAGGACACAACAAAATGGAATACTATAGATCAATTTACTTAATAAACATAGGCACATTTTTTCTCAATAAAAATTCTCAACAACACATTAAAAAGTTCATACGCCATGAACAAGCTGGCTTTATTCCAGTAATGGAAGGATGGTTCAACAAATGCAAATCAATAAATGTAATAGAGCATATAAATAGAATCAGGGGGAAAAAAATCAAGGAATTATATTAATAGATACAGAAAAAGCCTTTGACAAAATTCAACATCCCTTCATGAAAAAAGCCATGAAGAAGCTAGGAATAGTGGCTTACGCCTGTAATCCTGGCTACTCAGGAGGCAGAGATCAGGAGGATCGCAGTTCAAAGCCAGCTGGGATAAATAGTTAGCAAGACCCTATGTTGAAAAAGCCTATCACACAAAAGGGCTACTGGAGTGGCTCAAGGTGTATGCCCTGAGTTCAAACCCCAGCATCACAAAATAAATACATTAATAAATAAGCCAGAAGATAAGGGTTTATCGAAGGAAAGAAACTAAGAATAGAAGGAATATGCCTCAACATAATAAAGGCTATCTCATAGCCTTTAGTCTATAGTCATCATTGTACTGAATGGGATAAAATTAAGGCAATTTTCTCTAAAGTCAGGAATGAGACAAGGGTGTCCACTCTCTCCACTCTTATTCAATATACTACTTCAGTTCTTAGCCCAAACAATGATGCAAGAGAAGGAAATAAATGGTACATAAATAGGAAAGAAAGAATTGAAATTATACCTGTTTGTAAATGATATGATCCTATATTTTAAAACACTAAAAACTCCACCAAAAAAATCCTTACTTCTGATAAACACTTTCAGCAAAGTACAAGGATATAAAATCAACATACAAAAATCAGTAGCTTTTCTATATAACAATGAAGTTTCTGAGAAGGAAATCAGGAATACAACCCCATTCAAACTAACTTCAATAATATAAAATACCTCAGAGTAAAATTAACTAAGGAGGAAAAAGACTTGTACAATGAAAAGTATAACACACTGAAGAAATAAATTGAAGAATATGTCAAATGGAAAGAACTCCTATGTTCATGGATTGGCCAAAATAATATTGTGAACATGCCTATACTACCAAAAGCAATCTACAAATTCAGTGCAATCCCCATAAAAATTCTAATGGCATTTTTCACAGAAATAGAAAAATCAATCCTCAGATTCAAATGAAACCTAAAAGACCTCAAATAGCAAAAGCAACCCTGAGCAAAAAAACCAATGCTGGAGGTATCACAATACCTAATTTCAAATTATACTACAGAGCCATAAGCAGCAAAAACAAAATGATATTGGCACAAAACAGACACATAGACCAATGGAGTAGAATGGAAAAGCCAGAAATAAAACGACAGCTCTAGCCATCTGACCTTCAAGAAGTGCCCAAAACATACATTGGAGAAAAGACAGTCCCTTTAACAAACGGTGCTGGGAAAACTGAATATCCACATATAAAGTCTGAAAATAGATCTCTGTCTCTCACCCAGTACAAAAGTCAATTTAAATTGGATCAAATATCTTAATGTAAGACCCGAAACTTGGAAACTACTGGAAGAAAACATGGGGAAAACATTTGAAGATACCAGAATAGGTAACAACTTTCTAAATAAGAACTTCAACAGCTCAGGACATAAGAGAAAGAATTGACGAATGCGAATGCATCAAATTAAAAAGCTTCTAGATAGCAAGCAAAGGAAACAATTAACATGAATGAAAAGATAGCCTGAAGATTGGGAGAAAATCTTTGCCAGTTATATACCTAATAAGGGATTAATATCCAGAATATATAAAGGGCTCAAAATATTAAACATCAAAAGAAAAAATAACCCAATTAATAAATGGACAAATGAGCAGTTCTTAAAACAAGAAATACAGATGGCCAATAAATACACAAAGAAATATTCAACATTCTTAGCCATAAAAGAAATGCAAATAAAAATGACAAGAGACTCCACCTCACTCTAGTCAGAATGACTATCATCAGGAAACAAATAACAAATGCTGGTAAAAATAAAGGGTAAAAAGGAACCCTTTTACAGTGCAGGGAGAAATGTAAGTTAGTGTAGCCAGTATGGAAGTCAGTATGGAGGTTCCTCAAAAAACTAAAAACAGACCTACCATATGATCCTGCTATACCACTCCTAAGCATAAATCTGAAGGAATTGAAGTCTGTATACAATAGAGATACCTACACATCTCTGTTTATTGCATCACTATTCACAATAGTCAAGCAATAAAATCAGGTTAAGTGCAATCAACTAATGATAGATAAAATTATACAGTGAAGTATTATTTGACCATAAAAAAGAAATTGTGTCATTTGCACGAAATTAGATGATCATCACGTTATATGAAGTAAGCCAGACCAGACCGACAAAAACAAATATCGCACGGTTTTGCTCATATATGGAATCTAGGCCATATACATGAATGTAAAAGGGGCCTGTTTGTGGGGGGTCAATCAGCAGGTGGAGGGAGGAGGAGAGGAGAAGTTGATGTGGAATGAATATGATCAAAGTATATTATATTCATGCATGAAAATATAATGAATCTCCTTTATACAAGTAATATATGCTGAAAAGGAGTAACAGTGATAGCTACAATTGTTATTTTACTGTTAACATTGCTTATAATTTCCTTAGTGACTCCTTAGACTTCTAGAAAAATATTGCAAGGGCAGATACTGGTCAGTATTGCAGGATCTTGAAATTTTGAAGATTTCATGATGCCTTCTGCCATGGAGTTAGAAAAGAAAGAAGGAGATAGAGAGAGAGAAGGGAGGAAGGGAGGGAGGGAGGAAGGAAGAGAGTGAGGGAGGGAGGGAGGGGGAAGGGAGGGAGGGAGGAAGAGAGGGAGGGAGGGGGGAAGGAAAAAGGAAAGGATGGGGAGGAGGGGAGGAAGAAAGGTAATAGACCAGGAATTTATAACTCCACAAACATTTCCTAACCTAGACAAAAAGTTTAGGAAGACTTGAGCTTGTTGAGAATGTTCCTTGCCTACGTTTATAAAATATATAATCCTTCTACAATATCTGACTTCACCTGCCAAGTTCTGTTTTCAAGGCCAAATGGAAGTTCTTCACAGTTATGTTAGAATCAAACGGGAGATGACTCTAATCAGTTGAAGGCAGTTATAAAGTGAAAGGCAAGTGAGGTAACAGTCAGGAGGAGAGTCAAAGATCAGTAATGGGAACTCAATCTCTATTACTACATCTGAAGAACAAGTAGAAAATGTAATTACAAGGAAAAAGAAATAGAAGCCAGGGTTGCCAGCTGGGCATGGTTATACACTTATGTAATCCCAGACTCAGGAAATTGAGGTAGGAAGATTGTGAGTTGGAGGATAAACTAAGAAAAATTTAACAAGACTTTTTCTCAAAACAAAAGGACTGAGGTATAGTTCAAGTGATAGAGCACTTGTCTAGCAAGAGAGAGACCCTGGGTTCAATCCTCAGTACTGAAGAAAAGAAAGAGAAGAAGGGGGATATTGAGGAAGAAGAGGAGGAGGCTCAGCAGCAGCAGCTGAGGATGGTAAAAACAGAGTGCAGGACAAGAAAATTGTATGTTGCCAAAAGAAAGTCATAAGCCAATCCACTAAATGGAATTTTGTCTTGATGCTTCTAATTTCTTTGTCTGCCAATCCATCTTTTGCCACCTCCATATGTCTATCTTCCTATCATGATCACAGTGCAAGTCATATTAAGATCTTGTCATCACTGGGACAAGGGAGAGAGTAGGAAATTGAACCTAGATGGTGGTGAGAAGTGCACTTGAGCTCAGACAGTGGTGTAGATGTATTTTTTGATAAGCAGGGCTCTATCACTACCTCAGTGACATGCTTGCTGGGTACCAGCTTACAGTCCATGTACGAATTTCTTTTTACAGACAGGAAACTGCAAATTATTACATGCTCTACATTTGGTTGGGGGGGGATTCCCATGTCTCTACTTATTTTTTTAAAGAACTAGACCGTTTTTCAATGAACAATTACATCTGATCATTGTTATATCTTTTAGCATCATTTGGTAAGATAATAGATGGACAAAAGCACACTTTTGCTGGAAAATAAAGAGGAGAAAATATTTATAGGCGTTTCCATCCAAAGTTTGATTCTGATATATCTTGGGGAATATTTTAATAGCTTTATGTTATACTTTATCTTAGTCAAAAGGTGAAGAAGTGATTCTAATAGCTTTGTAAAAATTCACAGTGTGAGGTTAAACATAAACTTTGAACATATCCAGTGACTAGATTTGGCTCATATTTTAATCATGTTATGATGTAATATCACTCCCTGCCACACACCCCATGCTACTTTGCCTTTACAATTATGTATTTATTATTCTCCCAAATACAGTGTTTAGAGGAAAATATTCTAAAGTAGATAGATGTAATTTATCTAATTATCTTTCCAAATAATGTTAAAAGTACTATGAAAATAATATTCAACCACATACACAATACTGAATTTGGTCTGTGTGATTGTTTTTTTCAATAAAATATCTTGCTGTCTTATAGTCAGTGACAATATAGATAAGAAAGTGAAGAAAATCATACAGCATATTTTAAAGGTGATAAAGATGAAATCGAGAAGTAGATTTTTAAGTGTTCATTATGAAGTTTCATCAGGTTGCTGAAAATGTTTTCACTTTGATTTCAGGGCTGGATGCTGATCAGATCAAAGGTATGAACTTAACACATTAGGAGGTTTTGAATACATTTAGGAGTTGTTTCATTGATTCAACCTCCTACGGCACTAAAAAGCTTCCAATATTATACCTTTTGAGTTGCCCTTGTGGCCCCCCATTCTGGAAAGACTCCCAGAAGTAGAATGGGAATCCTGTAATGTTTTCAATTCCAATTCTAAAACCTTTCGAGGTATCTATTGCGCATTCAACAGAGCTTTAGCTGTTGGTACTGCTCTGTTTCATGCCAAATTCCAGCCACACCGAAAATCTTTCACTTCTCAGATTATGAAATGCTCTCGCCTACAGACCACTTCCTCCCACCCTTGAGACCTTTCTTCCCTACATATCCTTCTTCCCTTTGTGTGGCTAACTCCTACTCATCTTTCAATATCTACTTCAGGTTTTCTTATGGAAGCCTGGGCTTCCATATATAGATAGATAATCCATGACCATGTGCTTTCAAAGAACCCTGTGTTTCTCCTATCTCAAAACTTGACTAAATTTTCTTATTTCTTATCCCTTTTAATCACTTATCTATGAGATCTACAAGAAAAGAGACTGAAAGGGTAGTGAAAAAAAGGGAACTTGAATTGAAAGAGGAGAATATGGACATGAAATTTAGGCAGAACTCTCAGGAAAAATAACTCTACCTATGGCCCAAGAAGAAATATAAGCAGGGAGAAATCGCCTCTTGGGAAATAATTAAGATGGATCAAGGATCTTAATATCAGACCCCAAACTCTTAAGTTGATACAAGAAAGAGTAGGAAATACTCTGGAGTTAGTAGGTATAGGTAAGAACTTTCTCAATGAAACCCCAGCAGCACAGCAACTAAGAGATAGCATAGATAAATGGGACCTCATAAAATTAAAAAGCTTCTGTTCATCAAAAGAAATGGTCTCTAAACTGAAGAGAACACCCACAGAGTGGGAGAAAATATTTGCCAATTATACATCAGACAAAGGACTGATAACCAGAATATACAGGGAACTTAAAAAACTAAATTCTCCCAAAACTAATGAACCAATAAAGAAATGGGCATGTGAACTAAACAGAACTTTCTCAAAAGAAGAAATTCAAATGGTCAGAAAACACATGAAAAAATGCTCACCATCTCTAGCAATAAAGGAAATGCAAATTAAAACCACACTAAGATTCCACCTCACCCCTGTTAGAATAGCCATCATCAGCAACACCACCAACAACAGGTGTTGGCGAGGATGCGGGGAAAAAGGAACCCTCTTACACTGTTGGTGGGAATGTAGACTAGTACAACCACTCTGGAAAAAAATTTGGAGGCTACTTAAAAAGCTGGACATCGATCTACCATTTGATCCAGCAATACCACTCTTGGGGATATACCCAAAAGACTGTTACTCCAGAGGCACCTGCACATCCATGTTTATTGCGGCACTATTCACAATAGCCAAGTTATGGAAACAGCCAAGATGCCCCAGCACTGACGAATGGATTAAGAAAATGTGGTATCTATACACAATGGAATTTTATGCAGCCATGAAGAAGAACGAAATGTTATCATTCGCTGGTAAATGGATGGAATTGGAGAACATCATTCTGAGTGAGGTTAGCCTGGCCCAAAAGACCAAAAATCGTATGTTCTCCCTCATATGTGGACATTAGATCAAGGACAAACACAAGGGGATTGGACTATGAGCACATGATAAAAGCGAGAGCACACAAGGGAGGGGTGAGGATAGGTAAGACACCTAAAAAACTAGCTAGCATTTGTTGCCCTTAATGCAGAGAAACTAAAGCAGATACCTTAAAGCAACTGAGGCCAATAGGAAAAGGGGACCAGGAACTAGAGAAAAGGTTAGATCAAAAAGAATTAACCTAGAAGGTAACAGCCACGCACAGGAAATCAATGTGAGTCAATGCCCTGTATAGCTATCCTTATCTCAACCAGCAAAACCCCTTGTTCCTTCCTATTATTGCTTATACTCTCTCTACAACAAAATTAGAGATAAGGGCAAAAGAGTTTCTGCTGGGTATTGAGGGGGGGAGCGGGAGGGGGTGGAGTGGGTGGTAAGGGAGGGGGTGGGGGCAGGGGGGAGAAATGAACCAAGCCTTGTATGCACATATGAATAATAAAAGAAAAATGAAAAAAAAAAAAAAAGATGTTGCTAAACACAAGTAAACATCGGAGTTGAATTTCCACTTGGTTCCTTCTTCTGCATCACTTACAAACCTTGTATTAATTCATTATGCTAAACACACTATTCATGTGCATTGGGAACTAGAAAAGCAAATGGGCTTTTCTCCGTAACACAAATGATGTTGACCTACAGAGAGAAATAGTGGCTGTAGGTACCCAGAATGATTGTATGGAGGTAAACGGTGTAGGAAAAACAGATTGCAACACAAACTCACCAGTGAGAAAATAAGAAAGGACTCTCTTCCCCACCTTAACTATGTTCTCTAGTTATGAAAGGAACAAGTGATATTTGAGACTTTGGGTCATCTGGATTATGTAAACCTGATTATTAAGATTATACATGCTTATGTCTTCCTTACAATCTTTAAAGGCCTTGTTAATTTAAGAGTTTTCACAGAGACTGGTTTTGGTTCAATACAATAAGCCATTTAGTATAATTCTTTGTATCCAGGACAATCAGTATATTTTTTTAAGGAAAACTGACAGACTCTACTGCTTTGATAGTCTCAAAATCTGCTAGGATATATCCCACTTTGTTCTCCAAAAATGTCTAATATATTCTTATATCTTGCACTTCAAAACAATGTTAAAATCATCCTGACAAGTTCTAAATGCAGATGTTGAGAATTGTATTAAAATTGCATTGACTCTAAAATTGGGGAAGAGTAACCTTTGTTTTGCAATATATAGTTCCAATCCATTCACATGGCTTATTTTTGTCATTTGTAGATCATTTTGATGTCATTCAATAAAGTATAATAATTTTCTTCATAAAACTCTTACCTGGCTTTGTTAGATTTTTTTCCCTATTTGCTTAAATTGTAATGCTAACTTACATAGTATGCTTTTATCTGCCCTTTCCAACTGTTTGTTCCTTATATATAAACAATTGATTTTATAAACTGTTTTCATGCTTAGCTAAATTCTTTAAATCCAATCATCTTCATATTCTTTTGAATTCTGCCTTGACAATCATGTGATCTATGAATGATTTCTCTTTTCTTTCTCCCCATTCATTAGTACTTAAAAAAATATCTTTGTTCCTTTCTCCCTGTATTGCCCAGGACTTTCAATACAAAGTTGAATAAGCAAGGATAATAAGTTCCTTATTTTATACCAATCTTAAATCATGTGATTTTAATGTTTTATCATTGGGTATTATCCTAAAGTCATTTTTCATTTTATTAATAACCTATATAAGTTCTCATTCCTAGAAGTTTTATTTTTTTAAAAAACATGGTTAGATGGTAACTCATATCTTAACTTGTTCCTATTCTGACATGATCATTAAGTTTTTTTCTCCTTTACTATCTCTCAATGCAGTGAACTTCATTAATTGACTTAATCTATTAGAGTAGCTTT
Source organism: Castor canadensis (assembly GCF_047511655.1). Taxonomy (NCBI): domain Eukaryota; kingdom Metazoa; phylum Chordata; class Mammalia; order Rodentia; family Castoridae; genus Castor; species Castor canadensis. The sequence continues at coordinate 94,989,333 of NC_133394.1, forward strand.
GCATTTCTTGATTGCAAAATATAATTTTTAAATATTGTTTTCATTTTGTTAATACCATTCTTTAAAGGATTATTTACTGTATTATCATAAATGAGTTACGGCAAAACGACCTGTTCCTCTTATTACTTTCCAATATTATAATTAGTATATCTTTAAGTATAACAGTATAACAGGATTTTCTAGGACTTTTTTTTAATTCTTGGATTCCAATGACTGTAGACTTCTTTCAGTAGTATAGCCATTTTACAATATTAATTCTGTCAATCCATGGATATGTAGATCCATCTTCTAGAGTCTTCAATATGTTTTTTCAAGGTTTTTTAGTTTTAATTGTAGAGATCTTTCACTTCCTTCATTAAGTTTATACCTAGTGTTTTTTGTTTGGTTGGTTTTTTTTGTGTGTGTGTGAATGGGATTGTTTGCCTGGTTTCTTTCTAGCCTGTTTGTTATTGACATATAGAAAAGCTACTGAGTTTTATCTTATTTTGTTCTTTGAGACCAGTGGCCCAGGCTGGCTTCAAATTTGTGATCCTCCTGCATCAATCTCCTGAGCGCTGCTGGAACTACAGGCATGCACCACCATGCCCCATTTGTATGTTGACTTAGTGTTCTGCTATTTTACTGAATGCATTTATCAAATCTAAAAGATTTGGTGACATTTTAAGTATAAGATCATCTAATCTGCAAAGAAGAGTAATTTGACTTCTTCCTTTCCTATTTGTATGCCTTTTATTTCTTTTTCTTGCCTTCTGGTTCTGGCTAACAATTCAAAGCACTATGTTGACTAAGAGTGAAGAAAGTTGACACCTTTGTCTTGTTCCTAACTTTAGAGGCAATGGTTTCAGTTCTTCCCCATTTAGTACAATGTTGGCTATAGATTTATTATATGTAGCCTTTACTACGCTGAGGTAGGTTCTTAGTCTGTTCAGGGCTTTTATCATGAAGGGATGTTGAATTTTGTCAAAGGCTATTTCTGCATCTATTTAGATGATTATGTGATTTTTGTTCTTTATTCTATTTATGTACAGTAATATACTTGTTGATTTACATATGTTGAACCATTCTTGCATTCATAGAATGAAACCATCTTGATCACGTTATATGATCTTTTTAATGTGATATTGAATTCAGCTTGCAAGTATTCCATTGTGAATAAGAAATTGATCTGTAATTTTCCCTTTTTGACATCTCCTTAGTCAATGTTGATATCAAATGATACTGGCTTTATATAATGAGTTTGTTGGTGGTGTTTTAGATGATGGCTATTCTGACAGGGGTGAGGTGGAATCTTAGTGTGGTTTTGATTTGCATTTCCTTTATGGCCAGAGATGGTGAGCATTTTTTCATGTGTATTTTGGCCATTTGAATTTCTTCTTTTGAAAAAGTTCTGTTTAGTTCAGTTGCCCATTTCTTAATTGGTTCATTAATTTTAAGAGAATTTAGTTTCTTAAGTTCCCTGTATATTCTGGTTATCAGTCCCTTGTGTGATGTATAGCTGGCAAATATTTTCTCCCACTCTGTGGGTGGTCTTTTCAGTTTAGAGACCATTTCTTTTGTTGTGCAGAAACTTTTCAACTTTATGAAGTCCCATTTATTCATCCTTTCTCTTGTTGCTGAGCTAATGGGGTTCTATTGAGGAAGTCTTTGCCTATACCTATTTGTTCCAGAGTTTCCTGCTCCTTCCTGTAGTAACTTCAGTGTTTCAGGTCTGATATTTAGGTCCTTGATCCATTTTGAGTTGATACTAGTTTAGGGTGATAGACATGGATCTAGTTTCAGTTTCTTGCAGACAGGTAACCACTTTTCCTGGCAACATTTGTTGAAGAGGCTGTTTTTTTCTCCATCATATATTTTGGCACCTTTGTCAAAAATGAGGTATGTATAGTTGTGTGGATTCATATCTAGGTCCTCTATTCTGTTCCACTGGTCTTCATATCTGTTTTTGTGCCAGTACCATGCTGTTTTTATTGCTATTGCTTTGTAATATAGTTTGAAGTCAAGTATTGTGATATTTCTGAGGGCACAAAGCAAGCCTCAGCAAATATAAGAAAATAGAAATAATCCCATGCATTCTGTCTGACCACAATGCATTAAAACTAGAAATCAACAACAAAAACAGCAGTAAAAAGCATGCAAACAATTGGAAGCTGAACAACACATTACTCAACGATGAATGGGTCACTGATGAAATAAAAGAGGAAATTAAAAGGTTCCTGGAAGTTAATGAAAATGAAAACACAATCTACCGGAACTTATTGGACACAGCAAAGGCAGTCCTGAGAGGAAATTTTATAGCCATGAGTGCATATATCAAAAGGACAGAAAGATCTCAAATCAATGACAACACTACAGCTCAAACTCCTAGAAAAACAAGAGCAAGGGAATCCCAAAACAAGCAGAAGGAAAGAAATAATTAAGATAAGGGCTAAAATCAACGAAATTGAAACAAAAAAAAATACAAAGAATCAATGAAACAAAAAGCTGGTTCTTCGAAAAAAATAAATAAGATTGATGGACCCCTGTCAAACCTGACTAAAATGAGAGAAAAAACTCAAGTCAGTAAAATCAGAAATTCAAAAGGAGAGATAACAACACCACAGAAATCCAAGAAATCATCAGAGACTACTTTGAGAACCTATATTCTAATAAATTTGAAAATCTCAAAGAAATGGACAGATTTCTAGAAACTTGCTATCACCCAAAACTGAACCAAGAGGATATTAATCACCTGAATAGATCTATAACACAAAAAGTAATTGAACCTGCCATCAAGAGCCTCCCAAAAAAGAAAAGTCCAGGACCTAATGGCTTCACTACTGAATTCTATCAGGCCTTTAAAGAAGAACTAATACGAACTCTCCTTAAACTGTTCCATGAACTAGAAAGGGAAGAAACACTGCCTAACTCATTTTATGAAACCAATATTACTCTCATCCCAAAACCAGACAAAGACACCTCCAAAAAAGGAGAACTACAGGCCAATTTCCCTAATGAATATCAATGCAAAAATCCTCAATAAAATAATGGCAAGCCGAATCCAACAACACATTAGAAAGATCATTCACTACGACAAGTTGGTTTCATCCCAGGGATGCAGGGGTGGTTCAATGTAGGCAAATCTATAAATCTAATACAGCACACTATTAGAAGCAAAGACAAAAACCACTTGATCATCTCAATAGATGCAGAAAAAGCCTTTGATAAGATCCAACACCACTTCACGATAAAAGCTCTAAGAAAACTAGTAATAGAAGGAATGTACATCAACATTGTAAAGGCTACATATGACAAACAACAGCCAATATCATACCTAACAGTGGAAAACTGAAACCATTTCCCCTAAAATCAGGAACAAGACAAGGGTGCCCACTATCCCCACTCCTATTCAACAGAATACTGGAATTTCTAGCTAGAGCAATTAGGCAAGAAGAAGAAATAAAAGGAATACAAATAGGTAAAGAAACTGTCAAAATATCCTATTTGCATACAATATGATCTTATACCTTAAGACCCAAAAAACTCTACCCAAAACTCTTAGACACCATAAATAGCTACAGTAAAGTGGCAGGATACAAAATCAACCTACAAAAATCAGTTTTTCTATACAGCAACAATGAACAAAGTGAGAAGGAATACATGGAAACAATTCCATTTACAATAGCCTCAAAAAAAATCAAATACCTAGGAGTAAATTTAACAAAGGATGTGAATGACCTCTACAAGGAGAATTACAAACTCCTGAAGAAAGAGACTGAGGCACGCACAGGAAATCAATGTGAGTCAATGCCCTGTATAGCTATCCTTATCTCAACCAGCAAAAACCCTTGTTCCTTCCTATTATGGCTTATACTCTCTCTTCAACAAAATTAGAAATAAGGGCAAAATAGTTTCTGCTGGGTATTGGGGGGGGAGAGGGAGGGGGCGGAGTGGGTGGTAAGGGAGGGGGTGGGGGCAGGGGGGAGAAATGAACCAAGCCTTGTATGCACATATGAATAATAAAAGAAAAATGAAAAAAAAAAAGGACAATATAAGAAAAAAAGAAAGAGACTAAGGAAGACTACAGAAGATGGAAAGATCTCCTGTGCTCATGGATTGGTAGAATCAACATAGTAAAATCTACATGTTTAATGCAATTCCCATCAAAATCCCAATGACTTTCATCACAGAGATTGAAAAATCTACCCTAAAGTTCATTTGGAAACACAAGAGACTGCAAATAGCCAAGGCAATACTCAGCAAAAAGAACAATGCTGGAGGTATCACTTGCTCCTGTTTTTCTAAGAGCTTGAGGTACATCATTAGGAAATTTATTTAGGGTCTCTCTGACTTTTTTAATTAAGCACTCATATCTATAAGCTTTCAGCTTAGCACTGCTATGTCCCAAACATTTTGGTAAGCTGTGTTTTCATTTCATTGTTTCCAGGAATTTTTTATCTCTCCCCTGTTTCCTTGATCACCCACTGATCACTCCAGCATGTACTGCTCATTCTCCATGTGTTTGGATATTTTCTGTAGTGTCTCTTGTTATTGTTTTTTTGTTTGTTTGTTTGTTTATTTCATTGTAGTCTGATGAAATATAGGCAATCATTTCAATTTTCTTGCATTTATAAGATTTGTGTTATGTTCTAAGATATGATCTATTTTGGAGAAAGTTCCATGGATTGCCATGTAGAATGTGTATCCTAGGGCTGTAGGGTAGGATAGTCTGTAGATGTCTGTTGAGTTATTTGATCTATAGTATTGTTTATTTCTGAAGTTTCCTTGTTGATTTTTTTTTTGTCTGGATGACTTGTCAGTTGTTAAGAGCTGTCTGAGGGTGGTGCTCTCAAAAGGGCTGACAGAAAACACACGCTGCAATGCAGTTCTCGTAGGTAGCCCTCTGTGCTTTCAGACCTTGCCCAGTAATTTACCTCCCTGTTGTTTGGAAATCACGTGACTTAGCAGACCTGGGCTGGGGACCTCTTACCCATTTAGCAGCTAACACACACACAACCAGGAAGCAGGCCCTATAGGTCAAATACTACGGCTAGCCACATACCCAGTGCTTGGTTTGTGTCATGACCCTTAGGCAACAGGACTCACACCTTACAAGGGAAGCCGGGGCCTCTGAGTAAACTTGTTCTTTGCTACTAGAGCTACCCACTGATTGTACCTCCCTGAAGGACCACATCAGACCTTCTCCCTCTCCACAACTACTTCTTGTGGCTTGTCTTCTACCTAGACACCGTTGCAAGATGTCTCAGGACTCCCTGAGTTTTTATTGTTCCTTGTTTTCAAATCCCCAGAGTATCTCAGTCTCCAACAATAGGTCCTCTCTCAATACTGTGTCTTACTATATGATTCTGTGGGATAAGGGAAGCAACAGAATGTCTTTCTTCACTGAGACAGCTTTTCACACTGGAGCAGTCATTGTCTTCCAAATCCCCACACTGCGTTTAAGGTTTGCAGAAGGTGAGGACTTACATGCAGCTAGAATTTCTGGTCTATCATCAGGACCATCTGGCTGACCTGGTGGATGCATCCTTAGGTTCCTCTCCTTGTCCTGGGGAGCTTGGACCTGTTTCCTGCTTTTCTCTGTTGCCTCAGTTTTTCCATATTTTTCTGCTGTCCTGTCACCTCTTCTGCTATTCCCCATACTCCTCCTCTTTTTATTTCTTCAAAATATGGTCTCTTCTGTATTATCTGACTCTTTTCATTTATAAAGTTGAAACAGTGAACTCTTCTAAGAAGTCATTTTGTCCTTTCCACACATAATTGTGTTCTAAAAATTTTCTAGTTTTCATTATGTATTTTCATGGACATACAAGTTATTAAGATGTGTTGGATGCTTTCCAAAGTCATGAGATTTTTTAATTTAACTTTCTTTAACCTAACTTCACTGAAAAATATTCAGAGGTGATCTGTATGATATCACTCCTTTGAACTATATGTGACTTATTATAGACCTCAGACTGTGGTATATGAGGCCTAATCCCTGTACGCTGCATGACTTTTAACTCCTTTATCCAACTTAGTAGTTCTCTTTTTTCCCTTGTGCTGGAGATCAAATCAAGGTCCTTATACATGCTACACGAACTCTATTCTAGTGAACTACAGCCCCATCCCTCTTTATCTATCTCATATGAATTCCAGATAAAGTTCTTTGTTTCTATTTTTTAAATAGTTCTCCAATGTTATTGTCAGCCATGGTTAATCTGCTATAAACTCATTCATAGAGTTATTTGCTTATTGTATTTTTACTTTTCAGAGTGTTTGATTTCTTTTCAAATACGCTTGGTCTTTAATCATATTTTAAACTTTTTGCCTCACATGTGTCGATTTTACTTCTTAATTACTGCAAAGCATGTATATTCTTCATTCTTTAACTCAATTCCTAGCTGTGCTAAAATGTTCAGATTATTTTAACTGCTTGATTGCAAGTCTGAAGTTAACTTTATTAGCGAGATGAAACACAGTGGGAAGTGAAAAAAGTCCAACATTCTATGAAAGAGACTACTCTTGGTAACCCATTTCTGGAAAGGAGTTCTGTTTTCCTAAAATAAAGGTCTATAATTTTCCATACACTATATAAAGTTATAAGGAGAAGTATTTATGTAATATTTATTTTTTTAATCAAAATATGACTTTCAATTTAAATAAAGAGATTCCCAGTAGATTAAAACTACAAAAGAAAGACGAACACCTGATGACTTTAATAACAAAGTATATTTGAAATGTTTTATAGTTACATTTTTATTTCCATATTATCAAAAGCATTAGAAAACCCCTTTGGGAACACACAAAAAAATCCTAATGTTGAAACAATAAAGCTTGTTATTCAAAACACAATTATCTAAGCAAAATTATGAGAATCTATTTTGTATGTAAGAATAAGTCTTAACTAGCAAGACATTCTTGCTTGTATTGCCTGGTGAATTTTTGCTGTTTAAGACAGATAGTTCTAACTCAGGATTCTGTCATTCATCATAACACTGTATAAAAAGCTGACCTTTGCAAGAGCAAGAATTGTCAGCTCAACTAAAATTTCAGGTGAACAGTGATGTACTTACACTAAAAATTAATTTATTGCTGATTTGAAATAAAAAATTAACTGGTGGTTCTTTTCCTGTTCTTTGTGCTAAAACTGGAAAGCCTGATCAAAAGTTCTCTGATAGAACACTATTTAATATCTAAAATAAATAAAAACTCACAATAGCATGGCTATACTAGCCTATTAACCATGCTTCTTCCTTTCGCATTTTTCCAAATTCATACACAAATATTACTAAATTTGATGCTTAAATAAATATATAAATAATAAATAAGTGAATAGTTACACTTGAAAATAATTTACATGCTCATGAAAAAAAATACTTAAAGTGCTTTCACATGTCCTCACAACATCCCTGTGAGGTAAGATGGCGACTGACACTTTTTCCTTTAGTTTAGGAATAAAGACGAAACCAAGGCACAGTTGAACAGGGACTCATGGATCCTGACCAGCAGAACTAATGCTGCCATATTTAACAAAGAAAAATCCAGGATTACCAGCTAAATTTGAATTTACAGCAAACATCCTTGGCTCCTTATTTTCATGTAATGCTTGAAACACCACATTTCTAGACTCAAAAATTAAATTTTAAAATATCATTATGTACTAGATATTGCATGACACAATGAAAAAAAAATTCATTGTTTGACCAAAATTCAAATTTAACAGGGAATCCTGCATTTTGTCTGGGCAGCCTTTTTACAGATCCACCCAATACATGAAGAGCAGAAGTAGATTTGTTTGAAATTTCATTGGCATCTTTACTGAGGAGTTCTTGGGTTCCACGAAGAATGCATTTTTTTTCATGAATTTTGCTTCTCAGCTCTGAAAGTAAATAAAGTAGAATAAAATAATTAAATATTATCAATGGTCAAATAAGGAGCAAAGTGGGGGTTCTTGAAAATACATTTTCTTAAAAATGTAATACTATCTTAGACACTCATTTGTTAAAAATGCCTTATACTTTCAAATGTAAATGAGAGACCAGATAAGTTATCATCCAGAACAGGACACTTCTGAGAATAAAGGGGACTTTACTAATGATACAGGACATGGGCATAAACCCAGATTTCCTTCGACAAGCTGAAATGCATGACCTTCTCAGGCATCAGTACCACAAACTCAGTATTGCTGTCTGTTATGCTCTATTTTTAACAAAAGGGAAGATTTTAAGCAGCAGCAGGAATGTATAGGCTGACTTTTAGACTATATATCTCAAAATAAATGATGAATTTAAAATTTTAAAGCACCAACTTACCTCTTCACAAATGCTTCCACAATCCTCTGTACCCACTTCTCCTTGGGGTCTAGGCAGAGCTCTCTTTTATCAGCAAGCTTTATACTGAAATGAGACAGATGGTTAAAATCAATATCTAACTTCCCATTCAAATAATGGTTCCTTAAGTACAAGCATAAAATCTAACTTCAAATAAACTTCAACTACTGGATATGGAAGATACCATATTTAAATGTCATGTATATGAAGATTTTTGTTTCATTTTGCTCAACTCACTACTGTATTCCTAGAACATTCCTAGATATTTCCACTTTTCTCAATTCTAGGTTTGCTAAATCAAATTATCTAATCATTTTTTAGATGTACTTACATGATTTCTGTATTGGGACAGTGTGGTCCCCTCTCAATTACTCTCAATTCTTTGATAAATTTGGGGTGGAAAGGTGTGGAGTAAGTCTTTATGCACTGGCATCGAAGTTCTGCACCCATCCTTGCCAGGACTGCAGCTGTGGGAAGAATGGGAAAAAGAAGGATTAAGGATTAATTTTATCAACAGGTACAGCTCTGCTAGCTACTCTCTCTTTAACCCCCATATTATTATTTGGGGACTACAGAAAACATCACATGTCTGGTAAGCCCGCTCCTGACATTGAAGGCCAGATATTCTCCTAGCCCTTGACCTATTTGTTCTTCGTTTTAAAAAACAGTTACTACTAAAAGCATTGACTGACTTTCTACATAAAGAGTTGGGGTTGTCAGTGTGGTATGTCGACATCCTCATGGTACTTTTTTCTTCCCTTCAATCACATAATCCTCTGCAATACCAAAATGCTATTTATCATAAGCAAACCAAGATTTACCAACATAGAAATTTTTCAGAAATAATTAATAGAAAAAAATAAATGAATTAACTGCACAGAGGTGTTATATCTTAGTAAAATCCTTAATGCTTAAAAGAAAAAATGTAGAAACTACATGCTATAAGCATTCTAAACTACTTTTTATTTTATAAAAGGTATCTCAAGAAAGTCTATAATAAGGATGTCTTTAAACCAAGCAGGAATTGATAGTTATCTGAGGTTTGTTAATTAAATATTATATGGAGTTAAATTATCTGAGTTACCTTGCTCAATATAATAGATAATTTGGATAACTGTGGCTTTCAGTAGGATATTTTGTAAACTACAAATTTATGTTAAATATATACATACTCCAGAGTATGAACTATAGGAACAAAATGTCTATATTACTAAAACTTCAGGTTTTCCTAAATGTTGTAGACAGATAGCTGAAAAAACAAAGCTGTATTTAATATTAAGTAATTGCACAGATGATTTTCTCCTCCTGATATTTTTTGTGAGCACATCAAAGATAGTCTTGCTATCAAGGATCATAGTAAACACAAGAAAACTCTGTAGGTCAGAAAGATGTGCTTACCTTCACACACAGATGCAGAAATCAGGCAGGCTGCCAAGAGAGCAATAGCCAGCTTGGAAGTCATATCTGCTCAGATGAAGCTGTTTCTTCCTGTTTCTCTCTAGCTCTTGTCCTAGAAGCTGGTGAGCTCTGCTGTCTCTGAGGACTTGTGTTGAGTGGAGTGCTACTGGGCCTTTTTATATCATCTCAACACTAGAGGATACATGCACCCTCATCCTTGCATTATGTCAGAGGAAATTCCACAATATGCAACTACCGCGCACAGCACACCCCGGAGGCCAGTCCTGAGTCATCAGACTTCCTTGATTGGTTCCCCAACACATTTTCAGTATGATTGAAGTTTGCTTTGATCTTTAAAGTAATTTTAATAAACTTGTTTTTAAATACTCAAGTTTCCTCCTTGACAAATATATTTCTCTTTACTTATGAACAACTACCATTGACATATGACAGAGTGGAGTTGTGAGAACAAGGTCATGGATGACAAGTCTTCAGGAAAATGATATGTGAAGATAGTGAAGGTAATATTGTCAACCACTTTTATTGACGGTATAATTTATGATAAGTCTTCTTCCAAACATTTTGGAGTGCTTTCAGGAACAATTATTGCTTTTAAGAAACAGGTTATACTTTTTTAAAAAATGTATTATTAATGTATCCTAATAGTATCAAAGGGCATATCTGTGCAATATAGAAATAATTCAGTTTCACAAACATTGATATAGTAAATTTCTTAATAATTTCAGGGAGTCCATACACAATAAGACTAAATATTTGTTCTCTTTTTTGAGGTGTAAAGTGACCGTTTTATTAGGAAAGAAAAGGAAAGCAGGAGAAAGAGCAGAGACTCCTGTGTGGGAGGGGCTAAAGGAAAGCAATTCAAGCCCAAGACTAAATGATCTTAAAGATTTGATCTTGGGAGGGAAGGGGAGAAGGGGAGGGGGGCACTAAAAGGAGAAATTTAAAAAAGAATTGGGTCTTTCAGAAGAAAAAGTCACATAAGAACTGACTGTATTACTGATTAGATAAGTGGTACTCAGCTATTATTTCCAGCCTGGGGCACAAGAGACAAATATTCCAAAAGCAGCTCAAGCAGGGTGTTGAAGGATGGAGGATTTCAATAGAGGAAGATGAAAGGGAGTAGCACATTCAGGTAAGGACCCTGTGCAATACAGATGATAACACTGAGTTATATTATGCTCCCAGAAAAGGTGCTCTGAGGTTCTCGGGTGTTATCTAATGGAAAGATAAGTCCTGTGCTCTTAATGAGAAAAACACTTGCATTCAAAGTCTGGTCCAGCTACCCTCCTTCATGCTCCATTTCCAAGGAAACCAAGACTAAGTTCTTGGAGTCCATAATCAGTATCAAGAGGAACAGAGTAAGAAGTTTCCCTCAATCGTACAAAGATGTCTTTATATCCCAATGTTCTGAAGAAGTCTTGTCCAGAAAGCTCTCAATTTCTTTGCACTAAGGAAGAGACTTTGTGATAAAAGTAAAAGTCTGTCCCCCTCTAGGCAAGTATGCAATTTTAACTTAATTCAGCTTAGTTTAATATTTTCTTTCTCTCCCAATAAGTGTGTTAAGCATTGAGTTCACTTGCAGAACAATAAGTAGTGAGGAATGCCATTTTCAAATGCTTTCCAAAAAGGTTTAATTTCTGAGCAATCATTCTTTCTTCTTCTTCCAACCAACCTAAGGCTTGAGAACAAAGTAGTGCCTGGATTATATTACTTTCCATAGCAAAAAAATAAATGTTTATTCTATGTAATGCAACTTCTATTATTTTTAATTCTAATATTAGAGGAACTTAATTATGGATTTATTTAATACATTTTGATTATCTGCTAATGTCAGGTATTAGAGGAGATGTAAATAAGACATAGTGCCTGACTTCAAGGAGTTTTCAGTCCAGGTCTGCTTATGGACAATTAGTTATACAAACAAGTAACATATAGCAATGGGAATTACAATACAAATAAATTATAAGAAGTTCTGGAAACCAACACATGAGACTTTTGAAGCAGTTTCAGTGAATGAAGGTTTTCTGAAGAAATAACTTCAAAGTTGCAACTTATATTAGTGATAAGGATTAAGAAAGACCAGCAGACTGCTTTGCTTTCAGAGGAAAAAGTATAAGGCAATGGGATTTAAGAGAACATATGCCATCTGTGTCCTAAAATTGCTTGATGTGTGGAATATAGTATGTGGAATAACAAGAAGAAAAAGTTGGAGCCAAAGAAAATAAATCATATCTAGATAAAGAAAATATCTAGATATTAAGGAAAATGTTCAGGCTTTCTTGCTTCACTGATGTTTGCAATGTCTGGTAATGACACCCTGGCATGACTTGTTCAGTACAATGTCACTGAGACCACCACTAACATGCTTAGTGTTCTGCATATGTGCCAACACTCTTCTTTTCCCTGAGTATCATCTTTGTGTTTTTGCTGAGTTCTACTTACATGGACACCTCATTTCCCTCTTATTTCCATCTTCCTGTGTCTCCCAACTTTATCCTCATATCATCTGAGATGTTAAACTAGTGAGTTTCACTTAACCTTGATGCTTACATTTGTTTTTTGAGAATAGACAAATATAAGGCAAAAAGACCTCTTTGCAAATGTTGTTCATCTCTCACGATGTAACCTCTAATATATTATGTCCTAGGATCTTCTCCTTCAGAGACAGGGATAGAAAAGCAAAGTGACTAGAGGCGGGGAGTAATTCTATCTTACCACACTTTTGCAAAGCTAAACCTTTGAATTGGTGTATCATGAGTGGGAATAAATAAGCTTAAATAGAACACAAAAAGCAGGAGTTACTATCCTCTTTTAAGATATCCTGCTAGAGTAGAGTATAAAGTGTAATGAAAGCTACAAACGATGTTTTGTCATAATTTAGAGATGAATTCAGAGTTCATCGGATTTGACAAATGAACTGTTTAGGTTCCATCCAGCTTCTGAGCCATGAGAATCTTTTAATGAGCAGACAAGTACCCGTAAATCCTCATTATAACCATTGATCAACTCTATCATCCAAGAAATAGAAGCTTTAGAAATACCCAAGACAAAGACAGGCATGTATTTTTCTGCATCAATACATAACTCTTCTTCCATCAAACTCCCTACAAAAAAACTGAGTGTCTCTTTACTGTGTTAAACCATCCAAACCCTTCCATCACTCCTACTTCAAATAGACATTTTAGATTTTGACCTTTTTTATGTAAGTCTGAACAAGGTTGTATTTGTATACCAAAGCAGAATTTGGTGGGGAAAGGATGGGCTTTGAAATGAGATGAGCTTCGGTCTACATTTTGTCTTATGCTTATTACCAAGAAATCTTGGGCAAGCTGATTCTAGGCCCATGTTTGAGTTGCTGCTGCTGAAATCTGATGGTCTTTCAGAGTTGCTTTTCTCAATTCTGGAAATAAAGTCTCAACTCACACCTAGAATTTTTCTGCCTTTGATAAAATCAGTCCCAATTGTACAACCTCTCAATTAAGACAGAATGTTAAATACATATCAGTGAATTTTATTTATTATGTTCTTAATGCTAACAGTTACAAACATAAACATTTTCACTGAAATTTTCACCAATAAAACCCAGCAGAAAGATTTAAAACATATTCTCAGCTCTGTACCTTGTTAATGATAATTTGATCTGGTCCATTACCACAACACATTTCAGTTCCATCTCAAATTCAAATATCTCTAGATAACAGTTTATAAAAAGTACTAAATCATGCTGGTCCATGCTACTAAAAGTGTGCCATAATTTAAATAAAAGCTCTATTTTCTAACATCTTGCTGTGTTGGAGAAGCAAATAATACATGGATTTTAGTAGCATCAAATTTAAAGAAACTTAGATTTAAGGGTATGCAGAGGTGTTAGAATAAAACAAACCTGACTTCCAATTTAGCTAGTCCACTCATTATTTGCCAAACAACTGTGGCCAGTTTTTTAATCTTGCTGCGTCTTAGTTAATTCATGTGTAAAGTGAGAATACCACAATTCTATAGGATCACAGTGACAACTGAATGAGAAAAACAAGAAGATGCCCAGAATGATGCCTGCCACATAGAAGATGCTCAGCAAATGTCAGTTTCTTCTCTTCTAACCTGACACATCACACTTATCTCTTACTGAGTAAGAGAACCACATTTCCTTTTAAAAGCTTACCAACCAAAAACTAAAGCTACATTAACATAACAGATTTCTTAAAGTTTATATCTAGCTCATTTTTTCAATTAGAGAAGCTTTCTTTTTTTATTCCTAATAATTCTATTCACATTTGTATGTTGAAAATTATTTTAACCATTGATTTGTGTGATGAATTGAGTATCATTTTAATACTATCTCCTGAATTAAAGGAATTTAGAGTTTGAAAAACAGATTTGGAGAAAAAGGCTACTTATGAAAACAGGCATTTTTTTATGAACTAGGGAAGACTAAGATCAGCCAAACTTAAATATGGAACAGAAAAATCAAATATAAATATTTACTTGTAGTCATATATTTTTCTGTTAAATTTGTGAAACAAAAATACTTATATAACTATTTGTTGAATTTATAAAGCAAAAGTATGTATATACCTATTTTCTTTGTTAGATTTTTTTCTAACAACACTTAGACATTGTTTTCTACAATGTTTATAATAAGAGATATTTTTGGAGTGATTATGTACTGTTAGTTAAAGTATTTCATTCTAAGTAAAGATGACAGGAAATGAGATCATTTGGCAGAAAATAATTTGCTGTTAGAAATGATGGTATTAGTGCTTGTGCTAATTGTACCTTGGGAAAAATGAGACCTACACCAAGCAATTAAGTGAAGTGACTAGACAAAGGTTCAGAAATGATAAGTCAAGGTGGTATGATTTTACAGTGAAAATTTTCTTTTGTCCTTAAATGTTCCTTCATTGTTTTGATGTATTGATTGTATAGATGTGGTTTGTAAAATCCGAGTTGAGATGAAAATCAGCAATTTGAAGAAAGTGGTGGCTTAAGTGGAAAAACAGATCTTATGTTATAATTTCTACATTTTGTTTCTTGTAACTTTCCCTTTTATAATTTTTCATTTTCTTCTGAGTTTTTATTTTAAAATAAAAGTTTCACCTTAACTATTTCTTCTCTCTACTCTTGCCTTACAAATTATTGAAGTTTTCATAGCAAAATTTGATCCAAATACAAATTCCACCTTAATGGAGTCCATGGTACCTTGTGAGACTACTTTTGGATTTCTACCTCACTGACTAGACTGGAAATTCCACAGTCAGGGACAACATCAACCTTATTTACACTGGCTGCCAACCTCTAGCACAGGTGCTTTATAAACATTTATTGAATGAAGGCACAAATTTCCCAGTTCTCACAACCTCTTCAACCAAAAGAAATATTAACAAAAGGAAGTGGAATTGTTTATCTTTTGTTTGTTTCTTTTTTCCCTTGGGAACAATTATTTTATTGAAACAAATCCAAGGGGATTTAGTATGGAAAGTACAGTCTTAGTTCATACTCTAATTTAGTAATGGTGGACAGATAAAATAGTAACCACAACAGCCAGGATATAGTTTCCTCCCTTGGTGAATTAACTATCCAATTTCTTCCAGGGCTAGGTAAGAGATAATGTGGTAGGATCCATTAAGATAACAGATGGAAAACAGCATTCATAGGCTACAAGTAAATAGGGCCCACTCCTGGAAAAAGGTTATAAGGCTTCCTTCTTCCCAGAATCCACATTTCACAGACCATGCAGCCCAGGGAGTGAACATGAATGATGTTAGAGTTAGTCTAATGAGCACAGTTGACTATGATTACACTGAACAGATTAACTTTCCTTTTAGGTATGTTCTCAAGTGTTTCTTAAGCCTTTCTATTTTAACCATTTAATTCTGCAAAAATATTATGAAAGCTATGCATCTTATGCTCACCCCCAAATCCAGGTAAGCCCAAAGGTATAAAGTTGTGCATAGAGTTTCCTGGTCTCGTGAAAGGAGTAATTTAGAGGTAAAATACTTAAAAATAATGTTAATGTTGAGTTTGCCATTCTTAAGACATATTCACTGAAGAAGAATTGGTATCCCACTCTTTCTGCATATGTCCCAGACAGAAACTTCAGAAAAATATTTTTCAAGTTTTCAAGACTAGAAATGGAGATGAATAGGAAGCCCTCTGAAAAGGAGGAAGAGAATGTTCATATTATATAAAGTCAAGATTCAAATAACCTTTCCTTTTCTCATCATCCATAGGCATAAACTCAAATCTATCAAGAAAAGATAAACAGTGAGAACTGCTTTCAACTGACGAAGACTCTTCAGTGATCTGCTGAAAACCAGTGCAATGGGAAAAGGTGGCAGAGGGTACAGGTGAAATTTTAGTCCTACTTAACTCCCTTCAGTTCCCTCAAATAGATAGCTAATTCAAGAAAAAAATATATAATCACATTCACATAAACAAAATAAGAAAATAACTCAGATTGTGTATGTACTTAGAGATGTGTGCCAGTCTCTCAGTCCCCCAAATTTATTGCAAAAAATAAAGGTTGTAAAATCTTTCTCACTTTAAATTGGTGCCCCATATTATCTGATTTCCAAATTTGAGCCTCTTTGGTGCTTAGGTGGTTAATTCTTCCATTTAGCATGATTTACTATTTGTCACAACTCATCTACAATATATCTTTCTTGACTCTACCACATTACTTATTATAATAAATCCCTCCTCGTGGTTCCTAAACCAGGAAGGAGGAAATCACTGTCCACAGGCTGTAGTGGAGTTTTGAAACAAAGAAAAATCTCTCTACTCCGAAGCTGACAGATGAATTTGCCGTGTACTTCCTTTGCCCTAATAGTGAGAGGCAGACCTGGAAAACACCACTGGCACCATTCCTTAGAAAGTTGGAGATAAAAGCAAAACAGAAAGGGTAGGGAAGAGATGGGTAAGAAATAATATATACTCAGCCAGAAAAACAAAACTATGAAAGTACACTGTTAAGAAACAAACGGAAATAAAGTAGGTGTTAGAGAGTCAAGGTTAATGAGAATTAAAATTGCACGTTGCTTTTCTGGGTTTGACCTACTTAGACTTTAGCAATGGGTCCAGAGAGTTGTCACTTAAGAATAGTTGTACTAACAGGATCATATTACTGAGCATATTACAAAGCATATCATGTTTTATTTCTTGTAATATTCATAACAATCCTTTATTTTTGTATTGTTCATTCTCATAAGTTTATTACTAGATGAGAAAACAAATGCAGAGAGGTTGAGTAACTTCCAGTAAGAAGTTTATGTACCAAAAAGAGGAGGCAGAGTTAAGATTAAACTTAAACAGGGAGTCCAGACACTCCACACTGCCTCAGAAAGTTTCTCTCATATATCTGTAAGTCTCACAGACTTTGTTTAGAACACATTTCTTTGTTCCTCCTAACCTCTTCTGCCTGGTAGGATGTAGAAGGCTGAAAAAGAAGATCTTGATTCAGTTGCAGGGGGGAGCATCCTAATCCAGCAAAAGGACCAGTCCCACCTCCTGTTGAGGCCTTGGGTTTTACATGTTCAAAATAAGGGCATTTATCTATAAGTCTCTTCTGACTGTTTTATTATTCTCTGAAGTTTAGTGTGTGTGAAATAGATGGAGAACTTCCTCTGGAAACCATGACCACTGTGTGATGGGAGAGGACACTTGCCCAACACTTAGATTTAGAAAAACTGTAAGGGAATTTGTATTTGTCCTTGAATGTGGCTTACTAAAAAATTGTCATTGACAAAGTTCTCCATCCACTGAGAGGAGAAGGTCATGGCCTTAACGCTGTAAGAGGCACTAATGAGAGGCCATAAAGTGGTAATATTGACCATCATATGTTGCCCCTGTCTCCCAGAAATGGAGGAAATATTTCCTGTGCTCTTCTCTTGCCAGACACCAGCTTCCTCTTACTTGGTTTCCTTGTGACTCTTAGATAAGCTGTAACTGTTTGACTCCTTGTTGTGAAACATATAATGTGGTTGGAGTAGGAAAATACTTAAGAAGAAAAAAAGAATATCCACCGAGTTTCTCCAACTTAAGGGATATTGCTTGAAAATATATGTAAAAAGGCTTCAGTTTACTATCACTGATCCACTCATCAGATATTTCCGGGGTACTTTCTAGATACCAAATAGTTTTCCATCTTGAGAAATGTTAGTGAATACCATGAACAGAAATGCTCCATCCTTAGAAAGTGTCTTAGGTGAATAACTGTTATGGAAGTAAAAAAAAATGTAAAATGTCAGGTGGTGAGAAAGTGACCAAATAAGGCATTGGGAATTGGAAGATGCCTCCTTGAAAGATAGCCATTGAGTTGAGAATTGAGTGATCTAGAAATTGGCTTAGTGACTCTGTGGGGTATATTCCAGGCAAAGGGACCATCAGAGTGAACAGTTAGAGATGGTGCATGTCTGCCATATTTGAGGAACAATTAGGAGGCTAGTTAGGGTAAAGCAAGAGAACTAACACAAAGGAAGACTGAGAGTAAGGAGCCACATCAGATAGGCGTTGTGGTTGTTTGTAGGATTTGGGCTTCCACCTTGGGTGGAGGCCATTATATTGTCTTAAGAAAATTGGTGACATGATCTGATGTCTGGTTGCTAGGGGAAAAGAGTTGGCAGGGAGCAGGGAGACAGGCGACAGAAGAAAGCCAGAGTGACCAGTGAGGAGGCATGGTGGAAATTCAGGAGAGGGATTATAAATGCCCACACTGGACCAGTGTGGAAACTGGTGGTCAGATTCTGGGTTATTGAAGGTAGACACTGGATGTGGGGTGTGAGAAAAAGAAAAAAGTCATGGATGGTGAAACCTTTAGATGTGAGCAATTGGAAGGATGGCATGTCTGTCACTGTAGACTCTTGAAAAAGTATTTCAGCTGAAGTTGCAGTATCATTTTGGAGCTCTTCAAATAGGTCCCATGGTTGTGTGAAGTGGAGCTATGGCTGATGGCACAAATAATCAGGAGGCAGAAAAAGGATAGAGGGCAGGGGTACATTAATATCTGTTGTATACAAGTCACAAGATAGTTCATTTATTTCTCACCATGCTTATATATTTGGTGCTATCTCCATTTTACAATTGAGGGTACAAACTCTGAGTATAGCTATCACAGACAATTAGCAAAGAGCTGGACTCACATCTAAATTCAAGTCCCAGGACTCATTTACCTCAAAGCCTGGACATTTTCCCCTCTGCAAAGTAGGCCATGTTGGGAACGGAGTGTGGCCCAACTCTTAAAACCTGTAATTCAATAAGATTCCTTGAACTTAAAGTATAAAGGTATGAGGAAAAGCTTATGATGGGTCTAACGTTTCCATTGTCTGTGGTTTGTAATCAGTTTGTCAAATGGGTGAAGTGGGAGCAATATATCTATCTAAGGCTTTGCAGTCACAAAACCCTCAAAGCTATTCTTCAGTGTTATTACTAAATAAGGTCATACTCCAGTCACAGAGATGTCCCGATTAGATTGAAAACAAAAGATACCTACCATTCATTTTGAACATTTATCCCATCCTCCACACAGTCTGAATGTACTATGATGTATGAATATTGTTACTAATATAAATATATCACAGAATATTCATGAAATCGAAAAGTGTTCACTTGTTAAATATAGACAGTTAATTTATTTTTAAAAACTCATAGTTTTGTTTCAACATTTTTCCTTCTCCTTCTTGTTCTTAATCCTATTCTTCATGTTCTCCTCTTCTTTCTTCTTCTCCTGTCTTTCTTCCTTCTGCTCTTCTTCTTCAACATACTGGTATTCTAAAAAGAAGAAAGAAAGAAAGAAGAAGAAAAAGGAAGAGAGCGATTCAGGCCCTCTTTGAGTCCCACAGCACAAAGTCATTACCTTCTTTCATAAACAGACTCTAGTGAGGTAAGGGAGAATGAAATTCTGGAAAAAAAAAAACAAACATTTTTTCTTTCTTCTGATAAGTAAGGGTCCCAGATATAGGTCTTTACACTACACCTGAATTCCATACTGGGTGTACTTGGGATCTTACAGCCTGGTAAGGTAATGTATAATAAGCCCCTAATCCTATCTAGGTAGCAAGGTAGAAAGATTTCTAAATTGGAAAAGACTCAAACAAAGAATCCTTCTGCCATTCAGCACATTGGGATATATACATGTGCTGACCACAAACCTTACCTTGTGGTCAAAAAGCAGCAACTTCATTCTCTCACACACAGAACAATTGCCAACAGGTAGGACTGGGAAAGTTTCAGGAAATGCAGCCAGGATGTTGTCCTGTTTCTCAGCTTTCCTCATTTCTCTAGAATGGGATTAGTTCACTGCTTATTTTCTCTCTGTTTGTATGTTTGCCTGTCGCATTGAAACACCTGCATTTGTCATTTGCTGGATCTTTCTCCTGCTTCATCTTCATTGGAATGTCCAAAGCTTCTTCAAAGTCAGGAGTTCCAGATTAAAATAAATGTGCTTCTGCTTCCATTCACAGTGTCAGAGTGAAGTGACCTTGTTCTACTTTTCCTCAGTTAATGAACACCATGCCTTGAGGACTCCAGCATGCCTCAGCAACACAGCTGCACAGAGGGAGTGGACAGTTTGTCTTACTGTCTGTTTGGGGTAAGGAAAGGTGAAAGGAGGAGATGAAAAGGGAACATATTTTTAAGGTAGGAAAGGAAAGAAAGGAGAGCGAGAAAGGCAACATATGCCTGGGGTTCCTTGAGTCAGTTTAGGGACAGCATTAGGACCCTCCTGTTTTTCTCCCCCAAAAGCAGACATTTGCCCAATGTGGAAGTCTGTTAAAATGGTCACATCAAAATATCTTTGGATATTTGGATATTCCAGCACTCAAGAGGGTGAGGCTGAAGGATCACTAGCTTGAGGCTAGCCTGGGCTACATGCATATATCTTTGCAATGTGTAGCAATATACGTGCAATAGTACACACTTCGCACAATATAAAACATGTCATCTTATCTGTTTTTAAATGTATAGTTCAGTAATATCACATGCATTTACATTGTCGTGCAACCAGGAACATCATCCATCACCAGAACTCTTAGTACCAATGTTTAAATTAAAATTTTCTTGGTTCATGTTGAAACTCCAACACTTAGCATACCCACTTAATGTCTGAAGCTTCAGCTCAAACATTTCAATGGCAACTTAAAAAACAAAATAAATAGGGTTGTTATAAGGATGAAATAACATTTGTAAAATGAGTAGTATAGTGATAAATAATAGTAGTCATTGTTATTATTATGATTTCCTGGAATTCTGACCACTATTCTTGCTCCATGAACAACATGATCCCAAATCTTCCTAGTGTCACTCCATACAGCTGCTTCCCTCACTCTTAGGCCCTTAGCAAACATTCCTATTGAACCATCGATTTCCCTCAACAGTTTCATTTATTAATTTTTAGAATTGTGTGTCACCTTTTGTGGCAGTGAAATGGGTCCAGAAAAAAAATTGCAGCTGCCACAACAATCGAGGACCAGGTCTTTAGCACCACTTGGATCCAAAACATTCGAACTGCCAAGGTACCTTCAAATGCTCTGAGTGGACAGAGCCTGGCACAGGCAGGGTCTGGGAGCCGGTCATGGGCACAGTTTTGCCATGACAGACTCCAATAAAGTCAGACTCAAAGAATTTCTTTCCTTGCACACATGTCCTTTCTTGTGAGAGCAGTGTCTGAACCAGTAGAGAGGCAAGGAGAGCACGATCAACCATCTCCCCTAGCTCCAGCCCCCTTCAGGTCTAGTCCCCCTTTTTGCTGTGCCTGAGCTCTTTATCATGACTGTCAGGCTTATTTAGGAGGAGATTTTTAAGATAAGTTAAGTTTAAAAGGTGCCTGTGAGGGTTATAATTTATATCTGTGGAACCAGTCTAACTTAGCACACATACACTTTCAAATATTACCCTCCCACCCTCCCTTCTTTTCTTCCTTTTCTCCCTCCTTTTTTTTCTTTCCTGCTCCTTTCCTCTCTCCCTCCTTAACACTTGTAATTTCTAATTATAAATATAATTTGCTTTCAGTGTAGAAAATTTGGGAAGTAAAGAAAAAACTTAGAAGGAAAGAAGAATTATCTATAATCCCACCACCCAGAGATAAAGAATTATATGTTTATTTGTGCATATATTTTGAAATTGACATTATACATCTAATTTCATATTTGATGGATTTCACTTTCCATTCTTGTCTGCATTTGCTATCAGTCAGTAAGGCCTCTACTTGATGACTTTTAACTTCTGTGATTCACAACTCCTTCCTTGTTTGGGATTCTTCCCTTTCTGAGCCCCACTGTGCTAGGCTGAGTCCTGCTTTCTCTGGCCCAAGATCACCATAGAAAGCCTTTGACTGGCAGGGCTTCCCTAGCTTTAATCTGTAGTTGCCTACCTTTTGCCAAAGTCTTCAGGACATAATTTATACTCCTTCCCCCAGATAAAAGTCCTTCTGCATTTGACCCCTTCTGATCTCTCCAAACTCCGCACTGGGTCTGTCTTCCCCTACTTCCATCATTGACTTCAGTCTTTCAATTCTCGACTCCCAGAGTCCTGTTGCACTCCATCTGAAACACCATTCTTCTATTCCTCCCTTTTTGTCCTCAGCAACAGTACTGATCCTTTGAAAGCTCCAGACAGCACCACCTTCTTAACATTGCGCTCAACTGCCCCAGATCCACGCTCCCTCCTACTGTGAGCCATGCTCCTAGTGGGATGCATTGTCAGGCTTCACAGTGCATCAGAACCACGGAAAGGTTTATGAGACACAATCTCTGAACTCCACTCCCACAGCATCTGTTTCAGGAGGTCCAGACCCCCCCAAAAAACCTGCTTTTCTATCAAGTGTGGGGTGATGCTGATGAAGCTTCTCTAGGGACAGAATTTAAGAACACTGTTTTAACTTAGTGTGTTGTTTCACAAATGACTTCTCATGTTTCTTTCTCCCTTCAGATAGTGACCTCTGTGTAACAGGGTGTGAATTGAGTTCCACAAGCCTCCTATAAGGGGAATAGATGAAAAATTCTTCTGAGAGCTGTGGGGATAACTCAGTTGTAGGGTGCTTGCATTGCATGTGCAAGAGACTCTGGGTTGGGTCCCAAGTACTGCAAAAAATAACAAAAAAAATAAGTAATAAAAGTTTTTAAATCACCTGAATAGAGGAACTGTACCAGGAGTCCTCTGGACTAGCAACCATCCCCAGTCAGCTTCCTTTTTTGGGCTCAGCTCCAATCTCAGATTCCTGACAAATGACTCAGAATAAAGTCCTGTGCAATATCACCGCTGTCATGCTCCAGGAGTCATGGGTATGAGCCCCTTGACCACGTATGGAATTTCCCAAGGATCTGAGAAATCTCCCTTTAAGTCCCCTTTCTTCAATCAATTTTCCATCACAGATGTCTCAAGAAAAGGAGTAACAAGGCAACTGTTTTCGCATAAATTATCAACTGCCTAAATGTGTCTCTTTAACTTTGTGTTCAGGAGAAAGAGAGAGAGACAGTGAGGGAGGAAGGGGGGAGGGAGGGAGGGAGGAAGGAAAGAAGGAAAGGGAAGCTATAGGATGTTTGTCTTAAAGTTTTAGGAAAATTTTTGTTGGTTTTTTTTTTGTTGTTGTTGTTATTATCATTTGTTTGAGAAAGGGCCTTGCTATATTGCACAGGCTAGCCTGAAACTCTTCGTCCTCCTGCCTGAACCTCCCGAGTGCTGGGCTTATAGGTCTGTGCCACCAATACCCAGCTCTTGGTAAATATTTTTTACATGAAAATTATTTGTGTCTGGTAGAGTGTAGGACATGAGAAATGCAGAACTCTATGTTAAGGAAAATAAAATGTCATAGAAAGAAAAGCCCCTCTAAGCATGACCTAATAGAAGCTTTTTATGGGAAAAATTTCTGTTCTGTCCACTACCCCACTAACCACATCTGCTTTCATACACTGCAAGTCCACCTAAAAGGAAATCCACCAAATTTAGGAAAACGACCACTTATTCAACTTCCCATAAACATGAAGCCAGGAACCAAAGTACTGCTTCCTTCAAAAGTTCTGGTTTCATTTTCACATATTAAACTTCTAGGTGTTAAGGCAGTCTTTTAAAATGCACTGCAGTTAGTATATCAGTAATTTCTGCAAAAAGTATTAATAGCTTTTATAGTAACAATTTCTATAGTATAGCAAATGAAAGAACTCATGCTGGCTCCATGTTTTTGAAGAACCCTGAAAAAGAAATTTCAATTGCTTAGGCAATCTTGGAAGTTTAGAAGTTAACTCTTCTGTACTATAAAAGACTAAACAAGCCAGGTGTCAGTGTTCATATCTATAATACAAGCTATTCAGAAGGTGAAAATCAATAGGATCATGGATCGTGGTTTGAGGCTAGCCTAGACAAAAAGTTAGAGATACCCTGTCTCAAAAAAGAAATGGGGTATGGTGTCTCCTAGCTATAATCCTAGTTATGCAGGAGGCATAGGACAGTCCCAGGCTGTCCCAGGCAAAAAGTGATACCCTCCATAAAAAATAACTAAAGCAAAAAGGATCAGAGGCATGGTTCAGGTGGTGAAGTGCGTGCCTAGCAAGCACAAAGCCCTAGTTCAAACTTCAGTATCACCAAAAAGAAAAGAAAGCAAGATGGGAATAATCCAGCTCCCCCATCCGTGTCTTCTATTAATTTCTTAAAATTGTTAGCTAGTCTTTATGGCGCCCCCAGTTTTGATCCTTTTCTTCATTAACACCATAATCATCAGGGCACAAATGACTTAAAACTTAAGGATATGAATGCAGCTAAAAACTAACAATTTAGAATTACACGCCTCATGGAACAATTACTGGAAGATGCATAGATATTTAACCATCAGAAAACAAACAGAGCCAAAAGAACAAAGTTCAACTAATTTCTGTGTAAAACAATATGAAGTATGGAGATGAAGCCAACACTGCTCCTCCTCTCCTGAAACAGACAGGAGGACAAGATTTACCTTGAATTACTTAAATGACTTCTACTCGACTTGTAACCTCTTACTAAACCTGCGTGGCAATTCAATAACCAATAAATAAAAACTCGGGAGTTCTAGCCTGTCACTCTAGCAGAAAGTGGGTAATATTAGCTCTCAGCCAAAAATAAAAATAAAAACACACTCTTATTAGCATTATTCAAACCTGACTGACCCAAAAAAGAGACCCTAAAAAGTTGACATAGAGGTGATATGACAGTTACCAAAGTAAAAAATAAATCATCTCTATGTAAAGCAACAAAACCATTTTTTTGAAGTTTTAGAGATTTAATTTTACTATATTAATTTACCAAAATATACAAGAGATTAAAAAATTCCATGAATTTACCTGAAACATAACCATGGCAGTGTTTTCTTTCATATTTAATGTTTTTTTGTTCTCTCTTGGGTTTTCTTGGCAGTACTGAGATTTGAACTCAGGACCTCATGCTTGCTAGGCAGTCACTCTACCACTTGAGCCACTCCACCAACCCTTTTTCTGATGGTTATTTTTAAGATAGGATCTCACTTTATACTCAGGCGGGCCTGGACCACAGCTCTCCTATTTTTGTTTCCTGAGTAGCTGGGATGACAGGTGTGCACCATGCATGGCCATTTGTTGGGAAGGGGTCTTCTGAACTTTTTGCCCTGGCTGGCCTTAAATTATGATCTTCCCAATCTCTGCCCCCAAGTAGCTAGAATTACAGGCTTTAGTGACAGCACCTGGTCCATCTTTAATTTTCTTAAAAGGGATCTTGTGATTAATTTGCTCTTTATCATATTTCCTTCATTCATCCATTGAATTAATATTTATTGAGTGTCCCTTAAATACTGAGTGTGGTGTTAGGTACAGATGAATTCTTGTTAAAATTTGCCAATGCCTTCCACTAAAATTTCTTAATAAAAATATCTAAATATTGAATTAGAAAATATTTGTAATATCAACATTACATTAAACACGAACCTCACATTCAGAGTGTACAAAATATTAGTTCGGTCTGGAAATTATACAAATAATAACAAGCTTCTCTTGTTGCCCAATCAAAAGCAATCACATATCATTGCTATTTAAAACTCTGATATCCAGATTGAGGAGAGGAGAGGGTTGTAGACAATATTCTTTCTGTGCTTTGATTTAGCTTTGTTGACTTCAAAAAGATTAAAAGCACATTCAAGATTCATGTTCATGCTTCATAGAACAGAAAAAAAATAATAAACCTATAAATATTGGGTCTCAAATAGTCATGTCCAGGCCCTACAGGCACACTTGACAGAGGTATGTTTCTTAAAGGGTTAGCATCACCATTCACCTCGTACATGAACTTAATTTTCCCCTATCCATTCCTCTCCCTGTCAGTAATTGATTCACATGGTGTTGGGATGTCAATAGGTTGCACTTATTGTGTGGAAAAGAAAGGGTAGGTCACTCCTCTTGCTTCCTTCCAGAGCATGAATCATAGCGTTTAATAGAATGTAGGCAACTTGTGATGATGAATGAAGACATGAAATAGGAAAGGTTGCAGGCTTCCATACCCTAAGCACCAGATTGGGGCACCCTGATCCTGGCGTTACAAGGCATTACATCAGAGTGTACAAGAAACCGCAGGTTCAATGTGGGCAGCAGCCTGAAACACCAGCTTTCATGGCTATAAAGTAAATGAAAATATTGCTTTCATTGTCCATTAAAATAAACAAGGAAAAGTTACCAAGTAGAAAATATTTCTTGAATCTATAAATTAAACAGATGCTTTGAAGAGAATATCATGCTTGTGCAACCATCAGCTCTCTGCAGTGCCACTGGAGATACTTTGCTGCAAGGAGAACTGGCCAACTGTGTTCCCTCACCATGATCTCCCCTGTGGTCTCTCATGGTCTTCCCTGTGGTCTCTTCTGCTCATTCCCAACAACTCCACTGTCATTGGAATACTTGCTATTAAAATCCCCAGGCCACTTCAATTCCATGATTCTCTTCTAGAGCCCAGGGCCCTCGTTTTCTCTTGTCCTTTCCCTTTCTTCAGTCTGCCTTTTTTTTTATCTTGGCAATACTGGAGTTTGAACTCAGGGCTTTGTACTTGCTAGGCTGGTACTTTACAGCTTGAGCCAAGCCTCCAGCCCTTTTTGCTTTGGCTATTTTGGAGATAGACTCTTGCTTTTTGCCCAGGTTGGCCTGAGCCACAGCCTTTTATTTTATGCTTCCTGCCATATCTGGGATAACAGGTACATGTCACCATGCTGGGCTTTTTTCCATTGAAATGTGATCTCACAGAATTTTTGGACCTGGCTGGCCTAGAATCACAATTCTCCCAATCTCAGCCTCCTAAAACCTTGGGATAACAGGTGTTCACCACTGTGCCCAGCTATTGGTTGAGATGGGGTCTTGCAAACTACAATCCTCCTGTTCTCACCTTCCTGAATAGCTAGGATTACAGGCTGGTTTGTCTTTTATTATATGATATAAATGATTTTCTAAAGGTTAAATATTCCTTCTAATAGAAAAATGTGTGCTATGAAGGGGAGCAAGTCCTAAATCAAAGGAAATTTCAGGCATCAGTTAGTGGGTGGAAATTATTTTTGTCATGGGCATTCCTAGTTCTCCTACAGTAACAGGATATAGAGGATTACATATTTCAATGACTTATAAAACCATTTCTAGAATGACCCTGACCACATGAGTCAGACTGAGCTCACTCTTTTTCCATAAAAAAGTGATTTTCAAATTCCAAAATGAACTGTCAGTACCAGATGGCACTATACACACTGTAGAACTTACTACGTGGATCTGAACCTAGACAGATAAAATTCTATTCTTGGAAATGTAAAAACCTCATTTGATCCTGATAGGTCTTACTTTCTTCATCTATGAAATGAGAATCTGGGGTGGTTATATCAGAGGATATTTGACAATGTGTTTTCTATGTGCCAATAACAAAGCCTTGTGCTTTCCATGTATTAAATCATTTTAGTGTCACAACAACCCTATGTCAGTACTATTATTATACCCATTTAAGATGAGCACACTGAGGTAGAAAAGGTTATGCAGTTCATCAAAGGTCCCACAGGTTGTAAATAGAACAAGATTTAAATTCTGATACCAAATTCCAGATTCTGCATTCTTACTCACATGCCATAGCTACAAAGCACTTCCAGGACTAAGAACCAGGTTGCTCTCATTCATCCATCATGGAGATCTGACATGACAGCATTAGCCCATGAAGCTAAGTAAGGCTCTAAACATTTAAAAAGATGTTATTAGCATAAGAACCAAGCTATATGTCAAGATCAACAGCTGTAGGGAAGTCTTCCCCAGTAATCTGGCTTGGATTTTGGATCTTATCTAAGAACCAACTTAATCATTTGATCCTTATTTTTCTTTCATTGAGAGATCTAGGTCACTTTTTCACAAAAAGCATTTGTAAATTATTTTATTCAATTTCTCTAAAGTGCTTTCATGTAGTTTAACCTGACCACATCAGAGAACTGGGCTCTGAGCACTTGCTTAGCTGCTAACTGCTCTAGACCTGGAAAACACTCAATTGGCCTAGAGGCCTGGATATCAGATCCTTCATCTACTAAAGTAGAAGGTTAGTTTCATCTTCATCATTCCTTTCTACCATTATCCTAGTGATGAATTTACATATGGAACCTCAATAGAGCTGGACTCCTTTGAGAGAGCTATACAACTAAATGTCATAACCTTTAAAATTCCTCAAATCACCCACAAAAAAGTTGAGGTTTCTCAAAGTATAGATATACCAATGCCATGGTCTGCCTTGCTTTTGTATCATCTCTATATATAAAATAGAAAAAGGTTAAATTTGTATATTTCAGAATTTAAGTTCAAATTTCTGATAAGTATGTATTTGTTTTAAAATCAATACATCCTTCAAATATAAAAACTGCTAATGAATTAAGCCAAATGTGTTGTTCTAAAGGATAACCAAGCATTGCCAGCCAAGTTTTTGTTAATCTCTAACTGCATTCAATCTAAACTTGGTATTTACTTGAGCTACCACATCAGGTCACCTTGACTTCAGTTTACTGGTGTGTCATTTTCATGTTTTGCCCCTTGGCTCAGAGATAAAGCTTAGAGGAAAAAAACCCCAAAGAAATAAAAAAGAGAAAGATTACAGTAGGTCTTGTAAAGGTTAGCTAAATTAATCCACAGAATGGATATAAGTATAATGAGGAAATAATCATCTCATTATCTTCAATTTTGAGCAATTGCTAAGAGTACAAATAATGTGATTCCAGGAAGAGTTTTTATGAATCATTTATTGGTGGTTCTGAAATGGATTTTCAAAATAGATTCACCTCAGTGGGCACTGTATTGTTTGAGCTTCATCCTTAAAGGGGAAAATCATCAGCATTCCTCAGATAATAACCGGTTTTGATCAGGATCCATCAAAAGGGAAGATAATGCCAGATATGTGTCATGGGAGACTTGAGATGCTTCTATTTGGTAATAACACTCATCCCTAGCATTCTCCCTCAGGTTAACCTGATCCTATTATTGGTGTTAATCTTGGGCAGCCACTGAATCTGCCAAACCTATCATTACTCACATCTCTTTCTACCTTGAGCTAGGTACCCAGAGTGACACTGACATATTGAGCAGTTTTCTCTTTAGAAACTAAGCATACCTACAAAGTAACCTACTCTTTAAACTTTGTACATCACATTTTCTGAAAAAATACACAATTCTCCTTTCTTCTCTTGTCACCACTATATCATAATAATTTGATAGGATTGTCATGATGATCCTCAAGAGAAAACAATGCTGGATAAAAATAGAGCTGGGTGTTGTAGAATGCACCTGTAGTTCGAGGTAATGGGGAAGATTACTTTAGTCCAAGAGTTCCAGGTTTGCCTAGGCAACATAGCAAGACATGTCTCAAAATTTAGAAAAAGAAAGAAATAAACAAAAGGTTTCAGATACTTAGGCAACATGCAGCAACGTGCAATAAAATATGAGTACATAGAATAAAAATCCCAGATCATTCATCCTCTGTGTGACTTTGACAAGGTTTAAAGTCTCATCTCTTCACATTCTCATACATAAAATGGGGCTGTTTTAAGAATTGAATGAGACAGTATAGGTAAAAACATCTAGCACAGCACTAGCTCTACTACACATGAATATAATTTCAGTCAACATGGAAATAAAAAATGAACTACATGTATGGAAAGTCGAGTCTCATATAGGCAACCTCATTCTGAATTTACGAAAAAAAAAGCATGGGATTAAATTGGGAAGATGAAAATTGGTTCACTGTACAAATTATATAAGAAGAAAATAAGCAAACAAAAAAATATGGGCACAGTTTATTTTTGTGCTGCTTTATTCAGCACTACAAACAATAGTGATAAAAGCATACACTGTATGATCAAACAATGCTGTCTCTCAATCCTGAGAGTGACATACTTTTCACTGGTGTGACCTTCAGCAGGTAATTTCACAATGGATTCTCCAGTTTTTTGTGTGCAAATTTGGAATAATTTTAACTTCCTTGAAAGACTAAGTGATCTGATGAATGCGTGTGGAGCAACTAACCTCCATAGGCACTGAATAAAGAGTGCAATTATCATCACTATTGTTCATGAGAGAATTACTCTTGGTTGCTTATTTTAACAACCAAATCAAATTAAATCATAAGTTAGCATCCAAGGAATGAAGAGTAGCCATGAGCAGTTCCAAGCAATTTACGTTATTTGGAAATAAGATATTTGCAGTTTGCCAGGAAGTTGCTAAAGAAAACAACCCTACATGGAGAACAACATCCTCTTATTTCACACGTTATTGGCACCGCCATGAGACAGCATTTTTTATGATGATTTAGAAAGCTTGTCCTGAATGTGAGAACAAAAACACTGTCATTTTGAATTAGGTGTGTCCAAAGTTCTGCTAGAATTCTGTTATAGAAAATGTAGAAAGTCATGACTTATCCTCTTTGACACTATGAGTTTAACCTTAAAGGTTAACAATGGGCTAGATTTTTTTGCTTCCTTCTTCTCTTTTTTATTTTTTTTAAGATTTCAATATTTACTTTAGTATCATAGGCATTATCACGTATTTTATCGTATATCATTCTAAAAACTCTATGTGACAGACATTATTACACTCTTTCATTGACATCAACTATTCGAGGGCTAGGAGCTTCCATGGGAAAAGATGAAGTACATACTACCCCAGATGTGAGCCTTTCTCCTGTCAGATGGGCAGCTGTGAACCATCATTGGTCAGTGCTTTTAGTAGCTTGCAATGAGTTTACCACCTTGGGAAAGGGGATAGGATGCATACCAAAAGAGTCTACTATATCCCCATTTTGCAGGGACAGGGAGAACAAACACAGATTAAAAATTCAAGTTTTACCATGTTTTATATAGCAAGGAGTGAGAAACCAGATTCTGAAGCAGACTGCCTGAATCTAAGTCAAGTACTCTTTCTACCATACCACTGGTTTACCAAAGGATACTAGAAGGACAGCTCTGAATTTACATATACCTTTTCTGAAGTGGCAAGTTAGAAGAATGACTTCATTTAGTGAATTAGTCACTGCAAAATTAGCAGTTTCTTTCATATTCCCTACATTTATCCCTTCTTGACATTAGCTGATGCCCCCATCACTGTTGTTTTCCGGGAAGGGGGACAAATCCCCGGGTAATCTACCTGTCATTCATAATTGCATGCACATTGATTTTAAGTCTTCTCCTAAATTCATTCCAATCTTAAGTCCTGCCCATGGAATCTGACCTCACAGAGAAATTTTTATCTCGTTGGAATGGTCAAGTTTAGTGCTTTCCCATGTAAAGCCTGATATTAAATAGACCTGTTCTCATATGGCATAGTCCTATAGATCCAGGCTAGGTGACATCTACAGTCAGCACTTCAGGTGTGGCTATCATGAGGCATCACAATGTTAGAATCACCAGCATCTCAATTCCTCTTTTTTTAATCTTAAGTGCAACATCACAGGCTAGCAAAGGCCTATAACATCACAGGTTTTCCCTTTCCTTCTTTCATTTCTCCTTCCTTCCCACCTTCCTTTCTTAACAGTTGCTTAGGATCTCATATGTGCCCATTCATGTTGGAACTACAGCACTTTCAGCTAGCTGAACTTCCTGTTTAGAAGTAGTAAGAAAAAAAGAGGGGATAAGGAGGGATGGAATAAGGAAATCCTAAATGTCAACTATCATTGTATTAGTGGGTCTGTCTGAGAGAA
This sequence comes from Castor canadensis, assembly GCF_047511655.1. Classification (NCBI taxonomy): domain Eukaryota; kingdom Metazoa; phylum Chordata; class Mammalia; order Rodentia; family Castoridae; genus Castor; species Castor canadensis. The sequence continues at coordinate 95,021,228 of NC_133394.1, forward strand.
CCACAGGGAAAAGGGAGCTGGAAAGAGAATGATAGAGTGTGAAAACTATTGAAACACATTACATTTATGTTTGAAGATAATATAACACAATGTACTATAAGCTGTTAAATAATAGGAGGGCAGGGTGATGTAGAGTAAGTCATAGAGGGGGTTAACCTGATAAAAGCATGATATATACATATCTGAAATACCAAGGTGAAACCCCCTTGAATATTCAATATACACTTTAAAAAATGAATGGCAAGAAGATAAAACAGGTCCTGTCTAGGGAAGGGTGTCAGTGAGCAGGAAGCAAAAGGAGAGGGTGATGGAGGGTCAATAGGGTCAATATATTTAGTATTTTTTCATGAAAATAGAACAATGAAACACGTTACAATTGTTCTAAGAAACAGGGGAGGGAGAATGAGGGAGAACAATGGAGGGGGTCAATCGAATTAAGATATATTGTAAGCATATATATAAATACTGTAATGCATTCTTCCTGTACAACTATTTTATGCTAATTTTTAGAAAGTAGGCTTCTCAAAAAGTCACATGAATTGAATGAGTAAATCTCAAAAAAAGAAAAAAGTGTCAATCATCAGAAAGCATTCCCTGCAGAGAGGGGAATCATCATAAAATTCAGGGTTCTTCAGAGGTGAAGCAGGAGAAAGAAAGAAGAGGAGTAGGAAGTAGCATTTTAAGTGCTTTTTTAAACTGGGCACTGCAGCAATTATTTTGCATGATCGTTATCTCAATTTAATCCTCTCACATTGCAAGTTGGTGAGTTTCCAAGTCACTCAGAATAAAAAACTGCTTCCTTTTGTCATATCCATCCAAACTCAAGAGTAGTTCAACCTGGCATTTAAGACACCTTTGAGTCCTAGCTGACCCTTCCTGGTGGCCAGCTAGCAATGAAACATCATTACACTTATGAGCTTAAGAATCAGAATGGTTTTATCTTTGTATAGTTGAATAGCATGTAGAGCTTGATTTGTGGCTGGTGAGGTAATGATAGAAAATGTACTATTTATTTCTGTATTTATTGATTCTACTGGAAGGTACATCAGGTATGAAATCTGAAAATGTGAATTCAATGAGATCATAAATAGCTCTGAATGCCTTGTGAAAATGGAGTGTAGATTTCATCAGAAGCCATGGAATGTCCGTGGAGGCAAGATCACGGCCTAACTGTTCTCTCTTCAGGAATTTCACTTTATCTAAGGCTATAAGGGAGTGGGGTATAAAAACAGGCTTGCAAGAGACTTCATAAATGCAAAAGATGATTCTAACATGTCATTAGCTATTATCAAGCAACTGGCTAGCAGAAAAGTGGAGAGTAGGGCAGAGGACAGCATTCAGAATATGAGATTCAAATCTTTATTTTGGTTTAAAAATAATAATAATGCACATAGTTTGCCATAGTCATTCTGAGGATAAGCGATGCACTATATGGCAAACACAACAGTGCCTAACTCATACCATCCAGCTGGTCTCAATTATGCCATAGGTGGAATGGTGTTGTCCAAATCCAAGGAACGGTGGGATCCAAACCCATAGGTGGAATGGTGGGGTCCAAACCCAAAGAAATGCGCCCCTTTCTCTGCTCAACTATATCCTCACCAAACACTTTGTTGGATTAATTATTTTAAAGTTCACTATTTAACAACAGTATAGGCCAGTGAGAGAGAAAAACGCAGCTTCTGTTCTCACAAAGTACATTGTTCAGTAGACTCCACATTCATCCCTTCTGTAAGATTATGACTGTCAAAGCCTGTCGACCTGCATTTCCTGAGCAGGTCCACAGCATTTCTCTATCCATTGATCTACACTGGTGAAAGTCAAAGGCATCAAAATAGTTTATGTGAGTGTCGCTGCAGCTTACAATGGATTGAGACCTGGCAGGCCTCTAAAATGAAGCAGAATGTATTGTGCAACAAGTATTTATTCAGTAGCAACTCTATTCTAGATGATGGGGATTACAATTTTGGAAATAGTAGACATATTTACATTCTAGAAGGAGCGATGTTTTTTAAACAAGTCATTAAAATATCATGTGAAATACCACAGATTTCATGAATAGGTTTCCCTCTCTCTTCCCCACCCTCATAGTACAAAAAGCACAGCATAACCCAAGCACACTATAAATGTTAAATGTGCTTGTAGAGTTGCACAGTTTCCACAGTATCTTATGGATACTGGATCCACCAGTCACTAGAATTATTAACATTGTCTATATTCAATCTTTCTATACATCTCCACATAAAAACACCTTTGGACCATTTCTGACAAATGGACTAATCTTCGAAACATTTGCGATGTCACATGATGAGTATCTTCCTTGGTAGGTCAGGCTCACCTGTTCTCAGGTGTTGTGTGTGGATATAACAAACCAAGACTAAAGATCCTGATACCCTTCCTCTGCCTGCCAAAAATCTTTTCCTGGCATCTGGCTATGTGAGTGGAAGAAAGCCATTTGGTCCTAGATACGTTCATCTAAGAAATAAAGAACTTGAGTCAAAAGAGATAGAAAATTCAGATTTACTTACCATGTTATTTCCAAACTTTGATTGAACATATGGTTGATGACACTGCTGGGGATAATGCACATCTCCAGAATTAGTTATTTTGGGGAGCAAGTAAACAAATAGTGTCACTATTAATTAATGTGCAGATTGTTTGATATGCACAGATAAAGGACTGGGTTGAGTATTACACAGTTTAAGTATGAAAAATGTCTTGTTATTCTTTTCCTTTCATTGTCCCTCCCTCCCTCTTGCTGTCTCTTGATTAATAAAATGACTTATCCCTAAAAATTCAACTATGAGACAAAAGATTTTCTCACTATTACATTTTATGAAAGTATCAATTATTTTGATGGGAAAAGGGAGTCTAACATAATCTTTTGTGAAATGCCTCTAAGAAATTTTTTTAATTTCCTCACATTTTAAAAGTTTCATTGCTTTTAGAAAGATTAAAGTCATAATACTTATTATTAGATAAGATGTCTAAATGAAATATGAAAGGGATTGAATTTTGCCTTGGTTAAGTCCCTAGTAGATTTTTAAATTTTTTAAACTTCATTTTAAATAATGAGGCCAAGCATCGAGTGGAATGTTGTGCAAGATACTATGCTGTGGCTTACAGCTAATATTTTACTAAAGTTATGCAATAATGCTGTGAGGGAAGTATTGGCTTATTAACAGCATCAGCATTTACCTTATAGCTCAATTCTTCTTCCTCTACTCGTTTCTTTCTTTGACTTCCGGAATACTACACCTTCCTGATTTTCCTCTTCTCTTATCATCCTTCTGCTGATTCCTCCTAGACCTCTAAATTTCCAGACCTCAAGCCTTGGAACTCAGATGTTTTCCCTTCTCCATCTGTACTTGCTTCTTGTGGCTTCAAAAAATCTTCAATATGTGACAACTCCCACATTTATATGTCTAGCCAGCTCCCCACTGCAGACTCCAGAATAGACAATTCAACTGGCTCCTTGATATCTCAGTTGGGCAGCAATAGGAATCTCAAACTCATTTTGTCCAAAGTCTATCTATTCCTCCCCAAGAGTTTTCCATTTTAGTAAATGGCAGCTCCATCTTTCAGATCACTTAATCTGAAAACTGTTGTGATATCCTTAGCTCCTCTGTAGTTCCCATGTCCTCCTGACTTCCATTCAATCTGTTTCAGCCACATTAATTTTTTTCCCCTACTCCAACCAGAGAAGTTCCTACCTCAAATCCTCTGAACTAGCTCTTGTCCCTGAGGATAGTCTTCTGTCAGATAATTGAATGCCTCCTTTCTTCTCCCTCCCTTGGATCTTTTCAGTGAAGATGTCCTGACCATTCTATTTACATTCTTAACTCTGAGCATCCTCAGCTCCCCATCTCTGCTTGCAGCAGGTACTCCCTCCCACCTTCCCTGCTTTCATTTATTCTTTGATACTTATAAACATTTGACATACTATATATTTCACTTTCTCATTGGTTTGTTACTTGACCCTTCACATCCTCCCTTTCTCCTTCACACACACACACTAGAATATAAACTTAACAAGGGTGAAGGTATGTGTCATCTTCTTCACTACTGTAATGTAGTTCTTATCTGTTGAATGAATCCTTACTTCACAGTTGAAGCAACTGCAGCTCAAATTTTGGCCTTGGTATACAGGGTGTGAATAATGGAGCTTAGATTAAAGCCCAGTTCTGTCTGTTTTCACACTCCCCAACCTTGTCCTGTAGGCATCATTTTGCCTTTAATATCTGCTTCTCATCTATCTATCTAGCTATCTAGCTACCTATCTGTCTACCTACCTGACACCAGACTTCAGTATCCAACCACTACCTTGACCTTTCACTTGGGAAACAATATGAAATAATCTCAACTGTGACTTGTCCAACATCAAATATTCATTTTCATTGACAGACCAACAGTTTTTCACTTTTTATAAGCAGCCTCTGAGAACTAGGGGCTGTCATGGTTCTTCCTTTAGAAATGTTAGGTTCTCTGCTTTAGGAAAAGGAAAGGACAGAACCAGACCTCCTTTCTCATGGGCCCAGGGGATATGGTGCTTCACTTGCCCTCCTGCCATCACAGCAGGACTGTGCATGCTTCATGCCCTACTTTTACAAGATGACTTGTTTGCACATTCTTAATGCTTCAAGGAAGTAGTCATATGCAAGTTAAATTCCAGGAAGAAAGATCTATGAACTATAGAATATTTGAGTAATAGGTTTCATCAGTGTTTGAAATAAATCTTCCTCTTTCTCTAATTAAGATATATGGAACAGTCTACATCTATTTTTTATTATGACTAAAGACTCTATATGGTAAAAACAAAAACATGAATGTAAAAGTTGGATGAATGATAAAAGCCTGTGCGTGTTATATGGATTTTTTAAATATGTAGAATAATTCTTTAAGAGTTGCACACATACTTAAGTCATCCTAATTAAGTTAATAAATCGAAGAGACATAATTCCTCATAGGGAATTGTAGTTTAAAGCATGTCTTTGGGGCAGAATGCTTGGGATTTAACTCCTAGTTTCACTGCCTACTTTTATGTAATCTTGGGGGAGTTCCTTAATCTCTCTGCATTCAGTTGCTAATCCACAAAATTGAAATTAAAAAAGCACCTTCTTGGAGTGTTGTGAGGAATTGTATGCTAAATAGGTGAAGTGGTAAGCAAGTGTTTCTATAATTGTCATGGGTCTTAATCTCCATGTGTACAAAGTAACTGGAAAAGTGGGTCGATGATGTCATGAAGGGGCTGTGTAAATGTGGCAGGAGAGTGCTTCAGAACATACATTCTAAAGTCAAATATCGCTGAGCTGAAAACTCATTTCTCAAAAGTACCATTGATGCCAACTTGAGCAACCTCTTATCCTTTCCATATCTTCTTTCTCAATCTAAAAAAGGGCCAGTAATACAATACCTACCTCATAATATGATAAAGAATTAACTTTGGAGAGAATGAAGTTGAAACCTGACAAGCCTTCAGATCGAATCTGCTCCACAATTATATAACTAAATATATATAACTAAACTACCAAATTAAACATTCAGTCCAAAGAATTGTCTGATGCATGTAGCCATGTGTTATCACCCTGTTTAAAACAACAACAACAAAAGGCTTTAAACTTTCTATTTTGTGCAACTCTGCTTTGTCATTCCAGGCCCGAATGAGGTGAAGTACTTAGGATTCTGATCACAATTGGAATTCAAGAATTCTTGGTAGTCTGGCAGACTTGTTCCTCAAATGTAGTCAGAAAACTCATTTCCTTTTTTACAATGACGTAAATATGGTTCAGTGTCCGGCCAAGAAAACAAAATGTTGTTTAGGTGAATAGCTATGCCACTAGTGTCACAGTTACTCACCTAAACATGAAAATGCATATTTTGGAATAGCTTAAGCAATTGATGGGAATCAGAAAGGTCAGGCTTTCCACTGAGTGGATCTGATCCTTAGAAATCTTACTAATTTTTTTAATCTTCTCTAATTTTTTTCATCATAACTTTAGTGTATATATTCCTCTGTGACATCTGTGGGGTCAGGACAGAGGCAGCAGAGCACCACCTCCCCACCTCCAGGGCTGGAACTCCACCTCTGCGTTTCTCAAAGTTTCCTTTTCTTCCTCTGTAAAATGAGGAAATAGTAGTAGTTCAAACTCAGATAGGAGCTAGAAAGATTGAATTTTATAGCCCTTAGCCAAAATCAGGCCATGGAATAAATATCAATATTGGTAGTTAATATTATGAAAGTTGTCAGAGGCCTAATTTATCTTCTTCTTAAATAAACAATCTAACAATTTTTTGGTAAACTATAATCTAAATAAACATAATGTTCCAAACTAAATCCTTAAATCCCCACTAGAGTTCTCTATTACAGTTTTCTATTTAAAAATGATCATAGTCAGAACTTTTTTATTAGCATACATTAATAATATATTTAATAATGTAAAGAATAGAAAGAACAAATTTTTAAAAAAGATACAAGATAACTGATCCTTGTACATTTTTGTATAGTTTCAAACTCTCTCTCCCCTGACCAAAACTTTTTATCATTTCCTTGTTCAATGAAATTGCATTTTACTTATACACTTACCTAAGGATTCTCTGGTGGTTTATTTATTGTGTGTGAGTAGCCAACTAGTCCAGCTGACAGATGTCAGGTAAAAATATCAAGTAGTTCTGATTAGAATCCCAGATGCTCAGCTTACTGTTTGTATCCAGAGTACTAGATTATCTTTTCAGTCCAAGTTATTTTATTGATAAAAATATGACTAATAATCTCTGCCTACAATATTGGAGTGAAAATTAAATAAAACCACATACAATATCAGCACATTGACTAGTCCAAAGAAAGTTCTTCAAACATATTTGAATATTCACCCTCTCTGTAACCTTTGCTCTACTCTAACTTCAAAACTCAGTAATGTAGACATCACCATATATGCTTATAATTGCTCACATCAGTCAAATGCTTTTGAGTTTACAAATTGTTTGCATTTATATCATTGGAAACTGAGGTCCTGAGAACTTGTTTTTTTCAAAGTTACTGAGGCATATTGCTGAGACGGAGCCCAGTTCTTCATGTGAAGGATGTATCTCATTTTCTGGTTCAGTGTCACCCACTCCCTGAAGAACTTTTGCTAAAATGAATTGTGAGGGTAACTAATTTGAGAGCTGCATTTTTGGTTTTGAATGCTGCAGAGTGGAAGCACATGTTTTGTTAAGTCAAGACCTGCAGCTCATGATGGAACAATCACAGATAATTATACACAAGTCAGACATGGGGTAAGTTATTCTCCAAGAATAGGTAACCTGGTAGACTGGATAAAAGCTAGTGGAAAATATGTTTATCCTGAGAAGGAAGACTGCTTGATTCTCCTGTAAATGCCAGATGAAACCCTTCAGATGCAGTGACTGGCTTGTGATCCATTTAGGACTGGTTTTATAAATTTAATTTGTTAAATGGGGAAAAAAAAGGAAAACAAAGTTTCAAAAGAAATTGTAGAAGAACATCATTTGTGCTTTCCTACTCTAGTCCTTTCTTTATCAGAGTACATCTTCCACCCAGTTCTTGTAACATGTGCTTTGTTACAAACAGCTTGCTTATTTTGAGTGCTATAAAGCATTGTGGGATATGAAACATCATGGGGGTATGGTGGTACATGCCTGTAATCCCAACACTACAGAGACTGAGTCAGGAGGATCATGAGTTTGAGGCCAGCCTGGGCTACAAGGCAAGGCCCTATCTCAAAAAAAAAAAAAAAAAAAAAAACCAAGCATCTGCTAAAATGCAAATTCTCGTGATTTAGTCTGTTTTATTTATAAATCCAGATTAGTCCAGAGTCGTAGCTGGCACATTGTAGGAGCTCATTATAGATTGTTTTAATGAGCAAATTCTATGACTTCACATAGAAATCCCAGCCAGTCATGATCTGGCCCTTAGTCTGAACATCTACTAAGAGTAATTGACCGGGTGTTATCTGTCTCACCTCATCTCTCTATGTGGACTATAAACGTCTAGGGTAAGGCTCAGAATATTCAGCAATGCATTATATGGACTACATGGTAGCTTCTCATTAGAAATTATTTTTGTCTAAATTATCAGTCATTTTTATAAACATAATTGCTATCTAAATGAATCTGGACAATTTAGTTCACACACAGTGGCAGAGGTAACATTTTCTTTTGGAAAATCCTGAATGACAGTATCCTAGTCTGAAATCCGGCCAACAGAATGTTGATTTGGATAAAAAAGCAGAATCTGAAAGCAAAGGTGGTGGAGGGTTTGAGGAGCAACCCAAACCCAGGGTCTCTCCCAGGGTCAGGGAGAGGTCTCCCCACAGAGAAATCACCTTCTAGCACTCTCATTGCTAGAATATCTTTCTTTTCTACTCAGCTCCTTCTTTATTCTATATTTAATGAGTTAATTAGTTTTTAAACAAAAATATTTACAGGAAACTGACAATGTAACCTCTTAGCAAGAAAAATTATAATTAAAAAATATAAGAATTTCCCTATTGGTTTTGAGTAAATTTCTGCTTTAGTTTCCTGTGTTTGTTTTTCCAGTGATTGCCTTTCTCTTAGAAGAGGCCCAACCAACACCTGCCATGATTATTGTGACCACATCTTCAGAACCAGCGTACCTGGTCATAGGTAAGCACAGATAAGAGCTAGAGGGTTTTAAGTTGGAATGCCCCAGAAGACAGAAGATAACATGTTTACCACATTTGTAGAACAGCAGGCAGCTAGCCATTTCCAGGGCATCATCTCATTGAGTAACCAGACCACTAAATGTCAAAACCATACATGTTTTTCTTGTCTTCTATTTTCCAGTTAATTGTAAACTCCAGAAGACCAAGGACTTTGTGAGGATCCCCAGCACCTAGGTCTGTGTCTAACGTAGAGTAAGCTGCAGTTGTAGATACTGGGAGTCAAAACTATTTGTTGAATTAAATGCATTTTGTCGCAATCCTTATAATAATGTTAATAATGATGTAGTTAAGAGTACCCAAAAGTGGAAATAAGGGCCTTAACCGTCACCAACAATGCACTTGGAATGAGTAAAGCTCTCTAAACATCTCTTTGCTCATCAAAAAACTAAGACACATAGGGTAGGTTACTTTTTAAGGTCCTTCTACTTGTAAAATGCTATTTCTTGCTCTCTTCACTTACAGTCATGTTATGCATCTTCCCTTGGTGTGTGCAAACTTTGGTCATTGATTGGAACTCTGCTTCCAGAAAAAATTAAGTGGCAGAGTTCAATAAAGAACCAGAGCCTGTCACTGAATTCCTACTTGTATAGAGAACACTAGTCCAGGACATTTGAGAAGAATTGTCTAGCTCATGAGGAGTAAATTCTTATTCTTCTACAATGTATTTCTCAAGCCATGACTGTGTCAAAAAGACCACACTCACCAACCAGTCCAATAAAAGAAAAACTCTTAGGATGAACATTTTCTGCCAAGAAGCTTCCTGAATGGGAAAAAAATAATATGATTGTTTTGGGGGTGGAGGGATGGAACCACCCAGTAGAAGACCATGCTGGTGGAAGCATATATCCATTCCTATAGCATAGCAGATGGAATTTAGAGGGTCTGTAAGTAACACCTGGAAACACCTGCTGACCATCTATGAGCTCCTGTAGGATGAAGAGACTAGTTCTCCTGCTGCAGAACACTTGTTTTTTCTGGATGCTTTATTTTAATGGAACTTAACTTCTTAATGGCCACTAGCACTTCTGCCCCTAGTTTTAGATGGCAATTACCATTCCCTCAGTAAACCCTGGCCACTCTGAGATGAGTGAAAAAGGGTGAGGGAAAAGGAATGAAATGTCAATTAAACTGTCTATCATTCTCATTTTCACTCTCTCCCTGTCTTGCATCTTATACCTTGGCCTTTTTATGAAATGAATGTCCCATGGCACTACTTTACAGGAAAATTGGAAACTAGACTCTAAAATAAGCTAATGTCATTTTTACTTCTTGCCAAGAGAAAACTAGGAACTATTTGGCACAAAGAAGTTATCTTTAGGAATTATTTTTCATGCTATATTTGCATAAAATTGTCATGGGCCCAACTTTCTATAGAAAGAGGAAAACAACATGACCTTGTGTCTGTTGGCATCCTGTTGCCCTTTGCAGCCAATGTCAGGCTGTTTCTCCTCTTGCTTCATCTCTACTCCTCTTAGTGGACTAAAAAGGCAGGTCTGAGGCTACAAATGATTACATTCAATTTCGTATGTGCTACGAGTGAAAAGGCTGAATTGCAAAACAAAACTTCATTTGGCAAATATTTCAGTTTGTTGAGTCATAAGCCTGACAAGTAGCTACAGCCCATGAAGCAGCATTTTCTGAATCAGTGCATGTGAGAAAGACGTGGAAGTTAAAGGTTCATTCAGCTCATCAGCATTGGGCACATCCTTTTGACTCCACAGACTTATTCTGGGATGTAGATTCCTCTACTTAAACCAAAGGCATCAATTTCTATAAATTCAGTATAATTCTCAGGCCTTCAGGACCGTATTCCAATACATATTATCAATAGCACCTGGTGCTATTGAGCACTTCTGCTCAAACTGTGAAGTGTCCCACCAGGAAATGACAGTAACTGCAGCCTATTAATTCATGAGCAATTTGATGCCTCTTACGTGATAAGTACAAGTTGAGAAATGAATTTCCTGTTGCTGAAATTCCCAATACCTTAGAAATTCTTCAGTGAAGAAATACAAGTTTATTCTTTGCATTAGTAATAGAAGACAACATTTTCATAAGACCAATCAACTTAAGTGGCGTGACACATGTCAGCAGAGTGGGTTAGGTTCCTAAACCATAAAATGCTGGCTCTGGCTCCTGAGGCAGTTTTTCAGCCATTGAGGAACCAAGATAAGCAAGGCCATGATGCTTCATTTTTCCTAGTCATGTCCTATTTTTCTGTGTTATTATAAAATTATTTTAAATAAAATGTTATTCCAGTAATTGCCCAAGAAACCATACTTGAGAGAAATACGCACTTACACCTTGGGTGTAGATATCCCCTCTATAAATCTTGAACACTGAAATTGTACTCCAATCCCTAATTCCCTCCCTCAAATGTCATCCCACCATCCCCAGTTCTTTAGGTACTTACTGAGTTGTAAGCACTATACTGTGGAAGGTATAAGAAGAACAATTACACATAGAAAGAAAACTTTTTTAAAAAGATAATAAAATACAAATAATAATAACTTATTTTTACAACTCAGTCCTTTGACTTTTTCTCCTAAGACTCCCTCCCCAATCTCTTCTTCCTAGTCTAACACTCTCCCATTTTATCCCCTCCTCCTCCGCCTCCTTCTTCTCCTTCTCCTCTTCTTCCTTTTTCTTCTGGTGTTATTAGTGTTTTTACTCAGAGCTTTGTACTTGTGAGACAGACACTCTACTGCTTGAACCATACCTCCAGTGCTTCTTTTCCTATTCTTGATTACTTATTTTAACTCCTAGATATACTCTTTAAAACAGGGGTCATTTTTAGTCCTTTCCTTTGCCCCTAAATTCTGACCCGCAGCCTGGGTAAGATGTGTCTCCTCAGCCATGCTGTGAGATCCCTGACAGAAGGAACTGTCTCATCTGTGACACCCAGAGCCCTATTCACATTACTGATGCTTAGCATGTGCTTGCAGAGTTGATAAACTGAACATAAGTGGAGTCCCCAGAACATTGTCCATATTGAGGATGATAGGGAACAACAAAGTCCTTGTTCCCCATGACCTAAATGTTTGTCTCACAAATAGCTGAACAAAGTATAAAAACATAAGGTGGGAATGACTTGGGAGTTCAAAATGGTTTCTGGGCCTTATTTTACCATCTTGGCCATACATTTCTCTTACTATTGCAATTCACAGTTTCTGACTTGAAATTCACCCAGTTGATCATTTCTTGAAAGTTGCTTGTGGAATTTCAGACCCCTTCCTCCTACTCTTTACTTCCAAAGCCTGTTTGTCTTTTGAACCCCTTTGCTTTCTAGTAGTTCCCTCCCTTTGACCACATTACCTACCTTTCATCTCTAAATCTCCTATACCAAATCACATAGGAGTAAAAGAAAATAGGGAGCTATGCTGGTGCTGATGGGAAGTGTTTACATGCAAGATGATTAGATCTTTCACCTTATTTGATTAATGATTTTATTACCATGTTAAAGGGTATCTGTTTCCCCTTGTCACCTCAGCCTTTATGAATATAATCCAGGAAGAAAAAGAAGACTTTTTAATGTTTTTATTAGTTTGTAATAGTTGCACAGGTTTCAGTTGTGACATTTCCACATGTGCATATGATGTACGCTATTTGTCACCTACACATTTTTCAGAGTAAACAATACCATCACTGCCCTTCAAAGAATCTCAAATTTCCTTGTAGGCTATAAACTGATAATTGAAGAAGGAGGAGGAAGAACAGAAGGAAGAAAAGGAAGGGGAAGAGGAGGGAAAAGTTAGGGAGAAAGGAAGAGGAAGAAGGAGAAAGAGGAAGAAGAAAAGAAGGAAGAGGATGAGAAAGAGAAGAAAGAAGGGGAGAAGGGAAGGAGGAGGAAAAAGTATGTATAAATATGGCAATACTTATACATACATACCCTTTCTTTATAAAGTGCTAAACAGGAAATAACATAATATTCCTATTCAAGTCTTTGGAAACACCTTTCCATTCCTGAGCTACCCCAAGGAGTAAGACTATACTTGTGTGACTAAGTATGGGGACTGAGATTAACTGTCTAGAGGATGTAGCACCTAGAATAATAAATGAGTGCAACAAAGATCAAAAAAAAAAAAAAACCTGCTTTTCCCCTCTAATCTCAGAAAGTAAGTTTTTGTTAGTTTTAAAATAACTACTTGATCTCTGCTTCCGAGCAGTATGCATTCAGAAACTTGAGGTCTACTTTATTTTTTAACATATCTGGATTTGTTTTGCTTTTGAATGTTTAGTTTAACAAACAGGAAATTCAAACACTGGGCTGTTGCAATAATGGACATGTGTAGCTACTGGCCTGTGGCAGCCACAGAATAAATTTTTGATGAATGACTATATAGTGAGGCTTTAATCACCAAATGACAGGATCATTTTCAATATAATTCACTAAAAGAGCTTGTACATAACAGGCTGTATACCTGATGCACATCCCCCTTGTCAATGAGGGTTTTATATGTATGCTGACAGTTATGGGGTTTGAACTCAAGGTCTTGTGCTTGCCAGGCAGGTGATCTACCACTTGAGCCACAACCCCAGCCATAATGTAGGACTGCCATTGACCTTTTCTCTGTCATAGTGGTAGTGAATAAGATGCTTTTACCATATAATATGACTCCATCATGTCCAAGAACAGAAAGAATGAACTCAATAGAAAGAAAATTTATTAAAGTAAAAATGAAACACAAAATTCTTTAGTATTTTCAGAAATACTAAGTAAAAGATGTGAAATTAAGTCCATAAAGTTGGATTCCAAGCTCCTATGGTGTGGAAAAGGTAACACAGATGGAGTGCTGACAGGACTGTCTCAAGGCTGGGTCATATGGCTCCAAATTAGTACAGTGCTGGAGAAACTCAAGTGCTAAGGAACCAACTGAGTCTATTCACAAGGTTTTCTATTCAAAAGAAAATGTTTTCCTTTGTTATAAGGCTTATGTCGTGAATTAGGTTTTATTTCCCCAGAACCACCTTTGTCTTTACTGAAAGCACCATTACCCTGAAGTCACGGTTCAACTCAGTGAAGCAGAAATGTGTTTCCTCCTTTAGGATTTAATCTTCTGAGTAGCTGTTATTCAGTGATCATATGACAGGGCTCCAGACCTCGGGAATTTAAATAGGTCAGTAGGGCATTAGGGAAGTAGGCCATCCTGGCTGCATTCCTGTAAGAACAGGTCTGCAGAATTTACTGCTGTTTCCTCCAGGCACAGGTGACAGTTTATGAGTACTCCTATGTGCAACTAGATGCCATGGTAAATTTTAGTAGCAAAGCTCTATCTTGATGGAGCTGAACAGCTGAGAACACTAAGCAAGGGGCTTTCAGGGTGCAATGTATTTATTGCTCTCCCTCAGTGCACAGATAACTGAACAACAGGTTGGCCAGGCAAGGCTTAGGCTCAAATCTACATGGTGATGGCCTTGCCAAATGTGGAGGGATACTTTACAGAGCTATGCTATGTTTTGTGCTCCCTGTATCCTTTGTACTCTCTTACCATCGAGGAAGTTGTTGGGTCTAAAGAAAAAGATGTCGAAGGGCTAGCATTTCTTTTTTCTTTCCTTTCCTTTTTTGGCAAAAGCTTAAAGCAATTCTGGAGAGGAGAGTGTCTTTGGGTAGAAAGAGATCTGAGAATGGGAGAGAAGATGCATTAGCTAAGACATAAACATCTGGCTTTGCACTAGGAATGAGGAATCCAAACCCCTCTTGTCAGGTCCCCAGAGAAGTGACAGGACTCTGGGAAAACAACTGTATTTTATACATAGGTATGTTAGGCCCAAGATCTGGAATTTCCTACCGGCAAAGATTTCTCAACTCTGAGCATGGGGTATTACAGCTTTCTGTACTCCAAGAATGTAGCCCTGCACTTCAATGGATAGTGTGAGCCCACTTTAGGGGTAGCAAGACCAGAGGGATGCTCTCCAAATGTTTCCTTTGTATCCTGGGGGCTTAGAAGTCTGTGGGAAGTAAGGTGGTAGAAACCAAGAAGCCCATGAATAACTGAAACTGAGTATCATATTATTCTAGTGGAATAGGGAATAAAGGTCAAATTTGATTTAACTTTTGGAAAAAAAGGAATGTAAATTTTTCCATGAAGTCTAGTTTTTAGTGTAAGATTCATATTAAGTACACAAAACTTGAGAGCACAAAGGGACCTTAGGTCGAAAAATTGTTTGAAAGATGGGACAGAGATAGAGATGAAGTGTTTCATCAAGGGTGAGTCAGAAACCCAGAATTTAAACATATACTACAGATTTTTCTGTGGTCTTTAATCTTAAATATAATAGACATTTGATGGAGAAGATGACCCTGCATTCTCTCACAAAATATATCCCATTAACCCATGTATGCTTTTACGACTCAAAGATGGGTAAAATTGTCTGTAACAAATGTGTCAGGAAAAGGCTGCACTCCAGATACATATGTGTGAGCAGAGGAGATTCTACCACCCGCAGTTTTCAAGCCTCAATAAACAATTCATTTATGTAAACTAATGTCCATTTAGACAAAATTTTATCCCCAAATAAAGGTTTGGATCATCAGTGGTAATACGTGCAAGTCTTATTTGACCTATAGGATTATGACAATGCAAAATCATCCATCAAAAGACAAAACAATAGAAGGGTGTTTATGTGTCATGAAGTTAATGGAAAACTGGAAATTTGCCATTTTTTTCATATTTTAAACATTGGACAAATTTTCTGGTGTGTTTTCCTGAAAACAAAGGTTATTCATGCAATAATCTGAATCTAATTCTGAGACAACTATATGAAAAAAGTAAAAGAATCCCTTAAAATTGTTACAGAAGAAAATGGGAAGTGTGAAGAAAAGTTATTGGACCATTGCTAATAGTATGAAGCACCTAGAGTTTCATCTTCAGAAACCCCTATTGAGTCATTTACTTTGCAAAAATCAAAATACTTACAATTCACTGTTCCTTCATCTTTTCCACTGGCCTTTACTCCTCTGTTCCATTTTGTTTCTGCCAAGCTTAGACTCATGGGCAATCAGTTTAGAGTCTTCCTTGTCCTTTTTCCTTTAATTAACCTTTCTGTCAATGCCCTAACTCCAGGTTAATTCACCTGCAACTTGACCACCTGACTATGGATGGAGAAGAACACAAAACCGTGCTAACTGCTTTCTTTTTAAATTTATGACCACTAATCTCAGGGGCCCCTCAGGGAAACCTTCTCTTTTCTCTTTATTGCTCCAACACTGGGTCTGTACTTTCTCACACAGCCTAGGGATTGTGATTCCTATTTCACTGAATGAACAGAAGCCATCAGAAGAGAAATTGGTTCAGCTGCCACCACATCTACCCACATGCTTGTTTCTGAATCCACATGTTCATTACAACTAATCAATTACTTTCTAGGGCCAGCCCTTCAACCTCTTTGTGGAATCCTTTCCTCTTTCAGCATTCAAGGCCCTCAATGCAGCAATTGACTTTCTTCCTTTGGTTTTGCTAACCTTCCTCTCAATAGGGCTAAGCTGTCCAATTCTGTGGCCACTCACACATGTGGCTATTTAAATTTCAATTAACTCTAATTAAATCAAATGAAAAATTCAGTTCTTCCATCACACTAGCCACAGTTCAAGTGTTCAATATCCATAGGTGATAAGGAACTACTCAATAGGAGAGCACAATTATAGATGTCAGAACATCTGGAGTATTATTACACCTACACATACATTCTGTAATCTAGTATCTTAAAAAACAAATGAAAACAGAAAGCTCCTTTGGCAACTCTTCTATCTCTACTTCTGTGCAGCATAATGCTTCAAAAGAGGGTCTATATGTATGTGCTGTCTTGCCTTTTTCTTCTCTTTTAGCTCACTTTATTAAGTCTTTCATTCTCACTATTCCTTATAAACATTTTTTGTCAAAGTCACCAAAGACCTTTTTGCCCATTTCAATATCAGTATCAGTCCTAATGTTAATCAACTAGAAACACTGTTTCTACTCCTCTGCTTTACTCAATCTTCATCACTTCATTCTGTTCTCTGTGCTAATAACCCCCTTCAGAGAGGTCTCCTTACAGCACTAGTAAAAAAAACGGAATAAATAACAATTCCCTAGGACTCTCTATTCCTCATACCTTCCCGTGGTATTTGAACTACAAATGTCCTCACTTGGGCAACACTTGATTTTTTTCCAAATGAACCAATGAAGCCATCAAGATTAAATAAACATTTTACAACCAGCTAATAAAGCTATCAAAGAAATGTCATACTTCCTTATTGTCTCCATTTCCCTCTTTCTCTTATTACCTACAAACCAACCTGATCTGTTATTACTCGCCCCAACTGTGTTTTTTATTCTAATGTTCACACTCAGTCTTTTGGGCTTTCATTTCTGTGCATTTCTTATGTAGAGCAGGTGGTAAACTACTTTCTTCTCTCAAATGTAAAAATAGGTACTTCTCTTATTAAAAGTAGGTATAAGCATCTGTCTGATTCATTATGTATTCTGTTGTATTCATTCCTGAGTTCATATAATAAAATGTGTATTTCTTAACTATAAGTGATTTTCCTTATTCCTACTTACAGACAGGGTATTGTATTGACTTCAATTTGATTATATGTGCACAGAGATTATATTACTTCTACATTTCATTCTTACATAGTAGGAAATAATGAAAAATGTTTATTACAACAGGGAGAAGTTTAGCTCTTATGGTTGAAGAAAACTGTTATTGAGGATTTTTGCATCGATGTTCATTAAGGACATTGGCCTGCAGTTCTACTTTATGGAGGTGTCTTTGTCTGGTTTTGGGATAAGTGTAATACTAGCTGCATAAAATGAGTTAGGCAGTTTTCCTTCCCTTTCTATTTCATGGAACAGTTTAAGGAAGGTTGGTATTAGTTCTTCTTTAAAGGTCTGATAGAATACAGCTGAGAATCCATCAGGACCTAGACTTTTCTTTTTTGGGAGACTCTTTATTGCTGCTTCAATTTCATTTTGTGTTATAGATCTATTAAGGTGAATCCTCTTGGTTCAGTTTTGGATGGTCATAAGAATCTAGAAATCTGTCCATTTCTTCAAGATTTTCAAATTTATTAGAATATAGTTTCTCAAAGTAGCCTCTCATGATTTCCTGGATTTCCGTGATGTTTGTTGTTATCTCCCTTTTTGCATTTCTGATTTTACTGATCTGGGTTTTTTCTCTCCTCATTTTAGTCAGGTTTGCCAGGAGTCAGTCAATTTTATTTATTTTTTGAAAGTACCAGCTTTTTGTTTCACTGATTCTTTGTATGGCTTCTTTTGTTTCTATTTCATTGATTTTGGCCCTTATTTTTATTATTTCTCTCCTTCTGTGTGTTTCGGGATTTGCTTGTTTTTGTTTTTCTACGAGTTTAAGATGTAGCATCAGGTCACTGATTTGAGATCTTTCTGTCCTTTTAATATATGCACTCACCAATAAAATAATGGCAAACTGAATCCAACAAACATCAGAAAGATCATTCACCACAACCAAGTCGGATTCATCCCAGGGATGCAGGGGTGGTTTAATATACGCAAATCTATAAATGTAATACAGCACATTAATAGAAGCAAAGACAAAAACCACTTGATCATCTCAATAAATGCAGAAAAAGCCTTCCACAAGATCCAAAACCACTTCATGATAAAAGCTCTACAAAAACTAGGACTAGAAGGGAAATACCTCAACATTATAAAAGCTATACATGACAAACATACAGCCAACATCATACTTAACAGTGGAAAACTGAAACCATTTCCCCTAAAATCAGGAACAAGACAAGGGTGCCCACTATCCCCACTCCTATTCAACATAGTATTGGAATTCCTAGCCAGAGCAATTAGGCAAGAAGAAGAAATAAAAGGAATACAAATAGGTAAAGAAACTGTCAAGTTATCCCTATTTGCAGATGATATGATCTTATATCTTAAAGACCCAAAAAACTCTATCCAAAAACTCCTAGACACCATACACAGCTATACCAAGGTGGCAAGATACAAAATAAACTTACAGAAATCATTAGCTTTTCTATACACCAATAACGAACAAACTGAGAAAGAATATATGGAAACAATTCCATTTTACAATAGCCTCAAAAAAAAATCAAATACCTAGGAGTAAACTTAATAAAGGATGTGAATGACCTTTACAAGGAGAACTACAAACCCCTGAAGAAAGAGATCGAGGAAGACTACAGAAGGTGTAGAGATCTCCCGTGCTCATGGATTGGTAGAATCAACATAGGAAAAATGGCTATACTACCAAAAGCAATCTACTTATTTAATGGAATTCCCATCAAAATCCCAGTGAAATTCATCACAAAGATTAAAAAAATCTACCCTAAAGTTCATTTGGAAACACAAGAGACTATGAATAGCCAAGGCAATACTCAGCAAAAAGAGCAATGCTGGAGGTATCACAATACCCAACTTCAAACTATACTACAAAGTAGTAGCAATAAAAACAGCATGGTATGGGCACAAAAACAGACATGAAGACCAGTGGAACAGAATAGAGGACCCAGATATGAATCCACACAACTATGCCCACCTTATTTTTGACAAAGGTGCCAAAAATGTACAATGGAGAAAAAAACAGCCTCTTCAACAAATGTTGCCAGGAAAAGTGGTTATCCATCTGCAAGAAACAGAAACTAGATCCATGTTTATCACCCTATACTAGAATCAACTCAAAATGGATTAAGGACCTTAATATCAGACCTGAAACTTTGAAGTTAGTATAGGAAAGAGCAGGGAATACTCTGGAAGTAATAGGTATAGGCAAGGACTTCCTCAATAGAATGCCAGTAGCTCAGCAACTAAGAGAAAGGATGGACAAATGGGACTTCGTAAAATTAAAAAGCTTCTGCACAATAAAAGAAATGGTCTGTAAACTGAAGAGGCCACCCACAGAATGGGAGAAAATATTTGCCAGCTACACATCAGACAAAGGACTGAAAACCAGAATATACAGGGAACTCAAAAAACTAAACTCTCCCAAAATTAATGAACCAATAATGAAATGGGAAAGTGAGCTAAATAGAACTTTCTCAAAAGAAGAAATTCAAATGGCCAAAAAACAAGTGAAAAAATGCTCACCATCTCTAGCCATAAAGGAAATGCAAATCAAAACCACACTAAGATTCCACCTCACCCCTGTTAGAATAGCCATCATCAAAAACATCACTAACAACAGGTGTTGGCAAGGATGTGGGGGAAAAGGAACCCTCATACACTGCTGGTGAAAATGCAAGCTAGTGCAACCACTCTGGAAAAAAATATGGAGGCTTCTTAAAAATCTGAACATAGATCTGCCATATGATCCACTAATCCCACTCCTGGGGATATACCCAAAGGAATGCAACACAGGTTATTCCAGAGGCATCTGTACATACATGTTTATTGCAGCACTATTCACAATAGCCAAGTTATGGAGAAACAGCCAAGATGCCCCACTACAGAGGAATGGATTAAGAAAACGTGGTATTTATACACAATGGAATTTTACTCAGCCATGAAGAAGAATGAAATCTTGTCATTCGCAAGTAAATGGATGGAACTGGAGAATATCATTCTGAGTGAGGTTAGCCAGGCTCAGAAGACCAAAAATCATATGTTCTCTCTCATATGTGGACTTTAGATCTTTAAGGGGAGAGCACATATGGAAGGTATGGGGATAGGTAGAAAACACAAAACATGAAAGTGTTTGATGACCCCACTGCAGGGGAGCTAATACAGTAACCTTAAAGCGACAGAGGTCAATATGGGAAGGGGATCAGGAACTAGTGAAGAGTTCAGGTAGAGATGAATCCATTCAGATTGTAATATGCTTGCGCATGGAAGCAATGCTAGGAATCTCTCTGTATAGCTCTCCTTATCTCAACTAGCAAAAACTCTTTGCCTTTCTTATTAGTGCTTATGTCTTTTCTTCAACAAAATTAGAGATAAAGGCAGAACAGGTTCTGCCTAGAAGCAGGGGGAGGGAGGGGGCAATGGGAAGAAATGGCCCACACAATGTATGCACATGTGAATAAATGAATAAAAAACTTAGAAAAGAAATAACAATCCAAAAAAATAAAAAATAAACTTGCTTTAGCCAGTGGGGGAAAAAAAGAAAATTGTTATAACAAAACTCCTTTGTCAAACACATAAGGAGCAGAAACTCCCAAAAATAATGATGCTGGCAACAGAACAATTTTAGTACAGGGATGTGAAGTGATTCTCATTCCTCCTCCTTTTAAACAATGGACTACTTCAATATATTTTGGCTTCCAAAGCATTAATAGAAATACCTATTAAATTGCCCTTCTTGTACAAGAATTTTTTTAAAGGGAAATGTTAATCATAATTAGATTCCTTAAAAGTACATCAATGAATATATGATGGAGAAAAGACAGCCTCTTCAACAAAAACTGCTGGGAAAACTGGTTAGCAATCTGCAAAAAACTGAAACTAGACTCATGTTTATCACCCTATACCAGTATTAACTCAAAATGGATCAAGGACCTTAATATCAGACCACAAACTCTAAAGTTGGTACAGGAAAGAGTAGGAAATACTCTGGAATTAATAGGTATAGGCAAGAATTTTCTCAATGGAACCCCAGCAACTCAGCAACTAAGAGATAGCATACATAAATGGGACTTCATAAAAATAAAAAGCTTCTGCTCAACAAAAGAAATGGTCTCTAAACTAAAGAGACCACCCATAGAGTGGGAGAAAATATTTGCCAGCTACACATCAGACAAAGGACTGATGACCAGAATATATAGGGAACTCAAAAAACTAAATTCTCCCAAAATTAATGAACCAATAAAGAAGTGCGCAAGTGAACTAAACAGAACTTTCTCAAAAGAAGAAATTCAAATGGCCAAAAAACACATGAAAAAAATGCTCACCATCCCTAGCAATAAAGGAAATGCAAATCAAAACCACACTAAGATTCCACCTCACCCCTGTTAGAATAGCCATCATTAGCAACACCACTAACAAGTATTGGTGAGGATGTGGGGAAAAAGGAACCCTCTTACACGGCTGGTGGGAAAGTAAACTAGTACAACCACTCTGGAAAAAAATTTGGAGGCTTCTTAAAAATCTAAACATTGATCTACCATATGATCCAGCAATACCACTCTTTGGGATATACCTAAAAGAATGTGACACACGTTACTCCAGAGGCACCTGCACACCCATGTTTATTGCAGCTCTATTCACAATAGCCAAGTTATGGAAACAGCCAAGATGCCCCACTACTGACGAATGGATTAAGAAAATGTGGTATTTATACACAATGGAATTTTATGCAGCCATGAAGAACGAAATGTTGTCATTCGCAGGTAAATGGATGAAATTGGAGAACATCATTCTGAGTAAGGTTAGCCTAGCCCAAAAGACCAAAATTCGTATGTTCTCCCTCATATGCGGACATTAGATCAAGGGCAAACACAACAAGGGAATTGGACTTTGATCACATGATAAAGCAAGAACACACAAGGAAAGTATGAGGATAGGTAAGACACCCAAAAAACTAGATAGCATTTGTTGCCCTCAACGCAGAGAAACTAAAGCAGATACTTTAAAGCAACTGAGGCCAATAGGAGAAGGGGACCAGGAACTAGAGAAAAGGTTAGTTCGAGAAGAATTAACTTAGAAGGTAACACACATGTACAGGAAATCAATGCATGTCAACTCCCTGTATAGCTATTCTTATTTCAACTAACATTGTTCCTTCCTATTATTGCTTATACTCTCTCTCTAACAAAATTAGAATAGTTTCTGCCTGGTATTGAGGGAGAAGGAGGGGGTGGGGGGGAAGGGGAAAGAAATGACCCAAACAATGTATGCACATACGAATAAATAAAAATTAAATATTAAAATAAAAAAATCAAAGTATGTCAATGAAATTTTAAGCCTCATTGAATTCTCTGAAATAAATTCAATTCTTCATCTTTTTATAGAAGCCTATAATTTAAGAGACTTGATCTTTTATGAGCATTAAGTATATGAGCTCATAGTATAACTTTAAAAGGGGCTACCACACACAGTCATATTGTTTCTCTGCTGATTTTAGGGTTTAATTTCTGCTGTTAGTGAAGTTACTCCATGGGCGTTCTTAAATTTCAATATCAAATATACAGAAAATGCTCATGTGGTGGAATTGTCTTTGCTTCCCATACAGTAACTCAATACTGCAGACATGAAAGCAAACGTCACCTAAAGAGCACTGCAAAATAGCAACTTTTCAAGTTTTAACATTGTAAATATGACAGTGTCCACCAAACAAAATATACAAACTAAGCCCCAGATTGTAGATTAAGACGTATGCTTATAAAAACGGTATTAGTTGAGGGCCTTGCATTATGGGGAGTATATAGCAGCCAATCTCAAAATGTATTGAAACAAACATTTGTGTAAGATAATCTCAAAGGTATCTGAGTTTCACAGCATGTGAAAATATAAATTTGTTTATCATCAAGTAGATCGTGTATTTTGTCTTTGTTCATACATATGAGCGTTTCCCACAGATGTCAGCAATATTTGTGCCTGTATTCTAGCATGAGTCACAGAGCTCTGCATTAAAGTTACTTGGATGTGTACCTGGCCTCATTGTAGCACACATATGCTCAGTAAGCAAATATTAATTGAGCACCTTCTGGATATTAGGTGAGTATGGAAATAAACATGAGGAACTTTGACCCTATACGCATGAAGCTGTCTGATCTCGAAACATGTCTTTCATCAGTGTTCCCCTATATGATGGTTTCATGTAACACTTGGCACAAATTAGCAAAAGGTAAGAATAAGCACAGTTATGAAGGCAACAACACACGTGGAATTTGCAGCTGGATCCACCAGATCTGTCACAGCCCTGGAGCCTGAGGACCTTGGGTTTTTTATTGTTTTGTCTTATTTTTTCCAATTTGTCATAAATATAAAAAAAATTGGAGTAGGTACTGAAAAATTCCACCTCCTTCTCTGAAAGACATTAAAATAAGTAGAGAGTAGGGCATTGGTAACTTATACTTGTAATCTTACCTATTTGGCAGGGGGAGATCTGGAAGATCACAATTCCAAGACAACTCTGGATAACAAGTTCAAATGACCTCATCTCAACCAACAGCTAGGCTTGATGGTATATTGCTGTCAACCCAAACTACGCAGGACGCTGAGATTGTGGTTCCAGGCCAGCCTGGGCAAAAATATTTGCAAGACTCCATCTCAACAGTAAAAAAAGGTTGGGTGTGGTAGCAAATTCACTGGGATGACAGGAAGCTTAAAATAGGAGGATTGTGATCCAGATTGTCCTGGGCAAAAAGTGAGAACTTATCTCCAAAATAGCCAAAGCCAAAAGCCAAAAGGGCTAGAGCCTGGCTCAAGTGGTAGAAGCCCTGAGTTCAAACTCCAGTACAGCTGGAAAACAAATGGAGTAGAACATTGTAAGTCATCTCTGAATCCTCCTGTATCTCCTCTAATTTCCTTTGAAATAAGTGTTGATGCCACCTTTCCTCTTCACCTACTGCTGGTAATCACTCTCAGCAGATGAGCTCAGAGCCTGTCCATTGCTTTCTCCCTGCTGATCTTTTAAATTAGCTTTAAGAGGAGATAAGAGGGACACCCCATGGCTCTGGAGACCTTCATTTTGGAGAGTGCTTTGGGTTCTGCCAGCTGATCTCTGATAGCCTTCCATGGCCCCTTCATTCCTAAAATCAACTCATGTAACAGTCTCCAAACCCTATCAAAAACTTTTTCCTAAAATATCATTTGAGGTTCTCACCACCTATATAGTGGTAAGTGCAACTGCTCTCAGCATTTGAGAAACTCCTAGAGGACAGTGAATCTTCATAGTGATTAAAATAGATAAGATGAGTCTGTATACAGATCCAGTACTTTTCTTCTTTTTTCTTTGTATGACTTCTCAGGAACACTTGGCCTTGGTGTCTCTACCCCTAGTCTCAAATGTCTTTCTTCCCCCCATTCCTGCCATTATACAGTTCTGATCACACTATATCCTCTGTGACTACACTATCTCAGTTAATTCTTCAGAATCTTCTCTCTTTTCCATTTAAAACCAAAAACTTGCTGTACTTCAGGTTTCTAGCTTGGAGTTTTTCTATATTCATCGAATGTTCCTTACTCAAATAACCATCTGTTTACTAATAACTCCAAGACTTCTCCTCTGAGTTAACAGCTCAGAAGAGATGTTTACAGCTGTTATCTACTTTCTTCTGGATATACTTACTCATTTTTATGGCTTATGACTCCCCCCAACTAAGTAAATCCAAAACTAATGCATCCTTGGTTCCAGATATCCACTTTTGTTAATAGAACCACCAGCTACTTCATTGTGCAAGAGTACTGGAATATCTCTTCAACATGTCCCTCCCTCTTAACCCCCAAATCTTACCAACAACCAAGACTTTCCACTGATATTTTACTTGTCCATATACCAACCATCTCTTTCTTGGATTGCTAAAAAAATATCAGTAGTGCCTTAAGTCCTGCTGTACTACCATTCTCCACACTTCAGGCAAAAATGATCTTTCTAAAACATAAAACAGATCATTTTTATTTCTCATCTTAAAATTCTATAATGGCTTTCCATTTGTTTTGAGGATACAGACTAGATTTAAGTTTGAAGTTACAAAGCCTTCCATTAACAAGACCTACAATGTGCTCCATCTTCTACCACACTGCCCACTTATGTTCTAAGATCTAGCCATATCAAACATCCTTCAGTTCTTAAAAGTGACATGTTTTCTGTGGCATGTGGACTTCCTTCCTGTTCATTTAAAAATCCAGTAGTTACCATAAGCATGCCCCATGACCCAGAAATTCTACTCTGGATAAATGTACAGTAGAAATGCATTTTTCCAACGAAAGACCCAATTAATTATGAGAGGGTTTTGTCCTTTCAAATTAATTAAAAGCAAATATATTAAGACTTTAAAATAATTGTTACCAGATAAAAGCTATCTGGACCTCTCTATACTACTTTTTGCAATTTCCTACAAATGTTAAAAATGTAAAACTGTAATAGCTGGTGATACAAATATTACCTAGCAACATCCAGTTGGCAACTGAGTGTATGAAAGATAATGAATTATTGATAAGAGGTCTTCAGTGTTACCTTATAGTTTAAAACAATTCCTTTAAATGAATGATTCAAGTTATATTTATTGAAACATAAAAATCAAAAAGATAAGAGCTGAACTATCAGAATAACCACTTTTTTCATAGATCTCAGTGTACCTAGAGGTTCATAAATTAGGAAACGTTAATGACAATTCAAGCATGACAGTATTTTAAAGATAAATAAGGATTGCAGAAAAAAGAATGTATAGAGGAATGCATTGGAGAGGAAGGAATGAACTTCTCAGGGGCACGTGGCAGATTAGGGGCTCGATTGTCCAGAATGGAATTCAACATCAGCCATCAACATGAGTACACATCCACCATATTTCTTGGTCCCTCCTCTCTTCACTCCTGTCTCCTTCTTGTCCAGCTCTCCCCATTTGTCCAGTCAGCCCATCAGTCACACAGTCACACTTTGTAAGTGAAAAGTTTTATTAGCCATAATGGTCCACTCAGAAGTCCTACAGGTTTCTGAGATCTTTGATGCGCTCTGTAAACCTGCTCACACCCAACACATCCTCATCTGGGCACATAATATCATTACCCACCGAGCTGCCAAAATCAAGAGCCAAGAATTTATCTTCAATTCTTCTCTTTCCCTGCCACTTGATCCAATAACAAATCCTCTTTCTTTTACTTTCAAAACACATCTCAAACTTGTCTACTTTCCTCCATCTTCCATGCACCTACATATGTCAAATATCATCTTCCTATATGGATTACTAGAGAAGTTTTCTAGTAGTTTCCTTGCTTCCACTCCATATGACAGCTAGGCTGATCTTTTTTTTTTTAAAAAAAAATCAAATCACATTGCCACTCTGCATAAAAACCTCCAAGTTCCCATTTTACCTAGAATAAAATACAGACTCCTTACCCTGTCCCCTCAGGGTTCTCAAGCTCTGATCCAGTTCTGATCCAGCCCCTCTCTCAGATGTCACTGGCTCTGCCCCCACTGCCCATGTTTTTTTTCTGATACAAGAAGCTGCATTCTAATTTAGGATCTTGTGCTCTGACTGAATGCTGTCCCCAGAGCTTCAAGTCACAGCTGGAGATCATCACCAAAGGAAGTATTTTCTGAATACCCAAGCTAAATTAATCTCTAGATGAAATAATTACTGTGTTTGGTACTTTTTTATTTTTTTATTTATTTATGTATTTATTTATTTGATAAAGGGTCTCTCTGTGTAACCCAGGCTGGCTTCAAACTTTCCGTGTACCCCAAGCTTGCTTTGAATTCATGATCTTCCTGCTTCAGCCTCTTAAGTACTAGGATTACAGACCTGCACCACCACACCCAGCTACTGTGTTCTGTGTTCATTTATTTACTGTCCTCTTCAATCCCATTGAGTGGGGACAACTGATTCTCCTGGTGCCTAGAACAGTCTGGCACATGATAGACTCTTAAAAGAATTCATTGGCGAATTTTTGTCCTTATTTTTTACCAAGATGACTAAAATATGAGGAAAAAAGTTTATAAAACTAAGGTTCTTGGGTTTGGGGGCATAGTTCAAGTGACAGAGTGCTTGCCTAGCAATCATGAGCTCCTGGGCTTAATCCCCAGTAGCACAAGGGAAAATAAAAAGCAAAAAACTGTATTCTTAAGGGGAATTGAACAATTCTAGATTCAAACATTCAACATGAAATGAAATAAGGAGAAGGATGTAGCCAATGAATGACATCCATGCAAGTCATGTGCAGTCTGAGTTTAATGAAGGCGTCTATTGATTTTTGGTTAGCATAATTTCTATGCAAACATTTTTTGCTTGCTTTTATTATAATGAGTATTATTTTCCATTGACACTATTACATAGAGTATTATCTATGCTCTACAGAGAATTACCATATTATACTTGAGCTAGAAAAAATGAGATCAAAGCATTTCTCACTTGGTAACTGCTGCCATGCTGCCCAACTTCTTCCAATTGCAGTAGGTCTATTTCCATCTGAGGTATCAAAACTTGTTTTTACTTTAAAAAGAGACCCCTAGAGAAGGAGAGGGGGAGATTTAAGTAACCATTCATTAAACTTTGCATACAAATAATGAATGTATATTATAAATGGATTTGTGACCAAGATGCACCTTAGGACTAAGGAATTTCACTTTCTGGTTTTTAAATGGGTATTTTTATGAGTCATATACATGAAAAGACTTCATTATATACTTGTAAGACTCCATTCAAGGTGATGAGTCAAAATATTTTTGTTTTGTTTTTTGAGGAGAGGTTTCTGTTGACTAAGATGTTGACCTGTTTCTATTAAAATGAATAGCAACTTTGTTACCTCATTAGCCAATTCAAATAAAAGAATAATAGACTCTATCTAATACCACTCTGTGTGACCATCAGGAAAGAATTTGGTTATCATGTTAAAATCTCCTCTGAGAATATAAGGATGTGTATTGAAAGCTGTTGAAAATGGGGGTTGGGAGATTATGGAATAAGGGAGAATAATGAAAGGGGTTGAATGGACCAAAGTAAAGTATATCCATAGTGAGCACACACTGAGACACTCCTTTGAACATCAATTTAAATATTAATAACAAAAAACAGGATTGTACAATAGGTACATTGAGTGGGGGATAATTAGTGAGGGATGGAGGGTGAATGAAGGAGATTAAAGTGATGGCATACATAGATGGATTTCATATACCTATTGGAAACAGATCTAAAAATCCTCTTGCAGTTGCTTTAAGTGGGGTGGGGGGTGCTTTAAGGGGGTCGATGGGGGCAATGTAACTAATGCACAGTGTAAGTCTAACAGAATTATCACTATGAATCCCACCCCTTGTATAATGAATATATCCTTAAAAAAATTACAAAAAAAATACCCAAAGAGGGGAAAAAAAATCTCCTCTGAGCTGTTTTATCAGCCACAGGGGTCTGATCACCTGTTATTGAAGAATTCCAAGCAGATTGTTCTTCATCTAGAAAAGCTACTGGAATTTATTTAAAACATTACCTGAGCCATAAGTATAGTAAAATAGAAAGCAGGCATCTTCTGTTTGTCTGAAATAACTATTTGTTTGGAACACAAATATATCTTCCTCATCTAGTCTCAACCTTGGGCTAAATTATGACCCAAAAGTCTAGTAAAAACAGATCTGTTCTCTCTAGGATTTCTGATTTGCTGGCAGAAGTTTTATTTCTACAGTTCCTGCTTCAGAAAAGAGAAAATGCTTCTGGAGTATGAAGTAATAATGAGAATCCAAGCAGGGCAAAATGTTATAATGGTGCCAGATGTATTGCTTCATGCCTATAATCCCAGCCCTCCAGAGACTGAAACAGGAGGATCAAGAGTCCAAGGCTAACATAAGCTACATAGGAGGATCCTGTCAACAAAGAAACAAACAGGAAATTATAATGGAAAAAATTCCCAACCCAAGGATCAGGAACCTGGATTCTAACCCTATATAACTTTTTGGGATATCAAATTACAGAGTATAAAACAAGCATAGGGATCTTATAGGTTCCATCTAGCTCTAAAGAGAGAAAGAAGATAGAAGGGAGGAAAGAAGGAAGGAAGGAAGGAAGGAAGGAAGGAAGGAAGGAAGGAAGGAAGGAAGGAAGGAAGGAAGGAAGAAAGGAAGGGAGGGAGGGAGGGAGGAAGGGAGGGAAGGAGGAAGGGTCACTACAGTAGAGCTTTCCTTGGGCAGAAGATGATTAAAATTCTCTCTGCACTGAGTTATCAGAGGAATAATGGAAGAATGAAGACATTTTGTTATTAAGCAGGATCTCACAAAGAATTCTCTGATGATTGTTGGTTTTGACTGAGGCTGAAAACCATTAAAATGCTATTTGTCAAATGTGATTTCAACACAGAAAGTGGTAAATTTGCACAAGATAGCTAAATGAGCTGCTTCCAATTCAGTTCAGCACAAGCATTATTTATTGCCACTCTAATTTGTGGGGAGCAATAATTTGACCTTGGACAGCACCACAGAGACCTGTGTTTCTCAATATTGTGAATTTATTTCTACAACTAGGAACAGCAATACACACAGTAGTATACACAGAGCTCTTTCTCAGGGCACTTGTTCATAATCTACACATGCCAATTCAGAATATTTGAGCCAACTGTACTTTCTTCAAATCCTCACTACCCTTATGTGCTTAGATGTGTGTGGAGTAAGAGAACTAGTTCATGTAGACAGGAACTCTTTACACCAAGTTTCAATTAACTGAAAAGAAAAAAAAAAGCGAGGACAATCTAAAAGGAAACCGCAGCCACAGACAAAGAAGAGACTTTGAACTGTCCAGACCTCAGAGACCAGCTCGAAGCTCAAATGTCTGAAATCTGGGACAGCATGGAACTCCCTTGACAATGAGGTTGGAGTTTTGCAGCATACACAATATTCTCCAATGCATGCTTGGCTTAACATACGTATACAAATTCAAGAACTCTTCCTTTTTATTTTTTCTTTTTCATGTCACCCTGTTTTCTGCCAGTGCTTGCCCACCGTGGCACCTTCTATACCAATTCTAGCTGTTCCCATAGCACTGCCACCAGATATTACCGCCTAAGTGCAAAGAAGGTCTCAGCTCCTTGTGCTACCATGCCACACACAGGGAATGGCTGCATGGCTTTCGCATATGTGATTCTCTTTGCTTGGAATGTTCTTCACCCAGATATACATGTGCTCCTTCCCTCACATCTCTCCAGTCTCACCTCGACTCTGCCATAATCATAGAGACCTCTCTGTCCCCTTTTATATGATTTTTGGATGGGTTTCACCATATTACCCAAGATGGTCTCAAACCTGTGGGCTCAAATGACTCTACAGTCTCAGCCTACCAAGCACCTGGGACTACAGAAGTACACCACCACGCGCGACTCTCCTTCCCCTTATTTAATTGGCATTCCACTACGGAGCTCCATCCACTTTTTTATAGTCATCTTTTCAGTTCTGCTAATCCCTTCACATATATAGTCATCTAAGTACATTCATTCATTTCTATTTTTTGCTTGTATCTGTGACTAGAATTCAAACCCCATGAGAGTGAGGACTTTTACTTGTTCCTTGTTGCATCCCAGCTCCTACAATATGTCTGGTATAGAAGGAGGTACTTGAAATGTGTTTATTTAATGCATGAGTTATGTATACTCAATGCATTTGAGCATCCTTACAAGTAAGTCAAAATATTGGACAGATGGAGAAAGAGTCATGGCCATATTCTATCACTGGATTTTTCCCCTTCTATCTTTTCCAGAGGCATGGCAATAGCCTCCTCTCAGGAAAACAATTATAGACTGTGGGCAACGTGGAGCTGGAAGTTCCTTAGATTCTGGAGATGACCATAAACCTATAATTTTCTCAGAGGGTATGTTTATGCAACATGTTTTACACATTTAATTGTCCTGAGAACAAAGCAGTGGCTAAAGTTTAGAATGGAACCTTGATGAGGATGTAGCTAATATATATAGTAACCTCTTTCCCTTCTCCCCTTTCTTAAAAAATCATTTCCAACATTTGATTTCATTAATTTGACTGAACTTGTCAGGTTCAAGAAGGTTGCTTACACTTTCAAAGTAATTGTTTTAAAATCTAACAATTATTATTTCCTTCCTAAACTTACTCTTTCTTCTCCAACATAATTAACTAGAAACATTGTCCTTGACTGCCCCCTCTAACCTCCAGTTACTAACCAATACTGAAGTCCTAATGATTTTTGTCCTTATAATATTTCTTAATTTTCCCCTTTCAATTTATTTCTGCTATCTTTTAGATAATTTGATAATTAATTAATTAATAATTAAATATTTCACCTGCAAGCTGGTGATATGGATGATGCCTAAAGATGTTATAGATGCTATCTACATCCTACAGATGCTATCTAAAGCCAGGCATGGTGGTGCACCTGTGATCCCAGCTACTCAGAAAGCAGAGATCCTGAGGATTTTGATTTCAGAACAGCCTGAGGAAGAAGTTAGCAAGACCCTTTCTCAACCAAGAAGCCAGTCAGTTGTCATGGACCTGTAATCCCAACTATGCAGGAGGCATAGGCAGGAAGATCACAGTCCAAGGCTGGCCCCAGGCAAAAACATGAGGACATATTGGGGGGAGGTGAAAGATGCTATTTAAATACACATCTCCTAAGGTGAGGGTTTTGGAAGTTTGCCACCCTTCCTGATCCTTTTCCCTGTGGATCAGAAAGCAGAATTTGCAGGACTCTCTCTCCTACTTGAACAACATATTCCTTTTTTAAACAACAATTTCACCACCTAGACCTGCCCCTTCAGCCCCTTCCAAATTGCTGCTTTATTGTTATATATAGGGAATTTTTTATGGTTCTGGAATTTGAAATTAGGCTTCATACCTGCTAAGCAGGCACTCTACTGCTTGAGCCACTACACCAGCCCTATATAAGGGAAGTTTGCATGGAGAATCTTATACCTCAAAAGAAAGTAACTTTGAAGTTCTGAAGATGATATTGAAGAAAGCCAACTTGTAGTCTGTTCACCATCCAAATGTCCTTCAGAGAAAGTACCAGGTCCTAACCCCACCAATTCTGTAACAGCAGTCATGGAAATGAAAATGAAAGAAATGTATCTTTCTTTTTCAGTCTCATGTCTACCTCATCATTCATTTGCCAAAATTTTAAACATTTTTATGAATAATTTGGCATCTTTTGATTGTCTTCTTTTCTTCTAAACCTAGCAAAGTGCCAACTTGATGTCTTGAACTGAAATGTCTAGATCTTGGCTTGCAGAGTTTCCAGAAATCTGCTAAAAGGCCCTCCTGAAAGAAGACATGAGGCCCCAGGTGAGGATTTCCTATGCTCTAAGAACTCAGAATAACATACTTATAACATGAACTGCTTGAAGGCTAGGAGTGGAACCTATGGACCCCTTTAGCCACACAAGGGAAATATTCCTGCCCTAAGGTTTGAATAGTTCCACCTTATTTCAAAGGCATCATTAGGTCAACAGCAGGCTTGGTCATGGCCTACCACAGAGACAATGATCATGGTTTGTTTTCTTTTGTTTTTGTTTTTGGGGCTTTGTTTCCCCTTCCTAGGTCAACAGATGACAATATAAAGAAGATAAGATTAAATTACATGAGAGTAAAGGAATTGATTCAAAAAAATCAAAACTGAGATATCATTTTTAACAGAAAGCCATTAACATTTAAAGAATGATAATCATGGCCATTCACAAAGCATTAGGATATAGATGTTATCATTATATTGATTTTGATAGTGAAGAAAGTTCAAATAACTTTCCCAAAGTCAAGTAGCCTATAAGTAGTGGAGCCTGGATTTAACCCTGAGCCTATAAGCTGAACCATTTTTACCAGGGTTTCTCAAAATGTTTTCTGTAGGAAAGAGCTCTAGTAAAAAAAAAAAAAAAGTGTCTAAAAAGCTTATTTGAAAATACTAAATATTTCTCTTTATTGATTAAAGTAAATAAAATGTATTTAATTTTTTTTAAATGCATCCAGAGTCATATAAATTACTTTAATTCATGGCAATTTCCCATGAAGACTGTCAAATAAAGGTTTTTAAGGGACTTGTTTACCTTAGAATTACACAGACATTCACAAACGTACTACAGCATGGCACGCTTTTCTGTGTAATCCTTGACCCCAGCAAACACACATTGCATAAATGTCTGCTCACCATGATGGCAGAGGACAAGACCTTGGTCTCCCTTCACATCCTCTCTGGCTCCAGACACTGCCTATTATAGAGAAGCTTGTTCCATATTTTCCAAGTGAGTCACAAAATAGAAACTCTTTGTCATGAGTCTCTAAACATCTATGACTGATTTGAATGTGGTCTTTGGTTTCCCTTGACATTATCATTTAGATGAGTATCCCTCAAAAGTCCATGTGTTGAAGGCTCCTTCTCCCAGGCATGTGCTACAGACCTGCAGGAGGTGGGATCTAATGGGAGATCTTTAGGTCATTGAACTGTGTCCCCCCAAAGAGATTGCTAGATCCTAGTCTCTTCCTCTTCCTCTTCCTTTTTTACTTCCTCACTTGTGATGTAAGTTTGCTTAGCCACAGGCTTGGGCCATAATATGTTACCCTTGCCAGAGGCCTGATGCAATGGGACCACCTGATCTCAATCTAGAGCCTTTATAATTATAAACCAAAATAAAACTTTTCTTCCTGTAAGTTAATTACCTCAGGTATTTCCTTATAGTAACATGAAGCTGACTGGTACACCAGGCAAAAAGATCCTCCAGGATAGGCCTATCAAAGTCAGTATGCATGATCACTAAGAAAAGTGCTAAACATGGGTTAGAACTGCTTTATAGCTTCCTAAAAATGAAAAACTAAAATTGCAGTACACCAAGCCCAACTAACTACCCTCTGAGGTCAGCCAAAGTAGGCAACAGTAAAAAACTAGTGAGTTCATAGAAATAAATGATCATCTTAAAATAAGAAAAAGGAGAAAGTCAGCAAATGTAATCACCCATTTAAAGAGACAACAATTTTTAGGTGTGAGTTCTTGCATCCTTTAATTTAGAAACTGCAGAGCACATACTGATTCCTATGAGTTCTGTGCATTTGGACAAATGTACACCTCTCCTTACTTTAATTTCCTTGTATAAAAATGAGATAATAAAAGTTCCATTCAAAAAGATTATTGTGAGAATTAAGCAAGATAATGCATTTAAGGTGCTGAACTCAGAGTCAGCACCCAGGAAACACTCATTAAAGTTGGCTATTATTAAAGCAGTCAAAGCAGTTGTGCTGGACTCAGTTCTACATGGCTTTAGGCAAATCATTTCTTCCTTCCAGGAGCTTATTCGCTAGCCTTGAGAGTTCCTAGATACGTAGCCTACAGAAAACAATGGGAAGGTGGTGGCCTCATTAAATGGAAACAGTATCAGAAGGTGATAGCCTGTCCCAACCTGACTCACAAGTTCTGACAGAAACAGGGTGAGTACCCATTTCCAGTCTCACCAGTATTAAAAGCATTTAACTGAAAAACAAATTAGAGTTCTCTGAACAAAGCAAGTCTTGGCACTAATCAGGAAAAGAATTTTCTTCGTCATTGTACTGTTTACCACCTTAGGATCAATGTAGAAGTATCTACAAATGAATGAAAAAGCAATAACTAAAATGTAGTAGCTCTTACTGTAGAATTTCTGGGCTAAACACTTGATATACATCCTAGTTGATACTCATCTCAATCTAATGATGTGAGCACTATTTTTACACTAATTTTCCAAACAAGAAAATAGATCCTTAGAGAGCAAAGAACCAAGCTGGGGTCACATGTCTAGTCAGTATGTTGTGCTTTGATCTTTGTCTAAGTGCTTTGATCTAATTCTGGGGAGTCCAATTCTATAGCCACTATTGTTAATTTTTTTAGTTTTATGTTTTTGAACTCATGGCTTCATGCCTGCTAGGCAGGTGCTCTACCACTTGAGCCACTCCAGCCCTGGAGCCACTACTTTTAAATCATTTAAACCCACTGCCCTGCTGAAATAATCCATTCTAAGTGGCCTACTTAGAGATGTATATACATTTTATATATACATGGGATCCAAATATATGCATGTACACGTGATGTATACACAGGTTTTCAATAGCCCAAATGCTATCTTTTAGACAAGGGTATACTGCCATCTTTCACCAACATTTTGCCCACATTGCATGGGTTTCTAGGTATCAGAAACTCGTGTGTTACTTGAATGATGTCAACTGTATATTTCATTACTTAAAAAGAAATCCTACCTGCGTATGACCTGTTCATGAGTCTTCCTAATCCCCGAGTTAAAATAATTCCCAAATACCATAATCTATGCTTTCCTCTAAACCAATAATAATCCTACCATTCAATCCTCTTTATAGTGAGGGACAGCAATGAGATTCAAGCATCCAAAGCCAAATAAATGCCAAGTGGGGAGATTATGTAATAACGTAATCAGTTCGTTATGCCAAAAGTAATGAAATCAGCCTAGAATTTAACTCTCCTGAAACCAGGGGCCTTGCAACTAACAAGTTGGTTAGCTATTTGGTCTGACATTATACATGTCTTGCCTTTTGGTAGATATTCTTTTTACTCTGAAAAGAATCCACTTTTACTTCACGTAGATGTAGCACTTCTGCCTTGTGTATATGAAGAAATTAAGAGAAAATCTTACAACTTGAGAATAAAGAAATAATACTAAGATACTTAAGAAAATTTAAAACAAAAATGTTAATGCAAAATAGGGGCCACAACCAAATGACTACACAAATTATTTTAGCACTTCTTATGTAAGCCAGTAATTTTCTAAGTTGATGCTACTTGTGTTACAAGCCCCACTTAGAACTGCTAACATTAATCTATGTCTGCATTGGAATGGATGCAAATGACGATACTTACTAACAGTGCTTTCTAATCTCTATTAGAAATCTCTATCTAATCTGAGATTAGATTAATCGCAGATTAATCTCTATTACAGCTCTTGGATGGGATGGATGGAAGTAAGGAAACTGAGGCAAGGAGCAAAAGGAGTTGCAGCAACTTTGCCTAAGGTCACAGCTGCTAGTGGCAGTCTTGACCCAAACCTGGAACATGTGGCTCTAAACTCTGAGCTCTGACTCGGTGTTACTCCCCACAGGTTAGCTTCAAGCCCAAGGCAATTCTTAGTCATAAAGAGCCTTCACTGAGGAAATTCAGGCCCTCAATTTCCTTTCAGGAAAGATTTCAAGAGCTCCTGAGCCTAAGAATGACTGGAAAGACACCAAGTAACTAGCCTAATCTGAGTCTGTCAGAATGGACAGACTTCACAGTGCTACCTCCTACCAAGAAAGGACCAGGCCAAGGCACCTCCTAGAGGGGCTGTTAAGTCCAAACAGTCCTCTGCCCTGCAATGTTCACATCTCAGGAGAGATGGGTCTTTGGTATACATGAGGCCCCTCACCCTACCCAATGTTGGCCCTATAGACAAAGTCTCACATCCAGTGACTGATGGCAACCGAAGGTAGAGAGCCATAGTTCTCTACAGTCCAGAAAATCACATTCTAAAGTTCCTTACTGGCAGCTGTTCTTGATTCTCACTTCCCTCACCTTGCCTCAAATGATTCAAGTATTTCATTTTCAAGAAATTTTAGTATTACACATCGGTTTTGTTTTTTCAAACTGAGAAATGAGTTGTCTATAAAGTTAATCAGTCAACCCACAAAAAACGAGCCAAACAAGTTCCCGTGGTCCTGTGCACTCGTGCACTGCTCTGACTCAGACACATGATGACCAGTGTCCCTCAGCTAGAGACTGAGGCTGACGTGACCAATGAATTTCAGGTTCTGACAACAAACCAATCCCCACACTTTCTCTGTGTATGCCAGGTAGTGTCAGTTCATGAGGTGACCTGCCAACACCACTTGATGCATTCACAATGAGCAGGAAGGTGATTGCCAAAGTAACTAAAGGTATAAAAATGAGAAAATTGATAAATGTTATTAATACAAGGACAGGGCCATGCTGTGTAGCCTATGTTGCCCTTCAGGTTCTTGTGCCTCAGTTTCCAGAGTGCCACCATGCCCAGCTCCACAATTAGAATTTTCTCTTCTGAGAATGAATTATGACTGATCTAAGTCCACCATGATAATCCTGTTTTGCCACTGATTGGTTTAAGGATTCACCTGAAATTTTTTTCTCCATTAGTTGACATGGATGTCTACAAGGTACGCTCCTGGGAAAGTCTTCCTTCCCTGATAACATAGAGACATATGAGAGGTACATGATCTTTCTACTAAGGACATTGTCCAGTGAAGGCATGGTCCTTGGAGTTAAGACAGCTAACTTGTAACCAGGATGAATGACATTGTCCATGTGATAGGATCATAAGAGCCTAGATAACATGGTTAAGCTGCTGATCCACTCTTAGAACCATGACTTCCTGTTATGTGAGATCATAATAAACAATTACTTATGCAAATAAGCAAAGCACTTTATCCTATGCTCAAAGAAAACCAACAGGAAAGGCTGAGATTTCAAACCCAGATGTATCTGACTCAAAAGCAACTAACTAGTCCATTATGCCAGGCTTAAAGAATTAAAAAACTAAGAAGGCAAGAAATGGATATTCAATATCCTGGCTACCTCACTTGAAAGGTATCCTGGCACACTATTACAATGAATATCCCTGTGACATATACTGATAAGCCCCAGATTTTTCCAGAAGTTTCTGCTTCTATGCCCAAAGTCAAGATCAATTGTAGAGCAACTAGGAATAGACCAGAGAAAGTTAGCCATGATCCACAGAAGACATTTTGGTTTCAAGATGCTTTAGGAATTCAAATCCAAATGGCAGAGGCACCAACAGTTCTTGATAGTTTTCAATAGGAACAAACACTACCCAAATGAGCATTCTTGATTTTTGGTTATGCAAAATAACTGCCTTTTAAAACTTTCCAAAGCAATTTTGTGATTGCATTCCCATTATTTCAAATATTTTAACAGTTTCTTTTTCCTGGTAAAATTTTGATCATCTTACTCTAAAAGCAGACATACACATTTCTTACAAGTCAAAATTAATTTAAGAAGTGTAGAACAGGGCAAGAGATGAGGCTCCTGGAGAAAGGAATGACATTCTCCTCTCATGGATTAAAATGACTGTGAACCCAGGAGAAAAGAAAATACTTAGGGATGGGAAGGAGGAGAGGAAGTACTTTCATGAAAAGGTTTTTCCTAGGCCTGGGTGCTGATAGAAGCAGAAAGGAGAAAACAAGTGTCTTAGAATCAGTGACAGTTCCATTTAGACCCTGGCAACACAGTGTGATCCAAGCCACATGGACTTTATCTAATGGTGAAAATGCAGGACCTCAGGCCCTATCCCAGAGCAACAGGATCAAAACAACAAGTTAGCAAGACTCCAGGTGATTCTGATGCACACTGCAGTGCAATTTGAGAAACAAGGATTTAGAGCAATGTTTCTTTGCTTTGGCTACACTTTGGATTTTCTGCAGAGTTTTAAAAACCCGGTGATACCTGGCTCAAGCCCAGAACTTCTGATTTAATTGTGTAGGGGTTCATTTGAAGCACTGAGGTCTTTTAAAGTTTGGTAAGAGATTACAGTATGCAGCCAAGGCTGAGAACCACAGAATTAATGGGTCAGCAGAAGAGAGTCCAGCTTATTTTTTCTCCTCAGGGGGATGTTTGTAAATTTCTCTTTTAGACTTGAAGCCATGAGAACCTAACTCTTTATGATCACATGTGAAACTTTCAACAACAGGTCATGGAATTCTGAGTTCTATAATAGATATTTCCTTACAAATATATGTGTGAAATACATTTTTGTAAACAAGAACAATTTTCATGTTTTTAAAATATCTGTCATACACTGTCCATGATTTCTACTCATCACATAAACTCCACAAAGAAGGTATTTTTATCCCTCTTTCACAGATTTGGACACTGAGGTAAAGAGATGTTAAGGTATTTTATAAGGTGGCATATTTGGGAAACATTGCTGTCAGGATTTGAGGACAGATATTTTTGTCTCCGAAGTTAAAATGTTTTCCCCTGACCTAACACTTCCATATAAACACAAATTGTTTTTAAATTTCACCAAATTTATCAAGGCACTAAATACATGAGAACAACGATCTTGCAAAGCAAAGATTTATTTGATACAATCTCCCCTCACTTACCTACCTTACACATTATGAAGCTGATTCAGATTTTTCTCAAGGAGTATCATCCAAGCCCTCACATGCATGCATTTTAAGGCAAATAACTAGTTATTTACTTCACCTCCTTTCTCCCCATTGCCCACTATCTGTACCTTACCCCAGAGTCTTTCACAAAGTGAAATTCAATTGAAATGAAATAAAAGGGTTATTGGCCAAACTGAAATCACTTGGGTTTTTTTTTTCCATGTAAGTATAATCAGCTTTCCAATTTCCTGAGCCAAAGGAAGTAATTAAAGAATAATCAAAACATTAATGCTCTGTATTAATTTAGTGAGTCTTATGTGGTTAATTCTACCAGTAGGAGCATGTAGCTACCCAGTAAGATGCTCCTATATGCTGCTCTCATACCATTTAAGAATATTTACTCTGAGAGCGTAACTCAAGTGGCAAGCAAACATGAGGCCCTGAGTTCAAACCTCACACCACCCACCCCTCCCAAAAAAAGACAAAAAAGAATGACATTTTCTCTTCATAGGGAATGCCCCATTGGGAATTTTTGGAGGGACTTCTTTTTGAACATTTATTAACAGTGTACCACAGCATGTTCTTCTGTAGTGTCAGAACACCCTCCATTCTCTATGTCAAAGAACTGAGTCTGCCTTATATGAATCGGAAGCTAACAAAAATGGCAAGGATGGGATAAGAAGTTTCAAAAACATCCTGTGAAATACACAGATGCGCAAGCATGTAAGAGAGTCCATCAGTTGTTTATTTCACATGCAAATATTTTGTTCTAATACAAAGTGACAAGCTTTATGGGACATGCTCTATATGCATTATTCCACTGAATCCTCACAGAAACTTTTACTTAGATGATTCTATTAATTTCATTTTTGCAAGTGGAGATGCTGAGGCAGGAAAGGATAAGTGCCTTGCATAAAGCCACATGGTTAGTAACTGATGGAAGAATTCAATGGCTACATCCTCAGTCCAGAGCCTGTGTTTTTACCACAATGCTGCCACCTATCGATTGGATGAAGTATAACTGCTATAAGTACACCATTAAAATGGAAAGTCCTGGACAAGCCTGAGCAGCCTCTGTTCTCTCCATTCCCCTCCACAACACAACAGTGATTTTCCTTTAGGGAAATACCATTGTTAATATCAGGCAGTAACTATGTTTGAGTGTTCTGATTCACCTCTAATTCAAGGCAAAAGTCATTCAGCATATCTTCACGCCCTTTGCAAGAATGGCCAATTTATCTTGGTTCAATCTGAACAAAGATCTGGAAATATCATTGTTGTTTGTGAGAAGGAACACAATGTTTTTACCATGGAAATGGACAAGGAGGCATGTAACCTAGTTGCTGTCAGTGGCCATCTTTTTTTTTTTTCTTTTTCTTTTTTTCTTTCATGGTACCGGGGTTGAACTCAGGCCTTGCACTTGCTAAGCAGGTGCTCTACTTGAGTCATGCCCCCAGTTCTTTTTGCTTTAATTGTTTTTAGTTGTTTACTTTTCATCTCTCAATTTTTCCTGGGTGATCTTCCTACCTCTGCCCCCATGTAGCTAAGATTAGATATGTACCACCTCATCTACCTTGTTCTTTGAGAGAAAGACTTGATAACTTTTGTGCCTGGGCTGGCTTCTAACTACAGTCCTCCATCTCTGACCTGCAAGTAGTTAGTGGTAGTCATCTTTGTGACTCTGAAGTGATAACCAGGCTAAGGATAAAGCCAGAATGAAGAGTGAGACCCAAGATCTTGATGAAAACATGTCTGATGCTGTATCTTTATAAAGTGGATTTTCACTTTTAGGTGTCAAAAAATCTACATTATTGCCTAATTCTCATTGAATGGGGTTTCCTGAATCTGGAAGCTCCTGATATATAGATACCAATACTGTATATTTTATTTTCTGCATATTTAATTTTGCTCTGTGTCATTTTGAATGAAGAGTTTATTTCCTACTTGCTATAATTTTAATGAGGGCTTCATTGTGAACACCTTTCTGAAGATAAAGATATAAAATTGTCTCTAGCACCGTGCAGTGTTCAGATAACATTTCTGCACCTCATCTAGATTTCATAATTTAAACTTTACCAGAAACGATTAAAATGAATAAAGGCACTCACACTCATAGTGAGTCAATTACAATTCACCCACTTGTGTAACTGTATGAATACAACTTATGTCAAATTCAAGGAAAATAAGCTTCATTTCCTGAGCATTTGGTGGAAATGTTACCAGTCATTTCTACTAAGAGTAGGAAATTACATTGAGAAGCAAAACATGACCAAACTGATATCTTCTCATTCTAAACCAATTCCTCCAAGAAGTTTTCCTTGAGAATTCAGAAAATTATGTATGTGTAGCATTACTCAATCTTTCCTCTAGCCTTTCCTCTGAATGGTGGCAGAATTGGCTCCCCTGTACTGGATGTGATACTTCACGACACCTCTTATCATCAGAAAGACCCCTTTCCAACTCAAATTCCAATTGCATCTCCATATGTTTCCTGTTGGTGTCCACTTGTCTTTCTGCTAATTCCCGGATGGTCGTTGTATCAGCTGTACTCAAGTTAGGAGGAAATTCCAAAATACCAAAATGCCTGTAAAAGAAAATAGAAGAAGTGTCCCAGACAAAAACTGGTTACCATCTCTCCATGGGCAGTTCTATGATAAAAATATGATTTAAATGAGAAATTAATCCATTTGTATATATGAATACACGTATATTAAAATTTATTGAGGGAAGAAAAAGTTTGTTAGGCATTTTTTTAAAGTTCTGGTTGTCCTATTTCTTTTCTGAAGGAAAGCACATTGGAAATTGAGGAAAATTAGGAGAGAAAGTATTGTACAAGTTAAGAAAATTAAGCTAGAAGCCTAGATTATGATAAGTCAACCTTAAATTATTTGTTGGAATTCATTTCCAGAAAGAGCTGTTTTGCTCTTCCAATTAACATAGCTGAGTTAAATTTAAATTACTAATAGACAAATTAAAGAACTTGTCAATGCTCTCCACCAGGACCTCACCTGTGGTTGAAGAAGTTAGTGTGTATGACTCACTGCAGGGAGAAAAAGAACAAGGACACCATGGAGAGGGGTCACCTTAATGTCACTAAGAGGACATTAGAAAGAATTTACACAATCTGGGCTTGTATTAGGGAATTGGGGGAAGATTTAGCAAGCAAGGCTTGCTCTGGATTGAATGTTGTCAGGAAGTAATGTAATTATATGATTGGGTCTTCCATATCTTATCTGGAAGGAGGAAAGACTAAACTGAAGTGAAACTATCATAGTAAAGAA
This sequence comes from Castor canadensis, assembly GCF_047511655.1. Classification (NCBI taxonomy): domain Eukaryota; kingdom Metazoa; phylum Chordata; class Mammalia; order Rodentia; family Castoridae; genus Castor; species Castor canadensis. The sequence goes on from NC_133394.1 coordinate 95,063,919, forward strand.
ACAGTAGTGAATCTCCTTAACCAGGATGGAGTGAAGGGTCATTTTTGTGGCTTACACAATGTTCGTGTTTTGTCAGTGTCCAGACATGGTTATGGAGTGCTCCTTTTTATGTCCTGATCCATCATGGTCACAGAGTGGCCTTGTCTGATATCAATGTTCTATGAAATTATTTATTTCAAGAGGAAAGCATTAAGTCTTAGTAGGAGTGCCAGGCCAACTCCTAGATATCAAGGGCAGCTTTCTCCTTATCAAAAGCATGCAGGTCTTTCAGTCTAATCATACAAGGCAAATATTCTCACCAAACAAAGAAGACCCAAAAGGCTTATGAGAATAAATTTCTCATATTCCTCATACAAATTTGGATTAAAAACTTTAGATTTTATCAATACAAGGCTTCAAAATTAGCTAAACAAATTTTCTTTATGCTAAAAAAAAACCTGAACAGAATTTTTCAGTCCACAAATACCCAAACTAAAAATGTTTACAAAATGTGGGTTATATAGATGTACATATTTTGATGTGTACACTAAAACCCTCCATGAACCTTTTCAAAACAATTTGGCAATAGAAGCCAAAATGTATAAAAAGATACAGGTGTTTTAAGTTAGAAACACTGGTCTTGAAATTTTATCCTATGTATATATTCTTCAAAAAGAGAAAAATTGGGGTTGGGGTTTTAGTTCAATGATATAGAGCTTCCTGGGATGAGGAGAGAGAGAGAGAGAGAGAGAGAGAGAGAGAGAGAGAGAGAGAGAGAGAGAGAGTAATAATATGCTTAAGGTGTTACTCTCAGATTATACACAGTAATGAAAATTTGTTAGCATCCAATAGCAGAAACATTAATTTGCATCTAAATCTCCTAAGTCATAACTTACATAACCATTAATAGAGTTGTAATAGTTCATCAAAGTTGTCCGGTTCTAAATCAAATGGGTCTTTATACCTACGCATTTATTGGTCACTAGGTGTAGGCAGAAGGACATGACCTTGGGTAAGTGACTACATTTTGGCCAGTAGCTGAGAGGTCTGAAAACTGGAGCAGTTGCTGCTGAAACTGAGGCAGCAAGGGAGAATCGGGGTGGAGAACTCCACAAACACTGCTGCCTACCACAGCACTGCAGGACCCACTCACATTCATACAGGGAGCAGCTCTTCCAGCGTTCTATTAGTCTGTCTTCCAGAGGAAACTTAAGAAAGTTCAGTGGGAAAAACACAGTACCTGCCATTGCAACACGTATTGGAACTGCAAGTGATTATCTCTCTTTGTCATTACCCATTGCAGACACCTTTTCTCTTCAACACATCTCTGCTCACTTTAGAGACTTTCCTGGTGGCATGAGATGGAAACTATCCTGGAACTGCGTAAAGCCCTGATTGCCATACCATTCTCAAGCCAGGATGGCTGCACTTGCCAATTCACCATCAAAATCTTCAAGAGAGTGCTAAGAAGCAGCAACATGGATCATATGAGTAGGATCCACCGGCATGAGATCCCACATAACAACCTAATCAGAGGCCATTCACTAGTATCACCTTCTTCTTCAGGAGCCAAGCCATTAAATGAAATACGACAGGGTATGCTTTCATGTCTTTTAGACCCTTAAGAGTGGCACTAATTTCTACCACCCCTCCTGTAGGATAGTACTTTTTGTGTAAGTGGGGTATGTGGATTGGAGGACTATAGCCTCCAAGTGGCCTTTCCCACTTTGCCACTAGTGCTCTTGTAGTATTTCTGCTAACTCTCAAGTATGCCTAACTGAATTCTATATTTGGAAACAGAGGACTGATTCTCAAGTGAGTCAACTCATGGGTTCCAATACTTGATAACAGGCTTAAGTCTGCAAACTGAGCAAAGCATCAAGATTTTTTACTGGTGCAATTGCATGTAGCCTCCTCATCACCAGCCCTGGTTCTTCTGGGTGTCCCCTTTTTTTGTGTCCTGTGGACATACTATATCCTCTTAACCATCACCACAATTCCTGGCAGGTCAGGATCTTACAGCTGCTACTCTGATCTTGCTGTTCATGATATTAATCATATTGACTGGTTCCTGGTGGTTAAGTGACACCAGATGACCTCATGCATCAGCTCAGGAGCAGGTGAGACACACTGTTGAACTTGGTGTCACTGGTGCCAATCTCACCAGCGCATTGATTGGGACTTCCCATGGGACATAATATCTAATGGGGACTGCAGTCTTGTGCTCTGTATATACTGCAGTATGTCGCTCTCTTGGCTCCCTGTTTTTTTATTTTAAAAGTTTCATTGAGATTTAATATACATATGATAAATTAGCAAATTCATGAATACAATTTAGCCAATTTGACAAATTTTTACAGTTGTATAAACATCACAAATATAGACCATGTCACTCACTCCCGAAAGTTCCATTGTGCCCCTATTACCCAGTCCCCTCACATCACCCTCAGCTTCTGAAAGCCATTTTTCTGTTTTCTATTACTACAATTCAGTTTTTCTAGAATTTCTTATTATTTCTTTGGAGTCTTAAAATCATTGTCCTCTGGGCATGGCTTCTGTTACTATGAATAATTTTTTGAGATTCGTTCATGAGAGTAAATCAGTGGTCTACTGTTTGTGAGAATCAGCAGTTTACTTTCATATTGTTAATGAGCCTTACACGAAGTGGGTATGCCACAATTTTTTTAGCCATTCAGTAATTTTTGTACGTTTGAGTTGTTTCCATCTGGGAAATACTATGAATAAAGCTTTTATGAGCATTTTCATCCGTTTGTATAAATGTTTTCATTTTGCTTTTTATGAAAAGATAGATCAGCAGAGTGGAATCTGAAATCATCATTGCTCGTGGCCCTGTGAACTCTAAATGCAAAGACTCTACTGTTTCTGGGCCAAAATAAAGGCCACAGACAGGGTGATCACATATGCTAGTTTGTTTACGATAGCTCAGACTTCCACCTTGTGACATAATTGTTGGTAGCATCCCCTTTCACTCTCCACAGTGTCGCTATTTGGGATGATGAATTATATAGTCCTCTGGGTCTTGGGTATCTTTGCCAAGCCTGGAGGCTCCCAGGTATTTAGCACCTCCCCCTTGCTGAAAGCACTGAGCGGGGATGAGACATAGCTACTCCAGGATTCACTGACTCTGTCTTATTGATAGTCTAGGAAAACATCTCCTCTCATCTCCTCACATGCCCCAAAGCTCTACTCTCCCTTTCTTCTCCTCTTCTCCAACACAATCTTTTCAATGTCTTAGGTTCCAGGAAAGCAAAAACCTGCACCAGTGCTACCTCTAGTAACTTCTATTTTCTACCACTCCTTAGACAAAGGAGCTGGACTCTAAGAAAGAAAACCATGAAGAAATATAAGTATCCCAACAGATTACAATATTTGTAGGGCAAATGTGGTAGCCATGTTTGTATGATAGTCTATTACCAGTGATTGGTCATCAAACTGAGAAAGAAGAATAATAAATCATTTCATGGATTTACCACATGAAACCACAATGAAACAGACTCCTTCAAACTTTTATGGTTTTTTTTTTTACATCCCCAAGACATCCCACCATTTTTCTGACTAATGGGCTCAATTCAGTAATTGAACCCATTTGCCCTACTGCCTATCTGCAATATAACCTTGGACCTCTTATTGAATCTTACTAATCTTGAGTGATAATGATATCTACCTGATTGATTGTAAGAATTAAATGAAGACAGTGTAATAAAGTACAGTAAGTTTCATCATCCTCAACAAATTTGTGATAGAGGAAAATGGATCTGCTATGAGACAAAATGGCTTAGTGATGTGTACACATGAGCTTGTTCAGTACATTCCCTTGGAATCTGAAGCACAGTAGGTGCCCTATAAACATGCTTTAAATTGATTATAATTATGCATGTATAGTTTTAGAAATAAAGAATTTTTTGTTGCTAGGATTAGAACCCAGGGCCTTACACATGCTACAAAAGTACTCTTCTACTGAGATACATCCCTGTTTTTTAAGAAAGGTCATATTGTATAGTTCCAGCTGAACTTGAACTCATGATCCTCCTGCTTCTGCCTCCCAAGTGCTGAGATTACAGGCACGTGCCACCACAGCCAGCTGGAAATAAGGATTTTGATCAATATCATTCTCCTTGTTTTATCTCTGAACAGCATAGGAGCAACTGCTCTCAACAATGAAGGGGAGATGGCTCTGTGTTGGAGGATGCAGTTTTCTATTTCTATTATACTCTATTTTTATTCTATTCTATTTTATTTACTTTGTTTTATTTTATTTCAATCTTCATATGGTTTCTAACACTCCTGTATTTGCCATCCCAGTCTCCTACCTACAGGTTGGAGAATTAAGTTGATTACTAATTTCTCTTTATTTGTCATAAATCAAAAGAACATGTACTCATGTATATAGATGGAAAAATCGACCTGTTGAAACTATTCCAGGAATGGGGTAGGGGTTGAATTTAACTATGTTATATTGTAAGAACTTTTGTAAATGCCACAATGTACCCCAAGTACAACAGTAATATGATAATTTTTAAAATGAAAAAAAAAGAATGTGGTGAAAAAATCAGTAGTATGGGCAGCAAAGTTAGTTGCTTCATCATTAGATCAGATGGAAGCTTGTGAAGCCCAGGACCTCAACTGTGTTATAGCACAGCCAGCTGGACCTCTGCAGCTTTCCCCTTTCTGTGTTTGTTGACAACTTTCACCCAGCTGAAGGTGCAGCTGTAGTCATCAAAGCCTGCCAGTTTCTGTCACTAGTGGGTGCTACAGTCCAAGGTCTACAATGAAGCTGGCCTGAAGCTACAGTGCATTATACCACATTGCATTTTTCTAGATTGTACTCTAACATATTGAATACATTAATTTATATGGCATTTATTGGATTGCCTTAGAGAAAGTGTTCTTTATTTACTATATCATTTATGCTGATAGTTATTTTTTTAAATAAAAAGTGATTGGAATTGCTTACACACAATAGTGTAAGCAAGAACATCATACTTGAGAGATAAAATTCTATTTCACATATGCAAATTAATCAAAGAAATACTGCTCAAAGTAGGTCCTCTGATTACCCCTAGTTGAATTGTGTGCTTATTTAAAACACTGTTCCTTAAATGACTTGAAGCCTCACAAATCAGGGCTCCTGTGAGGTTCTGGTGGGAATCTCCATTTTTAATAAGCATCCCATATGGTGTATTCAAGTTTTAGAACTACTATTCTACCTCTCGCCCTGCCTCAGTGCAGTTTTACTATTTTTAGTGTCTTTTCTCTATGTAGGTATTACTGAATTAACTCAGTCAACTTTTTAGTACATGGGATGTGGTGGTGCATGCCTGTCATCCTAGCTATGTGGGAGACATAAGGAAGAGGATTGTGGATGGATGGAGGCAAGGCCAGGCAAAAATACAGGACCCCATCTAAAAAATTATCAAAGCATAAATGGCTGGGGCTGTAGCTCAAGGGGTAGAGCACCTGCCTAGCAAGGGTGAGACCCTGAATTCCAATGCCAGTACCAAAAACATGTTTTTCTTTGGTATAGGTGCTTCTATGAAGTCATAACCACTTGTAGAAGATAGAAAGTGTCAGTGCTAGATGTAAAAGCAATGCTCATCTAGCAAGAATGAGATTCCCATTCATCACTGTCTAGTCCTTTTAGGCTAAAAGTTCCCCCTAATATAATATTTGTCTAAAATGTTTCCTATGTATGACTAGAAAGTACTCATCTTTATGTCTTGGGGCCTTCAGAAGAGCTTCATTCCATGTTTGGTAAATTGCAAAATAAGTCAGTTATTAGCAAAAACACTTCCATCTTTAATAGAGAATCTAATAATATGAAGACTGATTAAAATAAAACTTAATGTCATATCCTTTACCTAGCAATATATCTTAAAATAAATATTCATCTAATCAATCAACAATTATTTGTGAATATCCACTATATTCCAGGCACCACTGTAATCACTAACATTACAGCTCTGTCTTCATAGAGTTTATATTCTAGTGAAGTAAAAGAGCAGTAAGTTTTATGCAGAAAATAAGGCAAGGAAGGGAGACAGACAGTGGTGGGGTAGGGCTGCAACTTAAGTGAGCAGCCAGGGAAGGAATCTCAGACAGCTGTAAGTGACAATTAACTTGAGATAAGCCATGTGCATGTCTCATATGGGGACAGATATACAGGGCAAATGGAACAGTACTGCAAGCACCCAGAGAAACGACACGGACTAGTGCAGTCTGAGCAATAGGGACAGTCCTAGAAAATGTGATCAGCTGTGTGGTGAGGAGCCAGACTGCAGAGCCCGAGGGACCTTGACTTTTGCTCTGTGAAATAGAAAGCCACTTGAACTTTTTTAAAGCAGCATGAATGAATGATAGAACTTGTATTTTAAAGAACTATTTTGGCAATAGTGCTGAGAACAGACTGTGTGAGAGTTACAAAATAGAAGCAGGAGAATAATCATTAAGTTTTTCAAACAATGCTGTCTCTAATCAGGTGATATTGCAGAAGTGTTAGACACTGGACCATCCTAAGCCAGGTGCCAGTGACTTACACCTGTAATCCTAGCTACTTGGGAAGCTGAGATCAGGAGGATCACGGTTCAAGGCCAGCCAGTCAAAACTCATCCAGTGGAGCATTTAAGATTTTTGCATTTCACTCTATATAAATTATAATTCAAAAAGAGAAAAAAATTGTTCACACAAAAATATTGAATTCTAATAAAGTTAATTGTTCTGGGGTGAAGTAAACAGATTTCTGTAATTGGCTTTGAAAGAGATCGAAAATGAGGTGACTTGAGCCAGGCATGGTGGCACATGCCTGTACTTGTAATCCCAGCATTCAGGAAGCTGAAGCAGGAGCATCTGGAGTTCAAGGCCAGCCTGGGCTACATAACCAGACTCTGTCTCAAAAAAAAAAAGATGATAACTTGATGTAGAATGGATAGATAGAAGGATGGATAGGTCTATGATTTTTTTAAGTATAATTGTGCAATTCCAAAGTATATTGGTGTTACTATAAAAGTCTTTTTACTTTTCTATATATTTGAAAAAGGTTGTAATAAGCTCTTTAAAAAGCCAACTTCTACTTTATATGCTAAAGCTTCAGTCTAAGATGTAAGACCCATGGGACCAAGGGCTTTATTTTCTTGCACACTGCTTTGACACTAACATATGTAACACAACATGTTGGAACAAAATTCATGAAAGAGTGGGGTGTCCCCATGACAGGGCCCCTCTGGAGAGTGTCGCTCTGGACTTGTCCAGGCTGAGCCTCCAGCAGTTCACCAGTGACATTTGTGTGTTCCCCCTCTCTGACACTGGTTCTCACTGTGGTTTCCACTCATGGATTTCTACTCCAGTAAATAAAAATTTCATCACAAAGAGTCACAAATTTGGGGGATAGCAGTTTGCCCAGTGACCTCACTTCTGTAATGGATCTAAGCAGTTGTTGATTTTCTCAGTCTGTGTGACTTTTTGTTTGTTGTTAGGACAGAGTGACAAATTCTAATCTCCTTGCATGCCAGACTGGAAACCAGGAGCTGGGACTTCATTCCTTGGATTCCCAACTGAGACTTGTGACTGAAAAGGACTGCTGAGGCAGCGGAAGGGCTTAACTTCACCAGGAAGTACTCTCTGAAATCTTCATGAGCAGTGCCATGTGAGCCTTTGGCAATGTGACTAAGAGAAGCAGAAATCTCTCTTCATGGATGTATGTGCACTTTGGCCCCTCTGGGGACTGATAGTTTTAAAAACCTAGGATAAAACACCTCAGCCTCAGGCTTGGACATCAGCCTTCCCATAAAGAACACAGAAGCAGTGAAAGTGATGGAGCAAAGTGGGGGTAGGGAAAAGACTACAGAAATACTTGGTGAAAATCTCTATGAGATTCTAGAAGCTTTTGGAAGAGAGTTTCTGGGTGTTGAGTTCTGGTATTAGATAGTTAAGGGACAAATGCCAGTGAAATGTGGACATCACCATTCACCAGCTACAGCCACATTTCACCCCCACAGGAACGTCCACATCTCCTTTTACAGTGTTTTCTAGTTTAAGACAAATAGGGCAAAGAAACAGGAATGTGGCAATTCTTCATGGTAACAAAGAAGGTATACTGAAGTTTTTAATGTGAGGATCTGTGACTGTCAGTTCTCAGATAATAACATGTTTAGAAAGAACAGATGTAAGTCCTAGAACGTATGGCTTCAACACCTTAAGGCACAGGTTCCTGCAGCTTCAGGTTCTCCAACTTCGGAAAAGAATGGCAAAGAAGCTGGACTCTCATGGTGAGAGACTGGGCAGAAACAAGGAGACCTTCTGGTAAGACTGCATCTTGGAAAGAAATCTTGAGTTCCAACTTCGAGCTCAGCCTTCTGCAAGCAAAGGTGGCCAAGGAACCTTTGCTGGACACACACAGCTAACTGCTGGCACAATGAATGCACTGGGTTCCCACCTCCTATCCCTGCTGTCTTCTTTACCTACTTAATCTTTCTGAGGTGGGTTTCAGAGCGTGGGGAAACTAGTAGGGCGAATGTGGATTGAGTTCATGTATGAAATTGGGAAAGGCAAGAGGAGATGCTCTCCAAAATAATCTTCCTCCACTCCTTTCTACCTCATGCCCTGACTTTTAGGAAATAACAGCAGTCCCTAGAAGATGCTGCAGTAATTAAAACAGTGTTCTTCCTTTTTCATGTTGCCCTTAACAACTACAGTATCTGAAAAATAATTAAATTCAAAGCTCTTAATTGTATGCAACACCCTAATAATATACATATCCCAACATAAAATCATAGTCTTTTGTGTGTGCATTTATCTTTGTATTTCTATACATATGTGTATAGATGTGTATGTGTATATGTTGGAAAGAAGGAAGAATAAAACTGGTAAGTACCCCAGGCATAATAATACCAGTAACACTTCTATGTGCTTACTCTGTGAAAGGGTAAAGGCTTCCTTCACAAAGTCACTATGATTGCTCATTTAATCCTCACAACAAACCTGTGAAGCAAGGATTACTATTTTCATCTTTATCCTTGTTCCTCAGATTAAGAAACAAAGACACAGAAAAGTCAGGAGTGGAGACAAGATTTCTATTGAGACTGTGAATGGTATGATCCCAGGGCTGCTGGGCCTCTCCCCAGAGTCCATTTAAAAGGCACCAGACAGGCGAGATGACCTGCTTCTGCAAATCAACTTGATTCTGCTGATAATGCTGGAAAACATTTTTCTACAGTAGCTTCCTTGTTTAGATTTTTGCTTGTAGGAACATGCTGGGAGGTGGGAACTTTTGCCTGCAGGATAGAAAATGACAGATTGAGGGAATGGAATGTCACATTTCCAGACATGTCTAGGGGTGGGGGGATATTTAGAACATTGACTTTCTTCAACTCCTTCCCTCCTTCCTTTTAACTATTCCTTTCCAACATACCTTTTCTCACTGACAGGCTTCTACATAGTCCAAGATCAAAAGAAAATACCACTCCCCTAAACACATACACACACACACACACACACACACACACACACACACTTTTTCTGCTAAACTTTAAGTCTGCTGGGCACTGTAAGGACTACTGAGATGCATTTGTTAGCCAGTGGTCAGTCTTACAGGGTGAGTGCACTTAAAATACTAAAGAGAAGGTAGATCTGACACCATGCAGTTCAAGGAACTGTCTTGACCTCAGCAGTGATTATGTAATGATATCAGTAGTCATCATTTAGTGAGAGTCTACTATTGGTAGGACAGGATCAGAAGATCTCACAAATCCACAAAATATACCTGTGTAGCATTAATGCCTGATTTACAGCAAGGTAACTGAGGCTTCTACATGCCTCTCTTGCTGTCCTCATTTTGGCTACACTTGTTTTATCTGCATCTTTCAGTTTTTGTTCCTTCTTGACACACATCTTTTGCACAGGCCATTTCTTCTGACTGCAGTGGTTTTCCTCCCATTCAACTTATCATACAGTTTAGAACTTACTTCAGCGTATGGTTATACATTCATCAGTTTCATTTTAAAATAAAATCTGTCTCCCAGTTGGTACTCTAAGGTCCACAAGAGCAGAAATAATAGGTACCTTTTTGTGACTATCACATCCTGAGAAATTAGTACAATACCAGGGACAGATTGCATTAACTACTTTGACCAAATTGGCAGAGCTAAGGGTCAAACCCAATTCTGACTAAGTGCAAAGCCTGACCTCTTTGTATTGTGTCATGATGCCGCCAACATATTCCTATTACTTTAGGAAAAGAAATGAAACCCTATAAAGCAATGCCAAGAAGACAGAAACCGGCGAATGACAACACCATGGTAATTGCAAAACATGGGCCTTGCACTGAGTGATATTGCAAGGTTTTTTTGCCTTTCAAACTTGTGGATATGCTCTATCTACCTGCCTTCTATCATATCTATCTAGAAATCTACACTATTGGCTTTCACCACTTCTTCACACACACACACACACACACACATACTTAATTTCAGCTCCCCTCAGTCAATGTCTGTCAGAGGGAGAGAGAGAGAGAGAGCGTTATAAGAGAGCTTTCTGCTTTTTGGAAAAAAATTTAACTGGTATTTGAGTAACAATGAAAGAAAAAAATCTTCAGACTGGATTTTATTTTAAATATTGCTTCCATTGTTCACAGTCCACTTTCATTTCTCCTTTAGCTCCATCTCTCAGTTATAACTCTGAAGTTCAATCCTAAAAACATAAATTTTTAGGATTTATGTTTTAGGAAACATAGTTTTTGCCATACCAGTTGCCACTTACTGAGCACCCACATGAACAAGGCAGGGAGTGCCTCACTTATATCTCCTTCTATACTATGACTCCCATTAGAATTCTCTATCCACGCCTTCATTTTATAAGTAGGAAGCTTAGGCTCTGAACACTTGAGTAACTAAGGTAGCAGATCCAGCATGGAGCAGAGCCAGAATTCAAATCACACTTTGATTCTTGTCTCTAGTATTCTTTCTGACACAGCACAAAAATAGTTAAAACATTTAAACTCAATTTAAAAGACTTCAAGTTGAATAAACTGATAGAGTAAGAAAACTAGTCATCTCCAATAGAAGAGACCCTTGAACCATATGAATTCACTAAGGACAAATGTCAAGATACTTTTCCTTCTCTTCATTATCCCTCTCAATTAAACTTTCTCCCCCTTTCTCACTTCCCTACATGAAGAAAAGTAGTGGTATCTGACTAAATAGTTACCTGGAAAATATCTAAGAAAATGATTCTGTATTATCCCTTAGACGAAAGATATTTTTTAATGTATTGAGTGCCTAACCTTATGCCATTATACTTTATAAATGTTAACTCACTTATAACAAAGCATAGACTATTATTCACATTTTGCAGGTGAGGGAAACTTGGATAGGTTTAAAACTCAGGGTGGAGTTACAAGTTCTTCCTTTCTCTTAAGGGCAATAATTCATCCGTGTGTATATGTCAATCTCCAGCTAAATGCTGATGACATCTAAATCTCATCTTCCAGGTCCTCCTCATCTCTTTGTTCCTAACCAGCAATTCTTATTTATGGACTTCACTATACTCTTCAGAATTGCTGATGACTCCAGAACTTTTGTTTATATGAATAATAAATGTTTACCATACTAGAAATTAAAACTGAGAAAAGTTCCTAACACTTATATATTAATTTATTTTAAAAATTAATAAAATCATTATGTTAATCTTATATTTTCCAAAAACTATATTTTCCAAAACAAACAATGTACTAAAAAAAGCCCATTGTTTTACAGTTTAAAAATCTCTCTAAACCAGGCACCAATGGCTCACACCTGTAGAAACTTGGGGGTTGGGGTGGGCAGAGATCAGGACCATCAGAGTTTCAGGCCAGCCCAGGCAAAAAGTTCACCAAACTCCATCTTAACCAATAGCTGGTCATGCCTGTCATCCCAAACTATGCAGGAAACTAAGATGAGGAGGATTGGGGTTCTAGGCTATCCAGGGCAAAAAAATGTTTGTGAGACCCCATCTCATTGGGGGAAAAGGCTGAGCATGGTAGCATGCATGTCATCCCAGCTATGGTGGGAAGCCTTAAATAAGGGAATCGCAGTCCAGGCCAGACTGGGAAAAAAAACAAGACTCTTATCTCCAAAATAACCAGAGCCCTGGAGGCATGGCTCAACTATACAGTGCCTGCCAGGCAAGAGCAAGCTTTGAGTTCAAACCCCAGTACTGCCAAACTAAAAGAAAGAAAAGAAATTAAAAACAGAACTATCATATGGCCCAGTGATCCCAGTGATACTTCCTCAGGGATATATTCAAATGAAGTGAAATCACAGCTTTCCTGTAAATATACCTGCACTCCCATGTTCATCACAGCATTATTTACAAAAGTCAAAATTTGAAGTAATCTAAATATGAGTTGACGGATGAATGGATAAAGAAAATGCCACACACACAAAATATGAGGGCTGAATACGGCCTTGAAAAAAAAGAGATAAACATGGACAAACCTGGAGTACAGTATGTTAAGTGAAATAAGCTAGACACAAAAAGAAAAATATTGCATGGTCTCACTTATATGTGAAATCTAAAAACAAAAAAAAAAGATCAAAATACAAAGAATAAAGTAATGGTTGTCAAGAGGAAAGAGATAGGGAGGTGTAAGTTAAAATATACAAAGTAACAGATAAGTAAACTGAGCAAGTCAAGCAATTGAATGTACAGAACAGTGAGGAAGCTGGTCTTCTCCCTTGGCCATTCTATTGTTGAAAAATACACTAAAATAAGAAACTATCTGTTGAAGAAGAAAAAATGCTTTGGAAATGGAAATTATTTTTATCACTTCTCAATTAATACAATTATTTTTCATTGTTCAAATTGCAGTAATAGCTGTGTGGTACTTATTCTCACTAAGACAAATCATATCCTAACTCAAAAGTCAATTCAGCCCTGCAATATAACTTCAAAAGGATGGGACTTCAAAAAATATCCATCAACCATCTAAATGTTTTAAATGACTTGTACCTCAATAATAGCTTTGTTTTAATTAAAGTTTTGGGAAGATTTTAAAGGACATTTCTTCTCCTTTATCTTGTTTTATCAACAAAGATTTTTTTAAATTCAGAGTTTTGAAGTCTCTGCTGTCATAGAAAAGCAATTATATGTTCCTTAATGGAAACAGAAAGTGATGTTTATTCTTCACATTGTGAATAAAATCTCATTGGGACTTTTTCAAGAAAATTAAATCTATGACAGTTGCTATAATTTATTAAAATCTTTGTGGCAAAAATTCCCAATTGTAAAATATATTTATTGTAAGGTTTACACATTGGAAAAATAATTTATCACGTGGTCTCATTGTGAAAGCCAGGTTTCCTCATCGAGGTCATTTCCCAGTTGGGTTCTTACTGGATGTCCTCTCATTGACCACAGTTAGTCTGCTTTCCTTTTCACTTCCCATAGTGCCTGGACTTCAATCCCAGCCTCAGAAATGGAATGAGGTGTAAGTTTATGAACCAAGTTGACAAGAGATACCCATGGCATTTGGATCACATGGTGTTAAAATAGGCGTTGTTTGTTCTTCAGGTTTTTATTTTTTAAGTTTTAATGATCTCTGAATATTTCTGAAGAGTGATTTCATGGTTTTTGGAAATGATAACTCAAATCTCTTTCTTTCCTATTCTATTTCTATGTGTGATTAGAACACATTCTAATCCATGTACCTCTCTTATTTCTCAGTTAGTAATATCCTTGTGTACATAGACATTTCTGTGTATGTAAAAATACACCAGATGTATCAGTTAGCTTCTGCTATGCATCACCCCAAAATTTAGTGGCTTCAAATAACAGCCATTAATGTGATTGAGCATTCCATTAGACTGACAATTTGGACTGTGCACAGATGGGCAGTTTTGTTGCTGTTCTGAGCTAGACTTGTTTATGGGTCTTTAACCAGCAGCAGGTTGGCCCAAAGTTCTCTATATTTAAATGTCAGCTGAGGTAGAAGTGCAATGGGGTCTAGAGTCCTTATCATTTCAAAGTTCATATGATCGTTTGAAAGTTTAAGAGCAATGAAAGGGTAAAGTCAGTACATAAGAGATTTTCAAGCTTTTCTTTGCTACTGACTTGTTGGCCAAAGCAGGTCACATGGTCAAGCCCAGTGTAAGTAAATCCTTTTAAAAGAAATACAGAGGCAATACCAGAGTCAATCCAGCACTCACTTCAACAACCAAGAAAAATTTCTCCCCTGGACCTGAAGCCATCAATTGTTATGTTGCTGGCCTAGAAGAGTTTTCCAATGAGAAAGCTTTATGGTGAAGTCACTAAATATACACTTAAATATTATTGGTATTCTATAGTGAGCAATTATTCATGATATTATAAGGTAAGAATAGTCAAAAAAATTGAGAAAAAATAATGATCAGACTTATCAGCCAGATCTTAAATTGTGCTACAAAACTTATAATACAGAATTAATGCCAGTATAGATCAGAGAACAGAATGTAAATTCTAGAGATATATTAAAAATATGTAGGCTAGAGGTGAAGATAATCAACATACATTACTGCACATATAGAAATGCCACAATGAAACCCATTACTATATATAGTATTTTGAAAGTAAAAATAGTTTCACAACTCATTTAATGGCAACTAGTAATCACAAAATTTCTCTGTGTAGGTTACACATTCTTTAGATGAGTCTGCACATTAGCACAGACTACTTACAAGTTTTTACATTAGCTACTGTCATTTTTCTTAAGGTCAATCAAAGATAACCTAGAATTTGAGCCATATGTTCAACAAAATTATCATATACTAAATCAGAGCTGGTTTATCACCAGTATTTATAAAACCAGGCCTAGGGAAAGTACTAGGTGAGGATATATGCATGGTCTTAATAGGGCAAATGTTTAGCCTGTCCTGATTATTATAAAATCAGAATGGCAAGAATATTCACAGTTACTATATATAATTTAATATACACCAAAATAAAAGAAATGATATTCTACAACTATATATTCACACATTTTTATCTAAGAAATAGTTTGCATCTTATTCATCACAAGTAAGTCTTTGTTTTCTCTCTTAAAATTCCTCAGTTTTTCTTTGTCACATCAATACACATACACACAAACAACACACTTCATACATGACACCTGCATCAGCATAGGGCTGTACACACATCTATGTCAATTTTTTTCAGTAGAACAAATTTGGCAGGACACAAATATAAAAATATGTAGGTTCTTAGTAATTGATAAAAGTGTCATTTCAAATCAGGAACCACTATGACCATTTATTTATTCATTACATATTTATTATCATCATTATTTATTAACAAACCATGGCAATGTTTCTGGAATTTCTGACAAGGGCCTGGCATTGTTCTAGGCACTGAGGATCGGGCAGCTAGCTCAGAAAATAAATGCAGTTATATAGTAATAATTGCCATAAGCCAGTAACATAGGGGGCTGTAACAGAGAAAGATTGGATGCTTTCTTCAAAATAGAACAGTCATGGGAAAGGCCTCCCTGAGGAGGTAATATTTCAAGAAAATCAGCACAATGAAAAGAAATCTGCTACATCCAAAGCAAAGCTTTCTTGGTAGGGATAATGCCATGAACAAAGGCAGTGAGATAGAACTAAGCTTATTCTGTTCCAAGAGCAGAATTCAAACCCAGGCAGCAATTACAGACTTAGTATCAGGGAAACAGAGTATCAGACAAAGTAGGGATGAGCCAGGCCAGGCCTTGGTAAGGAGTTCACATTTATTTTATTCCAGATATATGGGGAAACTACTAGAAAAGCTCGTAGCAAAGGTAATTACACTGATATGATCTGAATATTGTTTGTAAAAGATTATATCAGCTGGGCATGGTGGTACATGCCTGAAATTCCAGCTACCTGAGAAGCAGAGAATGAAGAATCTAGAGTTCAAGTTCACCCCAGGCAAAAAGTTAGAGACCCTATCTCAAAAACAAAAGGACTTAGGACATGGTTCAAACATTAGAGTGATTGCCTAGCATGTGCAGCGCCCTGGGTTCAATCCCAGTATGGGCAAATAAATAAATAAATTATATATATATATATATGTACATACAATGCTGGTTGGAGGTGAAGAATGAACTATAGTGTGACAGGGAGATCAGTTATAGGAGGCTATTTGTTCTGTTCAAACAAGAGATGATGCTGTGTAGATGTAGGATGGTAGCAAAGAAAATACAACCCCATGACTTGCTAATCTACATGGAAAGATGAAAAGAAAGGAATCAAGAGAGCCATTAAACATTCATGCAACCTGTCCATCACTGTGCTAAACTTAGGGTATGAACAGAGAATAAGATAAATATAGTCCTTGCCCTCACAGGGAGTTTGTAGCTTACAATTATTTAATAAATGTGACCTGACTGATAGACTAATAGTTCACAAAAATTACATTAGATTTAAATTTCATAGCTTTTAACATAATAAAGTCCAGATGGGTTAAAGTGTTTAATTTAATGAATAAATAACATCTAAATACTAGAAGAAAAATACATGTTTACTTATCTAAGGATGGAAAAGCTTTTGTAAAACTGAAGTACAACTGATTAGGAAAAGTAATAAATTTTAGCATTAAAATTTGAAATTTTTACACCAAAAATACCAAAAACAAGACTAAGAGGTGAACAAAAAGTCTAGGAAGTAAAGTCACAGCATAAATGATGAAGAGCTGATGTACTTCATATATAAAGACACCTGATAAATCAACAAGAAAAAGAGCAAAGAGTACAAAAAGCAGAAGTACAAGGTAAGTGTAAAGAAGGAGCTCAAGCTCACAGGTAATCAATAATATACACACTTAAAATACCATAGCAAGTTTCTTTTTTTTAATTTTTCAAGTTGATAAATGTTTAAAAGAAGCATAGTAACTTATGTTAGTTGCTTGGAAGTATAAATGTGACAAATTTTTGTTTTGTTTTTGTGGGGTTTTTTGCTTTTGTTTTTTTATTTTGCTTTCCCTGTTTTAAAACAGGGTCTCCCTCTGTAGCCCAGGCTGGCCTTGAACTCAGGAACCTCCTGATTCAGCTTTTCTAGTGCTGGAATTACAGGTGAGGACCATCATACTTACCTTGACAAAAATTTTTGGGGGACTGAGTTTTTAAAAATGCACATTCCTTTTCATCTGGCAACTTCTCTTTTTATTAGTATATATTAATTGAACAGAGGTTCCATTTTGATATACCCATACATGTCTATAATGTACTTTAATCAAATTCACTTCCTCTGTTACTCTTGCTCCTCCCCCCTCCCCCCTTTAAACTATTTTAACAGGTTTCATTATTCTATTTCCATATGTGTGTATAAAACACTGATCACTACCCCTCCCTTTACTGTCTCCTTTTGCCCTCTCCTTCTCCTACCCACAAACAGCTGGCATTTTACACTCATCATTTGCTTTGTTTTTTAAGTCTAAAATTTGCATATGAGAGAAAAATTTGATACTTGTGTTCCTGAGTCTGACTTATTTTGCTTTAACATGATGATCTCTAGTTCCATCCATATTCCTGCAAATGACATAATTTCATTCTTCTTTAAGGCTGAACAATACTCCATTGTGTATAAATACCTCATTTCCTTTACCCATCCATCAACTGATGAGCACCTGGCTTATTCCATAGTTTGGTTATTGTGAATCATGCTGCTATAAACATGGGTGTGCAAGTACCTCAATGGTACGATAACTTACAGTCCTTCACTTTTTAACATACATCTAAACTAATTGTGGATATTGCAGTTATATATAAACATTTATTGCAGTATTGTTCAGCAACATAACTTTCTCATAATAAGGAGCTGATTAAATAAACATTGGTCTATACATATGGTGCAGCTAGTTAAAATCATATTGCAGAAAGAAACCTGACTTGACATATGGTAAATTGTTCACAGCATCTTTGATGTCATAAAGTAGGTTATAAAACAATAAACTGAATATAACAGCATTTTTGTAGATTTCCATAGGGAAAATATGTTAACAATGATTTTCACCAAAGTGATTATAATAGTTATATTTGAGAGATAAACTTGTAAGTTTTTCTCAACATTTCTGTGGTCTTTGGATTTTTCATATTGCACATGTGGAGTTATATACTTTTTATATTGCAAAATAAAATTTTACATGTTTACAAAACTATAAAACATTTTAAAAAACCCACTAAGCCTCTAAGTAAAGCCAACCAGTTGAAGGCATTAATCAGTATAAAGCCTTCAAAGATGGCTTCAGATAAAAAATGCAAAACAATATTGCTCTGATAGTGATAATAAACAAATTAGACCTTGAGCTACAGAGCATGGGGCTGGAGCACTGATCTGAGCAAGATAGTCTGGAACCCAGGAGCTGTAAACACTGCAGGTCTTCTTAGTCATCATCCAAAGGTCGGTCCATGACAGCCACCACACACCAGGGATTTTGGGCCAATGTGGAAACAGAGCTCATACACATAATGCCAGGTCACACCTGTTCTTTTTTATTATTATTATTGTTGTTGTTGTGCTGGGTGGGGGTATATTGTGGCATTTATAAAAGTTCTTACAATGTATCAAACATATCATACTTGAACTCACCTCCCCCATTGGTCTCCTTCATCCCCTTCCCCCCCACACACACACCTGTTCTTATATTTTACAAAAGTGTTGAACTGAGGCCAATAGGAAAAGGGGACCAGGAACTAGAGAAAAGGTTAGATCAAAAAAGAATTAACATAGAAGGTAACACACATGCACAGGAAATCAATGTGAGTCAACTCCCTGTATAGCTATCCTTATCTCAACCAGCAAAAACCCTTGTTCCTTCCTATTATTGCTTATACTCTCTCTACAACAAAATTAGAGATAAGGGCAAAATAGTTTCTGCTGGTCATTGAGGGGGTGGGGGGAGAGGGAGGGGGCAGAGTGGGTGGTAAGGGAGGGGGTGGGGGCAGGGGGGAGAAATGACCCAAGCCTTGTATGCACATATGAATAATAAAAGAAAAAAAAAGTGTTGATTGTGATCTAGTAAGCCCCTTTCTCCAAAGAATGACAAATCTCATCGTTCCTGGTCTTCAGACACCACAGGTTAAATAAACTGACCTCTTGCAAATGCAGAAGCCTCTCTCATACAGGTGACCTGTAATTGTAGAATCCTGGTCAGTCATTCTATTAATCCTGTGTTTGAACCCAGAGGGCACCAAAAATCAACTGACTGCGGAACTCAGTGGGAATCATACTGAATTCCTTAAGGTATGTACTGTGTTACCCTTGAAAAACAACTTATTTTTTTTAAATAGGTAATTTCTTTAAATAGGAAACAGGGAAGTACCAATGGCATTAAAAATGTGTGAGTGTGTGCATAAGTAAAATCACTTTGTATTCCCACAGCATCTGTCCTCTGGCAGTCACTTTTGGCGTTCCTTTGCCATTAAAGATACTAAGAAAAAGCAGAATTTCCACATCCGGTGCAGCAGAGTAACAACGTAGTCTTTTGTTATACTCGTTTTTCAAACTTTGATGTCCGCCTGATTCTTCTGTGGAGCTAATACAAAGTACAGCTGGCTGAGTACCTGCCCCAGATCTCCTAAACCCCAGTCTCCCGGGTGGTCATGCCCAGGGGCGAGCGGGTTTTGCAAGCTGCCTGGGTGGTTCTGGCGCACCCTGGGGTGCGAACTCCCTGCTCTGGGTGCAAAGGTGCTGGCAGCGAGACGGGGTGGCAAAAGACCAAGGAAAAGAAGAATCAAGTCTCAAGTTGAAAGATAGGTTTTTCTAAAGACCTGAGCAATGGCGTTTAGTCCTAATTGGTATCATTTCTCACAGGGAGTCCAGTGGATTCGGAATCACAGAATCGAGGTGAGAGGTGCAAGTTCGTGGTTAAAGTGTTACCGAGATTGTCAGGGATCATCTCACCAAGTGTGTCAGGGAGCAAGGAGTGCAGCCATCACAGGCTCCTAAGAAAGTAAACACTCCCAACATGCACTGAGGCGCTGGGAGGGGCTGGGTTTCTCTCACTTGCCTGCGGAGGTGAGCAGGAGTAATAATTTACAGCCGCTTGGGGTTGCTAATGGTGCGCGGGCCGCTGCAGGCGCGGAGCCCCAGGTGCGCCGCGGGAGCGCGCGCAGCACTCCGCCCCGCAGGCGAGCGGCGGGACAGGGGAACGGCGGGGCAGGCGAGTGGCCCGCGTGGGTGAGTGACTCTCACAGCCCCAGGACGGAGAGGCGGAGAGCAGCCTTTCCTGTGTAAGACTCAGCCCGGGATTCTTCGATCCGCAGCCAGATCAACCCAAGAACTGCTCACCGTGTGAAAACCAGGTGAAATTGGGAGCAGGGGAAAGAACCCCGCTAATCCATGTCTGGGGTGAGGTTAAGGGCAAGTTATTAGAAAGCAGAATCCATAAGCAGCAAAGGCAAATGGGTGTGTGTATCAGAGCAGCCTGAACCTGAGGTCGTACTTTTCCCTTTTCCTGACTAAGATAAACTTGTGGAGTGCATGGGATGGGGGTTGAGGGAGAGTAGGGAGAGAGAGGGGAGAAGGGCTTTGACTAAATGTGGCCACCCCCTCCTCACTTCCTCACGGGAAATGGCTCCATGAAGCTTTTACCTGGATGTGCTTGGATCTTACCCTTGCAAAGACAGACATTCCCCTTTCTCGCCTTGTGTTGAGTCATCAGATCAGAAAGATCTTTTTAATTGAGGAAATCGACTTTTTGTTTCCACAAAGCAACAGAGACCACCCTCAAATAATTGAAAAGGATTTTAGATATAATTTAAGGCCTCCCCAAACAAGGAAAGCATAATCATAAATAATCAAATAGGGGTCCGTGAGCTGCGAATACAAATCCTGAAGCAGGAGAATCATATGTTCAAATCTTGGCTCTGTCACTTACTAGGTTGCCCCTTCAGAAGTTACTTAGCATATCTAAATCTCAAAGTTCCGTCATCTCTAAAACAAGCATCAACAATACTTTGTGCCAAATAGGGCTTTGCTGGGAATTAAACACACAGCAGGTGTTCCATAAATGGTACCTCCTATTACCATGAAGAAATAGGCAGCTCTGCCAAAGGAGCAGTGTCAGGGAGGGTGAGCTGAACTGAGCTGAGCTGAGGTGGGCAGACCAGACAGTGTGGGGTGCTGGAATCCAGCTGGTTTCCAGACAGTGGGTCCAAAACATCCAGCAGATGGGCATCCAGCATTTCTCTGAGTAGCATGAAATGACCTGGCTTCTTGCCACTTTTCAAATACACAGATGGCATGGTAGCAAATTTAAACTTATCTGCTACCCAGTCAAATATATTTTGGAAAATTCATTTGTATTTCTTCAAAGAAAATAAAATTTTATAGTTGGAGATTTACACACTATCTCATGCTGTGGATCCCATGGCGTTTAAGTTTCATAAGAGAGACTGCATTTGAATGACTTTCATCAAATTAAGCCATCTAGTCCACTACACTGTAACACACTGAATTGGTTCTATTTAAGTGATGTTGACTTTCATTTGTGCTCCTGAACAAGAAACCTAAGAGAATCTTAGGCGTATTTTCAGTCATTACCTCTTAAGTGTCTTAAATTGCAGGAAAAGTGGCTTTAATTTTATGAGGTTCACTTAAAAGGCACTTTTGTAAATATTGCTAACTTTGGCGAGGGACAAGTTTAGTAGCTAGGATCAGTAATTTCCACTGAAGTCATTTTATCTTTTTATTAATATGACATATTTAAATGGCTCAAAGCTGACTGTAACTTAAGATCATCATTGTTTTAAAAATAATCTTTTAAAACAAGGACTATTTTTTCCAAGTTACACAGTTTAAATTCTCCATTGTACTTATCATTAGGTATTGACTGAGAATTGTGGGTAGAATTCTAAAGCAAAACTAATTGAACTTTACTATATACTGTTCTGTGGGGGGTCTAACAGTGTCTAGTGCACTTTAGCTTATAAAATAATTAATTATTAATTATTAAAATATCAATTTAAAATTAATTAGAGTACCAGTATTTACTAAACATTTTTCAGATTTTATGCTGAATATATATCTTCAAACTCAAATCAAATTATTTGATTCGATATTTCTTAATAGGATATGTCTATATAACAAACAGTAGCCCCAAATGTGATACATCTATTTAACCATATTTAATATTGAGGTTAATCTATTTAATCACATAACTAGGTAAAACTTCCTAAACTAGGAATACATGCAAGTTTTTCTCCATTCCTAATGTATAACATTATGATAAACTACTGTTTTCCTCAGTGAGAGAAAAATAGCCATCAATGATTAAGAAAACAGTAACTTTCCAGTTACATTCTAAGTAGTGTAACATATATGGCAGATGTATTTAACATGTCATTGAAAGTTTTATATTTGACCTTTGTTTTAATTTCCTGAAATGTTTGACTCCCAACCACTACAAAAAAAGTGTCCTAAAATAAGGAACATCCTGTAATTTAACCTAAAAAGAAACCCACTACCAACAGCCCATTTTATTGTGTAGATTCATTGCTTGCAATTTAGATGGGAAATTTAGAGTTGCTAGAGATGCATGGACTTTATATGGAAGTTTAAATTTTAAAACATAATTCTAATGTAGCCCTACTGAAAACAGATTATGAGAAAGGACTTCTTAGTACTTTCTTTCTTTTCTAAAGTGAAGGGTTAGAGAACAGTTCTGATGCAAAAATTAATCTAGATCTTTCAAACTACCAACTATAATGATTTTCTCACTTTCATAGCATAAGCTCAAGTGTAAAACTAGTCAGTACCACTGCTTTCAGAGGGTGACCATAGAGCTTTCTCCTCTTTACATCATGAGAGTGTTATCTTAGTAGCTTGGTTGGTTGAAGGCCAACTTCTGCATCATCACCCAGAGCCTAGTAAAAGGAACACAGAAAACATTGGTTCTGATTTTTTTCCTCAGTACTGGAGATCGAACTCAAGACCTTGAGTTTAACAAGTGCTCTACCACTTAACCCAAAAGCTCCAGTCCCTTTGCTTCTACCACTGCCTTCTGAGTAGCTGGCATTATTGGCTGTGCTACCATACCTGGCCAAAATATGAACAGGAAAAATGAGTCATGACCTTTGTGTAGTCAGCTTTTAGAATTGCTTCTTGGAAACTTGGAGCCCTTCTGCTGCACCGCAGCAGCAATTGCAGAAAATTCTCTTGGCAGACTAAGCAGCTCCCTTGCAGACCGAGTAGGGACAAGATGCCTTAAGACCTAAAGTGGCTTGATACCAGTTTTCTTCTCCTACTCCTGCTTTCCTTACTTCCCTGAGGACACTCTGGACAGAACAAAGTGCATTACATTAGCACCATGCAAATGTCCAATGGCATATTAGAGATCTGGCATTTCAAATGAGATTGCACTTGAACTGAGAGCAATGACATGCTTGCATAGAAATCTGGTTATTTGATCCATGCCCTGTTTAATCCTGCCATAAATTTAAGAATTGAAATAAATTTTTATTTGTATCTCAAGAATTTCTAGCTGCAACCAATACTGCTTAATAAAGTGGTAGTTTATACTCCAATTCTCTGCCAACTCTGCAAATGAGGCATTCTTCAGAAAAAACGTGGACTCAAGTGTTTCTCAGAAACTATACCTCTATTAATTCTTTTCTTTTCTTTTCAAAGTGGATAGTAGATCGAATTGTATATAGCTTATAGCTTTGTCTCATTCCCCTTAAATGATGTAATTGCTTCTGTCTCTACTCTTCCCTATCCCAGGTTCCAGCTCAGAGACTTGAGAAAACAGCCTTATTTTAGGGCTAAATACATGTTTTTTAACTTTCCTTTGTTCTTCAGACTGTACCAATGTTTTCGTTTAAAAAAAACATGTTTATAGACCTTCATATGATCTTACATTAAAATACACACTTCGTATGTCAATGTGATACTTTCCTCAGGTTTTTTTTTTAACTTCTGATTGTTTAGTTAGTTATTGTGGATACATGTGTGATGTATGATATATCCTATATGTATGATTTAGAAAGAACATATGAAATAAAAAAGGAAATCAGCATTCATGTACATTTATTGTTTTTTATTGTTATTTATTTATGTCACTTTTATTGTTAATATTTTAGAATTTCCCTGTATAGTGAATACATTTGACATTTTATCAATTTTTCATGTCCATACTTGCATATACTTACTCACTCTAGAAGATAGAAAGTGAAATAACAATAATTCTATCATAAAGGCTCTAGGAGTCAATTAAGTAAAATGAAACATGGTTAGACAAGAGGCAGAAATCAATTAGAAAGCTGCAAATAATTTGCTACAAGAGTTAGATGCTACAGAAAGTCTGGGAAATTAGGAGCTGTTTTCTTTTTTATTTAAATAAATATTTGTTTATTAGTACTAGTAAATTAATCATTTTCTATTAATATTAATGAATCAATAATTTGTTTACTATTAATATTAATATTTGTTTCATTTGTAAAATCCTGACCACTGTGATACCTCACGTCAGGAGACCTCAGGAACAAGGGACTAGAGATTAATGTATAGGCTAAACTTCCTGTGCCTAACACAGCTGCAGGTGCAGAGAAGGAACTCAATAAATATTTGCTAGATATACAAAGGAGTGAGCCAAGTTTTCCACTTTTAAATCAGTAACCATTTAATTAATCCATGGTTAGGCTCAGGAAGGTGTTTTGAATGACTGACCCATTTGAGTTTTTTGGGCTTGAATTCACCTTCTATCCACAAGCTTCATTTGTTCACAAGGTAACTAAGAAATCCAGGCAAACCACAAATGTGGGAGTACAGAGCTGTGGAAGGTGAACCACTGATGCACTATTTTTTCTTAGGTCCCAGCATCAGTGCCCACACACTGGTGTCTTCCTGTCTCTGAAGGCTCTAGATCCCATCTGCCTGCTATGAACCATTCTCCCTTCCTGGGCTTCTGCATTCTTTGCTCTGCTCTGTCCAGAACTTTAGCACTGTTCATTTTTCTAGGACTTTAATACTGACCTGTCAAGTTTCCTATCTCTTTAACTTCATTCTATCTAGAGACAATCAGAAAGTAAATTACCAAACTTATTAAATAAGTCCTCTTATTGTATGTACAATCTAAGTCAACAAACTTCTGCCCCAGGGCCTGGTAGTTGCTTATGTGATTCATCCTCCAAGCAAAGTACCTGTTTGTAGCAACCATCCTCCTCCTCAAGTCAGTTTATCCATTCTACCTAAAGAACTGAATATCTAAAATAAGACCTCACGGTTTCTGGACTTGTATTTTTTCCTTTTTTTCTTTTTCATAAGTCTTCTTCTTTTCTCCCATTCATGACCTCTATTGTTTTCCACCTAATGCTTTGAGAAAACTAATGCAGACTCTTAAGTCTATCAAGTCTTTGTAAGATTGTCACAAAAACCAGGTTTAGTATGCCATGAATAATAGTGAATGGCAATGGGGAAATAGGAAGGAGAACTACTTGAATTCATAGATCTATGCCTTACTTTGGAAATTATTAATACCAATGAGTCTTTTACCAAATAGTTTTCTTACTTTTTAGGTCTTTGAACTGTCTGAATATTTTTAGTCAGTGTTTAGATCAGACACACTCAATATTATTTTCTATCCATTTAACAATGAACAAAATTTTTATCTTCTGTTCATTTTCTTTCATTGAACTCCATTCAACTATTTTCCTTCCTAAGGTCAGAGAATAATGCAAGGGCATTCTTTGACAGTCTTTTACCTCCTCCTGCAGTCTCCTAAAGCTGGCTATGATTTGCTTTAGCGTAGATCATGGTTTGAAAATTGTTCACTCTCTTTAATGATATTTTTTATTTTTTGTAAATATAAAGAGAGAGAAAAATAAAGAGAGGAAACCTAATGGATCTGATGCAATGAATCTTCATCCCATTTGCCAATTTTCATTTCCTAGGAAACTTCCATGGGTGGTTCTTCAATTCCAAATATCTCTGCTGTTTGTTGAGGACTTGCTGCCTGGTTCACAGATGGCACCTTCTCCCTGTGTCCTCACGTAGGGGGAGGGGTAAGGCAGCTCTCTAGGTCTTGAACTCGGGTTATATTTTAAAAGTACGGTCAGTAGGAGTTACGTTTTTATTACAATTTGCTTATGGTGAAGGAGGAAAACTCAAGACCAAGACTTAGTTTTAGTGCCTAGTTGGGTAGATGGAAAAAATTGTGGACAAGAGAAACCTGGAGCATGAAGAGGAAGCCAGTGTTTCTGATTCAGACATATCTATCTTGAGTGTGAAACATCTCAGTAGAGAATACAGAGGGAGCAACATGAGTCTGGGAAACACCAAAGGGGCTGAGTAGATTAACAGATGCATTTATTTACCTGGAAGAAAGTATAGAAAGAGAAGAGAGGATGGAATGAACTCAAACAAGCCAGCATGTAGGCATCAGATAGAGGACACTAAAATGTTGAAGTATGTGAGACAGGAAGAAAATAGAGCAAAGCCATTGCTGCTTTGTATCAAAAGCCCCAAGAAGAAAGTGTTTCAAGAGGAAAGAAAAGTCAATCTCATTGAATGCTGCTGACAAAGTGAGGCAGAGACAATGAACTATTTGGCAAAGTATAGGGCATTGAAATATGGAAAAAGAGGTGCAAGGGAAGGGTAAAGTAAAGGAATAAGTATAAATAATTGAGATCCAGGAACAGGAAGGTAGCATTTGGGCTCCAGGGTCATGACTAGGGGATCTTAGTATGGGGCATCTACAACCCTTTTTGTGGGTTATAAGACTGGCAAAAATTGAAGCAAAGTTCAGATTTTAGAATCTAGTGTAAGCGCTGTGTAACTGGCCATCACAGATCAAATCTTGTGCATGTGAAACTGGGATGCTTCGTGCTCGTAGAACCTGCTGTGTCTGTCCTGGGACAGCTTAACCTGCCCAGGTTGCTTCTGACCTGTAGATTATGTTGGCTAAGCTTTCATCTCCTTGGCGTGAGTCTCACATGTGTCCTCCTGAGACACACACCTACCACCAATGTGTTGTCAAACAGGGTGACATTCCCAGCTAGAACAGCAGCATTCCTTGAGCAAGAGATAGAAGCAGAAAAGGAAATTGGAATAAACAGGTAATGGCAATAGTGGAACATAGAATCACAGTAGTGCAGATCAAAAGGCTGTGGGGAGATTTAAAGAGTGTCCACCTGAGTGGGGACTGGAGGACATACAGATCTGGACCTGCAGTGCTGAGGGTCTTTTGATCAAGGGGAACTGATGAGAGGAGATTCAATGGTATGAAATTTCATTAGACTACGAACCTGGGGTTGAAGAAATGCTTCAATTTTGAGTATGCAAAGATAGGTTCAAGTGCACCTGCAGAACGTGGTCTACATTTACTAAGATCCCAGGAAAGTTTAGGGCTAAGAAGGTGATGTGATGGTAAGAATGATGAAAGCATAAAAGGAAACTCCAGTCAAGCATCAAGCTTAGAACCTAATGCAAGATGCATGGTGAAGTTAACAAAGCAGTCTAAGGATAAAAAGATGTATCAGGGATTTCATGGCAGTAGCAGAATAGCTTTTATTTTTTTCCCTCCTTGTATCCTACATAATTAGAATATTATAACATCTTCCATTTATCATACCCAATCAAGATAACCTAATTTTAAAATAAGAGAATATCTTATACATACCCTTTTTTTTTTTCAAGTAAACTGAACTTTTCTCTCCAGCCTACCTTTTTCTTCTGACCATATCACTTATGGTTCTATAGGCTTGGAGCAATAATAATTAAATATTGAATTTCCGAAAAATAGAACATGAAAATACTATGTTTAATGCTTCATCTCACACCCTAATGCCATTTGTATGAACTCATAAAAGAGGAGGTTATTCATGTCCAACCACAGTTTCCAGCGCCTGAAGGAGAATGGGAGGATAGTATAAAATCCTTAATCAACCCTTCGAGTCACAGCTTGATTTTCACTACCTGGAATCTTGAAGTTGCACTCACCTGACAAGGACAGGGTCCTGCCATTTGGGTTAAGTTGCTGCAATAGAAAAAACAATATGACCCCTTACACAGATTCATGCAGGAGGAAACTCTTTCTAGAAATACATAAAAAACAGACTTAGCAAATTTCTCAATGCTTCCTTGCCTTGAGCTACTGTATCTGTAGTTTTTCAATTTACCCAATACATTTTTCTTTTTTGCTCACACATGAGATATTACCTCAAGACTCCCCAAATCATTCTTATTCATTACAGATACAACAAAATATTCAACTTAAATAAACTAATTTACAAATACATTCCAGGAACAAATCATTAATACTATTCTAATGTTTAGGGGATCCTCAGACCATCTTGAAAAGGGACAAAAGATGACTATGATGGCTCACCAGTACCCTTCTTGGATCTTCATCAATGACAGGATGTTTATAACCAGGTAATCATATATCTATGCTCTGTGTTATCTGATTCACCAGTCATTTGCAGAATATACCTTTCAGAGTTTCCTAAGCATGGTATATGATCAACAATATCAATAGAATTAAGTCACCAGATAAGATACTGCATAATGCCAGGCACAGTGGCTCATGCCTAGAATCCTAGCTAGTCAGAGGTAGATATCTGGAGGATTGCAGTTTGTAACCACCGAAGGTAAAAAGTTAGTAAGACCCCATCTCAACCAATAACTGGGTTGATGGTATGCACCTGTCATCCCAGCCACTCAGGAAACATAAATAGGAGGATTGTGGTCCAAGCCAGCTTGAACGTAAATACAAGACCCTGTCCCAAATATAACTAAAGTCAAAAGGGCTGGGGGGCTGGGGCGTGGCTCAAGTGGTATATTACTTCCTAGCAAGCATAAGTTCCTGAGTTCAAACCCCAGTACCACCACCACCAAAAAAAAAGCTACATTTCTGTTACAATAATTGGAACAGTTACAAAGAGCAAGATTACATGAAGGATCTAAGGCTGCTCGTAAAACACACACCTCGCTTCTCCCTTTCTTGCCCTTCATGACACATTATTTTTACTGCTCTTTCTTGACATTAGGTTATGTCATGTATGGCTAACATCCATAAGTGTGGTCTTGTACACAATAAATAACATCTTCTTTTGCATTGGGGAATAATAGAGCAGGGATTTAAAACCTGAAGTAAAGATGAGAGTGTCCAGGTATGGTGGTGCAATATTGTAATTCCAGGCAGAGATCACAAGGATGGTGGTTCAAGGCCAGCCTGAGCAAAAGTTACTGAGACCCCCATTACAACCAACAAGAAGGGCCTGGTGATGCACTTGTAATCCCAGCTAAGAAGGAGGCATAGATAGGAGAATTGGAATCTGAGGCCAGCCCAAGCAAAAATTCAAGACCCTGTCCAAAAATTAACTAAAGCAAAAAAATGGATGGGAGCATGGGTTCAGTGGTACAGTGCCTGCTTAGCAAGCACAAGGCCCTTTTTCATACCCTAGTACTGAAAATAAATAAAAAAGATGAGAACTAAATCAGGCTGAGCTAGAGCAGAAGCTGAGGATATGATAAAATAGTAAAAAATTAAGTAAGTACTAAAACATGACCCAAGCCATAGAGGGAGTGGGAAATGAAATAAAGCCAAATACAGACAGAAGTGGGAGTAGGTGGTGCAGTAGGAAAGCAGAAGGAGACAGAGATGCTCAACGATGAACTAAAGCCACAGCTGGAGGATAAGAGTGAAATGTAAGGGCGGGAGGAAGCCAACAAAAAACACTTAAAGAGCAGAGCAATAGAGGGAATGAATATAATCAAAGTATTTATGTATGTGTGGAATTACCACAACGAAACCTCTCATTTTGTACAATTAATATACCCAAATAAAAATAATAGAAAAACAGACTTAGAGATGGAGGATTCTTTATCCTTCCTCACATATTTACTGACTGCTCACTGGAGACAGGTTCTGTCCTAAACCTTCAGCATTCAGCAATGAACCAAAGAAAACCCTTCCTTATATCCTAAAGTGTGGGGTAGAGGATACAGTCAATATAAAATATAAATGCTGAAAAGTGAAGAATAAAAATAAAAGAGGTGGGAGTAAATGATACTGAACGTAGAGGGAGTAGAAACGGTTCCAGTCTGGGCTTCAAATAAGATGTCCAAGGAAGACCTCAGTGAAGAGATAGGAAAAACCTGCAGTTTGTGGCTTTGAACATTCCAAGCGAAGAGGACAGCAAGTTCATAGTCTTGAAGCAAGTCCATATGTGTGAGCATTGACTAGCCCACTGTAGAGGAAGTAAACAGACAGTAGGGAAAGGTGAGATCAGAGACAAAATGTGGGCAAAACATGCAGAGTTTGGAGACAGACAGTCACAGCATTAGAAAAGAATGCACTAAATCATTTACTTATTTTCCTGCCTCTCAGCTCTGCTTGACTCAGTTCAGCTCACAGAATTCTGATTCCTGATACTAGGAAGTTGCTACACTACCCCTGGGGTGTCATTTGCAATCTGAGGTTACAATCCGTTTTGTTCATTCTACTTCAGCTGTGTTATAGAAATTCTTTGTCTTCTCGATTCCCAAGGAAGCCAGGGCCTTTCTCACTCTCATCTTTAGACCTTCCTTTAATCCATTGGAATCCACTCTGTATAGACACCAGCCATCCCCAATTGCAATTATTAGTTCCCTGACTGCAGTTGCTCACATCTCCATGTACCAGGGCTTCTCTCCCCTAACAAAACCCCAGGAAAAAATGTAGTGGAGGAGCCCTGTGCCCTTCCTAGTTTCCTCTCATACCTTGAATCTTTACTTTCTCTAGGACAGCTTTGTCTTCCACTTGTGTAGAACTACTGGTTCTGTTCTAGATAGATGTACATCTATCTCATTTGTAGCCATGACCAGCCAATGGTAACTTCTCATCGTGGATCACCACATTCCCTTCCTTTGCTCACCTGTGTAATACATGAGCTTAGGTCTTGCTTTTCACTGCAGTAGACATCTATCTATCCATAAGCTAGAGGTCACTAAGTTATCTCGTCATTTCACAGTATTAATAAGTTTCCCAGTTGCAATACCTCACTTTTCCTGTGAAATCCTCCCTGAGCCTCAGCAAGCTCTTAACTAGCCCCTGTTAATTACTTGTTTATTTGTTATTTTAAAATATTTATTCCCTAATTATAAAAGTAAAATTATTTTATAAATTATTCTATTTTACATTAGTATGTTACATATATTTATGTAATTATAAAAACTGAGAAAAATTTTAAAACATATAAATTGAAAGAATAAAAAGTATCCCTACCAAACACTCAGAAAAACATGCACTGCTTAATTTTTAGTATATTCCTCACCTTGCAAAGATTCTGTTTTGCAAAGCTGTGATCACACTATCTTCTTTTACAGACCTGGCATTATATTGCAAATATTTCCTCATAAAATTAAAAAAGTCTTCCTAAAATGATTTAATTGATGTAGTAGCATTCAATGATGTAGAAATGCCATACTGTAATCATTCCCTTAATTTTATTCTTCAAGATGTCTCCAGTGTTTTTAATAAACAAGGCTAATTCAGAGAAGTATCCCTGGATCAAAGTACACAAGTAAATGTAGCGTTTTTACCACAAATAAGCTTCCCAAAAAAGCTAGATGAGTTTACTTCCCCACCAGCAGCTGGAAGCCTCCTGGCCTCTCGTGCTAGTGCAGATGCTCAGTTCTCCTGGGTAGAATGTAAACCCTTTAAGGGTAAGTCCTAAGTATCTTTGGCATGTTGTTTCTGAAAGTGGAGCACCAGGATGATTTTGGTGTATGAGATGATTTTAATTGAAACACGGATGATCATTTTTTTATTCAAAGACTTACGTAAAGTATTAGGAAAATATAATAAATACATACAATCTTTGATTTCACAAATATTATTGCTTAGGACAAATGAAACATATTTAAATGAAGTGAATTAGAAAATTATTAAAAATAGATAATACTCTGAATTATGAAAGCAATACACAAATAATTAAATAGCATGGTTATAGCCTTCAGCCAGAATACATTAATTTTTCTTACAGATAACTTTAAAATATGATATAAAAACCTCTATATACATATTTATTTATTTGTTTATTTTTTGGCAGTACTGAGGTTTAAATTCAGAGCCTTGCACTTTCTATGCAGGTACTCTACACAACCCTAGCCCTTTATTGAGTTTAGTTATTTTTCAGAGAGCGTCCTGCATTTTTTTGCCCAGGGCCAGCCTCAAGACTATGATCCTCCTACTTATGGCCTCCCACATAGCAGGAATTACAGGCATATGTTGTTGTACTAGAGGTACACTGTGACACTTACAAAAATTCTTATAATATATCATAGTTGAATTCACCCCCTTCATCACTGGGTCAAATTCTTGCTCACAGTACAGGCACTGGACTCCACCCCAGAACTAATCAGGTGATTCTGATGTGTACTGAAGTCTGAAAACTGCTCAGAGGAGGAAAGGGTCTGAGAACTTCTGACTTCCTGACATAAACAAAACTCCTGGAACCAAAGTAAATCTCTGCAAAACTGTTACCAGAAACAGCAATACCACTGGCCACGGATGATACCACATATGACTTAAGAAGTTTTTCAGCCGCCTGTCTGCAGTAGGCCCCGTGGCAAATAAAACAGAAATTATCAACCCAGTAATAGGTTTTAGTTTTTCTACACATAAGTACATTTAAGTAACAGAAATTTACATTACAATAGCTTCTACGTAGTTGAAATTTTGGTTTCAGCACATTTCTTGAGAATGTACATTTTTCAGTACAATAAAAAGTCTTGTATATCAAGGACACTGTGGGCCAGACAGCACTCATTTCTAACTAATAAATGAGAATTCTCTAAGGCCAGAAACTTCCTGGCTAAAGGGTGTTGGCATATATTAGCTTCACACTCAAATGAGTACGGTTCCATTGCCTGGAGGCATCACTGTTTGCTGCTTCACGTGGCAAATATTCTGAACTAGAAAATGGTTCTGTCTGGTTGCTTTCAAAGTACTTTCATTTCAGGCTGAAATCAGGTGAGGTAATGCCAGCCTTGTATTTAGAAAACAAAAACAAAACAGAAAAAGAAGTTCAAATCCAGTTTCAAATGTAGCTCAGATTTCATTCTCAGAACCTGTCAGACTTTTTTCTGTTACTTAGGAACCTGATATAAAAACTCTTGCAGACTATGACTCTTTTAATAGCAGCTCAAAAGGCACATGTGCATTCCCGTCCTTGGTAAATATGTTTAATTAGTATGATGTAATAAATTTTAGCAAAAAGTGCATTATTCCAAATAGTTTCTTTTTCTAAGGGTGTTGGTTAGCACCCTTTGCTGAAACAAAAGAACCAGCCACCTACACCTCCAACACAAATTAAACACAAAGAGCCAGTGTTCCTGAAGCTGCCTACTACCTGGCCCATAGAGCCAGAGGACATTGTTTGCCCAGGAGTCCAGGGTCTTCCCTGATCAAAGGAATAAGAACACTGAACCCCTCAGCCAGCCCAGAAAGTAGGTTTATAAAGAGACAGTATCTTGACACCATAGAATATCTGACTTTAACAAAAGTTAAGAAGGCCTCTCTGACATTTTATAAGGAGTCAAGAGTTTAAAGTAAGAGGCAAAGGATTTGAAACATGTGCTTAGAATCATCTCCTTTAAAAGTTAGATTTTTTTTTCTACATTGAAGATTGTTCTTAAAAAAAATCACATTATTCTTAGCTGATGATCTAGTGAAAATAAGAGAAATTATTATAAAAATTGGATGATTCATCTGTCACTATATCATGAAAAGGTCAGTAGCATCACCCTCAGATATGTGAAAAAGGATATTTATTAAGCTTTCTTTATTTCCAATATTTCCAATAAACATGTATTATCAATCATCATTGAGCATATCAATACAATAATCTGTTATTCTCAGTAAAATTTATCTACTGAACAATTTCCTATTTTATCACTTAACTTGGTTTAGAGCAGTAAGGCCTTTCCAAGATACACTGAAAATGTTTCCATAGAAAGTCTGTTGAAATCAAAATTCAAAGACTACAGCAGTATGGAATTTACTTGAATTTCTGGGTGTGTTAGTTAACACTGGTGGAAGGTCCTCTCCTCACTCGCAAAGTAGATCAGGATTCAATTTTCTTATTTTATTCCCTAAACAAATGATTTGAGAGCATGCCATGAGCCAGAAGCTGTACTAGAAGAGCAGCTAGAATATTCAATTTTGAGCAAAGAAGAGATGAGGCTCCTTCTTTTGTAGTTCAAAGCATGCAGATCTCAGCCTTGGACCTCCGGCAGAATTACCTGGAGGGCTTGTTAAAATGCGGAGCTCTGGGCCCTTCCTCAGAGTTTCTAAGTCAGCAGGTTTGGTAGGGTGAGTATTTGTATGTCTAAATTCCCAGTGCTGTGGGTGCTGCTGGTCTGGGCATCCCACTTTGAGAACTATAGGTCAAAGGCCTGAGACAAACTGAGGTGAATGTTCTAGGGGAAACAAACCTAGCTCCGGGAAAGAATACAGACCCGATTCTCCCTAGAACCTACCTTTGCACTGAGATCTGAATGCGGAGGGAGCCAACAAGTTTCAGGGGAGTGAATGGAAAAGAACAGAGCTTCAGCAAGTTAAAGTGCTGAGGTGATAAGTTGTAGGACATGAGAAAGCCTTTCTTTAAAGGAGGCTGAAAAGCAAGTCAAGAGAAGGACTAGTAGAAGTATACCTGCTGTGTTAAAGACTTGGGGTTTTATCCCAAGAGCAATGGAAAGACATTTAAGGTTGTTAATCAAAGTACCTGATACGATCAAACATATTCTCCAGATATAGTTTGGGCAATAGATGGAGGACACTCAGAAAAAAATAAGGCTGCTAAGTAATGATAATATTGTATATTATATATGTCATAAAAAATGAAGAGAATCAGTGGCCAAAGTCATAGAAGCATCACTGAACAGCAAAGCAAGAGTCAGTGGATGTAAGAGGCTGTGTGTCAGGAAGGCTCCTGTCTGTAGCTCATGCTCACCTCCATAGCTGTGAGACTCACTGGGCGTCTGCTATGTTTCACACCCTCCAGGACCAACACTGGTGAAAGATTCCCCGCCGGGTAGACTGGAAGGCCTATCAGTAAATAAGTGAAAGACTTCATTAAATAGACTACATGGATTATTTTCTCCTCCCTAGGAAACACGAGCATCAGACTCTGAAGCTATCTATTGTCCAGAAGAGCTATCTATTTTCAAGAAGCACAAAAGTCCCTATCTGTTTATACACATAGGCTCTTGTTTTACAGCAAACTTGTATCTGCTCCAGCAATGCCTCGTGATATATGGCACACCTATGTTTGTTTTGCGATTGGCCTTTTAAAAAAATCTGTAAGGCTTATAGTAGAAAAACATGAAATGTAAGAGTAAAACAGGGATAAATGAGAAGCAGGACTCAGGTATGAGCTAGGTTCCAGCCTAATTGCTCCATTCTTTTTGTCTCTGTGTTCAGCCTAACAGCATGCCATCAGCTCCACTTCCAAAATCCAACTGTTTTAAACCACCCAGTGGAAGCTGCCATTATCTCTTGCCTGGACAACTGTAATAGCCCACCTCCTCAGGCTGCCTGCTTTCATTCCCTGCCCCTGAGGTACATTCTCTCTCAGCAGCTAGAACGTCTCTCTCCCACATAAATCACACGTAAATCTCTTTATGCTGCCTGAACCCTTCCAGGGTTGCCTGTTGTACTCAGAATAAGATCCAAACTCCTTACCATAGTTTCTCAGGCCTAGAGGATCTCATTTCCAACCACTCTTTTCTTTTTCTTCTCCTTCAAACATGCCAAACTGGGTCCTACATACAAGACTTGACATATGCATTTCCTGCCTGAAGACTGTCCTGATTGTTCCTAGGGCTGGCACCTTCCCAATACTGAGGTCACAGTTTAATATTTTGGACTTCCTGACCACTTTCTCCAAAATGTTCTATTCCAAAACACCATAACACATAATCCTATTTTATTATTCTCATAAAACTTTTCCTTTATTTGTTCTTTTGCTTTCTTTCATTGTCTTCTACTAGAAAATAAGTCTCACCATGGTCAGAGCCTAGTGGTTTTGTACACTGCTGTACCCTCAGCATGTATTACATCATCTGTTACATAGTAATCCCTCAATAAAGTTTTATTGAATACAAATGCATATAGAAATAACCAACCTCAAAGAATTCAGTCAAGATTTTAATATGATTTCACATGTGTCCCCTGAGCTATCATCTTCATATCAAGGGACAAGATAATTAGCTACAAAACATTTCTCTCTAATTAAATGTAAATACAAATTTCTAGATTGATTTTAAGTCATCATTTTAAGTTCTAATTAGAAGGATCACATATTTTAACCTGTAATCTGCCAGTAGAAAGGCTTCCCCTTTCGTAAAAGAATAATGTCTCCTAGATTTTCAGTGCCCTAAGATGTAAAAGAGTGAATCTCCAGGTGTGGTTCCAGGGCTAGCACTAGGGGACCTGGCAGAAATGCAAATTCTCAGGGCCTACCCTCGACCTCTCTGTAGGCCTCTTTGGGGATGCAGCTCAGCAATCTGTTTCCATCAGCGTTTTGGGTGATTGTAATGCTGGTTCAAGTTTAAGAACCACTTATCTAATGTGCTGCTGATTTGCCTTTCATGTTGTCCATGAAACCCAGATATTTCTTCAACTTTCAAGCAGGGTTTTCTCAATCACTGTTTCTCAATCTGTTCCCCCCAAGGCAAACAGCTACAATAAAAATCAACCTGACATTGTTAAAAGTTTCAGGTCTCTAGATTAGTATCAAAATAAAAAACTGTTACTGATTTGTGAACAGCGGGAGGGTATGGAACCAGCCTTCTTCTATGGGTCTCAGGCCAAGGGAGGAGATGTTTGAGAATAGCCTTCCCTCTCTTTCCTGTCCACTTGCCGCATAAGTTGCCCCAACTGGGAAGTCACCTGCTTATGGAGACAAAAAATGAGGTCTGATAGGGAAGCAGCTCATTGCAGCTGCCAACTGGAACAACAGGTTGTCCACTTAAACTTGTTTTTTTTTTTTTAATTTTTATATTTTTATTATTCATATGTGCATACAATGCTTGGGTCATTTCTCCCCCCTGCCCCTACCCCCTCCCTTACCACCCACCCCGCCCCCTCCCTCTCCTCCCACCCCAGAAACTATTTTACCCTTATCTCTAATTTTGTTGAAGAGAGAGTATAAGCATAATAGGAAGGAACAAGGGTTTTTGCTGGTTGAGATAAGGATAGCTATACAGGGAGTTGACTCACATTAATTTCCTGTGCATGTGTGCTACCTTCTAGGTTAATTCTTCTTGATCTAAACTTTTCTCTAGTTCCTGGTCCCCTTCTCCTATTGGCCTCAGTTGCTTTTAATGTATCTGCTTTAGTTTCTCTGCATTGAGGGCAACAAATGCTAGCTAATTTTTTAGGTGTTTTACCTATCCTCACACCTCCCTTGTGTGCTCTCGCTTTTATCATGTGCTCATAGTCCAATCCCCTTGTTGTGTTTGCCCTTGATCTAATGTCCACATATGAGGGAGAACATACGATTTTTGGTCTTTTGAGCCAGGCTAACCTCACTCAGAATGATGTTCTCCAATTCCATCCATTTACCAGCGAATGATAACATTTCGTTCTTCTTCATGGCTACATAGAATTCCATTGTGTATAGATACCACATTTTCTTGATCCATTCGTCAGTAGTGGGGCATCTTAGCTGTTTCCATAACTTGGCTATTGTGAATAGTGCCACAATAAACATGGATGTGCAAGTGCCTCTGGAGTAACCTGTGTCACAGTCTTTTGGGTATATCCCCAAGAGTGGTATTGCTGGATCAAATGGTACATCAATGTCTAGCTTTTTAAGTAGCCTCCAAATTTTTTTCCAGAGTGGTTGTACTAGTTTACATTCCCACCAACAGTGTAAGAAGGTTCCTTTTTCCCCGCATCCTCGCCAACACCTGTTGTTGGTGGTGTTGCTGATGATGGCTATTCTAACAGGGGTGAGATGGAATCTTAGTGTGGTTTTAATTTGCATTTCCTTTATTGCTAGAGATGGTGAGCATTTTTTCATGTGTTTTTTGGCCATTTGAATTTCTTCTTTTGAGAAAATTCTGTTTAGTTCACTTGCCCATTTCTTTATTGGTTCATTAGTTTTGGGAGAATTTAGTTTTTTA
Source organism: Castor canadensis (assembly GCF_047511655.1). Classification (NCBI taxonomy): domain Eukaryota; kingdom Metazoa; phylum Chordata; class Mammalia; order Rodentia; family Castoridae; genus Castor; species Castor canadensis. The sequence goes on from NC_133394.1 coordinate 95,102,006, forward strand.
AGTTCCCTGTATATTCTGGTTATCAGTCCTTTGTCTGATGTGTAGCTGACAAATATTTTCTCCCACTCTGTGGGTGTTCTCTTCAGTTTAGAGACCATTTCTTTTGATGAACTGAAGCTTTTTAGTTTTATGAGGTCCCATTTATCTATGCTATGTCTTAGTTGCTGTGCTGCTGGGGTTCCGTTGAGAAAGTTCTTACTATGCCTACTAACTCCTTAAATTTGTTTTTAAAGTTTTGGGAGCCAAGCATGAAGAGAAAGGAGAAGGTGAGCGCCTCCTCTCTTCTCAGGTAGGAAAACATGCTAGGGCACAGCATACCAAATATTGATGTTTACCTTTATAAAGAGATCCTCTTAAAAATAGTCAGAGCCAGGTATGGTGGCACACACATACACTCCCAGGATCAGGGAAGCAAAGGAAAGAAAAATCACAAATTCAAGCCTAGCCTGGGCCGCATAGCAAGACCCTATCTCAAAAAAACAAAGCAAAATGGTCAAACTAACAAACAAAAAGTCATATATCAGAACTAGGACACATTTCTGGTTTCTTTAGATGCATTAGCGTTAAAACAATTGTGCCATCCTCCTTTGCCTCCCCCTTTTAATCCTTCCCATGCCTTATCATTATCTAGTGACCCTAGAGCACGTGCTCAAATTGGGGAGTTTGCATAGTTAACACATTTTGAGCGTTTTCTTGGTTTTGTGTCTGCTGACTAGACATCACCACTGCAAATTCCTTTTTAATATTGTGGCATCATTCCTTAATCTTTAATCCCTTTGCTCTTATTTGAATCCCAAGAGTTGAGGATCTGAGAGAAGCTGAGACTTCTATTAATGAAGGGTGGTTTTGTGTTGTGAATAAGACAAGTATGGATTTAATTACCTCATTGATTACATAACTAATAGATTGAGTGAAACTCCTGGGTGCGTTTTTTTTTTTATCGGCAGTCAGCATTGAAGGATTAAGATCTAAGGACAACTCTTGTAAGAGCAGAGCAATAAATCAACCCACCAACCCCAGCAGTAATTCATGATACTCTAGCAGAGTTGTTGGAAAAGTGGGAAACTTTTCCTCTTCAAAAAGGACAGAGCCTTTGGTGCATGTGCCCCTCCTCAGCACTGTGAGGTCAGGAGAGTTAGGTACAATGTGGAGCTCCTTGAAAATAATATTAAGGTTTGCATTCTTACTTTGGCCAGAATAGCCCTCCTCTCCTCCACCTTCTCAGTGTTTAGATTGGGAAACTAATCCCTTTGTTCGCAATGGAAAAGTGAAAAATCTACTTCCCTAGCTGAGCAAGGTCTCTATGCACAGGTTGAAAGGCACTGTTCTTTCTTCATCAGTTGAGCCAGGACAAAGGAAAGAAGACCTGGCACCATTGTTGCTTATGGAAGAAGAGCTGTGAACCTTCACAATCTTAATTCCAGGATTCAAGTAGTGAAGGAGAAAGTGGGCTCAGAAAATTCAGCCACTGCTTGCAGACTTCAGTAATATGAAATGAAGATTTGTCTTGGCAAATGAATTAACCATAAGGCTTTTCTTATTCTTTTCTATTGTCCTCACACTTCCTAACTCCACCTTCCAAAAACAAACAATAGTCTATACTGAGTTTTGTGGATGTTAAATTATGAAAAAAATCATGACTACATTGCATACTCATTATGTAATTCGGAAAGTATACAGCATTATAACACATAAGTTAAAAATCATACACTTAATCCCAGAAAATAATCAATTTGTTACCTTTACATGTTTAATTCAGTTATTTTATAAAAACATAAAGTTTCAAATTCAGTTTTTGAGCCTAACATGAAATTGTTAAATAATTTAATTGCTAAAATTTAACATTATGAACAAAGTCAACTGGTAAAAGAAAGCTAAATATGCAACAGAACAAGTGAGCGTTTTTATTTTGCCTCAGTTTTTCATCTGTCAAAGAGATTCTCTCAAGTGTTTCCGGTCCCTACTCTTAAACACGGCAACACATGCAGCAGTTATTCCTGATGCTCAGCCAGCCATGTTGCAGTTCAGCGGTTGCCTGACTTAAACATTTTCCAACAAGTCTCCAAGAGGCAGGAGTAACACAAACCCAGGAAGTGCAGCCAAGTGTGGTCAACGGCCAAATGTGCCTTTGGCAGCTAAATTGGGTTGTGTTTTCCCCTGAAGTTTATTTGTGTCACATGGCAGACTTTGAAGTTAGTGTCAGGTTACAGCATGTGACAGTATTTGTACTTTGCCTGTATTGGGTCCACATTATAAGAGTCAAGAATTGGACAGAATTCTTTAGTTTCCAGGGAAGGAGTAGGATATCCACTTAATTATACTGTAATCATAAAAGCAAGGGGAAGCACTCTAATTACAACTAATATCTGACATTCATGTACCAATGGATATGAGGCATAATTCACTCGCACTCATCATCTTGCCCCATGCCCATGTTTATTAAAGTTTTACAAAATCAAATAAAAAGAGTTTCTTCTGGCTAGCTAAATAGCCTGATAAGATGGAGGAACTCATTTCTTGTTAAATCCATTACTCACGGTAAACATCATGACGTGGATAATTCCCATCTGCTGAGCAGCTGCAATTCAGGTCACAAAGTACAAAGTACACCTAAGCGTTTTACAGGTAACTCTGGATCTGCTATTGCTCTCTAAAGCTGAGCTGGAACCTTAACAAACAAGTGCCCTGAGACCTCCTCTGTGGCCTTCCCCACACCTGCCACCCCCTGGAGGGGTCAAAGAGAGTTAGCTCTGTTTCAGAGGCTGTGATGGAGAATTCTAGGCATCCATCAGAATCTACTAGGATCTTCTCCGTGCCCTGCCAGTGTCAGAGTGCCAGCTTCTATCCTGGAGAAGCTGTTGGTCCTGTGTTTAGTTAAAAGTTCAGGTTAAATGGAAGTTTGGCATTACTCAGTTTAAAACACCTCAGTAAAAGCCCCACCCATCTGATAAAGTGTGTGATGCTGTTTAAAACAAATCCTTATTGTATATTGTGATGTGATACTTTGTGCTTCTCCTGCCCTCCCCCGTCAAAAAAGATCTTTTCTTAGAAGATCAGTGTCTTATAGCTCACCTATAAAGTATGCTTGAACCTTGTGTCTATTTCTTGGACCTTGCTGTGGTCTCTAGATATCCCTAGTTTATAAACAGAGAAGACTGGATGTGGAAGCCATTTCTTGGAAACCATTTAAAAACTTTGTTAGGGTAATTGAGCAACCTGTGCTAAGAAGCTGGTCTACACTGGGTAAGAACTCTTTAGAGGCTAAGGGAGACAGAGGCATATTTTTTTTTCCTTTATTAGGAGGTGGCTCTTTTAAATAGACTGAAAATTCTGTTAGAATAACTACTGACAGGTCATGTCACAGTATATATTGAATCAGTGTCCCCTTTCCTGACAAGGAAAAGCCTTGATAATATTTTGAGTCTCCTAAACCATAAATCCCTATACTGTAGTTATTTGAGGTCCCTTATAGACTTTAGATCCTTGCTTATACATGGAACACTTAATCATCTTTCTGTGGAACACCAGCCTTGTTCCTGCCTCTCTACCCTAGATTGCTGCTGCAATGGTTTCACCCACCTCACTACTTCCGTCTCGTCTCGTGCTGAAATTCATATTCAACTCTCTACCTAATGGGCCTTAATATCATCCTGTCTTACTCTTACCTAGAACCTTCAGTGGCTACCCATAACCTGCAGAGTGAATTCTAAGGTTCTCAAGTTATGCATAGTGCTCACTCTCATCTTTCCTGATTTTACATGTAGTACTGTTAGAATCACAACTCTCCAAGTTTTCTGACAGAAATGATGGCATGTCCTTCTTTGTGTTGTTTCTCTTGCAAGTTCACCATAGGTATCTTAAAGCTCTTATCCACCTTCCACATATGATTTAGGGTTCCAGACTGTGCTCACGTAGTGATCCTGGTGTGTATGAATGACCATTCATGAGGCCTTCTGTTAGCAAGGACAATTTGAATCAGTCAACAGACACAAATGACCAATTGGACAGCTCCTTGTGGGCCAGGTTGCCAACCAATCAAGTTAGCATGTTGCAAGCTGACATTTTGTTCCTATTTGATATTAGATCCATTAGTTTATCAGGTGCATAATCTTTTTTCACCATATTCCTTCTTATATGCATCAAAACTCATACTGCACAGTGAGTTCTGGGTTGCACCTCTAAAAGAGGAGCATAAACTTGATTAATCATCTTCAAAAGTATCTCTGGTAAGAGACACACAATTAAAAGGCTCACTTTTGGAATTTGTTCACCATTGCTATAGTTCTAAATTTTCCTTCCTGACCTCTTACTTCACCTTACACCATTAACTTACCTAATCTTATTTCAATACTTGAGTTTACTGAACTCTAAACTTCCATGCTCCAAAATTCATCAAGGTGCCACAATAATCAGAAAGATCCTGTTCCTAGTGAGAAAGAGGTAGAAGACTTCGGTGGTATCCAGTTACCCTGTGTTACACAATACAGAATGGATTGGCAGGCTTTCTCTGCTAAGGGCCAGATTATAAATATTTTAGGCTTTGTGGACCATGCAGTTGTTGTCACAAACACTCAGCTCTGCTTTTATAAAAGGAAAGCAGCTATAAACAATAAGCAAACAAATTAGTACGAGTAGACTCCAATAAAACTTTATTTACAAAACAGGCAGTCCAAGACCACAAATGTCAACTCCCTGGGTCACTTGGAGCCTTATTTCAGTAGATTTATCAGACTCTGTTCAGGTACAGAAACATTTTCCAACTTTAGAAGGTCCTGGAGTAAAAACATTGAAGGTTACTTGTACTATATTGTGTAATTCAATTTTATCAGCGACAGAAGCTGAGGGAATAAGATTATAGAGAGCTTCATTTGCTTTCATAATAGCTCTCCCAGCTCAGCATATCAGGAATTGCATCCCAAATGAACCCGAAATTTCTATGTGGTGCTCTGGCCCTCAGTTTTGAGAGCTATAACAGTGCTCTCTGGCTCTTTATCAGTAGTACAGTTTTTAGGAAAATATCCCATAGTCATGAACTCAAGGAAACAAAATCAGTGCACCCAATGATATTTAGAACAGAAATATTCATTATTGTTAAATCTTTAGAATGACCCATTTGGGAAATAGAACAATGGCAGAGAAGACTTCTATAGAATCTTTTTCTATGGAAGTTGTGTGGTATTTATTTTCCTTGGAAATGCGTACATGTAAAATTGCAAGTGAGAAAAGTCCAGCATATTTACATGATATCAAACATATAAAGTCAATATATGGAAATCCTGTCATTTAATATTCATTCAGTTTTTATCAAATACGAGCCTACTATGAATAAATTTCTGCTCTAAGCACAGGGAACATAGTGGTGAATAAAATTGGCCAAACTTCCTACCCTACCCTCGTGAAGCCACAAGTCCAATGAGAAGGAGATAGAGATTTGAGGATCAAGGGGATTCTTGCCATTGAAATACTTGAATTTTCATGTCATGAGATTTTTGATCACAGAAATGCTGGTGTGAAATTGTTTTTCTCCCTTTGTTATTGGTTATTAGGAAGAGAATTTTCAGATAATTTCATTCAACCATAATCTATTGAGCTCCTGCTATGTACAAAATATTCTAGAAGGCACAGATGTAGTATGAATAGAACCTGTAAATATCCCTACCCATGGAGCTGCATTCTAGTGGAGAAAACAGAACACAAAGATAAATAAGCAAAATTTGTAAAAGGTTAGATAATGACTCGGGGCAGAAGTAAAGTAGGAAAGCAAGATACGAAATGTTGGAAGAAGGCAAACTTTTAGATTTGGTGGTCAAGAAAGACTCTATGAAGCCAGGCCAGGCACGGTGGCATATTCCTGTAATACCAGCATTCCCACGCAGAGGCTGAGACATGATGATAGTAGAGAGAACAGCCTGGGCTACATAGCAAGTTCCAAGCCAGACTGAACTGTTCCAAAACAACAACAACAACAAAGACTTAACAGAAGACAGACTCCTTGAAAAGGTGGCTTTATAAAGAATAAGCTAGCAAGGAGATGGTGAGAGGAGGGGGTCATTCTGAATGGAGAGACTGCAGGTTTAAAGGCCTGAGGTGGGAGTATGTCTAGAGGTGGGAGTATGTCTAGAATATTAAAGGAAAATCAAGAAGGTCTCAATGTGGTAAGTGAAGGAAGGAGTAGTAGAGAATGACATGGAAGAGGTGACAGAAAACCAGCTCACATCTATCCCTTTACGTCCTTGCAAAAACCTTGGATTGTATTCTGTATAAAAGGATGGCTTTGGAGAGATCGGAGCAAAGGAGAGAGATGGTTACGGTTGCATTAATACAATTCCTGCAGTTAAGAACACACAACAGATACAGGGAGGCCATTGCAGCAATCCAACTGAGAGACACTATGTATCTCCAGATGTGAGCAGAGAGAGGACAGAGGTGTGGCAGGAACTAGTGCTCCTGCTGCCAGAGCCCACCTGCCCGTAAGGGTGAGGTTCCTCAGGAGTAACGACCATTCCTTAACCATTGCTGTAACAGTGTCAGGTACCTGCTAGGTGCTTAATTCAGGTTGTTTAAATGTTATAGAACGAAACGAAAAAATGTAAAATCAAATTGGCTTTGTGGCTGCCCCCTGCTCCAGCATGCTCTCCATACCACTCTCATCCTCAATCACCTTCCCTGCTCTGGTTTTGATATATGAATTAGCATCTTCAGTGTTTATTGATATTATAAGTCTGCTTTGATTGTCAGTGACCTACCTTAAGTTTAAGTGACAGCATAATAAAGATTCCATCAAATCATTCTATCACATATTTTTATGCACTGAAAGTGTTATTACTGTCTTTTTTTTTTTTTGTCTTTCTTTTTTTGGTGCTGGGATCAAACCCAGGGCCTCGCATATGCTAGGCAAGCATGTACCACCGAGCTACATCCCAGCCCTATTATTGCCTTTTAATAGTAACTGATTATAACTGGATGTGATATTTATTTTTCAGGGAACAACTTAATACTTTATTGAAGACCTATAACATATTTTATGAGAACCAGAAAAATCTGCATATTTTATATGGACAGGTAAGCCCCTGAAATACTTTGCCTCAGAAAAAAGTTCTATAAACATGCAGAAGAGTGACTTAGAGTCTATAATTTAGCTACGTAAGAGGTCTGGGAAAAACAGGTAAATCTTTAACTTGATTCTGTTATTCTGTTTGTTTTTAGACTACAGCACAAAATACTAGGCCTAGAACACATGTGATTTTGTAGGCATTTTTGATATTAAAAAAATTTTAAAAATAACTGCAATGACCTATTTACTTTCCATATTAAAAATGGAGAGTTTCTCAAACAATGGAGAATGATTTGAACAGCAATTTCATTAGAATGCTATCATAACTTTCTTACAAATGCACCGGGATTAATATAGAAGAGTATTTGTTGTGACATTTTTTGTAATGGAGGAAATGTGATGATATCTTAAGTCTCTACACATTAGGGATTAGTCAAACAAATCATGATGTACCTGTAACATCAAGTTTGGTTTGGTTGTTAAAATGGATCAGTTAAATTCCAATGAATGTGCACTACACCAAAATAAAAACAGATTTTAAAATGTTAAAGAAACAGTTCAGGTAATTCTGAGTCCAGAAAGCATTTTTAAGGATGCAGATGGTTTGTTACTATATACTGACCTTAGCATTCCATTTTTATTCTTTTTGTTTCTCTTTTTTAAGTGAAATGTTTCTTTCTCCACAGGTCCCTTTACTCAGTCTTATATTCTGATGGGGTTCATTTTACATATTTACATTATCTTTCTGGCCCCAGAGAACATTAGATTTTTCTACCCCTGATTTATCCTCAAGTTTGATGGTACATCATAGAATTTAGGCCACCATAATCTGGCTTAAATTTACAATTTGAAAAGAAAATTTACAAAGCTCTCTAGCCTTTACGACAGAGTTTAAATGATTTAGCTCAATTGTGCATTTTAATTACTTCACAAATTTAATAATATTAAAGAAAATAAGCTCTTTATAAAGAAATGTCCCTACTTTAAAAACATTTCAGGCTTACTAGCCAAAGAAATAAGAAGCAATAATACTTATTGAGCACCTATTGATTTCATTCTTAAAAGTTAGGGATTATTATAATGTCCACTTTTCAGAAAATGAAGCCTAGGCTTAAAGGTGGTCAGCAGCTTGTCCAAGATCACACAGCTAGGAAGCAGCAGAGCCAGAATTTAAAAACAGTTCTGTCTCTTTCCAGAGTCAGGAGTTCTCCTTGTGTTCTCAAATAAGAATTGAGTTATTTATGGTGTGTAACAGTCAATTTTTCATAGGAACAGGAGTTGGTAGATTTTATATTAATTGACCAATTGGTTAGTTTCTATATTTCCAAAGCTTCTAAAACAATAGTACATTACTAACAGAACAGGTGTTTTAGGTATAAAAGAGAAAAATAGATTAGAAAATAAACTCTGTAGCAATATGTTTTATTAATATTTTTGTTAATATTTCTTTATATATATTCACTTGCTCATTTTTCTTTGCATGGTAGTTCCTTCTTGTGTTATACTATTTCTAATTTAAAATTCTTAAAATGCTATTCATTTTTCACAGATATTATTCATATATATATATATCATTTTATAGTCTTTTCCCTTACACTATTTTACTTACTCTGCATAACTTTTTAAGTTAAATTCGTTCTGTTTACTCTTTTAGAAATGAATATACAGCCTCTCAGTCTCTCAATAGCTGTTTGTTCAAATTTCTAGTTCAGTTCAGTTTTTACATCTGCTTTAATTTTTTTATACCCAGAGAATCCATGCTGTTAATGATACACTATATTACCAAATATATATATTATTTGTCATCAACTAATAATCTCAGTTTACAATCAGTTTTACTGACTGAGAGGGTGGTGAAGTAAAGTCATCTGTTCCACTGCAGTCAGTGGTAGCAGCCCATTTCCAAGAGTAGATTTTGGAGTCATTGTGCCATCCAGTATTGGAACGCTCCCAGTTCAAGCTCCCTTTCTGCCTCCACCAAGGTTGCTTTTAACCTGAATCAACCTAGGAAGGACAGTGTCCATCACATTCAGTTCTTCCATGGAGCAGCTGCAAATGAGTCCTACCTTTGCTCCCAGGGCTGGTCCCACTGTCTAACCATATCCAGGCCAAGGAGTCCTGACCTACCTCCTCTTCCACAAATGAAAGCTTCACTTTTTATCCTGACTCTATGGTGGAGAAGCAGGTGTTGAGGTGAGTCAGTCCACATTTCCTCTGTGCTCGCCCTTCAGGACGTGACTGCTTGTGGCCTGGAGCAAATTATTAATGCTCTGAGCAGCCACTGGAGCATTCATTACTCAGCAGCTATGGGAAGCACCTATTTTGCAGCCAGTGCTGAGCTGAGCCTGGGAAGCAGAAAGGGTTGAGGATAGCTGGTAGTGGTGTTGGGCAAATGGTTTTTGCCTGGCAAGGGAGAAAGTCGTCTGATGGAGCTTTTCAAAATACAAAGTTCCCAAGCTGGGCAGGGGCTCTACCTGTAATCCCTGCACTCAGGAGGCTGAGGCAGGAAGATCCTAGAGTTCCAGACCACACTGGGATACATAATAATACCCTATTTGAAAAGCAACAATAAAATACAATGTTCCCTCCCACTGAGTCCTGATATCTGCTGTAAATTGTGGGGGCTGAAATAAAGGGAGGTGGATTTGGGGAAATGCATTTCAAAAAATCTTTCCCAATTATATCTCACCTTCCTCATCCCCTCTCACATCACCATTGCCCAACCTGCTATCCCGGGTACACTTGTTCTTTCATAATAAATCCGCCTTAATTTAAAACAATTAAAGCATTAAAATTCCACTTTATCCAAGAATCAGTTCAGAAAACATTTTAACATACTCCACCCTCTTGTGGACATGCCATTGTCATTTTGACTTACTTTGCCAGGTACAGCTGCTTTCAGAAATAAAAGAATGTTTCAAAAATCAGAATTATTTTGCAGAAAATTGAGAAGTCAAATGGTCCCCCAAGAGAATTTTTTGGCCCATTAGGATTTCTTATAGACTTAATTTCCTCATCTTCAGTTAAAGCATTTACCTTTTATAAATAATTTTTAAAAATGAGAATTATTGGTTTCTTTCTTAGACTGAAGATGGGAAACTAATTGTTGAAGGAATATTGGACATTTCCTGGGGAGTAAAACGGCCTATACAGCTGAAAATACAAGATGAGAAGCAAATCTCTTGTTTTACTCTGTCAAAGTCACCCGATGCCTTTTCCAGCAAAGGGTAAGCTGTCTTTCATGCTTTTAAGTCTTTCAATGATCTTCATATCTACTTTTAGTGTGTGTGGTCTTAAAGGGAGCTTAAGCTTGTTATGTACAGCTCAATCTCACGTGATTCCTCCAGCAACTCCAGGAATTAGTTATTCAGAAACCAGGGCTCTTTGAAGTGAGGCAGTTTGTGCAAGGTGCCCAACTTCTGTGCAGAACCACAATGGACCTTCATTCTGTGGGCTTTCAAGCCTGTGTTTCTTGACCCCCCTCTGCTGTATGCTTTCTCTTGCAAGACTGCATTGCTTCATTGAAAAAGACAATTGTAAAGGCCGTATTTGGTTAGCTCTGGCCTGGTCTCCCAATAAAAAGGAGGATAAATTTTAAAATTCTCCTCTTTGGAACAAAGTACTCTTCCTGTTTTCTGGAAGGAATGATAAATTATGCTCTATCTGTTTGTCCTGAACCTGTTCAACAGAGCACAATAAAGTACATTTGAAGCTGAATAAGAATACAAAACAGTTCCCTGCATTGGTTTATGCAATTGTACCTTTAATAACTCTGTTGTGTTGATTTTTGTCATTGCTATTTATAATTTTTAGAAAAATGAGATAACATTTCCAGTAGAAATTACAAAAATTCCTTCCTTCCTTCCTTCCTTCCTTCCTTCCTTCCTTCCTTCCTTCCTTCCTTCCTTCCTCCTTCCTCTATTCCTTCATTCCTTCCTTCTTCCTTTTTGGTTCTTAGCTTTGTAACTCATCTCCCTTTTTATATACCTTGAAATGCTAAGCCTTCTCTTCACACCTTTCATCCTCATTACTGGATGAGTTAGGGTTCCATCAGAGGTGAGAATGGAGAAATAGCTGATAGGATAATTTGCCCTATCTGATCTTTGACCACAACTAAAGAAAACTAGTTGTCACCTCAAGAGAAGTCTGCTCTTTTTTTGGAGAAAATATTTAGGCCCACCATGACTTTCTCAAATATTATGCTCCAGCAATACTGAACATTTTGAATTCCCTAATCACATCACATCATCCAGTGTCTTGCTCACTTAGCTTAGCCTGGAAGTTGGCATGCTTTTCAACACCCATTTGCCTGACTCTTCTAACCATTCTTCAGATTCAGGTCAGGTCACACATTCTCCCAAAAGCTTTTCATGATCCCTCAGTCCATACTAGGTACATTGACCACTTTTCTATATCACCTCTGGAGTATGCAGTTCATTGCATTTTTACACGTGTATCTCCCCATCTACAGTGTCATCTTCTGGATGGTAGAGAACACTCCTTGAATCATCTTTGCATCCAGGTGCCCAGCAAAAAGAGGGGGCTAAATATATAGCACCAAATGAGGTCCCCAGAGACCTGTGCTTAAATTACCTTCTCTTTGGGTGACAGCCGTCTCCTCCACTTCTGACTAGTCTTCCATCCAAGCCACAGATTACCAGTGGGCAAAAGGTTCAGTGCTTATAAAAGAGCAGAAGTTGGGGGAAGAGGGAACCACAGTCTTAGGCAGCCTCATAATGTCCTATATCTTTACCTTCAAGTATTAGATGACTGAGTGAGCCCATTATTTAAATAACTAGGAGCATCATTTAAAAGTAGTGACTGAGCTCTGATTATATATATATATAGGTAGATAGATAGATAGATAGATAGATAGATATACACACACACACACATATGATTCACAAAATTATCTAGCATATATCACATTACCTAATAATTCATGGCAAAGTTCTCTGAGCAGCTAGCTCCTTTTGATGTATTTTAACTTTTTTGATTCATGAAAATTTAATAAGTGTGAAGATTTGATGTCTTGTGTAGTGAATGTGCCGAGATAGAAGTATATGGTGTGTACTCAGCTGTAGGAAGTGCTGCAATCGTGTGTCTTTCAGCTTACCCTTTGACAAGACCATAAGACTTGTCATAATAGCTTGTTTTAATTACATTAGAAATGAGTCACACCAAGGAAGTATAGGCTGATGGGAGTGGTAGAAGCTTAAAAATAAACCACTTTATTTGAGCTCTAAGCACTTGTAATTGTTTATGGAAATGATTCTATGGGCACTTTGATCTCTCATATCTGGTCAAATGTTTTCTCTTGGAAACTTTTCATTAACATAAAACCCAGCCTCATTAAGGTTGTTTGCTTGCATTCTTTTTCATTTCTGTTTTAAATATCCTTCCGAAGTCAGCACTGGCATGTTATGGACAAGTCATGGCAGAATGAGGAAAAGAGTAGAAACTGGACAGGTGCACATTTGAATAACATCAATAGTGGATTTTTTTTCTTAAAATATGGATGAGGAAATGACTGCATTCTATTTGTCTATCAAATTTCTACCTCCATTTTATTTTGCAACTCATTTAGAAGACTCCCTAGAGGTTAAATTTGCAAATGGTATACATCCTGTCACTCTATTTGGTCAGAGCAACACAGGCAGTCCTGCATTTGGGCAAGTTAAACTATTTGATACTAAAGTTCCAACCAGTTCTCTCTTGAAGGCTCTGGGTAAACTGCCCTTATGCTTAGCCAAGTTCACAGCTCTGTGGAGTGGCCCTCAAATTACACAATCCAGATCTAAAAAGTAGTTGTCTTTAGTTGTAGATGGTAGAAAGGAAAAGAGACCAAACACTGACTACATTGAGCCATGTGTGAGCCCCTCATTTGTCTGACAGTTCTAAACTATAAGAAATTGGAGGAGAGCAACTGTCAAGTTTGCCAGAGTCATCAAGAGTTTGTGCTGTGCATCAGTGGTCTGGCATTCATGGGAACTCTCATATTCCTTCAGATTAATAGCATCAAGTTGCTTTACCTGTTTGCTTTCTACTTTTCATTGGTATTCTGTTTTTTCTATTGCTTACCCCTCTTCTAGAATAATTAACATGTCTCCTTTTTTATTATAATTCTGCTATAAGTTGGGGAATGCATAATTTTATACACTGTAACAATAATTAGATCCTGAACTAGGACTCGAATATTCTCCTTTGAGTTATTACATAGAGTTTCTGGACTTTATGACATTCATTTTGACTGGCTATATTATAGATAGTAAAACTTGCTAGAAATTTTCTTGTTAACAAATATATTAAGATCATGCTATCTACTTCTTACAGGGATTGTGAAAATCAAATGATATAATAACTGTAAAAGACCTCAAAAGAATTGAAAGATCAAGAGAAAAAAATGATGTTTTTGCACTTTCACTACCTTTTCCCACCATCAGTAACATTTGAGTAAAGTTAGTGTCACAAATTCTCAAATAGTGAATATTTTTTGTTCATAGACTCTTAATGGGACTAAGGCTGTTCCCATAAATACTAGTCTCCATTTGCCTAAAGAGACCCAGGCATGCCTTGGACTCCCCACTGTGCCTGACCAATTGTGACACAAATACAGATGATAGAGATTATGATGTAGTGAAGATGAGGGTGATTGTGATGTTTTTAGATACATATTTTATTACTTTTCAGGAGAATGACGCGTTGGGGGGAATTTGATGATCTTTATCGTATTAGTGAACTGGACAAGACCCAGATTCCAGTGTCTGAAACAAGGAATTCCCGGGAAGGTCAGTATCAAATCTTATTAATGTACAGCATGACTCCAAAATGCTTGCATCTTTCACACCACTATTCCATAAACTCTTGGTTTACATACATACTTCTCAGGAAATTCCAAGGAATGTAGTGTCATAAGTCATTATAGTGCTGATGGGATAGTTCAAAACTTTACTCTGAACAGTATGTTGATTATTAAGCTGGTCACTTAGCTTTATTAGATTAGGGAGAGCTAATGGTTTGGATAAAGTTTGCATGTATAAAATTATTCAATATTTTCCCAAGAACTAGGATAATATATTATTCTCATTAGCTTCATCTGTTAGATCAAGCCCCTTAGACCTAATTCCACATCTTTGTAGAAGGTGAACATTTTAGTTAAATAACAATGCTGCTCAGAAAGAGACAGGTATGCTGCAGTTACTTTTCTATTGGTAGTTATTTCATCGTTTTAAAGACAAATCAACTTAAATATCAAGTGCTCTTACATCAAACTTAACCACCCAATGGAAAAGACCAGTTCCTGTAACATGTGACATTAGTGTTTGTAATAATGATGCTGATATATGATACTGTTAGCAGTAATATGATGATTGTTATGACTTGACACTGTTAAGTTAAATGCCAAGAATTATACTTTATATTTTGCATGGATTTTGTTTCATGTATGGACATGTATAGAGATCTAGGGGGAACTGATGGCTGAAGCTGGGGCGAGGGTGACAGGGATCATGCACCTGACTGGGGCTGTGACATTCCCAAGCCAACTTACAATTGATCAAGGGAATCCTGTCGGCATTACCTTCATCATCTTATCAATTGCTTCCAATGTTTAGTTTTCGTTTTTATTTTCAAACCATTCTCAATTCTCCCTCCTCTACTGTCTCCATAAGAGTGTAGATCCTATGACATACCTGATATTCCTTCCAGAATTCTCTTATTTTTATCTTATAGGATCTTGACATCTTGTTATACACAGACCTCTCCAATTATCCCTTTGAAAATACCCATTAAGCCCAAAGGAACCCCAATATCTTAGCACCAAAGACACCATAAAAATCCATTTCTATTTAAATACCTGTGCTAGAGAAAAATGAAAGAGTTCCTACCTATTTTGTGGTGCTGTAATTACAATAGGAAATCATTTAAAATTCCAAAGTAAGATAGAACACAGATGCACCAGGTGGCCCCATTCTTGCATAAGATGATGCTTAGTTGAGGAAATCAGAGAAAGTGCAGAAAGCAGTTTTGAATCTTTATCTTAGGTAGAAATACATTGCAGCTTTAGACAGTGCCATAGAAACACTTTACCCACCCAATAGATATCAAGTCAGTCCAATGTTATACTATGATTTTATATTCTAAAATCTGCTATAGAAATTAGAATAACACAATAACCAAATTTTGATTAGTAGATTAAGGATCATCGTTGAACCCATAGTAAAAAAATATTGGATAATGGTCAATTAAAGGGAAAAGTTATATGATGTACCTGGAATGTTCTGAAAAGAATATATTGTGAATGGTCTCTGTGTCTATTACAGTTCACACTGTCCACAGCATATTACTACTTTTGCTTTTATAAAAGTTAGGAACAAAATCTTGAGGCTCGACATACCATATGAATGGCTTCTCAAGAATCTTTCTATAATCTTGTAGGGAAACTAAGGCCCAATGTCCATTTTCTCAAGAAAAATTCAGTAAACTTAGAATCAAGGTAAAATAAGGATCCAGCCCTGATTCCCTCACGTACAAGTACTGTGTTCACAGCAAAGCCCTTAAATTCACTGTGCTTTTTTATTTTACCTATATGAGTTCACACTGGTAGAGTATCAGGTTTCTTCCAGCTCTTAACATTCTGAAATTATTCATTGTCCCCATAAATTAAGATTGAAAGAATGCTCAAACCCCAAACATGTGATCATTTTGATCATTTCCTATGAGATATAATTTACTGGCAAAATTTTCTGTTCAGTCAATCCCAGGCAACATTTAGCAAGTAAATATATAGCCAAGCAGTAGACTACAATGCTTTTAAACAGCCAGTAAAAAAGCAATATTCCTAAAATTAGTGAAAACATACCACCCTACTTAATATGCGAGGAGATAGGCAGCCAAATTTTATAGGTTTATAATCTTTATTCTTCCCAGATTATGTATCTTATCACAGCAGCACTCTGAAGCCATACCGAGATGAAGAACCAGGATCCCCATTACTCTACAGAACCATGAGTGAAGCAGCTCTGGTGAGAAAAAGGGTAAAACCTCCAACGATGGACAGAAAAGACAGGCGGAACCATAGGGCCTCCATTAATGGGCACTTCTATAACCACGAAGTGAGTTACAATTCCACCAATGTGACTTAAAGTAATGTTGTCTATTGTACTAATGATACCACTCAATTCAACTCACAGTTAAAAAATAGTCATGATAAAAACGGTAGTAATATGACAAGCACTGATGGGTCACATCCTATGTGCTTAAAGCTAGTAAGCTGTGTATCTTAAATAGATTTTTAGAAGATTTTTTAAGACAGATTCTTGCAATGTAGCCATGATAGTCTGGAACTGGCTGTGTAACCCAGGCTAGCCTAAATCTGTTGATTCTCTTGCCTCAGCCTCCCCCAAGTACTGCATTGAAGGCATGTGCCACCACACCTGGCTTTAAATAGATTTTAATGAATTATCTCATTAATCACTAACACCATCCTATGTGTAGGTGCCATTATCTTTCTCTTTACATATGAGTTGAGGTTCATAGAGGTTAAGCAATTTGTCTTAGGTCACCAGATTAGAACCCAGAATCCAAGTTATTAACTGGAGTGATGGATGAACTCCACCTGAGTGGCAAGCACTGGAAATACACGGATGAATCGGTTGATACCTCTGCCAGCTGGGAGCACAAAACTTGGGCAGGGAAACCAACACAGCAACAAGTAACATCAGAATAAATTAAGGGCTGCAGTAGAGGATGGTTTGAAGGACGTGTGAACTTTAACATTTAACTTAGAAATTTTTTTGACAATACTGGAGTTTGAACTCAGGGCCTCATGCTTGCTAGGCAAACACTCTGCCACTTGAGCCACACCGCCAGCCCAAACTTTAACATATAAATAAAAAGAAAAAGTCAACCAAAGTCTATTTATTTCAGTAAATTGAACTTCTCCTTTTCCATGTTCCCTTTTAGGTCTTGGAGCCATACACAATATTTTATTATTCATATGTGCATACAGGCTTGGTTCATTTCTCCCCCCTGCCCCCACCCCCTCCCTTACCACCCACTCCACCCCCTCCCTCTCCCCCCACCTCAATACCAGCAGAAACTATTTTGCCCTTATTTCTAATTTTGTTGAAGACAGAGTATAAGCAATAATAGGAAGGAACAAGGGTTTTTGCTGGTTGAGATAAGGATAGCTTTACAGGGCATTGACTCACATTGATTTCCTGTGCGTGTGTGTTACCTTCTAGTTAATTCTTTTTGATCTCACCTTTTCTCTAGTTCCTGGTCCCCTTTTCCTATTGGCCTCAGTTGCTTTTAAGGTATCTGCTTTAGTTTCTCTGCGTTAAGGGCAACAAATGCTAGCTAGTTTTTTAGGTGTCTTACCTATCCTCACACCTCCCTTGTGTGCTCTCACTTTTATCATGTGCTCAAAGTCCAATCCCATTGTTGTGTTTGCCCTTGATCTAATGTCCACATATGAGGGAGAACATACGATTTTTGGTCTTTTGGGCCAGGCAAACCTCACTCAGAATGATGTTCTCCAATTCCATCCATTTACAGCAAATGATAACATTTCATTCTTCTTCATGGCTGCATAAAATTCCATTGTGTATAGATACCACATTTTCTTAATCCATTCGTCAGTGGTGGGGCATCTTGGCTGTTTCTATAACTTGGCTATTGTGAATAGTGCCACAATAAACATGGGTGTGCAGGTGCCTCTGGAGTAACCTGTGTCACAGTCTTTTGGGTATATCCCCAAGAGTGGTATTGCTGGATCAAATGGTAGATTGATGTCTAGCTTTTTAAGTAGCCTCCAAATTTTTTTCCAGAGTGGTTGTACTCATTTACATTCCCACCAACAGTGTAAGAGGGTTCCTTTTTCCCTGCATCCTCGCCAACACCTGTTGTTGGTGGTGTTGCTGATGATGGCTATTCTAACAGGGGTGAGATGGAATCTTAGTGTGGTTTTAATTTGCATTTCCTTTATTGCTAGAGATGGTGAGCATTTTTTCATGTGTTTTTTGGCCATTTGAATTTCTTCTTTTGAGAAAGTTCTGTTCAGTTCACTTGTCCATTCCTTTATTGGTTCATTAGTTTTGGGAGAATTTAGTTTTTTAAGTTCCCTGTATATTCTGGTTATCAGTCCTTTGTCTGATGTATAATTGGCAAATATTTTCTCCCACTCTGTGGGTGTTCTCTTCAGTTTAGAGACCATTTCTTTTGATGAACAGAAGCTTTTTAGTTTTATGAAGTCACATTTATCTATGCTATCTCTTAGTTGCTGTGCTGCTGGGGTTTCGTTGAGAAAGTTCTTACCTATACCTACTAACTCCAGAGTATTTCCTACTCTTTCCTGTATCACCTTTAGAGTTTGGGGTCTGATATTAAGATCCTTGATCCATTTTGAGTTAATCTTGATATAAGGTGATATACATGGATCTAGTTTCAGTTTTTTGCAGACTGCTAACCAGTTTTCCCAGCAGTTTTTGTTGAAGAGGCTGCTATTTCTCCATTGTATATTTTTAGCTCCTTTGTCAAAGACAAGTTGGTTATAGTTGTTTGGCTTCATATCTGGGTCCTCTATTCTGTTCCACTAGTCTGTTTTTGTGCCAGTACCATGCTGTTTTTATTGCTACTGCTTTGTAATATAGTTTGAAATCAGGTATTGTGATACCTCCTGCATTGTTCTTTTGACTGAGTATTGCCTTGGCTATTCGTGGCCTCTTGTGTTTCCATATAAATATCACACAAGGTTTTTCAATCTCTTTAATGAATGTCATTGGAATTTTGATGGGGATCGCATTAAACATGTAGATTACTTTTGGGAGTATCGACATTTTTACTATGTTGATTCTACCAATCCATGAGCATGGGAGATCTCTCCACTTTCTATAGTCTTCCTCAATCTCTTTCTTCAGAAGTGTATAGTTTTCCTTATAGAGGTCTTTCCCATCTTTTGTTAGGTTTACACCTAGGTATTTGATTTTTTTTGAGGCTATTGTAAATGGAATTGTTTTCATACATTCTTTTTCAGTTTGCTCATTGTTATTGTATAGAAATGCTAATGATTTTTCCATGTTGATTTTATATCCTGCTACCTTGCTATAGCTATTGACGATGTCTAGAAGCTTCTGAGTAGAATTTTTTGGGTCTTTAAGGTATAGATCATGTCGTCTGCAAATAGGGATATTTTGACAGTTTCTTTACCTATTTGTATTCCTTTTATTCCTTCTTCTTGCCTAATTGCTCTGGCTAGGAATTCTAGTACTATGTTGAATAGGAGTGGAGATAGTGGGCATCCTTGTCTGGTTCCTGATTTTAGAGGGAATGGTTTCAGTTTTTCTCTGTTATAATGCTGGCTGTAGGTTTGTCATATATAGCTTTTATAATGTTGAGGTACTTTCCTTCTGTTCCTAGTTTTCTTAGAGCTTTTATCATGAAATGGTGTTGGATCTTATCAAAGGCTTTTTCTGCATCTATTGAGATGATCAAGTGGTTTTTGTCTTTGCTTCTGTTAATGTGGTTTATTACGTTTATTGATTTTCATATGTTGAACCACCCCTGCATCCCTGGGATGAAGCTTCCTTGGTCGTGGTGAATAATCTTTTTGATGTGTTGTTGAATTCAGTTTGCCATTATTTTGTTGAGGATTTTTGTATCAATGTTCATTAAGGAGATTGGCCTATAATTCTCCTTTTTGGAGGTGTCTTTGCCTGGTTTTGGGATAAGTGTAATACTGGCTTCATAAAATGTGTTTGGCAGTTTTCCTTCCCTTTCTATTTCATGGAACAGTTTAAGGAGGGTTGGTATCAGTTCTTCTTTAAAGGTCTGATAGAATTCAGCAGAGAATCCATCAGGTCCTGGACTTTTCTTTTTGGGGAGACTCTTGATTGCTGCTTCAATTTCATTTTGTGTTATAGGTCTATTCAGGTGATTAATTTCCTCTTGGTTCAGTTTTGGATGATCATATGTATCTAGAAATCTGTCCATTTCTTTTAGATTTTCAAATTTATTTGAATATAGGTTCTCAAAGTAGTCTCTGACGATTTCCTGGACTTCCATGGTGTTTGTTGTTATCTCCCCTTTTGCATACCTGATTCTACTAATTTGGGTTTTTTCTCTCCTCATTTTAGTCAGGTTTGCCAGGGTTCTATCGATCTTGTTTATTTTTTCAAAGAACCAACTTTTTGCTTCATTAATTCTTTGTATGGTTTTTTTGGTTTCTATTTTGTTGATTTCAGCTCTTATTTTTATTATTTCTCTCCTTCTATTTGTTTTGGGATTTGCTTGTTCTTGTTTTTCTAGGAGTTTGAGATGTATCATTAGGTCATTGATTTGGGATCTTTCAGTCTTTTTAATATATGCACTCATGGCTATAAACTTTCCTCTCAGGACTGCCTTACCTGTGTCCCATAGGTTCCGGTAGGTTGTGTTTTCATTTTCATTGACTTCCAGGAACTTTTTAATTTCCTCTTTTATTGCATCGATGATCCATTCTTCATTAAGTAATGAGTTATTTAGTTTCCAGCTGTTTGCATGTTTTTTGTCTTTACTTTTGTTGTTGAGTTCTACTTTTACTGCATTGTGGTCAGATAGTATGCACGGTATTATTTCTATTTTCTTATATTTGCTGAGGCTTGCTTTGTGCCCTAGGATATGATCTATTTTGGAGAAAGTTCCATGGGCTGCTGAGAAGAATGTATATTGTGTACAGGTTGGATGAAATGTTCTGTAGACATCTACTAGGTCCATTTGATCTATTGCGTATTTTAGATCTTGGATTTCTTTATTGATTTTTTGTTTGGATGACCTATGTATTGATGATAATGGGGTGTTAAAGTCTCCCACAACCACTGTGTTGGTGTTTATATATGCTTTTAGATCTTTCAGGGTATGTTTGATGAAATTGGGTGCGTTGACATTGGGTGCATACAGATTGATGATTATTATTTCCTTTTGGTCTATTTCCCTTTTTATTAGTATGGAATGTCCTTCTTTATCTCGTTTGATCAATGTAGGTTTGAAGTCTACTTTGTCAGAGATAAGTATTGCTCCTCCTGCCTGTTTTCGAGGGCCATTGGCTTGGTAAATCTTCTTCCAGCCTTTCATCCTTAGCCTATGTTTATTTCTGTTGGTGAGATGGGTCTCCTGTAAGCAACAAATTGTTGGATCTTCCTTTTTAATCCATTTCATCAAGCGGTATTTTTGATGGGTGAATTAATTCCATTAACATTAAGTGTTAGTACTGATAGGTATGTGGTGATTCCTGCCATTTAGTTGTCTTAGTTGTTTAAAGGTTTGATTGTGTGTACCTAAGTTGAGGTTACTCTCTACTGTCTTGCTTTTTCTTATCCTGTGGTTTGGTGCTGCCTGTCTTTTCATGGTTAAGTTGGGTTTCACTTTCTGTGTGCAGAATCCCTTGAAGAATCCTTTGTAGGGGGGTGGCTTTGTGGTCACATATTGTTTTAGTTTCTGCTTATCATGGAAGACTTTTATTGCTCCATCTATTTTGAATGATACTTTTGCTGGGTAGAGTATCCTGAGGTTGAAGTTATTTTCATTCAGTGCCCGGAAGATCTCACCCCACGCTCTTCTTGCTTTTAATGTTTCTGTTGAGAAGTCTGCTGTGATTTTGATGGGTTTACCTTTGTATGTTACTTGTTTTTTCTCTCTTACAGCCTTCAATATTCTTTCCTTAGTTTCTGAACTTGTTGTTTTAATGATGATATGTCGTGGAGTAGTTCTATTTTGATCTGGTCTGTTTGGTGTCCTGGAGGTCTCTTGCATCTGTATGGGAATATCTTTCTCTAGATTTGGGAAATTTTCTGTTATTATTTTGTTAAATATATTATGCATTCCCTTTGCTTGCACCTCTTCTCCTTCTTCGATGCCCATGATTCTCAAGTTTGGTCTTTTGATGGAGTCGGTGAATTCTTGCATTTTCTTTTCACAGGTCTTGATTTGTTTAATTAATAGTTCTTCGGTTTTTCCTTTAATTTCCATTTCATCTTCAACTTATGAGATTCTGTCTTCTGTTTGTTCTATTCTGATGGATTGGCCTTCCGTTTTGTTTTGCAATTCTGTTTTGTTCTTTTTTCTGAGGTTTTCCGTATCCTTGCTGTTTTCCTCTTTAATGTTGTCTATTTTTGTCCTGAGTTCATTTATCTGTTTATTAATTGTGTTCTCTCTTTCACTTTGGTGTTTATACAGTGCTTCTATGGTTTCCTTTATTTCTTCTTTTGCTTTTTCAAATTCTCTATTTTTGTTGTCTTGGAATTTCTTGAGTGTCTCCTGTACATTTTGGTTGCCCCTATCCAGTATCAACTCTATAAAATTCTCAATGAGTACTTGTAGTATGTCTTCTTTTAAATTATTCTTGTGGGCTTCATTGGGACCTTTGGCATAGTTTATCTTCATTTTGTTGGAGTCTGGATCTGAGTACCTGTTTTCTTCATTCCCCTCTAGCTCCTGTACTAATTTTTTGCTGTGGGGAAACTGGTTTTCCTGTTTTTTCTGTCTTCCCGTCATTGTCTTTGGTGGTGTTACTGTCCCTGTATTGTGTGCAATTAAGTATTTTCTAGCTTGTAATAATAACAATGGTAATATTTAGAATGGAAGGGTGAGCTGAGATGGAAAGCAAGAAGTTAAAGAAATGGGAAAAACAAATATACAGACTGGAAGGAGAAAACAGAACAAGGTATCAGACAAGAAGATTGCAAAGGTATAAACAGGGAGCTTTAGTGTACTAATCGACAGTAAGCTGAACAGACATTAGAGAAACAGAGAGAGGATTGAAAATCAAAAATAAAAAAAATAAAAGTAAGAATAAAAATAAAAAATAAGTAAATGAAAGAAAAATCTATTTGTAAAAATGTATTAAAATAAAATGAAAAAATAGGAAATTTTAAAAAAACCAAAAAACCAAAAAACCTCCAAGTTCAAATGCAGTGAAGTCTCAGTCTCCAATCCTGGAGATGGTGCCTCAGATGTTGTTCTGTAGTTGTCTCATCAAAGGGGACGCATAAAGTAGAACAAAACTACACACACCTGCACAAAAAAAACCCCACCTAGTGTCACAAGTTCAAATGCCATACAGTTTCAGTAAGTTTTTCAGCTTGCAGGTGTAATTCGGTTGTTCTCTCATCAAAGGTAGGGAGAAAAAGAGAAAAAAAAAAGAGTCTGGAGACAGTTCTGAGAATGGAATCTGCAGCTGTGGCTTGCCTGCCTGCTGCTGTCAGTCTGCTGTTGCTGGAGGCGTTATTTATGCAGATCTCTGGGGTGAGCTTAGTACTTACCTGGCCCTGCAGGCTTTGTTTACTCAGAGTTCTCCTGTATGCAAGCCTCTGCTACAGGCTTTCCCCTTTCCAAGCACTGGGAAAGGTGATACTGCACCCGCATTGTCAGGCCTGCATGTTTATTTATAGTTCATGTGGAAGGTGGGTCTTCCCCTCTCTCCTGTGCAGTTGTCCTCCCACCTCCGCTTTCACAAGCTTTCCTGCTCCTGATTACTGGGTGGTGCTGCTGCTCCTGCCAGCCGCCATGTTTGTTTACCGTTCATGTGGGAAGTGGGTCTTCCCTCCTCTCCTGTGGAGTTTTCCTCCCTCCACCACTCTCACAAGCTTCCCTGCTCCTGGTTGCTGGCGGCCCGGGGTCCCTCCTTGTTTCTCCATTTAATGTGAAGTGGAGATTCTCTGCACCGGCTACAGGTGTGGAAGGTCAAAGTTATGCCTTTTCTCAGTGATTATGCCTGCAAAATGTGTCTCCATTGTCTCTCCAAGATTTCACTACAGGAGGCTCGCTTTCGGCTTCCTCCCTCTAGCCTCCATCTTGGAATCCCTACACACAAAATTTTAAACAAGTGTGGTTGTAGTTTGAAAAACATTTGCATTCTGATTTTTCACTAATATTTGTAAAAATTATATGTGCCTTTCCATAATAATAGTAAAACATTTCACTTTGAAGGCAAGAAATATATCATCATATCTTCTTTTCCAAAATTCAAGTATTTTTCATGTCCTGTGCTTTAGCAATCATTCATATATTCATTTAACAAATACTTAGGAAACATTTACACTATATTCTGAGCCCTTTAATAAAAATACTCGTTTCTCTGTGGGCTTTTTCTTGCAGGGTTTTCTATATTACACCTTCTTTTCCACCCTTGGGAAGGTATCAGTACTGAGCCTTTGGAGCCTGGTGGAGAGAAATTTCCCTTCTCAATTCTTTGTCCAAATTGCATATTCTTTCTAGTTCAAGAATTATCCTCCTGGCTAAGAAATAGCATTGGCAGGCCCTGCAGAGATACAGCTTCCTCTCTTTGGAATTATGCTACAGGTCATCATCTTGTAGGCTCATTTGATTTACAGAAGGAGATGCACATATTGCTCCAGATTAATGGATTCCAAGTAGATCACTTGTGCTGAGAATGAAAATGGCACTAAATTGGCCCCGTGGAACAGTGGTTAAATGATTGGGCTCTCAAGTTTGACAAACTGATTCAAATTCTTGCTGAGCAAAGTTAAAAAGTCATTCAATCCATGGTCTTAGTTTCTTCATCCTTCCTACTTTAATTTCATTGATGGGATTAAATGAGATGAAGTGGGTCAGACATTGAGTACTGTACCTGCACAAAGGAAGAACTTGGTTTATGTGAGCTGTGTTGTTGATTGAAAGAGATTAAGCTGAGATTATAGATATCTGATACAAGTGTCATTTACTACAATTTAATAACTATCAGGAAACAATACAAATACAAACTGAAAACCAAACCCAAAGCACTCTCTCAATGAGCGTGCACTGATGGACATAGAAGAATTTCAGTTAATGTTTTATAAGTTCCTGTGTTTGTAAAATACATTTCACTATGAAATCCCTTGATAATGCCAGTATTGGTTGGCTATAGAGAACACCATACTGAAGGCTTACTGTGATTTTGGAGATATGTTATGATGAATATGACTTGACTAGTGGTATATTTCTATCCATGTAGCAATAAATGATTTTATAACAGGGTTCTAGTGCATGTTTTGGCCAACATCACTGATCTAAAGGATGGGATTTTAAAGAACAACTGTGAGAGTTGGAGGTGGGTGTGGCTCAAGTGATAGAGTACCTGCCTAGCAAGTATAAGGTGTTGAGTTTAAACCCCAGTGCTGCCAAAACAACAATAGAAAGAAAAAATGTGGCTCTGAAAAACATGATTTCAAATTCATTGTACCTTGGCACTTTAGAAGAGCTCTTAGAGAGCATCTGGTTCTACTCTCTTATTTTATAGATGAAATCATTGGGTGCTCAAGATGCTAAGTGAGTTGATAAAACTGCAATTAGTGGATTCTAGAACCTAGTGTATTCTGAATCCTAATCTAGTACTATTCTTACACTCCAGGAAGTCTTCATATAAACGACATGAAGCTACATGTCTAAAACGCTCTCACCTCACCTGAGTACAGGATGAACATATGACTCTCCAGGTCTCCAGAGAGCCCATAAGCTCATTAGGGTCACAGAGTGACTCGGCCATGCCTTAATATGTCCACAAAAATTGAATATTTTCATATTTATAAAAATTTATCCCTGGCATGCTCCATCTATCTTCCCAGAAGCCTTGTTTGCATATCCAGATTTTTTACCCAGCAAAGTGCCATGCATATATACATATATTAAATATTTTATATTTAATATAATAAAGTATATTGAATAATGTATAATAATTAATACATTGATTTTTTTTTCCCTCATCTCTCTGTTTGGGGTTCAATGAGGTCTAACATTCAATTGAGCCACCCCCAAAACCACCCGTATCCACATCTGAACTCACCACATTTCTACCAGGTCTTAGAACACTTGGATATTCCACATATATAAATGAAACATAAGGAAGCAAACCTTTAATTAATACTCTTTTTGTTTTTAAATATACAACTTAACACATTCTTTCTTACTTTCTGCTATTTAATGAGTAAACCCTTTGCCCTTTTTTATGTTCTGGCACATATACAGTTGTATTTCCTCCAAGATGAGTGTCAGAAGGTATGCATATACCATCAGTTACCTACTTCTGAGTTTCAATATTGTTTCTTTTTTAATGTTTGAATATATAACACTTGTATCATAGAATCTAAAATTAATTTTGCTCTTTATTGCCCTGAAGATTAATTTAGTTAATATTATAAAGGATTTAGAATAGTTTTTGCTACATAGGACTATGTTAAATCAATAATTATTTGAGAATCTTAGGATATCCTTTGAAGTAGTGTCATCATTTATATATTCTGCCTACTTTAGGTTCAAGATATTGATTACTGTTAGTTTGATAAAATCTGAAGAACTTATATGACTTTCTTCTTTTCAGACATCAATTTTCACCCCAGCCTTTGGATCAGAAACTAAGGTCAGAATAAATAGTAACATGAAAACTGAAGAAGTAATAAAACAACTTCTCCAAAAATTTAAGGTAATCTTTTTTTTACTAAACTGTGCTGTAAAAATCTTGAAATATTTTAACTGTAGAGACATAAATGAACTCTTCTGAAAAAAAATGAAGACTTAAATTTAAGTTATATGTACAGTTCAGAAGGACTCTTTCCTCCAGAAAATTTGTGTTTGGTTGACTTAGAAAACATCAAATAAAAACAAATAATTATGTTTGTTATTTTTTTCCATTGATAGATTGAGAACAGTCCTCAGGATTTTGCTCTTTACATTATTTTTGCATCAGGAGGTAAGAAAACTTGATCACTCTTTGTATCCAACTCCAGTGTGTTACAGTTTTTTGTGTATGGGGAAAAGAGCATTTTACTTTATTCTGTGAAAAAAGGAAAAAAGGCAGGGAGGGAAGGAAAGGTAGGAAAAAGGGAAAGAGTTTTTGTTGTTGGTAGAGATGGTTGGTTCTGGGGACGAAACCAAGGACCTTGTGCATGCAAATCACACACTCTACTCCTGAGCTCCAGCCTCGGCCCTATAGGAAATGATTTTAGAGTATTATTTATATCCCACAATATCAGAGAAAAATAACCTAAGAATGAAGTATCCTCATCAAAGAGTTCATAATGCTTTTGGCCAAGCATTAAGTTATCTTAATGGAGATCTGAACCCTCAGGAATCCATGGAGGGGTCTCGAGGAGCTGTTGGGTACTCATGTCTGTTACCTCTGTACTTCTTTGGTCTGGCTTTCCCTTCTTACACCAGCTTTTGTGGGAGTTATCACTACATAACAGTTTCTCTCTGGCTTTGTTATTGCCACTTTCTTACTCAGCACAGAGTCTAAGGCATTGGAGGAGTGTTATCTCTTCCACAGTAGAGAACTGGGTTCAGAACTTGGTGAACAATCTTGAAATATGCATTTTCAGTAATAATTCCAGATGATAATGAAGCAAAAAGCTCTGTGATATCAAGAATGGATCAAACTGAGGCTATAAAACCAAGTTAACATTAGACCTAGAGGTCAGAAGAGGATTCTGGTGGGTTAAGAAGTGCAGCTTAACCATCAGAGTTCCCTGTTGGTTCAGAAAGGGCCGAGGAGTTAAAACAGTAAGCAGGCTCTGTGGAAACAGGAAAGGATAATGTCACTCTAATTGTGGGAAAGCCAAGTTTTTTCATTCTAGACCCCCTCTTGACTTTTTTACCTGGGATAAATCCAGGGATGAGAACAGTTTTGACTATTCTTATTTGAGGAAGGAAGGAAGAGGAGGGAAGAATGAGGAAAGAAGATGAATGTAAAAACACTGTTTTTTATTTCGTGCTTCATTTTGATAAAAATGAAATCCTAGATGTGAAACAACATCGACAGGAAGCTAAAAGTACTTTTGAGGTGTGGGTATTTATTATAACTTTTAGAAATTTAAAGTTCTGGGAATATACCAATTTTTCTTTCTCTATTTCATTTTCATGGCTGAATGGATGAAGCACACAGATAAATGAAATAATAAAAATATTGAACTCAAAAGCATTTTCTATCTATGTTAAGGACTAGCCACAAATTCAATGTGAGAAAAGAGAGAAAGGAAAAATTTAAGATAATTACAAGGTTTTGTTCTAAACAACTGGAAAGATGGAATTATATTAACTGAGCTTGGAAATAAATATTTGTTATATGAGTGACTGAATAAATGAAAGAAAAATTATGAAGACTTGATGTGTTTTGCCTTATAAAAGGCATAAATAGGACTGGAGATTTTTGTAAACAATCTAGTCATCAGCAAGGTTGAATTCTTTGAAATATCAAGTCAAATCTTATGGTATATTAATAGAAAGAAGTTCACTTATAGTTTAAAGATTTTATTTCAATTTACAGTGATTTCCCCCTTAACAGAAGTCTTGCTTTCCGTTGTTTCAATTACCTGAAGCCAACCTGAGTCCAAAAATATTAAATGGAAAATATCAAATTAGTGTGTGTTCCTGAAATAAACAATTCATAAGTTTTAAGTTGTGTGCTATTCTGAGCAGAATGATGAACTCTTGTATCATCACTTGCTATCTAAGCCAGGAGGTGAATCATCCCTTTGTCTATGGTACCCACATTGGATACACCTAGTAGCCTCTTGTTTATTTGATCAAATGCTGAGGTACTGTCGTGTTGATGTTCTAATAACCCTTCTTTTGCTTAATAGTGGTCCCAAAGTACAAAAGTAGTGATCCTGACAATTTTATTAGGATATGTTGCTATATGTTCTATTTAATTATTGTTAGTGTCTTACTGTGTCTAGTTTATAAATTAAACTTTATCATAGGTATGTATAAATAGAAAAAAACATAGCATACATTGCAGCACTGGGGTAATGGAAACCCTGCCCATTGATAAGGGGAGACTACTGTATTCTTTTGAGTGCACCCTGTTGTTGGTTCTTTGGGGGTCTTATTGCTTCCAAAATGAGGTAAAGATAGAAAATAAATGGGAAAATAATCTTTCTTATTTTTCTCTAAGATGAACTGCTTACTGTGGTCAATTCTTATTTATTTGCAGAGCAGAGACGCCTAAAGAAGACAGATGTTCCACTCCTGCAGAGGCTTCTACAAGGACCTTCCAAAAATAATGCCCGCCTTTTCCTCATGGATAAAGATGCAGAAGAAATTAGCAGAGATGTAAGGATAACATCACCCTGAATCTGACTTTGAATCTTCCTGCCTGAATTAGCAACTCTCACATAAATTTTTTCTGCTTTCTTTTTTGTTTTTCTCTTTCTCAGGTGGCTCAATACATTAACTTTCATTTTACTTTCTTGGAATCCATTCTTCAAAAGTTAAATGAAGAAGAGAAAAGAGATATTCAAAGAACAATAACAAAGTAAGTCAAGAGTATACACCTGGACACTTGGACCTTCAATTGGTTCAATGCACAAAATGTGTCCAATTTTTAACCCTCTTCTTCTCCTTATTTTCAGGTTCAATACTGAGAAGGCCATTATATTAAAATATCTTCAAAGTAAACAGTTAGTAAGAACAGAGACAACAGTTTAGCAATACATCTCCATTGCTAAAACATTACAACATAGAGTGTTTACTATTTCATGAATACCTTAGATCTGTACTTGCATTCAAATATATAATGACCTTGAATCTGTAGAAAATTGAATGCCGAAAAGGCTTATTTCTCTTAGTGAGGAAGCTAACTAGGGTTCACAGTTGGACTGAAAATGACATTGAACCTAGTCTCAGTAACTGAAATAAACTTGGTTACTGTGTATTCCAAGAATCTTTACAGTAAAGCATGCAATGATCGTGAATTTAAGTGGCCTTTTCCAATACCATGCAGTTTAAACTTCTTGTAGCTTGAACTCTCAAGACAACCAGAACATCACTGATGGACTCAGAAATGTCTGGAAGTAAAAGCTTCCAGTTAATGAAGTAAACTAGAAGCACATTCTTACACCATCAAAGAACTTATGGAGATAGTGTTCCACAGCTTCTTGAACTCTGGCATTTTCATAAAATTTAGAAATATATTTATATGGGTTTATGACTTTTGACTCTGTGACATCAGAGCTATCTGTCCTTCAGAAAGGAAAAAATTTTGGACTCTGTTAAGAAATCTTAATCCCAGTTTTCCCAGTGTGGGCTTTTCTTTTTTCCCTCCTCTCTGTTTACTGATGACTTTCAAAACTATTTTTAAGCTGTTTTAAAAGTAAATTGAGCTCATTTTCTTTATTTTTCAGACAGCTGTATCACAGAGACTTAATGCATGGACTAGTTAAGACAAGTCTTGGCCACACATACCTATTTGTTAGTGAATAATTACAGTGGATAAACCTGAGTGCCATAGCTGAACCAGGCAGGGTGTCAGGACCTCTTCCCTTGGAGCATCCTTGTCATTCTACAAGATGCTCTCCAGGTATTTGCAGGCCTGCTCAACTCATTTGAAAAAAATACTGAGTGACTTCATTTATTAACTCTGTATTAATTTGGTTTTATAGAACAGCCTTCCATTCCCTAAACTGCATTCTCTAAATTGTATTCCTCAGCAGCATTATACTAAATTGTTTGGTTGTATTACCTATACTAAGGAATAAGGATGTATATAATAAACCCAGTTAGAAGATTAATTATTAACATTAAAATGTGAAGCATTTTCAAGATAAAGGTATTAACTTCTCAGTATCACCAAAACCTAAGCACAATGGAAGCAAAAGTAAAGTGTATTCTTTTTGTGCTAGGAAATCTCTCTTACTGAGTAAAAAGAGGCTTGCATATTTATCCTTCACCGATTGATTAATAAGAAAATTATTTCATTTTACTAAACTAAGGCAAATGTAATAATAGTTAAAATTCAGAATACTTATAAAAAACTCTAAGGTAATATCAAGTACCTTCCAGAAGCAAAAAAACAATCTTTAGTATATTGGAAGTCTGAAAAATGGCAAAGAAATGTACCAAGGTTTGCATAGAGGACAAAAAAAGTAACCGGTATGAAAAAAAAAATTACAGAAGAAGAAATGGAAATGACTACTAAGTATATGAAAAAAAGCTCTATGGACAGTAATAGATACACTGTGATTGATGATATTAACCTGCGTGCAATCAGTCGACAGAAACCATTCACTAATTTAAGTGGGAAAAGTGTAGTGCAAAGAATTATTATGCACTAATAAAAAATTTAAAAATTTTAAAACCAAAGAATTATTAAGCTATCATAGAACAGTAACAATGAAGATTTAAAGAGAACTTTAAAGGGTATTCTGAAGCTGAGGAAGAGAATCCTAGAAGTAAAAACCATGGACTGGGGATTTCAGCATTCATGGAGGAAGGTATGGCCTCAGCCTACTGGGTGGCGATTTACTGGGATGTCCAGGCCAAAGCATGACCACATTTGCCAAGCAAACTGGAGAGGGGACAAGCTGATGTGCTCAAAGTGCTGGGGTTTTGTTAAAGGCAGGCACAAAGAAGGACTTGAGGATGTTGCTCCAGATTGAAATGGGAACTGGAGGGGGCTCTTTTCCAGGAACTTGGTATAACTGTGTATCGTGTGGACTAGTGAACCCTTGAGGCTGTGCAAGACAAGGGTCAGGCAACAGGCTAACTAGATGGGTAGCCCCTTCAGTACTCATATCTGTGCGTGTAAGCCAAGATGAGCAGAAGATACACACAACAGCAATTTGAAAAAAGCTAAGGGACAGGCCTGAGCTGTGCTCCAGGTTAGACTACACTGTCCAAATCAAAAGCTAGAGAAGTAGGTGGACAAACCACACTTGACAGGTAACTAGCACTGGGGAATCCAGTCTGGGCAAAGTAGTAGAGGAAAAAAATCCTATCTCTGGGAGCCCAGCCAGCCAGCTCCCAGAAATCAGTGAAGACCCCTTCCTTCTGTGATGTTTCTCCAGCGCCCTCTGCTGGCAGAGCATATTACTCAACCTGTCAAGGAAACTTTAAGGGCCTGTATTCATTTTCATAGAGAAGCAACAAACTGAATTTGGAGCCAATAGACAATAAAGTAATGACTATCATGTCAACACAACGAAAAGCCTATTATAAAAGATTAAAACGTATTAACTATTCAACAAATCACAATAAACCACTCCAACACCTAGTAGAAAAAGAAATGGGCAGTAATTTTTCTTGAAGACAAGTTAGTAGTAAGTTCATCCTATAATTGTATTTTTATGATCATATCATATGAAAATAATAAGAGATACAAAGACATTCTGCAAAGATATTTATTATGTTATTTATTGTGACAAAAGGAAGTAAAAAACCTAAATGTTCAATGAAAAGAAACAGATTAATTTTACTCAGAGGATGTTATATAGTCATTAGAAATATGTTCGCAAGTAAGTTTTAATTATTGGGCTAAATTCTCCTTAAATGTCTAAATAAGAATATATGTATACATATGCAAAATATTTATTATCCATATGATATGTACTAGTGTATGTATACACTAATATTTGCACATATACACAAAAATGTGTTAAATGTGGTTATGTGTGGATTGTGGAATTATGGGTGATTCATGTTTTTCTAATTTCTCCATATTTATTAAATGTCATATAATTAATTAAATAAGGGACTAAAAGTTGTGATTTGGGGGGAGGAGGGAGCAATGGAAATACAATGGAGGGGTGAACTTGTTCAAGGTAGACTGTACACATTTAGGGAATTATCACAATGAAATCCCCTCATATTATTAATGTATGCTAATTTAAAAATAAGATTAAAAAAGAAAAGTTGTAATTTGAAAGTTGTCAACAAAAAGTAGCAAGTAGATGCACAAAAATTTTCAAACTAATTATTCAAAGGTACATTAACATAGTTCTGTGAGAGTTTTAATGTATACCCATAAAGTCTTTGATTCTTTTCCTTTCAAAAGATGGAGCTTATTCGTCCTCACCTGAAAATGGACTGGACTTGATGATTTCTTTTTATTCTATTTTTATTGAAAAACAGTAATATGTTTGGAGGATTCCTTGTGATATTGTATGTATGCATTGTGGAATAATTAAATCAAGCTAATTAATAGATCTATCACCTCATGTCCTATTTATGATTAGAATATTTAAAACAATTCTTTTAGCAATTAGTGACTTTTAACAAATAGAGGAGAGCAAAAGGGAACATGCAACTTTGGAGATTAGGTTATAGATGTTTACAGTGGTTTCCTCCTTGCTTGCTGTCTCTTAAATCACTTTACTCAGGGGAAGCCAACTGCCATGGCCTGAGAATCCCTGGTGAAAGGCCTTGCAATGAGGCACTGAGAGCTTCTACCTAATACAAGCAGGCACTTGGGGAATCCCATCAACAGATACATGAGTGGGCCATCTTGGAAGTGGATTTTCTAGCTTCATTCAAGCCTTCGGATGATTGGAGCCTTAATTCTTTTTTTAAAAAACTGTTCTTTTTGCTTGGGGCTTGTGTGTGTGTGTGTGTGTGTGTGTGTGTGTGTGTGTGTGTGTGTGGTACTGGGGTTTGAACTCAGGACCTGCTAGGCAGATGCTCTACCACTTGAACCACGCCACCAGCCCCCTGTCTAATTCTTGACCAAAGCTTTGTGAGAAACCCTGAGCCAGAAAATCCAGTACAGCCTCTCCTGGATTCCTGATCCTCAGAAACTGCAAGAGAAGAAACATTTGCTGTGTTATGCTGCTAAATTTTAGGGTAACTTGTTACACAGCATTAGATAACTAATATAATTTCTGGAGCAAGAAATCTGTCTGTTTTAGTTATTTTTGCATAATATGAGACCATAAACTTTTGTCATAAAACATGTTTTCCTTGTTTTAGGTGGTCCAAATATTTCATTACCAGTCATATATTGATTAAAATTAAACTCTAGATGATATATTGTGCTTACTAATGGTAGAGAACCCATTACTCTCATGTCTGTGTACCTTTTGGACATTATATTATGTTGTGTACAGAATGTGCTCAATAAAAGTCAGTTGGATAAAGGAATTATAGTGGGTAAGTTCTCTGAAATATTTTTATAAAATCTCTGTATATGTGCCTCATTTTTCACAAGTCTGATTCAGTAGCTAAAGAAATATAGAAACAGCTGTATGGTTTTCCTTAGCATGAAACTATATTTTAGTATCTCATTACTCTATGAAATACTCATAGACAGTGTTATATATTAATTGAAACTCTAGACTGTGGGATCTGCTTTGGGGCTGTTCACACTGGTTTCACGAACTGAAGAAGAGTCATGAAAGTGGCAGTTGACAAAGTGGAAAAGATAGCAGGTGTAACTATTAGGTTATGGTATATATATGGGAAATAAATGAGGAATGGGGACAGCAAAATCCTTTAATGGCACCCATTTGTACCCTAAATTAATAGTATTTAATATCAGTTAGATTGAGCCACTAGAAATTAGCAATATTTGATCTACAAAACCTGCAATTTTGTGTGGTTCTAATATCATTCACCATTTGATACACACTAAGTACTTTACATATATAATTCATTTAATGCTCATTATAATCCCACAAAGAAATTCTCTTTTTGATGTTGCTGGGATTTGAACTCAGGACCTCATGGTGGCTTAACAGGTGTTCTCACTGATTGAGCCACTCCACCAGCCCAGAAATTATTCTTTCAGCTTCATTTTATAGGTGAAGAAAATAAGCCGTGAAAAGGTTAGGAGATTTGCTAAAGTCTTAAACTGAAGAAATAGGTCAGATTTGAATGTATGGTTCTAGAATCCATGCTCTTAACAGCCATCCATGATGGGGATGTTATGAACATGATTTCTGGGGGATTGGTTCCAGGACCGTATTCACACATCAAAATCTGTGGCTGCTCAAATCCCTTATATAAAATGAAGGAAGGAGTATTTGCATATAATCTAATCTTCCATGCACTTTAAATCATCTCTAGGTTACCTATAATAACTAATACAATGTACATGCTATGTAAATGGTTGTTATACTATATTATTTAGGGAATAATGACATGGACATGTCATTATAGGAATAATGACATGTTTACTACAATCATAATTTTTCCTCAAATATTTTTGTTCTGTGGTTGGTTGTATGCATAAATGTGAAACCACAGACAAGGAGGTCAAACCATATCTACTTCATTAGATGGTTGTGAGAATTCCATAAATAACACATGTAACAGCTGGCACTTTGCACACAAGAGGTTGGTGTGACAAATAGTATCTGTTAAATTAAAACATATGCCCCCACCAACTATTGCAGCCTTCCACTAAGTCTTGCTGGCCACAACTACTCATCCTTACCTTAAAACCAGCCATATGGATCACGCCCATTTCCTAAAGCACCCTCAGCACTTCTCTGTCTGGTGAAGTCATTCCTACTTTCTAGTCAAGGGCAGAAGTCACTTTGCCAATGACCATTCCTGGTCTCTGTGACAATGTGTCATCTCAAATCCCTGTGTACCACAATCTCAGCTCTGCTCTTGTGACACCAGAAATTTGAAATTTGCCTTTTATTATAGTTTGTTATGTTCTTATACCTTCTATAAATTGATTTGCAGTATCAAGCACAGCTTATTGAATGCATGACGCCAGCAAATATTTGTTGGATTTCATTTACTAATGTGTATGAGCATGTTGAAATCACTAGAGCAAGAAAAAAACCAATTATTTAAAGTCAAGTAAAGAGCATTATAATGAGAATTAAAAATTTTGTATTTCTCCAATCAAAATATTTTACTTATTTAGTAAGTACTAAAATATTACTGTCTTTTTATTGCCCAAAAGAATCTAGAAAAATTAAAAATAAGTCCAAATTTTAAGTTCTTTATGTCACTTATGGCAGAATTTCTAAGGAAAAACCTCCTGATCATTTAATCCTCAAATTAATAATAATAGATAAATTATGAGCCCTCAGTGCCATCAACAGCATGTATATAAGGGAAAGAATGGAGGCCAAGCAGTTATGAATAACTTTATTATAAAGCATATCTAATTCAGCTCATCAATAATCATTTTCAGTAGTGGTACAGGCAGAGTTCCAATCGTCCTTGGGGTCTCTTTCCCTGTGGAAGCCCAACAGCCAGTTCTGAGCAAGATGAGGCAGCCGATACCTCTACCTTGGGCTTTTGAAAGCCCTAATGCACTTGAAAAGTGAGAGCTTATGGAGAGAAGGGGAATGCGTGCAGGTTGTCTGAGAGTCAATAAGTAGCTGGCTTAGTAGGAAAGGAGAGACTTAGTGTAGACTGTCTGGACAATGTTCTTGCATAACACTGTGAGCAGCTAAAAAATTATTTTACAGAGTTTCATTTTCAATATTAGATGTGTGTTTCATTATTCATGAAAAATAAATGCTGATCCCAGCAAAGATCTTACACCAGTGCTTTCTGGGATCATTTAGTCTTCTAAGAGAGACTGACACTTCTTCATCAGTTTGGACCCCTAGGGAAAAAAAACAAATATGCTTACCAGAGAGAGAGAATAATCTTAACAATTATGATCCCCAAATAGAAAAATTTTCATGACTTCTGTGTTGTGTGTTTGAGATAGGCTCTGCTAATCCATTTCCTCAAGGTGTTAGGCTTTCCCACTGGCCTAGTACCTTAGCTTAAAGACTCAACTAAGTCTAAGTCCTCTCCCATTTTTAGAACCCCAGATTTGGAATAAATATTTGCTTCCTCCTCACGAAAATGTTGGACTCTCTCACTGCATAATAAAAACAGATAAGCAGCATCTCATTTAATTTTGAAACTAGTCTACACTGATCCCCACCACTGCAGTCTAAAATACCGGGACTCGAGAACAGGCTGCCAGCACTGAATCAGAGAAACTATCCTGATGCACAAACTCCCATAGCCAAGTCCCTCAGTATTACCCAGTGTTCACCTGTATGGTTTTGTTCAAATAAAAATCATTTGTGGAAGCCCAGATAGGTAGATAAATGCAAACTTGTCTTTAGTTAAAATGGAAATAAGACCCTAGAATACTACTGCTATGGCATGTACACACACACACACCCCACTTGAGGGACAGCTGACTGACATTCCTAAGAGCCTCTGGGATTCTGTGAAAAATGGTTAGAAGTCTATTAATTGAGTCTTTCCTCCCACTCAGACAGTCCCACAGTAAATCATTCAGGCAGATTAGAATCTAGTTAGGCTTGTTTTTTTAAATGCCTCTGGAGTTTAAGATATCTTTGCTTCTTTGGTTTTCTTTACTTTTCATGGGAAATTTTCCCATAAGCTTAATCCAAGACCCTCAAATTTAACCTCGTTCATTTATCTCCAAACCTAATAGCAATGGCAGTCTTCCATATCACTCTTTTCTGGCCTCATTTATTGTATAATTCCTAGGTAAATTTCTAATTGATATGGTAACAAATACTGAAAAGATGTTTCTAGCTAAGGTAAGGTAGGGAAAAGAATTCTAGGAAACATATTTTTCTTTTCTGCAATGGTGGAGCTTGAACTCAGAACCTCGTGCATGCTCTTTAAAACTGAGCTACACTTTTAACAAACCTTTTAACAATGAAGAAGGCCCTAAATGAAACGAGAACAGTGATAATAACTGCACAGCTGGAGATAGGGCCCACACAAGACATTTTTATATAAAACAGGGACTCATATGATGGGATGTGGAAAGCAACAAAGAAGGAACAAAGATACTCCTGACACTGAGCCCAAATTTTCCCCTCTTTGACTTTGTAATGTTGGTCCTGCTGGGAGACTGGTAACATGTCACCCAGCCTAGGATTTTGGAAAACATTACCAGTTTACCCTTCTGAATCCCTGGAAACACTGTTTTTAAACCTCTCTCCATTCTGTATACTCTCCAAGCATGACAATTTACTGATATCTTTTTAAAATGTGTTTCTCATCTCTTCTGAAATAAGTGGAATACCAGTAAAAAGTACAGAGAATAAAATCTTAACAGTGCTTTAGTTTTTTAAGCATTGTTTTTGGCTGCTGCCAAACCCAGGTTTCAAACTTCTCACAGATTCTTGAATCCACAATAGTCTTTCAATAAATTCATCTTGACTTAGCCAGAATTTAATCCTATTATTTACAAGTAAAGAACTCTTACTTACATATCAACAGAAGACTATGTGAATATATGGACAAAATAATCTTTAAAAATATAAAGACTGAAAAAGTTATCTGTTCTAAAGAAATATGTGCATACATTCATAAGACAAGCATAAAAAGAAAATGTAGCCCAAAAAAACTAAAAATTTCAAGGGAAAACACAGCATAGGATAATAGAAATAGTCTAACTTACCCAGGATTATAATGAAAAGAAACCCCACAAGGACAGCCACTAGTCAGTCTAAAAATCACTCAATCCAAGCTGAAAATGAAGCCAAATGACTTTTCAAAATATTGCTTTAAGATGCTAGAATTGGGCTGGATTTGGTGGCACATGCTGGTAATCTCAGCAATGCAGGAGGCACAGGTAGGAGGACCATAGTAAGGCTCACCCACACAAAGGTCCCAGACCTTACAAAAAGCAGCCTGTCAGACCTGCTAGGCAGGAAGCATAAGCAGGAAGATCACAGTAAGGCCAGTCTGGTCATGTAAGCAAGACAAAGAGAGAGAGATGAAGAGAGAATAGCGGGGGAATACCTCAAGTGGTAGAGCACCTGCACAGCAAATACAAGACCTGCAGTTCAAACCCCAGTACTTCCAATGGAAAAAAAAAGTAGAATATTTTATTATAGAAACTGTGTAATAAAAACCTGAACATTTTTAATGGTGTGATAAAAGTAGGTGTTTTGTGTTTTACTTATCAACATGACAGTAAAAACAATTAAAAACTCAAAAAAGGATATAGTAAGAAATCATAGTTCCAACATAACAAACTAAAAAGATATAGCATGACTTTATGTGGGTGTTAGTAGGTTAAAAGCAACAAAGCTTCATTTAATTTTGGTATCAATAGTATTTTCTTTTGAGAGAGCGTTAAGAGGATAAGTCATTGACCAGGTTAATCCATTTATGGTGCTGTTGTAAATAGTATTCCATGAAAAAATGCTCACTATCTCTAGCCATAAAGGAAATGCAAATCAAAACCACATTAAGATTCCACCTCACCCCTGTTAGAATAGCCATCATCAAAAACACCAACAACAGGTGTTGTGGGGAAAAAGGAACCTCATACACTGCTGGTGAAAATGCAAGCTAGTGCAACCACTGTGAAAAAAAACTTGGAGGCTTCTTAAAAATCTAAACATAGATCTGCCATATGATCCAGCAATCCCACTCCTGGGGATATACCCAAAGGAATGCAACATAGGTTACTCCAGAGGCACCTGCACACCCATGTTTATTGCAGCACTATTCACAATAGCCAAGTTATGGAAACAACCAAGATGCCCCACTACTGAAGAATGGATCAAGAAAATGTGATATTTATACACAATGGAATTTTACTCAGCCATGAAGAAGAATGAAATCTTATCATTTGGAGGTAAATGGATGGAACTGGAGAACATCATTCTGAGCAAGGTTAGCCAGACTCAGAAAACCAAAAATCATATGTTCTCCCTCATATGCAGTCTTTAGATCTAGGGCAAACACAGCAATGTTGTTGTACTTGGGTTACATGACAAGGAGAGAACACATACGGGAAGTATGGGGTTAGATAGAAAACCCAAAACATGAAAGCATTTGAAGTTCCCACTCCAGAGGAACTAATAAAGAAACCTTAAAGCGACAGAGGTCAACATGAGAAGGGGATCAGGAACCAGTGTAAAGATCAGTTAGAGATGAATCAACCTAGGTTGTAACACATTTACATGGAAGCAATGCTAGGAATCTCTCTATATAGCTGTCCTTAACTAGCAAAAATGCTTCATCTTTCTTATTATTGCTTATTTCTACTCTTCAACGGAACTGGAGAAAAGCGCAGAACATGTTCTGCCTGGAAGCAAGGGGGGAGGGGAGGGGGGGGCGGCAGGGGAGAGAAGTTACCCAATGTATGCACATGTGAATAAATGAATAATAATAAAAAAAAATCTTAATACTGATTCTCTCTTGGAAGTGGGAATGTACCCTTTACCTCTATTCAAACTTTTATTTTGACCCATTACATAGTTGTCAAAATTATGTAATTTATCAAAAGAAACTAATAATCCAGAATGACCTGGCCAACTTAAATTTATATTATCACCTTTCTTAATCTGATCATTTTCTCCTTCAGAAATTCATCCCACAATTGTGGTAATCTTTGTAGAAGACTCTCCGAGCAGTAGGGACTCATCTTAAGTATGGGCTATTAATCCAACAGACCTTTTCATGTGAAGTTGTATGAATTCACAGCTAATACAAAAACTTCATCTTTTTTTCTTGTTAAATTTCATGTGTTGTTTTTCAACTATCATTTCAGCCTGTCCAAACTTCTGTTAATTCAAGTTTACTTTGTTCTCTTCTCATATTTTATCAATTGGTAGATAGTTAAGGCCATAATTATCATTCCTCACAGGGAATTTTCTGTGAGTAGACTAGAGAATTTTTGTGAATAGAATTTTCTTCTTGAGCCTGCTAATGACTGCAATACACATTGCTTCCTGAAATGTGTAATGCCTCTTCCTCAGACGATTCAAATTCATCCTGGTAGAGGGGTAAACAGGCTATACACTATAGGAAACAGACTGAAAGCCCACTTTATTTCTTCTTTTTCCTTATTACTCTTACCAACATTCAGACATGACTTTGATTCTCCTAAGAGCTCTCCTTCATTATGGGCTTGCTTCTTAAAATATGTCTTCTGTCTTGTCTAAAACTTGCTTTCCTCTCCCACAGCTAGAAAGGCAGATTCCAAGTCTCTC
The DNA here is from genome assembly GCF_047511655.1 of Castor canadensis. NCBI lineage: Eukaryota > Metazoa > Chordata > Mammalia > Rodentia > Castoridae > Castor > Castor canadensis. The sequence continues at coordinate 95,142,755 of NC_133394.1, forward strand.
TACTTTCTCTTTTAAGAAGCAGAACAGCCTTCCTATTATTGCTTATACTCTCTCTACAACAAAATTAGAGATAAGGGCAAAATAGTTTCTGCTGGGTATTGAGGGGGGGAGCGGGAGGGGGTGGAGTGGGTGGTAAGGGAGGGGGTGGGGGCAGGGGGGAGAAATGAACCAAGCCTTGTATGCACATATGAATAATAAAAGAAAAATGAAAAAAAAAAAAAAAAAGCAGAACAGGTTCACATAATTGACTGTTATTATCTCAGAAAAAAAGGCAAATGAAATGCCTTGTAGGTCCCTGGAGAAGTTAGTCTTTTATAGCCCTTGGAGCATCCCCAGACTGCCAGCTGGCTGGGCTTCCTCATTTCTGGGGTCTTGATTACATGGAGCCTGGGAAGCTCCGAGGTATTATTCCTTTCACTAAATCCAAACCCACACTCCTCTCAAAAGCACAGAAGACAGAGGCACAAATTTTACTGATGCATTCCAAAATATTTTCATCGTCTATTGCTACCTGTTTTGCTAAGCCTTTTTTATATACTATAAGATTGTTTTAAATATTCTTATCTTGTTATACTCATATTAAATATCCCCAAATTCTTTCTTTTTTCATAAGTATGTTATTTGCCTATTGTTTCATTGTTTCTGTTTTCATTCCTTGTTTCAATTTCTCACCGAGAATTAGACATGTGGAATCCTGGTCAGGAAATAGGAAACAATTATGGCTGCCCACCTTCCCTTAACAAAGTGGTTCCTAGAGTGTGGTCCCCAAGTCAGCAGCAACAACAGCACTGGGACTTGTTAGAGTGAAGGTGTAGCTCAAGTGGTAAAGTATCTGCCTACTAAGCATAAAGTCTTGAGTTCAAACCCTTGTACTACCCAAACAGAGATACATAAATAAAAAAGGATTTAAATAAATAACTTTACTCTGGAATAGGCAACTATATTTATTTTGTGCTAATGCAGGGGTCAGCAAACATTTTCTGTGAGGAGTTAGATAGTAAATATTTAGAGCTTTGTAGTACATACATCTTCTGCCCTAACTTTCTGTTCTATTTTTGTTAACAGAAAGTAGCCATAGACACTTTGTAAATGAATGGACATGTATATGTCTTACTTTGTTTCATGTTGCTATAACAAAATACCTAAGGCTGAGTAATACATATAAAGAAAAGAGATTCATTTGGTTCAAAGCTTTGGAAGCTAGCAGTCCAAGATCAGGCATTGCCATCTGTTTACCTCTGGTGAGGGCCTCATAGCAGATGGCATTACAATGGTGTGAGTAGGTATGAAAGAGATATCAAGGCAACACAGGAAGTCAGAGAGATTCACGGGACAGGATTGTTCTTTTTATAACAACCTGTTCTTGTGGAAACAAACCAGAATCCCATGAGAACTACATTAATTCCTTTAAGTATGCTATGGTCAACAGCCTAAGCACTTGCCACTAGGCCCTGTTTTGTAAAGTTTCCACCATCTCAACACTGCCACACTGTGGACCAAGTTTCTAATGCATGAATCTCTTAGAGACACACTCAAGCCATTTCAAGCCAAAGCACTTGGCTTGCCATTAAAACCGTATTTACATAAATAGGAAGTTGGGCTGACTTAGCCTGAGGGTATAAGTTTGTCTACCTTCCCTGATTTGTAGTGGTTTGACATGGTTTTTTGACTTCATGATAGTGTGAAAGTCAAATACATTCAGCAGAAACCATTTTGAATTTTGAATTCCGATCTTTTCCCAGGCCAGTGATATGCAGTACTGTAATCTTGAGAGAGTGACCAGTGGCAATAAGCCACAGCTCCCAGAAAGCCACACAATCCCCAGGGCAAACCACCATACTCTATGTGTACTATGTTGCTAAACTTTGATGTCTGGTACATTAGGGGCATTGCTTGCATCTTGACTATGATTATTTTCAACTTATGATAGGTTTCTTAGGACAAAAACCTCACTGTAATTTGAGGACCCTCTATAGATATATGACTTTTAACATAGCAATATGGAAAGTTTAGCTGAATAGGTAGAAAGGACCTATTGCAGGTAATTAAGTAATAATGAAAATTACCTTTGAAAATATTTCCCAGGGCCATTGCTAAACTTAACCCCAGTCCTAACCAGCCCCTCCCTGTCTTGACAAAGCACAGAGATGGGTTTTTTCCTTTTTCTAAACTACCCACTCTCGAGAAAATATTTGCCAACTGTGCATCAGACAAAGGACTGATAACCAGAATATATAGGGAACTTAAAAAACTAAATTCTCCCAAAACTAATGAACCAATAAAGAAATGGGCAAGTGAACTAAACAGAACTTTCTCAAAAGAAGAAATTCAAATGGCCAAAAAACACATGAAAAAATGCTCACCATCTCTAGCAATAAAGGAAATGCAAATTAAAACCACGCTAAGATTCCACCTCACCCCTGTTAGAATAGCCATCATCAGCAACACCACCAACAACAGGTGTTGGCGAGGATGCGGGGAAAAAGGAACCCTATTACACTGTTGGTGGGAATGTAGACTAGTACAACCACTCTGGAAAAAAATTTGGAGGCTACTTAAAAAGCTAGACATCGATCTACCATTTGATCCAGCAATACCACTCTTGGGGATATACCCAAAAGACTGTGACACAGGTTACTCCAGAGGCACCTGCACACCCATGTTTATTGCGGCACTATTCACAATAGCCAAGTTATGGAAACAGCCAAGATGCCCCAGCACTGACGAATGGATTAAGAAAATGTGGTATCTATACACAATGGAATTTTATGCAGCCATGAAGAAGAACGAAATGTTATCATTCGCTGGTAAATGGATGGAATTGGAGAACATCATTCTGAGTGAGGTTAGCTGTCAGAGACAAGGCTCCCTTTGTGAGCCATTCTGTCTTGACCTTGCCCTGGAACATTTTGCGGTTGTTTGTCCCAACTTCTCCATCTCCAGCACAAGATGGCGCCGTCCCTGCTTCTCTTCCGGGAGTTTACCTTGCCGCCGGCGCGAACGGGCACCCTATCAGAAGTCCTATAGCAGAACCAGCCAACCAGCCTGCACCTCCTCATACCCCTCACTCCCTCAGCACATAAATACCCCTGTGTGAACAATAAAATTTTGCAGCTTGATCAGAACTCCTGTCTTGCTGTCTCCTTCGTGTCTCTTGTCCCTTCATTCTTCCCCTTCTAGGTTCGCTACCCACGCTGATGTGTCCTGCAGGACGGGACATCTGACGCCCAACGTGGCTGTAGCTATTCCTTTGATTGCGGGGAGAACACCGTCCTCCAGGAAGGCTTGGGCCCAAGCAGAGTTCGCGATCGCCTCAGCAAACGCAACCGAGAGACAGATCCAGGAGGAGAGTGAGGACGGCGAACGGTGAGTGACCCACCCTGGGACAAGCAGTGTCGTCACATGATTTGTTTCTTTCAGGCCTCAAGGAGGCCCTCAAGACACGAGGGGCGCGTGTTAAGAAAAAAGACTTGAGGTCATTATTTTGTTACATAGGAGATTTATGTCCTTGGTTTCCTCTCGAAGGAACCATTGATGGTAAAAGATGGCTCCGGGTCGGAGACTGTTTAAAAGACTATTATGAATTTTTTGGCCCCGAAAAGGTCCCTGTGACCGCCTTTTCTTATTGGAACTTGATTAATGACATTCTCAAAAGTGCACCCTTTGATAATGGTACTTTAAAACTTGTTAAAATTGGGCAAAATGCTATGCAGACGGCTTCCCGCCCTCCTACAGGGGTCTCTGACAGTGGAGGACCCACGGATGCTGTCAAACATCTTCAAATAATCGAGCTTTTAAAACCCCAAATCCCTGAACTCACATATCACCCCTTAATGTTGCCTAAATCTCAGATTCCAGATTTAGATCCCAATACATTAGATATTTTGGGAAGTACCTTCTCCTTGCTTAACACTTCCAACCCCACCCTTGCTAAGGATTGCTGGCTTTGCATGACCACAGGAGCAATAATGCCCATGGCAATACCTGTTAACTCCACCGTAAATAATCAGGATACCTGCCAATCTGGACTTCCCTTTAAAGTACAGCCTATGAATGCACCTACAGTATGCCTTCAAGGCAGGATGCAAAATAATTCTTATGATATTGACGTTGGGGTTAGTTCTTTTGGAAATTGCTCATCAGTTCTAAATTATTCCTCACCCACCCCAGCTCTTTGTCCCCCCAACGGTACAGTTTTTTTGTGTGGAGGAAACTCAGCCTTCCCCAGGCTTCCAGCAAATTGGACTGGTGGCTGTGTTGTTGCCTTATTACTCCCAGATATTACTGTTGTCTCAGGAGATGAACCTCTGCCCATTCCTAGCTTAGACACCTTAATTAAAAGACATAAACGGGCAATACAAGCCTTACCGCTCCTTGCCAGCCTTGGAATAACAGCAGCTATAGGCACAGGTACAGCTGGCTTAGGCACGGCTATACACTCTTACCGTCGCCTATCTCAACAACTTATAGATGATGTACAAACTCTATCTGGAACCATTAAGGATTTACAGGACCAAATAGACTCCCTGGCAGAAGTGGTCCTTCAGAACAGGCAAGGCTTAGATCTGCTAACAGCCAACCAGGGAGGTATCTGCTTGGCCTTAGGGGAAAGATGCTGCTTTTATGCCAATAAATCAGGCATAATACGCACCAAAATTAAACAGCTTCAAGAAGATTTAGAAAAGAGACGAAGGGAGCTATTTTAAAATCCCCTCTGGACTGGGCTTAATGGAATTCTACCCTACCTTCTTCCACTATTAGGCCCCTTGCTAGGTCTACTTTTAATTGTGATCATAGGGCCCTGCATTATAAACAGGCTGATACAATTCATTAAAGAACAAATTAACACCTTAGCCTCTAAGCCTATACAGGTCCATTATCATCGCCTGGATATGGAAGACCGTGCTCCTGAGACCTTCCTTTCAATAGAAACTCGCTAAATGCTCCATCTGGGTTTCCAAATTTTCTCTCTGCCACCCCCTCTTCTTATATAACATTCTTGACCACTCATCGCCCATTGGGCCCTCCTCCACTGGGCCCCTCTGCTTGGGGGAGGCAGCACCCAGGGAGAGTGATCATAAAGGCTTTTCTAAACGAGGGTGCAGGTAAGACTGCAGGAGGGTGGATCCTAGAATCCCCAGACCCAAGACCTCTGTATGACATGCCCTGGTGCATGGCGGTTGGCATGCTCCTAAAAAATCCGCCTCCTCAAAAAACATGCCGAGGAGATTCTCTTGAGAACTTAGCAAGGACGCTTGCTTACAAAGCAAAAATGATCTCCACCCTGAGGAACTGGGCCTCTGTCATCCCCTCTCAATAAGCCGACATATTCTGGTCATGTTTGTATAAGAATAAGGGGGAAATGTTGGAGACAAGGCTCCCTTTGTGAGCCATTCTGTCTTGACCTTGCCCTGGAACATTTTGCGGTTGTTTGTCCCAACTTCTCCATCTCCAGCACAAGATGGCGCCGTCCCTGCTTCTCTTCCGGGAGTTTACCTTGCCGCCGGCGCGAACGGGCACCCTATCAGAAGTCCTATAGCAGAACCAGCCAACCAGCCTGCACCTCCTCATACCCCTCACTCCCTCAGCACATAAATACCCCTGTGTGAACAATAAAATTTTGCAGCTTGATCAGAACTCCTGTCTTGCTGTCTCCTTCGTGTCTCTTGTCCCTTCATTCTTCCCCTTCTAGGTTCGCTACCCACGCTGATGTGTCCTGCAGGACGGGACAGTTAGCCTGGCCCAAAAGACCAAAAATCGTATGTTCTCCCTCATATGTGGACATTAGATCAAGGGCAAACACAACAAGGGGATTGGACTATGAGCACATGATAAAAGCGAGAGCACACAAGGAAGGGGTGAGGATAGGTAAGACACCTAAAAAACTAGCTAGCATTTGTTGCCCTTAACGCAGAGAAACTAAAGCAGATACCTTAAAAGCAACTGAGGCCAATAGGAAAAGGGGAACAGGTACTAGAGAAAAGGTTAGATCAAAAAGAATTAACCTAGAAGGTAACACACATGCACAGGAAATCAATGTGAGTCAACTCCCTGTATAGCTATCCTTATCTCAACCAGCAAAAACCCTTGTTCCTTCCTATTATTGCTTATACTCTCTCTACAACAAAATTAGAAATAAGGGCAAAATAGTTTCTGCTGGGTATTGAGGGGGGGAGAGGGAGGGGGCGGAGTGGGTGATAAGGGAGGGGATGGGGGCAGGGGGGAGAAATAAACCAAGCCTTGTATGCACATATGAATAATAAAAGAAAAAGGAAAAAAAAATAAATAAATAATACACTACCCACTCTCATTCCTCCACTCAGTCACTGTCACCTACCTTATCAAATTTCTGCCCCCAAAGTCACATCCCTTATATAGCACTCTGCTCCAGGTGCTCTGCATTGATTCCCCTTGGTGACCTCACATGAATTTGCTGTGCCAGATCATACCATGATATTCTCAGCAATTTAAGTTACACAACTTCACCATCTTATGAAAAATCACTTGTTAACTACACACAATTATGTTAATGACAGAAAATAGTCTCTTCGTGGTTAGTTTGATGTGTTGCATAGACAGGCAATCTTTGGTCCTGTTGTTCTTTCCTCTCTTTGTTCTTTAAACCTCTATTTTCATGAGCTTCCGACTAGTAAGAAAATAAAATTCTTTTTGCCTAGTTCCCTGCTTATGCTTCCAAACCATAATTGATCACTCTTCCTGATTGTGTTCTAGAAATATCAAGGAAAAAATTCTAGTTTTCCCAGACAGGTTTTTAAACTGTTAATTAAATTTTAAAATTTAAGTTTAAATTTTTCTCCATTTTTGAAGGATACCATTTCTTGACAATTACAAAAGGCATTCAATTCATCATTCTTCCTCCTACCTCTAACCCTAAGTATCCCCCAGCCCATCTAGAGTCATAACTGTAGTATAAAGCTCTACTTATGTCTATTTCTCCTAGTTTCTTCAAGTCCACATAAATATTAAAATATCCTAAGCCCAAATATACTAAATTACTCCAATCCATCTCTCAACTGTACATGATTATAATAGGGAATGGGTTTTTCTTGCAGTAACCTCTCTCTTTCTCTCTCTCTCTCTCTCTCTCTTTCTCTCTCTCTCTCACTTTAATAAGCCCTAGGAGTACTAAGAGAATAAACAAGGAAGCCAGGGTACCTCTTCTTGAAGACACTTTTCACTTTTCTCTGCATGGCAGCACATTCCTATCAGGTGCAAAAAATCCACAATGATTGATTGGAACTGCATCTCTGTCGCATATGGGTTCTGCTTCACAAGGCTGCTGAGGAGCCTAAATAAGAAATAAGGAGAAAAATATAAGGACTCCCTGAGTTCTACAAGGCCAGCCTGCAAACTGGTCTTACTTATTTAGGGCCACATACCACAAATGACTTTTTGTCACTCCCACTCTTACGGGTAAAGACACTGAAAATTCCCTGACATCCTTATAGGTTCACAATGTCAGTCTCTGTTTTAATGTTTATTAAACACTCTTTTTCTGCAAGCATACCTTCTCAATATAATTATTACATTAATTTTAATTGTCTGTATGGATAATCATTGCTAGGGTGAACATCTTTGGTTTCTACTATGTTATTGCATGTGAATGGACTATATAAATTAAATCTTTTCCTAGTTTTTTATGCATTCTAAACATCTAACTTCCAAATAAATATTACAAGTGCAACACACTTGGAATTTGAGGGCCTCTTGCATGTTGCTAATGAGAAGTCAATAAAAGAATTTGAAACTGTAATGGTTTAATCATCACCTCAGATTTCCCTCACTGAATTTCTCCCACAACTATAAAAATCAACATTTCAACCACCTTGAACATTCAAAATTGTAATCTGCTTTCTGTCTCCCTATTTAATAAATATACAAATCTTCTAATGCTAACATTGCTTATGGTTAGAGAAATTTTTCCTCTCTCCCTCTCCCTCTTCCCTCTCTGCTCTCTTCCTCTCTCCTCTCTCTTCTTTCCTTTCCCCCCTCTCCCCAACTGGGCAAAAGACAAAATATAAGACCAAAAGATTACAAGTTGGAAAACTCGTCTCCCACCCCACCCTGTTTTCCTGGAATGGACAGGTGGCAGATAGGGTTTGCAACAATTGTCATCAGCTAGAGATGTTGGAGAAGAGCAGCCAATAGCAGGGTAAAACAGGGTGGGATGTGCTGGGGTCAATTTCACTGTGTGCTGGTGATACTTGGATCCCAGTGCGTGCTTCTCTCTTCCCAACTGTCTCAACATGGGTAACTGGCCTAAAGCAAGGTGAGTCAATGAGACATTTGATTTCAGGACTGAGATGCCACCTACCCTTTGCTATCTACCACCAACTAAGTCTCCAATATATATGTGGCATCAGAGCAGGAGAATAGTCACCTGCAAGAGAAGCAGGTGCTTAGAGCACAAGGATCAGGCAAGTAAATACAGCCCTCTTGGGCACCCAGGACTTGCCTACTTAAATGGTGCCCATGGGGACTATGGCACTGGATGACCACAACTGTAGACTTCAATACTAAACTTTAGTAGTAAAATTAACCAATATTATAAAAGAACTAGATCATATAATTATTTTTCTACCTAACTGTACTGTACATATTCAGTCCTCATTGTTAATTAGACCTAAACTCATCCTCTGAAAGCACTATTTTTAAATGTCTCTATGCTATTCAAAGTCTGCATAGTTAACATGTATAGTCAAACCAGTTTATAATAATCAATTTTTATCAAATACAGACTTCTTCCCATTGGAATTTGACTTGATCCTCCCTACCCCTCCAGCTTCATTTCTGAATGTTTCTACTCCAAAGTCATATTGAACCACTCACTCTGCTAAGTCGGCTAGTTTCTGGGTGCAGTTTCCAATAGTTACCAGTAGAGGGAGGAGGAGCACAACCGCTGAGTTCCTGAAGCTCAGCCAGCCACAGTTTAAGGAAAGGAAAACAAATACATGTTCCATTGTAAGAGGACAGCAGGCAAACGCTTGAGAATAAGATTCAGGAAAGGAGAATCAGGGTGTCATGTTACTTCTTCTTGCCACTGCAAATATAAAGGCTGCCGTTTTTCTACAATGGGAGACTCTGTGCCACCTAGAAGCTGGACCCCTCCTCCACCCCTATGTCACACAGGTGGGCCACTTGGAGTTGTTTTAGCTCTACTGTTCCTTTTCCCTCCCCCACTCCAATCCTACCACCCTGACTGCGTTTATTTAACAATATCCCCCCTAATCTTTTCTAAATTTTAGTTTTAATTTACCATTTTTAACCTTCAGTCTCATTTTCGACCCTCAATACTATCAACTTATTTTCACTTTTACATTTCTAAGATATTATTCTTTAATTTTCACCAAATTGTTCATAATTTAATTTAAAGCTCATTCTACTTTTATACACTATTTTAAATGAATGTTTCAACTCAGTGTTTTTCTTAATTGCATCTTAAACTATTTCACTTTGAACTTTATCTCCTACTCTACAAGTTTTATCCAGGGCCTCACCTTCTGCTTCCTGTACCTGTTGCATGATCTCAGGGCATGTCTTCTTGCCTTCTCAACCCCAGTTTCCTCATAATTAATATGGAGTGACAAAATTACCTACCTCATAAATTTCTGGTAAGAATTCGGGTTATAATACATATATACATGGAAATGTCATAAAGAAACTCCTGTTTGTTTAAGCTATCTTAAACAAACAAAAACGTCATTTTTTTTTTCATTTAAAAATAGGAGAACAGGAGGGCAGAACAGTTCCTGCCTGGTAAGGAAAGGGCATGGGAGGTTGAATATGGCCCAAATATTGTGTACACATGTATGTAAATGAAAAAATGATACCTGTTGAAACTATTCCCGGAATGGGGGGAGGAGGAGGTAAAGGAGAATGGAATGATGGAGAGAGTGAATTCAAGTGTGATATATTTGATACATTGTAAGAACTTTTGTAAATACCACAATGTACCATCACCAAGCTCAACAATAAAAAATAAAAATAAATAAACAAGTAAATAAATTTCAGTAAGGATCTACTGAAATGACATCATCAAATGGTGCCTATCTATGTCTTGGAATTTTAGCTAGAAGCAAAGCCTACTCTCTAGAAGGGAAATGGGCTTCATTTTCATGTTCTCACAGCAAGCCTGGACTAAAGAGTGAGTGACTAATGTTACAAGGGTCTGTGGGTGCGTAGTGGAAACTTCTAAGGTTTAGTTTGTGAAATTTAGTTTTACCTTGGCAAATGAAGGGGTTTAAAGGGTCAACTGGTTTATGATTTGCAAGCACCATGATAAGGCAGAAAAGGTACCAGCCTTGTATTTACTGACCATGAGAATGTGGTCATTCCCAAGGTAAAAAAAAAAAAAAAAAAGAAAAGAAAGAAAAACAAACTTTGCCCCACTCAGCAAGATGATATTTTTGGACTAATAATATTTAGACCCTGCTTTAATCAAGTGGGTATTACAGAAAATAAGCTAATCAGAAATAAGCTCCCACTTCTGATGATCTTGGGGGACAAAGAACAAAGAGGACTCCAAGGTATTCTCCTAGGGACTGGAGCAGGGGTGTGCAAGAAGGGCACTAGGAGGAACTGCACCACTGTCAGATATTGGACTGCTGGTTCAGGGAAACTGGACCCTTTGGCTTTCCAACAACACTTTTGGTAGATTCCAACACTGGTCTCTTACATTGCCTCCATCACCAACGGAATCCATTCCTAGGGAGCATACTTCGCCATGGGAATACCTTGCTGTAGGTTTAGGAATGGGGTGGAGGTGGAGAGATGAAGACTGATGCCACTAAGTCTATGTTGGCAGCAGCAAAACATTTGTCGTTTCTCTAAGACTTGATAATAAGGGTTCCATTCAGCCCATCTATGAGAGTAGGTTAGAGAGAACTGGGGAAATGCCAGCCACTTACAAGATCTCAGTCACCTATGTTCTCAGTAGCTAAGAGTAAGAGCAGCTGCCCTAAGGTTGTGTGAGCCACATGTCCATCATGGCTCATTCACTTAGTCATGGTCAGAAATCTCATCTCCCAGATCATCCTCCTATGTACTTCCCTTCATACTTATGCTTTCTACATCCCTAAACTGACCCATCTCCCGTCATCCTGCTTTCTCTAAATCTTCCTCTGTTTCCTTTGTAATTTGGGACTTCCTCTCAGAAACTCTCCTTATCCATAGCGTCTTCTCTGAACTTCTCTTTCTTGCTCTATTCAAAACGTGAAGCTCCTGACTCAGCATGGTGATGCATCCCAGTAATCCCAGACACTTGGGAAGCCAGCCCAGTTAGTGAGTCTCCATCTCAACAAACTAGCCAGGTGTGGTGGCTCACACCTGCGGAAGGCCATATGTAAGAGAATCACAATCTGAGGTCTGGGGCTGGCTCCCTGAGACCCTACCTGAAAAACAACTGAAGCAAAAGATGACCTGGGAGTGTGGCTCAAGTGATGTAGTGCCTGCCTCACAAGGCAAAGCCATGAGTTCAAGCCACAGTACTGCAAAAAGCAACAATAAAAATAAAACAAAAAACATGAGGCTCCTGACAACACAGATTCCCCAAAGTCTCTCAAGGGGAGTCTGTTTTTTCTTGAATACCACTAGCTTTAGCACCTGGTTCCCTCTTGCTGCTTCAACATATCTCTCTTCTTTTGAAAGCTAGCACTTCTTTGAATTATAAATCATTTGACTTTAACGTCACCTGTCCCTCTTTCTGACACATGGAGAAAGCAAGCCTGCTCAAGAGCCCTCACTGTTTTATGACTTCAGACCCAGTTAATTGTCTTGATTTCAAACATGATCTTGATATTTTTATCATTTTCTATAATTTCAGCAACCATGTTACTGATCCACATGTGACAGACTAATTGCAAAATTGTACCCTATAGCCTACCTTTCCCTGTATCCACATCCTCTCCCATATGGCTGTTCAACAATTCTTCCTATCAACATATTAATCTGTCTCCACACCCCTTTATTCTGGACTGGCCTTGTGACCTACCTCCCAGCAGAATGGATAATTACTGAATTCCAAACCTGGCCTTCATGTGGTCGCTACACTTCTCCCTGTTCCCAGCTACCACATGAAGAAACTGGGCTAGCCTGCCAGATGACAGGGGACCACATGAACCAGATATGAGCCATGCTAAGATCAGCCAAGATGACCCAGCTCACTTGAGAAGCTGGCTGCAAACACAGGAGCAAGTCCAGCTGAAAATGGCTCCAGGTGGACCAGGCTAGGAAACTCATCCTCTCAACCCACAGATACTTGAGCAATAATAATTGGTGGTGTTTTAACCCAATTGGTGTGATTTGTAATGAGCAAAAACTAACTGGTAGATTGTATATGGAAAAGATGAGGAGAAAAACTTAATAATGAACTGCAGTAGCAAGAAAGAGGGTGGCCAACACATGGATGACTAAATCGTCTAATAGATGCTGTGAAGGCGGCAGTAGAAAAGATCATTGCATTGAGTTCTTTTGCAGACTTCATCCAGAAACTCTTTTTTTTCTTTTTTTTTTAACATAGAACACATGTTGGAAAGTCCACTAAAATGAAAGAAGTATTATTCTGGCAACATTTCTCTTTAATAGGCTACAGCACTGGTAACAGCAATAGCATAGGTATGGCATATTCTCAAAATGTTCTATTTATAAATGTTTTCATACATTACATGAATATGTGCATATATTATATATACATCTGTGTATTTCAATGGTCATAAAGAAGTTTGGGAAGCATTCTACAACATCCTTCTCATCTTCCCCTGGAGCTCCACCTGCAGATTAAGAGTATAAGAATCCCACCCCATCTCCAATTGTTTGTTCAATAATAAGGATCTGTTCTTACACTGCAACACAACCTATCTGTACAAGAATTTCTCTAACTTCAGAAGTAGAAATTTGGTTGAAAGTGACAAGGAAACAGATTTCTACTTAACAAAAATATGAACTTTTAAATAAGTAAGCATATTTAAAGATAAAACAGACTCCTTTAAGGAAATGATGATCTTATAGCTAGAATTTTTTTTTTTTTGGCAGTACTGAGGTTTGAACTCAGGGCCTCACACTTGCTGTGTAAGTGCTTTGCCACTTGAGCTACTCCACCAGCTCTGTTTTTCTGTTGGATTTTTTTCAAGACAGGTTCTTACAAACTATTTACCTCGGCTGGTTTTGAACCATGATCCTCCTGACCTCTGCCTCCTGAGTATCTAGGATTAAAGGTATGAGCCACCGGCACCTGGCTTCACTGGAAATATTTATAGAAAAACTTTCCAGTGTGTTTACAAAATATTTCCTAAACTTGTGGAGTCAGAAGATTAATTAATATCTAAAATTTCTCCCATTTTGATAATGCTTTGGTTTTACATCTTCACAGAAAAAATATGCAGTGTTTAAATGTTAATCTCTTGTGAGTTTCCTTCAGTATCTTATTTTCTTATATTCTAAAAAGTCATTACAAAGCTTTATCTGGTTCAAGGAACTGTATTATAAGAGAGCTCAGAGGGATAAGAAATCAAGGATTTAAGGAGTTAAACTCACAGTCATTACATTAGCACCCAGCTTGTACTCTCTATTAATCACCTGAAAAACAGACAGTCCTAGAAGTGGTAATAGATGTAATTATACACCATTAGGTGATGCACATCATTCTAATGGAACATTCCAGAGCACTTTCTTATCATAGAGGTTCTGCAAAAGCCTGGTAGAGTCTATGGCCCAAATGATATTTGGTTAGAACAAGCTAAACAGATTTCTTTATTACAAGCCTTCTCTAACATAATATTTTTAATTGAAAGCATTACTTTCCAGAGGAGAAAGGAAACAAAGTATTCCAAGACTTATTTAACCACAAAATCCTTTTTTCATGAACACCTTATAAGACTTATGTTCCAAAGTTGACAGTTAGAATAAATACATTAATATACTCCTATTAATATTTCCTGATCAATTTGCTTCAATTCCATTATTGAATTGTAGTAACCATAATAGCCATATTCACACAATTTATGAATGTTCTTAATTCTATTTGATTGCCAACATTTAGCTGCTGTACTCATTACACAATAATTGTATTTGCACCTAGATCAATTTTTTTTTACCAGTTTCTTTGTTGGTGGCAAAAACCAAAGTATACAAGCATCCTTACTTTTGCTTTGCAATTTGGAGTTCCTCCTCCTGAGCTTTGCACAAGTCTTCTTTAAGGTTGATGACTTGGTCACAAGATAAAGATGGAGAAAGGTAAGCACCATCCACTTGCAGATCATCAAAGCATGGCTTCCTGAAGGCATAGGAGTGGTCACAGCAGTGCCCCACACCAGCATTGATGGGCTCAGCCTCATGTCTTCTGCACAAAGCTCCAAGAATTAGCTTTGCCTTTCCCAGAAGAGAATTAAAATAGAGCCATAAGGTTTATAGCCATTTTTTTACCCATGGAAAATAAGATTATTTTTATATTCTCAAATTCTAATCTCTTCTAGTTCTGCCTGGCTTCCACTTTTAAGGAAAGCAGAAGAGTATCGGCTAGTTCCCAGCCTCGTGCTCCTCCCCTCCCTCATCTTGAGGTAGAGTTTCACTTAGACTCCATCTTCAGGTTCCTGCCTAGTCCAGCTGATAGACCAGTGCTGACTTGAGGTAGGGGTTTCTTATGCTTCCCCAAATTATAATCAAGTCTCAAATAATGTGACTCAGATATAAATCTAATGACTGCAGGTCTTAAGAAGTTCAAATCCAGTTCTTCTTATAACTTTATATCTGTAACAACCAAAGAATTTGGTACATAACAGATACTCTATGAATATTTGTTGAATGAATGATGAAAGAAATTCTTGAATCTTATTTCAGTTATCTGCTTCATTTTCTTGATCCCTTTTAGTACTGTCACCTTGCCTTACTCCCAGCTTGGTGTGTAGGACACGAATACTATCCTGATGCATTGAGCAAGTCTGCCTGTGTGCCTCTCTGAATATATTGACCACCCTAAATCCCTGTCTCTTATGTATATGAAGATGAAATGATTTGAACTAGTTTACATCAACATTTAACGTATGAGGTCATCCATTTTAGAAGTAACCAAAGAGATGGTCCAAAAGCAAGATTTTAGGAAAACAAAAGTCTAAAGACTTGCCTAAGGTATGCATGAGTAGATAGTACAAAATTTAAAAAATAAAAAAGAAATTGGGGCTAGATAATTTTTCAATCTACAACTGAGACAATTATATTTTATCAGAAGAACAAAAAAAAATTCCATAAAGGTTATGATCTATCATGAACACAGGGCAGAGGAAACAATCACTAAACATGAATTCTGAGAGTGAGAATCATGCTCTGTGGAGAGATTACTTCCATTTATAAAGAAGGAATAAATTATCATGCCTCTCTGTAACCTGAAGGACTATCCTTCAAAATCATCCCAGCTCTTCCTTTGAGTTTGTTTATACTAATATTCATGTCCTAAGTCAACCACTCAAGTATTTTGAGTCTTTGGGTATAAGTCTTATTCTTATACCCAATTATTCCTGCCATTGGATAGAAACTGCTCCTAGTAAATGAAAACACTTATATTCTCCCTAATAAATATAATACTTGTGAGTTTAAGTAGAGTTAATTCGTTTAAAATAAGCACTATCTTTAAAGTTGCTGGCAAAATCACTTTTTTCAACTTATCCTAACAACAGCCCCTGGAATGTGATCCAGAGAAAAGCCTTGTGAATCTAACAACTTACACCTTAGGGAAGGGACATGTCCCCCTGCTGCTACTTAGACAACTGACATGAGCTGACCTGAAAGAATTTCTCCTGAGAACAGAATGAGAAGACTCCATTAACTCATCAAGGACATATACACAGAAGTGAGACTGATTGCTAAGGACTGGAAATTAGAACTTTCTAAAACAGGCAAATGTAATGTCACAGATGTGCTTACCGAGTCCTCAACACATATAAACTGTTGCTCTTCTCTCAGTGGACAGCATTTGGTGGCAGCATCTGCCATCTTCTTTGTGAACACAACCAGCTCTTGAACTGAGAGTTGTGGGGCTTTCTTAGTGTAAAGAACTATGAGCCTAAAAGAAGAGTGTCTTCTTATTCTTGGCAATGGGTATATGCCTAAACATTAGTTCTACTGTTTTTCCAACATTATCTCTGATATAGGTAAATCGAGATATTAAACTGAGTTTAATTATATCATTTCTGTTCTGGCTCCAATAACTCAATGACTTACTCAAATATACCTGGAATCCTCATTCATCATGCATAACATCCAATAAAAGTGACAACCTAATCAGGTAGCTGTCAAAATGTGAACTCTGGATGAGCAGTATGAGCACCACTGGGAACTTGCTACAAATACAGATACCCAGGCTCCATCCTAGATTAATGAATCAGAAACTCAGGATGTAGAGTCTGTGTTTTAATAAGTTTTTTGGGTTACTTTTGATGCACCCCAAAATTTGAGGACAGAGATCTGTGTAATCTTTACATAGCATTAGCAACTAAGTATAACATAAAAGAGGTTATAAGCCAAAATTTCTGCCTAAATGAACCAGATTACTTATTCTAGACATTTAATTTAAGTTCAACATATGAGATAGCATATCAAACTGGACTTTTCGTTAATACTCTGCTTCTCAGTAGATTATCATAGTAAGATCTTATAAAATTCTCTTTGGGGTTTTGACACTTAATCTTCTAAATACAATGGGGTTTACCAGGTTCTCTGTACACAAGGAGGGGTTTGTGTCCCCTCTGTCAAATAACTAAGGTACCCAGTTATCTCTATTCTTGCTGATGAAACTACTAAATTTTCTTGATGAACCTGTCTTAAAACTGATGAAGGGATCCTGTGATAGATCTCTGTCATAGTTGTGATTCAAAATCACAAGTAAAGCCCAAAATCACAGGTAAAGCCCCAAATAAACATTCAGGTGTGACAGATTCCCATGAGATTACAGGAGAGAAGACAGAGCCTCCTTTTCCCCCTAACCCTTGGGCATTGACTGGTCTGGAAAGCAGCGTGGAAGCCCCCAGAGTGTGTAGACATCTGTCATATCAAGACAAAGAGCTAGGTTAATTCTGAAGTGACTTTTTCCTCAGCCTATAACATGTTTAAGCTTGGATGAAAACTCTTAGCATCAGAAATCAACTAAAGGTCACTGCAAACACTAATCTGAACAGTGTCTTACAGGCATACCTGTCATGAAAGTTGCTAGCTCCTAATTTCTCATGTAAACCACAGTGATTTTTTACACGGTCACGGCTTTCACGTACCACTCTTTGGAACATCTCATTCTGAAAAATAGAGATAATCAGTATTTATGTTAGGTTGCAACAATATAACTTGTGGTAAGGTTGCAAAAACACCTTCAATAGTTTATATAAATGTTTTCCTAAACTCAGGACTTTACTCATTTAGTGAGTTCCCAAATTTTGAAAATTATGTTTTGCTGAAAGAGAAATCACCGTGTTCTTCATTGCAAAAAACTGGGACAGCAGGATTATTATTTGGTATCCAATAATATAAACCCATTTTATGGGCTTAAATGGCATGTCGTTAGTTATTTTAACACCAAGCCTTTGTACATATATAGATATAGGTACAGATGAAGATATTGCTATGTAGCTATAGAAATATAGATGCATGTTAAGAAATTATGATTTAATAACAATATATACCAACATAGTAAAATATGCCACACTGAAGTGAATCAAATGGGATTTTCACAACAAAAGGAAATTCAAAGAGTTCTTAAACCACAAAAATAGATTTCTGGGAGAAGGCACTAGTGACCTTGCAGGCTTATTCTTGGGTAGGAGTACTGATTAGCATCTTAACTGAGCAGACCTAGTCACCTTATCCTAACAAGCAGTGCTCATTATAGAGAAAACTCCATCAGATTTGCAAGCTGTTGGCCTAGATTTTATCCTTAGCTCTTGTCTTCACTACCTGTGAGACATTAGGCAACTCATCCGAACCTTCTGACATTCAATGTTGCCATCTATAAATATACTTAGTAACTCTAGTATTACCTATCTTACCAGACTACTGTAAGGATCAAATAGGACACTATTGTAAAGCTGCTTTGTAAACTCTAAGCATCCAGTGCTCCTACAAAGTGCTCTAACTATAGATTATCATGGTAACCACGAGAGGGTGCTCACCTACAGGAGACTAAATCACCCTCATTTACCCTTCTCTTAAAGGCAGAAAAATCTAGGTGTACCTCTTTGAGTCTAGACAGAGCAAGACATGCCTTGGCCCTTCATCAACACACCTCCTCTGGCCTCAGTCCTTTCAAGTACATAAGTCATTGATAAAAATAACAAAAGCCAGAACTGGCTAGACATGGCTACCCATGGATAACTATCATCTGGTTAGGCCACCAGCTTTTTCATATCAAATACACAAGGGCTGCTGCCTGTGAACAGTAAGATTTTGGGCCTGAAAAGGGAACATTTTCCAGGACTGCACAGTGAAGTAGTAGACCTCCCACAAGGTAATAGGCCATGTTCTCATGCTACCTGCTACTGCCAAGCAGATACCCACATTCACTTTGAAGAGGAGACTGCAAAGGTTTCAGGAAACACAGAGTCTATAAGGTAGTGACTCTCCCAGACAGAAGCAACAGTGTGATGATACGACCTTGGTTTAATCAGAAATCATATTTCTTGTCTAGTGCTTGCAATTAGCAAAAGCATGTATAATCATCATACAAAAGTATGGCATTGCTAACAGCACTGGAATTTTTCCTGTGTTTGCAATCACTTATAAGAAACATGTTCAAAAATAGGAATTTACCCCACGGCTATAGCATTCCCAAGGGTTTTCTAATGTACAGCATTTCCCCAGTAAATTTCTGTATATTGTATCCACTCTTAAAATCACTGGAACTGCCAACTCTGAGTGTCTTCTTGAATATTCATAGAGAAACCTGCATCATGTAAAACAGAAGGTAAAAAGTAGAATTCAGAAGCCATGAATTTTCTTTCAAAAGCCAGTTATGACCATGAAATTTAACTAACCTTAGGCATTTGGAAGCCTTAGAAAGCTGGTAGCGAGGTTTTATTGTCAATATTTTAAGACAAGGAAACCAAATCAATAAAATTATATGATTTTTTTCCAAAGTCACATAGTGGTGAATGGGAGATCTGGACCTTAAACCTAAAACCTCCTGGTTAACTAACAGCTTATGTTTCAGAGTCTACTTACTTTTACTTCAGATTAATTTCAAGTGTTTGAGTGGGAACATATGATTCCCAGTAATCTTGGAGGTTAATTTTTTTCAGAGAAAGTGCTTTCTCTGAAAGTGTTTTCAAACCATTGAAACACACCATCTTTCCCTCTTTTTCAAAACAGCCTTCAAATGTGAGTAGTCCATGCATAATCTATGTATTCATGTGGGCCATAGAAAGAAAAAAAAAATGAATTCTAGACTATTTTCAAAGCCTTGAAGTTATCTTGTCCAATTTACAATGGAAACACAATAAGCCTGAAGAAATCAAGTGACTTCACTATCTTCCACAGCTTATGCATGTCAAAACCAGGACTGGAGTTCAACTCTCCCAACTCAAAGTCCCATGTACCTTTCAAAGGACACCATGCCTGTTGACTTCTCAGTACCAAATGCAAGTTTAGGAATCTGTAGTGGGTAGTTTCAGGTAATGGCATTTGCTTTTATGAGCCAATATCAAATTAATTTTCAAAACATAAGTCAGGTCATTCTATAATTAACTTTGAAGAAAACTCAAATTCTCCTTGCTTCCCAATATGTCTTTGAAAATATTTCAATCACATAGTAATATTGTCTTTATATATTGAAATAAATTTGCCTTGTCACAAATTAATATGCACTTCTGAATGAACACTAAAGATGTTAACACCCCAATTCCCTAATCTTTAAATGGTACACCTGGGTTTGATAGTAGATATTAAGTTAATTAGAAAAGCTGACCAGGTATGCCAATCTGAAGCTCTTGCTCATCTCTGAGCAAGCTTACAAACATTTGACCATCACTGTGCTCTTTTTTAACTCTTATATTAGTGGTCAACATTTGACAATCAAGAAATTTCTACCTTCTTTTCAAATGCAATAGGCCCAATCACCCACATTGCCACATGGCAATATGACTGAAGCTGAACAGCTACTGCCAACTTTGGACTCCAAAGCAACAACTCTTGGCTACACTTTCTAATTTAGCCACTCAGTTTCATCACTGGTTGGACCCTGTTGTCATTCAAGTTTACACTATTTCCCAAAGAATTCATACATAATCACTAAGATATTACAAAAATGTTCCATCACTAAGATATTACTCTTCTAGAAAGCTGTCTTGCTTGCCAGTGAATTGTTTGCACACAGATTGGTCTTCTGTAAACCTTCTGAGGGGCAGAGGTGAAAGGTTGGGTTTGTCATCATTTTCCAAGTTGATTATGCATTCCCCTCGGAATGGCTCTGGTTGTTCACAGCACTGAGTAGTCTTGCTGGATAGGGTAACCTGTTTAGAGCAGGTATAGTTCATAAGCTGGCTCTATAAAACATAAAACAGAACAGTGATTTTGCATGATTTCATTCTTAGCTTACTTATTTTTATTGTTATTTATAGAAAACCAAAGAAAAACTTGGTATCTTGTGCTACTTATTTTTTTTTAAAGAGGACAACAAAAATGTATTTTATTCCTTATTTTGCAGTATTTTTTGTTGTTGTTTTTTCTCTTTTATTTATTTTATTGTTTTATTATTCATATGTGCATACAAGGCTTGGGTCATTTCTCCCCCCTGCCTCCACCCCCTCCCTTACCACCCACTCTGCCCCCTCCTTCTCACCCCCACCCCCTCCATACCCAGCAGAAACTATTTTGCCCTTATCTCTAATTTTGTTGAAGAGAGTGTAAGCAATAATAGGAAGGAACAAGTGTTCCTGGTTGAGATAAGGATAGCTGTACAGGGAGTTACTCACATTAATTTCCTGCTACTTATGCTTATTTCTTATGCTACTTAATCCTTTATAAACTGAAAGACCAAAAACATCATTTTACAGTACTCATACGAAAAACAAATACACACCTATTTGATATTACTGAAATGTAACAAGCTCCTTTACCAACTATTAAAGAACATATGAGGAAACAGGCTGTATAATTGTTTCAATGTTTAACCCCACAAAAAAATACAAATGAATAGTTTTACTATCTTTTCATTGTTTTTCTTTTTTAATGGATTAATTTCTTCATTTTTTTTGTTGTTGTGTTATGTGGGGATACATTATGGCATTTACAGAAGTTCTTACAATATAACAAATGTATCATATTTGAATACACACCCTCCTTATTCTACTTCATACACCTTTTCCCCCATTCCTGGAATAGTTTCAACAGATACCATTTTTCCATTTACATACATGTGTGCATAGTATTTGCACTATATTCACCCTCCTTCACCATTTCTCCATCTCCTCCCCCCTCCACTGGTACCAACCTCCACCCCAGGCAGGACCTGTTCTCTGATTTTGTATAAGAGAAAAAAAAAATGACATTTTTGGTTGTTTAAGATAGCTACACAGGGTGTTTCCTTCTGGCACTTCCACATTTACATGTATTATAACCTGATTTGGTGCATCTCTATTTTTTTTCTTTCTACCTTAGTCCATTTCTTATGGGTTTCAGTCAGTTTAAAAATTCTATATTTATTCTTGTATAGAGAGTACACAAACCATATTTACCTTTATAATTTCCTTCTTTTACCCTACCCTCTTACATGTGACCTCCCTTAGCATGGCCTGTTCTTCATAGAATTGCTGTGTTTGTATTAGGTTTATATTCCACATATGAGAAAAACATGAGACTTTTGGGCTTCTGCACCTGGCTAACATCACATAAGATGATGTTCTCGAGTTCCATCCATTTACCTGCAAATGACAAAATTTCATTCTTCTTTGTAGATGAATAAAATTCCATTGTATTTAAATACCACATTTTCTTAATCCATTCATCAGTAGTGGGACATCTTGGCTGTTTCCCATAACTTAGCTATTGTGAATAACACTGCAATAAACATGGATATGCAGATACCTTTGTTGTTACCTAACTTATATTCCTTCAGGTATATCTCTAGGAATGGAATTGCTGGATTGTATGGCAGATCCATTTTTAGTTTTTTGAGGAGCCTCCATAGTGTTTTCCATAGTGGTTATACAATTTACCACATTCCCACCAACAGTGTATGAGAGTTCATTTTTCCCCACATCCTTGCCAACATTTGTTGTTGTTTGTGTTCTTGATCGTAGCTATTCTAATAGGAGTGAGGTGGAATCTTAATGTGATTTTGATTTGCATTTCCTTTATAGCCAGGGATGGTGAGCATTTCTTTATGTGTTTTTTAGCCATTTGGACTTCTTCCTTTAAAAAAATCTCTGTTCAGTTCTTTTGCCCCTTTCTTCATTGGGTCATTGATTTTTTGGGAGTTTAAGTTTTTGAGCTTCCTATATATTCTAGTTATCAATCCCTTGTCAGATGTATAGCTGGCAAAGGTTTTCTCCCATTCTGTGGGCAGCCTCTTCAACTTAGAGACTATTTCTTTTGTTGTGCAGAAGCTTTTTAATTTCATGTAGTCCCATTTGTCAATCCTTTCTCTTGGTTGCTGAGCCTTTTGAGTTGTATTGAGGAAGTCATTGTCTGTGCCTATTAATTCAAGTATATTCCCTGTTCTTTCCCATACTAGTTTCAAAGCTTCAGGTCTTATATTAAGGTCCTTGATCCATCTATTGTTGTTCTTGTTTTAGGATCCCAATTTAGGAAGCATTTTGTCTTTAAACCACATCACAATTTGTTCATTTATTTTATAATATCTACTAGACTCATGTATTTACTTAAACACACGCAAATAATTGTGTGTATTTAAATAATCTCTGCAGTTAAAGAACTCATAATCGAGTTGAAGAGCCAAATAATTAACAATAACAATCATAATGCAGCATAACTTAGAAGCTATAAGAGAAATACACATACGATTCTTTGGAGGACAAAGAGAAAATGGCTATGAAGACTGAATGGAGGTCACAGGAATAACCTTGAATGATTTAAGTCATGAAGGACAAATAGAAGTTAATTTGAAACAAGTGAAGAGGAATAAAATTCTAGAATTATTCATCTTTACATATAAATAATCTTAGAGGTAAGAAAGCATGCATGTAGGAAATGGTGTATGTACAAGATATTTGGAAGTTATGAGAAAATTTAGTTGAGGAATAATCAGGTATTGGACCAAATTAGTGAAGGATAGACTTAAGCCCTACCTATAGGTAGAATTAAGAAAAATTTAATAAATAATAATTAGGTTGGAAGCAAAAGGGGTGAAGAAAAAGGATCCAGAATGATAGGAAAGAGTGGGTTGATGATAGTATAATTTACTGAAACCGATATTCAGGGAAATGAACAGGTTTGAGGAGAGTGGCTAAAAAAAAATGGAAGCTGAAGAGTTCACTACATGTATTCAGAGTTTGAGATGATTCAACACATCTATGAGGCATCTTCAAGATTTCCTCTAAGCACTAGGGGGCATAAATTAAGTGTTCAGAAAAGAAGAATAAGATGAGGATCTAAATCTGAGAGTAAATTATGGGTTCAGGTTGAGACTGTTAAGGGAGAATATGTGTATTAGTTAGGTGGCTTTCATGTTCTCAGTTGCTCAACAGAATAGAGTTTATTTTCCTGTCTAAAGGCCTAGTGGGAGAGCTGTGTGGCTCAAGCTATAGAGCACTTGGCAAGTGTGAGAACCTGAGTTCAAACCCAGGACCTGAACAAACAAACAAACAAACAAAAAAGCCTGCTGGTTGGGGGAGACATTTCTCTCTGGGAAGTAGCTCCAGAAAGTTGTACGACACAGGCAAGAAATGCAGTTCATAGTCTAGCAACTGCTATAGACTGTGGAAGAAGAGCATGAATGATAAGAAAGGAGAAAAATAGAAGGATAAACCAATTCAAGATATGATAAGCATATACATGGAAATGTCTCAAGAAACTCCCTGTACAGACAGAACATTGCCTTTTGACCACAGTGGGGACGATGCGCATCAGATAACACAAACTTTTTGTTGCTCTGAACATGCATAAATATGTGAACAGTCATGAAAGTGTTGTTAATATTGATTTTGTGGTTATGACTGAATTTTGAAAAGTAGGTGAATTCGTAATTACAGAATCCGTGACTACTAAGAATCTGCTGGAAAAACCTTAAAACTGTCCCATAGCAAAAGAAATGGGAAAGCTGTTACTCTAATTTCTTTCTCTATCTCAATTTCACTTTTATGGACAAGTTCAAATCTTCCCCAAACAGATAGGCTCTATACTATTTAAATGATTTTAGAGAATTCAATGGGGAAAAAAATCCAATTCATTTTTTTAAAGTTAGCATAAATGAATTCCAAAACCTGCTGAAGCATGTGCCAAAAAAAGTGACAGTTCAATTTCACATCTTAGCACAGTTGTATATATTTCTCAAGTCCAGAGATACAGTAAAATGAAATTATAAGGCTGGTTAAAAAATTAAGAAATCTTAGCTGGCACTGGTAGCTCATGCCAGCAATCCTAGCTACTTAGGAGTCTGAAATCGGGAGAATGATGGTTTCAGACCAGCCCGAGCAAATAGTTCACAAGACCCCATCTCCAAAATAGCCAGAGCAAAATGAACTAGAGGTGTGCTTCAAGCATGAGAGTGTCTGTTTTGCAAACACAAAATCCTGAGTTCAAACCACAGTCCTAGCCAAAAAAAAAAAAAAAAAAAGAAGAAAGAACTCTGTTAATAAAATTCACCAAAGGATGGAAATCAAATGAGCATGTTAAAATGAGAAAAGTATATTTAAATTTAGTATTCAGAATCCATGCTTAGTAAAAACAAACAAAACCCCTCTTAAAAAGCCAGGTATGGTGGTATACCCTATCTGTAATCCCAGATACTTGGGAGGCAGAAACACAAAGATTGGCAGTTCAAGGCCAGCCTGGACAAAGTTAGGAACACCCTATCTCAAAAACAGCACACAAAACAAAAGGTCTGGCAGCATGGCTCAAGTAATAAAATGCACAACACCCTGGGTTCAATCCCCAGTAACACACACACACACCCCATCCTCAAAAATAGAATGAAAACTCTTTTAACACATAAATAATTCCTTTGTCAAGCCAATAACCCTAAACTTGTTTGGATTACAATCTGAATGAAGAGAGGACCACCCAGCAGTTTACAGTTATTTAAAATTATTTGTGAATGATAGTCAATATAAATGACATAACTGTAGATTGTTCCAGCACCCTGCGACTGTAGTCCAGACTACAAGGGGAGCAGTTCTAGAGTTATTAGTTTGACATGTGTTTTGTTCATGTGCTAAGGGATTTTAGAGATTTGTTTTGTTTTACTTAGTTTTCGTTGGAGTGGTTTCTGTCAGGGCCCAAAACTCCCTTTACTTTTCCACTAAATTCATACAGTGTTCAGGCAAACAGAATTCTGGCTGTCCTAAACAGCCAACACGCCTTCTAAGTATGCAAGATAGTTTAACTTTCAGTGTCCATTGAGATTCTTGTCACTAAAAAGCAAAAAATTTGATTCAAGAAACAAGTTTAAATTGTCTCTCTCCGGGAAGGAGTTGGCAGTGGCAACTGCCATTCCTGAGAGGCACCGCTACTGTGATGCTGGCAATGGACTGCAATGGTGGCTGGGGAAAGCTGTCTGACCCCAGCTCTGTCCTAAGAATAGAAATTTGAGGACTTAGAATACTAGGGAGTTTCTGAGTGTTCTATTCAGTGTGTTTCTGTTTTCATTTCTGTGGTTACCCACATCTTTTAAACTGTTGTTTAATGAGACTAAAACTTGGGGGACCAGAGTCTTTGCGCAAAAGAGTTATGGGTTTTCCCATGAAATGTTGCTGTTAGGTGTCCTTAGTTCTGTTGTTATTTTTGTGCTGTTGTGATGATGAAAATTACCCAACTTTCAAACTTGCAGAAAGAATAAGAACATGGCTTGTGACTTGTGAGGATTTGACAGTCACAGTTCTTTCCTTTTCTGGGATGTGAGGACCATATATTTGGGTGTGAAGCAGGTGAGTTCCATGCAGTCCTTGCACCCATGCTCCATGCATTTATACCACGTTTCCTCTGTTGGTTTCCTTTCCCATCAGTCTGATGTGGTATACAGTTCTAGGTCTTGTGCAAGAAGCAAAAATGATGAAATATAGTCCCAATTTCTCAGAAAATTTCTGAAATTTTTGGAGACCAGCTCCAAAAACTTAAGGAACCAAGCAACAAAGTTAAGTAGAAAGGAAAGAAGAAAGAGAGGAAAAATTCTTGCATGAGTTGGGAACAGAGAGAAGATACCATTCTACTGGTGATTTTGAGAAATGATCTTTACTTTTCTAGCTTCATCATTAACCACTGCACTGTTATTTAAGAATTTTAAGTTTTTTAAACATTAAAGTGAATTTTGAGAAGAGAGACTCTTACCCTGCCCAGTGTACATGCCACTGCATTTCCCTCACAACAAATCTTGTGCAGATTTTTAATATCTGTGGTAAGTTTGGCAATTTCAGAAAAATTAGCTTTAGGTTGCTTTTTAGTAAGTAGAACCAATTCTCTGAAAAGAAAAGTAAATACATTTTAAATTGTATTTTGGATTTAATCTTTTTGAAAACTAGTTCTAGTTCATTGAATAGCCCCCCCAAAAAAATATGAACCTAATTTCAAATGTGGGGTGAGAAAGAATGTTACAAATGAATTCTGTTTCTTCAATGATAGTACCCAGAGCCATACAAAGATCAAATCATAGAACAAGCACTTTGAAATACATAAAATATGTTCATTTCCATTGTTTAAGCTATCTCTTATAAAAGTTGAGTTGCTTAGATAGGCAATGAAATGAAAGGTTACCTAGCCTTGAAATGTTTCTGGCCTGACTTTCCTACATAAACCTCCTCATTATAAAGACAGAAATCATGAGGGGAGAAATCACAAGTCTCCCTTGCTTCTGCTGATAAATGAACAACATCCCTAAAGTTTCTCTGGAAGTAGATCCACTTACTCTTTCTATTTTACCTGGTGTTAGAGCCAAGAGAAAGGAGGACCTTTTATCCTTCAGTCTTTACCATGTGGAAAAATTCAGTAAACTCCTGCATCTGAAAGTCCAAAGTCTTTTGTGCACTGAGAAAGAGACTATGGGATTTGAGCAGATGGGAGAAATTGAGGCAGGAGGTAACGGGGGCAGTTGAAAATTGTGCAATTTTATCCATATCTCTGTGTGCTGTGTGCCCTGTTTGAACAGGCAGGCAGCATATGTGTAGAGAAAGAAGCCAGGCTTGTACTGATTAACATTGTTAAATGAGGCGTAAACAGCTTTTCAAACAAGTTTAGTCAAAAGGGCTGACCCAAGAGCAGCAAAGTCCACAAATCTAAATAGATAACTTACACTGCTTTTGCTACATTGTGGTTGAATTTAATCCCGATATCACATAAATGATGATGTCTCAAAGATATCTCTTTAATGTATTTTCTGATGGGATCTAGCTGTAAACAGAAAAAAGCTCATCAAAGAAAAATGGTAATAATAGAAAAAGTTAATCTCATCATTAGTAAAGGAGAGAAAAGGAAAATTTGTATACCTCCTCAAAATTAGAAAGTGCTCTATTGAATTACTTAAAAGAGGCCAATATGCAAAAGCATAACATGGCATTGTAAAATAGCATTTCACTTCCCCAGATCACTGTCTGAGAACATCAAACATTGGGAATATAAATGTGAGCAATAAAGAAAGTGAACAAACCAAAGTCCAGAGAACTGCCAGAATAAATCTCAGCGTAATGCCTTACAGTTTTATTTCGCTTTTATCTTAGTTATTAACTGTGCCATCAGGGGCATATCTCCTACTACTTAACTAAAATATATGTTCTGATTCTGCAATGTATAAATTAACTTGCTCAGCTCTGAATGTTCATTTTCTTTAACTGCAGATTTCTCCTTTTTAAACTATCACAAGTATTTTTAAATAAATTAAAACACAATTGCAGGCTGAGGTTCATGAAGCTCAAGTGATCGAGCACTTGCCTCATACACAAGGCCTTGAGTTCAACCCCCCGTCTGCAAAAATAAACAAACAAAACAAGAATGCAACCTGATGCAGGTGGCTCACACCTATAATCCTAGCTACTCAGGAGGCAGAGATTAGGAGGGTTGCGGTTCAAAGCCAGCCCAGGTAAATAGTTCACAAGACTCTATCTCAAAAATACCCAACACAAAAAGGAATGATGGAGTGGCTCAAGTGGTAGAGTGCCTGCCTAGTTTTACTGAATTCAAATCCCAGTATCACCAAAAAAAAAAAAAAGCAAAAAGATGTACATAAATTTTCTTGTGACAGCAAAATTTTGATGGAAATAAAATGATTCAACAGAGAGTGGTGGTTACATAAGTAATAGCACATTTTTAAAAGATTTATATTTATAATGAAAAATAAGTATGATTAAATCTTGTCAAAATATATATGCAGTATAATCATAAGCATGCGTAAAACAAAGTATGTAAATAGAAAAAAATTATTAGAAAGAAATATACCAAAATTTGTATGTCTATATGGGAGAAATATAAGTAATATTTAAATTTTTCTGAGCAGTTCTATATTTTCATTTAAAACATTATATCAAACATATATTATTTTTTTCTATGGATAGCCATACCTTACAGTGACATTTTTAAGAACAAGTCAGAAAATGTAAAGGCAACATGCAAACTACAAAACTGAAATCATAATTATAATTTTATTTAATAAGTATTATTAAATACAACTTAATTATATATTATAACTAATTATGAGTTATTATTATTTTTCTTTTTGTTGTATCACACTCATTCAAAATCAAACAAGTTTATCCACTTCTTCATGAGAGTCTCTGAGACCTTAATTGAAAGGTCGCATTCTCTGATAATAGACAATTTTTACACAACTGATGATGTAATTTTTCTCTGAAGAAGGTGCACTAAGAACAGACAGCAGCAGCAATACTGTGAATGCCATCATTGCAAAGTGAGGAAGAGAAAGAATGAACTCTGAGCTGACTTGTAACATCTGCTTATGTTTGACACTATAGGGGTGTGTTATATACCTAGGAAAAATTTCCACTGAAAAAAGATAAGATGAAAAATACTTTATAATTTAAAAGAGTAAGTACAAATTATGTACAGAGCTCACTTCTGTGGCAGGGGGAAAAAATCCTCCTTCAGAGCTATTGGGCAATGAGATGTAAATCTGTACATGATGACTGGTTTTCACTTTTTAATTCAAATGAACCAAAAGGGGGAAAAATAACTACATTCTTAGGAATTGAGAATTGAATTCTAAAGGAATGGGAATCTACCAGGAGGAGGTGAGAAATATATATAAAAGCTTTTTACCTAAAATAAGTAAAAACAAAGTCAATGCCAGACACTTCAGATACATTGTTTAATTTCTGATTGACAAGAAGGAGCACAATAGCAGATAAAATTCTATGGGTTTGGAAGAAATTAAATGACTTCTCACTGAGAATATCAAAGAAGATGGCAAGGAAAAAGTGGCAATTCATTTAGTATTGAGTAATTCATCAAGAAGATTATGAAGCTTCTAGTAATTTTCAGCCTGAGTTTTGGAAACCCCACCTGACGCCCCCTCCAGTAAAATAAAGGTGATTATCTTATGTTAATATTTAGAACCTTTAATGAATATGACAAAAAATACTTTTATCCTGGAACTAATCACTGATTTGCATCTATCCAATGATGGAGAAAGGGGCACATGATTAAAATTGTTTGTTAAATTTTATTTTCCAAAGGTGGCTACAATATCTCCTATCCCTTATTTTTCCAACAATCCTTTCACCAAATTGTAAGGTGTGTATATAGTATCCCCTTCAAAATGGTGAGGCTTAATGGTATTTAAACCAATGCAGCATGACTGAGTGAATTTTGAGGCTTGATCATAAATGGCCAAGCAATTTCTGCTGCATCCACTAGAAGAGAAAACTCCTCTTGAAGCCTTCACCTACATGGAAGCAACCCAGTTCCTCCAGCTTCCATGCAGTGAGGAAGACCAAGGCAGAGACACTACACGGAAATATGGTTGAGATTGTATAAGAAGAAAGAGATACTGAGTCAATGACACGTGCTTCAGCACCTCCCCCCAAGAATTCCATGTCCACACTTCATCTGATGGCAACCACATGAAGGATCATGAGACAGAAACCCCAGATGAACTATTACCTAAATTCCTGACCCCCTGAAATTATGAAAGGTGATAAAACAATGACCATTATTTTTGGGTGTTTTCTTAGGCAGCAATGTTGATATATTATTTATTATAAAGTATTTAATATAAAGTAATGTTAGTACTAAATCAAGCTTCTCAAATTTTAATGACTATGTAAATTGATTGGGTACCTTATTAAAATAAAATCTGCTTTGTAGATTTGGAGAAGAGTTTGAGAGTCTATGTTTCTAATAAATTCTGAGATGATACATATGCTGTTGGCCCAGAGTACACACTTGCCATGATGGGGCCCTAAGCAGTAGATGGTATATGCATATTATACCTTTATCTGCAGGCATTCAGTTTTATTTTCTTCTTGACAACATGTCTGAACAGCTGTCTCATAGCAAGCAGACATGGTCAGGATAGTGGGTCCATATAAGAATGGATGCCTTCTAGAAATTTCATAACCATACCTACAATTCAACAAACACAAAATTATATGATTTGGAATTCAAGAACATACACTGACACTATTTCTTAAAAACAGGAATCCTTCAGTTTTGTTGATCTGAAACTTCTGGAAACTCATGGTGGGTGATTTAGTTGAGGTAGCACTGTGCTTAAAGGCATCAAATGTTCACTATGGACAGATTACTGTGGGGTTGGTCAGATATTCCCTGAGTGCCCATGAAGTGACCAAGACTGATGAAGAAAGAGCACCAGCAATTAAAACCTTCATTTTCTTAATAAAGAAAGTCCACAAGTCTAAGCAAATTATAAATGCAGGATTGTATAGCTGGTACAGAGGAATTAAATTCAGAGGTTTTGATGGGTGAAGATAAGTCTCTCAAGACCATCCAGAAGTTGTTTCTAGACTAAGGAAGTTAATGCCATTGTCTTCCAAGATGTGCCACTCAGCATTTTGGTTGGTTACTAAGTTTTTAGTAACCATATCTCCTCATAGCAGTCTTCAAATCTTACTCAAAACTTACTCATGCATACATGGATATATACTCAACACTGCAGACAGAAACTTAATTAATGCTCACACAAATCCATTGTCTCTTCTTGTGTGCACAAGAAGACTACTTTTCCAGACTCCCTTGCAGTTAAGTTGGGAGAATGAAACTGAGTTCTGACCAATAAAATATGCATGGGCATGTCACATACCACTTCTAGACTTGGCCAATCATAACTTTTTTGCACAATTCCTGACTGTTTTTTGGAAACGTAGGCTCCAGGCGGTATAGCCCTTAGGTAAAAACAGCTTGGATTCCTGAGTTACTGGCTAGAGAATTGTCAAGATTTGAGCTAAGTTACCAGAAGTCAAAGTATCCAAGTAAGGCAGGAAGCCAAAATGAAACTTCAGTTTTACCTTTAATGATTTATTAGGGTAATAAAAGCAAGAGGTAAACAGAAAAAAGTGCCAACCCCCCTGTTTCATTTTCTCTGTGGATAAAACCAAGGATCAGGAGAATTGGCACAGAAATGAGATCTACTCATTCCTGAGGGCTTCCTGTCCCCCTCAAAAGACTTCTTCTGTTTTAGGGGGCAAGGGAGAGGGAGAGCTGAAAAGGCATGGAGTAGAAAAGTCCTGAATACTGACTCAGAGTGGAGCAAAGTCTCCTCAAGTTTCCTCCTTCTTCCCCTTCCTCCCAAGTTAAAAGGTTTGAGCAGAAGTCACCGTGGAAGACCTCTGCTGAAGATCCTCTAAAATCAGCCCTCCAAACAGAGGTACCTGAGAAGAGGCAGCTATGCACGGAAGCATGACCAGGAGGCCTAAGAACCTGTCTGTAGCTCTCCTCAAATATTGCCGTGCAGTGTCTATGCATCTCATTTGCGTGGGGAGGGATGCTTTAGGCTTGCCTGACATCAGGCATGAAACTTGCTGTGCTTAATAACAGCATGTATATCACTTTAATAAGTGAGGAGCTAAGCTCAGATTTTGGTTCCCAGTTAGTCTCTTTAACATCGGGTATGTTGGAACCTTCCAAACACCAGTTCCCTTAGTCCTTTTCACTAATTGTCTGGGACTAATAAATTCCTTCTTGATTGTTCAATGATCTCTGGGGCAGTTCTGTCCCTGTGTGGGTGAATTAACGGAGTTTTGGCTATCCATCATCAAGTTGCCCTGTCCTCTCGTGATCTGATCTGCATGTCTAAAATCTAAAATTAAATCATCACCATTCTCCTGTACTTGGACTAGCAAGTGAATCTCTGTCTTTTTCCCATGCCCGAGCCTGACTTGAGTAAGATAGCCAGATCTCCATTTCTTGAGAGCAGAAGCTTGCATTTTTCTTGTCCTTTCCTGGTAACCCCAACCACTTGCTAGCACCAAACACCAAACCTTCAACAGACACAATACCATGCTAACTGGGATTCCAAAATATGAGCTTGCCAATACATGTTTTAGTGCTATCAACTCTGCATGGGAACTACACAATGTTTTTGACTTGAAAACTCATCTCTGCACAGCATGGTGGTAATCCCACCACTTGGGAAGGTTGTGAGTTCTAGGCCATCCTGGGGTACATAGTGAGACCCTCAAAAAACAGACGAAAGAGCCGCATTTCTGTCTAATCTACAATTATTGCTTGTTTTTAGGCCCTAGCTCCATGTTTGTCATTATCCATTGATGAATATCCCCTTATGCCAAGTCCTGTTCTCCGTCTCCAAATATTCTCGTTTAGTATACTTTGCCTGCTTAGCTGCCTATCTGTGTTTTTCAATATCATTTGTTACTAGTCCACCTAATCTAACTCTCAAGGAAATGAGTCCTTTATGGGTCCTTGTCATTTTTCATCTTTTTCACATTTTTCATGCCCTATTGGTTCAATAGGTTGGTAACTGTCATTCTGAGGAAGAAAAAAATGTATTACAGGTCAAATTTTCACTCTAATTCCATGTAATAAAGCATTGTGTTCTCAGAGGATCTTATATTTTAAAAAAAGATCTGTCTTCAAAATTGGAAAATATTCTCTTCAAAGGCAACTACAAGGAGAAATAGCTCACCATGCCTTCATGGACATTTGATTCTCTTTGTCCATTTCACAGATCTGTTCAGGCTTTGGAATTTGGAATATTTCCCTATAATCCATGTCATCTTTTTTATAGGATAGGAAGCACTCGAGTCTTTCTGTGTTGTTTGTAGTACAACAGTCTGTAAACATGTGTTTCTCCACCATTCCTTGGTTGCTGCAAATATACTCCAGGAAGGTAGTCATCTATGGGAGAAAATGATGACTTAAAGGAGAAGTATATATGATTTACATTCCTAGCCACAGGAAAGTTAAGAAATAAAGTAAAGGCAGCTAAGCATATAATGTAAAACTCTGGATCCAATAGTTTCTGGGCCTGGCTCTTTTAAGTAGAAATCTTTTAAGTTTTTAAGTCTAAATGCACACATACTGGCTATTGACCAAATAGAATTTATCACTTTCCCCTTTCCTATGCAGTAACTTCATTTTTTGAGCAGTTGAGAGTTACTAAAATAAAAATATAATCCAGAATACCAAGGGCAAGATATTTTTCTCTTTTTTTATTAACATATAATAACTGTACAAAGGATGTTCTTTGTCATATTTCCATACAAAAGGCAATATACTTTTAATAAGAACTTTTCTTAAAAGTTCTTATTTTCTCTGCCTTAAAAAATCTGGCAATTTGCTTTCCTTACTTCGTAATCATTTTTAGCTTTATTTCCATGGGAATTTATATTAAGAATTGAAGTTTGAGACAATGTGTATTCATTACCAAATAGTCAATTTGTTTTCAAATACTTTTGGTGGCAGCAAATGTCTGAAGCTCAATGGCATGTGTTTTGAGATTTGGAGCATAAGGACAGAAAAGGTTATCTTTAGAAATGGAAATGAGTAGGATTCAGTATAAAAAGTAAGACTGGCCACTGGCAGAAGGACTTCATTTAAAATGTTTCCAGTCAGGCTGATGATTTCTCTATGTCTCTTCAGAGTCTAGCAAAAAACAAGTATGTATTAGCCCCAAGATGAAAATTTTAAATCCACAAATAAAGAAGAAAAATTATTCACTTATAGTTTAACTTATTTGACATGTCAGTAATGGATCCAAAAGATATGTATTGTAAGAGTATGTGTTTATCAAGAATTTCCCAAAAGAATACCTATTTTCATGAAATTTACTAATCACAGGAAAGAGTTTATAATGAAACAATCATAATTCCCATGATTTTCTATGACTGGGAAAGGAATCTATGAAATATTCACTTCTTTATGTTCTCTAATGAGCGTTTTAAAATTAGTTCTTAAATTACGAAGATTCATTATATAAAAATGTCAGATAATAGTATTCTAGTGACTCAGACAGAGCAATAACTGTGAAGTAACACATTGGGATTTACGGTTACCATTCATTCTCTTGAGTGTTTGCTCTTGGAATCTGGTCCCCTAAGAGTAAACTGATAAAATGTAAAATAATGTTATAAAACTACAAAGACTATATCTGAGGTATTACTCATTTACCCTCTGCCTAATTATTCAACCAGCCCCTTCAGAACAACATCTTTTGTTTATAATCTAGATTAGAAAAGGGAAAGAAAAACAAAAAACAGAAAACAGATGATCCACCTACCAATTGGTGAGCACATTCTAAAGGTGACTCGGGTGATTTAAGACTCTTGCACTGTTCTACAGTATCTAACAACTCTGTAACTATAGTTTGCACTTCTTCATAAGTCGATTTCTGAAGAAACTGAGCAACCATAATGCTAGTGCTGAAACATAGTATTTGCAAGTGTTAAAGATAGAATCAAACTCGTTTTTTCCATCATTTTTTCTTAGGTCACTGCTATGTCATTCCCCCCACCAAATGATGTATTTTCAAATTTCAAACAAAGGAACATTGATGATAAAACTCACATGTCTCTTAAGTTCTCCTTCAGATAATTCTGGCTCTTAATATTCTGCATGACTGAAATAAAAACAGTTTTGTTTGCTTCTGTGACCTGGATTCTTGAATACCACATATTGAAATCCTGACCCTCAAGGTGATGGCATTAGAAGGTAAGAATTTCTAATAGTTCAGAAGGGTGTAGCACTCATAGGTGGAATTAGTGCCTTTATAAAAGAGACCTAAGGGAGCTCATTCATCCTTTCCACTATATAAAAAACATATTAGACACGATTTATGGGCTACAAAGTAAGTTCATGCTGAATATAAGAGCCCTCACCAGAAACCACATTGGCTGACATCTTGACCTTGGACTTCCCAGCCTCCAACACTGTAAGAAATAAATTTCTGATGTTTATAATCTTCTCAGTTTATGGTATTTTGTTATAGCAATCCAAATGAACTAAGACATTTGCATAACATGAAACTTTCTAGATTGAAACCCCTCTTTAAATTCTGCAATCTATATATATTTGCTAAATCTATATTTAACATAATAAATACAAATTACTGGATATGTCTTTACTTGTATTTAAACTGTTTTCTGTGGATAATTTATTTATATTCAAAAATATGTGTAGCTGAAATCTATCATTGGTCTGCAAATAAGCTACATGTAGTTGTGTTGAAACTTCTGAATTAAATTTGATGATTTGGTTATTTAACTCTTTAATTAGCATACTCAAAAATAAAAGTAAACATTGGGAGCAAAATTACAAACATTAAGACTTTTCCAGGCTTAATTTGGATTTGTTCATCACCTCCATCTTCTTCATCACCCCTACTCACCCACAAGCCTGCGCATGCTCTCTATTGAAAACAGTGTCTTCCTTCTTATGCTAATAGCATCTACAGAGCTTTGCAGCTCTACTATCTGCTAAATAAGAAATCCGTTATTATTTGCTATACAGAATAAAAAGACAGCTATTCTGTGTTCAACTTCTATTCATAGAAATAGAACAACAATAACTTCTCTGCGTTTCTATTTCTCTATCTGCAAAATGTAAGTTTTACTGCATAGGGTTGCTGTTTTAAGATTGGATGAAAGCATCTATACGTGAAGTACTGAGCATGGTGCCTGGCATATCAAGGCACAGAATAATGGAGCTCATAATATTATTCCTGCTGTTGTTCACACTGTTGCCCTGTCTAACCTCATTTATCCAATTTCAAATACTGGTTTGAATGTAACATTCTCTTAACCTAAAATGGGAGTTAGGTTAAAGTGAGGTATTTCTCAATGAGTTGCCTCAATGTATTAGCTCTGTTTCTGTATTCATTCCACACAATGTAGCTAGCAATTATCAGCAACTATTGACAGTGATGATTGAGAAAGATAAGCCTTTTCATACACTTTAGTAGTTATTAGGTCTACTTACCCTGTCCTTTCATGTAGTATATATAGGTTGCAAATAGGAATTCCTACCTGCATGTAGTAAACTTGTCTGAAGAGTTTGACATTTAATGTAGCTAAAGAAAACAAGAAAAGATAAGAGTTTAATAGCCTTCATTATTTCAGATGAACTTTAATGGAAGGTGTTCTATGATTTGAGAGAAATGAAGAATTTACTCATATTCTTTTCAAGTAATTACTATTAACAATTAACTTTCCTGGTGAATATTTTTTTAAGGCCACTGTCACACTGATAAAAGTGAGGATATTCATGACAGTGAAGAAACATTGTGATGGATTGCATTCATTAATGAATACTGAATTTTAAACAAGTTGTGTCAGTCAACTTGTTTTTTCAAGATTGCAACATGGCAAGTCTTGTAATAATCAATAAGCATTTTTGGTAAATATTGGTCTACAATATCTCATTTCATAGAAATGCTTGTTGACATGTACAAAGTTCTCCAGAGGCAGAGGAGAAAGTAAACAAGTACTACCCCAGGTCAAAGAAATGGTAGGACTCAGGTGTCAATGCTGAGCACACTTTTCAAGTCCCTGTGGGAGTGGAGACATCAGGGTACATGCATTGAGGGCAACCCCAAGGGAGTGGGACGTAACTCACTGAGAGCTTACTGTGGACCTGGAGTTTCATATGACTTGACTTTCAGGTACACAACAATATTATTTCTTGAATGGGAAATTAAAACTCAGATTCTTATCATTTCCTCATGGACTCACAGATAAAAATTCAGGTTCATCTGACTTCAAAGCCCATACCACCTAAGGGGTAGTATTAATAATGTTCCAATAATTCTCAGCTATTTTCTGCTTTGGCTGTCATCCAGTTCATGGGAATGAGCAGAAAACAGGAAATTATTGACTAAATAACAAGTGTAAGACAACATGTAAAGGCCAAAATTTTGGAACTAGGGGGATCACTGGTTACTACTTTAACCATTTCTGGCCTGTTTTTTTTCATGTACCAAGGAGCAGCAGGGGGGTTGAACCAGAATCTCTGGTTGACAGTCCATTACCTGATTCTGCTATCCAAATGGTCCCATTTCTAGTTCCTAAATAACTATATATGTTGCAAGTGAGAGATTTATATTTATCTGAAAAACAACCCAAAAATCTGTTATCATTTAGATTTTGGACACTTTGGCTTATGGTTAAGAGTATGGATGTCTCTGTTTGATAAGAACCAAGGTCAACAAAGGGAAGATTATCTTTGATAGAGAACCAAGGTCAACAAAGGGAAGATTATCTTTGGCCAGTTTCCACCATACCTTTGGAGGTCCTCTAAAAAGTCTTAATACACAGAGTATCTTTTTTATTTGTTTTTGTTTTTCTGAGACAGATTCTCAATGTGTAGTTCAAGCTGGCCTCAAGCATACAATCCTCTTGCTTCACCTTTCTGAGTGCTAGGATTACGGACATGCACCACCATATCAAGCTCATCATCTCTTCTGACATGCATCCTCAGAGTTGTTCCCTTGAAATCTTACTCTAAGATTCCTGTAACTATCAGAAATGGGCTTGGTACACTATCCCCAGTCCTTTGGATGAATGCTACCAGACTGCCATCCACTCCCATCATTACTAACTGAGCTATGGTTGGTCTTAGAATTATTCACAGTATGGTACCTTGTACAGCCACTCACTATCAATCAGTTGGAGCTAACACTGGAAAAAAAAAAACTGTTGTATGTGTGCTAAATTTTCCTTTTTTAAAAAATGGCCAAAATTAACTCTTCAGGGGAATGCTCCTTTTAGAGATATTTGTAAGTACTAGTAAGAGATTCTTGAAAATATAAAAAGTATTAAGTCCTCCATAAGTGACTAGCAGTAGGATTTCAGACCAATTACCAGCAAGAGATTCTTGAAAACATATAATGATAGTAAGTCCTCCATTAGTAATTAACAGGAGGATTTCAGACCATATGAAAGACAAATAATGGAGATTACTTAAGCAAAGGAAAGGGGATGGGTTTTGTGATACCACTCAGTAGATTCCACAGAATTTGGTATTTAAAAGAGGAAACCTCTTCAGGCTGGTCTTCAAGATAAAAATGGAAGGTATCCAATTATGAGGCACAGTGATGGTTTTTAATAAATATGATTTGCATAGCAACCTAATTCTTGCACAGTTCTAGAAACAAGAGTTCTATGACCTTAGAAAGACCAGGAGTGGATTCCTGGATCCCACAAAGACCTGGGTGATGACTTTTTATATAAATGCAATCTGAGCATTCATTATTACACCATGAGGCTTACTGCATTTAGGAGCAGCTCTAATGTTATAGACTTCTTCCTATGTCAAGTCCAAGTATGTTCTACTCATTGACATGAGTTCTACATGAGTAATAGAAAATAAGTTTGACTTGCCCTCAGTCCATATCCTCTCTACTCCAGGAAAAATACGTCTTTTGAAGAAGTTGTTCTTCTCTGTCTTTTCTTCACATCACATTGGTTACCTGGTTTGTTTAGTGTGTTCTCTGGCATGGTAGTGGAGAAAGTTGGATGGCAGTTTCCTCTGTGACAGTAAAATCTACATGTTGGCAGTGGCTTCCATGATCTTGGGTTTCACGTCTGCTGTTCTTAGCAGAGTATTGAACACAAAGAGGAATCTAATATTAGGTATGAAATTGAATTTGCTAATTGTGCCCTCTTTCTCTTCCATTAATCAAATCTGTTATGTATTGCTTAAATAAAACTTTCTTCTTTGTTATTCTCACTAGTAAATCAAAATGTTTGGGAGAAAAGTGGACAAGGGACAACTCTATGAATTAAATATTATTATCTTTTGGCTGATGTATTGAGTAAGTTATATAGTAATTTAATTCATTTCTCTAAAGATTTTGTGACATAGGGATTCTATCCCATCATACACAAAGAAATTGAAGTCATAGAGTGTAAGGACCTTGGTTGAGGCCCTATGGTCAGTTAATGGCAGTAAGAACTTGAAGGTTTCTGG
Organism: Castor canadensis; assembly: GCF_047511655.1. Classification (NCBI taxonomy): domain Eukaryota; kingdom Metazoa; phylum Chordata; class Mammalia; order Rodentia; family Castoridae; genus Castor; species Castor canadensis. The sequence goes on from NC_133394.1 coordinate 95,182,304, forward strand.
CCTATCATTGAATGTCTGAGCAGTGTGCACTGCATTGTCTCCCCACTCAACAAGACAAAGGAGCGCTTGCTGGCTGGCTCACATTTTTCTTCAACATGTCTGACACACAGCAGGATTCTGATAAATATTTGTTAAATAAATGAATAAGAATTCAAATGATTGTATTCTAAACACTATGCCAAAATGACTCTGGATATGAGTATGTATTACCTATTATGTGGTTATCATCTTCAGTTGTAGAAACTGAAACAAGAAAATTCTTATAATAGAGAACAGTCAGGACAATCAGTTCATGAACTCATAACCAATATTTATTTCTTGAGTTCCCCTCTCTGTTGACATCATTGTTAAGCATTTATAGCTCCAAACAAACAGGGATTTCAGTAGGGGATCCATCCCACTGGATGGAAGGAATAAAAGTCAAACTGTTGCTGATGGCTTGCATACTCCTCCCCCTTTATGCATAACAGATTTTGTAATGCATATGACATGACCATATCTAGGAGAGGGTATGGACTGTGGTTGAGAATATTGTTATGGAATTAAAGGACACAAACTTAAACCTCAGTTCTACCAATTACTAGTCATACTGCATTGAACAGTTTAGTTTATTTCCCCAAATCTCAGACTCACTGTTTGTAAAATGAGACTATAAAAAGGTATTTGCTCATAGAGTTGTCAAGACTAAACTAGACAATGCATGCAACGTACCAGGAACAATGATTGGTACACTGATAATATTCAATAAATGCCAGCTGTGAGTAGTAGCAGTACTCTTGGTATCCCACACACATGCTCTGGACTCCCCATTTCCTTCCTATAGTGGTGAGTACAGGACCTGGGAGCACTCTGCCCAGAGTTCTGACTTCCATGGAGGTGGGCAGGCTCAGCCAGTGTGCAAAAGATGTTGATGGAATAAACTAATCATGATTGCTTAATTTTGTAATCAGGTTGATAGATGATATCAGTCTGAGAAATAACTTTATAATTTTGCTTTATTGCTTGCAGTAGTCATGCAATTTCAAGTAAAGGGTACAGAAGAATCTTTTCACTTCATTCTTCTCAGAAAATAAAATTCACCACAGGTCAGATAGGAAGCCCTTAAGTTGGTCTTTGCTGAAAGGAAAAAAATAGTATTTTATGTATCAAAAGACTCTGAAACATTATAACTCGGTAACAGTCTTAATAGTTATGTGTTGCCTTTGTAGTTGCAATCCTACTCTGTTGTAGTCCACATCTCTCTCTCCTGACACTGTACATGATTGCTGCTATCTAGGTATTACTTGTACCTAAAGTTTGTTACAAATCCTATGTAAACTACAGGAGAAAAGGGTATCCTTTATGTATCTTTTTGAAATCACAAGCTTATTTCTTCTTTTAACGTAAATACTTGGGTACAACTCTTAGTTTATAGATTGATTATATCTCAGTACAGTGATTCTTATTGAGGCTCTCAAAAAAAGACTCTTGGAAGAGGGTAACTGAAGCCTGTCTGTATAGCCCAACCCCGAAGGATTTACCTCTCCTCTTTGCATTAACGTTGGGAGACTCAACTGTCTCTTTTTTGTTCAGACAACTGAATGCAATAATAGAATCAGTGGAGTGGCTGCCTTTTGGTTATTTAGAAAACTTCTTGAAAAGTGCTTGTTCAAGTTCAGCATTGTATCCCTCAAAGAGCGCTTAGCATCCAGACAAACACTACAGGACCAGTATCAGGGACCAGTATCAGGGACTCAAGGCACATGGGATGGATTTGAAACATGAGAGGGAAAAGGCCAGGGAGACTGAATCAACTGCAAGGACCTCTGACAGCTGATGGAGATAGAAGGGATCACCTCTGATGCTCTTGACTTTGTTTTTCAAGTGGTCTGACTTAGTTACCAATTTCTGGACCCTGAGAGGAAAGAAAAAAGAAATAAATCTACACAGGAAGAAAAGTTTAAGAGACTAGTATTTAAATTTAGAGAAGCATGTTACCATGAATTTTAGAATAAAAATAAAAGTCACTTCTTTATTGTATAAAGAAACACAGAACATTCTTTCTTTAAGTTAACCTTGAAACAGACACTAAAGGTCTTCTATGAACTACCAATATATCCATCCCTCTCTTTATACAGTCCTAATGCACACACTCACTTAGGTAGATGCTAGATATCAATTAATACCTTCTAATAAAATTATGTTTTTAAACTAATTATTTTTGCCAAGAAAATATTCCCATAGATTAAGCAGTTTCTCAGAAAAATAGAGGGCTCTCAACCAAAAGGAAAACTGTGTGCCTGTGAGTTTGCATAAAGTGTGTGAGTCTGCATGAACTTTAAGTGAGTTTTGGAGTGGAATGTGTGTGCTGAAAAAGACATAACAAGAAAGGAAACCATGAATGACCAGCCTCTCACACAGCTGTCTGTTGGATCTGACACGCACAGGTAATAGGTTCACACCACAGTGATTGCTACAGACTCCACAGCCATGGGAGTAAAGGGAAGCAGAGGACATTTTTTCCTTCCTCCCCACCCCCTGCTCCCTTGCCCTAAGCTGTTTCCTGAATGCTCAACTGGAGGATGTTGAGAAGGTTCCAGAAAGGGAGACAGTCATATCTGAAAGGCTTCAGTTCCTAATACACTTCTCTCTTTCTTTTAGATCTGATTATGATTTTCTTTACAAGATTTTTTACTGTTTTATTAAGATGATGAATGATTCAAAACAGAATGGTAAGGACCAGTGGTATAGTTCAAGGCTAATCATTACCATCCTCATTTACAGGTGATAAAATGCAATTCAATTTAAATTGCACAGCCAAGATTGCAGGTATTAGAACCCAGGTTTCCTTGGTAGCCCTGGCAATGAGGAGATGGTGCCCAACACACATCAGAGATACATCTGCATTTTAGTTGTGTAGCAATTGTGCTCTCAAACACAGGACTCATGTACATTCCAGGGAGGAGGCAAAGTCCTATGGGGAGTTCTAGTTCCTTTTATTTGACTAGGAACACCAGATAAATTCCAGTGGAAAAGAAAGACTACCTCTTCATTAAAACAGACTTCAGGCTCCTGTTCTTTGCAGCACTTCTCCACTGCAACAGTGAAATTTATAAACAAAGTCTTCAGGTCCTCGTTGGTGAGTTCAGGTTTCAGCTTCACTAAGTTGACAAGAAACCTATAACTCAGAGATATCAAACAGAATTAATGATTTCCTTCTGAAGCCCCACTTCTCCAAATGCTTGTTATATTACCAAATCTTGGGGTTTTGAAAAGGCAGAATGTAAAGTGTTTAAGTACTCCATTTTTGAAAGGGTCTTCTGAAACTTTCTTGTTCATAAAAGAACATTTTAGAGGGTTACAAAATTGCAGACAAAATAGTATAGAAATATGAACATATGTCTGGTATTTTTATACATAGCATATGGAACATAGACTACTATGTTTGATCTTTCTAGAAAATTCATGTCCAAAACAATCCCAATCCTCCTTCCTCAATAGCTGAAGGCTGTTTCCACAATAGTTGATACAATGTCTAAATTCAAAATAACAGGCCTTCTTCCTTAGCATTTAAAGTACTGCTTGAGAGAAAGAAAGAAAAATTCCTATCCCTTTAGGTCTCTCCATTTTTCGAAACACTACATGATATTCTCAGAACAAATATCGATGTCATTCTCTCAAGAAAACCCAAAGCTGTCCAGGAGCCTCTTTGCTAGCTGCTCTAACCCACCTTTTCAAATCACAGTCTACTGGACATTCCAAGTCCAAAGCTTATCCAGGAAGACAAGCTTTTACTTATAAATAACGACAGCAAATATTCAGTGGAGGCAGATGACTGGGCAAAAGGATCAGGATTGTCAGAACAAAACCAGTTACCCTTCTCATGATACATGGTGTGCCTTCAGGATGGAGGAAAGGGAATGGAAGAAAATGTTCACACCTGATTTTCTTCTTCTGAAGTTCCTCATTCTGAGCCTGACACCAGTCTGCATGAAAAGTAGATGAATCTTGAGAGACTGGTGGAGGCACATACATTTTATCAGCTTTCAAAGCCTCAAAGCAGGGCCTTCTGAAGGCAAAATTCGCCTTACAACAGTGGTCCACAGCAGGGTTGATGGTTCTATTTTCATTTATTCCACATAATTCCCCAAGAACTAAATCTGCCTGTACCAATGAGAAATGGAAAGAAGATACGATTTTAAAACTTAAGAGGAGTTTTGAAAAACGTGACTAGATGAATGATTATATTATTCTAAAATCACTGTTAACCTTACTCAGAAAAACACATACACTCATAATACTATGCTATGTATAAAGAAATGGCTGGTGTCCTAAATGGCAGAATGACAAAAATTCAAGGAACAGCAGTTTGAATGCCCAAAGATTTATTTCTTGTTAATAAATAAACAAAATTTTAATTGTTTGCAGAGAGCTACAAATAGCCAACTCAAAGTGACAACTAAACACTGTGGTCCCTGGGTATATTGCACTCCTAGATACTCTCCACTCCAGTCCTTAAAAAGGTTAGGGTGGAAGTAGCAATTCTCTTGTTGGGGCAAGAGAGAGAAAATATGACATTACATAAAATTATAGGGTTTCCAGACTGATGCTGTAGCTCAGTGGCAAAGAGCCTGTTTAGCATGCAAAATAAATAAAGGTACTGCAAAGTAAATTAAATCGATCTCTCTTGTTCTGAAACAATATTGTGATTTCTAAATTAATTTGTCCTAAAAAATAACTTCTAATATGCACAAGATATAAAAAAGATAATTTAGAGACTCCTTGCAAATATTTAAAATATTTTTTTGCTTCTTATAACTTTCACAAAGTAGACAAAAGGAAAACAATAGTCTTTCTTTGAAAAAGTTAAAGACAAGGAAATGAGAAAGGTTGGTAGTAACTTGAAATCAATGAGTTGTACTATTTCCTTGTTCAAAGAATTGTCAGGTATGCAGGTCATACTCACCAAATTATCAACACAGGCAAACTCTTCACTTAGCGTGCAGCAGGTAGTCAAAGCTGTCACCATTTCATTGCCAAGAGACATCAGTTCTTCAGTAGAGAGCTGGGGTGCTATCTTTGTGAGTTTGATAAAGTAGCTGAAAGAACAGCTTCTGTTTGGTTCTGAACAAAAGCAGATACCGTTTTCCCTTGAATAACTGCTGAAACCCAGATTCTTCAAGGCTTGGACAAATCAACTTAAGTTCAATGTGAACCTCAGATTTCATAAAATGAAAGCAAAATATCTCTTCACTCCTTATTTCCCTGTGCCCTAATGCTTACAGTTTATCGTTTTTCTCTCTTTCTAATTCGTGTTTGTATCATAAACTTTTAGATTTGCCTGTACTATCTTATCTGTAAATATAGCTCTTTGGCAGGAAATACTTTGGCTATTAAAATTCTGCTCAAAGTCCTTTGTGTAGGTAGTAAATATTTTAAAGGGAGAATTTAATAGATATATGAGACACACAGATCGTGGGAATGAGATGAAGGAAGCTAAAATCCTTATTGGATATTAGCTGAATTTGAATTCTCAGCTAACAGCAAGATTGCAGAAATAGTGAAATCTTGTTTTTTAAGCTACATATTATTTTGATTTAGAGATATTTACTTCAACAAACATTACACTAATGTGATAAGAAAATCTGAGTTAGCAGCATACCATTCATTAATATTCACAGAGCACTAAGAGAATAAACACTACAATGGTAAGCAAATCCAGTTATTTCTATAAACGCAGTTAAGAGGAAGTTAAATCTTGGGCAAATCATCCATTTCCTAGTAACAACCTAAAGTTTAATCAGTCCCACTATCAAATAGGAAAGAATTCAAGGATCTTGATTTGGGAGTGAGAAAGTCAAGCTCAATCAGAAACCAAAGCGTGAGAATATTAATTTGTCTACAATTGTTTCTTTAGTTTCTGGCTTTATTTCTGGACTTTTGTGCATTTATTCCTTCTTAGAGTTTATGAATTGGCCATAACTGAAGACTAACCTAATTTTTATACTTTAAGAGATTGTTTTATCTTGATCATGTGTTTTAAACCTAATTGTGCAAACAACCTACTGGTATTTCAAGCCATCCTTCCCCAAATTCTGGAAAAGTTGACATTCTTGTTGTACCATCTTGAGGCTTTTCTCAGTTGTCTCATTGAATTTGTCTTCCTGAAAATTAAGAACAATCACAGCTACAAACATTTCATCTAAAATTTACTCTTAAGCTTTATATCAGCTTATCAAATAGCTTTTTATTAACAGAATATTTTCAAATTCTTATTAGATATTACAAAATTGAGGGCACTTTCACATGTGTGTAAGAATTTGAATTTTTCAATTATAGATGCAGATATGTTTTTGGATTTTGTCAAAATTTAAAACTACCTCTTGCACATTTTTCAGAGCTATTGGAGTTGCAAAGCATTGACCTGGGGACTCAAGTGGTAGAACACTACCTAATAAGCATGAGACCCTGAGTTCAAAACTTAGTACTGTCAAAAAAGCCATGGGGGAGGGCTGGAGATATGACTCCAAGAGTGCCTACCTAGCAAAGTATCATTCAAACTTTATATTGACAATGACTATATTTGATTCTTACTTGAAATGGCAGAGTGACTGTTAGCACCATTTTTAAGTAAAGAAAGTTGTCCTTGTGAAATTAAGTGACTTTAAGAGAATGACCCAGTTAATAAGTATTGATATAAAACATTTTAAATCATGTTTATCTTTGTCTTTATCGTTTTTCATCAGTTAGATCTGAAACTGAAAACCTCCAATAGTTATTTTCAAATATTTGGTGGACTCTCTGCCATGGCATACAATATTGAAAATCTGCTGAGTGGTCAGCAGAGAGAACCACACACAGTGGATGAATGCTGTGGTACTAATTGTGTCTCAATGTAAAAAAGGGAATTTTCTAGCACTATGATTCAGTTAAGGGTCAGGAACAGACTTCCTTCTTAAGAACAGTGACAGTATAGGAATGGAAAAACTTAAGGGTTCTTACTCCATTGATCAAATCTAAATGAGTATAAACTGACTTTTATAGCAAGTGGAAGACAATTTTAAAATAAATCAAAAGTAGCATATACCAAAGAAATGAGAAACAAATTAAAAATGCCAAAATATTTAAACCCTAGTACCACCAAAAAGTAAAAATACTTAATTTCTATAATATATTAGGAGCACACAGTAATAGATATGAAAAACATTGCTTTCAATAGTAAAATGGGTAATAGACATGAACAACTTGTTTATAGAAAGTTTGCAATATTTATAAACTTTAGCTAAAATCTTATGTGAAAATTAACGTAATTTTTAAAATAAAAAAATGTTTGTTTAGAACACAGCAACTATTTTCACATATAAAATCTAACAATGTTAATTTCCACTGTACTGTTGGCAAAGGTAGGTTGAAATAAGCATACTCAGTGCTGTGTGACTGGCAATTTGTGTCAAATGTTTTTTCAAGATCCATATATTTTGCTGGGTGCTGGTGGCTCACACCTGTAATCCTAGCTACTCAGGAGGCAGAGATCAGGAGGATTGTGCTTCGAAGTCAGCTTGGGCAAATAGTTCATGAGACCTTATCTTGAAAAACCCTTCACAAAAATAGGGCTGGTGGAGTGGCTCAAAGGTGAAGGCCCTGAGTTCAAGTCCCAGTATCACACACACACACACACACACAAACCATATATTTTGACCCAATAATTACCTCTTTGATATTCTATCACCAGAAAATATTCATAAATATTAATATAAATAAATGAAGATTCTCAGCTCTATAAAATTAAAATAACCTTATAAAATTAAGGTTATAACACTTACAAAGATTAAAAATAACCTAACTAAATATCCACAATGTCTGACACATTGGAGAGGAGTTTAAGCAAATTATTCACATCATGACAAAGGGATACCATCACTTAAAATGAAGTCTATTTTGAAGGTTGTTTATGACATAAAGGTTTTCTGTATTAGAAACTGGGAGAGTCAAAGAAGAGATTGTCTAGAACCTCCACAGCCCTTCCAACACTTTGATTTTAGCTCCGTAAGACCCATTTCAGACTTTTGGCCCCCAGGGAAAGAATATATTTTTGTTATTTTAAGCCACTATGCTTGTGTACATAACAGGAAACTAATATAAAACAATTTATAACAACAAAAAAGTTTTTCTATGATACCAAATACAAAACAGGCCCAAACATTTTCTAAGAAAATATTATTCCAATCTTTTGTAGAAAAGAGATGAAAAGTTAATTATAGCTATTTCTTATCGATAGAATCAGAAAGTCTTTTTGTTATTTTCTATGTAAATTTTGACGCTTTCCTAACCATTTGCAATAATTATTTATTTCTTTTACAATCATACCAAAATATGATTCAAGAGTTAAATAAAAGGACAGAAATCAAGGTGGAAATGGAAAATATTTAATGGGAAGAGCTTTTTAAATCAACACACTTAATTTGTAGCTCGAAACAGTGTACATAAGCCAAGTCAATGATATTGGTCTTCCCAGTGAGTGGTCATCATTCACTGAGTCATCTAGAGTAGACTCAGGTCAATGAATCACATTTTCCACACCTTAGACTAAACTTGACTATCAATGTTTGAGTGTTATATCACTGTGCTTTCCCAGGGTTTTGAATCTACAGCAATGGAACTTACTGCATGGCGGTAACAATCTGGAGGGTTTTCTCTGTTGCAGCAATCTCCCAGGAGATCCTCGTATACTCTACCAATTCTTAGAAGCTCTGGTGTAGACAGGTCTTGATGTCTCCTTGAGTACTCATAAATAAACCTTAGATTCATAAAATATTTGGTACATTAGAACTGAGAGAAAGAGCAAAACACCCGACCCCAGTTTCTTTTAATCCAGTCAGATCTACTATTGTATTTGCTTTAAAATACCAATTTCCTCCTCTGGTTCATCTGTGGGTAGTGTAAAAGGACATTTTCACTACGGATCATTTTACAAAAGTTCTCAACTAAAAGTATTGATCCCGACTCCATTCTTTTTATACCAAGCTAACTCTTTTCTCAGGAGAACTGATTTGTCCAAGTACCTCAGCGGTGCTATTTATTCTTCTTAAAAGAATCTCATCTATTCATTCAAAATAAGTTAAGATCATCTGTGTTTTGTAAGAGTAACCCCTCACAAATGTTTTTCATGACCAGGCAACTAGTTTTATTCTCTTTTGGTTCTGCCTTTGAACCTCTTTGATTAGTCTTGTTTTTACTGACATGCTCTCTCCAGCTTCCCATCTGCCTTCTTGATTCACGTCTGGAATATATCCCCATCCCTGAGGCAAAGGTGCTTAACCTACAGAGAATCTGGACTCCTCTTAATGTCTAATGTAAGCCATGAACCTTTACCTGGGGGGATACCTGAAAACACATTCCAAAAATGTTGCCAACAAAAACCCTAGGTTGGGGGATCCATTGTGGTCTTGCCTTAGATACTCACATCCAGAGACTGCACCTTTAAACTCTGTTCATCGATACTCTGTCATTTCTCCCTATTAAGCTATTATGCCACAAAAGTGTTTATAATGTAGAGGCTGCTCCTGATAGGATGATTTCTCCCATTTATTGAACATTTATATCAGGTACAGTCAATCACTTTGTTTAATTTGATTGACTCCCTGTAACTCCTTAGAAGCAACACAACAGGGTAGTTATAAGAGCAGTAACTATAAGAGCAGGAATCTGGACTCAGAATGCTTGCATTTGAATACTAGCTGTGCCACATATTAGCTGTGTGATTTTGGGGCAAGTTACTTAATCTCTCCATGCCTGTTTCTTCACCTGTAAAATGGGAATAATAAAAGTACACTAACTCAGAAGGTTATTTGGGAAATCTAGTTGTTCAATAGATGAGAACTTAAAATTTAACTGTTCAATAAACATTAGCTGTTATTATATCCCGCGTCTTCAATGCAGACCTTTTCCCACAACTCCAGGTTCTGTATAAAATTGTCTTCTTAGAGTCTCATTCACTCTATGGGCACCTAAAGTCAGCCTGCTCAGATCCTAAACGTTATCTTTCTCACAAAAGCTGCTTCTTCACCTGTACTTTCCATTTCATTGGAGTGGGAAAAACACTCCAGTCATCTAAGCCCCAAACCAGGATATATTCCAGGTGAAGTTTCTAAAAAATATAAGTGATTTTGTCCTTTCTTATTCTTCAAGAAAATGCTCAGTGGCATCCCATTACTTACCATGCCTGTCTGGCTCCATCTACCTCTCACTACCCTGGTCTCTCACTGCAGATCCCTTACTCACTAAACTATGTACAACCAATCCATGCCATACCCTCCTGTCAATGTCACCAAAAATCCTTTAGCTGTTACTTCCCTACTAAGCCTTTCCAGGGTCCCCAGATACAATTGACCACGTCTTCCTCTGTTCTCACATCACTGAGCACCGAGTGCTGTCAGACATTTTTTGCACTTACTCAATTGTAAATATCACATTCCCTAAAAATAAAAGCTTCCTGGAGGTAGAAACCCAGTAAACCTCTCAGATTATGTTTCATTACCCATAAACTGTGAATGAACAAATATTCTTATTTGAGTTTTACATATGATAATGCTTAATTTGTCCCTGTGACTCAACCAAGACTCAGATTTAGTCCTTGTGGCTCCCAGACAACTGATCCCCTAAACAGCAGCAGGGTAGCACAGTAAGGCAGTGAAGCCTGCAGCTTCTTAGGCCAGACTGCCTGGGGTTAAATCCCTACTCGCCAATTTTTAACTATGAATCTTGAACAAGCCTATTCACTTCTTTGTATTTCAGTTTGTTCATCTGAAAAACTGAAAGTTGTGGTTATTTTACATGATTGATTTTAGAATTAAAATGACTGACTTTAGGTGCCTAAATAATCTGTACAAAGTATTTAGCCCATAGCCTGGCAAATATTGAGTATTCAATAAATATTAGTCATCACTATAATAATAGTTACTGTTCCTTAAAATTATGTCAAAACAGTATAGTCTATAACTGTGATTTTTAAGAATTATATAATACCCAGAGAATTAAATGGTTTCCTTATTCACCCCCCAACTTAGCCAATGTAGAACAAATCTATTTGGTTTCTTACTATTTGCCTTATAAATTTCAATAGAGAAATATTACTCAGCAAAGAAGTTGTCTGGGTCAGTATCTCGTTCTTGACACACATTTTCGCTGTCAGTAAATTTTGCTTCTCTGAGTGATAAGTCCTTTGGTCTATCATCTTTCTTTGAGTTAATTATACAATCTTCCCGTTCTGGTATTTTCTTTTCACAGCACCCTTCAATTTTGCTGGAGATAGAATCTTGTTTTGAGCAAATATGGTTCATAACCTGGTTCTATACCAAATAAGAATGAAAAATTATTTTCAAAATTTCTTCACGAGGGGCTTTCCTTCATAATGAAATGGTTGTATGCAAAACCAATCATGAACATAAAATCTGGAATCTCTTCCTCGACTAATTTGATAGATAACATTCACTTAATATACCTGAAGTTTTACATTAACACAAGATTTTTTCCCCTCAAGATTTAAGGTGATATAATCATGAAAATAAGCTCTATTATAAATTCATGTTCATTGTTAAGTATTAATATTTTAAATACTTTATACCCATTCTTTTGACATATTGACATCTTATATTTTAAATGCTACTGGTTTTCCATGAGAGTCTACCTGTGCTTTCAATGGTGATGATCAAAGACATGTCAGCGTGTCTATATCTATAAACTTGGTCTTCTATTCTGCCTTGAAACTATATTGCCAACTACATAGTAAAAATTCAAGAAGTATTTGATAAATGAATGAGAAAATGGTAAGCAAATGAAGCAACTATAAGACAATGACTCCCCAGATATAAGAAGCTATCCTACTCATAGTTTCATTCTCCTATAGATGCTGTCCAGATGATAAAATAATGTGAAAAATAGAAATCTTACTCTGCCCTCTTTCCGACCCCTCATCCCAATTCTGATCTCTACATAGAGTTTTGGGACCAGGGAGAGAGTGAGGTTATCTTATTTATTCATTGGTTGGATAATTTTTAGATACTTATCCATTCCCGGTCCCCTCCAGACTGTCTAGAACAAGACTGCACATTCTTCCTGCTCTGTTCCAGTTCTTCCTGTTCAGTAGCCTTTTCAGGCTTCCCTGATTTACTGACATATTCCCACTACTTGGAAATTTCTGGTGAACATTGAGGGTGAGGAATGGGATGAGGTCCAGGGTTGAGAAGAAATATGGAATGGGAATAAGCACCATATCTCTAACAAACTATATAGAACCAGGATCCAGTTTGCAAATATTCCCACCTGAAGCCATCATTGTTCTAGGCAAAGCATCTCTTACTCTCTGAGAATTCACTTTGTGAATTCAGGTAACTACAATTGATTTCTCTTATTTCTCTGTAAAGGCATTAAATACAAGGAAATTTTTTGTTTGTTTAGTATTTGCTGGTCAAGCACACAGCTGATAATCTTGAAGGGAAAATACATTAAAGGCATATATACAATTATAGACGTTCTTTTTATACAGGTAGCATGGGAGATACATTTTATTACTTTTTACATATTCTAGAAGAAATTCAAATAAAGATAAATAGATTCAGACTGGTTCATAAACTGTTCTGGTGGTTGAGGTCCTTCATTTTATTTTTTGTGATAAGAAAATCCAAACCTATTAATGTTGACTTTCTCATCATACATTCATCTAAAAATACAGTTAAAAAAACTTATAAAGGAGGATTGTAGATTGGTTAATTTAAGGTGTTTAATAGTGGCTTACTTAATTCACTGCTGGGGATATCTGCTGGAGAAGGGAAAAAATACCTGGAAAAAATTCAAGCCATTAGATTTGGTAAAGAAACAAACTGAAACAAAAGAAAAAGTGGTTTCAAAGGAAATACAAGGAAATTTGAAATAAGATATAATTTGTTACACTCAGCTCCAAACTTCACAGAAAATCTCAATTATACCCCAATTCAGTACACCAGACTTAACATTATAAATGCCCATTTCCATAAATAAAAACTACAAAAAGAAACCATGAGTGTGAGTCCTTTAACTGGGTTACATTTAGGAATATGATCATTCTTAAAGACATCTGTTTTCCATTGCTTGAAAGAAAATGGATGTTTCTCAGTACTCTAAAATTCAAGTTATTCAATTAGCATTCTGTCTTCTTTGTGAGTCTAAAGCAGTTAAACAAATTAAAAGTCATTCAGATCAAGCCTACTTTTAATGGAGAAGAAATCAGTACAATTAAAATTAAATTGTATTACTGTTGAGTTCATGAACAATTTGAACTATGCAACAACACATTTACCAGTGCATTCTTTTAGGGAATCTCAATAAGGGGAGGGGAAGGGTATTGGGGATATGTTGACCAAAGAACACAAATTTTCAGTTTCATGAGAGAACTAATTTCAAAAGTTCTATTGTACATTGCAATGACTATAGTTAATAACAATATATTACATACTTGAAATTGCTTTAAAAAAGTAGATTTTTAAACTGTTCTTACCACGAAAAGATAAGTATACGAGGAAATGCATATGCTAAGTAGCTTGATTTAGCAATTTCATAATATATACATATATCAAAGTATCATTCTTACACCATAAATACACACAATACTTAAATAAATATACACAATAATTGTAAGAAAGAATGATTATTTGAAATTATTTGGAAAGACCATATCCAAATAGTCTGAGGAGGTCAGAGAAAGCAGCTCTTTCATATCATAATGATGATAAGTTGTTCCCTAAGCTTTACTACAAATTTCCAGCATCTCTAAAACTGAATTGCGGAAGTAAAGAAAAGGTTCAATTTGGACTAAATTTTCAAAAAGTATAAATTCATGAAGTTTTATGTTGAGACATTTAGCCATGTAAAACACAATTTGCTGAGTGACCTTTAAAAATTCATGTATTTTTAAAAAAACTTTTATTTGGATTTATTTTTTAAACATTTTATATCTTCATAGTTTGTTATTATTTAGCAATGTACTGACATTCTAATTTCATCCTAGTAAAGTAACCACACATGAGGGTAACTTCAGAATAAAAAATGGTGCTCCCTGAAAAACAGTGCTAAAATTCAAATGGAAACACAAAAAATCCAGAATAGCCAAAGCAATTGTAAACAAAAAGCATATAGCTGGAACCATCACAATACCTAGCCTCAAAACATACTACAGAGTGATAGTCACCAGAAGAGCATGACACCAGCATAAAAGCCAATGGATGAGAGGAACAGAAGAGAGATCACAAAAATAAATTCACACATCTACAGCAAAGTAATTCTCTACAGGTCCACAAAAACACCCATTGGTAAAAGGACAGCCTCTTAAATAAAAGGTGCTGGGAAAACCAGGTAGTCATATGCATAAGAATGAAATTTAGCCCCTATCTCCGACCTTTTACAAAAAATCAACTCAGAATGGATCAAACATCTATCTAAGATCTGAAACTATGAAACTGATAGAAGAAAACATAGGGAAATACTTCATGACATCAGTATAGACAACAGTGGTTTTTTAGATATTATCCCCCCAAAACCACAAACAAGAAAAGCAAAATAGACAAAAGGAATTATACCAACTGAGCAGTTTTTGCATGGCAAAGGAAACAATCCACAAAGCTTAGACACAGCCTATAGAAAGGGAAAAAACATTTGCAAACTATTCATCTGAGAAGGAATTAATATCTAGAATATACAAGGAATTCAAAAAATTCAACAACAAAGAAACCCAACTTACAAATACACAAATGATCTAATTAGATAACTAAAAGAGTAAATATAAATGGCCAATATGTATAAGAAAAAATACTCAACATTCCTAGCCATCAAGAAATGCAGATCAAAACCATGATGTGATAATATCCCACCCTAGTCAGAAAGGTGATGATCAATAAGCAAAAAATAGAAAATGCTGGAAAGGATGTGGAGGAAAAGGAACTCTTATACACAGTTGCTGGGAACGTAATTTAGAATAGCCATTGTGAAGATTCCTGCAAAACCTGGAAATATATCAGTTAACCATTTATGGGTATATATCCAAAGAAAATGAATTAGCATATCAATGAGATATTTAAATTCCCATTTTTTTATTGCAGCAATATTCATAACAACTAAGATATGGACTCAACCTAGTTGTCCATCAACAGAGGAATAGGGAAAATATAATATAAAATATTATACATACATTTTATATATAATATGTTATATTTTTCTCTATATATATGCCTATATATATATATATATAAAACAGAATATTATTCAGCCATGGAAAGAATGAAATCCTATCATTTCTGTCAAATGGACTGAACAGGAGAATATTATGTTAAGTGAAATAAGCCAGGCGCAGAAAGAAAAATACCACACATTTTCTCTCATACATGAAAGCTAAAATCATTGATCTCAAAGTAGAAGAGAACAAAACAGTGATCACTAGAGGGTGGGAAGAGGCAGGGAATAGAAGAGGGTTGATTAACAGTTACCAAAATATAGATAGAAAGAATAAGTTCTAGCATTCTATAGCACAGAAAGATAACTGCATAGTTCACAGTAACTTATCATATATTTTATAAAGAACTAGAAGAGGGGTTCAAAGTCTCTAAACATAAAGAAATGAAAAGGACATGGAAATGCTAATTACCTTAATTTGATCAGTACACATTGTGTACATGTATTGAAACTGTGCATCCATAAATATGTACAATTATGTGTTAATTAGAATTGAAAAAGTTAAAAATAAGTGTTGAAAATCATTCTTTTTACCAAATTTTAGAGACTATTTACCTGGCCACGGATGCATCGCACAACATCCCCTTCACAGCACCCATCATACATGGCAGAAACATCTTCTAAGAGGGAAGTAAGTTCCTTGAATTCAATTTGGGGGAATTTTTTACTGAACACGGCAATGTTTCTGGAGAGAGAATTGATAAACCACTAAAATAATTTGAACATCAAGTAAAACAAGAGGGGGGTTTTTGCTAACAAAATATAAATAGCTCTAAAACCATTGATTCCATTGATTTTGCACAGATGTCTTATCAAATAGATAGGTGATATATTGCACAGGCTGTGTGACCACTTTGAAAGTCCTGGGCTGATGTTTTGCCCCTCCCCCCAACTCCCAGTCCTGATGGAAGGAGCAAAAAAATGACCTGAGAAAGTTGCTTTCTTCCATAATTATAATGGCAAAACACACTGTGTAAGGGCAACTGCTTCCTGTTGTGAGCCTATGGCAGGCATAGATGATCCACCAAAGACTAACCAAAATATATCTCAGCAGTAGCCCCCTTTCTCTTTGGGGCTTCCCCCCCCCAAAAGTCTTCTCCCATCCTATCCTAATGACCTGGTTTTGAGTGATCCATGTGGACTCACCCACCTGAAAACCCATAGGGAACTGGGAAGAATACTAATAAAGACATCCTCTGTTTAACAAAAATAGAAGCAGACAAGAAAATACAAGTGGAGGCAAGATATATAGTGAAAAACTCACATAGAGTTTAAGACTTTGAGTCCAAATTTCAAATAAGCTCCACAGACAGTTTTTTGATAAGAAGACAATGCTTTCAAATATTGTGTGATGGGGGCTGCCTGAAAGAGAAAGAAAAGTCTGTTGAAACAAGGGCAAAATCTCTTTATTCTCTTAGATTTTAACTACATGTCAACCAAACTATTACAGAGTTTTATCAGAGACAGAGAATCCATGGGATTTTTATTTTAGTAAATTTACATATTGAAAGAAATGTGTGTTTGTAGCACAGTGTGGAGATGTGGCAGTAACTTTGATGACTAAATTGCACTTTGTAGGAAGCTACATGATGGAGCAGCATGCTATGGGCTTGGCCATATCTACTGGGATGATTCCATTTTGTAGTCAGTGTCAAAAGAGAGCTTGTCAAAGACAGAAGATAAAAATGTTGTCTTTAACCACAGATATTCATTTACTAGGGTTTTCTTCCAATTTGAAAGGAGAACAGCCAGAAAAGAGACCCTGATAATTTTTGATGGTCTTGTAAGGCTCTCAGGTAAAGGGATATTTATATCACCAGCTAGTGACTAATGGGCTGAAAATCAGTGAATGTGGTATGATAGTTGCATATATCATATCAAATCATTTGCTATAATTTAAAGTGAGAGTCTGGAGCTGTGGTATTGGGTTATTCCTTCTCCTTTTAAATGAAGCAAAAGAAATACACACCTTTGTTCGAAAGCAGTTGGCTTTCTGTTCCTCTTCACAGCATATTTTTGCCACCTCCTCAAAACGTGCAGCAACAATTAGAAGTGCAGGGGCAAAGACAAAGGGGTTCCTTCTAGCAACTTCATACATATAGCTATAAAAATATTAAATACTTTTAAAGGAGAAAGAGGGAAGAAGCAGGAAAAGAATGATAGAAACAAGAAAAAAAAGGAAAGGAAAAAAGGGAAAGAACAGGACAAGAAGAGCAAGATGTGAAAATGAAGATAAAAGGAAGAGAGGTTTCCCATTATGGAAAAGTTCAAAATGAGGCAGCTTTATCCATTCAGAATCCTTTACAGTCCTTCGAGTTGGCATTGCTAACTCAAAACTAAGGGTGATGATTGCAGTTTTAATCCTGAACACTGCAGGGTAGACAGATCTCTCTTCCATATTCACAGATGACTATCCATATACACCTCACCAGAGATGCAAGAATCATGTTTACTTATGTTCAAATAAACCTGTTACAGGTTTCGAAACACACCACTTTTCCCAAAAAACTCTCAGCTTCTGTAACTATTGCACTATTGAAAACAGATTTTTTGCTAAACATCCAATAATTTAATGCCTCCCCAAGAGAAAAGCTATGACTTCTCCTTGGGAAGAAAATATTATTTCCTCCATTATGTTTCTTATCACGTTAATACTGGGCACACACTCCTGTCTTAGAAGATACATGTCAATAATGCAGGGGTCTTAAAAGCAGGGTCCATATCTTATTCATATCTACATCCTCAACACTGAGCACAGAACCTAACACAGTGCATGTTGAATGAGTTAATGAACCACTCAGCTAATCAATGAACCCAGCCATATTCCTCTCAAATTTGTATTCAATTTAGCCTAAGAATAATACCTCAATTAAATCATTTTTGTACTAAAATTAAACTTACTGATTTAGAAAAGATTCTCTGTTATTTTTATAAGCCTGGCATTTCTCCTCAGGATCCAGAGTAGGGAAAGGAGGTAGAAATTCTACATTAGCTTTCTTGTTGTATAAGAAACAGAGTCTTCTTTCAAAGTCAACTTTACTGCAGCAGTGTGAAAAATTGTGCTTCTGGGGTACTCCCTCCAGAGCACATATCATTTCCTGTAGAACATTATTCTGGACAACAGAGGGGGGGAAAGGACAATTTTTAGTCATGGTAAAACTATTCGGGTTTCTGAGAAGATGCAATGGACACAATGAGATCCATGTTACCTTTGGGAAAGAGATTGCAGTTTTTACACTATTTCCAACAGAACATCTTTATACACACCCATGACCACCTTCTCAACCTTCTCACACTTTGGGAAACTTTCTGTATCCTAACACAAGGTCCCTTGACCTGCTACTATTTCTTTAGTACTCAAATTTTCTTTCTTTTATGGCTTTTCTCCACATCTCCCAAGGTAACAAGGTCAACATGGGTTTGGCAATGGTGTTTAGTAGATTTTAGAGATGCAAGTGATGTCTCTATTAGGAGGATGCCCAGAAAAGAGACATAAGATAATAGAGTACTTATTGAGAGAAGCAGTCAAGAAGGGTGCCACTTTCACATGCATTTTCAAGATATTAACAGCCTCCTCCATATATACATATAGCATATGTGGCATGCTGTGTACATAGTCATATGCATGCATATTGAAAGTATGTAACCATGTCTTCCTGGGCATCATAATACAGAATTGCACTTGTACTTTATACTACATAGTAAAATTAGGAAAAATAAAATTGATGTGCATAGGGCATCTTTCTTAAACCTTATTGTATAACATTTGAAAGCAATTTACTTACAGCTATTTCTGAACACTCTGGAAGTGTCTGATTGGCCAAGCATCTATCCTTATAAGCCTTCATGTCTTTCACCAGCATTTCCATTTCATCAATCGTTGCTTCCTGAACATACTGAGCAAACGCAATGATGGTTCTGTAACGGTCCACATGAGTCCATAATCATCATCTGCAGAACTTCCAATTACATCTAACAGAAACTCCAGGACACTCACTTGCTGAGTAGCCCAGGAAATTATCTCAATATGAAGTCTGTGAATTGTACAGCCTCTCGACAATTTAATCATTGCATTGGAATTTTATAACAAATGTATTTATTTTATATGGTTTCTATTTAATTAAATTATCTTACAGAAATGTTAACATTCTTAGACTATATCAGATAAAATTACAATAAACATCATTATCAAAAGGAGTCTAGCACAACTCACAAGGATCCAGTGTTCTCTTCTATAAATTTCTGGATATTACTTGAGTCATCTGAAAAGCGAGGACATTTAAGTTATTATATATGCTGCTATTTTAACATTTTACCAATAATTAACTATGCATGGCATTTAAATGTCCAAAGTGTAAAATAAAACACTTATGCTATGAAATAATTTGTACATTTAATACAGAAGAAAGACATCATGAGAACATGCTGAGATATATGAGATCTTCATCACAGTTGATTATGCTGAATTGAAAAGATTTGAATTAATCTCAACTGACCAAATTTTAGATTTGCCTTTGATGGCTTCCCTGAAATAAATATCAAATACAAGCATCATTTCTATGCCAACTGGTTATCATTTATGGCTAGAAAAGCCACATGATAATTGACTGATAGGTTAACTGATAAGTGATATAGTTCCAGACAGGGCCTAACAAAAGATGCCACAGTGTGCTGATGGTCAGCGTAGTTTATAGTGCTAATCTCACACAGATATTCAAGTGATCTCCAGGCTCACTTAAAATCAGATATTCTCTCCTAGTGAGCAGACACTGATCAGAGAACATTGTCATTTGTTTACAAAGTATCATGCTTGAGATAATCAACAATAACCAAGAAAGACATCTCTCCTGGATCTTGGGTTTCTGAGCAGTGTCATAGTGGAAGTGGCTTGTGCACACACATAATCAAACTTAGAATGTGATTAAGTATTTGTCAGGAATGCTTTGCAGTTATTGGGTGATGAACCAGAAAAAAGATCATAGGAGCAGTTGAGTCTAAAAAATGTGAAAAGTTCAGCTGCTAGAAAAATAAGGAACCCTTTCTTTCTGTGTGGAAAGAATGATGTAAAAGCATAAACATGAGAAATCTTGAGATATATTTGATATATTTTGATGAGCATGTGGGTCATAAAGGGGAATCACAAGACCTATTTAGGATAGTATGGGCCTAGGTTCAGATGATGGGGATCTTGTGTATAAAGCTGATGATTTTGGGCCTCAGTTGGAAATCATGGGAAACCATTGAAAGTGCTTATTGTGGGATAGTACAATGGCCATGTGCATACACTAAGAAATACTAGTCAGGTACTGGTATATCTTGCATGCTGGGTCTTCCCACAGTACCTAACAAATAGAAAGTGATAAGAATTATTTATCAAATAGATAGAAGAATAAACAAATAACAAAAAGTAAGAAAGTTATTAGGGGACTTTTCCTGTTGAAAATTCAGCAGGACCTTACTTTTGGTAGGAGTAATGGAAATGAAAGGGAAAACATAAATGCAAAAGGCATTAAACAGAAAAATTAACAAGATTTTGAAACAGGTTGCCACAAGGGGAAAGAAAGGAGAAGAAGACATCAAGAATGATCATTCTCTAATTGAAGCATGAAATGAAACAATGAAACCTGTTGAATTTGTTCCAAGGGGCAGGATTGAGGAGGGGGGAGCAATAGGGGAGATGGGTTTGGCAGGGGTACATTATACCCATGTATGGAATCATCACAATAAACTCCTTTGTACAAATAAAAAAATTAACATTCCCATCAATCCCTTGACTGGTCTCACTAGAAGGCACATTGGAGGTTGTCAAACAGAGTAAAACATAAACCACACCTTCAGGGCCATTGTGCCATATAGGTCGCTTTGTGCAAGTTACAAAAAGGAACAATTTTTAGACCAGAAGAGTTACAAAAAGACTCTTCTCTGGACAGGTGAAGTTCAAAGTTTTCCCCCTTTGGATATAAGAAATGTAAAAGTCACCCCTTCTTTCAATCTTATACTACTTCATGCAATCTTGAGGGAAAAGTACAAAATGAACAGTTGAAGGAGGAACAGAATCCAGATCACCCTGACAGTTTTTACCATCTAGTTGGGAGATATGCTGGACAACCAAAGAGTCAAAAAAAAAAACTCTACTGTCCATTGTTGCACCATTACCATAAATTATATACATTTCAAAAAGTAGTAATATTTTGAAGTCTGAGTCGTATCTCCCAACAACACTTTCTATCATACCATAGGTTGCGCACCACTTTCTGAGCATGAAAACTATCTCTGTCTATAATTGGTTAATATGACCACAAAATATATAAATTCCGGAGAGAGGTAGTTTAAGGTAACAGATCAGTATCTATTACCCAGGAAGAGGGAGAGAAAAAAAAAGGTGAAGAATTGAATTGGAAAAAATAAGGCTAAAGAAGAGTAATTACCCAAATTTAGTAATTCCTTACTGATATACAAGTAAATTCCTTACCTACATCCTGAGGTTTTGTGGATAGAGTTAGGGATTCTGTCAAAAAGAATAAGAAAAAAATAAAACCTGTAAGTTTTAACTGCTTCATTTTTTTTAAGAATTCACATTCACAAAATACTATAACTAAGGAAAAGCAACTCTTTATATTATTCTTTGACACAATCAGTTAAAAAGTAACCTGTTTTACCTATTTCTGAAATACCAAGTATTTCAGTTTTACCTGACACTCGGCAGAATTTTTTGCTAATTATTAACTGTGAAAAAATCTGTTGAGTTAGAAAAGAGGTCCACAGGCTAAGTATGCACAATACCTAATTAAATAGACAACTAAAAGAAAATCTTGAAATACTGCAAATGTTAATAGAAAAGGGACTAGAATAGATAATTCACCAAAGAGGAACTATAACTAGAAAAACATTAAGTTCATTGATAACAAAAAAACAAAAAAATAAATGTTCTGTATCTGCTAGGATCTGAATAAGTAAAACATTGAAAATATATAATTCTAGAAATATATAGCAAAGCAAGTACTCATACAATCAAAGTCCTCGAAAACAAGTTTAAAAAATAAAGATTTATAATCTTAAAACTATTCTCAGCATTTGAACCAATCACTCAAATTCTGTGACTATACACTAAGAATATGACTTTACATATGGAAAAGTTTTTCAGTACATGATGTTATCTGTGAACTTGTCGTCTGTGGCCTTTATTGTGTTTTAGTACCTTCTATACCTAATTTGCTGAGAGTTTTGGTCATGAATTCATGTTGATTTTTGTAAAAACACTTTCTCTCTTTATCAAGATGGCCATATTTTTTTCCCATTATTCTATAATGTAGTATGTATCACATTTATTGACTTGTTCATGCTGAAACACTCTTTCATGCCATGGGTAAATCCTACTTGATCATAGTGAATGATCCTTTTCATGAGCTACTGAATTCAATTTACTGAGAAATTCTGCTGAGAATGTTTTCATCTTTAGTCATCAGGGATAATTAGAGTATAATTTTTTATGATATCCCTGTCTTGCTTGGGTGTCAGATTAATGCTGGCCTCATAAAACTAGTTTGGAAATATTTTCTGTGCTTCAATTTTTTTGGAAGAGTTTCAGGATTGGTATTAGTTCTTTAAATTTTGGTAGAATTAGGCTCTGAAGCCCTCCAACAGAATATGTACTCTGTTGAATGGAATATTCTGTATATGGCTGTTAGGTTCATTTGGTCTAAAGTGTAATTATAGTCCAAAATCTTCTCACTTATTTTCTGTCTGGATAGTCTGTTGTTGAAAGTGGGAAACTGAAGTCCCCTTGTATTGTTGTATTGCAGTCTATCTCTCCCTTCAGATCTATTAATTTTGATACATTTATGCACTCTAAATTAGGATATATATATATATATTTATAATTATATCTCTTCCTTTTGAGTCATCCCTTTATCATAATCTAATGACTTTCTTTGTCTCTTTTTACAGTTTTTGACTTATATTTTGTCTGATATAAATATAGTTACCTTTTTCTTTTTTGGTTTTCATCTGCAAAAATATAATTTTTCAACCTTTCACTTTCAGTCTATATATGAAGTAAGTCTCGGGTAAACAGCAGACAGCTGGACTTTAATCCATGTACCTTCAGGGAAATTATTGAAAAGTAAGGACTTAACTATTGCAATTTCATTATTTCCTGGTTGCCTTATGGGTACTTTGTTTCTTTTTTCCTCTCTTGCTATCTTCCTTTCTGGTTTCATGGTTGTCTGAAGTTGTAGAGTTTGAATCTTTTCTTTTTACCTTTTATGTATGTTACTTTGTGATCACCATGAGGCTTACACAAAACATATGACTGTATACTTAAATTTACCAGTGAGTTATATACTTCACTGTATTTCCATGTTACTAAATAGCGTTCTTTTCATTCAGCTTGAAGAACTTCCTTTAGCATTTCTTAAAAGGCAAATCAGGTGGTGATGAACTTTCTCAGCTTTTGTGTGAGAAAGTATTTCTTCCTCATTTCTGAAGAACAGCTTTTCTGAATAAAATCCTCTTGGTTGACAGTTTTTTCTGTTAACACTTTGTCACTATTACTCCATTATGTCCCAGCCTGTAAAGTTTCTGCTCTGAACTCCATTGATGGTTTATTAAGTCTCCCTTGTATTGTGTCATGTTTGTTTTCTCTTGATTTTTTCAGATTATTTACCTTTGTTTTGATAGTTTGATAACAATATGAATTCGGTTAGGGACCTTAGAGCCTCTTGTAACTGGATGTTGTCATCTTTCTCCACATTGGAAAAATTTTTAGCCATTCCTTCCCCCACATCTCTGAAACTGGGGATTGAGCCTCACACATGCTAGGAAAGCACTTTGCCACTTCTATGTTCCCAGCCCTTTTAGTTTTTTGGTTTTGCTTTTTGTCTTTTGTTTTTTGTGGGGTTTTTTTGTTTTGTTTTATTTTGTTTTGAGATAGAAACTTGCCAACAATGTACTGGTGGTCTTGAACTCATGATCCTCCTGCCTCTGCCTCCCAAATAGCTGAAATTACAGGCATATATCACCATGTCCAACTCACTACTTGCTTAATATGCTTCAAGAGACCTTTATTTCTCTCTCTTATCCTTCTTAAAATTCTATTGTGAAAATATTAGTAGTCTTGTTGACATTCAATAATTCCAATAGGCTTTCTTTATTGTTCCATTTCTTTTTCAATTATTTGACATAGGGTCTTACTACGTAGCCCAAACAGACCTGAAACTCCATATCACACTGTGTTAACCTCCTGAGAGATGCGGTTTGGGGCATGTATCAACATGCCCAGAATTCCCCTAGGCTTTCAAAGTCCTGTTTTTGAGTTCATTGATTCTTCTTCTCCTTGGTCAAGTCTGCTATTTCTACTGAATTTTTCAATGCTGTTATACTATTAATCGCTAAGACTTCTTCTCCTCTTCCTCCTTCTCCTCCTATCCTTAATCAGATTTTTCTTTTCCTCACACAGGGTCACCAACATTCGTCTCAAACTCATGATCCTCCTGCCTCTGCCTCTTGAATGCTGGGATCATAGACATGTACTACCATACTCAGCTTAAGTCAAATTTCTTGATTTTTTCATGTATTGTTTTCCAAACCTTACTTAACTTTCTTCCATTTTTCTTGTAGTTCATTGAATCTTTTAAACATGATTTTTCTGAATTCTTTGTCAGTCAATTCATAAATCTCCATTTATTTAAGCTCTACCATTGGAGCTATATTAATTTCTCTTGATGATGATCTGATTCCCTGATTCTTCATCATCCTTGTTTCCTTTCATTGTTATCTAAGCATTTGAGGAAGCAGCTGTCTCTTCCAGACTTTACACATGTTCTTTGATAGGGCTAGACTTCTGATTAGTCTAGCCTGGGATTCTGGACAGGCCAGCTGGTAATTACCACAGGTAGCAGAGCTTGCAGTAGGGTCCTTTGTTAGGCTGAGCCACTGCCTTTGCTCTGAGAGAAGACTGGGGATGCTGGCTGAGCTCTACTGGTTGGTGAGAACACTGGCAAGCCTCTAAAATTAGGCAGAGCTTCTGGCTAGGGACAGCAATTGCCTCTAATCAGTCAGGGTTGCAAGCTCTACTCCCCAGTCATGTGGTGTTGCTGTTTGGATGCTACACTTGGGTAGAGCTGCAGTTTGAGCTCCAAAGTTTGGTAAAGTTTTTGCTTGGGGCATTCAGGAACAGAAAGTTCAATACAGGAACAGAAATTACAATAGAGTCTTGCCTCCCTGCATGGGAAAGTCTTGGGGTGTGCTCTGAGGCTGGGGTGAGTTGGATTTTGGTCTCCCAAAATTGGGCAAGGTCAACCTCAGTGCTCTACAGAAATGCACAGAGCCTTGAATTAGGTTCTGAGGTTGAGTGTGGTAGATGACTATCTATGGACTCAAACCAGGTAAACTTCTCACTCTACTTCTGGAATCAATAAGTTCAGCTTTACAGGTAGGCTATGCTATTGACTGGTGTCTCTCCATGATCTGATGCTGGTCCCTGTGAGACCTGACCCATTTCTTTGTTTCTACCTGACTCCAGTGTTCCTCATGAGGCAAGATCATGTGGGTCTCCTGAGAAATGTCTCAGAGCTAAGTAAGCTGAATGTTCATCTCAAGCTCTTTTCCTACTGTCATATATGTAGACTCAGAAGAATCCCTTTGTGTTGGAAGTGAAACTTTTCTCTTATTCTTATAATGTTAGGTTTCTGTCATTGAATTTGAATTTTTGAGTTCTGTGATCCAGGCAGCATCTCATCTCTCTCTCTCTCTCTCTCTCTCTCTCTCTCTCTCTCTCTCTCTCTCTTTTTCTGTTAGGACTAGAGTTTGAACTAAGGGTCTTATGCTTTGGAGCCAAATGCTCTAACACTTGAGCCACGCATCTTCCAGCTTTTTCCTACAGTGATTTTTCTAAGGGATCTTGCTTTACGTCCAACCTAGATTGGGATTCTCCTATTTATACTTCCTATGAAGCTGGGATGACCAGCATGTGCCACCATGTCCAGTTTTTTATTGCTTGAGAGGAGGTCTTGCAAACTTTTTGTCAGTCTGGGGTCAAACCATGATCCTCCTGATCGCCACCTCCCAAATGGCTAGGATTACAGATATGAGCCACCATGCCAAGCTAGTCTCATTCTTAAGTTTTGAGATTTTTATAAGAGTGTCCATGTCTGTAGACAGTTTCTATTTGGACTTTCTCATGAGGCATGTGGGGGATATGTGGATAGTAAAGTCTGGCACCTTCTGTCTTGAAATCATGCGCTGTTACTCCTCTTTCTTAATTTTTCCTCCCATTATATTGCTATAGCTCTTTATGTAAATCCTAAACTCTTCCAAAATTATTTTTGTTCATGGGCAGATGTTGGTCTTTGTAGAGAAAAGAAAGACTTAATTTATTTCTCTGCCATCATGCTGACATAACTCCTCTGCAAATAAATCTTAAACTTCAAATAGTCTTTAAGTTTTTTTTCTTATATTATTATTTTGACACTATTTTCTATACCATACAGGACAACTCAAATAACTAATTAGGTTACTTTTTAGAAATCTTAATGTTTTGTGTATAAGAAAAGAGATAAAAGTTGAATTTGGCAATTTTTTCCATGAACTTTATGAAAGTTTTATTGAAGTGTAATTGCTGTACAATAAGCTTCATATATTTAAAGTGCATAATTTTATAACTTTGGACTTGAAATCATCACTATAATTATGATAGTGAACAAAGCCATCACCAAAAAATGTTTCCTCAGTACCCTTTGTAACCATTCCCTCCAACCTCTAGCAATCCTTTCCCTCATCAAGAAAATGCTGATCTGCATTCTGTCATTATAGAGAAGTTTTCATTCTCTAGACCTTTTTATATAAATGGAATCAATTAAACATGCACTCTTTTGTCTAGTTTTTCATTCATTAGAAACAGAGTCACTCACACTGCAGGATATGTCAATAGTTTGTTTTTTATTCCAGTGCATGGATATACCACAACTTGATTACACACTCACCTGTTGATGTACATTTTTATTGTTTCCAGTTTGAAGTTATTACAAATAAAGTTTCTGTGAATATTTGTGTATAAATCTTTGTATGAACATATATTTTTCCTTTTCTCTGGGGTAAATATTTAAGAGTAGAATATCTGTATAATATGAAAGGCACATGTTTAAATTTATGAGAAACTGTCTATTTTTCAAATTAGTTGAATGAGTTTATAGTTCCATGAGCAGCATATGAGTTGCAGACCTTCCAGATTCTCTGTGACAATTAGTATGCTCAGTACTTGTCATCATAGCTGCTCTAATGTATGTACAGGTATCTCATTGTGCACCTAACTAATAATTACATTCAACATGTTTCTGTGTTATTTTTCATCTGTGCTTATTTGAAACATCTTTAATGATGTGTTTATTCAAATACGTCTCTGTTTTATTGTGTCATTTGTTTGATCATTATTCAGCTTTGAAAAGTTTTTTAAAATGCATTCTGGATACTAGTGAGTTGTTTATCAGATGTTATGTTTTGTAAAGATTTTTTTTTCCCAGTCTTTACTGGGGAAAACACAGCTTTTTTTATTTTAGTGAAACCTATTTTACCACTTTCTTTTATTATGGACCAGACTTTTGGTGTTTTATCTAAGAAGGACTTACTTACCTTAAAGTCCCAAATATTTTTTATTGTTTTCTCTAGAAATGTCATAGTTTTAGGATTCATACTATGATCCATTTTAATTAATTTTTATATGATATAAAATATAGCTCTACCACTGAGCCGTGTCCCCAGTTACTTCATCATTTGTAAATGTCTTTTTTAATCATTCTCAAAAACAGTTTATAGCTTTCAGTATACCCGCCATTCACATTTTTCATATTTGTCTCTAAGAGAGATATACTCCCTAAATCCATTCATTGTGTTGTGTCAACACAGTCCCTTTGGCCAGGTTTTCCTCTTTCGTGACATGGCCTTCTCTGCTGGAAATGATGAATGCCCCTTATCTTCCCAGATGCTTCTTAAATGATGGCAGCACTTTCCCAAGTCAGGAAAACCACCCACCCTTTTGGTCCCTCAGTTATTTGTTGTCAATTCTTTGTGATATTGCTATTTATTTTCTTCTTTCTCTACTGAAGCAACTGAAGAACAGTAACTAGATCCAGAACAGAGCTTGCTATCCAATGATTGCTCAGTAAACGCTGGGGAATTTAAAAAATTGAAAAAAAAAATTCATTACATTTACCCAAAGCACCTATACCACAGTTAACACATGCTTTTAAATGTCTATGAATTTAAACCAGAGGCATGGCTAAAGTGGTAAAGTGCCTGCCTAGCAAGTGCCAAGTCCTGAGTTCAAATTTCAGTACTGAAAAAACCCCAAAAGTCTATTAATAGAGAAGTGAACAAGATTGAGGAAAATAAAAACACTAAATTTTCATGGATCCAATAAAAGCATAAGAATTTCTTTTCTCATCACCAGATAACCTATCTGAATGCTTCCGTGTGCTGGGTGCTAGTGGTTCATGCCTGTAATCCTAGCTACTTGGGAGACTGAGATACATAAGATCATGATTCAAGGCCAGACCAGGAAAATAGTTCAAGAGACACCCATTTCCAAAATAACCAGACCAAAAACTAACAGGAGGTGTGGCTGAAGTAGTAGAGAACCTGCTTTTGAAGCAAGAAGCCCTGGATTCAAACCCCAGTCCCACAAAGGAAAAAAGAAGAACTTAGGTGGTCATCCATAGAAAATGTGCCCCTGGCAACACCAGTGTTTATCTTGGGAATGTTTTCACAGATAACCAAGGGATAGAGCCTTTAGTGTTCTAAATTTATTCTTGTGTGGCTTTTAATCTCCTACAATAACCACTACACAATGATTTGTTAATGAATCTGCTTCAGATAATGGCACATAAAACTATTTTTTAAAAATTTCAAGTTTTCATAAATAAGCAAATCAGGAATAAAGAAACATTTGAAAATGCTTTATTTCTATGATAGGGAAATTTCACATGAAAGTCTTCATCATTTCATTAAAATATTGTCAGTTATAATTAAACAGAAGAACTCACTCCAAACCATAGACTCATTTTGTCTTCTTCTCTTCCTCCTGCAATACAAGTAAAAATTTATATTAAGTACTAATTAGATGAATACATACAGAAGGTAATGGGTCTATTGTTTTATATCAGGAAAATGTGAGATACACAGGGAAGCCTTCTGGTGGCATTCTCTAAAGCCTCTGGAGTCAACTAAAATTTTGTTCCAGTTTCTTAAAAATAAACCCTTTTTCAAGCAACTTTCATTTTTAAGAAAATTAATGGCACTGCTTAGAATCTGATTCACTATGGATTGGTATTTGTGGAGAATCAACATTGTATTTAGCCTTGCCTGAATTTTTTTTTTGGTACCTGAAGTTATTTAAACTCCCAAAGCAGCACGAGTTTTTGAAATCAGTTTTGGACCCTGAAAATTAAGAACAAATAAAAATAGTCAGATATGGATGATTGTGTTGGTCCTACAGGCAACTTCTCACAGCCTAGTGTGAATTCAACATTTTTTAGAATAACCAAGTTAAAAAATAAAGAAATTAAAGAAACACATCTCTGATGTCAGCAAGTTTAGACAGTATAAGCCAGAGAAGAAATAATCTACTCATAACAACAGTAGATTTTTTTCTGTCTCAATCACCAAATCCTTGTCTGTCCTCACTCCACTTTTCCCCTTCCCTTACAAATCACAGGTCACTAGAAACTGACAGGTTTGCAGAGAAAGCACAGCCATTATTTGCTAGTACTCGCTGCACCTCAAAGTCTTCTCAGATCAGAGGACATTAATCTTTTTGTACATATTTATCAGAAATAGTTTATGTCTATTTCATCAATGTTGCTTTATCTGATTGGTTGTCTGTGCCTAGTTCCCATTCTACCCCACCAAAATCACAGACATGTACTGACAAATGCACCCACCCGAGCACTCCTAATTATAATTTGTAGAAAAACTCATTTCTAAATTTTATCTGGCTTACAGTTCACTCATAATAAAACATCCAAACTTGAACATTATGACACTGTCAGATAAAATTGACAAAAATGCTGAATTAAAGAATATCTTTTAAAAATACAGTGAGTTATATTGAAACATATTCAGTAATACAATCTCAGGGTTTACAAAATGTAGCCAATTAGCTTAATTGTGGTAATCACTTTATAATGTGTGCATTTATTAAAGCATCATGTTGCCACATTAAATATACACAATTTTTAATTGTCAATCATACCTCGATAAAGCTAGAAAAAATAATTTTTAAAAATGTTATGTAGAATTCCCATTTTAAAAAAAGTGGCCAATTATACATCCAACTAAAATTACTAAGTAACTGGGCCAAGATAATTCCTGTTACTACTCTGCTGATATACAAAGGCATTCCCCTAATGAATTTAAAAAGCATTTCCTATTAATATTTTCCTAAAATCCTGTCTATGCAATCTACTATTAAAGTCTTTTAATCCATTTAGCTAACTTGATTAATTTTAGGCCAGAAACTGACTAAATTATAATTATTTATATATCACTTAATAGTTTTTCTCTACTAGGCAATAAGTCAAAATTACTAATTCCCTTAGTACATTTTAAAATTATAATTCTTCCTAGTATTTAGGGAGAAAAATGTTATTGTTTCTGAAGTCTCATAAAATCCTTCAATCTATTTCTAAATGAAGTTTACGTCTCTCTAACGTTATCTTGAAGCTATAGGTTTGCGTATATTTTCTTTCTTCCCTGCGGGTAATCCCCGCAGGCACCGCGAGCGCGAAGTGTGCTGTGCGTACCTCTTCTGCAAAGCAGACCTCCTGCTCCTGCCCTCGGCAGCACTTCTCCAAAAGGCCAGAGAAATCCGCAGTGACAGCCTCGTGCTCGTCCTCTGTCATTTGTGGCTTTTGCTTCACGAGGCTAATGAGAAGCCTATGATTTAACATGAAACAAAATACAAAAGAATTACCACGATACAACGGTAATTTTCTAGAACCTTTCTAGCAGAGGATTTTCAGAGTCCTGGCAGCCCTCACCCTAAACTGTCACTCCAACCAACCCAGGACCAGACTTAGCACACACAGCTTGTCGTCAGAAAGCTGCAAACATGCCAAGCATTCCTTTGGCCTGGACTCATGCAGATCATAGATGAAACACTATTTCATGATTCTGCCACACTTCTACGTAGTGAAATATGGCCTTTTTCTTACTTTCCTGGCCTGTCTTCTAAAGTATGTCTAACCCATACGCAAAGGCCCAGATTTCCAGACCCTGCCATCCATCACCTCACTTTCATGCGAGCCTTGGTAGCAGGAATTCCCTGCACTACTCATTTTTTTTTTCGGGGCTGAGACCCAGGGCCTTGTGTGCGCTATGCAAGTGTTCTGCCACTGAGCTCCATCCCCGTCACCTGCACTACTCATTTAGCAATGTTTCCATGTTGAGTTAATGTGGACAGTGCAACAGGGAATGCTGCCAGAGAAGGCAGAATTCTTATTGTACTTTGAACAATAAGAACAGTCTGAGTTTTGAACTCGGACTGTGATGGATAAAAAAGAGAACAGGTTTTTCCAATGAAGGAAGCCCATTTACAAAGCAAGGGAGTATGAAAATGCATGAGTGTTTGGAAAACATGCGTGTTTTCCAAAAAAAAAAAAAAATACGTGTTTTCAAAAAAAAAAAATGAGTGTTTGGAAAACATTGACTTGCATTACCACTACCATTGTAGAATGGCTTCTACAGGAAATTGAAAGTACATTTCATTTTTTAACACCATACTACATGATTGAATCAGATATGACTATTCTTTTCATAGCACAGTGTAAAAACGATTTGATTATATGCTTCCTGTGCTTGAAATGGAAGTACCCAAACTCACTGCAAAGATATACTCTAATACTCCAAGATAGCGTGTTTATTTTCTCTCAGCCCCAAGTGCATTGCAACAATAGTTACAACAGAGACAATTTTTACAAACAGGAAGTAGTCTGCCCTGGCAAATTTTCCAGACCCACTTCCCAACAAAACTGTGAGAACATTGAGACAGAACTATTCTTGAAAGACAGTTTAAATGCTTTGTGGACCATAATGATCTACTAGTGAGCCCAAGAGTGTCCAAGATGGATATCTCAACTACTGTTTGTCATTGTTGATTTTCTCCATGCTAGAAAATAACAATTTCTTACTCTTGCTTCATTGTTTGCAGTGCTCTACCCTGAGCTTGGCACAGATCCTTATGGAAGATGAATTTGTCATCAGAGAATGGTGGAGGGATGTAAGTTTCATCCACTGCCAAACGGGAGAAGCATGGCCTCCTGTTGGCATATGAAGAATTGCAGCACTGACCGATACCAGGGTTCACAGCAGATGCTTCATGTCTGTTACATAATTGTCCAATAATAAGGTCAGCCTGGTTAGGAGAATGAGAAGGAAATAAGCAAGGAGATTGGACATAAGCCGCAAAGTTGGTTCAGGTTCCCAGAAAACTCATGCAATCATTCTTATGCCCAGAAACTTATAATTAATATTAACAGGGAAATTAGCTGATTACGTAAGAGCATGTGTTGCTATGTTGTAGATTTCAGAATTTACCCATTTGTTTGGGATAAACCTCAGCATATAGTGACAGATGTTACATATGTGATGTTGAGGACAGTCCTTCAGCTATCTGTGTCAGCTATTTGAAACATGCTTCCAACTACATACATACTTACAAAAGGGGAAAGGTCTTTTCCCTGACCCATAAGAATCAGGAGGTGGCTTGTTTTC
The DNA here is from genome assembly GCF_047511655.1 of Castor canadensis. Taxonomy (NCBI): domain Eukaryota; kingdom Metazoa; phylum Chordata; class Mammalia; order Rodentia; family Castoridae; genus Castor; species Castor canadensis. The sequence continues at coordinate 95,215,304 of NC_133394.1, forward strand.
TGTGCATACTTAGTTGAACTTTACTTCTGAGATACAGAGAATCACTTTTTGTTTTTGTTTTATTTTGTCTGGATTTGGGCTTTGGTGGTACTAGAGATTAAACCCAGGGCCTTACACTTGCTAGACAAGCACTCTATCACTTGAGCCATGCCACCAGCCAGAGAATCACTTTTTGAAGGTAAGAATAGTGCAAACCTGCTGGTGGAGTGGTTCAAATAGTAAAAGCACCTGCCTGTCAATCATGAGGCCCTAAGTTCAAATCCAGTGCTGCCAAAATATGAAAAAAAGGAATAGTGCAAACCTACCCTTTCATATCCATTCAGTCACACTTACATGTATACATACATATAGCTAATAGAGAAATAGGGTCAGTGTGTGTGTGTGTGTGTGTGTGTAAGGCTTTCCTAATGTAGACTCCAACAACTTTCTACACTTCAGAGATATTTCTTATATACGTAGTAATAACTCTTAATAAATGTTAACATGTTGTGTGTCATTGTATGTATCGGGCTGATGCTTTGGGTGTTATTCAGATTCCCTAGTTTAAGACAGCCATCCTATGACAGTGGTATACTTTTTACTTTTAAATCCTAGATGGAAAAAGCTCAAGCTCAGTGATAAAAGGTCCATTTCCAGTGAGGTGTGAGTAACAAGTGGTGAACATGGGATGGGAATAATGTGGAAAGCAGCCTCTAGAACCTACACTCCCGAATCATTCCACCATCCCGCCTCCCTGCAGCCATCCACGTGAGGAATTCGATCACTGATAAAGGCGATACCTAATCACAGGAAACTTTTTGCTCCTAACTTTTAGTGAAAAACTCCAAGACATGAAGACTAACTAGCGAATAAGTCCTATTATCAAAAAAAGGAAAAGGGGAAAATAGATGTATAATTTTGTTCACAATTCTAACTTTAAAGGAAAAAGTAATGAAAGAAAATTCATTCTGTAATCATATAAATGACATGAGTAGTAGAGACTCAGCATTATTGACATGCTAGTTGGAAAGTCGATTTACTCTTCAGAAAATCATGCTTACCTTATTCTGTACCCTGCACTCTGTCAAGTGGAACAATTGCCCCTCATATCACTATCATAATAAAATTATACAGCAAAAGGTGAAAATCTAAGTATGGAAAAAAATGACTAATTGTAGAGGCAAAGTTTTTTCTTTTTTTTTAATATTAAAATATGAATTAAGTAGAAAATAGTGAGCTGACATTCTCTTTGTACATGAAAGTTGCTCAGATGTTGTTCAATAAATTGAGCGCACTTCTACCAGCATTCTATAAGGACAGAAAGCCTGGCCTCAGGGCACCCACAGAGCGCTGATTTCTCATACCACCTCCACCTGTAACTAACTGAACTTTCCTATGTAAAGCCATTCTCCTAGATGGAACTTATGAGGCTACTTCAAGTGAAATAAAGCAGAAATGAGATGGGACTACAGAAAACAGACACTCACCGCTCCCTCACCACAGGACACCCGTTTGTCCTCACTGAGTGGGCAACACGTGGATGCTGTGCTCACCATTTTCCTAGTGAGGTCTATCAGCTCAGCTGAGGTCAGCTGAGGGGCTTTCTTTGTGTAAGCAATGAGGAACCTGAAAGAAGCATTTTTCACAAGATCCTGCCTAGTTAGTTACTCATCATTTAGGACTCTTTTTTTCCTACCCAAAGACCCTCTTTGCTGGGTACCAGTGGCTCACACCTATAATCCTGCCTACTTGGGAGGCTGAGATTGGGAGGATCACAGTTGGAGGGCAGCCCAGCAAAAAGCTCCCCACAGCACCCCACCTGCAAAGTAACCAGATGGCTGGGTGTGTGACTCAAGGGGTAGAGTGCCTGCTTTGCAAGCATGAAGCCCTGAGCGCAAACTCCAGTGCAACCAAAAAAAAACAAAAAACAAAAAAAGTGCTCTCCAGTGTCAGAAAACATGAGGTATTTCGACCAGTTTTTGAGATGTGTCTATTCTGACCATCATTCTCTGTGCTCCCATCTTCCTAATATGTAACAATGGGAAGGTTGACTTCTCCTCCCAACCCCAGAGCTTCATTGATTTTAACTGTGGTCTTTTGGTGTTTTAACTGTGACAGACTGTGGCAGAATGGATACCTTCACTGCAAACATTTTCAGGGTTTGGGAAGCCTAAAGCCAGTTCCACAGATCAGACTTTCCAGGCCATTCTTGCTGCTTCCTAAAAGGTGGAATGCGGAAGGCTACCTTCTCTTGGGGGAAATTAGGTAGTCAGAGTTATACTGGCTTCCATCCAAAATAGGACATGGGTACTTTAGAGTACCCAAGAGCCACTAATTCAGATTTGTATTTCCTTCACATGTATGGAATTTTAAATCACTGAAAATACTGTTTACAAAAACATACTCATTTTGTAAGTAATAGTCTCCTAATTTCTGGAAGAGGCCACAGCTTTGCTTTGCAAGTGCTTGAGAATCTTGGATATATTTCTGTAATTCTTCTTCCTGTAATTACAAGCATTATTACATACATTTTTCTTTCTTTTTATAACTTTGTATATCAAATTGGCCAGTATCTAATTCTATTATGAAACCAATCTTAGAGGTTTTTAAAATATTAATGATAGCAAAGTATAAATTTTGAGATTTAAAGCAAATAGACGGGGAGATTGTTTAAAACTTTGTGAATTACACATTACTTGAGGGCAGAACTCAGTCTTTGGATAAAGTGTTACAGTTCTTTCTTGCCTTTCTGAAACTGTGCAAAAAATAAGCATTACCATTATTCTTTGCATCAGAGAACTTTTGACTGAAATTTTCACTTCCTAAATTAGCCATTAGTTGCTGACTACTAGTTAATAACTACTTAATATCCAGATTACTCATTCATAGCTCTAACTAGCTAACAACTAGTTAACAACTGAATTTTTTCACACAAACAGTATTAATGGATCATATCAATCCAATTTTTCAGATTCTCCCTAAAATTCTAGAGTAACTTACCACATTGTCCTGGCATTCAAGAGGGTTTTCAGACTGGAAACAGTTCTCTAAGAGCTCCTCATATCTTCCAGCCATTCTTAGAATTACTGAGACAGCAAGCTTAGTATGCCTTTTTGAATATTCATGAAGAAAACTGAAATATATGGGGAAAATATCATAGATTATTCTAACTAAGACAAAATGGAATCATTTATTCTTTAATCATTCCTGAATAAAAATAGAGTTAAAAATCAAATAAGTAAATAAATCAAGATGAGCAGCACAAATGAGAAATAGGTCATCTAACTTAAGTAGTGATAAATCAATGAGAAAAAATAAAGAGATGGAAAAAAGGAAAAGAGGTGGTGACACCTTAAGTAGAGGGGCCAGTAATTTAGCATGTGGTCAAGAAAAGCTTTCCTGGGTAGCTGATCTCAGAACAGAGACCTGGGCAAAGGAAGTTCAAGTGCTCCAGGGAAGAACATTCCCAGCTGAGAAAACTTCTATAGCAAAAACTTTGCAATTGAAGGACTGCTTCTCATAAGCAATTGGTTGTAGATGTGTATTAATGTATGAAATTGAAGATAATCTTGACTTTTCTAGCTATATTCCCAGGTTATAAAAACTAGTTATGTTTACTTCTACCACTAATAAAATGTCAAGATGTGTCTTTTTAATCTGGTCTTCATTCTAGTTTGAATAATTTTATTTAGCACCAAAAACAATGTGCTATCTAATTTTAATGCAACAAAAGAGTAATATATTCAGGAACTATTAAAAAGAAAATTGAACCATATTTTATTATTGCACTAGAATCAGACTCTTAAATTTAGAAGGACCCTGGGAGATAATTAAGTATAATGTCCTAAGAGCTGTACAAATCCCTCCTCTAATATGTTTCCAAGGACACATACAATAAAGGAAAATATATTAATTTGACTTCCTTCTTCCTTAAAGACAAATAGAATGAGAACATGCTTGTCAATTATAACAAGCAGTATTCTACAAATGTCTTTAAACATGGTTAGATTGTCTTAAAAATTAAAATGTGTACTCAATAAATAACAAACTGTTCCAATGAAAGACTTACCTAGCATTATTTGTTAAGTTATACCTGAGTCATGACTCAGAACATGCTAACCAAACATCTTCACATATTGGGCTGAAAAACCATAGCCATCACTCCCCATTTCAATGAAACAAAACCATTATGTGAATATACATTTTTTTTTCATTTTTCTTTTATTATTCATATGTGCATACAAGGCTTGGTTCATTTCTCCCCCCTGCCCCCACCCCCTCCCTTACCACCCACTCCGCCCCCTCCCGCTCCCCCCCTCAATACCCAGCAGAAACTATTTTGCCCTTATCTCTAATTTTGTTGTAGAGAGAGTATAAGCAATAATAGGAAGGAACAAGGGGTTTTGCTGGTTGAGATAAGGATAGCTATACAGGGCATTGACTCACATTGATTTCCTGTGCATGGGTGTTACCTTCTAGGTTAATTCTTTTTGATCTAACCTTTTCTCTAGTTCCTGGTCCCCTTTTCCTATTGGCCTCAGTTGCTTTAAGGTATCTGCTTTAGTTTCTCTGCGTTAAGGGCAACAAATGCTAGCTAGTTTTTTAGGTGTCTTACCTATCCTCACCCCTCCCTTGTGTGCTCTCGCTTTTATACATTTAGAGAGTGTGTTACCTCGCCAAGAACATGTTTTTTTCCTCTGAAGAAAATTGGCTGAAATTTCTGTCTCCTAAAAACCTGTTTAGATTTAGAGATTGGCCTTCAGGTTTGTCATCATTTTCTGCATGAATTATGCAATGGCCAAGTTCAAGCATGGGCAATTCACAGCATTCTGAGATTTTGCTTGACAGAATATCTTGCCGAGAGCATAGGTATGACATAATTTTTTCCTGTAATGAGAAAAACAAAGAAAAAATCTTACAGGTTTATTCTCTAAGGTAGGACCTCAGAAAGGAGGGAGGAAGGGAAAGAGGGATGGAGAGAGGGAGGGAGGGAAGGAGAAGGAAAAGGATTTGGAATGAGGGAAGAGGAAAAAGAAATGGAGGGAAGAAGGGAGGAGAAAAGAAAGGAAGAATAAAGAAGATAGCTTGTCTCCCATTTTAGTGTTTTTTCCTTAGTTTTGCTTTTCCTCACTCTTCTGCAATTACCTATTGGTTCAAGTCCTCTTTCCATACTTGTCATCTAAGCCCTACCTTTTATTTTAATAGGAAACCTTGAAAACAAGAGGGAAATGTTCTGCTCAAATCAAATGGCATCTTGCTATGAGTATTCAAGTTTGCTAATAGGCAACATTTGAATCTGGTGTTATAATGTGGAGAGCAAGCTTGGCTCCATCTTTAACAGAACAATCTGCAGTAACCAACTGTGCCCTCCAGGTGGCAGTCTATAGACAAAGATCTGGCTCTGCACCCTGGATGCCAGAGAGAGGCAATGCTTTCATACCTCTGTCATGGGATTGAAATTCCAGGCATTCTCAGCAGAGAAAATTAGAACCTATTATTCAGCTGTTAAAACCCAATTTACAGAGCATACTAAAATTAATTTTTCTACTTTACATGAAAAAGAGAGGTTTGAGCTCTGAAAATAAAAACACTTTTTAAATGGATATGAAAATCAATAAAATTATTATTTACAGTTCAAGAAAAGTGACCTGAAAGATCAGCAAAATAGTTCTTAATAATGTTCCTAATATGCAGATAAATTCTTCCAGGTGAGAAAGTACATGAAGCATCAAATAATCCTAATACGCAAATAAGCTCTTTCAGGTGAGAAAACAAGTGAAGAGCAAAATCTGTCTCACTCCACGGTTCTCTACCTGCGCACAGGGACTCTCACTCTTAGGCATCCCCTGCAGCCTCAGATTCTAGCTGACTTCCAAGTCTACCTCAGTCAAATACCCATGGGTGTGGCTGAAATTAACATTTCATCTTCATGGTCAAACTTCAGGAAGCCATGTTCTTGTTCTGGTTCTCAAGTCACTTGAGGATCTAAGAGCAGTGACTTCAAGCCTCCTTGGGGAGGAGATTGTGTCACATAGGAGCAGAGGGGGAATAACTGGGGGGTAGACAGGCCACTTGTGCAATATCTAGGAAGTCTGGGATTAGCCCAAATTAGCCATACTGCTTCTATCACCACTGACTATAGCAAACTCTAGGAATCTGTTGCTAGGATTTTTTGGTTTTGTTGTTTAATTCTCCTAGAGCCCTTGATTCATACCTCTCTTTGGTATGGCTAGTTTTTACCTTGTGGAATAGTTTCTTGTGTTGTTTTTGTTGTATTTTTATTCATTCAACAAACTACAACAGAATGTCTTCCATGTACCAACCATTGTCCTGTAGAGATAACAGTAAACAAAATATAGTTCCTAACTCCAAAGAGATCATTTCCATCTCTCTCTTATCAAGCTACAAATTCCTTGACATCAATTAATGCCTTTATAACCTGTCCCTCCCTGTGATCAGCCAGTAGAAATTCCTCAAAATGTACTTGTCAAATGAAGAAATAAATGAATGTGAAAACAAATGCATTTCAAAACAGCTTGCCATGCAAGACCCTATGTGGAGCCTCCAGAGAGGTTACATCTTCTTTAGAAGTAAGAAATGGATGGGTCCTGGTCTCATTTAGAAATGACAAATCAAAGTAAAACCCAAGGTCAAAATAGATGTTTTAAGTTTTACCATCAAGAAGTCTGTAACTTCATTTGATCACCTACCTAATTACCAGAACCTGTGACCAAGTCAAAAAAAAAGAAAAGGGAACAGAAATACATCTTTTAGGAACCGAGACTCCTCACCCCATCCTGGAGGCACTCCAGCACATTTCCTCTGCAGCATTCCTCATGTATGTGGACCACATCCAGGGCCAGTTTCTGGATTTCAGTAAAATTCGCTTTGGGAAACTTTTGACTCAGCTTGGTGACTGTTCTGGAGGAGGGGAGAAGGATTTAAAAATCAATCTTGGTTATCTACCTAAAAGAAATAGCACTTATAAAGTATCAGTATGGTAAAGCTCCAAAGAGAAAGAACTGAAATGTGTTGTTGTTAAAGGGGGGGGCGGGTATTCCTTAAGTCTTGTCAATTTCTACTTGATTTTGCAAGGTAGTAACTCTGTAAATTGTGAACTGGTCCCCAAAATGGTTTAGAAGTAATTTCTCTTTCGTAAGACCTTTCTTGGGAATCAGGATGAATTCTACCTTTGTCCTTCATTCTTGATGTTGAGCATTGTGGAATCATTGTATTGTATGGATGGAAACATTTTTTAAAAGGTATAGAATTAAGAAAATTCCATGAGAATGATACTTGTTTTTCACTAGAGAGAGAAAAAAAATCTTATGAGAATTCAGGGAGGGGTGCAGATGTGAAAAATCAGTGAAATGGGAGAAGAAAATGCAGCAGACTTAACATTGCAGACAAGTTATCAGACCAAGACATACAGGGTGGCCAGAAAGGAGGTGAAAAATAAAAATTCTGGTTCTTTCTGCATATTTCAGTAATTTTCTTTTTGGTGGTACTGGGATTTGAACTCAGACCCTCATGCTTGCTAGGCAGGTGCTCTACCACTCAAGCCACTCCACCTGCCCATGTTTCATTAAATTTTAAGAGATATCTGTGTCAAGACACTATTCCTTTGAGCAAATGAAGGAGGATTTTCTTTATAAATGAAGAAGGATTTTCTTTATACATGCAGAACATGTAATTCTAATTTCTTATAGAAAAGTTGAAAAGTCATTTTAATCACATTTCCATTTCCATTTTATTCCTAAGGTATACTTAAATAAAGTAATTCATGAATTAATCTTTAAATTTCCAGTAGAATTAGAAGGAAGTTAGAGAATAAATATGACCTCTTTTAAGAGAAATTTTAGACAGACTTTGGAACTAGCTTTATCATTAAAACTTTCATATAGGTCTTCAGTCTGCACAGTACTTTTTAATATGTCATTTAACAAACAAATAAACTGAACTGCATGTATCTATTACAATTTGATTAGGAGCTCAGATATCTTGTTGCACTAGAAATATTTCATCCTGAAAGAGTTAGAGTTAGCGTAAACCAGTTATAGAATTTAGAATTTTCTTTCCAACTGACAGTAGATTCTAAATTACTGTCTCAGGGGAATATTTTACTAGGAAGCAACAATTGACATAATGGACCTCACAGCAGATTAGGAAGCACAATTAATACAAAGAATTTCTGGTTAAGCCATAAGTTTGAAATGATTCTCAGGGAAGACTGACCTACTTTGTAGGGGACCTAAGAAATACAAGGTCTAATAAGGAGGTATGATTTGATTGTAGGCATGAACTTAGTGTCTAGAAGAATGGGCAAATAGAATAAACCTTAAAATTCTCTTCTAAGTATTATCTCAGTGAGGCTTTAGCAAGTGTTAAACAGCAGTCTGTTAGCTTCCTTCCAGTCTTAGGATTTCATGACTCTAATTACAAAGTCTCCTTGTCAATGGAAATTCACTCTATAACAGTGACAGTGAGAAAAATGAACCTGAATTACAAAATAGTAACTATACAGATCTCACCTCCTTCCCTGGATAGAGCTCAAACTTACATGTCTTGGAAGGTTCGGGGTTTATAATGTCTCATTACTGAACATACATGCTGATTCAACAAGCTGTTTTCTCTTAATTCTTTTGTAATTGATGCTGCCTAGATATGGAAGAAATACAGTGTTAAAACTTCTGTTTTCTTTCTATAAGCTCTAATTAGAAAAACAGCAGTATGGGTAAAATATGAAACTCTATAAAATATTTTTACTAAAAATTATAAATGCCATATTTTTTTGGCACAATAGTATTCACCTATTCATTTGTTTAGCTATTTTGTATGTATCTGTGATACAGACTTATTAAAAATACCTCCAAAAGGAAACATTGTAACTTTGATATTGAGTTCATTAATGAGCAACTGTACCTTCATACAGCCTAAAACAGACTGGTGCCTGCTAATTTCTGCTCACATACAAAATATCTCAACCTGACATTGAGAAGAGTCACCATTCTTAGGAAATTCTTTAAGACTTTTGGTAGCAAGTAGTTAATTTTAATATAATTCTAGCTCTCTGAACCTAAGAAAGATAATACCTTCTCTACATTTAAATTTCTTTCTTTGCTGACTGAGGATAATATACCTCAAACTCATTCTAAGGACTAAAAGAATAATGAATACAAAGCATTTACCACAGTTCTTTTTCACTTTTTTCTCTCTTTCTGCTCCTCCTTTCCTCCCCCTTTTTCTTTCATCTCTTTCGTCCACATTATCATCGCTTTGTCTATCTTTCCATCTTTATCCCACCAAAATTCACTTCCTTAATAATTATTGATCAAAAGAAAGAAAGAATGAATGAAAATCAACACATCCATTTTTTTTCACACAAAGAGCCTGAGACTGCTAAAATAGACACTGCTCTATTCTGAAAATGATACTTCACATAAAGCACACTTCCATTTTCAACTTTGGTCTTAATAAGCCATAGCCAGATCACATATTGATTCAGATATCCACACCAACATAGTACCTTTGTCTGGAAGCATTCAACTGCATTTTCAGCTTTGCAACAGGATGGAATCATTTCATCATAATGCGCAGCCAAAGAAAGAATGGTAGGAGTATACAGGAAGGGGTTATTTCTTGATACGTCATAGATGTATCTGTGAAATGAATAGAGATGGAAGAGTCATAAAAGTATAAAAATGGGACTATTACTTCCTGGAACGGAACTCTGGAATTTGTTTAAATATTCAGATTAACAGCAACAGCAACAAAACACACTGTACTTTTGTCTTTACTAAGATGAAATGGTCAAATTTTTTCCAGATGCTGTCAGAAATTTCCCTCACTAAGATCCTTAGAGAGAAAGAAAAGACCTAACAGACAATGCCAGATTCTATTATAGAAACAAATAGGCAGAAGTGCTGACTATGAATCTTACTAAAATGTCCTTTTCACTACATCTGCTCAGATATATTTGGGGAATCAGCAAGCCAAGACCTCTGCTAAGCAAGGCAGAAATTTGGACTCTTTTTATCTTAGTCAATACAGAATGGTGTTAAACTCTTTGACACTCTCCACTGCAGGGATATAGGCAACTCTCTCTCTCTTTCTCTCTCTCTCCTCTCTCTCTCTCTCTCTCTCTCTCTCTCTCTCTCTCTCTCTCTCTGTCTGCCTCTCTCTCCCTCCTCCCCCTCTTATTTAGGCAGTAACATGGAAGATACATGATGAAGAGGTAAACACCAACCCCACTGAGAACCTAGGTTCAAATGTAGTATCAGCTTGCTCTCAGCTTGTTGTCATAGCCTTCTAAGCTTTAATTCCTTCATCAACAAAATAGGCAAAGGAAGAAGAATAAAGGGTGAGGAGGGGAAAGAGACAGCATTCTTTGTGCTAAGCATATTTGTTCCTACAACTTCTGAGTGCTTAATAAACCTTGGCCACGTTTATGTATCTTAACTGGATCTGGATCTCCATTTTTTCAATTTTCAGTCGATTTAGTAAATATGATACATGAATATTTGGCTCTGGAAGGAGTCCATGCAGTACTAATATATTCTTGGGCAAGACAAAATTGAGAAATTAAGGGGAAAAAAAGAGAGAGATGTCTCCAGAGACCAAAGGAACTACTAATGGATTTGCTGTGCATCTAACAGGCTGAGCTTGAGAAGGTGCATAGGTGTGTTCCTGAGTGCCTTGTGCAGGCCTCAGCAGACACAACCTCATGTGTCACTCCCACAGCTCCATACAATGGAGTACAGCTGCAAACTGGAGAAATATGAAGTTCTGCTTAGTGCTGTTCCCTTTTTCTAGGGAGCGGTTTTCCCTACCTGTTTAAGAACGTCTCTCTGTGTTCTTCATATGCTTTGCAACTCGTAAGAGGTTCTGGAACCTGGGAGGACAGAGTGGGTGCTGCAGCAGCCTTCTTCTGTGCAAGGAAGCAATTATGTCTTTCCTCTCCACCTTGGCTGCAGCAGTCTGAAAGTCCATACTTTTCAGGAATTTCCTTCTCATGGCAAATTTCTTCCAGGAAGACAGATAGCTGTAAGAAAGATTTTAATTTTAATGGAAGGCAACTAACTTTCTTTAAAAATTCTGTAAAACACATTTGAAGTTTCTGATGTCCAAAATCAGAACTATAAATTGAGAAAATTCCCCATACACATTCCAGAATATTTACTTTTAATCTGATAGGATAGCCTTCTTTGCTGCCTTTTGGGAAATAGAATTTTAATTTCCAAATTTGAGTAATACTCATGACTATTAGGCAAAATTATTTTGTTTTCAAAACAGAAAGACTATGAAATATTTTGCCTCCTTCCCCCCAAATCGTGAATTATTTTTTTTTTCCTTTTTATGTTATCAACAATTTGAGCCCAGGATAGATATTTTGCTTTCCTTTTTTATGTAAACCATGTTTCAGAAATAGAAACTCATGGCCTTCTTATGGCAGGAAGGTGATTGAAAAGTGGATGTTATTTTCAGTTAAAAATAAAAGTGATTTTTTTTTTCTGTGGTATTGAAGTTGACCTTAGGCTCCCATACTTGCTAGGCAGGAGCTCTACCACTTGAGCTACTCCTCTGGCCCTAAAAGAGATTTTGAGATGGAATAAAAATAGAACATTATTTATAATTACAGATTTATTTTTTCTAATAAGTAATTTTTTATTATTGTTGTACTGAGGATTGTAACTACAGATTTAGCTAAAATATATTTGAAGGTACATACTTCTCCTGTGGTGCCTTCATTTTACCAAAATCAGATGGCATGGCCATTAGTCTGAAGAAAAGCCTGAAGAAAGAGATTGAGGAAGACTATAGAAAGTGGAGAGATCTCCCATGCTCATGGATTGGTAGAATCAACATAGTAAAAATGTCTATACTCCCCAAAGTAATCTACATGTTTAATGCAATTCCCATCAAAATTCCAATGACATTCATCAAAGAGATTGAAAAATCTACTGTTAAATTTATATGGAAACACAAGAGGCCACGAATAGCCAAGGCAATACTCAGTCAAAAGAACAATGCAGGAGGTATCACAATACCTGACTTCAAACTATATTACAAAGCAATAATAATAAAAACAGCATGGTACTGGCACAAAAACAGACATGAAGACGAGTGGAACAGAATAGAGGATCCAGATATGAAGCCACACAACTATAAGCAACTTATCTTTGACAAAGGAGCTAAAAATATACGATGGAGAAATAGCAGCCTCTTCAACAAAAACTGCTGGGAAAACTGGTTAGCAGTCTGCAAAAAACTGAAACTAGATCCATGTATATCACCCTATACCAAGATTAACTCAAAATGGATCAAGGATCTTAATATCAGACCCCAAACTCTTAAATTGATACAAGAAAGAGTAGGAAATACTCTGGAGTTAGTAGGTATAGGTAAGAACTTTCTCAATGAAACCCCAGCAGCACAGCAACTAAGAGATAGCATAGATAAATGGGACCTCATAAAACTAAAAAGCTTCTGTTCATCAAAAGAAATGGTCTCTAAACTGAAGAGAACACCCACAGAGTGGGAGAAAATATTTGCCAACTATACATCAGACAAAGGACTGATAACCAGAATATACAGGGAACTTAAAAAACTAAATTCTCCCAAAACTAATGAACCAATAAAGAAATGGGCAAGTGAACTAAACAGAACTTTCTCAAAAGAAGAAATTCAAATGGCCAGAAAACACATGAAAAAATGCTCACCATCTCTAGCAATAAAGGAAATGCAAATTAAAACCACGCTAAGATTCCACCTCACCCCTGTTAGAATAGCCATCATCAGCAACACCACCAACAACAGGTGTTGGCGAGGATGCGGGGAAAAAGGAACCCTCTTACACTGTTGGTGGGAATGTAGACTAGTAAAACCACTCTGGAAAAAAATTTGGAGGCTACTTAAAAAGCTGGACATCGATCTACCATTTGATCCAGCAATACCACTCTTGGTGATATACCCAAAAGACTGTTACTCCAGAGGCACCTGCACATCCATGTTTATTGCGGCACTATTCACAATAGCCAAGTTATGGAAACAGCCAAGATGCCCCAGCACTGACGAATGGATTAAGAAAATGTGGTATCTATACACAATGGAATTTTATGCAGCCATGAAGAAGAACGAAATGTTATCATTCGCTGGTAAATGGATGGAATTGGAGAACATCATTCTGAGTGAGGTTAGCCTGGCTCAAAAGACCAAAAATCGTATGTTCTCCCTCATATGTGGACATTAGATCAAGGGCAAACACAACAAGGGGATTGGACTATGAGCACATGATAAAAGCGAGAGCACACAAGGGAGGGGTGAGGATAGGTAAGACACCTAAAAAACTAGCTAGCATTTGTTGCCCTTAATGCAGAGAAACTAAAGCAGATACCTTAAAGCAACTGAGGCCAATAGGAAAAGGAGACCAGGAACTAGAGAAAAGGTTAGATTAAAAAGAATTAACCTAGAAGGTAACACCCACGCACAGGAAATCAATGTGAGTCAATGCCCTGTATAGCTATCCTTATCTCAACCAGCAAAACCCCTTGTTCCTTCCTATTATTGCTTATACTCTCTCTACAACAAAATTAGAGATAAGGGCAAAATAGTGTCTGCTGGGTATTGAGGGGGGCAAGGAGAGGGAAGGGGAAGAGTGGGTGGTAAGGGAGGGGGTGGGGGCAGGGGGGAGAAATGACCCAAGCCTTGTATGCACATATGAATAATAAAAGAAAAAAATAAAATTCAACCTAAAAAAGAAAAGCCTGTGTTAATATTACAACATCCTTTCATTCATCTCAGGAAGCTTTCTATTTAGCTTTTATAACTTCTGACATTTAGAGAACCCTGGAAATCTTAACTAAGACTTCTAGCTCCCTATTCACATTTTTCAAAAAATAATTACCAATCTATAACATTACCTTGAACCTCTAATTGGAAATAAATAGGAAGCATATTTTGAATAATTTATAGGCAGACTTTTAAAGGGTTATCAGAGAAAGCCAAAAATCGAGATCAAAAAATGAGATTCCTGTTAATTCATGTGTTTCATTATTGGAAAGCACTTTATATGTTAAAAGGTTATCTATACAATGTTCAGACACGTCGCCTTTTGACCAAACACTTCAAACCCACCATGGCAGAGGGATCTCTGGGCACTTAATTCCGTATTTAGGTAGCTCTAACCAATATAAGTTTCATTTCTATATTGATATAAAATAAACATTTGTAACTATTATTTATTGAGTTTCTATACTGGGACAATTTAATATTTAAAAATCATTGTTTACCTAAAATTCAAATTAGGTTGAGTATTGTGTTTTGATGTCATTGTTTGTTTGCCAAGCCTGGCAACCCCAATCATGTGCCACAAACCTCACATTTACTATGGTATAGTGTAATGAGGCTACTAAGGATGTGAATTCTGGAGACAGGTGGCCTAATTTAAGCTCTGGCTCTTTCATTTTGTGATTCCCTTGAGGAAGTTAATTAATGTCTCTGTGTCTCAGATTCCTCAAGTAGAAAATTGTCATATATATCCTAGGATTATTATAAAAATTTAATAAATTAATACTCATAAACAAAGATTATATTCTGCCAATAAGCTTCTGCCAGGGTCTGTCGACTCACTGCACAGACATTCTGATTCATCAATGTTGTCCTATAATAAGATATTTTTATTACCAATGTGTTGGTAGCACTCCCTAAAATAATACCAGCCTTATTGTGTGCTTAATAAAAATTATTTCAATCTCCATGATAACTCTGAATTGAGCCTAATATTATCCCTTACATTATAGATAGGAAAACTGAAGCTCAAAGAAATAAATACTATTCCATAGTTACACAGGTACTCTCATTCAAGAACCTTAATTCTCACTTTTTCATCTGCACTCTTCAGCAATTCAAATTCATCTAATCTGTTACACACAGCTCTTCAAATACTTAGTGCATGCCTTCCCTGCATCTTCTGTGTGCTAAATTTTGATCAAATATCATAGCGCTATTTTTAATTATTTACTCACCTGGTTTTCTAAACACCCTGCAGACTGCTCACCACCAGTGGGTTTCTCAATCACAGTCAATACATCATTTACCATTTTACTCACTTCTTCATAAGTGGCTTCTTGAACAAACTGGGCAAAAAATATGGTAGCTCTAAAACAAACACACATGCAAATACCTAAGAAACAGATTCATATTAAGCTTCTTTTCTCAAGTACAGTTATTTTTTATTTTTCTTTTTCTTTATTTATTTTGCCATCTTCCCCGTAAATAGGCTCACAGCTGCTAAAAAGTGAAAAATAAGTGGGTTTCCTAAAAGAGTGTTTCCTCTTACTGTGGCCACCCATGCATTGTAATGCACCTGCAATTGAGGGTAACTATATTCTTTACAGTTTTCTTTTTTTTAATGTAAACAAAGATTTAGTCATTGCCTGTGTCTACCCCCACCATGATCAAAGTCTGATCAAAGAAGGTGTGTAAACACCAGCAGCACATGCCTTTAAATTCCTTATTAGAAATTTCAGAAATGTGAGAAGGGGAGACAGCATTCAAAAGAATAATATACTCGCCCAAAATAACAAAAACCCAGATTTTTTTTGCCTTCTGTGATTTGCTACTGAACTATAAAAAGTATGCAAATAGAGAACATTGTAACAGCACCTACTGGTATTGATGAAAAACTTCCTGATTTCCTACATAGTTGTATCTGATCAGAAACTGTTTTTCAGTTTTGAAAATCTTTTTTGTCTTGCCTCACAAAATTCCAAGTAATGTAAAGGTTAACAGCTCAGGCATTGGCAAAGTTCAACCTCTTCAATATCAATTTGATATTCAGTATAAATAACCTTTCTTAATCTTGAACTTATAGACAATTTGCTTCTGCAATTTAAAAACACATAGGGCTATCCAATTTATTTAATTATCCAACTAAAATTATATTTACTTTGTATATTTAAAGTACATTTATAGAAACAAAACTTACAGGTTAGCTAAATTCTTCTCTGTAGAACATTGGGAAGAATCCAATTTGGAAGCTGGAAAACAAAAGAAACTGATGGAAAGTGATGCTTTCAAAGGCAACAAGGAAGCAATGATTGCCACATGTAAACATTTGTATTTAAGTTACAACTACACAGTTTTAGAGCTGGGCAGATATTAGGGATGAACTATGCAATCACCTTAATTTCATATTTGAGAAAACTAGAAAGCAAAAGAATGAACTTAACAAGAATAATTTATAGTATACCTAACACTAAAATCTAAAGTTCATGTTTTCCAACTGTTTGGTTTTCTCCTGTACTGTAACATAACTGGCTCATTCCAGTCATCCTTTGAACATGACTGTATCACAGTTTGCTCATTCATATACCAATCACAATACTGCTTCTTCAGTCAAATAATGTCCACTTTTCTGAGTTAAGAGCAAAGATGCTTCCAATCAGAGGGGATTTTATATGTGAAGGAGCCAGGATTATGGCCTGAGATTTATATACATAAATATATGTACCAATTGAATAAATAATGTACAAAAAATTAATTCAGCATGGAATATGCAAATCATTTATTGATTATACTAAACACTGCTATAATTTTATTAACTTCTTATAAAATTATAAGTTTATATTTCATTTAAATAATCTATGGGTTAAATAGTTTTCCTCTGTGTAGAACATTACATATGAGACATAGAACAAGATAAATGAATAAACGTAAGAATTTTGATATACAGAAATGACCCAAAAGAAAAGAAAATTGCAAAGTATCTCACCTATTCCATATGCATTTCTATGCAGTGTTCTGGATTCAGTAAATTTTAGAAGGCAAATCAAAAGGATTGATACCACCCACTTCATGGTTGCTAGTTATTTCGTTGTTGGCAGTTCTGGGAGCAGGATATTGAAAACCCATGCTGAAATTCTTTTATACCCTTCACCAGCAATGCCTGTTATCTAGTAACCTTTTGTTGGCATATGCATTACTTTATTCCATATGTTGAAACAGGGACAATTTGCCAATTATTAACAGCACAGAGGTTATTTGTATTTTACGTTCAAGGACACAGACTTCTTCAGAGTGGAAAAAGGGTAAAAATTAAAAAACCTTGCAAATTCATTCAATTTTGCAAACATGATGATTATTCACGTGTTCAAATAAAATTTTTCCTCAAGTTGTAAAATAATTAATTCCTTTCAAATTTAAAATTTAGAGAAAGTTAAAGATATCATACTAAATATAAAACTCAACTAATTACATTGACTTTTAAAATATTGACTCATTTTTTTTGCAAGTAAAGCCAGAGAGTTTGAGACATAAAACTGTAAAATGTAGAGCCCCCAGAGTTGGAGTTCACCCAAGAAAGGGTGGCCCTTAACTCAATATTTAAAATACTGACTAAGCACATTATTTGATAAATTCAGACTCTTCATTAAAGAATACGATGCTTAATTATTATGTTGTTATTGTTAGTTCAAAATACTTTTCACCTTATTTGCATGCCAGTAGGTACACTTCAAAGTATTTCATATACTATATAAAGCTTAACATAGAAATATTACAAACCCTGATGAAAAAAATTTTCTGTACTGATTGTCTTTTTTGCAGAGTAATTCACATGCGTCATGAGTAAGTGGCTCAGCTGCATTATCCACTCAGCAACATGAGGTGATGACATTATTCCTATTTAATGGGCACTGATATACTCCTGATTCTAGGAGTGGATCATCCTGTTATGATCCTCTCTGTGAGAGATATCAATCTTGGCTAAACATTAGGATGACTGGGGAAAATTATTAAATTCCCATTGCCTAATCTGTAACCTATATCAATTAAATCAGGATTTGTGTAGTTGGGACCCAGGCATCCATATTTTCTAAAACCTTCACAGGTGATTCATTATTCTAAAGGCAAAGGCATAAAATCAAATGGCCTATACTAGGAAATAAATATGCTTCATTCAAAAAATGGAGTGAGGCAATGTATCCCCTACCCAGCACAACAACAAAAAAAAAATGGATTGAGGTCTGGGGCATCACTCAAGCAGTAAAGCACCTGCCTGGCAAGCATAAGGCCTTGAGTTTAAACCCCACTTCCTCAAAAAAAAGAAAATGGAGTGATATGTAACCATGGAAACAATTTTGTGGAATAATATTTATTAAGATGGAAAGATGCTTGTAATATATTACTAAATGGAGCACTGGAAAAAATAAAACAATGTATATAGGATGATCTCATATTTGTACCTCCCCTAATTGATTGAAACAGGAGTTTTCTCTGAATAGTAGGATTACAAATTAATCTGTCTGTCTGTATCTCTCTGTGTCTCTCTGTGTGTGTGTGTTTGGTTTTATCTCTCTCATTATTCAATGGAAGAGTGATATGAAAATATGCATAATACTAAAAGTGATTAACACACACATTTGCACAAAAGGTCACTACCAATAGCGCTTCTAATAAATACATTTACATAGCATGAACAAGGTCTTCAATACTGGATAAATAAAATTCTCAGCCATGCGTTGATCTTTGTTGATTTTTCTGCTAGTAGTAATCAGCCTACATTTCATGTCCTAAGGACATGGGTACAGGAAGAGGCCCTGCTCATGTATGCTCCAGTAGGAAGGACCGGTGACCTTAAAGACCCATTTGGACTCCGGAACAGCATATAAGAGTTACAGCTCTTCCACGATCCCTGAAGGGGAAATTTTACTCAAATATACTAAAACAACATCATTGGTTATAAAGAAATTCTGAAAAGCATTAGTCATGAAGCACTAGTTATAAAAAATTGATATATGATGTTATGAAGCAAACTGCAGAAAACTTGGCTAAGCATGGATAAAGTATCTCAAAGCCTTTCACAGAGGCTAGTCCATTATCAGGACTCAGTAACATTTGCTGAACAGATAATGAATGTATTTATTCAAAGATAAGCATTTAAGGTAGAGGAAGAGGTCCCTTTGACAGATCCCAGATCTATATAGCCTAAAATCTTTGGTTTTTCTTATTTGTTTATTTGTTATTTGGGGGGTAGAGTTGTTGTTTGATCTTCTCTGACTCTCTCTCTCTCTCTCTCTTTGTTTTTTTGAGTCAGGATATCAGACCCAGGCTGGTCTGGAACTCATTCTGTAGAACCCAGGCTGGTATTAAACTCATAATCCACCTGCCCCAGCCTCCTGAGTTCAGGCATGTGTCACCACAACCAGCTACTCTGAGATATTTGTAACTTTGCACATTCTATTTCAAGTTTTATTTATGCAAATAAATGTACAATCTGCAAGGTTAGATAATACAATTTCCTCATCTTACCAAAGTTAGGAAGGACATATGAGATAAAGCCTAGCAAATAGAAGGCCTTTACTAAATTACGACTAAGTATTATCAATACACATATAAATAGACACATGACTGCAAATAGCTGTACACATCGAGCTAGAGGTATGTGGTGTCAGCCCCCAAACCATTGGGTTGCTGATGAAACTACACCAAAATGAACAATTTATGGTCATCCCAGTTACTTTTTGCATCTTTACTCTGTTATGGTGATGGTTTGTGTCATCCTTTAATCTTCTTCTTTATTCTCCCTTACCAAGCAGATTTCTGCTGTTCCAAGACAGGCAATCAGAGAGGCAGGACAGTGTCACCAGTTAAACATGTGGATTTGGGGACTAGGTTAGAATTTTTGCCCTGCCACTTATTTGTTACACAACATTGTGTAAGTCATTTAATATTAACTGCAAACACTTCTAAAGCCACATGTGTCATTGCTCAAGGTTTAGTCTTAAATACAGAGTTCACATCATACACTTTTCCATTGCTCTGATCCTGTTTGCTTTTGCATAAATCCACAGTATTACTCAGAAGCAGTATGGCATGGCAAACTGGACTTTGCTGTAGGAAAGATTCTAATCTTGGCTCTACCAATTGTTTTCCATGAGACATTAGGCAAGCAATTTAATTTGGGCTTTAACTTATCATCTATAAAATAATGATAATAATCACACCTCCTTCAAGATTAAGTGAAGATCAAATAAATTAGCTAGTATAATGGCTCAGAACAGGACTTGGCACAGAGTATAGAAGTTAATAGATGAGGGTTTTATTAATTAATTAAAAAATGTTAGGTCTGCATACCAGACACTATTCATTGATGGGAATCTTCAGCAGCAGCAAGAAACTGGCAGCACCTCTGCTCTGGATGAGCCAACATGTAATAGGAGAGACAGACAATTGCAACAGCTATCGCCACTCAGTCTGATGGATGCTGTGTTAAGTGAAATGAAAAGAGCACCTGGCATCTTTGGAGGGGTCATGTAATATATCCTGGAGGAAGTAACACTTTTGGGGAGACCTGAAAAAAATGGAGGTGGGCCAAATAAAGAGGGAGGAAATCATACTCCAGGTGTCTTGATGGCAGTGGAAAGGCCCATTGGTAAGGGAGAGCAAGACACATACTTAAGGAATAAGAAGAAATGAAGTTTCAGTGAAGTACAAAGTCTAAAAATGATGGAACTCAGTCTACAGAAGGAATTTCTGGAAAGGTTGACAGAGACCAAATCTCAATAACCTTTTAAATCAAATTTAAACCTCATCCTAGGACAATGGGAGACCACGAAATGAAGCTAATAAAAATCATATTTGTATTTTGAAACTGCCTCTGTTGTTATAAAAAGGGACAATGCTGTGACAAGGAGATCATTTAAGAAGCTGTTTTACAAAAATGTGATCCAGTAAGTAGACTTCATGACAGGAATGTTAATGGGAAATGAAAGGTGTGGATAAAATTAAACATAAATGAGATAAAATCAGAAATACCTGTTAATTGAGAAAATATTCAATATACTCAAAGGGTGTATTGAGTTTGAGATAGAGTGGCCAGTTTTTCCCAGTCTTGGTTATCTGATGATTTAGTGTAAGCCAGACTCCCTTTTCACTCTCAGGAACAGTCTAGTTACAATACCCTGGTTTGCATGTTGAAGTGTATGGGCTATCCACGTAGAGGTGTCTATGGCATTTTAATTCTGCTTCTTGTATGTCCCAAGAACAAGGTTGAGGAGATAGAGATTTGATTATCATCAGCTTACAGAGCGTGGTAGCCCATGTGAGAGGATGAAAGATTGTAGTGAGAAATGGAGTCCTAAGAAATGCCAAATGTACCAAGACAAGAGGAGATAAAGAGGAGCTCTGAACCAGAGTTTGCTTACAAACTGCAAACAATCCTAAATCCATGTGTGTCATTGCTCAAAGTTTAGTCTTAAGTACAGAGTCCACATCGAATACATTTCCACTGCCCTACTTCTGATTCTGTTTGGTTTTTAATAAACTCATGAAACTGCTCAGAGGCAATGGCAAACTGTACTTTGCTATAAGAAAGTTTCTAATCTTTGCTCTAACAATTATTAGCCATATGATTAATATGATTCTTAGTTTTCTCACTTCATGAAAATAATATTTCCCATCAAGTTTATTTGACATATTGATGAAATAATGCATTTTAAATACCTGATACCTACAAACATTTTTAAAAGATGAATAATTATTATCATTGTTAAGGTTGGTATTAGTGTAAAATATTAGATGTATCCTCTCTCAAAGCAGTTAATCTGTACATGTAGGTTGCTAGAAAATGATTTCTCCTTCACTCTTTCAGGTACTTTTCTGTTTGGATGCTTGATAGCTTGAGACTATATTTTTATAATTTGAATTCCATTTTCCCATCAATGTTTATAAAAATTGTACCCACCCTAAAGGTCTCTATTCTCCATGGGTATGTTTTGGATTATTCTGTAACTAGGGAAGAGCCCTCTTTGATGACTCGTAACTTTTTAGATTGTTTTCTCATTGAACTTTTTGACCATACATTGTAGTCATGTGTGGGCTATGTAATTCTTCCTAGACAGTTACTTTTAGGATTCAATGACTCATCTTTGTGATTATTGTGGTGCTTAGCACAACCATTGGCATAAAAGTAATCTTTATAAATAGAAATTGAATGAAAGTGAGTCAAACTGTTGTAGTCAGAATTTGTGCATTACTTACCATACTCTTGACATAAATGAATGATACATCTGTCATGTTGTCCTTGTTACAGAAAAACATTGAATGTATAATATTATACATATATACTTATGTATGTATGTATATGTATATGGGTCCAGAGGCCCATAACAGATTTGGGAAGGGTAAAGTACCTTCCTTAAGAGGAAGCCAATAAGCCTGGCTGCCTGTTGCAAAGCTTAAAATGAATCCCACAGAGAAGATATAACCCAAAAGGTTGGCAGGATGGAGGTTCCCAAGGTTCTTCAGTTCAATAGGGTCCCCTTGTTCCTTAATATTTAATTATAATTAGCACAATGCTCCACCACCCTGTGTGGAGCAAACAGAATTACCACCACTACAGCTCCATATTGCTAAGATCCAGGACAGGAAGGACTGACTGCCTTCATTTATTGTTGATGTCTTTGACTTTTTTTCCCCAGTGCTGTTAATTTCTCCTTACCCATTCTTTATATGCTTTCTCTTTCCTATCCTGAACCTTATATTGAGAACCTCCAATCACTTTTTCCAAGAACCCCAACACAAGTTTTATCAAGGAACTAGTAATCAAACATGAAAAGACCTTTTCAGTTCCTGTAAACACTGTCAGACTCCTTGCATCCAGCCCTAATCAATCTCTCCTTTCTTAATATCATCTAAACCTGGCTTTCATACTCCTTCCCGTCTTAACTGGCTTTAGGCAGAACAAATGCTCTCTCTTCTGTTTAATTTGAGCTCATCTAGATCATGCTCTGGAGGAGGAGATGTCACCTTTAACCCTTGCTGCCAATGTATTTTATTCCAAAAAGAGGAAGGAAGAGAAAGAGGAAGAAGAGGAAGAGGAAGAAGAGGAAGAGGAGAAAGAGGAGGAAGAGGAGGACAGATGGTCTAGTTCAGTGGTAGAAAACTTGCCTAGAGTGCTCAAGGCCAGTTTGATCCTCAGCACTTCAAAAGAGAGGGGCAGGGAAGGAGAGAGCAAAGGATGGAAGGAAGGAGAGAGCAAAGGATGGAAGGAAGGAAGAGAGAGAGGGAGGGAGGAAGGAAGGAAGGAAAGGGGAGGAAGGGAGGGAAGGAAGGAGGAAAGGGGGGAGGGAAAGAGGGAGGAAAGGGGGGAGGGAGGAAGGGAGGAAGAAAGGAAGAAAAAGAAAGAGACAGTATTGTGAACTATTTGGACTGTTTTCCTTCATCAAATAGATTTTTACCTTTGGTTTTTCAGAGGAGAAATCTCCCTCTGAGAGGGGTCAAAGTCAGATTAGGCAACCAAACTGCCTGCAAAACATAAAAGGATAGAAGTATCTCAAGGTCAATAAGGTGAATAGGACATCAGCATGGGTAAAGAAGAGATATAGGAAAATCAATTTCACAAAAATGTGTATTCCATTAACAGCATTTGCATTTGTCTGGGTTAGCTGCCTATGACAGGCTAGGCAAGCATCCTTAAATAGCTGAACTTGTGCTCTCAAGTATGTAATTATATTCAAATAAATTATAAACTACTTGAGAGAAATACCATATTTTGAGAACATCTCCTAAAATTCTTATAATAACTTGCACAGAAACATCTTTTCCTGAATTTACATTTTGTGTTGACTTTTTCAAATGGAGTCTTTCTCTTCTCAGCTTCTCTAGCAATGATAAAGTGAGGATAAGAAATACCACAAAAACCAGGTTCAGAAGGCCAAAAACTGCATGTTTTCTCTCATATGTGGAATATAGACCCAATACAAATATAAGCAATATTGTGAAAAATAGGTCATACAAAAGGGAGGTCACATACAAGAGAGGGAGGGTAAAAGAAGGAAGCTAAGAAGGTGAATATGGTTGATGTACTTCTTATACAAGAATGAATATAAGATTTTTAAGCCTGTTGAAATCACTATAAGAAGAGAACTAAAGTAGAAAGCAGAAAAATAGAGAGGCTGAACCAATTCAGATTATAATACATACATACATGGAAATGTCACAATGAAACATCCTGCATAGCTATCTTAAACAAACAAAAATGGTTTTTTGTTTTTGTTTTTTTGTCTGTTTTCTACAAAATCAGGAACTGGAAGGTAAAACAGGTCCAGTCTGGGGGCTTCATACCAGTGGAAGGAGGTGGAATATAAGGAAAGGGTGTAGGAGGGTGAATATAATGGAAATATTAAGTACTCATGTATGAAAATGGAAAAATGAGACCTGTTGAAATCATTCCATGAATGAGGTGGGCAGTGGATAAAGGAGAATGATGGAGAGGCTGAATTCAACTATGATATATTGTAAGAACTTTTGCAAATGTCACAGTGTATCCCCAGTACAATAATAATAAAATTTTTTTAATGATAAAAAAGGAAATACCACAAGGAGTGGCCCACCCACATTCATGTGCTGCAAACTAATATTCAGTGTGGCAGTGAGTCATAGGACATTTTGGAAGGTGATTAAGCCATGAGGGTTCTGTCTTCATTAATGGATTAGTGCTGTTGTCTTATACCATTATCAGTCCAGTGCCTAATGTTCCTTTTTTCTTGGTATCTTTGTTTGTGCTGCTATAGCAAAATACTTGAGTATGGGGAATTAATGAACAATGAAAATATATTTCTGTGTCCTGGAAGCTGATCCATCCAAGAACAAGGGGCATGATGAAGGATCATTCCTCATAGATGGTTCTATTAAAGTGTTCCCCCATAGCAGATGGGATATAAAAGCAAAAGGGAACTATACACACCCTTTGACCCCTTTTATAAGACCACTATTCATAAAAGAAGACTCCTTATAATTTAATCACATCCTAAATGTCCTATATCTTACTATCACATTAGGTATTAGGTCCCAACATATGAATTATGGAAGGACATATACATTCAAACCAGAACACTTATCAAAGATGAATGTTGTCCCATTGTTATAGGTAGTTCAGAAAAATCTCCTCATTGTCCAAAGATTTCACACTCTATTATCATACCCTATTATGAACTAGATATTTGGGTCTCCCCAAAATTTATGAATCCTAAGACCCTGATGTGATGACACTTGCACATGGCACTTTGGAAAGTAATAAAAATTAGGCTGTCAGGGGAAAAGAGTGCTTTCATAACAAAAGACACCAGAATATTTGTTTGCTTTCTCTAATGTGGAATGAATAGTAAGAAGGATGCCATATACAAACCAAAAAGAAAGCCTCACCAGAAACAGAACTTTTCAAGCATCTCAATCTTAAACTTTTCTATATCCAAAACGTGTGAAAATAAATTTCTGTTTTTAACTCACCTAGGCTTCAGAATTTTGTTACAACTTTAGCAGACTGTGACACATAAGCACATGTACTCATATAAGTATACACCATTCTCATGGCAAATATATGAGCTTAAAACTGGAATAATTATCTATTCTCATTAAGCAATTCCTGCCACTTTCCAGAATATAAATTCTATTTCTAGACATATCCTCTAAATTTGCAAAAATGATCTCTTTTATGGATATATCTGAAAAAAATAGTAACATATTTATTCTCTACTAACCTGTGAAGGATAAGAAAATTGAGATTTTACTGTGGCTTCATAATTTCTGCCATGAGAAAATCAATAAAATGGCCCCAAACACATCTCTACATCTTTCAATACCTCCTATTTATCCTTGCAGTAAGTCGATTTTGACTCAAGAAATGAATCTGTTATCCCACCTTCATTACAAAGTTAAGAAGATGAGTTTTCTCATTAAAGACCATTGGGAAGAGGAGGATCCAAGATGGCGACTAGAGTGCAAAAGCAGACAGCGTGAGTTCTATAAATCTAAAATCTTGCTGAGACATTGGAGCCACACTTGGCAGAAAAAAAACTCCCAAGAAGAATCAAAACTTCAACACTGTGAACCCCCAGCCTGTACAAAGCTTCTCCATGCCATGTTACACTGAGAAAATAAGAGGGCTCCCATGCCACCAGAGGCCAGCTCCAAACCTGCTTGGGAGACATTCAGCATACCAACAGGTGAGCACCAATTGTCATGTGGTATTCCCACAGCCACCCCTGGAATAAACCAGCATGTCCCCTGGACAGACTGACCCCCCTGCCCCACAAAAAAAAAACCTGAATAATAAACAAAGAACTGAAAAGGCACATGCAGCAGAGGGGGCAGGGGGCACTGAGTGTGCCAGAGAAGGGAGGAGGAGCAAGGAGCTGATTTCCATGCAAACTTTCAGTAAACAAAGACTGGAACGGCAGAAGGGCTGACAGCAGGTGGAAGATAAGCCACTGCCAGAAATAGGGCAGGTAGTGGTCAACAAAGCTCATCTCCTGAGACAGTGAGCAACATCCCAAGTCAAACAATGCTGCAAAATTGAAAAACAATCAGCAAACCATCATAACATGCTGACTGCAGGGATCTAGCTGACAGATCTCTGACCTTGCCCCAGAGAAAGGGAGCAAGGCAAAGAAACAAGTCCCCAATAAACCAATACAGCAAAAATCCAACTCCAAAGCAGGACAACTGGTGGGCTACAGAGCTGATCTCCAGAACCTGAGGACAATATACAAACACAAACTGCCAAACCTCCTGAGGTAGGAGCTGACTAAGCAGCTGCCTCTGAAAGACAAGAAAAAAAACTGGTGAGACTCCCCAGCCACCTGGTGAGACTAAGACAGAGGCTATGCTTAAATACCAACAGCAGGACTGGATACTGAAGGAGTAACACCAGAACTACTAAGACTGAAATTCTATTGTTCCAGAACCTGGAATTTGTGTGTGTGTGTGTTTGTTTTGTTTCCTGTTTGTTTATCTGTGTGTGTTTGTCCACCTCCCCTTGTTGATTTGGTTTTTGTTTGTTTGTTTTGTTAGTTTTACTATTGTGAGTTAGCAAATACTAAATTACACTCAAACCAGGGACAGAAATAGCATACATACACTAACCTAAAACTCAACACACCCACAAAATAAAATTAAACCAAGGGAAAGAACACAGGTGACTGAAACCACCAATACCTTATCAAGAACATAGTTATACAGTATCAAGTGGAGCAACGATAAGACAAAAAAATGGATGGAAACCATTCTCCCCCCCAAAATAATTTAATACAGGATTCAGAGGGAAATGAAGAAAATGGATACTCAGTTCAAGACTACAAAAAAACAAAGATAGACTATCCCAAGGAAAAAAGTGAAGCCCACAAGGATGATCTGAAAGAAGAAATCCTGCAAGTAATCACTGAGAATTGCACAGAGATGTTACTAGACCTGGTCAACCAAAATATACAAGAGGCACTCAAGAAATTCCAAGACACCAAAAATAAAGAATATGAGAAGACACAAAAATAAATAAATGAACTCATAGGAGCCCTAAATGAACACCAGAGTGAAACAGACTATACCATAAATGAGAGATTAATGAATTAAAGACAAAAATTGACAATACTAAAGCAGAAGGGACCCATAATATGGAAAAACCTCGGAAAAAAGAATGAAACAGAAATACAAAACACAATGGAAGACCACTTCAGCAGACTAGAACAAGCAGAAGATAGAATCTCAGAACTTGAAGATGAAATGGCAATTAAAGGAAAAACTAAAGAGCTATTAGTCAAACAACTCAAGACCTGTGAAAGGAATCTGCAACAATTCACCAACTCCATCAAAGACCAAACCTGAGAATCACAGGCATCAAAGAAGAAGAGGTGCAAGCAAAAGGGATTCATAATATATTCAACAAAATAATAACAGAAAATTTCCCAAATCTAGAGAAATCTATGCCCATTCAAGTAGAGGAAGCCTCCAGGACACCAAACAGACTTGACCAAGATAGAACTATCCTACAACATATTATCATTAAAACAGCAAGCACAGAGTATAGAGAAAGAACATTGAAGGCTGTAAGAGAGAAAAAACAAATAACATACAAAGGTAAACCCATCAAAATCACAACAGATTTCTTAAAAGCAAGAAGAGCATGGAGTGAGGTATTCCCGGCACTGAGTGAAAATAACTTCAACCCTAGGATACTCTACCCAGCAAAACTATCATTCAAAATAGATGGAACAATTAAAGTCTTCCATGATAAGCAGAAACTAAAACAATATATGATCACCAAGCCACCACTACAAAATATTCTTCAAGGAATTCAGCACACAGAAAATGAAAGCAAACAAAACCATGGAAGGACAGGCAGTACTAAACCTCAGGAGAAGAAAAGACAAAGAATCAGAGAATAACATTGATTCAGCTGCACACAATCAAACCCTTAAACAACAAAAACAACTAAATGACAGGAATCCCCACAACCTATCAATAATAACACTGAATGTTAATGGACTTAACTCCCCCATCAAAAGACACCGTTTGGAAACTGCATTAAAAAGGACGATCCAACAATCTATTGTTTACAGGAGACTCATCTTGTTGACAGAAACAAGCACTGGCTTAGGGTGAAAAGTTGGAAGAAGATTTACCAAGCCAAAAACTCCCCCAAAACAGGCAGGAGTAGCAATACTTATCTCAAAAAAAATAGACTGCAAACTTACATTGATCAAACAAGATAAAGGACACTCCATATAAAAGAAGAAATACACCAAAAGGAAATAAAAATTATCAACCTATATGTACCCAACATCAGTGAACCCAATTTCATCAAACATACTCTGCAGGACCTAAAAGCATATATATACTCCAACACAGTGGTAGTGGGAGACTTGAACATCCCTGTATCATCAATAGATAAGTCATCAAAACAAAAAATCAATAAAGAAATTCAAGATCTAAATCACACCATAGATCAAATGGACCTAGCTAATGTCTACAGAATATATCATCTAACTTCTGTACAATACACATTCTTCTCAGCAGCCCATGAATACATCTATAAAATTGATCATATCTTAGGGCACAAAGCAAGCCTCAGCAAACATAAGAAAATAGAAATAATCCCATGCATTCTATGTGATCACAATGCATTAAAACTAGAACTCAACAACAAAAACAACAGTAGAAAACATGCGAACAATTAGAAGCTGAACAAAACATTGCTCAATGATCAATGGGTCATCAATAAAATAAAAGAGTAAGTTAAAAGGTTTCTAGAAGTTCATGAAAATGAAAACATGACCTACCAGAACCCGTGGGACACAGCAAAGGCAGTCCTAAGAGGAAAGTTTATAGCCATGAGTATATACATTAAAAGGACAGAAAGATCTCAAATCAATGACCTAATGCTGCATCTCAAAATTCTAAAAAAACAAGAACCAGCAAATCCAAAAACAAGCAGAAAGAGAGAAATAATTAAAATAAGGGCTGAAATTAATGAAATAGAAACAAACAAAAAAAACCATACAATGAATCAATGAAACAAAAAACTGGTTCTTTGAAAAAATAAACAAGACTGATAGACACTGGCAAACCTGACTAAAATGAGGAGAGAAGAAACCCAAATTAGTAAAATCAGAAATGCAAAAGGGGAGATAATAACAAACATCATGGAAATCCAGGAAATCATTAAAACTACTTCAAGAACCTGTATTCTAATAAATTTGAAAATCTTACAGAAATGGAGAAATTTCTAGTTACTTATGACCATCCAAAATTGAACCAAGAGGATATTAATCACCTGATTCAGACCTTTAAAGAACTAATACCAACTCTCCTTAAACTGTTTCACAAAATAGAAAGGGAAAGAACACTGCCTAACTCATTTTATAAAGCTGGTATTACACTCATCCCAAAACCAGACAAAGACATCTCCAAAAAGGAGAACTATAGGCTAATCTCCTTAATGAACATCAATGCAAAAATCCTCATAAAATAGTGGCAAACTGAATCCAACAACACATCAGAAAGATCATTCACCATGACCAAGTTGGCTTCATCCCAGGGATGCAGGAGTGGTTCAACATATGCAAATCTATAAATATAATGCAGCACATTAATAGAAGCAAAGACAAAGACCACTTGATCATCTCCATAAATGCAGAAAAAGCCTTTAAGATCCAACACCACTTCATGATAAAAGCTTTAAGAAAACTAGGAATAGAAGGAAAGCACCTCAACATTGTAAAGGCTATATATTGCAAACCTATAGCAACATCATACTTAATGGAGAAAAACTGAAACCATTTCCCCAAAAATCAGGAACAAGACAAAGGTGCCCACTATCCCCACTCCTATTCAACATAGTACTGGAATTCCTAGCCAGAGCAATTAGGCAAGAAGAAGAAATAAAAGGAATACAAATAGATAAAGAAACAGTCAAGTTATCCCCATTTGCAGATGACATGGTCCTATATCTTAAAGACCCAAAAAACTTTACCCCAAAACTCCTACACACCACACACAGCTACAGCAAGGTGGCAGGATACAAAATCAACTTACAGAAATCATTAGCTTTTCTATACACCAATAACAATCAAATTGAGAAAGAATATGTGGAAGCAATTCCATTTACAATAGCCTCAAAAAAAAAATCAAATACCTAGGAGTAAACTTAACAAAGAATGTGAATGACCTCTACAAGGAAAACTACATACCCCTGAAGAAAGAGATCAAGGAAGATTACAGAAGGTGTAGAGATCTCCCATGCTCATGGATTGGTAGAATCAACATAGTAAAAATGGCTATACTATCAAGAGCAATCTACATGTTTAATGCAATTCCCATCAAAATCCCAATGACATTCATCACAGAAATTGAAAAAACTACCTCAAAGTTCATTTGGAAACACAAGAGACCACAAATAGCCAAAGCAATACTCAGAAAAAAAGAGCAATACTGGAGGTATCACAATACCGGACTTCAAACTATTTACAAAGCAATAGAAATAAAAACAGCATAGTACTGACACAGAAACAGACATGAAGACCAGTGGAACAGAACAGAGGACCCAGATATGAATCCACATAGCTATGCCCACCTTATTTTTGATAAAGGTGCCAAAAATATACAATGGAGAAAAGACAGCCTCTTCAACAAATGTTGCTGGGAAAAGTGATTATCCATCTGCAAAAAACTGAAACTAGATCTATGTTTATCACCCTGTACTAGTATCAACTCAAAATGGATCAAGGACCTTAATATCAGACCCGAAACTCTGAAGTTACTACAGGAAGGAGCAAGAAACACTTTGGAACTAATAGGTATAGGCAAAGACTTCCTCAATACAACCCCAACAGTCCAGCAACTAAGAGAAAGAATGGATAAATGGGACTTCATAAAATTAAAAAGCTTCTTCACAACAAAAGAAATGGTCTCCAAACTGAAAAGACCACCCACAGAGTGGGAGAAAATATTTGCTAGCTATACATCAGACAAAGGACTGATAACCAGAATATACAGGGAACTTGAAAAACTAAACTCTCCCAAAATCAGTGAACAAATAAAGAAATGGGCAACTGAACTAAACAGAACTTTTTCAAAAGAAGAAATTCAAATGGCAAAAATACACATGAAAAAATGCTCACCATCTCTAGCCATAAAGGAAATGCAAACCAAAACCACACTAAGATTCTACCTCACCCCTGTTAAAATACCTATCATCAAAAACACCACCGACAACAGGTGTTGGTGAGGATGTGGGGAAAAAGGAACCCTCTTACACTGTTGGTGAGAATGCAAGCTAGTGCAACCACTCTGGAAAAAAATATGGAGGCTTCTTAAAAATCTAAACATAGATCTGCCATATGATCCAGTCATCCCACTCCTGGTGATGTACCCGAAGAAATGCGACACAGGTTACTCCAGAGGCACCTGCACACCCATGTTTATTGCAGCACTATTCACAATAGCCAGGTTATGGAAACAGCCAAGCTGTCCTACTACTAATGAATGGATTAAGAAAATGTGGTACTTACACACCATGGAGTTTTACTCAGCCATGAAGAAGAATGAAATCTTATCATTCTCAAGTAAATGGATGGAAATGGAGAACTTCATTCCTACCAACATTTGCCAGGCTCAGAAGACCAAAAATCATATGTTCTCCCACATATGTAGACCTTCGATCTAGGGCAAATACAGCAATGTTGTTGGACTTGGGTCACACGCTAAGGGGAGAGCACATCAGGAGCAATGGGGATAGGTAGGAAACCAAACCATGAAAGTGTTTGTTGTCCCCACTGCAGAGGAGCTAATATAGAAACCTTAAAGTGACAGAGGTCAACACGAGAAGGGGATCAGGAACTAGTGTAAAGATAAGTTAGAGATGAATCAACTTGGGTTGTAACACATTTGTACATGGAAGCAATGCTAGGAAACTCTCTGTATAGCTGTCATTATCTCAACTAGCAAAAATGCTTTGTCTTTCTTACTATTGCTTATGTCTTCTCTTCAACAAAATTGTAGAAAAGGGCAGAACAGATTCTGCCTGGAAGCAAGGGGAGTGTTGGGGGGAGGGAGGCACATATGAATAAATGAATAAAAATATAAAATAACATATAAAAGACCATTGGGAAGAACCAATTCTTAAGGAAGTAGGAAGAAGTAATGGAGCTGATATTTAAACATTGTTGGTGATGTTCTACCATATCTTTTTCTTATTACAGTTTAAAAGACCAAGAAATCATCTTTCCCATACCATAGAAGCAACTTAATTGTGTTACATATTCTTCTTGACAGTCATTGGAGCTACACTCTGTACTCTGTTCCTTGTAATCTCTGCTCCAGCGCCTTACTTAGCACCTCACCCAAAGACATGAACTAACTTTACCTAAAACTTTAGAGTTTGTATCTGCTGAGCTAATGACCCCTCTAATCACTCATAGATGTCTGTGACTCATATGTGTAGCTCTTCAATCACCAACCAATTTGCTCTAGTGTAGGTGGATGAAGGCCTCTTCACACTCATATAGGATGGACTCCTCTTTGTTATTTGCAACATCCCAGACGTGTAAGTCCTTACTCCTCAGTGATACTGCTCCTTAATTCCATCCTTTCCTTGAAGTGTTGTTTGTTTTTTTTTTTTCCAGATAGTGGTGTTTGAACTCAGAGCTTCACACTTGCTAGGCAGGTACTCTACCTCTTGAGCCATGCCACCAGCCATTTTTGCTCTGATTATATTGGCAATAGGGTCTTGCATTTTGCCAGGATCCTGGAGTATGTTCCTCCTATTTTATGCTTCCCAACATATCAAGGATTACAAGTATGAACTATCACATCCAGCCATTGGTTGAGATGGAGTCTCACAAGTTTTTTTGCCTGAGCTGGTCTTTAACCATGATCCTCCTGATCTCACCTTCCAAATAGCTAGGATTACTGGTACCAGCCACTGATGCCCAGCTCTTTGAGATTCTTGAGGCCAGTTTTTTAAGGAACTAATCTCTAGGGACTATATATCAAATGATTAAGTAAATAAATAAAGAAATTTGAAAAAAACAGAGCTATTAACCGAGTGGAGATACAAAGTAAATATGTAAAAATGGCCTGTCATTTGCATGCAATACTTTTAAGTTATTGGCCAAGTAACAATTTTATAGACTAGTGTTGAAGAAATTATACAAGTTTCACATGAATTAAATAAAATGGACAAATAGCTATATTTGTCCACATATCCACCAACCTCATACGCAAATTTTTGCTCATCTTTCATTAGTCAGAGAAGATTATTTCTCTCCCAATATATATCAAAATGCCAAAGCACTTTCTTTGAATCCATGCAAGTTTTCATCTATTCATCAGTTCCTCACATAAGAGAACTGGGGTAGTCCTAAATCAAGTCAGAGTGATGCAAAAATGATACAAACGTATGTAACATGGCTAGATTTGCCATCTTTGAATATGCAGATCTTGATGCATTTTAATTTCAGAGGAACATTATTCCATGTTTTAAATAAAATGAATATTTTTATCTTAAAATATAAGCTTGTGTAGTTTAAATTTGCATAAAATTCAATTTACTATATTTCCTACTTGGAAGCCTGGGGTAAATCATGAGTCAATGATGTATATGACTCTCTGAGTTTGCACATGTCTGCACAATGACATTATGACAGTTATGATATCACCAGGCAATAGGAATTTTCCAGCTCCATTATAATCTTTTGGGACCACCATGGTAAATGCAGACTGCTCCTGACTGAAATATCATTATGCAATATATGACTACACTATTTTATTTATTAGTTAAATGCACTTCATTCTTCACTAACTTTGTATCTCTCATTTCAAGAAGAAGTTAGCAATGTTGTTATATTTCATGATTCAATGGTTCTTTGGGAGCTCTTTGTATTGACAAAAATGAGACTTCTTATCTTCTATTAGCACTTTTTTACTTAATCTTGGTATGTCAATATTTATGACATTGCATTGTGAATTATGTCACCATGAGTTCTGATTTCCAGTAGCTCTGTTTCTTTCATGATAACCACAAATGCAAGTCTCTGGTGGTGCTAAATTTATCATTCCTGTTGTTTAGCATAGACATAGAACAACACATCATCAATAATTTGTTCCTCAAAACCCCTAGTCTATCATCACCACATTTCTAAAACATGATCTCTTTCAACATTCAGTGCACTCCTGACTTACACAACTACCAAAAGGGAGAATAGGTAAAAGAGCTATGATAAAACAGTAAGAGTGATCACATCTTGCAACAGGTATTTGACATGGCTTAAAACTAACCTAGATAGGGCTTGCAGAGTGGCTCAAGTGGTAGAGTGCCTGTCTAGCAAGCATGGGGCCCTGAGTTCAATTCCCAGTACCACCAAGAAAAATTAAAATAAAAAAAGACTAATCTAGGGAAACACAATGTACCCACATTTATGAAGGGAAGAGAGGACACAAACATAAAGAACCTTCTGTCATGGCAGGACAATGACATCCAAAGCACTTGTAAAAACAATCCCTGAAGAATGAAACATACTTGATGTATACTTTGTGAAGAGACAGGAGTGACTATCCTGGGATACATTGTTAGGCAGTGCATTTGGCAGGGACACCTGCTACCACCGCCTTTGTCACCTTCATACAATGTCAATAGAGACTACTCTAATTAAAACACAGGGAAGAGTACTCAGTACCCTCACACATGATACCAAGAATCAGTCGAAATCCAGAGCCTGAATTCATCTCATGGTCAATCTGTATCAGTTACCTAAAATCACCTGTCAAAACCTCATTGAAGAGGATTGGGCAAAAATGGAATCAGTCAAAGTAACTTTGGAAAACAACATTTTGACTGACAATATTAAGGTTAAAAACAAAAGTACCTGCCCATAAACACTATATTCTAGTTGATAACTTTGATTTTCATGAAGGTATGGGTCTTAAATTTGTCCTAGGATCATTTGCTTTTCCAATTCATTTAACTACCTTTAGTCATCTCTATCTCTTTTGTCCCTCACTGTTTCTTACAGAGTCAATAGTCATTTATTACCCAGCAGTAAGGAAGAGTCAAACTTTATATGCCTTACCTATGCATACTTTTTATTATTCCATTGAGAATTATCATGAAGTTAAAATGGTACTTTGGATATTCATTGTTCACAACTCAGAAGAGTATTAATATTTATTTTCAACAATTAGCCAATAAGGAACTAGAAGTCCTATGTTGAAATAGGCTAAGAGAAAAAAATTGAAGCTTTCTCAGCAACACACCTTTGGAAAACAACAGTCTTGGACCACCGTATAAGATTCTATTCATTTTTATTAATTCCGGCACAGAGAAAAGAGGTCAAACAATTTGTTTTCTTTAGACAGAGTGTTGATTTTATACCAACAGAAAAGAAAAACAGATAAGAAAGTTCTGAGTCTTCATTTCTCTTTCATCTTTTCTCAGGGTAGACTAAAAACAAAAGGAGAAATGTAAGCGATTTTTGTAAAAGGGCTATATTTTTCAAATCTATTAGGGCAAGTATTGAACTTCTTAGACTGTCTGCAGTTTCCAACAGGGAAAACCATTTAAGCCTGTCCTAGTCATAGCTGAATTCAGTGATACCTGGGCAAGGGCAGAGTACACATTGATAAAAAAACCCTCTTCCTCTGTGGTTCCATCAGACTCCTCACGTTTCAAAGTCAAAGTCTACTCATCACTCCTTGTATTTATTCACTTACCACCTACTGCTGACTTAAGTTATTAATAGATAAGAGATATTTTCTCAAATTCAGAATTCTGGGAAGAACATTCCACATGGAATTAAGTAAATCACATTTCAAAATAACCAAACTTTTGGAGATACAAAATTGCTATTCCTCCTTGAATGCAAAATAAGTAAGTATTATATGAGTAAACAGCTGCTTCTTTTGGGGAGGGGTGACAGTACTGCGACTCCTGACCTCCAGCTCACTAGACGGACAGGATATCACTTGAGCTATGCCCAGTCCCAAACAAGTTGCTTTTCAACAACTCATTTTATCGTTATTCTATTTTTTAAATTCCTGTTCAAACTATTACAAACAACTCCAGTGTTTAAATATCTATTTTTTAAATGCTTTGTTTTTGTGATAAGAGAAATTCCATTAAAGCTTAGCATGTTGACACACTGGAAATATAGTAGCACATTATTCATTGTAAACTAGACATTCACATAAGGTAGATCTACTGTATTCTCCAATGAAGTGAACTTGTTGAAATACTTGGTTGAACCATGTGAAATCATTGACATTCCAACAGTTGTTGGACTATAAAAAATGCTCTTTCATTTGCTTCAGCCTAATACTAAGAGTATCCTTGTGGTGGGGCAACACTAACTTGTATGACATTGTGCACTAAGGTATATGAGTCAAAGTAGGACCACAGTGATGTCTTAAACTAGGTTTTGAATTTTGAATTTTCATTCCACCTTGTACTAGCTTTTTGCCCTTCAGGTAAATTACTTAATTTATGCTTTATCTAAATGTTTAATTTTCTCATCTACAAAATGGGAATTATCCAACTCAGTGACAATTTTGACAATTATATACATATATATTTAAGAACAGTGGTTTGTGTTGGACTGTATAGATCTTGGTGAAGTGGTCAATCTGCTATTTTGATGATAATGAGTATAATTAATTTTAAAAAATACAAAGTAGAGTTACCTGAGATGCTTGTGACTGTGATGTTTTTAGGCCAAGGCAGCTCGACTTGCATCAACAAGCTTTGGACCCTAAATAGAAAGAAAGCACAGATGTTGGCAAAATATTAGCATTATTGTTAGAATTTTTAAAAGCATTTTTACTATCACTGGTTATTACCAGGATCTCTGACCCTATGAGGAATCACAACATTTAATTCCAATTTATAACCAGAATCTCTAAAAGGAATCCCCCTGACATCAACTGTCTCTAGAAGAATGAAAAATTATTGCCAGGCCAGAGGGGCATAAGGGATAATAGTAAAGGATTCAGACATTTACTTCTAAATTTACCCCACTAACCTGTAAAATCAACCAAGTAGAAACCAGCACTGTTTTGAAAATATGATTAAATAAATTAGTGTTTTGTTTTACTGATTGAAAGCCTTATAAATATTTCTATCTATATTCATAAACATCATAAATTTGGAACAGAGCAAGCATTATAAGTTAATATTATGCTGTAGGACAGCAGAACAGTAAAACCAAGAACTACTTAAGTCAATTTATAAAACAATTATACATAGAATAAAATCTCTGTTCCACATGTCCTTCAATATATAAATTCCTAAGCCTTAACCTGACCAAATGGACAAATGGAAATCAGATAAGTGAAAATGAACAAACTCCCATACATCTTCGGAGAAGCAGGCCTCCTTGTCATCAGCCTTACAGCACTTTTCCAGAAATGCTGCGAAATCTGACAAAACAGCATGCACTTGCTCCTCTGTTGCCTTAGGCTTGTGTTTCACCAGCTCAGCAATTGCCCTACATTTGGACAGAAAAAGGAAGAAATTGCAAGGAAAAGTTTATTCACATTAGGAAAATGGAGATGGTAAGGATGGTAGTGCCATCATTTAAGTGTATAAGTCTTGGAGCCAGTCAACCCTGGGTTTAAAGCTCAGGCATACCACTGTAAGCCTCGGTATTTTCATCTGCCTATGAGGATAATAAAATCCACTCTCCAAGGGCTGGTGGGAGGAACAAGTGAGATATTCAGTGCAAATCACTCAGTATTTTTTTTGTGGGGGGCAACTGGGTTTGAAGTCAGGGCTTCATGCTTGCAAAGCAAGTGCTTTACTGCTCGAGCCACACCCTAGACTGCAAATCACTCAGTGTTTTGTGTATTTCAATATATCTCTAGAAAGGTGCACTTAGCTATTAGTCAGATTTTAGAAGTTTTGCCAATATGGGTTTTATAGCCAGTTAAGAATGAACTAATCCTTAAATTTTTAATCTTAGACTTCATTTTAAAAGTTTTTCATCTGGAGATCATGTTTGAAGTGAATATTTGGAAGGCTACAAAGAAACAAGACAATTCAAAAAACTGGAAGCCAGTGGCCCTCTTCATTGACATTTATAGCTAAAACACTGTCATTAGAGAGTTGTTTGAGTGTGGTAGGTTGTGGGATATTATTTTTAAGTCTGACCATGATAACAAGACAACAAAAATGATAACAAATTTCTATTGCTATATTTCACACTCTTCTAACCCTTATGATAGACATGGGGAATTAAGCCAAAAAATTCACATTTCTAGCTGGTTTTTATCCAAGTTCTATACTCAAAGTCACACCGAGAGTGTTTGTCTCACCTGTAGAGTCCTCAGGATAGAGCAACTTAAAATAAACATACATGCCCTAAAAATACATTCTCTTATGATTTCCACAACTAATTTGCTATACACACAAATTAACTAGGTTTTTCTTTTGTTTTGTTTTTTAGCATTACGCCTTTTTCCACTGGGCCTAGCTTAATATTTTATTCTATAGTGGGTTTTATCCACAAATTATTTGAACAATTTTTAGGCATGATTTTAATATTTTATTGCTAAGAAAAAATGCATTTATTTTATCCTTGACACTTTTATCAGCTTAAGACCATACTTAAATGCTTTTCTCTAAGGAATGTACCACTATATCAGAAAAAGTTATGCATTTCAACTAGCATCTATAAAGTCTACAAAACCATGAAATAATGAAAGAGTCCTCACAATTGTTTCTTGAATTGTTTCTCCTTGTCTGGAAGTGTGCATATATCAGCATGGAAGGTGAATGACTCAGCGTTAAACTCTTTGGGAACATATGATTCATCAGGTTGCAGGGCAGAAAAGCATGGTCGCCTGTCCACCAAGGACTCTGTGCAGCATTTGGTGACTCTCTCGCTCACTGGGGTTTGCTCATGCAACACACACAACCGGTTCAGGACCACGGACAGCTAAAAAACAGGCAGAAGAGCAGAAATCTGAAGAAGTTGGAAGTTTTCCATGAATGTTCACTCTCCAATTAACCAAAGAAATTTTATATGTAACTCACAACTTTGATTGGGAGTTGATGGAGGCAGTGATTTATCTTTGGAACTAAACACAAAGGATCTTTAAAAGTCATCTTTGTTTTTAATTGAATATATTTACATACTAAGAAATTAATTTGAGGTGATGTATACCTGTGTGTGTGTGTGTGTGTGTGTGTGTGTATTTATGGTGGTGTTGTTATAGGAAGGAAATAGTATTATATTAGCATAATAAAACAGAGATCCAAAGAAAGTGGTAATCTAGAAAATTCCAGGAAAAAATACTGAAAATTTAATTACTTCTTTCAAAACTTGTTATCTCCTTTGAGATCTTAACTAATTTTGGGACTCAGGACAATATATACAAACGAGTCCTGAGTGCCTTTACCATGTACACACACACAGATACACACAACCTTAGTCCACACCCACTTCTGGAAATTAGATTTGTGAATATCTAAAAACAAAAAGATCAGCATTATATTATATTATATTATGTTATATTATATTATATTATAAATGACTCACAGAGTCTTCAACACAAGGAAGTCTCTCTGCTTCAGAAAGCTTACAACACTTGCCGCCCACACTTCCTAGGTTTCTTGCAACCTCCACAAGAGTTGGAGTTGACACTTGAGGTGCTTTCTTGGTGTAACGAATTATAAGCCTATAAAAAAACAATAGTCCATCTGTTTTTATCCAGACACAAAACTGTCATGATCTAATATCATAGATCAAGAAGAGAGAATTTTGCCAAAATCTACTAAGTGTTCTTATTTTCCATTCATCAAATACTCATCTCAAAGATGATGGTATAGTGTCAGGAGTACTATGAGCAAGAGTTAGCATGGCTTTAAATACCATCTGTAACATAAATTCTTAATTTTAGATCTGTACTTAAATCTTAGAAAAGTAAGTTACCTTATTACACTTTACTGGCATTATTATATTTATTGTTGCTTCTTCTATTAATAAATTCTATTGTGAATTTAATACACATCAGCACTGTGATAAGCTTGAATGATAAAGATGAAAAATATGAGGAAATATACCACACTCAATAGAGATGGTGCAAGCATTAAACTTAAAGAAAAGAAGTCTACTTAATCTGGCAAGTTATCTAGTATGCAATAATTGTTTATAAAGGATACAAATCATCACTGAATGTCAATGTATGACTGTAATCTATTCAATTAAGGAGCTATGTTTTGTTCATTGTTGTTACCATTAATAACTATACTTAGAAGAGTTCTAACTGTGTATAAGAATGGCAAAATGAATGATGCACACTTCTCACTTCCTGTCTTTACCACCTTCTAAGCCTCTATTAAATAAGGACATTATTCTATCAGATATTCTGTCTCTATCTCTTCTAGGAAGGAAATTCCATAGGAAAAGAATGTCATAACCACAAAAGTTAAGGTATATCTACTGAACATCCAACCTTTCCCCAGATTTACCATTATGGAGGCAATATTCACATATGCAAAGAAATCTTTCTGAATGTGTCTGTGATCAGATTTTATATTGTCACTTGAACTTCACATTCAAGGAATCTAATCCCTGATGAGTAAAATGTTGCTATATTTTATTTCATCATAAACTATACCTTAACCTTCTAAGGACATCTCCACTTGTAATATACCCACACTTTGTATTAACTTTTCTACCCTACATGCTCTCAAAAGACCAACTTTTTAAACTGCACACAGATATAGGCCTCTCCAGCACCACTCATTTTACCCTTTTGAGGGGGGGAGGACTGGGGTTTGAACTCAGGGCCTCACACTTACTAGGCAAGCACTCTTACCACTTAAGCCACTCTGCCAGGCCCTCATTTTACCTTTCCTTTAAGGACATTCTTGATAAAGAAGGATTGGAAACATGTAATGCATTTTCATTATTAAAAGGCATTTTCTAGGAAGCCTATAATTGTCTTAAAACAATCACAAATAATCAAGAAAAAACAACTAATAGGTGGAAATACTTACTCATTTTGGAATTTATATTCTCCAATCTGCTCAAACTGTGCACACTTTTCTTTGACTAAGTTTTGAGGTTCATCCACAAGAGGTTTAAGTTCATCAAACTGGAACATAAAAGAATTGTGATTATAACATTCCCCAGAGGTGAAGAGGGAGATCATTTTCCACTTCTTCCTCCTTTCTGTACAAAGCCAAATGAGTAGATCTACAAAACATCTGTCACATTACATTCAAATTGTTTCTTTTGTTAATTAAGGCTGTCTAAGGTAAATAATGAAGAATCTTCAGACTCTGGAGTTCATTGCCTGGCATTGGAGCCATGCCATCTGACTCATTTTCTATTTGAACCATTTCACTTACCATCTCCAAACTTCAAAAACCTCATTTTTAAAATGAATTTGAAAATAGTTCTCACATTCACAGAATTGATCTATAAATCAACTAAGCTAATGAAATTTAAAAAGTACCCAGATCATAGTAAAAAAAAAAAACCAGCAAATGATGGGTATCAGCATTATGATTATTACTAGGTCATTTCTCTGATTGGATCCTGAAATCTCAATGAGAAATTCTACCTTCAGCATCAGCTGCCTGAGGTATCCAACTCTCATCAGCTTCCTGGTAAGAATGACTTTCCTCTGATTCCAAATACTTAGGAACCATTATATGTTGCTGTTGACCCTAAAATCCTCTAGGATCCATTTCTTCAGATTTAAAGAAACCATCTCAAAAAGATTTTAAGCTATTCTAAAAAGAATAGATTTCACAGCCTTCCGTAAGATTAAATCTTGTACTTGATATACTTTGAGATCAGTTAAAGTCCTCAATTTACATTTAAATTTATTTTATCTTATTTTTTTCTCAGGAGTGTGGAGAAACAAAAAAATGGTGTCAAGGTTTTGTGAAGTTAGAGATTGCTGTCTTCATATCTTTCTTTTCTAGACTAATATTCTAGGATTTATCAATCATTCAATTCATGGTTGTTTTCCATGGTTGTTTAGGAGCAGGCACTTGAGTCCATTTAAAGAAATATCTAAATTGCAGTATAGATCATTTCACATTTTTGCATTGCTTTTGTTTCCATTATGGGAATCACCACACAACACCTATAATTTCTTTTCTGTCAAGAGACCCACCACTTTGCTGTAGCACGCAGGTGGATCAGCTTCAGCACAGCACCTCTCCAGTGTGGCTTCATATGCCTTGGCAAGTCTCAGCAGCAAACTGACAGAGTAATCAGGGTGCCTTCTTGCATAGTCATACAAAAACCTATATAAAAAGAACATAGATTTAGTTGAAAAAAATGAGCAAGAAAAAAATCACATAACTAACCTCAAAAGTAACTCATATTCCAAAAGACTGAATTTGCCTAATCCCCGTGCAGTAAAGCTTAGTGCAAAAGGACATGGAATCCATAGTGAAGGCTCCTGAGTTCACTTGTTTCTGTCACTTAATTTACTTTAAATCTT
This sequence comes from Castor canadensis, assembly GCF_047511655.1. Lineage (NCBI taxonomy): Eukaryota > Metazoa > Chordata > Mammalia > Rodentia > Castoridae > Castor > Castor canadensis. The sequence goes on from NC_133394.1 coordinate 95,258,069, forward strand.
AGGCACTTTATTGAAATTGTCACACGGTGAGTTGTGAGAAATATTGTCATAATATATGCAGAACACATACTCTGCCTGGCACTTATTAAATGTTTGATGAATGATGCCTATTATTTTTGTCCATGTTCACTTTTACTTGAACTACATCTCAAAAGGATTCGACCAGATAGATGGATGTAGATATCTTAAATTTCTCTTCTTCATATCCATACGAATTAAATCTTATAGCATACATAATTTTATTAAATATTATCTGTGCACAGGATATGATCATAATACAACAATAAAAATGTAAAGTATCTCTCCATACAAACTGATGGCATGTAACCATTTCTCATTTAATAGTATACAGCCTTGTCATGCTACTGAAATTCTGGTCTTTTCAACCAAATATGAAGCTGCTGGTATCAGACTCAATACTTCTTTTCATATGTCTTTGCTGCCATCATATTGATGGGAAGATATAGATAAATAAATACTACATAGATGATTGATAGACAGTATATATTTACATCTATATTCTAGAAGAAATGCCCTTAGAAAGAATGATTGAATGAATAAATGATTTATATAATTTATATACACACAAAATATTTTTAGTGACATACTCAGAAATACCCCTAAAGAACAAGGAACATTGGTGCTGAGAGCATTTACTGTTTTGTAACACTATTTTAAACAAATTTTTTCAAACAAACTTTAAAGACTGGGAGAAGGAAGGATGAAGATTCATTCTGAGCAACATGGAAATTGTAGTAACTCCAAAAAAAAGCCCACTATATGTTCCTGAATTGTGGAGCTACATAAAAGCTATAAAAGGATAATTCCTTATCTACTTACGTGCCCAGGAAGACATCTTTTGCCTCAGCGTAGTTTTTGCAAACTTCCTTATCCTCAACATAATCAGCAGCTAATGGACTTAAGTCACCAGGCAAGTCATCATTTTCTATTTGAGCAATGCAGTGGGATTTTTGCAACACGGGCTTATCACAGCACTCCTTCAGTTTACTGGAGATTGTATCTTTGTTTTCACATATATACTTGGCAAGGTCCGCCTGTCAGCAAGACAAAAATTGTTCATCATTAATGGACAATGCTACATGTTCCCCACAGACCTTTATTTTGTATGCATATCAATTTTATTGTGTCCTAAGATCATACAAAACCAAGGTACATAACATGTACAGTACATGAACTTATTCTCAGTCAATGCTCCTAATAACTAAAGCATTTCCATTCAAAAAATCTAGTCAGTACTCAGGAACCAGAGATAGTAGTATCACAATTTGAACCCAGATCACACAAAAATTAGTGAGACCCTGTCTCAATAACTATGCCATACATAGTGGTAATCTGAGCTACTCAGAGTAGGAAATAGGATGATCACTGTCCAAGGCCAACCCAGGCAAATATACAAGATCTTACTTGAAAAACAACTTAAAAGCAAAAGTGCTGTAAATATTCTTCAAACAGCAGAGTGCTTGCTCAGGAAGCATGAAACCTTGAGTTCAATTCCCACTACCATAAGACAAGTAAGAAACAAGTTATTATTTATATATTTATTTTGATTATTCAATTTTAGTTATTTTATTTTTGTACTATTGAGATATTTAATATTTTTTCCATAAAACACAGTGGTATTCTTCCAAATACTCACTCCAAATTAAGTGCAAGCACTGTGACATCAAATAACTAAATAAAGTGTGAAAGATTTTTGAACAATGAGCCCAGATCACAGTCACAGGTCTGTCTTGCAATCATAAAATATCTGCAATAAATTGTCTAGGAGGTATCACAATAAATGAGGAATCTTGGATTTGGTCATATTTTTAATCCTTGAAGAAATGACAATAGCACAAGACTGGGAAAGAGAGATATGGTAAAATTTGTGTATTTAGCATTGAGATTCAATGGAGACAGAGTGCAGAGGAGGGAACAGAACATCATTTCCAAAGCTCTCTCTAGTATCCCCCTTCTCAAACCCCTCTATCTCCCTAAAAGTACCTTAGAAATCTACCTTTGTAGCTCTTTTGCCTCAGATTAAGCCTTTATTCTCAGGTACAGTATGACTGAAAGAGGTTCCAAATCAGTCAGTGAGCTTCTCAGGTCATTTAGTAATTATGAAAGCCAGGTATTATAAAAGCAACAAAAAGCAGGAAACCTCGGAGACAGAGTAAATGAAAGCAGAGAGTGCCAGCCACTATCACCTATCACCAATGACACCAAGCCTATTCGCTCTACCAATGCAAGCTTGTAAGTGACCAAAAGGAAATCAATGACTTTTTACCCTGTCATCTGCACATTCGAGCAGGTCACCATGGCAGCATTCTTTGTGGATTTTGGTAAGATCCATTACTATCTTGGAAATTTCTGCAAAGTCAGCTTTGGGAAATTTCTGGCTCAGACGAGCTAATGACCTAAAAAAAAATTCCTCCATCAAAATATTATCACTATGTAATATTTTATTCAAGAGTACCAGAAATTACCATTTATAGCAAGGAAATTCAAGGCAGATTAAGATATATAAATACTTAATGTATTAGTAATTTTAAAGCTAGATTTGAACTAAACAGTTATCTTTTTTTCTTAGGGAGAATTATGAGCTATAAGAGTGTGTGTGATGGCTAGTGATTCATAAAATCAGAAATGAAAGAGGAATTCTGGAGAGGCAACACTCTGTGGGGTATCAGGTGTGGAGCTGATCTGATTCCAGATCTTCCTTTATCCCTTCATAGTGCTGTGACCCTAGGGAAGTGACTTATCCTCTCTGACTTAGGCCTTTGCTATGTCACCAGAGTCAGCAAAATCAAAGGACTCCTCTGAGGATTAAATTAAATGGTGCTCATGAAAGAATTTTATAATCTGGGAAGGATCAGAAAAATCAGCAATCTAGGAAATATCATAAACACTCCAGAAATCTTTTTTTGTTAATTAACGTATTTTCTGACTTCTAAAGAGCTCTTTTTAAAAAAAGAAATTTTACATTTCTATACAATGAGGGAGCTTAAAACACATTTTTACCAGAAATTGCTCTAGCACAGGCTCTAATCTCTATGATAAGATGAAAAGGCTGATGTACTTGTCCTTTCCAGAATCATTTCAGAGTTGCTGAACTCTGATAAAAGGAATTTATTTCCCAAAACAATCACAGTCTTTATAAATGTATTGTTTCAAGTTGGGGTTGCTTTGTTTATCGATTCCATTGGTTTAGTGGATTGGATAGTAAGAATGTTGGACAAAGACGCTTCAACTGACATTTCTAGAGAACACACAAATGTCTATCATCTCATTTCCTCTTCCATATATTGACTCGGGGATGACCGACAGGTGAGGAGTTGGAAGGGCAGCTAGTATTTTTCCTGGCTCAAATATTGAAGGATGTTTCCAGAATCAGCTAAGTAATACAGAAACAGAGGTCCAAGCAAATGCATGAGATGAACAGCAAGGTTAGAGCCATGAGAAAATTCAAAGTGTAATTTCCACTTAGTTGATGGCTGAATTTAATTATCAGGATGAAAAAAGACAAATGCACCCATTCAGATTGGGGACAAAGATAAAATTAAATGAAAGACCTTGACTAAAGAACTATAAAACGTGACCATTAAAATAAAATTCTCTGTCTTTATAAACAAAGAGATTTAAATATGTCTTTTTGGGGACAAAGAAGACAGTGTCTTCTAAATTTTTTGACAATTTAGACAAATAACACAAAACATTATGTCAGATTACTAATGTTCTTATTTCATCTCTCTCAACTTTCTACCTTTCAGACAAAAATCTGTATTTGAAAGCAATGTTTAAAATGCCATGTAAATATATACTTTTATCAACTGAACAATTATGACTGTATAGTTATGAAGATGTAAACTGTTAAAAATACTTACCATGCTTTAAAAGCTCTTTCTCCGAATTTCTGGATACTGGTACACTTGAGTCTCTGCTGGGCAGCTGAAGTCAGTGCTTTCTCCTTCAAAGCACCATACTACAAGAAGGAATCAATTTCAAAAAATTTAGAAAAGACTTCTACATAGTGCAGACATTCATAAAGATAGGTTCATGCCAGATCAAGTTTTAAAGAGATAATTTACACCTAAATCCCCAACTACTACCTTTGGTTATAAACCAGCATGGAGACATTCCCAGGAAATGGGTTCTAGAAGAAGAAGTGTGCAGCAAAATCCCAGAAAGTAAAATATTGCTGACTTCTTAATGTCATGTATAATTCATTTCATTCCCTCCTCCAAAAACTCTCATGAGATCAATAAATTCTCCAAGAAACAGAACACATGGCAAACAATTGCAAAAAAATAAATGAACTCTGTCTTTTAGCTACAGTAAAACTCTCCACTTTGAATTCCCTCCCCCAGAAAAAGTCTCATGAAAACAAAAACTGTGGTCCTTTGATGTACACTTGAAAAATGTATTTCATTATCATGAAGAGTGGCAGGATATCTGAATACATGCACAAGGACTCACTCTGTCAGACCAGCACTGGTCTGTTTTAGGAGGCAGGAGGTATTAGAGGCCTTGAAAGAACATGAAAGATCATTGGCACATATAAAAACAAGTCCAGAAAGTCTTTGACCATTTTCTAGGTTTCCTACACCTAGGCATAAGGTGGTCAAAATCTGAGGTTGCTTTATGAACTGGTTCTTATTCTTCTTTTGAGGATTACCTTTGGACTCAGGCAGGCATCTTTATCAGCAGCCTGGCAGCATTCTGTCAAAATGTCTTTATATTTTTCAGCATAGTAGAGGAGTTCTGGAGCATAAAAGTAAGGATGTCTTCTGCCAACTTCATATAAATACCTAAATTTGGGGGGGGAATAGGTAATATTTTTTTCCCAAGACACTATATCATAGAAACAATTATAATCAATAGTCTCCCCAGAGCATCCAAAACCTAAAGACTTGTAACATATCAAGTAAGCTTAATTTGTACCTGATAGCCTTGACTTTGCCATTCTTTATATCGGTAAAAAGGGAGGTTATCTTTATGTGTAGGCACATACATGCGTGTATTATATGTAAAATTTTGATGATCTAATATGGCTGATTAATGAAATGAACCTGAGAATACCTGTACACATATTTATTTATGTATCTTCAGATTTTAAATCATGTCACTCTCATATTTTTATATAGATCATACCCTATTTCAAGATCAAAAGATCACTGATGATATTTTTGGTTGTGTAGATTTCTGAGCTATCAAATATTACTTCTTTAATAGTCATTGTAATAACACAACTTCCAAGTCTTAATGTTGAAAATATTTTTAGATGTGGTGATTGCTATAATAGTGTTGATCTACAGAGTTATTCCTTGGTTTTTAACTTTGGAACCTAGACATTTGATTACTTACTTTCCCATAAGCTTGTTTTCGTTTTCTTGAAAGGAGGCACAGAGTGCGTCAGTCTCTGGTTTCACCAAACGAGGCAAGTCAGGGTTGTCATCTTTGTGTTGCAAGAAGCATTCATTTCTGTCAGGTTCTTGTTTGTCACAGCAGCCAGCCAGTTCACCATAGTGTTCACGAAGATTTGGAATGGCACATAACTTATCTCCAAAAAGAGTATGCTAAATGGAAGATAGCAGGCTTCAAATAACTGGGAAAAACCTCTTCTTTATAGCCACAGAGCAGTATAAAAATCTGATACATTGGTAAAGCTTGGTTAAAAAATCATATACATTGTATGCATATTCATATATGATGTTTTATGTATTGAAATATCACTTGGCATCCCATAAATATATATAATTCTATGTTTTATGTACTAGTTAAAAATAAATTCTAATATGGAAAATAATAGAATAAAACATCTTAAAAATCCACCAAGAGAAAGGAAATCATAAAGAATTCATCCCCAGTTTGCAATACACATGTGCATGGAAGCAACACTAGGAATCTCTCTGTATACTGTATCTCATCTTCTCTTCAACAAAATCGGAGAACAAGAGGGCAGAACAGGTTCTGCCTGGAAGGAGGGGTCGAGGGGGATAGGGAAGGTGGCCTAAACAATGTATATACACATGTGAGTAAATGTAAAAACGATAAAATAAAGAAAAAAGAAATTCATCCCCAGGCTTAGTTTCCCTCAACTTGATTATCCCTCTTAACTTTTCAAGATGATCACTACCATAGTGTGACTTGTGATGAATAAAACAGAAGCTGCTGCTCTAAGGAATGTTTTCTCACCCTTCCTCCACCTGACACTAAAGATTAGGAGAGCAATCATTATAATGAACATTGAGGAAAACCAGACCTGGGGTAAGCAAGTGATTTCACATTAGCAATCAAGGGTTCAATTTCTCATTTGATCTGCCCCTTTTGAAGAGGCCCAACTTTTTAATAGATACCACTTCAAAAGAGGAGAAACACAATCTGCTGTGCATTGCTGCTGCATTAAAATATAGATTCTATTTTTGAGAAATATTTAACTCAAACTACTTCCGTCATTAAATTATTTCTTAACTCATTAATTTTTATTATAAAAGTCACAATAAAAACATGCTATCACTATCAGTCTCTGCAAAAAGGAGTCAAGTTTCAAATTTTGAAAAGAGATTGTTGCAAATGACAAATTGCCATTTAAATACAGTATGACTGTGGTGTGTGGTCTCAATGAAGAAATGATTTTAAAATTGCGCACTTAGCTAGAGCCTCTCTGCACCAGAAGAATCAATAGCTTAATCTATAAGCAACTTTGGGATGGTGCTCACAAATTTGATCAATTAGGAATAAATTTTTAGAATTGGAGGTATGGCTCAAGTAGTAGAGCACCTGTTTTGCAAATGCAAAGCCCTCAGTTCAAACCCCAGTCCCACCAAAAGAAAAAAAAAAGTACAATTTCTAAATGACAAGGCAGTTACCTATGAAATATTCAGAATTACCTAAAATAGAAGAAAGAACCCAAAAATAAGAATGTACTGACCAGGTCTTTGTCACAGTTTTCAGCTGACTCATCAGCAACACATGTTTTTGCAAACTCGTTTACTTCATTCACTAATTTTACATGTTCTTCAAATGGGCACTTCTGGAGATACTGAGAAAAGGCAACCAGTATCCTGAAACAAAAGACATGGAAACATGTGGCACAATATGACTTTAAGATAAAACAGGTTGCTATGCTAGGGATGAAAGCATGTATGTGTGTATACATTTTATGTATCTCTAACAATTACCAAGAAAGCCTATTTATAACTGGTATTCTCTGAGGCCTAGCCAGGCACATGTGTTTTCCTGAGCAAAAAGAATTTGTGTTTCTACCATGTTTAAATGTCTATGTGTGGATGATACTGGATGCACATATGCAGAGCAAACAAGCAAGCTGTACATTAAATGGGTCGACCTGTCAAGGCCAGGTATTACATATGCCCCCTGAGTTATTTAAAACACAAGTAAAACACACACGGCTCATTTAATCAGGCTATAGGATGATAGAGTGCTTGACTAGCATGTGTGAAGCCCTGAGTTTGATTCACACACCAGAAAAAAATATTAAAATATTCTCAAGAAACCACAGGACTATTTGCTATTTAAAGGGGAATTAGTGAGTAAACTGCCAAAGGATCCATATTACTGAACTTTCTGCCACTGACAAAAAATCCAGACTTTCCAGGTTGTATGAGAGTTTTAGAGTTCCATTGTCCAACACAGTAGACATTACACTTGTGTGAATATATAAATTAAGTTAAATGCAATTTGAATTTTTGTTCCTGAGTTGCACATACCATATTTAAAGTACTCAATGGCCACATGTGGCCCCTGGCTGCTATACTGGTGAGCACAGATACATCTGGCCATTTTCCTCAGTGTGCAGAATTCTATTGGACAGCCCTACTGTACAATGTGGATTCTGAAGGCTGCAGACTGTAAGGACTTCAGAATAGTTACCAATGCTAGCAAAAACACTACATTTGACTCTTAAATATTTTCACTTACAGGCCTTTGAAATGTTGTTCTCCAAGATCATTAAATCGATGAGCAATCTCACTCTTGTCTGGAGGGGAGAGAAAAATCACAAGATGTGTTTAACCAATGAAGAAAACAGGTAGTCAAAATGCTATCATTTTATTTCTTTCCACTTAATTTAAGATATTCATTGGCTTCAGAATATTAGGTTCTGATCCCTACAGAAAATCTTAGGATTATGGTAAACTATTTCTTCTGCATTGAAGGAAGAGATATTTATCACCAATGACACTGATTTTAAAATGTTCAATATTTATTGCCTCATTCAAATTTGAATAAGATGTGATGAACTTGTAATGTCTATAAACAGCTACTAAGAAGACAAATTGAAATAAAAATAACTATAAATGCAAGTTCTATTTGTAATATTAACAACATAGCTTTTTTAAATAATGCATTATGCAATAGATAGGTATTTCAGATAATAATGAATTCTATCTTCAAACCTACTCCATATAGTTCAAGTTACTCTCCCAGCTTTGGTCCTGTGCAAAAGAAAATTATAGTCACTAAATAATTCTCATCATTTTTAACATAAGGATGTTAGATAAGTATTAATAACCACATAAGGAGTTCACAAATAAAAAATATCATCACATGGCAGAAATAAATGCTAAAGTAAAACTTAATTATTTAAAGATGCAGAGTTTACTAAACCTTTCCTTTGCTAAGAATATAAAACAAAAATTGAACAATAAAAAAGTGGAATTCTTACGTGTATCTCGACGATACACTCCCCTGGAATAGGCAGAGCTGAAGAGAAGGAGAAAGGAAATAAAAGTCACCCACTTCATTGTGCCAAAGGCTTGTGGGATTGATAGAAAAGAAAAACTAGGGTGGGTGGAGGGAAATTTGCACTAATATACTTCTTTAACCAATAATTGTAGATTATTAACTAGACTAAACTGGTATTTCATTGGCTCCCAAATGATTACAAAATCATAATTATTCCTGCCAAAAAAAATTTTTATTTGACTAAATCCCTTGTGTATATTTGGCATTTCGAAGTGTTTCCCCACAAGATTTTGTCAATTCCTTAGTTATATAAACCATCTTATCAAATTTTACATAAGAGTTTAAACGATTTGTACTTATTATTGAGTTCCCTGTTCTTTATCTGCTATTTCCCATCTAAACAGTTTAGATTTATTTTTGTGTGTGTGGAACTGGAGTTTGAACTGAGAGTTCTGCACTTGCAAAGCAGGTGTTCTACCATTTGAGCCACATGTTCAGTTCTCCGACTATTTTGGAGATGGTGTCTCACGAACTATTTGCCTGGACTGGTCCAAATAATGATCCTTCAGGTCTCAGCCTCCCAAGCAGCTGGGATTACAGGCAGGAGCCATGGGCCCCCCTCTAGTTCAGTTTTGAATGTTCATAAAACTGCAGCCAAACAAATGACTTTGCCTAGAAATAAGACACTAAAAAAATCACAACCCAAACTGCATCTATTGTCAATTCTAAGTATGCTTTTATCTGTAGATACTAAAGGTTTTTCACATGCATAGATACACACACATGGTGGTGGTGAGAGAGATTCCATATCTTTTTCATTCTTCTGAAATTGTTCTCTCTGAAAAAATTAATGGTGCCTCAAAAGCAAACTAAGAAAAAGCCAAAACAACAATAACAAATATAATTCATATTTTTCCATCCCAGCTCTGCCCTACATGTGATCCAGGCCCAGAGGTGGAGTACTTTTATCCAATGTGAGGAATTCTTGGGATTTTCAGGTAAGGAAACATGGTGAAGAAAATGGACACAAATGACAGTGATGACTCTCTTTCCACCACAATAAACACAAGGACAGATGAGTCTTTATTGCACATTTGGTGGTTATGAGAAACCTAGACCCTCCTCATAGGCATCAGAGACTTTCCATTCCTATTTCACAAATTTTCCTTTCTCATGTTCTTCTTTAATGTAACTTTAAATTTCAAAATATATTTAATACTATGACTAAAAGCAAGGCAAAGCAAAGATAATATCTAAGAAAGTTTTAAAAGTATTCCTTCCCCACTTGCTCCACTCATGGAGATCTCTATCACAGAAGAGCTAACTCTTCCTCTGTCCTTTTGCCATGAAAATGAGTAAACTGAATTTCACCAGTAGGAAAACTGACATTCTCTGACACTACAGAACAATTGCTAGTATCATGCCAGTCATTTCATTTACCTCTCAGTCAAAAGTGTCATTCAATTGTCCATGGGCTCTACAGGTACAGATTCTATTAACTACTCAAAAAATTTATTTTTCCTATACAGTCGTATAATAAAAGAAATATACTTGCTATGATTTTAGCTTATTTCATTTCATCTTCTGGAAGGGGGCAAATTAAATAATCAAACATTGGAGAGAGAAAAATACATGAAAGAGAGGTGTTTCTCTCTTTCACTGGTTTGAAGCCAGCCCAGGCAAATAGGCCAGGAGACCCTATCTCAAAAAAAAAAAAGAAAAGAAAAGAAAAGAAAGGGCTGGAGTGGCTCAACTGGTAGAGTGCCTGCCTAGCAAGCCTGAGGCTCTGAGTTCAAATCCCAGTGCTCAGAATAAAAGGAATATCTGCCTGTGGAATTACTATTATTGCTGCCTGAGAAAATGATTTTTTATCAGAAAACCTACATTGAAAAAGAAGAAGGGGAACTATTCTAGCTTTCCCTATAAATAGAGAAGATAGTTTTTTCTTGGATAAATTATTACTTTTTCTTTTCATTTCCCAGAAAAAGTAGGTACTACTTATTTGAAATCAGGGGCCAACCTTAGCCTTTTCCTGATATGAGTCCTAAGGCATAAGGAAAAATGCATTTGTTATTATTAAATATATTTGCATTACTAATTCACAAATTCAGTCATTTGTCATTCACACAAATAGTTGGTGCATATTATTTCATTTAACAAATGAAAAGAGTATTATCTACTCTGTATCGCAATATCATGTTGTAGTAAATTGGTAATGTCAAAAAGCTAAACAAAAATCAAATTCATCATGACTGAATAGAAGCTTTGAAATTGATTTTCCTATATTTAATTAAGATTCCACAGTTTTAAGATACAATATTGATACAACCTGAAAGAATCTTTCCTTAACAGAATGAACATGGTATTTTGCATGTGTGTGTCCTTATCAATTATTAGTAGATGGTTGAGAATTTTAAATATTAAATTCTTACTACTAATTGTATGCTTAATTTGTGTGTGTGTGTATGTGTGTGTATGTGTTTGTGTGTGTGTGTGTGTGTGTGTGTTTGTGTGTGTGTGTGTGTGTGTGTACCTAGGGCCTTGTGCCTTTAAGGCAAGCACTCTACTACTTGAGCCAAACCTCAGCCCTTCTTGTTTTCATATTTTTTTTTATAAGATAAGGTCTTGCTGATTTTGTTCAGACTATACTCAAACTCATGATTCCCCTGCCTCCATCATCAGAGTAACTGGGATTGCAGATATGCACCACAATGCCCACTTCAAAATTCATCTTAATAAGATATCCTTGAACATTTGCCTTTTGTGAATTCTCAATTTTCCTGCATTTTCTCTGAAAACCCTGGCATTAATTCTGCATGTTAATGCTATACTGAGAGGAATGCAGCCATATAACTGTTAGTTATTCGTAAACATCCTGTCCTTTAATATGCTAAACTCTGTTTAGTCAGTCACCGAAGATCTTCTGTATAAGGATAAGTACAAATAAGATAAGAGTTCTAAATATACCTTAGAGAATCTAGTTTCTAAGCAAATAAAAAAAATAACTCCAGTGATCTTTAAGTGTTTTCTCATGTCTGTGGGAGAAATTTTAAAATAGAGAGTAGTTAAGGAAATTCTTTCCTTGAAAAGAATAATGGTATGCTAATTATTTAGAAGAGAAAGAAATACTCCAGTGAACATGCAAGTACAACTAAGAAGTAAGCCTGAGCCTCCTCCCTTCATCTTTTGTTGTTCATTCATTTTGACAAGGTAAAGAGGCAAAGTTTGAAACAGATAAATCATCTCATTAGCTAATCCCCCACTTCCTTGCCTTCTCAATCATAACCTTCCTCCTCCTCTGGCATACCTGAAGTCTCTCAGACTTGATGCTACCCTTAATTCATTCTCAGATGCACACAGCTATGAACCAAATAAAATGTAACAGAATTATTAATGAGATAACATTAAGTATAAAGCTTACACTTAACAAGCTCTTTAAATAGGGAGTTTAGGTATTTTTGTTTTACTGTCCTATGGAGTTTGGACAAGACTCTGGATTCTGATGCTAGCTCATCTTTTAACCACTGTGCTAAGAACTCACCACAGTCACCATTTACAGTGCTCTCTACTAATAATGGTTATACTGTGCTACAGAGAAAATCAAAGTAGTTATGATCTCCTGTTTTTATATTGAAACAAAGATTCTTCACTATATGATAAGAGTCTAAGCCATTTTTATTCACTAAATTAGAGAATAATATTTTAAGGAAATTGGAAATTGACCTGTTCAGAGACCAACTTTATGTATTTTATAATATTCTTTTATGTATTTTCTTTAACTAGCAGGAATGAAAGACCCATGTCAGCAGTGGAAATTGAGGTCCTTTGGTCAGCATACCCTGAGCCCATACTTGTAACTAGACAAGCTCCAGAGCCTCGTGCCCATGAAGCTCAAATGCCTACCAGGCTTCCTGATTTGGCTTTCCTTCAACTGTTCTTTTTTAAAATAATTTTCTATTGGATAGAAAACAGTGTTGGTCTTTACTTAATGACATTGCAGACTGTCTGATCCATTTGCAGTCATTGTCATTTTCTTCCTTTTATGTAATGCAATTTTTTCCATGTGTAGTGTAAGAGTAAAGAGACATTTCAATCTGTAGTGTAGACTGGACAGCAGGTGCCCACAAAGCTGCACCTGGTCAGTTTCTGTGCACTGAGCCCTGTCCCTCCCCTTTTCTTTTTTCTTCCCTTTCCTTTCCTTTCCTTTTTCCTTTAATTTCCTCCTCTCCTCTCCTTTTTCTTTCCTTTCCTCTCCTCTCTTCTTCTCTCCTTTCCTTTCCTTTCTTTCTGTCTCCCATTGGGAGACTAGAGAGTATTCCTAGAGTCACTTTTTTTGTCACATCTACTAATGTTAGGAACTCTGATCATAGGAAAGGCCACTGAAAGTAGACAGCAGTAATAAAGGGAGCAGGTGACATTTCAGAGTTCTCATTTTCTACAACAGGGCTTGAGATGGGAAACATCTTAATTTAAGGATGAGATGGAGATTTTTTTTTTACTTTGCTGTTTTTTGGGCCAAAATATAAAATTAGATAGTCAAAACTATTAGCTATGAATGTGTATTGCAGAAAACAACCTAATGTTCTTGCTAACTTTACTCCTACGCTATTGCATAATTTTGAGTGGTCAAAGGCTGTATTTGTATTTCAGTACTAGGAACTGCACCTAGAGCAATGTGCATGCTAGGCAAGAGTTATTCCATCTGAACCATGCCCTGGCCCTTGTTTTCATATTTTGTTTTTGAGACAGAGTCTCACCTTCTTTCCTCTGGCTGGCCTGGAACTCAAAATCATCCTGCCTCATCCTCCTGAATAGCTGTGATTAGAGACATTCATTGCCACACATGGAAGAAAACAGTACATTTATACTAATTTCACTGTATGAAGCTCTCACCAAGAAAAGTGTTCCATGACTTCAGGGTAAATTCTTGCAGAGTCAGATATTTGGGTTATTTTGGCATTTATTAACTTTGGTACATAAAGCTGTAAAAAAAAAAAGAAAGAAAGAAAAAATCTCAACTGATCAATGAAAATCCTCCATATGGTGGAGTGGAAGTGCTAGCTAAGGTGAGCTGCTACCTAATGGTAATGTTCGGAGGGGAGACTCTGTGACAGTTCTTTGTTTTGTTTTGCTACACTACTCTAAACATAAACTTTTGCGAAAGGTAATTGTTCTTTTTAAGAGATAATCTGTGTGGATTGAAAAGCATTTTGGTTTATGCTTGTAATCCTAGCACTCCAGAGGAAGAGTCAAGAGGATCACAAGCTTGAGGCCAGCCTGAACTCCATAGAGAAACTATGGAGGAAGGGATGGAGGGAGGGAGGGAGAATGCACTTGGAAAACACTTTTCATAGCAGTTTGGTATTCATTTATGCTACCTTTTTTCAACAAAGAACTATTTTTCAGATAGTAATCACACATACAATTACCACCTTCAGCTTGTCTCACTTCTTAATTCCCTCTCCCCCACAGTTCCCTTGGCAAAGGATCTCTTTTTCTGCCCTTGCCACCTACAAGGTTGAGCCTCTGGAGTTTATGTCCATGCACTCAGATTTCCTAACCATTCACTTCAAATTTCCCAATCATTTACACTGCAGTTTAAGTCAACTCAGTGTCAGTTTCCAGCTGCAGATTTGGACATTCAGATATGTGTGTACCTCCATGCCATATGGGTCAAATAAATGGGCTACATTATCTAGAAGTATACTTCTACCTTGAATGATCTGTGATTTCATGCTTTCCATGGGACAGTCTTAAAGAATGAGAAAAAGTTTTCAATGGGAGGAAAAAATATATAAAGTTAGAAAATTGGGGTCCAAGAATAAATTTACTCTTATTTGTTTAATCTGAATTCATCTATATCATGCTCCAGAGGAAGAGATTTCACCATTTGTAATTATTATCAAAGTATATCCTTAAAAAAATAATGAAACATAAAACACTTTTCCTTTATTAAAGAGGTTTTTCTTTTGATTTTTTAGGAAGAGGAAACATTTCTTTCTCTCTCTACACCAGGTACAAAGTGAGAGGGGTCAAAGTCAGATTAGGCAATCAATCTACCTGCCAAACTTTAAAGGATAGAAGTATCTCAAGGTCAATAAGGTGAATAGGACATCAATATGGGTAAAGAAAAGACAGAGAAAAATCAGTTAAGGGCCAATTGGAAATCAATTTCATAGAAATATGTTTTCCAACTGGTTAGCAGGCTGCAAAAAACTGAAACTAGATCCATGTATATCACCCTATACCAATATTAACTCAAAGTGGATCAAGGATCTTAATATCAGACACCAAATTCTAAAGTTGGTACAGGAAAGAGTAGGAAATACTCTGGAATTAATAGGTATAGGAAAGAACTTTCTCAATGGAACCCCAGCAGCACAGCAACTAAGAGATAGCATAGATAAATGGGACTTCATAAAACTAAAAAGCTTCTGCTCAATGAAAGAAATGGTCTCTAAACTGAAGAGACCACCCACAGAGTAGGAGAAAATATTTGCCAGCTTTACATCAGACAAAGGACTGATAACCAGAATATATAGGGAACTTAAAAAACTAAATTCTCCCAAAACTAATGAACCAATAAATAAATGGGCAAGTGAACTAAACAGAACTTTCTCAAAAGAAGAAATTCAAATGGCCAAAAAACACATGAAAAAATGCTCACCATCTCTAGCAATAAAGGAAATGCAAATTAAAACCACGCTAAGATTCCACCTCACCCCTGTTAGAATAGCCATCATTAGCAACACCACCAACAACAGGTGTTGGCAAGGATGTGGGGAAAAAGGAACCCTCTTACACTGTTGGTGGGAATGTAAACTAGTACAACCACTCTGGAAAAAAATTTGGAGGCTCCTTAAAAGTCTAAACATTGATCTACCATATGATTCAGCAATACCACTCTTGGGGATATACCCAAAAGAATGTGACATAGGTTACTCAGAGGCACCTGCACACCCATGTTTATTGCAGCACTATTCATAATAGTCAAGTTATGGAAACAGCCAAGATGCCCCACTACTGATGAATGGATTAAGTAAATGTGGTATTTATACACAATGGAATTTTATGCAGCTATGAAGAAGAACGAAATGTTATCATTCTCTGGTAAATGGATGGAATTGGAGAACATCATTCTGAGTGAGGTTAGCCTGGCCCAAAAGACCAAAAATCGTATGTTCTCCCTCATATGCGGACATTAGATCAAGGGCAAACACAACAAGGGGATTGGACTTGGACTTTGATCACATGATAAAGCGAGAGCACACAAGGCAGGTATGAGGATAGGTAAGACACCTAAAAAACTAGATAGCATTTGTTGCCCTCAAGGCAGAGAAACTAAAGCAAATATTTTAAAGCAACTGAGGCCAATAGGAGAAGGGGACCAGGAACTAGAGAAAAGGTGAGATCAAGAAGAATTAACCTAGAAGGTAACACACATGCACAGGAAATCAATGTGAGTCAACTCCCTGTATAGCTATCCTTATCTCAATCAGCAAAAACCCTTGTTCCTTCCTATTATTGCTTATACTCTCTCTTCAACAAAATTAGAGATAAGGGCAAAATAGTTTCTGCTGGGTAGCAAGGGTATTGGAGGGGAGAGAAAGAGGTTGCGCGGGGGTGGTAAGGAAGAGGGTGGGGGAAGGAGGGAGAAATTACCCAAGCATTGTATGCACATATGAATAAAGTAAAAATTTTTTTTAAAATGTGTTTTCCATTAAAAGCATTTTCTCCAATCTGGGTTAGCTGCTTATGACAACCTGAACATTAGCTTTTAAAACAGGAGAACAGGTCACATAATCAAGTAAATTATAAATTATTTAGGGAAATACCGTATTTGAGAGCATCTCCTAAAATTCCTAAAAACGACTTGTCCAGAGACATACTTTCCTAAACACATGTCTTGTGGTATCTTTTTAACATGGAGTCTATCTCTTCCAAAATTCTATAGCAATGACATAGTACAAGAAACACCAAGAGTGTCTCTCTGAGATTCATATGCTGGGACCTAAATCAAATGAGATAGTGAGAGGTAGGACATTTGGGGAGATGATTAAGCCATAAGAGCTCTGCCCTTATGAGTGGCTTTAGTGCTTGGCCTATGCCATCCTCTGTGTAATTGGTGGATAGTCCTTTTCCTGGGCAACTTTCTTTGTACTGCTATCACACAATACTTGACACTAAGAAATTTATCTTAAAAAATACAAATGTATTTCTATGTCCTGGAGGTTGGACCATGCAAGACCAAGGTGTGAGGAGATTTGGTATCTGGTGAGGGGCCATTCCCCACAGATGGTGTCATCTAGATGTCCCCACATGGCAGAAAAGATATAAATGCAAAAGTGACTAGAACACTACCTTCAATCTCTTTTATAAGAGCACTATTCATGAGGTGAGAGCCCTTATGACTTAATCACTTCTCCCAATGACCTATCTCTTACTATCACATTACATATTAGGCCCCAATGTAAATTTTAAGGGACACATATATTCAAGCCATAGCATTTAAAGTTGAGTTGTGGCCCATAGTTACCAGTGATGCAGAAAAATTCCCTACATAAGTTCAGAAAGTTCACACTCTGTGATGGAACAGATGTTTAGATCCCCACAAATTTCATATGTTGAAATGCTAAGATGCTAATGTGATGACTATAGTACATGGTTCTTTAGGAAGTATTGATAGTCACCTATCAGGGGAAGAACAGTGCAGTGCCTTCATAACAAAAGGCACCAGACCTTACTTGCTCTCTTTGATGTGAGAGGGCATAGCAAGAAGACCATATATAAGCCAGGAAGAAAGCCCTCACTAGAAATTCAATTTTTCCAACATCTTGATCTTAAACTTTCCAGCCTCAAACTGTGAGAAAATAAATACTGTTGTTTACATGCCTAGACTGTAGTATTTTGTTAACACGGTTCAAACAGACTAAGACACACATGCACACATAACCTTAGAACTATACACTATTCTCATGCTATTTATATAAACTTAAAATCAAAGATTGTTATTCAGCAAGTCATGCCACTTCCCAGAAGACAAACTGTATTCGTATTTCTAGGCAATCCCTATGCTTTTCAAAAGATGAGTTTTCTGTCAATGTGTCTGAAAAAATAATGAGAACATTTTTGTTCTCCCATTTTCTGTGGGCTAAAAGAAATTTGCACAATTTCATTGTGACCTCATAATTTCTGCCATCAGAGAAGTAATAAAATTGGACAAAGTACATCTCCACTCCTATCATCAATATCTCACACTCAATCTTGCAGTAAGTCAATTTTGACTCAGTTTGTCATCCCACCTCATCAGAAAGTTAGGAGGGCAAGATCTCTCATCCAAGACAGTTGGGAAAAATCAATCCTTAAGGAAGTGAGAAGCAGTGGGCTGATATATAGCTACTGTTTGTGATGTTCTATCATATTTTTACAAATAAAAATTTGTAAAACAAGGGATCATCTTTTCCATAGCACAGAGCATCTTAATTCTGAACATACTCTTCTTGATGACCATTGGAGCTACAGTCTGCACTCTGCTCCTTATAGCCTCTGTTCTGGTCCCCTAGTGCCAAACCAAAGATAGGGACTAACTGACCTTACCTGAAATTTTAGAGTGTGCACCTGCTAAGATGATGTTCCCTTCAATCACAGATGTTTGTACTCCTGACACTCAATAGTGTAGTTTTTCAAATCACTAACCAAATTGCTCTAATTAAGGTGAGTGAGGGTCTCTTCCCAGCGGCTACTCACAATACACTGGGTGTACAAATCCTTACTCTCCAGTGATACTGCTTCTTAATTCTATTCTGTCCTTGAGAATATTAAGACAAGCTTTTTAAGGAACCAGTCTCTAGGGTCTAAATATCAATTGACTAAGTAAACATATTTTAAAAAGTTGAAAAAAGAGACTTAACAACAAATGCAGTAACATTATTGGACATGGGTCACACACTAAGGGAATAACACATACAGGAGGAATAAGCAAAGGTAGGAAACCCAAAATGTGAAAGTATTTGATGTGCCCACTGTAGCAGAGCTAATATAGTAACCTTAAAATGACAGAGGTCAATATGGGAAGGTGACTGGGAAGTAGTGAAGAGGTCAGGTAGAGATGAATCAATTCAGGCTGTAAGACACATATGCATGGAAGCAATGCTAGTAATCTCTCTGTAGCTATCCTTATCTCAACTAGCAAAAATGCTTTGTCTTTCTTATTACTGCTTATGTCTTCTCTTCCACAAAATTGGAGAAGAGGGCAGAACAGGTTCTCCTGGAAGTGAGGAGGGGGAAAGGAAATGGGCAGGGGCAGGGGGGAGAAATGGCCCAAACAATGTGCACATATGAATAAATGAATAAATAAACCAAAACAAGAATAATTTTTTTTAATTGAAAAAAGAGACCTAAGTGACCTGAGTAGAGATAAATAGTTAATATGCAAAAAGACCTGTTATTTGCATACAATATTTTTGTTATTGGTCAGGCAACTGCCTTATAGTCTAGTGTTGCAGAAATTGCACAAGTTTTATATGAATTAAGTAAAATTGACAAAACAGTTATTAGTTTACCTACCCATCAACCATCATATCATTATATCTGTCATTTGTTAAAAGATTCTTTCCCAAGATACACCTCAAAATGCTCAAGCTCTTTCTTTGGTGCAATGCAAGTCTTCAGCTATTTATTCACCATTTACTCACACAAGAGAGGAAATTTTAGTCATCCTAGATCAATTTAGAGTGATGCAAAAATGACACCAACATATGGACTATAGCTAGGTTTTCCATCTTTGAATATGCAGTTCTTGGTGTGTTTTAATTTGGGAAGAATTTTCACAATTTCATATTTCTAAATAAAATGAATCATTATCATCTTAAAGCACAAATTTGCATGATTTAAATCTGCATAAAATTCAATTTACCATATTTCTTATTTTGAAAGTCTGGGATAAATCATACCTCTGTGATTTGTATGAATCTGTGAGTTTGTGTGACTGCACAATGACCTTATGAGAGTTATGACATCACTGGGCAACAGCAATTTTCCAGCGTCATTATAATCTTATGTAACCACCATGGTAAATGCAGACTGTTTCTATGAAACTTTATGTAACATGACTGTATGGTCTCATTTTTAGTCAGATACATATCATTCTTGGCTAATTTTGTGTCTCTCATTTTAAGAAAAAGGTAACAATATTTTTCTCAGGATTTAATATCTCTCTAGAAGCTGTTTGTATTGATACAAATAAATCATCCTGCCTTTATAGTTCTCTATTACCACTTGTTTAATGCCAATGCATTATTTATGACATTGCATCATCAGTTATGTGACCATGAATTCTGGCTGCTGACAACTGTATTACACGTAATTAGTGTGTTTCTTTGATGATAACCACAAATGTAAGTCTCTGACCATGTTAAATTTACCATTCATATTTTTCACATAGGCATAGAACAACACATCTTCCAACAATGTTTTCTTCTACTCCATAATCACTGAATTTCTATAATGTGATCTCTTTCAATGTTCAGTGCACCTCTGCCTTACACAGCTACTAAAACAGGACAGGTGAAAAACCTGTGGTAAAGAAAGAAGAGTGGACATTTTCTACCAGGGTTTTTTCAGCATAGTTTAAGACTAACTCAGGGAAACTTAATGTAACCACTTTGATGAAGGCAAGAGAGAACATAAACTAGAAGAACTTACTGGCATGGCAGAGCAATAGTATCCAAAACCTGTGGGAGAGATGAGCAATGCCATCTCTGAATACTGAAAGACGTGTGGTGTGGAATTTATGGAGAGACAAAAGTGACTACCCTGGGTGCCATTGCATACAGTGCACTGGGCAAGGACACACGTGCTACTACTACCCTTCCAATCTTCATACAATGTCAATATAGAGGCCACTCTATTAAAATACAGGAAAGAGGTTTTCATGGGCCCACACATGAAGCTTATACCCAAGAGTTAATCAAAATCCACAGCCTGAATTCAGCTTGTGTCCAATGTGTGTTAGTCACCCCAAATCACCTGTCATAACCTCACTGAAGGGGATTGGAGAAAATGGAGCCAATCAAAGTAATATTGGAAAACAATGCTTTGACTGAAAACATTAAGGCTAAAAACAAAAGTATCTGCACATAAACACTTTAGTTGATAATTTGGATTCTCATGAAGATAAAGGTCAATAATTCTGAAACTCCTGGGACAACAAATAAATAAATGGAGGATAGATAGGGGGAGAGAAGTTTTCACTGTCAAAGACAGAAAATACATTTAAGTGAGGAAGAAAGCTAGAATGAACCCTGGATTAGTCAGAGATATAATTATAAGCTCACATTTACCTATACAGATGTATAGATGAATAAGTAGAGGATAGGTAGATAGATGACAGATAGATATACACATAGATACGTAGATACACAGGTAAATAGATACATAGATATGTACATAGATACATACACAGACAGATGATAGATAGATAGATAGATAGATAGATAGATAGATACAGGGTCACAAAAAAACTTAGAGATACGTGTATATCCATACCAAGATTTCTTAGCTATGTTACTGAAAAAGAACAGAACTAAACCACACTAAGATTCTACCTCACCCCTGTTAGAATGGCTGTCATCAAGAACACCACCACCAACAAATGCTGGTGAGGATCTGGGGAAAAAGGAACCCTCATACACTGCTGGTAGAAATGTAAGCTAGTACAACCACTTTGGAAAACAACATGGAGGCTTCTTAAAAAACTAAACATAGATCTGCCAATGATCCAGCAATCCCACTCCTAGGGATATACCCACAAAGGAATGTGACTCAAGTTATTACAAAAGCACCTGCACACCCATGTTTATTGCAGCACTATTTACAATAGCCAAGCTATGGAAACAGCCAAGATTCCCCACAACTGACGAATGGATCAAGAAAATGTGGTATTTATACCCAATGGAACTTTACTCAGCCACAAAGAAGAACGAAATTTTGTCATTCGCAAGTACATTGATGGAACTAGAGAGCATCATCTTAAATGAAGTTAGTCATGCTCAGAAAGCCAAAAATCACATGTTCTCCCTCATATGCAGATTATAGACACAAAACAAATGCAGTAATATTATTGGACATGGGTCACACACTAAAGGGAGAACACACACAAGAGAAACAGGGAAATAAAAGGAAACCTAAAACTTGAATGTGGTTGATGTGCTCCCTGTAGAGGAATGAATAAAATAATCTTAAACTGGCAGAGGCCACTATGGGAAGGGAACTAAGAAATAGTGAAGAGGTCTGGTAGAGATGAACCAATGTGGTTCATAATACATTTGTGCATGGAATCAGTGCTAGGAATCTCTCTGTATAGCTACCTTTATCTCAAACTAGCAAAAATGATATGTCTTTCTTATTTTCTCCTATGTTTTCTCTTCAACAAAATCAGAGAACAAGAAGGCAGAACATGTTCTGCCCGGAAGCGGGGGATGGGGAGTAGGAGGGGGAAGGTGGCACAATGTATTCACAATGTGAGTAACTATAAAAACAATAAAATAAAAGAAAAAAAGAAGTAGTGATACTGCATAAACAATGAGCACAACCAGTGTTCAGATCTTCATAATACTATTCTCTAGTGAAAGCAATCCAGCCTGCCTAACAAAATGGCTGTTTTTAGGTGTCAATGAAGGCACCAGATTAACTTCCAGCATTGTTTATTTTCAGGAAATAAACAGTATTCAAAGACCAAGTATATGGGTCTGTCAATGAATAAGGAGCCAAACTGAAAGGAATCTAGCCAATGGCCAAAGCTAGAATAATTTGAGAAACAAAATATATAATGTAACACTGAATTACAGCCTGAAGTATAAAATAAATAAATATATATATTATATTTGTATTATGTATTATGTATTGTATATTTGTATTATATAAGTATTATGAATACTTATATATTCAGACAATTGAATAAATATGTAACATATATTTTCTTAAGAAGGAATTCTAAATGAATTTCTAAATGAAATACATAGAACTGCTTAGAAGTTCCCTCATTCATTCTGAGTATAAGCAGTATTTAATGACTCAATTATGAAAAGAAAAGAGTAAGGAAGGGGAAAAGTAATAACTTTACAGTGGAGAAACCTAGCCAATACTACCTTAACCAAGTGATCAATCTAACATCCCAGGGTAAGTCATGTTACCATCATTTCACGTACCCCATGATCTGATATGAGAAGGGCTTTACACACACACACATACACACATCAGTGGACCTACACAATTCTGATGGCCCAGTCTCTTCATCATGCACCAAAATAAATACCAGGACAGATAGACAGTTGAAGCAACTCGTCATCGAGGCTGTATTCTCTAAATCAGAATCAACCTGGGCTCCTCAGGCTTGTTAAATGTCTGAGCTCCTCCGAGAATTTGACTCCATGGGAAACAGAAGAAGTCAGGACTGAAGCAATACTACACTTGAGAGAATATTTTCCCAAAAGTTTTAAGTTCCCTGTGTAGACTGGGCGTCACCATGGCAACAGTATCATCCACCTAGGGCACCTAAACGTGGTCAAGTGTCTGTCCAGTTAAGCGTCAGTGCCTAACTCAAAATTTTCTAGGTCTGCCTCCCAGACCTTCCACCAGGCAGGGACCTCCAATCTCATTTTCTCTTTATGGGCTCTCTCTACCTTTGAAATGTTTGTAACAAATGTGGCACAGCATTGGAACATTTGATTAGAATCTACGAGTTGAGTGGGAATGAGGGTATTGGATGGTGGAAGTGTGGAACTTATTAAGAGGAACTTTTTTAACTTAGACCTTTTTGCATCATACTTAAAACTATAAAGCATTGTTTAAGACAAGTTGGGAAACACTGTACAGGATGAAATCAAGACAATAAAAATTAAATATGCAAAGTAATATGGGTATAAATGACTAAGCATGTAAATTCATAGAAAAAAAAACCCTGAAGGATCTGTAAATTCATAGATAAAAGTATGATATGACTAATTACCTAAGGAACAGGGAAAAGAGGCCTAGCATTCATTCATTATAAAGAAACTTTCACACACACACACGCACACACACACATACACCCCAACTCTTGTACTTCTCCAATTCAATACCCTTTAGTCACTTCTGCTGTGCATCCCTCAGATGGCCTAATCCCTTTCCCAATAATGCTCGCCAAACCTATTACACTCTTCATGTATGGTCATCCCAAACTGTCTTAAATTTCTCTTAAGCTCATTTTCTTTTTCTTATTAGCCACTTTTAATGTCATCTCTCTCTTTTGTCCTTCAGTTCTGTCCCAGCAGTTCCTCTCTTCAGCAATAAGGAAGAGCCAGGCTTAATATGCCTTACTCATGCAGAGGTTTTATTCTTTAATTCAGAGTTACCATGATGATAAAATGGTACTTTGATATTTGCATTAATTGGCCCATAAGGAACTAATGTCCTCTGCTGAAGTGGAGAGAGAAAAAGGAAATCTTCAGGGAACCTAGAAATTTTTCAGGAAACAAAAGCTTGTTCTACTATATCACATTCTTTTCATTTTTGTTAATTGCAGCACAGAGAAAAGAGGTCAGATGTTTCAAGAACTTTGTGCTCCTTAAACTGTGGATTTTACACCAACAGAGAAGAAAAAAAGATGAGTAAAGGTCTGAATCTTCATGTCTTTTTCATTTTTTTCTCCATGGAGGCTGAAAAACGAAAGGAGAAATACAAGTGCTCTTTGTAAATTGGCTGTATTTTTTAAATCTATAAGAACAAACACTGAAATCCTGAGATTGTTTGTCTGAAGTTCTCACCAGGGAAAGCAATTTAAACCTGCCTAGACTTAGTTGAATTCCCCATCAGCTGTGCAAGGACAGAGGACACACTGATAAATGTGAAGTCTCCTTTTCTTCACTGGTTCCATCTGACTTTTCTAGTTCAAAGTCAGAATCTTCTCATCACTCCTCACAGTTATTTACTTACCACCTACTTCTGACCCACTTTATTACAAACAAAAGGTATCTTCTCAAAGTAAGAACTCCAGGAAGAACATTTTTCTGCTTAGGACAGAAATAAATCACAATTTGAAATGACCAAATTTTTGGAGATACACAGTTCTATTCCTTGCTTGAATGCCTAATAAATAGGTATCATATGACAAACAACTTGCTTTTGGGGAGGAGGTATAAAGGAGGACAGCTGGATTTTCAACTACTGACCTCCAGCTTACTAGGCAGGCACACTACCACTTCAGCCATGGCCTTAGCTGCAAACAACTTGCTCTTTAACAACTTGTCATATTATTTTGCTTTGGTTTTTTTCTTTTTTAATTTTTTATTCATTTATTCATATGTGCATACATTATTTGAGCCATTCCTCCCCCTTGCCGCCTGTCCCCTTCCTCTCCCCCCTACCCACCTCACTTCCAGGCAGAACCTGTTCTGCCCTTATCTCTAATTTTGTTGAAGAGAAGACATTAGCAATAATAAGAAAGACAAAGTGAACAGCTTGTCTTACTGTTATTCTATTTTTTAAATTCCCATCCAAAATAGTATGAAAAAATAGGTCAAATATTCTCATTTTCAAATATCTCCTTTTAAATGCTGTGTTTTTGTCATAAGAAGTGTGGTTCCATTAAGGCTTAGCATGTTGATACATTTGAAATATAATAGCAGAGTATTCATTGTAAAGTAGACATCCACATAAAGTAGATCCACCATATACTCCAATGAACTGATTGTCCTGAACTATTAAGTTCAACTGTGGGAAATCGTTGATATACAACTGGCTTTGACCTGTAAAAATGCTCTTTCATTTGCTTCAGCCTAATACTGATAGTACCCATGTGCTGTGACAACACTAACTTGGATGACACCATGTACTGACTCAGAATAGGACCATGGACACAATAACAGAAATGAAGACTAATGGTATAGAATAGAAGACCCAGACATAAATCCATGAAGCTACAACCAACTGATTTCCAACAACAAAGCTCAAAACACATGATGGAGAAAAGACAGCCTCTTCAACAAATGTTGCTGGGAAAACTGGATTGCACATGTAGAAGACAGAAAATAGATCCTGTCTCTCACCCTGACCAATATCAACTCAAAGTCAATCTAATATAAAGCCTGAAACTTTGAAAGAACTACAGAAAGTAGTTGAAATTACACTGGAACATGTAGACCTAGGCAATGACTTCCTAACTAGAACTCCAGTGGATCATACCTATAATACTAGCTCCTCAAGAGGCAGAGATCAGGAGAATCATGGTTTGACTCCAGCCAGGGCAAATAGCTTGTGAGACACAACCTCAAAAAAAACTATCAAAAAGAAAGGCTGGTGGAGTGCGGTGAGCATATATATATTTAGAGAGGGAGAGAGCGAGAGAGAGAGAGAGAGGGATGACACCATATGATTTGAAGGCAAATAGATGCAATTGGAGGATGACATCATGTTAAGTGAAATAAGTCAGGTCCAGAAAGACAAAGGCCATATGTTTTCTCTCATATGTGGAAGATAAATCCAAAAGATAAATATATATATACAAATCAAACATAATCATATACAAAATTATATGTAGAACGTGTTTGCAATAGTGGAACTACTCCTCTATGGAACTCAGGAGAGGAGGGAAAGGAACAGAGGATAAATGTCGAAATAAATAACATTTGTGCAGGTAGAGGATACAACAATATGTACTGAAGGTTGTTGAATGATGAGGGGTGAGAGGGAAGGGGTAAGGGAGAGTAAAGGAAGGGGTGGAACTGATAAAGTATACATACAGCAGGGATACATGAAGAAGCCCCTTTGAACTTAGGAATTGACTTAGGAACTAATAGCCAAAGACAGGACTACAAAATAGGTAGTGTGCGGGGGATACTTGTAGAAGAGGGGAAAGTGAATGAAGGAGATGAAACTGAGGGAATATGGTTGATGGACCTCACATACATATATGAAATAGAATAATGAAACCTCTTGCAATTGCCTTAAGTGGAGCAGAGAGAGATTTGAAGAGGGGAGATGGTGGGGGTGATCTAACCAATGTACAATGTAAGCCTATATGGAATTGTAGAAATTAATCCCTTCTGTACAACAAATATGTCCTCATAAAAATGAAGAAAGAAATTCCTTATCCACATGCCTTTCCATATATAAATTCCTAAACCAAATAGACAAATGAAAATGAACAAATTCCCGTCCATCTTCAGAGAAGCAGGCCTCCTTGTCAGCCTTGCAACACTTTTCCAGACATGCAGCAAAATCCCCCAAAACAGTATGCAGTTGCGCCCCTGTTGCCTTAGGCTTGTGTTTCACCAGCTCAGCAATTGCCCTCCATTTGGGCAGAAAAAGGAAGAAATAGGAGAGAAAATTTTATTCACATTAAAAAAGTGTAGATGGCTGGGCGCTGTTGGCTCACAACCATAATCCTAGCTACTCAGGAGGCAGAGATCAGGAGGATCTCGGTTCAAAGCCAGCCCAGGCAAATAGTTCTCAAGACCCTTTCTCAAAAATACCTAACACAAAAAGGGCTGGTGGAGTGGCTCAAAGTGTGGGCCTTGAGTTCAAGTCCTGGTACCACACACACACACACACACACAAAAAGAAAGTGTAGATGATAAGGATGGTAGTGCCATCATTTAAGATTATAAGTCTTGGAGCCAGGAAACCTTGGGTTTGAGGCTCAGGCATACCACTGTAAGCCTCTGTATTCTTATCTGCCTAGGAGGATGAAAAAATCCACTTCACTAGGAGTGGAGAGAGGAACAAATGAGATAATCAGTGCAAATCACTCAGTGTTTTATGTATTTCAATAAATCTCTAAAAAAGTTGCATTTAGATATCATTCAGATTTAGAAAGTTTCTCATATGTATAAGTAATTAAGAATGACAATTAAATGATCATTAAATTTTTAAATTTTATTTTATTTTTATTATCATATTATTGTTGTACTGGGATTATATTGTGACATTTACAAAAGTGCTTACAATATATTTTAAGCACTTTTTCACACGAAAATGAGACAATAGGTCTCATTGTTCCATTTTTACACGAGTACATAATATTTCTACTATATTCATCCTTTTTCACCCTCTCTTCTATCCTCCCCCTTCCCACTGGTACCAAGCCCCAGATAGGACCCATTTTACCTTCCTGTCCTTTGCTTTTGAAAAAGACATTTTTGTTTGTTTAAGATAACTATAGGATTTCACTATGACATTTCCATATATTAATTAAATTTTTACCTTGGACTTCATTTGAAAAGTTTCTCATCAGGGCCAGGCACTGGTGGCTCACGCCTGTAATCCCAGCTACTCAAGAGGCAGAGATCAAGAGGATTGCAATTGGAGGCCAGCCAGGCAAATTATGAGACCCTATCTCAAAAATGCCCAACATAAAAAAGGGCTGGAAGAGTGGTTCAAGTGGCAGAGCACCTGCTTAGCAAGTGTGAGGCCCTGAGTTAAAAACCCAGCACCACCAAAAAAAAAAAAAAATCTCATCAGGGAATCATCATGTGTGGTATTTGAAATTAGCCCTTTCAAAGCTAGTATTTGGGAGCCTACAAGAAATAAGACAATTTAAACAAATAGCAGCTGTTGGCTGTGTTCATTGACATCTGTAGAGAAAATATAGAGAAATATAGAGAAAAAATAGAATTTGTGTGAGTGTGACAGGTAATGGTTACTGTTGTTAATTCTGATAACAGGCCAGGCAAAGATGACAGCTTTCTATTGCTATATGTCATGCTAGTCTAACCCCTCATGACAATCAGGGAATGGAGCCACAAAATTCACATTTTAGCTGGTTTTTAATTGGAGTCTTGTCCTCAAAGTCATACCTAGGGTGTTTGTCTGACCTGTAGAGTCCACACCGAACAGCTTAAAATAACCATTCGTGTCAGAAATAAATTATCTTCTGATTTCTGTAACTAATTTGCTGTCTACCCAACTTCACCAGTTTTTTCAGCAATACAGCTTTCTCCACTGGGCCTAGCCTAAGATTTTATTCTAGGGTGGGTTTTATCCACAATATTGCCCTGAACAATTTGAAGGCATGATTATAATGTGTTTTTTAAGAAAAAAAAATAGTCATTCATTTTATTCTTGACACTTTTATCATCTTAATAGTGGCAATCCTCAAATACTTTTCTTGAAGAAATGTGACCAATAAATCAATTGACATGTATCAAGTCTGCAAACAAAGGATATAATGAAAGAGTCCTCACAATTGTTTCTTGAATTGTTTCTCCTTGTCTGGAAGTGTGCATATATCAGCATGGAAGGTGAATGACTCAGCGTTAAACTCTTTGGGAACATATGATTCATCAGGTTGCAGGGCAGAAAAGCGTGGTCGCCTGTTCACCAAGGACTCAGTGCAGCATTTGGTGACTCCTCGCTCACTGGGTTTATCTCATGGAACTTGCACAACTGGTGCAGGACCACAGACAGCTAATGATAAGGAAGAAGAGCAGAAATTCAAAAAGTGCCCACGACTGCCCACTCTCTAGTGAACAAAAAAAGTTGTCATATTAACTCACAACTTTGAATCCAAAGTTGAAGCAGTGATTTGTTTATCTTTGGAACTAAAAATAAAGGACTTCTAAAAGACATCTCTGTTTTTAATTGAGTGTTTATACGTGATAAGAATAACATAGTAAGGAAAATAATTTGTGGTGATATATCCTGATACATATGTTGTATGGGAAGGAAATAATATTATATATACATGATTTTAAAAAAGGACCCCAAAGAAAGTGAATATGTGAAAGAACACTGAAAATTAATTGCTTCAAAATATGTTACCTCTTTGGGATATTACCTAATCACAGGACTCAGAATAATGTAGGTGAAGAAGTCTTGGAGCCACTGTACACACACACACACACACACACACCCCTATACACATATACCTAAGTTCTCCTCTGATTCTGAAAATTAGGTTTGTGAACCTTTAAAGACAAAAGATCATCATTTACATTATAAATTACTCACAGAGTCTTCACCACAAGGCATTCTCTCTGTTTCAGGAAGCTATGACACCTGGTGCCCGTACTTTCTATGTTTCTTGCAGCCTCCACTAGAGTTGGATTTGACACCTGAGGTGCTTTCTTGGTGTAATAAATTATAAGCCTGTAAAAAAACAATATAGTCTATGTGTTTTCATCCAGGCATAAAATTGTCATGGTTTAATATAGTAGATCAGGAAGAGAAAATTGTGCCAAAATCAACTAAATGCCCTTATTTTCCATTCTTCAACTCACACTCATCTCCAGGATGATGGCATGGTGTTGAAGGAAAACCTTGTCCTGAGCACAGTAAACACAGCTTTAACACTACCTGTACCATGGTTCTTTTTCTTTTTTAAACATGACCACTTAGAAATTTATTGAATTAAATCTGGAACACATGTACAGGTGGGCATTTGAAAAACATTCTCAGACATACCAGGCACATGGGCTCATCAAACACATCAGACCAACAAAGGATGCGCCCCTCATCTGGATCTTACAAAGGACACCGTGCCCTCAGGTGCTGCAGCACTTTCGCAGTGGCCATCCTCAGACCACCCAGTGCACACCTCACCTGGACTCCACATGATCTCCGGCGTTACAAGCTTGCTGGAACTGCCCTTTACTCGGCATTTCAATGCCTGAGCAGCTCTGTGTCTGGGCTTGTCATGTTACCATCTTATCCGACCACCTGCCTGACTCTCCTTCTGTTAGCTCTGCCTTTGCCTTCAGTATGGCCCTTTGAGCCCTGCAGGACACTTTTTTTTTTTAATTTTTTTTTTTTTATTATTCATATGTGCATACAAGGCTTGGGTCATTTCTCCCCCCTGCCCCCACCCCCTCCCTTACCAACCACTCCCCCCCTCCCTCTCCCCCCCCAATACCCAGCAGAAACTACTTTGCCCTTATTTCTAATTTTGTTGTAGAGAGAGTATAAGCAATAATAGGAAGGAACAAGGGTTTTTGCTGGTTGAGATAAGGATAGCTATACAGGGAGTTGACTCACATTGATTTCCTGTGCGTGGGTGTTACCTTCTAGGTTAATTCTTCTTGATCTAACCTTTTTTCTAGTTCCTGTTCCCCTTTTCCTATTGGCCTCAGTTGCTTTTAAGGTATCTGCTTTAGTTTCTCTGCGTTAAGGGCAACAAATGCTAGCTAGTTTTTTAGGTGTCTTACCTATCCTCATACCTGCCTTGTGTGCTCTCGCTTTATCATGTGATCAAAGTCCAAGTCCAATCCCCTTGTTGTGTTTGCCCTTGATCTGATGTCCACATATGAGGGAGAACATACGATTTTTGGTCTTTTGGGCCAGGCTAACCTCACTCAGAATGATGTTCTCCAATTCCATCCATTTACCAGCAAATGATAACATTTCGTTCTTCTTCATGGCTGCATAAAATTCCATTGTGTATAGATAACACATTTTCTTGATCCATTCGTCAGTGCTGGGGCATCTTGGCTGTTTCCATAACTTGGCTATTGTGAATAGTGCCGCAATAAACATGGGTGTGCAGGTGCCTCTGGAGTAACCTGTGTCACAGTCTTTTGGGTATATCCCCAAGAGTGGTATTGCTGGATCAAATGGTAGATCAATGTCTAGCTTTTTAAGTAGCCTCCAAATTTTTTTCCAGAGTGGTTGTACTAGTTTACATTCCCACCAACAGTGTAAGAGGGTTCCTTTTTCCCCACATCCTTGCCAACACCTGTTGTTGGTGGTGTTGCTGATGATGGCTATTCTAACAGGGGTGAGGTGGAATCTTAGCATGGTTTTAATTTGCATTTCCTTTATTGCTAGAGATGGTGAGCATTTTTTCATGTGTTTTTTGGCCATTTGAATTTCTTCTTTTGAGAAAGTTCTGTTTAGTTCACTTGCCCATTTATTTATTGGTTCATTAGTTTTGAGAGAATTTAGTTTTTTAAGTTCCCTATATATTCTGCTTATCAGTCCTTTGTCTGATGTAAAGCTGGCAAATATTTTCTCCCACTCTGTGGGTGTTCTCTTCAGTTTAGAAACCATTTCTTTTGATGAGCAGAAGCTTTTTAGTTTTATGAGGTCCCATTTATCTGTGCTATCTCTTAGTTGCTGTGCTGCTGGGGTTTCATTGAGAAAGTTCTTACCTATACCTACTAATTCCAGAGTATTTCCTACTCTTTCCTGTATCAATTTTAGAGTTTGTGGTCTGATATTAAGATCCTTGATCCATTTTGAGTTAATATGGGTATAGGGTGATATACATGGATCTAGTTTCAGTTTTTTGCAGACTGCTAACCAGTTTTCCCAGCAGTTTTTGTTGAAGAGGCTGCTATTTCTCCATTGTATATTTTTAGCTCCTTTGTCAAAGACAAGTTGGTTATAGTTGTGTGGCTTCATATCTGGGTCCTCTATTCTGTTCCACTGGTCTTCATGTCTGTTTTTGTGCCAGTACCATGCTGTTTTTATTGCTACTGCTTTGTAATATAGTTTGAAGTCAGGTATTGTGATACCTCCTGCATTGTTCTTTTGACTGAGTATTGCCTTGGCTATTCGTGGCTTCCTGTATTTCAATATAAATTTCACGGTAGATTTTTCGATCTCTTTAATGAATGTCATTGGAATTTTGATGGGAATTGCATTAAACATGTAGATTACTTTGGGGAGTATCGACATTTTTACTATGTTGATTCTACCAATCCATGAGCATGGGAGATCTCTCCACTTTCTATAGTCTTCCTCAATCTCTTTCTTCAGAAGTGTAGAGTTTTCCTTGTAGAGGTCTTTCACATCTTTTGTTAGGTTTACACCTAGGTATTTGATTTTTTTTGAGGCTATTGTAAATGGAATTATTTTCATGTATTCTTTTTCAGTTTGCTCATTATTAGTGTATGTTGATTTTATATCCTGCTACCTTGCTATAGCTATTGATGATGTCTAGAAGCTTCTGAGTAGTTTTTTGGGTCTTTAAGGTATAGGATCATGTCGTCTGCAAATAGGGATATTTTGACAGTTTCTTTACCTATTTGTATTCCTTTTATTCCTTCTTCTTGCCTAATTGCTCTGGCTAGGAATTCCAGTACTATGTTGAATAGGAGTGGAGATAGTGGGCATCCTTGTCTGGTTCCTGATTTTAGAGGGAATGGTTTCAGTTTTTCTCTGTTAAGTATAATGCTGGCTGTAGGTTTGTCATATATAGCTTTTATAATGTTGAGGTACTTTCCTTCTATTCCTAGTTTTCTTAGAGCTTTTATCATGAAATGGTGTTGGATCTTATCAAAGGCTTTTTCTGCATCTATTGAGGTGATCAAGTTGAACCATAGGTTCTTAACCTAAGATCTGGGCTGGAGTCTTAGGAAAGCGAGTTAGCTAGCTATATGTCACTAATATTTTTATTTTTGATTCTTTCAATAAACCCTATTGTGAACTTAATGCATAACATCACTGTGATGACTTGAATGATAGGTGAAAATGGGAGGAGATACACTACACTAAGTAGAGATGGTACATGGATTAAATTTAATCAAATAAAATACACAAATAACCTGGCATGTTATCTAGCATGTAATAATTGTTTATAAAGAATGGTAAACACCACCAAATGTCAATTTATGACAGTACTCTATTCAATTAAGAAACTGTGTGCTGTTCACTGTTGTTACCACTAACAATTATAGTTATAAGAGTTCCAACTGTGTGTATGAAGGGTAAAATGCGTGATGCATCCCCTCTCACTTCCTGTCTTTATCTCCTTATATAAGGCTCTATTGAATAGGGACTTTGCTACCTCTATTGCTTCTGGAGAATAAATTCCATACAAAAAGAATGTCATAACCAAAAAGTCTAGGTATTTTCCCCTAACACCCTGTCTTTCTTTAGATGGAATATTGCAGATGTAATATTCACATGTGTATCTAAACTGTTTTGTTATGTTTTTGTTTTTAATCTAAATTTGTTAAGCTTCATGTAAATAAGGCTTATTGCTCCCTGCTTCATAAAATGTTGCTATATTTTATTTTCTCATAAACTATTCCTTAACTTTCAAGTTAAGACATCCCCACTTCTGATGTACCAACACTTCAGATACACCAGCCCTCCTAGCCTACATACACTCAATCTCAAGAGACCAATATTTTAGACTGCACACAGCTATAGGCCTCTCCACACACTGATTATTGCATCTTTCCTCTTCAGACTTTCTTGATAAACAAGATTTGGAAATATATAATACATTTTCATTATTAAAACACATTTAGGTCTGTATATTGTCTTAAATAATATCAAACGATCAAGAAAAAGAATCAGCTAGTAGATGAAAATACTCATTTTGGAATTTATACTCTCCAAACTGCACAAACTGTTCACAGTTTTGTATGACTAAATTGCAAGACTGCTGCACAAGAGGTTGAAGATCATCAAGCAGGAACATAAAAGAACTGTGATTATAACATTCCCCTGAGAATAAGGAGCGCATTTTTCACCTCTTCCTCCTTTCTGTCCAAAGCCACATAAGTAGACCTTCAACAACACATCTGTCTTATTACATTTAAATTTTTTCTTTTATTTGTCATGACAATCTAGGGCAAGGAGTGCAGAATCTTCAGACTCTGGAGCTCAACGCTGGCATTGGAGCCAGGCCATCTGACTCATTTTCTAGCTGAGCAATTTTACTTTCCATCTCCAAACTTCAGAAACTTCATCTCTTCAATGGAGGGAGAGTTGTGCTTTCCTCACAGAATTGCTCCGTAAATCAACTAAACTAATGAAATAACAAGAACATCCAGCTCATAGTAAAACTATACCAAATCATGGGTGTCAGCATTATGATTATTACTTTGTCATTTCTCTAGTTGGATCCCGAACTCCCCAATGGGAAATTGTATGTTCAGGATCAGATGCACTGTAGTGCTCGACATTCAGCAGCTTCTTGCTAAGAATGACTTCCTTCTGATTCCAAGAGTTTGTGAACGATTATGTGCTGTTAAGAACTCCGCAATTCTCCAAGAAACACTTCTTCTAAGTTTCTTCTATACTCCTAATCTCAAAAATATTTTAAAATATTGTAAAGAAATATATTTCACATCCTTCCTTTGGATATTAATTCCAATACTTACTTGATAGTTTGGAGGATCAGTTAAATTTCTTTTTAAATATGCTAAATCTCTTAATTTACATTTAAATTTATTTTATCTAATTTTGTTCTCAGGAGTATGAAGACAGAGAGAAATGGTGGTCAAGGTTTTGTGAAATTAGAGAGTGCTGTCTTCATATCTTTCTTTTCTAGACCAACTATTTTAGGGTTTATTAACCATTCTATTCATGATTGTTATTTCTATAATTTTTAGGATCACAGACTTGAATCAATCTCAAGAAAATATCTAAATTACTTTATGGATCATTTCACATTCTGGCACATACTACCTTGCCATAGCACACAGGTGGATCAGCTTTAGCACAGCACCTGTCCCATGTGGCTTCATATGCCTTGGCAAGTCTCAGCAACAAACTGACATAATAGTCAGGGTGCCTTCTTGACTGTTCATACAAAAACTTAGTTAAGAAGAACATAGATTTAGTTGAACAAATGAGAAAAAAAAATCACATAACTAAACCCAAGAGTAACTCATATTCCAAAGGCCTGAGTTTTGCCTAATCCCCATACAGTAAAGTTTAGTGCAAAAGGACTTACCGTCCAGAGTGAAGGCTTCTGGGTTCAATAAGTGGGTTCTGCCATGTATTTTGCTTTAAATCTTAAGCACTTTATTAAAACTGCTAGCACCTTAGTTTTATCCTCTCTAGAATGGCCATAGTAATAGTATCTGTGTCATTAAGTGGGTTGTGAGAAACATGACACAATCTATGCAAAACACATACTCTCTCTGGCACTTACTAAATGTTGCATGGGTGGTACCTGTTATTTTCATGTCTATTTAGTTTGATTTGAACCATATTTCAAAAGGAATCTACCAGATGATGGACATAGCTATGTTCCTACATTTTTTCTTTTTTTTCTCCTTTTGAGCAAAATCTTGAAGGGAACATACTTATATTAAATGTTATTTAGTGCATAAGATATGATCGTCATACAACAAAAATAAAAACTTTATCACCACACTTTTTTTATTGTTTTATTATTCATATGTGCATACAAGGCTTGGGTCATTTCTCCCCCCTGCCCCCTCCCCCTCCCTTACCACCCACTCCGCCCCCTCCCTCTCCCCCCCACCCCCTCAATACCCAGCAGAAACTACTTTGCCCTTATTTCTAATTTTGTTGTAGAGAGAGTATAAGCAATAATAGGAAGGAACAAGGGGTTTTGCTGGTTGAGATAAGAATAGCTATACAAGGAGTTGACTCACATTGATTTCCTGTGCGTGTGTTACCTTCTAGGTTAATTCTTTTTAATCTCACCTTTTCTCTAGTTCCTGTTCCCCTTTTCCTATTGGCCTCAGTTGCTTTTAAGGTATCTGCTTTAGTTTCTCTGCGTTAAGGGCAACAAATGCTAGCTAGTTTTTTAGGTGTCTTACCTATCCTCACCCCTCCTTTGTGTGCTCTCGCTTTTATCATGTGCTCAAAGTCCAATCCCCTTGTTGTGTTTGCCCTTGATCTAATGTCCACATATAAGAGAGAACACACGATTTTTGGTCTTTTGGACCAGGCTAACCTCACTCAGAATGATGTTCTCCAATTCCATCCATTTACCAGCGAATGATAACATTTCGTTCTTCTTCATGGCTGCATAAAATTCCATTGTATCACCACACTTAATGACAACATACAACCATCTGTCATTTAATTGCACACTGCCTAAGCCATATTACTAAAATCCTGGTCTTTTCCAGTATATATGAAGCAGCTAGTATCAGACTCCACACTTCTTTTCATGTATTGTTGCTACCATCATACTGATTGGCAGATATAGACAGATTGATAAATACTGCAAAGATGATTAATTGCAATATATATTTATATGTATATTCTATGGATATTTAAGAAATGCCCTCAAAATGAATGATTGAAAGATACAGATAGATAGATGTATACATATATATGTATATTTATACTTATATATATATACACAATATATTTTTAATAATATTTCCATAAATATCCTTAAGGAGCAGCATTGATCATCTGCTGATAGCATGTACTATTTTATGATGATGTTTAAAATTAATTAACTAAGAAAGGATATAGAAGCATTCTGGGCAACATGGAAATTATAGTAACTCCAAAAAAGAAAGCCCACTGTATCTTCCTGAATTGTAAAATTATATAAAAGTTATGAAAGGATAATTCCTTATCTACTTACATGACCAGGAAGATATCTCTTGCATCAGCATAATTTATACAAACTTCCTTATCCTCAACAAAATCAGCAGTTAATGGACTTAAGTTACCAGGGCAAGTTGTTATTTTCCATCACAGCAATGCAGTTTGATTTTTGCAACGGAGTCTTATCACAACACTCCTTCAGTTTACTGGAGATTGTATCTTGATTTTCACATATAAACTTGCCAAGGTTTGCCTGTCAGCAAGGCACGAATTGTTCATCATAAATTTGCAATGCTATTTTCCCACACTTTTGTTATGTGTGTATAACACTTTTGTTGTGTCCTAAGGCCATACAAAAGCAATGTGCATTTCATCAACGTACTGTCAGTCAGTGTTTCTAAGCCAATAGCTCAGATAAAATGATAAAACATTCCCAGTCAAAAAGATTAGTCAAGACTGAGAAAAATATAGAAAAACAACTTCATTTACAATAGCCTCAAAAAAATTAAATATCTAGGAATAAGCTACAACGAAAACTATAAATCTTTGAAAA
Source organism: Castor canadensis (assembly GCF_047511655.1). Taxonomy (NCBI): domain Eukaryota; kingdom Metazoa; phylum Chordata; class Mammalia; order Rodentia; family Castoridae; genus Castor; species Castor canadensis. The sequence goes on from NC_133394.1 coordinate 95,295,576, forward strand.
AAGAAATTGAAGAAGATATCAGAAGATGGGATGATCTCCCAGGCTCATGGTTTGGCAGAACCAATGTTTGAAAATGGCTATGTCATGAAAAGCAATCTACATGTTCAATGCAATCCCATCAAAATTCCAATGACATTAATGACAGAGATCGAAAAATCAAGTCAAAAGTTCATTTGGAAGCACAAAGGACCACAAATACCTACATCAATACTGAGCAAAAGGAGCAACACTGGAAATATCACAATACCCAACTTCAAACTACACTACAGAGCCATAGCAATAAAACAGCATGGTACTGGCACAAAAACAGACATGAAGACCCAAGGAACAGGACAGAAAACCCAGATATGAATCCACACGGCTACACCCACCTGACTTCTGACAAGGTGCCCAAAACATACAATGGAGAAAAGACATCTCTTTAACAAACGCTGCTGGGAAAACTGGATATCTGCATGCAGAAAACAGAAACTAGATCCATGTCTTTCATCCTGTACAAGTATCAATTCAAAGTGGATTAAGGACCTTAATATAAGACTTGTAACTTCAACTTGCACTTGAAGCTAGTGCAGAAAAAAGCAAGAATTAATTGGCACTGGAATTAATTGGCATAGGCAATGACTTCCTAAACAGAACTCAAAATGGATTGACCAGTGGGACTACATGAAATAAAAAGCTTCTACACAAGAAAAAAAACAGTCACCAAATTGAAGAGGCTGCCTACAGAATGGGAGAAAATGTTTGCCAGCTAAAGATCTGACAAAGGATTAATAACCAGAATATCCAGGGAGCTCAAAAAACTAAACTTCCAAAAAATCAATGACCCATGAAGAAATGGGCAAATGAACTGAGTAGAGTTTCAAAGGAAGAAGTCCAAATTACCAAAAAACACATAAAGAAAAGCTCATTCTTGGCCATAAAGGAAATGCAAATCAAAACTGCATTAAGATTCTACCTCACTCTTGTTAGAATGGCTAGTATTAAGAACATAAACAACAAATGTTGGCAAAATGTGGGGGAAAAAAAGAACCCTCATACATTGCTGATGAGAATAGTATGAAATCTCCTCAAAAAACTGTTACTATTTATTTATTAACTTAATTGGTTGATTTTAATTATTTATTAATTTTATATTTTATTATAGAGGCATTTAATATTTTTCCATAAAACTCAGTGCTACTCTTCCAAATATTTATCCCAACTTAAATGCAGGCATTGTGAAAAAAATAGCTAAATAAAGTATAAAAAATTTTTGAAAAATGAGTCAAGATACAAACATAAACCTGGCTTATTTATATAAACTATCTGCTGTAAATTTTCTAGGAATAGTCAAGATAGATGAGGATTCTAGTATTTGGTCATATTTTTAATCCTTGAAGAAATGACAATAGTGTAAGTTCGTGAAAAAAGAGATATGCTAATATTTGTGTATTTAACATTGAGATTCAATGGAGAGAGAGTACAGAGGATGGAACAGAACATCATTTCCAAAGGTCTTTCCAGTACTCCCCTTTTTCAAACCCCTCTATCTCCCTAACAGTACCTTAGAAATCTACCTTTGTAGCTTTTCTGCCTCAGGTAAAGCCTTTATGACTTCAAGGGTTTACAAATCAGTCAGTGAGCTTTTCATGTCATTTAGTAGTAAGGGAAGTCAGGTTTATAAAAACACCACAGAGCAAGAAAGCTTGGAGAAAAAGTGAATGAGAGCAGAAGGACCATGCCAGGCACTTTTACCCATCACCAAGGCACCAAGCTTATTAACTCTACCAACTTAAGCTTGTAAGCCACCAAAAGCAAATCAATAAATTTTTACCCTGTCATCCGCACATTTGAACAGGTCACCCTGGCAGCATTCCTTGGTGGCTTTAGTAAGATCCATTATTATCTTGTAAATACCTACAAAGTCTGCATTGGGAAATTTCTGGCTCAAACGAGATAATAACCTAAAAATTAAATTCCCTCATTAAAATATTATTATCATGTACTATTTTATGTGAGAGTACCAGAAAATATTATTTATAATAAGGAAATTCACTACAGATTAAGATAGAGAAATACTTTAATTAATTAGTAATTTTAATGCTAGATTTGAACTAAATAGTTATCCTTTTTTTTCTTAGGCAGAATTATGAATTATAAGAGTGTGTGTGGTGGAAGGAGAGCTAGTAATTCTTAAAATCAGAAATCACAGAGGAATTCTGACAAGGGTGACAGTGAGGGGTCAGAGGGGTATCAGGTGTGGAACAAATCTGACTTCCAGACCTACCTTTATCACTTACTAGCCCTATGAACACAGGAAAAGTGACTTATCTTCTTTGACTTCAGCCTTTGTAGTGTCTCAACAGCAAGTAGAATTAAATGGTACTTCTGAGAATTAAATCAGGTAGTGCTCATGAAAGCATTTTATAATCTGGGAAGTATCAGACAAACCCCACCTATCTTTTTCATCAATTAATTAACACTTATCTGACTTCTAATGATCTCTGAAAAAAAGAAATCTATATTTCTATACAATGAGGCAGTTTTCATTAAACATGCTTTCACCAAGAAATTGCTCTAGCATAGGCTCTAAGCTCTATGACAAAATAAAAAGCAATTACATCCTCATCCTTTCCAAAATCATTTCAGCATTGCCTAACTCTGGTAACGATTTCTTTCCCAGACCAATCACGACCTTTATAACTGCATTGTTTCAGCTTGGAGTTGCTTTGTTTATCAATTGCATTGGTTTTGTAGATTGGATAGTAGGAATGTTAGACAAAGACGCTTCAATTGACAGTTTCTAGAGAGCACGCAAATGGATATCATTTTGTTTCCTCTCCTGTTATGTTGTTCTATGGATGACTTAACAGGTGAGCAGTTGGAAGGGCAGCTAATATTTTCCTGGCTCAGATATTGAAGAGTGCTCCCAGGATCAGGTAAGAAATACAGACACAGAAATTTAAGCAAAACCATGAGATTAACAGCAAAATTGGAGCAATGAAAAAATTTGAAACAACTTGTAATTATGATGGCTGAATTTAATTATCAGGACATAAAAAAATAAATGCACACATTCAGATTGAGGAAAATAAAATTAAATGAAAGATCTTGACTATAGCATAAAAACAATAGACCATTAAAATGAAATTCCCTGTCTTTATAAACAAGAAATTTAAATGTCTTTTTTAGAACAAACAATGTCTTCTAAATTTTTTGACATTTTAGAAAAAAATATTAAAATTATGTCGAATTATTACTAATGATCTGATTTCACCTCTATCAACTTTGTGTTTTACACAAAAAAGATATATTTGAAAGCTATGTGTAAAATACTATGTAAATGTACACTTTGCCAACTGAGCAGTTCTCATTGTATCATTACAAAGATGCAAACTAATTAAAAATATTTGCCCTGTTTTGAAAGTTCTTTCTCCAAATTTGTGCATACTGACACACTTGATTCTCTGTTGGGCAACTGAAACCAGTACTTTCTCCTGCAAATCATGAGACTTTCAGAAGAATCAATTTGAAAAAGTTAGAAAAGCAAAATTCTGCACAAAACACCCCTTTATAAACTCACATGAGACTATTCAAGATCAAGTTTTAAACAGATAATTCGCACCTAATTCCCAAGTAGTCTTGCTATGTCAGAAAAAGAAAAATTGGTGTGGACACAGTAGAGGCCCTTGGTAGTTATAAACTGGCATGGAGACATTGCCAGGTAAATAGTCCTGGAAGGAAAAGAGTGCACTGAATCCCCAGGAAATAGAACATTGCTGACTTCTTAAAGTTGTGTATGATTCATTGCAGTTGCTCTACCACATACTCTAATAAAACCAGTGAATTACCCAGGAAAGAGAATGAAGCATACGATATTTGTTTAAAGAATAAGTGAATGTAATGTAGGGGTGAACTAGTTCAAAATACACTATACACAAGTGTGGAATTATTTGAATAAGATTCCCTTATATTATTAATGTATGCTAATTCAATTTTTTTTAATTTTTAAATGTTTAAAGGTACAGCAGAATAAATGAACTCTGTTTTTTAATTTTTTTATTATTATACTGGGGGTACGTCATGACATTATAAAAGTTCTTACAATATATCATGGTTGAATTCACCCCCTCCATCAGTCTCCTTTTTACTCCTTCCTCCCATTCCGGGAATAGTTTCAACAGGTCTCATTTTTCCATTTATAAACATGTGTACATAATATATTCATCATATTCACCCTCCTATGCCCTTTCCTTATATCCTCCCCCTCCCACTGATACCATTCCCCCAGACAGAACCTGTTTTATATTCCTGTTACCCTTTTTAAAAAATGACACTTTTATTTAATATCTATACAGTGTGTTTCACTGTGGCATTTCCATGTATATATGTGTTATAACCCGAATAAATGAACTGAGTGCTACAGTAAAATTCTTTGATTAATTTTTTCCCCAGAAAAAGTCTCATGAAAGCATAAACAAAACTGTGGCTGCTTGCTGTGTAATTTGAAACATGTATTTCAGCCATCACCACCAAAAAGAATGGCAGGATATCTAGATACACGAGTAAGAATCCTCTGGTCAATCTTAGGAGGCAGGAAATGTTAGAGGCCTTCAAAGAGAAAGAAAGTTCATTCGCACATATAAAAAAAGGTTCAGAAGGTCTTTTGACTATGTTCTAGGTTTCCTACACCTGGAAACCAAGGTGGTCAAAAGCTGAGGTTGCTTTATGAACTGGTTCTTAGTCTTCTTTTGAGGATTACCTTTGGAATCAGACAGACATCTTTATCAGCAGCCTGGCAGCATTCTGTCAAAATGTCTTTATATTTTTTCAGCATAGCAGAGGAGTTCTAGAGCATAAAAGTAAGGATGTCTTCTGCCAACTTTGTATAAATACCTAATTTTTTTAAAGAACACAGGCAATAATTTCCCACAACACACAATCTTTTTTTATTATTATTATTCATATGTGCATACAATGCTTGGGTCATTTCTCCCCCCTGCCCCCACCCCCTCCCTTACCAACCACCCGCCCCCTCCCTCTTCCCCCCACCCCCTCGATTCCTGGCAGAAACTATTTTGCCCTTATCTCTAATTTTGTTGAAGAGAGAGTATAAGCAATAATAGGAAGGAACAAAGGTTTTTGCTAGTTGAGATAAGGATAGCTATACAGGGAGTTGACTCACATTGATTTCCTGTGCATGTGTGTTACCTTCTAGGTTAATTCTTTTTGGTCTAACCTTTTCTCTAGTTCCTGGTCCCCTTCTCCTATTAGCCTCAGTTGCTTTTAAGGTACCTGCTTTAGTTTCTCTGCATTGAGGACAACAAACGCTAGCTAATTTTTTAGGTGTCTTACCTATCCTCATATCTCCCTTGTGTGCTCTTGCTTTTATCTTGTGATCAAAGTTCAATCCCCTTGCACAACACACAATCTTACAGAAATAACTATAACAGCATTTTTCCAAGATCATATAAACCCAAAAGGCTTGTAATTTATCAATTAAACTCAAATCACACCCAATGGACTTGTCTTTGCATTTCTTCAAGTCAATGAAAAGGAAGGCTATATTTGTGTTCATACATGTATATGTGTATTATATGTAAAATTTTGTTGACCTATTGTGACTGAATAATGAAATTAACCCAAGAATCCCATATAAACATATGCTTATATATATTTGGGAAATTTTGAGCCAAGTCACTCACATTTTTCATACAAATCATATTTTTTGTTGTGTAGAATTTTGTGGTATCAAATATTACTTCTTTAGAACACATCATAAGGTCAAAACTTCCAAGTCTTCATGTTGAAAATATTTTTAGGTGTGTTGATTTCTATAATAAGTGTTGACCTACAGAGTTGTTCTTTGGTTTTTAACTTTGAAACCTAGACACCTGGTTACTGTGCCAAAAACTTGTTGCTGTTTTCCTGAAAGGAGGCACACAGTGAGTCAGCCTCTGGTTTCATGAAGCGAGGCAAGTTAGGGTTTTTGTCTTTGTATTTGAAGAAGCATCATTTCTCTTAGGTTCTTGTTTGTCACAGCAGTCAGCCAGATCACCATAGTGATCACGAAGATTTGGAAGGGCACATAAGCTATCACCAAAAAGAATATGTTAAATGGAAGACAGCAAGCTTCAAATTACTGAGGAATACTTTAACTACTTTATAGACAAAGAACAGTATAAAAATGAATATAATGATAGTGGTTGGCCATGAAATCATATATACTGTGTATATATTCAGAGATGAGGTACACATATATTTCAAACATCATATGGTGTCTCATAAATGTATACAATGTTTTGGTTTTATGTACAGCTTAAAATAAATTTTAACATGAAAAAAATGTTAATGGAATAAAATACTTTAAAACCCATGAAGAAAAAAGAAATCAGAAAGAAACTCACCCCAGACTTAGTATTTTAAGACTTGACTATTTCTGCAATTTTCACAACAATCAACTTCCACAGAATGCCTTATGATGAATAAAACAGAAGCATGAAAAATAGTGACTGCTTGAAGGAATGTGTCCTTATTTTGCTTTCCAGGTGACACTAAAGGTTAGGAGAGTAATTGTTATAACAAACATCAAGGAAAACTAGAATAGCTGGTGAATTCACATTAGGAAGCAAAGTGCTCAATTCCTCATTTGATCTGCCCCTGTTAAAAAGACCCAACTTTTTAGTAGATACCACTTAAAATGAGGAGAAACACAATCTGCTATACATTGTTACTGCGTTTAAATTAGACCCTTTTTTATTAAGAAATATTTAACTCAAAGTACTTCATTTGTTAAATAAATCCTTTTCTAACTCATTAATTTTTATTAAAAATTATGCTAATCCATGGAAAATATACTGTTCTTGACAGAATTCATTATTTAAAAAAAAAACCTCATATGTAGAGCTGTAATATTGTGTGGAGTTCAAGTACTAACTCAGCATGGAGACAGGAAAGGTTCTTGTGAAAGACAAGAGGAAAGATTCCAGTGATAAGTAAAAAATATCTTTGTCAATATATAGATTGATAATGAGAGAAACATAGTCCTCTTGTTTGAAAATCTATTCATAAATAGCAAAAGTTCCAGCTCTTATAAAAAGTGACTGAGTACCCTGCTTTTTATTGTGCATAAAAATAAGCCTAAAGTCAGAAATAAAAAGCTATATTATTATTTCATACTGTATCAGAATTATCATAGAAATTAGCTGGTGCTTTCTGAAGGAAAAAATCATGCTATGATCCCAAAGCGGTGTTAGCACTCCTATGTTCATTGTAGCATTATTCATAGTAGCCAAGATTTGTAAACCATCAAAATGTCTTCTGTCAGGTGAATGAATAAAGAAAACGTGTATGAATAGATTAAGAAAACACGGTGTATACATTCAATGAAATATTATTCAGCCTTCAGAAGAAAACTCTGCCATTGGCACCAATATGGATGATCTTAAAAGACACTATGCTAAGTGCAGTAAGCCAGGCCCAGAAAGACGAATACGGCAAGATTCTGTTTGTACCAGGCATCTAAAGGAGTCAAATTCACAAGATCAAATAGTAGAATGATGGCTACCAGGGGCCAGGAAGTAAGGAAATAGGGAGTTATTGCATAACTGGCATAAGCTTCCAACTAAGCCAGATGAATAAACTCTAAAGATCTGCTACATAATACTATACCTACAGTCAACAATAATGTGCTGTACCATCCTTATCAATAAAGGAAATTCAAATCAAAGGTAAGATGAGATTCCATCTCACCCTATCAGAATGACTATCATCAAGAAAAGAACAAAAAAATGCTAGCAAGGATGAGAGTGGGGGCAGGAGGAACCCTCTTACATTGTTGGTGGGAATGTAAACTAGTGCAACCTCGAAGGAAATCAGTATGGAGGTTCGTTCAAAAACTGAAAATAGATCTACCTGATAACCCAGGTAAGCCACTCTTGGACCTGTACCTGAGGAAGTGTAAATCAACACAAAAGACAGACATGTTTACCACAGCACTATCCACACAGCCATGCCGTGCACATAAAAATATAAGAGGGTAGATCTATTGTCTTACAATAGAAAATATTTGTTCTTATTTTAATAAACTAAAATTAATAAATACATAAAAACATGCTATCAGCCTGTATGAAAAGAGTCAAATTTCAAAGTTTGAAAAGAGATTGTGACAAATGATAAATTGCCATTCAAATATACTACGACTGCTGTGTGTAGTCTCAATGAAACGATGTTTTTTAAATTGTGGGCATAGCTAGAGTCTCTGTCCCAGAAAAAAAATAGCTTAGTCTATAAGCAACTTTGGAGTGGGTCTCACAAACTTGATCAATTAAGAATAATTTCTTTAAATGACAAAAGAATTTTCCTTTGAAATATTCAAAATTACCTAAAAGAGAAGAAAGAACCCAAAAGTCAAAATGCACTGACCAGGTCTTTGTCACAGTTTGCAGCTGACTCATCAGCTACACATGTTTTTACAAACTCGTTTACTTCATTCACTAATTTTACATGTTCTTCAAATGGGCACTTCTGGAGATTCTGAGAAAAGGCAACCAGTACTCTGAAACAAAAGACATGGAAACATGTAGCACAATATGACTTTAAGATAAAACAGTTTTCAATGCTAGGGAGGAAAGCATGTATGTGTGTAGTCGATATTTTATATATCTTTCCTAGAATTATCCAGAAATCCTATTCAGAATTGCTATTCTCTGAGGCCTAGCCAGGCACATTGTGCCTTCCTTGGCAAATAGAATGTATATTTCTATAATGTTTAATGTCTATGTGTGCATGGTGTTAGATGCACACACAGAGAGCAAAAGACCAAGTATGCACTACATAGATCTGTCCAGTCTAGGCACATATCCTTTGAGTTCTTTAAAAGAAAAACACAAACCCATATACTTGATTTAATCAGGCAAAGGGATAATTTTGACCTTTAAAAAGTATAGTATTGTCTCACTTTTTACTAGGTGAAAAAATTATTAAGGCTGAAGATGTGGTCCAGTGTCAGAGTGCTTGAATAACCTGCATGAAGCATGGGTTCAATCATTAGCGTGCACACACACACACGTTCCCCCAAAAAAATCACAGGACAATTTCCTATGAAGAAGAGTTAATAAGTGACCTTCCAAAGGAACCACATATTTTAGAACTTCCCACCACTGTATAAGAATTACAGATTTTCTAGTCTGCATGAGAGTTCCAGAGTTCCACGGTCTAATACAGTATCCAGTAGCCACTTAAGGCTATATAAATTTAATTAAAATGAAATATAATTTGAATTTTTTGTTCCTGAGTTGCTCTCACAAGTGTTCACAAATATAAATTGTCAGTACTAGAAATAAGTGATAAAGTAAAACTTAATTCTTTAATGACAAAGGGTTTACTGAAGCTTTCTTTAGGAGATAATTAAAACAAAATCTGAACAAATAAAAACTAGAATTCTTACATGCATCTCGTTGAAACATACCCCTGGAATAGGCAGAGCTGAAAGGAAGGAGAAGGGAAATAAAAGTCACCTACTTCATTGTGCCAAAGATTTGTGAGGTTGATAGAAGAGAAAAGCGAGGGTGGATGAGGGTAAATTTGCACTAATGTACCTCTTTAGCCAATAATTGTACATCATTAACTAAACTCAACATGCATTTCATTCCCCCCTGCTCTTTGCAAAATCATAATATTCTTGCCAAAAAATTTGTTTGACTAAATCCCTTGTGTATATTTACTATCTTGAACTGTTGTACCCACAAGACCTCATCAATTCATTAAAATTATGTAAAGCATCTTATCAAATTTTAATAAATCCACCCCACTACTGGTGGGTTTTCTTTTTCTTTCTTTCTTTTTTTTTTCTTTTTCTGGAGCAGAGTAGCCTCCAGTCCTCAAAGATTACCAGAAGTGCTAAGAATCCACACACAGAGTTGCTAGCCTTCTGGAGGAAGCAGGGGAGTCCCAGACTTGGGAGAAAGGGGAAATCACCCGTAGATGACCCACCAACTCTCCAACCTAAGGATCCCTTCCAATACCAAAGAGTGGTACCCACAAACAGGTAAACAAGACTCTTTGATCCCTGAGGGCTAACACACAGCTCAGATTTTAACCCAATAAGCTGAATGAAATCTCCCACCCCACCTGCTGGAGAAAGATGGGGAGCCATAGCTCACAGCTCAGCCCGCATGATTCTTTATACAAAGAAAGACAGTGTGAATGCAGGTTAGCCAAGCCTGAACCCAGCCTATGGGAAATAATAATTCATTCAACCATCTACAAGAAGCCTAGTAGCAAGCTGAATCTGACTGCTTTCCCCCCAAAAGAAGAGCTTTTGGCCAAACAGCCTAAGCTAAAGCTCCCAGGCATGCCTGGCAGAGACAAACCTGGCTCTGCCCAGCACAACTCCTTCAAGAAGACACATAGTTAAGAGAGCTGAAGCTGAGAGCCCCACCAAGTGGAGCCATTGGCTAAACAGTCTCAGCTAAAGCCTCCAGATTTGCTCCATGGGGGAAGGGCAACTGCTCCCTGTTCAGCCACCATGACCACCTACAAGAAGCCTCCTAGTCAAGCAAACTGAAAAAGATACACACACCGTAGAAGAGCCTTTGGCTAAACAACCTACAAGGAGCCCACCAAACATACCCTGCAGGCAGGGGTACCGCTACCTACTACTAACCCAGCATGTCTATCCTAAGGAGGGGTAAGAATCAAGAGAAGACATGTAAGAACTGCAGACTAAATCCAGAAGGCCAGAAATTGGATGCAGCATCCAGTACGTTCACTGACCACAGAAGAAATTCATTCTATTCTATAATGAAGAAATCCAGACTTAAAAAAAAAACCTTTTTCCTCTTTTTCCAAAATTTAATTTGTCCATCCCTTTTATTCCAAGTTTTTCTCCTTACTTTTTCCATTCTTCCCTCCTTTGATCCTTTATCTTCTCTTCTTTTCTTTCTTCCACTCCTTTTTTTAAATTCATTTGTTCACATGTGCATATATTGTTTGGGTCATTTCTCCCTCCTGCCCCTGCCCCCTCCCTCTCCCCCTCTCCCTTCCAGGCAGAATCTCTTCTGTGCTTTTCTCCAGTTCTGTTGAAGAGTAGAAATAAGCAATAATAAGAAAGGCATAGTGTTTTTGCTAGTCGAGATAAGGACAGCTATACATAGAGATTCCTAGCATTGCTTTCACGTACAAATGTGAATCAAACCAGTTTGATTCATCTCTAACTGATCTTTACACTTGTTCCTGATCCCCTTCTCATGTTGACCACTGTCGCTTTAAGGTTTCTGTATTAATTCCTCTGGAGTGGGGACATCAAATGCTTTCATGCTTTGGGTTTTCTATCTAACCCCATACCTCCTGTATATGTTCCCCTCTTGTCATGTAACCTAAGTCCTACAACATTGCTGTATTTGCCCTAGATTTAAAGACTGCATTTGAGGGAGAACATATGATTTTTGGTCTTCTGAGTCTGACTAACTTCTCTCAGAATGATGTTCTCCAGTTCCATCCATTTACTTGTGAATGATAAGATTTCATTCTTCTTCATGGCTGAGTAAAATTCCATTCTGTATAAATACATTTTCTTCATCCATTCATCAGTAGTGGGGCATCTTGGTTGTTTCCATAACTTGGCTATTGTGAACAGTGCTGCAATAAACATGGGTGTGTACAGGTGCTTTTGGAGTAACCTGTGTCACATTCCTTTGGGTATATCCCCAAGAGTGGGATTGCTGGATCATATGGCAGATCTATGTTTAGATTTTTAAGAACCCTCCAAATTTTTTTCCAGAGTGGTTGCACCAGCTTGCATGCCTACCAGCAGTGTATGAGGGTTCGTTTTTCCCCACATCCTCGCCAACACATGTTGGTGGTGGTGTTTTTAATGATGGCTATTCTAACAGGGGTGAGGTTTCTTTCACTCCTTTTTTCCCCACATTCCCTGTCTCCTCCCTAACAAACCACTCAACTAGTGGTTTACTTTATCACCTTCTTGTAATACTCCCATCCTTCTTATCCTTCTGCAATTCCTGACAATAGCACCTTTCTCTACAATAACTGAACTATACCTCTACACACATTAGAGTCTTATTAACCTTTGCCCCCACACCTCACCTCACACCTCTTCTATCTTCTCCCCATCCTCCTTCTTCTTAATCTGATTTCCTAGTCCCATTATTTTTACTGCTTCAGTTTTAATCTCTGTGCAAACAAATTTTATTTTTCCACCACTCTTCTGTTTATATACAATAATACTAAGGTTTTATATTTCTTGTAAATATCTTGTTTGCTATTGAATTCATGAATTTGTAGTGCTAAGTTATACCCCCAGGTCAGTGGACAGAAAAGACATAACAACCTACACAATAACCAATCCTGCAAAAATACAGAAATTAATTCAAAGGAAAGACTTCAAATGACTAAAACTTCCAACCAATGAATTGACAAAATAGGAATGTGGGAAATAGGAAAAGGCAGGGGAATGTAACTCCTCAAAAGGTCAACAAACACACAACAAAGGATCTGATGATAGGAAAGGGGACGAAACCTCAGTCTCCAAGCTCAAAAGAATGATGATAAGAATGATTAAAGAGGTGAAATAGGATGTGCAAAAACAAGTCAATGACCATGACCCCAAGGCCTGCACAGTCCCGCACCATCTCTGCTCTGCCGGGCCACGTCCCCAAGGCCTGCTGCACTGGAGATACAAACATGCACGATCTCCGTTCCACTGGGCTATGCCCTCCAGGCCTGCACAGGCCTGCACAATATCCACTCTGTAAGCATGTGCCCCTAAGGCCTGCCAAGCTGGGGACCCACACACACACAATCACCATTCCTCTGGACCACGCCCCCCTCCCCAAGCCTGTCAAGCTGGGGATTCATAGACACACAAGAGCTCCAATCCACTGGCCTGCACCCTTCAGGCACACCAACCCCATGCTCCAAACGCCTGCTACTTCACCTCAGCTAAAGGCCTCCACCCATACGCCAGTGGGACCCCACTCACCGGACACTTGCCACAGGAAGGCTCCAAACCTACCTAAGAGGACACACACAGACAGGTCTGAATGCTAAAGAACTAACATCAGAACAACTAAGACTGCAATTCTACTGTTCCAGAACTAGTGAGTTTTTTTTTCCTTTCTTTAAGGGATTTGCTGCCTGGTTTGCTGTTTGATCATCCACCATCTCTCCCATGTTTTTTTTCTTTTCCTCTCTACTCTATTGCTTTCATCCTTCCATCTCTCTCTCTTTTTTATTTTTTTTCTTGGTTTTGTTAGTATTAATATTGTTCCCAGATAATACTAAATTACACATAGTCCAGGGATAGAAGCAGTACCTAGTGGAACTATGGGAAGAAGAAAAGGGAAGGAAACCATTCTCCCCCCCAAAATAAAGTAGTACAGGATTTAGAGTGAAATGAAGAAAATGGATACCCAGATCCAAACTCCAACAAAACAAAGATAAACTATACCAAGGAGCCCAACAAAGCCCACAAGAACACCCTGGAAGAAGAAATCCTATGAGTAATTAATGAGAATTTCATAGAGATGTTACTAGACATGGTCAACCAAAATGTATAGAAGGCACTCAACAAATTCCAAGACAACAAAAACAAAGAATATGAGAAAACCCAGAAACAAATAAATAAAATAATAGAAGCCCTAAATAAACACCAAACTGAAACTTAATGACCATCCAAAACTGAACCACGAGAATATTAATCACCTGAATAGATCTGTAACACAAAAAGAAATTGAAGCTGCCATCAAGAGCCTCCCAAAAAAGTCCAGGACCTGATGGATTCACTGCTGAATTCTATCAGACATTTAAAAAAGAACTAATACCATCTCTCCTTAAAGTGTTCCATGAAATAGAAAGGGAAGGAACACTGCCTAACTCATTTTATGAAGCCAATATTACTCTCATCCCAAAACCAGACAAAGACACCTCCAAAAAGCAGAACTACAGGCCAATTTCCCTAATGAATATCAATGCAAAAAACCTTAATAAAATAGTGGCAAGCCGAATCCAACAACACATCAGAAAGATCATTCAACATGACTAAGTTGGCTTCAGCCCAAGGATATAGGGGTGGTTCAACATACACAAATCTATAAACGTAATACAGCACATCAATAGTAGCAAAGACAAAAAACACTTGATCATCTCAATAGGTGCAGAAAAAGCCTTTAACAAGATCCAACACCACTTCATGATAAAAGCTCTAAGAAAACTAGGAATAGAAGGAATGTACCTCAACATTGTAAAGGCTATATATGACAAACAACAGCCAACATCATACTTAATGGTGAAAAACTGAAACCATTCCCCCTAAAATCAGGAATGAGACAAGGGTGACCACTATCCCCACTCCAATTCAGCATAGTACTGGAATTTCTAATCAGAGCAATTAGGCAAGAAGAAGAAATAAAAGGAATACAAATAGGTAAAGAAACTGTCAAAATATCCTTATTTGCAGACGATATGATCCTATACCTTAAAGAACCAAAAAATTCTACCCAAAAACTACTAGACACTATAAACAGCTACAGTAAGTGGCAGGATACAAAGATACAGTAAGGTGGCAGTCCTGAAACTCTGAAGTTACTACAGGAAGGAGCAGGAAACACTCTGGAACAAATAGGTATAGGCAGACTTCCTCAATAGAACCCTAGCAGCCCAGCAACTAAGAGAAAGGATGAATAAATGGCAGTTCATAAAATTAAAAAGCTTCTGCACAACAAAAGAAATGGTCTGTAAACAGAAAAGACCACCCACAGAGTGAGAGAAAATATTTGCCAGCTAAACATCAGACAAGGGACTGATAACCAGAATATACAAGGAACTTAAGAAACTAAACTCTCCTAAAATCAATAAACCAATTAGGAAATGAGCAACTGAAATAAACAGAACTTTTTCAAAAGAAGAAATTCAAATGGTCAAAAAACACATGAAAAAATGCTCACCATCTCTGGCCATAAAAAAAATGCAAATCAAAACCACACTAAGATTCTACCTCATCCCTGTTAGAATAGCCATCATCAAAAACACCACCAACAACAAGTGTTGGCAAGGATGTGGGGAAAAAGGAACCCTAATCCATTGCTGGTGGGAATGCGAGCTGGTGCAACCACTCTGTAAAACAATTTGGAGACTTCTTAAAAATCTAAACATAGACCTGCCATATGATCCAGCAATCCCATTCCTGGGGATATACCCAAAGGAATGCAACACAGGTTACTCCAGAGGCACCTGCACACCCATGTTTATTGCAGCACTGTTCACAATAGCCAAGTTATGGAAACAACCAAGATGCCCCACTACTGATGAATGGATCAAGAAAATGTGGTATCTATACACGATAGAATTGTACTCAGCCATGAAGAAGAATGAAATCTTATCATTCACAAGTAGATGGATGGAACTGGAGAACATCATTCTGAGAGAGGTCAGCCAGGCTCAGAAGACCAAAAATTGTATGTTCTCCCTCATATGCATACTTTAGATCTAGGGCAAATGCAGCAATGTTAATGGACTTGGATCACATGACAAGGGGAGAGCACATACAGGAGGTATAGGAATAGGTAGAAAACACAAAACATGAAAGCATTTGATGTTCCCACTCCAGAGGAACTAATGGAGAAACCTTAAAGCAACAGGTTATCATGAGAGGAGATCAGGAACCAATGTGAAGATCAGTTAGAGTTGAATCAACATGGATCATAAGACATGGATACACAAAAGCAATAGTAGGAATCTTTTTGTATAGCTATCCTTAACTCAACTAGCAAAAATGCTTTGTCTTCCTTATTATGCTTATGTCTTTTCTGCAAGAAAATCAGTGATAAGGGCAGAACAGGACCTGCCTGGAACAGAGGGAGTGAGGGAGGGGAAGGATGAGGGAGGGGGTAAGGGGGGAAAAATGACCCAAAAAATGTATTCATATGTGAATAAATGAACAAAAAATTTTAAAAAATTGAAAACAACCCTAATGTTTAATAAAGAAATTGTTTTAAAGTAATGCTGATTAATATGGGAAAAAAGTGAAAAGCCATTTTATATTTTTTTAAAGATCAATGCAAATAATGTAAAAAAAAAAACAAGTCAATGAAATCCAAGAGAATATGGAATAACAGTTTGAACTAAATGAAGTCAGAGGATACAAATAAACATCTGAATGAAATCAAAGAAGATTAAAAAAAGATAAATCAAATAAGGAAAACAATACAAGATGTGAAAGGGTAATTTAATAAAGATATAGAAAGTTAAAAAAAAAAAAGACCACTAAAAAATACAGTTGAAAGCTACTTCAGCAGACAAGTGGAAGACAGTATTCCTGGACCTGAAGACAAATAAGATACAAAGGAAAAATAGATGAATACCTAAAGATAAGAGTAAAGGTTTATGAATGTGATGTGCAAGAATTCTGCAACTCCATCAAAAGACCAAACCTACAAATCATGGGCATTGAAGAAGGAGCAGTGTCAGCCAAGGGCATAGGAATCATATTCAACAAAATAATAGCAGAAAACTTGCCAAACCTCAAGAAAGAGATTCCCATCCAGGTACAGGAGGTATCTAGGACACCAAAGAGACATGAACAAAATAGCACCACTTCACAGCATATTAAACTTAATACAATAAGCACAGAAAACAAGGAAAGGAAATTGAAGACTGTAAGGGAGAAACATCAAATAACCAATAAAGGTAAACACATCAAAATAAAAGATTTTTCAACAGAAACCTTAAAAGCAAGCAGGGAATATAATGAAGTATTTCAAGCATTGGAAGAAAGTAATTTCAAGCCTAGAATACTTTACCCAATAAAGCTATGATTCATAATCAAAGAGAAATGAAAAACATCCATGATAAGCAGAAACTAAAACAATATATGACCACTAAACCAGCACTCCAGAAGATGAAAATAAGCATAGTCACAAAAGGAAGGGAATAATTAAATTTCAGGAGATGAGCAGACAAGCAGTTGTAAAGTAACAAAAAATCAATTACACACATACACACACACACAAAGCAACAAAATGGCAGGAATTACTACATACCTCTCAATGTTAACACTGAATGTTAATGGTCTCAGCTTCCGCATCAAAAGACATAGATTGGGAAGCTGTATTAAAAAGGAGGAACTGACAATTTGTTGTTTACAAGAAATCCATCTCACCAAAGAAACAAGTATTGGCTTGGGGGAAAGGCTGAAAAAATATTTTCCAAGCAAATGGCCTCCAAAAACAGGCAGGAATAGCTATATTTATGTCAGATAAAATGTACTTCAAACCTCAATTAGTCAGAAAAGACAAAGAACATCACTTCATACCAACAAAAGGAACAATACAATACATGTGCCCAATGTTGGCACATCCAACTTAATAGTACAAATAGAACTCAACACAATGACAGTGGGAGACTTCAGTGCTCCACTGTCACCCATAAATAGGTCATCCAGACCAAAAATGTCAACAAAGAAACCTCAGAATTAAGTGACATCATAGACCAAATGGACTTAACAGACATCTTTACAGTATTTCATCCAGCAGGAGCATAATACACATTCCTCTTGGCAGCCATGGAACTTTCTCCAAAATGTAACATGATCTAAAGGATCATGACTTGAGGTCAGCCTGGGGCAAAAGTGGGAGACCACTTCTGAAAAATAACTAAAGCAAAAATCAACTTAGATTGGCTGAAGTGGTTGAGTGCTTTCCCAGCAAGCACTATGTCCTGAGTTCAAAACCCATTACTGACAAAAAAGAAGAGCTAACTTCCTCTGTTCTTTTGCTCTGAAAATGAGAGTTACGAACTCAGTAAGAAGGAAAACTGACTTTCTCTAATACTACACAACAACTTTTAATATCAATCCAGTTATTTCACCTAACTAAATAACTGAATTCGTCAAAACTGTCATTCAGTTGCACCATGACACTATATGAGAGTGCACTATTTTTTTGAAGTTAATGACCTATTTTATCCTTTTCCTGATATATCTTGGCACATAAGCAAGCATGAAATTCTTATCATTGAATATATTTATATTACTGATTCACAAATTCAGGTCTTTTTCAGTCACACATATCCATGTTATATACTTTATTCATCTAACAAATGAAAATAATAATATCTATCCAGTCTGCACTGCAGTATTATGCTATAGTACAGTGAAAAATATCAAATCCTAATTTTAAAAATCAAATTCATGATGAAATAGAGCTTTGAATTGATTTTCCTATATTTAATAAAAATCCCAGGTGTTAAATTGTTGTTTTTGAAAAACTCTAGTATAATTGCATTTCAAAATCATTGAAGCTATATAAAATTGATAACACCTGAAAGAATCATTCCCTAAAAGTACAAATATCATGTTTTCATGTATGTTTCCTTATTAATGGTTGCTACATAGGTAAGAAATTAAAATAATTAATTCTTAACACTGTCTGCATGCTTAAAATTCAACTTAATTAATAAGAAGCCCTTGAGCAGTTTTGTTTTATGGATTCTCAAAGTTCCTACATTTTTTCTGAAAATTCTGGCATTAATTCTACATATACAAGCTGTACTGACAGGAATAAAGCCACAAAAATGTTAGTTATTTTAAATATTATGTTTTCTGAGCTTTTAAATGGTGTTTAGTCAGTCATCAAAAAATTTTGGCATAAGGATAAAGCAAATATTTAAACTAAGTGTTCTAAATATGATTTAGAGAGTCTAGTTTCTAAGCAAATAGAAAAGTAACTCCAATGGTCTTTAAATGTTTTCTCATGTTTATGGGAGGAATTTTAAAATAGAGAACAATTAAGAAAATTCTTTATTTGAAAGGAATAATGTTGTAATAATCATTTAGAAAAGAAATACTCCTGTTGAAATGCAAGTACAACTGAGAATTCAGTCTGAGCCTTCTCCCTCTGTCCTTTGTTTTTCATTCATTTTGACAAAGTAGAAGACGAAAAGGTTTGAAGCAGATAAATTACTCCTTGGGCAAGTGAACTAAACAGAACTTTCTCAAAAGAAGAAATTCAAATGGCCAAAAAACACATGAAAAAATGCTCACCATCTCTAGCAATAAAGGAAATGCAAATTAAAACCATGCTAAGATTCCACCTCACCCCTGTTAGAATAGCCATCATCAGCAACACCACCAACAACAGGTGTTGGCAAGGATGTGGGGAAAAAGGAACCCTCTTACACTGTTGGTGGGAATGTAAACTAGTACAACCACTCTGGAAAAAAATTTGGAGGCTACTTAAAAAGATGGACATTGATCTACCATTTGATCCAGCAATACCACTCTTGGGGATATACCCAAAAGACTGTTACTCCAGAGGCACCTGCACATCCATGTTTATTGCGGCACTATTCACAATAGCCAAGTTATGGAAACAGCCAAGATGTCCCAGCACTGACGAATGGATTAAGAAAATGTGTTATCTATACACAATGGAATTTTATGCAGCCATGAAGAAGAACGAAATGTTATCATTCGCTGGTAAATGGATGGAATTGGAGAACATCATTCTGAGTGAGGTTAGCCTGGCTCAAAAGACCAAAAATCGTATGTTCTCCCTCATATGTGGACATTAGATCAAGGGCAAACACAACAAGGGGATTGGACTATGAGCACATGATAAAAGCGAGAGCACACAAGGGAGGGGTGAGGATAGGTAAGACACCTAAAAAACTAGCTAGCATTTGTTGCCCTTAACGCAGAGAAACTAAAGCAGATACCTTAAAGCAACTGAGGCCAATAGGAAAAGGGGACCAGGAACTAGAGAAAAGGTTAGATCAAAAGGAATTAACCTAGAAGGTAACACCCACACACAGGAAATCAATGTGAGTCAATGCCCTGTATAGCTATCCTTATCTCAACCAGCAAAACCCCTTGTTCCTTCCTATTATTACTTATACTCTCTCTACAACAAAATTAGAGATAAGGGCAAAATAGTTTCTGCTGGGTATTGAGGGGGGGAGCAGGAAGGGGTGGAGTGGGTGGTAAGGGAGGGGGTGGGGGCAGGGGGGAGAAATGAACCAAGCCTTGTATACACATATGAATAATAAAAAAAAAAAAAAAAAATGTTCACAAAAAAAAAAAAAAGAAAATTCTTTATTTGAAAGGAATAATGTTGTAATAATCATTTAGAAAAGAAATACTCCTGTTGAAATGCAAGTACAACTGAGAATTCAGTCTGAGCCTTCTCCCTCTGTCCTTTGTTTTTCATTCATTTTGACAAAGTAGAAGACGAAAAGGTTTGAAGCAGATAAATTACTCCTTGGGCTAGTCCTCCACTTCCTTGGCACTCCAATCATAATCTTAAACCTATACCCTCCTCCTCCCATGAAATTCCTGAAGCTTTCCACACAGTCCTTCAAAACAGGCTTGTCTGACATCATACTTTCTTTGTGGTCCAGCCCTCATGCCATTTCCAGATGATACATTACTACTTCTAGGTCTCCTCTTGGAAATGAAATAAATGCAAGAATATATAACAATATCTAATAATATCCTCAGAATTTTTCCAGAGACTTTCTAAACAACCACTTAACCTATAGTCATTACAAAATGCAGAAAATTTGTACTTATTTGGAGAGAAAATTGGGGACTGTACCATTCTGCCTACAATACAATGAACATGCAGACACACCTATCATGAAGGGCCTGAAATGCTTTCTAAAACATACAGAAGGGTAGAAAAGTGAAAGTCCATTAATAATCAAACTAACCAATTGAAACATAATAAGCAATTTAATTTTGCATTTACTGAAGATATATTTCCAAATAAAATGTAAGAAAAATCCCAAAATACATGAGCTTTTAAAAGCTTTGCCAAAGCAAAACAAAAAAACAAAAAAAGCTGTAATCAAAACATCAATTGCCCCCTCATTACTCCCATAAGCTATGCATGTCTCCAAAAAATAAACTTGAGTTAGTAAGAAATATAGAATTTCTAAAGATTTCAGTAGAGACAAGAAACAGAAAGTGTTATCTCAGAATTCATACTAGAGAGGTAGATCCACGGTGCAGTCAATAGGCACCTTTCATAGATTGGTAGACAAATAGAGGAATAGGTCTACAAAGCAACTAACTCAGTTTATAAATCCAGAAAGCCCTGGATGTACTGAACTTACAAATATTTCCAGTCAAGTTCACAGAATATTGATAATAAAAGGATGGAGTTCACAGTGATAGTATACAAATGTATATATACATATATATGTATGAAAATGTGATGAAACCCAGTAAAAATTGTTTAACATGGAGGGAGGAAGGAGGATAAGAAAGACTAATAGAATGGATGAATTTCATCAGAGTATACTGTATGCATGCATGAAATATCACTGTGAATATACATTGTACAATCAATTTTTACTGATGAAACAATAAATGTTTGTGAAAAAAAATCACAAGGATATAGATGCAGATAAAGATGCAGATGCTGACTCTGGGACACCACAAGAGACACTTTCTTAGATTATAGAAAGAACACATTCCAAACTACACTGCAGCTAAGTACAATCGTGAAGTCATTTGAAAGGTGCCCACCCACATCTTACTGTTAACTCTGCCTGGGAATTTATTTTTTTTTAATTTCATGTGTTTCTCTATAAAGTACTTTTAACATTTTATTTCATTTCTATGTCACATTTTATATTTTATGAGAAAAACTTTCATTTTCACTTTCCCCTTTGTGAACTAGCCACTAGTGCTACAATTTATTTTCAAGAATCACTTAGTGTATTTGGCTAATATTGAATTTCTTTTGTTTATCTGGCCTAACTGACTAATAATTACATTAGTGAGCACTCTTGATTTACATCTAGGACTTGTAGACTAACCTGGAATGTCCCTGAGTGGCGGAGACATCTATCCAGTGATATGGAAAAAAGTGCTGACTGTGCAAGGATATTTACTTACTCCCCATCACGTGGAGACTCAACACCTCGATTTTATGTTTGTGTGCAATGTCTAAAACGAGATTTGTTCCCTCAATTCATCTACACACATGCACATCTGTGAGCCAAATAAAACAGAACAGAATTATCTAATGAAATACGTGTTTATACGTCAAGAACTTTTCAAGTACTTTGTTTAAGGATTAATTTTAAGAACTCTCTGGATTCTGATACTAGGTAAATTTTAAAACCACTGTGACTAAGAACTCAGCACTAATCACTTTTCGTAGTTATACTGTGCTACAGAGAAAATCAAAGTGGCTATGATCTCAAATTTTCATATTGCAACAAATATTCTTCACTATATAATAAAGCATAAAAATATATAAAAAGTCTGTAAACTACTTTAATTACTAAATTAGAAAATAATATTTTAAAGGAAATTGGCAGGTGGTCTGTCAGAAACCTATCTGTTGTATTTTATGTCGCACTTTAATGTATTTTTTACAACTGCAGATATAAAAGACCCTGGAAATTGGAGTCCTTTGATCAACATCCCCTGAACCCACACTTGTCACTGAACAGTGTTCCTGCCCTAGAGCCCCAAGAAGCTCAAATTTCTGCCACTTTCCTAACAATGGTTTTTTTCTAACTGCTTCCTTTTTTGAAAGATTTTCTGTTGGGAAGAAAACAGCATTAGTCATTCATAAATTACACTGCACATTGTCTGACCTATTTCAGCCTTTGCCATTTTCTTCATTTTGTGTAATACAAATTTTTGCAAGTGTAGTGTAAGAATGAAGAAATGTTTTGATCTGCAGGATAGACTGTACAACAGTTGTCCACAGTTAATGCCGCACCTATTCTGTTTCTGTACACTGTGACCCCATTCCTGTCTTTCCCTTCCCTCTTCTCTCTGGTGGGATGCCCCAGAGTCTTTGCTTTCATCACGTCTACTAATGTTACAAAATCTGACAACAGGAATGCAGGCAAGACGATGGATTAGAAATGTCTTACAATCTAATTCTGAATGAAAAGAGTCAAGTAACACAGGAAAGACTTTATTCTGAAGAGAAAAAGAGAGGAATCATGAAACAGGTGGCAGGACAGCTGAAAAGCACAGGGAACCCAAGGTAAAAGAAAAGCATCAAACAGTTATAAAACTGTTTCTGGCTTTTGAGGAGGGGGAGGGGAAGCTGAAGACGCCATCACAAGGTGAAACAGACAGCCCTGGTGACAGACCACCAATTCTTGCTGGAAGATAAGCCTACACCTCCTGCAAGCCTTCATCCCGATGTGAGATTCAAGGAACAGTAGATGTTTCAGGTGGAAGACCAGCTTTGGTGAAGAAAGACCTTCTGCTGTTTCCTGTATCTCTGAGAGTGAGAGTAAGACACCATTTTGAGAGAGGCCTGTTGTGATGAGACTCAGATACACTGGTGCCTGAAAACAAGGAACCTGTATGGCATAGGGAATCATGGGACATCCTGCTACAGAGTCTGGTTGAGAGATGGCCAGGAGAAGTGGTCAAGGAAAGGGAGAGAGTCTGACATGGACTCACAGAGTTCAATCTGTGCAGAATTGCACTGGCAGCAAAGGGCACTGTGATGGTCTGAGACCTCACTCTCCCTGGCCAGGATTAAGCCCATCACATGAAGCGAGGGCAGAAACAAAGCAGCAAGAAGAGCCTGTGGCTGGCGTAGTACATGGCCTCTAGGCTGCATGTGTTGACCGCTGTGTGAGTCAGAGCCCAGCATCCATATGACTCCCACAGCCTCCTCCCCTCCTCACAGGGAAGTGAGTTGTTGAACAGGGACTGAAATCATGAAGACCAGCATCCTGGCATGCTTTCTAACAGTCAGGACTGAGGGCCCAAGTCCAGATTCTCTGTATCATGAAATTTCTATGGCTTCCACCTCTGCAAAGGGAAGTAAACCACCAGACAGGGTCCGTAAGAATTGAGACCAGCAGGCAGAGCAACTAGCTCCCTCAATTCTCCCCAAGCCAGTACAGAAATCAATGCTCTACTTGTTCCCCCAACTCTCTGATGAATTTGGGGATTACTCCAAGGATTGAATCTTTTCTGCTCCAGAAGAAACAAACCAAGGGTTGCATAGAGCAAATGGGAACCTGACCAGCCCACAGGCTATAAAGTTCTCTGAATCCAACAGTGGCATCCAGCACACAAAGAAAGAAAACGTTATCATGAAAAGAAGTAAAAAAGAAAAAAAAAAAAAAAACAACCAACCCTTTACAAGAGACTCCAGCTAGTTTACCTTGATCCAAGCAGTGTTGGGTACCAAGCCCAGTCCCTTGAGCACTGAGCAAATGCTTGGATACTAAGCCATACAGCTGGGTCCAGTGGTGAAAATTTATCTCAACCTGGCCAGAACATACCACCTGAACATTAAAACGATTTCAGCTGAAAGTCTACAGGTAATTAAAACTATTTATTGAAAAAAAATAGTATTGATAAACCCCTGGTCAAACTAAACAAAAGAAGAGAAAAGACCCAAATTAATAAAATTAGCGATGAAGAGAGATAGTACAACAAATATCAATGAGATCCAAAGAACCATTACAGAATACTTTGTAAACTTACTATTCGAGTAAACTGGAAAATCTAGAAGAAATGAGTAAATTTCTAGATTTATTTGACCTTCCAAAATTGAACCAAGGTAATATAAATCACTTAAATAGATCTATAACAAGCATTAATATTGAATCAGTAATAAAGAGTCTCCCAATAAAGAGTCCAGGACTGCATGAATTCACTGACAAATTCTTCATGACCTTTTTTTTTGGCAGGGGAGTACTCAGGGCCTACACCTTGAGCCACTACACCAGCCCTATTGTTGTGACAGGTTTTTTTGAGATAGGGTCTATGGAACTATTTGCTCAGGCTGGCTTCGTACTGCAATCCTCCTAACCTCTGCCTCCTGAGTAGCTAGGATTACAGGCATCAGCCACTATTGTCCCACTCTACCAGATCTTTGAAGAACTAAAACCAACGATCCTCAAACTTTTCCATGAAATACAAAGGGAAGGAACATCACCAAACTAATTCTATGATGCCAGTATCACCACAATACCAAAACTCAGTAAGAATACAAGAAAAAAGAAAATTATAGACCTGTTTCCTTGATAAATATTGTCACAAAATCTCAATAAAATACTTGCAAGCAGAATTGAACAACAGGGTTGGTGGAGTGGCTCAAAGGGAAGAGTGCATGCTTATCAGAATTGAATAACACATTAAAAAGATTATACATCATAATCAAGTTGATTTCATTCCAGGATGAAAGGATGATTCAATATATGTAAATCAATAAATGTCATACAGCACAAACACAGACTCCAAGACAAAAATCACATGATCATCTCAATAGATGCACAAAAAGCCTTTGAAAAAATCAACATCCTTTCATAACAAAAGCTTCAAAGGAATTAGAAATAGAAGGAACATTACTCAACAAAATAATGGCTATACAACAGTCCTTTATAGACAACATCATACTAAATAAGAAAAAAAATGAAATTATTTCCTCTAAACTCAAAAATGAGAAAAGGATGCCCATTCTTCCCACTTTTATTCAATATAGTACTGCAATTCCAAGCCAGAGCAATAAGGCAAAAGAAGAAATAAAAGGGATTCAAATAGGGAAGGAAAAACTCAAATTATCCCTATTTGCAAATGATATGATCTTAAAAACCCTACCAAAACTCCTAGATTTAATAAACACTTTCATCAGGGTTGCAGGATATAAAATTAATATTCAAAATCAGTACATTTTCCATATACCAACAATAAACAGACTAAGAAAGAAAATCAGGAAAATACTTTTCAAAATAGTCTCAAAAAATTACATAGGAATACACTTAACTAAGGATGTGAAAGACCACAACAATGAAAACTATAGAACCTGGAAGAGATAAATTGGAGGAGACACTGGGAAATAGAAAGACCTCCTCTGTTCATGGATTGTCAGAATTAGGATCAGTGAAAATGGTTATTCTACAAAATCATCTACAGATTCAATGCAATTCCCATCAAAATCTCACTATCATTCTTCACAGAAATAGAAAAAAATCAATCCAAAAATTCATATGGAAACATAAAGATCAAAAATATCAAAAGCAGTTCTGCAAAAAAAAAAAAGCAATGCCGGAGGTATTAAAATATTAGGCTTCAAATTATACTTTAGAGCCATAAAAAAACAGCACAGTACTGACACTAAAATAGACATGAAGACCAACAGGACAAAACTGAAGACCCAGAAATAAACCCACACAGCTATAGTCATCTTGTTTTTGAAAAAGGAGTCAAAAACATACATTAAAGAAAAATCAGCCTTTTAAACAAATGGTGCTGTGAAAACTGATTATTTACATACAGAAGACTGAAATTAGACCCCTGTCATTCTATACAAAAAATCTATTCCATATTGATCAAAGATCTTAATGTAAGACCTGAAATCTTGAAACAGCTAGGAGAAAACACTTCAAGAAGCATATGCAATGGCAATGACTTTCTGAATAGGACTCCAATTCCTCAGAAAATAACAGCAAAAATTGACAAAAATGAATCAAATTAAAAGTCTTCTGCACATTGAAGGAAACAATTACCAGAATCAAAAGAAAACCAACAGAATGAGAGAAAAATCTTTGCTTTTCAACAGATAAAGGACTAATACCCAGAATATACAAAAAGTTCAAAAAATTAAAGAGCAAAAAATCAAAATAATCCAATTAATAAATGAGGAAACAAACTAAGCAGATACTTCTCAGAAGTACAAATGATAATAAATACATGAAGATGTTCAATATCCTTATCCATAGAGAAAATATAAATCAAAACTACACTGAAATTCCAACTCACCCCAGTCAGAATGGCTATGATACAGAAAACAAACAACAAATGCTGGTGAGGCTAGGGATAGGGAAGGAACCCACTTGTACTATTGGTGAGAATTTAAAGTAACGTAACCACTATGAAAAACAGTTTGGTGGCTCATCAAAAACTAAAAATAGGCCTACATTTTGATCCTGATATACCCCCTTGACATATATCCAAATGAATATAAATCAGTATACCAAAGAGACAGCTGCACACCTGTTTACAGCAGCACTATTCACAATAGCGAAGTGGTGGAATCAACCGAGTTGTCCCGCAACCAGTGGTTGGGTAAAGAAGATGTGGGATCCCATCTCCAAAACAGCCAAAGCACAAAGAGCTGGGGCTGAGGCTCAAGTGGTAGAGTGTCTACCTAGCACTCCATCCCTCCAAAATAAAAAGTAAATAAATAAATGTATAAAATGAAAAAAAATCTGATCACATACAGGACCCACTTAAAGGAAGCAACAGTAATAGAGAAAGGAGGAACTGGCTTGATGTTTTCATTTTCTACAGCAAAGAGGGGTTGAGATGAGGAAAATCTTAATTCAAGGATGAGATGGAGTTTTTTTTACTTTTGTTTTTGTTGTTTTGGCAATAAAGAAATGATGATAAAAAATAAGCCATGAAGGTATATTACAGAAAATAACCTGACGGTCTTGCTCTCCTTGCTCCTATGCTGTTGCATCATTGTGAATGGCCAAAGGCTGTATTTTTTAACCAGGAATTGCATGCTAGGTAAGAACTCTACCGCTTGAACCATGCCCTGGCCTTGCGTTTGCATTTGGGTTTTGAGGTAGAGTCTCACTCACCTTGCCAAGCCGACTGGGAAACCATGACCCTGCCTCCGCCTCCTGAGTAGCTGCGATTAGGCTCTCACCGCCACACCTGAACACAAACAGATGCAGAGAAATCACTCACGTGAAGTGCAACCTCGCAGAGTCAAATATTTGAGTTCTTTTCTTTTCTTTTGGTGGGAATTGAGGCCTGAACTCAGGGTTTCATGCTTGCAAAGCAGGCACTCTACCACTTGAGCCCCTCCTCCAGTCCATTTTCCTCTGGTTATTTTGGAGGTGGGGTCTCAAAAACTAGTTACCCAGGCTGGCCTCAAACCATGATCCTTTCTATTTTAGCCTCCCAAGTACCCAGGATTACAAATGTGAGTTACCAGTACCTGACTGTATTTATTAACGTTGATAGAGAAAGCTGTAAAAGAAAGAAGGGTGGGGAAAGAGAGACAAGAAGAGGAGGGAGGGAGGAAAGGAGGGAGAATAATGTGTACTGATAGAAAAGCATTTTGAAATGACAGTCATGATGGTTCAGGCCTGTAATCCTTGCACTTCAGAGGTTTAGGTGAGCCTGAACTCTATAGAGAAATCCTGTGTTTAAAAAAAAAAAAGGGAGGAAGGGAAAATGCACTTGGAAAACACTTATTTTGCATAGCAGTTTTGTATCCATTTATGCTACCTTTTTTCAATAAAGAACGATTTTTTAGATATTAATCACACATGCAATCACCATCTTCAGCTTGTCTCACCTCTTAACTCCCTTTCCCCCACAGTTTCCTTGGCAAAGGATCTCTTTTTCTGCCCTTGCCACCTACGAGGTTGAGCCTCTGGAATTTATGTCTATGCATTCAGATTTACTAATCATTCACTTCAAATTCACTTCAAATTTCCCAATTATGAAAAAGGAACCCTCTTACACTGTTGGTGGGAATGTAGACTAGTACAACCACTCTGGAAAAGAATTTGGAGGCTACTTAAAAAGCTGGACATCGATCTACCATTTGATCCAGCAATACCACTCTTGGGGATATACCCAAAAGACTGTTACTCCAGAGGCACCTGCACATCCATGTTTATTGCGGCACTATTCACAATAGCCGAGTTATGGAAACAGCCAAGATGCCCCAGCACTGATGAATGGATTAAGGAAATGTGGTATCTATACACAATGGAATTCTATGCAGCCATGAAGAAGAACGAAATGTTATCATTCGCTGGTAAATGGATGGAATTGGAGAACGTCATAATGAGTGAGGTTAGCCTGGCCCAAAAGACCAAAAATCGTATGTTCTCCCTCATATGTGGACATTAGATCAAGGGCAAACACAACAAGGGGATTGGACTATGAGCACATGATAAAAGTGAGAGCACACAAGGGAGGTATGAGGATAGGTAAGATACCTCAAAAACTAGATAGCATTTGTTGCCCTCAATGCAGAGAAACTAAAGCAGATACTTTAAAGCAACTGAGGCCAATAGGAGAAGGGGACCAGGAACTAGAGAAAAGGTTAGTTCAAGAAGAGTTAACTTAGAAGGTAACACACACGCACAGGAAATCAATGTGAGTCAATGCCCTGTATAGCTATCCTTATCTCAACCAGCAATAACCCTTGTTCCTTCCTATTATGGCTTATACTCTCTCTACAACAAAATTAGAGATAAGGACAAAATAGTTTCTGCTGGGTATTGGGGGGGGGAGAGGGAGGGGGCGGAGTGGGTGGTAAGGGAGGGGGTGGGGGCAGGGGGGAGAAATGAACCAAACCTTGTATGCACATATGAATAAAAAATTTCCCAATTATTTATTCTGCAGTTTAAGTCAGCTCAGTGTCAGTTTCTAGCTGCAGACTTGGACACACAGATTTGTAGATATCTCTGTGCCAAATAGGTTGAGTGGATTAAGTTATCTTGAATGATCCTTCTATCTTGAATATTCTATGATTCCACATTTCCCATGGGAAGTTTTATGGAATGAGAAAAGGTTATGAATTAGAGGAAAAAATGAGTCAAGTTAGGGAACTGGGGTCTAAGTTTGAGAGTTTGTTGATTCCCAAACTTCACAGTTGCTTCTCAGTTGTTCCTCACCTACCTAGATAAGCTGAATGTTTTTATGAAGTGCAAAGTCACTTAAACTCCTCAAAAGTGTATTATAAAATGAGGCTTCTCCATGTATTTTATCAAAATTTTTCAATGAAATAAAACATATCTAATGCCTACAACTGTGCTTATCTATTTATCATAAATTAACAAATAGAATGTATACACACTAAATATAAATTAATACGAGTAACTCCACTCATAATGATAGCTACAAATGAAAGCCATACAGAACTCAATGTACTGCTGAGAATCTATTCATAGTGTGTATTTTTTCCAAATGCAATTCAAGAGACTTAACTACATAAAAGAAGTTTAAAGTTACAAAAACAAGCTACTATAACCTCTTATGAAACAACAAAGGTTATATAATTAAAATATTCCTGTGCTGAAATTTTAATGGATCAAGTTTAAAATATTTTCATTTAGGGCAAATTTTTTCCCTTGGTATCTTCTAAAGCTTTATAATTTGTTAGTTGTTTTATAATCTCCTTCTGCTGAACTTAACTAAAACTTCCTCAACCTACCACCAGGTGAACTTGGAATTTAAATCCTGAAATTTTCATAAGTTCTTCAAGTATATACAGATGGGTCAACACTGAGAACTGGATTATTTGATCTAAGAAGAACTATAACTCTTAAGAAATAAAGAAAATAAATAATTAATCAATATTCTCTTTTTGAGAAAGAAATTCATCTTGAGCTTAAGTTTAGTAAATATGCAGTGTAAGTGTTTTCAAATGATTTTTAAATACTATTGGTATAAAGCTATCAAATTGTTCAAAATTAGTTTTTCATTATATAGGCACTAAAAAAACAAAAAAAAATTTTTGGACTACTGCAGTTTGAACTCAGGGCCTTGCTCTTGCTAGGCATATGTCCTAACATGTAAGCTGCACCATGAGTCCAAGAATAAAAATTTTAATTAGAAAAATACATATCTATGGGGGGGTGTGGGTGTGTGTGTGTGTGTTTGACGGTTTTGTTTTCAAAAAAGAGTTTAATTATTTACAATGTGCTGTGGTATGGCTGGGATATGACTCAAATGGTAGAGCACTTGCCTAGCATGTGCATGCCCTGGGTTCAATCCCAAGTACCATCAAAAATAATGTTAATAGTAATAATAATAACCTTTTGTAACAAAAGTATGCCTTCAAATAGAATAAAAAACCAATATCAGTAACCTAGGTCTTTGCTATTGACACTATCCGTCCACACTACATCTAATTCATAGTTACAACATATCTGGTATCTTAGCACCAATAGCTTAAACAAGTAGCCAAAATACATACAATTACTACTGTGAAACAATTGAAATATTTTATATTTACACTATGAGTAATATATTAGTATAATGAAATTATATAAATTTCCCTTTCTGCATTAAATATCTAAAAGACACATGACTATACTGATCAGTACAAAATTATTTTTGCAGTTACATGTGAAATTGGCAAAAAATGAACATCAGCGACATTTTTGGGTTTTTATCTCTTACTCATTATTCAATGAAAGTGTGGTATACAAATTTTTTAAGTTTTAAGTAAACAGAGTAGAATTTTTAAATACACATATTTCAAGTAAGTAGGGCACAATATTTAACCAAAGTTTATCATCAGTGGCACCTCAAATAGATGCATTTATCATAGCATGAACTAGGTGTTCAATGTTGGACAAGCAGAATTACCATTCATTAGTTTTTGTTGATTTTCTGCTAGTAGTGACCAGCCTACATTTCATTTCCTGAGGACCATGCCCACAGGAAGAGGCCCTGCTTGTGTATACTCCAGTAAGAGGGACTGGTGACCCTGAAGACCCATTTGGTCTCCAGAACAGTGTATAAAAGTGCAGGTCTCCCACTATCCCCAAAGGGGGATTTTACTCAAATATATGAAAACAGCAGCATTAGTTATAAAGAAATTCTGAAAAGCATTAGTCATGAAGCATTAGTTATAAAGAACTGATATATAGTTTTATGAAACAAACTACACAATTCGGCTAAGCACAGGCAACGTATATCAAAACCTTCCACAGAGCCTCATCCATAGTCAGCACTCAGTAACATTTGTTGAAGAAATAATGAATATATTTATTCAAAGACAAGAACTTAATGTAAAGGAACTCATTCCATTTGGCAAATTCCAGATTCTATAAACTTGTGACTTTAGCTTTGGTTTGATTTAGTGGTGGTTATTTTGTTTTCTTTTGTTTTTGTTTGTTTATTTGTTTCTGTTTTGAAACAGAGTATCATCATGTAACCCAAACTGGCCTGTAATTGGAATCCTCATGCCTCAGTCTCCTGAGTCATTACTGATATTATAGACATGCACCACCATGCTCAACTACTCTGAGATCTTTGTAGCTTTACAAACCCTATTTCAATGTTTATACTAGTAAGTGCATAATCTGCAAAGCTGGATAATGCAATTACATCATTTTATCAAAATGTTGGAGTTGGCATATCTAATAAAGCCTGACAAATAAATTATGATTAATTAAATATCATCAATGCACATATAAATAGACACATGACTGCAATTAGTATGTACACATCAAGCTAGAGGTGTGTGATGTCAGTCCTCAATCCTTTGGGATGCTGATGAGACTGCACCAGAACAAATAACCTGTGGTCAGCCCAGGTCCTTTTTGCATCTTTACTCTGCTATGATGCTGGTTTGTGTCATCCTTTAATCTTCTTCCCTATTCTCCATTACCAAGCAGATCTCTGCTGTTCCAAGACAGGTGATCAGACAGACAGGACAGTATCACGGTTAAACATGTGGATTTGGGGACTAGGTTGGAATTTTTGCCCTGCCACTTATTTCCTACACAACATTGTGTAAGTCATTTAATATTAACTGCAAACACTTCTAAAGCCACGTGTCATTGCTCAAGGTTTAGTCCTAATCGCAGAGTTCATATCATATACTTTTCCATTGCCCTAATTCTATTTGCTTTTACATAAATCCAGGGAATTGCTCAGAGCAAAATGGCATAGCAAACTGAACTGTGCTGTAAGGAAGTTTGAAGCCCGGCACTGGTGGCTCATGCTTTAATTCTAGCTACTCAGGAGGCAGAGTTTAGGAGAATCATGATTTGAAGCTAGCTCAGGCAAACAGTTCAAGAGATCCAATCTCAAAAAATCCTTCACCAAAAAGGGCTGATGGAGTGGCTTGAAGTGCAGGCTCTAAGTTCAAGCCCCAGTACCACAAAAAAAAAAAAAAAAAAAAAAAAAAAGCTTCTAATCTTGGCTCTACCAATTGTTAGCCATGAGACATTATGCAAACAATTTTAATCTGGGCTTTAATTTATAATCTATAAAATAATAATAATCACACCTCCTTCATGACTAAGTGAGGAGCAAATAAATTAGCTAGTGTAAATGGCTTAGAACAGAACTTGGCACAGGGTATAGAAGTTAATAGATGAGGGTTTTATTAATTAATTCAAAAATGTTAGGTCCGCATACCAGACACTATTCATTGATGGGAATCTTCAGCAGCAGCAAGAAACTGGCAGCACCTCTGCTCTGGATGAGCCAACATGTAGTAGGAGAGACAGACAGTCTAAATGATGCTGTGTTGAGTGAAACGAAAAGAGCACCTGGCATCTCTGGAGGGGTCATGTAAGATTTCCTGGAGAAAGCAACACTTAAGGGGAAACCTGAAAAAATGGAGGTGGGCCAAATAAAGAGGGAGGAAATCATACTCCAGGTGTCTTGATGGCAGTGGAAAGGCCCATTGGCAAGAGAGAGCAAGACACATACTTAAGGAATAAGAAGAAATGAAGTTTCAGTGAAGTGCAATGTCTAAAAATGATGGAACTCAGTGTACTGAATTTTGGGAAGGCTGGCAGGTCTCACTTCAAGAACCTTTTAAATCACATTTGCATCTTATTCTTACGACAGTGGGAGACCACAAAGGGGAGCTTATAAAAATCATGTTTGCATTCTTGAAAATGTCACTGTTGTTGTAAAAGGATACATGACTGTGACAAGGAGACCAATTAGGAAGCTGTTATAAAATGTGATGCAGGGAGTGGGCTGATGAGAGGAATGCTAAGAGGAAATTCAGTAGTATGAATGAGGTATAATCAAAAGGACTTGGTAACTGAGCAGGAGTCCAATATTGGATAGATTGAGTTTAAGATACAGTGACCAGTTTTTCCAAACAGTCCTGGTTGATCTGGTGATTTAGTGTAAGCCAGACTCCCTTTTCATTCTCAGAAACATTCTAGGCACAACACCCTGGTTTGCATGTTGAAGTATCTGTGAGCCCTGAAGGTAGTGTTGATGAGCATTTCAAAACCGCTTCTTGTCCATCCCTGGACAAGATTGAAGATAGAGAGATTTGAGATCATCAGTTTATAAGGGGGTGTAGCCATGTAAGAAACACCAAATATTCCGAGACAAGAAGAGACAAAGAGGAGCATCTCAGACCCAGTTTGTTTACTGACTGCAAATGTTACCCAAAGTTTAGTCCTAAGTACATAGTTCACATCATACACTTTTCCATTGCTCTATTTGCTTTCCATAAACCCATGAAACAGCTCAGAAGCAATATGACATGGCAAACTGGACTTTGATATAAGAAAGATTCTAATTTCAGCTCTATCAATTATTGGCCATGTGACTTTTGGCAAGTAACCTGTCTCATTCTTACTTCTACTCATATATCATGAAAATAATATTTCCTGCCAAGTTTATTTTGACGTATAGATGAAATAATGTACTTTAAATGCCTGACACCAACAAATATTCTTTAAAATATGATACCAATTATCATTATTAGGGTTGGTATTTGTGTTAAACATTAGATGTGTATTCTTTCAAAGCAGCTAAGGTATACATGTGAATTGCTGGAAAATGCTTTTCCCATTGCTAGTTGAAGTACTAATTCAAGTACTTTATTTCTTTCAATCCTTCTTTCCTTCTTTCTTTCTCCCTCTTTTTTTTTCTTTCATATGTATGTACATGTGTGTGTGTGTGTTAGAGTGGGTGGTTGAACATTTAAAAGTGTGTGTGTGTGTTTTTAATTTGAGCATCCTTTCCCATCAATGTTGTAAAAACTGTATTCAGCCTTTGAGTTCTACATCAAGTAATTCTCCATGGGTGTATTTCTGATTATTCTCTAACTAGAGAAGAGCCCTCTTTGACAAATATTTGTAGTTTGTTTTCTCACAGAACTTCTTACTTCTTGGAGTCAATGACTCATGTTTGTGATTCCTTCAGTGCTTACTTAGCACATGTCACACAGAGCATAGTCTTCATAAATAGAAGTTGAATGACACTGATTCAAATTGTTCTAGTCAGGATTTATACATTAATTGTCCTTACTCACTCATTGATACAAATGACACATCTCTCATACTCTTTTGTTACTGAAAACTATTGAAATATATATGAATATTTGTATGCATATATATTCTCTTATATTCAGGGTCCAGAGGCCCCAGGACAGATCTGGAAAGAGTAACGTACATAAGGTCTTAAGAGGAAGCCATTGAACCTAGTTTCCAGTTGCAGAGCTTAAAATTTATCACACAGAGCAGATATAACCCAAAATGTCAGTTGAATAGTGACTCCCAAAGTCCTTCAGCCCAATAGAGTCCCCTTGTTCCTTAATATTTAATTATAATTAGCACAGTGCTTCTACCCCCTGTGGAGAGAAAACAGAATTACAATGACTGCAGCTCCATATTGCTAAGAACTCCAGGACAAGAAGGATGGCCTGCATTTATTCTTTGACACCTTTGATTTTATTCCCCAGTGTTATTAAATTCTCCTTACCTGTCCTTTCCATGCTGTCTCTTTTCTATCCTGAACCCTATATTGAGAACTTACAATCACTTTTCCAAGAATCTCATACAACTTTGTATCAAAAAGCAAGTAAATAAAACATGAAAAAACCTTTTCAGCTTCTATAAACACCGTCAGACTCATTGTGTCCTGCCCTGACCAATTTCTTTTCTGCCTGGTCTCTCCTCCTTCCTTAATCTCATCTAGTCCTGACTTTTACACTCCTGCTCCACTTAACTGGTTTTGGGCAGAACAAATGTTCTCTCCTCTGTTTAATTTGAGCTCATCTAGCTCATGCTCTGGAGGAGGAGATTTCACCTTTTCAATTTGCTATTAAAAAATTGTTTGAAAAAAACAAAAAGAGAAACAAAGAAAAAAACTGTTTTCCTTCATCAAAGAGATTTTACCTTTCTTTTTTAGGGGAAGGAAACATTTTTTTCCCAGGAAAAAAGTGAGAGGGGTCAAAGCCAGATTAGGTAACCAATCCACCTATCACACCTGAAGGTTAATACACGGGGTCATCAGAACCAAAGCAAAATCCGTGAATGGCCAACCAGAAATCAATGACAAGAATGTGTGCTCCATTACTATTATCTTCCCTTATCTGAGTTCTCTTATAATAGGTTGGGCATGGGCCCTTAAAACAACAGAACTGGTCTACTCTATTATATAATTATGCTCAAGTAAATGGTAAACTACTTGAAGGTAATACCATATTTTAAGAGCATCCTCTAAAATTCTTCAAATGATAACTTGCACAGAAAAATTCTTTTCTAAATACTTAACCTTGTGAGAACTTTTTCATGTGAAGTCCATCTCTTCCTAGTTTCTATATGACAGAGTACAAGAAATATCAAAAGGAGTCTCTGGCATTAAGCCATCATCAGTATAATTAATGGATATTCCTTTTCGCTAGTACCTTTGTTAGTGCTATTAGAGAATACCTGAGACTGAGAAACTTATAAATAATAGAAATGTATTTGTCTGTCCTGGAGTCTGGAAAATCTAAGAAAAAGGTGAAGGAAAATGTCTATACCTCACAGATGTGTCCACATGGAAAAAGGATTTAAAGGCAAAAGGGAGCTATACACTCCTTTCAACATCTTTTATAAGACCACTATTTATGAGGTCAGGGTCTTTATGGCTTAATCACTTCCCCAAATGCCCTACCTCTTACTAGCACACATTGGATATTAAGTCCAATATATAAATTTTAAGGGACACATACATTTAAACCATACCATTTAGCAAAGTTGAGTTATGGCCCATAATTACAGGTGATTCAAAAAAAATTCCTTTTGTGGTCCAGAGATTTCAAACTATTATGGACTAGATGAGTAGGACCCCCAAATTTCATATGTGGAAGTCCTAAACCCCTAATGTGGTGGTACTTGCACATTGCTCTTTGGGAAATAGTAACAGTTAAGTTGTCAGGGTGAGAACAGAGTTTTCATAACAAAACACATGAGAGAGTTTGCTTGTTCTCTCTATTGTGGGAGGACATGGCAAGAAGGAGACCATATATAAGCCAAGAAGAACACCCTCTCCAGAAATTTAACTTTTCCAGAACATTGATTTTAAAACTTTCAAGCCTTCACTCTGTGAAAAAATCAATTTCTGTTGTTTAAGTCACCTGGGCTATTGGATTTGTTATAGTATTCTGAGCAAGCTAAGACATACTAAACATATACCCCTATAACTATACATTCTTCTTATGGTAAATATAGGAGGTTAAAAATCTATGATTATTATCTATTATTATTAAGCAAATTATGTCACATCTCAGAAGATAGAACGTATTTCTGGACAAACATTCTTTGTTTAGAAAAATGATGTCCTGTATTCTAGGGGAGATAAGAAATTTTTGCAGTCTTACTATAACCTCATAATTTCTGCCATGAGAGAAGCAATAAAATAGACCAGACCACATCTCCATCTCTATCCTCCATATCTCATAGTCATCCTTGCAGTAAGTCAATTTTGACTCACATAATGCATCTGTCATCCACCTTCATCACAAAGTTAGGAAGACCAGCTCTCACATCCAAGACCATTGGGGAGAACCAAGCCCTAAGGAAGTGGGAAAAAGCAGTAGAACTGATATCTAGACATTGTTTGTAGTTTTCTACAATATTTTTTCATACAGCAATTTTAAAGTCAAGGATTCCTCTTTCCCATAGCACAGAGGCAGCTTAGTTTTGGCACATATACTTCTTGACAGACATTGGAGCTACACTGTGTGCTCTAGTCCTTGTAGTCTCTGCTTGGGTGCTCTAGTGCCCTGCTAAAGGCATAGACTAACCTTAACTGCAACTTTAAAGTGCATATATGCCTGTCTGGTGTTCCCTTCTGTTATTTGCAGATGTTTGTGACTCAAACATGTAGCTGTTCAATAGCCAACCAAATTGCTCTAGTTGAGGTAGATGAGGGACTCTCCCCACCCAAGTAGGAGGAATTCATTCTCACTGTTACTTACAACACCCCAGGTATACAAGACCTTACTCCCAAGTGATAACTGCTCCTTAATTCAATTCTTCCTTTGACATTCTTTTTTATTCCTTTATTCATATGTGCATAAAATGATAGAGTCATTAATCCCCCCTTCCCTCCGCCCCCTCCCTTTCCCCCCACCCCCTCCCTTTCGCCCCCACCCCCTTGCTTCCAAGCAGATACTGTTTTGCCCTTATCTCTAATTTTGTTGAAGAGAGTATAAACATTAATAAGGAGGACCAGGGGTTTTTACTAGTTGAGGTAAGGGTAGCTATATAGGGAGATTCCCAGTTTTGCTTCCATGTACATATGTGTTACTTTCTAAATTGATTCTTCTCGAAATAACCTTTTCTCTCTTCTCCTCTTAGCCTCTGTTGCTTTAAAGTTTTTGCATTAGTTTCTTTGCATTGAAGACATCAAATGTTATCTTTTTTTGGTGGGGGGAACCTACCTATCCTCATACCTCCCTTGTGTGTACTTGCCTTATCATGTAATCAAAGTCCTATCCCCTTGTTGTCTTTGCCCTTGATCTATAGTCCACAGATGAGGGAGAACATATGATTTTTGGTCTTCTGGGCCAGGCTAACCTCACTCAGGATAATGTTCTCCAGTTCCATCCATTTGTTTGCGAATGATAAGATTTCATTCTTCTTCTATTGTGTATAAATACCACATTTTCTTAATCCACTCATCAGTGGTGGGGCATCTTGGCTGTTTCCATAACTTGGCTATTGTGAATAGTGCTGCAATAAACATGGGTGTACAAGTACCTTTGGAGTAATCTGTGTCCCATTCCTTTGGGTATATCCCCAGGAGAGGGATTGCTGGATCAAATGGCAGGTCTATGTTTAGATTTTTAAGAAGCCTCCAAATTTTTTTCCAGAGTGGTTGTACTGTTTATATTCCCACCAGCAGTATATAAGGGTTCCTTTTTCTCCACATCCTCACCAATACCTGTTGTTGTTGGTGTTTCTAGTGATGGCTATTCTAACAGGGGTGAGATGGAATCTTAGTGTAGTTTTGATTTGCATTTCCTTTATGGCTAGAGATGGTGAGCATTTTTTCATGTGTTTTTTGGCCATTTGAATTTCTTCTCTTGAGAAAATTCTATTAAGTTCACTTGCCCATTTCTTTATTGGTTCATTAATTTTGGGAGAGTTTAGTTTTTTGAGTTCCCTGTATATTCTGGTTATCAATCCTTTATCTGATGTGTAGCTAGCAAATATTTCCTCCTACTCAGTGGGTGGTCTCTTCAGTTTAGAGACCATTTATTTTGTTGAGCATTTCTTTTGTTTAGTTTTATAGGGTCCCATTTGTCTATTCTTTCTCTTAGTTGCTGAGCTGCTGGGATTCCTTTGAGGAAGTCCTTGCCTATACCTATTATTTCCAAGGTATTTCCTACTTTTTCCTGTATCAACTTTAGAGTTTGGGGTCTCATATTAAGGTCCTTGATCCATTTTGAGTTAATACTAGTACAGGGTGATAAACATAGATCTAATTTCAGTTTTTTGCAGACTGCGAACCAGTTTTCCCAACAGTTTTTGTTGAAGAGGCTTTTTTTAGTGCCTTGTCAACCTTGACATTCTTAAGGCCCACTTTTTAAGGAACCGGTCTTTAGGGTCTAGATATAAATTGACAAAGTAAATGAATAAAGAAATTTACACACACACAATAAAGAGAGAGACCTAAATAACCTGAATTAAGATGAAGAGTAAATCTGGAAAAGTGACCTATAATTTGTGTGCAATATTTTTAAGTTATTGGCATGACAACTGCTTTATAGTATAGTGTTTCAAAAACTGTACAAGACTTCATATGAATAAAATAAAATGGAAAAAACAGCTCTTACTCTACCTGCTCATCAACAATCATATGAAACATTATGTTAAA
Organism: Castor canadensis; assembly: GCF_047511655.1. NCBI lineage: Eukaryota > Metazoa > Chordata > Mammalia > Rodentia > Castoridae > Castor > Castor canadensis. Next base: position 95,335,402 of record NC_133394.1, read on the forward strand.
ATCTTTCATTACTCAAAAAAAGAGTCTTACTTTCCATATGTGTGTATACATAAACACACACACACATATATATATGTATGTGTATATATGTATAAAAGCTATAGCACTTTCTTTGAATAGAAGCTAAAGAAAGGGTTGAATATTGATGTGGGCAAGGCATTGTGGAAGAGTACAACATAAGAGTAATGGAAGGAATATTTTAAGTTTGTTACTAGAATCTTTTGTGTGCATCATAGTTAAAATGTGAATATATGACATTATTACTAAGAATAAGATGTAAAATATAATGTACAGTATGAAAACAAGCCTATAAACTACAAAAATATGCAAACTAATATGGGTATGAATGACTGAGTATGTAAATTTTTAAGCCAAAGCTCTGGTAAGTCTGTAAATTCATAGGTAATAGTGTATATGAGTAATTATCTGCAGGAACAAGGAAAATAGACCTGGCAGTAACTCATTATAAAGAAACTTTCACTTTTCAACTCTTGTACTTCTTGTACTTCAACAATTTAAGAAGCCTTAGTCACCGCTACTGTGCATTCCTTCAGATGGCCTAATCCCCCTCCCAATATTGCTTTCCCAAACTTGTTATAACTTCATGTATTGTCATCCTAAACAGCCTTATATTTCTCCTAGGATCATTTGCTTTTTCAGTTCAATTAGCCACCTTTAAGGTCATCTCTATCTCTTTTGTCCTTCACTGTTTCTTACAGTATCAGCAAAATCATTCTTTATATGCCTTACATATGCACAGCTTTTATTCTTTAGTTCAGAATTATTGTGAAGTTAAAATGGTACTTTGGATGCTTACTATCCATAACTCAGGAGTATTGGTATTTGTTTGCATTAATTGGCCCAGCAGGAATAGAAAGTCTCTGCGAAAGTGGAGTAAGAGAGAAAATGGAAACTTTCACAGAATCTAGAAAATTTTCAGGACTGTAACACACCTTTGGAAAATAACAACCCTGGACCACCACATTAGATTCTTTTCAATTTTATTAATTGAAGCACAGAGAATAGAGGCCAGATGTTTCAAGAAATTTGTGTTCCTTAGAGAACACAACACAGAGAAATCAACACAGAGTGTTGACTTTACATCAACAGAAAAGAAAAGCAAATGAGTAAGTTCTGAGTCTTCATTTCGCTTTCTCTTTTTCTCCAGGGAGTCTGAACAACAGAAGAAGAAATAAAAGTGCTCTTGGTAAATTGGCTGTATTTTTCAAATCTATAAGAACAAATACTGAATTGCTGAGATTGTTGGCTTACAGTTTCCATCAGGGTAAGCAATTTAAGCCTGCCTGGACTTAGCTGAATTCCCCATCAGCTGCAGAAGGACAGAGGACACACCGATAAATGTGAAGACCCCTTTTCCTCACTAGTTCCATCTAACTCCTCAAGTTCAAAGTCAGAGTCTTCTCATCACTCCTCAAAGTTGTTTATTTACCACCTACTTCCAACCTAAGTTATTACAAATAAAATGTATCTTCTCAAATCACGAACTCCAGGAAGAACACTTTCCACTTAGGCCTGAAGTAAGTTGCATTTGGTTGCTATTTCTTGCTTGAAAGCATAATATGTAGGTATCATATGGTTTTTAATAACATTTTTATTCTTTTTTTTTTTTTTTGCTGTACCAGGGCTTGAACTCAGGACGTACACCTTGAGCCACTCTACCAACCCTTTTTATAAAGGGTTTTTTCAAGGTATAGTCTCCCAAACTATTTGCTGGGCCTGGCTTCAAATCATGATCCTCCTGATCTCTGCCTCCTGAGTAGCTAGAAGGTGGCATGAGCCACCGGCACCTGGCTTTATTCTATTTTTTTTTAATTCTCCCATATACAAATATAAATACATATATGTTTATGTTCAAATAGCTCTGTTCTAAACCAGGCCTTTTTGTCATAGAAGAGAAATTGTATTTAAGCTTACCATGTTGACACATTGGTAACTTACTAGCAGATTAGTCATTATAAAGTAGAAGTTCACATAAGTTAGATCTATTATATCCTCCAATAAAGTGAATTTCTTGAGTTATTAGGTTGACTCATGAGGAGTCATTGATATTCACTGATATTCAACTGGTTTGGGCCAGTAAAAATACTCTTTCATTTAGTTCAGTGTAATACCTAGAGCACACTTGTGCTGGGCCATCTCTAACACAGTTGATGCCATGCACTGGATTTTATGAATCAGAATAGAACCACAGCCAAATTGTAAGCTAGGGTTTGAATTTTAAATTTTGGCTCCACCTTTCACTAGTTTGGTGACACATTAGGTAATTTATTTAACCTATGCCTTTATCTATGGTTTCATTTTTCTCATTTACAAAATGGAGACAGTAATGGTACCCAACTCAGCCACTATTTTGAGAATTAATAAGTTAACATACACATATGCATGCGTGTATATATGTGCATACTTATATATACATATTTACATATGCACACACATATGTATGTATACATACATTACACATGTATATAATGAGATAAGAACAGTGGTTGGTGCTGGTTGTGTGGGTTGGAAAATGGTCAATCTTTATTATTTTAATTACAATTATAATTACACATTAAAAATCCAGAGTTACCTGAGATGCTTGTGATTGTGAGATTTTTAGGCCAAGGCAGCTTGACTTGCAGCAACAAACTTTGGACCCTGAATACAAAGAAAGAAAGGTTGTTGGGAAAAAAATAGAATTACTATTAGAATTTTTAAATAGCATTAATACCATCCTGGGTAATTAAAAAGTGAACTCTGATCTCCCAGACATCACAATCTTCAATTCCAAGTTACTACCAGAATCTCTAGAAGGAATCTCCCTTACATCCATTGTCTCCAGAAGACTGAAAAATTATTGTCAGGCTGTAGGGGATAATAGTAAATAATTCAAACATTTATTTGTCACTTTATTTCATTTACTTGTAAAATCACCAAATCAAAAACTGGCACTTTTAGAAATATATTTAAAGAAATTAGCCTTTGTTATAGTGACTGAAAGTTTTCAGGCCTAACTAATATTTCTATCTATATCATAAATATCACAACTTTGGAACAGAACAGGTATTATAAGCAGTTAATATGCTGCAGTGCAGCAGAAGTAAAAAACAAGAACTGTATGTAGAATAAGATTCCTGTTCCACATGCCCTTCAATATATAAATTCCTAAGCCCTAATGTGACCAAATGGACAAATGGAAATCAGACAAATGAAAATGAACAAACTCCTGTACATCTTCAGAGAAGCAGGCCTCCTTGTCATCAGCCTTGCAACACTTTTCCAGAAATGCAGCGAAATCCGCCAAAACAGCAGGCAGTTGCTCCTCCATTGCCTTAGGCTTGTGTTTCACCAGCTCAGCAATTGCCCTGCATTTGGACAGAAAAAGGAAGAAATAGGAGAGATAAGTTTACTCACATAAAGAAAATGGAGATGGTAAGGATAGCAGTGCAATCATTTAAGATTCTAAGTCTCGAGGGGTGGGAACTTGGCTCAAGTGATAGAACACCTGCCTAACAAGCAGGAGGTTGTAAGTTCAAATCCCAGTACCACTAAAAAAAAATGTAAGTTTGGAACCAGGTAACCCTTGGTTTGAGCTCAGGCATACCACTTTAAGCCTCAGTATTCTCATCTGTATATGAGGAAAATAAAATCCAGTCTACTAGGGCAGGTAGGAGGAAGAAATGAGATAATCAGTGCAAATCAGTATTTCATGTATTTCAATAAATCTCTAGAAAGGTTGCATTTAGATACTATTCAGATTTTAGAAGTTTGGCCATATTGAATCTTATAGATATTTAAGAGTTTCAAATGATCCTCAAATTTTTAATTATCTTGGGCTTCATTTAAAAATATTCTCATTTGGGAATATTCATGTTTGGAGTTTGAAATATGATCTATTCAAACTGGGTGCCACTGGCTCATACCTATAATCCTGTCTATATGGGAAGCTGAGACAAGAGGATCATAGTCCAGGGCCAGTCAGGGCAAATAATTCACCAGTCCCCATCTCCAAAATAACCAGAACAAAATGGACTGGAGTTAAGGCTCAAGTGGTAGTGCAACTACTTTGCAAGAATAAAGCCCTGACATCAAACTCCAATCTCTAGAAAGAAAGAAGAAAACAGGAAGAGAGAGAGAGAGAGAGAAGGAAGGAAGGAAGGAACGAAGGAAGGAAGGAAGGAACGAAGGAACGAAGGAAGGAACGAAGGAAGGAACGAAGATATTCAACATCAATATTTGGAAGGCTATAAGAAATAAGACAATCTGAACAATTTGGAGCTGATGGCTCCCATCATTGACATCTATAGAGAAAACACTGTCAGAAAAAGAGTTGTGCAGGCTGGTAAGTTGTTATGACATTATTGTAAATTTGGCCATGATAACAGGCCATTGATGGCGACAACAAACTTCTGTTGCTATATTTTATGCTATTTAACCCCTCGTGGCAATAATAGGTTATCAAGCCACAAAATTTTCATTTCTAGATGGTTGTATCTAAATCCCATTCTCAAAAGTCACACCTTGCGGTTTGTCTCAACTGTGGGTCCTCATAGAGCAATTCAAAATAACCATTCCAGCATAAAAATAAATTCTGTTATGATTTCTACAATTAATTTGTAATCTACACAAATTTACCACTTTTTAAGCTTAAAGTTTTTTCTACTGAGCCTACCCTAAGATTTTATTCAATTGCAGGTATTATCCACACTATTAATCAGAAAACTGGTAGCTGAGATTATAATGTTATGTTTTTCTTCTGCTAAGGAAAAAAGTCATTCATTTTATTCTTAACACTTTTCTCATCTTAATAGTGGCAATACTTATATGCTTTTCTCTAAAAAATATAACCAATATATCAGAAATATTTGTTCATTTCAATTGACATCTACAGTCTACAAATACATGATAATGAAAGAGTCCTCACAATTGTTTCTTGAATTGTTTCTCCTTGTCTAGAAGTGTGCATATATCAGCATGGAAGGTGAATGACTCAGCGTTAAACTCTTTGGGAACATATGTTTCATCAACTTGCAGGGCAGAAAAGCACGGTCGCCTGTCCACCAAGGACTCCGTGCAGCATTTGGTGACTCTCTCGCTCACTGGGGTCTTCTCGTGCAACACGCACAACCGGTTCAGGACCACGGACAGCTAAAAAACAGGCAGAAGAGCAAAAATTCATGAGGCAAAGTTGGAAGTTTTCCATGAATGCTCACTCTCCAATGTACCAAAAGAAGTGTCATATCAACTCACAACTTTGAAAGCTGATTGAATCGGTGATTTATTTTTGGAGCTAAACATGAGAGACTTTGAAAAGTTATCTCTCTTTTACTTGAATATATCAAGATGTTAAGAAAATAATTTCAGGTGATATTTCCTGAGATACGTGTTGGTGTGGATAGGAAATAGTCTTATACTAACACAGTAAGACAGAGAGCCTCAAACAGTAAAAACTTACTAAATCACAAGATAGAACACTGAAAATTCAGGACTTTTTTCAAAACATTATCATTTTTGGAATCTAACTAAATTCTAACTTAAGGATTCAGGATAATTTAGGCAAACAAGTCCTGGCTGCCACTTACACACACATGCACACACTCACCTCTGCTTTGAAATTTAGCTTTGTCAATATTTAAAGACAAAAAGATCATCAGTATTAATTTTGTTATATTTTAAAGACTCACATAGTCTTCAGCACAAGGAAGTCTCTCTGATTCAGAAAGCTTACAACACTTGGTGCCCACTCTTCCTAGGTTTCTTACAACCTCTACCAGAGTTGGAGTTGACACCTGAGGTGCTTTCTTGGTGTAACAAATTATAAGCCTATAAAAAACAATAGACCGTGTGTTTTATCCAGGCAAGAAATTGTTGTGGCCTAATATAGTATATCAAGAAAGGACAATTGTGCCAAAATCAACTAAGTGTTCTTATTTCCTATTCATCAAATTATACTCATCTACAGGGTGATGGCATAGTGTCAGGAGTAGATCTTATCCTAAGCAACAGTGCAATTTCATCAAACATACCCTGAAAGACCTAAAAGCATATATAAACACCAACACAGTGGTTGTGGAAGACTTTAACACTCCATTATCATCAATAGATAGGTCATCCAAACAAAAACTCAATAAAGAAATCCAAGATCTAAAATATGCAATAGATCAAATGGACCTAGTAGTTGTCTACAGAAAATTTCATCCAACCTCTACACAATATACATTCTTCTCAGCAGCCCATGGAACCTTCTCCAAAATAGATCATATCCTAGGGCACAAAGCAAGCCTCAGCAAATATAAGAAAATAAAAATAATACCGTGCATACTATCTGACCACAATGCAGTAAAAGTAGAACTCAACAACAAAAGTAAAGACAAAAAACATGCAAACAGCTGGAAACTAAATAACTCATTACTTAATGAAGAATGGATCATTGATGCAATAAAAGAGGAAATTAAAAAGTTCCTGGAAGTCAATGAAAATGAAAACACAACCTACCGGAACCTATGGGACACAGCTAAGGCAGTCTTGAGAGGAAAGTTTATAGCCATGAGTGCATATATTAAAAAGATTGAAAGATCCCAAATCAATGACCTAATGATACATCTCAAACTCCTAGAAAAACAAGAACAAGCAAATCCCAAAACAAAGAGAAGGAGAGAAATAATAAAAATAAGAGCTGAAATCAACAAAATAGAAACCAAAAAAACCATACAAAGAATTAATGAAACAAAAAGTCGATTCTTTGAAAAAATAAACAAGATCAATAGACCCCTGGCAAACCTGACTAAAATGAGGAGAGAAAAAACCCAAATTAGTAGAATTAGGAATGCAAAAGGGGAGATAACAACAAACACCATGGAAGTCCAGGAAATCGTCAGAGACTACTTTGAGAACCTATATTCAAATAAATTTGAAAATCTAAAAGAAATGGACAGATTTCTAGATACATATGATCATCCAAAACTGAACCAAGAGGAAATTAATCACCTGAATAGATCTATAACACAAAATGAAATTGAAACAGCAATCAAGAGTCTCCCCAAAAAGAAAAGTCCAGGACCTGATGGATTCTCTGCTGAATTCTATCAGACCTTTAAAGAAGAACTGATACCAACCCTCCTTAAACTGTTCCACGAAATAGAAAGGGAAGGAAAACTGCCAAACACATTTTATGAAGCCAGTATTACACTTATCCCAAAACCAGGCAAAGACACCTCCAAAAAGGAGAACTATAGGCCAATCTCCTTAATGAACATTGATGCAAAAATCCTCAACAAAATAATGGCAAACCAAATTCAGCAACACATCAAAAAGATTATTCACCACGACCAAGTAGGCTTCATCCCAGGGATGCAGGGGTGGTTCAACATACGAAAATCAATAAACGTAATAAACCACATTAACAGAAGCAAAGACAAAAACCACTTGATCATCTCAATAGATGCAGAAAAAGCCTTTGATAAGATCCAACATCATTTCATGATAAAAGCTCTAAGAAAACTAGGAATAGAAGGAAAGTTCCTCAACATTATAAAAGCTATATATGACAAACCTACAGCCAGCATTATACTTAACGGAGAAAAACTAAAACCATTCCCTCTAATGTCAGGAACCAGACAAGGATGCCCACTATCTCCACTCCTATTCAACATAGTACTGGAATTCCTAGCCAGAGCAATAAGGCAAGAAGAAGGAATAAAAGGAATACAAATAGGTAAAGAAATTGTCAAAATATCCCTATTTGCAGATGACATGATCCTATACCTTAAAGACCAAAAAACTTTACTCAGAAGCTCCTAGACACCATCAATAGCTATAGCAAGGTAGAAGGATATAAAATCAACATAGAAAAATCATTAGCATTTCTATACACTAATAATGAACAAACTGAAAAAGAATATATGAAAACAATTTCATTTACAGTAGCCTCAAAAAAAAAATCAAATACCTAGGTGTAAACCTAACAAAGGATGTGAACAACCTTTATAAGGAAAACTATAAACTTCTGAAGAAAGAAATAGAGGAAGACTATAGAAAGTGGAGAGATCTCCCATGCTCATGGATTGGTAGAATCAACATAGTAAAAATGTCGATACTCCCCAAAGTAATCTACATGTTTAATGCAATTCCCATCAAAATTCCAATGACATTCATTAAAGAGATCGAAAAATGTACCGTTAAATTTATATGGAACCACAAGAGGCCACGAATAGCCAAGGCAATACTCAGTCAAACGAACAATGCCAGAGGTATCACAATACCTGACTTCAAACTATATTACAAAGCAATGATAACAAAAACAGCATGGTACTGGCACAAAAACAGACATGAAGACCAGTGGAACAGAATAGAGGACCCAGATATGAAGCCACACAACTATAAGCAACTTATCTTTGACAAAGGAGCTAAAAATATACGATGGAGAAATAGCAGCCTCTTCAACAAAAACTGCTGGGAAAACTGGTTAGCAGTCTGCAAAAAACTGAAACTAGATCCATGTATATCACCCTATACCAAGATTAACTCAAAATGGATCAAGGATCTTAATATCAGACCCCAAACTCTTAAGTTGATACAAGAAAGAGTAGGAAATACTCTGGAATTAGTAGGTATAGGTAAGAACTTTCTCAATGAAACCCCAGCAGCACAGCAACTAAGAGATAGCATAGATAAATGGGACCTCATAAAACTAAAAAGCTTCTGTTCATCAAAAGAAATGGTCTCTAAACTGAAGAGAACACCCACAGAGTGGGAGAAAATATTTGCCAACTATACATCAGACAAAGGACTGATAACCAGAATATACAGGGAACTTAAAAAACTAAATTCTCCCAAAACTAATGAACCAATAAAGAAACGGGCACGTGAACTAAACAGAACTTTCTCAAAAGAAGAAATTCAAATGGCCAGAAAACACATGAAAAAATGCTCACCATCTCTAGCAATAAAGGAAATGCAAATTAAAACCATGCTAAGATTCCACCTCACCCCTGTTAGAATAGCCATCATCAGCAACACCAACAACAACATGTGTTGGTGAGGATGCAGGGAAAAAGGAACCCTCTTACACTGTTGGTGGGAATGTAAACTAGTACAACCACTCTGGAAAAGAATTTGGAGGCTACTTAAAAAGCTGGACATCGATCTACCATTTGATCCAGCAATACCACTCTTGGGGATATACCCAAAAGACTGTTACTCCAGAGGCACCTGCACATCCATGTTTATTGCGGCACTATTCACAATAGCCAAGTTATGGAAACAGCCAAGATGCCCCAGCACTGACGAATGGATTAAGAAAATGTGGTATCTATACACAATGGAATATTATGCAGCCATGAAGAAGAACGAAATGTTATCATTCGCTGGTAAATGGATGGAATTGGAGAACATCATTCTGAGTGAGGTTAGCCTGGCTCAAAAAACCAAAAATCATATGTTCTCCCTCATATGTGGACATTAGATCAAGGGCAAACACAACAAGGGGATTGGACTATGAGCACATGATAAAAGCGAGAGCACACAAGGGAGGGATGAGGATAGGTAAGACACCTAAAAAACTAGCTAGCATTTGTTGCCCTTAACGCAGAGAAACTAAAGCAGATACCTTAAATGCAACTGAGGCCAATAGGAAAAAGGGAACAGGTACTAGAGAAAAGGTTAGATCAAGAAGAATTAACCTAGAAGGTAACACCCACGCACAGGAAATCAATGTGAGTCAATGCCCTGTATAGCTATCCTTATCTCAACCAGGAAAAACCCTTGTTCCTTCCTATTATTGCTTATACTCTCTCTACAACAAAATTAGAGATAAGGGCAAAATAGTTTCTGCTGGGTATTGGGGGGGAGCGGGAGGGGGCGGAGCGGGTGGTAAGGGAGGGGGTGGGGGCAGGGCGGAGAAATGAACCAAGCCTTGTATGCACATATGAAGAATAAAAGAAAAATGAAAATAAATAAATAAATAAATAAAAAGAAAGGACAATTGTGCCAAAATCAACTAAGTGTTCTTATTTCCTATTCATCAAATTATACTCATCTACAGGGTGATGGCATAGTGTCAGGAGTAGATCTTATCCTAAGCAATAGTTAAGAATGGCTTTAAATACCATCCGTACCATAAATTCTTAATCTTATATTTGTACTATAATCTTAGGAAAGTCAGTTACCTACATGGCACTAATATATTTATTATTGATTCTTTCTTTCAATAAACTTTATTATGAACTTAAAACGTAATAGCACTGTGATGTCTTGAAAGATATAGGTGAAAATGGGAGGAATAATACTACATTGAATAGAGAAGGTACACAGATTAAATTTAATGGACTAAAGTGTGAAATTAACTTGGCACATTATCTAACATACAATAATTGTTTATAAAGATTGCCATTTACCACTGACTGTCAATGTATGACTGTAATCTACTTAGTAAAGGAAATATGTGTTGTTCACTGTTGTAACTACTAATGACTATAGTTAGAAGAGTTCCAATCGGGTATAGTTAACAGAGATACAATACTTGATGCATCCCCTCTCATTTCCCGTCTTTACCTCCTCATATAAGGCTCTACTGAATAGGGATATACTCTATCAAGCCATTCTGTCTCTATCTCTTCTAGGAGGGAATTTTCTAGGAAAAGCATGCTATAAACACAAAATCTAGGTATATCCCCAAACATCCAATCTTTCCCAAATGAACCATTATGAATGTAATATTCACATATGTATCTAAATCTTTTTAATTATATTTTTATATTTCTATTACAATACTTTACTTCTTAAGCACTAACTAATCAAAGCATATTATTCTCTTCCTGGTAAAATATTACTATATTTTATTTCCTCATAAACTATCCCTTAATGTTATTTCAAGGGACATCCCCACTTCTGATGTACTAACCCTCCTAGCCTACATATGCCGGTATAGGCCTCTCCACACACTAATTATTTTATCTTTCTTCTCCAGCCATCCTTGATAAAGAGGGATTAGAAATATAAAATATATTTCCATTATTAAAAGACATATGCTAGGTAAATGTATAAGATCTTAAATAATTATAAGTGCTCAAGAAAAAAATCAATAAACAAAAATACTTACTCATTTTGGAATTTATATTCTCCAATCTGCTCAAACTGTTCACAGTTTTTTTTTTACTAAATTTCGAGGCTCATCCATAAGAGGCTGAAAATCTTCAAGCTGAAATATAAAAAACTGTGATTATAACATTCCCCTGAGGAGAGGAAGGAGCTCATTTTTCACCTCTTCCTCCTTTCTGTCTAAAGCCACATGAGTAGATCTTCAACAACACATCTATTATATTACATTCAACTTGTTTTATTTGTCAAGGCTGTCTAGGGCAAGGAGTGAAGAATCTTCAGACTCTGGAGTTCAACGCTGGCATTGGAGCCAGGCCATCTGACTCATTTTCTAGCTGAGCAGCTTTACTTTCCATCTCCAATCTTCAGAAACTTCATCTCTACAATGGAGGGAGAAAGTGTGTGTGTCTCACAGAATTGCTCTGTAAATCAACTAAGCTAATGAAATTAAAAGAGTACCCAGTTCATAGTAAAACCACAGCAAATGATGAATATCAGCATTATGATTGTTACTAGACCATTTCTCTAGTTGGATCCTGAATTCCTAAATGAGAAATTCTACCTTCAGCATCAGTTGCACTGTAGTGCTCAACATTCAGCAACTTCTTGCTAAGAATGATTTTCCTCTGATTCCCTAATTTCCTCTAGGAAAGATTTCTTCTAAATTTCTCCTATGACTACTCCTAATCCTTCTCAAAAAATATTTTAAAATATTATAAAGAAATAGATTTCACAAACTTCCTTAAGATATTAATTCCAGTACTTACTTGATAATTTGGGGGATCAGTTAAATTTCTTTATAAATAAGTTAAATCTCTTGATTTACATTTAAATTTATTTTATCTTATTTATTCTCAGGAGTATGGAGAAAGAGAAAATGATGGTCAAAGTGTTGAAATCAGAGATTACTGTCTTCATATCTTTCTTTTCTAGACCAACTCTTCTAAGAATATCAACTATTCTATTTATGGTTGTTTTTCCTACAATGTTTTCCTACAATATTTAGAAAATATCTAAATTGCACTATGGATCATTTCACTTTCTTGCATTCTTTTTTGTTTCCATTATGGAAATCACCAGCCAACACTTATAATTCATTTTCTTTCAAGAGACCCACCACTTTGCTGTAGCACGCAGGAGGATCAGCTTCAGCACAGCATCTGGCCAGTGTGGCTTCATATGCCTTCGCAAGTCTCAGCAGTAAAACGACAGAGTAATCAGGGTGTCTTCTTGCATATTCATACAAAAACCTATTTAAGAAGAACATAGATTTAGTTGAAAAAAATGAGCAAAAATATCACATAACTAACCTCAAGAGTAACTCATATTCCAAAGGCCTGAATTTCCCTACCCCTATGCAGTAAAGTTTAGTGCAAAAGGACCTGGGGTTCAGAGTGAAGATTCCTGGGATCAATTTCTGGTTCTGCAACTTATTTTACTGTAAATGATAGCACTTTACTAAAACTGCCAGAGTCTTAGTTTTCTGCTTCTATAATATAGGGGTAGTAATAGTATCTGTCTCAAGGTGAGGTGTGAGAAGTACGTGACACAATCTGCAAAACACACACACTGTCTGGCACTTATTAAATATTGCATGGGTGGTACCTGTTATTTTCATGTCTATTTAGTTTGATTTGTAGTACTTCTCAAAAGAAATCTACCAAATGATGGCTATAGATATATTCTTACATTTTTTCTTTTTCTTCTGATATCTTGTAGGGGATATAATTTTATATTAATATTATTTAGTGCATAAGATGTGATCATAATATAACAAAAATGTAAAGTTTATCACCACACTTACTGACAGCATATACTATTTGTCATTTAATTGCATACTGCCTAACCATACTACTAAAATTCTGGTCTTTTCAACCAAATATGAAGCATATGGTGTCAGACTCCATTCTTCTTTTCATACATCTTTGTTACCATCATATTATGGGTGGATGTAGACAGATAGATACTGCATAGATTATCGAAAGGAAGTATATATATATATATATATATATATATATATATATATATACACACACATATATGTATATTCTTTAAAAGTTGAGGGAATAAACAGAATGAATGATTGAATGAAAGTAGATAGATAGATAGATAAAGGAGCTTTGACCTATCAACCCTACTACTTCATAGGTCAATGTTTCTTGATGGACTTCATATACATAAAGAAAATAGAATGATAATACTTCTTGTAATTGCTTTAAATGGGATGGGAGGGGTGAGGGGGTAGATGGAGTGGGAAGACCTAACCAATGTACACTGTAAGTCTATTCAGAATTGTCACCACAAATCCCCCCATACAATTAGTATATGCCAATAAAAATGATAAAAAAGGAACATTGACCTCCTCCTGAGAACATGTACTATTTCATAACATTATTTTAAATTAATTTTTTCAAACAAACTTTAAAGACAAGGAGAAGGAAGAATAAAGAAGCATTCTGGGCAACATGGAAATTATAGTAACTCCAAAAAGAAAAACCCACTATATGTTCCTGAATTTTGAAGCTGTATAAAAGCTATAAAAGTATACATCCTTGTCTACTTACATGCCCATGAAGACATCTTTTGCCTCAGCATAGTTCTTGCAAATGTCCTTAGACTCAACAAAATCAGCAGTCAATGAAGGCAAGTCAGCAGACAAGTCTTCTCTTCCCAAATTAATCAAGCAGTGGGATTTTTGCAATAGGGGCTTATCACAGCACTCCTTCAGTTTACTGGAGATTGTACCTTGGTTTTCACACATATAATTGACAAGCTCTGCCTGTAAGTAATACAAAAATTGTTCATCATAAATTGGCTTTGCTACACTTTTCCCCAGGTGCTTATCATGGGTATACAAAAATGTAATCAATGAATTTTTACCCTGTCATCTGCACATTCAAGCAGGTCACCATGGCAGCATTCCTTGGTGACTTTGGTAAGATCTGCTACTAACTTGGAGATTTCTGCAAAGTCGGCATTGGGAAATCTCTGGCTCAGATGAGTTAATGACCTAAAAAGAAATGTCCCCCATCAAAATATTGTAATATTTTATGTGAGAACACAAGTAAATGCTATTTTTAACATGGAAATTCAAGACAAAGATAATAGTTTTTTGGTCAAAAGGTAACTCATGCATATAATCCCAGCTACTTTGGAGGTGGATATAGGAGGATGGCTGTTTGAGGCAAGTCCAGGCAAAATGTTAGTGAAACCCTATCTCAAAGAACAAGGCAGGCGTTGGTGGTTCCTAACTGTTCTCAGTTATATAGGAGGCAGAAGTAGTAGGATCACAATTCAAGGATAGCAGATCACAATTCAAGGATGGCCCAGGCAAAAAAACCATGAGACACTATCTGAAGAATGACTAAAGCAAAAAAGCTTGGGAACATAGCACAAATGGTAGAATACCTGCCTAGAAATTTGAAGCTTTGAATTCAATCCTAATGCTGCAATAACCATACATATATATGCATATATGTGTGTGTGTATATACATGTACATATATATGGTTATGTTTTATGTGAAAGCACTGGGCAAATACTATTTATAACAAGGAAATTCAAGACAGACTAAAATATAGAATTATATTCTAGTAATCCTAACTCTTGAGAGGCCAAGGCAGGAGAATTGCAAATTCAAGGCCAATCTGGTCCTATACCAGGACCCTATTTGAAAAAAGAAAAAAATTTAATTAAATTTAAATTTTATTGCTTGTTTTCTTTTTTCAAATTTTATTAGTATATTTTTATTGTACTGGAGGTACATAATAACATCTACAAAAGTGCTTATAATATATCTTAGTTAGATTCATCCCTCCGTCATTCTCCTCTATCTCCCCTGACCCCTTAGAATAGCTCCAACAGTGCGCATTGCTCCATTTCCCTTCATGCCTATGTGACATTTCCATGATATTCTCCCTCCTTCTTCCTTTCCTTATGTCTTCCCCACTCCCACAGTTACCAATCCCCACAGTGTTACCTTCTTGTCCTTCGTTTTTGAAACAAGACATTTTTGTTTAAGATACCTACCTATACAGGATGTTTCATTATGAAATTTCCATATACATGTGTGTTATATCCCAAACTGGATTATTTCCATTTTTTTTCTTTCTACCTTAGTCCCCTCCTTATGGTGATTTCAACAGGTTTAAATAGTCTGCATTCATTCTTGTATAGGAAGTACATCAACCATATTCACTTTTTTTATTTCCTTCAACAGAAGAGATTTAAATATGTCTTTTTAGGACCAAAAAAGACAATGTCTCCTGTGTTTTTGACAATTTGAAAAAATAACACAAAAAATTATGTAAAATCATTATTAATGTTCTGCTTTCCTCTCTCTCCACTTTCTACCTTTCAGGCAAAAATAAGTATTTGAAACCATTGCGTAAAATGTCAATATACATTTTGTCAACTGAACAATTATCACTGAATAGTTACTAAGATGCAAACTGCGTTTAAAAAATACTTACCATGCTTTGAAAGCTCTTTCTCCAAATTTCTGGATACTGGCACACTTGAACCTCTGCTGGGCAGATGAAGCCAGTACCTTCTCCTTCAAAGCATCAAGCTACAAACAGGAATCAATTTGAAAAAGTTAGAAAAGAAAAGTTCTATAGGAAACAGCCCTCCATTAACTCAGATGAGACTATGTCCGATCAAGTTTTAAACAAGTAATTTATACCTAAATTCTCAAGTACTCCTTCGGCAATAATTATTTTGCTATGTCAGAAGAGGTCTGGTCACACTGGAAGCCCTCAGTAGTTAAATAAATGGCAATGGAGACTGCCAGGGAAAGGGTCCAGGAAGAAAAAGTGTGCACTGAAATCCCAGGAAACAGAACATTGCTGACTTTCTAAGTTCATGTATAATTCATTTCAGTCCCTGCTCCACCAATTCTCATAAAATCAATGAACTCCCCCCCAAGAAAGAGAATGAAGTATATGATAAATATATGTAGAAAAAATAAATGAGTTCTGTGTTTTAGCTGTAGTAAAATTCTCCACTTTGAATTCTGTCCCCATAAAAAGTCTCATGAAAATATAAACAAAAACTGTGGCTGGCCCCTTGCTGTGCAGTTTGAAAAACTATTTCAGCCATCACCTCCATGAAGAGTGACAGGATATCTGGATACATACATAAGAATTCCCTTTGTCAGACCAGCACTGGTCAATCTTAGAAGGCAGGAGATGTTAGAGGACTTTAAAGAGTTTGAAAGAACCTTGGCACACATAAAAGTCCAGAAGGCTTTTTGACTGTGTTGTAGGTTTCTTAAACCTAGGCATAAGGTTTATAAAACCTCAAAATCTGAGGTTGCTTTATGAACTGGTTGTCTTATTCTTCTTTTGAAGATTACCTTTGGAATCAGGCAGGCATCTTTATCGGCAGCCTGGCAACATTCTGTCAAAATGTCTTTATATTTTTCAGCATAGTAAAGGAGTTCTGGACCATAAAAGTAAGCATGTCTTCTGGCAACTTCATATAAATACCTAAGTTTTTGAAAAAAGAAAGGCAATCATTTTTCTCCACGATACAATATTGCGGAAATAATTAGAATCAGCATTCTCCCCAGAGCATTCGAAACCAAAAGACTTATAATTTTTTAATTAAGCTCAATTTGCACCTGAAGGCCTTGTCTCTGTCATTCTTTAAGCAAGGGAAAAGGAAGATGAAATGCCTGTGTGTTGTTTGCACACACATGACTGTAAGATATGCAAAATTTTCATGACCTAATATGGCTGACTAAATGAACTGAGAATACCTGTGTACACATATATAAATATCTTCAGAATATTTTAAACCATGTCATTCTCAGTTTTTCATACAGATTATATCCTGTTTCAGATAAAAAGATCTTTGATCATATTTTTGTTGTCTAGAATTTTGTAGTATCAAATATCTTTAACAATTATCATAAGGTCAAAACTTCCAAGTCTTAATGTTGAAAATATTTTGGGGTGTGGTGATTGCTGTAATTAGTATTGACCTACAGAGTTATTTCTTGGTTTTTAACTTTGAAACCTAGACATCTGGTTACTTACACTGCCAAAAACTTATTTTCATTTCCTTGAAAGGAGGTGCACAGTACGTCAGTCTCTGGTCTCACCAACCGAGGCAAGTTAGGGCTGTCGTCTTTGTGTTGCAAGAAGCATTCATTTCTCTCAGGTTCTTGTTTGTCACAGCAGTCAGCCATTTCACCATAGTTATCACGAAGACTTGGAATGGAACATAACTTATCTCCAAAAAGAGTATGCTAAATGGAAGACAGCAGGCTTCAAATTACTAGGACATACCTTATCTTCTTTATAGTCTAAAAACACTAAAAAAATTAATATACTGGTAAAGGTTGACTAGAAAATCATATACATTGCATATATATGAAGATATGATGTATAAATGTATTGGACCATCACTTGGCATCCCACAAATATATACAATTTTTTTTCTTTATATGTATAAATTAAAAGAAATTTTAATAAGAAGAAATTTTAATGGATAAATGTTTCTAAAACCCACCAAGTACAAGAAAATCTTAAATTCACCCCCAGGTTTAGTGTTCCCTAACTTGACTACCTCTCTGCAATTTTCATAATAATCAGCTGACACAGTGTGATTTATGATGAATAAAACTGAAGTGTGAAAAAACAGCAACTGCTTTAAGAAATATTTTCTTATTCTTCTTTCCATCTGACTAACCCTATGGGAGCAGGTGAATTCATGTTAGGGAGCAAAGGGCTCAATTTCTCATTTGACCTGCCCCTATTTGAGAAACCCAGCTTTTCAGTACATGCCATTTAAAAATGAAGAGGAATGCAATGTGCTATACATTGTTACTGCATTAAAATATAGATTCCTTTTTATTGAGAAATATTTAACTCAAAGTAATTCATTCATTAAATAAGTCCTTCATTTTTATTATTTAAGTCATTATAACCCCCACAGAAAATATACTTCTCTTGAGGGAATGTATTAATTGCTCAAAAATGCATTTTTAAAATTCATATGCAGAGCCATATTATTGTGTAGAGTTAAAATTTTGACCCTGAAATAAGAAAGAGGAACAGTCAGAGAGAAATAAAGGAAAAGGTCAGGGATAAAAAAATAGGTGAACATGGTTGATATACTGTTTATAAGAATGAGTATAGAATTTTTAAACCTGTTGAAACCACCATAAGAAGGGGACTAAGGTAGAAAGAGGAAAAATAGAAGAGATGAACCAATTCGGGTTATAATACAATTTATACATGGAAATGTCACAAGGAAACTCCCTGTGTAGCTATTTTAAATGAAATTATATTTTTTTTATTTACAAAATCAGAGAACAGGAGGACAGAACAGGTCCTGTTTAGGGAGTTGGTACCAATGGGAAGGGGGGAGGACTTGGGGAAAGTGCAAATCCTGTGTACACATGTTTGTAAATAGAATAAAGAGACCTCTTGAAACTATTCCAGGAATGGGGAAAGGGGAGGATAAAGGGGATAGATATGGACATTCTTGAATAATATTTTTGAATATGAAATAAATACATAAATAAAAAGTATTTAAAATATTTTTTAAATGTCCTTGCCAACAGATTCACTGGTGAGAGAAACATAGGCCTCATGTTTTGAAGATCTATTAGTAAATACCAAAAGTTCAAGTTCTTCTAAATGACTGAGTACTCAGCTTTTTTATTGTGTGTAAAAATTTTAATAAGCCTAATGGAAAATAAAAAGCTATACTATCATATCATACAGTAACAAAATGATCAGAAATCAGTTGGTGCTTTCTGAAGGTAAAAACCATGCTATTATCTTAAAAAGGTATTAGCACTCTTAGTTCACTGTACCATTATCCATAGTAGTTAAGATGTGTAAACCACCCAAAGGTCCCTTGTAAGATGAATGGATAAAGAAAATGTGGACAAATACTAATGAACATTAAAAAGAAGAAAACTCTGCCACTGGCACCAATATGGGTGATCTTAAAGGACATTATGCTAAGTGCAATAAGTCAGGCCCAGAAAGATGAATACTGCAGGATTCTGTTTGTACCAGGCATCTAAAGGAGTCAAATTTACAGGATCAAAGAGTAGAATGATGGCTACCAGGGGCCAGGAAGAGGAGGAAAGAGGGAGTTACCAATCAACCGGCATAAACTTTCAACTAAGTCAGATAAATAAATTTTACATATCAAATGTATCATATTGTACCTAGCATCAATAATGTGTTATAAAAATTTAAGAGAGTTGGTCTAATACCAAGTGTTCTTACTTGTAACATTAAAAATAATAACAAATGCATAAAATTATGCTATCACTGTTGGCCTCTATGAAAAAAGTGTCAAATTTCAAAATTTGAAAAAAAATTGCTACAAATGACAAATTGCCATTTAAATACACTATGACTATTGCATGTGGTCTCAATGATTTTAAAATTGTGGGCATAGCTAGAGCATTTCTGTCACAAAAGAAACAATACCTTAGTCTAATAAGCAACTTTGGAGTTGTGCTCACAGATTTGATCAATTAAAAATAATTTTTAAATGACAAAAGAGTTTTCCTATGAAATATTCAGAATTATCTGCAAGATGAGAAAGAAGCCTAAAATCAAAATGTACTGACCAGGTCTTTGTCACAGTTTGCAGCTGACTCATCGGCAACACATGTTTTTGCAAACTCATTTATTTCATTCACTAATTTTACATGTTCTTCAAATGGGCACTTCTGGAAATACTAAGAAAAGGTAACCAGTACTCTGAAACAAAAAACATGGAAATGTGTGGCACAATATGACTTTAAGATAAAACAGGTTGCTGTGCTAGGAAGGAAACCATGTACATGCATATACATTTTATGTATTTCTAATAATTACTCAGAAAGCCTATTCATAACTGGTATTCTGTGGGGCCTAGCCAGGCCAAGAGCCTTCCTAGTCAAAGAGAATATATATTTCTACCGTGTTTAAATGTGTGTTGTGCATGGTATTAGATGCACACACATAGAGCAAATGAACAAACTGTACAATGAATAGATCTAACTATTCAGATTAAGCATTATATATGTCCTTGGAGTTGTTTAATTAAAAAAATCAAAATTCACATACCTTATTTAATCAGGCTACAGGATGGTATTGACCTTTTAAAATACACTATTTTATCATGTCTTTGTAGATGAAAAAATTATTAAGACTTGGGATGTGGCTCAGTAGCAGAGAGCTTGACTAGTATGACTAGTATGTGTGAAGCCCTGGGTTTAATCCCCAGCATTAGAAAAAAAGTAATAAAATGTTCCCAAGAAACTTAGAACTCAGAACTACTTAGTAAGTAAAGAGGAGTTAATAAGGAATCTGATAAAGGAGCCATGTTTTACAGTCCTTTCCACCATTGAATAAAAATTCCAGAATTTCCAGGTTACATGAGAGTTCCAGAGTTTTTCACTACTCAATACAGTAGCCAGTTAGCCACTTATAGGTCTATAAATTTAATTTAAATTAAATACATTTTGAATTTTTTTTCTTCATTTGCACTTGCCACATGTAAAGTACTCAATGGCCACATATGGCCAGTGCCTTCCATATTGCTCAGCACAGATACAGAACATCAATGCACAGAATTCTATGGAACAGCCCTGCTATACCATCTAGACCCTAAAGACTGGGGACTATAAGGACTTAAGAGTAGTTACCAATGTTAACAGAAATACTAACTTTGACTCTTCAATATTTTGACTTACAGGCCTTTGAAATGATGTTCTCCCAGATCATTAAATCGATAAGCAATCTCACTCTTGTCTGGAAAGGGAGAGGAAAAACTACAAGATGTGTTTAACCAATAAAGAAAACAACTGGTTATGTTGTTACCCCTTATATTTCTTTCTAATTAACATAGTTTATTCTGTTGCTTCAGAATATGGGCTCTGATACCTACAGAAAATCTTAAAATTATGGTGAACTATTTCTTCTGCATTGAAAGGTCTGTTCAATCACCACTGAAACTATTTAAAAATGTTAAATATTTACAGTTTTATATTCAAAATTGGATATAAAATGTCTATAAATAGCTACTGACAAGATAATCTGAAATAAAAGTAAATACAAATGCAAGTTCTCTTTATAATATAACAACATAGGTTTTTCAATAAAGCATACTGTAATAGATAGTCCTTTGAGATAGTGATGAATTCACTATCATGTGCAATAGGAAATAATAGTCACTAGATAATTCTCACCATTTTTAACCTAAGGTGTTTGAAACATATTAGTAACATAATCACATAAGTGTTCACAAATATATAATATCATTACATGCTAGAAATAAATGCTTAAGTAAAACTTAATTCTTTAAAGATGCAGGATTTACTGAAGCTCTCTCTTACAAGGAAAATAAAATAAAAGCTGAAAAATTAAAGTCTAGAATTCTTACATGCATCTCGTCGAAAGACACCCCTGGAATAAGCAGAGCTGAAAAGAAAGAGAAGGGAAATAAAAGTCACCCACTTCATTATGCCAAAGGTTTGTGGGGTTGAAAGAAGAGAAAAGCTAGGATGAATGAAGGGAAATTTGCACTAATATACTTCTTTAACTAATAATTGTAGATTATTAACTACACTCAACATGTTTTTCATTGACTCCCCAACTGATTACAAAATCACAATATTCTTTCCAAAAAGTTTGCTTGACTAAATCCCTTGCATACATTTTCCATTTGGAACTATTTTCCCAAAAGATTTTGTCAATTCATTAAAGTTAGATAAAACATCTCATCAAATTTTACTTGAGAGTTTAAATGATTTGTACCTATTATTCAGTTCCATGTTCTTTATCTGCTATTTCCCATTTGAATGTTTTAGATTGTGATGTTCATAAAAATGCAGCCAAACAAATTATTTTTGATGGAAATAAGACACACTAAGAAAGCTATGGTCTAAACTGCATCTATTGCTAATTCCCAGGAAGTTCTTGTCTACAAGTAGTAAAGAATTTACACACACACACACTAAAAAAAACTACAACTCAAACTGTATCTATTAAAAAAATTCACAAAGATACCTAAGTCTTCTTGTCTTTTTCATTCTTCTGAAATTGCTCTCTCTGAAAAGGTTAATGTTGCATCAATTGCCAAGTAAGAAGAATTCTTAGCAACAATAGCAGATATAATAGATATTTAGAAGTTCTTTGTTTCCATTCCAGGTATCTCTGCCCTACATTGATCCAGGACTTGAGTTAGATTTTGATCCAATGTGAGGAGCTCTTATGGGATTTTCAGTTAAGGTGACATGGGGAACAAAATGGACCCAAATGACAGAGACAATGATCTTCCCACCACAATTTACACAAGAACAGGTGAGTCCTGATTGAACATGTGGTGGTTATGAGAATCCTAGACCTTCCTCACAGGAATCAGATCCTTCTTTTGCACTTTTTTTTTCCTTTTTTCATGTTCTTCTTTAATGCTACTTTAAATTTCAAAACAAATTTAACACTGTAATAAAATCAAAGCAAAACAAAGTCATTTTAAAAAATGTTTAAAAGTATCCCCCACTTACTACACCCGAGGGATCTCTATCTCAGAAGAGCTAACTCTTGGCCAAACTTGGGGGCACATGCCTACATCCCAGCTACTCAGGAGATAGAGATAAAGAAGATCATGGCTCTAGGTATGGAAAGACATAACTCAAGCCCTGAAAGAAAGCAACTGTCAATCCAGATTAGTCTACCCAGCAAAACTATCCTTCCCAATTGAAAAAGAAATTAAAGCTTCCACAACAAGGAAAAACTAAAGGAATTTGCTACCACCAAGCCAGAACTACAGAAGATACTTAAAGGACATTTACATATAGAAGAAGAAACTAGAATGAGACAGGTAGACTCAAGAAAGAATAAACGCTTTGAGCAAGCAGACCAGTAAACAAAGAATAGGTAAAATTAAACAACAGGGAATCAAAAATGACTGGAAACAACAGGGACCTCCCATTACTAACACTGAATGTAAATTCCTCAATGCCCTAATCAAGAGACATAGATAGCAAATTGGATTAAAAAACAAGACCCAACCATATGTTACTTACAAGAGACTCATTTAACTGGAAAAAAAATAGGCTTAGAGTCAAAAGGTGGAAAAAAGTTTTCCAAGCAAATGGACCCCATAAGCAAGAGTAGCTATACTCATATCTGAAAGAGTAGACTTCAAACTAAAATCAATCAGAAGAGACAATGAAGGTCATTTCATAGTAATGAAAGGAACAATTCATCAAGAGGAAATATCAACCCTTAACATGCATGCACCAATCACAGAGGCACCATCTATATTAAGAAAACTCCAGTGGCCCTAAGAGCAGAAATAGACACTAACACAGTGATATTGGAAGACCTGAAACTTCAGAAGTACTCCACACATTAGACCAAATAAACATGGCTGACATCTACAGAGTATTTCACCCAACAACTAGGCAATACACATTCTTTTCTGCAGTTCATGGAACTTTCTCCAAAATAGATCATACTTTAGGACACAAAGCAAGTCTCAACAAATTCAAGAAAATTGAAATAACCCCCTGCATCATATCAGATCTCAACAGAATGAAACTAGACCTCAACAACAATAAAAACCCCAGAAAGTACTCAAACACATGGAAACTGAACAACACACTGCTAAAAATAAAGAAAATGGATGACCAAAGTCATAAGGGGGAATTCAAAAACTTCCTAGAATCTAATAAAACATACCAGAATCTGTGGGACACAGTAAAGGCCATGCTAAGGGGAAAGTTCATAGCTATAAGTGCCTACATTAAAAAAACAGAGACTGCTTGAAGAAATAATCTAATCATGCACCTTAAATTCTTAGAAAAACAAGAACAAACCAAACCCAAAAGCAGTAGACAGAGAGAAATTACAAAGATCAGGGCAGAGATTAATGTAATTGAAACCAAACAAACTATACAAAGAATCAATTAAACAAAAAGTTGCTTCTTTGAAAAAACTAACAAGATCAACAAATCCTTAGCCAACATGACAAAATGGAAGAGGGAGAAGACCCAAATTAATAAAATCAAAGATGCAAAAGGGGACATAACTACAAATGTCAATGAAATCATTAGAGAGTACTTTGAAAACTCATATTCAAGTAAACTGGAAAATCTAGACAAAATGGATAAATTCCTAGACACATGCAACCAATCAAAATTGAACCATGAAGACATTAACCACCTATATAGTGCTATTACATGCAATGAAATTGAAACAGTAATAAAGAGTCTCCCTATAAAAAAGAGCTCAGGACCTGATGGATTCATGGCTGAATTGTACCATGTACCTTTAAATAAGAGCTAACACTAATACTTCTCAAACTTTTGCAGGAACTAGAAAGAGAAAGAACACTGCCAAACTTATTTTATGAAGCCATCATTACACTCATTCCAAAACCCAATAAAGACATAACCAGAAAAGAGAATTATAGAACAATATCTATAATGAATATAGATACAAGATTCTGAACAAAATACTGGCAAACAGAATTCAACAACACATCAAAAAGATCATACACCATTACCAAGTAGGTTTCATTCCAGGGATGCAAGGATGGTTCAACACATGTAAATCCATAAATGTAATACAGTACATGAACATATGCAAGGACAAAAACCATATAATCTTCTCAATAGATTCAGAAAAAGCCTTTGACAAAATCCAACACCCTTTCATGATAAAAGCTCTGAAGAAACTAAGAATAGAAAGAACATTCCCCAACATAAGGCTATATATGATGAACCTAGAGCCAACATCATATTAAATGGAGAACAACTGAAACTGTTCTCCTTAAAGTCAGGAATGAGACAGGGCTGTCCACCCTCTCCACTCCTATTCAATATAGTTTTGGAATTCCTAGCCAGAGCAATAAGACAAAAGAAAGAAATAAAAGGGATTCAAATAGAGAAAGAAGAAGTCAAACACTCCCCATTTGCAGATGACATGATCCTATACGTAAGAGACCCCAAAACTTCTACCAAAAAAAACCACTAGAAATCATAAAATCTTTCAGCAAAGTAGCAGGATACAAAATTAACATACAAAAATCAGTAGCTTTCCTATATACCAACAACACACAGACTGAGAAAGAAATCAGGGAAGCAAACCCATTTACAATAGCCCCAAAAACAATAAAGTACCTTGGAATAAGTTTAATGAAAGAAACCAAAGACCTTTTTTAATGAAAGCTATAAACCACTGAAGAGAGAAATTGAAGACTTCAGAAGATGGAAAGACCATCCACGCCCATGGATTAGTAGAATCAACATCGTGAAAATAGCCATACTACCAGAAATAATCTACATGTTTAACACAATCCCTATCAAAATTCCAATGACATTCTGCACAGAAATAGAAAAAACATTCATGAAGTACATATGGAAACACAAAAGACCTTGAATAGTCAAAGTAATTCTGAGCAAAAAGTCCAATACTGGAGGCATCACAATACCCGACCTCAAAGTATGCTACAGATGATAGTCTGTAACAGTAACCATAACAATAAAAACAGCATGCTATTGGCAAAAAACAAACAAGAAGACCAGTGGATCAGAGTAGAACATCCAGACACAATCCCATGCATCTATAGCCTGCTGATCTTTGACAAAAGAGTCCAAAAAACACGATGGAGAAAAGACAGCCTCTTCAACAAATGCTGCTGGGAAAATTGTATATCCACATGCAGAAGACTAAAACTAGACCCCTGTCTTTCACCCTATACCAAAATCAATTTAAAGTGGATCAAAGACATTATTATAAGGCCAGAAGCTTTCAAACAACTACAGGAAGTAGTAGAAAATCCACTATAACAGATAGGTATAAGGAAAAACTTCCTAAACAGAACTCAAAAGGCTCAGCATCTAAGAGAAACAATGAACAAATGGTATTGCATCAAACTAAAGAGCTTCTGCACAGCAAAGGAAGCAATCACCAGACTCAAGAGACAGCCCACATAATGAGAGAAAATCTTTGCTAGCTACTCATCTGACAAGGGTCTAATATAAAGAATCTACACGGAACTCAAAAAACTCAGCCCCCAAAGAATCAACACCCCAATGAAGAGATGGATACACGAATTTAACAGGGAATCCTCAAAGGAAGAGGTAAAAATGGCCAGTAAATACACACAGA
Organism: Castor canadensis; assembly: GCF_047511655.1. Taxonomy (NCBI): domain Eukaryota; kingdom Metazoa; phylum Chordata; class Mammalia; order Rodentia; family Castoridae; genus Castor; species Castor canadensis. The sequence continues at coordinate 95,361,638 of NC_133394.1, forward strand.
AGTGTTAAAATTCCCTGGTCATAAAAGAGATGCAAATCTCCCCTTTGATGAGACAACTACAGAACAACATCTGAGGCACCAACTCCAGGACTGGAGATTGAGACAGACACCCAAATTATTAAGACTGAAACTGCATTGCATATAAACTTGGAAGTTTTTTTATTTTTTTTTCTTTTTATTTTTTTTAATTTTCTATTTTCTATTTTCCATTTTATTTTAATTCATTTTTATATATAGATATTTCTTTCATTTATTTTTTTTTATCTTTGATTTTCAATCCTCTCTCTGTCTCTCTAATGTCTGTTCAGCTTACTGTCGATTAGTACACTAACGCTCCCTGTTTATACCTTTGAAACTCTCTTGTCTGATACCTTGTTCTGCTTTCTCCCTCTTGTCTGTATATTTGTTTTCCCCTTTTCTTTAACTTCTTGCTTTCCATCTCAGCTCACCCTTGCATTCTAAATATTACCATTGTTATTATTACAAGCTAGAAAATACTTAATTGCACACAGTACAGGAACAGTAACAACACCAAGGACAATGACAGGAAGACAGAAAAAACAGGGAAACCAGTTTCCACACAGCAAAAAATTAGTACAGGAACCAGAGGGGAATGAAGAGAACAAAAACTCAGACCCAGACTCCAGCAAAATGAAGATAAACTATGCCGAAGGACCCAATGAAGCCCACAAGAATAATGTAAAAGAAGAAATACTACAAGTACTCAATGAGAATTTTATAGAGATGATACTGGATAGGGTCAACCAAAATGTACAGGAGACACTCAAGAAATTCCAAGACAATAAAAATAGAGAATTTGAAAAAGCAAAAGAAGAAATAAAGGAAACCATAGAAGCACTGTATAAACACCAAAGTGAAAGAGAGAACACAATGAATAAATGGATAAATGAACTCAGGACAAAAATAGACAACATTAAAGAAGAAAACTGCCAGGATATGGAAAACCTCAGAAAAAAGAACGAAACAGAACTGCAAAACAAAACGGAAGGCCAATCCAGCAGAATAGAACAAACAGAAGACAGAATCTCAGAACTTGAAGATGAAATGGTAATTAAAGGAAAAACTGAAGAACTATTCATTAAACAACTCAAGACCTGTGAAAAGAAAATGCAAGAACTCACTGACTCCATCAAAAGACCAAACTTGAGAATCATGGGCATCGAAGAAGGAGAAGAGGTGCAAGCGAAGGGAATGCGTAATATATTCAACAAAATAATAATGGAAAATTTCCCAAATCTAGAGAAAGATATACCCATACAAATGCAAGAGGCCTCAAGGACACCAAACAGACCAGATCAAAATAGAACTACTCCACGACATATCATCATTAAAACAACAAGTTCAGAAACTAAGGAAAGAATATTGAAGGCTGTAAGAGAGAAAAAACAAGTAACATACAAAGGTAAACCCATCAAAATCACAGCAGACTTCTCAACAGAAACATTAAAAGCAAGAAGAGCATGGGGTGAGATCTTCCGGGCACTGAATGAAAATAACTTCAACCCCAGGATACTCTACCCAGCAAAGCTATCATTCAAAATAGATGGAGCAATAAAAGTCTTCCATGATAAGCAGAAACTAAAACAATATGTGACCACAAAGCCACCATTACAAAAGATTCTGCAAGGGATCCTGCACACAGAAAGTGACACCCAACTTAACCATGAAAAGGCAGGCAGCACCAAACCACAGGATAAGAAAAAGCAAGACAGTAGAGAGTAACCTCAACTTAGGTACACACAATCAAACCTTCAAACAACTAAGACAACTAAATGGCAGGAATCACCACATACCTATCAGTACTAACACTTAATGTTAATGGACTTAATTCACCCATCAAAAGACACTGTTTGACAAAATGGATTAAAAAAGAAGATCCAACAATTTGTTGCTTACAGGAGACTCATCTCACCGAAAGAAATAAGCATATGCTTAGGATGAAAGGCTGGAAGAAGATTTACCAAGCCAATGGCCCCCGAAAACAAGCAGGAAGAGCAATACTTATCTCTGACAAAGTAGACTTCAAACCTACATTGATCAAACGAGATAAAGAAGGACATTCCATACTAATAAAAGGGGAAATAGACCAAAAGGAAATAATAATCATCAATCTGTACGCACCCAATGTCAACGCACCCAATTTCATCAAACATACCCTGAAAGACCTAAAAGCATATATAAACACCAACACAGTGGTTGTGGGAGACTTTAACACCCCATTATCATCAATAGATAGGTCATCCAAACAAAAACTCAATAAAGAAATCCAAGATCTAAAATATGCAATAGATCAAATGGACCTAGTAGATGTCTACAGAACATTTCATCCAACCTCTACACAATATACATTCTTCTCAGCAGCCCATGGAACCTTCTCCAAAATAGATCATATCCTAGGGCACAAAGCAAGCCTCAGCAAATATAAGAAAATAAAAATAATACCATGCATACTATCTGACCACAATGCAGTAAAAGTAGAACTCAACAACAAAAGTAAAGACAAAAAACATGCAAACAGCTGGAAACTAAATAACTCATTACTTAATGAAGAATGGATCATCGATGCAATAAAAGAGGAAATTAAAAAGTTCCTGGAAGTCAATGAAAATGAAAACACAACCTACCGGAACCTATGGGACACAGCTAAGGCAGTCTTGAGAGGAAAGTTTATAGCCATGAGTGCATATATTAAAAAGATTGAAAGATCCCAAATCAATGACCTAATGATACATCTCAAACTCCTAGAAAAACAAGAACAAGCAAATCCCAAAACAAAGAGAAGGAGAGAAATAATAAAAATAAGAGCTGAAATCAACAAAATAGAAACCAAAAAAGCCATACAAAGAATTAATGAAACAAAAAGTTGGTTCTTTGAAAAAATAAACAAGATCGATAGACCCCTGACAAACCTGACTAAAATGAGGAGAGACCCCTGGCAAACCTGACTAAAATGAGGAGAGAAAAAACCCAAATTAGTAGAATTAGGAATGCAAAAGGGGAGATAACAACAAACACCATGTAAGTCCAGGAAATCATCAGAGACTACTTTGAGAACCTATATTCAAATAAATTTGAAAATCTAAAAGAAATGGACAGATTTCTAGATACATATGTTCATCCAAAACTGAACCAAGAGGAAATTAATCACCTGAATAGACCTATAACACAAAATGAAATTGAAGCAGCAATCAAGAGTCTCCCCAAAAAGAAAAGTCCAGGACCTGATGGATTCTCTGCTGAATTCTATCAGACCTTTAAAGAAGAACTGATACCAACCCTCCTTAAACTGTTCCACGAAATAGAAAGGGAAGGAAAACTGCCAAACACATTTTATGAAGCCAGTATTACACTTATCCCAAAACCAGGCAAAGACACCTCCAAAAAGGAGAACTATAGGCCAATCTCCTTAATGAACATTGATGCAAAAATCCTCAACAAAATAATGGCAAACCAAATTCAGCAACACATCAAAAAGATTATTCACCACAACCAAGTAGGCTTCATCCCAGGGATGCAGGGGTGGTTCAACATACGAAAATCAATAAACGTAATAAACCACATTAACAGAAGCAAAGACAAAAACCACTTGATCATCTCAATAGATGCAGAAAAAGCCTTTGATAAGATCCAACATCATTTCATGATAAAAGCTCTAAGAAAACTAGGGATAGAAGGAAAGTTCCTCAACATTATAAAAGCTGTATATGACAAACCTACAGCCAGCATTATACTTAACGGAGAAAAACTAAAACCATTCCCTCTAATGTCAGGAACCAGACAAGGATGCCCACTATCTCCACTCCTATTCAACATAGTACTGGAATTCCTAGCCAGAGCAATAAGGCAAGAAGAAGGAATAAAAGGAATACAAATAGGTAAAGAAACTGTCAAAATATCCCTATTTGCAGACGACATGATCCTATACCTTAAAGACCCAAAAAACTTTACTCAGAAGCTTCTAGACATCATCAATAGCTATAGCAAGGTAGCAGGATATAAAATCTACATAGAAAAATCATTAGCATTTCTATACACTAACAATGAGCAAACGGAAAAAGAATGTATGAAAACAATTCCATTTACAATAGCCTCAAACAAAATGAAATACCTAGGTGTAAACCTAACAAAAGATGTGAAAGACCTCTACAAGGAAAACTATACACTTCTGAAGAAACAGATTGAGGAAGACTATAGAAAGTGGAGAGATCTCCCATGCTCATGGATTGGTAGAATCAACATAGTAAAAATGTCGATACTCCCCAAAGTAATCTACATGTTTAATGCAATTCCCATCAAAATTCCAATGACATTCATTAAAGACATTGAAAAATCTACTGTGAAATTTATATGGAAACACAAGAGGCCACGAATAGCCAAGGCAATACTCAGTCAAAAGAACAATGCAGGAGGTATCACAATACCTGACTTCAAACTATATTACAAAGCAATAACAATAAAAACAGCATGGTACTGGCACAAAAACAGACATGAAGACCAGTGGAACAGAATAGAGGACCCAGATATGAAGCCACACAACTATAAGCAACTTATCTTTGACAAAGGAGCTAAAAATATACGATGGAGAAATAGCAGCCTCTTCAACAAAAACTGCTGGGAAAACTGGTTAGCAGTCTGCAAAAAACTGAAACTAGATGCATGTATATCACCCTATACCAAGATTAACTCAAAATGGATCAAGGATCTTAATATCAGACCCCAAACTCTTAAGTTGATACAAGAAAGAGTAGGAAATACTCTGGAGTTAGTAGGTATAGGTAAGAACTTTCTCAATGAAACCCCAGCAGCACAGCAACTAAGAGATAGCATAGATAAATGGGATCTCATAAAACTAAAAAGCTTCTGCTCATCAAAAGAAATGGTCTCTAAACTGAAGAGAACACCCACAGAGTGGGAGAAAATATTTGCCAATTATACATCAGACAAAGGACTGATAACCAGAATATACAGGGAACTTAAAAAACTAAATTCTCCCAAAACTAATGAACCAATAAAGAAATGGGCACGTGAACTAAACAGAATTTTCTCAAAAGAAGAAATTCAAATGGCCAGAAAACACATGAAAAAATGCTCACCATCTCTAGCAATAAAGGAAATGCAAATTAAAACCACGCTAAGATTCCACCTCACCCCTGTTAGAATAGCCATCATCAGCAACACCACCAACAACAGGTGTTGGCGAGGATGCGGGGGAAAAAAGGAACCCTCTTACACTGTTGGTGGGAATGTAGACTAGTACAACTACTCTGGAAAAAAAATTGGAGGCTACTTAAAAAGCCAAACATTGTTCTACCATTTGATCCAGCAATACCACTCTTGGGGATATACCCAAAAGACTGTTACTCCAGAGGCACCTGCACATCCATGTTTATTGCGGCACTATTCACAATAGCCAAGTTATGAAAACAGCCAAGATGCCCTAGCACTGACGAATGGATTAAGAAAATGTGGTATCTATACACAATGGAATTTTATGCAGCCATGAAGGAGAATGAAATGTTATCATTCGCTGGTAAATGGATGGAATTGGAGAACATCATTCTGAGTGAGGTTAGCCTGGCCCAAAAGACCAAAAATCGTATGCTCTCCCTCATATGTGGACATTAGATCAAGGGTGAACACAACAAGGGGATTGGACTATGAGCACATGATAAAAGCGAGAGCACACAAGGGAGGGGTGAGGATAGGTAAGACACCTAAAAAACTAGCCAGCATTTGTTGCCCTTAACGCAGAGAAACTAAAGCAGATACCTTAAAGCAACTGAGGCCAATAGGAAAAGGGGAACAGGTACTAGAGAAAAGGTTAGATCAAAAAGAATTAACCTAGAAGATAACACACACGCACAGGAAATCAATGTGAGTTAATGCCCTGTATAGCTATCCTTATCTCAACCAGCAAAAACCCTTGCTCCTTCCTATTATGGCTTATACTCTCTCTACAACAAAATTAGAAATAAGGGCAAAATAGTTTCTGCTGGGTTTTGGGGGGGAAGAGGGAGGGGGCGGAGTGGGTGGTATGGGAAGGGGTGGGGGCAGGAGGGAGAAATGAACCAAGCCTTGTATGCACATATGAATAATAAAAGAAAAATGAAAAAATAAAAAAGAGATGCAAATCAAAACAACAATTAGATTTCACCTCTCCCCAGTTAGAATCAAGGGTAATAACAAATGCTGGCAAGGATGTGGCAAAACAGGAATCCTTATACACTGCTGTATGCAAATTAGTACAACCACTATGGAAAACAGTATGGAGATTCCTCAAAAAAAACTAGAGATAGAACTACCATACAATCCAGTGATACTGCTCCTGGGCATCTACCCAAAAAAACATAAAAAAGGGTACAGTAGAGAAACCTGTACACCAATGTTCATCACAGCACTATTCACAACAGCTAAGCTCTGGAATCAACCCAGATGCCCTACAACTGATGAACGGATCATGAAATTGTGGTACACAACAGAGTATCACTCAGTCATGTCAGGAATAATGACATGGGGTTTGCAGGTAAATGGATGCAATTGGAGGACATTATATTAAGTGAAGTTAGCCAGGATCAGAAACACAAAAGACACGTTTTCTCTCATACGTGGAAATTAGAGCCAAAGATAAACATATACACAAAAACAAGCATGATCATATACAAACTCAGATGTAGAACAAGGTTGTAACAGTGGAACTATTCTATGGAACTCGGGGAAAGAGAGAATGATAGAGCAACAGTAATATTGCATACCACAAGATGTGAAGGTAGAGGATCTAAAGATGTGTATTGAAATGTTGAAAAATAGGAAGGTGGGAGGTAAAAGGATAAGGGATAGTATTTGAAGAGATTGAACAGATCAAAGTAAAGCACACCACAGAGGGCATACATCAAGACACCCCTTGGAATGTCAACTCAAATATTAATTATGAAAACCAGGACTGTAAAATATAGGAACAGTGTGTGCAGCAGGCAGGGTGGGGGTACTAGTGGAAAGATGGAGGGTGAAGGAAGGGGATTAAGGTGACAGTGCATGGTTGATGGACTTCTTATACCTATGTGAAACAGAACTAGAAAGCCTCTTGCAATTGATTTAAGTGGGGTGGGAAGGGGCTGAGGGGAAGAGACGATGAGGGAAATGTAACTAATGTAAACATAAGTCTAATCGGGATTGGCACTATGAAACCCCCTCCTGTATCATGAATATATCCTAATAAAAATTTTATTTAAAAAGAAAAAATCAATTAAAAAAAAGAAGGTGAATATGGTTGATATACTCTCTATACAAGAATGAATATAGAATTTTTTAAACCTGTTGAAGCCACCATAAAAAGGGGACTAAGGTAGAAAGAAGAAAACTGGAGGACATGAACCAATTCAGGTTATAATACCTGTATATATAGAAATGTCACAAGGAAACTCCCTGTGTAGCTATCTTAAACAAATAAAAATGCCATTTTTTTATTTACAAAATCAGAAGACAGGAGGACAGAACAGGCCCTGTATAAGGGAGTTGGCACCAGTGGGAGGAGGAAGGAGGTAAGGAAAGGATGTGGGAGAATGAATATACTGCAAGGACTGTGTACACATGTATGTAGATGGAAAAATGATGCTTGTTGAAACTAAAGAAAAGAAAAGAAAATCATACCCTCCCCCCACTCCAAGAAAAAAGAATGGTGGTGGGGGTGAATCTAACTATGATATATTTGACATAATGTAAGAACTTTTGTAAATGTCACAATGTACCCCCAGCACAACAATAATAATAATAATAAGTTTGGCATGAGGGTAAAAGCAAATGTTTATTTATTTTTATTCATTTATTCATATGTTTATACATTGTTTGGGCCATTTCTCCCCTCTGCCTCCTCACTTCCAGGTAGAACCTGTTCTGCCCTTTTCTCCAATTTTGTGGAAGAGAAGACATAAGCAATAATAAGAAAGACAAAGCATTTTTGCTAGCTGAGATAAGGATACCTATACAGAGAAATTCCTAGATTGCTTCCATGCACAAGTGTGTTACAATCCAAATTGATTCATCTCTACCTGACCTTTTCACTAGTTCCTGATCACCTTCCCATATTGACCTCTGTTGCTTTAAGGTTACTGTATTAGCTCCTCTGCAGTGGGGACATCAAACACTTTCATGTTTTGGGTTTCCTACATATCCCCATACCTTCTGTATGTGCTCTCTCCTTAGTATGTGATCCATGCCCAACCACATTTCTGTATTTGCCCTAGATCTAAAGTCCTCATATGAGGAGAATATAATGACTTTTGATCTTCTGAGCCTGGCTAACCTCGCTCAGAATGATGTTCTCCAGTTCCAGCCATTTACTTGAGAATGATAAGATTTCATTTTTCTTCATGGCTGAGTAAAACTCCATTGTGTATAAATACCACATTTTCTCAATCCATTCGTCAGTACTGGGGCATCTTGGCTGTTTCCATAATTTGGCTATTGTGAATAGCGCTGCAATAAACATGGGTGTGCAGGTGCCTCTGGAGTAACTGTGTTGCATTCCTTTGGGTTTATCCCTAGGAGTGGGATTGCTGGATCATATGGCAGATCTATGTTTAGATTTTTAAGAAGCCTCCATATTGTTTTCTAGAGTGGTTGCACTCGTTTGCATTCCCACCAGCAGTGTACGAGGGTTCCTTTTTCCCCACATCCTCGCCAACACCTCTTGTTGGTGGTGTAAAAGCAAATATTTAAACTACAAGTTCTAAATATAGTTTAGAGAGTCTAGTTTCTTTAAAAAATGGAAAAATAACTCCTATGATTTAAAAAATGTTTTCTCATTTTTATGGAGGGTTTTAAAAATAGAGAATAATTAAGAAAATTCTTTATTTGGAAGAAATAATATGTGCTAATCATTTAGAAGAGAAAAAATACTCCCATTGAAACATAAGTATAACTTGCAATTAATCCTGAGCCTTCTCCCTTCCATCCCTTGTTTTTCATTCATTTTGACAAAATAGATGAGGCAAAGTTTTGAAGCAGATGAATTATCTCATTGGACTAGTTCCCCACTTCCTTGCTACCCCAATCATAACCTTAAATTTACACCCTCCTCCTCCTCTCCTGGGACTCCTAAAGCTTCTCACAGAATCGTTGAAAACCAAGGCTTGCCCGCCATCAGATAGTCTATATATCCCACCTTCATATCATTTCCACCTTTGATAGATTACTGTTTCTGGCTCTCCTCTTGGACATGAGACTATGCCAAGAATATACAATAACAAAGCCTTCTAATATCCTTGGAATTTTGCCAGAGACTTTTTAGAAACAACTACTTATCCCATATTCATTCCAAAATACAGAAAATTTGGATTCACTTGGAGAGAAGACTGGGGGCTGGAAAATCTTTTCCGAGCATTCTTCCTACAACACAATGTACATATATAGACCCACCTATCATGAAGGGCCTGAAATACTTTCTAAAAAAGGCAGAAGAGTAGAAAAGTGAAAGACCATTAACCATCAAACTGCCAGGTGAAAAATAATAAGAAATTTCTTGTTTATATGAAAATATGTTTCCCAATAAGAAGGAAATTGCCCAAAATATGTGAGTTTATATATGCTTTCTAATGCAAATAAAAAATTGTAATCCAGACATAAGTTGCCTCCTCATCACTCCTATAAACAATGGATGACTCAAAAAATATATACTGAAATTAGTGAGAAATATAGAATTTGCTGAAGATTTCACTGGAGACAAGAGAGAGAAAATTTATATCACAAAAACCACCATAGAGTGTCAGGTCCACAGGGCAGTCTATAGGTTTCTGTTCTCAGGCTGGTTTGATGGATAAAGAAAACATCATAAAAGATGTCTAAGAAATAACCAACTCAATTTATAAATCTGGAAACCCCAGGCTGTGTTGGACTTACAAATCTTCCCAATAAAGTTCATGGAAAATGAAAAGTTTTTTTTATTGCTGATACATTTATTCATATGTGTATACATTCTTTGGGCTACCTCTTCCCCCTGCATGCGCCCCCCTCCACCTCTCCCCCAACCTCCTGGCTTCCAGGCAGAACCTGTTCTGCCCTCCTCCACTTTTGTTGAAGAGAAAACATAAGAGATAGTAAGAAAGACATACATTTTTGCTAGCTTGAGATAAAGATAGCTATACAGAGAGATTCCTAGCATTGCTTCCATGCACATGTGTGTTACAACCCACATTGATTCATCTCTACCAGACCTCTTCACTACTTCCTGGGCACATCAACCACTTTCATGTTTTATGTTTCCTTCCCTTTCCCTATCCCCCCAGTACACATTCTCCCCTTAGTGTGTGACCCATGTTCAATAATATTACTGCATTTGTCTTAGGTCTATAACCTGCATATAAGGGAGAACATGCGATTTTTGGCCTTCTGAGCCTAGCTAACTTTGCTTAAGATGATGTTCTCCAGTTCCATCCATTTACTTGAGAACAACAAAAATTCATTCTTCTTTGTGGCTGAGTAAAATTCCATTGTGCATAAGTACCACATTTCTTAACTCATTTGTTGGTAGTGGGGCATCTTGGCTATTTCTATAGCTTGGCTATTATAAATAGTGCTGCAATAAACATGAGTTTGCAGGGGCCTTTCGAATAACATGAGTCGCATACCTTTGGGCATATCCCTAGGAGTGGTATTGCTGCATCATATGGCCAATCTATGTTTAGTTTGTTCAGAAGCCTCCACATTGTTTTCCAAAGTAGCTATACTAGCTTACATTCTCATCAGTAGTGTATGAGGGTTCTTTTTCCCCCCATTCTTCCTCCCCAACACTTGTTATTGGTGGTGTTTTTGATGGTAGCTGTGCTAACAGGGGTGAGGTAGAATCTTAGTGTGGTTTTGATTTGCATTTCCTTTATGGCCAGAGATGGTGAGCACTTTTTCATGTTTTTTGGCCATTTGGATTTTTTCCTTTGAAAAAATTCTGTTTAGTTCAGTTGCCCACTTCTTTATTGGTTCATTGATTTTGGGGGAGTTTAGTTTTTTGAGCTCCTTGTATATTCTGGTTATCATTCTTTGTCTGATGAATAGCCAGCAAATATTTTCTCCAACTCTGTGGGTGGCCTCTTCAGTTTAGAGACCATTTCTTTTATTGTGTAGAAGCTTTTTAATTTCATGTAGTTCCATTTGTCCATCCTTTCTTTTAGTTGCTGGGCTGCTGGAGTTCTATTGAGGAAGTCTATGCATATACCTATTGTTTCCAGAGTATTCCCTGCTCTTTCCTGTACTAACTTCGGAGTTTCAGGTCTCATATTAAGGGCCTTAATCCACTTCAAGCTGATACTAGTACAGGGTGAGAGGCACAGATCTAGTTTCAGTTTTCTGCAGGCAGACAACCACTTTTCCTAGAAACATTTGTTGAAGAGGCTATTTATTCTCCATTATATGTTTTTTGTGTCTTTGTCAAAAATAAGGTGGGCATAGATATGTGGATTCAAATCTGGGTCCTCTATTCTGTTACACTGGTCTTCATATCTGTACCATGCTGTCTTTATTGCTATTCCTTTGTAATACAGTTTGAAGTCAGGTATCGTGACACCTTCTGCATTGCTCTTTTTGCTGAGTATTGCCTTGGCTATTTGCAGTCTCTTGTGTTTCCAAGTGAACTTTAGGGTGTATTTTTCAATCTCTGTGATGAATGTCATTGAGATTTTGATGAGAATTGCATTGAACATGTAGATTGTTTTTGGTAGAATAGCTATTTTTACTATGTTGATTCTACTAATCCATGTGCATGGGAGACCTTTCCACCTTCTGTAGGTTTCTTCAATCTCTTTCTTCAGTGGTTTGTAGTTCTCTTTATAGAGACTATTCATATCCTTTGTTAAGTTTGCTCCTAGGTGTTTGATGTTTTTTGAGGCTATTGTAAACGGAATTGTTTTCCATTTCTCAGTTTGTTCATTGTTGGTGAAGAGAAAGGATACTGATTTTTTAAGTTGATTTTGTATTTTACTACATTTCTGAAGCTGTTTATGGTGTCTAGGAGTTTTTGGGTAGAGTTTTTTAGGTCTTTGAGGTATAGGATCATGTCATCTGCAAATAGGAATACTTTGACAATTTATTTACCTATTTGTATTCTGTTTATTACTTCTTCTTGCCTTATTGCTCCAGCTAAAAATTCCAGGACTATGTTGAATAGGAGTGGGGAAAGTGGACAACCTTGTCTCATTCCTGACTTTAGGGGAAATGGTTTCAGTTTTTCTCCACTAAGTATGATGTTGGCTATCGGTTTGTCATAAATAGCCTTTATAATGTTGAGGTACATTCCTTCTATTACTATTTTTCTTAAAGCTTTTATCATGATATGGTGTTGAATCTTATCAAAGGCTTTTCTGCATCTATTGAGATGATCAAGTAGTTTTTGTCTTTGCTTCTATTAATGTACTGTATTACGTTTATTGATTTGCATATGTTGAACCACCCCTGCATCCCTGGGATGGAGCCAATTTGGTCATGGTGAGTGACCTTTCTGATACATCATTGGATTTGGTTTCCCATTATTTTATTGAGGATTTTTGCACCAATGTTCATTAAGGAGATTGGCCTATAGTTCTTCTTTTTGGAGTTGTCTTTGTCTGGTTTTGGGATAAGTGTACACTGGCCTCATAGAATGAGTTAGGCAGTGTTCCTTCCCTTTCTATTTAGTGGAAAATTTAAAGAGAGTTGGTATTAGTTCTTTAAAAGTCTGATCGAATTCAGCAGAGAATCTGTGAGGTCCTGGAATTTTCTTTTTGGGGAGACTCTATTGCTGCTTCAATTTTATTTCATGTTACAGATCTGTTTAAGTGCTTAATGTCCTCTTGGTTCTGTTTTGGATGGTCATAAGTATCTAAAAATTTGTTCATTTCTTCAAGATTTCAAATTTATTGGAATATACATTCTCAAAGTAGTCTCTGATGATTCCCTGGATTTCCTTGGTGTTTGTTGTTATCTCCCCTTTTTCGTTTCTGATTTTACTGATTTGGATCTTTTCCCTCCTCATTTTAGTCAGATTTACCAGGGGTTTGTCAATCTTGTTTATTTTTTTTAAAGAACCAGCTTTTTGTTTTGTTGATTCTTTGTATGGATTTTTTTTTTTGGTCTCTATTTCATTAATTTTAGCCCTTATTTTTATTTCTCTCCTTCTGCTTGTTTTGAGTTTACTTGTTCTTGTTTTTCTAGGAGTTTGAGATGTAGCATTAAGTCATTTATCTGAGATCTTTCTGTCCTTTTAATATATGCACTCATGGCTATAAACTTTCCTCTTAAGACTGCCTTTGTTGTGTCCCATAGGTTCTGATAGGTCATATTTTCATTTTCATTAACTTCCAGGAAACTTCTAATTTCCTCTTTTATTTCATCTATGACTCACTGATCATTCAGCAATGTGTTATTCAGCTCCCAATTGTTTGCCGATTTTCTACTGAAATGCTTTGAGTTCAAAATGATAATGGTCAGGTTGACCCCCCACCCCAAACATCCTATTCGTACCTGACCTCTTCCCACAAGGAATCATAACTGAATGATTTATTTAGAAAATAAAAGGAACTATTAAAATTGAAAATAAAGAAAATCAAAGAAACTGTTAAAATTGAGGATTCAGTAGTTAATGGGTTTTGTATTAACCCACAGTCTCATGTTCCTTATGCTGGTAGAACACACACAGCTTGTTGACATCAACAGAAAACTGTATATATATTATCATATTATTGTTGTATTTTGGGTACATTATGACCTTTCCAAAAGTACTTAAAATACATCCTAGTTAAACTCACCCCCTCCATCATTCTCTTTTATCTCCTCCCATTCTTCAAATAGTTTCAACAGGTCTCTTTTCCATTTTCATACGAGTACATAATATTTCCACCACATTCCCCCTCCTACATCTTTTCCTTGTATTCTCTCCCATACCCAGGAATTGTTTTAAGATATTGATCTCATACAGTGACGAGCAGTTTGAATGGTATCACATGACAAGTGTTGCTTGAGCAGGAAGCATGCCATTGATAACACAGTCTATTGTTGTTTTTATTTTATTTCAGCTTTTGGACATGGACTTAAGCCCTTAGGAATGATGTTTATGAAGGTGATATACAGTAAGGTGAGTATTGTGCCTGTTGTTGCAAATGCTAACCCTCTCTCTCTGATGGAATGGGAACGGTTGAAGAAAGGATTCTGGAGAAAATTGAAGAACATGGCACAAAATCCATCACTAATCTGATGCCAAAATCAGATGGAGAGGACCATTTCAAAAAGTAAATAGAACATAATAAAATAAAAAACAAATGATCATAAGGATGAAGATGCAGATGCTGGCTGGGACAAGGAGGCCAGACTCTGGGACACCACAAGTAAAGAGACACTTTCTTAGATTATAGAAAGAACACATTCCAAACTACACTGCAGCTAAGTACAATCGTGAAGTCATTTGAAAGGTGCCCGTCCACATCTTACTGTTAACTCTGTCTGGGAGTTTATTTTTTTTTAATTTCATGTGTTTCTCTGTAAATTACTTTTAACATTTTATTTCACTTCTATGTCACATTTTATATTTTGTGAGATGAACTTTCATTTTCACTTTCTTCCTTAGCTAACCACTAGTGCTATAATTCATTTTCAAGAATCACTCAGCATATTTGGCTAATATTGAATTTCCTTGGTTTATCTTGACTAATAATTACTCTTGATTTACATCTAGGATGTGCAGACTAACCTGGAATGTCCCTGTGTGATGGAGACTTCTATCCAGTGATATGGAAGCAAGTTCTGACTGTGCAAGGATATTTACTTATCAGACCTTACCATGTGAAGACTTAACCCCTTGATTTTATGTTTGTGTGCAATGCCTAAAACCAGATTTTGTTCCTCAATTTATCTGAATATGATAAATTCAAACAGAACAGAATGAATATAAGTGGCAGAATGGCTCAAGTGGTAAGAATGCCTGCCTAGCAAGAGTGAGACCCTGAGATCAAACTCCAGTGCTGACAAAAAAAAAAAAAAAAAAAAAAAACAGCATAGAATTATCTAAATGAGTTATACGTTTATACTTAAGGGCTTTTTGACTATGGAGTTTAGGGATGAAATTTAAGGTGTCTCTGAATGCTCATGCTAGGTTATTTTTAAAACCACTGTGCTGAAAGCCCACCACAATCTTTTGTAGTGCTCTTCACTAATACCAGTTACACTGTGCTACAGAAAAAAATCAAAGTAATTATGATCTCCAGTTTTCATATTGCAACAAAGATTGTTCACTATACAATGAGAGTTTATAAATTATTTTAATAACTAAATTAGAAAATAATACTCTAAGGAAATTGATAGTTGGCCTGTTCAGAAACCGACCTTTTGTATTTTATATTGTACACTAATGTATTTTATATAGCTGCAAGTATGAAAGACCCACCTCAATAGTAGACCCCAGTGGTTCCTTTGGTCAGCATCTCCTGAGCCCACACTTGCTACTGGACAGTGTTCTTGCCTCCAGAGCTTCAACTCCAAGAAGTTCACATTCCTGCCAGAGCTTCCTGACTAGGGTTTCCTCTAACTGTTCCCTTTTTGAATAATTTTTGTTGGAAAAAAATAGCATTAGTCATTCATAAATTACTGTAGACTGAACTATTTTCAGTCATTGTCATTTTCTTCCTTTCATGTAGTATAAATTTCTCTGTGTGTAGTATAGAATGAAGAGACATTTCAATCTGTAGTGTAGATCAGGCAGCAGGTGCCATGGTTAAAGTCACACCTCGTCAATTTCTGTGCACAGTGGCCCTGTGCCTTCCCTTTCTTTCCCTTTCCTCCTATCTCCCATTGGGACACTACAAAGTCACTTTTTCCTCACTTCTACTAACATTAGGAAGTCTGACCACAGGAAAGGCCACTGAAAGAAGGCACTAGTAGTAGAGGAAGCAGATGCTGGTTCAGAATTCTCATTTTCTACAACAGGATTAAAATAGGGAAAATCTTAATTCAAGGACAAGATAAGGATTTTTAAATCATTGTTGTTTTGGCTGGCAAAAATAAAATAAGATCAGATGGTCAAAATATATTAGCTATGAACTACAGAAAATAACCTGATGTTCGTGCCAACTTTGCACCTAAAAGTGGCATAATTGTGAATGATCAAGGGCTGTATGTTTATGTTCATTTTGTAAATTTGTTATCAAGAAAAGTGTTTCATGACTTTAGAGTACATCCTTACAGAGTTAATTATTTGGGTTCATTTGATGTCTATTAACTTTGATAAAAAGATGAGAGAGAGAGAGATATTTTCAAGTGATCAATAAAAGTCCTGTATATGGTTCAGTACACGTACTAGTTAGGCTGAACTGACACCTAATAATAGTTATATTGGGTGGGTGGAGAGCTATACACATCTAGATATGCTACTCAATTCTAAATATACGTTTTGCTATAAGTAATTTTTCTTTTTCTAAGAGATAGTATGACCTATAGAAATCTATTTTGAAATCTATTTTGGGCATAGTAGTCTATATTCTCAACACAGGGGAGACTAAGACAGGAGGATCACAAGTTTGAGGCCAACTTTGAGTACATAAAAAGACCCTGTCAAAAAAAGGAAAGAAAGAAGGAATGAAGAGAGGGAGGGGGATATACATTTTGAAAACACTTATTTTACACAGTAGTTTGTAACCATTTAAATTATCCTTTTTTCAAAAAAGCACTATTGTTTAGATATTACACACACACACACACAATCACGATTTTCAGCTTGTCCCATCTTTTTAGTACCTTTTACCCAAAGTTCCTTTGGGGAAATGCAAATTAAAACCATGCTAAGATTCCACCTCACCCCTGTTAGAATAGCCATCATCAGCAACACCACCAACAACAGGTGTTGGCGAGGATGCGGGGAAAAAGGAACCCTCTTACACTGTTGGTGGGAATGTAGACTAGTACAACCACTCTGGAAAAAAATTTGGAGGCTACTTAAAAAGCTGGACATCGATCTACCATTTGATCCAGCAATACCACTCTTGGGGATATACCCAAAAGACTGTTACTCCAGAGGCACCTGCACATCCATGTTTATTGCGGCACTATTCACAATAGCCAAGTTATGGAAACAGCCAAGATGTCCCACCACTGACGAATGGATTAAGAAAATGTGGTATCTATACACAATGGAATTTTATGCAGCCATGAAGAAGAACGAAATGTTATAATTCGCTGGTAAATGAATAGAGAACATCATTCTGAGTGAGGTTAGCCTGGCTCAAAAAACCAAAAATCGTATGTTCTCCCTCATATGTGGACATTAGATCAAGGGCAAACACAACAAGGGGATTGGACTTGGAGAAAATATTCATAAAAGACATCAGATGAAGAGTTGCTATCTGAACTGACACAATAATTCTTAAGACTCAACAATAAGGAAACATCAATCTGATTAAAATATAGGTCAAAAATATCTCACCAAAGAAGATATACAGATGGTAAATAAGCATATGAAAAAGAGTTCCACATGGTATGTCACAGGAAAATGTAAATTAAAACAGCAATGAATTATCACTACACACCTATTAGAAATGGCCAACCAAAAGACCAAAAATCATATGTTCTCCCTCATATGTGGACATTAGATCAAGGGCAAACACAACAATGGGATTAGACTATGAGCACATGATAAAAGCAAGAGCACACAAGGTAGGGGTGAGGATAGGTAAGACACCTAAAAAACTAGCTAGCATTTGTTGCCCTTAACGCAGAGAAACTAAAGCAGATACCTTAAATGCAACTGAGGCCAATAGGAAAAGGGGACCAGGAACTAGAGAAAAGGTGAGATCAAAAAGAATTAACCTAGAAGGTAACACCCACACACAGGAAATCAATGTGAGTCAATGCCCTGTATAGCTATCCTTATCTCAACCAGCAAAAACTCTTGTTCCTTCTTATTATTGCTTATACTCTCTCTACAACAAGATTAGAAATAAGGGCAAAATAGTTTCTGCTGGGTATTGGGGGGGGGAGGGAGGGGGCGGAGTGGGTGGTAAGGGAAGGGGTGGGGGCAGTGGGGAGAAATGAACCAATCCTTGTATGCACATATGAATAAAAAAAAAAAAAAGTTCCTTTGGCAAAGAATCCCTTGCCACAGACTAGGTTGAGCCTCTGGAATTTATGTCTCCATCATTCAAATTTCCTAAACATTTACTTCAAATCTCTCAATTATTTACACTGCAGTTTAAGTTAGATCAGTGTAGGTTTCTAGCTGCAGACTTGGACATGCAGATCTGTAGATATCTCCATGCCACATGGATCAGATAGATTAAATTATCTTGAAGGATCCTTCTACCTTGAATTTTCCATGATTCCATGCTTCCCATGGGAAGTCTTACAGGAATGACAAAAGGTCCTAAATGGGAGGAAAGAATGAATCAAATTAGGGAATTAGGGTCTCAGTTTGAGAGTTTATTGATTCCTAAGCTTCACAGTTGCCTCTCAGGTGTTACTTACTCTCTTGATCAGCTGAACATTTTCAAGAGTGAAAAAGCAGAGCTAGAGGCATGACTCTAGCAGTAGAGTGCCTGCCTAGCAAGCAAGAAGCCCTGAGTTCAAACCCCAGAACCACCAAAAAAAGAGGGAAAAAGTCACTTAAACTTATCTAAATTTTATTAATAAAATGAGACTTCCCATATCTTTGTTCAAGTTTTTCCAATGAAAGGAAACTATAGCTAATACCCACAATCTATGCTTATCCATTCTTCATAATGTAATAGAAAATACAACATATAAGCATATAAATATAAATATAAATCAATATTAGTAACTCCTAACACTAATATAGCTGCAGGAGGAAATCAATCAGAACTGAATGTATTGCTGAGAGTCTCTTCACAGTCTATGTTTTTTTTAAATGTAGACTGACTTACTGCCTAAAAGAAGTTTAAAGTTACTGAAACAAGTTTTACAACTTCTTACAAAACAACAAAGTTTGTATAGCTAAAATATTCCTACGTTGAAATTTTCATGGATGAAATTTACCATATTTTCAGGAAAGGATTAAATTTTTTCCTTGATATCTTCTAAAGTTTTAGAAGTTGTTAGCTGTTTTGTAAAGACCTGGTGCTGGTCTTTAGTTAAAACTTCCCCAACTGGTCACCAGCTGAAACTTGTAATTTAAGTCCTGGAATTTTCATGAGTTTTTCAAGCAGCTATAGATAGTCTAACATTGAGTGATGGATTCTTTGATCCAAACACACTTGCAACTTTTAAGTAATATAGCAAATAAGTAATTGCCCT
Organism: Castor canadensis; assembly: GCF_047511655.1. Lineage (NCBI taxonomy): Eukaryota > Metazoa > Chordata > Mammalia > Rodentia > Castoridae > Castor > Castor canadensis. Next base: position 95,380,910 of record NC_133394.1, read on the forward strand.
ATGTTTTCTTTTATTGAAAAAAAGAGAATCATATCTATATTAATTATAGTAAACTATGTAATATAAATGTTTTCAAATTATTTTAAAATATTATTATTGGATAAATAGATGTTGAATTATTGAAAATTTACTTTCTGTTATATACATATTGAAAAAGAATAAAACTCTTCTATTAGAATAATATATATGGATTTGAAGGTTTGGTTTACAAGGAGTTCACTTAAGAATAATGTGTTGTCAGGAAATCAATGTGAGTCAATGCCCTGTATAGCTATCCTTATCTCAACCAGCAAAAACCCTTGTTCCTTCCTATTATTGCTTCTACTCTCTCTACAACAAAATTAGAAATAAGGGCAAAATAGTTTCTGCTGGGTATTGGGGGGGAGAGGGAGGGGGCAGAGTGGGTGGTAAGGGAGGGGGTGGGGGCAGGGGGGAGAAATGAACCAAGCCTTGTATGCACATATGAATAATAAAAGAAAAATGAAAAAAAAAAGAATAATGTGTTGTAACAAAAATATGCACTCAAATAAAGGACCAATATCAGTAATATAGGATGTTAATAATGGCACCCTCCTTCCAAAATGCTTCTTTATTCATAGTTACAACATATCTGGTATTAACAAAATAGCTTAAACAAATAGCTGAAATACAGATAAATACCACTTCAATATAATTTTAATTTTTATATTTATATTCATGTATTAAAATTAATCAATAAGACATAGTTCCTGACTTCAAAGAACTCAAAGTCTATCAGGCAAACACAGTGAATGATAATTATAGTGCAACATTGTAAGTCACTCTGGATGTAGAAAACAAACTATCACTAGGATGATAACTCAGCAACAGAGGAGAAATTCTAAATCCAAAGATAATCTTGTACATGAATAAGATTTGTAAACTCTAATCTCTTTAGCTACCTATGTAACTCAACAGACTAAATTCAAATTTGATTTCATTTGCACTTGTGAAGAAAATTTGCCTAGGAAAATGGACTGAGTAGACAGAGAACTGAAGGAAGTAAGGAGGACATGAAGGCATTTAATTTCTAAATGGTGCTAAAAGACCAAAGCAAAGAGCTAGGTTGCAACTTAGAACAGTATGGAACTTCCTGCAGGAGTATTAAGAAAGAAAAGGAAGAAAGCTGGGAGGCAGAATTTGCTATTTTTTGGGTTTCTGGGACAAAAGTAAGTGTGAGGATGTAGTCATTTTAATATTACAGCTCCTTAAAAAAATAATATATCCTTGTAGAAAACTACAAAACTTACCAGGGAAATTGTTTACTTAAAATGACTGACAAAGGTGGTGAACCACCTGAATATTTAAGGGTAATATGGTGTCCCTCATACAAGCAATATTTATTTAACAATACCATATCTCTGGGACTCTGAGACCCCTTACCTAATCACTAGTGTTAAAATTCATTTCCCAGAATCACTCAACATATATGACTAATATTGAATTTCTTTGGTTTATCTGGCCTAACTGGTTTATTTACCTAAAACCAGATTTGCTCCCTCAATTCATAATTATGTCATATACATATACATGCATCAAAACATCATAATATCACATTATTATTTAATTTTTTGCAGTGTTGGGGATTGAACCCAGGGTCTCATACATGCAAGGCAAGCACTCTTCCACTGAGCTATATTCTCACTCAAATCTTATGTTTTTATGTGTTAGTTTAAAATGAATTTAATTTAAATTTAAGAAAATACCCATGACTGTTTCAAATTTCAGATATTTCACAACAGATACAAAATGGAATATACTACTTCATATAACTTAACAATTAAAAAATGGTCAAGCAAATCATTATTTTCAAATGTTTTTATAAACATTCCTTTCAATTATTGCTTTGCCCTTGCTAGAATACTCTTCTAAAAATTTTTTTTAAAGTCTTCTAATTCTAAAAAAAAATTCTTCTAACCCACAATATCTGGCTCTACCTAGGAAGATTAGGTTTGAATTTGTTTTCAGTTTACTTATGCTAATGACTATCTTTCAAGTTAAGTAGTTAAATGAAATATGTGTGGAATTTGTTTGAAGACCAAAGGTTTCTCAGAGAGAAAACTGCTGGATTAAGCAGAAGCAGAATGAACTGGAATGGTAAATACAAGTGCAAGCCAGGTAAAGGCAGCAAGCAGGCAGAAAATAAAGGAATTCATAGGAATGAGCGTCCTTTCAGAAATAATTATCTAGAGGTTTTCTGGGTGAGATATACATCCATTCCACAGAGCAACTGCTGTACATTTATTTCATCTGGTATCTGTTATATTTTCCACATTTTTCCAGTCTGTATTCTAGATATTACATGAGACTTTGTTATCTGATGATTAAAAGCACAGAGTTGGGAATAGACTTCCCAAGTTTAGATGCCAGCTCCACCACTGACTAGATATGTGGAATTGGACACATTGCTTCAACACTCTATACCCTTGATCTTTCTTTTCTGATAATTAGGGAGAATATTAATTTCTGCAGTAGATATGAAGATTAAGTTGGTTAATGCAAATCAAATGTAAACAGTGTATGGCACCTGTTCCCACTCAGCAAATTTTAACTCACATTATCATTATAGCCATGAGAAAAACCAGCCTGGGTCTAACTTCAAACATATTCAGTTATAAACATACATGCAAGAGCAATTAACAAAGCAGAGTATCATATGACTAGCAACAAATGGTGCTATAGATACTCTGAGTTTTTCCCACAGGATAGGAGAAAGTTCTGTGGATCCAGGGGGTCAGAGATAATAATTTAGAAAACGAGTGCAGCTTGGAAGTTTTATGATCTTCATTATGTTTTAAGATCCTCAGAATCTTTGAATTAGAAAAATCCTTAGAGATAACTGATGTGATGCCCTTTATTTTACAGATAAAAAATATAAAAACTGGCTAGCCAAACCATAAAGAAATATTTTTGCTGACCTCTTTTCTAGGTGCTAGAGGTTCAACTTTGAATAAAACATATATTCTTTGACTGAAGGAGCTTTCATTCCAGTAGAGGAAAATAGAAAATAAAAAAGTAAATAAATAAGCAAGTTGCTTTCATATACTAAGTTGAAGATAGTAAAATCAGGTACTGTGAGTAAATGTGACCAGTGAGCTTTACTGACAGATGTTGGAAAAGACCTATCTGAAGGAGTGACACTTCCATTGAGATCTTAGTGGTAACAAGTGGACAGTCATGATGAGACTGGAAGTGGAGTGAGTGATGAGATCATTCATAGTAAAAGGCACTATAAGTGAAAAGGCTCTAATAGACAATGCAAAGGAGGCCAGGGTGGCTCTAGTGGAGTGGGCAAAGGGAGAGCAAGGAGTTGAGGTCCAGAAGGAGCAGAATGTGAACGGTGTAAGCCTCAATAAGGAGGTTGAACTTTACTCTGGTTGTTGTGCAACAGTATAGGTCAATTCTTTTTTTACATTTTTATTAGCATATGCGAGTTGTATAAAAGGGGTTTCATTATGATATTTCTATACATGTATACAATGTGCACCAATCAAATTCACTCCCTCCATCCTTCCCCTTCATCCCCCTCCTACCTTCTTAAAACAACTTTAACAGGTTTCATTGTTCTATTTTCATACATGTGTAGAGAGTACTTCAACCATATGGTCACACACCCCTTTTACCTTCTATTTTCATCCTCCCCTCCCAGGGGTACACACCTCCAAATGGAACCTGTTTTAAATTTCTGTCATTCATTTTTAAGGACTAGCGAGAAGATACAGTATTTGTCTTTCTCAGTCTGATGTATTTTGTTTTGACATAATAATCTCTGTTTCCATCCATTTTTCCTGCATATGATGTAATTTTATTCTTCTTTATGGCTGAACAGGTAGAAGTCTTAAGAAACCACATAAGATCTGATTTAAGCTTTAGAAAGATCACTGTCTGGATTTGACAGACCATAGGAGACAAAAGTGGAGGTTGGAACCTAGTAGGCTGTGACACTAACACAGACAAATGATAAAGATTCAGACTAGGATTGTAGCAAGCTAAATGGTGAGTACTAGTCAGATTCTGAATGTATTTGGGGAGTACAGCTATAACAATTACTAAAAATATGAGGTGTAAGGGAAAAATGGATTCAATAATAATTCTTAGCTGTTAAACTGAGAAAATTAGGGCCATTGGGGAGGAGCCTAGAAGGAAGGCAGACAGGGAGGGGTAGGTGGGAGGATGCAAACTATATTTAAGAAAGGAATTGGTCATTCTGTTTGGACTTGTTAATTTTGAAATATGTTAGACATCCTGATAGAAATGTGACATTGTGGCCAGTGCCCAGACTGCTTGGGAAGACATGGACCACAAGGTGAGCTAAGCCGTACATGGTACTCCCACAGACAACCCTGGGCCAGATCAGCATAGCCCCCTGGACAGACAGACCCCCACCTGGGGAAAAAAGAGAAACTGAGTAACAAGCAATAAGAACAATAAAGACACGTGGCAAAGAGGGTGGGTGCCCTGAGCACCGAAGAGTGGGGGAGAGAAATCCTTCCCGGAACTGTAAATAAACAAGCTGGGCTGGCCGGAGAGGGTAGGCGCGGGGGCGTGCACCCAACAACCAGGAGAGGAAAGCTTGTGAGAGTGGTGGAGGGAGGAAAACTCCACAGGAGAGCGGGGAAGACCCACTTCCCACGTGAGCTGTAAACAAACATGCTGGTCTGAGAAAGCAGGTGCAGTGTCACCTCCCCCACTGTGCTTGGACAGGGGAAAGCTTGTAGCAGCAGCTCGGGCACAGGAGAACTCTGAGTGAACAAAGCCTGTGGGGCCAGGTGAGTGTTAAGCTCACCCCTGAGATCTGCATAAATAAAGCCTCCAGCAACAGCAGGCAGACAGCATTGGGCAGACAAGACACAGCCACAGATACCATTCACAGAACTGTCTCCAGACTCTTTTTTTTTTTCTTTTCTCTCTCCCTACCTTTGATGAGAGAACAACCGAATTACACGTGCATGCTGAAAAACTTACTGAAACTGTATTGCATTTGAACTTGGGACACTTGGTGGGGTTTTTTTTGTTTTGTGTGGTTTTGTTTTATTTTATTTTTCCCCTATGATAAGACAACTACAGAACAACATCTGAGGCACCATCTCCAGGATTGGAGGCTCAGGGACCAACACCAAAATTATTAAGAATGAAACGTTATTGCATTTGAACTCGGAGATTTTTTTCTATATATTTTTTATTCATTTATTTATTTTTTATTTTATTTTTTATTTTCAATCCTCTCTCAGTCTCTCTAATGCCTTTTCAGCTTACAGTTGATTAGTACACTGTCTCTCCCTGTTTATATCTTTGTTTGTTTCTTTGTTTTTTTCTTTGTTTCTTTGTTGTTTTTTTTCTACTTATTTGTTTTTCCCTTTTCCTTTAACTTCTTTGCTTTCTATCTCCTCTCACCCTTCCATTCTAAATATCACTAATGCTATTATTACAAGGCAGAAAATACTTAATTGCACAAAGTACAGGGACAATAACAACACTGAGGGCAATGACAGGAAGACAGAAAAAACAGGGAAACCAGTTTCCCCACAGCAAAAAATTAGTATAGGAACCAGAGGGGAATGAAGAAAACAGATACTCAGACCCAGACTCCAACAAAATAAAGATAAACTATGCCAAAGAACCCAATGAAGCCCACAAGAATAATGTAAAAGAAGAAATACTACAAGTACTCAATGAGAATTTTATAGAGATGATGCTGGATATGGTCAACCAAAATATACAGGAGACACTCAAGAAATTCCAAGACAACAAAAATGGAGAATTTGAAAAAACAAAAGAAGAAATAAAGGAAACCATAGAAGCACTGTATAAACACCAAAGTGAAACAAAGAACATGATTAATAAAGAGACAAATGAACTCAGAACAAAAATAGACAACATTAAAGAGGAAACAACCCAGGATATGGAAAACCTCAGAAAAAAGAATGAAACAGAATGGCAAAACAAAATGGAAGGCCAATGAAGCAGAATAGAACAAACAGAAGACAGAATCTCAGAACTCGAAGATGAAATGGTAATTAAAGGAAAAACTGAAGAACTATTAGTTAAACAACTCAAGACCTGTGAAAAGAAAATGCAAGAACTCACCGACTCCATCAAAAGACCAAACCTGAGAATCATGGGCTTCGAAGAAGGAGAAGAGATGCAAACAAAGGGAATACATAACATATTCAACAAAATAATAACAGAAAATTTCCCAAATCTAGAGAAATCTATTCCCATACAGATGCAAGAGGCCTCCACAACACCAAACAGACCAGATCAAAATAGAACTACCCCCATGGCATATCATCATTAAAACTACAAGTTCAGAAACTAGGGAAGGAATATTGAAGGCTGTAAGAGAGAAAAAACAAATAACATACAAAGGTTAATCCATTAAAATCACAGCAGACTTCTCAACAGAAACATTAAAATCAAGAAGAGCTTGGGGAGAGATCTTCTGGGCACTAAATGAAAATAACTTCAACCCCAGGATACTCTACCCAGCAAAACTATAATTCAAAATAGATGGAGCAATAAAAGTAGACTTCAAGCCTACATTGATCAAACAAGATAAAGAAGGACATTCCATACTAATAAAAGGGGAAATAGACCAAAAGGAAATAACAATTATCAACCTATATGCACCCAATGTCAACACACCCAATTTCATCAAACATACCCTGAAAGACCTAAAAGCATGTATTAACTCCAACACAGTAGTTGTGGGAGACTTTAACACCCCATTATCATCAATAGATAGGTCATCCAAACAAAAAATCAATAAAGAAATTCAAGATCTAAAATATACAATAGATCAAATGGACCTAGTAGATGTCTACAGAACATTTCATCCAACCTCTACACAATATACATTCTTCTCAGCAGCCCATGGAACCTTCTCCAAAATAGATCATATCCTAGGGCACAAAGCAAGCCTCAGCAAATATAAGAAAATAGAAATTATACTGTGCATACTATCTGATCATAATGCAATAAAACTAGAATGCAACAACAAAAGTAAAAACAAAAACATGCAAACAGCTGGAAGCTGAATAACTTTAGATAATGAACAATGGGTCACTGATGAAATAAAAGAGGAAATTAAAAACTTCCTGGAAGTCAATGAAAATGAAAACACAATCTACCAGAACCTATGGGACATAGCAAAGGCAGTCCTGAGAGGAAAGTTTATAGCCATGAGTGCATATATTAAAAAGACTGAAAGATCCCAAATCAATGACCTAATGATACATCTCAAACTCCTAGAAAAACAAGAACAAGCAAATCCCAAAACAAATAGAAGGAGAGAAATAATAAAAATAAGAGCTGAAATCAACAAAATAGAAACCAAAAAAAACCATACAAAGAATTAATGAAACAAAAACTTGGTTCTTTGAAAAAATAAACAAGATCAACAGACCCCCGGCAAACCTGACTAAAATGAGGAGAGAAAAAACCCAAATTAGTAAAATCAGGAATGCAAAAGGGGAGATAACAACAAACACCATGGAAGTCCAGGAAATCATGAGAGACTACTTCAAGAACCTATATTCAAATAAATTTGAAAATATTAAAGAAATGGACAGATTTCTAGATACATATGATCATCCAAAACTGAACCAAGAAGATATTAATCACCTGAATAGATCTATAACACAAAATGAAATTGAAGCAGCAATCAAGAGTCTCCTCAAAAAGAAAAGACCAGGACCTGATGGATTCTCTGCTGAATTCTGTCAGACCTTTAAAGAAAAACTGATACCAAACCTCCTTAAACTGTTCCACAAAATAGAAAGGGAAGGAAAACTGCCAAACACATTTTATGAAGCCAGTATTACGCTTATTCCAAAACCAGGCAAAGACATCTCCAAAAAGGAGAACTATAGGCCAATCTCCTTAATGAACACTGATGCAAAAATCCTCAACAAAATAATGGCAAACCGAATTCAACAACACATCAAAAAGATTATTCACCATGACCAATTAGGCTTCATCCCAGGAATGAAGGGTGGTTCAACATATAAAAATCAGTAAACATAATAAACCACATTAACAGAAGCAAAGACAAAACCCATTTGATCATCTCAAGAGATGCAGAAAAAGCCTTTGATAAGATCCAACACCATTTCATGATAAAAGCTCTAAGAAAACTAAGAATAGAAGGAAAGTACCTCAACATTATAAAAGCAATATATGACAAACCTACAGCCAGCATTATACTTAATGGAGAAAAACTGAAACCATTCCCTCTAAAATCAGGACCTAGACAAGGATGTCCACTATCTCCACTCCTATTCAACATAGTACTGGAATTCCTAGCCAGAGCAATTAGGCAAGAAGAAGGAATAAAAGGAATACAAATAGGTAAAGAAACTGTCAAAATATCCCAGTTTGTAGATGACATGATCCTATACCTTAAAGACCCAAAAAACTTTACTCAGAAGCTCCTAGACACCATCAATAGCTATAGCAAGGTAGAAGGATATAAAATCAACATAGAAAAATCATTAGCATTTCTATACACTAATAATGAACAAACTGAAAAAGAATATATGAAAACAATTCCATTTACAGTAGCCTCAAAAAAAAAAAATCAAATACCTAGTTGTAAACCTAACAAAGGATGTGAACAACCTTTATAAGGAAAACTATAAACTTCTGAAGAAAGAGATTGAGGAAGACTATAGAAAGTGGAGAGATCTCCCATGCTCATGGATTGGTAGAATCAACATAGTAAAAATGTCCATACTCCCCAAAGTAATCTACATGTTTAATGCAATTCCCATCAAAATTCCAATGACATTCATTAAAGAGATTGAAAAATCTACCGTTAAATTTATATGGAACCACAAGAGGCCACGAATAGCCAAGGCAATACTCAGTCAAACGAACAATGCCAGAGGTATCACAATACCTGACTTCAAACTATATTACAAAGCAATAATAACAAAAACAGCATGGTACTGGCACAAAAACAGACACGAAGACCAGTGGAACAGAATAGAGGATCCAGATATGAAGCCACACAACTATAACCAACTTGTCCTTGACAAAGGCACTAAAAATATATGATGGATAACAAGCAGCCTCTTCAACAAAAACTACTGGGAAAACTGGTTAGCAGTCTGCAAAAAACTGAAACTAGATCCATGTATATCACCCTATACCAAGATTAACTCAAAATGGATCAAGGACCTTAATATCAGACCACAAACTCTAAAGTTGATACAGGAAAAAGTAGGAAATACTCTGGAATTGGTAGGTATAGGTAAGAACTTTCTCAATTGAACCCCAGCAGCACAGCAACTAAGAGATAGCATAGGTAAATGGGACCTCATAAAACTAAAAAGTTTCTGCTCAACAAAAGAAATGGTCACTAAACTGAAGAGAATATCCACAGAGTGGGAGAAAATATTTGCCAGCTACACATCAGACAAAGGACTGATAACCAGAATATATAGGGAACTAAAATAACTAAATTCTCCCAAAAACCAATAAAGAAATGGGCAAGTGAACTAAACAGAATTTTCTCAAAAGAAGAAATTCAAATGGCCAAAAAACACATGAAAAAATGCTTACCATCTCTAGCAATAAAGGAAATGCAAATTAAAATCACACTAAGATTCCACCTCACCCCTGTTAGAATAGCCATCATTAGCAACACCACCAACAACAGGTGTTGGCGAGGATGCGGGGAAAAAGGAACCCTCTTACACTGTTGGTGGGAATGTAAACTAGTACAACCACTCTGGAAAAAAAATTGGAGGCTACTTAAAAAGCCAAACATTGTTCTACCATTTGATCCAGCAATACCACTCTTGGGGATATACCCAAAAGACTGTGACACAGGTTACTTCAGAGGCACCTGCACACCCATGTTTATTGCGGCACTATTCACAATAGCCAAGTTATGGAAACAGCCAAGATGCCCCACTACTGACGAACAGATCAAGAAAATGTGTTATCTATACACAATGGAATTTTATGCAGCCATGAAGAAGAACGAAATGTTATCATTCGCTGGTAAATGGATGGAATTGGAGAACATCATTCTGAGTGAGGTTAGCCTGGCTCAAAAAACCAAAAATCGTATGTTCTCCCTCATATGTGCACATTAGATCAAGGGCAAACACAACAAGGGGATTGGACTATGAGCACATGATAAAAGCGAGAGCATACAAGGGAGGGGTGAGGATAGGTAAGAAACCTAAAAAACTAGCTAGCATTTGTTGCCCTTAACGCAGAGAAACTAAAGCAGATACCTTAAAAGCAACTGAGGCCAATAGGAAAAGGGGAACAGGTACTAGAGAAAAGGTTAGATCAAAAAGAATTAACCTAGAAGGTAGCACAGATGCACAGGAAATTAATGTGAGTCAACTCCCATATAGCTATCCTTATCTCAATTAGCAAAAACCCTTGTTCCTTCCTGTTATTGCTTATACTCTCTCTTAGACAAAATTAGAGAAAAGGGCAAAATAGTTTCTGCCAGATATCGAGGGGGTGGGGGGACAGGGAGGGGGCAGGGTGGGTGGTAATGGAGGGAGTGGGGGCAGGGGGGAGAAATGACCTAAGCATTGTATGCACATATGAATAATAAAAAAAGAATTAAATAAATTTTTAAAAAAAGAAAGAACAAAAAACAAGAAATGTCACATTGTTCAAATATTTAAATCTAGAACTTAGGGGAAAAGTCCTGGCTATGGATAAAAATTTGAAAAAAATATTACATAGATAGTATTTAAAGCCTAGATTTAAATGAGATCATCTGATCACCAGGGAAAGAGTACAGACAGGGAAAGAATGAGTGCTGAGAAGAGAACCCACAGTACTGTTGGTCTGAGTGTGGAGGAGGAGCCAAAGAAAGCCAATGAAAAGGAGCAGCTGTAAGGTAGAGGAATAACAGTAGAAGGCAAGATGTAGAAGTCTAGAAAAGAAGACTCGGACACATGCATTATGATCTTGGTTAGTAGCAGAGTTAGGACTTCCTTTATAAATAACGTATATACCTTGAGGACACCAGGGGCCTTAAAGTCCTAGTTATTTTCTATCTCTATCACCAACAGTACTTAGTGGAGCTAAATATATTGAAACATATGGTGAGGTCTCAACAAGTTATTGTTGATTAATTATAAATATATGCAACACAATGAAAAAAAGATAAACTTCTATTTTTTTTATTTATTTGTAGTTCTACTGAGCTATCAATGGATATTCTGTACAGTATCACTCAGTTATCCTCATGAATAATTATTTGTTAGTCACATCATGCTAACCAATAACATATTAATAAGATGATACCTATCTTGGTAATTGTGCCTATATATCATGCCACTGAGATTTAAATAATCTTGTGTGAAGGATGAGACAGACGTTTAGATATTTGATTTGGAAAAAGAGTTCTACATAAATTTTCTTGAGCTTATGTTATATTAGAAGCAGTTTTAGATCTTTATAAAATATACAAAAATATGAATGTGCGTATCAACTCCTTGCATGGATTTTTATAAATTATAAACAAAGAGAAGAAAAAAATAATGTATAGTATGAACCAGGAGACCATAAATGCTAGAGTTACAAGCAATATGTATTTCCATTATTCATAGTACTTTTAATTTTTGACATGTAGAAATAGTCAACCTTAAGTTTTAGAGTCATAGTCAATGCCTTTTTCATACAAAAAATTTCCCTGCAGAAATCCTTCAATGTATTAAAGAATAAGTTCATTTTAACATTTTTGGAACTAGACCCATGTCTTTCAACCTGTAAAAGTATCAACTCAAAGTGGATTAAGGACCTTAAGACCTGGATTTAAAAACATTTAATAGCTGCATTGATTGTACAAAATAATAGGTTTTATTATGATATTTTCATACATGTTTATAATATACTTTGATCATGTTCACCCTCCATTACCCTCTCTTCCCCCCCTCCCCTTCCACTTCCCAAATAGTCCTCCTTCTACTTTCATGTTCATTTGTCTTGGAGGGCACTACTGGGGCTTGAACTCAGGACCTTGAACTTGCCAGATAGGTACTCTACAACTTAAGTTACTTTACAATTTAAGTCATGCCTTCAGCAGCCTACCCTGCTTTTCTTAAAATCTAGATTCTACATATGAGAGAAAACATGTAATATTTGTCTTTCTGAGTCTGAATTATTCCACTTAATATGATGTCCAGTTCCATTCATTTTCTTACAAATGACACGATTTCATTCTTCTTTGTCACTGAATATTACTACATTGTGTATATGCAATGACACATTTTCTTTATTCATTCATCCATTGATGGACACCTAGGCTGATTCCATAAATTGGCTATTGTGAATAGTGCTGTATGGATATGCAGGAATCTATATTGCATGTTGACTTTGATTCTTTTGGGTATAGGCCCAAAAGTGGATGGCAAGATCATATAGTAACTCTATTTTTAATTTTTTTAGGAATTTCCATACTGATTTCCTCAGTGGCTGGACTAATTTACATTCTGACAAACAATGTATAAGTGTTCCTTTATCCTGGCATCCTTGCCAGCATTTGTTAATTTTTGTTTTCTTGATAATAGCCATTCTGATTGCAGTGAGGTGAAATACCATGTTGTTTCAATTTTCATTTTCCTGATGGCTAAAGATGCTGAACATTTCTTCAGCAGTCCTTTATATTTCTTCTTTTCTTCTTTTTTTTTTTTTCAGTACTGGGGTTTGAACTCAGGGCCTAGACTTTGAGCCACTCCATCAGCCTTTTTTAACTGATGGGCTTTTTCGAGATAGGGTCTTTCGAAATATTTGCCCAGACTGGCTTTGAACCACAATTCTGCTGATCTCTGCTTCCTGAGTAGCTGGGATTACAGACATGAACCACCAGTGCCTGACCTGTATTTCTTCTTTTAAGAAGTATCTTATCGGGGCACCCTCTCTTGGGATCCTCCCCCCAACTCTGGGGGCTCAATTCTTCCACTTTCCACTTTTTTATCTTAATGAACTCTCCTGTTTTACACTTAAAAAAAAGTATTCAGTTCATTTGCCCATTTGTTGATTGTATTATTTGTTCTTTAGCTGTTTAATTTTTTACACATTTAAACATTTCATCTCCCACTGAAGGCCATTGACCTAACGTTCACACTATAATCATTTATCACAGAAAATTTGCAAAGTCCAGGCAGATGACGAATACTTTACAACCCCAATTGACAAAGAGTGAACTATGTCCACTGAAAAGTATACTCTAGGCAAATGAATTACAGAAAGTCCACACACATACACACACAAAATGCTTTCCAAAGACTAGCCTCGAGTTTGGAGACGGAGAAATGCTGAGTCCAGCATTTATGTAATCAGTTGAGGAGATCTCATTGGCAGAGGATCAACAAATGAGTCACACTAGTCTGTAATGTGGGGACAGTTTATAGCTCTGAAAAGCTGCAGTGACAAATATAATAGAAGAATCAACTCACTTAAATATGACAATTAATTCTCCTACTTTGGAGAAACTCTAAAAAATATTATATTGCTATATGTTACACGTTCTACTGAGCCCATTTTTCACACAACAGTGGAGAGTCTTTCATAAAAGACAATGTGGTGAAGTAAAACTAGAGAATATAATGTCAGTTTTCAATAACACCTGGGAAAATCACTGTACCTCCTCCAATGTGAAAAATTCCTTTAAAAAATGCAATGGGGAAGCCAGGTGCTGGCGGCTCAAACCTGTAATCCTAGCTACTCAGGAGGCGGAGATCAGGAGTATCACAGTTCGAAGCCAGCCCCAGGCAAATAGTTCAAGAGACCCTATCTCGAAAAACCCATCACAAAAAAGGGCTTGTAGAGTGGCTCAAGGTGTAGGCCCTGAGTTCAACCCCCCCAAGACTGCCAAAAAACAAAAATACAATGGATGCTATATTACACACAAATTAGAAAAATTGTTCCAGATATATTAGGATTAGAGAATTATTTTCCCCTCTAACCTACAGCCAAAACCCCATGAACTACAAGAACATGCAGCCCTGAGATTACTACTTCTATACTCAACAGAAAACCCACTAAGAATTACAGTCTGTCTGGATGTTATCCTTCCTCTACCATTTGCTAGTTTTTGTCATTGAGCAAGTTAACAGGAGTCTCAATTTCCTCAACTACAAATTGAGGGACATGAATTTCTTTTGAGGATTTAGTGATTTAGTTCATCTAAAGAACATGGTAAATACTAAGCACACAGCAAGATAGAAAATTTCCCTTTTAGCATGTTCAAAATAGAAATGAATTTGGCTTATAAAAAATGAAGGAAAGTTTTTAAGAACAAGGCAAGGATATCTCCTCTCAACATTGCTTTGCATTATTGAACATGAAGTCCTGCTTAATGCAATAAAATAAGAAGGTGAAACAGATATACAAATTGGGAAGGAAGAAAACCTATCTTTGTTGCAGATCACATGATATCTATGTAGAAAATCTGAAAGAATCAACAAAAACTCCTGGAACTAGTAAGCAATTATAGCAGGGTTTCAGTATACAAGGTTAACATACAAAAGTCAATTACTACTCTGTATACCAGCAATGAATCAGTGGAATGTGAAGTTAAAAACAAAATTCCATTCACATTAGTACCTCCAAAAACTGAAATACTTAAATATAATCCTAAAAAACTATTTTGAATATTATATAAGAAAAACTACAAATCTTGTTTTTAAAAAAAATCAAAGAACTAAATAGACAGATATTCTATGTTCATGGATAAGAAAACTTGACATTGCTCTGATATCAGTTCCTCTTCAGTTGATTAGTAGATTCAATGAATCACAATAAATATCTCAGCAAGATATTTTGTAGGTATTGGCAAACTGAATATAAAGACTATAAGGAGAGGCAAAAGATTCAGAATAGCCAACACGGTATTAAACAAAGTCAGAAAACTGATGCTACCCAACTTCAAGATTTACTATAAGCTATAGCAATCAAGACAATCAAGTGTTGATAGAAGAACAGGCAAATATTTCAAAGAAACAGAATAGAGAGTTCAGAAATGAACCTACATAAATATAGTCAACTGATTTTTGACTAAAGAGTAAAAGCAATGCAATGGAGAAAAGAGTATTTTAAATAACATTACTGGAACAGCAAGACATCAAGAAGCAAAAAAAGTGAGTCTAGTTACAGACTTTTATAAATTTCATACAAGTTAACTTTAAATGTATGGCAGACCTAAATTTAAACAAAGCAACTATAACGTTCCTAGAAGATACGAGAAAATCTAGATGGCCTTTGATTTAGCAGTGACTTCTGATCATAACACCAAAGGCACAATCTATAAATGAAAGAACTCATAAACCGGTCTTCATTAAAATTAAATTTTTCTGCTCCGCAAAAGACACTATCAGAAGAATAAAATGGCAAGGCATAGACTTGGAGAAAGTATTCATAAAAGACATCAGATGAAGAGTTGCTATCTGAACTGACACAATAATTCTTAAGACTCAACAATAAGGAAACATCAATCTGATTAAAATATAGGTCAAAAATATCTCACCAAAGAAGATATACAGATGGTAAATAAGCATATGAAAAAGAGTTCCACATGGTATGTCACAGGAAAATGTAAATTAAAACAGCAATGAATTATCACTACACACCTATTAGAAATGGCCAACCAAAAGACCAAAAATCATATGTTCTCCCTCATACGTGGACATTAGATCAAGGGCAAACACAACAATGGGATTAGACTATGAGCACATGATAAAAGCGAGAGCACACAAGGGAGGGGTGAGGATAGGTAAGACACCTAAAAAACTAGCTAGCATTTGTTGCCCTTAACGCAGAGAAACTAAAGCAGATACCTTAAATGCAACTGAGGCCAATAGGAAAAGGGGAACAGGTACTAGAGAAAAGGTTAGATCAAAAAGAATTAACCCAGAAAGTAACACCCACGCACAGGAAATCAATGTGAGTCAATACCGTGTATCCTTATCTCAACCAGCAAAAACCCTTGTCCCTTCCTGTTATTGCTTATACTCTCTCTACAACAAAATTAGAAATAAGGGCAAAATAGTTTCTGCTGGGTATTGAGGGGGTGGAGTGGGTGGTAAGGGAGGGAATGGGGGCAGGGGGGAGAAATGATCCAAGCCTTGTATGCACATATGAATAATAAAAGAAAAAAAAATGGCCAAAATCCAAAACACAATACCAAATGCCACACAGGATGAGGAACAACAAGAATGCTTATTCATTGCTGTTAGGACTACAAAATGGACAACCACCTGGAAGGCAGTTTAGCAGTTTCTTACAAAACTAAACATACCCTTACCATATGATCTAGAAATTGCACTTGATATTTCCCAAAGGAGTTGAAAACATAGGTCCATGCAAAATCATATACACAGATTTTTATAGAATCTTTATTCATGACTGCCAAAATTAGAAGCAACCAAGATGTCTATTAATATGTGAATGGATAAATAAACTGTGATACATCCAGACAATGGAATATTATTCAGCACTAAAAAGAAATGAGAGTTGAGCATGGTATAACCTGTAAGCCCAGCTACATGAGAGGTGGAAATAGGAGGATCACAGTTTGAGACCAGCCAGGAAAAAAAAAGTTTGCAAACCTTATCCCACAAACAAGTTGGGTGTGGTGGCACACACCTTTAATTCTCAGTGACTCAGGAGCCAGAGGTAAGAGGATCAGGGTCTGAGACTGAGCAAGGCAAAACTATGAGACCCTATTTAAATAAGAAACTAAAACAAAAAAGGTTGGAGGCACAGCTAGAGTGTAGAGCACTTGTCTAGAAAGTGGGAGACCCTGAATTCAAATCCCAGTACCACCAAAAAAAAAAAAGGAAGGAAGGGAGGAAGGGAGAGAGGGAGAGAGGGAAAGAAAGAAGGAGGGAGGGAGGGAGAGAGGGAAAGAAGGAAGGAGGAAAGAGAGAGTTATTAATCCAAGGAAAGACATGGAGGAAATTTAAGTGCATATTATTAAATTTAAGATGTCAGTCTGAAAATGTTACATACTATATGATTCCAACTATATGATATTCTGGAAAAGGTAAAATTTTGGAGACAGAAAAAGATCAATGGCAATCAGAGAGAGGTTGGTGAGGAAGAAAAGGCAAAACAAAGAGGATTTTTTATCAAGTATGATATATTTGATATATTGTAATAACATTTGTAAATGCTACAATACACTCTCACCCAGCACAACAATAAAGAAAAAAAAGAAGATTTTTTTAGAACAAGAAAACTACCTTGTGTTTTACTATAATGGTGAATATATCTCATAAATTTGTTCAAACCCATAGAATGCACAATGTTAAGACTGAAATCTAACTAATGCAACCTATGAACTTTGAGCAATAATGATAAGTCAGTGAAGGTTTATTTGTTGTAGCAAACAGAAGATGTATCAGGGCAGAAGAATATGGCAAATCTCTGTACCTTCTCAGTTTTCCTGTAGACATAAAATTGCTCTAAAAATAAACTCAGTGTTTTCTTTAGTCAGAATACCAGTGTCACTTTATTTTCATTTGCTGTCATGATAAAAAGGTTGTTTAATGACAATTATTTAATTATTTTCTTATTAAAATTCTTACAAAATGACCCAGCAAATATATAATTCAAATACAATTTAAAATATATTGATTTAGGGAGTTTTTATTCCCATTTCCTCTGTGAGGAGTAGAAAAATGTTTCTCTCTTCCCCCCCATTTCTCCATAATTTATCCTGCTACACTGAAATGAAGTCTTGCTAAAACTTAGGGAGGTAGATAGATAGCTAGATGATAGATATGATATTAGAAAAATTTCTATTCTATGTTTTGGTTTTCTTTTTTTATTGTTTTTATATTTATTCATATGCATATACATTGTTTGGCCTATCTCTCCCCCCTGTCCCTCCACCTTCCTCCCCCTCTCCCCACCCCCCACCCCCTGGCTTCCAGGCAGAACCTGTTCTGCCTTCTTGTTCTCCAATTTTGTTGAAGAGAAAACATAGAGATAATAAGAAAGACATAGCATTTTTGCTAGTTAGAGATAGAGATAGCTATACAGAGAGATTCCTAGTGTTGCTTCCATGCACTTGTGTATTACAACCCACATTTGTTCATCTCTACCAGACCTCTTCATTACTTCCTGGTCACCTTCCCATAGTGGCCTCTGCCAGAATAAACTCTTTTTTGAAAGTAAGGAAAGTTGCATTCTTTTACAGCTTCTTTATTCACAAAACACATAAAATTCTCTCTCTCTCTCTCTCTCTCTCTCTCTCTTTCTCTCTCTCTCTCTCACACACACACACACACACACACATAAATACTACACACTTACATGTATTTAAGTAAATAAAACTAATTTTGTACTGAAAATATGTCTACATTTCCTCAAACTTTTAGCAAATCTTGGAGGCTTCACAAATTCATGATACACGTAAGGACCGACAATATTAAATATAATGGGAGAAATCATTAAAATAGATTAATTATTAAGGATTATTTTTGATCACTTGCAAGTCATATTATTTTATTAATCTGTTATCCTGGAATTCTTTCTGCTTTTATTCCACAGTCAATATATTCATAGAACTTGATCATATACCCTAGTAAAGATTTTTAGAGAAATTTTGACTGATTTTAAAATACATTATGATCCTTTGAGGCATTCATTGTTTTAGACAACCATTTCAAAAATATATTTACTGAGTGCCTGCAGTGTGCCAGGAATTGTGCTAAACATAAAAAGCAAAATGGTTGTTATAAATGAACAATTGTTGAATAAAGGCAACATTAATCTTTTCAACATGTCGCTTTCAACATGCTTTCATAAAATCCAACATGTGTGTAGGGGAATATGTGATTACACCACCACAGATTTCTAGTCTTAGGAAATAAAGGCTAGTGAAATTCCATTAATTTGAAAATCCATGGGAATAGCCACTCAATTTGTCTGTCTTTGTAATCAAAACTCTTCCATGAAATTGAAATGAGAATTGATCATTCCATAGTCTGCTGGATTTACATTATTCTTCAATTTTAATATGCCATTGGTTGAAGATATAGCATAAAATTAATAATTTCTGAGAGAAGAGGAAAGAAGGGAAAAGGAAGAATAACATTAAAAATTAATTGAAAGAGTTTCCAAATTTTAGAAATGTTAAAATGATAAAATAATTGTGTTAGGGGCCTGTGCTATTTTAAAGGTCATCTTTTGAAACAAGTATTTATTTCCATCCAAAAGAATTATTTGTGCTATTTAATTGAATGCAAAGAATATAAATCTAAATGATCCTGTTCTTAGAAATTAATAGACAATTTTTCTGGGAAAATCTAGCGAAACAGATGCTTGACTGCTTCAAATAATAAATTATTCCAACTTAACTGCTTTCAGAATTGATCAGCTGATCTAAATATCTCAGGGATCACATGGCCTTCTTATATACTCTATTAATTCCAAAGGCACATCAGAGTCACATGATATTCTGATGCTCTGATCTTAACAGAAGCAAATTATGTGTTTATAACCACACCACAGCAATAGAGAAATTAAGAATTCAGGGCATGTTTTAATAGAATTTAATTAAATTTTATTCAAATTAAAATAAAGGAAGCCAAGTACCGATGGCTCATGCCTGAAATCTTTGCTTCTTGTGAGGATGAGCTCAGAAGAATTGCAGTTCAAGCCCAGCCCAGGCAAATAGCTCACAAGAACACACCTCAAAAATAACCACAGCAAAATGGACTGGAGAGGTGGCTCAACTTGTAGAGCACCTGTTTTAGTTTAAACCCTAGTCCCAGAAAAAAAAAAAAAGTGGTTTTCTGAGCACTTGAAAAAGTAAAGAGATATGTGATGCTAGTCAAATAATTAGAGAATCAGTACAAATAGAGTATCAAACCCAATTTATCCAACTTAATCACAATAATCCTTCCATATTAAATATACTTTTAAAATATATGAAAGATGTGGGTGCTGGTGGTTCACACCTGTAATCCTAGCTTCTCAGGAAGCAGAGATCAGGAGGATTGCGGTTCGAAGCCAGCCCAGGCAAATAGTTTGCCAAGACCCTATTTCAAAAAAACCCTTCACAAAAATAGGGTTGGTGGAGTGGCTAAAGGTGAAGGCCCTGAGTTCAAGCCCCAATAATGAGATATATATATGTATATATATATATACATTTTTTTTAAGGATCTACTCATATATATATATATATATATATATATATATGAAAGAATATAGAGTAGATCCTTAAAATAGTCTTCTTAACTCTCATAACATAATTCTGAATTACTACAGCAATGAATTACTAGAAAAAGCTATGAAAAATAGAAACCCACAAACAAACATTGAAATGTATAAGAGGCTGGTTATACCTCCTAAGTCTAGCTTATAGTAACGCATAATAAATATTTGTTCAGTTAATGAGTGAATCACTTCACATCTCAATTAAAATGTATGCCTTGACATAATTATATATTTGTATATGCAGAGGATCTATTCAGTCACTTGATAATCATCAAAACTGATTGCTACATCTGCAATTACCTTTTCTTTATGTTTCTTTATCTTCAAAGACAGATCTTAGGCTGGGTTTGGTGGTGGAATCATATAATCCCAAGACTTGGGAGGATGGAGGCAGGTAGATGTTGAGTTTGAGGCCAGCCTGGGCTATAGAGCAAGACCCTGTCTCAAATAAGAAAAAGAAAAAAGATCTTTGTCTGTCATCATAGATACATTATTGAATATAGAAGAGTGTCCAAGGGTCATTAATAGATTCAATTGAACTACAAATAACAAAATCTTTATAGAAATAATTTTTTAAATATTTTTATAGAAATGTTTCCTACAAGTTTTTTATAGCTCCCCCTTTAAACAACACAACTATGACCATCCTTCTTTTTATGAGTGCTTCCTCCAGAATGGAGCACATGGGATAAGGTGCATCATGGTAAATTCAAATAAAGAACTTTGAGCTTTACTTGATTGTTCTTATTTCCTTTGTAACCTTAGGGAAGTCAAAGCTCATAGATTTCAGTTAACTTGGTGGATCTTTGTAACGAATTCAATGTGGTTCAAACAATGTGGATATTTCATGATCCCAGCTGAATTATGTATTAAGGATTATGTTTATCTGCCTAATAGATTATTTAAAGTAATATTGGACAAGTAATTTAAGTTCTTAAGTCTCAATTTCTTTCTTTATAAAATGAAGATATTGGGCCAGATCTTTTCCATAATTTTGATTCCTTTGGTGCCTCGTTTTGAAATTATGCTCCTTTAATGTAACACAGTCTGGCAGTTGCTAAATTTGTGTTCCCATCTTCTATTGACCAATTTTATGGTGTTATACCTTTGATTGGTTGAATTGGGAGAATGAAGATATAATAATTTACCTATCCAGGATCAAAAGAAGTCTAGAAAAGGAGCAGTGATCTACATCTGCTGATAACCCTGTTTGAAACAACTCAGCAGAACACCATATTACTTTTTACTGGTCAACTACATGTGGCTGACTAAGTCAATTTTTTTCTGAACAAAAGCAGATTTTTATGTGTAAACAGTGACAGAAGAAAGGTTTAAAACTATGTAAATGTGAATGGAAACTTGGAAATAGCCATTTTTATAAACCACGAAAGTTTTCTGTTGTTAACCAGGAAATCCATGTTTATTTTGTAATTAAATGTCAAACTTATGGATTTTTTTGAACTTGGTAGTTAGTTCATAAAGGTTTACAGTAAATAAAAGGATATAATCTCGAGTACAGCAATACCAAAAGGAATTCAGTAGTTACTGCTGTTTAGGAATATGGATAGTAAGGCTAAGATACCATATGGGCCAGGTCATTTTTTTTCTATGCTGGTTGTCACATCTTAGCAAACATCAAAAACTAAAGAAGTTTTAAAGCCAATATTTACATAAAGAAAATCATAAAATCCAATGGTTCTGCAAACTGTGTTATATTATAGCCCATTTTGTGTGCTTTCCTACACAGTTTGGTTACAGGAGTTTTGTGCATTGTAAATATAAACAGCATGGAAAAGGTTAAATACCTGTATTCAGATTGTAAGATCTAGTCTGGACTTCTTGTGTATACTGTAATGTTAAATGAAAAAAGAACCCCCCTTATTACTATAGTAATGTGGTATTATATATGACAAACAGTTGAGTAATTAAAAATTTTTTGATTCCTTTGTGTCTATTATAAAGAATAGATTTTTCCCCCTGGTGTCAAAAGCCTAAGTAGTTTTTTAGAGTTGGGCTAGGTAGCATACGTTAGGGGAAATGAGTCTTTACTCTTCAAAAAAAAAACACCTAACACTTACTGTGGACCAGATTCTGTTCTAAGCACTTCACACATATGCACAATTAATCCTTACAACCAAAGTAGAAACCATCATTATGCCCACTTAACAGATGACTTAGCCTGCAGTATCAGGTCAAATATTAAATACGTTAGTAAGTAGTAGAGTCAAGATGCAAACCCATTAAATTAGGCTTCAAAATCAGCACTCTTAACCACTTCGCTCTGCTGAATGCCTAAGAAAAACAAAACCCACATGTTTATCCCTGTGGCAAACATTGATAATTTCAAATTGAACTCTTTCAGCTTCTCTACACATTAAGCAATGGTATGGAGGAAGGCTGAAAAAACGTGTGTTGTCAGTGCAACATATGGAAATCAGACTCAAACTTCTGACATTTTAATTTTGATTGACATTATGGCTAAAAGCTACCTAACTCTGGAAAAAAATAATATTATAACCCTGAAACTCGATTCAACATTATAATGATATTTGCTATTGTGTTGAAAATGGAAGCCCCATGAAGATTTCCTACCTCTTGACCATCCTTTTTATTACAGTCTGAATTTCCATCCTGCTGTTCAAAGGACTTGGCTCTCACTTTTAGTTATAAAATGTTTTTCTCTCTAGACCATAGGCTATTTGAGAATTGGGATGCTACCTGCCTTGTTTCTAATTCTATCTTCAATGGGTAAGATACTGAATGTTTAAGAAGTATATGTTAAATAAGTATATATGCAACATACATTTGCTGAATTAATAACAAAACATTTAATTCTGTTTTTGAAAAGTATCCAATTTTCTTTTTTCCTCTTCTTGCAACAACATAAATATATTTAATGGGGATTAATATAATTCTTAGCATTTTATTAATCAATTTGCTACTTTCAGAATCAAATCATTTGATCCCTATATATAGCAATTCACCATGGGAATTTACTGACACAAACTGATTTTATTTACTTTTACCCTTCAATATTATTTTTAGTTAAAGGCACAACTGAGGCTAGGGGTGCAGCTCAAAGGTAGAGCACTTGCCATTTGCCCAGCATGCACAAAGCCCTGGGTTAGTTCTCCAGCATAGCAAAAAAAAAAAGCATATATGACTTAATGTTATACAGTTTAAAGCTTCCTACTTAAGCTCACAAAGAAAAAAGAAATCACTTGCTTAACCATGAATATTTACTTTTTGTTCAAAATATAATACTCATTATTTAATAAAACAAGGACTAGTTTTTTTCCCAGACATTATAAGGATTGTAATAATTATGTATATCTTATAACCATGGAACAAAATTCCTTACATAATGTTAAATATAATTCTTCTAACTAGCACTGGAAGGCAATAAGGAAAGTTTAAAGAGAACACACTTGTCCAAGGTTAAACACTAGTGACTGGTTGAGCCAGAATGAAAGCTTGGTTCTTCTGAGTTGGAGTCTAGTAGCCTTCCATGATCCTGGCATTTGTTTTATAAGCAAATAATTTATGGCAGAGTAGGAAGAATCACCAACTACCGTCCAAATATCCAAAAATACATATATTAAACATAAATGTCAAATAAATATTGTCATGGCAACATCTGCCCAAAAATGTTTTATTTTTATGGCAAGTGAAGAAATTAAATCAGGAAAAGACAATTAAAAATTGTGGTTTGGTTATGCATTGCAAAGTAGAAATGCAAATCTGACTTTCAAAAACCATAAAAGAAAACTGAGAACTTACCACAGAAGAAATGGGAGTGGTGTAACCTGAATGAGAAACCTGAAATGTTCATATAGTGCAGACTCTTGCATGTTAAACATGTATTTTGATTGGTTCGATCTCAACCAATTATCCTAGAAATGTTTTCTTTGAAAGATAAGTCTTTGTTATTTAATGCATAAAAGACTTCTTCAATTAAAAGTGAAATATCTAATTTACAAGATAAAATTAAGGTCTATTTCTGTTTCAGCAGCAAAGAAACTAAACACTAAAAAGCCAAACGAGTTCAGTAATCAAATCACAAGTCCAAACCTGTTGTTTACAAAGAGATCATTGAAGATTCCTATTAACTGCATTAGGCCGTCTTTCATTAAGTTGATAAGCTGAATTTAAAGTGAACTCTAAAAACTGTAATTTAAAATAGAGGAGAATAGAGAAAAGCAACCACATGATATAGTCACTCAGCTTTATGAACCAAAGTAACCTGAAGTGTAATTACGTGATTACCTAAACTTCAAGGTAAATATTAATGATTAAAATGTGGATGGTGAGACTCAGACTAATACTCTTGTATATCTACTACAAGAGAGTCAAGGCTATCACTGCTTCTTTAAACAAATCCTGAAACCCACGCATAGTAACCTTTGAAATTTTAACAGTGCTGGGTTGCACTGATTGCTTCAGTTTACATGCCTCTGGTCAGAAAACTTTGGACAGGCCATGTTTGTTTGGAAAATTTGTAGATAGTGTATCTCTTTAAGTTAAACAAACCCTTGGACACATGCCCATGCTGTTTATTGAGTATTGTACTCTAAAGTGGAAAATTTCAGTGGCAAGGATAAATGGAATAGTATCGACAAAAAATACTCATTTTTTCCTACCTTTTCTGTCACCTACATTTCATATGAAAAGATGCTTCTATCTTTTTGTTTTATTCTTCAAGAGAATGATTCTATATGATCTTGAGATACAACTACTTAAAGTTAATACTAGAATTTTATTATGATGTCATAAATATATAAACTTCATTCTCTTTGCTTTACTCTGTATTGAAATGCAGGGGTGTTCCTAAACAAATTTTAGTAGTGCAATTCTATTTTTCTATTGAATTTTATTAAAATATCAATGTCTTGATAAATTAAAGCCATATGACTCTATAGCAAAGAAAGTTTATATCATGAATGAAGAAATGAAACTAATTACACATGAATCTTGATAATAGTATTAAGAATACTAATAACATGATTAGGTTGGATCACTACCATTTATCTTTCACAACTTTTTTTTGAGTTACAGAGGTTTGAACTCAGGACCTCACACTTGCTACACCACCACTTATGCTACTCTACCTGCCCGTTACTATTTATCTTAGAGTAGAAATGCTAAAGAGAAAATAAACAGTCATGTTAAACTCTAAATGTATTCAGTTTATTGAGAACTGAAACACGAATGTGTATGGATTTCTTCTAAGTTGTTCTCCCGCTTCACACTAGTAGTATTTTCACATGTAGTGAAAGCTTAGAATAAGATAACTGTTAACAGTACAAAAATTGCCTTATTCCAAGCACCAGGATAACACTGCAGCCAGATATAATGACAATTCAAGTGAACTATAACCCTCATTTTCTAATTTCCTAAACTTCTTAATCATAAGCAAAGGTATGATACAAAATCTGAGGTCTAATCTATACATCCATGTGAAAGCCAGGTTCTGTGACAAATCCATAATGAAAAAGGAGGGGAAATTTGGTGGAAAGACTGTTCCTGTATACCTCAATCTAGCATAACTGTCATTATTATTATTATTATTATTACTATTATTGGCTGTACTGGAGTTTGAACTCAGACTCTAGCTCTTGCTAGGTAGGCTCTCTACCACTTGAGCCTTACCTCCATCCCTTAACATAAGTATTATTAAAAAACAAACTGCTCGTGGGAGGGGGTAGGGTGAAGGAAAGAGATTAAGTTGACAGTGTATGGTAAATGGACTTCATATAGCTATACAAAACAGAACTAAAAAACCTCTTGCAATTGCTTTAAGTGTGGTGGGGAAGAGGTTGAGGGGGAGAGATGATGGGGGCAATGTAAATAATGTACAATATAAGTCTAATAGGAATTATCACTATGAATCCCCCCTGTATAATTGAATATATCCTAGTAAAAAATTTACTTAAAAAACCCTGCTGAATAGTACATATATTCTTAACATTGCTTACAGTGCAGTGAAAAATGTTGCAAAAACATTTTAATCTACATGCAATTAGATGGAACATGCCCTATGCAGTTCACCTCATTCTCAGCCTAATTCACACATTTATGTCTTACATGCCTGGCCTTGGTACACCATTAAGTTTATAACCTTTGTGCTAAACTGACTTACATTCCACCAGAACAAAGAGAGCTTTAGGGAGTTCCTTTTATCATGACAACCAAGGAGAAGTTGGTTGGGTTTTAAATCTAGGAACATTTATAATTTATGACTCCCCCAATTAAATACAAAAAAGAAGAATCACAGCCATGTAGGGGAGTGTCAGGAATCCTGGAGCTCTGCAAACCTCACTCCTATTCTAGAAAAGGAGTCCATGAGTTCAGGGTGCCATTAGAGGTAGGCCCCACAAAAGGGTAACACTAGCTGAGATGTGAAGTTCTGAGGCCTTCCACCTCCTGCAAGGCACAAGAACCAACATATAGCTTGGTTACTAAGAATTTCCAGCTCATCTTGTAGTGAGATCCTCCCCAAATGAAAAGTCTATTAGATCTATGATTCCAATAGAAACAATTACCTGCTGATGACATCTTTCTGATAACTACTCATTTCTTCTTCAATTTCCTCCACATAATTACTATCCCCATCACTGTAATATTTTTTATAGTAACATACATTTATTTAATATTCAATCCTCTAGACAATAGGAGTTGGGAAATGTTTTTTTTATTTTTGTACTGGGTAGGGATACAGTGCTGCATTTACAAAGGTTCTTATACTGTATCAAATATATCATACTTGAATTCACCCCCTCCACTGCTGTCTTTCATCTCCCCTCACCTGATTCCTGAAAAAGTTTCAACAGGTATCATTTTTGCATTTATATACATGCATAATATGCTAATATCCATCTATAATTATAGACTTCCCAAGTGACACAAAATCTTGAGACACTTTTGTTAAGAAAACTTTTAGTTTTTAATCTTGTTCATCTATATGTGAAAAGCAAAATTTCCACGGTCCCAATCCACAGTGTCATTTTTTTCTTCCTGTATAGACAATAGAGAGAGAACTCCTAATGAAAAGAAGGGATGTTCCATTCTACTTAAAAATAAAGTGGAGACCCTTTCCAGAGGAAGAATAAAAGAAGCAAAAGAGAACTTCAAAAGGAATGAGAATAGGATGAATGTATCAACAATGGCATTCTGACACGGATTCTCCTATAAAAGGGAATATGATGATAGAAATTCCAATAGGATGAAGAGAAAGCCAAAAGCAGTTTTATGCTGCTTCTCATTTGGAACTTGTAGAGGAAAACTCTCTCATCTGGGTCAACATGGGGAGGACCCTGTAAAGCAGAAATAAACACAATTACATAATGACAAGTGAGTTCTTAAATGACCTATAGCATTATGTCATAAAAGTTTATAATCACATCATACATGAATGAAAAAGAAGCCAGCACATAGGCCAGCACATGGGTCTGATGTTGAGATAAGACAACACTATTTTGTGAATTCATCTGCTATGGTTTGTGAGGATAGCCAAATATAGTACTCACAGAGCTTCATCTTTGGTACAGAAGGTTCAATTGTGGCATTTTCTGCTACAGAGGTTTTGAAATATCCTCACAAGATGATACACTGTGCAGATAGTGTATTATAGAACCCTGTAGAATGAGAGAATTAAATTTAAGAATACTGGAGAAAAGACAGAAAAGTACTCTCAAAAATTAAAACTCAGAACCTCATAACTTGGCAGATTTGAGACACTAAATTCTAATCATTCCTTTAGGTTAGCCCCAAGTCAGAAAAGAAATGAACTGTCACTCTGGTCATCATTTTATACTTGTCATAACACTGCCTTGGGATAAGTACATGGTGTTCTGGGCAGGTCTCAGGCAGACCGGCACAAGCCATTAGGAGGTAACAGTCCTTTTGGCAACAGGTTATCAGAAAGTCAATTATCACAGGAAAGATCATTTAGAAGATTGGAAACACTTCTTATCCTACAGAACCCACCCACACATATTTGTCTACTCAGTGCTCTTCTACAAAACTTTACCAAACCTACTGCATGCTTGTTGACTCTAGCCTTGAAATACTAACCAGAGGAATTAGAGGTCACCTATCACCAAGTTAAAGAGCTCACCAAAAACACCCCGAGCAGAAACCTGGAGCAGACATCCCTTCCTTCTGCTTTATCCACTCTTGTTTCAAGACTTTCACATCACTTTCAACAGTATCTCCCTTACTTCAAGCAGATCTCTGGCATTTATTTTCAAAGGACAAGAATTACTTTCCTTTTCTCTTATATACCTCTCTTTTTCCAACTTACATGAAGAGAATTTCCTCTCTCTGACCCATTATTTGCTTCTAAGTTTGTTCTCAAGTGGGATTTTTTAAATGGTCTTACAGGGTGAGACAGGGAAGACAATGTAATTTACTGGTTTGGATGAAAGAACTGGCGTGGTGGTCAACAACCCAATGAACAAAACAAAGCATATAGCAGAGGAGACCATTCTTGATAACAGTTTTCTTCTGTTCTTATGCCCTCTTTCTCCCAACAGTTGCTTGGGAATTTTGGTCCAGAGGGTGAACTTTATTTGATTTCCACATGTTGACACCAGATACTGGCTGCAGAAATGCCAACCTTACCTCAATCACAGGCCTAAAAAAGAGAAAAATCATGTGAAACAAGAAGTTTTAGACCTTGCCACATGCCTGCAATATGCACAGCAGCTGCCTGTTACCCACAGTGGATATACTAGAGCCCTACCATCTGATCCTCCTGATTTTTCAGATGTTCTCAGTGCTATCACAATGAGAATGAACTGAACTAGCCACCAAATTCCAGATGAATTGCATCTGGGATTAAATGAAGACACAATTATGCAATTTAATTAATTAATCTCCTTATGGAGTATCTGCTCCTATAACACCAGAACTTTTTTTATTATTCATTTATTCACATGTGCATACATTGTTTGGGTCATTTCTCCCCCCTGCCCTCCACCCCCACCCTCTCCCCCTCTCCCAGCTGGCTTCCAGGCAGAACCTGTTCTGCGCTTTTTCTCCAGTTCTGTTGAAGAGTAGAAATAAGCAATAATAAGAAAGACAGCGTTTTTGCTATACATAGAGATTCCTAGCATTGTTTTCATGTACAAATGTGTTTCAATCCAGGTTGATTCATCTCTAACTGATCTTTACACTGGTTCCTGATCCCCTTCTTGTTTTGACTTCTGTCACTTTAAGGTTTCTGTATTAGTTCCTCTGGAGTGGGGACATCAAACATTTTCATGTTTTCAGTTTTCTATCTGTCCCCATACCTCCTCGATGTGTTCTCCCCTTCTCATGTAACACAAGTCCACCAACATTGCTGTATTAGCCTAGATCTAAAGACCACATAAGATGGAGAACATACGATTTTTTGGTCTTCTGAGCCTGGCTAATCTCACTCAGAATGATGTTCTCCAGTTCCATCCATTTACTTGCGAATGATAAGATTTCATTCTTCTTCATGGCTGAGTGAAAAAAAAATCCATTGTATATAAATACCACATTTTCTTGATCCATTCATCCATAGTGGAGCATCTTGGTTGTTTCCATAACTTGGCTATTGTGAATAGCACTGCAATATACATGGGTATGCAGGTGCTTTTGGAATAACCTGTGTTGCATTCCTTCGGATATATCCCCAGGAGTGGGATTGCGGGATCATGTGGCAGATCTATGTTTAGATTTTTAACAAGCCTCCAATTTTTTTTCCAGAGTGGTTGCATCAGCTTGCATTTTCACCAGCAGTGGGTTAGGGTTCCTTTTTCCCCATATCCTCGCCAACACCTGTTGTTGGTGGTGCTTTTGATGATGGCTATTCTAACAGGGGTGAGGTAGAATCTTAGTGTGGTTTTGATTTGCATTTCCTTTATGGCTAGAGATGGTGAGCATTTTTTCATGTGTTTTTTGGCCATTTGAATTTCTTCTTTTGAGAATGTTCTGTTTAGTTCAGTTGCTCATTTCTTAATTGGTTCATTGATTTTGGGAGAGTTTAGTTTCTTAAGTTTCATGTATATTCTGGTTTTCAGTCCTTTGTCTGATCTATAGCTAGCAAATATTTTCTCCTACTCTGTGGGTGGTCTCTTCAGTTTTGAGTCCATTTCTTTTGTTGTGCAGAAGGTTTTTAATTTTATGAAGTCCCATTTGTTCATCCTTTCTCTTAGTTGCTGGGCAGCTGGGGTTCTATTGAGGAAGTCCTTGCCTATACCTATTACTTCCAGAGTGTTTCCTGCTCCTTTCTGTGCTAACTTCAGAGTTTCAGGTCTGATAATAAGGTCCTTGATCCATTTTGAGTTGATACTAGTACAGGGTGATAGACATGGATCTAGTTTCAGTTTCTTGCAGTTGCTTTTCCCAGCAACATTTGTTGAACAGGCTGTCTTTTCTCCATCGTATATTTTTGGCCCTTTTGTCAAAAATAAGGTGGGTATACTTGTGTGGATTCATATCTGGATCTTCTATTCTGTTCCACTGGTCTTCATGTCTGTTTTTGTGCCAGTACTATGCTGTTTCTATATCTGTTGCTTTGTAATATAGTTTGAAGTCAGGTATTGTGATGCCTCTAGCATTGCTGTTTTTGCTGAGTATTGCCTTGGCTATTCGTGGCCTCTTGTGTTTCCAAATGAACATTAGGGTGGATCTTTCAATCTCTGTGATGAAAGTCATTGGGATTTTGATGGGAATTGCATTAAACATGTAGATTGCTTTTGGTAGTATAGCCATTTTTACAATGTTGATTCTACCAATCCATGAGCATGGGAGATCTTTCCATCTTCTGTAGTCCTCCTCGATCTCTTTCTTCAGGGGTTTGTAGTACTCCTTGTAGAGGTCATTCACATCTTTTGGAAAGTTTACTCCTAGGTATTTGATTTTTTTTTTGAGGCTATTGTAAATGGAATTGTTTACATATACTCCTTCTCAGTTTGTTCGTTGTTGGTGTATAGAAAAGTTATTGACTTTTGTAAGTTGATTTTGTATCCTGCCACATTGCTATAACTGTTTATGGTGTCTAAGATATTTTGGGTTGATTTTTTTGGGTCTTTAAGGTACAGGATCATATCATCTGCAATTAGAGATATTTTGACAGTTCCTTACCTATTTGTATTCCTTTTATTTCTTCTTCTTGCCTAATAACACCAGAATATTTTTTTTTCATTTTTCATTTATTATTCATATGTGCATACAAGGCTTGGTTCATTTCTCCCCCCTGCCCCCACTCCCTCCCTTACCACCCACTCCGCCCCCTCTCTCTCCCCTCCCCAATACCCAGCAGAAACTATTTTGCCCTTATTTCTAATTTTGTTGTAGAGAGAGTATAAGTAATAATAGGAAGGAACAAGGGTTTTTCCTGGTTGAGATAAGGATAGCTATACAGGGCATAGACTCACATTGATTTCCTGTGCGTGGGTGTTACCTTCTAGGTTAATTCTTTTTGATCTAACCTTTTCTCTAGTACCTGTTCCCCTTTTCCTATTGGCCTCAGTTGCATTTAAGGTATCTGCTTTAGTTTCTCTGTGTTAAGGGCAACAAATGCTAGCTAGTTTTTTAGGTGTCTTACCTATCCTCACCCCTCCCTTGTGTCCTCTCGCTTTTACCATGTGCTCATAGTCCAATCCCCTTGTTGTGTTTGCCCTTGATCTAATGTCCACATATGAGGGAGAACATACGATTTTTGGTTTTTTGAGCCAGGCTAACCTCACTCAGAATGATGTTCTCCAATTCCATCCATTTACCTGCGAATGATAACATTTCGTTCTTCTTCATGGCTGCATAATATTCCATTGTGTATAGATACCACATTTTCTTAATCCATTCATCAGTGCTGGGGCATCTTGGCTGTTTCCATAACTTGGCTATTGTGAATAGTGCCGCAATAAACATGGATGTGCAGGTGCCTCTGGAGTAACAGTCTTTTGGGTATATCCCCAAGAGTGGTATTGCTGGATCAAATGGTAGATCAATGTCCAGCTTTTTAAGTAGCCTCCAAATTTTTTTTCAGAGTGGTTGTACTAGTTTACATTCCCACCAACAGTGTAAGAAGGTTCCTTTTTCCCCGCATCCTCACCAACACTGTTGTTGGTGCTGTTGTTGATGATGGCTATTCTAACAGGGGTGAGGTGGAATCTTAGCATGGTTTTAATTTGCATTTCCTTTATTGCTAGAGATGGTGAGCATTTTTTCATGTGTTTTCTGGCCATTTGAATTTCTTCTTTTGAGAAAGTTCTGTTTAGTTCACATGCCCATTTCTTTATTGGTTCATTAGTTTTGGGAGAATTTAGTTTTTTAAGTTCCCTGTATATTCTGGTTATCAGTCCTTTGTCTGATGTATAGTTGGCAAATATTTTCTCCCACTCTGTGGGTGTTCTCTTCAGTTTAGAGACCATTTCTTTTGATGAACAGAAGCTTTTTAGTTTTATGAGGTCCCATTTATCTATGCTATCTCTTAGTTGCTGTGCTGCTGGGGTTTCATTGAGAAAGTTCTTACCTATACCTACTAACTCCAGAGTATTTCCTACTCTTTCTTGTATCAACTTAAGAGTTTGGGGTCTGATATTAAGATCCTTGATCCATTTTGAGTTAATCTTGGTATAGGGTGATATACATGGATCTAGTTTCAGTTTTTTGCAGACTGCTAACCAGTTTTCCCAGCAGTTTTTGTTGAAGAGGCTGCTATTTCTCCATCGTATATTTTTAGCTCCTTTGTCAAAGATAAGTTGCTTATAGTTGTGTGGCTTCATATCTGGATCCTCTATTCTGTTCCACTGGTCTTCATGTCTGTTTTTGTGCCAGTACCATGCTGTTTTTATTGTTATTGCTTTGTAATATAGTTTGAAGCCAGGTATTGTGATACCTCCTGCATTGTTCTTTTGACTGAGTATTGCCTTGGCTATTCGTGGCCTCTTGTGGTTCCATATAAATTTAACAGTAGATTTTTCAATCTCTTTAATGAATGTCATTGGAATTTTGATGGGAATTGCATTAAACATGTAGATTACTTTGGGGAGTATCGACATTTTTACTATGTTGATTCTACCAATCCATGAGCATGGGAGATCTCTCCACTTTCTATAGTCTTCCTCAATCTCTTTCTTCAGAAGTGTATAGTTTTCCTTGTAGAGGTCTTTCACATCTTTTGTTAGGTTTACACCTAGGTATTTGATTTTGTTTGAGGCTATTGTAAATGGAATTGTTTTCATACATTCTTTTTCCGTTTGCTCATTGTTAGTGTATAGAAATGCTAATGATTTTTCTATGTAGATTTTATATCCTGCTACCTTGCTATAGCTATTGATGATGTCTAGAAGCTTCTGAGTAGAGTTTTTTGGGTCTTTAAGGTATAGGATCATGTCGTCTGCAAATAGGGATATTTTGACAGTTTCTTTACCTATTTGTATTCCTTTTATTCCTTCTTCTTGCCTAATTACTCTGGCTAGGAATTCCAGTACTATGTTGAATAGGAGTGGAGATAGTAGGCATCCTTGTCTGGTTCCTGATTTTAGAGGGAATGGTTTTAATTTTTCTCCATTAAGTATAATGCTGGCTGTAGGTTTGTCATATATAGCTTTTATAATATTGAGGAACTTTCCTTCTATTCCTAATTTTCTTAGAGCTTTTATTATGAAATGATGTTGGATCTTATCAAAGGCTTTTTCTGCATCTATTGAGATGATCAAGTGGTTTTTGTCTTTGCTTCTGTTAATGTGGTTTATTATGTTTATTGATTTTCATATGTTGAACCACCCCTGCATCCCTGGGATGAAGCCTACTTGGTCGTGGTGAATAATCTTTTTGATGTGTTGCTGAATTCAGTTTGCCATTATTTTGTTGAGGATTTTTGCATCAATGTTCATTAAGGAGATTGGCCTGTAGTTCTCCTTTTTGGAAAACACCAGAATATTTTAAACATACATCAGTATTCAGATATGTTTGTTGAATTAAATTGACCCTAATCAGTGTTTCCTGTAAGAATCTCTAAAAGTTGATAATCAGAACATATTTCTGGAGAGAAATAAAACATAAAATAGTGTCAATTCAATAGAATATTATGCCCTGCAGAGAGAAAGAACTCCTTATAATGAAATGACCTCTATTTTGTTGTTTTTGGAGATGTAATTTAGTTGTAAATCACTTGCCCAGAATGCACCAGGCCCTGGGTTTGATCCCAGCACACACACACACACAAATTGTTCAGAGAAAAAGCAATGTATAGAAAAGAGTTTATAAAATGCTACCATTTAGGTAAAAGTATGTCATGGTGGGAGGAACATATAAATATTGACTGATTCATAATAAAACAATCTCTAGAACACAGAAGAAAATGTAAAGAACTCTGACTCCTGGGAAGGGACGTGGAAGACTATGGAGCAGTTATAGAATGCATGAAATACTCATTCATGCCTTTGTAAAGTATGTACCCTGTTAAAGTGCTATCCATTCAAAAATTAAAACTGAACAATTATCAAAGACATACATAGCCATTGATGAACCAAATTGCTGGTAAATTTTATTCTACCTCATATTAATCATAGGAAAATATCTCTAACCCTCGGAAAGATAATGTCATAAACCACATATTTCAGATATATTTTCAAGTAATTGACAGTAAAAAATATTTTGATCTCCTAGTTCTGAAAAAAAACTGCTGCTGTATTTGGTTAATACCCTGACCAATCTTCAATCACACTGGTTATAATGATTATCTAGAATAAAAAACTTCAGCAGCATCCTTCAGAAAATACTTCTTTTTTTTTTTAACAGGGGTTTGAAGGGCCGTCACCATGAGTCACTCCACCAAGCCCTCTTTTGTGATGGGTTTTTTTGAGATAGGATCTCACAAATTATTTGCCCCTCTGACTTCAAACCATGCTCTCTGCCTCCTTAGTAGCTAGAATTACAGGCATGAGCCTGTAAACCTTTGAACTTTTAAAACTCAACATTAAATCTCAATCTTTGTACATGATGTTGTTCATTTTTATAAGGCCTGAAGGATGATAGAAAATATGTTAACAAAATTGAGGGAAAATGTAACCAAAAATTACTGTTTGCACAAGTAACTACTTCATTCCAGTTGGAAACTATGCAATGAGCCATACTGATGTACATTTTATTGAACAGTGCTTCTAAGATCATAAGGTCGTCTAAGGCCAACACCATCTCCTATTCATCCCTGCGGAACCTAGTACTGTGTTTTTCAAGTATGTCTGTGGAAACTTGGGGTGACTCAGACATCTGCAAATATTTGATTTTATTTATTTATATATACTTTTAAGATATACATGGTTTGAGCTGTATTTATGAATGTTATATATACATATGTATATACACAGATATGCATTATATAGTGTGTCATATCCAAATTGGATAATGAAATGGTGAAATGAGATGATAAAAACATTAATTTTTATGGTCAGGGCAGTTCATTTGTATATAAAACTAAGAAAAATATTCTCTATGCATAAATTTGAACTTTTTGAAAATGTCAGTGTTTGGGAATGTTGAACCTTCATAATTGTGTTTTACTAAAATTCAAAAATAAGCATATCTAATTATGTAAAATTATATTTAAAATATTTGTCCTACTCTTCTGCTATCCAAGCTGGATAGGCAATTTCAAAATTACTATATCTAGTTCCTCCTGGAATAAAAAAATAAGGCTTCAAGTTACCAAGTTTCACTCTTTTAAGAGTGTATGCTTTTTAAAAAGTGTTGTGGGCCAGTTCAAGAACGTTATATAAGGACCTAGAGTGTCAAGGTATAAAGGATATTACTGTAAACTGGACAAATGATGGAGAACACACTGAGTTCCAGTGACTGCTCCTGACTATGAGACAGCACAAGAAATATGGAACTCACACAGTTTAGGGTTGAAAAGATACGGTAGTTCTTTTCTGATTGTCTCTATGTCCTGAGTGAAGTAAGAGTCACAGTCATATCTTGGAATGATGAGGAGGTGAGAGGTGTTTATTCTGATTTCCAAGTATTTTTCTTCCTGGTTCTGGGCTATTTTATGGGTATATGGTCTGTGCATAGCTCAGAGTCCTGTAGCCAGAAAGGGCCCTGTACCCAGAAAGGACCCATGTTTGCTTTAATGCTCTCCTGTAGCAGTCTTCAAATTATAATCATTTTTAACAAGGAGCCCTATGTTTTGATTTTGCAGTGAACAAATTATATAACTACCCCTGATGGGAGTTTTTGAATCTCTGTCACCAATGTAGAATTTCATAGAGAACCGTGGTATGGTTCTTTTCAACCATTGCACAAAACCAAAGCTGGGCCTTTTCCAACAGTGGTTGGCATTTTTCCAAACAATGGAACTTTTTTTAATTGCTCCATTAGTAATTCCCTCCCTTTTTTCTTTTTTTGCAAATTCTGTATTTTGAATATTGAAGTTTTGTACACGTTTTCTTATCACTTCCGTCCCATTCATTCTTTGTATTTTTGTTCTAATTTCTGGGCAATTTCCTCAATTTTGTCTTCTTTTCCCCTCCTATCATATGTATTAAGGAAACCTAATTAAGTTTTAGTTCTTAACTAACCATTCATGTTTCTATAGCCTCCTGCCCTTGTTTCATAGATTCATAATATTCTTTTCTAAGGTTTTTGGCAGATTCTTTTCTTAAGTTATCAGCATTTCCTATTTTTCTGAATTGGGTTTATACATTGTGCTATTCTCTATTTCCAGTGTGAGCGAGTCCTCTCAAATGTCATGTCACCCTTGGTCTTTCCATACGTACTTGCAAGTAAATTCAGTACATACTTGGAAATGTTGCAGGTTTTGTGAAATTTATTAACTGTGCTTTGCTGCATGTTGATCATAGAATCCATACAGTTCACTTTTCTTTCCTCAGATATGCTTCTTTCCTCTGAGAGGATATTTCCAAATTTCCTGAATATATAAGTCTTTAGCCAGTATCTGGAGATCAGTGGAAAAAAGGGGAATGAAATCTCACTATTTAAAATATTTTTATTTATTTTCCCTATTTCTCACATTTATGCAAGCCAGGAAGTCTAAAATCAACATATCAGCAGAGCAATGCTCTCTCTGAAGGTATTAAGGAAGGATCCATTCTAGGCCTCTCTCCTAGCTTCTGGTAGTCTCAGAATCCAATACACCATCTTCATGTGCCATTCTCCCTGTGTATCTTCATGTCATCTTTCCTTGGTCCATGTCTGTCTCTGCATCTAAATTTTCCCTTTCTATGAAGATATCAGTCAGATTGGTTGAAGATCTACCCTAATGACCTCATCCTAACTTGGTGAAATCTGCAAAGACCCTATTTCTAGGGGAGAGGTTTTTTTTTTTTTTTGTCTTTTCTTTTTTGGTGCTGGGATTGAACCCAGGGCCTCATGCATACTAGGCAAGACCCTATTTCTAAATAAGGTCACTGTGTTAGGCTTTTTGTGCCTGTGACAAATCCTAGAGAACAACTGAAAGGAAGAAAGGTTTATTTTGGCTCATATTTCAGAGGTTTTGTGGATAATCGACTTGTTCATTGCTGTGGGTTGATGGTGAGGCAGAACATCATGGAGGCAAGAGACTGTGTTGGAGCTAGTTTGCTCATATCAGGACAGAAGCAAAGAGAGTGACAGGAAGGAGCTAGGGACAAAGTGTATGTTTCAAGGGCACAACCCCCATGACCTACTTCCCCCAGTTAGGTCCCACCTTCCACAGTTTCACCACCTCCAAATTTTGAATGCAGCAGTGAATTAACCCACTGATGAAGGCAGAGCCCTTATGATGCAGTCATTTTACAAAACCCAACCTACATTGGGACACGAATCTTTTAGGTGGATACTTCATATTCAAACCATAACAGTAACCTTCTGAGGTACTAGGGGTTAGGACCTCGACATTATCTTCTTTAGTGGACACACTTTAACCCATTGCAGACACTCTCTCACCACTTCTTTAGGTCTCAACTTTATCTAGTTTGTTAAATGTTAGGTTTTTTCCTATCTACTTTCTAGATCTCAATGTATATTTATTTTATTATTGCTTACTTTCTAGTCCTCTTTGTCCTTTTTTTATTCTGTTATGGTAGAGAGTGGACATAAATGTGTGTGCTCAATGTGTCACACTTAAATCTCTCAAGTAATCATTTTAAAACTCAAATCATATTATGTCAGTATCCAGCTCAATCATCCAATGGCTTTCTAAGACACTGAGAACAATATTCTACATCCCTATCATAGTCTACAAGGCTCAGTGTAGCCTACCCTTCAAAGATGTCCTCTGTCTGCCTCATATACCCCACTCCAGCCACACAGCCCTTTACTAGTCTTCAAAATTGTTAAGCATCTTATCACCTTAAAACCTTTGGATTTTCTAGTTTTTCCCCCCACACCCTCACAACCTTATGGCTTCTGAGAAACAAACCTTCTTGGACCACTGTCTTAGTTTGGTTTCTGTCAAAACCAGCTCTGCAATGAAGATTAGGTACAAAATGCTTACTTGGAAACAATCACTAAAAAAGAGAGTGAGGAAATAGGAAAATAAGGCAAGGAGGGAAAGAAAGCCAGTGAAGTCTGTGTCGATGAGTGGGTCACTACTGTGGACTCTTGAGCCTCAATCCTACTGCAGACCCCCTAAGAGATTGTATGAAACCTGCCTGTGGATTGTCACCAACTCTTCTCTCATTGGATGAAAATTACTTCTGGGATCATTAATTTATAGCTGTCTATGTACCTGGTGTCAGAGCCAGTGCTTCAGGGCACAACATATAATAAACTCTTAATAAACACTTACTTAATGAATAAGTGAAATGTGGAGAATTTTCTGGAGGTTCTGGATACAATTAAAATAATAAAGAAATCTGGAATGAATTTTAAAGCATACTAATGATTTTTAATACAAGAATAATTAGATACAAAATAGTGTTAGAGTGTGTGTCTAGATTTTTGTTTGCTCATTTGTTTTATTTTGTTTTGTTTCATACAGTACTGGGAATTGAACCTGGGTCTTTCCACAAGCACCCTACCATTGAGCTACAACCCAACTCCCTTTTATAAATTTTATTTTAAGATAAGGTCTTACTAAATTTCCCCAGCTGGCTTCCAACTTGTGATCTTCCTGCCTCAGCTTCCTGGAGAGCTGGGGTTAGAGGTATGCACCACCATGCCCAGGCTGAACTTTTTCTTTAAAAAATATATTCAGTCATGTGGTACATAACATTTCTGTTGATAATGGACCACATATATGACAGCGGTACAAAAGATTATAATAGAGCTGAAAAATTCCAAACACCTAATAACATCACTTTTTATGTGCTTACTGTGCTATACGTTTTATTTATTATTATTCCAAAGTGTTTGCCTTCTTATTAAAAAAAAAGTTTACAAGCCAGGTGGCTGTGGTTCACATATGTAATCCTAGCTACTTAGAAGGCTGAGATCAGGTGGATCAAGGTTCAAGGACAGCCCAAGCAAATAGTTTATGAGACCCCATCTCCAAAATAACCAGACCAAAATGGACTGGAACTGTGGCTCAAGATGAAGAGCACCTGCTTTGAAAGCACAAAGCCTGATTCAAACCCTAGTCCCATTAAAAACAAAAGTTTTTATGGTAGAACAATATGCCATGACACACCAGCAGCAGCCTCATATATCTTTCATAATTTGATTGGACCATCTTCTCTTGTGTTTACTTTAGTGTCATGTTATTTTGTTCATCATGGCCCTAAGAATGATAAACTTTA
Organism: Castor canadensis; assembly: GCF_047511655.1. Classification (NCBI taxonomy): domain Eukaryota; kingdom Metazoa; phylum Chordata; class Mammalia; order Rodentia; family Castoridae; genus Castor; species Castor canadensis. The sequence goes on from NC_133394.1 coordinate 95,420,848, forward strand.
GCATAAGTATAAGTATATTATGGACAATCCTATCAAAGATTTTTCCTCCCACCCAATGGCCCATCCACCCACCAACCCGCCAGCTGCCACTGCCTGCCACCAGCCCACCAGCCACTAGCTCCAAATGTGCTTGGCAGACCTTCAGCAGACCAAACAAAATACTTTCCTACTGGAGCCACACTTGGCAAAAAAAAAAAAAGAAGAAGAAGGAGAAGAAGAAGAAGCAAAATTCCACAACCCTGAACCCCAGCCCATAAAAAGCTTCTCCACGCCACCTTACACTGAGAAAATAGGAAGGCTCCAGTGCAGCCAGACACTGGCTCCAACCTGCCTAGAAGATGCAGACCAACAGGACTGGATGCTAGAGGAGTAACACCAGAACTACTAAGACTGAAATTCCACTGTTCCTGAACCAGGAATCTTTTTTTTCTTTGCTTTAAGTGTTTGTTTGTCTCGTTTGCTGTTTGAATGTCCACCATCTCCCCCATTGGTTTCTTTGGTTCTCCTTTTTTCTTTCTTTTTCTTTTCTCTCTTTGTTTCTTGGTTTTGCTAGTTTTACTATTGTAAGTTAGCTAATACTAAATTATACATAGACCAGGGACAGAAACAGTACCAAGTGGAATGATGGGAAGATGAAAAAGGGATGGAAACCATTCTCTCCCCAAAAATAAATTAGTACAGGATTCAGAAGGAAATGAAGAAAATGGATACCCAGATCCACATTCTAACAAAACAAAGATAAACTATACCAAGGAACCCAAGAAAGCCCACAAGAACATTCTGAAAGAAGAAATCCTACAAGTAATCAATCACAACTTCAGAGATGTTACTAGACATGGTCAACCAAAATGTACAGGAGGCACTCAAGAAATTCCAAGAGAACAAAAATAAAGAATATGAGAAAACACAGAAACCAATAAATGAATTCATAGGAGCCCTAAATAAATACCAAAGTGAAACAGAGAACACCATAAATAAAGAGATAAATGAATTGAGGTTAAAAATGGACAATATTAAAGAGGAAGTGAACCATGATAGGGAAAACCTCAGAAAAAGAATGAAACAGAAATGCAAAACATAATGGGTGACCACTCCAGCAGACTAGATCAAGCAGAACACAGAATCTCAGAACTTGAAGATGAAATGGAAATTAAAGGAAAAACTTAAGAAGTATTGGTTAGACAACTCAAGACCTGTGAAAGGAATATGCAACAACTCACCAATTCCATCAAAAGACCAAACCTGAGAATCATGGGCATTGAAGAAGGAGAAGAGGTGCAAGCAAAAGAATGCATAATATATTCAACAAAATAATAACAGAAAATGTCCCAAATCTAGAGAAAACTATGCCCATTCAAGTACAGGAAGCTTCCACAACACCAAACAGACTTGACCAAAATAGAACTACATCATGACATATTATCATTTAAACAACAAGCACAGAAAATAGAGAAAGAATATTGAAGGCTGTAAGAGAGAAAAAACAAATAACATACAAAGGTGAACCCATCAAAATTACAGCAGACTTCTCAACGGAAACCTTAGAAGAAAGAAGAGCACAAAGTGAGGTTTTCCAAGCAACGAATGAAAATAACATCAACCCTAGGATACTCTACCGGCAAAACTATCATTCAAAATAGATGGAGCAATAAAAGCCTTCCATGAGCGCAGAAACTAAAAAAATATATGACCACCTAGCCACCACTACAAAAGATTCTTCAGGGAATTCTGCACACAGAAAGTGAAAGCAAACAGAACCATGAAAGGGCAGGCAGTACCAAATCACAGGACAATAAAAGGCAAGAAAGTAGAGAGTAACATTGATTCAGCTACACACAATCAAACCCTTAAAAAACAAAGACAACTAAATGACAGGAATCACCACATACCTATCAATACTAACACTGAATATTAATGAACTTAATTCCCTCATCACAAGACACCATTAGGCAAACTGGATTAAAAAGAAAGATCCAACAATCTGCTGTGTATAGGAGACTCATCTCAAATACAGAAAAAAGCACTGGCTGAGGGTGAAAGGCTAGAAGAAGATTTACCAAGCCAATGGCCTCAGAAAACAGGCAGATGTAGCAATACTTATCTCAGACAAAGTAGACATCAAACTTATATTGAACAAACGAGATAAAAAAGGACACTCCATACTAATAAAAGGAGACATACACCAAAAGTAAATAACAATTATCAATCTACATGCACCCAACATCAATGCACCCAATTTCATCAAACATACTCTGAAATAGACTCCAACACAGTAGTAGTGGGAGACTTTAATACATCCTATCACCAATATATAGGTCATCCAAACAAAAAATCAATAAAGAAATCCTAGAACTATATCACATCATAGATCAAATGGACCTAGCTGATGTCTACAGAATATTTCATCCAACTTCTGCACAATATACATTCTTCTCAGCAGCTCAAGGAACCTTCTTCAAAATTGATCATATCTTAGGGCACAAAGCAAGCCTCAGCAAATATAAGAAAATGGAAAAAATTCCATGCATTCTATCTGATAACAATGCATTAAAACTAGAACTCAACAACAAAAACAACAGTAGAAAACATGCAAACAACTGGAAGCTGAACAACACATTGCTCAATGATCAATGGGTCATTGATGAAATAAAAGAGGAGTTTAAAAGTTTCCTAGAAGTTAATGAAAGTGAAAACACAACCTACCGGAACCTATGCAACACAGCAAAGGCATGCCTAAGAGAAAAGTTTATAGCCATGAGTGCATATATGAAAAGGACAGAAAGATCTTATATCAATGAACTAATGCTACATCTCAAACTCCCAGAAAAACAAGAACAAGCAAATTCCAAAACAAGCAGAAGCAGAGAAATAATAAAAATAAGGGCTGAAATTAATGAAATAGAAACACAACAACCATACAAAGAATCAATGAAACAAAAAGCTGGTTCTTGAAAAAATAAGTAAGATTGATAGATCCTAGCAAACCTGACTAAAATGAGGAGAGAAAAAACTGAAATCAGTAAAATCAGAAATGCAAAAGGGAAGATAACAACAAACACCATGGAAATCCAGGGAATCATCAGAGACTATTTTGAGAACCTATATTCTAATAAATTAGAAAATCTTGAAGAAATGGACAGATTTCTAGATACTTATGACCATCCAAAACTGAACCAAGAGGATATTAATCACCTGAATAGATCTACAACCCAAAATGAAATTGAAGCAGCAATAAATCTCTCCCAAAAGAGAAAAGTCCAGGACCTGATGGATTCTCTGCTGAATTCTATCAGACGTTTAAAAAAGAACTAATATCAACACTTCTTAAACTGCTTCAAAAAATAGAAAGGGAAAAAACACCATCTAACTCATTCTATGAGACCAATATTACTCTCATCCCAAAACCAGAGAAAGACACCTCTAAAAAGGAGAACTATAGGCTAATCTCCTTAATGAACATCAATGAAAAATCCTCAATAAAATAATGGCAAACCAAATCCAACAACACATCAGAAAGATCATTCACCATGTCCAAGTCAGCTTCATCCCAGGGATGCAGGAGTGGCTCAACATACACAAATCTGTAAATGTAATACAGCACATTAATAGAAGCAAAGACAAAAACCACTTGATCATCTCAATAAATGCAGAAAAAGCCTTTGACAAGATCCAACACCACTTCATGATAAAAGCTCAAGAAAACTAGGAATAGAAGGAATGTACCTCAATATTGAAACAGTTATATATGACAAATGTACAGTCAACAAAATACTTAATGGTGAAAAATTGAAACCATTTCCCCTAAAATCAGGAATGAGACAAGGGTGACCACTATCTGCACTCCAATTTAACACAGTACTGGAATTCCAAGCCAGAGCAATTAGGCAAGGAGAAAAAGGAATACAAATAAGTAATGAAAGTGTCAAAATATTCTTACTTGAAGACGATATGATCCTATACTTCAAAGACCCAAAAAACTCTATGCAAAAACTCCTAGACACCATAAACAGCTATAGCAATGTTGCAGGATACAAAATCAACTTATAAAAATCATTAGCTTTTCTACACAACAACAACAAACAAACTGTGAAGGAATATATGAAAACAATTCCATTTACAATAGCCTCAAAAAAAAATCAAATACCTAGGAGTAAACTTAATAAAGGATGTGAATGACCTCTACAAGGAGAGCTACAAACACCTGAAGAAAGAGATCGAGGAAGACTACAGAAGATGGAAAGAATCTCCCATGCTCATGGATCGGTAGAATCAACATTGTAAAAATGGCTATATTACCAAAAACAATCTACATGTTTAATTTAGATTTAATTTAATTCCCATCAAAATCCAAATGATTTTAATCACAGAGATTGAAAAATCCACCCTAACATTCATTTGGAAACACAAGAGGCCACGAATAGCCAAGGCAATACTCAGCAAAAAGAACAATGCTGGTGGTATCACAATACCCAACTTCAAACTATATTACAAAGCAACAGATATAGAAACAGCATAGTACTGGCACAAAAACAGACATGAAGACCAGTGGAACAGAACAGAAGACCTGGATATGAATCCACACAACTATACCCACCTTATTTTTGACAATAGGGCCAAAAATATACAATGGAGAAAACACAGCCTCTTCAATAAATGTTGCTGGGAAAAGTGGTTATCTGCCTACAAAAAACTGAAACTAGATCCATGTCTATCACCCTGTACTAGTATCAACTCAAAATGGATCAAGGACCTTAATATCAGACCTGAATGAAACTCTGAAGTTAGTACAGGAAAGAGCAGGAAACACTCTGGAAGTAGTAGATATAGACAAGGACTTCCTCAATAGAACCCCAGCTGCCCAGCAACTAAGAGAAAGAATGGACAAATGGGACTTCATAAAATTAAAAAGCTTCTGCACAAAAGAAATGCTCTCTAAACTGAAGAGACCCCCCTTAGAGTGAGAGAAAATATTTGCTAGCTATACATCAGAGAAGGACTGAAAACCAGAATATACATGAAACGTAAGAAACAACTCTCCCAAAATCAATGCAACAATTAAGAAATGGGCAACTGAACTAAACAGAACATTCTCAAAAGAAGAAATTCACATGGCCAAAAAACACATGAAAAAATTCTCACCATCTCTAGCAATAAAGGAAATGCAAATTAAAACCACGCTAAGATTCCACCTCACCCCTGTTAGAATAGCCATCATCAGCAACACCACCAACAACAGGTGTTGGCAAGGATGTGGGGAAAAAGGAACCCTCTTACACTGTTGGTGGGAATGTAAACTAGTACAACCACTCTGGAAAAAAATTTGGAGGCTACTTAAAAAGCTAAACATCGATCTACCATTTGATCCAGCAATACCACTCTTGGGGATATACCCAAAAGACTGTGACACAGGTTACTCCAGAGGCACCTGAACACCCATGTTTATTGTGGCACTATTCACAATAGCCAAGTTATGGAAACAGCCAAGATGCCCCACTACTGACGAATGGATCAAGAAAATGTGTTATCTATACACAATGGAATTTTATGCAGCCATGAAGAAGAACGAAATGTTATCATTTGCTGGCAAATGGATGGAATTGGAGAACATCATTCTGAGTGAGGTTAGCCTGGCCCAAAAGACCAAAAATCATATGTTCTCTCTCATATTTGGACATTAGATCAAGGGCAAACACAACAATGGGATTGAACTTTGATCACAAGATAAAAGTGAGTGCACACAAGGGAGATATGAGGATAGGTAAGACACCTAAAAAATTAGCTAGCATTTGTTGCCTTCAACGCAGAGAAACTAAAGCAGATACCTTAAAAGCAACTGAGGCCAATAGGAGAAGGGGACCAGGAACTAGAGAAAACATTAGATCAAAAAGAATTAACCTAGAAGGTAACACACATGCACAGGAAATTAATGTGAGTCAAGTCCCTGTATAGCTATCTTTATCTCAACTAGCAAAAACCCTTGGTCCTTCCTATTATTGCTTATACTCTCTCTTCAACAAAATTAGAGATAAAGGCAAAATAGTTTCTGCCGGGTATTGAGGGGTTGAGGGGACAGGGAGGGGGTAGAGTGGGTGGTAAGGGAGGGTGTGGGGACAGGGGGGAGAAATGACCCAAGCATTGTATGCACATATGAATAAAAAAATAAAAATTAAAAACAAAAAACAAAAACACCACCACCAACAGGTATTGGCAAAGATGTGGGGAAAAAGGAACCCTAATCCACTGCAAAGTGGTTGCAAGCTGGTGCAACCACTCTGGAAAAAAATTTGGAGGCTTCTTAAAAATCTAAACATAGATCTTCCATATGATCCAGCTATCCCACTCCTGGGGGAATATATCCAAAGGAATGCAACACAGGTTACTCCAAAGGCACCTGTACACCCATGCTTATTTCAGTGCTATTCACAATAGCCAAGTTATGGAAACAACCAAGATGCCCTACTACTGACGAATGGATCAAGAAAATGTGGTATTTATACACAATGGAATTTTACTCAGCCATGAAGAATAAAATCTTATTATACTTACTTATTTGCAAGTAAATGCATGGAACTGGAGAACATCATTCTGAACGAGGTTAGCCATGCTCAGAAGACCAAAAATCGTATGTTCTCCCTCATATGTGGAATAGATCTAGGCAAATACAGCAATGTTGTTGGACTTGGGTCTCATGACAAGTAAGAGCACATACAGGAGGTACGGGTATAAGCAGAAAACCCAAAACATGAAAGTGTTTGATGTCCCCACTCCAGAGGAACTAATACAGAAACCTTAAAGTAACAGAGGTCAAAACAAGAAGGGGATCAGGAACCAGTGTAAAGATCAGTTAGAGATGAATCAACTTGGGTTATAACATATTTATATATGGAAGCAATGCTACAAATCTCTCTGTATAGCTATCGTTAACTCAACTAGCAAAAACTCTTTGTCTTTCTTATTATGCTTATGTTTTCTCTTCAAAAAAATTAGAGATAAGGGCAGAACAGGTTCTGCCTGGAAGGGAGGAGGGTAGGGTTGAGAGGTTGGAGGAGGGCCGTTTTAGGGAGAAATGACCCAAACAATGTATGCACATGTGAATAAATGATTAATAAAAAATAAATAAATAAAGCAAAACACTTAAAAAAAAAGACTTTTCTTCTTTTCTCTTATGGAGAAAAGAATTTTCAGAGGTGTTTATAACACTATTTTCACTGACATCTCTCTGTTTTTTTTTTTTTCAATGTTGGTGATCAAACTCATGACCTTGTGTATGCTAGGCAAGCACTTTACCACTGAGTTTGAACCCCAGTCCTGGCCTGTCTAAGCTTTTGGATTTCCTATCACATCCAAACATTAACAAAATTGCTTAATGTGTATTTCTCAGGACGAATCCCTGTTGTTATGAGACATATGAACAACATTATTTAAAGCACTAATCTATAACAAAAAGACCTCAAAATGGAGTGACTTAAGAAAAGATACAAGCTTATTTCCCTTTAATGTCACAACCAGATATAAGTAGTCTGAGATTGATAGGGCACCTATCCTAGACATGATGCCACCTGTCTCTGGACAGAGGTAGCTGGTGCATTCTCTCCATGTTCCAGCTCATGGGAAGTGGGGAAAGGACCCGAGGAAATGGACACATTCATTTTAAAGAAATAGCCCAGAGAAGGCACACATTTTACTTATACCACTATCAAGAAAGTCATCAGTTAGCCAAACCTAATACCAAAGAGATAGATATGCAATCATTAACTGAGTGTACCCAGCTAAAACTTGCTTGAGAACTTTTTTAAAGGAAGATGGAAGAACGGGCATTGGTGGACAAAGATCAGTGTCTCCCACAGATAAGTACAGTTAAACATGAACAGAACAATTCTGAAGGAATTATAGTTTCCAGAGAAGTAGAATGGAATACCAAAGGTCTGTATTAGAGAATGGTTTACTTATTTAGTAAACAATTTGTATTATTTTGAATAATTACCAGATATGTACATTACTAAAGTGACATTAAAAATGCATTGTCACTACACTCAGATGTGTGATAAAAAATATATATATAGTTTTTTTTGTTTTCCGTAATTGGCCATGCTTACTCTCTCCACTGAGTAAGTAGTAGGAAAAGGGATAAAATATTTATTTTCAGATGGGGTGTCTTTCTTTCTCCTACTTTAGGGAGTCTGTTTCATAACTCATTCGCTTTTGCTTGTACTTTGCTTAAACTTCTCTCGTCTCCCAACCTCAGTAACTCTCCATAAGTGGCATGAAGCCGTGTGGATGGAAAGGGCTCATGGGGAAAGTGGAAGGTCTACTCTGGCGCTTGCTTGCCCTCAGATGTGTGCTACCCCTAAGTAGTTGTTAAGGACCCATCTCTGAAACTATGCCATCTGCCCCTGAGTTTCCTGGAGAAATAAGATCAGAAGTGTGAAACACACCCATCTCTGCCCTTTCATTTGCTCTATCCATTCTACCCCACACAAGAGTAAGGCCTCCCTAGAATGGTGGACACCCAACACACCAAAGGAGTGGGACAATCACCCATCTGTCCTCAATATGCACTCACCAGAATAAATATTCCATGCCCTCAACTGATCACTTTTCCCCTCAGATCTTCAACCTGAGAGGGGAAGTCAGGACATGTGTACATCATTGCTTTCTTCTCTTCTCAGTTTCCTGTGGACGTAATAGGTAGATTCCATCTTTCTTCCTTCTTCAAATCCCCCCTATGCCCTAGAATATCAAGTGTCAGGTCTAGCCAATATTCTTTGAGGCAGCATCATTTAAAAATTAGGAAGAAACTCTATAATGTAAGTTTCCAGACCTGATTCTTGATATATTCATGAGAGATACATAATATTAAAAATATTTTCTTTCTCCATCTAGAGTTCAAGCTTATTATAATGAGTCTTTTTGGTAAGTCTCTTCTTTTTTACTTTTTAAGATTTGCAATATTACAAATTATTAGAGAAAAAAATAAAATCCTTATGTCACACAGATTTAGAAATTATCCACTTTTGTTATATTATTTCATCTGCAACCTACCATTTTCTATTAGGCTTTTAAAATACATTCCAGACATGGTATTATTTCTCTTTCTCTTTATTTTCCTTTAGTAAGTGCACACTGCACCAACTCCCAAAAATTGGCAGTTGGGTGCTTTAGGCTAACTAGGAAGAAAATCTTGAGTACTCTTTTTCATTTGAGAGAGTAAGTGCTATTTTATGTTTTGTAACTTAATTTGACAATTTTCACATAAAAAATCTTTTATAATTAAAACTTTGACAGTTTTTTAGTGATTGATTTTTATTACTTATAATAAAAGTATTTCAAAATTTGTCTTTTCCTTTTGAATTTCCTAATTTGGAAGTATAATGTTCATTTTTGAAATTATACCAAGTAAAAGAAAATCAGAATGGAAATTACATATTCACTGTGAGTATAATTATGTTTTTTAAGAAAATAGATTTGAGAGGGGAGTATAAATTAGAAACAGACATTTGTAGAACTGAACAAGAATTTTCCCCCTTGAAGTTTCCAAATATTCTATAAAATAACCATAGCACTTCTAGAGAAAATGGTATTTTAAAAATAGAAAAAGTATAGATTCTAAGGATTTTCTTAATATAACTTTTTGATCTCCTTGGCTTTCATTTCATCTAGCAGTCTTGCCAAATTACAAATTATTTCCAATGTTTATCCAATTACATAACGTATACCAAAAGTTCCAGATGGCTTCTTATACAAAGTTAATGCAATCTTGTTTCTATTAAACACACTCCATAAAAAAATTCACAAGATAAATGATGCAAATATATTTCAGCAGGGATGCCAAACACTTTTTAAAACATCCCTTTTTATTCTCTGGGGTGTATGGGCAGTTCTGTAGCTATTCAAATGATGAGAAAATTATGCTGGGTATACAAAGAGGGGTTGAACAGGGGGAAGGAAACCTGAATTCTAATCACTTTTCTTTTCTGTTCTAAGTTTCTCTGCATGTCGATGACTTTTCTGAGCTAACTGAACCTGTTGTCTTATGCAAAACCTGGAGAATACTGTCTCTCTCACATCACAGACAGTGCTGTTAGTTATAAAGAGGACATTAATATTATTTCAACATTATTGGCTTTGAAGCATAGAAGCCATCCAAAGAGAACTGAACAGTAATTATGGAAAGTATCTTGTTAGCAGCAATATTAAAGAGGCCTAATTAAATCCATAAGTTTAATGAAAATCAAAATTTGAGAGAAAAACAGAAATAAATAAATAAAGCAAAAAAGAAGAATATAATTTGGGAACTACCATGAACAATTCAAAAGGAAGGTATGAATGTTTCACAAACACTAGTTTTGATTAAACAAAAATGTATACATTAATTTTGTTAGTAAACTGTGTAACATAATAGGCTTGTCCACATAAACCCCTTCTGAAGGATATACAAACTAATTTCCTAAAATTCATTTATTCAAATAACTAATTTTTTTTATAAATATGATCATAATGATGCCTCAAAGTTATTCTTACAGTACTATAAAAAGGTAAAATTTGTTGCTATTGTAACCTGATTGACAATCAGTGGTTTTGGAGCCTAAACAAACATGTAGCATACTGATGTGGTTCTTTTACTAACATAGTACCTCTAAAGGTGATTTATTTCTTTATTTTTGTTTTATTGTTTTACATTAACTCACATGTGTATGCATTGTTTGGGCTACCTCCTCCCCACACACCCCTCCTTCAACTTCCAGGCAGAACCTGTTGTTCTCTGATTTTGTTGAAGAGAAAACATAAGAGATAATAAAAAGAAGTGTTTTTGCTAGTTTCAGATAAAGATTGCTATACAGAGAGATCTTAGCATTGCTTCCATGCACATGTATATTGCAACCCACATTGGTTCGCCTCTACCAGACCTCTTCACTACTTCCCAGTCACCTTCCCATAGTGGCCTCTGTCAGTTTAAGATTATTTTATTAGCTCCTCTACAGTAAGCACATCAACCACATTCAAGTTTTAGGCTCCCTTCCCTTCCCCTATGCATTCCTCCCATGTGCATTTCCCCTTAGTGTGTGGCCCATGTCCAATAATATTACTGCATTTGTTTTAGGTCTATAATCTGCATATGAGGGAGAACATGCAATTTTTGGCCTTCTGAGCCTGGCTAACTTCACTTAAGATGATGTTCTCCAGTTCCATTCATTTACTTATGAATAACAAAATTCTATTCTTCTTTGTTGCTGAATAAAATTCCATTGTGTATAAATACCACATTTTCTTAATCCATTCATCAGTAGTGGGGCATCTTGACTATTTCCATAACTTGGCTATTGTGAATAGTGCTGCAATAAACATGGGCATGCAGTTGCCTTCGTAATAACCTGAGTCGCATTTCTTTAGATACATCCTAGTAGTGGTACTGCTGGATCATATGGCAGATCTATGTTTCAAGATAGACAATTGGGACTACATGAAATTAAAAAGCTCTGCACAACAAAAGAAATGGTCTTCAGTGAAACAGAATGGAGGACCCGGATATGAATCCCACCTATGAATCCCACCTATATGAATCCCAGCTATGCCCACCTTATTTTTGACAAAGGCACCAAAGACATATGATGGAGAAAAGACAGACTCCAACAAATGTTGCTGGGAAAAGTGGTTATCTGCCTACAAAAAACTGAAACTAGATCAGTGGTTATCTGCCTACAAAAAACTGAAACTAGATCCATGTCTATCACCCTGTACTAGTATCAACTCAAAATGGATGAAGGACCTTAATATCAGACCTGAAACTCTGAAGTTAGTACAGGAAGGAGTAGGGAATACTCTGGAAGTAATAGGTATAGGCAAAGACTTCCTCAATAGAACCCCAGCTACCCAGCAACTAAAAGAAAAAAAAAATTAGAAAGCTTCTGCACAACAAAAGAAATGGTCTCTAAACTGAAGAGACCACCACAGAGAGGGAGAAAATATTTGCTAGCTACACATCAAAGGACTGATAACCAGAATATACAGGGAACTTAAGAAACTAAACTCTCCCAAAATCAATGAACCAATTAAGAAATGGGCAACTGAACTAAACAGAACTTTCTCAAAAGAAATTCAAATGGCCAAAAAACACATGAAAAAATGCTCACCATCTCTAGCCATAAAGGAAATGCAAATCAAAACCACACTAAGATTTTACCTCACCCGTTAGAATAGCCATCATCAAAAACACCACCAACAACAAATGTTGGCAAGGATGCAGGGGAAAAAGGAACCCTCATACACTGCTGTTGGGAATGTAATCTAGTACAACCACTTTGGAAAAGAATATGGAGGCTTCTTAAATATCTAAAGGTGAGAACATCATTCTGAGTGAGGTTAGCCAGGCTCAGAAGACCAAAAATCGTATGTTCTCTCTTACATGCAGACTTGTGGTTGGACTTGGATCACATGATAAGGGGAGAGCACATACGGGAGATATAGGAATAGGCAGAAAACCCAAAATGTGAAAGCGTTTGATGTCCCCACTCCAGAGGAACTACTACAGAAACCTTAAAGCAACAGAGGTTAACATGAGATCAGGAACCAGTATAAAGATCAGTTAGAGATGAATCAACTTGGATTGTAACACATTTGTACATGAAAGCAATGCTAGGAATCTCTCTGTATAGCTATCCTTAACTCAACTAGCAAAAACGCTTTGTCTTCCTTATTATGCTTATGTCTTCTCTTCAACAAAATTAGAGATAAGGGCAGAACAAGTTCTGCCTGGAAGCCAGTGGGGAGGGGACGAGGGGGAGAGAGAATGGGGGAAGGGGGTAGGGGGGAGAAATAACCCAAACAATGTACGCACATGTGAATAAATGAATAATAAAAAAATGTTTTAATAAATAAATAAAATATATACACATACACACACACAAAGTTAATATTCAATATTAAAAAAAAATCTAAAGGTGGTTTAAATTGATGTTCCCTGCTATCTTTTTTTCAGGAACACATACACATAGCCTTTTGTTCATGAATACCCACTCTGTTATCCTCAGTTCCATATTTGTGGAACTGAATTGAGCTAATTATACGGATCTTTCACTGCCACTTAGCTATAGGTTTGTGCAAAGAAAGCTACCCAGTTCTCATAGGGGCCAAGAGTCCCCAAGAATTACTGCTACTTCTTGTAGACAATTATTTAATGTCTAATACCTTTCAACTAGTCCATAAATTATAAGGCAAGAAATGTACAATGTAATGCAATTCATATAAAAGACAATCGCACCGTAAATTTCTTCTTTGACTTCTAGGAATCAGCAAGATGTCAAAATAAGTAGAACTGATATGCCTATAATATAAAATACCTAATTTTCTTAATTGGTAAGTATCCTAGGAGACTTAAAGGTGATGATATTACATATCTAAGAAAAGTCTTTTGTATTATCTTTGTGCATCATTAAGCAATGCAAATTAATTTTGTGAGCCTGCCAATATTTCAAACACCTCTGACTTTCTTGGTGTTCATCCAAAGCTTGTTTTTTCATGTAATGTTCACTCAGTGGCTATGGTAATTTTTAAACATTAAGTCTACCTTTGGACTTTTGGGCATTAACAGATGATAGGCATTTCAATAATCTTTTATATGAGAGAAAAAATATTCTATAGTGATTGGATATAGGTAATTATAAGAAAATGATAGCATATATTGAGCACGTTATCATGTACCAAGTACTGTATTTTACAGTTATTATTTTAACACTCACAGAAAATAAAGAACTTGAGTCCTAGAGAAGTTATATAACTTACCTAAGGACTGAGAGCTAGTATAAAAAAAAAAAAAAACCTAGATGTGACATAACCACCTAGTTCTAGAAAAGCAAATCATTGAAATTGGGGTGTTACTCCAGCAGTAGAGCACCTGCCAAGCTACTAACTAAATGTAAAGCCTTGAATCCAAACCCCAGTTCCACCAAAATTAATTTTCTTTAAAAAAAGCAAATCACAGTCAGGTACTGTAGCTCAAGTCTATAATTGTATCTACTCAAGAGGCAGAGATCAGGAGGATCACAGTTCAAAGTGAGCCTGGGCAAATAGTTCGTGAGGCCCTATCTCAAAAATACCCAACACAAAAAAGGGAAAGCAAAGTGACTCAAGTGGCAGAATGGTACAGAGCTGGGGTGTGGCTCAAGTGGTAGAGTGCCTGCCTAGCAAGCACAAGGTCCTAAGTTCAAATCTCAGTACTACAAAAAAAAAAAAAAACCACACACACAAGAACATGGTACATGCTGATGAAAACTCAGACAACATAACTTTTCCAGTTCTTCTATATGTAACCACTATTTTTTTCAGTGCCAGAGCTGTAACTGAAGAAGAGGAAGAAAGAGAAGGAAAAATATCTTTAAAAATATTAATTAAAACTTTAAATTTCTGAGCTGGCCGCTGGTGGCTCACTCCTATAATCCTAGCCACTCAGGAGGCAGAGATCAGGAGGATCATGGTTCAAAGCTCAGGACAAATAGTTTGTGAGACCCTATCTCGAAAATACCCAATACAAAAAACAGGACTGGCAGAGTGGCTCAAGTGCTAGAGTGCCCGCCTAGCAAGCATAAGGCCTTGAGTTCAAATCCCAGTGCCACTAAAAAAATTTTTTAATTTCTGACTCTTTCATCTCAGGCGCCAACATGCCATCTAGACTGAGAAAGACCCAGAAACTTCGGGGCAAGATGAGTCATGGCCAGAGCTGCTTAGCAAGCACAGAAGCACCCAGGAGGTGGAGGTAACACTGGTGGCATGAATCACAACAGGATCAACTTTGACAAATATCATCCAGGTTACTTTGAGAAAGTTGGCATGAGGCGTAACCACTTAAAGAAGAACTAGAGTTTCTGCCCATCTGTCAACCTTGATAAATTGTGGACATTGGTCAGTGAGCAGACACAGGTAAATGCTGCCAAAAACAAGACTGGAGTTGCTCCCCTCACTGATATGGTATGATCAGACCACTACGAAGTCCTGGGGAAGGAAAAGCTCTCTAAGCAGCCCATCATTGTGAAGGGTGAAGGCCAAATTCTTCAGCAGAAGAGCTGAGAACATTGGGGGGAGGGTGGGGAGAGGTAGTGGTGGTCACTACCGTCAGAGGGAGGCTCATTAAATGATAACAAATTATTTTAAATAATTAAACTTCTGGTATAACTGATATTTGAGTCAAAAAAGAAAGCACAAGAAATCAAATTGAAAAAGAATGCATAACTAGAGTCTACAACAGAGATGATAAAAAATAATGGGGGTTTCTGCTTTTAGGAATGTCAGGCCATGTGGGTGGTAAGGGAGGGGGTGGGGGCAGGGGGGAGAAATGAACCAAGCCTTGTATGCACATATGAATAATAAAAGAAAAAAAAAAAAAAGGAATGTCAGGCCATATGAGTTAGCGTTTACAACTCAACAATAACAGGAACCTCTAACATCAATGGAAAATGAACTAGAAACAAAGGGAAAATGTGAGGTTATCAGAACATATGATAAAAAAATTAAACATACAAAAAGTAGAGTGCAAGTAATCTTTAAGGTATCTGGGTTGTACATATCTGAGGAAGAGGGCACTATTAGAGCTCCTGGTATTTCTGAGGTGTCACTAAAGTGAGTTCTTGGAAAATATGAAGAAGGAGGAGCCTTGTGCTCATAGCTACTGCAGGGTGAAGTTGACACAGCCAGCTAATAGGAAGGAGCAAAGGAAAATCAAAACCAACTAAAAATGTGTCATTCATAGTGATACTGTGTCTTTGTACACTGGTTGGGTCAATATTTATAACATATGATATATTTTTGGCAGTACTTAGGTTTGAACCCAGTGCCTCAACTTGCTAAGACAGGTACTCTACACTTGAGGCATGCCCCAGCCCAATAATATACAATATATTTTTGAAGACAATGTGGCAATATGTATTAAGAGCCATAAAAACGTTCATACTAGAATGGCGGGCGGATGTCCTGATTACCAAGGATCCTCCTGCTCCCCTCTTGCCTGTGGTCAGAGCACCCAGGCTTGGGGTCTGCAGCTAGGAGATAAGAATCACTCCAGGGAGAAGGCAGGAGGGACGCAGGCCACTCACCTACAGAAGTCAGTAACATGGGAAGAAAATGACCCACCTTCTCATGGACCCAGAAGAGGAGATGGTCCTCCTGGACAGCCTGCTGCCATCAAAGATAGGATTAATGTAAAAGATGATGTACA
The DNA here is from genome assembly GCF_047511655.1 of Castor canadensis. Lineage (NCBI taxonomy): Eukaryota > Metazoa > Chordata > Mammalia > Rodentia > Castoridae > Castor > Castor canadensis. Next base: position 95,437,052 of record NC_133394.1, read on the forward strand.
ATATGTGTCCATGAGAAAATCTCTAAAAGTGAAGTGACCTCATCTTGATGTATCACTGAACTCGAAAAAGTATGGGTCTTGTCAAATCTGCTTCTGAGGGCGTTCTTGACCTAAACAAGGTTGCCACAAAACTGGACATAGGAAAACAGAGAGTGTACCACATCACTAATGTCTTACATGGACTCCATCTGGTTGAAAAAAATAAATCAAAGAACCACATTAGGTAGATAGAATATGATCTTCACATTTTTGGAGTAGTACCCCAACAAAAGAAACTGTAGGAAGAACTTTCCAACTTACCAGCAATGGAAGATGCTTTGGATGAGTTAAGTATTGTGCTGAGCAGTTAATGATGACAAAGAAAATGATAATGAAGTTTATTTCTGAGACAGAAGGAATTGGCCACACAGATAGTACCTAAAACTGCCATTCCAGTCCACAGAAGTGGACTCCCAGTGTCCCTGCTCTGAGCTTACTGTCTCCAGACAGAAGAGCCTTGTTTCTGGTTCCCATCTTCTCCTGGATCCCACACCTTTAGGCTGCTTTGCCCTTTGTGAGGGTGTCACCAGTTCTGGGCTGTTTCATGTTTCCATCCACTTCCACTGTCCACTGGCAGTCAACTCTTACTCTCACAGGACAGTTATTAGAAAGATAGAAAGAAAAATAAAAGCTAATATTACAATCGCCAACCAAAGAGCTTTTGTGGTAAAAATAAAAAATAAAGGGGATGGATTCTGGAGCAATTGAATAAATCATTTAATTAGTAAGTCTTCAGGCAACACAATAAAACAAAATGAAAAACATTGAGACAGAAAATAGTTTTAGAAGAGGAAAATTCATGAATACATGATAGTCTTGAGAAACTTGTTCTCTAAGTTGTTTTTACTTTTTTTATTATTACAAATTTTTATTAGGATATATTCATTATATGGGGATGTATTCCTACTTTTTACAGCTTTTCTACCTTCCGTTTTAGGAGATTCTCATTAAAAACGCAAATGTTCTTTCTAAGTTCTCTTCATAAGAGTTAACACTGAAGAGGAAATAGGTAGGAATTTGAATACAATATAGTGTCCCCTTATTTGTGGTTTTCCTTTCTGTGATTTCAGTTACCTAAAATCAGCTGTGTTCCAAAAACATTAAATGGAAAGTTCCAGAAATAAACAATTAAATGTAAATAAAATTTCAGAGCCAAATAATTAAATTTAAATAACTTTCATTACAATATTTAATCATTGTTTTATTTTACTATTATTAATTCCTTACTGTGCCTAATTTCTAAATTAAACTTTACCATAGGTGTGTATGTATATATGTATAGGAAAGCACATGCTACATGTAAAGTTCTACTAAATATATAGAAGATTCTATGGTTTAGGCATTCACCACAAGGGATCCTGGAACATATTCCAGAAAGACAAGGGGAACAACAGTACCTTCATGAGTTGTGTTCAAGTTTAGGAACTCAGACTTTATGAGTATTTTTCTACAGACATTATCATCATAATCTCAGTAGTTCAGTTTAAACAACTCTTAGTTGAGTTATAAATATTATAAAGCACTGTAAAATTTTAAGAATTATACATAAAATTATTTTACTGCTTTTTTTGTTTCAATTTTTTATTTTTATTAGTATATATTCATTGTACGGGGGGGATTCATTGTGACAATTCTGAATAAGCTTACACTGTACATTGGTTAGACAGCTCCCACCAACTCTCCCCCTCTACTCCCTCCCCTCTCCACTTAAAGCAATTGCAAGAGGTTTCATTGTTCTATTTCATATATGTATATGAAGTCCATCAGCCATATTCCTCACCTTCATCTCCTTCATTCACCCTCCCTACTCACACAAGTACCCCCCTACCCTGTACATATTTTATAGTCCTGTCTTTGCTTATTAATTCCTAAGTCAAAGTTCAAAGGGGTTTCTCGATGTATCCCTGCTGTAAATATACTTCACTTTGGTCTTTACTGCTTTATTTAATTATGTTTGTATAAAAGCTAAAGATATTCTGTCACTTGTGTTTGTGTATTAGAAGAGCTAAATTATCAGCCCAATATGTGGCACTCTTAGAGATCCTTAACTTTGTTTCACACTAGCATATGTGACTTTCCAGGATATTCATAACATTCAAGCTTTCTATGAACAAATTGTTATTTGCTAAGACTCCAGAGGAAACCAGACTGAATGTTCCAACTTACAGAGAAGACTCTATCACAGTACACATAAACAGCACCAAAGGACCCATTGATGGGTAGTTATGTGAAATGGAAATGAATGGTAAAACATCTGGTCAAGTAGGGACCTCTTCATCTAAGAACAAATATGCAGAATGCTCTAAGAAAGAAGAAAATACTCAGTAAAGTGAATTGCTTGGGACTTTAGATCTAGGGCAAACACAGCAATGTGATTGGACTTGGGTCACATGATAAGGTGAGAGCACACACGGGAGGTGTGGGGATAGGTAAGAAACCCAAAAAACATGAGAGTATTTGAGGTCCTCACTGGAGAGGAACTAATACAGAAACTTTAAAGCAACAGAGGTCAATATGAGAAGGGGATCAGGAATTAGAGAAAAGGTCAGTTAGAGATGAATTAACTTAGAATGTAACACATTTATACATGGAAGCAATGCTAGGAATCTCCCTGTATAGCTATTCTTATCTCAACTAGCAAAAATGCTTTGTCTTTCTTATTATTGTTTATACTCTCTCTTCAACAAAATTAGAGATAAGGGCAGAACAGATTCTGCCTGAAAGCAAGGGGGGGAGCAGGGAGTAGGGGAGAGAAATGGCCCAAACAATGTATGCACATATAAATAAATGAGAAAAAAAAAGTGAATTGCTTGTAGTGAACAACTGATAGTATTTGAAAAAAGGATTAAGGGGGTTTATTGGAACATCCTATGTAGGTGGATTATGCACCATTTGAGTCTTGGAGCAATAAACCCTCCATGAAGTGCCCTTGTTCTCAGTTAGCCGCAACATTAAGGCCAGTAGTGTCTTTCAGTAGCTCCCTATTTAGATTACTGGATATTTCAATATTTGAAAAAAAACCTCTTTTTTATTTTATTCACTGCTTTTTGTCAGGGAAATAGATATCTGGTCTCCTGAAATACCTTTTATCACAAAGAGTATCACAAAAACAAATGGTCAGGCTGGGCATTGACAGTTCTTCATGGACTCTTCTCTTCCTTAAAGGATTATGTAGTATACCACAAAAGAACCTTACATTGGTTCATGTTTGCAGTTAAGTGTTATACATTGGCTAGATGTAGACACGGATCTAAATGAGATGTCTTTGTATGCATTTGTATAATGTTTAGAATCCTTACGAAATATGTCTAAGTGACACTTTTCATCCTTGTTCAGCCAAAATAATCTATATAGAGAAAGTGACATGCAAAGGCTGTAATTTCTTGATATCTATAACTTAGAATCTTCTATTGAAACTACTCCAAGAGTGGGAACAGTAGTGATAAAGGACATTGGTGTAAGGGGTGAATTCAACTATGATACATTGTAAGAACTTTTGTAAATGTCACAGTGTATCCCTAGTACAATAAAAACAGAAAGACAGAGAGAGAGAAAGATTTTTCTGGATGAGAGTTAGAGTTTTCCAAACATCTACATGTAGAAGTATCATAAATGTGCTAAACATTTAAGCTCATGAATTTAACTAAAGTACTTTAACATGCTTTCCAGCACTAAAATTGGAGTCAGATACTTCTTGATTTCAGGATGCCTAGAGATCTACTGTGCCCCAGTAGATTGGTGGCATGTCCCAAGGCTTTTGGGTCCAGTATAGAAATGCCATCAGGTAATGGATCAATAAATTCACTGAGATATGAATTCAAACATGGTATAACTGGAACTATGTTAAGCTTTTTTTACTAGTAGATTTTGTAATGTGTTTCTGTATGCAGCTTATTTCTCACTCAGAGGGGCTTTACTTACCATAAATTGTACACTGGCTTCTCTCCAGTTCTAGTCCCACCTTTCCAAGCACCTACCTATTTCTCCCTCAGTGGGTCATTTACCCACTCTGTGCTTCAGTTTACTCAGTAGTTTACCATTAAACTGTATGCTCCTTGAAAGACTTTGTTATGATCATTGTTACATCTCAGTGCTTTGCACCATGCTTGGCCCAATAATGTGTTCAATAATGTCTGACAAATCAGTGAGTGAGTAACTGTAAAATGAGACTGATAAAACCTGGCTTGTCTATCAAAAAAGATTCTTTTGAACATCATTTGAATTCAGTTTTTAAACCTCTCTTACTTTCAGTGAAAAATTTAGAACAACTTGAAATGAAAATCATGAATAAAGAGTTTTTAAATAGGGATCCAAAATTAAAATATCAGAAAATAATGCTTTGTTTAGCATTATTTTAGCATCAGAAAATAATGCTCTGCATAGAGCACAGATTCACATAGTCTGTGCTCCAGCAGCTTTTGTCAGTCCTGCCCTTTTCCGGACACCACCTCCTCCTGGCAATCCTCACTGGTTTATTCTTAGATAGATGAATGAGGACTGCTGTTAACTGGAGCAGCTAGCCTCAAGGTATTTCCTCCCTGTTTTAGACAAAAAGCTGTTATTTGAAATCAGCCAAAGAGAAGCTGCAAGGGGCCCTGTTTTTTATCACTGGACTAGCTGGTGGTATGGTTTGACAGGATAGGGAATAAAGAGGAACACCAACTGGGATGAAAATTAAGTTTGGACATGCTTGATGAACATGACCTCTGGCAGATACCTGCATATGGAGGTCAGACACTTGTGGAGAGATCTGAGTTCTGTAGGGCAGATTGGGCAAATGACAGGTATGTGATGGTTTAAGCCCTGACAGTAGATAATGTCATCTAATAGAGTGCTGGAGAAGAGGAGAGGCCCAAGACAGCTATATTTAGGGGAATACAGAAGAAATAGCCTTTTTTGAGAAGGAACAATAAGAGAAAAACTAAAGAAGGTAGTGTCCCAAAAATCAAAGAAGCATTTCCAAAGGTGAGCAGCACTTCCTGACTTGTAAAATGAGACAAAAGTTCTGCTTTTACCGATTCTTTTCAGGGTAAAAGGAAATCATGACAAGAAACATCCTCTGTAAGTTGTAAATGTATTACATAAATGAAGTATGTCCTTCACTCAAAAAAAAATGTTCATACCATTTGAACAATATATAATTTGCAATTAATCCAAATAGAGGATTCAGAGATGTGCCCCAAATTTATATTCACAAAGATTCATGACAGCATTAAATTTTGGCTACAGGCACTAACAGGTCCTGTGCAGATAAGGGTTTTCTTTCCACCCCAGCTCCCTGTGTACTCATATAAGCAATCATTCCTATATAGCATGTCTTAAGCCCAGCTCCTAATAAAACATAACAAGAATTTTAAAAGATGAAACTAGGAAGGAGGCAAGGAAAAGAAAACTCAGCACCATATAATCTACAATAGATATCCACAGATTAAATAAGATATTGATAAACATGAAAATAAAGAGAGAACAAATAAACTTGAGCAAGGATTTTTGCCAAAATCACATCCTCTAGGAAGCCCAGTCAACCTGTGATGTGGTGTAACCATTCTGTCTGTGATCTCTAAATTGCTCCCATCTTCCCCCCTCATCATCTTCCTCTCTAAGATGATGGTTTGTTCATTCCTGTTATTCCCTACCTGATGGTGTGACTTTTGAAAAACTGTGCCTTTATAGCTCCAGTACCCATTCAAAGGATTCAGTAAATATTGATTGAATGAATCAAGGATAGAAAAAAATGGGGAGAAAAGATTGTCATGTAGACACAACAAAAAAGTGTAGGAATAAATTCGTATTATTTTAATATAAAAAATGAAGAGCTGAAGATGTGGCTAAATGGTAGAGAGCCTGACTAGCAAGCACAAAGCCCTTAGTTCAAACCCCAGTACCACCAAAAAAAAAAAAAAAAGAAGTTAAAAAGTGAATAGCAGTGTATGGACAAGTAAAGGCCTCTGCTGGGCTTCTTTCTTTTTTTTTTTTATTATTATTCATATGTGCATACAAGGCTTGGGTCCTTTCTCCCCCTCTGCCCCCACTCCCTCCCCTACCACCCACTCCGCCCCTTCCCTCCCCCTCCTACCCCCTCAATACCCAGCAGAAACTATTTTGCCCTTATTTCTAATTTTGTTGTAGAGAGAGTATAAGCAATAATAGGAAGGAACAAGGGTTTTTGCTGGTTGAGATAAGGATAGCTATACAGGGCATTGACTCACATTGATTTCCTGTGCGTGGGTGTTACCTTCTAGGTTAATTCTTTTTGATCTCACCTTTTCTCTAGTTCCTGGTCCCCTTTTCCTATTGGCCTCAGTTGCTTTTAAGGTATCTGCTTTAGTTTCTCTGCATTAAGGGCAACAAATGCTAACTAATTTTTTAGGTGTCTTACCTATCCTCAACCCTCCCTTGTGTGCTAAAGCTTTTATTATGTGCTCAAAGTCCAATCCCCTTGTTGTGTTTCTTTCTTTCACCTTTCCAGACCCACATTATACCTTTTCTGATCCTGATCTATGCCACAAGAAACCAACCTGCATCCCTTACACAGTAGATCTCTGGGGTTCTGTTCATGAGAGCAGGGTAGATGATGGGGATGTTAATGTCATTTGCTCCCTGCCTGCTAAGGCCCTGGATATTGGCTGCATCTTTCTGTGGGTGGCATCAGGGTCTGGGTGGATAGTCATCTTTACACAGCCCCCTCCTCTGCACTCTGTTCTCTGCTTCCTCCCCGTTTCCTCAAGTCTCAAAGTAATGCTGTCCCCTCACTTTGCTAGCCCTGGGTTAGTTTGCTTTTCTAAATTTTGCCCACAGATCTGCAAACAGTCTTCTAGATTTACCTAATGTGTACCTTCTGACTCTTATTGGGAACCTAGGTATTCACAATTCTGCATATGATCTTGAAAAGGGAACAAATTTATGGTTGATATTTGGGTTCTGTAGTGGTGTCATTGTTTTTAATCCAAAGATATAATAATAAATACCAAAAGGATCCTTTAAGGCAGTGTTAATTAGCAGAGGTACTTGATTGTTTTCTTATGGGGAAGGATTCATGCTTTTGGAAAGCATGAATTTAAACTAAGTTAGAAAATAGCAGAACACAAGCTACATGCTTTATAGCAGAAAACAAACTATAATCCAGGAAAAGCAATGTTATTGCCAGTTTTTCCCACAGTAATAATGCAATTGAATCTTGTAATTTTAAAGAACAGCAAACATTAAGGATCATTAGATAATAAGTGTCACAGTTATGTTATCCACTTTTTTACCTTAAATTCCCAATATTTAGAACAGTACCTTATGCACATACACTAAGAAGGTGTTAGATGAATAAATTGATCAGGAAGAACACTGTAAACAAAACATAAAGGGGAAGATTCCACACTGGAAATACTGAGTGGTATCCCAGTCATTGCATAAAAATAACAAAAAATATAACTACAGCTAGAGGTATGGCTCAAGTGGTAGAGCACCTGCCTGCCAAGCACTAGACCTTAAGTCAAACACCAGTCACACACACACACACACACACACACACACACACACACACACACATGCACACAAACTTGAAAATGGGCCCAGAAAAAAGTAAATGCTCATGCAGAAGAAAAAAGATTGGTATGTACATAGACTAAATATAGGTGTTGTCTGAAAACAACAGATGGCATTCGTTAGGTATCCCCACTCGTTAGGTACTTCACATATGCTAACTTTAATCCTCACATTACTGCCCAGTGGGAATTGTCACGTAGACTTTAGAAAGTGTTCACATATGAATAAATGAATAAAGAAAGAAAGAAGGAAAGAAAGAAAGAAAGAAAGAAATTTAGTTACCTGTGTTGAGTCAGAAAGAAGGATCTGGAATCATCCAGGAAGATGAAAAGAAAAAGTTCTGGGTATGATACTGTCATGTGACACCCACAGAGGCAAGAGTGCAGGATGAAGGGTAGCAACTTCAGACATCTCAGAACTGAAGAAGAGGTGAAGGCTGACTGGAGACAAAGCAGGATTTTATCCTGAAGACCAAAAGGAACCATCATTTCTACAGTTTTCATTACCCAGTATTTATTTTAGGTGTATGTGGAACATCAGTGTAAAGATGACTATTAGAAAGACTTAAATAAAGAATAAGGGTGACTAACAGTGTCCTATAAATCACTGCTCAGACCCTACTTTTTATTTTTCTTGGGTTGTTGCCATACTGCCTTTGGTCTTCCTGCACTACTGTACCATGCTTCCCTCCAAGAAAGGCCACCTACGGCTCTGTGTTCAATCAACTGTTCCATCTGCCAAGCAGAGATCCACAGGCATTCATACTGACAACATATAATAAAGTTATATATCCTTTGTCTAATGCCCAAACACTGCTCCAGAGCTCTCGCTGGAACAACAGTGCCACCTCGCGTTGTGTCTTTGGCTGTTCAAAATCCTTGAGATACTTCCTTTTCACTTGAGCTACTTGTAGATAAGCACTCTGAAACTTCCTCCCAGCAGTAACATGAAAGAAAACATGTTACCAATCTTTTTTTCCCCAAATGTAACAGAAAGAGGGCCCAAAGCCTTTTTTCAATACAATGATATGATAATGCCTGGGATTAGTAGACTTGATGCTGCATGCTGGGAAATGCTTGGCCTATGTCCTCTGAAGAATGCTTGTTATTACTGTTTTTAACAGATTTGTGCTTTTTAAATTATGTTAAAAAATACAACTGAAATAATGATCTAGGAACTGATCTTGGTTAAGTATAAACCTACCTACCTTGCTCTTTCTCATAGTGGTGCATATTTAATAAAAAAGTTCTCAGAAAGGATTCCAAATGGTTATTTGAAAGTGCATTCCTTGATGTTGGCAAAAGAGGCAGCAAGACTTTGCAGGCAGATCAACTATTTAAATTATTCTAACGGTATTGTTGGAGAAAGAAATTTCCTTAAATTCCTGGAAAAGAACCATGCATAGATTCTTTCTGCCCCCTTCCCAACTGCGCCATAGGCAGTTCTGCTTTCCTTTTTCCTTCTTCTGGCTTCATTTTTCTCATATATGTTGCAAAATGAACTCCAAATATGTGACTATTTTCTTAGTCAAAACAGAAGCCAATCTCCTGTTACTGCATATGTAAAAATGCCACTCACTTGACAGTGAATATTTAATGCAAATGGACATGCCTTCCACAAAACAAAACCTATCTTTATCGTGCAGTTTCAAGTTTGGAAAAAAAAAGGAGGATCATTCAAAACTCACTGTAGTAACTGTTTTACCTTCTTGTCCTCTGTTTTTTGAAAAAGGACATTTTTGTTTGTTTAAAATAGCTACACAGGGAGTTTCATTATGACATTTCCATGTATTATAACCCAAGTTGTTTCATCTCCATTTTTCTCTTTTCCACAGCTGGGTACAGTGGCACATGACTGCCACCCCACCTATGAGGAGAGGCATAAATAAAAAGATTGTAGTCCAGGTTTGCCTAGACATAAATGCAAGGCACTATCTGAAAAATACAGCCAAAAGGGTTGAGGGTGGGGCACAGAAAAAAAAAACAAAAATCTCACTGCAAAGCTACAATAATCAAGACAATGTGATTGTGGCATAAGGATAGATAAATTCATAAATGTAATATAAGTAAAAGACCAGAAATAATTCCATACAGCTGGTGATCTACTGATTTTCAGCAAGCATACCATGATCATTTCGTAGTCTTATCAACAAATCATGCTAGGACAATTGTATAGCCACACGCAGAACAATGAAATTGGACCTTTACAAAACAGCAGATACAAAAAAATTTTACTTAAAATGGATCAAAAATATAACTGTAAGAGCAAGTGCAACTGATCTCTTAGAAGAAAACATAGGCATAGTCTTTATGACTTTAAATTAGAAAATATTCTCTCAGTTGATACCCAAACCCAGTAACAATAACAAAAAAGGTGGATAAAATGAACTCATCAAAATTAAAAACTTTTATGCTCCAAAGGATACCATCAAGAAAGTGAAAAATCATCCACAGGATTCTGTGGATTATAATTCTTATTTCTGATAAGAGACTTGAATCTAGACTATTAAATGAATTATTACAACTCAATAATAAATGACAAATAGCTCAATTTAAAAGTGGGCAAAGGAGATTCTCTAAAATGGATATACAAATGGTTACTAAGAACATAAAAGATGCTTAATGTCATTAGCCATCAGGGAAATGGAAATCAAAACCTACAAATGCTGTTTCATACCTACCAAGATAACTATATTCAAAAACATGAGCAATAACAAGTGTTATTGAGAAGGTGGAGAAATTGCAACTCTCATCATTGCTCATGGGAATATAGAATGGTGCACCCACTTTGGAAAACAGACTGACAGTTTCTCAACTACTTAAACATAGAGTTACCACATGATCCAGCAATACCATTCCTATTTATATACCTTAGGAAATGAAAGTATATATCTATACAAAAACACTTACATTAATGTTCATAGTAACATTATTCATGATAGCCACAAAGTGGAAACAACTCAAATGTCCGCCAATGAATGAATAGATGAACAAAGTGCAATGTACAGTGGATTATCCAATAAAAAGAAATGAACTAGTATACATACTGGCATGAATAAACCTTGAAAACATTGTGCTAAGTGAAAAAGACAGTTGCAAAGAACCACATGCATGATTCCATTTATAATTTTCAAGAATGGGAAAATCACAGAAAGTAAATTAGCAGCTGTCTGCAGCTGGGGAAAATAAGATTGGGTCATAATAGCTAAGGGATGTGGGGTTTCTTTAGGAGGGGATAATAAAAATGTTTTAAAATTGTGGTAATGGATGCAAATGAACAACACTAAAAGCTCTTGAATTGTATATTTTAAATAGGCAAATTAGATGGTATGTGAATGTAGAAACTGCAAGTCTAAGCCTCATGTAACTGCCTTTCAGAAAGGTACTTAAGTTATTTTTGGTTTCAAAAACAAGAGGGTTAGTGAACAAATGAAGGAAAGGTACTTAAAGTTGTGAAACTACTGCCAAGGTTACCTTGATGATATTAAAGACACAAGTTCATGGGAATAAGTCATTGCCATGAAGAAACAGAGCTTACTTTGAGCTTAAAAATGACATCAACCAACAGTCAAGAAAACACATTAGCTGGGCACACCTGTAATCCTAGCTACTCAGGAGGCAGAGATCAGGAGGATCATGGTTTGAAGCCAGCCTGGGCAAACAATTTACGAGACTCTATCTGGAAAATACCAAACAAAAAACAGTGCTGATGAAGTAGCTGAAGAGGTAGAATGCCTGTCCAGCAAACTTGAGGCCCTGAGTTCAAACCCCAGTACTGCTACAAAGAAAAGAAAAAGAAAAAAGAAAGAAATCACAATAATTCAGGAGAAGGACTACTCTTGAATTAAACATTGGAAATCATGGATTGCTGAGGAATATTGCCATTTAGGGTAGACTGTTAATACCTTAACTTTAGAAAAATATTCATCTTTAGCATTCAAAGCATTCATTACAAAGTAATTATTAATTACTTATAATTCATGATAGCCACAAAATGGAAACAATTCAAATATAGAGCACCTGCTTTGCAAGTAAGAAATCCTGAATTCAAACACCAGTCACAGTCACAACAAAAAAAGTATAATAATTTATTACAAGGTGACTTATTGTAAAAAAGAGCCTCCATAAAAATTTTTGAATGTGAACTAATATTCGACTACTGATGAACTTTTATACAAATTAGCTTTTGCTAGATTATGATGTGGTAAGAGAATTCCCAGTCTCTCAGGAACTTACAACAACAAACATATTACTTTGCAAGTCAGCTGGGTATTATCTATATGGTCTACTCTCTTTCCTTTTATGATACAAGAAAGAATAGTTTCCTTGGGAACATTATCATTGTAGCAGAGGGAAAGGAAAAGGCTTCAGTACTTCAGTACTTCAGTGTGGATCTTAGTGCTTCTCTCTGATCAGGAATGGCACACATCACTGCAGCTTAACTTTCCATTGGCCAGAATAAGTTACCTAGTAAAGCCTGCCATCACTGAGTCTGAAAGTATAATATTCCTACTAGGAAAGGCACCACTGGTCTTATAGCTAAGCCTGACATCACAGGAAAGGGAATTATCAACCTTTCAAAGCAAGAGCAGCAAATGTGTAAGAACGATAATCTCTCATCACTATGAATCATAGTCTGAAGGAAACATTAAAAATCATGTCTTCCAATGTCCCAAATTTATAGGTGAAAAATCAGTCTACATAGGGAAAATTATTTATTTATTGTTCTTTGACTAATCAGAGCCAAGTCTCTGATAAAGAGTTTCTTCCCACTTTTTCCCCATAGTAGAATTCACCTTTTTATTTATATGAACAGTCTATAAATGAAACAGGAATAGAGTAAGCCACATTAGCTGTGTATCTGAACAAAAGAAAAACATGCCAAAAGGAGCTATTTCCAACTGAAATATTCTAATTTATGCTACTAGTTAATGAACATCATGTATATCTAACAATGTACTAAAGTAAAAAAAGAAAAATTGCTTCTACTTTTGGAAATGCTGAAAGGCAGGGTAAGATTTGTTGGTTGGTGATGGATTTAAGGATATTCTGTTAATAAAGCATATTAAAATTAAAGTATGCCATGGCATGCATGTTACTTTGTGGGTGGCACAATAAAATTGGAGAGATATTCTGAAAACTGTTTTTTGATTGAACAATGAAGTCACACACATGATTACAAATGAATGAATGTTAGTCTGTATTTTTTCACCTCTATTTTACTTGTTAATAGAAACAAAACTTTATGATAAACCATACCCTGCTCATCAGTCGCAATCTTAGGGAAGTTATGGATGTAAAAGTTTAGTCAAAACCAATGAAAGAATTCTATAAGAATCAGTTGGCTCTATGGAACTAACAATAAAGAGTACTACATTCTTGACCTCTCTTTTTGAGACAACCCACTTCAGTCTATTGAAAGTGTATTCTTTTTCTAATAACCTTTACTATCATGTTCACTAAAAGAGAGAGAGAGAGAGAGAGAACTGTGCTGTTTATTATTATTTATAGGTTGTTTACTATACATCCTTTATATCAATAACTTTTATAACTAACAAATACATACTTTTTTGGAGAGCTAGTTGTGAAACATTTACTGGCAAGTACTAAGAATAAATAAATCTGATATTCATCAAATACTCTTATGTTTATACATTTAAGTATTTTCAAAGTGTAAGGGTCTGTTTCTAGTTACTATGATAAATATAAAAATGTCATCTTCTCAACGAGTTTAAAAATTCAACAGAGGAAATAATTAGCAAATATAAGTAGCCAAAAAAAAGCAGGAAACATAATAACGAAGCAATTTGCCATGCACTTTTCTCAGAAATATCAAGTCTAGGATTAGAAATCATTTACATACATTCCTAAACATTAGAAAAGTAAACTACACATTAATAATTACAATCAATGTGTATCATAGTACTTTGTGCATAGTAAATTATCAACATGTGTCTCTTGAATTATACTAAAAATAAATCTTCCAAGAAAAATCATAATGAAATACATATCTGCATGGGAACATACTGCCAAGGATTGTGTTCACTAATGATTAAGCAGAAAAGTAACAAGAGACACATAGTTGAGGAGATGTCCTAATAGGTACTCCTGATCTAGGACATAGCAGGGCCCCAGGTGGCATGTGACACCCTTGGAAGTTCTTGGAAGTAAGCTCTAGCTTGAACAGTCTCCTCAAAGGAACTGGCTCAGGGAAAGAAAGAGATAAATCAACTTATCCTGATCCCCCATTTTGAGTTACCTTGAAACACAAATTAGGCTTCTTTTCAGGGCTATTTGGTTCGCATGCTTCATGAGATTTCATAAGTCTTACTGATTGTCCTCTTGATATAGTCTTACCTCTTGAAAATACTTTTATAAATCAAAAAGAGAGAATAGAATTTAAATGCATGTAGGTGATTGAAATTCAAATTAGGAATACAAAATCAACACAGATGATTGTCAGCAGATGAATGAATAAAGAAAATGTGGCATATATACCCAATGGAATATTATTCATCCATTAAAAAGAGTAAAATCCTGTCCTTCACAGCAACATGAATGGAAATGGAGATCACATGTAAGTGATATAAGTTACACACAGAAAGACAAATACCACATGTTCTCACACATATGAGAAAATGAGTAAGCCAATCGTGTAGAAGAATGGAATGGAACAGTAGTCACTAGATACTGGGAATGGAATTGGGAGAAGACATTAAGAAGTTCAGTAACTAGTCCACAGAGAAAAGGAATAACTTGGTTTTTCTTTATCAAAGTAGGATTAAGTACTGGGGAAAATAACCTATGGTAAATTTCAAGATGACTAGGAAAGAAGAGTATAAAATTTCCAGCACATAAAATGATTAATGATTTACTTGTTATACATCATAACGTGTTGAATTACCATAATGCCCCCCCATAGATGTACAACTATTATGTTTCAATAAAAAATTTCAAATTAGCTTTAGATCAAACATAATCAGATGATAAATAAGTATTAATAATAAATTCTCCATATTTTTTCTAGTTTGATAAGGTAGATAGATAAAGAAAACAATGGTTGAAGAAACTCAAGGAAGTCAGGCACCAGTGGCTCACACTTATAATCCTAGCAAATTTATTATCAGGAAGATCACGGTTCTAGGCTAGCCCAGGAAAATAGTTCTCAAATCCTATCTCCAAAATAACCAGACCAAAATGAACTAGAAGTGTGACTCAAGCGGTAGAGCACCTGCTTTACAAGCACAAAGCCTTGAGTTCAAATTCCAGTCCCACCAAAATAAAAAAGAAACAGAAGAAGGGAAAAGACAACAAAAACAGGAACCTAGAAACAGGATGAAACTGAGTCTTCGCATCGTTGACCTAGAAAAAATTGTGGACTAAAATAATTTGTTATGTACTGCGATGATAGCTTGGGTTTTATAAAGTTTGTTTTGTTTTGCTTTGTTTTGTATCCTTTTTTAATGTGACACTGCTCCCAAGGATTTAACTGAGGTATCAAATTAAATAGATTGCTTTCATTTTTTCAATTTCCACATGAGAATAATGTATCTACTGTTTTACTTCATAATGTAGTTCACAGAAAGAAGATACCATAATAGCCACAGCCTATTGCATTTAAAGATTAACTTAAATAACAATAGAATTTTTTAACTTATATTTTTTAAATCAGAAAACTTATTTTCTTTCTATTTTTTTGTAGGGGTTTGAACTCAGGGCCTCATGGTTGCTAGGCAGGCACTCTACCACTTGATCCATACCCCTAGCCCTTTTACTTCTTAAAATGAACAATAAATCTCAAGAAAGTTTGAAAGTATTATATACTAAAACCTATGAGATGTCCCCAGAGTAAATCTATAGGGAAATTTAAAGCCTTCACTACATTTAAGGGAAATGTGAAGGGTGAGAGAAAACTAAATTTGTTAAATAAGTATACAAATTAGAACAAGAGGGGAGAAAACTCAGCAAGTTACCAGGAAGGAAATAATAAAGCTACACCCAGAAACTGAAGAAATAGAAAAACAACAGTAGAAAATCTGAAAGCCAGTTATTTGAAAAGGGTGATCAACTTTTTCTCAATCAAGGAGGAAAAAGATAAAAAAGAAAGAAGTTGTAAAAATAATGAACGAAAGGGAGAGCTAAGTATAAATGAAGAGAAAATTCTTAAAAATCATAATAGTTTGCCAATACTTATGTTTTCATATTTTTTATTTTAATAATAGGACATTCATATGGTTTCAAGCTCAAAATACTCAAAGTGTATGAGAAAAAAGTCTATCTCCCACCGTATCCCTCAATGACCCAGTACCTCTCCCAAAGGTACATTACTATCCTCTTGTGAATATTTCCAAAGACATTTTATTCACTTACAAATTACTGCAAAATGCCTTCTCTTACCCCTTTTCTCACACAGGCATACTTCATAAAATCTTCAAGATTATTCCTGTCTTATATAAGCTGTTTCTGATAATAAGAAATGAGGGACAGTTGCCCATGGACACCAAATAGTATTGGCTAATACAATACCTGTGCCAGCTCCTTAGTCCAGAATTGCTCTTGCTCCAATATCAGAAGTAATCTGGGCTCTGCTATGCAATGCACATTACTCATCTGAAACTATAATTTGGGGCTGGCAGAGTGGCTCAATAAAGTGGTATAGCACCTGCCTAGCAAGTGTGAGGCCCTGAGTTCAAACCCCAGTGCCACCAAAAAAAAGACAGAGGAGAGGAAAGAGAAGGAGAGGGGAGAGGGAGGGGAGGGGAGTGAGAGACATGAAAGAAACAAAGAAAGAGAGAAAGGAGAGAGAGAGACATGAAAGAAATAGAGAGAGAGAGAGAAGGAAGGAAGGAAGGAAAGAAAGAAACCTTAATTTGGACATGAATCAAAGGGAAGGAGCAGGGCACCCATGTTGCTGCCACAGTAGATTGTGACAAACTCATTATGGTTCCTGAGTCTGTAGTTGAGCAACAGTGCCCTGACCACAGATACCTTCCTGATTAACAGAGGTCATGGGATTCTGGAGGTGACAACCAAGGAAGGTATTGTATCCTGATTGGCAGGTAAGTTCCTGGTACAGTGGCTTCCTGATCATGGCAGCTTCACAATTTTTCAAATGCTTGATTTTAACACTACTAGTATCTTCCTTGATGACCCAGTTCTAAATATGGAGTTGGTCATAGTTCCTAAATACTCAAATAAAAAAATCTCTTTTTTTCAGCCCTTAAAACATATTTCTAAGTAAGACATTTAATATCCTTTGGGAGCAGCTGGGTGTGTAACTCAGTGTCAGAGCACACACTTAGTATGCAGGCGGTCCAGGGGTCAATCCCTAGCACTCCAAAAAAAAATCCTACAGGAAAAATACATTTTGTCAGCCATAGCAATAAAAACAGCATGGTACTGGCACAAAAACAGATATGAAGACCAGTGGATCAGAATAGAGGACCCAGATATGAATCAACACAGCTATGCCCACCTTATTTTTCACAAAGGCACCAAAAACATACAATGGAAAATAGACAGCCTCTTCAACGAATGTTGCTGGGAAAAGTGGTTAGAGGCCTGCAGAAAACTGAAACTAGATCCATGTCTATCACCCCATACTAGTATCAACCGAAATGGATCAAGGACCTTAATATCAGACCCGAAACTCTGAAGCTAGTACAAGAAAAAGCAGAGAATACTCTGGAAGCAATAGGTATAGGCTAGGACTTCCTCAATAGAACCCCAGCAGCCCAGCAACTAAGAGAAAGGATGGACAAATGGGACTACATGAAATTAAAAAGCTTCTGCACAAAAAAATGAATGGTCTCTAAACTGAAGAGACCACCCACAGAGTGGGAGAAAATATTTGCTAGCTATCCATCACACACAAAGGACTGATAACCAGCAATAGACAAGGAGCTCAAAAAATTAAATGCCCCCAAAATCAATGAACCAAAAAAGAAGTGGGCAAGTAAACTATACAGAACTTTTTCAAAGGAAGAAATCCAAATGGCCAAAAAACACATGAAAAAATGCTCACCATCTCTAGCCATAAAGGATCAAAACCAACTAAGATTCTACCTCACCCCTGCTGGAATAGCTATCATCAAAAACACCATCAACAACAAATGTTGGCAAGGATGGGGGCAGGGGAAGGAACCCTCATACTCTGCTGGTGGGAAAGTAAGCTAGAACAGCCACTCTGGAAAACAATATGGAGGCTTCTTAAAAAATGAACATAGATCTGCCATATCAGCAACCCCACTCCTAGGGATATACCCAAAGAAATGTGACTCAGATTACTCCACAGGCACCTGCACACCCATGTTTATTGCAGCACTATTCACAATAGCCGAGTTAAGGAAATAGTCAAGATGCCCCACTACTGACGAACGGATTAAGAAACCGTGGTATTTATACACAATGGAGTTTTACTCAGCCATAAAGAAGAAAGAAATCTTGTCATCTGCAGGTAAATGGCTGGGACTGGAGAACATCATCTTAAGCAAAGTTACCCAGCTCAGAAGGCCAAAAACCGTGTGTCCTCTCTCATATGCAGACTTTAGACCTAAAACAAATGCATAATATTATCAGAAATGGGTCACATGCTAAGGGAAGAACACATACAGGAGGAATAGGGAAAGGTAGGAAACCCAAAACTTGAAAGTGTTTGATGTGCCCACTGTAGAAGAGTGAATTGTGAATAAAGTAATCTTAAAACTGACAGAGGCCACTATGGGAAGGTGACAGCTAAGTAGTGAACAGGTCTGGTAGAGATCAACCAATTTGAGTTGTAATACATGTGTACATGGAAGCAAAGCTTGGAATCTCTCTCTATAGCTGTCTTTATCTCAAACTAGCAAAAATGCTATGTGTTTCTTATTATTGCTTATGTCCTCTTCAACAAAATTGGAGAAGGCAGAACAGGTTCTGCCTGGAAGCGAGAGGGGGCAAGGGGAGAGATGGCCCAAACAATGTATGCACATATGAATAAATAAACCAAAAAAAATCATTTTGTCTAATGTGAAATCTGTTGTTTTAAAGTGAACCCTGACTAGTTTACCTTAAAACTAAAACTGAAAAAAGACAATATAAGAATGGAAAGTTATATATGTATGACATTTAGAAATATAGATTTATAATCTTAAAGTATTAACAAACCAACTCCAGCACTGATGAAATCATATAGAAGTGATAAAATAGGTTTTATTTCAGGAATTCTGAAATGGTTCAACCACAGAAGATAATTGATATGGTTTACCACACAATAAATTAAAGAAATAACATAATTATTTCAATTGATGAAAAAATGCATTCATGACTTACTAGAAATAGTAAACCAAGAATAGAGGAAACTGTGCTTAAGTCATTTTTAAAATCTTCCACAAACACCACACTTAATGACAAAAGACTAGAAACATTATCATTAGAGACATAATACACAGATGTCCACTATAGACTCTGCTTTCCAACAATGTGCTGGAACTCTCAAGCAATAAAGTTAGAAAGGAAAATAAATAAAAATGGAAAAGAATGAAGAATTCAATCCATATTCTTCTTTCCCCTCATGATGTAAGCCCTTTACAAACAGAATCAATCACCTCTGTTAACACCTGAAATTCTTTTTTTGTCCTATTTATCCAGTAGCATAAATTGTCGAAAATAGCCACATGGCATTGTCTATTTCCAATACAATTAAATTTTGTATTTCCTGGTGAAAATAGGTAATATCCTTTAGGTAGTAAGTAATATCTTTCAAATGTTTATCTTTTAGACTTTAATACCTTAACTCAGTGAAAACTAGGGCTCTGAAGACAAGGCATAAAAATTTATAAGCAGGACATTTGGTGCAATTTTGTGAACTACACTTGTGGTCATTGCTTCCCAAATCTATGCATTCTGGCTTCCAGAAAAGCAGACTTGCATCCTGATTTCTGGTTCCCACCATATACTGCATCATGCAGGGAAACACCTTGACATCCCATGGTAAGGTTTTTCTACCTACCGCTATACAAATCCTCAATAGATCACACTGACAACCTATAAGGTAGGCGGTAGGGGATCAATTGAAAAGTGTAAAATCTGTTTCTTGGAGACAGGTTGTGTGCTAAGCTTTTGTTCTGCTGTTAGTTACCCTTGGGGTAACAGAACCTCTAGAGCAGGTGGAGGACCCCAGTCCTCCTGAGATACAATGACTGTGAATAAGATACTCAGAAGTTCCAAGAAATAGTGGTGCGATCAAAACCATGGCAGGCAGAGAAACTCGGTCCAAATTCTTTCTATTTGCCTGTTCTGCACTTGTCCCACTCCAGTTTATGATACTGTAGCAAAAACTCCAGGGGTGGCCCTCGTGATCTCTACCTTCTTGTAATCATATTCTTTTATAATCTTCAAATGAGTATCAGTGACTTTCTTCTAACCAATAGACTATGACAAATGTGATGGGATATCACTCTTATGATTATATTATATGAGAAGGGGGATGGATGGCATTCTTGTGATTATGTTATAAAAAGTCTCTATTATAGCAGCCTGAAGCTAGAAACTTTCCTTGCAGATAGGACTGGCCACATAATTTGTAAGACCCAATGTAAAAGAAATATGTAAAACTTTGTCCAAACATTAATCCTCTACAGTAGGGGATTAATCCAAGTGTGCAAGTTTCCGAGTGCAGGGACCTTTGCCACAGCATAGACAGCATGCCCATAAAGACAGCTCTGCTTGTGAATATGATGAACTAAGTAGCCATATTCTAGAAGGCCACATATCAGAAAACCTGGGCAGATTGCAGACAAGAGCTAGCAAAAAACAAGGACCTTCAGTCACACAAAAAACAATGTGATAGAGCTCAATATAATTCCTACCTAATGGAGCCTCTAGATGGGAATGTACTCAGGCCAATGCCTTGATAACAGCCTTATGAAACCCCGAGCAAAGTACTCAGGTAAGCTATGTCCAGACTCATGACCAATGGAAACTATGAAATAATTAATGTGTGTTGTTTATAACTGCTGTTTTGTGGTGCTTTTTATTAACAATAGAAAACTGATAAATTCTTGCTATTGCCAAGCTGGGCATTCAGCAATGATGGCACACAAGTCAGTCTTCAGAAGTAAAAAGATGTTGCTAATTTTGTACACAGGATCCATCCCTGCAGCATTGCCATTTTATTTATGAGCCTATTGAGCAAGCAATGATATGGCCATGGAAAGAGGCTGACTGAAAGCTCCAGGAATCTTGTCTATTTGATTATCCAGTGCTTCCTCTGTGGCAAGGACCTTTTGATGAGCTTTCATTTGGGACAATATTCTCATGTTTCTGGGTACAGTAGAGGAGGCACACCCATGTATTTTACCTGCCAAACTCCTTGGATTCTAACACCCTAATCTTCTTCATTATAGTTCCATTACCCAATAACCATGAATAAATGCAGATTCTTGACTGAGCCACACCTCCCATGAAAAATGGAAAATTATCTGAAATATTCACAGTTCTACTCACTAGGAGTAACTCATCTTTCATAGTCCCTACTGGCAGGTCCTGAATGACTTGTAAAGCAGGAGCAATTCACTTTCATCTGGTGCCAACAAATCATGTATACTCATCTACTAAGCAGGGTTAAATATTTAGGTCATAAGGAACTCACCATGAGACCATAAATGAGGATGAAAGAAAAACGAGAGTGAGGCTGAACAGTAAGTTCAGGATGTTAAACTTCTGCACATGTGACTTACTTGTGCCTTGACACATTCTCAGGCTCAGTTCTAGGAGTATACTACTTCCATTTGATCATGGAATACTGTTGGGCATGACTAAGCTTTTGGGTTTTTCTTCTTTTTTTATAAAATGTCATGGTTTGCTCATATTAAATAGTTACTTCATCTGATGGTCAGAAATTGATTGTCTATCATTACAGTAATCATGCTAACTTGCTTCTATTGATGAAGTGGTTTTAATTACCTCTGTCAACCTTGAATCTATCTTCTCATTCACACTGAAATCAAGGAAGCTTGCTGGAAGAGTAGCTCAAGTGGTAGAGTGCCTGCCTAGCAAACACAAAGCCTTGAGTTCAAAGCCCTGACCCACAAAAAGTTGGGGAGAAGGGGCTGGTGGAATGGCTCAAGTTATAGAGCGCCTGCCTAGCAAGCGTGTAGCCCTGAGTTCAAACCCCAGTGCCACCAAAAAAAAAAGAAAAGAAAAGAATTTGAACTCAAGGAGGCTCTCAAGATGCTGGCATTTTCCCCTCCAACATAGTTCTAAAAGATTTGGTGAAGACATTGTCTTCTGGACCCTCTTAATTAAAAGTGAGAAGAACAGAATGTACAAAACAAATTAATTCAATACTTCTACCTCCCAAAACTTTCAATTCTTTTCTCACTTATAGCAGGTAAATGTCTCCTCCTATGATCTACCATCTAGTTTCTGCAAATCAAATAAGAAAACAATTAAAACTTTTCTCACATGCTTAACCTGGTACATTAGAAGTCAAGTTTCTGGTAAGGTTTTTCATATTGGTAGATTCAGTTAAAACCTAAAATGTGTTCTTCCTTTATTAGTCTAGCATAATACTCAAATTCCATTATCACATATGTTGATTAGATTTCTATCTATATATTAGCTAAATCTTTTTTCTATGAACTAAAAGACTGTCTTCTCTTAATTTTTTAATATACAAGCTTTTATCACATTGGGGTTCATATTATAATTTCACTCCCCTCCCACAAATTCAAATAAGGATCTAAAGCTCATTATTGGTCTAGCAATAATGAGTGTTAGATATGGTAGGAAGAAAGAAACTCTCTTGAAGCTATAATTTCCACATAAGACACCAGGTTAGACTGTATTCAGCTGAAGTTGGAATTGGGAAACCTGTAAAACTAAACTTTGAGTTGATCCTGTGGCTACAAAAGAGAAGATAATCTTTTAGCTGGTTTTTAATCTACGCCCTAAATTAGACATTTGAGAATGTCATTCCCATTTTTTAAACTGTTCAGAATATCTAAAAACAACACTCTGGGTCTATTCCTGATTCCAATTTACAGTGGTTAGCATTTTTAGTTAGAAACAAAAAATGGAGTCAAGCATAGTGGTTGTAATCCCATCACTCAGGAGGCTGAAGCAAGATGGTTGAGACTTTGAGGTTATCCTGGGCTACATAAAAGAGTTCTAGGCAGTCTGGTCTACCTAGTGAGATCCTGTCTCAAAACAAAAACAAAGAAAAAAAAAAAAAACTAGTGAAGTGTAACTGACTTAAGTAGAAAAGAAAACTACTTAAAAATTTTTCTGTAGCTCATAGAATCATTAGGAGGCCTACACAATTAGGGATGAGGCTTTGCATCAGAAACAATACAGCAAATTATACAAGAGGAGTGGTCTAATAAGAACTCCACTGTAGCCTTCACTAAACAACAGTCTGTCTGCACACAGAGCAGGCACTGTGTACTAAATATCAAATAGCATAGCTGCCACTACTGTATAATCCTGATGTGGTGACCTATGCAGCTGTGCAGAGTTCCTCTTTTCTCGTGCATGGGTCCCACGTCCAGGTATACAGCCAAAATTATGTAGTCCCACCTTCAGTCAAAAGAAAGTGAGAAAGTCAGTATTAGACATTTCCAGTGTTTGTAGAGAAAAGCAGGGTCTATTTCCCACTATGCTTATGCTCATGGGCAGTTGCCAACACATAGGCATGCAAATTAATTGATGAGCAGCTGAAATGCATGACAAATATCATCCATGAATAAAACTGTGTATACCATATGTATCTTATGATTCACAAATACTACCTCTAGAATTTATTTTAAAAATTCTTACATATGCAGAAGAGAGAAATAAGGATATTTTAAGGCATTGTATGTGATAATAAGCATATGAAATAAATTCAAATACCTTTGCTAAAGGATTACATAAATAGGTTGCAAAATGCTAGTATGGTATATGGCTTTTTACACAGGTACTGGGAAAGTACTGTGTCAGACACAATGTTAAGCACTGCAGACAGAGACTAGGGTGGTTTGCGAAGAGGGTTACATACATGAATTTTTAAAATAGTGCCTTTGAGATGCTCCCAATGAAGTGGGAAGATAAGACACATATGTATGTCACTAGGACATGTGTAATGTGCCAAAGGCTCAAATGGATTTTGTATATGGTACTGAAATGGTGCAGTTAGAAGAATCTAACTGCCCGCATTAATAGGAGAGATGTCACAAAGGAAAAACAATACATATGTAAGTTATGATTTATAAGATACACAAGAGCACATGATGTAGGAGAGGTAAATTCCAAACAGTACAAATTTTATTTGTAGTCACTGAAGCTTGCTGTAATACATTTTCCTGAAAAGTGCTATTAAAGTGTTTGCCATGGTTGATATTAAACAAACAAAAAGTACTTTGTGGCAGAACTGTTGCAAGAAGGAAAATCTCCAGAAAGAAATGTTAAGTTTTACAGAAACTCATCTTCAACTTCAAACTAAAGTAAAACGTAAACAGAAATAGCACTTAACACTCCAGTTTTTGTCCCACTTGAAAGTACCATGGTTATTGTACAACACTGAAAGAACTCCTGTGGGTAAAGCAATCATAATTTAGCCAATCTGATGAACCCCCCCATACTTTGTACAATTAATATGCACTAATAAGAAGTTAGCCAGACATAAATAAATCATTCATAGGAAATCAATCAATAATAAAAAGAGTTAGCATATGAATAAATGAATAAAATAGATAAATAAATAAAACTGAGTTAATTTTTTTACCTTAAACAATAAAAAAACTTGAAAATGTTGCCATCTAGTGGCTTCACATTTAAAAAAACAAAAAACTACTGAATCACTCAAACATGCTTTCTAGGAAAAGTTTCCTAGCAGTTATCAAATAAAGAAAAATATATAAATATTATCCTTGTGCTTATTTTTAAAGAGAAAGCATCCTGAAATTATGCTACTGGGTTTTGAAGTTTTGCTTCATCATTTATTAGCTGAATGGCCACAGGGAAAGTGCTAATCTGTCTGTAAAATGCACATAATAAATCTGGGCACTGGTGGCTCATGCCTGTAATCCTAGCTATTTGGGAGGCTGAGATTAGGAGGATCGCAATTCAAGGCCAGCCCATGCAAATAGTTTGCAAGACCTCATCTCCAAAATAACCAGACCAAAATGTACTGCAGATATGACTGAAATACTACAGCACCCATGCTTTGCAAGAGTGAAGCCCTGAGTTCAAACTCCAGTCCCACCAAAAAAAAAAAAGACTCAATAATAGTACCTACCTGCCAGAGTCATTAAGAATAATAAGAAGATCCATATAAACTTGTTTAGCACAATGCTTAACTCATCATATACACCTAATAGGTAACAATAATTACATTATTTAATACAGAAAGAGCTGCAAAACATTTGGGCTGTCATTGGGATTAAAGTTTGAGTGATACCAGCCTGAAAAGGATGGCAATTTTTTTGTGTGTGTGGTACTGGGGTTTGAATTCAGAGCCTTCACCTTGAGCCACTCCATCAGCCCTTTTTGTGATGGGTTTTTCAAGATAGGGTCCCGCAAACTATTTGCCTGGGCTGGCTTCAAACCACAACCCTCCTGATCTCCGTCTTCTGAGTAGCTAGGATTACAGATGTGAGCCACCAGTGCCTGGCTAAGGATGGCAATTTTATTAGCAGCTCTGGTTCAAGCATATGTTTTCCCTTAAATTAGTAGAAACACTTAAATGGTACATAATTGTTATTAAGATATCAGCTATTAATGACTGGTACTCTTTAACTTTGAAAGATTCCTTAATCAAACTATGAGAGCATAAGTGGAAGTGGAGGAAAAGGAGCTTTACCAGTTGGTTAAAAAGACTGAGGCTCTTCAGATGCAATCAGCCCCACAGCTGTTTGTCATGAAGACAGGGCAGATTGAGCTCATCTTCTATAGTTATGACATCCCACGAGTTATAGTATTGCTATGACTTACCTTATTCCTCAAGTCACTCATTAAGGCTTAGCCTAACTTGATTTTACCAGTTCAATGAAGAAGAAATAGCTTGATTTTTAAAATGTATTAGTCAAAAATGTCTCCTCAGATCTGCAAAGATATGATAAAATGTTCAATAACCCTATGACTGACAATTTTCAGCAAGGCAATATTCATAGCATTAGTTACCACACTGGATTCAATCTGGAAGGGAAAGAGTATGCTACAAAACTCCGTCATGAACTCGCTTCTTCAAGGTTTTTATCAAAAATGTGGATGAATAAAACATGCTTATCCTAAGTAGCATAAATTCTGGGTGGAGAGATGTTGTACACAGCCTTTAAGATGGCTCCAATTGTCCCCATCTCCTACTATTCACACCCTCCACTTGTGAGTGAATTGGACCGACGAGCTCACTTCTAATCAATATACTATAGCAAGTGATAGGAGCCTCTTCTGAAATTAGGTTACAAAGAGACTGGTGGCTTCCATCTTGCACATTCTTTCTTACTGAGTAACTGATGGAATCCAGTTATTATGCTGTGGACTGTCCCACGCGGCAAGAAACTGAGGGAGCACTATAGCCAGTGAAGAACTAAGGCCCTCAGCCCAACAGCCCATCAAGAATTGAATCCTGTGAATAAGCACATGAAAAGGTCAGAAACACATCTTCTCTCAGCTGAGACTTCAGGTATGGCCCTAGCCTTACTACATCCTTGTGAGGGCCCTCAAAGAGGAAGCACCCAGAAAAGTCATGCCCTGGATTCTTGACCACAGAAACTGTGAGATAATGTTTGCTGTTTTAAGCTACTAAGTGGTGGAATAAGTTGTTACACATCAATATATAACTAATGTAATTCATCAGAGGTAATCAAACTAGAGCCTGTGGGCCAGATGTGGCTTGAGACAAGTCATTGTATGGAATTAAGAATAGTTTTTACACTTGAAGTGTTTTTCCCATTTGTTTTTATGATATATGATTACACTCATGGATTTTTTGTTTGTTTGTTTGGTTCTAGGAACCAAACCTAGACCCTTATACATGCTGAGTCAAAAGACATTTTTATAACAAAAGAAAAAAGGAATAGGTTACAAAGTCCCATCACCCACAAAGTCAAATAAAGCTACTATCTACCTTTTACAGAAAAGTTTGCTAACCTCTGTAGTAAATAATATGACCATGGCAAAATCAAATGTCGAACAATTGCCTGACTGATTAGAATAAAAAAGTGAGATTAATGAAGTTATATTTGATAGTTGTTAATAAAAAGTTCTATTCTCAAGATCAAAAATTCAATCTTAGAAATTAAGATAATGATCTTGTGAAAAGGATTAGCAGATTTTAGTGGATCTCAGGCTCACTAATAGCTAAATATAATGAATATAATGTGGGTGGCTAAAATAAAGTTAATGTAAACCAAGTTTGCATTAAGCATACCTATAAATCCAGTTCATAAAATATAACCTCAAGACTACCCTACAGTAGTCAGACCACACGTGGAATATTTTCACATAAAGCATTTAAAACAGTTTAGAGATAGTTTAAGACTTTTACATAGGGCTTCTTAAATTTATTTTCTTAACTAATTGTAAATGACTATTTAAAAAATCAACACAGTAAGTGGAATCACTGGTACCCAAAGTTATGCATATTATCTGTATCTCCATGATTTTAATATAATTCTTCCTTTGGTATCTGTTTGCATTTTCTTTATTTATTGGTGGTCCTAGAGTTTGAACTCAGGTCCTTGCACTTGCTAGGCAGGCGCTCCTCTGCTTGAGTCACTCCTCCAGCCCTCAATTTGCATTTTATATTTATATTTTTATTCCTTTCTGTTTTCTTTATGTGTATTCCCAAAGAAGTAGAGAGAAGGAAAGACAACCAAAACCGTGCATGTGTTGAGAATGGAGGTGGGAACTAGTTGGTGTGTTCAGTGTTCTGTTCTATGTATCTTCTCTAATCTCCTGAAATGTGGTCTGTCTATGTTGGCATATGTTATACATACCTGTGGTATGCATCTGAAAATGTGTCCCAGACCTTTGAGGTAAAAGTCTCCTCTGAATAACATGCATCTAGAAACAAACAAAACTGACTCAGAATTTACATTTTTGCATGCTTTGAATGAGGAGCATAGCCTAATCAAATATATTGTAATTTATTTGAGTTTGAAGTATTTTAAAGACCAACTAGATGTAGTTTGTACCTATAGACACAAATAACTTCATTCTTTTTTTTTTTTTTGGCGGAGGGCAGTACTGGGTCTTGAACTCAGGGCCTCATGCTTGCTAGGCAGGAGCTCTACCACTTGAGGCACTCTGCCAGCCCATCTACTCATTTCTTAATTAAGGGTAAAATCTACTCTCTCTTCATTTTTCTGTAGAGATACTTTATTTTGCAAGCCACAATTCCTTGGTGTTTACTTTAATCCCCAGGAAATTGTTCTGAATATGGTAAGCTATGACTGATAGATCACCAGCCAGGTGAAGGAAAAGACAGGAAACCCAGTGATAAAAGTGGTCTTTCTTTGACACTGAATCTTAAAAAGTAGAGCGGCACAGATACTAAGAAAGTTCCCTTGAGAAGACTACTTCTGGTTCAAAATGACTGATGAGTAACTGTTTTCATACTCTAGAGGGAGATGCAGACTTTCACTGAGCTGACACTTAACATGGTAAAAAGACAACAGAGAAACTGAAAGACAAGAGAGAGGACTGGAGTGATAACACTTCTACTTATATTCAGTCACCATTTGAGTAACAGTAAATACTTAAGGTTAAAAATTTAAACCTATACAGTCAGTCATCCCTCAGTATCTGCGGAGGATTGTTGCCTGGACCCCCAGAACACCAAAATCTGTGAATATTCAAGTCAGTTAAGTAAAATGGTGTAGCATTTGCATATAGCCGTGAACATTCTCCTGCACACTTTAAATTATCTCTAGATTATTACATTACCCAATGTAGTGTAAATAGTTGCTAGACTATATTATTTAGGAAACAATGACAAGAAAAATCTGTATCTATTTAGTACAGATGCAATTTTTCAAAAATCTTTTTTGAACCATGGTTGGTTGAATTGACAGGTAGAGAACACTAAGATATGGAGAGCTAGGTTGAGGGCACACCTTAAGTGGTAGCATGTCTGCCTCACAAGCACGAGGCCCTGAGTTCAAACCCCGATACTGCAAAAAAAAAAATCATCAAAAATATGGAGAGCCAAATATATTTGGGCAATACATTTAAATTTATTTAAATCCAATGCTGGTAAACCTCAACAATAAACTTCATTTTATACTTAAGTCCTATACCATGACACTCTATAAAAACCTTCAATTGCTAAGGATATAATTAGAAATCACCATTGTGTTAACTATGAGTGTCTTGATCACGATTATCCCCATAAGAATGTTCTTTCTAATAAATTCAATTTGGCTACAAGGAGATGTAAAGGAAGGACCAGGTCTTGTGGCTAATGCCTGCTACTCAGGATGCAGACAATGGGATATTGAGTTTTAGGGCTAGTCCAGGCAAAAAGTTAGTGAGACTTCCATCTTAACACAGAATCTGGGCATGGTGGTTCATTGTTTTAATACCAGCTACACAGGAGGCATAGGTAGGAGGATCTCAGTGCTGGAGGTATGGCTCAAGTGGCAGAACACTTGCCTAGCAAGGCCCTGAGTTCAAACCCGAGTACGGCCCAAAAAAATGTTAAAGAATTTTTAAGTGGTTTTAACAACTTCTTTTTTTAAAGGAGAAAAAGAAAACCAAATCCAGCAAGGCAATACAATAGTCTCCCTACTAGAAAAGAAGCTGCAAACACAAATGGTTAGCTTTTCTATTTATACATTTATTACAAAGTAATTTATCAGATTTGAAGTCTCCAATATATTTAGAAAATGAATTTTAATACTCGATATGCTTATAGTTGCCCAAGAATTGGAGAGCCATGTGTCCAGAAAGTACTCCTGTTGGTATGAGGTGTACAGTTACGTGGCTATAGCATCTTCATTTTGAACTTGATTTTTCCTGGTTGCCATGTATTGGTCATACAGATACCTGGGCCAATTAGAGATGAAATGCTTCCAAAATTAGTATTGTTCAATGTATATTTTATCATCTTAATATCTATATTGATTTATATTAATATCAATTTTATCTACATTAATTTATATTACTAAATATCTTACTATAGACTTTATATAAATATAGTGCAGAACTTGCCTTTATTTTCCTCCTGATTTTTATGAAGTAAACAAAACATCAGCAAAAGAAAAAAGTACTATGATGGGCATGCTCATTGCTCTGACACAGCTGTTGTTTCTTTCCCCTCACTCTCTTATTATTGTGCCCATATTCACGTATATTTAAGCATTGCTTTCATAAGAGACAAAATACTGTATTTTAACTTTTTCATTTAAAATTACATAAAAATGTTTTTGTATTTGCTGCATGGATTCACCTCAGTATGTAAATAAAGCCCTGTGGAAAGCCAAGTCGCCAATTACATGTAGAAGGCACCATTTAACTTGGTAAATTCTTCCCTGTCCCTTCATCCTCACAGGCTGATGCACAGTTTGGTCGCTGATCCAGAACTGACTGAATTTGGGAGTAACAATTCATGCTAGCAAACCTCAAAGAGATTGATGTGTGATGAAAGTAACGCAGCAATCTATTACTTTACATTGAAAATATGAGCATTCAGCTTACTTCCTTGCGTCTGCTTTGACCTGTCACCTGCTTTGCTTCTAGGCAAGCCTCATGTGCTGTCTATGCTAGGCTAGGGATGTTGCCTGATTAGAGCAGCCTACAACAAAAGAAATTCCTAATATAATTCAAATGCCTGGCCCCACAATAGCTTCAGGCAAGATAAGATAAGGGTATAGTCAGTGCTGGATGGGCACATCTGTTTTGTCTTCAAGATTCCTTTTTGTTTGTTTGTTTCCATTGCTGAGCAACATTATCCTCAACTGACACATTCTTTCATTAAATGTGCCAGTAAGTTCATTCCTGTTACAATGGTACACTTTGGGCCTGGGAGCCATTTTCCTTCTTCTATCCTGATCCAGTATGCTTTGGTTTTACTGCCTCATTCTTGTTAAAAAGAAAAGAAAAGTGTGTGTGTGTGTGTGTGTGTGTGTGTGTGTGGGAATTATGTGTTTGTACTATATTATATCATGTATAATTTATAGAGTATAATATATTTTACAGTGTAATATATTATAGTTTTACTTAAATTTGTAAGCACCTTACTATTGTCCCCTATGAGTCCCAAATAAATGGCACCATAGTATTCCACCGAGTTCTTTTTTTGTAATTATTCCACTGAATTCTTGCACCATGATTTCTTTAAGCAAGTCTTTGATCATTAGTCTTATATTTGTACAACTTTTATATTTATTGCATAATAACTTCATAAATGGTTTGAGAATTTATACTGACAACAAATATAACAATTTCAACATGATCTCATCATTAGTCATTTAATTTTTCCTTTATATTAATGATAATAAAATTATGTTTTTTCAAACTATTTTAATTGCTAATGAAACTGGACATTTCTCATATTTCATTATTAATTTCTCATTGAATGAATTAAATTACATTCTTTATTCATGTCTTTGAAAACTTAGTATTAAGCTCGTCACTTTGTGTGAACTCTTTTATGATGTTTCCATCAACATTAGGCTATGGCTGGAAGTGTGGCTCCAGTGATAGAGAACCTGAGGCCCTGAGTTAAACCCCTGTTATTGACAAAAAAAAAAAAAGGAAGTTGATTTTTCCCAATTAATTACTTTAATTTAAATAATCAGCTCTGCTTTTATGTTTTATAAACCTCTTTAAATTATATACAAAACTTTTAATCTTTACCTTTTTAATAGAATCTTCCTAATCTACTTCCTTTGAGTTTTTTATTTTGTTTTTTTGCTGTGCTCAGGGACTTCACCTTCAGCCACTCCACCATCCCCATTTCTGTGAAGGATTTTTCAAGATAGGGTCTCAGGAACTATTTGCCCAGGCTGGCTTTGAACTGCAGTCCCCCTGATCTCTGCTTCCTGAGTAGCTATTGAATATGTTTTAAAAGAAGTGGTTAGATATAACAAGCTCGCCTCTCCAGTGTTGCTTAGGAAATGTATCAATCATCCTTGACACTGAAATACCGAATCAACTCCTGCTGTATCACACTCCACAGCGTCTTTCTATATCAAGCTGCCCTCCCCCCAACCCCATCCTAAGAAGCAATTACAAACCAATGTTTAAAATCTTCTCTTGCAAACTTTGGTTGAGACTCATATTCAAAATTACTCTCTGGCTGGGTGTGCTGGCATGTGTCTATAATCAGAGCTATTTGGGAGGTGGACATCCGGAGGATCAGGTTTGGTGGTCACCCCAGGCAAAAAGTTAGCAAAACTCCATCTCAGTCAACAAGCCATAAAGCTAAGGACAGGAGCATTGACAGGAGGATCTTGATTTGAGGCTGGTCCCAGGCAAAAAGTGCAAGACCCTATCTGAAAAATAATTTAAAAAGCAAAAATGGTTGGAGACTGGCTCAAGTGGCAGAGTACTTGCCTAAGCTCAAACCCCAGTCCCTTAAAAGAAAAAAAAAAAAAAACTACTCTCATTTTCTCCCTCCATTTTGTTTTGATTTTGATATTTATGGACTTTTCTCTTGCAACCAAAGTAGTGCAGGACTCCACTGCAACTGTTCTAGAGATATTGGCTATCTTTTTGAAATCCTTTTCACAGGAACTCCCATTTAGCCTAAGGTCTCCCTAAGCTTCTTTTTCTGAATATATATAGTCTCATAGATTGTATTTTGGTCACTTGAATTCTTTTGCACATTTATTTGTATCTCAGTATCTCAAGGTATCACCAAACTAATAATTAGATGTATTGAAATATGTTAAAATTATATTCTTAAAACATGGCAAATTCTCTGTTATAACAACTATCAAACTGTGTAGAAGAAAAGTGGAGAGAGGAAGGAAAGAGAGAATGAGAGTACAACTTTTTACAGAACGTTCATGAAAATATAACAATTGTGCTTCTTATAAGTAAACTACTGCTTTTTTTCACTTCCAAGATAATCTACCATTCTTCATAATTAATTTTAGGTCCACTCAAACTTAGACATTCTACAACATAAAGTAAGATTTTTGTACATCTTCCAATCCTTATATTTCTACATTCTAAAAATAGGAATGTATAGATTTAAATATATGCTGCTCAGAGCAACAAAGAGAGCCTTTCAATTATGAAAAGACAAGTCTTTTCCTGTTAGTCTAGTTTCTTGTGTGCCAGTAAAACTCTTACACTTGTCTCAAAACTGTCACAATTATCATCAGTGGCACAGTTCATGGGCACAGAAAAAGGAACTGGGAAAAATAAACTGTAGTCAGAAGCCCCTTGGTTTACAATTCTGAACTAAATGAGGCTCTCTGGGGTGAGAACCTCACCCCAGAATTACGAGAGGGAGCTACTGTTAAAATTTCTCGGTCTTTAGAATAACATGAAAAAAGGTGGTCAGTGGGGTGGGAGGCAGAGGAACAACTGAAATGTTATGGTGCTTCTGCTGTCCTGGTGTGGTCATAACCTTGTTTACATGATTCCTATTTCAGTGTAGGCCAGTCACTCTGAAGGACAAGGATTTTTAAGTCTTTACCATCCTCCGACAAATCTGAAGGTAGAATCTAAGCTTAGAAATTAACAATACAGTTTTCCAATAAAGACAATTAAGCCAATAGATGGCTTTGTTTACAACAAAAAGTATCATTTGCCTTGTGAACTTGGAACCAACAGAAAGCATTAAAGTTATAGATTGTTACAGTTGATTTTAATATTTTGGATTTAATATAAATTCTAATAAATTCTATATATTATATATATAGAATTCTGCTATATATATCAGGAGTATAGCTGAGGTTCAAGGCCAGCCAGGGCAAAAAGTTAGTGAAACCCCATCTCAACAAAACAAGCCAGGCATAGTAGTGGTGCCTGTCATCCCAGCTACACAAAAGACCACAGGTAGGAGGATCTTCGTCTGAAGTCAGTTCCAGGCAAAAGGCAAAAAAACCCTATCTGAAATTAACCTAAAACAAAAAGGGCTAAAAGTGTGTTTCTAGTGGTAAAGTGCCTGCCTAGCAAGCATGAGGCCTTGAGTTCAAACCCCATTATTGACATATATACATAAATGTATATGTGTGTGTATACACACACACACACACACACGTATACATACACACATATATAAGGAGTTTTAGGGCTGGGATGTAGCTCAGTGGTAGCATGTTTGCCTAGCATATGCAAGGCCCTGGGTTTAATCCTAACACCAAAAAAGAAAAGACAAAAAAAAAAAGGAGTTTTAGAAAGGCATGTAATTTAAATTCTCAATAAGACATGATTTTTCCCAAATATCCTCTAGAAACTAGGTAGATTTTTGAAAATATCTATTCTTGTTTTAAAAATTTAAAATCTTAATAGTCATGCCTTATGCCTTAGAATCATCTGAGAAATAAACTTACTGGCTTGCCTCAAACTCACTACATAACCTAAGCTGGTTTCAAATTCTCATTCCTCCTGCCTCAGTCTCCTGAGTGCCAGAATTACAGATGGGCACTACCATACCTAGCTTACTTTCTGGCTTTTTAAATATATATGATTTTCCTCTGAGACCTGATAAACATTTTTGGCAAAGTAGCACAATACAAAATAAATATACAAAACTCAGTAGCTTCTCTATATAGCAATAATGAACAAGCAGAAAAAGAAATCAGGAAAACAATTCCATTCAGAGTAGCCTCAAAAAATTTAAATACTTAGGAATAAACATAACAAAGGAGGGGAAATGTATGTTTGTGTGTGATTTTCAGTTTAAGATAAAACTTTCAGACATTGAATTTTATCCAATCAATTATTAGATTTTTTTTGTAAATATTTAATCATGCCCCTTCGCTAAGGTTTGGATGCAGTTTTGAGCGTGTCCCTCAAGGCTTCCTGTGTCAAAATTTAATCTTCAATGTGAAGTATTAGAGTAGAAACTTAATCCAACTATGGTATTTAAAGGTGAAGCCGTTGGGAG
Source organism: Castor canadensis (assembly GCF_047511655.1). NCBI lineage: Eukaryota > Metazoa > Chordata > Mammalia > Rodentia > Castoridae > Castor > Castor canadensis. The sequence continues at coordinate 95,471,654 of NC_133394.1, forward strand.
GTAAGAACTAGGTAAAGTCTTTAGGTTAGGGACCCACAATTGAATCCTGGTGAGTTTATAAGAAGAGGGAGCCAGACAGGTGAAATACACATACACATGTGCATGCTTTATCTTTCACATGTGATGCCCTGCACTGTCTTGAGATCACCAGATGCAGCCCTCAACCTGCACCTCCAGAGGCTTGAGCCAGAGTAGACCTCCTTTGTTTATAATTCACTCAATCTATGGTGTTTTGTTATTGGCAAGAGAAAATGTACTGATACATCTTTTTTATTGTTCTAAGTTAAAGTTGGAGGTTGATGTAGAAGGCATTGGTCAGAAATTGTGCAAACTGTTGCCAATCTACTTTAAAAAGTATTTTCAACAAAGAGTCCCTATCTCTAACCACCTCCAGCCTAAACTATTTCTTGGGGTCCTAGTGTCTCCATATCTGTACCTAATATTCCTTCTTTTTTCTCAATAATCTTGCATGCTCTTCTTCTGTTCTTAATTCATCCATCCATCCATCCATCCATTCATTCATTCATCAAGTAAATGTTTGTTGAATGTGTGCCATGTGGCAGACACCACACTGAAGTGATGGCACAGGCTTCAGACTCAAACAGACCATGTTAAAATACTGGTTTTACCACTTTTTCACTTACTATGAGGTTTATTAATCATCTATTTGCCTCTGTTTTCTTATCTGTCAAAAGGGGAAAAAATAGTATCATATGATTATTATAAAGATTAAAGGAAAAAAATACCTGTCAAGTGCATAGAACAGTTCTTGGCATATGGTAAGCCCTCAAAAAACATTAGGTGATGTTATCAGGGAGCTTGCAATTTACCAAAAAAATAAAACAAAATTGGTTAAGTGTTATTTGAGGGGAAGACTAATGAGGCAACTACATTGTCAAAAAAAGGTTTCTCTAAGGAAAAGACATTAAAGTTGAGCCCTAAAACATAGTAGAAGTCATCTTGGTTACCGGAGAAAGGATTGATCAAGGCAAACAGAGATATGTGTGGAAAGGTCCAGGAATGTCTTAACAAGATACAGCAGAGAAGCTGAAAGAAATTCAGTAGAGCTGAGGGAGGAGAGTTCAAGCCATGAAAGTGGGATAGGATATCATTTCAGAGATTTTCAACTTCACACAAAAGTAATGAAGAGCATCTTGAGGATTTTAAGAAGAAAGGCAACCTGCCTATATTTGAATTTGAAATTATGTGGTTGCATAGTGGAAACTGGATTGGAGGACAAAAGGGAGAACAGGAATATCTCTTGTGCCCCTATGCCTCATGGCCATAATATGTTGTACCATCATTCAAAGAACAGATAAATGCCACATTTTTTGTAAATAAAAAAAAAACTTTTTTACTGCTCTAGCTCTTCCTTCCAAATTCTAATCACATCAGTTTTTCACTCTGACAATGCAGCTATAATTTATAACTTCACCATAAGGTTAGTGCCTTAAGAGAGGAGAGGAGAGGAGAATTAATCATCTGTACTTCCAAGCATAAATTCAAGAAAGGCTCTCACAAACTATTAAAGGTAGCATTTCCAGAAAGAATACTTGATTGAGTTTAGTGACATGGGACTAAAGGATATCTGTGTTGTGGAAACCCATGAGAGGGAAAGACTACAAAAGTGGGAAAAGAGAAGTCAGACAACATCCCCAGCCAACCCCATTGAAAACTTTGGAGCTAGAATGACCTTTCAGATGGCAAGGCCTTTATCATTCACATCAATCAGCCATTGAGTATGGCACTTCCATGCAGCTTTTTGCAACTAAGCAATCTCTAAATGTGCTGGCAGCTAAATGTGATCTGCTAATCTACCCCTAGTTGCTCAGGTTTAAAGTCTTTCTCTGAAGAAGAATCCAGGTGATTATTATAGTGTCTACCACATGGGGTGAGAGAACTTGGACCACTCATCCAGAAAACCTGGCCAAGCTCATTACAATCCTCATCAGACTTTGTACATAGCCATCTACTCATATCTCCTAGTAAGCGTGATCTCCTCAGAAGAAGGGTGAATTTTCAGTGGAGATAAATAAATGGAAATGAGGATGGTAGAAGAAGAGGAGTAGGAGTAGGAGTAGAAGTTCCAACCTAGATAGAACATTTTGATGGAACACATCCGGATACATATACTAGGCATACACCTGTTAGAGGGCTATTATAACAATTAACTGTTAGAGGGCTATTAACAACAAATAACATATGTTGTGAACTCATGGAGCATTTAGACACCGAAATTACCCTGTACCCAGCATTCCACTGGGCCATGGAACAACTATTTTACCTGTTGTTCCAACTTTTGAGGCTCCTATAAAGTATATTTTTCCTACTTAACAGTATTCTTAAAACAGGAAGCAGATATTTACTGTGAACCAGCAGTTGACAACATGATCTATTTTCTAAAAAATATCTGTGGCTCAGAATTTTTTTTTAAATTCTATTAGAAGTTCATTATGTTTTTGGAATTACATAGATGAAATAAATGCGAATATTTCTTAACCTGCTTTTCTTCTTTGCTGGTCTTGATACTCTTCAAGAGAGGAACAAAAACCTCAAATTCAACCAATGATCATTGTAATAGAAAAGCTGTACTGGCATGAGACCTTCATCCTGAAGGCCTGAAATCAACTCAGAGTAAGCATAAAATCTAATCCACTTTCAAGAGAATGTTTATCAGGGAAATGTCCTTCCAGATACTTGGGGGCAATTCAAATATTGGTGATTTTCTTCAGCCATTACAATATCTAGGTGGTCTTTTCATTTTCCATGATCAAGATGTGTCAGAAATTGAGACTCATGTGACTTCTTGGATTTTGTGGCAATAGGACTATTATAACATCTTTACCTCTGAGAAAAACTTCCAATAAATGTATCTTTGAGAAGTTTGAGTTTGAATGTCTATGGTGGATTGTGTTTTATGAATTTAGATAATGCTGAAAACTCTATTTCCCAAAATTCTCTTCCCTCTATTGGACTATGTTGAAAGGCAAAAGTGAAACTTACTCTTGAAAGTCAGTGTGATCAGATATGGTGACAAACAGCACTGAATGTTACCAGAGCTCTGTTTGTCTTCCCTTTTCTCTCTTGCATTTGCCTCATCTTCCCAGACACTGGCTAGCTGGCCAACAATGACCCCATACTTTCTACCAGATGTTTAATTGTGGACTCACTGTACCAGTCAGCCTTTTATCACTGTGACAAAATACCTGAGATAAACATTTTGAGGGAAGAAGGGTTTATTTTGGTTCATGGTTTCAGAGGATTCAGTCAGTGATTACTTGGCTCTGTTGCTTTTGGGCCTGTACATGGTGAATAGAACATCATGGTGAGGAGTATGTAATAGAGCAAAGTGGCTGACCTCATAGTGAATGGGAGAGAAAGAGAAGAGGGGGGAAGTAGGGAGGGAAGGGGAGAGGGAGAAGGAGGAGAGAGGATGTGGGGATAAAATATACCCTTCAAAGGTAGGCCTCCAGTGACTACCTCCTTCAAAGTAGACTCCACCTCCGAAAGGTTCCGTCACCTCCCAATTGCACCCCAGCTAGGGACCAAGCCATCAACCCATGAGCTTTTGAGGGATATTCCAGATCCAAACAAAAACATCAACAGAGGCAGTAACTACATGAAAGCAATTACCTCCCACAATTTTCCATACACTTCACCACATTTCCCTTTTGTTATCATTGCACTTTGGCAGTCTGAAGTACTTGGCTTCTTGTTTTTCCCTGCAAGTTGTAACTTGTCCATCAGACAGGTGTGTGGAGAAAACTGATTGATGGCAATCTTTCTCAATTTCTGATTCCCTTCTTCTGTACCTTCATTTCTACAAATTCTATCACATCTAGTATGTCTCTTTACTGATAATTTTTTACAGTGGCTCTGTTTTCCTGACAGGATGCTGAATGATACCTTTTCCAGGTGAGTAAATTAGAGAAAGCAGATATCATTGGTCTACAAGTGGTCTCCATCCATCTCTTCCCCTCATGATAAAGGGAAACTGCTATCTTCTGTATGGAAGAATCCCTGCTTTAGGTCAAGGTGGGCTCTGACAGTACACTGATTTCTAAATGAAGTTGTCTTTAGCAATAATTAATTGCATGAGACTGCACATTTTCACTGGAAAAACCATGCCTGGATACAATGACTTGAGAAGACTTACAACTCTCCCATGATCTGATGTCATGGAGAGGAATAGCACAATGATAAGAGAGCTAATCACATGTCAGATAATGTGTGCCACATTCTTCTGGAAAGTCAAATTACACATCATGGAACTTAGGAGTGTTGCTCAAGTGGTAGAGCACCTGCCTAGCAAGCACAAGGCCCTGAGTTCAAATCCCAGTACTACCAAAATTTTTTCCAGCTCATGTGTGTAGTAGATATAAACAAGGCAAAAGGAATCTGTAAATTTATTCATGGACAAAGTTATCCATGCCTGAAAGTCTTTCCTCAAAGAATGACATGGGTATAGCAACAAATTGAAGTGAAAGACTTCATTGAGGGGCAAACACTTGGGATAGGCAGCATCTATGATACATCCAGAATTACTGGAAGGAACCCTGAAGAATTGAAGTGTTGTTTTACTCTAAATGAAGCCTAGACACATTTATTCAATTCTTATCAGAATATTGATTTGGCTGGGTGCTAAGTTCCATTCAAGACCCTGTATAACTCTTAAGAATGTCTAGCAGTACTTTTTCTGATAAAATATTCTGATGCATAATATTTCTTAAAGAATTTGCATCTACAGGAGGATCATGGTTTGAAACCAACCCTGGGAAACAATTGGAGAGACCCTAACTCAAAAAACCCATCACAAAAAAGGGCTGGCAAAGTGGCTTAAGCATTAAGAGTGCCTGCCTAACAAGCATGAATCTCTGAGTTCAAATCCCAGTGCTGCCAGAAGAAGAAAGAAGAAGAAGAAGAAGAAGAAGAAGAAGAAGAAGAAGACAAAGAAGAAGAATTATTTGCATCTAGAACCAAAGCAAGGTCAGGATGCCCTAGGAAAAATTATGGTTCAACATGATCAAGTTTCATTTCAGGGATGCAAGAATAGTTCAACATATGCACATCAATAAATGTAATACAGCACATAAACAGAATTAAGGACAAAAATCATACAATCATCTCAATAGATGCAATGACACCTTTGATAAAATTCAATAGCCCTTCAGGATAAAAACTTTCAAGAAACTACAGAAGGATCACACTTCAATGTAATAAAAGCTATAAATGACAAACCTATAACTAGCATTATACTGAATGGGAAAAAATGGTAAGCATTTCTTCTAAGCTCAGGAATGAGATAAGGGTATTTACTCTCTCCACTCTTACTTAATACAGTGTTTGAATTCTTAGCCAGAACAATAAGACAAGAAAAAGAAATAAAAGGGTTACAAATAAGAAAGGAAGAAGTCTAATTATCTCTTTTTGCAGATAATATAAACCTATACTTTAAAAATCCTAACAACTCTACTAGAAAACTCTTAGAGCTAATAAACACTTTCAGAAAAGTAACAGGACACAACATCAACATACAAAAATCAGTAGCCTTTCCATATACCAATAACAAATATACTGAGAAAGAAATTAGGAAAACAATCCCATTCACAGTAGCCCCAAGAATAATAAAATACTTGGAATAAAACAAGCCAAGGAAGTAAAAGAACTCTACAACAAAAACTATAAAACACTGAAGAAAGAAATTGAAGAAGACACTATAAGGTGAAAAGACTTTTCATGTTCATGGATCAGCATAATTAATATTGTGAAAATGGCCATATTACCAAAAGTCATCTACAGAGTCAATGCAATCCATCAAAATTCAAATGACATTCTTCATGCAATAAGAAAAAAATCCTAAAATTCATAGGGAAGCATAGATGACCCCAAATAGCCAAAGCAATCCTGAGCAAAAAGAGCAATGCTGGAGGCATTATAATACCTGACTTCAAACCATACTACAGAGCCATAGTAACAAAAAGAGCATGGTGCTGGCACAAAATCAGACAGGTATATCAATGGAATAAAATAGAGAACCCAGAAATAAATATGCTAACAGCAAGGGTGCAGTCTGCAATCAGAAGATTTCCAAAGACCTTTTTGTCCCATGTGGAAGAATCCATAGCAGGACACATGGGTGTAAATGGAGTTTGTTAAAAGTTAGGGGAGGGAAATACAGGTAGAAGCCAGAAAGCAGAGAGAGCATGCTTCTCTTCTCCATGTGTTTTTAAAAATCTATGCTAACCTATGGAAAAGGGAGGAATCAGGTGATTCCCATGCAATAATCAATGAGTGGGAAGGGGCATTGTTGGTCCCCAGGCCAGGTGAGGGCAGTCCCTGGGCCAGGGCATGGTCAATCTGAGATGCAATATTAAGTCATATATTTTCTGAGCCTTGAACTTTCTGAATATGAGCTTTCCCTACCTCAAGCCTGCCTCAACTTCCTCCTGAGAGACAAGAGCCCCAAAAAGTCTTTTTGAGATTGTTGAGGGGCTGGAGTTCTTTTTTTCTAAATCTGCTTTGAGCTGAAAAGGACAGCAGACCCTACATACAAAGGTAGATTTTCTCTCCTACTTCTCTCCCTTGGGGCTCATTTGTACACAAAGTGTCTGAATTATAGTCCAGCACAATGAAGGTTTCTCATGGAGATATTGGTTGCTTATGGGGATCTTGTTCATCTACAGAGATCAATAGCCCTGTTGTCTTACGATTTGGGTCCTAAAAGGTTTTTTCCTGGAAGAGATAAATCTGGTTTAGAAGACATGACCTGAACTCTGAGGACTATATGAACACTGATAGGAGCATCAGAAGGAGACTTGCCAGGTGTAGCAGGAAGGATAAAGAATCTAACTTTTCATTTTGAAAAGTGATAACCAGAGTCTATTGGTTATTTTTCCTACAGGTATCTATACTTGTAGCTATTTTTAACCTTTAGATGGCTCTCTGTTTGGACTGTCACTATGGTGGACAGTTAAGGACTGATTATTTAGGGTAGTATCTATATTAGGAAGCAGGTATACCAGGGGGCAGGTGCCAATCCAATTAGAGGATAAACATCAATAGGAAGTACAGAGAGAAGACTCAGTTTTTGTAAGCAGAAGTTAGATACCATTGAAAGTAGAATACAAGAGAGAGTATAAACAGCTCTGAGGACTACTGAAAAAATAGATCTGGAGCTAGTAGAAATAGTTATACTGTCTTTGTTTAAACAGCAGACCTTGGTAAATGACATAAGTTTGTCTTTTGCCAGAAGCCTAGAAGGCTTAACTATCAGAGCACATATATAAGAGCCCCTTTTTAAAATTTCTTGGCTTTGGATACTTTTAGAGGTCTGGTATAATTGACTCCATTGAGATCTGGAGAAGTCTCCTTGTTTGTGTAGCCCTTTTGAACTGTAGTCCTCTTAAACTATTTCGCTGAACAGTTGCCTCTGAAGATTTGCCAATTTGACAGTTTTGTCCCTTGGAGCCAGGAGTAGCTTCTCCCAAAAAGTCAGATTTGTTCCACGGAGGAGAGGGAGTAACACATCAAATAGATCAGAAGTCAGTGCCGATGCAACCTTTCTGGCCAAGTTAATCAACAAAGAATTCATTTTAAAAAGTGGATCTTAGGCTGGGCTTAATTAAATTTAGTTTCTGTTCCATAGAGGATGTAGTGGCACCTTTAAATTGTTGTAAAGTGTCAACAGACAATAGTTATAAAGTTTTTACAAGGAAAATACAAAACGACCCCAATACTTAAGATTATCTGTCCTGGTTGACAGGTAAGCACTTGTCAGAGTCATTTTCCATGGGCTTGTCTGTAATTATCTCAGTAGGATCAGAACTGTAATAGCAAAATTTAAAGTAACCATGGTTAACAATTCAGCAATTAACATAATAACTCAATTATTTTTATAATATACAATATTACTAAACCTCTTATTAAGATTGGGAAAAGAGGCTAAGACACCAGCTTGGTAGTGTCTTTTTATAATTTTATTTTAGAAGGTTTGTACACTTGAATATAAATCACACCTAACATACAAAGGAGCCAATAGCAGCATCACAGTTTAAACCTTGAATTTGGGCTGGGTAAAGTAATAGGCTAGTGGTTGTTAGTACTGACAATTAAAAACCCTGAATTTTCCAATAGTTAGGGGAAGGCAATGTCAATAATTCCAAATAGTCCCGGTTTTAATGCTCAATTGCATATCATATACATACAATAATGTTTATCTAGCCAATGTCAGATAAGCCAGTGTTTATCTGACAAATAGATGTCAAGCCAAAATGGCAAACCTCTTAGCATCTGTCATAAACAGCAGAAATGCCAAAGACCTTATTAGATAGAATGTACCTTAGATAAAAGAGCTGACAAAAACCCATTTTTAGATATACAGTAGTACCTTAAATTTTGACCTTAGAAAATACTCTAGGCAAACTTTAAACTATAGCCAACTCAGTTATAGACATATAAACTTATAAGTTTTAAGACCTTAATTTGTATCTTGAAACAACTTTGTAAAAACACAAATTAAGATAACTCCTTTTTTGATAAAACTCTTAGCAACCTTAAATCTTAAAAGACTCAGGGAGAAAAGTAAATTAAACTATCTTTTTTTTTTCACTATAGAAATCTACAGGAACACATGGGTTAATAAACCTAATTATAAAAGAGTTAAATGTAAATTATACTCACGATAGAATGAAATAGATTATTGCCCATAAATTCATATTAGTCCTAAGGCAGAAGACAGTTAGGCCTGATTGGGATTAAAACTATAGTTAACTTTCTAAACAACAGTTTTACACATAAACTTTATAAAAGTAGATTAGACCATCCTGAAGACATCTAAACACACACACAGATGTTTTGATTTAGGCATGCCAAAAAAATATCATCAATTTAAGCACACCGTATGAGCTCAAAAAGGTAAAAATTCAGGGACCACAAGTACATTTTTAGGAGACAGAGACATATACAGAAAACACACAATGACACACAAAACAATCAGATTAAATCAGCGCACACTCTTAAATTATTTTTGTCTTAATTTTTAGTAGGTTAGTCAGCTAGATTTTTAGGTAGTTTATAACAGATCTTTAACACAAATACCCTACTTTTGTCCAATCCTTAACAGATTAATGTATTAAAACTATCCTAATTTAGAGAGTTTTAACTACAAGTTAGTTATAATTTTCCTAGAGGATGACAAGATGGTGTTACCCATGAGTTTCCTATCCCTAGGGAATGGCAAGATGGGGCTGAAATGTGGTGGTTTATCATGGTGGCAGCATTTTCTGTGCCCACATGATCTCTCCAAAAGGCTCTCAAATGGAAGAGATATGTTACATGCAACATACAGGCTAGAAATAGCAATCTGTGATAGTAATGAAAGACTTCCAGGTGAGAGATAGGTGTTACTGCCCATATGAGTTAGTACTGTGGGGATTAAGGCACTTTAGGTCATATTTTCTCCTAAGGGCGCCTCTCTACCCCTGCATGAGGGCTCCTGAGTGGAGTGCTGATTCTGAATGCTAATCCAATTATTATCTTAATGAAGATTCCAAGTAATCAAAGCAAACTAAGGTGGGATTTGAATGCATGGCCTCATTCTTGTTAGGCAGGTGTTCCTCCATTTGAGCCATTCTGCCAGTCCTTGTTAGCTTCCCTAGAGAATGGAGACTTAGACACTATCTTTAGAACCTGGTATCTAACCCCATAAACCCCATCAGTGAAGGGTGCCAGCCACTAACTGGCGGTGCCCGGGCATGTGTCTTTGGGACAGGGGAATGTGACCTCAGGGTGAGCGTTTCCATGACTTCTGCAGGCCATAGGAACAAGGAGAGCAAAGTTCCTAGGACAGGGTACCCAGGGCAAACAGAGGCATGGCAGGCAAGAGAACAATGGCATGTGACAGAGCAGTAAGAGGAAGAAGGGTGCAGACACATGGCAGCCACAGGAAAGAGGGGTCCGTCCTGAGGCCTAGGCTGCGGCTGCCAGAGCTGGCGTTCCCAGTTCCCCAAGCGTTTGCAACTGCGGCCTAGGCCACCCTCCCAGTCCAGGCCACGTGGATGGCTGCAGCCGCACTAGGCGCTGCAGGCTCCTAGGTCAGCTCTGAGAGGTAGGGCCAGAGTTCCCTGGCGCAGGCGCGTGGAGGCTTATATTGCTCCCCTGTGCCTGGCCGGTGAGCACACACCCCTGGCTTCTGGAGGCAGTTTAAGGCCTGGGGCAGGCTGGGTACGACAAAGATGGGTCAGTCCAAGTGCCCAGGGCTACCAGCGCAGTGGTTGGCGTTGCCCAGGGCCCTGGGATGGTCCTGATCACCCTTCCTGGACCACGAGGCTGCCTGAGCCCAGCAATCAAAAAAGGAGGAGAAAGGAGAAAGGAAAAGGATGAAGGGCGAAAGGCATTGCAGTTTTAAGGCGGCCTGCCCCCTGGGTCGTGTGTGCTTGGTGTGCGCATGGTGCAACCTTGCATGCAGCTTTAGGTATCGCGGAACCCGGTGGAGTGTTGAGCCACCTGGGTCAGGCAGAGTGACACCGCTGGGTCCTGCTGGGACCTGTGGTTCTGGCGTTTCCCAGCTGCATTTCCCAAGGGAACAGCTCAGAACAGAAGAGACAAGAAATGACCTTTTAAAATACAGGGTCTGGGGGCCATCCTTTCTCTTGGCTGGCTTTACCACTTGTTGATGGCAACTGGTGCAGTCTGTGATCAGAAGAGTTCTAAAGTCCTTGCGTACCTGTGTCCCCTGTGGAAGAATCCATAGCAGAACACATGGGTGTAAATAGAGTTTATTAAAAGTTAGGGAAGGGAAATACAGGTGGAAGCCAGGAAGCAGAGAGAGTGCTTCTCTTTTCCAGGTGCTTTTAAAATCTATGCTAACCTATGCAAAGTGAGGAACCAGGTGATTCCCACCCAATAATCAATGACTGGGGAGGGGCATGGGTGGTCCCTAGGCCAAGGAATGATCAATCTGAGATGTGATGTAAAGTCATATATTTTCTATAAGTCCTGAACTTTCCCTAACTGAAGCCTGTCTCAACTCTACATAGCTACAGCCATCTGATACTCCATAAAAGTGCCAAAAACACACATTGGAGAAAAGACAGCCTGTTTAACAAATAGTGTTGGGAAATTTGGATATCCACATGTAGAATACTGAAACTAGTCCCTATCTCTCATTTTGAACAAAAATCAAGTGGGTGGGATATCAGAGATTTGAGTAAAGTGTTATCTTCCATTTCTCATATTAACTCATATTTCAAAATTCATCTTGAATTCAACCAGTTTTAACTACCTCCCCTACTAAGATAGTGGTCTAAACATAATATCTTATCTGGATCTACCAAATCAGCCTTCTAACTGGTCTCTATGCAATTTTTTGGACTCTTCCACATAAGCAACTAGAATGATATTTTGAAAACAAAAGTTATAGCACTCTCTGGCTTAGTAGGCTTCATTGGCATTCTACCTTTCTTTGAATAAAGACAAAAAATCCTTACAATTACCCTCAATGAATGTGGTAAGAGACTTTTCATTGCTTTTGGAAACCATGGTGACAAGTCTTTTTTCATCTCCCTGAAACTATCATGATCCAAGCTTCCTATTAGAGGGAACCATGCCTACTTTTGTTCACTATTATATCCCCAAGCTCTTGTACAGTAGCCAAAGCATACATGGCTCAACAAGTAGTTGTTAAATAAATGAAAGTTAAAGTTGATAACCGTGAACACTAACAGAAATGATACAGAGAACAGACTCTGTGATTCCCCTCACAATAAATATGTGCCATACATCACTACTCTCTAACCTATATAATAACAAGTTTCTAACTTGGGCTAGGATCTCACCTGTAATCCTAGCTACTTGAGAGACAGCTATGAGGAGCATTGTGATTTAAGACCAGCCCAAGCAAAAAGTTCACAACATCCTGTCTCCATCAATAGTTGCAGGCAGTAATAAGCACCTGTTATCCTAGCTACAACAGTAACAATAAAATAGGATTGCATTCCAGGTCAGTCTGGGCAAAAAGTGAGACCCTATCTCCAAAATAATCAGAGCAAAAAGGGCTGGAGGCACAGCTCAAATGGTAGAGTGCTTGCACAATAAGCATGAAGCCCTGAGTTCAAACCCCAGTGCTCCTCCCCAAATTAACAAACAAGTTTTTTGATTCATAAGTGGACTCTTTTAACTGATTCCTGTGCACATGGCTTAGGAATCCACACAGAACCTAGTGCCTTTGCAACTCACTCCAACTGCCAGATAGAAGAAGCCAAAATACACAGTAAGGAATGAGCTGGACTTTGCCATTAATTTATAGTTAGCCCTGGCACTTCATCTGGTGAGGACAGTAGTAAAGTAAAACCATATGAATAACCATTAATGTGAATCCCTCACATAAGGCCCACTGGTTTTGGTTGAGACAATGGTCCACAACCAGAAATGGGGGTTGGGTTCCTAGATCATAATAAAAGTGAAATGGTTTGAAGTGGGAATGATCACTAGTACATCTTTTTTGAGTAAGCCAAGAATCCGAAATAGAAAAACAAATACCAAAGTCTAGTACAAAGGACAGGAGCAGAACTATAAATTGGGAATGGAGCCAGAGTAAGAAACCAGATGAACTATGAAGTGAATGAGTGCAAATTTGGAAACGGGGGGGGGGCAAATACACAGTAATTATAATGGACAGATCAGGGCAGGCAAATACCTGCAGCCACAGCCAGGTTTGGCTAATTTAAAGCACAAAGTTAAAAGAACCTCCTCCAAAGAGAATTGCTATCTTCCTGGGCAAGCCCTGGGAAAGTCCTCCTTCCTTGATAGGGTAAGCCTGAGTGGTTTTGTGGGGGGCTGGGGAAATCTTTCCTAGCCAGGTCTATATAACTTGTGCTCCTTCACATATTCACCACATGACTACCATGTAATAACAGGGAGATTCAGGTAATCCAGGCTTCCTTCCATTAAGAGTGCTTAATTCTCTATACTCATTGTTCCTTTTTCTCACAACATTCTATTTATTTATTTATCCATTTTGTGGTACTAAGGTTTAAACTCAGGGTCTACACCTTGAGTCACTCCACCAGCCTTTTTTGTGAAGGTTTTTTTTTTTTTTTTTACATAGGGTCTCATGAACTATTTGTTTGCAGGGGCTGGCTTTGAACTGCGATCCTCCTGATCTCTGCCTCCTGAGTAGCTAGGATTACAGACGTGAGCCACAGGCGCCCAGCTCTCTCACTACATTCTTGTGTTGACACAATTCATGACTTCTGATTTGCCTTTAGGCTTTTTTAAATTTTTATTTTATTCATATATGCATACAATGTTTGGGTTGTTTCTCCGTCCTTAACACCACCCCCTCCCTTACCCCCCCCTTACCCCCACTTACACCTCACTACCCAGCAGAAACTATTTTACCCTTGTCTCTAATTTTGTTGAAGAGAGAGTATAAGCAATAATAAGAAGGACCAAGGGTTTTTGCTAGTTGAGATAAGGATAGCTACACAGGGAGTTGACTCGCATTGCTTTCCTGTACATGTGTGTTACCTTCTAAATTAATTCTTCTTGAACTAACCTTTTCTCTAGTTTCTGGTCCCCTTCTCCTATTGGCCTCAGTTGCTTAAAGTATCTGCTTTAGTTTCTCTGCGTTGAGGGCAACAAATGCTATCTAGTTTTTTAGGTGTCTTACCTATCCTCATACCTCCCTTGTGTGCTCTTTTTATCATGTAATCAAAGTCCAATCCGCTTGTTGTGTTTGCCCTTGATCTAATGTCTGCATATGAGGGAGAACATACGATTTTTGGTCTTTTGGGCCAGGCTAACCTCACTCAGAATGATGTTCTACAATTCCATCCATTTACCTGCGAATGATAACATTTCGTTCTTCTTCATGGCTGCATAAAATTCCATTGTGTATAAATACATTTTCTTAATCCATTTGTTGGTAGTGGGACATCTTGGCTGTTTCCATAACTTGGCTATTGTGAATATTGCTGCAATAAACATGAGTGTGCAGGTGCCTCTGGAGTAACCTGTGTCACAGTCTTTTGGGTATATCCCCAAGAGTGGTATTGCTGGATCAAATGGCAGATCAATGTCTAGCTTTTTAAGTAGCCTCCAAATTGTTTTCCAGAGTGGTTGTACTAGTTTACATTCCCACCAGCAGTGTAAGAGGGTTCCTTTTTCCCCACATCCTCACCAACACCTGTTGTTGGTGGTGTTGCTAATGATGGCTATTCTAATGGGGTGAGGTGGAATCTTAGTGTGGCTTTAATTTGCATTTTCCTTATTGCTAGAAATGGTGAGCATTTTTTCATGTGTCTTTTGGCCATTTGAATTTCTTCTTTTGAGAAAGTTCTGTTTAGTTCACTTGCCCATTTCTTTATTGGTTCATTAATTTTGGGTGAATTTAGTTTTTTAAGTTCCCTATATATTCTGCTTATCAGTCCTTTGCCTTCAGGGTTTTTATCCAACATTCATTCCTTGCATTTAACAGCAATTCAGTTTCATCCACTTGTTCTCCAGCTTTTCTTCTTTAGGCAATTATATGCACCTAACGTTTGTTTCCTTTTGCTTCTGGCTGCTTCAGCTAATTAACCTACCTGATTATTTACCTGAGATCTCTTAAAATTGAGTGGATGATATACATCCCCCTCCAACCAGTCCTAAACCTTCCCACTCTCAGAATAGTTAAGTGTGGGACCTATCGTATACACAATTTAAAATGTATTTAGGGACTGGTAGAGTGGCTCAAGTGGTGGAGAACCTGCCTAGCAAGCTTGAGGACCTGAGTTCAAACCCCATGTACTGCTCCCCAAAAATGCATTTAGTTACTACCTTTAAAATTGGCCATTCCTTGTTGCTTTCTGAATGAAAGCCTTATCTCACTAAATAAATCTTAAGTTTCTTGAAAAATGGATTGATTCTATATACTTCTCTAGTCCTTATAACACTAACCAATATATTATACCTAATCAATATGTTGAATTTGCAAATAATAAAAATGTAGGTGAGGTATATGACAATATTAGATTTTATTCAAAAAAGACTTTCTAGAAGTTAAATGCTATCATATTACATTCAATGTGTACAATCAAAATTAAGAAAATATTCTAGTCTTAACAAGTAAGGTGGGCTAGTGGAGTGGCTCAAATGGTAGAGTGCCTGCCTGAAAAGCATGAGACCCTAATTTCAAACCCCAGTACTGCCAAAAAAACAGCATTTTTCAAAATGATGTTTTAGTCCATTCTGAAGATGTTTTATATCATACTGTAGAAAGTTATAAATGGAAAGACCCCTCAGAAATTACTTAACATACACCTTGATGTAGTATAGCATCTCCTTGGTATTAACATTGATTTCCAAGCTTTTGGTGATAATCATTAAAAAACAGTGCTATGATTTTGATACGGTTAAAGTTTGTCTCCCAAAGAGTCATATGTTGGGAGCCTCAGTCTGACCATGCTGGGAGGTGGGAACCTTAAGAGGTGGGACCTAGTGGTATGTTCTTAGGTCAGTTAGGAGTGTGCCCTTAGAAAGGATTGTGGGTCCACAGTCCCTACATGGCTTCCATTTTGTGATGTGATCTCTCGCTCCTATATGTGTTCCTACCATGATACAATCTGCTATGATGCGATTCAGTTAAGAGGGCCCAACCAGAGGCCAAACTGCCTTTGATGAGACTGCCTGATCTTGAACTTTCAACTTCCAAAACTCTGAGCTAAGTAAATCTTTTTTCTTTGTGAAGTTAGTCTGCCTCAACCATTTCATTATAGTAGCCAAAAACTGATTAGTATATGCAACTTACTGAGGGGAGCCAAGGATAATTTTCCTGAAATGACATTAAAGGCAAACTGAAGAATAAGCATAAGTAACTACGTGAAAGGGTAGCATAAAGTTTGGAGTAAAGCCTGGGGGGTGATAGGCAGGAGGGTCAGTTTGAGCAACTGAAAGAAGGCATGTGTGGCTGAAATAGACAGTCACTTTGGGTAGAGCACCATGTCTATGCCTACAATCCTAGATACTTGGGAGGAAGAGATTGGGAGGATCATGGTTTCACGCCAGTACTGGCAAAAAATCCACAAAAATTCATCTTAACCAATCATTCTAGCTTTGTGGAAAGCATAAATAGGAAGTTTGCAGTCCAGTATAGACCAGGCATAAAAGCAAGATTTTATTCAAACTATAAAGAAAAGCAAAAAGGGCTCAGGGCATGGCTCAAGTGGTACAGTGCCTAACTGGCAAGTATAAGGCCCAAAGTTCAAACCCCAATATCAAGAAAAAAAATCAAAATCACTGTCTTTTGCTTCTAGTCAAACTGAGTAAGCAAGGCCTACATTTAGCCTTCTTATGAAATAACTAGGAAAAAAACCAAGCAAAATTTATAAAACAAAACTTTCAAAGCATTGAATCAGGCAATGAAAGACAGTGATCCCTGTCAGGAGGGAACAAAACAAATGACATAATCGTAACAAGTTGCCTGAAAAAGTCTCTCCCTACAATGTAGGGAGGGGAAATCCTGCATTGAGGAGAAGGAGCTGGAAGTTGAAGAAGATACAGTTGTCAGGGCAGAGTCCCAGAGAAAGGAGAACTGCAAGAGAGAACTCCAGAGATCTGCAGAGAGTACCCTTTGAATGATCAGGTGAGGACTGAGCAGAGCATGCATGTAAAGAAATTACCCACAGATGGGGAAAGAATCACATAAAATCCAGGGAACACTACTTGTCATTTGTAGCTCACACAAGGACAGGGATAGTACCTGCTTTCTGCAGTCAGAGCAAACAATTTCAGTTTAGAAGACATTCCAGGATGCTAAGAAGAGTCTTGCCTCAGTTGTAAGAATTAAACCTAAAATAAATGCTATTTTGGTTCTGTCTAACCATAGATTAACAACAAAATTTTATAAAACTAGTGATAAAGAACAAGTGATAAATCAATTAGAGGTAAAAGGTATTTGATGTAGAGAGACAAAAGATAAAAATGTGTTGATTTCTCATCAGAAGCAATGAAAGCTATAAGACAATAGAACAATATCCTAAAAATAAGAGAACAAAAACCCTATCAACCTATAATTCTTTACCCAGTGAAAATATTCTTCAAAAAATAAAAATGAAGGAGAAAGAAAAATAAATGAAATAAGGACTTTTTCCAAACACAAAAGAAACCTGAAAAAATTCATCACCAACACACTTACACTACAAGTAATGGTAAAGGAAGTCTTTTGAGTAAAGTAATAATGATAATAATTCAAATAGAATCCAAAATCCACATAAAAGAATGGAGACCTCCAGAAAATAGTAGTCACATTGTAAAATATAAAGATTATTTATTTAAATGTCTTTAAAAGATAATTGACTCTTTTATCTATTTATTTTTTTGAGGCAAGTTCTCATTAAGTGAAAAGGAAAGGGGACCAAAGAACAAAAAAAAAGAACAAATAGAAAATAAAAAGACAGCATTAAACATAAACATCAATAATCACATTAAATAAAGTTTAAACTCTGTCACTTAAAACCCATAGATTAAAAAATCAGGTATATAAAAGCAAGTCTCAATAGGTTAAAAGTTAAGGGAAAAGAAGAAAAGCATATACTATACTACTCCTAATTAAAAGAAAGATAGGGTGTTATACTAATGTAAGATAAAACATATTTCAAATACGATTATCAAAGATGAGGAACATATATTGGACAAATTCCTTCAAAGACACAAACTACCAAATCTCACTAAAAAAGAAACATACATAAATAACTCTTTAGTTATTAAAGAAATTGAATTTATACTTAAAAACTTTCCCACAAAGAAAACAGTAGGCTCATTGGTAAATTCTATTCAACATGGAAGCAAGAAAAAAAATACCAATGGTATACAAACTATCAGACAATGGATGAGGAGGGAACTTTCCGATTCATTTTGTGAGGACAGGATTAAGTGACACCCAAATCAAACAATGACATTATAAGAAAAAGAAAAGTGCACACTAATAAATTCATGAACATACATGCAAAATTTCAAACAAAATTTTAGCAAATCAAATATAATAATATACAAAAAGACTTAGTGGGGTTTATCTCAGGAATACAAAATTGATTTAATACTCAAAGTCAATCAGTATAATTTATTGTAATAACAGATACCATGATTACCTCAATAAACACAGAAAAGGTATTTGAAGATACAGAATTCATGCTGAATAGAAACTCTCAGAAAACTGGGAACAGAAGAGAACTTCCTCATTTTGAATTCTACAATTTCCAAGATCAGACTCTGCATCTCATTTTCAGGTATGATTGTTCTAGACTTAAAGATTTAAGAGTTCCTTGTAGGGTAATTATAGAAGCTCTCTGAATCTGTCATCAAGCCTAGATGCAGGAATTTAAAATACTGAGTTTGTCATGGTCTTCATTTAAGCTTTTTTTTTGGTAAAGTGAGAAGCAGACAGCCCATTCTGCAAACCTATATTCCTCATTCCCACTGCTGTTACATGGTTTACTCGTCTTTCATTCAGTAGGCACTTCTTTTCAGGCAAAGTGATAATTTAAACAATATAGTTTTCCTGGGTCTCACCCACTAATGCTAGAAGAATTTTGTTTTCCATATATCCTCCCAGGTCAGATAAAAAAAAAAAAAATCAAAGGTCCCCGTTTTCTTGACAGAATACTGTATGTAGCCACTTCTAGTACTACTCTATTAGTGAGGGTTAGGCCACAGAGAACAGAACACACTCTAGTTTAAGACATTAAGTGACTTGCAGAATTATTTTGATGGACAGAGTAAGTGGATTTTAAGTGAGATTCCAGAATTAATAACCAAAGCCACACCTCAGAATAGAGCCACCAGAGGAGCCATTGCTTCTGGCAAGATCAGAAAGATATCTGCTAAATTTAAGTCAAAACAATTCCACCTCTGTAGCTAGAGCTTTTAGGTGAAAAATCATATTATTTGCTGCCAAATCTTGTTATTTTAAGGTACTTTTTTATATGCCCTGTAATTTTTTATAGCAAGATGAATATGCTGTACTGAGTTAAAAACAACTGCAGAAGTGCAATGGTAAGGTGGGAGGGGAAGCATTCTATAGTTCTATGATCAGGTCTCAGTTTTTTGGTGACCCCCCCCACCAGTTTTTCAATTGTTTTCCATTGGCATTTGGCACAAGATCACTAGAGGGGCTAAACTTGGGTATTGTATTTCCCTTTACCACATGGGAAGGCTAAAGCCAACTGGAGTTGGTTATTTTCCTTCCCCCAAGTGAGTTAGGCTTTGACAAAACCCCAGCAGATTAGACTGCAGGAAGATAGCATATCTTGTTTTGGTATATTTCAAAATACACCCACAACTCCAGCTGGAAGCATGAGGGGACTTTTCTCAGATTCACTATGAGGACCTGGTAGTGCTCAGGGAGGTGACTCACAAAGGAGTGGGAACCCTATAAATGGGTCCCCCTGCAGGTTCTTAACTCTCAGGCTGGTCCATTCTCAGGCACCAGCAATTCATCAACTATAGTCCAGTTTTTCCTATCCAACACTGGTTCCCACAGAGGTTTTAGTTCATTGTACCTGCCTGTCTTTCCCATTTGGGGGACAACAGTTTCCCATGTGAACTCACTTCTCTGACAAATCTAAAAGGAGTTGTTGCTGGGCACTGGTGGCTCACACCTATAATCCTAGCTACTAAGGAGACAAATATCAGGAGGATCTTAGTTTGAAGCCAGCCCGGTCAAAAGAGTTCATAAGACCCTATCTCAAAAAAACTTATTATAGAATAGGGCTGGTAGAGTGGCTCAGGTGTAGGCCCCAAGTTCAAGCCCCAGTATCATAAATAAATAAATAAATAAATGGAGTTGCTGACTTTTGTTTGTTCATTTTCTTACTTGTTATTAGGATGGACTGGTGACTTCTAAGCTGTTTATATGCCAGCCTAGAAACTTTCTGCATCCCACCCATCCCCCATTGGGGATTGAATTTAGGGCCTTACACTTACTAGGCCGGAAATGCTCTATCACTTGACCCACACCTATAGCCCTTTTGCTTTAGTTTATTTTTCAGATAAGGTCTCATGCTTTTTGTCCAGGGGGCATGCCTTGGGCCTACCTTGACCTCCCAGTAGCTAGTATTACAGGCTATACCACTGTGCCCAGCTTGTTTTTTGAGATAGGGTCTTGATAACTTTTGTTGACTGGTCTCCCATCTCTGCCTCCTGCATAGCTGGATTACAGATGTTCACCACCATGCCTGGCAACTACTCCCTGCTTTTTAAAACTCATGTGTGAAAACATCAATGCTTATTTGTACTTTATTTTCTAGGGTAAGTTACATGATATAAAACATTTGCACATTTGAGATTCCAAGAGATGTAGGGGTAAATTCCTGTGTGTATTTCAAAGGTTTATTATTCTAACTATTGCTTGCATATAATGCATTCACAACTATGCACTTTTATATAAGCTCTACCCAGTGCCCTAAACAGCGTATAGCATACAGCTGGCACTTCATAACTATTTGTGGAATAATCTATAAATGAATGAATGAAATATTTCTTTGGGACTCCACTGATTTCTTCTTGTTATCACCAGATCACTCCCCAAGTTTCCCACTGTGCTCAGTTTATCTTGAAAAAGATACAAGCCAGGAATTTTTCTGACTTTTAATATTGTTATTAGTTGTTAACATACTGACTTGCTCTGAATCTGACCCCTGGAAATGTTTCTCTTGATGTTTGATTTGAAAGTTACAAAATTCATGAACTCACAAATCTCTGAATAGGAGTTTATCTAATAACCATTTTGTCTCCTAAGCAAACAAGGACAGAAATTGGTAAACCAATAAACATCTAACAGAACACAAAACTTAGCTGTGGATAGTTTATTTGTTCACTAACCAAGACTTAATGCACATTATTTTGCAATAGATTATCCTTGGCATAATTTTATTCTCAGATTGCCTTTCTCTGCTATCCAGGAATCTCTTTTTTCACTTCTTTATCTAACCTACAAGTACCTGCTGAAAAATAATACTGATTTTTAAAAATAAAAATGTATCATGAAATATATATTATCCAAATATTTAATTGATTTTGAACTATTTATATAGTAATTCTGATCAACTAAAGTACCCAGTATTTAATTACTATTTGGGATACATATATATATCCCTATATATATATCCCTATATAGGGATATATATATATATCCCTATATATATTATATATATCCCTATATATATATTTTATATATATCCCTATATATATTTTATATATATCCCTATATATATATTTTATATATATCCCAATATACAAATATACAAATATATTGTATATATTTTTTATATATGCAAATATATATATGTAAATAAATACATTTGGGATATATTCAGCTTAAGTATTTCACTTGGCTGTAGTTCTCAAATAGTAGATTAAGAAAATTACTAATTTTGAAAATCAGTGATCAGAGGGTAAAGGGAATCACATAATCACGTTATATGAAAAGGGAATGACAGAAAAGATGAGTTTATTTAAGGAAAAGAAAAATAGGGCTATTGGATGAATAAACTTCAGAAGGAGGCAGATTCCATGTCAACATTTATGTTCAGTTCCTTAGCATAGTTCACAGTCCCTGAACAATCTGTCTTCTGCTTACTTTTCCAGATTCATCTTACAAACAATTTTCCACTCTCTTTCTGTGTTTCAGATCTTTTGATACAATCTGATACCTCCTTTTTATATATACTTTGCAGTGCCTGAACCAAACTGAGGGCCTTACCTATGCTAAGCAAGCACTCTACCACTGATTCACACCTCTGGCCCAATACCTCCTTTTTAAAGAGCTTTTGCACATACACACTTTTGGCTAGTAATGTTCTCTATGTTTCCCAACTACTTCCTACTGTAGACTTCTGTTCAAAGAAAGATCTATTGTTGATACATTTTGCAGTCTATTCTCTCAAACTGTGATTGTTTTCCTTCTGTCCTTACTTCAGGAAGTCTCACTCCCCCCAACTGAAATAAAAGTTTCTAGTTCTAGTTTGTAGCAGAAATTCCATGTGTGTGCCTCTCTCACTAGACTAGTGTTAGCTTCAAGGTATAAGGAACTATGTATTTTGCTAACCGTTTTCTCACCCAGCATATTGCCTGGTACACAGCAGGAATGCAGTAAGTACCAGGTGAATGAATGAAAATTCATTCTTGTGTTGGATCAATTGTTAATTTTCAACTCAAATGCCCAAACTAAAAATCCACAAAGGAGAATGATGAAGGAAGTGAATTCAACTATAAGAACTTCTGTAAATGTCACGATGTACCCCCAGCACAACAATAAAAAAAGAAAAATGTACTCTGTGTTAAATAACTCCGACCAAGTTCTAGGTGTAGTGCTTAGTGAAATAATATCATGACTTGTCTTTGCCTAGACTCTTTGAATAAATGAATTATGTATAAGAAATTCATAATATTAATGTAAGTGTCTCAGATCATTTCATATTTGCAAACTTAACTTTGTAACCATGTAAGACTCTACATAGAGTATATTCTATCACTGAATTTTTATTTTTCAAATTTTCCAATGCTTCCATCAAATTGTATATGGCTTATGTTAAGTCAAAAATAAATTGAACATTCAAGTTGTAGAAGACAAGAAATTGGTCTTGCTTATTAACATAATAAAGCATAATTTATGAAATGGAAAACAAAACAAAACAAAAACCCACACAGAGAACAACAAAAACAGCTGACACAAAAGAGAGAATAATGATGGACATACATACAGGGATTTGTGCAAACTCTAGGGAAATGAAAAAAAAAGCATGCTTGTATAAAGGCATTCAAAATTCTAACAACTTTGCAATGTTATGATATAAAATATAGCATGTTCATATCTAGACTCAGCTATCCAATAACATTCGTCTTAAATTAATATGTCTAGGGCTGGGGGGCATAGCTCAAGTGGTAGAGTGCTTGCCTACTAAGTGCAAGGCCCTGGGTTCAATCTCCAGTACCACAAAAAATAGATATATTAATTATAAATGATAGTAAATCCCATGAGATAATGGAAAAGTGCTCACATATGTTGTTACTTTTAAAGTTCGCTAAGCCGGCATAGGGATGCTCATCTGTAATCTCAGCATTTGAATGACTGAGGTAAGAAGATCACGAGTTCAAGACTATCCTGGGGTCCATGACAGGCGAAGTGACTCGAGTGGTACAGTGCCTGCCTAGCAAGCATAAGGTCCTGAATTAAAACCCCAGTGCCATCAAAAAAAAAAAAAAAAAAAGACTTTCCTGGGTTCCATAGAGAAGTACTGTCTCCAAAGACAAAAACAAAAACAGAAAGACAACAAAACAAAAAAACCACTCTAAGTACAGCAGAGGTGTTTTCATTTTCTTTAAAAATACACAGAGAATGATAACATTTCATTCTTCTTCATGGCTGCATAAAATTCCATTGTGTATAAATACCACATTTTTTCTTTTTTTTTTCTTTTATTATTCATATGTGCATACAAGGCTTGGGTCATTTCTCCCCCCGCCCCCACCCCCTCCCTTACCACCCACTCTGCCCCCTCCCTCTCCCCCCCTACCCCCTCGCTATCCAGCAGAAACTATTTTGCCCTTATCTCTAATTTTGTTGAGGAGAGAGTATAAGCAATAATAGGAAGGAACAAGGGTTTTTGCTGGTTGAGATAAGGATAGCTATACAGGGCATTGACTCACACTGATTTCCTGTGCGTGTGTGTTACCTTCTAGGATAATTCTTTTTGATCTAACCTTTTCTCTAGTTCCTGGTCCCCTTTTCCTATTGGCCTCAGTTGCTTTTAAGGTATCTGCTTTAGTTTCTCTGCATTAAGGGCAACAAATGCTATTTTTTTAAGTGTCTTACCTATCCTCACCCCTCCCTTGTGTGCTCTCGCTTTTATCATGTGCTCAAAGTCCAATCCCCTTGTTGTGTTTGCCCTTGATCTAATGTCCACATATGAGGGAGAACATACGATTTTTGGTCTTTTGGGCCAGGCTAACCTCACTC
This sequence comes from Castor canadensis, assembly GCF_047511655.1. Classification (NCBI taxonomy): domain Eukaryota; kingdom Metazoa; phylum Chordata; class Mammalia; order Rodentia; family Castoridae; genus Castor; species Castor canadensis. Next base: position 95,495,646 of record NC_133394.1, read on the forward strand.
AGAATGATGTTCTCCACTTCCATCCATTTACCAGTGAATGATAACATTTCGTTCTTCTTCATGGCTGCACAAAATTCCATTGTGTATAGATACCACATTTTCTTAATCCATTTGTCAGTGCTGGGACATCTTGGCTGTTTCCATAACTTGGCTATTGTGAATAGTGCCGCAATAAACATGGGTGTGCAGGTGCCTCTGGAGTAACCTGTGTCACAGTCTTTTGGGTATATCCCCAAGAGTGGTATTGCTGGATCATATGGTAGATCAATGTTTAGCTTTTTAAGTAGCCTCCAAATTTTTTTCCAGAGTGGTTGTACTAGTTTACATTCCCACCAACAGTGTAAGAGGGTTCCTTCCCCCCCTCCCCCCACCCCCATATCCTCACCAACACCTGTTGTTAGTGGTGTTGCTAATGATGGCTATTCTAACAGGTGTGAGATGGAATCATAGTGTGGTTTTAATTTGCATTTCAGAATCGGAGAACATCATTCTGAGTGAGGTTAGCCTGGCCCAAAAGACCAAAAATTGTATGTTCTCCCTCATATTCGGACATTAGATCAAGGGCAAACACAACAAGGGTATTGGACTTTGATCACATAATAAAGTGAGAGCACACAAGGAAGGTATGATAGGTAAGACACCCAAAAAACTAGATAGCATTTGTTGCCCTCAATGCAGAGAAACTAAAAGATACTTTAAAGCAACTGAGGCCAATAGGAGAAGGGGACCAGGAACTAGAGAAAAGGTTAGTTCGAGAAGAATTGACTTAGAAGGTAACACACATGTACAGGAAATCAATGCATGTCAACTCCCTGTATAGCTATCCTTCAACTAGCAAAAACACTTGGTCCTTCCTATTATCGCTCATACTCTCTCTTCAACAAAATTAGAGATAAGGGCAGAATAGTTTCTGTCTGGTAGCAAGGGGTAAGGTGGGCATGGGGGGGTATGGGAAGGGATGGAAGGAAGGGGAGAGAAATGACCCAAACATTGTATGCATGTATGAATAAAATAAAAATAAAAAAAATACACAGAGAAAAACACTAAAGGTTTGCATTAAAATATCAACATGGCTATCTCTAACTGATGGAATTATATGCTCTTGCATGTGTGATTCTTTGTATTTTCCTAGTATTTTACAATGAATGTATATTGGTTTTGTTTTCAGAAATAAATCTTTGCAAAGAAGAGAGGTAAAGCAGGTGGTAATATGGAGATAAAATGGAGTATAATAGGGGTTGGGGGATGGCTTAAGTGCTAGAGTGCCTGCTAGGTAAGTGCAAGAGTCTGAATTCAAACCCCAGTACTGCCAAACAAGATGGAGAACAGGATCAGAGGCAGAGAGATTGACTATTGCAGTAGTATGGGTAAAAGATGGTGGAAACCAAAGTAGTGGCTATGAGAACAAAGAAAGTAAATTAAATATAAGAACATGGAACAAACAGGATTTAATAATCTTGAGTTTACTTGGGTTGTCTCTGTGATGGGGTCATAGTTTGGACATGGTTTGAGTGTATCATCTGGAAGTTTAACGTATTGAAAGCTTAGTCCTCATTGTGGTGGTGTGGAACTATAAGAGGCAGAGTCTATTAGCTTCTGAACCTGCAGAGATAGTCACTCACGAATTCCAGGGTTTGATAAGGCTTCAGAATGTTGAATTTGAATCTTTTCCTGGGCTAGCCATATGCAGTATACTTTCCCCAGTCTGCATAGTGATGAGGAAATGACAAAGAACTCTATTCAATGGATTACATGAGATACACAAAACTTTATTAGAAAACAGGATATATGTTGGATGATTTTGCTCAGCTGAGGCTGATGGGAGTGTTTTGAGCACACTTAAGGTAGGCTGGGCTGGATTGTATAATAAATGCATTTTCAACCTAATGATATTTCCAATTTATGATGGATTTATCAGTATGTAATCTCATAACTGGTGGGTAGAAAATCTTTCAACTTAATACTTCATGCTTGGTGAATAAACTAGTCAGGAGTAGAATCTCAATTTCAAGAGGTTGTTTTATGAGTTATATGAAAAAATTTGTATACAATAGTTTCTATAGTTAAGTGAATGATCAATTAAGTATTGGTGTCCTGAAAACAGGAGTTTATTTCTGTTTCATTGGCCTTCCTGGGTTTGTAAATGAAAATCTTATGACTATGACTTCTTTGAAATACAATTCAGAGTTCAAAATCCAACTTGAAACTGACATGTAGTTATGTAAGATTATCTGAATGTTTTCCTCAAAATCCTATTTGAGAAACTTTCCAATGCAATAGTATTGAAGCATGGGGACTTTGAGGGAGGTGTTTAGGTTATGAGGGCTGTGGCCTCATGAATTGATTATGGTCACTCCAAAGTGAACTTGGGGAAGTAAGTTTGCTCTCTCTTGCCCACCTGTCTTCTGCCATGTGAAGATACAGCAATGGTCTGGGTAACACAATGTTGGACTTCCAACCCTCCAGAACTGAGGAAGTACATTTATGCTTTTTTAGATTAAAAAAAGTGGGGCTTAATGGGAGGTCTCTAGGTCATTGGGAGCACTGTCCTTGGAAAGATTAAGAATATTTTCATGAGATGGAATTGTAATAGTGAACCAGACTCCTGAATAGCTCTCTTGCTTCTTGTTTGGAGAAGTGAGTGATCTTTTGCTCTCACATGCACTTTAACCATGATGATGTGAGGTACTCATCAGAGGCTGACTCAATGAAGTTGCCTGATCTTGGCCTTTCAGCCCAACAAAACTGTGAACTATATAAACTTTCCCTAATAGGTAACCTGTCTCAGGTATTTTGTTATAGTAATGAAAAATGGAGTAGTAAGTGGAGCGATGAGGCAACAATAACTACTGCTGTATCCTTGTTCTGTAAGATCCTTGTTCTGTAGGACCCACACAAAGGGTCTGTGCCATCCAGAAGAATATATTAGCCAGGGCTATCATAGTTGCAAATGTAGAAAATTTACTATAAAATTGCTTAGATGAGAGTGGTAGGGTAGTTGGGAGAAGAGGAAGAATTAGTGGTCACTTAAAAATGATCCTGGAATATCATCTGGACTCTTATTCCTATCTCTCTTCTAATGTTTTGCTATATGATAAGGTGGGCTTGTTTATGTTTTATTGATGATGGTCAGCAGCAGCTCTAGCCTTAGCAAAATTTTCTCTTGATTCTGGGAAGACTGGCTTGGTGCATGTATCTCTGTGGCAGGGAAACAAAAGAGTCACATAATTGACAACATTAACAGGTAGAGGAAAGGCATTTCCTGAAAAGATGGGCAGACAAGAAGTGTTCACTATGTCCTATCCCTTGGCTACCTGGCATCCATGGCTGTTCTTTCTGTACCTATCATTTAAAAAATACTCTAGCCCATCACAATGTAATTATCTCTCAAACAATTGAAATACTTTTTTCCCCAATGGGAGACATGACAAAGTCTCATTCAGTTATTGCAACCTGCTTGAAAAGCTCTTGGTTCTGGATGACGTGCATTTCTTTTGGCCAGGATTGGTTTTAGCTCTCCAATGTACAGTACAATGAAGGTAATCTTATTAGATAGCATTACATAGGTACTAAGAAGAATAAGGTATCCCAATTAACTAGTAGATAGTTCTTTGGTCATTTAACTTGGTATTCTTGAGTTTGCTCTGTGGAACGTTCTTTTATCTCTTGTCCAGAGGGTATTAGAATTAAGCAATCACTGGCCTTTGTAAGATTTGGTGTTTCTGTCAGGACAATTTTCTTGAAATCTTAGGAGGCTGCTGGTCACTTTGATTTCTTTTTCTTTTTTCTTTAAGACAGGTTCTTGTTATGTACCCCAAGCTGGCCTGGAACTCATGATCTTCCTGCTTCCCTGAACAGTGAGATTATAGGTGTGCAGTACATCCGACTTTGATTTTCAGTAAATGTCATTTAGAAGCCAAAATCAGAGAAGGTGTGTAAATCTATTTTCTGTCCATTTGCAATGAGTTGCAATGCAATAATCTATCTTTTGACCAGCTAACTTATTTTGGCTTTTCTATCAAAATCTTTCAGCTAAGAAATAAATTTAGGGATAATGCAGCTGGTTTATCTCTACTTGCCCTTAAGTTGTATATATGGATGATTCCTCACAACCGGGCTAATTAGTCAATTTTTGTCAGAGAGTATGTGTATGTACACTAAGCAATGCATGAGATGATCAAGCACCAGGCTTTTTCTAGGGTTCCCATGACAGCTTTCCAAGTGTTTCCAACTTTTTGCCTTTGTTTTCATTAACTTTTAGTTCAGGATAGAGAATATAGGTCTCCAAGCCTACAATCTGCAGGCTTATTTAGCTTAGTCATGTGGACTATTGGTTATATGCAAAAAGCGAATGTAATACAATTCTTTTTTATTTCCATTCAGATAGTTAGCTTGAAGTTCATTTCTTTCTTCTAGGACTTCACTTGTGGACATACTCCAAAATCTGATCTTTCTAGCAATTCCCTAAAGCTTCTGCCAATTGCATCAAGCCTCCCAAGTGGTACTGAGAATCTTTATTACAATGCACCCCACCTCGTTTTACATCTTTGGGTATGTCTTTTTTTTTTCATAGTGGTGGTGGAACTGGGGTTTGAACTCAGGGCCTCACACTTGCTAGGCAGGCGCTCTACTACTTGAGCTACTCCACCAACCCTGTTTCATGTTGGGTATTTTTGAGACAGGGTCTTGCGAACTATTTGATGGCTTTGAACCACGATCCTCCTGATCTTTGCCTCCTGAGTAGTTAGGATTATAGGTACGCTTATATGCCCAGCTCGGGTATGTCATTTAATACTGCTTTACGTACTAGTCAGTAATAAAAACTCAAACCTTGCCTTTTTCAGAGTTTGTGCTCTTCCAGCCTGCTGGTTTTGAATTTTGTATCATTTTAAATTTAAAATTTGAGATATTAGAAGGCTGTCTTCTCAAATTTCATCTGGTTGAAGGATCTCAACTTTTCATCTACATATCATTGCTGGAGGGGCATCTGTTCTGCTTGCTGTCTAATAAATTTGTTGCTGAAAGGTCAATTGTTGATGCACAAAAAATTGTTCTTTCCAAGAGTGATTGTTTCCCCCTGTCCTTATCTCAGAACTTGCAGCTACTGGTGCCTTAGCAGTAATATTCCTGAGGGGATAGAACCCTGTGGGTTCTTATCACAGCTGCCATAGGTGTCTGTCACTCTCTATTGTGCCATGCCCCTGGCAAGCAATTGGACTCTGTAAAACAAACATACATCTCTCTTAATTTTGCATTTCCTTTCCATTCCAAGGAAATGTAGGAGTGGGAGTGGTTATCAATGCTACCTGGTTTCTGCTTAAACATATCCTTTCATTGCTACATGACTATAGTTGCCCATATTATGCAACATCCAGGTGGAAAGCAGGGCAAAAGCCACAAGGTTCTTGTCTTTGAGTTCCCACTTCTTTCTTGGAGTATCTATCCCTTACTTCCTGGGGCTTTTTTCCTTTTTTTGGCCCTAAAAACTCAAACCTTGAGTTTTTTGAACTCAGGGCCTCACGCTTATGAGGCAGGTGCTCTAATACTTGACCCACTCCACCAGCCCTTCTCCTACTGGGTTTCAACTCTGAGACAGGTAATGTCTCAATTCTTTTTCCTTTTGGAACATCACTGAGACCACCTGTTTTCCTGTAATGACTTAATTCTTAGTCAGGTTCACTCTATACTATAACCAAAAGCCAGAGGTAGCATGAGTTTTTGCTTACTTCCAGAATTAGGTATTCAATATTGTTAGCAAAAATGTGAGACTCTTTCAGATTAGCTTCATTTTGTTAATTTGCCCATTCCTGAACTATCACTATGGTTGAAAGATAGGGTATTTGGCCATCCTGAATTATAAGACCACTAAGGTGGTAAACAAATTAGGATTAGGTGGTTGATGCTCCTGGATAGAGACAGATGTGTATTACTTGGGATAATCTGAAATCTTAGAGGCTTAACACAAAGGAATACAAATGAACTCTGTCACAAGTGTTCTTCATTGACAAGAAATTAACCTCTAAGTGACGTCTTAGAAACTCAGTCTTCCACCTTGTGGTTTCACAATCCAACACATGGCTTCCAATGCAAATGTGTTCAGCTGCCTCAATTTGGTGGGGAGAACTTGGAAAACTGTTCATGTGGAACAGTAGCACATCATTTCTATAACATTTCCTTGCTAAGAACTTAATTGATATACCTAACGTGTGTATATACCTACTTGTAAGAGGCTGGGAAATTCAAGTAATTGTGTCCACACAAGAATTGAGCATTTGTAAGACTTCCCTATTCTGATCATTGAAAATGTATTTACCTCTTTTTTCCCCCATAGAACATATACATCAAGGGAGAAAACCTAACATTCTATCCAGTCATTGGGTAAAGCTAACATAATGTGCAGTCCTCTTCATTAGGTTCAGATGAGACCTATGAGCTAAAAGGAACAATCATCTCTACTACCCCAAGACCCTGCAAACCTAATGCATAGTGGTAGATCAGGGACAGGAACTTGTAATATGTTCTCTCATTTGGAAAGACTTAAGACATTGTGAAATGCTGGTGCATAATAATCACGCAACACTGCATAACTGCTTTACATGTTCCCTGAGAGTAGAAGTTTTGATGTGGCCCCAATTTTAATCTTTGCAAGAAAACTCTCTTGTCTATTATTGTGTATGGGCTCAGATACCAGCCTCTGACATGTTTTTCTTTGTCCATTACTCTCCATTGCTTCATCCTATGTGGGTATTGAGCTGTAAGGCTTTTATGTTCTATTTCCTACTTAAGCAAATTTGGGGTTGAAATAATTGTTCCACTGTTTTAATACTTGAGCAATGATATGTGAGCCAGTTTTATGGTTTCATCAGTAATAAAATTCCTTCAAAAACTGATGTCTTCTGACTTGTTTTCTGAGTAACTATGCCCAAAGTTCTTTCTTACATAATTCTCAAGCTTGATTTATTTCTTTACGTCCTTGCTCTCATGCCAGTTTCCTTAGAACTTTATTGTAGCCACCTTGAGGCATCTAAAATAATGGCTGTGGATGAGACAACCACATCCTTGATCTGATCTTTTTTGCAAGACTAAACCTTAAGGGAACTGTACTTAAGGACTCTTTCAGTTGCATTTTTTACCATTTTAGGTCTACAGAAACTCAGTTTTCCTAACCCTTCCAGACAAATTTTCCTTTCTGCCAAGTATTTCCTGAGCTAATCTCTTTAGTAAAACCTTGTTAAAAGTGTAATGCAAGCTGGACACCAGTGGACCCACCAGTTGGGTCTTGAAAATACCCAACAGCAAAAAGGGCTGGCAGAGTGGGTCAAGTGATAGGTAGTGTACCTGTCTAGCAAGTGTGAGCCTCTGAGTCCTAACTCCATACCCCCTCACCAAAAAAACAAAAAACCCCAGGTGATATGGTGACACATTTACCAATTACTTTGCCTCTGCAAATATGGGTCTCCTTCCAAATTAATTTCTCTACTACCTGCTGAATCATCACTAAGCCAATGTAACATATTTTGTTATTGTCTTAGTAGTACCCAACTTCTAGTACCAATATCTGGATTAGTTATGGCCATTTCAGTTCTCAAAGCTCAATTTTCCCTTTTACAAGAAGTCCAAAAGGGGGTGTTGCTAATTGTGATGACTCTCTCCCAAGCAGTGTTTCACCTACTTGTGCCCCCTCTTGCTTCTGACTCTGGAATCTCCAATACATGCTTTTTGAGATCACCATGCTCACTGGCATCAAGCTGATGGAGAGTGAGGACAGGAGACACATCACTTCCATTCATACTTATTGGCTAGAACTCAATAACAAGGCCATAATCACATGAGAAGCTATGAAATTTAGTTTAACTGTGTGCCCAAGAAGAAATACGTTTGATAAATGCCTAGTAACTTTCTGCCACAAAGTTCTAAAACGAAAAACCAAAAAACCAAGATCATCACTTTGCTACTTTTCAAGAGCAGACTCATTTTCTTCCAAATGAGATTACTTAGACAACTTCGATAGTGGGATAGGTGCAGAGGGTTGGTGAGTCAATTCAAGATTAAAAAAAAGACAATGAATGTAGAAAGAATTTTTTAAAGAAAAATCTGTGAAGGAATGAAAAGAGTGAATGTTACAGAAAGATAAGCTAAGGAACCAGAATTTGTGGAGCACTGGACAGAAAAAATAATGCACGTAAGAGAAAGAGGGGGAATATGGGAACAAGGAATTTCTCATTCCTCTGGTACTGGTGAAAAGGAAAACTCAGGAAATTTTTAGCACTTTGAGAATTTGGGCTTAATAGCCTCAATCTTGTGAAGTTTGAAGTCATATAATGAAATAGGGTAAAGACTGCAAAAGGGAGAAAAGATACTGAAAAGGAGACAAAGGTGATGAAAGACATATAAAATGTGAGGGAGGGATCCAGGGAAATTATGGACCCTAAATCTGTAGTGGTTAAGATGAATAATGTAATGTTTTGTTTTACCCTGGAAGTCAGCAAACCACGGAAGGAGGGATGGACAGATGGTTAGCACTTTGTACGCATATTTACTATAGCACGCATTACACAGTGAAGCCCATGGAAACAGACTTGATTTCACGAACTACGCACATAGTAGGCGCATGATGGATTTTTGCTTGAATGAATTGATTTAGTCATCGCCAATTCTGCTGGGGTGCTCTGTAAGTACTGGCAACTGCCCACATTTCATATGGTATGCCAGTGCTAAGAAGAAAAATGCTAAAAAAAAAAAAAAAAGAAATCAGGCACATTCAGCTAAACTTAGCAGTCTTAAAATGGCAACTATGTCAGTCGAGGCATACTTTTTATCTCGTGCCAGTACATCTGCCTCTGATGTTTGCTTCGTTTTCCTTATGCCACGGTACTCGTACAAGACTAGAAATGACTAATTCTGAGTTCAATAAGCTACACTCTTATTTTTAAAAGTTCTGCAAGGTCTTCGGACACTTAAGAGCGAACTCAGTCAGAATCCCCACCACATTATTTCTTCCCAGAGATGTACAAGGGCAAAGACATTACTTAAGATGCTCACTTCACACGTAAAAGTTGTGTTGGTGAGGGGTGGAACAGCTAAATCAGGGTCAATCGTCAGCAAATCCTGGCTCATCTTTCTTTTGGAGACCCCCCTATGCATGCCCTTCACATCACACAGGTGTTGAAAATCAGGTTCAGGAAACCTATGAGCCAGCACTTAAACTTAAGCCAGGGAGGCTCTTTCCTTATACGGAGCCATTTCTTAAGATTCCAAGCCCTCTCAGTTTAGCGATGGAAAAAAAAAAAAATGGCCAGGAATAAAACTACGCAAGGGAGGTCCAGAATGAGGCCCCACCTCCCGGATCTGGCCGAGCGGACCTCCCGCTCACGCAGGGCCTGGCCGCGCTTCCGTTTTCGCCTCCCACACTACCCGGTCCGCTCCTCTGCAGCTTCCCCTCCTGCCCGCCCTCCCTCACGCACCGCCGCGCTGCGCGCCCGCCGGGGCCGGAGTCCCGGCCCTCGAAATCTCACTTTCGACTTTCGGCCATCCGCGCGCCGCCGCTCAGGCGACGGCTGATGGCGTCACCGGCGCTTCCGCTTGCGGCTGCGTTCTAGTCACAAGCCAGGAAGGAAGAAGGGAGGGCTGCAGAGCTGTGCGTGGGGGAAGTAGCGAGAAAAGAGAAGAAATCCGGGCTTTCGCGGACGTGCAGGCCGTCCCCGCGGTCCCCTTCCGAAGCCACCTTTGGCACACTTCCTTACGACTTTTTTGTTTCCCCTTCTCGGGGTCTCCCGACAACCCATCTCCCTTTACGCCTCACCTCCCCACCCCCTTGCTCCCGCACGCTCCCTCCCTCCCTCCCTCCCTCCCACCGTCAGGCTCCCCGCCCTTTAGTATCGCGAGACGAGGTGAGAGCTGGCGGAGCGGCGGCGGCGGCAGTAGAGGTGACCGAGGCGGTGGCGGCGGAGGCGGCCCCGAGCGCTGTGTCGGCCCCGGTGCGGCCGAAGTCGCGGTAGAGCGTAGCCCCCACGCCCCTCCCCTGCCCGCGCCCTCCCTCTTTCCCTGGGGATGGAGAAGGCGACGGTTCCGGTGGCGGCGGCTGAGGGAGAAGAGAGCCCCCCGGCGGTGGCGGCGGTGGCGGCCCCCCCCGCGGCGGTGGCGGCGGCGGCGGCGGCGGAGGTTGGCGGCGGCAGCGGGGCTCGCTCGGCCTCGTCTCCTCGTGGGATGGTGCGCGTCTGCGACCTGCTCCTGAAGAAGAAGTCGCCGCCGCAGCAGCAGCAGCAGCAGCAGCACCACAAGGCCAAGCGTAACCGGACTTGCCGACCCCCGAGCAGCAGCGAGAGCAGCAGCGACAGCGACAACAGCGGTGGCGGTGGAGGCGGCGGCGGCGGAGGCGGCGGCGGCACCAGCAGCAACAACAGCGAGGAAGAAGAGGACGACGACGACGAGGAAGAGGAGGTTTCTGAGGCAAGGGCCTGATTTCAAAGGAAGGAGGGAGGAAGGGACCATAAAGGATAGGGGCCGAGGCTGGGAGGGGACTTGCGGTGGGAAGGGTCCATCTGTCTTGAGGACCAGGCTTTCGACTGCCCCCTTTCTTTTCCTCGGCCTAAATCGTGAGGTGTGGGAATGTGGGGGAGGGTAGCTGACACGTGGGGGTGGGAGGACCGAGAAGTCCACAGAGTTGGTGCACGGCCTGTTACCCTGTAAGGCTCCCGTGGTGAAGGATGGAGGAAACCGGTTAGAGTCCCTTTTCGCCTACCCTGGGAGGAGGGTGGTCTCCCTGGGGCCAGTAAGGCCATCTTATTCCCGGCGGGGGGCGGGGCTAAAACGGGAGGGGTAACATAATAGGTTGGACAAGAATTGCGAGGGTTCCCCAGTCGTGAGGTGCAAGGGAGCAGTTTTGGAGGGGAGGTGAGATTGGACTAGGAGCTAAGTATTTGTGTGAGAGACACGTGAAAAAGCTGTATTTTTCCATACTGGTTTGCTGCAGGGCTTTTTTTTTTTTTTTTCTGACTATTGTGGCTGTTGAATCAATCTTCACTTTCTCGAGCTCAAGGATTTTGGATGAACCGATCTTGTCTATATACATTTGTAAGTGTATAAATGGATGGAAAATGTATTTGATCCTTGCATGTACATCTATACGCACCTTCAGATGCTTCCTTAGTGAGGAATAATGCAGCTAGGACTAGTTCTTTTCCAAATAATAAAAGGCAGCAAAGCCTGCTTTGGACCTAGACCTGGTTGTGGTGAGTTGGGGTAGGAAGGCCTTTTGATTTGTCCTAGTGATCTGGTTTCGTAACTGTTTCTAATTTTTCCTGATTCCACAGACAGGCGGCGTTGCAAGACCTTTATTCCTCAAAGAAGGCCTTTTAACCCAAAAGCTCGGTACAACATGCCATACTAATCACTAACGAAGAATTAGCCTTACCACTTATCAACTCTTTATAACTCTCTTGTCCCTTCCTCTTAAATGGAAGATGGAACATTCTTAATCTGGAGAAAGCAGTTGTAATTTAAGGCAGCAGAGGAAAAAAGCTTTAAAAGTTGACTAAAACTTAGTTGTGAGAGAGAACTGAGTTATCTGGAAGATCATTTGTCATTTATTCTCTTCTACAAACAGATCTTGATGAAAGGCTGCTTTTGTAAAAATTGCTTTTATTGCATCCAGTTCTGTTCAGATAGAGAAATAACTATTAAAGGGGTTGAGATTTGTCTACTAGCATAAGACAACATTCTTTTTTGCCTCAGGTATATAGAGATATAAGATTGGAGTACAGTACCCATACCAAAAAAGAGGTACACTCTCTGCTTTCCTTTCTTTTGGGGCTAGGATAAGGGGGGGCAGTACTGGGACTTGAACTCAGAGCCTCATGCTTGGTAGGTAAGTGTTCTACCACTTGAGCCACACCTCCAGCTCAGTTCCTGCTATTATTTCTATTTGACATGTTGGGTTCTGTGGATAGATTTGTATTGATAGATTTTGTATTGGCTTAATTTAATGTTTGAAGATAGTGTGTTGCTTAGGCTGCTTTTGAAGCCATGAAGAGAGGGCTGAGGATGTGGCTCAGTGGAAGAGTGCCTGCCTACCAGGCCCAAGACTCTGGGTTCAGTTCCCCAGCATCATTAAAAAAAAGAGACTAATACTGAAGCAATGAAGAGAAAGATGTGTTGGGATTCTCATCTCCAGTTAAAAATCTTGTGGTACTTGGAATCATTCAGTTTTACGGTTCTTCTCAGAAGCGAGAAACATTTTAGAAATAATCTAGCCCAGCTCTATTTTAAAAATGAGGACAAGACTTAGAGGAAACTGATTGTGTCCAGTAGTTGCAAAAGTAGAAATTAAAGTTTTCTAAAGGCTTCAGTCAATACAGGTTTCAATTGTAGTTTATTTCATTGTAGCTGCCTTCTGACCCTTTTCAAAAATTCAGCCACTGAACTTAGTTTATCATGGAGCTATGGGCAAAATGCCAATATTTTATTAATATTTTAAGTTTTCCAGTAAAATATCAAACTGTGGTTTAGAATAAGTTCATGATACTTGAATGAAACCCTTACTGAAATATTCTGCTGGAAACTCCACCTCCTTAGGCAGTTTTGTCCATTAGAATGTGGCCTAATAATTTCTTAAATTTTGAATAGCTCTAAGATTGTAGGTATGTTAGTTTTGTGGGTCAGGTTTGTTTTCCTTAGAAAATGTGTATGGTATATCCTGACTGAACTAGGAGAGTGTTGCTTTGTTTTTAATGTGCTCTGTTCTGTCTTCTGCACTGTGGTGTGTTATGAAGATGAGTCAGGAGAAATAGGTGTAAGAAAGTGCAACCATTAAAAAAAGTTTTTCGTGTACATGATGAGCGATGAGCAGACACAAAGGAATACAAGTTTGTCTCGCTGTACTTGCCTCCATTCTTCCATCACAGTAAAGAAATAAACCTCATGGATACTGTACACTGTAAGCCAAATGAGTGAGTTGTACAATGTTTTTCTTTTAATTATCATGTTCCTGATAAGTCAGCAGTTTAACTTTCTGGAGTTAGGAGGTTCGTGGCTAAAATCACAATATATGTAAGGATTTTTTTTTTTTGTTCCATAATTGTTTTAATCTATACAATTAAAAAATGTGGATAACATGATCCTTAAGCTAATTCTTGTAGTGAAAATTCTTCAGAAGGTTAAAAAGGAATATGAAAAATTGTACTTTTTCTGTATTTAATCTGAAAAAGTGAGAGATTTAATATAACAAAATACGTTAGTTATGAAGAAATGCTATATGGATATTCTTTGTATCTACTGAAAGAGGAGAAATGGGAAGAAAAGAGAATCAGTGTACATAAGAGCTTTATTTACATGTTGAAGAACCAGAATATAATTATTTTTAAACACTAGAGTAGGTTATTGAGAATTGGATTTTTCCACCAAAGTATTTCAGAATAGATAATTGTGTTTTAGATAATTTGCATAGCTTCAGATTTACCTGGAAACAAAAGTATATGATCAAGAGTTTTTCCTTTCCCTTTGCCACCTTATATTTTATGCAAGACCTGAGATCTAAAATTTTTGGCTTTCTGTGGGTGACTGACCAATAAGAAAAACAGAAGTGTATCTCCCAACGTAAAAACCATGATGGACTTCTTTTAAAATTAGCAGACTAAATTTCTTACTCAAATATTATAAGAAAAAGTTGAAATCGCAAGTTTACATTTCATTTGAGAAATAACATTGCATGGTGTTGAATGCATTTTTGAATATTACTGATGTCATTGATTTTTAAAGTAGAATTCAAATCAAGAACAGTATTAAAGGCTGGGCTTTTATGTTCAAAAGTAAAAATTTTGTTGAAAATTAGAAAACTGTAAATATAGTCTATGTTTATAGGTAATCCATGGCTTTACATTAAGAGATAAACCTAGCAAAGAAATTTTACACAAAGGGAGTCAGTAAATAAATCGGTATTGACTTAGTATTGAAAGGATTTCCAGGGCTAGGGAGAATTTGTTACCGATATGAAAGAGCTAGGGTTGAGAACTAGAGAGAAAAAGCAATTTCAAAAACCGGGCTGTTTTTTCAAGTTAATTTCCACAGACTGTTTTTGTTTTTTTTTTTAATGCAAAGTGCTAAATTCCTCTGTAAATACATACAACACAGATTAACTCAGAGAAACTTGCTTTATCTGTTCCCCAGTTTCACCTCTTTAATTGATGTGGCATTATTTGTAAACTAGATGTTAAGATCTTTGAAGCAGTAGTCTGTCTTAATTATTTTCTTGTCTCCTATTTTGCTTTACCACAGGACTTGATTTAAAAATACATTTTTTTCAGTTGAATAGCTAGTACCTAGGGAGGATCCGGAATTCACCTAGGAAACTAAGAGAAGAAATAAAATTGTTTTCATCCTTTCTTAGCTCCAGAGTCTCTGAATAGCTAATGTTTAGATTCAACATCTTTCAGTTTCTAATCGCTTCTCAGTTATAGTGCTCTTCCCTAGGTAGGGGAAAGTCAGTTAAACTAATAGGCATTGATTATTGAATGTCTGATAAGTCCCTAAATATATTTAGATTTTAAAAACATAGTAAGAGTTAATACTTAAGTTGGTGCCCACTGTGTGTGAAGTTAAGAGCCTGGACTGTGGAGCTTGTATTCAAACCCTAGATCCATCACATAATAGCTTTGTGATCTTGGGCAAGTTACTTAACCCCTCTTCACCTCAATTTCCAATGTGTAAATAATAATAATAATAATAATAGATTCTACTTTATAGCATTGTTATGAAAGATAAATGAGTCAATATGGTTTTCATGTATTCTCATTTTTTTTAATCATAACTCCATGAAATGGGTGTCACCATATTTATTAGTCAATAAATGTTTGGTGTCTCTGCTATATGCTTGGTTTTGTACTGTATTGAGTAAGCAGTGGTGAACAAAACTGAATTTTTTTGAGGTACTTGGTTTGAACTTAGGGCCTACACCTTGAGTCACTCCAGCAGTCCCTTTTTGTAATGAATTTTTTTCAAGATAGGGTCTTTCGAACTTTTTTTGCCTAAGGCTGGCTTCAAACTTGATCCACCTGATCTCTGCCTCCTGAGTAGCTAGGATTACAGGCATGAGCCACTGGTACCCGGCTGAACAAAACTCTTCTTAAGATGCGTATGCATGCATGGAAATACCACAGTGAACTCTACCCTCCCCCCATTGTACAATTAGTGTGTACTAATTGGGAGGAAAAATGTACAAAAGGTCCGGTATAGTAACTTAAGTGGTAGAGTGCCTGCCTAGCAAGCACAAGGCTCTGA
This sequence comes from Castor canadensis, assembly GCF_047511655.1. Lineage (NCBI taxonomy): Eukaryota > Metazoa > Chordata > Mammalia > Rodentia > Castoridae > Castor > Castor canadensis. Next base: position 95,510,919 of record NC_133394.1, read on the forward strand.
GTTCATTCCCTGACACAGCCAAAAAAAAAAAAGAAAAAGAAATACACCCATGAGTTGGGGAATTGTGGGAAGTGAAGTTAAACGGTTAGATGTATATCCTGTTTATGGTGTATGTATTTCAGAAGCATAAAAATGTTGGAAGAGGAGACATTCATTTTACTGAAAAAGAAACTAGTTTAGCAGTGCATTAGGCAGCTTCATCAGTGTCATGTAGCTAATATGTGTCAGAATAGAACTTGAGTCTGTTTGATTCAAACCATTCACATTCCTTCATTTATTCACTCATTCATTTGCATGCTTTCGTTACACTGTATGATACTGACTAACATCTGTAATGTCAGCATTTCAGTTAACTCAAAGCAATTTCAGATAATACAGGTTTTTGGCAGACAACCATTGAAGACAAATTATGTACTCCAAGCTTTTTCCTTTACTTGTTCAGAAAAACTAAAAAAGAAAAAAAGAAATACAAATAAATATATCCATATTTCCACCATCTATAGTTAAGCATTATTAACAAAATTAAAATTTTATAGTGAAAACTACTCCTTAGGGACAATCTACTACTTCCGTGTTTCAAGATTCTTACTTTTTAAAATAATCTTTCCTTATTAAACTAAAAAAAAAAAAATCTTTCTTTAAAATAAGGGCTGTTAACTTGGTCTGGTAAAGTGAATAATCTGAAACATAAGATTTTGTTGAAGGTTTTGTGGGGTTTTTTTTTTTTTTTTTTGCCCTTCTCCCTAGCCCCACAGTATGTATACAGAACTTTAGACACCCAGAAAGGTCTATGACCTGTGCATCTCTTACAGTCTTGTTGATTTGAAATGTTCTCACTGCAAAGATAGTAGGGAATCTGACAGCCATGGATATTTATTTATCTATTTTGATTTTGACAAGTGAATTCAGAGCCCTTTTCTTGCTAGGCAAGTGCTTTACCACTTGATCTATGCACACCCCCCTCCCACCCCAGCTCATTTATTTGGGTTTAGAAATTGTTTCTAAAAAAGTAATATGGTAACAAAGAAGGCCTTTTTGTGAAATAGTTAAGTCCAAGATTTATCACTTCTTTGTACTAAACCAGCCCTGTACCTCTTTTTTCTCTTCTTAAATCTTTAGCCTTTTAATTGATAAAGCAGTTTACTTCCTGTCTATAGACTGTTAGATCTGAAGGCAGAAGCCTTGTCTTGCTCATCTTTATGTCTCCCACTGTACAGTACTGTGTTTAGCATCTTACTTTGCTAGGTTTTCATGAAGCTAGGTCTTTGAAGGAAGAATATTACGTAAGTATTTCTTTATTAGCCACTTGCTGTAGGAAGTATTTGGAACCCCACATCTTAAAATAACAGAACTTGGTTGCAATTATTTATAGTGGACTCCTATAAGATATTTTAATGGGACTCTAATCTCAGTTTAGTCAAGTCATTTTTAACCTCACCAACCTAATTGGAGTTACTATTATAAAAGTTTACAGTGTTGAATAATCATCAAAACAGCACATTTTCACTCCTAAGTAGATATCAGTTAGACTGTTTCTCCTTACATCTAAATGTGCTTTCAAGTTGATTAGAAACATACTTTTGGGGTTCTTAAGGCAGTGTAGTTTCATTCATGACAGTTTAATTTATTTTTATAAAAATAGCTTAATGGGTTAGAAAATATGGATGTAATAAGGATTCTTAAAATTGTTGCATACTTGACCATAAATGAAAAGTAGTTTTTACTTCACAATTGTGTATGAAGTAGTGCCTGTTGATATCACTTTTGTTTTTGTTAGAACTAGTAAGAGGCACCAACATTCAGAGTATCCTATGCCAACTCTAACTTCTTTTGGGTTTCATCTTCACTAAATACAAAAATAAGTGCTTAGGGAACTGAGGGTGATATGTAAATATGAATACCCTTTTTTTAGTCCCTTGAACCTTGTCTGTCTGGTAGAGGTATTCCCAGCCATTTGCTACTCAGAAAGAAACACAATATCCTCTCTGACTTCTGATACCTAACTTAATGTTTTTATTTTATTTTGTCTTTAGAATCTCTGTTTTTTTTTTTTTTGGCAATACTGGGATTTGAACTCAGGGCCTACACCTTGAGGCACTCTACCAGGCTGACTTTGAATCTCAGACTTCCTGATCTCTGCCTCCTGAGTAGCTAGGATTACAGGGGTGAGTCACTGGGGCCCACCTTGAAACTGTTCTTATTCACGAGGGAAAGTAGAACTGTGGAGTAATATAAGTATGATTTTTATCATGATTTATAATTTGGGATTTTGGTTAGTGAAAAGGAAACTGTTTTTTCCCAAGAATACTCTGAAACTTGGAGTTAAAATAGACCTAATTATTGAAAGTGTAATAATCATCATCCTATAAAACTCATAAATGTTACATTATCTTTTAAAGGGGTTAACTTTTTAAGTTTACTACTGAGTGAAATTAGAGATAAAAGATGGTTGGGAAGAAAAACTGTGAAGTTCCACACATGTATCCCCACCCAGCACAACAGTAAAAAAAAAAAATGTGAAGGTTGAGTACTTTTAGGGAATTCCTGTTGGAGCTAATATTATTTAATGTCTTTTTAAATAGTTGTGATGTATGGTAGAATTTATCAAAGCTTGCACATGGATCATAATGAGTCATGCTGATGGAAGTACACAAGAAGATTATTGAGAACAAATTGGAAAATGTTAAATAGGTTTTTATGAGTCAAGGGCAAAAAAATGTGCTTTTTTTTGGGTAAATGGTTGGAAACAGCATTTTCTAATTAGACTTATATTGTACATTATTTACATTGCCCCCAGCATCTCTCCCCTTAAATCCCTTCCCCACCCCATTTAAAGCAATTGCAGGAGGTTTCTTAGTTCTGTTTCATACAAGTGTATTAAGTCCATCAACCATATACTGTCACCTTAGTCTCCTTCATTTACCCTCCCTCTCTTCCAACTAGTACTCCCCCACGCACTGTACCTATTTTACAGTCCTGTTTTTCATTGTTAATATTTAAATTGGCAAAAGTTTAATATAGTGTTGGGTGAGGTTAAGTAAGATATTTGGGATATCCAAAATAATTTTTATTTTAAATAGTTCGATGCTAAGTCTACACAAAATTATTTCTGGCTGCTGTACTGTGAAAGTGATGAGTAAAAGAAGGTAAAGTCTTGAGAGGGATACTTTTTAAAAAAAAAAGTGGTTGGAGGATTAGTGATAGAATCTGTCATAAAGGAGGACTGCAGATTTTACTTAATTATATTCTTACTGCTTATTACCTAATGTTCAAATTAATTAAAACACGGAGAAAATCATGAGGCACACCAGGCAGTGTTTTTCAAGCAAATTCATTCTTTTATTTTTTGAGATTATTTGAAAGTACAGACTATTCATGTCATATTTATGGAGTGAGTTTATAGTTGTGGATCTCTAGAAAGCAATCTTGTCTTTTCCTTCCCCAAAAGACTATTAACTGCTTTAATTTAACCCTTCATTCCTTACCCCAAGAGATAGGATTAGAAAAGAAAAAACAAAAAGTGAAGGAATATAAGTATCTATCCTCAATCCTTTGGGGGTGGGGGGCGGATGTGTGTGGGTGTGTATGTGTTTTGGTATTGAATCTAGGGCCTTGTGCATGCAAAGTAAGTAGTTTACCTCTGAGCTACACCCACGGCCCCTAAAATTAATTCTCAATTTGGGTTTTTTTTTTCCTGTGGAGCATCTCCTAATTAGTTTAATAACAGTTGGTTGAAAACTGTTTCAGAGGGATCTGAAGAAAGATTGGTATCATTGGTTTTGAACGTAGAATAAATAGATTTGGGAATTTTTCTTTCCTTCTTTTCTATCACCCTAAAGCTAATATCTGAGAAGAAAAGTAAGTCTTGTGTTATAGTATGCTTGTGTTAATACTAAGTTTATTTCCAGTTGAGCTTTTAATCCTATTATTGTCTCTTCTCTATGTCATGTTTCCCTCTTATTTTTATATGGAATTAATCGTGAAAATAGTCCTGTTGCAAAGTCTCTAGTATAGCTCCTACTAGTGTGAGATAAAGTATAGGAATTAATTTTTTTTACTTGACATTTATTGAACATCTATGTGTGGCTGTTTTCAGTCTCTAGTAATATCATCCATTTCCTTCCTAGTGAATATGAGTAAAGTAGACATATTTAAAATCATTACACATGGTAAATGGATAAAAGTTAAATGTTCCACAGTGTGGAACATTTTATGTATTGGACACATATTCATAATTTATATTTTTCATGTTGGTGGACATTTAGATTGTTTTCACTACATTGCTATTTTAACTATAATGTTGAAATAAACATTTTATAGTTACTTTTGAGTACAAAAATATTTCTTTGGGGGGGATCTGGGGAAGTGAAATTATTGGGCCTAGCCAGAGTGTACACACATGTTAAATTTGATAATACTCTCAAGTTTACTGTCCTCAAAAATGAGAATCAGCCTAGATACGACTAGTTTATTTTTTGTTTGAGTTTCTTTTGAGAATTTCCTGTTTTATTCCTCATTTTATTAGAGTTGTATTTTTCTTGGTGATTTGCCTACACTGTTTATATTTATGGGTATAACTGGTGGTTTTACGGTGTTATTTGTTGCATGTACTCCATGCTTATACTCACAATATGAAAAAAATTATTTTTGCTTAGTAAATTATACTCTTTTTATGACTTGTAAAGACCTTCCTCAAGGTAGTGTTTAAAAATTCCTAAAAATTTTCTGTTGATACTTCTGTACTTTGTTTTCCCAAGATACATGGAGTTTTTTTTTTTTTTTTTTTGCTATAGTATTTAATTATTGTGCCCATTTCATATCTGTTCTTTTCAGTAGCAGTTGACCAGTCCTTGCTTCTTAAAAGGTGTTTCTCCTATCTTCACTTAGGTAATGCCCCCTCTCCTATTTCTGCCTTACTACCCTGTCTTCTATTTCTGCCTTACTACCCTGTCTTCTGTTGATTTTTCTTGCTTCCTCCTACCCTCCTCAGTACACATCCTTTGATTGTTTACTAACTCATTGCCCTATTTTTTTTGTTTTATATTTTTATGTCTGGTCTCACTTCTTAGATGATTTTAGCTAGTCTTCTGTTAAGTTACCATATGTCAATGACTTACACATTTGCATTTCCAGTCTAAACTTTTCTTCTTGAGAATTGGGCTCAAGTTTCCGGCCATCTGACATTTGTACAAAGCTTCCCATACTTAATCCTCTCTTTTCTCAAGAGCGTCAATTCACAATCCCATCCAGTTACTACATATAGCTCGAAATGAAAGTCACCTACATTATGCCTTTTCTCTTCAGTTTAGTCATTCACAAAACAATTAGCAACTTATTTCTTTCTCTTTTGCCCAACTTGTATAGTGATAAATAGAAATAGGCTAATCGTAATTAAAAATTCCTTTAGAGAAGAGAAAAATAGGAAGTATGTAGCAGTCATTGATCCATTTTAATAATGAAATTGTTTTGGGATGGGAGTTGTAGCATCTTTTTCCTGACCCTGTGTAAGTTCCCTGGTTAAACCAGTTTTGCTCTATGCAGAGGGGATGTTCATTTGACTGTTGGCTGTGTCCTTGGCTACATCTGAAAGTATATGGGTACTGGAGAGTATGACAACCCTAAGAACTAAACTGCTTTTGTAGTCCTTTGTCATTTGGTGTAGATTTAGGACCTGTAGGGTTTCTTAAAAGTTTATTCATAATTTTTTTTATAGATCATTAATGTAGTTTGGTGGTAAAACTCTTCTCAAAACTTTATAGAGCTGGGGATGTAGCTCAGTGGTACAGTGCATGCCTCGTATGCACAAGGCCCTGAGTGTGACTGCCAAACAACAACAGAATGATTCTAGCCAATACCTGGGAGGCAGGAGGATCTGGAGTTGGAATCCAGTCTGAACTCCTTACAGCAAGCTGACTCAAAAAACCAAAGGGGAAAAAATCTTTAGAGATTTCTGAATCTTGCTTTTTTTTTTTTTTTTTTTTTTTTAAATTCAGTACTATATGCATTAACTACATAACAAAAGATCTTTTAGTCATAAGATTTGGACCCTCCTGATTCCTTACTTAACTCTATACTAGACCTTTTCTTCTATTCCTTATGTTCTTATCTGCTTGGGGATATCTGAATTAATACTTTTGGATGATGTATTCAGTCAAGGATTAACCAGAGAAGCAGAACAGGTAAGAGGTTAACATGTGATGAATCTAGACAGTTAGTATTCAGAGATTTATTACATGTTTCTGAGGGCTGGTTACACAGGTCTGAAATCTGTAAAGCAGACAGGAAGAGAAGCTTGTTAGCTTCAGACCTAGGTTGAAGCTGTTCTCTCCATAGGTAGCCCAGAAGGGAAGATTAAAGAGAGAACAACTGTAAATTCAGCTTTTGTTTATAGTCTTTTTTTTTTTTCCCCTCCCACTCTATGCCTCCCCACTCACAATATAGACCAGGCACAAGGCTGGGTTGAGATATATATGGAGTACTTTGCCTCCTCTATAGATAACAGTCAGTAGTCTGTTTTTGATAGGAAGAACTAGATTTTTTTTTTTTTTTTGTAGGCACTCACTTGACCAGGTAGCTCACTGGTCATGATCACTTTATTTTATAGTTAGCTGGTTAGGATTTAAATTGTGTCTCCAAAATCCTTTTACCACAGCACCTAGACTGGTATTTGATTGAATAACAAAAGAAGGTATCTGTGTGCTACAAAATGGCTCCTTCTCTTTTCTTTATTTAAGCTTAACCAAGTTGATACATTAGGAACCACAGGTGGGAAAGCAACGCTCTCAACCTGATCTTTGCTGCTATCTGGCAAAAAAACCCCTCAGGGTCTAAAGTGTCTTCTTGCATTCAGAACACAAAAGCAGTTGCCTTGTTATTTTTTTTCTTTTTCTACACCTTGAGCCACTCCAAAAGCCCTTTTTTGTGATGGGTTTTTTGAGATGGGGGTCTCAAACTATTTCCCTAGGCTGGCTTCAAACCTCAATCCTCCTGATCTCTGCCTCCTGGGTAGCTAGGATTACAGATGTGAGCCACTGGTGCCCAGCTACTTTTTTTTTTTTTTAACCCTAGTCTGAGAAGCCCCAAATTATTGGTTTTTATAGATTGGGGTTTGCTGCTGAGAGAGCTTTCCTTAGCACTGCCTTCTTGTCTGTCTCTGCTTGTTCATTGCTTTATTTGTAGCTAAATTGACCTTTCTCGTTGATCTTTAGCTAGCACACACCGCTATTCTGAGTTTTTCTAACTGATTTTCTTAGAGCTATGGACTTGGTAGATGGGTGATGCACCCTCCCTACTATTACAGGCAAGAGCTACTAAATGTTTTGCAAGTGCAAACAGGTCATTAGCTTTCCAGCTTAAGATGTGTTTCCTTGCTACCTGTTCTCCAACTTTCATCAAGAGTTTTTTAGGAGTTTGTTTTATGGCAGCAACTCACTTTTAAATTAATATAATACAATGTATAGATGAGCAGAGAGATTCAGACACGTGGTTCAGACAGGACAGAAGTTTTTTCTCTTTTTTGTTGATATTCTAGGGATAGTCCTTCAGGTTATTAACAGATCTAAGTTCCTGCGGTCTTATTACTATACCATTCCTTAAATTGTGCTGTCCCATGTTACAGATGCTAGCCACATGTGACTATTGAACCCTTGAAATGTGGCTGAATTTTTAATTTAATTTATTTTTTTGAAACAGGGTTTTGCTGTGTATCCAGGACTGGCTCAGCTTCCTGAATGCTGAGATTATAGGTGTGTGGCACTATGTCTGCCTTATTTAGTTTTAATTTAATAATTACATGTGGCTAGTGGCTACCATATTGGAGAGTGTAGATATGGAACATTTCCGTCATCAAGAAAGTTTTATTGGACACCTGTGCCTTGGGGTCTACAAGGTCTAATTTGGCTCTCCAGCATCAAGTCCATGTTCCAGTGTGTTATGTGCTGAATTATATACCTAAAACAGTGACTGTGGTTAGAGATAAGGCATTTAGAAAGGTAATTAAGGTTAAGTGAGGTCCTAATTAGGCCTTAATCTAATCTAACTTGTTTCCTTATGAGAAGATGAAATTTGGACATAGAAACCAGGGATATAATTCTACTATTACATTCTCCTTTTGGCTTACAATACACTAAGTCCTTGTTATCCACCAGAATATGATTCCAAAGAGACTGTTCTTGAGGAAAAACCGCTAATGCTCAGGGTGCATAGAGTAGTATAAAATTAATCCCACTTATCTATACTGTACATATTATTGGTCTGAGCATCCAAAACTTGGAAGCTTATGGAGTAGGCTAAATTAATACTGTCATAAAACTACTGATGTACACAGTAATACTGCTCACCAAAAAGATCTTATTTTGTGTTCTTAATCTTGAGTGCTGCAGATGCTTGATTCATTTTTCCCATAATGCTGCCCAACTTCTGCTAAAGACATGCTGCCTTTCAACAAATCTAAAAATTTCACTTTATCGTTTAAATTAAGCACATTATGTGCCCCTTTTGGCTTGGGAGGATTGCCATAACTTCTACCTTGTCTTTTGAGCACCATTTGCTTTTGGGGAGGCATAGTTGCTTAGTTTCACAAAATTAAGGGGAGGGAACAAACTCAGCAGATCATGCAACAATTTAAACACGTGACAATAATGTGGGACTGACTGAGTGCTTTTCTCAGCTGTGTACGAGTGCTTGCAGGAATTTTGAAATTTTGTTTTTGAAATTTCTTTTTATTCAAATTTTTGTGATCGCACTTGGTCAAAACCTCATGTGATAAATTTGCACATCAAATGAGTTTAATGTATAAGAGAAAATGTCACTCCTGGTTCATGAAATAATCTTGTTGACCTAGCTCAGGTCATGTTTTCGTTCTTGAACTATCCACTGTCATTAAGGAAAGAGAGACTTTGTTCAGAACTAGATCATGTTTTTCTTTTATTATTCATATGTGCATACAAGGCTTGGTTCATTTCTCCCCCCTGCCTCCACCCCTCCCTTACCACCCACTCCACCCCCTCCCTCTCCCCCCCACCCCCTCAATACCCAGCAGAAACTATTTTGCCCTTATTTCTAATTTTGTTGTAGAGAGAGTATAAGCAATAACAGGAAGGGACAAGGGTTTTTGCTGGTTGAGATAAGGATAGCTATACAGGGTATTGACTCACATTGATTTCCTGTGCGTGGGTGTTACCTTCTAGGTTAATTCTTTTTGATCTAACATTTTCTCTAGTACCTGGTCCCCTTTTCCTGTTGGCCTCAGTTGCATTTAAGGTATCTGCTTTAGTTTCTCTGCATTAAGGGCAACTAATGCTAGCTAGTTTTTTAGGTGTCTTACCTATCCTCACCCCTCCCTTGTGTGCTCTCGCTTTTATCATGTGCTCATAGTCTAATCCCATTGTTGTGTTTGCCCTTGATCTAATGTCCACATATGAGGGAGAACATATGATTTTTGGTCTTTTGGGCCAGGCTAACCTCACTCAGAATGATGTTCTCCACTTCCATCCATTTACCAGTGAATTATAACATTTCGTTCTTCTTCATGGTTGCATAAAATTCCATTGTGTATAGATACCACATTTTCTTAATCCATTCGTCTGTGCTGTTTCCATAACTTGGCTATTGTGAATAGTGCCGCAATAAACATGGATGTGCAGGTACCTCTGGAGTAACCTGTGTCACAGTCTTTTGGGTATATCCCCAAGAGTGGTATTGCTGGATCAAATGGTAGATTGATGTCCAGCTTTTTAAGTAGCCTCCAAATATTTTTCCAGAGTGGTTGTACTAGTCTACATCCCCACCAACAGTGTAAGAGGGTTCCTTTTTCCCGCATCCTCGCCAACACCTGTTGTTGTTGGTGTTGCTGATGATGGCTATTTTAACAGGGGTGAGGTGGAATCTTAGCGTGGTTTTAATTTGCATTTCCTTTATTGCTAGAGATGGTGAGCATTTTTTCATGTATTTTTTGGCCATTTGAATTTCTTTTGAGAAAGTTCTGTTAAATTCACTTGCCCATATCTTTATTGGTTCATTAGTTTTGGGAGAATTTATTTTTTTAAGTTCCCTATATATTCTTGTTATCAGTCCTTTGTCTGATGTATAGTTGCCAAATATTTTCTCCCACTCTGTGGGTGTTCTCTTCAGTTTAGAGACCATTTCTTTTGATGAACAGAAGCTTTTTAGCTTTATGAGGTCCCATTTATCTATGCTATCTCTTAGTTGCTGTGCTGCTGGGGTTTCATTGAGAAAGTTCTTACTTATACCTACTAACTCCAGAGTATTTCCTACTCTTTCCTGTATCAACTTTAGAGTTTGGGGTCTGATATTAAGATCCTTGATCCATTTTGAGTTAATCTTGGTATAGGGTGATATACATGTATCTAGTTTCAGTTTTTTGCAGACTGCTAACCAGTTTTCCCAGCAGTTTTTGTTGAGGCTGCTATTTCTCCATCGTATATTTTTAGCTCCTTTGTCAAAGACAAGTTGGTTATAGTTGTGTGGCTTCATATCTGGGTCCTCGATCATGTTTTTCTATTCCATACATAGGAGGTGCCATAGACAGCATTTCTATCTGAGCCTTAAGAGATAGTTTCCCAAGGAAAGAGGGTTCTGTTGCTGAGCTGGTATGGTTGGAGAGTGGGAAAGAAAAGCGTAAGACTTCCAAAGTATAACTTGAATCTTTAAACTTCTCTCCTTTGTTACTTACCATCACACCAGCATTATTTTATGTAAGGATTACATATTAGCCTCCAAATTTGGTCTCTTAGCTCTTCAGACAGAGTCTCATCTCCCATACTCCATTCATTCTTCATGCAATAAGTAGGCCCTTCTTTCCGAATATAAATCATTATTTGACTTCTCATTGCTGCTAACTTGGTCTGCAAGACTTTTTATGGCTACTTCTCCTTTTAGCCTCATTTTGTATCCTTTTTGGCTCATTTATTATCTTGTTACACTGAACTGAAAGGTTCTTAGAAACGTACACTTTCTTGGGATCTTTTTTACTTTCTAACTTTCTTTGATGTTCTTCCTCTGGCTCTTTGTTTTTTCTTGTCCTTTAGGTTTCAAAGTCGATACTGTTCCCTCTCCAGGGCTGTTGGAGAAGATGTTCCGCTCCACATGTCTTTTTCCTCCTACCTCTCAGTTTTATTCCTGCAGCATGGCAAGTTGAACTGGGGTGAAAAATAGAAGCCCTGCTGGTCTTTGTCCAAGCTTTATTAGTATTAAGTACATCAGTAAGTGCTTATATCTATGGCGATTTCTTACCACTTAGAAAGGGGTTTGTGTGTGGAGGTGAATGAAGGAATTTGAGTGTTTAACACCCCCAAATTCCTCACAGTGATTTGTTTATTCCTGTGTACATGTAAATGTTAATGCTATTTGAAACTTGTGATGTTGCTGTTCTTGTAAGTCAGAAGTCATTAAATACCTGATTTCATATGATTCGATACAATGTGTTAGTATGCTTTGATGTCTTTGCAGATAGTACTCTCCCTCATTGATCTTGTTTGTTAGGAGTTTTGGGTATTGTGCATTTAACTTGACACATGTGCTTTAGAATCAACTTTGGCACATTGACATATTAAAATATTTTCATTTATATTTTGATAGGATATCAATTGAAATTTGGATTAATTTGGGGGGAGTAGATGTATATTACTGAATATTCCAATCCAGAAACATGGTGGCATACTTGTACTTTTTCAGGCCCTTCATGTACCTTTAACAAAATTTTGTAGTGTACATATAGGTCTTGCACATTTGTTGTAGAGTTTATTATAGATTATTTTATGGTTCTTAATGATTTTTTTCTTCCATTACATAATATAATTGGTTACTGTTGGAGTATAAGACCCTATTGATTTTGATATCTTGGTCTTATATATTACCACTAAACTGAATTCTTGTTTTTTTTTTTTTAAGATACTGAGGTTTGAACTCAGGACCTTGCATTTGCTAACACTTGAGCCATGACCTCAGCCCTGTTGTATTTAGTTATTGTGCACTTTTGCTTGGAGTTGGCCTTGCACCACAATCTTCCTACCTTTGCTTCCCGTTTAGCTGGGATTAAGGATGTAAACTATCATACCTTTGTGTGTAGGCCTTCAATAATTTCTTGCATAGGCTGGCTTTGAACTGTGATTCTTCTATTTCTGCTTCCCAGATAGCTGGGATTACAGATGTATACTACTGGCAATACCTGTTTTTTATAACTAAAAATTAAAAAAAAATTTAAATTACTATGTTAATCATTTTTAAGTGTATAGTTCAGTAGTATTAAGTATATTTACATTGTTGGGCAACAGAAATCCAGAACCCTTTCATCTTGTAACCTAAAATAGTTCTATATATCCATTGATTAACAGTTCCACATTATCATGCTTCTAACTATTGGTACCTACCATTCTATTTTTGTTTGTTTGCATTTTCCTACTTTAAGTAGCTCATGTAAGTGAAATCATACTGTATTTGTCTTTTTGTGACTGTCTTATTTCAATTTAGATAATGCTCTCGTGGTTCATCTGTATTTGCATGTACATAACCAGTTTCCTCAGCATCATTTGTTGAAGAGGCTGTGTTTTCTCCAGCGTATGTTTTTGGCTCCTTTATCAAAGAACAGATGGCTATAGTTGTATGGTTTTACTATTCTGTTCTGTTCCATTGGTCTTAGTGTCTGTATTTTGCCAGTGTCATGGCATGGTATTTTTGTTACTGTGACTCTGCAGTATAATCTGAAGTCTAGTATTGTGATACCTCTAGTGTTGCTCTTTTTACTCAGGAATTACTTTTGCTATTTGAAGTCTTTAATGCTTCTGAATGAATTTTAGGATTGATTATTCTGTTTCTCAAAGAATGACATTGAGATTTTAATGGGCATTGCTGGTGATCTAATCCAGCCAGGGCTGGTGGTTGAATCCAGAACATTGTGCCTGCTAAGTACTCTTGTCACTGAGTTACATCCCTAGCCCTTTCTCTTTTTGAAAGGCCGTCTGACTATATAGCTCATCCTCACCTTGAACTCACTGTAGTTGAAGGCACCATGGCCTTGAACTCTCATTTTATTTTATACATTTCAAATATCTTTTTTGCGTTGGAAGTGTTGGGAATTGAACACAGGACCTCGCACATGCTAGGCAGTTGCTCTAATAATTGAGTTAAATTTCTAATCCTATTTTATATATTTCAGGTAATGCAAATGATTTAAAACTTAATGAAGCTGCTGTTCAGGAAATGCCAAAACAGAAGGTCTTCTATAAGACCTAATGTAGATAATAAGTAATTCTCTTGGACAGATAGGATAACATCCTTTAAATATAAAGTCTGTTCTAAAGTTTACACCAATGATACTGAACTGTGAATAGTGTTATATTTATTTATTTAATATTGGTGGAACCTTAAAAGATTATAGTATCTATTTTATTAATTTTTATGGTAAATATAGACTACAAGATTATGATTTTAGAGGTGAAATATCTGTTTTTGTATCTCAAGTATAAAGTTTGAAGTGTATATAATATTATGCCTTTATATACAGATGTAATTATGTAACCAAATTTTTGTTTTGCATAAATGGGAACATTACAAAAATTTTCTCTGCGGGCTGGGGGCATGGCTTAAGTGGTAGAGAGCTTGCCTAGTAAGTGCAAGGCCCTGATTTTAAACCCTAGTAAACCACGCCCCCCCCCCAAAAAAAATACGTGTGTTTGTGTGTTTGTGCACGCATGTGTGTATATTATCTGAAATTTTCTTTTAAATTAATAGTCTGTTACAAACTCTTACCACGTGAATATATATAAACTTCTCTTATTCCTTTTAATGACTGTGGAGTATTCCCTTATCAGGTATCATGATTTCTTTTCCAATTAATGGAAATTTGGTTTGTATTTAATGCTTTGTCATTACAAACAATGCTGCAGTTGACTCCCTCACTCTCTGTCTCTTTGTCTGTCTCTCTCTCTCTCTCTCTCTCTCTCTCTCTCTCCCTCGTCCCCCCCATTTGTCCATATATAAACACACACATATACCTACATATGTACATATTTATATTTTTCTGTATTATGGTAGGATGTATTTCTTGTGGTAAAAGTGCTACACCAAGGTTACATAGATCTATTTGTATAACTACCATTTCATTATATGTGTTAACACCATATTTTAAAAATTATTATAGTGGTTTTGTCGTGTTATAGGATCTGCTGGGTTGAATGTCAGCCTTTATGCCCCAAATGTATGTATTCTCTCTGGATGTTCTTTTGCTTTGACTGCTTCATTCATGAAGATGAAGATCATATATCACTTCTTTTCTGCAGGTGTTTATAGCACATAGCACATTGAGTAATTACAAATAATCTCAGTAGTATTTTTAGTATGTGCCAGGAGCAGAGCTAATTACTTTATGTATATTACCTGTTTAACCTTAACTCTAAGAAGTAATATTGTCCACATTTTGTAGTTGAAAAAAAAAATCAAGGCAAAACATAAATCACTTGCTCAAGGTTGGAGTAAGTAACACATGCTCACATGCTCGTCTGCCCCCTTAATACCCTTTTATGACCTTTCTAGTAATTGCTCAAGAAAAATGTTTTGTATAAACTGTAGAGCTCACTACCTCATTCCATCTTGCATGTAGGTTTTCTTTACAGATCCTCACAAATGACATCTTACTCCACATTATGTATAGTGACTTCTTCCCTACTCTCAAAAGACTGTCCTAAGATGTGAGGGCTATCTGTCACCCCATTGATCACTGGGGTTTATTTGGCTGATTTGGCTTGATAGATGGGTGTCACCTTTCTTCTTCACCACTCCATGTATGTCTCTCCTGAAGACCAAGGGTATACAAGTAGCTGTGCTCCCCTGCTAGAACCTCTAGATGAGCTCCAAATGAGTTAATGTAGTAGACCCTTGGTATCTGCAGGTATATGGTCCCAAGGAGACCACTGTTGAGGAAGACATACTAATGCACAGGATACGTAGAGTTCAGTACTCTAAAATTACTCCCAATTTATCTATACTGTACATACAATTGGTCCAAGCATCCATTACTTGAAACATAGAGTAGGCTAAATTACTGTTGTACACATTGATACTACTCATCAACAACAACAACAAAAAAGTAGGTCTTATTTTATGTTCTTAATTTCAAATATTGGAAAGCTTAATTCATTTTTCCCTTTATACCGCTCAGCTTCAGCTAAAGACATGCTGCCTTTCAACAAATCTAAAATTTTCACTTTGTCACTTAAATTAAGCACATTATGTGTCCCCTTTGGCTTAGGAGGATTGCCATAACTTTTACCTTGCCTTTAGAACAGTGTTTGCTTTTGGGGAGGTTCACAAAATTAAGGACAGGGAACCACTCAGCAGATTACACAATGATTTAAGCACAAGCAGTGATAACAGGACTGAATGAGATTTTCTCCTCAACAATGGGGCTATGTAATGTGCATGTGGAAGTTTAAAAATTTTGTTTTTGAAATTTCTTTTTGATTTTTTTTTTTTCTTGATTGAACTTGGTCAAAACCACGTGATAAATTCATGAATAAGGCAGGATTATTGTATTGCTATATTGTATTTCATCTTGTTTTTCTAACCTCCATCTTTGGAAAAGTCTTGTGGTTGATCTTGAGGTGAGTTTCGTAGATTGTGAAGATTTTGAGTAGATCGGAATACTATCCCCTTCATTATTTCTGAAATATTAACTCAAAATACATACCCTGTAGATGACTTGTTAGGATATGTTCTCAAGATGTAAAATGTGAAGAATGCTGTTTAGACCCTTCTATGCCTCTTAATTCATGCTGTCAGGTAAGTATGGCTTGTAAATTGAACCTCTCAGAACCTCACACAAAAGGAGCGTGATAATACCTTCTTTTGGTAGGGGTTAGGTGACACACGTACGTGAAACTCAATTACTCCAGTATTTGGGCAGATCCAAGTACTTTAATATACTTTTAAGTTTTTGAATGTGACTTAGCGTGTGGGAGGTTTTCAAGTTACGAAGTTCTTACTTACTTCAGCCTTGTCACCAGGTTCTCTTGTCTTTTATACCAAGACAGAAAAACCACAGGCTTGGTATTGTAGTTTTTTGTCTCCCATTCATGAATAAACTTGTTTTGTATTCCATGGAGCCCAGAATAGCTGTGCTTGACAATAGGACCCATTTGTTGGCCCAGGCATACTAAAATGTTAAGATCCATAAACCTTAATCACTCCCATAAGCAAATGTTTTACTTAAAGCTTTAATCAAAGGATTAGCAAGGAGGGGTCTGATTTTAATTTCTTTAACCCCAGGCATGAGTGTTGGAGGTGTTGGGTGTTGTTCAGGTGGTAATACCTAGCGTGCATGAAGCCTTGATTTCAAACTCCAGTACTGCCAAAGTGTGTCTGTGTGTGTGGGGTGTGGGTGTGGGTGTGGGAGGGAAATCTAGCCTGTGAGTATCTCACAGTTTTTGTGCCTGACAAATAATTACATTTTATTCTGAAATAATCCATCACCTTTCTTACGAATATTTCTCCTGGAAAAAACTTGATATGGAAACAGTTTGCAATTGAGCTGCCATTTTGCTTTTGAATCCTACTTTAGTATTGCGTGATTTTGGAAAAATTATCATTTCATCCATGTTGGGGCTAATGATTTCTTTTTAACAAGATTTCTCTTAAAAAATGAAGATAAATTATTTATCTAGTATAAATACACTGCCTTACGTGTTAGAGTATTTATTTTCATACTTACCAGGATTTAAATCTTTACATAAAGTTGTGGAATGAAATTTTCAGTGTTCTTTTTTCTTTTTTAGATTGTGAACTTTAGATTCTGTTGAAAATGTTCTACCTGTTCTCCAAAGTGTACCTAAATCATACAGCATTGTTTAGGGGATTATTGGATGTTTGAAGCATAGATCTCATGCACTATAATTTATGATTCCTAAATCAAGGGTACTAGATTTCGTCTTTCACATTCATTGAAGAGCTCAGTGATCTTCCCTGTTTTTTTTTTTTTTTCTCTTTCCCACCACCTCTAAAATTAAAAAGGCTGGGAGCATGCTCCCTGAGCTTAATCTCAGTACTGCAAACAAACAAACAAACAAAAAAACCCAAAATAACCCTTTCACTACTTGTTTCCCTAGTATTTCTACCATAGCTACAGAGATTTTCTTTTAGGAATTGCTACCATATGACCTTTTAGTGAGAACCCAGGGCCTTGGGCGTTCTAAGAAAGCACTGTGCCCCTCACATATATCCCTAGCAAATCACCACAAACCATTTCTCCTTTATTTTTCTTTCTAAAACCATTGGAATCTTGACAGAACAAAGCTAGTTAAGAGATTATTTGTTTTTATATCTGCATTTTTGGTTCCCCAAGGTAGGTGAAGGGTGTCATATGGAAAGATGAGATATATTTAATGAAATATACAGTGATTTCCCAATATGTATAGTAAATTATGAAGTTACAACTTGAATTCTTCAGTTGTATTTTATAGATATTGGCCAAAATTGTCTTTTAAAGAGGTAGATTCAGCATATTCCTTTAACTTCCTTTCTCAGTATCCCATTGATATTAAAGACTGAATTAAATCATAATTCTGAAGAGCAAGAATAGATGTCTTTATATTAATCAGATTATGCTAACAAGGAGCAAAAGCACTTCATTAGTTCTATAACTTTAATGTGTACTTGCATGTGTGTGGGGAAGGAAGTGAAAAGATCTACATTAGATGTATGCAGAGATCCAGACTTGACTAATGTCATCAGTACTGTTTCTTTCTCAGCATTTTTGGTCTGTTTTCTTCTGCATTGGTTTTGTATTTAGCTTGGCAAAGATGGATGACCAAGAAAAGGGGACTGGGATATTCTAGCTAGACCTAGCTCATGAGGCCACCATTTACCCAAACTACATGAAACATGTTTCCCCACAAAAAAAAGGGATTATGTTACTGGAAAAAGGGGTAGGGAGAAAGCATGTTGAACAGTAAAATTATAGTTCACAGTCCACTACAGGTACCATCAGAGGACCAGAAATTTTGAAGAAGATAGAAAGCTCATGGAATTGGATTGACAACAAAATCTCAGAGGAAACGGAACCCAAGATACTTGAGGTAAGCGCAGATTTTTCCAGGGGAACCTTGGAATGGCTTCAAGTTTGGAGTCAACAAATACAAAGAATAGTAGTGGACAGTTGAGGAATAATCAACAATTGTTTTGAAGAATTATTTTTCAAAGTGCTGGATCTGTTGGGACTCCTTCACAACTTTTCTGATCCTAAACTGAGCAGCTGAACTGCTCTGGTGGCCATTGTGCCTTCCGTCAGGCCCATAGTTTAAGAACTTTTTTAAAAAAGTATGCCAATAGTTTAGTAGGATAAAGCAGTTTTGTCTGTTTTTAGCCAGCTTGACTTCCTTTGTGCCCTTCCTGCTTAAACAGTATTGCATTCCCATTTAAGGGAGAAACCCTTTAGGAAAACAAATTTGAACAACCTTAGAAAAGTCCACACCTGGCACCTGCCTAGTAAGCATGAAGCCCTGAGTTCAAACCTCAGTGCTGGCAAAAAAAAAAAAAAAGAGAAAAATCCACACCCACTGTATTCTGTAAAGTAAATTTTTCATTCACCAATCTAATTAGGAGTAATCAAGCAATTGAGTGAGAATCAAGAGGATGGAAGATTAAGATGAATAAAAGAACAACTGACCTCACATATAATTTAGAAGAAAACTTCAAGGAAAAACACAATTGAGATTTAAGATTGAAGATCATGTTGTAATGGTTAATTGTAGTTGTACTAAAATAAAAAAGAGAGAACCAGAAAAGTTTTGAAAAAAAGTAAAAATTTTATTAGATGGGCTACATAAAAATTTAGCAAGAATCAACTGAGTTGTTAAAAAAAGAAAAGACTGATTTGTTGATTTGGAATTAAGAGAAATTAACTGCATATAGGAAGCAAAAAAAAAAAATGGCTGGGTATGGCAGCTCATGTCTGTAATTCTACCTACTCAAGAAGATGAGATCAGGAGGATCCTGGTTTGAGATCAGCCTAGGCAAAAAGTTCAAGAGACTCTTACCTAACTGGTAAATGGGCACAGTGGTGTACACCTGTCATCTCAGCTACTCAGGGAAGTACAAATAAGATGGATAGTCTAGGCCAGCCCAAGGATAAAGTGAAACCCTATCTCAGAAATAACCAGCACACAAAAAAGGGCTGGTGGAGTAACTCAAGTGCTAAGCGAGCCTACCTACCAAGGGTGAGGCCCTGGGTTCAATCTCTAGTATCTCCAAATAAATAAATACATAAAATCTGGAAAAATTGGGAAAACATTTAAGAGATATGGAAGACATATCAAAAAGTTTCCATATTTGTAAGTATAAGTTCTAAAAGAGAGATCAGGAACCATGAGAAAGAGAATAATAAAAGAAATAATTAAACCAGACATGGTGGCACATCATGAGGCTAGGAGCATTGTGAATTTAGTGTCAACTTGGGTTATAAATTAACACCTTGTCTTGAAAAAGAGAGTACAAGAGAGAAAGAGACAGACAGGGAGACAGAAAAAAGAGGAGGAAGAAGAAATAATTGAAGAAAATTTTCTGAGCTGGGAAAAAATAATTTTCAGATTGAACAAATCTATATCTAGTACTGAACAGTGGCAGGAAACGATCTGCATCTGTAACATTTCAGATCTCTAAGGATATGAACACCCCACAATGACTGCCAAAAAGAGGGAATAAAATATGGAAAATTGAATAACTGGGTGCCTTAACAGTCATACTGAATGCTTGAAGATAATGGAATAGTGATTTCACTGTTTGAGGGACAATAGATTTAGCTGTAGATTTTCTGTGCCCAATCATATGAACATGAATTAGAAGTACATATTTTACACTTGGAAAAACCATACACCATGTGTGAAAGTATTTAAGATACTGTAGTATAATGAAAAAGATAAAAATTAACGTAGAAGAAATGGTTATGGTGGGGAGTGGAAGGAAACAGTGAAAGCCATATAGTGTCAATCGGAGGTCTTCAAAAAAAAAAAAACTAGAAGGAAATTCAAAAGGTTTTTCAATCTAAAATATATAAAAAAACTCTTCAACCAGTATGTGTACATGACATAAAATTATATTTGGCTTCCACTAGTATTTGCTTAAATCACATTATAAATGTACTTATTTTTTTTAGTTTTTGCAGTCAACCTAGAAAAATGTATAATACAAGCCTAATTACAGTTGTGGAGTAGCATGCATTTTAAATCTTTAAAATGGAAAAATCTATAAAATTAGGAGATGGAGGAAAACAAAGGAAGGGCTAGTGCTCATTTATTTAATAGACAATCCATACATAGCAATGTAGTTACTATGATAGTATTTTACCATTTTGATGCAAGAGGATAGTAAAAAGACTTACTATTCATCAGGTGCTTTTGTAACCTTTGAATTTTTAAAAAATTCCAAGTATGTGCATCACATTTTAATATTAAAATATCTAACTACCAGTACTGGTATTGGTGGAAAGAATACATTCCACAGCCAAAATAGAAACGGAGGTAGAAATAGAAAAAATTAGGGATTTTAGGAAATTAGAAAGTTGTATAGTACAAATGTGACTTACGGAGGGTGCATAATTATTCATTGACTGGCTCACACTCTGGATTTTGAGTGTTAATTTCTGACTTTTCCATGAAATCTGACAGAAAATGTTTTTTCTAGTAGTACTGGGATAAACCCTGGACTTTTTGCATGCTAGGCAACTAGGCAGGAAATTCTTTTAAAAAACAGATATTATGAAGAATTGTATAATTCTTACTCTTCCCTCTAGTGAAACTAAATAAGATGACTTTTTTTCTGATGGGCTAAAGACTAAGGCATTAGAAAGCTGGTTTGTCCTTGAAGTAGAAGTCATAGAGAGCCACACCTACTAGAGACCTGTGAGAAGTAGTAAGATGGAAATAGAGATTTCCTTTCCTCCCTTCTAAAGCAGAGGTTGGTAATTTATGTTCCTAGCTCTCCATTGTTATTCAGGATACCTTATGTATCTTCCTTTTTGGCATGAAGGAATTCTACTTTGATGCCACTTTAAAGTCAGATTGGCATCCTGTTTATGTTTTTTGAAAGATTAGTTTTAGATCAGGCATATGATCTTTTAGGAAGCAGATTTTTTTTTTCTTTTTTTTCCCAGCACTGTAGTTTGAACTTAGGATCTGTGCTTTGTAGTTGCTAGACAGATGCTCTACCACTTGAGTAGCACCCCTAGCCCTTTGGGAAGCAGATACTATTGTCAGTTTTTTTGTGTGTGTTTTTTATATTCAGGTTTGAACTTGGGGCCTTGTGTTTGTTAGGCAGGCACCCTACCACTTGAGCCACACCCCAGGTATCTTTTTTTTTTGGCTGTTCTGGGATTTGAACTCAGGGCTTCACACTTGATAAGCAGGCACTCTACTACTGTAGCCACTCTGCCATCCCCTGGAAGCAGATTTTAATGGCATGATTTTCAGATTTGATTTTAAAAGATAGAAAACATTACAATATACGAAACTTTTAAGGATTTAAAATATAGTCTGCAGTAGACCCTAAGAACTTGGTTTTCTAACTGTACTCACTCTACTTAAACTGTAATAGCTTTTTAAAACTAGATTATTGAAAAATCAAGGTATGCAAGTATATGATCATAAAATAACTATGAGAAATACCCTCAAAACTAAGCATTTTATCAGAAATTGTGAAATTTGTATGTGTAAGAAGTTCCTCAACCACCTGAAAACAAGTTTGAGTTTAAAGTTGGCAGTTAAGTTGTGTTTTAAACATTTTGTAAGCTATTAGTTATTCATTGCCTAGATTTCCAATAATATTAACTACCTTCACTGAGAGAAACTGGTATGTGTGTTCTGAAGGAGGGTGAGAGTTGATGGCTTTCTGGAAATACTTGACTATAGAACTGGGTGTGGTGGGCCACACCTATAATCCTAGTACCTCAAGAGGCTGAGACCAGGAGGATTGTGAGTTAGAGGGCAGTCTGGACTATGTGTCAAGTTCAAGGCCAGCCTGGGATTCATAATAAGACCAAACAATAAGAAAAAATACCTTAGTAAGAAATTGGTATTTAAAGATATGAATAGGGGCCCAGTTTGATTTCATGAGATAACTATTATATAAAGGGTGGTAAATATTCACTTTTCTTTTCTTATATTGCATTACTTTTTGTTGGAAATTTGGTACTAACTAGCTATCTGAAATTTATAGGGAAGTTGAAAGTAATTGTAACATTTTTTCTAACATTGCTGTAAAATACTTCAAAGTTATATGAAATCAAATCAGCATTTATTTTTGTTTTGTTTTGATTTTGAGATGGGTTTACCCTATGTTGTCCAGGCTGGTCTTTTAATTCTTGTGCTCAGCCTTCAGAATAGCAGACTATACCCAGCTGGGATCTGTCTGTCTTTCTTCTTCCTTCCCTCCCTCCGTACTAGAACTTAAACTCAGGGCCTTATGCTTGCTAGGCATCTGCTCTACCACTTGAGCCACTCTGCCAGCCCTTTTTTGTGTTGGGTGTTTTCAAGGTAGGGTCTCTCAAACTGTTTGCCTGGGGCTGACTTTGAACCTCAGTCCTCTTGATCTCTGCTTCCTGAGTAGCTAAGATTACAGGCATGAGCCATTGGCATCCAGCTCTTTATATATATATGTATGAGGGTAGTTATGGAACCTTGGGACTTTGGAATGTCACAGTCATGCTTGGAGATTGTCTTTATGTGACAACCCCTAATGATTTATCTGTGGTCAGAATTAGGTGAGTGGAAAAGGGAATATTGCCCCCAGTTTGCAGTTTCTAGCCTAGTCCTTAGTAGATAGGAACAATTTAATATGTTTCTTAATAGATTGAATTATAAGTTTGAAAGGTAATTTCAAATTTATAATCGAAATCATTGCTTGCCAACAAAGCATTCAAGATTTGTTATGAATAGATTAGGCTAGAAATAGCAAAGTAATGACATATATCTTGAGACCATACTAATTGAACCTTGATATCAGGGAATTCAGACTATCAAGGGACAAGAGAAGGAGAATCAATGGCCATAGTAGGATTCCATGAACACATAGGTAGTTTTTAACATGCTGATTAGTCTCCATGCTTTGGCTTTGTTTTTACCCACCCAAGGTTATGGCATATTTCTTTTTTGTTAATAGATACTGTTACTTTGGAGTTGTACCATCAATAGATTTGACTGACTTAAAACAAAAACCTACAAATAATTTCTGTTAGGTTTGTGCTTGTTTTTATTTTGTTTGAAAATGTGCAATACAAATTTGGAGGATGAATGTGACTTAAAATCAATGCATATTTTTCTAGTAATAAATACATAAATCCTATTATGAAATACTGGAAAAACAATGAGTTCATGGTGTGACCCAGCATGGGCAGAGATGACAAATGCAAGCATCCCATAGACACAGCTAACACTGGAGGTATGAAGAGGGATCACCTGCTTTTTTTTTTTTTTTTTTTTAACTTGGATTAGTATGTGACTTATGTTTGAACTAGACTGTGTTTGTATTCCATTCTGTACATAGGACACTTCTGGATGAAATATTTTGTATTTAAAGTTAATAATTTTCTTCTGTACTGTTCTCAGTTGAATTTTAAGTTTTTATTTATTAGTTGGATTAGGGAAGAATGGAAAGGGACTATAATCAGAGATGAAAACAAATCACCGAAGACTTTTGACCAAGTTTAACATTGAAATAAACATTATATAAGTTTAACATATGTCAGATGTTGTTAAGAGTCAGGATTGAGTTAATCTAAATTAGACTTTTGGAGGTAGACTAAGTTTGTCATTCTATATTCAGTGGGTAGTATAAAGCTTATTAGTTAATAAGCACTCGCTAAATATTTGTAAAATGATCAAAATGCTAATGATGATCTGTCAAAAAAGAAGCTACTTGGGATTTTATAATGTTAGCCTTGAAAATTCATTTAGTTAATAAGATAAATATTCAAAAATGTTTAATATAAGTATAATATTTATAAATAGTACTTGCCCTTCCTCATATTTAGAATATACTGATGAGTAACCTTTGCATTTTTTTCATTACTTACGAGGTTATACTTTTATGTGTACATAAACCTGTAAGATAAGTTTTTTAGGCTTTTTTTCTGAATTAATGTAGAAGTTTATCTGTTTTTATTCTAGAGATTTTAATGATTTTTTTAAATGGTACTGGTGTTTGAACTCAGGACCCTGTGCTTGCTAGGCAGGTGCTCTACCACGTAAGCCACATCCCCAGTCTGTTGTAGAGATTTTTATGAAGATTAATTGCTGTTATTTTAAAATATTAACATACAGATCATATATGGGGTGTATGTCAAGAAACAAACTGTTCAGTGCTCTGTGTTAGTAAGAACTCTTTAGGGTGGCCCTGTTTTCTTAATGTACATAGGGTTTTTAAAAAAAAAATCATGGATTACTTTAGAGTTCTGTGTCTTAAAAGTGAATAATTTGGCTGCTGGGGGTGGTGATGCATTGCTGTAGTCTCCGGACTGGGAAGTTGAAGCAGAAGTATCATGAGTTCTAGGCCAGCTTGGACTATGGGTACTGATACCTTGTCTCAAAAAAAAAAAAAATTGGAAGTAACAACAAATAAATATGTAGCAATATCTTAATTACCAAAAATATTTCTAAACATTTTTAAAGAATTCCTGTGTTTTAGTATAGTAAGTTCTAGCAGGACATCTATCTACAGTTGGTTACCAAGTTAAAGAATCCACTAAACCTTGGATTGAATTTGTATTTTTTTTTTCATTTGTTGTTCATCTTTTTTGAATTTGTATTTTAGAAGTATATTTTATTTTTATAGGCTAGATCATTTGCCTGCCATTCTTCTCCATCTTCATACATATTGATAGACTCTGCATTTAAGCATTTTTTCAACAAATTAAAATTCTTACTCTAGCAGGAATCACTATATGATCTTTTTTTGATAAGGGGACATTTTGACTTTGAATTGTAATTCCTTGAAAAGTGAAAATATTGAGGAATTAAGTCTGCATACATATTTTATGACTAATGCTAATTTCAGATTTTGAATTTTAAAAACGGATTTATATCAATAATGCTTTGTAATTAAAGGGAAACGGAGTATAAATTAGTTGGTCTTGTAGAAGGAACTTGTGGTAGCATTAAAATTTTAAATACACACTGTGCGCAAGTGACTCACTTGTATAATCCTAGCTACTCAGGAAGATTGAGGTTCAAAGCCAGCCCTAGCAAATGGTTCATAGAACTTATCTGGAAAATACCCAACATAAAAAAGGGCTGGCAGTGTGTCTCAAGTGGTAGAGTGACTGCCTAGCAAGTGTGAGACCCTGAATTCGAGACCCTGAATTCAAGCCCCATGTGCTGACAAAAAAACACCACCAAAACAGAAAAGTTTAAATACATACACACCTCCAGAAATTTACTGTATGGTTATTTTGGGGCATGTGCAGGGTATGTATATCCAAGGATGTTCATTGAAACACTGTAAAATATAAGAGACAATAAAAATGTCTCTCAGTAGTGGACTGATTAAATATATTAAAGTATAGCTCTTCAGTGGAAATTTTTTTTATTTGTTTTGTGGTAGTGGGGCTTGAACTCAGGGCTTTATGCTTGTAAGGCAGGCACTTGACCACTTGAGCCACTCTGCCAGCCCTTCCTTAATGGAAATTTTAGCAGCCGTGCAAATCTAAAATGGGTGTCATGGAGTTTTACATTTAAAAAATGAGGGTACACAAAAGTGTACTTGCCCTTTTATTGTCCAGTGGTATCTTACTAGAATTGGGTCCTAGACCCAGTTTGGATACCAAAATTCACAGATGCTCAAGCTCCTTGTATAAAATAGTATCATAGTTGCATATATCCTATGCACTTCCTCTTGTATACCTTAAATCATCTCTAGATTACTTATCTCTAATACAGTATAAATAGTTGTACTTACTGCTTAGGGAATAATGATGAGAAAAAGTCTGTTCAGTTTAGTGCAATGGATGTGGAACCCATGAAGATGGTCAACTATTTATGATATAGTTCCATTTTTTAAAGCATAATCTTACAATAAGATGCACATGAAATATGTATGATATTGTACTAATTGGTTGCACCTCTTAGGGATTGATGAGGTTTACTTTTCTCTGTATTTTTTTCATTCATTGGCTCGGATTTTTGGGGTTCTTGGGGATCCAACCCAGGGCCTCACACATACTGATCATGTGCTGTACCTTGGAGTTATATCCTCTGTCTCTCATTGTATATTACTGTTTATACTGTGAATGTTTTTCATGTACCTGCATTACTTTATAGGCAAAATCTGTCATTAATGATAAAGAAAATAAACTATAGTAGTAATGAAAAGAATATTATTGTGCAATATTAGACATCTATCTAGAATCTTTATTCATTTTGTAGCATGACTGGTTTAGAATATATAATAAGGTAAAATCATGAGGATGTACTGTTTTATAATATATGGACTTACATAAATTTTACCATATATTGTTAGCTTATTTATTTGGCCATACTGAGGTTTAAACTCAGAGTGCCTGCACTTGCTAGGCAGGCTCTCTTACCACTTGAACCACTCCACCAGCCCTTTTTGCTTTAGGTATTTTTCCAATAAGGTGTTTATGTCCCTGCTAGCCTACACCGAGATCCTCCTGTTTGTACTCCTGTGTAGCTGAGATGGCAGGTGCTTGCCACTGTGCCCAGCTTTTATTGGTTGAGGTGAGGGGTCTCACTAATTTTTTTGCCCAGCTGGCCTTGAACCATGATCTTCCCCATCTCAGCCTTCCACTTCAGATTCTTTTTATGTCATTATATCTGTCTTTCATTTATCCTTGGTCTAGACTATTATATACTTAGGTTTCATATGTCTGCTAAATTGTACAGTAGAAAACCCCCAAAAATAAAATGACATTTTGAGTGGTGAAATTGTTTCAGACTTTTTTTCAAGTAGTTTGTTTTTATGTGGGTGGGTGAAATCATGACATTCGTTGCAACACCAATTATCTTTCCTTGTTTTGTTTTCTCACCAATAGAAAAAAAGTATTTGAAAGAAAACAAAACTTCTTTACAAGCAATTGTTGATTAAAAGTATCTATGTAGGGGAGCAAACATTAAAAACTGTTAGGTCATGCCAAATAGGATTGCTTTCTTATTACCATATTTCTACATATTTCTCTTTTTCTTTTTTTAAGGAAACCAGTGTTGGTCTTAGGTGTTTATTGAGCTTTGTCTGTTTTCAAACCTCCCTGCTGCCTTTTATGTGAGGCTTCTCTTTGGACATTTGAATCTTATTTCAGTCAGTGTTTTCATTTATAATTATATGAGTTATTTTTATATATTGGTTTGCATATACATTTGTTTGCATAATTTAGCGTGTTAACTATTATTTATACTTTAATATCTTTGCCACTGACAAAAATGAAAGGTCTGTGCCATTGAAATTCATTTTAGATAAATGAGAAGACTTTTCCCTCCTAAATAATGAAGTTGAGCTGAAGTTGACTAACTTTTAGAATAAGTCTTAAGACAGATGTATATGAATCTCCTTTCATGCTCTTTGGCTAGAGTATGATGTTGGGCATATTATTAGTAAGAAGGTCTAGAAAACAGAATTTACAGGGAAATAATTTTTGATACATAACAAAAAATTTGAAGTTTATTATTCACGTTGAATATTTCAGTGTCTTTTTTTTCAGTGACCTAAAAATGTAGTCAAAGAATGAGTGTTTTTGTCATCAAAAAGTATTGCAAGGGAGACTGGGCTGTAGGTCAGTGATACAATACGTACTTGACATGCACAAGGTCCTGGATTTGATCCTTAGCATCATACCCCCTAAAAAATCATTACAACTGGTAGCTATAATTTGAAAGGAATTAGGATGTGTTACCAGATACCAGATGTGTCTTTCTTCATGCATTTGTTTATTTAATCAACAAATGGCTGTAGCTCCTGCTTTGTGCCTAAGACTGCTCCTCTTGGCCCTGGGTGTGGGTTGGTAAGTGAAGTATTTCTTGCCTTCATCAGGCTTATGCTGTAAGGGAGATGTGGTAAATGGTGTATAAACATCTATAATACTTTAGAAAAAACATAATCACATTTAGTATTAAGCTCTGGAGGTACCTCAGTAGAAGTGTATGTTTCCCATGCATAATGTCCTGTATTTGATCTCCAGTACCAACAAAAAATTCAGGAAAGCCTATGCTTAGCTTATGGAAAAATGAGTTTGCCAACATACGAGTTCCTTGAACTCAAAACCTGTTTTTGCTTGTTTAGACTGGAGGAAGATTTGAGAAAGAGAAACTTTGTTGTTGACTTAAGTCTTAAGGTTGAAGTAGTTTATTTGAAATAAATAATTTAGCTGAAAATAGAAAAAAAATAAGGTTTGCTAATTTCTCTTTAAGCCAGCGGTCAATAGTGAAAATCATTTTGTGTGAGAAACTACCAAATAACAAGCATAAGCATACGTAAATGTAAACTTTATATATAGTTTGAGGAAAACATTTTTAATGTGGTTTGCTTGCCATTCATTTCATTTAGACTTTCTAGTCACACATCTCTGAGTTTGAATCTGGCTTTGCCTCTACTGTACAACTGGGTGCCCTTTCTGAGACTTGATTTCCTTTTCTGGAAAAAAGGGAATAATATCACCTGGAGGAAATACAGTAGGTGATTCTGAGGATATAATTTGGAAACAACTGTTGAGATTCAGATCTTATTTCCTCAGCTGAAGTGATTTAGTTGGGAGTGATTAGGAAGATGCTTATGCTCTGTGCCCTACTTTCCACATCTTTAAAATGGGCAAAATAATGGCATCTTTTAGGATTGTGAGAATCAAATGTGTTAAAATATTCAAAGCATTTCAAATGTCACATAGTAAGCACAGTATACTTATTAATGTTATTTCAAATTATCATATAGTAGCTTGGTTGTTTAGCAGGTTAAAAACATGTCTATTTAAAAAACATCATAAAATTGCCAGGACAGTGTATAGTGCCTCCTTAATACCAAAAAACTATGTAGCAGGTATTTTATCTTGCTTCATCTGTAAGAAGTCTTCTCTCTACTGCATCTAGAACACTTTCTGATACATAGTATATATGCCAAGTCTCATAATAATTATGGTAAGGGAGAAAACAGACTACTTTTTTAGTAAATGAAGTTAAAGGCACTACTAGAAAATGAATACACTATATATATTGTAATCTCTTGTTTCCGTAATCATAAATCATTTGAATATTAAGCTTGCTCTTGTAGGTCTTTAAAGACAGTTTATAGGAAACCAGTTTACTATTCATTAAAAATTCACATTAAGATAATTATTTTTGATACTCTGAAGTGAACAGCTATAGTATGTGTATTAGATAACCCATTTGCATGATGTTGTAAATTCGTAACTTGGCATTATCTTGCCTCCTGCTTTGCATCTTTAATACAGCCATTAATCTCACTACAAGGCTTTACTAAGGATAAATTGCTGCGTAACCCACTTCAACCTCTTTTGTTCAGTCAGGAAGCCAGACGTGTTAAACAGCTATTTTACAAACACATAAAATTATTTCTTCTTTTGAAATTTTTAAAGATTTTTATAATTTGGAATGGTAAAATAAGAAATTTATCCATTTTATCTGTTGAAATTACTTGACAGAACTTTGCTTTGGAATAGAGCTTCTGTATCTTTAAAAAATACACAGTGAGTCACCCCCTGCTCTTTTGGTAGATGCCTGGCTAGTGAACAGCTAAGCTGCTTTAGGCATGTAATAGAACATTCCATTTCCTGTTCCCTTGCTGACACAGAGGAGTGTTCCTGCTGGCAATGATCTAATCATAGTGCAGTAAGAAACATGGCAGTTTGATAAAACATGGTGGAGACAGCGGCTGAAATGGAAGCATATGTTCTAGAAGACATTCTTGAGGTAGGGTTAGGTTTGTAAATGAAATGAGAGTTCAGATCTGAACAAAGAAATCTTATTTGCTGGAATTGCTTTATAGATGAATAGATTAGAGGAGAGAGCAAAGAGAGCAGAGCATAAAAGCAAGACACAGACCTTATTTTGTGTGGGAATGTGTCAGTCTGGTTCACATGATTGCTAAAGAAATCTAGAATTATTTTCTTTAAGCTTCATGTTTCATAAATTGTAGATTTGTTTGGTAGAGGAAAAAAGGGAAAAGGGGTTTGGACTTCATAAAAAGCCTTGTGCTGGTGGTGACCTTTAGATTAACTCATTACGAAGGTGGGGTCTTCAGAGCAGCTTTGAGTAGGTTTAGTATCATGTCTTAGAAATCATTTATATACCTAAGCCTAAAGCTGTCTTGCAATTAACTATTAAAAACAGCCGGTTCTTTTAGCTTAAAACTAAGCACATAAATAACTTGATTTAGGTAGTATACTCTCGTCGTAGATTTTTCATTTGACTTTGATTATAATTATGAAATTAAAATTTAGGACACTAATGTTTGGGAGCTATCAATAAAAATTTACTGTAATTTTAAATCATGAGAACTTTAAATTATATTTTTTGGTGTTCTGGTTATATCAATGTTATAAGAACTAGAAATCAGTTCCAGGAAATACATGTCAAAGTAAAAGTATAATTGATTTTGGCCTTGGTTATAGCATGCTACCAAAAAATTGTATTTATAGATGTAAATAATTAAACCCCATTTTCTTATCTGCGGGGCTCTAGGGCTTTTGTTTTTTGTTTGTTGTTTTTTTTTTATCATCATTAAGAATAAAACCTGGTTAATTCAGATAAAGATGCTTCGTGGTGGTGAGTGGAATTCCTAAGTCTTAGACTATTCAGATAATTTTTATTAACTATTTCACTGTCTAAAGGATTTCATTGTACGGAGGGGATTTGGGAGAAGCTGCAATGGGAAGCTAGGCGGGGTTAGCAGGAGAAAAAAGCTTATGCGCATTATAAAGTGCTGCATGATCAATGAGCATTTTCTGGAGTCCCTCAGTGTGTGCCTGGAGCTGACATTGCAGCAAGTCTCACAGTTCTGCAGAGTGAAAACTGATTCCATTGTATTATCTCCCTCCTTGCAAACACCTGCCAGCATGCTCTTTCCCTCTGTTGTGTGAATTGGATTGTTTGGTTAATTTCCATTCTTTTCTTTTTTAAAAAAAACTTGATACTATTAGTGTGTTTCCTTAAAAATGTTCCACTAAAAGTATCTACTTAGAAATAGTGGTATATACTTTCACCAAGGGACTTTAGTAATTTCAGGTTGTAACATGACTTAGTGGTTCAGTTTAAACAAGTCTAATTGGATTGTAAAGTTCTAGTGGCACATTTTGAAAATTTTGCTTTGGATTTTATGCAGGT
Organism: Castor canadensis; assembly: GCF_047511655.1. Taxonomy (NCBI): domain Eukaryota; kingdom Metazoa; phylum Chordata; class Mammalia; order Rodentia; family Castoridae; genus Castor; species Castor canadensis. The sequence goes on from NC_133394.1 coordinate 95,542,262, forward strand.
GTACTTCATAGATTTTGATAGATGTATTTGACAGTTTTTCTTGGCCACTTAGATTTTAGCATATAACAGATATTAGAAGTCTTGTTTTCTGGTTAAAAACCACTTGAACATAAGTTTTGTGCTTTAAGTACAGATTGTTAAATGCTGTTTTAACAGTTGAGTTTTCATTATTTCCATTAAAATTATCAGGGTGAGATTTTATATTACCTGATTTATACATTGTTAATAATTACTAAAATAATTGTTGCAGTTTGTTCATACTACTTTTACATCCGTCTTAATTAGGTTTCTTTATACCTGTTGCATTAAATCATGTTAAGTGAATACATTTTCTGTAGCACCTCATATTGCAAGTAAATAGATACATATTATATTACATAATAAGCTCTCTAGAAAAATATTCTTTGTTTTACTTAAAGGGTTAATTTTATATGAATGTCCAATAATGACTTACGAAGTTTATATTCCACAGTGACAATTTTATTATTGTACCTAATTTTGAGCTATATGAAGTTTCGTTGCTATAATTTTCACCTTTGTGATTTTATTTAGTGATCATATAAAACTGTGGATTCTGCTTATTTAAATGTGTCCTGGTGTTTTTTTTCTGTCTTTGCTACTTAGTCTTTTGAATCATAAATTTTTTAAAGGTGCTCTTATTTAAATCTTTGTAAAAGACAACTTAAAATCAGTATCATGAATGTAGTACAGATCAAGCTTCATAACACTGATTTACCTTTTAAACTGTGATTGCTTATTATCTAGCTCCAAATATAATTAAGTTAAACTTTCAGATTTTAAGATCTTAAATAAAATATTACACATTTCTAAAATTTATGATGAAACCAAAAACGGTTGATTTCAATTTATTTCCTCTCATTTACCCAGGGTAACAGATTAAAGAGAATAATTTGGTTAAGTCTAATCCCTATTTTTCCAAACCAAACTAGTTGAAGAGTATTTCTGTTTCTTTGCTGCCCGTTCTGTAAAATGAAATAATACTCAGGAAAACAGACAAATACATTATAGAAATAGGGCTGAGAACCAACAGAAATATCTCTTTTCTTGTAATGTTTATTATTTTTCTAAGATACTGTATTTTTTACAATTTTGATGATTTTTTCCTATGAGTTATAGTGATAATGAATCTTACCAAAATCAATAGGAAGAAAAAGTCCTCCATTTTTTTCTTAGATATTCTGTATTGCGTGACCAATGACTCTGTATGTGAACCTGAAGTTTATATACGGATTTTTGATAAGTAAATGTGCAATGTAAGAAACCATTTCACAACCTTGAACATATTTTGGTTTTACTACTTATAATTGAACCAGTTTCAGTAGATTTTTGTCTTAGGAATGAGAAATCCTCACAAATACTTACGTATTTTAATTTTAGCTAAATACAGTTTTTTTTTTTTTGGTGGTGCTTGAACTCAGAGTCTCATGCTTGTTAGGCAGTTACTCTACCACTTGAGCCATTCTGCCAGCTCTAGTTTCAGAATTCTTTTTTCATTTTTTTTTTAACTTTTAAAAATAAGTCTTTATGAAAATAAAGACTATTTCTAGTTTTTTAATAACTCTCATGCCTAGTCTTACTCCTTTTTCAACTAAAGCAAAGATTTCTAGGTTCATTTCTATTTAATGTTACAAGGTTGTTAGTACATGAAGTAAAAGTTCCCAGCTATTCTATGGTTGTTTTTTAGAGACAGTGGATTGAGTAGTTGATGAACCCGTTAGGTTTGAACTGAAATAATAAGGGTAAGATTGAAGTGAAGTAAACAGATTTATTATGGAACCATTTTTAGAGTAAATATAGAAATGAATTTTTATATACCTATAGAAAACAAGCAGACATGAAATCTAAAAGTGTAATTTATAGTAGCAAAATCAGATCCCTGTGAATAAACTTGGCAAAGAATGAGCAGAGTGTTGTTATGCCATGTTTATGTATTTAAAGTTTTGATATTGTGAGGATATCAGTTCTCCCTGTTTATCTATAGATGCACTGGAATCCAATCTAAATTCCAGTAGGGTTTTCATTATTTCTTTTGTGGAAAATAGAAAGAACTTTAAAAAAATGTACTAGGATATATTCGTTGTACAGGGGATTCATTGTGACATTTCCAAATAGTCTTATATTGTACATTTATTAGATCACTCCCACAGTCTCTGCCCCTCTGCCCCCTCCACCCCTTCCAACCCCCACTTAAAGCAATTGCAAAAGATTTCTTTGTTCTGTTTCATATATGAAGTCCATCCACCATATACCCTTGCCTTAATCTCCTTCATTCACCCCCAGAAAAATATACCCTCACCCGTGGTATTTTACAATCCTGTCTTTCATTTTTAATATTCGAGTCAATGTTCCAAGGGGTTTCTCAGTGTGTTCCTGCTATGAGTCTACTTTTATCTGAAGAACTTAAAAAAATTTATAGAATACTGACTGATGAATGGCCCCAAGTAGCGATAAGACTAATCATGATGAAGAAAAACAAAATTTGAATACTTAAATCACCAAAAACCAAGACTTATTTTGAAACCAACTAGAACATTGAGGTAGTGATAAAAGAATATAGAACAGACCTAAGGAGTTATACATAGTTGAGACATAGACTCGTATGTTCTGAGTCAGTTGATATACTATGCAGTAGGGAAAGAATGGTAGTTTTAGTAAATGTAATTAGATGGATTGAATATCTGTCAAAAGAAAATGATACTCTTTCTAAAATGCACACAAAATGAGCACAATATATACCGCACCATATTATTTTTTACTGTGTACTTATCTTGATGTCAGAGGGCTGTTGTGGTGGTTGTTTAAATAAGATTGAAAAACCTGCAGGGAAGTTTTTGTTTGTCTTTTTATTTTATCAAGATTATGAACTAAAGGTAAATAATGGGTTTTAATTCAACAGGGAAAGTCCACCGCTGTTTTCGATAGTGTTACCAAATCTCCCATGTAGAAGCCTCTTTTGAGAGGTACTTGCTGTATTTCTTTCTGTGCAGTAAAATATATCAGCTTATGTAGTATATGTCGTTTGTATACTATACCAGTAAGTCTTTTGAGGATCACTGTAGTTATATTTAGTGTAACCATAGAGACATGTTTTTTACTAGGAAGAGTTGGAGTAACTCTTAGGACATAAGTATAAATTAATCTAGAGACTCAGAAGTTTAGCTAAATATGTAAATGAGTTGACGTAAAATAATATTTCCATTCATTAAAAGGTTTTGGAATTAAGATGAAACACGTTGGCAATTGAAGCTCATGATTTTATTGAAATACGTATTGAGTATACACAGTGTAGTAGATACTTGAAATTCAGTGAGGTTAGATCAGGTCACTGTTTCACAAACATAGAAGTGCAGAGGAAGAAATGTCTGCCATGAGTGTTTTATATTTGAATAATAATTTATTCATTGGTTCCATCTAAACAGTTTGAAAATCATTTTCAGCAGTGTGCTTCTGAATTTTTCAGTGAACATACTCTTTCACCTAGACACCTTTATGGTGTCATTTTTATTTTAGCCTGTTAAATATTTTTGTAAATATGGAGTTGTCAAGAACATCCTTTGGATCCCATTTTCATCTTTTTATCCGTAAGAGTTTTTTTTTTATCTGTACCATTTAATGCAGTGTATATACACATACACACAGCACACACACATACATGCTCTTGTGTATTACACATACATGTTCCTCCTACTACATTTTATAGTGTGGATGCTCTTATTTAGTAAAGTATGGCTTATCTTGGAAGAGTGGGCAGAATTTGCAGTATTGCTTTCATACCAACTTTGGGACAGTAGTAGAAAATGGCTAAAAGACATTTCATTAGTTAATAACCCCTGTAAAGAAGACTATTATTAGTGGAATATGGAGGCTCGAAACAGCTTGCAATAAGACACCAAAGCACTTTTTTTTTCTGTTCTCATTTTATTTTGTTCAATCATATTATTGTTGTATTAGGGGTACATTGTGACATTTACAAAAGTTCTTAGAATATATCATAGTTGAATTCATCCTCTCCATCATTCTCCTTTATCCTCCCACCATTCCACAAAAGCACTTTCAGAAGTGTTCAGGTCTGTGAGATGATAACTTTTGCTCCATAAGTGTTTGGGTTAAGATTGACTATTAATAATTTGATGTTGGATGGAATCATACTTCTGACTAGATGGACGTATGCCATAAGTAGCATAAGATGGCAATAGTACATTTAGCACATTGGGTATCATTTATCGAATATTTAAGTTATACATGGGACTCTGCTAAATGCTTCACTAACAGTTTCATTTAATGCTAAATGATTCTGAGAAGATAGATACTTCATAGAAGACTTGTAAGGAAGAAATGAGACAGTCTGCAGATATTTAGCACAGTACTTAGAACATAAAGTGATGACTACCTTTATATCTGTCTTTATGTTATCCCCCATTTGACAGATAAAGCAATTATTTTGGTCTTAGGACTTTTAAAAGTTACTGAGAACTCAGACTTTTAGTTTATTAGAGTTATATGTATCAATATTTGACATTTTAGAATTTATTTTCTTTTTGCAGTATTGGAGCTTGAATTTAGATTTTTGTACTTGCCAGGGAGGGGGAGGTGCTCTACTGTTTGAGTCTGCCTCCAGGCTTTATTTTAGAAATCAAAATTCAGCCAGGTGCAGATGGCTCAGGCTTGTAATCCTAGCTTCTCAGGAGGCAGAGCTCAGGAGGATCTTGGTTCGAAGCCACCCCAGGCAAATAGTTTCGAGAGACCCTATCTCGAAAAAACCCATCACAGAAAAAGGGCTGATGGAGAGGCTTAAGGTGTAGGCCCTGAGTTCAAACCTCAGTACCACAAACAATAACAAAAAAAGAAATTAAAATTTAGAAAATATAAAAACGTTTAGAGATTAATTCGTTTAAAAATAATTCTAATCCTATTTTCCAAAAGAAACTAGAGAGAAGAGTGGCATTATTTTACATTTTTTGCAAATAACTTTGAAGTCTGGCTTAAGAAATGGTAATTAAGCTGTCACATTTGCTTTTATATTCATTTTGTTGTAATACACTATTTTGGTTGAAGTCTCAGAAGAAAATCTGGTATCACACTGATGTGAGAATAAAAATTGGAAGAGTATGTGAATATCCCTTTCAGATCATTGTGGATATTCTTTAATACTATTGATCTGTACCAAGTGGCAGTTTGTTAATGGTTAGTTGCAATGTCAAATCTGAAAAAATGGTGAACATTATGTAAACTATGTTAAAATCGGTTGGTTTATTGTGTACTTTGAATATCAAAACCATGCATGATTTTATATTACCATATATTAGAAATTACTTAAAACCTCTACAGTTTCTTTTTAAATCACATTACCCAATATCACCACTATTCTCAAAAAATTAAAAAACTAGGAGGCTGTGACATAATTGTGTACCAGATACAAGTGTTCCAAAACTTTAAGTTTGCTTGAAAGCTTAAATTTTTATCATTAACAACAAAAAATATGAATTGATTTTCATGAAATGACAGGTAGGCTCATTGCGTTCATTTTTAAGAAAATGTGTACCAAGTAAGTCTGAATAGCCATAGCTTGTCTTAAGAAAAAGTGGTATTCCGTGAAAAAAATGATTGCTTCAGCTCATTTGCAAGTGTGCAGAAGTGCTTCCTCGTTTTTCACATGGGGTATTAAAAGTCATGTACTCAAGGTTAATTGGTTAATTTTAATTAATACTTTCACTGATTCATAAAGGAAATTGGCTTTGTTTTTCTGTGCTGCCTCCTCTACCTCTTCTACCCCCTTTAAGAAATTGTGAGTGTATGACAGAGAAGAAATATAATATGCTGGCTACTAACTAGTACAGATTGGGGTCATGGTCTTGATTTGTGTTAAGAAACTAGAAATTTTAGTTACCCTTGCTTTTGTATCATCAGTGGTAGTGTCATTACAGTGAAATAGGCCAGTAATAACTTTAGAATTATAAAAATAATTTTGACCTCTCAGAGTCTTGGGGATCTGTGAGGAGATAGACTACCTACTTCATAGAAGATAAATCCTGGGGACCACACTTGAGTAGCCCTCAGTTACCAGTATATTGCCCATGTTTACAGTCAATAAGGGTACGTAATTAAGATTTAGATTTAAGTCTGTTTGATTTAAATGTATTAATTCATCAGACAGTCCCAATAGTTTGATCTCTTTGATATATAGATCACTCTGCTTTTAAATAACTATACTATAGCAAGTCCTCTGCTTTTAAATAACTATACTATAGCAAGTGGGAAAAATCTTTGGTAATTTGTATGGTAATGTGAATTTTGCATTAAAAGTAAGGTCTTTAAGGACTTAAGTGAAGAAGCTAGAAATAGAAAAATTTTTTGCTTATAGAATAAACATGAAATATGTTTTGATATTGATAAAGATAATTAAAAACTGAAGCATATTTATAAATTCTGTCAGATGTCTTACATTGTAATTCCGAAAGATGAGGGATGGAGTTTGTAAGTAGTTTTTCAGATCACAAATTTTAGCAAGTCAAACAAATATGTGAAGTTTGAGTACTTTGCCTTTTGAAGGCTATAGGTTTCTTTCCATTCTGTTCTTTGCTATCACAGGTACTGCTTTAGTTTTTATACAGTCAGGAGAAGTTCTCAGAGGCTCAATTTTATATTGTGTAAAAAGGAAAAATGAGTTTAGATAATGTCTATATTCATTTATTTAAAAGCTAAACATTAATTTCAAATTTCGCTGTATAGGAGCAAAATTGGGTCATATAAGATAACTTTCCAACTTCCTCTGATGTTTCTATTTATGTATAAGGTGTAATTTTGGTATTTATATGCTATAATTTTGGCATATTTTATGGTTGGGTTTTAAACATTATAAACTTTGTGTATCATTTTTAAATGCATTTTTATTATTGGGTTTTTTAATCTCTAAAATTTGGTTGTTTTTCTAAGGCCTTACCTAGATGTAAGTCTACAACTAGATTTCTTCAAATAGTGGATTCTATAACTTCTAAACAGATGATGATATGTTGCTTCTGTGTAAGAATACAATGGATATATGTTGACCTTATATCCTATGGGTTAAACTTACTTTCACTCATTTTTTTTGTTTGTTTAGAATACTTTAGGATTTTCTGTGCACCTGATCATAAATACAAATAATCTCAGCTTCTGTCTCCCCACCATCTTTGTGCCTTTTTATTCCTTATTATTTTTACCTTTTGACACAGGTAGAATATGATACATACCTTCTTTTGTCTCTAGTGAAATATTGATTAGAATTGTTGACTGTGGACTTCCTTAGCCTTCTTCCTGGTTTTAGAGAGAAAAGTACTGTTTTTTACCTTTAAGTATAATGTTATGAGTAGTGTTTCTTTTTTTTTTTCTGGATTCTTTTATTTGTTTAAGGAAGTTCGCTTTTACTTAGATTGCCAGGTTTTTATGCTTAAAGTGTATTGAATGTTGTCTGGTCCTTTCATCTGCATCCTTTTTTGTTTGTTTGTTTGTTTGGTAATACAGGGATTAAACTCAGGGGTTGTTAGATGCTCTAACCACTTGAGGTGTGCCCCAGTCCCTTTTACTATACTTATTTTTCAGGTAGACTCTCATGCTTTTCTTTGGGATAGATCTTGAATTGGGATCCTCCTACCTCCACCTCCAGTGTAGCTGGGATTACAGTTGTTTACAGTTTTTTTTGAGAGCTCTCCACTGACTTCCAGGACTGGCCTTGAACCACAGTCCTTCATTTCTGCCTCCTCCATAGCTGAGATTACAGGAATACACCACCTCATCCAGCGTTGTATCTGCATCTTTAGAAATAATCTTGAGATTTTCTCCTTTATTTTGTTGCATTAATTTAAATTAATTGACTTTTTATTCTTTTGTATTCTTGGAATAAATGCTACTTGGTCATTATTTATGACCCTTTTGTATACAGTTGGAATTGATGTGATAATCTTTTATAAAGGATTATTGTTCCTCACAAAGATTATTGGACTTCAGTTTTCTTGTAATACCTTTGACCACTTTTTGTGTCAGAAATGGTAACCTCATAAAGAGATGGGGAAATATATCCTTCTTTTCTGCTTACTGAAAGTTTGAATTGACCAGCGAAGTCGTCTGCATGTCAGGTTTTGAATATGGGAAGTTTTTTAACTAAAATTTGAACGGATATAGATTTTTAGTGGATATAGATTTTCTCTTGTCAGTTTTGATCATTTGTACCCTGTAAGGAATTTATCTGTTTAAATTGTCGAATTAATTCCCAGTTGCTCATAACAGTTTAGTACTCTTTAAATGGAGGTAAAATCTATAATTCCACTTTTTCATTTCTTATACTGGCAATTCATGGTACTTTATTTTTTCTATGAACCTACAACTGATTTTTTTCATTTTCTATTTTACTGATTTCTGCTTACTGTTATTTCCTCCCTTCTTACTTTAAAATTAGTTTCTTTTTATTTTCTAACTTCTTTATGTAGAAGTCTGTTTTCCTATTTTTAACGTTTCCTTTCTCCTAACAATATTATAACCTCTAATTTTACATTTATGTGCTGCTTTAGGTCTGTAGCACACATTTTGTTGATTTGTTATATTTTAATTACTATTCAGTTGTACATGTTTTCTAATTTTTCTTGTGGCTTTGTCTTTGCTTCATTTTGCGTTTCTTAACGAGGATTTCTAATTCCTAAGACTTTTGGGGATTCCCTCCTGTGCTTCTATGATAATACTCTTTATATACTATCTTTGAGAGAATTGAGAAAGTAGTCACTCAGATTGTTTTTCATCTGTGGTTCATATGAGGAACCCATTTTGGAAAAAGCTGTATGGGTTATTTAAAAGTTGGTTATTTCATTTCTAAATAAGTCAGGATATTACTGGCTTGAAATTTAATTATGCATGGTCAGAAAATGTACTCTGATCTTACTGCTTTTAAATGTATTGAAACTTTTATGCTCTTTAAATAAGATCCATTTTGTTAATGTTCTTTGGGCAAATGAAAAAGTATATTCTCTGTGACTGTTAACTGTTTAGTAATAAATATATTTAAATCAATTAATGTTCAAATCTTTTATATCATTATTGATTTTCTGTTTACTTAATCTATCAATACTTGAGAGAAACATGTTAACATCTCCAACTATAATTGTAGAGAGGCTCATTCTTTCTGATTTGTCAGTTTTTATTTTTTTCATCTATTTTGGAGCTCTTTTATGAGTTTGTGCACATTGGAGATGATTATATCTTCTTGCTGAAGTGATCCTTTTGTTGTTATGAAATGTCCTTTAGTTTTGTTAATATTCCTTCTTTTTTTGAAGTATACCTTGAGATTACTAATTCTGCAAGCATTCCCCTGACTAATATTTATGTGATATATCTTTCTCCATTTTTTTTTTTCCTGGCAGTACTGGGTTTTGAACTCTTGGCTTTGTGCTTTCAGGTACGTGATCTACTACTTGAGTCACACCCCCAGACCTTTTTGCTTTGGTTATTTTTGATATAGGGTCTTGCATTTATGACTGGGCAGCCTGGACTGTGATCCTCCTATTTATGCTTCCTCATTGCTTGGATGATAGGCACATGCCACTGCTTCTATTCATTTGTTTAGATTGGGGTCTTGTAAACTTTTTTACCTAGGCTGGGCTTGAACCATGATTCTCCTGCTCTCTACCTTCCAAGGGGCTAGGATTACAGCCTTGAACTATCGAGCTACATCTCCTTTCTTTTGACACTCTGTATATTTAAAGTGTGTTCTTAACTGTTGGCAGTTGGCATGTAGATAGCTCCTGCTTTTTATACTGGTCTCTCCCTTTAACTGGTATATTTAGTCTAATGTAATTATCAGTATCTTATGTTTGCTTACCATCTTGCTGTTTCATATTTGTCTCATTAGTCATTCCCTTTTTCTTTATTCATGCCGTTTGTTAGATTATGTTATTCATTATTTAAGATTTTTAATTTCTAAATAAAGTCTGTGTGTTTTATAGCATGATTCTTTAAAATAGTACACATTGTGAAAGGGCTCAGTCAAGGTAATTGATGCTTTCGTTGTTTAACATACTTGCCTTTGTTTTTTTTTCCTGGCGGTACTGGGGTTTGCTTCATGCTTGGTAGGTAGGTGCTCCTCCACTTGAGCCACTCTGCCAGTCCTTTTTGTGTTGGGTATTTTTGAGGTAGGGTCTCGTAAAATATTTGCCTGGGCAGATCAGTCCTCTATGATCTCTGCCTCTCAAGTAGCTAGGATTACAAGTGTTAGCCACTGGCACCCAGTTGCATACATACCTCTTATTTGTGGCAAGAACATTTAAAATCTGCTCTCAGCAATTTTAAGAATGGTATTTTCTATAGTCATGTTGTAAGTAGAGCTCTTAAATTTATTCCTCCTTTAACTGAAACTATGCCTTTGCCAACCATTCTGCTCTGATTATATGAGATTTTTGTGTAACTGGCTTGTTTGGCTTAGCATAATGTCTTCCAGGTTTTCCATGTTGTTTCAAATGATGGAATGTTCTTCTTTTTAAAGGCTACCTACTATTCTATTTTGAACATTTTCTTCTCCTTTTTTTTTTGACAATACTGAGGCTTGAACTCAGGACCTTGCCTTTGCTAGGAAAGTGCTCTATCACTTGAGCCATTCTTCCAGCCGTTACCACATTTTCTTTATCCACTCATCCATGGACACTTACTTTGTTTTCTCCTCTCAGCTGTTGTGAATAACGTGTAATGCTACAATGAGCATGGGAGTGCAGATACCTTCTTGAAAGACTGGTTTTATTTCCATATATAGTGGGGTTGCTGAATCATGTAGTAATTCTGTTTTTAGTTTTTTGAGGAACTTCTATAAGGTTCTCCATAATGGGTATACTAATTCACATTTCCACCAGTACCTTACCAAGGTTCCCTGTTCGCTGTATTGTTGCCAACACTTGCCACCTTTATGGTCTTTTTTGATAACAGCCATCCTAATAGGTATGTGGCTTGGTACTTAATTATGGTTTTAATTCACATTTCCCTGATAGTTGGTGATAGTAAGCATTTTTTTAATGCTTACATTTATTTTGTGTATTTTCTTTTGTTTCTGGAGCCACAGCCAGAAATCCAAGTCTTGGTGTTCCAACTGAGTTCCATTTTTGGCTACTTCAGAAGTAAGAGAAACAATATATATAAAATGGAAAACTGGGTTTATTTACTGTTTGTCAGAACTGGGGTGATAGCCATTCTCAACTTTCTTCCTTCCCCTTAACAGTGTTATAATTTATAGGAGAGACAGAACAAAAGCCAGGAAATAGGCATATGTAGATTTAGCTGTGTCTTGTCATTATGTCCCTTCTGTTCCACTCCACCCCCACCCCCCCACCCCAAATTCGAGTGTGTCCTCTTTCATATCCTGCTTTTGGAGATGATTTCAGCTTCATTCTCACTGTTGAATAGAGAACTAAGTTAAAAGACAGGTTAGCTGGGAAAAACAAAATTTTGAGACTTTTTAAACTCAATTTTAAGTAGACTTCATTACACCTTCCCCCCTTTTTTGGAGTTAAACTCACGTTTAACTCAGGGCCTCTAGCTTGCTAGACAGGTGCTCTACACTTGAATCTTGATTTTTGAGTCTAGACTATGATCTTCCTATCTATGCTTCTAGCATAGTTGGGATGATAGGTGCATGCTACGACACCTAGCTTCTATTGGTTGAGATGGACTCTGTTAGTCTTTTTGCCTTCACTAGCCTTCCAACAGTGATCCTTCAGGTTTCTGCCTCCTTAATAGCTAGGATTGTAAATTCGAGCCACTGTGCCCAGCTCCCCATTTTTAAAGCTGGGTTGTTTTCTTGCTGTTAGGTTATTTGAGTTCCATATGTATTCTGGATATTATTAACTCCTTATTAGATACATAGTTTGAAAATATTTCTCACCGTTACTTAGGTTGTCTTTTCACCCTTTCATTGCCTTGAATGTGCACAGGCTTTTTAGTTTGATATAATTCTTTTCATTTAATTTTGCTTTTTTCTCTTTGTTTTTGAAACCATATCTAAGAAGTCATTGTGTGGTTAATCTCAGAGTTTTTCCCTGTGGCATGTAAAAGACATACCCAAAGAGTTTGAAGAGTTCAGAATAAAAAATTAAATAAGAATTTAAAAAACCTTTCTATTCCTTGAAAGCAAACTCAAAAGTGGGTTGTAGTATCATAAAATTCTAGAAGTTTCCCATTCACTTCCCAACACATCTCATTTAGTATTTGTAGCCTAAATTATGCCTCAAGACATTAGCAATTATGCTACAGCTATGGGAGTCTTCTCCATGCTTGTCCTGGAGTGCTTCATGGCTGACAATACCTGGTGCCCCATAGGCTGCTAAAAAATATAGTCTAAGTGTTTGTGTGTGTGTGTACATATATCCATTACTGGGATGTGAAAAGTCAAGAAAAGTAAAAGAATACAACGTAAGGTGCGGAGGAGCTAACCAAATTAAAGGTAGTTAAATTCCAAGATAACCTCCAAATCAGGAGGAAACTAGAAAGAAGAGTAAATTAAACTAGAGCAGACAGAATGCAAAGCAGAAAGAATGAAGGTAAGAACAGAATCAATGATACTGAGAACAAAAATAACAGAGAAAGTAAAACTTGTAGGTTGGTTCTTTGAAAGATTCATTAAAATTAATACCAAAGAAAGAAAAGGTTACAAATTGAGCAGTTAAAAGAAAAAGTTGTTACTGTAGATTCCATCCATATACATTTAAATGTTTATAAGAAGGTCAGAGAGGGTATCCCAGTGGTACAATACTTGTTTGGCCTATTCAAGGTCCAGTGTACGATCCTTGATAGATAGATATGGAAATGGGCAGATTCCAAGGAAAAAAACTACTAAACTCACTCAAGCATAAATGCCCTGAATAACATATCAGAGAAGTTATATTTCTAGTTAAAAGTCCTCTACAAAGACAAATTAAACTCCAGATAGTTTCATGTACAAATTCTATGATGAATTATAGGGAAAAAATGCCACTTCTACTAACTTTTCTAGAAAATAGATGTTGAAGGATTACATCCTCACACTCAAGCCCAACATTTACCTTAATGCTATGACAAAGCAAAGACATATATATATCATAAATGTAGATACAAATCCCTTGTAAAATATTAATAAACAGCTTAGCTTTATAAAAATATAATGCCTCATGATGACCAAATGAGTGTGCCCTTGAAATGCAAAATTGATTGAGTTACTAGCCAGTGTAATTTGTGATACCATCACACGCAAATGAAAAAAGATTTTACAGTCTTAATACGTACAGAAAAAGAACTCGACAAAACTCAATATCCTCTGATTTGAAAATTCTAGTAGACTAGTTACATAAGAGATAGTCCTGCCTCATAAAAGATGTTTATTAAAAAGCCATATAGCCAACATGATACTTAATGGTGAAACTGAGTGCTTTTTTCCTGAGATTGAGAACAAGGCAAAGTTGTCCATTCATCATTCTTATTCACCAGATTATGGGAGGTCCTATATAAGGTAAGCCAAAATTTAAAAAAACAGCAAGCCATAAAGATGGAAAGAAACAAAGTGTCCTAATTAATTGCCTGTGTACAAAATCTGAAGGAATCTACAAAAGAGCTACAGAATTAAATAGTGAGTTTGTCTCACACATCTCTATATTAATAATGACCATTTGGAAAATGAAAAATTTTAAAGTAGAAATTACAATACCACCAGAAAATATGAAGCAACTAGGGAAAGATATAATAAGGAACATATATAGTTTATATGCTAAAAACAAAAAAATTCTTTAGAGAAGTCATAGATGGCCTATATAAATGAAAATACAAATGGATTGAAAAACTCAGTACTGTTTAGACACTTATTCTTCCAAAATGGCACAATTCCAATTAAATTTCTATGAGACTTTTTGGGAGGTTGGGAGGTGAAATTGATAGTCTTTCTAATATCTATATAGAAAAAGTCCTAGAGTAGCCAAAACAGTTTTGAAAAATAAGAACTAAGTTACAGAATTTTAAGACTTACTGTAAATAATGACCTTCTAACCAAGATGGTGTAAGGATAGACATACAAATTAATGGAACAGAATAGCAAGTCTAAAGAAGACCCATAATACAAGATCAATTGACTTTTTACAGTGATGCCAAGACAATTCAGTAAAGAAAATGTGGTTTTCTGAACAATTGGTGTGAATATATATATATACTTTTGTAGAACGAAAAGTCAACCCACACCTTCTACTCGATGCAAAAAATTACAGACATGCACTACCATGCCTGGTCTTTTTGTTGTTGTTTTAAAAGTCTGAAGAAATTGGATTTTACCCCCTTACTGTTTGCTTAAATCATATGATAGAATACTATATGGTAATTTTTTTGGGCTATACTGGGGTTTGAACTCAGGGCCTCACACTTGCTAGACAGGTGCTCTACCACCTGAGCCACTCTGCCTGGTGTGTGTGTGTGTGTGTGTGTGCATGTGCGTGTGCGTGTGCATGTGCGTGTGTGTTGGGTATTTTCAGGATAGGGTCTTGCAAATTATTTGCCCAGGCTGGCTTTGAACAGTGACCCTCCTGGTCTCTGCCTCCTGTGTAACTAGGATTATAAGCAGGAGCCACCAGTGCCTGGCCTGAATGGTAAACTTTTAAAGATAAATGGTATGGACTGAGTAAAAAGGTAAATTTCCCTCATTGATAGTATTCTTTGATTATCACTATTAATAACTTGGGTTTATTAATTTTGAAATTTTTTTGTGTACATTCTTGCACATGCTTATGTTTTGTTTTGTATTTAAATCAATTTGCATGCACATAGTATGTTTTACTACAGCTTGCCTTTTTCCACCTTATGCAACGTAGAGCTCTTTCTATATTGGTAGTCATATTCACTTTGTAAATATTTTTAAGCATTTAATGTTTATGAAGATTAGTGAAGAAATATAATGCAGACTAAAGAGATTAAGTGTGATAAGATAGAATGAGTACAGCAGATACGTTAGATTGTTGAGGTGTAGGCCTTTATATGAAGATTTATATTATTCTTAGATAGCTATTATTCCATTGGTAATTTGTTTAGCCAACTGTTTATTGAAGACCATGCACGTGATTTAGTTTTTTCCATATTGGTTAACATATTTCTTTGCTTAAATGTCCAAATATTTTTGCTAGTTAAACTCTTTGAAAAAAATGCATTTTTAAATATTGAATATTTTAGATTCTACGAATGTTGCTCCAAAACCGTAGACATTATCTGCCAGAGGATGAAGAAAATGATATCGTGTATTATAGTAATCTCATTTCTAATAAAGTTGTTTATGTTTACTAGAAATTTGTATTTCTCCTATAAATTGCTTACTTAAAAAATTTTGTTTGTAGTGTTTATCCTTTTCTTATTGACACTTGTAATTTTCTTTATGATTCTCTTACTAACATATACATTATAACTTATATTTTCTCCTAGCCTCTCAATTTGGAGTTTTATTTTCATACTGTTAAAATCTTACCAATCTTTTCGTTTTGAACTTCCAGGGTTTTTTTTTTTTTTTAGCTTCTACGTTTTGTGTCTTTCTGGAAAAACCTTACTTCTTACCTACATCTTATGGCAGTTTTGTTTCCTACATTTTTTCTGCTGTTTAGTTTTTTACCTCATCTAGATTTTTGTGGTAGGAGCCTAATTATTTTTTCCAGCTTTATAGCTGTCCCTCCCCCCACAAAAAACGAAAAAAGCCAAACTCATTTAGTGATAGTCTTTTTTTCTCTACTGACTTGGAATATCACCTTTATTATATTTTAAAAGTCCCAAATATATGTATACTGAATTCATTCTTCCATAGTTTTTACTATTGTCATTTTATATTATATTTGACATCTGATAGGGCATCCCTCCCCAATTGTCTTTTTCAAAAAAAAGTTTTGGCAATTCTTGTGTATTTTCTCTTCCAGATGAACTTTAGAGTCAACATGTCAAGTTCCATTAAAAATCCCTTTGGGATTTTGATTGGAAGTGCATTGAATTTACAGATAAATTTGGGGAGAATTGACATCTTTACACTATTGAGTCTTCCCATCCAGGAACATGGTATGCCTCTCCATTTCTTCAGGTGCTTTTTTATGTCCTTCAGTAACGTTTTACAGTTCTTTTTTTTTTTTTTTTTCTTGTAGGTCTCATACACTTTCCTTGTTAGATCTATTGCAAGGTATTTTTTTAAGTTTTTGTGAATTTTTCTGCTTTGTATTTTATTTTCTAATGGATATGTAGGAAGGCGATTGGTTTTTTTGTAACATTGTTAGCCTTACCACTTGTTTAGTTTTCAGTTGATTCTCTGAAAGTTTCTAGAAAGATGATTGTGTTTTCTGCAAATGATATCATTTTGTCATTTCCTTTTTCAGTATTTATACTACTGTTTTGTTCTTCTAATCTTAGTGCATTAGTTCGCTTTTCAGTACTGTTCATTTCTATTTCTGATTTGAGCATTTTATTCCTGGTTTAAATTGAGTGTTTGTAATTTTTAAGGTTTAAAAGTTACATATGCCTTAGCTTTCTGGTAGAATACTTTATCAAACGCAAAAGGTTCCTTCTTAGCTTAATAAGTATTTTAACAAGATTTATGTTAGCTTAAAATTTTAATTAACAAGGTTTAATTTATAAATTGCATTGTGCAGAAACTACTACACAGTAGACTGAAAGGTTCCTCTCTTTTTTTATGTGGAAAAGAGAGATAATAAGCAAATACCCAAGAACAAGGTAATTTCAGGCTGTGATATAATAAAAGAAAAAATAAAGAGGTTGTGTAGTGTATTAGAGTGGGTAGAGAGTGGTAGAGGAGTAAGGAGTCTCCTTTTATCATTTGAAAAGGTGAAATACAAGCTAAGATCCTCAAGAATGTAGGTGTTGGGAAAAGCATTCCAGACAGGAGAAAAAAAATCACTGCTTTTTGTACCACTTTTTGTGTACATTTTTTTTTTATAGTACTGCTGAATTTAAATTTGGCAGTCTGTGTGATGTTTCTTCTTTTCTTTTTTTTTTCCTTTGTTTTTGCTATTCCTGTTTATGTGTGTTAAAGGGTTCTTTTTGATGAGGTAGGGAGTTTTTCCTATCTGTTTTCCGGGTTTTGTAAATAAAATTATAATACTGTTTTCCTTATGTATAACCATAATGCTCCTTAAATTTGGTACACATTTGCTCTTAAATCTATTTGGACCCAGGGCTGTTTTGAATGGTAAGCCTATGACAACTCTTGAGATTTCGTCAGTTGACATATTCATTGTAGCTTTCCTACTCTACTTGGGTTAATTTTAATAATAACTTTTTCTACAAAACCACCCATTTTGCTTAGACTTTAACATTTTTTGATTCATGGATGAACTGATAGTTTTCTAATTTTAATAACTGCATAATATTTCTTTTCCTATCAATTCTAAAGAATTGTCTCTTTTTGCTGGATTTGCCCCAGAAATAGTTGTTACCTTTATTAATTAAACCATTATCTTTTCTCAATTTCTGTTTTTATCATTACTAGTTATATTGATTATTTTGTAGTACTTAATTTGTGCAGGGGAGTTTCATTGTGACATTTCCATCTGTGCTTACAATGTACTTTGGCTAGATTAATCCCACTTATCATTCTCCCTCATCTCCTCCCCCTTCTTAAAACAATTCTGGTAGGTTTCATTGTTCTTTTTTCATGTAAGTGCATCAACCATATTTACCCTTGATTTATATTTTTAAATGTTGTTATTTATTTTGAGTCTTTGGTTCTAATGTACGTTTATAATAGAATTTTTCTTAAGGATAGATAGCTAAATCCTATAAGAAAGTAATGTGCTCATAATTAAACTTTTATTTCCTTTATATTCTTAGAGTTAATTAGTAGACGTTCTTTTTTTTATTGACAAAGTGTATCATCGTTTTATTGGTCATTTTTCATTTTTTTCTACCTTCATGTACCAGAAATGTAACCTTGTGTATGAACTCTTATTGAACTTCATTGAGATTTTGTCTGCTGCTTTAAAGTATGGTCAGTTTTTGTTGTTGTTTTGGTGGCAGATGGGGTTTGAACACAGGGCAGTGCACTGAGCAGGCAGTCACTCTGCCACTTGAGCCTGTATATCAGCCCTTTTTTGTGTTGGGTGTTTTTGAGATAGGATCTTGTGAACTGTTTGCCTGAGGCCAGCTTGAAACCTTGATCCTTCCATGCTCTGCCTCCAGAGTAGTTAGGATTATAGGCATGAGCCTCCAGTACCTGGCAGGTTTTTGTTTTAAGACTACATATTCTCTGTTCATGACTGCATATTCTCTGCTCATGATGTATTAACTCCCTATTTCATTATAATTATTATAGGTAGTTAATTCTATTTGTGAATCCTTTGTATCCTTGAATAATGCACTTGTTCTTCATTTTCTTAGATAAATGTTTGGAAGGTTTCTTGTTACATTACGTGGATTTTCCTGCTGCTTATATTTCTAGCATACTTATGTGTTTCTATATTACATTATTAGGTACATGTTGGCCTATTAGCCATTTTTGGTGTATTTTATGTTACTATACCATTTTTCACTATGTAGTTGTTTTGCCTTGAATTCTTTTTTGGCTAATATAAATAACCCTTGACTGGGATTGCTTTTTTATTTTACTATTTTCAACCTTTATAAGTAAAACGATAAGATGTTTTCCTCTGATGACATGTTGTTGAGTTCCGCCCCTTACCAAATCTGTGTCTGGTTTTTAAAATAAAAATTTTTTCCGTACTTCCATATTAATCTGGTCTTATGGTTTATGTCTTTTCCTAACATTGAAATTTATGGTGAAAATATTGTAGTATTGTTGTGGCTGCCCCCTTCCCTTTCTTGTCTTTACCTGAATTCATTGAGTTACCTTTTTCCTTCACAATTTATAGAATTCGCCCATTCTTGTTCGTTCTAGGTATTGATTTGAGTTTAAACAGCATTTGTGACTTAAGTACCTGTTTCTCCTCGAACTTAGGTTTCTAATATTATTTATTTTAGCCCTGGCTTTTATACTTTTTAAATAACCAGAAATCTTGGTAAGGTACTTTTCTGACTTTAAGGAATCATTTGTTAACTGTTATCTATGACATTAAAGGTTATATATTTTAGTGGTTTCTATACTAACTGCTTCATCTTGTCATTCCAAGGATGTTCCTTTCTTGGATTCATTTTTCTTCTAGAGGAATGCTTTCCCTTAAATTCAGAAAATTCACATACTCCCAAAATATTTTTTTCTGCAGTTTAGCATTTTATTCTCAAAATAATTGTGCTTCAGAACTTTTAATTACACAGTTGCCTTCTAGTGTTAGACTTAAGTTATACTCAGTTTTTCCTGATTTATATAATAAAAACTGAAATTTCAGTGGGTTTATGAGTTCAGGTTTTGTAACGTGCATACGTGTCTGTGTGTGTTTTAAAGTCATCTAATAGGAATCATTATATTCCGAGGGTGTTTTCATAATAATTGATGAATCATAATACCAGAAACAACTACATTCATAATTGCTACAAAGTTTGGGGAGGAGTTAAAGTACTCTAAAACTTTAATTATGCCACAGAAAAATTTACTTGAAAACTCAAGATTTAATAATTCCATAGAATTTTGTATTATTTTAGACATTACAGTTCTACTTTATAAAGTTTATAATTTTAAAAAGTTTCATGTTGGTTATGTTAATAATTTCATACCGAGTTCTAGGCAGATAGCATTTTAAAGTACAAAGTATGGAAGTTGCGTGTTTCTTGTAAGCTCTTTGGAATAAAGCCATGTTAACTGTATTATTCATTCTCAGTACATTCCTAACTAGATCATAGTAGGTGGTTAACTAATATTTGTTAGCTATATAGATGGGTGTTAATGTTGGAGGAAACCAGTGGTCTTTTATAAATTTTGGGAGCTGAATTATTTTAAGTCAGGTTCACTTTAGTTTTACTTACTTTAATCTCAGAATAATCACAAATCATACTATTTTTGTACAAGATAAGAGTATTTCTTTAAGTTTTTTATTTTATCTTTAAAAAAAAATTAACCTTGAGCATAAATCAGTTTTCTGACTTTAATGAAGATTTTGTCTTTATAGAATAAGAAAATACTATTCTATTTATAGTAATTGGAATAAGTAACTATTAAAAATTGTATTTCACTGAAATTTAACTCTTACTTGAGATTATAAAAAATACATGACAGTGAATTTTTATTTGGGCTCAGCACCATGTGTAAGTGAATAAATTATGATTATAATTATAAAATTTTTTATTTTATGTACCTAATTCTGTTTTTCTGTATCCAAAGAACTTCGAAGAACAAATAATCACTTTTCTGGGCTTGAAAACAAACAAAAACCATTGAGAGTATTCAGAGGGTTGGGAGCTAGCTCAGTGATAGAGTGATAGAGCCTAACATGTGAAAGGCCCTGAGTGTGATCCCCAATGCTGCTAAAAAAAAATTCAAAAATAATTTATTCAGTTATTTTTATTAAATCATCAGAGATTCAATTTAGTTTCTTTACTTTTCTGACTAGTTTATTTTTTCCCCTCCAATAGTGGGGCTTAAACTCATGGCCTATACCTTGAGCCACTCCACCAGCCCTTTTTTGTGTCGGTTTTTTCTGAAATAGGATCTAGTAAACTGTTTGCCAGGGGCTGGCTTCGAACCTCGATCCTCCTGCTCTGTCTCCTGAGTATTTAGGATTAAAGGCAGGAGCCACTGGCATCCAGCTCTAACTAGGTTTTTATATGAAGCTTTTCAGTATATTTTTATTTGCAAAAATATTTTTACAATGGTAAATGATATTCAGAATAAGAAACTGTTACTATCTTTAAATTTTCTTTATGTAGGCTATGATTTCAGTGTCACTAAGTAAGTGATATTTGAGTTAGGTTATAGATGAGTTCATGATTACAGTCAGAAGTCATTTGGTTGCCTTTGTTTTTGTAGGTAAAATAGTTCTTATGACTATGTATGTTATATGTGCTGATTTGAACATTGAAATGACTAAATTGGTTATAAAAATCAAGCTCTGACATTTACTAAAAGTAAGATTCAAGCTGGTGCACACCTATGAATTTAGCACTCAGGAGCTGAGAAAGGGGTAAGTTTGAGGCCACTCTTGACTGCAGAAGTAGAGTTCCAGGATAGCCTGGGCTACATAATGAGACCTTGTCTAAAACTAACTACTCCTAACATTTGTAACAAAAAATAAAATTAAAATTCAGAAAAAAAGAATAAAAACTTAGCCATAAGCATTTGAAGAGTTTTATTTTTGGCATAGATCGACTTTATTAAGAGATTAAAAAATTTTAAGTGTGGCATGCTGGATTGTAGATACCCTCTCTTCCTGAAATAAGTGAGTAATTATTTGTTCTAAAAAAATTTTGTAATTTAGTCAAAATTTAGGTTATCTTTCTTGAAATGTACATTATTACTTCAAAATTCATATTACCATTTTTAAATTCAGTAATAAACGGACACAATAGTTTCAGAAGAAAAAACAGTAACAAATTGGTGAATAGGAGTGACAAAGGGTGGTGGGAGGTATTAAATACTTAAGAAAGTTTAATTGTTTGAATTGTCGGCATTCTAATTTTTTAAAGGATGTTTATCCTCAAGAGTGTGACCTTTTTTTTCCATCCTCATCTAACATAATCTTTCGTTTGATGTATTCAAATAAATTCTTAATTAGTTTCATCTCTGGTGTTCTATCCATCTAAAACCACCTCATGTTTGGTCTCTTAATTGTCCTCCTAAAACACTACTTGACTTAATGCTTAAGTCCTTCAGTAACTTATAATATATATTCTAAAATTCTCAACCCCACATTGAAAGACCCTGTATTCCTTATCTATCTTTACTTTACCATGGTTATTCACAGTTGTTTTCTCATTCCTTTGCTCAGTGTCTTAGTTATCTGCTTAGTCCTTTTTTTCAAACTTGTTTACACATGAGGATTTTTCTGTATATGTATATGTATGGAAGGCATGGATTATGATTTCTGCTCTCCAATGCCTAGTTTCCTGCTTTGCGCATAGCATGTAATTGGTAGTAGGTATTTCTTGAGTGGCGTTTGTATAAATGATGACCATTTAATCAAAATATACTATTTTTTTATCCTTGAATAAATTTGCAAATGGACTGTTCTTGTGTAATGTGTCAGTGACAGTGTATCTGTTTGTTGCCCTCTCCCCTGCCTCAGGTCTCTTAGTTCACAATACAGGCATAAGAACTGGGTTGAGGTGAAAATGGGGTAGGTTTGCCTTGTCTCCTCTTTCTGTACAGTATATGAACACTATTGATGGTAAGCACCAGGAGGCCAATGCATCTATTTTGAGGAGGAGTTAATTTCAAATGTAATACCAATGTTCATAGTTGGTCCATATGATCTTGCATCTTCAAATTTCCATGTGACTTTGTTTGGAAAGATTTTGATCAGATTCAGATCTGATCATTCTTAAAAGACCTTGTTTATTTTTTTATTTTTAAGTGCTTCAATTAGGTTTGATTTTAAGAAAAAGTGAAAAAAAATTTACTTGAGACTGTAACTATTATTGCCAAATAGTTTATTCTTAAACAGAGGCAACCTCTGTAGTGAAACAACCTTTAGTCTTTCAAAACAAGAAGAATTTAACATGCACAGAAGTATTAAGACCAGTATGTATGCCTCATATTTAACATTATTCTACATACTTCACTATGCATGTCTGTAAAAGATAAGATTTTCTTACATAGCCAGAGTGATTCTTTTATATTATCTAATACCCAGGAAATACTCTGATTTCTTTACTTGTCTTAAAAATGTCATTTTTTACAGTTGGCTTGTTTGAATCAGAATTTAAACAGCATTTTTATTAGTTACCTTAAGTCTTTAATTTAGAACATCTATATTTTGTTCCCATTTTACTTACTTGAGGAAAATGGTCATTTGTACTATAAAATGTTCTACATTTTAGATTAGTCTGCTTGCTTCTATTAAACTCAGTGATTCTCAACCTCCTCACTTCTCTCAGAGTATTGTTTGTTTCTTTGTTTTCTGTGTGTATGTGGGGGGTATTTTCTCTTTTTGCTTCCAACAGGACATTTGGCAGTGGCTGGATATATTTTTGGTTGTCACACATGAGGGAGGTAGTGTTGCTATTAGCAGTCTAGTGAGTGGATACCAGGACTACTGCAGAATGTCCTAAAGTAGACAGGTCAGCCCCCAACAACAAAGAATTCGGCCCAGAATGTCAGTAGTATATAAGTTGAGAAGCACTTCCTATATGGCTTATTGGTATTTATTTTAAAAAATAAACTAAAAGCTATTTCTAAAGATTGTTGGATTGTTGGTTATGGAGGGAAAGTAAGAATATTTCATAGGAGATGCTACACATTTTATGATTTATATTGCAAATAAGTTTGGTTGTTCCAGTTTTAGTCAATGAACAGTGGGTTTAGGTGGTGACGGCCTGGTTCCTAAATGAATTTAAAGCCACCTTTTCTAGAGCAATATGAAAGTTCAACCCTTATTACTCCAGTATTGAAATTTTCTCCAGGAAAGAGTATTGAATGAGTAAATTGTTTAACTAGTCTCTTTGCGCTACCTGTTTAGAACCTTGCCATTTAAGTAAGGGTCATTGTACTTCTCTTTGCTCATCTGTAACACTGAATTGAACCTGTGATTTTTAAGGCTCTTGCATTCCTCCCACCAGCCTTTCTCTGGTTACTTATATTGCACAAGAATTTAATGCAGAAGCACTAGTCATACCCATCTGGTTAAAAGAACAGGTCCCCAAATACTTTCGATACATATAACTTAAGTTGTCATGCTTTACATATACATTACTTTGCTATCTTTTCCCTTAGAGAATAAACTTAAAGTTATCCCTTTACTGTTCTCTTCATGAAAGTTATTTGTACATTCCATTTAAATAAGTTATTTAAAGGACTGGGGGTGTAGCTCAGTGGCACAGTTCTTGTCTACATGTACAAGACCCTGGGTTCAATCCCTGTCACGACAAAAAATTATTTAAATTTCTTATTCAGACCATTTAAAGTGTTTATGTTCCAGAACTTGGTTGGGATTCAATATGAATTTTTTCTGTATAAGTTGCTTAATAAAAATGATGTAGATTTCAGTGGGAAAATGCATTTCAATTTTTAATCTGATCTTTTTCAGCTGTGGATATCATAAGAGGTATATATGCATAATTTGCTTTAGATTTATATGTGAATTACTTATTTTTGAATGTTTGTAAGATTGCATCTCCTTATATCAGTCTCTTCACTTATTTTGTAATGTAGCACAGGATCTTTCCAGTTGGAAAAGGAATAGCTTACAGCATCAAACCCAGGGCTTTCTATATGCTATTTACACTGTACTACGAAGCTACATCCCCAGCCCTCCAGTTGGAAGAAAGGGTAATTGATGTTAATGGAGTTCTCCTTTCTCTCTGAACTTGTATAGCTCGAGTCCCTGCCCCCATTACCTTATGTCCTTTTCACTCTGTATTGTACATTTGTACACCTCATTAAAGAAATAAGTTCTTACATAATACAGTTAGTTTTTACACATCTCTTTATCCTCCATAGTAGTATATCTTTTGCACATAGAATATTTGCAATAAATGTGTTTAATAAATCAGTGAAGATAGCTTTTTTCCTACCTGCTACCTAAAGTAAGATTTTGTTATATCCTCTATAACATCTATAAAATAAACTATTAAAATTTATTTCTTACGATTAGCTGTCCTTTCTTTAGGGTCTTTTATAATATGAAAGGGAAGATCTCAAAATCATCTGATAAATTTCAACTTCATTACAAGTTTCCTTCTCAGAAAATTACTTGAGGGCTGGTGGAGTAACTCATGTGGTCACTCAAGAGCACCTGCCTAGAGAGTGTGAGGCCCTGAGTTCAAACCCCAGTACCACTAAAAAAAAGGTACTTGGGTCCTGAAAATGTGTTAGACATACATAGTTGGTGGGTGTGCATCAGTAAGTAAAAACAAAGTCCCTGCTTTCATGTAGTATTGAAAACCACAAGATATATATGATGTTATGTGTGATAAATACATGAAGAAAACTTGTCAGAATAAGGGTTTGGAGATGACTGAGAAACTTGCTTAGGATATGCAGGAAAACAGCTCAAGCAGTATTGGCACCTATGTCCTCATATCCTAATGGTGTCCTTGAAATTAACTCCTTAATCTCAAACAATAAATACCCAGTCCTGTTCTTTTTCTTTTATCCCATTAATTCCCCCTCCTTTTTAAAAGTTCCCTATATAGATTTTCATGTTTCATGTAAGTGTACTTTTTTTTTGTTTGTTTTTTGGTGGTAGTGGTACTGGGGGTTTGAACTCTATGCCTCATGCTTGCTGGACAGGTACTCTACCACATGAGCCATTCGAGTTGCTAAATACATTTTTAAGGTATCAAGTTTTGCCTATAGTAAGAATAGTAGACCTAAGAATCAACTTACAAACTTTTATGGGGATGTTTTAATTTATTCTTAAGGTTTTTGGTTTTTTTTACACAGTTTTTAATTCATACAACATTTGTACATATTTATGAGATGCGATGTGAGAATTCAATACATATGTACAATATGTTATATTCTGATCAAGATAATTGTCCTGGTACCTCATACATTTATTTCCTTGTGTAGGAAACATTCGGAATCCCATGCAGTTTTGTTTTGAAGTAGTTGTCCGCCATAAGTTATTTTGCCTAACCAACTGCATTCCAGTAAATCCCTTAGCCATGCTTTCTGTGGAGAAAATTAGTAAGTAAAAAAGCAAATGTTTCTGTGCTTCTCATTAAATGATTGAAATGTAATTTTCTTAGTAAGTTTTCATCAGGCTTAGATGTGACGCAGTGTAGCACAGACTTTCTGTCAGAAAATCACTTTTAATTGAAATTTAGTACCTTCCATGATCTAACTTATAACCTGACTTTTTCTACAGTGAACCCTCTATTTTATCATATAGAAATTTTATACTTGTCGGCCAGTGCCACATGCCTTCTTCCTCTCCACTTATATAAATTACTGAGTTTAATCAAAATCCTTTCATATTATTCTATATGTAATGTCTTTTTAACAGATTTAACACCCTTGGTCTCCCCCCTCCCACCCCTGGTACCTGGAGTGAACCCAGGGCCTTATTGGAAAACAGCTTTTTTGTTAAAAAAAAAAAAAAAAAACCTCATTTTTTGATCATGCTTCAACATGAGGAACCATTTTTTATTGCTATAATTTTGAATTATGCCATGCCCAAAGTTATCTTCCTAAAGTATAACACATTAACCATTGATCTTTGTAAACTACAACATTTTAATTAATGAGCTTTTATGATTCTTGTTTTGTCATACTTTTTCTGCTGCCTTTAGTAATAATGTTTTTCTCTGACATGTTAACATTTGTTTTTGATTGATCAAGTATAGTTCAAAATTTTATGGATGCCAGGTGCTGGTTGCTCATGGCTATAATCCTAGCTATTTGGGAGGTTGAAATTGGGGAAATTAGGGTTTGAGGCCAGCCCACGAAAATAGTTTCTGAGACCCGATCTCCAAAATAACCAGACCAAAATGGACTGGAGGTGTGGTTCAGGCATCATCATAAGCATGATGCTCTGAGTTTAAACCCCAGTGTCACCCCAAAAATAAAAAAAAAAGGAAAAAAATTATGAAAATTTACAGGCACCACTTTTTGTAGTATTTTATATATATTTGCCTTCGAAATATTAGAAATCTCATATAATATTAAATGAGATTTAATTAAACATAGCAGTGTGCATGGTTATTCCATAGGTGACTTTCAAAGATGGAACAATACAGAATTTTGATGTTATGGTTGTTATAAATTTACTTCCTTAAATATTTTTCTTAATCTTGATCTTCTGAAGAATAGACATGATCATAATGTGTTATAGGCTGTTAATTTTCTATTTTTGTTGTTATAGTGTTATTCAGAATACATTTTATTTCTCTAGATTTCTGCCCAGTGTGGTGGTGCATGCCTCCAGTCCCAGGAGTAGGTATGCTGAGGCAGGATGAATGGTTTAGCCTAGGAGTTCAAGATTAGACTTGACAATATAGCAAAACCCTGTCTCAAAAACAAACCAAGAGAAATACCTTAGATTTTTTATATAAACTTCTTTAGATCATGTTAGTGATAATTTTTATAATAATTAGCAACTTTGTATTAGCAAACAAAACAACCTATTTTAATATCTCTTTGTAAGCACTGTGATCATGAATATCAAACAAAATTTTGCTCCATTATCTTAACTTATTCTAATTCTTTAATTTTCTTGTAATGGACTCTTGTTTTTACAGTTAGTTTCTCAGTATACATTCTGTAGGTTCTTCGGGGTGCCAGAGACCATTTCAGGGAGCCTAAGGTTCAAAACTATTTTCATCATAATACTAAAATGTTATTTGCAATTTATACTGAGTTGACATGTGTACTGATGGTGCAAAACTAGTTGTAGGTAAACGAGTTTCACTTTATGAATGTCATTGACGATGTAAGAAAAATAACCAATTTTATAAAAGCTCCACCTTTTAAGGAGTCCTTTTAATATTCTTGTGTATAGCAAATGGGAAGTACACATAACCACTACTTTATTTACTTACTTTTGGTGGTACTGTGTCTTGAACACAGGGCCTCACACTTGCTTGGCAGGTTCTCTGCCACTTGAGCTATTCTACCAGCCCTGATAAAACACTTCGGAATACAAAAATACAGTGTTTTTGTGGAGTTTTATGTGCTATTTTTTGACATATAAGGTAAATCAGGCACTTTTTTTCAAGACATGCCATTTTTTACTGGAAAGTACAAGTGACAAAGTACTGTTAACAAATTTGGGTATTTGGCAAACATTCTCAAAAGTGATTGAAGTGAGCCTGTCATTTTAATTGGCGGTATTTGTTGAAATGATAAAAATCAAACTTCTAAGCATAAATTAGAATTTTAAAACTCATATCTGCCTTGGTTTGACATCTTTCTAGTACTTAATGACTAAAGAAATTGGTGGTTGTACTAATGGATGTAGGGTTTTTTAGATACTGTAATTCAGTTTCTAATATTGTAAATACCAGTAACTATATCTGTTTTATGAAGTCCTTGGGAGCTCAATACTTTATAAGTGTGTGAAAAGATCTTGAAAGTAGAATGTTTAAACTACTTAGGAGCTGGGGAAGATGTGACACTGATTTAGAGCCAAGCATTTCATAGCCTAACCATTAAAATGGAAAATAAACATACAGTTTCAGTAGGCAAAAATTAAAACTGTAGTTGAATAATAAAATCTTAATTTGTACAAATTTAGTTTTCTTCTTTAGTTAGGCAGTGGGCTCAAATATTGAGTCCTTTGAATGTATTTAGGGTTTCCATTGTATTCATATTTGATCCTCGTATTAAAATATTTTTCCTCCCTCTCCTCTCCTGCTGTTTTTCCTCTTTCCCTTTCCCTTTTCATTCCTCTCTTCCCTTTTTTTTTTTTATTTTTGTATTTGTTTTCTAGGTGGAGTCTTTCATTTTGGATCAGGATGATTTGGAAAATCCAATGTTGGAAACAGCTTCCAAGTTGCTCTTGTCTGGTACTGCTGATGGTGCAGACCTCAGGACAGTAGATCCAGAAACACAAGCTAGACTGGAAGCTTTACTAGAAGCTGCAGGTATGCCTAAACTCCATGTACTAATAAGTCTACTCACATATAAATGTAATAAAAACTTAGTAGAAATATGTTTTCATATGTATTTAATGTGGTAGTTTCTAAAGGTTGATCAGTCATTTTCTAGAGAATTACATGAAGCATTTTTCCAAAACCTATTCTACTTTTCATTACTAGAATAAAGTCCACATGCTTCAGTTTACCTTTTGAAAAGGACTTCTTACAGAGTTGACCTTCATTACTAGTGAATTCCATGTACTTGTAACCTCCAAATCAGTATTCATAGCCTTCCATGATGAGGCACAAAATGGTGAAAAATAAATCACCCTGTGTTCATGTTCCTTTATTTTCTTATGTCATCTTTCATACACAAGTATCCTTTAGCGGCCTATTTAGTGCCATGTTTTTCACATTTTTGTGCCTTTTCACTATTTAAAATGACTCCCCAAAGGGGTGAGGATGTAGTTGAGCAGTAGAGTGCTTGCCTGGCATACGTAAGATCCTCAGTTTGATCCCTATCTCTGCAAGAAAATAAAATGGCCCCAAGCATAATGCTGAATTGCTGTCTAGTGTTTTTATGAGAAGGCTGTATAGTGAGCTTTATGTGGATAACGTGTTAGGTAAGCTATATTCAGGAATGAGTTACAGTGCTGTTGACTGTGAATTCAGTGTTAATAAATCAACTGTATATTCAATAAGATGTCTTTAAACAGAAACACATGGAACATTAATGAAATGTTGCGGCCAGAGGCTTGTAGTAGCCTAATCCTGTATTTCTCCTAGGGGCAGTGGTTTAGTAGTTAGGAATTGCAGAACTTCACAGATCACTACCATAACAGTAATTAATTATAATTAACTGTATATAACACTCCTCCGGTGTTTGGTATAGGCTGTTTCTTGAAACCTTTTAAAGTGAATCATATTTTTTGTGAAGTGGATTGTATTGCCCCACAGGAACAGTGTTTTTAATAAGGGATTATATACATAATTCCTTTTTATTTCCTTCCTTCCTCACTTTTCCTACCTTTAACTTCTCTTGTTCTTTCATTTCCTTTTTTTTTGTAATGAAGAACCTCACACAAGTTTAGAATAGCATAATGAACCCTCTGTATGTGCATTATCCATTTCCAGTAAACCAGTATAAAGATAGTCATGTTTTTTGTTCATCTATTACCACTCTGCTGATATCCTCACCCATGTTAATTTAAAGCAGATCTAAGCTTCGTGTCATTTTATATTGTCTCCCACTATATTTTCTTTCTTTTTGGAGGGTATTTTTGAGAGAAGGTGTCACTATATAGTCCAAGATGGTCCTGAACTCATGATCCTCTTGTGTTTAGAGTTACAGGCCCCACTTCCACTCATGGCTGCATATTTTCTTTTTACAATTGGCTTGTTTGAATCCTGATTCAAACAAGGTTTATATATTCTTTAATGTTTATTATTTTTCTTAAGTGTCTTTAATCATAATAGTTCCTTTTTTATTTTTTCTGTTTATTTGTTGAAGAGACAACCATTTATCTCACTGCATGAATTTTGCCATAATACCGTTAATGTGTTCTATTTTCTATAAATCATAATTCAGATACAGATATTTGACCAACTAAGATCTAGTTTGTTTTTGGTAAGGCTAATTATGGTATTTCGTTTTGTATTATATACATACTGTTTTATTGATTATCTTTTTATGATGGTGAGAAGGAATAAGATTGAGAATTTTAATACCTTTTTTGAGAAAAGATACACAAAAGGCAAAATTTTTTGAGTTTATCTGACAATTTCTATTGAATGTATAGAACTCTGCTTTTGAAATCATTTTCTAAAATTTTGTGGTTCTTTTCAGTTGATTATATGTCAGAAGTGGGAAAGAACAATCTAGCCATCATGTTCTTTTTCTGTTTTGATCTTTGCTGGTTAATATCTAATAATTGAATAATACCAGGAAAACAAAAGGGATCACTGTAATTTGGGATAGCTAGTATAATTAATTTTTTTATCACAGCTTATTCATTTGAAAGATTATCATCTCTCTTCCATTATTTCCTGGTTATATTTGCTAAAATTTCCTTTATGAATATATGAGAAGTTCATAAAGAATTAAAGTGTATGATTTTGTTCTTTCTTTTTAAAGCAAAAAAGTGATTTACTTTCTGCTAATCCATATTTATCCTCTGGCCTACTTCTCTTTTGCTGTCACTCACAAATTTTTAAGATTGGAGCTAATTATCTCATTGAAATCTGTGACCGTAACTTCACTAGTGACATAATATATTTCAATAAAGATAAGATAATTTATTTGAATACTACTACTATGGCAAATTCAGAATATAGTATGAATAATAATATTAAGGTAGCAAATTATATAACCATTGTCAGTTTTACCAGGCCAATACTGTTTATATTCTTTGTACGTCTTAATTGACACATATAAAATTTGTGAACTATGAACACTTTGTTATAGCTAAAATCATAAAGGATTCTTGCCAGATTTATTTTTGGCTTTATACGATATATTTGATGCCATTTGTACCCCCCTTCACTGTTGTTAAATATATTTGTTTGTCCGTATATGTTATTTATTATAAAGTAGCTGGTAATTTTCATCTCTGCCTTTATTAAATACTTTGTTTATAAACCTACTGATTATGTCTCCTTAACTTTAATGTGTGTCTGAATTACTATAGTGGTCAGTTCAGAAATGGGGATTTTTGGATCAATATATCATGGAGACTGAGATTCTGCATTTTTGACAAGGTCCTAAGTAATAGCAGTGCTTCCATTCAATGGACCACACCCTAACAGTAAATGTTAGGGTTCTGTGATATCCTTCAGAATTACATAAAAAGTTCTGGATCTTCATTTTGTATCAGAATCATACATAGCTGCCTAGGCCCTGCTTTCTATTTACTGCATTGTGTCTGCAGATACAGGAGAGCTTAGCAGCTGTATTTTTGAAAAGCACCACAGGTGATATAGATGGGGCAGCCTAGAGTAAGCATAATCAATTTAGAATAATGAAGGTTAGAGGTAAACTTGCTTTACCTGGATATTTGAGAAAGTAAAAATTATATTGCATTCAAATGGTTACTATTTCTGTTTTTAGATTTTTTTCTTTTGGTGTTCTGAACAATTCTTATAGATATGATTTCGAGTAGATAGTAAGTTATAGAAGACATACTCATGTTTATGTGTGTGTATATTTTATATTTTATGAGTATATATACATATACTCATGTATATATATGTTTATTCTAGTATTATAGCCTAGAATGTCTTTTAGGGCTATTTTTGGGCATAAATGATAACCAAGTAAACATTCTTAAGCAAAATATTGGACATTTATTAAAAATACAGTAAGGGTGCTGGCATTACTGCGTCAGTAAGTCAAAAATATATTTTTTCAGTACTCTTTCTCTTTTTTTCTGTTTCTCTGTTCTCCATGTTGACTTTATTTTGGGCAGTCTTTCTGTATGTGGTGATAAAAGTGACTAAATAGCTCATGACTCACATCTCACCAGTTTAGCAACCTTTGTACATTCTTACAAAGACACGACAGTTGTCTAAGTGAGGACTCCTAGTAGTCCCAGCATAGGCTAAAGACCCACATTTAGCACCAAAATGTGACAAGATCATAACCACATGGGAGGAATAAGGTTTTTACAAAATTAAAGAAGAGTGATTTCCCAGAAGATTCTAGGCAAACAATATGTATGTCTTCTGTACCATTTGTTGGTTATTTGTTTTTATATGTATATACACACACTTAAGTAACATGAATTGTGCTTTGTATTTCCTTTCTGGTATATGTCTGTTGGTGTAAAAATAATACAACAGGAATCGGCAAATTATCCACTGCAGATGGTAAAGCCTTTGCAGATCCTGAAGTACTCCGGAGGTTGACATCGTCTGTCAGTTGTGCGTTGGATGAAGCTGCCGCTGCGCTTACCCGTATGAGAGCTGAAAGCACAGCAAATGCAGGGCAGTCGGACAAGTAAGTGCTATTTAAGTGCTATTTTTTGCTATGATCATTATGAAAAACATTTTTTTTTTTAAAGAATAAAAATTTCTGCCATTTATTCAGCATTTATTTTGTGGTTGACACTGTGCTAAGCCTCTTAATATGTGGTATCTGTAGTCACAAAAACCTTGTTATGTCACAGATTTTGTTTTAACTCCTATTTCGTACAAGTGGCAGAGCTCTAATGTCTTTCTGGCTGCAAGGCTGACTTCTTAGCCAATGTTTTATTTAAAACATAAAATAAAATAAAAAGACCTTTTGCTTCGAAGTCAACCTGGGCAAATAGTTTATGAGACCCTGTCTCGGAAAAAACCATCACAAAAACGGGCTGATGGAGTAGCTCAAGGTATAGGCCCTGAATTTGAAACCAGTACCAAAGACCTTTTGCTTACTTAAATTTTGTTGTTTTTTTTATGTATTGGTGACAAAGTAGTAAATGCTGTTCAGTTAGTTGTATCATTTTCCATTTCATGTGCAGTTTTGACCATTTCAAAGGGAAAGATTTTTATTTGCTTATTTCATGAAGTTTTTAAGAAGCCATTGATCAGCGGGGTGTTGGTGGCTCATGCTTATAATCCTAGCTGTTCAGGAGGCAGAGATCAGGAGAGTTGCAGTTCAGAGTCAGCCTGGGCAAGTAGTTTGAGAAACCCTATCTGGAAAAACCCATCACATAAAAAAAATGACTGATGGAATGCTTTAAGGTGTAGACCCTGAGTTCAAACCCCAGTACTGCGCAAAAAAAAAAAAAAAAAAAAAAAGTCATAGATCCAGTAAATTGTTTGCCTTGTATATTTTGGAGTTAGCAACCACCGAGTAATTTTTTTATAACTTGATGTTGTTTTCTGGTGATAATTATGCAATTAAAAAATTACCGTCTCACATGCAAATAGAGTTATGGATGTGTGTTGACAAATGGATATAAACTCCAGAAGTACCTGAAAACGATATTATTAATATATTACTGTTTCCAATTCTCAGTGAACTCTTTTTTTTCTTCCCACCTCTAACTACAACAAATGCATTTGACTTATTTTACCAATTGTGAAAATGGGAATATTCTATTACAGTCCTGGGTAGCTTTGAGAAATGCATCCTTAGGTGATTTTAATGTAGAATACTTGCCAAACTAAGACAGCTATAAGGACACTAGGTGATAATCTTACGGAACTGCTATCCTATATGTAGTCCATTGTTGATACTGTGTGCATGTGTATAGATTGTAGATAAGGGTTTAGAGAGAAAATGATAGCATTGAACAACTGTCTTTTAAAAATTTTTCTTTTGAGCTGGGCACTCGTGGCTCATGCCTGTAATCATAGTTACTTGGAAAGCTGAGATCCAGAGGATCATGGTTTGAGACCAGCCCTAGCAAATGGTTGGAGACACCTCATCTACAAAGTAACTGAGCAAAATTTACTGGAGGCGTGACTCAAGCAATTTGATAGAGTTGCAAGCACAAAGCCCTGAGTTCAGATCCCAGTTATACCAAAAAAGTCTTTTCCTAACTTTATATGCACTATCCTTTAAAACCATAAGTTGTATAAAATTAGAAAGTATATGAATTTGGTATTTCTCTTAGCTCTTTGTCTTCATCCAGATTTTTGTGTTTTAATTTAATTTGCTTTTCCTAGATGGACTTTCTTTAGTTATTTTTGGGTTCAGTTCTTTAGTTAATATTGTTTTACTAGCCTATAATACTATCGATAATCTCCAGGTATTTTTAATGTGGTGCATGCTGAGAGTGGCAAGAAAGAAAACTAAAAGACCTTGAAGAGTAGTTAAAGCTAGTTCAAGCAGGAAGTAGAAAAGAAAAATTACAATTCACAGATTATTTTAGATTTTGTGAAATTGCATTATGTTTGAGGCAATCATATTCATTCAGTAAAGCTTGAGAAGTATTGACTAAGTGCAAATTTAATATTAGTTAAGTGCAGTGTCACATGCCAGAATAAATATGACCTTTACCCAAAGTTCTGCAGTTTAGTTATTCTGAGGTAGAGATCCTATAAGGTTGTTTTAAAGCTATATAAAATGAAAAGTCTAAACAGTAAAAGAGGGTATGTGCATGAAGAAAGGTATGTTCTTACACAGGAAATGTATTGTGGGAAAGATTTTTCTTAAATTTGCTTAAAAGTGATAGAGATCACGGGCCTAGTGATTGTCAGTATTCCATGAAGAGAGAAGCCACCTTTGAGACTTTTGCTTTTGTAAGGTGACAATACAGTTTAAGTGAAATATATAGTATGAAACAGAACTAGGGGTAACAAATTTAAAAAGGGAACTTCTAGGGTAGTATCTGGGTTGGAAGTCATTGCATTTTTAATGGGGAGGTGAGGGCCAGGGAAGTCTTCACTTAGATGGCTTTTTAGCAAAGACCTGAAATTGGTAAGGTTGCTAGCTATACCTGAGAAAGAGAAAATGTCTTGGTAGGACAGCAAGTGCAATTTTATCTTGAGGTTGGAGCTCACTTAGCATATTTAGTGAATAACAGTAACGATACTGGGGCCAAAGTAGAAGGAATAATGGTTGAGAGGGGATGAGATAAAGCCAGAGTGGTAAAAAGGAGAGAGGAGCATGGTATCCTGACTCTGGGAAGATAATGTAAGGACTTTGGCTTTTACCATGGCTTGAGATTGGAGGATTCTGATCATGATCTACTTTTCTTTAAACAAGATCTCTATGACTGACTTGTTGAAAGGAGCCTGAAGGAAAATAAACGTGGAAGTAGAGAGACAGGTTAGGAGATTTTCCATAACCTGGCTAAGTATAATGGTCTTGAATGGCTGATAGTTATAGCAGAGGTAGAGAAAAGAGATTATCCAGTGGTACCTTTAGTAACTGAAACAAGGCCAAGTTCAAGAGGTTGAGTTACAGTTGAAATAAGGAGAATAGTAATATTCCTGTATTTAGAATGAATTTTATCCAGAACCAAAGAGAATGTCTATAGTAATTTTTGGGAAATTTAAAGAACAAAAACTTTCTTTTAGTCTAATTTTCTGTTCTATTTTTTCCCTCCTTAATTTTACTTGCCTAAATTTTTTGAAACTTACCCTAAAATATGACAGACTGTGTTCATTATCCTTTTATTAATATTACATGCTTCTATCTTTTTCTCTGGTTTCCCTTTACTTGATGGAAAGAGTTAGATAGACTTTATAATTAGTACATATTTTTCCCATTTTATGCTTTTTATTAAATTTCATAAGTTTTCTAGTGACTGAACAAAAGAAGTGTAAGTACAATTTGTATTTTGTGTACAATTTTATAAAATTTTACCTTATCTGTTATTTCTCCCCTTTCCATAAATTAGACTTATCCTTCAGTTACATAATTGAAAACATTAAAGAACATTGATAATTTCAATTCAGTAGCTTTTATGTATAACATTTTAAGGCCATTGAATTCAGTCATTTTTAGCTTTCATTTCATTATATTATGATTATTTTTGTTTAGCAATACCCTCAAGACTGACATAAAAAAACAAGACTGTGAAATTTTTTTTATTATATCCTGAAATTGTAGTATTTTTCCCTCAATAGCCGCAGTTTGGCAGAAGCCTGTTCAGAAGGAGATGTGAATGCTGTGCGGAAGTTACTCATTGAAGGGCGAAGTGTAAATGAACACACTGAGGAAGGGGAGAGCCTCCTTTGTTTAGCTTGTTCTGCTGGATACTATGAGCTTGCACAGGTTTGTATTAGTAAAATAAACTTTTTAAGCTCTTAATCCCTCAAGTAGTTTTGTTAAATAAACTTTGTGTTTATTGACCTTGATGAATCTTATCAATACAAATTCAAACTTCTTGATGAAATTTTCCAATATCCTTTAAACTTCATTTTTCTTTCCCAAGGTTTTGTTGGCAATGCATGCAAATGTCGAAGACAGGGGGATTAAAGGTGACATTACACCTTTGATGGCTGCTGCTAATGGAGGACATGTCAAAATTGTGAAGTTGCTGCTAGCTCATAAAGCCGATGTCAATGCACAGTCTTCAACAGGTCATGCATATTTCTTTTTCATTTTGACAAATAGTAGCATCCTTCTGTTTAATAATTGTTTCACATGGACATGATCGTTACCAGTGTTTTCACAATGCTCTGTTTCTTAGAAGTACTACAGATTTGTGTAAGTATTGTGTTTTGTTTTGTTTATAAGGGCAATTACTTGGTCTATTAAGGTTGTTTTAGATTAGATATAACTGACCAAGTTGGACAGACCACCCTCTTGGAAGTGGAGAGGTATGAGTTATAGCTCTTAAAGCCCAGTTCCCTGTTTTCTGGGGAGAATAGAAGGAAGGATATGGGACAATGAGCTGGTCCATCATTTCCTACTGTTGCTAAACTGTGCTTATGGAAAAAGAAAGCTATGATAACATTGTGTCCCAAAAGGGTATATAACTATAGCATAAACTAATTGTTTTTTCAAATTTGGACTTACATAGATATGTGTAAAAGTTCTGAAATTATATGGAAATATATTTTGTGAGTTTCCTTCATGTAAAAATTAATTTGACTTTATTAGGCGTTTTAAATAAATTTGAAAATCTACATGAAATATTTATTTTACTCAGGAAGTTGCTTTTTTCCTTTAAAAGTTTAAATTTTTGTCATTAAGAAAGTATTAGTATTTTTTATGATGGTGTACACATTTAATCCTAGCACTCAGGATGCCAGAGCAGGGTTCAGGGACATCCTGGGCTATATACATAGTAAGACACGAAGAGAGAGACACACATACACACACACACACACACACACACACACACACACACAATTAGAAATTATTGTAACTTAGTGATCAGTTAACTAATGTTAGAAGTTACAAGTCTGTATGATTAAAAGGAATGGCATACGAGATATACAGATTATTTTAGGTTATGATTTTTAAAAATAATGCTTATGAAACATTTTTCTGATTAAAGTTAAAAGATAACTTTTACTCATTTGAAAAGGGAAAAGTTTGTTTCAAGGGATTATTGCCCAGTTCTTTTAAAGCTCCTAAAATTAGGTTAGTCCATTACCTAATTATTAGAGTTACAACTTCTATTTCAGTTTTCTTAATGTAAATTAGATGTTTCCTTTTGTTGGAGTGTTTTATGTTAATGTCTTTGTTTTTCTTTATTAAAATAGGCAATACAGCACTTACATATGCTTGTGCTGGAGGCTATGTAGATGTTGTAAAGGTGCTCTTGGAATCCGGTGCTAGTATTGAGGACCATAATGAAAATGGTCATACTCCTCTTATGGAAGCTGGAAGTGCTGGACATGTTGAAGTAGCCAGATTGCTGCTAGAAAATGGGGCTGGCATTAATACGCATTCCAATGAATTTAAGGAGAGTGCCCTTACATTAGCTTGTTATAAAGGTACAAGTATAAACCTGTTTTTGTAGCAAAGTTTTTAAATACACAAAATTATAATTATTTTTTAAATCTGATTTTAAAATTAAAATAATAGTGAAACATTATTTGTAGTGCATAATTAAATGTTAAATGTGTTTAAAGTATTTCATAGTTTATATATAATATGTAGACTTTACAAATATATAGACTCCACATTATAAATATTGTCAGTGAAAAAATGACAGTTGATGCAATTTTATCAGAAACAGTTATTTAATTTTAATATAAAGTGTATTTTCTGATGGCCTTTCATGTTGGGAACATTTTTCCTGGTGCAGAGTATATCTGATACTTTGATTGCCAGCTGACCTGAAAATACTGATAATACAGAAAATAACCCTCTGTTGAATGGGCTACACCAGACAATTGTGTGAAAAGATGCCTGGTCTGCAAATAATGTTTTAGATTCTTGAATGACAGCCACAGAGTCAAACATTTTTAAGAATATACAGATGTGATAGATAAGTGGCTTGTGAGGTGAAGTTTTTTTACTTTAAAGTAAAGCAGCATTAAAATAAAAGATGGCATGCAATTTTGTGTCTATATAGTTAGTTCAGTGTTTTATACTAGCTGCTAAGCTGCATTTGTATCATATAATAAGTGATCACTTTTGACCCTGAAGTCTCAAGTAAAAGCTGTTACAATACCAGATATAAAAATTTAAGGAGGCAGTCATTCTCAGGGCTAAACCTTTACTTGCATGAACTTGTTGAGTGAGTGAATTCCTCAACCTAATTCAAGACCTGTTGTTGCTTAGTTCCATTCTAGTTAGTGGCCAAGATTGTGATGCCTTTTGGAAAATTTTTCTTTATAAATATAAGAAAGTAATGATTAGATACAGAAATGACTAAAATTTAAGTTAAATTTGAAAAATACTCATTATTTAAGTGTTTTTGCATATCTGATGTTGACTGGTTTTCAAGTAGGAAGCACAGCTCATGTCCCTTACTTCTCTAACCCTGGTTGGTGATATGGCAGAGGCCTATCTTCATGGGGAGGGGAGTGGATGGAATTGGAGTTCCCTGATTAGACAGCTGTCTCCCTTTTCACACTTTAGAACCCAGTACTAGTGGTATTTCCCTGCTAAATCTCTTTTGGCCAGAGATCTTTGCAATGGGGCTGCATATGACTACTCTTGGCTTTCCTTGTTGCTTGTAGCTCCACCCTGCTTTCCAGAAATAACAAATGAGGTTGGGGTTTGCAGATTTTAATGACGAGCTGTGTAGAGACCTAAGTTGGTAAGAGCATGTCTCCACTCCCAGAGATCCATTACCCTCATCCCTTCCTTTGTTTCCATTGAGGTTTCCTAGGACATAGATTAACCAAGAGTGTGGGGAAGGAAAAGAACTCTGGCTGAGACTGAGCACTGATGTAGATGTTTGGGAGGTGAGAATGACAGGAAAGGAAGATAGAGGTGGTTAGCCAAAACAAGATGTAGTAGGCGCTATACTTTTGGTCTTGTTTTAACTGTTTATCTACAACTCTCCCTTTCCACAAATTCCATGTGATTACAAATTGATCACATACCAAATAAAGCTGGGGCAGTGTAGGGAAGTTATTTTTCTACTGTTTCTTGTTTCTTGTGTGGCAACTAAAGTCTTTTCAAAATATAATTGTATAATCTGCTTTTTAACCACTCAAGGTATTTGCATCCGATCTTACATGGTTTATTTGAAGCTGTAAAGATGCAGAGGTGTGTGCACAGATGTATTGATATCTACATAAATGAGTGAATATAACTTGAATCTTGTTGCAAGAACATGCAGTTCTTGATTTTTAGATAGATTACTCTTAAAAAATTTGTTAGTTGGAATTTAAAACACACTTCCTTGTGAAAGTAGCTTGAATGATTATCATACCAAGCCACTAGTTCATAAAAGCTACTTTATTACATAGCACAAATAAAATAAATATAGCATGCCTTTGTTCATAAAGGTCATAAAAGGGATATTTTGGATGTTGGAAAATGGCATCTCTGTTCATTTACAGCATAGATTCTAGTACCAGCAATTTTTAGGGCAGTAGGATCACTTATATAATTTATGTTTAGAAGTTTAGTATTATGCCTATAATGTAATAATGTAAGTTAAATATAACTAAGTGTTTCTGTGATTTAAAAAAAAATATTTTTTGAAATAAAATATTTCCAAGTAATTCAACACATTTTTGGTTTAGGACATCTAGAGATGGTGCGATTTCTTTTGGAAGCAGGCGCTGATCAAGAGCATAAAACAGATGAAATGCATACTGCTCTAATGGAGGCTTGCATGGTAAGATGGGATGAAATATTTTTATGTTAGACATAGTTGTGTATAATAAATGCCTTTTCTTTTGAATGCAAAGATTCTATTTATCATAATTTTATTGTGGAGAAGAACCTCAGCTGTCTGAATTGCTAACATTCAGAGCCATTGATTTTTGTAAAGTTTTATAATACTATGTTTTATGCTACCCTCTACATTTTCCTTTCACATAATTTTATACTGGTTTTACAGTTGTCATAAAAGTCCTTTTCAAAGATGGGTCTATGATATTAAAGAGGAAAGTGTAATCCAGAGTATCCATACAATAGTATGTATAATATGTATTTCAAATTACTAAAGAGTAACTTAAAGGACTATTATTATTTGTGTTACATAATTCATCTTCTGTCCTGGGTGTTTCTGACTTCCTTTTTTAAGAACTATTTTATATAGCTTGTACTTCAGAATAAACCATTATAGTAGACAGAGATAAATAAGAATAAAATTATGAGAATAATGTGCCAAAGATCGAAAAAGACCTTAAATGAATTTGAAATTGTTTTTAAGTCAGCTTCCCTTTAAAGAATGATTAATGGAAGGATGCCACATTCATTTACTGAGTTTTAAAATACTATGTGGGCCATCATTCGAGACTTGAATTATTTATTATAACATAATTCTCTCAGTATTTGCTTTAGTAAGCTATTCTTTTTTGCACGTATGAGTTTTCCAAGAAGTTATTGAATGCCGGGTGCCAGTGGCTAACACCTGTAATCAACCCTAGCTACTCAGGAGGCCAAGATCAGGAGAATCACTGTTTGAGGCCAGCTGGGGCAAATAGTTTGCGAGACGCAATCTTGAAAAAAAAAATTCACCACACAAAAAAGGGCTCATGAAGTGGCTCAAGGCATAGTTACTGAGTTCCTCTTCTTAAAGTTAGGTTAACATCTGTCTCTGGGGTTCTTACGAGGACTGAATGAGATAATGTGGATTAAAGCACCCCAATAATATTAACAGTTTTAACAATTCTCTGAGAAGGAAATTAAGTCATTATGGCCACACTCCAAACAATCCATGTATAGATAAAGAAACGACTATTTTATTGGTGCAGTATGCACTGTAGATAAAGGTTTTAAGTAAATGAATAGCTGACAATGGTGATGCATACCTGTAATTGAAAAGGTTGAGAGTTTAAGGCTAACCTGAGCTACATAGTGAGTTTCAGGCCAGCCTGAGCTACATAGCAACACCACCTCTCAATTTTTTTTTTTTTTAAATAAGTGACTTTGTACAGCAGAGACTCAGAGCTGAACAGCAAAGTAACCAGGGTAATGACCCAATGGAGTTGTGTAACGTGGCAAGACAGGGACCTGAAATGTAATAGCTTGAAATCTCTGTAAGATAATACATCAAAGGGAAAAAAAGAAACAGTACATTGAAGGAAATACAGAATGGGAAAGAAATTCTTGAAGTTGGCAGTAATTAGGTAAACTGTGAGAGTTGATAGTGCATAATAAAATAAATAGTGATTTACTCAACTATTTTATTTTTTTGTGGTGCTAGGACTTGAACTCAGGGCCTACCCTTGAGCAACTTCACCAGCCCTTTTGTGTGATAGGTTTTTTTGCAATAGGGTCTCAGGAACTATTTGCCTGGGCTTGCCTTGAACTGCAGTCCTGTTGATCTCTGTCTCCTGAGTAGCTAGGGTTATAGGTGTGAGCCACTGGCACCTGGCGCCTATTAGAGATTTTTAAATTTCTTATTTGAATGGAGATCAGCAAGCTTCATTGTGTAGTGAGAAATCTTCAAAAATTTTAAACATTTTTAATGGTGATTTAATTTTTTTTTTTAATTATGATTAGGATGGTCATGTTGAAGTAGCTAGGTTACTTCTTGACAGCGGTGCCCAGGTGAACATGCCTGCTGATTCATTTGAGTCACCATTGACTTTGGCTGCATGTGGTGGGCATGTGGAACTCGCAGCTTTACTTATTGAAAGAGGAGCTAGCCTGGAAGAGGTTAATGATGAAGGTTACACACCTTTGATGGAAGCAGCTCGGGAAGGACATGAAGAAATGGTGGCATTACTTCTAGGGCAAGGTAAACTTATCAGTCAAGACACTAAATGATAAATGTGTAAAATACAAGAATATAATTTTATAAAATTTAATATCAATATTTCACCTCTCTAGAAGATTGGTAATTAAATTTTGGTACCCAAAGTAATGGCCTTAAAAATGGCTTATACACGTTTAAAATCAAATAGACCTCTTTAATATAGAATGTTGAGATTCATATGTTACGTGAATAAAAAACTAGAACTGGGATTGGCATAGGCTTATGAGTTGAGGGTATGAGATTCACCTTTTCTCTTGATATGTTGAGAGAACATAGGGAACTTCTCTTTTGGGAAAAGTAGCACAATTTACTGCACTAAAATATCTGAAGTTTAGAAGTAATTTCCCATCTCTGTATTTGTAGTCTGATATTATTTTCCTATTAGTAGTAAAATTCACCTTATAAAATAGAATCTGGTCAAGCTTAAGAGGAATGACAATTTACTTGTTTTTATTTAGAGGTAATATTACCTAGAATTTTAAAAGTACAGGAGCAGATTTTTGGAGCAGATTTCTTAGGTTTTAATTTAATCAAAATTCCACTGCATGTTAGTTTTGTAACTTTTCTAACCCTCTGTGTCTCATTTTTCTCATCTCTAAGGTTGTGTTTATATGTGTGTGTGTGTTAAGTTCTCTTGTCATGTAGTACATGTTAAGTGTTAGCTGTGATAATGGTAATGTTGCGATCTTGGGCACAATAATTAGCCTCAATTCTTCAGCTATGAAACAGAACTGATAATAATGCCTATATCATTTGTAAAGTTGTTAGAATATTGGCTGGTAAATAGTAAGAGCTTCTTAAATGTTAGCTGCTATTATCACCATTGATTTTTACTATCTTTTGTGAAT
The DNA here is from genome assembly GCF_047511655.1 of Castor canadensis. NCBI lineage: Eukaryota > Metazoa > Chordata > Mammalia > Rodentia > Castoridae > Castor > Castor canadensis. The sequence continues at coordinate 95,585,535 of NC_133394.1, forward strand.
CCTTATAAAGAGGGAATACAAGTTATTTTGCTGAGTCCTTTTATCATGTGACTTGTACCTTCTAGCTAAACATAGTATTCCAGCTGTGTACACCAAATACGGACTTGTGGGCGTGGCTATAGTAGTTTATTTTTAACTGCCTAGGAGTAGGGAAGAGACACTGTTATTTAGTATACATGTTCATTTCTGAGATATTGTTTATTATGAAACAGTCGTGTTTTGCTTATATCTGGAGTAAGTTAATGAACTCTCTTTAATTAGAATCTTTATTTTAGGAGCAAATATCAATGCACAAACTGAAGAAACTCAAGAAACTGCCTTGACTCTGGCTTGCTGTGGAGGCTTTTTGGAAGTGGCAGACTTTCTCATTAAGGCGGGAGCTGATATAGAACTTGGGTGTTCTACTCCTTTAATGGAAGCTGCTCAAGAAGGTCATTTGGAATTAGTTAAATACTTACTAGCTGCAGGTATGCATTTTTACATTTGAGAGAAATTTTGTGAATTATTTTTTAAGTAAAAATGTCAGATTGCAAATATTTTTATTTTATGTTACACTGTGTTGGAAAAAAAAAAGTGTGGAACACATTTATGTGTATTCCGAATCATTTATCCGTTATAGGAAGCTTCTGTAGCTTTTAATTTCAAACAGTTTTAATTTGTGAGAGTCTTAATTTTTTTTCTTTTTTTTTAAAGATGCTGACAATATTCTTTGTTTCTCAGAACAGATAAGGTTATTTTGTCTAATTTGAGGAGATACAGGTCATGTAGAAGAAATGTCTTAAGTTCATTTATATCTTTACAGTTCTTTTGGTAAGTATATATTGTTTTCTTAACACTGCCATAGGAGCTAATGTTCATGCAACAACAGCAACAGGAGATACAGCACTAACATATGCCTGTGAAAATGGTCATACTGATGTAGCAGATGTCTTACTTCAGGCAGGAGCAGATCTGGTAAGCTTTGTCTCTTTTTAAGCCTTTTGTTGTTGTTATTTTTATTTGCTTGTGGTGCTGGGAATCTAACTCAGGGCCTTGTACATGCACCAAGCTATATTTCCAGTCTCACTTTTTAAATCTTAATGTTTAAAAGTAAGACAAGAAATTAATTTAAACTCTGTATAGATTCTAGATAAAAGATATTTCTTTACTTCTAATATTACTTTGGGTTTTTTGCCATTCTTTTATATCATGTAGTCAGATTTTTTTTTTTCCTACACTGTTCAGTTTCTATTCTTGTTTCCATTTTTAGTAGTGCTGTTCAATCCACTAGCCTTATCCCCAAATGGGAAAGGAAACTAATGTGTTAGAGGTGTTACTACAAATGAATTTTTCTTAAGGTATTTACTTAAATATTTTTAGAAGTTTTTCTGTTTTGGTATAAAAAGGCAAGTGTTGTTTGAAGGCATTCCTGTTTAGCATAGGAAATAAATTGGCGAGTATTAAAACCTATTTGATAGAAATAATCCTTTCCCCGAAGTAGTCTGTAACTAAATAAAAGAGGGTAAAATAGATACTAATATCATTGAATGATAGATTATAAAAAGGTGTGACAGCGAAAATGCAGAGAGTAAAGAAACTCAAAGAGGTAAAGCAATTATTTGAGATACTATGTCTTAGGCTGGGTGTGGTTTAGAAAGGTAGAGATGGCGATGTTTTCTCAAAAGAGGTGCTCCCGATGGAAAAATGCATGAGTACAGTCTGAGAAGTAGGAAAGCTTGAAGCACATAGGTATAGGGAGAATAGCTAGTCTTCCAGTTTAGCCTGTGGAATACTAGGAGAGAAATCCAAACGTGGTTTTTATTTAAAATGTAGGCATATTTCCATGGGACTAAGTTTCTGTGATTAAGCAAGAAATATAATCTATTGTAGAAGATCATAGTTTATGACAGAAGCTCACATGCAAGCAGTAATAGGCTTTTGTAGTAATTAGTTTCATAAACTTGATAATGCATTTAATGTTTCTTTTCTCATTTATGAAAAGATAGGGTTGAATTTCATTGTTGTTACGGCCTTGTTTAGCTCTGCGTGTGCTAGTACAACTCTTGTTAGACTTTGAATTTCTTTGGTGCAGGAACTGTGTTTTCAACGTTTTTACCAAAGTGGCTATGAAACACGTAGCAACGTAACGATTAGTACTTGCTATGGCAGTATCAACAACCTAGGGAATGGCTTCAGAGAGCAATCAAATTTTTCATCATATGTGAATGTTGAAAAATTGAAGTTTATATATATATATATATATATATATACACACACACACACATACATACATACATAATTTTGAACAGGTTTCTCCCATATGGTCCATAGTTGCCTAGCAATCACAATAGATTCTCTATCTTTTTCTGAATCCCGAGCAAGTGCTAATGATATCTTATAGTTCATGGTTTTAGCCAATTATCATTAGTTTTGTTATTTTTATATAATGTAAAAGAGAAAAATAGGAACATTATGAAGAGAAGAAAATGATAAACCGACAGCTGTTCGTTGCATGAAATGGATGAAGCTATTGCTAGTTGTCTTCTTTCTTCTTCCTTCTTTCTCCTCTTCCTCTTCTTTCTCTTCCTCTTCTTCCTCTTCCTCTTCTTCTTCCTGAATTAGAGTACCATACACAGTATTCAAGTTCCACAGTTCTTTTCGTAGAGACAGAGAAATTATCAGATCATTTTAGATATAGGTGTCACCATCACGTGACTTTTTTTTTTTTTTTTTTTGAGGCATGGTTCATTATATTGAACTTGTGATCCTCCTGCCTCAGCTTCCCAAGTAGTAGGGATTACAGGTACTCACCACTGAGCCTGGCAACTCCACATTTAAATGATTTCTGTAGAATATGTTTCTAATTTGAGATTTTTTTTTAATTTAAAAAATATATGTCTTAAATTTGTTCAGGGCATGCTATTTAATAGGTTTAGGTTCAGTTCTTCTGTTTTGTTTTTCATGAAGAAGAGTAATTGTCCTTTACCAATTGTATCAATTAAATCTTTTTTTTTCCCACAGGAGCATGAATCTGAAGGTGGAAGAACTCCTTTAATGAAAGCTGCAAGAGCCGGTCATGTTTGTACTGTTCAATTCTTAATTAGTAAAGGTGAATTTTTTTTCCCTCAAAGATGTCTATTCTTACCCAAAGGATTTAGAGGTTGAGAGTTGAAGAAGAGCAGTTTAGAGTATAATACACAGTGAGGACACATGTTACTAACATTTCACAAGTAAACAGTTGGTAACCACTCTGTACTCCACAGAATAGTTTTCATACAAAGTAGCACCCTTGATGAGGAATAGTTGTATAAAAATTTCTTTATAAACCTTTGAATGTTTAGATAGTCTCTCCTTTTTACGTAATACAGTATTATCTTGAAACATGGACTTTTATTTTTCTGCCACTGAAAAACTTGTGGTGCCACATCTTTACTTTATATTTTCTTAGGGAGATGGTTGTAAATGCAGCACAAAACATGTTTAAAGTTAAGACATGATAAATATGGCAAAATGCATGAGGATTTTTATTCTTGGTAATTCTAGGTTGAATGTCAAAAGACTTAATGACCCAAATAGAATAGTACGTTAGTACTAACTTTAAATTACTTGTTAGGAATTCACTACATAAACTCTATTAAAATAGTTTTTTATGAAGAATTATTCATATTCTTAACTACAGGTGACTAAATACTTGATTTGATGTAAGAATTATATATGACCATATGTAAATTTTAAAAGGTAATATATAATATTTTTTATCAAAAATACTAAACTACACATTTGTTATTGTTTAGATAAAATCAGAAATAACTTTTTGGTCAAATTGTTTCAGGCATTTATTATGTATATAAAAATATTTTCAAGAATGGAATATATACATAATTACCATCCCCTCTCATAGGTTGAGATTAATTTCAGCTTCTTTCTGCCATTTTATTTCCCTTTGTCTCATTACCTAGCACAGTTACCCAAATCGGGGATAGATTTATATCTGAGGAGAAAACATACCTGCTTTCATTCTCTGAAACTTCTTAATTTGAAAAGAAAAAGGTGGTATTATTCTTGCTTTGTAGTCCTTGATACTTCTTTATGTATTTAGACCATAAAATGCAAGTTAGTTTATTTTTACAGATTTTTATTCATCTTTTATACCAAAGAATTTGTAAATGAAATTTTGCATTTTACAAATTTTTAATACAGTGATTGGCATTAGGAGTAATGTGTACTTTTAATTTTATCATTATCTTTTACTGGTGCATACTGAAATATTTATAAACAGAATTATATCACATTTGTCTGGGATTTGCTTTAGAATAATTCAAGATGGGAGAGGAGAACTGATGTGAGTATATGTGCAGTAAGATTGCCCTATGTTAACAATCACTGAAGCTGGGTGATGGGAATGTGAGGCTTCACGGTACTGTTCTCTCACTCTTTATGGTTTTTAAAATTGCCATAAGCATTTGAAGCAAAAACACTCTACTAATGTGATTTTTCCTTGTCTTACCTCTTTTAGGAGCAAACGTGAATAGAACCACTGCTAATAATGACCATACTGTACTGTCCCTGGCTTGTGCAGGGGGTCATCTGGCAGTGGTGGAACTACTTTTGGCTCATGGGGCAGACCCCACCCACCGTTTAAAAGTATGTAACTGAAGTGTTTCAAGTAGAATTGTGATTTAATTCTTTATTCTTGAACCTCACAAATACCCTATATAAGTTACATGTACGGTTGCATTCTGAGTGTTGATTTGTTTTCTGTCTCATTAGAGGAGTGTTCTTCACTAAATCCGTGATTTTAGAATTGTGTTTTTGAATGATTCTGTGAACTAACTTTTTTTTTCTCATTTTTCTACATTTATTCATTTAGGATGGCTCAACTATGTTGATAGAAGCAGCAAAAGGTGGCCATACAAGTGTTGTTTGCTATCTTTTAGACTATCCTAATAACTTGCTCTCAGCCCCTCCACCTGATGTCACTCAGTTAACCCCCCCATCCCACGATTTAAATAGGGTAAGATTCAAAACTAAAGATTTTATATTCTCTGTACCTTACCTTCTTTTGCTTATAGATTGACCTTTTTTTTTTTTATAATATCCCTCTCTTATAATACAGCTCTCTTTATAGCAATTTACTTGTTAGGGTTAATGAACATCTGATATAATACTCATATTTCTAGGTGGGTACAATTTTGCCTTCTTTACAGTCAGAGTAAGAACTTTTTAATGGAAAGCCTATTTTTTAAAAAGTCAAGGGGGCTTGAGGCTGTAACTCAGTGGTAGAGTGCATGATTAGCATTCGTGGGTCTTGGCAGGGGAGGAAGGCATATCAAGGAAAATAATTTGATGTCAGTAGATTTTAGGTAATGTGTTATTGTATGAAATGGCATTCTAACAATATTTTTTATTAAGTTGTACTGGAGGTGTGGCTCAAGTGGTAGAATGCCTGGCAAGCACAAGGCCCTGAGTTGAAACCCCAGTACAGCAAATAAATAAGTAAATAAATACACACACACAAACACACACATATGCATATATGTATATTAATAATTCTCTGTAACTTATTTAGCATATTAGTTAATGGACTTGTGTAGGAAAAGAAGAAATAATCAAGTAGTGTCCTTTGTCTTAGGCACCTCGCGTACCAGTTCAAGCACTGCCCATGGTTGTCCCACCTCAGGAGCCTGACAAGCCACCTGCCAATGTTGCCACTACTCTTCCCATCAGGAATAAAGGTCAGTTATTTTTCTAAAGACTGTTTCTTACATGTTGTCCAGGTGAAAGTAACATTACAAAAAGAGTAGCTGTTGAAAATTATTTTTCCACACCAAGAAAAAAAGAAAAGAACCCAGAAATGTTACTGGATTGAAATAATTAAAGAGTTTTTTTAACCAATGAGAAAAGCATATTATTTGGAGAGAAGATAGTTAATAGCACTCAGCTGTGCTCGAATTAGAATTATTAGCAGAAGAAATTCAGATGTTCATTTTTTTTGATGGAAGCTTATTTGTCCATGATCTTCTCTATTAACTAGAAATTTTTATTCATGTTAAGCTGGGTATAGTTGGGTGATAGTTTTGTACATTATTTACTTAAATCTTTGTAGTGGTATAAGGCATAAAGATTAACAAGTTGGATCAAATATTAAAAATCTTAAATAACTGGTTTAACATAGATTTTATATCTGGAATACCTTTACTTAACCGATAATTTAAAGTTACTTCAGATATACTTGTTTATTTCTCTAGAATTCTGAGGTCCATATTGGCTTGTGGATGTTATATCATGCATGTTCTTAATCTATGTCCCTAGACATTACACCTACCCGTTTGAATATGTTTTGCTTTTTAGAAGTTTTACCTGAAGAACCAATACAGTTTTTATATTTTCGTTTTGGCTACCTATATTTGTTTACCAACAAAAATGCTAAGTATCTCCACCAACTCTTTTCAGTCACTACTACCAACCTAGAGCCTTGGTACCTTTTTCAATTGGTTGCTAAAACTGTAGCCAGTCTATTCACCTGGCTGTCAGAAGATACAGAGGATGGCGTAGTCCAGCATCTTTTCTTCCAGGGAAACAGAATCCCACTCTATTGGACAGGTAGCTGTGTGAATATGTGAATTTATATCTTTCCTTTATCAATCTTGAAGATGGTAGACCCCAACAAAGACATATTTCAGTTGGATTTTAATTTCTTGGTACTTCTCAGTGGGTTGGGCACTCTTTGTATGTATGTGTGTGTGTTTAAAAGACAGAGACTATTAAATGTGGAAAAATCTTGACTTAGAGGTCTAAGTTTTCTCTATACCTTAATAATTTAGCATTATTTTTCTGTTCTTATGGTGAGTTTTTACATCTTTATAACCATATGAAATAGCTACACATAGCCTTAGATTTTACTTTAATTGCACCACTGAGATATCACAAACCTGCATCCCTCTGTTTAATTTTAGCCATGTAGTTTTTTTTAATTCTGAAATTAATTTTCAAAGATTACTCTAATGCACATAAAATACATACATTTTATATTTATGAGAAAAGAAGGTGGATTTGTTATTAACTTTTATTTAAAAGTGCATTTTCACCTTCTATGGATATGATAATTTGGTGCATAACTGTTGGCACTAAACCTCCCAACAGTAACTCTGTAATGAGGATGCCATTCATGTGCACTTCTGAGGGGGTTTCTTTTTCACACAGCTGCTTCTAAACAAAAGTCCAGCAGCCATTTGCCAGCAAACAGCCAGGATGTACAGGGTTACATCACCAATCAGTCTCCAGAGAGCATTGTAGAAGAGGCTCAGGGAAAGTTAACAGAACTGGAACAGAGGATAAAAGAAGCCATAGAAAAGAATGCACAGCTGCAGTCCTTGGAACTGGCTCATGCTGACCAACTTACCAAGGAGAAGATTGAGGAGCTGAACAAAACGAGGGAGGAACAAATTCAGAAGAAACAAAAGATTCTGGAGGAACTACAGAAAGTAGAACGAGAGTTGCAACTGAAAACTCAGCAGCAGCTTAAAAAGCAGTACCTAGAGGTTAAAGCTCAAAGAATTCAACTTCAGCAGCAACAGCAACAGTCTTGCCAACACCTGGGACTACTAACTCCTGTTGGGGTTGGAGAACAGCTTTCCGAGGGAGATTATGCACGGTTACAGCAAGTGGATCCTGTTTTGCTTAAAGATGAACCCCAGCAGACTGCTGCTCAGATGGGTTTTGCACCAATCCAGCCTCTGGCGATGCCTCAAGCTTTGCCTCTGGCGGCAGGTCCCTTGCCTCCAGGGTCCATCGCAAATCTTACAGAACTGCAAGGAGTGATAGTTGGACAGCCAGTACTGGGCCAAGCACAGTTGGCAGGGCTGGGGCAAGGAATTCTGACAGAAACACAACAAGGGTTAATGGTAGCCAGCCCTGCTCAGACCCTCAATGACACGCTGGATGACATCATGGCAGGTGGGTTTATATTGTTATGAGCAGGTATCAAATATGATTTGATTAAGGCGAGTAAGAGTGTGCCAGAGTTTTTTGCCATTACCCAACTTGAGAACTATTTTTGGACTCCACCCATGTATACTTTTAGAAATACTAGTTCAATCTAAGAAGTTTTCAGATGGATACAGGTCAAATGAAAGATTAGTTTGTTCAATACAAATGACTGAACCTTGCTGGGTAGGCTGGGAATCTAGGTTTGTTTGTTTGTTTGTTTGTTTGTTTGTTTTTTTTCAGTAGTGGGGTTGATGTTTGATTTTTGCTTTTGTTTTGCTTTTTCTTTTTAAGTTGAGAACACTGAAATTGAATTTTGGCTTTTTTGCTTCTGTATTTACACCAATAAACTGGAAAATTGATAGAAGTTGAAGTATAAAATTAGGACAATCAGGAACCTTATTTGTGAACAAAAATACTTTATGCCCTAATGTACCAGACTTCAGACCTGATGGATATTTAAAAATAAACAAAAAAATTAAACACCTTTACAATATTAATAAAGTACCAACCCAAGTACAGTTTGATTTTATTGTATGTCAGTGATTTTATCCCCTGTGAATGTTACTGTATAGTCTCTTTCTGACTGTATTATGGGAATGGCAATTTTTAAATGTGTAGCCAAAGACATTTTATTTGATTATAATTAGTTTCATTGCCAAGAAGTACTTTAGAGGGTTGCTTTAATACTTCTTGTTTGGGATACTAATTTTTTGTGAATCCTGTAATAAAGTAGTAGAATGAGATTTTTGAGAGGGTCATATGAATGCTATGCCAAGAAAGATCATTTGCTTCTTTAAAGAAGGAAGTTTGGAAAGGAAGTAAATAGTTAAATTTTGACAGTTTTCCTCTCATGTAGTCCCCCTTTTAATTAATTGAGTGATACTTAAAAGATTTGACTTATTCTAATTGCAAAACTATGTTTCGTAACATTACATATTTATGATGAGATTATACATAATGTGAGTTTCATCTTTTTAAAGAATAAAAGAAAGTAAGTTGTGTAGGATTTAAATATTCAACTAAGCACCTAGTGTTAAAAATTGCTGTAAAGCTTCCCAGTCCTTATTTACTATCACCTCGGCAGTAACGTGGAATGAAAATCTCTGCTAAAAGGATGAAATATCCACATTAGAAAAAAATACTAGTAATAATAGTAGGTACTGTAAAGATTCCTTATATTGATGAGTATAGTATTTTCCTATAGCTTTGAAAATCATTGGTAATCATCTTTATGTGAGAAAAAATAGCCAGAAGGAGAAAGAGTAGAATTTACAGTCATCATAGCAAGATTTTAAAACAGTCTGTGAAAACTGGATCACAGTAGATGGAAATCCAAATTTGATACTATGTCCATGGCCATTAACTTAGATCTTAATAGTGCTCTTTTTATTATGTCAATCAAAACTTCCAAAGGATGGATAGAATCAAGTGTAATTTATCCATTTAAATGAAGAACGGGCTTTCTGTACCAATAAATGTTGGATTTTTTTTTTTTTTTGATACGATACTAGAGTTTACTTGATGTACTTGGGCATAGTTTTCAATAATGATTTGCTTGTCATACAATTTTTTATACTGCTGAGAATTACCAGATGTTGTAAAGTAGCTTTTCTGTTGATTTCATATGACTCCCACCAAATATCTATCTGTGTTCCAGATATTCCCATATAAATCTTTAAAAATGTATATAACTTTTAAAGAAGCATGACAAATATTTGTTCTACTATAAACATACTTATGCTCCTTTATGTGAGAAAAAATAGCCAGGAGAAAGAGTAGAATTTAAAATATCCACCCATCCTAAGTATCACATGTTTTTATTTGCAAATATATACACACACACAAACACATACACACCCTCTCTCCACCCCCACCACAGCCTCATTCTTTAAACTTTTTCTGTGACAGTTTTTGTCCTTTTAGTTGAGTAATGACTATTTCCACTTCTTTCTTTGGGTTTCTAATATATTACAACCTCATTAGTCTCCCTTCTTTTCCTCCCTCCAGCAATAGCCTCTGCTCTTTCTTAGATCCCCATTCATTAGACCTCCCGTAAGATTTACTTTCCTTTTCTCTAGTATTTTAGCTGACCAAAATCTCCAGTCTTCCCTTGTCTATATACTTGACAAACCAAGTATAGAGAAAACCTGTTTTAACAATGTGCCTTTGCTATGCTCTTAAGTTCCCCTACTCCTCTCCTGATGTTAAAACTTTTCTGAGCATGTGGTTTTCCTCTCTAAACCTAACCATAAAAAGAAGTCCCACATAGGAAACTCTGTTCCTGAGTTCCTTCAGGTGCTTATATATTTACATTTGTTACTTTTCTCTATAACGAATGTATGAGTGATGGGCAGATACTTGGTTTTATTAAAGAAGTTTCATAGGTATCCCAAAGGAAATGAAATAAGAGAACTGCTTGTTTGTTTGTTTCTCTTATTTCCTTTTAGAGGAGATAAAAACAGCAAATTTGCTGGGCACCAGTGGCTCAGGAGTGTACTCTTAAGTTATTTAGGAGACAGATCAGGAGGACCATGATTCCAAGCCAGCCTGGGCAAATAGTTCGAGACCCTATCTTACAAATACCCCACACAGAAAAGCTGGTTCAGTGGTTCAAGTTGTAGAGTACCTGCCTCTAGCAAGCATGAAGCCCTGAGTCCAAACCCCAGTATTGCCAAAAAAGAGGAAAAAAAATAAGCAGATATATCAAAAAAGAGAACTCCTTTAAAAGAAATAATTCCATTTGGATTGTTAATTATAACTTAATCATTTAATATAAAGCTTAAAAAATTTTCGCCCATTTAGTATCATGGAATAAAGAGCAGTGATTTGGATAGATTGGTGTTCATCCTATTTAAGCTACTTTTTGTAATTAGCGTTTCCATTTGTGAAAATCAACTCAAAGGAAATGTAGAATCTATATTTAAAGCTATAAAGTTTATGTGATTTTGGAATTTATATCTAAACTATGTACATTTAAATTACTTTATTGCTTTCTTAATATAAAATTAATATGGAGTAATGATATCTAAGTCATTAGATGATCAATTTAATAATTAGTACATGCCCATTTCTCTTGATCTGGATCCTTAAGGATTTGTTTTGTTCCCTCTTTCATTTTTCCTCTGACTTTTTAGCAAACTTAAAAATGTATAATTATTGAATGTGTGTTGCTATAATGTATAGTGTATGTTTGTGCCTGAACTAAGGATTTCATGTAAAGTAGATTAATTAATTGACAATCATGCTTATAATTGTTACAAGATCAATTTCAGTTTTATTTTTGGCAGGATCATAACTTTTTTTTTGCCTGGTTTCAGATCCAGTTGTGAATATCATTGTTTTCTGTCTATAGTTGATTACTACTTTGGTAACACTAATCCACACTCCTGTTGACCATTCAAAGATTATTGCCCATACTTTAATATGCCATTATTAATAGAGGGTGAAAAGAAATGTTGTTCACATATTCACTCAAGAATTGAGTTACTATGGGAATAAAGAATCCTCAGCTGATTCTTCATTGTATCCTATGCCACCAGCACTAGCATTCTCTTACCTCAAGTATAAACCTAAATTAGTCATTACTTAAGTTACATTTTTGAGTGAAAATAATGTCACAGCAAAATATTACATGGAAGAACTAAGAATCCATATTGAAAGAATAATTGTGTCCATATATTCATTTCTACCCTAATTTTTAAATTTTGACTTATTAATTCAGTGTGATACTGGTATTGATTGTTGAGCATTTTACCTCCCTTGGAATAATTCTTCATGTGACCAAATACATTTCTGGGCTGGTGGAATGGCTCAAGCAGTAAAAGTGTCTGCCTAGCATGAGGCCCTGAGTTTGCTGCCCCAAAAATACCATTTCTAAGTGAGGATCAAATTTTTGCATTTGAAGAACTGTTACACTGAGGGCTACAATGCAGAAGGTTATTATTTTCCGTCATAGTTAGTAAATCATCAGGAGGTGTTTAAACAATTGAATTGTAAGGATCTTCCCTCCCAAGCAAGGATATTACTTTCATTAGTTCTGTAATATAAGGTGTGAAATTATAAGTAATTAAATACATTTTCTGCCTTTTGATCTTGATTACTTTACCCTTTAGTCCTTTTGTAACTACGGGAATACAATAGATAATTTCCATTTGCATTTGGTTTTAGTACATAAAATATTTTTGTTTTGAAGGTTGTTTTGAATTAAGTTTTATTACTTATTAAGAGGGGAGTTTGCCTTTCAGATGGATTATTATTATTTAGGAAATGAATTACTCTCAATATACATTATAATTTTGGATTGTTGTCCACTCAACATTAACCAGAAAAATGAATTATTAGAGTTCTGATAGTTTCCTTATAGAACTTTTGTTTTTAAAACTCTTTAATATTTTCTAATAAATATTTCATACTGTTACCTAACAATGGTTCATCCTTATTAAGTACAATTATTTTGTTCAACAGCAGTCAGTGGAAGAGCATCTGCAATGTCAAACACTCCTACCCACAGTATCGCTGCTTCCATTTCTCAACCTCAGACTCCAACTCCAAGTCCTATCATCTCTCCTTCAGCCATGCTACCTATCTACCCTGCCATTGATATTGATGCACAGGTAAGCTCTAAATTTAGGAGAGACAGCTTTTTAATGGAATCAAACCATCATTACAAATGCTGACCTTCAGTGATTTAAAATGTTGGACTGTTTTGTCAAAGATGTGAGCCAAAGTTACAAATTAAAATTCACGCTTAAAAAATGAAAACCTAGTGTAGATGATTATTGATGATTTTGTGATAGTCTGATTCCAAGGTTATTACAGAATTCAAAAAGAATACAAAAAGAAGTAACTAAGAGTATAATGTATTTTATTATAATAATAAATTAGGTTTATGTTAGTATACCTTAAATAAAGTTTCACTTTAAAATATGTAATGGATTGCATAGGAAAGAAAAGTGCTGTAACTTTTGTGAGCTTGATATTTTCATACATGTTAATACAGTTACATTTAAATTTTTTTAATTCTGATCTTGCTGATGAAATATGTAGTGTCTGTGTACCTGTGAGGTTTAGCAGATAAGGGATTCCATGGGGACATGGTTAGAAGCACTTTTTATCTCTTTATCTGAAGAAACGAGTGTGGGAATTAAAAAAAAAAAAAAAAAGAAAGAAACCAGTAAGTGTTAGAAAGCTTGAAAGCTCTTAAATAAATAATTTCTTTAAAAACTTAGTTTCACATGAAATCTTAGGCAAGGTGAGTTTGGAGACAATAGCATGTGTTTTAACCTGAATGTCAAGAGGTAACTTAAGGAGACTAGTGAACACGGTATCACTAGTATATGGACTTCAGAACTGAGAAAATTTTGCAGTTTACATGCCTTTCATATTTTGAGTAATACTTGGATTAAGGGAGTATATGTTATAAAACTTAGTTTTATATGTGATCAGCTTTTTATAAGCCTGAATTTTAGGATGTGTTATACGTGTGTCCTATTAAGGGCATGTGTTCCTAACCAATTAAGTTTTCCTTTTTATTAAAATATTTCTTGCTAACATTGTGAGAAAGAAGTTCATTAGTATCTTTGTTTTACAAGTTTACCAATGTCTGTTTTTATAATTGCTGACTTTGTTTTTTTGAGCACTTATAATTAGGGAATACTTTAAGAAATTACCTAATCTTCCAACTGTATGAGATCTCTTACTATGTAAAGTACTAAGAGATTTTGCTTATATTCACTTCATTTTGGTGAGAAGTTGTGCACTGGGAACTAGACTCAGTTCGTTTGTTGTCAAATACCCACTTTTTTTTTCTTGGTAAAGGATCTTGCTGTATTATCCAAGCCTGCCTGAAACGCACAGTCCTCTGGCCTTATCCTGAGTAGCTGGGATTATGGGGGCACCCCTGGACCCAGCAAGATACCATTTCCATGCTGTATTCCTTTGTGTGTGTGTGTGTGTGTGTGTGTGTGTGTGTGTGTGTGTGTGTCATTCATGTTTTAAGCCAAAGTTATTTACATTCATCTTGATAGCATTGTAGAATTGATTGAATTTACATTATTCCCTCCAGGTTTTTTGTTTTTTGGTTTTTTTTTTTTTTTTGCTTTGAGGCAACCAAGAGTTTGATCCATGAGCATAACTAAATACTTCTGTTTTATAAATGTTTTCACACAAAATAGGCATAGGAAAAGTATGATGTGATTTTGCTAAATTTGAAGTTAATTGTAACAGTGATGAGATGATTTTACTTGACTATCCCATTGAACCGACAGTCTTTGTTATATAAAATAACTTCTGAGAAGCTCCATAAATTACTTACATGGAAAGATTTGATGTAGCTCCTTATCCCTCCTTTTTTATCCAATTTCTACCTTGAGGTTTTCTGTTTTGTTGAGTTAGTCTAACCTAAGTTAAACTACTTTCTATGTGAGTGCTTATTAGGTAGACATTAGATATTCTTGCAGTGGAATTAATACACAAAGTAACATTCAGATAAAATTGTTCACACCTTTTCTCTTAATATTTGATACCATTTTTAAAAATTACTAGTTTTCAGATCAGTTAGGTTCTAGAAGTCATAAAGGTAAAAGATCCTTTTCTATTCATGTGAAAAAAAATTTGCTACTAAAATTAAAAATTCTGTTAGCTCTTACATTATGAATATTTTGGTTCATATATATAAATATATAGGTATATATACAAAATATTATATTATGAATCTCTAAACTCTGTTGTAGTGTACCAGTTGAGCCTCTCCATCCTGAAATTTGAAATACTCCAAAATCTAAAACTTGTCGGCCGTAATGTTGCACTCAAAAAATTTCTAACTTTAGATTTATACGCTAGGGATGCTCAATACCTTGCATTAGCATCTTTAACATAATCTTTTTAAGAACCCCATGAAGAAAGTAGGCACTGTTATTATTCTCATTTTAAAGATGAGAAAAGTGAGACATAGGTGTATTAACTATCTTATCCAACAGCTAATTAATGCAGGAACCAATTTTCATGACCAGTCACACAGGCTTTAGAATCTGTAGCCTTCCTCACTACATTATATTCCATGTTTGTTTGGTTTTTTTTAAATTTTTAACTTAGGTGTGAACATTGAGTTACATTAAATTGGTAAATTAGACTACATAAGGGTATCCTTCGTCTTTCCATATTTATATCAAATCTTAAGGAAGAACAAAAGAACGATTTTTTTTACTAATGATTTTGGAATGTGGTCAAACTGAAATTCCTTTTGTTCATTTTAAGTAATATATTATTTTATTTATTTATTGGCAGCACTGGGGTTTGAACTCAGGGCCTTATACTTGCTAGGCAGGTGCTCTTACTGCTTGAAGCACTTAGCTAGCCCTAGATGTTCATTTTAGACAGGAATTAACAATACTCTTTTGTTATTTTTAATTTTTTGTTTTGTTTTGTTTCCTCTTTGAAGCAGGGTCTACATGTGACATGTAGCCCAGGATAGTCTGGAATTTACTGTGTAGCCCAAATTAGCCTAAACTCAAGGTGGTGGGATTTCGGGTGTGTGCCACCATGTCCAGCTAGAAACTAACATTCTTAACAAGGATTGCTGGAATTCTATGTTTAATTTCTGGACCTTGAAGAATGCTAAGAGTTCACATTCTGTGTAAGGTTTCTCAAACCTGTGTTATAAAGCTAGAAATTACTTCCTGTGTGTAAGTTCTCCTACTCTTACAATGGCTTTATTGAATCAAGCCTATTAAAGATTAGTACTATATACTATGCTGTTATCAAAATCTGTTTTAGGAAAAATCAGTAAATAATACTTTGAGGGGCTATTTTGAGTGCTGTTTTATTACAGATTTTGATAGTATAACTCTGATCTTTATTTTTATTGAAAGGTATAGCTTACTCTGGGTACTATACATATAGAAACTAAGAATCATGGCACCAATCATGGTGGTGCATACCTGTAAACTTAGCGCTTGGGAGGCTAAGGCAAGAGGATCTCAAGTACAGGTTTTCGTACTGTGAGTACAGCTCAGTGATTAGCGTGCATGTAGTCCTGGGTTTGATCCCTAGCACAAAGGTGAAGGGAGGAGTGCAGGGAGGGAGAAAGGGAGATTTTATGTTTAACAGTCTGATTTAAAGATTAGGGTTGGACCACTGAATTAAATATTTTTTGATCATGTGGGATTTGGTTGAATCTAATAGATGTTAAATGTAATAAAGAACCAGCTATTTGTTCATGGTGTGTTAAAGTTTACTGAAGGTTCTTGATGTATTTCTGAACTGCTTGTTGTCATTCTCCAACATTCTTGAATTTAAAGCTATGTAAAAAATAAGTACTTGCGCAATATCCTCCCCCAGTTTTTAATAATTAACATGTTCATTGTTAACTATCAAAGAGGTTAGATACTAAATTAAATTTGTCACATATCAAGACTTTTATTGTAAAACATAGGAAATTATGTTTTATCTTTAATGTCATTTGGATATTTTATTTCTGTTGATTTTGCAATTCTAAGACAAGTTTCAATACAGTAATTTAGCAAGAGAAATTAAGGAGTGCAGGAAAAATTAACAATGATATATAGTATGCTGTTAATATGTAGCATCAAGACATTCTGCTTTGCACTGGGAGTGATGTCTCATGCTTTAATCCCCAGCATTTGGGAAGTGAATGCAAGATGATTGTGAGTTCAGGTCCATCTTATGCTACTTACCAAGACTCCCAAAAATAGTAAAAAAATTCTACTTCAAAATACCCCATCACTAAAGGCAGAAGAATCCCAAGGCCAGTCTGAGTTCCATCATGATATACCATCTCAAAAAAAAATACATGCATTCTCTTTGTTCATATGAATTAGCTCCAAATAGATTTTATTTTACTGATGATTCTCATTTATTAGATACCCTAAAGTACTCTCCTACTTCTTAATTTTGCATACAACTTGATCTGACTAGAGATGATTAGGATTTTGAAGATTAGGAGGCCTATACAACTGTTTGAGTCCTAATCATTTTCATAGTAATATATTCACTCTGAGAGTAATTAATAGGTCTGGAGATGTGGCTCAAGAGGTAGAACACCTGCTTTATACAAGTGTGAAACCCTGAGTTCAAACCTCAAGAACCAACCTTCCCCCCTCCCAGAAAAATGTTTTTTTTTTTTCAACAGGTGTATGAACTCATTAAAAGTTGTCTTTTTCAGCTGGGCACTGGTAGCTCATATCTGTAATCTTAACTACTCAAGAGGCAGAGATCAGGAAGATTGCTGGCGAGTAGTTCTCGAGACCACCACAAAAAAGGGCTGGTGGAGTGACTCAAGGTGTAGATCCTGAGTTCAAACTCCAGTATCAAAAAAAAGTGTGTGGGGAGGTGGATTGTCTTTTCCTTCAACACTGCCAACTATCTTGCAGTTCTTTGTTTGCTCAGAACTACTATTCCAGAATTAGTCATGTTGATGACTTATAAAATAGTTTCATATTGAATATAAATTTACTATTTTTAATAATTCAGAGTTCCTTGTAACAACTTCTGTTACTGTCCAAACAACAACATTAAAATATTGGTATATTGCATGACATTATGGACTAAATGGAAACTACTTTAAATATAAACCTGGATGATTTTTTCTTACCCTATCAGTCATTGTTAAATTTCTATTTCAGTTAGTTTACTGATGTATTGCAAAGCAGGGTAATAACATTTTGAAATTGTTGTGTAGATGTGTGCTGGGGTGGTAGAAGGCTCACTTTCTATTCTTTTAATTCTTGTGCTTTAAAAGACTTTTAAAATACTAGTTGCTTTAATTTCTCATTGATGTAAAAATGTAGATCTATTCACTCTTAATTTCAGTTCCTCGAGGAATTTGACTAGCTGTCCTTTTTAAGTTTTAAATGTTTTTTCTGTGATTCTTAATACATTGTTTATACTTTTCTCATAGTTTGAACTTAAATTTTCCCTGTACAGTAATCAGTAAGCTCCTAGTGAGAGAAACTATATTAACTTTGTGAACTCAAGAATATGAGGCAGAGTACTTTAACTAAAAAAGGTATCTAATAAACCAGTTGAATGTATGTTTTATAGTATGGGAAAAATACATTTTTTTGATCCACTAAATTTTTTCCTGCTTATATTTTTTCAAATTCTGTACATTTATGATGGCATGACGTTTATAAATTATCCTATAGACCCTGAAAGAATTCTAAAAACCTCATAAACTTGATTCATCTGAAGATTGCCTATACACATAGAAAAGAGAGAAGGCAGATATACTTGACATTATAGTTTCCTCTATCTGCACTGCCTTCGGGCTGCTCTATGATGTAGTAGGGAGAGCAGGGTTTTGTTATGAAGAAAATCTTGATTTTTAAAAACTCCTCTGCTAATTACTAGTCTGTGTGGCCATCACAAAGTTTTTTCTCTGAGCTTTTGTCTCCTTTTCTGTGAAATCAGACAAAATAATTGTTTTTATAAGCCTGAAATGAAGATCAGATACTATAACACAATTAGAACTGTCACTCATTTAAGTTTCATGTCCTTCCTTCTCCATTGTTGTAGTTGGTGCATCTCTCCCTTGTGGCCATTCCTGATCTCTGCAGTCAGTAGCTCTGCTCTCTGCCAGCCTCTTCTGCAGAGCAGCTTTTGCGGTCTCCCTCTTCATCACTGACTAGTAGGCTTTTTCTTATTTCTTGACTCTTTATTGATTTTGCCTTTTGTCTCGATTTTGATGGAGTTTGGTTTTTAGAGTTATTTATGCTCTGGGGAGGGTATGCCTTTCCTTTCATATTTATTACATAAGTAAACATTGTATAGAAATACAATAAATATATCATCATAGTCCTTTATTTGTTAGTATTGTTCTTTGAATCTATTATTTTTTATAGCTGTTGTCATTCATTCCACTTCACTATCAATTAATGTTTCCTGGACAAAGCATCCCATATAGGTGGAGAATCCAAACATACATAAGACATGTTTATCACCTCCAAGAATTTTTAGTCCTGTGACAGTGATGAATACATAAACTGGTTTGATAATAGAGGTACATATGTGAAAAACAAAGAAGCACTTTTTGATAGGAAAAATGATCAGGGCATGGTAATACGTGCCTATAAACCCAGCATTTAGGAGGCTGAAGCAGGAGGATCGCAAGTTCCAGGCCAGCCTCAAAAAAACAGAAACGAATATAGAGTGAGCCACATTAAAAAATAAGAAATGTAAGGAATGAGTTGTAAGAATATATTTTATTTAGCATATAACTTTATTTCATACTAGAGGTCTTCAAAATTTGGTGTACATGTTACACCTGTAGTAAGAAAAATCAAGTCAGCCTGGTTGTCCTGAGACTTTCCTGGCTTAGCAATGAAATTCCCTCATTGCAGAAACCCCCTCAGTCCCAGATTTGTCAGCTTGTTAAAAGTATATCTCAATCAATTTGGATTATATCAGAAACACTTTGTATTTAGATTTCATTAATTTGAAAAAAGTAACTATTAGTCATTAAATTTATTTTAATTAAATTAAAAAATTGAGTCCTTTAGTTGCACTAGCCATATCTCAAGACCTACTAATCAAAGATCACTAGTGTTATCTTTTTTGACGGCACAAATTTAGAAACCGACAACCACAATAAATCCAGTATTGGTCACATAC
Source organism: Castor canadensis (assembly GCF_047511655.1). Classification (NCBI taxonomy): domain Eukaryota; kingdom Metazoa; phylum Chordata; class Mammalia; order Rodentia; family Castoridae; genus Castor; species Castor canadensis. The sequence goes on from NC_133394.1 coordinate 95,605,131, forward strand.
AGAAATTAAATTCTGTATAGACACTATCATGTCTCAATTACAGTTGTCTTTCAAAATGCACAGTGTGTGTTCCTTTAAGCATTTGAGGACTTTGTTCTCAAGCACAGCTGAGTTAATTGGAAAAAAATTTCATTTCAAGGCTTGCTTTTCAGATTCATCAGGTGGGTCCAGACAATTAATTTGGCCTCTCTGCTGAGAGGATATCTGCTGAGTGATATCCTGCATTTTTTTAAGGTGTTTATAGTTTGGCTAGTAGGACCCCAGTCTTCCTGGGCCTTTGTTCCATCTCTTGGTGTTCAGCTTGATAATTTCTTATGGTCTTTTTCTGACCTCTGATAATTTCCTTATGCACATGATGATCAAAAGTCAACTGAAGACTTAGGAGAGCTCTTTGCCATGCTCTTCCCTTCAGTAATCTGCACTGTGAATTCTACTTGACCTGTCAAAACTCTGTCTTCTTAACTTAGGAGAGACTGCCAGGCTCTGGGTGCCTGCTCCCTACATTGCAGCCTGGAAACTCTTGTCCTTGGGGAACGCTAGCTGTCTTAACATCATCATTCAAAATAGTCTATCCTTTTTTATTAAGTTTCTTGAGATAGGAAAATAAATCTAGTCTCTGTTAACTCCATTAAGGGCCTGAAAAGTGAGTCCACACAATTTCTGTTAATCACATAGTTGAAAATTATACTTTTTGTCTTGGTTTTTACTTTAAAAATTGCCCGTAAGTTTCAAATATTACTCAGTCTTTAAAAAGTCACTGGTTGATGACAAATGGGGTTGGGCAGAAACCAATAAACCTTACCATTCAAATGTTTGATATAAACCCAGAATGGTGGCATGCGTCTATACTCTTAGCACTCGAGAGGCTTGCAAGAGGATCTTGGCTTTGAGGCCAGTGTGTGCTATATAAACAAGATCTTGTCCAAAGAAAATCAGCTGCTTGGTATAATAGAGTGCTACATGTATATAATCTCGGTGTATTTAGTATTATCATTTAAAAATCATCTAGTAAGCTAATTAGAATTACCAATTTTTTTTTTTTTACAGACGGAGAGTAATCATGATACTGCGTTAACGCTTGCCTGTGCTGGTGGCCATGAGGAACTGGTACAAACACTGCTAGAAAGAGGAGCTAGTATTGAGCACCGAGACAAGAAAGGTAGAGCTTACTTTTGTTAATTTTTTTTCCTACAGTATTTGAGAAAAAAAATACATATTTTGAAATGTTACTTACTAACTATTTTGGTGCTTAGGTTTATTGGAAAATAGTATATTGTTCCTTTGCTTAGGATGTAATAAGAAAATCATTATTTTTCTCCAGGTTTTACTCCACTCATCTTGGCTGCTACAGCTGGTCATGTTGGCGTTGTGGAAATATTGCTGGACAATGGTGCAGACATTGAAGCCCAGTCAGAAAGAACTAAAGACACACCGCTATCCTTGGCTTGTTCTGGGGGCAGACAAGAGGTAACATTTCCTTTTAGTGTAATTTTTTTCCTTTCTGTTTAGCAAATACATATTCACATAATTTCTTTTCCTGTAGGAACAATAGTTTGATATTTAGATTTATCACAGGCAGTTTGTACTGCTAGCAAAAAGACAGAGTGTTAGTATAAGCTAACCTTCCCAGAAAAATCATACTTTATTTAGAATCCTGCTCATCTAAAGTGGTACCTGCCATAGGAATCTTTGTGAATTGTATTTAGGCTAAGAGGCAACCAGATTAGTAAACTCCTGATGAACAGAACTTACCTATATTCATTCATCATTCCCTATCCTACAAATTAGAACAACTGGTGCTGATCAGGGAGGCCCAAGAAATTATAATCTTGCACTCACTTGTGTTCTGACCATGAGTAATTCGCTGTTCAACCTAGGTTTTTCTTTTTTGTTGTTGTTTTGTTTTTTTCCCCAAATCCATTCATTCATATAGAGTCTATATGAATTACTATGCCATTTGTCCTATCTCTATAGATTCACAGCTTCTTAATGAGGGAATTTACTGCCTTGGGTTTAGAAAGCACTCTGAACCATCCAAATTAATTTTCTTTTCAGCTTAAAAATCATCCTTTTATTTTGTTTTCCCTTTATGAAGTTGCTAAATTTTCCCAGTATTCTTTAAACACATGCACACAAGTTTCTAGTTACATATTCTTTTAGTAGTTAGAATATATTTTTTCAAGTCTTTCATTATCCTGGTTATTCCACTCATTGTTAATATTCTTCCTAAAATGTTCTATCTAAAGCTATTCTGACCAGTCAACTGTTGGAATATAACGTATTTGAGCATTTTAAACCAGCCTCTTTCCCTTTTACCAGTCTTAGCACAACAGGTTATATTGAACTCTATGAACTCATTAGGTTTTTTGTTTTAAATAAACTAGTTAAAAAAAAATCGGTACAACAATCCTATGCAAAAGAATGGTAAATCTGGGAAGTTACGTGGTAGTGATCCTTTATCTTATAGAGTAAAAAAGAATTGGAGCCTAATGATAATAAAGAAGTATGGAAGTATGTGTGTGTATGCGTAGGTTTTGCCTTGACCCATTTCTGTCATTTTTGCCCTTTTACTTTTGAAGTAGTTGCTACAGATGAGTAATTAGATGGCACAGTTGACAACAAAGGACCTTTTTCTATTGTGTCGTTTATTCCTTCTGGCTTTGTTAGTTTTTTCTTCTGTAATTCACAGTGGAGGTAATGGATATATTAAAAGGATTATACACCAAATACTAAGTAAGATATTCTAAAGGAAACTACTTGATTTGATAAATTTTATTTCCACTATGTTAGAAAAAGTAGATTACTATCAATCCCTGGTTGAATTACAGTGGTAAAATGTATGTTTATAATTAAATAACATTATAGTAAAATATTAGATAGAAATGTAATTCTCTTTTGAAATACAGTGAAAATAAAATTTTGCCTTAAGTGAAATTTTCAGTCACATTATATAGCTTGAAATAATACTTGCTTTAGATATTAGCAAATTTTCAGCATTTATCAAAGAAATAAGTTGATTTCTTCCATAACTTCCATAACTTTTATGAATTGTGTATTTTTATGAAAATTCAACAGGTGACTGGGGATATAGCTCATTGTTAGAGCACTTACCTACTATGTGTAAGGCCCTGGGTTTCATCCCAGCATCGCAAAACAAAATACAGCACAACAACAAAAGCAACAGATGAGGTTATAACTGGTGTAGAAGTTTTTCAGGTTACTAGTTTTGCCTATAAACACTTTATTGCTTAGAACAGGTAAGTATTTTGAAGCAATTAGTAAAACCTGGAAAGCCAGTCTACTATAAAATCATAATAAAAAATTTTATATTAAATGTTTATTACCTGTTGAGAAGATAACCAGCCAGTCTTGTTTTTCTTTTTTTGTTTGTTCGTTTACAAAATGGAACGTGGAAATTTGAGACTTAGAGATTTGTTCTTTATTGCTTAAGGGACTTCAATAAAATAAAATTGCCTAATGTCATATTTTGCTTTGTTTTTATACCCTTGTTAAATAAGTCACCTAGTTTTATTGGCTTTGAAGCAAAAAACAAAAAACAAAACCCACAAGTCATATCTAAAATTACACATGACTTTATTCCTACAAGTAAAGTTTTGGCTGATATATAAGAGAAATGTGTATTAATGGCTAAGAGCAAAGGAATAAAGACTATGATTTTGAGCCTTTCTTAACTTTGCTATGCCTCGTTTGTAAAATGACTTAAGTACTAGTACCTATGCCGAAGGATTGTTTTGTACATTATGATGTATGACTGGCCAGTAAGCATTTATATAAGTGTTAAACATTCCCGTTATTAGGGAAATGCAGTTAAGACCTAGAGGGATATCAGCATATCCTACCCACTAGAATGGCTAAAATTAAAGACTGGTCATAACAGATGTTAGCAAGAATGTAGAGCAACCAGAATTCATGCACTGTTGATGGGAGTGTAAATAGTACAACCATTTTAGGGAAAGGACTGTCCATATTTTAGAAAACTGGGCATCCAGAAATTCTATTACTAAGTAGGAGTTATTGTACTACAATTACAGGCATATTACAATATCAATCATAGGATGTAAGCAGTTAATATATTTAAAAATTTCATAAAACTTAAAAGATAGCTGTTAGCTTTTATTTTAAGCTTTAGAAATTTACTTGCTGATTGAAGGGTTTTAAATTATTGTAAGTACATTTACATGTATAAATAAATATTAATTTCCAAAGTAGCTTTTCATGACCTTTGAAGTCCAGATCTAGATTACTAAATGGGCTTTACTTGAGAGGCTTTCTGTGCTATTATTTGAGACTGATTTTGTACAGAGACTGAAAGAAGAACTTTCCCCTCTTTTGCTATAATATATACACCTTGAAAATTGTCTTACTGTAAGAAGAAAAAACACTGCTTTACTTTCTTTCCAGGTGGTGGAACTGTTGTTAGCTCGAGGAGCAAATAAGGAGCACAGGAATGTTTCTGATTATACCCCTCTAAGTCTGGCTGCTTCTGGTGGCTATGTGAACATCATCAAAATATTACTAAATGCAGGAGCTGAGATTAATTCTAGGCAAGTTTTATTCTTTTTCTATAGGCCATTCTATAATAAAAATATTATAGGACATCTATTTTTGATACCACATTAAGGCTCTTCATTACATGTTTACCCCAGCAGTTCAAGCACTGCTGGGGCTTGAACTCAGGGCCTACACCTTGAGCCACTCCACCTTTTTTGTGATGGGTATTTTCGAGATAGGATCTCACGAACTATTTGGGTTGGCTTCTAACTGAAAAATTCTGATCTCTGTCTCCTAAGTAGCTAGGTTCACAGGCATAAGCCACCAGTGCCCAGCAAGTAAAAAGATTTCTAATGGAGCCTTGTTAGTTCTCAGTAATTGAATAGGGTTGAAAAAAAGTAGTTAAAATTTTAAATACTCCTGCAAAACAAAGAATTTTATGGGTTGGAGGTGTGGCTCAAGTGGTAGAATGCCTGCTTAGCAAGAGCATAAAGACCTGAGTTAAAACCCCAGTACCACCTCTCCTCCCCCCGCCACCCCCACTCAACAGTTTTGCATTAAAATTTTAGTCAGGCATGCTGACACATGCCTGGCAATCTTAGTGCTCAGGAGGCCAAGACAGGAGGATCTTGGGTTCATGGCCATCTCTGGCTACAGCTACATGAGCTCTAGGTTACATAGGGAGACCCTTTCTCAAGTGAATGAGTAAGTCAGTGATTGTATATAATCAGTCATCCAGTTTTTGTGGTATAAAATGTGGATTTTTTTTCCTTTTGTTCTCCCTGTATCCTTACCCCCAGAACTGGTAGCAAATTGGGCATTTCTCCATTGATGTTAGCAGCTATGAATGGGCATACAGCTGCTGTTAAGCTCTTGTTGGACATGGGCTCTGACATAAATGCTCAAATAGAAACCAATCGGAACACTGCCCTAACCTTAGCTTGCTTCCAAGGAAGAACTGAAGTGGTTAGTCTTCTGCTTGATCGAAAAGCAAATGTTGAGCACAGAGCAAAGGTAAGAAAAAGTCTAAGATTTACCCATTGTGTATGTTAGACAGCTTTTTTTCACTGATAAAGTGCCTGAGAGAAATAATTTATAAGAACTTTATTGTGGCTCACAATTTTAGAGGTTTCAGTCCATAGTCACTTGACTTTGTTATTTCTGGGCCTTGGTGAGGTAGAACATTATGGTGGGGAACATGTGGAACAGTAGAGGTGCTCACCTCGTGTCCTCTTGGAAGCAGAGAGGGAGGGAGGGATGGATGGATAGAAGAAAGGAACAAGAAATTCCTGGACATGACCCCAGTCTCCTGCTTCCTCCAACTAGATCCCCACCTCCTCATAGCCCATTTAGTAATACATGAGATCAGAGCCCTCAATTATCTTAATCATTTCCCAGAAGCCCACCAGCTTACAACCAAACCTAAAGCATGTGTCCTTTGGGAGACATTTTAATTCTAGATCATAACACTTTATGAATTTACTACTTTGATATTTAAGTGTATAGTAGCAACATAATTATAATTTTATACTTTCTGTTAACATTTGTCTCCTATATTAAGTGACATTGTTCTGTTCAGTTGTGGTCAAGAACTAACTCTTAAATAGCTTATTTCAGTTAGTAAGTTTTTAGGCATTAATAATGTTAATTTCAATAAACCTAGACTGGCCTCACACCACTAATGGAAGCTGCATCTGGTGGATATGCAGAGGTGGGCCGCGTTCTTTTGGATAAAGGTGCTGATGTTAATGCCCCTCCAGTGCCCTCCTCAAGAGATACAGCTTTAACCATAGCAGCAGATAAAGGGCATTATAAATTCTGTGAGCTTCTCATTGGCAGGTATGATATTATTGTGTACTGCATGTATGAACATAAATGTTACCAGTGGTTATCGTTCTCTCTGGGTGGTATACTCCTTTTTAAGTGCTATAATAAGTTATTTAAACACCTAGCTATTCTCAGTACTCACACGTTGTAAGTTTTGCAGAGTATTATTCCAAGTCTGGCAGTGACCTAAGCTTCTGTTGGTAATTGTTCAAGATATCACACAGGACAGGATCAAGGATAAGTTGTTCCTTTCATTCACTTAGACATGCCTGCCAATTTTCCAAAAAAGTGCTTTTCTCCTTGTTTGGCTTTTCTACTTCAGCAGTCTTAACAATCTTTATCAATCATTCTGACTGCTATTCACTATTAATATTAACTATTACTACTACCATGAGTCTTATTTACCTTGATGCCCACTGAGTACTAAACCTGCATATTATTTTTTTCTGAAGCTATGTACTACAAATACATGAACACAAATAATCAGAGTGGGTCTGTCTGAGCAGTTTATAGGAAGGTGAAAGAAAGGAAGAGAATGTTAGAGAGTAAAAAATACTAAAACATTGCATCTGACTGCACTGTAAATTGCTGAATAATAGAGGAGCAGGGTGATAAAGAAAAGGCAATGTTGGGGGTTAATCTGATTAAAGCATGATATATACATGTCTGAAATAACAAGGTGAAACCCCCTTGAAGGTAAAACATGTCCACCCTTTCCAAGGGGAGGTCACAAGGAAAGGGTGAAGGAGGATGAATATGTTAGATGTATTGTGTATTCATGTATGAAAATAGAAGAATGAAACCTGTTGAAATTGTTCTAGGAAGGGAGGAAAAGGGAGAACAATGAAGAGGGTAGATCTAATTAAGATATATCACAATGTATTCTACAAGTATACAGCTATCATATGCTAATAAATACTGCAAAAAATGATTGCCTCATAAGATGCTGTTTTGTGTCTGTAGAATACAATATAACTTATTTTTTACTGAACAAAACTTCACATTTTCTCAGGATTTGAAAAAGCAAATATCTGGTTTGATAATAATGAGTATCTCTGGTTTGATGGCTTGACAGTTTATTGTTACCTGTGTCATTGCATTTTATTTATGACAGTGCTATCTATATCATTCATTTTTAGGGGAGCTCATATTGATGTACGTAACAAAAAGGGGAACACTCCATTGTGGCTAGCAGCAAATGGTGGACACCTCGATGTGGTTCAGTTACTGGTGCAAGCAGGTGCAGATGTAGATGCAGCAGATAACCGCAAGATAACTCCTCTTATGGCAGCCTTTAGAAAGGTAGAAGCCTTTCATTCTCATTTACCTGAATGTCTCTCACTCTTAGTAGGAAGTAATCACTGAAAACTCTTCATTTTATTATTTAGCAGCTTTGGTGAAAGCTGTAATATAATATGTAATATGTAGATAATTGCCATGTTGATAAAGATAAATACAGGTATTTCAGGAAAACTGTAAATGTTGTTCATATTAGACATCAAAGCTGAGCAAAAGCTTTTAAAAAGTGATTGTTGGCTGGGGCATGGCCCTGAACTCAATCCATAGTACACTACCCCCTGCCCCAATGCTATAGTTTTAAGTAGTACATTCAAAATCTAGTTGTAATCTTATTCTTTCACCAAATGTAAATCCTATTAAGAGCATATCAGAATGGATATTTTCCTTTATTTCCACTACAGAGAAAAACATGTCATTTTAATTTTAATCATTAACTGTAAATATCAATAAAAAATGAGAACCTTGCTACCAGTATTTTAAACTGAGAATTGATTATGCTGTATTTAGAAGTAGAAATGTGATTTTTTTTTTTTTTTTTTTTTGGTGGAAGCACCACAGAGCTCTATATAATTTGGTTTAATAATCTTTTAATGAAATACCAGTTAGTGTTACTATTTCAGGGGTTATATACTTTTTATTTTGAGACATCTTTCTGGCCCAAGCTTGCTTGGAACTTGGCTTCCTGTCTCAACCTTCTGAGTACTCGAATTACAGGTGTGTGCTGTCACACCTGGGTTTTGAATTTTGTCATTTAAAAAATGCTGAAAAATTTTATTCCTCTATTCTCACTCATGCTCTATTTCATTTTTCTTATTTTTTCTTAATAACCACCTTCCTCTAAGCAAGCTAACTATCAAGTTAATCTTACTAGCCACTCCATTGGTCGTTAGTATTCAGATCCACCATAATTTAGTGATCTTTCCTCCCATTATGAATATCTAATGTGGAGTCATCTTTCTTCTTTCTTATTTTCCTGGGCCATTATCATCTTTGTTCCCATCTAGAATGCCCATGTCCTTCCTCAGTTTTTCCAAAGTTACTCATTCCTTGAGTAATATAAATCTCCTACACATGCTTGCATCCTGTTTGAGCTCACACTGATCTTTAATCCCCTAGCAGTTTTAATTATTGTGTTTGTCATTAATTTTTATTAAATACCTTTATACATTCTTACTCTGTAATTTGGTGTTCCTCTTACATTTAGCATGCGTATGTCTTTAACTGCTTATGAACACTGCTTATCCCTTATACTCTTGTATTAATTCTGCTTATTTTTTGAGTACCTACCTTGTTAAACTGTAATGACAGTTATATCATGTTAAATAAGTTACAAGAGTCACACTTTTTAAATGTAATCTACAGAGAGGTAAGGTCCATGCCAGAAGTTATGTAACTGTGAATTGTCCCACAAAAAATAGTTTAAGCTAAAAATTGTAGAAGTACTAGAAAGATCATTAAGGATAATGTAAGTGACAATTTGGTTATCTATTTAAAGGAAAAGTCTTCAAACAAGTTTAGACAAAAAGGAAGAGATATTAGGGCACGGTGGTGCATGTACCTATAATCCCAATACTCAGGAAGATGATGCAAGAGGATCTCGAATTCGAGGGTAGCCTAAGCTATATAGTTAGATCCTATCTCAAAACAGACTAAAGAAAGAAAGAAGAAAAATAAAAAAAGAAAGAAAAAAAGAAGGAATAACTCTCTAGACTTGGCTAAATTACAGGGCTTGTGTCAGCAGTAAGTATAGAAAGTACAATGGCTTTTGAATGCTTTTGAATTTAGATTGTGAACTCTAGCAGTGAATCATAACTCATGCTTTTAGGAAAAGTGTAAATTTCTTTAACACTACCCTAGCATAGTGCTATACATTTGTGTTTTATTTGAAAGAATGAAGGAGATATGGCCCACCACACCTGCTTCAAAATTGTTTCTAGTATGTTAATACTTGGAATTGAAACTGGATTATTACATGTAGTGATTTTGCAAGGAAGAGGAAGATGTGATACTTTTTTTGTTTCCATTAGACATACCTTTGTGCTGATCTGGGAGATTATTTTTTTTATTTATACTTGTTTAGAATTTTAGGTCATGTTTTCTGTACTATATTGGAAGGTAGAATGGGAAAGAACAATGTAGATTTAACTCATTAAAAGTAAGTGCTTTTTATTTATGGTGTAAATAATTAAAAGACTTAATGGCACTTTGTGGCACTAATGTTAATTAGTGTCAAAGTTAATTTAGACAATCTGGCTTACTGAATCTTGTTAGAGTCTGTATTTAATCTGACATTGATGTCTGTTTTTTAGGGTCATGTGAAGGTGGTACGCTACTTAGTCAAAGAAGTCAATCAGTTTCCATCAGATTCTGAATGTATGAGATACATAGCAACTATCACTGATAAGGTAATATATTGTACAGATTCATCCCATTAGATGAGCTATATCTTCTATGCTAAGGAACAGCCTTACTATGAGCAATAAAGTGTAGTACTTAGCAGTTTTCATTTCATTTATTTGTGAAGTATGCCACCTAGGAGACTTTTACATATTATTTATTCACCTTATGAATCAATAAAACATTGTGTCATAAAATTGCTTCTTAACCAGTATTTCAGCTAATTTAATTTTTACATGAAACGAAACAATCCAAAACAAAATTGTTAGCCATTAGTTAGTGCTCTCATACATATATTTATATTTATCTAGATTAGTAATGTATTCTGAGAGAGGAACAAACTCAGGGGATTCTTATTCCCCAGGAAAAATAAACATAGCACTGTTAATCATGCAAGAAGACCTTAAAGCTTTGAACATGACATAAAAGGTAGGGTAGCTATTAGTTTAAGAATGAATTGACTAGAGATCTACATAAGATCTTCTCCTGATAATATTTTGATGTATAATTTCTTCTAATACCTGAATAAAATTCTAAAAATGCAACAAGTCTGAAAATATCTTAATATTATTATGATAGTAGTTTTTATCCTTAGGCAGATTTTAAGACACTAGGTCATTGTCTTCCCTGACTCTAGGTTCCTCAAACAATTAACATTCTTAAATATACAGGTTGAGGTAGATTAAATATTTTTATGTTTTAAGATGAAAGGTTTCTAAGTACTGTGTCTGCAATTCCTGTTTTAGTGATTCTTGCCCATAAAGTTGTAGCAACAAAGCTTAAATGTTGGCGGACAACTCCTCCCAAATAAGTACTTTAGAAATTTTTAAATCCATTTTTTGTTGACATTGACTATTTTGTTTTAATGAGTTAACCAACTGACATAAATTATTGTAGTTCTGTTGAATTATGGGTAAATTTTCATTTCTAAAGCACCAATTAAATGGATATTTTGAACAGCACAAATTCATTTCTTGTAATAAATTTAAATGTGCCATTTAAATTATGTTTTTATTTATTCCCCACCCCCACTTTATCCTGCCACTGATCTTTAATGCTTATGTTAAAGACTTTCATGTTTTTAGGTATCTCACTAAATGGGAATTGTTCTTGGAGGCTGGAAATGTCTTTAATCTTTCATTATAGGAGATGCTGAAGAAGTGTCATCTTTGTATGGAGTCAATAGTACAAGCCAAAGATAGACAGGCTGCTGAAGCAAACAAAAACGCCAGCATATTGTTAGAGGAATTAGACTTGGAAAAGGTAATGACAGTTTTTACATAAGAAAACTACTCTCTTTTTTCCATTGTGCTTTTTTTGGGGAAAGTGTGGTTTTGTCTTATTTTGCTTTAACTTATGTATATGATTTTCTCTTCAAATTTGCCTCAGAATAATAGTGATACGTACTTTAGATTTCATTAAAAACATTTTCTTTGAGGTATTGCTCAGTGGTAGAGCCCTTGCCTAGCACGTGTGAGACCTGCCTGGAATTTGATCCCCAGCACCAGAAAAAAAAAAAGGGAGCTGGGACATTTTCTTTGTAATCAAAATTTTGCTATAGAAGCACATTGATCTAGAAATCAAGAAACAGTCTCTTAAATCTTCAACCATGTGTATAACTCTTTGATTCTAGACCTTAATAACATGTTTATCAGAAGTATAGTATTTACTAAGGTACAACCAGCTAGTTGAATACAGTATTTAATGAGTAAGGTGGGGTTTTTTATTTGTTTTTTTTTTGAGACAGGGCCTCACTATGTAATCTAGGCTTATCTCAAACTGATTTGTCCTGCCTAGGCCTTTAGAATGCTAGGATTGCAAACAAGCCACCACATTCAGCAAGTACTTTTAATTTTTTAAATGATTGACTTCTCTTGTACTTTCTTTTTTTTTGGCAAACTGCAGTATCATTGCCAACTAGTCCCATGGGGAGTAAAATACTGTATAAACAGCATAGTTTGGGAAGTCACCTAGCTCCTTTACTCCCCCTTTATGCCAACTCTTCCTCACTTCCTCTGTAATCCAGAATGAGAGCTAGTAATCACAGCAGGAAAATAATTGGTTTGGCAATGAGTATTATGGGATACAAGTTTTGCCATTTTTCTTTCAGTCCTCTGTTCCCCCCACTCCCACCCTTCCACCTTTCCTGTCCTTTTCCTTCCTTTCTTTGCTGGGGATCAAAGCCAGGGCCTTGAGCATGGCAAGGGCTCTTAACACTTTGCTAGAATCCCAACCCTTTAACCTATCTTCATATTCACTCTCATTTTAATACCTATTAAACAGGTATTAAATTATAATAAACTTATAATAACTTATTATAAAATAACATTTTAATACCTACTAAATACTAGATAATAGGACCAGGTTAGATGGTATTCATTATTTCATTCTTCAGATTTGGGAAACTGAAATTTTGAGAGGTAAAATAACTTGCCTAAACTAGATGGGGATTTAACCCTATTTTTTTCCATTTTAAGTTCTCTAGTTCCCTGACCAAGGGAGGACAATTAAGAGAAATTGAACATGACCTACTACCTCTTTGTTTTTCTTCCTAGATATTCTAATACCTTCATATTTAAAAATGTCATAAGCTTTAAATAATAATTATATAAATCTAGAAAGCATTCTTTCCATAGCCGAGACATTTGATGTCAAATGAAATCTAGTTTTTTCATGTCTTTGATGTCTGTATATTGCATTTAAATACATTTTGAAATTTATAGCATACCTGTAAACTTACAGGCCAGGAAGCAGTTTTTAGGAAATATCCTGTTAAAATTTTTCTTCTTTGTTACAGTAGTGTGTTCAATTTAAACTGAAATATAGCTGTTGACATGGCTCAGGTCAAAGACAAAAATACATGCCATCTTATATAAGATAGTAGTAGGTTTTTCCTCTGCCTACCGTCATTCCTTACTTTTCTTTGCCCTATCCCCACCCCCACCCCTTTTTTTTAAATAACTCTTCCTCCTAGTCACTGTCTTCTATTCATGCCGACCATCCTGGATTTTGCTCTTGTGTCTTCCATCTAAAATACCACTCGTGTGCCCTCAAGGTTTTGTCTCCCCTCCACACTTTTCCTACTCTTCCCTGCTTTATTTTTCACTAACATTCTTAACAGTGTTTAACTTAGTTATCTTGTCTCTCTTCACTGATAGAATATAATGTGTACTCAATAAATTTATTATTTGTTGGAAGACTAAATATCCACATGTATTTTGAAGATGTGCTTTTTAAAAAATGGAAGTGTACAGACAAACATAAATAATTGCCTTTCCTCTCTTCTATAACTGGTGGATACTGTCAGTTGATAGTGATTTCAAAAACGGAAAAATACTCCCAGTAAGTTTGTTAAAAAAATGTTGCAATAAATAAGTTCTTTAATATGTGTCAGTATTTTTTTTTAATTCAGTAGATACTCCTAGAATATTTTCCTACAACCATCAGTTATATGTGAGTGTCATCTTCTTGCCTTATTGCCAGCATTTCTCAGGAGCTTTTAAATTAAGTTCTAGAAACTTTTTTCAAATGTCATTGTATATTTTTGCATAATATTAAAACTCAAAAGTGATAAGAATTCCCAGTTGTAAGTTGATGTACATTGGTTCTTTACATACACTGGGTACTTTTTTCAGACAAAGGTTTTTTTCTCTTTCATATATTTACATAAGTTCAAAATGACATTCACAGCATCATGTAAATATTTGAGCCAAAAAAACATTTAAACTTTGGAGTGTGCCCACATAAACAGGAAGCTGACCACAACAGCAGGTATTGGGGAGGATACCTGAGAACCAAAGGACTGGGAAAGTCTGGAGTTCAAAGGATTCTTCAGGCAGTTAGTGAATTTGGTGCAGTGCGATGGAGGCTGGTGTACACAGCATACTTTCATCAGCAGTTTTGAGTGGTGATGATAATTCAACATTATTGTGGAGGTACTTCTTTCTTGAAAGGCTCATATTTCTATTCGAAATATTTACACCAGGTTGGAACTAAAGGATTTGATTTTTCTTTTTTTCTTTTTTGGTGGTACGAGGGATTGAACTCAGGGCATAAAGCCTTCTACCATTTGAGCTTTGTACCCACGTAGCTCACTATTTTTAAATTATGATTTATATCTGAAAAAAATATTTTGTGCCTTTTAGCTCCCACATTTATGATTCAGGAACAATGGAATTGATCTTGACAAGTTTTTTCATACGTAACTTATTCTATATACTAAAATTGTTCCTTTGACCATCCTTTCTCATTTGAAGATTTTGTGTTATAAAAACTGCTGATTGGGTGCCAGTAACTCATCCCTGTAATCCTAGCTACTCAAGAGGCAGAGATCAGAAGGATCCAGGATAGAAGCCAACTGGGGCAAATATTTCCAGAGACCCTATCTCAAAAAACCCATCACAAAAATAGGGCTGGTAGAGTGGCTAAGGTGAGAGGGCCCTGAGTTCAAGCCCCAGTACCACAAAAAAAAAAAAAAAAAAAAAAAAAAACCACTATTGCTGAGAACAGTTTTTTGATTCTTTTGTATTTGAACATTTATTATATGGAAGGTGTTTTCCTTTTGAGTAATTCATCTGTGTGAGCTGTGGAATCTTAGAGGTGCTTGCTTTCTTAGGATAATCACAACCAGGTTCTGTTATAGGTTATTAGAATCCTTAGTATATTTTTTTGTTTTGTCTTGTTTTGGTGGTACTGGGGTTTGAATTCAGGGCATCATGCTTGCAAAGTAGGCACTCTGTTGCTTGAGCCACACTTCCAAGCCATTTTGTTGTGGTTATTTTTGGAGATGGGGTCATGGGAACTATTTGTGTGGGCTTGCCTTGAACTGCAGTCTTCCCAATTTCAGCCTCCCAAGTAGCTGGAATTATAGGCATGAGCCATTGGTGTCCAGCTTGTTCTGCATTTTTAATGTAGTGATCTTTTACTTACCAGCTCCCCCCCCCCACTTTTTTCTTTGTGAACTTTCATAAATTTTTCAGGAGCTATGTACAACATTTTTCACACATTCCATCCCCTTATCATTACCATCCTGCCTTTTCAGCTTTACTTCCTCTAGAATTCTACCTCCAGCAATCCTGCCAACACTGCCACTCAATAAATGATAGGATCCGTTCATAGCACACTTTCCTCACTGTTTCTTTCTCCTTTCACTATTCTTATCCTTAACCTATACCCCAGTATATAAATGTTTATAAAAACAATTCAACTTTGAGAACACTTTTTGCTTTGAATGTGTTACATAGAATACTTTCATGATGATGAGTAGTAATATAGTTGACCCTTTGTGTCTATAGGTTCCCCATCTAAGAATTCAGCCAAATGTAGATTGAATTTGTACAGATTTTTTTTCTTATCCCTAAACAATATGCTACAACTGTTCATGTCTCATTTACCTTGTATTTAGCTATATGTATATATTAAGACATTTTATAGCATGAATGAACTTCTGCATCTGAGAATTTTGGTCATCCCAAGGGGGTCCTGGAATGAATCTGCTCCAGATGCCAAGGAATGATTACTACATTTCCTTAGTCCTTCTATTCTGAGGATGCTGACTAGTAGCTAAAACATTATACTTCGTTAGTCTCCTAGTCATCTACACCATTTTTTTTCTCACCTTTTTCTTTATCGTCAGACATCTAACTTCTTTTTCTCCTTCACTTTTAATAAATGACTTTGCATCCTTCATCAGTGAGAAAATGGAGGCATCAAAAAACATCTCCTCTGGGCATGGTGCACACCTGTCCCAGCGTTCGTAAGGGAGGAGGATCATGAATTTGATGCCACTCTGGGCTACATAGTTAGACACTGTCTCAAGATACCAAAAACAAACAAAAAACTCCCAAAATCTTTGCCTACTCCCTCTATCCATCTACCTTTATGGACACACCCATATACTTCAAACCAGTGACTATATAAATTTTGGTAATTAGTCCTTCTGTTGGTATACGAGATACTACCTGGTTTCTCTTTAACCTTGTTAAAACAGTTTTCTTTTCTCCTATATTATTTTTTCCTTCTGGATCATCCCCATCAGCATACAAGCTTATTATCTTAATAATTTACTATTAAGGTTATTATCTTATAACTTATTATAATCTTAATAATGTTTTGACTCCTCCGAATACATTTTCCTGCTCCCTTTTACAACAGCATTCTTTTAAGGAGTTGCCTATTTTAGCTATCTACAATTCTTTTCTGTTGAATCTGTTCCTACCAGGTTCTCACTCCCACAATTTCACATTATCCTTTTTTTTGGTTTCTTGTGACTTTCATGTAGCTAAATTCAGTGGTTATTGATCCATCCTTCTTATTAACTTTCTTTCTTTCTTTTTTTTGGCTAATAACATTTGATGCATTCTCTTCTCTTGGTTTTCATTCCTTCACGGTCTTGACTTTTCACCTGTCTGGATGTTCCTTCTGTGTCTCCTTTGTTGATTTGTCCTCTTCTCCTCTACCTTTTAATTGAATGGGCTCTTGGTTCACTCCATTGTTATCTTTCTTATCCACTGGTCTTCTTACTTCCATCCTAACTTTAAATACATATACCAGCTGATTTCATATATCTCCAGCTTAGACCTCATCTCTAAAGTCCAGTCTCATTTCCAACTAGTTACTAAATATGTCTCTTTTGATACCTAATTTGATGTCTTGTCAGTAATATGTCCACATGTGAACTCCTAATCTTTGCCTGTGCCAAACACAGAGCTTTCCCTTCTAATTGCTCATGCTAGCAATTATATTGGAAAATATTTTTACCTAAAATCCATACCTTTATACTATTGTCTGAAATTACATATAGAATCCTAACTCACTTTTATTTTATTACTTCTCACCTTGGTTTACATCATTATTATAATCTCTTACCCGTGTTACTGGAGTAGTAATGTGACAAGTCTCCTTACACTCTGATCTCTTTGAAGCACTCAGTTATCCTCTTTGGTCACTTAAATCAAATCACATTACTTTTTCGCTCTAAACCCTATAGTGGCTGTTAGTTTCCCTCATTGTAAAAGACAAAAGGGTTTTATTTTTGTTTTGAGACATGGTCTTGAATTTGTGATTCTTCTGCTTGGGACTCTCAGTGCTGGGATTACAGGCTATAGGCATGTAGTACCGTGATGACTTTTTTTTTTTTTTTTTGTGGTACTGGGGTTTGTACTCAGGGCGTACACCTTGAGCCACTCCACCATTTGCCCTGTCTGGGCTTCAGTTGTAATCCTCTTTATCTCTGTCTCCCTAGTAGCTAGGATTACAGGCATGAGCCACTGGCACCCAGCTAGGATGATGCTTTTTAAAGGCCCTTTGAGACTCTAGGTGATTAAATCCCTTGTTATTCTTCATTTTTTGTTATTCTTGACCACACTAGTTTATATGAATATACCAGGTTCAATTTTGCCTTACAGCTTTGCAGGGCTTGTCCTTCATTATTTCATTTAACTTCACTATCAAGCTTACTCTGTTCATTGTATTTAAAAATCAAAACCCCTACCTGTCCCCGTATAAATGTTTATCCTGTTGCTGTTTCCCTATTTCACCTTGTACTTACCATCTGTTAGCAAATGATTTCATGTAGTAGTTGGTTTTGCAGATTTACGTGTATGGCATCAATAAACTGAATCAAAATTATCCAGAATAAAATTGCATCAGTACTAAACATACACAGTTTTCCTTATTATCATTATTCTCTAAGCAGTGCAGTATAACAACTATTTACATTATATTAGATATTATTAATAAGTTTTCTAGAGCTGATTTAAGGTTTACAGGTGGGCTAGGAGTCGTGGCTCTTGCCTGTAATCCCAGCTACTCATGTGGCAGAGGTGCAGAGGATCACAGTTTGAGGCAGGCCAGGGCAAAAAGTTGATGAGAGGCTGTTTCAATCTATAAGCTGTGCATGGTGACACAAACCTCTGATCCCACCCATGCTGGAGGCCCTGAGTAGGAGTGTCATGGTCTGAGGCCTGCTGCAGGCAAGACCCTATATAAAAAATAACTACAACAAAAAAGGGCTGGGGGGTGTGTGGCTCAAGTGGTAGGGTTCCTGCCTAGCAAGTATGTGGCCCTGAGTTCATATCCCAGTAACATTAAAAAAAAAAAAAAAGTATGTGCATAGAAATACCGTATTATGTAAAGGATTAAATATCCACAGATTTTATTACCTTTGGGGGGGTCCTTGAGGATACCCAGGGATGACTGTATTTACTATGTTTATAACCTTGAGTTTTTCCCCCTGCAACTAAATGTAAATTTGGTGGAGTTTTGTCCATTGCTAGCAAGTTATTAATAAATGTTTGAGCTTCATCCTCCCTTCCCTAGATCACTGCTCTTTATTCAGAAATGAAATCTTGATGTTACTCTCAGCTGCTCACTTAGTCTTTGCTTTGCATTCCCTGCATCCATTAAATCAATTAGTGTAGTTAGTTAACTTAGAATAGGTATTCTCTGTCCCTTACCACATGATGTGATGTACCACCTCACCAGCAAGAAGGCCATTATCACCCCAGAAAATACAAAAGGAAAGTCATCACCAGATATGGCCCTTTGGACTTGGACTAGAACCATGAGTCAAAACTTCTATAACTTGAAAAAGAAAAAAATGCCAGGCACTGGTGGCTCATGCCTATAATCCTAGCTACTCAGAAGGCAGAGATCAGCCTGGGCAAATCGTTCAAGAGACCCTATCTCAAAAATACCTGACACAAAAAAGAGCTGGCTGAGTGGCCTGCCTAGCAAGAAGTGAGATCCTGAGTTCAAACCAAATACTGTAGGTCGGGGGTAAAAATTAGAATAGGGCCATACATATTAAAACCTTTCCATATTACTTGTATCAGTATCATCATCACCTTTAATTTAGCTTTGTTAGTCTGTATCTGTGCTTTTTTGTTTTTGTGCTATCTTTTTTTTTTTTCCTTATTTCTCATCTGAAGTATTGCAGTTGTCTTAACAGTCTCATTATGTAAATAGTTTTGCTTTTTTCCTGTGGGTTCAGTCTAATCCACCTTTGCTCCAATACAGCTTTTCCACTTCAACATAGCTTTTTAATACACAGGTAGGATTGTGTTACCCACTCCTCAAAATCCGTCAGTCCCTCCTCATTGACTGTGTGGGGAATTCTAACTATTCAGGTTCTGCCATCTTTGATAAGCTCTTCTTACTGTGGTTCACCATCCCCATTTACCTTTTTATACCAAAATACCAAATTTGTAAATGGTATTTCTTTAGTCTGGACTGCCTCTTCCTAAATCCTTAAATTGTCATCTTAAAAAGCTTACCTTCCAGTGTTCTGAACTCTGAAATGACCAGTTAGGGGGCTGGGGCATGGCTCAAGTTCTTGCCTTAGAAGGCTTAAGGCCTTGAGTTCAATACCCTTCCTCCAAAATTAAAAAGAAAATGACCAGTGAGATAAAATTCTAAAATTTATTCTTTCTCATGTATTTACAAATATAGAGCAGTTCTCTAGTAAGTGAGATACCTACAGGCTTAAGGCCACAATGTTTATTTTCAATTCAAACTTAGTATAATTGGCCCTCTGTATTCACAGCTTTGCATCTGCACATTTAACCAAACATGGATCAAAAATATTTTGGGAACCCAGGTGAAGTGGTGCATGTCTGTAATCCCAGCACTCAGGAGGTTGAGGGAGGAGGATCATGAGTTTGAGGTCAACCTGTGCTATACAGTAAGACCCTGTTTCAGAAAACAAAACAAGTATTTTGGGGAAAATACTTGTATTAAACATGTACACTTTTTCTTGTCATTCTTACAGTATGGTATGACACCTATTTACGTATCATCTACATTGTATTAGCCATTATAAAACTAATTTATGTAAGGAACTTGAAACCACTGCAGATTTTGGTACGCTTTGGGATCCTAGACCTAATCCCCTGTGGATGCTGAGGGACAACTATGTTTTGTTTCTATTTGTCTTCCTTTACAGTGAACTAACTATGGCGGAGGTCAGCAATGGCATCTTAACTGTGAAATCCCATTATCTTTTTGGATTTGTTATTGACACTGACCTCTTGGTGAAGATTACTAATGTTGACCTCACTTTCCTTTTCCCTTTGGAATTGCTTTTCTTCCTCTACCAGATTATGCCTTCCAGAAGTGTCATTTACTTTTTAAATATTTAACATTCCCTTTCAAACACATAGTTTCTGTATATGCATAAACACACAGACAGGTATTTAGTTATAATGTTTTCCCCCTAATGAACTCATTAAATTCATTAGTTTCTACTACCACCTGCAAATTTCTGGTGCCTCTTAAGTCTATAGTAATTGATTCATACTTATCTAATACTGCTTGGTTTTAAAGAGCTCTGTGCCTTGTAAAATTGGGTTTCTTTGGCAGTTTTAGCTTGGGAGCTCCCCTTGGAACTCTGAATTCCTGCCTGTCTCATTAGGGAGGTCAAGGACCTGATAATTAAAAAATTTACAAACAAGTGTAAATACCCAGATCTTAAGGCTAAACTCTAAAATCTGATAATCTTTTACCAAAGGGCCAGCTCCCACAGACTGAACTATTTGAGCCCTGGGGCACTAACATACAGACCCAGCCACACCCATGTATTATGTCTTGCTGAACCACTCCCACTCCCACTAGGCCAGAGGAGTTTAGATGAAATCCTATTTAATGATTTAAACTCTTTTTGCCTAGTGTGGTGGCAAAAAGTCCCAGCTATTCAGGAGACTAAGGTGGGAGGACTTCTTGAACCCCCAAGATTTTGGAGACCATCCTGGGCAACATATCAAGACTCTATAACAAAAAATAATATGAACTTTTTGTTTCCTTTTTACTTTTCTTTTTTTGTGGGAAGGGGCTTGCTGGGAATAGAACCCAGGACCTTGTAGATGCCATGCGAGACTACCACTGAGTTACATGCACAGCCTAACTCTTCTGTTTTCAAAAGGACCCCCCACCCTCCCACCCGCGGCCTAATACCAGTCAAAAATAGCAAGTTTAAAAATCTAGCCAGGCACCAGTGGCTCATCCCTATACTCCTAGCTACTCAGGGGGCAGAGTTCAGGAGGATCATGGTTTGAAGCCAGCTCAGGCAGATAGTTCACAAGACCCTATCTCACAAAAAAAGGGCTGGTGGAAGGCTCAAGATGTAGACCCTGAGTTCAAACCCCAGCTCTGACAAAAAAAAAAAAAATCTAGTAAAGTCTGAGCACTGGTGGCTCACACCTATAATCATAGCTACTTGAGGGGCTGAGATTGGGAAGGTCAGAGTTTAAGAGACCCCCATCTCCAAAATAACCAGAACAAAATGGACTATAGGTGTGGCACAAGTGGTAGAGTGCCTGCCTAGCAAGCATGAAGCTCTGAGCTCAAACCCCAGTCCCACAAAAACAAAAATAAAAATCTAGCTAAGTCAAGAACCCAGTCTGGATGTACCAAAAGTTTCACAATTCATTTGCTATATTGATCTCTTCCTAGAACATTTCCTCTTCTTTTCTCAAGACTTTTTTGTCCATTCAGGTATGATGCAAATAAAAATACCAGGTTTTTCCCCCCAATTTTGCTTAATAAGTATCTATAGTCATAGTTGCTTTGTTAATTTTTTTCTTTTTTTACACATCCTTCACCCTCCCACTTCTCTCTCCTTTGTACTTACCCTTTCCAGAGTTAGAACTAGACAAGAAAACCACAGACCTTCATCAGGGCTCAAGCAGAGAAAACACGTTTTCTGAGGACCGGCATTTAGCTAAATAACAGTCACATGCTCAGTTCTTTCTTTCAGACTCACCAATCAGATATTACTCCTCCACCCTAGTAATGAGTTTAGAGAGTGAAGGTCACCAGTTAGTGTTTTTTTTTTTTGTCTTCTGAAAGGGACAAAGTTCCCCTTTTCCTCATCTTCATAAGGAGTTTGTGCACTTTGGGGAAAACAGCAAAATTTTCTAGGGGGTACTCTGCAGGCAGTTTCTTTCTGTATCTGTAACTCAGATGTATTCTTTCCTTGCTGAGAGAGTCAGTACCCTACAGATGTTTTCCTTAACTGCCTCCCTTTTTGGTAACAAGACTTAATTTCTTCTCCAAACAAATGTACTTATTGTTCTTTGCCCCAGGATATAAAAAACCTCCTAGCATTCCCTGGCATTGGGCAAAGAAACATCTCATTGGTGGTGTTGCTCCTATATCAGTGGGGCAAAGCAGATGACAATCCTTTGTTTATCGTAGCTTGATGTCTAGGTCAGTGGCCAAAGCTGTTTGTTTCATGTGGGGCACATTTAAAATAAAACAAAACAAAAACCTCCAAGATAGGCCAAATGTTTCAGGCACCTAACACACAGGTAATTTAAAAAGGACAGAGAGTTTCAGGCAAAAGCCAAACACTTGAGAGATGAAGTCATACTTTTGCTAATGGAAAGTAAGTCTGACTTGGCTTATAAGTTTGTGAAGACTGGTTTTCTAGTTAGGATACTGTGACATTGTTTCATAGGCCAAATATTATCATTTTGTCACATATATTTAAAATGCATGTAAAATACACAGCACATTAGATGATAGGCAGCTAATATGTTTTTAGGGCATACTAAGAAAAACGTTTGAAGATGATATTCTTTTATGAAGTAAAGAGGAAAATTTTTGGCTGTTAAAATAGCTTATTCAGAGATGTCACTTAAAGGTACACCTTTAATCCCAGCACTTGGGAGATGAGGCAAGAGAATCAGGAGATAAAGGTCAGCCTGATCTACATAGCCATCATTGGCTATATAGTGAGACCTGTCTCAGAGACAGAGAGAATTACTGGACTTTTATACTTGTTCTGACTTCTTTGACTGTGAAAGTTACATGTACTCATTTTAACAAATAGAAAAAAATACTGTGCCACCATCTTCTTGCTTACCACATTCACAGTTCTACCCTTGAGAGATACTCACAATTAAACCTTTCATTTGTAACCTCCAAGCCTTTTTTTTCCCGCCTGTACTTCTATAAGTTAACACACTTAAAGGTTTCCTTTCCTCTGAAAATAACCAGTAGGTCTGCAGGGTACCTTTTCCCCCTCCTAACAAATGTAAATTGTGAGTATTTTCCCACATATATGCATAACACAACAACCTAATATTGTGTGTATGTATTTTATTAATTTATTCATCCCCTCAAATTACCTTGTTTTCATTGATTAGCATTATACTCAATTTTATAATGAAAATGCTAAACCGCCTTCCCACTGGTTTGTCATTTTGTAGAATAAATTCTTAGAATAGCTTGTGATTTTGATAGATAGCCTTCCAAATTATCTCTAAATGCAAATTTTTTACCACCAGCAGTATAGGAGAGTTTCCCAACTTATGCTCATATGTGATGTCTTTTTAATTTTTCCAAATTAATGAACAAAAACTGGTACCTTATGGCTGATGTGATGGCACATACCTGTAATCTCAGCACTAAGAAGACTGAGACAGGAGGATTGAATTTTAAGGTCAGCCTGAATTATGCAGGGAGACCCTATCTCAAAAAAATAAGGGTTGGGGATGTTGCTCAGTAGAGTGCTTGCCTAGCACTCACAAAGTCCTGGGCTCCCTCCCCACCACTGTAAAAACAACAAAAAACCCACTGGTACTTGTTACTTAAACTTACGTTTCTTTTTTTTTTTAACTTTTTGGTGGTACTAGGGATTGAACCCAGGGCCATGCTCATCTTAGGCAAGTGTTCTACCATTGATCTACATCCTAGTGGACTTTGAGACAGTCCCACTAGGTTGTCTGGTTTGATAACTGCCTCAGTCTTTTGAACAGCTATGATTATAGGCATGTGTGCTAACTTACATTTCTCTAATGATTATATATCTCTTTATCATTTGCCTATAGTAAAATTAGATTGTCTTATCTTTGATCTTCTTAAATTTTGTTAACATTTATTTGAACAAATTAATGGGTTTCAGCATACATATATGTATATTATGTAGCTTGATCATACTCACCTCCCCATCCCTATTTTGTCTCTTTTCCTGCAGGTACCCTTCCTCTTCCCAAGTAGTCCCATTCTACTTTCTTAACCTCTTTTTTTAACCTTGATTTGATCTTAATACAATATAGTATTGTCTCTTTAGAGTGGTTTCAATATAATCTAGGTCAAACAATGAATTGAACTAAATGAATGAATTTTGTGGCATCCTGGTTCCCTTATGATAAAATAACATCTGATAACTTAATTTCAGTGTTACATTTGTTTTATTTATTCTTTAAACAGCTAAGGGAAGAAAGTCGGAGGCTGGCTTTGGCTGCCAAAAGAGAAAAGAGAAAGGAGAAGAGAAGAAAGAAAAAGGAAGAGCAAAGAAGAAAGCTAGAAGAAATTGAAGCCAAAAATAAAGAGAATTTTGAACTCCAAGCTGCTCAAGAAAAAGAAAAGCTTAAAGTTGAAGGTATTTTTTTCCAAACAAGTGTTCAGTTTGCTTCATATAATACGTTCTAGACAAAATTGTTTTCACTTAAATCAGTCATTTAACATAGAAATACTTTTAAGTCACTGAGCCATGGTTTTGAGGTATTCATGTGGCAGTGTCATTTATTGACTTCCTCCCAAACTTTTTGTTTTATTTGAGGCTGTTTTTTGTGGTGAGGGGATTGCTTATTGTTGTTATTTCTTTTGTTTTTGAGATAGAGTCTCCATATATAGCACTTGGCCTGAAACTTGCTATGTTCCCATGCTGGCCTCAAACTTGAAATCTTCCCTCCTCAGCCTGCCCTGTATCTGGAATTACAGATGCAAAATCTTTCTTTTCTCCTTTTTTGAATACTTGGCATGTAAACTATATTTTATGAACTCACCCCTAGACACTTGTGTATTTCCCAGAAAAAGAACATTATTCTTACATAACTTTAATATCATAATTGTATCTAAGAAATTTAATAATTATACAATATGTAATATATAATACATATTCATATTTTCCAAATTGTCCAAAAATACTCCTTATATAGCTACTTATTATATGAATAGTTTATAAGGGCACAGATCAATCATATCTACCTTATTATGAGTAAATGCCATAATTACTGATTTACATTGAATAGTAGGTAAGGAACTCTTGGATGTGGGTTGTTTTTTCCCTCAAGTGCTTAAAGCTAATCAGAATTTGCTAATTCAGTAATGCTACTTTTTCAGAAGAGCCTGAAGTCTTGACAGAGCCTCCAAGTGCCACAACCACTACTACCATAGGTATATCAGCAACCTGGACAACTTTGGCAGGTTCCCATGGTAAAAGAAATAATACCATAACTACAACCAGTTCAAAGAGGAAAAACAGGAAAAATAAAATTACTCCAGAAAACGTTCAAATTATATTTGATGATCCACTACCAATTTCATACAGTCAGCCAGAGAAGGTAAATGGAGAGTCCAAGAGCAGCAGTACCAGCGAGAGTGGGGACAGTGATAACATGAGGATTTCCAGCTGCAGTGATGAAAGTAGCAACAGCAACAGCAGCCAAAAGAGTGACAATCATTCTCCAGCTGTGGTCACTACCACTGTGACCAGCAAGAAGCAGCCATCTGTTCTTGTTACATTTCCGAAGGAGGAAAGAAAATCTGTATCTGGCAAGGCTTCAATAAAGTTAGTTCCAATTTTTATTTGTTTATTTTACTATTTAAAGTATAACTATTAAACACCTTATTGCTGAATTTTTTTGTTAAAGCAAGTGAATTAACTCAGGGATTTTTCTTTCTGCTAAAGAAGACATACTTTCAATCGAAGATGAAGCTGCTTTTTAGATAATTAGAAACCAATTATTATTTTTACTATGTGATTTCTTTTTGGTTATTAAACTTAGTCCATGAAAAGTATTAATTGTAGTTTCACAGGGTGTATTTGTGGGCTGGTAGAGTGCCTCAAGTGGTAATATTACTTGCCTAGAAAGTGTGAGAGCCACCACAAAAAAAAAAAAAGAGAACAAGGCATATATATGATTCATCTCTGCTAAAGTTGCAAGTTGCTCACTAAATGACAGAAACTTAAAATTACTTCTTCATAGTGTGTTCTTTCTTTTTTTTTGGTGGTACTGGGGTTTGAACTCTGGGCTTCTCACTTACTAGGCAGTTGCTCTACCATTTGAGCCATTCCACCAGTCATAGTGTGTTCTAAAAATTAAAGATAAGTTAAATAAGATCCTCATTTGTTCACCTTATTTAATTTAAAAATAAATAATAAAATTATGTAATGAGGATTGGGGGCAGGGCTCAAGTGCTACAGCACCTTCCTAGAGTTTTGTAATAATTACCTTTGTCATTTTAATTTCCCTGTTCTGTATTAATGCTCTTTTCCCTCCTTTGTTAAAGATTGTCAGAGACTATCAATGAAGGGAATAGTAATTCTCTGTCTACTTGCACAAAGTCTGGTCCATCTCCCCTTTCTTCTCCAAATGGGAAG
This sequence comes from Castor canadensis, assembly GCF_047511655.1. NCBI lineage: Eukaryota > Metazoa > Chordata > Mammalia > Rodentia > Castoridae > Castor > Castor canadensis. The sequence continues at coordinate 95,631,553 of NC_133394.1, forward strand.
TTAACAGTAGCAAGTCCTAAGCGCGGGCAAAAGAGGGAAGAAGGATGGAAAGAAGTTGTAAGAAGGTGAGTGATTCTTTGTTTTCCTCATTCTTTTATGTGTTTATGTGTTGTAGTGGAGTATTATTTACATTACAGTTAAGTTCCTGCTATTATTCCTCAGGGTGCAAACAAACTCAGGATCCAAGGTTTAATCTGGCCAATATAGGCAGTCTTGCCATAATTCAGATGGAAAAAAACATGTTAGTTTCAAATTTGAGAAAGAATGTGACCCATTATGTCTTTTTGATTAACTTATTTTTAATAACTTCTTAGATAATCCATAAAACATTATAATTGTATTTGAAACAAGCTCTATCAAATCCAACTTCTTACTGCTATTAATTCCCCAGTGCACCATAATATTCTTTCAGTATTTTTAACCAACTCTCCCCGTTTTTATCCCTATCTCTGTCTCACACACACTTTCATTCACATATACCTTCTCTGCTAAACTAAATAAAATCAGCATTTACACGAGTAGAATAAATCAGCTTTAGTTTACGCATTCAACATTTTTGCATATGAACAAATTCTTAATTAAGCCAGACACTGGTGGTTCACACCTGTAAATCCTAGCTACTCAGGAGGCACAGATCAGGAGAATCTTGGTTTGAAGCCTAGGCAAATAGTTTGCAAGGCCTATCTTGAAAAAAAAAAAAAAAAACCTTCACAAGAAAAGGGCTGGTGGAGTGGTTCGTGGTGTAGACTCTGTGTTCATAATTCAGTACCGTAAAAGAAAGAAAGAATTTAAGTGTGGGGGGGGAGAGAAATGGCCCAAACAATGTATGCACATATGAATAAACGAATAAAAATATTTAACTAACTTGAAAATAATGATCACTAACTGATTGTCATGATCTTTAGGGAAAAGGATTGCCAAGTAACTTAGTCATGTATTTAAAAGAGCAGGAATACTTTTTTAAAAATATGACAATTTGATATATCATTCTAAATAAATAATTCACTTATTCATTAAAAGCACTTTTTTTTTTTTGTGATACTGGGCTTTGAACTCAGGGCCTTATGTTTGCTAAGCCAGTGCTCTACCACTTGAACCCTGATCCTCCTGCTGTCTGCCTCCTGAGTAGCTAGGATTATAGGTGTGAGCCACTAGTGCCTTGTTCTTGATTCTCTACCTTTAATCATACTACATTTCTTTTAGATTTGTTCTTTAATTGACTAATCAGAAATTTGCTTCAACTTTCTAGACTCTGAATATTTAATATTAAAGTTAATTTAGGTAGCTTTTCACTTTTTTCTCATATTACTAAACATTCTTAAGGTAGTTTCTGAATTCATGGATAATCATTTAATGACTCTAGAAGAATGCAGAACAAAGAATTTTAATATCATTCTTTCAGTTACATATTAGAAAATGAAAAGAAGAACGAGTAAAACACCTAAAAGTGCCTACAAAATGTGTTTCTTGACAGTTAGGCTAAATTAGATGCCCTAAAAAGCAGGTCTTTTTATTGTTGTATTTGCGGTACTGGGGCTTGAACTCAGAGCCTTTACCTTGTGCCATTTCACCAGCACTATTTTTATGAAAGGTTTTTTGAGATAGGGTCTCGCAAATTATTTGCCTGGGCTGGCTTCGAAACTCGATCCTGCTGATCTCTGCCTCCTGAGTAGCTGGGATTACAGGTGTGAGCCACTGGCACCCAACTATGAGCATGTCTTTATGGTACTATATTAAAGCTCTCCTGGCATTGTGTTGAAATTTTCTTAATTTGGTCTTGTAGTGAATGCATATAGAAAGGAACCTATACCTGTTGCATTCACCATTAGTATTGACATTAGCACAGTGCTTAGCTACATAGTTAATCTGTATTACACATGCAAGTGAAGGGTAATCATAACAAAAGCAAACAATCTTTGATGAGCTGAGCAGCTGTTTATCACTTCTAGTTGCCTTCTATTATTTTATCTGGAGTAAGAATAGATAAAAGAGGCTTATTTAACAATTATCTATTCTCTGTTTATAGAAAGTCATTTTAATACACTCCTTCCCTTTATTTTAATCACTACTAGTAATGATTTACCTTTTCTTTTTTTTTCTTTTCCAAAAGTGGCTGTGTATCCCAGGGTGGACTTATGATCCTTCTGCCTCCTGAGTGCTAGGATTATAGGCATGTCCCTGTCACACCTTACTAATATATTTTACTTTATCTTCCCATCTTTTAAACAGGTCAAAGAAAGTATCTGTTCCATCAACTGTAATATCCAGAGTGATTGGAAGGGGAGGCTGTAATATCAATGCCATTCGGGAGTTCACTGGTGCACACATAGATATCGATAAGCAGAAAGACAAGACAGGAGACCGGATAATAACAATAAGGCAAACTTCATCTCTTGTTTCCTTCCTTTCCGTTTTATTATACTTTTGTTTAATGAAATAGCCATTTGTATTTTTAATGTAACTTTGTGTTTAATAATACACTGTTTTTAAATGGGCATTTTAAGTGTTCAAGAAGATAAACCTTCATAGTTTTTTCCTAATTAATATACTTGTGGAATGTTTTAAAAGGTCTTAACAGAAATTTTCTGAGTACATGCTTGTGTAAAGCTTTAGATAATTTTTTGTACATAAACTATTCATATGGCATTCTTAAAAATTTGTCCCAAGACTGAATGCATTTCTAAAACATTTTAAACAGTGGTTTCTCTTTGTTTGAGATTTGCTTTTCTGAGGTTGTATCCTTAGAATTTGAGCTCAGTAATAAGTTTAAGTCTGAAGTAAAAATTTAACTGATCTTGAATATTTCATAGAATATGTATCTGCCTACATATTCTTAAAATAAAGATGATAGTATAAGAAATCATAAGCATGTAAGAAGTTGTATTGGATTAATTAAACCCAAGTTCCTTTGAATATATTTTTTGGATGGCAGTTATAAGTTTCTTTGTGAGAAGCAGGTGCTGCTTTGCAGTATTTAGTGGTGCTGTAATAGGCAATTAACCATCTCTCTTTATTCTACTCATCTTCCCACTCTCTTGTTTTCCCTTTGCTAGGATAGTTGGGTAGCCACAGCCTGCTACCCTTTCTGGGTAATTTCTTCTTTAGGTTTCGTTACAATCAAGTATTTTCCTCAAGATCCAATATTAAGGTTTGATGTTACATCCATTATTTACATGATTGGGATTTCTCACTCAGTTTGAGACATCTTCCCAGATGGATTATAATAATCATCCTACTACTAGTGAATATGTATGTAGTAAATGGGGCATCAGATACCAGAATTTAAGATAAGGTTTTCTGATTTGTAATGCTTTCCATTCTTGTTTTTATTTTATTAATTGATTAATTTTTGCAGTGCTAGAGATTGAATCTAGGGTCGTTCTCATTCTTGGAAAGCACTCCACAACTCTGACAACTCCTATTGTATTGTTCTTAGTATTGATTAACTGTTTAACTTTACAGTAACACTGTGAATTACATAAGCTTTGTGAGTTGTGGCTTTTCTAAATATTATGTATTTACAGTAGAAAAAGGATTTCTTAGTTTAAGAAAACAATAGTACAATGAATTTTTATGTTAAAAATATCACCTAAGGCTAGTTATAGCTCAGTGGTAAAGCACTTAGCTAGCATGTGAAAGGCCCTGGGTTCAGTCCCCAGCACTGCCAAAAAAAGAAAAAAAAATTTGCATATTTCAGAGGACTAGTGATTTATTTCTTTGTTTTCAGAATACCTAAAAGTGATCAGAATGTTAACTTTTATCTGTTCTCTGTGAATACTCCCCCTACACACACACATACAAATAAATGTAGGATTTATGATATTGAAAGTAGGGAAAATTGCACCTAATTTGTTTATTTTGGTCATCATATAGGGGTGGCACTGAATCAACAAGACAAGCAACTCAGTTGATCAATGCTCTGATCAAGGATCCAGACAAAGAAATTGATGAACTTATTCCAAAGAATCGTTTGAAAAGCTCCTCAGCAAATTCCAAAATAGGGTCATCAGCACCTACCACCACTGCTGCTAATAGTTCCTTAATGGGGATTAAAATGACGACTGTAGCTCTGTCATCAACATCTCAAACTGCCACAGCACTCACTGTGCCTGCAATTTCTTCTGCATCTACTCACAAAACCATTAAGAACCCAGTGAATAATGTGAGGCCTGGTTTTCCAGTTTCTCTCCCATTAGCATATCCTCCCCCACAGTTTGCACATGCTTTGCTTGCTGCTCAGACTTTCCAGCAGATTCGTCCACCAAGGTTGCCCATGACCCACTTTGGAGGTACTTTTCCACCAGCTCAATCCACGTGGGGTCCTTTTCCTGTCAGGCCTTTGAGCCCTGCCAGAGCTACTAACTCGCCTAAGCCTCACATGGTGCCTCGCCATAGCAATCAGAATAGCAGTGGTTCTCAGGTGAATTCAGCAGGTTCTTTAACTTCAAGTCCAACAACTACAGCCAGTTCATCAGCTTCAACGGTGCCTGGTACATCTACAAATGGCAGTCCAAGCTCACCTTCTGTCAGAAGGCAGCTTTTTGTCACAGTTGTGAAGACATCCAATGCCACAACCACAACAGTCACAACCACAGCAAGCAACAATAGCACTGCACCCACAAATGCCACATATCCTATGCCTACTGCCAAAGAACACTATCCAGGATCATCCCCATCTTCCCCGTCACCACCAGCTCAGCCAGGAGGGGTTTCTAGAAATAGCCCTTTGGATTGTGGTTCAGCATCTCCAAATAAAGGCGCATCTTCCTCTGAACAGGAAGCAGGTAGTCCACCAGTAGTAGAAACAGCAAACAATAGACCTCCAAATAACAGCAGTTCTTCTGGGAGTTCATCAGTTCATTCTGCTCAGCCACAACCTCCGGGATCTGTTTCTCAGGAACCAAGACCACCTCTTCAGCAGTCTCAGGTTCCTCCCCCGGAAGTTAGAATGACTGTTCCTCCTTTAGCAACAACAAGTTCTGCTCCAGTGGCGGTGCCTTCTACTGCCCCAGTGACTTACCCTATGCCTCAAACACAAATGGGATGCTCCCAGCCTCCTAAAATGGAATCCCCTGCTATTAGACCACCCTCTCATGGCACAGCTGCCCCTCTCAAGAATCCAGCTCCAGTGCAAAACTCATCTGTTGCAGTCCTCAGTGTCAATCACATTAAAAGACCTCACAGTGTTCCCTCTTCTGTCCAGCTACCTTCAACCTTAAGTACACAAAGTGCTTGTCAGAATTCAGTACATCCAGCAAATAAGCCTATTGCTCCCAATTTCAGTGCACCCTTACCATTTGGGCCCTTCAGCACATTGTTTGAAAACAACCCTACTTCTGCTCATGCCTTTTGGGGAGGATCTGTTGTCTCATCTCAGTCAACACCAGAATCTATGCTTTCAGGAAAATCCTCATATTTGCCAAATTCAGATCCTTTACATCAGTCTGATACTTCCAAAGCTCCAGGTTTTAGACCACCATTACAGAGACCTGCTCCAAGTCCCTCAGGTGAGTATGTATTCTGACATTTTGCAGCTAGTCATTTACATGGCATTTACATGGGTGTTATGAAAACTCTTGGTCATTTTCTGATGTTTTTACTTTATGACTGGGCTATATGGACAGAGATTTTGTTTTGTTTTTGTGGTACTGAAAATTAAACTCAATGCTTTATGTGAGCTAGGCTAGAGCTCTACCACTGAGCTATATCCCAACCCACGACTGTATTCAGTTAAATGTTATTTTATGATGCATATTTAGTATAGTGGTTTTCTTTAACCTTTTAAAAGGTGTAATAGAGTTTGCCTGTATTTATCAGATCTATTTTTGTCTATCAATGTAAAAAAGTCTTTCACTTTTTAAATTCGTAATGTAATGCCACCAAAAATTTGCCTTTATTTCAAAAACCAGATAATTAACATTTTATTGAATTTGATTTCATTCGTACTTGTCTTTTTTTCTGCTTATCTTTTTAGTTTTTAAAATAAAACTAGTTTGTGAGAAAAATAGAGATACATAGTCGAATATAGTAATCATTAGCCATCTGTGGTATTTCAATTTAAATTAATGAAAATTAAATAAAATTAGAAATTCATCTTAGTCAAGGTACCCATATTTCAAGTCCCTAATAAGTACTTTTGGCGAATGGTTACCATGTTGAACAGCAAAGATGAATAACACTTCTATTCTCATGGGAAGTTCTATTAGACAACATTGATATTTATAGGGGAGCTAAAGATCTTATAATTGTAAGCAATTGCTTTTTTAGCTTTTTTACTTTGAAATATTTTTATATTTATACCAGAGCTCTTATAGCTGCCCCTGTATGTAAATATCTTATATAATCATTGTATATTTACCAAAACTGAGAAATTAATACCGGTACGGTACTGCTAATCTACAGACTTCAACAGTTTTTCTAGTAATGTCCTCCTTCTGTTGCAGGATCCAATCCAGGATATCAAACTGCATTTAGAACAATTTTGTTTTTGTGGTTTTTTGGTGGCATTGGTTTTGAACTCAGGGCCTCATGGTTTTATCACTTGAGCCACTATTTTGAGCAGCTATTTTGTTTTGGTGTAATTAGTTCAAGTTATTAAAGATAATCCATGCCAGTTTGTCTGTAATCCTAGCTGCTCAGGGGGCAGAGATCAGGAGGATCTCAGTTCAAAGCCAGCCCATGCAAATAGTTTGTGAGACCCTATTTTGGAAAAAACCCTTCATTAAAAAGGGCTTGTAGAGTGAGTGGCTCAAGGTGTGGGTTCAAACCCTAGTACCGCCAAAAAAAAAAACTCCACAAAACCAAAAAGACAGTCCATGTGAGAGATTGGCACACTGTGGTCTGTGGTTCAAATGTAGCCTCCTGCCTGTTTTTACATTTGAAAAATTACTTATTTATGTATTTATTTGAGATAGTATTTCACTGTGTTGCCAAGACTGGTCTCAAACTTGTGGCCTCAAGTGATCCTCTCACCTGTCTTCGGAGTAGCTGGGACTGTAGGTGCACACCATGCCAGGATAAAAAAATAAAAATATTTTTGAGGCAGGATCTTGCTGTGTACCTGATTAGCCTCAAACTCATAATTATCCTGCCTCAGCCTCTTGAGTGTTGGGATTACAGGTGTGTACCACCATACCTAGCTTAACTTGTTTTTGGTTTTATGGTGTTGGGGTTTGAACTCAGGACCACTTGCTAGCCACTATACCACTTGAGCCACACCTCCAGCCACCCAGAAAATGATTTTAAAGAATAATGTGGCACACAAAAAGGAATGAGATCAGATTTTGGTGTTCATGAGTAAAGTTTTATCTAGCTGTGCCCACTTACTTGCATATTGTAGCTGCTTTTACTCTGTAATGACAAAACGAGTAATTGGGTCAGAGACCGTATGATCTTCCAAGCCTAAAATGTTTAGTCTTTAATATTTTACATATAAATCATGAGCTGGATGCATGACACAGGTGGTAGAGTAACCCCCTAGCAAAGCACAAGGCTCTGAGTTCAAAACCCAGTGCACTCACCCCATCTCCAAAATAAATAGATAAATAAATAAGGTCAGAAAAATTGCCATTTGGAGATATGTGGGACAAAAATTTCCAGGTTTGGACTGGCAAAATGGCTCATGTGGTTAGAGTGCCTGCCAGTAAGTATGAAACCCTAAGTTCAGTATCGTTCCCCCTGAAAAAAAATCCAAGTTTAATTGAGAAATCAATGTAATTTTACCTATTTTTGTAACATGCAAAAATGTAGCTTAAATCATCAATAAATAATTTTTTGTTGGGGATGATTGAATATTAAGTTTTCAAAATGTTTTCAAAAACAATTCCTCTTGAGTATTAAAGTAATAGAATTGATATAACGATTTTAAAAGAAGAATTTTTTAGTATTTTTAAAAGCATTTTTGTTAGCATATCAGTATAAGGGTTTTTATTATGTCATTTCCATACATGCTTGCTATGTACCTTAGTTAGGGTCATCCCCACCAAAAGAAATTCTTTTAAATGTCATTTTGTCACAGTTGGAGTTTGCTGGCAGAGTGGCTCAAGTGGTAGAGCACCTGCCTAACAAGCATGAGGTCCTGAATTCAAACCTCAGTACCACAAAAAAATAAATATCCGGGTGCTGGAGGCTCATGCCTATAATCCTAGCTACGCAGGAGGCAAAGATCAGGAGAATCAGGGTTCGAAGCCAACCTGGGAAAATAGTTTTTGAGACCCTATCTCAAAAAAACCTTTCACAAAAATAGGGCTGATGGAGTGGCTCAAGGTGAGGGCCCTGAGTTCAAGCCCCAGTGCCACAAAAATAAATAAATAAATAAATAATAAAATAAAATTTAGTGAAGATATTTTGCCTTTCCAAAAAATGGTGTAATGTATTTAGAAAGACTTAAAAGAGCTTTCGAGCTGGGCATGGTGGCATGTATCATAATCTCTTAATCTCAGCACTAGGGAAATGGAGCCAGAGGATTAGGGGTTTGAGGTCAAACTGGTCTACATGTTAGACCTTGGGTTTTTTTTGATTCTTCTTTTTTTTTTTTTAGAAAAAACATAAGAGATTAAAGAAAAAGGAAGCAAGTTCTTACTTTGTAAAAAGGTGTAGAAAAGAGATGAGTTTTATAAGGTGTATAGGTCTTGAGTAAAAATTACTGTTTGACATCTATCAGAGGACACAAGTGCTAGATGTGAGTCATTTAGAGTTAAAAAATACTCTCCTTAGTTTTATTATATACGAAGCATCTCTTATTTTTGCCTGAACTTCTAGATCCTAATTTTTCATTTATCTCGTTTTTCTTTATTTGTGTATATAATTTGACCATATATATATATTTTAGACTCAGAATCTTTGTTGTTTGTGTGTGTGTGTGTGTGTGTGTGAGAGAGAGAGAGAGAGACAGAGACTGGGGATTCAACCTAAGACCTTATCTGTACTAGGCAAGTGCTCTACCACTGACTCATCTTCAACCCTTATTACTTTATTTTTTATTTTTCTATTGTGCTGGATTGGGGTACACTGTGGCTTTTACAAAAGTTCTTAAATATATCATGCTTCACCCCCTCCACCATTCTCCTTCGTCCACTCTTCCCCCTTCTTACTTTATTTTTAGACAGTCTCACTTGATTGCCCCCACTGGCCCCACACTTGCCATTTTACTGCCTCAGGCAACAGAGTAGGTGAGATTATATTCATGTGCCAACATGCTGGCTTTAGATATATCTTCATAGTTTTTTATTTTGAAAAAAATTTAAACCACCTAAAAATGTAAAGAACAAATAAGAGTAGTACATACCTTTATACTATATTTCTGTATTCACTTGTCACTTGTTAGTATGTTTTTTGAGACAGAGTCTCAAACTCTTAATTTTCTTGCCTCAGCCTCCTTTTTTTTTTTTCCAGTACTGGGGCTTGAACTCAGGGCCTTCACCTTGAGCCACTCCACCAGCCCTATTTTTGTGAAGGGTTTTTCGAGAACTATTTGCCTGAGCTGGCTTTGAACCACAGTCCTCCTGATAGAAATCCTCCTGAGTAGATAGGATTGTAAATGTGAGCCACTGGCACCTGGCAGTAGTATATTTTTTGATGGTACTGAGGTTTGAACTCAGGACTTTATACTTGTGAGGCAGGTGTTCTACCACTTGAGCCATACCTCTCTGCCTCACCTTCTTGAGTGCTGGAATTATACATGTGCTCTGCCATGCCCAGCTGGAAGAAAGTTATTTATGTATTTATTTATGTTTTGGTGGGACTGGGGTTTGAACTCAAGGCTTCATGCTTGCAAAGCAGGTGCTTTACTGCTTGAGGACCTCCATTCTACTTTGCTCTGGTTATTTTGGAGGTGGGGTCTTGTGAACTATTTTCTGGCTACCCTCAAAACACAATCCTCCTGATCTCAGCCTCCCAAGTAGATAGGATTATAGGTGTGAGCCACCAGCGCCTGGCTAAGAAATTTTTTTTGATAATTAAAATAGTTTTGGATATATTTTGGATATATATCTCTTAGAATTTTAGCTCTGTCTTAATTCTTTCTCCTAGGGGTAACTATTATAAACTACATTGGTCTATTCCATTATAGGTATTGTCAATATGGACTCGCCATATGGTTCTGTAACACCTTCTTCTACACATTTGGGAAACTTTGCCTCAAACCTTTCAGGAGGTCAGATGTATGGACCCGGAGCACCTCTTGGAGGAGCACCTGCAGCTGCTAACTTTAACAGACAACATTTTTCCCCACTTAGTTTGTTGACTCCATGTTCATCAGCATCAAATGGTGAGTAGTATATGCATAACTCCAAAAGAAGAATTTGAGAGTGGTAGAGTAGCCTCAAGTGGTAGAATGCTTGCTTAGCCCTGTTCAAACCCCAGAAACACCAAAATAGCCTATAACAAAAAAAGAAGAATTTGCACATGTCAATAAAAAAAGTTTTTGTTTTTCCAAGTTTGGGATTTTTAACTTTTAAATTGCATTATATATAATTTTAATACCGTAAGAATAAAGTTTGTAACTCTTGGCAATCTATTTCTAAAAGAATTTGTAGTCTTTTTTTTTTTTTTCATTTTTATTTATTTACTTATTTTGTGTGTGTATGCTGGGTGTTGAAACCAAGGCCTCACACATGCTAGGTATGTACTCTTACACTGAGCTTCATCCCCAGAGCACGCCTATTAATTTACATTTGCTTTTAGTTTGAGAATACAGCTGCTGAGCAGAAAGCTGGTAAAAGTGTACATTTTGTCCACCTAAATCTCATCTACATAAACAGCACAAGAAAACATACTCATCCCCAAGACAGTACTGTACTAAAGCATCATCCATCAGCAATCATAAGGAACATCTGTACTAATTGCCTCAAGCAAAATAGAAACTGAACATTAAAAAATCATATGTGATTTTTAAAAAGGTTGAAAATCACTTACAGTGTCCATATTTTAAATGACGAGATTTCTTCTAACAGTTGTAGGATAGGTAGTGATGAACTTCATGAACTTGATGAGAAAATAAAAATACTGAAATATTTGACACTCATTGTCAGTTAAAGCATAAAGTAGCATTTGGCCTACAGTGAATTTATATATTGTATAAATACTGAAAATATACTAGTAGAAGAAAAAGAAATCTATGACAATTCTGGTTAAAGATATTTTATCTAAAGATTTTTGTTTTTTTCTTCCGACACTAGGGTTTGAACTCAGGGCCTACAGCTGAGCTGCTCCACCAACCCTTTTGTGTGATGGGTTTTTTCCAAGATAGGGTCTTTGGAACTATTTGCCTGGGCTGGCTTCAAACCATGAACCTCTTGGTCTCTGCCTCCTGAGTAGCTAGGATTACAGGCATGAGCTACCAGCACCTGATAAGATGTCTTAAAATGTGTTAGGAGTCATAATTGAGGTAAAGAGAATATAGCTGACAGTATTCCATAGCCTGCTTATATAAACATAATCCATTAAATAGAATACTCTGTTTTGCAATGGTAAGCATCAAACCCAGGGCCTCATGCATGTAAAGCAAGGGCTGAGCTACAACCCCAGCCCCTAAATAGAACATATAACTCTAAGGAATAAATAGTTGCAGATAACTTTTTTTTTTTGGTGGTGGTGGTACTGCAGTTTGAACTCAGGGCCTCACAGTTACTAGACAGGTACTCTACCACTTGAGCCACTCTGGCATCCCTGCTAATAACATTTTAGTTCTAAAATATCTAGATAATAGTAGAACATTATATAATTTCAGTTATTTAAAGCTATACTCAATATAACATAAATTTCTATATACTATAGAGGATTACGAGCATCTATCAGAAAGTTGATAGCTGTATATTGGAGCATGATAGGTATAATTCAGTGCTAAAGATTGGTACTTCAGGAGTCCTCTTTAGGGACAAAATTTTGAAGAAATTTTAGGACAAATATAAAATACAAGAAATAAAATAATTAACAATTAACAATGGATTACATTGATATAGCTACTAACTATATGTTTAATAATAATAGTAATAGCTATTGACCATTTAGCACTTTTGAAGTTAGTCACCACCCCAGTTATGTGAGCTTAAACGAGTCACTTTAGTGTATGTCAATTTTCTCATCTATAATACCTGCCATATAGAATTAGTGTAAGAAGTAAATGGAATAGTGTATATATTATCCTCCTTTGTTATTGTTGGGAGGGTTTGTTTGTTTTGATGATAAAAAATAAGGGTGATGATTATTACATGAAATGTTAGTCCTGTTTTTGTTAGTTCTAGAAATGTGCTGCTATATAGTGAAACCTTGAGAAAGTGAAAGTAAAAGATAATTAAAGAGCTACAGGCAAGCTGATACCAGTGGCTCACACCAGAAAGCTTCAGTAGTTGGCAGACCAAGATTGGGAGACTAGCAGTTCAAGACCAGCCCAGGCAAATAGTTCAGGAGTTCCCATCTCAAAAATAACCAGAGCAGGACTGGACTGGTGGCTCAAGTGATAGAGTGCCTGCTTTGTGAGTGCCTTCTTTGCAAGTCTGAAGCCTGAATTCAAACCAGTCCCACGAAAAAGAACAAAAAACAAAAACCAGAGCAAAATGGACTGAGGGCTGGCTCAAGCAATAATATACCCTGCTTTTCTAGCACAAAGCCCTGAGTTCAAATCCCAGTGTCTCCCCACCCCTACCCCTCAAAAAAAGAGCTTTAGGCTTTAGGCAGTTCTTTTTTTGTGTGTGTGCTACTGGGATTTGAACCCAGGGCCCACGCCTTGAGCCACTCCACCAGCCTTTCTTTGAAAGGTTTTTTCAAGATAGAGTCTTGTGAACAGTTTGCTCTGGCTGGCTTCAAACCACCATCCTCTTGATCTCTGCCTCCTGAGTAGCTAAGAGTACAGGTGTGAGCCACTGGCACCCTGCTTGGCAAATCTTAAATATAGTCAAAACTAATAGAATGCGAGCAGAGGAGAAGACATATTGTAAATAGCCAATGATTAAAAAGTCTCAAACACATTATTTTTTTAAATTATTTTAAAATGGAGATATGGAGCATATCTTTGAGTGTTGTTGAGTTGAAACTAAACCACTAAAGTAGTATTTCCTTGAAGTATTTACATGTGATGGTTCATATTCACCTATTTCCATATAGAATTTTTTCATTACCATACTCACTAAAAAAAATGGAAAAAGAGAAAAGGAGTTAAAATTTTGATTTAACTATGCCTTGACATTTATTACCTGAAATTTTTTTGGTAGTTAATCTTCCTAGAATGAATTCTCAGAGCAGTGTTTTTAAGTATGTAAAAACATATCCACTAATACTACCATTTATTACTTTGTTAATACATTAATATATTGTACGTGTTTGTCCAGGTGTTTGTGTATGGCTTTTTGTTGAAAACTGTTGTGCTTTTAGTAACAATGCAACCAATATGAGCAGAAATTTGTAATATGTGCTTTTTAATACATTGCCGTTTTCCAAGTTTTTTGGTACGAAGTTGACAACATAGCTAAAGTTCCAAAACTTCAAACTTTATATATGTGTGTGTGTGTGTGTATATACACACACACACACACACACGTATATATATATAGTAATTACTGGGGTGTGTGTGTGTGTGTGTGTGTGTGTGTGTGTGTGTGTACACTAATAGCAGTGTATGCATTAATAGTAGCAATAGCATTTCCGGGTTTTACAGTCATCTAAAAAACTTATATCGATTGGGTCTGGCAAAGTGGCTCACATGATAGAATGCCTGCCCAGAAGTGTGAAGCCCTGAGTTCAAACCCCAGTACTTCAAAAAAGAAAAAGGAACACAAAGGTCTCATGGTCTTTTACTGGACAGCATGGCTCATGGCTGTAATTCCAGCTACTCAGGAGGCAGAGATCAGGAATGTGTTCTGGGCCAGCCTGGGCAAATAGTTCTACAGACCCTATCTTTGAAAAAAAAAAAAAAAATCACAAAAAAGGGCTGGTGGAGTGGCTCAAGGTGTAGGCCCTTAGTTCAAATTCCAGGCCCACAAAAAATTATATATACATAATTATGGAGAAAGAGATCTAGCTTACTCTTATTTAAAAAATAAATAAACAGCAATGTTCTGTTACAGTTGTGGTACCTGGCACTATTTAACTTTTCAATCATTATTTGGAAAGAAAATCTTCTAGAGTAACATCATTAAAAATAGGTCTAGTTCAGTCTTTTACATGTGGGAATCCAGTTTTTCCAAAACCTCCCGCCCCCCCCCTTTTTTTTAGCACATAATAGTTGTACAGGGGATTACATTGTGATATTTACAATATATCTTAGTTAGATTTACTCCCTCCATCATTCTCCCACTTCTCCCTTCCCCGCCTTCTTAGAACAATTTCAACAGGTTTCATTCTATTTTCATATATGAATACAAAATACATCCACCATATTCAACCTCATTTACCCTTTCCTTATATGCCTACCCCACTCCCATGGTACGTACCCCTGGAAAAGATCTGTTTTATCCTTGTATCCTTCATTTTTTTAAAAAGTGTATATTGGTAGTCCAAGGGTGTGTCATCTTGGTACTTAAGGTTTAATAAAATTAACCCCCCACATTACTTATTCTTCCTCTATCACCATGCTCCCCTAACTAATTCAGCAGCTTACAGTGCATTGCTTTCTATTATATTCATATACAGATGGGTTTCAAAATTTTTAATTCTCTAACATTTTTCTCTCCCTCGCCTACCTCCCTTTGTCCCCTTAGACAGACTCACTAATACAGTCTTGTTCTCTCACTATATATTTCTCTGTGTGTGTGTGTATTTATATATACACTTAACTTATAGATGTAGCTTCTACTTATGAGGGAAAATGTGATCTTTGAATTTTTTGAGCCTGGCTCACTTCACTTAACATGATTTTCTGTAGTTCCATCCATTTACCTACAAACAAGATAATTTTATTCTTCTTTATGGTTGAATGAAACTCCATTGTATATATATATATATATATATATGCCACATTTTCTTAATACATTCATCAGTTGTGGAGCATCTGGGTCATTTTCAAAGCTTGGCTTTTGGGGATAGCGCTGCAATAAACATGGGAGTACAAGCGCTCTATTGCATTAAGGGGCACAGGAATGTCCAGGAGTGGTATCACTGGATCGTGTGGTAGTTGTGTTTTTAGTTTCTTGAGGAACCTCCATACTACTTTCTGTAGCAGTTACACTAATTACATTCCCACCAACAGTGTAGAAGTGTCCCTTTTTCCCCACACCCTTGCCAGTATTTATTGTTGTTTGTGTTACTGATTTTGACTGATATAGTGGAGTGACAATTTGCGTTTTCTTTATGGCCAAGGGTGTTGAGCATTTTTTTTTGTGCATTTATTGGCCATTTGTTCTTCTTTTGGGAATTGTCTGTTCATTTCATTTGCCCATTTATTCAGTGTTGTTGATTCTTTGAGAGGTTAGTTTTTGAACTGCTTTTATATTCTGGTTATGAATCCCTTTTCAGTAAAGCTGGCAAAGATTTTCTCCTGTTCTGTAGGCTATCTCTAGTCTGGTGACCATTTATTTCCTTTGCTGTGCCGAAGCTTTTTAGTTTTATGCAGTCCCCTTTGTCATTCCTTTTTTTTAGTTGGTGATCTATTTGAGTTCTGTTCATAAAGTTATTGCCTAAACTTACATGGTCTAGTGAGTTCCCTATTTTCTTCCTGAAGTAATTTCACCATTTCAGATCTTACATTAAGATCTTTAATCCACTACGAATTGATGCTAGTATAAGGTGAGAGACTGGGATCTACTTTCAGTCTTCTGCAGGTGGAAATCCAGTTTTCCCAGCACCGTTTGTTGAAGAGGGTATTTTTCCTCCGGTGAATATTTTGGACTCCTTTGTCAAAAAATAGAACAGTTGTATTGCGTGGGTTTGTTAAGTAAGTGTCTTCTGTGCTTTTCCATTAGTCTTCATGTCTGTTTTGGTGCCAGTACCATGCTGTTTTTATTGCTTTGGCTCTGTAGTATAGTTTAAAGTCAGGTATAAACATGGGAGTGCAAGCTCTATCGTATTAAGGGGCACATGAGTGCTCCTTACTTCCAGTGTTGCTTTTTTGGTTCAGGATTGCTTTGGCTATTCAAGATCTTTTGTGCTTCCATTGGAACTTTAGGATTGACTTTTCTCTCTCAGTGAAGAATGTCATTAGAATTTTGGTAGAGATTGCATTGAGCATATATAGGTAGTATAGCCATTTTCAAAATATTGATTCTGCTGACCCATAGATGGGATGTTGTTCCATCTTCTAATGTCTTCATTGATTACTTCCCTTTTTTTGGCAGTACTGGGGCTTGAACTCAAGTCCTACACCTTGAGCCATTCCACTCCGCCAGCCCTTTTTTTGTGTGTGTGTTTGTGATGGGGTTTTTTTCAAGATAGGGTCTCAAGAACTATTTGCCCAGGCTGGCTTCAAACTGTAAATCTCCTGATCTGAGATTCCAGTGGCTTACTCCACTACTGAGTCTGGCTCATTGATTACTTTCTTTAGTGATTTGTAATTGTTGTTTTATAATTCAGTCATCTCCTTTATTAAATTTGTTCCTAAGTATTTTAATTTCTTTTGAAGCCGCTATGAATGATACTGTTTTCTTGATTTCTTTCTCAGACTGTTCATTGTATATAGAAATAACACTGTTTTCTGTATCCTACTTTGCTGAATGTATTTATGAGATCTAAGAGTTATTTCGGATGAGTTTTTAGGGTCTTTCAGTTACAGGATCATACTGTCTTCAAATAGGGACAATTTGACTTCTTTCTTCTCTATTTGAATTCTCTCTCCTCTCTTGTTCTGGCTAGGAATTCCAGTACTATGCCTCAACACTATTTGTTGAAGAGATTATCTTTTCTCCCACATAGGTTTTGGAACTTTGTCAAAAATCAGATGGCTTTAAAGAAAGAAAAAAAAAAAAATCAAATGATTGAACCAGGCACCAGTAGCTCACACCTATAATCCTAGCTACTTGGGAAGCAGAGATTCAGAGGACTGAGGTTTGAAGCTAGCTTTGGCAAGCAGTTGGAGAGACCCTATCTTGAAAGTACCCAACACACACAAGAAAGGGCTGGCAGAGTGGCTCAAGTACTAGATTATCTGCCTAGCAAGTGGGAGGCTTTGAGTTCAAATCCCCAGTACTACTCACCCCCCAAAAATAAAATTAGATGGCTGTAGCTGTGTGGACTTATTTCTGGATCTCTGTTTTATTACATTGGTTTATGTATCTGTTTTTGTGCCAGGTCTATGCTGTTTTTGTTACTATGGCTCTAGTATAATTTTGAAGTCAGGTGGTGATAACAGACTGTGATAAGGCTGTGAAACCTCCAGTATTGCTGGTTTTTTTTTTTTTTTTTGAGGTTTTTATGGATGGGATTGTTTTCCTGGGTTCTTTCTCAGCCTTAGTTTGGTTTATTCCTAGATATTTAACTTTTTCTTTTATGTGGTTTTTTTTTTTTTTTTTTGAGGTTTTTATGGATGGGATTGTTTTCCTGGGTTCTTTCTCAGCTTATTCATTATTGGCACATAGAAAAGCTACTGATATTTTAATACTGATTTTTATATCATGCTACTTTGCCAAAAGTATCCAATCTAAGAGTTTTTTTGGTGGAGGCTTTAGTTCACTTTAGAATTTTAGGTTATAGCTTTCTTTTTGGTGTACTGATACTATCTACGTGAATGCTACTGGTCTGTTTATATTATTACTTATTTATGTATTTGAGTTTTGTTTTTGTTTTTTGAGACAGGGTCTCACCATGTAGCTGAGGCTTATCTGGATCTTGTTATGTAGCCCAGGAGCTTCAAACTCATGATATTCCTGTATACTGCCATGCCTGTCCTTTTTTATTTTATATAATTGTTTTATATAGAATTCAAGTGCAGTCCTTTTCCATTTTGTTTTTTTAATGAAATACCTTTTTTTTTTTTTTTCCAATGCTGGCAGTCAAACTCAGGGCCTTGCATGCATGCTTGGCAACCACTCTACTACTATGTTTTTAATTAAAATGTGTATTTCCCTGAACCTTTAGAAGGAGCTAGTGGATAAGTTTATTTTCTCTACCTTAATAAAGGCTCTAGAATTCTTGTTACTTTTTGAAGTTGGAAGTATACAAAAATATAGTCTTGTACTGTTATTAAACCTCTAGCTTTGTTGTCCTTATGTATCTACTCACCTTCGTCTGTTCTTTTTTTTTTTTTTTTTTTTTTTTTGCTTTGCTTTTTTTTTTCCTTCCCTCCTCCAGTGATGGGGCTCAAATCCAGGGCCTTGTACTTGCATCAGAAGCACTGTACCACTGATTTATATCCTCTGTTTATGACTGGATTTTCTTTTTGCTTTGCTTTTGTTGTCCCTTTCCTGCTCAATTTGAATTCTGTTCCCAAAGTTTCTTATCATTGCGAGGCTTTGTTCTAGGAGACTTCAAATAGGTAGTGCCCATAGTACTCCGGCTTCTTTGGACCTTTTATTGTGTACCCCTTGTAATCACCCATGTGTAAAGCAGGACCTGCCCAATTTTACCTGTTCTCATATTTTCAAAGCCTGCTGTCGGACTGGAGGTGTGGCTCAAGTGGTAGAGCTCTTGCTTTGTGAACTGAAGCCCTAAATTCAAACCCTGCTCCCATAAAAACAACAACAACAAAAAAAAAAATCAAAGCCTGCTGTCCATTGAGTATTTTGGACTGTTTTGAGGTTCTGTTCTACTGTTCTTAGGTCTAGAGGATTCATAGTTGTTTTTTTCCACATAGATGCTGATACCACATGTGTCTTATAAGCATTTGTTATTTGTCCCCATTCATTTGTATCTTTGGATTTATTTGGATTCCTTTTCTATTAGTTTTATTGTTCATTTTATCCATGGATTTTTAGTTTTGCTAATTTAGTGGCTTTCTTTTTATGGAGGGATTTGGGAAAAATAAAAACCTGTGCTCACCACCCACATCTTCCCAGAGTTCTCTCTCATAGTAGTGTAATTTTAAGGTAAAATATGTGAAATTTTAAAATAGTTATAATTGCTTTAAAGACATGCCTGTGGCTTTTCCATAGCCTTATGATTTCTTAGAAGTAAATGCTAAGCCAATGATACACATATGTAATCCCAGCACTCAGGAAATTGAGAGAGAGAATCATGAGTTCGAGGCCAGTCTGGGCTATATAGTGAGTTCTGGGTCACTCTTGAGTTACATAGCAAGACTCTGTCTCTAAAAATAGTAAATGATGTTAAGCATGTTAATGCATCTAGAGCTGCAGGAAATATGTTAGTTTTCACTAGAAGGGAATACTTTTTCTGATTTATTTTTATAGATAGCCAGCCTATATATTTCATGGTTTTGATCACCAATAATATCTACATAATAAGTTGTAACCTTTTACATTATTTTTTAATCTAAGCATTAGACTTTGAGATTGTTGTGTATACCACCTAGGGAATTTTCTGAGTTATCACACCCAAGCTTTCATTTCCCCACTATTGGCCCCTGTTGCTTCTACTCCCTTTACCTGCCAAACCTCCATGTCCACCTCTGTTTTTTCCTTGTTACTGGTTACCTCTAGTCAGATGCCCAAGTTTAAAATCTAATTTGAGAACTGGGTCAAGTGGTAGAGTACATGCCTAGCAAGTGTGAAGCCCTGAGTTCAAACTCCAGTACAACCAAAATAAGTAAGTAACCAAAAAATAAATTAAAAACCAAAAGAAAAATTTTTAAAATCTGATCTGTTCCCTGCTTAGTCTTATCAATTCATTATTCCCACCCTAACTTTAAGAGTATATTCAAGAACTTCAACCTGGCCCTCAGAATCCCCCCCAGTTTGCCCTGTTTTCTAAACACCCTCCTTGGTGAGGTGAAGTAGTTCCTCCCTCAAGCAGTGTCTCTCTTGCCTAACCAATCTTTCTATCCGTCCCCTGAGGCTCAGGGGCATCTCAGAGAAGGTAGTGCCCCACCACCAGCAGCTCCCTCAGGCACAGGGGTAGGTAGATCAAATGAGATGAAAGAAGCTCTACCACTTGAGCCACTCCATTAGCCCTTTTTTGGTAGTGGGTTTTTTTGAGATAGGGTCTCACAAGCTGTTTTTCTGGGCTGGCTTCAAACTGTGATC
The DNA here is from genome assembly GCF_047511655.1 of Castor canadensis. NCBI lineage: Eukaryota > Metazoa > Chordata > Mammalia > Rodentia > Castoridae > Castor > Castor canadensis. The sequence continues at coordinate 95,651,616 of NC_133394.1, forward strand.
CTCCTGATCGCTGCTTCCTGAGTAGCTAGGATTACAGGCCTGAGCCCCCAGGCCTGGTTCTCCTCTTTGTTTTTCTCTGGGGAGTGGACAGTTTTGAGATAACTAAAATTGGGAACATTACAGGGAAGGGCCTAAGAGATATGCCAGAAGGCATCCTGGTCTGTGCCCAGATGTGGGTTCTTCAGAAGGGCATGACAAGTTGATTCCCACCTTAGAAAACACCCACTCCCACACACTTGGAGGAAAGGTTCCCTACTAGCAGAGCCACTCTTTAGACCTAGCTTATGCCCAAGGGTGGCCAGCTGCCTCCACCCCTGTTCCTCACCTGAATCCATTGTCTTCCTTCAGGCTCAGGTTCCTGGCTCTGTAGTAAGGTGACCTCAGGGCTCCTGAGATTGCCAGTGAAGAGAACTAGGCCACACTTGCCCCCTTGGAGTGGCTCCGCACCTGCCTTGTACAGGCCGTAGTAGGCACATTGTACTCACCTAATACCTATAAAAACATTTCATTATATTAACTTAGTTTAATATATTTTAACTTAGTTTTGAGTAATTTAAACTTTATACCCATTTGTCACTAGTAGTACAGATTTAGAATCATGAAAGAGGCAGTTAAAATAATGGAAAAGTAGAAAAGGCATAGTAATAGTCAAAATATGAAATAAGAGAGCTAGAGGAGGACTCACAGTTGTAGTTTTAGATTGCCTGCCTAGCAAGTAGGAAGCCCTGAGTTCAAACTCCAGTATCACCAAAAAAAAAAAAGGAAATGAGAATTTGAGGTAACTGTTGATACAATAAAATTTAAACATCATAAATGCTTTTTTGTTATGACAGATATTAAAAGGTAGATGGGACTCATATCATAATAAAGGAATGAGGTTCATGTGTTATTGGGAAAATTCACCACAACCCAAACTTTGGAGGAGAAAGTGAAGTCCACTAGTTTTTGAGGCAGGTTCCCCAGGCAAGCAGCAAGTGCTTTTCACTTTCTGAACTCTTTATTTCCTCCTTTTCTGGGGGAAAAAATAAAATTCATTAGTTACAATTTATAAAATACTTACACATTGATTCTTCTTAGGTAATAGTCACTGCAACTCATTGAGAGATTGAGTCAATTTAACCAAAGTAGGCCTCTGGAAGCAGAGGCCCTATTAATAATTTGGGATTAATTTCCATGGCACTTACTAACTCTATGAATCTAAAATTATATATATTAGAAGTCTTAAAAATATATATTGTGGGGTTGGGCGCAGGAGACTCAAACATATATATGTATGTGGGGAGAATGGTCGTTTGAGACCAGCCTGAGCAAAATATTACAGTGATGCATATTCATCCCATACCAAGCTACTTGAGCTACTGAGATCAGGAGGATCACTGTCCTAGGCCAACCTAGGCCAAAAAGTTTGGGAGACCCATCTCGGTGGAAGAAAAGCTGGTTATGGTCATGCATGCCTGTCATCCCAGCAGTGAGAGGAAGCTAAAATAGAAGAATTGTGATCCAGAGCAGAAAACGGCTCGAGGCATGGCTCAAGCAGTAGAGTGCCTGCCTTACAAGCATGAAGGATTGAGTTCAAACTTTAATACCACCAAAGTCAAAAAAATATCATGGGAACCGGGGCTATAGTTTAGAGGTAGAATGTGTGTAGCATTGTGTGAGTCCTTTGGATTTGGTTTGAAAAAAATAAAAAGTATTCTGTCTAAAAGCATAACTAAATTTTTCTTTGTCTTCAAATTCTCCAAAAAGTACCTTGGGAAGTAGAAGCACTGTGCTTTCTTGTTAGGGTTGTATTAGTTTATTTATGTAAATATTATTGCAAAATCTGTCTGCACACACACAAACATATACGTACAAATTTAAATGTACAAATGGAAAAATATTAAATGATTGTGTCTGGGTCATGCAGTTAGGTAGCTGTAAATAAATTAGGGATCTGTAGGTAGCAGTTTTGATTTGTGTGTGTGTGTGTGTGTGTGTGTGTGTGTGTGTGTGTGTGTGTGTGTTAGTGTGTTAGTGTGTTAGTGTGTTAGTGTGTTACCAGGACTTTAACTCAGGGCCTACACCTTGAGCCATTCCACAGCTCTTTTTTTTGTGACAGGTTTTATTGAGATGGGGTGCCATGAACTATTTGCCCAAGCTGGCTCCGAACTCTGATCCTCCTGATCTCTGCCTCCTGAGTAGCTAGGATAACAGGCGTGCAACCAGTTTTGATTTTTAAACATCAAACTCCCTCACCATTTATACTGTGTTTAAGTTTAAATGTGCTTAGAATGAAGGAGAAAGGAAAGGATACTGAGGGGTGAAGAGGACAGAAGTATGCTATACACACACACACACACACACACACACATGCACGCGCGCGCGCGAAGACTGCATAATGAAACCCACCAAACACTGTTTGAAAGAGGGGTGAAAAGGGAATGAGGGGAATGGAAGACTGCATAATGAAACCCACCAAACACTGTTTGAAAGAGGGGTGAAAAGGGAATGAGGGGAATGGAAGTATATTGAAGGGCCTAAGTGTCCAGTGTACATTGTATATGTATGTATGGAATTATCAGATGAGATCCCCTCGTTAATGTATGATTCAAAAATTTAAAAATTTTTAAAGTTTAAATACGCTTAATAGTTGAGCTTTTTACATGTATTGTTTTTTTTCCTTAATAAAGTGTGAAGAGATTGAATCCCTAATAAATAATATTCTCAATTTAAAACCACACTTATACTGGCTGTGGTGATTTATGTCTGTAATCCTAGCTCTTAATTCAAGCAAGCCAGGTACCAGAGGCTCACGTCTGTAATCCTAGCTAATCAGGAGGCAGAGATCATGAGGATCGTGGTTCAGAAACAGCCAGGATGAATAGTTCTCAAGACCCCATCTTAAAATCCAACAAAAAAAAAAAAAGGGCTGATGGAGTGGCTCAATGTGTAGGCTCTGAGTTCAAACCCCAGTACCTACCTACCTACCCCACTCCACCCCCCCCCCCAAAAAAAAATAAGGCTCAGCAAAAGGATTGCAGTTCAAGGCCATCCTGGGCTACATAACAAGACCCTGTCTCTAAAAATAAATAAAACATTTAGAAGATTGGTACATTGAAAGCTAGAAAGTTTTGAGGAAAGAATTTTAAGACAAGTGGAAAGATATCCCTTAAACTTAAAAGAGTTCATTTTTATGAATTACTATTTCTATAAACACTGGAGGTAACTAAGCACATCAATAGAAATAAACAATACAGGACTGGGGATACACTTAGTGATAGGTGCTTCCCCAGTTATGTGTGACCCTGCCTGAGCTTGAGCCCCAGCAGTGGGGGAAAAAATTGCCTAGAAATTAACAATATGTAAACATGTAATAATCCTGGCAAGATGCATGTCTCACAAGTCAAGCAGAAATACTTCTTAAAAATGTTTTGAGGAAAAAATGCTTATAAGGATTCAAAAAATATTTTAGAGGTTTAAGTGAAACGACAGCACTAAAGTTGTTAAAAAGCCTTTGAGGTTTTTTTGAAAATGGTATCTTTATAACCTCCCATCTATCAGAGGATGAAGTATTCTTCTAGGAAAATAAAATGATTTGCATGCGGGCTGCAGGCATGTCTCAAGCGGTGAGTACCTGCCTAGTAAGTGTGAGGCCCTGAGTTCAAACCCCCCCCAGTACTGCAAAAAAAAAAAAAAAAAAGATTTTCAGAAAAACCCTACTCATCATTTTAATGAGTAAAATTTAGATTGCCTTTACCAAAAGTGTTTTCTATGAAATATTGACAAGATGTAATAAAATATAAACTTGGACAAGGCATAGCTTCCTGTTGTTATTATTTTATCAACATTTATAAAGTTTTGTTTTAAGAGAAGTTATTTTTTCCTTAAGCTAGATTTATTTGCTACATGGATCCCTTTGGGTTTTTTTCATTGTAACATACCAAAAAACAAAGAACACAGTTTGGGAATTGCCAATACAGGCAGTTGATATATCCTTACCTCTATTTTTGTTGTTTTTAATTTAAATACTGTCTTTTTGCTCTGGTGTTACATTTCAGTGTTAAAAATTGATTTATTTAATTATTAATTAGTTAATAGTTTATTATGTGAGTAGTTGTCCACTTTGTAGCATTGAAATCTTCTTCATATTCTACCATGAGGTTTTATTAAAATTTAACCAAATTTTAGTGTGCATAATTTATTACTTAACCTTTACTCTTTTAATCAGTAAACACATACTTAAAATGCTTTCAGAATTTAAGATTTGGTGTTATAAAATTACATATTGTACTGATACTTTATTTCAAAATATCTCTTCTCCAGATTCTCCTGCACAGTCAGTACCCTCTGGAGTCCGTGCACCATCTCCTGCCCCATCATCAGTACCTTTAGGGTCAGAAAAGCCCAGCAATGTCTCTCAGGACAGGAAGGTTCCAGTCCCTATTGGGACTGAACGTTCTGCACGTATCAGGCAAACTGGAACTTCGGCTCCATCTGTTATTGGGAGTAATTTGTCCACATCAGTAGGGCATAGTGGCATCTGGTCCTTTGAAGGGATTGGTGGCAATCAAGGTATGAGCCTGTGTATTAGAGACTAAGTTTATACATTTAACTATAATATCATAAATACCATTGAGCTTTCATAGTTATTTTTAAAAATCTGTGTTCTGTGCTCACTTCAGCAACACATATACTAAAATTGGAATGATACAGAGAAGATTAGCATGGCCCCTGTGCAAGGATGACACGCAAATTTGTGAAGCGTTCCAAAAAAATAAATCTTCATTTTTATCTCTTTTGACTAATCACTTTTGTAAAAATTGTGTTCCTGTGTGATCTTGTGATCTCTTCCATTGCGTTTATTTGTCATCGCTTGTTGAAAATAAACTAATGCGAGCATGTCACTTTTTCATTGTATTAAGATGTCAGTATTTCCTTTGTGGCTTTTAGGTTTTATCTTAACTTTTGTTTTATAACACTTAAGTGTTTGTTGTATCTCTATCTCTAAACATGGAAATTAGGCTGTAATACTTTTATAGTAGGCTATTCTGAAAAAATTCACAGTTCCATGTGGAAACTTTTAGAAAAATAAAAATACTTCATTTTGCTTTCCCTTGACTTTAATTATTACCAATTTTTTTTTTACTTTTCTTTTCCTTCAGATAAAGTAGACTGGTGTAACCCTGGGATGGGAAATCCTATGATTCACAGACCAATGTCTGATCCAGGAGTGTTTTCACAGCATCAAGCAATGGAGCGCGATAGTACAGGAATTGTAACACCTTCTGGTACATTCCATCAGCATGTTCCTGCAGGATACATGGACTTTCCTAAAGTTGGGGTAATGATTACTTAAATAAGTATTTTCATTACTTCAATATTATTTTTTTACCAGGCACTGGTGGCTCATGTCTGTAATCCTAGATTCTTGGGAGGCTGAGATCAGGAGAATCGAGGTTCAAGGCCAGCCTGGGCAAATTTCGCAAGATCCCATCTCCAAAATAACCAAGCAAAATGGATTGGAGGTGTGGCTCAAGTGGTAGAGTGCCTGCTTTGTAAGCGCAAAGCCCTGAGTTCAAATCCCAGTCCCACAAAAAGATTTTCATTGTTAATGTTCTCTTGTTTGCAAATGAGCATTTTTGAACTGACATTGGGGTTTGGGCTGCAAATATAGGTCAAAATCTGGCTAAAATATAAATGTTTGGTTCTTCCAGTTATTTAGAGGAATACTTTTTAAAAAATATATTGAATATAATAGGCTTATTTATGTTGTAATATTAAACAAAATAATAAAATGGAAAAAAATTTAGATGCCTTAGATAACTTGTACTTTATATCTTAAGGCTATTGATTCTATTGGGAAAAGTAAATAGTGACTTCAATGTTAATCTCTCTTTTCTTCCTGTTTAAGGGTATGCCTTTTTCTGTGTATGGGAATGCAATGATTCCTCCAGTAGCACCTATCCCTGATGGTACTGGAGGACCCATATTTAATGGCCCTCATGCTGCAGACCCCTCTTGGAACTCACTGATAAAGATGGTTTCAAGCTCCACAGAAAATAATGGCCCTCAAACGGTAAGACCTATTATTCAACAGACATTCATTTAGTGCTTATGAAATAAATACAAAGTCAAATAGGATATATGTAAATTGTAGTAGCAAGAGAGTATTTGGTCTGATGAGGAACTAGCATATAGCAGAAACATATGGGTAACTGTAACTAAGGTAATGATTTGAGGTTAGAATTTTGGAAAGGCATTTTATATACCATTGCATAGATGGTAAATAAAAGATTTAAAGTGATCATCATAATAAGATAATTTTATATGGATATCAAATTTACTAGTAATGTGAAAAGGGTCATTTAAAGGTTATTTTTTTAAATGGTGATGTATTTGTATAAGGTAGCTTATTTTGGTGTATGTTTAATGAGTTTTTGATTCATTGTCCTTCCACATCAGTCTTTATGTGCTCAGGTAATGGTTTTTTAAAATTGGTGATGTAAGATGAAAGATGGAAACAATAGGTAAAGTGTTTGGGGGCTAGTGGTATAGCTTAGTGGTAGAACACTTGCTTAGCATGCCCAAGGACCAAGGTTCAATTCCTAGTGGTACAGCAAAAAAGAAAAAAGTTTCCATTATTTCCAAGTGTGTTGCAGATTGAATGAGATTAAGCTGTTTTAGTCCCTAGATACAGAGGGCACTTCATTAGTTTTAAGTGTTTATTTTACAGATATATGTTAAAATATGTATTTAATAAAATGCTTGTTCTGTATTCATAGGTGTGGACTGGACCCTGGGCACCTCACATGAACAGTGTGCATATGAACCAGCTTGGCTGATAAAGATCAGCTTGTTAGCCTGCAGATTCCTTTTCATTCAGAGGAAATCACAAGTGGCCGGAAAAAAAAAATTTTATGCTCCCAAATCATTCTACTGATGTGCTTGACTGAAGTGTGTAGGCTTTTTGCAGAAGAACTTACTAACTGACCTATTTTCTGTGAACATTTGTGACTGCCCATTCCTCGTCATCATCCGTTTTACTTTAGTTAGCATTTTTCTTATCATTTTTCCTTTTTTTTTCTTTCCCTCTTCCCCTTTGGCCATAACTTTCTGTTGAAGCTGTTCTTTGGCTGGTTGGTTTTAGTACTGTAAACTGCTTCTGAGCAAACACGGAAATTTAGCAAAATTATGTAAACTTGATCCTGAAGTTTTAGAATGGCAAATAAATGTACAATTGTTTACATAACAGAAAAGGCTAAGCAGAAAGTAAATTTCAATATGTCAGTATAGAGGCTCTACTTTATGTAGACTTAAATTAATGTGAGATATGTACCTTCATATTCAGAAATCTGGATGTTTCCTTCATACATTAAACTATTAATAAGCATAACTTTTCTACTTGTGTAATTTAAGTATAAAGTAAAATATAATGGGCATTGTCAGTGGCTATTTCCCTACTTTAGCTTTTAAAACACCTATCTTGCTCTCTTTTGGGTTTATTTGTAGCAAGGCACATACAGAAGAAATTTCTGACTTTGACATGTCTTTTTTATTACCTTTTTGCACTTACACAACTAATACATACTTCTCTCTTCACTTTCTTCTCTGCTTACCTTTGTTACTATTATCAGTAAAACTCCTGGTGGTAGTGAATAAATTCTATAAAGATATTCACTGTACTTGCTGCTACAAAGAGATGGAGAATCTTCATCATCACCAGTGGTTTCTTCCAAACATAAACTGTTTAGATGTTTTTCAAGAATTTAAAAAGCCACCACTGTTCCAGTCAGCATACAAGTTCTTAATATACTGTTTATTATGAAATAATTCACTGTACTATTTTATATTAGATATTATTGATTCTTAACATTGGCTTCCCAAGTCATCAAGAGTCAACAAAAATTTCATTTTTTAGAAATTTAGTGGAAAGTATCTTAATTCTTTTTTTCAATTTGAAAGGCTTGCTCTCTACACTTATATATTATGGATGAAAAGGATGAATGGCTAACTTGGGCCAAGTAATGAAAGGAAATTTGCATCATCCTAAGACGATTTATGATAGATACATGAATACACAGATTACAATATAGTCTGCATTTAGCCTGTTTATATATGATTCAGGGCCACTCTACTCAGTGGGAGTTATATATTCCGTCCATTTGAAACAATAAACAGTAATATATCCAAGAAGAATATGTGTCTTACCCTGTCTCTTTTGGAAAAATAAATTATATGATTGAAATATAAAAGAAAGTAAGCATAAAAGTGAAATAACTCACTTTTTAAAATTAGACAAATTCCACACTGATAACTAAAATTCAGGTACATCATCACCAAGAGTTGACAATATTAATATGATTTATTGGCTGTTCAAGTAAATGAAATTATTTCTTGCCTGTAGTGGCCTGATAAAGGGTAAAAAAAAAATATATATTACTCAAACACATCCACAAGTTCACAAGTTTGTAAACAACACACTCATATCTTTTAATTTAGGTGTTATTAAAATACATAAATTTGGTTTTCCACCTGTGGTTAATATGCCCAAATTTACAAATACAGCTATGAAATAAAATTATAGCACTTTACTAAGAAAGGAGTGTGATGTTATTTAACAGCATTTTATCTATGCCTTTTCCCACTATATTGTTTTTGCCTAATTCTTTACTGTGTTGACTAGGGTTGTTTTCTATTTAAGATAGTCCTGCTAGGGAACAGATAAGCTATTTCAGTATTTGCTACAATACCAGTTGTTTTGTTCCACTAAACAATTTCTTAATATGGAGTGTCTTACTAAAAAAAATTGGGGAAAAGCCTATATTTTCCTGACTAACTTTGGGGCAAGTGACTATAGATGGGAATGCTCCATATTCACATTTTGGGATCAGGCCTGTGTAGTTTTAGAAGTCTGTACTAGGAACATTTTTCAGATACATTTTTTATATTACGAATGTAATGCAGTACATTTTTATTTGAACAATAAAAATAATAGCTTTTTTGAGACCATGTAGGTTTTTTTTTAACATTTTTCAAATTATGTGGTGTGTGTATATGCAGACTACATGATGTTTTTATTTTCTGTCATTGTTTTAAGAAGTGAATTAATTTGGAAATAATTCTTGGGTTAGAGCACACCTTAAATCTCCAAATATTGTGTAATCTGTTTATATCAACCATTCTACTTTAGAGATGATTTTGTTTACCATTTCCAAAAATCCCCACTTCATGCCTTTTTAATATATATTTACATATAACATTCACAAAAGTGATTTTAGTAATTACATATTTGGAAAAAATTCTCCTTCTGTCCCATTACTATAATGAAAAATTATTTTATTTGACTAGTAGAGGAAAATTAATTTTTATATATAATCCTAAGCCATTTTTGTTCTCTGGGGAAATAAAAGGAGTAAATGGTGTATTAAATAATTCTATCTTGTTCTTCACAAAATAGTATTCCATCTGTCTTTTGATTCAAACTGCCTAAATACGTATTTCATAAAAATTATGAATTGTGTATTGTTCACTTTATTTTTAAAACACTAGCAAGTGTTACACTAAACTGGGTAACTTAAGATCTCAAAACTCCTTCCTAGAAAAAAATTCCTTCAGATCCTCTAATTCAGGCTTTTCATTTTGAGGTTTTTCAGAAACATTCTCATTCCCACTCATATATCTGGATTGGAGAACATTTAAAGTATACCAAAACAAGGAATTTTATGGGATGGCAGAGTGGCTAAGTGGTAGAGTTGCCTGCATAGCAAACGTGAGGTCTGAGTTCAAACACCAGTACTGCATAAAACAAAATTAGGATCAGGCTGGGTGCTGGTGGCTCATGCCTGTAATCCTAGCTACTCAGGAGGCAGAGATCGGGAGGATCTTGTTTTCAAGCCAGCCTTGTTAAATAGTTTCTCAAGACCCTTTCTTGAAAATACCCAACACAAAAAAGGGCTGGTGGAGTGGTTCAAGTGATAGTGCACCTGCCTACAAAGCACTGAGCTCAAACTCTAGCACTGCAGGAAAAAAAATTTGTAATCTGGATTTTTTTTTTTTTTTTTTTTTTTTGGTGGGACTGGGGTTTGAACTCAGGGCTTCATGGTTACAAAGCAGGCACCCTACCACTTGAGCCACCTCCAGTCTGTTTTGCTGTGGTAATTTTGGAGATAGAGCCTCTTAAACTGTTTGCCCAGGCTTACCTCCAGCTTTGATCCTCCTGATCTCAGCCTCCCAAATAGCGAGACTACATGCGTGAACCTCAAGATTATTTTTAAATTATTGAGATATCAAAGGAAAACTTTGTGTTTTTAATCACTCTTAACAGAGATCATTTGGCATTATGTTCCCTAAATGTATTTTTACTTTAGATAAATGAATTTACCCACATTTCTTACATTGCATTGTTAATGTTTGGTATATTTAGGTTATACTTTGTGAATTCTGGGTGCTCCTTAATGTGTCCAAAAAGTCACTTGAACAATTGCTCCTGAAGGACTGGAGATATGGCTCAATTGGCAGAGTGCCTGCTTTGCAAGTGCAGAGCCCTGAACCTGAATGAGTTCAAACTCTAGTCCCACCAAAACCAAAAAACGGTCATTAAGCACTTGCTCATGAAAGTAACTTTTTTACAAGATCTATTTTTGTCAAACATTTCAGAAAGCATATTTGGGAAATCAGAGTAGGTGACTGTATGATTGAGACGTACTCAAATTTTGAGCACTGAGTTGAATCTTACATAAAATTTCTATTGACTGTGTGGCATGAACAACAGAAACTTACTTTTGATAGTTCTGGAAGCTACAATGTCAATATCAACATGCTGGCCTGCTCAGTTCCTGAAATGAAGGCCTGCTTTCTGTTTCTTCATATGGAGCAGAGAGGGCAATCTGTTGTCCCTATCAGGACACTAATCCAATTCATAAGGGCTCCTCCACCCTTAAAACCTCCCAAAGACCACATGTCGCTCGAGGGTTTCAACATGGGAGTTTGGGCAGATGAAACATTCAGACCAAAGCACCATGATGAACAAGAATTTCAGAAACTGCAAAAAGAAAAGGTAATAAAAGAGCCAAAACTATTGCAAGTAAATTGTATAGATTCATTCATTTACCAAACATCATTGCTAGTTCAAATCCCCATCCTACCAAAAGAGAAGGCGAAAAAACCCAAATGTCAGCTTAGCAGCACAATAGTTAAAGAGAATCATTTTAGGGGAGTTTGTTTTGTGTTGGAGTTTGAACAGGGCTTCCTGCACATGCTCTGTCATGGGGCTGACGGAACTGCAAAAAGAGTATCAGGAAGATGGATAGCCCAGGAAAAATGCAAAATTTGAAGTATGATTTCTATTTAACGGTTATTGCTTTTACACTATCATAAAGTAGAAAAGTCAGATGTGCCATCATTGAGGACTATATTGTCTTGGTGGTTCTGGAGATTGAACTGAGGGCCTTGGGGCTTTTAGGCAGACATTCTCAGTCCTTTTTTATTTTTATTTATTTGCTGTACTGGGGTTTGAACTCAGAGCCTACACATTGAGCCACTCCATTAGCCTTTTTTGTGATGGGGTTTTTTCAAGATAGGGTCTCTAGAACTATTTACCCAGGCTAGCTTCAAACATTGATCCTCCTGATCTCTGCCTCCTGAGTAGCTAGGATTACAGATGTGAGCCATCAGCACCCAGCTCCCCAGTCCTTTTGCTTTTAGTTTGTCTTTCAGATAGGGTCTCTTTTTCTTTTTTTTTTTTTTTTGTAGTACTGGGGTTTGAACTCTGGACTTCATGCTTGTAAGATAGGTATTCTACCACTTCATCCACTCTGCCATCCCTCAGATAGTAAACCTCTTGGTTTACTTTTGCCATATGGCCAAACTTGGACTGAGATCTTCCTACACTTGCCTCCTAGTAACTGAGATTACAAGTGTGAACCACCTCCACAATCAGTTTTTGAGATAAGAGTCTTAATAAAGTTTGCTCAGACTGGCCTTGAGCTGTGATCCTATCATCACTTCCTGAACATCTGGGATTATAGGCCTGTGCTACCATGCCCAGCTGGGTTTTTATTGTTGCAAACCTTGGGGTTAAACTCAGTCTTGCACTTGCTAGGTAGGCCCTCTACCACTTGAGCTACTATTCTAGTACTTTTTGTGTGTATTATTTTTAGGATAGGGTCTCACTTTATGCTCCAGCCAGCTTGAGCTGTGATCCTCCTATTTGTGTTTCCTCTGGTAACAGGAGATAACAGATGCATGCCATCTAGCCCAGCATTGGTTGAGATGGGATCTCGTGAATTCTGCTCCAGCTATCCTCAAGTACAATCTTTCCAGTCTCTGTCTCCCGAGTAGCTAAGATTACAGGCTTGAGCCACTGGCACCAGAGGTTACAGTCTTGATTGCACATGAAGTTCCACAGAATGAAGCCTTAGGGATTTGAAGAACAGCTTGAAAACTTTTGGTCTGGGTTTTATGAACAATAAATGCATAAATAACAGATTTTGGAAGGGGGCGGTACTTGGGATTGAACTCAGGACCTCATGCCTGTTAAACAAGGGCTCTACCATGTAAGCATGCATCAGTCCTGGATTTTTATATATTGTAGAGAGAAAAGGTTTATTTTGGTACACTATAAATCAATGGATTTATTTTGTAGCAGTGAGTTTTGATTCCAGTGCTTTGTGTGCTAGGCAAGCACTCTACCACTGAGGGATACCCTGACCTAGCGTTAGAGTTTTTATTGTTCTTTTTAACTTTCTTCCCTGCCAGATACTAAAAAATCAGAGTGTGGAGATTAAACATCACTGTGGCAAGCCAACTCAATGTTTGCTTGATGGAGAATGCAAAACAATTCATTTCCTTACTGGTTTTTAGGCAAAGAAATTTTCATTTAAAATAGAACTTTAGGGCTGGGAGCATGGCTGAAGTGGTAGAGCACTTTCCCAGCAAGCTCCAGGTCCTTAGTTCAAACCACAGTACTGCCAAAAAATAAAACTGAACTCCTTTCCACTTTAAATCAGTAGACAATAGCAATTGATTTGTCTTAGTAAGGAAAAGATTGATGGGCTGTTTCTTTTAGAAAAAGCCTATATGTGCCATATATATTAGTTTTTAAACACATTTTAATATGGATTTATCAGTTGTAAAGGCAGATGAGAATCTAAAAAATGATAGCCGGTTAGGTGTGCTGGGAGAACAGTTTGACATTACCCAATGTAAGGGAGGCTTTTTAAAAATCATTTTATTCCTCAAAATACATTTTGGTTTGTAGGTCCATGTTATCCCAATTTATTTACTGTTGTCATAAACACAAAAGATGTGTAGCCCATGTACGCTACACATTCTTTTTAACCAAAAGACATTTAAGGCTGCTATTCAAGCTTTTTAAAATACCTAAGATACAAGTAACATCTAGTTTAAAAAAAAAATCGCACTGCCAGTAATTCCTTTTAGTCAGATGACATTTACCCTTCATATAAGATTTTTTGCTACTATTTATAATGAAATATAAAATATCGAAGGCAATTTTGCAGGTGTGGTTAAAAATGTTAACCAATTAGAAATGGGCCAATTACATCTTACACCACAACTTGAATTATGTATGCCTAAGCTCTGATGGGTGCTGATTAACACTGGAGGCAAGCCAGAAACACGTGTTGAAATAGAAGCAGGCCACTACAGTCTATCGTAATCTATGGAAGCAGTCAGGTGCACCTAAAGGGTGGGGATCAGTTTCAGGTTACGAAGGAACACATCAAGCTTAATTCTACCATAAATGACACGATTAGTTTCGGTAGAAAAAGAACTGCAAGATGTATGTGGAAAAATGCTCCCTAGAAAGCGCCGCGCTGATCTCCGCAGTTCCTGTTTGGACTCGGAGGAGCTCCAACCCATTAACGGGAAAGTTTCCCGGGCGTGCCGCGTGGGAAAGGCGGGACTTCCTTATCTCTTGCGTCATCTGTGTGCGACGCAAGACGCCACCGCCTGACTGGAAAGGTCAATTGCGATTGCCTGCCGGGGCGTGCGCGTACGCACTGTGTGGGCAGTGCTGTTGGCGCATGATCGTGGTGACCCGCACAGAGCAGTTCAGGTCGCGGGAATATTGGGCCCCACCTTAGGGCAGAGATGCTGTGCACCCTGGGTGGTCGATTGGCACGTTTGCAGCCTACCCTGCGACTCCGTGCTCTGGGCCTGCCTCTTCTGTCGGGCCCGATGAGCGGCCCCAAGCTTCAGCCTCTACCGGTGTGGGCGGTTGCGTCCATCTCTGCTGTTGCTCCGGGCAGCACGGGAGGCTGGTACGAGGCCCTGGCCGCGTCGGCGCCCGTGCGGGCAGCGGAGGAAGTGCTGCTTGGTGCGCATGCCGCCTCGGGGCTGCCCTGGTGGGGCAGCATTTTGCTCACCACCGTGGCCCTACGCGGCGCTGTCACGCTGCCCCTGGCTGCTTATCAGCACTACATCCTGGCCAAGGTGAGGGGCCCGAACCGGCGGCGGAGGCTGACGTCTTCCGGGCTTGGATCCTGCTGTATTGCTTGCGTGCTCAGTAGTGATTCTCGTGACCACTTTGTGGCAAAGGAATTTAGCTGCCGTTGGATGTGCTAAGAGGTGGTTTGTGACACTGGCAGGGAAGGGAAAGAGATTAATGAGTGCTACAGTGAGTGCTTTAATCTCTGGCATAACATGTCATTATGTATGGGGCAAGCTGTAAACACAACTCCCCATTTCTGTAACCCACTAAATGGTGTATAAGGAAAGCCCCTTTTGTTTTCCGGGCTCAGCCTTTGGACTGGAGTCCGCCGAGTGCCTGTTGGCCTGCTTAATAAACTTTCTTCCCGAAAGCTCTGGTGCCTTCCCAGTTTCTGGCTGAGCCCTCCTGCAACAACACGAGGGCCAGCCGTTTCGTTTGTCCTACTGGGTTGCAAAAGTGGTTACTAAACTTGCTTTTCAATTTTTTTTTTTTTTGGCGGTACTAAAGTTTGAACTCAGGGCTTTGGGCTTTGCTACTCTACCACTTGAGGCACGCCCCATCCCTAAACTTCCTCGTGATAGAGCAGACCGATAAATAATCCTCTGTAGAATAATTTGTATGAAGAAACCTATAATATCACCGTCTTGAGAGTTTTAAGGGGTAGCATTTTGTAGCATCTTTTGTGCCAAAGTATTGCAAGGGATCTTTCTGATTAGAAACTACTCAGCAGTTTGCTAATTTGATTTCTTATTCTGGTCCTCCTACTTATAGCCCTGTGTCTGGATAATGCTATCATTTGACCTTTGAGGGCTTCATTCTGTTTTCTGTGGAATAATACGGTAGTACTTTCCTTGCCTATTTCACCGTGTTGAGATTAAATCGCGTTAAAGTGCTTTGTAAACAATAAGATTATTCAAATAGGAGATTTGAGAAAGAGTGGCCTTCACCGGATAGCAGAAAGGGAATTAGCAGCAGCATGAAGGCAGTGAACGTCTATACAGAAAGAATGAAAGGCAAGAATAAATGCCAGTTTTCACAGACTGAAGCATATTAGTAAATGCTGTTTTCTTCACTTACACTACTGGGAAATCTAGGGATGGAACAGTAAAGCCCAGCGCACAGTTTTCATTTCATCCTCAATCCTCTGAACTAGGTGCTGTAGAGAACACAGTTTTAGAGGTTAAGTAACTTGCCCAGACCACACAGCTTAGGTATACAAGGTGGAATTTGATTTTGTGACTGAGGACATCTTGAGCAGATATTATGCTGAAAGTTTTTTGGGTTTTGTCTGCTCCCCCCGCCCCCCAAACTTTGATATCTGCCATGCTGGCTTCCACCTTGAGATCTGTTGCCTCTGCCTTCAGAGTAGCTGGGATTATAGGTGCGTAATCCCACCGTGTTGGGTTAAGATTTATAAAATTTCTTAACATGATCAGTAAACTGTACTTTAAAGTGAGTTGCAGGGAATAGAGAGTAAAATTATGAGTGCTTATTGATAAAATTCCTTTTTGTGCTCATAAAACCACTTTTTCTTTAGTTAGGTGGAAAATTTGCAACCAGAAATAAAAAACATTGCCAGACATCTTAATCAAGAAGTTGCAGTTTATGCAAGTCAGTTGGGTTGGTCCAAAAGAGTTGCCAGGTAAGTCATTGTATGCATGTAAAACCATGAATATATTTAAAATATGTAAGTGGTGATATTAAGTCAGGTTTGGATATTCTGGAGGTTTGTCAAGAAAGTAGTTATTTTACCTGTTTATAACTGAATGTGGCATCATAGTTTTATACATTGACTGAAAGCAATGAAATGAAGAAACAAAGACCGGAGACTTTTTTTTTAAATTTTTTTTTGGCAGCACTGAGATTTGAACTCAGGGCCTCATACTTGCTAGGCAGACACTTTTACCACTTGAGCCACTCCATCAGCCCCCCCATCCCACCCCACCCCCTTTTTTTTTTTTAAGAACTTGTCTTGCTATGTTGCCCAGGCTGATGACCTAAACTCCTGAGCTGAAGTGATCCTATCCTCTCAAGTGCTGAGACTACAGGCACACCACCTAACTTAGTTCTGTTCCTGTCCTTGAAGAGACAGCTAAAATCAAATAATGGCAGTGAATAAAGTACCCTATAAACATTAAATACAAAAACTAGGTTGTCAAGAAAAACTTTACAGAATGAAGGTATTTTGCCATTCTGTTGGGACATTGGTTAACAGCCGGCACAGGTTGTTTACAAGCGTGACCTTTTTGAAAAGATACAGTGCACATGAATGAGGAAGTAGAGGATCTAAGTGCCATGTTAGAAGCACTTGAGTAGTAAAGGTGCTGTCTGTCCATTGTGATTATCTCGTGCAGTTGTCCACCCAGCCTCTCGAAAATCCTTCTCAAGGGTGCCTCACTGTGCCCCAGGATGCCTGCAGCATCCTCTGAGAACTTCTAAATCCTACTTCAGTCAAACTGTTACTTAGTTGACTATTATTTAGTTTCCCAAATTCTGATCTTTATTAGACTGCAACAAAGGAAGCACTAGCAGTGAGAAAAAGAAGGGTTACATGATACAAATGTTTGTGAAATGTTATTTGTATATTTTTATCTAGGTATAAATGTATAAATTTGCTAAATACCTGTTTTTCTTTCTTTTTTTTTTTTCTTTGCTTTTTGAGATAAGGTCTTGCTGTGTAACCCAGGCTGGCCTTGAACTCTTGATCCTCCTGCTGAGTACTGAGATTGTAGGTATTTGTCACCATGGGTGATTCTTTCTGTCTTTCTCTGTCTCTATTTAGTACTAAAAAGACCTGATATGCCAGTGGCTCATGCTTGTAATCCTAGCTACTCAGGAGGCAGAGATCAGGAGGACTATGGTTTGAAGTCAGCCCAGGCAAATAGTTAGAGAGACTCTATCTCAAAAAATACCCAATACACAAAAGGGCTGGCAGAGTGGCTCAAGTGGTAGGGCAGTAGCAAGAATGAGACCCTGAGTTCAAATCCTAATACTATCAAAAAAAAAAAAAACAGAACACTAAAACATTGTGATAGCTTAATGTCTTTATTTGATAAAAGTTAACAAAGCCTATAATTTTGAAATTTTAGCAAAGAAGTTGCTAAAGACTAATCCAGATTAATAGGTATTCAACCGGGTAATAAAACAACTAGTTAAGACTTGTAGCCTCTGTAGCACTGACAGGATATTTGTCCAGGGACATTTGTACACACATGGGTGGCTTTCTAGGAAAGCAAAACTTGAATTTTTGTGTCTTGAAGGGTGAAACAAAGTTTATTAGGTGATACAATATTTTCAAAGACATGCTGATGTAGAAGCCTGATTTGTTGGAGTCATTCAGGGACCATGCAGTTGTCTATAAAAGAAGTAAAGATAAAATTGCCTGTAATGTCCATGTGTACTGTCTTAATTCAGTACACTATAATTTGATTAAATTTAGCAAAAGTATTGAATACTGTCTTGTACAAAATGTATGATACAAAAGGTTTAAAGGGGCTGGAGGAGTGGCTGAAGTGGTAGATCACCTACCTAGCAAGCATGCGGCCCTGAGTTCAAACCCCAGTACCACCACAAATAAATAAATAAGTAACAGCTCTACAGAAGATTTAAAGATCTTGAGCCAGGCATAGTGGCGCATGTCTGTAATCCCATAATCCCAGCACTCCAGGAGATAAGAGGCAGGAGGACTACAAATTTGAGGCCAGCCTGAGTTACATAGTAAGACCCTGTTTCAAAAAAAAAAACACAACATTTGCCCTTCAAGGAGACTATAGTCTAGAAAGTAAGACCCAAAACAGGAACAGAGTACCTAATATAGTAAACAGAAACAGATTAAGAGAATCTTTGTGAGAGTTCATTGAAGAATATAGAACATTTTGACAGTCCAGTAGCATACACAGTCCAAAGCTACACAGCTACAAAAAACATATTCAGAGAGCAAAGATTGGAGACAAAGGCTATAGTTGTGTCAGGTTGATTGGAATGTTACGGAGTTATATACATTGCTATAGAAGTTTATTAAAAAGCTTTTTTTGGGTGGCCCAAATAATGTATGCACAAGTAAGTTAATATAAAACTGATAAAATAAAAATTTTTAAAAACTCTATTTGCCTTGCTTACGCAGCATCTTAACATAGTTTATGACAATGAAAACCTCAGTCCACATTCTTTAGCCAATAACCATAGGATGGGTGTGCTTGGGCTGTAGGACAAAGCACTACTAGTAGCCAGATGACATTTTCTCTTTTCCTCCTTTCCCTCAATCTAGGCTCACTTATCTAAGGAATATGAGGAGGCTTGTTTCAGAGCTTTATATTCGGGATAACTGCCACCCTTTCAAAGCCACTGTATTGGTCTGGATTCAACTTCCAATGTGGATCTTCATGTCTGTTGCCCTCCGGAATTTTAGCATAGGGGCAACACATTCAGAAGGTAACTTACAGAAGTTCTCTTTTCCCAATAAGTACTCTAACATTGTTGTACTTCAAGAGAAAAAAAAATCATACTTTTCATAATTACCGTTTAATACATTCCTTACAAAGGTATAAAATTTAAAATTTTAAGTCTAAACAGCCTAGCTGTATTAAATAATCAAAAAAAAGCCCGTGCAAAAACTGTTTTTCTTTTCTTTTTTTTGAGACAGTCATTGCTAAGTAGCTCAGGCTGGTCTCATTTCGCCTGCCTCTGCCTCGTGAGTGCTGGGCTGACCTTGTTAAACTACCATGCCTGTCTCCAGCGCACATCTTTAGTGTGATGGACACCTTATCGGAATTGTCAGACTGCTTATGTTTTGTATACTTCCCTTTGCTATTTTGAGGAATTTTACTGTTTGATTTATAAAATTTTCAGCAGGTTTCTCTGTTCAGGAGCAGTTAGCAACTGGTGGGATCTTGTGGTTTCCTGACCTCACTGCGCTGGATTCCACTTGGATTCTACCTGTCTCTGTTGGTGTCATCAATTTATTAATAGTGGAGGTCAGTGGTTTTATTTTATTTTATTTTATTTATTTATTTATTTTTGTAGTACTGGGATTTGAACTCAGAGCCTCACACTTTCTAGGCAGAAGGAAGTCAGTTTTAAATGAGGTTTGTTTGACAGCCCTCTAAAGGTGGCTGATAGTCAGGAATATTTGGTAAGAAGAGGGAAGTAATAAACACAAAGGTCAAATGAATTAATGTCAGTGCTGTAGTCTGAAATAAGTCATAATTCTTGTAATGACACTGTGTGGTAATCCCTAATATTACCCCATGTTGAGAAAGTGCAGCATAAAAAAGATATAACTTGTTTTTTCTTTATTCATATATTCATATGTGCATACATTGTTTGGGTCATTTCTCCACCCCCCCTCATCTCCCCCATCCCCCTTGCTTGCAGGCAGAACCTGTTTTGCCCTTTTCTCCAGTTTTGTTGAAGAGAAGATATAAGCACTAATAAGAAAGACAAAGCATTTTTGCTAGTTGAGATAAGGATAGCTATACAGAGAGATTCCTATCATTGCTTCCATGCACATGTGTATTACAACCCAAACTGATTCATCTCTACCAGACCTCTTCCCTATTTCCTGGGCACCTTCCCATATTGACCTCTGTCGCTTTAGGGTTACTTTATTAACTTTTCTGCAGTGGGGATATCAAACACTTTCAAGTTTTGGGTTTCCTACCTATCCCCATTCCTCCCGATGTGCTCTCCCCTTAGCATGTGACCCAAGTCCAACAACATTGCTATATTTGCCCTAGATCTGAAGTCCACATATGAGGGAGAACATAGGAATTTTGGTCTTCTGAGCCTGACTAACCTTGCTCAGGATGATGTTCTCCAGTTCCATCCAGTTTCATGGCAGTAAAATTCCATTGTGTGTAAATACCACATTTTCTCAATCCATCAGTAGTGGGGCATCTTGGCTGTTTCCATAACTTGGCTGTTGTGAATAGTGCTGCAGTAAACATGGCTGTGCATGTGTCTCTGGAGTAACCTAAGTCACATAAGTTTGGGTATATCCCTAGAAAGGGGATTGCTGGATCATATGACAGATCTATGTTTAGTTTTTTAAGAAGCCTCCATATTTTTTTCCAGAGAGGTTGCACTAGCTTGCATTCCCACCAGCAGTGTATGAGGATTCCTTTTTCCCCGCATCCTCGCCAATACCTGTTGTTTGTAGTGTTTTTGATGATGGCAATTCTAACAGGGGTGAGGTGGAATCTTAGTGTGGTTTTAATTTGTATTTCCTTTATGGCGAGAGATGGTGAGCATTTTTTCATGTGTTTTTTGGCCATTTGAATTTCTTATTTTGAAAAAGTTCTGTTTAGTTCAGTTGCCCATTTCTTTATTGGTTCATTGATTTTGGGAGAGTTTAATTTTTTAAGTTCCCTGTATATTCAGTCCTTTGTCTGATGTGTAGCTGGCAAATATTTTCTCCCACTCTGTGGGTGGTCTCTTCAGTTTAGAGAGCATTTCTTTTGTTGTGCAGAAACTTTTTAACTTTATATAGTCCCATTTGTCCATCCTTTCTCTTAGTTGCTGAGCTGCTGGGGTTCTATTGAGGAAATCCTTGCCTAAACCAGGGAATACTTCCAGAGTATTCCCTGCTCTTTCCTGTACTTACCTCAGAGTTTCAGGTCTGATGTTAAGGTCCTTGATCCATTTTGAGTTGATACCAGTACAGGGTGATAAGCATGGATCTAGTTTCAGTTTTTTGCAGGCAGATAACCACTTTTCCCAGCAACATTTGTCAAAGAGGCTGTCTTTTCTCCATCATATATCTTTGGCGCCTTTGTCAAAAATAAAGTGGGCATAGCTGTGTGGATTCATATCCAGGTCCTGTATTCTGTTTCATGGTCTTCATATCTACTTTTGTGCCGGTACCATGCTGTTTTTATTTCTATTGCTTTGTAATATAGTTTGAAGTCAGGTATTGTGATACCTCTAGCATTGCTGTTTTTGCTGAGTATTGCCTTGGCTATTCGCTGTCTCTTGTGTTTCCAAATGAACTTTAGGGTAGATTTTTTAATCTTTGTGATGAATTTCACTGGGATTTTGATGGGAATTGCATTGAACATGTAGATTGCTTTTGGTAGTATAGCCATTTCTACTATGTTGATTCTAACAATCCATGAGCACAGGAGATCATTCCACCTTCTGTAGTCTTCCTCAGTCTCTTTCTTCAGGGGTTTGTAGTTGTCCTTGTAGAGATTATTCACATACTTTGTTAAGTTTATTCCCAGGTATTTGATTTTTTTGAGGCTATTATAAATGAAATTGTTTCCATATACTCTTTCTCAATTTCTTCGTTGTTGGTGTATAGAAAAGCTAATGCTTTTTGTAAGTTGATTTTGTATCCTGCCACCTTGCTATAGCTGTTTATGGTGTCTAGGAGTTTTGGGGTAGAGTTTTTTTGGGTCTTTAAGATACAGGATCATGTTATCTTCTAATAGGGATATTTTGACAGTTTCTTTACCTATTTGAATTCCTTTTATTTCTTCTTCTTCCCTAATTGCTCTGGCTAGGAATTCCAGGACTATGTTGAATAGGAGTGGGAATAGTGGGCACCCTTGTCTTGTTCCTGATTTTAGGGGAAATGGTTTCAGTTTTTCTCCATTAAGTATAATGTTGCTATAGGTTTGTCATATGTAGCCTTTATAATGTTGAGGTACATTCTTTGTATTCCTAGTTTTCTTAGCGCTTTTATCATGAAGTGGTGTTGGATCTTATCAAAGGCTTTTTCTGCATCTATTGAGATGATCAAGTGTTTTTTGTCATGGCTTCTATTAATGTGCTGTATTACATTTTTTTTTATTTATTTATTTTTGTCTTTTCTTTTTTGGTGCTGGATCGAACCCAGGGCCTCACGCATGCTAGGCGAGTGCTGTACCACTGAGCTACATCCCAGATGTATTATATTTTTAGATTTACGTATGTTGAACCACCCCTGCATCCCTGGGATAAAGCCAACTTGGTTGTGGTGAATGATCTTTCCGGTGTGTTTTTGGATTTGGTTTGCCATTATTTTATTGAGGATTTTTGCATCAATGTTCATTAAGGAAACTGGCCTGTAGTTCTCCTTTTTGGAGGTGTCTTTGTCTGGTTTTGGGATGAGTGTAATACTGGCTTCATAAAATGAGTTAGGCAGTTTTCTTTCCCTTTCTATTTTGTGGAACATCTGATAGAATTCAGCAGAGAATCCATCAGGTTCTGGACTTTTCTTTTTTGGGAGACTCTTTATTGCTGCTTCAATTTCATTTTGTGTTATAGATCTATTCAGGTGATTACTCTCCTCTTGGTTCAGTTTTGGATGGTCATAAGTATCTAGAAATCTGTCCATTTCTTCAAGATTTTCAAATTTATTAGAATATAAGTTTTCAAGTAGTCTCTGATGGTTTCCTGGATTTCCATGTTGTTTGTTGTTATTTCCCCTTTTGTATTTCTGATTTTACTGATTTGGGTTTTTTCCTCCTCAGTTTAGTCAGGTTTGCCAAGGGTCTGTCAATGTAATTTATTTTTTCAAAGAACCAGCATTTTGTTTTGTTGATTGTTTTTGTATGGTTTTTTTTGTTTCTATTTCATTAATTTTGGCCCTTATTTTTTTATTTCTCTCCTTTTGCTTGTTTTGGGTTTTGGTTGTTTTTGTTTTTCTAGGAGTTGGAGATGTAGCATTAGGTCATTAATTTGAGATCTTTCTGACCTTTTAATATATGCACTCAAGGCTATAAACTTTCCTCTCAGGACTGCCTTTGCTGTGTCACATAGGTTCTGGTAGGTCGTGTTTTCATTTTCATTAACTTCCAGGAACCTTTTAATTTCCTCTTTTATTTCATTGATGACCCATTGTTCATTAAGCAATGAGTTATTCAGTTTCCAGGTGTTTACATGTTTTTTGTCTTTACTTTTGTTGTTGAGTTCTAGTTTTATTGCATTGTGATCAGATAGAATGCATGGTATAATTTCTATTTTCTTATATTTGCTGAGGCTTGCTTTGTGCTCTAAGATATGATCAATTTTGGAGAAACTTCCATGGGCTGCTGAGAAGAATATATATTGTGCAGATGTTGGATGAAATATACTGTAGACATCAGCTAGGTCCATTTGCTCTATGGTATATTTTAGAGCTAGAATTTATTGATTTTTTGCTTGGATGACCTATCTATTGGTGATGGGGGGTATTAACGTCTCCCAATACCCCTGTGTTGGAGTTTATATATGTTTTTGTCCTTCAGAGTATGTTTGATGAAATTGGGTGTGTTGACATTGGGTGCATATAAGTTGATAATTGTTATTTCCTTTTGGTGTACTTCCCCTTTTATTAGTATGGAGTGTCCTTCTTTATCTCATTTGATCAATGTAAGTTTGAAGTCTACTTTGTCCAAGATAAGTATTGCAATTCCTGCCGGTTTTCGGGGGCCTTTCACCCTCAGCCAGTGCTTGTTTCTTTCGAAGAGATGGGTCTCCAGTATTCAGCAGATTGTTGGTTCTTCCTTTTTAATCCATTGCCGAATGGTATCTTTTGATAGGGGAATTAAGTCTGTTAACATTCAGTGTTAGTATTGATAGGTATGTGGTGAATACTGTCATTTAGTTGTCTTTGTTGTTTAAGGGTTTGATTGTGTGCAGCTGAATTACTCTCTGATTCCTTGTCTTTTCTTCTCCTGTGGTGTGGTGCTGTATTTTCTGTGTGCAGAATTCCTTGAAGAATCTTTTGTAGTGGTGGCTTGGTGGTCATATATTGTTTTAGTTTCTGTTTATCGTGGAAAACTTTAATTGCTCATCTATTTTAAATGATAGTTTTGCTGGGTAGATTATCCTAGGGTTGAAGTTGTTTTCATTCAGTGCCCAGAGAAATCTGTGATTTTTATGGATTTACCTTTGTATACAGCTTTCAATATTCTTTCTCTATCCTCTGTACTTATTGTTTTAATGATAATATGTTGTGGGGAAGTTCTAGTTTAGTCTGTTTGGTGTCCTGGAGGCTTCCTAAACCTGAATGGGCATAGCTTTCTCTAGGTTTGGCAAATTTTCTGTTATTATTTTGTTGAATATATTTTGAATCTCTTTTGCTTGCACCTCTTCTTCAATGATTCTTAGGTTTGGTCTTTTGATGGAGTCGGTGAGTTCTTGCATATTCCTTTCACATGTCTTGAGTTGTCTGACTAACGGTTCTTCAATTTTTCTTTTAATTTCCATTCCATCCTCAAGTTCTGAGATTCTGTCTTTTGCTTGTTCTAGTCAGCTGGAGTGGCCTTCCATTGTGTTTTGTATTTCTGTTTCATTCTTTTTTCTGAGGTTTTCCATATCTTGGGGCTCTTCCTCTTTAATATTGTCTATTTTCATCTTTAATTCATTTATCTCTTTATTTACAGTGTTCTGTGTTTCACTTTGGTGTTTATTTAGGGCTCCTGTGAGTTCATTTATTTGTTTCTGTGTTTTACTCTTTATTTTTGGTGTCTGGAAATTTCTTGAGTGCCTCTTGTATGTTTTCGTTAACCATGTCTAGTAACATCTCCATGAAATTCTCAGTGATTACTTATAAGATTTCTTCCTTGAGGTTGTTCTTATAGGCATCATTGGGTGCCTTGGCGTCATCTTCTTTGTTTTGTTGGAGTCCAGAAGTGGGTATCCATTTTCTTCATTTCCCTCTTAATCCTGTATTAAGTTATTTTGTGGGGGAAAATTTTTTCCATCCATTTTTTCATCTTCCCATTGCTCCTCTTGGTACTGTGCAACCATGTTCTTGATAGACTAGTTGAATGCTTTTTCTATGTCAGTCACTTACACAGCAAGTCTACCTTTTTGTGGATTTTATTGCATACTTTTTTTTTTAAGTTTTACCAAGGATTTAATTTATTTCTTTGTTTCCCAGTGAAACAAAGATCTCAGCCTCACAAGTAGCTTAGATTATAGGCATGAGCCACTGGAGGTAGCTGGGACTAGAGTTTGAACTCCAAGCTTTGTACTTGCAAAGCAGGCATTCTACCACTGAAACTACACCTCCAGTCCATTTTACTCGGTTGGTTTTGGAGATGGGGTCTCTTGAACCATTTCCTGGGCTGGCCTTGAACCTTGATCCTCCTGATCTTGGCCGTCCTAGAGGCTGGGATTACAGACATGAACCACCAATGGTGCCCAGCAAGGATTTATTTTAGTAAAACAGCACAAGCAGGGAGATATGAAAAAATGGAGGAGAAAAGCACTTCCTACTTGAAGTATAGAGGTGAGAGATGAACACTTAAATACAGTAGTTTTGACCAAGCATGGTCAAAAAATTCCTCTGTAAATGTTACAAAGCTCAATTAACGTAGAGAAACTCTCATTCAGTCCTGCATTGTCATCAGTTTTGTTAAACTGTGAAACCTGAGCATTTGTGGTTTTTTCCTCACCCATGATCTCCTTGGAACTTCATACCCACAGATACCAAGGCTCATTGTACTTAGGTGTCAAAAAACAAAGACAGTGATTCATATATGGTACCTATCTTTTAGGAACTATTCAAAATCCATTTAAGAATTTGCATAATAAGATTTTTTAAAAGATGAATAATCAACGTATAATTTCATCAGTATTTTGTTTTTAATTTTTAGGTTTTTGTGGTTCTGGGTTCCAAACTGTGTCTTGCACATGGTAGGCAAGTGCTCTATGTACCAAAATCTTTTCTTTTTGGTTTTTATTAAAGTTTTGGTGGAGGCTATTCAAGAATCAATTTAACGCTTGTCTGATTTAATAAGCATTTTAGTAATCATTGTGTATGTATGTATTCTACCCTTTCAGATATTTGCTCTACAAAAAATTGGCATGTCCCGTTTTCAGATGTATGTTACATACTTTGTACGTGCTGTATCAGTACTGATGATTCCAATTGCTGCAACAGTACCTTCAGTGAGTACCAGCATTGTGGGTAGCATGTGCTAAATCATCTATGTCCTTAGCTTAGACTGCCTGGGATCCTGCCTCTTCCTTTGGACTTCATCTTACGACTTGATCTCTTCCTGATTTCAGTCTTCATAGTAATCAATCTACTGTCCCTCTCAGCAAGTAACACTTGAACATTTCTTACAGTTGGTTTCTTTTCTTTTATGTGAATGGTCTTAATTCTCCTGCTGAATCCCAATTTCTATTTCCAGTCTCTTTTTTTTTTCCTTCTTTTATTTTATCATTTTTTTACATTTACATTATTTGTATGCTTCTCCCCCGCCCCCGCTTCCAGGAAGAACTATTCTGCCCTCTTCTCCAATTTTGTTGAAGAGAAAATGTAAGAGATAATGAGAAAGATATAATGTTTTTGCTAGTTTGGGATAAAGATGGCTATACAGAGAGATTCCTGTCATTGCTTCCATGCATTTGTGTATTAAAACCCACATTGGTTCATTTCTACCAGACCTCCTCGATACTTCTTGGTCCCTTTCCCATAGTGGCCTCTGCTAATTTAAGATTACTTTATTCCTTTATTCACTCCTCAACAGGGAGCACATCAATCACATTCAAGTTTTAGGTTTCTATTCCTTTCCCTATTTCTCCCGTGCACGTTCTCCCCTAGGTGTGTGACCCATGTCTGATAATATTATTGCATTTGTTTTGGGTCTGTAATCTGCATATTAGGAAGAACATGGGATTTTTGTCCTTCAGAGCCTGGCTAACTTTGCTTAAGATGATGTTCTTAGAGAATGAAGTGGTTGGGGGATTATGTATGAACTCCACAAAGACATTAGGAACCCAAATTGCTTCTTTCTGCTCTATTATGCACAGCCACAGTATGGTTATGGTGGCTGCTGAAGCTTACTGTCTTGCAGGAATGCTACAGGGTGCTTCTGATGCAATCAGCTTCTGTTAAGGAGCATTGCCAGGTGTCCCATCAAACAGTTGTGCTTACCTCTTAGTTGTTTGGATATATCTAACTGCAGAAGAAGCTAGGAAGTAGGTATAGTTTTCTTGTTGTTGTTTTTTTACATGTCAGTGTACCCAGCTTAGGGATTTCTTATTTCCCACCCCCCCCTTGAGACTGTTTTTTGCTTTATAGCCCAGGCTGGCCTTAAATTCATGATTCTGTGCCTCAGCCTCACAAGTGCTAGAATTACAGGTATGTGCCACCATCCTTGTCTTAGGATTTTGCTTCTAAGGAAGAAGAGGGATTGATACTTAAATCTTAGAGGACAACTCATGGTCTCTCTGGGGGCTGGGTTCAAGTACTTGATGAATAAATCAGATGATAACAGCTTATGTTTATTCAGCATTTAATTTTGTGTCAGGCACTGTTTTAATTGTTTACATACATTCCCTCATATAATTCTCCCAACAGAACAGTGATACTATAGTCTTCATTTTAGTGATGAGGAAGCTAAGGCATAGAATTTAGTTCTTCCTGCATGACCATCTGATGCAGGGTCAGTTAACTACTTTGGCAGAGTATTAGCACACATGCAGGCAGCTTTGCTCTTTTAACTGCTGTGCTAATCTGCCTTTGATGACACATTACTTTCTACCCTGAAGGACTTATTTTGGAACAAATGCAAGTGTTTAATATGGGCCACACCCTGTGCTTATCATTTCATATGAATATCTCATTTATTCCTCACAGCAGTCCTCTGAGGTAGGTACAGTTACTGTCCCTACTTTATAGATGAGGAAACTGAATGCTTGTTTGGAGGTTCTAGCAGGGGAGCGCAGCTACTCATATACCCTTGACCAAAGAACAGTCTTCTGTTGGGGATGGTCGTCCTCTTTGACCGAGCACACAGCTTTGGGAGGGATGCACAAGAAGCGGTAAGGGAGGAAGGGGACACCCACCTAGCCAGCCAAATCAGCCGAATCAACCCTGGTGATCAATGGGGTGACAGCCAGCTCGCCCTCACATCCTAGATAAGGAAACTGAAACAGGAAAAGAATAAATAATTTATGAGGTCAGATAACTGGCAAAGAAGATTCAAAAGTCATACAGCTTGATTTCAGAACTTAAACTCATCAACCACATGGTTTTGCCTCTGGTGCTTATCTTCTGGTGCCACAGAGAGCTTTGAACAGATATGTGTGTGTGTAAGAATGTTTTAAAAGACTTTAGAACTTAGTCATTGATCTAAATAAACAGTCTTAATGCTAATACAAAAGAGAGTTGATGATAATGCTAAAACTATTATGTCTCAGAAAAGGCAAAGAAAAATGCATTCCTGAATACACTGAGAAACTGGTTAGTGAGAAAAATTTTTGAAGATAATTGAGTATATGGTGGGAAATAAAGTTTAGGGATGCTAAGGTTGATGTAGTAAATGACACATCCCCAGTATTCCATCTTAAGTATAATCAGCTTGATCCTTATCTCAACTAGCAAAAACCCTTGTTCCTTCCTATTATTGCCTATACTCTCTCTTCAACAAAATTAGACATAAGGGCAAAATAGTTTCTGCCAAGTATCAAGGGGGTGGGGGGAGAGGGAGGGGGTGGAGTGAGTAGTAAGGGAGGGGGTGGGGGCAAGGGGGGGAAATGACCCAAGCATTGTATGCACATATGAATAATAATAATAATAAAAAAGTATAATCAGCTTGTCAGGAGCCTTGGCAATTTGCTTAATTGCCAAAGAGGGGAGATGAGATCTTTCTTGGGTCTCTGCCTGGTAACTGCTGTCTGTCATCCTCTTGCTACCATAAATATCTTTTTGTTTTTGGTTTTCCTTTCAGCCTTCTTTCTTAACCTCTCTGTTAGATCCCTCAGAGGAATCTAATAGCTGCCTCAGCTCTTGCTCAATCCCACTGTACTTGTATTTACAGAGATTCATTTTCTTTTTTATTGCCTGTTTATCTTAACCTTGGTGTCTTTGAAGAATAGACAGGCACTAACACGCATATCCTCTCTTTTTAGTCGATTGTTCTCTACTGGTTATGCTCCAGCTTCATGGGCCTTTCACAGAACTTGCTGCTGCGTTCTCCTGGATTTCGTCACCTATGTCGAATACCGGTGACGAAGTCAGATTCAGATACTCCTTATAAAGACCTATTTGCTGCCTTTTATGCCAAGTTCATTTCAAGAAAATGATGTTTTCTAATTACTTTTAGATAAGTGCAAATGTCATCACTTTTATGTATATAGGTTTAAAATTTAGGTATTTACTTAAAAATCATGAAGTACTATGGGTTAAGATGTAATTCAGACATATCTGATAATAATTAAAGTCTTTTATGTGCTAGAAATGTAGGATGTTTAATTGTAAAAGAATGTAAAAATAGATCTGAAATGTCTGCCCTGTTTATAAAATTACTTGTTAAAAGTGCTAGAACTTTGCTGAGAATAAGATTAGATTCTGAAAGATGTCAAAATGTGCTTAGCAGTTTCATACATTAAAGTTTATAAAAGAGAATCCAGTGAGTTGATTCTTAATATTTTGGATTAGAGAAGGCTCATAGACCTGTTTGAATGTCTGATAAAAGTCTGTGTATGGTTGTGTCTTCAGAAAAATTCTGAGACCCACAATCTGAGGACCTTCACTGATACATCTAAAGGTCCTCTGGCAACTTCTAGCTAAGAAATCTAATGGAGAGCTGGAGACGAAGCTCAGTGGTTTAGTGTTTGCTTAGCATGCACAAGGCCCTAAGGTTCGAACCTCAGTACCAGAAAAAAAAAAAGGTAATGTAACGGATGTTGAGTTAATGTTTGGTTGCAAAAAATGACTTGAACAAGTATGTGCAGTGATCTCTGTGGTAGTATGGGCCTCTAGTCTCAGCTACTTGGGAGGCTGAGGCAGGAGGATCACTTGCACCTTAGAGTTTGGGGCCATCCTGGGCAACATAGTGAGACCCTGTTTCAAAATAAAAAAACAATAGTGTGTGCATACAGCTACCAATACAGATAACGTTGCCTGTTGGCCCTTCTCTGAAAGAACACAAAAAGTACATATTGTACCATATTGTACATTTCCTTGACTATAATTTAAGAACTCTGGAATGCAGAGCATAGCACTATGTACCACTAAAGCCCAAAGTAGAAAATGTTAAGCATTAAGTTTTGTTTTTATTTAGTCAAAAGGAAAAAAACAGAAGGGCAGCCACCTGCTATGGAGATGGTTTTATCTGTTCCATTAGACTTAATATAGAAAAAATTGACAGGTAATATAAGTTGTGACTCCAGTTCTTTGCTTGATTAATTTGGAAAGATGACAAAATTAAATTTGATAGGCATTTGAGAAAATTATAAATTTAACTCTTAGTTGGTATACTTAATGAATTCTGAAGTTTCTAATATAAACAATTAAATATACAAAGGTAAGAATTTGGGTTGCATGTTAGTGTTGCTCACTGAGAATTTGGAATTGGATGGTAGCTGTTAAGACTAGGTTCTGTTCCTGTTTTTCCAGACCTGGTATTTAACTACACAGTTAAGACAGCTGTGTTTTCCAATCCACTGAAAGAATTGAAACTTAAGTACAATCAATCCTTAGTTTTTTATTTTTATTTTATTTTATTGGGGTTTGAACTTGGGGGCTTTGCAGTTTTTTAATTTTTTTCTTTTCTTTTTTTTTTTTTTTTTGGTACTAGGGTTTGACCTTAGGGCTTCACACTTGCTAGGCAGACACTCTACTGCTTAATCCATACCTCCAGCCTATATCAATCCTTATTTGTGGATTTTGTATTTGCAAACTTGCCTACTTGTTAAGATTTATTCATGTCCCCCAAATCAGTATTTGTAGTGCTTTTAAGGTTAAAAATTTGAGCCACCCAAACCATGTTCTTAGCGGAATACAAAGGAGACACTTGTTTCAGTTCTTACACTGTGTGCCCTTTTCACAGTTGATTTAGTTCTGTTTTTCTCATTTCTTTGTTTTTTTGCTGGAATTTTGCTGTTTAAGATGGCCTCCAAATGTCCTGACGAAGTGTTTAATATTTCTCAACACAAGGAGACTGTGATGTGCCTTAAGGAGAAAATAAGTATATATGTGTAAGTTATAGTATGTTAGCAGTGGTTTAGTGTGACTGAACCAGCAATACATTGTATTGGTCTGTTGACAAAAATGTGAAGCTTATAGGAATCTAACCTTCTGTTCTCTAGGATTCAGGATTCATTAATTCAGTATTGAATTGAATAAAGAGAATTGACTGTACAGATGCTTATTGATTTAGGTAGGATGAGGTTACATCTCTTGTTTTGTTTTGTTAATGTGTTTTTGATGAGGTTGCATCTTGATAAACCCATTATAAATTGAAAATAGCCTAAGTCAAAACACCTTTAACACAAGTACATCTTAGCTTAGTAATATAGTATACTGTTGAATATCAGTTGTTTGTCCTCCTAAATACTTGGCTTACTGGGAGCTGTGGCTCCTTATCCTGGGAAAGTTTGAAATTGAAAAATACAAGTACAGTTTCTATTGTAAGTCCGAAACCATCTGCATTTGCAGCATGTACAGTCAAGGAAGCAGAAACAGAAATGTGTGTCCTGCTTTTGTCATAATAAAAAGAGCAAAAGGACTTGATAAATTTGGCAGGCACAGGAATTTCTGTAAAAGTTTTGTCCTTGCTATGTGTGTCATTGTGCTTTGGATTCAGATTTTTTTCTCATCATAGGATGAGGGAAATTAGTGCCCCTTCTACACTGTCACTATCTAAAAGGTAAAAAATAAAGAGGTATGAAATAAATATTTGGTCTTCCTTTTGTTTCCTGAGCTCCTAAAACCCTTGGACTCTCCAGTGTCTTGTATGTTAGTCACATGACTACTTTCTGGAAGTGACGAAGTAATTTAAGGATAGAAACTGGCCACCTAAAAGACCAAGGCACCATTAGAAGTTTGGGGCTTTCAACCCCAAGTAATGATGTGAGTATTTATACCCTAAAGTTGATCAGCAGTGACCAGTGATTTAATCAATCATGGCTACTTATTAAAGTCTTCATAAAACCCCAAAGGACTGATTAGGAAAAGCTTCTGGATAGCTAAGCACAAGGTTCTGAGGGTGGCACACCTGCAGAGGACATGGAAGTTCTGTGTCCCCATATAATGCCCTCTATATCTCTATCATCTGGCTCTTCATCTGTATCCTTTGTAATATAATAAACTGATAAACTAAAGTGTTTCCCTTAGCTCTGTGATTCTCTAACAAATTGAATCTAAAGGGTTTGGGGGAACCCAAGTTTATAACTGGTCAGAAGCACAGGCTACAACCTGTGGCTTGCAGTTTTCTTCTGAAGTAGAAGATGGTGTTGGGGACTGAGCCTTCAGCCTAAGATTTGATAACTGTCTCTAGGTAGATAGTGTCAGAATTGAGTTAGAGGACATCCAGCTCCTCTTCAGAAATAGTGCTGAGGACTTATGGAATGGCTCAAGTGATTGAATACTTGCCTAGTGAGCAGGAGGACTTGAGTTCAAACCCTAGTACATCAAAAGGAAAAAAAAAAATGTGCTGGGAAAAATCCCTGCTGTGTTAGTGACCAGAGATAGTCTGTATTGAGAAAGGGAAAAAAACAAAAAAAAAAACAAAAACTTTTTTCTCTGTCCAAATACTCCTTTTCCAATAAGTGGATCTTTTTTAGGTACATACTTTACCTTGATTACTATTATCCTCTTATTTCAGAATGTGTATCTGTATCTTTTTTCAATTTGTATTTTAGTTAATTTCTTATTGCTGTCCTTTTTTTCAAACCTTCAATTTTGGATTTTCGAATTGACTTTTCAAATATATACAGTAAGTTTGAGAGTATAAGACTTCCATATCCCAACATAATTTATAATAAGATGGGGGTGGGGTGGCTGGAATCTTGGACTGTACACCCACAGATAAAGAAAACTGGTGTATTACAAAGTTTGGTGAAGCAGTCACTTGACTTTAGGGGGTAGCTACTCCCGCAATTTCTTTCTCTAGGCAGATTATTAAGCAGCAAGTTGTTTTTCAAAAATATTACGAAGTCTGGTTTTTTGTTTTATTTCTACAATAGTTTATCATAAAGACATAGAGACTTCTGTCAGGGAAGTGGGCTACTAAATTGGGCCGGTGTGCACATGCTATTGAGAACTTTGACATCTCTCCGTGTGGCTCACTAATCTTCCCTCAGTTGTTGAGGGACCCCTGGTGGAGTTGAGGAAAGCTGTGTCTTCAGGTGGAGACCAGTCAGTTTGTGTTACTCTTACCGTCCCTTAAAGGTGATCCCTCTGCCCCATAAGCCTTGTTTTTGTCTCCAGGCCGGTCACTTTTTCATGAAAACTCACCCTTGGATTAGTTTATAGTATACCTTTATGTCTAAGTTCAAAAGTATATTAGAAGAACTGGCATACCTGATGTTATTTTGGGGATGTCATGAGCAAGTTATGTCAGAAACAGATGAAAATGTTTGTGTCTTTCCACATTGTCAAAATTTATTGAATAACAAATTCTCAAGCTATGTCAGGTTCATTGGCTTTACTTCACCAAGTACTTCTGATTTTCCTTGGTATTCGTGGCCATTGGCAATCACAGATTCTTTTATTACAATCTTAATTGCTAATATTAATTCTCAGATCACACATTAAACATCACATTTTATACATATATAAAGGTTTAAAGAGACTAGTAGGGTTCACGGGCTGTACTGACCACAGAGGCAAAGCGCTGATAGAAATAGAAGGATCTAGTGTCTGTAGGGCAACAGATAAGTTTTTCAAACCACAGGCACAGCTGTCAAATGTAGGTACAGTTGTCAGGCAGTTTTGGTGACAGTTTGAAGTGAGCTGTGTGCAATAGGCAAGAGAAACCTCTTGTGCTAGAGCCTGGGGACAGAAGTGGAGGTTCTTCAGTGTGGCACTTTTCCTGGATGAGGCTTGTGACAAATTACCAGGTGACAGGTCAGTGTGCCTGCCACGTATTAGTCTTGGGATGCTCCTTTTATAGTCTCAGGTGAGGGAAACCAATATCTCATGTTACTGATAAGCTCATTGGCCTGGTGTTTCCGATGTGGTGTTGATACACCCGCATGTCCATGTATTTCTGATTTAATTTGGTAAGTTCATAGGTGTCAATATTTTATTTGCATAAATTATCAGTCCCTCATGATTTGTGTTGGTCAAGTAGTCACTGCTTACTTGCACAAAAAAGGTACAGAGTAATTCTGCCTTGGCACTTACACTCAAAATGGAGTAACTTAGTTCAAAACTGTTGTTTTATAAAGATGGAATAATTCAAGGCTAGTCAACAACCTGAAAGCTACTGTTCTATACAATATGGAGTAACTTAGAGTAGGACACAGCCTGATTTCCACAGGGGACCATCATGAGAAAATCTGAACAAATCCTATACTGGTTAGATGTCCTAAATGGGAAGATGAGGCTTAGAAAAGAAAATCAAAATCCCTAATTGCCGCCCTCACAGAAAACCCAAGAGGGGTTGCAAAACCTCATTCAGGAACTTGAGGGGAAAGCCAGACTTAAGGAGAAGCCCCTTTTCAGGTACCTTCAAAGGAACTCGGGAGCTAATCACCAAACCCTCTCATCTCAAAGAAGGTATAGCAGTCCTCATAGATCACATTGAGGAAGTTGTGGTTTGTGTGAAAAAATGAGTCTCAAGTATACCTCAGTAACTTCAGTATTTTCACCTTTTATTTGGGAAGGGGTCTTTTTTTTTTTTTTTTGCGGTACAGGGGCTTAAACTCAGGGCTTTCACCTTGAGCCACTCCACCAGCCCCCTTTTTCTTACAAGCAGATACCACCACACTGGTCTTGTACCTATTCTTAATTCATCTTTATGCCTTTATATTTTCCTCCTCTGAAGATTCCAGGAATCACGTTTTTTCTTTTACTATTAAGGAATGACCTTTGGAATTGCTTCAATATCAGATTAATCTCTGGAAGCAATAGGAATACAGACCCTAGAAAAAAACTTAAAGAATATACTTAACCCAGGGGTGGATGGGATTACACCTGTAATCCCAGCACTCAGGAGGCAAAAGCAAGAAGATCACAAGGTTGAGGCCAGCTTGGGCTTCATAGCAAGAGTCTGTCTCATAGATAAATAAATGAGTTGACTTAAAAAATTAAGATCAGGATTGGGCAAAATTTAAAAACAATTGCTGGATGTATGAAAGTATACTTTTTCTTTAAATTTAGTTTTGGGATATATGCTAAATCTTAGGAACTGTGGACAATCTTCTGGTCAGTCTGCTGGTTTGTTAAGGGCTAAAAAGTGTGTGATTTGTGTGTGTGTAGTGAGATTTCCTTTTGGTAATCTGGATTTCAAAAGGAAATTGCACTCATTTGCATCTCTAAAATGTGGCATACCTTCCCCCATTTTTCTTACACCTATAAATTTGGAGGAAAAGTGTTACATTTCTACAAACAATTATAAATGCAATTGACAGCAAATTCTTAATACATTCGGCACTTCTGTAGGGATTTATCATGCCCCAAACTTTTATTTGCACATACTAACCTCTCACATAGATGTAGTACTGATTCTGGTTCAGCCCTATGATGAAATGTTGAGACCAGTACCGAATGGTTTTTTCCTTGGTAACACAAAAACTTGGGCAAAGAGTGTTATCTCTTCTTATGGAAGTATGCAGAAGCTTCAAACTAGAGACCAAAACTGGGAGCTGATAATGAGAAGGAAAGTTTCCTATCCAGATGTGATTCTAAGTAAGGCAGGAGACACTCACTATATTAACTACAAAATTCAACAAAGTAAAATAGTTTGTGGGAGAGCATAATACTAACATGGAAAAATACTAATAAAAAACTAAACCACTTCAAAGAAGTCAGCTGAACATTCACAGTCTGTTGCTTTCATTGACATATGTGACAAATAAAAAAGGCTCGTGATCTTTTTAACCATGAATAGAATTAAAGACTGGAGTTGTTATCATTTGCTAGTAAAAGCTAATCATGAGAAAATAGAAAATACTTTAATAATTCTAAATGTGTATACATAATAGCTAGAAGACAAAAAGCTGGGAAGTTACCCCCAAGAGAAAAATCAAAAAGACTGCTAAATATTACGTTCTTATTTCTGTCTCCATAATGCTAAACATAACATTTTGGAGGCCTTAGAAACAACAGCAATATGGTTTTTATCAAGTTTTACACTGGAGTAGAAAGTACATTAGTTTTTCTATTACAGGAATTAACTAATAGCCTATCACAAAAACAATTAAAAGTATTGGGGGCATAGCTCAAGTCGTACAAGCTTGAGACACTAGGTTAATCTCCATCCCCCACCCCATACACACACAAAGCTACTTATAAAGCATTTTGATACCGACTGATTTATATCCATAAGATCCATAAGGCCTGACTGATTTAAAAAAAACAAAAGTTAAAGAATGACTGCAAAATTCCCAAGTGTTATCAATCAACCATATTGAGCTGAAGAAGCATTTTTTCCTCCTTAGGTATGACCTAGTTCTGAGAACAGTTTTTACTTTGCTGTAACTTGAACATGAGGAGAGATTGAGAACTCTGTTTCCTCAAAAACATTAACAGAGAGAACCAAGTTTCCCTGTGCTATACCACTGGCTGCCTTCATTGCTTAGCTCTAGGTAAGTTCTCAATGGTAGCCTTGCCTTTAATTGCCTAGCTCAATGCTGCTGACTTGGTTTTAGAAAATGAGGACTTAATATGGGGTGTTATAGAAGAAACACATTGAGGGAAAAGCCTGAAATAAAAATAATTGTTCTAGGAAAGCAGCCACTCCTATTATTCTCTCTAAAGCAACAGTAAAGAAGTTTATATCATTGATGATTTCTGCTAGACTTCAAAGGTCCAAGAATATGGTTAAAAAGAGGTCATTATGGAAAATGCCTTATTTCTGTGTCTTTCCATTTTGAGATTTCACAGGCATACTTTTGTCTGATAAGTCAGTCATACTTATTTTGCTGAGAATTGGGAAGGGAGTATTTAATTTAGCTTTGAGTTTGAGAAAACTGTAGCTAGGCAGGACAATTTAAAAATGGAATGTATTGGCTGGATGTGGTGGCTCAAGCTTGCAATTATAGCTACTCAAGAGGTGGAGATTGAGAGAATTGCAGTTTGAGGCCAGCCCAGGCAAAAGGTTAGACCCCATCTCAACAAATAAGCCAGTTACAGTGGTATGTATCTTGATCCCAGCTCCAAGGGAGGCCATAAGTAGAAGTATTGTGATCTGAACCCATCACCCCAACACACACCCCAGACAGAAATTTGAGACTGTCTCTGAAAAATAACTAAACAAAAAAAAGATGGGCTTGGGGGCATGGCTCAAGTGGTAGAACACCTGCCTAGTAAGCACAAGGCCCTGAGTTCAAACCAAAGTACCGCCACACACACAAAATAAAAGGGATATACCTAACTATATTAATTTTATCTCAGCAGCATTTCTGCATGTTCCAACTTCTATGTAATTAATAATTTGAGACATTTATACTAATTATAACCTCAGACTGCCTGGATCTTCTGTGAATAATGGATGCTTCTGTGGGTGGGAGTATTAAAAATATAAAATCTGTATCTATGAAAGAGAATTTATAGCTTCTTATTCCATGCTTTTTAAAATTCACCACATGAGGTGCGGGTGAGAAGTTCTTGTTAAGTTTATTCTAGAAGCCTCGGTTGAACTTATAAATACTAGTTTTTAAGTACAAATGTTCTATTTTGGGGTTCACATAAAAGAGTTCAATCCATTTAAAGTTACAATCAAGTACAGATTTCAAAATGAAATATCTTTCTCCTCATCTCGATTTCTCATCATTTCGATTTCTCATCTCCCTCCACAAAGCTTTTTAAAAAGATGAAATTTTGTGGATTATTATTGTATATGTTTGTGACAGTGTTATTTTACCTAAAA
Source organism: Castor canadensis (assembly GCF_047511655.1). Lineage (NCBI taxonomy): Eukaryota > Metazoa > Chordata > Mammalia > Rodentia > Castoridae > Castor > Castor canadensis. Next base: position 95,689,788 of record NC_133394.1, read on the forward strand.
TACAGTTGATTCTCATTCACAGATTCCATATTTGCAAGTCCACCTACTCACTAAAATTTACTTGTAACCCTGAAATGAATGTTTACAGTGCTTTTGTGACCATTGGCAGACCAGACCATGCCCAGACGGAACAGCAAAAAATGTGCAGCACCCTGTGCATACATTTCCTGCTGAAGTCAAACAGGATGGTGCTCTGCTTTCTTGTTTTAACTCTCAAAAACAAATGTCCTTGTAAACACAGTGCCACATTTTCTCATTGTGTACATTTTATAGTTGACTTTGTTATTTAAAATGGCCCTCAAGCATAATGCTGAAATGCTGTCTTATGTTCCTAAGCACAAGAAGGCTCTGATGTGCTTTACAGAGAAAATACCTGTTAGATTAAATTCTTTAGTTATGAGTTATAGTGCCTTTGACCATGATTTTCATGTTAATGAATTGGCATATCACCTTTTCTGTGTTTCTGTTTGAACATACTGTATTTTTATATATCCTAGTCGCCCTTCATCTGAAGTCAAGCCATCATAAACTGAGGACCATCTGTGCTGTATTTGCTGGGTTCATGTTTCCACTGTAGAGATGAGTAATTGTAGCAAGGATCTAATGTCTGTCCTTCACATTCTGCTCAGCACATTACAAATGTCAGTGACACAGTTATAACAACCACGTTTAAGTGCTATGTGTACCCCCTACAGTGACATTTATTACCTGTTTGTATCCAGTCAAAACAAAAGAAGAGGACATAAAATGCCATGCTTTTAAGGCCAAGGAGGAGTATGCATTTTTGTGTTATTGAATTAAATGACAAAAGTTTTTATCATTACACAATTCCTGGGCTAAAGAATACAATATGTGTTGATAATACCAGACATTACAATATTTCCAACTCACAGGAATGTGACAGAAACAAAATTAGAAAATTTAAAATAGAGTATTTCATCACAGCAGAATGGATTTTAGCTGATAAAATTATAGTTTTTAAGTGAGCACAATAGGTATTTGAAGTGTGTTCTCATTGGTCAGATTAGCTGTAGGAAGGCTCTTGGATTGGTTGCAATCATTTAGAAAGACACCCTACATCAGAGTGAATAGAGTCTAAAATCTGGTGATGTCTTTGCCCTGCATTCTTAGGTAACAGTCCCGAGGCCTAAGCTGAAGAGTTGTGATTCCTTCTAAGGATAATAGAATCCAAACTCTGCTAGGTTTTGTTCATTAAGCAAAAAATGTATTACTGAGTAGATACAAAACAGTTCATAATTCTGTTCTCTAACTTCCAAGCCTCTGTCCTTTAAGAGACTATCACATCATCCATGAAAGACTTACCAGATGCAGGATTCTGTCCATTTCTAAAGGAATAAATAAAATGTCACAGTAGGGACAGAGTTTAGTCTTGACCTACTTTCATTTTAACCTGATAGTGAAGTTGAGGGCAGGGAGGGGAAATAACTAATATTTACCCATATCATATCAAACTCTTGAAAAGCTACCATCATCTGCCAAGAAGAACTTAAGAGTGGCGCATCACCAAATCTATCTATTGATTGATTGATCTATCGATTGATTCATCTATACATCTGTCTGTCTGTCTAGCTGTCTGTCTATCTATTTATTGGTTCTGGTGATGGAACCCAGAGACTTTGCACATGCTAGCCAAGTGTTCTACTCTACCCCTTGGTTTTCTGAAGCAGGGTCTCACTGTTGTAGTTTAGACTAGCCTGGAACTTGCTATGTATTCTGGGATGATATCAAACTCATGATCCTCCTGACTCAGCCTTCTTTGCTTTGGGATTACAAGAATGTACCATCATGCATGGCACCAAATCTACTTAGTTATTACTTTTATAAACTAGACCCAAACTATCCACTACAGTAAGAATACAAGGTACAAGTCTTTAAAAAGGCATTATGCCATCAAGACATTTACTGAATATAACTGACATTTTTAAGAAACATTTTGGGGTAGGAGGGAGAGATAAAGGAGAATGATGGAGGGGACAAATTTCAGTATGCTATATTTGATATATTGTAAGAACTTTTGTAAATGCCACAGTGTACCCCCCTCCTAGCACAACAATAAAATAAAAAAAGAGACATTTTAAGAATCTTTCCTATGATGGTAAAATAGGGACTGGCTTGGTCCCTAGAACCTGATTTTATCACTGTCCTGTTTGTATGAGCTATTGTATTACCTTCAGAAATACAATCATTCTGGGACCCAACCCTATCCATAAAGGCATATGTTTAAATCTTCTATGTCTGTTTTCTGGCCCTTATTGTTATCTATTGTCTCCCCAACCTCCTCATATTCATCAAGGTTTCTTTTTTCTTAATGAACCTCCCACTGCACTCCTACTCTCCTGAATCTTTCCTACTCTGCTCTTTCTGTCTGTACTATACACAAAACTCCCCTAAAACTTCTGCATCGCATTCAACTCATTCTTTCCTTGCTCCCCTGGTAACTAAGGTGGTGGAAGGTAGGGCACATCCAATTTTTACTTATATAGGTCATTATTTCCCTACTCTTATATAAAAGTAACAGTCTTCACACATATGCCAACTGGCTCTACCACTGTCTACCTTTTTTTCTGACATATTGGCTACTTGGTCACCTCTTTACATTATTGGCTCTGTCTCTATTTTCAGTCCTGCCATCACAGGACAGGTGACATCAGTAGCTAAGTGGATGATCCATCTGACAACTTTGCCATTCAGTTGTCTCAACTGCTCTGTTAGATGTATTAGTTATTTCCTTCCCATCATTGGTATGTTTTTCACCTGATCACAATTCAGTCCCATTGTAGGTCAGAGATGATTGGACAGGGTTGTTTATGCAGCCCAAGCTGGACCAATCAGATCTCTCTTGGACATTTGAGTCAAGATGAGATGAGATAAGTCATTTGATCTTTCAGAATTGATTGATGCATAAAGTCCGAACTATCTATCACACCAGCTCCAAACTGATAAAGCTAAGGTACTGCATAGAAAAGTGTGACAGAGAAAGCTTATGTTGTTAGAGAGGAGGCAAAATTACATCTTCTTGGAAAACAAAGCTGAGGCTAAGAAATCTCACAATTCCTACCCCCAAAAGGTAGTCTGTCTGAATAGTCAGAACTCCAAGAGTTAGAACTTAAGCTCTATATTAGTTTCCTATTGCAGTTGTAGCAAATTACAACCTTACTGAGTTGTAAGTTGAGCACAAATTTACTCTTTCACAGTTGTGGAGGTTAGAATTCTGAGAAGGGTTTGCAGGGCTGCATTCCTTCTGGAGAGTCTAGGAAAGAATGTGTTCCCTTGCCCTTTCCAGAGACTGTCCAGATCCTTGGCTTCTGACCTTGCTTCCCTCCCACCCCTTTCTGCTGCTGCACCTTCAGTTGCAGCACCTCGTTCCCTCATTCTGATCCTCCTGCCTCTCTCTCATAAGGGCCCATTACATTAGACCCACCCTGATGCTCCAGGATAATCTTCACATCTCTAACTTAATCACACCTGCAAAGTCCCTTTTGCCATTTAACCTGAAATACTCACAGGTTCAGTAGATTCAGATATGAGTTTGGGGGCAGATGGTCTTTCTTCTAAAGTTTCTTTTCTGTACTTAATGTCTGTTCTTGGGTATTCACAATATATTTCTGTACCTTTATATTATGCTCTAATCTCCCCCACCAGCCCCGTGCATTAGTTTGCTAGAGTTGCTAGGGCAGAGTATCACTAACTGGGTGTTTTAAACCAAGAGAAATTATTCTCTCTGTTCAGGAGAACAGAAGACTGAAATGAAGGTAATGGTAGGGTTGGTTTCTTCTGGAGGCTCAGAGGAAGAAGTTATTCCATTAGACTCTTCTAGTTTCTGGTGGTGGTAGATAATTCCTGGCATTACTTGACTGTTAGCTGTGATCTCTGCCTGTCCTTACATAGCCTTTGTCCCTGTCTGTCCTCCGTGTCAAAATTTCCTTCTTTCTTCCTCTTACTAAGATTTAAGGATTTAAGGTCCACCTTAAACCAGTATGACCTCATCTCTAATTGACCACATCTGCAAAAACCCTATTTCCAAATACAGTTACAATCACTCACATATTGAGGGTTAGGACTTCAGCATTACCATTTTGAGCCCACTACACACCATTTTCTGCTAAATTAGCTTGACTGGGTAACTCTTCATTCTTGCTCAAAAACATAAACTCCAGTGACCTTGAGTTTTACTCTTCAATCACCTATTTCCATGGCTCTTACCAAGGCCTAATTCATTAACAGAAGATTGCTACCTCTTACTTTATTTTTTTTTAATTATGAAAATATTCAGAGAATAGTGAAAAGAATAACATTTTTACCTTCAACATCATAAATTCAAATATTCTACTCTTATTAAAGCCATTTACTCTTGGAGACCTCCCACTGTATCTCAATGGTAGAGTCTTCACCTAACATGCTCGAGAGGCCATGGGTTCATTCCCCAATACCTCAAAAAATTTGTCCCAGAATTTGCCACCCGGCTACTCCTAATGCATCTGCTCTTTGATCTCACTGAGACTTTCAGCTCCTATTTCCTGTTTTCTTTCTATATAGCTTGCATCCCCTGATCTGAACTCATGCTGAATTGTTTGGTGTTTTTTTTTTTTTTGGAAGTACTGGGGTTTGAATTCAGGGCCTCATGCTTGCGAGGACTTGAACCATTCCACCAGCCCTATTTTGTGTTGGGTATTTTCGAGGTAAGGTCTCATGAACTATTAGCCCAGGCTGACTTTGAACCATGATATTCCTTATCTCTGCCTCTCAAGGAGCTAGGATTTCAGGCATGAGCCAGGATACCCAGGTCATGCAGAATTTACCCTCTTTTGATCTTTTTTTTTTTTTTCATTTTTCTTTTATTATTCATATGTGCATACAAGGCTTGGTTCATTTCTCCCCCGTGCCCCCACCCCCTCCCTTACCACCCACTCCGCCCCCTCCCACTCCCCCCCCAATACCCAGCAGAAACTATTTTGCCCTTATCTCTAATTTTGTTGTAGAGAGAGTATAAGCAATAATAGGAAGGAACAAGGGGTTTTGCTGGTTCCTTGCCCTTCAGTTGTAGTAACTTGAAAAATCTGAAGTCTGAATCAATCTAGGTGCCTTCACAGTTCCTGGATCCTGTTAGAGAAAATTGCACTTAGGCCTTTGTACTAGTCTGGATTCCAACCTAAACTAAGTCTGCAAGACTGCTTAGAAGTTAATAATTATCTGCTCCTTTCCACTGGAACTTCTTAAACCTAATCTAGTGAGCTTATGGGGTCTCTTTGCCTCCCCGTGTCCTCTGTTACTTCATTTCCTTTTCCTGGTGAATACAGAGGTCCCCCCACCAGTTCCCAAAACAGATAAACAACAGATTTCTCTCTCTCTGGAGCCTGGGATTTCTCAAGTCTAAAAATATTAAAATAGGAATTAGTATAGTATCATACAAGGTATGGGAAAATGCTGATATATATTCTTTTAGCATTATAAACTATAAGAGATCCTAGCAATGAGATCCATGGAATAGCTAAAGCTAGTTAATTGGTACCATAAACTGCCTTCTCCAAGACCATCTAGTTCATGATGAATTAACACAGGACATGAGTAGGTTTCCTGTGCCCTCCCTGGGGAGCTATCACTGGCTCCTTTGGTTTGGAGAGGACCTTCTATCTATTGTGCTGCTTATCCACTCCTCAGCCTGGCCTTCTACTCAGAGGCATATTGATTTTGTGCCACAGGTGTAAGAGCTACCATGTCTAGATTAAGATCTGTTGATTGAACACACTTTGATCCTCCATGTTGGTTGTAGTGTTTGTTGTCCTGCACTATCTACATCCATGAATCACCCCATCTCTCATCATCTCCTCCCTTTGGCCTCCTATCTGTAGTCCTCTGTTTCTTTTTTGGTGGTGGTGTAAGGGGGAAAAGTATGCCTTTCTGAGTTTACATAGAATAATTCCTCCAATTTTTGTCTTGGATATTAACATCAGTGCCTCAGACACTGTCACGTTCCTGTAGGCAGAACCCTCACTAAATTGCTTCTGAACCTGGTATCTGACATCAATCATCTCAGGCAGCCTTCCTCATTCACCCCTAAATACAAGGAGCACCCAGCAGCCAGCCATTTTATGTCTGGAATGGGCAAATGCCATTGTTGGACCCGATATTTGGTTTGCCATTCCAGCTGTTCCTCAGTGACAAGTGTCCTTCCTGTGTCTCAATCATGTGCTAAGCTGCTCAGTGCTCAAAGAACAAGACACTTATTTTAATACCATCTTCCCCAGCTTAATATCCTGGGACACCTTGTCACTCACCTTAAAACTAGTGGCAGCAGGACACATACTCACAGATGAAAAGACATGGGGTGATTCCTGACGGTCCTGTAAGCACCCGCACTTTGGCTCTGTTATTTATGTTCTTTTTGTCAATGAAGTTCTATTACAATTCTCAGGATTTGGGTTTCCCTGGGCATAAGGAGGGAAGTAAAAAGTAAAAAGCTCTGTTGAATGAAACATGGTTGCAACCTCTCAGTCTTTCCCTTGAACCACATAAAGGATTTCATACTGTCCTCATGCCTTTGCTAGTGGGCACTTGAGTTGTTACCTTAGACAGAAAAATAATGCTAAAATTATAGTTTGGACTATGATTTTACAAGCAGTGTCTTATTTACACAGAAAAGAAAAAATAGGGAGTCTATACTTAAAACAGTATACTCCTTCATCTCATGAATTTCTGTCTTATACTCCACTTAAGTACTAAAAATTCATTCATTGTTTGTGAATGGGATAAGAAATTCTACAATTCATAGGCTCTTGACCAGCAAAGATGACTGTCCCTAGCTGGGCACTGGTGGCTCATACTTGTAATCCTAGCTACTCAGGAGGCAGAGATCAGAAGGATCACGGTTTGAAGCCAGCCTGGGCAAATAGTTCATGAGAACCTATCTCGAAAAATCCATCACATAAAAGAGCTGGTAGAGTGGCTCAAGGTGCAGGTCCTGAGTTCAAGCCCCAGTACTGAAAAAAAAAAAAAAGGTGATTGTTTCTGTATACTTCTCTTAGAATTTTCTTCATGTAGCACTTCCCTAAGCCTTCTCCAATGACATGTGTGATGTGTCAGTCAGATGTTTGTACACGACACTGAGTAGTCTACGCAGAATGCTTGCCTGTGGGCTTCCTCCCTGCAAGAGGGCTAAGATAGAGTGACTGCCTCTTTTCTGCCAGTATGTGGGGCTATTGGGTGGGGGCCATCAGAGGAGACTGGAGTAACATGGTTACCTACTGAAAGGGTAAGTAGGCTCAAGTCTAGTTTATGAGGTGGTTTATACCTGTCATCCCAGCTACTCTAGAGGTGGAGATAGAAGGATCACAGTTCAAGGCAAAAGTTAACTAGACCTTATCTCAAAAACAAGCTAGGCATAGTGGTGTATGCCTGAAATCCCAGCTAGTCTGGAGGCAGAAGTAGGAGAATAGTTGTCTGAGGCTGATCCACACAAAAGTGGGAGACTCTGAAAAAACAAACTAAAGCATAAAGGGGTAGAGGTATGGCTGAGTGGTAGACCTCTTGCCTAGTAAGTATGAAGTCCTGATTTCAATCCCTAGTACTGCCAAAACCAAACCAAGCCAAACCAAACCAAACTAAGCAAAACACAACAGTGAGAGGAACTAGAGATTCAACTCCTCAAAAAACCTACCTATAACTCTCATGACATCCCTGGTTCTTTGACATGGGTGAGTCAGAGCTAGTGTGAGAGCAGAATTCTTCCAGGAGTCTGTGTTGGCTCAGGTAACATGTGGGTCATATATCTCTTAGGAGTAAATAAAATGTGGATTATCAAGGGAGAATTTTGCAGTTTCCTTTTTGAGGTGGTCTACTGCTTTGAAATCTCTTCTTTTTAAAAAATCAGACTTATCAAATATAATGTGATTGTTTAGATATACCATGATGTCAAAGGAATTTATGTTCCCAATTTCTCTCTCTGTATCAGTGCTGAAAGGTGGGGAGAGTCTCAGAAACACAGTTTGGGGTTTTTTCAGACTTGGTGTTGTTCTCCCTCCTAAAGTAGAATTCCATCATTCATTCATTCATTCATTCTCTCTCTTCCCCTCCTCCTTTTCCCTTCCTCCCTCCCTCCTTCCCTCCCTCCCCTCCTTCCCTTTGTTTTTTCTGAGCTAGACTTTTTTGTATGTTGCCCAGGCTGGTCTTGAACTCCTGTACTTGAACAATCTTCCTTGCTTAGTCTTCTAACTGGGACTACAGGCATTTGTCACCATGCCTGTCTTTTATGTTTTCTTTTGTTGTAATAAGGCTGCTCTTTTTAAAAAATTTTTATTACAATATATTCTTTATACAGGAGGGGATTAATAGTGACAATTCTGATTAGACTTATATTGTACATTAGTTACATTGCCCCCATTGTCTCTCCCCACAGCACCTTCCCCACCCCACTTAAAGTATTTGCAAGAGGTTTCTTTGTTCTGTTTCATATAGGTATATGAAGTCCATCTACCATATACCCTCACCTTAATCTCCTTCCTTCACCCTTCCTTCTCCCACTAGTATCTCTACTAGTATATATAGTGTGCCTATTTTACAGTCCTGTCTTTCATTATTAATATTTAAGTTGATGTTCAAAGGGGTTTGTCAATGTATTCCTGCAGTGGGTATACTTTACTTTGGTCCATTCAACCCTTTCCATTGCTCTCCCTTAGCTCTTTACCTCCCACCCCCCATTTTTCAACAGCTTTCAATATATATCCTTATATCCTCCACCTTCACAGATGTTATGTTTTATGATTTACTGATGCTCTATCATGCTTTTTTTCTTTCCCCATGTGCCATAGACTAGTTTCACTATTACAAACACATTCTACATATGAGTCTGTATATGATCATGATAAGATTGCTCTTGACTGGTGCTTTAGTCTGTTTTATGTTTCTAAAAAAAATACCTGAGGCTGGGAAACTTATAAAGAGAAGAGGTTTGTTTAGCTCACAATTCTTGTAGCTGCAAAGTCACTCCCCACCCCCAGCTTCATCACAACATGACAGATAAGCAGAAAGGGCAACGGCTGCATGCAGAAGGGGCCAAGTGTACAGAGTGGCCTCACTTTATAGCAACCCTCTCTTGATAGAACTAATCTAGTCATGTAAGACCTAACCCACTCCTACTAGACAGGTACGAATCCTTTCTGGGAATGGTGCCACCATGACCTAATTACCTTCCACTAGGCCCTACCTTGTACAGATCCTCTACCTTTCAACACTGCCACATTGGAGACCAAATTTCCAGCACATGAACCTTTGGAGGATAAACCACATGCAAACCATAGCAACTACTCTACAGGGTATTCTTTTATGTGGTTATTGTTCCTAAATATGGTCAAAGACTATATGCCTAGGGCCCTGTGTCTGAGGCAGAGATCTTTAAACATGGATAAAATGACATCAGTTCAGTTTGTTTGATAGAGAAGTCCACCCATTGGCCTGATGCCATAAGCCACACTTTTATCTGCACTTAGAGCAGTGCTCCCACACAAAGGAAGTATTCTGTCTTTATTTCTTTAAGGAGGAAATTATAGACTTGGGTGACAGTAAATCAAATCTTTATTCCCTCATTCACCATACTGAAGTGGGCATTTTTTCCCTCTCTTTCTGTTTACTGTACATGGTCTCTCCCCAGAGCATTGCTAGCATAAATTTTTATTTAAAAAATGCTGGGTCTGAGGAGTCTCCAAAGGAGCATTCTCACCTGGGGGAACAGGGCAGAAGTATTACAGAGGTCCAGCAGGAAGGGTCAGTCAAAGTTCAGGCAGTTTGGAGAATTAGTCAAGGGTGTTCTTCTAAGAGGAAGGAATAGGCAAGCAGATTAGCAGCCATGGTTTGACAATGTGGATTTTATCAAGAAGAATGGAGAACAATTAGGAGCTAAAGTTATGTGTAGGAGAGAGTAGAAAGGGATAGTTGCAGGCACCAGTGGAAGATTCTCAGTCCTTCAAGGCCTCTTAGATTAATATATATACATATATATCTATACATTATATTACATACATTTGTATATGTATTCACATATGCATATATTTTATATATAAATATGTATGTATTTATAAATGTATGTATATATACATTCTTTTATAGAAGTTATATATAAAAGGACAAACAAACTTTTTTTTTTTTGAGTTTGCGTGGTGCTAGGGATCAAAGGGCTTTGCACATGTTAGGCAAGTGCTATATCCCCAACCCCAAAAGAAGGCACCTTCATTATGATTTTGCAAGCATCATGGATCCACTTTTCTTGTAGCATATGTACCTTTGGAGGGGACATACATTATCCTTGCAGCATGTTGTTGAAGAATAAGGGATAGTATTTACAATCTGCTAACCCATTTTATTTCATGAGAAGGAACAACTGTTATGTGGTAAGGTCAGAGGATTTCAAGAGCACCTATAAGAAGGTGGAATTCTCTGAGAAAATACACATTTTTTAAATTTAAAAAGTCACCAGTGCCATTATGATAATAACCACCATCACTACCGCTGGCACCACAGCACTGGCTCAGCAGTTACAGCATTGTGAATTCCCAACAGGAAATACCGATTTACTTAGCCAATTTGTCCCAAGCTACCTCCCAAATAGCTCTTAATTTCTGTGGACTCTGAAGTCCAAGTATTATGACATTAACAATTAATATGGTCCTTTAAATTAGTAATTTTCTCTAAAAAAATTTTTCCAGCTGGAGTGCCAATGGTTTATGCCTGCAATCCTAGTTACTTGGGAAGCTGAGATCAGGAGGATTATAGTTTGAGGTCAGCCCAGGCAAATAATTCATTGATACTCCATCTCTGAAATAACCAGAGAAAAATGAACTGGAGATGCAGCTCAAGAGGTAGAGTGCCTGCTTTGCAAGCACAAAGCCCTGAATTCAAACTTCAGTCCCACACAAAAAAAAAGTTTTTGTAGAATGCTCTTTAGAAAGCAGATTGATATTGATTGTATTGATAATGTTCCTGTCTAACACATTTTAAATATCATCAATGATGGAGAACAATTAAATCTCAGTTCACAGCTCTATAGCTCTATATTCTATAGAATTATAGAAAATGGCAAAGAAGTTTAATGGAATGTATTTGTTCCTCTAACCGCAAAGTCTGTGGGTAATGTTTTAGGCATGAGTAGCCTAAGGACCTTCAACAATATTCTCAGGATCATTTTTCTTTATCTTTCAACTTTGCTTTTCTTTTGGTCTAATTCTTAAGCCCCACGACCAAATATGGACTCTAGAAGTTCTAGGCTCACGATATCCTTTTTTTTTTTATTCATATGTGCATACAAGGCTTGGTTCATTTCTCCCCCCTGCCCCCACCCCTCCCTTACCACCCACTCTGCCCCCTCCCTCTCCCCCCCTCATGATATCCTTTAAGTTAGTGCTTTTTATACTTACAGCAATGTTCCAGGGAAGACTTTGGTTTGTGTGGTAGATGGAATAATGCCCCAACCAATATGTAGGTCCAGGTCCCAGGAGCTGTGAATCTGTTACCTTACTTGGGAAAAAGAACTTTGAAGGTGTCATTAAGATCTTGAGATGGGGTGATTATCTTTGGTTATTCAAGTGAGTCCAAAGTAATCACAGGAAGGAGGCAGGAGGTTTGAGAGGAGGGAGGATGCTGTGTAGTTGGCTTACGGGTACACAAAGGGGTTCATAAGCCAAGGAATGAAGTGACCTCAACTTTTAATAGCTGAAAAGGGCAAAAACACACAGTCTGCCCTACAGCCCCTCCCCACTGGCAGAACAGAGTTCTGAGGGCCCATTATGGACTGATTTCTAGCTATAAAATTATATAGATAGATAGATTTTATTTATTTATTTACTTATTTGTAGTACTGAGGTTATGAACTCAGGACTTTGTGCTTGCTAGTCACTCTACCATTTGAGTCATGCCCCCAACCCACTTTTGGTTTAGTCATTTTTCAGGTAGAGTCTTGTGTTTTTGCCCATGGGCAGTCTCAGACAAGGATCCTCCTACCTATGGCCTCCCACATAGCTGGGACCACAGGCATGGGCCACCACACCCAGCTTTTATTCTCTTTCTTTTTATTGTTGTTCTGGGTGGGCGTACATTGTGGCATTTACAAAAGTTCTTACAATACATCAAATGTATCATACTTGAATTCACCCCCTCCACCATTCTCCTTTAAGCTCCCCTCCCCAATTCCTGGAGAGTTTCAACAGGTATCATTTTTTTCATTTACATACATGTGTACACAGTATTTGCCCATATTCACCTTCCCACACCCTTTCCCCATCTCTTCCCCCTCCCACTATACCAAACCCTCAGGCAGGACCTGTTCTGCCCCCCTATTCTCCAATTTTGTAAAAGAAAAAAAATGACATTTTTGCTTGTTTAAGATAGCTACACAGGGAGTTGCCTTGTGGCACTTCCATGATAGCCTGAATTGGTTCATCTCTGTTTTTCTTCTTTCTACCTTAGTCCCTTTCTTATCATACCCAGCTTTTTATTGATTGAGATAGGGTCTCACAAACATTTTTGCCCAGGCTGGTCTTGAACTCTGATCCATACATGCCTGTAGCTGGGAGTACAGGCATGGTCACTGGGCTGGCTTAAATGTGTTTTAAGTCAATGTTTGTGGTAATTTGTTACAATAGCAATAGGAAAATAACACAGCCTGTGATGATTGCACATCCTTAAACCATCTGGTCTAACCTTGGTGTAGAGAGGAGAGGTGTAATACACTGACCAGATATGGATCCAAAGTACCACCCTTAGGAGGCACTCTCTTGGAGCACCCCCAACTTTGAGGACTCTGGTCTCCCACTTTACACTTTTCTCTCTTAATAAACTCTCCAGCAGTACACCTTCTCATTGTCCATGAAGTTCATTCTTCGGCTTTGTGTGGTAAGGACCTGGTCTTAAGTCTTCCATTTCATATTTGTTGAGTTGATAGGGGGACAAAAAAGCCCGACTCTTAGATCTGGGTTGGGATAAGCCCAACCTAAACCACACGAATGAAATAGTGGGAAGGAACTGTTTCAAAGAATGCATTACTTCTACATCCTACTATTTACCTGCCTAGCAGTCTGTCTCTCTCTCTCTCTCTCCCTCCCTCTCTCTCTCTCGCTCCTTCCCTCAGTTCCATGATTTTTGTTACTATGGATTAATAAGGCTTTGAGATTTATTCATTTCATGTGCCTATACAGACACACCAGTACAGCATGCTTTTTATATGTATAAAGACTAAAGTCAGAAGAAAACACTGAAAAGTGAAGAATTATTTGTAGGGTGAATTTTTATAGAAGTTTTCTAGTATTTTAACAATTACTTTGAAATATACTTGATTTCTAATAATACTGTCATAATGGTACTTATTCAATAAATGATCATTGAGAGCTATTTAAAAACTCTTTTCTTTTTTATCTTCTTTTTAACCTCAGATATATTATGGCATAGTTTTTTGTTTTTTATAGTTCTGATTAGATTTTTATTATACATTATTTACATTGCCCCTATCATCTCTCCCCCTCAACTCCCTTCCCACCCCACTTAAAGCAATTGCAAGAGGTTTCTGTTTCATATAGGTATTTGAAGCCCATCTACCATGTACTGTCATCTTAACTTCATTCACCATCCTCCATTCTCATAAGTATCCCCCCCACTGTACCTATTTTACAGTTCTGGTTTTTGTTATTAATATTTAAGTCGATGTTGAAAGGGGTGTCTCAATGTATGCCCACTGTGGATATACTTTATTTTGGTTTGTTCAACCCCTTCCCTTACTATCCTTTACCCCTTTACCTCCCACCCCCCCAATTTTTCAACAACTTTCAATACACATCCTTAGATCCTCTACCTTCACATCTTATGGTATGTGATATTACTGATGCTCTACCATTCTCTTTTCCTTTTTCCTCTTTCCCTGAGTTCTATAGAGTAGTTCCATTGTTACAAACATGCTCTACATCTGAGTTTGTATATGATCATGCTTGTTTTTATGTATATGTTTATCTTTGGATCTATCTTCCACATATGAGAGAAAACTTCTGATCCTGGCTAACTTCACTTAACATGATGTCCTCCCATTGCATCCATTTACCTTCAAACCACATATCATTATTCCTTATGGCTGAATAATAATGTGTATATATACCACATTTTCTTGATCCATTCATCAGTTAGTTGTAGGATACCTGGGTAGTTTCCAAAGCTTGGTTATTGTGAATAGTTCTGCGATGAACATCTGTGTACAGCTGTCTGTACTGTATCCTGTCTTACATTCCTTTGGCTAGATGCCCAGGAGTGGTATCACTGGATCATATGGCAGTTAGTTTTTTGATGAATCTCCATACTGCTTTCCATAATGGTTGTACTAATTTGCATTCTCACCGACAATGCATAAGGGTCTTGTTACATATTGTGGCTTAGTTGAATAAATCCAGGTCATTGATTTGTATTCCTGAGTCAGGTTCATGGAATTTCTGCATGGTAGGAAATCTACCTAAAGGATGGCAGAATGGCTCAAGTGATAGAGCACCGGCCTAGCCAGAGTGATACCCCGAGGTAAACTCTCATACCGTGGGGGAAGGGGGGAAGAAATCTACATAAAAATCCAATAATAGTGAAAGAGAAAGATTATAATAAAAGCTCCCTTTCCCCAGGTCAAAGAAGGGGAAAGCATATTGTGGCATCAGGTCCATAGCATGTGCACATCCTGGGACTCCAAGACTCCATTTTCCTTATTTTTTTTGAGGTACTGGGGCTTGAACTCAGGGCCCACACCTTGAGCCACTCTGCCTGTCCTTTTTTGTGAAGGGTTTTTTCAAGATAGGGTCTCTTGAACCATTTGCCTGGGCTGGCTTCTAACGGTGATCCTCCTGATCTCTGCCTCCTAAGTAGCTAGGTTTACAGGCATGAGCCACAGCACCCGGCTGGCACAGGCCTTTGTAATCCAGGCTTGGGCTTCTTCTGGCAATGTATTTGCTTCAAAAACCTTACCAGTCTCCTTGATTCATTTTCTCACAAGTCTGTAGTCTAGCAGGCAACACCAGAGAGCTTGCTGGTGTGTATCTGTGAGCCCCAAATTTATTTCTGTCCCCTTAGCAATAGGCCCTACTGCACTGCACATCTTTCTGTCTCTGCTGCTCTGTATGGGCCTCTTCTTGAGAAACAATTCACTCTGTAGGGTGAATCTACTGTTTCAACACAGTTAGGCCAGATTTCCAGTAGTGGATGGCTTTTCAGAATGGAGCTAATTATTATCATTACTAGTGAAGAAGAGGTAAAACTTTATCTTACTCGCATAGGGACAATTAAATTGACATAAAACAGCTTAATGGAAGAAAAGCATACAGGTATTTATATATACATGGGAGCCCCATAGGAAATCGAAGTCCCAAAGCAACAACAAAATCTAAGTGCTCAGATCCCAGATTGAACAAAGAGAGGCAATGGTGGAAAACTAAGTAAAATATATAGGGAGACCAAAGGAAGGCAAGAGTTATTTTCAACATGGTCTTCTTGTACAGAATTCTCTTGACCTTGATTCACTGTGTCTGTGATAAGATGTTTCCTATTAGTAGAGGGAGAGCATCTTTCACATGGGGGTTTATATCCTCTTTTCAGGAAGACAAGGGGAGATCAGATGCCCTCCCGAACCTATTGTCTTCCACGTGCCTTCAGTCCAAGGTAATCCTTATGTGAAAGTACCATATCTTGGGGTGGGATTCTGCTATCTTCATCTGTCAGAAAGTACATCAGGTACTTCCATCAGGTGGTACCTGAGGGAAGATTTTTCATGGAGGTGACAGTGTTTCCTGTTACCTAGAATAAAGGTTGTCCAACTTAGTAGAGACTTTCCATCAAGCTGCTTCTTTGATTTTTATTTGCCTTTAATCCCCCAGTCTAGGAAAAGAACCTGGATCAGACAGGCTGCATTGACCCTCATACTTTGGGGGGGACAGGAATGTGGGGTATAATTCTGAACCCTATTCCCAGTCAGTCTCAGCCCTCTTGTGTCTTTCCATTATTTAAAAGGGATTCTGCAGGGGTTTGCTACCACATACCCATCTTGCATATGAAGCAGAAAATGTGACATTTTGAAGAAAAGGGCCCTTAACTCTCCTGGGAGCTCCTGCCCTGGAAAGTAGGGTAGTGGTGCTGCTGCAAAAGCTGTAATCTCTAGACAATGAGTTGTGTTTTAGATAACATTGCTTAAGTTGGCAAAAAAATCTTATCTGCTCCATTCTCGTTGCTAATGATCCTAAAGGAGCCTCAACTGTTCTTTTTTCCATCCAGGCAGTCTGTCCATTAAACAGCCTGAGACTGATTTTCTGTTGGTCATCAATCCTCCCTTGAATGCTTGATGAGCTGTTTCTGGTGTCTTACATGTTTCTCTTCTCTCCCACCTTATATAATATTTCTATAATCTCATGGACTAACTAGAAATTTTTTTGATCTCTCTTGCTAGGTGATCAAACACTTGATATGAAATTTCTCAATATTTACTAATCTTTTTTTTGAAGATGCTGGGAACCAAACTTAGGGCTTTGCACATGCTAGGCAGGTGTTCTACAACTGAGCTACATCTCTAGCCCTTCTCTAGTCTTTTCTTTTTTTTTTTTTTAAGGCCACCAATCCCTTGTGCAAAAGTCAAATGCATTTCTGGCATCCAACCCATGTATCAACTTGAAGGCAGAGGCTGCAAATTTCAATAACTCTCTTTTGGTCATGGCTTCTGATACATTTATGTCCCATATTTTTACTCTCCATAATCCACAGTTCAAACTCCTACCAGCAGGGAACCACTTTGTGCTCCTGAGAAATACTTTTAGTTTTATCTGATAGTAGCAATCCAACATAGGTGCCTTACACACACAAGATAAAGATTGTAGTAATGGGTAGGTGGGCTGCAGAAAATTCATGAATAAAGCAATGGTTGGTTTTCAGTGCTTTGGGAATCTCATTGTTCACCTGCTGGATGTGTTTTAGGCAAATATCCCAATATCACCCACTAGTGGTTTGTAGAAACAAATCACTGGCATTATTATTAATATTAGTTAAGGTCAGCTGTTTCCTTTTTTTTTCTCCCTAAGGACAGCTCTTTCTTCTACAACTTGTACTTTCAAATTACAATAATGTTATTGCTTATAGGGATTTATAGAAGCAGCTTCTTCATTTTACAGTTGAGAAATGTGAGATGTCAAATAAGTTGCCCTAGTTTCACAACTTGATAGTGATAAAGATGGAGCTAGAGGCTGGGACACCAGTGTCTCTAGCTAGCATGATTTCTGCCAAGCTCAGATGCCTTTTAAATTAAGTTGTTCATATCCTAGAAGTCCAACCTATTAGTCAAATATAGTCCTGAGCTGTGAACTTAATTATGCACAGGAACCTCACAACTACTCATTATGTTCAACTCTTCCTTAACTGTCCATGGTGATTTCTAAGACCTTGAATGCACACAGACCAGCTTTTGAATCTCAGGACTCTATTTACTACTGTTAATGCTGCATAGGTGAGATGTGCAGGTGATTAATTTACAAATCTCCCAGACATTTAGTTATTGCTGATGAGATAAAACTGGCACAGGAAGGTAGAACTTTCTGGAAATGCACTCTTTGTCTCTGACTGATAGCAACAGGGTCTAATATAACTTATTACAGTTTTCAGTCTTGAAAGCCATGGTTTTTGGGGAAGAAGTGGGCAACTGAACTAAACAGAATGTTTTCAAAGGAAGAAATCCAAATGGCCAAAAAACACATGAAAAAATGCTCACCATCCCTGACCATAAAGGAAATGCAAATCAAAACCACACTAAGATTCCACCTTGCTCCTGTTAGAATAGCTAGCATCAAGAACAGTATCAACAACAAAAGTTGGCAAGGATGTGGGGGGAAAGAGGAACCCTCATACCCTGCTGGTGGGAATGCAAGCTAGTACAACCACTTTGGAAAAACAATGTGGAGGTGTCTTAAAACACTAAACGTGGATCTGCCATATGATTCAGCAATCCCACTCCTAGGGATATACCTGAAGGAATGTGACTCAGGTTACTCCAAAGGCACCTGCACACCCATGTTTATTGTAGTGCTATTCACAATAGCCAAGATGCCCCACTACTGATGAATGGATTAAGAAAATGTGGTATTTATATCCAGTGAATTTTATTCAGCCATAAAGAAGAATGAAATTTTGTCATTTGCAAGTAAATGGATGGAACTGGAGAACATCATCTTAAGGGAAGTTAGGCAGGCTCAGAAGGCCCAAAATCACATGTTCTCCCTCATATGTGGATTGTAGACACAAAACAAATGCAGTAATAATATTGGACATGGGTTACACATTAAGGGGAGACTGGGGATGGGAGGAATAGGGAGAGAGAAGAAAACCTAAAATTTGAAAGTGTTTGATGTGTTCACTGTAGAGGAGCGAATATAGTAATCTTAAACTGGCAGAGGCCACTATGGGAAGGTGACTGGGAAGTAGTAAAGATGTTTGATAGATGGGGAATTCCAAGATGGCGGCTAGAGGTAGGAAGCAGAAAGCGAGCCTCCTATAGTGAAATCTTGGAGAGACGCTGGAGACACACTTTGCAGGCATAATCACCGAGAAAAGGCATAACTTTGACTCCTCCACATCTCCAGCCGGCGCAGAGAATCTCCACTTCACGTTAAACGGAGAACCGAGGAGGGCCCCCGGGGCCGCCAGTGGCCGGCGCCTATACAGCTTGGGAAGACACGGACCAGGTGAGCTTCGCGGTACCGCGGTTCCCCCACAGACAAGCCTGGGCCAGAGCAGCATGGCCCCCTGGACAGACTGACCTCCACCCGGGAAAAAAAGAAAAACTGAGTACTAAGCAATAAGAACAGTTAAGACACGCTGGAAAGAGGGTGGGGCGCCCTGAGCGCTGAAGATTGGGGGAAGGGAATCCTTCCCGGGACTGTAAATAAACGAGCCGGGCGGGCCAGAGAGGCTCTGGCGGGAGCGGGGCGCGCACCCAGCAACCAGGAGCGGGGAAGCTTGTGAGAGGAGGGAAGACCCACTTCCCACGTGAACTGTAAATAAACACGCAGGCCTGACAACGCGGGGCAGTGTCACCTTTCCCAGTGCTTGGAAAGGGGAAAGCCTGTGGCAGAGGCCCCCGCACAGGAGAACTCCGAGCAAACAAAGCCTGTGGGACCAGGTGAGTGCTAGCTCACCCCAGAGATCTGCATAAATAACACCGCCAGCTACAGGCTGAGAGCAGCAGGCAGGCAAGCCACAGTTGCAGATACCACTCTCAGAACTGCCTCCAGACGCTTTTTTTTCTTTTTCTCCCTATCTTTGATGAGAGAACAACCGAATTACACCTGCAAGCCGAAAAACTTACTGAAACTGTATTGCATTTGAACTGGGGACACTTGGTGGGGCTTTTTTTTTTTTTTATCTTCTGTGTGTGTGTGAGTGTAGTTTTGTTCTACTCTATGCATCCCCTTTGATGAGACAACTACAGAACAACATCTGAGGCACCAACTCCAGGACTGGAGATTGAGACGGACATCCAAATTATTAAGACTGAAATTGCATTGCATATAAACTTGGAAGTTTTTTGGTTTTTTTTTTAATTTTCTATTTTCCATTTTATCTTAATTCATTTTTATATATAGATATTACTTTCATATACTTATTTTTTTTTTTTATCTTTGATTTTCAATCCTCTCTCTGTCTCTCTATTGTCTGTTCAGCTTACTGTCGATTAGCACACTAACACTCCCTGTTTATACCTTTGAAACTCTCTTGTCTGATACCTTGTTCTGCTTTCTCCCTCTTGTCTGTATATTTGTTTTCCCCTTTTCTTTAACTTCTTGCTTTCCATCTCAGCTCACTCTTCCATTCTCAATATTACCATTGTTATTATTACAAGCTAGAAAATACTTAATTACACACAGTACAGGGACAGTAACAACACCAAGGACAATGACAGGAAGACAGAAAAAACAAGGAAACCAGTTTCCCCACAGCAAAAAATTAGTACAGGAACCAGAGGGGAATGAAGAGAACAGAAACTCAGAGCCAGACTCCAACAAAATGAAGATAAACTATGCCAAAGGACCCAATGAAGCCCACAAGAATAATTTAAAAGAAGACATACTACAAGTACTCAATGAGAATTTTATAGAGATGATACTGGATAGGGTCAACCAAAATGTACAGGAGACACTCAAGAAATTCCAAGACAATAAAAATAGAGAATTTGAAAAAGCAAAAGAAGAAATAAAGGAAACCATAGAAGCACTGTATAAACACCAAAGTGAAAGAGAGAACACAATGAATAAATGGATAAATGAACTCAGGACAAAAATAGACAACAATAAAGAAGAAAACAGATTCCAAGATGGCAGCTAGAGGTAGGAAGCAGAAAGCGACCCTCCTATAGTGAAATCTTGGAGAGACGCTGGAGACACACTTTGCAGGCATAATCACCGAGAAAAGGCATAACTTTGACTTCTCCACATCTCCAGCCGGCGCAGAGAATCTCCATTTCACGTTAAACGGAGAACCGAGGAGGCCCCCGGGGCCGCCAGTGGCCGGCACCCATACGGCTTGGGAAGACGCGGACCAGCTTACTGTCAATTAGTACGCTAACACTCCCTGTTTATACCTTTGAAACTCTCTTGTCTGATACCTTGTTCTGCTTTCTCCCTCTTGTCTGTATATTTGTTTTCCCCTTTTCTTTAACTTCTTGCTTTCCATCTCAGCTCACTCTTCCATTCTCAATATTACCATTGTTATTATTACAAGCTAGAAAATACTTAATTACACACAGTACAGGGACAGTAACAACACCAAGGACAATGACAGGAAGACAGAAAAAACAAGGAAACCAGTTTCCCCACAGCAAAAAATTAGTACAGGAACCAGAGGGGAATGAAGAGAACAGAAACTCAGAGCCAGACTCCAACAAAATGAAGATAAACTATGCCAAAGGACCCAATGAAGCCTACAAGAATAATTTAAAAGAAGACATACTACAAGTACTCAATGAGAATTTTATAGAGATGATACTGGATAGGGTCAACCAAAATGTACAGGAGACACTCAAGAAATTCCAAGACAATAAAAATAGAGAATTTGAAAAAGCAAAAGAAGAAATAAAGGAAACCATAGAAGCACTGTATAAACACCAAAGTGAAAGAGAGAACACAATGAATAAATGGATAAATGAACTCAGGACAAAAATAGACAACAATAAAGAAGAAAACAGCCAGGATATGGAAAACCTCAGAAAAAAGAACGAAACAGAACTGCAAAACAAAACGGAAGGCCAATCCAGCAGAATAGAACAAACAGAAGACAGAATCTCAGAACTTGAAGATGAAATGGTAATTAAAGGAAAAACTGAAGAACTACTAATTAAACAACTCAAGACCTGTGAAAAGAAAATGCAAGAACTCACCGACTCCATCAAAAGACCAAACTTGAGAATCATGGGCATCGAAGAAGGAGAAGAGGTGCAAGCGAAGGGAATGCGTAATATATTCAACAAAATAATAACGGAAAATTTCCCAAATCTAGAGAAAGATATTCCCATACAAATGCAAGAGGCCTCCAGGACACCAAACAGACCAGATCAAAATAGAACTACTCCACGACATATCATCATTAAAACAACAAGTTCAGAAACTAAGGAAAGATTATTGAAGGCTGTAAGAGAGAAAAAACAAGTAACATACAAAGGTAAACCCATCAAAATCACAGCAGACTTCTCAACAGAAACATTAAAAGCAAGAAGAGCGTGGGGTGAGATCTTCCGGGCACTGAATGAAAATAACTTCAACCCCAGGATACTCTACCCAGCAAAGCTATCATTCAAAATAGATGGAGCAATAAAAGTCTTCCATGATAAGCAGAAACTAAAACAATATGTGACCACAAAGCCACCATTACAAAAGATTCTGCAAGGGATCCTGAACACAGAAAGTGACACCCAACTTAACCATGAAAAGGCAGGCAGCACCAAACCACAGGATAAGAAAAAGCAAGACAGTAGAGAGTAACATCAAGTTAGGTACACACAATCAAACCTTCAAACAACTAAGATAACTAAATGGCAGGAATCACCACATACCTATCAGTACTAACACTTAATGTTAATGGACTTAATTCACCCATCAAAAGACACTGTTTGACAAAATGGATTAAAAAAGAAGATCCAACAATTTGTTGCTTACAGGAGACTCATCTCACCGACAGAAATAAGCATATGCTTAGGATGAAAGGCTGGAAGAAGATTTACCAAGCCAATGGCCCCCGAAAACAAGCAGGAGTAGCAATACTTATCTCTGACAAAGTAGACTTCAAACCTACATTGATCAAACGAGATAAAGAAGGACATTCCATACTAATAAAAGGGGAAATAGACCAAAAGGAAATAATAATCATCAATCTGTACGCACCCAATGTCAACGCACCCAATTTCATCAAACATACCCTGAAAGACCTAAAAGCATATATAAACGCCAACACAGTGGTTGTGGGAGACTTTAACACTCCATTATCATCAATAGATAGGTCATCCAAACAAAAACTCAATAAAGAAATCCAAGATCTAAAATATGCAATAGATCAAGTGGACCTAGTAGATGTCTACAGAACATTTCATCCAACCTCTACACAATATACATTCTTCTCAGCAGCCCATGGAACCTTCTCCAAAATAGATCATATCCTAGGGCACAAAGCAAGCCTCAGCAAATATAAGAAAATAGAAATAATACCGTGCATACTATCTGACCACAATGCAGTAAAAGTAGAACTCAACAACAAAAGTAAAGACAAAAAACATGCAAACAGCTGGAAACTAAATAACTCATTACTTAATGAAGAATGGATCATCGATGCAATAAAAGAGGAAATTAAAAAGTTCCTAGAAGTCAATGAAAATGAAAACACAACCTACCAGAACCTATGGGACACAGCTAAGGCAGTCTTGAGAGGAAAGTTTATAGTCATGAGTGCATATATTAAAAAGATTGAAAGATCCCAAATCAATGACCTAATGATACATCTCAAACTCCTAGAAAAACAAGAACAAGCAAATCCCAAAACAAATAGAAGGAGAGAAATAATAAAAATAAGAGCTGAAATCAACAAAATAGAAACCAAAAAAACCATACAAAGAATTAATGAAACAAAAAGTTGGTTCTTTGAAAAAATAAACAAGATCGATAGACCCCTGGCAAACCTGACTAAAATGAGGAGAGAAAAAACCCAAATTAGTAGAATCAGGAATGCAAAAGGGGAGATAACAACAAACACCATGGAAGTCCAGGAAATCATCAGAGACTACTTTGAGAACCTATATTCAAATAAATTTGAAAATCTAAAAGAAATGGACAGATTTCTAGATACATATGATCATCCAAAACTGAACCAAGAGGAAATTAATCACCTGAATAGACCTATAACACAAAATGAAATTGAAGCCGCAATCAAGAGTCTCCCCAAAAAGAAAAGTCCAGGACCTGATGGATTCTCTGCTGAATTCTATCAGACCTTTAAAGAAGAACTGATACCAACCCTCCTTAAACTGTTCCATGAAATAGAAAGGGAAGGAAAACTGCCAAACACATTTTATGAAGCCACTATTACACTTATCCCAAAACCAGGCAAAGACACCTCCAAAAAGGAGAACTATAGGCCAATCTCCTTAATGAACATTGATGCAAAAATCTTCAACAAAATAATGGCAAATCGAATTCAGCAACACATCAAAAAGATTATTCACCACGACCAAGTAGGCTTCATCCTAGGGATGCAGGGGTGGTTCAACATACGAAAATCAATAAACGTAATAAACCATATTAACAGAAGCAAAGACAAAAACCACTTGATCATCTCAATAGATGCAGAAAAAGCCTTTGATAAGATCCAACATCATTTCATGATAAAAGCTCTAAGAAAACTAGGAATAGAAGGAAAGTTCCTCAACATTATAAAAGCTATATATGACAAACCTACAGCCAGCATTATACTTAACGGAGAAAAATTAAAACCATTCCCTCTAAAATCAGGAACCAGACAAGGATGCCCACTATCTCCACTCCTATTCAACATAGTACTGGAATTCCTAGCCAGAGCAATTAGGCAAGAAGAAGGAATAAAAGGAATACAAATAGGTAAAGAAACTGTCAAAATATCCCTATTTGCAGACGACATGATCCTATACCTTAAAGACCCAAAAAACTCTACTCAGAAGCTTCTAGACATCATCAATAGCTATAGCAAGATAGCAGGATATAAAATCAACATAGAAAAATCATTAGCATTTCTATACACTAACAATGAGCAAATGGAAAAAGAATGTATGAAAACAATTCCATTTACAATAGCCTCAAAAAAAATCAAATACCTAGGTGTAAACCTAACAAAAGATGTGAAAGACCTCTACAAGGAAAACTATACACTTCTGAAGAAAGAGATTGAGGAAGACTATAGAAAGTGGAGAGATCTCCCATGCTCATGGATTGGTAGAATCAACATAGTAAAAATGTCTATACTCCCAAAAGTAATCTACATGTTTAATGCAATTCCCATCAAAATTCCAATGACATTCATCAAAGAGATTGAAAAATCTACTGTTAAATTTATCTGGAAACACAAGAGGCCACGAATAGCCAAGGCAATACTCAGTCAAAAGAACAATGCAGGAGGTATCACAATACCTGACTTCAAACTATATTACAAAGCAATAATAATAAAAACAGCATGGTACTGGCACAAAAACAGACATGAAGACCAGTGGAACAGAATAGAGGATCCAGATATGAAGCCACACAACTATAAGCAACTTATCTTTGACAAAGGAGCTAAAAATATACGATGGAGAAATAGCAGCCTCTTCAACAAAAACTGCTGGGAAAACTGGTTAGCAGTCTGCAAAAAACTGAAACTAGATCCATGTATATCACCCTATACCAAGATTAACTCAAAATGGATCAAGGATCTTAATATCAGACCCCAAACTCTTAAATTGATACAAGAAAGAGTAGGAAATACTCTGGAGTTAGTAGGTATAGGTAAGAACTTTCTCAATGAAACCCCAGCAGCACAGCAACTAAGAGATAGCATAGATAAATGGGACCTCATAAAACTAAAAAGCTTCTGTTCATCAAAAGAAATGGTCTCTAAACTGAAGAGAACACCCACAGAGTGGGAGAAAATATTTGCCAACTATACATCAGACAAAGGACTGATAACCAGAATATACAGGGAACTTAAAAAACTAAATTCTCCCAAAACTAATGAACCAATAAAGAAATGGGCAGGTGAACTAAACAGAACTTTCTCAAAAGAAGAAATTCAAATGGCCAGAAAACACATGAAAAAATGCTCACCATCTCTAGCAATAAAGGAAATGCAAATTAAAACCACACTAAGATTCCACCTCACCCCTGTTAGAATAGCCATCATCAGCAACACCACCAACAACAGGTGTTGGTGAGGATGCGGGGGAAAAAGGAACCCTCTTACACTGTTGGTGGGAATGTAGACTAGTACAACCACTCTGGAAAAAAATTTGGAGGCTACTTAAAAAGCTGGACATCGATCTACCATTTGATCCAGCAATACCACTCTTGGGGATATACCCAAAAGACTGTTACTCCAGAGGCACCTGCACACCCATGTTTATTGCGGCACTATTCACAATAGCCAAGTTATGGAAACAGCCAAGATGCCCCAGCACTGACGAATGGATTAAGAAAATGTGGTATCTATACACAATGGAATTTTATGCAGCCATGAAGAAGAACGAAATGTTATCATTCGCAGGTAAATGGATGGAATTGGAGAACATCATTCTGAGTGAGGTTAGCCTGGCTCAAAAGACCAAAAATCGTATGTTCTCCCTCATATGTGGACATTAGATCAAGGGCAAACACAATAAGGGGATTGGCCTATGAGCACATGATAAAAGCGAGAGCACACAAGGGAGGGGTGAGGATAGGTAAGACACCTAAAAAACTAGCTAGCATTTGTTGCCCTTAATGCGGAGAAACTAAAGCAGATACCTTAAAGCAACTGAGGCCAATAGGAAAAGGAGACCAGGAACTAGAGAAAAGGTTAGATTAAAAAGAATTAACCTAGAAAGTAACACCCACGTTCAGGAAATCAATGTGAGTCAATGCCCTGTATAGCTATCCTTATCTCAACCAGCAAAACCCCTTGTTCCTTCCTATTATTGCTTATACTCTCTCTACAACAAAATTAGAGATAAGGGCAAAATAGTTTCTGCTGGGTATTGAGGGGGGGAGCGGGAGGGGGTGGAGTGGGTGGTAAGGGAGGGGGTGGGGGCAGGGGGGAGAAATAAACTAAGCCTTGTATGCACATATGAATAATAAAAGAAAAATGAAAAAAAAAAAAAAAAAAAAAGAAGAAAACAGCCAGGATATGGAAAACCTCAGAAAAAAGAACGAAACAGAACTGCAAAACAAAACGGAAGGCCAATCCAGCAGAATAGAACAAACAGAAGACAGAATCTCAGAACTTGAAGATGAAATGGTAATTAAAGGAAAAACTGAAGAACTACTAATTAAACAACTCAAGACCTATGAAAAGAAAATGCAAGAACTCACCGACTCCATCAAAAGACCAAACTTGAGAATCATGGGCATCGAAGAAGGAGAAGAGGTGCAAGCGAAGGGAATGCGTAATATATTCAACAAAATAATAACGGAAAATTTCCCAAATCTAGAGAAAGATATTCCCATACAGATGCAAGAGGCCTCCAGGACACCAAACAGACCAGATCAAAATAGAACTACTCCATGACATATCATAATTAAAACAACAAGTTCAGAAACTAAGGAAAGATTATTGAAGGCTGTAAGAGAGAAAAAACAAGTAACATACAAAGGTAAACCCATCAAAATCACAGCAGACTTCTCAACAGAAACATTAAAAGCAAGAAGAGCGTGGGGTGAGATCTTCCGGGCACTGAATGAAAATAACTTCAACCCCAGGATACTCTACCCAGCAAAACTATCATTCAAAATAGATGGAGCAATAAAAGTCTTCCATGATAAGCAGAAACTAAAACAATATGTGACCACAAAGCCACCATTACAAAAGATTCTGCAAGGGATCCTGCACACAGAAAGTGACACCCAACTTAACCATAAAAAGGCAGGCAGCACCAAACCACAGGATAAGAAAAAGCAAGACAGTAGAGAGTAACATCAAGTTAGGTACACACAATCAAACCTTCAAACAACTAAGATAACTAAATGGCAGGAATCACCACATACCTATCAGTACTAACACTTAATGTTAATGGACTTAATTCACCCATCAAAAGACACTGTTTGACAAAATGGATTAAAAAAGAAGATCCAACAATTTGTTGCTTACAGGAGACTCATCTCACCGACAGAAATAAGCATATGCTTAGGATGAAAGGCTGGAAGAAGATTTACCAAGCCAATGGCCCCCGAAAACAAGCAGGAGTAGCAATACTTATCTCTGACAAAGTAGACTTCAAACCTACATTGATCAAACGAGATAAAGAAGGACATTCCATACTAATAAAAGGGGAAATAGACCAAAAGGAAATAATAATCATCAATCTGTACGCACCCAATGTCAACGCACCCAATTTCATCAAACATACCCTGAAAGACCTAAAAGCATATATAAACGCCAACACAGTGGTTGTGGGAGACTTTAACACTCCATTATCATCAGTAGATAGGTCATCCAAACAAAAACTCAATAAAGAAATCCAAGATCTAAAATATGCAATAGATCAAGTGGACCTAGTAGATGTCTACAGAACATTTCATCCAACCTCTACACAATATACATTCTTCTCAGCAGCCCATGGAACCTTCTCCAAAATAGATCATATCCTAGGGCACAAAGCAAGCCTCAGAAAATATAAGAAAATAGAAATAATACCATGCATACTATCTGACCACAATGCAGTAAAAGTAGAACTCAACAACAAAAGTAAAGACAAAAAACATGCAAACAGCTGGAAACTAAATAACTCATTACTTAATGAAGAATGGATCATCGATGCAATAAAAGAGGAAATTAAAATGTTCCTGGAAGTCAATGAAAATGAAAACACAACCTACCAGAACCTATGGGACACAGCTAAGGCAGTCTTGAGAGGAAAGTTTATAGCCATGAGTGCATATATTAAAAAGATTGAAAGATCCCAAATCAATGACCTAATGATACATCTCAAACTCCTAGAAAAACAAGAACAAGCAAATCCCAAAACAAATAGAAGGAGAGAAATAATAAAAATAAGAGCTGAAATCAACGAAATAGAAACCAAAAAAACCATACAAAGAATTAATGAAACAAAAAGTTGGTTCTTTGAAAAAATAAACAAGATCGATAGACCCCTGGCAAACCTGACTAAAATGAGGAGAGAAAAAACCCAAATTAGTAGAATTAGGAATGCAAAAGGGGAGATAACAACAAACACCATGGAAGTCCAGGAAATCATCAGAGACTACTTTGAGAACCTATATTCAAATAAATTTGAAAATCTAAAAGAAATGGACAGATTTCTAGATACATATGATCATCCAAAACTGAACCAAGAGGAAATTAATCACCTGAATAGACCTATAACACAAAATGAAATTGAAGCCGCAATCAAGAGTCTCCCCAAAAAGAAAAGTCCAGGACCTGATGGATTCTCTGCTGAATTCTATCAGACCTTTAAAAAAGAACTGATACCAATCCTCCTTAAACTGTTCCATGAAATAGAAAGGGAAGGAAAACTGCCAAACACATTTTATGAAGCCAGTATTACACTTATCCCAAAACCAGGCAAAGACACCTCCAAAAAGGAGAACTATAGGCCAATCTCCTTAATGAACATTGATGCAAAAATCCTCAACAAAATAATGGCAAATCGAATTCAGCAACACATCAAAAAGATTATTCACCATGACCAAGTAGGCTTCATCCCAGGATGCAGGGGTGGTTCAACATACGAAAATCAATAAACGTAATAAACCACATTAACAGAAGCAAAGACAAAAACCACTTGATCATCTCAATAGATGCAGAAAAAGCCTTTGATAAGATCCAACACCATTTCATGATAAAAGCTCTAAGAAAACTAGGAATAGAAGGAAAGTACCTCAACATTATAAAAGCTATATATGACAAACCTACAGCCAGCATTATACTTAATGGAGAAAAATTAAAACCATTCCCTCTAAAATCAGGAACCAGACAAGGATGCCCACTATCTCCACTCCTATTCAACATAGTACTGGAATTCCTAGCCAGAGCAATTAGGCAAGAAGAAGGAATAAAAGGAATACAAATAGGTAAAGAAACTGTCAAAATATCCCTATTTGCAGACGACATGATCCTATACCTTAAAAACCCAAAAAACTCTACTCAGAAGCTTCTAGACATCATCAATAGCTATAGCAAGGTAGCAGGATATAAAATCAACATAGAAAAATCATTAGCATTTCTATACACTAACAATGAGCAAACGGAAAAACAATGTATGAAAACAATTCCATTTACAATAGCCTCAAACAAAATCAAATACCTAGGTGTAAACCTAACAAAAGATGTGAAAGACCTCTACAAGGAAAACTATACACTTCTGAAGAAAGAGATTGAGGAAGACTATAGAAAGTGGAGAGATCTCCCATGCTCATGGGTTGGTAGAATCAACATAGTAAAAATGTCGATACTGCCCAAAGTAATCTACATGTTTAATGCAATTCCCATCAAAATTCCAATGACATTCATTAAAGAGATTGAAAAATCTACTGTTAAATTTATCTGGAAACACAAGAGGCCACTAATAGCCAAGGCAATACTCAGTCAAAAGAACAATGCAGGAGGTATCACAATACCTGACTTCAAACTATATTACAAAGCAATAACAATAAAAACAGCATGGTACTGGCACAAAAACAGACATGAAGACCAGTGGAACAGAATAGAGGACCCAGATAGGAAGCCACACAACTATGAGCAACTTATCTTTGACAAAGGAGCTAAAAATATATGATGGAGAAATAGCAGCCTCTTCAACAAAAACTGCTGGGAAAACTGGTTAGCAGTCTGCAAAAAACTGAAACTAGATCCATGTATATCACCCTATACCAAGATTAACTCAAAATGGATCAAGGATCTGAATATCAGACCCCAAACTCTTAAGTTGATACAAGAAAGAATAGGAAATACTCTGGAGTTAGTAGGTATAGGTAAGAACTTTCTCAATGAAACCCCAGCAGCACAGCAACTAAGAGATAGCATAGATAAATGGGACCTCATAAAACTAAAAAGCTTCTGTTCATCAAAAGAAATGGTCTCTAAACTGAAGAGAACACCCACAGAGTGGGAGAAAATATTTGCCAATTATACATCAGACAAAGGACTGATAACCAGAATATATAAGGAACTTAAAAAACTAAATTCTCCCAAAACTAATGAACCAATAAAGAAATGGGCAGGTGAACTAAACAGAACTTTCTGAAAAGAAGAAATTCTAATGGCCAGAAAACACATGAAAAAATGCTCACCATCTCTAGCAATAAAGGAAATGCAAATTAAAACCACACTAAGATTCCACCTCACCCCTGTTAGAATAGCCATCATCAGCAACACCACCAACAACAGGTGTTGGCGAGGATGCGGGGAAAAAGGAACCCTCTTACACTGTTGGTGGTAATGTAGACTAGTACAACCACTCTGGAAAAAAATTTGGAGGCTACTTAAAAAGCTGGACATCAATCTACCATTTGATCCAGCAATACCACTCTTGGGGATATACCCAAAAGACTGTTACTCCAGAGGCACCTGCACATCCATGTTTATTGCAGCACTATTCACAATAGCCAAGTTATGGAAACAGCCAAGATGCCCCAGCACAGACGAATGGATTAAGAAAATGTGGTATCTATACACAATGGAATTTTATGCAGCCATGAAGAAGAACGAAATGTTATCATTCGCTGGTAAATGGATGGAAGTGGAGAACATCATTCTGAGTGAGGTTAGCCTGGCCCAAAAGACCAAAAATCGTATGTTCTCCCTCATATGTGGACATTAGATCAAGGGCAAACACAACAAGGGGATTGGACTATGAGCACATGATAAAAACGAGAGCACACAAGGGAGGGGTGAGGATAGGAAAGACACCTAAAAAACTAGCTAGCATTTGTTGCCCTTAATGCAGAGAAACTAAAGCAGATACCTTAAAGCAACTGAGGCCAATAGGAAAAGGGGAACAGGTACTAGAGAAAAGGTTAGATCAAAAAGAATTAACCTAGAAGGTAACACCCATGCACAGGAAATCAATGTGAGTCAATGCTCTGTATAGCTATCCTTATCTCAACCAGCAAAACCCCTTGTTCCTTCCTATTATTGCTTATACTCTCTCTACAACAAAATTAGAGATAAGGGCAAAATAGTTTCTGCTGGGTATTGAGGGGGGGAGCAGGAGGGGGTGGAGTGGGTGGTAAGGGAGGGGGTGGGGGCAGGGGGGAGAAGTGAACCAAGCCTTGTATGCACATATGAATAATAAAAGAAAAATGAAAAAAAAAAAAAAAGATGTTTGATAGAGATGAGCCAATGTGGGTTGTAATAAACAAGTCCATGGAAGCAACACTAGGAATCTCTCTGTATAGCTATCTTTATCTCAAGATACCAAAAATGCTATGTCTTTCTTATTATCTCTTATGTTTTCTCTTCAACAAAATCAGAGAACATGAGGGCGAAACAGGTTCTGCCCAGAAGCAGGGGCAGGGGGAGGGGGATAAACAATGTATACACATGTGAGTGAATGTAAAAACAATAAAAAAAAGGGCATGGTACTTTTTTTAGTTAAGGCTTGCATGGAATTATTGTGTTGCTTCTTTCAGCATCTACTTATAGCCTAAAGGTAGAATTGTGGCCTTTGTGTGTATATATTTCTTGCTGTATAAGTGAAGTCATAAAGCATTAACAAATGAGTTGGTAAAATTGGTAAGTCTAAAAATTTGACAGGCCATGTATCCTTGCACCTGTCCTCTTCATTTGGTCTTAACTTGTCCCCATGAAAGGCACAGATCTAGAGATGGGAGTCCTTTACTTGATTAATTTTTGAGTCTGACTAGAGGGAAAACAAATGGATTTTGAACTAACTCATATCAGGGTTGACTGAAATGAGACTCAGACTTATAATTAACACCTCTAGGTGGTGCTTGTGATCCATGTGTGAATTCGGCAGCTTTGTCTGACAAAGGCAGAGATGGGGAATTGTGGTGCTCATCTTATTTGTGTGTGTGTGTGTGTGTGTGTGTGTGTGTGTGTAGTTATTCATTTCTGATTTTTTCCTACTGTTTTGTTTTCTCTTCCTTGGATAGAGATTTCATAAATTTGGCACTAGTAAGGGCAAAACCCTCGGGGAGAAATTTGGAGTTTTTATTTGTTATTTATGTATTTACTTATTTATTGGTAGCACTGTGGTTTGGAGTTAGGGCCTTGCTCTTGCTAGGAAAGCATTATACTACTCGAACCACACCCCTAGTCCTAAAATTTGCAATTTTAAAACTTCATGACTAGGAGTTGGTGTTTTTAGGGTTGACAAAATGACGATTTCATGTGAACAAAAGGATATGATATTTGCATAACAAGCATGTAAGCAGACATTCTGTTAGAACCCTAATAGCATTCTGGATGCTTACACACAGCCTATTTATCTCTCTCCCTTTGTAGTCCAGCTCTAGAGTATAAGAATCTGTGCTGTTTTGTCAAGGTTAACCTGACCACTGGTGTTTTTTCCAAGTTGGCCTTATGTGGCTGTAGGTTTCCTAATGTCACAGTGGAGGTAATGTGCATGGCCATGTCTTAGACTAGAAGGCAGAGGGCCTTTTTAAATTTTTGTTATTTTTTATTAAAAAAATTTTTTTTAACCAGGGATTGAACTCAGGGGCTGCCACTTGCTAAGGCAAGCACATGACCACTTGAGCTACTCCACCAGTCCTCTTTTTACTTTAGTTTGTTTTTCAGACAGGGTCTTGAGATTTTGCCCAGGTTTGCCTTGGGACTATGATCCCTCTAACCTCTGCCTCCCCAGTAGCTGGGATTATAGGTACAGGTCACCCATATGTGGCTTTTTTTTTTTTTTTAGTGATACTGGAGTTTCATCTCAGAGCCTCACACTTGCTAGGCAGGCATTTGAGCCATTCTGCCAATCATTTTTTCTGTATTTTTGGGTATTTTTGAGATAGGGTCTTGCTTTTTTTGTTCTGACTGGCCTTGAGCCATGATCTTCATGATCTCTGCCTCTTGAGTAGCTAGGATTACAGGTATGAGCCACCAGTGCCCAACAACCTGGCTTGTTTTTTATTCTTCAAAGGTTGAGGTTTAATAACAAAAGAGCTTGGATAGATAGCTAAAAGACACTTTCCTATTTTCTTCCTAAGATGAACCAATGTATCTTGAAATTGGCACTTGCGATTAAAACTTAAGCATTCCCAAAACTGCTACCATGGTAGAGATATTATCCAAAAACAAATTCTACTTAACAACCATTGTCAGCTGCCTTGAGAAAGATGCACACTTTGCCTTCAAGAATTCACCATGCTCAGTGCTTTGACAAATGTTGAAGCGGGGAGCAAAAGGAACACAAACCAGAGGATCCATACCCAAGATTTCAAATGCATATTGGGGAACCAACACTTACATAACCAAATATAATTGTGAAACAGAAACATATAATTACACATTAAATAATATGATATGACAGACTGTGAATGACAGATGAAGTCAACAAAGGAAGGAATCAGTGAAAGAATGAAGTGAAAGAATATTTCAAAAGAAGGAAGAGATGTAAGCCAGTCCTTCTTGGAGGGGTAGATTAAAAACAATTTACTGGAAGCCAGTTATTATTTTGCCTACTGCTTCCCAATCTAGGCTCATGAAGGCAGGCTAAGGAACCTCAAGTATAACTAGCTGTTTTTCTAAATGGAGGCTGGGATGGAAGGGAGGGTGTGGCCTTCATTGGAAGCTGAATCCCTTCTTAGGATTTACCTAGAAATCTCCTCATGGAAACCAGAGCTATTCAGTCAACTTCCTCAGGAAGGAATACTCTTATACTTTGCTTCAATGGTTGTCACATTCTGTTAGGAGATACAGAAAAGCTTAGACAGAAAATTGCAATTTTCTCTTTGGTCCCTCTAGCCTATGTGCACCTAAGACTGAGGGTGTGTACATAAGGCTCAGACCACCCTGACCATGTGGTGCCATGGCCAGGAGAGTACACAGACTAATCCAGGATTGCCTCCTGCAGTAACCTGGATATGACCCATTTCCTCTCCTGGTCTTGACATGTCTGCAGTGGGAATACAGCCCATCTTGAAAGTAAGACTTAAAGGAGAAAACTTAGTAGAGTGTTTAGGCAGACTTAGAAGCTTCTCATTGGTGGAAAAATCTAGGAGGTTGGGACAGAAAAGCAGCTCCAATTCTCAGCCATGTGGCATTTAGATTTTTAATTGATTTTATGTT
Organism: Castor canadensis; assembly: GCF_047511655.1. Classification (NCBI taxonomy): domain Eukaryota; kingdom Metazoa; phylum Chordata; class Mammalia; order Rodentia; family Castoridae; genus Castor; species Castor canadensis. Next base: position 95,724,303 of record NC_133394.1, read on the forward strand.
TTTTAACCTGGGGACCCTGCGAGTCACTTGAGAGGCTGAGAAAACTGACAATGCAATTTGAGTTGGACTCCCCCACCACTTTTTTTTTTCTTGTCATCCATCTCTGTCTCTATTGTCTTCACTCATATGGCCAGTCAGGGTGAGGGGACAAGAGTAAGTTATGGAGTAGGAGGATGAAAGAAACTTCCATCATGGTTGAGAGATTTAGAAGAGAAGAGTTTTAAAATTAAACACTATTCATACATTGTGAGATGAGGGAAGATGAAGGGATGACATAGAGCTGGGTCAAAATCAGAGGAGGAAGAGGGTTTATAATAGAAGACAGAGAAACCCAAAGGGAATTTTCCTCTAGGAGGAGAATATGATAAGGTGAACAAAGTTGACAGAGAAGAGTCTAGAGTAGTGATAAACAAAGACTTAGATCTATGGGGGCCTTGGACCATCCCATAGCACTGGACACTTTTGAGATTGTGTTGAATTTGGAAATCAAAAGTGACTAGTTTGGGCCAATGGTTATTGGGGCCAGACCGTGTTACAGTACGTGATTTCTATGAGACCCAGGGTCTGAAGGTTTTGGAGGAGGCATCCCAGTGGATTGTCCCTTTGGGATTTTTGGCCCAATTTTGTGGTGAGTAATCCCCACAGTGGTTCTACCTGGTAGGACAGACGATCAGATGCCAGGAACATCTCCACTATTACTGATAGTCTATGATATGCCTCTGAGGCAGTGCACCTGTGTATTTTCTAAGCATTCCCCAGAAAATAACAGGTGAGTCTACCTAGTTGGTGGATGGAAAGATTTCTCTTGCCTGGCCAGGGCTTTGCTGTGGTCCACAGTAGGATATCCACAGTAGAACATCAACAGTAGGACAGGCAATGAGAGAGAAACCCAGAAAAGGGGAAACTCACCAAAACTGAAGACTAGTATTAGATAGAAGATCCAGTGATAGGGAATGGTCCCTATTGGAGCTGTCAAAGAAAAGAAGAAAAGGGTAGAAGAGATTAAATGGTAGAAGGGAGGGAGAGGCAGTGGGGAATGGGGGAGGACAACCCTAGTCTTCACTCAGTTTCTGAGAGTTAGCCTGAGAAGAGCTGCTATTGCCCGCTGCTTCACAAGTTACAAGAGTGGAGAGCTGAGAGTCAAACCTACACACCCATCCTGAGTTTGGGCACCATATGTTAGACTGAAGAGAGGCACAGAAGGAAAGGCAGGAGGTGGCTCAACATCAGCACAGGCTTTATCCAGGAAAGAGAGCCTGTGGAGGGGGTCTCCAGCAAGAGAGCTACAGTCCACTGCTACTTACAGGCTTGTGTGAGATATAGTGGGAGCTGGTGGAAAAGTACCAGGACAGTCAATGGGTGAGAAAATATTCTTTGGGTCACTAAGGAATGCTGTTTCTGGGCAACCAAGAAAGATTAGTTGTGGTTTGGTCACTCATCTCCTCAACTGTCCTTGGCACCCATCTGGAGATAAAGGTTAACAACAGTCCCTTTGTCAGTCTTTGGGGTCAGGTGGGGAATTTCCAGTAAGCTACCTACAAGGAGGAAGGCGTGTGGTCCTAACATGGCTGCCATTACTGTTCACCCTAACAATAAGGATAGCATCTTTTGTAGGTTGTGTGCTTGGCTTTTCAAAATATATTCCCGTGATATATTGCAATTCAGAATTACAAACTTGCAAAGTTACAAGCCATGAAAACTCCTTTAAAAAGAGTACCTGCATACTTTTAAAATTGATTTAAAGGTCTGTGATATCTTAAATCAAGTGAATGTTGAATTAGCAGGATTAAAGAGCAGGTGTGCTAATTTGGGGACTCTGGAGTCAGTCTCTCCTTTGCTTATCTGCAATGCAGACCTGGAAGCTTCTTAATTTCCCTGACAGAGTTCTTTTTTTTTTAACTAGAAGATGGATGAAGAAGCAATGCTAGGAATCTCTCTGTATAGCTATCTTTATCCCAAAGTAGCAAAAACGGTATGTCTTTCTTATTATCTCTTATGTTTTCTCTTCACAAAAGCGGAGAAGAGGGCAGAACAACCCCTCCAGGGGTTGGGGTTTTCAGATCTTTGAGTTTTTTGTGATCAAAGTCTTTCGACCACTGAGAGTGTAATCACATTTTGGTTGCAGAGTAATTAAGTAAGTCATACAAGGTCACATGGTCTCTAATGAACAGAGCCTGTAATGAAGGATAGGTGAACCCATGTCCAGACTCCAACTTGCTACCACATCTTCTCTTTTAGCAAATTTCTGTGAGTTCTCAGTGACTTCATACACCAAAAACCTGAGGGTCGTTTTAGTGTTGGCAATGTTAATATATAGTAACACAATTAAGATATCTTGAATATTCAGACTGTCAGTCATGTCACCAGTACTTCACAAAAGAAGGGATATTTTAACATCGCAGAGGTAAGAAGGGTTTAATCTTAGAATAATCAATTTGGTAACTTTTGTTTGTTTGTTTGTTTAAGACAGAGTCTTGCTATGTAGTTGACCTGGATCTCATGATAATCTTGTCTTAGCCTCCTGAGTGCGGGGATTACAGTCATGTTCCACCACTAAATTTAGTAACTTTTAATTTTAATTTAGTAACTTAATTTAGTAACTTGATTTTATGTAAAACTCCACATTGTCCATTTCACCAAGGACTCCAAATAAACTCCTTTTAATTGGAAGAAAAATGGGTGAAAATCCATGAGTCACCAACCTTTAACAAAACGACCACGAGAGGGCACTTGACACTGTCAGATGATGATCCTTCTGCTTTTAGCAAAATTACAGTACCACTGGTTTTCTGTATGTCTTTTTCTCTCTGTCCATCCTTCTTCACAGTGGATCCCCTAGTCAGATATTTGGTTGCCTGTTGTATGCTAATTTCCAATACTTCAATAAGATTCTATGGAAAAGAGTTATAAGATTAGATTACCTACATGTTACATACGAAGTATTGAATTTGCTCGTGACCTCTGCCATTGTTTTTTATGATAACTTTCCTAGAGCCTTCCATAGAGATGATATGGTAGGGTGGATATTGGAATGCCCCCTAAACCTCATCTCTAATTCTCTAATTTTATTCAGTTCTGTTCTATCTTTTATAGATAAAATTAAATTCCTCTCCCTTTAATAAAATATTCTTGACCACCTTGGTTCTCAGAGAACTTTCTTCTAAACTCTTACCTCATCTGGGATACAATTTCTAGCTCTCGACTTAGTTCTGTACTTCAAAACACCATTAACTTTTCCAGTGTCACTTTGTTTCCTCTACCACGTTGAGAGACACTATCTTCTTATGTTTATTTGTTTTGTTTTGCGATGAAGGGCCTCTTGCATGCTGGGTAAGCACTTTATCACAGAGCTGTACCTCCAGCCCCAAGAGACACTATCTTTTAAACATTTTTTTTCTGATTTACAAAATAAACCCAACAAATTTTATTATCTAGAAATATTTTCCAGCATGCCTGTTGAGATGTAAGTGTATGTGTACATGTATATGTGTGTATCTACTTGAAATTTTTTTATTTTTACCAAATGGTCTATTTGCTGTGTAATTTATTTTGTAGCAGTCTGTGTCCACAAAACACAACCCTCTGTTGTTAAACTTACACATAATAATAGCTGGGATGTCAACCTGACAGAGTGGCAGACTGTCTAAGCTTTCTCTTGGGCTCTTTGTCCCAAGTACCCCAAAACTCCCCAGGGTCGCTTACTTCTACTACTTCTCCTCATTGCTCACCTGTCACGACCTTCTGGCACTTACCTTCAGCCATGAAGGCTGTAGGCTGCATCTCTTCGCACCCAGGAGCATTCTACCAGTAGGCTCAGTTACTCTAGGAATTTTCCTCATCACGGTTTCACCATATTAGGGACTTCCTGACACCCTGCTTGCTTTTGTCTTTGTTCTTGATGGAAATATGTCTGAGATTTGAAGGTAGTACTGGTTGTTATTAAATTATTGATTCAAAAATTATTGTTTGATTCATTCATTCAAGAAAAATGTTCATTCAATACTAACTTCATGTCAAGCCTAATGTCCTGTGTAGACATTTCTCTAATGGTTCCTCACAAGGCCTGTGGGGTAAGGGAAGGGGCTGTTGGGTCTTGTTCTACTCCAGGTGCCTGCTGATCCTGAAACCCTCATTCTCTTCAATGACTTAGGCCCTGAGTCTCAGTTCTGATCATCAGTGGCCTAACCTTTTTCAGATGGGTTTCCTTGTGGGTCATGACACGTCTTGTTGACATCTACTTTGTTTTGCACAAAGCTACCTTTTCCCACCCTAGTTCATAGACATGGTTTTATGTCTTTACTTTCAAGAGGATGCGATCCATTTCATTTCATTTTTTAACCAGGAAATACCATTTAACCCATGTGCATGTATAAGAGGCAGATGGCTCTACTCAATTCACCAAACAGACCTAAACTCTAAATTCAATCACTATGTTTAAAGAGATGACATAATTTTTCACCTACAAAATAAGAGCTCTGGGTCATGGTAATATCCTATAATAATTATGCATATAATTTTCAATTATTTTTCTTATTCTCTCCTCCTCTCCCCTGACTTTATATATATGTCAGTCAGATATAATTAGGTATATCATTTATATATATATATATATATATATATATATATGTACATAAAATGTATATAAAATCAGTGCAGATATCATTAGGTGTTCCATGATTGGTTTTTGATTGCTTTGTTTTATTTTGAGACAAGGGTCTTGATATGTAGACCAATATGACTTTGAACTCATAATCCCCCTGCTTTAGCCTTCCAAGTGCTGAGATTACAGGTGTGTACCATTGCACTTAGCTTTAATTCCTTCCTTCCTTCCCTCTTTTCCTCTTTCTTTCTTGGGTTTGAACTCATGTCTTTGTGCTTGCTAGGCAGGCACTTTATCACTCGAGCCATACCTCTAACCCTGATTATTTCTTTAGGAATGATTTTTAGGAGAAGAATTACTGGCTCTTATTAAATGGGAAACATTTTTCCAGAATTTTTGCCAGTTTTCTTTTCTACCAGGAATGTCTGAGAAGCTATCCCACTGTGTCTATGGTAACAACCACTTTTAGCGTGTATAGTTTTGGTGTTTTGATTGATACATTGTTTTAATTTATATTTTTGATTATCACTGAGAATGAATATTTTTATATGCTTCTTTTTGCATTTCTATTAGTTTTAGTGCTTTTCATTTTGATTTATAAACTTCCTTTTTATGATAAACATAATGACTCTTTGCTATAATTATGCCAAGAATTCTTTCCTATTTTATTGTTTTTAAATTTGGGCTATAGTTTTTTCAGTGTATATAAACTTAAAACTCTATGAGTTTAAATGTTTTCATGTTTTTCTTTAGGATTTCCTAACAAATATCATTCATATTCAAATATCAGCAATGTATTCACACATATTTTCTTTTAAGACTTTTAAATTTTAAAACCTTTAAAAACAAATGAAATTTAATAGGTTTTGTGGAATAGCTTCATTGTTATCTCCAAAAGTTTATTATTTGTCAACTAATAATCTATTTTCACTGTTTTATAATATTAACTTTTTAATATATTAAGTTTTTTAAATGAACTATGGTTATTTGTGCTTGTCTGTTTTGTCTTATTGATCTGCCTGTCCAATTGTAATAGGACAAAGTTGACTTAATTACTGTGATTTTAAAATTATCTTAGTATTTGTTAAAGTAAGTCTCCTTTATTATTGCATTTAAATTATTGTATAATTCCAGACTAAATTCTGAATAATTTTATCATATGGGATTTTTTTGGGTGTGTGGGACTGGAGTTTGAACTCGACTTCATGCTTGCAAAGCAAGCACTGTGCTACTTGAGCCAAACTTCCAGTCCATTTTGCTCTGTTTATTTTGAGGAGATGATGGTAATGGCAATGGTGCAGTCTGTGATCAGAAGACTTCCAAATTCTTTGTATCCTGTGTGGAAGAATCCATAGCAGGACATGAAGGTGTAAATAGAATTTATTAAAAGTTAGGGAAGGGAATTACAAAAGGGAACATGGTGGACCTAGGTGGAATCTGGAAGTGGAGAAGGCATGCTTCTTTTCTCTAGGTGCCTTTAAAACTTATGCTAGCCTATGGGGAGGGAGGAACCTGGTGATTCCCAACCAATAATAAATGAGTGGGGAGGGGCATGGGTGGTCCCTAGGCCAGGTGAGGGTGGTCTGAGCTGTCCAGCGCATGGCGAATCTGAAATGCAATAACGAGTCATGTATTTCTAGGAGTCCCAAACTTGCCCTGACTCTAACCTGCCTCAACTTTCCCCTGAGAGACAAGATCCCGAAAAAATGTTCTTGAAGTTGCTGAGGAGCTGGTGTTCTCTTTTTCTTCTGAATCTGTATTGAGCTGACAAGGGGCAGCAGACCCTACCTATAAGAGTAAATTGTGTCTCCTATTTCTCTCCCTTCAGGTTCATTTGGACACAAGTTATCTGAATGATTGTCCAGTGTAATTAAGGTTCCTCATGGAGATCTGGGTTGTTCATGAAGATCTTGTTCATGTGCAGAGACTAACGGCCCTATTTCCTCATGATTTGTGTCCTAAAGGTTTTTATCCTGGAAGAGAAAAATCTGGTTTAGAAGGTATGACCCAAACCTGAACAATGGTAGGAGCATCAGAAGAGGCCCTGCTAGGTGCAGCAACAAGGACAAAGACTTTAACTTTTTATTTTGAAAGTGACAGGGAGTCTTTTTTTTTTTTTAAGGTGTCTATACCTATAGGTATTCCTAACCCTTGGGTGGCCTCTGTTTGGACTGCCACTGTAGTGGGCAGTTAAGGACTGATTATTTGGGGCAATAGCTACATTGGGGTGAGGTGTATTAGGGGGCAGGTGCCAGTACAATCAGAGGGAAAACATCAATGAGTCAGTCATATAGAAAGAGGACTCACAGCATCCCTAAGCAGAAGTTAGACACCATTGAAAGTAAAATACAACAAAGGGTATAAACAACTCCGAGTACTATTAAAAGGACAGATCTGGAGTTATTGCCTTTGCTTAAACAGAAGGCCTTGGGCAAAGGCATGAAGTTTGCCTTTTGTCAGAAGCCTAGAAGACTTAGATATTAGAACACATGTGTAAAATCTCTTGGCTTTGGTTACTTTTAGAGGTCTGTAATAATTGACTCCATATAGATCTGGAGGAGTCCCCTAATTTGTATAGTCCATTTGAACTGTAAACTGTTCCTCTGAACAGTTGCCTCTGAAGATTCTGTTAATTTGGCAGTTTTGTCCCTCAGAGCCAGGAGTAGTTTCTCCCAGAAAGTCAGATTTATACCATGGTGAAGGGAGAGTAACACATCAAACAGATCAGAAGTCCATGCCAATGTGACATTTTTGGCCAAATTAAGCAACAAAGAGATTTATTAAAAAGTGGCTCTGAGACTGGGCTTAATTAAGCCTCACAGTATATCCCATAGGGGATGTACTGACAACTTTAAATTGTTGTAAAGTGTCAGCAGACAACAGTTATAAAGTTTTATAGGGAAGATACAAAATGATCCCAATACTTAAGAATGTCCTGGTTGACAGATAAGCACTTGTCAGAGTCATTTTCCATGGGCTTGTCTGTAAGTGTCCAAGTAGGATCAGAACTTAATGACAAAAATTAAAATAACCATGGTTAACTGTTTAGCAATTAACTTAAGTCTAATTACTTTTATTGTCTATAGTATTACTACACCTCTCTTATTACAATTGAGAACATATGCACAAAACTTGCAGAGGCTATGACACCAGCTTAGTATGTGTCTTTTTATAATTTTATTTTAGAAGGCTTATATACTTGAAGAACACAAAGACACTTCACATATAAAGAAGCCAATAGCAGCCTCATAGTTTAATCCTTGAATTTTGCTTAAGTAAAGTAGCAGGTTTGTAGTTGTCAGTACTGGCAATACAGTGTTGACAATAAAAACCCTAAATTTCCCAATAGTTCAGGTGAGGCAGTGTCAATAATCCCAAATAGCCCATTTTAATGCTCAATTGTATATTATATATACTACAGAGGAGGTTCCAAAATGATGACTAGAAGGAGGAAGCAGATAGCATGTGTTCCTTAAAGTAAAAATCTTGCTGAGACGCTGGAGACACACCTGGCAGGAAAAACCACCAGAAAGAGGCAAAACTCTGACACCTTCACACCCTCAGCCCACACATAACTTCCCCACACCACGGTATACGGAGAAACCAGAAGGGCTCCCATGCTGCCAGGCACCAGCTCCTAACATGCTTGGGAGATGCAGACCAACAGGTAAGCAAATAAGCAGCCCATGGTACTCCCACGGCCAACCCTGGGATAAATCAGCATAGCCTCCTGGACAGACTGACCCCCACCCCAGAAAAAAAAAACTGAATAATAAACAAGCAACTGAAAAAGGACAGTAGCAAAGAGGGCAGGGTGTCCTGAGCTCTGGAGAAAGGAGAAGGGGCCCTTCCCCGTGTGTCACACTCTGCCGGAGAGTGGGGAGGGCACTTCCCCACGCAAACTGTAAATAAACAAGCCTGCCAGAGAAGGTGGGTTTAGCAGCCCCTCCCCCCAGAAAGCTTGGAGAGGTGAAGGCTTCCAACAGTGGCTGACATGTGGCATGCTGCACTGGAGAGTGGGGAATGGGCACTTCCCCACACGAACTCTAAACAAACTGCAGTCCTTTTTTCTCCACACTGGAGAAAAGAGAAGGGGCAGGTGTCCAGGAGAACTCTAAATAAGCAAAGCCAGCTGGACTAGGTGAGTGTGATGGCTTATCCCTGAGAACTGTAATAAATAAAGCCTGCAGCAGCAGCCAGCTGTGAGCAGTTTGAGGCTCACAAAGCTTGTCTCCTGACCAAACACCTGGCGAGACAACCACAGGGCTACTGATTAAATACCAACACCAGGACTGGATGCTGAAGGAGCAACACCACAACTAAGACTGAAACAGCATGGTTTCTGGACCTGAAACTTTATTCTTTTATAATTTTATATACCTTGTCTATTTTTTAAAATTATTTTATTTTTATTTATTTTCTTTTTTAAATTATTATTATTTTTTCCTTTGATGAGATGACAGAACTACTACTCAAACACCAACACCAGGACTGGATGCTGAAGGAGCAACACCACAACTAAGACTGAAACAGCATGGTTTCTGGACCTGAAACTTTATTCTTTTATAATTTTATATACCTTGTCTATTTTTTAAAATTATTTTATTTTTATTTATTTTCTTTTTTAAATTATTATTATTTTTTCCTTTGATGAGATGACAGAACTACTACTCAAACACCAACACCAGGACTGGATGCTGAAGGAGTAACACTAGAACTATTAAGACTGAAACTTTATTGCATTTGAACCTGGAATTTTTTTTCTTTCTTTCTCTCTTCTTTTTTTTCTTTCTGTCTCTCTAATGCCTGTTTAGCTCACTGTTGATTACTATACTATCTCTCCCTGTTTATTTCTTTGGATTTGTATTATTTTTTTTTTCTTTATCTTCTTGGCTTTCTTTCTCCTCTTACCCTTCCATTCTAGATATCATCATTTTTACTATTACAAGCTAGACAATACTAAATTACACACAGTACAGGGACAGTAACAGCAGCAAGTGGAATGATGGGAAGACAGAAAAAAGATAGAAACCATTTTGCCCTCAATAATAAATTAGTAGAGGAACCAGAGGGAAATGAAGAAAACAGATGCCCAGATCTGACTCCAACAAAACAAAGATAAACTATGGCAAAGAACCCAAGGAAGCCCACAAGAACAACCTCAAAGAAGAAATCCTGCAAGTAATCAAAGTAATCAATGAAAATTTTATAGAGATGATACTAGATATGGTCAACCAAAATGTACAGGAGACACTGAAGAAATTCTAAGACAACAAAAACAGAGAATTTGAGAAAGCACAAGAACAAATAAAAGAAACTATAGAATCACTGTACAAACACCAAAGTGAGAAAAATAAAACCATAAATAGAGAGATAAATGAAATCAGGATGAAAATAGACAATATTAAAGAGGAAATGACTCATGATATGGAAAACCTCAGAAAAAACAATGAAACAGAAATGCAAAACAAAATGGAAGGTCAATCCAGCAGACTAGAACAAGCAGAAGACAGAATCTCAGAACTCGAAGATGATATGGTAATTAAAGAAAAAACTGAAGAACTGCTACTTAGACAACTCAAGACCTGTGAAAGGAACATACAAGAATTGAACGACTCCATCAAAAGACCAAACCTGAGAATCATGGGCTTGAAGAAGGAGAAGAGGTGCAAACAAAAGGATTTTGTAATATATTAAACAAAATAATAATGAAATTTCCCAAATCTAGAGAAAACTATGCCCATTCATGTACAGGAAGCCTCCAGGACACCAAACAGACTTGACCAAAATAGAAATACCCCATGACATATTATCACTAAAACAAGCACAGAGTATAGAGAAAGAATATTGAAGGCTGTAAGAGAGAAAAAACAACTTACAAAGGTAAACCCATCAAAATCACAGCATATTTCTCAATGGAAACATTAAAATCAAGAAGAGCATGAAGTGAGGTCTTCTGGACACTGAATGAAAATAACTTCAACCCTAGGATATTCTACCCAGCAAAACTATCATTCAAAATAGATGGAGCAATAAGAGTCTTCCATGATAAGCAGAAACTAAAACAATATATGACCACAAAGCCACCACTATAAAAGATTCTTCAAGGAATTCTGCACACAGAAAGTGAAACCCAACTTAACCATGAAAAGACAGGCAGCACCAAACCACAGGAGAAGAAAAGGCAAGAAAGTAGAGTGTAACATTGATTCAGCTGCACACAATCAAACTCTTAAACAACTAAGACAACTAAATGACAGTATTCACCACATACCTATCAATACTAACACTGAATGTTAACAGAATTCCCCCATCAAAAGACACTGTTTGACAAACTGGATTAAAAAGGAAGATCCAACAATTTGTTGCTTACTGGAGACCCATCTCATCAATAGAAATAAGCTTAGGCTTAGGGTGAAAGGCTGGAAGAAGATTTACCAAGCCAATGGTCCCCCAAAACAGGCAGGAGTAGCAATACTTATCTTGGACAAAGTAGACTTCAAACCTACATTGATCAAATGAGATAAAGAAGGACATTCCATACTAACAGAAGGGGAAATACATCAAAAGGAAATAACAATTATCACCCAACGTCAGCACACCCACTTTCATCAAACATACCCTGAATGACCTAAAAACAGATATAAACTCCAACACAGTGGTAGTGGTAGACTTTACTACCCCCCCATCACCAATAGATAGTTTATCCAAACAAAAAGTAAAGAAATCCTACATCTAAAACATACCATAGATCAAATGGACCTAGTTGATGTCTACAGAACATTTCATCCAATTTGTACACAATATACATTTTTCTCAGCAGCCCACAGAAACTTCTCCAAAACTGATCATATCCTAGGACACAAAGGAAGCCTTGGCAAATATAAGAAAATAGAAATAATACCATGTATTCTATCTGATCACAGTGCATTAAAACTAGAACTCAACAACAAAAATAATAACAAAAAACATGCAAGCAGCTGTAAACTGAATAACACATTGCTCAATGACCAATGGGTCATTGATGAAATAAAAGAGGAAATTAAAAGGTTCCTGGAAGTTAATGAAAATGAAAACACAACCTACCAGAACCTATGGGACACAGCAAAGGCAGTCCTGACAGGAAAGTTTATAGCCATGAGTGCATATATTAAAAAGACAGAAAGATCTCAAATCAATGACCTAATGTTACATCTCAAACTCCTAGAAAAACAAGAACAAGCAAATCCCAAAACAAACAGAAGGAGAGAAATAATAAAAATAAGAGCTGAAATCAATGAAATAGAAACAAAAAAAGCCATAAAAAGAATTAATGAAACAAAAAGTTTGTTCTTTGAAAAAATAAATAAGATTGACAGACCCCTGGCAAACCTGACTAAAATGAGGAGAGAAAAAACCCAAATCAGTAAAATCAGGAAGGCAAAATGGGAGATAACACAACAACATAACAACAAACATCATGAAAGTCCAGGAAATCATCAGAGACTACTTTGAGAACCTATATTCAAATAAATTTGAAAATCTTGAAGAAATGGACAGATTTCTAGATTCTTATGATCATCCAAAACTGAACCAAGAGGACATTAATCACGTGAATAGATCTATAACACAAAATGAAATTGAAGCAGCAATCAAGAGTCTCCCCAAAAAGAAAAGTCCAGGACCTGATGGATTCTCTGCTGAATTCTATCAGACCTTTAAAGAAGAACTGATACCAACCCTCCTTAAACTGTTCCATGAAATAGAAAGGGAAGGAAAACTGCCAAACACATTTTATGAAGCCACTATTACACTAATCCCAAAATCAGGTAAAGTCACCTCTAAAAAGGTGAACTGTAGGCCAATTTCCTTAATGAAAATTGATGCAAAAATCCTCAATAAAATAATGGCAAACCGAATTCAACAACACATCAAAAAGATCATTCACCATGACCAAGTTGGCTTCATCCCAGGAATGCAGGGGTGATTCAACATATGCAAAGCAATAAATGTAATACAGCACATCAATAGAAGCAAAGACAAAAACCACTTGATCATCTCAATAGATGCAGAAAAAGCCTTTGATAAGATCCAACATCATTTCAAGATAAAAGCTCTAAGAAAACTAGGAATAGAAGGAAAGTACCTCAACATTATAAAAGCTATATATGACAAACCTACAGCAAACATTATACTTAATGATGAAAAACTGAAACCATTCCCTCTAAAGTCAGGAATGAGACAAGGGTGCCCACTGTCCCCACTCCTATTCAACATAGTACTGGAATTCCTAGCCAAAGCAATTAGGCAAGAAGAAGAAGAAATAATTTTTTTTGTCAAAATATCCCTATTTGCAGATGAAATGATCCTATACCTTAAAGATCCAAAAAACTCTACCCAAAAACTCCTAGACACCATCAACAGCTATAGCAAGGTAGCAGGATATAAAATCAACATAGAAAAATCATTAGCATTTCTATACACTAATAATGAACAAACTGAGAAAGAATATATGGAAACAATTCCATTTACAAAAGCCTCAAAAAAAATCAAATACCTCTTAGTAAACTTAACAAAGGATATGAATGACCTCTACAAGGAAAATTATAAACCCCTGAAGAAAGAGATTGAGGAAGACTATAGAAGGTGGAGAGGATCTCCCATGCTCATGGGTTGGTAGAATCAACATAGTAAAAATGGCTATACTACCAAAAGCAATCTATATGTTTAATGCAATTCCCATCAAGATCCCAATGACATTCATGAAAGAGATTGAAAAATCTACCCTAAAATTCATTTGGAAACACAAGAGACCACAAATAGCCAAGGCAATATTCAGCAAAAAGAATAATGCTGGAGGTATCACAATACCCAACTTGAAACTATATTACAAAGCAACAGCAATAAAAACAGCATGGTACTGGCACAAAAACATGAAGACTAGTGGAACAGAATAGAGGACCCAGATTTGAAGCCACACAACTATACCCAACTTATTTTTGACAAAGGTGCCAAAAATATATGCTGGAGAAAAGACAGCCTCTTCAACAAAAACTGTTGGGAAAACTGGTTAGCAGTCTGCAAAAAACTGAAACTAGATCCATGTTTATCATCCTGTACTAGTATCAACTCAAAATGGATCAAGGACCTTAATATCAGACCACAAACTCTAAAGTTGGTATGGGAAAGAGTAGGAAATACATTGGAAATAATAGGTATAGGAAAGGACTTCCTCATTGGAACCCCAGCAGCTCAGCAACTAAGAGAAAGGATGGACAAATGGGACTTCATAAAATTAAAAAGCTTCTGCTCAACGGAAGAAATGGTCTCTAAACTGAAGAGACCACCCACAGAGTGGGAGAAAATATTTGCCAGCGACACATCAGACAAAAGATTGATAAACAGAATATGCAGGGAACTCAAAAAACTAAACTCTTCCAAAATTAATGAAACAGTAAAGAAACGGGCAAGTGAACTAAATAGAACCTTCTCAAAAGAAGAAATTCAAATGACCAAAAAACACATGAAAAAATGCTCACCATCTCTAGCAATAAAGGAAATGCAAATTAAAACCACACTAAGATTCCACCTCACCCCTGTTAGAACAGCCATCATTAGCAACACCATGAACAACAGGTGTTGGCGAGGATGCAGGGAAAAAGGAACCCTCTTACACTGTTAGTGGGAATGTAAACTAGTACAACCACTCTGGAAAAAAAATTGGAGGCTACTTAAAAAGCTAGACATTGATCTGCCATTTGATCCAGCAATACCACTCTTGGGGATATACCCAAAAGACTGTGACAAAGGTTACTCCAGAGGCACCTGCACACCCATGTTTACTGCAGCACTATTCACAATAGTCAAGTTATGGAAACAGCCAAGATGCCCCACTACTAATGAATGGGTCAAGAAAATGTGGTATCTATACACAATGGAATTTTATGCAGCCATGAAGAAGAACGAAATGTTATCATTCACTGGTAAATGGATGGAATTGGAGAACATTATTCTGAGTGAGGTTAGCCTGGCCCAAAAGACCAAAAATCATATGTTCTCCCTCATATGCGGACATTAGATCAAGGGCAAACACAACAAGGTGACTGAACTTTGATCACAAGATAAAAGCGAGAGCACACAAGGGAGATATGAGGATAGGTAAGACACCTAAAAAATTAGCTAGCATTTGTTGCCCTCAACACAGAGAAACTAAAGCAGATACCTTAAAAGCAACTGAGGCCAATAGGAGAAGGGGACCAGGAACTAGAGAAAAGGTTAGATCAAGAAGAATTAACCTAGAAGGTAACCACACATGCACAGGAAATTAATGTGAGTCAACTGCCTATATAGCTATCCTTATCTCGACTAGCAAAAACCCTTGTTCCTTCCTATTATGGCTTATACTCTCTCTACAACAAAATTAGAGATAAGGGCAAAATAGTTTCTGCCGGGTATTGAGGGGGTGGGGAGAGAGGGAGGGGGCAGAGTGGGTGGTAAGGGAGGGGGTGGGGGAAGGGGGGAGAAATGACCCAAGCATTGTATGCACATATGAATAAAAAAAAATTAAAAAAAAAAGAAAATGTGGTACTTATACACAATGGAATTTTACTCAGCCATAAAGAAGAATGAATATTAGCATTCACCAGTAAATGGATGGAACTGAAAAACATCATCCTGAGCGAGGTTATCCAGGCCCAGAAGACCAAAAATCATATATTCTCCTTCATATGTGGACATTAGATCAAGGGCAAACACAACAAGGGGATTGGACTTTGATCACATGATAAGGAGAGAGCACACAAGGGAGGTATTAGGGTAGGTATGAAACCCAATAAAACAAGATAGCTATTGATGTCCTCAATGCAAAGGAGCTAATGCAGAATCTTTAAAGCGATAGAGGCCAATAGGAGAAGGGGACCAGGAACTAGAGAAAAGGTCAGTTTGAGAAGAATCAACTTAGAATTAACACGTGGGTACATGGAAGCAATGAGAGGAATCTCCCTGTATAGCTATCCTCATCTCAACTAGCAAAAACCCTTGATCCTCCTTATTAATGTTTATACTCTCTCTTCAACAAAATTAGAGATAAGGGCAAAACAGTTTCTGCTTGGAAGCAAGGGGATGGGGGAGAGGGAGAGGGCATGGGGAAAAAGAAAGTGCGGGGGGAAGGGGGGAGAAATGACCCAAACATTGCATGCACATATGAATAAAAGAAATAAAAAAAATTTAGTGGATAAATGAGAAAAAATATATATATACTACAATGTTTGTCTAGCCAATGTCAGATATCTGACAAACAGATGTCAGGCCTAAATGGCAGAACTTTTAGCATTAGTCCTAAACAGCAGAAATATTGAAGACCTTATTAGATAGAATGTACCTTAGATAAAAGAGCTAACAACAACCAATTTTTATGCACACATTATTTGTACCTTACATTTTGACCTCAGAAAATTCTCTAGGCTAACTTTAATCACACACATGTAAACTTACAAGCTTTAAGACCTTAATATGTATCTTGAAGCAATCTTTGTAAAAACCCAAATTTAGATAACACAGTTTTTGGTAAAATACTCTTAGAAACATTATACCTTAAAAGAAGGCTTTTTTTTTTTTTTAAACAATAGAATCTCCAAGAACATATAAGTAAATTAACCTAATTATAAGAGAGTTCAATGTAAGTTGCACTCATGGTAGAGTGAAACAGATTATTATCTATAAATTCTCTTTGGGCCTAAGTTAGCCTGGTTGGGACCAGAACTTTAAGTAACTTTTGAGACAGTTTTATGCATTAACTTTATAAAAGTAGCTTAAGAACCATCCTAAAAACATCTACAGACACACGCACACACACACACACGTTTTGACCTAGGCATGCCAAAAAATGTCAATTTAAGCACACATGTAGGAACTCAAAAAAGTAAAACTTCAGTGACCACAATTGATAGGAGGCAGATTAAGACATACACGGAATACACACAAAGCAATCACTTAATTCAGAATGTACTCTTAAACAAATCATTCCTTTGTCATTATTTTTAGTAGGTTAGTCAGATTCTTAAGAGGTTTACAACAGATCTTTAATGCAAATATCCCAATTTTTGTTCAATCCTTAATAGATTAATGCATTAAAAACAACATGTATAAAAACTACATTAATTTAGAGAATTTCAACCATAAGTTAGTTATAATTTTCCTAGGAGATGACAAGATCACATCACCAATGACTTTCCTATCCCTGGGGAGTGGCAAGATGGCACTGAACATGTTGTGTTTCCATCATGGTGGCAGCATTTCCTGTGGCAGCATGGTCTCTCCAAAGGGGCTCTCCAAAGGAACATAAAGACACGTTACATGCAACATGTAGGCTCAAAATCATCTTTCTTAGGTTAGTAAGATCAAAGTGCTCCCAGTATTTAAGGATATAACCAAGTAGTGAATAGGTTAGATTCCCCTATTGCTGGCTGGTGAAGAGAGTGAGAGTTTCCAAGATCCTCGAGGCATCCCTCTTGTATCAAGGAAGTTTCCAATCCAGGTCCTTTCAAACTGGTTTTGTTGGGTATCTCTGTGCAAGCAATTGCAGGGGCCCTGGCTATGAGTCAACCATTCTCCTAAGGGCTGCCTTGCCACCCCTGCATGAGGGTTCCTGAATGGAATGCTGATTCTCAATGCTAAACCAATTATTATCCTAATGAAAAGACCAAATAATCAAAGCAAACTAAGATGGGACTTAAATTCATGGCCCTACATTTGCTAGGGAGGTCCTTTACCACTAGAGGTGCTCTGCAAGCCTTTGTTAATTTCTCCAAGACTTAGAACCTACCTTTAGGGATTATGGGATTATGGTATCTAATCCCATAATCCCCATCAGTGAAATGGCCCAGACATGTGTCCCTGGGACAAGGGAGGAAGAGGATGAAGGGTGTGGACACATGGCAGCGTCAGGAAAGAGGGGTACAGCCCCACCCCTGGTTCCTCTCCTAGATTCCTTGGGCACTTCCAGTGGTGGTATTGCAGGAGTTTGCTAGATGAGATACAAGTCTCTGAGGCAGATTAGCAGGAAGCAATGTTTATTGTGCCAGCACAGACCCAGTGGACTTGAGTCCAAAGGCTGAGCCCCGAGAACAAAGGGGGCTCACCTTATATACCCTTGCAAGCAGGTTACAGAAGCAAAAAGCAAAGCTCAACCCACATATGGCTGCATGTGACTTCGTTGGCTATTTCATTTTCCCAGTGCTGTGTGACCTTCTTCATGTTTTAATTCTTCATGTTTTATCTCTGCTTTGCCATCCCCTCCCCCGTCTCATCATCAGAACACAATCTGTCTGTCTCTTTTCTGGGCTCCCCTTTCCTGCTACATCATTCCCCCCTTTGATGCTCAGACCCAATCAGGGTCAAAGAGCATCACCTTGATCTAGGGGTTTGTATTTCCATAGCATCATTATATGTGCAGCCATTTTTCTTTCGATAATGGCCTCCATAATGGTTTTGATAGACTGTAGTAGTAGGGGAGCCAGAGAGGGAAATATTAAGCATACTCCTAGGATTAGGCCTATTGCCCCTATCTGAGTTTTGAATCCACCTAAGGCAGAAAACCAACCTCCAAACAGGTTATTGGGATCCCATCCTCTCCATGTCTGGACGGAGACATGGGCAAGCTTTTTCATTTTGTCTGTGATCTCTTTTATGACCTTTTTTTAAAATCATCACTCTGTAAGCAGCGGTTGCTTAGGTTATATTTTCCATAAACTCCTCCCTCAGAGGCCAAGAAATAGTCTAAAGCCAAGCGGTTCTGATAGATGGCATTGCACATCTTAGTGCTTTGTTTTGCCAGCAAATTGAGAGCTCTTGCAGTTTCATTAGTTATAATTTCAACAACAGCCTGCAGCATGATGATGCAATTAAGCATATATATATATATATATATATATATATATATATATATATATATGGATGCGATAGCCCCAAGACCTGTCTTCTTTTTTTTTTCTCATTTATTCATATGTACATACTTTATTTGGGCAATTTCTCTCCCCTCCCCCCTCCCCCCACCCCTCCTTGCTTTCAGGCAAAATCTGTTTTGCCCTTATCTCTAATGTTGTTGAAGAGAGAGTATAAACAAAATAAGAAAGACAAAGCATTTTTGCTAGTTGAGATAAGGATAGCTATATAGGGAGATTCCTAGCATTGCATCCATGTACAAATGTGTTACATTCTAAGTTGATTCATCTCTAACTGATCTTTTCTGTAGTTCCTGATCCCTTTCTCATATTGACCTCTGTCGCTTTAAAGTTTCTGTATTAGTTCCTCTGCAGTGAGGACCTCAAATACAATCATGTTTTTTGGGTTTCTTACCTGCCCCCATACCTCCCGTGTGTGCTCTCACGTTATCATGTGACCCAAGTCCAATCAAGACTCGTCTTCTGCCCAGGTGGCAAGACCATAGTATTGTATAATTTTCTCAGGAGGCCATTTGTTATCTTTTTAATTGCCAATTTGTAGGCACCCCATCTTTGTCTACTTAGTCTTTTTTTTTATATATGGGGACTCCCAGTTTTTCACCTTGTCTGAGGGGAAGCAAGAAGAAAGATGGTCTGATTGAGCCTAGCACACAAGACCCAAACCAGCTGCTAGATAGCACCATATTAAGCTTGATTTTCCACAGCTCCAATACAGTCCCCTGGGCACCTGCCAATCTATGTTTATGGTAAGATTTTTCCATGTTCTCTGGAGATTAGAAAAGCTGGCCAGTGGATGGGCTGGAGTTCTGTGTGATTTGGAGCTCCCCACCAATGGGTCCCTTGGGCAGTGTCATTGTAAAACTTCTGCCCTAAACAAGTTAAATCCCCCACTGAGGTGGAGAATTGGCCTTCTGGGTGGGAGATACAATAATTTCCAATGATGGAAGCTTTTAGGAGCCAGATGCCTTTCCTGTGCTTTGGGAAAGCAGTCTTGTTAAAAGGTTCTTGTGGGTCTAACTCCCTTGTTTTCCAAGGCCAGTGGTCTCCCATGTTGGTCTTCCCACAAACATAGCATGAAATGACATTCAGTGTCTGGGCTGTAGACTCAGCCAGTGAGAGGAACAAGTTTTTAGCTTTGGCAGAGATGGAAAATTCATTCTTCATCTTCTCATAAAAGGAGTGAAAAACTTGATAGGAGGAGCTCTCATGGGTAACAGTTACTAATTTGAGGTGCATCAGACTTCCAGAGTCAAGGCCTTTTCCATCTATCCTTGTGCCAATTACATGTCCATGTGTCCAATCCGATGGCTTAAGTACAGTGAAATCTACAGGGTTACAGGTGCCATGGGTGCAGTCAGGGGCAGCTTTCCTCTTGTGAAGGAGGCTGTGTGCTTAGCCTCTGCCATGTGGCCCATGAACACAACTCCAATAAGGACAATAATAAGAACCCACATCATCGCTTGGCCAAGAGTTGTCTCCCTGGCACATACACTTATCATTTGGTGTATTGGCTCCTTCCAAAGCTAGACCCCTATAGCCACAGCCTATACCTCCGTATCCACCCTTATCTATGGCTGCACATGCATCAAAGAGCATTGACACTGGTTTATCAGGTCTATACTCCTGGGTATGGCTGGCGAGGTTTCCAGGATTGCGGATGCTCCTGATCTCTAACCATTGCTCCCAATGGCGATAAGTGGGGTTGAAGCATATATGCTGATTACCATGGGAACACATTGAATAGATGGTATGGTTGTGAGTGCATGACCTGATGACAGTACCTGCAAAGAATGGTAAGTATGGAATAGCAAAGTCCTAGTGACATTTCCTGCCTGAGTAGTATGCATACGTAGGTCACAGGGGGAGGGCTCTGAGGCCATGAAGGGAGACCATGTCAGTAACAATAAACAGTAATTCTCAAAAGAGATAGAAGAGAGCAAATAAAAACCTTTTACCATGAGTCCAATCAGTGGGGGTAGTTTCTGCCAGGCCTGTAGCAAAGATTATGGTAAGAATTATAGCAACAGATACAAACAAGGGGTGACAATGCATCACAGTGAGATAACTGGTGTAAAAACAGTCTGGTTGTCCCATTGGAGAGTCAACTCCTCAAGCTTCTGCCATGCATTGACTAGTCAGCTTCTGGGGAGTAACTGGAGCAGGGCTGTCATCCTGCCATTTTTGGTCCCCTGTTGTTTCCTGGGAAGTGGAGTCCTGCCGAGGAAGGGTGCTCAGGTTCCAGAGGGTGATCCTGCCTGGTGAAGCTGGATCAGGGATGCACTCCCATTTGAGATAAGCTGGCTTGACTCAACTGTGGTGGATCCAAGGAGCAGTCTCTGCTACTTTAAGTGCAGTGGGAGTAGTAGACAAGATAAAAACAAAGGGGCATCTCCAATGGGGTTTTAATGGGTGGACATTTTATATATATATATATATATATATTTTTTTTTTTATCTAGACAATGTCTTTTTTTTAAACTGAGTATAATTACCATGGCAACAATATATTATCAGTATATACATCCAATAAAACACATTGTTTTAAAAAAAGTTAAAACCACCATCTTTAAGTATCAAAGGACATGTTTGGAGCCAGTAAAAAGTTATTTTGTCTCTATTAAAGTAGAGGACCCTGTCTAAAAATATGAGTTTGTGCCTAGAAGGGCTTTAATGACAGATAGCCACACATGCATAAGGATCATTTCTTTAATCCTCTTGGCCTTGGTTATTTTTGAGAGGTCTGGCACGAGTGATTCCATTGGAACTATGAACATTCCCCACTTTGTCTCCAAACTACTTGCCTCTGATCAGTCTCTTTTGAAGATCTGTCTTCCATCCAAGTACAAATCAGGCCCTACCCTGCTTAGCTTTCAAGACCAGATGAGATAGGGCATGCTCAGGGTGGTAGGGTCATAGACTAAAGATCTTTCTTGATTGGTTGTTCTTTCTTGGGTTGTTTGTTTGGATGGTTTTGGTCCCATGGTGGGGGGTGGGGGCGGGAATAACAAACAGATCAAGCAGGAGTCAGTGGCAACTAGACCCTTTTGGCCAAATTTAAGCAACAAGGAGGCTTAGAAGGAGTGGGCCTTAGGCAATGGGCTTTTAGAGAAGGACAATATAAAACAAAAATCCAACAAAAGCAGATGTCTAAAAAGCTAACCTGGTTGACACATAAGTAGTTATTGAGTCATTTTTTTATGGACTTCTTTGTAAATGCCCCAGAAGGATCAGAACTATAATGACAAAAACTTAAAAACTCATGGCTAAAATTTTGATGGACAATTTAGCAACTCACAGAACAGTGTATCAATACCATTGACTTTTTGTTACCATGTTTATGTAAATTTTGTATTTTAGAAGGCTTAATATACTTGCAAAACATAAATATAGGAACCAGCAACAGCATCACAACTCTATAGAGGTTATATATACATATTAGTTTAGTTGTTCTTGAAGTAAAACCTTAGATTTTTATCAGTTGGGGGAGGAGAACAGGGTCAGTGACCCCAAATAGCCCACTCACAGACACATACAGGATACCAACTGTATTAGAATCACCCAAGACAACAGTTGTTTAACTATGAGGTCATCTAGAAAATTTTATAGAGGTTGTTAGAAAATAAGAGGTATGGAAGAGGCAGAGAGATGGCTCAAACACCAGTACAGGGTTTATTGTTTAGGCAGGAGCCCTGTGGAGGGGGACCCCAGCAAGACAGCTGGAGCCCAT
Organism: Castor canadensis; assembly: GCF_047511655.1. NCBI lineage: Eukaryota > Metazoa > Chordata > Mammalia > Rodentia > Castoridae > Castor > Castor canadensis. The sequence continues at coordinate 95,746,569 of NC_133394.1, forward strand.
TGTCATACACAGGCTTGCGCTAGATATAGAGGGCTAGTGGAAAAGTACCAGGAAAGTCACTAAGGGATATTGTTGCTGGGCAACCAAGAAAGATAAATTGTAGTTAGGTCACTGTCCTTGGCATCTGTCCAGGGAGATAAAGGTAAGCCATCTGCAAGGGGGAGGGGTCTAGTCCTAACATGGCTGTCTTTATTGTTAACCCCAATATAAACCAACTCTTAAATGAACATGACTCAGTTACCTTAGTAGTTAAAACCCCGACAAAAATCACCAGAGAACACAGGTAAATATTTATGGGGACTAAGTGTGGAGTTAGGAAACATAGTGGCCAAGAATCATGGCTCAGATGTTCATAAGGGTTCACATCCCAGATTGTTGACATTTACATATGGCTCATGACATACAGCAGGATCCCACCAACCTGTAGACAATGGAGGCTCCCTAAAATAACAGGCCCAATCTGGCCATCCCAGGGCAAAAATTCCCTCTATCTACATTGTGGAAGGAGTAGGACTAACACCTCCACTCTGTTGAGTCCAATAGAAATTGGAGGTCTTGACTTCTAGTGTAGTGCTCTTTTTTGAGTTATTTATTTATTTATTATCCTATGTGGAGGGTGTACTTTGACTTTGTTTTGCATAAGTAAATGTCTCCATCTTTATGTCATTGCAGTAGCACTTCCTGTGCTCAGGTGCCTCTTGTCTTTTTGTGTTTTAATAAACTCTGTTGTCTTGACAAATTTGTGGATTAACCTGTAACACCAAAAATTCTTGACAGTTATCTTCACAAAACAAAAACCATTTTTAAGATGATTTTTTTGTAAATGTTAAGAACAAAACAATATTTTAAAGGTAGCCTTATTGTTATGAGCTTAGAGAATTAAATTTTAGTTTAATATCAGTACATTAAATTTTTTTTTTTCATTTTTCTTTTATTATTCATATGTGCATACAAGGCTTGGTTTATTTCTCCCCCCTGACCCCACCCCCTCCCTTACCACCCACTCCACCCCCTCCCGCTCCCCCCCTCAATACCCAGCAGAAACTATTTTGCCCTTATCTCTAATTTTGTTGTAGAGAGAGTATAAGCAATAATAGGAAGGAACAAGGGGTTTTGCTGGTTGAGATAAGGATAGCTATACAGGGCATTGACTCACATTGATTTCCTGTGCGTGGGTGTTATCTTCTAGGTTAATTCTTTTTAATCTAACCTTTTCTCTAGTTCCTGGTCTCCTTTTCCTATTGGCCTCAGTTGCTTTAAGGTATCTGCTTTAGTTTCTCTGCATTAAGGGCAACAAATGCTAGCTAGTTTTTTAGGTGTCTTACCTATCCTCACCCCTCCCTTGTGTGCTCTCGCTTTTATCATGTGCTCATAGGCCAATCCCCTTGTTGTGTTTGCCCTTGATCTAATGTCCACATATGAGGGAGAACATACGATTTTTGGTCTTTTGAGCCAGGCTAACCTCACTCAGAATGATGTTCTCCAATTCCATCCATTTACCAGCGAATGATAACATTTCGTTCTTCTTCATGGCTGCATAAAATTCCATTGTGTATAGATACCACATTTTCTTAATCCATTCGTCAGTGCTGGGGCATCTTGGCTGTTTCCATAACTTGGCTATTGTGAATAGTGCCGCAATAAACATGGATGTGCCTCTGGAGTAACAGTCTTTTGGGTATATCCCCAAGAGTGGTATTGCTGGATCAAATGGTAGATCGATGTCCAGCTTTTTAAGTAGCCTCCAAATTTTTTTCCAGAGTGGTTGTACTAGTCTACATTCCCACCAACAGTGTAAGAGGGTTCCTTTTTCCCCGCATCCTCGCCAACACCTGTTGTTGGTGGTGTTGCTGATGATGGCTATTCTAACAGGGGTGAGGTGGAATCTTAGTGTGGTTTTAATTTGCATTTCCTTTATTGCTAGAGATGGTGAGCATTTTTTCATGTGTTTTCTGGCCATTTGAATTTCTTCTTTTGAGAAAGTTCTGTTTAGTTCACCTGCCCATTTCTTTATTGGTTCATTAGTTTTGGGAGAATTTAGTTTTTTAAGTTCCCTGTATATTCTGGTTATCAGTCCTTTGTCTGATGTATAGTTGGCAAATATTTTCTCCCACTCTGTGGGTGTTCTCTTCAGTTTAGAGACCATTTCTTTTGATGAACAGAAGCTTTTTAGTTTTATGAGGTCCCATTTATCTATGCTATCTCTTAGTTGCTGTGCTGCTGGGGTTTCATTGAGAAAGTTCTTACCTATACCTACTAACTCCAGAGTATTTCCTACTCTTTCTTGTATCAACTTAAGAGTTTGGGGTCTGATATTCAGATCCTTGATCCATTTTGAGTTAATCTTGGTATAGGGTGATATACATGGATCTAGTTTCAGTTTTTTGCAGACTGCTAACCAGTTTTCCCAGCAGTTTTTGTTGAAGAGGCTGCTATTTCTCCATCGTATATTTTTAGCTCCTTTGTCAAAGATAAGTTGCTTATAGTTGTGTGGCTTCATATCTGGATCCTCTATTCTGTTCCACTGGTCTTCATGTCTGTTTTTGTGCCAGTACCATGCTGTTTTTATTATTATTGCTTTGTAATATAGTTTGAAGTCAGGTATTGTGATACCTCCTGCATTGTTCTTTTGACTGAGTATTGCCTTGGCTATTCGTGGCCTCTTGTGTTTCCATATAAATTTAACAGTAGATTTTTCAATCTCTTTGATGAATGTCATTGGAATTTTGATGGGAATTGCATTAAACATGTAGATTACTTTTGGGAGTATAGACATTTTTACTATGTTGATTCTACCAGTCCATGAGCATGGGAGATCTCTCCACTTTCTATAGTCTTCCTCAATCTCTTTCTTCAGAAGTGTATAGTTTTCCTTGTAGAGGTCTTTCACATCTTTTGTTAGGTTTACACCTAGGTATTTCATTTTGTTTGAGGCTATTGTAAATGGAATTGTTTTCATACATTCTTTTTCCGTTTGCTCATTGTTAGTGTATAGAAATGCTAATGATTTTTCTATGTTGATTTTATATCCTGCTACCTTGCTATAGCTATTGATGATGTCTAGAAGCTTCTGAGTAGAGTTTTTTGGGTCTTTAAGGTATAGGATCATGTCGTCTGCAAATAGGGATATTTTGACAGTTTCTTTACCTATTTGTATTCCTTTTATTCCTTCTTCTTGCCTAATTGCTCTGGCTAGGAATTCCAGTACTATGTTGAATAGGAGTGGAGATAGTGGGCATCCTTGTCTGGTTCCTGATTTTAGAGGGAATGGTTTTAATTTTTCTCCGTTAAGTATAATGCTGGCTGTAGGTTTGTCATATATAGCTTTTATAATGTTGAGGAACTTTCCTTCTATTCCTAGTCTTCTTAGAGCTTTTATCATGAAATGATGTTGGATCTTATCAAAGGCTTTTTCTGCATCTATTGAGATGATCAAGTGGTTTTTGTCTTTGCTTCTGTTAATGTGGTTTATTACGTTTATTGATTTTCGTATGTTGAACCACCCCTGCATCCCTGGGATGAAGCCTACCTGGTCGTGGTGAATAATCTTTTTGATGTGTTGCTGAATTCGATTTGCCATTATTTTGTTGAGGATTTTTGCATCAATGTTCATTAAGGAGATTGGCCTATAGTTCTCCTTTTTGGAGGTGTCTTTGCCTGGTTTTGGGATAAGTGTAATAGTGGCTTCATAAAATGTGTTTGGCAGTTTTCCTTCCCTTTCTATTTCATGGAACAGTTTAAGGAGGGTTGGTATCAGTTCTTCTTTAAAGGTCTGATAGATGATTAATTTCCTCTTGGTTCAGTTTTGGATGATCATATGTATCTAGAAATCTGTCCATTTCTTTTAGATTTTCAAATTTATTTGAATATAGGTTCTCAAAGTAGTCTCTGATGATTTCCTGGACTTCCATGGTGTTTGTTGTTATCTCCCGTTTTGCATTCCTGATTCTACTAATTTGGGTTTTTTCTCTCCTCAGTTTAGTCAGGTTTGCCAGGGGTCTATCGATCTTGTTTATTTTTTCAAAGAACCAACTTTTTGTTTCATTAATTCTTTGTATGGTTTTTTTGGTTTCTATTTCGTTGATTTCAGCTCTTATTTTTATTATTTCTCTCCTTCTATTTGTTTTGGGATTTGCTTGTTCTTGTTTTTCTAGGAGTTTGAGATTTATCATTAGGTCATTGATTTGGGATCTTTCAATCTTTTTAATATATGCACTCATGGCTATAAACTTTCCTCTCAAGACTGCCTTAGCTGTGTCCCATAGGTTCTGGTAGGTTGTGTTTTCATTTTCATTGACTTCTAGGAACTTTTTAATTTCCTCTTTTATTGCATCGATGATCCATTCTTCATTAAGTAATGAGTTATTTAGTTTCCAGCTGTTTGCATGTTTTTTGTCTTTACTTTTGTTGTTGAGTTCTACTTTTACTGCATTGTGGTCAGATAGTATGCATGGTATTATTTCTATTTTCTTATATTTGCTGAGGCTTGCTTTGTGCCCTAGGATATGATCTATTTTGGAGAAGGTTCCATGGGCTGCTGAGAAGAATGTATATTGTGTAGAGGTTGGATGAAATGTTCTGTAGACATCTACTAGGTCCACTTGATCTATTGCATATTTTAGATCTTGGATTTCTTTATTGAGTTTTTGTTTGGATGACCTATCTATTGATGATAATGGAGTGTTAAAGTCTCCCACAACCACTGTGTTGGCGTTTATATATGCTTTTAGGTCTTTCAGGGTATGTTTGATGAAATTGGGTGCGTTGACATTGAGTGCGTACAGATTGATGATTATTATTTCCTTTTGGTCTATTTCCCCTTTTATTAGTATGGAATGTCCTTCTTTATCTCGTTTGATCAATGTAGGTTTGAAGTCTACTTTGTCAGAGATAAGTATTGCTACTCCTGCTTGTTTTCGGGGGCCATTGGCTTGGTAAATCTTCTTCCAGCCTTTCATCCTAAGCATATGCTTATTTCTGTCGGTGAGATGAGTCTCCTGTAAGAACAAATTGTTGGATCTTCTTTTTTAATCCATTTTGTCAAACGGTGTCTTTTGATGGGTGAATTAAGTCCATTAACATTAAGTGTTAGTACTGATAGGTATGTGGTGATTCCTGCCATTTAGTTATCTTAGTTGTTTGAAGGTTTGATTGTGTGTACCTAACTTGATGTTACTCTCTACTGTCTTGCTTTTTCTTATCCTGTGGTTTGGTGCTGCCTGCCTTTTCATGGTTAAGTTGGGTGTCACTTTCTGTGTGCAGGATCCCTTGCAGAATCTTTTGTAATGGTGGCTTTGTGGTCACATATTGTTTTAGTTTCTGCTTATCATGGAAGACTTTTATTGCTCCATCTATTTTGAATGATAGCTTTGCTGGGTAGAGTATCCTGGGGTTGAAGTTATTTTCATTCAGTGCCCGGAAGATCTCACTCCACGCTCTTCTTGCTTTTAATGTTTCTGTTGAGAAGTCTGCTGTGATTTTGATGGGTTTACCTTTGTATGTTACTTGTTTTTTCTCTCTTGCAGCCTTCAATATTCTTTCCTTAGTTTCTGAACTTGTTGTTTTAATGATGATATGTCGTGGAGTAGTTCTATTTTGATCTGGTCTGTTTGGTGTCCTGGAGGCCTCTTGCATTTGTATGGGAATATCTTTCTCTAGATTTGGGAAATTTTCCGTTATTATTTTGTTGAATATATTACGCATTCCCTTCGCTTGCACCTCTTCTCCTTCTTCGATGCCCATGATTCTCAAGTTTGGTCTTTTGATGGAGTCGGTGAGTTCTTGCATTTTCTTTTCACAGGTCTTGAGTTGTTTAATTAGTAGTTCTTCAGTTTTTCCTTTAATTACCATTTCATCTTCAAGTTCTGAGATTCTGTCTTCTGTTTGTTCTATTCTGCTGGATTGGCCTTCCGTTTTGTTTTGCAGTTCTGTTTCGTTCTTTTTTCTGAGGTTTTCCATATCCTGGCTGTTTTCTTCTTTATTGTTGTCTATTTTTGTCCTGAGTTCATTTATCCATTTATTCATTGTGTTCTCTCTTTCATTTTGGTGTTTATACAGTGCTTCTATGGTTTCCTTTATTTCTTCTTTTGCTTTTTCAAATTCTCTATTTTTATTGTCTTGGAATTTCTTGAGTGTCTCCTGTACATTTTGGTTGACCCTATCCAGTATCATCTCTATAAAATTCTCATTGAGTACTTGTAGTATGTCTTCTTTTAAATTATTCTTGTAGGCTTCATTGGGTCCTTTGGCATAGTTTATCTTCATTTTGTTGGAGTCTGGCTCTGAGTTTCTGTTCTCTTCATTCCCCTCTGGTTCCTGTACTAATTTTTTGCTGTGGGGAAACTGGTTTCCTTGTTTTTTCTGTCTTCCTGTCATTGTCCTTGGTGTTGTTACTGTCCCTGTACTGTGTGTAATTAAGTATTTTCTAGCTTGTAATAATAACAATGGTAATATTGAGAATGGAAGAGTGAGCTGAGATGGAAAGCAAGAAGTTAAAGAAAAGGGGAAAACAAATATACAGACAAGAGGGAGAAAGCAGAACAAGGTATCAGACAAGAGAGTTTCAAAGGTATAAACAGGGAGTGTTAGTGTACTAATCGACAGTAAGCTGAACAGACAATAGAGTGACAGAGAGAGGATTGAAAATCAAAGATAAAAAAAATAAAAAATAAGTATATGAAGTAATGTATTTATAAAAATGAATTAAAATAAAATGGAAAATAGAAAATTAAAAAAAACAAAAGAAACCAAAAAACCAAAAAACTTCCAAGTTTATATGCAATGCAATTTCAGTCTTAATAATTTGGATGTCCGTCTCAATCTCCAGTCCTGGAGTTGGTGCCTCAGATGTTGTTCTGTAGTTGTCTCATCAAAGGGGATGCATAAAGTAGAACAAAACTACACTCACACACACACAGAAGAAAAAAAAAAAAAAAGCCCCACCAAGTGTCCCCAGTTCAAATGCAATACAGTTTCAGTTAGTTTTTCGGCTTGCAGGTGTAATTCGGTTGTTCTCTCATCAAAGGTAGGGAGAAAAAGAAAAAAAAAGCGTCTGGAGGCAGTTCTGAGAGTGGTACCTGCAACTGTGGCTTGCCTGCCTGCTGCTCTCAGCCTGTAGCTGGCGGCGTTATTTATGCAGATCTCTGGGGTGAGCTTAGCACTCACCTGGTCCCACAGGCTTTGTTTGCTCAGAGTTCTCCTGTGCAGGGGAGGGGGGCCTCTGCTACAGGCTTTTCCCTTTCCAAGCACTGCCCCGCGTTGTCAGGCCTGTGTGTTTATTTACAGTTCACGTGGGAAGTGGGTCTTCCCTCCTCTCACAAGCGTCCCTGCTCCTGGTTGCTGGCGCGCCCCGCTCCCGCCAGAGGCTCTCCGGCCCGCCCGGCTCGTTTATTTACAGTCCCGGGAAGGGTTCCCTTCCCCCAATCTTCAGCGCTCAGGGCGCCCCACCCTCTTTCCAGCGTGTCTTAACTGTTCTTATTGCTTAGTACTCAGTTTCTCTTTTTTTCCCGGGTGGAGGTCAGTCTGTCCAGGGGGCTATGCTGCTCTGGCCCAGGCTTGTCTGTGGGGGAACCACGGTACCGCGAAGGTCACCTGGTCCGCGTTTTCCCAAGCCGTATGGGCGCCGGCCACTGGCGGCCCGGGGGCCTCCTCGGTTCTCCGTTTAACGTGAAGTGGAGATTCTCTGCGCCGGCTGGAGATGTGGAGGGGTCAAAGTTATGCCTTTTCTCGGTGATTATGCCTGCAAAGTGTGTCTCCAGCGTCTCTCCAAGATTTCACTATAGGAGGGTCGATTTCTGCTTCCTACCTCTAGCCGCCATCTTGGAATTCTCCCCAGTACATTAAATTTTAATCTTACAAAACCTTTAATGTAACTTTTAAAAGATTTTAGTTAACTTAATCACTTACATAAGCATTATATCTTTGTGACAACTTAATATGTACCCTCTGGGGGAACTTGTCATTATCCTTTCTTTACTCAAAAGTATTTTTATTTTTTTAACCTTTATTTTTAAAAAACCATATCCATAGTACCTTTTATATATTTTTGTAATTTGTTGAAAATAACTTATAAAACCTTTTAACTTAGAGTCTTGCATTTGCATGAAAAAACAAGAAAGAAAGCAACCTTGAAATTATTTTTGTATAAAAGCAATTTATAGAAAGCTCATTTGTTAATAGACCAATGTACTCTAAGAGAGAATTTAATTCCAGATTGTATTTATGGCAGAATGAAACATGCGAAGGTTGTTTCTTTAACTACCCAAATTCCAATATTTTTGTTGCAGTCTGTGGCCCCCCTTTCTCTTTTTTCTCTCTCTGGTCTGAGCTGGAGTGTTAACCCCTGAATGCCTGCATCTTAGTGAGACCTGATTGAAATAAGTTTAATAACCTGTTTTCTTAAAAGTAGCAATAGGACAGAGTAATAATTTTTTTACATTGACTGTATAATAAGAACTGTTTTCAAGATGTTTATATATATATATATATATATGCACACACTGTGAGTACACCATTAGGTGGATGCATAATCTGACCAGCCATTAGCAAGGGAAACATAAGCATCTCATAATTGTCTCATTAACAGACCAAGCTTACTGGACCAATCTTTTGGAACAATTATATTTATTTATTTATTTTTACTAGCAACAGTCAAAGTTGCTCTTTTTCTTACCCTTTTAGGTAGGTTCTCCTTGTTTATGCTCCCTAGAAGTAAAGGTAATAGCAAGTTCAGTATTTCTGGCATATTTTAATAATCCTAAATTGTTTTCGATTTACTTTTTATTTTTAAGACATAAAAACTCAACTGAAGGAGTATATTAAACCTTTCATCCTTTACTGTCTCCAAACATTTTAGGACATTTCATTTTTTCTCTCTTCCTCTTCTTTTATTCTTCTCTCTCCTCACTTCATCCATGAAGACTTTATCCAATTTTGTTTCCATTCCTCCATTTTCCCTTCTCTACATTCACAGCCCTTCTGCAACATTGCTTTTCTTTCAAGTCAGACCAGATTTTATGTATCAGTGCAAGTCCATCCTTCATGTGTAAATTTTTATAAGAGCTCAGTTAGTGCTGAGCCTCAGACCTCCTTCAGGATGCCCATTTTGGGTGAAGATATGCAAACTGGGGCACCAAAACTACCCATCAAGACTGAAAGACTCTGATTTTTCCTCAGCCCACCCAATAAATTGGTACTTGAATTTAAATAAACAACAGAGTCTGGTTTTTGAAGACCAGTTTTAGCCTCTTGGCTTTTCCCATTCTCCTGGGTGTTAGGGTTTTTTTGTTCTTTTGTTTTGTTTTTTGTTTTTGTTTTTGTTTTCAATTACTCTGTAAACTTTATTAATCACAGTTTTATCTAGTGACCCTTCCAGGGGCAAATGACCTACACCCAAAGCAGGTCATTCTACTTTACACAGGGTGTTTAGCTTGTTAGGAGATAACTCCATAGTCACCATTAAATCCCTTTTTAAAGCTATTAATCATACACTCCAAGGAAGTGTTTTTACTCTAATTTCCACCTATATCCTCCCATTACAGACACAGACGGGGAGGGGTTTTGGAAAAGCACTTGCTTTTTCGGTCTCCTGCTGCTCCCCTTGAGGGGACTTAGGTGACTCTTTGGCCCTAGTGAGTCTGTATAACCCCGGACTGGAGGCCTCACTGGGACTCACCCTTGACCTTATGAGTTCACCATGGAATTGAGGATTGGGACTCCTCACTCACTTCGCAGCTGGGTTGTGTCTCAGGCTTGCTCTTTTATGCACTCTTACATGGTACAATATTTCCATTTGGAACCCTAAACCTGAGAGACATGGTTTCACCCCAGCAGGTGGTTACTAGCAGTCTCTGGGAGGTGATCAGTCTCCCCTTCCACCTCCTGAGGCAGGTCTGAATTTGAACCTGTGTTCTTACCAGTATGAAGAGTGGTGCTCCTAAGTTGGTTCTTGTGCCTCAAGGGGTTCCTCTGTGCATCCGTGGCCCTCACCCTGACTTGCTGGATCAAACTGTCTGTTGGCACCTGGTTGGATCTCCTCCTGGTGGTCTGAGGGGATGCACCCTGGTGACAAGGGAGGTGATAACTCACCATCTCCAAAATCCCAGATAATGGGCCCCCAAGAAATGTTGCAGGAGTTTGCTAACTGAGATATGGGACTCTGAGGCAGATTAGCAGGAAGCAATGTTTATTGTGCCAGCACAGACCCTGCAGACTTGTGAACAAAGGCTGAGCTTCAAGAACAAAGGGTCTCACCTTATATGCCCTTGCAAGCAGGTTACAGAAGCAAAAACCAAAGCTCAACCCACAAATGGCTGCATGTGACTTCATTGGCTATTTCATTTCCCCAGTGCTATGTGACCTGCATGTTTCAATTCTTTAAGTTTTATCTATCTGCTTTGCCATCTCCTCCCCTTGTCTCATTGTCAGAACACCAGCCTGTCTGTTTCTTTTCTGGCTTCCCCTTTCTTGCTACAGTGGCACTGGTGGAGCAGTGGCCACAGAGCCCCAGCCATGCGGTGCAGGTCATGGGACATGCTGGGTTCTGGTGTTGCTGTTGGCTGCCTCACCCCTGGTGCCACCAGCGGCCAGAGCCAGTGTATAGGGTGGTGGCAGTAGTGGATGCAGTGGGCCCTGAAACCTGGAAGGTGCATGGAGGCTTGTATCTTTCCCATGTCCCCTCCAGAGGCAGAGTTGGGTGAGGTGTGCCTCTTGCTTGCCCTCCAGGACCCTGATGGCAGCCTATAGTATGTGACAGGTTAGGAGGCAGAGGATGGGTAAACAGGGGTCCAGCCTGAGTGCCCAGGGCAAGGCTTCCAAGGTTGGTGCCTGCCATGACTGGCATTGCCCAGGGACTTTGGGTGCTCTCCCTAGGCCATGTGGCTGCTTGGGCTCAGTGGTCAGAGACCCTGGTACAGGTGCCCTGCACAGCTTATTTTTGGGAGAGACACTGGTGGACTGCAAGCCTCACAGTTTTAAGATGACCTGCCCCCTGGGGTTGTGCATCTCCTGGGTGCAACCCCACAAGCAGCCTCTAGGTGAGCCTGGACCCCTGTGCAGCATGAGACACTCCACATCACTGGGTCCAGTGGTCAAGGCACCTCCCAGCTGCATTCTCCTGAGGGCAGAGTTCAGTCTATTCTCTTGGCTGTGGTTTTTGAGCAGCAGAAGGAAGAGCAGAAAAGAGAGTTGAAAAGACCCTTTAAAATATAAGGTCTGTGTGCTCACCTTTTCTCCTGGCTGACTTGCCACATGTTAACACAAAGATGCAGTCTGTGATCAAAAGACTTCCAAATTCTTTGTGTCCTGCATGAAAGAATCTATAGCAGGATACATGGGTGTAAATGAGTTTATTAAAAGTTAGGGAAGGGAATTACAAAAGGGATCATGGTGGGCCTAGGTGTAGTCTGGAAGCAGAGAGGACGTGCTTCTCTTCTCTAGGTACGGTTTTAAAGCTTATGCTAGCCTATGGGAAGGGAGGAACCTGGTGATTCCCAACCAATAATCAATGAGTGGGGAGGGCATGAGTGGTCCCAAGGCTGGGTGAGGGTGCTCCATGTTGTCTAGGGCATGGTCAATCTGAAAAGCAAAATTAAGTCATGTGTTTTCTACAAGTCCCAAACTTTCCCTAGCTAGAGCCTGCCTCAGTGGGGTCTTGGGGACTATTTGCCCTCACTATCCTGATCTCAGCCTCCCAAGTAGCTAGAATTACAGACAGGAGCCACTGGCACCTGGCTTATGTGGAATTTTTACTTATCCTATCCAATCAATATTTGTGAAGTCTTTCTCTGTGTTAGAGCAATGAATGGAAAATGGATACAACTGTGCATAAGACAGTCATTGCCCTCATGAGGCCCACCTTCTCTTTGAAGAGACAGTGGACAAAACCAGCCCTGGAGGTATAGTGCAATGTCAGTTAGTGATAGGTATGACAAAGAAAAAGGCAGAGAATGATGGTATTTGTGATGTCTATGATTGTTTCTTTGAGAAGATGGCCTTTGGAGAGAGGGAGATAGGAAAGGAAGAGCAATGGGCAGGGGGATCACAGGTGCAGAAGCCCTGAGATGGAAAGGTGCCTGGGATGTGGAGGAACAGAAGAGAGGCTGTGTGGTTGGAGGGAACAGGGAGCAGATACATGGTGAGGTCAGAAGTGTTATCAGAAGACAGATGATGTTGGACCCTTTAGACTCTGGAAAACATGTTGGATTTTACCCAGGTGCTTTGATTAATACTGTGGAAAATTTATAAATTAACCTGGTAATTAACTGAAGAAATGTGTATCTCTTAACCATGTTTTCTTTTCTTTTTTACTCCCATTTTCACTTCCTCCTTTATATTTTATAGTAAAAATATGTTGTTCTATATAGGTTCCTCACATTTTATGTTGGATTATTTCTAGAAATTTTATATATGTTTAATGCAATTGCCAATGGAATATCTATTCTATTGTATTTTCTAACATATTTTATAGAATAAAAGAAAGTGTGGATATCTGTATATCTTATATTCAAGTAATAAACTGAAGGATTTTTAAAAATGAATTCCTTATCATTTTTGTGTAACAATTTTAACATTGTTTCCTAATGTAGTGACAATTTGTCATCTACTTTTGCATAGCTATACCAGAGCAAGAGTGATATTGGATGTTTCTGCTTATGACTTATGGAAATAATACAGTGGCATTATTTTAGAATACTTATTTATTTGTCCACTAAAAGGATTTCAGCCTAGCTTTGGTTTTTATTTTTATTTATTTCACTTTTTCTGCAGTGCTAGGAATTGAACCCAGGGCCTTGTGCATGCTAGGGTAGCATTCTACCATGAGGCTACACCCTCAGCATGTAGTTTTGAAAAGTTCTTGTCTTTTTCCTTGTGAGTAGAATATGAATTTTCAAGTTCCCTTCTTATCATCTATTGAAATGATTATAGTATTTTTGTCTTTTAACTTATTTACAGGGTTTTTTTATATTAAGGAATCACTGTACTCCTAAACTCAATGTTAGTTGATTATGATAGATGTCTGTTCTAATCTTCTGCTTAATTTGCTTTTTCTTTCTTTATTTTGGCCTTTCCAATTTACATAAACAAGATTGGTTTACAGCTTTTGTATTTTGTACTCTTTTTGGTCTCCTTTGTTGTTTTTGGTTATACTGATTTAATAAAATTAACTGAACTGCTTATCAGTAAAACTGGTCAAAAAATCTTTTTCTTTATCATACATCAATAACATAAGGAGATATTTGAAATCTTTTATTGTTTATTTTTTTAGTGGTACTGAGGTTTGAACTCAGGGCTTCATGCTTGCTAGGCAAGCACTCTACCACTTAAGCCACTCCAGGCTTTTACTTTGTGTTGGATATTTTCGAGATAGGATCTTGTGAACTATTTTCCTGGAGCTGTATTTGAACTGTGATCCTCCTGATCTTTGCCTCCTGAGTAGCTAGAATTACAGACATGAGTCACTGGGGCCCAACTAAAATCTTTTATTGGTGATAATTAGTTGATAACTGTGTTAGATATCTTTCCATCACTGTGATGAAATACCTGAGAAAATAAACTTAAAAGAGGGAAGATTTATTTTGGCTCGTGGTTTCAGAGGCTTCAGTCCATGGTTAGCTTGCTCCTTTGCTGTGGCCTATGGCAAGTAGAATATCATGGTAGAAGGTTGTGGTGGAGAAAAATTGCTCATCTATGGTGGCCTATAGCACAGAAACAGAGGAAAGGGCAGGGAACAAAATATAACCTCCAAGGACATATATTCCTCCAACTAGCCTCACATCCTCGCGTTTCCACCACCTCCCAATATCACTACCAGTTGGGACCAAGCCCTCAACACATTAGCCTTTAGGAGACATTTTAGATGCAAACCATAACAATAGCTTTCAATTTATATTTGGTATTTTTTTGTGTCAGTTTTGATTAGTTATATTTTCCTTATCCACATTTTATTTCATTGAGATTTTAGAATTCATTAGCACAGACTTGCAAATAGTGATTATCTAATTGCAGAAAAATTCCCATCTCTTACTTTTTACTGTAAAGGCTTTCCTATATCTGGGATTTAGGCATAAGACCTAAGAGTCAGGATTAGAATGCTGTTTTGAAGACTGGCATTGAGCTCTACTCATTTGCCCATCTCTCATTGTCTGTGAAAACAAATTTACATGTGGAAGGGTAAATTATTAGTCAGAAATTGTTAATATATAAAAGAAAGTGTGGGGCTGGTGGAGTGGCTCAAGTGATAGAGAGCCTGCCTAGCAAGCGTGAGGCCCTGAGTTCAAACCCCATTACTTCCAAAAAAAAAAGAGAAAAGAAAAAAAATTCTTCAAAAAAGAAAGTGCTAATTGATTGCCTGTTTGTAGACTTTGGTTCATATAGGCTACTTGTGGTATAGTTTGTCTTTTTCAGAATAAATAACTTCTTTTCCAAGAATCTACTTCCTCCTACAGACAACACCCATCAGGTCCATCCAGGCTCCCAGGGTCCAGATAATCCCTAGTATATCTGAGTATTAGAGTATGATCTTTCAATTTGAGGCCCTCCTTACATGTATTGTCTCTTAAATATGGTCCAAAATTATGGATTAGTAGGAAGAAGCTGAAGGAAGCTATATTTGGACTGTATGATAGGGAAGACTTTTTTTTTATTATTCGTATGTGCATACAAGGCTTGGGTCATTTCTCCCCACCCCCTCCCTTACCACTCACTCTGCCCCCTTCCTCTCCCCCCCTACCCCCTCAATACCCACCAGAAACTATTTTGCCCTTATTTCTAATTTTGTTGTAGAGAGAGTATAAGCCATAATAGGAAGGAACAAGGGTTTTTGCTGGTTGAGATAAGGATAGCTATACAGGGAGTTGACTCACATTAATTTCCTGTGCGTGTGTGTTAACTTCTAGGTTAATTCTTTTTGATCTCACCTTTTCTCTAGTTCCTGGTCCCCTTTTCCTATTGGCCTCAGTTGCTTTTAAGGTGTCTGCTTTAGTTTCTCTGCGTTAAGGGCAACAAGTGCTAACTAATTTTTTAGGTGTCTTACCTATCCTCACCCCTCCCTTGTGTGCTCTCGTTTTTATCATGTGCTCAAAGTCCAATCCCATTGTTGTGTTTGCCCTTGATCTAATGTCCACCTATGAGGGAGAACATATGATTTTTGGTCTTTTGGGCCAGGCTAACCTCACTCAGAATGATGTTCTCCAATTCCATCCATTTACCAGCAAATGATAACATTTCGTTCTTCTTCATGGCTGCATAAAATTCCATTGTGTATAGATACCACATTTTCTTAATCCATTCATCGGTGGTGGGGCATCTTGGCTGTTTCCATAACTTGGCTGTGAATGATGTGAATAATGCCGCAATAAACATGGGTGTGCAGGTGCCTCTGGAGTAACCTTTGTCACAGTCTTTTGGGTATATCCCCAAGAGTGGTATTGCTGGATCAAATGGCAGATCAATGTCTAGCTTTTTAAGTAGCCTCCAATTTTTTTTCCAGAGTGGCTGTACTAGTTTACATTCCCACTAACAGTGTAAGAGGGTTCCTTTTTCCCTGCATCCTCGCCAACACCTGTTGTTTATGGTGTTGCTAATGATGGCTATTCTAACAGGGGTGCGGTAGAATCTTAGTGTGGTTTTAATTTGCATTTCCTTTATTGCTAGAGATGGTGAGAATTTTTTCATGTGATTTTTGGCCATTTGAATTTCTTCTTTTGAGAAAGTTCTGTTCAGTTCACTTGCCTATTTCTTTATTGGTTCATTAGTTTTGGGAGAATTTAGTTTTTTTTTTTTTTTTTAGATATATCTGTAATTTTATTACAAAAATCAGTCTTTTGGTATTAGTTGGTTACAGTAGGTAGCAAGATACTTTGAGTGTGGTATAGCAGCTCTAATGTAACAGTTGCATTCCCTGCTTACTGAACCAAAATTTAAGTTACCTCAAATCCATCACATACATGTTACCTGCAGTCATTACTGACACAAATTTTTATACCTATACCTTTTAGGGAAGAACTGATGTTAAAAGAGGATTGATTAAATGTTGATAAGACTACAAATGTAGCAGTTTCTTTGTGGGCCTTTTTCTTCTCCTCACCCCTCCAATTACTTTGCTTTAAATAAATCACATTTTTTAGAGCTAGTCTGAACAGCAGCAGCACCCCAGAACATCATCCTTAGTTCTTGTTAAAAAGTAATGCCTGTGCAATGCGTGTTTTACACCACAGGCTACAGAATCATCACTTTAGTTTTAAACCCTTACATTAGAGTCCCATAAAAAATGAACGCATCCAGCAAGTTCTTCTGGATGGCGTTATTGCTGTACATTTGATGGTAGGTCACTTTCTCGGCTGTGTTTGCTTTGAAGGGATCTTCCAACATATCTCCAATATTCCTTTCTAATAGTGTCCTTTTCTTTAGCTAGGATTTCACACAACTCTAATGCTTTATTAAGAATGTCCTCTTTGTTGTCACATTGGTTTTCTAGCATGTCTTCATAGATATCCACTAGAAAGGCAATTAGGTAGGGGGAACTGTGACTTGGTTGTAAATCAAGTAATTGATTTAGCAGATTGGGATATCTGGAAAGGCCACGGTCTTGCAGAATCCCTTTCAAGTAGTTCCATGCACTTTCATTATGTGGGACTAGTTTGATCATTTCCAGAGTGTACTGGACTTCTCTCTCCAACACAGCACGATCATTGTAGCCAGTGGTATTAGAAATGACGAAGTGTCTTTGGTTCCAGACAGAGTTATTTCTCACATCCTCTTTGAGAAGTTGGTCTACATACTGCAGCTCATTATCCCAAAGTCTAAATTCCTGAATGACCCACTGTCGATGTTGCCAGGCATGGTAATTCTTTGCATCTTGATTAAGAATATCAGCAATAAACTCAAGCTCCTGAGATGGATCCTTTAGCCATTCCACTAACACTCGCCTATGGTGCCAAACTTGATAGTTTTTAGGCTGTTCCTCAATTATTGCAGTGATGTAGTTCATTTCCTCATGTAGATCCTTTTGAAGTGACTTTAAGAGAACCCTCCGAAAATGCCACACTGTATAATTGGCTGCATTTAACTCAATAGCATCCCGCGTGAGCTTAAAGGCTCGTTCACTTCTTTCATCACGCTGTAGAACAGCTCGGAAATAATCATAAACATCTCTAAATTTTTCACTGTAGATGATCTGGACCACTGGACTAGGACCATCATTCTGTGGCACCGGATCTATGTCAGCCCATTCTGGTCTGTCCCTGTACAGGACGTAAGTGGGAGAGTCCAGGCTCAGAAACCCGTCGTCCATAGGGGATCCCACTGCTTCTCCTGCCTCAGCCGCCATCTCTTCCTGCTGTGGCTGGAGTGGGGGTGGATGCGGCTGGGGCGGCGGCTGCTCCGGCTGACCGGGCTCCCCGCCTGTCGTAGCCTCCCCGACCCCCTCGGTGGCCGCCATCTCTCCTCAGTCCCCGGCGGAGGTGGGCAGAGGCCCCCGAGAATTTAGTTTTTTAAGTTCCCTATATATTCTGGTTACCAGTCCTTTGATGTATAGCTGGCAAATATTTTCTCCCACTCTGTGGGTGTTCTCTTCAGTTTGGAGACCACTTCTTTTGATGAACAGAAGCTTTTTAGCTTTATGAGGTCCCATTTATCTATGCTATCTCTTAGTTGCTGTGCTGCTGGGGTTTCGTTGAGAAAGTTCTTACCTATACCTACTAACTCCAGAGTATTTCCTACTCTTTCCTGTATCAACTTTAGAGTTTGTGGTCTGATATTAAGATCCTTGATCCATTTTGAGTTAATCTTGGTATAGGGTAATATACATGGATCTAGTTTCAGTTTTTTGCAGACTGCTAACCAGTTTTCCCAGCAGTTTTTGTTGAAGAGGCTGCTATTTCTCCATCGTATATTTTTAGCTCCTTTGTCAAAGACAAGTTAGTTATAGTTGTTTGGCTTCATATCTGGGTCCTCTATTCTGTTCCACTGGTCTTCATGTCTGTTTTTGTGCCAGTACCATGCTGTTTTTATTGTTATTGCTTTGTAATATAGTTTGAAATCAGGTATTGTGATATCTCCTGCATTGTTCTTTTGACTGAGTATTGCCTTGGCTATTCGTGGCCTCTTGTGTTTCCATATAAATTTCACGGTAGATTTTTCAATCTCTTTAATGAATGTCATTGGAATTTTGATGGGAATTGCATTAAACATGTAGATTACTTTGGGGAGTATCGACATTTTTACTATGTTGATTCTACCAATCCATGAGCATGGGAGATCTCTCCGCTTTCTATAGTTTTCCTCATCTCTTTCTTCAGAAGTGTATAGTTTTCCTTGTAGAGGTCTTTCACATCTTTTTGTTAGGTTTACACCTTTTTTGAGGCTATTGTAAATGGAATTGTTTTCATACATTCTTTTTCCGTTTGCTCATTGTTAGTGTATAGAAATGCTAATGACTTTTCTATGTTGATTTTATATCCTGCTACCTTGCTATAGCTATTGATGATGTGTAGAAGCTTCTGAGTAGAGTTTTTTGGGTCTTTAAGGTATAGGATCATGTCATCTGCAAATAGGGATATGTTGACAGTTTCTTTACCTATTTGTATTCCTTTTATTCCTTCTTCTTGCCTAGTTGCTCTGGCTAGGAATTCCAGTACTATGTTGAATAGGAGTGGAGATAGTGGGCATCCTTGTCTGGTTCCTGATTTTAGAGGGAATGGTTTCAGTTTTTCTCCATTAAGTATAATGCTGGTTGTAGGTTTGTCATATATTGCTTTTATAATGTTGAGGTACTTTCCTTCTATTCCTAGTTTTCTTAGAGCTTTTATCATGAAATGGTGTTGGATCTAAGGAAGACTTTTTAATATATAATATATTATATTATATTATTTATATATATAATATATATTATATTTTGAACTCAAGGCCTACACCTTGAGCCACTCCATCAGCCCTTTTTTGTGATGGTTTTTTTTGTGATAGGGTCTTGAGAACTATTTGCCCAGGCTGTCTTTGAACCACATTCCTCCTGATCTCTGACTCTTAAGCAGCTAGGATTACAGGCATGAGCCCCAGGCACTCAGCATTTTAATAATCTTGTCCCAAGCCAAAATGGGCTCATGTGGGTGACTGCACCCTCCCATTACTAAGGGTATCTGAAAATATATTGATTTTTTTCATAAGACATTAAGGGCAGTGGAGGAAGCAATTCCACGGGTTAGTAGTGTCCTTCTTTTATAAGAGTCTATGATTATACTTCCTTGAGTCTCAAAGTTCATTGACTGAACAAGTCAAAAGTAATAAACTAAAGGGGCTGGAGGTGTGCCTCAAATGGTAGAACAACTGCCTTGCAACTGTGAAGCCCTGAGTTCAAACTCCAGGACGGCCAAAAAAAAAAAAAGTAATAAACTAAAAATTATCTGCAATGATACTTCAGTGTTATAGGAGACAGAGAAATGGACATGCCTGGTGAATCTGGCCCAGTTATAGAAAGACCATAGAAACTACAGAAATGCTTCTACTTACACTAATACTACTATTAATCAGTGCAGCTATGAGGCACACCATCAACTGAGCACTGAATTGTTTCAGCAGACTACTGAAACAATTTTGTTTATTTTCATCAATATACACATCGTGTGCTACACTTCATGAACTGATTCTGGTTTTTTTTTTTTTTTTGTGGGACTGGGGTTTGAACTCAGGGCTTTGTGCTTGCAAATCAAGTGTTCTACTGCTTGACCCACACCTCCAGTCCCTTTTTTCTGATTATTTTGGAGATAGGGGTTCTAGTGAACTACTTGCATGGGCTGTCCTTGAACCACAATCTTGATCTCAGCCTCCCAAGTCACTAGGATTATAGGCGTGAAATACTGATGCCCAGCTTGGTTCCATTTTTAAGGATATGAAAACATCTTAAGGGTTGTGTATGCGTGTAGATTATATGAGTGCTCAGATATGGTCTTAGCCTTGGAAATGGATGACAAGGGCTTAGAGCAGCAGGATATTCTGATCACATTATCACCACAACACATTTTAGTGAGGAAAATGTTACTATGATGAAGATGGTGCATTATGCTGGCAGTTTAGAACTAGACTCTTACTAGCTGTTTGAGTATGGACAAATTGCCTTGCTGCTCTGTGATTCATGGTCCTCATTTGTGAGATGCAGGTTAATTCATTAATTGATTCAATAAATTGTTATCGAGGGCCTCCCATGTACAAGGTACTTTTCTAGGGTCTGCAAATGCAGCAGTGAAAAAAGTACCTGAACTTTGAATTTATTTTACCTGAATTGTTACTGGCCATTATTTCTTCACCTTTTTTCCTTCCCCTTTCTCTTTCTTCTCTCCTTCTGGGATTCTTATTTTGCATATACTGCTAGCTTGATAGTTCTCTACCAGGTGTCTGAAACTCTGTTCATTTTCTTCATTAGTTTTTTTCTGTTTATTAATCTCTGTTGGCCTATCTCAAGTTTTCTGCCTTTTTTTTTCTGTCAATTTTGCAATGAAAAAAAGAAGGAATGTAAGGTTGGGCAGTACTTTAGCAAGTGTGTGTGTGGAAATCTTTGAGAGGTGAGTTGAGAGAGGCTTGAGACAAATTTGTGAATATTTAAGGAAAAGAACAAGTGTAAAGGTGATCAATTTTACACAGGAATAGAAAGAACAGTGATGAATGTAAGGGTAAAGAAGGGGACAGATTACATGACAAGACGTTTTGGATTTTTTTTTAACTTGCAAAAGAAAGATAATGGAGAATTTTAAGAAGGACATGTTGGAATCTTATTTAGACTTGAAAAAAAATTGTAGTGATTGTAGAGTAGTAGATCATGGAATAAGATTCAGTCAGGGGGACTACTAAGGAGTAAGTTGTAAAATACTCCAGACCACACACATGATGGCTTGGGCTGGGGTTAGAGGTGGAGATGGTATGAAACAGTTAGTTCTGAAATGTAGTTTGGAAGTAAAGTTGGTGGGATTTACTGATAGATAGATTGGATGTGGGTGGTGGGATAAAGAAAGGAATCAAGTGATTCCTAGGATTTAGATCTAAGCAACAGGATGGAGTCATTGCCATTTACTGAGATGGGGCAGGCTTTGGGTAGGAAAAGTACAGAAAATTTGGCAGCAAGGTGAGACTAAATAATACTGTCAAAAGAAATGCAAAGAAATGTGAAATGATTTTTTTCTATAATAGTACTTATTGATGCTCAGCCAATTTTGACTGAATTGACTAGTAGCAGTCACCTCTTGTCATCTCATTGTGTTTCTCATAGGATACCTGAACATATTAATATTTGAGCAATGGGAAATGAAGTTTTTTTTTAGATGCATGTTTTTTTAGATTGTATTTTTGTGTATTTGTAGGTACCAAGTTTCAACCAAAGAACATTTAAAGCCTTATTGTTGAGAAAGAATGAGATTTCCTCTTTGGTTGAAAGTTAGATATTTTATATATATTTTTAGAAGCCAATACACAAAATTGTACATATTTACTGGGGATTCATATGTTATTTTGATAAATGCATATATTATGTAAAGGTTAAATCAGGGTAAGCATATTTATCTCCTCAGACATTTATCATTTCTTTATGGGGAAAAATTCAAACTTCTAGATTTTTTTTGAAATATACAATATATTATCATTATCTGTAGTCATCCTACCATACACTAGAACACCAGAACTTATTTCTTCTAGACAGTTAGATCATCATAAAATATCTGTTTGTTAAAGATGGTGGGATGTTGTCAGACTGAATTCTAGATTTGCTTGGAATCATAGGTTGGAGAAATAAGTTAATTATTCCTTAGGGATCTCCATAAACCAGGGTATTTGATGGGAATTTGTGTTACACCTAAGCTCTCCAGATGTATAACACAAAGGTTCTAGTTCTGAGGGCAGGCTTTATTTATTTATTTATTTTTAAGCTCATCGACAGTTGTTCTAAAACCTGGTACATCTGCAAAAAGAACCTTCATTATTTGGGCAGACTTGAATTTTTTCATGGAGAAGTGGGAGTACTTAATTATAGTTTCAACACCCATTGGCATACTGAGAGAAATTCAGAAGGAAGTCAGAGAATTTTGACAATTTAAGCCAAACTACTCATTCTACCTTAATAAGGTTATGACTTGATGTTTATTTTACCAGAAAGTATTCCCATAAGTATGGAGTAATTGGGCTTTATTCTATAGCCTGAAGACCAATATCCTGCACTTGGTGAAACCAACTGAAAAAGTGAATTCCAAAGATGGAATTTCTCCATGGAAAATATGTTGCTTACTGCCCTTGGTATTCACACCTAAGGCCTGTTGGCAGCTATTCCTTGGTTGGCTGACACAGGCATGGTGGTACATAAAGGCAGTTTCTATGGAAACCTGAACCCAAATACTATTGGAGTTATGAGATCAAAGGCAACATCTTAAATTGTTTGGAAAGCCCAATGCAGGTTTCAGTGCTTTATTGTTCTCCACAGAAAACAGTACAGTCAAGGCTTTGGAATGCTTTCTTCTCCAGGTGCATTAGCATTATGGGCACAAAATAAAATAGCTTGTTGTGAATTTACCTGTTTTAATTATTTTACCAGCTCTTTTATAACATTCATCTCTGCCAAAAAGAAAACTATCATCTTCCATTTCCCCCTTTCTCATCTTTATTTTAATAAAAGAAGGTAAAGACATAATACACACATAATATACTGAGCTTGTAAATTTGGTTGTAGGTAATGGTTCCTTCTCATCATAAATCATAGGTAATCTTTTCAGGGTACCATATTTTTCCACACACTTATTAATATATACAAATGGTTGTATTATGGAGGTAAATTAGTTCTTCCTATAAAAAAGTTTCTGATCTATAATAATACTCCCTTATATAAGCATAATATTTAAATGGATTCCATATTTAGTTTATGTGACACAAATTACATTATTACAAAGTTGGTAGAAATGAAAATGGAAGAATGTATTTGCTATGGATGTGTCTTCCCTAAGAGTATTTTTTTTTTGAAACAAGGTCTCACTTTGCATCCCAGATTGGCTTTGAACTTGAACTCATGATTCTCTTGCCTCAGCCTCCCAAGTGCTGAGATTACAGTTATGCACCCCATGCCCAGATTTGGTTTTTCTTCGTTGTTGTTCTTTCTTTCTTTCTTTTTTTTTTTTTTTTGTGGATCTTGGTTTAGACATATTTCTTCTGACAAGTTCCCACTTTCTAAAAGTCAAAGCATCTTGACTAATGATAATGAGAGATATTCTTCTTGGCTGAGGGAAATTGTCAAGATGAAAGATCTGAACATATTGCATTTGTTTGTGGGAATTTACATCCTTGGATTTGAGAGACATTTTACAGTCACCTGGATGCATTATGATGAGTCACAAAATATAGTGAGTCAAAAATCATCATACTCATTGCAAAGTAATTAAATAAAGACATGATATATTCTAACAATATTTATGATTTTTAAAATTTGTGTATAAGAACTGTGGACAGATTGGCAAACTTTCAAAAAATTTTCTATGAAGCATTTGTTTAACCACTTAGCTTAACTTCTCAGAGACTCTTCCAGAGCCAAACTAATCAAGCTACTAGACTGTGTTTACTGGAGTCTAGTTTTTGGAACTTTTCTTTAGGGAAAATTTACATCCTTCCACCTCACAGAAGTCATACCTTCTCTGTTTCTCCTCAGTCAGGCAGTTCTGTTCTGTCTCAGTTATGTTTCAGGCTACTAGATACTATTTACCTCTCACTGTTGCTTAATCTCTCACCTGTGGAAAATCAGGTGCCCACATAGAAGAATCTTCCTTGTTATACTTCTGTTTTCTCCTTCCCCTGCTACCAGAAAAGGACATTTAACTTTGAATTATGTTATACCTTAGTATGGAATTTTAACTTCTCTGAATGCTATGCACTATGTTAAAGTGAGTTATAAACAGAGTTCAAATAAAATTGGCCAAGTAGTGTTTACCATTTAATGCACAGAATCGTAGAATAAAAAACTATAGAGGCCAGGCACAGAGGCTTACACCTATAATCTTAACTACTTGGGAGGTGGAGACTGGGAGGATCATGTTTCAAGGGAAGCCTCAGCAAAAAGTCTGTGAGATCCCCATCTCAACCACTGGCATAGTAGAGTGCCTATCACCCTGGCTATGCAAGGAAGCATAAATAGGAGGATCACAGTCTGGATCAGCCTGGTCATAAAGTGAGACCGTATCTCAAAAATAACCAGAGCAGAAAAAGGGCTGGCTGTGTGACTCAAGTGGTAAAGCACCTGCCAGCAAGTGTGAGGGCCTGAGTTCAAACCCCAGTACCACCACCAAAAAAAAAGGTATTTGGGGGAGCATTTATCAATACTTTGACATCATTTTGACTCATTTTTACTCTCTAACAGCCTATTCACCAGATATGTAGTTCCACCCAGAATGAGAGAAAGTTCCAAATGATATTCTTAATTATTTTCTAATGGAAGTAATGTTTTAAAATTACCTACCATTGAAGACAATGGTCCCATAATGCATTTTATGAAGCATTTAGCACATGTCCATATACTTTGAGAGGTCTGTATATCAAATACACAAATAAATGTTTCTGGGTAACTATTTTTCTTTTTTTCTTTCTTTCTTCCTTCCTTCCTTCCTTCCTTTCTTTTCTCTCTTTTTCTTTTTCTTTCTGATACTAGAGATTAAACTCCAGTTTAATGGGGTTTTACCATAGCCCTTTTATTTCTATTTTTGTTTTTGAGATAAGGTCTCACACTGACTTTGCTGGGGCTAGCTTCAAACTTTCACTCCTCCTGCCTCTACCTCCTTATTAGCTGGGATTCCAGACATGTACCACTATTCCCAGCTTGGTCAATTATTTTCTATGGTAGGTGAGGGAACTAAGATCTAGACATATGAAGAGATTTTTCTCAACATAACCAGGCAGAACCAGTATAAGAACTCAGGTCCAATGACTCCCAACTTAGAAACTTTGATACAAGTTTCAACCTAATGTCTTGCTCACTGAGCTTCCTTGAAACTAGGGTTTCTGTAAGGAAAATGTCTGAAATGGACCACATTTAACCTGGTCTATTATATACAAGTAAAGCTGGAAAACTACCATTAAGAATAGTATCTACCTATATGTGTTAGGATGTGGGTGTGTGTGACAGACAGTGAGAGAGTGAAGGTAAGTGATTGTGGTGGCAGCAGTGTGGGTAGAATTCAACAGTAGATCATCATATTTTACCATTTTCTGAAACCGCTATTTTTCTTGAAAGACATTAGTCTAGGTTTGGCTTCAGGTTGCTGGAGGGAAGCATTTAGTGAGTATGGCAGGGACTGGTTCTTGTGGACTCATAAGAGTTAGATTTGACTAATGTCAAAATTTTCATAAGAGTTTAGATTGTCAGAGACATTTTGTACTCTATTTGTGAGCTTGATCTAGATAGCCCTGTTCCCTGTCTCTCATATAAAATCAGTGACTAAAAAGAACTTCTTTATTCCATATGGAAGACATAAAAAATACTTGAGTGGCAGAATGGATGGATGAAAATTTGTGAAAAGTCATTACTCAAATTTATATCGACATTTTCAGATTAGGCCAACCTGTAACTCTACATCCTTGTCTAAATCTTCAGACCTTTTAAGGGAAACATTTGCTGTTCTAAGATAAATTAATGAAGACAGAAAAAGCAGTCATATGTCCTTTGAAAGAATGGAATACAAGTGAAATGTATATAGCCTAACCAACCACACAGAAATAAAGAAAAATCTTTATTGCTTTGTCTTATGACTGAGTTAGAGATTTGGAGTCAAACCTGTCTTTGGTCAGATGAACTACTTACGGCTATGGATGTTGTAAATTTTCTCATCAAATAACCCTGGTCTTCTGCCTGGTGCCAGCCACTCGTAGAAGTTGGAACTATGAAGGTAACTAAGGTCAGTTGTATCTTCAGCTTTCTTACAGTCCAGTGGAAAGACAGTTTCATGAATAGCTAACTACAGTGCACTATAATAAGCAAGTTTTGCTAGTGGTATAAGCCAGCAGAAAGGCTGAGTTAATTGATATTATTTGGGGGGAATAGGTACAAGGAAGGTTTAACTGAGAGGTGGAAATGTAACAGTGTGCAGTAGACCCTTGGTATTGGAGGGCATATGGTTCCAAATAGGCTGCTGTTAAGGAAAACCCATGTGTGTTCAGGAAGCATAGACTTCAGTGTTGTCCTCAGGATGCTTGATATATTTTTCCCATTATCCTACCCAATTTCCTTTGTAAGATTATAGCTGGATATAAACCAAGTTCTTGGATAGTTTGGGAAAATAAAAGGCTGATATTTTAATTAAATTCAAAACAAAACAAGAATTTTGAAAGAAATTCAAAATTAAAAAAGAAGAAACTTTTGAAGCATGAAAAAGTCATTCTGAGAATGCTTTTTCTTTTGTTCATCACTAGCCATTTTCTTGTGAATTAAATGTGGATACACTTGCCTCCTTATAAGAGTATTGAAATGTCACCTCTTAGAATAATTTCTATTTTTTTGTAATGTTTAAAAAAGGATGTGTTGTAGATACAGTTGAGAAGGCAGGAAGATTTGGTTGCATGAAAATCTATACTCAGTTGTAAACCCAGTATCTTTCTCTCTTGATATTTGAAGGCAGTGGTGTGGGGAGTCCAGCATGTGGTGAATACAGGGATAGAGAAATGAAAGGATTTCTTGCTCTGATGCGTGGCCATTTCCCCTCCCACTCTGAGCCTTTTTTGGACTTCACTGAATTCCATTACAAACATTACTCTAGTGAGCCATGCAAATCTCTCTGTTTAAGAAAGAGTATTCTGTGCACACAGCCAATATGTCTTCTATCCTTGAGATGCTTTTGTGTAAGTAAATACCACTTCATCAAAATAAACATGTGTAATTATACCAGCTAAGTAACACCAACCTTTGAAAGCTTCTCCATGACCTGGATTACCAAGGCCAACTCTAATTTATTATTGTTTTAGCCAAAGTTTGTAGGAGTATGTGTGAAAGGGAGAATTTTCTTGCTCACATCAAAGTTTTAGGACATCAGGGATTATTATTAGGATTCATTTTTACAGAGGGGTCTCTAAGACTTCTGGGGAAAGTTCACTAACTGATCAACTAGCAACGGTAAAGAGGTTCATTGAACTGAACACTTGTGCTGTGTGTTCCTTTCTGAATGTGTGCTGTACTTAACAAAATTTCCACTAAAAAGTAGTGAGGTGAACTTTGGGATTGCCAGGCACCCAGGCCATTATTATTAGAGCATTTAAATAAAAAGAGACAAATATTGACTGTTAGCTTCTGGTGAAAATATGACTCATACAGTTGGAGTATGGCTCAAGTAGCAGAGTGCTTGCCTAGCATGTGCAAGCCCTAAATTCAAACCCCAGTATGAAAAGAGAGAGAGAGAGAGAGGGAGAGAGAGAGAGAGATTTTCATTCATTCATTCATTCATTTAGAGATGACTGGCAAGAAATCTTGTGATATTGTTGTTTGATTGTTGTTGGGGAGAAAGCTTTTGAGGATATCACTTACAAATATTCTTCAACATAGTACTAGATAAAAATGTCCTATGTTACATCAATGAGGGGAACCATAAAGATTGAAACAACAGTCTGCTCTCAAACACTCATATACTTGTGGATGGATGTTTATGTGCCAGAAAGAAAAATCCATGAAAAATGAGATATGAGAATTACTTAGAAAATGAGCCAGCATTGGGACAAGCATGACTGCTGGGAGAAAGAATGGAAGTGAGAGTAGCAACAAGAAAATTGGTTAGAGAATATAGAATATAGTCCAAGGACAAAATTACTCTCCAGGATTCAGTGAGACACATAAGTATTAGGGATCTTTGTTCTCAGGTTTCAATATCCAGTAATTCTTACCTGCACTGTGTAACTTTCTCTTTCCCACACTAGCCCTTCTCTCACAAGTGATGGGGAAATAGATGTCATATTCTTATTGTCCTCTGAATTGTCATCTCATCTTGGTTGCTTCTTAAAGTGGAATGACTTTAGGAAATAAGGTTTACATTTTAAATTGAAATAGCTAGTATATTGAAGGTAGACTGTTTAAGATATAAAGTGTACAAGTATAAATACAGAAGCACATTTAATAATGTCTTGTGATAATAATTCACAAAGGGCTAATATGCAAATAATTTATTTAAGGCATTGTATTAAGTTCTAAATTGGGTATAGGAAGTTAATACTCAGTGTCAACTGTCAAGAAATTTAGTGAGAAAAACTGATAAACTATTAACCTGTTTTCAGTTTTAGGATAAGGTGGTAGGTTTTGGGAGGTAAGTTGTTGAAGGTAGGCTAACTATGGTAGAAACAAAGCAAAATGAAACAAACAAAACTAACTGAGCAGTTGCTTATGTTTGGAGTTTGTTACAGCAAGGGTGGAAGGTTCTACTCCACTCAGTGATTTAGGGCCTGGCTCCTTCTATTCCATGCCTCTACCATCGAATAAGGCCTTGGAGTCCTCTCTAGATTCTCAGCATCTGGGTTTAAGTTAGGGAACAAGACTGCAAATGTCAAATGTCATTTTCCCCACATTCCAATGACCAGAACTGAGCCACTTGACCACTGATTACAAAGAAGACTGAGAAATGTCACCTTCCTGGATTCCTAGAAGAAAAACAAGGTGGGGAAAGTTTTCCAAGATGGTGACTAGACAGCAGAGGCAGACAGTGTGAGCTCCATGGATCAAGAATTTTGCTGAGATCCCAGAGCCACACTTGGAAGTAAACTATCCACCAAGAAGAGTCAAAACTCTGACACCGTGAACCCCCGGCCCGTACAAAGTTTCTCCAAGCCATGTTACACTGAGAAATAGGAGGGCTCCCATGCCACCAGAGACTGGCTCCAAACTTGCCTAGGAGATGCAGAACAACAGGTGAGCAAATAAGTGGCACGTGGTATTCCCACAGCTACACTTGGGATAAACCAGCATAGCCTCTTGGACAGACTGACCCCCACCACCACAAAACAAAACAAAACTGAATAACAAACAAGGAACTGAAAAGGAACATGCAGCAGAGGGGGCAGGGTGCTCTGAGCACATTGAAGAAAGGGGGAAAGGCAAGGAGCTGATCTCCACATGAACTTTCAGTAAACAAAGACTGGAGAAGCAGATGGGCCAACAGAGGGCAGATGATAAGCCACTGCACCAGAGAAGGGAGAAGGGTCAAGGAGCTGATCTCCACGCAAACTTTCAGTAAACAAAGACTGGAAAAGCAGAAGCACTGACAGTGGGTGGGTGATAAGCTGCTGCTTGAAATAAGGCAGATAGCAGTCCACAAAGCTTATCTCCTGAGCTAGTGAGTAACATCCAAAGTCAGATGACATTGCAAAATTGAAAAACAGTCAGCAAACCAGCATAACACGCTAACAGCAGAGAGCCAGCTGTCAGATCTCTGATCTTGCCCCAGAGAAAGGGAATGAAGCAAAGACACAAGGCCCAAATAAACCAACACAGCAAAAACCCAACTCCAAAGCAGGATGGCTAGTGGGCCACAGAGCTGATCTCCAGAACCTTAGGACAAACCTCACCTCACTGAGGGAGGAGCTGACTAAGCAGCTGCCACTGAAAGACAGGGAAAAAAAACCTGGCAAGTCTCCCCAACCACCTAGCGAGACTAAGACAGAGCTTCTGCCTAAATACCAACACCAGGATTGGATGCTGAAAGAGTAACACCAGAACTACTAAAACTGAAATTTTATTGTTCCTGAACATGGAATATATATATATATGTGTGTTTGTTTGTCCACCACCTCTCCCTATTGATTTCTTTCATTCTCTCTTTTTTTTCTTTCTTTGCTTTGTTAGTTTTACTATTGTAAATTAGCTAATACTAAATTACACACAGACCAGGAACAGAAACAGCACCAAGTGAAGCAATGGGAAGATGAAAAAGGGATGGAAACCATTCACCCCTCAAAAATAAATTAATGCAGGAATCAGAGGGAAATGAAGAAAATGGATACCCAGTTCCAGACTTCAACAAAACAAAGATAAACTATCCCAAGGAACCCAAGGATGCCCACAAGAACACTCTGAAAGAAGAAATCCTGCAAGTAATCACTGAGAATTTCATGGAGATGTTACTAGACATGGTCAACCAAAATGTATAGGAGGCACTCAAGAAATTATTAGACAACAAAAATAAAGAATATGAGAAAACACAAAAACCGAACTCATAGGAGCTCTAAATAAATACCAAAGTGAAACACAGAACACTGTAAATAGAGAGATAAATAAACTAAGAATGAAAATTGACAATATTAAAGAGGAAGTGAAACATGATATGGAAAACTTCAGAAAAAAGAATGAAACAGAAATACAAAACACATGGAAGGCCACTTCAGCAGAATAGAACAAGCAGAAGACAGAATCTCAGAAATTAAGATGAAATAGATATTAAAGGAAAAACTGAAGAGCAATTAGTCAAGCAACTCAAGACCTATGAAAAGAATATGCAGGAACTCATCGACTCCATCAAAAGACCAAACCTGAGAATCATGGGCATTGAAGAAGGAGAAGAGGTCCAAGCAAAAGGGATTAGCAATACATTCAATGTAATAATAACAGAAAATTTCTCAAATCTAGAGAAAGTTATGCCCATTGAGGTACAGGAAGCCTCCAGGACACCAAAGAGACTGATCAAAATAGAACTTCTCCATGGCATATTATCATTAAAACAACAAGCACAGAGAATAGAGAAAGAATATTGAAGGCTGTAAGAGAAAAAAACACAAAAACATACAAAGGTAAACCCATCAAAATCACAGCAGATTTCTCAACAGAAACCTTAAAAGCCAGAAGAGCATGGGGTGAGATCTTCCAAGCACTGAATGAAAATAACTTCAACCCTAGGATACTCTACCAGCAAAACAATCATTCAAAATAGATGGAGCAATAAAAGTCTTCCATGATAAGCAGAAACTAAAACAATATATGACCACAAAGCCACCACTACAAAAGATTCTTCAAGGAATTCTGCACACAGAAAATGAAAGCAAGCAAAACCATGAAAACAGGCAGTACCAAACCACAAGAGAAGAAAAGGCAAGAAAGTAGAGCGTAACATTGATTCAGCTGCACACAATCAAACACTTTGACAACAAAAACAACTAAATGACAGGAATCACCACATACCTATCAATACTAACACTGAATGTTAACAAATTTAATTCCCCCATCAAAAGACACCATTTGGCAAACTGAATTAAAAAGGAAGATCCAGCAAACTGTTGCTTACAGGAGACCCATCTCATTGACAGAAACAAGCACTGGCTTAGGGTGAAAGGCTGGAAGAAGATTTACCAAGCCAATGGCCCCTGAAAGCAGGCAGGACTAGCAATACTTATCTTGGACAAAGTAGACTTCACACTTACATTGATCAAATGAGATAAAGAATGACACTCCATACTAATAAAAGGGAACATACATCAAAAGGAAATAACAATTATCAACCTATATTCACCCAGTGCCAATGCACCCAATTTTATCAAACATACTCTGAAGGACCTAAAAACATATATAGGCTCCAACACAGTGGTAGTGGGAAACTTTAATACCCCCCTATCACCAACAGATAGGACATCCAAACAAAAAATCAATAAAGAAATTTTAGAACTAAATCACACCATAGATCAAATGGACCTAGCTGATGTCTATAGAATATTTCATCTAACTTCTGCACAATATACATTTTTCTCAGCAGCCCATGGAAACTTCTCCAAAATCAATCATATCTTAGGTCACAAAACAAGGCTCAGCAAATATAAGAACATAGAAATAATCCCATGCATTCTAACTGATCATAATTAAAACTAGAACTCAACAACAAAAACAACAGTAAAGAACATGCAAACAACTGGAAGCTGAACACCACATTGCTCAATGATCAATGGGTCATCGATTAAATAAAAGAAGAAATTAAAAGGTTCCTGGATGTAAACTAGTACAACCACTCTGGAAAAAAATTTGGAGGCTACTCAAAAAGCTAGACATTGATCTACCATTTGATCCAGCAATACCACTCTTGGGGATATACCCAAAAGACTGTGACACAGGTTACTCCAGAGGCACCTGCACACCCATGTTTATTGTGGCACTATTCACAATAGCCAAGTTATGGAAACAGCCAAGATGCCCCACCACTGACGAATGGATTAAGAAAATGTGGTATCTATACACAATGGAATTTTATGCAGCCATGAAGAAGAACGAAATGTTATCATTTGCTGGTAAATGGATGGAATTGGAGTACATCATCTGAGTGAGGTTAGCCTGGCCCAAAAGACCAAAAATCATATGTTCTCCCTCATATGTGGACATTAGATCAAGGGCAAACACAACAATGGGATTAGACTATGAGCACATGATAAAAACGAGAGCACACAAGGGAGGGGTGAGGATAGGTAAGACACCTAAAAAACTAGTTAGCATTTGTTGCCCTTAAAGCAGAGAAACTAAAGCAGATACCATAAAAGCAACTGAGGCCAATAGGAAAAGGGGACCAGGAACTAGAGAAAAGGTGAGATCAAAAAGAATTAACCTAGAAGGTAACACACATGCACAGGAAATCAATGTGAGTCAATGCCCTGTATAGCTATCCTTATCTCAACCAGCAAGAACACTTGTTCCTTCCTATTATAGCTTATACTCCCTCTACAACAAAATTAGAAATAAGGGCAAAATAGTTTCTGGTGGGTATTGAGGGGGTGGGGGGGAGAGGGAGGGGGTGGAGGGGGTGGTAAGGGAGGGGGTGGGGGCAGGGGGGAGAAATGACCCAAGCCTTGTATGCACATATGAATAATAAAAGAAAAAAAAATAAAATAAAAGGTTCCTGGAAATTAATGAAAATGAAAACATGACCTACCAGAACCTATGCGACACAGCAAAGGCAGTCCTAAGAGGGAAGTTTATAGCCATGAGTGCATATATGAAAAGGACAGAAAGATCTCAAATCAATGACCTAATGCTACATCTCAAACTCCTAGAAAAACAAGAAAAAGCAAATCCCAAAATAAGCAGAAGGAGAAAAATAATAAAAGTAAGGTCAAAATCAGTGAAATAGAAACAAACAAACAAACAAACCATACAAAGAATCAATGAAACAAAAACTGGTTCATTGAAAAAAAAAAAGTTTGACAGACCCCTGGCAAACCTGACTAAAATGAGGAGAGAAAAAACCCAAACCAGTAAAATCAGAAAGACAAAAGGGGAGATAACAACAAACACCATGGAAATCCAGGAAATTATCAGAGACTACTTTAAGAACCCATGTTCTAATAAATTTGAAAATCTTGAAGAAATGGACAGATTTCTATATACTTATGACCATCCAAAATTGAACCATGAGGATATTAATCACCTGAATGGATCTATAACACAAAAATGAATTGAAGCAACAATAGAGTCTCCCAAAAAAAGAAAAGTCCACAACCTGATGGATTCTCTGCTGAATTCATTCAGACATTTAAAGAAGAACTGATACCAACTCTCCTTAAACTGTTCTACAAAATAGAAAGGGAAGGAAACTGCCTAACTCATTTTATGAAGCCAATATTACACTCATCCCAAAACCAGACAAAGACCCCTCCAAAAAAGAGAACTACAGGCCAATCTCCTTAATGAACATCTATGTAAAAATCCTCAATAAAATAATGGCAAACCGAATCCAACAACACATCAGAAAGATCATTCACCAAGACCAACTAGGCTTCATCCCAGGGATGCAGGGGTGGTTCAACATACACAAATTTATAAATGTAATACACCACATTAATAGAAGCAAAGACAAAAACCACTTGATCATCTCAATAGATGCAGAAAAAGCCTTTGACAAGATCCAACACCACTTCATGATAAAAGCTCTAAGAAAACTAGGAATAGAAGGAATGTACCTCAAATTGTAAAGGCTATATATGACAAACCTGCATCCAACATCATACTTAATATTGAAGAACTGAAACCATTTCCCCTAAAAATCAGGAACGAGACAAGGGTGCCCACTATCCCCACTCCTATTCAACAGAGTACTGGAATTCCTAGCCAGAGCAATTAGGCAAGAAGAAGAAATAAAAGGAATACAGATAGGGAAAGAAACTGTCAAAAGATCCCTATTTGCAGAGTATATGACCTTATACCTTACTGACCCAAAAACCTCTACACAAAAACTTCTAGATACCATAAACACAGGAAGGTGGCAGGATACAAAATTCAACTTACAGAAATCATTAGCTTTTCTATACACCAATAAAGAACAAACTGAGAAAGAATATATGGAAACAATTCCATTTACAATTGCCTCAAAAAAAAAAAACCTAGGAATAAACTTAATAAAGGATGTGAATGACCTCTATATGGAGAACTACAAACCCTTGAAGACACAGATCAAAGAAGACTGCAGAGGTGGAGAGATCTCCTGTGCTCATGGATTGGTAGACTCAACATAGTAAAAATGGCTATACTACCAAAAGCAATCTACATGTTCAATGCAATTCCCATCCAAATCCCAATGACATTCATCACAGAGATTGAAACATCTACCTCAAAGTTCATTTGGAAACACAAGAGGCCACGAATAGCCAAGGCAATACTCAGCAAAAAGCAATGCTGGAGGTATCACAATACCCAACTTCAAACTATATTACAAAGCAATAGCAATAAAAACAGCATGGTACTATCACAAAAACAGATATGAAGACCAGTGGAACAGAAGAGAAGACCAGATATGAATCCACACAGCTATGCCCACCTTATCTTTGACAAAGGCACCAAAAATATACAGTGGAGAAAAGACAGCCTCTTCAACAAATGTTGCTAGGAAAAGTGGTTATCTGTCTGCAAAAAAGTGAAACTAGATCCATGTTTATCACACTGTACTATTATCAACTCAAAATGGATCAAGGACCTTAATACCAGACCTGAAACTCTGACGTTAGTATAGGAAAGAGCAGGGAATAGTCTGGAAGTAATAGGTATAGGCAAGGACTTCCTCAATAGAACCCCAGTGGCTCAGCAACTAAGAGAAAGGATGGATAAATGGGACTTCATAAAATTAAAAAGCTTTTGCACAACAAAAGAAATGGTCTGTAAACTGAAGAGACCACCCACATAGTGGGAAAAAATATTTGCCAGCTATACATCAAAGGACTGATAACCAGAATAAACAGGGAAGTCAAAAAACTAAACACTCCCAAAAATCAATGAAGTGATAAAGAAATGGACAACTGAACTAAACAGAACTTTTTCAAAGTAAAACATTCGAATGGCCAAAAAACACATGAAAAAATGCTCACCATCTCTAGCCATAAAGGAAATGCAAATCAAAACCACACTAAGATTCCACCTCACCCCTGCTAGAATAGCCATTATCAAAAACACCACCACCAACAGGTTTTCGTGGTGTTGTGGGGAAAAATGAACCCTCTTACAATGCTGGTGGGAATGCAAGCTAGTGCAACCACTGTGGAATAAAATATGGATGTTTCTTAAAAATCTAAACATAGATCTGCCATATGATCCAGCAATACCACTTCTGGGGATATACCCAAAGGAATGCGACACAGGTTATTCCAGAGGCACCTGTACACCCATGTTTATTGCAGTGTTATTCACAATAGCCAAGCTATGGAAACAGCCAAAATGCCCCACTACTGATAAATGGATTAAGAAAATATGATTCTTATACACAATGGAGTTTTACTCAGCCATGAAGGAATGAAATCTTATTATTCTCAAGTGAATGAATGGATCTATAGAACATCATCCTGAGCAAGGATAGTTGGGCTCAGAAGACCAAAAATCATATGTTCTCCCTCATATGTGGACTTTAAGATCTAGGGCAAACACAGTAATGTTTGACTTTGGTCACATGCTAAGGGGAGAGCACATACAGGAGGTATGGGGATAGGTAGGAAACCCAAAATATGAAAATGTTTGATGTCCCTACTGTAGAGGAACTAATACAGAAACCTTAAAGCGACAGAGGTCAATATGGGAAGGGGATCAAGAACTAGTGAAAAGGTCAGGTAGAGATGAGTCAACTTGGGTTGTAACACATTTGTACATGGAATGCTAGGAATCTCTCTGTATAGCTATCCTTATCTCAACTAGCAAAACTGCTTTGTCTTTCTTATTATTGCTTATGTCTTCTCTTCAACAAAATTAATGATAAGGGCAGAACACGTTCTGCCTGGAAGCAAGGAGTGGGGGCAGAGGGAGCGGGTGGGAGTATGGGGGAGAAATGGCCCAAACAATGTATGCACATGTGAATAAATGAATAAATAATTTTTAAAAAAACAAGGTGGGTTGAAGATGACACATAGCACATTCTCTGTCATTAGAGAGGATCTTCCAGGATGACTTTTTTTTGGGTGTGGGGGGGGTAATGAGGATGACAGAGCCTTCCTTTATAGCCCAGGGTGACCTCAAACTCAGAATCCTCCTGCCTCATACTCTTGAGTGCTGGGATTATAGGTGGCCACCACCACACCTGGCTGAGGGTGACCTTTTATAATTTCTTGGCATTTGAATTGGATTTGCTTATCAATCATCACCCATCTTTCAATAAGAAATGGAAATAGGGAATACAGTTAAAACTTAATGAAAACTTACTATATACATACATGATCTCAGCCCTCAAACTACCAGCTTTAGTGGTATCATTCTAAATCATATACATAGTCACTGATACTGGGAGAATGCAGGCAGCTTGCTCAAAGACAGTTCACTGGATTGGAGGACTATGCAGTTCTATATACATTTGTTCTTTTGTCATTCTAAAATGCTGCTGTTGGAACCTGCCTAATGATTGTATTCTTTTCAGCAGAGGGGAGAACTACTTCTTGTAAAGCAGGTGAGAATTCTTTCTGTGGGGAACCACATTAATAAGAAAATTGTTTCTTACAACTACTTTTCCAGAAATTGTGCTACCAAGCACAGGGTGAGCTCAACATTTAATTATAGTTTCCCAAAGAATCTTTGGATTAGGATGGTTAAATAGGTTCTAAAAGGTTTAAAAGTTATAGCTTTGTAATTCTACAAAATCAGCCACCCAAAAGCTTATATATTTCTTTTATTCAACTAAATTCAGAGACTTTTCCCTTCCTAAATTGATCTGTGTCCAAAAGGAGATTGTCCTTAAGGCTGGGGATATTAAAGAAGAAATGTCAAGTGCTGGGAAAGATTTCTTCATCATCTTGTTATCTAGTGACTCTGAGTGAAAATCATAGAAGTAAAATAAAACACTGTAGCAGAATCATAGTTGTGTATGTAATTTATTTGTTTATTTTGTGGTGCTGGGGGTTGAACCAAATGTCTTGCATGTGCTAGATAAGCGTTCTACCACTGAGCTATATCCCCAGCCCTTGCTTACTTATTTCAACAATAAGATTCAAATTATAACTTTAATACACATTGAGATGCTAAATGAACCCATAATACAATTAATTTTAAGTCAGATTCAGCTCCATATACTCACAGGCTATGTACACAATCTTTTTTACTATATAATATTGTTAACAGTGCTAGTGCAGTCTGTGATCAGAAGACTTCCCAATTCTTTGTATCCAACTGGGAAAAATCCATGGCAGGACATGTGAGTGTAAAGGGAGTTTATTAAAAGATAGGGAGAAGAAATACAAAGGGGAGCATGCTGCAGCCCAGATGGAAGCTGGAAGCCAAGAGAGTTTGTTTCTACTCTTCAGGTGCTTTAAAAACCTATGATAACCTGTGGGAAAGGGAGAACAAGGTGGTTTCCATCCAATAATTAATGATGGGGAAGGGTCATAGGCAGTTACCAGCCAGGTGAGGGTGGTTCCTGAGCCAAAGAATGGTTGATCTAAGATGTATAATTTTCTACGAGTCCCAAACTTTCTCTGTTAGCCTCTCTTTCTCCTTCTGAAGTTTTTTAAAGTTTAGAAAAAGCACCTTTCTCTTGTTGAAATGTTGATTAAATGTACTTAGTCTTTCTTCCAATTATTAATATTATTAAATCTCTCAGTGCTTCCAGAGTTAGTCACTCTGGTCTTTTTAATAGATAAATGATCATTTTTAGTCTTTCTTAAGCATTTAACAAATAATTATTCAGTATCTTATAACTTATTCTATTTATTCAAGATGCAGCTCTGTACATTTCTGTTTTAATAACCCATCCCCCAGATAAATGCATTTCCCCCAACAGTGATTCTCCTAAACATGAAAATATGAGCAAACTTACGCTTCTTGGTTTCTCCCACTGCCTTTCTGTGAATGAACTATAGGACACTCTACCTGCTATACAGGAGCAGCCGGGATCAAATAGATTAGCAAGGTAGTTTTGGGGTCTTGCTCCAGGCCTGTGGTCTGAAGCGGTTGCTGCCTAGTTTGCCCACTTCATGCCAGGGTAGAATGAACAGTGCTGTGAACAGTGTGGAGTGCTGGGCCCATCTGAGGGAGAGGTGCTGTTTAATTTATGTCTGTTTTCATGTAAAGAGTTGACTGGTTAGGGTGTTGAACTAGTTGGTTGATTCTTCTAACAATAGAAACAGCTGATGAGGTCAAGTGGGTTGCTGAAAGTAACTGTACGCATAAGGATAAGGAGCAAGAGAAGCTTCAGTTTGTTCATCCCACAGCCCTTAGGCCAGACGCTCAAAAGCAATCACTGAATTCTCCGTGTGTTTTGACTCCCTCACTAGGTGCTCACGAAGGCAGAGAGATGATTCAAATTTCATAGTTTTACCTTCTGCACACAGATTTTTAGGCACACAGCAGGGCTACATTTTGACTTGTGGTCCTTAGGCACTATTTACTTCATTGGCGCCTTCATACATAAAAATAACTAAAAATTAAATTTTATGTCTGTTGTTGGTATATATTTCAGTCATGTGTTTTCTTACCAGAGAAATACATTCTGGGAAATGCATCGGTATGTTTTTGTCATTGTGCAAACATCATAGAGTGCACGTGTACAAAGTAGATGGTATTGATCAGGCACTCAACATGGCCTATTGATGCAATCAGCGGACAAGGTAAGCATGAGCTGCACAGAGATATTGCTGGTATAACATGACATAGTGTATTTTATTTGTTTTTGAGAGAGGGTATCACTATGTAGTCCAGGATGGCCTGGAACTTGAAATCCTCCTGCTTCAACCTCTTCAGTGCTGGAATTATCATCAAGTGCAACCAGACCTGCTTTAGCATACTGTTTATAGTAGACTTCTTTTTAGTAAGTAGGACTGCTACTGGAGGTGTTGGAAACTATCCTCTCACTTGCTACTGAAATTTCTCGTGCAGGCCACAAATCACAAACCTGCACAAACAACCTTGAAACATTCTGCACTCCCCAGTCTTCCTGTCTTTGTTCCTGCCTCTGCCTTGGTTTTATAAACACAGCCTACCCCTGCTCAGGGTGCTCTTGCACTCTCATCCCCAGAGACTGCCAGACGCCCTTCTGTCTTGT
The DNA here is from genome assembly GCF_047511655.1 of Castor canadensis. Classification (NCBI taxonomy): domain Eukaryota; kingdom Metazoa; phylum Chordata; class Mammalia; order Rodentia; family Castoridae; genus Castor; species Castor canadensis. Next base: position 95,786,018 of record NC_133394.1, read on the forward strand.
TAATAAAGCACGATTCAACTCCGTTGAGGTCTCTGTCCTTTTTACTAGTCCTTTCCTAACAGGAGGAGAGATGAGAGGTTTCCCACAGCTTCCTAGTTTCCAAACAAAATCACAGGTACTTGAGCTCCACATGTGAAAAGAATTTCAAGGTGTCTCACAAAAAGGGGACTCTCACAAGGTGAATGTTTTAGCAAGAGTTTTAGTTTAACAGGATAGAAGTAGGGAGAAATGGGGACAAAAGGGAGAAACATTTCCTGCTCCACACAGGAGTAAAGACTCTAATATGGTGGTTTGTATCTGTAGTCTTATACTTTCTGAGCTAGGCAGTCATGTCTACTGAACTCTAATCATTAAGACAATAGCTCTGGGTGGCTAAGATGGGTGTAAAACAAGGAGATGTCATGGAGTTTTCTGACTTCCCTTTGCCAGATATGCCTTTCATTCTTTCTGTCCTCTACTCATTCAAAGTGCTTTGCATCTTGTTAACATCTCAAAGAGGAAAGCAGATGCCAATAACCCCTTTTAGTCTCTCTGTTCTTGTAACTTAACATCTAAATGGAGATGGGAGGGGGCTAGCTGTTCTAGCTTTTCAGTTTTTACTTCCTCATTTCAGTGTCTGAGTTTGGCCCTTTTAATATTTATGAAAATAATATAATTTCCCAGTCTCGTCATCTATCTCTCCTGCCTCAGGATTATACACTAAAATAAGGACAAAAGGTGTAATATAGTAAATAGAAGAGCCAGAAGCATAGTTGTTTATTGTCATTATCAAGTATTATGTGTTGTACATAATTGCATGTGCTATGTTTTTATCATTGGCAGGACAGTAGATATGTTTACACCATGATCATAAACACATCAGCAATAATTCCTTCACATTGAGAAGTTACAACTAAGAGGAGTGAATTTAATCAAAGTACATTGTATTCAAGTATGGAAAATCATCATGAAAGCCTGGTGGTACGTGCCTATAATGACCAGTACTCAGGAGGCTCAGTCAGGAGGACTGAAAGGTCAAGGCAGCCTGGGCTATCTATAGAGACCGTGTCTTGATAAAACAAATAAAACAAAAAATTTTAAAAAATAATAAAGTTACAATGGCCTTGATTCATTTGGTGACAGAAATTTTTCATCCCCATTATAATTTTGTGGGACTGAAGGACGGACTGTGAGAGGTCCATGTGTTCCCCAAAGATGGCAATTAGCCAAGGGGAGAAACACTCCATCTCCTTCCCAAGAGACACCTGTTCACACCAAACTCTTTGCACTGTAACATACTCCTCCCACTGGCAATAAAAAAGCTATAAAACCTGATATCCAACCTGACTCAGGAGACTACCAGTTTCTGGGTCCTACTGCATGGCCCCCAGGCGGCCTTTCCTTTCTCCTTTCTGTGAATAAAACTTTGATTTTTCCTGCTTTCTACCTCTGATTTCCATCTTAATGCAGAAGAAGACCCTCACCACCCAAGAATCCCAGCTTGTCATCTTGGTGACCACAAAGGGACACTTCTTCTTCATCTGAGGTTGGTACAGTTTGTGCCAAACTGGAGGGTACTACCTAGGAAGTAGCTGTGACTATCCAGTACTCCAGTGGAGTCTGCCCTCCAGGACAGCCCCCTACCACAGCTTAGCTATGGTGAAACTCTCAGGCTGATTTTTTTCTCTTTCTTGCTAAGGAGGGTTTCTCCATCAGAAATCTGGGGAAAAAGCTCTGCGCCCACTACAGCTGTTAAGGCAGGCAACCTGAGAAATTGGGGGCCAGCCAGGGGCTTATACCAGACTGCCAATGCTACATGAGAGGAGCTAAAACCTCAGTTTACTGAGGCTTTTTTTTCTCAATTCTCAGCTCCCTCTTCCTTTCATATCTGACTCACTAAGGAAAGGGTCTGAAAATGGCCAGTGCGAAGGGTGCTCTGGCTGGGGCCATCCCCTGGTGGGACCCAAAGACTGAGAGTGCAACTTCCTGACCTGCCCTAAGACGCCAAAGGTGGCTAAATATCGGAACCTCTCCAGCTATTTCTGAGTCACACAGACAATCAGATCTGCACACTTTCTTCACAGTTCCCATGACTTGAGAGTGGAGGCCACCCTTGCTTCCAGTGCTCCAGGATTGCCTCTGGCAGGATCAACTTGGAGAGCAGTGGTGGCTAATAATCCCTCATGCATTGAGTCTGGGAACTTTCTTTTCCCCCAACCCTCAGCTTCTCCTCCCTCTTCTTCCTTCTCAAAGAGATCAAAATGAGTGGCCTCCCCCTTTGTCTTAGACAGCAGTAGGCTTCCTTCTTTAGCTGAGTCTGGAAGAGGTCCCTACACCCCTCTGTTCAAAACCTAATCTTTAGACTATGTTCTCAAGAACTCCTTTGTCCCTTCTGCAGCCTCCATTTTGATTGGCTGCACCAAAAGGAGGTACTCTCTGACTTTGGCTTTGCTGTTTTTGATAGGCATCTGGTTGCATATGTCCCTGTAGTCTGCCCTCAGGGGAGGAGAGTGCTTTACCTGAGAACAACCCAAGGACATAATGACTGTAATGGTCTTCTCCATTTTGTCCATTACCACCAGCAGAAAGCAATGCCCTGAGATGCTCCCTCTCTTTTCAGGGAGTATATAGTTCTCATGGGGAATATAGGGGGACAAAAGTCTGTCTCAACAAAAGTCCCTATCTGTGTCTCCACAGGGTCTTCTCTTTGGCCGTGCAAGCCCTCCTGGTTGTTTTAGGACCCTTCGCTGACAGAGCTATTTTTGAATTAAAAACCTTCAGCTGGTGGAGGTGCCTAGTTCACAAGGGAAACAGGAAAAACAAGGCAAACAGGCAAGGAATTGATCAGGGTCAGGCTGGCAAGATGGCTGCAGCCTGGATGTATCCAAATCTTTCCCTCATGCCCTTAGCCAAACCTTATAAGCACTGTTTCTCCAGAGAAAGCCTTGTAATGTCCACAAGCTACTCTGCTACAATATGTAGATGACTGTGGGCCAACCAAGTCTGAAACCTTCCTAAACTTCTTAGCAGATAGAGGTTATAAAATCTCTAAAGAAAAGTCCAATTGTGTCAGGCTGGAGTTACATATTTAAGTCTTGTCTTGGAGAAGGCGATGAGGGCTCTAGGAGAAGATAGAATCCATCTGGTCCTGACGTTTCCTCTACTTAAGACTCTAAAACAATTGAGGGCCTGTTTGGGGGTGATGAAATACTGTAGGATTTGGATCCTGGGAAATGCAGACCTAGCCAGGCCCTTATATCAGATTCTTAAGGAAGTGCAAAAGGATTGCCATCCTTTTATTGAATGGGATGACAAATTGGAAAGTGCATTCCACCAGTTAAAAAAGGCCCTTATGACAGCTCCATCCCTGGATCTCCCAGTACAGGACAAGTTTCAATTATATGTCTATGAGAAGGGAGGACTGGCCCTGTGAGTGTTGACTCAGTTCTGGGGCACCACTCCCCATCCAGTGGGCTACATAATTAAAGAATTAGATTGGGTAGCCAAGGGATGGCCAGGATGTCTTCAGGCAGTTGCTGCAGTTAGTCTTCTAGCATCTGAAGCTCAAAAACTTGTCCTAAACCAGCCTGACAGTTTATACCCTACACGACCTAGGGGGAATTTTAAACTCAAAAGGAGAAATTTGGCTCTCTGACACCCATCTACTCAAACACCAGGCTGAGCTTCTGGGAGGGACAGAAATAACTTTAAGGACTTGCAAGAGCCTAAACCCTGCATCCTTTGTACTGGAGTACAGGGGGAGATCCTGAACACTCATGTGAGGAGGTTCTTATGGAAAATTATGCTGCCTGACCTGACTTGACCAATCATCCCTTGAGGACCCAGATCTAGAATTATACACCAATGGCAGCTCCTTTGTCAAAAATGGTGTCAGACATGTAGGATTTACAGTTGTGACAGAATTTGGCACCCTCAAATCAGGTCCTCTTCTTCCTAATACAAGTGCCGAACTGGAAGAATTAGAGGCCCTAACAGAAGCCCTAAAACTGTCAAAGGACCAGAGAGTCAACATCTATACAGATTCTAAGTATGCTGTCCTGATCCTGCATGCTCACGCAGCCATCTGGAAGGAAAGGGGAATGCTAGGATCTTCCATCAGACATGCTTACAACATAGTAGCCCTCTTAGATGCTGTTCTATTGCCTAAAGAAGTCTTGGTGACACATTGTAGAGGTCACCAAAAAAGGGGAAGTTAAGATAGCAAAAGGAAACAAAGCGGCTGACAAGGCAGCTAAACATGCAGCCATGCATAAATACACACCTGGTCCTCTCCTGGGAGAGGACTCTACTTCTCTTAGAGAGACCACAATATCAATCAGAGGAAAGTAAACAATCTTTAGACCAAGGATACCAATTGGATCACCACGGCTGGTGGGTGTCCCTTCAAGGGATGCTATGTCTCCCTGAGGCACTCCAATGGAAAGTTCTTAAGACCCTCCATCAACTTTATCATTTGGGCTTAGACAGTACTTTAGTTTTGGTCAACAAAATGTTTAGGGGGGAGGGGGCACTAAATTAAGGGACACCACCCAACAAGTTGTACAGGGATATGAAATGTGCCAGAAAAATAACCCCAGTAATAAAAGACTTCAGGTGCCAGGGGCACAGAGGCAGGGGTCCTACCCTGGGGAAGATTGGCAATTAGACTTTACTCATATGCCAGGGGGACCAAAATCATAACTATTGTTAGTATTGGTGGACATGTTCAGTGAATGGGTAGAGGCCTTTCCTTACAGAATAGAATGTGCTAGAGAGGAGGTCCAAGTCCTAATCACAGAAATAATCCCTCACTTTGGTTTCCCCAAAAGCCTTTAAAGTGATAATGGGCCTGCATTTAAGGCAGAAGTAACTCAGGGACTCTTTCGGGCACTAGGCATAAAATATCATTTCCACTGTGCTTGGTGTCCCAAATCATCTAGAAAAGAAGAAAAGTAAACAAACTTTTAAAAAGACACCTGGCCAAATTGGCCCAAGAAACCCACTTCCCCTGGACCAAACTCCTTCCTTTTGCTCTCATAAAGCTCAGAAACACCTGGGGCAAGCAGGGGCTTACCACTTTTGACTCTCTGTACAGCAGGCCCTTCCTTCTTGACCAAGAGACAGCTCAGTTAATCTCTCATGTCACTCAACTCACTAAATTCCAACAAACACTCTTGGAGAGCAAACAAGCCACTCCCATGGAGGATATAAAGGGACCCCCTCTTTTTTTGTCCTGAAAACCTAGTCCTAATAAAGTCTCCAAATCCAACCCAGGACTTAAACACCCTTCTTTGGGAGGGGACATATGCAGTTATTCTGTCTACCCCAATGGTAGTGCAAGTGGCTGGCCTGGATTCCTGGATCCATCACTCGAGAGTCAAGGGCTGGAATGCCTCTATGACCATCACATCTCCATCTCTGGACCCAGAATCAGAGCCTGCCTCCTTCTCATGTGAAACTTTAGATGGATTAAAACTGCTGTTTAAAAAGAAAACACCTAAAAATACAGGTAATTCACCTCCATGAGCCCTCTTGATCCAAACCTTCAGTACCTCCTAATCATTCCTAATCCATTCTGTTTGTAATTACTTTGGGAATGGGGCTAGCCACTACATCCCCTTCTGATTGGACTGGAACTCAAAAGGCAGCATTAGCATGTTCCTTTTATTTGCTAACTATATTGCTATGGGGCTTGGTCTTCTGGGTATGCTAATACCCCTAATTAGGAAGGGCTACAGCCTTTCATGGAAGGCCAATGTGTTTTTAAACCTCTCTTGAGCATTTGCCCTTTCAAAGTCCCCACTACCGGACAGCTGCTTACCTGTTGACATGGATCTTACTAAATTTTACTCATGGTCCTTTCCCTTCTTTGATATTCAGGCCAGATAATTTCTATGCCATGGTTCCTCTTATAGGGGCCCATGGAAGAACCAGCCTACTATGTCTTATTCTTGGCTTGGGTTCATCTCTCAGACAAAAATTTGGATGTTTAATATCTCTGTCCAGTACAATTATATACCAGTATGTCATTTATCACATAAATGATCAATAAAGGGCATAGGGCCTAGATCCCAAAGAAAGGACATATCTGACTTCACCACCCTTAAAGGGGACTATCATCTGACAACCAGCTGGTGTTGTATGGATAACTCTAAAGACTCTACCTTTATGGGTTCCAATGTGCTTAGGGCTAGTGCTTGTATTGGGAGCCTCATTTCCAATCTGACCAAGTCCTCAAAACTCACTGGAAAAACTCTTACTGCATACTTGCTACTGGTCATCACCAATGTATCTTAATGAAAAATACAAAGGTGGTAAAAAAACCCACTATATAAATCTACCTTGCCTTCCCTTTTGCCCCATCTTTCACCAGCAGCCTTAATGTCTCTGTCTACCTGTTTCCAGGAGATACCTCTCAGTCCCAGGCTAACAACACCCAAGGTATGTTATGCCTTGAGGAAGGGTATCTTTGTGGGAAGGTCACGAAAAAGAACTGGGTATGTGGACTGCCATGTTTACACCCAAATCATACTCAAGGAAATTGGGCAATTGCCCAACTTATACCCAATCCTAAGCATATCTCTTTTTGGAATAATATCATAATACAACAGACTGAATTTTCCCAATGGACAGGGAAACTTCCCATAGGGATAAAAGAGAGGTTACTGTAGTAGTTTTAAGGATAATGGTGTTGATTTCAGTCCTAGATGGAATAAGCTATGGGGTGGTCACCAACCATGTAACTGTAAAATACCTGACCAAAGTAGTATAGGGCACCTCAGACCAGGTTGTCCTTGCCATTAAGGACATACAATGATCTTTGTTGTCTCTTGCCTGTATGGTCATGGACCACCGCCTAGCCCTAGACTTTCTTTTGGCTAAACAAGTAGGGATATGTGCCATCATCAGTACTTCCTGTTGCACATATATAAACACTTATTGTAGGGGAAAATGCCAACTACATTCTCCAACAGGCTAAGTGGCTCTGGGAACAGTCCCTTGAAACTCAAGTATCCACACAGGTATGGGACCAAATAAAATCCTGGCTCTCCTCTAAGACATGGTTCCTACATTTCTGGGTCATATAGTTGCCATTATTCTCTACTTGTGTTTGGACCTTGCATTCTAAACTTACTTGTCAAGTTTGTTTCTTCTTGCCTAGAATCCATCAAACTATAGATGCCCCTGATGGAAATGAAGACAACTTACTATCGTGCTCAGCACTGATGCCTCAAACCCCTTCATCGCCTCCTTTCAGCAGGAAGCAGTTACTGAATGGACTTTATTGTCCTTGTTCCTAAGGGCAGTTAAGGCAATCATTGAGAGGGGGGACTTGAATGACAGACTATAGGAGGTCTATGTGTTCCCCAAAGGGGGAGAAACACCCATCTTCTTCCCAAGAGACACTAGTTTACACCAAACTCTTTGCACTGAAACATACTCCTTCCACTGGCAAAACAAACAAACAAAAAGCCTATAATACCTGACGTTCAACCTGACTCAGAGGACTACCAGATTCTGGGTCCCACTGCATGGTGCCTATGCAGCCTTTCCTTTCACTTTTCTGCAAATAAAACTTCTGTGATTTTTGTTGCTTTCTGCCTCTGATTTCCATCTAAGTGTGGAAGAAGATCCCTCACCGCCTGAGAATCCCAGCACATCAGGACCACTATTGTTTATGGTGCTGTTGTAGTCTGTGATTAGAAGACTTCCAAATTCCTGGTATCCAGTGGGGAAGATTCCATTGCAGGACACATGGGTGTAAATGGCATTTATTAAAAGTTAGAAAAGGAAAACACAAAGGGAAGCATGGTGGAGGCCCAGATGGAGTCTGCTGGCTAAGAGAGCAGGTTTCTGCTCTTCAGGTGCTTTTAAAACCTACTATAACCTATGGGAAACAGGGAACTAGGAGATTCCCATCCAATAAGCAATGGGTGCTGAGGGGCATGGGTGTTCCCGGCCAGGCAAGGGTGGTTCCTGAGCCAAATTATGGTTAACCTAAGATGTAATATTTTCCTATGAGTCCCTGATTTAGCTTGCCTCACTGTCAGTGGACCAGTTTGTTGTTGATCAAATTGTTATGTGACACATGATTGTGTATTATATTTACTTTTTTCTTTCTTTCTTTTATTTTATCATTTTTACATTTACTTACCTGGATATATGTTGTTAGGACCACCTCCCCCTTCCTCAAATTCCTCTGCCTCCCCCTCAAGCCCCACACCCTGCTTCCATACAGAACCTGTTCTACCCTCTTCTCTGATTTTGTTGATGAGAAAACATGGGAGATGATAAGAAAGACATAATGTTTTTGTAGTTTGAGATAAAGATAACTATACAGAGAGATCTCTAGTGTTGTTTTCATGTACTTGTGTATTGAAATCCACATTAGTCTGTCTCTGCCAGACCTCCTCACTACTTTCTGGTCACCCCATAGTAGCCTCTGCAGTTTATGATTATTCGCTCCTCTACAGTGAGCACACGAACCACATTCAAGTTTAGGTTTCCTTCCCTTTCCCTATTCCTACCATGCACATTCTCCCCTTAGTCTGTGACCCATGTCCAGTAATATTACTGCATTTGTTTTAGGTCTATAATCTGCATATGAGGGAGAACATGCCATTTTTGGCCTTCTGAGCCAAAACTTCACTTAAGATGATGTTCTCCAGTTCCATCCATTTACTTGCGAATGATAAAATTTCATTCTTCTTTGTGGTTGAATAAAATTCCACTGTGTATAAATACCACATTTTCTTAATCCATTTGTTGGTAGTGGGGCATCTTGGCTGTTTCCATAGCTTGGCTATTGTATGAATAGTGCTGCAACAAACATGTGTGTATAGGTGCATTTGTAATAACCTGGGTTACATTCCTTTGGGTATATCCCTACAAGTGGTATTGCTAGATCATATAGCAGATCTACGTTTAGTTTTTTAAGAGGTCTCCATATTGTTTTCCAAAGTGATTGTACTAGCTTACATTCCCACCAAGTGTACGAGGGTTCCTTTTTCCCTGCATCTTCACCAACATTTGTTGATGGTGTTCTTGATGTTAGCTATTCTAGCAGGAGTGAGGTGGAATCTTAGTGTGGTTTTGATTTGCATTTCCTTTATGGCCAGGAATGCTGAGCATTTTTCATGTGTTTTTTGTCCAGTTGGACTTCTTTCTTTGAAAAAGTTCTGTTTAGTTCAGTTGCCCACTTCTTTATTGGTTCATTAATTTGGGGGGAGTTTAGTTTTTTGAGCTCCCTGTTATATTTAAATTTTTGATCTAAAAGTTAATTTTGTGGGCATATAAAAGTATTGTGGAACCCAGACCATGGGTCATTACTGGGTCAAATAAGGAATTCAATCCTTAGCTGTGTGGAGATCGTATAGTTATGGAAGCAGATAAGGAGTCAAGAATTCTGGTCTCAGCCAAAGATGATCTGGTAATCAGCAATAATATGAATTTGGGAAGAGTCAAAAGCAAGGATTGAGTCTACATAGACTCTTGTAAAAGTCTGAGTCTTTTAACAACAGTGAAGGGAGGAAGTGTTTTTGTTGGTGTTCATCTTTTATCCAACTGCTTTTATGCAGGAGCTGCAATGAATTTGTTTTTTGCCCAAGTGTAACCACATATAAATGCTCAAGGATTAAAAAGGTGGACGTTGGTTTGTTCATCACAGCCAAAACTTGGAAATAACCTAGAAGTCCTCAGTTAGGTGAATGGATAAATGGTGGTGCATCCAAACACTGATATATCTCATGCTAAAAAACAAAAGTGTGGGCGGGAGGTGAACTGTGAATTCTGAAAGACATGGAAGAACCTTAAATGTGTACTGCTAAGTAAGAGTCAAAGAAACTAATATTGAGTCAGGCATGATGGCTCATGCCTGTAATCCTAGCTACTAAAGAGGCAGACATTAGAAGGATCACAGTTCAAGTCCAGCCTGGGAAAAAAGTGAGACCGCATCTCAACCAATAAAAGCTAGGCATGGTGGTTCAACATGTCGTCCCAGCTATGTGAGAAGCATAAATAGGAGGATCGTGATCCAGGCCAATCTAGACATAAATGCAAAACCTTATTCAAAAAATATGTAAATCAAAAAGGGTTTGCAGGGTGGTTCAGGTGTTAGAGTGCTTACCTAGCAAATATGAGGCCCTGACTTCAAACTCCAAAAACAAAAAAGAAGCAAAAACAAAAAAAAAAGGTGAACATTGGGAACCAACACATGAGCCAATGACTTTTCTACCGCCACTATTACAGCATGAAATATTTTAATGGTTGATTGAATCAGCAAACATTGATTAAGTGCTTAGACATGTCAGATACTTTACATGACGCTAGGGTGGTCCTAGTAAGCACAATTAGTGGTCCTGTGTTGTGGTGGGATGTGGAGAATAGGAGTAGGATGAGTGACCAGGCAACTACAATACAGAGGACTCCCCATAATCAAGGGGAAACACAAGGGTCTGACAAGACTCATGGGAAGTGTACTTAACCCAGATTTGCAAAGCTTGGCGACAGATAATGCTTTCCAAGTAAGTGAATTGGAATTCAGGCCTGTAGGGTAAGTAGGACGTAGTTAGCTGAGATAAGGAGTAGGAGAATGAGTGGGAGAACTAGGAGGAATTGGAGGATGGGGAGGAGAAGATGTTCTCAAGAGACCAGAGGAGAACTAAGAATGGAATAGGAGGCAAAGAGGTGGGGCAGGGACAGGGGAAAAACAGGGTACATTGGAAGAGTGACAGGAGTTGGTATGAATGGAGCATAGAATGCATTTGGGAAGCAGCTAGAAAGATAGGCAATGGCCATAGAAGCAGGATCCTTAGAGCCATGGTGAGTTTGGACTTTAAGAGTAGCAGGAAGCCATTGTAGGGTTTTACTGCAGTGGAGTGATAAGTTTATGTTTGCATTTAAAAAGATTCTTTTTTCTTTCTTCAGTGCTGGGAATGGAAACTAGAGCTTTGTGCACACTATGCAAGCACTTCAACCACTGAGCCACATCCCCAGCCCTGGAAGAATCTTTCTGATATTGTAAAAAGGAGCAGCTGAAATAGATGGGCTTAACAAGACATTTGCAATCAAGGCTCTTGTGATGACAATGAAGACACAATAGAAGCAGATTCTTTTTGCAGATTAATATTGAATGCAGCCTCTTCATATCTGGTGTGAAACTGTAAAATTGGTGCCCAATTTGGCCTTTCTTATGTTCAAATTCATGGAAGTACTGCATCTTAGTAGATTCTTACCATCTTGTCTTCTTCCTCTGACTTTTATCTGATAACCCTCCAAATTTTTGCCCCAATTCCCATCCTTTTCTTGAAGAAATATCCCTGGATGCCAACCCCATGGTAGGACTGCTTTTTGGTTGGAACCATGAGATCAGCTCCCTCTGGCAGCAACTTGCTTGGCTCTTGGGTGAGAACCCTAGACAAGAATGCACTGTACAAGTTATGGAACCAGCCAAGATGCCCCACCACTGACGAATGGATTAAGAAAATGTGGTATCTATACACAATGGAATTTTATGCAGCCATGAAGAAGAACGAAATGTTATCATTCGCTGGTAAATGGATGGAATTGGAGAACATCATTCTGAGTGAGGTTAGCCTGGCCCAAAAGACCAAAAATCGTATGTTCTCCCTCATAGGTGGACATTAGATCAAGGGCAAACACAACAATGGGATTGGACTTTGAGCACATGATAAAAGCGAGAGCACACAAGGGAGGGGTGAGGATAGGTAAGACACCTAAAAAATTAGCTAGCATTTGTTGCCCTTAACGCAGAGAAACTAAAGCAGATACCTTAAAAGCAACTGAGGCCAATAGGAAAAGGAGACCAGGAACTAGAGAAAAGGTGAGATCAAAAAGAATTAACCTAGAAGGTAACACACACGCACAGGAAATCAATGTGAGTCAATGCCCTGTATAGCTATCCTTATCTCAACTAGCAGAAACACTTGTTCCTTCCTATTATGGCTTATACTCTCTCTACAACAAAATTAGAAATAAGGGCAAAATAGTTTCTGCTGGGTATTGAGGGGGTGGGGGGAGAGGGAGGGGGCGGAGGGGGTGATAAGGGAGGGGGTGGGGACAGGGGGGAGAAATGACTCAAGCCTTGTATGCACATATGAATAATAAAATAAAAAAAATAAAAATAAATGAAGAAGAAAGAAAAATGAAAAAAAAAAAAAGAATGTGCTGTAGTTTATTTGGGCATCGCCTGATTTTTCAATTGGCTAAGGAATGCAATTGCTTTAGCAATTTGCAGAGAAAAGCAGGTTGTTAACAAGTTGTCACCATTTAACTTCTAAATTGGCCAAGCTCACCTTAACCTAAACCTGCAGTGATTCCATCTCTTAGTTAATTTTAGGATAAAGAGTAGAAAAGAAGAGAAAGATGGGTGAAAGTTTGAGCTATGTCACATCAAATGTTTCTCTTTCTTCTTCTTCTATTAGCATGTACTCTCTATATCCTCTAGTTGTGAAGTCATGTAGACCACAGATGTCTTGGCAAGTGTGGACAAGAGAGTTAGAAAAATGAAGCCATAGAATGTCCAGTGTGCCAGGCACTGGGGCATGAATTTTCAAGGGAGCAACACCTTCCCAGTTCACTGGTGAACAGCACATTTTACTCTTTTCACTTCTGTTTTTCTTGGTGATAGAAAAGGATTGATTGACAGCATTGGGTTGGGCTGGAGGAGAAGGAGGATTAAGAACTGCAGAGGTGTTGTTCTTTAGAATGGCTGAGGTCTCTGTACCATATCTTGTGTTTGGTTTGGTTCACAGTTAAAGTATATAATAGCTAAGTGCCAGGATTGAAAAGTCATCTGGAACAAAGATAGGAGCTGAATGTGACCTCATGGGAAGACTGGTGCTCAGCAGAGACGAGCAGGAAACTTACACAGATGTGGGGGACTGGCACATTGCTCACTTTCCAGGGGAGGTTTGGTGAGAGCAGCATGCCAAATGCTAGTGAAATGTTCTGAAGGACAAACCTTACATGGCCTGAGCATTTGGAATTTTTCACTGGCTTCTTTCTACTGTGGCATTTTCCAACTCCTTCTTGAGCATGAGAAAGCTCTCTTTACTTCCTTGTAAGCTGTTAATTCTCAAATATGTAGACCTTTGTTTCTTTGATTAAATACAAGTCAAAGATTAGCAAATCAGAAGTGTATTGTTTTATTGTTCTGTGAAGATTGAAATTATACTGCCATAATCTAAAGACCTATCAGAAGCTAGGAAGAGCTCCTTCCCTGGTGCCTTCAGAGGGAGTATGGCCATACTGATACTTTGATGCTTAACTTTTAGCCTCCAGAACTACATGATAATAAGTTCCCATTATTTAGGCCATTCATTTTGTGGTACTTTATTAAGATGTATGTAGAAAATGAATATACTACCTAAATCCCTTTAACATATGAGTGTCAGAATCTGTCTCAAATGCCTTCTTTGTTTCTTTTGTAAATGTTTTTCTCTAGCACATAAAGATAGCTCAGAGGGTGTTATCAAAAGAGTATTAAAGCCCTTTGAGAACTGGAAAATACATTTTTATTGACAGTAGCCATATTTATGATTGTTGTTATTTAGAATTTGGATTCTTCTTTTTAAAAAAGAATTTGAGATATCTTATAATAAATCATACAAACTCTAAGAGAATTAAAATAGAAAATAAAATACAAAACCATCTAGTGGGAAGACAATACACCCCAAACTCTAAACTAAAGCATCTTTGTAGAGATGGCCTAAGCAATCAGCCAGACCACCATTTCTGCCTTCTTTATAGTTAAATGTGGCCAGGTTACTGGATTCTAGCCAATGGGTCCTCCTGAAAGGAAGGGATGTATTCTACTTCCAGATCTGATTCACAAAGCCACCACGAAGACTGGAGTGAGGACACTAAGATCAGAATGATCTTCAAAGCCATATGTTAGGGCAGAGCTCTGTTAGCCCAGACTAGCTGTGAAGAACAGATCCTTTCTGTCTTCTACATGGCCATTAGGAGCACCTGGCCTGGGCTGCTATGTGACAGCACAATGAGCCTCTGTTGTCCACACAATTTGGGTCTGTCTGTCACAGCAATTTACTCTATTCTAGCTAATACATAGTTCCTGAACTTGAGTATTACGTTATTTTTCAACATTTCTGAACCACAGATGCTGAAATTGGAAGACACTTTAGATATATCTCACCGTATTTGTTTCCCAGGTTATTATCACTCTTTGTTTTAATCCTTCAGTGTTTCCAAATTAATTTCATAATTAAATTCAAAATCTTTACTGTGATTTTGAATACATGCTCCTATTTCTCCTTACTTTCCCACTTTGTTTCTTTGGATGGTACTTGGGTTCAAACTCAGGGCTTTGAACTTGCTAGACAAGTGCTCTACTACATGAACCAAGCCCCTAGACTCCCCCAGACCCGTTTTTTGCTTTAGTTACTTTTCAGGTAGGGTCTTGTGTTTTTTACCCAGGCTGGCCTTGGGCCATGATCCTCCTACCTATTCTTCCTTTATATGTGGGGCTATAGATGTGTACCACCACATCAAGCTTGTTTGTTGAGAAGAAGTCTTGCTAACTTTCTTTTTTGCCTGGGCTGTCCTCGAACTGCAGTCCTCCTGATCTCTTCCTCCCTAGTAGCTGGGATACAGGTGTCAGACTCAGGCACTGCATCTGTCTCTACACAATCATTTTATCATTTTTCACATGGAAAAGTTGGGGTGTAGGGGAATTCAGTTACAAGGATAATAAGTGACAGAATTTGAGGTGGTTTTTGTGGTTAACTTATACTCAGTTATAGAAAAATATTTTTAAAAATCTCTACTTTCATACATATGAGCATCAATGATTCTTAGAGATGATAGAAGAAACAGGTTTACAATTTCAGCTAAAAAAGAGGCACTCAAGTTTTTCAGGTGTTATATTTTTTTGGATCTTAATTATAAAATGAATTGTTTGGAATTGTTTGACCACTCATTCATTCACATATAAAGGGAAAAGTTTCCTTAGAACACTGTTGCTCTGGAGGAGAGTTGAGACAAATACAGGACACAGTACTAAGTGCCATGGTGGAGTTGCCCTTTAAATGTTATGAAAGATACAAAGTATCCATGGATGATCAGGAAGGATGTTAGGGAGGAGGTGTCATCTGACCTTGTCCTTCTAATAGGAAGGAACAGAGAGAGAGAAAGAAGGGATAGTCTAATTAGAGATTCACTAGCAAGAGGTGCTACTGGGCACAGGGGGAAAAGCACAGAGTTGAATATGGTGGCCACAGAAAGTTTTGAGGATGCAGTGATGAGAAAGTAGCTGAGGAGGAAGAAAATGAGAACATGGATGTCTTTATAGGCTGTGAACAGATGTTCATATCTTACCTAAAATATAAAATGTGAGGTTAGTGAAGATATTTGGGGCAAGGAAAGCACATTAAATGAATTGATGTTTTCAAATGGTGACAGTGGAGATAGGAAAGTGGGAGTATTTTGAGAAAGACAGTTTTCAAGATAAATTTAGGAGATAGAACCTACGTGACGTGGTTGGGCAAAAATAATTTTGGTGAAAGGAAGAACTATAGTTGTGCTCTCCAATAGGATAGCCACTTATAGCTGTGTAAATTTGAATGAATTCATGTTAAATATATTAAAATTCAGTTTCTCAGACACATTTCAAGAACTCTATAGCCACAGGTGGCTTATGCAATCACATTAGATATCATAGACCCAAAGCATTCCCATCATTGCAGAGGATTCTAGTGGATGGCATTGGACCAGAGAGTTAGTCTGCTTTAAATTGGGCAGTGAATGGCAATAGCACTTATAAAAATAGGAAATACAACAGAAAGAGAAAGCTTGAAATAAAAAAGATTTATTAGGACACATTGAGTTTAAGATGTTTTTAGGCATCACCAGTTAAAGATGGAAATTGGGTCTGGAGCTCAGAGAGAAACAGGGTATGTATTTCAGAGTCTTCAACTTATAAATACTAGCTGAAATCATGGAAGTGGGCATTAGAAAAGAGACAGGAATACTCCATAGATCTCCTCACTTAAAGGGGGGCAGAGGAATTATAGTATGATATGAAAAGCCAGCTGAGGAGAAGCAATCTGAAAAAACAGAGAGCTCTGAGAAAGTGGTAATCATAAAGTCAATGACAAACTAGGCAAAGATGCCCAAAAGCTTAGAGCACCAAAACAGGTTTGTCCTGAAAAGACTCCTTTGGTTTTGAGGTCAGGAAGTCATTAGTAATCTTGCCTGTAGTAGTTTCAGTAAGTGGTGGGAGAAGCAGCCAAATTGAAGCCAGGCTAGAATGAAATGGGTGTGTGGGGCCAGATGGGTGGTGTAAGAGAGGAGCTCTCCCTCTTTCTGGAAGTTTGGGCATGAAGATGGGCAAGATTGGTAAATAACTTAGGGACAGGAAAGGAAAAGGGAAAGTTTTTATTTTTTAGAAAGTGTGAAACTTGAAAACATTTTTTAAACAGTAAGGAAAGAGTGGGTGGAGTGGAAAAGTCTTACATGACTTTAGAGTAAAGGTACAATTACTGAGCCAAGTGTCAGAGATAGTGGAAGAAAAGATGGGTGAGCCTTCGAGTGGGGAAAGGACACTGTTTCTCAGAGCCAGGATGGAAGGAAAGAGTAATTAATCCTTAGGGATAGAGGTAGAGAAATTTGGAAGGCTCACCTCTTAGTTTTATAACCTAGCATTTTCAACTATGATTTATGGACCATACAGAAACCTTACGTATGTTACTTTTGTTGACCCTTGATAAGAGCCAAAGAAATGACACCACCACATAAGTCAATTCATATGATTTTAAAGTGTGGGAAACTAAGGCTAAATTAACAATTTTCCAGACTAGAATGACATGATAATATGTTCCTTGAGCTAACTACTCATATATCAGTATTTCAGCTGTACTTCTGTAGAGGTTCATAACCATGCATCTAAAGTTGAAATGAGTGATAAGGAAGGCAAAACAGATAAATAAATTCACACCTAGACACAGCATAACTGTGACCGAACTACAAAATACCAAAGGAAAGAAAATAAAAGATAACACAAAAAATGAACAGAAAAGAAAGAATATTGTCTATAAAGATAGGTAATTGATTGACTTGACAACAGATTTTTCAATGACAATATCTGACACCAGACAAAGAAGGAAAATCTCAAGAAAACATGGTAACCCATCTAGGGTACCCAACTAAATTATGATTCAGGGGCATTTAATGTATGTTAAATGAAGACATTTAAAAATAATCTTGGGAGTATTTATCAATTAGTCATTTCACTGAGAAAATTACTCCAGGATGCACAGTAGGAATAAAAATATTAAATATAGAAGGAAGGAATGAGATGTAAGAAGAAATGTGACAGAAGAATTTGACAAATACAGGAGTACCTAAATAATCAGAAGCTCTATAAAATAAAAATAATACTAATTACATTGGAGGCAAAAGGCAAAGTGGAAATAAAATATTAGCCTACAGAAATGTGTAGACACACAGGGGTGGGAATGAAGACCTTTTATGATTCAGGAGGAAGATATGTTTTTCAGCTTTTATTAAGTCAAATTATACATGTGGAAATCATAAGGGTAAACTTTCTGAAGTTATAGAAGTAAACTATATAAAAATCCAAAATCTAGAAACAAAAAAAGTGTACAAGCTGAACAAGGGATGAGTAAATCAAATCTTAGAGGATCATTTACATTGTGGCTACTCACCCTTTAATTTCAATAAAAAATTCTTCACTACCAATGTGAATGATTTATGGTCTGGAGATTGAAGAAGAAGGAAGAATATTCAGTGTTCTTACATGGCTACTAAAATGCCAATGAACAGAGCACCATGTGTTAGTGTTACATAGTGTTATTTTAGAGTTGGAATGATTATATACGTAGAAATTCCAACAGAATCAACACAAAGCTACTAGAACTAAAAGGAGAGCTTAGCATAGTTTTAGGTTTAAGACCAACTTAAAAAATCAATAGTGTTTTCTAATATCAGAAAAATACATTAGAAATAAAATGGTGTTTTTAATATCACTCAAAATGAATACATTTTTGGGAATCAATCTCATAAATAAGGCCATTATCTTTCTGGGGAAATATTTAAAAGTCTGTTAAAAGGGCTGGCGGTATGGCTCAATTGATCAAGTGGTAGAATGCCTGCTAGCAAGCATGAAGCCCTGAGTTCAAACTCCAGTACTGAAAAAAGGAAAGAAAAGAAAAAAGTAAGAAGTTTGGAATAAATGGGTACACTGGCTTAATGTACTAGAGTCATTGACTTCCTGCAAACTAATCTATAAATTCAATACAACTCCAGTGAAAAATTCAATACAACTCCAGTCAAAATTTCATTGATACTGAAGAATTAACAAAAATTCTTCTTAAAAGTTTTTAGAAAAATAAAGGTTTATTAATATCTAAGGCATATTTAGAAAAGAGGAACACAGAAAGAATTTACCTACCAGTTATTAAAACACTTAGCAATGATACAACTAAAAAGTTAAAGAGCAGCTAACTAGATCAATAGAGCAAAAAGGATTGGGGATGTAGCTAAGTGGCAGAACACTTGCTCCACTTGCCCAAAGCCCTGGATTCCACCCCAGCACCACACATATACACACACCCCCAGAAAAGAACTCAGAAATTAACCTCTACATAGGAACTTAAATAGCTGATGGATAAAGCAGCATATTTTAAAATGGTGAAAGAACTTTTTAAAAAATTTATTATTGTGTTGGGGGTACATTGTGACATTTACAAAAGGTCTTACAATATATCACAGTTCAATTTACCCCCTCCATCATTCTTCTTTATCCCCTTTCTCCCCCATTCCTGGGATAATTTCAGCAGATCTCATTTTTCCATTTATGTACATACATGTGTACAGAATATTTCCACCACAGTCGCCCTCCTATACCCTTTCTCTACATCCTCCCCCTCCCACTGGTACCAAGTCCCCCTCTCCCCAGGCAAGAACGGTTTCACCTTCCTTTTTTTTTTTTTTGGCAGTACTAGGGTTTGAACTCAGGGCCTCATGCTTGCTAGGCAGGTGCTCTACCACTTGAGCCACCCCACTAGCCCCCAATTTCACCTTCTTGTTCTCTGTTTTTATAAAAAAAAAAACCAAAGTGACATTTTTGTTTGTTTAAGATAGCTGTACAGGGGGTTTCCTTGTGACATTTCCATGCATATATGTATTAACCTGAATAGTTTCAGATCTTCTGTTTTTCTTTCTACCTTAGTGCCCTTCTTATGGTGATTTTAACAAGTTTAAAAATTCTATATTTATTCTTGTATAGGAAGTACACCAACCATATTCACCTTCTTAACTTCCTTCTTTTGCCAGCCCTCTCTCATAGGTGACTTCCCCTTAGTGTGACCTGATTTTCATAATATTGCTTGTATTTGTATTAGGTCTATATTCCACATATAAGAGAAAACATGTGGCCTTTGTTTTTCTGAACCTGGCTAACTTCACTTAAGATGATGTTCTCTAGTTCCATCCATTTGCTTGCAAATGACAACATTTCATTCTTCTTTATGGCTGAAGAAAATTCCATTGTATATAAATACCACATTTTCTTAATCCATTCATCAGCTGTGGGGCATCTTGGCAGTTTCCATTGCTTGGCTATTGTGGATAGTGCTGCAGTAAACATGTGTGTGCAGGTGCCTTTATTGTACCCTGACTTACATTCCTTCTGGTATATTCCTAGGAATGACAGTTCTATTTTTAGTTTTTTTTGAGCGGCATCCCTACTGTTTTCCATAGTGGTTGTACTAATTTACATTCCAACCAACAATGTGGAAGGAAGAATTTGGTTTTTTTAGTGACACTGGGAAAATTATTGTTCTGTGAAGAAATATAAATTTGGATCCCTACTTTACACTGTACACAGAGACAACTCTTCATTGATTAAAGGTATCACTGAAAGTTCAGAATTATGAAGCCAAGTGGATATAGAGGCATATGCTTATAATTCTAGCCCTCAGGAGGCTGAGATGGGGGGGGTGTTGATTCACAGGCCAGCCTGGTTTATATAGAAAGACCTTGTCTCAAAAAAAAAAAAAAAAAAAAGAAAGAGAAATTATGAAGCTAATAGAAGAAAATATTTCTTTGACTAATATTTATGTGGTAATAGATACTTTATGTTGTCCTGTGTATGTGTGAAGTGGTATGTTTACTGATATTATGCTCCATGGTTTGCATATTCTTGAGTATTCTTCCCCAGAGAAAATCCTTTACAAATCTATGAAGGATGCTATAAAGTAATGTGAAAGCATGAAATAATGTGTTTAGAATTGACATATTTAAAGTGATGTGAAAGTAGAACAGGTGGTCAGATGCCTTTAATGTTGATATCCTCTGTCTTGGATTTGAGTTTTGAAGAGGTCTCATAAAACCTCTGGATAGCTGTGGCTTATATGTATAGGACTTTATGCAAAGGATTGGTTTTGGCATGAGCCACATCTAACACGGTGAGGGACAGAAAGAAATATAGGTGGATGGTGTCTAAAGAAGTGAACCTAGGTGCTTGCTGGATTGAGAATGCAATGAGCAACCGGAGACATGGCGTCAGGACAGAGGCAGCAATTTATGGGGACTACTTAAGGACAAGTGGCTGGGTCCATTGACTTCAATAATTGGTATCTACATGGTGCTCAAAAAATAGACATTTATTGGAAAATCATCCAGGGCCAAATCAGATCTAACTACTTCACAGAGTCAGGTACCAAGAGAAGGATAATGATCTACCGGTGAGGAATTCAAGCACTCTTTCTTCTCATACTTAAAATCATATGATTTCCCTTATATCAGCAGACAATGTAGTAGAGAGGAGAAAGGGGCAGAGCAGTTGTTGAAAAAGACTGATAGCTTACTCTAAAGAGGGTTAACCTGAAAAAAATGGAGTTCAATATGAAGAGATGGAGATGTCTTTATTGGCATGAGAGATTAGATCAATTTTAGAATAAGAAGTTGCATTTCTCTCTCTAGATCTGAGTGTAGAGTTTGGGCATGACCTTGTTACGTTGCAATATGCATTTTCATTGCACTGAAGTAAATATGTGATTCAAGCGATTCTCTTTCACATTTGATGTAAACAGATGGGAACCCTGTGGAGCCAAGTTAAGGATGATTCAGAGTCAGAAACACACTTTTACCCAGAAACAAGACTCAAGAAGCCATGGTGTTCATGTGTAACAAGCTCATAAGCAAGCCATTAAACAGAGGTCCTTGTGGAATAAAAGTCACTTCTGTGACTTTAATTTTATTCTTTTAAATTATTGTACTGGAGGTACATTGTGACATTTACAAAAGTCCTTACAGTATATCAGGGTTGTATTCACCCCTCCATCATTTTCCTTTATTCCCCATTTCTGGAATAGTTTCAACTGCTCTCATTTTTCCATTTTCATACACAAGTACATAATATTTCCACTATATTCATCCTCCTGTACCCTTTTCTTATATATTCTAGCTATTTTTAATTGAGCATTTCATGACTCTGCTTTTTAAGTCTGAAAGTTTGGCAACTCTTTGTGGGTCAACAAGATTCACCCACAAATTTGAAAAAGGTTTTTGAGTAGCTACTTTGTTTTCCTTAAAATCTCATGATTCTCCTTGTCCGTTCCACACATCTTTGTAGTCCTATGTCTATGCCTGAATCTTACCTACTAAGCTCTGATTATGTGCCAGAGACTCATCATGGTAAGCATTTTAGAATCTGTTAGTTTATGTCAAACCTGAGAACACAATGATGGCTGGGTAGTCAATTCCTTCTCTCTTTCTCCTTTCTCTCTCCCTCTCCAGCCTTCTCAAATACACACAATCAAGTAAGCCTCATCCTGCCCCTCAGTATTGTCCTTAAGTTTCTTTACACTTAAGTATTCTTAAGTTCTTGGAGCTACATTTCCTGTACTTCTTACTTCTGGTCCCCAGCTCCTTGGTGTTCTAGACGCCAATGAGCAGAAAGCAGTCAGAATGATAGGCCATAAAGTTGTGAATTTCTTAGGATAAGAATCTCCATTTGGCAGGAACAGAAAGATAAGGAAAAATCATAATAGGATGAAAGCATAGCCCTGGACTTTTGGCATCTAGCCACTGCTAGGATTCTTACTGGTTCCATGACTCTAGCAACTCTCAACTTTCCCAGCTTCAGTGGAATAGTTGGCAATGTCTAATATGCCTTTTGGTTTACTTGACTCTAGCGACCTGCATTTTTCATGGTTTTTTGAACATTTTACAATTCTTTAATTTCTAAAAAACTAGTGGTGATATCTGTTTACAACTAGTAGTACAAGTCTATTTGCAAGTTCATAGAAATGTAAATAGATTTTGTGCAGTCAAGATATCTTAAAATAGAGGCAAATGTATCTATCAGCAAATTTATTTCAGCATTCCTGATTAACTATGTGTCTAGTTTGTGAATTCTCCATGTGGGTTCTTTCATTAATTTTCAATTTAAATAAAAATTTTCACATATGTCCATTTAAATTTAAATGAGCATTAACAATTTTTTTTGTTTTAAAAATCATTATCCATTTAGTTTCATAGGTTACACTGACACTAACTGGATCCACCTGGCAGGCCAGGTTAAGACACTGCTGAAGAAGTGTGCCTCACAAGCAGGTCACCTCCAGGCATGGGCAGATTTACCCCTCTTCTTGGTTTAGGGAGGGAATTCCAAGTGTCAATAGAACTTGAGCTATCTGTCTCTGTAAGTTTCTTTAGTTCTCTTTCTCTCTTTTTCTTTTTTTTTTTTTTTTTCCTCTTTAAGTTTGTGTTTTGTTTGTGGTTTGGTTTAAGCAAGGTCAGTAAGCTATTCCCCCTTCCAAGAGACAATAATGATTTGAAATTTGACTTTATGGTCTGATTATTTGGCAATATCTATAAATGATGATAGTTATCTATTCATTGTGGAGTGAGAGAATAGAGAATTCAATTTAGTATTTGTTTATCTGCTTACTTTGTCTATTTGTAGTCAAATGAAAAACTCTGAATATATTCATCTATTTTGAGTCATGCTACCTCATAAAGAAGAGTTTTGTTTTGGCTCATGGTTCTGGAGGTGCAAGGTGCAGGTGCAATATGGCTTTTTTTTGCTGGCCCAGTTTAAAGGTAGTACATTATGGGGGAAGAGACAGGGAACATGTTTCTGTCTCTCTTTTATAAAGCTATCAAGATTCAGTCATGAGGGTCCCACCCTAATGACCTTATCTAACCTTAATCACTTTCCAGAGAAGCTTCCTCCAACCACAGTAGTGAGACTGTGCCCTCTCTGTTACTACTGTTAACATATGATTTGGCATATTGAAGTCCTGCAGAAGTTTAGAAGGGGACAAAACATATTCAAACCATAGCCCTGAATCTCCCTATTTTTCATGACAATAAACTTTTAAAAAAATAATTCTCAAAATGCAAGCTTATTTAAAAAAGCTGAGAAAAGCAGTAAACTGAAGAAAAATGCATCCACCTAAATAAAAAATTTATGTATTTACAAAGTTCAGTAACTGTTTTCACAAGCAGAGATTATGCATGGGAAAATGGTAGCAGTGTTTAAAATGTCTTAAAAAACTGAAAGCAATCAACAGACAGAAAACCCATAAGGTTTAGCTATAGGTTAGGTAACAAACCTATTCAGTCCCCACACAGTCACACATTCTAGTTCCAGTCCCTCCTTTTAGGCATAAGCAATTTGCCACATCCTTTGTAATGGCTCATATTGACTACTAATGATGTCAAACTAAAGTAGTAAGTTTAAATATCCTTTCATTTACAGAACCACCCATCCCATTTGGAAAGTATACAATATGCCTCAAGGAATAAGAATAAAAATGTGAATGGAGGAAAACTTGTAGTGTTTGTGCAACACAGTGCAGTATTTTGTACAGAATATTTTAAGGCTATGGCAGTCTATAAATTAAAACTGGTATTCATTAAAAGAGCTTACTGTTGACTACACTCTGAATGTTCAACACATCAGAAAACGCACTGTCAGGACAATATACTTATTTGCATAGGTGCTATAATTATCTGTCCTTTAAAAAAAAACCTGGATAGAACTAGACAAATCAATTGTGTAACCAAGGCTTTACCTGCAATGTTAGAGTGCAGAAAGAATGATTCTATTCTTTATCATCTATGACCAGTCACTTTTTTTTTTTTTGGTACTGGGGTTTGAACTCATGGCCTCACACTTGCTAGGCAGGCAGCTCTACTGCTTAGCCACTCTGCCTGCCCTGTTTTGTGTTGGGTATTTTTGAGATAGGGTCTTGAGAACTATTTGCATGGGCTGGCCTCGAACTTACAGACCAAGGCCTACAGCCCTCCCTACTCCTACCATAGAAAATTGGTTTTGTATCCAGTTTACAAATGTCCAGGTTTTCAGAAGATTTGAAAGAATCATATCTTTTCAGGTCAGCATCTTTCCTAAATTTGAGGCTCCTCATGAGAATAACTGGAATGAATTTAAAGATATTACTGTTGAAATATGATTAGTTAACACTCTTTAAGATGTAAATAATCAGACCGAAGCTGGTGAAAACTTTTATTTTGTGATCAAGAGCAATGTTTGATTTTGTCATGGTCATAGGTAAGCAATATTCCAGAAAACAAAAGTGAAGCTTTGCAATGGGTGAGAAGAGATCAGTTGATGTCCTTTTAGTGGAATGTTAGGTATCTCTAATGCTCCCCTCTAGGTTCTCCAAATCTATGAGAGTATGCCGTTTTCATCGCCTTTGAGGTACTTTACAACACTTAGTGGTAGAAACTCAACGATGATTCCTTTTCATAGAAATGTAATAATTTTTTTCCAGTGAGGATGCAATTGATTCTACCCTATGTGTCTTATTTTGGTACTCCCGATTGCTTTTGTGTGTCTATTTGAATTCTTTCTCTCTCTCTCTTTCCTTCTTCTTCTTCTTCTTTTTTTTTTTTTGATAGTACAGTTTATTGGGAAAGGAATACATTTTCAATAGACTAAAAGTGGATCATCTCTGGAGAGAGAATGAGAACTACCTATTTGAATTTCTTTTTGAAGTAGTTATTTACATATTACTGGTTCCTTCATTAGTTAACCAGTTAAGTACATTTTTGACATATGTTCACTTTATATTTGTATGAAAGTCATGATCTTAAAAAAATTGTCTCTTGGAATGATTCATAACCATTTTACCCTTTTCCACAAAAAATATGAGCACAGGTTTTGAATGGACAGTAAGCATGAATATTTATGTTAACTATTTCCCCCAAAATCTAACCAGAAAATCTACTTCTATTATCAAATTAAGATCAAATGATCTTAATAAAATATACTGAGCTAGTTTATGATAGAAAAAAATTTGTCTCTTAACCAATTGGGAAGGAGAAACTAAAATGTTTAATTTCTAATATTTAGGGTTGTTTTTGCCCTAGTTTTAGCTAACTTCAGCTCCATAAACAAGAAGTCTCTAAAGAGTAAAATGTAAAGTTACTTATTTGAGAAATTTTGATAGATCCTTTGCTGAAACTTCTCTCAAAAATTGAGAGTCGCACTTAAGGTGTGACTCATGTGGTAGAGTACCTACCCAGCAAGCACAAGATCCTGGAATCAATTCTCAGTACAGCAAATTATAAAAAAAAAATTCACTTGAGAACATGAGAGACTAAAGTAACTAACAAGTGGGTTTCCAAAAGGAGGATTCCCAATTCTTTCTTTTATTATTTTTTTCCTTTTTAAAATTTTATTGTTTTTACATTTACTTACATGTGTATTGTCTACATTGTTTGTGCTGCCTCAATTCTTTCTTTTAAGAGATATGTCTGCTGATAGATCATTAAACAAATTTTAGTGACAGAGTACTGTATTAATTTTCTAGGACTGCTTCAATAAAGTACTGCAAACTGAGTATCTTTAAAACAACTGAAATTTAAAGCAGTAGAAGCCAGGTACTGGTGGCTCACACCTATAATCCTAGCTACTTGGGAGGAGGAGATGGAGAGGATCGCAGTTCAAGGCCAGCCCTAGACAAAAAGTTTGGGAGACCCCAACTCAATTGAAAAAGCTGGGCATTGTGCAACACATCTATTTACTGTGGGAAGCATAAATAGGAGGAATGTTGTCCAGTCTGAACTAGGCAAAAACAGAGCCCCTATCTCTAAAATAACCAGAACAAAAAGGGCTAGAGATATGGCTCAACCAAGAGAGCACCTGCCTAGCAAATGTGAAACCCTGAGAGTTCAAACCCCAGTACTGCCAACAAAAAGAGAAAAAAAAAGCTGTGGAGACTAAAAGTTTAAAATCAAGGAATCAGCAGGGTCTCTTAAATCCTCTTGAATCTGAAGGGGAGAATTCTTCTTTATCTCTCTAGCTGCTGATGTTTGCCTGCAATCCTTGTTATTCTTTGACATGCAGATGCATCACTCCAATCTTTGCCTTTGCCACCACATGGCTGCTTTTACATCATCCTCCTTTTGAGAGCCTCTGTGTTCAAATTTCCTTTTTTTTTTATAAGTTCTTCAGTCATATTGGATTACAGGACCACCCTACTCTAGTATGACCTTATCTTAACTAACTATACCCTCACAACCCTGCATCCAAATAAGGTCACATTCTGGGGTCCTGGGGATTAAAACTTCAATATATGAATTTGAGGGTGGGGGGGATACAATTCAACCTATCATGAGGGAAAAATCAGAATTCTAGAGGAAAGGAATTGCTAACTCATAGCCAGAGAATTGACTAATAACCTTGACAATTCTTCCTGGTTTTTTTTTTTTTTTCTTTCTGATTTTTTTAAGGTTCCGAGTCAATACAAACTGGGAATTCAGCTGGATGGAGAGCTTTTGGGAGGTAGATTCATCAGAAGTGTAATTCTCCTTTATAGGTGGTTTGGCTTGTGCAGTTCCCCAGCGGTAATGGCAGTGGTAATGTCTGGGTGACAGACGCAGAGGTAGACGATTCCAGATATAAGTTGAAAAGGACCTTTCTGCCCTGGATTTACTTTCCAGCACATCACAGAAGCAGTTCCTACAAGACCTTTCTTTCCCAACAGAATGTGACCCTCTCCTGCCAGAGTCACAGATTTATGAGTTTTCCTGTTGGTTTCTTTATTTTCATCTCCTTAGTTGCTTAGAGGAAAATCAGGATAATTCTGAAAGTAGAACTTTCAACCCAAGCTTTTTTATTGCTCCTAGGTTTGTGGTTTTAAGTATTACTCATACATTTACACCCACGAAGTAAGCTTGAGCTGTTGAAATGTGGTCATTAATTAATCAATTAATCTAAGTAAAACCTTCCCTGTGAGGCATTTCTTGTCTCATCTTTCCAGTGAGTTTGAAACCAGGTTTCCAATAATTTCTGATCATGAAGGTTCCTCTGGCTGAGGACTCATGGTAGAAAAGTTCATGGAAAGCCTAGGGTGTTAACTTCTTTCCTGGCTTTATTCCAGCTGGTTTAAATTTCCTCTGCTTGCTTTGGCTTTCCCACATTACTTCTTTATGTGGGTGTTACAGGAACTTTTCTTTCAGTGTCCAATAAAAACCCACCCTTTCCCTTCTCAATTTTGCCACAAAAGATGGGAAAACAGCTGATGATCATCTTATTTTTAATTTAAGGCCACAGGAGAGACAGCACTAGTCAGGAGGGCGAAGTGAGGAATAGTTGTCATTTTTCACAGTGAACTGTTCCAGTGAGGAACAGTTGGGAAAGAGCTCCACAGAGAGAACATCCCTTTCTGAAATGACCCCTCTGGAGGAAATATGAGTCTCATGAGAATTCAAGGTTCATCTAGTAGTTTAAGAAAGGATTAGCAATTCACATGTGCTAAGAGCCAATGACAAGAAAAAAGTTATTCTTGTGTTGTAGCTGGCGTGATGTCGATAAAGCTATGGGATTGTCTGAGGACATACATAGCAATCAGGAAGAACAAAGAAGGGATTTTTTTCTAAGCCAACATCTATACTACGAAGCCACGCAGGCAAGCACTGGGCACTGGTGGGATGTTCAAGTGTAAGGAGTGCCAGTGCCCAGAACCCAGAGACTTGGGGGTCCCGCCACTCTTCTGTCATTGGCGAGTTGTGGACTGAGTGTACAGGCAGGTATTTGGGGGAGATAGGTGGCTGCTGAGCATTTCAAAGAGAGACAAAAGCCCAGAAAAGGAAGTTGCCAGAAACAAGATTTTTCTTTATTAAAGTGGTTTCTACTGTCCTTCTTATAATTATCAAAATAACACATGTGCACTAAGGAATTACCATACTGTACAGAAAAATTTAAGACACTAGAATGTATGTACTATAGACTTTCTACCATAATTATTTTATTATCATAGAATTCCATTTTTCTCATGTAGTCATCTGCTTAATAAATCACAAACATTTTCTCATTATAACCATTTTACATGGCAATATAAAAATTCATCATATTAATATTCACCAATAAACTAATAATATTCATTATATATTTTATATAATGAATCAGTTCTCTGTGGTTGGACATTGAGAGGCAAGAACTTTTATGAGTAATTTGAACTAGATTCTTCATAGGTGGTACGTGTAGGCATTACATTTGAGAGGAATATAGTTTTTAGGAACAACCATCTTGGGGTCCATAGATGTATGAATTTGTTAAAAATGAGAACTACCCAGTATTCAATCAGCTATTTGTAGACAAGGAGCACTAGAAAGTTGATAACCAAAATTAGATTTCTCAATAGAATAAAAAAGAAAGGAATAAAAGGTGCTTTTTGGGTATCAAGGGGAGTCAAAGAGAAATTTAAGGTATTAGTAGAGAGATTATCAATTGTAATACTGTATTCTTGTGTTTGCATAAGAAGGCATTAGCATAGCCTATGCAAAATGAAGCCAGGAGTTCAAGTAGAAATGCCATAACTTTAAGAAAACTGTTCTTGGCACTATAAGTTTACACATGTATTTTTATATGCTACAAAGTTGGGGAAAAAGTTAAAATCATGAAGTATTGAGGCCACAGCTATAAAAAAAAAGTTAAGGTTTTTAAGCCAGATTTGTGAGAGTAAGAAATATGTGTTATGGTATGCTAAATGCTATTCTATATGGTACTTTTTCATGCTGGCAAATGTTTGACTTCTGCCAATGTGAACAATTGTTTTTGCTGGCAGAAACATTTCAAATAAAAACAGAAGCAAGCCACCATTTTTGAAGCTGAAAATTTCAAACATTAAATGGAAATCATTTACACATTTATTTCATTGCTATTTAAAGAAAGTAGTAGGAATTCCATGAAAATTTGTGTTCATGATAAAAGCAAATTAGTAAGTAAATTGTGAAGGTATTTTTAGAAGTATGATAAACAGGAGAGAGACTAGAAAGAGACAAACCTACCTATTAGCTTTAGCCTTCTCTGACCCTCACTGCTAGGAAAGAGTCTGGAAAAGACAGGGTGAGTTGTCAAACAAATATTCATTCACTTCTTTTTCTTGTTTAAGAAGCTAAATTTTGTTAAATGCATCCATGGGCCCAGCTAAAATACTTTCCCAGACTTGCTTCCAGTTAGTTGCAGCTACCTGACATTTCAATTAATGAAATAATTGAAGAAACATTTACTCTTTTACTCTTTCTTCTTGTTCTCACCAAGAAAGCAGAGAGTAACATTGGAAGGAACAGCCAACTTGAGACTATCCTATAGCAAGATGAGAGATTGTCAGGTATAAGAATGGCAGAATGAAAAGGAAACCTGTGTACTGATGATGCCATGGATTCACTGGGCTGCTTTGCCCCCTCTTTTTATGTGAGGCTGGTTAGGTTGTTACATGGATTTCTGTAACACAGCAGTACACATAAATCCTAAGTAATGCAGAGCCCTTGACATATCCTTTTTTTTTTGGTATGCTCTACTTTCATTTTTAAAGTAGCCATTATGGTAACAATGTGTTTAAAGATTTTCTTCCCAAATCCTCTAAAGTATTAATTACATCAATGAGTTAGCATTTGTAAGGCATTTCCTCTTTCTCATCATTATATTTAATGGCTAAAAAGTATCTGACATATTACATGCATTCAATAAATGTATATTGCCAGTAATTGGAGAGTTGTTTTGGCTTAAAATCTCTTTCTGTCTCTCTTACACACACACACACACACACACACACACAAACACCTTTATATAAATTTATGTATGTGCAGAATTCTATATAGTTAAGAATTATATAGTTTTGTATACTTATATGGACTTAAAATGCTGAGACATGGAAG
This sequence comes from Castor canadensis, assembly GCF_047511655.1. NCBI lineage: Eukaryota > Metazoa > Chordata > Mammalia > Rodentia > Castoridae > Castor > Castor canadensis. Next base: position 95,816,195 of record NC_133394.1, read on the forward strand.
AATTACTCTGTGTATTATAATAGTGGACATTTGTATGCTACAATGAATTCTCAAATGTTGGGGAAACAAAAGAGAGCTGATACAGCTGAGAGGAAGACAAAGAAACTTAATGCTTTTAGATTCCTTCTAGCAATGTATACCAGATCCCCTGAACAAGCATTTTATAAAACTAAAACACACAGAAATTTAAAATCAAATAAATTTGGGCAATATAGCATGTTATATCATCTTTTTCCTGGTGGCTCATGGGTACACTCAAGTTGCCTACAGTAGGGAAATCTGTAACTTTATTCAATTCAGCATTTCCCAGTCTTATGAAATCATGAAACTCTTCTATTCCATTTACATCAATTAATACCCAGTGGAAATATTACCATGTGACAAATACTCTGAGAAATCCTGGAATACAAGGTTCAGAAAAAGAACTGCCACCATTATTATTTATTATGGATCTAGAATATATATTATAATTAGACAATAATCAGAAATAGAATATGACTTCTAGAAAAGGGAAGAAAAGTGAAGACTTTGCAGAAGAGGCTGATGGTATATCTCAGTGGTAGAGTACTTGTTTAGCATGCTCAAAGCCCTGGGTTTTATCCCCAGCACCACAAAGCAACAAGAATAACAACATCAACAAAAGACTTTGTAAACAACAGAAATTTCTATGTTACCATGAAATTAAGACATTTATCTTGTACCTCATTTTATCTCTGGAAGCCAGAGTACCTGTATCTAATGCATAAGTACTCAATAAATATTTACTGAGGGAAGAAAGGCTAGATGAGAAGAAGGGTGGGACAGACAGAGAATCTCATGGGAAGCCAGTGCTCTAGAGAGATGTCCTGGGAAAGGTAGCTGAGAGCCACGGTATCACAAGCCTTGTGGCGACTTGAACATACCTTATGAATTTTTTTCCCCCCAAATTCTCATTCTTTGAACTTTCAAACTTTATTTTACACCAGTGATAGAAAAACATGTGGATTTGATAGCTATCAGTGAGAATTCTTCTTAACCTAATACTCTAGGCAACTACTATCAATGGATTGGAGTAGATGATAGAGCTAAAACCTGATTGCTATCTGTAATATAACCCTCTAAATCCTTTTTTTCTGGTCAAAGAACTTTTCATTAACTCATAATTACCAACCTCATCTCTCTAGCATTATCTGAAGATAGATTATCTGTTTTTTTTAAGACTCAAATATCATTGTGATGGATTTAAAATTGCCACAAATCCTTTAATAATCCTTCCTTATGTAGGTGGGATGTAGCTCTTCTTCCCTTGACTGAGGAATGGACTTAATCTCTTATAATGAAAATAATATAATGAAAGTGACAGTGTGAGACTTTAAGCACAGTGCTTTTTCTCCCTCCATTCCTGCTTATTCTCCACTCTCTCCCTCCCTGTCTCTCATAATTCTATATGAATGAAGCTAGCTGCCATGTTAGGAGAAGCCTAATGTGGCAAGGAACTGAGACCTTCCACAAATATCCACATAGTGAGCCATGTGAAAGTGGCTCTTCCAGTCCCAGTGATGCCTTGAGGTGAGAGTGTAGCCCCCCACTGACATCCTAATGGCAGCCTTTTAAGAGAGTGTAAGCCAGAGCCACACAGATGAACTACTCCTGAGCTCCAGACCCACAGAAACTGGATAATAAATGCTTACTGTTTAATCTATAAACTCTGGGATAATTCTTAATGCATAAATGGATAGCCAGATGGCTATATAAAAAGCTTTTAATGAAATACAAGTCATTTTCATCCCCCTTTAAGACACACCTAGATGCCCCACCATTGACGAATGGATTAAGAAAATGTGGTATCTATACACAATGGAATTCTATGCAGCCATGAAGAAGAACAAAATGTTATCATTCGCTGGTAAATGGATGGAATTGGAGAACATCATTCTGAGTGAGGTTAGCCTGGCCCAAAAGACCAAAAATCGTATGTTCTCCCTCATATGTGGACATTAGATCAAGGGTGAACACAACAAGGGGATTGGACTATGAGCACATGATAAAAGCGAGAGCACACAAGGGAGGAGTGAGGATAGGTAAGACACCTAAAAAACTAACTAGCATTTGTTGCCCTCAACGCAGTGAAACTAAAGCAGATACCTTAAAAGCAACTGAGGCCAATAGGAAAAGGGGAACAGGTACTAGAGAAAAGGTTAGATCAAAAAGAATTAACCTAGAAAGTAACACCCACACACAGGAAATCAATGTGAGTCAACACCCTGTATAGCTATCCTTATCTCAACCAGCAAAAACCCTTGTTCCTTCCTATTATTGCTTATACTCTCTCTACAACAAAATTAGAAATAAGGGCAAAATAGTTTCTGCTGGGTATTGAGGGGGGGGAGAGGGAGGGGGCGTAGTGGGTGGTAAGGGAGGGGGTGGGGTCAGGGGGGAGAAATGAACCAAGCCTTGTATGCACATATGAATAATAAAAGAAAAAGGAAAAAAAAAAGACACACCTACCTCTCTCTTACAATCTGACCATTTTGGATGGCTGAGATAGCTAGTGCTTCATCAATATCTGTATCTTTTTTAGTTTCTTCTAAAGCAAGTTCAGAAAATCCTTTTTTTATAAAGGGCCAGGTAATGAATCGATTAGATTTTGTGGGCTATTTGGTCTCTGTCATAACTGTTTAACTGCCATTATAGTAGGAAAGAGGCCATAGACAATATGTAAATGAATAAGACTAACTGTATTCTAGTAGAAGTTTATTTATAAGCACTGTTTGAATTTCACGATTTTCACCTCACAAAACATTATTATTTTTTATAGCTACTTAAAATTGTAAAAAATACTCTTAGCTTGTAGATCACTTAAAATCAAGCAATGGACAGATTTGATCCATGGGTATAGTTAACTAATTCCTGTGCTAAATTAATAGAATTCTTGACATCTAGCTGGCTTACGGATGCCAAAAATAAAGGTGATATTTTTTCAGGCTTTGACTGCATGGCCATGTTATGGTTAGAAATGATGTGTGCAAATTCTAAGTTATATTCTTTTTTTCTTTCTTTTATTTTGTCATTTTTACATTTACTTAAATGTGTATACATTGTTTGGGCCACCTCCCCAATTCCCCCCCCCGCCCCCCGCTTCCAGGCAGAATCTGTTCAGCCCTCTTCCTCTCTGGATTTGTTGAGGAGAAAACATAAGTGAGAATAAGAAAGACATAGCGTTTTTGCTAGTTTGAGATAAAGATAGCTATACAGAGAGATTCTAGCATTGCTTCCATATAGTTGTGTACTGCAACCCACATTGGTTCATCTCTGCCAGACCTCATTACTACTTCCTAGTCCCTTTCCCATAGTGGCCTCTGCTAGGTTAAGATTACTTTATTTGTTCCTCTACAGGGAGCACATCAACCACATTCAAGTTTTAGGTTTCCCTCCCTTTCTCTATTCCTTCCATGCCCATTCTCCTGTTAATGTGTCCCCTGTCCAATAGCATTACTGCATTTGTTGTAGGTCTATAATCCACATATGAGGGAGAACATGTGATTTTTGGCCTTCTGACCTGGCTAACTTTGCTTAAGATGATGTTCTCCAGTTCCATCCATTTACTTGTGAATGACAAAATTTCATTCTTCTTTGTGTCTGAGTAAAATTCCATTGTGTATAAATACCACATTTTCTTAATCCATTCATCAGTAGTGGGGCATCTTGGCTGTTTCCATAGCTTGGCTATTGTGAATAGTACCGCAATAAACATGGGTGTGCAGGTGCCTCTGGAGTAACTTGAATTGCATTCTTTTGGGTATATCCCCAGGAGTGGTATTGCTGAATCATATGGCAGATCTATGTTTAGTTTTTTAAGAGGCCTCCATATTGTTTTCCAAAGTGGTTGTACTAGTTTACATTCCCACCAGCAGTGTATGAGGGTTACTTTTTCCCTGCATCCTTATCAACATTTGTTGTTGGTGCTGTTCTGGATGATAGCTGTGCTAAAGGGAGTGAGGTGGAATCTTAGTTTGGTTTGATTTGCATTTCCTTTATGGCCATGGATGGTGAGCATTTTTTCATGTGTTTTTTGTCCATTTGAACTTCTTTCTTTGAAAACATTCTGTTTAGTTCAGTTTCCCATTGCTTTGTTGGTTCATTAATTTTGGGGGAGTTTAGCTTTTTTGAGTTCCCTGTATATTCTGGTGTCTGATGTATAGCTAAGCAAGTATTTTCTCCCACCCTGTGGATGGTCTCTTCAGTTTAGAGACCACTTCTTTTGTTGTGCAGAGGTTTTTTAATTTCATGTAGTCCCATTTGTCCATCCTTTCTCTTAGTTGCTGGGCTGCTGGAGTTCTGCTGATGAAATCCTTGCCTACACCTATTTCTTCCATGGTATTACCTAGTCTTTCGTGTACTAACTACAAGGTTTCATTTCACTTTTCTGAGGTAGATAACCACTTTTCCCAGCAACATTTGTTGAAGAAGCAGTCTTTTCTCCATTGTATGTTTTTGGTGCCTTTGTCAAAACTAAGATGGGCATAGCTGTGTGGATTGATATCCCAGTCCTCTATTCTGTTCCAGTGGTCTTCATATCTGTTTTTGTGCCAGTACCATCTGTTTTTATTGCTATGGCTCTGTAGTATAGTTTGAAGTCAGGTATTGTGATACCTCTAGCATTGTTCTTTTTGTGCAGTATTGTTTTGGGTATTCATGATCTTTTGTGTTTTCAAATGAACTTTAAGATAGATTTTTCAATCTCTATGATGAGTATCATTGGGATTTTGATGGGAATTGTGTTGAACAGGTAGATTGCTTTTGGTAGTATAACCATTTTTACTATATTGATTCTGCTAATCCATGAGCATGGGAGATCTTTCCATTTTTTGTAGTCTTCCTTGATCTCTTTCTTCAGTGGTTTGTAGTTCTCCTTATAGAGGTCATTTACATCCTTTGTTAAGTTTATTTCTAGGTATTTGATTCTTTTTGAGGCTATTGTAAATGGAATTGCTTTCCTATATTCCTTCTCTATTTGTTCATTGTTGGTATATAGAAAGATGACTGATATTTGTAAGTTGATATTGTATCCTGCTACATTGCTGAAGCTGTTTATGGTGTCTAGGAGTTTTGGGGTGGGGTTTTATGGGTCTTTGAGGTATAGAATCATGTTGTTTGCAAATAGGGATACTTTGACTTTTTCTTTACCTATTTATATTCTTTTTATTTCTTCTTCTTGCTTTATTGCTCTGGCTAGGAATTCAAGGACTATGCTGAATAGGAGTGGGGATAGTGGGCATCCTTGTCTTGCTTCTGGCTTTAGGGGAAATGGTTTCAGGTTTTCCCCATTAAGCGTGATGTTGGCCATAGATTTGTCATATTAGCTTTTATAATGTTGAGGTACATTCTTTCCATTCCTAGTTTCTTAGAGCTGAAGTGGTATTGAATCTTATCAAAGGCTTTTTCTGCATCTATTGAGATTATCAAGTGTTTTTTGTCATGGCTTCTATTAATGTGCTATATACATTTACTGATTTATGTATGTTGAGCCATCCATGCATCACTGGGATGAAGCGGACTTATTTGGTCATAGTGAAAGATCTTTCTGATACGATCTTGGATTTGGTTTGCCATTATTTTATTGAGGATTTTTGCATTGATGTTCATTAAGGAGATTGGCCTGTAATTCTCTTTTTTGAATGTGTCCTTATCTGGTTTGAGGATGAATGTTATGCTGGCTTCATAGAATGAGTTAGGCAGTGTTCCTTCCCTTTCTATTTCATGAGAAAATTTAAGGAGAGTTGGTATTAGTTCTTCTTTGAGGTTCTGGTAGAATTCAGCTGAGAATCTGTTAGGTTCTGGACTTTTCTTTTTTGGGAGACTTGCTGCTTCAATTTCATTACATGACATAGATCTCTTTAGGTGGTTAATATCCTCTTGGTTCAGTTTTGGATGGTCATAAGTATCTAGAAATTTGTTCATTTCTTCAAGATTTTCCAATTTATTAGAATATAGGTTTTCAAAGTAGACTCTGATGATTCCCTGAATTTCCTTAGTGGTTGTTGTTATTGCTCCTTTTTGTTTCTGATTTTACTAATTTGGTTCTTTTCCTTCCTCATTTTAGTCAGATTTGCCAGGGGCTTGTCAATCTTGTTTATTTTTTCAAAGAACGAGCTCTTTGTTTCTTTGATTGTTTGTATGGATTTTTTGTTCTCTATTTCATTAATTTCAGCCCTTATTTTTATTATTTCTCTCCTTCTGATTGTTTTGGGTTTTGCTTGTTCTTGTTTTGCTAGGAGTTTAAGCTGTAGCATTAGGTCATTTATTTGAGATCTTTCTGTCCTTTTCATATATGTACTCATGGCTATAAACATTACTTTTAGGACTCCCTTTGCTGTGTTCCATAGGTTCTAGTAGGTGGTGTTTTCATTTTTATTAGCTTCCAGGAACCTTTTGATTTCCTGTCTTAGTTCTACTGTGACCCACTGATCATTGACAATGTATTATTCAGCCTCCAGTTATTTGCCTGAGCTATATTCTTAAAGGAAGTGATGAACTCTCTTTCTTTTCTTTCCCTTTACTTATTTCTCATTGACTGGAGTGAAGATTATCTTGAGCTATGTGAATGACAGAAGTGTCCTTGGGATGGTGGGACAAACAGACCCAGAATTCTTAGCTTTAAATGAGAAAGAAACCACAACTTTATTCAAGCCTCTATTTTTAGACCCCCTTCATACCTCAGCAAATCTATATTCTAACCAATTCAGCTGGGTAGCTTTTCGCTAAGGTTTCTTCTCAATGTAATAAAAAGTTAATCTATCATACTTTTAAGAAGCATTATAGGCAGTGGTTAATAGCTATGTGTAGAGGTAAAAAATTTAACTTTTACCAACTCAGGATAGTTTAGACATAGGATAGCTTTAGCTTTTTTTATTTTTTTAACTAGAATTTCTAAAAATTTGTAGGTATTGGCCTTTTCTTCTGGTTATTGATTTCTTTGGATTTGGAAGTAAACAAGTGTGCTTTTGTATCCCTTTTCTTCTGCTTCTATCATACTGCAAGTATGATAGCCAAATCAAGAACAATGTTAATTTTGAGAAGTATACATCCCTTATTATAACCTCTGAGAAAGAATTAATTCACATTGTCCTTTGTGGAGCAAACTTATATAAGTGAGTGGTTTAAGATTTTTATACCCAAAGTATCTCACGGTCCTATGGTGTTCACATTCATATGGTAACAGAAGATATTGTTATCATAATAGGCATAGTTATCTGTGTTTTACATTTTCCACAGCAGAACGGGGATCCCAGGCTGTGAACAACAGTAAAAACGATTCCACAGGCTCAAAGTCTGAAAAACACTGTGAGAATCACGAACCATCACTTGGCAGCCAGAGAGCTTGAGACATGGTCCAAACACAATGGTTTCAGTTCTTGTGCTGACACAAAGTATTTCCCATTCATCTCTCCTCAGTTTTCTTCCCCTTTCTCTCCCTGCCAAAATCCCAACTCAGTCTGAGTAGGCACAGTCTTCTAAGTCCTGGCTGTTAGTGTCCCTTAGTAGTTTCAGGAAGAAGCAGTCTTGGCTGAGAGTTAGAGCCAGAGGCCGCCAGTGAAGGGAACAATGTCTGGGTTTTGAGAACAGCTGGATATTCAGAGGGAGAAAAGCAGCTTGGTGAATGAGGAAAGAATGTGCTTGTCACTTCAAGAGGCAAGTAACTTAGACGTCCCCCAGCCTCTGCCAACAAGTGTTTATTGGTAAGGGCAGAGTGGTGGTAATGGCAGGTGACTCGGTTTGGATTTCATGGAATTTTTCATGTTTATTTTACCTTTTCAAAGAGCAGATACATGTATAAATCCCACACTGACTATTCTGAATTTTATTCATGTTTGTATTGGATAAAAGTGTTGTTCCTCAGAGTTATTTTTAAGAATGCTGCCCCTGGCCCATTTTGAAACTCTGCTTGCTTTCCTTGCTGTAAGCTAATATTTGTTACAGAGGTTTTGGCGAGAAATAACAGAAAGTATTAAGTGGAAAGTAAAGGCCCTGGGGCAAGGATCAGATTCTGAGAGTAGAACACACATTTCCGGCTGTGGAACGCAATGGGCTCACTAGGACAAAATGGGGATGTGTTAGCTGAAACCAAGGGTGAACCTTTGAAAACACAGGGAAAGCATTTTTAGATGTCATACTTTTTGGTCATGTTTTGATTTTCCTGCATTATTATGGAAATAGATAGACCAGCAGTGACTCTTTTCTTTTTCTGAATTCCATTTGTTAGACTTGGAAAGTGAGACTTGATTTTAAGTATCACTTACAAAATGAACAAAATATTACTTAATATTAATATCACTTATAAATATTTGTATTTTAATATTATTATACAAATAATAATAATTGTTACCACTGTAAGATCTCTTGCATTTCTTTTTCAATTCTCAACATTTGCCTACTTCAGGATTAGAACAAATATTCTTGAATTCCAGCTGTATGACAGACCTCTGAACTAGGTCCTTTCCTTTTAAGAATCTGTAATGTAAGAATTATTATCCCCATTTTAAAGATGGGAGTCTCAGTCTCCACGAGGGTTTCCTTAACTTGTCTAATATTTCCTGACAGTAAATGAAAGTCAAATTATCTGGGTTTAAACATGATTTGAATTTAAAAGCTTTCTTTTAAAAAAATTTATTAGGGTATATTTGTTGTACAGGGGATTCATAGTGACGATTCTGATTAGGCTTTTATTGTACATTATTTACATCACCCCCTTCATTTCTCCTTCTCAACCTCCTCTCGCCCCACTTAAAGCAATTGAAAGAGGTTTCTTTGTTCTATTTCATATATGATGTCCATCAACCATATATCCTCACCTTAATCTCCTTCATTCACCCTCCCCCTCCCACTAATACCCCTCCCACTGTACCTATTTTACAGTCCTGTCTTTCATTCTTAATATTAAGTTGATATTCAAAGGGGTTTCTTAATGCATCCCAACTTATGGGTATAATTTACTTTGGTCCATTCAACCCCTTCCATTGCTCTCCTTTACCCCTTTACCTCCCCCCCATTATTCATCAGCTTTCAATACACATCCTTATGTCCGCTACCTTTACAGATGTAATGTTTTACAATATTACTGATGAAAAAAGCCCACTTTCTTGCCATGGCTCCAAACAAACATCAAATGATCGGAAGCAACCCATATATACTATTTAGAGCTTCTCTTTTGTTAATGTGTTGTGATTTTAGGTAATGGGACTTCACTGTAAGGATGCCAGGGGACACAAAATCTTCAACTATATAATCATGTTGGGCCCCAAATTTCTAAGATTTGCATTCATTCCTTTGAGGAAAAAAAGATCTGATGTGGTCTGTTTTGTCATTACTCACAAATGTGTCCCTGATCTGGCAAGTTCCATGGAAGCCACCTTAGAGGTAGTGGCTCTTTCAGGTTCAAACTGTTTGGTAACTTGCCTTTAACTTGGGCACTTATCTCTGAGGTAAGAGTAGTAGGTTTCACTCAGCATATATGGAGTGAGCCATGGCAATTTTTGAAGAAGGTGTTTCTTTGGCTGCTACTATTAAAAGGGGATAGTTAGCAAAGTAGATATCCAGTATTTCATAGTCAGTCTTACAGCACAAGTGTTACTCCTATACTTTTTATAGGAGACAAACAACATGTAGATTAATGAACTTAGGGAAATCCTGGGAACAGAAATCTATTGTAATTATCATTATCTATTCACCAGCTAGTATTTTAATTTCTTTTTCTTTCTTTTTTTTCTGTGCTGAGACTTGAACTCAGGGGCCATGTACAAATGAGTAGGCAGTGCTCTATCACTGAGCTACATCCTCAGTCTGATCGACCCACTGTTTTGAGTGTCAACGTTGTGCTAACCGCATTGATGATAATAAAGATATTTGGCAAAATTCTACACTCTCAGGGAACATAATTTTCCTTTGCTATATTTAGAAGTTAATAAATTCAACACAAATAACGCTTTAAAGTGTATCCCAACTGGAATGGAAATGTATTCTTGCAGTCCAAAATAGTTCATTAATCAGGACGACTACTTCCCCAGGTATTCTGGGTTGTGTTTTCTTTCGTAAGTTTCAAGTGAAAGGCCATTTTGTATCATGAATTCCTTCTGAATCTTTAATGTTATGTGAAATGTGCATTCAAATTGGAAATGGGAGCTGCATGCACTAATTCCCATGAATTGATAAGTAGTATTTCTATGTTACTGTTTTTCTAATAAGACCTAAAACCACCAACTGCAGCTATCTGACAAGTTCAAAGTTTCAGTAAACTAATGCTTGATAACAATTCTGACTTGTTTCTCATAAGGTTTAGGTAACTACTTTAAAACTAGCATACATGTTGTAGGACCAGTGCTAAGATTATGACAGAATCTTGCTGTTCAGTTGAGTTTTGTCTCTTCAGCATCACTTTCTAAGGGCAGAGGGGATCAAACAGTTAAGTAGGGTGACAGCTTCACAGCTTCATTGCTGTTGCCTTTATTGTCAACATTGAGTATGTCTTCATAAACGTACTTTTATGTGTCTAAAATAAATGTATTTTTAGATATTACACAGATGTTTTAAGTAAAATATCAAATACAAGAATATATACTAAGGGGTAATTTTAGTAGAAATTTGAGTTTGAATAACATCATTCTCAATATTTTAAAGGCTCATGTTTTCAACACTAAAGATTAACTAGATACAAACATTGTCTGGTATAGCAATTGGTCAACAAACAGTCTGGGCTCTTTCAGGATTCTGGGCTTCCATAGAACCTGGTCTAGGCTGTCCCTTTTTGACTTGGAAACTCAATTTTTTAGCACTTGGATTGTCTGGCATTGGGGAGATTAAGCTTAGTAAACCCTGTAAAGCTTTAATGTAGTGATTTAGCAAAGGGATCAACAACACATGCATCTGGAGACAGTCTGCTTCATGGAATCCAGGCTCTGTATTTTGCTGGATGTTCAACTTGGTCAAGGTATCTAACCTCTGAGTCTCGGTGTCATTTTCTGAAAAATCGGGTTAATAATAGTGCATCGTATGTCACTATGAAGTCTAATAAAGTGATGCTGCCAAGTACTCAGCCAATTCCTGGCTTGATGAATGGTGGACATTGTAGTGGTTGCGGATATGTTACTATTGTGGTTCTTCTTTTTATGATATAAGCATAAAAGCTAATATATAAATTTATAATGGAACATTGCATAGTCCTGGAATGCTTGAGTAAGTTCTCAGCATTTATTTGTTTATTTTCACTGGCTTAATTTTTTAAATCACGACAAAATTATGGAGTATATTATGGTGATTTGATGCATATATACAATGTGTAATAATCAAATCAAGGTAATTAGCATTTTACACTCCTGTAACATTAATCAATGTGTTAAGTATTTCATACTCTTGTTTTCTAGTCATTTCAAAATTTATCAAATTGTTTTAACCAATAGTTACCCACTGTGCTGTATAAAAACCAGAAAAATTCCTTCTCTTTCACTGTGCTTTGCTGCCCTTTACTGAACTTCTCTCCATCCTCCCTCTGTCTGTCTTTCCTAGTCTCTAGTGACCACTATTCCATTTCTCTCTTTTCAAGATTGACTTACTAGTTTTCACAAAGGAGTGAGAACATGTGGTCTTTATCTTTCTGTGTCTGCTTTGCTTCACTTAATGTAATGAACTCCAAGTCCATATACGTTGCTGCAAATGGTAGGATTTCATTTTTATTTATAGATAAATAATACTCCTTCACGCGTATATACCACATTTTCTTTTTTCCATTTGTCTGTTCATGGGCATCTAGTTGATTACACTATGTTTTGGAGATTATGAACAATAATTCAATAAACAGGGGTGTGGGCATACTTTTGATATGATAATTTCAATTTCCCTGCAAATATATCCAGGAGTGGAATTGCTGGATCATACTATAGCTTTATTTTTAGTTTTCTGAGGAATCTCCATTCTGATTTTTTTAATCTGTTGGTGGGACTTGGGTTTGAAATCAGGGCTTTGTGCTTGCAAAGCAGGTACTCTACTGCATGAGCCACACCTCCAGTCCACTTTTGCTTTGGTTATTTTGGAGACGGGAGCTCATAAACTATTTGCCCAGGCTGGCCTTGAACCCTGATCCTCCTTATCTCAACCTCCAAGTACCTAAGATTACAGGCTTGAGTCACTGGTGCCTGGCTTTTCCATACTTTTTCCATAATTGATTTATTAATTTGCATCCTCAGCAACAGTGTATAAAAATTCTACTTTCTCCACATCTTCACCAGCGTTTGTTATTATTTTTTGTCTTTGATGATAGTCATTTTAACTATTGTGAGATGATTCTTTATTGTGATTTTATTTGTTTTTTGTTTTGGAAACAGAGTCTCACTGTGTAGCCCAGACTGGCACTGAACTCATGATCTTACTGCCTCAGTCTCCTGAGTGTTGGTATTAGTGAGTGAGACACCATGTCCTTGTCATTGTGGTTTTATTCACATTTTCCTGATGACTAGTGAGATTGCGCCTTTTTTCCTATACTTGATGGGCATTTCTTCCCTTCCTTCCTTCCTTCCTTTCTTCCTTCTTCCCTCTCTCCCTTCCTTCCTTCCTCCCTCCATCCCTCCTGCCCTCCCTCGTTCCTTCCTTCCAACAGGTCTTACTATGTATTTGATGTTGGGCTACAACTTACTATGTAGCCTTGAACTCATGATTTACCAGTCTTCACCTTCTGAGTGCTGGGATTACAGGCATGTACCATCATGCCTGGTATATATGTCTTCTTTTGAGAAGTTTCTAGTTGTTTACTACACTTTTAATAGAATTGTTTGGGTTCAGCTTTTTGAGTTCCTTATATATTCTAGTTATTAATCCTTCAGTGAATGGCAAATACTTCCTCACTCTCTGTAGGTTGTCTCTTAAGCCTCTTCATTATTTCCTTTGCTGTGCAGGATCTTCTTTGTTTGATGTAGTCACATTTGTTCATTTTTACTTCTGTTGCCTATGGCATTGGAGTCCTCTCTAAAGATATTTTTGATATATGCATATGTTGCTAGAAATTTACCTCTCAGGGTGCTTTTACTGCGTCCCACAGATTTTGATCTGTTATATTTGCATTTCCTTTGTTTTGAAAAATTTTTATTTCTCTCTTAATATCTTCAATTACCCGCTGGTAATTTAGGAGTATATTATTCAGTGTATTTGTATACTTTCCATTCTTCTTATTGATTTGTAGTTTTGTTCTGTTGTGGTTAAAGATACATAACTTCAATTTCAAAAAATTTATTGAGACCTGATTTGTGGTCTATATATGACCTATCCTGGAGAAGGTTCCATGTGCTGATGGGAAGAGTGTGTATTCTGCTGTCGTAGGATAAATGCTGTGCAAGTGTCTGTTAGATCAGCTCCATTTGCTCTAGAGGATGGTTCAGCTTACATGTTTCTTTTTTAAAATTTTCTGTCTGGATGGTCTGTCCATTGAGGAAAGTGGGAAGATGAAGTCAGAAGCTATTATTTTATTAGCGTCTATCTCTTCCTTTAGATCTAATTATATTTGCTTTATATATTTGGGTGGTCCAATGTTGGGTGCATATATTTACAATTGTTATATCTTCTTATAAGCTATTTTTATCAACATATAATGGTCTTATTAGTTTCTTCTTATAGTTTTAAATTTAATGTCTACTTTATCTGATACAAATTTAGTTACTCCTGCTTCCTTTTGGTTTCCATTTGCATGATATATCTTTTTATAATCCTTTGCGCACGCGCGCGCGCACACACACACACACACACACACACACACTTATCTTTACCAGTGACATTAGTTTCTTGTATGCAGCATATGGTTAGGTCTTTTTCTTTTTGATGGGATTGGGGTTTAAACTCAGGACTTTGCTCTTGTACCACTTAAGTCCACTTTGGTTATTTTGGAGATGGGGGTCTCACAAACTATTTTCCCAAGAGGGCTTCAAACTGCAATCCTCCTGAACTCAGCCTCTCAAGTAGCTAGGATTACAGGATAGTTGGGTCTTGCTTTTAATCTGTTCATCCAGGCTGTGTTTTAATTGGTGAATTTAATCTATTTATAGTCAAAGTTTTTAAGATAGGTTTGAACTTCCTCCCATTCTTTTGTTAATTTTACTCTGTTTGTTTTGTATATTTTTCATTCCTTTCTACTTTTTTTATTGTTTATTTTTGTGATTTGGTTGTTTTCTGTTATGCTAAGGCTTTTTTTTTTTTTTGAAGATCACATATCTCTTTATTTCTGTCTCCATCTATTTGATAGATATGTAGATACAGGTATGCATAATCTATACATCTTTCTTTTATAAAATATATATTTGTTTGCTCAAAACAAAAATGAGACTCAAAAAGTAATTTTTAAACTACCAGGTAAAATTTGTTTTTACAAACTGAGCCCAGACTATACCAATTATTGGCCATATTTTTTCATAGATGTGTCTAAAATGATTCTATATGCTAAGGCTTGATCCTGTTTCTCTTAAGTATATTGTTCTAGTGAGTTTTGTATATTTATGCTTTCATGATAGTAATATCAGCCTTTTTTTGGTAGTACTTGGGGCTTCATGCTTGCTAGACAGGTTTTCTACCAATTGAGTCACTCCACCAGCAAATTTTGATTTTTTTTTTTTTTTTTTTGGTGATACTGAGGTTTGAACTCAAGCCGCACACTTGCTAGGCAGACACTCTGGCACTTTGAGCCACTCTGTCAGAATACTTTTGTTTCTATAAAACTCCTTAAGTATTTCTTGTGGGGCTGGTCTGGTTGTGATGAACTCCCAGTTTCTGATTATTTGGGATACACTTTATTTTTCTTTCATTTTTGAAGGCTAATTTTGATGGGTATAATATCTTTATAGTTTTTTTCTTTTTTTTGGTGGTAGGGTATAGTATTTTTGAATGATTTGTTTTTCTTTAGTATTTTGAATATACTGTGCCATTCTCTTTTTCAATGTAAAATTTCTGCTGAGAACTCTGTTATAAGTCTAACATCCCCTTACATGTGACTTGATGACTCTCATGAAGTTTTTAGGATTATCTTTGTCTTGAAATTTTGACATTTTGGTTATGTCATGCTTTAGTGAAGGTCTATTTTAACTGAATCTAGTTGAGATTCTTTGAGTTCTTATACCCAGAATATCTGGAGATTTCAAACATTTTTGGTTACTATTTCATGATACAGGTTTTTAATGCATGCCTTTCCCTTTTCTTCACCTTCTGGGATGCCCACAATACAAATACTTGTTAACAGCATTCCATAAGTCTTGTAGACTTTCTTCATTCTTTTCTTTTCTTTCTTTTTCTTTTTGTCTGACTGGGTTAATTCAAAAGACCAATTCTCAAATTCAGAAATTATTTCTTCTGTTGCTTCTAGTCTGTTGTGGAAACTCTGCATTGTGCTTTTTATTTCATTGATTGAAATTTTTAGTTCCAAGACTTCTGATTGGTTCTTTTAAAATAATATATATCTTTTTGGTGAATTTCTCATTCATATCCTGAATTGTTTTTCTCATTTATTTGTATGACTTAATCTATAGCTTTTTGCATCCTGCTGAGTTTCTTTAGGATCATTATTTTGGTTTATTTAAAAAAAGCATATTCATAGATTTCCTTCCAATTGTTATCTATTTCTGGAGAATTATTGTTTCCCTTTACAGGTGTCATTTTGTTTTGTTCATGTTTCATGTCTCCCTATGTTGATGTCTGAACATTTGGTATTATGTTAGTGTCTTCTAATTTTATGAAATATCTTTGAAGAAAAAGTTTTTTTGTTGTTGTTTAGATGGGATTTGGGAGACTAATTGTGTGAGTATTTTGGATTTGGTTGTAGGAGAGTTCGAAAGCATAGACTATGTGTGATTTTTTTCATCTTTGATTGATGTCAGTGCCTATGAGTGAGTGCCTCAATGTACTAAACTGTAGCAGTTCATGAAGGTAGTTATATGACTTTGCAATGAATGTAGGTTTTCAAAGATGTGTGTTCTTAGGCTCCATAGAATCAAACACTGATGGCTCTTGGGTTTGTGTAAGCAGCTGCCACAGTCTCAGTGGTGCAGGAAGTGGAGAGGATGCCCCCAAGTCCCTCAGAACAGTTCAGGTGATGCCAAGGATTATGGTGACAATACCCACAGTTACCACAGCACAGGATGTGAAACAGACCTTCCCCAGCACTTTCAGGATCAATGCAGAAGGTGGATATATCTGTAGTATCAGACACTGCAGTTCTGGAGCCACAGGGTGGGATAAGATATTCCCCCCAGGTCCTCTGAATAAACACAGGTGATGCTCAATCTGTGGCATTATTAGTAACCATGGACTTGAGATGGTGGAATATAAAGGATGCCTTCCTTAGGTCTCATGAATGATTGCAAGAGTACTAGGGCTTATCGCACCATTCTCTACTTTGGTGGTGCTCTAGGACTCAGGCGTATGATATCTTTTCTAGATCCCAAAGAACAAGCATAAGTGGTACTAGGGTTTTTGGGACTAGCCACTGTGGTCCCACATCTGTGAACTGTGGAGGAAACTTTTCCCAGGTCCTCTGGGCCATGTGAATACAGTATTTGGGCTTGTGGTACTTGTATCCACACTCCTGCATGGAGGAGACTTTTACTGGGACCTGTGGTTTCAGCACTGGTGGTGCTGGGGCTTGTGGTTTTGGCATCTGTTGTCCTGAACCTTCAGAACATGGATAGAAATGTCCTTAAGTCACATAGGGAAAGTTCTGGTAAGGAAAAAGCTTGTGGCATTGATAACCATAGTTCTGGACCTGGGGTTGGGACCTCTCGTTGGTTGCCAGGGACAAATGGCAATCACTCCACTGGGTGATGCCAGGGCTTTTTTTTTTTTCCACCAGCAGCTGCAATTCCAAGGCCATGAGCCTAGAGAAAAGCAAATTGCAGACAATTCTTTCTGGGTGAGTGCAGCTGGTGTCAGATGTTGGGACTACTGGCAGTCATGTTTCTGGAGTTGTGAGACTTGGTGGAGACCTTTCCCAGCTCCCAATGGACAGGTGCAGGCAAAGCTGGGACTTTATGACAGTGGTTACAGTCCCAAAGTGTGGCTTGGGAGGAGCCCTTTGCTAGTTTCTATTGGGCAAGTTCAAGGATTCTTGGGCTTGTGGTTCTGGTAGCCACTGGTCTGAAACCTGCAGGATGCTGAGGATAACTCTCTTTCACCTAATGAAGGGGTTACTGTTTGTGTCAGAGGGCTGGCTGATAACCTCTGGGGCAAAACGGTGTCTAGCATTAGCAGTTGTAGCTTGGGTTCTGGGAGTTGGGGAAAACCCAATGTTGAGTTCCTTCTTTGGCATAGAGTAGTCATTCAGACATGCCACCTCCCCAAATTGGATTCAAAAACCTGTAAATGTCTAGAATTCTGAAGTTAGACTGCTGATCTTGCTATAAAACCCAGGCTAGCTTTGAACTTACTATGTAACTCATCTCCCAAAGTGACTTGTAATCATTCTGCCTCAGCTTCCCCAGTGCTAGGATTATAGGAACATGATACCATGCCTGGCACTTTTTACTTACTTCTGCCTGGCAGTGTCTTTCTTTTCACCCAGGGATCCAGGGCTGTTTGCAATTTGCTTTTCTCTAGGTTGCCTTTCTGACTCTCCCTGCACTCCCAAGCAAGTTCCCATCACTTGCTTGCTGTTTCCAGAACTCTCCCTCATTACTGTCCTCAAAACAGCTTTTCCTTTGTTACCCTGGTTCTTCCCTGTGGCAGTTACACGTAGGGCACCTCTATGCAACCATCTTTGTTACACTCTTTCATTTCTTAATTTAATGATAATTTGGATATAAAACCATGAGGAGGAATCTGGCTGGTTAATGAGGACAAAAGATTAATTGATAGAGAAATTAAAACATCAATTTCTTTTTGCTTTCAGCTGGAGTTAATTCATCTTAATATAATAATCTCTGCTTATCTTGGCTGATGGAATGCTAATTGGACAGTATACTTGTCTTTGACTAATTTTTTTTTATTGTGGTGAAATCCACATGCTGCAAACCACTTTAGCAGGTACAATTCATTGGCATTTGCTGAACTCACAATGTTGAAAACCATTCCTTCTGTATAGAAACAAAACACTTTCATTTCACTTCAAATGAAATACCACACCTATTAAGCAGTCACTCTCCTTTTCTTGCTCTTGCAAGCCTCTGCACACCACCAATTTGCTTTGTGCATATAAGAATTCATCTATTCTGGATATTTCATATAGGTAGACTTGTACAATATATCACCTTTTGTGTCTGGCTTCTTTTACATAGCATAATATTTTCAAGGTTCATATATATTCATTATAGCATGAATCAGTAATTTATTCCTTTTGGTGGCTAAGCAATATTCCATTGTAACAGTATACCACATTAAAAAACTCATTCATTTGTTGATATTCTTTGGTTAATTTCTAAAAATGGGAATTGCTTAATAAATACAATCCAGTAGATAAAGGCTTTCAATATGGAATTCATAGGGAAAAATATTAGAACCATGAGATGGATTTCCAATGATTAGCACAGATTGTATCACATAGTAGATTACCAGTAGGTTATTTATTGTATGAATGAGTAAGTGTGGCACTATAATATGATATTAAAAGGTTTGTTATAGATATTATCAGTGCTCCCCATTGTGTAAACCCAATTGAAAGGCACAAGGCATGGGCCTGTTAAGAGTCTACAGAGGCCAGCCCCTACAGGCCCTGAGGAGGATGGAGAAGTGGACCTAGAACAGTGGAATGAGAAAGCCAAGATATGCACCAAGAGTCACTCAGATTGTAAAGGGACAGGGATCTAGCTCTCCTTTCTTATTCAGGGATACTCAAGGGTGACATATGCCCTGCATTTATACTCTTCCTTATCAAACCTCATACCTCTTGTATTTTGGTTATAACTCAGGGAATTAGAAAAATGGCCTATCAGTAATAATGAATTTGGTTAGTATCGTTATATTTTTGGAAACTGCTTAAACAGATTTACAGAGTGACAGTAATGTTTTACTTTAAGAAAAATCAAACCTATGTATGTCATTTGCCCTAGATCTAATGGCAAAGAAGCAACATAAAGTTAATAGAAGCATTGCTAGTTTAAGGAGTCTGGGAAAATATCCTGTTCTGAAAGAACTCACCACAAATTTGCACACATAAATCAGCTTTAAAATATAATTTTCCTTGGATATGGTCATTGAAGAATTTTCTTTGTTAGTCTATCTTAGTATAAGCAGAATGCTTTCACTATTCAAGTACTATTTGGTTGTTCTGAGGATTGCAATGACTTTATGCTATTTCAGAATTGCCTAATGTCTTATATGCTATAATTTTTAAAGCTGGGAACAAATTTTATTATACTTTTATTTAGTTAGCTTATTCAAGATTTAAAAATAAGTACTTATGCTTATAATTTTTCAACAATAGTTTTGTGACTATGGACTTGCCAGGAACTATATGAAATCTGTATACATAGCATTCTGACATATTTCATTGATGAATATAAGAGGTCGAGAGAGAGAGAAAGAGAGAAGGAAACATACATGAGTAAAGAGGAGAATGAGAAAGATGTGAGAAATGACAAAATAAATACAAGTAACTTAGCTTAAAGAAGATGATACTTAAAGAAAAGTTACATGGAAAAATGCTGAATAATGGGGTCTCTCTTTTTATTAGGGACACACAATGGTGAAATTACTGAATACAAGTTAGAGATATGAATAATGGATTCAAAGAGACTTAGTTTAGAGTCACAGCTCCAAACACTTGCTAGTAATTGATAACCTTGAGCCAATGCCTAAACTCATCTGACCAGTTTTCCTATATGAAAAGTCCATAACAGCAGTAGTACCTCTTGGGTGCTTGGGAGAATTGAATGAGTTCAGTTTTGTACCCTGGTATACAGTAAATGTTCAATAAATGTAAGCTTTTTTTTATTGTTTAAGGTCAAGGACATTTAAATACTAGAGTGAATCTTCAAATAAATAAATCTTCCCTTGTGACCACTGAGACTATGACAGGGTCACCTCTGGGTGTAAATAACATTGTTCCCCATATGGTCATTTATTTATTCTATTAGCCCTCAATCATAGATTGTAATTATAAGTAAGGAGCAGCTATGGTAAAAATCCTCTTTACTCTGTCAATATTGATGTCCTCTCATTAGGAAAGGAATTTTTGCTATTGAAATTCCATGCTTGTCCCCCGTAGTGCATTGAAATCAGAGCCATGCTGCAGATGGGGCTATGCCAAAACTTAATGGGGAGTTAATGCTGGAAATGCAACCCCCTTATCTCTTGGAATTAAGCCTTGACACTTCCATGGAACAGGCCAAACCTGTGTCTTTTACCTGGTATTTTCTCCAAAACTAAGTTTGGACACACTCTGCCAAGGCATATGGCAGGTGGAAGGGCCAGGGAATTAACACTTTCTAGGAGAATTTATGGCCAATAACTACCCAGAGATGGTAGATAATTTGTTTAACTTCATAAACTGCTCCAATGAAGAAATTTTCTTTTATACTATTTTCTAGAAATCAGTCATAGTCAGTCATGGATAACTCTCTTTTTATTGGTTCTTTCCTTCCTTGTCTTACTTCCCCAATTGTCCTCCAATATTTTTGGGGTCACCTCACAAATAAGTTGCTTGTGCTAAAAATCATTATTTCAGATTCTCCTTTTGAAGGAGCCAAACTGAGGTAGGGTGTTGGTGCTACCTTTTGTGTTTTAAGAGCAACACATATTACAATGACAAGTAAAGATTTGATGTAAAAGGGAAAGGATGGAATTGGTGGAGGAATTGAATGGATGAATGTCTATTCATTTTAATTATAAACATCATTTTGAATACTAAGTATTAGGCACTGTGAGAAACCTGGTAATGGGACCTGACCTAGTGTGACTCACATTCTTCTAGGAAAGACAAATAGAAATTAATCATCAGACTCCAAGTTATCTGTGACTTTAGAAAGTCGGAGCATTCAATGCTATGGGAGTACAGAGGTGAGAGATGCTCAGGAAGTTGATAGAGGTATACTTTAAATTCATAAAATAAGTGCTATTTGTGCATGAGGACTTTGCAGAGAGGTTTGAAGACATGGGGAGTGTTTGGGTGGAGAGTCATTGTGGGGTGAAGGAGTGGCAGGAGGTAAGGCTAAGACAGAGGGGTAAGTGTTTGACTGTGAAAAGTCTTGCTCCCTTAACTGTGGAAGAAATGATAGGAGAGAGCGGGGCTTGATGCATCAGAAAAAAGAAGAGCAGCATCTCATTTCAATACTTCTTTTTCTGTGTTCAGGGGAAGCACAAAGAAGAGTAAACAGCACTTCTATGTGAGGCTGCACATTTTCAGTTATCATTCATGTCTCATTATCCTGTGCCAGACACTGCTAGGCTCTTTGCAAAAATTGCTCTATTTAATCCTCACATTAAGTCTAGGGGCCAGAACCACTGTTAGTTTTTTTTTTTTTTTTTTAAATTGAAGGGTACATTGAGGCTCAGAAAAGATCTAGAAATAGAGCAGGTGGGTAAGCCCATGGTTAATCAGTTTCTCTTGGAGCCCTCTTGTAGCACCATTATAATTCTACAGCATTTTCAAATTTTCTAAAAACCTTAAGTAGACAAAATCCTAGCTTTTCTACTACATATTAGTAATTTTGAACTATTTAATTTTTTCAAAGTTTAGAAACTTCAGAATCTAATGAAATTTTGTCTTTGGAGCCTAATTATGAATGGAAAAATTTGACTTTAAATTATCATTTAACATTTGAGGAGACAGTTGGCCCTAATTGATATGACTTTTTAATTTTTTTCATTAATACCATTTTTAAATCCAGATAAGCAAAAAGTAAAATTGATTTTATCCTTTGATAAAGAAACAATGAAACCCCAGATACATAAATGCTAATGAGCATTTTAAGCAGCTGGCATTATCACGTCAAGCTAGAGTAGAGCAGGGAAGAAATGACAAGAGAGACAACTGAAAAAACAAGATAGTAACTGTCTTAGTTTGTGCTGCTGGAACAGACTATCTGAAACAAGGTAATTTATAATGAGCAGAAACTTATTGACTCACAATTCTGGAGACTGGAAAGACTAAGACTAAGGTGCTGGCATCTGAGCAGGGCCTTCTTGCCTCACCATCACATGGTGGAAGGTAAGAGGAGGAAAAGAGCAACAGAGAGCCAAATTTGCCCTTATGTAATGGCACTAATCCCATCCATGAGGGTTCCACCCTCATGGCCTAATCACTGCCCAAATGTTGCAACTCCCAATACTGTTACAATTGCAATTAAATTCCAAATGAGTTCTAGAGGGGACATTTATACCATGCCAGTACTTTCTAAGCACATGATCAAAACATTAATGAAAAAATTCTGTAAATTCCAGAATAATCAATTATTCATCTTCTTTCAAATTACTAATATTATTTGTATCAGAAATCTAAAATAATGCTAAAACTCTTAAAATTTGCAAATAAAAATATTATTTGAAAAAAATTGGGTTGTAGAAGATGGCGGCTAGAGAGAGGAAGCAGAAAGTGAGCCTCCTATAGTGAAATCTTGGAGAGACGCTGGAGACACACTTTGCAGGCATAATCACTGAGAAGAGGCATAACTTTGACCCCTCCACACCTCCAGCCGGCGCAGAGAATATCCACTTCACGTTAAACGGAGAAACCAGGAAACCAGGAGGGCCCCGGGGCCACCAGTTGCCCGCGCCCAGACGGCTTGGGAAGACACGGACCAGGTGAGCTTCATGGTACGTGGTACTCCCACAGACAAGCCTGGGCCAGAGCAGCATAGCCCCCTGGACAGACCAACCTCCACCTGGGGACAAAAGAGAAACTGAGTAATAAGCAATAAGAGCAATAAAGACACGCAGTAAAGAGGGTGGGGCGCACTGAGTGCCGAAGATTGAGGGAAGGGAATCCTTCCCGGGACTGTAAATAAACAAGCCGGCCTGGCTGGAGAGCCTCTGGAGGAAGCGCCCAGCAACCAGGAGCAGGAAAGCTTGTGAGAGGGGCAGAGGGAGGAAAACTCCACAGGAGAGGAGGGAAGACCCACTTCCCACGTGAACTGTAAACAAACACGGCAGCTGGCAGGAGCAGCAGCACTGCCCAGTAATCAGGAATAGGGAAAAAAAAATCTGTGAAAGTGGCAGTGGGAGGAAAACTGCACAGGAGAGGGGGGAAGACCCACCTCCCACATGAGCTATAAATAAACAAGCAGGCCTGACAACGCCTGGGTGCACTGTCACTTTTCCCAGTGTGCTTGGAAAGGGGAAAGCTTGTGGCAGAGGCTCATGCACAGGAGAAATCTGAGTAAACAAAGCCTGCAGTGCCAGATGAGTGATAAGCTCACCCCAGAGATCTGCATAAATAACGCCTCCAGCAACAGCAGGCTGACAGCAGCAGGCAGGCAAGCCACAGCTGCAGATACCATTCTCAGAACTGTGTCTGGACTCTTTTTTTTCCCTTCTCTCCCTACCTTTGATGAGAGAACAACCGAATTACACCTGCAAGCTGAAAAACATACTGAAACTGTATTGCGTCGAACTTGGGACACTTGGTGGGGTTTTTTTTATGCGTGGTGTGTGTAGTTTTGTTCTACTTTATGAGTCCCCTTTGATGAGACAACTACAGAACAACATCTGAGGCACCATCTCCAGGATTGGAGATGGAGACAGACACCCAGATTATTAAGACTGAAACTTCATTGCATTTGAACTTGGAGGTTTTTTGGTTTTGTGTTTTTTTTTAATTTTCTATTTTTTCATTTTATTTTAATACATTTTTATATAGAGATTTTTCTTTCATTTATTTATTTTTTATTTTTATTCTTATCTTTATTTTTTTATTTTTGATTTTCAATCCTCTCTCTGTCTCTCTAATGTCTGTTCAGCTTACTGTAGATTAGTACACTAAAGCTCCCAGTTTATACCTTTGAAACCTTCTTGTCTGATACCTTGTTCTGTTTTCTCCTTCCAGTCTGTGTATTTGTTTTTCCCATTTTTTTAACTTCTTGCTTTCCATCTCAGCTCACCCTTCCATTCTAAATATTACCATTGTTATTATTACAAGCTAGAAAATACATAATTGCACACAGTACAGGGACAGTAACAACACCAAAGACAATGATGGGAAGACAGAAAAAACAGGGAAACCAGTTTCCCCATAGCAAAAAATTAGTACAGGAAACAGAGGGGAATGAAGAAAACAGGTACTCAGATCCAGACTCCAACAACATGAAGCTAAACTATGCCAAAGAACCCAATGAAGCCCACAAGAATAATTTAAAAGAAGACATACTACAGGTACTCAATGAGAATTTTATAGAGATGATACTGGATAGGGTCAACCAAAATGTACAGGAGACACTCAAGAAATTCCAAGACAACAAAAAAAAAGAATTAGAAAAAGCAAAAGAAGAAATAAAGGAAACCATAGAAGCACTGTATAAACACCAAAGTGAAAGAGAGAACACGATGAATAAACAGATAAATGAACTCAGGACAAAAATAGACAACATTAAAGAGGAAACCAGACAGGATATAGAAAACCTCAGAAAAAAGAACGAAAAAGAACTGCAAAACAAAACGGAAGACCAATCCAGCAGAACAGAGCAAACAGAAGACAGAATCTCAGAACTGGAAGATGAAATGGTAATTAAAGGAAAAACCAAAGAACTATTAATTAAACAACTCAAGACCTGTGAAAAGAAAATGCAAGAACTCACCAACTCCATCAAACTCAAATTAGTAGAATCAGAAATGCAAAAGGGGAGATAATAACAAACACCATGGAAGTCCAGGAAATCATCAGAGACTACTTTGAGAACCTATATTCAAATAAATTTGAAAATCTTAAAGAAATGGACAGATTTCTAGATGCATATGAGCATCCAAAACTGAACCATGAGGAAATTATCACCTCAATAGATGTATACCACAAAATGAAATTGAAGCAGCAATCAAGAGTCTCCCCAAAAAGAAAAGTCCAGGACCTGATGGATTCTCTGCTGAATTCTATCAGACCTTTAAAGAAGAACTGATACCAACCCTCCTTAAACTGTTCCACGAAATAGAAAGGGAAGGAAAACTGCCAAACACGTTTTATGAAGCCAGTATTACACTTATCCCAAAACCAGGCAAAGACACCTCCAAAAAGGAGAACTATAGGCAAATCTCCTTAATGAACATTGATGCAAAAATCCTCAACAAAATAATGGCAAACCGAATTCAACAACACATCAAAAAGATTATTCGCCACAACCAAGTAGGCTTCATCCCAGGGATGCAGGGGTGGTTCAACATACAAAAATCAATAAACGTAATAAACCACATTAACAGAAGCAAAGACAAAAACCACTTGATCATCTCAATAGATGCTGAAAAAGCCTTTGATAAGATCCAACACCATTTCACTATAAAAGCTCTAAGAAAACTAGGAATAGAAGGAAAGTACCTCAACATTATAAAAGCTATATATGACAAACCTACAGCCAGCATTATACTTAATGGAGAAAAACTGAAACCATTCCCTCTAAAATCAGGAACCAGAAAAGGATGCCTACTATCTCCACTCCTATTCAACATAGTACTGGAATTCCTAGCTAGAGCAATAAGGCAAGAAGAAGGAATAAAAGGAATACAAATAGGTAAAGAAACTGTCAAAATATCCCTATTTGTAGACGACATGATCCTATACCTTAAAGACCCAAATAACTCTACTCAGAAGCTTCTAGACATCATCAATAGCTATAGCAAGGTAGCAGGATATAAAATCAACATAGAAAAATCATTAGCATTTCTATACACTAACAATGAGCAAACTGGAAAAGAATGTATGAAACATTTCCATTTACAATAGCTTAAAAAAAATCAAATACCTAGGTGTAAACCTAACAAAAGATGTGAAAGACCTCTACAAGGAAAACTATACACTTCTGAAGAGATTGAGGAAGACTATAGAAAGTGGAGAGATGTCCCATGCTCATGGATTGGTAGAATCAACATAGTAAAAATGTTGATACTCCCAAAAGTAATCTACATGTTTAATGCAATTCCCATCAAAATTCCAATGACATTCATTAAAGAGATTGAAAAATCTACTGTTAAATTTATATGGAACCACAAGAGGCCACGAATAGCCAAGACAATACTCAGTCAAAAGAACAATGCAGGAGGTATCACAATACCTGACTTCAAACTATATTACAAAGCAATAACAATAAAAACAGCATGGTACTGGCACAAAAACAGACATGAAGACCAGTGGAACAGAATAGAGGACCCAGATATGAAGCCACACAACTATGAGCAACTTATCTTTGACAAAGGAGCTAAAAATATACGATGGAGAAATAGCAGCCTCTTCAACAAAAACTGCTGGGAAAACTGGTTAGCAGTCTGCAAAAAACTGAAGCTAGATCCATGTATATCACCCTATACCAAGATTAACTCAAAATGGATCAAGGATCTTAATATCAGACCACAAACTCTAAAGCTGATACAGGAAAGAGTAGGAAATACTCTGGATTTAGTAGGTATAGGTAAGAACTTTCTCAACGAAACCCCAGCAGCACAGCAACTAAGAGATAACATAGATAAATGGGACCTCATAAAACTAAAAAGCTTCTGTTCATCAAAAGAAATGGTCTCTAAACTGAAGAGAACACCCACAGAGTGGGAGAAAATATTTGTCAGCTATACATCAGACAAAGGACTGATAACCAGAATATATAGGGAACATAAAAAAACTAAATTCTCCCAAAACTAATGAACCAATAAAGAAATGGGCAAGTGAACTAAACAGAACTTTCTCAAAAGAAGAAATTCATATGGCCAAAAAACACATGAAAAAATGCTCACCATCTCTAGCAATAAAGGAAATGCAAATTAAAACCATGCTAAGATTCCACCTCACCCCTGTTAGAATAGCCATCATCAACAACACCACGAACAATAGGTGTTGGTGAGGATTCGGGGAAAAAGGAACCCTCTTACACTGTTGGTGGGAATGTAAACTAGTACAACCACTCTGGAAAAAAATTTGGAGACTACTTAAAAAGCTAGACATCGATCTACCATTTTACCTAGCAATACCACTCTTGGGGATATACCCAAAAGACTGGGTTACTCCCAGTTACTCCCAGTAACCAGACTCTGGTTACTCCAGAGGCACCTGCACACCCATGTTTATTGCGGCACTATTCACAATAGCCAAATTATGGAAACAGCCAAGATGCCCCACCACTGACGAATGGATTAAGAAAATGTGGTATCTATACACAATGGAATTTTATGCAGCCATGAAGAAGAACGAAATGTTATCATTCACTGGTAAATGGATGGAATTGGAGAACATCATTCTGTGTTAGGTTAGCCTGGCCCAAAAGACCAAAAATCATATGTTCTCCCTCATATGTGGACATTAGATCAAGGGCAAACACAACCAGGGGATTGGACTTTGAGCACATGATAAAAGCGAGAGCACACAAGGGAGGGGTGAGGATAGGTAAGACACCTAAAAAATTAGTTAGCATGTGTTGCCCTTAACGCAAAGAAACTAAAGCAGATACCTTAAATGCAACTGAGGCCAATAGGAGAAGGGGAACAGGAACTAGAGAAAAGGTTAGATCAAAAAGAATTAACCTAGAAGGTAACACACACACACACGGGAAATCAATGTGAGTCAATGCCCTGTATAGCTATCCTTATCTCAACCAGCAATAACCCTTGTTTCTTCCTATTATTGCTTATACTCTCCCTACAACAAAATTAGAAATAAGGGCAAAATAGTTTCTGCTGGGTACTGAGGGGGGGAGAAGGAGGGGGCAGAGTGGGTGGTAAGGGAGGGGGTGGGGCAGGGGGGAGAAATGACTCAAGCCTTGTATGCACATATGAAGAATAAAAGAAAAAAAAGAAGAAGAAATGGTGATTTGTCTTTGCCCTGCCATACATGGTTGTAGATGGCAGGTACATTGTATGTACGTATAGAAGTATTGCAATGAAATACCCTCATTTTATTAATAAATGCTAACTCAAAAATAAAATTTTAAAAAAGTTAGAATACAAAATAAAATAAAGTACTCCCAAGGTTTCAGACTGGACTGGTGAAAAAAATCAATTACCCTGCTACTTGTTGCTAAAATTCTTGACTTCTGATTGATAAAGAAAAACTCTACAACCTTTAAGAAAGAAATCTTACATTTTATTCTGACTATAAAAGAAATCATCATGTCACTGGAATTTTCATCTGTAAACATAGACAACCGAAAGATAATAGAAAAACATTAGAGAAAAGGGACAGTGATTCAAGAATTCCATATCCAGCAAAGATTTTAGTCAGATGAATAAAAATATTCAAGGATAGGTCACAACTCAAAGAGTGTGTCATCCAAGTAACCCCTCAGACACAAATACTGGAGATAGTTTGCATAAAATATAGTTGAGCCCAAATTAAGAACTCAAGTCAGAATGAAAGATAAAGAGGGCAGAAACAGTGATGGAAAGTGGGCCAACTTGCTATGTGAACATATTAACTCATTAATGCAGCAGATATTTATTGAATAGGCAATAGATATGGTATTAATTATTTTTGCATAGCTGTGACCAAATACTTGAAAAAACAACTATTTTTGACTCTTGGTTTCAGAAGGTTCAGCTCATTATCTACATAGAGAAGCAGAGATGTTCCTATCATGGTGGCCAGGAAGCAGAGAAGGAGCCAAGACAAGCTACAGATCCAAGGACATGCCATTAATGACCTACTTCTTTCAGTGAGGTCCCACATCTTACCTTTCACCACTTGTCAGTAATATCATCATATTATGAACCCATTCAGGAATTAACAAATTAAGTCAGAGACGTCAAGATTTAATTGTCTCTGGAAACATCAGCACAGATACACAGAGAGGTATGCTTTACTAATTCCCTGTGCATTTTTTCATCCAGTCAAGATGACCGTCAAGATGAACCATCACATATACTAAAAGTAGTTATTGACAATGGGTATACCACAGTGAATTAGACAGATAAAAATTAAGTCTTAATGGATAAACACAAAATATCTGGAAATCAATAATGTACTATTAAATAAGGATTGCTGAAACACAGGGAACACTATAACTAATACTTAAATAAATACCAAAATATTAGTAAAGCCTAGGAGATGGAAGTGGGGTGGGAGATGGAATTTAAAATATTCTAAAGGACTTTGGGAAGAATGGCAAAGTAGCTATTGGGCACTAGCTGTGAGAGCCAGAAATCTAAAGATGGCTTCCCAACATTTTTCTTGCCGAAACCTAGAGGACTGTATATGGTTCGTTATCATGCCCATGATTAGTTATCTTAAATGACAGAGGCATTTTGAAAAGTAACTAAGTTTAGTAGACAGTTGAATTTGAATTAATCAAAACAGAGATAATCAGGATAGGACTAATAGAGTCATAGGAGCACTTTAAAAACAGAGCCAAAATAAAGGAAATGCAAATTAAAACCACACTAAGATTCCACCTCACCCCTGTTAGAATAGCCATCATTAGCAACACCACGAACAACAGGTGTTGGCAAGGATGCAGGGAAAAAGGAACACTCTTACACTGCTGGTGGGAATGCAAACTAGTACAACCAATCTGGAAAAAAATTTGGAGGCGTCTTAAAAAGCTAAACATTGATCTACCATATGATCCAGCAATACCACCCTTGGGGATATACCCAAAAGACTGTGACACAGGTTACTCCAGAGGCACCTGCACACCCATGTTTATTGCAGCACTATTCACAATAGCCAAGTTATGGAAACAGCCAAGATGACCCACTACTGACAAATGGATTTTAAAAATGTGGTATTTATACACAATGGAATTTCATGCAGCCATGAAGAAGAACAAAATGTTATCATTTGCTGGTAAATGGATGGAATTGGAGAATATCATTCTGAGTGAGATAACACACATGCACAGGAAATCAATGAGAGTCAATTCCCTGTATAGCTATCCTTATCTCAACTAGCAAAAACCCTTGTTCCTTCCTATTATTGCTTATACTCTCTCTTCAACAAAATTAGAGATAAGGGCAAAATAGTTTCTGCTGGGTAGCAACGGGGTAGAGGGGGAGAGGGAGGGGGTGGGGGGGGAGAGGGAGGAGGTGGGAGGTAAGGGAGGGGGTGGGAGCGAAGGGGGGAGAAATGTCCCAAACATTGTATGCACATATGAATAAAATAAAAATTTAAAAAACAAAACAAAACAAGAGCCAATTCTCTGGCTATGTTCACAAAAGGACGTCAAATAGATTCAAAGCACTAGAAGGATTTGAAGCTCATCCAGTGGCTTTGATGATGGAGGGGGCTACCTATAGGAACTGGAGAGTAACCTGCAGTTGCTGAGAGCAATTTTTGGCAGACAGAGAGCAAATGAAGACCTCAGTCCCACAAATGCAAGGACTTTGATTTCTCCCAGCAATGTGAATGAGCCTAGAAGTGGATTCTCCCAGACCCTTCAGGTAAGAGCACAATATGGCTGACAACTTGACTTTGTCCTGAAAGATTGTATGCGGAGACTCCCAGTGAGCCTGCCCAACTTCTGACATATAGAACAGTGAGCTAATAAATGAGTATTGTTTCACATTGCTGAGTTTGCGGTAATTTGTTATGTACCAATCAAAACGAATATCTCAGCTTGCAAAAGTATCCAAGTAAGACTTGATTTTTACATTTTTGATGCATTTGACAAATAACAATCTTATAACTTAAATTTAATGACAATTACAAATTTTTAAATAAACTAATAACAGAGATATTAACTTAAATAAACAAAGAAGCAATGTATTTCTAAGCCCACAAATGATTTGCATTGTA
Organism: Castor canadensis; assembly: GCF_047511655.1. Lineage (NCBI taxonomy): Eukaryota > Metazoa > Chordata > Mammalia > Rodentia > Castoridae > Castor > Castor canadensis. The sequence continues at coordinate 95,847,036 of NC_133394.1, forward strand.
GAAATGCAAATCAAGAGTAGTGCATTGAGCTTCCATCTCATCCAGTTTGACTATTGTTAAAAAAATAATAATAATGAATGCTGGCAGAATGTGAAGAACAAGGAACACTTATACATGATGGAATGTAAATTAGTGCAGCCACTTTGGAAAACAATATGAGGGTTCCTCAAAAACTAGAAAAAATAGAACTACCATATGGTACAGCTATATAACTGCTGGGTATATCTGAAGGAAATTAAGTCAACACATTAAATAAAGATACCTGCACACACATGTTCATAGCAGCAGTATTCACAATAGCCAATATATGGCATCAGCCAGGATGTCTATTAATGGATGAATGGATAAAGAAAATAATATATATACAGCTATGTAATAACACACATATTATTCAGCTACAAAGAAGAATGAAATCCTATCATTTGTAGGAAAATGGATACAATTGGAGGGCATCAAGTTAAGCAAAATAAGCCAGATCCAAGAAGACAAGTATCACATTTCTCTCATATGTGTAAACTTGAAAAAAAATAACCAGAAAGTAGAAGAGGGACTATTAGAGAAGGGGAAAGAAAGGGAGGGAGAAGGGGAGAGAAAGGAGGGTGGCTGATCAAAGCATGGCATATGCATGTATGGAAATGTTACAGTGAAACCCACTAACCTGTACAGTTAATATGCATTAATAACTATAATAGAAGCCCATAGTGGATGTTAGAGTGGTATAAACTCTATGGAAGCATATACCTTGACATCAGCAGTGCCTATACAGCATTAATTTAATTTTTGATTCCTCCTCCTCAGTGTGACTCTCATTAACTCTGTATATTAACACAAATGGAAAGTGACCTTGCACTAATTTAACATGAGCTTTCTCTCTGAAAAGGGAAAAATGTTACAAGCCTTTTTAAAAAATTTTTTATTTTATTCATATGTGCATACAATGTTTGGGTCCTTTCTTCCCCCTTCGCCTACCCTATCCCTTTCCCTCCCTTACCCTCCCTCTCCCCCCCTACCCCCTTGCTACCCAGCAGAAACTATTTTGCCCTTATCTCTAATTTTGTTGAAGAGAGAGTATAAGCAATAATAGGAAGGAACAAGGATTTTTGCTAGTTGAGATAAGGATAGCTATACAGGGAGTTGACTCACATTGATTTCCTGTGCGTGTGTGTTACCTTCTAAGTTAACTCTTCTTGAACTAACCTTTTCTCTAGTTCCTGGTCCCCTTCTCCTATTGGCCTCAGTTGCTTTAAAGTATCTGCTTTAGTTTCTCTGCATTGAGGGCAACAAATGCTATCTAGTTTTTGAGGTATCTTACCTATCCTCATACCTCCCTTGTGTGCTCTCACTTTATCATGTGATCAAAGTCCAAACCCCTTGTGTTTGCCGTTGATCTAATGTCCACATATGAGGGAGAACATATGATTTTTGGTCTTTTGGGCCAGGCTAACCTCACTCAGAACGATGTTCTCCAATTCCGAAATGCAAATAAAACCACACTAAGATTCCACCTCACCCCTGTTAGAATAGCCATCATTAGCAACACCACGAACAACAGGTGTTGGTGAGGATGTGGGAAAAAGTAACTCTCTTACACTGCTGGTGGAAATGTAAACTAGTACAACCACTTTGGAAAAACATTTGGAGGCTACTTAAAAAGCTAAACATTGATCTACCATATGATTCAGCAATACCACTCTTGGGGATATACCCAAAAGACTGTGACACAGGTTACTCCAGAGGCACCTGCACACTCATCTTTATTGCAACACTATTCACAATAGCCAAGTTATGGAAACAGCCAAGATGCCCCACTACTGACGAATGGGTTAAGAAAACGTGGTATCTATACACAATGGAATTTTATGCAGCCATGAAGAAGAATGAAATGTTATAATTTGCTTGTAAATGGATGGAATTGGAGAACATCATTCTGAGTGAGGTTACAAGCCTTTCATACGTGTTTACCTGGTTACTGGGGTTCTCATGCTTTTAGATTTAAATTTTATTAAGTCAGTCTCTTACCATCTTCAGCTTTATCTTCATAATTATGCTTTATACTCTTCTCAACTTTTGTAATATCATTCTCATCTATGGAATATTAAATGTATTATTTGTTTCTTCTTTTTTTTTTTTTCTTGGTAGTACTGGGTTTGAACTCAGGGCTTCACACTTGTTAGGAAAGTGCTCTATCACTTGAGCCACATCCCCAGGCCAGAAAAATACCATTTCTTAAACAATTTAGATACAACTTTTGGATTTACCTAATCTCATGGCTTCTTAATTAAAAGACATTTCAAAGTCTGCAAAACTTGAGAGACAGTATGAAATGATGAAAAGAATGTTTCTCTATCTTAGAAACTGGAGAATGAACTCAGTCTTCAAATTTCCCTCGGCTACTACTGGGCCTTTGGGCAAGTCTTTTCTCTTCCCCTACAGGATCTGTCTTTTAACACTTGCAATTCAAGGGAATACTTTCATGATGTAGAACCCTACATCCCATCTGGAGGATTCTAGGTTTATTCCAGGGATAAGAAGCCAAGAGGCAAAGGGATAGCTTTTGGATGCCTACTCCTACAGTTCTTCATTTATGTCATACTGTAAGCTTCTGTATAATATTTTATTTCAAGGAATAGCTACATAGCTTTTATAGAACAAACACTAAGTCATTAGATGATTTCTAATATTTATCTTTGTCCATATCCAGGCTAACTTTTCCATCTGTATTCTCCTTCCCGAACTCAGAAACTGTAGATTCTGACAGTAAGGGATATATGCTGTTCTACATATTAGCCAAGGTTCTCCAGAGAAACAGAACCAACAGGGTATGTTTATTTTAAGGAAGTAGTTTGAGAGATGCTGGTAAATCCATAGTCTTTAAATAAGCTGGTAGACTGGAGATGCAGGAAAATGTTGCAGTTCAAGTTCAAACACAAGCCCATCTGTTGACAGAATTCCTCCTTGCTTAATGGAGGTCAGTTCTATTAGAGCTTCCAACTGATTTTTTGTTTTGTTTTGTTTTAAAGTTTTAGCAAGGATTTATTTTAGTATAACAGGATAATGTACAGACAAAGGGGTGGGGGGAGAGGAAGAGAGAGAAGCATTTCCCCATGCAGAAAATGGGAGCAAAGACTCAAAATAGTTGTCCCCAACTCCTAGTTTTATACTCGCTTCCAACTGATTGGATGGGGCTCACCCACATTTTGGATGGTCATCTGCTTTACTCAAGTCCTCTGATTTAAATGTTAATGTAATCCAAAATTTACCTTCATGGAAACCTCCAGAATAATGTTTGACTAAATATATGGTACATGGTCCAACTAAATTGACACATAAGTTAACCCTTACATATTGTGCAGAAGAAAATAGACATTGTAGCTATGTAGTTACTTTTTTACCAGTCAACAATGACTATGTGCTAGAAGATAAAATATTAGTGGAATTAATTTAATAGACAACAACAGTTAGAAAATCAAAGTTTCATTTGGATAAGAAGTAAAACAAACTGACTTTAGAAGTTAAATGGCTTCTGATTTTTAAGTTAAATTTCTTTAAAAAATCTCTTCCCTTTGAGTAAATGTTGAGCATAGTGTTACAGAAAAACACCCTCCTTTCCAGTGAAACTTTCTGTAGGTCCTTAGAAATCAGTGGGTTAATCAATGTCCCAAATTATTCTCCCCACTTTGTCCCCTCTCCTTCTCCTGTTTGCTTTCTATTTCTCTTTGACATTCCTCCCATCTGTGTTTATTTGTTGCTATTGTCTTCAGTAGCTTTTCAGTATATCATGAAATAAATGAAAATACTTTTATTAGATTATTCAGTAGAAAGACCAGAAGCATGTTGTTTGCACTTGTTCATTTGGTAATCGTCTTTGATGCAAAAGGAAGGGGAGAAGTAAACTCATTTTACAGAACAATAAAGTAGTGAAGCAGATGTTCACATTATGATAAACATAATGAGTAATAAAGTTTCCCTTTTCTCTGAGGTCCAAATGAAATTTACATAGTTTCATAATGTAAGTCAAAGAATGAAAAAAAATAGTCTTGTATAATGTTGTAACTTCCCTTGAAATAGATTTCCTCCCATAGGATGACATCTTACAGCTTATTTAATTAGTCTACTTTCTGTGCCTAAGACATTGGGAGCTGTCAAGATGTTTACATGGCATTTAAAAAGTAATGCTTCATTATGGGATGGCACACAGGATTTATTTGCTTATAATGACACCAGATTGCAAAATTCCTCAAACAGCAACAACAAAGCTTCTCAAACTCATTCTATTCTTCCAAGGAGTCTCCATGCCTGGGAAATAATTGTTTCTGTGGAGCCAAGGTCATAACTGAAGTATATACTTTGCAGCCTCTGGGACATTGATAGCATTATCTCTTAGGAAAGAGAGGATGTATGGATTTTCATTTATACACACACACACACACACACACACACACACACACACACATATATACATAAATACATTTATATATTGGTGGTATTGGGCTTTCAACTTAGGGCCTTGTGCTTGTTAGGCACTACTTGAGCTATGCCCTAAGCACTTTTTGCTTTAGGTAATATTTTAGATAGGGTGTCAAGTTTTTACCTGAGGTTGGCCTAAGACAATTATCTTCCTACTTACAGCCTCTCATGCAACTGGGACCATAGGTGTATACTACCATGCATGCCTTATTGATTGAGACGGGGGTCTTGTTAACTTTTCGACCAGGCTGGCTTCAAATCCTCCCAATCTGTACCTCTCAAGTAGCTGGAATTACTGGTGTGAGCCATTGCTCTCTGCAGCAATATATATATATTTAAGACTGAAAATATCTGGTATAAAACTTTTTTTTATTTTTTGGTAGTATTGGGATTTGAACTCAGGGCTTAATGCTTGCTAGGCAGGTGCTCTACCATTTGAGCCACCTACCAGCTCAGTGAAACTTTTTAATGCTTCAAATGTAGCCAAAGGCTAGGAAAAAAATCATTGCTCAGGGTGGACGTGAGGATTCACTGGCTAGCAATAGTGCCCCTTTCATCTTTAGGAGTTAGCCAAGGGTCTACTTGAAACATCACAGGTTTTCGAGATATACACAGTGGCCTATTAACCAACTAGATTTTAGAAATGAAAAGGATCTGTTCAGAGTTTTTTTGAGATTGTTCTAGTTGTCTCTGCTACGGGTTAAAAAAAAGTCCCATCTATTTCCAGACACAAAAGGAGCAGATTTTTAAAAAATTGAATGAGGTGTCCTCTAGTTGTTAGCATTTTTCCATCCACAGGACACTTTCTTCCCTCCTGCTTTTTCCATCTTCAAGAAGACACCATCATCATCATTATGATTAATTTGCTCTCTATAATGTCACGTTGGCCTTGGAATACAATAGGGTGCTCAAGAAATACTTTTTAAATTGAAATAACTACAATGATTTCTCAATATTTTTATGTAAAAGGATCTTTGTCCAAGGCTGGCTTTGGGCAAAACCATGACACTCTATCTGAAAAAATAACTAAAAAAGCAGTAAGGGTTGGGAGTGTGGTTGAAGGGGTAGAGCTAGTTAGGTACAGCCTAGCAAGCACAAGTCCTAAGTTCAAACTCTAGTACTGACAAAAACATGTAAGAAGTATTGTGCTAACATTATGACAGCAGAGTGGAAGCAAGATCTTTTCTTGAGTTAGTAATCAGCAAGAACTGCAGTATCCATTAATAGATATGTATTTTATTTTTTTCTGTTTTTTGATGACACTGGGGTTTGAACTCAGAGTGTCAGGCTTGCTAGGCAAGCACTCAGTGCTTGAGACACTCTGCCAATCCTAGATATGCATTTAGAGCCATTAAAAAGCCAAACCTGTCTTGTGGGAAAACTAAGTTTGTTATTGAGATTGAAACTTTCTTACCCCAAGTTCTTTTTTCCTTCCACTGAAACCACCATTTTATGGTATGATTTTGGGTAACTAAGTTTTTTTTTTTAAGAAACATAGGGATCAATTATAACACGCTAGATGTTATTTAATATGCCACTAATAGCATATATGGAACTAGAATGAGACAGATGGCAGAGTTTGTGAATATTGAACCATTTCCTTTAAGCCTAGCAATTTTGTCTTACAGGCAGACTTTTAGATACCAACAATTCATTTCTTTTTACATTTAAAAATAGAATGTTGTTTAAAATTTATGTTATAACAAATGTTACCAGAAAGTTTGGTGCTGGTATATATGTCTGGTGAGAGATGAGTTCAGGCAAGATGCAAAAATGTAGTGAAAATGATAGTAAGGTTTATTAGGAAAGAAGTACACTTTCAATAGACCAAAAGTGGGTCACCTCTAGAGTGAGAACTTCAGCATCAGCATTTGGAGCTGGAATATTTATTGGGGAATTCTCAGTCCCAGGTCCATCTGATCTCCAGGCTTTTGGGCCTGGGTTTTATCTTATTAAATTAAATTACCTGTGTGAAATTCTTAGACCCTGGCCTATCTGATGTCTAGAGTGCAACTCTTGGTCCTGAGTCTTTATCTTGTTAAGTTAAAGAGATTCCCTGTGTGAACTCCCAGCCCCAGTCCTTGTTGATGTTTAAGGATTAATCTTTAGGTGAGTGGCTGCTGACTTGAATTCAAAGCATTCTATGATATTCCCTAGCATTGATCAGCTACTTTAATCTTAACAGAGACTGGTCACCTATGTATTTGGAAAATTTAATTATAATGATTTTATTCCTCTTGTGGCCATTCCTTTGTCTACCTGCTACCTATCACAAGTACTTGAGTTTACTCTTTTCCATCTACATAAAATTAAATGCTACAAATTGTGTATTTGTATACTTAATACACATATACATAATTTGTATACATAATATACATATAGTCATACCTCTATACAAACCAGTTGTGAATGTTCTTTTCTTCTCTTCAGAGGTCTCTATACACTCAAATTGTATTCATCTTAAGGCTTCTTTGTCTGCTCAGACAGCACATCGAAGGATAAATGTGTTCACAATCATGTATAAAAATAACAGCTAACAAGAGAGAAGGAGGAAAAATTCTTGTGTCACAGAAAGGGATGTGTTATGTGCAGGAACTATAGAAAGTACTAAGATTTTGAGTAGTGTTTCCTCTATCATTTGAAAGAATGTTATAGAATGTGCTAATGGTTAAAAGAGCCACACCTTATTCATGTGTTATCATCAAGAACATCTAAAGCTGCTGCTTGTTTTGCAAGTGACTTCATGTCTAACAATGGGGAGAAAAGAGTTACTATTTTAAATTATAGTTGAGTAAAATCTTGGTCAGTAGGACAATTGCCTTCATTTGAGAACAGTTTTATGGTCTTTATTTCAGAGACTTTAACAGAATACTTTGCCAGGTTTAAAAGGTTTCCCATTTAAGGTTTTCTGGGGTGGAGGGTTAAAGAGACTAAGGAGTGAAAGGGTCTCCAAAGTCTCTTTCCAGTGCTAGTCACTGGAAAGTTCTTTGTACTTTGAATTTTCCCTCTAGAAAAAGAATCAGAACATGTGACATCTTTTAAAAACTATTTCTTAATTGAACAAGAAAAAAATTCATAGCATGTAAGTTATTTTCATTTTCTAAAATTTAAAGATGTAGTCCTGGCATTTAGAGAGGACTCTTAGTTCATCTTTAGATTAACCCCAATTAGTATATATCTTTCATTCATATTTTAAATTTTGTTATTCTCTTAAGCACATCCCTTTACAGAACCATAACATTATCTATCTATCTATCTATCTATCTATCTATCTATCTATCTATCATCTATCTATCTATTTATCTATCTATCCATCTATATCTATCATCTATCTATCTTATATCTCTTGAAACTTCTAGGACATAAATGCAGTTGTCAGAGCCACTTATGCTATTACTAGTACCTGAAATTTATTTTGGGGGATGTCACACTACAGAGCCTGATGGTTGTCCAGTTAAAAACAAGTTTAATAACCAGTCTGGAGAAGAAGGTGAAACCATAGACTCCAAGAGACCACCATCCGTATCATCTAAATCTTTGTCTCTTTAGCACCTGCAATGGTGCCTGGCATGCAGTCCATAGGAGTTCAATAAATATTTTAACTTGATTAACTGGATAAGAGGAATACATACATCCTGTAATTGGCATGTACAATGGATTTTCTCATTTGATTTTCAAACCTTGTAGTAATTACAATTCTCCTCATTTTATTAATGAGGAAAGCTTGGCTGGTCAGTTGATGTAGCTTGCCCAAGGTCATGTAACACAATAAGCAATAGAGCTGGAATTTGAAGGCAAATTCTATAACCTCCTGCTACACTAACTTGCTTTTGCTACAGCATTCTGCATACTTTTACTTTTCTTAAAGAAAAGTTCAATGTCTTCACTGAGCATGGTTTTTGATGTGTGGCTTTGCAGTGGCAGCTCGGTGACTGGGGCATGAAAGGTACCCAATAGATTTAAATGCGTGTATGAAAACTCTGTATTTGGACAGCAGATTTTATCTTTTAAAGCAAACATTTCCAAATGGGAAAGGGAGGAAAAACTCTTTATTCTCTTTTGAAAAGCCTTTTGAATATGTGGGAAGAAAAAAAAAATCTCAGCAATTTAGGGTGGGGGGAGGGGAGGCAGACCTGCCCGCTGGTGACTGGTCCAATTATACCATGTATTCTAACAGTGACACCAATTTACTTCCTTTAATTTTCTACTCAATTTTCTGTTCTAAGTTTAGATTTTTTTTTTTTTGCAATGTGAAGCTGTTTTTGAAGCAGTTTCTAAGGAAACCTTTCAGGAAAGGCACTTAAGTTGATAATTAGAAAGTCATTACGTACAAATTAAGTGAGCCAGGCTATGTGCCTCAAGGGACAGATGGAAAGGGAAAGTTTCTGTGATTTCAGCTAGAGTGGCCTCTTTGTTTTATTTCTTTTCCAACATCCACTTGGGAAACAGCTTTCCAAGATCTCCAAGAATGTTTGAGTTCAAAATGTATGAAGAGTTGTTAATTTTCAAAATTCATGCATCATCATTTAACAACCTCTTCTCCATATAGCACAGACTCCATGAGCTAATATGTCTGCCTTGTTAACAAATGAATGAACATCATGTAGAATTTTACTTCCATAAAGAGCCATTTTAATAAATAGATAAAATAAGACTCCAACAGCAGAGGTCGGAAAGATTTTATTTGCAGAGAAGAGAAGAGAAAGGCTGCATGGCGATATGCAGTGGGACCTGGAAACTGGTGATCCCATGGATCAGGTTGGAAATTGGATTTTTATAGCCTTTTTGTGTATTGCCCAAGGGCGGAGATGTCTCTTGGGTGCAGACAGATGTTTCCTGGGAAGAAGTGTCTCCTTGGCCAATTATCACCTTTTGGGACTTCCTGCAGTCCTTCCTTCAAGTCCTCCCTCTCAGTGATTGCCTTAACTGCTGTTAGGAATAGGGGTTATTGAGAGGACAGAGATAGTAGGTCATTTTCATCTCCATCAGGGCATCTGTAGTTTGAAGGATTCTAGGCGAGAGGAAACAAACTTGACAAGTAAGTTTAAAATGCAAGGCCCAAACACAAGTAAGAGAATAATGGCAACTATAGGCCCCAGAAAGGGTAGGAACCATGTCCTGGAGGGGAGCCAGGATTTTATTTGGTCCCATATCTGTGTAGAAACCTGAGTTGTGAGGAACTGCTCCAGGGCCACTTAGCCTGTTGGAGACTGTAATCTGCATGTTCCTCTACAATGCTTGAAGTGTTTATATATGTGCAATAGGAAGTATTGGCAATGGCACATATCCCTCCTTGTTTATCCAAAAGAAAATCTAGGGCCAGGCAGTGGTCCATGACTATACAGGCAAGGGATGACAAAGATCTCTGCATGTCCACAATGGCAAGGCCTACCTGGTCTGAGGTGTCCTCTACCACTTTGGTTAGGTTTTTTGCAGTTACATGATTGGCAATTACCCCATAGCTGATTTCAGCTAGGGCTGCAATCAATGCTGTTAACCCTATGAGAGTAATCTCCCTTTTATCTCTATGGGAAGTTGTTCCTGTTCATTGGGAAAATTCAGTCTGTTGTATTATGGTATTATTCCAAAAAGAGATATGGTTAGGATTAGATATCAGTTAGGCAATTGCCTAGTTTCCTTGAGTGTGGTTTGGGTGTAGACTTGTCAGCCCTCATACCTGATTCTTTTTCCATGATGTCCCTATAAAGAGATATCCTTCCTTAAGGCATAAAATGTCTTGGGTGTTGTTAGCCTGGGCCTGAGAGGAATCTCCTGGAAACAAGTAGCTGGGAACATTAAAGGGTAAAGTTACACAGTTTTCTTAACCCTGTTGTATATTTTGTTAAGATACATTTGTAATGGCCAGTAGTAAGTATGCAATAAGAGTTTTTACCAGTGAGGTTTGAGGACTTGGTCAGCTTGGAGAATGCAAAAGAAGGTATCTTTTAAGTCCAGGACAGAGTAGTAAGCAGTACTTGGAGGTATTTGGGCTAAAAACGTATACAGATTTGGAACTACAGGGTGAAAAGGCACTTCTGCTTCATTGATCAGGCAGAGATCCTGGACTAACCTCTATATGTTAGGTCCCTTCTTGACAATGAGAATAGGAGTATTATATGGGCTGGAACATTCTATTAGCAGTCCCTGTCTCTTTAAGTCTTTGATTATGGGACTTAGCTCCTCCTTTAACTTCTGACTTTAAAGGATATTGTTTTTGATGGGGAATCCAAGAGGGGTCCTTGAGATGAATTAGAACTGGGACCACTGTTCAGGCCTGTATGTCCATCAGTCCACAGTGTGGGGTCTACTTGTTTCTTTATTGGGGCAAGCAAAAGTACTCTCCTAGGGGTAAAAGGAGCTGTACCTCTAGTTTAGATAAAAGGTCTCACCCTAGCAGAGGAGTAGGGGTTTCTGGGAAAATTAAAAAGGAGTGACAGAAGTGGAAATCTCCCCAGGAGCAGGCTAAAGGCCGAGTGAAATAATGCTCTAGGGGCTGACCTGATGTGCCCCTAACAGTAATTTTCTTGGAGGACCTGGGTCTGGGAGAGAAAGGAATAGCTGAAATGCTGGTCAAGTATAGATAAGAAGGATGACCTTGTGCTTTTCAATAGTAAGTATTTCCCTGGGCTTCTCTGCTTTTATGGTGGTTACCTGGATGGGAAGCCCCAGGACCCATCACTGGGTGGGAGGCTCTCTGGCTTCCTCCAGGGGCACTTCCTCCTAAAATGGCCTGCCTGTCCACATTGGAAGCATGTGATCAGGGGTGAGGGTGGAGGGTAATGGGGAGGGGTGGGGGGGGGGGATTGAACTCTGCCCTGGGAGATACTCTCTGATTGCTGTGATCAGAGCTTTCTGCCATTTATCCTTTCACTTTTCCCTCTCCAGGTCCTTCTTTTCTTTTTCTAAGTCCCTATTATAGTATACAGATGTGGCTATATGGACCGATTAATCTAGATCTCTGCTCCTTCACCCACTAGTTTTTGAAGCTTTCTATGGATATCTGGGGCTGATATCCCCAGATCTCCTCTTCCCATGACTCTGGTACAATGTTGGTATGCTTTTGTAAAGCATCCTTAAGTCTCTATAGGAAAGCTACTGGGGTTTCTAAGGGTCCTTGCTGTACAGCTATGACTTGGGAGTAATTAAGGGGTTTTTATCTTGGCTCTCCTTAGACCCTCAAGAATGCAGTGGATGAAGTGGTTATGGGCCCATTCATCCTTGTCATTTTCAGGGTCCTACTTAAGATCATACTTAGGCACTGCCTGCTCTCCTATTAGAATAAGGAATCAGGGTTCCTTTTTAGGTATCCAGTGTCTTTGTCTTTCTTTTTTCTGCCCCTCCTCCTGTTGGGAGGGCCCATTCTGAGATAGGTCTATAGGGCCACATTTATCTAAGTGACAATTGTCCCTGGCTGAGGTTGCCTGATCTAGTACTTGCTGTTTCTCCAGAGAAGTAAGGGTCTGAGATAGAATAGCATTACATCTTTCCAGCTCAGTTCAAAGCTTTGGTTGACTTCTCTGAATGCCTGGATGTACTGATCTGGGTTTTCTGTGTAATTTCCTAAATTCTTTTTTATTTCTTTAAGTTCACTTACTCTAAAAGGAACATGAATTCCCTCCAGGAATTAACTGGATAGGGTAGAGTCCTGTGGGATGATGTCAGGTGTGCAAGGTAGCTGGGAAAGGGGGAAGAGGAGAGCTGATGGATATCAGATTTTTTTTTTGCTCTGGTTCCTTAAGGGAGTTCGGGGTTTTTTTGCAAAGGGTCACCATAGTGTGGATGTCTAGCCTGCATTTGTGCAGCCATTTTGGGTGGTCTCTTAGGAAAAAGAAAATTTGAATATGTGGGACTTCAGTCCACTTTCCCTCCTTTTTATAGAGCATATCTAATTGAAGAATGGTATTATATTTAATGCTCCCTCCTTCTGGCCATCTTTCCTCATCTCCCAGAGGATACTGTGGCCAGGTCTGGGTGCAGTAAAACTTGAGTCACTTTTGTTAAAATTAATATTTTAGTAAGCAGATGGGGGGGAACCTTCCAGGATCCTTGAAGCTTGATTCCGTATATAAAAAGGGAAGCAAGGGAAAATTGATGACCTTAACAGAGGTTTTCTTCTTTTACCTAGGCATCCCCAGGTGAGGAGAAACTCTCCGTGGAAGAGGGCATCCCTCTCTCCCGTGCTCTCCTGCCACTGCCATCTGTAGCTAAGGTCGTGGAGAAGACATTTAGGTATGTCCAGCTGCAGCCACCCTGCCATAGTGCTCCTGACCAATTTGTTATCTATTTATTTTGACTTGCCTGTTTGCCCTGAGACCTAGGTACCTGGTTCTTCTCTACCAGCTGAAGGCTTGTAATTTAAAAACAACTCTATCAAAGTAACTGAGAGGGCAGAGGCATGGATAGAGACTCTTGATGAGGTAGAATTTTATCTCCTATATATCCTGTGAGGCGTATATATTTTCTATGAATAGAGAGGGAGTGTCTGAAGGCATTTTTTGCTGTAGTAAGGGACAAAATCGGAGAAAACTATTGCCATCTCTAACCACTTAACTGTTTTTTCCCCTGAGGGCAGACTACTGGATGAGCTTAACCAGATGAACTTTGAGGTCTCAGTCTCTTTAACTCTTTTTTCCTCCCTGAGGGCAGACTGTGGATCCTGCTTAACCAGTTTAACCAGATGCTTGACAAAGACAGTTAAGCCCAAATTAGAGAGTAGCCTTTTTTGGTGTCTGTCATGGGGGATGCAGGGATCTCTCCCAGATTTGGCTGAAGAAGGAAGCCCATTGCTGTTTAGAACAAAGGAAGGAGGCTACTCATCCTGAAGTATTTGGGAAAGAGGAAGGAGAAGCTGAGGATTGGGGGAAAAGAAAGTTTCCAGGTTCAATGCATGAGAGATTATTGGTCATCACTGCTGTCCAGATTGATCCTGCCAGAGGCAGTACTGGAGCACTGGAAGCGAGGGGTGACCTCCATTCTTGGATCACAGGAACACTGAAAGGAGTGTGAGAGATCTGATTGTCTGTTTGCTGTGGACATGGCTGGAGTGGTCCAATACTTAGCCACCTTTGGAGACTTGGGGCGGGTCAGGGGGTTGCATCTTCGGCCTTTGGGTCTCACTGGGTTGTTGCCCCAGCCAGAGCACCCTTATAGCTTGAAGAGAAACTTTCCTTTCCATTGACTATTTTTGGACCTCCTCCTAAGTGGGTCAGTGCTTGAAAAGGAGAGAGTTTAAGGAGGAAGGGAGCTGAGAGTTGAGAGGAAAAAAAAGCCTCAGTGCACTGAAGTTTAGCTCTGCCCATGTAGCATTGGCAGTCCAGTATAAGTCCCTGGCCAGCCCCCAATTTCCTGGGTTGCCTGCCTTACAGCTGTAATGGACTCAGAGCTTTTCCTCAGGTTCCCAAGGGAGAAACCCTCCTTAACGAGAGAGAAAGAAAGAGAGAGAGAGAGAGAGAGAGAAAGTCAGCCTAAGAGGTCCACCGTAGCTAAGCTGTGGTGGGACTCTCCTGGAAGACAGACTTCATTGGGGTGCCAGACAATCACGGTCACTTCCTAGGCAGTCTTCTCCAGTTTGGCACAAACTGTTCCAACCTCAGATGAAGACTTGTCCCTTTGTAGGTCGTCAAATATGATGCACAGATGAGACATGCAGGAATTTCAGGTGTTCAGGGTTCTTGGGTCCACTCTGAGAATGAAAGCACAGGTGGACTCCAGCAGCAGAGATCAGAAAGATTTTATATGTAGAGAAGAGAAAAGAAAGGCTGCATGGGGGCATGCAGGGGGACCTGAAAACCACTGGTCCTGTGGGTCAGGTTGGAAATTGGGTTTTTATCGCCTTTTTGTGTATTGCTTGAGGGTGGAGATGTCTTTCAGGTGCAAACAGAAGTTTCCTGGGCAGAAGTGTCTCCTTGACCAATTATCACCTTTTGGGACCTCCTGCACTCCGTGCCATTGATACAAGTAATTGACAAGACTACAGTGATTCTATATAGTGTTGGGAGGAAAAATTCCCCTTCCCTACCCTCAGTGCTGTAAAACCTGCTAAAGAGGGACACATTCATATTGTTTTGGGGTCATGGTATTAAATCACTGTAACTGGAGCTTGTATATGCAGCCATTACTTGCAAGGCAAAATTATTAATAGTATTCTATTTTACTCTCAAAATGTCTTGATTTGGATGATGAATTATATGTTATCCTTTTAAGAGTCTACCCAACTTAGAGTGATAGGGAGAATGGAGAGGGAGGGATTCTAATTGCAGCTCCTGGATGTGTTTGAAGACAGCCTCCCTCACGACAACTGAGGTCCAGGCATTGAGCCAAGGTTGCCAATCCTTGGCCATATCTTATGTGAATTTGAAGTGACTTCTTCAAAGTCTTTGGTATACTTTATAGATAGCTGGCCTCCTCAGGGTTACAGAGATATTCTGTTTGTGCTGCATCCTAAAAGATGGGGGATGGGAGCCCAAATCTCTTTCATACAGAAAAATCTCCTAATGTGAATCTAGGCACCTTTTCTGTGGTATACTTGAATTCTCCATACCAGGGATGATTACTCTGCCAAGCCCAGCAACTTTCCACATTTGCCTTCTACCTTACATTGCATGACTAAACAGTTTACTAATAGCATCTGTGTGAATGAAGATCTGTCCACAGTCAGCTCATGTTAGCTGAGAGACAGAAGCAACTCACAACTTTTCTTTTTTTTTTTTTCTTTTTATTTTTTTATTATTCATATGTGCATACAATGCTTGGGTCATTTCTCCCCCCATGCCCCCACCCCCTCCCTTACCACCCACTCTGCCCCCTCCCTCTCCCCCCAACCCCTCAATACCCAGCAGAAACTATTTTGCCCTTATCTCTAATTTTGTTGTAGAGAGAGTATAAGCCATAATAGGAAGGAACAAGGGTTATTGCTGGTTGAGATAAGGATAGCTATACAGGGCATTGACTCACATTGATTTCCTGTGCATGTGTGTTACCTTCTAGGTTAATTCTTCTTGATCTCACCTTTTCTCTAGTTCCTGGTCCCCTTCTCCTATTGGCCTCAGTTGCTTTTAAGGTATCTGCTTTAGTTTCTCTGCATTGAGGGCAACAAATGCTAGCTAATTTTTTAGGTGTCTTACCTATCCTCATATCTCCCTTGTGTGCACTTGCTTTTATCTTGTGATCAAAGTTCAATTCCCTTGTTGTGTTTGCCCTTGATCTAACATCTGCATATGAGGGAGAACATATGATTTTTGGTCTTTTGGGCCAGGCTAACCTCACTCAGAATGATGTTCTCCAATTCCATCCATTTACCAGTGAATGATAACATTTCATTCTTCTTCATGGCTGCATAAAATTCCATTGTGTATAGATACCACATTTTCTTGATCCATTCATCAGTAGTGGGGCATCTTGGCTGTTTCCATAACTTGGCTATTGAACTCACAACTTTTCAATGGCAGCTTCTCTTGTTTTCTTTATGCACACATATACAAATTGTATGCATTCATATTCATAAGCATAGAAAGAAGTCTGGAAGGTTATTCATCAAAATAATACTTATAAAAGCTGTTTTTCCCCAAGTCAAACTAAAAAATATACACAAAAAAATCATCCTGGTCACATTTTCATCAACAAACATCTTTGAATACCAGGTATGTTGCAGATGCTGTATAAGTCATTGTCTTTTTAAATAACATAAGTAGAAATATGAAAATGTTGTAGTTTGTGGATCTCTAACCAAATTAATTAGACATTCATCTTTTTTCTATGGAACATCATATTTACTTTCAGTATAGCCCATATTGTATTATATTATGAGCATTTGCTTCCATTTTTATAGCTACTGGTAGATGGTCTCTTTATCTTTAGAATGCCAAGTGTGTACCTGGTGCCTGGAATATAAATGGTTCTAATTTTTTCCTTGATACTGATTTCTTGACTTTTCATTATGTAAATCAATTTACAGCTGAAATAACTCAGTGGAGTTGAAATCTGTGTAGAATGGCTTTAGCAGAAGGCTAAGGGGGAAAAAATAGTTACAGAAATGATTGCCTAAGAGAAAGTGCCCAGAATAGAACTGAAAATAAACTTCCAGACTTTGATGTAAAAATTAGCTTAAAGGCTCTAGGGATGACAATGTCTAAATTTTAGAATGATCCTATGTTCCAGAATAGACAGACATGTGACGACCTTCAAGTTTATTTGATTAAAAACCATATCTTATATTCATGTATACCATCTAGATAGTTTCTTAAAGTAGGCACTAAATAAATGCTCTAGAGTGAATGGGCCTATATTTATCATAGAGTTTGCATTAAATGCTTTATTAGAAATAGTATTTACTTTGTTGTATAATGCTTATCTAATAGTACGAAAACTAGTTGGTTATACGTAAAGCATATGTTTGGGAGTTAACGTTTCTTTATGAGCAGAGCCATTATTAGGTGCTCAACATATAGTGGGCAAAACAAAAAAAGTCCCCACTACATTTCCTTTCTTTGTGACTGGTGTAGCAAACTTAAGTATTTTTCTTGCTATCATTTCTTAGTCTCTCTATTGCTGTTCCTATTTACCTGTTGACATTAATTATAGTTATTTCTATACCTGTCAGTTATGCTCACTGGGGACCCCCCGAAAAGGACCAGTGTATTGCAGACTAGGATTGTGATGCAGCTACATCCTGTCTCCATATCTTTTGATAATTACTCAACCTTTGAGAGTTTCAGTTTCCTTGTGCATAAAGTGGGTAAAATAATATGTTCCCTTACAGGAGTGTTGTGATAAATGGGATGGTGTGTGAATGTTACTTAGTGTTACCTAGTTTTCTAGATATTTTAAACCATCCTTTTCATATTAATGAAATCAAAGCCCATAGATTTCTGTCAGATAAAGTGGGAAAACAGTGTCTCTACACAGGAAATGAAGTCAGCATGCTGTTATTTGTTTATTGTAGTGCTACTCACAATAGCTAAGATATGGAATCAGCTTAGGTGACCATCAACAGATGAATGGATAAAGAAAACATAGTAAATATACACAAAAGAGTATTACTCAGCTAGAAAGAAGAATGAAATCCTATCATTTGCAATAAAATGGACAGAACTGCAGAGCATCAAGTTAAGTGAAACAAGCCAGACACAGAAAGACAAGTATTATATGTTCTCTCTTATATGTGGAAACAGGAAAAAAAAAGTTCACCTAAAAGCAGAAGAGTGATTACAAAGAACTGGGAAGGATGCCAGCAGGGGAAAAGAGGATGCACATAAAAGAAGGATGGATGGATATGTTTAATGCATGCTGTATGTATGTTCTGAAACATCACAGTGAATTCCATTAGTTTGTATAAGTAATATATGTTAATAAGAAGCTACATAAAAAAGAAAATTGATTGGAAAAGAATACAATGAGATAAATCATGTAATCAGATTTATTGTATCAGACATTGCAGCATGATAGAATATTTAATGTGTTCCCAAGTTAAAAAACTGACTCTATCTTTGCCTTGGAAAAATAAAAACAGCCTCCTAAGGCAGAGTTATGAGGACTGAATGGGTTGGATTGCTCAAACATTGTTCTGCTTTGAAAACAGGAGCAGGAAATTGAGAGAAACTTTTTTAGGGAATGGATAAAATCACATCAAGCAATAGTCATATAGCAGGGACTGGGACATTTAAACCCTTCTGGTGTTTGGTATGCAGAAAAATTTCATATCTCATAGAAAACCCAAAAGCTCAGTAGAGTTGATAGTGAAGATTCTGGAAAACGGTAAAAAGTTTTTTAAAAATATGATTTCCCATATGGCTGATTTCCCAGCCATCCTTGGCTATTATCACTGTGTGACTCTCTTTCATTCTTCCTTATTGTTCCTGTATATGCCTGAAAGTCAGAATTTGGTCCTTAGAAGAAATAGCCAAACTGAAGTGCTGCTCAAATGTTAATCCTGCTGGAGATTTCAGGGTTGCTGGTTAGTAAAAGAATTTAGGGAGATGGGAGAAAAAGAGAAACAAAAAGGCTTATTTGGACACCATTAAAGAAACAAAACAAAGCAAAAACCACTGGGCAGCTAGACAAAAGAGTATAGTGTGTGTTGTCATGGTTGCTTCTGGTCCCCAGTCCCCCTCTCAATCTCACCCAGCAAAACTGAGTGCAGGTTTTATACCTTGTGTTGGGCTACTTTTGATTGGCTGTCTTCATTTTGTGGGCCTTACTGATTGGTTGTTTCTTGGCTCATGGTTTGAATTTTGCACACAGGAACATTTCCTGAGGAACATCTACTTTTGACTTTTGCTTCAACATTCCATTTGGCTCATTTCTCCCATTTGGTTCATGTGGGCCTTCTATGTGGCCCCTGTTTTTTTCCCTTCTGCCATGTCTCCTTAAGTGGAGGGAGGTCCTCCACAAATACTATTAGGGATGGGTATTCTTATAATACTTTAATAGTAGTAGGATAAAGAAAAATGGTTCACGTACTGCCACGGATAAGGCAGACTCAAGTTGAATTGAGTGTGGCAATCTGGAAAAAACCCTAAACTAAACCAAAAGAGTTATGAACTAAGAATACAAAGTCTTTCTGAAATAACCTACTTTCAGTGCAGATAGTATATTTTCCTTGGAATTAAAAGCAGTATATTGCTGCTTAAATCATTATGTAATATATTGGTATATAGAGGAAATTAATGTATATTGAACTTAAATGGACTCTATATGTGTGTAAAAAGTGAATAACTTCATTTTTGATAAAGTCTGCTCTTCTGAGTCACATTTTATTTTTGTATATTTCATAGAGATGAACATTAGTAATCATGTTATTGAGGACTTTGTATTGTCACCTTTGAATCATTAATTAATACAGATTTCACCATACACCTAACAAGATAGCTCCTGTGGGTTTTCAGTGCAGGAAATAGTGCAATATGGCCTTTATTATTCCTTAGGCAGTCATGAAACAAAGTAAAGCAAATGGTGAGACCTAGCGTTTTCAATTTCACTTCTTTCCTATGTGCAAAATGGTCTGGATTTAGGGAGAAAACTTTCTCCATGAAATCTTAGAAAATGTTCACTTAGACCAAATGCTGAGAAATATCAGAATTAAAGAGAGAAGGAGAAAGATGCATTTTAATAATTGCAGTGAAAGAAAGTATAGAAGTTCTCCAGTGGGGAATGTTGCATGTTTATAATGAACTGTGTTATGTCGACTTCTGAGAGAAGTTGGGTAGGTATCTTGATAGGCAGGAAGACAATGGCATCAGTAAAATTGATGATGTGGGCACTAAAACCCAACTCGGAACCAGTCTGCACATGCCTGGGCTCTTCCATCCATCTTAGGTATGCTTGTAATAGTTGCAGATTCTGGGATCAATTTCTTATGCTTCACATAGCCAAAAGTCAAATAGCATTCATATTTCATTCCTAGTTTCACCACAAGAACAAATTTTTGCCAAATATCCCAGTGGCCATATCCAGAATTTATTCCTTGCAGACTTTCTTTCTTATAAGGTGTTATTTATGTGAATGATTTGGAATGGGATAGCATAACTTTTAATTTAACCAAAGGCAATGGCAATGCATTAGATGTTACTTGTGAGACCGTGTCTGTATGAGAACAAGTGGTCTTTTCAGGAAGAGTTAGAAGTGAATGTGTAGTGTTGGATTGTCAACTCTTAACAATAAAATCAGAGTTCTCGGCAAAAGAGTTATGGATAATATGCAACTCACAGTGCCCTTTTCTTTACAGACTAGAGAGTTCCAGCTGATCTCCTTGCTGATATGTTACATTCCTCTTGAAAAATAAGGAAAATAAATCCCAGAAAGTGGAATACAAGGGAGATTGTTACTATTTTCTCTAAATTGGCAGTTACAATGTGCCAGTTGCCAATGGGAATGCATAGCTGTGGAAGCTACTTTGGGTTTTTGGTGAAGGCTAGGAGAGGAAGATCAAGTAAGATATTTTATGTTTAAGACTGACGTTTAATAGAGTTAAAGTAACCTTATGGGGAAGGGCTTGCAATTTTGTTCATGTATAGGATTTCTGCCTTGTTTTTAAGACATGATGGCAATTATATGGCTTAAAATTAATAAAGTCAATGGAAGAAATGAATTTATCAAGTAATTTTCTTAAGTTGTGCTCTCTGTGTCAAGCTTTTTCTTTTCTTTCTCCATCACCCAGAGGCTTTATCCTTTATCATGACTTTTCTTGTGTCCTTCTCCACTGAAGTTTCCCCAGATTCCTAAAACTAAAATGTTTATTTTGGTGATAGTAACTGTAACCAATTATTGTTCAACTTGTTATCCTTCCTGGGTAATATTTAAACGGTAGTTTTTTTTGCACCTCTATTCAGAGCGAACCATGACAAGCAGTTTAGGGTTCTTTCTGGTGTTATTCTGAATGTTTTACACCTTGATTGACTCTGATAAGAAAATAGATTAAAACAGTCTTCTAGGTTTTAGAAGTAATTCACTAGGTATTTAATAAAAACCCATTACTTGTCAGGAATTGTTCTAGACCCAGGAATACAAGATGAATAAAATACAACCCTTATCCTCATTGAGCCACTGAAGATGAAGAACATGATCTTAGAGTCTTTAGTTGGGAAGAGGGTAATCTGCTGTGACAGTATAAGGCCCTTAAATTAGCCATAAGAGTGTGAGATCTCATTGTTCACGTTAAGCACTCCTTAGTTCTCTATTGCATTTTCTAATCCTTCATTTTCCTTCCTAACCTGTGAGATCCTTGTTTAAGAAACCTAGTTATTTTGAAAATTCACTTATGAATACTAGAGTCAGTCACCAAAGAGCTTTCTATGATGCCATGCAGACACCCAGTACAAAAGCCCCTTATTTTCCTTTGATTTTCTATGACATTGTTGTTAAATGAGTCTTAAATCACAGCTACATTTGGTACTTGAAATCAGACAGCTAATCCCACAGCCAATCCTGGCTCTACAGCCTACTAACTATGACTCCTGATATAAAGGCTTGTATCATTATGAGGTTGGCAGTGGCTTTGTGGTTTTTACTTTGAGGTTATAGGATGCTATTGGAGGTTAAGGGCAAATGGTGACATCATCTGATATTTAGAAAGAACCATTCTGGTTTTGTGTTGAGAACTGGCTGCAGAGAAGCCAGGGTAAAGGGAAAGAACAAGTAGGGAGATCATTGCAAAAGAAGATGGTGGCATTAAAGTGAGAAGGTGTGGGATCATAGAGACATTGTGAAGATTAATATTTATAAGATATGCTGATGAGTGTGGCACATGGGGTTAGGCTAGGTGGAGTCTGGAAGTCAGATTGCCAGTAGAAATCAGGTAGATATATCTAATGGGGTTTGGGAATGCTTGCCTGCACTAAGGTGGCAGCCTACTAGGTTTATTAAAAAGTCAGCATTGGGCAATTGTGAAGTAGGGAAGGATGAGGGTAGAGAGCTGTTTCCTGATAATCCCTTTAATAGGGAAACTATTGATCTGTCTCATTTCATATCTGTAAGTTTCCTCTGGATAATTTGAAGAAACTAAAGAGAGAATGTGAGGGTGCTTATAACATTCCTTCCAGCTCTGTGCTTCCAATATAGCTGGAGTGGAGACAGTTCTAACCAGTAGGGGGTGATGGTTGCATGTATAATAAAAAGGGAGTAGGCTAAAGTTGACTTGATTCCTAAGTTAAAGTTTAGTATTAAGGAGAACCAAACTTAAGTTATATTGCCAAGAAATTATCAACATATATTCCTAAGAAATTATTAATGTACTCCATAAATTTAAGAGGCCTCTGATTATATGAGGTACCATTAGTTATTGTCTAAAAAAGAAAAAAAAATCACAGCCAATCAAAACACAATGTTTCTTATCACCTTAATAATAATGAGGCACATTCTGATTCTGAGCTGTCAAAATGTTAAAAGTATATATCTTACAATCAATCATATACAACATGCCAAAAAAGCCCCTTAACAATAATGTCATAGCAATGGGTGTCTACAGTGCATCATAGCGTGCACTTTAATGACTAGCATTCAAATGTGAATTTTCAAAGTTACTAGTATAACTGATGAAATTTGTGAAAACTATAATTTAATGGATATTTTGTTAAATCATTACACATTTTACCTAACTTCTCATCAGAACTTAAAAAGAGTATGCTACATCTCATCAAAAAAAAGAAAGTGTTCACATTAACCATCTAAAACTGCCACTCAAGGAACTAGAAAAGCAAAAGCAAAAACAAACAAACAAGCCCAAATCCAAAATTAGAAGAATGAAAGAAATAATGAACTTCAGAGCAGAAATAAATGAAAAACTGAAAAGATCAATGAAATTAAGTATTTTATTTGAAAGGATAAACAAAATCAACAAACTTTTAGCCAGGCTAGCCAAGAAAAAATAGAGAAGATCCAAATAAATACAATTAAAGATAAAAAAGGAGACATTACAACTGATATCACAGAAATACAAATGATTGTTAGAGACTATTATGAACAGCTATACACCAAGAAATTGGAAAACCTAAGAGAAATTTCTGGACACATATAGCCTACCATAATTGAACTGTGAAGCAGAATACCCAAACAGACCAATAATGATTGAATCACCAATAAAAAGTCTTCCAGTAAAGAAAAGTCCAGGACCAGAGAAGCAAAGCTTCACTGTTGAATTCTACAAAAACATTTACAGAAGAATTAATGCCCATTTTTCTGACACTATCCAAAAAACTGAAAAGGAGAGAACTCTGTCAAAATTCTACAAAATCAACAGTACTCTGATATCAAAACCAAAGACATAAGAAAAGAAAGAAAACTATAGAATAACATCCATGATAAATATAGATGCAAAAATTCTCAATGAAATACTACAAACCAAATCAAATAGCACATAGAAAAGATTATATACTATGACCAAGTAGGATTTATCCCAGGATGCAACTATGGTTCAACAAATCAATAGATGTCAAGAAGCATATCTGTAGATTGAAAGACAGAATGCATATGATCAACTCAATAGATATACAGAACCTCAACAAATTGGGTATACTTTAACACAATAAAGACTATATACGGCAAACCCACAGTCAGCATCATGCTAAATGTGGAAAAGTTAAAAGGGGCTCTTCTAAGATCTGGTACATCACAACTTTCACTTTCACAACCCTTATTTGACATAGTACTGGAAGACTTAGCCAGGGCAATTGGGCAAGAGAAAGAAAGAACATCCAAATTGGAAAAGAAGAAGTAAAATTATCCCTGTTTTCAGATGACTGTTAAAAAAAAACTATTGCAACTTTTAAACAAATTTAGTAAAGCTGCTACACAAAAGATGTAGCATTTGTACACACCAATAGTGAACTGGCTAAAAAAGAAATAAAGTAGTCTCATCCACAATAGTCACAAATAAAGTAAAATATCTCAGAATAAATTTAACCAAGAAAGTGAATGATCTCTATAATGAAAATTATGAAATGTGGATAAAAGAAGATGTAGGGGGCAGAAGAAAATGAAAAGTTATCCCATGCTCATGGATTGGAAGAATTAATACTGTTAAAATGTCCAAACTAGCCAAAACAATCTCAAATTCAATTCAATCTCCGTTAAGATACCAATAGCATTCTTCACAGAACTAGAAAAATTAGTAACAAAATTCATATGGAACCAAAAAAACCCCAGCATAGCCAAAGCAACCCTGAAAAAAACCAAACAAACAAGCAAACAAATAAGGAAACAAACAAAAAGCTGGATATGCACATTCAGAACAATGAAACTCAACCCCCTTTCTCTCACTGTATACCCAAATCAACTCAAAACCTAAACTATGTAAGACCTGAAACTATTAAACAACTAGGAGAAAAAAATAGAGGAAACATTTAAAAGCATTGGGATAAACCAAAAGAAATTAGATAAGACACCAAAAGCACAGGCAACAGAAGCAAAACTAGGCAAATTAGATTAAGGAATCTTTGATCAGCAAAGGAGATGCAAATGATACTTACCCTGAGTTGAACATTGCACATTGCATGCATATGTTGGATTATGACACTGAAGTAAGTGCAAATATTATATGTTAATTTAAAGAGTTAACTTAAAAGTAAGTTTTAAGACTTTACTAAGTTCACAAACTCCATTTAAAAAAAATAATGATTCAAATTCATGATGATAAATATTATTTGAATTCCAATACACCACTATCTTTGTTTTATTTTATTTTCATTTTTTTTTATTATTCATATGTGCATACAATGCTTGGGTCATTTCTCCCCCTTGCCACCATCCCCTCCCTTACAACCCACACCACCCCCTCCTTTTCCCCCCACCCCCTCGATACCATGAAGAAACTATTTTGCCTTTATCTCTAATTTTGTTGAAGAGAGAGTATAAGGAATAATAGGAAGGAACAAGGGTTTTTGCTGGTTGAGATAAGGATAGCTATACAGGGAGTTGACTCACATTAATTTCCTGTGCATGTGTATTACCTTCTAGGTTAATTCTTCTTGGACTAATCTTTTCTCTAGTTCCTGGTCCCCTTTTCCTATTGGCCTCAGTTGCTTTTAAGGTATCTGCTTTAGTTTCTCTGCATTAAGGGCAACAAATGCTGACTAATTTTTTAGGTGTCTTACCTATTCTCACCTCTCCCTTGTATGCTCTCACTTTTATCATGTGCTCAAAGTCCAATCCCCTTGTTGTGTTTGCCCTTGATCTAATGTCCGCATACGAGGGAGAACATAAGATTTTTGGTCTTTTGGGCCAGGCTAACTTCACTCAGAATGATGTTCTCCAACTTCATCCATTTACCAGCGAATGATAACATTTCATTCTTCTTCATGGCTGTATAAAATTCCATTGTGTATAGATACCACATTTTCTTGATCCATTTGTCAGTAGTGGGGCATCTTGGCTGTTTCCATAACTTAGCTATTGTGAATAGTGCTGCAATAAATATGGGTGTGCAGGTGCCTCTGGAGTAACCTGTGTCACAGTCTTTTGGGTATATCCCTAAGAGTGGTATTGCTCGATCAAATGGTAGATCAATGTTTAGCTTTTTAAGTAGCCTCCAAATTTTTTTCCAGAGTGGTTGTACTAGCTTACATTCCCAGCAACAGTGTAAGAGGGTTCCTTTTTCCCCAAATCCTTGCCAACACCTGTTGTTGGTGGTGTTGCTAATGATGGCTGTTCTAACAGGGGTGAGGTGGAATCTTAGTGTGGTTTTAATTTGCATTTCCTTTATTGCTAGAGATGGTGAGCATTTTTTCATGTGTTTTTTGGCCATTTGAATTTCTTCTTTTGAGAAAGTTCTGTTTAGTTCACTTGCCCAATTCTTTATTGGCTCATTAGTTTTGGGAGAATTTAGTTTTTTAAGTTCCCTATATATTCTGGTTATCAGTCCTTTGTCTGATGTGTAGCTGGCAAATATTTTCTCCCACTGTGTGGGTATTCTCTTCAGTTTAGAGACCATTTCTTTTGTTGAGCAGAAGCTTTTTAGTTTTATGAGGTCCCATTTATCTATGCTATGTCTTAGTTGCTGTGCTGCTGGGGTTCCACTGAGAAAATTCTTACCTATACCTAACAATTCCAGAGTATTTCCTACTCTTTCCTGTATTAACTTTAGAGTTTGTGGTCTGATATTAAGATCCTTGATCCATTTTGAGTTAATCTTGGTATAGGGTGATATACATGGATCTAGTTTCAGTTTTTTGCAGACTGCTAACCAGTTTTCCCAGCAGTTTTTGTTGAAGAGGCTGCTTTTTCTCCATCTTATATTTTTAGTGCTTTTGTCAAAGACAAGTTGGTGATAGTTGTGTGGTTTCATATCTGGCTCCTCTATTCTGTTCCACTGGTCTTCATGTCTGTTTTTGTGCCAGTACCATGCTTTTTTTATTGTTATTGCTTTGTAATATCGTTTGAAGTCAGGTATCGTGATACCTCCAGCATTGATCTTTTGACTGAGTATTGCCTTGGCTATTCGTGGCCTCTTGTGTTTCCATATAAATTTCATGGTAGATTTTTCAATCTCTTTAATGAATGTCATTGGAATTTTGATGGGAATTGCATTAAACATGTAGATTACTTTTGGGAGTATTGACATTTTTACTATGTTGATTCTACCAATCCATGAGCATGGGAGATCTCTCCACTTTCTATAGTCTTCCTCAATCTCTTTCTTCAGAAGTTTATAGTTTTCCTTGTAGAGGTCATTCTCATCTCTTGTTAGGTTCACACCTAGGTATTTGATTTTTTTTGAGGCTATTGTAAATGGAATTGTTTTCATACATTCTTTTCCAGTTTGTTCATTATTAGTGTATAGAAATGCTAATGATTTTTCTATGTTGATTTTATATCCTGCTACCTTGCTGTAGCTATTGATGGTGTCTAGGAGCTTCTGAGTAGAGTTTTTTGGGTCTTTAAGGTATAGGATCATGTCATCTGCAAATAGGGATATTTTGATAGTTTCTTTATCTATTTGTATTCCTTTTATTCCTTCTTCTTGCCTAATTGCTCTGGCTAGGAATTCCAGTACTATGTTGAATAGGAGTGGCGATAGTGGGCATCCTTGTCTGGTTCCTGATTTTAGAGGGAATGGTTTCAGTTTTTCTCTATTAAGTATAATGCTGGCTGTAGGTTTGTCATATATAGCTTTTATAATGTTGAGGTACTTTCCTTCTATTCCTAGTTTTCTTAGAGCTTTTATCATGAAATGGTGTTGGATCTTATCAAAGGCTTTTTCTGCATCTATTGAGATGATCAAGTGGTTTTTGTCTTTCCTTCTGTTAATGTGGTTTATTATGTTTATTGATTTTCATATGTTGAACCACTCCTGAATCCCTGGGATGAAGCCTACTTGGTCGTGGTGAATAATCTTTTTGATGTGTTGTTGAATTCAGTTTGCCATTATTTTGTTGAGGATTTTTGCATCAATGTTCATTAAGGAGATTGGCCTATAGTTCTCCTTTTTGGAGGTGTCTTTGCCTGGTTTTGGGATAGGTGTAATACTGGCTTTATAAAATGTGTTCAGCAGTTTTTCTTCCCTTTCTATTTCGTGGAACAGTTTAAGGAGGATTGGTATCAGTTCTTTTTTAAAGGTCTGATAGAATTCAGCAGAGAATCCATCAGGTCCTGGACTTTTCTTTTTGGGGAGACTCTTGATTGTGGCTTCAATTTCATTTTGTGTTATAGGTCTATTCAGGTGATTAATTTCCTCTTGGTTCAGTTTTGGATGATCATATGTATCTAGAAATCTGTCCATTTCTTTTAGATTTTCAAATTTATTTGAATATAGGTTCTCAAAGTAGTCTCTGATGATTTCCTGGACTTCCATGGTGTTTGTTGTTATCTCCCCTTTTGCATTCCTGATTCTACTAATTTGGGTTTTTTCTCTCCTCATTTTAGTCAGGTTTGCCAGGGGTCTGTCAACCTTGTTTATTTTTCAAAGAACCAACTTTTTGTTTCATTAATTCTTTGTATGATTTTTTTGGTTTCTATTTTGTTGATTTTAGCTCTTAATTTTATTATGTCTCTCTATTTATTTTTGGATTTGCTTGTTCTTGTTTTTCTAGGAGTTTGAGATGTTCATTAGATCATTGATTTAGGATCTTTCAGTCTTTTTAATATATGCACTCATGGTTATAAACTTTCCTCTCAGGACTGCCTTTGCTGTGTCCCATAGGTTCTGGTAGTTTGTGTTTTCATTTTCATTGATTTCCAGGAACTTTTTAATTTCCTCTTTTATTTCATCAGTGACCCATTATTCATTAAGTAATGAGTTATTCAGTTTCCAGCTGTTTGCATGTTTTTTGTCTTTACTTTTGTTGTTGAGTTCTAATTTTATTGCATTGTGATTAGATAGTATGCACGGTATAATTTCTATTTTCTTATATTTGCTGAGGCTTGCTTGTGCCCTAGGATATGATCTATTTTCGAGAAGGTTCCATGGGCTGCTGAGAAGAATGTATATTGTGTAGAAGTTGGATGAAATGTTCTGTAGACATCAAGTAGGTCCATTTGATCTATTGTATATTTTAGATCTTGGATTTCTTTATTGATTTTTTGTTTGGATGACTTATCTATTGATGATAATGGGGTGTTAAAGTCTCCCACAACCACCATGTTGGAGTAAATATATGCTTTTAGGTCTTTCATGTTATGTTTGATGAAATTGGGTGTGTTGACATTGGGTGCATATAGATTGATAATTGTTATTTCCTTTTGGTCTATTTCCCCTTTTATTAGTATGGAATGTCCTTCTTTATCTCATTTGATCAATGTAGGTTTGAAGTCTACTTTGTCAGAGATAAGTATTGCTACTTCTACCAGTTTTTGGGGGCCATTGGCTTGGTAAATCTTCTTCTAGCCTTTCATCCTAAGTCTAGGATGCTTATTTCTGTCAGTGATATGGGTCTCCTGTAAGCAACAAATTGTTGGCTCTTCCTTTTTAATCCATTTCATCAAGCAGTGCCTTTTGATGGGTGAATTAATCTGTTAACATTGTTAGTACTGATCGGTATGTGGTGATTCTTGTCATTTAATTGTCTTAGTTGTTTGAAGGTTTGATTGTGTGTGCCTAAGTTGAGGTTATACTCTACTTTCTTGCTTTTTCTTTTCCTGTAGTTTGGTGCTGCCTGTCCTTTCATGGTTATGTTGGGTTTCACTTTCTGTGTGCAGAATCCCTTGAAGAATGTTTTATAGTGGTGGCTTTGTGGCCACGTATTGTTTTAGTTTCTGATTATCATGGGAGACTTTTATTGCTCTATCTATATTGAATGATAGTTTTGCTGGGTAGAGTATCCTGGGGTTGAAGTTATTTTCATTCAATGCCCAGAATATCTCTCCCCAAGCTCTTCTTACTTTTAATGTTTCTGTTGAGAAGTCTGCTGTGATTTTGATGCGTTTACCTTTGTATGTTACTTGTTTTTCTCTCTTACAGCCTTCAATATTCTTTCCCTAGTTTCTGAACTTGTTGTTTTAATGATGATATGTCATAGAGTAGTTCTATTTTGATCTGGTCTGTTTGGTGTTTTGGAGGCCTCTTGCATCTGTATGGGAATATCTTTCTCTAGATTTGAGAAATTTTCTGTTATTATTTTGTTGAATATATTACACATTCCCTTTTCTTGGACCTCTTCTCCTTCTTCTTCAATGCCCATAATTCTCAGGTTTGGTGTTTTGATGGAGTCAGTGAGTTCTTGCATTTTCTTTTCACAGGTCTTGAGTTGTTTAATTAGTAGTTCTTTGGTTTTTCCTTTAATTACCATTTCCTCTTCAAGTTCTAAGATTCTGTCTTCTGTTTGTTCTATTCTGCTGGATTGGCCTTCCATTTTGTTTTGCAGTTCTGTTTTGTTCTTTTTTCTGAGGTTTTCCATATCTTTGGTCTTTTCCTCTTTAATGTTGTCTATTTTTGTCCTGAGTTCATTTATCTCTTTATTAATTGTGTTCTTTGTTTCACTTTGGTGTTTATACAGTGCTTCTATTGTTTCCTTTGTTTTTTCTTTTGCTTTTTCTAATTCTCTATTTTTGTTGTCTTGGAATTTTTTCAGTCTCTCCTGTACATTTTGGTTGACCATATCCAATATTATCTCTATAAAATTCTCATTGAGTACCTGTAGTATTTCTTGGAATTTTTTCAGTCTCTCCTGTACATTTTGGTTGACCATATCCAATATTATCTCTATAAAATTCTCATTGAGTACCTGTAGTATTTCTTCTTTTAGGTTATTCTATTAGGTGGGCATAGTTTATCTTCATTTTGTTGGAGTCTGGATCTGAGTATCTATTTTCTTCATTTCCCTCTGGTTCCTGTACTAATTTTTTGCTGTGAGAAAGCTGGTTTCCCTGTTTTTTCTGTCTTCCTGTCATTGCCCTTAGTGTTGTTATTGTTCCTGTATTGTGTGCAATTAAGTATATTCGGGCTTGTAATAATAGCACTAGTGATATTTAGAATGGAAGGGTGAGAGGAGATGGAAAGCAAAGAAGTTAAAGGAAAAGGGAAAAACAAATAAACAAGTAGAAAAAAACAAAACAAAGAAACAAACAAAAAAAGTTTCAAAGATACAAGCAGGGAGAGACAGTGTACTATTCAATCATAAGCTGAAAAAGCATTAGAGAGGCAGGGAGAGGATTGAAAACAAAAGTAAAAAACAATAAATGAAATATATATATATATAAATTAAAAAATTAAAGTAAAAATAAAAAAAATCTCCATGTTCAAATGCAATTTTTGTGTTCATCCCTCAGCCTCCAGTCCTGGAGATGGTGCTTCAGATGTTGTTCTGTAGTTGTCTCATCAAAGGGGAAAAATAAAATAAACCAAAACCACACAAAACAAACAAACAAAAAAACCCACAAGGTGTCCCAAGTTCAAATGCAATACACTTTCAGTAAGTTTTTCAGCATGCAGGTGTAGTTCAGTTGTTGTCTCATGAAAGGTAGGGAGAGCAAAAAGAAAAAAAAAAAAAGTCTAGAGACAGGTTTGTGAATGGCTATCTACAGCTGTGGCTTGCCTGCCCAATGCTGTCTGCCTGCTGTTGCTGGAGGCTTTATTTATGCAGATCTCAGGGGTGAGCTTAGCACTCATCTGGCCCCGCAGGCTTTGTTTACTCAGAGTTCTCCTGTGTGTAAGCTGCTGCTACAAGCTTTCCCCTTTCCAAGCACAGTGGGGGAGATGACACTGCACCCGCGTTCTCAGGCTGGCGTGTTTGTTTACGGCTCACGTGGGAAGTGGGTCTTCCCCCTCTCCTGTGGAGTTTTCCTCCCTCTTCCACTTTTACAAGGTTTCCCTCTCCTGGTTGCTGGGCGTGTGATGCACTCCTGCCTTCTCCGGCCTGGCTTGTTTATTTTCAGTTCCAGGAGGGAGTTCCCTCACCCCCTCTTTGGTGTCAGGGCACCCCGCCTTCTTTGCTACATGTCTTTGTTGTTCTTATTGGTTATTATTCAGTTTCTCTTTTTTCCCTGGGTAGGGGTTGGTCTGTCCAGGGGGCTATGCTGATCTGGCCCAGGGTTGTCTGTGGGAGTACTGTGTACTGCTTAGCTCACCTTGTGGTCCACTTTTTCCCAAGCTGTCTGGGTGCTGGCATCTGGCGGTGGCCCGGGGGCCCTCCTGGCTTCTCTGTTTAACGTGAAGTGGAGATGCTCTGCGCAGGCTGGAGGTGTGGAGGGGTCAAAGTTTTGCCTCTTCTCAGTGGTTTTGTCTGTAAGGTGTATATCCAGCATCTCTCCAAGATTTTACTTTAGGAGGCATGCTTTCTGCTTCCTCCCTCTAGCTGCCATCTTGGAATCCTACCACCACTATCTTTGTATTACTCTGACTTTAGTGGCTTTCTTTCTCTGTCTCCCCTGTGGGTTCCTTTTCACTTCTCCCATTTCTAAACTTTGGA
The DNA here is from genome assembly GCF_047511655.1 of Castor canadensis. Classification (NCBI taxonomy): domain Eukaryota; kingdom Metazoa; phylum Chordata; class Mammalia; order Rodentia; family Castoridae; genus Castor; species Castor canadensis. Next base: position 95,878,832 of record NC_133394.1, read on the forward strand.
GCCCCTGGCTTAATCCTTGCACACCTAGTCTTCCACATGTGGAAACATGTAGTCCTCAGATGAGCTCATCTAGTGTCACAATTTTAAAACTTTATCAGCCTTCCTTTGAATTTCTTTCTCACATCCAATTATACACCTGTCTTTTCCTCTTGGATGCCTAGTGAACATCTCAAACTTGCTATCTATAAGTTAACATCTCATTTCCGCCATAACCTCTTTCTCCTGTAGTTATTTTTATTACAGAAAATGACATTTTTATTCTTCAAAAAGAATTGACTCTTCTCTTTCTGTCACTTCACATGTCTAAACCCTCAGTAAATTCATTTCACCCTACCTTCAGACTATATTCAGAATCATATCACTTTACCATCTCCAGTGCTACCATTATCTCTTACTTGGAGTTTAGCATCTTCTCCCTGCTTCCACCTTTGTCTCCCTAGAGTCCATTCTCTACTTGAAGTTTATAGGGATTCCTTAGAAATGTGATAAGATTATGTCACCTCCCTGGTTAAAACCCTCCAGCATCTTCAGTGTAAAACCCAAAGTCCTTACCATGGTCTGCAAGGTCTCATATGATCTGTCTCCACTGCCTCTCTGAGTCCATCTTTGATCTCTTTTTCTCTGAGTAACTCTGTTTTATCACTGGCTTGTGTGAACTTCTAACACAGGGTTTTTCATCCTTGGTGCTATTGGCATATGAAGGGGTTGTTTTGTTCTTTGTAGCATGGTTTTACTCAGTAGATCCCTGAACTGTGACAATGAAAGTTCTCCGTATATTAGTCTGACATGCCATACACTATTTCCTCAGGGCTGTTGAGTCTTTCATTTTTTTCTGCATAGAACATCCTTCTGTGAGGCATCACAAGTTTTGCTTCCAGACTTAGTCTTCTGACCCCAACTAACATGAACTAAACATCCTATCAACCTGGCATGCCTTTATTTAATATGTTCAGTGGACTTGTTATAGCCACTGATTTTATCCAAGTGTTTCCTTCAATGTGGAGGGAGTGAAAATAGGGTAAAACTCTTGTTTAGTCTACACCCAGGGAACTGGATAACTTATCTGGTTGGTAAATTTGGTAATAATATACTGAGTGTTTCTGACTTGGTTGCCATTTTTTCTTCTGGAGGTGTGTTTCCCACAGTGAGGGGACCTATTCTGATTTTAGAGCTGTCTGTACAGCTCTAAATTTGTTTCAATCTGAGCATTGATTTTGCCTATTTATTTTGCTTTTTTAGCTAGACCTTCTTATTTAGCCATTACCGATAACACAGGGAGTATTTTAGACACTATACACTTTGCAATTTTTTATTTGTTTGTTTGGTTTTTGGGTTTTCTTTGAAATAAGATCCTGATATTTAGCCCAGACTGACCTTGAAATTGTGGTTCTCCCACTTTGGCTGACAAAGTGCTGGGATTACGGGCTTGTGCTATCACATTTAGATTGCTTTGCCACCCTGGATTTGCTCAGAAACAGCCTCTCAGATGCATCCAAATAATGCTTTACTAATATCCTAGATGTTTCTTAATACAATGAAGTAAAGTAATCAAAATTAACAATCATAGATATTATACTGTTCTAACTCATTTTAGGATTTTCTGGGAGCAAATCCTATACTTCCTATTTGTTATCCCAAGATTTTACCCCCCCCCCAAAGTTGGTAACTAGTATTGATATTGTTACTTCAGACAGGTAATAGCAAAGCTGTCTTAGTAGACTACTTATCTGCACTCTGAGAGGTTAACAATACCCATGTTGATTATCAACTTAATAGTCAATCACAAGGAATGAATAACAAAAGGTCTAAGGAATGTTGGAGAAGGAGCTAGAAATGCTTCTTCTTTGATGCTGATGCCTTTGTTTGTAAGGAGTTAATTTAGTATACTATGAGTGACATCTCTTTAATCCTTTACTGTAGCACACCTAGGGAAAGTAAATGATGTACCAGATTTGAAAATTTATAAGAATAAATTGTGCATGTGTGGGGGTCAAATCTTTCTATTTCTCTCTGGTTTCCTCTTGGAACTACATGCCATATGCCTTTACCTGGGCAGTTCTCCAAAAGGGGTTGCCCTCCTTTGTCTAGGCTTGTGTGTGACTGGATGAACAAGTCTATCCAATTTGGGGGTGTGGAATTATGGGCTTAGTTACTTGTCAACCACCTCCTCCAACTTAATCTTTGTAATAAAGGTGATATCTTGATGTACTATCAATCTTACTCTTTCATCTTATTTTTTGATTTTCCTGGAATCTGAGCCAAGAGGTTATTTATTGAAAAAGCCCCATATTTACCACCTCTTGATACTGTCTAAATTTATTTGTTTACTTTATGTTTCTCCTTAGCAGAATACAAGCTCCAGGGCAGGAATTAATTTTGTTCTCTGCTATTCATGCCCAGGACTAATACAAGGTAGGCTCTCAATAAATATTTTTTAAATGAGGACATCAATTATTGTGCCAGGATGAACTAGGGTGATGGCTTCAGGGATGACTGAAGTTTGCCTGCATTATCTCCATATGTATTGTGGATAATTTCCTCTCTGCTCATTCTTTTTCTTTTCTTTTTTTTATTGTTGTGCTGGGGGTACATTGTAGCATTTACAAAAGTTCTTACAATATATTAAATGTATCATACTTGAATTCACCCCCTCTATTATTCTCCTTTATCCATCCTCCCTCTGCTCATCCTTGAGTATTATAATTGTGTATAATTTTACTTGCTCCTACCATCTTATCTTCTCAGCATTTGGGTTCTTAGGATAAATAGCTGTAAGATAAGATTTGAAGAATCTTTCCTTAGTAGTTTTTGCCTCAAACAGAAAAAAGATAGTTTGACCTCTAATTGGGAAAGGTTCAGCATCAGGTAATTTTATATTGCTCTTTGTTGTTGTCATTTCTTATGGTAACACTCCATTTGGAACCTCAGGAAATGGGTAACCATGCGAGAATTATGATATTCCTGCATTTAGTGGTCATAAGGCCATTTTAACATTATCAGAACTCCACAATAAACTCAACACATTTCTTTCAATTGTATAATTTGAATATGTAGAGATGGGATCTAGTTTTTATTCTTCTGTGTGTAGATATCTAAATTTCTTTTTTTTTTTTTTTTAGGAAAAAAACCCAATGGTTTAATTTTATTCACATACAGTTGTCATTAAAAGGTTAACCCATTCATAAAAACATTTTTGCTATTCTAATATCCTTTTTCTCTTACCTCTTACAAATAAATCCCCACAAGGGAGTAGAAGTTATATTGCAAATGAAGCATATTTAGGATCTTAAGACCGCTTAAAATGTGGCTTATGACCAATTTCACATAGCAAGTTACCTATTAATGTGTTATATATTAACAAGCCTGTGGTAGCACATGGACAATCAGATTTCCTTGTGATATCAAAGACAGAGTTGGCATTTTTATCCATTAGGGGTGTTTCTATCATGAAGAATTCAACTTCTTTACAAAGTGGTATCTTACACATATATCATTTTTTAAAAAATCAAACCAGAAGTTAGAACCAGTTCTGGGAAAACACTAATTTTTAGTTCCATCTAATGCATCATGTAAATTCTTTACTGTGTTTATGCAAATACACTTAATTAAGAAAAGCATTTTTCTTATATCTATCTATCTATTTGTCTATAACTTTTAAAAAGAAATCAAAGCAGAAATTAGATCTTTGTGGCTGAGTAAAATTCCACTGTGTATAAATACATTTTCTTGATTCATTCATCAGTAGTGTGGCATCTTAGCTGTTTCCATAGCTTAGCTATCGTAAATAGTGCTGCAAAAAACATGGGTGTGCAGGTACCTTTGTATAATCTGAGTTGCATTCCTTCAGGTATATCCCTAGGAGTGGTATTGCTGTATCATACGGCAGATATATGTTTAGTTTTTTAAGAAGCCTCCATAATATTTTCCAAAGTGGTTGTACTAGCTTACATTCTCCCCTGGGAAACACTCATTTTTATTTTAGTTCCATCTGATGCACCATGTAAGTTATCTGCTTTTTAAGTATCTGCAGATTCTCTTAAGAAAAACATATTTTTCTGTATTATATCAAAACCTAGATTACTTTTGCAAAAAATTTTTTTATTTTTAAAAGTTTTTTGGTATAGAATGTGATTTAATTGGCCCTAAGTAGATTTATACACAATCTTTTTTTTCCTTTTATTTTATCATTTTTACCTTTATTCACATGTGTATACATTGTTTGTGCCACCTCACCCCACCCCACAGTCCCTCAATCCCGTGCTTCCAGGCAAAACCCATTCTGGCCTCTTCTTCTATTTTGTAGAAGGGAAAACATAAGAGATAATAAGAAAGACATATTGCTTTTGCTAGTTTGTGATAAAGATAGCTATACAGAGCGATTCCTAGTGTTGCTTCCATGCACTTGTGTACTGCAACCCACATTGGTTCATTTCTACCAGACCTCTTCTTTACTTCCTGGTCCCCTTCCCATAGTGGCTTCTGCCAGTTTAAGATTATTTTATTCATTCCTCAACATGGAGCACATCAACCACATTCAAATTTTAGGTTTCCTTTCTTTTTCCTATTTCTCCCATGGGAAAATTTCTATTATTACTTTCTTGAAGATGTTATGTATCCCTTTGTTTTTTACCTTTTCTTCTTCAATGCCCATGATTCTCAGGTTTGGTCTTTTGATGGAGTTGCTGAGTTCTTGCATATTCCTTTCACATCTCGAGTTATTTTGCTAAGATTTCTTCTGTTTTTTTTCTTTAATTTCTTTTTTATCTTTGAGCAGAGGTTCTGTCTTCCACCTGTTCTAGTCTGCTGGAGTGGCCTTCCACTGTGTTTTTTGTATGACGATAGGGAATTTTTATTTCTAGGATTTCTGTTTGATTCTTCTGAGGTTTTCCAAATCTTTGTTCACTTCTTTTATAATTTTTGTTGTCCTCTTCAATTCATGTATCTCTCTTTTTATAGTGTCCTTTGTTTCACTTTGGTGTTTGTTGAGGTCCTCTCAGAGTTCCTTTATTTGTTTCTGTGTCATCTCATGTTCTTTGTTTTTGGTGTTTTGAAATTTCTTGAGTGCATCTTGTACATTCTGGTTGACCATGACTAATATCTTCTCCAAGAATTTCTTGGAGAGTTCTTCCTGGATTTCTTCTGTGAAGGTTTTTTTTTGTGGGCATTGCTGAGTTCCTTAGTTACATTTATCATTGTTTTGTTGAGGTCAGGAACTGAGTATCCATTTTCATTTCCCACTGAGTCATATATTGAATTATTTTTTTGAGGAGAGTGGTTTCTATCCCTTCTTCTTCTTCTTCTTCTTCTTCTTCCCATCACTCCACTTGGTGCTGTGTCACTATATTTTTGGTAGGCTAGTTGGTGGATTTGATTGCCCGATTTCTTTCCCTGATGTGGCTGATTTGCTTGTTAGTCAGGTTGTTGTGCTCTGTCTGCCCCTGGTCTGGAGGTGTAATTTAGCATTAACAAGTTCACAGGTTCAATGCCAGACCAGTTGTTAACATATTCCATAGAAAACCCCCTAATGATAATGTCTATAAACAGTCAGAGTTGGGGAGGGGTAATGGTTATTAGGCTAGTTCTAGATTGTTGGGAATTGGTAAATGTGGCTCTAAGAAAAGGAGGTGGGTGAGAAAGGGAGTGGGTGGGTGAGTTAAGAGTTATGGGATTGCTGGGTTTTATGGCCTTTGTGTGTTTGGATATATTTCTGTTGTTATAGTGCAGGGTATTTATGTCAGGGATTGCAGGGAGCTGGGTTGTGTGCAGTTGGTAGAGTAGGCTAGTCAACACGTGGTGAGTGAGTAAGAGGGAGTGGTAGTGTGGTGATAGGTTGGGGGAGGGAGGTGAAGACAGGGTAAAGAGTGGAAAAGAAGGGGCAGAAAGAGTACTTTGGAGAGAGAACAATGGACTGTAGTACAGGAGAAGGAGGGAGAGTAAAGATGATGAGAATAGGGATGATAGAGAACAGTGATGCTGGAGTTAATAATACAGGAATAAAAAAAGAAAAAGAAAAAAAAGCAACACAATAAAAAAACAAAAACAAAACACCAGGTTCAGGAACCTGGTTCAGTAGTTCAGTTTATTAATGAAGGTTCTGGAGTTATTCCTTAGGTGTCCAATCCTGGTATTGGTCTTCAAGTAGAAGCTCTGATGTGGTCTCAGCAGGTGACTAGCCTGTAAGTGGTATTTGGACCTTCTGTCCATAAGGTTAGTTGAAGTTGTGAGGTGAGGTAATATTTCCAGCTCATGCAGGGTGGTCAGAGCTGTTTTCAGCAGGGGCAGTTGTGTTGTTCTTCAGTTGCAGCTCTTTTTTGGTCACCTCCTCCCCCAGCAATCACTGAGAGTTTGGCGCTAGAGAGCTCAGTTCCTTGCCACCCCCTGACTGTTCAGCAGTGAGAGACCACTCCCCACCCCCATTCTCCAGGGCTGGTTCAGCTTTCCACCCCTGCCATATCAGTATTAGATTGTTAGATTACAGGTCACTGTTTATGTCCACCCAGGGGTTGCACTGGATTATTTTCCTGGGGTGGGGGGATGGATTGGGGAGCCGCGCGTGGTTTGTGACACTCACCTGTATCTTCTGCACTTTCAGGCAGGTAGCTTTGGAGCTGGCTGTTGGGGAGAAATGGCATTGTTTGGGGTGGCGTAAGGGGGCTTTCCACGGGCTAGGGGTCAGGATGTTGCAGGGTTGATTCTCATTGGTGCTCTGCCTTCTGCTTGTTGGGAGAAGAATGAAAACTGAAAAAAAAAAAAAAAAAGAGAGAGAGAGAAGAGAAGCAGCTGGAAGCTTTTTTCCCAGGGCTGGAGACAGATAGGCCTTGCTGGCTGTGCCAGGCAGGATTTTCACTGCTGTTAGGTGCAATTAAAGGCTGATTTAAGGGTCAGTCTTTGAATTTTATCTGCACCTAATGTGATGGTGGTTATTATTTTGGCTAGGAGAGATCAGAATTACCCAAGTGTGGCTCCAGTGTTTCAAGGAGGTTTCTGAAGTCATGGAGCTTAAGAGATCTGATTCCCTATCGTAGCTGCTATTTTTTCCCCCTAATGTTTTTTAAAACACTGGTAACAGCTACATGTTAACTGTCTGCAAAACTAACAGCACTCAATTTGATAATATATCCTAAATTTCATAGAATTTTTATTTCTGAGATCACTAGGCTCAAAGTCTTTAAGGACAGTGTTTCATTCATCAGTGTGTATCCAGCACAGAATGAGTATTCAATAAAAATCTGTGAGTGAAAAACGTTCACCAGTGAGTGAAAAAAATGAGACAGCTGAATAAATGGCACAAGACACCACTCCATTATTCAGCAATAGGAGCTTTTTGTGAAAACTCTAGGATTACTTATAAGTTGAACAAAAACTAAATAATAATTTCCTCCAAAAGTAAAAGGGTTCTCATAATGGGGTTAAAAAAAAAGCAATGGCCTTTTATCCTACAAAGATATTATGAAAAAGTTTAATATAAGCATAAGTGAAAATAAGTATGGCAATTTCAAAACTAATGTTTGACATACTTATTGAAGACTTCTTTCTTTCTGGCAACAATCCTAACACTAGATGAGAATAATTTTTATAAAGACTTTACCACACTCCTAAGAGTAGACCACCTCGCATTAATTTATTCTTTTAGTCCTTGAATTCATGTTAGAGTTTCAAAGGTGAAAAAGGCCTATTGGACTGAAGTCATTTTTCAAAAAAATTGACCTAAAATAGCTATGGGATACTATATCTATAAAAGCATGATAGTTTTGTCCTAAGAGATGTTCTCTACCAGCACTGTATAATTAACCAGAATGAAAGTATTCATTTATAAATAATTTCAAAAATGAAAAATTTAAAGCAATAAAGAGTTACCACATCATCGTGTTCTGGAATTAGAAAAACACATTTGCCTACATCAATTACGCAAATGTCAATGTGAGGAATTATCAAAATTCTCCATCATCAAAGTTTTTTTTTTTAAACTTTACTTTTTTTATTTTTACTATAAATAATAGTGCACTAGTCAAATGTTATGTGTGATCAATTCCACATTAGGAAGACAAATCATTTGTAGAGTTAAATTTCAAATCCTAAACATTTAATCCTTTATTTAAGCCTATCTCTAAATTTAAACAGATATCAATACTCTGGGTTATTAAATGTAAGTAATAAAGAATTTTCACTGCCATCAATTCTTTTGCATTTCGCCCATCCATTTTTCTCACACAGTGAATATCTTTTGTCCATCAGAATCCAACAGAAGAGTAATGCAAATCCCACTTTGTCACCTTTGAGCCCATGGGCAACCAGTCTCAATAATAACCCAAATAATATAGGTCTGTGGACTGGTACACTACTTCTGAAGTAAAAATATTTTTCTAGAAGTCCAAGATTGTCATTTGGGGAAATCATTAACTGTTCTACAAGCACAGTTTTCTACAAGCTCTACAAGTTCTACAAGCTCATCTTCTTTGTTGATCATCATTGAAGCAATTGTTCCATCATTAAACTCAAAAGAAGGTCCTCTATTCACAACCATGCAGGCATTCCAACAATGAAAACAAACACAAACCCAATATATATTTTTTAAATTTTATTATTCATATGTGCATACAAGGCTTGGGTCATTTCTCCCCCCTGCCCCCACCCCCTACACACACCCAATATTTAAAACATCTTCCACAACCTGAATTGCAACCCTGCTAATATCGAATTACCAGGCCTTTGATCCTGTTCCAGTACATAGATTGAGCCCTGAATGAACTCTTCTGTTTTTCCCATGGGCCATCATCAACTGAAATTTCATAGTAGGAACCCCTGGATGATAGACTGTCCCCAGTGAAGGCTTCATTTAGTGCTCTCACTGGCAAAAGTCCTGAAGCCTATACCTTTCATCTTTAACTCTTTCAATGTTGGAGACTCTACTATGCTGATTCAAACTTAGTTGCTGTTTGTGAGGGTACACGGGAGTGGAATTTATGCCAGTCCCTTCAAGGGACCTAACCTGATAGGCTGCCTCCATAACCACCTGAACTCACCAGGATAGAACTTATGTAAGGTTTCTGGGAAGGAATGTGTATACTGAACAGGCAGATACAAATGACTCTTAGACCGTTCTGGATCAGTGTTTACCTCTATAACTGGCTTAAGTGTATCCAAGATTTTACTTGCTGCCAGAAGCATTGTGCCATCACCTCTGGCAGCTATGACAGCATCTGCCCATTGAACAGTCTCTTCATCATAGTCTCTCCTCTTTACTTGATGAACCTCAATTTCCTCCTTTTGTAAACTATCTATTATGTGTTCCACATTTTTGGTATGAAAATGATGTCATTCAAGTAATCCACTGTAGCTAGAGCCTTTTAATGCAAGCTTGGATCATTTCTATTCTGTTTACTCTTTCTCCCAGTTTTCTTATCACTATTTTATTGAAAAGATTTTAATTTTTTTGGCAGTGCTGGGATTTCAATTCAGAACTTTGAGCTTGATAGGCAGGCACTCGACCACTTGAGCCATGCTCTCAGCCCTCAAAATTTTATTTTTAAAGCAACAGAAACTACCTTGTGCTAGGCAGTTTTTGAGATTATCTCTCAGTGACATCCTATCTCCTGCCATTCATGCCCTGTGTGTTTTCTTTTTCCTGGCTGTGGACTGGACCTAGTGACTTCTTAGTAGAATATTTCAAAAGTAATGGGAATCACTTCTGAAATCAGATTATTTAAGGCTGTGACTTTCATTTAGCAGTCTGACCACTGGCCAGTGAAGAATGAGGCTCTCAGTATAATAGGAACCAAAGTCTGCCAAGGGGATTCTACCCAGTATACTGTCCCAGTTGAATCTTGAGATGATGGGATCACTGTGAATCCCTTGACTCCTGAGATACTTTCAGCTGAGGACACAAAAATCACTCTTGGTTCCCAGAAAAGGTGAGCTAATACGTATGTGTTGTCTTAAGCCAATAAGCTTTGGAGATAATACATCTCCCAAATCTTTCATGAAAAGGTATATTAAATACTTTATCAACTTAATATCTTACTTGGGATGTCATTCAGTGTTAGCTAAAGGACAAGAAATCACTTGATTTGCAAAAGGATCTGTTACTCAGTCATTGGAATAACTGTAGTTCTCATTTTCTGGGAATCATACCAAAAGGTTTTACCAAGAACTAAAAAATAATTATTGGTAAAATTACTAATTTTACTTTAGGAGCACATTATTTAACCCAATATATGAAAAGCATGGGAAAATTAGAATAATAATATTTATACATTGTCACAATATTTTATCTGTGAAAAGATAAAAATATCTGTCAAATGGAGATATTTTTATTTTTCACATTGCATAACATATGTTTTTCTCAAAACCATTGAAGTTGCAGATTTAGATCACTCAATTTATAGAATGCATTTACCAAAAACCTAATTTGCAAGGTCATCATTATGTTAAATTAACTTACCTAAGTTGAATTTGCTTTCTCTCAGAAAAAGCCTGATTTGAAAAGCTAAATGCAGCTTGGTGCCAGTGGCTCACGCCTGTAATTCTTGCTACTCAGGAGGCAGAAATCAGGAGGATTGTGGTTCGAAGCCAACCCAGGCAAATAGTTTTTGAGACCCTATCCAGAAAACACCTATCATAAAAAAAGGGCTGGTGGAGTGGCTCCAGGTGTAGGCCTTGAGTTTAAATCCTGGTACCACAAAGTAAATAAATAAATAAATGCATTAAAATGTGTTTTAAAAATATTATGTAAACCACTGAGAAATAAACCATGGTGCACATTGTATAAGATCATATTTAAGACCATATTTGCATTTATTTTTGCCTCCAACAGCAAAAAGACAAATTGACTTCTGATGGAGGAGGAGAAAAAGTGTGTTAACCACATGTTCACCTGGGAAAATGAGAAAGTATTTCTAAGTTGGTAATAGACAATGTTAATTAAATTTCTTACCTTATCACCAGTGTTGCAATATATGATTTTTCCAAACGAATATCTAATATGTTTTTTTGCATTTCTGTCTTGGGGGAAAATAAAATTGTCTAAAAATTCTATTAATTTTATTTATAAAAAATTATTTCTATTCTATAGAGAAAGATATCTTGCATAGAATAAGAAAATGAATAAACATCTTATTCTATTATATATTATATATATATTCAAAGAATATGTTTATTCATTTTTTACTCATTGGCTGAGCATTAGGTGGGATGCTACTTGTGAAAATGCCTGGTTTAGCCCCAATACTGTATATACTGGTGATTTGTTTTTTTCAAGTGCATTGATTTAAGTACTTAGTGTGTTCTACAGATGATAGTGATGGCAGCAGGGAGGTAGGTTATCTGTGGGTCAAAGGTTTAAAGCAAAACAATGAGGTTGCTAGGGAAATTATTTGAAAAAATATATTCTATCCAAGAGTCTAGATTTTTTTTCTCTAGAAAGAACAAACAATTGGCCCTTAAGATAACATGGGAGACAAAGTTGGCTGACCCAGTAGGCTGTTAATCTTTGGAATGGGCTAGTAAGGGAAATTGTGAAACCCCATTCTCTGACTGCCTACAAAATAGAGTGTTTTCTCATCTGTCTGGTATGCTAGAATAGAGATGGGACAAGGATGCAGAAGAATGAAGATGACCTCTTGAGTTCCATCCAATCTAAAACTGTCTAATTTTTACAATGGAATGTAGTGTTGGGCAATAGGGAAATAAAAACATCTACCAAGAAAGCATTTTGCAAATAAGAATTTGTAATTCCTGGGATTTTTCATAGGAACTGATGAGTAAAAGATTTATAATTTATTATTATCCTTATTTATAATTTTTATTTTAATGTGTTATCTATTTTATATTTGGCACACTTTTGTTATTTATACCTGATTTATATAGTGCATCTTCTTGTAATTATTCTCTACCTCAGTTTTCTTTTCTCTACTAGCTTGTGTATTCATTCTAGGCAGGTACCATGTCTTTATTTTTGTAGCCCTAGAGCCCAGCACAGTCCTGGAGCACTGGAGGGGCCAATTCATGGAACCAGCTCTTGAATTTTTAATGGACAAGACAGCCCTGGGGATACCCATTCTGAGTCTGCTCCTGCAACATTCTTGTGCTTTTTACTATAGAATGTACTCAGTTTTGAATCATTGTCGTTTCTGATTCCTTTATCTTTGATATTGGTTTTGTTTTTCTTATGACTAAGACAAAGTGTACTTTAGTGATAAGGCAGGAATTTACCATGCTAAAAATCTGCTCATGTAGCCTTTTAGCTGTGGGACCATGTGCAAGTTACCTAATCATTTCCATGCCTCAACCTCTCATCTGCAAAATGGAGATATTGACAGTATTCACCTTAGAAGAGTTTGTAAAATACTAAATGTGTTGAAATATCTCATGGGTTTAGCACAATAATAAGGTAACATGAGAGAGAAAACAACTTCTGTTAATGGCTTACCCTTGTAGCTTCACAACTCTAAATACATATTTCTTATGAGTAGGAGACATGCACTTTAGGTTGAATTAAAATAAGTCAGGATTTGGGTGAAAAATAGGCAATGGTTGTAGTGGGTAGAGACTTGGACTAGATGATAACTGAGTTAGCATTTGACTTAGAATTTAACATATTTTAATTATTCTTTTTTTTTGGCACTGGGGTTTGAATTTAGGACCTTGCAGTTTGCTAGGCCAGCACTCTACTGCTCGAGACACACCTCCAGCACTCTTTTTTGTTTTACTTTTCCACAGGGTCTGGGCCAGCCTGCATCACAATTCTTCTATTTATGCTTTTCCCAGTAGTTGGATATGCTACCAACACCCGGTTTTTATTGGTTGAGATGGTGTCTCACGAACTTTTTTCTTGGACTGGCCTCAAATTGTTATCCTCCTGATCTTTGCCTTCAAGTAGCTGGGATCACAGGTGTGAACCACCACTTCAGGTATATTTTAATAATTCCTATCACTGTAGTTATTCCTTTTATTAAAAAGGATGGTTTTCCTTAAACCCTCATCAATCCTTTCCATATTCTAGAATATTCACATAACCTCTCTTAATACCACGTTTCCATGTAAATTTTCAGAAGTTAGTACCTTATGCTTTCATAAGGAGGAATTCATTCTCTTCATAGAATTCAAGGACTTCCTTCTAGAGAAATATAATTTCTATAATATGTGAGGTGTATTTGTGATGCTACATAAATAAAAAATGCAGGGCAAGGGGAATGGCTCAAGTGGTGGAGCACCTGCATAGCAGGCATAAGGCCTTTAGTTCAAAGCCCAGTACTGTATTGGCAAAAAAAAAAAAAAAAAAAATACTAGTGTATGTTTTTCCATGACTACACTCTGAGAGTAGTTAAAATCAATTTTTAAAGGAAAGAATGGATCATTTCTGGAAAATACTACTATTAATTAATCTTTATAAGTTAAACAACTATAGCTCTATACAGCCCATTGCCTTTTAATATCTCGAGGATCATGAAAAACAAAAACTAGTAGGTGAGCTGAACATTTTGCTATTTCCTCTTGGATCCATTTCCCAACACCCCTCTAACCATTCTAATTTTGTGAGCACTCTTGAAAATGTTTTCTGGCTAGGTTTGGGCAAGAGAAGGTATGGTGGGAGAATGGGAGAACAAAAGTGCTTAAAATATATCTTAGTTAAATTCACACCCTCCATCATTCTCTTGTTTTTCCATTTTCATACATGAGTATATAATATTTCTACTATATTCAGCTTTCTACACCCTTTCCTTATATCCTCCCCCTCTCACTGGTACCAACTCCCAGACAGGACCTGTTTTACCCTCGTGTTCTGTTTTTGAAAAAAAGACATTTTTGTTTGTTTAAGATATTTGTACAGAGAGTTTCATTATGACATTTTCATATGTATATATATAAAATCCTGAATTGGTTAATCCCCTCCATTTTCCTCCTTTCTACCTTAGTCCTTTTTTATGGTGATTTCTACAGGTTTAAAAATTCTGTATTCATTCTTGTATAGGAAATACAACCATATTCACCTTCTTTTCTTTCTTCTTTTACCCTCCCCCTCCTGTTATTGCCCTCCCTTTAGCTTGACCTGTTTTTCATTCCCACCTTTGTATGTTAGTTGTTTAGTAGGATGTTTTTTGCCTTGTATTTTATCTGTACATACATTGTGTTTAAGTCAATGTAACCTCCTCCACTGCACTTCCTTGCCCTTTTCCTCTATCCTGTGCTGCTTAACAGTGTTCAGTGTGTTTCCTTCTACCCCCTCATTTGTTTGGATGGCAGAAGGCACTCTCTGGCAGTGGTGTAACTCATTACTATTCTGGCTTTTTCATGGCTGGCCCTCCATCATTGTCCTAGCTACCCCTGGGCAGCCAATTTATGGATTCATTTCTCGCTACTGCAATGTTTAACTTTTGGTCTCTAACACCTGCTGGACCTAGAAGTGGTTACAGCTTCCTTCAGTTGCTACTATCTGGGTTGCGTTATGGACTCATCTTTGATTTTTTCAGTTCTTACAAATACCTTTTAAGTACTCAAGTCTTTCTCTTGGGTGACCTGACAGAGACTCTGATCTTCACAACAGGCTATTTAGGAATTTAATCGGTTTAGATAGATAAGCAGAAACTTTGCACTTTTATTTATGTGCAGCAGATACAGAGTAGGCAATATAGAACTTTCAAGCAACTTGTTTTCCAGGGAATAATGTTTTGTTTCTTAAAGATTTATGTGCTTCAGACAAAGATTTATGAGGATGTAGCTCTTCTGATAGCAAAATTCCTGTGTCTCTTCTCTGAGCTGAAAATTTGCATAAGCATGCTGTTCAGTTAGTGGATAAAGGGACAGAAGAGAGAATATAGCCCTCCTGTCAGCTCAGATACTCTACTTCAACCTCAGAAATTTCCAAGCTGATCTTTAAATTTCATGGAATAAAGAGGAGTTCTTATCAAAAAGGAGTGGGAGTTTTGGTAGATTGGTGAGAGGGTAATTTTACAGGTTAAAGAGCAGACAGATCATGCCTATGAAAGGTCTTTCTCCTCCTGCCTCCCTCTTCTCTTTTACAAGAAGGCATATTAAAAATATTGATTTATACCAAGGGAAAGTTATCATTGGTGAACTGCTCAGAGTGTTCCGGATATATGTACTAATCTTAATCAAAGAAAGTGCCAGAAACAATGGCCAAGAACACCAGGTTCTTATTTACTGTTATTGGACTTATGTAGTACTAGGGCACTCCACGGTGAGTACATTTACTGCCTCTAAACACTACTTTGATTTCTTCTGATTTCCTTAATCTCTTTTGAGAGACACACAGTCAGATAAGTGGGCAATAGTAACTTCAGCCTGAGCAAGATGAATTTCTTTCATTTAATGGTATTATTCTTGATAGGAAAAATATTGTTTGAAGATAAACAGCCAGCAGACCACATCTATTCCCAAAATGCTCAAGGTCCATAGCCCAGGCACATAATTTCTTGTACTAAAGAGAAACTTACAACAAGAACATCAACAAAATTCTCCTAAGTTTCAATGAGAGACTATTTTTTGCTAATTCCTTTTGTGATCCTCAAATAACTTAAATTTATCATTTGAGATAATAAATTGGTACTAAAATCTGGCATGGGATCCATGTTTCTTAGACATACTTTGTAAACATTCTTATGAGAATTATTTAGAAAAATGACATATTTAGATAGTAGCATTTTTGTTGCCAAAATAGCTCAGCTTTAATAGCTGTCTTTTAGTTTTTGTTAGTCTTTTTTTTAAAATTTAAATATTTGAGAATCTTATCTGGGGATATCATCCAAAAGATCAATGATGGTTTTATTGAATTAAAGACTTAGAAGTTAAAGCCACTTCAGGAAGAATTTGCTTATAATCTACTTGTGATAGCTATTCAGAATATAAGATAAATAAGATAAATCTTCTTTTTTTTTTTTTGGTGGGGCAGGGCTACTGAGTTTGAACCCAGCGCATCAGCTTGTGAAGCAGGTGCTGTACCACTGGAGTCATACCTCCAGGCCTTTTTTTCTCTGGTTATTTTGGAGATAGGGTCTTGCTTTTTGTCTATGATGGCCTGTACTGTGATTCTCTTATTTTAGGCTCTCCACCATAGCTGGGATGACAAGTGCTTGCCATCATGCCCAGCTTTTTTCTGTTGGTGGGAGACCTCATGAAATTTTTGCCTAAATTGGCTTTGAATCATGCATGATCTTTCCAATCTCAGCCTCCCTAGTAGGAAGGATTATAGGTTTGAGCCACAGTCACCTTCAAGACAGTGGGTTCTTAAACTTTAGCATTTATCAGAATCACTTTAAAACCATTACATAACAAATTGGTGGGCCTCACTTCCAAAGTATCTGATTCATCAGGTCTGAGTTGCAGACCAAAATTATGCATATCCAAAAAAGCTCCTAAGTAGTGTTGATGCAGCTGGCTTATGGATCATAAAACACATATGATTAAATCCACCATTAAAATGTGCATTGTCTGCTTAAGAATTCATAAGGATACACAAGTTGGGATTAATTAGGTCTATTGTAGGTGTGAGATAGGAATCAGGAAAAGCTTCCAGCAAAGGATGATGCCTAAGTGGAATTTGGGAGCACAAATAGGAATTCAAAAAGGAACAAGGAGGAATGGGAGAAAAAAAAAAAAAAAAGAAGGAATGGAAGAATTTTTGTATACAGTTGTCATGTTTATGTCACTATAACAAAATACCACAGAATGGGTAATTTAAAAAGAACACAAATTTATTTTCTCACAGTTCTGTAGACTGGGAACTTCAAGACTAAGGTGTTGGCCTCTGGATTCTCATGAAGGCCTAGTTTCTACTTCCAAGATAATATCTGGAATGTTGCAAACTTGGCAGAGGAGGAATGCTGTTCCTTGAAGAGAGAAAGCACATTTCCACAAAGTATTTTTTATAGTGGCATTAATGCAATCATGAAGGCAGTGTCCTCATGACTTTCTCCCCCCTCAACGCAAAGGCCTTACCTCCTAACACTGTTGCATTAGGGACTGAATTATCAACACATGATTTTGAAGGGGACAAAGCAGTCAAACCCTTACAAGTGTTGATGTATAAAAATATGCAAGGGCATGATTTATTCATTCATTTAATGCATCTTAGTGGAATAGCTATTATATCTTGAGAATAAAGTGGTTAAAATAAAAGCAGTGAAACATAATGTATGCATAGGACACAGTCACTAGTAGATTACTTGGCTGGGGCATGGAATAGAAAACCAGGAGATTCGGGACTGGGAAAATGATTGAGGACCATTAGTGATTAATTGATGACATGTACCATGCTAAAGAATCTGAATTTTATACTTCTAAGTTGTGAGAGTATTTTGGCAAATCACACTGGCAGCAGTGCAGAGCATGGGTTAGAGGGAGACAGAAGAAGACTGTCTAAAGGAGAAAGGAAACTAGTAGGGAGGCTACTGCAATAATTTGGGTAACAGATGATGAAGATCCAGCAAAGACAATTTAATTTGATAGTCATATGATATTTAAACATAGTTTTTATGCATCTTCCCCTCCATAAGCCCACACCAACTACTCCTTTGCCCATTATAATGATAGCTGTTTAGAAGCTAGGTGATTAGTTTTAGATCAAATTTATATGGTTAGTGTGGACTGAATTAGTGTGAAGGAAATTTACTTCTTCCATAACCACATTAGCAAGTAACAGGACTTAATTTAGTTAAAAAGGAGAATAAAATTACATAGGTATCCCTTGAATATCTTTAAAATAATTTTTAAATTCTTATCTCTGAGGTTTGCCAGTGGCTCTACTAGTTTTTTAACTGTAAAATTGTCTTCAGATATTATGGAATAGTTGTCAACATTGGTAAAATTCAAGATTGAGTACAGAACACAGAGCCCTTTTGTCTTTTGGCTAACTCTATATGGAATATCCAGTCAAGATGATGAGAATCACACAAACCTTCCTCAGACCCAAATCCTTTTAGGAAAATTCATGTCTTTGATTATATTTTCAACTCCTACCATAACAAAATGGCCTATTTGATTGAAAACTACTTCAACATTTGTGGTACACAGAATTTCTAAAATGGCCTCTCAAAGATGTTTTGCATTACTTCCTGGAACCTGTGAATATGAGTTATTACTCACATGATTATGTTATATGTCACAGTTGACTCTAAGGGAGATAATTATTTTGGATCTGATCAATCCATATGAGGTACTAAAAGTCTTCTTCATCTGGTAATGGAATGGAAAGAGAAATTCAAAGTATAAAAAGCATTTAAGGACCTAAGGCTAGTTTAAAGATGAGGCGAGCCATTGAGAAAGAATGTCAATGACCTCTAGATATAATGGGTGTTCTGTTGACAGCCATCAAGAGAAAGGAGGTCTCATACCTATGACTGCAAAGAATACATTCTACCAGCAGCCCCAAATAGCTTGTGATATAGGCTAAATTGTGTCTCTTCAAAACTCAAATATTGAATTCTTTACCCTCAATACATCAGAATGTGACTATATTTAGAAATAGGGTGTTTAAAGAGGTAATTAAATTAAAATTAGAGTGGTACCTATGCCAATATGGTGTCCTTATAAAAAGAGACGATTAGGACACAGACACATACAGAGGGAAAACACTGTAAAGACATAGGGAGAAGATGACATCTGCAACCTAAGGAGAAAGGTATCAGAAGGAACGGACTCTGGTGAAAAACATGTTGATCTTGAACTTTTAGCACCTGGAACTGTGACAAAATACATATCCGTTGCTTAGGCCATCCAGTATGTGGAATTTTATCAGTACAGCCTTAGCAACCTAAGATAGTTGGGAAGTAGATTTCTACCTATATTCGTTACTTTCATGTAGCTGTGATCAACATACCTGAGAAAACAACTTAAAGGAGAACAGATTTATTTTTGGCTCATGGTTTCAGAGGTTTCAGTCTGCTCTCCTTGGCTCTGCTGTTTCTGGGCCTGCAGTAAGGCAGGACATCATCGAGGTGTGAGTAAATGGAGAAGATAGATATTCACCTCATGGAGGACAGGAAGCAGAGGAAGAGAAGGGGACTGGGGACCACATATCACTTTCAAAGGTAAAGAAGGCGAGGGGGGGACTGGGGAACTACATATTACCTTAAAAGATATGTCCTCAGTGACCTATTTCCTTCAGTGGCCTCTGGGTGTATTGGCAGGAACCCAGAAAAACACTACTATAAGTAAGCTCCCTGCTATGCAGGGCATCCTGGAGCTCTCTTCTCAAAGCAAACTCTTCCAAATGAGTTTACTCTTTTATACTGCGAGTCTGTAATGGATGGGGTTGGGTTAATTTTTGAGATGCTCGGCAAGGCATCTTTTCTACTGTCCTGATGCAAAGCAATTGGCTTCTTTTTAATGATGCTAATATCTCCAGAAATTAACTGGAGATATTAGCCCCCAACATTACATGATTTTTTCTGATCAAACCATAAGTTTTCCAAGTCTTTCTGCTCTGATTTTTGCTCCCAATTCTCACTGTATACCTGGTTAAAAGTGGCTAGCAACAACTATGCCACAGCTTGAAAGCTGGACTGCCTTGAAATTTTCTCCTCCAGATTAATTAGTTTATCACCTTCAAACTTAACCTGTCTCAGAGTCTCAGGACATGGACAAATTTAAGTAATTTTTTTCAGAAGGTAACTCGCATGGCCTGTAGTACAATTCCCAGTAGTGTCCTTGTTCCCATGTGTACCATATGATCCTAGTCTTCACTATTTACATTCCTAAAGTCATCTGGTCTTCTTAATTCCTACCAGAATCACTAGTTAAGCTCTGCATACAGCATTCTAGGGCTTCTTTAGCCTGATTCTCCAAATTTCTCCCAGAAACCCAGTTCCAGAGATTTCACATTCATATCCACATGGTCAAGTTTTGTACCAGCAATGATTCCACTTCTCTGATACCAATTTCTATATTAGTTACTATTATTGTTGTTGCTACAAAATACCTGAAGGAAACAACCTAAGGAAGGCTCACAATTTCACAGATTTCAGTCAACAGTCCTTTGCTCCATTGATTATGGGTGTATTGTGAGACACACACCATTGTGGTAGGAGAATGTAGAGGATGAGGCTGTTCATCTCCTGAAAGACAGGAAGCTGAAGGAAGACAGGGACTAGGGGCTAGGTATAACCTTTAAAGGCATATCCTTATTGACACTATATCTTCTAACAAGACCCCACCTCCTAAAATTTCCAGAACCTCCCAAAATACTGCCATCATCTGGGAATCAAGTGTTAAACACATGAGCTTATGAAGGACATTTCATATAAGCCATAACAATTCTCAAACAGGCTGGCATCATGGTTTTGGTCTTGGGAAACAATCTGGACTTCCAACCTACAGAAGTATGTGATAACAACTGGGTGTCTTAAGCCAATAATTTTGTGGTGGTATGTTATGCAGCAATAGAAAACTAATACAATGTCTTAAATTATTAATTCAGTGTACCACTTAAATATTTTGGAATTATAAGATTTTTAAAATCTTGAAAATATTAATAAATGGTTCATGAATTGTGACAACTGTACCTCGCTAATGTAAGATGTTAATAATAGAGGAAGTGAGTGTGAAAAATAGGGAAACCTTCTGTAGAACTTTGCAATTTTTCTTTAAATCTAAAACTATTTGAAAATAAAAGTTTTATTTAAAAAATGAAAAAATAATTAAAATAAAAATAATAAAACATAAATAAATGTAAAATATAAATAAATAAAAATAGAAAACAAAATATTATTTGCTTTTGTAGAAATTCATCTGCTTTTTTTCTGATGCAAAATTATCTTAGAATCCTTTTTATCCCTTTATTTAAATTTTTTTTTTACTATTGTTCTACTGGGGATATATTGTGACATTTACAAAAGTTCTTACAATATATCATAACTGAATTAACTCCCTTCATCATTCTTCTTTATTCCTCTTTCCACATTCCTGGATTAGTTTCAACAGGTTTAATTTTTCCTTTTACATACATGTGTACATAATATTTCTACCATATTCACCTCCTATGCCTTTCCCTTACAAACTTTTTTGTTTTTTTTAGAAACAAGACACAAGGAAACATGCTGAAAACTGTTATGCAACACAGGATAGGGGGAAAAGGGTGAGGAAGTGCAGTGGAGGAGAGTTACATTGACTTAAGCACAATACACACACAGGTATAAAGTCAAGGCAAAAACCCCACTGACCAATGAACTGACACATAAACAATGAAGGACAAGAATGAAAAACAAGTCATGCAGTGGAGGGCACTAATGGGAGGGGGAAGATAAGAGAAGGAAGTAAAGAAAGTGAATATGGTTGATGTACTTTCTATACAAGAATGAATATAGAATACTAAACCTGTTGAAATCACAATAAGAAGAGGACTAAGATAGAAAGGAGAAAAATGGAGGGGATGAACCAATTTGGGATATAATACATATATACATGAAATGTCTTAATGAACTCTCTGAATAGTATCTTAAACAAACAAAAATGTCTTTTTTCAAAAACAGAGGGCAGGAAGATTAAACAGGTCCTGTCTGGGGTTGGTACCAGTGGGAGGAGGGATATAAGGAAAGTGTGTAGGAGAGTGAATGTGATAGAAATGTTAGGAACTCATGTATGAAAATGGAAAAGTGAGACCTGTTGAAACTATTCTAAGAATGGGGGTGAGGAGAGGGAGAGGATAAAGGAGAATGATGCAGTGGGTGAATTTAACTAAGATATATTGTAGTCATTTTTGTAAATGTCACCCTAGTACAATATGATAATTTAAAAAAGAAAAACATATAATATTCTTTTTTTTCAAATTCTAAAATATGTTGACATTTTTCTGTATGGGATGAACAAAGAGAGTACCTTTAGAATTATGTGATCTTTATTACTGTAAACTAAGTTATGCCTTGGCTTTTTGTGGAAGATGATGTTGCTAGCCCTAAATCCAGCTTAAAGTAAAGTAAGTCAGGATTTGGTGAAGAAAGAAGCAGTAGCTGCAGAGGGCAGAGATTTGTACCAGATAACTTCTAAGTTTTAAAAATATTTGAATATAATATTTGGGACCTGATCTTTACTTCTCAATCTTGCATTTAATAGACAGCATTCTGACCTGATTACAAATCAAATCTTTCAAGGTAAACAATTAGTGATTTTGTTGGAAGCATGGTTCAAGTGATAGAGTACTTGCCTAACAAGCGTGTGTCCCTGAGTTCAACCTCTGTACCACCAAAAAAAAACAACAAAAAAAAAGAATTAGTGATCGGAACTCACAAAGTAAACAGTGATGCACTTTTAAATGTTTTACATAATAAACAAACGCTCATTCTTAGTTACATAGTCAAACCATTCCATTTATCGAATAAGATTATACCAGTCTCCCTCAGAAGTACAGTGTTTTTAATTGCTTGGCTAAATTATTTATCTTCTTTCATAGATTCTGAGCTCCTTAAGGACAAGGCCCATATAACTCACCTTTTTCAAAAATTTTATGTATTCATTATTAATTTTTACTTGAAAAAACTGTATATGTTTATTATAAATTGCATGATATTTTAAAATATCATGATATTTTAAAATGCAAAATATTCTAGAATGGCTAAATTGAATTATTTTACATATATATTACCTCACACACTTATCTTTTTTTGTAGTAAGAACACTTAAAAATCTATTCTGTTAGCAAGTACACAACACATTGTTATTAACTGTAATTACCCCATTGTACAACAGATCTCTTGAACTTAATCCTCCTATCTCACTGAGACTTTGCGTCCTTTAATTAACATCTGTTATGGTTTGGATCTAAAATGTACCCCAAAAGCTTATGTGTAGAAGGCTTGGTCTCTAATTCAGCAGTGCTCTGAGATGTGAGTTTTAGAAGTTGATTGGATCATGAAGGTTCTGAATTCATCAATGGATTAATCCATTGATGGATTCACAATTTGATGGCATTATTGAAAGGCAGTGGAAACTAGGTGTTGGAGAAAGTAGGTTCCTGGGGTGTGGGTTCTCAAAGGGTATATCTTGCTTATGGTCTCTCTTTCTCTCTCTCTCCTGTTCCCACCCCTTCTTCCATTTCCCAGTCACCATAAAGTGAGAAACTTTGTTCTACTACATTTAATTTGGCTTAGGCCCAAAGGAATGTGGCTAAGAGACCATGGACTAAAACTTCTGCAACTGTGAACTTAAATAAATCTTTTCTTCTTTTAAGTTGTTTTCACAGTATTTTATTATAACAATGAAAAGTAGACTAACACATCCACCAAGTCTCCCTCCACAACTTAATGCAAAATTGTCCATAATTCAATATATCTTAATTATTTTTATCACATAATTACTACTTTTAAAGATGAACAAAGAATATCATGAACTTTTTTAGATAGATTAAAAACAAATACTTGGTATCTGGAGTGAAAATTCCAAGCACTCCATAAATAGCAAAGCCATACAATGAGTGGTATTGATCTGTGACTGTAGCTATCTGTGTCTCCCTTCTGGTATCTCATAGTGGTAAGGACAGGATGGGCCCATCCTGAGTAACTGACCTACCCTACAATGTTAACGGTAATTTTGAAAATTTTGATTAAGAAGCACTTTTATTTATAATATGAATCATTACTACAGAAGAGAATAGATGAGGTTAAATGCAGAGTTTAGAGGATGAGGGAATATTTGAGTTTTTCATCACATAGTGAAATTTCCTCTGAATGATTTTAAAATCTGAATAAGCAAGTCAAAGACATTTATCAAAATAGCATTTCTGTCTCATTTTTCCCTAGAAAAATGACTTACTTTTTCACTGATATTTGGAAGTAATTAATATTTTCATTTCCTGACTGTTGTTCACTTACTCATTAGTTTGATAAATTTCACTTGACTACTCTCATATGTTTTATACACTCTGTGAGTTATTATGCATAATTGCTCATTTCTCATGCTCTAAATTTTGAGTACTTTTCTGATCATGAACTCTTCTTACCATATTTTCAAGAAAGAGAACATAAATGAGAGAGAAAAATATAACTGGTTATTGGGAGGATTAATGACAGTTCTAGGAGAGGATTTAGATTATAGCAGATCAGAACCCTGATTTACCTTCATTCATTGATGCATTATTATCACCTCAAATAGTACATAGAAGGCACTTGGTATTTATTGAACAAATTAATGAGAATTCATTTGATGACTGAATGCAGTTTCTCATGGCTCACGCTGGATGACTTTACTGCCTCAGTTCTCAAAGCAGTGTGGCTGTCTTTGATGAAATTTGTACTACTGACATGACAGCAAGAAATGAATTTAAAAGCCCATTCCATTATTAAGATCCAAGAAGCTGAAGAGACTGTCAGAAGAACTCTGAAGTTCTGACTTTCTTTAAGGACTGCCTGCTGAGATATTGACAATGACTTGTCAGTTTCTACTTCTCCCTGTGAAGAACTTCCTTTTGCATGTTGGCCAAAAATTGCTCATGATTTTTCAGTAATAGGGCTTTGTATCAGAAGATTTACCTCATGTACATAGTCCAACACATTGGTCAAATAAGGCAAGCAATGAATGCATATCTCTCTTTCAAATTGTTCTGAGTGTGCCTTTATTTTTCTCTTTTCTTCTGAAGGTTACTCAAGTACATTGACTTGTCCCCTGGAATGCCAATGAGTGTCCATATATTAGAAAAAAAAAATACGCTCTCTTCTGTCCTTTTTTTTTTTAACCCAAAATCTCTTAAAAGGTGGTGATTCAAGTCCCTGACTTGCTGAAGTTGATAACTTTCACAGCAGCGGCAAAGACTTCTTTCAGTGTTGTTGGCCAAGATTTTGATACCAGTGCACGCCAATCTGTACAGCAATGCATTCCAACATCATGGGCTGCTTCTCTCTTCACCAAAGCTGGAGCACTTCTATTGCCAAGCATCACAGGTGCTCCATTTTTGTGCAAAACACCAGAATTTTCTTTCAGTTGAAGTTTTTCTTGGCAAAGAAATCTTGTTAACAGCTCTTGGAGTTTCTAAAAGGGCTCAAAAAAGTAGGAATTCTTATAAGAACTCATTTGTCCTTATATATGTAAGTAGTCTTATCTGGTTGAGTGTTGGGGGAAAATAATTTTTTCACCATGATTCGATTCAAGACATTAGAAGAAATGTCACTAATTTTGGATTGGATAACAGGATTTTATAAAGATATGCATATGATTTTAATTATTTGGTTCACAAACCAGGTCAACGATTTGTATGGTACCTGTGTCAACAGTCTCTAATCCTGTTATGCTGTCAATTGACCTGTCAATGTGATTTGTAACCCAATGGTTTGCTTCAAGACCAGCTTTGGCTATTGGGCAAATTGATGCTTTAGTGAAGCAGTGGTCTTTTCAAATTAAGCCTCTATTCACTAATAATGAAAATCCATTCTGCTGTATGTATTTTCTGATGGTGGTCATGGAGCATTATAAGCTTCTTTGGCTTAGTACCTACTTTGGCAAGAACCTTGGAACAGAGGACCACTGAAGATTTAGGTTTCAAGTTATGTGCTGAAAGTACACCTCACATACCTTCCTCCCTACATTTTCCAACCTCTCCTTCCCTCCTTGCTTTCTTCCTCCCCTCCCTTTCTCCCTTCCTCTCTATTTTTAATCAGGCCTAATCATTATATCATTATCATAAGTATAATAATAGCAACTAATATTTTGTAACTTCTATGTCAGGTTCACGCCTTTGGGTTAGGTACTATTATTAGTCCCAATTTACCCACAAGGAAGATGAGGCACAAAGATTAGGTAGCTTGTCAAAATCACACCAGTAGTGAGCAGTGAGGCTATATTCCATTCTAAGTACCCTGGCTCCTAAGCCGAGCCCCTAACTTCTCTGCAAGATCATTATTGTATTGTCAGGCCTGGTAGCATGCTCTGCTCTTCTACATGTATTTGGGGTAAATATTACCTTAGTAGTATAATTTTACTTTAAAACTTTTTTCCCCACAGAATTTTTCAAAGTAAAAGTAAGGGAAAAATATCTCTCTTTTTGTGAAGATCTCCCAGGGACCATAGATTAAAAATTTGTGCTACAATTTTTTTTTTCAGAATAGTCTTCCTTGTTTATTGGTTGATGCTGAAGCACTGGACCCAGACACTATTTTAGGTTAATAGGTTTGGACTTCCAAAAACCATGATTGATTACAAATATGTTCTCACTGTTTGCCATGGATGTTTTATAATACTGCCTTTTTGGTGCCATTCTGTTAATCTCTTTCAAATGCTTCATTTAAAAAAAGGCAGCTCTAGCACTTCTAGGGAGAATCCAAAGGTATATGTATCCTGTAATGAGTTAATGTGTGATCTGTTTGATAAGCATGAGTGCCTAATATCTCTGCCTCTTTCTGTCTAGAAAGAAATCTAAATATATCTTTAACCCGTTTGAATTTTTATCATATTTTCTGTAGTTGAATTGACAGTTGAAGCTAGTCTAGAACCCTATAAATAATTGAAGTTCCCTGGAAATATATTTGAATTATTGTAATGATGACAACATAGGTTGTCATTTTATTGAATTAAATTAATTCTCCTATGTGAATTTTAGAAAGACAAAGGCTTTCTTCTCCTCCTTTTTCTTTCTTTTTTATTGGGGGGAGTGTGGTATTGGGGAACTTCCTGCTTCTTTTATCTTTCCAAACCAGTAAATACTAACATTGATAATGATCTTCCATGAGTTTCAACTTGGTAGAACTGTGTTTTTTAAAAGTGTCTTGTCCACAGGTTACTCCAGAGGCACCTGCACACCCATGTTTATTGCGGCACTATTCACAATAGCCAAGTTATGGAAACAGCCAAGATGCCCCACCACTGACGAATGGATTAAGAAAATGTGGTATCTATACACAATGGAATTTTATGCAGCCATGAAGAAGAACGAAATGTTATCATTCACTGGTAAATGGATGGAATTGGAGAACATCATTCTGAGTGAGGTTAGCCTGGCCCAAAAGACCAAAAATTGTATGTTCTCCCTCATATGTGACATTAGATCAAGGGCAAACACAACAATGGGATTGGACTTTGAGCACATGATAAAAGCGAGAGCACACAAGGGAGGGGTGAGGATAGGTAAGACACCTAAAAACTAGCTAGCATTTGTTGCTCTTAACGCAGAGAAACTAAAGCAGATACCTTAAAAGCAAAAGATACCTTGAGGCCAATAGGAAAAGGGGAACAGGAACTAGAGAAAAGGTGAGATCAAAAAGAATTAACCTAGAAGGTAACACCCACGCACAGGAAATCAATGTGAGTGAACTCCCTGTGTAGCTATCCTTATCTCAACCAGCAAAAACCCTTGTTCCTTCCTACTATTGCTTATACTCTCTCTACAACAAAATTAGAAATAAGGGCAAAATAGTTTCTGCTGGGTATTGAGGGGGTGGGGGGGAGAGGGAGGGGGCGTAGTGGGTGGTAAGGGAGGGGGTGGGGGCAGGGGGGAGAAATGACCCAAGCCTTGTATGCACATATGAATAATAAAAAAAAAGTGTCTTGTCATTTCTTTTATTGAGATTGGTTGATGTTCATAGGAGAAACAAAATGTCCAAAATTAAAGTGTTGGTTTTGCCATACTCCTGCTCCTCTTGTGGTCTGGCCCAATGCAGTTGGTGGCAATTCAACCTTCTCTCCCACAATCTATATTTGGTCTGCTAGAAAATCCTTTTCCCTCCATTTTTCAAGTTAAATCCAGATTCTGACCACTTGATTCTCTTCCCACTGCACCTTGGACTAAGTCACCCGTATATTTCTCCTGATTTAAATGAGCAAAGGGACCATCTAAGATGGTCTCCATTTAAGTGGAAACCATCTATCTCTTGCTATCTACACTTTATTGTCCACCCAACCACAGAATTACAGTTTTATAATATAAACTGCCACATGTCAGTTATTTGATTAAAACTCTCCAATGACTTCAGATCTAATTTAAAGTAAAATACAATATTCTTAGCCTCACTTTATATGATTTTGCCCCACACTCTTTTCTAAATTGGTCACATTCCCACTGCAACACTGCTGCACAACAAGTCCCCCAAACTCTGTAGCTCAATAATTGTGCATTTGTTCTTTGCCTTCAAAAGATTTGGAGGTCTGCTGAGGCAGCTCTCCTGCAGGCAGTTGAGTGGGGTTTGTCTCTGTTCTACACATCTCTCATTCTGGGATCATTGTATCCCTAGGCTATAATCTTTGTATGATAGACGGCAGAGGCACTAGAGGCAAAAACCAAACTAAAGCCCTATGGAGCCTCAGCTTGAGGCTTGTTGGCTAACACTCTATGACTTCACTCTTATCATTTCTTCCCTCTTAGATAGCTAATTATCTTAATTAATGTACCTATATAGTAATTATTAAAATCAGGTAGTGTGATTCCTCCCATTTTATTCTTCATATTCAAAATGTTGGGCTGTTTTGATTTCTTTGTCTTTGCCTCTGTATATTAAGGCACGTTTTTGCAAGAAATTGCATTGAACCTAAAGATCAAGTAGAGGAAAATTAAGATCTTATGTACTAATGTGTTCATACTCAGACATCCAATCCAGGACCATGATTTTTTCATTAGGGTTGTGTGGTTTTTAGCATTATAGATCATATTCCTATTTTTTTAAGCTTATATCTAAATATTTTGTTTTATTTGGAGTTATTGTAAATGGTATTGTTTCTGGTTTTATTTCAATTTCTTAGGAGCTTGTGTTTTTTAAAATAACTTGCTATATAGTTTAGCTTTTATTTAATCATTTATTTTTTAATGTAATTAATTTTAATTTTGTTATTTTCTTAATAATATAATCACACAATAAGGTCAGTGTAATTATTAATCTTGTGAATTAAGTCAAGTAATTTTTCTGACCAAGTACCCATGTGTTTATAGAATATAAAAATTGAATTTGATAATTTTTGAATCCAAAATTAGCACATACATTATATTATTAAAATTCTTTATATTCTTATACATGGTTCGATCTAGTTTTCTTCTGTATAATCTATCAAACAAGAGTGATGGTTTCAAGCACCTAATTAAGATTAGTTTTGCTCTGTATTTCATTTCATTTTGTACATTGGTTGCTTTTTATACATGGCTTCTTTTTTGCATGGTAGAATAGTTGTATTTCAACCAGTAGGTATTAGTTGGTTTGTGCATGTTTGTTATACATATGTATATTTGCATTTCATTTTTACTTTCAAAGTCTTTGTCATTTAGTTATCTGTTTATGTTTTTTGTTTAGCTATATTGATATTTATTTTAAAGATTTATGCTTGAAATTTTTGTTTGTACTTTGTATTCTTTCTTTTCTATATTGCCAACTTTCCTGTGTTTTCATGTAGGGACAATAGTTTGCTTCTTTATTTTCTTGAATGATTTGAAAGGTGTGTACCTTACAGTTATCGTTATGGTCACCATTTTACTTCTGAAAATCATAATTTAATTTTATATAACTCTACATATAAAAGTGAAGATACCCCTACAAGACAATAGGACCATTATTTCTTTATTGCATTGATGTCTATTTTTACCTTTCTTTCCCTCTCCATTTCCTGGTCATCATTAGAATAATTTACATATGTAAATCTAGGTTATTGTTAATGACTTAACATTTTAATTTTATGTATGTTCTCTTCAAAATATATTATTTCACATGTTCACTCATTATGTAACCATTTTAACAATAATAACACAACTATTTCAACCTAACTTTATGATTAAGACTATTGTTCAACACCAGTTATAAATGTGAATTCTCCATTAGTAAATTCTTTATTTTAACCCTTGATTGGCTAGCAGTATATTGATGAACTATTTATTTAAGGAGGTACATGTTTGGCCCAGTTATGAACAGAAAAGGAATGTTTTTTTCTTGGCAAAATGCTTGGTATCTGAATATATCTTCTTTGAAGCTCCATAGATGTAACTTTATTGTCTTCCAAAATGTTATTAAAGATAAATATTGTTATAAAATCTGGAATGAGATTATTTTTGTTGCACTTTTTATCTTCGTATGCTTGTATATAATCACATAATCAGGGAGATGCAAATAAAAGAGATATTTCATACTTATTAGATAGCTATTATAAAAAGCAGACAAGTATTGATAAGAATGTGGAAAATAGGAATCTCATACAGATACATTGTTGGTGGGAATGTAAAATGATGCAGCTGCAAAGGCAAAAAGTATAGAATTTCCTCAAAAAACTTAAAATAAAATTACTAATGACCAAGCAGTCCCATTCCTTATCTTTCTTCAACTCTTTTTATTTATGATTCCATTTCAAGTGAAATAATTTATCAGTCCCAAAACTCAGCCAAATGATGAGATGAGACCTTCATGACTATCATCCCACACATAGTTACCTGCCCACTCCAGGCAATGGATTGTCAAAATAATTTCTTTTCTCAGAGACATCTTATTATGCCAGGTATATAGCCAAAAGAACTGAAATCAGGATCTCAATGAGATACTGTGCTTCCATGTTCATTGCAACATTATTCACGATAACCAAGATATGGAAACAAACCCAATGTTCATTGACACACAAATGGATAAAGGAAGTGTGATGTAAGTCAGGTGTGGCAGTACCTGCCTATTATTCCATTCATCAAATGCATCTATTAAATGCAGGATTATTTTATGTATAAATTCATACCTCAATGAAGGCATACAAAATCTTTCCAGAAAATAAAGCATAAAGATGGGAGTATAAAACAAACAAACAAAACCCAAACATATGTACATGACTTTACCAGAATTTGTCTAGGGGAATAGGTCACTTTTCCTTATTAGTTTTGGGTGATAAATGGCAAATGTTTCTAAACTGGTCTCCCTTTTTCTTTTCTCCTAGAAAAGTTTTTCTTTTTCTTCTTTAGCAGTATTTGGATTTGAACCCAGGGCCTTGTCCTTGGTAGGCAGTGCTCTACCATTTGAGCCATGCCTCTAGCCCCTTTTGCTTTAGGTAGTTTTTGAACAGGGTCTCACACCAGCCATGCCTGGGCTAGCCTGGACCATGGTCCTCATATTTCCATTTCCCACATAGCTGAGATGACAGGCTCACAACAACACCAGCTTTCATTGGTTGAGATAGGAGATCTCACTATTTGCCTGGGATGGCCTTAAACCACAATCCTTCTGATCTCTGCTTCATGCATAGCAGGGATTACAGCTATGAGCCACTGTGCTCTTTGCAGAAAGTTTTTTTAAAATTATTGAATGTACTTTATTTCCTTTCACATTTCTTTTCCATCCCTTTATATCTTTGCATCTGAGCCATTAGTCTCTT
Organism: Castor canadensis; assembly: GCF_047511655.1. Lineage (NCBI taxonomy): Eukaryota > Metazoa > Chordata > Mammalia > Rodentia > Castoridae > Castor > Castor canadensis. Next base: position 95,910,086 of record NC_133394.1, read on the forward strand.
CTCTCCTTAAATTTTCCATGATTTCTATTGTTTTAGAAGTCACACCTTACTTTTCTGTACTTAAATATGAAGCAGATAGTTAAAAGTAATCTTTTGCTCTGAGTCATCTTACCTTGTTTTTCAATCCAGGGTGAATTATTTTCTCTATATTCACTTTTACTGTGCAGGAGCAAGGAAGGATTTACTCAGACTCAGTGTTTGTCAAAACATAGTGTTTGTCACTATTTACAAATGACTTATTTCTAGGCCAGTTTTCTTTTGCACGCAGTGTTCAATCTTTGCAGAACTCCAGGACCAATATATGGAACCTTTCCAATTCCAACAATATGGTTCTCTTAATCTGTGAATAGATGGATTATGTTAAATACTTAGCCCATGGCCTATTTTGCTCTAGTATTCTTCCAGACTTTTCCCCAGGCTACTATGCTGAAAACATGGTGACAGCAGATTGCAGAGGGGCACAACCTGTTTTCTTTTTCCTCTGGGCAATATCTAGAGTGCAGTCTCTGAAAGTGTATGAAGGAGAGGTGTTCAAGGAGCATGGAGAGGAAAAGGAATGCTTCACTGGGTGTCTCACTAGCATTGATACACTAATGCAATGACTACTCACTTTCTGTTTGGAACTGATTCAGCATCTAGGTTGTGATTAGATATGGTAGGGAGATGATGGTGGGGGGGTAAAGGGATGTGAGCCGGTTAACTTTTCCTTTGAACTGAGATTACAGTTTTTGAGTCTGTAAAGCATTTAAGAGACATTTATTATATTTCTCAATTTTGATACACCAGTCGTATAGTTAGAACTCCATCCCAGTTTTCAGATTAGTGCTTCCCTACATTTCACTGAAGTAGTGAAATTTTTCTACTATACTTTTTAAGATATAGTTTTGGGAAATTAGAGTAGGAACTATTAATACAATGCCACTTTTGTTCAGATACCTTCAAAAGTTTAAAGCATTTTTTTTCTACTTCTGAATTAACAGATTTTTTTTTGAAAGAAACCTCTATTCATCTGGATGGCAAAGATTTATATCATTTTTCAATCCAAAAGGAAATGTCCCTTGATTTACAGCCCAGTCAGGTTTAAATCTACTGGTGCAGAAGTTCGAGCACTTAACTGCTGATTGTCCTCTCTCAGGCCACAGGGCCAGGGCCACTGTGACTGCTATACTTGACCTGAGGTTAGCTGCCATTAGAGTCTTGGTACTAATTAGTCAACCATGTCTGATGTCCCATTTCCCTTACTACTAGCCCCACATGTAGTCTCTGTCAGTTCTGTTCTCCTATTTTCTCCTCTTCACATTCCCTTTTGCTTTTTTCTTCCTATGAGGCTGTTCTGATTGTCACACAGCAGTACCTTCTGGAAGTCCTGTTCCTTCATAGCAAACTTCGTTCTATGAGCAATCTCTTTCCTGAGTAGTGGAAAAAAGAAGTTTTTTTAGTTTGTTTCTTCAATTCTTTAGTAAAGAACAAGGCGATTTCACATGTACTCCAATTAAACACACGCACACATATACACACACACTTCACATTAGCCATTAGTCATTTATAAACTTGTGGGAAAGGCCATCCGCCCCAGTCACTTCTGTCATAAGCAGTGGGCTTTATAATCAGAGCAAGAGCCTTGTTTCTCAGCACAGAAATATTAAAGGAATACAAGCAAAAGTTAAACAGGGCCATATGATTTCCTGGTTCACCTCTGATTTGAATGTCATCTTTTTGTCTATCTTCATCACTTCTGGTGACACTAGCCATGTACAGCAAAGCATTAGCAACAGAAAGCATTAGTACAGAAAGAGCAACTTTCCCTGCTCTTTTAAGTGTAATGGAGGGCCTGAGTCCACCATTATTTGTGTGTTAGTTATTAATTACAAGAACACTAGCTTGGACTGGCTAGATAAAAAGTGGTTGGGGATCAGTTGTCTGTACTAACCATCCTCCCCACTCCCACCGTGATTATAGTTAGGACCAATCTTGTACCCCATATGCTATCTTGCTTCAAAACACTTGTCTTAGCAGTCTCTTTCTTGGGTGCATGCTGGTTGCTGACCATGTTATTAAGGATGAACATTGGTCTGATTCTTTACACATCCACTTTTACAGAAACTGAGCATTTGTCATCCTTGTGAAATGGATGTCTCCATGTCATTTGGTGGTTATCTACCCCCTCCTTATTGAAACTCTACTCTCTTGCTTTCTATGACACCAGTTTGTATACCACTCAACAAAAATGGATCATTTTTTCCATTTCTCATTCCTTAAACAGTGGTGATTTCTGGGGTTTAACGAGTCATAACCACATCTCTTCAATGTGGGTTCTGAACCAATGAAGAGGTGGACAAAAGAGGCATATGAAAAGCAACATACCAGTACTGTAAGAATAAGTCTGGATTAGAGGTTGCAGCCTGAGAATATTTCACCTACTTGTAGGTAGTAAAGCAAGAAAACTTCAGGTCTCCACTTGAAGGGCCCAACTTGCCTCAGAAGATTTTTTTTCAGAAGTAAGAATATGCATCTATGCTGTACGCTGAAGATAAACAAAGATGGGACTCTGGGCCACACTCATGGAAACTCATTCTTCTGTTTTACAGATCTAATAACTTACTCCTCCTTTTTTGACGGCATTTCTGAAAATGTGTGAGAAATATATTTTTAACTTTATGGACTTCCTATCCTGATATACAGATATCCTCTAGATATATTACTAACTCCATTCCTTGTTCTGTGGAGTAAGTTATTAATTCTTCACACAAACCTAGTCATGGTGAGCTTCCCCGGTCTAACTCCTTATGTTTACACCCATTTTAATGATTGATCCTTTAGATCATTCATACTTAAGTAGTTCTCATTCTAGATTTTTATTTACATGATGTAAACATTTTTGCAAAAAGATTCTATAGATTTTTTTAATTTTTAAATTGAATAAAAATTATATGTTTTTATCATCTACATCATGCTGTTTTAAAATATGTACACATTATGGAGTGGCTAAATTGAGTGAATTAACATTCATTGCCTCAATATTTATGTTTTTTTCCCCTGTGACAAGAATACTTAAAGTCTAGTCTTAGATATTCTCAAGAATATAATACATTGTTATTTATAAAAATCAACATGTTGTACAATAGATCTATTGAAATTATTCCTAGAAATATTTTTTAAACAGATACTTTTTGAGAATATTACTTAAATTTAGGAAACATGCTTTCTCTAAAGTTGCATAGATATTAGAAGTACAATGAAGATGATATTTTCTTGTTTCTTTATAAAATAATGCTGTACTTTCCAAATGAGCCTGTGTTAGAAACTTATAAAGCTTCAGAACATTGACACTGGTGGGCCTTACATTTTACGTAAGTCTGAAGCTTGGTTTTGGAAGAGTATTCTGAAATGTAGAAATACTTCTGGTTCCAAGTAGAAATTTTGCTGAAACATCTAGGACATCTTTTAGTATTCTCATTTAAATCTCAGTTGAATTGAGGAAGGGTTCTCAATGGCTCCTGTCTCTAAGACTGAGAAACTGAGTTCAGTTAAAACTTTTTGCTTATAAGGCTTTGGAAGCCTGAGCCTACCCATGCATGTGTGAGACTTTCACTATTTCCTCCATGTTGGAAATGCTCTTCCCTGAGTAAGATCCTATAGTTGGCATACAGCAAAGTAGAGAGAGACTTGTTTTGCATTGGGAAAAAGGGACGAACAAAGAGCACTTTATGACAGTTCATGCCTGGAAGGCAGTAAAGTTTTCGTGGATGAATCAACATTTAATTAGCTCCTCCTGTGTGTAAGAATGATCGAACCCTTGTGGGGGAGATACAGAATACTCTATTAGTTCATATTTTCCTCTTGTCCTACGCCTATTTTCTAACTGAAAACATAGCATTAAAAGAGAAGTTCTAGTGGGACACTGCATTAAAACGTCAAGTAATGCTATCAGATGTAGGTTAATGCTCTAATTTTTGAAATATACGTCATTTATTTAATCTGCAACACCACTCAACTTCTTGTATACTCAGGTTTTCCCCCTTCAGGATTCATGGATGCTTTATTGATGAGCCATAAGAACACATAACCCATCTGACTGTCTTTTTTATTATCTTGGTGGTTGGAAAAAGATATACAACTGTTAGGACTGAGTTTGATTTTCCAGTGCCTGACCTAAATTTAAGGCTTACATTTCACTCAGTTGCTAGACTCTATATTAGGTTGTAAAGCTTCTCTTTCCAAACTATTTTCCCAAGAAATCCATTAGAACATTGACACAGCTACAGGACCATTTGATGATTTCACTCATTCATTCATTCATTCATTCGTTCATTCAATAGTATTTATTATCTATTGTCTCTAAGCACCAGAGTTACAAGGGCAAGTAAGATATGGTTCCTGACTCTGAGACACCAATTTTGTAGTGAGGGGAAACAGATGTAGAAACTAGGAGTTATAAGACAATTTGGTGTAAGAACTAACACAGCATGCACAAAATTAAAGGAATAGGCTGCCTTGGGATAAGAATGGCAAAGTGGAACGTTTGGCTACATCTTAGAGAACATAGAAGGAGTTTGCCAGATCCAAGGGGAAGCTAGGTAAAGAAACATGTGCTGAGTAGTCATGTAACTATTTAGCTTCTGAGAACATTTGTTTATTTGGGGTAGGTAAGCAACAACCATTTAACTTAGAAATTCATAAACATGAAGTGGCAGGTTTCTTCCCAGCAGAGTGAGTTCCCCAGAGTAAAAGTAGGGGAAACAGTTTGTATCCAGGGAAACATTGCAAAATCGTGTGAGCTAAAGACTGTTTTATATTTATTCATTTGAATACTTGTTCACATTAACTTTGTTTATCGAGTTGTAAAGTTAAAATTACAGCAAGGCTCAGTTATTTCTTTGGTTGTACATATATTGTTGAACTGGGATAGCATGACTAGCATAATCTTGGTTTGATCAAATCTTTATTTGATTTTTTTTCTCCCTTTCTTCCAGGATTATACACTGAGTACAAGCAGCCAGACCAAAAATTTTAATTTGGCCAAGAACAGGGACTGGGTGAGCCAAAAGTGAAGGGACAAGAGATGTTGGAAGAGTCTGTGGTCAAGCCAGCAGCATGTTTGGCCCAATTACCACAAATGATGGCTGAATTCTTTAGAGTAGGGGATCTGGGGTAAATGAGTACGCTTGTATTCACAAACAATGCTGGAGATTTGTGTGGCTGTTTACCTTCACCTATCTTGGATAGACCTAGCAACTCAGGGAACAGAGGAAACTGGAACCTAGCACTGCTTTGGCTTTCTTTGAACAATGATTTTGCTGCTGCTGTTGTGTAACTATCTCTCCCATTCCTGAGATTTTCTTCACTTTTTATTGACATTTAAATTCTCCAAGTAAGTGTGTAGGTCACTGGATGTTGCTCAGTGGAAAATAATGCTTATTATCCTAAACATATTATAGGTAATTATTTTAGGTTGCAAATAATGTAGATCATCTACTGTTTTTACATGTGAACATCTTTGCTGTATTTATTTACTTATTTATTTTTGGCAGTATTGGGGTTTGAACTCAAGGTCTCACACTTGCTAGGCAGGTGCTCTACCACTGAGTCACTCCCACAGTCCTTATCTTTGCTTTAAATGTATTAGTTGAGATGGGAACATAGCAAATCAGAATATTTGTAAATTGATTTTACTTTAGAAAGGGTACTTGTACACTGTGTTTGTAACATCATCAAGAGAAATTCTGGTTGTTGTTGTTTGTTTACTTGCTATGCTAGGGATAAAGCCCAAGGTCTTGCACATGTTAGGCAAGTGCTTTACCCTGAGTTATGTACCCAACCCTTAAGAAAAATTTCTATATGAAATGTTTTCCAACCTTTCCATCTTCTACATGTCTAAGTACATATTGTTTACTCTGCGTGACTGTAAGGAGATCCCATTAATTCCCTAGCCTCCATGAGCCACAGGTAAAATTGCTCTAACAACTCATGGTACCTTTTATTGAACAGATGATGTTCTGGTCATTACTCCTCTTCTGTTAGAGCAGTCATTATTTCTACTGTCTGTGAAAAACTGAAAAAGAGAATGGGAAACAGGAATGAACTCACCAATATACTTTTGAAGACCTGCAGTATGACAATATATTTCTTAGGAAACAGGTCAGATGAGATACTCTTGGGAGAACACTACATTTATTAATTTATTTATTTAAACAACTAAAACCCCCAAATTTCAAATGAGGAAACCAAGGCCAGAGATTTTAAGACCTTGTCCAAGACCCAGTGGAGTTACTAGGACTTGAGTTTATGCACACCAGACTCTCAACCACTGTGCTACGAATACCTTTTGATTTTTTTGCAGGAAAAAAATTTACTTTCCTTGATTGAGTTTAATTGGTAAAAACCCAATTACCTTATAAAACCTATTTTTGTTTTCTTCTGATTTTATAGAGGACTGACTTAAGTAATGTTGACAGCTACAGTACTTAGTTTCAAAAAACCATATGACTGTATTGGATGAATTAAGCAACTATATTGAAACTCAAGTTACTAATATTGACTGGGTCTTGAATCTGGTACTGGACCATGTTAAACAACCTCCCTAGCTAAACTCATGAATTCAAACATTCAATTTTTGTTCCTTACCAGACTTTTTCTAAAACTTAGAAGTCATGAGAAACAATACAGTAAGAGAATGTGTGTTATGGATTGTTCTTTGGCTTAATTGGACTGTGACTGATTCAACTAATAAGAACTTGTTAATGGGCTATTTGTTTATAACAACCAACAATATTTAACCCATTAAGCTGAGGTGATAATTTTTGTATATATGCATTTAACAAAGTGAATTGCTACTGTAAATGTCTTATGATATAAATAACAGGAAAGATTCCCTCACCTGAAGATGTGTGGGTAGCCAATTCTATAAGAAAGTCAGGACTCAAACCAGTATGTGCACAATGGGATAAGAAGATGGCTTTGGGAAAACATAGTCTTTCTTATGTTATATATTTGCCTAAGTTCAGTCTAATTTTTGTCAATTTAATCTCTATTCCACAGGATGAGCAGGCATTTTTAGTTCAAACATATTTTGGCATGGATGATGATATCAGTTTGTAGGCCTTACAAATTTCTCTACTGTCTCAGAAAAATCTACTTCCAATAGTGCTAGAAATTTGCCAATGATCTATGAGAAATGCAACAGTCTTGCTTGCTTGTTAAATCCCTTAATTAAAGGTGGAGTGAAGATTACTGTATCTGTAAAACATAGAAAAGATCACAATGTTCCATATTTTTAATTACTCCACCGAAATACAACTTCAATTTTAAGTGCTGCATATTTTATCTGCTATTTGTTGCCAGTTACAAATGTTACTAAACAGATGAATAAGTGAATGAAAAGAACAAACAGGTTTTAAATGCCACAAATTTATTCTGGAAAAGCTGGCCAATATACTAAAAACAGACTACTGATAAAATGTACTAAAAGTAATAAACTTTTGTGGAATTCTTGCTTTATTATGCTTCTATAACTTTTACTGAAATGCTTGCCACATGTAATTTATTGGAATCTTTGGGTCTTAGTTCATGGATTTTTCTCTTTTATTGGGAAGCTACCTTCACACTTAGATAGGGAATACAATTCCTATTTCTTTGGGTGTCCCAGAATTAATTTTATGTAATTGATCAGTTTATCGTTGCTAGTCAGATTGTAAGAAAGTATCTTTAATACAGAAATGAAGTGGCTAGGAATGCAGCTCAGTGGCAAGGTGTTTACCTGGCATGTGCGAGGTCAGGGGTTTGATCCATAGGTCCGGTAGGGGGGAAAAAAAGGTAAAGTGATTCTACCATAAAATTGAATCATATATCAGGGCTGAGGGTGGGTTGCTCACATGTAGGACCTGACACCTGACAGACTTGGAATGTATACTGTCAGCCTCTCAGGGAGGCATAAAGACTTCTTTTCCAGGTCATGCTATTGTGTCTGCTCCCATTTTAACTGTTGGCATCTTAAGGGTTAGGGTAAGAAACCATATCACCTGGATTCATTTTGCTAGCTTTGTTGAGAATTTTTGCATGATATTAATAAGATATAACGATTGATCTATTGTTTCTTTTTCTTGTGATATTTTTGGTTTTCATCTCAGTTAATATTGGCCTTACATAAAGGTTAGGGAATTGCCCTTTTTTGCTTATCTTTTAGGTGAGTTTGTAAATGATTAACATTAATTCAGCAAATATTTGGTATAATTCATTAGTGAAACCACATGGTTTAAAAAAGAAACTAAATTTCTTTTTTATAAAAGATTCATTCAAATTTTCCATTTTTCTTTAAGTAATTTCATTAACTTGTATCCTTTTAGGAATTTGTCCATTTCATCTAGGCTAATTTATGAGCATATAATTTTCAATGTTATAGTATATTACCACATATATAGTTCAATGACTTTTATGTAATATATTATATATATTAATTACACTTCTAATTTATATGAAGTTGATAGTGATATTCATTCTTTCATTCCTGATTTTAGTAATATCAGTCTTCATTCTTTTTTCTTCATTGTAAGTTACCATTTTAACACTTTTTTACTTCCTGTCTTTTCACTCTTTGGCCATCCTATTCTTATTGATAGGTCAGTTTTTCTAGGTGCATTGCATTATAAGTCCATTATAAAGTAGTACATTTATTTGTCTTTTCTCAAAATAGCATATCCACCTAGAAAACTAATATGTAGAAGATTTTTGCAAAGGTTGAGGATATAGCACCATGAAAAAACAATATGTAACACTTTTAATACTTCAAGTATCTTGAATTTTGTGGCTATTTCCCCTTGAATAATCTGGGTGTAGCAAAATGGATTTACTTGATAAGGAGATAGATGAGTTAGAAAAAATAGATTATTCCTTGTCATGTGTTGTTTGAAGAGTTTTTTTAGAAACTAGAAAAAAAGTTCTAAAATCTTAAACATACTGTAACTTAATTTAAGGAATTACTACTACTGCATTGTTGGTTTATTCCCATCGCTTGTGAATTAGGAATATGGTCAGGAGGAGTATTCATGTAGGAAGGAAAAAATGACAAACTGTTGGGAAAGAAGTTAGATCTTACTATGTAACAAACTATGCCAAGCCAAAGGCTTATAATAACCATTTATTATTCTTCATGAGTCTACAAGTCAACTTACCTAGGATGAGCTCAGCTGGATGGTTTTGCTGGTCTTGTCTGGGCTCTTTCATCTCTAAAGTTGGTTGGAAGTTGCTCTGGTCCATGTATCTCTTATTGTCTTCCTTCTTTGACCTGCAGTTGACCCTACAGGTTCTCATGTTAATGGAGGAGATAAAGAGAGTAACTGGAAGCATCCAAGGTCTCTTGAGTTCTAGACTTGGGAGTAGGCACCACAGCTTGTTCTTCTGGTCAAAGTAAGTCACACTGGGCATGAAAACATACTCTACTTTAATGAGAGGAACTCCAAAATCACATTGGGGAGATAAAGAATTATAGTCAATATGCATCCTACTACAGGCAGAGAGGAAGTTAAGAGAGTTTCTCCAGTTTGGTTACTTTTGCCAAATATAAGCTGAGTTCCATTTTTGTTAGACTAGAAAACACAGGAACAATGTTTTACAAAATATAATAATTCTGTCTTGTTGATGGAGTGTGCACAGTACAGTAAATATGAGCATTTGATGGCTCTCACCAGCTACCCTGTGAGTGAGCACCTTGGTTTCTACACTATGTAAAAAAGCACCAGTGTGTGCCTTCTTACATGCCCACTTTATACTGGCATGGAGCAGATGACTTGGGAAAGCAGACAGATAACTAAACGTTCCTAATTCTTGGAAGGTTTACTCTTTACTTTTCTCAGGAATGTACAGCATCAGCAGGTTTGGCTTGTCTTTAAAACAGGGGAGGATTCTAGTGAAGCTGACTTGTTATTCCACAAATATCTTAAAACTGTGGAACTTTTCCTCTGGAATTATTATATGTGAATGGAATATTCCACTTTATAATGGAAAAGCATGAAATCATAGCCAGCTTGGCTACGGCTATTATTAATTTAGCAGGTTTTATTCTTTTAACAGTTAAATTCCCATTGTGTTTCACTATTTGCTATGTACCATTTTTATGTGTTTCATAGTTTATGAATTTTGCAGTTAACCATTTGAAAGGGCATTCAGTCCTTGAAAGTAAGAGTGATTTGCCATTCTCATGCTTTTGTCTTCACTAATGCTTTGTGTATTTTGCTTCAAAGACAAATTATAGATTCTAGTAAATGTGGATGCTTGTGCTATCTACACAGCATTCACTCCTATAAATGTTAGACACATGCATCAAATGCATAGACAACTGTAGGTGGAAAGGAATAGAATGTGTTGATAAATCGCTACACAGATTTTGAAGCATATGTATACACACACACAGATGACTAAGTTAATAAAGGTATTCTATAATGCTGTGTGATGTAATTTTGAAGGAATTTTAACTTGTTTACAAGAAGTTTTATTCACAATTTACAATGAATAAGATAGACAAAAATTTAAAAACAGATTTCTGATGTTAAAGAGCAGCTGCTTGGAGAATATGTACATTTCTAGGCATTTGTAACAAAATTTCACAGTATTGGGAGAAAGTAATGTTACTTTCTTTTTGGCAGTACTGGGGTTTAAACTCAGGGCTTTGCACTTGCTAGGCACGCATTATACTATTTGAGCCCGCTTCCAGTCCTTTTCAGCTCTGGTTATTTTGGAGATAGGTGATAAGGTCTCATTTTTTGCCCAGGCCTGCCTGGACCATAAGCTTCCTGTTTGACAATCCTGCCATCTTTGGTATGACAGTAACACATTACCATGCCCATTTTTTTTTTTTCTGTTATGACTGGGCCTCACAAACTTTTTTTACCTGGGTTGTCCTGGATCTGCAATCCTGTGAATCTCAGCCTCCTATGTAGCTGGCATGACAGGTTTGTGCCACTGCACCCATTTGCCTGGGGTGGCATCGAACTACAATGCTTCTGATCTCAGCCTCCCAAGTAGCTAGGATTATAGGCCTGGGCCACTGGCGCCCAGATGCTGTTTTCTTTTCTTAGACATATTTTCATATAGTAAACATGTAACATAGAACTCTAATGTACTGAGATTATTGCACTCAAAAAAAATTCTAAAATGTGGTTGAGGATGTAGCTCAGTGATAGAGTACATGCTAGCAACCACAAGGCCTTGGGTTCAATCCTTAGCAACCCATTCCCCCCCAAATCCTAAAATGGGTACTTCAAACTAATGTATTGTCAACAAAAGGAGTCAAATCTTTTCTGAAAATAATTTTTTCATTGTTCTATGAAGTATTAATTTGAGTTATATTAAAAAACCATTCTAATTTCCTTATTTTTCAGTCTCATCCATAAATATTATAATTTTCTTTTTTGTGTTGTTATTCAGACTTCACTTAACTTACAGATAATCTTAAATTCGTGAGTTTTTTTCCAATAGTAATACAGTCACATGATTTCCTGACCCAAAGGAACCAAAGTTTCCCCTTTCTTGGGCAACCTTCCAGACATTATTTTAAGCAAATATATATATATGCTTACATAGCTTGCATTTTTCAATATTAGTAATATGCATGTGCACAATACTTCAACTTTGTCCTATTAGGTAAAATCTTGATGCTCATCTCATGTCAATACATGGCTTTCACTTTCACTTTCTTCACAGGTGTATAGTACTCCAGCCCCCAGCCCCCAGTGAATGAACAGCTTATAATGAATAACTTTGTATTCAAGTTTCTTATGACTTCTTAAAATCAAATTTTAAAAAACAGTTCACCTTCAAGGGACAGGCAGTTTCAGCATTGTGGATCTTGACAAGACTGTATCACAAATTCTAAAATGAGTAAACTGAAATATTATGAAAAATAATTGTATCACAAAGGTACTTGGAAGAAGATAACCATAATATGGATGTAAATCATTCTGCCCTGTTTTTTAAAAGTAATATCTCATTCTTTTACAATGTGTCTTATTTTGGTCATACTACAATGACTTTTGCCATGTGTTCTATATATAAGTAAGGACAAGGAGAGGAAAGCTTTTACTTTTGTTTTATTTCTTTCTGCTTTTTTGTGGATTATGAACTCTTTCTGCCATATTGTAAGAGCTTTGTTTTGCAGTTTATAAAGGGCAAGTCATACCTGTGAAGTGTGTTTAGTTGTGTTACTTCTCTTCTGTTATATTGAAGTGTACATTGGGATTTAGAGAGCTTGAATAAGGACTTGAATCCTGTTCATAAACTAAAATGAATTAGTACTACAATTTTTCCCAGATGAAATGACTTAATGTGGCTAAAAGAACGTTAGTACTATCAAGATAAATGGGAATCTTGTGAGACTCTGGTGACGAATGTAGAAACCTGTTTGATGAGATGTCATCAAAACTGGACAACCATGACAGGATCCAGAATCCAATTAGAGAGGAATGAGGCTTCTTGAATCCAAATCATTCCTGGAAAAAATTAGCAATCACATCAAGGATTTGCATCCAATCATCCTGGAGGCATTATTTTGCTGCTCTGGAGAGTATTAGGGTATAAGACCCAGCAACTTCACCTATGTGAGACATTAAGTCTTCTACTTAAATTGAGCAAATGATTTATTCTAGCATTGTTTTGTATGAAGAATACACAAGGGTTGGTGGAGTGGCTTAAGTGGTAGTGCACCTGTCTAGTAAGTATGAGGCCCTGAGTTCAAACCCAAATGCTGCCCCCAGCAGCCAAACCTATGTAATATTGGTAGCTTTTTGTTACGTTCAGGACAATCTGTGTCAAAGTATTTTCCCGGGTTTAAGAGAATCAAAGATGCTAATTTTTAAATGCTAAGCTTTAAAGAGAATATGAATATATTAAAATGTTTCAAAATAGACATTTACAAAAAGAGTTTGGAATTTAATTTATGAATTTTAAGAGTTATCTAAATGCTTTGGAAAGTTTTTACTTGTTTACATTGATAAGTCTGCCTGTTTGATACTTGATAAAAATATGCAAGGTACAAGTTTTCATATGTAACTTTCACTGAGAAAGTTTCTACATTTCAATCTAGAAACTCTTCTGGAATCTTTTTGGAGTTGTTTCATTAGTAGTAGTTTTCTCCTAATGTTTTCATTATTCTCTTTATTGGCATTCTGTTATTTGAATATTGATTTTTTTATTTGTTTAGTAGACATATTTGTTTATAGACTGTCATTTCAGATTTAGTTTGTAGAAATTTTCCTCACTAGCACTCTCTTAAGTTTATCAGTTCTGCTATCATGTATATATGATATATGATACTGGGGTTTGAACTCAGGGCTTCTAGTTTGCTTAGCAGATGATCTACAACTTGAGCCACTCCACCAGCCCTGATATTTTTATTATCCAATGATTACTGCTTATTTTCTGAATTAAATAATGTTCTCCTTAAAAATTATAATCATTACTGGATGTTAATTATACATACTAGTGGTTTTCACTGTGAAACCCATTATACATACTAGTTATACATATTAATGGGTTTCCTGTTCTTTCTTTTATTTTATCGGTTTTACATTTATTTACATGTATATACATTGTTTGGACCACCTCCCCCACTCCTCCCCTTTGCTTCCAAGCAGAACCTGTCCTGTCCTTTTGTTCTCCAATTATGTTGAAGAGAAAACATAAGAGATAATAAGAAAGACATAGTGTTTTTGTTAGTTTGAGGTAAAAATAGCTACACAGAGAGATTCCTAGTGTTGCTTCCATGCACTTGTGTATTACAACCCACATTGGTTCATCTGTCCCTTTCCCATAGTGGCTTCCGCCAGTTTAAGATTACTATATTCGCTCCTCTACAGGGAGTGCATCAACCACATTCAAGTTTTAGGTTTCCTTCCCTTTCCCTATTCCTCCCGTGCGTGTTTTCTCCTTAGTGTGTGACCCATGTCCAATAACATTACTGCATTTATTTTAGGTCTATAATCTGCATATGGGTGAGAACATGCGATTTTTGGCCTTCTGAGCCTGGCTAACTTCGCTTAAGATGATGTTCTCAAGTTCCATCTATTTACTTGCGAATGACAAAATTTCATTCTTCTTTGTGGCTGAGTAAAATTCCATTGTGTATAAATACCACATTTTCTTAATCCATTTGTTGGTAGTGGGGCATCTTGGCTGTTTCTATAGCTTGGCTATTGTGAATAGTGCTTCAATGCACATGTGTGTGCAGGTGCCACTATAGTAACCTGAGTCACATTCCTTCAGGTGTAACCCTAGGAATGGTATTGCTGGATCAATAGTTTAGTTTTTTAAGAAGCCTCCATATTGTCTTCTAAAGTGATTGTACTAGCTTACATTCCCACCAGCAGTGTATGGAGGGTTCTTTTTTCCCCACATCCTCACCAGCATTTGTTGTTGGTGGTGTCTTAATGATAGCTGTTCTAATGGGAGTGAGGTAGAATCTTAGTGTGGTTTTGATTTGCATTTCCTTTATGGCCAGAGATGGTGAGCATTTTTTCATGTGTTTTTTTGGCCATTTGGATTTCTTCCTTTGAAAAAGTTCTGTTTAATTGAGTTAGTTCTTTATTGGTTTAGTTTTTTGAGCTCCTAGTATATTCTGGTTATCAGTCCTTTGATGTATAGCTAGCAAATATTTTCTCCCACTCTGTAGGTGGTCTCTTCAGTTTAGAGACCATTTCTTTTGTTGTGAAGAAGCTTTTTTATTTCATGTAGTCCCATTTGTCCATCCTTTCTCTTAGTTGCTGCAATGCTGGAGTTCTGCTGAGGAAGTCTTTACTTATACCTATTGTTTCCAGGATATTCCCTGCACTTTCATGTACTAACTGCAAGGTTTCGTGTCCAATATTAAGGTTCTTCATCCACTTTGAGTTGATACTAGTACAGGGGGACCAGCAAGGATCTAGTTTCTGTTTTCTGTTGGCAGATAACCATTTTTCCCAGCAACATTTGATGAAGAGGCTGTCTTTTCTCCATCATATGTTTTTGGTGCCTTTGTCAAAAATAAGGTGGGAATAGCTGTGTGGATTCATATCTGGGTCCTCTATTCTGTTCTACTAGTCTTCATATCTGTTTTTGTGCTAATACCATGTCGTTTTTATTGCTATGGCTCTGTAGTATAGTTTGAAGTCAAATATTGTGATAACTCCAGCATTGTTCTTTTTGCTCACTATTGTCTTGGCTATTTGCAGTCTTTTGTGTTTCCAAGTAAACTTTAGGGTAGAATTAAAAATCTCTGTGATAAATGTCATTGGGATTTTGATGGGAATTGCATTGAGTATGTAGATTGCTTTTGGTAGTATAGCCATTTTTACTATGTTGATTTTGCCAATCCATGAGCATGGGAGATCTTTCCACCTTCTGTAGTCTTCCTCCATCTCTTTCTTTAGGGCTTTATAGTTCTCCTTGTAGAGGTCATTCACATCCTTCGTTAAGTTTACTCCTATGTATTTAATTTTTTTTGAGGCTATTGTAAATGGAATTGTTTTCCTATGTTCTTTCTCTTTTTTTTTGATTTGTTCCCCCTGCCCCCACCCCCTCCCTTACCACCCACCCTGCCCCCTCTCTCCGTATATTCTTTCTCAATTTGTTCATTGTTGGTGTATAGAAAGGCTACTGATGTTTATGAGTTGATTTTGTATCCTGCTACATTACTGAAGCTGTTTATGGTGTCTAGAAGTTTTTGGGTGGAGTTTTTTTTGGGTCTTTGAGGTATAGTATCATGTCATCTGCAAATAGGGATATTTTGATACTTTGACTGTTTGTGTACCTATTTGTATTCTTTTTATTTCTTCTTCTTGCCTTATTACTCTGGCTATAAGAATTCCAGTACTATGTTGAATAGGAGTGGGGAGAGTGGGCATCCTTGTTTCGTTCCTGACTTTGGAGAAATGGTTTCAGTTTTTCCCCATTAAGTATGATGTTGGCTATAGTTTTGTCACATATAGCCTTTATAATGTTGATGTACATTGTTTCTATTCTTAGTTTTCTTAAGAATAAGAAAACTTTTAAAAAAATTTCTTATTTTTTTTATTCTTAGTTTTCTTATCATAAAGTGGTATTGAATCTTATCAAAGGCTTTTTCTGCATCTATTGAGATGATCAAGTGGTTTTTGTCTTCACTTCTATTAATGTGCTGTATACATTTATTCATTTGTGTATGTTGAACCATCCTTGCGTCCCTGGGATGAAGGTGACTTACTTGGTCATAGTGAATGATCTTTCTGATATGTTGTTAGATTCAGTTTACCATTATTTTATTGAGGATTTTTGCATTGATGTTCATTAAGGAGATTGGCCTGTAGTTCTCTTTTTTGTTCTGTCCTGGTCCAGTTTGGGGATGAGTATTATGCTGGCTTCATAGAATGAGTTAGGCAGTGTTCCTTCCCTTTCTATTTCATGAAAAAGTTTAAGGAGTATTGGGTATTAATTCTTCTTTGAAGGTCTGTTCGAATTCAGCTGAGAATCTGTCAGGTTCTGGACTTTTCTTTTTTTGGAAGACTCTTTATTGCTGCTTCAATTTCATTGCATGTTATAGATCTGTTTAGGTGACTAATATCTTCCTGGTTCAGTTTTGGATGGTCATAAGTATCTAGAAATTTGTCCATTTCTTCAAGATTTTCCAATTTATTGGACTATAGGTTCTCAAAGTAGTCTCTGATGATTCTCAGTATTTCCTTGGTGTTTGTTGTTATTTCCTCTTTTTCAGTTCTGATTTTACTAATTTGGCTCTTTTCCCTCCTCATTTTAGTCAGATTTGCCAGGGGCTTGTCAATCTTGTTTATGTTTTCAAAGAACTAGCTTTTGGTTTTGTTTTTGATTCTTTGTATGGTTTTTTTGGTCTCTATTTCATTAATTTTAGCCTGTACTTTTATTATTTCTTTCCTGATTGTTTTGGGAACAAAACAATCTTGTTTTTCTAGGAGTTTGAGATGTAGCATTAGGTCATTTATTTGAGATCTTCTGTCTTTTTTATATATATGCAGTCATGGCTATAAATGTTTCTCACAGCCTTTGCTGTGTCCCATTGGCTCTGGTAGATGGTGTTTCCATTTTCATTAGCTTCCAGGAGACTTTTGATTTCCTCCCTTATTTCTTCTATGACCCACTGATTGTTGAGCAATGTGTTATTCAGCTTCCAATTATTTGCATATTTTCTGCTGTTGTTTTTGTTGTTGAGTGCTGGCTTTTATGCTTTGTGATCAGATAGAATGCAAGGGGTTATTTGCTGAGGCTTGCTATATGCCCTCAGATATGATCTATTTTGGAGAGAGTTCCATGGGCTGCTGAGATCATGTATTATATTCTTATTGGATGAAATATTCTGTAGACATCATTTAGGTCCTTTTGATTTATGGTGTCACTTAGTTCTATGATTTCTTTGATTATTTTTTGTTTGGATGACCTGTTGGTGACAGAGCATATTAAAGTCTCCACTACCACTTTGTTGGGGTCTATATGTCCTTTTAAATCCTTTAGTGGATGTTTGATGAAATTGGGTGCACTGACATTGGGTGCATATAGGTTGATAGCTGTTATTTCCTTTTAATATATTGACCCTTTTATTAGTATGACATGTCCTTTTTCTTGTTTGACCAATGTAAGTTTGAAGTCTACTTTGTCTGATAAAAGAATTGCTACTCCTGCTTGTTTTGGGGGGCTATTGGCTTGGTAACTCTTCTTCCAGCCTTTCACTCTAAGCTAGTGTTTATTTCTGTTAATAAGATGGTTCTCTTGTAAACCACAGATTGTCAGATGTTCCTTTTTCATCCAGTTTACCAAATGGTGTCTTTTGAAGGGGAAGTTGAGTCCATTGACATTTAGTGTTAATATTGACAGGTATGTGGTGATTCTTGTCATTTAGTTATTTTTGTTGCTTGGGATCTGATTGTTTGCAGCCAAATCAATGCTACTCTCAGATTACTTGTCTTGTCTTCTCATGTGGTGGGTTTCTTGATCTTATTTCATTAATACCAACTCTTTTCTTAGCTCTCAAGGATATTAACAATAGAATTTATTTAACTCATAGCTTCTATTTCTTGTTTCACTTTCCATTTGTCCTTCTTTCTTTCACATTAGAGACCTTCCTTAAATGTCCCATGGATTTGGACTGTTGGCCAAATGTGCTGTCGTGAACTATTGTAGTGCTTCTTGGAAACTTTTCTGCATGGGTAGGGCTTATTCTAGGTCCCATTGTCGGGTGATCTAGCTTTGGCATTTCAATGGAGAACATGTAACTACTTGTAGGCTTTTCTGTCCAACAGGCAGACACCTGGACTCTCTTGAACTCTTGTCTGGATAGTATAAAACCCACTGTCACCAAGCAGCCCACCCTATTCCTGGTGTGTCCCAGCATGCAGAACTTTCCAGAGGAGAAAACCCTTCAGTCTTATGTGTAAGACAGTTGTGAAGGAGATCTGATGTTTTTTCTATTTTAAACAAATATTTTTAGTTTTATCTCTACCTTTTTACCCACAGGTATTTGTTTGCCACAAAGTCCTGATGATTTTAGGGACTATGTTTTTCTTTTAGATCTACTTTTTTCATCTATTAAAGGTGTTACTATTTGTCTACCTTTTTCTTGCTTTTTCTAAAGATTCCTCTTCCATTTTTTTGGTCTTTGTAACTTTTTGAATATTTATCATTTTGCTACCATTTTAGTAAAGTTTTTTGAATAAACAAAAGTTTATCTTGCATGTTAAATAAGAAATTTTACAATCTTTTCAAACATTCTCATGAAATTAGAATGAAAAAGTGATTTATGAAAAAGTGATCTTCTATTTGTTCTAGATGACAAACATTCATTTCCTTAACTACAATACCTGTAAAGATGAATATTTATTGTTGTGTATATATTTCAACACTATTTGTGCAGTCAGAAGAAGGACATACATCTGTAGACATGCACAGTGTGTTTGACTTATGTGAGTAGTTATGTTAACACGATTGATGTGCAGACACAATGCTTTCACCAGTCATTTGAATGACAGCCAAGTATATGCAGCATACGCACATTAAATTCACTGAGAGCATGCTTTGAACAATAGTTTTAAAAACCAGAAATAAACATATAACCAGCTGAAAGGAGAGGCACAAGACCATAAAATTATACCTATATTCATTGATCAGCATACATTAGTTGTGCTTGAAAATGGGAGGAAAAGACTTGTAACTGATGACATTTTAAACATAAATCAACAATATATACATTTGTTTTTTTGGTGGTACTGGAGTTTGAACTCAGGGTCTTATGTTGCTAGGCAAGCGCTCTACCACTTGAGCCACTCCACCAGCCCCTATACATTTTATATAATAAAACAAGTTTGGGAATAAGAAAATAATTTGGAAAAAGTTCACATTTTATTCTAGACTCAGTATTAGATCACTATTGCAATTTTGTTTAGGGGCCTCCGATTTCAGCAAGATATGGGGAGCTTGGAAAGAATTCAGAAGAAAGCAGTGAAAAAATTTTTTTTTAACTTTTCAGAACTAGAAGTGGGGCAGAAAAATCATTGCAATCATTTAATCTGGTGAAGAAAAGGCCACGAAAAGATAGGATGATGGTTTTCATGCAAGTGAAAGATTTATGTTTCAGGGATGCCAAGCACTGCTGCCCCCGCCCTATGTTATGGATAAGATAAGAGGACAATTCCTGGCCTCTAATCTCCTACTTTGTTTTTTTTTTTTTTTTCATTTTTCTTTTATTATTCATATGTGCATACAAGGATTGGTTCATTTCTCCCCACTGCCCCCACCCCTTCCCTTACCACACATTCCGCCCCCTCCTACTTTGTTTTGAACTAAGGAATGCATAGTCCTTTCAGGGCAAGCAGTATTGAATGAGTTTTTCACTGATTAGAAACAGCTAGCTGGAAACATTTGAAGCCTCCGATGCAAAGGACACTGAGCTGGAAGCTGGGAGGCTCAGGATGATTTCCTTGTTGGGCAATAACTAACTGCATGATCTTCAGCAAACCACTCAACCTTCCAGTGTCTGAATTTTATCATCTACAAGGCCAGAAAATACCCCTGAATCACAGTTTTAGTAAAATGACATTGTGATAGAGCATTGAGACAATAGCAAAGGGTTCCCATCTCTACCACCTGCCAGAAATGAAGAAAGTCACCTGTTTGTTGGGACAGGCTTTGAAAAGACATCTTAGTTCAGGGTGACTTCCCAATATACATAGAGTAGGGGAGTTAGGTGTGTAGGTTCTGAGAGCATACACTATTGGCTCAATCTACCTTCCTGACTTTTCTTGATGGGTATTTTGTGGACAAGTTATTTTAGTTCTCTAGGCTTTATTTTCTTCATCTTTAAAATGAGGCTCATAGGCTGGGCACCAGTGACTCATGCCTGTAATCCTTGCTACTTGGGAGGCTAAGATTGGGAGGATCATGGTTGGAGGTCAGCTCAGGCATATAGTTTGCAAAACTCCATCTCCAAAATAACCAGAGCAAAATGGAGTGGAGTTGTGGCTCAAATAGTAGAGAGCCTGCTTTGCAAGCTTGAAGCCCTGAGTTCAAACATCAGTCCCATCAAAATAAAAAAAAAATAAAATGAGGGTCATAAGAATAATAATGCAGACCAAGTAAAATTAAATGAGCAAAAAAAAAAAAAGCAGTTAAAACAGGAACTGGAACACAGTAAGTACTTGATAATTGTTGTAATTACATTTGTACCTATGAAACATCTGCATTTGAAAAATTTATTTGTACCTCTTTTGTAGTACTTCCCTTTGTATCAAAGTAGCATTTTGATTTGTTTTAAAGCTGTTTGAATCATTTCTACATATATTTCACTAGACTTTAATTTAGACCCCCTAGAGTTGTTTTGACTTTTGTTCCTTAAACACCTAGTCTTCCTTACAGTACTGCTTGAATAGAATTGAAAAGTACAAAGTACATGTAAAACACACTATATATATATAAGGAGATTAGTTTCTACATGTGTTGTGTGGGATTCTGTGCAATTATGTCTTATAGCAGTTCCTCCATATCCATGAGAGATACATCCCACCATCTGATAACCAAGAAGGTTACTAAGTGATTAATGGGAAAGTACAGCATACAGTGTGGACCACTGGACAAAGGGGTGACTTATGTTTCATACCAGAACAGAACAGGGAAGGTGAAGATTTCACCCCCATACTTGGAACAGCATACAATTTAAGCTTACAAATTTTTTCTGTAGGTTTCTTGCTCTTGATTGCTTTATCAATATCCAAGTCATTTTTCAAGATTCAATTGAAATGTATCTTCTCTATTATACCCCAGTAAGATAGTATAATCTTAGCTCTGGGTTCCCTTTAGAACTAGTACATGTTTTAATTATAATGCTTATGGTATAAAACAGACTTCAGAAGTCTGTTTGCTTTTACTAAATTTAAACTTCTTGAGACTAGACCAGAGTATTCTCCATCTTTATATCCCTAGTGCAAGATCTCATATACAGTATGCATCCAATGAAAGTTTGCTAACTGATTGTATAAATGGTCTAGAAGTTGACAACTGAAACCCTTAGTCATCTACTGATTTCCTCTGTAAACCAGGCAGGGTCTTCACCTTAATGTGTCACTTTATATATTTCTAAAATTTGAGACAATGTGCCTTTTCTTTGTCCAAAAGTAAGGATCAATGCAAGTTTTTTAAAATTTCTTTTATTTATATGTGATACAATGTTTTGGTCATTACTCCTCCCTTCCTCCGCCCCCTCCCTTTTCCCCCACTCTTCCTCTCCTCCCAACCCCCTCACTTCCAAGCAGAAACTATTTTGCCCTTATCTCTAATTTTGTTGAAGAGAGAGTATAAGTAATAATAGGAAGTACCAGGGGTTTTTGCTAGTTGAGATAAGGATAGCTATACAGGGAGTTGACTTGCATTGATTTCCTGTACATATGTGTTAGATTCTAAATTGATTCTTCTCGAACTAACCTTTTCTCTAGTTCTTGGTCCTCTTCTCCTATTGGCCTCTGTCACTTTAATGTTTCTGCATGAGCTCCTTTGCATTGAGGACATCAAATTCTATCTTGTTTTTTTTTGGGTGACCTACCTATCCTCTCAATGCAAGTACTGAAGGGAATTTTCAGTGCATAATGAAGGATCCCCTAAGCACTGTTAAGGTGGTCTTGGATTATAAGTCAAGTGTCAGGTGCCGATTTTCACTTTACATGTGAATATTTGTTGTTTATGTAGCAGCCATTCTATTTTTGGATGAGAAAACAAAATTTGGCAGGGGAAACACACACAGTTGCAATGCTGATTTTATTTATATGTTAGGTAGGAATTTGGGTTGGACATTTATCCCTACCAGTGTCATTGTACAGTGACTTTTCTTTTTGGTTCCTTGATTCCTCAAGGTCTTTTCCTTCTCTGTTGTTTTAAGTGGTGTAGCTGGTAAAACCACCATTTCGTCACAATTCAAGGTAAATTATTCAAACTTTCAGAATACAAAGATTAAATTCAACAAATATCTCATAAGTACTTATTTTTGTAAATGTAAAATCTTCATTAAACTCTAGAAGACAAAGACACATTCAAACAACAATGCAATTTAAGGCAGAATACCAAAAGTGATTAAACCATGTGCCCAGAGACTGGTAGAGAATAAGAAGTGAGAGAGTTCACTCAATTATTTTTATTTGAGAGGAATGCACTTTCAAGTTATATCATGTTTGGGACTAGCAAACAACTAACTCTAGAATTAATAGAGGAATTAGGCCATCTCTTTCTATGTGCTCTTTGGTTCCTGGGACCTCTGAGTCAGAGAAGGCAGGAAATAGAAAACAAGAGAGTCACAATTTCATCCTCTCCTGCTCTTCCTAGAGCAGCCCAGTTCCATAACCTCATAGAAACCATGCAGCTAGAGGTCTTGAGATATCATAGTAGCATTTCTGAAAAAAAATAAGCAATTAGTTCATAATTGTTGAAGCTGGATACATGAAGGTTCTTAATTCTACCTTAATTCCTAATTCTATCTATTTCTCCTTTTGTATGTCTGAAAATTTCCATAATGGGGGTTTAAAAATGTAACCATAAGGAGGCTGGGTGCTTGTTAAGCGGGAGCTCATTTCCTGCTACTAACCACTACACCAGGCTTGCTGCTGCTGCACCACTAATGAGAGAGAACAGTATTTTCTTCCTTTCACCACATACAGCCTGAAAGACGGCAGGATTGTCCTTCAGGTAGCTAGCTGCAGCTCTCTATTTCTTCTGCAGATAGGACACTATGACTATCTGATATGTCATTATGTGGATTTAACTTTCATCTGTAGAGTCAATGTGACATATTATAGAAAATATTAGATTGGGAACCAGACTATGATTTCCAGGGTCATTTTTACCACTTACCTGCTAATTTGGAAGGACAAAAATGCTGTTTATTGTGCACTCTGAGGCAGATGCTGTGTTCTAGACAATGGCCTTGTATTACCTTGTAGATAACATCTGCCTAAAGGACACCACTACCTATTTGTCAGGTTGTTTTGTGGTTCAAACAACATAACACTTGCAAATAATTTGAAAACGTATAAGCCTTGTAATACAAAGATTAGCTTTACCATGCATTACTTAAAGAAATATCTTATTAATAGAAACTTGCTTTAAAATAACTGACATCTCATCCTTAGTTTTCCCCATGGGCTTTTTGAAAGGGCCTCTTTTTCAAATCTTGAACTAGTGGGTATTAGTGATTGCAGTTTTAAGCATTATAATCTAGCAGAACCAATATTACATATATGAATAGTAAAATGAAGTTAACTAAGTAGTAGTTTCCTAAGAATATTGCATGCTGTAACATAATTCCTATCCTACAGGCCTTGGCAGAAGGCTTATCCCACTGGCATTACTTGTGATTTTTCTTCAGTTAAAAGGAAGAGGAGGAAACCAGCTGCGAATTTGACACTTGTAATTGCACCTTGTGTCACAGCAATAATTATGTATGGGCTGTCTAATCTGAAAGGAACATCAGTCATGCAAATTTCACATCAATTGAGAATGAGAGGACAAAAATGTCTTTCAAATTTAAAAATGGACAACTACTAGAATTAAATGAAAGAAACTATTTGCAATATTTTGTGAAGGTATGGCTAGTAAGCAATGTGAAGTGAAAAACTGAAGGTATTTAGTGTAAAGTTGAAATGGCATTTAATTGCTAAATTGAGTTCACTTCTATTTGGCAACTCAAGAAAATATGAGTGATGTGTGTAGCACTTTTCCATGAAAACTGGAACCCTTGTTTGGAAAAATACCAGCTGCAATAATATATCTCCTCAACAGAAATTGTCTGTGAGACCTAAAGGCCTGAGGTTGGCTTAGGGTACACTGATGTGAGGTATCTGAGGATATACTGCACTGAGCTCTGGGAATGCTCGTGATTACTGCATGAAGCTCTGTACTAAGATTATACATCTTGTTAAACAATCTTTTGTTTAGAAAGATAGATATATCCTTCCAATTTTATCTAGTTGGGTTGAAAATATCACGTGTCTGTGATCTGAAAGAAATTTTCTTAATCTTGGAGGACATCAGAGAACTAAATTCAGAGAAACCAAACCTTATGCAGCCACATGGCACCCTCAAGGTTGCCCTACTTAGCACTAGCCCCAGATCTCAAGGCTTAGAGGTTATAGCTTCTTCAGGCCTCATTTTTCTTGTCTGCTTTGTGAATACTGAAGTCTTGTCTAGCTTTGAAGTAATGCAGCTTACATTGTAAAGTTAACTTTATTCTTATAGCTTTAAAATTTTACTTTGAAAAGAACCTATTTGGAAAGAAATTGCTTTCTCTTTTTATAACAGCAAAGTAGGTGGGAAAGTTGGTCACTGTTTATGGAAGACAGAATATGAAAGAAATCAATTGTCTTGTGTAATATGATAGCTAATGTGACAACTCACTACAAACAGGGAAATTACTTTGGCAGTGCTATCAAATATCTAAGTGATAATAGACTGAAGAAAACTCTAAGCCATTTATAATAGAATTACAGTGGTTTAGGGGTATCCTTCCTGGTTCTATGGACAAAGACATGTAGCTTTGGACAATCACTTAAACTCTCAGGAATTTAAATTTCTTCATTTGTACAATAAGGGTCTCAGATTAGTTGATTTCATTGTTCCTTCTAGCTCTGTGATTTTGGACTTTCAGGATTCATACCAAATCAGAATACTATGATTGAATGGAACTTATTAATGATACTTTCTGCATTACTCTGGGTCAACAGATTTCTTTATTTTTTAGAGCATATCAGTGGTATCTTTATTCTTAAAACTGACATCAGACTATTTTAAAAAGTGACTATAGAATGCATCTGAATGTACTTCCCTCACATGTGTTGTGTCAAGGGTTTTTCTCCTCTTCCTGATCCTTGAATGTATAGGGTAGAGAAGTATCTCTTGAGCTGCTAGGGGTTTCCTTTGAAAATTGGAAAGCATACTGAATCATGAGTAAAAACTTCCATGTTATAAATGATTTTTAAATGAAAATAGAGATATGTATATATTATTTTGAGCAGAAGGCAGCAAATCAAATTTTATAAGCTAAGAGTTTGAAATCAGGCAGTCATCTTTAGTTACTCTTTGTGTTTAGAAACAGGGCGATAAATAGAAGCAAATGCTAACTTAATTTTTGATGCCTACAATTAAAGGAGAGGAAGACCCAAAGACACAAACTCTGTGTATGCATACCACATTAAAAATTAATAAAAAGTGGAAAATTCACTTTGGCATTTGCTCCAAGATAAGACACTTAGTGTAGCTTCCTGAAGAGGAGGGAGCTGAGGCAATTTATGACTTCTCAGAGGGAAAGGGAGAAAGCTGTTATTTAGCAACTATGCTCCAGCAAGAAAGGCATATTGGCTGGCATGTGGTCTAATTATTAGTTCTCATGCTGCATTTGCACTTCTTTTGAAGCATCTATTCAATTCATTTGCCCATTTATTAATTAGATTATTTGTTCTTTTGGTGTTTAAGCTTTTGAGTTCTTTGTATGTTTGGGTATTAATCCCCTGTCAGATGAACAGATTGCAAAGATTTTCTTTCATTCTGTAGTCTGTCTTCTCATTCTGGGAATTGTTTCCTTTGATGTGCAGAAGCTTTTCAATTTGTCAGTTTGTGCTCTTATTCCCTGAGTTTTAGAGTCATATTCAGAAAGTTGTTGCAAATGCCTACATCTCAAAGTGTTTTTCCTTTGTTTTCTTGTGGTAGTTTTAAATTTCAGACACTTCTATCCATCTTCCAGTGTCTTTTTCAATTGCTCTCTTCAGTGGTTTTATAGCTTTTTTTTTTTTGTGATTGCCAATAAAATTTTATTTGTAAAATAAACTATGAATCGTGCCCAGGATACTTGAATACTATCAAGTGTTTCTTACTTTTTTCTATTTTTTTTTTCATTTTTCTTTTATTATTCATATGTGCATACAAGGCTTGGGTCACTTCTCCCGCCTGCCCCCACCCCCTCCCTTACCACCTACTCCACCCCCTCCCTCTCCCCCTCCCCTCAATACCCAGCAGAAACTATTTTGCCCTTATTTCTAATTTTGTTGTAGAGAGAGTATAAGCAATAATAGGAAGGAACAAGGGTTTTTGCTGGTTGAGATAAGGATAGCTATACAGGGCATTGACTCACATTGATTTCCTGTGCGTGTGTGTTACCTTCTAGGTTAATTCTTTTTGATCTCACCTTTTCTCTAGTACCTGTTCCCCTTTTCCTATTGGCCTCAGTTGCTTTTAAGGTATCTGCTTTAGTTTCTCTGCGTTAAGGGCAACAAATGCCAACTAGTTTTTTAGGTGTCTTACCTATCCTCACCCCTTTTGTTGTAGAGATTTTCTAGCTCCTTGAGTAGGTTTATTCCTAGGTATTTTTTTTATGCTGTTTTGAATGGACTTTTTTTCTCAGCGTATTCGTACTGGTATATGCAAAAGCTGTTGATTTTCTATTGTGATTTCATATCCCACTATTTTGCAGAAAGTGTTTATCAGATCTAAGTTTTTTTGTTGGAGTTTCTAGGGTCTTTTAAGTATAGCATCATATCACTTGGAAGTAAGGATAATTTGACCTTTTCCTTTCCTATTTGTATCCATTTTATTTATTTCTCTTCCTTTATTGCTCTGGCTAAGAATTCAAGCACTATATTGAATAAGACAAGGATTTTCCCGATTTTGGAGGAAATGTTTTAATTTTTTCCCTAGGCATTATAATACTGGCTACAGGTTTGTCTTTATATATCCTTTATTATATTGAGGTATGATCCTTTTATCCTTAGTTTCTTTAGTGCCATTATCATGAAGGCACTAAATTTTGAATTTTGTTAAAGCATTTTCTTTTAAACATTTTTTAATGGTCATATAATAGTTGTACAGGGGATACATTGTGATATTTACATATATGCTTATAATATATCTTAGTTAGATTTATCTCCTCCATCATTCTCCCTCTTCCTCCTCCTACTTAGAATAATTTCAACAGGTTTCATTCTTCTATTTTCACATATGAATACAAAATACATCCACCATATTCATAGTCATTCTCCCTTTCCTTATGCCCACCCTCTTTCTACTGGTACCGGCCCCTGGAAAAGACCTGTGGTTCAAGGGTGTCACACATTGTTAATTCAGGCCTCTATATTTTGTGTGTCAAAGCTTTTTCTGCATCTATTGAGATGATCATGTGATTTTGGTTCTGATTCTATTCTTTGCTCTATTACATTTATTGATTTGCATACATTGAATCATTCTTGCATCCCAGGAATGCAAGGATGAAGCTAGCTTGATCAGGTATATGATCTTCTTAATGTGTTGTTGAATTTAGTTTGCAAGGATTTTATTGAGGATTTTCTTCCTATTTTTATCAAGGAAGTTGGTCTATAGTTTTCTTTGTTGTTGTGTCTTTTTGATGTTAGTTCCTCTTTAAAAAGTCTGGTAGAATTCACCAGTAAATCTGTTCAGTCCTAGCCTTTGTCAGGATACTCTATTACTGTTTCAATCCTATTACCCATTATAGATCTGCTTAAGTTGTTTATATCGCCTTGGTTCAATTTTGATAAGTTATAAGTGTCTAGAAATATATTCATTTCTTCTATGTTTTTCCTAATTTGTTGGAATATAAATTTTCAAAATATTCCCTAATGATCCTCTGTATCTCAGTTGTATCTGTTGTAATACTCCCTTTACATTTCTTTTTTCTTTTAAAAATTTTATTTAATCATTTTTACATTTACTTACATGTGTATACATTATTTGGGCCACCTTCCCCCATCCCCTGCCTCCAGGCAGAGTAATTTCTTAATTTTATTAACTTAGGATTTTTATCTTTTTCTTTTGGTTAGTTTGGCTAAGGGTTTGTCAACCTTGTTTATTTTTTCAAAGAGCCAATTCTTTGTTTCATTGTTAATTTGTATTGCTGTTTTACTCTCTGTTTCATTAATTTCTACTGTTATTTTTATTTACTTCCATATACTAATTTTGGGTTTTCCATATTCTTGTTTTTCTAAGACTTGAGGTGCATCATTAGGTAATTTGAGCTTTCTCTGAGTTTTTAATGTAGGCACTCGTAACTATGACCTTACCTCTTTGAACCGTCATTGTTGTATGCCAAAGATTCTAGTAAGTTGTGTTTCCATTTTCACCAGATTCTAAGAATTTTAAATTTACTCCTTGCTTTCTTCAATGACCCAGTCATCATTCAAAAATGTACTGCTTGATCTCTGTGTGTTCGTATAGTTTCTGTAGTTGCTGTTGCTGTTGATTTCTAGTTTTATTCCATTACGATCTGATAAGATACAAGAAATTATTAAATTTTTTGGAGAAGTTTCATGGGCTTCTAAGAATGTGTATCCCATAACTATTGGATGGAATATTTTTGTAGATGTCTGTTAAGTCTTTTTGTTCTTTGTTGCAGTGTAACTCTGAAATTTCTCCATTGGTTTTTCTGTCTAGATGATCTCATCTATTGATAAGTATTATTGCATCTGGACTTAACTGGCCTTTTATGTCCAGTAGTGTCTATTTGATATGTATTTATAATTGTTATATCTTTCAATTGAGTACTCCCTTTATTAATATGTCATGACCTTTATCTCTTACAATTTTGGCTCAGAGTCTCCAGTGTCATGTATGAGTAGTGTCTCCTGTTTGTTTTTAGCTTCTGATTACAATATCATTGATTATCCTTTCACTTTTAGTCTGTGTGTGTTTTTACAAGTGAAGCAAACTTCTTGCAGACAGCAACAAGTAGGATGTCATGTGTTCAATCTATTTAACCAGTCTTTTACTTGGAGAGTTAAGATTGTTTACATTTAAGGTTGTTACTGTAAGGTATTTACTAGTTTCTCCCTGCTTCATTTTATAGTTATGCTGGTTTGCTTAGTTAATAATGTTTAATTCTTTCTTTCTCATTTATTTATTCTTCTAATGGATATATTATTTCTTTGAGCTTTCATTTATATCTTTCTCCCTTTTCTGTGTGTAATATAGCTTCAAGTAACTTCTACAATGCTTGTTTAATGGTATGAATTATTTTAGTTTATACTTGTTAGGGAAGGTGCTTATTTTTCCTTCAATTTTTTTTGTTTTTCTTTATTCATTTATTCATATGTGCATACATTGTTTGGGCCATTTCTCCCCCCTTCCCCTTGCCACCTTGCTCTACCCGTCACCCCCTCGCTTCCATGCAGAACCTATTCTGACCTCTTCTCCAATTTTGTTGAAGAGAAGACATAAGCAATAATAAGAAAGACAAAGTGTTTTTCCTAGTGTGCGATAAGGATAGCTATACAGAGAGATTCCTAGCACTGCTTCCATGCACATGTGTATTACAACTCAAACTGATTCATCTCTAACAGACCTCTTCACTACTTCCCAGTCACTTTCCCATATTGACCTCTGTTGCTTCATGGTTACTGTATTAGCTCCTCTGCAGTGGCCACATAAAACACTTTCAACTTTTGGGTTTGCTACCTTTCCCTATTCCTCCTTATGTGTCCTCGCCTAAGAGTGTGACCCATGTCTAGTAATATTATTGCATTTGGTTTAGATCTAAAGTCTGCATATGAGGGAGAATATACAATTTTTGGCTTTCTGAACCTGGCTAACTTTGCTTAAGATGATGTTCTCCAGTTCCATCCATTTTACTTGCAAATGATAAGATTTCATTCTTCTTCATGGCTGAGTAAAATTACATTGCATATAAATACCACATTTCTTAATCTATTTGTCAGTAATAGGGCCTCTTGGCTGTTTCCATACTTGGCTATTGTGAATAGCGCTGCAATAAACATGGGTGTGCAGGTGCCACTGGAGTAACCTGTGTCGCATTCCTTTGGGTATATCTCTAGGAGTGGGATTGCTGGATCATATGTCAGATTTATGTTTGGTGTTTTAAGAAACCTCCATACCATTTAACAGAGTGCCTGTACTAGCTTGCATTCCCACCAGCAGTGTATGAGGGTTCCTTTTTCCCCACATCCTTGTCAGCATTTTTTGTTGGTGGTGTTTTTCATGATAGCTATTCTAACAAGGGTAAAGTTGAATCTTAGTGTGATTTTGATTTGCACTTCCTTTATGGCCAGAGATGGTGGGCATTTTTTCATGTGTTTTTTGGCCATTTGAATTTCTTCTTTTGAAAAAGTTCTGTTTAGTTCAGTTGCCCATTTCTTTATTGGTTCATTGATTTTTGGGAGAGTTTAGTTTTCGGAGCTTCCTGTATATTTTGGTTATGAGTCCTTTGTCTGATGTATAGCTGCCAATATTTTCTCTCACTCCGTGGATGGTCTTTTCAGTTTACAGACCATTTCTTTTGTTATGCAGAAACTTTTAAATTTCATGTAGTCCCATTTGTCCATACTTTCTGTTAGTTGCTGAGCTGCTGGGGTTCTATTGAGAAGTCCTTGTATATTCCTATTGCTTCCAGAGTATTCTCTGCTTTTCTGTACTAGCTTCAGAGTTTTAGGTCTGATATTAAAGTCCTTGATACATTTTGAGTTGAACTAGTACAGGATGATAGACATGGATCTAGTTTCAGTTTTCTGCTAGCAGATAACCACTTTTCCCAGCAACATTTGTTGGAGAGGCTATTTTCCATCACATGTTTTTGGTGCCTTTGTCAAAAATAAAGTGAGCATAGCTGTGTGGATTAATATCTGAGTCCTCTATTCTGTTCCACTCGTCTTCATGTTTGTTTTTGTACCAGTACCATGCTGGTTTTATTGCTATTGCTTTGTAATATAGTTTGAAGTTGGGTATTGTGATACCTCCAGAGTTGCTCTTTTTGCTGAGTATTGCCTTGGCTATTTGCAATCCCTTGTGTTT
Organism: Castor canadensis; assembly: GCF_047511655.1. NCBI lineage: Eukaryota > Metazoa > Chordata > Mammalia > Rodentia > Castoridae > Castor > Castor canadensis. Next base: position 95,941,388 of record NC_133394.1, read on the forward strand.
CCAAAAGAACTTTAGGGTAGCTTTTTCAATCTCGGTGATGAATGTCATTGGGATTTTGATGGGAATTGTGTTGAACATGTAGATTGCTTTCGGTAGCCTATCCATTTTTACTATGTTAATTCTGCCAATCCATGAGCATGGGAGATCTTTCCACCTTCTGCAGTCTTCCTCAATCTCTTTCTTCAGAGATTGTAGAGGTCATTCACATCCTTTGTTAAATTTACTCCTAGGTATTTGATTTTTTTTAAAGACTATTGTAAATGGAATTATTTCCATATATTCTTTCTCAATTTGTTCATTGTTTGTGTACAGAAAATCTAATGATTTTTGTAAGTTGATTTTGTATCCTGCCACCTTGCTGAAACTGTTTATGGGTTTTGGGTAGAGTTATTGGGTCTTTGCGATATAAGGTCAAGTCATTTATAAATAGGGATATTTTGACAGTTTCTTTACCTTTTTGTATTCCTTTTATTTCTTCTTCTGGCCTAATTTCTCTGGCTAGGAATTCCAGGACTATGTTGAATAGGAGTGGGAACAGTGGTCATCCTTGTCTCATTCCTGGTTTTAGAGGGAATTTTTTGAGTTTTTCTCCATTAAGTATGATGTTGGACATAGGTTTGTCATTTATTGCCTTTTTAATGTTGAGGCACATTCCCTCTATTTCTAGTTTTATTAGAGCTTTTATCATGAAGTGAAGCTGAATCTTATCAAAGGCTTTTTCTGCATCTATTGAGATGATCAAGTGGTTTTTGTCTTCACTTCTATTAATGTGCTGTATACATTTATTGATTTGTGTATGTTGAACCATCCATGCATCCCTGGGATGAAGGTCTACTTGGTCATAGTGAATGATCTTTCTGATATGTTGTTAGATTCAGTTTGCCATTATTTTATTGAGGATTTTTGCATTGATGTTCATTAAGGAGATTAGCCTGTTGTTCTCCTTTTTGGTTCTGTCCTGGTCCAGTTTGGGGATGAGTATTATGCTGGTTTCATAGAATGAGTTAGGCAGTGTTCCTTCCCTTTCTATTTCATGAAAAAGTTTAAGGAGTATTGGATATTAATTCTACTTTGAAGGTCTGTTCAAATTCAGCTGAGAATCTGTCAGGTTCTGGACTTTTCTTTTTTGGGAGACTCTATTGCTGCTTCAATTTCATTGCATGTTATAGATCTGTTTAGGTGACTAATATCTTCCTGGTTCAGTTTTGGATGGTCATAAGTATCTAGAAATTTGTCCATTTCTTCAAGATTTTCCAATTTATTGGACTATAGGTTCTCAAAGTAGTCTCTGATGATTCTCAGTATTTCCTTGGTGTTTGTTGCTGTCTCTCCTTTTGCATTTCCTATTTTACTAATTTGGGAATTTGCTAATTTGTGTCTTTTCCCTCCAAATTTTAGTCAGATTTGCCAGGGGCATGTCAATCTTGTTTATTTTTTCAAAGAAATAGCTTTCAGTTTTGCTGATTCTACATATGTTTTTTTTTTTTTTGTCTCTATTTCATTGATTTCAGTCATTGTTTTTCTTATTTTTCTCCTTCTGCTTGTTTTGGGTTTTGCTTGTTTTGTTTTCCTAGGAGTTTGACATGTAGCATTAGGTCATTGATTTGAGATCTTTCTTTCCTTTTAATATATGCATTCATGGCTATAAACTTTTGTCTTAGGACTGCATTTTCTGTGTCCCATTGATTCTGGTAGGTGATGTTTTCATCTTCATTAACTTCCAGGAACTTTTTAATTTCCTCTCTTATTTTATCAATAACCCACTGATCATTGAGTAATATTTTGTTCAGCTTCCAATTCTTTGTGTGTTTTCTGCATTTGTTTTTGTTGTTGAGTTCTAGTTTTAATGCATTGTGATCAGATAGAATGCATGGGATTATTTCTATTTTCTTATATTTGCTGAGGCTTGCTTTGTGCCCTAAGATATGATCAATTTTGAAGAAAGTTCCATGGTCTGCTGAGAAGAATGCATATTGTGTGGATGTTGGATGAACTATTCTGAAAATATTAGCTAGGTCCATTTGATCTATGGTATGATTTAGGTCTAGAATTTCTTTACTGATTTTTTGGCTGGATGACCTATCTATTGGTGATGGGGGGTATTAAAGTCTATATGTGCTTTTAAGTCCTTCAGAGTATGTTTGATGAAATTGGGTGCACTGACATTGGGTGCATATAGGATGATAATTGTTATTTCCTTTTGGTATATTTCTCCTTTTATTAGTACAGAGTTTCTTTCTTTATCTCATTTGATCAATGTAAGTTTGAATTCTACTTTGTCCAAGATAAGTATTGCTATTCCTGCCTGCTTTTAGGGGCCACTGGCTTGGTAAATATTCTTCCCACTTTTCACCCTAATCCAGTGTTTGTTTCTGTCAATGAGATGGGTCTCCTGTAAACAACAGACTGTTGGATCTTCCTTTTTAATCCAGTTTGCCAAATGGTATCTTTTGATGGGGGAGTTGAGTCCATTGACATTCAGTGTTAATATTGATAGGCATATGGTGATTCCTGTCATTTGTTGTTTAAGGGTTTGATTGTGTGCAGCTGAATCAATGTTACTCTCTGATTCCTTGTCTTTTCTCCTCCTGTGATTTGATACTGCCTGTCCTCTCGTGGTTTTGTTTGCTTTCATTTTCTGTGTGCAGGATTACTTGGAGAATCTTTTGTAATGGAGGTTTGGTGGCCATATATTGTTTTAGTTTCTGTTTATTGTGGAAGACTTTTATTGTTCCATCTATTTCAAATGATAGTTTGCTGGGTAGAGTATCTTAGGGTTGAAGTTATTTTTATTCAGTGCACAGAATACCTCACTCCATGCTCTTTTTGCTTGTGTTGAGATTTTGTGCTGTGATTTTGATGAGTTTACCTTTGTATTTTATTGGTTTTTTTCTCTGTTACAGCCTTCAATTTTCTTTTTCTATTCTCTGTGCTTGTTGTTTTAATGATGATATATTGTGGGGTAGTTCTATTTTGGTCAAATCTGTTTGGTGTCCTGGAGGGTTCCTGTACCTGAATGGGCATAACTTTCTATAGATTTGGGAAATTTTCTGTTATTATTTTATTGTATATATTATGACTCCCTTGTGCTTGGACTGCTTCTCCTTCTTCAGTGCCCATGATTCTCAGGTTTGGTCTTTTGATGGAGTTGGTGAGTTATTGCATATTCCTTTAGCAGGTCTTGAGTTGTTTGACTAACAGTTCTTCAGTTTTTCCTTTAATTTCCATTTTATCTTCAAATTCTGAGATCCTGTCTTCCACTTGTTCTAGTCTGCTGGAGTGGTCTTCCACTGTGTTTTGTGGTTCTGTTTCATTCTTTTTTCTGAGGTTTTCCATATCATGGGTCATTTCCTCTTTAATATTGTCTATTTTCATCTTTAATTTATTTATCTATTTATAGTGTTCTCTGTTTCACTTTGGTGTTTATTTAGGGCTCCTATGAGTTCATTTATTTGTTTCTGTGTCTTCTCGTATTCTTTTTTTTTTTTTTTTTTTGGTGTCTTGAAATTTTTTTGAGTGTCTCTTTTATGTTTTGGCTAACTGTGTCTAGTATCATATCCATGAAATTCTCAGTGGTTACTTGCAGGATTTCTTCTTTGAAGGTGTTTTTGTGAACATTTTTGGATTCCTTGGTGTCATTTACTTTTGTTTTGTTGTTGTCTGGAACTTAGTGTCCATTTCCTTCATTTCCCTCTGAATCCTGTATTAAATTATTTTGGGGAGAGAATGGTTTCCATCTCCTTTTCTTCTTCCCATTGCTCCACTTGGTACTATGCAACTATGTTCTTGATAGGCTAGTTGGTTGTTTTAGTCACCTGTTTTCTTTCCCTTGCTTTAATTTTTGTTTTGTAGCTGTCTTGGGTTTTTAGCTAAGGTGGTGTGCTATTTCTTTCGTGGTCTGGGTGTGATTTAGTATTTACTAATTCTCAGATTTAATAACTGACCAGTAGTTTATGTGTTATGTAGAAGATCCCTTGGTGGTAATATTTATAAGCAGTGGGAGTTGAGGGATTGATATTTTTAATGTTAGCTATAGAAATTTGGGGAATTGGATAGGGTGGCACTGAAGGAGATGGGTAGTGTGGTGGATGAGTGGGGAAAGCAGTGTGGGAGCTGCTGTTTTTGTGGTCCTTTTGTGTTTTTGTGCATATTTATGTTGTTGTAGAAGAGGGTGTTTTTGTTAGGGATGGCAGGGGTTTGGATTTGTGTAAAGTTGGTGTAGTAGGTTGTTCGATGGGTGATTAGTGTGAAGGAGGGAGGGGTAGTCTGGTGACAGGTTGGAGGAGAATGGAAGGGGAATGTGAGGGCAGAGGGAAGGTAGAATGAGTTGTTGGAGAGGGGAGCAATGGGTTTTAGGACAGGAGAAGGAGGGAGAGTGAAGGGGGTGAGAGTAGGGATGAGAGGATGATGATGGTAAAGTTGATAGTATAGAAAGAGAAAAAGAGAAAAGATAATAGGAGTAAAATTATAAAGAGAAACCCCACAATAACAGAACTAACAACAACAACAATAAAAACCCAAAGAAATCAATGGGGACAGATGAACAAGCAAAAAACAAAAAACAAACAAAAAAACTCCAGGTTCAGGAACAATAGAATTTCTGTCTTAGTTTAAATTCTGGATTTACTCCTCCAGCATCCAGTCCTGGTGTTGGCATGAAAGCAGAAGCTCTGTCGTAGTCTCACCAGGTGATTGGGCTGTGAGTAGTGTTTTGTTCTTCTGTCTTTCAGCTGCAGCAACTTGGTCAGATCCTCCCCCAGTGAGGTATGGCAGTTTAAGTTTGCATGCTGTCCTCAGGTTCAGGAGATCATCTCTGTAGTCCACTTGTTGTCCTGCTTTGGAGGTGGCTTTTTGCTGTGCTTATTTACTGGGAGTATGTTTCTTTGCCCCCTCCCCTTTCTCTGCAACAGGGTCAGTGTTTTATCAGCCCCCTCCCCCTTTGTCAGTATGTTATGATGGTTCACTGTTTGTTTTTCAATTTTGTGGGGCAGTGTGACTTTGGGTACTTCTCAGTGGCTCAGTGGCTCAGATGATTTTTGTGATCTGCTAATGCCCTTCTTCAGGGATTGGCTTATTACCAATCCACTGTTGGCCTTCCTGCTTTTCCTCTCCCCTTTTCTCTGGTGCCCTTTCACCATTCCCATCCCTTCCACTGTGTGCTAGTTTTCAGTTTGTTGTTTATTGTTTAGTGTTTTTGGGGGGTGAGGGGGGTCAGTCTGCCCAGGGGGCTGTGCTGGTTTATCCTATGGGTGATTGGGAGGATTCTGTGTGACATGTGGCACTCACCTGTTTGGTCTACAAAATGTCTTACAGACAGGTTTGGAGCCAGAGGCAACCCACCTGTTTTCTCAGTGTAATGTGGCATGGAGAAGTTTTCCACAAATAGCCAGCAGCTATTTGTTTCCCTCTTCATTAATCTGCCCTTCTGGCTCTACCTTATTAGCTTCCAGCACCTCCAGACGGGCATTGTGAAGTTCTCCTTTTAAGCTGCCAAGAGAAGAAGTTTTGGTTACATGTTTGCAGTTGCCTAGTGTCCCACTCCCCTGCTACTTTGTTGGCTATTTGCCTCTACTTCTCTAGGGAGAACTAAGCATCTCTGTCTGGAGGTTTTGAGTGTTGCTTCTGCCAAACTGGGAACCAATGCCATAAAACATTCTCACAATGCCATTTGGCTTTGGTATTTTGGGTAGTCTGGGGAGCCTTCGAGAGACAAGTGTCAAGGTGAAGAGTCCATTCCCAGCTCCTGGAAAGTCATTTCACATTGAACCCTATCTCACTGGAGGGTGGGTGGTTTGATTCTTTACAGCAGACTCCAAAACCCTTTGTAATTTATGGGTGATGGGGAGAGTTGCAAATGTTTTTTGGTTTGTTTGTTACGCGAACTCCTGATTGGAACCAATACAATCAAAGTGTGAATGAATGAATATTCTTACTTTCTTATTTCCACTGTTTAGAAGATGTACAAATATACAGCAGTACCTTAAAGTCTTGGAGCAGAACTTGATGAAAGTGCCTCAAATCAAAGGCTGTCACTATTCACAGTAGCCAAGCTATGGAAACAGCCAAGATGCCCCACTACCAACAAATGGATTAAGAAAATGTGGTATTTATATACAATGGAATTTTATTCAGCCACAATGAAAATGAAATTTTGTCACTTGCAAGTTAACGATGATATTGGAGAGCATCATCTTAAGTGAAGTTAGCCAGACTCAGAAGGCTAAAAGTCACATGTTCTCCCTCATGTGTGGATTATACACCTAAAATAAATGCAATAATATTATTGCACATGGGTCATACACTAAGGGGAGAATGCACACGGGAGGAATAGGGAAAGGGAAGGAAATCTAAATTTGAATGTGGTTGATGTGCTTATTGTAGAAGAGCAAATATAGTAATCTTAAGCTGGTAGAGGCCACTATGGGAAGGGGACTAGAGAGCAGTGAAAAGGTCTGGTAGAGATGAATCAATGTGGGTTTCAGTACACACATGCATGTGTGTGCATGGAACCAATGCTAGGAATCTCTTTGTATATCTATCTTTATCTCAAACTAGTAAAAATGCTGTCTTTCTTATTATCTCTTATGCTTTTTCTTCAACAAAATCAGAGAACAAGAGAGCAGAACAGGTTCTGCCTGGAACGGGGAGTGGGAGTAGAGGGAGGAGGGGGAGAAGGGGAGGTAGCCCAAACAATGTATACACATGTGAGTAAATGTAAAAACAATAAAAATAAAAAAAACAAGGGCTGTCCTTATAAGTAGGAAACTAGATGATCTCTCAAAGATGTATGTAATCTATGAAGCAATAGAAATGCCCTTCATAAAAATTTCTTCCTATTAGTCCAGCTAATATGCTCAGAGTTCAGCATTTAGGTTGCATGCATAGTTTTCTTTGATTTTTTTAAATTGTTTTATTATTCATATGTACATACAAGGCTTGGGTCATTTCTCCCCCCCTGCCCCCACCCCCTCCCTTACCACCCACTCCACCCCTCCCTCTCCCCCTCTCCCCATCAATACCCAGCAGAAACTATTTTGCCCTTATCTCTAATTTTGTTGAAGAGAGAGTATAAACAATAATAGGAAGGAACAAGTGTTCCTGGTTGAGATAAGGATTGCTATACAGTGAGTTGACTCACATTAATTTCCTGTGGGTGTGTGTTACCTTCTAGGTTAATTCTTTTTGATCTAACCTTTTCTCTAGTTCCTTTTTTTTTTTATTTTTTTTCATTTTTCTTTTATTATTCATATGTGCATACAAGGCTTGGTTTATTTCTCCCCCCTGCCCCCACCCCCTCCCTTACCACACACTCCACCCCCTCCCGCTCCCCCCCTCAATACCCAGCAGAAACTATTTTGCCCTTATCTCTAATTTTGTTGTAGAGAGAGTATAAGCAATAATAGGAAGGAACAAGGGGTTTTGCTGGTTGAGATAAGGATAGCTATACAGGGCATTGACTCACATTGATTTCTTGTGCGTGGGTGTTACCTTCTAGGTTAATTCTTTTTGATCTAACCTTTTCTCTAGTTCCTGGACCCTTTTCCTATTGGCCTCAGTTGCTTTAAGGTATCTGCTTTAGTTTCTCTGCATTAAGGGCAACAAATGCTAGCTAGTTTTTTAGGTGTCTTACCTATCCTCACCCCTCCCTTGTGTGCTCTCACTTTTATCATGTGCTCAAAGTCCAATCCCCTTGTTGTGTTTGCCCTTGATCTAATGTCCACATATGAGAGAGAACATACAATTTTTGGTCTTTTGGGCCAGGCTAACCTTACTAAGAATGATGTTCTCCAATTCCATCCATTTACCAGCAAATGATAACATTTCATTCTTCTTCATGGCTGCATAAAATTCCATTGTGTATAGATACCACATTTTCTTAATCCACTCATCAGTGGTGGGCCGTCTTGGCTGTTTCCATAATTGGCTATTGTGAATAGTGCCACAATAAACATGGGTGTGCAGGTGCCTCTGGAGTAACCTGTGTCACAGTCTTTTGGGTATATCCCCAAGAGTGGTATTGCTGGATCAAATGGTAGATCAATGTTTAGCTTTTTAAGTAGCCTCCAAATTTTTTTCCAGAGTGGTTGTACTAGTTTACATTCCCACCAACAGTGTATGAGATTCCTTTTTCCCCGCATCCTCACCAACACCTGTTGTTCATGGTGTTGCTAATGATGGCTATGCTAACAGGGGTGAGGTGGAATCTTAGTGTGGTTTTAATTTGCATTTCCTTTATTTCTAGAGATGGTGAGCATTTTTTCATGTGTTTTTTCACCATTTGAATTTCTTCTTTTGAGAAAGTTCTGTTTAGTTCACGTGCCCATTTCTTTATTGGTTCATTAATTTTGGGAGAATTTAGTTTTTTAAGTTCCCTATATATTCTGGTTATCAGGCCTTTGTCTGATGTGTAGCTGGCAAATGTTTTCTCCCACTCTGTGGGTGTTCTCTTCAGTTTAGAGACCACTTCTTTTGATGAACAGAAGCTTTTTAGTTTTATGAGGTCCCATTTATCTATGCTATCTCTTAGTTGCTGTGCTGCTGGGGTTTCGTTGAGGAAGTTCTTACCTATACCTACTAACTCCAGAGTATTTCCTACTCTTTCCTGTATCAACTTTAGAGTTTGTGGTCTGATATTAAGATCCTTGATCCATTTTGAGTTAATCTTGGTGTAGGGTGATACACATGGATCTAGTTTCAGTTTTTTGCAGACTGCTAACCAGTTTTCCCAGCAGTTTTTGTTGAAGAGGTTGCTATTTCTCCATCGTATATTTTTAGCTCCTTTGTCAAAGACAAGTTGGTTATAGTTGTGTGGCTTCATATCTGGGTCCTCTATTCTGTTCCACTGGTCTTCATGTCTGTTTTTGTGCCAGTACCATGCTGTTTTTATTGTTATTGCTTTGTAATATAGTTTGAAGTCAGGTATCGTGATACCTCCAGCATTGATCTTTTGACTGAGTATTGCCTTGGCTATTCGTGGCCTCTTGTGTTTCCATATAAATTTAACAGTAGATTTTTCAATCTCTTTAATGAATGTCATTGGAATTTTGATGGGAATTGCATTAAACATGTAGATTACTTTGGGGAGTATCGACATTTTTACTATGTTGATTCTACCAATCCATGAACATGGGAGATCTCTCCACTTTCTATAGTCTTCCTCAATCTCTTTCTTCAGAAGTGTATAGTTTTCCTTGTAGAGGTCATTCACATCCTTTGTTAGGTTTACACCTAGGTATTTGATTTTTTTTGAAGCTATTGTAAATGGAATTGTTTTCATACATTCTTTTTCAGTTTGCTCATTGTTAGTGTATAGAAATGCTAATGATTTTTCTATGTTGATTTTATATCCTACTACCTTGCTGTAGCTATTGATGATGTCTAGAAACTTCTGAGTAGAGTTTTTTGGGTCTTTAAGGTATAGGATCATGTCATCTGCAAATAGAGATATTTTGACAGTTTCTTTACCTATTTGTATTCCTTTTATTCCTTCTTCTTGCCTAATTCCTCTTGCTAGGAATTCCAGTACTATGTTGAATAGGAGTGGAGATAGTGGGCATCCTTGTCTGTTTCCTGATTTTAGAGGGAATGGTTTCAGTTTTTCTCTGTTAAATATAATGCCGGCTGTAGGTTTGTCATATATAGCTTTTATAATGTTGAGGTACTTTCCTTCTATTCCTAGTTTTCTTAGAGCTTTTATCATGAAATGATGTTGGATCTTATCAAAGGCTTTTTCTGTGTCTATTGAGATGATCAAGTGGTTTTTGTCTTTGCTTCTGTTAATGTGGTTTATTACGTTTATTGATTTTCGAATATTGAACCACCCCTGCATCCTTGGGATGAAGCCTATTTGGTCATGTTGAATAATCTTTTTGATGTGTTGTTGAACTCAGTTTGCCATTATTTTGTTGAGGATTTTTGCATCAATGTTCATTAAGGAGATTGGCCTATAGTTCTCCTTTTTGGAGGTGTCTTTGCCTGGTTTTGGGATAAGTGTAATACTGGCTTCATAAAATGTGTTTGGCAGTTTTCCTTCCCTTTCTATTTCGTGGAACAGTTTAAAGAGGCTTGGTATCTGTTCTTCTTTAAAGGTCTGATAGAATTCAGCAGAGAATCCATCAGGTCCTGGACTTTTCTTTTTGGGGAGACTCTTGATTGATGCTTCAATTTCATTTTGTGGTATAGATCTATTCAGGTGATTAATTTCCTCTTGGTTCAGTTTTGGATGCTCATATGCATCTAGAAATCTGTCCATTTCTTTAAGATTTTCAAATTTATTTGAATATAGGTTCTCAAAGTAGTCTCTGCTGATTTCCTGGACTTCCATGGTGTTTGTTATTATCTCCCCTTTTGCATTTCTGATTCTACTAATTTAAGTTTTTTCTCTCCTCATTTTAGTCATGTTTGCCAGGGGTCTGTTGATCTTGTTTATTTTTTCAAAGAACCAACTTTTTGTTTCATTAATTCTTTGTATGGTTTTTTTGGTTTCTATTTCGTTGATTTCAGCTCTTATTTTTATTATTTCTCTCCTTCTATTTGTTTTGGGATTTGCTTGTTCTTGTTTTTCTAGGAGTTTGAGATGTATCATTAGGTCATTGATTTGGGATCTTTCAGTCTTTTTAATATATACACTCATGGCTATAAATTTTCCTCTCAGGACTGCCTTTGTTGTGTCCCATAGGTTCCGGTAGGTTGTGTTTTCATTTTCATTGACTTCCAGGAACCTTTTAATTTCCTCTTTTATTTCATCAATGATCCATTCTTTATTAAGTAATGAGTTATTTAGTTTCCAGCTGTTTGCATGTTTTTTGTCTTTACTTTTGTTGTTGACTTCTACATTTACTGCATTGTGATCAGATAGTATGCACGGCATAATTTCTATTTTCTTATATTTGCTGAGGCTTGCTTTGTGCCCTGGGATATGATCTATTTTGGAGAAGGTTCCATGGGCTGCTGAGAAGAATGTATATTGTGTAGAAGTTGGATGAAATGTTCTGTAGACATCAAGTAGGTCCATTTGATCTATTGTATATTTTAGATCTTGGATTTCTTTATTGATTTTCTGTTTGGATGACCTATGTATTGATGATAATGGGGTGTTAAAGTCTCCCACAACCACTGTGTTGGTGTTAATATATGGTTTTAGGTCTTTCAGGTATGTTTGATGAAATTGGGTGTGTTGACATTGGATGCAACAGGTTGATGATTATTATTTCCTTTTGGTCTATTTCCCCTTTTATTAGTATGGAATGTCCTTCTTTATCTCGTTTGATCAATGTAGGTTTGAAGTCTACTTTGTCAGAGGTAAGTATTGCTACTCCTGCCTGTTTTTGGGGGCCATTGGCTTGGTAAATCTTCTTCCAACCTTTCATCCTAAGCCTGTGCTTATTTCTGTCAGTGAGATGGGTCTCCTGTAAGCAACAAATTGTTGGAGCTTCCTTTTTAATCCATTTCATCAAATGGTGCCTTTTGATGGGTGAACTAAGTCCATTATCATTAAGTGTTAGTACTGATAGGTATGCAGTGATTCTTGTCATTTAGTTGTCTTAGTTGTTTGAAGGTTTGATTTTGTGTGCCTAAGTTGAGGTTACTCTCTACTTTCTTGCTTTTTCTTTTCCTGTAGTTTGGTGCTGCCTGTCTTTTCATGGTTAAGTTGGGTTTCACTTTCTGTGTGCAGAATCCCTTGAAGAATCTTTTGTAGTGGTGGCTTTGTGGTCACATATTGTTTTAGTTTCTGCTTATCATGGAAGACTTTCATTGCTCCATCTATTTTAAATGATAGTTTTGCTGGGTAGAGTATCCTGGGGTTGAAGTTATTTTCATTCAGTGTCTGGAAGATCTCACCCCATGCTCTTCTTGCTTTTAATGTTTCTGTTGAGAAGTCTGCTGTGATTTTGATGGGTTTATCTTTGTATGTTACTTGTTTTTTCTCTCTTACAGCATTCAATATTCTTTCCCTATTTTCTGAGCTTGTTGTTTTAATGATCATATGCTGTGGGGTAGTTCTATTTTGATCTGGTCTGTTTGGTGTCCTGGAGGTCTCTTGCATCTGTATGGGAATATCTTTCTCTAGATTGGTGAAATTTTCCATTATTATTTTGTTGAATATATTACGCATTCCCTTTTCTTGGACCTCTTCTCCTTCTTCAATGCCCATGATTCTCAAGTTTTGTCTTTTGATGGAGTTGGTGAGTTTTTGCATTTTCTTTTCACTGGTTTTGAGTTGTTTAATTAATTTTTCTTCGGTTTTTCCTTTGATTACCATTTCATCTTCAAGTTCTTAGATTCTGTGTTCTGTTTGTTCTGTTCTGCTGGATTGGTGTTCTGTTTTGTTTCACTAGCTTTCCTGCACCTGATTACTGGGCGGTGCTGCTGCTCCTGCCAGCCCCAGTGTTTGTTTACAGTTCATGTGGGAAGTGAGTCTTCCCTCTCTCTTGTGGAGTTTTCTTCCCTCCGCCAGTCTCACAAGCTTTCCCGCTCCTGGTTTTTGGGCGCACGCCCGGCTCCCGCCAGAGCCTCTCCGGCCCGCCCGGCTCATTTATTTACAGCCCGGGAAGTATTCCCTTCCCCCAATCTTCAGTGCTCAGTGTGCCCCACCCTCTATCCCGTGTGTCTTTATTGTTCTTATTGCTTATTACTCAGTCTCCCTTTTTTTCCTGGGTGGAGGTCAGTCTGTCCAGGGGGCTATGCTGATCTGTCCCAGGGTTGTCTCTGGGAGTACCACGGTACAGCTAAGCTCACCTTGTCCATGTCTTCCCAAGCCATCTGGGTGCGGGCACCTGGCAGCCCGGGGGCCCTCCTGGTTTCTCCATTAACGTGAATTGGAGATGCTCTACGCTGGCTGGAGGTGTGGAGGGGTCAAAGTTTTGTGTCTTCTCAGTGGTTTTGCCTGCAAGGTGTGTCTCCAGTGTCTCTCCAAGATTTCACTATAGGAGGCACGCTTTCTGCTTCTTCCCTCTAGCCGCCATCTTGGAAGAACCTCCTATTGTTTTCTTTGTATGTCTCATAAAAAGTGCATGTACTATGGGGTTATGTTTCATACAAAATTGTCTTTGATTTACTATGTTGGCATAAGAAATTGGATCCCAGGAAAAAGATTGTGCACATGATATTGTGGATGAATAAACAGTTCAGAGCAGAGTTAGCATCCAAGAAACATGTATAGTGTATATCTTGCAAGGAGATGAGGTAGGGTAAAGATAAGGGTTAACAGCAGGTTAAATAAGAAATTTAGTTTTGGTGGTATTGGGATTTGAATTCAGTGCTTTGTGTTTGGTAGGCAAATACTCTGTTGCTTGAGCCACACCTCCAGTCCTTTTTCCTCTGCTTATTTTTGAGATAGGGTCTCACTTTTTTTCCCAGGCTGGCCTGGACTGTGATCCTCCTATTTTATAGTTCCTGCATAGTTGGGATGACAAGTATCCACACTATGCCCTGCCTTTTCTGTTGAGATTGGATCTCATGAATTTTTTTACCCAGGCTGTGTGGAACCGGGATCTCTGCCTCCCAAAGAGTTAGGATTACAGGTTTGAGTCACTGGCACCCAGCTTGAGTATTAAGTCCTTAGCCCAGAGAATATTACAAAGCAAGTACTCAATAAATATTATTATTGGTATAGTGTATCTCACACTTCAACGTGCTGGGACTATGACAGAGAACAATGCAGTTGCTTCTCTCCTTATACCTTTCCCTTTTTTCTTTCCCTCAGAAACCTCAGAACAATGCAAACATCTCTTCACCTCCACTTCTCAATGTCTACCATGTACAGACCTGCAAAGAATAAGCAAGGAATCCTTGGTATAGAAGGGGACACAATTGAGTATACAGGGAGCTCAAAATCATTACAGGCTTAAAAACAGTGAGTATACAGGAAAGTAAATAATACAGTCCCTCTCACTTTCACTTCAATCCTCTGCTGGCATAATCAGTGTTAATAGATTGTTTTGAATTCTTTCACACCTTTCCTGAAGACCAAACATAGATAGAACAATGCACACATAGAGAGCTATTTGTTTGTTTTTAAAAGGAAATAACCTCACACATTACTTTGCAACTTGCTTGTCCATTTAAATAGTACATCATAGATAACATTCAGTTTTAGAAGCATAAAGATTTAATTTGGACTCTTTCATAGCTAAATACTATACCATGGTATAACATGCTATAATTTAATGAACTATGCCACCATTGATGGAGTTGAAGATTATTCTCAGGAGTATTTTTATAGCTATTCAACCATAACTAATGTGCATATTTATAAATCCTTACAGAGTTTTGCTACCATTTGTCATGGTGGGTGCCAAGAAGTGAGATGAATGAATCAAATGTGTATGTCTGAATTAACATTAGATTTTGCCAATATCTTTACAAAAATGTGGCAAATTAAGTAATATTCTATGTTCTTGGTAAAATAGGATGTAATTACTTTTCTTTAATTGCTGCTAGTCTGCTTCATAAAAGTTGAATAACATCATTACTGTAACTTGATTTTTTTTGTTTCAGTAGGCAGGAGCATATTTTCATTTGCTTATTTGTTTCTGTATATGTTCTTTGGTGTATTCTGTGTTCATATGATTTGCTGTTTTGTTCTATTAAGCTATTTGTTGTTTTTCTATTAAGCTATTTGCTCTTTAAAATCATTTTGTAGATTCTTTTTCACATTGTTGCTATTCGATTTATTATTACTGCTATTATTTATTTATTTATTTATTTGGCAGTTTTGGAGCTTGAACTCAGGTTTTTATGCTTGCTAAGCAAATGCCCCATCATTTGAGCCACACCCCCAGCTCCTTTCATTTTAGTTATTTTTCAGATAGGTGAGAACACTTTTTGCTAGGGTTAGCTTTGGACTGTGTAGTTGGGATCATAGGCATCTGCCACCATGCTCTGGTTAGATTCTTATCTTATAGAGAAATGAATCCCTTTCAATATTGTATGCAACTCATTTCCCAAGCCATCATTTATCTTTGGCTTTTTTACTCTCTCTGGGACACAGGATGATTTTATTGGGATATTAATGGGTACAGGGTTACTGCATTGTATGGCAGGAGTGATGAGCATATTACCTCATCTACTCTCTCCTAACCATGTAGTATATTTGATTATTAACATAAAAACAAACTTATGAAAAAGATGAAATAGCAACTAAATAGGTTTACATAAGCTAGTGAGATAGAATCTAATATTGTCACTCTTCTTAGGTGATAGGAAAGATGAAAAGCATTTATTTTATTCAAATTGGACATATTTTTTGTTATAGTGATTAGAAATACTAAGTATTTGTGAGGTAAGAATGCACTTGCTTTTTGCTGTATGAGAGGGTTAAAGCTCAGCTGCTTGCAATCAATTAAAAACAATGAACTGAAAATGGTGAAATCAGAGCAGAAAGAGTAGATTGCCAGTTGTACAACTGATTGCCCCTAAGTCCAACTTTCAGAACTTGTATAAAACTTCTGTTGTAACTTCTGATGTAACATCATAATGAGCAGAGGCTCATTTCTCTTATGCACTCAGTTTCTGTAGTACAGCAATGAATTCAGGTATTTTCTCAAGAGTCCTTGTCGGAATTAGGGTATGTGTCAGAACTGGTCTAGCAGCAAGGATCAGGACAAGTGAATTGGGAGAGGACAAAGGCAAAAGTTGCTGGCATGGGGTAGTTTTTCTTCCTGTGATAGACTTGTTGCCCACTTAGGATATCTTGTTATATCTGATCAATACAAAGGTGAGCTTATTTATTATCTATCTGTCATCTATCATTTATCTATCATCTATCTATCTATCTATCTATCTATCTATCTATCTATCATCTATCATCTATCTCTGTTTTTCTATCTCTATTTTCTGACTATAGGATTCTGGACTATAGGGTCCATTTAAGCATATCACTTTCTATGCTGAAAATTTGGTATAATGATTGTAAACTTGCTTTTCTAGGAGGCAAATAGATTCCTGAGCTGAGAGGTATACTCCTTCCCACCTGTGGAAACATGGATTTACAAATGTACAAATCTTTCTCTAAATTTCTTGGAAATTAATGATGTTTTGTCTTAAGAGTTTCAAATCCTTGCTAATTATTCTTTTTTTTTTTTTTTAGTATCTGCTGTTTCCTGCACTCCTAAGTGTTTTTTTTTTTTCCAGGTTTTTAAAAGCCTGCCCACTTTTTTGTTGCTTAACATTCTATTTAACAAAAATTTCAAGACCAAGGGTGGGGGTAGGAGTAGGGAAGATGGGATTAGAGCAAAAGTAGAAAACCTCAAGGATTTTAATCTGTACTTTCAGTAATGTGACATCATGTACCTGCAAATTACCAATTTGCAATGTTTGCAGTCAGATTCCTATGTATTGAAAATTATATGTCTCCACGTTAATGATTTTTCAAATTAGCCCAGCTGAAGGCAAGGACATTACGGATTGGGGAAGGTGATAGAGCTGGTAAGAGACAGGAGGGGTTGTAACTCCCAGTGAGGTGGGGTGAGGTTGCCCAGCCAGGCTCCTCTGTAGGGCTGCTTTTAAGAGTCTTTTACCACACATTATTACTGACAGCTAAAAATATAACTACAAAAAGTCACAGTGAACAAATTCATCCCTGAAATAGCTAAACACAACCTTAATAAAAATGATGCAGTATGAAAACAAGTGCCTTGGGGGCATGCTCCGTACATACATACAGCATTACATTCATATATACATGCATCAGCATACAGCATTAGTTGTCTTTCTAGTATCCTTTAAAAATGGACCCTCACATGTACCTCACATGTCCACGAGGCTCCTGTGCCACTATCCACAACCACGTGTCTGTTTGCTTCACTCTAGATCACCAGCTTCCATAAGAAACTCACTCGTACTATGTGATCCTGAACTTTAGAAGAATTCTCTCACAATCAAGGGGATATAGAAAGAGGTTAC
Organism: Castor canadensis; assembly: GCF_047511655.1. Taxonomy (NCBI): domain Eukaryota; kingdom Metazoa; phylum Chordata; class Mammalia; order Rodentia; family Castoridae; genus Castor; species Castor canadensis. The sequence continues at coordinate 95,958,293 of NC_133394.1, forward strand.
AAGTTCCTTTTGAGTTTACTGACTTGAAAAAAAAAATAAAAGAAAGAGGTAACAAGTAAACTATTGTCTTCCTGTCAGTATCTCTTGGTTCCATGAAAATTTCTATTTCCTTTTATCTTTCCTTGCTCCCAGTGTCCCCAAATTATCCCTGTAGGAACCCCACATTTTCTCTATTAAATATGCCAAGTGCTTTCTTTTCATCTGAATGCTGGGGAACAGCCAATAAATACCCAGGTATTGGGGGCAGGGTGTGGTGATTCCTTTGTTGACACTCTTCAATCTTATCAAGACATCCTTTGCTGGCAGAGTGGCTCAAGTGGTAGAGCTCCTGCTAGCAAGACTGAGGTCCTGAGTTCAATTTTCAGTACAGCCCAAAAGAAAAGATATCTTGTACCCAGAGTTGTTTGTTTTAGGACTCTTTAGCTGTCAAAATTTACTGAGAACCCCAAAGAGCTTTTGTTTATCTATCAACAATTACTATACTAAAAATTAAAATATTTCTTAAAAAGTATGATTTCTTTAAAAATAACAAAAATGCATTACATATATTTAATAAAAAGTGATTTCTGAGCAATAATAAATGCATTACAAATTTCATGAAATGATTTCTAAAACAAAAATTGGTGAAGAGATAACATTGGTCTTCCTCTCCCCCTCCCTTTCTCCCTCCCTCCCTTCCTTCCTTCCTTCCACAATTCTTGATGAGAGACACTGCTTCTGCATTCTGATAAGTTGTTTGGGTTTAATATACAGAAATTTTGGGCTAGCTAGAAAAGAGGAGTATTACATAGATAATTATGGATATTTTTCTTTAATAGTACATCAAAACTTGACAAGTGGTTATTTCTTAAACAGTATGTGTGATATGGAAATCTGAAACTAAATCAGCAAACAGGTATTATGTTTCATAAAAATTCATTATTCTATCTTGCTTCTTGAATGGATCTTTTGCTCACATATTGATTCTTTAAAAAATATTGGTTTTCTGAATTATGCAGGTCTTTCTAATATAGCTGTCTACTCACTACCAAACTCGTCATAAATGTTTCTCAACCATAGAAAGATGATCATAGTGCAAATGCTGATTTTCTAAAAATCCCAATTTCTGCTTGCAAGCTAAATGTTATCATTGGAAATATTGGTAAAATTATTTTCTGTTAAATGACAGATTTAGTTTGTTTATTTTTAAAGAAAATGTTTGCCAAATACCCAAAAATGAATAACCACAGTTTGTCTGTCAGCGATTCCTTCAAGTACATGGGACCTTGTGAGAAAGATGTTAATTTATCTTGTAACTCAAATAATTTCATGGGTGCTTTTTCTTGAGTCAAATAATTACATTTTCATTTGTAGCAGTAATGATTTATACATCTTTTTTTTCCTACAGGATATTAAAAGCACATGTATTCAAAAGTCAAGTCTTAAAACCAGTACATTTTATTGCATTATCAAGAACATTTTTGGCTGTTACTGGACTTTTTTTCCCCCCTGCTTAAGAATGTCATGGTGAAGAAATGAATGACTGGTCCTACAGTTTAGTACCAGTGGCTTGGCTTTTAATTTGAAAAATTTTGAATTCATTAACCGCCTAGAAGATTTTATGTATCCTCAGGGGTACCTGGATTTTACCAGTGTAGCCAGTGTTGAAAACTGCTCTTTCAGATCAGTGTTTCTCAAACTTTGGTGCACATATATATTGCCAGGGAGTCTTATTAAAATATAGATTCTGAGCGAAGGGAATGTGTAATATATTCAACAAAATAATAACGGAAAATTTCCCAAATCTAGAGAAAGATATTCCCATACAAATGCAAGAGGCCTCCAGGACACCAAACAGACCAGATCAAAATAGAAATCCTCCACGACATATCATCATTAAAACAACAAGTTCAGAAACTAAGGAAAGAATATTGAAGGCTGCAAGAGAGAAAAAACAAGTAACATACAAAGGTAAGCCCATCAAAATCACAGCAGACTTCTCAACAGAAACATTAAAAGCAAGAAGAGCGTGGGGTGAGATCTTCCGGGCACTGAATGAAAAAAACTTCAACCCCAGATACTCTACCCAGCAAAGCTATCATTCAAAATAGATGGAGCAATAAAAGTCTTCCATGATAAGCAGAAACTAAAACAATATGTGACCACAAAGCCACCATTACAAAAGATTCTGCAAGGGATCCTGCACACAGAAAGTGACACCCAACTTAACCATGAAAAGGCAGGCAGCACCAAACCACAGGATAAGAAAAAGCAAGACAGTAGAGGGTAACATCAAGTTAGGTACACACAATCAAACCTTCAAACAACTAAGACAACTAAATGGCAGGAATCACCACATACCTATCAGTACTAACGCTTAATGTTAATGGAATTAATTCACCCATCAAAAGACACCATTTGACAAAATGGATTAAAAAAGAAGATCCAACAATTTGTTGCTTATAGGAGACTCATCTCACTGACAGAAATAAGCATATGCTTAGATGAAAGGGTGGAAGAAGATTTACCAAGCCAATGGCCCCCGAAAACAGGCAGGAGTAGCAATACTTACCTCTGACAAAGTAGACTTCAAACCTACATTGATAAAACGAGATAAAGAAGGACATTCCATACTAATAAAAGGGGAAATAGGCCAAAAGGAAATAATAATCATCAATCTGTACGCACCCAATGTCAACGCACCCAATTTCATCAAACATACCCTGAAAGACCTAAAAGCATATATAAATGCCAACACAGTGGTTGTGGGAGACTTTAACACCCCATTATCATCAATACATAGGTCATCCAAACAAAAACTCAATAAAGAAATCCAAGATCTAAAATATGCAATAGATCAAGTGGACCTAGTAGATGTCTACAGAACATTTCATCCAACCTCTACACAATATACATTCTTCTCAGCAGCACATGGAACCTTCTCCAAAATAGATCATATCCTAGGGCACAAATCAAGCTTCAGCAAATATAAGAAAATAGAAATAATACCGTGCATACTATCTGACCACAATGCAGTGAAACTAGAACTCAACAACAAAAGTAAAGACAAAAAACATGCAAACAGCTGGAAACTAAATAACTCATTACTTAATGAAGAATGGATCATCGATGCAATAAAAGAGGAAATTAAAAAGTTCCTGTAGTCAATGAAAATGAAAACACAACCTACCGGAACCTATGGGACACAGCTAAGGCAGTCTTGAGAGGAAAGTTTATGAGTGCATATATTAAAAAGATTGAAAGATCCCAAATCAATGACCTAATGATACATCTCAAACTCCTAGAAAAACAAGAACAAGCAAATCCCAAAACAAATAGAAGGAGAGAAATAATAAAAATAAGAGCTGAAATCAACGAAATAGAAACCAAAAAAACCATACAAAGAATTAATTAAGCAAAAAGTTGGTTCTTTGAAAAAATAAACAAGATCGATAGACCCCTGGCAAACCTGACTAAAATGAGGAGAGAAAAAACCCAAATTAGTAGAATTAGGAATGCAAAAGGGGAGATAATAACAAACACCATGGAAGTCCAGGAAATCAGCAGAGACTACTTTGAGAGCCTATATTCAAATAAATTTGAAAATCTAAAAGAAATGGACAGATTTCTAGATACATATGATCATCCAAAACTGAACCAAGAGGAAATTATCACCTCAATAGATGTATACCACAAAATGAAATTGAAGCAGCAATCAAGAGTCTCCCCAAAAAGAAAAGTCCAGGACCTGATGGATTCTCTGCTGAATTCTATCAGACCTTTAAAGAAGAACTGATACCAACCCTCCTTAAACTGTTCCACGAAATAGAAAGGGAAGGAAAACTGCCAAACACGTTTTATGAAGCCAGTATTACACCTATCCCAAAACCAGGCAAAGACACCTCCAAAAAGGAGAACTATAGGCCAATCTCCTTAATGAACATTGATGCAAAAATCCTCAACAAAATAATGGCAAACCGAATTCAGCAACACATCAAAAAGATTATTCGCCACAACCAAGTAGGCTTCATCCCAGGGATGCAGGGGTGGTTCAACATACGAAAATCAATAAACGTAATAAACCACATTAACAGAAGCAAAGACAAAAACCACTTGATCATCTCAATAGATGCAGAAAAAGCCTCTGATAAGATCCAACATCATTTCATGATAAAAGCTCTAAGAAAACTAGGAATAGAAGGAAAGTACCTCAACATTATAAAAGCTATATATGACAAACGTACAGCCAGCATTATACTTAACGGAGAAAAACTGAAATCATTCCCTCTAAAATCAGGAACCAGACAAGGATGCCCACTATCTCCACTCCTATTCAACATAGTACTGGAATTCCTAGCCAGAGCAATTAGGCAAGAAGAAGGAATAAAAGGAATACAAATAGGTAAAGAAACTATCAAAATATCCCTATTTGCAGATGACATGATCCTATACCTTAAAGATCCAAAAAACTCTACTCAGAAGCTTCTAGACATCATCAATAGCTATAGCAAGGTAGCAGAATATAAAATCTACATAGAAAAATCATTAGCATTTCTATACACTAACAATGAGCAAATGGAAAAAGAATGTATGAAAACAATTCCATTTACAATAGCCTCAAAAAAAATCAAATACCTAGGTGTAAACCTAACAAAAGATGTGAAAGACCTCTACAAGGAAAACTATACACTTCTGAAGAAAGAGATTGAGGAAGACTATAGAAAGTGGAGAGATCTCCCATGCTCATGGATTGGTAGAATCAACATAGTAAAAATGTCAATACTCCCAAAAGTAATCTACATGTTTAATGCAATTCCCATCAAAATTCCAATGACATTCATTAAAGAGATTGAAAAATCTACTGTTAAATTTATATGGAAACACAAGAGGCCACGAATAGCCAAGACAATACTGAGTCAAAAGAACAATGCAGGAGGTATCACAATACCTGACTTCAAACTATATTACAAAGCAATAACAATAAAAACAGCATGGTACTGGCACAAAAACAGACATGAAGACCAGTAGAACAGAATAGAGGACCCAGATATGAAGCCACACAACTATAACCAACTTGTTTTTGACAAAGGAGCTAAAAATATACGATGGAGAAATAGCAGCCTCTTCAACAAAAACTGCTGGGAAAACTGGTTAGCAGTCTGCAAAAAACTGAAACTAGATCCATGTATATCACCCTATACCAAGATTAACTCAAAATGGATCAAGGATCTTAATATCAGACCCCAAACTCTTAAGTTGATACAGGAAAGAGTAGGAAATACTCTGGAGTTAGTAGGTATAGGTAAGAACTTTCTCAATGAAACCCCAGCAGCACAGCAACTAAGAGATAGCATAGATAAATGGGACCTCATGAAACTAAAAACCTTCTGTTCATCAAAAGAAGTGGTCTCTAAACTGAAGAGAACACCCACAGAGTGGGAGAAAATATTTGCCAACTATACATCAGACAAAGGACTGATAACCAGAATATACAGGGAACTTAAAAAACTAAATTCTCCCAAAACTAATGAACCAATAAAGAAATGGGCACGTGAACTAAACAGAACTTTCTCAAAAGAAGAAATTCAAATAGCCAGAAAACACATGAAAAAATGCTCACCATCTCTAGCAATAAAGGAAATGCAAATTAAAACCATGCTAAGATTCCACCTCACCCCTGTTAGAATAGCCATCATCAGCAACACCACCAACAACAGGTGTTGGCGAGGATGCGGGGAAAAAGGAACCCTCTTACACTGTTGGTGGGAATGTAGACTAGTACAACCACTCTGGAAAAAAATTTGGAGGCTACTTTAAAAGCTGGACATCAATCTACCATTTGATCCAGCAATACCACTCTTGGGGATATACCCAAAAGACTGTTACTCCAGAGGCACCTGCACACCCATGTTTATTGCGGCACTATTCACAATAGCCAAGTTATGGAAACAGCCAAGATGCCCCACCACTGACGAATGGATTAAGAAAATGTGGTATCTATACACAATGGAATTTTATGCAGCCATGAAGAAGAACGAAATGTTATCATTTGCTGGTAAATGGATGGAATTGGAGAACATCATTTTGAGTGAGGTTAGCCTGGCCCAAAAGACCAAAAATCGTATGTTCTCCCTCATATGTGGACATTAGATCAAGGGCAAACACAACAAGGGGATTGGACTATGAGCACATGATAAAAGCGAGAGCACACAAGGAAGGGGTGAGGATAGGTAAGACACCTAAAAAACTAGCTAGCATTTGTTGCCCTTAATGCAGAGAAACTAAAGCAGATACCTTAAAGCAACTGAGGCCAATAGGAAAAGGGGAACAGGTACTAGAGAAAAGGTTAGATCAAAAAGAATTAACCTAGAAGGTAACACCCACGCATAGGAAATCAATGTGAGTCAATGCCCTGTATAGCTATCCTTATCTCAGCCAGCAAAAACTCTTGTTTCTTCCTATTATAGCTTATACTCTCTCTACAACAAAATTAGAAATAAGGGCAAAATAGTTTCTGCTGGGTATTGAGGGCGGGGGAGAGGGAGGGGGGCAGTGGGTGGTAAGGGAGGGGGTGGGGGCAGGGGGGAGAAATGAACCAAGCCTTGTATGCACATAGGAATAATATAAAGAAAAATGAAAAAAAAATATAGAATCTGGCTCAGTAGTCCTAAGGTGCTACTTGAAAATTGTATTTCTGACAAGTTCCTAGGTGAAGATGATGCTTCCTGTAGGTGGCTACATTTTGAGTATCAAATCTTTTGAACTGCACAATTATGATAATGGCTATAGCTATATAGGTCTATTTTAATTTACATTAAAAGTAAGTAAAATTAAATATTCAGCTCATCAGTTAAACTAACCCCATTTTAAGTGCTCAAAGTCATCTGAGACTACTGGCTACCATCTAGGACAGAAAAAATAAAAACAGATAATTTTCATTATCACAGAAAATTTATGGGTAATTCTCTAGATTGTTTACAGAGAGTTCATAGTGAGAGGTTATGTAACTAAATTCATTTAAATATTAATTAGATGCTATTCTTCAAAACATATGTGGGGGTGAGTTGTAAAAAACAGCCATTCTTTTAATCAATGTCACAAACGCAGGCAATTTAGGATTTTTTCAATGATTTAAACTCAGCAGCTTCAAGTTACTTGATTAATTTCTTATAAACCTCTCTAGTGCCATGTTTTTATGAGCAACATATGCTGATAATGCAAAGACTGGTGCATGATATTCCATTTTTATGGTTAAAGGATTCTATTTAAAAGATAAAACAATTAGGAGAACCTGATATGGAGATGGAAAAAAACCCTTACACATTATAAACAATTTCCATATCCTTAATATGTTCTCCATAAAACTCATAAGAAACAACTTCAGCAGGAAAGTTCCACCATGGAGAATGAAAGGCTATGCTTCACAGGTGAGCAGGCGAGACTGTTTCTCCTAGGCTCTTGCCAGTGTACACAGTGTGCAGAGAGGCATTCCTTGAGGTTCACTTGGAATGTTCTTGCTCTGATGAGAGCTGGGCAAACTGTGTACCCCACCTGACTGAAGAAACCATTCCAGGATAGGCTTCCCAAAAGCATTCCTAGTTTGCAAAGTATGCAAGCTGAGACAAGTCTAGTTGAGTGGAGAATATAAAAACTAAGAAAAATGAGAAGAGGAAAGGAGATAGCCTTTCTGCTCTTCTTTAGGAACCCTGTACATAGAAGTACAATTTATTGTATACCTGTAAAGAATAAATCATGACTATAGCACACATATGGATTGTTATTTGAAGGTACAAGAACATTTCAATGGTAAAGTCAAAAGCCTTTTTGCCAAGCATATTTCAAAAGTAGATGTGGAACTGAATGCTTTGGGAGAACTGAAAAATTCCTGCAATGTTGTTGGTCTTAGATCTCTAAGTACATCATATTCTTTTGTAAAATTCTTAAGTGAGGAATAATAGGAGACAGAGAAAGTGTTCCATTAGTCTCAGCTGCTGATTTGCCAAGGCCCAGAATCATGAGATGAACAGTTCTTGTGATTTCATCCTCCAGGGTATATTCAGATGTTCTTGTTAGTGAACTAACATCTTGTTAGTTCTCATTTGAATAGTTTTGTGTTGACTTTGAGACTTTTCAGACATCAATAAAATCCCCTCACAAGGAGCAGACTAATGAACTCTACTGGGACTACATATAAGGAATATGTTTTCCTGTTGTTGTGTTAACTGTCACTCTGTGAGGCTGTAACTGGCACCACCATTCACAACTTCAGAGAACAGCTCTTGGCTTTGTGTTCTGTCCAGGACCCTATAGTAAAGTGTAATTATCATCATTACTGTGAGAGGCAAGGCTGGAGATATTGCAACAAAGATGGGATATTTTACTTAAAAAGCAGGATTTCCTTTTGGTCTTTGGGGTAGAGAGATAGGGCATGAGGGGAGACAGGTTTTCATAAGCTGACCTGCTGCTAAGCTCAATGCACAGTACCCATCCCTCTTAGGCAGATGTGGTCTTTTCAATACATTGTGTTCCCCATCTGGGCCACTTCCTCAGTTAGACCACTTGGCTAGGCTGCATATTTGTTCTTGCATCTCCTGCCTTGGTACACCCAACAGTCTCTTGTCAGCTCCGTTATGCAATACGCCTGTGAGCATCAGAGTAATGACTATCCAGCTGTCCCATGACAAGCAGTTGTAGCTTAGGAAGACACGGAGCTGGTGGCCAACTTCTCTTCTGTAACTTCTCAATAAACAATTAGCATTTACTGGCACCTACCATGGGTTGGTTAGGTACCAGCAGAGAGTGGGCCTTTTATAATTATTTCTCAAAGTGAAAACTGATCTACGTGTTAGAATTACTTTAAAACTGTAGTTTAGAGAAAGTAGACAAGAGTCTTACAATAGGTGAAAATTTAATCCTATGGAGTTTAAAATGAAACTCTCAGTCTTTCCTTTTTTTTCCCCTCTAAAGTTTACATTTAAAGTGACACAATTATTATATAGGGTACTTGTTTTCTAGCTAAAGTCTACAAAGACACAAAGATCATTCTGTATGCTTGCAACATGGTTTAATTATTTTCAACTAGGAGAAATTACCACAAACTGTTCTCAGAAAGAACAGCTTATCAGCCATGGAACACTAAAGATGGCAGACATTTCGAATGTGTTCAGTGACTATTCTAATGTATTCCTGACACAACAGCGATTAATTCAACTGTATGTTGCAATTAATTCAGAGTGTGTTTTTCAATTAATTCAATCTTCAAAGCTGAAGCTCTACTTAAATTTAGAACTTCTCCAAGGGCTCTATCAAGGTCATTTTGGATTTTGTAATTGATAGCAGAAGCCCTTTGTTCTAGGAGAATCACCTTTGCAGAAATTTTAAACCAAGGATTTGCCTACTGTTTTCTCTACTTTGGAGTTTATTTCTGAGTGGTGGCTGTGTGGGAAGTTGGAATTAAACCTAGTTCTACTTGCAAGAGCACAAAGAAGTGGCACCTTTACATACAGCCTACCAAAAAGCACCTCACATTTAGATTTTTGTCATTGTCTCTAAACAAGTTGTACATTTAAATGCATATTATTCAAACAAAAACAAAGAAGTTATATGTCAGATAGTTTATGATTATGTCCTTTGACTACACATAATTGCCTAAAGTCATATTAAATTTGCTCTTCAAACTTATAATTAGCTTTTGAATAGTACAATTATATTACATCATGTTTTTCTGTGTTTCCATTTTATTTCTCATCAATACTTAAAATATATCACAAGTCTCTTCAAACTTGTTTTGGGATTTCTTTAAAGTATGAAAATCTTCAAAAATAGTAAGTGGCCTGACTCCCCAATAGACCTCTGGGAAGCCTTGCTTTCAATCTAAATTGTGATTATTTTTAATCAACAACTGAGAATGTTAGTGTATAAGGTATAGTTACATAATTCATCCATAAGTTAATTACAACATAATTATTTTCAGAAGCTCTTCTTTATGTATTAACTCTCTTTTCTACCTGCTCTCTAGCTTTGTCTCTAAGTTACTTGACGTAGGGCTGGGGGTGTGGTTCAAGTGGTAGAGCACCTGCTGAACAAGTGCAAGGCCAAATTCAAACCCCAGTACCACTCCTTCCCCCCAAAAAGTTATATGATATGTTAGTTACTTTTGTGTAACTGTGACAGAAAATACCTTAGACAACAACTTAAGGGAGGAGAGATTTACTTTGATTCACAGTTTCAGAGGTTTCACAGCCTGAGAATATCAGGGCAGCTGGGAGATTTCACCTTCAAACCAGAACATCTGGTAACAGTACTTGTACATATGCTGTCAGATAGGGTATGTTATTTGGTGCTTAACAAATTGCTGTCACAGTGTTAAGACTTTCTCTCAAATCTCAGCTTTTGTAGGATGCTACATACTCTTAGATTCATATTAGATCTAATTTATTCCTTTTTATTAATTTTGGAAATGAAGAATTTGAGGCCAAGAGAAGTGAAATGACTTGCTCAAAAATCACAGAGGAAAAAATAGTCCTAGAGGTAGGAAGTGACAGAACCAGTCCTAGGAATCTATGTCCCTTTTTCTTTCTCTGGTAACCCCTTGGAAATGGTGTTCTCTCCTCTGCCCCTCCATGCGTATCCTTTCTCCTCAGTGAATCTTTTCTATTACTTAAGTGTTTGCCCATCTGGGGTGAGAGTGATGACTAGAAAACATTAATTCCACTGCATTGGGAGCTTTTAAAGTGGATTCACACATACATGTTTGTTCTTTGCCAACAGAACTATTCAAAAAGGAATCTATACTGAGGAAAGGCTTCTTTTTTTTCTTTTTCTTTTTTTTATGATTGTTGTGCTGGATGGGGGTACATTGTAGCATTTACAAAGGTTCTTATAATGTATCAAATATATCATACTTGAATTCACCCCCTCCACTGCTCTCTTTCCTCTGTTGTTTCCTGGAACAGTTTCAACAAGTATCATTTTTCATTTACATACTTGTGTGTATACATTATTTGTACCATATTCATCCTCCTACCCCTTTACCTACCACCTCCCTCCTCTCCCCCTGCATTCTGTCCTCTGTTCTCCAGTTTTGTAGAACAAAAATCATAAAAGATAATAAGAGAAACATGGCATTTTTGCTAGTTTGAGGTAAAGATAGATACATGGGGAGATTCCTTGTGTTGTTTCTATATATATATTACAACCCCAATTGGTTCACCTCTACCAGTCCTCTACACTCCTCCCTAGTCACCTTCCCATGGTGGCCCCAGCCTGTTTAAGATTTCTATATTCATTCCTGTAAAGTGAGGACATGAACCACATGTCCCTTGCCCTATCCCTCCCGCACACGGCCTACTCTTAGAGTGACCGATGCCCCATAATACTGCTGCATTTGTTTTAGGTCTATAATCTGCATATGAGGGAGAGCATGTGAATTTTGGCCTTCTGAGCCTGACTAACTTCACTTAAGATGATGTTCTCCAATTCCATCCATTTACCTGCAAATGACAACATTTCATTTTTCTCTATAGCTGAGTAAAATTCCATCATGTATAAATACCACACTTAATCCATTCATCAGTACTGGGGCATCTTGTCTGTTTCCATAGCTTAGCTATTGTGAATAGTGCTGCAATAAACATGGATGTGCAGATGCCTTTGTAGTAACCTGACTTACATCCCTTCAGGTATATCTCTAGGAGTGGTATTGCTGGGTCCTGTGGCAGATCTGTTTTTAGTTTTTTATCATATTGTTTTCCAAAGTGGTTGCACTAGCTTACATTCCCACCAGCAGTGTATGAGGGTTCCTTTTTCCCTGCATCCTTACCAATATTTGCTGCTGTCAGTGTTCTTGATGATTCTGTCAGGGGTGAGGTGGAATCTCAGTGTGGTTTTGATTTCCATTTCCTTATGGCCATGACGATGAACCTTTTTTCATGTGTTTTTTAGCCATTTGGATTTCTTACTTTGAAAAAATTCTGTTCAGTTCATTTGCCCAAATGGACATTGGGTCATTGATTTTTGGGGAGTTTAGGTTTTTGAGCTCTCCATACATTCTGGTTATCAGTCCCTTATTTGATATATAGCTGGCAAAGATTTTCTCCCAATCTGTGGTGGCCTCTTCAATTTAGAAACCATTTCCTTTGTTGTGCAGAAGCTTTTTAATTTCATGTAATCCTATTGGTTGATCCTTTCTCTTGGTTGCTGAGTCATTTGAAATCTACTGAGGAGGTTATTCACCATGCCTATTGCTTCCAGTATATTACGTGCTTTTTTTTGCACTAACTTCAAAGTTTCATATCTTATATTAAGATCTTAATCCAGTTTTAGTTGATACTTGTACAGCATGAAAGACATGGATCTAGTCTGAGTTTTCTGTAGGCGATATCCAGTTTACCACCAACATTTGTTGAAGAATTTGTCTTTTCTCCATCGTATGTTTTTGGCAACTTTGTCAAAAATTAGGTGGGCATAGCTGTGTGGATTCATATCTGGGTCCTCTGTTCTGTTCCACTGGTGCCAGTATCATGCTGTTTTTTATTGGTTGGCTCTATAGTACGGTTTGAAATCAGGTATTGTGATACCTCCAGCATTGTTCTTTTTTTTTTTCTTTTATTATTCATATGTGCATACAAGGCTTGGTTCATTTCTCCCCCCTGCCCCCACACCCTCCATTACCACCCATTCCGCCCCCTCCCTCTCCCCCCCATCCCCTCAATACCCAGCAGAAACTATTTTGCCCTTATTTCTAATTTTGTTGTAGAGAGAGTATAAGCAATAACAGGAAGGGACAAGGGTTTTTGCTGGTTAAGATAAGGATAGCTATACAGGGCATTGACTCACATTGATTTCCTTTGCATGTGTGTTACCTTCTAGGTTAATTCTTTTTGATTTAACCTTTTCTCTAGTTCCTGGTCCCCTTTTCCTATTGACCTCAGTTGCTTTTAAGGTATCTGCTTTAGTTTCTCTGCGTTAAGGGAAACAAATGCTAGCTAGTTTTTTAGGTGTCTTACCTATCCTCACCCCTCCCTTGTGTGCTCTCGCTTTTATCATGTGCTCATAGTCCAATCCCCTTGTTGTGTTTGCCCTTGATCTAATGTCCACATATGAGGGAGAACACATGATTTTTGGTCTTTTGGGCCAGGCTAACCTCACTCAGAATGATGTTCTCCAATTCCATCCATTTACCAGTGAATGATAACATTTCATTCTTCTTCATGGCTGCATAAAATTCCATTGTGTATAGATACCACATTTTCTTAATCCATTCGTCAGTGGTGGGGCATCTTGGCTGTTTCCATAACTTGGCTATTGTGAATAGTGCCGCAATAAACATGGGTGTGCAGGTGCCTCTGGAGTAACCTATGTCACAGTCTTTTGGGTATATCCCCAAGAGTGGTATTGTCCAGCATTGTTCTTTTTGCTCAGTATTGCCTTGGTTATTTGTGGTCTTTGGTGTTTCCAAATGTACTTTAGCGTAGATTTTTCAAACTCTGTGATGAATGTCATTGGGATTTTGATGGGAATTATGTTGAACATGTAGATTGCTTTTGGTAGTATAGCCATTTTTACTATGTTGATTCTGCCAATCCATGAACATGGGAGACCTTTCCACTTTCTGTAGTCTTCTTTGATTTCTTTCTTCAGTGGTTTGTAGTTTTCCTTATAGAGGTAGGTCATTCATATCCTTTGTTAAGTTTATTCCTAGGTATTTGATTTTTTTTGAGGCTATTGTAAATGGAATTGTTTTACTGTATTATTTTTCAGTCTACTCATTGTTGGTGCAAAGAAAGGCTACTGAATTTTGTAAGTTGATTTTTATCCTACTACATTGCTGAAGCTAGGAACTTTTTGGGTTTTTTAGGTATAAAATCATGTCATCTGCAAATAGGGATAGTTTGACTACTTCTTTACCTATTTATATTCTTTTTATTTCTTCTTCCTGCCTTATTGCTCTGGTTAAGAATTCCAAGACTGTGCTGAATAGAAGTGGGGAGAATGTGTACCCTTGTCTCATTCCTGACTTTAGGGGAATGGTTTCAGTTTTTCCCCATTAAGTATGATGTTGGCTATAGGTTTGTCATATAGCCTTTATTATATTAAGGTATTTTCCTTCTATTCCTAGTTTCATCAGTTTTTATCATGAAATGGTATTGAATCTTATTGAAGGCTTTTTCTGTATCTATTGAGATGATCAAGTGGTTTTTGTCTTTGTTTGTGTTAATGTGCTGTATTACATTTAATGATTTGTGTATGTTGAACCATCCCTGCATCCCTGGGATGAAGCCAGCTTGGTCATAGTGTATGACCTTTCCTATATGTTGTTGGATTCAGTTTGCCATTATTTTATTGAGGAGTTTTGCATCAGTGTTCATTAAAGAGATTGGTCTATACTTCTCCTTTTTAGATGTGTCCTTGTCCAGTTATGGGAGGAATATAATACTGGTTTCATAAAATGAGTTTGGCAGATTTCCTTCCCGTTCTATTTCATGGAAAAGTTTAAGGAGAGTTGGTATTAGCTCTTCTTTAAAGGTCTGGTAGAATTTAGTGGAGAATCCATCAGGTGCTGGACTTTTCTTTTTTGGAGAGACTCTTGATTGCTGCTTTAATTTCATTGTGTGTTCTATATCTGCTTAGGTGACTAATATCCTGTTGGTTCAGTTTTGGATGATCATATGTATCTAACAATTTGCTCATTTCTTCTAGATTTTCCAATTTATTTGAATATTGTTGGGGATTTAGCTCATAGGTTTTCAAGGTAGTCCCTGATAATTCCCTGGATTTCCTTGGTGTTCCTTGTTATATCTCCCTGTTTTTGTTTCTGATTTTACTAATTTGGGTCTTTTCCCTCCTCATTTTAGTCAGATTTTCCAAGAGTTTGTCAATCTTGTTTATTTTCTCAAAGAACCAGCTTTTTGCTTCATTGATTCTTTGTATTTTTTGGTCTTTATTTCATTAATTTAAAAAAAATTATTATTTATCTCCTTCTGCTTATTTTAGGTTCAAAACAAAGAGTTTGAGATGGAGTTTTTCTAGGAGTTTGAGATGAAGCATTAAGTTGTTTACTTGAGATCTTTTTGTGTTTTTAATATGTATACTTATGGCTATAAATGTTCCTCTTTGGACTGCCTTTGCTGTGTCTCATAGGTTCAGGTAGGTTGTGCTTTCATTTTCATTAAATTCCAGGAACTTTTTGATTTCCTCCCTTATTTCTTCTATGATCATCGAGCAATGTGTTGTTCAACTTCCAATTGTGTATTTTCTGTTGTTGCTTTTTTGTTGAGTGCTTGTTTTATTACTTTGTGATCAGATAGTATGCAGGGTTTTATTTCAGTTTTCTTATATTTGTTGAGACTTGCTTTGTGCTCTAAGATATGGTCTATTTTGGAGAAAGTTCCATGAGCTGCTGAAAAGAATGTGTATAGTGGTGTTGCATGGTGGAATATTCTGTAGATATCTGTCAGGTCCATTTGATTTATGGTATCATTTAGTTCTAGGATTTTTTTTTAATTGATTTTTTGTCTGGATGACCTATCTATTGGTGATAGAGGAGTATTAAAGTCTCCCACTACCACTGCGTTGGGGTCTATATGTGATTTTAAATCCTTTAGTATATGTTTAATGAAGTTGGGTGCACCAACACTGGGTGCATATAAATTGATAATTGTTATTTCCCCTTGATGTATTGCTCCTTTTATTAATATGAATTGACCTTCTTTGTCTCTTTTGACTAATTTAAGTTTGAAGTCCACTTTGTCTGATATAAGTATTGATACTCCTGCCTTTTGGGGGGGCATTATCTTGGTAAATCTTCTTCCAGCCTTTTACCCTAAGCTAGTGTTTGTTTCTATTAATCAAGTGGATTTCTTATAAACAACAGATTATCAGGTCTTCTTTTTTAATCCAGTTTGCCAAATGGTGTCTTTTGAGGTGGAGTTTTTTTAAGGATTTGAGTGTGTGCAGCTGATTCAATGCTACTCTTTGTGTACTTGTCTCACATCGTCTGTGTGTAGAATTCCTTGCAGAATCTTCCGTAGTGGTGGCTTGGTGGTCACATATTGCTTTAGTTTCTGTTTATCATGGAGGACTTTTATTCCTCCAGTACTTTTGAAGGATAGTTTTTCTGGGTATAGTATTCTAGAGCTGAAGTTGTTTTCTTTCAGTGCTCAAAATACCTCACTCCATATTCTTCTTGCTTTAAGGTTTCTGTTGAGAAATCTGCTGTTATTTTGATATTTTTTCTCTTTTACAGCCTTCAATATTCTGCCTCTGTTCTCTGTTCCAGTTGTTTTAATGATAATATGCTGTGGGGATGTTCTATTTTGGTCAAGTCCCTTTGGTGTCCTGAAGGCTTCCTATACCTGAATGGACAACAATTTCTCAAGATTTGGGAAATTTTCTGGTATTATTTTGTTGACTATATTATATATCCCTTTGGTTTGCACATCTTCTCCTTCTTCAATGTCCATGATTCTCAGGTTTGTTTCACTTTGGAGTTTGTTGAGGTCCTCTCTGAGTTAATTTAGTTGTTTCTGTGTCTTCTCAACTTTTTTATTTATGTGTCTTGATAATGGTTGAGTTCATTTTGAACATTCTGTTTAACTGTTCCTTGTAGCTTCTCCATGAGTATCTCAAAGAGCTCATCCATGACTTCCTCTTTCAGAGATTTTTTTGTGGAAGTCATTGAGCTCATTGGTAATATTTATCACTGTTCTGTGGGGTGGGAACTGGATATTTATTTTCTTCATTTCTTACTAAATCCTCTATTGAATTCTGTTCTTTTGAGGAGTAGAATTTCCTTGCCTTCTTTTCCCCTGCTTCTAATTAGTTCTGTGCTCCTATGTTATTGATTGACTAGTTGGTGGTCTTAATCACCTGTTTTCTTTCCCTTGATTTAATTACTGTGTTGTGACTGGCTTAGTCATTAGCTAGGTTGATGTGTTATTTCTGTCCCTGGCCTGGAAGTGTAAATTAGCTATAATAAATTCGCAGGTTCAATGCCAGACCATCTTTTTTTACATATTACATAGTGACTCCCTTGATGATAATATCTATAAACAGTGAGAATTTGGGGGTAGATAATGATTGTTTGGATATAGATAGATACCTCAGTAATTTGAAAAGGTGGCACTCAAAGTGGGTGGGGCAGAAAGGAAGGATAGGGTGAATGGGGACTGTAAGGTTTGGGGGCCCTTATGTGTGTTAGGGTGTAGTTTAGCTGTTGTAGTGGAGGGTGACACAATGTCAGGGATTTCAGAGGGATGGAGGTATGTACAGTTGGTACAGTAGGCTAGTCAGTGGGTGGTAAGTGCAGAGGAGGGAAAGGTAGTGAGGTGACAGGTAAGGGAAGGTGAGGAGGTAGAGGTGAAGTTGGGGGAAAGGGTGGATGAAAAGGGGCAGAAAGAGTAATTGTGGGAGAGAACAATGGGTTGTTGCACAAAAAGAAAGGTGAGAGAGTGAAGGGGGTAAGAATAGAGAAAAGAAAATAGTAATAGAATAAAAAATACTAAATAAAAAAGGGGAAAAACTAAGGAGAAAAAAAGAAATAGGAAAAACAATAACTACAACATCAAAAAGTATGGTCAGTTTGGCAAAAGTTCTGGACTTTTTCCTTTGGCATCCAATCCAGATACTGGCACTGATGACTGGGGTTTCTCAGTGCCCCTGTCTCTTCTCAAGGTTGGTATTCTGGGCTGTGTGGGGAAGGGTGCTGCCCCTCTTGTTGGATGGCTTGGGGGGTGAGTTGGCTGGAGGTTTTTTTTCTGCTTCCCTGGTCTGATGGGCCATGTGTAACAAACAGGATCTCTGAAGTGGTCTCACCATGCGCTGGCATGTGAAAGTATTTGGTTCCTTCTGTCCACAGGGCACATTGCAATTGGGACCTGGGATAGCTCACTACTAGTTTGTGGAAGGTGGTCAGATCTATTTTTATTTTGCTAGGTGGCAGCTGAGTTGCTCCACAGCAGCTCCTCCCCCCAGCAAGGTGGAGCAATTCAGTTTTGTGCACTGCCCACAACCCCACAAGATTAGCTCAGCAATCCACCATGCCCTCTGCTTAGGGAGCTTGGCTTGTCAACCCACCCTGCTCTCAGCCTTCATACTTTGCCCAGCTCTTGCTCCGCCAAGTTCCGCTCCTTGCCACCCCGCCCCCAGCCCCCTTCTCTGAGGTTGGTTCAGGGTTCCTCCTTGCCTCTGCTGTCAGTGGTGGATTACAATTCACTGTCTATGTTTTTCAGTTTTGTTCAGGGTAGGGGGGAGGTGAAAATGCAATCTGCCCACGATCTGTGCTGGATTATGTTGGGGGGGAGGATGTTTGGTGAGTGGTGCTCACCTGTTGGGGTTGTATATTTATGCAGGCAGCTTTGAAAATGGGCCAGTGGGAAGAAATGGTGTGCTGCTCTTCTCAAGGCAGACATTTACTGGGACTGGATTCAGCCTGGTGGGGTAGGTAGGCTTTCCATGGGTTAGGGGTCCAAGTGCATCACAGGGTTTGGCTCTGTTTGATGCTTTATCTTCTGCTTTTTGAGAAAGAAGAAAGAAAGAAAAAGAAGAAAGAAAGAAAAGGAAGAAAGAAGAAAGAAAGAAAGAAAGAAAGAAAGAAAGAAAGAAAGAAAGAAAGAAAGAAAGAAAGAAAGAAAGAAAGAAAGAAAGAAAAAGAAAAAGAAAGATAAAAGGGAGAAATGGCCAGGAGGCTTTTCCCAGGGCAGACATGCCCTAGTGGCTGTGTCATGCAGGAATTTCCCCAGCTGGCTGATGCAATTAATAGCTGTTTTAAGGGTCAGGCCTTGAATTTTATGTGCACCGGATGTGTTGGCAGTTATTTAGTTGCTTAAAAAGAATCAGAATTACCCAAATGTAGCTTCTTCATCTCGATGTTTCTGAAATCACAAAGCTCAGGAATTCTGATTCCCTCTCCTATCCACCATCTTGGATCCCCTGAGGAAAGGCTTCTGACTGGAAAGATCATGCTGGACCAGATATCTTTTAATATTTTTCTTTTCATTGACTCTTAAATTACTTAAAATTAAACAGAAAATCAAGTTCAATACTGTTGTGTGTCTACCTATGGTGTCATTATAATATGATAGTGTGTGGCTTCAAATCTATTCTGCCACCTTGGGGTATTGGAGCAAATTACTTAACCTCTCTGTGACTCAGTTTTCTCATTCATAAGGTGAGAATAATAACAATTTCTCTTTGATGGAGTTGCAGTGAGGAAGAGATGAACTATTACATATGAAGCATTTGCTTGATACCTACATTTATTTTTATAGCATAAACCAGATTTTCTTACTGAAAGGTATAAATATTTATTTATATTATACTTATGTCATTTGCTGTTGTGTGTCATATAAATCACAGAGATAGAAATTAGAATTGATGAGATAATTAAATATTTTTGAATGCCAAGAGACCATCTTGCATATCTCCACCAGAAACTCTGAACACCACTGACCTAGTTTTCGTGCTGTATATTTTATGCTTTGCTTCTTTCAACTTTATTTCACCACAGTCTACTATCAACTTCCAAATGAGCAAAGGACAAGCTTTCCTTCGTCTCCCAAAGCAATCCTTCATATACTAATATGCCAACTTTCATCAACTTTAGTGGTCTAAAGTGCTGATAAGCTTACAACATAACTTTAGTAATTAAGGATTTCCTCCCAGCTAGTACCAGTGGACATATTCTGTGGTGATCTGAATTTAATTGATTACAGCCAATTAAATTGTACATTTAGTGGTTAGATTTTTTAAATTGCCTGAATGTGAAGACTGTAATAGTTTTTCAGCATCTTTTTCTAAATGTTTAGTTTTTAGATGGAAATGCATCAAGATATTCTCTTTCTTTTCATATTTCTTAGTTCTTCAGTGGAGGATTTTGCATATGGTCCTTGTTACCATAAGGAACCAAAGACATTCCACTGAGGTCTTGGATGTTCCATATGTGAGAGTCCCAGATGGGCTGCAGATGATCTTTAAAATAAAGGTTATCTTTGGGTAGCTTTCTACTAAAGCATAGCCAACATAATTTAGTAAGATGATTCATGTTTCAGGGGTTACTTTTCTCAATTTTTATGTGAAAAATTGAGGAAAGTAGTTAAAGCATCTCCAAGATGGTAAACAACTGTGAAGATCTAAATTCATTTTTCACTTAAGGATTTAAACACTAATTACAAATTTTCATTTTGGAGGAGGCAAAAGTGTCATCTTGTAAACATGACTATAATGTTATAATAAATGCAAATGTAAAATTGTTATCACGTTTTCTTCATAACTTAGCCATGATTTTTAAAAGCAATTATTGTATACTCTATTAGGATAGTTCTAGGACTATCCTAGAGTTCACCTATTATTTCATAAATAGTAACCTGATACATATTGTTTCAAAGATAAAAAGTGCAAAAGGCAGAAAGATGGTTGTTTCAAAGACACTGATCTGGAAATAGTTTCTGGAGAAACTAAATCCATTAGTGATTAAGCTAGAATGACTTTGTGTTTGAGGAGAATTTGTAATAAGTATGTATAAAGTTTGGAGGAGAAGAGGAAGCAAATTTCCCTGCCCACCCTCAGAGAATTATACTACCTATAAGT
Source organism: Castor canadensis (assembly GCF_047511655.1). Taxonomy (NCBI): domain Eukaryota; kingdom Metazoa; phylum Chordata; class Mammalia; order Rodentia; family Castoridae; genus Castor; species Castor canadensis. The sequence goes on from NC_133394.1 coordinate 95,978,858, forward strand.
AATGATGATTGGAGGATGTCTGAAGGCTACCTAATTTACCAGGTCTTAAATTTGAAAAGGCCCACATGTTGGCTGTTTGGTGCCAAACTTGTATAGGAAGGCAGGAGGAAGCTCCATCACAACTGCTGCTATTAACCTGGGATTACATTCTCCATTTAGTTATTTAGGCCCCATATTGTCAACAGTTATGGAAGTTGTTGCTAGGAGTTCTTCAGTAATCTTACATGTTGAGCCAAATTTGTTGGAGAGGAACAACATAAGTTTAGGTCCCACTTCTGTGCTAATGTGTGATTTTATGTTGAATTGTTCAAACACCAGCCTAGATGCTATTGTGAAGGAATGCTTTAGATGTGATTATCATTTAAAGTGGCAAATTTTGAGCAAAGCAGATTGTCCCACCCTGCAAACCCAGGAATTGTATGAGCCAATGTTTTAAGATAAAATTCTCTCTCTCTCTCTCTCTCTCCCCTGTTTCTCTGGAAAACTTATTAATACAGCATATGAACATTAGCTGTGAATTACAGTAATCAGATTTTCCTTGAGTGCATAGAAAAAATTTGTCTTGCAATGACCATACATGTGACATCTCTTCAAGAAATACAGTGCCATAATTGTAATGATGTAGTCACTTTTAAAAGTTGATGTTTCTTGGGCTAGAGATATAGCTCAGTGGTAGAGCAGTTACCTAGCAAGTTCAATGTCCTGGTTTCCATCCCTAGAAAAGCAAAAGAAAAAAAAATATATGTTTCTTAGTTATAGGTTTATATTTGTAGCATAAGTCATAAAAATCCTGACAACTAAAAATATTTCATATCATTCCTGTTTTTGTTACTTTTAAATTTAATTCACATGTTACACGCAATTTGGTTGTACATGGAACTATAACTATTTTATTTCCATCCTTCTCTTCTTCCCCATCTCTCTTTACATCAGCTCTAGAACAATATTTTGAAGTATTTTTATAATATTCTAGCATGACCATTTTCATTTTCCATTAATAGAAAACAAAATATTTTAACCACATATTTCATCCTCTCATTTGTGTCTCATTGAAGAAATAATTTAGTGGAAAATATGCATATACTAGTAATAAAATTTGGAAAATGTCATCCTATTAATACACAAGACTTTTGATTTGTTATCTTATCTTTTATTCTTGAAATTATTTACTTATTTGGGCTGGGGATCGAACCCAGTCTTGTGCATGGTAGGCTTCAAATTTACTATGCTGAACCATATGAAATTGCTGACATTCAACCATAATTTTGACCTCAAAAATGTCAATTTTTTTCCAGGTGCTGATGACTCACACCTAATCCTAGCTACTCAGGAGACAGAGATCAGGAGGATCAAGGTCTGAAGCCAGCCTGGGCAAATAGTTTGTGAGACCCTAACTCGAAAAAACCCTTCACAAAAAAGGGCTGATTGAGTGGCTCAAGGTGTAGACCCTGAGTTCAAGCCCCAGTACTGCAAAATAAAAAAAGGTAAAAAATGTCATTTTTTATCATTGAGCTCATCTAATCCTAAATAAACCCCACTGACATGTAGCTACAACATCTGCAAGTAAGGGGAGATGAGAAAGTGACATCAAAATTCAAATGCTGTCCAGGCCTCACTGAGCCTACTGGGGAACTGTAGTGTCCCCAGTGGTTTAAATGTTAAAAGCAGTCAGCAGTCAATACAGCGAGGTGACCAGGAGGGTGCTCTGACCAGTTCCATATAGAATCTCCTTTCCAGTGAGAACAGAGATTTATTGAAAATGTTAACGCACATTGATAGGTTCTATTTTTAAGGATAATTATCTGATAAGGCTTATAAAGTAATCATAAATCTAATTATAGCAGGGGAATATAACTTCCAGTTTTGAAAGTGATTAAGACAAGAAGATGATGAACTAAAAGAAGGTAGGATCTTTTCCAAGAGACAATAAGAAAGTCAAGACTGGGTTATAACTCTGAGATGCACAAGAAAAATTAGAATTTGATCAGGTGCTGCTGGCTCATGCCTGTAATCCTAGATACCTGTGAGGCTGAGATTAGAAAGATCACAGTTCAAAGGTCAGTCCAGGCAGAAAGTTCACAAGACCCCATTTCAACCAACAGCCTGACATGATGGTGCACACCTGTCATCCTAAGCTACATGGGAGGCTGAGATCAGTAGGATCACAGTCCCAGACCAGTCTAGGTCAGAAAGTTTGAGAGACTCCCATATCAACAGAAAAAGCTGGGTATAGTGGGATGCACCTGTCAGCCCCATGACTGCAGAAAGTATAAAAGTAGGATCACTATTCTAACCAACCTGAGCATAAAGCAAAACATTATCTCCAAAATAATCAGAGCAAAAAAGACTGGACATATGGCTTAAGTGGTACAGCACCTGCCTAACAAGCATAGTAGTATATATGCTAAATGTAGGAATATGGACAAATCAATATATTGTAAATATAAAGAACTTTGGCCCATTACTAGATTAGAATTATTAGCAATGACAGCAAATTACACTTTAGAGAAAGCTATTTATGTGCAGTTTATTGCTTTACTTAAAATTTTTTACTAGCATATATTTGGTTTATTATTGAAAAACATTTTTGGAAGATTTATAATTCCAGATATTTACCTTTGTGGCCATTATTTTCTAGTAATTATTGTCTTCCTTGACCTAAACCACATTATTAGTTTATACTCAAAAAGAATGTTCTTAAAAAATTAAATGGGTTAGGACTAAAATAAGAAAAAGATGAGGATTAAAGAATTATATTTTATTACTTACAATAAATATAGTATAGGTTTCCTTTTGGGGTTAGATAGGGCTGCTCTTTGAATATATGTGAGTAAAGTATAAGATTTGTGTTAAAACAGTGCTCTGACTTTTTTTGTGGCATATTTTTCTTAATTGTTGTGCAGAATGGGGGTATATTGGGGCATCCACAGAAGTTCTTACAATATAACAAATACACCATACTTGAATTCACCCCCTCCATCATTCCCCTTGTCTTGTCACATGTGAGTTACTGAGGTTCATTCTGTCAAGTACATGATGTGCTGGGTGAAGTTTGAAACCTGTAATCTTAATGGTACATAAAATGGCAGGACTGAAATGTGGTTTGGACAAGATGCCATAAGATGAAAAAAAGACATTACCACAGTGCTGTCTGCTTGGAATTATTCCTGCATCCACTGGCTTTAGTTTTAATGTTTGTTTGTTTTAAATTCAACTATAACATAAATATTTGAGCTAATCCAGTAGATTCTTAAAGTCATCTGCTTATTTACTTTTTGTAATATGAATAATAAGAGCATTATAAAAATGTTGAAACTGGCCAAGGAGATATAAATTAAGAAAAAAAATTCAGAAAGATATCCTAAATATGCTTAAATCCTGGACTGTCTTGTAGAAAAGAGACATTACTTCTGTATTGCTTCAGAATAGAAATTTATCAACCAATGACCTTCAAGTTTTGATGTAAACCCATAGAGGGTTTTTAAAATGGAGCCATTTCATGGAAAAATCTTTTAATGGAAAAGAAGTTTTTTAAACTTCTCTTAAAAACCGAGAATACTTTGACATGGGACCTGCCCCTTATAGGGCAAGAATCATCAGTTATAGAATAGTAGGCAAGAGCTCTCTCATTTGTCACAGTCCCTCTCACTCTTCTGGACAACTTCATATAACTGTTATCCACCTGGTTTCTGTAGGCATTTGATCATATCCCTGTGCTGCACAGTAGTGCTTTAGTCAATCATGGTCCACACACCTGACAGTGGTCCCATAAGATTTTAATGGACCTGAAAACTTCCTATTACTTAGTCATTTTACGACACCTATGTTTAGATACTCAAATTCTTAACCACTGTGTTACAATTGCTTACAGTATTCAGTATAGCACATGCTGCATAAGTTTTTAGGAGCCATAGGTTATACCTTACAGCCTATGGTAGGCTATAGTATGTTTGTTTAAGTTGTGAACTCTAGGCTGTTCATACAATGACAAAATTATCTAATGATACATTTCTCAGAAGGTGTCCTCATCATTAAACAATGCATGACTATTTCAGTTCAGCATAACAACTGTAGTCATGAAGTGTCAAAGAAGGTCTGAGTGCTAAGGTAACCAAAGAATAGTTGTACAATTTAGTTAGATGGACTCTTAGAATTCTTTTCACCTCTAAACTGATTTGATTCACTTCATTAGCATTGAACCATTTTCTGAGAAATAATTCTTTATAAAATTTTCATTTATTTTAACGCCATTTTTTAGAGAGAGATAATGTTACATAATAATAAGAAATCAAGACATACAAGTAGCATATGTCTTAGATAACGAAAGCTGTCTATCTCAGGACTCACGATCTTATTGTACAACATCAATTTGTTCATGTGTCATTTATGTATTAGGCATCTATGATGTGTTCAAGATCAAGGAAATAGGAGGCTACTGTGGTTGATAGTAGACAATAGAATCGCATACTTATGTGATTCTACAGTAGTTTATATATTTTGACATAAGAAATAGAAAATAAGTATGTTGTTTTAGAAGGTTAAAAAGTAGTATGAAGAAAATGAAGCCGAGGTCAGTCATCTGTTCTGGAGGGTTCATAGTCTAGTGAGGGAAATACATAGGTCAAAAAGGTCAATAGAAATGTATCTGAAATCAGGTAGAGATGTGTCCAAACTAGAGAAGGAAGGTTTCTTCAGGCCTTTCATTATTTTATGATCAAGGGGTAAACATCTCATTATTTAATGATGAGCTCAATTGGATGCAGCAGGAATAGCTAGTGGCACAACTTCTGGAGAGCACTGCTACCATTCATCTACTGTTTGGGGGAAGAGATTGCCTTTTATTTAATGTTTTCCCGATGGCCTTATTTTGTAACATTTCAACCATTCTGATAACACATTATATGGCATGATGGAAGGAATATGAAACATAAAAATGTATTTCAGTCTCTTTCTCTTTCTACTACAAATTCTTACCATGTTTCCACTCCCCAGTTTCTTTTCTGTCTCAGCAGCAACCAAAATCTAACAAGTGTTTCTTATGAAGTCAGCAGAATGAAACTCACCAAACACTGTTTGAAAAGGGGAGAGAAGGGCGGGAGGTTTAAAGGAATATAATATGGGGGTGGTGAAATTGTTCAAAGTACACTATACACATCTATGGAATTATCACAGTGAAACCCTCTTGTACTAAACTAGTAAAAAAAGAAAAACAGTCTATTATGAGCCAACTACTTGTTTCTTTCCACATTTCATTACTTTCTGGCACTTTAACCTTTGAGCATGGTTATTTTAAAAGGATTCTCAGACTCCCTCTTTATCTGACTAAACTTTTATTTTCTTCACATCTCCTATCTGTCCCTCATTTTCTCTATTTCCTCCATTTTGCTGAAGTCACCAATAACTCCATAACCTTTGCCATTCTTTTTGCTTCTTATGATTTGCATCATCCTCCCTCATTTTCCTGTATGCCTGCTTATTCTTTAAGTTTCCATATACTCTTTAGCTACCATTTCTCTTTATTTTTCTACATTATTCCCTTAATCACTTAATTCTGTTTCCTACCATTTTTACAGCAAATTCATATTGAACCAATTTATTGTATGAACTTTTAATGCAATTTTAAATCATTTGATATGTTGTTTGAACTGAAGTCATTCTTAATATCATCATGAATAGTTTATATTGCCAAAGTGTTATGCTTACATTTTTTGGATCAGTATGCTTTCCACTGACACTTTTTGTAAATAAATTAATAAGGAAATAAGGCTTGCAAACAATTGATCTACTTGATTGGTTTCAATTGTGTAGGGACTGAGTAAAGACTGTAACTAAGTATGATACAACAGTACCAAATAAAAATCCAAACTAAAAGATTAGAAAATACTATTTGGAGAAATTAATATGGTATAAATGAAAAAAATATATATATAAAAGGAAGGAATGAAACGTATTTCTAAGGTCTTTACTTTTTAATAGTTACTTATGAGCCCATTATTAGAAATTTCTGTCATTATATAGTTGTTTTTCTCCTTTAAAGTGGAATAGATTTCCTTTTTTCTCCTATACACTGTTAGAAAGACTGAAGTCAAATTAGTGGCTTAAATTAGTTTTTAAAAAACTTCTACTATCCTGAAGGCATTTTTAGATCCCAAAGCATTTTGTTCCCTTATTTACTACCCACTTTAAATTTATTATCTTTTTGTTTATTATTTCTCCATGCAAGCTACCTCAATCATTTCTGAAATGTTATAGAATAGAAACATTCTCTTTAAATATATCTAACCATTTGGTGTCACTGTTTACCCTGTTTCTTCCTCAGTATAAGTGACTAGAGTATGAGCCATTTGGTTAGAAAAGCTGTCACATTTGGAAAGGAGCAACCAGAGAGAAATTAAATTGTTTTTCTTTGTCTGCCTGCTGTTCCAAGTCTCTGCTGGCGTTGCCAGTTATTTGGAGAAGTGTGGGGCTATTCAGCTGTCAGTGAGTGTGAAGGAGGAGGGGTGGGTTCACACCAGTCTGTTCATTCTTTTTTCTTTTTTTTTTTTTTTTACCATGGAGTCAATTACCAAATGCTGGGTGGGCACTGGGAGCATTCCGCCAGGTAATGCTCAGAGGAAGCTGCCTATGCTTTCTGAGGAAAGAGAGCTTTATCCCTGTTGGAAAAGCAATGGTGCTGGTCTATTTGATGGAGCTCATATTTTCCACTGCTGTATCTCTGGCATCTTTGTGGACAAAACAACCCTAAGGAATACCATTCACTAAAGCTTAATTTGCTGTGAGGTTAGTTTGGTCATCCAATAAGGGGGAGATGCTGAAATAGTAAGAAATTCTTTGTCTGAGTTATTCTCTTGAGATGGCCTTAGAGCGTTAGGTCAGATTTCTTTGTATTTGTATGTGGACACTGATGTGGCGTATATTAAAAATGGAGTTTCTAAGTATGGATGGAATGAATCCATACTTGATTAAGAAAACTTATTGAGGAAGAAAAATTATCCCATGGAGAGTGGTGAAAAAGAGATGAACGATGATGCTCACTAGAAAATACAGAAAGCTAATCTGTATGCGATGTTTAGATTTTTGCCAGACCCTCAATGTTAATGTGTATTTATTTCCAGACCTGTTGCAGAAATCAATGATATGGTTGCTGGGAAATTAATCTATTAGTTTTATCATAAGAAGAATTTACCCTTTTTTTCTCTTCATGTTTAGAGATTATCTGTACTACTATACTAAGGGCTTTGAATGCATTACACTATTTAATACTTATAACAAATTTATAAGGCAACATTGTTATCACCTCTATTTTCTGAATGAATAAGTTAAGCTAAAGAGTTACTGAAGTAACTTGCCCAAGGTTACACAGCAGGAAAATGGCAGAGCCAGTTTCAAAGTCAGACACCATTCAGTTGTTAATTATTCATTACGCTGTGTGCATCATTCCTCATATGAGGGTGCAAAAAAGAAAGTGGAAAGTTATCTTCCCCTTAAATCTGTTAGTCATATATAGACCAACATTTGAAAGGTATTACTGAACCACAGAAGATTTCTAAGGATCTAGTAAGACACAGGAAAGGAATATTCCCAGCCCAGAATTTTGGGAGACAATGTCAAACACGACTGCAATATAAAAGTTTTTATGCAGATGGTAGAGATTAGCAAGGTAACATATAAAACATTTACTGAGGCTTATTCATGCATTAAGCCCAAATTTATCATGCTTCACAGCTTTGAAAACAGGCTCTACCACTTACTAGCTTTGTGAACTTACTCAAATTACTTCATTTCTCCAAACTTCATTTTTTCTCATTTGCAAAATAAGGATATTAGCTGTACCTACTTCCTAGGGTTGCTGTGATGATTAAAAAAGAGTTCATATATGTAAATGTTAGCATGCTAGGTACCATCATTGTTAACACCATTGCATCTCAATTCCCTTTAATTCCCACAATGTTACTATCTGCCAAGCAATATCCTAAATGCTTCATATTTATTAACTCACTTCCTGCATATAACTTATGTGGTGGACATTGTTAACATCTCCACTTTGTAAGAGAGGATGCTGAGGCAATGCTTAAAGTCAGGGTGTCTGGCTCTGGAATTAGCCACTGTCCCAAGCTCATGGCCACTACATGCAGCTATTCCAACCTCAGGCAGCTAGAAAGGGCCAGGGGTGGAATTCAGACTAGCACTTTCCCACTCTAAGTCTACACTGGGGACTGATGAGAGCTAAAGAATTGAAAACAAGATTCTACCTAAGAATAAGAGATATACAAACATCTTAAGCTGCCCCATGAATACCTTCTAGCTTTGCCAAAATCAGATTTTTTTTAGGAATAGAAGAATTAAATATGCAGAACAAAATTAATAAATAAAATATTGGAAATAAGCAAGAAGATAAATTGCATTAATGGAACAATATAAAACAACAATGCTTCAAAGGAAATCTCAACAGAGGTAGATAATTAAATTAAAACTTTAAAAGCTCATTTTGTCCTGGCAAAATGAGCAAAATAATTCAAGTATGTTTGTTTGCTATTGTTTTGTTTTTCTGATGATATTGAGTAAGAATATGTACCAAATTGTAATAATCCTATGGTGGCAAATAGAATTATGAATTATTTTGTTTTTAAAATTGATACATGAAAATTATACATTAGTAGAACATCATATAATGTTTCAATGCACATATACATTGTGCAAATCAGGTTATCTTCTCAAAGAGTTATGATTCCTTATAGTGGAAGCTTTCAAAATCCTTTCTTTTTGATGTTGGTATGTACAGTACATTATTATCTAGAGTCACCCTACTGTGCAACAGTACAACAGAACTTGCTGCTATGTAACTATAACTTATTACCCACTGGTCAACCTTTCCCCATTGCCCCCATACTCTCCTCAGCTTTTGATAAACACCTTCTACTCTCACTTGATGAATGAGATCTTTTAATACACTAAAAATAATAATGGTAATAATAATAATTAGAATAATTATGATACATGTTAGCCATTTAGTTTTTGAGATCTTATTCCAGGAAAGTGCAATATACTAAGTAGTTTATATATGTGCTATCTTTGAATACTAAAAGTTCCATTTATTCAGAAGTCTTTATTAAGGGCCTACTATGTGCTAGGCACATTGAAGACAAGGGTCTTCAATAGTGAGCAAAACAAAGCTGTACTCTGCAAAAGTTTATACTCTGCAATGAATAAGAAAAATTTTAAAAAATGGTTACCAAGTTTTATGGTTTGATAAGCTGACCTCCTAATGGTGACACCAAGGATAGAAGCAGAATGATTACCAGGAGAAGATAAATGTAAAGATATATGTACTAGGGAAAGATAAATTTATTAGGGAAACTATAAATACTTCAACATGTCTAGTCTGGCTTCTTTCTCTAAAGAAAGCAAATGAAAGTAATAGTAAAAAAGCAGGGAATGGCTTAATCAACACAGTTATGTTGGGAAGACGGAAAGTAAGTATTTCAGACTATCTTTGGGTGACTGACATGAGCTCCAGGTTTAAACAGAGGAAGAATTAGGGCAGGGGCAAGAGGTATACATAATTAAGCAGTCTTGTGTGGTCTGGTTGACCATGATCTCAGAGTCTGGTTCTACGAGATGGCTAGAAGAAGTCCTTATTGCTTGAGGGGACAATCTAGTTCTTATGACATGATTGCTCCTGATCCAGACAGGATGTAGCTTCACCATCACAAGTAATTGTCTTCATCTGGGACATGATCTGTCGAGTAAGTTAACTGTTGCTTGGGGGTAGTTTTAGTCCCTTGTCATGAAGATGTTTATCAATCAGCCCTGTCCATTTCCGGAGTCCAAGATGATTGTAGGTTTAGGACAATGACTGCAGACTTTCAGGTATATTTTGGGAGGATCTGGAACAGGATATTATGAAAACTGACAGCGTGATGTCTCAGAAACTCTTATCTTTGTGTCTTCAGCCTTAAAAGGCAATGAGGTAGGTTAGGTACTACTAGTTTTTAGACACATACTCCTTGAGTGACTAACATGCCTATGTGCAGAGTTAAGCAGAAATCTGATCCCAAATTTTAAGACAAAAGAGACGGATCCAAAATAAAGCAGGGATGCCATGTTTTTATCTTACCTTTAGTAAACTTGTGGGCCAAAGTGAGAAGTCTATGTTTTTTTAGCAAAAGCAGTTTTTAAGTAGCTGTTTTATAACTAATCTGGAGAAAATTGGGTTCAGTTTCTAATAGATAGAATGTTGAATTTGATAATATAGTGGATCATCCAAATGGAAATGCTTTGTGGCCTTTTGTAAATAGAGGACAGGCAGATGGGAGGTGAGAACCAGAAGTGGAGATTTAGGAATAACCTTCTCGGAGGAGATAGTTGGAGCAACGGAGTCTGTAATCTCAGTGACTGAAAGGGCATGAGAAAAAGTGTGAAGTGCAGCAGACAGACCCTGATAAACGAGAGTTAGAATGATGAGTAGGTGTTATTTAAGAGGAAACAGGGCCCCAGAGAAAAAATAAACAGATTCAGAGAGGTCTCAATGCAGCAGAGTTCAAGGGTGAAGGAAAAAATGGCTGCTAGTGTAACGTGGCTACTGCTGTTATCAAAAGAGCCCTTTAAGTAGTGGAAACAAACTGGATACAGAAACCAAATGTAAGAAAAGGAAGGGTAAGCAGGCAGAAAATGGAGGAAGTGAGCACAAGGGAACAGAGATAGGACAAGAGCTAGAATGGGTCTGATCACATGAGGTCAGTGAGAGAGACATTGGTAGCATTAGCTCAATGAAGACAATTCCTAGTGAATAGTGAATGTGAGAAAATAGTCTTTTATGTCAAAGTGTGTGTTGCCATTTCTGGTTTCTTTGTCTGATTCCTGTTGAGCCCCTTCTGCCCACAAAAATTGCCCACTTCACTGTATATCTTAACACCTCCCACAAGTAGGTATAGAATTTCAGCTAGTTGAGAAGATTGTGAACTTTCAATCTGGACCAGTCCAGGTCAAGAGGCAGATTAATCACATCAGAAATATAAGGGGGTATGGACTGCCCACCCCTCTTTGTGCTGCTTTTGCCCATGTGCATGCACCCTTCTGGTCAGAAGAAAAGTTTTGCATTGCTGAGATGATTCTTTGTTCTCACATGTTCAACTGGAATTTTAATTCTAACAAATTTTGGTGCATTGGCGGAAAACCGACTTCATCCAGGTACAGGTGCTTGGAGCTCCTTCCTTGGGGAACATACGCCCCTCCGCCTTGTTGTGGGGGCCTTGGGGTATTGGGCAATCAGTACCCCTGGACTGGGTACTCGTTCCTGGGTCTGGATTCTCTTAGCAATGCAGAGAGGAAGGGCCCACAAACCACGGTGGTCAAGCAATCTTATGTATAAGCCAAGGTAAGAAATGCCCTTAGATGGCAAAGTGTTCCTTGGTGACCGGGAGGCAGTCTTAGAGGTTGTGTGAGAGTGAATGAGACATGTATAAGGCACAAAGTGAGTGTGGAGATCTGATTCACAGTTCCGTAGGTATCCAGGTGACTACATAGAGCTTTCCAACTGACCACATGGTCCTAGTCAGGGATTTATACTGACTGGCCTATTGGCCTATTGCTAAGTAGCACCATCTGCTGGATATCATCCCAAGAGGGAATTGGTTGGAAAGGAACAAAGTGCATGGGGTAGCATTTGAGACACTGCCAGGGAGATTGAACACCTAGCGTGTTTTCTCACCAGCCAGATAGACTTGGATGGGGAACAACAAGAGTAAAAAGAGCTCTAGGGAAAATGGATCCACAAATAAAATCCCTTTAGACAGTCCCTTAGGACAGATGTTAAGATTCTAGTCCAATACGCTGAGAAACAAAGGTAATAGTCCATGTCCCAGGACATCAACGGGGTAACTCCCTCGAGGCTCAGGGAAACAATTTGGCTGATAAGGCTGCGAAGGAGGCTGCCCTCCATCTGGAACTCCAGATGTTACATCTCACCCCCATTATCCAGGCACCTTCCAAGAATCCGATTTTCACTCCCTTGGAGAGGGTCCAACTAGAGAAGTTGGGCACTTCCCAAACCCCAAAAGGGAAATGACTTCTCCTAGATAGGAGAGAAATACTTTCTAAGCCCCTTATAAGGGAAGTAATGATTCAGTTACACCAGGGATGTCGTTGGGGAATCTAAGCCATGTGTGATGCTATTCTCAGAGCTTATGTATGTCCAGGAATTTATACCTTGACAAAACAGGTTATTGAGAGTGGTTTAACTTGCAAAAAAGTTAACAAGCTCTGAGAGAACAACTTCTGGTGGGAAGAAGTCCAGGATTAAGGTCCTTTCAAAGTATTCAGGTGGATTATATGGAGTTACCTAACCAATTGGGTTGAGGTTATGTCTCTACCAAGTACCACTGCAAAAGGAGTGGTTAAAGTACTGTCATATAACATAATTTTTTGTTTTGGACTTGTTAAAAATATAGATTCAGGTAACGGGAGCCACTTCCTAACCAATATAATTAAAAACTTAACAAAGGCATTAGGTCTTAAGTGAGAAAATCATACCCCGTGGCACCCTCTCCTCAGGAAGAGTTGAAAGGATGAACCAGACCTTAAAAAACAATTAACCAAATTAGTTCTTGAGACTGGACTAAGTGTCTACCCCTTGCCTTGCTCAGGATCAGAACAGCTCTCCAAAAGAATAGAGGAGTTTCTCCTTATGAGATGTTATATGGGTTACCTAACTTAGGCTGGCCTTCTGGCCTCCCCTCCTTTGAAACCAAAGACCAGTTCCTTCGCAACTATGTACTTGGTCTCTCCTCAGTCTTGTCATCCCTGAGGCATCATGGGCTGCTCCCTCAGGCTCCACCACTTGAGTTCCCACCACACCCACATCAAGCCAGAGATTACATCTTCGTCAAAATCTGGAGCGGAGAGAAACTTGAGCAACCCTGGGCTGGATTACAGCAGGTGCTACTCACTACTGAGACAATAGTGTGTACTGCTAAAAGACGATGGACCCACTACACTTGAGTAAAACAAACACCCCAGGGAGAGCACTGGGCCATGTCCTCAAAACCTGGTGATCTTAAAAAGACTCTAGTGGGACTGTTATTTTTTCTTCAATTGAGGAATTGCAGAACCGCCATTCGTGTGACCCAAGCTTCCTCTCCTATAACTGTCAAGTTTGATGCATGTCTTGCCATCCCCTATGGTAACCTTAAAAACCAGGGCTTAAAAATATATATGTGTATGTGGCTTTCTACCCCCAGTTCCTATTGAGATAATTGCACTAGCCAATATAACAATCCTTCATGGGCTAGTTGGGGTGCTGTGGAGTGGACAACAGACCAAAAAGGGAGTGAAGCGCAAGTGACTTCATGGTATTCTGGCTATACAAGTCATCCCTTTTGGAAACATATATTGCAAATGCAAATCCGTAGGGCCATGCCCCCTCCCAACTGCTAGCATCTTCAATGTAACCCCCTTTACTGATTATAACGACCCTTCCTCTATGTCCACTGAGCCATTCATCTTTGAAAAGTATGGGCTAGGAGCTCATAATGCATGTAAAAACTCAATAGGTAAGTTTCTTTTGGAATTGCTTCCAAAACCTATTACCACAACACCCACTGATGTTCAGCTCCCAAATTCCACCAAAATCAGACAGGTGTAACTTTAGTAAAAGTCAAAGACTTAAGGCAGACTATAGCCATTGAGATGGGTAATGCAAAATCAAATGCCTGGCTAAAATAGATCAAATATTCTGCCCACAGTCTAAACACAACAGATTGCTATGCATGTGAAGTGGGGAGACCAGAGCCCCATGTTGTCCCCTTTCCCCTGGGATGGACGACAGACCCTGCTGGAATGGCAAGTATGATTACTCTCTTCCGAGAAAGGACAGCCTGCAGCAATATGTGTTGCAGGACCTTGTCATTACTGTTCCTCTTCATTAGTGACCCTGAAAGGCTAAGGCCATCTTAGTTGGTCTGACACCCCACTTTGAAATTCTAACTACAGGTTGGGGGAGAAGTGGAGTTTCTGGGGAATGTATCAGGGTGCAGTGAAGGCCAGTCCTTTGAGGAGTTAGCCAATGAAACTGCTCTAGCTGTTGCCAGGGCAGACGTCTGATGGTATTTTGGTAGACATTTACTTGAGGTTCTTCCTGTCAAATGGAGAGGGACTTGTACCTTAGTCCAATTGGCTATCCCTTTCACCTTGGGATTTTGAAACCCAAAACCCTCTCTGATTAAGAGGAAACATTCAACTTTCATGTTTATATAGATCCATTGGGGTCCCACAAGAAGTTCCTGATGAATTTAAAGCAAGAAATCAAATAGCTGCAGGCTTTAAATCAGCATTGTTTTGGTGGTCTACTATCAATAAAAATGTAGACTGAATCAATTACATCTGTTATAATCAACAGAGGTTTGTTAACTACACTCATGATGCAATAAAGGGAATTGCAAAACAGTTAGGCCCCACTAGTAAAATGACATGGGAAAATTGAATGGCTCTGGACATGATTCTGCAGAGAAAGGGGAGGTATATGTCCTAATTGGAGGTGAATGGTATACATACATCCCAAACAATACAGCCCCATATGGAACTATAACCAAGGCTGTCCAGGGCTTGACAGCCCTGTCAAACAAACTAACAAAAATTCAGGAATAAATGATCCCTTTACTAGCTGGTTGAAACAGTGGTTTGGAAAATGAAAGGGAGTAAAGGCCTCAATTATAACATCCCTCCTTGTTGTATTCGGGGCCCTCACCTTAATTGGGTGTTGTATTATTCCCTGTATATGAGGATTGACAATGTGGCTCATAGAAACTGCTCTAGCTAAACAAACTCCTGTGTCATGCCAGTTGAAATAAAAAGTCAATTGATGTTAAAAGAGTTTAAAAAAAAATAAAGTAAAGAGGGGGGAATTGTGAGAAAATAGTCTTTTCTATCAAAGTGTGTGTCACCATTTTAATTGCCTGTATTTCTGGCTTCTTTGTCTGGATTCCCACTGAGCCCCCTTTGCCTACAAAAATTGCCCACTACACTGTGTGTCTTAGTACCTCCCCCAAGTAGGTATAGAATTTCTGCTAGTTGAGAAAATTGTGAACTTTTGTTCTGGACCAATCCAGATCAAGAGGCAGGTTAATCATGTCAGAAATATAAGGGGGTACGGACTGCCATCCCCTCTGTGCTGGTTTTGCCCATGTGCTTGCTAGCACCCTTCTGGTCAGGAGAAAAGTTTTTCGTTGCTGAGACGATTCTTTGTTCTCATGTCTTGAATTGGAATTTTCATTTCTAACAATGAATGATCTGGTTTTGTGTGCATTGTTGGCCTTCAAAATACAACCAAACACTTAGAATCTGAGTCCTCAGTATGAGTTCTTAAATATGAATGAGAAAATCAGTCCTCCAACGTGAAAGCTTTATTTTCTCATCTCTCTTTAGCTAGAGATTTATTTTTGCCATCAGTCAGATGGGAAAGCTCTTCCCCCATAGGTATCCTTTGAAGCAAGGAAGAAAATGAAATGCACCCACTAACAAAGTTGCATTTGTACTAGGAAGATATCATGTTGGCAGGAGAGATGCTGTAATGTCAAGCAGATTAATCTCAGCATTGGAAAGTCCTAATCAAATGGCAAGGATGTTAATAAATCTCTTGGAAAGATAGGTTGGCTATGAACCTGTAAGTACTATGGGAGTGAAAAGAAACACAGACAATCTTTAACAATCTAATAGATGGAAATCATGATAAATTTTGAGAATCTGTATAATTATATTTGTTCTATATTGGCTTATTCCCAGTAACAGCAACTTAGCAGATGAGGGGGGGAAAAGCTTATTTAGAGAGATTGTGTGTACTTAGAGTAACATTCTTTTTTTTTATGGACATGAGTTTTTATTCTTTTTTTAATTAGGATATATTTGTTGTACAGAGGGAATTCATCTGTGATCATTCTGAATAGGCTTACCTTGCGCGTTGGTTACATTGCCCCTATCATCTCTCCCTCTCAACTCCCTCCTGCCCCACTTAAAGCAATTGCAAGGGGTTTAATCTCTCCTTAGGTTGCATGAAAATTAGAGAAATAGATTTTACTTTCTCTTTCATTAAAATTTTATTTATTATACTTTCAAAATAAATAGAAAAGGATTAAGAGGAAGAAAATTCAAAGCAATACACAAGAGCTTAAATCTTTTCTGAAACTTTCAAATGACATTCCAATTGACACTATATTTAGGGCGAGGTCATTCAAATTATATTCTGAAATTGTTATCTTGTTGCGGAATCCTTTAATAAATGTTTGTTTACAGATAGACCCACAAAATATATACTTTGTTTTTTCTTCTTTAAATTAGTTTGTATCAATTGCACAAAGGTGTTTCATTGTGATATTCTGTACATACATATAATATACTTTGATAAATGCATCCCCTCTATTACTGCTTCCTATTTTCCCTCTGCCCTTTCTTGAACAATTTTAGTGGGTTTCAGCATTCTACTTTGTATGTGTGCACTGAAGCACTTTGATCATACTCCCTTCATCCTCTTTTTTTACCCTTCCCCCTTCCCATTGACTCCCACTCCTAAATAGTACCCCCATTTTACACTCATGTCATTCACTTTTATGTTTTAGGTCTAAATTTTGCTTATGAGAGAGCATATGCAATACTTTCTCAGTTCAGCTCACTTTACTTATATGATGATTTCCAGTTCCATTCATTTTCCTGCAAATAACATAATTTTATTCTTATTTATGGCCAAATAATGCTCCATTGTGTATATATACCACATTTTCCTTTTTCACTCATTATTTGATGGATAACCTAGGCTGATTCCATAGTTTGGCTATTGTGAATAGTGCTGCTATAAACAGTGTGCCTGCATCTCTGTTGTATACAGACTTCCATCCTTCAGATATATGCCCAGGAGTGGCATAGCTGGATCATATGACAATTCTATTTTTGGTCTTTCAAGGAATCTCAACACTGATTTCCATAGTGGCTAGACTAATTTACATTCTCACCAACAATGTGTGAGGGTTCCTTTTCCCTCACATCTTCACCAACATTTGTTGTTGTTTGTTTTCTTCATGATTGCCTATCAGAATGGGATGACATGGAATCTCAGTGTCATTTTGATTACATTTCCTTTATAGCTAAGGACAAATATTTCTTCATGTATTTATTGGACATTTGTAGTTTTTCTTTTGAGAACTGTCTGTTAAATTAATTTGCCCATTTATTAATTGGACTGAATTTTTTCTTCTCTTGGCATTTATTTGTTGGAATTCCTTATGTATCTGGACATTAATTTGTCTGCTGGCAAAGATTTTCATCCATTATGTAGGTTGTCTTGGAAATTGTTTCTTTTGCTATACAGATGCTTTTTAATTTGATACAATCCCATTTGTCAATTCCTGCTCTTATTTCCTGAGCAACTGGAGTTTCACTCAGAAATGTGTTGCTTATGCATATATTTTCAAGGATCTTCCCTATGTTTTTCTCTAATAGTTTCAAAGTTAAGGGTCTTACATTTAGACCTCTGATTCACTTTGAGTTATTTTTTGTACAAGGCTAGAGATGTGGGGGGTCTTGTCTCAGTTTTTTGCATGTTGGTATCCAGTTTTCCCAACACCATTTATTGAAAAGCTTTTCCTTTTTCTAATGTATGTTTTTGGTGCCATTGTTGAAAATTAGATGGCCATAGTTGTGTGGACTTCTTGTGGGATACTATTCTGTTCCATTGGTGTACATGTCTGTTTTGGTGTCACTGCCATTTTGTCTTTGTTACTGTGGCTCTGTAGTATAATATGAAGTGAGGTATTGCAATACCTTCAGCATTGCTCTTTTTGCTCAGGATCACTTTGGGTATTCAGAGTCTTGTGCATTCATAAAGGATATGCTTTAAGTGCTAGAATATTTTACATTTAATTACCAGAAATGGTGGTAAGGGAAAGTACTCTGTAACACTGAAATATTTACCTTTGATAAAGTTCAGTTTTATCACTTCAAGGGTAGAATCAGCTTGTGAATCCCTATGATATTTAACACAATGCTTTGTGGGTAGTAAGTAGACATAAATCAGAATTCAGCATATAAACACAAAGAATACTATTGTATTTTCAACTGTAGTAAAAACTATTTTAAAATCCTGTAAAGAAATCAGATGGATGAACGAAGAGCTTGATATATATATATATACATAATATGCTTATGGTAATTACAAAATATCCAATGCCCAATTAGTAGTTACTAATGAGTTTCAAATCATAAATTACAATCTATTTACTAATAGATTATAGCCAGTGTTTCCAGCTCCACAGAGAAAGTTCACTTTCTTTGAGTAATGAAGTCTCTGGGGGAGAGCAGTCAATGGAAATACAATACATATGGCTGGGTGTTGCCTAAAATGTACATAAACTGCCACTACTTTGTCAAATTGTAATATCTCTTCTTTCAAAATCTTAGACAACTTGAGCACACCATCTGCTCTTTGTCTGTATTCATTCTGTGCTTTTCTTAATCTAGAAGAATGGTTCTTGAAATTCTTACAGGACTCTTTAAAAACGTTTGCCACATATTTTGAGAAGCATCTGGTTGGAAGAAGGCCCGCTTTCTGTATTTGTTCCCAGTTGTCTGGTGTGTGCCATGTTTCTTGTGAATCTAGTTTTGTTAACTTTTGGGGTAAATGCTTTTGCATTTGCTTCAGCACATATTTATGGTGAGACTAATTGCCCAAAGCAAGTTGCTAAGGGTTGTATAAACTAATGACTCAGTGTCAGGAAAACTTGATTAATTTACCTGCCATCTAATTTGCACAAGGTTACCTGGAAATTGGTGTTTGTTTCTTTTGCTTGATGATTTCAAGATGGACCTTGTCTCTTTAAGGAATCCTGGATACCTTAAATACTTGCTTAAATGTCTGCTCCGGGTTCATCAGGGAAACTTCAGGAGAGCTATAATTCACATAGCTTTTCTTCAGCAAGCAAGTCACCTACCTGTCAATAAGACACATTTTCAGAGCTAAAAAAGGAGAATGTTATAAAGGAGCTCTGAATCTTAATATGGATAGAACTGTCAGTCAAGTGATCTCTGAAAGTTCATCTGCTACTGGTTACTTTTTTATTTTCATAGGTTTTTTATATTAAATGAGCATGCATGCTGAAGTTTTAGAAATTCCAAAACATACAAAGAAGAAAACTAAAATTATATATCATGTTCAGAAATGATCTATAGCTAACGTCTGTGGGGCTTTTACAACGGGCATGCCCTAAGGCTTATGATAGTTCTTTTAACTCCCATGAGTATTTTAATGAGGTGGATACTATCATTATCCTCAATAAAGAGATAAAGAAGCTGAGGCACAGGTTACCTTACTTGCCTGAAGTCTCTTGTCTGGTAGGTACCATAGCATGATTTAAATGTAGGCAGACTAAACTTAGGAGTAAACTCCTTTCTAACAGCAACATTCATATGCCATTGTTAACACCTATGTGAAATGCCTTCCAGACTACTTTCCATCAAGTTTTTAAAACAAGAGATCAGAGTATGTTTAATTATTTGCTGAATTTTGTTTACTTAATCATGTAACAAATTTCCTCCTTACCATTTATAAACTTTTGGTAAACAACTTCGTAAAAAAGATATTTTAATTCAGTAAAGCGACTGAGGCTCCCTGGTTCATGAATTATCTATTTGTATAATCTTGCTTAGCCTTCTAAAATCAGTTTTCCTATTTATGAAGTGGGGTTTATATCGATCACTGAAGCACAAGATTATTGTGACTACCTTGAATTTTGCTTAGGAAAAGTATACATCCATTTACAAATGTTAATGATTAAAAACTATTTTTGTGTGTGGTACTGAGGATTGGACCCAGGGCTTTATGGATGTGAGGCAAGTGCTTTTTCACTGAGCTGCAT
This sequence comes from Castor canadensis, assembly GCF_047511655.1. Taxonomy (NCBI): domain Eukaryota; kingdom Metazoa; phylum Chordata; class Mammalia; order Rodentia; family Castoridae; genus Castor; species Castor canadensis. Next base: position 95,998,753 of record NC_133394.1, read on the forward strand.
CTCCAGCCCTCAATGATACTTTTTAATAACAACAGTAACTGTAGTGTGCCCAACCTGACTAATAATCCCTAGAAGGAATTCTTTGGTTGCCCAAGGAGGTAGGAGAGGTTTATTACAGCAATGAACATAAAGCAACAGTCAGAAATTGTTGAAGAATACTTCAGTAATGGTAGTAGGAACACTGAAAACAATAAAAACTAACAAACAACAAAAAAACCCACCATAAATAAGATTTCCATGTATTTCCTTCCAGACTTTTTTCTATCAGTTTTTTTTAAAGCTTGTCATTTGGTTCCTTTCTAGTCCACAAACTTCTCTAAATTAACTGTTTTTATTTTTCTCCCTTTCTAATTTGCTCTTTATGCTGCTCCCACCTCATTTCCACCCCCCTTTTTTCTTTGGTATCTGCTTATCTAATTTTTCACTTCTCTTCCCTTCCCAATGTCTTCAATGTATGAAACGCTTCTGTCTTACGACAAAGAAATACCTGTCCCTTCCTGTTCTTTGCCTTCTCACAGACCCATGCCCCAGCCATTTCAGCCAGAGAAGGGTGGACACTTGTTACTTCAGCCCACAGGAAGGAGAATCTAACCCTTTGTTCCCACAGTTCTTCAAGCATGCAGAATACAACCTCATCATCAACTTGAATAAATGTTTTGCTTTGTAATTGACCTGGCTTACCCACTTCAGATGGAAAAAATATTCAGACTACTAAAAAAATGCTAAAGTTGGGTTTTTAAACTCACAGTTCTTTCTAAAATTGCTTTGAAATGTCAAAATTGGAGTGATAACATTTTAGATGACACCCTCTAATTCTTCAGTTTCTGCCATTTGAGATATCATCATCATTTGAATATCATTTGCAGATAACATCTGACATGTTTTTGTATTTTTTTTTTTTTAATTTGGGACTTGGCAATTGCATTAGGAATCTTAGCAAGACTGGATGGTATATCCAAGTGCCACAAAATACTTGTCTTATAGACTTGTCATGGAGATCTCCTTGAGAATACATGGGAAGAGATATCATCAGCCCCTGCCCACTTCCTTGAATCTGTGTTGCCTGCCCCAGAGAATGTGCCACTGAAAATTCTGCGGGGTTAGTGTAGATGAAATATCTTTGGATGCTTTGAGCCTTCCCTCCAGAGTAGGTACTGTTGCCAAGGGGTTAATTGGACTCAAAGATCCTTCCCCATGAGGTTTGAGAGTCTGTGATATAAATTCCATCTGTTCCTTGAAGCAGTTTATGGGTTTGGCAATATGATGTGTTGGCCTGACAATTGCTTAAAAAATCCATTTTAGCCTGATACAGGTATAATTTTTTTATAGTATCCAGATTTATTTTTCACTGTCTAATTTTAAATTAGAAACCACTCCAGCTCTGTGTCTTAGGTTCTAAATTTGTTCTCAAAGTGAGTACTGCATAGCCATCTCCTGACCAAAAAGGTGTAATTTTCATACTGTAGTGGAGAAATAGAACATTCTTCCTCTGTTTTTAATGCTAGGAGATTTGGAATGTTATAATGAAAGAAGTTATGCAATATTGCTTAAATATACCTCTTTGGTTTCAAGGGATTGTCTACCTACTGTCTTCAGTAGGTTCTAATACCTGAGACAATTTTTGGCTTGTGTAGACATTGTATGTTTATGTGAGTCAGGTTTTTATTGTTGTTTTTGTGTATTAGTTTTTTTTTTTTTGGTTGTTGCTGTGACAAATACATGAGAGAAACAGTTTAAATGGGGAAAGACTTATTTTGGCTCATAGTCTAAGACATTCAGTCTATGGTCTTCTGACTCCATTTCCTTTAGGCTGTGGTAAGGCAGAAAATGAGAGTGGGAAGCATGTGGCAGAGCAAAGCTGCTCACCTCATGATAGTCAGGAAACAGAGAGGAAGAAGGGGTCAGGGACAATATATGCTCTTGGTTTTCAAAGGGACCAAGCTTGAGACCAGAGTTTTAGCTCCCAGGACCATCTCCAGTGGTTCCACTTCATGGGTCCAGCCACTTACCCTAGTACGTCAAATAAAGAAATAAGTAATGGTGAAGAGCAGAAAAAGGAGGTTCTTTACACAGCATGGGCACACTGCAGGAAGAGGCAAAGTAGGTGCTTTTGCATATCTTTAGGTTATAGACACGAGCTTTAGGATTAAATAGAAGAAGAATTAGGGCAGGAGGTGAGAAGTATCCATAAACAGTCACAGTCACAGTGAGGGTTGGTTGATCATTATCTCAGACCTGGTGTTGGGAGGGTTCTAGAGAGGTTATTTTTATTGTTATCATTTGAAGGGAGCAATCTGGTTAGGATAAGCCAGTCATTGTTACCTGGTAGGTAGTCTGTCCTGTGAAGATTTTGCTTTCCTCTATCTCTCCTAAAGCTGTTATCCATTAGTCCTTCTTGGATTACAAGGTGACTGCAAGGTGAGTGGCTTAGAGCAGAGAGAAACAAAATGGAGACAGAGATGATGAACTTTTTCTCTTGCTTCTAATTAATTTATGGGTTCAAGCAAAACTTTTTTTTTTTTTAAGCAAAAGCAATTTTGAGTATCTGTTACATGAGCCTGTGGGGAATATATAATATTCAAACCATAACTGTACTCATTTTCCATGAATAACTTTCATGTAGGTAAATACAAGCGTAAGAAACCAAAAAGCAAAGAAACTTATAGGGGAAAAATTGGGATAAGTCAGCTTGAGGGAGGATGAAAGTTGGAAAGAGGGAGAAGTGGTTCCATCTCTTTGCCTTCTTCATGGGAGGGAATGACCTCCTTCCCTCTGGCTCTCTCATTGTACCCACCCTGGCTTGAAATTTTACACGTAGAGCTGCCTTGTCTATTGGGGTAGGGATTTCCTTCAGGTCTGTCTGTTTCAACCTCCTATGTTCTCTGAAACGTTGGCACTGTCTCATGCCTTCTTTTCTCAAACAGAGACCTATTTAGGCATAGTAGGTCTATACAAGATAAGATTTAAGAATATAAACCTTTGGCTCCTTTGAAAATCTATTTCTAACTTAATTCTTTTCTCTGGGTCTACATATTCCCATTGCTGACTCTGTTCCTTCAATTTGTGCTAACTATCTAGGAAACTTGTTTTCTGGACCCAAATTGGCTCTTAGGTTTCACTTAAATGAAGACAATAAACATTTACTAATTGTTCAACTCTCAGTTTTGTTAAAATAAAACTGACAGGATAGTTGGTAATGTTTGTGAGGGAGTAAGACAGAGTACCTGGTCTGTGAGGATGCTGCACCAATTCCTGTAGCTGCCTAACCTACCAGCAGGAGGTAAGAAGTCCCAGGCTACCCTCTGCACCACCAGAGGAAGGGTCATGTTCCATGCTTTAGCACTAAGGTATTCTGGATAAAGGTATTCTGTATCCAGAATAAAGTGATGATGATCTTAGGAGTCTTAGATACCTCTGTGGGCCAGGTAAGTAAGCCTGCAATATCTATTTCCAAGAAAAGTTTTTATCTCTAACCTCCTCCTCTTATGGAGGTGTCCTATTGAAGCCTGTGCTCATAAGGGTCATTTCTGGTCTTTTTGACCTACCACTTCTCCTTTAAATCTTAAGATGATCATTGAAATATTTCCCCATCATCAGTTAAAATTTCAAGATTCCAGATTAACATGTTGGTATCTATAAAAAAAGAAGAAAACAGAGTGTCCTTAACTCTATCAAGACTATGAAACCATCAAAGAGTCAGCATCTGACACTGCTACTTGTTTTTGTGGATGCCTGATAGCTTGGGCTAATGTCTATTCCACCAGCCGCCCTATTAAACACTACCAGCCTCCCAAGAGTCAGATAGAAAGCACACTGTCCACCTGCTATTCCACTCAAAACTTTCCTCTGGCTCCACTCCATTACGCTTCCAAATCTCTCCTGCATTCGCCATTGCTAGCCTTCTTGTTCTTTAAATTTCACTTTTGTTGTCTTTTCTAGCTCCTCTTTGAAATGGCAGTTTGATTTCAGATTGTCATCCTCATATCTCTTTGAGGTGATATTTGGGTAAATGCCTCCAACAAAAGGCCTCAGAGACATGACACTATAACTCTACCTTTAGCTTCCTCACGTCTTTAGAGACTGTACTCTTTTGCTAGCTAACAAATGTAGTACTGGTGGTCATGTAGCAGGTTCTTACCTCTAGATCACAGTAACAATGTACTCCAGGGCGCTGATTGTAGTTGATCTGTTGCATCTGGTTCAAGCAGACATTAAGCTTCTGTGAGGCAGGACTTCTACATGCCCATCAACCAGTACCCATAATGTCAACTCAACAGCTTCTTAAAGAGTAGACACATCCAAGGGAAAATTCATCGGAATGAGTGGACCTTTGAATCTTCATTCTATCAAAAACTCCGTTACAAATTCATAAGAAGTTGATAGGTAGAACAAAAAAAATGAGATGATAGAAGTTCAAGTTTCAAGTGAAACTTGTATACCTCAGACACTAATGTGACTATGAAACAGATCTCCATGTATGACATCACAATTGTGTTAAAATTATACCCAGGATTCAATTTATAGACGTATAACTAAGTGATGACACAGAGAGGCTGTGGGATTGAGAGAGATTTTAGTATTTACGTTTTCAGAGGAAATGCCATGCCATGAAGGACCATAGTGGGAGCATCAGGCTTTGGTCAGGAGGTAGAAGCTTGTGTGAAGGGAGACCCTAGGCCTGACTCTTAGGAGTGTTTTTTGTGAGAAAGGTGAAACATGGCAGAGGAAAGAGCTTATGCTCATTTGAATTGCCTCTGTAATGCTAGCAGGTTCTGGTCTATAGAACTGGTCTCTATTTTTCTGGTTTATGGCCTTAGGGGATTTAGGGCAGGGGAAATATTGGCTTGGTGTGTGAGAGTTTGATGAGGAAATGGGCAGAGCTGTGAGCTCTGGATTGGTTGGTTTGCGTATGGAAGAGGTTCTGCCAAATAAGTTGTTTACCATCTTTACAAATTAGCCCTGAAGAGGGCAGCCTGGGTCAGTAAGTCACTCCATTATGTTAAAATATCATAAAATGCAGACAGTTTTTCAATAATATGATTAATGCAACAACAGAAATTGTTTCTCACCAGTTCTATCATCTTTGAATCTCTCAGTGAAATCAGAGACTTCAAAAATAGATCAGGAAGTAGTTTTGGGGATGTTTGTTTGGAAAGGAAACTGTAAAATGATCACTCCCTTGCCCCAGTACACATGCATACATAAGGGGGAAGAATTGGGGAGTTCAGCTTTCTTCTCCTCCTCAAGCAGAGTGCAGAAAGAGGCTACAAAATTCTCTAAAGACATTGAGCAAAAGAGCTTCAAACATTTGCTAGTCCCAGGGAGACTGAAAGCAATTTATGAGAATATCTGTTCAGATAAAACTGTTAGCATGTCACTTCTTTTTGAGGAGACAGAACAAATAAAACATAATGACCTACAACTGGACCAACAATTGATCACCCTGAACCAATGATTAACATAAATGTCCACACCTGGGATCTGTAATTAAGATAATAAACCTACATTCTCCTATAAAGACCACTTTCTATGTCAAGGTTAAACTGGGAAGAGGATAAAATACAAAGGAGTAGGCCTTCCCACACTGGGAAGCCTATACACTGCTGCCAAACCATTAGGAGAAGGCCTTAGCGTCATTCCATCCAGTAACCTCATCTTATTGGGCAAACCCCCAGTCCCCAAAAGCTGCTATGCACATTTGGCCTTATGCAACTGTCTCCCCCACACCTTTGAGGTGTACTTTTCCTGTTCTGGCTTTATCCAAATTGCCTGCCTCATGTCTCAAGGTGTACTTATGTTTTGCTAATAAATCACTCTTTGCTATCCTTACATTCTTCTCGGGTATTTTCCTGTGCCAGCAACAGCATCCTCATCTTAGATGCTATATCCAAGGACAGAGGAGTCATCTAGAACATACCACTCAACCAGTAATAAGACCTTTACTAATCCCTTAAAACTTCTTTCTTTCCTTATTTTACCCTGAAAGTTTACAAAGTAAGTCAGCAATATTGAGGGTGGAGAAATAGAGAAGTGTCTATGTTTCCCCCTTTCTACTATAAGTTTCTACCCTGAAGCATATTAGAAAGTGAGCTCCAATTAATTTCCTGTCAGGGTATTTCTAATTTCTGAATTAAGACTATTTTATTTAAAGCAACTGTAGGACTAGCTAATGCCTGATGAAGCTGAATACCATAAGTGTCTTTTATGGTATTCAAAGACTCATGGCCATCTGATAATGTAAAATGCAATTTAGTCCATCTGTGAATTCCCAAAGTCTCAACAATTCCAATATTGTTCAAGAGTGTTTGGAGTTATCCAAAGTCTCTTCTGAACCTCAAGGCAAACTCTTAGACCTGGGTCCCTATAAAATAAAAAAGAAAGTTACGTACTTCCCAAGATACAGTGACACAGAGTAAACATTCCCAGTTCCAAAAGGGAGGAATGGGGTTATAGAAAGGAAGGATGGGACTGAAGCAAGACCAAAACTCAGTAGGGAAAACATTAAATCCTATAGCTCCATGTCTGGCATCCAGAGGATATGATGTTGTTATTTGGGCAAAATAGACTTGGGCAGCCCCACCCCTGAGGCCTTGCTGGTTGCAGCCCACTTCGGGTTTCCTTGGGCTGTATCCGCTCATTGCTGCAACTGTCCTTGGTGGGTGTTCCACATTCTTGACAATTCCAACATTTTGGGGTATCCCCTGCATCTTTGGTTTTAACTCACAACTTCCTATATCATCCTCTCAGTGGATGCCTACAGGGATACTGACTCTGCCACACATTGCTTGACCTTCCAGGCTTTCCTTTGAAACATTGGTAGAAGCCTCCATGACCCTGTAACTCTTATATTATGCATTTCTGCAAAACCAGCATCCTGTGGATGATGCCAAAGATTGCCACCAGCTCTTCAGCAAAAGCTAGGCAGCATTGGACCAGGGCCATACTGACCTTGGAGTGACTAAGCAGCTAATCACAGGAGAATACTTCCCTAGGTGACCTTGTATGAGCAGGACACCCCAGTGGCACTCCCTTCTCAAGGGAAACTCTTTCAAATGAGTTTACAATTTTACACCCTGGAGTCTGTGAGCTCCGGCCAATTCCTGAGATGCTCTTAAAGAATCTATCCTACTGTCCCAGTACAAAGTGACTGACTTCTCCACGATGGTCCCAATCTTCAACAACCACATCTTCCTGTCTACAACTTTCAACTCACTCCTGTTCTGACCAGATGGCACATTTTTTTCAGATCTTTCTGCTCTGCTTTTTGTTCTCAGTTCTCACCATAAACCTAGCTAAAAGCAGAATGCTGTGCTGCCTTGAAATTTCTTCCACCAAATTAATTAGTTCTTACTTTTAAATTAAGCTTCATTCAAAGTCTCAGGATATAGGCAAAATGTAGATAAATTCTTTGTCAGAATGTAACATGAATGGCCTCTAGTCCAATTGCCAACAGAGTCCTCATTCCCATATAAAACCTTATGAGTCTGGCTTTCACTGTCCACATTCCTACAGTCATTCTGATCTTCTGACCTCCCATGAGAATTGCCCATTAAGCTCTGCTTACAGCATCCTAGGCTGACTCTAGTCTTCTTCTCCAAATTCTTCCAACTTCTTCTGGTCAACCAGTTCCAAAGGCTTAAAAACACATGGTCAGGTTTAGTCGTAGCAACAGCCATACTTCTTTGGAAACAATTTTGTGTGTTAGTCACTTTTGCATTGTTATTAACAAAATACCTGAGGACAACTTAAAGGAAGGAATTTTTTTTTCGGTTCACAGTGTCAGAGAATTCTGTCCATCATGGTAGGGAAGAGCAGAACAGTTCACATCATAGTGTCTATGAACTAGCTAAACAACTGTGTAGACAAAGATAGCTAATCACTGAAATGAAGTCAGCTGTGGTGTGGGAAGCAAGAAGTCAGTAAGAAAAGTCTTGAAATGAGAATTAATTGATAAAATTGTTGATTAGCATGCTTCATATTAAACTTAATTTATTTAAAAAACATTTGGGGCTATAATCTTCTTCGTTACCCCGTATTTTTAATAAAACTCTGCTAAATTCAAGTCTATTGTTTCACATACTTGTATTAAAGTAGAAATGTATATCATGTCCTGTGCAGGACAAAGCAGTCTGAGAAGAAGACAGCAACTGCAGGAAGAGAAATACAGAGAAGAAACAGAATTAAATGGAATTGTAACATTGCAGAAAAGATGACCACAGCAATATAAAACTTGAAATATCCTTGAGGAGAAAAGAATTCTGATTTCCTCACAAGGTCCCTGTGCAGGCAGGATTTTCAACCATTCATCTTAAAGGCTGGAAAACGTTGGGACTTAAGATTTCACACTTGGGTTTGGATAGAGATAAGTACATTTTAAGTAATACAATCAATAAAAGTGATTTTTTTCTACTAAAATCACTTATTAGTTTGATCTCCTAATTATAGTTCTAGGAACTCATCTGTGGTAGCCAGCCTCCAAGGTGCTTCCCAATGATTCTCATCTTCTGATGTTCGTGTCCTTCCTCGAGTCGGCCCCTTCCACATTGAATGAGGTGAACTGTGTAACCAGTAGGATGTTTAAAATACTATGGCGCAAGACTCCCAAGGTTATATTGCAGCTTACATCTTGCTTTCTCTTAGGTGGCTGCCATGGGCAAGCTAGCACGCATGTTGTAAGGACCCTCAAGTAGCCAGCTCGCAGTAGGTGATCTTCCAGGTGACTACAGATTTAACTTCAATCTCATTAGAAAACCTGGGCCAGAACCACTCAGCTGGTCTGCTCCCAAATTCCCCACAAAATGGTGAGATAATACATGTTTCTAACTATTTTAGTATAGTAAATATTGGACTGATTTATTATGCAGCAAAGCATAAATACACTATCTTAAAATAATAATGAGGTAGGCTATCAGAGATTAATGTGGAAATATGTTCAATGTACATAATGGCAAAAAATAGAAGAATCTAAATGTCTAAATAGGAAGTATTTTTAAAATAACTTTTTATCAAAATATAACTAAAGCCAAAATTTGCTGAATCTTTCTTCTCTTCAGACATTGTACTAGAAGGAAAGTATGTGTAAAGATATTTAGGAAGATGGAAAAACAAATCATAATGTAATGGAATTAAATAATATAAAAACTAAACATGCAGTGTGAATGTGTGTTTTGCAAATATAATTTATTTACCTACAAAATATATTTATAATTAAAAAGGGCTGGTGGGATGGCTCAAGCAGTAAACTGCTTGCCTAACAAGCATGAAGTCCTGAGTTCAACCCTGGTACCTCCCAAAAATGTGGCAAAATATATTTATAATTACATGTCTGTATTTATAAAGTGGAAATAAACGTACATGTGCATATGAAAAGAAAAATTAGTACTAATAGTAGCTATCCTTGGTTTACAGCAGTTATCCTTAGTTACAATATGTTATTTCTGGTTACTTAAATTACATTCTTTAATTTTCAGTAATTTCCACAAAATATGTATGTTATTTTTATCATTGTAGATTTAAAAATAGTAACTTAAAAATTGCCGGTGCACAGAATGAAGAAACAAAGGGTGATATGAGATTGTGCCCAATCATAGAATGTGATTTCTAGAAAAGGCATACAGTCCGACCCACTCATTTTACAGATGAGAGAACTGAAATACAACTAGGGTTCCGTGATTTCTCTGAAGTTCGTCCAGATTGGTAATGACAGAACCTGGTGTGAAACTTGATTCTTGGTTCCTGGTACAATATTCTCTTTACCATACTATGTTATTGTCAAGAATTCAATGACAAAGCCACCAAAGGACCTCAAAAAAGGAATAAAATTGAAATAAAACTGTTACAATAAATATGATGGCCAAATGAGTTTGATCAGTTATCACTGCAAAAAGAAAATCATGTTTTAAGTAATTGGCACTAACTTCTACTCTAAATATTTAAGAACTATTCTTGGGTCCCAACAACTGGTAGTCTCAGTTAGACCCTAAATTAGACAAGGAAGACAGATGATATTCAGGAAGATTTTGACATGAACTGATCTATGACTAGTTTCTTCATGTGAAGATGAAAAAGGTAGGTGATATTTCATTGCTTGATGAATAGGAACTCCACCTACTACTACTGTCTGTGCCAGTTTTACTGTATTAGAGCAGACTGCATGTCTTCTTTCCCTACTTCCTTATTTATGTCTCCATGCAGAACGTCATACTTGTAGCCAGACACAGCACAGATAAGTCTTTTGAAAAGCCTAAATGGAAAACAAAACATGCAAGGAAAAGTCAACAGCTGATTCTTCCCTTTTAGCAGAGGCTTAACTGGTTAGTAATTAGGGCTTTGTGTTTGGGAAAATGAAGAGTTTGGGGAAAAAAACTTATAGAAACCATAAAAACTGTCTCTAAACATTTATAGTATTCTAAGTGTATGTATGTTCTTTGTTGCTTCCAACTCTACTAAAGCTAACCAAAAATAAGCAAACAACAACAAAATAAACAACAAACCTCACATTTATTTCCACCTGTTTGTTGTCTCTTGTGTGGTAAAATGTTCAATAATTTGAAATAAAATTTCTGCTTGAAGGCTTTTTAGAGCAGTGATATATCATAATGAGGGATTAATATGAAAACTTCCATGTAGTTTCAGTATTTCCAAGGAGATTCTCAATCATTGGAACATAATTGTGCGACAAATTTGCTTTCAGGAAATATGAAGCAACATGGAATTACTTGAGATACCTCCAAAAGAACCCATTATACCATCACTAATGAGGGAAGCTATTGCTTAGCTACTTAGTTCTAAACATCAAACAAGATTGTGGCTTTTGCTTTGGTGTTAAACAAAGATGGAATTAATCTACTTCTGTTAAGAAGAATGTTTCTTTTCCCAGGAGCCAACAGATGAAAAAACGATTATTTCAAGTGATGATAGGGATGTTTCCAGAGACTGTGGAGTAAAGGATATGAGCAATCCAAAGGGAAAAGAAGAACTTGTTGGGCATATGACATGCTCAGTTAGTTCCTGGTTAGAAAAAGAGACTAGGGAAATTCCCATACCTTTTGGCCAGGATTTCACGGGTGCCAAAACCACACTGGATACCACCCTTTGTTCTCCAATTTTCATATGTCATTGTACATATCCCAATTAGCAATTAAAATGAGCCATCTTTCCAGGAAATCTGAGTGTGCATACTTTTTATGTATAAGTGTATTGAAATTATTAAAACTCATTAAAAAACTTACTTGAAGCTTATTTCTAAAAACACTGTTGATATTTTTATAAGTCCAAATGTATTGTTTATAAGTAAAATACATATTATCAAAAATATGTTTATACAGTCTGGCATTCTATGATTACTGTAGATTTAAGACATTTTAGACATTTGTCTAAAATACTTTCCAACTGGGTAGATAAACCCTTGACTAGAAAATGGATCTCAGATACTCAAGGCTGTCTTTACAAACACACAAGAAAGCCAGCTATGTCTCCAGGAAACCAAGAGAAGGACCAGCCTGCCCTGCTCTGGTGCTCCCACCTTCTTGGCTCAAGTTAAACAGGAAGACCCCTGATTATTCTGATCCATCTTGGCCAACAAAGACTTATTTGAATTGTGTAAGATTGAGAAATCTCTTCATGTCATCTTAGGGAAGATTTTTATTGATATGGGATGACTGAGTTGTAGTCTTGCCTTGAGATGGAAGTGAAATCTCTCCTCATCATCAGCCTGTAAGATTTGGAACATTGCCCAGTCAATTTCCTGTCTGAATGGGTCTAATTATTTTATTCATACTTTCTGAACTGTGGGAGACAAATTTACCACCCAGTTCCTAGGATGTTGTATGGGGATTGTCTTTTCTTTTACTACAATAAGTAGTTTCAGATTATGATTCCACGTCTTAGTGTGTGTATCCCTTTTATGTAAATATGCACTGCTTCCTTATCTTTAACTCATTTCTCTAAGATATAAAACTGAGTCCCTATCATTTTTAATACTGAGTTTAGATTTGTTTCCATTGAAATATCTTCTACCAAATTACTATGAGTCACCTAACTGAATTTCTTGACCTACCATTTGCTTAGGAAAAATATTTTACAATCCTTTTCCCTTGGTCTTTTTATTTGTAATTCATGGGTGGGGTAGAGAATGATACACTAGTTTCCCCAAATTCCAGAGATCTTCAAGAGAATCAAATAAGAAAGCTTATAAATAATTACACTATAAGACTATATATCATGATATAACACTGAGGTATATTATCTCTAGTCTGTCTATATGGGCTCAGAAAAGTGAGCTTTCCATGTGATCTGAACACCATATCTTCTCTTCTCACTGTTGTTTCTAATTGAAATTTCTTCCCTTCCTAAATTCTCTGTCTTCCAGCCTGTCTGACTCCACCAAACCTTCCTTTTTTCTAATACTTACAAGTTATGTGGCTTTGGGCTGTTGACTTGGACAAGAAAGACTTACTGAGGGTGTCCCAAGCTAGATACAGCGTTCCCATGAAATCTGTCGAAATTATTGGGCTGGGGTGGGGAGAGGTAGATAAATGAAAATGATGGAGGGGGCAAATTCAGCTATGATATATTGAAGAACTTTTCTAAATGTTACAATGTACTCCAAGTACAACAATAATAACAAAAAAAAAGTGATGTGCACAAGATAACACAGAAGACAGGGCCACAACAGAGCCCGTATCTGTTTCAGACTAGCTTCTATCGCTGCCTATTCTGCTTCTCTAGGTGACCTTAAGGAATTTGAAGACTATTATCAACGTTAACATAGTTCTCCTCTGTTTTTTTTATGGTATCATGTATGTGTACAGTTTCCTACTAGAATATTCATAAGACTATCACAATTTTTTCACCTATAAAAAAACCTTAGTCATCAGACTTTGTCAATACAAAGCACATATTTTGTTCTAGTTTATTAAGTTTTACCAAACATTAAAATACCTTGATTCTGTTTATATGTTTAAAACATTTTATCTATTTCAAATATTTTTCCTGGCTTTATTAATGGGTAACTCATTTACATGATTTCTTGTCTGCATTTCCAATTACTACTTTGGGATACTTACTTTTTATATAATACCTGATATCCCCATGAATGTGAATATTTGTCTCATCACATTCTTTGTGAAAGTCAATACTATCATTTTTGCCAATGGTTTTACTATTGTCACTATTACCACTTCTGCATAAATAATCACTTCTTATTTTTCTAGGTCAATTGTCCAGTTTTCAACTTGGTAAAGATCTTTCATTTAGATGATCAATGCTTTTTTCCACTTCAAGAAAGTATTATTTTATTTTATATTTATTTTTAATTTCTGCTTCATTTGTTCTGGTTTTTCCCCTGTAAACACCTGCCACCTACAAGTTGTCTCTTTCATCATTCTTCAGATGTGCATATCTTCTTGTCCTTATATTTAACACAGTATAATGCCTAACAGACAGTCTGTGGAGTCTGACAGACTATAGTTTGAATTGTGCTCTGTCACCTGCTGGGTGTTTGCCTGGGCATACTAGATGGTCCTGCCAAGTCTCAGTTTCTACCTCTGTAACATGTGTTTGGTATTCAGTATACTCATTAACAATCGCTGATGTTCTCTTTCCTCACCATTCTTCAAAGGAGCCTCACGCGAATCCTTTACCTCAGTGATTCTATTTTCTGCCATGTCATTGTGTTTTTTATTCTCTTTTGGTCTTTTGATTCTGTGATTATTCACTTGATTCTTTCACTCTTTTTTTTTAACCCCTTTTAACCCAAATTTTGAATGAATCTTTTGCTTTCAAAATATAACTGTTTTCTTGATATTTCATTGGGGACACAAAGCAGAAGCTTCTACAAATTTTTTCTTTTTCTTGTGGTAAGTCTTTTTTGGTGTGATATTCTCAGCTCTAAGTCAATTTTTGTCCTCCGTGTCCTTTTTTTTTTTTTAAGTTTTGCCATAAAGCAACAGAAATTTAAGTCAGTAGAAAACCCTCAAAAGATATATCCCCTGCCCTGTTTCTTTTTGTTTGATTGTTATTTTTAAATTATTGTTGTACTGGGGATACATTGTGACATTTACAAAAGTTCTTACAATATATCATAGTTGGAATTCACCCCTTCCAGCATTCTCCTTTATTCCTCTTCTCCCCCATTCCTGGAATAGTTTCAACAGGTCTCATTTTTCCATTCACATGTATGAGTACATAACATTTCCACCACATTTACCCTCCTACACCCTTTCCTTGTATCCTCTCCCCTCCCAATGGTACCACCCCCCACCCCCCAGTTAGGACCTATTTTGCTCTCCTGTTCTCCATTTTTGTAAAAAAAAAAAAAACCTGACATTTTTGTTTGCTTAAGATAGCTATACAGGGTGGTCCATTGTGACATTTCCATGAATATATTTATATTATAGCCTGAATTGTTTCATCCCCTCTATTTTTTTCCTTTCTACTTTAGTCCCTTATTATGGTGGTTTCAACAGGTTATAAAATTCTATATTCATTCTTGTATAAGATTGACCTGTTTCTATGGCAAACAAAATATAACATTATAGCATAGTTTTTTGTTGTTTTTGTGGCATTTGGGCTCAAACTCAGAGCCTTCACCTTGAGCCACTCCTCCAGCCCTATTTTTGTGAAGGATTTTTGAAGATTGGGTCTCACAAACTATTTGGCCAGGATGGCTTCAAGCTGCGATCCTCCTGATCTCTGCCTCTTGAGTAGCTAGGATTACAGGTATGAGCCACCCATGCCGAGCTCATAGTTTTGTATTCTTAAAGACTAAGAAGCAGTTTGACATGAGGCTAAGTAGAGTTTATCATTAGCAAGCATTGTGCCTGCAAACAAAAGCAAGTCTTTTGCATGTAATTGTTCATAACTTGTCAAATCCAGACCTGTAAGAAATTGAAATGTTATTCTCAAAAAGAACTTTCTTAAAAGTTTTTCACAGTATAAGAATAAGCATGAACAGACAATTCACAAAAGAAACACTATAAACAGTAAAAACAAGTTCATGCTCAGTAATAAAGAAATGCAAGTTAAGTATTTTTTTATCCCACAGATTGGGCAATAATTTAAAAGAATGAAATCCTGTATTGTGAAATATGTGAATAAAGGGGCATTTTCCTAATTGTTGGTGGGTCATAAACAGAACTAATTTTTCTAAGGGTAAGTTGGATACATGTACCTGAAAAGTCATTGAATCGTGCAGATCCATTGACTCAACAATTTCACTTCTAGTCAATGGACACTAAGGAAGTAAAAATAGACATACTCAAAGATGTATGCACAGGGAGACTCAGTCTTATATGTCAGTACTAGTTATAAATTAGGGTCACTGTATATGTTCAAAATTAAGATTTTGGCTGAATACTGTATCCATATAACTGAATCTATTCATCTGCTGAGAATAAAGATGTAGATCTGCTTTTATTAATATCAAAATTAATTGTGTTAACAACACATTGATGCATGAAAAAAGGTTACAGAAGAAATGATTCTTTTTTGTGAAAAGCATATTTTATTTACATATTTTATTCAGATCTTCACATTTTTCATATTTTTACACAAAGGTACATATGTGGCAGTATAAATTAATATAATTGATTTATTATTATAAATAATATTGATATTATAATATTAGAACTTAAGAATATTATAAATAATTGTATTATAAAAACAATATATCATATTGTAATATCTAGAAGATACTATGATTATATGAAACTTTCTTTTCTTTTATGTTTATTTTTGTTTCTTAATTGTTTTTTTATATTTTTGAATTTGTATACATTATATTTAAAGGAGTTTCATTATGGTAATTTCATACATGTGTACAGAGAACCTTGAACAAATTCATCCCCTCCATTATATTTGCATTTTCCCTTTCCTCTCCCTGCCTTTTCAAACAGTATTTGGTGGGTTTAATTATGCTGTCTTTGAATATATATATGTAATGTACTTCGATCCTCTTCACCCCTCAATAGCCTTTTCTTTCCTTCTCTCCCTCCTTTGACTTTCCCCCCAAAGAATCCCCTGTTCACATTCATGTCCCATTATCATTACCATTACTGTCATCAATATCATCATTTCATTTTAAGTCTCAGTCTCACAAATAAGTGAGAGCATGTACTATTTGGCTTCTTGAACTTAGTTTATCTCACTCAACATAATGATCTCCAGTTCCATCCATTTTCCTGCAAATGTCATTTTTCTTTCAAGCTGAGAAATATTCCATGTTATATTTTTTATATAATATATAAAAATATATTAATATATAATGTATATACATTATGGTATATAATGTATTAATATAATATAATAATATTTTTATGACATATATAATATATGAATAAATGTGTAGCATATATTTATATGTATAATACATAAATCTATTATTTTTATATATTTAATATATATAAAAAACTTTTTTTTGTCCATTCATCTTGTGGTCACCTCGGCTGATCCCACAGTTTAGCTACTGTGAACAGAGCTGCAATAAACATGACTATGCAGATTTCTGTGTTGTATATTGATTTACATTCCCAAGAGTGGTATGGCAGGGTCATAGGTAGGCCTATTTTTATTTTTTGAGGAACCTCCATGCTGATTTTCTTTTTTGAGACAAGGTTTGGATGGCCTCAATCTTGTGATCCTTCTGCCTTAGCTTCCCAAGTGCTGGAATTACAGATATGTACTACCACATTCAGCTGTTTTTATTTTCTAATTATTAATTATGGCTTTGAACTCCATGTAAGGCAAATGAAATATTTTAGAGATATTTAAATATTCTCTTTACTAAGTTCTTCATTTTAAAGGGAATCAGTTATTTTAGGCAACGTTTCACAAGCACATTTTTGAGATTTGGCTCAATAAATTTTGCACTGTGAACATACATAGTTAATAGAAAACACACATGGAAAAATTTTTAGGGTAAAACTTTGTAATTTGTTGCCATAGAAATAAATTTCTAAAATGAAAACAAAAATCTAATAATGTTTTTCTTTTTGCTTTTGAAGAACAGCCATTTGAAATTTACAATAGATATGTAATTGGCAAATTAAAAATATGGTTTAAAGAAATAAGATGAAACAAAGAAGAAATAGGCATCAAAATAAGGTACAGAGTTCCACTATTCTTAGTATTTTATATTCTAGAATAAAATGTTGCCAGAACATTTATGCAAGTTCAGCTTAATTTAGTACATGCTTTCTTGTGCTCTTACAAGTCACAATTATCAAGAATTAAGAAGTCAGGAGGCTTGAAGAGCTCGAGTCTTAACCCTCTCATATTCAAGCAAATTCTTGATTCATATGCAAGAGAAAACTCACAAGAAGAATAACATAGACAATGTGATTCAAAGAAGTTCTAAAATATATTTTATTGTAATCGTGGAATACAATATTATATATGATAAATGTATACACTGTAGAATGGTTAGATTATACTAATTAACAAATACATCACTTCACATACCCTTATTTTTGTGATGAGAACATTTACAATCTGCTCTTTAAAAAAAATCCAAGTATACATACATTATTGTTAACTATAGCCACCATGTTGTGTAATAGATCTCCAGAACTAATTTATCCTAACAAAATTTTATCTTTGACCCACCTTACTCCCCGAACACTCCAGCCCCTCATAATCATCATTCTGCCTCTCTGTTTCTGTGAATTCAACTCTTTTAGATCCCACATAAAGTGTTATCTTAGTATTTGTCATTGTGTGCCCATGTCATTCCATTGATCATAATGATGTCCAGGTACATCCATCTTGAAAATGACAGGCAGGATTTTCTTCTTTTAAAAGACTGAATAGTATCCCAGTGTGTTATATTCTATATTTTATAAAAATTTTAGTTATTATGAAAGTTTGCTTCCATCCACACTGTAATTGAATACCATTACAGAAAGAAGATTGAGATTAAAATTCAATGTTTTCTCAAAATAAACATGAACTCTCTATACCTTTTCTTTCTTCAGTTGAAATAATTCCTAAAAAAGTTGTAGATATTATAAGTAAAACTAAAAATAGGCCCTCTGTCTCAATTTTGGCTATCTTAGCCTTTCACTGACTTTGAACTTGATCACCAAGTTGAGGATGGTTGTAACTACAACATGTATAAAACATCTCATACTTGGATCTATTTATTTAAATAAATTTAAAATATTTACTGCAAGACATTTACATGGTTGGAAGTAAAATAAAGTCTAAAATACTTAAAATTAGTGGAAAACACTGTCCCATCTTTCACCCTTTCACACTCTCACTACAGATATTGACAGAAGCAATTACTTTAAACAACAGTCTTGCAGTTCACTGCATGCTGCTAAATGACATATTTATATGTATTGCAGTCTCTGCTTCCTGTTAGAGTGCTGAGGATTTGTTCTCTTAAACCACCTTCCAGCTGTATGCTAATCCTTAAAAAATAATCATATTCTTTAAGTTTAGGCAAATAAATTAACAATGTTTATTTTATTAAGAAAAAAATAAATGATTCTTGCAGTGCCAAGAGTGACCTTGAATTGCATTTCTTTTCTGGTAAAACTTTTGTCCCCTAAAGTTGCTAATATTTCATTTTTGTTAGAAGATTGTCCGTAAAAATGATTGTTTCACAACAGAATTTCATCAGAGCCATTTTGCTGTTAAAAGAAATGGAGCACTTGCATTCTGGATCAGTCGCTCTCCAGGCTCTCTATAGGAGTTTCTTTGTGTATGATCCTCAATGCCATACACTGTCTCCTGAATGATTGACCTTTTCCCTCTTGTGTCTATGTTGGTATAAGAATTACCATATCCTTAAGTACTAAAGGTACACACAAGATAAGTATATGCAGTCACGTATGTCTGATTATGACATGATTGGTGGCTTGTTAGAATACAAAAACAGGTAAGGGTCTCTAAATTACAAGAAAAAATAAGGTAAATATAGAATATATAACATTTGACAGATAAGTGTTCTAAGAAAGAGATCAAGGATGTAGATAGATGATAGATTGATAGATGATAGACAAATACAGTAATAAATACAGAATATTTAAGACTCCATATTGAAAAAGCAAGCTAGAATTTTTTCCTTCAAATTTTGAAGAAATTTCCATTGCTTTCTAGAATCCAGTGCCATGGATAAGAAACCTGCAGTTATCCAGATTCTTATTTCCCACTAGTTGCCTCTTTATACTCTGAAAAATTTTAGGATTTTGTTTATATCACTGTAAATCTACTATTTCAATGACATTCTTTTCTGTCAGTATTTTAAAAATTATTTCATTAGATATTTGTCTTTTCGATGTGAAACTTTATGGTTCTATAACACCAGTAATTTTTGTTTCAATTTGATTTCTTTTTTATTTTTCCTTTTTATTTTCTGAAATTCCTGTAAGTCAGATGTTAGATCTCTTAGAATTATCTTTTAAAGCCTATTTTTTTAAATAAAAAGAATACTTTTCACCTTTTTGTTGCTTTTTCTATTTTTCTGAAAAACGTACTTAACTTCATTTTCTAAATTATCTGCTATTTTAAGTTAGGCACTCAAATATTTAATTACCAATAACTCTTTCTTTCATTTACTTATTTATTTCACATGGCATAATTAATGAAATTTAATCTGTTAGGTGACACAAATTAGAGCATATTTTATTGCTATTATTATTCTCATATCTTCTCAGTGCTCTCCTTTTCTTCTGAAAAGAAGTTTTCCTGTTTAATTTTTCTATTATATTGTGGTTTGATTTTTTTTAATATGGTGGTCTTCAATTGTTCATTTAAAACTGACTGTGAGCTCTGTATTTAGTTTTGTTTTTAATTGGTAGTCTTGCCTACTAGTGACCAAACCATAGCCAGAGGACTCACAAAATGCTACAACACCAGGGATCTTTTCTCTGAAGTTCTTCATTTTCTGTACAAAAAGTTTCTTTTTCCTAAGAATGAGATTTCTGACTACTAACTTTCTGCAATCCATCTGAGGTGGGGTTTAGTGTCATGGCATGGATTTGGAAGAATTTCAACTAATCTCAGGGTTTCACCTGTTGTCTCATTTACTGTCCCCCCCCACCCCACCCCAGGTATTGGCTTCCTATTTGAGACTACAGGTATTTTGTTTCATTCTTTCTGAATCTTCTGTTCAAGCACTCTAAAATAAGGTCTTCTCTGAGGTGGGGCATTGATTATTGCTCTTGTGTCAACTATTCATTTTACAAAGTTTTGTGAGATCTATCATCCATTGGTGGACTCTCACCTAACTTTTGTTCATTCTTAGTTTTATTGTATGTCTTTTAATTATCAAACACTCCACACGCACTTGCTTATGTGCTGTGGGATATATAAGATAGCTATAAAAGGGTAAGAGTCTTCCCTAAGGAAAGTTAAAATTTAGTGGTAGATAAAAGATCAAAACAAATAGTAATTCGTAACATGACATAGCACTCAATTACATACCCAGGTCACATAGTGCTGACCCTTATATATACAGTTGTATAGTTCAGAGCCTTTGGAGTTTACTCTGAATGATAGCAACATTTCAACTCAGGGAAGAAACAGAATTTGCTGACAAGTACCTGTCATTGATCTCTTTGATTCTTTGCTCGAATGTGGTTATTTTAAATACCATTAAGGAGGCCAATGCAAAGGTTACATGTTGAAGAGCAGTAAGAATAAATAATCAAGGGTCTTAAAGTTTGAACTTCATGTGGTAGTAATGAGGGCAACTTAAAATCCACTGCAGTTGATCTCTTGTAGCTCTGTTGTATAGATAAGGAACCAAGTCACTGATCATTAAACTTAGCCTTGTGAAATGAAGAAGGCATTGAGAAGGACAAATATTTCGTGCTCTCACTCATATGTGGAATCTGAAGAAGTTGACTCATAGAAATAGAGAGTAAAATGCTGGTTATGAGAGGCAGTGTGGATGGTGGTAGGGGTTGGGGAAATGTTGGTCAAAGATTGCAAAATTTCAGTTAAATAGAAAAAATAAGTTCTAGGGATCAAGTTTACAATACAGTAACTATAATTAACAAGCTATTAGATTGCTGAAAAATGCTAAGACAGTGGATATAAATTGTTCTCACTGCAAAAATGATAACTGTGAGACAATGCATATGTTAACTATCTAGAGTTATTCTTCAAATTCTCTGACAATTTAAAAATTAACTTAAAAAAGAATATAAGCTCCCTGATAAATGGGCTAAGGCCAGTTTTACTGCCAAGGTCAAAAACTAAACTGTGGTTCAAGGATTTTTTTTTTTCTGGTGGTACTTGGGTTTGAATTCCGGGTCTCATGCTTGCCAGGCAGGCCTCTACCAGGATTACATGTACTTAGAGATGTTACTAGCTGAACATTACAGTGCATAATTGTGAACATAATGCATGCTTTATACAGAGTTATTTTGAGAAATGTCTCTTTCTATCTTCATTTATTGATTCACTTTTACTCATTAATTCATTCAATATTTTACTCATTCTTTCCACACAGGTGCTGATTGCTGAAATATGAATATGAATGAGGCTCTTCTCTCAAAGAGCTTGCTTTGTGGATGTAAAAGACAATTCCTTGGGTTATTAGGTTATACCTAACTCATGCCAATATTTCTGTTTTCATGTTTTGTTGCAGACCACCCACAATCTGCAAAACAGAGAACACCATTTCCTCTTCCCAGTAACTCTCCACAACAAGAACACTGTCACCGGGTATTAGATTTAACAAGCAGATAACCTAAGAAGTTTTCCAAAGTATTTTGTCTCAAATATTTCCTAAAACACAATGAATTCTAACAATATGGAGGTTTCTTAAAAAACTAAACATAGATCTGCCATATGATCCAGCAATCCCACTCCTGGGGATATACCCAAAGGAATGCGACACAGGTTACTACAGAGGCACTTGCACACCCATGTTTATTGCAGCACTGTTCACTATAGCCAAGTTATGGAAACAACCAAGATGCCCCATTACTGATGAATGGATTGAGAAAATATGGTATTTATACACAATGGAATTTTACTCAGCCATGAAGAGGAATGAAATCTTATCATTTGCAAGTAAATGGATAGAACTGGAGAACATCATCTTAAGCAAAGTTAGCCAGGCTCAGAAAGCCAAAAATCATATGTTCTCCCTCATTGCTGACTTTAGATCTAAAACAAATGCAGTATATATTATTAGACTTGGGTCACACGCTAAGGGGAGGACACATACAAGAGAAATAGGGAAAGGTAGGAAACCCCAAACTTGAAAGTGTTTGATGTGCCCACTGCAGAGGAGCTAATACAATAACCTTAAAACAATAGAGGTCAATATGGGAAGGTGACTGGGAAGTAGTGAAGAGGTCTGGTAGAGATGAATCAATTCGGGTTGTAATCCACTTTTGCATGGAAGCAGTGCTAGGAATCTCTCTGTATAGCTATCTTTATCTCAACTAGCAAAAAAACTATGTCTTTCTTATTATTGCTTATGTCTACTCTTGAACAAAAATGGAGAAAAAGGCAGAACAGATTCTGTCTGGAAGTGAAGGGGGTTGAGGGAGGAGAGAAGGGGCAGGGGTTAGAGAGGAGAAATGGCCCAAACAATGTATGCACATATGAATAAATGAATAAAGAAAAAAGGGAAAAAACAATGCATTCAGACCATTCTCCCTCTTAGTTTTTAATTTCTCATGTATTTTAATGGACTTTTATTCTTTATGTTTCTGACTCATTTGCTTATAACTCAGTACAGCACTATTTTATGACAGTAATCTGATGTCCAAGAAGTCCCATAACTTTCTGTTATTCAGACATTTTAGTTCTAATCTCACTATCCCTATCCCCTCTCCAACCCATGTAAACCTGGAAATCCTATTTAACTTACCTAGCACTAAATATTTAAGTTCTGCTTAAAATAAAAAAAAAAATTGGAAAGTTTGAGGTCAAAGTTAGAGTTCATGGCTGTATTTTCAATTTGTCCCTCCTGGTAAATGAAGTATGTTTCAGAAAAGTAAGAGGAAGGGTAGGAAGAGAAGACAATTCCTTTCTACCAAGATTTTGGTGTATACATTTTATGCTAGATCCTCCCCACATACAAGTGTGAACATGCAGACAGAGCAATACATTCTTTTTCCTTGAAGAATACACTGGCATGGGTATTTTTGTTGGAACTTGGGCTTTTGTAAAAACTGTGCTGACTCAGAAAAAGAAAGTAGTGATGGAAAATGTTAGCATCTTCCTACCTTCCCCTTCTTTCCATCCCCAAGAAATAAAGAAATCCCACTGAGAATGCGCAGCACATTCCGAGAGAGTTGATCATTATTGTGTTTTAGCAGCCCTTAACATTTATAAAGCAATACCCAAGTTAACCTGGTGGAGCCTGAAGTCTCATATCTTCTGCCTTCCAATTGCTCCTATTATTGCTGTGACTCTTGCCATCATTATTGTTACAGACATCTATGTTTTCAAACAAAAGCTTGGCTCTCATTTCTGAAAATGTCATAAGACCTAAGCTCCCTGTAAAACTTTAAGGAAACATTTTAAAACTAAAGCCGTGCAGGTTCAATCTGAACTTCATTAATGGCTTCCTTGAAGCCAAACACAGTCTTGTGAGGCCCATTAGTATGAGCTGGAGACACTGAAGGCCCACGTAGTTTCTTAGAGTCCAAAAATGCCTCACTTGAACTGGCATCATTCCCTGAACTGTGCGTTTGAGGCCTTTACTGGGTCCAGGTAAAATTCACATCTTGTTTCTTTCTCTTGATTCTGTTAGCAAAGAAGAAATATAAGACAGTGCTAGCCTGCCTGGAAAATTAGCAGGCAGGACTGAGGGAGTTTTTCTGCATTTGGCATCATTTAGCTACTCTGTGGTGTACTCACTTGTGATTCCTTAATTAATAATGCCATGCCATTTATGGCCCAGTATATAACAAGCATCTAAAGGTACAGAATTCCTTACAGGGTCTAGAATGTATCTGCATCTTCCTGGAGGGGAAAATTTATGAAGGAATTTCTGATCCTTAGGCTTGGTGATTTGACCCACTGATGAATGGCATGTTTCCAACTCTGATAATAAAGGCTTTCATTTACTTGTTCAACTAATGAGATATACTAGGCACTAACCTTGGTGCTGGGAGGGCAATGGTGAATAAGAAAGACAAAATATCCTTCAAAGAACTTATAATAGAGCAGTGAAGACAGATAACAAATACATACATGCTTTGAATAACTCCCCTATAAAAAATTAAAGCAAAATAATAGAATAGAGAATGATGGGACGTGTATATGAGCAGTAGGTGTGTTCTTTAGTTTATACTTTCTAAGTAGGAAGAACTGAGGAGTTTCTGTGTAAGAAGGTACTTAAATATAGTGAAAGACCATGAAATATCTGAAAAAACCCATTCCAGAATGAAAGGATAGTAAAAGCCAGTGGGATGAAGTTGTGAGGAAGGCTTGCATGCTTGAGGAGCAATAAAAACCACAGTTTGGGTGGAATGGATTGAAATAGAAGAAAGTATTAGGAGATGGAGTGAAATTTTTCTTCTCCTGCTACCTCATCAAGGGTAAATGTGTCTCTTGCTCCATGACATCCTCTTGATAATCTTGGGCAAGGACAGGTGGGCAGAGGTGACAGAGCTGGCTTTGACTAGAGGCTTTAAGAAGCTTGCCACACTATGACGATATAGAGGTAATATAGAACGAAGGATGAGATAGCAGGTAAGGAGAGTCTTCTTAACTACTGCAGCCTGAGCATCCCTGTCCTGGGGATGGCTGACTGAAGCAAATCCACTCAGCCAGGGCTGGAGGCCTGGCTCAAGCCAGTACCTAAAAAGCAATGGAAAAATAGCAAATCCACTTAGCCACTCAAAGATCTGAGAGCATAAAAGATTAAAGTACTTGGGTTCATGGGATTTTTAATCAGCATTATTGTGGCATTGGTTAATGAGTACGGGTATCTGATCATTTAGCATCTTTTGGGCCTTGTTAAGAAATTGGATGATTCTTTAAGTGTAATAGAAAGTCATTGAATAATTTTGAATAAAAAATAACACGAATTAAAAATTTAAAGATAAAATTTTTTAATGATCATTAAGTTTTTTAAAATCTTCACTCATTCAAGAATAGTCTACAGAAAAACATTTTTTGTTTAGTATGGGCAAGGCTCTGGGCTTGATCCTCACCAACACAAAATACAGAAATTAACAGACAAATGCATAAATAAATAAAATAAAAAATACTTATGTCAACGTTTTAGAGAAAGATGCTAATGACCAGAAATGCTCTTCCCTTTATTTAAAAAAAAGGAAAAAATAAGGGGGCGAGGCGAAACAAAGGCAAGCAGTGGAGGGGTGAATTGAAGTATGATATATTTTATATATTCTAAGAACTTTTGTAAATGCCACAGTGTACCCCCACTGAGCACAATATAAAAAAGAACTGAATCCATGGGGAGAAAAAAAGGAAAAATAGTAAATTCTAATTTCTGTCTTAGAAATTTGGTAATTTTGTAGCAGTCAGTGAAATCAGACATGAATTTGTTCTGTGTTAAGTTTATGTTATGTTTTCTATAACTATAATAAGTTTTGCTATAGTATAATCACTCAAATTTAGTAGAACTATTTTTTTCTCATGAGAATTAAGAAATCCAGAACTTGAAATTAGGAAAAATCTTCTCTGATGCATTTTTAAGAATATAGGGAGAAGCTAAGGCAGGGAGAAAAGAAACCAAACACTTTCCTGATCTTATATTGAAAGGCATAGAGAGTGGTACAGATATAATGTAGTGAGAAGGAGGTTGGGGCAGATTGAGAGAGAATGTACTTGCATGTTAAATAAAGAGAGCTAATATCTTGCTGTTATCTCTCTAAAGAATCTTGAGCAAGGGGAAATCTTAGAATTTCTTTGGATATTCATTTTCTTATCAGAAAAATAGAATGTTAACTACTTTACCTACTTATTAAGCTTAAAATGAGAATTGTATGTGCTTAAGCACTTTGAAAAAATGTATACAGTGCAAAACCTATGGAAAATACAATTTTAAAACTTGAAAACTAGTCAAGGTCTTGGCTAGTAAAAGATAATTAGTACCATGCATGCAAGAATTCCTACTAATTTACCTCAAATACGGCAATTACTCCCACATCTAGGTAATTTGTACTTTTTCTGAATGTAGTTGGAGTACATCTGAATGAGTGTAACATACTGTGTCTGTTCCTACATTTAAATTTTAAGTTAATATGACCTGACACTCAAACAGAAAAGGCACCAGACTCTTAAAAGTGCTTTGCTATTGTGATAATTTAGGGAGGGTTATGGACTCTTCTAGATCTTATTTTTTTCTGTATTAAAGGAAAAATTAAACCAGAAGGTGAAATATAAATCCATTTCTTTTCTCTCTCAGACAAGAAAAATCCACCAAAATTACAGCTGCTTCTCTCAGCCTAGGAGCAGCTTCACCAACAGTATATGAATTGTTTCTTCTGATGTTTGTCCTAAAAGAAAAGAACTGGGAGAGCTCTCATGCATGCTTTTTTCAGTCTCTCCTGCCCACTTTTCTATAATCCCTATGTCATTTTAAGGGAAGTTATATTCCACTTACAAGGACATCTATAAAATCTTCATAGGAACTGACATTATTAATCCAAAGTGCTCCTTTATATTTTATCATTTAGACAAAATATCTTTAGTCTTATGTTCCAAATTAAGCCAAAATAAGAATATAAGTGGAAAAGTTGGGTGAGACTGTGAGGACACTTTACAGAGGGGACTGATGTGGCCAGCTGGCTCAGATGATAGGGGATTTCAGTCTTCTAGGCAGAGGGAACTGAAAGCAAGCACTTTGCTTCCTTTTCTTCATTGTTTCATGTCCAAAAAGACAAAAGGGGGTTCTGGAAGAAACCAGTCTCCACCTTGGTATCCAGCCCTCTAGTTTGGCTCTATATTTTAACTCTTATTGGGAGTCCTTGCCAAGGACAAAGTGGTCTTGCACAAACTGACAGTTGACTCTATGTTGATTCTAATCATCAAACAGCAATGAGTCCTTCCTCTCATTAATTTTCTGACCTTCATACCCTTAGAAGATGTGGGAAATTATAAGCAGACAAATCAAACCATCTCTCTGAGAACTAAGAGATTCCTAAGTGCAAGTACCACTTCTACCAGCAGCTGGGTGATATCACTCAATGGCTTTTTTGTAAGATACTGTTTAACACTCCTGTTTCAACTGAGTTGTATTATTTCTTGATTCCATATTTATTTTAACCTTTTTTTCACTAACATTGCTTATAGCATTTCATGAGTATGATTATGAGCAGCACTTCATGATCCTTGAATATTAAGGAGAATGTATGAACAATTTTGTGTCTATATGAATATATATATGGTGGAGGATTGAGGATCAGAAACTTTCATGGTATTCTCAAAGAGGCCCATGATGCTAAAATGGGTCAAGTACTATTAACCTTATAAAGGTGTAACTAATCCAGTCAAGCCTTAAGCCTCCAGGGCACTGTCAGACCCATAGTCTCATGGGATAAAGTAAAGACTGAGGGCGACTATCCCATATGCTCAAGGAATTGATCCAGATTCATCACTCAATTGCTTTTCAGTCAGAGCTTCATTTCCTTCTTTGGATTTCACATTCCATAATCCTCTGGGTTATAACCTGGTGATTCTTTTAAAGTAAACTACCTTATTCATGGTAGACCATTTGAATAATCTGTCACTTTGATTTGAGCCTTCTTTGTACCAGAATCCAAGGAAGAAGAAGAATGGGGGAAGGGACAGAAAGCAGTTAGAGAAGGAATTAGAAACTAGAAAACTTTGCTTGCTCTTCCTTAGGTATCCTTGGTCAACTTCACAATCCTAAACCCAGAGCCTCAGAATCTAGGGATATAGGAGGAATCTGACTGCCCAGGAAAGAAATTTGAATATGTAAATAAAAACTTTGGTAGTTTAAAGAACTAGAAAGCTTTTCAGAGCTGTCTTCCTGCTACTAATCCAAGGACTATTCAGACCATCCTATCCAACGGGAGCATGTTTCTCCTAATATCTAACAGATCAAATGCATTATTTTTCTCTTCTTACTTGAAGCCTTATTTGGATTGAGCTGACTAACCCACAGGAATCTGCATGGGCTGGGGCCTTCCTGTTGCTTGACTTTTGAAGATGAGCCTACCTTCCTAAGTGTATCTGGACGATAAGGAGGTTGGGTCTGGTTCTTCTTACTTTTCCTCTATCCTCTTAAAATGCTTCATTAGCTAGGATCTGACAACAGTTCTCATCCGACCTCCAAAAACATTTTTATGCAGCAAGTTACATTTTCTTTTCTTAGTCTTTTCATTGAAAGTAACCCAACAGATGGAGCAACTGAAAGATATTTAGGTATTTCTCATCTTTAGACAGCAAAGAAATAAACTTCTGGTCATAAATTTAGCACTTTCAGTCTAGTTAAAAAAATTACAAACAACAAAATGCACAAAGTTGTAGTAATAATAAAGATTGTTGTGAAGCCGAAGGAAAGTGAAATGACTTTTCAAAATAATACTGGAAAAATCTAAAATGAAAATTTGACCATATAATTTATTACCCAAAAGAGCAAAGCTCATATATTTCATGTAATGAATTCCTGGACACTGAAGGCCAAGCTAAGAGTAATCTTAGTTAGATTCTAGTACTTGCTCTGTATTGTTGACTTTATGAATTACTTTGGGACTTAATTTTTAATTCTTTGGGTCTCATGACTTTTTAGCTGGAACATTGTAGCTGTTGGAACTTCTGTCCCTTTTAAATATTCATTGATACAGAAATGCACTCAAACACATGGACAATGTCATTCATTCACTATAAATCAAAGAGAAGGCACATATTGCCATCTTTTGAACAGAGACTTGTAGGAGTGAGTCATTTTTTGAAGCTGTATTAAAGTTGTCAAGTTCCTGAGTTTCCATGTAAGTGCACTGAACCAAGAGTAGCTTCTTGGTAACTACCCAAAGTCAAAAAACCTGGAGAGAGGGAAATACAAAGAGCATATGCCAGTACAAACATGAATTATCCTATTGACATGTTTTTAACAAGATGTTTACTTCATAGCACTCTGTTTGGCAGAACTGACTTGAAGGTTGCCAACCAAAATGGTTAATTAGTGCTTAATCAAACACTGAAAATTAGTGGTTGGTTCCTATCTTTGAGAAGGTCTTGTGTCTGGAGTCTTTTGAGTGAATTTGGTCAGCTTAGCCATTAAGTGAGCAGTCTGAAGACTGCTAGGATCTCACCCCGAGTTCACTACTTAGATCAGATGAGCACTCAGAACTGCTCTTCTCCTTAGGATGTGAGACTCCAGAATGGAAGTCACAGATCCCACCTACAAAACCTGAATTTACATTGGATTTTCACCTAGGGATTGTTTCTTGACAATTTTTTAAAGTTGTCCGTTTTTATGTCAGAGTTCTTTTCTTACATCTGGTATCTCATATCTTTTCTCTTTTTCTTTTTCCTTCCTTCCTTTCTTTCTTCCTTCTTTTCTTCCTTCCTTCCTCCCTCCCTCCCTCCTTCCTTCTCTTCCTTCATTCCTTGATTCCTTCCCTCCTTCTTTCCCTCCCTCTTTCTTTCCCTCTCTTCCACTTGTTCTTAAACATTTTATTTTCAAAAGCTGATCTCATGTTCAGTTTAAGGCATAAGAAACTGTTTTAGGGATATATCATATTTGACTAGAAAGGTCTCCAAAATGCAGAAAATGAAAAGATAAATGAAGGGAAGTGTTTAGTATATTTTCAAACTTCTAATAAATACAATCCTTTTACTCCTCAGATTTATTTGTCCTTTATAATCAAAAACAGAATTGCTCAAAATCCAACATCTGTTGGGGGGTTCTGTGTTTAATTAGCTATTTTTTCAGATGTCCATGACCTTCTGTCTTTATGCAAATTTCTCCTTTCTCTTTTCAAATATCCTTACTGGTCTATTTCATTCTGTAGAGCTTCTTTCCTCCTGATATTTTTTAAAACCAAGGATTTCTTTTACTTTTTAAAAGAAACCTTTATTAAACTTAAAAATGTTTTTTCTCTAATTTATTTTAAGTGTAGTTGATTCATTGTTTCTAGAGTTCATGTCTAAAATTCATGCCAGTTTCTCTGTTTGGAAGTAGTTAATGGTGCCTTATCTTCAGGGTAAACTTTCCCCTCATTTCCCACTAGCCCAGCCTTATCATCATGGTCTTTCATGTTTTCTTTGCTCATGTTATTTTCTTCACTTTCTGTTCTTCAACTGGGTGTAACCAACCTTATTCCATATAGAGTTTCTTGTAACTTGTTTCTTCAGGGCATTTCTGTAATACTTTTATACACATGGATCATAACAATTTTCATTCTGAGGCATAGTTTCTTGCTTAAGTTCCTGTGAGTCACATGATATAGTGACTTTATTGACAACAAACAATAGAGCTATTCTTCTCTGTAATCCCTGTGCTTGGCACAGAGTCAATTTCCAAAATGTATGCCAACTGAATCCCTTAATGTTAAATTTCTTTTTTCTATATCCTGGTTTATTTCTTTGTAAGAACCATAAGGATATGCTGCAGCTGTCTTATACTGGCTTATGACAGCTGATTGTTAAACTCACGTGAATTTTGCATCTTTGATATTAAAAGCTTTATTTATGATCTTATAATGGAATACAATATATTTAAAACAAATGCAATAAATACTTAAAACTCATCAGTATATAGCTATTTTGTATACTTAACCATTATCTACACTCTTGCAGTCATGTATACCTACCATATCTGTATGGTAGAAACACTGCATCATGGTATGCTACTGTGTATACTATCCCAACAATGAGACTGAAACTGACCACCAAACAAAAAGAGCAAGCACAAATCAAGTCTCAATTTATTGTTTTATTGATTATTTAGACATGAGAAAGTAGTGGAGAAGATGTTAATAAGGAAGCTTAAACTTGAAAAATATGTTGTATGTAGAGCCATTACAATGTGAAATCATACCTGAAGTGGAGGAAATATTTTTCCAGTATTTAAAAATCATCATCTCATTCAATGAAAAACTTTCTTATATAATTGATGAGCAAATGAAGTTTCAATAAATGTCTCCCTCATTTTATTTTTGTCTTACTCGTGAACATAAATGCAAATACCAACCTTCAGTCATGTTCTAAACTATACTCATCAATTGCCACTGTGGGTTTGGCTACAGAAGCAAGGGTCAGGTGAAAAATCAAAGAAAGCATTCATTTTGTGAGAGTTAATTGGCTATTTAGAGTTTAAAATTATGTCATATACTCTCTATTATTTGCAAACTTTTACTAAACACCCTTTATATCAACAAATTATAATAAATATATGAGTATATACTATATATGTTTACTTTTTTCAAAGATCTTCTCTCATATATATAATATTTGGCTACTCATCTTTTCTTTCATTTATTTCCTAGTCCTGTTCTCTTTAGTAAGGATTTTTTCCTTTTCCTTATAATGTTAACTATTAGTATACAATATCCAAAGTATAATTTCATGACATTTAATAAGTTTTATCCACTACAGAGTTAATGTTCTAAGTCTTGGTGTTTTGTGATTATTTGTTTTCAACTGGATTGTTACCACTTGCTACTAAAAGTGTCTAAATGATTGTTCACCTGGAATAACTGTATACCTCACCCATAAA
This sequence comes from Castor canadensis, assembly GCF_047511655.1. Lineage (NCBI taxonomy): Eukaryota > Metazoa > Chordata > Mammalia > Rodentia > Castoridae > Castor > Castor canadensis. The sequence goes on from NC_133394.1 coordinate 96,030,386, forward strand.
TGGCTTCATCAGCATCCTGTTTCTGTATAAGAACGTATGGAAAGTAGACTATGATATGTAGCTTTAGATATGACAACAGGCATCATAGGGTAATTTCCCTTTAGATATAACTTTTAAATAATTGATCAAGTAAGTGACATTTGGGTTGTGTAGTCAGTGGCACACATTTAACTTGATATAACACGATTTGTTAATAAAACACTTTCCTGGCAGTCAATGGTAGCTCTAAGTTTTGTGGGGCTTGAAGCTTATTCTATTTTGTTGGCCCACTGTACTAAAAATACAATTATGTATAAAATATTAGGTTACAAAAGTAAATATTTAATTATAATAAAAATAAGTGAATTACAAATTTTATAAATATGACACACAGCCACAAATATTGCAACATTAGGAAAACTAACATAACAACTCATACTTTCTTTCTGTATGGGGACAATTTTGTAAAAATATCTTCTATTCAAAGACAGAATGATAATTTAATCTTTCGTCTATAATAGTGATGAAATGTGTTTTTATCATTGAAAATATTTCTTTCAGCTTCATGACTTGTTATTAGAAATGTCATGTAAATTATTAGGATTATTGTCATATTTCAAATATTTTGTATACATATTTCATATATATTTCATGTATTTCAGAAAACCTCTCTCATGTAACATAAGAATTCAAGTTTGGTTTTTTTTTTTGACAGTGCTGGAGTTTGAACTCAGGGCCTCACGCTTGCTCTAGTGCTTGAGCCACTCCACAAGCCCTATTTTTGTGTTGGGATTTTCAAGATAGGGTCTCATGAATCATCTGCCAGGGCTGGCTTCAAATCCCGATCCTACTGATCTCTGTCTTTTGAGAATATTGAGAAGCTGGGATTACAGGTGTGCATCACCGGTGCCCAGCTCAAGTGTGTGTGTGTGTGTGTGTGTGTGTGTGTGTGCGCGCGCGCGCGCGCGTGTGCACGCACGCATGTGTGCATGTAGTGATTAACTGTAAATAATATTTGGACTAATAATAATCATTTACTAATGTGTCATTGATATCGTCTTGTAATGTCATGGATGTTTTATGTTATCTTTGTCAATGTCAGTGTTTTGTGTCAACTCAACACAAAAATCAACAAGTACGATATAACTGACCAAGGGAAGAGAATAGTGAGCAAAATTATATTCCAGCAAAAGCGAGCAATACAGTTTGGACTGGGGACAGTGTACAGGTAAAATGGGAGAAGGAATAGAGGGAAACAAAGATCTTGGAGCCAAAGAGGGGAAAGGAAAAGCTGTTAAGAGCTTCGGTACAATCATAATGAGGTCCACTGATGGATCACTAACAAAAAGATCAGGCCAGTAGAAGTGAAGAGAGGTCATAGAATCAGGCAACGCCAAGTGTGAATCCTAGCTCTGCCACTTAACTGCCACATGGAAGCTCTCTACCTATGACTTAACTGTGAATGAAACTGACTGTAAACTGTGGACACGTATACCACCAGAACAAACTAAAACTGTCTTCAAATCTTCAGCAGTATCCCACAATGCTCATGGCTCTTCTAACACCACTCAACCAGAGAGGAGGTGTGACACAGGGGAACCTGGAGCAGAAAGTCATCAATCCTAACCAATTACAGTGAAAATACCTTACCTTTTGAAACTTTGCAATTATCTTTTAAGACATGTTTCTGGATCCCCTAGGGCCTTAGGGAAAACTGTACAAATGAGAGGGCCTGAAGGATACTTTTATCAGCTTCACAGTAAATGAGCCCTGCAGGCAATGGCATGGTAGGAATGGCATTGTAGGTGCTCATATGTAACTGTGATAGCCACAGACTAAGATGGAAACTGAGGCTAACTCTGATGTGGCTGCCACCCTTGCTCTTCCTGTGCCCTTCAGTGGGAAATACTGTGACTCTGGAAATTGTCTGTCTTTAACAGTTGAAGAAAATGAAGAGTGCTTCTTATTGGACAATTGAAAAGAACTTGCAGAATGACAGTATTCGTTTGCTGCTTCTGGTAAACTTGAAATTATTAGAAAAGGTTGAGGAGAAAAGGAGAGACCACACTAACATATTATCCATAATGTATGGTCACTCTCAAAAATGACACATTTATTAATGCAAATGCAACAATACTATGAAACAGTGGTCACACTAAGAGGAAACCATGTACAGGAGGGGCAGGGAAACTAAGAACTTGAATATGGTTGATTTACTCCCTGTAGGAGAATGAATATAGAAATCTTTTTTTACATGATAAATACATATAATTTTATTTGTCACTTTAAACATAAAATATTTTTTAAGTTTGGTGAAGAAACACAGTCTGAAAGATAACACGCAAACATGATGTACTGTGTTTCAAGGTGAATATAGAAATCTTAAAGTGACTGAAAGTACCATAAAAAAGGGACTAAGGTAGAAGGAAGAAAGTTAGAGAAGATAAACCAATTGGGGTTATAACACATATGTACATATATGTACATGAAAATACCACAAGGAAACACCCTGTGTAGCTACCTTTATTTCAAGCTAAAATGTCATGTTTCTTTTTATCTTTTCTCTTTTTTTCTTCTACAAAATCAGGGAACAAGACGTGCCTGCGGCGGAGTGTGGAGAGGGCTAGCATGAGTGGGAAGGGGAAGGTGATGGGGAAAGAGGGTAGGAAGGTGAATATGGTGCAAAAAATGTGCACACATGTGTGTAAATGAAAGTGATACTTGTTGAAACCACTCCAGGAATTGGGGGAGGGCAGATAGAGGAGAACAGTAGAAGGGGTGAATTCATGTATGATATATTTGACACATTGTAAGAACCTGTGTAAATGTCACAATGTACCCCCACCCAGCACAACAATAAATTTGGAAGAACATTCAAAAATAAATAAATAATATAAAAATGACAACATGTAGGCATGACATACATGTTTTGAAAAATATAATTCCTTACTTTCTAAAAATTAGACCAAAAAGAAGTGTTTTTTACAAATGAGAAACATTGTATTTTCTGTTCATTAAGTTTTGTGTTATTGTATTAAATACTGAAACAACTAAAGGTTTGTTATGCAAGGCTTTTATTTTATCATATTACTGCCCCTTTGTATTCTTGCTCCATAGAATATGTTTTATTTCCTCTGCCTAGCCAGTGGTTGCCAGCTCTGAAAAAGAATCATTGGAGTCCTTTTTAAAAATATGCATTCTGTATGCCCTTAAGTACTTGTAACCTCAAAAAACAACCTAAATGATTTTGATGCATGGTGAGAGAACCAATGTATCAAACAAAATTCAGGGTAAGACACCATTAGTCTAAGCTTCCTCTCTTCCATTACTGTGCTAGGGTTTTGAAAGAAGAGTCGGAATTCAGTTTAACCCAGTCTATAAGCACTACAGCCCCATCTACTGGGAGGATGGGCCTTTAAAATGAGTATCTACTCTATTTTTCATAAATACAATTGATTCTGTTTCGGCCATTGGCAAAATAAATTCAATCTTCATTAATAAAAATTGCTTGCTGTGTTGGTTTGTTTTGACTGCTGTAACAAAAATTCCTTAAACTGGATGCCTTATAAACAACAGAAATTTATTTCTAGAGGCTGGGAAGTCCAAGATCAACGCACTAGCAGATTCTTTGTTGGTAAGGGCCTGTTTCCTGGTTCATAGCAGGAGCCAGCTCACTGTGTCCTCACACAATGAAGGGTTAGGGGATCTGTTTGGGACTTTTTCATATGGACACCAGTCCCATTCATGAGGGTCTTGCCCTTATGATCTAATTATTTCCAAAGGCCTCGACTTCTAATACCATCATGTTGATGCTTATGATCTCAATCTATGAATTTGGGGTACAACATTCATACTATAATAATTACTAAATAACATATTTTTATAAATTAATTCAAATTCTTAGTTTCTTGGCCATGGTCATTGTTAAAAGGAAAACATGGACAAATACAACGTATTTCTTTTAACATTGAAGATTATTTGAAACAAATATGTCATTTTATCTTTCTTTCATATCCTAACTTTGAGCTTCCTGCAAAGAATCTCAACTAACATCTGTTGACGAATAAGACAATTTTACCATACGCAAATAGTTAATGAGATAAAAACTCACACTTTGGCTCCTGATCTACTTGGCATGCCTTCCTCTAATGACCCATTCTCAAATTATTACTCTCACTTTGACCTTGACTAGTTTATCAAAGATCCATTTTGGAAGTCCATTGGCTTTAAATTCCATTGTTGTTGGACAGAAGAAGATGCAGTCCCTCAGTAGGGCCAGAGCACAAGGGAGCAGCCTTCAGAACTGAGCCTAATTCAGTTGCATCCAACAAGTACCATACTACAGAAAATATATTTTAAAAACTTTGATCGTTTGCCTTGGAAAACATGTAATAACATTTATTATAAGAATATCATCTTAAGTGAACTATCCAGGCTCAGAAGACCAAAAGCCACATGTTTTCTCTCATATGTGGAATATAGACCCAATACAAATACAGCAATATTATGAAAAACAGGTCATGCTAAAGGAGGGTCACATATGAGAGGCAGAGGGTAAAAGAAGGAAGTTAAGAAGGTAAATATGGTTGATGTACTCTCTATACAAGAATGAATACAGAATTTTTAAACCTGTTGAAACAACCATAAGAAAGGGACTATGGTAGAAAGAGGAAAAACAGAGGAGATAAACCAATATATAATATATATATATATATATACATGGAAATGCATAAGGAAACTCCCTGTGTAGCGATCTTAGACAAACAAAAATGCCATTTTTTTTTTTATAAAATCAAAGAACAGGAAGGCAGAACAGGTACTGCCTGGGGCAGGGGGGTGGTAACATTGGGAGGAGGGAGGGGGTGGGGAAAGGATGTGGGAGGGTGAATATAGTATGAATACTGTGTACCCATGTACGTGAATGGAAAAATGATATCTGTTGAAATAATTCCAGGAATTGGGGGAGGGGGAGAAAAAGGAGAATGGTGAAAGGGGTGAATTCACATATGATATTTGATATATTGTAAGAACTTTTGTAATTGCCACAATGTACCCCTCACCCAGCACAACAATAAAAAACAGAAGTAACATAATCTGTAATAAAGAGCACAGACTATGAAGCCAGTTAGCCTCTACTTCCTCATCAGGTTTCACAATCAACTCACCCATCCAGAGTAAGTTCCTTAATGCAGACATGCCCTAATTTCCTAGTCTGTAAAGTGAAACTGATATCAGTACTTATCAGAAGGATACTGTAAGGATTAAATGTGGTAATCTAAAACCACATTTAGATCAGTGCTAACATATGCTAGATGTTGTATTTGTTAGTTGTTATAATAATGTTAACTAATAATTATTTAGTAAATGCTTTGTACCAGTTATAATTGTAGGCCTTTATTTCTGGATATTATTGTAAGATATGAACTTTTCCCTTTCTCGTATTTTGTTGATTTATCATCTCCAATATAACTAAACAAATAGCCTATTTTGTGCTTAATACCTAAGGGGAGGCATACTATGGGAAATTTTATACACACACACACACACACACACACACACACACACAGTAGGAGTTGAAAAAAAAGTTGAGTGAAATACTAAAAACCACAAATCAAGAAAACTTCTTTTACTTCAACTGAGATCCAAATAAGATTCACACATTGTGACTTGTTGATATGTCTTTCTTTATAGAACTTCCCCTTCTATCTCTTTCCTTTATAAATATTTTATTAAAGATTCTAAATTTTGACATTCTGTAGTTTCTCATAGTCTAGATATTGCTAATTCCATCCCTGCAATGTCATTTGACATGCCCCTCTGTCCCCTGGGTTTCCTATGATTTGTGAATTTGACTCAGAATTGTGAAAGTTAGGTTTTATAAGGCTGTGTGTGGTAACTCAAGCCTGTAATCCCAGCTACTCTGAAGGCTGAGATCAGGAAGATCATAGTTCATGGCCAGTCTGGGCAAAAAGTTCACGAGACCCCATCTCAACCAATGGGAGGACACAGTGGCATGCACCTGTCATCCCAGCTATGTGGGGAAGCATAAATAGGAAGATCTTGGTCCAGGCTAGCCCAGGCATAAAGCAAGGTCCTATCTCAAAAAGAACTAACACAAAAAAGTGCAAGAAATATGGCTCAAGTGCTAGAGGGCCTGCTTAGCAAGAGTGAGGTCCTGAGTTTAGCCTTCAGTACCATCAAAAACAAAGGTTTTTGGTTTTAGGTTTTATATATAAATATAATTCTTTGCAAGACTGCTTCATAGGCAGCAACTTGTTTTTGTCAGAGGTACCTGATCTTGGTTGTCTTTGTCTCTGTGTTGTTGCCATCATTGATGACCATTGCCTAGGTACTTTAATTTTAATGAAAGCATTGATGTTCTTTTCCTAGAATACCTCTTTTTCTTTCTTTCTTTTTTCCCTTTTAAAACAAAATGGGCTTAATTATGACATTTTTGTACATGCATACAAGGTACTTCAAACATATTTGCCACCCATCACCCTCTATGGTCCCCTTTCCTCTTCTAACTGTTCCCCCTACCCTACCCCCCCAAAATAGAAAGTAGACCCCTTCATCTATTCATGAATTTTTGTTTGTGTGAAAACATGATATATGTCTTTTTGGTTCTGACTAATTTCACTTGACCTGATGACTTCCAATTCCATCCATTTTCCTGCAAATAGCATTTCACTCTTTATGTAAGAATAATACACATGATGCATTTTATATATATATATATATATATATATATGTCTATGATATGTATATAATATATAAATATATATGTGCCATAGTTTCTTTATCCATTCACCCCTTGATGGGCATCTATGTTAAACTTGGCTATTGCAAATTGTGCTGCAATAAACACGGTTGTTCAGGTATCTCTATTACATGCTAAATTTATTCATTTGGGTATATGCCCAGGAATGGTACAATAGGATCATATGGTAGTTCTGTTTTAGCTTTTTTTAAAACTTTTTATGAATTTATTCACATGTGTATACATTGTTTGGGCCATTTCTCCCCCCTGTCCCCCTGCCCCTTCCCTCTCCCCCACCCCTCTCACTTCTAGGCAGAACCTGTTCTGCCCTTTCCTCCAATTTTGTTGAAGAGAAGACATAAGCATAATAAGAAAGACAAAGAGTTTTAGCTAGTTGAGATAAGGATAGCTATACAGAGAGATTCCTAGCATTGCTTCCATGCACAAGTGTGTTACAACCCAAGTTGATTCATCTATACCTGATCTTTTCACTAGTTCCTGATCCCTTCCCATATTGAGCTCTGTCACTTTAAAGTTTTTGCATTAGCTCCTCTGCAGTCGTACCTATCCCCATACCTCCCATATGTGCTCTCCCCTTAGCATGTGACCCAAGTCCAACCATATTGCTGTATTTGCCCTAGATCTAAAGTACACATTTGAGAGAGAACATAAGATATGATCGATTTTGGAGAAGGTTCCATGGGCGGCTGAGAAGAATGTATATTGTGCAGAAGTTGGATGAAATATCTGTAGACATCAGCTAGGTCCATTGACCTATGGTGTGATTTAGTTCTAGAATTTCTTTTCTTTTCTTTTATTCATATGTGCATACAATGTTTGGGTCATTTCTCCCTCCTCCTCCCCGCCACCCCATTCCTCCCCCCCACATATCCCCTCACTACCAGGCAGAAACTATCTTGCCCTTATCTAGTTCTAGAATTTCTTTATTGATTTTTTTGTGTGGATGACCTATCTATTGGTGATGTGGGAGTATTAAAATCTCCCACTACCACTGTGTTGGAGTCTGTATGTGTTCTTAAGTCCTTCAGAGTATGTTTGATGAAATTGGGTGTAATGACGTTGGGTGCATGTAGGTTGATAATTGTTATTTGCTTTTAGTGTATTTCCTCTTTTATTAGTATGGAGTGTCCTTCTTTATATGATTTGATCAGTGTAAATTTGAAGTCTACTTTACCTGAGATAAGTATTGCTTCTCCTGTCTGTTTTAACTGGCCCTTGGCTTGGTAAATCTTCTTCCAGCCTTTCACCCTAAGCCAGTGCTTGTTTCTGTTGATGAGATGGGTCTCCTATAAGTAACAGATTGTTGCTAAATGGTGTCTTTTGATGGGGGAATTAAGTCTGTTAACATTCAGTGTTAGTATTGATAGGTATGTGGTGATTCCTGTCATTTAGTTGTTTTTGTTGTCAAAGTGTTTGATTGTGTGCAGCTGAATCAATGTTACACTCTACTTTCTTGCCTTTTCTTCTCCTGTGGTTTGGTACTTCCTGTCCATTCATTCTTTTGTTTGCTTTCATTTTCTGTGTGCAGAATTCCTTGAAAAATCTTTTGTAGTGGTGGCTTGGTACTCATATATTGTTTTAGTTTCTTCTTATCATGGAAGACTTTTATTGCTCCATCTATTTTGAGTGATAGTTTTGCTGGGTAGAGTATCCTAGGGTTGAAGTTATTTTCATTCAGTGCTTGGAATATCTCTCTCCATGCTCTTCTTGTTTTATGGTTTCCATTGAGAAATCTGATGTGATTTTGATGGGTTTACCTTTGTATGTTATTTGTTTTTTCTCTTTTATAGCCTTCAATATTCTTTCTCTATTCTCTGTGCTTGTTGTTTTAATGATAATATGTTGTGGGGTAGTTCTATTTTGGTCAAGTCTGTTTGGTGTCTTGGAGGCTTCCTGAACCTGAATGGGCATAGTTTTCTCTAGATTTGGGAAATTTTCTGTTATTCTTTTGTTGAATATATTACAAATTCCTTTTGCTTGCACCTCTTCTCCTTCTTCAATGCCCATGATTCTCAGGTTTGGTCTTTTGATGGAGTTGGTGAGTTCTTGCATATTTCTTTCACAGGTTTTGAGTTGTTTGACTAATAGCTCTTCAGTTTTTCCTTTAATTTCCATTTCATCTTCAAGTTCTGAGATTCTGTCTTCTGCTTGTTCTAGTCTGCTGGAGTGGTCTTCCATTGTGTTTTGTATTTCTGTTTCATTCTTTTTTCTGAGGTTTTCCATATCATGGGTCACTTCCTCTTTAATATTGTCAATTTTCATCCTCAATTCATTTATCTCTCTATTTGTGGTGTTCTCTGTTTCAGTTTGCTGTTTATTTAAGGCTCCCGTGAATTCATTTATTTGTTTTTGTGTCTTCTCATATTCTTTATTTTTGTTGTCTTGGAATGTCTTGGATTTGGTTGACCATATCTAGTAACATCTCCATGAAATTCTCAGTGATTACTTGCAGGATTTCTTCTTTAAGGTTGTTCTTGTGGGGTTGGTTGGGTTCCTTGGCATAGTTTATCTTTGTTTTGTTGGAGTCTGGATCTGGGTATCTGTTTTCTTCATTTCCCTCTGAATCCTGGATTAATTTATTTTTTGGGAGGAGAATGGTTTCCATCCCTTTTTTATCTTCCCATCACTCCACTTGGTACTGTTTCTGTCCCTGGTCTGTGTGTAATTTAGTATTAGCTAACTTACAATAGTAAAACTAATAAAACAAAGAAAGCAAGCGATAAAGAGAAAAAAAATCAACAGGGAGAAGTGGTGAACAAACAAACAGGGATCAAAACAAACAAACAGTCTTAGTAGTTCTGGTGCTACACCTTCACCATCTAGTCCTGGTGTTGGTATTTAAGCAGAATCTCTGTCTTAGACTTGCCAGGTGGTTGGGGAGACTCACCAGTTTGTTTTTCCTGTCTTTCAGTGGCAACTGCTTAGTTAGCTCCTCCCTCAGTGAGGTGTGGTTTGTCCTCATGTTCCAGAGATCATCTCTGTGGTTCACCAGTCATTCTGCTTTTGCCTCGCTCCTTTCTTCTGGGGCAAGGTCAGAGATATGTCGTCAGGCTCCCTGCTGTCAGCGTGTTATGCTGGTTTGCTGATTGTTTTTCAGTTTTGCAATGTCATTTGACTTTGGATGTTGCTCAGTGGCTCAGGAGTGAGCTTTGTGGGCTGCTATCTGTCCTATTTCAGGCAGTGGCTTATCACCCGCCTACTGTCAGCCCTTCTGCCTTTGCAGTCTTTGTTTATTGAAAGTTCACATGGAGATGAGCTCTTTGCACCTCACCCCTTCTCCGGTGCAGTTAGAGCATCCTGCTGCCTCTGCCTCATGTTCCTTTTCAGCTCCTTGTTTATTATTCACTTTTTTTGTGTGTGGGGCAGAGGGTCAGTCTGTCCAGTGGGCTAGGCTGGTTTATCCCAGGGGTGGCTTTGGGAGTACTGCATGCTGCTTATTTGCTCACCTGTTGGTCTGCTGGATGTCTCCCAAGCAGTTTTGGAGCTGATGTCTGGCAGCATGTGAGCCCTCCTGTTTTCTCAGTGTAATGTGGCATGGAGAAGCTTTGTATGGGCTGAGGGTTCAGCGTGTGGAAGCTCTGATTCTTCTTGGTGCTTTTTTTCTGCCAAGTGTGGCTCCAGCTTCTCAGCAAAATTTTTGATTTATGGAGCTCATGCTGTCTGCTTCTGCATTCTAGTCACCATCTTGGATCCCAAGATTTTTGTGGTCTTATGAATTCTTTTAATGATATTAGCACAAAGGGCAGTGAGAGCCTTGGTCCCCTCTGCCAAGTTTGGCTGAGCTGGCAAAGTTTGCACCTTGACTTGGGGTCTGCAGCCAAAGGGTCACCAGTGCATGAGAGCTGGGGGCACAGGTCAAGGCTGCCGGGCTGGTGGGCTTAGTTTTTTTTTGTTTGAAGAATTCCTATATTGATTTGTATAGTGGCTGCTCTAATTTACATTTCCACCAGCATTACAAGGGTTCCTCTTCTCCTCCCTTCTGCATCCTCAACATAATGGGTTGAGATAGAATTTCAGTTGTAATTTTTATTTTTATTTCCTTGATAGCTGAAGATGTTGAAAATCTTTTCATGCATTTATTGGCCACTTGTATTTTTTTTTCTTTGAGAGCTGCCATTTAATTCATTTGCCCATCTGCTGATAGGATTTTTTTGTTCTCTCTTGAGTCAGGGTCTTGCTATGTAACTCAGACTGGCCTACAACTCACTTTTAGCCCAGGCTGGCTTCAAACTTGTGATCCTTCTGGAATATTATTTTTTTTCTCCTCCTCCTCCTCCTTCTTCTTCTTCTTTTCTTCTTCCTCCTCTGACTGAAGTTTTAACTTGAAAAGTAGACACTACACTTGAGTCACATCTCCAGTTCATTTTGCTCTGGTTATTTTGTAGATAGGGTCTCACAAACTACTTGCCTGGACTGGCTTTGAACTGTGATCCTTTGGATCTTAGACTCCAAGTAGCTAGGATTATAGGTGTGAGCTACTAGCACCTGGCCTCCTGGAATATTTCTTTAAATTGAAAACTCCCCTCATCAAATATTTGCTCAAACTTTGTATAGAAAAACATGATAAGTGCTTGCTTGTTTTTGTTTATTTAAGTATTTTCAAAATAATGGATTTATTCTGTAATATCCTTGCTCTAACATCCTCCAATGCCAACTGACAGTCCTTTGTCACATCAAAATGAATTCAAGCCTATTTGATTGTATGCAATCTTTTGTAGTCTTTATTTTCATTGATGTTCAAATTATTTCTACTGTCACCAATCAGAACTTCTTAAAATTGTTTTTTAAAGCTTTTAAATTTAATCCTAGTAATTTTTTGCTTCTTTTGCCTCTTTACTTTCTGCAACGAGAAGTTGTTCTAGTCTCATATTGTATATTTTCCATCATGCATCTGAAAACAGTCACTTATCCAAGGAGCTGTGGTTACTTGCAGTGGAAAATGGTACTGATGATCAATGGATGGAACTTGGAAATACATTTTTTAGGTCAAATGTATCATGAGTTCGTACAAGTATCATCTAAATTGTATTTGTTGCTTTCTTAGTCTGTTTGGGCTGTCATAACAATGTACTGTAGACTGGAAAATTAAACAACAGAAATTTATTTCCTTACAGTTCTGGGCTCTGTAAGTCTCAAATCAGTGTGCATTGTGGCCACTTTCTTGTTATGTTTTCATGTGGAATTTCCTCAGTGTGTACAGAGGGTGAGGGCTGGGTAGGGGTAGATATGTCTTCCTCCCCATGTGCATTAATCCCATCATTAGGACCCCACTTTCACTATCTAATCTAACCCTAATTATCTCCCAAGGCCCCATCTCCAAATACCATCACATTGAGGATCAAAACATCAATATATGAATGGGGGAGGGGCAGACATCCTGTCCTTAACACAGCCTTAGGGTTTTTACTAATTTATTAATCTTAAATAAGTATTATGTACCTCCCCCATCAAAAATCTTTGTTCTTAATGAACTTAACATAATCACTCATTTGCTTTAATAAAATTAGTGAGCTTATTCTACTTTTCATATAATTTCTCATTCTCCCATATCTTTTGATAGTTGTGGTGAGTTTATATTATTAGAGCATTTAGCCTCTTCATAATGTATTTCATCTTTTATACCATCTTTTAGACTGAAGTTTATTCTGTCATAGATTCCTCAGTAAATGTTCATGGGAATAATATTCCTGATTTCTTGGTTCAAAACCCAGGGCCTCATGCATACGAGGCAAGTAGTCTAACATTGAACTACACCCCCAGCCCTGATTTAGCATTCATTCTTAAAATCTTTTCAGCTTTTATTCAAATATCATTTTCAATTGGTATAAAGTCCTTTACTCACATCTACTTTGCTTGAAAAAATCTTCAACTTATTATTCCATTGTCTCTGGCATAATTTCTATAAAAATATGATGATGATATCATTTTTTTACCTTTATGGGTATCTTGTCTTATTGTTGGAAGCCCAAAACACTTGTCTTTTCCTTCAAAGTCCAGTAGTTTTAGCAAGATATTTATTGGTGTTAGCTATTTGGGGTTGGCTTTCCCAGATATGAAGTATAGCATTTCTTGACTTATGGTTTTAGAATAGTTGTATTAGATTTTTTTTTGTTTTTAATTCAACTCCAATTTGTGTGCATATGTGTAGGTTTTATTTATCTTTCTTCCAAATCTATATTTTATTCTTATAGGTCTCTTAAGATAATTATCATGTACTTATTCCCTAGATTATTCTACTAAACTTAGTTTTCATTTCTGAAAATTTTTAAATATTTCTAATTCTTTTCTGAGTTCAGTCAGTTCTCTTCAAATCTTCTCTTCAATTGCCTTATTTTTGAGATTTCCTTAACCATGTTGACTTTAGTATCTCTATCATTTTCTTCATTCCTTGGAAACTAAGAAATTATTTCAAAATATTGTGGTATAGAGTACATAGCTTATTGACATATCTTGTTGCTGTGCTTTTATTATCTGTAGGACAATGTGTATGTTTATCTATAATTTATCTATCTTTTTTTTTGGTGGCACTTGGGTTTTAAACTCAGGACCTCTCACTTGCTAGACAAGTATACTACCACTTGAGCCACACCCCAACCCTTTATGTTTTAGTTATTTTTAAAATATGGTCTCATGCTTTTTGCCTGGGCTAGTCTAAGACCACAATCCTCCTATCTCCACTTCCTGAGCAGCTGAGATTACAGGCATAAATCAGCATACCCAGCCACTATCTACTTTTATGTTTTTGTTTTGAATTATCATGTGATCCTTTTAATTTAAAGTAGAATTAATTTTTCTGAACATTTAGGCAAGAGTGACCTAGGTTAGTGTCTTAGTCTGGTTTTTGTGATACTGTAACAGAATGTCACAGACTGGGTGATTTATAATGAATAGAAAATCTTTGACCCATGGTTGTACAGGCTGAGAAGTCCAAGGTTGAAGGGCTGGCATTTGTTAAGAACCTTGTTGCTGTATCATCCATGTTGGAAAGACAGAGAGGGTAAGAGGCAAAAACAGCCAAATTTGTCCTTTTATAATGAACTCATATGATAATGTACCACTCCTAAGACAACAGAATTAATCCATTTGTAAGGGTATAGCTCCCACAGTCTGACTACCTCTTAAAGTTCTCACCTCTTGGGCTGGGATGTAGCTCAGTGGTACCGTACTTGCCTAGCATGTGTGAGGCCCTGGTTTAGAGCCCAGCACCAAAAAAGAAAAGACAAAAAAAAAAAGTTCTCACCTCTTAAAACCTTCATATTGCTTCATATTGGGGATCGGGTTTCCAACATATGAATTTTGGGGTACACAGTCAAACCATAGCAGTTAGCTTCCCTATCTCATGGATCTAGAGGTCCCTCTTCTGTTCTTTGTTTTCCTGAAGGACAAGAAGTTTCTGTCCTGAACAAGCTTCTGAGTCTCCTTTCACTAACCCACCAGTTAAAGCCTGTAGAAGCCCTCCCTAATTCAGCTACTGGTCTCAGAATGGCCCATTGTGACTTTGCTGATCTGGGGAGTTCTTCTGGCTCTTGGTTGTCATTGTTTTCTTCAATTCTTCTTTATAGACATGGTGATATTGAGCAGTTCAAGTAGTACTTTGTCTCTACTTGCTCATGTGAAGATAATTTGTCCCTGGTTTAGTGGTAGATAGGATCCATCTTTAGTTTTTCTGTTGTTGGTTCATATATTTTTATGGTAAGATTTTCACAGATTCAAAACCACCCCAATGACTATCTTTTCAGAGCTCTCTCTAGCAATTGATTCTTCTTGCTAGTACATGGCACAGGCTTCTAACTCTTTTATTTTGTCATTTGCTAGTCTTTTCCAACTCCCCCGCCACCAAAATTATGTAGATCAAAAGTAAAAAAGAAGCTCCCAAATGAGGATCTTTTGGAGATCTAAGGAAAGCACAGATCCTATGCTTTATCCCATAAGTAAAGCACAGTGGCTAAGAGTATGGACTCTGGGATCAATGACACTGGAATTATCACACAGTCACACTGTCACTTATGGGCAGTGTGATCTTGCACAAGTCATTTAACCTCCATTTGTAATCCTTAATTTCCTTATGTATGAAATGGAAATGTGGTATGGTCTAAATGTTTGAGTCCTCATCAAATTCATATGCTGAAATCAAAACCTCCAAGATGACAGTATTAGGAGGTGAAGCTTTTGGGGAGGTGATTAGGTTGTCATGGATAAGATTAGTGCCCTATAAAAAATACACATTCTACCATGTGAAGATATAGCTTGAAGGTGACATCTGTGAACCAGGAAACAGGTCTTCACCAGACACTGAATCTGTTGGCATCCTGATCTTTGACTTCCTAGCCTCCAGAACTATAGGAAAT
This sequence comes from Castor canadensis, assembly GCF_047511655.1. Classification (NCBI taxonomy): domain Eukaryota; kingdom Metazoa; phylum Chordata; class Mammalia; order Rodentia; family Castoridae; genus Castor; species Castor canadensis. Next base: position 96,045,494 of record NC_133394.1, read on the forward strand.
TACTGTTACTTATAAGCTATCCATTTTCTAGCATTTTGTTGTGGAAACCTGAACTTAAGACACAGTGATAATATACTTGTTTCTTAAGAATGTTATGACTATCATAAATAATGCATGCAAAATATTTGGCATAGAAAGACTTGAACAAATGTTAGTTTTGAATTTTTATTTGAATATTATTAAAGTCTTTGGCTTCTTATAAGTTTTGCTTAGACTGTATCATTCACACTTAGAGGGTGAAGATGAGAGGCATACAGAGAAGCAGTGTTATTTCTTATTTATTTAGTTGCTCCATGAGGTTCCACAAATATCTAAAGGGTTTGATTGGTTAAGTGATATAGTTAGATAATTGAAGCTAGCTTAAAACCACAGATGTAGGATCCTTAAAAGACTATGTTCAGTGGAATGGTTTCATGTTGTAGGTATGTCCTGGGCAAGGATCTTAATTATTAGGAGCCTCAGATTCTCTACAAATTGAGGCAGTGGGACTAAAATATTTCCTTAAAACACTTTTAGTCTTCAGATTCTTTGACAATGCATTTTACATGCTCCTTCCTTATTCTTGAGCAGACATTCCAAGATATCTTGGAGTAAGAGCTGGAACAAGTTGTGACTAGAAATGGGAAAGAGCTACTGCTATAATATAGCTAGGAGATGAACTGACATAAACACCTGTGTGCCTGGAAATGATGAAGAAATGCTACAATGTCTGACCTGTAGACCAGTTGAAATTATGAGTGTATGGTTTGAAATCATGAGTATTAGATATTGGGCAATGAGTATAGGAGAAAATAATGTGCTCCATAGAAAGCAAAGGAATTCATTGGTTTGGTGAAACAAGCTCATTTGAGTGTCCCTAAACAAGCTTTATTTAGAATTGGCCCAACAGAGTTATATACTTTTAGTCAGCTTTCTTTGATCTAGTGTCTCTAAGGTTTAAAAGACAATTTTGGTTGAACAAATGTCTCGGAAGGCATGACAGCTTTTGAAACTCATATAGTGAAACTGAGGTCTTCTCTGTACCCAGTTCATTAATGTAAAATTCTACAAATCCAAAACAGGTATGGAAACTTTGAGCTAGGGACTTCAACTTAAAAATTTTGGCATATGATCTCTAATGTTATAAAAATATCCAAAATGACTTGAGTTTCAAGAGTTCTTGGCTAGAAGTCATGTGAATTTTCTTTTGTAAATCTGACTGCAAGGCAAACACTAAACCACTAAGCTATATCCCCAGCCCTCTGACTTTGGCAAATTTGGGATTCCCTAAAGGAAGCAGGAAGATGTCCCCTGGTAGTTTTGTTACGATGTATAATACACAGTTACTCTAATCTTTTTCTTTTTGTAAGAACTCAGCTGATGTTTTAACAAAAAAGTTAAGTGTTTATATCATATCATATAAAGGTATAATAGGTCATTTCACTCTTCAGCACATCATTTTGAGCTCTAGAAAAGAGAATTTTCCTAATTCTGTCAAGGTGGTTTTTCCATTGGCTATTAAAATAATATACTAATAATTACTTTGGAGAAGTGGATTATGTTTAAAATAAAGGTTAAACAAAGTAGAATAGGGTAAAAATTTGGAAATAGAACAGAGCAAATCTGGCTGTGGTTGCAATTATTTGTTAGACACCTTTCCCCAAAGCAATTATTAGATGTATAGAGGGAAATAAAGAGCTTGAGGTGAGGAATAGAAGAGTGTGAATGCCACTCTTCAACAGTTATAACCTTTCTTGAATTTGAGGGTACAAAAATTCTCTGGGCACCATGCAATGTAAACTAGTCACTCTTGCCACTTTTTTGTCTTTTTCTTTTCTTTTCTTTTCTTTTCTCTTTCTCTCTCTCTCTCTTTTTTTTTTTTTGTTGTTGTTTCTGATGCTTTAACAATCCTTAGATCTGAAATTCTGGATAGGTAGGAAAGTGTTTGCATGTTCCTTCATTCATTGAATAGGTATCATGTACTTTCTATGTGCCAAACACTATGAAGGCATGGTAGGTTTGTTGGAATATGGATATGTGGGAGGTTATTTGAGTTCTTTTCCCTTCACAGTTTAAGCCCAGAGGGATGATGACTAAAAGATTTAATGAGATACTGGAAACAACGCAGGCCTATTCATTTCTATAATGATCTGATCATTTGGTGAGAGAATGAAGATGTAAAAATACTGTTAATTTGATGTCTACAGTAACTGTGCCTCCTAAGGCAATATAAGCAGGAGGGGGATTCCTATCCTGCCTTGAGCCCAAGTTGCACCTACCACTGACATTCATGCAAATATGGGAAAATTTAATGAGCTAATATAGTGGGGTGGTCTGACAGGATCTACTTGTATGACTTGATATCATGGGAGGAAACTGACTGACAAAAAGAGGAGATTGATATAAAACAGGAACGCAGAGGTCAGCAAGGTGTCCATTGTAAATATTTATCTCCTGGAACAATGTCCTAGACTCATTTCTGAGACTTGTGGAAAGAAAGACTTTAAGCAAAACCTTGATCTTGGGACAATAAAGAGGGCTTCTTTTATGTAGGTAAGACAGTAGAAGACAAAGAATATTTCTCATATCTTTGCTCAAATATGGCACACTGAAGTTGGTTGTATCAGAAGCATTAGAAGACAGCAACTTTGACAAAATCATTAGAATTGTCTCTGTGTGTTTTCTACCATAGTTTCAAAGTTAAAGCAGCCTCAAATAACTTCCTATTTGAGTGAACTTCAGTTAAGTGAGCTGGAACAGGAAGAATGGGTCAGTTTCTGAGAAGTATATGTGACTAACAGAACTGTTATGATAAATGTGATGCCTCTGACATAAACAGGCAAAACTCCCTTTAGGGAGATGAAGTTATTTAAAATATGAGTCACTGATATTACATTAAATCACACTGGTAAGACCTAGAGAAATTTGAATCACACATGCCTACAAACAGTACTTAAACTAAAGGAAAGAAATATTCAAACTGTTCTAATTTAATTCTCATTTTTTTTTTGTTTCTTACTCTTTTTTGATGCATTAGAAAGATCTGAACACTCAAACCCTTAATATTCCATCTTACCTTTTATGTCCTACTCCCAACCCAGGACCAAAATGCTATCTGTAATTCTAGGAACATATGAAAATTAAGCTACTTTTTCTGCCTTTTAGGAAAGACAAACCTGATTTTTGATAGTTAACCATTTGAGTCTGGTTATAATGCACCAGGACTTTTCAGATAGCAAGGATGAACTGGGTGTGGTGGCACATACCTGTAATTCCAGCACTTGGGAGGCTGAGGTAGGAGGTCAGAGAGTTCAAGGACAGCCTGCACTACATAATGAGACCTATCTTAAAAAGAAAGAAAAAAGAAAGATAATATGACAATTGATTAGTAGGTGGGGATAAATATTTAAGAAGGAGTGATGGGAAAACCTGAGAACTGTGTATAGGAAAGTGGGGAAAAATAAGTGAAAACATTTACCCAAAAGTCTGGGAAACCATCCTAGAATGTTTGACTAAGAAGCAGAGCTGGAGATTGGGAGAAAGAGACCACTGCCTCGCAGCTGTCATGTTATAAAATATAGAAATTATAAAACTATAACACTAACATTTAGTGGCTGAAAATGACAGTCATCTATAAGTTGGTAGGCCATGGTGGTCTGGGCTAGGCTTGGCTGGTTCCAGGCAGGTTTCCTCATTGGGATGAAATTAGCTATGAATCATTCTAGGTTAGCTTGGCTGAAATGGCTTCTCCGTGTGTCTCTTACTTCTCTCCAGTTAGTTAGCCTTAACATGTTCTTGCGTCAGAGACAAGGTTCCAAGAAAGGTAAAGGAAATATGCAAACACCTTTCTCAAGTATCTCTTTGAATCAAATTTGTTCTTCCCATTGGCCAAAGCATGTCATGTGGACAAGCCCACTATTACTGTGGAAGGGTACTACCAAAGCATGTGTATAAGAAGGTGGCATTATTCAAATGTCCAGGTGCCATTTGGAAGCTTGATTGTTCACAGAAAGTCAGTATCTTACCATCTGCACTCAAGACCTGTACCTTGTCAGGAAGCTTGGCTTCATGGGGATCTGTTTCTCACATTGCTTCAGCCCCATGATGTTGAAAGTTTTACTTACAATATTTTGGCAAAAAGAGTTTGGTAGAAAGTTATACTATAGTGCTAATAATATAATCCTTCAACTACATTTTGAAAAATATATTTTATATCATATTTTTGAATGGTGAGAAAGCTTTGATTTTACTTATTTCTAGTTTTGGAGCAGAACAGTTTACTTACATGTCTGTCTTGTTCTTTTCATTCAGAGTAGAAGCATAATATTGACTATTATCTTTAGATGCCTTTACTTGAGTTTAACATTAATATTTTGATGCTATACAAATGTGTGCAACTGATGTACCATTCATTTATTTTACCCAGAAAGCTATTCATAACAAAATAAAGTAAAAAGTAAGAAAAATGAATTAAAATAGTCATAAATTATAAATTATAAGTCATAGCTATAACCTACAATGTAGATGGATATTCACATAATGTAAAATATAATATTTAGTTAAAATGTAAGTTACAGAATAACACATTTTTCATAAAAATTAAAAACAACAAAAAATGAATTTGTTTTTCAGAGATACTTACAAAATAGAACTGTATTGTTAAAAGACAAAGGGAATGATATGCAAAGGATTCAGGGTAACAGTCACCCAAGTAGGAATTGAGGCAGGAAGGGATGGTGGAGAATAACATAGTGAAATAAATACAAGTGTTTGTTAATATTCTAGTTTTTGTGATAGGTATAGGGATACATGGGCCTATTATTATTTAAAATATATAGCTATATGTATATATATATATACCAAGGAAGCCATTTGTAGACAAATGGTGACAATGTGTCATGAACTAAAGATTATGATTAACTCAATTCTACCTGATTTATTTTTTTTTAAGTAGCATCACTTATAAGAACATTTTTTACTTTATTTTTAAAATAATTTTTATTAGGATATATTCATTTTACAGAGGGGATTTGTAGTGACAATGCTGATTAGGCTTAGATTGTACATTATTTCCTTTGCCCCTATCATATCTCCCCCTCACCCCCTTTCTCACACCCTTTAAAGAAATTGCAAGAGGTTTTTTAGTTCTATTTCTTATCATTTATAAGAACATTTAAATGGTCAGGCCAAATGACTTGATTTTGAGGATCTGAGTACACTTTATCCACTTATTACTCTTCCTACTTCTTTTTTAAATGTTTTTTCTTTTTATTTCCTTTTCTTTTCTTCTTTCCTTCCTTCTTTCCCTTCTGGTGGTACTGGGGTTTGAACTCAGGGCCTCACCCTTGCTAGGCAGTTGCTCTACACTGAACAACACCCCAGCTCTCTTTTTTTTTCCCTTAATGCTTTGGAGAAACTCTTTTGATATATATAAATTATTACATATTAAATAATTTGAAAATCATTCATTTCTAACTATAAGCACCCAAATTATTAATACCTGTGATTATAAATCTTATCCCCTTTTCAATTTGGTTCAGTAAACAACCAGCCAAATGTGGTATTATAACCATGACTTATTTTCACATTAGCTGCCTGTAACAATATTAAACATAAAGTTAGTTTTTAATAAGCAACTTGTCTGTTGTGAGTAATAGAGTTAAATGTAGAAAATAATTTTTCTTAGATTTCAGATTAAGAAAGGGGCTGATTATACCTTGGTTACTATTTGTTTGAAATTTCTATTTAAAACAATGAAGAAAAGAGAATACAAGCAAATTACTTACAAATGATTATGAGTAATGTCAGTAGTACAAGTGGAAGTTCAAGAAGTGAGTTTTAACCATGTTAAAACAGATTAAAGACCTTAATATAAGACCTTAAACTTTGAAGCTAGTGCAGCATCTAGTGAAATGCTAAAAGACAGCAGAAGAAAACAATACCATGGCTAGTGCCTGAAGGTGATGGCAGGTGTCCCCTTTCAAAGATAATTACAACTGGGAAGCAATTAGTCACAGCAAGGTCCTGTGGAGAATTGGAAAACTTCCTCATTTAAGCAACTGCTTTACAAGAACTTGTGTAATACTAAAATTCAGCTGCAGAATTCCTTACAAAATTGACTGTAGGAATATAACAAGTACTTAGAAACTTTTTTTTTTTTCCCTAAAAAGTACTACTCCTCAAGTGCGTCCACAAGGTAATTAAAAGCCAAAGAAATGCCTGCTATCAGTGACTTCATTTTGGATCTTCTTTGTCTTAAAACTTTGGTCAGACTCCTGTTTAACTCTTCACGTAGATATGGTTAGTCACTCAAGGAGTGTGTGTGAAATAAACAGTGGTAGCTAACTTATCTCATTCCCCTTCAAGGTTGAAGGCACAAAGGTAAGAGTAACAGAGGCATCTTACTGTCAGCTTTCACAATATCCTGTTCCAGACCTTCCTTTCCCACAAAGCACCTAAGTCTCCAGTCATTTTCCTAAACCTGCAATCACCTTGGATTCCGGAAATGGACAAGATAAACATCTTCATGATAAGGGACCAAAACTACCTCCAAGCAACATGGAGCCTAAGGGAGACAGATCAACCTCCACCATTGAGGGCAATTACGTATGATGATGAAGCTATATCATGGAGCAGGAGTAATCATCTCATGGGATCGGATTGGTCCCCTCAAGTTATGACAGAGATGACAGCTTCTCCAGAACCCTTTGCAGAACTACAACTGAGATAATGACCAAGCACACCACACTTTGCCCACGACTGATTAATTACGTATACCTCTTGCCCCTGCCCTAATTCTTCCTCTGTTTAAACCTGGAGCTCAAGTCAGTACCCTGAAGATGGGTTTTGGGTCACTGAACTCCTTATCTGTTCTTCCTGATGTAGCCATGTTGGCTGTATCTCCTTATTCTACCCTTCAACAATACTTGCCTCTTTAACTAGCATATTGTGATGGGTGGTTGAGCCTGTTGTATTGGGATTCTTAGAGCTGGAATTTTGCTCTATTACTCCAAAAACAGGAAGACTCCCACGAAAAGGCAGCCTGGAACTTGAACCCCAAAGATTAGACAACAAATATGTATTTTAGAGGTCAGTTGCCCACTGGTTCATAGAAATCAACAGAGACAGTGAGGGCAGTCGGACAAGACATCCAAGAACCCTACTCCTGAAGATTCCCTCCATTTTTGTGCATTCATTCTTTGTTAGGGATACAAATGTGTTATATTCCAGTTTAGTGCAAAGGTTTTACTTTCTGTAATTCCATGCACCTTTTTTCACTGCCTTCAAATATGTCCACTTATGTCATTGTATACACACACACACACATACACACACACACACACATACACTATCATAAAGGAAGTTGGTCTACTCTCAAAAAGACTATATAGGCTTAGAGTTTAATGCCTCTCTAGTTTTTTTGTTTTTAAATCACTTTCCTTCCTGAATCTGAAACTTTTTAAGTGAAGGTAAAATTAAATGTAAGAGTTTGGGGACTTATCTCAGTGACTAAAGGTAAAAGCTATGGTACCTGGCAGAAACAGCACAAACTGGCTTGATATTTTTCTTGTATCAAGGAGTTGGTGACACTGGAGAGCAGAGAACTAAGCATGGTGATGAGACAACAGGACACAGTCTTTCTAAATCAGTGACAGGCCCATCAGTGACTCCGGATGGCATAAGGATGGCAGTGGCTCTGAAATCAACTCTTTCTTGGCTGTGGCAGCCATTACTGATATCCATGGGGATCCTGTCACGGTCATCAAGGGAACAGTACACACTGACAGGGTATATCTGTACCCCAGAACTGGCTTCTGCTTGTCACTGACACTAAATTAGGACAAGGTAGAACTGAGAATTTCTAAAGCAATAAGGCTTCACTAGGAGTATGAGAAACTTGAACCCATGTAAGTATTAGCATTTGGAGGGCAGAAGTCCCCTAGGTAACGACTTAATTAAAAAAGAATAGTTTTAAGTGTGGCCCCAGAAGAGTAGCTGTGACAGGAAGTAGGTCAGGGAGAGGTGTGATCACACCATCTCTCTTCAATGATCAAAGAAATGAGAATTTTGTCAATCTGTGGGGTCAGGAAGGAAGGCACCATAATTTCTGAGTCATGCTGAGAAGATTAACACTGGAAAGAGAAACACTAGAGCCTCTTCACTTGCTGATCTCTCTATTTGGGATCGTCTTCCCCAAGACTCACTTCTAGCATTTTGTGGCTTTCATCAAGATTACAAATACAGGGCTGGTTGGTGGCCTGCTTCATTCTCTTTCTACCTTGGCTCTATCTCATACTATGCAGGGTGTCATATGCACTTGTTTGGACATTCAGCTTGAAAATACAAGCTGTATTCCAACCTTTTCTGTAAGGTACTGGGATGTTCTTGTCCAGCTGCGCAGAGCAATCCACCCTCAGGGGAAAGAATGTGAAGAAGAGATCTATGTAGGCCCTGAAATGGGCACAGAGCCATTTAAGCATGAAATGTGATCTTGAAAGAGGCATGGACTATGGTGACCACCTCTCTTGCCCCTGTATACCCCTTGCTTATTGAGAAGAGGGTAATTACATGCTATGTCATAGGGTGGCCCTATCAAATGCAGAACCCAGGGTAGGGCCCTTGTTGCTTGTTACCTGCTCTTCCCTCAGTTATCCTACTGGTTCTTTCCCTTACTCCTCTTAATTTCTTCAGGGTACAGGAATTTGATATAATTTACAATTGCTTTTGAGTTTTTCATTTCAGTATGGAGGCATTTACTCAGCAGACTAGTCATCTAAAATGTTTGAAGAATATAGACACAAAATTGTTGAGTTTGAAAAAGAACAAAGTGTGTGTTGAGGGAAGTAGAGCATGAAAGAAGATGGCTTAATGAAAGGAAGGCATCTGGATCTCTATAGGGTAGGCAAGCTCTAACAGGGTAAGCACCTTGGGCCATGAAGGCTCTTTTGATATTATGAAGTCTTCCTCATCCTCTACCCTACATGGAAAGGGGTGGTCATGGCAAGGGAGGAAGGAGGGCAAATTATTTTCTCTCTGGCAGTGATCCAAGGCTAAACAGAACCAGCTCACAAGAGCTCATTGTTAGAGGTCCAGGAAATTGCAAGCCAAAATTGTGTTAAACACAGCTAATGTTGAAAACTAAATGATATAAATTTATAATTAACATATATCAAACAAAGGTAGTAAGTACTAAAAATTCACAACTCTCTAATCATCTTATTATTTTCTATGCCTCAAAATTATTTGCATCTGTTGTATCTTTGTTCTATCACAGTAACATGTGCAGCAGTAGATTATTGTCCAACTCCACATTTAGTGATATCACATTGGTAGCTTGAACTTGGCTGTGGTGAAAGAATTTACATCACAAAAAATGGCCAGAGATCTGGTGGAATGGCTCAGGTGGTAGAGCACAAAAAAGAAAATGGCCAGCAATACTAGGATATCTGGATTAAGGCAGCAGACATGTACATGGGTGAGAAGGAAGAATAGGAAAGACTTTAAAAAGTGAAATTATGACAACCAACAACAGAAAAAAAGCAAAAGAAAAGAAAAGGTGAAATGAACAGATTTTGGTCATTATTTCATGTGAGAAAGAAGTTAATGGGAAAATATACAAGAAAAGAAAAGAAATGGGAAAAGAAAAGGAACTAATGTATGGGAGAACTGAAGTCTCGCAGACAAATGGGAAGACTGGACCATGTACCATGGCCCAGAAGCTGATTTTTGAATGGTGTCTAATGCTGCAGATGACAAAGCATTTCAGAAAAATATGGGCTGTAGGTTGTTACTAATTCATGAGGTCCACACAGCATCTAATTGGTAGATACCTCTGGTGCCATAGGATCTGCTGGCTATTTGACTCATACAGCTAGGATGCTTACATCACAACCCTCACCTACAAAGCTGTTTCCTTTTCTGGTTCCATCAAAACTGGCAGCCTTCTGAGTCACCCCATCCATGGACTGTAACAGTATTAACAAGTGCAGAATATGCTACTTACATAAAGTGAACAAGCTTACCAATACTGACACTTCCTTGAAAGCCCTACAAAATTGGAATGACTTTCTTTAAGCTTTTATTCATCCATCTTCATCTTTCATGATCCATCTGTTTTTGTAAGAGTCAAAACTTATGAATTAAACAAGATACTATAGGGAATGCTATTACCTCTTTAAATGTCCAAAGGTGGAATAATTTTCTACTGTTATCAGTACATGGGAATGCATGGTGATTTACTAGCTTGATTGGAGGGGACCAGCTTTAGACATCTTCATGTAGTCTTCACCATTAGGACAGTTCTTATGCTACACGTCATTGAACTGTGAGAGGTTCTGGAATTGTCCATTTCAAGGTACATACAGCTTTCAAGGAAATGCCTACCAGGTGAGCCGTGAGTCCAGTAGACCTACTGGGGTTACTGTACACTAACTCCAGTCACTTTTTTTGTTACTTAGCACCCAGGAAATGAGGGGGCCGTAGTAAACGCTTTAGACATCTGTGTATCCATATCAGTTGAGATCCCATACTTAATAATCCTTGAGGCAGTTTGGTATTATTCTTTTGCCAGTTCATGGTTACCTAAGAAAATGCCCTAGGTCCTGATGTTTCAGGGTCTTTCCTCAAAGGGCTTTGGCCTTCACTTGAGTCAATGTATTCTAAATCCCAAAACTAGTTCAGATCTGGAAATGGCTGGGGATTTTGACTGACTTTTTTTTTGGCAGCTTCTTTCAACCTCCTGATCATTCCTCTTCAAATTCTTTTGAATTTGAAGCAGTATCTGTGTTGGCCATCATACCTCTTGGAAGTCCATACACTTTTTTTTAATGAGATTTTATTTATTAGAATAGTTTTAGGTTCATAGCAAAATTGAGCAGAAGATACAGAGATTTTCCATATGCCCACTGCTCCCCATACATGCATAGCTTCCCACATTATCAATGTCCTCCACCAGAGTGGTACACTTGTTAAAACTGATGAACCTCTACTGACACATCATTATCATTTACACTTCTGGCTATCATATCAAGCTTGATTCTCATTACAATAATTGCATGCACTTTGCTTCTCATGGTGAAGTGCTATCACCTGGCCTCTATTTTTATGGTAGCTTAGTTCTATAACAGGATCTCCTGTTGTATTGTCCTGTGATCCTACTATAGGAAACACTTGGCTGATGGAATTTTCAACCTCATGTAGTATATCTGCTAGCAGGCCTATTTTTCTGAGCATTTTTAAATCCATTTCTCTACCATCTGCCCAGTAGCTCTGCTATTTATATTTCATTTCTAGTAAGCCATTGCTTTTTCCAAACTTCTAAGAGCTATGATAGTGAAGTATTAACCCAACCCCTATGGTCTTTGCTTTGGTGTTAAAACTTATGACAATTTCTCCCATATCAATTGACTCTTATTAAACTTAATGTTTCATTCCCTTGATCTAGAACTCTTATGATCCAGTTCATTTCGTATTTTCCAATCTCCTTCCAAGACATGGCAGTTAAATACTGCATCATCTTCCATGTAAAGTTCATCTACTCCCTTATTCCAAATTGGACTAAGGTAGGATTTTACACTTCTCATTGGCTTGGTTGCCAGGAAAGGATATGGAGGTAGATCTTGGGGGAGACACATTTTCTTATAAAGTTCCTGCTTCAACTGAGGCCTATGCACAACCCTAAGCAATGTGCCTAGTGTTGTTTTGCAGACCTGTTATGTTCCTGGAAATGTAGGGGTAAAAGTTCTCAAGTCATCTACCCAGCTAGCCCCATCTTAAGTCTTACTGCTCTGCTCCTTACTGACATTGGAAGCCTGCTAGGGTGGAGAATTTGGCCTTCTGTAAAGCTCTGCTACTCTTACTATCAAGCCCTGAGCCAGTTTCTTTATCTGCTCCTCAACTGCAAGAGATTATGGGTTTCATTAAGTGCTGCCAAAGCTGCCAAAGTGAGGGGGAATGGGGGAGAGGGAGGGGGGGGAGGTAAGGGAGGGGGTAAGGGAAAGGGGGAGAAATGACCCAAACATTGTATGCACATATGAATAAAAGAAAAAAAAAGTGCTGCCAAGACACCTCTGACTTTCGCATTTTACTCTGAATTTTATAAGCCTGAATTCTCATTGTCTTTCTTTAATGACCCAGCAGTGCTGGGTAAGAGCCAGGAGGAACCCCATCAAGCTTATGTTACTCCTTCCCCTGTGTTTCTCAAGCACCAGAAAGTGAGTCTTCGCAGCTTGAGTTAGTCATGCGGTCCAGTCTGGACTAACTATGGATGGGGCAGGGAAGAATATGGTTGGTACTCAGGTAATTCACTAAGGTGTTCTTTGGTGCTCTCATGATCAGTTTCAACAGCAGCCAGGACCTGAGGAAGGCACAGGAACCTGTAATTAAGACACCTCAGGATTAAGGGTGTGATCCACTCAACCAAGGTTCCAGCTGTAGATGACTGAGTGGTGGAGAAGGGGAATGGTAAACCTCAGTTACAGCCTAGAGATCAGTTAAACTCCTAAGTCTACTATCTTTCCTTTTATGCTTCTCCAGGAAATAAAGACATCCTAGAGAAGCTGTTCTCTTTTTTTTATGTTTTTTTTAAATTATTATTCATATGTGCATACAATGCTTGGGTCATTTCTCCCCCCTGCCCCCACCCCCTCCCTTACCATCCACCCTGCTCCTCCCTCTCCCCCCCCACCACCTCGATACCCGGCAGAAACTATTTTGCCCTTATCTCTAATTTTGTTGAAGAGAGAGTATGAGCAATAATAGGAAGGACTAAGGGTTTTTGCTAGTTGAGATAAGGATAGCTGTACAGGGAGTTGACTCGCATTGATTTCCTGTGCATGTGTGTTACCTTCTAGGTTAATTCTTCTTTTTTTTTTTTTTTTTTCCACATTATTTTTTTTTTTTTTTTAGCATATAATAGTTGTTCTGGGGTATTCATTTGACATTTACATATGTGCTCACCATGTATCTTTTTTTTTTTTTCATTTTTCTTTTATTATTCATATGTGCATACAAGGCTTGGTTTATTTCTCCCCCCTGCCCCCACCCCCTCCCTTACCACACACTCCACCCCCTCCCGCTCCCCCCCTCAATACCCAGCAGAAACTATTTTGCCCTTATCTCTAATTTTGTTGTAGAGAGAGTATAAGCAATAATAGGAAGGAACAAGGGGTTTTGCTGGTTGAGATAAGGATAGCTATACAGGGCATTGACTCACATTGATTTCCTGTGCGTGTGTGTTACCTTCTAGGTTAATTCTTTTTGATCTAACCTTTTCTCTAGTTCCTGGTCCCCTTTTCCTATTGGCCTCAGTTGCTTTAAGGTATCTGCTTTAGTTTCTCTGCATTAAGGGCAACAAATGCTAGCTAGTTTTTTAGGTGTCTTACCTATCCTCACCCCTCCCTTGTGTGCTCTCACTTTTATCATGTGCTCAAAGTCCAATCCCCTTACCTTCTAGGTTAATTCTTTTGATCTAACCTTTTCTCTAGTTCCTGGTCCCCTTTTCCTATTGGCCTCAGTTGCTTTAAGGTATCTGCTTTAGTTTCTCTGCATTGAGGGCAACAAATGCTAGCTAATTGGGTAAATTTGCTATCAGAGCAAGTGGATCTGGATAGGGAAAGGATGCTTTTGTAGTGCAAGCTGTGCTGTTCAGTCCAGATCCCTTTTTCAAGGGTGTCATACCTGTCCTAATCTGTTGAGAAGTACAGTTTACTGACTGCTCTCAGAGGTCTGCCTCACTGCCAATAGCTCTCAGCTGTAGAGAATTGCTGTGTCCAAGTGTAAGTCTCCTGAAAGGAGGTGGCCTTCAGGCAATGACTGTCTGATATGGGGACACAAAAGCCTAAGTCCTTACCTCAGTTGGTAACAACTCTTAAAGGTCAGTTCAGTTCCAGAACTTACTGTGGGACTGATTTGCTGGGGCTTCTGTTGCAAAAACATTGGTAATAAGCTTCTCCTGTGCAATCAATCCTGTCTTTCTCATTTCCTTATAGACATATATCCTGACGGACTTCCTAATTAGCATTGCAAATGCAATCCCTCATCTCAGGATCTGTTTTTAGAGAACCAAGTCAATCCCTATTTCATGAAACCATTGTAGTCAGATCTCTGTTAATGTAGCCAATGCAGCTACCAATGGGAATACAGTTTAAGAAAGACTCCTGAACTGACATCCTTACTGGTATTTAAAAAAATCACAGGTACCTTATGCCATTCTTCAGGGCTCTTTTTGTCGGGAAGGGGATTGAATCCAGGGCCTTGAGCATGCTAGGCAAGTACTTTATCACTTGAGCTAAGCCCCTAGCCCTTTTGTTTGTAGTTTATTTTGAGACAGATCTCCCTAACTTTGCCAGGGCTGGCCTGGAACTCATGATCTTCCTGCCTCTGCTCCTGAGTGATTGGGATTACAAATATGCACCACCATTCCTGGCCCTATGTCATTCTTATTTTAACAAACAGATTTAGTTAAAAGAGCCAAATCTGTTAAACAGTGGATTTGGGGTATTGTTATCCCTGTTGTTGCAAAATCATAATGCAGTTAATTAAAATTTCATCCAAGTAAGGAAGTACATAAAATATCAGGCCAGAGACATAGTCTCTTAGACCTGCTATCAAGTGGGGGAAAAAAAATCCATTATTTTATGAAGCCTTCTTATAGCTTTGAGCATATACATTGTCATTGCTTTTTTATTTCCAATTAACTCAAATTAAGTTTTTTATGCTCATCAATTATTTTCTCCTGTTTCATGACAGACTTTTTTTTTTTTTGTGGTAAAAGGGCTTGAACTCAGGGTCTCCACCTTGTGCCACTCCACACAAGGAGTCCTTTTTTATTTTTATTTTTTGAGATAGGGTCTTGAGGAACTATTTGCCAGGACTGGCTTCCAACCGTGTTCCTCCTGATCTCTGTCTTCTGAGTAGCTAGGATTACAGGAGTGAGCCACTGGTGTTCGGCTTTTCCTCTTTCTAAGTTGAATTCATAAAGTATTAATTTTAACTCATATGTTGGGAAGAATCAGCAGCACAGTTGGAAAGCAACCGCATTTTATCATGGAGGACACTAAACTGACTCTTCTAAACATAACCAAGACAGGTTATATTGGTAAATGCTAGGACAAAATGTTCTATTTTTTAAAAATTGCTTCCATGACCTGACTGTAATAGCAACATCCAAAAAAATACAGCAATTAATTTGCATTTTTGATGGGTTGTGCTCTATTTCCATTTCCACTGCAATTTAAGCAGTGTACCACTTAAAAAATGACTTTCCATTATAAAATAAAAATAATTTCCCAAGTGTTTGAGACGTAAATATAGTGTATAGTAAATTCAACATTTCTAACATCTTAAAAGTATGGATGGTAGCACAATAAATCATACCAAGATGTTCAACTAAGGATAATATCTCTAACAAGATTGAATTCTGAAAATAATATTGATTTCAATAGAGGTTATTTTAGTGTATTCATCTAATCTTCATTTTTTATTCTCAAGAGAAATCATGAAAACAAAAAATACGGAATTTAAAATACTTTTTAAAAAACTTCTGCAAAAATTCTGAAGATACTATCTTTTACATTTGTTAGAAATCTTTCTGTCGAGCAAATGGCTAAATCCATGATCAGTCCAAGTCTTGTGCTGATCCAAGACTGATCCAAGGCTTCTCTTGATATACTAATATTTATGAATCCATGAGTTTACATCTCTACTTGCTTCTTGTTTCCCTTTTAATTCCTGTTTTCTATGGCAATGGTAGCCAAAGAGAAGGGGTAAATTAAAGGGAAACAAACAACAGAGTGATGAAAGTAAATAGAGAAAATCTCTCCTAGTATATTTTTAACCATATATGTATTACCTTCATGAATCTCCCTAATATCAACATTTTCTATTGTAAGATCCTTCATTTTCAGGGTTAAAAACCCAAGAAAATGACAAAATCTGAAATTTGATGTTGGGTTGAGTACAAATCTTAAAACTGAATAGTGACATAGCCTAGGGCGAGTTTTATAAACCTCTCTGAAGTTCAGTTTCCTCCTTCATAAATGGAGGAAATGTGCACATTGCAGGGTTTATGTAACCATCAGACATTCATTCATTTGTTCACTGTCTCTTTTGACAAATACATAATGAACACTTTATATTTGCCTCTCATTATAACAGGATCAAGAATATATGTAGATTTTTAGGAAATGGAAATTGTGTATTTCAGGCATAAAATAAATGGGAACCATTAAAAGACTAGAAAATGTGCCCCAGAATGAAGAATCAAGTGAATAAAAACCTGATATGAACTAATTATTTATCTTCTCCAAGTACAGTCTCTGAAAAAAATGAACAACTCAGGGAAGTAAAAGATTTTGGAGGTGTTGACATGTTCTGGGGAGGTTATAGACATAGATACACTCTAGACATTAGAAAATGTTAAATCTGACTGTGCACATTAATTCTGTTTACCCTAAAAGAAAACACTAGGAGAATAAAAATAGATGATTTGATAGTTTCCAATCTGATAAAAAATTAAGCAGATAAGATAATCTTTCTGCCAAAGGAAAGATGAGAGTTTTCAAAACCTGGGAAATAGAAAGCAGATTAAAATGTTAGAGATAAAAAGAAATGGCATGTCCTGACAAAAAATGAAACATTTAAACTAAAATACCTGGTACTGTGCCAGCATTTGAAAAGCATCAGGGAATCTTAGTACTATAGTTCAGGGTCTTCACACTTGAAGTTACTGAACCAATTCTGGAAATACCTACTCCCAGTCTTAGTAATCAAACAAAAAGTACCTTTCTGATTTTGCCTCTTTAGTTAAATTTTTTTGTGGACCAAATTATTCTCTACCAAAACAGCCGAGAAATGGTAGAAGTTATAGGGTAGAAAGAATCATTGTAACCATTTTTTAAAACTCCTATTTTAGATCTGCATTATTTATACTATAAAAAGTAACTGAAAGTCTTATAAATTCCGTTAAAATATATTGTGCTGTATTAATATATTCTCATCACTCATTATTGCCCACACTATTTCACCTACTAAAATTATTTCATTTGATTGACTTTCACTTAATGAATTTAATGGAATTTAGAAAACATTCTTCCTCTATAAAATATAATTTTGAGTTGTATAGCCTCTTCAGAGCTGGTGGCTTGTAGTGTACTCTGTATAAGTCTGTATACTACAGTTCCTACTTGTTGAATTATAGTTTTAATTGTTCCCAAACAGTGTTTGCCAGTTGTATTTATTATTGTAATTATATAACTTAATTAAATATGTTTACAAATCCATGAAATACAAATGGGAGACAGAAGACAGATATTTTCATGAGAATTAAATATTTTGGAATGATCCAACACAACAAAACAACTGAAAGGTGTGTCACATTAAATGCAGCAAGATATTTAGAAAAGATTATAAAGCCATAGAACTCTAAAGGGATTTAATGTGCTTTTTTCTTCACCAAAGTATTTAAATTCTTACATTGTTAAAAAAAAACCTGAAGCTGGAAATCTTAGTCAATATTGTAGATGTGCTTTATGTAAGAAAGGCCAGGTGAAATTCCCATCAGAGATACAGTCTCAAGGGAATGGCTTTTTGTTGCATCAAGGAATTGGAAGTTGAATGTGTGTGTGTGTGTGTGTGTGTGTGTATGTATTTACTATATGTTAAAAGTTCATTAGTTTTAGTAGGTGAAAAAATTACTCCTTTTGCTTCTGAATTTCCAAAAGATTTGTACCTGATGATTTTTCTTAAGATGGGATAGAAGTCTGACTTTATTATTTATAGTCATACTTAGAGAGCTATTGTATAGCCAGGTAACATCCTGTGTTGTCAGTTTTCACTACATGCCCCCTTCCCACATGATTATAACAGAAGACGGTAGTTATTTCTCTAATTATTTGTGAATTCTAAAGCCTTTGCCCCCACCACACACACACATGCAACTAATTTACCCTCATTTTACCAGCAGTTCACTAGCTAGTTTTAACCATTGCAGTAAGCCTCAATCTTGCTTTGGAACACAGTAGTTAGCTTGTTAGTTTCTTGTATAAGGAAAAGAAGTCTACTGGAGGGTACCATCCTAAATCACTACTGAACTTCAGAATGTTTGCTTGATATAGGGTGTATATGTTGATATTTTTTTCTGATATACTTCTATCTTGTCATTTTATTAAAGAGCCAATAGCATCTTAAATGTTGGGGGAAATAATTTGAATACCCATTGACTTATGACAGCCTGGCATATATTATTTGCAGTTCAGAAGGTTAATAGCAAGCATGTGGGTGCCATTTGTTCTGAAAATCAAGGAGCCCAGTTATTAAATACACCATAATGCATACTTAACCAATTATGGTATTACTAGAAAAGCTGACTTCCGGAAGGAGGCTACCTCACAGATTTTATAGCCAAGTATGTGTAAAGGCATTACCAAATGCTGGAATGTGTGCTCTAACATTTAACTCCTAACCTACCAGAACAGGAATAGCTTTATCAAGTTTCTTTCTCCTTCAGGGTTGTGTTGATTTAATAGTAGAAACTATTCCCATATGGCCCAAACCCAGTCACTGCAGAGAGCTGGAGAGCTAGAAAATCTGGCATTTATAATTATATTGAAAATCTGGCATTTATAATCTGAGCAGATTTTGGTTTAATTTTTGCAACCAAATTATAGCTGACATATTAATGATTCTTATAATACTTCTTTTTTGTATGTGCACAAAAGGACAACATATCCTATGTAACTTCTTGAAAATACTTATAATGATTCATATAAAATTTAAAAAATTACAAAGTAAAAAGTGTAACTGATGCCAGAGGACCACATCACACTCTGCCAGTAGCATTGGAGGCTTGAATACTGAGTATTCAATGAATGAATAGTATTCATTGGAGCATGAATACTGACTAGAGAAGTAAAATTTAGGAGTTACAAAATTATCAAAGACTTAAGACTATATCAGAACAAATAACTTCACCAAGTGGCAATAGAACTCCAAACACTTAAGGACCAACTACATATAGAAGAAACATCATTGCTGATAGTGTGCAATGGCATAGCTGTCATTAAACAGCTGAGATGAAAAGGGTTATTTTTTTTTTAGACCAGAAGAAGCAAGGATTGGTTTCTGAAGAAAGTAGCATTTATATTTTCCAGCTTTTTGATGAGATAGCACCCTGAACACATGTCAGTAATATCATTTACCACATTAATTAAAGTGGCCAGCAATTGTGCCTGAGGTTAAGAGTGTAGACTCTGGAGACATTTTCTATCTCTGGCACCTATAATTTTTCTGGGCCTCAGTTTTCTTAACTGTAAAATGGGAGAGGTGTCTAATAGTGTATTTACCTTATAGGTCAAGGCAAGGATTGCAAGTTATGTGTATTATGCATAGAACAGACCTGATCTGGCCAACACACTCAGTGCAGGGAAGACATTCTCTGTATGTGCTTGTTTCTTCCACTAGGACCGGGCTACGAGGTCCTTCTGGGCAGTTGCCCTGCAATCTTCTCCTTTGTGTTCTCTGTAAACTGTCCGGACATTAAGAAGCTTTTTTTTTTAAATTGGAGAGATCTTCTTGTATTTCGGGTTTTCTTTCTGTTTGTGGGATTTGGTGGGTAAGCAGTGCTGTGGAGGGGATTAATAGGGGAGGAATGGATCTGAGTGATATGGCAGAAACAGGCTGACAGCTTGATGCCCACACTGAAAAGTTTCTGTTTTCTGTCTTCCTCCTCCACATGCCTGCTGTGCAGCTCAGAAAGAATAAGAGAATCAAAGGGGAAGGACAGAGGCCTCTGGGTTGAGACTGAATGCGTGGGAATGTGGGAGGTAATGTGAGAAAGAGAATGGAGAAATTTGACTGTTAAAAATCTATAAATGAAATTTTAGAAGCACTGCACCTATTGATTTCTAATCTAGCCCTAGGGGACAATTAATCTTGGTGACACTTCTTAGTAAATTTGGGGTTAATAGATTGTCATGGAAATCAGATAAATAGAATCAGAAAATCGCAATTAAAAGTAGGCCTCAGGAGCATCTGTGTTCCCATAGTGCTTGTATTATCTATGTTCTGTTGTATCACTATTAGCTTGTACTTGTTTTTTATAATATGTGTACAACAGACATTGTGGGATCATGACTTATTCATCTTTTCATTCCCAGAATCTAGGGAAGGGAAGGGAAGGGAAGGAAGGAAAAAGGGAGGGAGGGGAAGAAAGGGAAAGTCAAGCTTGTGCTACTTTTCATAACTGTTGTAAATGCTTGCAGACATCTCCTTCTCTCTCTCTCTCTCTCTCTCTCTCTCTCTCTCTCTCTCTCTCCCTCTCTCCTCTCCTTCTCTTTCTTTTAGTGGTACTGAGGTTTGAACTCAAGGACTCACACTAGAAAGGCAAGTACTGTACCGCTTGAGTTCCCACCCAGCCCAACTTCTTAAAGAGTCTTAGAAAAGAGTATCATACAAATTTTCCCAATACATCCCAGAAAGTAACAGGACTATTTGAACAGAGCTAGAAGACCATAGATCATTATATAATCTGATTGTTACTCTGGAAGATCAAGTTTTAAGAATATGAACCATGTTAAAGAGCAGTTAATTTTATTAGATTTAGATAGCACATATGTATTTTAAAAGTCATTCAGCATTTAGAGAAAAAAGGTGATATTATATAAAAACATTTTGAATAGTATAATTGAAATACCATTGTGTTATTCATCATGTCCTTCTGAAGCACAAATATGAACTTTTCACCTGTTTTTAATTCCCTGGTACATTATATAAACTAAATAAACCATTGCACTTTTGTTAAACCAGAACACCTTTCAAACTTTTCTTAGCCTCTCGAGGTTGATGAATTGTTTATTGTTAGGCAATTTGGTTCCAGAAGGAGACATTCTAATGAGACTTTGGAAGCTAAATGGGAAAAGTCTCATGAATTTGGAAGAAATGGTGTACTTCACTTGTTGAGAAGGGTTTACTCAAATTCAACGATTGGCTCAGCAATGCGCCATTTTTCACTTATATTGCTAGTCTCTTAATAAGCTCAACTCCCACGGCACAGGCAGTCAGTGCTTTCCAATGCTATTACTGTCAGCACTCAAGGAAAATAATCTTCTAAAAGGGGCTCAATATCGTTAAATCAAACCTAGAGATAAAATGGTGGTGAGAGAGAAAACACAATTCCTTATAAATATGTTAAGCCATCAAGATTTTATTGATAAAAGAAATTTGCCACTCAATTCAAGTTCTCTTGGATATGAGGACAGAACAGATATCTTCTGTGATTTTGAGTTATTTTTAGATTCACTGAGCAAATGTGAAAAGGCTCAAAATTATTTTAGCAAATCCTAAATGTAATGTATGCTTCTCTAGAGGTTATGAGTACAAATGCCCACTTACAACTCCCCTTCCCTTTTTTTTTCTTTTCAGTGCTGGGAGTTGAACCCAGGGCTTCACACATGCCAGGCAAGGTTCTGCTTTCCTGAGTCACACCCCTTCCTTTCCTATTTCAAAGGAGAAACTGGAGGCTTTTCTATGACATGTAACTCATAGCTATACACTATGGCATGTGACATATGGATATTTCTGGTATCCCAGCAGTGCCCAGCACAAAGGCAGCGTCAATAATTGCTTGTTGAGCTGAAATTAGTATCAATTAGTACTTTCAAAAAGTATCACATGAATATTGGATGAATGGAGGATGACCCATGAGTGGTGCCCCTTTTGTTGACTGTCATAGTTTCTCCGTACGCATCAGCATGAAATATCAGGTCAGTTTAGTATTTGAGTCTATTATGGAAAAAAATGTTGCTCCCTTTAGTAACTACAACAATTTCAGGTACTGCAAATATAAACTATATAAAACAAATAGCATTTAATGAAGAAAACTAGAAACCACATATAACCTTAATCCAGTGTTTGCTTTTCCTAAGCAGGGAGCCTTAGACATGACTTTGTACATACATTGAAAGAAAAGAAAGGTTAATTTATCATTTTTATGCTGGAGAAAAGTCTATTTCATTTTCTTGAAACTTATTCAATTAATTTGGTGAGGAATATTTCTCCATTCTCTCCCCTCCTGAAAAACCCATTGCTGTGGCCTATAAAACTCTCCTGATGGTCCTTAATAATGACTACCTTATTAATCAAGAAGCCATGAGAGTCTGAGTGTGGCAGAAGAGCTTGGCCCACATGGCCTGGGGAAAAACTTCACCCAGGAAGTCAAGGAGCATGGAAGTCACCGGGGTCCTACAAGAACAGTTCAGAGAGGCAGTGCACAGGCCACGCAGGCACTCAGGTTTACTCACACACCATCTTATCCAGACACATAGTGGTAGACTGTCACATTTACCAGTTTGCATCGTCCTTTCTCAATGGTGAAAAGAACCCATTTCATTGGGTTCAAAACTCTTCTGGTATAAACTGTATAAATTGTTAAGAACTTCAGAATTTTTAGCAAGCAATTTATACAACATGTTTTTTGTGGTAATTTTGTAACAGCTACAATAAAGGAAATTGAATAGTTACAGTTCTGAATGAGAACACTAGGAATAATCACAAACTACTGTCTATTTTAGTAAAATAATTTATTAGTTAACTTGGGGCACTAAGAGGTATGTGGCTTTATTTTCACTGAATCCTCTTTCTGTTATGATTCATAAAGTTTTATTAAACTAATGTTCTGAGAGTATCTACCAAGTATGAAGAACATCACTAAGCCTTTTCATTCTGATTTTTTTTCATGCCAAGGCTATGATGCCAGGAAAGAATAAGAAATTCTAACTAAATACAACAAAATGTCCATCCAGATTTAAAGAAGTTATAGTCCAAATTCCTATGTCAAAAATCTCATAGAAAAGAACATATAGTGAGGCTGTGTCAAGGCAGACAGTACTGCTTTGCTTTCCTGACACACTGTGGTGATGCTTAGACTTCTTAGAAACATAATGGAGTTGCTTAACTACAGGACTGAAGTAGAGGCCAATTTGTAGCATGTCAGAAAGAAAAGGCATCTTTGCCAGCATAGAGATGTCACAAAAGAGACATTAGACTTGAAGTCTTTTTTCTATATCTCTTCTTTCAAATCCTGCAGCACAGCATGTGCTACAAGGCAAGCAATACCTTACAAAAAGAGAGCTAGTTTAAAATCCCAGCCATGGCATCACAAGGTATGTTTGGTGGTAGAGGCGGGTGTTATAAATTCTGGAAATTCCCAGGAGCACATGTTCCTTGAAAAGACTCAAAGTGCTCCAGCTTTCCTGATTGCCCTCCACTGCTAGAGTTAATGTTAATACAATAGCTGTAGCTGCCCTCGTTTCCCCTCTTCGGGACTCAACTGCCATTAATATGGCGATGATTTTTGGTGGAGACGTTCCTCTTTTGCCATTCCATATTATTTTGGCTCAGGGACTTGCAACATCATAAAAATCACTACTCAAACCAACTGGTGCTAAACCACAAAGGTGTGAGCTCTTGCATATTGCCAATTGGGAGAGGCAATTGGAAATGTAGCTTGTTGTGTATTCTAATGGGATTGTGCTGAATGGAATAGGATATCTCAAATACATAGCTGCATAACTTATTACCCATAGATTTTTATTTTTTAAAACTATTTTCTTTAAAACTTTGCCTGTTTATAGATTACCTGCTTTCCCTGTATGTTACTATGTTCTTCCTATTGATTTGAAAATGTTCATGTTAATACTTTAAATTATAACTTAACACTACAAAACATACACTGAATTTAGTCTAGACACAATAATAGTATATTTCAGTCCTCACAGAAACCATAGGAAGATATTGTTATCACTCTTTCACAACTGAAACTGACTCAGGAAATTAAACAAGTTATCAGAAACCAAACAGGGATTATGTGAAATGTTAGATTGTAACCACAAGGAACTAATTCTTTTTTGGTTGAAATGGTAGCTGTTAAAGCAATTAGATATCTTTATTCAGGTAAATATCTTTCTCAACATTTATTTATTTGACTTTTTTCTGTAATGGAAATGAAATTACATTTTGAGTAAATTGTTTGAAGAATGGATAACTTGAGGACTTTGTTTTCCTCCCAGTTTTTACGCTTGGATTCACAGTTTTGTACCTAAATTTCTTTTCAATTAACATTGTAACATAAGCATTTTCTATGTTGCCATAAAATCTTCATAAGCACCTTCTGTATAATGTTTCTTCAAACAGCTGTAATACCCATTACATTTTTGTCTCTGCAAATATAAATAATACTGATTCTTTTCTCTTCACAAATAATGTTGCAAAGACTACCTTAGTGGCTGAATATCTCCATGTTTATAACTATAAATAGATCCATAGAAATGAAATCATTGTGTCAATGGGGTATGAGTATCTTAAAAATTATTGATGTACTTGATAAACAATTTTCCTGTATATTATAAAAATAACACATACAGGAGACAGATGTGTTATTTGTAAATTATAGCTATAATTACAAATTGATATAAAATACCCCTGTCAGTATATTGCAATTTAACTGATAAGGTCAAATGTTGAATGACAAAATACGTGAACTATTTCTTGATAATTGAGAAGGTAGAAAATGGCACTTTTCAAAAAAGCTAAAATGATTTCTCTAAAAATATTTAATCATATATTAATTGTTCAAAGGGGTTTCATAGTGATTTTCCATATATGCATATCATATGCTTTGATCAAATTCATTCGCTCCATTGCTCTTTTCCTCTCTCAGACTTTTTTCCCTCTTTTTTCTTTTCTTTTTAAAATAATTTTAATGGGTTTCAATAGACACATCATATCAGACTGGCATCCATAGCACTGACCAAGGATCTAATTTTATTTAATTATATGTTTACACCATATTGGTAAATAAGTATGTTAGCAGCAAAAATTAGATAAGATTTTAGAAATATTGGAACACAAACCACAGTATTTTGGTCATAAAAGAGACAATTTGAGATGAGGAAAAAAATTACTACTAATGTAAATTAAAACATTGCGATAGACATTCCCTACCATTTATAGTCACTCTTCATTCATCATCTACTAAAGATGCCCCCAGCAGAGGAATTCTCAAGTAGGCGACCTTGATACTGTCTAAGCAAAACCAATTGGCATACATGATTCTTAAACTTATAAGTTAATGTATTGCACTAACAAAAAGAGGTTTTTAAAATTTTTTTATTCATTTATTCACGAATACATACATTGTTTGGGCCATTTCATCCCCTGTACCCTCCACACCTGCACTTGAGGAGAAGACATAAGCAATAATAAGAAAGACAAAGTGTTTTTGCTAGTTGAGATAATGATAGCTATACAGAGAGATTTCTAGCATTGCTTCCATGTATAAATATGTTACAACCCAAGTTGAGTCATCTCTAACTGATCTTTACACTTGTTCCTGATCCCCTGCTCATGTTGACCTCTGTCACTTTAAGGTTTCTGTATTACTACCTCAGAAGTGGGGAAATCAAACACTTCCATGTTTTGGGTTTTCATACCTCCCGTATGTGCTCTCCCCTTAGCATGTAACAAAAGTCCAACTACATTGCTGTATTTGCCCTAGATCTAAACTGCACATATGAGGGAGAACATATGATTTTTGGTCTTCTGAGCCTGGCTAACCTTGCTCAGAATGATGTTCTCCAGTTCCATCCATTTACTTGCAAATGATAAGATTTCATTCTTCATGGCTGAGTAAAACTCCATTGCATATAAGTACCACATTTTCTTAATCCATTTGTCAGTAGTGGGGCATCTTGGCTGTTTTCATAACTTGGCTATTGTGAATAGTGCTGCAATAAACATGGGTGTGCAGGTGCCTCTGAAGTAACCTGTGTCATATTCTTTTGGGTATATCCCCAAGAGTGACATTGCTGGATCATATGGCAAACCTATGTTTAGATTTTTAAGAAGTCTCCATATTTTTTTCCAGAGTGGATGCTCTAGCTTGCATTCAGCAGCAGTGTATGAGGGTTCCTTTTTCTCCCATATCCTCACCAACACCTGTTGGTGGTGGTGTTTTTGATGATGGCTATTCTGACAGGGGTGAGGTGGAATCTTAGTGTGGTTTTGATTTGCATTTCCTTTATGGCTAGAGATGGTGAGCATTTTTTCATGTGTTTTTTGGCTATTTGAAATTTCTTCTTTTGAGAACATTCTGTTTAGTTTAGTTGCCCATTTCTTTATTTCTTTCTTTATTTATTTTATTGGTTCATTTATTTTGGGAGAGTTTAGTTTTTTAAGTTCCCTATATATTCTGGTTATCAGTCCTTTGTCTGATATATAGCTGGCAAATATACCCACTCTGTGGGTAGTCTCTTTGGTTTAGAAACCATTTCTTTTATTGTGCAGAAGCTTTTTAATTTTATGAAGTCCCATTTGCCCATCCTTTCTTTTTGTTGCTGAGCTACTGGGGTTCTATTGAGGAAGTCCTTGCCTATACCTATTACTTCCAGAGTATTCCCTGGTCTTTCCTGTACAAACATCAGAGTTTCAGGTCTGATATTAAGGTCCTTGATCCATTTTGAGTTGATCTTAGTACAGGGTGATAAACATGAATCTACTTTCAGTTTTTTGCAGATGGATAACCACTTTTCCCAGCCACATTTGTTGAAGACGCTGTCTTTTCTCCATCATATGTTTGGCTCCTTTGTCAAAAATAAGGTGGGCATAGCTGTATGGATTCATATCTGGATCCTCTATTCTGTTCCATTGGTCTTCGTGCTGTTTTTATTGATATTGCTTCGCAATATAGTTTGAAGTTGGGTATTGTGATACCTCCAGTGTTGCTGTTTTTTTTTTGAGTGTTGCCTTGGCTATTCATGGTCTCTTGTGTTTCCAAAAGAACTTTAGGGTAGATTTTTCAATCTCTGTGATGAATGTCATTGGGATTTTGATGGGAATTACATTAAACAAGTAGATTGCTTTTGGTAGTATAGACATTTTTACTATGTTAATTCTACCAATCCATGAGCACAGGAGATCTCTCCACCTTCTGTAGTCTTCCTCCATCTCTTTCTTCAGGGGTTTGTAGTTCTCCTTGTAGAGGTCATTCACATCCTTTGTTAAGTTTACTCCTAGGTATTTGATTATTTTGAGGCTATTGTAAATGGAATTATTTCCATATATTCTTTCTCAGTTTGTTCATTGTTGATTTTTGTAAGTGATTTTGTATCCTGCCACCTTGCTGTAGCTGTTTAAGGTGTCTAGGAGTTTTTGGGTAGAGTTTTATGGGTCTTTAAGGTATAGGATCATATTATCTGAAAATAGGGATATTTGGACAGATTCTTTAACTATTTGTATTTCTTTTATTTCTTCTTCTTGCCTAATAGCTTTGGCTAGGAATTCCAGTACTATGTTGAATAGGAGTGGGAATAGTGGACACCCTTGTCTCATTCCTAATTTTAGGAGAAATAGTTTCAGTTTTTCACCATTAAGTATAGTGTTGGTTGTAGGTTTGTGATATATAGCCTTTACAATGTTGAGGTACTTTCCTTCTATTCTTAGTTTTCTTAGAGCTTTTATCATGAAGTAGTGTTGGATCTTATCAAAGGTGCTTTCTGCATCTATTGAGATGATCAAGTGTTTTTTTCTTTGCTTCTATTAATGTGCTGTATTACATTTTTAGATTTGCATATGTTGAACCACCCTTGCATCCCTGGGATGAAGCTGACTTGGTCATGTTGAATGATCTTTCTGGCATGTTTTTGGATTTGGTTTGCCATTATTTTATTGAGGATTTTTGCATCGATGTTCACTAAGGAAATTGGCCTATACTTCTCCTTTTTGGAGGTGTGTTTGTCTGGTTTTGGGATGAGTGTAATACTGGCTTCATAAAATGAGTTAGGCAGTGTTCCTTCCCTTTCTATTTTGTGGAACAGTTTAAGGAGGATTGGTATTAGTTCTTTAAAGGTGTGATAGAATTCAGCAGAGAATCCATCAAGTCCTGGACTTTGCTTTTTTAGGAGACTCTTTATTGCTGCTTCAATTTCATCTTGTGTTATAGATCTATTCAGGTGATTAAAATCCTCTTGGTTCAATTTTGGATGGTCGTAAGTATCTAGAAATCTGTCCATTTCTTCAAGATTTTCAAATTTATTAGAATATAGGTTCCCAAAGTAGTCTCTGATGATTTTCTGGATTTCCATGGTGTTTGTTGTTATCTCCCCTTTTGCATTTCTGATTTTACTGATTTGGGTTTTTTCTCTCCTCATTTTAGTCAGGTTTGCCTGGGGTCTATCTATCTTGTTTATTTTTTCAAAGAACCAGCTTTTTGTTTCAATGATTCTTTGTATGGTTATTTTTGTTTCTATTTCATTGATTTCAGCCCTGATTTTTATTATTTCTCTCCTTCTGCTTGTTTTTGAATTTGCTTGTTCTTGTTTTCCAGGAGTTTGAGATGTAGCATTGTGTTATTGTTTTGAGATTTTTCTCACCTTTTAATTTATGATCTCATGGCTATAAACTTTCCTCTTAGGACTGCCTTTGCTGTGTCCCATAGGTTCAGGTGTGTTGTGTTTTCATTTTCATTAACTTCCAGGAATATTTTAATTTCCTCTTTTATTTCATCAGTGATCCATTGATCATTGAGCAATGTGTTGTTTAGCTTCCAATTGTTTGCATGCTTTTTACTGCTGTTTTTGTTATTGAGTTCTAGTTTTAATGCATTGTGATCAGATAGAATGCATGGGATTATTTCCATTTTCTATATTTGCTGAGCCTTGTTTTGTGGCCTAAGATATGATTGATTTTGGAGAAGGTTCCATGGGCTGCTGAGAAAAATGTGTATTGTGCAGAAGTTGTATGAAATATTCTATAGACATTAGCTAGGTCTATTTGATCTATGGTGTGATTTAGTTCTAGAATTTCTTTATTGATTTTTTGTTTAGATGACCTATCTATTGGTGATAGGGGGGTGTTAATGTCTTCCACTAGCACCGTGTTGGAGTCTACATATGTCTTTAGGTCCTTTAGAGTATGTTTGATGAAATTGTGTGCATTAACATTGGGTGCATATAGGTTGATAATTGTTATTTCCTTTTGCTGTATTTCCACTTTTTCTAGTATGGAATATCCTTCTTTATCTCATTTGATCAGTATAAGTTTGAAGTCTACTTTCTCCGAGATAAGTATTGCTACTCCTTCCTGTTTTCGCGGGCCATTGGCTTGGTAAATCTTCTTCTGGCCTTTTACCCTAAGCCAGTGCTTGTTTCTGTCCATGAGATGGGTCTCCTGTAAATAACATATTTTTGGATCTTCCTTTTTAATCCAGTTTGCCAAACAGTGTCTGTCGAGGATGAATTAAGTATGTTAAAATTCACTGTTAGTATTGATAGGTGTATGGTGATTCTTGTCATTTGGTTGTTTTTGTTATTTAAGAGTTTGATTGTGTGCAGCTGAATCAATGTTACGCTCTACTTTCTTGCCTTTTCTTCTCCTGTGGTTTGGTACTGCCTGTCCTTTCATTCTTTTGTTTGCTTTCATTTTCTATGTGCAGAATTCCTTGAAAAGTCTTTTGTAGTGGTGGCTTGGTACTCATATATTGTTTTAGTTTCTTCTTATCATGGAAGACTTTTATTGCTCCATCTATTTTGAGTGATAGTTTTGCTGGGTAGAGTATCAGTGGCACCTGCTTAGTCAGCTCCTCCCTCAGGGAGGTGTGGCTTGCCCTCAGGTTCTGGAGATTAGCACCGTGGCCCACTAGCCATCCTGCTTTGGAGTTGGTTTTTGCTGTGTTGGTTTATTTGGGGCTTGTTTCTTTGCCTCATGCCCTTTCTCTGGGGCAAGGTCAGAGATCTGTCATCTGGCTCTCTGCTGTCAGCTTGTTATGCTGGTTTGCTGACTGTTTTTCAACTTTGTAACGTTGTTTGACTTTGGATGTTGCTCACTGGCTCAGGAGATGAGCTTTGTGGACCAATTCTGCCCTGTTTCCTGAAAGTTTGTGTGGAGATCACCTTCTTGTCCTTCCCCCCTTCTCCAGTGCACTCAGAGTACCCCATCCATTCTGCTGCATGTCCTTTTCAGTTCCTTGTTTATTATTCAGTTGTTTTTTTTGTTTTGTTGTGTGTGTGTGTGTGTGTGTGTGTGTGTGTGTGTGTGTGTGAGGCATCAGTCTGTCCAGGGGGCTATGCTTTTTTATTTCAGGGGTGGCTGTGGGAATATTGCATGCTGCTTATTTGCTCACCTGTTGGTCTGCCTCTCCCAAGCAGGTTTGGATGTGGCATCTGGTGGTGCAGGGCCCTCCTTTTTTCTCAATGTAACTTGTTGTGGAGAAGCTTTGTATGGGCTGGGGGTTGCAGGTGACAGAGTTTTGTTCTTCTTGGTGGTTTTTTTCTGTCAAGTGTGGCTCCAGTGTCTCAGCAAAATTTTTGATTTACAGAGCTCACGCTGTCTGCTTCTGCCCTCTAGACACCATCTTGGATCCCTCCATGACATGTGGTTTGAAGCTTTGGCTGGACCTAAAATTCACAATCTAAAAAGAGTTCTTGAAAAATTCTCTTCAAAGATGTTCTGTGTCACATACCTAAAAAATTTAGAAACTAATCTATTTGAATAAAATGCAAATAGGTGACCAAGGACAGAGAAATAATATGTATAGTCTAGTCTTATACATATTGCTTCAAATTATGCAAATTTCAATAAAATAAAAATATTTTTAAATTTACAATCTGTCAATTTTTTTCATTTACAACTTCTAAATTTGTCTTGAATTTACATCCTATAAATATAATAGAAATTATGTTCAGCTCAATCACCAATTGTTATTCATTGTCAATAAGAAATGATGGGGTGAATAATTATCAACATTTTTATTTATAGGTTACATATTATTATTATGATTACTTTATAAAGAGTCTCTTCCTTGTCTTTAGAGAGTACTGGCATTTTTAATGTTTTCCTAGTCTTTTCTGAGACCCCACATATTAAACATGTCCAGGTAGCTTCCTCTTGCCACCATACCGTGTTGAAGTATTTCCAATGTCTTATTCCCCTTTCTAGATCCCTCCCAGAAAGGAAGAGTCAAGTTTTTCCAGGCTATATGTCATCAAACTGATATGTGTGTTTGGTTATCCCTACACACATACTCACACACACACACACACATACACACACACACATATTTTTCCCCAAGGTTGCAGAGCCTAAGTCCCTCTCTTTTGAACACTGACCAAGGTCTAATTCTTCTGTTCTGTTTCAACTCTTCTCTTTCATTCTTAGCCAATGGAATCTTAAGATATTTTCTTTCCTCTCAATATTTTCCAGCCTTGGCATTTTTCAGGGACAGAGAGAGACATAATTAGCTTGATTCATGAACTTCAAGCAAGCCTCTCTCTAGGGAAATTGAGGGCTCAAGTCTGAGTATGGTGTATGATGCATATGCAAAAATTATATCATAACCACCTGCAGTTTTTCAAAATGAATCTTTCGTTTATTTACTTAAAATTTATTTTAAACTGTCAGATAAAACTGTATTTATTTATCATGTACAAAATGATATTTGTCAAAAACAAGCTAGGCATGGTGACAAATGTCTGTAATCCCAGCCACACAGGAGTCAAAGGTAGGAAGATTGCAATCTAGGTCAGCTCTTACAAAAGCATGAGACCCTACCTCAAAAAAAAACAAACAAACACTAAAACCCAGAAGGATGGGGATATGGCTGAAGTAGCAAAGCACAACCACTAGGCCCTGAGTTCAAACCACTGTACTACAAAAATAAATACTATATATCATTGCTGACTATGCTCATTGTGCTGTACAGATCTCTTGAATGTATGCCTCTGGTCTGATGTTGTATCATTTGGCATCTCCTTCACTTCTCCCCTTCACTCTATCCAGCCTTGGAAATACTATCCTACTCTCTCTACCTCTATGTGATCAACTTTTTTGGATTTAATATATGAGTGATATCATGCAGTATTTTTTGCCTGGATTATTTTACTTATGCCTACCAGTTTCATCATGTCACAAGTGACATGATTTCCTTCTTTTATGGGTGAATAGTATACCACATTTTCTTTATCTACTGATCAGCTAATAGATACTTGGCTATTGTGAATAAAGCAATAAATATGGGAGTACAAATCTCTTCAATATACTACTTTCATTTCTTTTGGATATATACACAGTAGTGAGATAGCTGGATCATATAGTAGTTTTATTTTTAATATTCTAAGGAATTTGGAATGTTTCCAAAATGGCTGTACTAATTTACATTTCCAAGAACAGTGTGCAAGGGCTCCATTTTCTCTATATCCTTGCCAATAGTTATATTTTCACACAATGAACTGAACTTAAATATACTTTAAGAGCACATATGAAGTGAGAGATTTTGCTCAAAGATGAATAGATATAAACCACAGATTTGCTTCATCTAGTAAGCTCTATTTTTGGCCATTCTCTCCTATTTCAGTCCAAAAACCTAACATATCATATTATATTGCAGTGGAATTGCATGTCAAGCTTACTCTACCACTTTGTAAACACCCCAAGCACAAACAGGATCTCTGTGTTGCTCACCTCTCTATCTCTAGAACCTAGAAGAATACCGGCTAATAAGAAACATAAAATATTTGTCGAGAGAGTGAATGCCTGAATCCTTTTTAGGTTTTTGTTTAAAGCTGCCTAGCAAGCGTGAGGCCCTGAGTTCGAACCCCAGTCCTGAAAAAAAAGATGAATACGTTTCTTTGATGCATGAGGATAAATAAATGAAGACACAAACAAAAATCAAAAGCAAAATAAACACACAAGGACCTATATATGTATTTGTGTATTCCATAATAATTTATATTGATCCTAATTAGTCTCTGTGGATGAGATTTAATTGTTTTTCTGTGTGGAAAATAAAATTTGAGCATAAAACTTAAAAAAAAAAAATAAAGCTACTTCCATTGCTCCTTAAGTGGCAGCTTTTGTGAATCACTCCTGGATATAGTGTAAAAAAGCCATAAGGATGTACCAATGATCAGGAAACAGGGAAGGTGGGATCTACAATTTTAGCAACAAGGTCACAGGTATAAGTTGTTGTCTTCCTAACTCCCTGTCCAATTCAGGATGTTCCAGCTATGAAGTAAATTGGCCAAGTGTGCAATGTTACATAGAAAAACAAATCATCTCACTAATAGGTTAATCTCTTTCACCATCTGTTTCGTCATTTGTGATTTAGTAATATTAATGTATATCACAAAATATATTAAATTAGCTATTCCTTTGAAGATTAAGTCATGATTTTTGCACCCTTATGACATCTAACCTAAATAAAAATGTACTGAATTTAGGAACTCATAGCTAGAAAGGTCAAGGGTCTTGATCATGGTAACACTGCTAATAGAAGTAAATGTGAACCTAAATTTTCCCATTCCAAGTGCTCTCTCCACCATGTCCTAGGTGCCAGAGGATGGTAGCACTCAAAGATGTATCAGAGATTCCCTAAGAAGGGAATACACAGGTGAGATTACTGACCATGACTCAAGGTAGAAATTAGAGGGACCTTTAGAGAAACACATCTATCTGGTGATGGAAGAATAAAGGAGTGAGGATTGACTTCACCTGAGAGATGGAGAAATCTTCATGGATTGTTGAGTGAACAGGACTTATGGATGCCAAGAACAGGACTTATGGATGTCACTAATTTGGATTATAGGGGAAGATAATCTTAAATTAAGGATAGCACATAAACAAGGGTAGGTCTTAGAACAGTACATAGCTTAGCTTGGCAGGATCTTAAATGGGTGTAGTGCATGATTTGGTTGGAAAGGTCAGTTGAGGCCAGAACCTTGAAGTGAAAGAACTTGAATTCCAGACAAAGGCATTCAAATTTATTATGAAGACTGACTATTGCAGGTGGAAGTTTCCCGAGTGGACTACTGAAATTGTTGAGCAGGGGAAATAATATGGTTGGATTGTAGCCACTACTGTATATCCCATTTTTATCACATCAACTATATGCACACCTGTTTCTTTGGCTATTGTCAGGAAATCCTTTGATATTTCCCCAGGGTAATATTTTCCTTGTATACCTCAAAAGGGGAAACTGAAGATCCTATGAGCGTTTCCAAGAAATGGGCTGTCCCAGGGCACTGAGCCCTGACTTCTGCCCGACAAAACAGGTCTGCTTTGGGCAGGGTGTGCACTGCACACATTCAATTGATAGCAATGGGAAAAGCAGATATTCCATTTGTCCAATGATCAAACACATAAAATCACACAGGAATGTACAGTATGCTAGTTTGAACAACATAGGCATTTGCTTCAACCAGAGAGAAAAGACCTGCCTATTTATGTCCCCTGGTAAGGACATTAGTGAGGAAAAGCTTTGATGTTTAAGCAATCATATAATTGTCTCTACCATTGGACCCAGAAGTAGAGGTTTGGTTTCAGGAATGAACACTGAGCATTTTTAATGGCACTATGAATACATGGAGGCATGTGGTGAAAAAAGTTAAGCAGATAGATTATTATCTTGGGACATTTTGATTATGCAGATTTTGGACTTTCCCTGTTAAAAGTCACATTGCCTGGGTCACTAGATTTAGGTTATAAGTATTGTTCCCTTAGAAATATTAAAACAAAACAACCCATAGATTCTCAAATGTGGTAGTTAGAATATTTTATGCAAGCTTTACTAGGACAGGGTAAATGGGAAGAATTTTGATGACTGCAGGAGGACACATCTGGCCTAGATTTTGTGATAAGAGAGCCAATCTCTCACTCATTTACTTCACTTCATACATGCAATGAATTGCCCAGTCCTAGCAGCTTGTGTTTGACAAAACTACAACCATCTGCTCCTTTCTGTCACTAACTGACTTCCGGACTTTATTGCCTTCTTTCTGGGTTTGTGTGATAGTTTCTTAACTGACTTTCCTGCCTCCAGGCTCCTCTTTTCCTTATCCAATCTACAACCATTCCAAACTAACATTCTTAAAATGCTGCTGTCACTCTGCTACTCATCTGCTCATACCACCTCATGTCATGGCTCTCCACTGCCTACTACACAGCTAGTCATTCAAGAAACTCTTGTTAAGCACACCAAGTAGCTGATACTCCTCACTTTCAGTATTTACTGACATGTGCTCTGCATTGTACTACATTATTTTCGTTTTTCTGAGTATTTCAATTTTTTTCTGAGATTCTCTCTACTGAATTCCATTCCTTGGCTAATACTCTAATTGCTGTATTATTTTCTTTAACTTGCCTATTCATTAGCTTGAATCTCTAGTTCACTTTGATTTCTAAATTTTCAGAGTGCCTTTCCAAATTCACATCACTTCTCCTGACCTGGCACTAACTTATAGCTAGCTTATTTAACTACCTTCCATATGAGTATTATCTCACAAGGCAGTTCTATGTGCCATGAAGGTAAGGATCACTGTGGCTCCACTTTTGTAACTTCACAATGTGTAGTAGTTTTATAGAGTCTGGTAACTGAAGTAAGTTGTAAAAATAATGAAGTTTAGAGGAAACTTTTACATATTCTCTTAAACCATAGTGTAGAATGTTATGGAAGAAAAGAATGACCACCTGGCCTATATTTTCAATGAAAACAAGAGGAAAATAGATATTCTTTAAGAAGGAGGATTTTAAGTGGTAAGTGGTGTGTTTGGAAAAAAAAACTGCTCTCTGATTAAGAATTACGGTTGTATAATTTAATGTAGAATATATAATGCTTTGTGTGAATGTTATCAAAGACCTCTGTGAGAGTTCTGTTCTTCTCTTGGGGATCTACACTATACTTCTGTAACAGAGAAGTTACAGAAATATAGGCCTATTTAAGGCTGGTGACCAAAAGCTCCATTGGACATCACTCACCTCTATGACTAAACTTTGGGATGAGGGTCCTCAGACAAACGCAGGACCCTAGTGAGTATCAGATAGGGGAAGTGAGCATCAAAAGAGCTCACTGTTCTGCT
This sequence comes from Castor canadensis, assembly GCF_047511655.1. Classification (NCBI taxonomy): domain Eukaryota; kingdom Metazoa; phylum Chordata; class Mammalia; order Rodentia; family Castoridae; genus Castor; species Castor canadensis. Next base: position 96,081,370 of record NC_133394.1, read on the forward strand.
GCCGCTGAAAGACCTATCCAGGTCTGACTTGTTTCAGCTGCCATTCTCCTCTATAGGCAGGGGCCTGTGAGTAGCTTCATTTAAAACAGTATAGAAGTCAAGTACTTTGGAACCAATGATGAAAGGGACTGATGAATAGTCTACTTATAAATCTTTTACTCAAAAAAAGGTTTGTAAACAACACCTTTCTATACCATGTACTCCAGTAGGGCCAGAGACAGAGATTATAAAATTTTTATAAAAGTAAGCTTTGCCTTCAAGGAAGTCAGTATGGCTTCAAGCCAGTAACTAACTTTTTTTTTGTTTAATTTAAAAAGTAGACTGGGTGAATATAGTACTCTACTACTCTTAGTACAAAGGTAGGGTGACAGATAAGAGATGCAAGATTGCTTGATGAGAAATTCCCTTCATCTCCCAGACTCATCATAGGTTTTTCAAGGTGCTTATTCATCTAGCTCAATATTACCTGGAGCTATTTAGCTCTACTGGCCATGGAAGTTATGACATGTGGCATTTATCAGGGTTCTGCAGGGAACTGTAATCCAGGAAACAATTCAGCCTGAGGCTAAAATCTACAGTATATCTTACCTGGACCATCCATTCACACTAGACTTGAATTTGTTTCTTAAAGTTTAAGTGGAACTATCTTTTCTAAGAATAATTAAGAAAAGAATAAGTAATAATTAAGAAAAGAATAAGTAAGAAAGAAGAAGGAATGTTAGAGCCATTTTCAAACTGTAAGAATGAATTTACTTCCCGTTCTGACCCCTTTTTCTATGACCTTTCTTCCAGCTGTTAGCTAAACTTCATAAAACTAAGCCATGAAACAATTTCTCCATTGCTCCCACAATGAAAATGGAACAGAATGAAAAGGAGGAATTCCTGGTTATCACTGCATGCTAGGAGCATTCTCCAGGAAAGCAGTTGTGGTAGTTTTAGAGGAGCGATAATTATAATCACGAAGGAGCTGCCACTTGGTAACTGCTTGCTGTGCGTCAAACACAGTAGTACGTCTATTTCATACTTGGTTCCAAAATACATACCTCTTAGGCATTTGGTTCCAGCAATGATAAAACTAACACAGTAATTTTCCCCCGTAATTCTTTATGTGGTTTCTTAAATTTTAGACACTTAATACATATTCTCTTAAGCCATCTCAGTACTTCAGGTAGAATAGAGTATCATTCTCCATTTTACAGACGCAGGAACCCACTGAAAGTAGTTCCATGATTTGCTGGTTCTGTAGTGAATCAGTGTCCTAATTAGAATTAGCTTGTATCTGCCATACAAAATACAAATCCACATGGCCTCTCAAATACTTTTTTTTTTCTTTATTTGAAAATGGGGTCTTCTGAACACTAATAGTACATGCTTGGAATTTGTCTGCATTTATCTTTTTGGTTTTTTAATCCTGTATGAATCATCATCCACAACAAAAAGGTGTTATTTTTCCTGTTTAGAAAGAAGATGTGTCTTTGGATTATAGAAAAAGTGAACTGAAAGCGCATTTGGACAGGATCAATTTGGAACCTTAGTATGGTTATTTTCAAATGTAGGCCACATAGAATTTTTGCTAGTATTGCATTAGTATGACAAGCAAAGTATTTTTATAAGGATAAATTCTTGAAAACTATGTACATATGATATATATATATATATATATATGTATGAGTACATACATATAAATATACAATACAGAAAATAAAGGTATAAAAATTAAATAAAAGATGATTTGAGTAGACTCATTTCTTATCATACTCTTCCACCATAATTCTCCATTTTGACTTTTTTGGATAATTAAAAAATTCCTGTTGATGCTGATAATGGGGTAGGCTATGCATGTGCGAGGTAAAAGGAAATAAGAGAAATTTCTGTACCTTCTGCTTAATTTTATTGTGAACTTAAAACTATTCTAAAAAATGAAGTCAATAAAAAATTTTAAAGCCCTCAGTTTGGCTGCTCTGTATTGAGGTTCTCTGGCATTTGGATAATGCTTTGACTATATAGCATCAGGAAAGAAGAGAAGAAGGATTCAATTACAGGTTTCCTTCTTAAAATAAATTTTCATTAAAAAAGATATTTATTTATGCAGGAACGTTTTAGGATATACTTAAAATGTCATAACAAATTATAGATCCCTCTACAACTTCTGTGAAAATTTTGGATGCAAACTTTGTTATTTTTCTTTTTTTTCATTTGAAAAATTCAGTCCTACTCTATTCAGGTCAGAAGTAAAAATGAGTTTAAAAGACTGGAAAGTATTTAATAGCGTATAAAAACATTTTCCTTGGGTGGTCTCCTGAAACTTATCTTTTCTATTTTCCTTCTTATCACCTATATTTTCAAATATGTTTCAGTATCAGACAAGTAGTTTAAGGTAAAATAACTTCTTAAAGAAATGTATGTGAAGAGAAGGAAAAGGAGAAATAACAAAGGCTAATTAATAGGGTGTTTTATATTTTTCTCTTCAGCATGTAGTACAAGGATAACTTTCATTGCTGTCTAATAAAATGAACCAAGAGTGAAAAGTTCAAATATTAGACTTTCTTGTGGAGCTGGTTTCAGGAGGGCCTGAGAGCCAACATCAGCGGAGTGACAGAGGGTGTTCATGTTTCTGTCTAGTCTGTGGTGGACTGCTGAGATGGCTATTTGGGGGCAAATAAAACCCCCAAAACCAAAATTTAACCTGCACCTCAGAAGTTCAGTGACCTAAGGTTAAAGATCTATGCTTCAAGTCTCCACTGATTTCCCTTGCTTTCCACCAACCCCTCTCCCAAAATTGCCTCCTTAAAGCTAAACAAACAAAGAAGGCAAAACACCAGACATCTCAACAAAAGGCATTTTGTCTCTTACCCAACTGTTGTGTAGACTATATGAAAGTAGCAGTCATGGCAGAAGGAAACTTACATTAAATTAACATTCCCCCTAACAACTTAAAATCAATGGATGTGTTTTCCTCCAGGGAAATCCATAATTATCTTGGCTTTGGTACAGCAGAAAATAACAGAGTGTCATAGACAGTTTTTGAGTAGAATATAGTTCAGCTCAGGAGCCACATATGCTGCAAATCTCTGTAATGGCAAATAACTATAGGGAACCTACCAAGCCATTCAGCAATTTCACTGGTCCACATCAAAACGTCCAGACTGGAACAACAAGTGTTCATTTCTTATGGTACCCCTAAATGACCCATACACAACATTAAAGGAGCAGCTTAGTGATTTAAACCTGTGTCCTTAGACTGGGGTTGCCAGAGAAAACACAGGGTGTCCAGTTAAATTTGAATTTCAGACAAATGATATTTTTCAGAAAAAATATGTTCTAAATATTGCATAGAACATGCTTATACAAAAAACTATTTGTTGTTCATCTGAAATTCAAATCTAATTATCTGTCCTGGGTTTCTTTTTTTGTCATTGAACTTTTTTTTTTTTTTTTTGCTAAGTGTGGTAACTGATTTAATGAGATATTTTCAAACTTGTTTTAAAAATCCTGTTATTAATCACTAAAATAGCTGGCAATGAATATATATTTTAAAATTTAAACAAGTGTGTAAGGTGTGTGGAGAATCAAATACCAGTGCTAAAATGAGACTTATTTAACACCTCCCACATTCAAGTTGGTCTTGGTGAATAACTGACATTTTTTGTCATTGATAATCATTTGTCCAGATGCTATTCAGGAGTATTGAATATTGAATTTACTTTTGATGTCTTCATAGACATTGTTTAGTTTATATAAATTTTTACCAAAACAAAATACTTCAATATGTGAACTAACTAGTTATTTTTCAGAACTATAAGTCCAAGAAGAACATTTTGTTTCTATGAATTCATGATAATCATGGTGCTTATTGTTAATACAGGATTTTGCTTTAAATACTCACTCTATTATGTTAGTTGAATGAATTAGAAAAAATATCTAATATCTCAAGGCCTTAGTTTCCTTGACTATGAAATGAAAAGCAAAGCTCTAACTCTTAATCAGCTGTTGGTAAGACTAAATAAAATAATATAATTAGCAGAGTGACCAACACCACTTGTTAGGCCCCCGGCTCTTTAGGTACCAGGACCCATTTTGTCTTGTTCACATTATAGAGTCAGTACTGACTGTAGTGTGTGAAATAAAGAAGAACCTCTTATGTATATTGGGTGTTCCTTTTATAAATAACTGTAGTATAAGTAGTTCTACTGGTTCACTAGGATATTTGATAAATTCTGAAATTTAATATTGAGAGAGAATTGCCCTTTGTGAGTTTCTGGAGAGTTTAGGTTTCTGGAGGTAGAAATGCAGGATTTTTAAACCAAATACACCTTATTTTAGGAAAATCACCAGTAAAACTCCTGAGTTATCCTACCATAAAACAAATACTTACCTGTTGGGAGGTATTGTTAGTGTAGATGATACAAATTGAGATGTTTTCTTTTCAGTAGCAAAAGTTGGGTGTATTTTTTTCTGTATTTTGCCTTTAAAAAATTAATGTAATGATTACATAAAACATACTTTTGATTAAACTGTGGACATTGCTCATGTGGTGTTGTTAAGGTTAATAGTTTAGAGCTCAGGAATTTTTTTTTTTCATTTTTCTTTTATTATTCATATGTGCATACAAGGCTTGGTTCATTTCTCACCCCTGCCCCCACCCCCTCCCTTACCACCCACTCCCCCCCTCCCAATACCCAGCAGAAACTATTTTGCCCTTATTTCTAATTTTGTTGTAGAGAGAGTATAAGCAATAATAGGAAGGAACAAGGGGTTTTGCTGGTTGAGATAAGGATAGCTATACAGGGCATTGACTCACATTGATTTCCTGTGCGTGAGTGTTACCTTCTAGGTTAATTCTTTTTGATCTAACCTTTTCTCTAGTACCTGTTCCCCTTTTCCTATTGGCCTCAGTTGCTTTAAGGTATCTGCTTTAGTTTCTCTGCGTTAAGGGCAACAAATGCTAGCTAGTTTTTGAGGTGTCTTACCTATCCTTACCCCTTCCTTATGTGCTCTTGCTTTTATCATGTGTTCATAGTCCAATTCCCTTGTTGTGTTTGCCCTTGATCTAATGTCCACATATGAGGGAGAACATATGATTTTTGGTCTTTTGGGCCAGGCTAACCTCACTCAGAATGATGTTCTCCAATTCCATCCATTTACCAGCGAATGATAACATTTCGTTCTTCTTCATGGCTGCATAAAATTCCATTGTGTATAGATACCACATTTTCTTAATCCATTCGTCAGTGGTGGGGCATCTTGGCTGTTTCCATAACTTGGCTATTGTGAATAGTGCCGCAATAAACATGGATGTGCAGGTGCTTCTGGAGTAACAGTCTTTTGGGTATATCCCCAAGAGTGGTATTGCTGGATCAAATGGTAGATCAATGTCCAGCTTTTTAAGTAGCCTCCAAATTTTTTTCCAGAGTGGTTGTACTAGTCTACATTCCCACCAACAGTGTAAGAGGGTTCCTTTTTCCCCGCATCCTTGCCAACACCTGTTGTTGGTGGTGTTGTTGATGATGGCTATTCTAACAGGGGTGAGGTGGAATCTTAGCGTGGTTTTAATTTGCATTTCCTTTTATTGAAGAGCTCAGGAAATATTCTATTGATTGCTGATATTATTCTATGGACTCTTTAAACCAGGGCACCACAACCCATTAGTTGTGATGGATTGTGCTTTCTCTTAGAAGTGGATATCCTTACGTTTGATTTTACTGCGGCAGGAGATGAGAGACTTTTAAAACGTGGAAGAGATGACCCTCTTAATGTTTCTGTAACATTAAGAATCATAGCACTAGACTTGAAGATTTGTAAATGCTCAAGAAACAAACACCATGGAAGCTTATGGAGTTTAACCTATTATATTGTAACTGCCACCGGAAAGCTTCTTGGGATCTTAGGTAAGGACCCTTAGATTGTGTTTTGCTCTTTTAAAACCCAAACACATCCACTGCTGTTAGAAACTGAAACTTGTACTTCTGTTGTCCTTTTTGCATTCAATGACGTTTTATAAAACACTGTAATATGGACCTAGCCACATTTAGAATTAACCAAGGAATCTATGTTCCTGCTTGGAGAAAATTGGGACATAGAATCAAGGTAGGAGATGATGTGATGTGACCTGAAAAAGTTCTGTAGTAAATGTTTGGAGCCCAGACTGGTTGGCAGAATTCAAAAGAGGCCACTGGGTTTAATTCTAAGAATTCCTGATTGGATTCCCAGAAATCTTTTGGGAAGTGGAGTGCAAGAGTTGACTTCCTGAAATCAAATTGGACATTTTTAAAAAGCATAACCTTGTTTTTTATTACAAAAAAAAAAAGATCTGTGGATGCACTTATTATATTATGTTCATCTTGGCAGCCAGAAATCTTAGCTTAATTGTAATAATTATCTCATCTGGGATTCCAAAAATCATTAGGAGCTATCAGAAAGGTAAATCCAAGTACAAATACTTCTCTCCTCTTAAGTGGTTTATGACCTCTCTTTTAATCTTTATTATTATAAAAAATATTGTGTGTTATACCAAAGGGGAGTCAGTTTGTAGACAAAGCTGAGATTTAGACGTGCCTAGGCATTTTCAACAAACTAAGGGGGCAGCCTGCCAGGGAGCCCGTCACAAGCTCATCCTAATAATAACACAACAAAGTTGGAAGGGAGGGGTGACTCTGGGTAAAATCATTTTGTCACTTGTTGTGATGGTTAATTTTATGTATCAGCTTGACTGGGATAACGGATGCCCAGATGGCTATTAAGACATTATTTCTGCGTGTGTATGTGAGGGTGTTTCCAAAAGAGATTAGAATTTGTATTGGTGACCGAGTAAAGATCAATTCTTATCAATATGAGTACCCTCCAGAGTCATTCAAAATTTTATTTATTCATTAACATGTATTAAATTTTATGTAAAGATGCCTCCTCCATCTTTACTTAAAGAAATATTTACTAATATGTAAATATTAGAATATATGTAAGCATATATATTCTACAATCTGGCAAAAATATAAGAAAATTTATAAAGGCAGTTGGAGACTTTAAATGAGCATAAAATGGTTCAGTCACTCTTTTTAAAGCTACCTTTGGAAAGGATATTCAAGCATGATGGTGACATAGGGTTGCACAGGGTCAACTCTACAAGATTTTCCAGGTTAGTTCAGAAAAACTACAGCAGGCATCAGGTCCAATCCACAAGCAAAGAGGCAGCCAAAGTCAAGAACTGGATCCTTGCCAGAGGCTAAGCAGGGTGGATGCCAGAGGAGTAGCCAAGAGAACAAGCCAAGAATTAGTAAGTAGAGCAAGCAATGGAGGTAACAGTAGACAAGAACAGAGGCAGCTCCTAGGGCTATCACTATTGTTTCTGGACTGGGTCTCTCTACAGAGTGATGATATTTCATTTAATACTCCAGACATGAGGTCACTTTACAGTATCTTAAAGCTAATTTTCTATACCTCTATATCTGATAGCAGACAACCCAATCTATCTTCTACCCCTTAAAATACAGGGTTTTGACATGAAAACAAAGGAACAAGGGCTTCTGAGTTATTGAGGTTGTCATGATGGCATGTAGCACTATTTCTGGTCCATTTCTTAGACCTGTGCTTATCCAAGTCCTTACCCTCCCCCACCACACACAAGTGCCTTGGCACAGCAGATAGCCCAACAGAGCCTGGAAAATATGATCATGTTTCTAGTCTATTGTTTTGGAAGCAGGAGAAGTGTGGAGTCCAATATGAACAGCGTGTTCATATTAAGCTTGGAGGAAGGAACAGAAGAAGGACTTTGCTATTAAAATCGCAGAGCTCTGGAAAGATCACGGATATATCAGCATGACTACCGGATTTGCCTCACTAATCTCAGGGACCTGATGACATGTTAGTGTCTGTCACCATCATCTGTGCAACAGGAGGTATATGGTCTTGAACTTGTGTTTTGAGCGTGTGTGAGAAGTGTGTGCCTTTTTTTTTTAATCATAACCCTGAGCTATTTTAGTTGGCCCTAAAATAGATGATGCTCAGGATAAATATCCTTACAGTCTGTGTTTCCAACAACTAAATTTTTAGGCTTTATTACTTTTGCCAAAAAAAAAAAGAAGACCTCAAACCCAAGAAAGTGGGGCAAGGGTGGAAAGCAAATGTAATTTAAATGGCAAAGATGAGTGTTTTGTTCCTCTGAGAATGCAGTGAGCACCTTCTGAATCACCATCTTCTCCAGAATGGTGAGTGGGACAAGGGTTGTGGAGAAAAGAACAGAGACAGAAGACAGATCTCTGCAGAAGCAGCAGGTGTTAGCCAGCCTTTTAAAGACGTCTCTGCTATGTTAGACTTCTAAAGTTGCTGTAAGGGTTTGCTATTGGTTTGCACTTTTAGCATCTTTTAACACTAGCCAAATACAAATTGGTGTCTGAAATCATTTTTCCTGAAATTGCAGACACCCCCGCAAATTTTCTTGATCAACACATTCTTGAAGCAACTTAAAAATACTTGTACAAAGCCAGATGCCTGTGGCTTGTGCTTAAAATCCTAACTACTTGGAAGGCTGAGATGGAGAGGATCATGGTTTAAGGCCACCATGGGCAAAAAGTTCATGAGACCCCAACTTCAGCCAATAGGGTACCACATGGCTATCACCTCAGCAATGGTGAGAAGGGTAAAATAGAATTGCAGTCCAGGTTGGCCTGGGTAGAAAGTGGAACCCTAACTCCCAAATAACCCAAGTAAAAAGGGCTAGAAGTATGGCTTAAGCTGTAGAACACCTGCCTAGCAAGGGTGAAGCCCTAAGTTCAAACCCCAGTACCACGATAAAACACTATGAAAGAAAGAATAGGGATTTGTAGAATAAAAACAAGCAGAATAAAACAAATGACAAGATTATACCAATCATTCCATACAGAAAGAATGCTTTAATTTCATTTCTTATGTACTCTGCACATATTAGAAGGAAGACATGAGATGCATTTCATGGTGTTCAGACAAGGAAATAGATTTCTCTTTAGTAAATGATCTGCTTAGAGTTCTGATTATCACTTGTTTATGACATTTGCTGAGTAAGCATATTTGGATAGTTCAAAACTGAAAAGCACAGTACCAACAGCCTAAGTATTCTGGGTGGAAATATAATATTCAGTATTAGGATACAATTCCATAGGGAGAAGGAGAGACAATCAGGGCAAAGTTGATGGGAGTAGCCTTGTAAGTGTTGTTCCAGTCTATGCATTGTCTATTCTTCCTCTGCTTTGGATTGTGAATAATAGCAGAGAACAAAGAGAATGAGTGCACTTTCATTTGTAAATATACACCTTACCAATGGTCTCACTTTCTTCATTTTCAGTTAACCATGGTCAGGCATTGTCCAAAAATATTTAGTGGAAAATATCCAGAAACAAATAATTCCTAAGTTTTAAATTTCACACTATTAGGAGTAGTGCAATGTCTCCTTCTACCCCACTCCATCCTACTTAGGATGTGAATCATTAGTTTGTGGGCAAAATGATACTGAGTATTCATGATGAGTGTATTACCCACCCAGTAGTCATTAAGTAGGCATGTTGGCTACCAGATTGACGGTTGTGGTATCTCAGTATTTGTCTTCAGGTAACCCTTGTTTTACTTAATAATGGTCCCAAAGCACAAGAGCAGTGATGGTAGCAATTTGGATATGCCAAAGAGAAGCCACAAAGGGTTTCATTTAGATGGAAAAGTGAAAGTTTATCATAGTTGTTTATGGATAACATAGTATATGTAGGGTTTGGTACTATCCAAGGATTCGGACCTCCACTGGAGACCTTGGAACGTATTTCCTAAGGTGAGGAGTGACTACTGTATTGTGGGAGATGCAGCCTAAGGGAGACCTCCAATGAGTCACACCCTTGCATAACTTCCGCCCCTTGACTGAAAGTGGAATCTCTGACTCACTTGCAAGCAGTGGAATATGTCAAAAGTGAAGAGATTTTTTTCAAATACAATTTATGTCTCTAATCAGTTAACTTTGCATTAATCAAAAGCATGGGTATGCTAAGTGGTCTAATCTAATCAGGTGAGTCTTTAAAAAAATAGATCCAAGGACTCTCTTTGCAGCCAGAAACTATAAGCAATAAAGACTGTCTTTTTTCTCTGTTTCTGGCTTTCAAGAAACAGCCACAATGATTTCTACAGTCTCAAGGAAATAAATTCTGCAGACAAAAGTAACTTGTAAACTGATCCTTCCTTAGCAGAATCTTCAGATGAGAATGCAGCCCATTTAACACCATGACTTCAGTCTTGTATGACCATAAGCAGAGGACCCAGCTGAGATGTGCCTAGACATTTGACCTATACAGTGAACTAATAAATGGCTATTGCTTTAATCATCTCAGTTTGTAGTAATTTGTTATGCAAAAATAGGAAGCTACACAGATGTGAAATGGGCCTCTCAAAGGGAAGAGAGCAAGGATCCACAGTTCAAGATGACCTCTTTGATTGGGGGATTTTGGGTATTTTTCTTCAAAGGGGTACCAGTTGAATGTGAAGAGTACCAAGAAGAATACATGCAGAAACTAGGCTGTTCCTTTTTGGGTGAACACATCTACAGTCATAAGGATGGTGCCAAGGCCCTTGTCAATAGTAAATGTTATCAAAAGAACATACCAGAAAGGCATACATTTGCAAGGAAGCAGAAGGTTCCTTATCCTTCCTTGGTAATTAGGGAGTAGTGAATACTGGACCATGACCAGTCCTAGCCTATCTATGGACCGCTTCATGCAACCAGGCTATTTGAAGATATAAAGGCTGACATAATGGTGCATTCACAATACACACACATACATCCTCTGGAAGTGGAAACTCATGTATACCAGGCCTTCACTAATAGAGGCCTCTTTTAGATATAAATCTAGGATGGCAAAGATTAATGACATACCATGAGCAAATGGACCAGCGTACTGATAAAATGAGACTCACATAGGCAGGAGACTGAGGAGAACTGTGTGAGGGTGAGTTTTACTTTGTGAGATAAAGTAATCTAGAATATGAACCAAGAACAGAGCATGGCTTGTGTTCACATCTGAGTTTTTGTCCATTTCTCTGGGTTCTGGACTTCTGCTTTATAATGGACAAACACAGCCTTTCAGTCTAAGGTTTGCTTTTTCCACAAAGAGTCTCTTTTGAGACTGTCCAGCTCTTCCTCATCTCCTAGCAATAGTAAATAAGGATTATGTCCTGGACAACATAGGTAGCTCCAACAGCTTTCATGTAAGTGCCTAGCTGAATTAATGATCATGATATTAATCCTTAAAATGCGCAAAGCAATCAAGAATGCTACAGGAAGATACCCACAGGAGCAGTGAGGATGTTATTTATGACCACAGTCAAGATTCTTTATCTGGAGGTGAGATTATTTTTCTGTTTGCAAGATAGACAAGAGATGAGCTTTTGCTTTATTTCTAGAGCTCTGGTAGAGTTTGGAGAAATAAGCTCTATATGTGTGAGGAAGGACCATGCATAGTCCTGGGATGGGTGCTATTCACACTGGACTCTGGGAATGGCTCCCTGGATTTACATAACATGTAGCCCACATGAATGTCTGCAGGGACCTCGAAGAAGAGCTATGTGGTATTGAAGCCAACAGCTGACTTGGCTGATGTCCAGAAGCAAAGCTTCAATCTAACCTGAATAATGTGTGATGTGCTGCCTGCCAAGGTTGAAGTTCTGGAATTCACTTGGAGATATTGTTAGAAAATGGGACACATCAGAGTCTTGACTGAGAAAGTCAGTTGTTAATCAATGAGGGACGCAACCAAAGTCATGACAGATAGGAATACAGAAAGCAGTTTCGAAGGCATTCAGATTAATTATATCAGATGGCGTTTGTGATCAGTATCATTGTAACAAGATAGCAATCAATAATTGACAGATAGCAGTTCATTAATAAGTCTATCATATTGTAGTTATAGCTAAATACTATAGACATTTGAATATGTTTGCATTTGCACATTTGTCATCATTTAGTTACATATGAAACATAGAATACTGACAGTTTTATTACTGAGAAACAATGAAACACTGGGAAGGTGGTGGATTCATGCTTTCTAATCACGGAAGGGGCTGTCTGTATAATCACAAAGAATAAGAGATTTTCAGTCAGTCCTGGGAAGCAAGAAACCAAATTTCCCTATTCCCATGTTCCCTTTTATTTTATTGGTTTAAATTTACAACTGACATTCCCATGGAATGTCTAGAAATGTTGTCTGTAGGTTAGATTTTGCTTATAACAGGTAAGTAGGGATACTTTTGTCACAGCATCATGACCCAAACAACCTACAGGTAGGTGTGGTTGTCTGAAAAGAATTTCACTCTGGTTTTCCTGTATAGAATGTTTCCTTGAAAGCCTGAAATATGGGGCCCATTGTCTATACAATATCAAAACTCATGTTTATTTTTAAGATGACACAATTAGAATAGAATTAAAAGAATTATTAGCTTCTGAGGATGATTTAAATGTCTTTTCCTTTCTTTTCCTTTTTGAGACAGGGTTTGCTACTTAGGACCATCCTGCATCACCTCCTAAATCCTGGGATTACAAGCACACACCATCGTGCCTGGAAGCCCTCTGTTACTAAAATACCAACGTATTTGCGCACACCACCACCATTTTTCATCCCACTATCCTCCAAATAATAAATAGGAAAATTCCCAAGTTCTCATCATCTAGCTTAAGAAGTAGAACCTGTCGACTTTCCAGGAGTATATAGTACAACTTCCTTTTTTTACTCAAAATTTTTGTTTTTTGTTATGGCTTGTTTTGTTTTGAGATAAGTCTCAAAGAAGTCGTCTAGGTTGTCCTCAAACTTGCAGTCATCCTGCCTTAGCCTCCAAAGTAAATGGAATTACAGACATGTGCCCCCACTCTTGGCTTCAACATTCCTTTTGAGATTCATCCATGTCAAAGCTACATGTAATTCTGTTGTATTCATAAATCACAGGTATTTATCCAGTTACCACTGAACATTTGAGTTGTTGCTTTTAGTGTTTTTGTTAATAGCAAGGTTTGTATGAGCATTCTTATATCTTCTAGAGTTTTTTTTTTTGTTTTTGTTTTTGGTTTTTTTGGTGGTACTGGAGCTTGAACTCAGGACTCTATCACTTGAGCCATGCCTCCAGTCCACAAGAGTTTTTCTAAAGCAGTCTTTCTGACTTTTTTTCTCTTTTTCTGTGCTGGGGATTGAACCCAAGGCCTCAATCATGTTAATCAAGCACTCTATCACTGAGCCAGCCCCTTCTCAACTTTTAAATAAGGCATCACACTTAAGAACTAATATTTAATCTGTGTTTCACTGGAATAAGCAGATGAGGCTGCGGTGGCCCAAGGCAATTGCCCAGGTCTTCCCAGGCATTACAAGATCCAAGGGGACCAATATTTGGCATTGCTGCCACCTAAGGCATAATAGTGTCTTAGGCACACTGTTTTCCTCTGCTATAGGGAAAGTATCTAAGAGTAGAGTAGCTGGGATATGGTGTATGTACAGGTTCAAAGTGGTTTTCAAATGCATCTTCAATATAGGCTTTCAGGTGGCAGGAGATGAAAGTTTCCAACATGCAGTATGGCCTGAAGTTTAAAATTTTCCTAGTTAAGTGAATGCAAACGGATCTTTCTTTTATGGTTGTTAATTTTCACATTTGTCTGGTTTTTTTTTTTTTGCATGTTAGAACTACTGTACAAACTATTACAAACTTGGTGCCTTCAAACAACAGAAATTTACTATCTCACAGTTCTGGAGGCCAGAGTTCTATATCAAGGTGTTGGCAGGACTCATTCCTTCTGGAGGCTGGAAGTAAGAAATCATCCCATACTTCTCTCCTAGCTTCTGGTGATAGCCTGCACTTCTCAGTGATTCATGCTCATAGTTGCATCACCATAATCAATACCTCCTTTCTCATAAAGTCTTTCTTTCTTTCTGTGTCTCTACAGAACCGTTGATTGAACCCAGTTTCTTGAACAAGTGGTAGGGAGGCAAACACTGTACCACTTGAGCTATGCCTCACTCTTTTTGTTTGTATTTTGTTTTGAGATGGGGTCTCACTAACTTTGCCGAGGCTGAACTTGAATTTGCAATATTCCTGTCTCTACCTCCCCATTATCTAGGAGTATAGACATGCACCACCATGCCCAGCTTGAATGTAACCTTCTTATAAGGACACCAGTCATTGGATTCAGAGAGTCCCCTAATCCATTATTACTTCATCTTAATTAATTACAGCAACAGAATTCCCATTTCCAAATACAAATTCTGAGGTTTTGAGGGAACGTGAATTTGGGGGGAACACTATTAACTCAAGACAAGACTTTGCAACTCTTTCCTGTTAACTGTATATATTCATATCTTTTACCCATTTTTTTCTCTTGTCATTGCCCTTATTTGTCTGAATTTTGGGACTTAAGTGTTGATAAGTGATATTGGCTTTTTATAACATTAATTACTAGTATTTTCTCCAGTTTGCTATTTCTCTTTTACTCCTATGGTGAATTTGGGTTTTGAGTCATACTACCAGGCTAATATTTCACATTTATGTCACTGATCTCTTTTGAACTCACAGTAGTATATAGTTTGAGGAATGGTTCCATTTGCCTATACAGTTTTCTAGTTCTTATTTGGAAATCCATCTTTTTTTTCTAGTGATTTGACATGATCTCTTTATCATGTACTCATTTTCCATATTAATGTGAGTCAACTTTTGGATTTCTCTTATTTTCCATTTGTGTATCTATTTTATTTTTAGACAGTCTCTATGTAGCCTAGGCTGGCTTTGAACTCATGATCCTTCTGCCTTAGCCTCCAAGTGACAGAATTGCAGGTGTTTGCCACCACCTCCAGTCTATCTATTCTCATACTAATATCACAGTTTTATTTACTGAAGAGTTATGTAATAATAACTAGGCCCAGATACTGATTCCTCACACTTTTATTTCTGTACAATATTCTTTTCCAGTTGATTGTTGCTCATTTATTTTTACATATGAACTTTGAAATCATCTCATCTAGCTCCAGAAAAAAATTTCACTTAAGAATTTGAGATTGTGTTACATTTAAAAACTAATTTAGAGAGAATTGGTATTTCAATGATTTTGAATTTTTCTCACAAGAAAATTTTTCTTTCAATTTTTCCAAATATATTATGTGTCTTATAGTGTTCTATAGTTTTCCTTTTATAGATTTTTGAACATTTCATGTAAGGTTTATGCCTAGCAATTTTATTTTACCTTTTCCTACTATAAATATGAAATGGGGTCTTCTCCATTACATCTTCTAATTGATACTTTTTATGTATTTGGAGGTGACACAGGTTTGTCAGAAATAATAATAAACCAAAGAAGCCAGGGAACAGATGCAGCACCGTATCTGGGTACATTTGCCAAACATCCTGCTCCACCATTGTCCTGGAGTAATAGTTGACTATGGTTGAGGCTTCTTGGTACAATAGCCAATGGTCCCCAGTAATGACCCCAACAGGGACTTTCCCAACTATAGAGGTTAGCTAGAAGCTGCATTTACATCTCATTATAACTGTGGATTGATACATGCCCCTCCCCTCAAATATCCATCTTGGCTCTAAGGACCACTCCTCTATTCTCCATTTTTAGAAATGTCCTCCCACTTCTTGGAGAAATTCACAATTATGTACATATTCTTAGCATAATCATTGAACTTTAACCACAAAAGTGCCTAGGACTGAGAGCTCCGGACACTGGACTGCTTGGTCAAGATGCCACCTTCAGCTTGCTGTGGGGGTGCACCTTTGCTTTATAGCCACTTATACATTATTTCTTAAATTTTATTTTCAAAAAATTTTTATCAGCAGATATTCATTGTACAGGGGGAAGGTTCATTGTGACACTTATGAATAACCTTACACTGTACTCACTTCTACTTTAATAATAGCTTTTGCTTAAATAAATCTGCTCTGTTAAAAACTTCTTTGTATGTCCTCCCCTGAATTCTTTCTTGAGACCTAATTCTTGTCTTCCCTGACAGCTCCTTTACAAATAATTTTATCATTTCCATGGCAATTTATTATTATGAGTTTTCTAGCTATGCAATCATTTCATATGTAAACAAAAACAATATTACTTCTTCCATTTTAATTATACCTCAGATTGTTCTCTGATTCTATATAACATCAATACAATGTTACATAGCAAGACAGAAAATGGGCATTCCTTAGATTGTTCTTCACTTTAGTGGGAACATCTCTAGTGTTTCTCCATTAGGCTAGATGCTGACTTTTGGACTGAGAAGTAGATAGTTTGCTTTACTAAAATAAGATGCAATGATTTTGAAATTGCTGTTAATTTATGTGAAATGCTTTTCTGGCAAATATAGACACAATCATATATGTTTTTTTCTTAGTAGAAAGTTTATTAATGAATTTTCTAATGCTACTATATCCACTTGTGCTATTAGATTGTTTGCTAGTATTTTAAGATTTCACATCTGTATTTAATAATGGGATTGTTCTGTAGCTGTGTGTGTGGTTTTTATTATCAATGTTCAACTCACTTTGTGAAAAGAATCAGGAAGCTATACTTCTGTAGTAATGTCCAGGCATAGTTTAAGTAGCGTTAAGATCATTTAGTCTTTAAGATCTTGTAGAATTTCTCCTTGATACTGTTTTCTTGTGGCAACTTTGGGAAAGAGCAATAGAGAGGCTCTTTGACAACTCCTTTTATTTCTTCCATGACAATTTGACTGTTTATATTTTCTACCTCTATTGGGGCCAGCATTATATTTTCTTATAAAGCTATGTATTCCCTCTTGTTTGAAAAATTAATGTTCATATGGCTATACAATAGAATCTTAATTTTTTAAAATTCTAGTATTTTGGTGGATATTGCCCCTTTTTATTTCTTGTTTTGTGAATTTGTCATTCTGTCTCTCTCAGCTAATAATCTGTCTTTTTTTTTTTTCTGGCAGTACTAGTGATTAAACTCAGGGCTGCACACTTGCTATGCAGGTGCTCTACGACTTGAGCCATGCCGCCAGCCCTTTTTGCTTTGATCATTTTTGAGAGTCTCCCATTTATACCCAGACTGATCTAGACTGCAACTCTTCTGTTTATGCTTCCCACATAACAGGGATGACACCATACCTAGCTTTTAGTGATTGAGATTGGGTCTCTTAGACTTTTTGCTTGGGCTAGCCTCGAGCTGCAACCCTCCTGATCACCACCTCCCAATAATTTGTCAATTTTGCTGTCTTTTTCCAGATTCAATCTTTTATTATTCTCTGTTTTCTGTTCTTTTTTTTTGCTTTGTTTTGTTGTTGTTTTGGCAAGGTTTTGCTTTGTCATCGTTTTCATTTTTGACTTTTGAGACAAGGTCTTACTTGTAGCCCATACTGGCCTCCACCTCATGATCCTCTTGTCTCAGCTTCCCAGTGCTGACATTACAGGCATGTATCACCACACCTGGCTCAGATTATTGTGTTTTCTAACTAAATATTTAACTTTAGTAATTTCTTCCATTTGCTTTACTTTAATTTACTTTGTTGGTCTTTTTCTATTCTTTGTTTATAACACATTTTTAACATGTTTTATTCATTTGTTTTATTTTATTGTTTTATATTTTGAGCATATAACAATTATACAAAATAATGGGTTTCACTAGATATTTTCATACATACATTTTTTTTCATTTAACCTGCCTGAAACTGAGGAGGGGATGGAGGGAAGAGAAGGGGAGGGGGGCAGGGTGGAGAAATGACCCAAACAATGTATGCACATGTGAATAAACGAACAAAAAAAAAAGAGAATACTTTATACATAGTTACAACTCCATTACCTTCCCTTATCCTTCCTCTCTCCTCTTCTGATCCACTTCCTTGTCCATAAGATTTCTCTTCCTACTTTCTTAACCTTTCCGCCACTAGATTCTTCATGAGGGCAAAGCATGTAATATTTGTCTCTCTCAGTCTGGGTTATTTCGCTTAACATGGTGATTTCAGTTTCATTTATTTTGCTGTAAATGACATGATTTCATTCTTCCCTATGGCTCCATTTTCTTTATCCTCATCTGTTGATAGGCACCATGAGTTGACTATTGTGAATAGTGAGTGCTTTAATACTCATGGATGTGTACATACCTGTATTGCATGCTGACTTTGATTACTTTGGGTATATCCCAAAGGAAGGAGAGGTATAGCAGCAGGCTCATATGGCAGTTTTACTTTTTAGTTTTCTGAGGAACCTCCATACTGATTTACATAGTAACTACACTAATTTACATTCTCACCAACAGAATATAAGGATTTCCTCCCACCCCCACCCTACTACCCTAACAAGCATTTGTTTTTGTTTCTTTCCCTGATGATAGCCATTCAGGGTAGAGTGAGATGAGATCTTGAGGTAGTTTTGACTTGCATTTCCTTTATGACCACAGATGTTGAACATTTTTCATGTTTATTTGCCAGTTCTTTTGAGAACTGACTGCTCAATTCATTTGCCTGTTTATTTATTTATTTATTTATTTTCATAGGATTTGCATTTGAACTCAGAGATTTGCTCTTGTTAGGCAAGCATCTAGTACTTGAGCCATGCCTCCAGTCTTTTTTGCTGTGGTTATTTTGGAGATAGCATTTTGCTTTTAGCCCAGGCCAGCCTGGACCATGTTTCTCCTATTTTAGGTTTTCTGCTGTCACTGGGATGACAGGTGTGTTCCACCACATCCAGATTTTTCCATTGAAGTTGTATCTTGCAAACTTTTTTGCCCACACTGGCCTGGAATTTTGGTCCTCCTGTTCTCAGCCTCCTGCATAGCTTGGATGACAGGTGCTTGCCACCATGCCCAGATACTGGTTGAGGTGGAGTTCTTCTAACTTTTTGCCCTGGTTGGCCTTGAACTGTGATCCTTCTGTACTCAGCCTACAAGTAGCTAGGATTATAGGTGTGAGCCACTGGCACCTAGGATTATTAGTTTTGTTTTAATTTGCTTAGTTCTTTATATATTCTGGATATTAAATAGGTGGCAATGATTTTCTCCAATTATGAAGGCTTTCTCTTCCTTCTGTTAATTGTTTCCACTGCTGTGCAGAAGCTTTTTAATTTTTTTATGCTTTTTTTATAATCACCTTTTTATTTATTTTATTTTTTGTCATCGTTTTATTGTGGGTACATTATGACATTATGTTCTTATAATATATCATAGTTAAATTCACTCTCCTTTATCCCCCTTTCCCTCATTTCTAGAGCAGTTTCAGCAGGTCTCAATTTCCCATCTCTGTACATATGTACACAATATTTCCCCCACACTCACCCTCCCACACCCTTTCCTTATATCCTTTCTCCCCCACCCATGGGCTGGTACCAACCCCCAGGCAGGACCTGTTTTGCCTTCCTGTTCTGTTTTTTTTTAATGTTTAAATTTTTATTTCAATTATTAATAAGAACATATTTTTATACGCCTGAGTAGTCACATTTTCTCTTCCACAATGTTTGTGGAAGAGAAAATGGAGGAGATGGAGGAGATCTGCAAAATTCTATGAGGCCTAGCAGTCATGGGTTGTATGACAGCAGTCATGGCCTCCCAGATTCCCAAGTCTTGTGATCTAGTTAATTTTGACCCTCAATCATTTCAACTTAGTTTCTTATAAACGTACTGATGGCATTAGAATAATAAGTCTGTTCTCTGTTTTTGAAAAAAATGACATTTTTGTTTGTTTAAGATAGCTATACAGGGTATTTCATTGTGACATTTCCATGTATAGAAGCTTTTCAATTTGATACAATCTCATTCCTCAACTGCTAGAGTTCTATTCAGAAACCCATTACTTATGCCTCTATGTCTTGAAGTGTTTCCCCTGTATTTTCCTCTAGAAGTTTCAAAGTTTCATATCTTACATTATAGTCATTGATTCATTTTGAGTTGACTTTTGTACAGGGTGAGAGGTAGGGATCTACTTTCAGTCTTCTACATGTGGATATGTAATTTTCCAAACATCACTTGTTAAAGAACTTTCTCTAATGTATATTTTTGGTACCTTTGTTGAAAATCAGATGCTGTAGCTATGTAAGTTTATTTCTTTTTTTTTTTTTTTTTCACAGATAGGGTACCCCTGCTTCTGAATGTAGACAGGGCACCTGTGGTATGAACATGCCACACCTGTACTCAGTCTGCTTTACTTATGTTTATTGTCCCTTCTTTCTTTCGCTTTCTTTGAATTTTTTTTTTCATTTTTCTTTTATTATTCATATGTGCATACAAGGCTTGGGTCATTTCTCCCCCCTGCCCCCACCCCCTCCCTTACCACCCACTCTGTCCCCTCCCTCTCCCCCCCTCTCAATACCCAGCAGAAACTATTTTGCCCTTATTTCTAATTTTGTTGTAGAGAGAGTATAAGCAATAATAAGAAGGAACAAGGGTTTTTGCTGGTTGAGATAAGGATAGCTATACAGGGCATTGACTCATATTGATTATTTCTGTGTCCTCATTGGTCTATGTGTCTGTTTTTGTGCCAGTGCCATGCTGTCTTTCTTACTATGACTCTGTAATATAATTTGAAATCAGGTATTGTGGTACCCCTAGCATTGCTCTTCTTATTCAGGATTGCTTTGGCTTTCAGGGCGTTTTGTGCTTGCTTACGAATTTTAGGATTACTTTTCCCAGTAATGTGAAAAATGTCATTGGAATTTTTATGGGTATTGCATTGAATCCATGGATTGCTTTCAGTAGTGTGTCCATTTTCACATTAGTTCTGCCCATCTATGAACTTGGGATGCCTTTCTACCATCTAGTATCTTCTTCAATTTCTTTCCTCCATGTTCTATAATTTTCATTGTAAAGGCCTCTTACCTCTTTAGTTAGATTTATTCCAAAGTATTTTATTTATTTTGAAATGATTGTGAATGGGATTGTTTGCCTGATTTCATTCTCAGCTTAGTGAGCTCAATAGAAAAGCTATTGATTTTTGTATGTTAACTTTGTTTCATGTTACTTTGCTGAAAGTATTTATCAGATCTAAAAGTCTTCTGGTGGAGTCTTTAAAGTCTTTTAAGTATGGGTCATATCATCTGCAAGTAGGGATAATTTGATTTCTTCCTTCCATGTTTGTATTCCTTTTATTTCATTCTCTTGCCTTATTTCTCAGGCCAAGATTTCAAGCACCATATCAAATAAGAGTGTTGAAATTCTCATTCCTCATTTTAGAAGACATGCCTTCAGTTTTTCCCCATTCAGTGTAATGTTGGGTATACATTTGTTGCATATAACCTTTATTATGTTCTGTATGGTCCTTGTATTCTGAGTTTATTCAGGGCTTTTATTGTGAAATTTCTGCATGTTTCTAATGCTATGAATCTCTTTGGCAAGATGCTTCTGT
This sequence comes from Castor canadensis, assembly GCF_047511655.1. Taxonomy (NCBI): domain Eukaryota; kingdom Metazoa; phylum Chordata; class Mammalia; order Rodentia; family Castoridae; genus Castor; species Castor canadensis. The sequence continues at coordinate 96,102,696 of NC_133394.1, forward strand.
TATGTCTCATAGGTTCTGGACTATTTCTGTGTGAAATTGAACTACCAAAATTATGTATTAGTTTTCTATCACTACATAGGAAGTTTTTACAAACTAGTGGCTTAAAACATCTCACGTTTGTATCTCCCAATTTCTATGCATCAGAAGTCCAGGAATGACTTAATTAGATCTTCTGTTTGGAGATACTGTTGGTTGTAATCAAGGTGTCAACTGACTGCATTATTTTCTAGAATGTGACATCTTTTTCCAACCTCATACAGTTAGTGGCAAAATGGTTGTAGGAGTAAATTTACTTTCCTGCTGTCTACTCTTGGTTCCTATGGGCCCTGGTAATTACTTGCTATGTGGATCTTCCATAGACCCTCTCTTAGTCATAGTTTACTTCTTCAAAGTCAGAAAATGGAGAGTCTTTTACTCCTGTCTGCTAAAACAGAGTCTTAGGTAGTATGCTCTAATGAAGAGAGTGATCACTCATTAGTGGTGGCAAGAAGTCACAGATCAGCCAATCACAAGGAGAGGAGAATATACAAAAAATGTAAACCATCAGGGGCTCTTGTTCAGGTGTGTTGTCATAGCTTTGTGGGTAATTTGACTTTTTTGAGTCTTTCTCTGACTTTAGTACTCTGTAGCTTTACTATGATGGTTTAGGGGCAGATTTGAACTCACTTTCTCTTCCTTCCTTCCTTCCTTCTTTCCTTCCTTTTCTTTCTTTCTGTCTCACTATGTAGCCCAGTCTTGCCTCCATCTCACAATCCACCTACTTCAGTCTCCTGAATGCTAGGATTATAGACATGAACCACCATGCTTGGCCAGATTTCGTTTTACTTTTGTGCAGTTTATCCCTGTGTTTCTTTTTAACTACAGTTTCATGTTTTCTAATAACTCTGAAAATTTTCAGACATTTTCTTTTCTAACACTGTTGGTGGGGGGCTTTTTCTGGGACCAGATAAATTTGGATTGTCCATGAGCACATAAGTAATATGAATTTCAGTTCTAAATTTATGTGATAGCAGATTTAGGGTCTTCAATTCTGAGTGGAGGCTATTATTATAACCATAGTTTTCCCCTTAATTTTCACTCAGGGTTCCAGAGACAAGAGGATTTCCTTTTAGTTCCCTGCTGGTAGGACAAATTTTCTCAGCATGTTCACAGAAGGTATAGCCTGTTTGGTTGTGCCAGCTTTATGGAGAGATTTCAGATCAGCAACCGTATTTTGGGAAGGCCCTAGGTATATTGTCTCTCCATATGGATTCCTGATGATCTGTCTTCTTGGTGTTGAATTTTCTCAGGCAAGCTTATTCTCTACTTCCTCTTACCATCCTGGTTTCAGTGTATCATTCATTTGTTTGTTTGTTTGGCTGGTTGGTTAGATTGGTTTTGCTTGGTCTTTGGGAATTGTTTTTCTTTTTCCTTCTTGTGATTCAGAAATTCATTTAATGTTATTGCTGTCATTATTTACATAGTGTCCCACTGCTTTACAGTTGGAGAATATTTTAGGATTTAGTTATATTGTTGACGTGGTAATACATATGTTTTAAAATGTGTTTAGTCTTTAGTCTTAACCTAGTCTTGATTTTCCTCTGAATATCAACACCTGTTTCTTTTCATCTTGAACATGCATTTTGACAGTAGAGCTGTCCTTCAGTTAGCCTGTGTCTTTTTCATATTCTAGCAAGTTTATCATATAATAAAGACCTTTGATTTATTCATTTCTTCAGAGACAGACTCATTTAGCAATATTTTTCATGATGAAGCCTTTATTATGGGGGTAGAGTAGATAGAAAATTGGTTGTACATGAATAGCCAAAAATAGCCTATTAGTAAAACAACTTAAAATGTTTTATTATTAGTTTAATAAAGATGTACATTTCCTTTGCCACTTCTCTTTCTTATACTCACAACAACCCAATCTCTACCTTACAAATTGAAAATTAGAATATAATTGTTACCAGTCAATAGGAAAAAATTGTTAAGCCTTCAATTATGATGGTAATTTGTGGGTAAATGACTTTGTGATCTTTTTTCATCTTCTACACTGCAGATCTGCTTTTACCTTTACAGTTAAATAAAGTACCAGGAGATATTCAAATTTTACTTTATGTAAGAATGTCTTGGGGTACTGAGAAATTGTTTATTTTCTACCTATATATTCTTTCTGCTTCTGCAGTGTGGATAAGGCTACAACATTTGCATTTTTCACAAGACACATAGGTGAATCTGATAAAAAAACAAAAAGGACTTGAGGCTATAATCTAAGAAACCCTGTAGTATATTGTTTCAACAAATCTTTTAGTCAAAATCCTTCTTTTTCCTCTTCTTTTATGTGTGCCTGTTACATTGCTTCTGACTTTAGGAATTATCAGAAAACTAGCAACATACTAAACTGAATTTGGCTTTCAATTAGAACTCACCTTCATGCTGATTACTTCCAGGCCTAGAATAATTTCATTTCATGTTCTCAGCCTTCAGGGTATCTTAGACTTGTGCATTTTTGTTTCCTTGTGCTTTTAATATTAAAGTTATAAATTATAGTTTTGGCATTTGATAACCTTGTTGGAGATATTTAAATGTCTCCTATAAAACCCCAGGTTTTATTTGTCTAACTCACTGTTAGTCCTTTTTTTTTTCTCCATTTGCAGTTATGCTATTGAGGTTATAAGCACCCAATATTTCCTTTGTTATTCCTGATGGTCATGCAACTTAGATATATTTTATTGTGATTTTCTTTAAATATCTTATGATTTAACTTATGTACTTCTTCCCATAATGTGACTTATAATAGCATTATTTATAACACTGCCCAAATTTTTCATAAAATGCAAGTGAGAATAACTAAGATTTTGTTACATATTTCCTTTTTGTAATCTAATTTGTCTTTTGCATGATGTAATTTTATTTCTTTAATAGGATACCTTTTATTTGCTTTTTTGAATTTACATCCATAATTTATCTAGTATTAAATAGAAATCATTTTTTCTATGTAGGTAATTTATTACAATAATAGCATAAAATACTCACTGATTAAGTAGTTTAAAGTAAGTTATATTTGGCCACTGTCAGGACAATAACAATGTGTCTTGAAGTTATGGAGTTTGGTCTCTAAAAGAAAATAGACAGCACATGGAGTTATTTATATCTCATGCTTTTATTGTTTGAAATTAGTCTAGGGTGATGATTTGCTAGTAAAGTTCAGCAGACACTGAGAAAATTAGAGTGGCCTGAGATATTAAATCTAGCGGCTTAAGATGTCATCCTACTGTCGGAGTGATGAGACACACATGCAAACACAGAAAGCTAAACATGAGCAATATGAACTAATAACTTCATTCTTTGTTAAAGATTTCTAGCAAATTTACCTCATAGTGGAAAGGAAAAATGCAACTGCCCAGGGGCTTTCTTGGGCCTGTCTTCTGCTCTCCAGTGGCCACAGGCAAGTATCCTGGAGACTTAGCTTCTGTGCTCAGGTATTTGGCGCAAGACTTCTCTGCCTGTGAAACATGGCAATATGTGTAGGGAACCACAGGAGATTAAAGGAAAATTGCTTTTGACTAGTAATAATACAGCCACAGCCACAGGGTTTAATTAAGAAGGAAAAAAAAGATGATACAGTGGACTTTTAGCCTTACCTTTATTACATGATATTTAATTATTCTACCTTTTAATAGGCTTTTGCACCAGAATTGATTATTCACATGGCTTATGCAGGTTTTCATAAAAATCATACAAAAATATTTAGGTTTTCATTTGGTTCTAAGAAATTAAATGTAGGTTGTCAGCTAATGGAATTACTTAAAATATGTACACAAGAACATTTATATATGCCACAATGTACCCCAATCCAGCACAACCTGGTATTTGGTGTTTGTTTTCCCTGGGATCATTAAAGTCAATTAATTATAATAGTAGTAAATGTGCTATCAAAACCTGTTGTGGGGAAAAATGGTCTTACTATCTTAAGTCTTCAGGATTTCTCTGCAGACCTACCTTGGATTTGTTCAGCAAAACTCATTTGTCCTATTTCCTGTATCATTGAAGAGAATTTACCAACTTAGAAAGTACATTTTTGAGAAAGAAAAAGGAGGTTATGACCTTCGGGAACATTACTAGGAATTAGAGCTCACATTCGAACAATAAATATTTGTGAATGTGAGACAGTTTGCTCATAGTTTATACTTTAAATGCATTAAAGAATAATACTTGCTTATTTGTACTTCCAATCTGATTTTGAGATTTTGAAATGATTTTAATGATGATGTGCTCTTCCATACATATTTTATTTCCTTTTAAGATAAAAAAGATCCCATAAAAGCAAGTGCATGTGTCATTACCAGGAGCATCAGCAGCAGAAAAAAAAGACAAAAATTTAGATTTGTTTCCAAGAGTGGAAAGCTTATAAGTGGAATAAACCACTAGAAATGAGTTTGGTTGGGCCTCAGTTCTACTTCATGTTGTATTATTAATTCTGGTCCTCAACTCTAATACATTTGGAGTATCTGAAATACCTGCCTGTCCCAAGAGCTGTTCTGTGCAGAAAAGAAGTGAGGAAAATAGCTCATAATTCATAGTTTGCCTTCCAGTTATCTCTTTCCTCATTCACTAAGACATGTGTGGTCAGTCAGTAGGAAAATCAGACAAACTGTAAAAAGAAATTTCTTGTAGCTCAAATTCTGATAACTGAACACAATTTATTGTTAAACCATCACTTTTGTTGATAATGGCTTTGTACTATTTCTAATAAAATAATAATAGCTGACATTAGTTTAATACTTATGATAGAACACATATTTTATGTGTATTAACTTTTTCACTCCCACAACAACCCAGTAAGTTAGGTATATAACTATCGCCATTCTAGCAAAGTTTAACTGTTTATACTTAATTTAAGGTATAGGTTTCACTAGCTAGGTGGATAGGTAGATATTCTCCTTGAATATATTTCTAAGCTTCAATTACCAACTCCATAAAAGAAGTGTGATAATACACCTCACTGTGTGTTTTAAGGATTAAGTTTGATTGAATACCAGGAAAATATTACCTAGAATGCTCCTTACCCTATACATTATTTCCCATTTTCACTTTCCGTTCCCTAATGGGAAAGCATTATATATATAATATATATATATAATTATATATTATACTGGATATTAACCTTTTAAAAAGTCAGGTGGGCTCTAAATGGCAATTTCTGTGTAATTTACTCAGTACTGGGAAACATAAGTAATTTCATAAAACATACTGTGGGTTATAAAAGCACTTGGAGATATTTAATATTTCAATATGCTACAAGTGATATATACTTATAAACAACTTGACAATGGATGTCATTAGATTAAATTTTATTGATGTAGTAAAATATGCATGGCCAATTAGAGGAGGCAGGATAATACATAAAGTCTTAATTGCTCTTCAGGGATTAGAAAGAAACACGAGGAAATAAAGGCCATTGAGGTCCAAGGGTTTTGGAAAAGCGTTAGTAGGCCCTTATACACATGAGAGAAATGAGATAATTCTAGACAGGAGAAACATTTGCATCAAGTTACAGAAACAGAACTAGCTTTGTGTGTGTGTGTGTGTAAGAAAGAGAAAACGGCATGCATGAATGAGGTCTAAAGCAGTCACCCTGTCTTGATCACAAAGTTCTTATTAGTCAGCAGAAAGATGTAGGTTGGATGGGTTTACAGACACAAAATTTTGCATTCCTGAACTCCAAGTTCAAGAATACTGTTTCATCATTGGCTTGGCATGAAGCCAGTTGTCCCAACAATTTCAGCTAATAATGTTGACATCGACCATATGTACCCCATTTGCAAGTATGAGTAATAGACCAAATTTTCACTCTTATTTTATGTACTTTCCCAGGTTATCAATATGTTTTATTGACATTGATTTCTTTCTACTAAAGATAAAGTATATTCATTCCTTTACCAAATCAGTCACAAATCTGCAGATCATATGAAGAAATTGAATTAAATTTAAACTATTTATTAAATGTGTAGTACATATTACACACTGGGCTAAATACTGAAGAGGAAGCAGTGAGCCAGAAAAAATGATCTGTACCCACACAGAGCTTATGATCTAAAAAAAAAATTGACGTGAAATACATAAAACTTCAAGGAATTTTGAGAAAGGTATCTAAGATCCTATAACCCAGCTAGGCAAGCAGAAATTTTCTGAGAAAGAAAAGACCTACACTTCCTCATAATGGAGTTATACAATAGTTGAACACATACACCTATTATCGCTCCACTCATTTGTAGGGGGTTAGATGCTTACATGAGTGTTGGGTTTTTATTCATAAAAGTGGCTATGTGTCTTACTACCTGCTAAGCACTTTGGGGAGAGATGAAACATAGCTAGGTCAGCCCGGGCTAAAAGTTCACAAGACCCCCATCTCCAAAATAAGCAGAGCAAAAAGGACTGCAGGTGAGGTTCAAATGGAAGAGCACCTGCTTTGCAAGGATAAAGCCCTGAGTTCAAACCCTAGTCCCACCAAAACAAAAAAAAAGGCAAATAGCAAACAAAACAGAATAAAAAAGCAGTTTTTAAGGAGTTGTTGGGAAGTAAGGTAAACACATTTAAGAGAGTCATTAGTGGTGAGCTACAGTTTCCTTTTATTCCAGATTCATTAACAGGCTCAGACTGACCTAAACTAGGCTCAGCCATCATTTAGGTGATGGTTGCCACTAGATGGTCAACATAGGGTCTCCTGGGGCACAGTGCTACTACATTAATCTCCTAGCTAGTAGCCTTATGGCCTTTGGTGGTTAAGCCAGCTCAGTGGCTGTGGTTGCTGACTTGTATGTATGTCCAGAGGCTAGGTACATAGTTCACCAGCAGAGCACTTGCCTAGCATGCACAAGGCCCTGGGATGCAGTCACAGCACACTTGCATGCTTGCTTGCACATACACACACAGACACACTCACACGCGTGCACACAAACACACATGCAAACACACACACTTATACAGTTAGGATTCTGGAACATCTCCTATTCAGAGGAGTACAGTTAGTGCCAAGACACCAAATCGTAGCCTGCATGACACAGACTTTTGCAGATTTGACCTTCAGCTGGTATCACTGTCAGGTGCTTCTGAATCAAAGTATGGCCATCTTCAAGGCTTCCTATAGAATTCAAACACATACAAATTCTAAAAATTGTCATGTAAAACACCACTCTTTTGCAATCTGTTAGTAAGCTAATGAGGATGTGTGTATGTGTGGGGGGGGGGGAGTGCTTTTTCCTGATTTTGTAAATTTGAGAATCTTAGATGAAGACATTTAGGATCTTTACACCCAGGAGTGGGTTAATATGTATTGCGATGCCTATTCTGGGTTGTGGTAATGCAATATTTTCCAAAAGTAGTTCATTATGGGCCCTAGAAACAACTTGATATGCTGGTTTTCATGCCGTTTAGGAAAGTCTACAAGAAACCATCATGGCCTGATCTTGATTATGGTGATATTTTTATTCCTCGACATCTATGGGCTCCAAGTCAGTCTTTCCTCCTGTTATACCCTCTAACACAAGCCTTTGGTCAACAGCTGAAATCAGTCCTGGCTTGTCAAAGGACCTGACCAAAGCCAGAAGGAGTGTTTTTTATCAAAGGATGCCACACATAAACTTTTAGAAACTTTACTCTCAGAAGTCCTAAAATAGTATGTCTAAAGCAAATTAAATGCCTCATGCTCTAGCTTCAGTCCTTTCTTTCTTATTCTGACCTCAGTGGAAATTCAAAGCAGCTAATAACTATTGTATAATCATTTTCATATATTTGTTTACCTTTAGCATTAGCAAATCACCCCATAGTTGTCTCTTATTTTAAAATGATGACTTGTTTTTGTGCCTTTTAAAGCTGTTACCTTGAGACAAACACATTTCATTTCAGGCAAATAATCCCACCCATGTCTGCCTGGTAGGTATAAACCCTGTTACAAATGCAATATTCAGAGATAGGTTCAGAAACTCTCTACAAACCTTTTGGGAGAAATGTGAATATCCCTGCAATATTTCTATGATGATTAGTTTTATGTGTCAACTTGATTTGGCTAAGGGTGCCCAAACAGTCAGTGAAACATTTCTCCATGTATTTCTGAGGGTGTTTCCATAAGAGGTTAGCATTTGAGTCAGTAAACTATATAAAAAGATCACTATTACCAAACTTGGATAGGCCTGAGCACTATCTAATGAGGTGCTCAAATAGAATAATAGAGAATTATCTCTTCTTTGAAAATTGGCACAGCCATCTTCTCTTCCTCTCAGACATCAGAGTCCTAGTCTTGAGCCTTTGAGCTCCAGGACTTATGCAAACAGGACCTCCTAATTCTCAGTCCTTCCAACTCAAACTAACACACCTCTAGGTCCTCTGGTTCTGAAACTTGTAGACTAAAGATGGCAGGACATCTCAATCTCCATACTCAGGTACACTGATTTCCATAATAAATCTCTTACCATGTATTTATGTATATAGGTTCTGGTTTTGTTTTGTATTGTTTTGTTTCGTTTGAAGAATCTGGACTATACAACTTTCTTGTCTGCATTTAAACTTCAATTCATTCAAGGAATGACTACTGATTTTTGTGTTTACTCCTGAGTTAGAATTGTGAAAATAAAGGAATACCCAGTTAAATTTGATTTTCACATAAACAACTAATGATATTTTATTATAATATGTCCTTATATATTAACAAACCATTGCGTATTTAGAAATTAAAATTTGACAGTGAAGCCTGCATTTTTCTTTACAAATCTGACATCTCTGTGAGATAATTTGGTGGTTACTCATTTATAAGAGAAACAATTTTGATTTTAGTTTAAAATGAGGCAAACAACTCTTTTCTATTTCAGAAGCAGAGTAGATTCCAAAATAGTTGATAAATACCCCTTATTTGGCTCTAATGTTAATTTATGACTGGTGTCAATGTTTGAAGGAGTCCTTAATGACAGTAGAAAGCTTAGGAATCAGAGATATCAATGAGGTTGTGTGATCTTAGAGAATTTTCTTTATTTCTCTGAATGTCAGATACCTCAATTGTTATTAGGAATAATAGCTACATTATATACTTGTGATAAGGAGGAGAAAAATTTGATTTTTGTACCAGGCTTGAAACAACATCTGCATTATCCCATGAATATTGATGAAGTGATAATATATTGGAAGTAGGAATCTACCAAGGAACTAGATGGAGTCCCTGCAGATGATTTTTTTTTTTTTAAAGTAAAGAACAAAGGAGCAAGGGAAGTTTGGATAATTACTGGAACTAAGCAAAAAATGAATCAGGCAAATTTGAGGGGCAATTAAAAGAGGCCATGTTTTGCTTAGAGTAGAAGAAGAGGAAGAGCCACCCTGAGGTGGATCATTTAGACTAACAGTGGTATTTAAGAAGAAAGGAGGAGATTTGTAAGCAGTCTTCAAGACAGAGGGAACTTGGGTCACTGGAAGATAAGGGTAGGGACAGGAAGAGGGAACCAGAGAGGTTGAAACATGAATAAGGGAGACATCTCATTCTTGTTTCTCATTCTAGATATTGCTCTTAAAAAAATATACAAATTGCTATAAAATGAAATTCAGAAAACCACCTACAAAGTGGAAGTCCATCTTTTAATTAGATTCAGCATCATAAAATCATATTACAGTAAGTGGTATCAGAACAAACATAAGATAATTGCAAAAACTTGAAAAAAAAACCCTCTTTTTGGCTCTAATGTTAATTTGGTAGTAATGTCAACATTTGAAACAGTGTCTTATGTAGCACAGTAGAATTAATACACCCTATTCACTAAGATGTGCCCACCAATCATATCTATAAATTTTGGGCAATGTCACAAAAACCGTGCAGGTTTCTTATTCTCACTACAGAGCTGGAACACTGTTCTGGCCATGATGATAAGAAGTCAATATTTAATTCTAAGACCTAGCCAGATAATTGATAATAAGATGAAGAGTGATAGTAATAATGGCTTGTTTTTCAAGTCAGCTGGGAACAAAATAGGATTCTCTTTATTGAAGCTTTCTAGAAGCCTAGGTCTGAGTAGGGTGAGGTCATCATGGAAGATGTCCACAGTGGTAAACATTCTTCCAAGGTTCCCATAATTTCCATAGCATCAGCTGGCCCTCTCAGTGGCATGGAAATACATCCAAATGGGGAACAAGAGAACTCAATTCTAGCCTGGCTCTACTAGCAGAACTTTGGGAAGTTTCTTACTTGTGAGAGCTTTCTCACTTGTAAAATAAAACAGAATGGAGGATCAGCTAACATCTAAGGTACTTTTGAATTCCAAAATTGAGTAAATCTATGGCTCTAATTGTCTCTTTTCAGTCATAGAATAAATTTGACAGGAAGATAAGAACTTGCTACATTTAAAACCAAGCTAATCTGAATAATATCAAATTATAATCAAATAAAAACTTTAAGGCTAAAATAAAATTATTTTCTTTTAGTGGAATGAAAATACTAGCAGATTTTTTTTCATTTTTTTTTTATTATTCATATGTGCATATAATGCTTGGGTCATTTCTCCCCCCTCCCCCCACCCCCTCCCTTACCCACCCCGCCCCCTTCCTCTCCCCCCTACCACCACGATACCCGGCAGAAATTATTTTGCCCTTATCTTTAATTTTGTTGAAGAGAGAGTATGAGCAATAATAGGAAGGACCAAGGGTTTTTGCTAGTTGAGATAAGGATAGCTATACAGGGAGTTGACTCACATTAATTTCCTGTACATGTGTGTTACCTTCTAGGTTAATTCTTCTTGATCTAACCTTTTCTCTAGTTCCTGGTCCCCTTCTCCTATTGGCTTCAGTTGCTTTTAAGGTATCTGCTTTAGTTTCTCTGCGTTAAGGGAAACAAATGCTAGCTAATTTTTTAGGTGTCTTACCCATCCTCATATCTCTCTTGTGGGCTCTTACTAGCAGATATTTTAATAGCTAAAATTTCTTTGCATTGGGATTGAGAAATAGCTTCCAGGATACTCTAATCAGGCTGTCTTTGGATTTAGATATCACTATTTGTTCACTTTATAACACTGTTATTCTTATTCCATTACTCTTTACAGTGTTTCAAACTTCAGGCTTATGGATTTCTATATAGGGACTCTAGACTAACTTAGGGAGTTGACAAAAATTAATAAGCAACCCTCATTGCATGTCTTAAATGTTAATTTTAAAGTGGCTCAAAAATGTTCTGGAAATTGTCTATTAAATAAATATTTACTGACCACTGTGTTAAATATTCAAATAATACAAGATAATACAAAAGGGACCCACACACACCTATAAGAAGATTATGGTTTGTTGGGGGAGAAACTTGAAGCAGGTCAATCTAATGTGTAAAACTCTTTAATTGAGAAAAGTACAAAATGCTATTTATTGGAACCCATAGTTAAAATGACTAGCTCTGACTGGAAGAGTTAAGAACAAGAGCTGGTAAAACCCACTAGTTTGTACAATATGTGTAAATAATTACAATTAAAAAACAGGTTAGAAATACTTGAAAGGGATCTTGAAGAATGACTGGAAAAAAGATAAATTATTCAAGAGAAGAGCATATGCACAGGAATGGTCATAAAACAAGGAACATGGGAGAAGTCAGTTCTGAGACACATTTGGAGGGAAGAAGATCTTGAAGGTCATCTATCGTGGTACCAGATTTGGAAATTATTTTACCATAAGTGAGGATGTGCTTCAGAGAATTTAAGCAGGGAAGCCAGGAGGAGTCCATGAGAGCCAACAGTGTGGAAAATGTTACCAGTACCACCTTGCTTTATCTTGATCAATCTTTCCGGTTAGTTTGACTTTCTAGCTTACAAATGAGGACACCAGAACTCAGTGAAGTGAGTTAATTTCCCCCAAAGTAAGATCACTAGTAAGTGGCAGAGCTGGCTTTTAAATCTGTTGACTTCAGAGTTCCAAAGAAGGGCATTTTACATTTGAGCACACTGCCTCCAGAAAGGGCGGGTGTTTTGGTGGTGGGAAAAGTCCTCTTCTGTCTCAACCCTCAGGCCACCAAACTTTCTAATGCTCCCTTCAGAAGATTATCCTGCAGGGCATTTTATGTGCAGGGGTGGGAATTTACCTCACTTGGGAATGCTGTGTCTTTCCTTATCAACAATGGCCTCATGGGTCTGCTTCAGGGCTTTTCATCCCCCTCTGGCAGGTCTGACCCAGCAGCTCACAGGCTACATGGACAAACTTAATTAAATTCAAGTGAGTGTTGTTACCAAGACCTGACAGGCGCAGTTGTGTGCAGCTGAATAATTGAGTTGTGTGTGTGTGTGTGTGTGTGTGTGTGTGTGTGTGTGTGTGTTTTCTTCTTCTTCTTTGCCTTCTTGGTGGTAGGCTTTTTTTTTGGAGGGGGGAGGGCTTGTTTTGTTTTCTTTGAGGTTTCTAAAGATGACCCTGACACTTTTCATAAAGCTGTTTTCTAGTAGGAACGCCCTCCATCAAAGAGATGCAGTTTGGTTGCCAGGCTACCATGAGAAAAGAGAACTCTGAAGTGACAATGGCGACCTTTTCTTGGAGTGTCCAGGGTCTATACTTGTTGAGTACAAAAGTACCTCCCAGAGACCTCACAGCTAGAACTCCACAGTGTCACTACCTGAGCCCCAGACTGTTAGACAGGAAGGCGCAGCCTCGCCTGGTGTAAGCGCACGGAGACGATTGAAAAACAAACCATATCAAATCGGTAGTCAGGAAAAGAAAAGGTCACACAGAGATCCATTTTTTAAAAAATCACTCGTGATAAGCACAGATGAAACCCATTAAGGATTGCTTTTCTGATGCAGCCCTCTGGCCCAGTGAAAGAAGCCTCGTTAGTAGAACTAAGAGAACAAAGATTTTGCAGCTGACTTTCTTTTGGGTTTGGGGGTCAATTACTTGTAATTGATGCCTGGATGGTCTGAGCCTTAGGTACCTCAGTTTTTGGCTTACTGGGTTTTTTGTTTTGTCGTTTTGTTTTGTTGACCATCCTCTCTCTTCTGGCTGTTTAAATACCACCAGCACACAACTATATTTCCTCAGTTGCTTATTCCCCTTGTATGGTCAGTAACCATCCAGTCTTCTTTATTAATTTCCAATATGAAATATAAAACAGATATAAATGATATAATGAACATTTAAAAAAATTTTCTCCTGTTCTGGAAATTTTAATTGCTACTTGAAAGAATGTGGGCCGATAGGAATTTTCAGATTTTCCCCAATATGTAGGTTTAGTCTAGAGTTTAGTCTAGGTTTTAGAGAGGGCTTTTGGTTTGAAAATGCTTGAATATATTTCACTAAAGTAGGTCATGTTATGGTCCAAAGTTACTGAAGTGTTTATAAATTAGGTGTGCATGAACTGTGATGTTTCCCTCTATCGAAAATACTTTGATCTTAACAGTTTCTTCCAACTTGATAATGGTAGAGCTCTTCACACAGATTATTTTTATATAATTTTATCGTCCTGTGATATAGTTTGGGGTAGACTTTTTTTTAACCCACATTTTACACATGATGAAACGGAGATTAAGCAACTATCCACAGTTACATAAGATTCTGCTAAAACTAGCTTTTTTCTCCAAATGCTTCCTGATCCTGTGATGTGTGTGTGCCAGGGTCGGGGGAGGGAAGGTCCTTCAGTGGCTTGGTTTTGCCTTCTCCTTTTTCTTCTATTTCAGAAATTATTTTCAAAAGGCCTCTTCTTTTTACGTCTGAAGATCTTGGGGTGTTCTAGCTGACTAAATAACACATACTCTAAGCATTTTGGGCACTAGGTGAGAGATGAATTCTTCCACAGGTCTGTATGGTCTATGAGAATGTTCTATGAAACTTTAAGCATCCATTGTAAAATGTATGAAAAAATGGTTAATAATTAGTCAGCGGTGAAAACCATTTGAAATTTACACATGAAGTAGTGAAAGCATCTTATAAAATTAATTTAACAAAATATTTTATGAGAACCTTCTATATTCAAGGTCAGGGCTCTGAAAGCAGCCCAGTGTTGCTCCTTGGTGGATGTTAGCATAATTTTTTACAGTGTCTACAAGTGGTTCTGATATTCTACCATTTGTATTTGGAATGTAACACCAAGATTTCCCTCAATCAGATAATTTTGTTTTGTTTAAATAGTCTATCATTTTGAGACATAAAAATGTTTCCTTTAGAAATATCAATTGAAAGAAACATTGCATTGAGAAATTCACAGAATCTATGTAAACTAGCAAGCATTCTACTAGGAAAATTTTATGCCTTATGGGGCATGTCAGTATTTGAAACAGGGAATTTAATCCATGGAATTAGTTAAACAGGTTAGGAAGGGCTGAAAAGCCAAAGAGGTCAGGGAGGCAAAGATTAACAACAAGGTGTCAGAAACAAATTGTTTCCCCTCTGGCTGGAGCAGAAAGAAGATGGTCCAGGAGGAGCCAGGCCCACACAGAAAAAGCTGGAATCATGGTCAGTCTATTAGAGCTAGAGAGTTGGGTGGAGATGCTGCCAAGGCAAGAAGAAAAGGTGAATCAACTACTTTCTTCCTTTCACTAGTTCTTCAATAATCCCACTAGCGCTTCTCATTGATGAAAAAAGACAGTTGGCCAGGGAATTTGAGAAATAGGTTCTAGGAATCCAACTCCTTATGATGCACAGGAGAATAGATGGAGAAGAAGTGAATTTGGCAGATACAGACCCAGGACCAGCATATTTATGGACTTTTATGAACTTCAGAGTAGGTTTTGGAAACAAATTACTTGGCTCAAATCCTAGCTTTGCCACTTATTCTGTGAGTAATGCTGAACAAGTTAATTTCCCAGTCTCATCTATAAAATGAGTACCAAGTAGAAATGACATTATAGTATTTGTAAGACTGTGGTGTAAATTAGATAAAATAATGTATTAGCCCATTGTTATTGCTGTTATTTTTGTGTTGAGGCATTGTACTATGTGATGTAAGAAATCTGATAAAGCCACCTCTGCTCTCCAAGTCCTGTCTAATTTAATCAGTGAAAGGAATAGTGAGGAATGATATAAGGGACAATAGCGTGCAGAGGGAGCAATGAATATTGTGTGTAACTAAGTGTAGAACCACTGTGTTCAGCTTCCAAGTTGCAAACTGAAAGGGTTTTAATATGTAGGATTGCTTTCAAGCCCAAGTAGCATGATTAATGTTTAATGTCCCTGTGTAGATCTGTATATAAAAAGGCAATTCATTTTCATGATTTTAAAAGTAATATTCATTGTGGGGAATTGAAAAAAACACAGAAAAATACAAAGAAAGAAACAATTGTTGGTAATCTTACCATCTAAGGATGGTAATGCATATAATTTTGTTTATAAAATTTAAAACATCATCACATATAACTATAAATCATGATATTTTCCATTACTATGTTAAATGCATTTCCAAATGTGATAAAAAATGATTTATAGAGCCAATTTATAGTTACATAATATTGCATATTATATCAGGATTTAAATTTGTCTAGTTGATTCAGGCCTTGGAAGGACTTCCAATTTTTCAAAATTAGAAAAAGTGGTGGAGTAGTATAATTATAAACTAGGGCATTTATTTAATCCCAAGTGCTTTAAGAATAAAGGCAAGTCCTGTGAAAACAACTAAATGGAGTGGTAGAGCCTGTGATAAATACTGGCGAATGCCTGACCCGTGTAAGGGCAATGAAAACACAACCAACCAGCAAAACACAATGCCAACAAACAGCAGAGGCAGTTGTGTTGCTAGTGTGAGATTCCTGGACTTTTATTTTTAAAAAGCAAAGTAGAAAACGGTTCTAGAATAGTACCTGTGGGAGGTTAAATATTGGGCTCATTTCTTCCTTCTTTACTGGATCATGACCTAGAGATGGTTTCATTCTGTATTCAACAAATGTCTTTGCCCCTTGAGTTGGAGGTTGCCCTTGTGATTTGCTTTGGCTATGGTCTAGGCCAGTACCAATGTGCTGAGCTCCTTAGAACCCAGATTGGATCCTCATTTCCACTTGCCATCTTGTATTTCTGCCATCACTATGGAAAAAACCTCGCCCTGGCTTGCCCAGTGGTTGCAGAACACTAGAGGAATGTGGAGAAAGTTTAGCATGAAGTACAGCCATCCCAGCTGCTCCAGAAACCTAATGAGTGAAAAAATAAATGCTTATTTTTTATACCATTGAAATGTTTAAGGTGTTTGTTATATAACAATGGCTGACAAAATAGCAAATTGTTTTCCAGAAAGGTAAAAATTTGCATGCCTACTAGCAATGTGAGAGATAAAAGTATCTCACTGCAGTTAATGGATTCAGTTAACATTTCCCTTTTGTTTTCACATGCTTATTAATCCTTTATATTTCTTCTTTTGTCCATTTCCTTTAATTTTTTACTATAATTTTGTTTGTGAAGAATCTCCTTATATATTAGAATGCAGAATTTTATTTATTTCTTCAACAAATCAGCTGTCAGGTACTATTCTTATTTGAATGCTTTTTTTTTTATAGAGGATGCTGCTTGGGGATCTTCTTTTTTTTTTTTTTTTGATTGGTGTGCTGTGTGGGGGTACATTGTGGCATCCACAAAAGTTCTTGCAATATATCATACTTGAATTCACACCTTTCATCATTCCCTTTTATTCCCTCCCTCTCTCCCCCAATTCAATTCCTGGAATAATTTCAGTAGGTATCATTTATCATTTATTATACATATGTACACAGCATTTGCACTATATTCACCCTCATACCCTTTCTCCACCTTCTCTCCCTCCCACTGGTACCAACCTTTCCCAGACAGGACCTGTTCTGCCCTCCTGTTCTCCAATTTTGTAAAAGAAAAAAAAATGACATTTTTGTTTGTTTAAGATAGCTACACAAGGCATATCCTTGTGACACTTCCATACATCTATGTATTATAACCCAAATTAGTCCATCTCTCTATTTTTCTTCTTTCTACCTTAGTCCCTTTCTTATGGTGATTTCAACAGATTTAAAAATTCTTGTATAGAGAATACATCAACCATAATTCTTATTAACAACCTTCCTTCAAATTGCTGTTTGTCTTTTAATTTGGTCACAGAAATAAATATGATACAATATAGAATGAGGCAATCACCACAAGAGAGGGGTAAACAAAATGGATTGGGGATTAAAACAAATGTGAACTCATATCCAACTTGAGAGGTGAAAGATTTTCATAATGGGATAAGTTTTGAAGAACTGTAGAGTTTTGATAATATCAAGAAGGTCTCTTAGTTTTCTCTGGTCACAGGCCATTTCCTTGTCTTCTAGTAAAATCACCTTGATTCTCCTCTAGGGACAACCTCTCCCATCCTCAGGCTGTTGTGGCTTGGTTGGGGTCTATTCAATCCTGTTTCCAGGATTTGTAAGCCTCCCCAGTCAGGTTTGAGATGGGGTCTGATGCAGTGGAAAGTCAACTCCTTGCTTTGGGGGTTGCTAATTTTGGAGCTACAGAAGTTTACTACATGCAGAGATATTGAAAGTAAATTGAAGCCAACACAGAGAAAAGGCAAGAGCAAGAGAGATGGGTGAAGGTAGTGGGTGGGTAGAAGAAAGTTAGGTGGAAGAACTGGAGATAGAAAGAGGGAAAGAGGGAAAGAAAAATATACAGAGAAAATGAGAACTTCATGTCTTGAGAATATAAATAATGTTCTTAAATAAAGCCTCCTGGTCTGTTTCTCAAATTCACAACTGGAATTTTCTAGCTACATAAGCCAGTAAAATGTCTTAGCTACTGAAAGAAGCAGAGATAAAGAGGATTGTGGTTTGAAGACAGCCCCAGGCAAATAGTTCCAAGACCCTATCTTGAAAAAACCCAATAAAAAAAAGGGCTGGTGGAGTGGCTCAAGTGGTAGAGCATCTTCCGAGCAAGCATGAGACCCTGAGTTCAAGCTCCAGTGCTGAAAAAAGATAGGGATGCTGAAAGAAATGCTTTAGTAATGAAATTGATGATTTTTGCTTTGAAGATGCTGTTTTCAGTAGTGGTAGAAGTAATCTAATAAAATATTCATTGTGCAGTCAAAATTGTGTATGTGCCTCAGGATATGGTATAGGTAGGAGCTACAGAGCTGAGAGAAATATGTGTGATTGTTGTGGTTATGGGAAATAATATAGCTAGTCAACAGAAATTAAGCATAATTAAGGGAATAACTTTGCCAAATGCTTATAAATAATAAAAGGGAAAATAAACTAGTTAAGAAGGTAGAAAAGGAGAGTTTGGACATGTAATAGAAAACAAATGGTTGTCATAAGAATCTAAAAGGAAAGTTTTAAGCAGTTTCATCTGAGGCACAAACCCACAGGGATGAAGACATGAAGGATTTTTGTAGAAAAAAATAGATACATAATAGATATGTGGCCTTGGAAGTTCATGACACATTTCTTACTTTGGTATTCTCATCTGTACAAGGAGGCTGTGGGATTCCATATCCCTTGATCTCTTTTGTATGTTTATCATCCTAGTTTAGCTAGCAGAAATTAATCAAATGCCAAAGCATTAGGAAACGTGGACCCTAAAATATCTGTTTGATAATGTGAAAGAGAAACAGAATCTATGGAAAGATCCTTCTGTTGCAAAGGATCTGAGTGTGTTTTAGGCAGAAGGCAAGAAGCCTAGGGAAGGAGGAACTGAAGGCACCCACTACAGGAGTATAGTGAGCGCTCTGAGGAGGCAGGAGGAGACTCAGGTAGATTCCACTAGCATTTACTGAATGTCTCCTCTATACTTATAAGATGTTCTCATAGATAATGTCTCATTTAATTCTCATTTCAACTCTGAAGGCAGAATTATTGCTCATTTTATACAAAGGCAGTTGCCATTTACATCATGCGTTTCATTCTGGGCTCAAACCATTGCACCATATCTAATTAGCTAGAAAATCTGTTCTTGATCCTTTCCTCATCTATAAAATAATATCAGTCTCATGGAATTGTGAACATTGAAGAAATAGTGCATTTGAAGTACTTAGTGACTGATACACAGTAAATGTTTTACGACAGTGGCTTTTATTTGGGGACAATTTTGCTTCTCAGTGGATATTTGGCAATGTCTGTTGTCCTTTTTAATTGTTATGACTGGCACATGCTACTGGCATCTACTGGCAGAGGCCAGAGATGCTGCTTTAAACATTATTCAATGCCAAGGACAACTCCTTACAACAAAAGCGATCTGCACAAATGCCAGCAGGCCAGAGCTGAGAAACTGTTCTACAGGTTAGTTTTTGATACTACTATCACATAAGATAAAACTAAGGGTCAGAGCAGACAAGAAACATAACAAGATCACACAGCTACAAGAAGGCAGAACCAGACATTGAATGTAACTGCAAATTTAAACCCAATTTAGGTGCATTTCTTCCTACATCTTGTCTTCCTACTATATCCATGTAAAAGTAAATTCGTACATAGCACCTAGATGTTGGTTTATAATACTATTCTCTAATAAGTGAAATAAGGGCTCCTGAGAGAAGTGGCTGTTTTAGGCTAGAGCTAAAAATATACACAAGATGACCATAGAGCATCAAGTGCCTAAGAGTAAGGGAATACTAAAAAATCAAAATCAACAAACAAAGCATAAGCACTAAAGATGGAAGTATGTCTAAGGTGCATCGGATACTACTGAAAGAGTTCCCAGTGGCCAAAACTGGAACAATTTGAGCAAGGAAGTAATGCAGTTTTAGATTATAATCCAAGGCATGAATTAAATACACATGAGTATATGCTGATATAAATGACTGACTACATAAATTAATCTCTAGTGAGAAGAATTGCAAAATGATTTATACCGATATGCTCTCCTCAGGAAGGAAAATAATTCCCCACTTCTTCAGGGTGGGCTATGTCTAGTAACTTTTTGTCCAAAGAGTACCATATGGAAAAAGAGGGGATGATAACTTTATACCAGAAAAAGTACTGCATTCAGAAAATCAAGGTTAACATCAACAACAAGTTATATTGGCAGCATGTAACCTTGATGAGATGTGATAAAACGACTTTTTAGCCCTGTGTTTTTCCTCCCCCAAGTTTATAACCCCTGTCTAATCATTAGAGAAACATCAGACAAATCCAATTTGAGGGACATTCTGACCAGCACTAATCATGATAAACAAGGCCAAGAAGAGTCTAAACAGACATGACAACTAAATGTAACATGGGTCTTGTATGAGATCCTGGAACAGGAAAAAGACATTAAGTAAAATCAAAGGAAATTTGAATAAAGTATGGATTTTAGTCAGTAACATTGTATTGATATTGGCTCATTACTTGTGACAAATATGGCCTACTAATGTGAGATGTCAATAAAAGGGAAATTGGGTATTGAGCTTATAGGAATTCTCTGTACTTTTTTGTGTAAATCACAAACTACAGATGTCTTTAAATTGCAATATGGTTATATCCTGATAAACCTGTCATAAGTTGAATATGCATTTACTATATTGAACCTACAGGATGTTTTTGCTTAGCAAATCAGCACTCTGTAAAATATTGGTAATCGCGTGGCCCACTGGGGAGTGCAGCTCTATGCAGCAATGCCAGGGATTGTCTTACTGCATATTCTTACACTGGAAATTGGTCAAAATCCAGAATTTGAAGTATGGTTTCTACTGCATGCATATCACTTTTACACCATCATAAAGTAAAAAGAATCATAAGTTAAACTAATGTAAGTCAGGGACCATCTTCATTCAAAAAACAAAAAAGTACTTTTTTTTTCCCTTTTTTTGGTGGGACTGGGGTTTGAACTCAGGGCTTTCCTCTTGCAAAGCAGGCACTCTACCACTTGCACCACACTTTCAGTCTGTTTTGTTCTAGTTATTTTGGAGATTGGGTCTCATGAACTATTTGCCTTCATTGCCCTTGAACTGAGATCCTCCTGATGTCAACCTCCCAAGTAGCTAGGATTGCATGCATGAGCCACCAGTATCCAGCTAAAAAAACACTACATTTTGAAACGGGAGACAGGGCTTGTTTTCCCATCTCACAGACAAAGTCAAGAAGGGATTTCAAGGAAAGATTGAGTTTTACAATGGTATGGCTAAAATATTCTCAAAAGATAGAATCAAGTGGGATATCTTGAAGTATTAGAGAGTTGGAAGGCATTGCACCCTTCAAGATGATATAAATGATTTAAAGTAGTAAATTCAATAGGAATTCTGTAAAGAATAACAGGGAGTATATTTTGTAAGTTGTTTTAAATCATCAATGCAAAGAAGAATGAAGTAAAATTTAATGTATATGCATGGAAAAATCTATTTAAATCTATTTAAATGATTATTTAAGACAAGCATAATACATTGCTCCACTTTTGAAAGCACCCATTCGACTTTTCAATAGGAAAAGGCTGATGTTATAGAACCACTGTCTCTAACAATACACTTCTTAGACCAAAGGAGAAGCATCTATCCATTAGGAAAAGTTGTTTATCAGATAATATTCTTTTGGTACCTAATATCCATTTTGTTTCCCTTACTAGATTCCCAATTTGGTTAAGGGAGGCAACCAGCCTATCCGAGATGATTTAATATTCTATCTTTGAAGGTAATGATGGCTTCTGTAACATACTATAACATAGGTTCTATACCTAAAAGATGTAGCAATAATTTTTTGACCATGAGACTGTAATTCTAAGGATGAGGCCTACATACTAAGGATAGCAAGGTGGAAAGACGAGCAACCAGGTTCTTAGTAATATTTTTGAGCAGCTGCACTGGCCTAGGCAGTTATCGTCTCCTTATCTGGAACAAACAGTCACTTTTACTGATTAAGTGCATCACAAGTATTCTTTGCTGAGAAAGTTCCCTAAACTGATCATACAACTTCACTATCTCGAGAGAAGAACAAAGAGAATTTATTGGTTTAATGAATGGGATTAGTTTATTCAAGCAATTAACAGGATGGTTAATATAGATTTTTGCCCTAGTATACAGGTAATCTAGCTTTTATACAGTCAATTTCATCTCTTTGTTTAGAAGAAGCTGATTTGTAGGGGATGGCAGAATGTGTCATCTCTTCCTGGGTACTAGAGCTGTCCTTGTACCCAGTGAATGTCAAAAGGTATTCATAGGATATGCATTTTCTTAGAACATTATCTATTAAACATTGATTTTAAGATAGCACATTGAAATGTACAAGTGCGGGAAATTCCCCACATCTGATGACTTCTGTTCCCTTGCCACAGGGTTAATATAATGTAAAACAAACAGTTAAGCAAAAACAAAGGAAAAAAAAAACCACAAAGTAAAACAGAATTAAAGGTGGAGAATTTTTTTTGAGTGGTGATATAGCAGAGTGTAGTGAGTTGATTTATGAACTCTTTTCAGTGGAAAACTGAGTTAAATGAGGAATGTGTGTTATTGGTTGCAGTCACCTGAGTGTCTCCTTTCTTTAACAGATAGCAGTTATCAGATAAAAGTACTTGAGATATTTGTAAGGGATTGGATACTAGATCTTAGATGGAAACATTTCTTTAGGAGGCAGTAGAAGATCGTATAAAGGAGGGTGTATAAAGATGTATGTCTGATGATTTATTTTGAGAAGGTTTTTATCATCTATTTTTTGAAAATTCTTTATATTTTATGTGAAAACATTTAACTCATTCTTTCATATTTTTGTTGCTTTTATTGACAAGAAATTATATATCTCTCATAATAATATTATTGAACAGTTTCAACCGACAAATGAGATTGTTCCCTTTGCTATAGAGGGTGAACCTCTAGGGTAGTCTATGTTTTAGATTTAAAATATAATCTTTTTATGTACATTATAGTGGAATGGATTGCTGTGAGTCCCCAGAGAGAATAATGTCCTCTCTGATCCAAAAGGCTAACAGGATTTCTGAAGTGCTGTTTTGCAGCTGTTTTGCAAGTTGCTGGGAGTTGGGAAAATGTGAAGAGAACATATGCTCCTATGCTACTTTTCTTCCAGTCATGGACCAAAGTGAGTCTAGCATTTTCCCAGATGTCAATGGACAAATTAGCCTAGTTGTTAAGCTCTGTTTGCAGAAACATTACAACCAGAGATAGGTATGAAACAGAAAGTATGCGACTGTATCCTAGGATGTCAACAGAAGGTGTTTTGGTGCCAAGGAAACCCTACATTAACAAAGAATTGTTTATTAAGCAGATATGACTAATGATCCTAATTAATGACTAATGATCCTAATTAATATGACCAATGAGTATAACAGTAAGGAATAACTTTGATCAATTCTGTTAAACCAGGAAAATTGATTTTCTTACATAAGAAATGGAATTATTTTCTGTTTGCTTGAATGAACAGGATTTATATGAAGAAATGCTTATGTGGACACTTGATCTAGTATAAGTGAAATACAGGGGGCATGTGATAAAAGCCTGACAAAATCTTAACAAGCCACCAGCCCCTTCCCCTTCTTTTCCATCCAAAGTCAGAGGAGGGTGGGGGAAATATGGATCCTATTACTGCTTTTGGGAAACACCATTGGTTCCAGGAGGTTATGGCAAGTGGAGATGCCCAAAGAGGCATTTACTTCCTCCCTAATTGGCCCACAAAGCAAGGGAGTTGGGGCTCTTCTTTGTGGCTTGTAACAAATGCAACTGTGCCAGGCAAAGAATGGTGGCCCTCTGCCAGAAAATTCCTGGCTGCTACTTGGCTATCTTTGGCTTCAGCTACTTCCTATTTCTCCCCAGGCCACTTACTTCTGAACTAGTAAGGTATGATTACAGTAAATCTCAACTTTTCATATTTAGGCATTTTTATGCTGGAAAGGTTTGAATGGAACCCTACTCAGTCTTTAACAATTTCTTAATTTCTAATTGTTGCAATAAGAGAATTTCCTTTGCCTCAGGTATGACTGAGGAGACAGAAAAATCACCAAGCCATCAGTTACTTTAGCACAATGGGAGGGGATCTCTCTGAAGCAATGGATCTTACTATAAGAAACAGGAATAAATTTCTCTTTTTTGTGTATTCAGTAAGATTCAAAGAAACCAATATGGCCAGTGATGAAAAGACCAGTCCTAAACTTTTAATAGATTAATAGATAATAAGTTTACTATAACATAAAGGAGATTTAAAAAGAATAATTGACAAAATATAAGCAATGAAAGAGGCAATGAAGAAAGGTTTATCGATTATAGAAAACTGAATTCTAAAAGTTTGACATATTCAATAAATTCTCCAAGAACCCAAGTAAAAAGAAACAGATAAAAAGGATGAAAGAAAAGATTACTCATGCAGAAGCAAGAAATTCAATATACATATGATAGAGCTTTCAAAGAGAAGTACCAGTGAAATGAGGTAAAATTGTTACAAGTCTGCAAACTAAAATAGGCTCACCAAGCACAAAACAAAATAAATAAAAAAGGGAAATTAATAGCATATGTTTAAAGAAAGCAAATGAAGTTACATGTAAGCAACTCCTGAAGGAAAGAGAAAATTTCTAGAGTACAGAGAATACATAGAAAACAACAATAATAAAATTCAATGTATTGATGCTTACAGTAAATATCCAGTCATTTAAAAAATTAGAGTGTTTGTGTTTCTATCATTAAACATAAATAGGTGAAAATAAATGTGTTGTTTTTAAAAAAAAAGTCAAAACATTTGAAAATGGGCAGTCAAATTTAAGGAAAACAGGAGGAAGAAACCAATTAATATTAAAGCTATGTAAGTATTTTATCTGTTTGCTGTCACTATAACAGAATATCTGAGACTAGCTAATTTACGAAGGAAAGGAGTTTGTTTAGTTCATAGTTTTGTAGGCTGGAAGTCCAAGTCTTGGTGGTGTCATCTCCTGAGGCCTTGTACTGCATCATAACATTGCAGAAAAGCAGAAAAGGAAGTGGGCTGGCATGTATAAAAGAGATAAAACATGAAGGGTGGCTTTTTATGAGATGGTCTTGCTACATAGCCTAGGCTGGCCTTGAACTCACAATCTTCCTGCCTCCTTAAGATTACTGGCGTGTACCACCATGCCTGGTTTATAATAGCCCATCCTTGAAGTAACTAAACTAATCCCATGAGAATTAGCCCACTTTCAGAAAGGGATTAATCCCTCTTAATGACATAATCACCTCTTAAAATTAATACCACCTCTCACCATTATTACATTGGTGACGAAATTTTTGGAATGGACAAACCACATTCTTCTAACCATAGTAATGGGCAGTTACAAATTACAAAACTATAGATGATCACAAAACTATAGATAACAACTGGTCCATTGAAAAATATTAAAATATATAACATGCTTATAAATATAACAAAACAAAGAATTAGAACATTAATATATGATATCTATAATATTTTGAACAAGAGATGATGTTAATAATGGTAAAAAGATCAGTGATATACTATCATATGAAAAGTAAATTAGTAGTAGACTTCTATCCAAATAGTTTTATAGGTGAATCTTCTAAACGTCATGCAAGAATGAATTTGAAGAGCCAAAAAAAAAGAAAAAAGAAAAAAACCTTTCTAGTTCAGCTAATATAAGCCTAATAGCCATATTTGATAAAACATAAAAAGTTGCAGTTCTAGCTGGCTGCTCGTGGCTCACACCTGTAATCCTAGCTACTCAGGAAGCAGAGATCAGGAGGATCGTGGTTCTAAGCCAGCCCAGAGAAATAGTTCATGAGACCCTATCTCGAAAAAAAACCAAGAAAGGGCTGGTGGAGTGGCTCAAGGTGTAGGCCCTGAGTTCAAACCCCAGTACCACAAAAAGAAAGTTGTAGTTCTATCTCATTTATGACAATATAACATTCTAAATCAGTTATTCACAAATTTAACACAACCTGACTTTAATATAATAGCATACTATGATTGAGAAGGAACTGTACCAGAAATTATGAATTGTGTAGGGTTAGGAAATTTGTAAAGAACTACGTATCAACCACAGACCAGAGAAGAATACTGACAAAAAATATTTGTTCATCTTTGGGGGCAGATGGTGTGATAAATGATAGTCATTGTCCAGTTTGTTGGACTTCTGAACCAGTTGAGATGTAGACAAAGGACTCAAGCAAATGGAAATTAAGATAACAGCTGTAGAACTGTTTTAGTTGTAACCAGTTAAAATTAAATGAAAATAAAAGATTTAATTTACCATAGCAACAAATTATAAACTAGTTCTGAACAAATTTAAGAAGAAACAGGCAGGGGTGATAAGACAAAAATTATGAAATTTTACTGAGGGTCCCCCAAAAAATTTAAGTAAAAAGGCACATCATAGGCAGGGAAGAGAAGATTTAGTTTTTATAAAGACACAATTCTCCACCAATTATAATTCTAGTGCTGATGCACAAGGTGAGGGTGCATCTTTTCCTCTCCTATTCTGGTCCTCTACTTTTCTTTTCTTTGCTGTTCTACCTATCTATCACTCTTGTTATTTTCATTTGCTCCCTGTTTTAAAGTATGTATAGCTAGGAAAGTTTCAGGCAAATAAAAAGAAAAAAATGAGAATGAGCCCTGAAAGTCATCCTAAGATATTTTAATGCTACAATAATTAAAAGGGAATTGCCACATTTTGTCTCTTTGTGTATATATATGTACATATATATATGTACATGTGTGTGTTATGTTCAGAATGTATACATTTGTGATGCTGCTATATTACTACGTTATATAAATATAAATAACTTATTCTGTTTTAATGATAGTAGCATTATAATATCTCAGTGTGTGTATAAAAATAATAGTATGACATACATATTGCACAGTAAAATGGGTAAATGGCTTTCAAGTGGAGTAAACTAACAATGATAAAGATTTAATATAGGGCTCTCTCCTGCCTGAAGATAGCCAGTAGGGTTGGGAAATAATTACATGTCTGACAATGTAAGTTGAATAGAAAGAGTTTTAATCCAGTCCAAAAAAGACTAGGAGAAAGAGAGTTTGGTTTAGATACAATCTTTACAATTTTCATGGTTTTTCTGAGAGCTCTGTTTATTGAGATAAATAGATGCTTCATACCCAGATATTTTTGTCACTTAGCAAGTTAAAGTAGCCTCTGCTATGCATGATGATAATGATATTATTTTATTTTGTTTTCTTTCACCAGGCTCACTGAGTATCAAGAAGCTGTATTCTCAGAGTATTTATTAGACTCTCAGAGCATTTATTAGGTTATCACTGTAGAATATTCTACTCACATTAATGTTTAATAATTTTAGAAAACTTCTTAAGATGATGGCTCATGTTCACATACATATGGCTTTTCTGATAATAGTGAGTTTTCTGTGACTGGTTAAAATAATATTTTACTTTGGAAGTTGCTGACACTTAAGAGAAAATATTTAGTAGTAGATGCATAAGTAATACAACAAATTAAATGTATAATGTTCTTTAATAACAAATTAAAGTACCTGAAAAGTACAATTTAGAACTACACTTTATATTTTTGAATAGGGTTTAGACGGGATATCCCATGAGAAGAGTTTTATGAAGGATATGGTTCATGTTTTGAATGTTCATTATCTGCCAGTGGTGTTTTCAGCTTGTTCTTACTTATGAGGGATGGGCTTTTGTTTAAGGGCTGTTTAGCACTATTTACACATTACAATAAACATTTAAAGGAAATATAAACAGTAGAAAAGTAAGGGGTATCTATGTGATTATGTCTATGTGATAATAGCTTGACATGAAAATCATTATTATATGAATAGCCACCTCTGATGGCAGCTCTGTTCTTCCCTCAAAAGAATTGTTTTTCACTTGAGATTCTGATCTGGAGTTAACTTATTTTTCCCACCAACTGGAATTTAAAGGGGTCCCAGGTGAGAGTGCTGTAAGGGCTAAGTGATCAGACTTTTTCCCTCAGAATAAGTAAAGTAGACCAGTGGTGTTTGAATGTTTCTAAGAAGTAAAAACAAAACAAACAACATACAAAACACTCAACCTCTGGAATCATTTGGCAATGCTTTTCTTTTCTTCTTCATATTATTATTACTAAGGCACATTGATTGTACATATTAGTGACTTTTACTATGACATTGACAATGATTTTCTTAAAAGTAGTAACGAACATTTGCAATTGCAAATCATAAAATCAATCTGCGAAACAGCTTTTGATAGAGAAAGCAATGGTGTGTTTGAAATTAGAATGATACAAATATAGCTTAATTGGTAGAAGTAATCAGCAAAACTTGAAAAATAATGCAAGGAAGTAAATCCAGACCCAATCAGAAGTAAGGAAATATTTTCTTAGCCATTCCAAAGATTCTTACCAATCCCTTAGTGCTAAGCAAGTAGCAATTTATACTGGAGTTCTATTGTAAAATCTGTATTTGTTGTGCTTATGCTGACCATTTGGCATAAGCATGGGCTGGACTCTCCATTCATGGTAGGGGTTTGATTTTTCCCAACAAATAATTTTTAGAAATTATAAAATCTCAACCTAAAGATGTCTCCTAGGTATAGTTATAAATAGGGATGGATGCTACTTGCCTGGTTCAATCTCATGTCTTGATTGGACACATTCAAGTTCAGCATGTGTGATTTTGCAAACTCAGTTGGGGATGTTAACAGAGTTTTAGGACAACTCCGACAGACTAGACTTAGTTCTAATATGCTAGTTAGAGATGAGTAGTGGTGAAGGGCAGAGAAAAGAGATTTAACAAACATGGCCATGTTGGGAAGAACAGTTTGGGGTTCAATGACACCAAGTCCATCTTCCAAGGGCATAAAGGAATTTCAGGATTTATAGAAAAGGAAGACCTAAGAGGTGGTTGAGATAGGGTGGTTGACAGAGCAGGTTAATTGTGGTCAGGCCAGTGGTCTGATTGATCATTATCTCAGTCTGATTCTGCAAGAGATTCTAGAGAAGTTGCTATCTCTGTTGCTTGTGGGTGTGGGGAGAATAGTTTCAGTGCCTTGTAAATCATAAAAACCTGGAATCCAAGGACTGCAGGAGACAGACTGAGGAAGAAAAGGCAAAAGAGGCAAAAGTAGATCCAGAGGGGGACAAAATGAAGTTAATTAGGCCAGTGACTGGTGTCTTTCTTCGGGGTTAACAGTGTTACTTTGCTTTGCTTTATTTAAATGTAACTAAACCATCTTGAATGCCCAGATCTGGGGGCTGGTAAGAAACTTATCTCCGTCATTTGTTCTTAATTCTTAGAATCTTGCACTCATTAAAATCCCAAGGGTGATCTCTTTAGGCTAAGACAGCAGAGATTATCATTGAGGTGACCTGGGTTCAAGTCTCTGTGTACCTGTGCTTTGGCTGCCCCAGGTGCAGTGGCAGCCTTTTCCCTCCAACACCTAGCTATGCCATAGGCCATCACCTCCTAAGCTATAAGAAAACCTAGATCTCAACATCCATCTGTTCACATACCAAAGTCACCCACTTCTCTATCCTTAACTCCTGGGAAACAAAAGCAAGAATAGGCTGTACATGGGGCATTTCCTTCTCTTGGCCTTTCTGAAGCAAGGGAACACAAAATTTGGTGGAGGTATTGGGTGGGGAGGGCTAATTTTAAAAGACAGACACAAAATGAATATTTTCTGCTTTGTAGGTAGTTGACATCTTCTATAGAAGGCTCTGTTGATAAGTCTTATGTCTATCTTCATATTAATAATAATAATAGTAACACTTCATCTGTTTTATTGAGGATGAACAAAATACATTTTCTAGAGTGAGCAAAAGAGATTAATGGGACATTTGTATACCCAGAAACAGAATTTAAAGAGGCCCAACAGTATGGATACAAGAAAACATCATTATGAATCTAAAGAATACTCTATGGGTCCGAGAAACATGTTAGAATATTAGCGTTTTCCTAAGGCTTGCTCTGTCTTTTATCAACTTACTCGGACTTACTTTTTAAAAAACTTTTTATTTTTTGTGGAACTGGGGATTGAACTCAAGGCTTCATGCTTGTTAGCACTCTACCACTTGAGCCATGCCCTTCGTCCTTTTGTTTTTAGTTTGCTTTTCAGATAGGGTTTTACACTTTTACCCAGGCCAGTCTTAGACATCGATTCTCCTATCTTTGCTTCCTGAATAGGAGGCACGATTACAAATGTGCACCACTACACCCAGATCAATGAAATACTTTTAAATCTAAGTCCTTCATGCCATGGTCTCTAGAGAATATGTTATGGTTACTCTTTCAATAAAAGCACCAATCAAATGGTTCCTTCAACTTCTTCTTCTTTGATAAATAACCTCATTCAGTTCCTTGAGCATTAATACTTGTTTTGGTTAAACTGCCACCAAGCAGCAAATTGTAGGCCAGTCTCTATACTCAGTGTAGTGGCCTTGCATAAGGAGTTCAGAAGTACAGGTCCTCAAAAGGCACACCATTCATTCCTGTAGACAACAAGCATCCCTGAAGGAATTGTAGGTTGCTGTTTATGATTTATTTTTAAAAATTAATAATTAACTTTTACTAACTTCATTTTATTTAGTGTTCACTATCTAAGAAAGTCACTATGCTACTTTTTAATAAAAACATGATTTTCTAATTGATATCACAGAGTCACAGAGATGCTTTTCTGGACTTATTTTCTTTCCACTTCTGAACTTTTTGTTTGTGTGTATAATGGGTGTTAGATAAGGAATAGGGCACAAAATTAGCTATTATTCTAAATAACTCAAGCTTGGTTTTAATGTCAGGTGGTTCCTATTTTCTGCAATTGTCTATTAATAGTACACCCTATGCTCCTATAACTCCAAGTGTTTCTGAAGACCAGCAACATAGCATCATCTGTGAACTTGTTAGAACTGTCCCACCTTAGGCTTACTGAATCAAAATCTGCACACAAGTTTGACCAACGCTGCTTTAGGTCATGATTTAGAACAGACCTACCTATGAAGCTTTTGCAAGAAGAAATGTCAAGCTTCCACAGCAGGCCTATTTAATAGCTGGGAGCTGCACACAGTTGCGTTTTTTAAAAACCTTGGAAGGTCAACTGCTTATGTGCACCTAACATCTCTTAGGTGCACATCGGGGAGGGCGTGAGAAAACTACATAGTAAATGATGACACATTTTCAAGTTGAATTGTTGCAAGCAGGCACTTAGTTCAAACATGTGGACTCCTTTTGGATGACCAAGGCAAGGTCATCCAAGTTAACCCCAAGACTTGAGGGTTAACTGAACTGTATAAACTTGTATCACTTCCTTATGTTACTAATAATTGAAGTTATTGGTGAAAATGACTTACTAGGGAATAAATATTTATGATAATCTTTCTAAATGTGTGAAAAGCATTAAAATGTCATTAGAACATTTGATTGTGTTACACCGACAGCAAAAGTTCTTTCTGAAATGACTGTATTCCTTTTAGGTGGTATAGGACAACTAACATGACTATGATTTCATGTTAAAATGGTCTCTATTATGCTCTTATCATTCAGTTTGCAAAAGAGTGGTAGCTCTTGCATTCTTTGTTTAGTGTGACAGTAATAGAATAAAGACCCTAAATAAAGCTTGTGAGTTTTTTTCTCCCTCAACTTAAGTGACCTTTTGTAATAACAGCAACCAAATCAGAATAGCAACAATTTCTAGCTTGATTACATCTGTTATCATCTGGCTGAAAATTTATTCAGATAAAAACCCAAACATTCCAGTTTACAGTTCAGTTTTTGTTTTCGTTTTTCTTCCTAAAATGATAGATTCTAAGATTAAGTTGTGCTTTCTTAAGAAGAGACAATCTAGGACTGATTGTTGATTTCATAACTAATTTTTCATTTCTTTGGTGGATTATCTTGTTCTGGCTATTTTCTGTATGCTAATTATTTCTAGTTCTAGTCTAGAAGAAGTTAATTGCTACCTTAAAGAATGCCTGCCATACCCTCAGAACTAAAGAACTAATCTTGTTTGAAAGCTATTTTTATGAAATAAAATTGGGGATGACTTTGAGTAATTCAATGGGATGCAAAGATTTTTTCTTTAACAAAAAACCAAAAAGCTCTTGTAAACATTTTAGAAAAACTGCCAGACTCTGGATAAGACTATGAAGGTTTGGGAAATGAATAATAAAATATGAACTCTATTAGTTTGGTGGAACCACATGATGCTCAAAATGTATTGTGCCTCATATGGCAGAACTATTGTTGAATAATCACAACGTTCTGTGCCTTCAGACAGCATGAAAAGAGTTTTGTCTTTATCCTCATCTACAAAATCCATGGGATATTTTATTTCAGAATTTGCTTTGTTAACTAACAGTAACAGCCTTTAAGTGGATGGATTCTCTCAAATGTAATTTTAATATAGCTCCTCTCCATAAGCCCATTTCATCCTCTTTTGACACCAGTATACCTTCAGAACACTGTAGTAAGCTTCTGGCTTGTACTGCCTACACTTACAAGCTACATTTGCTAATTTGCTGCATTTCTCTCAATTAATTCTGTTGAGTCCAACTAAAAATTGTGACTCCTATTCTAATTTTTTAAAAATAGTAATTAATTCAAAATCTCTGATACTATTATGTATCCCCCAAATGTTTTGCAACATTGAATTGAGAGTTACATCAAGCAACTTAGTTTTGGGGTTAATAATTTGGTGCCACTTTGAAATACAAGTGTTGGCATAATTAGTAGGAACTGCTTAGCCACTTAAAGTTATCATGTATTTGTGAAATGGTCTACTATGTGGAAAGTACCATGTCACATCTCTGATTTTTGAATTCCCCCCTCTAGGAGAATATGACTGTTAATTTAATAGTTTTACATACTTATCTATTTTATTCAGCATTTCACTATATTCAAAATTCTTGGTCTATCGGGAAGGAAATCATGGCACAAATGCAAAGTAACCTGATAATAATTCTAAATACTTTACTATTAAAATATTTATAATTATTAGGTTATGTCATTACAAGGAATATTTGAAAGAATTTTACAATTTAATCATTCCCTTGTTTCTTTTTAAACTCGGGGCCACAGGAAGACTCTGATCTTCCATTACCATTCCAAGTTTCCAAGCAAAAATATTCTGAAGGCTTAAAGAAACAGAAAGACTATAAAAACAAAGGAAGGTAGATAGTAATATTTATTTCCACACATTGAGTAGAGCAGCTAAATATATATATATATATTATTTTTTATTGTTGTACTGGGGGTACATTGAGACATTTACAAAAGTTCTTACATATATCAAATATATCATAGTTGAACTCACCCCCTCTATCATTGTCCTTTCTCCCCCTCCCCCCATTCCTGGAATAGTTTTACAGGTCTCATTTTCCACTGACATACATGTGTACACAGTATTTGTACTATATTCACTCTCCCAGATGCTTTCCCCACATCATCCCCTCCTTCAGGTACAAACCCCCTCAGGCAGGGACTGTTCTGCCCTCCTGTTCTCCAATTTTATAAAAATAATTTTTTAAAAATGACATTTTTGTTTGTTTAAGATAGCTATATAGGGAATTTCCTTGTAACATTTGCATGCATAAAAAGATATTGTTATACCAACTTTATCAAGGAAAGAAAGGCCATTTATGGTATAATCATAATAATCCCAAGTTAAGAAGGAGGAGGAAAATGAAGGAACATGAGCAATAATCGTGCTCAAGACTGTTCCATTGTGGAATTAATCTTCCAACAGCAAATGATTCAATAAAAAGAGACCCTGGACACCCAAATTTGTCCTTGTAAGGTACTAGTTTTCCTCTAAGGGAAAGACTGTTGGAACAACACAACCTCAACCACTAGCCACAGCTTGAACCAGATGACCTAACAGGGCTTTTCCATGTTAAGTTTCCTGATCCTTGTGTTCATATTTCTTGCTGGTGTTTAATTTTTTTTTTCTTTTTTTGTTTTTTGTCATTCAATGGGACTTCTGAAAACTTCTGGAAAAAAAGCCCAAGTAGGAAATAGCTTAATCACGGATAGTAGGGAAAAAGAAAACACTACCATTTCACCCTATTAAGTAGCAATAATGAATATTCACTCACCCACTCATTCAATAAATATCATTTTTAGTACATATTATGTTCTAGGATCTAATCTATGAGTATTTTTTCATGAAAAACTTGTTAAAAATTATAAGGAATGTGTATATAGCATGCTTGATTCAATGATCTATGAAGGAAAAATCAGAAGGATCCTCTAAGAGAGGAAGAGTGAGATTCAGGTGACTCTCGCCTTCAGTGAGTACAAAACCATTCTCTGTCAGTCCTACATTCTCATTTTGCAAGTCTCATATCCTATATGATATAGAGGGTCACTGAACCGATGATGGCAAGTAGGCCCAGCTTTTACTGTACAATAGTGGCAGGTCTGTGTTTCTACTCTAATAGTCCTCTGTGCTTATTCTGTGTTGAGGATCCCAAGACCTGAAATAAAGCTTATCAACAGACAGTGAAGAAAAAGTGCACAGTTTTGTCTGGACATGGTCAAGATGTAGTAAAGTACCCTACGATCTCCATGTGATGGAAATTGGGCTAGATATTGGTGAAATATGTGACTACTTTTGAAATTATTTGTAAAATCAAGACATTTTGAAAGAAAACATAAGTGTCTATTAGCATCTCCTTTCATGTAATGTTCTTGGCCATGTGGAAGGCAGCGTGTGGGAAACATCACTGTAGCTAGAGTCCAAAGAAACATGGAGAGGAGGCAGGGAGACAAGTAGACAGGCTGGCTGGTAAGGGTCAGTTTGTGAAGAGAGCCATCTGTACATATGCCATCAGTTTCATGTAAAAAATATAAATGAAAGCCTTTGACATGTTCTAGACAATGTGCTAGGCAGTTTGCATGTAATATCACGCTATTTTCATGAATGTTTTACAAAAGCATTAATAATAAACTGATTTTAGAGTAGAGAACACGGAGGAAGAATCTACCTGCAAATCCAACCCATTTAACTCACGATAATAATTGGGTTTGTGATGGCATTTCCCCGTTTGTGTTCCTTGATAAATTGTGAGGAAAAAAGCATTCTATTATTACATAACTATGGGACCACACTGTACTACATCTCCTCTTGAACACTCACAGTGCACTTGTGATGTCAAAGTCCCCACGAAGTCTGAAATAAATGCATTTCAGTTTCTTTTTATGAGTATTACACAAATTTTAGTTACCTGACAGAGAAATTTTTTTCCAGTAAAACATTTAACAAACCTGGGAATATTTTGTTAAACTCTACCTCAGAGTATATTGACAGGACCTTATTAATCAGAATTCCACTTACTTAGAAAAAAATATAAACCTTTGCTTAAATCAATGTCAGAGTAAGGGTCTGACTCATTCCATTGTGAAATCATGCAAGTGGGTCCTGACTAGTATTCAGAAAAAAGAATAGAAAGAAAATATCAGGGCTGTTGCAGGATGTATGTGTAAGTACTGAATCATCAACTTTTCACTGAATCATAATATAAAATGTGTTTTATCTACATGGTCATGGTCAAATCTTCTTGAGCCATGGCTTTTTTGAAAGTCACACAAATTGCTTGTTGTGCCAGAGGTTAGGTGATAATAAATGCCTAACACAAAAAGGACTACTGTAACACCATGGCTCAATGCATTATTTTTTATTACTTAAGATGAGAGAATTTTAGAGCTAAAATATCTCATAGGGGAGAAACCAAACTAGAGTTCTAGTGGCTTGTCAAGGTCGGATAACTGTTGCAGGTGGAGGGAGAAGGAAGGGAGACTAGAATCCAAGTCTTTCATTTGTACTTGAGGATTCTCTTAATAGCATACATTGACAATATTTGTATGTATGCAATGTTTAGGATTATTTATTTTAGCGACTAGGTAAACCAGGTGCTAAGTTCAGCAAGTCATTCCTGGATAGCAAGCCAATGACAGTTTACAAAAAGGCTGCGGGCTTCATTTGAAGGGAAAAAAACGCAGTATATTTACAAATATTTCAGTACTGGGGTTTAATCCTAACTGATAACGAACTACTCTAATACACTGTGTTACTAGGAGGGGCCATTTAATTATCTGGTTTCTTATTTCCACATATAAATGTCCTGGATATGTGATTTTGAGAAGGCGTAGCTAAGAGAATATGAAATCTTGTGATGTGTAAGTTAAAGGCACAGCCTTTACTTCAGCTCTCTAGGAATAAACGATGAATCAAAGTTACAGGCCAGCGTCAAAACTCAAATTGTTTCTTAAAAAGCACAAGAACTCTGAGTTATGGAAGCATCTCACAGCAGAACAAGCCTTAGCTTTTGTATGTTTGATGTTAGGCAGGTCCCCTCAAGCCTTTTTCCAGGTAAGCTCTTTATTATACCTGGATTTGTGCCTAATCACCTCTCTCCCTGTACCATCCGGGGGAGGGGCTGCCAGCCTGGTCAGTGGAGGGCCACCTCCTCTGTTCCCTCGAAAGCGCTCTGCTTTGGTCCTGCCTTGGGATACCTACCAATTCCCAGGTTGTCATTTCCTCCCAGGAAGCTCCAAGCCACCTTAGGCACAAATCACTTGATAACTTAATCTTGGTGTGAGCAAGAGACCCTGAGGCCTGTGTACTCTAGTGATAAACGGAAGCATCCGGTTGAGTCAAGAAAGGGACATGGTATCTGAAAACTAATATAAACGAATAAAGCATAAACAAGAGCTTAGAGGAAAGGGACCACTTCACCCCCCCAAAAACAAACCGTGGGAGGCGATGAGTGTCTGGGAGGAAAAAAATCACCGCGACCTTTAAAACCCGGATTCTTCCCTCCGGTGACTTGACCGCCTCGGAGCACAGTGGAAGTTGGAAGGTGAATTTCCTACAGCCCGGGACTGGCCCTCGGACCCTCCCCCTTCCTATAATTAACGCGCGTCCGCCAGTCGGACTGGTGGCGCCCCCTGACCCTCCCCTCCCTCGCCCATCCTGGGGCGGGAGAGGCCCGGGGGGATGCGGGATGCGGGTGCAGCCTTGGGCTGCAGGACCGTGCGTGGGGGGCGCAGGCCCCTCGTGACGTGGGCCGCGACGGGAGGGGCCGCCAGGGGGGCTCGGGCTGCCTTATTAGCGCCTCGCGGGTCGCCGGCCGGGAGCAGACTGCGCGCTGCGAGCAACAGGAGCCTGCGAGCGAAGCAGCGAGCGAACGAGCGAGCGAGCGCCCTCTCCTCCCTCCGCCGCCGCCTCCTCCCCTCGCTCCTCCCGCCCCCACTCTGCGTGTGCCGCGGAGTCGCCCTCTCTGCCTCTTTCTCCCGCTCGCTCGTCTCTCTCGCTAACACTTCCCCCTGCTGCTGAGATCCAGGGGACCCAAGCATTCTCCGCGCTAACCTTAGGGACCAATGGTGCTGGAAAAACCTGGAAACAGCCGCTCTGGGCAGAGATAGTTGGAAGCCCCTCGTCCCTTCCCCCTCTCCCTGCACCTTCTCGCTCTGCACGCTCGCTTGGGGAGGACGGGGTGAGAAGGTGAAGTGGACAGAGCTGCAGAGCGGAGGGGGCCGGTCTCAGCTCAAATTTCATTTTCATTGAAGCAAAGCACGGAAGATCATTTTTGAAAAAAAAAATCCTGCATTTTTCCTTTTCTTTCTTCCCCCCCCCCTTTTCCTTTCTTTTCTTTTTAAAGGAACTTATTTTGGGGGGGTTTGCTCTGGGCATTAGCTTTGCCCAGGAGTTGAAAAGTGAACTCGACTCGTGATGGTTCTCCTGTCACTTTGGTTGATAGCAGCCGCTCTGGTAGAGGTTAGGACTTCGGCTGATGGACAAGTAAGTGGAAAATAATAACAATAAAAAACTCAAACCCAACCTTTTCCCGAAAAAGTTCCTCCCCCCTCTTCCCTCTCTCTTCCCTCCTCGCACCCTCCCCCGTTATCTTTTGCATTCTGCAACGGTGTCTGGAGGGCTGGGCGCTGCGCGCGAGGCTTTTGGGGCGGGGGATGAATTGCACGGGGGGTTCTGTCCCCCACTCGGGAAGCCCGGGCTTGTCACACCTAGGGTTCGCCCCCCTCTGCGGTATTCGCAACAATGACTAGTGACAAACTGCAGCCAGTTCGCATCCTCGCCGGCCCATCTGGGTTTCCCCTTTCCGGAGGGCGCTCTGGGCGCCGAAATGAAGTTCTGGACGCTGGGTCCAGGATTCCGAGTCGGGACCGCGGCGCTTTCTCTGCTCCTGATTCTCGGCTTTTTCGGGCAGCCGGAGGCGGGGGTTTCTGGAAGTCCTTGGGCAGGACAGGGAGCGATCCAGTAGACACGTGTCCTGGGAGGACCGCGGCCCGGCTGGAGTTTGACAGTTGGGGAGGGGGGCTGAGGACGTTTCCTGCCCTGCGTTTTCCTAGGCAGAGGCTGGAGGCGCCGCCGTCTTCTCCCCTCCCCCTCCGCACAACTCCTCCTCTTTTTAAAGCTAAATTGAGTGCAGCACTGTTTCTCTTCGGCCCTGCCCCCACCCTTTGGAGATTCAAGGTGAAGCCGGATGCTCTCAGAAGAGCCCTGGAGGAGGAGGCTCAGCCCCGCTAGCCGCTTGTAGTAAATCACATCAGCACAGGGCCCTTGGGACTTTGAGTAGAGAATTTCTGTGTGAGTTTTGGTAGCTTCTCATAGGGTAAAAAGTAGGGGGGTGGGGATGGGTTCTCCAGTTGATTCTGATGAATCGCCCCCCCCCAGGCTTCTTTTCGCCTGATTAAATTCAGAGGCTTTCTTTTCTAGTCCAGACCCAGGATCGGAGTTTTCAGAAGAGACTGTTTATTGAGTGTCGGGATTTATTTTTGTTGGCTTCACAAGTGTTAAGTTAAAATTGAAGCTGGTCAACGTGTCCCTTCCCCAAATTGTTACTGAATTGGCTCACGCTCCTGTCACAAGAATCTTCTGTGAACCAAGGTGCAGCCTTTAGGCAGCAGTCCCAGTCTCTAGGTCTGATTAGCAGGCTCCTGAAAAGCATTACTGGTAGAAATAAAACTCACCAGATGATAAGATGAAACCCAGTAACTGTTTCTTTTTCTTACTTTCCCCCCTCCTTTTCAGGCTGGTAATGAAGAAATGGTGCAAATAGGTAAGCCTTGCTCTCAGATGTCACTCTTATCTTGGTTGAAAGTAAGCTAAGCAAAATATTGTTTTTGAAATTTTTCCAGCTGGTGGTTAAAATAATTTGTAGCCCAGGAACATTTCTATTCTTCTCTTCCTCTTCCTGAAGGAGCGTCCTGCTTTTCTCAGGCTAAATTATGGTGATGTAAAAATTCTCCTGGCAGTTGAACTTTTCAAGCATCAATTTATTACTGCCTTTGTACAAGCCACTGGTATGCACTTGGAGGGTGATGGAGGGACTGGAAGAAGATGTGGAGATGCATAAAATCAAATTATCCACTTCTGTAGAGTGAGGAAGAGCACATCTTATTAGAAGGCAAGTTGTAGGAATGCAACAAAGAATGGAAGAATGAAGTACAGAGATGGAAATTTTTATCTTATAAAATTTTCTTTTTCGGATAAATCCTTTGATGACTTCTCTTATTCCATCTGTTTGAAAATAATTAACTTCTAATGTGAAAGATATTGTTAGGCCTTTTACAAATAATATCTAAAATGTCAGTAATAAGTACCCCATGCTATGGGAATTATTATTCCCATTTTATGGGTGAGGAGACTAAGGTTCCGAGGGTGTAAGTTACTCCAAAGTCCATGGTCATTTTTGAAGATGTTTATAATAATATATTTGTTCAGAGTGCAGAGTAAGCCATCTGGCTAGAAGCCAGTCTGCACTCAAAAAAAAAAAAAAAAAAAGCCAGGCTACATATTTTTTTGGATTAACTTTAGAAGATAATTTTTCTTTTTGGCAGAGTATTAGTTTTGGTAAATTCTGTATTTTTCGTGTAATACTGTAAAGTCATCTTTTAGGAAAAAAGTTTTTATTACTGCTGCTGTAAACATAGTTACAAGTCATTGACTATTTACTAGATGTCAGGTTAATTGCTTTAATGTAGATTATGTCACCAGATTCCCATAGTCATAAAATGAGGTAGGGATACTGGTGTGCCTATTTGAGAGATGAGGAAAATGGAGCTTGTGAGGTTGCATAGCTACTGGCTGTAGTACATAGTGGAGGTCCATACTTGTTGACTAACAGTGTGAACCCAGGACTGAGGCCCAGAAATATGGACAAATACTTCTTGATTTACAGTGAATTTACATCCCACAAACCCATTATAAGTTGGAAATATTATGTCTAAAATGCACTTAATACATGCAACCTACTGCACATAATAGGTTAGCAACACAGGGTGCTATTGTGTATTGGTTGTTTACTGGTAATTGCGTGGTTGAATAAGAACTGTGCTTGCTGCAGCTTCCTGCCCAGCATTGTGAGGGAGTCCAGATCACACTGCTTATCACTAGCCTGAGAAAATATCAAAATTCAAAACTGAAGTATGGTTTCTACTGAATGAGTATCAGTTGTGCACCATCTATACTTGTAGCATGCTGATGTAGCATGTATCTCAGCATGCCTCAAAGGGTTCCTTCTACCACTGTTTACTGGGTCTCTTCCCCACGCTTAGCCTTCAATGGCAAGAACAGAACAGAGGGAAGATGAGTGACTGAGAATGCACTCCAAATATATTATCAGTGAAGAGACATTTGTTGTTTGTGATTGATAGCATTCAGCCATCAATGTGTATCTTTTTAAAGAAGGTTTTTATTTTCTAAACCACTCCCCAAACAAGTAGTGAAATGAAAGCTGTCTTAGTTTTAATTACTTAATTTGATTAGGCATCCCTGGTTTTCAATATATGAAACAAAAAGATGTTTTAAGATTACGCATTCCACTATTCACAAAATAAAATGTATCACTTCATACATTTTATTCTATCAAGATACATGTATCTTGATAGAATCAAGATATCGTCATGTAAAAGACTCTGGAATGGACTTTGGTCCAGTCTTTTTGCTAGCCCTTTTTGTATAGGTCTGCTTAATTTTCAAGTGAAGGAGAGGAGTCAACAATTTGGAAGAGGCTCACTGGGCACTCTTATTTACCCCCATTTTCCTGTTTTATGGTATTTCTTGTTATTGTAATTTTTATTTACCATGCTCAGGTTTAATGAAGAGAAAAACAGTACATAAAGAATAAATTTTGGCCCACGAGTCTTATGATAGCAAAAGTGTAGTTGTCATTGGTTTTGAGCTATTGTCAAATGTGTGAATCTTGAGGATTTAAAAAATGTCATGTTTAATAAAATATGCACAGTACTGAGTTCTCTTCCTTATCTCCATTAAAAGGCATGACTATCATGGAGGCTTGATCATTATTTTTCCATATAATGATCCAAAGTGGTTTTATGTAACTGCCTGGAGGTGCTATTTGATTAGTGATATATTAGGACAGTAATATGATTTGTAGATTTTATTTATTTTGCACTACAATTGGCTAGAGAAATTCCACAGCTACAGATAGTTTCTGAATAATGTCTCAGGAAGAGATAAACATAATTTAGTAATAAACCACAAATTGTTGGAAATCTAAATTAAAAAAATTTCTATTAAAGTTTACTAAATATGCAGCATAGTGTGTATAAGTGCACAGCTTTCTGCTTCTTCACAGTGAGTCTCATATAACCAGCCTTTGATCAATGGGTAGGTCATTCCTAGTATGCCTGCACCCCTCTCATGGAGTTTTCCTGCCACTATTTCCCCATGAAAGGTAACCATGCTCCCAACTTCTAACAGGAGAGATTAATTTTTCTAGTTACTTGTGCTCTTTATAGATAGAATCACACAATGTGTACTTTGTACTGCTGTAGTATCTGGCTTAGGAGGCCAATTAAAAAATATTTATGGTATGTCTTAGCCTTCAAGACTAGGAAGACTTTAATTTAAGTAGGAAGAATATAGGTAGTTTGTAGAATATCTGTCATTTATGAAGTGTCTTAACAGGGGGTATTACTTCTTTCCTTTTCTCTTAGCCAGTGGAAAACTGCATTCTTGGTATGTGGGGAAATATAATTCATTCTAGAGAAGGTGGCTAAATAGGTTTGGATCCCTGATCTCGTTCTGGGCCTCTGTTAACCAGAGAGGAATTACACCTATCTACCTCCATATACCCATACATGCGTACATACACACATGTATCTGTACATGTTGAATGTGTTTGTATAGCTGTGGGTGAGTATGTTTCATAATCATTGACATTTCTGTGGCATATCACCAAGTTCTTTCTTGTCTGACTCAGCATATGGCCTTGGGTAGGATGCCCAGAGCAATTGTGGGTAACTGACTGCTTGGCCTAACTGGGTAAGGAGGCTTGGTCTGTGACACATGTGGCTTGGGAAATAATCATAGTTCTGTAGAAATTGGAAAATCTGAAAGGAATTCTGAGTCTTTTTGTTTAGTAAACCATCATTTGAGGAAAAACCATTGTAAGGCTGTAGCATTAAGCTGTCTTCTCT
Organism: Castor canadensis; assembly: GCF_047511655.1. NCBI lineage: Eukaryota > Metazoa > Chordata > Mammalia > Rodentia > Castoridae > Castor > Castor canadensis. The sequence continues at coordinate 96,144,922 of NC_133394.1, forward strand.
TCCCAACCCCTCTTGGAATTGGGACATGTTTATCTTTCTCTGCCCTATTTCTGTTCCCTAGTTGCAAATTCCATTACATTTCATTCTTAAAAAAATAAAGTTGCTTATATTTCTCCTCTAGACATCTAGTTTACTGCTTTTTCATCATTTGCAGGTATTTGGTTTTCAAGGTTTTGTGTGAGCTGCTTACCTAGTTGTTGGCATGGAATAAGGTCACTAAGTAGATCTCATGAGAGCAAAGTCTGTGACACACGATGCTTGCTGTACCCCCAGTACTTAAAAGAGTGCTTGAACCACGCGGCTCCTTGAATATTTGTTAGTCCATGACTGAATCTAGCAAACAGGATATTATACTGGGATCTGCCTATGTTCTGAATTTCCCTAAATGCTCTTGTTTTGTGCCTATCTCCAGGTTTAACTAGTCTCTAGGAAAATGAAGGTGACAATGGCTGTTGAATTAATTATTCAGGCATCTTGTGACTTCACTTGTCACCACTCCACAAGACATAGTGAACCTTGGCTTATCAGTTTTTGCATGCTTTTCTGTTTGTGCTCAATAAGTATTTGCCAAATTGAATTCCATGTGCAAGTTTGGAATGCTGGTCAGTTTTTCCTTCAGTCTACTTGGGATCATTTGCCCTGCTGCTGGCATCAGAGGAAATAAGATAAGCTAAGATTAAAATCTGTCCATCCAGTTTGCCAGCAGCAATGCTAAAACGTGTGGTACAGAAGGAGGTTTTAAAAGGAATCCTTTGTAAAGTATAGAACTATAGCTACCCAAGCCATTGTTCTTCCTTGTAACTGAAGATCGTGGAGTTGGCATTACTGATTTAGCTTCCACTCCTCCAATGAGCACCGTAATTCTTAATGTTAAATGCTTTAAGTTTGTTAGATGAAAATGTTCTGAAGTATGAGCATGTTGTCTATCACCAGGAATTTGTTGCTGTTTTGCTGAAATTTTTCTTATCACTGCTCTCTCTTGTTAATGTCTTTAATCATAGTAATGCTCAGAAATGTTAAGAACCCCTCAGGGTTGCCTCTGCTTCCAGGATGATGATGGTTAAGTGTTCTTTGCTTGAGAGAGGCCAACTCAGACTACCTTGGAAATCCATCAGGGCAATTCCAAATTGCATGATAAAATCATGAGTGGGGTCACTAGAGGAGTTTGATTTTACCGCTTGGACTGTGTATACTGACAGTGAGGACTTAGATGGAACTCTAATGCTTCCTCAAAGAGAATCACAATTGCCAGAATTTTGGGAACCCTCTCTTTAGTGTTCCTATAATAAAGATCAGCTTTTATTCTTAAACTATGCTATCTATTATTATATGTAGTTGAATTATTCTTTTCAATCAGTCAGGATTTTTTCCCCCCTTTTGGTACTGGGTTTGAACTCAGGACTTGTGCTTGCTAGGCAAGAGCTCTACTGTTTACTCCATACCTCCAACCTTTTTTGCTCTGGTTATTTTGAAGACAGGGTCTGGATTTTTGCCCATGCAATCCTGGACCACCACCCTCCTATTTTAAGCTTCCTGCCATTGCTGGGATGACAGGCACGTGCCACCACGTCCAGTTTTTTTCCCACTGACATGGAGCAGTCTCAAAGTTTTTTGCCTTGACTTGTCTGGAACCATGATCCTTCCTTTCTTAACTTCTTGTGTAGCTTGAGATGACAGGCGCACAACATTGTGCCCTACTACTGGTTGAGCTAGGTGGTCTCACAAAGTTTTTGTCTTGGCTGACCTTAAACCACGATCTTCCTGATCTCAGCCTCCCAGGTAGTTAGGATGATGGACATGAGCCACTGGTGCCTGATTTTCTTTTTAATTATAGATGTTTTACATGTGCCCACTGTGATGTTTTAATGTTTCTGTATTCTCTGAATTTTTCATAATCCAAATTCCAAACTGCTGTGCCAGTTCAGAATATTATTGTTCACTCTTCTTTCAGTTGCAGGCTTTCAGATTTTGGATTTCTGGATTGCAAATGCTCAACTGATAAAGTATGCAAATATTCCAAAATCTAAAAAACTCTGAAATCTGATAGGGTTCTGGTTCCAAGCATTTTGGATAAAGAATATTCAGCCTATGTACACAAAATATAGTGTGTGGAATCTAGATGGAATAATTAAAAAAAAAACCCTGTTTTTGTATAAGGACAAACTGTTTTTTTGTGTGCCTGTTACTGTTTTATATAATAGTATACAGTAGACCCTTGGTATCTGTGGGTATCTGGTTCCAAGGAGACCACTGCTGAGCAAAATTCAAGCATTCTCAGGATGCATAGAGTTGAGCACTGTACCATGGACACTTGATTCATTTTACCCGTAAGGCCACCGCACCTTCTGCTAGAGACATGGTGCTTTTCAATAAATCTCAGCTTTTCACTTTATCACTTAAATTATACAAATTAACTTTTGCCTTGTTTTTTGGGCACCATTTGCTTTTTGGGAGGCAGATTTTCACAAAATGAAGGGCAGGGAAACACTCAGCAGGTCATACAAGGATTTAAACACAACTGACGGTAGTGCTGGACTGGCTGAGAGCTTCTCTGCTCCCACAGACCTGTGTAATGTACACACAGGAAATAACAATTTTTTTTAAACTTTCAGAATTTTTCTTTTTAAATTTTTTATTCATTTATTCACATGTGCATACATTGTTTGGGCCATTTATCCCCCCTGCCTGTTTTTGAAATGTCTTTAAAAAAATTTTTGACTATGTTTGGTCAAATCTGTGAATAAGGTGGATTTACTGTAATTTTTCAATATCATTTCAAACTCCTTTTGAACACCACTTAATCCCATCTTGCTAATGAGCCACAATTAATGTAGTCATTTTTCTAAAGTTGTCCACTTTCCCATGATTTTGAGTGTTGCCACATGGTTGTTATACACAGGTCATTACTTGCATTTCAAATGGCTTCTTAGGAAGAAAGGCATAGAAGTTAGTTCCGGAGCAAAGGCAACATGATACAGCTGACAAATGATTTTGATTTTTTTGTGGTGCTGAGGTCAGGACCTTGTACATGCTAGGCAAGTGCTATACCTCTGAGCTATATCCCCAGCCCTTGACAAATGACTTTTGAAAAAGTTTGTATGAACTAAACGCCTACCAATGTAGGAAAGTGCTGATTTTTAAAATTTAATTTAAAATTCATTTTGGCTTTGTTTTTCCTGATATTTGAATGTAATTTTTAATATTTACTTTCATAATCTCAGAAAGGTGCAATGAACTCATTATTTTTCTTCTCAAGTATCCAACAAATATGAACCATTTATATTATCCAAATGTTTTTATTATTTTAATTGTTACTATAGAAAGATTCAACCACTTGATAGAATAGAATTGGAGAGTTCTATTTTTTTGAAAATAGATAGCAAAGTGTAGGCAATTTCCTGGCAAAAGCGAACTCTATTCCCACATGTAATTGATCTATCTTAATTTTCCAAGTAAGTGTGCACAGCTTTGCTCTCTAACTGTAAATCCTTAGAAGAGATTTTGTGGTAAAATGTCAGTCTTTTGTTTATCAAAAATGATTGCCAAATTTCAGCATGACAAATCTTTATGGATTTTAGAATATATTATGAGCAGCACAAAGTAGTCAGTATATCTTATTCTTGAAGGACAAATAAAACAAAAATAGGTTTTTGGGAACTTGTACAAGGTAAAATAGAATTAAACACGAATCCTCAAATAACTGTGATTTCAGGTATTAAATCACATTTCTTATAATTTTTTTCATAGTTAGCAAATATATTTTTATATTATGTATGCATACAAATAAAAATTATTTAAATAGCAATAGGAGTTGGAGTTCTCCTTCCTTTACATGTCAAAACCTCTCTTTTACATGTAAAGTCCATTTTTAAAAAATTCATTTATTCATATATGCATACATTGTTTGGGCCATTTCTTCCCCTTGCCCCCAGACCCCTCCCTCTCCCTCCCTATAAAGTCCATTTCTTAATCTAAAATCAAACCTGTATATCTAGTGGTCATACCACAGACTCTGTAGACTGTTGTTTAAAATCCCGACTCTTACCACTTTCTAATTGGAGACTTTAAACCTCTCAAAGTATTACTTTCTTACATGTAACATAGGCACACTACTACTAGCTTCACAGAGTTGTCCTGCTTATGTGAGAATTCATAAAATGTTAGCTCATAGTAAGTATGCTAGAATAATAGATATTATCAGTATGTCTTAGACTTGTGCTTTGAAAAAACCACATTTTTACTTAGGTATTTCATTCTATTTCCTGTGTTTAGATAGGTCTGTTTGCCACTGTGAGTTCTCAGGAACCTTAATTTACTGTACCATGAACTTCTAAACTATACAACCACTTAGCTTAGCATGTGACAACTCTTGGAGAGTTCTATTTTCAAGTATTATTTTCATGTTGATATTTCCATGCAGTGTTGTTTAATTCATTGGCATATAGCAGTAAGGAATGTACAAAAACAATTATTCCATCTGGATTACACATCAACTATATTTTGTGTACATAAGTAGAATATTTCTTCTCCTCTCCTCTTCTTCCCTTCCCTCCCCTCCATTCCTGGGGTTTGAACTTGGGGGCCTCACACTTGCTAGGCAAGCATTCTATGACTTGAGCTACACACCAGCCCTTTTTTGCTTTAGTTACTTTTCAGATAGGGTCTCATGTTTTTTTCTTGTGTGGGCCTGGAACATCAATCCCCATATCTGTCTCCCAAATAGCTGGGATCATAGATAATGGGCCTCCATGCCTGGCTGTTTAGGTTGAGTATTTCTTATCTGGAGTGCTTGAGATGAGAAGTGTTTCAGCTTTCAGTTCTTTAGGTTTTAGACTATTTGAATGGAATTAACTGGTTGAGTACCCCTAATCCAAAAACCCAAAGTCTAAAGAGCTGCAAAATATAAAACTTAAGTGTCATCTCAGTGGTCAAAAAGTTTGGGGGTTCAGGGCATATCAGATTTTAAATTTTGATTAGGAATACTAAACTTGTATCTGGCATGACTCTTTTACTTCTTTTCACCTTATTTGTTATAATTCCCTTCTTTCCATTTCACCATAAGTTCCTGTATTAGTTAGCATTTTGTTTGGATATAAGTGACAGGAACCCAATTCATAGGTTAAAAAAAACAAAATTGATAAGACAAAGTCAAATATAGTTGGATCTAGAGTTCAAATAATGTCAGGAATCTCTCAACCTCCCTCCCTATTTCCTTCTGTCACTCTCTTCCCTCTCCCTTTTCCTGTTTCTCTTATTTTTCCTTTGTATAGATTTTCTTTTTCCATTAGGATTAGATTGGTGTTTCCCCAAGTTATGGCAAACACGGTCATCAACATCTCCAGGCTTTCAATCTACTTTTCAGTTCACTAGACAAAACACCTCTATTAGAACTGACAGCTCCAATAAATTTCCTGATATTGTTTTATTGGTTACTTGTCTTGAGTCTCAACTTATCCTTGAACCATTCACTGTGGTCAGGGAGTTCAATGGCAATGCTCTGATTAGACTGAACTGAGACATCTTATACCTCACTTACAGGACTAAGAGTGGAGTGTAGGGTAGCTAACCTGGAGGAAAATAGGTGTGCAGTTCAAGGAAAAGGAGGGATGGAGGCTGGGGAGTCATATATGTACAATAGTGTGGGTGCACACTAGATGGGAAACGGTAGCTATGATAGGTGGCCTCCCTAAACATAATGGCCTCCCAATAATGTCAGTGTTTGAATCCTTGAGACCTATAATATGTTATGTTACATGGCAAAAGGGGATTAAGGTGATTAATCAAGTACTTAAAATAGAGAGACTATCCTGGATTAGCTGCATGGCAATCTTTATAAGCAGAAGAAGGAAGTGGAAGAGAAGAAACTAGTAAGATAGCAGTACAAGAGGACTTGGTCAGATGTCGCTAGCATTGAAGATAGAGAAAAGGAATCGTAAGCCAGGTGGCCTCTTGAGGCTGAGAACGGCAAGGAAACAGATTCTATCCTAGAGCTTCTATAAAGAATGAAGCCCTACTGATACCTTGATTTTAGACCAGGCAACTTATTTCAGATTTTCAACCTCCAGGGTTGTTTTATCTCTAAACTGACGATACTTTGTTATACTAGCAGTAAAAAAAGTAATATGGTAGTCTACTAGGATATGCCAGTTTTTCATACTTTTGTTAAACTACAAACCAGGCTATTTTAGATTTAGAAAATAGGATTATCACAAATAAAGTTTCAATGAAAACCTTCAAGAATACTTTCCACATTTCTTATTTATCTCATTTTCTTAGCCTTTGCCCCTGGGAACAGATTCTAATTTTTCATAGGTTTAAAATTCTACACTCAATATTAACCTTCATTCAAAAAATTTTAAGAAGTATGAAAAATGTTTAAGTGTAGACTGTCTAATATAAATTTGAGCCTGTAAAATTTCTAATGATGACACATATAACTGATAGAAGTGCTTCTTCAAAAACTAAGATTAGAATGGTAAACTTTTGGCATTTGAGCCTCACTTAAAAAATAAAATTGCCTCTATTATCCTATTGTTGATTATTTGGTCATTTGAAGACACAGCAAACAGAATACTGGGGTGTTTTTCTTCAGAGCGTGTGTTTTCTCTTAAGAGATCTTCTGTTACCTGATTTCATGTTTTGGAACACTGAAGAATGCGCTGATCTTTCCTAAGTGACTTTCTCGAACATAAACATTGTGCAATTGCAACAAATATTTATTAAAAAGCCAGATTTTAAAAAATGAGAAGAATTTCTAAGTCTACAAGTACTTGCTCTTTCTTAATAATGAATACCGCCCTGCCATGCCACCTTTTCTTTTTTCAAATAGCTTTATGAAAAATCTTGGCCTATGAAAATAGCTTTGCAACTGGAAGAAAAGACACACCAAGAATATCTCTGCCTTGTGGTTATAAGAGCCTGAGGTGGTGGTGGGGAAATGAAGTGAGAAAAAGATTTGGCTGTGTTCTTGAATTTCAGCATGTGCCACAATTAATTTTTAATTGCTTTTGGGAGAAGATGTGTTCCCTTCCCCGTGAGTGTTTACAGCTTTGCTAAGCCTTTGGCATTTGGTGTTCTCTTTCATGTCCACTCTTCACTCTGATTGCATCTTTCCTGGAGCAGCTGGCTCCTGTCATTTCTGATGACAGTCATTCCCTTACTCTGGGCTGGGGACTTGGGAATGTTGTTGTTGGAGATGCTGCTTTAGCTGATCTTGAAAATGTTGGTTTGATTTCATCCTTGAGGTCAGATTATTGCATACTGAGAACTGATAGCTGATAAAGGAAATTGCCTATGTGAACTGTCTCTGTAGTAGAACAATCACCAGTTCTTGGGAGAGAATCCCAGTCCCCTAGGTGGGGTCATGGGGCAGGGATTGCTACAGCTAGCCTGGGTTTTAGGTCCTTTTATTGATGTGGAATTTAAGGTCTTCGAATCACATCAGTAGAGGTAGAAGTATACAAGAGAGAAGCCTAAGGGGTACTGGATGTGCAAGGAACCTGAAACACACTTCTATAGTTCTAGGTAGAGATGATGATGATAACATCAACTCATTCTTTATGTCTCCTTATATGACAACTTCTTATATGACAACTTCATATATGACAACTTCAGTTGATCCCCATAATTATCTTTATTTTACAGATCACCAATTTGAGCCTTAGTTTTCATAATTCACCTGCAAGATTCCAAAGAGCTCATCAGGACTGAACCAGACTGCAAATGCAGTACTTTCTGACTCTAGACCTTTAGTGCCCAACTACCACACCCAACTTTTTTCCTTGCCTGGGAGCTACAAAGCACACTTCATCAATCCCAAGCCTTCCCTGTGTGGGGGGAATAGTTTTGGTGTTAATTAGATTGGCTAAAAGTGGCTGTGACATGAAAGATTTATATTGTGTCACCGAGAGCCTTGCAATGTTGTTTATACTGCTGAAATCTTTTGTCTTCTTATAGTTTTATAGTGTAACTTTTATATGTGTTGGGGACAATCAGTGTATTTTAGAAGATATTTGTGTATCATTCTTCAGCATCCTTAAAAGGAGACCAGGTTACCTGTCCTCAGTTGTAGCATATGTGGCTGAGTATATGAAGGAGTAAACATAATCCCAGTCCATGGGCCACTGTGTCATTCTGTTCACGCTGACCATACAGATCACTTCCTCCCAAGAAAGCCCACTCCCAGGAAAAGCTCCTTCCTCCCTTCTTCCCTTTCTCCCTTCATCCCTCCTCTCCTCTCCTTTTTCCTCTCTTCCTCCACCCTTCCCTAAGAGATATACAATGGGGACATTTAAACACAATGTACTATACCTCTGCCTAAAGATGTCAGACCTCTGAAAGAACAAGGCATTAACATGTGACTTTCCTGCCATCAAGATTTTTAAACCTTTTATACTGACAGTGTATGATTTGTATCACTGCCTTGACAGAGTGATGGAAGCTCAAACCAAGAGGTCTTTACTCTGTACACAGTTTCCAGAGAGGTCTCTTGGAAAAGATGCGACTTGAGATCAGCCTTGCAGGCCCTACTGGAATTGTCCAGTTGGTCCTTTTCCCTGGTGTTGCAGTAGAGTAGGTCTATAAAGGCAGGTGTGATTTAGAAAGGTCTAGTTGAGCACATTATATAGAATGTTTCAGTAGGCCAATGTGGGGGATGATGTCAAAAAGAAGAGAGTGCAGAGTGCCTTAAATGTCTAACTTAAGGTTTTGATTTAGATTAAGTTATTTTATCTCTGAGTTTGTTTATTTAGGAAGTGAGCAGATTTGATTAGATGATCTTTTAAGAAACTTTCAGGTATTACATTAGATGATTTTTCAAGGTCTTTTTCATTTTTGACTGGTATTCTGATTCTATGATTCTGATTCTATGATCCAAAGGGATAGCAGACTGGGGGCAATTTCTGGCTGCTAAGATCGAGGGTCTCATAGCTGTCTTCCAGGAGGTATGTTTTAGTGATGACATCCACTTCTTGTTCTTGATAGCTTAAGTTGTAAGACCTGAATATGGTGAAATGTTTGATAGTTCAGCCAGAGCTGTGAGAAATACACACAAGTTTTGCAAGCAGAATTCTGGCTCTAGGTAGGTGTCAACCTGTATAATTTACATTAATATAGTTGGTGGTAGAATTACTATTCAGGAAAAAGAGGATGCTTGCTAATTTTAGATACTCCTTCAGGCTCAAACTGCTCATTCATTCATCCATTCATCTTTTCTTCATTCACAAATACTTACTGAGTGACTTCAGGCTCTATTTTAGGCAGAGAGGAGCTATTGTGAAGAGAATAGATAAAATTTCTGCCCTCATGAAGCTTATGGGCTAGTAGATATAAATAAAAATGCACAAATAACATAGAAGTAAAAATTGTAGGATGTCAGATGGTGACAAGATTTGTGGAGAAAGGAAAAACATGGAAGGGGGATAGAGAGTGATGAGATGGCTACTGGTGATCAGGAAATGCCTCAAAGAGGGTCATGTTTAAACAAGGACCTGAAATTGTTGAGGGAGTGAGCCATCTTGCTGTCTGGGGGCCGATGGGAGGCACTTAGGGAAACTGTAAAGTACAAAAACCTTTTGATGTGAGAATTCCCAGCTTTAGGCTATAGGATATTCTGAGCATTTTCCTCTACTGGAATGGGTTTGAGAAGGCTGACATGCTCTGACAATCACTCTAGCTCCATTTGTGAGGTTACCACAAAGGGACAGAGCAGAAGCAAAGAGAAGTCATGACATGCATTCAAAACTGAGGTGATGTTGGTTTGGATTAGGTTAGTAGCAGGCGAAGTGATGAGGAGAGGTCAGATTCAGGATACATGTTGAGTATAGAATCAGAATTTGGTTAAAAACTAGGTTTGTGGTATGTGAAAAGTTAGGGATAGTTTAGTTGAGCATTGGGTTTGAGTAACTGGAAGGATAGATTACCATTGACTAACATGAGAATGAAGAACAGATTTGGGAACAGGGAGTGTAGAACAGGGAGAATGAAAAAAGGGAAGACAAAGAGGTAAGTGGAGAGCCAGAAGACAGTAGTGTCCTGGGAGCTAAATAAAAGCAGTTTCTCAAGAAGGGAGGAAGAATAAACTAAGTCAGACCCTGCAAGTTAGGAGATAGGACCTTGACCATTGGCTAAAGCAGCATGTGGTCACCAGTGACCTTACAAGAGCCTGATTAGAATGGGTCTAAGAAAGAGCAGGAATGGAAAGAGAGAAAATGAAGATGTCTAATGTAGGGTATTTTCTGAAATGTTTTGCTTTTAAGAGGAGTAAAAGGGTGGAGTATTTACTAATGTTTGAATCCATTTTGGATTGCTATAATAGGATCCCTAAGACTGGGTAATATGTGAAGATCAAATTTTTTTTTTTTTCTTACAGTTCTGGAAGCTGGGAAGTCCATGGTTGAGGGGCTGACATCTGGTGAGGCCCTTTCTCACTGTCTCATCCCATGGCAGAGGGTGGAAGGGCAAGAGAGCACACATGGGAGAGAGAGTAAAGGGAAGCCAGCAGAACTCATCATTTTATCAGGAACTCACTCAGTGATAACTAACTCATTCTCATGGTAATGACATTAATCCATGCATGAGGACCCCTTGTGACCTAATCAACTCTTAAAGGTTCCACCTCTCACCACTGTTTCATTGGGGATTAACTTCCCAACACATAAACTTTGGCATCCAGAAGGTTTTTTGTGAAAGATGGGATACAATGGAAGCTTTTTGGCTAGAATATTCTAGAAATGTAGAGAAACTAAATTAGGACACAGAAAGGACTTCTGTTGGAGCTGTTTTTAAAAAGACGAGAGGGGCTAGAATGTCATGCGTGAGTGGACGGTTGCTCTCATGTAAGATGACAATCAGCTCATCCACAGTACCAGGAAGGAGATGGACTACACATGCAACAGGTTGTGGAAATACCTGCTTCTAGGTGATGCCTGGGTAATAAGTGACCAACAACTGGGTTTCACAGTCTACAGCCCTCTGTGCCAGCGGAACTCAGGGTCCATAACAACTATTTCGTATCTAATGCTTTGGACCTCAGCCATCACAGCTGACAGTTATATAGGTTTTAACTTTAAAATTGAATATGGCATGATTATCTGACTTACATTAAAATTGGTAATAGCTAATATTTATTGAATCCTCTATATGATCTCATTTAAACTGCTCATCAGCCATTAAAGTTGAAACTATTGCTCATTTCCAGTTAATAGTCGGGAGAACTGAGTCTAAGAGAAAATAAGGAATTTAAGTGATAAGTTGTTTTCTTACACACTGAAATTCATGCCTTAATCGTGTGTCACACTGCTTTGTGGGAGTAGTTGGGTCTGTAACATGCATGATTTTTGAATGCAGTAAAATAACTTTGGATATAATTTGGTTTTCTTATGTGATTGTAATCTGAGATTAAAATGCTTTTGATCACTTTGAACTACTACCCAGCATGCCCATTCCTCTTCCCAAAGAAAATCCCTCCCAAATTTTAGAATTTTTTTCATAACCTATTGAAGCTACACTAGACTAAAAGGTTGACTGGCTGCAAGTCAGTGAGACATCATCATTCATTATTCTTGTGGTACTTTCCCTTCATTAGTCAGATCTTAGAATAGAAATTGACAGTAAATTGGTCCATTTATTTTGAAGTTGATGAGTACAGAGGAGCATGTTTTCAGAGTCTAAATGATCACAGCTGAAATTTTCCTTAGAGTCTATGCTCACTGTGAGTCAGGGCTTCAGGTTTGTGTTTGCTTTCTCATTTCTTCAAATAGGGGAAATGATACTGATTTACAGTGATTATTGTGAATATTAGAGATGACATTCTCAAGCACAATTCACAAGGCCCAGTGCTTATTCCGCCAATAAATGGCAGGTGATTACATGCTTCCTTTGCCAGTTCTGGGTTTTTGGAGGTTGCTGAGTGCATCTCTTCCCTGATTACCTTAATTCCCAACTGGAAAATGACTGGTTCAAGGTTTAATCTCAGACGTATTTCTTACATTTACATTTTAGGAATGATTTATTATTTTACTTTAGGGAAGACAAAGCTTTATATTTCAACCTCATATTGAATAAAAATTCAGAACATATTTTCTGATGGTAGAAAAAATGGAATTAGTCCAGAGAACCTAAGATGTATGATTTGCTGTAAGCATGAGGCTCTGGGTATCCTCTTGGGAGTGGAGAATCTTCCCTGCATTTTTTTCTGAGCTTTCTTATTCTCCAGACACTTAATCCAGATATCAGTATATTGTCTAGACTTTGTTGTGTGAATTCCCTTCATGTGGAAAATCCATACATTAAAAGTAAGCATTACTCTCTCCTTCTCTTGAAACAGTAAAGTGGTTGGAAAAAGAGTTATAACAGATTATTGCTATAATCAGACCCTCACAAGTCTTGGGTAGTGTGTTTTGGAAGTCCATGTGGGTGACAGCATAGACAAAGCAAAGGTTCTGTGGTTACCTGAAAACTAACTTAATACATATTAATAGCCTAGTAAGAGAACCTGATGTGCATAACATTTTATTTTAGACGATCTTGGGAGTACCAAGTTGAATGGATAGTTCCTCATCCTCAAGGAACTTATAGTTAATTTGAAGTGGACTTTGTTCATCCACATCCAACGTCTTGATGCATCCCTTACTTTCCCCTCCATCACTGTGCCTCTGTGACACTCATGTTCATTCCCCAAATTTCCAGAACTTTAAAATTCTTGGCTTCAGATTCCCTTTCCATGCTTTCTTTGTCTATCCTGTTTTCCTCCTCCTTTCCTTCTTTAGTATCCACTGTCCTATCTTTCCCAAGGGTGTTTGCATTTCAGTAAATACAGTACTCACATTTGGCCAAGGTGGGGGAAATGAGTCTCACCTGTGAGATTCCATTTACACATATAAACGGCCACCCATGTTTTAAGGTGGGTTCCAAATACACAATTATATTCAGGTGGGTATATATCCCATATAAGGAACGCAGTGAAAAATGAGAACCATTCCCTTGTGATGTGACTACTTAAATCTCCATGTTCAATTTATAGGTTGTTCTCATCTGCCAATTCTCCTAATTTTTTTTTTTTGATGGAGCTGGGATTTGAACTCAAGGATACCACATAAGCCACTCCACCAGCCCTCTCCTATTTTTTTAAAAAATACACATTTATGGAGCATGGCATAATATAGCAGAAATAATGTATGGGCTTTGGAGTATAACTTGGATTTATAATTGAACTTCAGTTGTTTGACATTGCACCCAGACTTTTCCTGAATCTGTTTCCTCACCTGTAAAGTATGCTTGTTAGTGTTGTTAATACCAAGAATGTACATGTAAATTATAGCACTGTAAACTACATTATCTATATTACAAGCTTATCTTAGAAGCAATATAAGGTGGCTATTGCAATTTGTAGAAATTCTAGGATTTCTACTAGGGAAAAATGAAAACAATTAAATTTTTTTAATCTAATACCAACTTTGTTAGAAGTTTGTAGCAGATGTCACTTATGTCATTGATAAGTTGTTTGAGGGTAGTTCTTGGTTTTAAGCCATCAAGGTATACTTTATAGAAACTTACCACATTCATGTTCTCAAATATAAATGAGATATGAATAGTCACAATGTAGTGCCTTTTTTAAATTAAGAAAGGGATTCATTGAGTTACTTAAGTACATTTGAGAAATGCTTTGAGTTCTCAAAATTTAATATGTATGAAGTGGTTCAATAGTATTTGTTATGCAAGTTAAGGTGCAGTCTTGTGAGGTGAGCACTTTATGCCTAAGTTATGTCCTGTGTTCTCCTGTTGTGAAAGGTTCTACAGTTTCTTTTTTTTTACTTCACAGAATCACCAATGAAGAAATATAGAGAGTATGAACTGGTGACCCCATTCAGCACAAATCTAGAAGGGCATTATCTCTCCCACGTTCTTTCTGCCAGTCACAAAAAGAGGTCAGCAAGGGATGTATCTTCCCACCCTGAGCAATTGTTCTTTAACATCACTGCATTTGGAAGAGATTTTCATCTGCGACTAAAGCCCAACACCCAACTAGTAGCTCCTGGGGCTGTGGTGGAGTGGCACGAGACATCGTCAGTGCCTGGGAACATAACCGACCCCATAAATGGCCACCAACCTGGAAATGCTTCAGAAAGAATCTGGAGAACAGAGCCTTTGGAGGCTAACTGTGCTTATGTTGGTGATATCATGGACATTCCAGGAACCTCTGTTGCCATTAGCAACTGTGATGGTCTGGTAAGACTCACTTGCCTTTGTGTATGTGTGCGTGTGTGTATGTTTATGTGTATGTGTGTGTGTGTTTGCTTGTAGGTATTGGGGTGCAGTTGTGTCTTCAGCATGGTTTGAAAAGTAGTGGTGGAAAGGAAGCCTCCTTGTAATATTTTAAGTTCAGGAAAAGAAAAGCATTAGAAAGCTTTTGCTATCAAAGATGTATGCTTTGGCTTAATTTGAGACATGAAAATAAGATTATTCTAAGAGACAAAAGACAACTATTTTAGCATTTTTATGTTTTCCCTTGTGTTATATTGGGGGATTTTATTTCTTTTAAAGCTTTCCAAAAACTTCCTAAAGAAAAATAGATTCCTTCAAAAGGGCTATATATGTGGCAACTTTGGATGTCTTCATAAAGAAAGTATTTTGAAAGTATTCTCTAGCTTTCTCACAGGATGCTGAAGTGGGAAATGAACAGGTTCTTTGGCCAACAACAGTGTTTTATGAGCATGAGATGTACTTTTCTCTGTGTGGAGGCTTTGATAGTTTTTTTTTTTCAAATAAAATGCTAATGTATTTATTGTTTTCTCAGTTTTGTGACTGAGGCCATTAGTAGCCAGCCAACCCTTCTTTATATACTCTGCAGATGTGAATTTTTGTTTTGTTTTGTTTTGTGTCTCTATATGTTATTTGAAAATTGTGTCAGAGTTTGTATCTTGAATTCACAGCTCACTCCAAGTGTGTTCAAAAAGAGCAATCACTTTTCTTCCTGTGGTTGTCAGGTTGCTGTTTCTTGGGAGTTCCAAGGCTATTACTTTTGTGTTGTCACTGCTTCTGGGAGTTCTCAAAATATCACTTCCATTCCTTTTTGTAATTATTCTATTTTGGCTGGTCCTTTGGCATTACCTTGCATTTCTGCTTTTGTCCTCTAGGCATAGTGTTAGAAATGTAGGTCCAAGCCAATGGAGTTATGATACCATATGTTTAACCTAATGCTGATAAGTTATTATGGTTTAAGCTTTATTTTTGCATCTTGTACTGCTTCTTGATATCTTGCAGAGTTTTATAAAACCAGTACAGGAAATGACATAGCATTTAGGAGGGTCTTGTCTCCAACTTGAGCTTCTTCAGTTTAGGATCCATACTCTTACACTTGGTGGTGGACCATATTCTAGGGTTTGAAGAAATAAGAGGTTTCTCAAATTCTTTTCACTCTATAAAAAAAAATTGAATAGATGTGAACGAACTTCAGTCATTGAATTAAAAAAAAAAATGAAAGCACTGTCTAGGAAAGACTGAAGATTCTTAGACTTAAGTGTTGACTGAGAGCTTTGACTCACTACTAAGATATAAAGGGAAATAAATTCTATAAAATGGTATAGTTTTTATAACATTTTGAGTAAAATATCTTGAGTACAATCTTTACTCAGTGTTATTTTAAAATTTTATAGCAACAAAAAATTATGCACTATTTATCTCAGATAAGATTTGAAACAAGGAATAGTCACTTGAAATTCAGTTTAGGGAAAGAAAAAGGCAAAGAAGTCATTTTAATTGTTGATCACAGTTTTTTTTTTCTTTTTTCACAGTTTTTTTAATGTAACTTAGTAATCATTGTTTTTCTTACAGTGCATGTCAAATTATCTAACCATAGATATAGAAAGCTAGGATTTAACAAATTTATATAAGGAAAAACAAATTGATGTAAAGTATGAATGAACATAAATTATTCAGATTATTTAACTTCTCATTTTAAGATATGTTGTTAACTATTGGTATTATGCATATGTCAGCATCTTATAATTGTGCATGTATAAAACTTGTACACTGTTAAGTATTCATTGCTCCATTAGTTCATTAATGTAAAAATATTTGTAGGAAGGCATTTATGGGCATAGCACTGTTCTAGACATTGTGAAATTGTGAAAGAAATAATTATGGTTACATCCTTATGGAGCTCAAAGATGTTAAGTCTCCAAAATATTTGGCAAAACATATTTCTACATAAATGAAAATATTTATTTAAGTATATACATGTATACTTCATACATGTATATGTATGAAATAAATTGTTTTAAGGGAACTATGTCCTGGAGGGATTTTTATGAATGAAATAGAGAGAAGACTTTGGCCCAGACCTTGAGTATGACCCAGGAAGTGGGTCATACTCACTGTGTGCAGTGCTATGTGAGCATGCACAGTAGTTGTGTGCCAGGAGGAAGAAAGCAGATGGTGGCAGACAGAAGCCACGTTGTGGAGAGAGATCAACAGACTGGAGGGATAATTCCTAAAGTAGGATGTAAAGATGAGAATAAGGATAAACTTGACTGATCAGTGGATGCCTAAGCTTTTTTTGTTCCTCTAACTTGCTACATATGGATTTAGGCTTGGCTTCTTGACCATAGAGAGGGAAGCAAGGGTACTAAGCTAACAGATGTTCTAAGATCAACTCAATGGTATATAAAGCCACTGCTTTTCTGGGACTGTAATCAAATTCAGGTTGTCTTAGTAGAAAGTATGGCTGCTTCTGGCCCAAAAACACTAATAGGAAATCTCTGTTCAGCGAGTATATAGTTAACTTTCCTGCTATGGAAGAGAATACCATGGAAGCCCTATCTGGATGGGAGATTTAATCCTTTGGGTTAGGTTAATTGTAAAATGATGCAGCAAAGGAATTTAGCGTCTGATTTTCTACATATGTCCTTAAAGCTGTTGCGGATAGGGGTGGCCAAACTCTTCACTGAGGTTGGAGTGTTCCTCACAAAGCCGTCTCCTCTCATGCTGCCTCATCAGGCCTTTGTGAGTTCGAAATGGGGATCACATGACACAGAATTAATTTGTATTAAACAGAATGCTTTTAACTTAACTTAAAGAACCCAGTGTTGCTCAAAGTGTGCTTCGTAAAGTTTGTGACCAGGTAAATAGAGTGAAACTGAAGTAAAACTTTTACAACAATTTGACAGTTATTGTATGTCTGCTGAGGCTAATAATAATAATTTAAAAAATTAGGCTGGTATTTTGTGTCTTTTAAATTTTATTTTTCTATAATAAGTTTTTATTGTATTTTATGAACATATCAGTCTGAAACTGGGTAGAAAATAAATTATTTTTTCACTACAGATAGCTTGGGATGCAAGCAGTGTTACTTAACTGATTTCACTCACTTTGGACATCAGAAATTCGGCTGAAAGTCAGGTGGAGTTTATTATTGCAAATGGCTGTAGGAAATGATCATAGGCAAAGCAATTCACATAGGCTCTATTGAGGAGGACAGGAAAACACCTTAAGTTATGTATACAGAGTCAAAGTTTGGACTGTATTACAGACAGATAAGCATAATAACTAAAACACTATTCAGTGGGTTTCTGACCTCCACAAAGCCTTCTGCACATAGGAATCGACAAATTCTTTACCGGAGTGACTAAGAACAATGTCTGACCCTTTCCTCTTTTTTGCCAGAATTGTCACTTATGAGTGACTAATTCTTGACAAATTACAGCTTTATTCTTGCTCTAGATTACTATTATAGGTAAGAATTATTGAGCTATTTAGTCATTGGATTATTCCCAGTTTCTGACAGCATCCAATCTAGAGCAGAGCCCTGCTTCTGTAGGTCCCTTCTGTCTCCAAGTAACCCAACCAACCAAAGCCTAAGTCCTTTCAAAGTTTCTTTTTCTTTTCTTTTTTTGTTTTTGGTAGTACTGGGGGTTGAACTCAGAGCCTTGCACTTGCTAGGCAGGCGCTCTACCATTTGAGCCACATCCTCAGACCTATAAATGTTGTTTATTTAGTTATTTATTATTTTTTTGCAGTACTGGGGCTTGAACTCAGGGCCTACACCTTGAGCCACTCCACCAACCCTTTTTAGTGAAGGGTTTTTCAAGATAAGGTCTCATGAACTATTTGCCCGGGATGGCTTTGAACCACAATTATCCTGATCTCTGCCACCTGAGTAGCTAGGATTACAGGTATGAACCACTGGTTCCTGGCATTGTTTATTGTTTTTGAGATAGGGTCTTGCTTTATGTCCTGGCTGGCCTAGATTACTACCCTTCTATTTGTGTTGCCCCCCTGTAGCTGGGGTGACAGGTGTGCCCCACTGTGCAGAGACATTGGTTGAGATGGTATCCTATAAACATTTTGCCTGGACTGGCCTTGGATAGCAATCCTCCTAATCTCTGCCTCCCAGGTAGCTAGGATTAAAGGGTCTTTCTAGCAGTTTCTTATTAAAATGCTCATGATTCTGTTGTGTTACTGCTGATGTGCTTCTGGTAGTATCTAGCAGGAGGCCATTGGCCTACTTTATTTCTCTGTTTCTACATCTCTGAAGTGAGAGAAATAGGATGTCAGGGTGGTAGCAGGTGTTTTGAACACCTCTGGGTGGGAAGACACTGCTCCTTGAACACCCCAGATGAAAATTTATTTCCTCCATGGAGTCCTGCCATTTGCTGTCTAACACCATTAAATCACCTCTGTGAGCATACAGCTAAGTCTTATTTTGTGGTCTATAAATTTACCAAAATAAAGGGTTATTTGGTTTATAAGCTTTTATGTCATGAGTTTCATTATATAAAGAAAGTGAATTTTTCTTGACTTGCTAAAACACTATTGCCATGTTAATGCCCCTGGATTGTCATGAAAGGATACTGGTTGCTAGTGAAGAACTGTCTAGATAATTGCTCTCTGGGTTACCCAATGTTAGCG
Source organism: Castor canadensis (assembly GCF_047511655.1). Lineage (NCBI taxonomy): Eukaryota > Metazoa > Chordata > Mammalia > Rodentia > Castoridae > Castor > Castor canadensis. The sequence continues at coordinate 96,163,828 of NC_133394.1, forward strand.
ATTTCCCTGTGGGCTGATTTTCTGATCAAGGGAGTTTATTATATAGGCTGAAGATTTTAACATTTGTAACTCTTCCTTCAAATGAATTTATTTGGGCTTATCTAATGAAATGTGTAAAATGGATAAACTGAAGTCTGGTTAAAACACAGTGGGAAATACTCTTCCTCTTACATTCCCTTCCTGCTTCCTCATCCTCACTCAGACCATTGTTTAACTGCCTGAGGCTTCTAACAGGGAGGTATCTGCGCATGTGTGTGTGTGTGTGTGTGTGTGTGTGTGTATATGTGTCTACTTGGTGGTACCAGGGTTTGAACTCAGGGCTTCAAGCTTGCTAGGCAGGCACTGTACCGCTTGAGTCACACCTCCAACCCAGGGAGGGATCTTTACTAGTAGGGTAGGGGTTCTTAGAAGTTAAGGGTAACAGTTTAGGAGCCATGATGAATCTCTTTTCTGAAGTATCTGGTAGTCACATTTGGTTAATGTCAGAAGCATTTTATCCTTGTTAGATTTGGGACAGGGCAAATAAAATCTTTGTGGGAAATAACATTAATTACTAATTAGTAATTACTTCTTACTAACTTTGTTTAGCCCTAGTTCCCTGCCTTGTGACTTGTTTTGGGATTTGGTCCCTTCAAAAACATGTTCTTGCTATGCCTTCTTCAGTGAGTCTAGCTGCAGAGGCACTTTTTAAAAAGTCTGTTTAAAAAAGAATTATTAGACAGTGTGCATGTGAGGGAGAACATTTGGCTAATGATTGTAGATTCAGCTCAATCTGATAAATAAAATGTTTGGTACTAAAAATAGATGCAAGTTTGTAGTCATTTCTAGTGCATTTAGAAATGAGGGTTTTTGTGGGCTGATCTTTAAGATGTTGACATTTGAACATCTGGTTCTTTGAGATGAATTTGATCTCCATGAGCCTGTGGCCTCCTACCTTTTCCTTCTATGGAAGATGTCCATGGAGGGGGTTGTGTGTTTAATGATGGTACAGATTGGGGAATCTGTGTCTTCTTGTTTTACTTGCTGGTTTGAGTGACCTTAGAAACTCAGAGAAGCAAAGGACTAAAACCAAGTTTCATATCCAGGTTACAAGTACATGAGGCTATTTTAGCAATGTAAGATTAGAAGACAAATCTCTACACCCTATAAGTTCCAGAGGTAGAAGATCAATAAGCAGCAGGCTTAGGCCCCTTATTAAACAAAGAATGCAAGAATTCTCCAGTTCAATTAGTCTGAGAGAACCAGTCCATGACTTTGGGAGCTGACAATATTTCCCTCATTTTGTGTGCCTGCCTATGACAGGTCTGAGCTGTTGTATATATCATCTGCCCTGCCTCCTTTTCAGGTAGCTAGGCAGCCAGTTTGTGCTTATTCAGAACGAAGATGGATTCACATCTTGTATTAATTTGCATATGTCTCATACACATGTCAAGACTTTCCCAATTTTTTTGTCTACATTCCTCTGTGTTACTTATTTTGCTTTATGCAAAGATTATCCAAGGGATAAAGTAGGAAATGAAAAAAAAAGTGTTTTAAAAAAATCTTAAAGTGTTTTTTGTAATGGTTATTTTGTACTTAATCTAAATTATTCATGTTAATTTAGAGTAACAAATTTTCACTGTTCATTATTTTATTTACATAAATTTTATTATAATTTATTTCCCCTTTATCATCTCTAAACTTTGACATAAGACATTTTAAAAATTAAATTTAAATATGGTTAAGGGCTGGCAGAGTGGCTCAAGCGGTAGAGCACCTGGTTAGTAAGTGTGACACTCTGACTTCAAACCCCAGTACCGACAAAAAAAAAAGAAGATGGTTAAAAATTGAGTAACACAATAAATATGATAGCGTACATTTCTCATTGGACAGACTTGGAAAAACAGAAAATAAAAAGGGCCTGGGAAACACGTTTCATTGTCGGCCTGAAATGCAATGTTTCCTGTTCTTCCTAATGCCATAAACAGGATGATGTCATTTAAACTGATACAGGTTTTAAATACACTCAAGAAATGCTTCAAGAGCTGTGAAAATAGCGGTGATCACGTCTTAAGTGTTTTCTCTTGGGCAAATTATGATTAAAACAAGAAATCACAGCATAGAATTGATATGATACCTTTGTGTATAATCATGCTTTATGGTCCCCTTATAAACTAAACTCAACCTCAAAATTCCCAACTACAAACTTCATGTTATTTTTTTAAATTAATAGTTGATTCTAGGAATACTGATCCAAGTTAACAAAGCTTTTTGAAAACATTAATATATGTGAGGCACTGTACTAATTGCTGTGGGAAATATTGAGGTAGACCAGGCATACCCTTTAACTTCAAAGAGTACTGGAAATAACATATGACAAAGCATAACCACAGCGTAAGGCCAGATGTTTTAAATGCCGTAGGCCTTGAATAGGTGAAATGTGAGAGCCTAGATGGAGGGATGGTTGAAGGCTTGATGGAAGAAGCAGCATTTGTGATACCAGAGAATTGGGATTAAACATGTATGTTAAGGTATTTAAGGATGGTCGCAGGAATGGAATAGGCTGGATAGGGGACTGCAAACCTGTGAAGAAGGTAGGAGAGTTATGAGGTTATCAGACTGGGGAGAGGATAGGGAAAGTTGATTTCATGAACTTAGTAACATATATAACAAATCCACAGGTGACCCAAAGTAGTCTTGGTCCATATATACCTGAATGTTGGACCAAGGAAGATATGATACAAAAGGAAGAGAGAGAAAGCAAAAGGAGGGTATATTAGGAATATTATTCCAGGCTGAATTCTACAAATGTGGAGTGAATACTGTTAGGGCTGCATGGATGATCAGGATGAGAACAGGGCAAGGATTGCGCTCCCTTAGTTTTGTTGCTGTTCTTCATAGTCATCTTTCCCTGCAGTCATGAGATGTTTTTCTCTGGAGTTTAGGGAGGTATTTACAAATGACAGTTTTTTTTAGAGCTTTTTTTTTTTTCCCTAAAATTTTATCTGAGAGAGTTAGGAAATTTGATTTTGGAAAATCCGAATTCATTTTCCATCATCTAGGTCCCTCAACCTTCAAATTTGATAAGTTAAGTGCCCCTATTTAGGAAACCTCCTACTATGACTATAATTTCTTCCATCTGGCATGTTTCCACACATTTTCAATATATTTACTACTTCTTTCCAGTCTCCCAAGAAGCATTGCTAATGTTTTTTAATGATTATTTTTTACAGTACACGTTTTACCTGGAAAGCAAAAAAAGTAGAGCATAAAATACAGTATGATTTGGTCAATGTTACTTACATCTCAAGGACAAAACACAGAAAAATAATCTAATAAATGAATTGATTTGATTTTAATTCACATTTTATGTCATTCATAGTATCTCTTACATCACTGGATATGTGTATACATATGTATATATATGGAGACATATATCCATACATATTTATATACACACATATAACACAATGGAAATGACAAACCATATATGACATCTTTTGTAGTCAAGAGAAATGTAAACGAATGTAAAGATGCAGTGTTAAATCATAACTACATAAAAATTAACTGTGGCACATATTGTACTACTGGAATAAATTTTCAACTACCTCCCGCTATTGATACTACAGTGAGTTCAAATGTTGCTAATATCATCTTAAAACTCTGAGATGTTAATTTTCTTCCCACGAGTGGTTTGTCTCTCTAGTAAATTACAAATCACGGTAAAAAGTGATTTCTCCTTTGTGCATTTTTTACCACATATAATACATGACACATAAGAAATAAGCATAAATTGACTGTTTATGTTATTAGTAAGTTTCCAATCAGCTGCAGGCTGTAAGTAGTTAGGTTTTGGGGGAGTCAAATGTTACCTGAGAATTTTCTGTTTTCTTTCTGTTTTTTTTTTTTGGTGATGTTGGGGACCAAATTCAGGGTCTCCTCCATACTAGGTAGGTGCTCTACCACTGAGTTACAAGCCCAGCCCCACCATGAATTTTCAACTGCAGTGGGAGTCAACACTCATGCAAGTTTAGGTCAGTGCACCTAACTTTCACATTGTTCAAGGTTATTTTTATGTTATTCAAGTCTTATTTCTTTGCCATCTATTTGTTTCCTTGTCATTTAGGTGTTCTGACTATTATTGGGTATGAGGTACTGACATCTCCAGTTATTACTGTAGAATTGTCTTTTCTTTCATTTCTGTCAGTTTTGCTTCATATATTTTGATGGTCTATTATTAGATATGTAAACATTTATAGTTTAGTTATATATGCTTTTTTATTAATGTATAATGTCTCTCTCTCTCTTTTTTTTTTTTTCTGGTTGAACTTGGGTTTGAATTCAGGGCTTCATGTTTGCAAAGCAGGCACTCTACTGCCTGATCCACATTTTTTTGTCTCTTGTAACCAGTTTTGATTTGAAGTCTGTTTTGTCTGATATTAATATATGGGATATCTCTTTTCTTATTTTTAGTCTACTTGTGTCTTTGGATCTAAAGTGAGTCTCTTATAAATATTGTAGAGTTGAATCTTCTTAAAAAATCTTTTCTGCAAATCTCTGTCTTTTAATTGGGGAGGTTAATAGACTTACACTTAAAGCAATTATTGATAAGGAAGGACTTACATTTATCATTTTGCTATTTTTCTCAACATGCCTTACAACTTTGTTGTCCTTCATTTCCTACGTGTCTTTCTTTGTATTCAGATGATTTTTTGTAATGAAATGCTTAAATTCTTTTCTCATTTTCTTTTGTGTATATTCTTTAATTGTATCTTTATTATTATCATGGAGATTATATTTAACATAATAATGGTATAACAACATACTTTGAATTTGTGTTATCTTAACTTCAATAACACATAAAAAACTCTGTTCTTTTAAGAGCCCTATCCCCTCCTCTTTCAGTTATCTATGTCACAAAATTCCATCTTTATATGTGTAGAAACCTAAACCAATAATTTTAAAATTCATTAATCTCTTAAATCAAAAAGTAAACAAAAGTGGTGTTCCCATTGTTACAATAATACTAACTTTTGTAATTGCTCCTGTATTTACTTTTACTGAGGTCTTTTTTCATATTGTTTAAAGTTACTGTTTAATATCTTTTCATTTTCAACCTATAGGACTCTCTTTTGTATTTTTATATTTCTTGCAGGGAAGGTCTAGTAAAAAATTTCCTTAGCTTTTGTTTATCTGGGAATGTCTTAATTTCTGTCTCAATTTCAGAGGGGATTTCTGTAGGATATAGGATTCATGGTTGGCATTTTTATTTTTTAACATTTTGAATATATCTGTCTGCTTCCTAACCTCTAAAATTTCTTATGAGAAATCTGTTGATAATCTTATTGAGGATCTGTTGTATGTGAAGAGTCACTTCTCTCTAGCTGCACCTACAGTTCTTCTTTGTCTTTTGACAATTTCATTATAATGTATCTTGGTGTAATCTCTTTGTACCCATTCTTCTTAGAGTTTATTGAGCTTGGATGTGTATCTTCATGTCTTTCATCAAATTTGAGAAGCTTTTGGCTATTATTTCTTCCTATATTCTCTCTACCCTATTCTCTTTCTCTTCTCCTTTTAGAATTCCCACAGTGTGTATGCTGGTCCACTTGATGGTATCTTGTTTGTCCTTTAGGCACTGCTCACTTTTCTTCAGTTTTATTTTTCTGTTTCTCAGGCTGGATAATTTCCATGGTCTTATCTTCAAGTTCACTGATTTTTCTGTCTGCTCAAATCTGTCATTGGATCTCTGTAGTGAATTTCATTTCTGTTGTTTTCTTCATCTCCAGAATTCATAGTAGGGATTCTGTTTCTTTACTGATACTTTCATTTAGGTTTTACATAATTTTCTTGACTTTCTTCTTGTCTCCCTTTAGTTCTTTGAGCATCTTTAAGAACACTGTCTTAAGGTCTTAGGTACATTTGCCATCAGGTGTTTTCAGGCACATTGTCTGTTTTTGTTGTTTTTTCCTTGAATGAGCTCTAGTTTCTATTTCTTTTATGTCATGTAATTTTATTTTTTGTTTCAAATAGATATTTCAATTTAATAATACAGAAATTCTAGAAATCAGATTTTTTCTCTTCTCCATAGTTTGCTCATTTTACTTTTAAATTATTATAGGCTGTTTCTGTTCTGAGTATTATCCTGACTTAAAAGCTCAGGTCTTCTCAGGTCTTTTCTGAGCCTCTACCATCCCCTGAACATGCACAATGAGTTTCTAATTTCTTCCACATAGGCAGTTGCTTTTAATTTCTCTCATATTCAATGTCTGGCTCTCCACAAAGATAAAAGATGAAAATGAAGTAGAAAACAATTGTGCTTTTTCTTTTGGTCTCCTGAAAGTCATTTCAGCCAGATGGGAAGGGCATTGGAACAATGAGAGGAGGGCCAACAAAAGTGGCTGCCACTCTTTACACCTCCGTGATCATAGGCAGCAATCTGTGATCAGGGCTCAGTTCCCAATATTTGGAAGACAAGACACAGGGTCCATTTTGCCCAATCTGCCTCTCACTAGTTGTGTGCAAGCTGTGTAAGAACACATGCACAGCTGCCTGCCACGGGGCTGAGCTGAGGGGTGGAACTGCTACTGTGCTAAGAGTTGAGATTAACTGACATTAAACACAATTTTCCTTTAGACTTTCTCCTGGAAGTTGCAAGCCTCCATGAGACTCCAGAATTCCAAAACCCAGTCATTATACAGATTCTGCCACTGTGCTAAGTGGGAAGAGAAATTTCTAGTGCTTCCTAGTCCATCATCTTTCCAGAATCCTTCCTTTTATATCCTAGTTTTAAAATATGTTTAGAATATATTAATGTGAAGTTGTATAGTAAGAATAATCAGTAAATACCAATGAAGAGGAAAAATTGCTAAACTATTCAGAGTTAGGATACTTTATGAGATTTCAGTTTGAAAAAAAATTAAGTACCAATGGTAAGTCAAATCTTTTGTAAAATGATTGAGGGAAATGACTCATGTTGGGAGTGGCTGCAGTGTTGTTTTAGAGTCAGACCTGTAATTCCATCCCATCCCTTACTAGCCTCATAACCTTCAAGTTATTTAACCTCTCTGAGTTTCCGAGTCTGTTTCTTCAGTGATATGGGGAAAGTAATGTGTCAGATCAAGGCCTTACTGAGAACATTCATGCATGTTTTACATAGTGTACCTCATAGGAAATCTGTGTTTGTTCTTGAAGTCCCCCTTTTTCCATTTGTAATATGTTTTAATTTTTTCGGATTGATAATTCTAATGATTAAGGTTGCAACATAAAACATACTGTGGTTACTCAACTCATTCTGTGAACTAATTAATAGAAAATAGTTTACCATGAAGTGAAGATCTTAGAAAAATCATTATAATTTTAAGTTCACCTATCCACATCATTTTTCTATACAGGGCACTTTAACCTCTGCTCTTCTGAAGACTTCTAAGGATGGGGTCTTACTGTGTTCCATCTTATTCATATTATCACTCTGCTATATAGAAAGTTCTTCCTTAGGCTGTATCTAGAAATGTAAAAATATTTTGATCCATTTACTAGATTCCTCAGTTAACACAAATAAGGAACCACAATTGACCTTCTATTGTTGTTAAAACAACACTTAGGTTTTGTGTAATTGACCATTCCACCATTTAGTATACCATAGCAAATAGCCTCTGATGTGGGCAACATTTCCCATTAGTAATGTGATGTAGCTCGCACCTGGCTACAATGTAATTAACCAAAGACAAGTTATAATTTTACTGTTTGTCTCAGGCTTTTCATTTTGGTCACATATTTTAAATTATGAATCTCATAGTGAGACATTTTTGGCATTAAACAGATGAGTCTTCCCAGCCTTGTTCATTTCATATCTCTTTTCTTAGGTGATGGTGGTTAATAGCTACCTTACATCTAATTATCTACCATAGAGTATTCCATAAAAAAAAAAAAAGCACCCAGCAGGGAGTGTGCATTCTTGACACCTCTTTGGAGGAAGTTTAAGGTATGAAGATAGAGGTAGCATGGGGATACCTAGCGCTAGCTACTGGAAAGTGCATTTTAAAACTTTAATGGCGTTATCAGAGTTGACTTTTGTGGCCTTAGTGAGTTTTTTATTAGCCTATGGAACTTCCAACCCCAATTTAAAATGTAGGGAGATTTCTGGAAGGCCTACTTCTGTCTGGTGATATCTTTAAAGGTAGAGGATATTTATAGATCGAGAGCTATTAGATGCTGAGGTGTTATATGAATATAGCAGGAAGACATATTAAGGTAGATGCCTGAGCATATGAAGGCTGAGAAAAAATGAAGAACATCATGTAATGAGAGAATTTGCAAATGTTAGCAACTCAGACACAGTGGGAAATATTTTATTTAGTATTATCTGTGAAATACAATGCTTTCAACATAGTGATTAGAATCTTAGGGTAATACTTCCTTTGGACATGCAGGATATTTGATATTACTTAGAGTGTGCCAGTGTTTCATGCTTTATTGTTTTATTTCATATATTCCTTTGCTTTGCATACCTGGCTCTGAGGATGGTATTAACTGGCTGCCAGACAAGAAAGAGACCAAACCTAGTGATGTGGCTGCAGATAAAATTAAGTCACCATGAGATCTGTGTCTCTATTTGGTCAGCTGTACCTCATTGCTACCTTTGGCTTCAATTGTGCACCATACTAGACTTAACATAAAAAGATGGGAAAAACTTTCTAGGACCATATTGGTCCTAGACCCTAACAGTTAATCTGAGATTTTTCAGGGAGGGATCTCTTTTTATGTACTTTCTTAAAAAAGAAAAGACAAATGTGCATCTTTGAGAATGTTTTGAAATTGGCGGTGTATTCATAGCATATTGTTATTCTTTCACATACTTAGAAACCAGGAATATCAATTGTATCAGTGATTCTTTTGGTTCTACTTGCTGGACCTTATGCTTTGAAATATTTTGAAACCAGCAAGCTATGCAATAAATTATTTTTTCTATCTTTTAATCATTAAAAACATGGTCAATGTTCTTAATAAGTACAGATTATTCTGTCTCTCCACTAGCCGATTATCTTTTCCAATAAAGCAATTAGATCATTCATAGTCCTGTATGTACTGTTTTGTTCAACCTTCATTACTGCTTTTAATGATCTTTATAGGCTCGGAGGTCTAAAATTAGGAATGATAACTACTAGTTTTCTGAGGTTTCTTCTAGGACTGATGATCTGTGACTCTGTAACTACATTTGTATTCTAATTAATCCTAATGGACACTGCATTCCTTGTCAAGGAAGAGATCCAAGCACCACACTGAGCATTACTCATTAATCATGGTCTGGAGTAGAAATTGTATGCATGAGTGCTCACATTTCCAAATGTTGAGATATGGTTGCTTTCTAATAATACTTTGTCTGTTTTAAAAATTTTTTTTAATCCACTAAATATGGAAAAGTTCTGTGTTCTTGAAGGTTCCAAAGAGCCTAACTGATATTATAGTTTGGGCAGATATACTTCACCTTAACTCCTAACAAGAGGAAGCAATCACCTTAAAGAGATATAGTACGCAGAAGGAACTGTCCCTTGAATGGGCTGCTAGGTAACTGCCACTTACCTTGGAATAGACATGTTGTGCGAGCTACATTGATGCATCCCTTGCCCTGGCAGAGTTGTCCTCTGTATCACTTGAGGAATGTGCTACCAGAGCTGACAGTCACTGTTTCCCTCAAGGATCCTCTAACGTTTGTGGGCAACAAGCTTTCCTGGAGAGCTTATTAAAACAGATTTCTGGGCACCACCTTGCAGTCTCTGATTTAGTAAGTTTGCAGAGGGACCTGAAAATTTGCATTTCTCACATTTTCTCAGTGTCAGACTCCATAACTCAGTGTTTCTTATTGTGTGCAATGCTCTTGGATACTGGTTTTCTCAGCCAACCTGCCTTCTCTGGTAAGGAATTTCACCTTTTTTTATTTTGCAATACTGTTTTGCCCCTTACCCACTGCTTAGTTATAATCTCAGCCAGCTTTTCTCATCACCTGTCAGTCTTAGATTGGATTAATTATGTATGAGTACAAGTTCCTCTGTCTTCTTACCTGGAAGCTACATGTTCTTTGGAAGCAACCATGAGACCCATCTTCCCGGGCTATGGCTCTGTTCTTGCAGAAAACAGAAACTTGGTGAACTTGAATGAACCACTTAACATGTCTGATCTTGGTTTCCTCATTTGACTCAGGCAAAGATTTCCAGGTAGAGCTTTGAAGTGGGTTTTTGCATTAAGTTTTAGTGGCCATTCATTACCAAGAAATGCTTGTGAGCTTCTTAAGCCATTTTGCTTCTTCTAACTGGTGGTGGGGCTGTGCCATGGGCAGCACAGGAGTCCTGAGATCTCTGATTGTTCTGCTGAGGATCATTGCTGTTCCTACACATCAACCGTATGCTCTGCCCACTCACGGCCTCTGTGATTTACCCAACCCTCTTGGATGTCTATGCTCTCAACCTAGATAATTTCATCTGATTTTATGGCTTCAAGTACTAGTTACATAATGGTGGCTCTTGCATGTATCTGGCCCTGGCCTCTTCTCTGAGCTTCAGACTTATATGTATATGCTGTCACTTGCATGGCATCTTTTCTGGGATGCCTAAATCACACACGGCCAATTTGCATTTTTTTCTTTTTTTTTGGTATAGGAGTTGGAACTCAGGGCCTTGCATTTGCTAGGCAAGCACCCTACCACTTGGGCCATGCTTCCAGCCCCTTTTGCTTTAGCTTATTTTTTTCAGATAGGGTCTCATTTTTGTTTGGGCTGGCCTTGAACTGTGACCCTCCTATCCTATGCCTCCTGAGTGCCTGGGATTACAGGTTGAACCAACACACCCAGCTGGTTTGTTGAGGTGGGGAGTCTCACTAGCTTTTTGCCCATACTGGCTTTGAACCATGTTCCTCCTGATACCTCCTTTCAAATAGATGGAATTACAGGTGTAAGCCACTATGCCCAGCCCCAAATAGCAAATTTAACAAGGCCAAAGATCATTGCTTGATAACCACTCCTATGTGCCTTCCTTTAAAAAGAAGTTTGGGCACAATTTCTCAGGCCAACAACCTAGGCTTATCCTAGATTCTTTTTCCTCATCTCTCCTATCAAATCCATAATACTTTTTGGAGTTTTCCTATAAATTATGTTCTGAATCTGTTTATTATATCTCCAGTGTTACAACTTTGGTCCAAACCTCTATCTTCTCTTCTGTGGATATCATCACACTGTCCTCCAAATGAGTATTTTCTTACATTCTTGCCCCTCTGTAACTCTCATTTAGGAGCTACAATTTAGAATTTAGAATTTTCTAAATTCTTTCTTTACAAGCCTCCAGTGACTTCCTATTAAAATCCAAACTCCTTAGCATGAATTTTAGAACTCTCCATCAGTGGTTCCAACAATCATTGTATATCATAATCACCTAATGAGCTTTAAAAAATACGGATGCCTAGACCCCAACCCCAGAGACAGAGATGGATCAGGTCTGTGAAAGGCTTGGTGCAAGTCAGTTGAGAGCTGCTTTAGGTGGTTTTTGTCTGCAATTGGAGTTGAATCTTCTTGTTCTCTCTAGGAGGCCTCACATCTTAGTGGGCACCACGATTCCCCTGAAGGACTGTTAAAACCCAAAAGGTCTACAGAGGGGCCTGGGAGTTTGTATTTCTAGCACGTTCTCAGGTACTATTATAAGATCTGGTTTCTGTTGTTATTCTTCTCCACTTCTCGCTTGGTGTTCTATATTCAGCCACCCTAATCTTTTTGGTTTTCAAATAATCCAAATTCTTCCTGCCTCTGGCCATTTGGGCCTGCTATTTTTCCTTCGTAGAATATTCTTGAGAGCTTGTTTGGAGGTTCTAGCAGGGGAGCGCAGCTACTTGTATACCCTTGACTGAAGAACGGTCCTCCTCTATCGGGGATGGTCGTCCTCTTCGACCGAGCACGCAGCTTCGGGAGGGACGCACATGGAGCGGTGAGGGAGGAAGGGGACACCCGCCTAGCCAGCCAGATCAGCCGAATCAACCCTGGCGATCAATGGGGTGACAGATGTCGCAGCCAGATCGCCCTCACATCCCCAGAATATTCTTTTCTAGATTTTCAAATAGAGAGTCCTTTTACCATTTGTGTGTTAACTTTATTTTTTTTAAAATTAGGATATATTCATTATATGTTGGGTGGAATTCATAGTGAAAATTCCAATTAGACTTATATTGCATGTTATTTACATCGTCTCTCCCCCTTAACCCCCTCTCTCCACCCCACTTAAAGCAATTGCAAGAGGTTTCTTAGTTCTGTTTTGTATAAGTATATAAAGTCCATCTGCCATATGCTGTCACCTTAATCTCCTTCCTTCACCCTTCCACCTCCCAGTAGTACCCCTCCCACCTATTTTAGAGTCCTGGTTTTCATTATTAATATTTAAGTTGGTATTTAAAGGAGTGTCTCAATGTATGCCCACTGTGGGTGTGGTTTACTTTGGTTGGTTCAACCCCTTTCATTACTCTCCCTTACCCCTTTACCTCCCATGCCCCATTTTCCAACAGCTTTCAGTACACATCTGTATATCCTCAACCTTCACATCTTATGTTACGTGATATTACTGATGCCTTATCATTTTCTTTTCTTTTCCCTCTTTCCCTGAGTTCCATAGTGTAGTTCCACTGTTACAAGCATGTTCTGTATCTGAGTTTGTTTATGATCGTGTTCATTTTTGTATATATGTTTATCTTTGTATCTATCTTCCACATATGAGAGAAAACACTTGGCTTTTGTGTTTCTGATCCTGGCTTACTTCACTTAACATGATATCCTCTGATTGCACACATTTGCCTTCAAACCACATGTCATTATTCCTTATGGCTGAGTAATACTTGTGTGTTAGCTTTAATTCCATTTTCTCAAAGAGGATTTTCCTAGACATTCTAGTTAAAGTAGAAACCCTAACCACTTTTGCACCATGTTAATACTTTCAATCTTTGTAACCATTATTGGCATTTCAAATTTATTGTGAATTTTGTTGGGGGATTGGCTGTACTGAGGACAAAACTCTTCCCCACTGGTTTTACTGGTTTTTAGCAACGCTTGGTAATGGTGTTTGCTTACCATATTAATATTGACAATGCTCGTAATATTGACAAGGCCAATTGATGGGACTATTGGAGTGGGGAGTTGGTTACCACTTTTGAGAGGCGAATTATACATCTTTCCTTGCTGTTTTTAGTTTTGCCTGTGTGTGATGTGTAACTCTCACAACATGAAGCCATTGTTGTGAATTTCAAATATTTAAATATTTAAAATTTAGGATTCCTAAGATTTCATATAAATTGACCCCATCTTCTTGAACAGTAGAATTTTAGTGCTTTGGTTTTCTTTTAAGTTCTTTTTTTTCTCATTTTCCATTTTTTCTTTTTTTACATCTGAGCTTGTGAATAAGTGACATCATCTTGATTCAGATTTACAATATCACAGTAGAGTCACAGTGTTAAATTAATTTACTCCTGTTAAGCAATAGAAACAGATACAAGTCAATGTGGCAACCTTTTTCTTTTTTTCAAAGAAAGAAGTTTTAAAAAGATAGTATTTAAATATTATACTTTGAACTAATTCTTTGGAAGAAATAAAATATGCTTGAATATTGACTTCCCAGTTAAGGTTGTAACTGAAGCAGCCTGTCTTCTCTTTACTGAATGCTGATCACACATGTGTTACTTGTTTAAAGCCTTTTTTCCTCTCTGTGCTAAGCTGGAAAATGATAGTGGGGGCTTTGTCTGTGACACTTACTTTTGTATCCTCAGAGCTGTGCCCCATGGCTCATATGAGGTAGGTGCACAGTAAATATCTGATGAGTTAATGAATGAAGATACAGGACATGAATTCCAGGCACTGTAATAGGCTCCCCATCTTTCCCCAGTTTCAGGAGCCTTGTTAAATAAATGTTTCCTCCACATGGAATCACTCTCCTTCCTTCCCTTTTGGTACCCAGATCTCTGCCTTTGAAACTCTTCCTTTCTGTTATGATTTCTCCTTAGTGGAATGTTAGAAAGGTTCTCAAGCAAGTATGGAAAGCCATTCCTCTTCAGTTTCTCAAATTGCTTGATTTATTTTAATTAAATATTGATTCCTCTAACTTTTCTCTTTCTAGGGAACTCCCCTGATTCTTTATGTTCTTATGACTTTACTGTCTCTGCTTCTTGGGAAGGTATAAATAGATTGATTGAGTATTGAATTTAGATCATTTGTTCATTTAATCTATATGCATTAGATACTGACTGTGTACTTGGTACTTTCAATACTGTTGATGTGACAGTGACAAAGGAAAGCATAGTATTGAATTTAGATAGAATGGGAAATATGGGCATTATGTTTTAAAAAGTCACTCAACTGAGCAAAAAATGATAAAGTGTCACAAATGCTATAAAAGAAAGAGACAGTGTTTTATGAAATAAGTAGCAATGTTCTTTGATCTAGGGTAGGGATTGAACAGATTTCTTTGAAGAAGTGCTAGTTGAGATGCATTTATAAGGATTAGTAGGAGTTTCCTAGATAAGGTAACTGTTAAACACTTTTAAGGAGGAGAACAGAAAGGCTGTAGGATCAGATTATCAGGATTGGCTGAGATAACATTTGAGTTTTAGAAGAAAACTAATCTGCCATAGGTTGGCCTTCTTGACAAATCATAATATCAATGCTAGTTAGAATTTATGAGCACAGTGGCTGGCACTCATCTATTCTTTATGGACATAAATTTAATCCTATCAAAAAATTTTATTTGTAGATGAGAAATCCAGAGAAGTGAGTACCTTGTCATGTGTCTCACAGAAGTCCAAGATACCTGCATTTTGAACCTGTGCTTTTGGTATTTATCTTATCATGGCTCCTAGTGTTTGTTTCTAATATTTCAAGTAATGTGGGCAGCTTGAATTTAAACATAAGTGCCTATATGGATCATTCTGTGTATTCTTGACTATACATATGCATGATATATACAGAGGTACATATGTATGGTTATATAAAATAGCCCTGGTGGGTATTTTGGTGTTATGTATAATACATATATTGTATAATTTAGTTATTGTATTTTGAGACTATAATTTGAATGGAAGGATTTTCAGTCAAGCAGTTTAACTGTGAAAAAGGTTATGAGTGGGATAGAGAGATGAGCACTAGTAATTAGTGAAATGAACTGTGTTGTTTTCTATCAAATTTGGGTGCCTAATTTCAGTAGGTGACTGAATTCATTAGGGTAAGTGAAAATCTTACCCACGGGCCTTATCCTCTTCTGCTAAAGCAGCTCATCCCCGTCCACAGTAGCTGCTTATAGCTTTAAATAGCACAATCCTGGACTCTTGCTGCCAACTTCCCTCCAGCCAGCCAGGGTTACGTTGGGGCCAGGGTATCACTGACTGTGCTGTCTGTGCAAAGCCAGGGAAGAGGCCAGGGAAGGGGTTAGTGAATTGGCCAGCTGCCTGGGCACCCGGTACAGGGAATCCATGGAGCAGTACAGCAATTTCCTGCTTTGGGTGAAGCCCTAGAAAGGTTAGTGCTGGCTAATCCCAGACTTTTAAACTCTTCTGTGGTACTTGCGGGTACACGGGGATGGGTTAAGGGAACCATAAAGGTTCCTCCCCATTCAGTTCTTAGTCATTTTGCCTGGAATTTCCACTATTAAAAAATGCAAATATCTTGTTCTTTAGTTATGAATTTCTAGCTCAGATAATATCATCTAATTGATTAAGTGAATTGACTCCTGAAGGAGACTGAGGAGTTGGGAGGAAGAACTGAAAGGGACTGTGAGCACAAGGCATAGATGAGGAAGGGGATGAAAAATTAGGCAACGCTTAGGAAAGTAGTCCATTAGGAAGGAGGTAAACAGAAGGAGCCCGCACATCTTCTGTTTTTCTCAGTTTTACTTAAGTCTGTTACTTAAATCTTGACTTCGCCCATTTCTCTTTTCTTGGAGGGTGAGGTCAAGAGAAGGTGAGCAAAGGTCCTCCTGAAAGGTCCTTTAGGCTCTCTGCCCAGGTAACTGAAAGATTCTACCACCTGCTTTTCTGAATTATGCTAATTTTGTTAGTGGTTTTATTTCATTTTTTAGTTTCACATGCCTCTGTAATAATTGGTGGAGTTTTAGGGAGAAATTTGAGGTTGTGAGTTTTTCGTAAATTCTGTCAGTGTGGTGGAGACCTTCTTAGAGGAAGGAACATCTTCTGTGCCTTACCTGATCCAGACGGCTTTCCTAGAGTTTATCTGGCATGGGTTATTTTGTCTTAATGAAGTAGACTCTCGGAGGAGAAGGGTTTGTGTGTCTTGAGTAAGCAGGAGTGAGCTCTCCAGATTCTTCCTGTTTGACCCTTGGTCACAAGGAACAGTTCCAGTGTGATGCTAGGACCATCCTAGAGTTTGGAGTATGCCTAACAGGAGAGTAGAAAGGGCTGGCTGTCAGTTGTAGGTCTACAGGGTTTTTGGCTGTTACAGAATCATTCTCCTTGTTTTATAAATGAGGAAACTGATCCCCAGAGAAACTGAGGGATGGAATTAGTGCCATACATGTCTAATTGGCAGCAGAGAAAGAACTGGAATCCAGGTACTACAACTGCTGCCTCTAGCCTTTCTCCTGCCTAGCACTGGGTTATGAGTCCAGAGCACTTCAAATAGGTCTTAGTGCAGCTTCCTGTCCTGTCCAGTTCTGCAGTTTTCCTTCCCCTCAGCTAACTCAAGTGCTCAGGCTGGTAATATAAAACCGGTATCCATTACAGCACTGTATTTGACCTGGGTGCCCTGTACCTAATTCTTATGAAGTGTAATGCTAACTATATACTTCAGAAAATATAAGTTGGATTGAAAAGGCAAATGTTATTTAATAACAATGAAAAGAGCATAGGATGATTTTATACCTAGTAGGGTGAGACTAAAATTTACATTGCTAACTCCTGTGTGTGTCCTTACCCAGTTTGTAATAAATAACCTATGCAAGTACATAGTACAGTGCCAGAGACACAAAAATGTAGTAATATATTACTGTTCTCTTTAGGTATGCTCACACAGAGTTGTCATTGTCCTAACTTTTGAGATTCCATAAAACATTGCCAATATGAACCCAATTAGAAAAGGTGTAGTGTTGGTTGTTTGAACTGAACAGAAGATTTGTGACTGTTCTGGGGAGCAGCTCTGTGTACTTCCCTACTTCCTGTCTGTCTCCCTTGTCATTATAATTTCCTTTCTCTTTTTGTTGAACGCTTCCCCTTTTACTTCTTTCTGAAGGAACTGGATAAGACCACATGGTAGGACAATGCCACTAAGTCATTTAAAAAAAGTTACAACACAGACCATGTGAAGGAAGCAAAGGAATCTTTTCAAGTATATGAACTGAAATAAATTCAAAACATGGGCAGTAAGGATTGCTTTAAGTCTTTGGCAGTTAAGACTTAGAAGGGAAATACATTAGGGTACATAGTTCTAGTTTTTTTGACAATGGAAATGACAGTTTGTAATAAGTAATCCATGACAAGGTATACATTAAATCTTCAAATTGAAATTTTTTTTTCAGAAGGGCCAAACTCAAGTTGTAACAATTATTGATACAAATTACATGAATCAAATCTTGATCAATAAACTTTACTTAATAAATAAACAACTCAACCCTTCTATTTATAAATTCTATCTTCATATTATTTTCATTTTTCAATATGATCTAATTATATTCAGGTCATATGTTAAATGTATTGTTCAGATTATGCATGGAAATGATTAAATGTCAAAATGAGTCACTTTTGAGTGGGTTGCATTTTGGTAGGCTGAATAATTTTTTGAATTAACAGGCAATAGGGATGTCATGTAATTGAAAAAACTGTTTAAAAGTTTACAGTATAGAATTCTCATATTTAATCTTATTTTAATGTAATGTGTAAAATTACTTACATATTACTCAGGATAGACAATAAGTTTTCTTATGTTTTACTTTAATTTGAGTGTCATTTGCATATAATTTTACTATTTTGCTTAATTCATTTTTATAATACTGGAAAATAAAATTCTTGTAAAATATATAGGATAACATCATCCCTAGGACTTTGATTTTTTTTTGTTTTATTTATTTATTTATTTATTTTGGTGGTACTGTTGTTTGAACTCAATGCTTTGTACTTAAGCACTTTACCACTGAAGCCACACCTACATCCTTTGCTTACTTTCAGTTTGTTTTTCAGATAGGGTCTGTAACTTTTGTTTCAGTCAACCTTGGACCAAGTTCCTTTTGCTTCTGCCTTCTGAGCAGCTGACATTATAGCGATGTGCCACCATGCCTGGCCCTGTTTAATTTTTAAGTGAGAAATAATTATATATATTTGTGGGGTAAGATATGATGCTTTGATACACATATATGTATACACACACACACACACACACACACACACACGCACACAAGTATGTAACCAGTGACCTAGGCTTTGGTCAGTTGCAACATGTTAGGTGTAGTTGGCTATTCATCCCAAAGAAACAAAACAAAAGAAATGGAAAAAAGTCAAGAGAAGATTTTAGTCAGAATAGTCATTTTGAGAAAATGGAGTTTAAGCATTTCAGCCCATCTTCTTTGGGCTTGAGGTTTGAATAGACGAAGAACTGGGGAAGGGGTGAGAGGTATGCATAATGAAGAAGTCTTGGTCAAAATGTGATCATTTAGTCAACTGGTTGATCATTTCAATTGGTCTATCATTTCTTTAGTTGTGGTTCTGCATTATGACTCTGGATAAGTCCTTTTGCTTGAAGGGACAACCCAATTTCCATGAGATGATTGTTCCTGCTGGGAGGAGGGTGATGCCTCATGGGGTGATCTGTTTTTAAGCTCTGTTGTTCCTGGAATTCAAGGCAACTACAGATTTAGGGAAATGACTGGAGACATTCAGGTACCTTTTGGAGTCTGAAACAGGATGTTGGAAGAGCTGATAGTAAAATATCTTATCTTTGTGTCTTCAGCCTTGAAGGGGGATGAGGTAGGTTAGATATTACCAGTTTTTATAATAACATTCCTTGAATAATTAACATGCCTGACATGTGGAATTGAGCAGAAATCTGACCAAAGGAAAGGAAGCAGATGCAAAATGAAGGCAGGGATGCCAGGCGTCTATCCTGCTTTTAGTTCCCTTGTGGACCCAAGTGAGGAGTCAATGCTTTTTAGCAAAGGCAGTTTCTAAGTAACTCTTATGTGTATGCATTCTGGAATGACCAAATCAGGCTCATTAGTTTATCCATTGTCTTAAATATTTATAATTTCTTTATGATGGCATTTAAAATTACCTTTTGAAATTGTGCAAAACACTATTATTAACTGTAGTGACTATACTGTACAATAGAACGCCAAAACTTATTCCTTCTATCTAACTGAAATTTATTCATTTACTTATTTATTTGTTGTGCTGAGGATCTAATTCCTGTCCTCATGCATGCTAAGCAAGCATTCTACCACTGATTTACATCTCCAGACTGAAGATTTTTTTTTCTTTTGAACATTAATCATAAGTAGATAAGAACTCTGGAAATTGTACTTTTAATGAAAAAATAGGTTTGCTTCTCTGCACCTCTCTTACCTTTGTCAAGATGCAAAGAAATGACTTCAAAACTCCCTCACTGAAAATACAAAGATTTTTTTTTGTTTGTTTGTATGTTAGTCAGCTTTCCATTTCTGTGGCAAAATACCTGACAGAAATCAAACTTAAAGCAGGGTGTTTTCTTTTGTATCACAATTTCAGGGGTTTCAGTCCGTGGTCACTTGCCTTTGTTTCTGGACCGTGGTGAGGCAGTACATCATGGGGGAAGGGTTGGTAGAGCATAGATGTTCACCTTATGGAAGCCAGAAAGCAGAGCTGAACAAGGAGTGAGGGGTAAAATATACCTTCAAAGAAGAAAGTACAAGTTAGCTACTTCCTCCAACTAGGCCCCCGCCTTCTATAGCCCATTTAGCTATGTACTGATCACTGGATTAATCCATTGATGAATTAGAGCCCTTGTGATCCAATCGTCTCTTAATAGTGCCAATATCTGGGGACCAAGCCCTCAACACTTGAGCCTTCAGAGGACAGTTCATGTCAAGTCATGGTTCATTTAAAAAAAAAATTATTATTCATTTATTCACATGTGCATATGTTATTTGGGTGGTTTCTTTCTCCCTCCTTCCCCCCTCCCCCATCCTCTCTCCCTCACTTCCAGGCAGAACCTGTTCTGCCCTCTTCTCCAATTTTGTTGAAGAGAAAACATAAGCATAATAAGAAAGACAAAGCTTTTTGCTAGTTGAGATAAGGGTAGCTAAACAGAGAGATTCCTAGCATTGCTTCCATGTACAAATGAGTTACAATCCAAGTTGATTCATCTCTACCTGACCTTTTCTTTAGTTCCTGATCCCCTTCTCATATTGACCTCTGTCACTTTAAAGTTTCTGTATTAGTTCCTCTGCAGTGGGGACATCAAATGCTTTCATGTTTTGGGTTTTCTACCTATCCCCATACCTCCCGTATGTGCTCTCCCCTTGTCATGTGATATATTGTTAAATGTACATTGCGTATACACACTGCCTAGTTTTTTTTTTTCTTTATTTAAGTTTTGGTAGTAAGTTATGAATTCTTTGCTATATGAAAGGTTATTCGGTAATGCCAATAGTTGTATAATGTTTAAAGTTAGTTTATTAAATTCAGGCATCATTATTTTCTCCCATTCATTTTCATAGGTAAGACCTGTATGAAAATAAAGCAAGAATATATTTTTATCTGGTAGCTTTAAGTTGGGAGTTTTACATTTTTGTGACTTTATAGGAAAATAGTTCACTTTGATATTGGTTTAACTTTTAAGTATTTCTTCCCACCTCTCCTATTTTTTACATTGTTTGAAGTTAACATTTTAACTTGTATAGTGGTTATAAGCTTTTAAAAATGCTTTAAACATTTTTAATGTCAGAAATGAAGATTGTTCTTTTTTTGCTGCTTATGATTCATTTCTGTATCAGTTTCCAAGAAGGCTGTTACATAAATTGTAGTGATTGAATAGAACAGAATCTGTGTGTAGGAGACTTAAAAGATCCATTTGATGATAAATATAATCACCCTGCATTTAGTCTGAAGTTAGTAATAAAAATGGTCTAATTTGAGAGGATCACTTTTATTTTTTTAATATACCACAGTACCTGATATAAAGGGTAGATTTTTTTAGTGACTTCAGTTTCCTTTCTGTTTCTCCAGTAACTGGATAACATTTTCCGTGAAAATGTTCTCAACAAGCAAGGGTTGTTCTATCATCTCATCAGGATTATAAATAGCACAATGTAATAGTGCTACCTAATTTATTCTGTGGAAAGAGGACATTTCATGAAACTGAAAGATAACAGGACTGGAGAGATACTAATTGGATTAAGTTTTACTTAATAACCTTGTAAATTAGACTAGCTGTTGAAAAGATCAAGGTCTATTATAAATACTGAGGATGAAATTTGCTCCACTACACCTACTCAGAAGATCAATGGTGGGAGGAAATGTTTTTAAGTCTTTTTTTCCAATTATGGATTTGTGTGTAGGAGAAAGGAAGTACAGTTTCCTAGTTGATTGTGAAACGTCCCTCCCTTGAGGTCCATCTTCTTTTATTGTGTCAGTTCCAGCAATTTTACCTGCCATTTAACTTAAGCTTCAGTTCTGTAGAAATCTGACACAAAACTCTTGAGATCTTCCCTGTTTAGCAAGGGGACATTTAGAACTTTGTTTTCAGTATGAAGTTTGGAGGCTATCTCAAATAGAAATCTATGTATTTTGACCTTATTTCAGAGATGTAGGTTGAGCAGTACTACAGTTAAATAGCTTGGAAACTTGTTGAAATAATTATGTTCGCTTATTGTAAGAGTTCATTTGCATGATGCTACTATGACTTGATTTTCCTGGTAACTTTTTTATAGTAATGCAGGCAAATAATAAAATGATTCTATTCAACTTAAATGGAAGTGTTTATTGAAAAAAATGTAATGTCAGCTTAGGTAATATACAGAATTGGGGGTACTTTTATGTGTAATTTAAGGTATTATTACTTTTGAGGAAATTATTTGTAGAATATGTCTGTGGGACAATTACAAATCAATCTAGCTTTCAAATGAAAATAATATAAACTAATATTCATTGAGTGCTGATTACAGTCCATGTAGTATGCTAAATACTTTGCATAAGTTATGTCATTTAGTTATAAAAACAGCTTTGTGAGCTAGATGCCAAATTCTCACTGTTTCAATATCTTTTTGAAGCTGATTAAAAAAAAAATCAGTTGCTATTTGCAAGAGAGCATGATTACCTGAAAAGTAGAGAAAAGTGGTGGACCACTATATAAAACCAGTCTTAAATCGTTAAGGCCTGGATTTTCTGGCATATAGAGTATAAATATTTGAATCAATGTTTAAATGTTAATTGTTCATTCTGACCATTTTAAATTTTATTTCTTAAGGACTGTTGGTACATAGAAAATATGTGAAGTGTTTTGGTAATGATATATATTATTTAAACATGGACTCTACTCTCAAAAAGCTAGTGTCCATCAAGTGACTGGCTTGAGATTAGGTGGAGGTGTGATACATGGGCATATTGTGTAGACTGGCTGGGTAAATGCAGGGACATCTAGTTGGACGAAAATCTGATGGCCCTCCTGAGAGAAAAGTTATCTCAGGTAAGAAGTTTAGCTATTGTAAGCTCAATTCAGTCTTCTACATTGAGGGACAGAGCAATTCTGAGCTGATGAAAATGCTTTTTCTTTAGTTTTTATACCACTCCAATTCTCAATAGATTCATGTCTGAGCCTCATGGAAATATGAGAGGGCACCTAAACAAAACTATAGTGAGAGAAACCAAATATGTGAGAAAAATATCTCTAACTCTCCTAGAAATGCTGGTGATTCGTATGGTCCTACGGATCCTCTGTCATCAGGTACAAGAGTTGATGACATTTAAGCTAATACAGTTGATGGGTTCCATCAGTGCCCATACATGGATAAGGTCTAACAACATAGGGTCATAGAAATTACTGTCATATCAGTGAAAATGGGATGGGGATAATAGGGAGGGAGTGATATTGAGAGGGAGACAGAGAGAATAGAGGAGGAGGAAGAAGAGAAAGACATATAGAGGACTGAATAAAAATGATTACTCCCATTCTTGGAGACTAAAGAAGGCTTTAAGATAGAGCCTTATTTAATATTTAAACATACCAAATGGAAAAGAGGGAATGCCTGTCCATATGGGGAAAAATATAAAAGTATAGATGTGGTGGGGGCAAGTATGAGCAAGAAAGAGGGACAGTGAAAACTGTAACTTAGCTATATTGTTGAACATGTAAGAAGCTTTGTGTGGTGAAAAACAAGAGTGCCCAGGTTGGTCTTATACTCAAGAAGTTTGATAAGTTAGATGGTGGGGAATAAAGTAGAAAGGTAGTGGTGGGGAAGAGTTTGGAGGCTCTTGAAAGAGGAAGCACAACAACTAGAGAAGGAGTGTTGGACATAGTGAAAGGGAAAAGTTGCATAACATTACTGAGTTAATTCCTAAGATTTAGTAACTGATGTGGTTAGAGAGGAAAGAGGTGAGTGTGTATAGGGAATCAAAGATGAGCTGAAAGTTTTGAGCTAACATGACCAGGAAATACGGAAACCAGAAGAAAAAACTTTTAATAAATGCTCCCTAAGACACAATGGATGTGAACTGCCTGCAGAATGTGCAGATGGAGATGTTTAGAAGAGAGTTGGGAACTCTGGAGAAAGTGCATGGCCAGGAGCAGGCATTTGGAAGACAAAGATCCAAAGGAAGTAACGGAAGCTGGGACAGTGGGTAGAGTTGTGGATGTCCAGAGAAGAGAGCTGAAATACAGTCTTGAAGAATTTCATTATCCTTTTCTGGGGGGTGCAAGGTAATAATTCTTTAAGAGCAGAGTTAAGTTAGGTGGAAGGTACTGAGATTTCCCATGTTTCTCTGCCACTGTACATGTGGAGAATATCTATTTTTGGAGAGTATGAAGAGGAGGAGCCAAAAGAAGAGACTGAAGGAAGCAGCTGAGAAAAGAAAACAGGAATCCAAGTAGACAGAAACCAAAGCATTTAGAATTTATGATAAGGTTTAAATTGGCAAAAAAATTATACAGTACGTTTTATCTGAATGTTTTGTTAGCTCAAGTTTTGCCAAAATTGTTTTCCTAAGAAGAAATTCTCGTAGAATTGGCTAAAGAACTGCTATAAATGATTGTGGCTCAAGTATTGATATCACAAAGTTATGCTTCTTCATGGCTCAGTCAGATGATATTTCAAAAAATTTCTTCCTTTAAAATGTAAAATACTTTCTCATAATTCTTCTTTATCTCAAATATCAGGAACTCATTGAATTTCTTTTGATTCATTTTCCCATTACAAAATATGAGCATACTCACTGTTTTCTACAGTTGCCTTGAAAAATATCTTAGAAAAATCAGGTAAAAATAACTCAGGTTTTTAGTCTAAGAATTATTGGTAGGAGATTTTAACCCTTAACACATTTTAATCCTCCTACTGAGGCTGCCTTTTTAGAGCCATTACTATCAGTAAGTCATTGCTGAAGTACAGAATAGATTATAAATACCTAAACTCTTAGCAGTAGTTATTTATGGAGAGGTGAGGTGATTTGGAGGATGAGTGGAAATGTGTCTGTGTAGGGGGACTTACGAATATTTTATAAGGTGCATGTATTTCTATGCTTTTTTGAATCTTCCATGTAATTTGTGGGTGATAATGCATGATGAATGATAATAACAGTCCAGTTATTACGCATATTATTTTTGTATATGCTTAGCAAAAAGTGACATGCGTGATATACAATGGGCAGGTATGACTTAATAAGTGTATTAAAGCAGTATGAATATGGGCAATAATATATTTAACATGAAGTTAAAAGAGGCACAGACATTTAACTCTGTATTGGGCATTAATAATGAGATGTCAAACCTTTGGAGAGAGAATAGACAAAAAGTCCAGGGGAGTTTCTGGTAGATTTGTAGGTTGTTTCAAAGTGGCTCTTGATTTTCCATCAATCTGAATGAGTTCCATGGAAGCAGTGGTAGTTTTTTTGTACTGGTTCAAATGCACCTTGAGAAATAGTATCCTACAAGTAGCAGGCCAAAATAAGGTGTGTTCCCAGCATATCTTGCTCCTTATTAGTTTATATTAATTGCACAGCTTCATTGTGGTATTTCCATGCATGCATATAATGTACTTCGATCAATCTCACCCCTCTGTTGCTCTATCTTATATCCTTCCTTCCTTTAAAAACCACTCATTATTCTATTTTCATACATGTGTATGATACACTTTTATCTTATTCACCCCTCTTTACCCTTATATCTTGTTTTTATTAGTTGGGGATTTTTAGTTTTTGGCAAGAAAAATAGTATCTGGCTAACATGACAAAAAGGTGAATATACTGGAAGTATATTAGTAATTCACAGAAATTGAAGGAAAAGATTTAAGAGAATCAAATCCAGGAGAACACATCTTCTGGAAGCTTGGAATGGTTTGGTTCCACCATTCTATGTAGTCCTTCTTGAGATTCAAATTCCCAGGAATGAAATTCTGCTGGAATCAATCTTGGATTAAGTCACTTTACAGTGCTACTAGCACTATAACCAATATTCCACCAAAGCCACAGAGCCTGGGGTAGGGGAGGTGTGACTTAGCAAAAGAGGCATGAGGTGTGGTTACCACAAGAAGGAATAAAGTTATGCTGGACAGTTGAACAGAAGAGGCCTGCCACAGACAGCAATGGTGCTTTGTAGTTCTTTTGTAAAAAGTAAAAAATAGGCAGTGTATAATCTGAAACTAAATTTGTATTTACACTCACTCACATATGCATATGTATTTTATATACTGTTTTTGGATCATCTCTACCACTTTCTTCATTCACTACTCTCAGTGTTGACAATTTGAGCATTATACTACAGGCTACTTTTCTTCCCTCAAAGGAAAAAAATAAAATGTGGGAGCTCCCAAAGATACATCATTATACAGTGGAATAGAGGACAGATGCTAAGGTTAGCTTAATGTGGAAAATCGTCATGGGCTTGTTGATAAAATCAGCTTATTTTGTTCTTTTAGGCAAAGAAATAAGTTCTCACATCATTTTGTTTGAGTGGATTTATATTGACCTGTATGAATACTCTTATCTACTGGTAGGAGGAGATTGATCCACTGAAATAAACTTTTTCTTCTGGTGTACTATTTAGCTTCTGATCTGGAATTTGATTTACTATAATTAAAAAAATCTATAGTACAGTTAAAAACCCAATGTTTGTACTTATGCTTGTAACTGTACTGTTTTAGATAGATTCTCATTATACTTTAATAATGGGAAGAAATTTCTTATTGTGGCTCACAGATTACAGGAAAAAATAGAAAATACCTTCTGAACTGATTCTCAGACCTCTCTGTTCTGTATTTTTGGTTCTCAAACTTTATTTGGCACATATATTAATCAAATCTACATTACTATAATACAATACCTGAGGCAATTATCACATATTGAAAAAAGTTTTATTTAGATCATGTCTCTCAAGATTCCAGTCCAAGATTGGACATTCCCATTACTGTGGGCCTCTGTCAAGGGTGGCAGTTCATGGCAGGAGTGTATGGAACAGAATAATGTCATAGGCCAGGAAGTGCGGGGAGTGGTGGGAAAGGGTGGGAGGAGAGAGAGAGAAATAGAAGGAATGGGCTGGCATCCTACAGTTCTCTCCAGGATCACGCCAGTGACTTAAAGGACCTCCCATCTCCCAAGGATCCACTGCACCTCCCAATATAGCCACCTTGGGGACCAAGCCATTAATACATAGGCCCCTAATATCCAAACTGTAGCAGCATTAGTCTCACCATCGTGTTTGCTAAAAATACAAATGCCTCGGTTGCCTTTTAGAGATTTAAATGCGGTAGGTCCAGTGGGGGTTTAAGAGTCTAGTTTTATCAAATTTTCCAGGTGCTGCTATATTTCAGATAGGTATGATGCAGGTACTCTGCGACCACACTCTGGAAAACAACTTTCTCTAGGTGATTTTATATTAGCTATGAATAGTATCAGAGATATAGGAATTATGTAAAATTAGTTCAAAACTTTAGACTTGAATTGTGGGGACACTGAATATTCAGATTGTTCACTATAGAGCCACCCTTCTGCTAAAATGACCAAAAATTCTGTTGTTATTGAAAATAGTAGATAACTTTATGGAGAGGCTAAAAGAATGTGAATCCTACATTCGTAATTTACATTTTAGATCTAGATGCTTCTCTTATGTGTTAACTTTTTTTTAATTCATTTATTCACATGTGCATGCATTGTTTGGGTCATTTCTCCCCTCTTCCCCCACTCCCCTTCCCTCTCTCCCTTCCCTCTCCCCCTTACCCCCTCTGTTCCAGGCAGGTCCTGTTCTGCCTTATCACTAGTTTTGTTGAAGAAAAGAGACAAGCCTAATAAGGAAGACAAAAGTATTTTTGCTAGTTGACTTGAGGATAGCTATACAGAAATATTCCTAGCATTGCTTTCGTGTACACGTTATGACCCATGTTGATTCATGTCTAACTGGATCTTTACTCTGGTTACTGATCCCCTTCTCACTCTGTAGCTTTAAGGTTTCTGTGTTAGCTGTGTTAACTTTTTCTTTGTGTGACAGTATTCCAGGATAAATTAAAATGTTTTATTTTCCTTGTTTTTGTTGGGAATTGGTTAGTATTCTACGATAAATGTAGCATAGTATGTATACCAAGAGTGTAGTCGCATCGTACATTAGCTTGAAAATTGTATTCTTGTGCATGTAGATGTAGTTCTTTTTTTTTTTTTTTTTTGAGTTAGGGTCTCACTACCTCAACTGGTCTCCAACTCCTGAACTCGTGTTCTTCCTGCTGCAGTTTCCAAAGCATTGGAATCACGGTCATAGTCAGCCACTCCACCTGGCTTGTAAAAGGCTTTTTTGTCACTTAATTTCTCTCAACATAGGATGGTTTGAGCTCTCATCTCGCTTTTTTAAATTGAGCCCGGTGGAGCTGATACTGGAAAGGATGCTGTGAAGTCCAGTTTCAATCCCAAAGGCACTGAGAGTCACTTCAAATATTACAGGGAGCTGTGAGACCAGGGTGGAGTACAAAAATTAGAGTGTTTATTTTTGAGCAGAATTAGAAATATTACCAGCTTCAAGATATATTTGTTAACTCTGTAAGGCAAAGGCCCTATTTTGCTACATGTCTGATAGAAAATAAGTGGTTATATAGTAATTGTTTTATTTGTGCTTTGACATAGTTACAATCATCTGCTAGAGGAAGCAGTACAGAGAGAGTCTACACAGCCAAGGGCCAAATTTCATGTGGCATTTCATTTTGCAAATAACCAGAGCTTTTGAAAGTTTCAGGCAGGAACAGCAAATCTAACAGGTTTTATCTTTTAACTGAGCTGAGAAAAATCCTTGAAGCACCAATAATGACATATGTTGGGGTGTGAATTCAGCAATATGCATTAGTTTCTTATTTTCTCAAATTATTTGAGCACACATCTGGATAATGTTAAAGTTAGCTGGTCATCTTTAATGCAAATGGACATTATTTTCCTAATGAGCACTAACCTATAGCAAGAAAAGTTGAGAAATTGTTGCAGGTGACTTTGTTAAATTTTATATTCCTGTGGTATAGTTGTAGAACCTATGAATATGTGTAAACTATGATATGTTTAGAGTATGAAAGCATACTTTCCTTTAAGAAGTCCGCTAATATTTTGCAGTATTTTTCTGGCTAATTTTTCTGTATCCTGATCAAGTCTTTTTGATACTTGACATTATATTAATTAAAAGATTCTTTGTGATGTCTTTTCTGTCATAGCATTTTCATGAAAGCAAGAAAATGATAGGAAAGTGTTTTACAAGTTCTCTAAAAAAAGTATGTTGGTATATACCTTCCATAGAATAAAAGCAGTGAACTATCAAACTAGAAAATATGGTCCTAATTCTATTATATGCTGAAGATTTGTTTATCCTACATTTTTAATTTGGCTAAAAATATATTCAGGATTTTATGGTAGTGCTTGTAAATCAGTTTCTAGAACAGAAATTTCTCTGGCCTGTGTGATAGAATAAAATACATTTTCAAAGCTGTGCCTAACAGCTTTGTCTTCCTTTCATTTTGAATTTGTACACTTTATAGGGAAGAAGTCTTCAGTCAGTTGGTTTCTGCTGATGATGTCCCTTTATTCA
The DNA here is from genome assembly GCF_047511655.1 of Castor canadensis. Lineage (NCBI taxonomy): Eukaryota > Metazoa > Chordata > Mammalia > Rodentia > Castoridae > Castor > Castor canadensis. Next base: position 96,193,055 of record NC_133394.1, read on the forward strand.
AGCAGAGTATGCTGTATATTGAACACTGACAGCTGCCAATGGGAACTAGAATGGCAACTGGAAGAAATATTGGGTATTAGATTCTGCAAAGTGAAAGGGAGAGAAGAAGTCCATCGAGATTTTGCATTTTGAAGATACGGGATCAAAACAGAAAATTTTTATTGATGTGCACTTAAATGTTAGTTGGTGATTTTTGATTTAACAATATAGAATCATAATTATCGTCAGAAACTAAGTAGGAGAAGCATGTATGAAAGAACACAAATCCACATGTAGCGTGCAGGCCATATCCCCAGATCCCATATCTTAGCCTCTTAAAAGAACCTCACTGTATTTAATATTTTTCCTCATAGACATTTCAGTGGAACTAAGAGTGAGGAAGGCCAGTACCACTCATGACCTCTGACAGTGTGCTGTACTAGGCTTGGTGGGTTAGAGCACCGAAGCTCTGTAGAGGAGGTTATTTGTGGAGATACTGGGAGTGGCTGGCACTTGTGCCTGGCAGAGCAATATTTGTAAGGATTAATATCCACCAGGAAGCAAGCATTTGACGGATGGTGAAGGTTGGAAGAGATCAGACTGGTGCTATTCCTGTCTATGAAATTAAACAAGAAAGGCGAGATCTGGATGCCATGGTCATGACAATCCACAAGATGGAGTTATTTTTCACTGGTAAAACATCTCTAGAGTGAAAACTTGAATGAACAATTTTGCTGTCAGCAACTAAAACCCAAAATAACAGCACCTGATTTCTTATGCTCAAAGGCAGGAATTTTCCTGTATCAGATTAAACACATTCCTTTCTTAGGTCATGTTTGCAGGAGATCCAACTGGCTTTTGGGAAAAGTCTGATCAATTTTTCTTTATAAACTTTTTAAAGAAGAAATGAAATGTGAAGAAATGAAAAATTATTTCCATTATAGTTATCTTTGATCACTAGTAATTAGCACAATTTGTGTACACATAGTAGGTGCCAGCATATTGAAAAAATGTTTCACCTCCATGCAAAGTCCTTGCTCTTTAGTAGGTTTGTATTATGCATCCATCTTTTTTTTTTCATTTATTCATATGTGCATACAATGTTTGGGTCATTTCTCTCTCCTTTCTCCCTGCCCCACTCCTTCCCTTTCCTGCCTATCCCCTCCCCCTCCCCCCCCACCCCCTCACTTCCAGGCAGGAACTGTTCTGCCCTTTTCTCTAATTTTGTTGAAGAAAGAGTATGAACAATAATAAGAAAGGCAGAGCATTTTTGCTAGCTGAGATAAGAATAGCTATAAAGAGATTCCTAGCATTGCTTTCATGTACAAATGTGTTACATTCTAAGTTGATTCTTATTGAACTGACCTTTTCTCTAGTTCCTGATCCCCTTTTCCTATTGGCCTCTATTGCTTTAAAGTTTCTGCATTAGTTCCTTTGCACTGAGGATGTCAAATACTATCACGTTTTTTGGGTTTCTTACCTATCCTCATACGTCCCTTGTGTGCTCTCACCTTATCATAAGACCAAAGTCCAGTCACCTTGCTGTATTTGCCCTTGATCTAAAGTCTGCATATGAGGGAGAACATACAATTATTGGTCTTCTGAGCCAGGCTAACCTCACTCAGAATGATGTTCTCCAGTTCCATCCATTTACTTGAGAATGATAAGATTTCATTCCTCTTCATTACTGAGTATAATTCCACTTTGTACAAATAGCACATTTTCTTAATCCATTCGTCAGTAGTGGGGCATCTTGGCTATTTCCATAACTTGGCTATTGTGAATAGTTCTGCAATAAATATGAGTGTGCAAGTGCCTCTGGAGTAACCTGTGTCACATTCCTTTGGGTATATCCACAGGAGTGGGATTGCTGGATCATATGGCAGATATATGTTTAGATTTTTAAGAAGCCTCCAAATTTTTTTCCAGAGTGGTTGTACTAGCTTACATTCCCACTAACAGTGTAAGAGGGTTCCTTTTTCCCCACATCCTCGCCAACACTTGTTATGGGTGGTGTTTCTAATGATGGCTATTCTAACAGGGATGAGGTGGAATCTTAGTGTGGTTTTGATTTGCATTTCCTTTATGGCTAGAGATGGTGAGCATTTTTTCATGTGTCTTTTGGCCATTTGTACTTCTTCTCTTGAGTAAGTTCTGTTTAGTTCACTTGCCCATTTCTTTATTGGTTCATTAGTTTTGGGAGAATTTAGTTATTTAAGTTCCCTATATATTCTGGTTATCAGTCCTTTGTCTGATGTGTAGCTGGCAAATATTTTCTCCCACTCTGTGGGTGTTCTTTTTAGTTTAGAGACCATTTCTTTTGATGAACAGAAGCTTTTTAGTTTTATGAGGTCCCATTTATCTATGCTAGCTCTTAGTTGCTGTGCTACTGGGGTTTTGTTGAGAAAGTTCTTACCTATACCTACTAACTCCAGAGTATTTCCTACACTTTCCTGCATCAACTTTAGAGTTTGTGGTCTGATATTAAGATCCTTGATCCATTTTGAGTTAATCTTGGTATAGAGTGATATACATGGATCTAGTTTCAGTTTTTTGCAGACTGCTAACCAGTTTTCCCAGCAGTTTTTGTTGAAGAGGCTGCTATTTCTCCATCATATATTTTTAGCTCCTTTGTCAAAGACAAGTTGGTTATAGTTGTGTGGCTTCATGTCTGGGTCCTCTATTCTGTTTCACTGGTCTTCATGTCTGTTTTTGTGCCAGTACCATGCTGTTTTTATCATTATTGCTTTGTAATATAGTTTGAAATCAGGTATCGTGATGCCTCCAGCATTGTTCTTTTGACTGAGTATTGCCTTGGCTATTCATGGCCTCTTGTGTTTCCATATAAATTTCACAGTAGATTTTTCGATCTCTTTAATGAATGTCATTGGAATTTTGATGGGAATTGCATTAAACATGTAGATAACTTTTGGGAGTTTTGACATTTTTACTATGTTGATTCTACCAATCCATGAGCATGGGAGATCTCTCCACTTTCTATAGTCTTCCTCAATCTCTTTCTTCAGAAGTATATAGTTTGCCTTGTAGAGGTCATTCACATCTTTTGTTAGGTTTACACCTAGGTATTTGATTCTTTTTTTGAGGCTATTATAAATGGAATTATTTTCATACATTCTTTTTCAGTTTGCTCATTGTTAGTGTATAGAAATGCTAATGATTTTTCTATGTTGATTTTATATCCTGCTACCTTGCTATAGCTATTGATGATGTCTAGAAGCTTCTGAGTAGAGTTTTTTGGGTTTTTAAGGTATAGGATCATGTCATCTGCAAATAGGGCTATTTTGACAGTTTCTTTACCTATTTGTATTCCTTTTATTCCTTCTTCTTGCCTAGTTGCTCTGGCTAGGAATTCCAGTACTATGTTGAATAGGAGTGGCGATAGTGGGCATCCTTGTCTGGTTCCTGATTTTAGAGGGAATGGTTTCAGTTTTTCTCTGTTAAGTATAATGCTGGCTGTAGGTTTGTCATATATAGCTTTTATAATGTTGAGGTACTTTCCTTCTATTCCTAGTTTTCTTAGAGCTTTTATCATGAAATGGTGTTGGATCTTATCAAAGGCTTTTTCTGTGTCTATTGAGATGATCAAGTGGTTTTTGTCTTTGCTTCTGTTAATGTGGTTTATTACGTTTATTGATTTTCGTATGTTGAACCACCCCTGCATCCCTGGGATGAAGCCTACCTGGTCGTGGTGAATAATCTTTTTGATGTGTTGCTGAATTCGATTTGCCATTATTTTGTTGAGGATTTTTGCATCAATGTTCATTAAGGAGATTGGCTTGTAGTTCTCCTTTATGGAGGAGTCTTTGCCTGGTTTTGGGATAAGTGTAATACTGGCTTCATAAAATGTGTTAGGCAGTTTTCCTTCCCTTTCTATTTCGTGGAACAGTTTAAGGAGGGTTGGTATCAGTGCTTCTTTAAAGGTCTGATAGAATTCAGCAGAGAATCCATCAGGTCCTGGACTTTTCTTTTTTGGGGAAACTCTTGATTGCTACTTAAATTTCATTTTGTGTTATAGATCTATTCAGGTGATTAATATCCTCTTGGTTCAGATTTGGATGATCATATGTATCTAGATACCTGTCCATTTCTTTAAGATTTTCAAATTTATTTGAATATAGCTTCTCAAAGTAGTCTCTGATGATTTCTTGGTCTTCCATGGTGTTTGTTGTTATCTCCCCTTTTGCATTCCTGATTCTACTAATTTGAGTTTTTTCTCTCCTCATTTTAGTCAGGTTTGCCAGGAGTCTATCAATCTTGTTTATTTTTTCATAGAACCAACTTTTTGTTTCATTAATTCTTTGTATGGTTTTTTTGGTTTCTATTTCGTTGATTTGAGGTCTCATTTTTATTTTTTCTCTCCTATTTGTTTTGGGATTTCTTGTTCTTGTTTTTCTAGGAGTTTGAGATATATCATTAGGTCATTGATTTGGGATCTTTCAGTCTTTTTAACATATGTACTCATGGCTATAAACTTTCCTCTTAGGACTGCCTTTGCTGTGTCCCATAGGTTCCGGTAGGTTGTGTTTTCATTTTCATTGACTTCCAGGAACTTTTTAATTTCCTCTTTTATTTCATTGATGATCCATTGTTCATTAAGTAATGAGTTATTTAGTTTCCAGCTGTTTGCTTGTTTTTTTTCTTTATTTTTGTTGAGTTCTAGTTTTATTGCATTGTGATCAGATAGTATGCACGGCATAATTTCTATTTTCTTATATTTGCTGAGGCTTGCTTTGTGCCCTAGGATATGATCTATTTTGGAGAAGGTTCCATGGGCTGCTGAGAAGAATGTATATTGAGTAGAAGCTGGATGAAATGTTCTGTAGACATCAAGTAGGTCTATTTGATCTATTGTATATTTTAGATCTTGGATTTCTTTATTGATTTTTTGTTTGGATGATCTATCTGTTGATAATGGGGTGTTAAAGTCTCCCACAACCACTGTGTTGGAGTTAATATATGCTTTTAGGTCTTTCAGGGTATGTTTGATGAAATTGGGTGCGTTGACATTGGGTGCGTACAGATTGATGATTATTATTTCCTTTTGGTGTTTTTCCCCTTTTATTAGTATGGAATGTCCTTCTTTATCTCGTTTGGTCAATGTAGGTTTGAAGTCTACTTTGTTAGAGATAAGTATTGCTACTCCTATCTGTTTTCGGGGGCCATTGGCTTGGTAAATCTTCTTCCAACCTTTTATCCTAAGCCTATGCTTATTTCTGTTGGTGAGCTGGATCTCCTGTAAGCAACAAATTGTTGGATCTTCCTTTTTAATCCATTTTGTCAAACAGTGCCTTTTGATGGGTGAATTAAGTCCATTAACATTAAGCGTTAATATTGATAGGTATGTGGTGACTCCTGTCATTTAGTTGTCTTAGTTGCTTGAAGGTTTGATTGTGTGTACCTAAGTTGAGGTTACTCCTTACTTTCTAGCTTTTTCTTTCCCTGTGGTTTGTTGCTGCCTGTCTTTTCATAGTTAAGTTGGGTTTCACTTTCTTTGTGCAGAATCCCTTGAAGAATCTTTTGTAGTGGTGGCTTTGTGGTCACATATTGTTTTAGTTTCTGCTTATCATGGAAGACTTTTATTGCTCTTCTATTTTGAATGATAGTTTTGCTGGGTAGAGTATCCTGGGGTTGAAATTATTTTCATTTATGCCCGGAAGATCTCACTCCACACTCTTCTTGCTTTTAATGTTTCTGTTAAGAAGTCTGCTGTGATTTTGATGGGTTTACCTTTGTATGTTACTTGTTTTTTCTCTCTTACAGCCTTCAATATTCTTTCCTTAGCTTCTGAACTTGTTGTTTTAATGATGATATGTCGTGGGGTAGTTCTATTTTGATCTGGTCTGTTTGGTGTCCTGGAGGCCTCTTGCATCTGTATGGGAATATCTTTCTCTAGATTTGGGTAATTTTCTGTTATTATTTTGTTGAATATATTACGCATTCCCTTTGCTTGCACCTCTTCTCCTTCTTCGATGCCTAGGATTCTCAAGTTTGTTCTTTTGATGGAGTCAGTGAGTTCTTGCATTTTCTTTTCATAGGTCTTGAGTTGTTTAATTAATAGTTCTTCAGTTTTTCCTTTAATTACCATTTCATCTTCAAGTTCTGAGATTCTGTCTTCTGTTTGTTCTATTCTGCTGGATTGGCCTTCTGTTTTGTTTTGCAATTCTGTTTCATTCTTTTTTCTGAGATTTTCCATATCCCGGGTGGTTTCGTCTTTAATGTTGTCTATTTTTGTCCTGAGTTCATTTATCTGTTTATTAATCCTATTCTCTGTTTCACTTTGGTGTTTATACAGTCCTTCTATGGTTTCCTTTATTTCTTCTTTTGCTTTTTCAAATTCTCTATTTTTGTTGTCTTGGAATTTGTTGAGTGTCTCCTGTACATTTTGGTTGACCCTATCCAATATCATCTCTATAAAATTCTCATTGAGTACCTGTAGTATGTCTTCTTTTAAATTATTTTTGTGGGCTTCATTGGGTTCTTTGACATAGTTTATCTTCATTTTGTTGGAATCTGGATCTGAGTATCTGTTTTTTTCATTTCTCTCTTGTTCCTGTACTAATTTTTTGCTTTATATGTTTATATATAAAAATAAAATAAAACAAAATGAAAAATAGAAAATAAAAAAAAAAAAACCTCCAAGTTCAAATGCAATGAAGTTTCAGTCTTAATAATTTTGGTGTCCGTCTCAGTCTCCAGTCCTGGAGATGGTGCCTCAGATGTTGTTCTGTAGTTCTGTCATCAAAGGGGATGCATATAGTAGAACAAAACTGCACACACACACACACAAAAACCCCACAATGTGTCCCAAGTTCAAATGCAATACAGTTTCAGTAAGTTTTTCAGCATGCAGATATAGTTCAGTTGTTTTCTCATCAAAGGTAGGGAGAGAGAAAGAAAAAAAAAGAGTCTGGAGACAGTTCTGTGAATGGCTATCTGTGGCTGTGGCTTGCCTGCCTGCTGCTGTCAGCCTGCTGTTGCTGGAGGCTTTATTTATGCAAATCTCAGGGGTGAGCTTAACACTCACCTGGCCCCGCAGGCTTTGTTTACTCAGAGTTCTCCTGTGCGTAAGCCTCTGCTACAGGCTTTCCCCTTTCCAAGCACACTGCGGGAGGTGACACTGCACCAATTTTCTCAGGCCTGCGTGTTTGTTTACAGCTCACGTGGAAAGTGGGTCTTCCCCGCTCTCCTGTGGAGTTTTCCTCCCACTGCCACTTTTGGAAGTTTTTCCGCTCCTGATTACTGGGCGGTGCTGCTGCTCCTGCCGGCCGCCATGTTTGCTTACAGCTCACATGGGAGGTGGGTCTTCCTCCCTCTCCTGTGGAGTTTTCCTCCCTCCACCACTCTCACAAGCTTTCCCTCTCCTGGTTGCTGGCACACCCCCTGCTCCTGCTGGAGCCTCTCTGCCAGGCCTGGCTTGTTTATTTACAGTGCCGGGAAGGATTCCCTTCACCACCTCTTCAGCTCTCAGTGCACCCCACCCTCTTTCCCACTTGTCTTTATTGTTCTTATTGCTTATTACTTAGTTTCTCTTTTTTCCCCAGGTGGGGGTCAGTCTGTCCAGGGTGCTATGCTGATCTGGCCCAGGGTTGTCTGTGGGAGTACTGCGTACTGCTAAGCTCACCTTGTCCATGTCTTCCTAAGCTGTTTGGGCACAGGCGACTGGTGGCTCAGAGGCCCTCCTGGTTTCTCTGTTTAACGTGAAGTGGAGATTCTCTGTGCCGGCTGGAGGTGTGGAGGGGTCAAAGTTTTGCCTCTTCTCGGTGGTTTTGCCTGCTAGTTGTGTCTCCAGCGTCTCTCCAAGATTTCATTATAGGAGGCACTCTTTCTGCTTCCTCCCTCTACATGCCATCTTGGAATCTCCCAGGAAAGTAAATTCTAGAGCCATACTTGGTGGCACATACCTGTTGTCGCTATCTACTCCAGTGTCCATGGCAGGAGGATGGTGAGTTCAATCAGCCTGAGCGACTTAGTGAGATCTTTTCAGAAGAAAAGGAAATTCTATACTAGTAGTAACCTTGATATAAAATGAGATTGTACCATGTAGAAATAAGTCATTGTAATCTGGGAACCTATAAAATAAAATGGGAATGTAGTCTGAAATATAGTCTACTCTCTACAGGGGAGTCCCTGTTCTGAGCACTTTCACTTATCCTAGGGATATGTATTACCAACCATGAAAAGACAGCTGTGTATTAAATGTATCAAATGTGGTGATATTAAAGAAAAACCATAAAACTTAGTGACTAAAGGCCTTTGTACTCCCATATTTAACAGAACCAAGGCTTATATTACTCTAAAGAAAATTGCAAGTTAAAAAAATCTGATTATGTACTTTTCTGGCTCTGATAATATGCATAGGAGTTTATGAACTCATATGAGTGCATAAAATTTGGGCAAATCTTATGTTTTTTCTTTATTTTGAACATAGTAAAGAAAATAGATAAGAAAGTGTCAAAAAGTTTGCTTTCTTTTTCCTCCAAATCAGTTTATAAGCTCATCAGAATTCTTATGGATTATAGTGTTAGTTTAGATTATTAAATGCTTAACAGAACAGACAAAATGTTATATTTTATCATATCTACTTTCTTGCTATTGATTAACTAATTCATTATAAATAAATATATAATTCATCCCATCCTGTACTTGTCAGCCTATAGAACCTGACTTTCAACTCATATGCTTGGGCGTATATGTAAAGAGAATAGTACAAAACTGAAATATAGCAGAAAGTATTGTAAATAAGTGAATGCAAAGAATTTTTGTCACAGCCCAGTATAAGACTGTGCACTCATAGTACATCTGAAACCTCAAGTGATGTAACTGATTGCCTGGGTGTGTTGGGTGGGAGACAGACAGATGAAGTATCTGTCTTGCTTAGCAGTAGCTATTAAAATTTTGTTTTGCTGCTTGGTCTATGGCTCTTCTTTACTTTTGTCTAGTGAGCTCTTGGCTTCATGCTACCTCTTAAGAAGTTCATTGATTCTTGTTGGGGTAAGATTACTTGCTGCAAAAATTGAATAACTCTTTTAGCATAGCCATCCTTAATCCCAATCTTAAGGGAGAAGAAAATCTGTGTTAATCTTTCCCCCACTATTGTCTTCTACCTGTCTGTTTTCTAAACATCTAGCCAATATGATTTTATTAATGTACACATTCACAATAAGCCCTGTTGCCTGTGAAACAAATATAATGAACTAAGAGTCAACATATCTTTTATGAAGAGCATAAATCCTCTATAACAGTATCTGGCATAGGGTAGACTTTCTGTTTCTCTTCTTATGGCTTTGGGAAAACTTCAGCCTCTCATCTTTTCTTCTTGTCTTCTAAAAATAAAAGTAGTGAGTATAGAAGTACTCTTCCTTAAAACAAGTTTTTTTTTTTTGTGGCAATACTGAGGCTTGCATTGAGGGTCTACACCTTGAGCCACTCCACCAGCCCGTTTTTTGTGAAGGGTTCTTTCGAGATAGGATCTCATGGAACTATTTGCCCAGACTGGCTTCGAACTGCAATCCTCCTGATCTGTGCCTCCTGAGTAGGTAGGATTACAGACATGAGTCACCAGCACCCAGCTTTACAATAAATTCTTAAATTCAGATAAGGATTGGCACAGCTTTTTTTTAAATCTAATCAACAATTGATAGGTTATTAAGCAGTTATTCTTTGCATGGCTCTATTTGCCTTTCCCCCTGTTTGAAGATAATGACTCCCAAGGGGGACTAAGGAGTAAAGCATCACAGTGGGGTGCATTGTCCTTCCAAGTGGGCACACCAGCTGTTCTAAGCAGTGCTTGCTCCTTGGATGCCTGGATTCTTGCCATCAACTTAGTATTTGACACTTTTTGTTCTTAAACTCTTCTATCTTGTAACACAGTCTGTCTTTGAAGAGAAATTTTTTTTTCTCCCATGTTTTATTCAACTGAAATTTTGAATTTTCTGTCCTCTGGTTCTCTTGAGGTACCCCCCTCCTTCCTCTCCCCCCACAAATACAGTGCATCTGGTACCCAGAATTATCAGTACTGGTGGCTTTTGCTTCAATACCTGATTATGTGTTAGATTGTTAGTTGTCTTTGCGAAACAGATATAGAATCTGTGATTCAAAGATTTTTATTTTTAGATGGGAGCCAGACAGGCCTTTCAGTGTTGGACTAAGCAGAAATACAAGTACATGAAAATTCAAGTGTAGTAGTTTAACAAGGGTGATCTTAATATTTACCACAATGATGAAAATAGATTTTGGGGTTTCCAATAAATTAGAACTGCATAAAACCTTGTTGTGCCATCTAGAAACTTTATGAAATTGGGCAGGTTTAATATCTGTATGGCATAGTTTTGACATTTATAAAATAGGAATAACATTTGATATAGAAATTTTTTGATCTGGCTTAACTAAGATAGCATATGTAATTCTACTAACATTTAGTGCTTGCATGAAGTTACATACTAAGTTGACATCTTAATTTCTTCCAGTTGCTGAAATAAAATACCTTGGACTAAGTAATTTATAAGGAACAGAAATTTGCTGCTTCTTGTTCTGGATACTGGGAAATCCCAGATCAAGGGGCCAGCAGATTCAGCATCTGTGTCTGTTGAGGCTCACTCTCTGCTTCAAAGATTGCACTTTCTTGTTGTATCCTTACATGGCAGAATGGGCAAACAGGCTTCCTCAAGCCTCTTTTATGAGGGCACTAATCTCACTCCCTAGAGTGGGGTCTTTGCAATATGATTTCCCACAGGCTTCACTTGTTAATGCTATTACCTTGGGGATTAGGTTTCAACATAAGAATTTGGGGAGCACACAAACATTCAGGTCAACCAGTAGTTGTTATGTCTGTTATAAATTCAGAAGGTATTAAAAAGCATAAATATAGCTAGGACTAGCAAGTGTATCTCAAGAAATAAAAGAAATTGAGAAGTTTGAGGCCATCCTGGACAAAAAATTTGGGAGACACCACCCATCTCAACAAATAAGCTGGAGACAGCATGGTGCACATGTGGTCCAACTGTGCAGGAAGCATAGGTAGGAGGATCTTGGTCCAAGGCTGACATTGACCAAAAATGTGAGACCAAATCCAAAAAATAACTAAAGCAAAACATGGTTAGGAGTATGAATCAAGTGGTAAAGTGCTTGCTAGGCGATTGTGAGGCCCTGAGTTTTAACCCCAATACCATCACCAAAAAAAAAAAAAAAGTTAGAAAGAAGTACAAATCTATAAATCTTTATCTGTATCTATATATCTGTATATCTCTATCTATCTATCTATCTATCTATCTATCTATCTATCTATCTATCATCTATCTATCTATTTATCTACTTTGCTGTGGTGGGGATTGAACCAAGGGCCTTGTACATTCTCAACAACTGCTTGTACTACTGAGCCCAGAATATATTTCTTGAATGATTTTATTGTGAAAATAATTTTCTAATGATCTTAAAAAAAGATTAGTAACCTGTTAAGCCAGAATACAAATCATTAAGGCTAAGATGATACAGGCATACTTACTAATATCGAGATATTAGAATAGAGAAAAGTTTGATATATATATATATCTACTTTCCATGATCTGCTCAAAGCTCTAAAAATTTATATCATATCTGAAGTCACTACTTGACAGTTTTACTCCAGTCTAAAATATAAAAGTTTTAACTTAAGCCCTTTGTGAATGAATCACTAAGACTGACATTTTTGTAGAAGTTTCAAGAAACCTCTTAAATTGGAAACAAAATATGTAAAACTGGTATAATGGAATATGTGGATAAAATTTCAGAATATTACATTTCCTTAAACTACAGATCTTATTCCCTTGTTTCAGTGTTTGTTGTCATGAAAATAATCACTAACCCACATGCCCAAGACTTAATGAAAACCTGGTGGCTGCAGAAATAATCAAAAGTGTAACAGGCTGTATTTCTTTTCTTAACCCATTTCATGTAACTTACACTTCACACAGCATTTGCAAGGAGCTTTGAGGACACCAACCCCATGCAGATCTCAGTTCTTTGATTTTTGTAATGTGGGAAATAGTAAAAAAAGAAAAAGGATAAATGACTGAGAGAGAATAGAATATGTATGTATTCCAGCATTCTCAAGCTGAAGATAATTTTGAGGGCCTTATACTTTTAGGAATCTGTTTCTGAGTGTGGCCTATTGCCATGTTTGACATTTGGCTCATTGCTGAGTGTCTTGTGGATACTCCCTTGTAAGGCAGGCTGTAATCAGAACAGCAATGACCCTTATCACCACTCTGCACATTTCCTGCCAGACTGCCTGTCTTTACCACTCAGGGGGAGTTCCTAGTTTTTCCCAAGTGAAAGATGTAGGCACTGCAGATTTGTTATGGGTGAACTGGGAAATCCACTCCATTTTTGCTAAGGTGAGTGAAGAAATTCAAGGGACTTGAGTTTTCCTGGCTTCATCTCTGGTCTGGTGTGGGAATGCAGAGCGAATTCAGTGAGTCAACTGTAACTCCATCTGTCCCTTAATGAGATTCAGGCACCCTCATCTGTCTTTTGGTCTTTTGTTCTCTTGCTTTAAGTCTGCTCTACCCAGGGAATATTCTGGTAAAACAGACAGGATCAGTCTTTCAAAGATTGGAAAGGTAAAAGTAGTTGTTTGTTTTATGAGCTATATTAACATATATTTTAGTATGAGGGGAAAAGGGGGGCAAGTAGATTGCAGGATATCCCTGGAAGGATTTCACACATGAGGGAAACTAGGACGGTACCCTAACACGTACTATGCACTGTCATTTACTGATAGGTTTTTATTCATTGCAATTCTTTTGCTTTCCTCTTTTACACATTGTTTTAAATTATATTATTGTTGTACTGGGGGTACATTGTGACATTTACAAAAGTTCTTATAATATATCTACCTCCACCATTCTCCTTTATCACCCTCTCCTTTTTACATATTCTAATGTGTTTAGGAAAAGAGAATAGGGCTGCAACAGGTTAGGTGGGATGGGTAGGAGAAGCCAGGGTTACTTTAGAATAAATGTAGCAAATATTATAACAGGTAACGTTATAATAGAGTTATAATGTTATAGAAAATGTTCACCTTCCTAAGAACTACTGTTAGCAATAGATTTGCTCTCTACCTGGTACCAGGGTAAACCAAGCATGTAATCTATTTGCCTTGGGAATAAATGAAGAGCGCACTTCCTGGATATCATAGTAGAGGAGCTGCCGTTCTTTTGGAAGAAGAGAAATAAAAGGTATGGAAAGCTGGAGGGGTGGCTCAAGTGGAGCACCTACCTAGCAAGTGCGAAGTCCTTGTATCACCCTCTTCCTTAAAAAAGGGATTGAAGGGCTTACCATGAACAGAAATGCAGCTAAACCATTATTATGTAATTAATCATGGATACTGCTTTAACCAAGACTAAAATAATGTAGTTTAGGTATAGAATTAAAAAAAAAATGAACATTTGCTAAGGTATAGCTTAGACACATGAAATTCACCAATTTCACATGTAGTATTCACATATGGCTTTTTGGTATCTATAGTTTTGGGTGGGTTTTTAAAAATTTATCTCTTGGGATTCTGCACAAACTATCAGGTTGTCTAGGGATAAAGCGAATTTTATTCCTTCCTTTCCAATATGGGTGCCTTTATTTTTCTTAGTTCCTTGCAGTGAACTAGGACCCCTGATGAAGACAAGAGGAGAATGGGAATCCCTGTCTTGTTCCTCATCTTAGAGAAAATGCACTCAGTAGTTTCACCATCAGTATTGTTAGCTGTAATTTATTTATCAGTTCCTTCTTGCAGGTTGGGGAAGTTGCTTTCAGTTTTTAGTTTGCTGAGAGGTTTTCTCTATTTCTTTTTCTTTTTCATGGTACTGGGGTTTGAACTCAGGGCCTATACCTTGAGCCAATATACCAGTCATTTTTTGTGATTTTTTTTTTTTTTTCAGATTTGCCAGGGCTGGCTTCAAAATGTGATCCTCCTGGTCTCTGCCTCCTGAGTAGCTAGGATTATAGGGATGAGTCACTGGTGCCCAGCTAGGTTTTCTTTTTTATGAAGGTTGAATTTTGTTAAATGCATTTCCTACAATCTGTTGCGATGACCATGTGGGTTTTGGTTTAGTCTGTTGGTAGGAAGAATTGCATTATTGGGTTTCCAGGTTTTATGACTCAAAGTAGGCACCAGAGGAGACCATCTGAAGTACCTGGAGACTAAATACAGTCTTGGACACTGCTACTAAATTACAATCTGCATTAAAGAATTAATCTTTTTGCTTTGAGATAATTGTAGATTCTATGTGCAGTTATAGGAAATAAAGCAGTTGTGGAACATGCCTATTTTCCCAGCTATGCCACAAATGATGATTGGGAGAATGGCAAATTGAGGCTAGTTTAGGCACAAAATTAGTGAGACCCCATCTCAATAAACAAAATGAGTTTGGTGTTATATATCTGTAATCCCAACTGCAGAGGAGGAAGAGGTAGGAAGATAATGGTCTGAGGCCAGCCTGGGAAAAGACAGTGAGATCCTATCTGAAAATTAAAGCAAAAAGGACTGGGGTATGGTTCAAGTAGTAGAGCTTTACTTAGCTGCACAAGGTGCTGAGTTCAAACCTCAGTACTACCAAACAAAGAAACAACAAAGGAATGCAGAGAGTTTTCATGTCTTCTGTGCCAAGTTTCCTTCAATGGTAACATCTTATAAAACTATAGAACAGTATTACAACCAGAGTATTGATGTTGATGTGGTTAAGATACAACCAGTTCCATTACTGAAAGGGTCTCTCATGTAGCCTTTTTATACTTATGCCCACTTTCCTTTCATCTTACCTCCTTCCTTAATGCATGGAAACTATTAACACGTTCTTAATTTCTGTTATTTTCCCATTTTAAGAAAATTATATAAGGGGAACAATATAGTACATAACCTTTAGGATTGACTTTTTTCATGCAGCATAACTGTCTGGAGATTCATTGAGGTTGTTATGTCCACCAGTAGTTCCTTTTTGTGGCTGAAATCCATGGAATGATGTATGTAGTACATTTTAACTATTTATCTGTTGAAGGACATCAGGTTTTCTCTAATATATGGATGTTGTGAACATTCATGCACTGGTTTTTGAACAACATTAAGTCTTCATTTATCTGGGATAAATATGACAGTAAACTTTCTGGGTTGTGTAGTATTTGCTTCTTTAACTTTAAAGCAATTGCCAAAATGTTTTCCAGAGAATCTGTAATATTTCACATTCCAGACGTTATATGAGTGTTCCAATTTTTTCAGTAGTTGGAGGAGTTCTTATCAGCATTTGATGTTGTCACTCTCTTTTAACTCTTCTGAGACTGTGGGGTGATAGCCCACTGTCTTTTTTTTTTCATTAGGATATATTAATTATATGGGGGGATTCATTGTGACAATTCCAAGTGGGCTTATATTGTACAAAGGTTAGATCACCACCCCTCCACTCTCCTTTTAATTTGGATTTCTCCAACGTTAAGTGACCTTTCATGTGCTTATTTTTCACTTGTATATCCTCTAGATATCTACAATATCTACTCATAACTTTTCCATTTTCTAACTGAATGTTTTCAACTTCTTGTGGAGTTTTTGAGTTTATCTACTCTAGATGACAGTACTTTGTCAGCAAGACAAGTTGCAAATATTTTCCTTCACTTTTTTTTTTAGTAATGTATTTTCCTGTCTTTGCACTTATTTTTTAATTTATTCATTTGTTCATATGTGCATACATTGTTTGGGTCATTTCTCCCACCTGCCCACCATCTCCTTCCTCTCCCCCACAACCCCCCTTGCTTCCAGGCAGAACTTGTTCTGCCTTTTTCTCCAATTTTGTTGAAGAGAAGACATAAGGAACAATAAGAAAGACAAAGTGTTTTTGTTAGTTGAGATAAGGATACCTATACAGAGAGATTCCTAGCATTGCTTCCATGAACAAGTGGATTACAACCCGAATTGATTCCTCTCTACCAGACCTCTTCACTACTTCCTGGTCACTTTCCCATATTGATTTCTGTCACTTTAAGGTTACTATATTAGCAGCTCTGCAGTGGGGACATCAAACACTTTCAAGTTTTGGGTTTCCTATCTATCCCCATATCTCCTGTATGTGCCCTCCACTTAATGTGTTACCCAAGTCTAACAACATTACTGCCTTTGCCCTAGATCTAAAGTTTGCATGTGAGGGAAAACATGACTTTTGGTCTTCTGAGCCTGACTAACCTTGCACAGGGTGATGTTCTCCAGTTCCATCCATTTACTTACAAATGATAAGATTTCATTCTTTTTCATGGCTGAGTGAAATTCCATTGTGTATGAATACCACATTTTCTTTTTTTTTTTTTTTTTTTATCTGCTTTAGTTTCTCTGCGTTAAGGGCAACAAATGCTAGCTAGTTTTTTAGGTGTCTTACCTATCCTCACCCCTCCCTTGTGTGCTCTCGCTTTTATCAACCACATTTTCTTAATCCATTCGTCAGTAGTGCAGCATCTTGGTTGTTTCCATAACTTGGCTATTGTGAATAGCACTGCAATGAACATGGGTGTGCAGTTGCCTCTAGAGTAACCTGAGTCATATTCCTTTGGGTATATCCCTAGGAGTAGGATTGCTGGATCATATGGCAGATATATGTTTAATTTTTTAGGAAGCCTCCATATTGTTTTCCATCATGATTGCACTAGCTTGCATTCCCATCAGCAGTGAAAGAGGGCTCCTTTTCCCCCACATCCTTGCCAACACCTGTTGGTGGTGTTTTTGATGATGGCTATTCTAACAGGGATGAGGTGGAATCTTAGTGTAGTTTTGATTTGCATTTCCTTATGGCTAGTGATGGTGAGCATTTTTTCATGTGTGTTTTGGCTACTTGAATTTCTTTTGAAAAAGTTCTGTGTAGTTCAGTTGCCCATTTCTTTATTGGTTCATTGATTTTGAGAGAGTTTCTCCCACTCTGTGGGTGGTCTCTTCAGTTTAGAGACCATTTCTTTTGTTGTGCAGAAGCTTTTTAATTTTATGTAGTCCCATTTTCCATCCTTTGTCTTAGTTGCTCAGCTGCTGGGATTCTATTGAGGATGTCCTTGCCTATACCTATTGCTTCCAGAGTATGCCCTGATCTTTCCTGTACTAATGTCAGAGTTTCAGGTCTGATATTAAGGTCCTTGATCCATTTTGAGTTGATGCTAGTACAGGATGATAGACATGGATCTAGTTTCAATTTTTGCAGGGAGATAACCACTTTTCCCAGGAACATTTGTTGAAGAGGCTGTCTTTTCTCCATCGAATATCTTTGGTGACTTTGTCAAAAATAAGGTATGCATAGCTGTGTGGCTTCATGTCCAGGTCCACTATTCTGTTCAACTGGTCTTCATGTCTGTTTTGGTGCCAGTACCATGCGATTTTTATTGCTATTACTTTGTAATATAGTTTGAAGTTGGGTATTGTGATACCTCCAACATTGCTGTTTTTGCTGAGTATTGCCTTGGCTATTTGCGTTCTCTTGTTTTTCTAAATTAACTTTAGGGTAGATTTTTCAATCTCTGTGATGAGTCATTGGGATTTTGATGGGAATTGCCATTAAACATGTAGATTACCTTTGGTAGTATAACCATTTTTATTTTGTTGATTCTACCAATCCATGAGCACAGGAGATCTATCCACCTTCTGTAGTCTTCCTTGATCTCTTTCTTCAGGGGTTTGTAGTTCTCCTTGTAGGGGTAATTCACATCCTTTGTTAAGTTTACCCCTAGGTATTTGAATTTTTTTGAGGTTATTGTAAATGGAATTGTTTCCATATATTCCTTCTCAGTTTGTTCATTGTTGGTGTATAGAAAAGCTAATGATTTTTGTAAGTTGATTTTTGTATCCTGCCACCTTGCTGTAGCTGTTTATGGTGTCTAAGAGTTTTTTGGGTCTTTACAGTATAGGATCATATCATCTGCAAATAGGGATATTTGGACAGATTCTTTACCTATTTGTATTCCTTTTATTTCTTCTTCTGGCCTAATTGCTCTGGCTAGGAATTCCAGTACTATGTTTAATAGGAGTGGGAATAGTGTGTACCCTTGTCTCATTCCTGATTTTAGGGGAAATGGTTTCAGGTTTTCACCATTAAGTATTTTGTTGGCTGTAGGTTTGTGATATATAGCCTTTACAATGTTGAGGTACATTCCTTCTATTCCTAGTTTTCTTAGAGCTTTTATCAAGAAGTGGTGTTGGATCTTGTTGAAGGCTTTTTTTGCATCTATGCGATGATCAAGTGTTTTTTGTCTTTGCTTCTATTAATGTGCTGTATTACATTTATAGATTTTCATATGTTGAGCCACCCCTATATCCCTGGGATGAAGCCAACTTGGTCATGGTGGATAATCTTTCTGATGTGTTGTTGGATTCGGTTTGCCATTATTTTATTGAAGATTTTTGCATCAATGTTCATTAAGGACATTGGCCTATAGTTCTCTTTTTTGGATATGTCTTTGTCTTGTTTTGAATGAGAGTAATATTAGCTTCATAAAATGAGTTAGGCAGTGTTCCTTCCCTTTCTGTTTCATGGAACAGTTTAAGGAGGGTTGGTATTAATTCTTCTTTAAACATCTGATAGAATTCAGCAGAGAATCCATCAGGTCCTGGACTTTTCTTCTTTGGGAGACTCTTTATTGTTGGTTCAATTTCATTTTGTGTTATAGATCTATTCAGGTGATTACTGTCCTCTTGGTTCAGTTTTGGATGTCGTAAGTATCTAGAAATCTGTCCATTTCTTCAAGATTTTCGAATTTATTAGAATATAGGCTCCCAAAGTAATCTCTGATGATTTCCTGGATTTCCGTGGTGTTTGTTGTTATCTCCCCTTTTGCATTTCTGATTTCACTGATTTGGGTTTTTTCTCTCTTCATTTTAGTCAGGTTTGCCAGGGTCTGTCAATCTTATTTATTTTTTTCAAAGAACCAGCTTTTTGTTTCAATCATTCTTTGTATGTTTTTTTTTTGTCTGTTTGTTTCTATCTCATTGATTTCAGCCCTGATTTTTATCATTTCTCTCCTTTTGCTTGTTTTGGGATTTGATTGTTCTTGTTTTTCTAGGAGTTTGATGTGTAGCATTAGGTCATTGACTTGAGTTCTTTCTGACTTTTTAATATAAGCACTCATGGCTATAAACTTTTCTCTTAGAACTGCCTTTGCTGTGTATCATAGGTTCTGGTAGGTTGTGTTTTCATTTTCATTAACTTCCAGGAACCTTTTCATTTCCTCTTTTATTTAATCAATGACCCATTGATCATTGAGCAATGTGGTGTTCAACCTCCAATTGTTTGCTTGTTTTCTACTGTTGTTTTTGTTGTTGAGTTCTAGTTTTAATGCATTGTGATCCAATAGAATGCATGGGATTATTTCTGTTTTCTTATATTTGCTGTGGCTTGCTTTGTACCCTAAGATATGATCAATTTTGGATATGGTTCCATGAGCTGCTGGGAAGAATGTATATTGTGCAGAAGTTGGATGAAATATTCTGTAGACATCAGCAAGGTCCATTTGATCTGTGGTGTGATTTAGTTCTGGAATTTCTTTATTGATTTTTTGTTTGGATGACTTATCTATTGGTGATAGGGGGGTATTAAATTTTCCAACTACCACTGTGTTGGAGTCTATATATGTTTTTAGGTCCTTCAGAGTGTGTTTGATGAAATTGTGTACATTGACGTTGGGTGCATATAGGTTGATAATTGTTATTTACTTTTGGTGTATTTCCCCTTTTTTAGTATGGAGTATCCTTCTTTATCTCATTTGATCAATGTAAGTTTGAAGTCTACTTTGTCCAAGGTAAGTATTGCTACCCCTGCCTGTTTTCAGGGGCCATTGTTTTAGTAAATCTTCTTCTAGCCTTTCACCCTCAGCCAGTGCTTATTTCTGTAGATGAGATGGGTCACCTATTGGCAGCAGATTGTTGGATCTTCCTTTTTAATTTAGTTTGCCAAATGGTGTCTTTTGGTGGGCAAATTAAGTCTGTTAACATTCAGTGTTAATATTGATAGGTATGTGGTGATTCCTGTCATTTTGTTGTTTTTGTTGTTTAAGGGTTTGATTGTGTGCAGCTGAATCAGTGTTACTCTCTGAGTTTGATGCTGCCTGTCCTCTCATGGTTTTGTTTGCTTTCATTATTTTGTATGCAGAATTCATTGATAAATCTTTTGTAGTGGTCTCTTGGTTGTCGTATGTTGTTTTAGTTTCTGCTTATCATGGAAGACTTTTATTGTTCCATCTATTTTGAATGATAATTTTGCTGGGTAGAGTATCCTTGGGTTGGAGTTGTTTTCATTCAGTGCCCAGAAAATCTCACTCCATGTCATTGTTGCTTTTCATGTTTCTGTGAGAAATTTGCTGTGATTTTGATGGGTTTACCTTGGTATGTTATTTGTTTTTTTCTCTTTTACAGCCTTCAATATTCTTTCTCTATTCTCTGTGCTTGTTGTTTTAATGATAATATGCCATGAGGAGGTTCTATTTTGGTCAAGTCTGTTTGGTGTCCTGGAGACTTCCTGTACCTGAATGAGCATAGCTTTCTCTAGATTTGGGAAATTTTCTGTTATTATTTTGTTGACTGTACTATGACTCCCCTTTGCTTGCACCTCTTCTCCTTCCTCATTGCTCATGATTCTCAGGCTTGGTCTTTTGATGGAACTGGTGAGTTCTTGCATATTTCTTTCTCAGGTCTTGTGTTGTTTGACTAATAGCTCCTTACTTTTTCCGTTAATTTTTATTTTGTCTTCAAGTTCTGACATTCTATCTTCTGCTTGTCTTAGTCTGATGGAGTGACCTTGCATTCTGTGTTGTATTTCTGTTTCATTCTTTTTTCTGAGGTTTTCCATATCATGGGTCATTTCCTCTTTAATATTGTCTATTTTTGTCTTTCATTCCTTTATCTCTCTATTTATGGTGTTCTCTGTTTCACTTTGCTGTTTACTTAGGGCTCCTATGAGTTCATTTATTTGTTTCTGTGTCTTCTCATATTCTTTATTTTTGGTGTCTTGAAATTTCTTGAGCACCTCTTGTATGTTTTAGTTGATCATGTCTAGTAACATCGCCATGAAATTCTCAGTGATTACTTGCAGGATTTCTTCTTTGAGGTTGTTCTTGTGGACATTGTTGGTTTCCTTGGCATTGTTTATCTTTGTTTTGTTGGAGTCAAGAACTGGGTATCCATTTTCTTCATTTCCCTCTAAATCCTGTATTAAATATTTTTTGGAGAAGAATTGTTTTCATCCCTTTTTTGTCTTGCCATCACTCCACTTGGTACTGTGTAGCTGTGTTCTTGATAGGCTAGTTGGTGGTTTCAGTCACCTGTTTTCTTTCCATTGTTTTAATTTTGTTTTGTGGCTGTATTGGGTTTTTGGCTAAGTGTTTGTGTGGTATTTCTGTCCCTGGTCTGGGGGTAATTTAGTGTTAACTTATTCACAATAGTAAAACTAATCAAAAAACCAAAAAAAGAAAAAAAAACACCAAACAAACAAAAAAACCACACAAAAATCCAAAAATCAAACAACAACAAAAAAACCCAAAGAAATGAATGGGGCAAGATGAACAAACACAAACCAACAAGAAACAAAACAAACAAAACAAAAATATTCCAGGTTCAGGAACAATAGAATTTCAGTCTTAGTTTAAGTTCTGGTGTTACTCCTCCAGCATCCAATCCTGGTGTTCGTATTTAAGCAGAAGCTCTGTTGTAGTCTTGACAGGTAGGTTGGGTAGTGTTTTGTTTTGTTTTGTTTTTTTTCTTCTGTCTTTCATTGGCAGCTGCTTGGTCAGCTCCTCCTCAGTGAGGTATGGCAGTTTAAGTTTGCATGCTGTCCTCAGGTTCAGATCATCTCTGTAGTCCACCAGCTGTCATGCTTTGGAGTTGGGTGTTCACTCTGCTGGTTTCCTGGGGGCTTGTTTTTACCTCACCCCCTTTCTCTGGGGTAAGGTTAGTGATCAGTCAGCTGGCTCCTCTGCTGTCAGTGTGTTGTGATGGTTTGCTGATTATATTTCAGTGTCGTTTGTCTTTGGATGCTGCTCATTGGCTCAGACGATGACCTTTGTCTACTGCTACCTGCCCAGTTTCAGGTAGTGGCTTATCTCCTGCCTGCTGTCAGTCTTCCTGCCTTTCTAGCCATTTGTTTAGTGATACTAATTGCAGAGATTAGCTCCTTGCCCCTCCCACCTTCTCTGGTGCACTTTCAGCTTCCTGCCTTCTCTTCTGTGTGCTAGTTTTCAGTTTGTTGTTTAAAGTTCAGTTTTTTGTTTGTTTGTTTGTTTGGTGGGGTGTCAGTCTGCCCAGGGGTCTATGCTAGTTTATCCCAGGGATGGCTGGGGAATACCATGTGATACTTGGGGCTCACCTGTTTGATCTGCCAGATGTCTCCCAAGCAGGTTTGGAGCTGGTTTTCTGGCGGCGGTGGCAGCTCAACTATTCTCTCAGTGTAATGTAGTGCAGAGAAGCTTTCTATGGGCTAGGGGTTCAGGGTGTTGAAGTCTTGATTCTCCTTGTTCTTTCTTTCTGCCAAGTGTGGCTCCAATGTCTCAGCAAGATTTTTGATTCACAGAGCTCACACTGTCTGCTTCTGTGCCCTAGTCGCCATCTTGGATCCCTTTCCTTCAGTTTTTGACTTGCCTTTTCATCCTTTCCACATGGTCTTTCCTATAGTAAAAGTTGTTCATTTTCATGGAATCCAATTAGTCAGTTTTTCTTTTTATGGTTCATATTGTGAGACCTCTGCTGGGTTCTACATACTGAAAAATTTCTGTGCTTCTTCTCCCTAAAAGTTTTATGGTTTACATTTAAGTCTGTGATCCATTTTGAGTTATGTTTTGTTAAGATGTGACACTTAGGCCAAAGTTCATTTTTTTGTATCTGGATGACCTGTTGCTCCAGCACCACTTAATGAGAATGCTCTTTCATTCATTTATTTCCTTTGGCAACTTTGTCAGAAATCAGTTGGGCATATTGTGTTGATCTGTGTTTGGGTTCTCAACTCTGCTCTATTGGTCTGTGCATTTATCCCTCCATCACTACTACACAGTTTGCTTGTCACTAGCTATGTAAGTCTTCAAGTTGTGTATTGATTACCTGTGCTTTCTTAGTCTTTTTCAAAATTGTTTTTATCTATCCTGATTCCTTTGCCTGTCTGTATAGATTTTTAAATCTCATGAAGACTTACAGTAAATCTTTTTTGGATTTTGATAAGAATTGTATTAAACTTGCATCTAACTTTTGGAAGAACTGACATCTTTGCTATGATTCTAACCCATGACCTCAGTATATCTTTATGTGGATCTTTAATTTCTTTCACCAGTATCTTAATTTTCAGTATATAATTCTGGCATGTTTTCTTAGACTTAACCCATACTTCATTTTATTTTGGTGACTGTAAATGGTACTGCATTTTAGATTTTGGTGAACACGTGTATTTACCTTGCAACTCATTCTATGAGCTTTATGGATTCCATGGAATTTTCCATGTTGATAGTCACATTATTTGGAAATAAGGAAAATTTTCTTTCTTCCTTTATAATATGGATGGTTTTATCTCCTCTTCTGGAACTGTACTGAGTAAGAGTGTGGGAGCAGACATCTTTGCCTTGTTTCCTGTGCCTTGTTTCCTACTTCAAGGCAAAAGTCTGAGTCTTTTACCAGTAAGTATTCTATCTGTAGGGCTTTTTTAAAAAAATATTCTTTATCAAATTGAAGAAGTTCACCTCTTTTTCTACTTGAGCATTTGGAAAATCATAACTGAATGTTGGGTTTTGTTAAATCATTTTTCTTGATCAGTTGACATGATTACTTGCTTTTCTTTTTAATCCTTTTAATTTGGTGATTAGTAATATTGATGAACTTTGGAATTTAGAACCAGCCTCACATTCCTGGAATAAATCATATTAGATCATTTGGTGTAACTTTTAAAATATTATTGTACTGTTATATTTTGTTTGCAATATTTTGACAAGGATTTTTGCATCAGTATTCATAAAGAATATTGATTGGTATGTAGTTCTCTGTCTTTGTCTGATTTTGGTATCAGGGTAGTATTAGCTTCAGAAAATGAA
Source organism: Castor canadensis (assembly GCF_047511655.1). Taxonomy (NCBI): domain Eukaryota; kingdom Metazoa; phylum Chordata; class Mammalia; order Rodentia; family Castoridae; genus Castor; species Castor canadensis. Next base: position 96,217,100 of record NC_133394.1, read on the forward strand.
TTGGTAAATGTTCCTCTCTTCTATGTTTGGGAAGACATTGTATGATGTTGTGTTAATTTTTCTTTAACCATTGATGCAATTGACCAGTGAAACCAATTTGGGCCTGAAAATTCCTGTTTTGAAATTCTTAAGTTATAAATTTAATTTCTTTAGTAGTTATAGGAGTTTTCAAATGATCTATTTATATTGGACAGGTTGTGTTTGTTTTTTTGAAGTAGTTTGTTTTGCTTCAGTTTATGGCCATGGAGTTGTTCATTGTGTTCCCTTATTAGTCTTTTGACGTTGTAAAGTTTTGAAAGAATCTTTTGTTTCATCCTTGATACTGATAACTTGTGTCTTCTCTCTTTTTTCTTTGTCAATTTTGGCAGAGGTTTTTCAGTTTTATTGAGATTCAGCTGTTTGTTTTGTCCATTCTCTCTATTGTTTTGCTCTTCTTAACTTATTTCAGTTCTGTTTTATTTATTTTTCTTTCTTCTACTTGCTTTGGGTTTATTTTTTCCTCTTGTTTTTCCAGGTTCTTCAGGTGGGAACTTAGCTTGTTGATTTCTTTTCCTTTTTATCCCCCTTCCCTTTCCTTTTCTTTCCCTTTCCCTTCCCCTACGTCTTCCCCCTTCTTTCATCATACTGGGGATTGAATTTGGGGTTTTACACATGCTAGACAGGTATTCTACCAGTGATATAAAATCTCCAACCCTTTTAAACCAAATTTGAGAAAAGATCTCACTAAATTGACTAGTCTGATTTTGAACTTGTGATCCTCCTGCCTAAGTCTCCTCAGTAGTTAGAATTTTAGATATGAGCTTTCATGCCTGACATTTTTTCTCTTTCCTAATGTATTCAGGATACAAATTTCCTTCTTTATATTGCTTTAGTTGTATCCCATAAATTTTGATATATTGTGCTTTTATATTAAGTTCAATGTATTTTTTTACTTCCTTTGGTAGTTGACTCATGAATTATTTAAAGAATGTTTAGTTTTTAAATGTTTGAGAAATATTCCTGTTGTTTTTAATTTGATTCTATTTTAGAGAAACACACTCTGCCCAATTTCAATTATTTTATATTTGTTGAGATTTTAATAGACCAGGTTACGGTCTTTCTTATATATGTTCTGTGGGCTCTAGAAATTGTGTGTAATTTGCCATTCTTGGGTAGAATGTTTTGCAGTTGTTGGTTGATAGTGTGTTTAAGTTCTTCTTACTGACTCTTCTAGATTTATTGAATACTTGTTCAAAATGCAGTTGTTGGTTGATAGTGTGTTTAAGTTCTTCTTACTGACTCTTCTAGATTTATTGAATACTTGTTCAAAAGTTCTTGTAGGTAGCATTTTAAAGACTCCAATCATAATTGTGTATTTGCCTGTTTCTCCTTTTAATTCTATTAGTTTTTATGTTCATAATTTACACATCTCTTCTTTGGTATACATTTAGGTTTGTATGTCTTCTTTAATAATTAACCATTTTACCATTATATAATATCTCTGCTTCTGGTAATTTTCTTTGCTCTGAAGTCTACTTTATTTGATCCTAACATAACTACTTAGGAGTTCCTTTGACTGATACCTGAATGATAAATCTTTTTCCATTCTTTTACATCTAACTTACTTATGTTATTATATTTGAAGTGAGTTTCTTATAAATAGCATACAGTTGGGTCATGTTGTTTTAAAATCTAGCTTGTCAGTCTCTACATTTAGACAGTTTACATTTAATGAAGTTATTAATGTTACAGTTTAAGCCTGCCATTTTATTGTTTTCTCTTCTCCCTGTTTTTCACTTTCCTGTTTTCTTTTTCCTGCCTTACAAGGATTATGTGAATATTATGCAGAATGTCATTTTGATTTGTCAAAGTGTTTTTTGAAGTGTATCTTTGTGTACTTTTTAGTTGTTTTTCTATTATCTAGACATAATTTATTGTAGGCTACTAGTTTTTTTTTTATCAGTTTAAAGTGTAGAAACTTTATCTAACATGAATATTAGACTTTTAAAAACTGTCCCTTAGTGTCTGAGGACCTGATTATTGCTCTTCTCTCTCTCTCTCTCTCTCTCTGTCTGTCTCTTCTCTTTCTCTCCTTTCTCTCCTCCCTCTCCTCTCTTTCTCTTTTTTTGGGATTAGGCAATTTCTATTACACTGTCTTCTGTTTCGCTGATTCTTTCCTCTGTCCAGTTATTATGCTTTTGAGGCCCTCTGGATGAACTTTTAAAAACTGGTTTTGTATTTTTCAGTTCTAATATTTACATTTGGGTTTTCAGTTTAATTTCTGTTTCTTTGCTGAGACTTTTTTACTTTTTGTTCCAAGTATGTTTGTGGTTGTTGATTAAAATATCTTTGTCATTTTTGCTTTAAAATCTTTGTCAGAATATTTTAACATTTCTGATATCTCAGTACTGGGCATTGTTGTCTCTTCATTTAATGCAACCTCTAGGGTCTTGGTATACAAATGATTTTTAATTGAAATCTGGATGTTTTCAAATGTTATGAGACTTTGGATCTTATTTAAACCTTTTGCTCCACTTGACTTTTTCTGATGCCACTGTGGCACATGAAGTGGAGATGGGGCTGCCTTATTTACTGCTGGATAGAGGTCAATGCTTATATTTACCACTTGGCCTCCATTTATACCAAGGGACAAGTGCTTCTCATTACTGCTGGGTGGGAGTGGGAGTCTAGCTCTCCATGTTGTTTTCACTGACATCATTTTAAGGGTGACCTCCACTAAAGGTTAACCTAACTGTTGAGCAATGGTGAAAGTTCTAACTCTCCATTCTGTCTCCTTTAAGCCAACCTAGTGGGGAGAAGGTGAAGGGTGTCTCATTACTAATGGGCAGGGGTGAGAGTTTTGATCTTCTGTGTGTTCCCACTGATAATACAGTGAGCTGAAGAAGGGTAGGTTTCTAGCTGGGAGAAAAGGCCCATATCTGTACTTGAGTTTCTTTCACACACCAACTGGGATGTTGGAATACACTTTACAACCTTGTGAAAGTGGAAGTTTGGACTCCTTACTTGGTCTGGGTTGGTAGGATCACAGTTTCTTCTGTGGTGTTTGGCTTAGGTACAGCTGATATTGTTTAAAAGTTTTCTAGCTTCCTCAGCAGACCTTCTGTTGATACTTTGACTACAGAAAACATTTTTTTGTGGAGGGAGGTTGCTGCCTATTTATATTTCTGAGTTGCTAACCTTGTCCAACTCCAAATCTGAGATGTATAAAGCAAAAAGGAAACCTAGCATCTTGCATGGATTCTGAGGTCTCTAGCCAGTCTGCCTTTTCTTTACCTTGTGAGTGTTTTCACATTGGCTGTATATGTGATGTCCATGGGTTACAATTTTACTTAGTGGAGTAGAAGTATGACTGTCTTATATTTCTGACTATGGAAATCCAAGATATGTATTTCAACAAGATCTCTAGAATCTTCTTCTTTTAATATACATGTTGAATAGCAAATCTATACATAATTTAATTAATGTTGTTATTTAACTCTTCCTCCCTTAGGTGTAATTTCACTTTCCATGGTTTTGGTTACTTTTGTCATGGCTTGCTAATCCTTCTTTTGACATATGATCAGAAGACCAGTAGCAACTTAATACTATGTCACAATCCCTACATTATTCATCTTCCCTCATCCCATATCATAGATATTGTATCACATCACATTATCACAGAAGGGTGAATACAGTACAATATTTAGAGAGAGACAATGGAAGTGAGAACACATTCACCCAACTTTTATTAGAATATGTTACTATTACTGTTCTATTTTATTTTGTTGCTATTTTATCTCTTACTGTGCCCAATTTATAAATTAGACTTTCCTGTATGTATCTGTGTATAGGGAAACACATAGAACATATAGGTTTTGTTACTATCTGTGGTTTCAGGTATCCACTGGGGCTCTTGGAAAGTATCCTCAGTGAATAAGGCAGAACTATTGTTCCAGGTCACCTTTGCTCATTTTTCTTGGACCAGAATTTCCAGATGTGAAATTCAGTTCTCATTTCTAGGTCTTCTTTGTGTTTAACTCAGGAATCCCAAGTATCTGCTGTATGTTGCATAGTTCTGGACATTTTGTCTTCAGACTGGGGAAGACATGATCTGTTCTGGGGTAGCCTTCTTCAGTGGGCAATATTGGTTTCTCTCAGGCAGTGGTTTTCAAACTTTATGACCTTGGGACATAAGGGTTGAAAAATTATCAGTGACCATACAGAGATTTCATTTATGTAGGTCATGTGTATCTACATTTGTCATATTAGACAACAAAACTGAGAAAAATTTAAAACATTGCTATACTAATTATTTTACAATAACAATAATAAACTTAATATGTGTTAACATAAAATAACTTTTTATGAAAGATAACTATCTTCTAAAACAAAAACTATTGGTATGGTATTATATTTTATTTTCACACTCTTTATGTGGCTTAATGAAGACAGATTTTCATACCTGATTTTGCATTTTGATATGTTGTTTTTGTTGAAGCATATAAAAGAGATCTGGTCTCCCAGACATGTGGTCAAAAGTGAACGGAACATTTTAATATCTTTTTATGTAACTGAGACTATTCTATGACTCCGTACTAAAACCCAACAAATGACAACACCTTCAGGGTTATGCACAATGTGAAATCTGAAATCATGCCAAATATTTTTGTACTCTGTTACATTAAAATCCATGTTGCACTTTCAGTGAACCATTTATGATTGTATAATTTCATGCCTTGGTAATTAGGAAAATCTTGTGATCTTGAGTTATTAGATATTACATCACTTACATTTGTTAACATATGTGCAGGTCGAGCCAGAAGTCCTTTAGTGTTAAGAGACTGTCAGGCTTACAGTGGCAAAGTGCCCAAAATTCTGATTTTATTTAGAAAGCTTGAATTTTATCATGGGAAACAGATCCTGCCAGTTGATTTTCTTGAAGAGACAGGGCAGGCACACTTTATTCATTTTCAAAAAGGTGTTTGCAAGCTACCCAAGTCTGAGTAACTATAATTTATATGGTAGTGATTATTTCAAGTAAAAATGACTTCTGTGAAAAAGCATCTAGTTCAGCTACACCACAATCATACAGTGATCTTTCTTGAGATATCTTTGTATTTTGGTGTGCAGTTGAAGTGCTGTAAGGCTATATACTTCCCATTTATGTCACATAGGATGTCAAGCATTTTTTTTGCCTGAAGATTCCATAAAATTACCAAATTGTTACTGATTTATCAGGACATTGTTAAGTGTAGCTGGCTTTTAAAAGTTATTATAATTGTAAGTATTTGGTAGTGAAGAGTATGGTGACTCCTTGCACAATTGATGCTACACAAATCAAGGGATTTTTTTCTAGAGCCAGGCAGTTTTACTCACCACTGCCTTTTCACCATCAATGGTAATATAAACACTGTGAAAAGGGCAAGAGCCTCTACATATTCAAGTAAGAATAGTGGGATTTCATAGAACCTCCTTAACAGAATGGGTCTCAGAGGTCCCCACGAGTTTACAGGCCAAATGTTGAGAATCACTGTGCTAAATTCATGGATATTCAGGAGAATAGATGGATATAATTTTAAAATATACTTTTGTTTTTTCCTTTGAAATGTAAAGGAATACCTGAAAATAGTCCTCATTTGAGTTGTAGGTGGTCATTAGAATATCTTGTCTAAGAGATGGAGAAACTAAGTCAGTGTAGCTGAACCATTTTATCTGTGACTGGGCAAAACAAAGGAGAAGAATTGCTGGAATTCTGATTTGCAGTGAAACCAACAGGAAGCTCAGAATCAGCTGGGACCAAGAGGGGGTTGAACATGAGCTGGTCCCAACATCTACCTGTTCTTAAGCTGTGTACAAATTTGAAGTCTGTTCTGAGGAAGAGTATTAAAATAAGTATGGTATGTTAGGGAAAGTCTTAGGAAGGGACAGGCCTGAGAGACCCATGTTTGGTGACCACTGAGCATGAGGGGTTAGATAGCAAGGAGAGCAGAGGAGGCTGATTTTATTAGTGATCTAGTAAGTGCTAGGTACTGTGCAAAATACTTCAAGCAGGTTAGCTCTGTTAATGCTCGAAAACCTATAAAATCACTGTTCTCAGCCTGATTTTAAAGGTGAGAAAACAGAGCCTCTGCTGTTAAGGAACTAACGTGAGGCTACATTGCTCCTATGAGTAGGAGTTGTAATTCAAAACATTTATTTTTCTCTATAATGTAGTACCCTAATGTCACTACTCATGAGCATCTCGGGCTATGTTGTTGACTGGTTAACTATTATTGTATCTATCTTCTAATATTTATCTGAGCATATGTTATACTGTTTAGGTTTAATTTTACCTTTCTTGGGAAAAAAAACATAATTTGGTATTCATATGTCCACTAGGGGGCACAAGAATGCTAACTTGTTGAGTAGATAATGATGAGTAGGGTTTTATGATTTATGTGCTGTAGTAAATTTTATATAGAAAATTCTGAACTATAATTTGGTTATTATTCCTGGTAAGAAAGGTGCTGTACTGTATTTTTTTCAGAGCAGAAGAGACAGTTTTTTCTCCTAAATATGAAAAATAAATAAGATGTAGTTTAATTTGGGTGTGTGGCTGGTAGTTGAAGGGAAGTACCATGTAAACAAAATCAGGAAGTTTAAAAATTTTGTTGTTTTCTCAAATGCTCGTCAATTTTAACATCATTAATTTAGCTTTGTTGTGATCTTTCTGAAGAAATCCTGTCTGAAAGAACTGATGTGATCTACCTAAGACATTATGTAAGCCTACAGGCAAGTATTGTATAGCCTTTTGTATTTGAATAATACTTTTGTTAATTATTATTCCGGATCAAATAAGGTTAGGCCTGGGGAGAGCCCCTTGGCATAGCTGATATGACTAGCTCCTCATATGTATAATTACCTGAGGGTAATTTCTAGTAAATTTGTCTAGTACCTTTAAAAAGAGCAATAAACTGAGAACTCTCAAATAATTGTATAATTTTTCCATTAAAGTATTTGTCTTTGAACATAAATACTGGGTATTGTGCTGATTAATTGTTAAGACTTCTATGAACTTTAAATTTAAAGATGGTGGCCAGCAACTTTTTTGGGGTACCTAAGTTCAGTTTTAGCAGTAGGGAATGACATCAAAAGGTTTCTGCAGATTTAGCAGTTAGCAATTTAGCAATTAGAAATTGGGCCTGAATAAGCTGAACTGGCCCAGGTTTGGTTGACTATGGAAAACAGAAGAGAGAACCAAGATTTATTAAAAGGGCTTTTTGCTGGAGATGGAGGTGGAACAAAATAGAAAAAGCATTGAAACAGTATTTAAGTACTTTAACTGTGCCAGGGGCATAGTGAAGTTTTTAATGTGATATGTGACATTGTCTCAATAGCCCACGGAGGTACTGTCATCTTTCATTGATAAATGAGGAAGCAAATTCAGAGGGGTCGTGGGCCCTACCCATGGTCACAGAGCTGAGAGTGGGGAAATTTAGGATTGAGCCCAGGCCTGTGTGGCCCTGGTCAAGAGGGTGTGGAGACTGACCAGTTAAAATGTTGTAAAAGTCCTGTCTAGGACATTCGCTCTTTAGGAGACATCTGGTTGGGAATGTCCTTGGAGCCCCCGCTTTCGTGGTTAACTCAGTAACCACTACATATGATAAAATGTGCAGAAGGGAAAGTCTCAGAGCTAGTGCATGTGCTGAGGGCTGGGGAACCTGACCTCAGATGACCTTTTGAGACATACACCCTACTTAAAAGCTTCATAAAATGAACTGCATGTCACATATATGATTATAACAGAATGCATATGGGTAGGGATAGTTGCATTCAAAAAAAAGTTGCATAATGTCCTCCTGTCAGTTAAACCTGTTAATCACACTTGCCCCTCCTGCAAAGACTGCCCATATTTTTCCTGCTGTTAGTTCTTACAACCTACAAATTGCCCTTTGAACAAAGATCGAGGTGTCTGTGCCATCTGGCCAGAGTCCACAACTCTGTCTTGTGGTGTTTCCTCTTGCCTATACTTTACTTTTTCTTTCAATAAACCTTTCCTACTGCTATGCAATCTGTGTCTGTCCAATGCTTTGTTCCAAGATTCTAGGACCTGAGATCTTGGCTAGGGTCATCTGAGACCACCTTTTCTACCCAGTCACTCTGGGAATTTCTCAGATAGCTATAGCCAGAGAAAGGGGGCAAATGGAATTGTTCAAGAAGAGAATACATAGGCCAAGAGGAGAGGTTGGTCAAGGGCAGAACTTGGGCCAATGCATTAGGTTAAATACAACCCGCCAGGGATACACAGAAGATGCAGGTGGTGAGTTGGGAGGGATTTTAGGAGAACACATTGTATCCAAGGCAAAAACATTAGTCCTTGGGAATACTCTCATTGTTTTTTAAAAAAAAATTTAATTGATACATAAAACTTGTACTTGTTTATGTGGTGACAAGTGATGTTTTGAAGCTTGTATTCATTGTGCAATTCAGATCAAAGTAGGTGTGTCTCTCCTCAAACACCATTACTTTTCCTTGTGGTTTTGGGGTTTGAACTCAGAGCCTTATGCTCACTAGGCAAGCACTCTACCACTTGAGTCACATTCCCAGTCCTTTTTGCTTTTTGATTATTTTTTCACATAGGGTTTCACTTTTTTCTGGAGCTGGCTTGACCACAGTCCTCCTACCCATGCTTCCAGTTTAGCTGGAATTACAGTTTTGCACCACTGTGCTCTACTTGTATATTAAGATGAGGGATTTTGCTAATGTTTTGCTGGCTGGCCTTGAACTTCGAGCCTCCCTATCTCTGCCTTCCAAGTAGCTGGATTACAGGTGTGAGCCACCGTGCCTGGCTCCATTTATCATTTCTTCATCATGAAACCTTTCAAAATTCTTCCAGCTTTTTGAAATATATCCTGTTATCTAGAGTCATCCTACTGTGAAACAGAACAGTGAAATTTCTTGCTCCTACCTGTTGCTCAGTAGCTGTCAATAAGCTTTTCCTTCCCTGTCTGTGTTCTCCCTACTTCTGGTGACCACTATTCTACTCTCAACTTCTACGAGATCAACATTTTAAGATTTCACACATGAAATGTGGTTATTTGCCTTCCTGGGCTTAGCTTATTTCTGTAGTTCCATTATGTTGTCACAAATGACAGGACTTCCCCCTTTATATGGCCAGTAGTATTCCACTGTGTATAAGTACCATATTTTTTTTTTATGCATTCATCTGTTGATGTGTACTTATGTTGTTTCCATTTTTTTTTTGCTGTTGTGAACAGTGCTCCAACAAACATGAAATGCAGTCATTGTCTCTTGGATATATGAAGTCCATAGCCTTTGGATATATACCCACTAGTAGAATTGGTGGATACTATTGTAATTCTGTTTTTAATTTTTTTGAGAGCATCCATACTGTTTTCCATAAAGTCTGTATCAATTTGTATGCCCACCAACAGCATATGAGTTCTTTTTGCTCCATATCCTCACTGGCACTTGTTATCTTCACAGTTTATTCACTCAGCAAAGTCCAGGTGATTCTCATCTCCTGGGGTCTAATGGGGTTTCTTGTATCTATCCTTGTTGCCCTACTGTGTCTTCTTCATAGAGCAGTTAGACCATTCTTTTCTAAATGCAGGTCGGATCATCTCTCCTCAGCTCAGACTAGCTGGTAGTCTTCCTTGTTATTCAGCATGTAATCCATATTGATATCCTGGCCACCAGGGAGCACCTAACTCTGCCTAGGTTATCTATCCTTGTTGCCCTACTGTGTTTTCTTCATAGAGCAGTTAGACCATTCTTTTCTAAATGCAGGTCGGATCATCTCTCCTCAGCTCAGACTAGCTGGTAGTCTTCCTTGTTATTCAGCATGTAATCCATACTGATATCCTGGCCACCAGGGAGCACCTAACTCTGCCTAGGTTCTTCTGCCTCTTTCCCTGGGCCACAGCACCAGCCTTCGCCCAAGATGCTCCCTCTCTGGATCTTTGCACTGATTTGCTGGTTGAGATGCTTTATGCCCAGGTCTCGCCACTTGGCCAGAGAGATGGTCCCTCAACCATCTTCTCTGAAATAGTATCTTTCATGATTGTGTTTTACTCATTCATGCTGTTTTTCTCCAGAAGTTACCATCACTTGAAATACTGAATTCCTTTCTTTGCTTTCTGTTAATTGTTCCTAAAAACTCTGCCCAAACTTCATGAGGGTAGAGATTTTGTCTTTTTCCAGTTCACTTCTTTATCCCCAGTGGGTAGTATACTAAATGCTCAACAAATAATTAGATGAATGAGTACAACCAGGGTGGCTACATGAGTAATGTAGATCAGGTCACCTCTGTGTTTAATGCACCCTACCCAGGAACCTTCTTCTGTCCCTCAGAATAAAGTCCAGATTCCATGGTCAGCAAAACCTTCCATGATCCATGCCTTGGCCTAAACCAACCCTTGGACTTTCTCTCCACCTTGGCTGGCTATTTTGCAGCCAAGTGAAGATGGTCAAGAAGAGATTTTTGAGCCAGTACATTAGCTTAAGTAGAATCCATCAAGAATATACAGAATATGAAGCCAGTGAAGAAAGGGGGGATTCTAGTAAAAACATTTGGCCTTCTTCTTCCTAGAGCTAAGCTAACTTCTTTCTTCTCTTGCTAACTTCGTTCTTAGCCACATTGCCTTCTTCCTGGAATCTGCTAACTCATTTCTTTCTCTTGCAGTTCCCTTTGCCAGTCACTCCTTCTGCATGATTGGCTCTTTTTGATCCTTCAGACCCTTGCTCAAATACTGCTTCTGCTGAAAAGCCTTTCTGGACCATCTTCTCTTTCAGCAGTCACTCTGACTTGATTTTCCACCTACATCTTCCCAAGATTCAGGATAATTTTAGTAGTAGTACCATCACTGACTAAATGATAGCATTCTTCTCTCTCCTGTAGTAGATTGTAAACATCTCAAGGGCAGGTTTTCTGTCTGATTTGCCATCACATCTCCATGCTTGGCACATGTTAGAAGCCCAGTACTCTGAGAAGAAGTGATTGAAAGACTGGGGCCCCTCCTGTAAGGATATCTCCTTGTTACTGAAAATGCTTGGATACTTTTTGGTCATACACCACTTCAATAGGTGCCTAAAATTTCTAGGATGAAGGTTATGTCAATTTAAACACTGACACTAAGTTATGAGACTGCCTTTCTAAGCTGGGTTGTGGAATTCCGGTCATTACTTTATAATAGAGATTTTTTTGGTTTTTGCACACTTGTAGGTATTCAAATCTTGAAATCTTACAAACTCTCAGGATGTTGTAATTTTTATTCTTAGTGTTGACAACAGTATTTGACTAAATTTGTTTGCTCGTTCCTCAAGGATAATGAGTATCTTGTTTTCTCTGATGTTTTCCGGCACTTATCCAGAGTTCAGCATGGAGTAAACAGTCAATAAATATTTTTTTATTGTTGTACTAGGTGGGGGTACATTGTGGCATTTACAAAATTTCTTACAATATATCAAATATATTGTACTTGAATTCACTTGCTCTACCATTCTCCTTTCTCCCCCCACCCTCCCATGCCTGGAACAGTTTCAACAGGTCTCATTTTTCCATTTACATACACGTGTACACAGTAGTTGCACCATATTCACCCTCCTACACCCTCTCCCCACAGCCTCCCTACTCACTGGTACCAACCCCCCCAGGACCTGTTCAGCCCTCCTGTTCTCAGATTTTGTATAAAAGGGAGAAAAACAATTAATTTTGTTTGTTCAAGATAGCTAAACAGGGAGTTTCCTTATGGCACTTTCATGTATATATGCATTATAGCCTAAATTGGTTCATCCTCTCTATTTTTCTTTTTTCTACCTTAGTCCCCTTCTTATGGCAGTTTCAACAGGTTTAAAAATTCTACCTTCATTCTTGTATAGAGAGTACCTCAACTGTATTCATCTTCTTAACTTCCTTCTTTTACCCTTCCCATCTTGTATGTGACCTCCTTTAGTGGGACCTGTTTTTCCTAATTCAATAAATATTTTTTAATGGTAACTAAAAATTTATGGTTAAAAATTTAGAATTTTCTGTAACATCTGTTGGTTTCTGTGCTGAGCCCACACCTCCCTCCCGCCATGTCCATAAGATTTAACCTTTAAAAAGTGTTTGGTTACTGACAAACTCTAGAAGAGGAATGAGGGAGTGATACCCTCATGCTAAATTTAAATTCAGTCTGCCAGGCTACGGAAACAGGAGACCTGTGATCATTTATTCACCTACTGCACCTCTATTTGTACTGGATTGAGGTGGAGGTAGGGACAGGCTTTGGGGCCCAGTATCCTCCTTCACTCTTATTTTCTTTCTGATAGAACAGCCAGTGTTCAGTGCAGCTCCCAGAGTTTTGGTTTGGGGATTGAGAAAGTGAGTAGCAGGTATCTGTGACGCAGGTTTTGCACAGGCCCTGAGCTGCACACACCTTAAGCCAACAGAACCAGTGAAAGGCGGCAGTGTGCAAATTGAATCTGTGAGTTTTAGATGGAGCAGCCCCTTTTAAATAAAAACACGTTTATACCAAGTCCTTAAGAAGTTTAGACTGGAGGGTTGTCTCCAGAAACTGGCCCCCCTTTAGCCAAGGCCCATTTGTTTGTCTTGGCTGGCTGGCTGTGTCTGCTTGGCCCATGTTAATGCTGGGATGTTAAATTGATGAAACACAGAGCTCTTGATCTTTTTCAGTGAGCCTTCTATTTGGTTAATGGCAGGGTAGAGCTCTTTGCTGCTAGCCACCTGTAACTGGCCAAGTTTTTTTTTTTTTTTTTTTTTCTTTTTTAAAGAGATGCAGAGGTGTGGAAGAGGAAATTTTTCTTTAAAAAAAACTTACCAAATGCTCCAACTTTTTTTTTGTTTACCTGTTTCAATATCCAAAATAGATTTAAAAATACTGAAAAAGAAAGCAAAAGAAACCACCTAAATAGTTTTGGGGCAGTGGTTGGGGGAAGCAAGGAGATGGGCACTTTTGTAATGTAGATAGAGATTCTGGGAGCTGTGGGAAGATTCTTTATTAGAATCGTGAACCTCACTTTTTGTTGTTGTTGTTGTAGTGTTTATTTTACTTTCTTAGGCCTAGATAAAACATTTTTCTTTAAATTATTGTAATGTATGTTTCTGCTTGGCATAAACAACAAAATATAGATAACCTGACGAAAACGTGAAGGTGTTTGGCTTTTTGAGATTTTGGGCATTTCACACATCTCACTCCACTTGTATGAAATGAACTCATGTTTGGTGTTATAAGGTCAGGCTGTCCCTTAGTCTGTCAGTCTTCATGAGAACACTGTGTTTAACCAGCCATGGTTCTGATTAGACTTTTCATAACTAGTGACACAGAAAGGAAGCAAGTATAAGTCACCTTCCTGATTTACATGTTTCAGAAGAGATTTATAATATTATTTAAGTTCTTACAGGTGTTGATAGACTCATGAGGCTCATCTTTATCAGTTCCCCACTCAATTCAAGTTTCTGCTCAAATATTGGCCTTTTGGAAGAATTAAAGCAGCCAGTTCCCAACCCCACTGACTCTTTAACTGCTCATTTGATTTATTTTTTTCATAGTAGCTATTATTATGATCTGAATTACTTATATTATCTTTCTACAACTGTAGTGTTAGTTCTGTGAGGCTGAGCTTTTTTTTTTTTTCTTATTCCTTGTTTAATTCTCAGGGCTAAGAATAGTATTTAGGTTATCATAAGTGCTTGACAAAAATGTATGCATGATGGTTTAAGTAATAAAAGGAAGGATGAAGTGGAAAAAGGAATTAATTATTATTTTCCAGATAATAGTATTTAGTGGATAGCTAGTTAAGGCAGGACACGAAGTCTATTAATTTTGTACATGTGAAATGTTCACAAGTATTTTTAATAAAGCTTTAAGTGCAAACTGAATTGCATGCAGCAAACATCACACCAAGTAAATGAAATCATTAAAGTAGTCCAAGATCAAGATATGAAAAATTTCATTATGTGGTTGAACAGAGGTATTCAGAAGAGAAATTAGATTTGGTTTAATAATGGTGTTGAATATCAGTTTGGAAATTTTACCATTGGTCTGTAAGAATACATTTAAAATTCTTTTACCTACCACACTTTTTGTATTAGATTGGGTAGTTTTATCAATTTCATAATGTTCATTATTGATACTTATATGAATTTTCAATGTATTAGCATTTCTGGTGCTGTAGCTCGTGCTGCCGGAAACAGATGGAATTTACCAGAAAAAATTTGTCTTGTCCGCTAAAGAAAGAAATGTTTAAAGACGACGTTTGATGTATGACAGATGGTATGAGAAATATCCTTTCGATTTAAGATTGGTGATAATGGCTGAGTGAGCACCCTATGATTAAGTACCCATTCTTTTCATGCTTGTATTTCTTTCTACTCTGTTGACCTTTTGTGACTCAAATCATAGCATTTGTATTTTCTATTTCACATCTTTATAGGTTCACTTTTACCATAAAGATTTATTTGCTGGGAGTCTTCTTAATGGTTTTATGGTTGCTTTGAGAATGAGACTGTATTCTAAATAAGGCTATCATACCTTAAACATTGTTGTGAGCTTTAACATTATTTTTCTATATTCTTACCTCCTGTGGGAGTTCTGTAACTTTGATGTTTCTGAAACCCATTTGTTGTTTTTCTCTTTCTTTCTCTTTCAGTTTTTGAGGAATGCTCAAACTCAAAGGCTTACAAATCCCTTGAAAAAATTAATGAGAAGTACAATTTATAATAAAAAACAATATCAATAAAAGCCATAAAAGGCAGACAATGACCATATACACATAAAAAAGTCTACAATTGAACACTAAATTAGGTTGTTACCTGTATCCAAATTTGGAGAATACTTTTAGCAATAATGTGTCAGAAAAAAAGAAATTACCACCTATAATGCTAAGAAAACTCAAAAATATCCTTATTTTATAAAAACAAGGAATAGTCAAACACTGAAGATATTATAAAATGTCATCTATTCACACATTGTATTGGGAACCAAGCCTTCAACATAGGAGTTTTGGAGAGACATTTCATATCCACTGCATAACAATCTTTGACTCTCTAGTTACATAAATGGCCATATGTCAGAGAGAGAGACAGAGAGAACAATAGAGATATAGACACAGAGACTAAAATTTGGAGAATTTAGGCCTCTGGGATAATTGACTTATGTGAACTTAATATTTGAAACTTGTTAGTCCCTCTTGCCTCCTGATAGTAAGCAAATGAATTTTCTGTTCTTCACTGCTTGGGCCACCACCTCCATCCCTAAATACTATCGACTCTAGATTCACCCAGTTAAAACTCTGCTCTCCTTTAGTCACTGATGTGGACAAAGGAGTAGTAAGTCACTTCCAAGGTCTCAGCCCTCTGTGGCTCTTTAGGGCTTACTTTGCCATCTCTTTCTCTCAGAGAACAGTCCAGAGCCACCTACCTTTCTTGTAATTGCCTAACAGAAATGATGATTTATTTCATGAACAAAAAGGCAGGGAGAATATGAAATAAGTGTATAAAATATGCCATGTTTTAAGAATAAAATCAGTCTTTTGTGATTTACAACCCAGACTACAATATTAGACTTGCCATGGGTAGGAGTGTCATCTTTGCAGCTCACAAAAAAATGGAATAGGTTGTCCTCAAAGGCAAGAGGTGAAGCAATCAGAGCTTTTTACATAGTTAATCCCCAATACATCCTGGTTTCTTGG
Source organism: Castor canadensis (assembly GCF_047511655.1). Classification (NCBI taxonomy): domain Eukaryota; kingdom Metazoa; phylum Chordata; class Mammalia; order Rodentia; family Castoridae; genus Castor; species Castor canadensis. Next base: position 96,232,772 of record NC_133394.1, read on the forward strand.
TACAAAGAAGTATCTTTTGGTGTCTTCCAGTGTTAGTGACTTACCCAAGAGCTACTGCATTCTACTAAAGGTAAAAAAACAAACAAAAAAAGAAACTGTTTAAAAAGAAACATTAAAAAATCTCTATTAAATAATTCAAAGGAACACACAATCTTTACTTTGGGGTAGTAGTCTTTCCTTACTACTTCAGATCAGTGAACATTCCAAACTTATAACAAATAAAACTGATTTTGTTCTCTTATATTACATATAAATTAGAATGGTACTACTGTTGTTTGTATAAGTTTTCAACCCATAAGTATAAAACAATTTACCTTTAACATTTGCTATGTTCTGCAAATTTCTTATAAGTAATACTAATGGCAATAAACAGCTTGAGTCTGATAAAAATTCTTTTACTAATGTAGGACATTTTGGGTTGCTAGCAAAAGTTCACTTTATTAACTTTTTGTTAATAACAATGTCTTTGTTTTATTTACAATTTAGAAACACTAAAAGATATTTTAAACGTAGAAGAAAAAATGCTTATACTCCCACAGCTCAAAGATCTCTATTATTAAGATTTGTAGTATTGTCTCCCGTGATTATTCAAATTTAACACTGTGCATTTCCAATAAATGGCACTTTGAATGCATTCAGTTTTGTAAGTTTCTCAGGGACTTTCTCCTATCTTTTGATTTTGTAATTCCTCCCTGCATTGTCTTGGAGCATTGCATAGGGAGAGCTCTACTTAAAAGCAGAGCAAGCTGGATGCTAGTGGCTCGTACCTGCAATCCTAGCTACTAGGGAAGCACAGATTGGGAGGATCACAGTTAGAACTCAGCCCTGGACATAGTTCCAAGACTCTATCTCAGAAACATCCATCATAAAACAAAGAGCTGGCGGAGTAACTCAAGTGACTCAAGCACTTAAGTGCTTGCCTAGCAAGAGTGAGGTCCTGAGCTCAAACTCCAGTGCTGCCAACTACTTTCCCCTCCCCCCAAAAATACAGACCAGTGATGAGATGACACACCCACAAATAAAAATGTACCAACAATGCAAGAGGAACCACATGGTTTGCAAGTTGTCTGTACTGTTTTCAGATAGTGGCTGATAGGAAGGTAGGGATCTTGAGAAAATATGCTCTGGGAGAAATGTGTGGGTTCCTGTGTAGGTGCATTGGATGATATTTATAGTAGATGTAAATACTTCTAAAGATCATTTGAAAATGATTTAAAAATGCATTTCTCTTGCAGACATTCAAAGAATGTACTCATGGATGTTGGTCATGGAGGTTACACTACACCGAGGGGTGGACTTGGGATTCACAGGCCCAGAATTTGTATAATTCTGTAGACCACATTTAAAAAAATAAATAAATATATCGTTGTAAGTCTATAATTAGATACAATAGTGAATATTTAACATGAGAGGACAGTCATGAAAATTAAAAAGTCGATGAAGCTGAAAAATGTCACTAATATCACAAAATCCAGAAGAAATATAATTTTGTTATCAAATTATAGCCTGGCATGTTTCTGAGTGTTTTATACTTTTGCTTTTTTCATACTTTAATTGCAATATCTTTGTAGAATACAAAGTTAGATCCAGATTTGTTTTTATTGATAACTGAGAAGTGTAAAACGTATTCATTTGCTTTAAGCACTGCTGCTGGTTTGGTTCACTACTGTGGCCCCTGTGCTAAAGGTTTGTTCCCCAGCCACCCACAGTGGAGTCAGTAGGTAGAGGAACCTGTAAGAGGTGGGGCCTAGTAGAAGGGCTTCCAGCCATTGGCACGTGCCCTCAAAGGGACATTGGAGCCCTCTTTCTCTCTTTTGTTTCCCTAGCATGAGGTGAAACATTTTGTTCCCCACATGCTCCCTTCTGTCATGTGCTGCCTCCCCAAAGGTCAAAAAGCAGGGGAGCCAATGAACCATTGACTAAAACTTCCAAAACCATAAGCCCAAACCAAACCTTTCATCTTTGTCAGTTGGTCACCTTGGGTATTGTGTTATAGTCACAGAAAGTTAACTAATACACTTACAAACACTGATAAATTGAATCTCATACATTTTTTGATTAAAATGTCCATACTTAAATATGTTGAATTATCAAATATATTTCCAATAAGGGAGTATCTCCATTTGAATAGACTTTGATGAAAAGCAGTTCATTCACATAGAGTTTTAAACATATGGAAATCAGATGACTTTTCCACACCCTGGACTGGATTCTATATAATTAATTTTAAGCCTTGTTTATCCTCTACTCACTCATTTCCAGGCTGCGCATTGTTTACTGCTGCTGTTTTTGGTCTTGTTTGCACAATAGGGGATGATAGTAACTTCTCTTTGCCTTCTTCAGTCTTTTGCATTATTGTGGTAATTTTTGAACTGAGGTGATAATATCTAGGACAAAGTCTACTGATGGACAAAAGCAAGAATGATAAACTATCAAACAAATGTGAAGTGCCTTGTGTCAAGTATATGCTGTGGACATATTGATCCCTGCAGCACATTTCTGGTGTAATTACTGATCTCAATTTTATAGATGAAGAAAAAATGAATTTTGGTGTGTCAGACTCCAAAGTCTGTGTTCTAAAGCACTGTTAACCCCTTTTTAACAATTTATATTTGGGCTGGGATAGCTCACATCCAAACATAGCCCTTTGTTTTATGTATTGTAATTGTTATTATATATTTTCTAGTCAAACATCCCTATACTCTTGGAGTTCATTAATATATTAGTTCTAGCCCTTTCAACATCAAATCATTTTTAAATTTAAATTTTTTAATAAAAACAAACATGTAGCCAGGTGTGGGGCCTCATGTCTTTAATCCCAACTACTTGGAGATGGAGATAGGAGGATTGTAGTCTAAGTGGCTTAGCCAAAAAGTGTAAAATCCAATCTGAACAATAACTGAAAAGCAAAAAGAAAAAAAAAATAGGTTGAGGCTGTGACTCAAGTGGAAGAGTACTTGCCTCCAAATCAAAAATATTTAAGTCAAACATAATTATTAGAATAAAGTTTAATTTTCAGAATTTTACACAGCAATGTATTATTTCATAATAAAATATTACTTTATTAAATAGCTTAACAACATAATGGGCAGTCCTTGTGAGTTTGAATTATAAAATTTAACTTCATCACGTTTTTATTCAAATTGGTTTTTAATTCTTGTGAAAAAACATGAAAAACTTTTTTTTTTTTGGTGGTACTAGAGCTTGAACTCAGGGCCTACACCTTGAGCCACTCCACCAGCTCTTTTTTGTGATGGGTTTTTTTAAGATAGGGGCTCATGAACTATTTGCCCAGGCTGGCTTTGAACATCGCTGCCTCCTGAGTAGCTAGGATTATAAGCGTGAGCCACTGACTCCTGGCTTGAGAGACTATTCTTATTCATGTTTATTGCGTAGGTTCAGAGGGGTGTGTGTGTGTACATGCCCACTTTTGAGCAAATTGACCAAGTCAATATAATTTCTATCCAATTCATCCTTTTCTTCATGTTAAATAAGATGTTTGCTCTTGCATGGAAGGGCTGAGGAGTCCTATGCCTTGACACTCACAAATTTAACCATTTTTAATGAGTTTGCTCTGTTTTGGTCCTTATTGGGACCTGTCCTTATCAGGCAGGTGCTTTGCCACTGGAGCCACACCCCAGCTCTCCCTTGTCCTTGTAAGACACTTTACTCACAAATAAAGAGAATGAAAATCAACAAGTGCCAATCCTGAATATGGTGCATCTGTACTAGGACCAGTACACTTTGTACAGTAGACCTTTGGTATCTGCTGTGTATGGTTTCAAGGATCAGGTGGTCATGAGGAAAAACCACCCATGCTTAGTATGCATAGAGTTCAATATCTTACTGTGGATGCTTGGTGCATTTTCCCTTAATACTCCCCAACTTCTGCTGAAGACATGCTGCCTTTCCACAAAGCTCAAATTTTCACTTTATCGCATCGATTAAGCAATTCAGTTCTACTTTTTTGGGGACACCATTTGCTTTTTGGGGGAGGCAGGTATTCACAAAGTTAATGGCAGGGGAAGCACTCAGCAAATCTTACAATGATTTAAATACAACTGATGACCGTCTGCGACAGAATGAGAGCTTCTCTGTGTCAACTGAGCTGTACAATAAGCATGTGGGAATTAAAATATTTTTGAAATGTTTTTTGATTTTTTACTATACTGAGTCAAAGTTGCTTATGATAAACCCATAAAGAAGGTGGGCTTACTGTATTTTCATGTTACTTGCTTATTCTTCAAAGGGTGATAATCTAACCAAAAAAATTTATCTAATTTTGAAATCTTTGTTAGAGATGGTAATAAGCAGGAATTAGGGCACTGAATAACCTGGATTCAAACCCCAATCCTGCATCCTGGTTGCGTTTACCTACGGTAAGTGACTGAACTCTTTTATGCCTCAGTTTCCTCATCTGATCAACAGAAGTAACAAATACCACCTATCTGGGTTGGATTGCATGTGTTAACATACTTGAAATACTCAAAGCTGTGAATATTACCCAGCAAATCCCCAATAATTATTATCTGAATGTGAGTAGTACAGCTCAGGATGTGTAGGATAGGTTCTCTAACTACAGCTATTCCTACCAGCACCAGCCACAGTGTCAGAAATGATGCTATAAAAGACTCGCCAGGAACCTCCTAACAAATGCAGATGTCTCTCAGATGAGTGATAAGTCAGCACTTCTGCTTGTTTTTCAGAATGTTAATAGGTGGTAAGAAAAATAAAAAAGCAAAGGATTGTGGCAAAATGTGTTTGGGATGATCAGGTTTCCATTACTGTAGGACTCCTCTGTTTTCTTTTTTTTTTTGGAGATTATTAAAAATTTTTTATTGTTTTATTATTCATATGTGCATACAGGGCTTGGGTCATTTCTCCCCCCTGCCCCCACCCCCTCCCTTACCACCCACACTGACACCTCCCACTCCCCCCCACCCCCTTGACTCCCAGCTGAAACTATTTTGCCCTTATCTCTAATTTTGTTGAAGAGAGAGTATAAGGACAATATAGTTTCTGCCGGATATTGAGGGGATGAGGGGGAGAGGGAGGGGGCGGCGTGGGTGGTAAGGGAGGGGGTGGGGGCAGGGGAGAGAAATGACCCAAGCCTTGTATGCACATATGAATAATAAAAAAAAAAAAAGAAAAAAAAAGAGAGAGTATAAGCAATGATAGGAAGGAACAAGGGTTTTTGCTGGTTGAGATAAGGATAGCTATACAGGGCATTGACTCACATTGATTTCCTGTGCGTGTGTGTTACCTTCTAGGTTAATTCTTCTTGATCTAACCTTTTCTCTAGTTCCTGGTCCCCTTCTCCTATTGGCATCAGTTGCTTTTAAGGTATCTGCTTTAGTTTCTCTGCGTTAAGGGCAACAACTGCTAGCTAATTTTTTAGGTGACTTACCTATCCTCACCCCTCCCTTGTGTGCTCTCGCTTTATCTTGTGATCAAAGTTCAATCCCCTTGTTGTGTTTGCCCTTGATCTAATGTCCACATATGAGGGAGAACATACGATTTTTGGTCTTTCGGACCAAGCTAACCTCACTCAGAATGGTGTTCTCCAATTCCATCCATTTACCAGCGAATGATAACATTTTGTTCTTCTTCATGGCTGCATAAAATTCCATTGTGTATAGATACCACATTTTCTTGATCCATTCCTCAGTAGTAGGACATCTTGGATGTTTCTATAACTTGGCTATTGTGAATAGTGCTGCAATAAACATGGGTGTGCAGGTGCCTCTGGAGCAACCTGTGTCACAGTCTTTTGGGTATATCCCAAGAGTGGTATTGCTGGATCAAATGGTAGATCAATGTTTAGCTTTTTAAGTAGCCTCCAAAGGTTTTTCCAGAGTGGTTGTACTAGTTTAATTCCCACCAGCAGTGTAAGAGGGTTCCTTTTTCCCCGCATCCTCACCAACACCTGTTGGTGGTGGTGTTGCTAATGATGGCTGTTCTAACAGGGGTGAGGTGGAATCTTAGTGTGGTTTTAATTTGCATTTCTTTTATTGCTAGAGATGGTGAGCATTTTTTCATGTGTTTTCTGGCCATTTGAATTTCTTCTTTTGAGAAAGTTCTGTTCAGTTCACTTGCCCATTTCTTTATTGGTTCATTAGTTTTGGGAGAATTTAGTTTTTTAAGTTCCCTATATATTCTGGTTCTCAGTCCTTTGTCTGATGTGTAGCTGATGAATATTTTCTCCCACTCTGTGGGTGTTCTCTCCATTTTAGAGACCATTTCTTTTGATGAACAGAAGCTTTTTAGTTTTATGAAGTCCCATTTACCTATGCTATCTCTTAGTTGCTTTGCTGCTGGGTTCCATTGAGAAAGTTCTTACCTATACCTACTAACTCCAGAGTATTTCCTACTCTTTCCTGTAGGTATTTGATTTTTTTTTGAGGCTATTGTAAATGGAATTGTTTTCATACATTCTTTTCCAGTTTGCTCATTGTTAGTGTATAGAAATGCTAATGATTTTTCTATGTTGATTTTATATCCTGCTATCTTGCTGTAGCTATTGATGATGTCTAGAAGCTTCTGAGTAGAGTTTTTTGGGTCTTTAAGGTACAGGATCATGTCATCTGCAAATAGGGATATTTTGATAGTTTCTTTACCTATTTGTATTCCTTTTATTCCTTCTTCTTGCCTAATTGCTCTGGCTAGGAATTCCAGTACTATGTTGAATAGGAGTGGAGATAGTGGGCATCCTTGTCTGGTTCCTGATTTTAGAGGGAATGGTTTCAGTTTTTCTCTGTTAAGTATAATGCTGGCTGTAGGTTTGTCATATATAGCTTTTATAATGTTGAGGTACTTTCCTTCTATTCCTAGTTTTCTTAGAGCTTTTATCATGAAATGGTGTTGGATCTTATCAAAGGCTTTTTCTGCATCTATTGAGATGATCAAGTTGTTTTTGTCTTTGCTTCTGTTAATGTGGTTTATTACGTTTATTGATTTTCGTATGTTGAACCACCCCTGCATTCCTGGGATGAAGCCTACTTGGTCATGGTGAATAATCTTTTTGATGTGTTGTTGAATTCGGTTTGCCATTATTTTGTTGAGGATTTTTGCATCAATGTTCATTAAGGAGATTGGCCTATAGTTCTCCTTTCTGGAGGTGTCTTTGCCTGGTTTTGGGATAAGTGTAATACTGGCTTCATAAAATGTGTTTGGCAGTTTTCCTTCCCTTTCTATTACGTGGAACAGTTTAAGGAGGGTTGGTATCAGTTCTTCTTTAAAAGTCTGATAGAATTCAGCAGAGAATCCATCAGGTCCTGGACTTTTCTTTTTGGGGAGACTCTTGATTGCTGCTTCAATTTCATTTGGTGTTATAGATCTACTAAGGTGATTAATTTCTTCTTGGTTCAGTTTTGGATGATCATATGTATCTAGAAATCTGTCCATTCCTTTAAGATTTTCAAATTTATTTGAATATAGGTTCTCAAAGTAGTCTCTGATGATTTCCTGGGCTTCCATGGTGTTTGTTGTTATCTCCCCTTTTGCATTCCTGATTCTACTAATTTGGGTTTTTTCTCTCCTCATTTTAGTCAGGTTTGCCAGGGGTCTATCGATCTTGTTTATTTTTTCAAAGAACCAACTTTTTGCTTAATTAATTCTTTGTATGTTTTTTTTGGTTTCTATTTCGTTGATTTCAGCTCTTATTTTTATTATTTCTCTCCTTCTATTTGTTTTGGGATTTGCTTGTTCTTGTTTTTCTAGGAGTTTGAGTTGTATCATTAGGTCATTGATTTGGGAGGCTATAAACTTTCCTCTCAGGACTGCCTTAGCTGTGTCCCAAAGGTTCCGGTAGGTTGTGTTTTCATTTTCATTGACTTCCAGGAACTTTTTAACTTCCTCTCTTATTTCATTGATGGTCCATTCTTCATTAAGTAATGAGTTATTTAGTTTCCAGCTGTTTGTATGTTTTTTGTCTTTACTTTTGTTGTTGAGTTCTACTTTTACTGCATTGTGATCAGATAGTATGCAAGGTATAATTTCTATTTTCTTATATTTGCTGAGGCTTGCTTTGTGCCCTAGGATATGATCTATTTTTTAGAAGGTTCCATGGGATGCTGAGAAGAATGTATATTGTGTAGAAGCTGGACGAAATGTTCTGTAGACATCAAGTAGGTCCATTTGATCTATGGTAAATTTGAGATCTAGGATTTCTTTATTGATTTTTTGTTTGGATGATCTATCTGTTGATGATAATGGGGTGTTAAAGTCTCCCACAACCACTGTGTTGGAGTTAATATATGCTTTTAGGTCTTTCAGGGTATGTTTGGTGAAATTGAGTGCGTTGACATTGGGTGCATACAGGTTTATGATTATTATTTCCTTTTGGTCTATTTCCCTTTTATTAATATGGAATGTCCTTCTTTATCTTGTTTGATCAATGTAGGTTTGAAGTCTACTTTGTCAGAGATAAGTATTGCTACTCCTGCCTGTTTTCGGGGGACATTGGCTTGGTAAATCTTCTTCCAACCTTTCATCCTAAGCCTATGCTTATTTCTGTCAGTGAGATGGGTCTCCTGTAAGCAACAATTGTTGGATCTTCCTTTTTAATCCATTTCATGAAACGGTGGCTTTTGATGGGTGAATTAAGTCCATTAACATTAAGCGTTAATACTGATAGGTATGTGGTGATTCCTGTCATTTAGGTGTCTTAGTTGCTTGAAGGTTTGATTGTGTGTACCTAAGCTGAGGTTACTCTCTACTGTCTTGCTTTTTCTTTCCCTGTGGTTTGGTGCTGCCTATCTTTTCATGGTTAAGTTAGGTTTCACTTTCTTTGTGCAGAATCCCTTGAAGAATCTTTTGTAGTGGTGGCTTTGTGGTCACATACTGTTTTAGCTTCTGTTTATCATGGAAGACTTTTATTGCTCTTCTATTTTGAATGATAGTTTTGCTGGGTAGAGTATCCTGGGGTTGAAGTTATTTTCATTCAGTGCCTGGAAGATCTCACTCCACACTCTTCTTGCTTTTAATGTTTCTGTTGAGAAGTCTGCTGGGATTTTGATGGGTTTACCTTTGTTTGTTACTTGTTTTTTCTCTCTTACAGCATTCAATATTCTTTCCCTAGTTTCTGTACTTGTTGTTTTAATGATGATATGTCGTGGGGTAGTTCTATTTTGATCTGGTCTGTATGGTGTCCAGGAGGCCTCTTGCATCGGTATGGGAATATCTTTCTCTAGATTTGGGTAATTTTCTGTTATTATTTTGTTGAATATATTACGCATTCCCTTTGCTTGCACCTCTTCTCCTTCTTCGATGCCCATGATTCTCAAGTTTGGTCTTTTGATGGAGTCAGTGAGTTCTTGCATTTTCTTTTCATAGGTCTTGAGTTGTTTAATTAATAGTTCTTCAGTTTTTCCTTTAATTACCATTTCATCTTCAAGTTCTGAGATTCTGTCTTCTGTTTGTTGTTTTCTGCTGGATTGGCCTTCCGTTTTGTTTTGCAGTTTTTTCTGTTTCATTCTTTTTTTCTGAGCTTTTCCATAACTTGGGTGGTTTCGTCTTTAATGTTGTCTATTTTTGTCCTGAGTTCATGTACCTGTTTATTATTCATGTTCTCTGTTTCACTTTGGTGTTTATACAGTGCTTCTACGGTTTCTTTTATTTCTTCTTCTTGTGCTTTTTCAAATTCTCTATTTTTGTTGTCTTGGAATTTCTTGAGCGTCTCCTGTACATTTTGGTTGACCATATCCAATATCATCTCTGTAAAATTGTCATTGAGTACCTGTATATGTCTTCTTTTAAATTATTCTTGTGGGCTTCATTGGGTTCTTTGACATAGTTTATCTTCATTTTGTTGGAGTCTGGATCTGAGTATCTGTTTTCTTAATTTCCCTCTTGTTCCTCTACTAATTTTTTGCTGTGGGGAAATTGGTATTGTCCATGTATGGTGTGTGCGGTTAAGTATTTTCTGGCTTGTAATAATAGCACTAGTGATATTTAGAATGGAAGGGTGAGAGGGGATGGAAAGCAAAGAATTTAAAGGAAAAGGGAAAAACAAATAATCAAGTAGAAACAAAAACAAAACAAAGAAATAAAAGAAGTTTCAAAGATATGAGCAGGGAGAGACTGTGTACTAATCAATCGTAAGCTGAAAAGGCATTGGAGATACAGAGAGAGGATTGAAAATAAAAAATAAAAAGAGTAAAGATAAGAATAAAATTTAAAAAATAAGTAAATGAAAGAAAAAATATATAAAATAAAATAAAATAAAACAAAATAAAAAATAAAAACCTCCAAGTTCAAATGCAATGAAATTTCAGTCTTAATAATTTTGATTAATAATAATCAGCCTGCAATCCTGGAGATGGTGCCTCAGATGTTGTTTTGTAGTTGTCTCATGAAAGGGGAGACATAAAGTAGAACAAACCTGCACACACACACACACACACACACACAAAAAAGCCCACCAAGTTTCCCAAGTTCAAATGCAATACAGTTTCAGTAAGTTTTTCAGCATGCAGGTATAGTTTGCTTGTTTTCTCATCAAAGGTAGGGAGAGAGAAAATAAAAGAGTCTGGAGACAGGCCTGTGAATGGCTATCTGCAGCTGTGGCTTGCCTGCCCGCTGATGTCAGCCTGCTTTTGCTAGAGGCGTTCTTTATGCAGATCTCAGGGGTGAGTTTAACACTCACCTGGCCCCGCAGGCTTTGTTTACTCAGAGTTCTGTGCACAAGCCTCTGGTACAAGCTTTCCCCTTTCCAAGCACACTGGGAGAGATGACACTGCACCCACTTTCTCAGGCCTGCATGAGAAACTCCTTTGGAGTTTTCCTCCCACCGCCGCTTTTACAAGCTTTCCCGCTCCTGATTGCTGGGTGGTGCTGCTGCTCCTGCTGGCTGGTGTGTTTGTTTACAGCTCATGTGGGAGGTGGGTCTTCCCCTCTCTCCTGTGGAGTTTTCCTCACTCCGCCACTCTCACAAGCTTTCCCGCTCCTGGTTGCATGCCCCCACTCCCACCGGAGCCTCTCCAGCCAGGCCCAGCTCATTTATTTACAGTTCCGGGAAGGATTCTCCTCCCCACCTCTTCATTGCTCAGGGCGCCCCACCCCCTTTGCCATGTGTCTTTATTGTTCTTATTGCTTATTACTCAGTTTCTCTTTTTTCCCCAGGGGGCTATGCTGATCTGGCCCAGGGTTGTCTGTGGAAGTACCACATACTGCTTAGCTGACCTTGTCCTCGTCTTCCCAACCCATCTGGGCACGGGTGACTAGTGGCCCAGGAGCCCTCCTGGTTTCTCTGTTTAATGTGAAGTGGAGATTCTCTGTTCAGGCTGGAGGTGTGGAGGGGTCATAGTTTTGCTTCTTCTTGGTGGCCTTGCCTGCAATGTGTGTCTCCAGCATTTCTCCAAGATTTCACTGTAGGAGGCACGCTTTCTGCTTCCTCCCTCTAGCCACCATCTTGGAATCCTCTCCTGTTTTTTTGATATGCAGATGTAATAGAAATCTCTAAGCAGAGATCAAGTTTAAACATTGTTCATGTTTAATGTTCTTTGTGACAGACTGATACAACCTTCAGATGTCATTAAATACCTGGTGGAATGGTAGGTGCCAATTCAATAAGCAACTTGATGGAAACAGGATAGTGGTTTCAGGTTGTGAAGAGATTCTTTGGAAGAGGTGGTGGGAGGGTGCCAAGGCAAGAGAACGTTTTCTGTTATAGGACTGTATAGCTAAGACCAACAGTACTGAAGAGACTCCATGTACTCCAACCTGTGAAAGTGGCTTAAGTTCACATATGTGCTATGAGAACTGTAGTGACCCAGAGCAGTACTGAGTTTGGTTTATTAAGAACGTTAGTTGAAAAAAAAAAAAAAAGAAAGTTAATTGAAAGGCTGAGGCTGGTTGCTGAGGCAGTTTCCAAAGGATGCTCTGCCTTGCTGGTGGACTCTGGTGCTGAGGTGCTATTCCCTAGCTAGACAATGGAAGCTCAAGCAAGTAGATAAATTTAGAAGTAATTTGATTTGTGAGTCACCTGAGTTCTAGCTTGTGTTTCTTTGAGGTACTTGGAACAATTTTGTCTATAAGAAAGCAAAATATCAGTTTTATGAAAGTAATAATACCTTTGTATGTTCTTTGACAGCTACACATACCATGTCTATACATGTTATAATACACTATAATAATATTAATAAAATATATTGTAAGGGCATACATATTATAACATGACTTTTTGATGTAAATGATAAATTTATAAAATCCATACTGGGTAATACTTTCTAAAATTTTAATCAAACACAAATTTTTACTTTTGTAATAAATTTGTTTTTATAAACAGAACTCTCTGAATAAAATGATCAAACACCTAGACTTTAAGTATTTTATTTGATGATGTAAAATCTCCAACAATGCTACATTTACATATCAACACAATGGGTAGATTATATTTCTTGCAATACACATAATTTATTTATGAAAAATCTTATTGAAACACATTGGGTTTTGACTTTGGTTTTATTACTTCAAAATTTTGAAAAAATTTTGGAGCCAGTTACTATAACAAACCTTTTTTTGTTCCTATTAGTGTCACTCTATTTCTATCTGTAGTTAAAATTTTCTGGGTCTGAAAAATGTTTAGTTTACATCGTGAAATAGAGCTGACTCTATTTCTAAATATATTAGCATTAGACCAGGGCTAGCTTTTCCTCCAGTGCTTCAATGCCTATCTTTTAAAATGTAAGCTTCACATACTTTCTTTTGATTGCCAATCTGTTACACTCATGGTTTGCTACCATTTTTGAATCTGCTAGTAAGAAATGACCTCAGACATTATTGAGAAATTTGTCATTCTTTTCTCATTATCATCTCCCCTGCCCCCAGACATCTGTTCTGAGTAGCTGAGATCCATTTTAGCCAGGAAGTCACTTTGTGTTGGTGGTTACTTGACCTTCAAAAATCTGTGATTCCAGCCAGTATTGGGTCAGACTTGATCCTCTCCAGTTTTAGACACCTGGCTAATTTCTCTGTCCAGCATTAGGCTTTGACACTCCTGAAGGTCTGTAGAAGATTTCATAAAAGGCAGGCTATCCTTTTACTTGTCTATCATCTGTCTCTCCAGTGAAAATAGGGGGGATTTTCTGTTGATGCTAAAGATTTTCTTTTGGAACATCTTTTCTTGTTCATAGTCATTCTCTCTCTCTCTCCCCCTTTCCTTGCCCCCATTTTCCTCCATCTTTTTCTTCCTCTTCTTTTTCTCCCTTTTACGTTCCCTTTCTTTTTTCCTTTCCTTCCTTTCTTTCCTCCCTGTCCCTTTCGGTTTTTTTGCATTTCTTCCTCTTTTACTCCTCTTCTCCTTCTCTTATTTCTCCCCTTTCTTCCTTTTCTGGGAGTAGTAATGAGTAGAGTAGTTCACAGGTTGTTTGCCTATATCTGGTGCCTCTTGCTGAAACTCTCATGAAGGCCATTTTAACAAGGCAGGTGAGAAAGAGGGTTGCAATGGCACAGGCCACCACAATGGAACTGTAGCATGATTAAGAGATGCTTTGTGGACTCTACACATTTGCAGTAATAGAACATTAGCCACAGATTGCAGTTTATCATAGACTTTCTTAGATTGTGTAATCATGGCAGGCCTTATAAGTTTTTGTGGTGTTGGCACACGCAATAGCCTCAGAAAACATTCTCTAAGACAAAGCAATTGCTACCTTTACCCAGGGATGGTAAAATACCAGATTGTGAAAGAGTAAAGAACAGTAATTTGGAAAGAGTTGGATAGTGAATTAAACATACATTTTTGTCATTTTGCTGCCTCTTACACAACCATAATAAGCCAGGCTTACCTGAAAGACAAAATAGGATGTCTGTTTTCTAGCACAGGGGTGCCTTTCTTCTGTAGTGTCAGGGCCTGGTCATGTGGCTCCTGGAACATATTTAAGGCCACAAAAAATGGTTATATTATTTAGTGCTTCTGAAGTGCAGATTTGTAATTCTAACCAATGATCATGTGGAAAGCTTTGCCTACCCCTTTTTCAAACCAAACAGTGTACCCAAGTTTAAACTTTGAGAAGGGCTGGGGTCACAGGCATCAAGATTATTGTTGTTATTTTTTAGAAGAACATACTGAGGACCTAAGACTAGTATTAAAATATCTTATTTTTGCAAACTTACAAATAAAATACCTCACGACATGGAAACATTGGTTAGTACCTTCCTTGGCCCTCAGAAGTGACTGTGCAACTAGGGGGCTGTGAACTTTAAATTCCTTTAGCTTCATTTGGGAGGAAAGAGCAATCTCCCTGTGTCCTTTGTTCCACTTTCCATGACTATAGTTATCTATATTCAAAAATGGTAAAAAACAGTAAATGAAATATGCATAATAATTCATAAATTTTAAATAACATTTATTATGACAGCTTGTTAGGACCACTCTATTTCATTATTAGTTTGTGCTAATCTCTTACTGTACCTAGTTTATAAATTAGACTTTATCATGGGTATGTTCATGTAGAAAAAAAAATTGTACATGTACAATTTGATACTGTCTGAAGTTTGAGACATTCCCTGAGGGTCTTGGAACATATCCCCCAAGAATAAGGGAGAACTATTGTAAAGTATGTACAATATAGGTGAAGGATCAAGTGAGATAAAAACATTGGATTTATACTAAAATTATTTAGGGTAAGAAATAAGCCAGAGGTGTTTGGTGAAAAGTTCTATGTAAGTAGTGATAGGATACATTTGGCAAATGATATGGTGAAATCTCCAGGCTGGCAGAGACAAGTAGTTGCATTTGTAGATATTGGTTACATGGAATGTCTTCCTAGTTTCCACCCCCAAACAGAGGGAAAAACAAACTTTAATGCATACTTGTTGCTTTGGGTCACTAATTTTGCATTTGGAGCCAATTGTGTTTATTTATGTTTAGTACTCTGCAAAATGTGCAAGTGAAAAAATGTGGATGATTAAGACGAAGAAGCTTGTAAGACCATAAAATAGACTTTCTGAGTTAAATATAGGTCCTTCTATCATCACTTTTCAAAGCCTCACTTGTTTTTGAGTACAAGAGTTTTCACATCTACATTTTGTTAAAATTGTTTTCAAGTGTGGTATTAGGGAGAGTATCCTAACTCAAATTTTGCTGTAATTGAATATAAACACAAGAGTTTTGCTTGCAGTTGATTGAAGTTCTGTTCTGAAAGTCAAATAAATTTGGGTGGAGATCCTATTATTTGTCTAAATAATTATCAATAATAACTGCAAGAAAATAAGTCTAATGGAAAGTGGAAGGCACGGCTTGGAAGGAAAGTGTAATGGGGTCATCCCATACATTGATGACACCTTCTTCTAATTGCTCCTTTTGCTTGTTCATGTTGGCAAGTAGAATAACAACAGCAAAGAAAGACATAAGGAATGCTCAGATATTGGTATTTTTTAGTAAATTCTGGCTAAGTCTACAATCCTTATATCACCTTCAGTCTGCTCTTCTACTTAGGCCAACTGTAGGAAGATTTGCATGCTGATAGGAATAGATCTGGGCTGAGAATATGAAAGAAAGCAGCACTGATGTTTAGAATTACTTTTGATGGCTCTGAATTTTCTTTACTTTCTTTTCTACATTGTCTGATTGAAGAAAAAAAGGGTATTTCACCTATGAAAAATTATTTCTTTTCTTGCCATTTATGAACATCCTTTTTAGATTTTAAATTTGAGTGGGCATACTTGTTGAGAAGGACAAAAGGAGAAGGTTATGGGCAAGCTTCCTACACATGAATCAGCCAAACTAGAAAAGGAATAGAGAGCTTTAGATTATCGAGTTTAGCATTCTGTCCAAAGAGAGTATTTTCCTAATTTAGCTTTTATCTGATTAGTCAAGCGACTGCTGTCTGGTGAGTTTGTAATAAATATATTTTTGAGAACTACAGTGTGTAGAGCCTTATAGTAATCAGAGATATCTTGACTTCATTAGAGCGTTTTCATGTAGGTTAAACATCTTAACATCTTTAATTTTTTTATTTTCGACCTATGTGAGAGTTCAATTTCTGAGCCTTACACTAGTCTGATTATCTTTTTTTTTTTTTTTTTTTTAGTGAGAGTTTCTCCCTTTCCATTCTGGTTTGTTCATTGTTCTACCTGCTCAGTTAACACTGGGAGATGGTCTCTACAGGCTAGCTCCGTATTCCTGATGGTCTCACTCCGCTTGTTGGGAATTAGTTGAAGCGTGGTCATTTGGCGCAGTCCTGGCAGTAGTATCATCAAAGAAGTTAACCAGAGGCTGTTTGCAAAGATCTTTTCTCAAGTAAAAAGATAAATTGGGTAAATGCCTTCTTTTCTTTTCTTTTTTAAAGCTGGCACTGTTTGCACTTGACACTTAGATCTGCTGTAGTCAGCTTGGAAATATTAGGAGAGATATCACTGATGTGGAGTAGGGGATACAGGGACCTGGAGTCCTTGAGGTCAAGTTGGACAGTTGAATCCCTTCCACATGACTTCTTATATATGGCATGATGAATCCTTTTGCTTCCATTTCTTTTAGTTTGCTCTTCTGATACTTGCAGCTGCAAGCATGTAACCAATACACACTCAATCTCTTGCATTGTTTTAATTCACATGCACCTTCTGCCACTCAGCAATGCTCATAGCATTACTTCTAGTATCTTCTCTGTTCAGTTATTACATTTAACTGAAACATTTTTTAATTATTCCTAAGCATAAGTAAAAGCACATATCATGGTTGATATAAAAATCAAATTATCTTCTAAACTTTATACTGGGGTTAAGACAGCAGCCCTTGACAGCATTTTTCTGCATGGTCCTAATACTGAGTTGGACTGGCTTAGGCCTAAGATTTATTGAAATGAAGATCCTCAACTCCATGTATATATAAATTTGTTTAATCTGGTTTTTACAACTCCCTTCTTGCTGATGAAAGTAATGTTTTGTTCTTGGTTATTTTTCTCTTCATCCTTTCAAAATAAATGCATTGAAAAGTTTTTCCCTCTAATATTTATTATCAAGGACAGTGTACTAAACTGAAGTTTTGAAACAGGTTGAGAAATCACCACAGATTGTTAGAACATATTGGTGGCTGTACTAGTTAGCTGAGACAAATTGTGTTGGTTTGTGGCATTGAACCTGGAAGAAGAGTTCTTTCTCCCTATTTTACTTCCCTCTTTATTCTGTCTGATTTATACATTATATATGTGACAAGTATATATTTCATGCTTTCTTTGTATATACAAAGTAGTGTATCACTTATTGTTATAAAGCATTATCTATTTTTAATCTTCATTAAGATATAATTCAGACATCATGCAATATATTTAAAATTCATTGGTTCCTGTTGTATTCCCACAGTGTGTATCCATCACCAAAATCAATTTTAGAACATTTTCATCATCTCAGAAAGAAACACTGTGCATTTTTACAGTTCCTTTCCATTTCCTCCAATCTTTTTCTTTCTTACCTCAGTTCTAAGAAACTACTGTCTCTGTCTCTTGGATTTGCCTGCTCTGGACATTTCATACAAATGGACCCATATAATATGTGGCCTATTGTGACTGGGTTTTTTCATTTAGCCTGCTTTCAAAGTTCATCTCTGTTATAGTATCCATTAGTCTTCATTCCTTTTTATTCCAGTACATGGCTATACCATACCTTGTTCATCCCTTCTTCAGTGGAGCAAAACTTCACTTGTTTCCCCTTTTTGACTATTAAGAATTTTCTAGTTTTTTCAGTTTGTAGTATAATGTACAAACTCCAATAGTCCATGCTATTTTCCTCCAATTATATCTATCATTTAGGTATGCTATTTCCATGTGCCAGACTTTGTTAACTGACCACTTAATTCTTTAAAATATACTTATAGTATCACACACAAAAAGAAGAATGGAAGAGAGAAAGAAAGCTCAGCACACATCCAAACACACATGCCCATGCACATAAATCTTTGGATTTAAAAAGTTAGAGAAATTCACATGTGAATACATTACCTTCAACACAGATGGTAATTGTCAACCTGGGTTTAGATTTAAACAGGAAAAAATACCTTGAGGTGTTGAATGTTTATCCTTAAATGTCCAGGATAAGACCATGATGACAGCTACTGACTTATTTTTTATGATCTTGGAAGGACATGAGATGAATAAATTTTTATCATGCGTCATACACAGTGAGCTTTGTACTTCCTTTACTTCCCCATTTAGATTTTGGTGAAGGTAGCAGGGAATTTTTAACATTTGTTTTTCTAGGAACAGGAGAAGGAACTGTCTGTGCATTTCTGTGTTTGTTTTTTCTCCTTGGATGGGGAGTTAGCACTGGTTCCGTTTTTGCTTAGACCCACAGAGCAGGAGCTACACAGTTTACTTCCTCTTGCCTGCTATCACTATAGCCCACAGTTGAACTGTTTTAAGTTTCCTGCAGGGTGTGGTGATCAATACAAGGACCATTCATTAGGATGATTACTTATCTGTTCTAATTTCATAAATATATGCCTTTGTCTCCAGAGGGAAAGAGATAAGAACCTTAGATCCTCATTCTGTGGCCCACCTGATTGTAGCCCATATGGTCCACCAGTGACCCAGAGACGACTCATGAATGACTATAGATGAACACCAGAATGACCAGTATCTTTTGGTTGCTAGGATTTTGAGGAATAGTTAATCTAATAATAGAAAAAGCATGAAGCAGCATTGATTCATCTGGGAATACAAGTGAGGTTTCCTATAAATCTCCCCACACACCCTTTTTATTTTGCTTTTACTTAGTGTCTCTGTGATTTCAGATTCCTTAAATGGAAAAATTAACTGTGAAGATTGCATTAATTTATTTTAATAGAGCTCGTGCCTAACAGTGAATTATGAAGAAGGATCAATACTGTATCTTTTGTGGAACATTAATTCAACAAATATTTATGAGAATTGAAAATTATTGGGGATTGTGCTATATAAGATACAGAAGTGACTCTCAATTAGATCATTGTCTGGATATAGATAAAGACATTTTTAACACTAGAAGGTAAACTTTATGGTGCCAGGGATTCTGTTTTTACCCAATATTTTATACTTGCTTCCTAGCACAGTGCTTGGTCCATGATAGGCACTCAACAGATATTTGCTTAATGGCTGAATGATGAATGTCCAATTATAATGTGCTCTGAAGTGCTGTAGTGAAAGGCTGAGGGACACAGGAGGAACTGACTTGGTATTGCTAAGGATAGAGTTTCTTGTGTACACCTCTTCTGACTGGGTTGTAATGACAGTAGAATTTCTGTCTAGGCAGATATAGGTACTGAACTAAATTCTGAACATTACTTCTCATGTTCCAGCTATCGTTATGGCCAAGTTATTTAACACTCATGTTACTCCATTGTGCAATTATGGAGCAGAATAAAGAAGAATGTTGGCACATAGACCGAATCTGGAGTAGACAAAGATTTCTTGAATAGGCACAAGAATTCCATGAAAACGATTGATGTAGACACTTACTGGAACTTTTTGTTAAGGCTTGCATTTCATTTTAATGTGTTTAGAGAACACCAGAAGTCATCTGTGTGGGTTAAAAGGCAGTGAATATTTAGGCTGGTAGCTATAGTATTGAGTTAACTGGTGAATAGACCAAAACTGACTCGGTTTAGCCATTCCTCAGGACAAAGATGTAGTCGTTGGTGAGAGAGCCATTATAATAGGAGTTATAATCTGCAGAGGAATCTTGGCGCATGGACTTAATCTTTGCAGTTGACAAAAATTTCTTGAATAGGACAAAAATGCACTAACTGTGAAAACCATTGATAAATTGAACTTCACCAAAAAAAAAATTCTGCTCATTACAGGTTATCATTAAAGTAATGAACAGACAACTGAAACTTGAGAAATATTCTATCCATGCATATCTATCTATCTTTTATCCCTAATATTTAAAGAAGCTCTGCAGATCATTAATGAAAAAAATGAAAAGTCTAATTTTAGTGGGCAAAAAATCAAAATGACACTTTACAAAAGAAGATGTATAAAATGTCAATAAAACATGAATGGTATGTTATATTCATGCAACAGAATACTATTTAACAATGAAAAGAGGAAAGTACTGATCCCTATAACAACACAGGTGAATGTCAAAAAGATGATGAAGAAAGAACCCAGATTAAAAGTTCTACGTGCACTATGATTTGATTTATATGACGTCTAGGAATACATAAAACAATCTATGATGTTAGAAGCCAGAGAGGGGTCACCAATAGAAAAGCGAAAGAAAATGACAAGAAGGGGACATGGTCATTTTGAGACTGATAGGTGGATCTGATGTTCTTAGTGTTGATTACTCAAGTGTTTGCAATTGTGAAAACTTATTGTACTGCACACCTGAGATCTGTACATCATTGTATTCCATGTTATGCTTCAGTTTAAAAAAAAGATATACACAAAAGAAGTATTTTCTCAGAATTCTCCCATTTGAGAAAGTACAAATCTAAATTAACTAGATATATATTTCTCCTCCATGATACTTAATGAAATTATTTTGATTTTAATTGTAGATGGACAAAATTCACTTAGGAACATTTTAAATTATTTGAATTTGTTCATCTTGCATAAAATTCTTGCCTACACTGTGGTATAGCTTCACTGGAAGAAGGAAACTCCAAAAAGCACTTGGGAGTATGATCTCTCAGGGAGGTTGAAAGCACAAGGGAATCAGATCTCCAGGGAAATTGCTGTGGCAGATGCAGGAGTTGTGATTGAACATCTGCTGGGGGCCAGGTGTAGAATGGTGCACCAAGCCTACTTGTTGAAAGAATGGGTTGGCAGGAGATAAAGTGGTTTGGGACTGAGTGAGCATCATATGCTATGCTCACATGTTTAGATCGTTCTTCAGGAAATAAATATCTGTGGGGTTTTTAAGTGGTGGAATGACTTTTAATTTTTTTTTCCTTCAAGAATTTGTTCTGTGGACAGTAAGCTACAATTCAGAGGAACTGGTGGCAGGGACATTAGTGGGTGGATATATTTCTGCTATACATCAATTGACCTGCAGTAAAAATACATTTTAGATATTAGAATTTAGATATTAGATTTTAGATTTAGAAGCATGATTATAAAACGAAATTCAGGACTTAGTCTCCATTGCATTATGTTTGAAGGATTTGTGAAACTAATGTTTTCACTTGCGTATTTTGATACTTTTTATATTATTATAATACAGTTATTCCTTTGGGCAATAATAAATGGCCTTTATCAAAATTGTGAGGTTTGAAATATTAATGGTAAATTATTTTGCATTTTTCTATTTGAAGTACAGAACCTGTTAACTAATACTGTGTCCTGAAAATTTACATTAACAGTATTAGACATTTTGTTCTTATAAAAATTCATAAATATCTTCCTTAGTGACAATTGAAGAGTAAAAAAATAACTAAAATAAAAAATTGGACACAGAAGCCACATTTTTTCTTTTAGGAAATTATTGCTTTTGGAAATATATTTTAAAGTTTCAGCAAACACCTTTGCAGAAAGTGATTTATTTAAACAATATTACTATGCCAAGGTAAGGCTCATACCAGTAACATAGCAACTGTAGGTACACATTTAATTTTGTGAGAAAGATGGCAAGAAAAATGTCTTGAGCTTGAGATGAAAGTCTGTTGCCAATTCAATAATGTTAAATATATCACTTGAAGGAAAATCACTAGTTACGATGGTGATTTCTTAAACATTTTAATCTAAATAATGTGATTTTTGTCATTCTTGTTAAAAAATAAAAGAATGCTAGGAATTGTTAAAAGATCATAACAGTCACTTAGTTATTATATACATAACATTTAAGAAATGCTTCATCTGAAAAAAAGGAAAAATTGTGGAAACAGATGACTGTGTTATTTGACTAATGACTTACTCATATGCAGTTTCATTTAAAAGGAACTGAAGGTGGTGGAGGGAAAACATGTGGTTTGGCACTTGGATGTCGTAAAGCCAAGTTAATATACTTTATTTTGTAAAGCTTTTTGAAAAAATGAGCTAACTCTTAGGAAGCTTAATGCTTTTTTTTGTTGCTCAAGGTAATGAATTACTATAAGAGTAAGCCTTTGGATTGTATTTTGTGAAAAAATACTTAGTGAAATGGTATGTATTACTTTTCTTTCAAAAATAAATATATTTTAATGGCCATTTATTAAGTTACATTGGCTCAACCCCAAGGCCCTAGACCACAAAAAATTAAATATAGCTTAATTTTGACTTTACCTAATATAACATCAAACCTTTACTTGGGTATGCCTAGGTATATGCTATTGAGAGGTTTCCATTGATTTCAAATCAGTATGTTACTGTTAAGCAATGGGTAAACGTAACTAGATATATGTGTAGCCAGGAGTTAGATCACCTTGTGATTTTGAAGGTATAATTGTTGTTAATGGGAGTTGTGATCTTAAAGCAGGTTGAACTTTTGGTTTTGTTTTTAACACTGTGATTCTCAAAGTGTAATGCAAAGAGGAAAATCAATCATTCTGTTTTGTCCTGGACAGAGGGGTTTCCCAGAACATGGGACTTTCAGACCTCAGACCAGGATTGTCCCAGGTCAACCTGAAGCATTTGTTATCCTACGACCTTAAGAACTCTTCGGGAGGTCTGTGAGATGAAGTTTTAATTGACCTTTTCATTCTCATTCTCACTTAAATGTGGCATTTTCCAGAGGCTACAAGATTGATTCAGAAGTAGATAGGAGAATCTAACTTGTATTAAGTCAGAGTTTTGCAAAAATGTAAAACAGTGACACACTACTCACTGAATTTTCCTTGTTTAGAAAAATCAGTTATTTTTCATAAAAATAGCTTATTTTACCATGTAATAGACTGTTTTTCTTTATAATATTTTATAAATTCTTGTTTTAATTTCTAATATAAATATCAGGAAACCTATCCTACATAAACAAAGGCTGTGTGGTGGCCCTCAATAAATAAGTCCTCAGGACCAAAAAATTAGACTATTTCTACCTGAAAGAAGGTAACTTTATTTATGAATAATATCGTTTATAGGATTTTTCAGCAGCCTTTGTTCATGAGACCACAAACCCTTGTCACATGTTTTCTGTATGTGTAATCACAGAGATTCATTGTGCCTTAATTTTTATACATGTTGCACAATGGAGCATTAACTTAGTTCTCGTTCATGTCACTCACGATAGCTAAAATCATGAGAACTCAAAAGGAACAACAAAAAATTTGTGGGAACACAAAAGGACAGAAGCAGTTCCATCCAACTAGACATATATCCAATTTAATGGAAGTAATCTCAAACAAATAAAGGGTACCTTTGTTTCCCCCAAACTACCTGTATTTTTGCTATTATTACTCGTATCATATTAAATATTGTTACTAATTATGAATGTAGATATCTACGTGACTCCACCTAGTAGTGTGAGACTAGAAAGAATTCTCATTTTCTTCACTGTCTGGATTGTGTTGTTATTAGTAAAGAAAGTAATCAAAGCCAGAGGAATCTGAGTCACTGAGCTCACCCTAGTATTGCTCCTGTCACCATGACCCATAGCACGATTGGTTCTCAGTGGGCCAGTATGACAGCCTAGCCAAGAGCTTTGGAACTGGTGAATACTGTTGACTGTACAGCCTCACAAAACATCTTCTGTATTAACCTTCCAGACTAAATACATGCTTGAGAGTGATGAACTGTGGTAAGACTTAATGGCTATCAAAATCCTTAATATCAACTAGGGATGATATAGATCCATGGGCAAAAGTTCTATGGTCATTAGTAAGTTGGTGCTGAACTTTCTTTTATAAACATCCAGAGTATATTTCAAGTTTTCATCTTTGATAAGATGGCTCTAATGGTATAGGTGTATTTCCATCCATAGGTTAAGAAAAGGTACAGAATATTCTATCTCTGAATTGTGAAATATATATTTTTTTAAACAGAAACTTCTGTTTTAAATATATGTTCAATGTAAAAATTTAGGAAATAGAATAAACAAATGTAGCATCAGTTTTTGTCTTGTCTTTTGTTGGTGTTAGGGATCGAATCCAGGGCCTCATGCATGCTAGGCAAGTCCTCTACCATTGAGCCAAACCCCTAGCCCCAACATCATTTAATACAGTTACTCCTCATTAGTTATGAATATTTTAATTGTAAATTTGCTTGCTTGTTAAACTTTGTTTGTAGCCTTCAGGATGAATGGTCAGGGAGCTTTTTTGGTCACACAGAGCTCAAAGAAATTGAGTCATCTAACATAGATGTTCCCATCTGAGGTCAGAGAAAGTGATCATTTTCTTTCTTATTTCAGCTCCTATACTGTAAATAAGTATCATTTTGACACTTTAGTGTCACACTTTTCAGTTATTTTTGCCTTTGTTGGTGACTTGACTACTTAAAATGACTCCCAAGTAGGTTGCTGAAGATCTATCCAGTGTTCTTAAATGAGGAAATTTGTGAAAGATTATATAATCTTTGCCCAGGAATGAGTTAAAGTGTTGTTGGACATGAGCTCAAAGTTAATGAATCAGAAATATATTTAAATAAGTAGTTTTGACAGAATTACTCTTAAAACAAGATGACATGTGACCAAGTCTTGTAGGAACCAAATCCTGGGTGTTCTGTAGGAGCAAGGATTCAGTGTTTGCTGGTTTGGTGTTCATGGCAACATATAGAACAAAACTACTGCACATAATGAGAATCAACTGTGCATGTCTTTTAAAAGTAAAATAAAATAGAGCAAACTATGATATTTTGCTATTTATTTGTTAAACATGAGAGTTTGGCATCTTTCCATGATGATAAAAATATATCAAGAACATAATTTTATTTTATTTTTTTATTTCCTTTATTCATATGTGCATACAATGATTGGGTCACTACTCCCCCCTTCCCCACACCCTCTCCTTTCTCCCCCACCCCTTCCCTCTCCCTCCCACCCCCTCACTTCCAGGCAAGAACATAATTTTAATGTGTATGTGCTGTAACTGATTTGCTTAATCCCTGTGTATTATTCTCATTTTTACCTTATCTTCAGAAATATTGTAGCCTGTAGTCATCTAAATTCCTAGGAGAAATATACTATTTGACCAAGATTATGATCCCAAGAGACACATTTTGATACCAGTACACAGTATTAACAAACGTTCTTATTGAACAATACCATGTTTCTATACTATTTCATTTTCATACAGCAAAGGTGGGGGAGAGAAAAGTCAGGATGAATAAAGTGTGCTAAACACACTGGACTCTGCCTGACACACAGTAGATCAACAAATGTAGCTTTTCCAAATAACATAAGTGTTAGCCTCTTATTTAGTGTGTCAGGTTCAAGGTTTGATTTGAAACAGGCCTATCTTTTTTTTTTTTTTGACAGAAACACCTCTCCTTTTCTTAGAATGATAGATCTTAATGTTGTATCTCAAAACAAGAATATTAGCAGAGATATGGTATATGAGATGATGAAATAGGTGCCCAGAGCAAGGTGGAATGTAGAGGGGAACTAGAAGGATACTAGAAAAAGTATTTATCTTGGGATCTTGGTGGACATTTGCCATTACTACAGAACTAGCTGGAGGGAGAGCATCTTAATGTGATTCACAGGCAGGGTGTGGCTCTTGATCAGGAGCTGACATTAATGATCAGGGTCAGCTTTGGTTAAAGCTTGTTGTTTTCATCATGAGAAGATCATCAGGAAAAAGAGTCGGCATATTTAATACTGTAAACTATTTGGTGGTGGTTCAGCCATTTGGCAGCCCTATAACCCTATAAACAGAGTGGGGTTTAATTGAAAGAATGAAAGCTGAGAAATATATGTTCTTTGCCTTCTACCTGAGTTGTAGAATTATTAGAGCTAGTGTCTGAGAATTAACTTTTAGAGTTGGATCTTGTTTCTTTTTTTCCTAAAAATATTCTAAGTATCATAAATACATATTCTGAAATAAATGAAAAATTTGACATATAATATACCTTTTTCTTTTGGCATGAGCTCAATGTAATGATTATGTAGAAAATGTAAAAGGGAAAACTCATTAATTTCACTATTGATCCTTGGTATTATCAGTAAAAATGAAAAACTGGACTTAAAGTGATTTCCAAGGTCACTCTCAGTTGTAAAGTTTGTCATTTTTATTGGCTGTCTTTAATGCTTAAATATTGTCATCTTTATCTAAATTTTTAATGAGGAAGCATGGTGGGTGGTATAGCTGTCAAAGTCCTGGCTGGGAACATGGACATTCATTAAAAGGTTTAACTGAGAGGAGTTTCATGAAGAGACTCCTTTCAGAGGAATGGGCTGGGCAGGGAAACCAACACAGAATGGTAAGATCCCAGAACCTATCAAGAACTTTCTTACTATTGTTCCTAGACCTCAAGGCCCAAGGCAGAGAGATGGTATTAGAACTAGAGCTAGCGAAGAGTGTACTGAGGGAATAGACACTGCCCTCTCAGATCCTTGGTGTGGCAGCCAGCAAAGTAGAAAGAAATACCCAGCTTCTCTCTTCTATTCTGTGACATGGAGGCTGCTGTGGGAGGATTTTATGATCCAGGCTAAAGAGCAGCATGTATCACTCCTACCCATATTCCATTAGTTAGTGTCTGGATACTCATAATTGCAGAGGCGTGCCTCCTGTGTGCCTAGGAAGAAGTGGAAAGCAAGATACTGGAGTGTGGCAGCAGTCTCTGCTACAGAAGGTAAAAAATGATTCCCAACTTTCTGACTGAGACATCTGGTGGATTGTGGTTAGTAAGTTATCGCAGGCTTTCTTCTCATGGATGCATAATCTCTTTAACCATAATAATGCCTAGCTTTTCCTCTCATCATTACTTTGTCTTCATAATTTCTGATTTGGTTAAATTTAGTATATCCAGATCTTATGTCTGTCCTTCTCCCATTTCCCCTTTCCAAAGTATCTCTATCTTTTCACCCTGCTTAGTTTTCTTCATGATATTTGTCACCGTATGAAATTACAACAATTATATTCCTGCTTACTTGTTTATTATCTTTATTATCCTCACTAGTGCTTTGCCAGCTGTCAGTTTCCTTACTGAATCCTTAGTTTTATGGAAAAATTGATGATGCATAGTAGGGACTCAGAAACATGTGTTCAGTGGAAGTATCACCAGATGCCATGGGCCATTTAAGACACTGTGTTGATTCTTGCTTCTCATGCCTACTTATGCCCCATGGGTATTCTATTTGATTTGCTTCTCTTTACCTTCTCACAACTTTTTTTCTTTATCTTTTAAAAAACTTTTTTTTTCTATTTTTATTAGCATGTACAACTTTTCCTTTACTGTCTCTAGTTTGACTTATATTTTGCTCTATGGGTGTTCAAGTCTAATGAAGTAGATTTCACTGATAGAACAAAAAACCATACTAAAGTCTTATCTCAGTATCCCATGTTTCATCCTCAAATATCTATCTATTTGGCTACTATTTATGTGTTATCTGTGTCTTCAAAGTTCCTTTCCCCATTCGATTTCTGTTATAATCTCTTGCCTTATCTCAAGACCCCCTTCTACTTTAGCCTGGATTTTCCCTTGAGCTCTTATGACAATTTTAGATGCTTTGTCTCTGTCACCAAACCTTCTTTTTCTTGGTATACCACCTTGTCTGAACTGTTACAAATATACCTAGGCTCAAGTTCTTGCCTTTATCCACCTTAACTGTAATCCCCCATTCCTCTGGTTTTTAGTGAAGTGTAACAGATCACTTCAAATTTAGGGTGTAAAGCAACAGCTGATTCCATATGCACATGGATTTTGTGTGTCAGGAATCCAGAGAGGGAAGTGTGGGTGATTTGTCTTTTCTAGAATGTCTGGGTCCTCATCTGGGAATGCCCAAAAGAGTGAGAGTGATTCAAGTGCCTGGGCTTTGGGACTCTGGAGGCTGTGTCATCCACACGCTTGGTGTCCTGGGTAAGTTGATCCTAAGACTTGCATACAAGTCAAGATAAGACAAGGGTCAAGTAAAACCAGAGTGGCTAGGACCTCTCACAGTTTGGCAGTTGGGTTCCAGAGGAAGCATCTAGAATCAGAGTGTAGCAGGAGACCTGAGCAGAAAGTGAAAGGTTCCCTCTCATTGAGGCTCAGAGGTCACGCACAGATACCTCTACCACATTCTCTTTGTTACAGGCCTAAATTCAAGGGGCAGGAAACCAAACTCTACCCTGACGAGAGAACCCCAAGGTCACACTGAGGAATGCATGTAGGGTCAGAGGTTATTGTCATCTTTGGAAATTCTAGTCTGCCATGTTTGCCTGCTATACTTCTTGGGTTTTCTTCTGCTAATTCAATGAATTTGAGTGCTTACTCAAAGTATTGTTCTAGGACCAGAAGCATTTATCTCACATGGAAATTTATTAGAAATATTGAATCTTGGGCTGCTACATCAGAATCTTCCTTCTGATGAGATTTCCAGGTGATTCATTTACATTTTTAAGTTTGAGAAACATTAACTTAGAAGGTATTGACCATAATGTGGACTTTCCCATAACCATTTAATAGTAGAAGCAAAACAGCAAGCTGAAGGAAAAGTCAAACTGATCTGAAATGAACTCCTGTTTACAAACAGAATTTCCATACTTTAAATTGTACCTGCCATTACTAATTTTTTCTATTAATGTTGATTATGATCTTACTTTTATGAGCAGTGACTATATCTTTACTAATATGTATTGTCAAAATGTAGTAAAATGCACATTCCCACTTTACTAGATTTTTTTTTTTTGGGGTACTGGGGTTTGAACTCAGGGTCTCATGCTTGCTGTGCAGGTGCTCTGCCACTTGAGCCACTCTTCCAGCCTATTGTATATAGATTTAATAGTAATTAATCACTAATCCCCTTGATTGAATAAAGCTTGGAATGATCATGCACTTTGATATGTACATTTTAAAGATGAAAAAGTTAGGGACTTTTGGATTTTACATATTCCTTAAACTATTTGCATTAATTGCTAGAATTTGTAAAGCCTGTGTTTCTGTGACAGTGGACTGTTGGAAGATATTTCTTTTCTACTGAATGAAAGAATATGATTCTAATTTTTTCTTGTACCTGTTAAGACACCTTAAGTCATTCTGTAAACTCTTAAAAACCTGAGAAATAGATGCAGTATTCATTATGTATTTAGCAGATGACTATTGGATATTTCAATTATTACCCTGACTTTAATTCATAAATTCCATTTCTTTATGTTGCCTCTAAGTAGACACCTTAAAATTTGTTTGAGTAAGGGAACGAATATCAAAAACTCATTTTAATTAGCACATAATTTTGAAGGCAGTTTTTCTCAAACTATAATTTCCAGACTACTACTCTTTGCAAATAGGAAGTGCTAGTTAAAATTGCAGATTTCTGATGCCCATCCCAGTCCTTCTGAATCAGACTTCTTGGAGTTTGGAACATGGAAACGTCTCTGAGGTTGGAACCTAAATTCTTTGCCATGCTAATGTTTGTGACCTTCTTTCTTTAGAAGTTAATTATGTTAGTCTTATAGTCATATTTGAAGTTATTGTGGGAATAAGTGGGTTTTGGATATTGGCATGTCTTTCCTAGCAGCTGTACTGATAGAGTGTAATTTAAATAATAGAATAATTGACTTAGAAGACATGTTAGAGATTACTGAGTCAAACTCTCATAATTTTCCAATTATGAAATGGCCCCAGGGAGTGTAAATGACTTCAAAAACCAAGTTAGTCAGTAGCAAAACTGTGACCAGAACTCAAATCCTATGTCAACCAAGCTAGGGTTCTTTATTTATTCTAAAACAAGGTAGCTTCATCATATTTCTAAGCCTGGCAATTAAGTGTATTAATGGCAAGATCAAACATTTAATCAGAAGGGCTGTATTGGTTTGCTGAATTGACCATGTTAAAAATTAATGTTTATAGTCTGTGATCCTATCAGGGACTCATTTAATTTAAGTCTTTCTTTTTTGAGATTTTCTTATATGTCCTTATAAATGTCATGGCTTCTGAAAACGGTAAGTAAAATGCCTTAACGTGAAAAGCTCAACAGAACAGATCTACTAGGAGATGATGTATTGTCATTATGTAAAAGAGCCAAGGTTTTCTCTAAACAAATAAAATATCTTATGTGTCATAAATTATGTAAGTGTTAAATCGTTTTGGAAAGATTTTACTAAAGCTTTTTTTAAAAAAACCACTTACTGAAAATTGGTGTAAGTGAATCTTCTTTCCCCATCCTCTCCACATAAGATTCCCTTCACATCTTTTTTGCTTTCTCATTTCTTGTGTCCCTATCCTTTCCCTCTGTAACTGTACAATCTCCATGCACATGGGCAGGCCACATGTGCATCATTTCTTTTAGGCATTAAATTAAGAGACTGACTTTTTCTTTTTAAGAGTTAAGGCAAGCACAAAGTTTGTTTTATGTTTTAATTTTATTTTATCATTTTTACATTTATTTACATACGTATACATTATTTGGGCTGCCCCTTCCCACCTCTCTCCATCCCGCTTCTGGCCAAAACCTGTTCTGCCCTCTTGTTCTCTGACTTTGTTGAAGAGAAAACATAAGAGATATAAGAAAGAGTGCTAGTTTGAGATGAAGATAACTATACAGAGAGATTCCTAGTGTTGTTACCATGCACATGTGTATTACAATCCATATTGGTTCATCTCTGCCAGACCTCTTCAGTACTTCCTAGTCCCCTTCACACAGTGGCCTCTGCCAGTTTAAGATTACTGTATTCGCTTCTACACAGTGAGCACATCAACCATGTTCAAGTTTTAGGTTTCCTCCCCTATCCTTATCCCTATTGTGCACGTTCTCCCCTTAGTGTGTGACCCATGTCCAGTAATATTACTGCATTTGTTTTAGGTCTGAAATCCACGTATGAGGGAGAACGTGATTTTTGGCCTTCTCAGTCTGGCTAACTTCACTTAAGATGATGTAACTTTTAAATGACACCTATACTTAAAAGTATTGCATAATTTCATTTTTAACTTTCCATTTCCTTGCATACTTTCTATGTCCCTCTATTTTCTATGCCCTGCCAGTTTTTATGTTTTACATTTTTTATGAATTTTTTCCAATAAAGTTACTGTACCACAAAGGCACACCTTTACTAGGCATGTAGCAGATGAAGAGATAGAAGAGACCTAACATGAATTTTTCCTGGGTAGTGAAGGGCAAAATGTCTCCTCACAAGCTCACATTCAGTCTCTTCCTCTTGTCTGTGTGCTTTTTCATTTTACTAACCTTCTTAGTTTACTAACCTTCTCCTTTTACTCTTTCTTCTCCCCCTCATACTCCCTCTACCACCACCACCCTTTGCCCCCTCTTCCTTTCTTCCTTTTCATCTTTTACTCCGTTTTTTACTTCTCTCATTATATTTTTGGCTTTATACTGTAGGTTGGTTTTCTGGACTATCTCATTCACTGTGCTTGTTAGTAAAGTGCAGTGGCAGATAGCCCTTGCTAATGCAGGTGTGTGTCTTAGCTTTATTCCTCACCATCTCATTTGGCTTGGCACAGAGAAGTGTGTGCTAGACCTACCATGGTCAGATGAATAAAAGGGGCATTGAGCAGTAGTCTGTGGTTGTCAACAACACAGGCTTAGAAAGAGGGTTTGACACTGGAGAGGGGCATATGATAGTTCTCAGACTCTGTTCTTTCATCTTAAGTGAGTAGTTCCTGCAACCTTCAGCTTATTAGTCTGTTTGCAGTTACAATAGAATCCAGTGAGAAGGAGGGTATGGTATGTGCAAGAAGTAAGATTGGAAGGGAATAGTACTAACCCATTCTGACATCAGTCAGTCTTCAGAGCTACACAACTTATAGATAACACATTTGTATTGTTTTAAGCCATTACATTTATGATGATATTGTTATAACATCACAAATAGAAAGACAATGCAAAGCTTTTCCTTTCTCTAGCCCTCTAACTAAAGTTTTAGGAAGACCCAAACCAGAAGGAAATAGGATGACTGCTTTGATGTTGTTGTTTATATGCTTTGGTTTACATTTCATAAAGTTAAAGAAATTAATATCAAAAAAGCTGCTTCTGTTCAGATTTGCCTTTTTCTTTGACTAATGAGAGTTTATTAGTGTGGATAATTACATGGCAATTACATGGGATCAAACACTGAAATTTAAAATAAATACATCTTCTATATTTTACATTTGTGTGACCATTGTACAGTATAAATTATGAAAAAATTAAAAGTGGTATTTAGGGTTATGAACTGTCACATTTTGCTAAGAATAATGAAATGATAATTTGTATATATGTTTTTTAGGACTATTCATATTTGCGAAATATTGGATAATCCTAAACATTGCTAATATATTTAATCCTGTAATTTACATATTTCCAGAAAATTATACTTTCCATTTCAAATTGAACCATAATGTTTTAGTTTTAGTTTGAAATATAGGATGTATTTTACTTTATTCAACAAGAACTGTTCCGTTTAGTATGACAAAGGATATATGGCAGTGTATATGTATATTCGCATAATAAGAAAATGAAAATAGAATAAATCAGCAAGAAGGGAAAATAATGTTCAAGAAAAGTCAGTAACCAAGAATTCATGGCACAAGCTTGTCTAAAGGAAAGATATGGATGTGAATCTGAATTTTCTCACAGACAGTGATTAGCTATATAATATATAATGTTCATAACTCAGAAAAAAACCTGGTTTCTCAAGGAAAACAAAGTATTTCTGTCACAAACATCTGACATCCCCCCTCAGATTCTCCTGTAGCAAACAGAGTATGATATAGAAATCAGCAAACCCCTACTGTTACAGCGATGCATGCATCCCAGAGCTGTGCATGTGTGTGTGTGTCTGTAAGTAACTCTTTTGTCATAGCTTAATGTTTTCACATAGTAGTTTAGTTGAGTGAAAACAATACTATAAGGGTTCCAAATAACTATGCTTGTCTTAATAAAGGCAGGGGCTAGTAATGGGGATTAGGGAAAGATAGAGGAATTAAAATGAACATACACAAAATCTTTTAGCTTTCAGGAAATCTCCCTAGAATTTTCTGTTTTACAATTTATTGCAGCATATGTTGTGATAAGAATCAGGCAGCATAATAGGTGGAGGTTATATTCTTTAATTAAAGAACTGAAATGGTAATGTCTAAAGTCACTGATTAAGGTTTGATTGTTTTATTTAAAAAATATATATAATTAATTGAATTGTGTGTTGAGATTGCTTATAATTTTAATCATATAATTAAATGATTAATTATAAATAATAATAAGCAATATAAATAACTAATTATAAACAATTATAATTATATAATTATAATCTTATAATTTTAGGATTCCAACCATAATATATGCTTGTTTAGGGGGTCCATATTCTTCTTCCACAGAAGGAGTCATGCAAATATGCTTTTTAGTCTTATAAATTTGCAGTGGATTATGTAGATTGTTCGATGCTGTTGAAACAAAGAAAGCATCCAGAAATATCATTGTTGAGTGACATGTCTGCTGAACTCAAATAAAAATCTGACGTTTAATCAGATGTATATTTGGTTGTATATTTATATTGGTATATTTATATTTGTTTTCAGTTAGCATCTTACTCAGTTTTTCTTAATTTCTGGGTTCAGTTGACCTAAAGCATTGCCATACAAGGTTGACTGTGGAAATTGCTGTAGAAAT
Source organism: Castor canadensis (assembly GCF_047511655.1). NCBI lineage: Eukaryota > Metazoa > Chordata > Mammalia > Rodentia > Castoridae > Castor > Castor canadensis. The sequence goes on from NC_133394.1 coordinate 96,266,336, forward strand.
ACAGATAAAATGCTGGAAGTTCAAAAGGAGTAAAAAGTAATTCTGAGCTAGATATGGTGGTGCATACCTATAATTCCACACTCAGGATGCTGAAGCAGGAGAATCAATTTGAAGCCAAACTGAGCTACATAGTAAGACCCTGTCTGAAAACAAAACCAAAACAAAATGAAACACAAACAAAACCACTTCAGACTTTAGCATAAGAGAAAGCTTTATGAAAATGAGTGGCATGGCCTGGGAGATATTTTAGCTACTTTTGAATCTCCCAAAACTATCTGAATACATTCCAGATAACTAAGTTTCTTTCATTTAAATAGAGAAATAATGATTTTGGCTTAAAAATACAGCTTCACATCAGTAATACTCACTCTGGTTTCTATCCCTTCTAAACCATTTTGCCTTTTCCTGTTCTCTGTAGAAATGCTGGAAATAACATCAAACTATTTCTTGAAATTCAGGAAAGATTTACAAATCAGCTTCATATAACATCATCCATCCTGATAAAATATGAACCAGCATTGTGTTTGTCTGGAACAGTGATAGAATAAATGTTTGAGGAAGGACCAGAGTGAAACGGTGGGTCCTAAAGTGTATTTTAATGAAGTCTGGTGAACTAAGATGTTGCTGTACCTTGAGATAGGATGACAGTCTTTCTTGAACATTGTACTTAACATTTATGTTCTCTCACACGTATATTCATTGATATTCTACTTTATAAGTATCTCTACCAGATATTTAAAAGTTATTACTGCTTTTCTATGTTATAACCTAGTATAAGACTATAACTAACTTAGTGCAAAATGATGAATACTTAGTTTTAGCTACAGTTATCTGTTATGCATTTGGTCCATATTTTATGAGATGCTGAGAAGACCTATCTTCTACTCTCCTTCCTGACCAGATTTGAGAAGAACTGCAGTAAAATGGCGTTCAGGTGTCACAATTAAAAGTTAGATTTTTCGATGGCACAAATTTTTACAATATTTGGTACAGAATTTTCAAGAAAACTTTAGTAATTTTTGATAGAACTTAAAAAATGTCTTTTAGACATTTCATCATATAATCAAATTGAATATGATTTAATATTTTCTTGGTGACTGGTGTTTATTATTATGACATATAAAGAATGGTGTTTTACATTTCCCCTAGGACCTCATAAGATACATTCATAGACATTATCTCATCTGAAACTCCCTGCACCCCACACCCATTATTGCATTTGCCATTTATAATCTGATGAGGATTAGGAAACCATCTATCCTTGTGTATAGAAATGGGGTGTCAGATATGACTGTGAGGACTCTGCCTAGTGAGTAAGGAATATGGCTCTCAATACTATTTCTATCCTTAGAGTATCTGATTTAATTCTGGATTTTTGGCAGTGGTTGAGTCAAGTGATGTATCTGGAAGAATTGACCAGATGAGATGGGACTTATGTAGCTGGCGTTTAAGCATAAATAATTGCTTTATAAATATCCTCTCTAAAATGCTGTCAAAGGGCCCAGATGAAGAAAATCCAAAGTAGAATTTTTAACATAAGTTTTTAAAAAAAAAATCAAAGTTACATTTTAGAAAAGAGTTTGAGAAACATACCAAATATTTCTTATGTTGTTGCATAGGATTAGAATGGTAAAGGTGGAGGGCTTTGGCATAAAAGGAAATTTATAAAGTATTATTCTGATATTATCAGTTAGAAACATTAAAGATGAACTATTTAAAAGGAATCCCTTTGGAGCATATATAATCATATATGTGACATTCCTAAAAACATCTTAGCTATAATTTAAAAGTTGTACACTTTTGGCAGCATCTAAACACTACTAATACTTAGAATGCTATGATTTAGACATTTTTATTTTATACTCATTAGGTTTTAGTCTTGTAAGTCATTCCATTGTCATATGTAATAAATATACCCTGTGAAATAAAGCTGTGGGGGCCTGAAGACAGGAGTGTAAATTATTTAATAGTAGGGTGTGACAATGCATGGTCTTTGAGCTTCCAAAAATATTCAGTGAGTGCATGACTACCTAAATGAGTATGTTAGTGGATAAAGGAGCCTTCAATACTGAATTATTAGTGCTGATGATTTTTCCCCTAGTCAGTGTGCATGGGTCAGTCTTGTCTGAAAACACAGTAATTTTAAATAGTCACTCCTGTTTTAGTAGCGACTGAGGGAGAAAAATCAATAGTGTGGTGGAAAGCTCTAATGACCAAGAATATTCTAGGATCTGAAATACTTGCGGTTTTACTACCTCCCATTTCTGTAGCTCCTTTAATGTGTTTACAGCCCCCACTACTCTAATTAGACACTCTTGTTTGTCTAGTTTCCTTCTCACAGGCTTCATTCTTTTCAGTCTTCTTCACTGCATCTACTTTCATAAACTCTCTCCTCCTTAGGCCCAGGGGACTCTTCTCAGTTTTCTCCCTCTCTCACTTGCATTCCTTTTCAATTTCCTTCCAGTGTATCTTATTTCACTTGTCCAGGTTTTACATTTGTCTCCCCCTCAAATATGAAGTGCCTACTTCGAGCCTACACCCAGGATGTGACAAAATGATGAACAGGATGAAGTCAATGACCACTTGGAGCTTAACATTCTCAAACAGTGACAGTCATCTAGGTAATACCTTGAAGGAAATAAAGGGATAGACATAAATAAAGTGGAAAGCTAACTTAAAGAATAAAGTGGAAGCTAATTTAGCCCTGCTGGGGTAGTCCCAGTGAATGTAGGCCCCAAAAGGCTAGAGCAAAAGAACAAGGTAGAAAGAGTGGAAACAAGAATAGGGCTGGGTCATGTGGGGCCCTATAGGCCACTGTCTGGAGTTTGGATTTTAGGAATGTTCCATCTGGTAATTTGAAGTTCAGTGGGCATTTTCTAAGGTTTTCTATAGACCCTCCCTTAAATCTTTTTATAAACTTTTCTTGTTCATTTCTTTTAATAGCTTTAATTATTCCCTTTGAGAAGTTACGTCTCAGATGTATTTGTGGCTAAAACTGTTGCTCTGAATAACAATTCTGGATTTCTCCAATGAATGCTGGAAAGTTCTACCAGTACTTCAGTGAACATGAATATAACAGACTAAAAATACTTCCTGACTCACAAGGGTATAGTAGGACCAAGCCTGTCATTGGGCAGTGAACATGATAAACAGTCAGTTGACCTGAAATTGCAAAAGCACTAAGTGGATGGAAACTGGAGTCAGGAAGAGTTCAGAGTGTAAGTGGGGGAGCAGGTGAGAGTCAGGACATGCAGCTTTGAGAAGTCACATTGTCAAGGACTTAAAAGAGGTTAAAGAGGCATGTGGAATCCTAGAGGAAGAAGATTCCAAAAACTGGTGCTGAGACTTTAAAGGGAGAACTGACTGAGGTGTTTGTTGATAGCAGGGAGTCTTTGTGACTGCCTGGAGTCCCCACTGACAGAGCAGATGGAGCCTAAGAGGTGACAGTGTCTTGAAGGTGGCAAGTCTGAAATGAGAGAAGGAGCGGTGATTATTAATCTGAGTGAGAAGGGAAGCTGCTGGAAGGTTTTGAGTAGATGAGCTTACATTTTTTAAAGGCACCAAATATTTACTTTTTTCCTGTCATCATTCTTAAATTTGTTCCTTTTTTCCTTTCTCTTTCCCCCTTTTTCTTTTCAATGACATTCTTGTCACTTGAACTTTAGCCTCTTGTTTGCTTGATATCTGGTCTTAGACCTGGTACTACATCATCAGAAATCTGAAAGTAACACTTTGTCCTAGCCTGTCTGATCATCACCCCTGTCCTCCCATTTCTGTAGGTTAAGTTTTTGAATCCTGGCAGTACAGACCTCCACTTCACTTCCTTGTTCCTAGAGCTGCTTGCACAGTGTCTTTTCTGAATTAATGGCTTACTCACTGTCCTGCAGCATGCCGTGCTCCCCAGACTGTAGACTGTGCTGCAGCCTGAATGGTCTCACCTCCAGTGCCTTCTCCCATGCCACTAGCATAGAAATCCCTGCATCATCGGAAAACTACCACTAGTTTCTAAAAGTTCTCCATTCCCTCACTTATATCATACATTCATAAAGTTTTTCATCAAAAATTATCAAATGCAAATTTTGTGCCAGTGATTGTGCTGGTGTTTAAGAATACAGAGGCTAGTTAAGGCAGCACATCAATTCAGGAGCTGAGAGACCTTTGTGGAGAGGCAGAGAATAATAAATATCAACAAGCAGGCAAATACAACCATGAAATTTGTGTTAAGGGACATGAGAGAAGAGAACACATTGCTCTGAATCAGAATGGTTGCTAAGATGGGCTCTAATTTAGATGGGGCACCTAATTTCTGTGGGATAAGTGAGGGAAAAAATTCTCTCTCTCTCTTTTTTTTTTTTTGGTGGTACTGAGCATTGAACTTAGGGTCCCTTGAGCTTGCTAGGCAGGCACTCTAGCACTTGAGCCATGCCCATGGTACTTTTTTGCTTTTTTAGAAAGGGTGTTATACTTTTGCCTGGACTGGCCTTGGACTGCAATCCTCCTACCTGTGCCTCCACATTGTCTGGATTAAAGGCATATGCCACCATGCACAGCTTGTTTCTGTGATAGAGTCTCTCCAGCTTTTGCCTGGGCTGGTCTTGAACCATAATCCTCCTGATCTCTACCTCCTGAGTACAGGCCTGTGCCACCATGCCTGGCCATTGAAAATCATTTTTAAGGGGGCAACATTTCAGGTGAGATCTGTAGAATAAAAATAACCAGCAAGGTGAAATATGGCATGATGGGAATGGGGGCTCTAGGGAGAATATATGGCCTTCAAAGGCTGGTAAAGCAGTGACCTTATCAGTGCAGTGACAGTGGCAACACTTGGTGTTGGTAGGCAGGGCCACACAATGCATGACTTTGGAGCACATGATAATGAGTGAGGGTTTTGTGCAATGGAAAGCAATTTCAGTGTTTTAAGTAGAGGAGGAACATGAGCTTATTCAAGGTTGAGACTCCATCTGTTCATCAAAATCTGTCTCTTCTCCCTGGGCATACAGCCAAATTATATTTCCTGGCCCTCAGCACAGTTGTCGGTTAGCCATGTTACTATATCCTACCCATGACAGTATAGGAATGGCAAATATCATGACTAGGGCTGACTTGTGAGTCTTCTATGCTTTTTCAACTTATATTGAAATGGCAAAGCAACTGTCATTTTAGATCCCTGCATGGCTCCGTGGAGCAGAAACGCCTCCTGGCCAACCCAGAACTGTCCTGTGTTTTTATGTGAGCAAGAAAGAAGCCCCTGAGGATTTGAGCCTGTGCATTTTGGTGCCATTTGTTAGCATATTCTTGTTCATTCAAATGAATGCAATGATTTGAGAGGGCAATTTTGATTGCTGTGAAACAGCGTGAACAGTAGCAGTGTCTGTAGTGAAGGTTTGCTGTGATGTGTGCTATGGAGATTTCAGTTGAAATAGATATTAAATAATTTTGGATGAATAGTCATTAGTTCCTACTGATATTTTGCTGCACCTAGTGAGATTATGAAAGAGAAAAAAAATCTTACTTAATTTGACTCTCATCAACCATATCACTTTTTGGACTTCTTATAGCACACCTTCCTAAAACATACCTTTAGGCATGTATTTTATTTGTTTGACTAAACTTCATCATGTGGAGGGCAGATGAACCATGTTTTGGGGAACATCTTGTTTTCTGTGCTGTCTAGTAGCGGTGCTTTACTTAAAGTGCTTTTCTCATTAAACTTTGTTTAAATTACTGAATAGAAAGAACAAGCTATCCATCAAGGTATTGGAGATCATGTGATCCAGTGCTGCTATAACAAAATACCTAAAGCAGGTATTTTATAAAAGAGAGCTTATTTAGCTTGTGATTCTGATGACTGGGAGTTCAAAGAACATAGGGTCCCCTGACTATGATACTTCATGGTAGAGAAGCAGAAAGGGGAAACAGCTGAATACAGAAGGTGCCAAGCATCTGGGGTGCTTCACTTCCTAACACAGGATAAATGAGAACTGCATTTATCCTGTCTAAGGGTGGTGTCCCCATGACCTAATCAGCTTCCCCACCTCTAAATACTGTTACATTGGAGACCATGCGTCCCGCACATGGACTTTTAGACAGCACGCTCAAACCATGTCTAAGCTATAGCACCAGCTCTCACATGGTGTCTCAACCTCATTTAAATATACTTGCCTTTCTAATGGGAAATGTTTAGCAGTGGGGAAAGCCACATCATGGGGTCTGGGGTTGGAATGTTTGTTAGACTGTACAGAGAAGTGTTTTCAAAAGGCACATGGGCTAATCCTCTCTGACCTCCTTGCTACTTTCAAGTGGCTCCGATAGCTACTGCCCATTGTTCACAGTTGCTAACTGCTTTAGCGGCATTATTTCCATAGAGTCAGGGTCTCATCTGGGGAAATCATTAGGATGTATGAGGTCTTAAGATAGGAAGTTTCTATAATTCAAATGAACAATGATGAGGTTTGAAACCAAGGAAGTGGAAATAGGAGGAGGGAAGAAGAATGTAAAAAATTATGAAACATGGCAACTAAGTGGATTTGGGGAAAAGGAAAAACTAGAATAAAGATGAATAATGAAATGTCTATGCTAATATATATGTGTAGATATATATATATACATATATTTCTAATATAAAGCCAGTCAGTGCTTTCTGCTACCAATGGATGGGTATTTGATAGAAGCTTAAAGAAGCTACTAAAAGGTAGTAATTATGAAGGCACTTTAGAACTCATTTTTCTCATCTATAAGTGGTAGGGGAGGGAGATGTAAATGAATTAAAAAATCCTTAACACACATTGACGGTAGTTCCACATGGGTTATTATGGAAAATTAGAGATTTAGTTTATGCATTCCATAAGATGTTTTTGTAGATAAAATATTGAGTACAAGATGTAAATATACTTCCTTTATAGTCTGATGAAATAGATATATTATATGATTTTTTTATCATTACCTTGTGCAAACTTTGTATTCTACCTCATGAATTTTTTTCATTCCTGATAATACATGAATTTCTAACTTACATGAATTACTGATATGTAATAATAGCTTAATCATTTTAAAGAAAAAAAAACTTAATTTTCACAAATTATACTCTTGCCATTTGAAAACATGTACTTGTGAGCTGAAGATGATATCTCTTTCTAAAATTAACACATGTTATGCTTTCTCTAGGCTGGAATGATAAAAAGTGATAATGAAGAGTATTTCATTGAACCCTTGGAAAGAGGTAAGCAGATGGAGGAAGAAAAAGGAAGGATTCATGTCGTCTACAAGAGATCATCAGCAGAGCGGGATCCTATAGACATGTCCAAAGATTTCTATCCCAGAGGTAAGCATCTTTGTCGTGTCTTAATAATTAAGCATAATTTTGAGATATGGTGAAATCATTCCTCACATCAGTTTAGAGAATGTGATTGTCAGGTGCTCTTGTATAGTAAGGAGGCAGAAAAAGAAGTTTATATCTATAAATCATGTAGAATGGCTTTTCTTTTTAAAAAAATGCACAGTGGAGTACATGTTGTAGGTATTTTTTATTCTAGTGCATTATATAGCCATAATATATTTTATGGTTTCTTTTAGAAGTTTTACGTTTAAAACTATGTTTTTGTAGCTTATGTTAAAATTTGAAAATGTTTACATTTTCCAGAAGTATATAATTATACATTATTAGTGCTATTTTAAAAGTTCTTAAATGAGATATATTGGCATGGCAAAGACTTATGTTTTAAGACTAGAGTGATAGAACTGTTAAGTACTAGAAATACATATTAGGATATAACACTCTCCCTCTAAGTCTTGGCTTCTATTGAAATATCTAATATTTCTTTCTGAGGTAATCTTTAAATATTTTTTAGAAAAGCATAACCTTCTTCTATGGAACTGAATAGGAAAACTGAAAACCAGGTCACTCTCTGACTGTCCTTCCCTTTATCCTAACTATATGTCCATCATGCTGTACCCTATTACTTCATCTCAGACCCTGAAGGTATGTATTTCTGCAAACATCAGCCCTGATACTTTCCATAAGTGTGATATTTATAGGAAGGAGAAATTACTTTTTCTTTGAAACAAGAAATTATAAGAATTATTAAATAGAACAAGGAAGGGCTAGGAATGGAGCTCAGCGGTAGAGTACTTACTTCGCTTGCAGAAGGCCCTGAATTTGATCTCCAGCATTCCTCCTCCCCTCAAATGTAAATTATAATAGGGAAATAATTTAGTAGTCAGGAAATTTCCAACATTATTGTAGGAAATTATTCAAAATATCAGTTCATGTAACATCAACATAATCTGTTTACATTAAGGGCTATTTTTAAGAATGCAGATGTTGATGACTCTGTTTTGTTTTTTCAATCATGAGCAGAGGATTGACTTAGAGTAAAATTAGGCCACAAACTAGAGTAACACATTTTGGAAGGGTTTTCAGTAATCATGGGTGAAAGAAAATTAGTTGACGTTGTTACTTTAAAACTGGAACCAAAATAGGATCCCTCAGTTCTTAGAATGTTCTAACAGAAACTTTAATAAGAATTTAATAATTTTTATGTTCTTATTCATGAAGTGCTGATAGAATTGAGTTACTGATGATATCAATTTACCTTTTTGTGAGACTCTTAAATTGTAACCATTTATATCAGAAGTGTAACTTTCTTCTCTAGGGTAACAAGAGATTCAAATTCAGAAATTTAAGTACCACACTGTAGTTTTTAAATTCTTTTAACTTCTTATGAAAGTACTGAGCTAAGGAGGTATGTTGATTCATAAATAAAAACTGAAGTGGTATATAAAGCAGTGCTTTTCTGAATCACTTCAAGATGTTATTTTAGGACACATCTGAGACTCTTCTTTAATAAGCTACATAGTAAGAGGAATAAAATACTGCAGCCAAGTCTTAGAAAGAAATGCATTTGAGGACTATGTCTTCATAATTTTTTCTGACAGCAAGTCTTCAGGAGTATTGAACATGCCATTTCTGACCCTACAGGGTTTTGTTGGTAAGCCCTGTAAATACTCTGCCATAATTTGCTAGTTGTCGCAGTAATTGCCTGGCTACATTTCTTGTTTTGATAGTTTAGCTGCTCAGAAGTGCCATACATTTGGGCTCTGTTGTTTATTGTCAGGGTTCTAAATTAAAACTGATTAGGACCTGAACTAGTTGAGTAGCAAAGACATGGAGCAATGGAGCCAAGTGGAACAGAGATTAAGTAAAACTGATAGGGTTTTGTGATAGAGTAGATGTTGGGAGTGGAGGGGAGGAAGGGAGAAACCAAACATGTCTCAGAATTCTAATCTGGAAGACCAGAGAAATCTCTTTCCAGAAATAGTGTATATATAATGGGCAGCAGAAATAGGCTTCTTGGAAGATGATAGGTGGGTATAGTTTAAAGATCTACTGGAACAGTGAGCAAATTTTTAAAAACTTGGTGTATTTTCATTTTCATGTCTCAGGAGCAGTGCATGAATGGTCATATTTATATACGTGTTGTGGTTGGGATGGGATGAGTAGAGATTGTTTTGGGAGTCAGGTGGCAGGTATTGGCTTATGGGTGCTTGATCAGTCTCTGCTTGTCTTTTGCTCTTTTATTCCCAACTACATCACTGAGAATCTGAAGATGTGCATTTACAGATTTGTGAGCCCATAAAAGACATCTACTACCTACCACTATAGGTAAAGAGGATATTATGTCCTCAAAATCAAAAAATAAACCTAGGAAAAAACCCAAAAATGTACCTACCATATTCAAGAACCTTCACCTTTTTCAATTGACAGATGTAAACGTACATTTCTATTCCCCTTCTCTTAAGAATATTCATCTGAGTTTCTAATAAAAGTAGCATCTTTGAATCAAAATAATACATGATGGAATTCAAAAACAACCGCCATTAACTGACTCAAAATATAGCCCAGATTCTCTTTTCTTGCCTCTTAATAGGGAAGTTGTATTGCTTTTGAAATAAGTAAAAATATAAAAAGTAGTTTAGAAATATATAGAAGTAAGTAGTAAAATCACAGGTGCAGTGCTCTGCTTTAGAAATACTGTAGTTTAACATTTGGCGGTGTGAATCATGGTCAGTGTAGAGCTGGCAGGTGTTTGTAATACACAGCACTGCCAGAGTCTAGCAATGGAATGCCATCCTTTCAGTTAGACAACAGACATAAACTTCAGATGTTTATGATAAAGAAACTTGTCTACTTCATCATTGTGGGAGAGTTTAATTTGTTGCTTTCTCTGATTTCTGCTCTAGGAGTATGGGAAATCATATCTATTTTTTGGCATTTTTAGTTTAGACAGAATTATTTTCTAATTGACTCTGTTTTTGAAATTTTAATTGGTAGAAACATGAAATCATAAAGTTTACTTCCACTACTCAATCATTTGTCTAAACTCAGATACAAAACAAAATATGCTCCTGACCATTTCTTAAGAATGCTTACATCGTCATCATTAAGAGGTTTGCTCCAGGCAGTCTACTTTTGTGGGGAGGGGAAGCTGTACTTGCATGACATCATTCAGCTTTTCATATTTTTTATTTAATCCCTAGGCCCTTAGGCTTCTCCTCTCAAATTACAGACTATTCATTCACCAGAAGCTTTGTGTTAAAGTAATTTTTGTAATTGCTTCCTACCAGTGGGAAACAAGGAATTGTAAGCCATTATCTCCTAGCTTCCTTTCAGGATTTTCATTTTCCTGCGGGAACCCAAGTGCTTATGTGGCTGGTGTGGTTGTCATGGTGCTGTGAAGGAGTGTCTTTGTCCCAGGTGGGAAACATGGAGAAGTCAGAAATGATTTAGTAGTTGCTTCTGGTTGCTGGGGAATGAAACTATGAAATAGGAACCAGAATAATGGGAAGACTTTTATTTTAGTCATGCTAGGAACTTCCTAGGTGCAGATCCTTCCTTGAATCTAGAGGTGTCAATAGGTGCTCTTACCCTTTGTATTAGCAAGTTCTCATGACCTGTGCCCTGATCAAAGAGAATCATTGGTGGACTTTGTAATCTACCAAAAAAAAAAATCAAGCAATAGAAATTTTAACATTTTGTTTTAGTACATGTAGCATGGAACATGATTTTACTACAATATTAAAATACTTCATGTAGAAACCATTCTTTTAGGGAGGCGTTAAATTATAAATTTTTTTGTAGCCACATTGTTTATAAGCTAATATAAGGGCCAATCATTTGTCCAGGCCTCTTCTATTGCATTTATATGAGGATACTAATCATATAGAAAATTTTCAGGTTTGTTCAGTAAATTTCATGATCTGCATATTTAAAAGAAATATTGAAAAATGTGAAGGTGTTATGGAGAGTGAGTTATTACTTGAAATATTCAAGAAGTAGAGTGAGAGAAGATTTTCAAATGTGAAACATGCAAGATAATACTTTATTTTTCTTTCATTAAAATGTTTACCTGGGCCTATTCTATCTTTGTATGAATAAGTATAGGTTCAATGAAAGGAGCTTGCTTATGAAATATAGATCAGAATTAATTTATTACAAGTGTAATGTCATGCTTTTTCCTAGTAAAAAATTGGATATAGAAACATTTGGACTGTTGAGACTTCAAGGATCTGGATTAATATTTAGTTATCGAAGAGATATTAATAGAGAAAGATAATTGGAATGTTTTAGCTGTATCTGTGTGTCTGAAGAGAAATTGAAGGCAGTGAATGTGTAATAGGGTAGAAGATGAACTTAGGTAATTTAAACCAACTTTTGATTCACGAATGAAATGATTGCCTCCTCAGAAGCAATTATATCCATTCATGGAAGAGCAAATCATACCAAGAAAAAGAGTTTGTTGTTATTTAAAATGTATTTGTTCTTTTTGAACATAAAATATATCCTGTTTTCAATATATGTGTTATGGTGTTTAGTTTCACTCATGACAACTGCTTTTGCTTAACAGGAATAGCCCTAGTTTTTGTAAAATATTAAAGTATATTTTGTCTTTGTGCCATATGTGCCTGTTTGAGTACTTTTTAAGGCCTGTACATATTTTTTTCTAGGTCTAATGATTCTTACAGTTTCATGTTAGCAAGAGGGAGCCATTTATGTAGGGAATCCAAATATTTCTAGAGATCGAATAATCTTTTATCACTTCTATTTCTAACTCATGTGATTGCTATTTTTATTTTTTTGTGATTGCTATTTTTGAAGAGGATACTTTGCTATGAATTGGATGTTATTTTTCTATCATTGTTTTATTTTCCTTGTTAGATCATTAGGCATTACCTTTAAATATAAAATGTATTCCTGAGGATCAATGCTGTTCTCTCCTGAATATGTTCAATATTTTGAAAAATACTTTTTGTGGGCCTTTTACATCCCTTCAGAGAACTCAGGTAGCATATTTCTAATTTTCTCTCTCTCTTTCTCTCTCTCAGAACCTTTCTGTCCCTAACTTTCCCTACTTGGCATCTTTCTGGTATATGGGGTGGAGGTTTGAGATATGTTGAAGAGGAATGAAACAATGGAAAAATTAGTCTAATACAGAAATAATATTTTTATTTGAAAATTAGTTAGAGTTTATATTATGAAGTCTGTTAACTAAAATGTGAGGGCTAGCTACACTTAGGCCAAAATAAATGTTACTTAAAGGCATGATTCTGGAAGAGGAGCTGAATACTTGCTTTTATTCTTTCTAGACCCCAAATATTTTACTCTGATTTTCAACTGTATTCATATAGTCTGAATATCTAAATTACAAAATGAATTAATTAAAGTAATGGAATTTAATGAAATTAAATAGAATTTCTTGGACTTGTTACTACGCACTGAAAGGACTTCTTTCAGGAATGATTGGGCCATTTCCCTAAATATGGTCATATATAGATTATTGTAGACAACTAATTATGTATACAGCATCTTGTTATACCACTTTTCAGCACATTACTAAGTATCTAAAAAAAGTTTAAGTCTAAATGAGACATTAGAGCAAATTTGTTTTGATATTTAAAACGATTGTAACAATTTACAATTTATAAAATAATTTATATGCTCATACATTAACTTGTTTAATGCTTTTGGTCTGAGATGTGTGTTCATTATTTCAGAGCTCTGATTATTAATATAATGCAATTTATGACTTTATGTATTTCTTGTTCAAAGCCCAAACATTTTTTTTCTTTGCAGTATTGAGGTTTGAACTCAAAGCCTCATGCTTGCTAGGTAGGTGCTCTACCAGTTGAGCCATTCTGCCAACCCAAGGCCCAATCTCTTATTCTAAGTAGTTTTCATCCTACTTCCTATGGAAGGTTCTGTTTTCTCTCAACATGCTTTACCAATTACTGTGACCTTTTTAAATGTAAAGTCTAGATGGTATTAAAACTTGTTTTCTAACCTTATCCTCTGTGTCAGCACTTTGGTAGGTTTCGTTTTCATGTTTTCAAGTCTTACCCCATGGGCTGCAGGAATAAAAACATCTAAGTCATCTTACAACACACCTTGAGCCACTCCACCTTCCATTTTTGTGTTGGGCATTTTCAACATAGGATCTTGTGAACTATTTGCCCAGGCTGGCTTCAAACTGCAATCCTCCTGACTAGCTAGGATTACAGGTGTGAGCTATGGACCCCAGCTCATTACAGATCTTGTATACATTGAATAGCAACTCTTCATTGTCCCCTCCCACCAGCTCCTATCAACTACCGCTCTACTTTCTGCTTATGTGTTTGTTATTTTTGATAACTGACATAAATGAAATCATGTAGTATCTGTCTTTTGATTAGTTTATTTTACTAAGCACATTGTGTTACCACATATGTCAGGATCTCCTTTTTGAAAGGCAGAATAATTTTCTGTTGCATGCATTTACTTCATTTCTTCTATCCATTTCCCTGTCAATGAACATTTGTTTCCACATCTCAGCTATTGTTAGTAATGCTGATATAAATGTGAAAAGGCACTTATTTCTCTAAGGTACTGATTTCAGTTCTTTTGGAGATACACAAAGAAGTGGGATTGATATATCTTATGGTACTTCTATTTTAAATTTTTCAAAACACTTCCATATTTTTTTCCTTAATGGCTCTACCAACAGTGTGCAAAGTTTTCCTTTTCTCCAAATCCTTTCCAATAATTATCTTAAAAAGAAAATAGCTATTGTAACATGTATGTGGTGATATCTCTTTATGGTTTTGATTTATATTTTTTGATTTCATATTTTTCTGTACATCTGTTGTACAAATAGCCAACATCTGTTGGCTATTTGTTTGTCTTCTTTTGAGAAAGGACCACTCAGTTCCTTTGTCCATTCTTTAATCTGCCTGTTTGGGGGTTTTTGCTATTGGGTTAAGTGATTTCCTTATGTGTCTTGAACATTAGCCCTGTTTTAAAGATATTTCCTTCCATTCTATAGATTGACTTTTCACTCTGCTAATTGTTCCCTTTGCTGTGCAAGAGCTTTTTCATTTTACTTAATCTTACTTGTCTATTTTTGCTTTTGTTGACTGTGCTTTTTAGTGTCCCATTCAAAAAATCATTGCCAGACCATTGTCATGAAGTTTTCTCTCCTAAGTTTTCTTCTAGGAATGTTGCAGTTTTTTTGTCTTATGTTTAAATCTTTAATCCATTTTGAATCAGTTTTTGTGTAAGGTGAAAGATGAGGGTCCAGTTTTATTCTTCTCTGTGTGGATATTCCATTTCTCCCAATTCCATTTGTTGAAGAGACTAACCTCTCCCTGTTAATATTCTTGACACATTTGAGGAAGACCAGTTGACTGTATATGCCTGGATTTATTTCTGGGCTCTTTATTCTATTCCATTGGTCTATATGTCTGTTCTTATTCTAGTGCTTTTAATTACTGTAGTTTTGTAATCAAATTTCCCTTATAAATATAGAAACATGTTTTTAATAATGGTATTATACAGATTATTGAGGGATTTTTATTTAAGTGTGAAAATATATGGTATTATTGTAGTGACTATGAGGCAATATACTTATTTTTGCAGATTTTTCTAACTTTTTGTCCAGAGTAGAGTATTGGGGATTAAAAGTGATGAAAGTACCATGTCTAGGTTTCCTTTAGTACAAATAGAGGGTCATCTGTTTTAGTCTTCTACAATTCATAGCAACAGAAAAGGAATTATTAAGATCAATCATGATGCAATTCCTAACTGTGGTACCCAGATCCAGTGACCAAAGTTTAAAGAACAAAATGAATGTGATACACAGCAGAAAAACCAACAAACTAATGTAAATGAGAAATTATATGTGCTCAGTGTTGAGTCTCTTGGGAATGTCACTTAAGTTGTTAGTTATAGGGACCTATAATAAGACCAAGGTATAAACAATTATTTCAGAAAACGTAGTTTGCTTAATATTTGAACATGGCACGTGAAGACAGTGTCACATAAATTTTCCGTCCAGCTCTTTTCCACACTAAGCCCCTGAACCTCAATGGCTGTTTTTTATGAAGGCATTTCATAGCCCAAGAGAGGCAGTCCAACTGTGTTAAACTTCTTAGAACACAACTGACCAGAGATGTCCTGTAAAAACACTTAAGACACTTGACTCTGATCTTTTGAATTAGTTTTAAAATTAGACCTTCATTATGATGCTTTTAACACTAACAATATAATAAATCTAAGTGCTGACCTTTTTTGTTTGTTGTTTCTAGACCATTTAACATGTTTTGTTTGTTTGTTTTGCAGTGCTAGGAATTGAATCCAGGCCCTTATGCATACTAGGCAAGTGGTCTACCACTGAGCCTCATCCCCAGCTCTAACATGGATCTCTTTAATGATTTTTACTTCTGATCTTACATAGAAGAAAAAAGAGATCACAGTCTCTGTTAATCATAAGAAAACTGAAACATTTGTCAGAGGTGAAGTTAGTATCTATTGTTTATTATGTCTTCAAAATATATAAAGACATAATATTAAATTACTAATGATAAATTTTAGACAAACTCCTAGGCTATTGTTGATGTGAAAAAATCATTATGATATGTTTATTTGATTCTCAATATGTTCTCTATCATCAAATACTACAGTATACTTCAATAAAGAACTTTTAAAAATACAACTAAACCTAAAACACTGTTAAATTAGCATTATAATGCGTGATCTAGAAAATACGTGTGGTTCAACTTTAAAGGCACCAGTGAAGTCTAGAATGTTTGAGGGACTTCATGTGGATGTTGAGGATGTCAGGGTTTTGAGTCAAGATACAGTGACTGTGGAGAAAAGTAGAGTCTATTTCCAAGAAGTGTAGGCAAAGACTCGGTGACAATAATATGGTAATAGAATTATTATCTGTAACTCTAACTAAAAGTTAAACAGATGCCCAGAGAGATAACATAGTCCCTCAATTTTATTAGGTAGATTCAGTGTCTCAGTTTCTGATATGATAAAAAAGTTTTTTCCTTTAGTTTTATTCCAAGGACACACCTTAAGTAGCTTTGACTTTGGTCAAGTTACTTAACCTATCTGTGCCTAAGTTTCTTCATATATAGGGCAGAGAAAATAATAGTGTTTACTTCAAAGGATTGCTTTTTGGATTAAATCTAATATTGACATAAAGCAGTTAATTTTAGTTTTGTGTGTTATGAAGTACTTAGTAAAAGAGCTCTTGCTATTTTTATTATGACAACATCTTCTCTTTACAATGATTTTATAATCTTGTAAAGAATTACCAGCCATATTTCCTTGGGCAGGAGGTTTGTGGTATGTTTTCATCACAGCATCACGTGTTTTCTGCCCTTGATGTCAGGAGATGATCTTACTCCACCTTTTAGGAAATTACTGTACAGTAGAATTTTCTTTGATAGTGCAGGTGTTTTCCATCATTGCTGTCCAGTGTGTACCACTATTGAGATGGTACTAGTGTGACTAATTAATTGAATTTTCAGTTTTACATCATGTCAATTGTTAAATATTTTACTGGTGGAAATTACTTTAAAACTTTGTGCCACACCCTTGATTTGATGATAAAGTATGAGCGTTGTAAGTACCTTTTGGATTGAACTAAAGAAAGTTTCAGCTATAATTTGTCAATATGGTCAAAAATGAAATGCTATGTAGAACAGCCAGTGTGACATACAGGAAGACCCATGGTGTCAGACATTCTCTAGTTCTTAGGGAAAAATCACCAGAAAATAGTTTGAAAGAGCATTGATCACCTCAGATGTCAGGCTGTCGAACCTAGACTTTGTAATGAAGTCCCCTGGCGATGGTCTCATCTGCTTAAAGGTGAATAGGACTCAGGAATGGGACTCATGGCATTGAAGAGATGGTGGGATCTTCCAGTTTATGATGTACGGCTTGCTTGTGTGGTCACTATGGAATCTGTCACAAGCTTCTCTTATTGAAAAGATAGTGCGTTTATTTATCTTACAATGTTTATAAAGATGTACATGAATCTCTAGGATGGTATAGATCTCTGTCTTCATAAGTATTTGGCTGGAATTTGAGTCCTTTGCCCTTTGTAGACACTTTCCTTTTTTGTTTTTTAAAATCACCATTGTCACCATTTTTCTTTAGAGAACATATTTTCTGTTGTTCCTTCCTTCTTTTCAGTTAGTCTCTTCTCCTGCTCCCCGCTCCTGCCCCCAGCCTGGCTCTCATCCTCAGCAGTTTACATATATGGTTTTCCCAGATACTGGAAAATTGTGACAGGTTTTTTTTTTTCCCCTAGAACCCATTTTTAGGGGAGGGCAGTTTCCTTATGACATTTGGTAGCACATTGTTTAAGTTTTCTCTTTTTTGTCTTTTGGCACGCTGCTCAATATGATCTGCCTTCTGTTCACATAGAGTATAGAATAGAGGGGTGAGCGAATGGGAGCAGAGAAAACAACTTGGAGTTGAGGTTAGTAACACAGCAGAGAGGTGATTACGGCATCCATGTGTCAACTCCAACGTCAAAAAGTGACAATGGCTGAGCACAATTTAATAGGCAGTGCATAACATTTTTACAGGGCCACTTTGATGTGAAGCTGTTCAGGCTTATTATGATCATCAGATTTTTAAATTTTAAAATTCAAAGTAACATCCACAACAGATTTCCTTAGGCCATCCCTAAGCCCTACCCTAGGAATGGAGCAGAGATAGTATCCTCTGCTTTTTTCTCTCTGTTGCTCTCTTTTGCTTTCTCTCTCAGTCTCTCATTTTCAAAACTAGAAAGAATAATTTTCAAAATCATTTTGGAACTACTAAATCATACTTAGAGATGTATTAAGTAATGTCATGTGGAAATAAAAGTGAAAACGTGGTCTCTGATTAGATGCAGGTTTGGGATATTATTAGCTATGTTTTTGCACTGTCTCCAGTGCTTTCTGTCACTTCTGTAAAGTTATCATATTCTTTTCGGCTTCTTCGGTGTCTTGTCACTTCTCCTTAGTGTTCATTATTCCACACGAATGTTATTTCTTTTTTCTCCTGAAATTCCATAGTTTTTACATGTTATGTTAATTTTTATACTTTATCATATTCCATTTTGTAATATGAATTATTGTATATGATTCTTCTCCTTCAGTCTTGCTATTTCATTTATTTGCAAAATAAATCACAGAACTTCTGATGATAAAAGTGTGCTGACACACTTTGCTTTTTCTCACCTTTCCTCTGTGACATTAGACTCAATTCTTGGCTTCCACAACCTGACTTGTACCTGGATTTCCTTCTTAGCTTCCTTCCTTAATAATTTTTTCTATTCCTGAGCCTTATACTCAAATCTTTATGAAGGCTATGTTTTTGTCATCTTTTGCTTTGAACCGTTGGTGACCTGAGAGTGAAGTCCACAATCGTATGAGCTCCCTTTCTTCTCAGCTTCCACATTCTTACCTTTTGCTCCTGAGTTCTTTACAATTCAGCCATTATTAGTTAGCTACCTGCCCTTGGACACTCAATGGGGACTCTGACAACCCAGCTAACACTGAGCAATTCCAAAACTATTCCTTCCTTCTCCTCTTATATCCTGTTTTTTTAAAACCATACCAACATTTACTCAGTGAACCTCTCTGACATTCATGTCTTGTCTAATTGGCAAGATTCTTACACTCATTGATTTTAACCTCAGATAGCTGTCATGATAACCCTTCTGTACCCACTGGTTCTACTTTTGTTCAGAGCCTAATAATTTTTCTTGGTACTAGAGTTCAAACAGCCTAATAATTTTTTGTTTCTAATACTATAGCAGCATTTTAACTATTCTCCAGCTTCTAAGCCTGTGTCTACTGTATTTGGAATAGAAGTTACCAAACTTTGTAGATTGTGTCCATGCACACCAATGAATTGCTGTCATTTGTACATTATAGAACATACAAAGAACATATATGAGATGGAAATTATAAAGAATTAATAAAGGTAACTATGGAAATTCAATTTTTCTGCATATTTTCATAAATGATTTTACTCTTGTTTACAGTGTAAGTACCCTGTTTTGGAGATTGCTGCTTTGATTGAAGATACAGTGATCTTTGTAAATTAAAATATGTCATTGCTTAAAATTCTTAAGTGATTCGCTTTTGGATAAAATATAATTTTTTTACCATGTCCTCTATGTCCTGGAGCCTCTTTACTTTATGTTTTCTTTCTTGTTATTTATCAGTGATTCCTAATTCCTACTTGATACTGTTTATTTTGAGTCTACTGAACTCTGAATCTCCTAAAGACACATTTTTCATCCACTATTCTTTTTTTCTGTTTATGCATACTAGACTGCATTTCTGTTTCTTCTGGAATTATTGAATATACCTCTGTATCTTATTTTACCTGGCAAACACCAGACCATCCTTCTGAAGTGGGAATAAATGTCAGCTTTGTAGGATCTGAAAAGTGGAGATATTGTCTCACAACTGAACTGAGTGAGATAATGTTCCTAAACCCCTGGCACATTTGTTTCGCCTATTTTAATTCATATCCAACTTTTTTTATAGCATTATATAGTAGAATGATCCTTTGCAAAAAAAGAAAAAAATTATTTCTCCTCCAGTTGCTTATTTATAATAATTAAGGAAGGTCTACTTTTTTTTAAGAAAAAAATGCATATTTTTATTGTTACTAGTAGATAAATTCCTTGCAAGTTTTCAAATCCTTTGTATGTATGATACTATCACTTTATGCCATACAGTTTTATATATCGCATACTCTGTACATTTTGAAGGACTTTATATTAGCATTACCTAATGGAAACCTGAGGTTTCAGTCCAAGGTCAGCTGGTTCCATTGCTTTGAGCCTTAGGTGTGGCAGAAGATCATGGCTGTAGGATTATGTGACAGTGGAGGCTGCTCACTTCATGTTGGCCAGAGAGTAAAGAGTGAGCAAGAGAAATAGGCCAGAAACAAAAAATGTCATTCAAAGCCAAGTCCCGATTGACTTCCTTCTTCCTACTTTGCCCCACGTTGTAATAAACCATTCAGCTATAAACTCATGAAGGATTAACCTCTTGTGAGGTTTGCACCCTCATGATCCAGTCACTTCTACAAGTCTTAAATACATGAGTCTTTGGGGGTCATTTCATATCGAATCCACAAAACTTAAAACATGCACACTTTACAATAGCATTCTAAAACAATGGCATGAATCTTTGAATATGAATTCACCAACTTCTAATTATAGATCGCTATAATATTTTCCTTAACTGTGTAAAAATTTATGAAAGTGTTTGTATTGCATAACAATTGCCAACCAGGGAAATCGAATCCTGAAAGGTACTAAAAACTCATAATTTAGAGAGGGAACTCAATTAATCCCAATGTGCTGAGTCAAATTTAAAAAGAGAGAAAAGTGTGGTGTTCTATATAAACATTACAGATAGCACTCCGCCTCACCAAAGCCATAGTAAGAAGAATTCCAGACAATATAAAAAGTGAAAAAAGTGCCTCTGAGCCTTTAAAGCCTGGAAGTGGGGGTGGGGGGTGGGGGAAGGGGGCAGGGGGTAGGGGAAGGGGGCAAATAATGTACCTACATGTGAATAAATGAATAATAAAAAATTTTTAAAAAAGAATTCTTTGTTCACCTAGGAACCTTTTCTCCTCTATTCCAGATAAGAAAGAAAAAAATTATTTCCCTCATTTTTGAAAGATCAAGGTAAAGAAAAATCTGTATAAGAGAAATGTAATTGAAGAAGAGTTGTACTTTAAATCAAGTTAGGGGAAAAGATTAGAAAGTGTTTTAAAAAATTAATTCTTTTAAGAACATCATCATATTACTTTCCAAAAAGGCTTGGGTAGAAATTTTCTAATGAAATTGGGCTTTGTAAAGCAGGATTTCTTAGTTTGCAAAGGTATCAAGATTGCTACAAACCAATTGAGTTTATATATATAATTGTAGCTGAGTCACCTCTTCTTTCCCAGAAAGCTTCTATAGTTTTTAAAAGATTTTCAAGGGCTCCATGATGCAAAAACTGTTGAAGAATAATTGTCCTTAAACTGTTAATTGTTCTTTGAATAATTTTTCTTTTAAAACTTCATGTACATTGGGACTACCAGGGCAAGAAATTGCTCTTATTTATATAATCAACCATTGTCTACCACACTGCTGGACTTTTGAATATCAGAATATTAATTGAGCAAGATAGCTGTATCTCATAAAAAGCACAATCTTTGTTCCCCTTTTAAGTGAATGAAAAAGCCACATGAGTGCGGTAGTATCTACTAGCTAAACTTAAAGATACCTATTGAAACAATTACATGAATGGGGGGAGAGGGAGTTAAAGGAGGATGGTGGAGGGGGTGAATTCAAGAATTATATATTTGATATATTGTAAGAATTTTTGTAAATGCCGCAATGTGCCCTCGCCCACACAACAATAAAAAAGGTATGTTTTGGCAAGAGGGCAGCACGCTGTGGTATGGTTTCTTCCTAATAATATAGACAATAAAGAAACACACACCACTCTTCCAATGAGTAGGGTCCTGTTGTGTTTGCAAGCTTAGGAAATGTGTGTTGCAGAAATGGAATTGTTGAGGGTGACGAGATCTTCATTATCTCAGTCAAACATGGTCTTCAGAAGGAATAAAGTGATGACATCATTGTTGCTTCACTGACTTCAAAATCCAGGCAAGAGACAAGCTCCTGAACTTAGACAGCTTCTTTGTCAGACACGGTGTAGAAAGGAAGACACAAAGAGCTTCCCGTTGAGTCGTGGCAGGCTTTGCGACTCCTTTCTTGGCCTTTTGTGAAAGCACAAGACTGTTCTTGTAGAAGATTAACCCCCTTAACATTTCTGTAAAAAATTAAACAAATGCAAAGCAGCTCCATCACTTTTTCCTCTCTGTTGTGAATTCAGTATTATGGTGGGCAGGGAATTATTTTGAATTCCCCCACAGAGGCCAAGGCAGTCAATGGGGGCTGTGAATGAGGGCCCTCTGAAGGTCTCAGTTGTGGGTTTTCTTGGGCTTTCACTGTTCTTTATAGTATTATTCCTCTGAAAGAGTTCCCTCTAAGAGTGGGGTCAGTCTGGGGACCTTTATAGTGTGTGAAGTAATCCACCCTTTAATCTCTTCCTTCCTGTGGGAAAATCAGTGCAGAAAAAAGAAAGAATGAGCTCATATTTATATCTAGATATAGACTGTATAGACTGTTTACCTTCATTTGCTACTATTCTTTGGATGACTATAGTTTATTTTCAAGTTTGGTTTCTTTAAGAAAGAAAAAATTCCCAAAACATAGTATGGGTCTTGTGTTGGTAGTTTTATCTTGTTGTATAGCTGAAGAGTTGACATTCTTAGCCCTCCTGGATTATCATTTCATTAATCCATCAGCTATTACATATTTTAAAATAGTATACACTATTTTCCATACCTTTTTCATTTCCCTTATTCTGAGTTTGTTTCCATGTTCTGTATATGGAAAATATTATGTTCTTTTTAAAAACATGTCAATTGGGAGAGATGTTGAGGGAGACCTTTTTTTTTGAGACAGGGTCTCCCTATGTAGTCCAAGCTGGCCTTGAACTCTAGATTCTCTTGCCTCAGTCTCCCTAGGACAGGAATTACAGGTGTGTACCACCTGCCTGGCCGAGGGAAGACTTTTGCTTCTTTTTTATTGTGTGATTTTTAAAATTTATTATTATATTCATGTATTATTTATATATCTGAAAAGTTACAACAACAAAGAGAAAACTATTATTCTGAGAAAAATAGTAAGCATAGTCCAGATTCTCATGTCTGTTCTGGTTCCTAGCTATCAGACTGTGTCTTACAGCAGGCTCGATTTCTAGTTCCTAATCCCCAGATAATAAAGAAAAAAGAAGAGAGATGGAGACTTATATTTCTATTGAAAAATATATGAAGGACAGGAGATGTATTTTATGACTGATCAGTACATCAGACTTTCCTTTTCTGTTAGTTCTTGACCATTAGAACTGGAATAAAGTTCACTGCCCCTAATTGTCTTTGAAATAGTGTAGAGGTTTTTTTAAAAAGAGAAATATGTTGGTTTTAGGCAAAAATGCCAATGAATGAATTTATATTCCTTTATCTCCTTGACCTTTTTTCTGTTTTTTTCACTAGAATTGTTCTTAGAGAAAATTTGTGGTACATCTTAAACCTCCCTTGTTCCTCACTGCAATGCCTAACTTAGAATCAGGTAGAAATGAGCAAAACTATCAAGATAATGTGAAACTTGAATTTTTAGTACAAAATAATGCCATGTTGGAATCATTCAATGTCCCCACTACTTTGGATTGAGGGGGTAGAATTTCTTAATGTGTAGGAAGGTAAGAGGCTGTTTGTGGGGTAGAGTGGTGGTATGTGTGGGTATACTTGAGGAGAACAGATGTAGTAACTTCAGGGTCCTGAGTTCATGGAGTATAGGGGTACCACAGTGGGGAAGGCAGAAGAAAGGAGCAGTGCCATGAGCAGCATATAGTGATTCTTGCCATTGGTCTTCCATTAGCATTGCCTCCTCCTCTCATTATTAGATGGAATGTGGAGGCCAAGACACACAGCTGAGGCTGCCATTCTCAGATGAAGCTTGTGAAAGCTAAGCTCGATGGTACAGTGGAAGGGGCCTTGGTCTCTAGGAGTCAGGGAATAGTAGTCCTGGTCTTCATTCTGCCATTGTCTTGAGACCAGAGAGGCTCAGGTCTCCTATTCTGCTTGTAGCCACTATCCAGGTTGACATGTTGAGTTTTAAGGTTTCTGAAGATTCTTTATACTCATGGTGGTCAGCATAGGGCTTAACATTGAAGACATAATCATAGTACATGTTTCAAGAGGAAGA
Source organism: Castor canadensis (assembly GCF_047511655.1). NCBI lineage: Eukaryota > Metazoa > Chordata > Mammalia > Rodentia > Castoridae > Castor > Castor canadensis. The sequence goes on from NC_133394.1 coordinate 96,290,500, forward strand.
ATGACAGTACAACATTTTTCTAATTATAAAAATAGTGTGGAGAACAGTGGTTTGAAGAGAATAGATAAAGAAATATAAGGGCCCAGAGTTCACAGTGGATAGTACATAGTGTACCACAGTACAGAAGGCTGGTGTCAGTGATAGTTATGTTATCAAAAGTTCTTTGAAGCTCTTAAACCTAGATTTTAGGTCATCTTGTTATTTGTGATTATTTGTATGTATGTATGTATTTCTACACACGTGTCCCGTCTGTAATAACCTGGACAAGCTGTCATCCAATTTCTCTGCTTCAGTAGCTTCACTATTACTGTGTTGTTTTCTAGTATTTATTTATTTATTTTTACCTGCACTACTGAAACAGTTTTCTGGCTTTCTGGGCCTGCTTCTTTATAGGAAGGCTTTCACGAGGTTGAATACTAGGTAATTTCCATTTTTGTAGATTCCAAACAGTTGAATATTGACTATTTCAATGGTTCAACTAAAGTTCATTATCCAAACAGTAGTCAGAGATTTAGTCCCTGCTTTAAACATTTTGATGGCTTCTCATACTACCCTGACCTCCCTGTCCAGACCTATCTTGTCCTGACTCAAGGGCTTTCATGAGCTGACCCTTGCATTGCCAGCTGGCCTATCCCATTACCAATCTCTTTCACTGACTCCATTGAAATTCCAGTTCCTGGATTGCTAAATTTCCTGTCTAGTGTGGGTAGGCCATTGGAAATGCCATTACCTTTGCAAAACGTACTCTTCCCTTCTTTCCCAACTCCTCTACTCCCATCTTTGTAGCTTTTACACACCCATCTTAGCAGTGGGAGAGAGAGAATATACACATAAGTAAACAGATACTACTTAATATTTTAGATTTAACAGCATTAAGGGGAAGATTTTCATTCCTGATACTACCCCTGCATTTCAGGCGACCCATTCAGCCATGGCACTTGTAATGAACACAGATGTGTTCTCATGGGAAGAGATTGCAGTGGGAAAAAAATTTTCCTTGTTTTTAGTTCTATCAGTGCAATTTTCTAAGGCCATAAACTAGTGAGCTAGCTCCTAGTGATTTTCCATTGCTTAGCACATTAAAGGAACTTAAAAAACATTTAGCTAAAATTTCTTTTTTTCTAAGAACACAGGATAAAGGGGATCATCATTGGGAAGTTAGAGAAGCCATGTACATTTTCAGGAATGGTTTTATTTTTTTAAAGTGGCTTTCAGGTGTTTATAGAGTAGCTTAGGAAATGAAGCACTTTCATAGACAGGTGGTTTTGCTATGCTTTGGAAAACTGGTATGGGAGAAATGCTACTGAAGCCTTCTCTTAATTCATAGGAGAAACATATCTTTTTGCTCCTTCCTGTATAACAACTTTGGTTTGCCAATATTATGAGTAATCAGTATAGGAAATGTAGTTATTTTTAGTTAAATATTATATTTTCATAGAGTATGAGATAATAGGAAATGAAATGGGCAAAGTAAGTATAGTTAAAAATATAAGCTTTGGATCTAGTCTGGCTGAGTGAATATGGCCTCCACCTGAATCAACTTACTTAAACTTTATATGCCTCAGTTTCCATGCATGTTAAGTGAGGGGAAAATGGTGTTTTTCTCATTGGTTCTTTTGAGAATTAAATAAGATGAGTACTTAGAATAGCATCAACATTACTACCAACAGCATGAATAAATGTGCTTATTAACATTTTAAATAAAAACATCATGAAGAAGCTCAGGAATTTTAAAAAGTTGGTTAGCAAATTGGAATGTGATTCTCAGTGGTCCTCAAATCAATACCATGTGACTGTTGATAATTTTGAACTTTTCCAGTGCTCTCTGCTTAAACATGATATTTAACTGCTCCTGTGAAGACGGAATTATTTTAGATTTTTCTTGTAAGCTAAATTTTGTGAAACATCCTGAAAAAAAATAAACATTAAATACATGTACACCTCTAGCTCACTTACAATGTGGAAATATCTGAATTAGTGGTAGAGACAAGAAATATATTCTATCTCATTCCTATCCAATTCTCTTTCCTTCCCATCTTCCATCTTCCTTCCTCTCTTTCTCCTTCTCTGTCTCATTTTTGAGGTATGCACATATATACATGTGCAGATATCTAGTCATTCCCTTCTCTATCTCTTTTTTCATTAGGAAAATAGAAATAAATTTAAGCTAAATAACTATTGTACATTGGAGTTCTATATAATTTTGCCTCTTATTATTTTGAATTTAAAGTTTCTACAATATGTAAAGAACTTTTGCAGCTTTATTGTTAAAGTGGTATGTAAGGAGTGTTTGTGATTCATTGACTGCTGAATATTTAAATCTTAGTCTAAATACAGATTCTCTGTTTCATGGTACCCATTATCTTCCCCCTTCTGAAATAGTTTTCAAAATATTTTTCAAAGTAACATAATTTGTAACATACTCTGATGAACCTTACAAGTTTTTGTCTAACTTTGGGACAAACCTAACTTTTTGGCTTGGGTTACAACTGATTCTCCATTGCATAGGCCTTTCTAATTGTTATTAATGATGTTACTTTGATAGCAATGGCTTCCTTTTTCTCTGATTTTCATTTTTAGTCATTATTTAAGCTCATCTTTTAATCAATACGCAACATTAAAGTCTATAAATGAACAAAAATTAAAGATACCTATGAATGCATCATATGATTTAACAGCTGTCAGTGTTTTCCCATATTTTCTTTGGATTGTTCTGTTTTTTAGAAAAACCAGTTATAGCTATGACTACAGTCTCACTTCATCCATTTTTACTCTTTTTGCCTGAGGGATATTCACTCACAGATTTTGACTTGAATTATTGGTGTGAATGTTTATGTATTTTTACTATGTCTATATCCAATATTGGTTGCAGTACAGAGAAGAGTAATCATAATAATCCTGAGTCTGTTATCCTTAGAAAGTTTGCTTGTGAGATTGGCCTTCATCTGGCTTTTGAGAACTTGAATTTTAGGAGGTTTCCATTCTTCCCAGAATGGATAAGAGTGGCTCACTGTGTCCAAACTGTAGCAAAAAAGGTGGTGATGTTGAACAACTTCTATCCTCCTGGGAATCAGGAATTTTGACGTAATACATTGCACATTTTTTCCATTTGTCCCAATGGGAAGAACACAAGGAAAGTGTTTGGATGGAATAGAATTGTAACCTCTACTGGAAAGTATCCATCCATCGCCATATGAGTACACATCTATGCAATGGTGGGTGCTAATATTCTCCTCATGTATGATGCACAGCTGATTATTCAATAATGAAAATATATTTTCAGTTACTTTCTATCTTACTGACAAATGACACAGGGATTGGCTGCTAGCAATTACCTGGTAAATGCCTGGGTTTATGCTTTTATACTTTGATGTTAGCAAATTACTTCTTCAGTGTCTGATGTTGCTAAATAACATTCTTTAGGAACTTGCAAACACACCTTTTTTTTTTTAGGGTCAAAGTGTTTTAATCAACTAGGAAGTGACTGACACCTTTGTGTTTTGACCAGCACCATTTACATTGCTCTGGGGACAAATTCAACTTAACTTCAATGGGATATTTTGATAATACTATATTCAATAAAGCAACCTCACTGCAAATTATAGATTCTTTTTCTTGCCAGCTAACCTTATGTCATACACCTAAAGTATGACTCATTCATGATAACCCAAATTTATATCTTCCAGTTGATGGCAGTCTGTTAGATCTTTGTATCCTACTTTTTACTTAGCAGATTCCAACGTAAGAACCAGCCATTGAATAGCACTTGGTTTGCTATGCCATTTTTGCCATTTATGAATTTTTCTATTTATTTATGATAAAATTCAAAGGAAGAAAACAGCTGTGGTTCTGACAGGTACCAGTCTTCTGTGGACCTGTTTCGTAGTCTAGAATGGGGCTATTAATTATGAAGTTTCAATACAGTGTTCATCTGAAAATCATGCAAATATTTCATGAAGTTTAGCTAACACTTTAAAGCAGTCAATGGATTTAGTCTTTTAAAGGAAGTATGCTCAGAATGTAAAGAAAAGTTCTATTTAAAGACAACGTATAACCTGATAATGTCTACTAACCTCAAGAAATTCGATAGTATTCTTTTTTAAAAGTGCTTCTAACAGCTTGAGATGAATATGATTTTAAGGTTTTGAATAGGATCCCCACTGCCCGCAAGTGTGGGAGACAGAGATTGTAAAACTGGATTGAAAAAACAGACCAAATAATATGCTAAGTCAGACAGGTTAGAAGCAAAACTATGGAAAAAGAGTGTGTGTAGTAAGCATGAGATATGGATCATCTATATGAGCATGAATATCAGGTAAGGTCGACCTTAAGAAAACAGTTAAATCTGGAAAATTCATAATTAAAAAATTAAGAATTCAAATGACATCCAAAAGTTTTTAATAAAGTTATTTAAAAAGGACTTTTATGTTTTTAGGTTAACTGTAATGTTTCAAGTAGATGATGTATTTTTATCTCACCTTATTTTTTAAATAGGAGGGTCAGTAAATAAGATCTCCTAGAAGACAAGCTAGCTTACTTCCTTAGGAGCCCTTAAAATCACAGTGTTTTTATTATTTTGGATGAAATAGCACAGTATGGAATCAAGTTCTAAATTGTAGGCTCTTTTCCTTTCTTTTAGTCCTAGCTGGGCTGTTTAGTGTCTTCCCCAAACAACACATAGTTCAGAAGTTAGCCCTGGATAGAAGCAGAGTACATTTGCAGTCTTCATGTTATCATCTATGACTTTCAATTTTCTGGGATCCTTGAATCCACCCACCCATGCTAACTCTTTAGGTCCCTAAACTCAGTAATGTGGTTCTTTAAGCAAGTACAAATACATATTCCCATCTCTGTGTTAACCACCCACACAGACCTACCTCAGGAGGAAAAGCCATGAAATCAGACAACTCACCCAAAGTTCCATTTTGTTCTTTCAGATGTTAATTCCCCTAGTTTCTTCCTCTTTTGCTCATTCTTTGGTGACTTCACAAAACTGCTTTAATCTATTTCATGTTTGTAGTTGTTATCTACAAGACGGTGCATTGATAGGACTGCTATCATTTATTTTGGAATTTGGATGAAGCAACCTTTGGTAAATGAAAAAAGTGGGCAAACACTTCTTTTTGAAGCAAAGAAACCTTTGCTTCAGAGAAGAAACTGTCTAGCGGGAGAGCATTTAAGTGAAAGTAAAACTCTCCTAAATTCTACTGTGAACCCCAAGAGTACTTTAAAATAACTGCCTAAAAAGAAATATGTTAGTTGATGGTGGTCCTCTTTGGATGTCTCTTTATATTCAAACCTATAAATTACACAGCAACTCCATTTTTGGCACTTGCCAAACTAAATGTTATAGTTCTTTTAATCTTTACCTATTTGGTGTAGAAGTGGGAAGGGAGAATAGAAATGTGAAAAAGTGGATACAGATCTGAAATTGGGTTCTTCATGTTCAAGTGATATGCATGTATAACAGAGAGCAAGAGAGAGTAAGGGGGGGACAGTGTGCGTGTGCATGAGATGGAGTATGTAAATGAAATTAATGAATAAGGAAATTATATAAGGTACTATGTTAGTTTGAAGCTAATTTATATTTTATACTGCTCTTACCTTCTTTAATCTATGGGTGACCATTTTAGTTGTACTCCTAGAGTGATCTTTTTATCTTCATTTTTACCTTTGACCAGGTCTTTTTGAAATTATTTGTCATGAATTTAAAGATTCTGTGCAAGAAATCTTCTGATAAAAATCACACTTTCAAAAGCATTTAACTGATGCATTTTAAAGGGCTGATAGTCTATGGTCCTATAATTTAAAGATTTCAGGTATTTTGAATTCTAAATTGGTGATGGCAGATTCAGAAGGCATATTTAATACAATGCCTCTCCCCGTTGTCCTATGGCTTCCTCATTTTAGTTTGAGAGTGTAATCAAGCTCTGAAGCTTTATTATGCATCCTACTAGTCCATGGGGTTGGAAAGCAGTATGGATTCCTGGGATTTCATCTCTCAATAATTTATATATTCTGATTTAATAAGTTTGGAACACACTAAATGCCTGTACTGTTAGTACATTATATGGATAATTCTGGCTCCATAGCTTCATTCATGAATTACTAATTTCTCTTTTAATCTCAACTCAGATTTGGCCTCCTCAGGATATTTGTGAATGGGCACTTAAGGGCAATTGAATGGTTTCAAATTAGAACTGTGATTTCCTGGACATTTAATCTGTAGGTTATTAGCTTGCAAATAACAGAATATCATTGCACTAATCTAAACAAACAAGAAAGGAATTAAGTCAAAAGATGCTGCATATCTCAAAGAATCAAGGGGCTAAACAAACTTGGCTGGAGACAACTTTGAGATCTTCATTTGCATTGGGTCCTAGAGGTGCTGTCTCAGTTCCATGTAGTTGACTCAGTTCTAAAGATTCAAATTGCAAAGATGGAATCTGATTGGCCTGTTATAAGACATATGTCCATGTGATTTTCTCTAGTTCTCTATCATTGGTTAGTGAATCCCAGTTTTGGAACCAGAAATTTTAGCTGAAATAATGGAGAAAATGCCCTTTCTCTGAGCACAGAGACAGCTATGGCCTAGCTCCAAGGTTCCTTGTTTCCATCCAGTTCTTGGTAACCGCAAATGCCACTCAGACTATCAGGGCTATAGACCTAAGTAGCTTAGGTGGCAGAGCTCTTGGCAGTGGAGCCATGTCACAACTGTTGGTAAGTTGGAATATTTGTAGCATCAGTAGAAGGGAAGCTCACATAGCTTCCAAAAATTCTACAATAGAGACAGACATAGAGCAGGCATGCTGTGTGTTCTCCTTTGGCAATCTGGTAGGCCTTTTTAGACAGATTTTATTGAGCAAGTTTGAACAGTGAGCAGGGCAGAGAAGTGTCTGCAAGGATCTAGTAAAACAATCCTATCCTCTTTCTTTTCTTTCTTTTATTCTCTCTCTTTTATTGTGATACTGGGGATTGAACTCAGGACCTCACACTTGCTAGGCAAGTGCTCTACCACTTGATCTTTGCCCCCAGTTCTTTTGATCTTAGTTTATTTTTCAGGTAGGATCTCAGGCTGACTTCACCTAGGCTGACCTTAAACTGTGAGTCTCCTCCTGAGTAGCTGGGATTATAGGCATTATACACTGCACTCAACCTCCACTTCCCTTTCTAAGGGTGATATTCAAAATAGTTAATTGCCGGTGTGGCAAGCACACACAGCAGTCAGAACAAACACTGGTTGGTTCTAAAGCAGGGTTGTCATGGTCCTTTGCCTTTGTGGAAGTGCAACATTCAGGAAGTGTGGCTTGGCCAGCAGCTATTTGCTAACTGGTATGTGAGTATTTTGGTATTCCATCAACCGAATCCATGTTAACATTACTGGCTACATAATGACCCAGTCTTCCTCTCTCTTTTGTAACACTCAAATTCCTATCTGTGATGCCACTTGGGTGAATGCCACCTGTGAAGAATTCTTAGATATTTGGTCATTACTATGTTACACTCTTAAAATATCTTTTGATGAAATATACAAGAAAAATATCAGTTTATATCCCAAAAGAGTATATTGATTTTATCCAGCAACTTTGTGAGATGGGCCTTGGGGGGCAGTAATGTCTTTTATTTTACTTTTTTGCTGGAGTGTTGGTCTTTGAACTCAGGGTAATTGTGCTTGCTAAGCAGGCACTTTACCACTTGAACCATGTCCACATTCCCTTTTGCATTAGTTACTTTACAAATAAGGCCCTGGGTGTATGTCTGGGCCAGCCTAGACTGCAGTCCTTCCATTTATGTTCCCTGCATAACTGGGATCCTGAAAGTTTGCCACTATGCCCAACTTTTTATTGGTTGAGATGTGGTCTTGAGAACTTTTGGCTTGGACTTGCCTCAAAATGCCTCCTGAGTAGCTAGGATCACAGATGTACCACTGTACCTGGCTAGTAGTTTCTCATTTTGCAGAGGAGAAAAAATAACCTTAAGGAAGAGGTTTTCAAAGTGTCATTCTCCATCAGCAGCATCAGCAGTAGCAGCAGCATCTAGAAACTAGTCGGCCCTATTAAACTGTGTGGTGGGACCACATAGTTTGAGTTTTAATAAGCTTCCCAGGTGATTCATTATGTGCTTGTAATATTTTTTTTGTTTTTTGTTTTTGTGGTACTCATTGAACACAGGCCTCATGCCTGATAGTCAAGTGCTGTTCCACTAAGCCATATTCTCAGTCCTTGTACTCTAATGTTGGTGACTCACTGGCTTAGAGGTTTAGTGATTTAGACCTATGTGTATTGCAGTCAGGACTCAGTCCCAGGACTGTCTTCATCTTGCATTTCTACTTCCACAATGATGGGTATTTGTTAATTGATCATGTTGATTTGCAAAAATTGTGTGTAGTCTGCATCAACGTTAATACCAGATATGATATTAATAATATCTGGGAGTCCCAGGAGCTGATCAATTTAAATATAGAGATAAAAATGACTTTCTTCCTTTTTTTCTGTATGTGACATTGTGAATGAGATTTTTCTAGCTTCTGATGTACATTTGCTATGGTTAGAATGTTTGTATCCCTGAAGTATTGAAACTTAATTAACAAGGTGGTATTTGGGGATAGGACCTATAGGCAATGATTAGGTCAAGAGGGCTCCACATTTATGAATGGGATTAGTGTCCTTATAAAAGAAACCCTGTATGTCTGCCATGTAAGGACACCTAGGTGTCGTGAGGAATGGGTCATCACCATACACAACCTGGTGGTACTCTGATCGTGGACTACTCAGCTAGATCTGTGAGTTATAAACCTCTATGATTTAAAAACTACTCAGTCGGTGGCATTTCTTATCACAGCTGAGACGACCACAATACTTTTTTATATTTTACTTTATTTAACAGTACATCCCAGTTCATGTCTTCTGTGACATGCATCTGAGAATTTATGTTAGAGAATTTCAAACTCAAGTCAGCATTACCTGATGGTCAACTTTTGATGCTTATCTTAAACTCCCCTTGCCTCTATTTCTCTTCATTTTATGGCATTTTGCCCCCTTTTTTCTCCATGTAAATTACTATCTAGCTGTACAACTTTGCTCTGTGTATCTGTTTCTTTATTTTAGAATTTTAAGCCACAAAATGCTTTGATCATAATTCTGGATCTTTTTCCAATTTCTTTTTTAGAGGCATAATTTTAAGATATGAGTCATTATTTTTCTACTGTGAAGTGAAATAATCCTTACACTGGAATATATTTTAATTTCATTTCTACTATCAGAATTTCCAGGTTTTCTCCCATCCCCTTCCTTTTGCTTAATTATTTAATAATTTTCCAATAGAAAGGACCTACTGTTTTAGGGACACAAATCTTATCCTGCTATGTAAATTTTGCCTGGTGAGGATCCTGCTTGATCATTCTTTAGATCCTTGCTTAATGTCACTTTCTTGGAAGTCTTTCCTGACCTTGCAAATTGGGTCAGGCTAAGTATCTTATGCCCTCAGAGTACCAAGGACTTTCCCTGACCAGCACTCATCACAGTTTGTAATCGTATATCTGCAGTTACTCATTTAGGCTCTGTCTTTTTCATTAAATTTTAAGCTCTCGAAAGGCCAGGAGCCTCTCTGTTTTAGTCATCATTTTCTCTCCAGCACCTGGCAGAATGTCGTAGGCACATAGTAGGTACTCAGGAAATACTCGTTGAATTGAATGGACTGCACCTCCAGAAATGCATTGGCCACCTGGGGACCATTCCTTGTGGCAGAATCAGGCTTACTAAGCCAATTTGCTGCCTCACAGGGATGAAATAGAGTCTTTACTTAGGGTTGCCAGCGGCCAGTTTACTGAGTCATACTTGTGGAGAAGGAAGACAGCGCCTCACATAAAGTCTGACGGGTGAGATAATGCTAGAAATGGAATGGAGGAATTGGTCATAAAATAGGTAGCCAGGAAGATCAAGATCAAGAAGAAATACAGTGGGAGGAAACATTTCAGGGCTAGCAGCTCACACTAAGACTATAAACAGTCGTCTCCTTTGAGGTAGGGGAGGCATTTCTTAGGGGAATAATGAAGAACAAAAACAATAAAGCTTGAGCAGAGGCTTTTGGAGTGTCTCAGAAATGCCTATTTTCATTTAAAGGCTTGTATCAAGGGCCAGGGATTTTGAATGATATTGATCCCAAAAATTAATGGTGTTGTTGAGAGTATTTCTTTGCTATCCATTTCTGGTGTTATTTTTTTGATGTCATATTAACAGGTTCCACATTTAAAAATAAATTCCTTTCACAGCATTTTAAACCAAGAAGCTATGTAAAAATATAATCAGTCACCTCATTCTCTTGAAATATATAACTGAAATAGTAATAAATAATCCACCAATGTGGACAGGATGGAAGAAACAGAAGTGGAAGAAAATTTAGTGTAAGGAAAAAATATAAAAATCTATTTATGGAAGGGTTTATTTTCATATTGCCTAGTTAATAATTAGTGACATCTTTTACTTTCTTCTATTTATAACTCTCCTCTTCCTTTTGCCACATAAAATTATTCAATTTTTAAATAATTCACATATGTAATAATTCTGTTACAGTCCTGAATGAGATAATCCCTTGTGACTGGTTTTCTTTGCTTCTGAGTTAGCTGCTTAATGCTAAAAACAACTCTTGGCTTCATGCATCAGCAAGAAGAAAATAATAGGGGCTTCAGTAACAGCAGAAAAGATGAACTGTTTCCAAACATGCAATACAACGAATAGGCTAGCACTCAGTTTTTTTTTTTAATTAAATAAAACATGCTTTAATGTTACAATAAAAATAGTTTAGAACTACTCACAAAGTGTGCACTTTTTCTTTGTGTTGTTAAAATAACCATAAGCTTTGGAAAAAATTTTGTTTTTAAATTCTTTGTACTTCATTGCATCTGGGGAAATATAGAAATACACAATATGCTTATCGTAGCATATAACTATGTGGGAAGAGAATCAGTAGTCTTTGCATAAAGCCTCACATCACTTTATATTTTTTAGGGTGCCTGCTCCCTGATCAAGACCTAGAATATCATTTGCACCCCAGATACTTCTTTTACAAATATTTTGACTTTAAATACAATAAGATAATTTTGGCAAATTTTGAACTTTAAATATCTGGGGAAATATCACAGCATACACAGTCTTTTGTTTCTAGATTCATTCACTTAAAGATATCTTTGTGAAATCTATCTGTGTGTAGGTAGAGTTTATTTATCCAATTGTTGAATATCCATTGCATGAATATACCCCTATTTCCTTATCCATTTTATTGTTTACGGACTGGGTTGTTTCCATTTTAGCTAGTATAAATGGAACTGCTATGAATATTCTTGTACTCATTTTTGGTGCACATACACTACATTTTTGTTGAATATTTAGTAGTGAAATGTCTGGGTCATAATTTAGCTGTAGTGGGTATTTCCAGTTTTCAGAGAAGCTTTGTCAAAATATGCTATTACCAGAAAAGTCCCAAAGCCTAGTTGTTCTATATGCTTATCAATACTTTGTTCTGTTACTGTTATTCAATTTTAACCAGGCTGGAAATATCTTGGTATTGTGGTTTATTATTAGCATTTTCTCAGTGAATATTGAAGTTGAGTACCTATGTTTATTGACTCTTTGAATAACTACTTTGGTTAATTGCCTATTCAAATCTTTCATCCACTTTTCTATTTGAATGTTATTTGTTGTTGACTTATAGGATTGATGATATGTGTACTACCAATATCTTTTCTCAAATTGTAGCTTACCTTTTTCTTTCTTAATGTCTCTGGATACACAGATGTTTTAAGAGAATTTATTAAAATTTTCCTATGGTTAACAATTTTCATGACCTTTAAAAAGTTTTGACTATGCCAAGTCATGATGATAGTTCATGTTTTCAAAAGTACTGTCCTGTTTTTTCTTTTGTATTTAGATTTATAAACCACTTGTTGATGGTTTTTGTTTGTCTTGAAGAATGGCTAAACATTCATTTTTCTTCCATGTGGATATCCAGTTGAGCCAGCACCATTGACTGAAAAGCCCATTCTTTCCCCTTTGCTTGATATCATTGCCTTGTGAATGAGGTGACTGTGTGCACAGGCCAGCTCTGGGCTCTCTTCTCTTCCACTGGCTCCTTTGACAGTCTTTGCACCAGCCTTGCATTGCGTTAGCTAGTTTTGCTTTGTGATAGGTTTTACTATGTGGGTATAAATTGCTCAAATCTGTTACTTTTTAAAGTGCTATGACTATTTTGGATCTTTTGTAATTTTTTTAAATTGCCATTCTAGCCCCTACAAAAAAAAACAATTGTTGAAATTTTGATTGAGGTGGTATCAAATTTATAAATCAATTTGAGGAGAATTGGCATCTTTATAATAATGACAGCTTATACATGTCATTATTAATACATAATAATAACATCTAATATAATAAATAATATATGATATATAATATATAACATATAATAATAACATCTTTTAAACTGTGAACACAACTTATACTTCCATTTATTTAGGCTTTTCTTATATTCTCTCCGTAACATTTTGCAATTTTTTAATATATGAATGTTATATAACTTTGCTTAAATGTATTTATACATTTAAAAGATGCCAGCATCTTTTGATGTTATTGTGAAATCTGTCTTTAAAAATGTTTTATTTCTAGCACATAAAAGAACAATGTTTTATATTGACTTCATATCAATATTCCATGCTAAATTCATTTATTAATTTTCAGAGTTGTCCATAGAATTATTTCAATTTTTGGAAAGACTATTAATTGTGACTCTAATTGCCTTAATATGTATAGCACAATTCATATTTTTGGGGTTTTTTTGTTTAATTTTTAGTAAACGGTATTTTTCAAGAAATTTTTTCACTATAAATTTTAAAATTCATTTATATAAAACTGTTCATGATACACACTTATTTTATTTTTACAACTCTGTGACAATATTCCCTTTCCATTTGTTGTATTGTTCACTACTTTTCTCTGAAGTCTTGTAGATATCATTTTATATCATTCCACAGATTTGATTTTTTGCCGTTGATTTTTTTCTGTTGTATTTATGTTTCTGTTTTATTTCTGCTCCTTTCTTTATATCATCTACTTTAATGACTTGTAATTTTTTTTCCTTTTTAACTTCTTAAGATGAATATTTAGAAAGTTGATATTTACCCTTGACTTTCTTCCCAATTTAGGTTTTAGAGCCCATAAATTTTCCCTCTAACTATAGCTTTATATGCATCCCCAAAATTTTTATGTGCTATAATTTATTTCAAAACAATTTCTCATTTCCTCTGTGATGTGTTTTTGACACATGGTTTAAGACTATTTTGCTTAATTTTTGTGTATGAAGAGTTTTTAATTGTCCTTTTGTTTTTGATTTCCTGTGTAGTTCCATTGTGGTTGGAGAATACTAAGTTATTTCAGTTCTCTGAAATTTTTACAGACTTGCTTTATGGGCCAGTTATGGTTGAATAATAGACAAATGTTCCACAATCACTGGAAAAGAATGTGATTTCTGTCATTATATGTATAGTGTTTGTTACCTAGTCAAATTTGTTTATTGTACTATTTAAGTCATCTTGGCATGTACTGATTTTCTCTAGAGTTAGTTAAGATCTCCACTATGATTATAGATTGTTTCTCATGTTAGTTTTGTCAGGTTTTACTTTTTAAATATAAATTATATAATTAGTTGCACACGACATTAGTCTCCTATCTTCCTAGTGTAATGAGTTTTTTTAGAATCTTATTAATGTCTTCATGTTGTATACTGTCTAGTTTATTTGACATTTGTGTAACTAGAACTGCTTCACTTTCATGTTTGATTGGTGCAGTTTTTAAACTTTTTTTTGTATTTTGGTATTTAAGATATGTCTCTTATATGTAGTATATTCCTGGGTTTTTAAATCTTTTCTAATGTAGTATGATGATCTCTGTTTTTTAATTCAATTATATAATCAGTTTCCATTTAATGTAATCATACTAGATTTTAGGGCTCCCATAACAAAGTATCACAAGGTAGGTGTATAAAAACAATGGACGATTCTTTCGTAGTTTGTGGGTGAGATGTCTGAGTACAAGTGTCAGCAGGGTGCATTCCTTCAAAACTTTTGAGGAAGAATCTGTTCCATACCTCTTTCCTAGTGGGTGGGGGTTGCCGGTCATCCCTAGCATTCCTTGGCTTGCAGATATCACTGTGGTCCTTTCGGTATTCACACAGCGTTCTCCCTGTGTCTGTGTCAAAATTTCCCTCTTTTTATAAGGATACTAGTAATTTCTCTAATCCAGTATACCCTCATCTTGGTTGTATCTGCAGTTACTACTAAATAAAATCTCATTCTCAGGTAATAAGCTTTTTTTTTTTTTAGGATTCAGCATTGGCATAGGGAAGTATATATTTTGTGAAGCTTCCCATTTAAAAAAATTTATTATTCATTTATTCACATGTGCATATATTGTTTGGGTCATTTCTCCCCCCTGCCCCTCTCTCCCACCCTCTCCCCCACTCCACACCTCTCTTCCAGGCAGAACTTGTTCTGCTCTTATCTCTAATTTTGTTGAGGAGAAGACATAAGCATAATAAGAAATACAAAGCATTTTTGCTAGTTGAGATAAGGGTAGCTATACAGAGAGATTCCTAGCATTTCTTCCATGTACAAATGTGTTACAACCCAAGTTGATTCATCTCTAACTGATCTTTACACTGGTTCCTGATCCCCTTCTCATGTTGACCTCTGTCACTTTAAGGTTTCTGTATTAGTTGCTCTGGAGTGGGGACATCAAACACTCATGTTTTGGGTTTTCTACCTATTATATTTCCCGTATGTGCTCTCCCCTTGTCATGTGATCCAAGGCCAACCACATTGCTGCATTTGCCCTAGATCTAAAGTCTGCATATGAGGGTCAGGTAATGGGTTTTAGGACTAACCATCTCTTTGGAGAATACATTTCAACCCACAACAATAGTGATAAGCTTAGGATTATATTGGCCATCCTACTCTTTTCCTATTTGTATTATCTTCCTCTTTCTGTGCTTTTTTTAATATTATGTATTTTTTCTATCCCATTTCTATCTTTGATTAACTGCTTACATAAACATTTCTTTACTATTTTAGTGTTTGGGCAAAATTATAGCATTCATATTTTACTTATTATAATCCGGTGTAATTTTTTGACATAATGCTATTTGATACTGAGTGTTCCCCAAGGGCCATGTGTTGAAGGCTTGGTCCCCAGCTGTAGCACTATTAGGAGGCAGTGGAACCATTAGGGAGTGAGACCTCGTTGGAGGAAGTTAGGCCATTAGGGGTGTGCCCTTGAAGGGGATTTTGGGAGTTTGGGAAATTGAGTTTCTTCCTTTCTCTTTCTTTGCTTCCTGGATACTATGAAATGAACACTTCCTCTAGCATGTGCTCCCACCCTCATGTACTGTGCCACCACAGATACAAAGTAATAGGGTCAAGCAACCATGGACTGAAACCTCTGAAACCATGAGCCACGGTAAACTTTTCCCCTTTACTTTGGATGAGCCTGGGGTTTGAACTCAGTTATGCATTTGCAAAACAGGTGCTCTCCTTTTGATCCTTGCTTCCAGTCCATTTTGCTCTGATTGTTTTGGCGGTGGGGGTCTTGTGAATCATTTGCTTGGCCTGTCTTTGAATGGTAATCCTCCCTATATTATTCTCCTAAGTAGCTACAATTATAGCCATGAGCTACCGGCGCCCTGGCTAGAAAAATTTTATTAGAGAAAATTACTAATTTAAAGGACCTTATAAATTGTTAATGTCATAATACCTGGACTTTAGAGTCCAGAGAAATTAAGATATATATGGGATATAGCTTGGGACGAATTAGATAAGTAGACCAGTATTTCCTGTTGGATATTCACAATACTCTAAATGTGCTGGTGCTGGTGTTTATGGTGCTCACAGTAGCACTGGTAGAGGTCATGCTTTTGCTCAAGGCCAGCCTCATGATGGTCTTCCTACCTCTGCTTCCCACATAGATGGGATTACTGTGGTGTGCCACCACACTCAGCTTAGTTTTTGAGATATTGCTAATGTTTTTGCCCAAGCTGGCTTAAACTGTGATCCATCCCCCCATCTCTGCCTCCTGCACAGCTGTTTACATATACATACAGGGTTAGTATATATGGGTTTAGGTAAGCCCTGAAACCTATATATATAGGAGATACATATATATAATGGCTTGTTAGGCAGGTGCTCTACCTGCCTCCAGCCCTGTTGTCTTCATTTTTAAGATTATTTTAGTAGAATATTATCTATTTTCATGTTAAAAATGTGATTCTGTTGACTTTTGACTTCTAGAATGAAATCAACTTTCCAGGCCTATTATCATTTCCTAGAAAGTGATGTTTATTTTTTCCTTTATGACTGATTCTGCCTTTGTGTTTGAATATTACTATTATGTATGGTTTTCTCCCCTGAAACTTTAGTTTTCAGTGCTGGGGATAGAACCCAGGGCCTTGCACAGGCTAGGCAAGTGCTCTACCACTGAACTGCACTTCATCTCCTTCCTCCTTGGATTTTGTAGTGTTTCCTAGCTTGATGTTATCTATTAAATTGGAGAACTCCTAAATAATTTATATTTCTCCCTAATGGGATTAATACATGTGTGTTTATATGTGTGTATGTATATAGGTGAAAATTAGTATATATTTGGCATTGGAACTCTTCGTTTCTTCCTTTTTAAAAATATTTTGTTTGTTACTCCTTTTCCTCACAAATCTTGTTATTTTATCTTCAGGAACTCTTTATTCCAAGATACATTTTCAAAAGATAAGCTTATAACTGGCAGTGGTTTTGTGCTAATGCTGATTAATACCCATGGATTTAAGTACCTCCATGTCTGAGGGGGAACCACAGACTTGGAGAACTAATATCTTTGAGAGTCACATTGAACTCAAAATATTTTAAGAAGCCATATGACTCATTTTTAAAGCTTTAATGTAGATGTAAATTTATTTTAATAAATTTTCTGAGGTGAATTAAAGTACTCAATAGTAAATGGAAACATGGTTATATAATAAACACAAATACAAGAACATGTTTTAGCATACATTTTTGACATTTAGCAATACTATATTGTGTTAAAAATATGTACTTGTTTTAAAATATTTGTGTTACTAAGTACATCACAGTGCATACAAAGATTTTTATTTTACCACTTACATTAGCACACAACATCTGAAGAACTTAAGAAAATCTAAGAAAGCAGATATAAATAACATCCCTGAAAATTTTAAGCAGTTACAAGACTTGTTATATTCATAACTAGGGTCTGTAAAAATAAAAGTTGTGAACTGTGCTACTAAAACTTTTCGTTTCTCCTTTATTTATTTATTTTTTCTGGCAGTACACTGGGGGTTGTGCTCAGGGCCTTGCACTTGCTAAGCAAGTGCTCTACCATTTGAGTCATGCCTCCAGCCCTTTTTGTGTTGACTGTTTTTGAAATAGGGTCTTGCTTTATGCCTGGGCTGGCCTGGGATCCTCATATTTGTGCTTTTCCAATAGCTGGGATGACAGGTGCATGCCACTGTACCCAGCCGTTGGTTGAGATGAGGTCTTGAGAACTTTTTGCCTGGGCTGACATTAGATTGTGATCTTCCTCATCTCAGCCTCCTAACGTAGCTAGGATTATAGTCTTGAGCCACTGCCCCAACCTGTTTCTTCTTTGTTAGTCCCTTCTCAGCACTGAGAAAGAATAAGTACATGTACTATACATGTGTGTGTGTACAAATACATACATATATGTATGTATATACATAACTGCTAATACACAATAGAAGTATCTGTTGTGACAAAATTTATTATTAATAATAGAATTATACTTATTCCTATTGAAATGAAACTGAAAAGATGGCAGACATCTAAGTAATAGACTAAGTTGTTTCTAATTTAGAAGAAAAAAATTAGTTTATTGTCTTTATGGATAGTAGAAGAATGCTTGGGTGAGGTTAAAGAATTTTGCTAAAGCTAGGAACTGTCAGAAACTTAAGCTTAACTATGTGCACTGTAAGTGTGGAAATTCTAAAACAGATATTTTCAAAACCACTAGCCCTTTTCATTAAAGTCCAATTTTCTTTTCCTTTTTTGTTTCTTTTTTTTTTTTTTTTGTGGTACTGGAGCTTGAACTCAGGGCCTACACCTCCAGCCACTTCACCCGCCCTTTTTTGTGATGGGTTTTTTTGAGATAAGGTCTCACTAATTATTTGCCATGAACTATGATCCTCCTGATCTCTGTCTCCTGAGTAACTGGGATTATAGGCTTGAGCCACTGGCACCCAGTTTAGAGCCCAATTTTCTTAATATATTTTTGAAAGCAGTAAGGAAGGCCTAATTCCACAGCAATCATAATCAAGAAGAAGAGAGGGCAGAGGAGAGAGGGATGGGGAAATGGGGTAGGAGTAAAGAAAGAGAGTGAGAGAGTAAGAGAGGGAAGGTGGGAGGGAGGAGGAAAGACAGAGAATGAGAAGAGGCCTGGAGGTGTGAGTCATATGATAGAGAGCCTACTTTGTAAGCTTAAAACCCTGAGTTCAAACCTCAGGAAAGAGAAAGAGAGAGAGAGAGAGAGAGAGAGAGAGAGAGAGAGAGAGAGAGAGAGAGAGAGAGAAAGAGAGAGAGAGAGATCTTATTTAGAGCAAATACAAATTACAAACTCTCCATGGTCTCCCAGGCTTTCAATTATGATGCCAATGAACTGTTTATAACAGTTATCAAACTGAAAAAATGGGCTTGGGGCATTAAAATACCTTTTAAAGCTTTCCTTCTGAGGATGCAATTATGTAGTAAATTTTGACTACACATATCAGTTTCTTTTTGAATGCATAATGTCCCCAGAAGGATTCACGTCCCCACAAAGACCATTTTAACACAGACTTGCCTTGCTATGTGCAATCGAAAGGAGGACCCCTTAGGTATGGCATATAAGTACCATTTTTATAAATTATAGCATAGGTCAATGCAAAGGGAGTTACTAAAAGGAACTCTAAAAGCCATAGCTTGGAAAAACAAATATTCACATCTCTCTCTGTCACATTTGCAAATCTGGTTTTGCCCTTTTATTCAAAGCAAATGCCACCCATAGGTGAATTAAACTATAATGTCTCTGGCAACCTGGGATCGTATTTTTAAACTTTCTGTCATCCAGGTTAGCGTCTTTTTCCCTAATCCAATAGTAAGTATCAACAGAGAGAACAGCTATCATCTTGCCAGAAGGTCAATGGCATGAACTTTCCCTAAGAATGCTAGTATCCGGCATGGTATTTATACAAAGCAGATACACAGAAAATACTCATGGAGGAATAGAGAACCAGGAAGTACAGGCTATTTCTGTTGTTGCTGCTGGTGTTGTTAATGTCTCCTGTCCTAGTTACACTCTCCTGAATGCTCTGGGAAGTAAAAACATCACTTGCATACACAAATAGGCGTGTTCACCACTTTCTATGACTTTAAATTAAAGCCTATAAGCACCGCGTGAGACAGAGCAAGTTCCTGGACCTGATTTCCTGTCTTGTTAGATTTAGCAAGTGTTGGAGTATAAAGGTAGAGCTTACAATTTCTCTTTAGAGATAGTTTGCTTTGTATGTCCTCAAACCATAACATTCATGAATATTTGATGGCCAAGTGATCTTTCATGTTGTCACATTTCATCTGCATATCTGCCTTATTGAACTTACATTTCTTCATATGTCAACTGGAGAGATAAAGTCAATATTCAGTACTATACATTGATTTTTGTCCATCTTATAAGTATTTTTAGTGCCTTTTATGTTCTAGGAGCTTTACATATTAGAAAGTAAAGAACTCCCTCTTCAAGATATGTTAGTGTCACACATCGAAAACTGATGGCATAAATACATCACTCTAATATCTGTGATATGTACAGTATCTCTTTAGACATGATGCCCTTGCTCAGTGTTCATCCTGCAGAACTGTATACAGTGATCCTGATGTGGCTTGTATTCTTTTTCTCAGGGAGCTCCTAGCATAGCCAAAGAAAATGGTCACAAAAATACTTTAATGCATCTCTATTGTGTAGGTATGTTTGAATGTATGTATGTAATATATATATGTATCTGTCTAGCTACACTCATATATATCCATGTATAATATTGCATATGTTATATTATTTTTTAAATTAACATACTAATGTGTATGAGGAGTGGGGAAACATGAAAAACATTGTGGTGTGAAAATATAGGAAAGGTTTCCAACCAGAGTTATCAAGTATGAGTAAAATACTCAGCAGAAACACAGTGAGGTGGAATTCAGTGTGAGTGACTGTCCATGTGTGCTAGACTTGTGTGCTCACCTCTCTAGCTGATAACCAGCTTGCTCTCATGACCACACAGCTGCATCTATCTTTATGTAATGACAAAGTCATACGTGGTAGATATTACTTGCCTAAACATTTTTATTCATGTGTTAGGAGATAATATTGCTCTTAGTTTATTTCTGGAAGTATGAAATTCTTCAACATTCACTGAATGTGTCCTTACAAGCCAAACCCTACACTGTGTGGGCAGTTTGTACAAATAGGGGTGAAACATGGTCCCTTCTTCAACAATTTTATAGAATAGGGAAGAAAACAAACAGAAACTCATGATACAGTATAAAAAGTACAAGATAGATGTGCTTATAAAATGCTATCCTTAAATAAAGATTCCCAGAGGTAGTATATATTATTTTGCACATTAAATAAGCATTTTTGAGAAGTTGCATATAATTGTACATTTTCTTCATTTTATTTTAAAGAGCATTTCTGATTTCTTTCTCATTACAACAATACTCAAATTTTTTGGAAAGCTAAAAGCATAAGAAGGAAAATTCTTTAGCATATATTCTTCTATGTGAGCACACATACATGGGTCAGTGTTTGGAATTTGGAATTTTTCATATTTATTGGTTCCTGTATTCATTCCTTCATCACAGTGGACTTGATCACTCTGAAGTACCTTCACTTTCATGTCTTTGCTCATAATTTATTGTGGTAGGCAAATTCATCTTATGTAAAATAATATTTTTTCAACTATCAAAAACATAGCCATAAGTTTAATGTTGTAGGTGTTTTGAGATATTTGCTTTATTCTATTAAGCTGTCCATCACCACCATTTTTCCCTGAATTAATTACTTTAGGAAAATTACTGCTTTCCCTGAATTATGTAGAAGTTAGTATATTTCTGTGCTTTGGAAGAATTCCCATCTCAAGGTTTTAAATATTTTCTACTTCAAGTTCTATTCTGACTAAATTTTTTCTTGTCATTTCTAAGCCTTTAACTAGTTGTACTTTTATAATGTTTCATGTAATCTCTCTACGTAATTTTTCCATTAAAGTAGTCTGTTTCCCCAGCACTGCTTATTGAATAATATATTCTACCTCTACTGCTTAGAGTCATTCAATTATTATTCAACAAATACTTGTACAGTAGTTTGTCTGTGTCTGGGTTTTCCAGACTACCCTATGATGTTTAAAAACAAAGCAGAAGGAAAAACCAAATGGTTACTCTTGCCAATTTATTTTATGCATATATTTTGAAATCATTTTGTCAAATTTCAAAAAAAATTGTCTTGTGCATGTCCACATTCACTTATAATTCATCTAGTGGCTCTTAATTTTTGCTAGGGTTTGAATCTAATCATGTTCCCCAAAGGCCCATGTATTAAAGACTTGGTTGCCAGCTGATGGGCTTTTTGGGAGGTGATTGGGTCCTGAGGGCTCTAACCTTATCATTGGATCAATCCACTGATGAATTCATGGCTGAATGGAGTACTAGGAGGTGGACTTTTGTTGGAGGAAGTAGGTCATTAGAGTCATGCAATTGAAGGGTATATCTTGTCCTTGTCCCCTTTCTCTTTTTCTGATTCCTGGCCACCATGAGGTGAGCAGCTCTCTGCTACATGCTCCCTTCCACCATGATGTACTGCTTCATCAGAGGGCCAGAAACAGGAGAACCAAATGAACACATATGAAATCTCTGAAGCCTTGGACCACAATAAATCTTTAATAAATAAATAAATGTTTCTTCCTTTAAGTTGTTCTTTCCTCCTCAGGTATTATGCCACAGCAATGGAAAAAGTGACTAACACAATTTATAAAACTGAGTTTTCCAACCTACTATATTGTCTATCTTCATATGGAAACCTCCTTCTTATATATTTTACAAATATAATCTATTATTTTTTGAACACAACTTCATACACATCAGATTCATAGTCTTTATTTGTGAAATATTTCAACAAGTTTTACCAAGTATGAGTATTTCAGTACAATCCCCTTTTAGATAATCATTAGAGATAAAATGTCACCTCTCCTTTATGTGAGATCATTGGAAGCAGTAGTAGACCTTTCCTAGTAAGGGAGTTTTTCTTACTCAAAAAGCAATTTTTATTTATATTGTTCTTTTTTTGTATTCTCATTATCATCCTGTAGAATGGCTTTTCTGTCCTGTCTTTCATTTGTAGATATCAACATGTTACATTTTAGATACTGTGTATCTTGGGTTTATAGCTATTAATGTTATTTGTACTTTCTAGTTTTGAGGACAGCTTAATACACTTATTAAGAAAATTTACAGTGTTTTTTAAGTCTCATTTTAGTGCAGTACCTCCTCTTATCCTCTTCCTCAGTACAATGTATCCTAATTTAGGAGTTTGATTACAGGAGTTATTACAAGTCCTAAGTTAAGAATGTATGACCTGTTGACTACCATAGGTTCTGTGTAACTTCCTCTCACAATTCTTGTTAGAAGTAAATGGCAATTCTAGTTCTATATGTGGAATTTCTAGAAGAACACTGAAAATGTGCATCAAAGTATATATTTTTAAATTATCATTGTAAATTTTAAAATATTACTAATAGTTATAATTTGTGTAGACTTAATTTCTTGTGATAAATTATACCAAGCAAGATGTAATTGTTAGAGCTGAGTTGGCTGGGATGAAAGTGCAAATGGAAATGTCACTATACTTTGCTTAGTAGTCTTGGGTCACCAGAATGGAAGGCCCAGGGGAACACAGCATGAATGGATATATCAAGACCCAAATTGTTAATTGGAATTTTGTCTCTCTTACTGTTGAATTTGATTGCAACATCATTATTACTAACCTTTCAGTAAGGTGCTTATGGCTATCTTCCTCCACATTGTATCATGTGTATTCATGTCAATAATACTCATATAAAAAGGATGTGGAGTACATTTCATCATTTAGTTCACCTAAATTATAATTCACAACCTTATGATAATAAAATTTTTGCATGGCAGATGAAGAAATTTTATGAAGCATCAATGTGGTGAGGAAAGCAATAGATGGATTGAAAGACAAAACAAAGTATAATTTCCATTGTTTGTTTAATATCTTGAAATAGGATTGTTGAAAACAGGTGCGGGCTAGAGCCTGTTCTTCTATTCTGCTTGTCACTCTCTCCTTTGTCCCTGAGAGAGAGTTCCTGAGCTTGCTGGCCTGCAGAACAGTTTGGGAACCACTCATTACTTCCAGCTCTAAAGATTCAACATGTACATATCAAATTCATAATCTCAAATGAGTCATATGTATTAAATAAAGGAGAATTTTTAAGAAAAATATTTTATTGTAATAAATATGGGATATGCTTATTTTGTATCAAAGAAAGAAAATCGGCATATTTGTTAATATAAAGGAAAATTTGAAAGAACAGTTTAATTGGAAATTTTATTATACAATATAAAATAAATTAAAAATGGGAGAAGAAAATACTTTACGTGTGAAAGCCTGTGTGGTGCCAATAAGCAAAATATTGTGCAGTACCTTTTAATCTGGTGTGTATGTGTGTGTGTTGGCACAATGCAGAAAATCACTGTGGTGGTCTTCTCTTTGGTGTTGTATACTCATTTGTGTAAAATTATAAGTTTCAAAATATAGCATTTATTACTCTCATCATTCATAAAGGATGTCTTAAATGAAGAACTACAATCACATTTATTTGTACATGTTTTTTGCTCTATCAAAAATTAGAAAAAGTAAAGTCATTAAAAGATAATTTCCATTCGACCCTCAATTAACTCCCAGTATCGTATGAGACCATCGACTTTCAGGTTGACAGTCTCTAGATTTTCCAGCATAATGTGACATCCCTTGAGATAAACTTCATCAAGAAAACAGTGTCACTGTCAAGGAACTGGAAATTCAAGGGAAAAAACTATTTCTGGTATGAAAGACATTGTTCAAGGATTATTACCTGCACATGCACTATACAGGGATTTTTTTTAAGTAAATTAAAGCCAGGCAATTGGAGTGATTCTGTAGTTCTGAAGCCTTATCTTTCTAAAGAAGGATGAGAAAAATGAGGATTGTCATCGTCTAACAGTGGCGACCTGGTGCAATCAACAAGCTACCATTACCTTTTCTGTGTAGGCAAACAGGCTAATGTTTTGATCCATCTTTCTGCTCTTTTCCCTTTGGAATAATCATCTCAAATATTCTGTAATGAAAAATATGTGTCAATTATACACAAATTAATGTTAATGTTGATAATTCTTAATCTGAGTATAGCTTGCTAATTTTTCCAGTTTCTAAAAAACAAAGCATAAGTTTATTTTCGTCTATTATAACTCATTGATAATGTGTTCAATACATTAAAGTGGCAATTTGTGATTATGTTGATACAATTAGTAATAATTAGTTATATTCAATTAGCATTTAAAATGCTTAATAGATAGTATATATTTCATCAGCACAACTGTCATATCCTCAAGGATTTCATTAGACAAAATAAGGTATTAGCATTTCTAGCCCAGTTAAAATCAAATGGCAGGAAAAAGTAATTCTGATTTATCACTGGAAGATTGAACAATCATACTACACACACATGTATCTTTTCACATGGTGTTCTCTCTCTCCCTCTCTTTTGGGAGTACAGGGGTTTGAACTCAGTCCTCACCCTTGCTATGCAAGTGCTCTGTCATTTGAGCCACACACCCCAGCTCTACCTGGCCTTTTCTCTATATTTCATCTCACTGCTTCTGTTTGCTTGCTCATGATAATAAATTTTTTTAAGTTATAATTCATAATTTCATAAATTAATGTGAATCAAAAGCAAATAATCATAATTACTCTATACTATATCTTGAGAAACTCAAAATAATTCACTAATTTTAGTTCATTATTTTTGTGATAATTTCTTGAGGTCCAGAGTAGGCCCCCTGGTTGGAGTTTTCATTTTATTTCAATACAGAAACAAACAAATACAGGGGACATTTCCCACCACTCACAATATGAATCACAGTAGTAGCGTGGTTCACCAGTTTTGTTTCATGGCTTATTTAAGAAATGATTTTTCTTATTCATCAGTTGATGGATACTTTGGTTGTTTCCATTTTTGGCAATTGCAAGCAGTGCTTCACTAAAATCGGAATCCAGATGTCTCTATGGCACACTTATTTCATTTCCTTTGGATATACACCCAGTAATGGGATGATAGTACATTTAATTTTTTGAGAAACCTCCATACTGTTTTCCATAATGGCTGTACTAACTTACATTGCCACCGTGTGTGGTGTTTTCTCAGATTTTTTCATTTTGTTTTTATATTATTTTCTTTATCTTTTTTTTTAACTAAGCCTCACATCTCTCTGCCTTTCATTCAACCTATGTTTAGTTCACTTAATCACTTTATAATCTTTCACCTGTATAATAATACATATTGGCCTTTGAAATTATTGAATTCAATTGTCCCTACCTTTTTTTTTTTGGCTAAAGTATATAAGATGGTGAACCTTTGTGTTGTTCTTTGAAAATTTTTATTTTGGCACATGTTAATTTGTATATGAATGATATTTCCCTTCATACAAATCCTGAATTTGTATGTTGACAGATTCAGATGTTTCCTATCTAAGTATGAGGATCATCTCTTAAATTCAGAGCTTATCTGCTGAAGAGTCAATTTATGTACTTGATAATCCTTAATATGAAAAGGTGTCACTTTAATTACTTTCCTTCTTAAATTATTTAGTAGGTTAACATTGTTACAGCATTGTGACAGATAAATGATCTAAATAGCAGATGAAAGATTTATGTTTTCAGAAAAAAGGTTATATAGTTTATTGTATTAGTTTCTATCATCCAGGCTAGTTAAAATCATATAATGCATCCATCACAGTTTTAACACAAGCAGATAAACTGAAAATAAGTAGTTCCTACGATAGTACAGAGCAGTGTACTGTGAACTACAGCCCGAAGTTACTGTTTCCGGACCTCCAGAAGTACAGCTAGGGTGCCGCTCCAGACTTGGTGCAGTAAGGTGTTCAAGCCCTAAGAATTATGTGATTCTTACACACACAAAAGTGTGGTGAAGAAACTGTTTCTTTTGTTATTTTTTCCCCTGAAGGTTAGCTAGAATGACAGCTGGTTTTATTTAAAGACCTATAAAGTATACTGAACGAGAATCAAGCATACATAAATACCAAAGAAGTTTATTTCATGTCAAGAGTATGGAGGGGAAGCCTTTTGAAGAATGATCTCATAGACATCTTTGGCAAAAATCTGGCACATGTTCTCTGTGTGCTAGGGAGGCTTACGTTATCCAGACCTTCTACCCCTAGGAAATAAATTTTGTGGATTGATTTACAGTTGTTTTTGTTATCAAATTACTTTTTGGAGGGGAGGGAAGGCAGTTTTTGTAGGAAGTTTTAGCCACTCTTGCATAAATCGTTTTTCATCACCTCAGATTGATACATAATATCTTTCTTGGATTTTTATGATATTCAGTCATTTCATGTTTCTTTGTTCATGTGTCAAGCAAGATCATTGACATAGAAAAGGTTTCTGTTTAAATCTTTTGTGAGATATTTTTGTGATTTTTTTCTTCATCTATTGCAGATTTACAGGAGAGTTCTCAAATCTTTTTACCCCAGTGAACTTTCATAAATATATTCATCATACATATTAAGTTATAGAATAAAAAAAAGCTGACTTTGTACCATCTACCTCTCCAAATATAAGCACTCTACTGAAATCTATTGAAATAGGGTAGTTTGTCCTTTTCATGAAGTTAATGTATATAATATAAAATAAATCATACAGTATTCAGTTTTTTATCTGGCTCCTTTTGCTTTACATTATCTAGAATATTATAGTAAGTTTACAAAGGTACTCATTTCTATTTGGTCTTTTCATACAGGTAGAATTAATTGGTTTGTCTTGTGTATAATTTCAATGTTAGTGTATAATGCCAAATAGCTTTAAATGTCATTTACTTGTATACCTTCCCTCCTCCAAGCAGTTATAATAATTCTACTCTGTCCATATCTGATTAATGCATGGTATTGTCAGGCTTTATTTTCAGATTTTAGCCATTGTTAATGGATATGTTTATTCTGTCTTAATTTTATGATTTTCCAATGTCTAACCATGTTGAGAAGCTTTATATATACCTATTGCCTACTAGAATGCTAATTTGGTGTGGCACATATTTGAGGATATGGCTTTTTACAAGTACTGCATGCAGACTGTATGTGAATACTTTTTCAGATGTATATTATGAATATTTTCTCCAGCTGTGTGGTGCAGTAATTTATGACTTTAAGTAATGTTTATAGTCTTCAGTGTAGAAGTCTAGCACATCTTTGTTAGATTTTTTTTCCAGAGAATTTGTTGTTTTTTTTAATACTTTTGAGAACAGTATTATTTTTCCTCAATGTTTTTAAAAATATTCATTTCTTACTTCTTGCTAATATAAAATGCAAGTGATTTTATATATTTTGTACTCAGTGTCTTGCTTTAATTTATCAATTATAAAAATTAATCTGTAGATACTTTTGATCTTTCCATATAAATAATAATGTCATCTGAAAATAACACATTTATTTGTTCTTATAAATCATAATTTTCTTGTTATATTTTGTTGCCTAAATGAGTGGTATTTGTTTGTTTTTTTTGGCCACTCTGCATGTCTTCAGATGACTATGAAAGCACTGAGAGTTATTGGTTTGGGGGTTATAAGTAAATTTTAGTGAGTAGGCGAATCCATGAATAATGAAGAGTAACTGACTTTGATATACATGTATATATAATGTAATTAATATAATATATAATAAATCATGTGATATAGGTTTAATATCTTTATCCAAAATGCTTGAGATCAGAAGTGTTTCCAATTTTCAGGTGTTTTCACATTTTGGAATATTTACATAGACTTTCAAGGTTTAATGTCTCTAACCCAAATCCAAAATCTAATACCCAAAATGTTCCAAAAAAGTTTCAGATTTTGGATAATTTTGGATTTCAGATTTTCTGATTAGAGAGACCCTACCTATATAATAGTGTACACCTCTGTGTATATTATGATAAGATACAGTCAGTTTAACTGTCTTCCTACTGTTGGGTGTATATATTATCTCCAGATTTTCTTTCATAATATCACTCCCATTACTGTTAGAAACTTCAGTGATAATTAGCTACTTGTTTTCCATGTTCATTTTTCCAGTTTTTGCACATTGACCCGTTACAATTCACTTACATCTCTATTTTCTCTAAGTCCAAACTATTCACTCACTGACTGGTTCACTTATTTGTTAAATAGTCATTATTGACCACTTACTGTGTTTCATTCTTATTAGATTACATTAAAGCACATTTTCCCATTTTTTTAATGGACTCAATTATTATCAGATTTTTTGAAATCACAAATATATTACTCAATGACATTTTTATGTTTTCAGCATCATGGAATCACTACAATAGAGTCCAAAGCAGAAAGGAAAAAAAAATGCAGTAACTCTCACATGTCAGAGTCCCCTTATATGAGTAGAACTGTACTTAAATATTATATAGTGCACACTTAGCTTCCTTTCTTTTTTATTTTTTATTATGTTTTTGACAAACATGACTTTTATCTTCTGATCAAAAATATTTTTTGTCTTGTTATATTATGTAGCATGCTGTTGTGGATTTTATTAACTGTGGTTATATTTTATCAAGAACTTGCTCTGCTATCTGTTGCACAAAAGGAAAAAATATAATACATGAAGTTAGCATTAGATTCTGTTTTGGGTTTGGGTTTTGGCTTTGTGGACTTTAGTAGAGAGCTCACTGGAAGTACTGATTAGAGTTAGATGAAGTGATATAAGTTGGTCTCTTGGAATGGGGAAGTCTATGAATAATTCCTTTAAAGATACTTGAGACACTAGTTTGTTCAGAAAAACATCTTTCTAGGCTAATTAAATAGGTAAAATGGTGAAAATGAGTAGGTTATATATTGGAAAATAATTATGTTAACTTTTCCAGAGGGAAAAAAAGTATATAGTTCAGGTAGTTAAATGTTTGGCTAATGCAAAAAGGTTTAGACTTAATGAAGAAAGGAAAGTTTCACTACTAAAAGTTCCTGGAGTAACATTTAAAGAAGATAACTTAGGTGACCAAACAAGAGAAATATAGAAGACAGAAAATGGGAAAAGAGAAGGCACAGTTAAATACGAAGCTGAAACGTGAAGCTAGGTACAGAAATGCAGGTATAGTGGCATATTGAAGGATATTGCCTATCAAGAATTATCAGAATTTGGCAATGGCCTGCCTGATCAAGTAAGCAATGTAAAAATGATTTCAAACTTTCTACTGCTTGGAAATGTGCAAGAAAGTTGAAGGAGCTGTTATATATGAGGTACATTAATGCTTTGAGAAGACACTGCAATATCAATGTACGAATGTTCTATAACTCAGGATTTGAAAAACAGAGCTCAATTACTGAATGATTTGTTCAAGGTCTATTTGTAAAAAAACAAAGGGCCTTGGGGCAGTTCTCAACCCTTAGTGAGAAGAGGATCTCTCAAAGGACAATCCTAGAGATACCTGGAAAGTGGAGCATTATGAATTGTAGAGTTGAGACTGTCATTAAAGAGAATGTGTGGTGATGTATTCTGTTGACAAAAGCAAAATGGTGTAGAAATGGAAAATATGGCCCAGAAAGAAGGGAAAGAAATCTTGATTTGACTCAGGTCAATCTTTGTAAGGGTGAAGCTCTGCTGACTAAAGCCTGAAGTGGGAAGAGGAGGAAAGGGAAGGGTATCTACAGGCTGGGGAATGAGTCTCACTAAATTGCAAACCGCACAAAGGTACATGTGTATCTAGGAACTTTATCTAAATACATGGAATCATTCAAGAAGTTTATAAAATGTTACTTGAGAACACTTGGTACCTAGTAGGTTCTCAGTAGATTTTTTGTTAAATGAATGAGTGAACTCTTATCCTTCCCTTGTACACATCCTATGTAACTTTAGTAAATTTTCTGAATACTAAAAAGTATATTTTCTGAATACTAACAGCTATAACTATAAAACATTCCTGAGAAATGCAGGAGAGAAAAAATAGAGGTATTAAGTAAATTCTACAAAAGTGGAGAATCACAAAAGCAGTATTCTTAAGGTAGGAGAGATCTTGCAGGTTACTAAATAACCCAGCCTTTTTGTTACGTAGATGTGAATTTGAGGACCAGTTGTTTTTTTTTTTTTTTTTTTAAGATATGTCAGGGTTCGGTTCAGGAAATTGAAATCACACTATTTTAAGCATGAAAGAACTTAAAGAATTAAATATATATTGAATTTTTGGAAGGATTGGAGGAGTAGCCTTTAATTCTAGGCTCCAGGACTAGAGCAATTTGACTCACCCGGATGCTGTTATTGCTGCTAACTCAGGGATGGGGAGCATGAGATAGCATCTCTGGACCTATTGACTCCAACAACTTGCCATCGTAATGTTATCCAAGGATAACAAACCACTGCTACTGCTACCACATCTTCCTTTCAACATCCACTCAGTTGGCATTTAGACCTAGGGTCCTGCTCCAGAAAACCCCTATCTTTATGGTACTGCTATAAATACACATGTCACTTCTGCATCACATAGAGTTGTCCACATGAACATTTGCATTAAATTTTCAAGTGGAATTCTAACTACAACCCCATTGCAGAATGTAGCTGCAGCTTCTGTGGGTGTGTACACCACAAGCAGGTTGAATGGCAAATACTAAATAATCATACCATTCCAATTTCCACAACATTGGAACAAAAACACAGAAGTCCTGTTATAATAGGGTCTTTTTTATCATTGAAGACATATGCATAAAAACAAATTGTATAGATTCAGGCCTGCCTTCTAGAAATCACATTCTGAGACTAAAAGACTTGTGAGTAAGATGACTACTTATTGTTCAAATTAGAATGCATTTCAGAGTGAACAGAAACATTACTAACATTTATATTGGGTTAACAGGCATGGCACAGAACTGCCCCAGGAAAATGGGCCCTAAGTCCATCTGTAGAACATGTAAGCGTTCTACAACCACTTTAGCAACCACGTTTTTCAACCCCGGTCTTCACTTACTTTTTGCTCCATCATCTTTGAAGGTCTTTTGTTCCACTGTACCTATACTTGCCAGACCTTCTGTACCTCTTGTGCTCATAGCCTGCAATGGCCCCTCCCATTTGGTAACCTGTCTGATTTCTGTACACATCTTTAAAATTCAGCCCACATGTCATTTCCTTGTTTTAAACATTCTCAGATTCTTCAAGGTAAAGTGTTTCTTCCTTAGTTATATATTTATCTGTCTGTTTACATTTCCTTCTCTCCTTTTAAGCTGTAACCTCCTCAAAAACAGGATCTGGGTTTACTCACATTTGGTTGTAGATGCTGGATTAGGCTCTGTGCTCAAAAGCTTCTCAAGAAATGTCTTGAAGTGCATGAATGGAGGGAAGGAGGAAAGGAAAGAAAGGGGAAAAGGATAGTAAGGAATGGATGGAGAGGGCGAAGAAAGAAATGAAAAGTTGGTAGGAGGGATGGAAGTAATGAAACTCTTCTAGCAATTCTAACATTTTCATGTGCAGTGATTCTCTTTGTACTACCCATCTCTTAGATCTTTAAAACTACTGAATAATTTGAGCCGTAAAATCACATATTCATTCGGAAATTGTATTTCTACATAGTCTGGTATTTGAAGAAAAATATCTGTACTTATTAATTTTATGATAGTCATTGATAAAATAATATCACTACATCCACATTCATATTAACCTATCAAAGATGTTTTTCCTGAATTTGAATTAAACATATAAATATTTGACTTTCTTGGGCTGAAAATGCAAAGGATGTTTAAAATCAAGAAAGGTATTTAGATAATATAACCATTTGCACCACGAATCATCATTGTGCCTCTTTCTTAAAGTATCGCAAGATAATTTTTTTGAATGAGTGGTTTTGTCCTGTTGTTGCTCTTGTTGATTTTACGAAATGGTCCACAGTGAACACTAATTTATAAAATTGTTGCCTTCACCTCTGTAGCATGATTAAGTATGATTTTAAAAAAATCCAATTCTCTAAAAAATAACTCACAGCAAAACATACCCAGTGGATATTTCAAATATCATGTTGTTTGGACTGTAAGGCAATACCTGTGTTTACTAAAGTTTCAATTTTTGAACTCCATACATATTTGCACTAAGTAATGGCACAAAGCAGAATTTTTCTTCTTTTGGAAGTTTTTCTGTAAACACATTTACAATACCTTTTGACTCAGATAGCTTTAATGGACAAAGAAGTTCACATTCTCCTATGAGAAAAGTTGTACTTCTGAGATTTACTAAATGTCATAGCTCAACATTAACTTCTCTCTTACATACCATATATATATAATATATATATTATATATAGTGTATGTGCTGGAATGACATATTCAAGGAGATTTAATGTGTCACAAAAGTCTAACTTTTACTGCATGAGCATTGTCAGGGTTTACACTGAACATTTCATCACTAGTCAGCTCCCACAGAACTGAGAAAACTTGTATAGAGAGTCACTTAGGGAACAATGAATAAAAATTCTGCATCATGGTACTGATGTAAAAATAATGAAATGCTTCTAAACCACCATATGTTCATAGCAAAACCAAATAAGTGAACTTCTGGTCCTGGTCAAGATACAATAAAGAGTAAATTTACCCTCCTGTTTTAAACAACCTGAAATAGACAAAATGCATGAACAACAATTTGCACAGTACTGGATATTAAGCAGTGAATGAGAGTGATCCTGAGAGATGAGAAAAAATTAAGGGAAGCTTCAGGATTTCCCCAATTTACTGCCTCGAGGATTTCCAGTTTGTGTCTCAGGGAAGGGGAATCCAGTTACATCCTGAAAGTTTCCCAGAATCAAGAAGCCAGAGCTGAAAGTCATGAGTGATGAAGGTGGCCAGAGTTCAGAAGATTGAGAATGGGAGAAAAGAGAGCCACATAGAGACAGAATTCAGAAAATCTGTGCAGGGTGCTCACTAATATATAGTTGAGTCTTGATCAGAGCATAATTGTGGGAAAACTATGCAAAGCTTGGAAAGAATCACCTAAAAGGATTAGAAATGACAGTGTCTGGGGGATGGCACTTGTTCCTATTAGTCAGACTGCAATATCTCGTTGTTCACTCAGTGTTGGAGAAGAGATAGAGTGGTCTTGCCTTAGTGGTGGTGAATAATTACTACTGGGATTATTACTGCTCTGACCCTGCCTAATAAATCTTAAAAGCAACACCTGAAAGGAACAAAATGTTTTCAAGTAATTTAAACTACATCCAAGAAAAGCTCAAGAATACAAATATATCCAGAAGCCAAAATGATAAAATTCATAATGTCAGATCACTAATAAAAAATTACCAAGTATGCAAAGCAGGAAAATAAAATATATTATAATTATTAAAATTAACCTGCCAAAATAAACCCAGAAATTTTGACAGAGGTGTTAGATTTAGTAGACAAAAACATTAAAAAAAATATCAAAACTGAATTTCATGTTTTTTTTAAAACACATGATATAAAAATACGCATTTTGTTTTGCTTTAGCATCTTTCCCAAAATCATACAGTTGGTCACAGAGAGCTAAAACTAGAGCTCCATTCTTCTCAAATTATTTTTCTTTTGCTACATAAAATATTGCCACAAACTTAGTGGTTTACAGTAGCACCCATTTATTTATTAGTTCACTGCTCTACAGGTCAGAATTCCAAGCCACTGGACTAATTAGGATATCACAAGGCCAAAATCAAGGTGCTCACCAAGTTGAAATTTTATCTGGAGGATATGGAGAAAGAATCTCACTCCAGGATCATACAGGGTGGTATTCTTGGAAGCCTGAGGTTCCTTTCCTTGCTAGTTGTTGGCCAGGTGTACTGTCTCTCTCTGGTCTTATATCTTCAGAACCAGCAATGGCCTGTAAAACTCTTCTAGTTCACATTTCTGACTTTCTGTCCTGCCAGAAAGCTTTCTGCTCTTAATGGCTCAGATTAAATCAAGCCACCTGGATAATGCCTCTATTCTATAGTCAGTTGTACCATATAATACAGTATGATCATAGGAATGATAGATCACCATGTTCATGTGTTCTGAAGATTAAAGCAGGATAGATTTGTGAGGTCTGCTGAACCACTTCTGATTTCCCTGGTGTTATAACATACAATCTTTTTCTGAAAGATCCATAATATGAATATACTATGCTAGCTTTTTGTTACTACAACAGATTACTTGAGACATGTTCTCATAGCAAAGAAAAGTTTATTTAAATCAGTTTTGGAGGTTCAAGGGCATGACACCTGCATTGGCTCTGTTACAGTGAAGGCCCTGCCAGCTGTGTAATATCATAGCAAGAACATGCACAGGAGCAAGAATTATACCTGAAACAGGAAGCCAAAGAGTGACTGGGATCTCACAATCCCTCCTGGGCTATGATCCCAGTGATCTTCCACTAGGCTTCACCTCTTAAAGATTCCATAACATCTTTCACCCACAGTAGGGATCAAACTTCCAACATATGGACTCGTGGGAAACAAACTCCTCCATCCAAACCGTAGCACTCATTACATGTAAAATGCTGTTATGTCTCTCATGCAAATAATACTTGGTATTCATGTGGCTTGATCCATCACTTTGCAAGGTCTCTATGTCTGTTTTTGAACACCTTGCCTCCCTTACTCTGTCCCTATTGCTCCCTGTTTTTTGTTGTTGTTGTTGATTTTTAACCCTACTTCATAGTTCTGGCCACTAGACTGTAGGTTCTATGAAAGCAGGTGCTTTTTTTACCCTGTCCACTGCTGGATGCTTGGTTCTTAGACAAGTGTCAAGGAAAGTGTCCAGGTAATTTAAATATTTATCTGAAAGAATAAATGGCAAGCATTAATGGTGATAGTTCTGCTATACCAACTGTAAATTTTTATTAATCATTTCCTATGCCTTTGGAGAAAAATGTGGTGTGCTCATATAGAATTTCTGGGGAAATTTAAGGTGAAGATATTTTCTATCCTTAATAAAGTAAGATATAGGTTATGACTGATGGAAATTACACCGCTTTGAAATTGACATCTGTGAAATGAAATTCTATCTGTCCTCTGTGTGGTAAAGTTTACTTAGAACCTTAACTTGTAGCAGTCTA
Source organism: Castor canadensis (assembly GCF_047511655.1). NCBI lineage: Eukaryota > Metazoa > Chordata > Mammalia > Rodentia > Castoridae > Castor > Castor canadensis. The sequence continues at coordinate 96,325,952 of NC_133394.1, forward strand.
AGATGAATAGCTTATATCTAGTAAATTGGGTATGGTGACCTCTTCCTCTAGTCTTCCATTACCTCCTTGCTTTACTAGAACTTGACTACAGAAGCTATAAATGATAATATAAATTGGTTAAGAAAAAGAGAAATGCTCATCATACTGCTAAATATATAGAATAATAAACTGTGCTCTGAAAAATTAGCCTTATGATTTTAGTTGAAAAAGAATTGCAAAGGAAGTGATCACTGGCAATGAAGATTTTAATTTAAATGAAATAGAATAAAATAATTAATTTGGAAGCTAAAACGGAATATGGACTGTGTGGCCCAATGATGGTTTTCTAAAGAAAACTGGGCAGGAAAATGAGGACTATTGATGACTCTGTCAAGAAAGATAATAACGAACTTATTCATGGAAGTTCTTTGAGTTTCAAGTGTCTGGAATTTATATGAGTAAAAGAAGACTAAAGCAGTAAAGGAAGAAAATAAGGTAGCAGTAGTTTATTGGTTCTGAAACTGAAAAAAATGACAGGGGTGGAAGGAAGAAGTGAGTTGAGGAGGGTCAATCCCCGTACTCATGTCCTGCTTGACGAAGGGTCATTCCCCATGCCCAAAGTTGCGAGGTCTAACAAATAACAATCCAAGACTCTCATTAAAGTTTGCATCTCAGATAAGTAGTAAATAAGTTTTTAGTATTAAGTATGAAAATACAATATTTGCGACATACTTGTACAGAAAAAAATGTGATTTATTTTAAATTTGAATTTAACATGAAATACTGAATTTTGTCTGACAACCTTGCCTACATTTAAACATGATAAGTAACATCAGTTATTTATTCAAGAAATGGTTGCAGTGGGGCCAATCAAGTAACAATGACAATAATCCACTACTGTAAGAATAAAGGACTGTGCCTTTTTAAAGACAGTAAGAAGCCAAAATAGTATAGAAATGAGTCTTGGTACATAGATCATACTACGTGAAATTAAACACAAAATACTGTTATGCAACATAAGAAATCAGTAGAAGATTGTTACTGGGGAATAAGGGAAGAACAGGATATGAAAGGAAATTCATCAAAGTGGTTTGTTTATTAAACATCCACTTCCCCCTCATCTTTCACTTTAAGCCTTCTCTTTATCTTTTTAAAAAGCGCCTCACACTCCCAAGCATATGTTTCAGAAGAGCTTGGCCTTAGGCCAAGGGATTGAGTTTTGATTTGTCTAAGACATACATGAATTTTGATTCTTCTCATCTGTGGATGGTTTTAATACAGGCTGTGTTTAGATATGGGCATGGAAACATGTAGGTGAAGGTACCAGAGTTTCTAGTAAAGGTTCTAACCTACTGCTAAGAAAGACATGCAGGAAGACAGTCTTAGACCTGGCTGTGATGTGCTGATTAGTGCAGCCCTTTTGAAAGAAATTAGTCTAAAGACAAAGTTTGTAGAGCAAGAGTGACAGGATCTGATGGAAAGATGGAAGAAACTGCGTTCTCTGATCTATTGATGGATTAACCCAGGGATCATCGTACTTCTAGATCTCTTGCCATGCAAACTAATGTTTCCTTATTGCTTAAGATGCTTTAATTAAAGTATTTTTTAATTAGAAACTAAAAGCATGCATTCTAGTTGACATGTAGGAGATTCTTATTGAAAGTCAAAGTTTATATTTGAGACAATGAGGTAATTTTTTTTTAGTTTTGTTTGCTAATGATCACCAAACCAAAGTATGAAAACATTATTTTTTACTTAAGAGATATAATATGGCATTTCAGTTTTGATATTATTATAAACTATTTTAATTCCATTGTCAATTTTTCTATACAATGAAATGGACAATATAATAAGTAATGAGCACTTGTATATTAACCTTATATCTTGAGAACTTATGAGTTCTAGTATATTTTTCTTGATTCTTCAGGATTTTCTATATATAGAGTCATTTCATCTGTAAATAAAGTCAGTTCTATTTCTTCCTTAAAAAAAAGGAGATATAATTTGCCATTTATCAATGCTATGTAAAGTAGTTAGTGAAAATAAAAGCAAACACATGTATTTTAGAATTAGAACTTTTGGGGAAAAGAAGTTGTGGAAACTCATATTTATTAATGGTAATGTCTTTTTTATTTTTGAAGCAGCAGTTGGTGAAATTTCTGACATGACATAATAAATTGGCCTGAATATAGTTCTTTGAATGATCATTATGGAACTTCCTAGTTGGTGAAAAATATGACTGCTTTTCACAGAAACATTTCATATCTTGGTAGAATAGTACCCTCATATATTTGAAGATACTGTTATCACTATTAGAAGTGATAATTTTAAATTAAAAAAATAAGATGTCAATGGAAAATTACTTTGTTTGACACAATCAGATCCACACAATTATTTAAGGTGACCACTCTCTGCTTCTGATGTTAGCAGATGACTTCTGTTGGATTTTATATGTATTTTTAACTCTGATCATAGGCTCTCCACCTACTCTTGGAAAATCCAGCTCGTGGTGTTCCAGTGACTTCATTTTCATAACAGTATTCCATTCATAAGGAATGCCAGGTTTCTACATATAGGCTATTCTGCATTTATGGTTACTACAGAACAATATGATTCTTCCTCATTTTCTAAAATAAGTATACTACAAAGGTGTTGTAATTCATTTTGATAAAGTGAACCTTACTTTATCATCCATGTATTAACATAAATATTAATTTGCATTCTTATAGGAAGTAGGCATGCAGAGAAACCTAGTCAACAAAATTAAATATCGTTAGTGTCACACATGTTAGGATTAGATTCAGAGGCATATAAAAGAAGAATCCATCAGAATGATGACCTAATATGATAGAAGTGTCTTCCCTCCTGTTTTAACTCAATCTGGAGCTAATCCAGGGCTGTTATTGAAGCTCTACAGTCATGTATGGGGTAAGTGAGACTCCTCTGTAGCCATGCCACCATACTGAGTACACACCTTCATTTTAAGGTTGTCTCCTAAAGCTCCTGATTGCATGTCTATTTCTCCAGGCAGCAGGAAGAAATACTGAGTGGAGGGCAAAAGGGGTGCATCTTTTGACATGAATTCTCTTCCTTTGAGGAGTCTTTGGGGACACCTTTCAATATAAGCACTCCATGTAATTCACCAAGACATAAGCAAAGTTGTTTTTTTTTTAAACTTTATTAACTTATCTTTACTTACATGTAATCTTAAGTCACAAGGAAGATGGGCTGTCAGTTAGCTGGTATTACACATCTTGAATAAAATTGATGTTCTGTTCTTCGGAAGGTGAGGGTAGAAATTGAGTGGAGGATTCTGTCAGAGTTTGACTGTAATCACCATCCAACCTCACAGGCATTTGTACCAGATTCAGAACTTATTCCTTTCCAATTTTACTTTTGTCTCTTACTCTTTTTCAGACCATGGGAATATCTTCTGGGATAAGAGATGATTTTACCAGTCCTACACATTGATTTCCTATGAATAGGATTAGGCATAAACACAAGCCATATTCCATTTTGGAAACATTTCAAGCCTAGTGTTCATAATCAATAACATTAGTTATACTTTACTAAGTTCAAAACTTTGCTTTAACAAAAGTTAACTATAGTAGTAGTACCACTGTATCAACCACAAGCCTCTCTATTCTCTTTTCTTCCCTTCCCTTTCCCTAAGCCCTTCATAGGTTAAATATGCCTGATTTTCTACTAATTCTGTTATTACATCATGTTCTCTGCTGCCCAGCTCAGCCACCTTCATTCGTATGACTTTATCACTGATTAACAAGATGTCAACAGAGTGCCACAAAAGATCCATCATTTTTGATACCCAATATAAAGCATCACTCCACTTTCACTTCTTGAGTTTGCCTACAGCTTTCTATGAGATTTTTTCCCCTCAGTCCTAAGCAGGAAACAGATTTGCAAGGGCGTGTTGTGACATGATTAGCACGATACTCACGCTTGCTTGTTTTCCTATCCCTGTGTTATATGGGAGGCAGAGTTAATGTTAGAATTAGAGACAGAGGGATCTAAGGTTTTGTCAGACTGCATTATCTTTTAAATTGTGAGAGTTTTACTAACAGCACATTCTGGTACCCTGATCAGGTCAAGCTAACATAGCAGTCATGACAGTGACTCAATTCTACATAATTGCTCACCACTACACAATACAAACAGCTCCATTCTGAATAAAAATCAAGTACGTCTGTGTGATTCCAGCGATCAGTTCCTAGAGAGCAGTGGAGAAGTTCTCCACCTTTTCAGGGTCTACGTATGTGTGGGTTCTCACTAAATATGTGTTAAGAGCTGAGTATCATTCATAAGCTAGCTCTTTCTAATTTTGTATTAGGTTTTTAAAGAACTAAATAGGCCAAGTGCCATTTCATTTAATCCTTATTTTGACTGAATGTACATTCTAGATTCTTCTCTTCTTGTGTCTCCTTTGTGCTTTGCAGCATATATCATCAACCTCATTCTTTTTAGGTTATCAGCAGTTCAGATTTTCCCTTGCTGATTCCAGATTTTTTTTCTCACCCGTTTTAAAATAACTGTAACTATATGATTTATGATATTTTTTTACTGGGAAAGTCATCATTATAAGTAACAACAGTAAGTACAATTTAAAATATTTTATGTCTTTAACTCATAACAACTCTGAAAAAAATAGGTATTATAATTCCATTTTATAGAAGATGAGGCTGAGGGTCAAAGACGTTAAGTATCTTAAGTAAAATCAACTGTTAGGTTGTGGTGTTACCAGGATTTAAAGGCAGGTATGTCTAATTAGAAAGCCCATGCATTTTAATGAATGGATCATTTGACCATTAAAAAGCAGGTATATTAAGATAAATTCATTCTGAATGAGAATATTTCATAGCCCCAGAGATGCCTGTAATTATATTGAGGTATGTAAGCAAAAAGTGCAAGAAGCCAGAAGCTGTCCCACTGTTTTTAAAATGTTTGGCATTGTCCATTTAGGGGACCATAGAAAAGAGCATTGCATAGCACAAGGGAAAATAAGGACAAAAATGTATTACTGATTTTAAAAGGCTCCTTTTGCAGCATCAAAAAAAATTTTTTTTTAATTTTTAAAAATTTTCTTCTCTTACCAGAAAACCACCTATTTAAAAAATGTTGCAAAAATCAGAACAAAAGTGTGTCAGGGCCAAAGGAATGGTCTTTCTGCAGTGAGTTCAGCCTTCTTCATTCGTGAATCAGGCTTAATAATATGAAGATATTGCTGGTATATTTCCATTGGACGTTGCCTCTGACAGTTCTGCCAAAAAGAGCCATTTTTAGAACTGAGAGCCCATGGATGAATTTCCTATTTGTATAGGGCTGTCACAACCTCTCACATTCTCAAGTGTGTGAAGGGACTTGAGGTTGAATAGTAAAGCTGTCTGCAGGTGTAGTCTCTTACCCTCAGTGTGACTTTGCAGCTCTTGAAAAACAGCTTTTGAGGAAAGCTGTCTGTTTTGATATGGATGGTGGCGAGAGTTATTTATATATTGTGGAGTCAATGTGAGGCCTTGGTGAGGAGGAAATTCCCAGCTAATGAGCTAGCATCTGGGCTTGGGTCAATGTGAAGTACAATATAGCTTTCAAACTAAATGGTCATCAGCAGAGTTTGGGTGTGTACATGTATTTGGTATTTCTATATATTCTTTAATGTTGATAGGGCGTGAGTGGAATCTGTACTTCCACTATTCTAATCCCATGTGGCTAAAGCTTGGTCATCAATCTTCCTGGCCAAGAAACACCTTTTTACCCCCTCAACTTTACTAAATCCACATAGGTGGAGAGGAACATACCTATTCATTAATGTTAGTTGCTGGTTCAAATGGCTTACAGGCCCCAGTACAGCATTAAATAAACCTCTATAGAAAGCATGCAAGTCAGAGCAAGTTCTGTCAAGTTTGTTTTAGACATCAAGGCCATTTATAAAATAAATTCTTTTCTGAGTTTTATGTGCTTGAAGAGATGAATATACTCTTAGTTTTTCACACCAGCAGGTTTGAATCTCTAATTTTTCTGTCCAAATAATATTTTATTTTTAATTCACCGAACTGTTTTCTTCACCAAAAAATAATCCTATGAAGGTGAATAATGTAGGTCATTAAAACCTGAGAATGTCTGTCTTACTCTATGTTGTTGGTGTGTGGGGTGTATGTGTGTCTACATGCATTTGTATCTGTATATGATGCATCCATTTGGAAAGTTAAAATATCATTTTCTTGAACTGCATAAAAGAAAAATTGTTTATTTTGTTTTTTCTTAGATATGTCATTTTCTGTCTGAGTCCTTACTTTAGTATCTCACAGATTCAGATTTATAGCAATGAGAATTACCTGCTATCAGGTGATAGCCAATCCAAATGTGGAGAACTATAGTATTAAGTGATTATATCTTGTTAATCCATATACTGTTTTTCTAGCAACATTCACTAGGCAACCATACTCAGACTTAATAAAGTAATATACATAGTGACCAAATAATCATGTCATGAGGTGTAGTTGTGTTGCTATGCTATAATTTGATTTTTAAATTAAGGCTACTGGAAAAAATAGTGATTAAAATTTATGTAATACAAATTCTATATTCCATGATTATCGTCCTTTATATTGGGCACTGTAAACACAGTGGCACACAATTTTTATTTACTTGATGATGGTGTAATTGCCCTCTGTTCTGCATCCCCACTGGGTGCAGCTAGGAAGAGACTAACCACTCTTACCCTCAGGCCATTCAGCTTGGCATGGTGGCACTGCTTTCCCGACTATAGTAGTATTTTACTCTCAATGTTGCTGCTCTGTTTGAATTCCTAGAAGGTCGTTTTGATGGTACACGTGTGCCAGTGATTTCTAGAATAAACTGAAGAACCACATTTGATGATTATGGATTGCATGAGGCCCCCAAGAAGGTTCATTTTTCTAAGAAAGTATTAGAAGGCCCGTTGGGTAAACTGAAATGCCTGGGTTCCTTTTGTTTCTTAATAGAGTCGGCTCTGGAAGGTCTTGATGATCTAGATACAATTTACAGCAACGTTGACCAGCAGCTGAATGAAACGATAAGGCGCCGCAGACATACAGGAGAAAACGGTTACAACATCGAGGTGCTGCTGGGAGTGGATGACTCCGTGGTCCGTTTCCATGGCAAGGAGCATGTTCAAAACTACCTCCTCACCCTGATGAACATTGTGAGTAGTCAGTCCTTTTTGAGGCTGTTTATGATTTAAATCACTTCATTTGGTTCGCTAGTGTCCTGTGGAAAGCTACACAAGAACCTTCACAACTGCCCCTATCCAGCACGTGTAAGATAACTGCTTTAAATTCTCATTTTGTTGTACATAATTAAAATGCAAAGTGCAAAAGCAAAGGAAGCATGAAATAAAAGGTTCATTTGATCGACCAACTAGTTTTCAATTGGCATAAGGGGAAATCTATGCATTTTAAAAGTCATGATGCGATGTAATTATAATGAGTCATGATTTTCACCTTGTTCTGGGAATAATCAAAATGCTGAAGGCTTGTTCCACCTGCCTTGATGTGGACTGTGAGGAATAAACATTCTCTCCAGTGTTGTTCTGCATCCCAGGACAATGAGGAATGTTCTGTACCCACAGAGGTTTTGAGTAAATGTGATATCTTCAGGATTTGAAGACAGATGGTTACAAATATACAACTCCTGGTACCTGCTGCACAGGAGCTGCTTAAGGAGTCCTTTTTTTTTTTTGACACTTAGCTAAACTATCTTTAATGGACAAAGGCAAACTGAGTTATTGCCAAAACTAAAAAATGGTAAGTTTTAAAATTTGTTCTTTATTTCAGAAGAAATTTTGTCATTATCCTAAAACTGATATTCTTTTTCTTTTGGAATTGACAAAGAATAATTGGATAGTAATAATAAGTAATAATACAGGCTCCCTACCTTTAAATGATAATTGAGACAGTGGCGTACTCTTATATGTTTTTCCTTATGCCATTTTTAAATGCACACTAAATTGAGCTTGCAAATTTATTGCCTAATCCTATTCACTCTCTCTGCTTTTTGCCTTATAGTTTAATTTCTTTGGATTGTCTGCCTTTTTGTTTTCCATGATTAAAATTAAATTTCATATGCTTATCCTGAAGAAGAAAAAACATCTTGATCTTAGAAATCATGGTTTTATTTATATTAATATTTAAGTCTATCTGTGCATCATATTTTTGTTTATTGAGCTGTCAAATTATAAAATTATGCATGTGCCATATCACTGTGATGGGGCAATGAGTATAGAAACTCAAACACTTTTATATTTATTCATTTGTACTAATTCCTGTCGTGAAGGTGAAATAACATACATTAAACAAATTACTAGGTTTGGTAATAGGTATGAATTGATCTATAGTTGGGTAATCCTGTACATGCTATTAAGTTTGCACCATTGCTTCAGTCTCATTATCTGTATAATGAGAAAAATAATAGGAATAAGGAAAGAAATAAATGAATAAGTATGAATCATGTGCTTTGTACAGTAGTGTAAGTACATGAATCAATATACAATCATATTTTGGTTTTCCACATCAAATTTTATTTTCTAAATTGTCTAATACTGAAAACTTCCTGTGGAGATGCTGTTCTCCCTTGCATCATTCATTGTACCCCTGGGCAGCTTTCTTCCACCACTAAGTAGACAACCAGTATAGTATAATTGGTGCTCAAAACTACAGAGGGCTCTGGGAGCATACAGAAGAGATTTTATTGGTCTTTGTCCTGGCAGACATAGTCAAAGTAAAAAGATAAACTCATGAGAAAATTAGAAAAAAGTTAAATGAATAGAAAACATGCCATTATTAAGACGTATTGATGGCTCTGTAATTTAAATGTTGCAACATTTTAGAAAAAGGAGCGATGACCATGGCCATCTCATGAAGTGATCAGAATATTAAATTGGGACTTAAGAGAGTGAAGCATTAGTTCTAGCCTTGCCTACTACTGGTTGGCTGTTTTGCCTTAGAGAACTCATGTCCCTTCCTGGGACTTTGCTTCAGTGTTTTTAAAATTGAGATTCAACAAATGTTGATTTATTCATCCAGAAGCTCGGAGTTAAACGGAGTCTTTAGGGATTTGGTTTTCTCTTGTTTATTTTGATTTTTTGAGATTAATGTTCTGAAAGCATGTGCCACTTGACCAAGCTCACAGGCCAGTGCAGTGACATGCTATCTGACTTCATAACCCTTCTCTTAACTGCTGTTCTGCAGGGCTTTCTGGAGGAGGTAAGAGAAACAGAAGATGAGGTCACTTATTGATAGACTAGGATCAAATTACAGTACATACGCCTCAAAGGCTCTGCTAAGGGGTATGTACTGGATTTCACAGACAGTGAGAATGTGTGATCAGCTCTTACTGTCAGAATTCTGATGGCTGCATGGAGAGTGGTTTGGAGAAAGAAGTAAGCCTCCTGTGTGGTTGAAGAGAGATTTGATGAGGGGCTGAATCTACGTTGAAGCATGACAATGGAAATGGGAAAAAAACTGGAAATTTTAGGTTGACTAAATATATTCCTTATTCTTATTTTGCTAGGACTATGATGATTCAAGAATCTAGTCATTCTAAATAAATTGACTTTATTAACTAAACTATAAAGAGAGAGAAAACAAGAATCATTAATTTAGTTGCAGTAATTCCTGAATGCAGTTCAAATTTGGAATAAACAAGTAATTTAAAATTCAGTAAGGTAGATTTTTGAAAAATATCAAAATTGGCATAAAGTCATTGACATTTAGCACAAGTTTATGTATTGTGTCCATGTAGAATTCTTTATTAATCTCCTAAACAATGCTAGTGTGGTCTTAGTTATTCCAGTTGATGGACGCTTTGTTTGATTTTAAAAACGGATCAAAAACATTTGTTTTGAATGGATTAAAAACATTTGACATTTATCAATTTATTCCATGTTATATGGCATGCAGCCTTACCATGCTTAGGCATTGCCTATAAGAAGATGAGGGTTTTTTGGTAGCTTTGGGATTTGAACTTAGGGCCTCATGCTTGCTAGGCAGGCAGCCCACCACTTAAGACACAGACCCCGAGTCCGAATGGTTTTTTTTGTTGTCGTTGTTTTTTTAAATAAAATTTTACCAACAAAGATTGGTGGCAGTACTTGTGCTAAACCATATAAGGAAAGGAAGGGAGGGAGGAAAGCTTTGAATTGAAAGGAGTTTGGTTATGTAGTCAATTAAGAATGATTTGAATGACTTTTGAAAGGGGAATTTTAATATTAGAAAAATAATATGCTAACATATCAACTTTATATAAAGTTTAAATTAAAAGTTTGATCCAAGAATGTCATTCTTGAGTTTGTTCTAAATTTGTAAAATGTTCAGTTCTCTAAGAGGTTTTATATAACTTGCCACAATACCTTATCCTGTGGAGTTTTGACACTTTTGTTCTTAGCAGGTTAAGAACAGGAAACAGGATTTGGTAAAGGCCATGTAATAAAAACAACTCTCCCAGATATGAAAATTTGATTTGCAGGGAGTATAACTGGTTGGAGAATCCTGTAATTTTTACGGGAACTTGCTAAGTTTTTATTAAATTGTTAAGTAAAAATCAATTAAAAGGGCACAAAAGATGTACTCATTTGTTCCCATCGTTTTTAAAAACTAGAATGTCTTGTAGCCACCTCACTCTTACCTAGTATTTACCATAAATAATCTTGCTTTTGCAAATCTCGGGCATTTTCTTTCTTCACATGTTTTATACATTTCGGTGATGTTTTAGGGTACAGCTTTTTGTCTCCTTTCTTTGCTTCTTCAGTGCCTTCCTGCTTAACACATTTATTTATGACAAAATAAAGGAAACATCATCCATTCCAAGAGTGACTAAAATGAACTTATCTGCCTTGATTTCTTGTCTAGCAAGCCAGAAAATAGTTGAGTTTTATACTCATTAGTAATAGAGAATCACAAAATCCATGTATAGGAAATACTAGTCAGAATTTCAAGTTGTTACTTGTATAAAAGTGAATCTATTCTTTCAACATTTATTGAACCATCAGTAAAATGATCCCTGCTCTCAAGATGCTTATAATTTAAGGGTAAAACTACAAATCATGGGCTTTTACACTTGGAATGATTTTAGAAGCTTGTTAATGCAAGCTCTTCATTTTGTGGATGAGGAAGTAAAGGCACAAATATCCTCTACTATTTTGATTTCTGTGACTGTTGTTGGTTAGAGGAAATAAGACATTTCAGAAAAGCTCCTCTTTTTGTAACTTCTGTCAAGATCTGGAACATGGTGGGTGATAGGTATGGCAGCAGTTACAGTCCACTCTCATGCATTTGTTCTTTGTCCTCCAAAACAGCCTCCTTTCCTTTGTTCCTTCTGCTCCATCTCCATTCTTTCTGGTGAGATTTCATTTATCTGGATCAGGATGAACTACTAGTTCCTTTGAACCCTTTACAAATTATTCCCTTGTTAGTGTAAGCTATGTGAATTCCCTGAGAGCAGTTTTCTAGAAGGCTGTTGTTCCTTGAGCATAAATATTGTCTGTTATTAAGTGTTATATTTATAGCATCCAAACTAGTGATTGCCACATAGTAGACATATAATAACATTTTCATTGGTTCAGTCTTTTTTAACAAATAGGAAGTGGTGGACACAAAAAATTTATCTCCTGTCCACAGCAACTTACGGACTAATAGAAAATCAAATACACACATCGTAGGTATATAAGAGCTATGCAGAGAGCCAATAATTTGCCAGGAATAAAAGTGATGACCAATGGGTGAGAGGAGTTATACATAGACATAATGGTCAAGAAAGCCTTCTCTCTGTTAGCACATTGGCTCATGCTGTAATTCCAAGATACTTAGAAAGCAAAGATAAGATGATTGCAGTTTGAGTCCAGCCTCAGCAAAAATGTCACTGAGACCCCATCTCAACCAGAAAGCTGGACATAGTGGCTTATTTTATAATTCCAACTACATATGAGCTATAGGTAGGAAGATCACAGTCCAAGGCTGGCCTGGACAAAAAGTGTGAGATCCTATCTGAAAAATAACTAAAGCAAAAAAAGCTAGAGGCATTGTTCAAGTGAAAGAGTGCTTGCCTAGCAAGTGCATAGTCCTGAGTTCAAACCCAATATCATTAAAAATACCTTTTCTCAAGAACTGATGATTACATTGAAACTGACAGTAAAAGAGCCAGCCATTGAACCAAAAGAAGGCTGATATGGCTCAAGCCTGCTATGCAAGGGTCAGGTGGAACTTTGAGAAGAAGGCAAGCCACTTGCAGATCATAGGAGGACTTTGAATACAATTTCAAGTGCAGGGCAAAGATTTGAAAACCAGTTACTGCCTCTCTAACTTATAAAGAATAGACTGGAAAAGCCTGGGGTCAATGAAGGCAGACAGACTCCAAATTAACAGCTGGTGTCCAAGGCAAGAAATGATGGCTTACTGAACACTGATTGTTGCAGTAATTTCAGAGGATTTATGGTGGATCAATGAGCTGAGGGAAGGGAGCAATCCACAATGATGGATACTATTTTTCTTCAATATTCTGTGGGGCCATTTATAAAGACAAGGTGGTCTATAAAAAGACAGATTATTTGGGATCAGTGTTAGTGATGAAATCTTTCAAGGGCTTTGAAATCAGCCTGTCTTAGGTCCAAATTCCAAAAAGGATTTCTTGTTACTGAAAATAAAGGCTCATTCTGTGCCCAGTCCCCTGATGAACACTTTAATTAGTTCACACTCCCTAACCCAAAGATGTGTTCATTTTTCATCCTGATTTACAAATGAGGAGATTGTGATTTAAAGAAGTTGGGGTCAGAAAGCTAAGCAGCCATGACTTTGAGCCCAGACAGATCTCTCTCACTCTGAGCTCCATGTTCTTCCTCTCCAGCCTCACTGCCTCTCATTACAAAGCTTGTCAGATACAACTCTGGTGTCTTTCTTCTACCTGCTTCTTCATCTTGTTACGCTATTCAAGATACTGCTATGAGGATTTAATTGCTTGATTGAATCAAACCAGTTATCAATTTAGTTTAAGAGGCCACCAGGAAACTGGGTGCTGGTGACTCTTGCTTGTAATCCTCGCTGCTTGGGAGGCTGAGCTCAGGAGAATCACCATTCCAGGCCAACCCCAGGCCAAAAAAAAAAAAGCTAGGGAGACCCCCCCCACAACAGGAAAAAAAAGCTATGCACAGTGGCACATGCCTATCTTCCCAGATATGGCAGGAAGCACATGGGAGGATTGAGGTCCAGGCCAGCCAGGGGAAAAAACAAGACCCTTATTTCCAAAATAATCCAAGCAGAAAGGGCTGAAGGGATGGCTCAAACAATACAGCACCTGCCTCGTAAGCGTGAGGCCCTGATTTCAATCCCCATACTGATTTTTATGGTTTGGAGTAAGGATATTTTCCTTCATTGTGCCAGATATTCCCCATCAGTGACACTGTACTGCAGGTGACAGGTATCCTTGTCATTTGTGACATCTATGAAGTGATCTTCTGGGTGTATTATGCCTATTGAAATTAATTAGTGTCCTGCAGAGAATGGACTCTATTCCTTAATCTCAGGTTTATCAAGCAAAAAGAAAACAATCTGTCTGAAAGGATGCTTCTCAATATATAAAAAAGGAAAAGCAATCTGCGCTTCTAAGAAATCATAAATAATGAATAGAGAATCCATTAATTTTTTGTCAGTTGAAGTTGGCTACTTATAATGGACAATTAACAGCAACTACTAGATAGGAAATCAGGCTTCCTTACACAGTATTTTTTAAAGGAAACCTAGAAATGACCCAAACATTGTATGCACATATGAATAAAAAAACTATGCTAAAAATAAATAAATAAATAACCACACACACAAAAATAAAAAAATAAAGGAAACCTAGACTCCACAAAACTATTCTGGTTTTCACAGAGCATAATAAATTTAAGTGTTACCAAATATGTGTGATTACTGGTTACTTAGTAACAATTAAATTGATACACTGCCTTTGATTTCTTAATCAGTGTTTCTGGAAGCATTGAATGAGCGCAAGGCAGAGTTATCCCAAGAGTACAGTGTTCAGGTAACCAAAGCAAATCATGTAGCTGTTTTCTGTTTTAAGTCATTATCTGGAATCCATTTTTTACATTTGAATTCATGTCGGTCCTCTAGGCATTTATTCGCCCAGCATTCAGTCTTCTTTAAACCCAAACCTGTTAGATCCTTGGGAGGCAAAAATTAATAAAATTTAGCTCTTTCCCATAACTCTGAACCCTAACAAGTGAAATCAACAAGTAATGGTAATAAAATGTGATGGTTTCTTCAGATGGTTCAGCCAGAAAACACTATGCAAACATGGAACTGAAAAGGAGAGAACATGGCAATGAAGTCTTCACAGAGGATGTGTCATTAGAGATAGACTTTAGAGTATGAACTGCTGCAGAAAGGGAAAATGGTGACTCTGGAACCACTGTAGGCTTATCTGTGTCAAAGCCAAAAGGTATCTGGGAGAGATGGCAAATGAACTGGATAGAGAAGCTGAGACTAACTGAGAAAATTATGTATTGCATCCTTAGGAGCTTGAATTTTATCTTGCTGATGAGTAGTTGTAAAGGGCTTTAAAGAGGGTTAGTGATTTCATTGATGTTTGTGTTAGAAAGGAAGTTCAGGATGCATCAGGATGATTTGGAGGAGAGACTGTAAGACAATGTGCCATGAACACAGGTGTGAAAGTGCCAGAGTCAGGGGATGGACCATGGTCCACCTATCTGAGTTCATACTCCTTACCGTGTAAATGACACTTCCCTGCCTCAACAGACTGTTTTCATGTTCCCAATGTGGTACAACGTACAGGTCACAGATACAGACCTCACTGAGTACAAATCACCTCAGGCACTACTCATATATATACACACAGTTTCCCAGAAATACCCTGCACCTATCTTTCTCGAAGCTAGTGCTCAATCTCGAGCTAAATTAACACAACAGCATCCACACACAGTTGTTGCCTATTGGGTTCCATTGGTTTTACTGAAGCATCTCTGCTTCCTCTTCTCTTTCTCCATTGGCTCCACAGCCCGACGTTCCTTTCCTGAAACTCACACATTCTTCTTTCTTACAGCTCAGATATTGGACCAACCTTATCTTTCCCTGGTTTAGTCCCTGTTGCTAGGGCTGAACAGATGGCTCCAAAGCATGAGAGAGGCGTCAGTGTTAGATAAACATTTGCAGTGCATCAGTTTGTAGGTATTGGTTGAAGTAACAGCAGTGAATGAAATATTGCTGGGAAAACATGTCAGAAGAAGACGGTTGAAAAACAAAACCTTGAGAAATGCTGATGTGTAGGGATAGGGAGAGGAACTAATCTTGCTAAAGAAACAGTACGACACCAATTTAGAAAGTAACATATATGTACATGGAAGCAAAACTGGGGATCTTTCTATATAGCTATCCTCACCTCAACTAGCAAAAACCCCTGGTCCTCCTTATTAATGTTTATACTCTCTCTTCAACAAAATTAGAGATAAGGGCAAAACAGTATCTGCTTGGAAGTGAGGGGGTGGAGGCAAAAGGGAGGGGGTGGGGGAAAGGGAGGGGGCAGAGGAACAGGTGAGTAATGACCCAATCATTGTATGCACATATGAATAAAGGAAATAAAAAAAAAAAAAGAAACAGTACGAAATGCCACAAAGCAATGTAGGCTGATTGTTCTTGAAGAAAATTGGAGAATTTTAGGAAAGTAATTCCCAGAAAGGGAGAGATTGAATAAGTGAATGGAGAGTTGATTTTTTTGAGCAAATGGAGGAAGTGAGAAGGAGAAGAAGAAAACAAGACTCAGCATTTCCACTATGATAGGAAAGGTAGTTTTGAAAAGCAATCAGGCATTGGCAACAAATAGATATATTTAAACTTCTTCTCTGCTAATCATTTTGGGGAAATATTCTACAGTATAACTTATCCTAGTCTCAGTATCTTACATAGTAGTGATAAGGACATCCCCTCTGCAGAGTTCAGAACTTTCTCTTATATGTTGAACTCTTGCCTTTGTGAAGATTACTCTTTCCTCAGTGTCCCCTGACCATGTCCTTCTAGTTCTTGGGTTTCCCTGTCCTGACTAGCTTGTCTCAAGCAAATGTCTTTCTGTCCCTCTCCTCCTTTATTCCATTACTTACATATGTTTTCTTCATAGCACCTGTTTTTGTCTCAAATGAACTTTGCATTATTTTTTTCCTTGCTTTTAGCTTGTTTTTTCCATTAGGATACATGCTTGATAAGAGCATAGGTTCAAATTAATTTCCTATTCAGTTCCATATCACTCTGACATTTAGGCACATAGCAACTATCCAAGAAATACTTGTTGTGAGTATTACTGAATAGTAGTTATAAGTAGTATGGGATTGAAATTGAAGGCAGAAAAATTTTCAGGTTGGAATTAGCTACCTACTCAGAGTAAAAGGAATATTATAGAGCACAACCCTCTATAATATTGGATATTTGAAAATCCATTTAGGTATGTTTTTGAAACTATTATCTACATAAGAGATAATAGTTAACAGAATGATATTTTTAATAGATCATTTTGGAATTCTTTTATGCTCAGCCAGGGCCACTTAGGCTATCTTGACATACTTTAGCTAACTGAAAGTTTCTCTGAAAAAAAAATTCATATGCATGTGCTATTTGCGTCTATGTGAAAATATTAATAATCATCTTTTATACTTTCTTGCATTTGTAAAGACCAGAAATCATTTTAAGCACTCTACATATATGAACTCACTTATTTCTTCCAACAGCTCTGTGGGAACAATACTATAGTTACTCCATTTTACAGATAAGGAAACTGAGGCACAGAGACAATTAAATAACATGTTCAAGGTCACATAGCTAAGACCATACTCTGGCAGTTTGGCTGTAGAGGCACATTCTTAACCATCATGCTACACAGCCTCTCAAAACCTAATCCACCCATCTGAAAGAAAAATGAGTGTTGCTTTGTTGAAGCCATACAAAGCTGTTCATCAGCTAGTCAGACAAAGCAGGTCAGATTGTCCTGCCAGGGAATTGTCCTGGAAGAAACTGTCCTGTCCGGGAACAAACCAGGAAGGAATTTTCCTTTCAAGGAAAGGAATACTTGATTTGATTTTTACCTTTTTGCTCTTTTCACATCATTGGCAACTTCATGCAATTTAAGGTCAGCTGAAAATTGAATTAATATTCTGTTTACCCCTTCTCCTAAAGGTTCAACCCTGAACACCGCATAGAAACTCTACCCAGAGTTCAATAGGTTGGGTCTTGTGATGAAAAGATGTTCGGTTTTGCATAGACATACTTTGATTTGCATTGTGTGGTGTAAAATACATGATTTCTTAGAATGTTTGTGCTTTAATGGTTTTCTTACAACCCAAAACACTGATTATGTATCTGATCCTATTTTTTTCTTACTCAGGTTTTTCACTGACTTTCTCTAATTGTTTTTTTCCCAATATGTTTAGTATATCATTATACTGATAATTAATAGTTATTTATACTGAATTCAGAATCCAGGTGCTCATTTCTTTGAAATTTACATGAAAGATTGTGAAATTTTTAAGTTCTTTCTCAAAACAGTTCCAAACTATATTATCAAACTCAAAGGTAGTCATCAATCACTATTAATCTAAAACATAATCTTTTCTCGAGTAATAAGATTGCTGTGGTCTGCTGTTCTGTGGAATTGTAGGAAAATGGTTAAAAGCACTGACTGGAATTAGAATGCCTAGGTATTCATCCTTTGCTTTAACTGTATGATATTGGACGAGTTATTTCTCTGGGTCTCAGTTTCTTTAGATACAAAATGGGAATGATATTACCTTTAAATTTGTTTCATGGATTACTTGAAACATATATATAGATTCAAATGTTTAAAACAGTGAATGGCCAGGCATGGTGGCTCACACCTATAATTGTAGCTACCCAGGAAACAGTGATCAGGAGGATTGCAATTCAGAGCCAGCCTGGGCATATAGTTAAAGAGACCCTATCTCGAATACATACAACACAAAAAAGCACTGGTAGATTGGCTCAAGTGATA
Organism: Castor canadensis; assembly: GCF_047511655.1. Classification (NCBI taxonomy): domain Eukaryota; kingdom Metazoa; phylum Chordata; class Mammalia; order Rodentia; family Castoridae; genus Castor; species Castor canadensis. The sequence continues at coordinate 96,343,982 of NC_133394.1, forward strand.
GAGCACCTGACTCACAAGCATGATGCCCTGAGTTCAAACCCCAGTACTGCTCCCTTCCAGAAAATGTGTTTGGGGGGCTGGTGGAGTGGCTCAAGCGGTAAGAGCATCTGCCTAGCAAGTGTGAGGCCCTGAGTTCAAACCCCACTGCCACCAAAAAAAAAAAGGAAAACAGAAAATGTGTTTGGAACATGGAAAATTGATCTAACATTAGCTGTAGATTTTGGTTGCTGTTGATATTGCTTTTACATCAGAATAAAATTCTTTCTCTGTCACTAAAAGTCATAAAAGTACTTTCTAACAAATATTAGTCCCTCCTGATAAATTTGAGTTGTTAATTCGGTATAGTATGCTTTTAATTCTTTTTACATATCATTTATTGAGTGGTTAAAAGTAGCCAGCTCATAGGGGTTTCTTGATATATCTTATGTAATATCATAATCAGGGGACATTAAAATCTAAATAAAATGTTTTCAATATTTTTCTTTACCTTTAAGAGTCAAGTGAGCAGACATTCAAAATTTAGCATTTTCCTCAGAATGTTTTTTAATTTTATTTAATTTTGTGTATGTGTAAATATGGGAAAGGATTGCCATACAAAGTGCAAGTGAGTCCCTGAGGTGTGTTAAACAAAGGCCATGACCATCTCTAAAATGTGTATACTGCCACCTGCTGGAAAGAGCCTCTCCAAGCCCTGCAGACAGTGTTTTCACAAATAAGTCATAGTGTCAAATGATTTTTCTAGATAATTTAAATTCCATCTTTTATCTGATTGAGATTTAACATATTCAGATAAAAGCATTTTAATTCTCTTTCAGTGAAAAGCATAATGGGGCAACTGGTTTTTGTTTATTTATTTATTTTTTTTGACAGTACAGAGGTTGGAACTCAGGGTCCTGCACTTACTGGGCAGATGCTCTACTTTCTGAGCCATGCCTCCAGTTCTTTTTTGCTTTAAGTTCTTTTTCATGCACATCTCACTGTTTTGCCCAGGGTCGCCTCAGACTTCCATCATCCAACCTATGGCCTCCTGTGTAGTTGGAATCACAGGTATGAACCACCATACCCTGCTTTATTGATTGAGATGGGGTCTCACTCAGGCTGGCCTCAAACTGCAGACCTATCTATCTCCAACTGGGTTTACACTCATTCACAACTGTTTTCTTGAGAGAAGGTTTATCAAAACATACCCTTAAAACTTTTTGCATAGGTAAGGATGGGTACTAAAGGACTTTGAATTTTGCTGAGTGTAGTTGTGTGGCATTTTGCTTGACTTGTGCAAATACTCTATGAAACAGGCAGAGCCACTATAATTACAGTTTGCCAACAGGAAACCTGTGCCCCAGAGAGGTCAAATACCCACAATAAGGTCACTCACTTATCCACAGCAGAGCTGGGATCATTATCCATGACTGAATATCTAATCCAGCAACACTCCATATTCCACTGACTCCTCTCCCATCCTATATGCATCTCAGGCATGGATAGGGCCTGGAAAGATGAAAGGCCACCCAAATTATTGAGTGCATCTTCAAACTGAATAATGTGTAGGACACAGGTTTTTATCCTTGAAAAGCAAATTAATAAGGAAGATCTTGATTTAGCACAGTATAGATACCTACTAATGTTGAATTGTGACATTGAAAAAACTTTCTGCTATGTAAAAGTATCCCTCCTTTATATTTGGGATTTTTTGGCTCTGGAATAATATACTTTGTGAGTTTAAAAGTTGTGTGCTGACTTAGAATATTCCATAACTAATTTTGATTTTTACTGAAGCACTTGTTATCTAAGTAGCCTGGCATAAGGATGACTTTTGTTAAATAGTTACTTTTCTTTTAGTGAATGTTAATCTGACTTTTAAAGAAGTATCATTCTACTCATTACTGTTTGGTAATGCAATATTGCTATTATACTTTCTTATCAGTGTACTGATTTTAAAATTTACCAAGTGCAAGTGACTTTACCCATTGAGGGCAACAATGTGCACATTTTATACCAACTCAAATATCACAAACTATTTGTTGTTATTACCACCTTTCCTTCACTTTATGAGTCTCAGATCTTCTGTTTGGGGTGCTTCCTGTGACATTTATGTATTACAAATGCTACAGTCATCACTGCTGTTCAGCAATGGCTGTGCCTCTTGCTCTCTGTCACTTCTTCTCTAGAAATTAACTTACTTTTTTCCCTATAAACTTTCTTTAGTTTTAAATTTTATTATTCTTCAAGTTGGTTTATTATAACACTGTTTATAACTTTTTTTAAAAAAAATCAAGTGCTTTTACAGTTCACTCATAATAAATAACTTTGTGTTACACCTTTGTATGTGAGACCACATTTTGAATTTGAAACAGCTCCTGTATAAGAAGTCTGTTGGAATGTCCATGAGTTTCTGAATGAATGTGTTAGGGACACATCTGGGTATAGACTTTTTACTTTTATTGGAACTATAATGCTAGGAATTTTTTTACTAGATAATTAATCAAGAAGAAGAGGGTGGGGATATTCAGTCTTCAGTTAGACAGTATGAGGTATGGTGTAGGATAAGAGAATGAAGAAATCACAGATTTTGGTGTAGCATCCAGTTTTTCTTTATGTTGAACTGAAAACTACCCTTTGAATAATGTGGTTCTAGTTTTAGTTTCTATAGGTATAAAGCATAAATCTAACTTCCCTTCCATATGACAGCTATTTAGTCTTCTTTCTGGATTTTTCATTTCCTGTACTCTGATGCTGTTTAGAGGACTTTCCATCCTCATATTATAAAATATGTTTGCATGAGTTAACTATTTTAATTCTTAACCCAATCCTGTAAGATAGTATTTTTGGCGGGGGTACTGGGACTTGAACTCAGGGCCTCACTCTTGATAAGCAGGCGCTGTACCACTTGAGCCACTCCACCTGCTTAAGATAGTATTTTTAAACAAATCCATTTGATTCAGACTCAGAGAGATGAAAATCTCACGAGCAGTGAGGAGCTGGACCAGGATTATCTGAGACGTCTCATGTCTAGGATGTTGACCTCCATCTTTCCCCAACTCTTCTTTATATGGCACATTTGTGGGGTTTTCTTCTCTTCCCTGAATGCTATCATGTTTGTTGAATTCCTGTCTTATAAGATAGCACAGAAAAATTAACTCAAGAGTTCAGGTATACTCTAGCCAAGAATGGGACAACTTCAGCATGAGCTACCTGCTGCATTACTATGTGATTTAAGAATATTTTGCAGATTTTTTTTCACATCTTGGCTTATCTTGCACAGGTCTTAAATTGGACTTCACTGTTCTGTGCACACGCATGTGTGCACATGTATGCATGTGTGTTTATAAATGTATGTGTGTAAATATACACACATGTTTTTCCACTTAAAAGAAGTTTACATCTTTTCTTGTGAAAGTACACTTTGTCATCTGTAGTATATTCTGGCTGAGTCAGGTCTTTTTCTTCCATCTTTGCTGTTCTTTCCCTTTTGTTTTTGTCTATAAATTCACTGGGAATGCCTTAATGTACAATCGAAGGCCTTGATTTTTTAAGGTGTCTGTGTAGTCACGCTAGATTCTTGATACATTAAATTGAGTTTCCTGGTTTGTTTCTTGGTCAGCGTAGCAAGTCACAGATTTAAAATTTATGTATTTCTCTACTGACAGCATTCCATGGTTCCTGAGTTATATGTATTTTTAAAGCCTCTTCCTATGAGATTATGTCTATCTTTCTTCTGACGGTTTTAGATTTGCTGCTGTGCCTACTGTCCAAGCCTCCTGGGTCTCAGGTTAAATTGTAATTCATTTCCCTCCCTCATTTAGTTATTGTGACAAGTGTTGGATCCTTGTTCTTGGGAACAGCTAAGAATTTTGTAATCTAGCCATCTTTCTCATTCCTGCTAGCATTTGCCAAGTTGAGCAGTTTTTGTTTGCACTCATTTTGCACTGGCTTAATCAGAAGATGCAATTATAGTCCACTTTAGATTAATATCTGCCAATAACTCACTGTGTGACTTTGCATATCACTTAATCTCTCAGGCTTCATCTTCCTTGTCTGTAGAAGTCGGAGTTGAACTATGACCTTTAAAGTTGCTTTAATTCCAATTTCTGTGGTATTAAGCCATACAAAATCACTTTGAAAAAGTTCAGTCTAACTTTAAAAATTAAGTAGCAAGCAGTGATTCAATTTAGCTCTTCTGAGTTGCATCTAGAGCTGAGGGTCATCTGACATTCATGTGTATAATCACCTTAATAGTTCAGATATTGAAAGACATCTGTCCTATAGTACTTTTAAATTATTACCCCAGCTGCTATATACAGGGGAGCGCTGGGAGTCACCCTGCTGGCCACATGGACCTCCCAGTGGAAAATGCTTGCTGTCTGTTTTCCTCCAGTTTGGCTGCAGGGCCTCTCAAGGTCATTCTTTAGTAGGTGCTTTTGGTGGATCTTATCTGTTGCATCAACAAACATAGATACATGCTTCACACACAGAGACTCTTTAACACTACAATAGTTTAATGAAGCCCTTTTAGAGCACATTTTCTATGTTCATATTACTGCGGAGTTCACAGAATCAGTAAATTACTTCACTTCAGAGTTCATCTTAAACTAAATTTTTTTAAAGTAATTTGACTCCAGTAGTTGTGGTGGTTTGCAACCTTTAAAAGTTGCACATCTCATGAAATCCTTCATGTTGCCTTTCTTTTAGCAATCATCTGCTCTGTTTCCAGGTGAATGAAATTTACCATGAGGAGTCCCTGGGAGTGCATATAAATGTGGTCCTGGTCCGCATGATAATGCTGGGTTACGCAAAGGTAAAATGTCTTAAAATTTGTGAGTTGTGAACATTAAGGGCTGGGTTAGAGGTGCAAGACTTAATGCCTGAAGCTGCAGAGACCCTTTGTCTCATATGGACCCCTGGTTGCCCCAGGCTGAGGAGGAGAAGTTGTTACAATGAGTGGAGATCTCCAAATTAGAGCAGCTAGTGATTCTTAGGCTGCTGTTGTCTTTCTTACTTCTGCATAATAAAGCTGTAGATAGGTGTCTTGGCTTTAGGCATAGCTGACTGAGTGAAAATAAATGAATGCCATTAAGAGAAAAGAATTTTCTTAGCTTGTTATCAAGTTTGTCATTCATATATTCATTCAAAAGTGCCTATAGTAAGTGCCTACTATGTGACAGATACTTTCAAAGTGCTTGGAATATATCAATGAAGAAACAAAGATTTTTCTCTTAATTTGTTACATAACATTTTACATGTATTTTTTTTACTGAAAAGCGACACAGTAAATATTTTTCACTTAAAAGAGCTTTAATCTATTTGAAAACAAAACTTTGGATCAAAATGCACATGGTAGGCATTTCATGTAATGTAATTAACTTTAACTAGCTTAAAATGGTATTGGATATGCTTCTGTCTTTGGAAACAATGAAATAGATGAAAAGTATTCTTCCTTTGAGGATGAAACATAGAGGAAGTAACTTGGCAATTTTCTTGATGTTTAAAATTACATGTCCCTCTCCCATAATTAAGCCTCCTGATTATGAAATACTAGTGAATTTCTCCATATAAGATATGGCAAGATCCCGTGTGTTTGCATTTCATTCTGTATTTAACATCCATTTATCATTTCGGAATGATAAGGTATCATTGATCTTAGTTTCTGCCATAAACCTGACCTACTTTGCATTGCCACCAAGGAACAAGCTAACTCCAGCTGGAGATGTTAATAGCCTTTGGTTGGTTGTTAAATCATTTGTTTGGAGAAATATCTGATCAGCATGTAACAAACCAAGCTAATTTTACTAAGAATGTAAACACTGATAATAACATTTGCTGAAATTTAACAAAGCTCTCAGTCTGTCATCTGACTAGAGCCTCATTTTAGACTCTGAGTTCAATTCTGGGAAGTACAGCATCTCGGTTCTTAAAGGATGGGCCTTTTCCCCTGAACTATTAACTCCCAACCATACTGTGATGGTGGCAGCATTCCAAGTACCTTAAATTTATCTCTTGGAACTACAAGATAAGAGTTCATCGCTCTTCATTATCATGAGGTTAAATACTGTTGTGGTAAAGTTTTTTAGGAGGAAGTTAACATAATTTGTTTCCCATAAGCTAAGATTTGACCAGCCTTGTCAGCTCATGGAAAAACTTCTATTCTTCCCACGTGTTGATTAATTCTGGACTGAATATATACACAAAAGTCTTAACTAAGATCTTTTACTTTCATATCTCTAGAAAAAAGTCTCATGCCAGAACATTTGTTCTTAACATGTACAAAATTTAGAAGCTGAGCAGAATCAGGAAATATTTTAGAAGTCTAAAATTCTTCCCTTAATGAATACTATTAAGTTGCCTCGCTATAGTAAATCCCAGCATTGGACATTCCCATAAATTGTGTCTGTTAACTTTCACACATAGCATTGATCATTATCAAAATATCCTTCATGGACATTTAGAATTCCCAAACCAAAGTGAATGCCCCAAATGATATTATACTGAATCATTGCTCAAGTATTGCAATTCCCAAATTTCAACTTCAGAAAAAGTTATTAACAGAAGCCTTTAAGAAAACAATATATGTCTCTTTAACATGTTGTTCTCTCTCAGTCCATCAGTCTCATAGAAAGGGGAAATCCATCCAGGAGCTTGGAGAATGTGTGTCGCTGGGCTTGCCAGCAACAAAAACCTGATCCCAACCACTCTGAACACCATGATCATGCAATTTTCTTAACCAGGCAAGACTTTGGACCTGCAGGAATGCAAGGTATTACCATTAATATGTAGAAGACAAACTTAAGGACATGACTTTCAAAACTAATCTTAAAGCAGGCAATCTGCTCAAATGTTCAAATCTCTACTGCCACTTTCCACCAGGCACTAGCCAAACATACATTTTCTTTCCATTGCTTCCAGTGACTTCTGTGGAATTCATAATGTAAATGCCACATAAATACCATAGTAAATTATAGTTGCCTTTAAAATAATGATTGTACATTTGGGGTATGGAGGGGATGCTGTAAAAATGCAGTGTGATTTCCACTAACTATTTCGAATGAGAAGAGATGCCATGAGAAGTGACTGCTGCCAAGGAGCTTTCTTCCAAAGTCAGCTTACATTTATCTAATTAATTCTGATGTGGACTTTGGAAAAAGTAGACTGATGATTTTCTTTTCAACATTGATGAATTTCTGGCTCCTTTCATTGGTACCATGATATGAAGGACCATTTTCTAAAACAGAAAGGCAAGGCTTAGCTGGGGGGTAGAACAGAATGGTAACCCAGACAGTTCTTTCCCTTAAGAAAGGAGAAAATACAGACCCAGTGAATCTTTTTAGAGACTATTACCTGTGGTTTTCCCAAGAGAATGTGGCATATTGCAGCAGGGAAATAATGCTGCTCCTGTTTGCTGAAACACTGCTCCTCCCCATCCCAGGCAAAGGTCCAGTAGTAATTCTTAATGAGTTTTCTCACAAATGAAAATAAAAGTAATTGTTATTCTCTACAGGATATGCTCCAGTCACAGGCATGTGTCATCCAGTGAGAAGTTGTACCCTGAATCATGAGGATGGCTTTTCATCAGCTTTTGTAGTAGCCCATGAAACTGGCCATGTGTAAGTCACTGTTGACAGCTTTACAGAAAAAAAAGGTCTTTTCTTCACTTCTTCCAGTATTGTTCACACTTTGGGCAGAATGCATGCCAGCATACAATTCTCATCCCTTGCCAAGTGTGAGGAGTTGCGAACAGTGAAGGGGTCATGCACTGAAACTCAATGAGTGCCTGTCTTGTAGAGGCACCTCTGTGCTTTTCATAGCTACAGAATAAGAAAGGCATTTCTGTCAGATTGCTCTTGATTTCCATGTCTGTGACTTCTCCGAGGAAGCAGTGCTGACTTACAAAATACATCTTTCTCAGTACTTATTGTCAAAAAAGAAGCTAAGCAAAAACTGGAGCTTTTCTGAGTCTTACCAATGAGGTCTCCTTTGTGTTCTAGGTTGGGAATGGAGCATGATGGACAAGGCAACAGGTGTGGTGATGAGACTGCTATGGGCAGTGTCATGGCTCCCTTGGTACAAGCAGCCTTTCATCGCTACCACTGGTCTCGATGCAGTGGTCAGGAACTGAAAAGATATATCCAGTAGGTACCCCATTGCATGTAATGAGAGCACTTATAAACATGAAATTGACTCTTGGGACCTTGGTCAGAACAAAGTTCCTAATAAATGAAACTAGAGCTTTGGGGACATGGCTCAAGCAGTAGAACACCTGCCTAACAAGTGTGAAAACTGTAAAACACTAGTACCACTCGGGGTGTTTGTGTGTCAGCGGGGGAGGGAAGTGAAGCTATTATTGATAGTAAAACTTGTCTGACTAGGCGATTTTGGCACCAGAATTCCATAAAATAACCACAATGTTTTAAGCCATAATCCTAGAACATAAATGCACTTTTAACTTCGAGGTGATTTCCTTTTGGTAAATCCTTTATGAAATCTTTGACTAATGGTCAAATGTGAGTTGGAGATGGGGAGAAGATGGTCATGTGATTCCTTCTTGTTATACCACCTGTACTCTGTAATGTAGGTGTTAGGATCTGCCATGCCACACCATGTGGAGGTTCACTTAGTGACATGAGTAAGGCTGCTACGTATGTACTGCATTCCTGAGTCATGCTTGGATTACTTTCCAGGCATGAATAAGGATGAAGGACTTTTTTCTAAATGGAAATAAAATTTTAAAAAGAAAACTTTAAATGTATGCTTATGTGAACTTAATCTAGGTTCTGATAAAATTCTAGAATATATAAGAAAGAGTCCCTTTCACTAAGACTTGGTTTTAAAAGGAACATTTAACTACATGTAATGTTTTCTTCCTGCAGTTCCTATGATTGTCTCCTTGATGACCCTTTTGAACATGATTGGCCCAAACTCCCAGAACTTCCCGGAATAAATTATTCTATGGATGATCAATGTCGTTTTGATTTTGGTGTTGGTTACAAAATGTGCACTGCGGTATGTTACCCACAGTCAATTTAGATTTTGCATCTTGAAATCTATTTGTGTAGCTCCTATCTGAGGAGCTTTACAGATTTGTGGTGGTACAAGTATAAGAATACCTACAAAATATCTTGTGTTTGTTAGGTTGTTAGATGGTAAAGCAAAGTTCTTAAATGTACTATCTTGCTTATTCCTCATGACAGACTAAAAGGGAGCTGTTACACTTTTCTTTTATGGAAGAAAAAGCCCTGAAGTACAGAGGTTAAACAACATTCTGAGGCTATATATCTAGTAAATAGGGTGCTTGTCTTTGAATCGAAACTCTCAGTCTCCAAATCATTGTGCTGTATTCTTCCCCTTGTTTTTGTGATCTTCATATGGCTCTTAAGCTTTGAATACATTGTTTTTCTGTGTCTTGATAGCCCAATATTCCATGCATTTGTGACCATGGGAAAGGGTTCTGCTGGTACATTGCCATATTAAAATCAAATGGCATAGCATAGTTATCAAGATGTGGATGTCATAGATAAGGTGGATCAGGTCTTGGATTTGACACTTATTAAATGTATGACCTTGCCACATTGTTCAATCTTTCTGACTTAGTCTCCTCATGTGTAAATGTGGATGATGATAGTTTTTATCTCCTAGGATTAATGAGAGGATTAAATGGGATAATGCTATTAAAGTGCTTAGCATAATGTAAGCACATAATATATGTTCAATGAATCTGTTAAAATCAGTCTTCCGTGTAATTATTCAGATTAGAGATATGTGTCATTAAATTTCCAAGCTGACCTTTAGTATTTCATGTAAAAAAAAAACAAGAAAAAGAAAAAAGAAAGCCTTTTTATATGTTAGAGCAAACTTTTTGTGTAAGAGTAAAGTAAAAATTATTTTTTGATACCGAAAAGAAATTAATTCAGTGTTTGGAATCTTCCATTTACAGCATTTCACCTGTCTATGAGGTATACACTGTCAACTCCTAATTATCTTCACTAATGCTTTAGATCTAAGAATACCAACAATGTTAATGTCATAAAAAATTCAATTTCTATATTGGCTAATAGTGATTAGAACAAATAAATTCAGGTTTAAAAATGGGCACTAATAGAATCTATGGTCATAAGGCTGTGATAGGTCATTAGCCATGTGAGCAAATAGATAGATGGATAAACTGATATTTTTAAAAGATCTAAAGAATAGTGAGATGTTTGCATTTAGACAGAAAAGAACAGATGAACAAAGAGTAAGCACAAATAATATGTGTGTTTATGTAAACATTTAGATACTATAGTGTGGTGCTTTAAGAAAATAAGACACATTCTGAATAGTAAGAAAAACCAAGATTCTAGTCTGGCTCTGTTACAGTCTTATAACTAACAATAGCTTTAACTTGTCACTTCATTTCTCAGTCACGGATTGGTGTGAGGATAGAGTACATAGAAAGTACACCATAATCTATGTGAATGTATAACTAACTATACCATCATACCTTAACTTACACAGAAAGATTACAGATATTTTCTGCTTTTAGTCAACTAATTATTAGCATTCTATTATTTATTTCTAGTTTGTAACCTACGGGGATGAAGAGAAACAATGTCATAGCTTGAGGGCTATTAAACCATTAAAATTAAATTTCATGTTTAAAATATTCATAATAACTACTAAAAATATTTTTAATTCCAATATTATCTATTTGAAAACCAGAAAATAGAAGCAGCAGGCAGAAACATTAAAAGTCAAGCAGAAAATTCCATACACGTCATTGCTGTTTTAGAAAAGCAGAATATAAGTATTTCCTATTTGGAATTCTTATGCAGTATTTATATTTTTACATGTCACCACTTTGGCTATTAACTTGAAATGAAAATATCCAAGAAACATAACACGAAGAAACTGTATAGAATATAATAGTGCATGTCCTGCTATCTGAGAGTTCACCAAGAGTTTGCGTCTCTCTTCCAGTTCCGGACCTTTGACCCATGTAAACAGTTGTGGTGCAGCCATCCTGATAATCCCTACTTTTGTAAGACTAAAAAGGGACCCCCACTTGATGGGACTGAATGTGCTGCTGGAAAAGTGAGTATATCTATTTATACAATGAAGCTTTATGATATGTTGCATGGTAATCTTTAAAAATCTAGCAAATGGAGAACGTTCTATACTGTCATCTTTATGGAAGCCACAGTACCAAAGATCTCTTTATGGTAATCCACTGAGATAGTGTTTTACTTTCCTGTAATAAATTACCACAAACTTAGTGGCTTAAAGCACCAGAAATATATTCTGTCACAGTTCTGGAGGCCAGAAATCCAATGAGATTCACCTAGCTTAAGTCAGTCTGTGAACAGGGGTCAAACTCCATCCGGAGGTCTTATGGAGTATTTGTTCATTGCCTCTCCCAGCTTCCAGTGGCCAACCACATTTCTTATTTATGGCTACACTGCTCTGACCTCTGCCCTTGTAGTCAATTTGCCTGTTCCTCTTCTGTGGGTATCAAATCTCCCTCCGCTTCTTTCCTGTAAGGATACATGTAGTGGCATATTGGGCCCACCTGGATAAAGCAGGACAATCTCTTTGATTTGAAATCCTTGATTTAATCCACACTCACAAAGACCCTTTTTCCAAATAAGGTCACATTTATAGTTCCAGGGATTAGAAACTGTTGTCTTTGGGACCACCATTCAGCCCACTATAGATAGAATGGGAAGAAACAGCTCAGCAGAAACGCTGCCCCTTGCTAGTAGGATTTGATTTACTTGTTGGCATCCTACTCCTTGTGAAAGCTGCCCAGAAATAAAGTCATGTGAATTTATACAGAAGATTTGGCCTCAGTCCTTCGGGAAAGATGCCCAGAGGTTTTAAATCTCAAATTATGTAGTTGGGCCTGAATGCCTACAAACTGCCAAAGTATGCTTCTCGTAAGGGCAAAGATCCCAAAACAAAGGCACGTTAAGAACTCAAGTTGAAGAGCCATGACTAGTTTAGAAGTAAGATTTTGTAGACAGGACCAAAAGCTGGCAAAGAAGATGAATATAGCTTTTAGCTCTTTTAAAGGTCAATTTCAAATTGTATAAACTACTTCTAATAAATTATGCATGATAATAAACCTGTCATTATGATTACTTGCATTATATCAGACACTGTGCCAACTACATTATATATAGTGTCTTCCTTTGGGAAAGTTCACTTTAAACTTTTATCTGAAAACAAGAGCAATAATGAGTTATTTTTGCTTTATTAAAAAAGATATCCTCTAATCAACTCTCAACATCCAACTGCCCTAAATATAATTGTATTATAATTAAGCTTACAAACATTGGGTTTTAAGCAATAATTTTATTGTATGAAGTATAAAAAAGCAAGTTGAAATGTTGGAAAGGAAGACAACACCTTTTGAATACATGTTGTATCCTGGGCACCACAAATAAGTGTCTCTGTGGGATCAAGGTTGTAGTAGTCGCCTTAGTTGCTTCTTCATCAGATGGCCCTTCAACTACTCAGGAAATTTTGTGCCCTAATTATCCTCATCTAAAAAGTGAAGATCATCATCTGATTTATTTCCTAGAAGAATCACTATGAATTACAATTTTATAAAGAAATAAAAGTGCTTTGAAAGCTGAACATGGCTTGGGGTATTTTGTGTTAGTTATGTCCTAAGTTGAGATATGTATTTTCCCATCATCACTTTAAGTTGAGTACATTGCCCTTAGTAAGCCCTGAGATGATATAGGTAATGAGAAATGAGTGGTAGAATAATACCTATTGGGCAAGTTGGCACTCAGAAAATTGATGATGATTCCTGATTCTCACTGTTGAGTGTGTGGTTTAAAAATGTGTCTGAGTGAATGTTACCTCTTTAATTTAATATTATACTTTAAAATGCAACCCTAAGTTAGAGCATCTTAGTGGTATAATTACTTTTGGATATTTTAAATGTACCTTTCCCTGGAGGAAAAACAAAAAGTGAAGACTAAGTAAGTGGTTCTTATATAACACCTTCAGCTTTAGTGTATGCATGATTTTCACCATTGTCTCTTGTTACTTTCCTAAGTGGTGCTATAAGGGTCATTGCATGTGGAAGAATGCTAATCAACAAAAACAAGATGGCAATTGGGGGTCTTGGACCAAATTTGGCTCCTGTTCCAGGACGTGTGGAACTGGTGTTCGTTTCAGAACACGCCAATGCAATAACCCCACGTGAGTGTAATTCCTAAAATCTTTGTTACCTTTGGATAGACCATTATTTGTATTCTGTTTCATAAACTGCATGCAAAATACAGTACATAAAAACACATTGTTTATAGTTCAGAAACCAGTGTATTTGTATAAATCTTCATTTATTAATCTGGTAAAGACTAGTCGATGATGAAGATGAAAAGCTCGAATGAGAGACTTTGGAAAATTGCTGTTCGGGAGTATGAAGGAAATGAGCCAATGGATTAAGGTGGCCATAGGGCCAGGGCACTGTAGACTATGAGACCCACCTCCAGCAGCAAGGGGCTTGGGGCAGGAGCACTACCAACCACACAGATTCATTCCTGGGGTAGGTGGGATCACTTCAGAGTAGGGAAAAGAAAGATAGTAACAGATGTCCAGGGAACTACTGCCAGAGAAGACATTCATTCACTCAGCCCTAACTTATTCAGTCCTTATCATATGCTCTTTTTTATTTTGCAAACAAAAAAATGAAATTATTAAACTTAGGACATTCTTTGTTATCTCTAGTTTAACATGTAAAAGCCCTTTCTCTGTTTCTGGCAACAGGATAACTCTAAGCATGTCTTATAAAGACTACAGGGGACGCAAACCTGTCTTCATGAAAAGAGATGATAATAATATTAGAAGTAACAAGACCAATCAATGTTTAATAGGAAGAAAAACAAAGGTTCACTATGAGTCAGGGTCTGTTCTAAGAGCTTTAAACATTTTATCTTATTTAATCCTTGTAACTTTTCTCTTTGAATGATAGTTTTTTATTTGCATTTTATCTAGGAAGAAGCAGAGATATAGAGCTATGATCAAAGTTCCTTTGAGTCACATCTACATGTTTTGCACATGGTAGAAATATAAGTTTTTGAGTCCCTGTACATGCTTTTGATCTCTTTGTATACTTTTGCCATGTGTTTAAAACATAGTGTTTGGAAAGCTGATGTAAGTTGAGTTTTGGGGTCTTTTACCCCACAGCAAATAAAGAGGAGTGTTTTAGGAAGGGACTGGAATTAGGAAGTATGAGTTCATTCACTCTGTACTGGAAGCTCAGAAGCTCTGGCTCTCTGCCCTCTAGCACTATGTCTGCAAGCTTGAGTTCTGGGCCAAAGCCAAACTGCCTTTTTAAATGTTGTCTTTTCTTTAGGCCCATCAATGGTGGTCAGGATTGTCCTGGTGTTAATTTCGAGTACCAGCTTTGTAATACAGAAGAATGCCAAAAGCACTTTGAGGACTTCAGAGCACAGCAGTGCCAGCAGCGTAACTCCCACTTTGAATACCAGAATACCAAACACCACTGGTTGCCATATGAACACCCTGACTGTGAGTAGACGCTCTCTTTTTCCTGCTGTGTGGACGGTCACTTAAATGAATTTAAGTTTGCCAACCCCAACCCCTTGGATTCTTGATCCTTACTTGGTAACACAGGAAACATGGTGCTTATAGGGGAAAGTCCTCCTAGGTTTCCAATGATCAGGCTAAAGGACTCCTTTCTGTAGAAAGCTAGGGATTGTGATAGAAGTACTTTCTCGCAAACAGCCTGATCACCATTGCTAGTGAAACTGAAGCAGTGCGTGGGAGATATTGAATTTCCTGATTCAGCTGATATCCCTCTACCAGGAAATAAAGAGCGAAAACTATAGTCCTTTTACAGTTGAGTCAAGACCAAGAAAGAGACCATTATTTAATAGTAAAAAGCATTTCATAACCTTTTACTTTTATACACTAGTAATCAAAAAATACACTTGGAAATTCTCTTTTAATGTTTCACTTCTTACCCTTGAATTCTTGATTAAATATCTTTAGATAGAAACCTCTTGTCATATTTCTTATGGGTGAATAAAAGAAAATGTTACATAACTATCATGATATAATATGCCACTGGATTCAGTTTATAGCTCTTTTAAAAAAATGGTAAGTACATATAGGTCAAAGTTGCAACACATTCAAAATAAATGCACTATTTTAAAATTTATTTTGGTTAAGTGAGTCACATAAATTTTGATGAGATGCTACAAAGGACAAAGACTGTACTATGGATTGAGTCAAACCAAAGAGAAGCCCTTTCAGTGTTTGGAATATTAGTAACACAAAACTGGTTTTGAATCAAAGTTTATTTAATCCAGAGGAACTAATACAGAAACCTTAAAGTGACAGAGGTCAACATGAGAAGGGGATTAGGCATTAGTGTAAAGATCAGTTAGAGATGAATCAACATGGGTTGTAACACATGGGTACATGAAAGCAATAGTAGGACTCTCTGTATAGCTATTCTTAACTAGCAAAAACGCTTTGTCTTCCTTATTATGCTTGTGTCTTTTCTTCAGCAAAATTAGTGATAAGGGCAGAACAGGACCTGCCTGGAACTGAGGGGAGGAGTGGGGAGAGGGAGAAGGAGGAGGAGGGTAGGGTGGAGAAATGACCCAAACAATGTATGCACATGTGAATAAATGAATAAAAAAAATTTTATTTAAGAGTTGTGGTGAAATCTACAACCTGGAAGACTAAGACAGTCCCAATTTATACTTGATGCAAAATATATATAATATAATGTACATTTATTAATTGATCTCTTTTCACATTCAGTAGTTTAGATGACAAATTGATTATCGCTCACATTAAAACAAATATGCATACTGGCATTTTTGCACATTTCTCTTAGTCCTTATTTTACTTATTTATACAGTGTTTCTTTTGCTTTCAAGAACCCATATTGAAAATTTGTGCTTTAAAAATAAACTATGCTGTCCGAATATTCTATTTTTATGTAGAGTTAATTTTATCTTCCTTTTTATGCAGCCAAGAAAAGATGCCACCTTTACTGTCAATCCAAAGAGACTGGAGATGTTGCTTATATGAAACAACTAGTACACGATGGAACACGCTGTTCTTACAAAGACCCGTATAGCATATGTGTGCGAGGAGAGTGTGTAGTAAGTTAAAACTGCTTCCTCAAAGCTTCCTATGGTAGTGGGCAACTCTATGTTTATTACCATTTGTACACATATTTTAAATTATTTTCCACTGATTCTTATTTGCAAAGTCATATTATAACAATAATCTATAAACAATTGAGTAGAAAAAATAAAATTTGAGACAAATTGTGCTTAAAATCACTCTTTGGTCACTCGCAGAATCAAGATTCAAATACAGTTTTCCTTACACATTTGTTGCAGCCTTTTCTAAGTAGTGGATGTCTAGTTTGGAATACAGCATTTGGGAACAAAGGATTTGCCTTGAGCATTTTACTAATAGCAACTTACTATTGAACTAGAAGTCTTTTCTAAAAAGATTCCAATGCTAAGTGTAATTTGTCCTATGTTTCAGAGATAATACCAGTGTCTCTTTCTCCCTCTGCTGTCTTCCAGTTGATTCTGCGTTTAAGCAGTGAATTCCACATTAGAACAAAAGTTACAGAGAAGAAAAAGGGTTTTTTTTGGTCTCACTTAATCTCCTTTTTTAAAAAACACAGTTATTGCTCATATTCACAGTTAATAGGAAATGATCCTTATTAACTGAAATGCTGTTCCTAATGTCTATTTCCTTTTCACTTCACAAAACTGAAGTATGCAGATGTGATGTCTCTTTTCAACTAAAGTGACCCTGAAAGTAGATATCTTAGTCCATTTAATGTTGCTGTAACAGAATACCACAGGTTGGGTAATTTATGAATACATTTATTTGGCTTACGGTTCTGGAGGCTAGAAAGACCTAAGGCATGGTGCCAGCATCTACTTAATATCTGGCAAAGACCTTCCTGCTGTGCCATCCCATGGTAGAAGGGGAAGAGGGCATATGTATCAAAGAGAGCAAGAGGGAAGCAAATTTATAATAAGCTTGCTCACAGTAGTCAACCTATTTCCACTGAGGCCTCATCTAATCATGTCTGGTTAGGTACTGCCTCCCCACACTGTTAATTAGAGATTAGATTTCCAACACATGCTTTTTGAGGGGGCACATACAAACTGTAATAGTTGGATATGTGTCATCGTCATTTTTTACTTCCTACAGTATCAAGCACCTTACTTACATGTGCTGTCATTATTTTCTCTGCCCACTTTTGTGTCAAACTTATGAGTGCTGTGGTGATCATGTATCATTATCATTATCCTACACTGATTTATTTTATTTAAGGACCTGCCCCAGTCCAGAAAACCTTCAGTATTTCCCTATTAATGTGAAAATGTCAGTTGTAGCTAGCATTCAAAGCCTCTACATCCTGTGCTGGTGCAGATCTTTGACTATTCTTCCCTATTGTGCAGCGCTCACCTTCCAGTAACTTAAATATAGGTTTAAATATTGTCTCAGAACTTACTTTCCATGAACATAGAATTTCCAAGGCTGTGTTTGAAACTCTCTGCACTCCTGAAATGCCTTTCCACTTTCTCTACATTCTTTCAGGGCCCGAGAAAGTTTACTGAGCTTTTACGAAGTTTTGTCTCACATCCTAACTTAAAGATTGCAGTAATGTACAACTCAATAGTAATTAGAGCAATGATATCATTATTCATCACTATAAACATGAACGCAATAAGGGAATAGCAACATTGTATTGTTTTTCCTCCCTAACATTAGCTACATATTTGCTTAGTATTTATTTGATTAGGACAACTTAAGTTAGGAAAATATTTCATTAGACTGGGGAAAACTGTTTATTGCTTAGAGTAAAAGTCATTTGATTACACACTTGTTCTTCAAAAGATTGAGGCATGAGAACTCATGACAACAGTGAAAGTTTGGTGCAAACTTGCTAACTGGGCTATGATTAAACACATAGTTCATCATTCTTTGGGATGTTTTCTTATTTTGTTTATATTTATTTATTTATTTAGTACTGGGGTTTGAACTCAGGGCATCTGTTCTACCACTTGAACCAAACCTCCAATCCTTTTTACTTTAGATTTTTTTCTTTTAGATAGCATTTTGCACTTTTAGTTTGTGCCAGCGTCTGGGTGCTATCTTCCTACTCCTCCTGAGTAGCTGAGATCACAGGCAGGTACCACCATGCCTGCTTGTTGAAAAGAGGTTTTACTAACTTTTTGCCTGGGCTGCTCTAGAACCATGATCCTCCCAATCTCTGCCTCCTCAGTAGCTGGGATTACAGGCATGAGCTGTCACACCTGACCTAGGATGTTGTTTTCTCCTTACCACATTAAAATTAGCTGCATTTAATATCTTCTTTTCCTAGAAAGTGGGCTGTGATAAAGAAATCGGTTCCAACAAGGTTGAGGATAAATGTGGTGTCTGTGGAGGAGATAATTCCCACTGTCGAACTGTGAAGGGGACATTTACCAGAACGCCCAGGAAGCTTGGTAAGTCCTGGAGCACTCTTGTGAATTAATATCCTTCTTGTGATTGAATGTTTGTGAGATATCCTCCTTAAGAAGTACAGGATTTTCTCAATGAATATGACCAAAAAATAGCTGATAATTTATCTCAATTTTAATTACTTTTACTTAAAAAAATAAAACTTAGAATTCCTACTCCATAGAATTCATGATGAGAAATATATCTACTAATATTAAATAAGGAAAAAAGTCAATATTAATTATAGAAGTTAGCAAAAATCTGCATTATGTTTTATTTTGCATTTTTATTAAAGTGCAGATATAATTAGAAGGCTTATTTTTGACTATCTGTAGCACATGAATTGACCAGAAGTTAAGAAAATTACAAAATTTTATAACTTTTAAATGTTGCATTTAGTTTTACTTCTTTTCACATTAAAACTAAGCCATTTCTTCCTGTTTATAAATCTATGACTCTAAAAGGACCTGTATGTCACATAATTTTTAAGAATTTATTTTAAACATTGAGATACTACCAAAAGGGGGAACTTTTATGTTCCTTATGCCTTCAACCTATGTTAAATATACATTGATGGCCTGTATGTGGAACAGAAAGCAATCCTCATGCATCAGATATGTAAAAGTGTTAGTAATTTCACAATGTTCATTGGAATTTTCATAAAAGATTTGTATACAAACATTACTGAATCATTTCTTCAATTTGCACAATATTCAATCAATCAATAAGATTTATTGAGCAAATCCTTCTGGGAACTCAACATTCATATAAACTTGGTGGTGTGCTTTCTTGAACGTTCTTGCATCTTCTAAGACACTTAGTATAATATCTTATAGAATGATAAAGAATAAATGAGAAGGGGGGAGAAATGACCCAAAAATTGCATGCACATATGAATAAAAGATATATAAAAAAAGGAACAAATGAAGAACAAATAGAATGTACTTTAAGTACATTGAAATGGTGGTAATTTTTCATTTTATAAAAATGGTAGTCTTCATTCAAATGGAATAATTATTATTCCTTTTTATGCCCATTATACCCTAGATTTCTAGTTGATTCCACTTATATCAGCTTTCTTTGCTGATATATTTAGGATGGCAGAGCTGGGTGACTATACTCCCCTATTCCACTTATTGATGTTTTTACTATTCCTTTGTGATGAGTTATCATGCTTTGTTGTTTGAAAGTTATTTAAAAGCAAATATTGTCATTTCTGGATGATTATATTATTACCATAGTTTTGTATCATTTTAATAAAGCAAAAAGAATTAGAATTATAAATGTTTATATATGTATACATACTATGATTTGGTAAGAATGAAATACAATTTGCTCCATATTGCTGTAAAATAATGAACTATGCTTACTTTAAAGTTATATATTATTTTTTCTTTTGGCTATAAATAATTAATTTACCTTATTTCCAGAGTGAATTAATGTAAGAAAAATTACCATGGTCATTCATTCATTCTGTATTATGTGTAATAATACCTGCAAATTAAAGTCAAAAAATATGAGAAAACATTCATCAATCATACTGAATCAAACCATTCAAAGACAATTTAGCATCCATTTCTCTGCACTGATGTCATCCCAGTAATTTAAAAGACTAATTAACCTTTTCCAACAGGAAAACATTTAAGCAAGAGGTGCCATAAAGAACTCACGTTGCTGGAAAATGAAATCTGCAAGTATTCAACTTCAAATCACCTACATCATTTTGCATTCATGCTTAGTCTTACTTTCATTGACTATTAACAGTTAATTGGCATTAGTTAACATTGTGAATGCATTTTGACTTCAACATATAAAATTACAGAACCTATTTTATATCTTATCTAATAAAATATATATGGCTTATGGGATAGTCAATGAAACAGCAAGACTTTGATAAACATGAAACCTCCACTAATTAATGACATTCTATTTAAGGGAAGACAAGAGGCGCTTTCACTTTACCCAAAGGAGCCCGTAATATTTCTCTTGCTGAAACAAGAGAAGCTAAAAATGTACTGGGTAAGTTGTAGCAAACTGCAGAAAGATGGCATCCATAAATGGCATCAAGCTGTTTTGCTATACTTGACATCCCAAGCATGTTGCTTCTAGCCATTTCATACTCAGGCAAACATGGTGCCGTTCATGGCTTGGACTTTACCTTAGGTTACCATGCAAAACCCTGGTCCCCACATGATCACTCCACTTATTTAGAACACTATTAAATATTGTGAAAAAGCTGGGTAATTCTACCTGTAGGTACATAATAATTATACATATACAAATGACAAAAATATGGCTTTTTTTCGATTCCTTGACAGTTACATATTGATAACTGAATTTCTGTCAATGCTCATCCTTTATTATGTGCATTAGATATTTCACAATGTACTAAAAGCATAGACTGCATAATTTCACCCTCACACACACGCACATATATATATATATATATATATATATATATATGTAAATATATATAGCACTCCCTAACCTCAGAGTCTTGAGCTCTACCACTTGAGCTGTGTTACCAGTTCTTTTGCTTTTAGTTTTTTTTACAGATAGTGTCTCCTGCTAACATTTGCCCAGCCTGACCTCAGACCAAAAACCGTCTATCTCCACCTCTCAAGTAGCTGGGATTATAGGCATAAGTCTGTAATCAGTCTTATTTACTTTTGTTGGAAATGAAATATAACATCTTAGTCTATTTGAGCTGACTACTGGTGATATGTATAGTTGTGACTATAACTCTAAGTAATCTTAAAATAAGTTTAGTACATGTGATAATATTAAGCATATTTTAACATAGGAATGATACATGATTTAAAACCCAAAGTAACCAATATAAGCTTACTGATTTTATCACTTCTGGCTTAGAAGATGAATGTAAAGGTAATACATGACATATAACTTGCATATATTTTCAAATTAAATGGTTTGGTCAAATGTACAAAATGTATTTTAAAATAGTCAAGTCATAAAACTTTTTTAAAACTTTAAAATTACTTGCTATTCACAAGAAAAAATCATTTATCAATTTTTCTTCTATAATTTCTTTAGAATAAAGTAGGTTTTTGAATATGAAAATATTTCAGTAAATGGATTATCTGTCTATGACTGCCACTTAAGGTTTTTAAAACAATATGTAAGCAGGTAAACTATTTCAAGGTCACCATGTGGAGAATTTTTGCTCAAAACTGGCCCCCTTTGAAAGGGTGGTTTAGAAACTAGAGTCACATAACTCAGGAAAGTATAGTGTTTGCCTGAATTGTTATTGCTGCAGTTCTTAGGTAAATACAAGATAGCTGATTAATAAGTTGGTTACAAGAGTCACTTTTTTCCCTCTTGAATAAAAAGAAAGGTTTTCTGAATCCCTTGCAGAACATCACAAAGACTCCCAATGTTTCAAAGTTACATCGCTGAAACTGCTTCTTTTGGTTTATGGATGCCCTCTTCTGCATGCAGGAGCTGTAAGAACGTAGTGCTCAACTAACCATGGTTGTTGCTTTTGTTTTCTTCTTTGCTTCCTCCAATATTTACTACACATGCAAAGGGTACCTTAAGATGTTTGATATACCCCCTGGGGCTAGACATGTGTCAATCCAAGAAGACGAGGCTTCTCCTCATATTCTTGGTAAGTTTCTGTCTGCTGGCGTTGCTTTAGTGTGCACTTAAACAATGAAATGTCAAGGAAATCACACACATAGAGGAATATGTGTGTGTGTGCATGTGTGTACGTGTATATTCAAGAGTCAGAATTGTAGACAATTCACTGACTGGATATTATGTGAGGTTTTCTCATTTCTTCTAATTGTTCTTACTTTAAAACATGCAAAAATAACACTTTAAAGTTACATAAAGGGAAAACTAGTTTACAAGTTTTTATTTGTTGTGCATTTTTGTTATGTATTAGAAGTTGAAAAAATATTAATAAAAGGTGCTAAACTGAGGAATAAGATCAGAAAAATTCATTGCTACTCTAATGTAAAATTTTCCCAATATCTGAAAAGTGTTAGGTTTTTGACTGGCACCTATGGATCTAGTTGTATGATTGATTATAATTTCCAAAACAAGATTAGTTAAAAATAGTCAGATTTTCTACCAACATTTTCAGTGTTGGTAGTAACTTATGAAATTTTGTTTTCTAAAATCATTTTATGCTAATATACACCTCTAAGATTTAAAGTTTATCATTTTACCTACTATAGATGCATTTTATTTTATAATATATAGTAGGTCTATAATATTAAGAATTCTGTCAGCAGAAAGCAGCTTTTTCTAACTATATAAGTAGGTGATATGGCCTTGGAATTTTACAGTCATCAGAAAAATTTTTGACCTGAAAATCAGTTCAACTATTTTTTGAGACTGTTAACTTTTGACCACCTTTATATGACATACTAACATAAATTGCTTATATTAATTCTTGGAGAAGTATCCATTATTTCCAAAATGGTCCTAGCTTTTTGGGAAAATGTATAGAATGAATGAATTAGAAATTATTCATCGCTTTGACAATGTTTTCAAATGGGAATATTTGCAAACATTATTTTGGCCTATTTAACCATCTTGGCATTGTGTTTGACTCAGTAGGAATGCTTCTTGAGAGTTTTTAATTTCTACTGAAGGAAATGGCAATACTGTTAGAGCAAACACTCATTTCGATTGCTTGATACTAATAAAGAAACATAGTCATTAATTTATAGAAGATAGACTTACTATGGATCTTCAACATTGTAATGTGATAAAATTCTACTCTGGATACTTATTTTCCTTCCTTTAGCTATTAAGAACCAAGCTACAGGTCACTACATTTTAAATGGCAAAGGGGAAGAAACCAAGTCACGGACCTTCATTGACCTTGGTGTGGAGTGGGATTATAACATTGAAGATGACATTGAAACTCTTCACACTGATGGACCTTTACATAATCCTGTTATTGTTCTGGTATGTAGCACTATGAGCTGTTATGTAGTTGGCTTAATTTTATAATTTACCTGAAAATATTTTTCGTGGACATTGAATGTTTATTTAGTCGCTTGGTCTTTTTAGAATTCTATTTATTTCTCCCAGGAAACATTGTCATATGTTTTAGTAATATAACCTGAATAAGACAGTATTATGACTATTTATTCTTTAAAGACAATGAAAAAAGAAAAAGAAATTTATATATTTGTCCACATATTACCATTTCTGAAGCTCTTCATTCTTTCTGTCTAGTATCATTTTTCTTCAATATAAAGAACTTCCTTTAGCATTTCTTGTGTGGTGGGTGTACTTGCAAAGAATTCTCTTACTTATCAAAAATATCATTTTACCCTCATTTTGAAGGCTATCTGCACTAGATATTGAATCTGGGGTTGCTAATTCCTTTTTAAAAGCATTTTAAGATGTCTTTATGTTTTTATAGGGAACTAGAGGGATTTAGAGGCCTAGCAAAGAAAAAATAAAACCATATAAGAGCAGTAATACACAAAAGCTTTGTGTATAGGTTTGCAAGTGGGGTTAGCACTCAGAAAACAGCAGGGACCCCAGGGAGAAGAGGGGACAGAGGCGAGAAGGGACTCCTTCTGTCTAGGTGATATCACTCAGTAGCACCACAGTCGGGGGTGGGAGGGAGTTTGACTCAGAAAGTTCCTAAAGACAGGCAGCGTCTGATCCTTATAGCCACAGTCTTATTCACACCCAGCAAATATTTTGTGCCATTTCATGCAGGTATGCTATAAATAACTAAAAATTCTTCTTGTTAATCAGATGTGTAAAATTTTGTGGTAGAGGACTTTTGAGCTGACAGGTCTCAGCCTGCTGTCAATATAGAAGCAGCTGAGGGGCAATATACAGGAAGCATCTTAAACTTGTCCTCCAAGTGTTATTGATGATCAGAGCCTCATTTATATTGCTGCTCCGAATGTGGTGTACCAATTGTGTCTGGCTGCTTTTAAGGATTGTCTCTTTATTGTGTTGATTTTGTAGCTATTTTTCTATGAAATACTTAGTTTGTGGTGGTCTTTGTACATGTAATGTTGCATTTATTGGAAATCCTGACAGTAAGTTGATGTTTTTTACCCCATTAGGGTTATTTTCTTGTTATGTCTTCAAGGTTGTTGCCCCCTACTCCATCTTTTTCTTTTTTATTCATGGAACTCCTTTACATGCTTGTTAAACCAGTTGAAACTGTTCCACAAGGCTCAGGCTCTGTTTATTCTTTTATAATCTGTAAAAAAATGTTTTCGGATTTCTTAGTATCTATTGAGCTCTGTTTAAATTCACCAACAGTTTCTTATGTGATATCCAATCTACCCTGAGCCTATTTAGTAAATTTTTTCTTGTCACATGGTGTGTTTTCCTATTATTTCCATTTAGTTCTTTTGACTTCTCTGCTGAAATATGTTTACTCATTATTAACAACTTATTCTTTAAGTTCTGGATCTTCATGTTGTATGGTTCTATTGGCTGCTTTTTTCCTTTTTGACTATGGGTCACATTTTCCTACTTGTACTTTATTTTTATACTGGGCATTATGGATGTTTTAAGGTGTTTGGTTATTTGGTTTTGTTTAACAGGCAGTTAAGTCTTTGTCAGATCCTTCTGTTTCTTTGAAGCCTGGTTTTAGTCTTCATTAGGACTCATCTATGTCAATTTTGTCCTTGTGGCATGACCTTACAGAGTACCTCAAGTGTTGGTGAGGCATCTTCACTTTGCTGGATAAGAACTTCTTCAACTCTCAGCCTTGCTTACCTCTGGTATTTTTGTCCTACCCCCAATAATCACTCATTGATAAAGCACATGGCATATTGGCCAGGGTGTGCACAGACCTGTCCTCAGATAAGCTACTGAGGAGCTTCTAGGCCACCACTTCATCTCATCAGCTTAGTGACGCTGCTCGGCCTGTCTCAGGCTCTTCCTCCCTGGCCAAGGTCCACATTCTGGCCTCATCAAGACCCACACCTAATTCTTTTCTCTGCTCACCCCAAAAGTTTCCTCATATGTTCTGCCCAGTTTTATGGTTTTTAATAGCAAGAAGGCAACTCCATTACTCTCATGGAAGAAAGCATCTACTTGATTTGTTTGGAAATGTGTTGTTGGATTCCCTGTTTAAACTATTTACTAATCAACAACCAAAAAGTATTTTTATTGTTTGAAAATAATTTCCCTTTTGAAATACCTTTTTGAATCTTTTGCCTATTGTTAAAGTTGGGTTTTATTCTTTTTATGGAGAATTTAGTTGATTATGTATACTTGATAAATCCTCTGTGAAATATGTGATTAGCAAATATTTTCTTTCAGTCCACGGATTATTTTTTCCTTCTTTTAGCACTACTAAAGTTAAAGTCCAGCTTTCCAGGTTTTATTTTGTTTTGTGATACTGAAGACTAAATCTAGGGTTTGCCACGCTAGGCAAGCAGTCTACCACTGAGCTATATCCTTAGCCCTTGGTTTTTTGAGACAGAGTCTTGCTCTGTCTCAAATTTTTACAAAATTTTTACAAAAATTTTTACAAAAAAGAAGTAGGAGAAATGTTTTGATGTTGGAGTAGGCAAATTTTTTTCATAACCCCCAAATTTCAATTCATAAAAAAAATAATAACCCGGTAATTGTGGGCAAGGTGGGACACACCTGGAATCCCAGAGTTTGAGAGGAGGATTACAAATTCAAGGCCAGCCTAAGCTATACCTGGCTCTCCCTGGTGGTTATAGTCACATGGCTGTCAAAGGGCCTCAGAAGATTGCTCCCAAGCTTTTCCATGTGGTGACTGGCAGGCCTTCATGGCTTGCCAACTGAGCCTCTTCATTGGCTGCTTCAGTGTCCTTAAAACATGTCCCTGACTTCCCTTAGAGTGAGCAATTCCAGTGACAGAGAAAGTGAGGTAGTGCAACTACTGCAGAGGCTGCCATCTTTTAAAACCACTACAACATCTAGTTCTAGTACTATTTGTTGAAAAAAAAGTCTGTTCTCCTTTTATGTTTAAACTTACTTGTCCAAATTTATGTGAATCTATTCATGGGTTCTCACTCTATTCCATTGGTTTGACAATTTTATAGCAAAAATATACTAATAAAAATTCTATTTAGGTTATATTTAGGTCATTGAAAGAGTGGAGAGCAGAAGCTCTATTTCACTCATAAATAATTTCACTAAATTCCTTTCCAGCAGCTTAGGTATACAAGTGAACCATAACCATCATGGTAGATAGACTGCCTCAAAGCTCTGCCAGCTGCTTATAATGTGAGCACAAGACACAAAAAGGAGATTTGTAGCTAGGAGAGGCAGGGTAGTTGGATAAGCAGTGCTGTACTTTCTTTTCCACTTTATAGAACGGGGCCCCGGGTCTGGAGCCCTTGACCATGGAGGCCAGTCTATTGGGTTGAAAGAATTAAATGTCTGGCTAGAGTGTGAGAGTTGGTACTTGACATTTGAACTCAGGACCTCATGTTTACTAAGCAGGCACTCTCACTTTAGCCACTCAGCCAACCCAGTACTTCACTTTTAATGCTGTTTAAAAAAAAAAAAAAACAACAAACAAAACAAAAACACAACTCAGATCCTTCACTCCAATGGATTCAGATTCAGTAACACCTATTTCTCAAACAAAGCCTGTTGATAAAAGTTTAATTAAAAATATCAATGGCTTGTACATATTTATCCTTTTGTTAATTATACAACCCTACAAAAAGGTACAATAATTATCAATTAAGACATTTTTCAAAAAAGACTGATTTTCTCTATTAAAGAGGACTCACAACTATGCAAGGCACAGTGGACAAAATATAAGTGAGTAATAGGGAAACTAAACTTACACTTATCATATAATGATCTTTTTCTCATCCAATTAATAAAGTTAAAAATTATATATAGTGCTAAATGTGGCATTTTCAGCTACTCTCATTATGAAAGTAACAATTGTTCACCAACCCATTAAAAAAACTATAAACAGGTACCATTTAGCCTACTGAGGAAAACCAGAAAGTTCCATAAAGATACAAATGCTAATCAATATTAATATTGATTATTTAAATAATGTATCATTTTAGTATTAAAGACTCTGCTGACATTTAAAAACATGTTTTCTAAGAATATTTACTGTCTTGGGAAATGTGTATGACACTTTAAGTAAAATAAACAAGATCAGAAAACTATGTATGTCTACATACTCAGTGCACCTACCTTGAGGGACTAATCCGAAATAATAAATTTGCCTTTGGTTTTCACTTGTTCTGTAGAATTATGAATGGTTTTAATTTTCTTTATATTTTTCTATAATGTATTTACTCTGGAGGGAAATTATCATTATAACAAAATATTATAAAATACCAACTTTAAAATGCACTGAAGATGTGGTATAATCTAAGAAACCTATAGAGAATCTTATAAAGTTTTTTTATGTTCATAGTTTTATATATTTGCATTTTTCTTAAACCCTGCAACATGCACTTAAGTTGATGAAACAAAAGCATTATATTTTGAAAACTACTTTGAAATTTTGTACTTTCAATAAAAACACTACTCTGAAATATTCATAAACTTTTACCCCAAAGCTAAAATTCAGTTGATTTATGTATCAATTTCATGTGTATGCTAGATTATACCTCAGGAGAATGATACCCGCTCTAGCCTGACATATAAATACGTCATCCATGAAGACTCGGTGCCTACAATCAACAGCAACAATGTTATCCAGGAAGAATTAGATACTTTTGAGTGGGCTTTGAAGAGCTGGTCTCAGTGTTCCAAACCCTGTGGTGGAGGTAACAACTAAACACATTATCATATCATGTAATTTCTACAAAAGCAAATCTTGATTCTACTCTAAGAATTGCCTGTAATGGAAGCTGCAACTGAGGACACTAACCATAACCACCAAAATGTAAATACAAAGCACCATTACTGAAATCTCAGAATCAGCAAAATAGAGGATTTCATTCATAACAATGGAAGACCAGAAAATCTCCTTGGTCTTTTCTCTTGGGTTCTTTATGTCTTGTGTTCAATGCAGTAGTATCCTTAATCACCTTTTCCAAACTCCAAAACTCCCAACTTCAGTGTACTCATTGTGACCTTTCTTCTCCACATCTATGCATTTATTTTTTGTTTTGATAATTAAAGAGCTATTAGGTACCTACAACTATATAATTGGTTATGCTGTGTATTTGGAGCCACCTGTTGTCCCAAATGCTTTATACATCAGTGCATTAATACTCACAATGTCCCTATGAGATTTTTATCTCCATTTTATTGATGATAAAACTGAAGCACAAAGAAGCTAAATGATTTGCCTGAGACAAGCGGATTATAACCTAGGTAGCCTGGCTTCTGAGAACACTTCCATTCTACACTATGCTGCCTCTCTGCTTTCTTCAGAATAAAAGCATTAGCTGTACTCAGTGTGTCTCAATTCTCCCCGACAAGCAGGAGGTGAGTGGCTGTCACAAAAATGAGATTGAAGAAAACAACAAAAAAATTGTTCTCAGTAGGGAATGCCCAGATACACCTTCTTTTAAAATAATTTAAAATTCAAGGATGTATTTCCTAAGTGTTTGAGGGATATATAAACTGCTTTTAGTCAATTATTAAGAACATTTTATTATCCATTGCACATCACTTATTTAATTTGGATGGACCCTTTTATTGTACTCTCGATATCCATTTGGTCATAATGTATGTCATATACACTCTTTTTTTACATACACCTTTTTAAAATGTGCCACATGTGTTCCTTCCTTACCTGTTTTAGAGGGAAATTTGTTACAACAGTTTCCTAACTAGTTAGTTGACTTTGATTTTCGTTCTTCCTTTATTTCTAGGCTAAAATTTTTTTGAATGAATGGAATTACTTTCCTGATTAAAATCCTTCAGTCTTCTAGTGTGTTTCCCTGAAAACACATCATTTAAGTAGTAGTATTGCCAAAAACAAATACCCTGAATCTCATTAAGAGACAATTAAACCCAAGTTGTGGAACATTTTATAAAACATCTGGTTTATACTTTTCAAAAATATTAGATGCCACAGAAGTCAAGATGTGGTTGAGAAATTATTCTTGGTTAATGTAGGTTAAAGAAATCTGACAGTTAATTGCCACACATGATCCCTTGTTGGAAAAGCATGGCTATAGAGAACATTATAAAGGCAGTTGACAGGTTTTGAATATGGTCTGGACATTATATTCTATAATTGTATCTCTTAAATGTCCTGATTTTAAGAATTAAATTGTGGTTATGTAAGAGAATGCACTCATTAATGAAGTATGTGCTGAAGTGTTTAGCATGATGTCTACAACTTACTCTCATAGTTGAGGAAAAATTTACATATATAGTAAATTATATATCTATAGACTGAGTAGCAAAAGATTAATCTAGATGCAAGGCATACAAATATTCATTTTGCTTCTCACAAATTTTTGTAGATTTGAAATTTTTTGGAATGTTAGTTTTTGTTATTGTTTATAGCATCTATCAACGTGAAAATGCTGGGAGATCTCCTTCAGTTACTCTCTATATCCTTCAGGATAACCCAAACACTTCTCTGGGGTTCATGGCTTTAAGATCTGATGCTTTCTCATCTCTTGCCTCTTCACATATGACACCAGCCATCTGAAGCACCCATGGTGTTCTCTGTCATTTCCTTCACCCAGTGCAATTTGAACTTCAAGATTCTGCTCAAGGAAGTGCTGATCTTATAAGCTTTCCTTACTGCAAGTCCAGCTAAGCTGAAAGCTTTTCACTTTGTGTTCTTTGGTGCCCTCTGCAGAAAGTTACTCACATAGCTTTATAAAAACTTTTATTTCCAGGTATTGGTTGTCACAGTGTTTTTTGTATCCACCTCTCACACTAGACTGTATTCAGACTCTAGTTTACTAGCAAGTACACAGTTGTTGTTTCATAATATTTATTGAATGTAGGCTCTGAAAAGATTAGCTTTTTTTCACTGTAAACTCATTTTCATTCAATTTAAAGTGATAGAATCTTTAACCCCTATCTTAGTACCTTGCTTAATATATGTACTCAAATATTTCTTAAATGAATATATGAATTAATATTCAAATATATAATAGCATGGATAAGTGATTAAATTCAGGAAATATGTTTCCTTTTCCAGGTTTCCAGTACACTAAATACGGATGCCGTAGGAAAAGTGATAATAAAATGGTTCATCGTAGCTTCTGTGAGGCCAATAAAAAGCCAAAACCTATTAGACGAATGTGCAATATTCAAGAATGTACACATCCACTGTAAGCATTTATATTCACTTTCATATCCTGAAGTCAAAATAGGAATGTATATGTCTTTAGCTGTTCTTAGTTTTGATTTTACTTTTAATCAAAGTGTACGTGTACCTGGTTTCATCATATCATTTCAGAGAGGTTACATATAAAGCTGTGGGTCCTTGCCTTTCACCACACTCCTAAAACACATCCACTTTCAACTGCTGTGTTTCCATCTCTCTGAGTTAAAAAAAAATTTCCTGTTCCTTAGTGTGAGGCAAGGTTGGGTATTATATATTGAATTTCCACTATGATGGAATGTGAAGATTTAGCATTTTTTTAAAAACAACCAAAGGCCACACTTATTCTTTCTCTGATATTTCCAATATTGATACATCTTTTACTGATATTCAAGTCTTATTTTAACAGCTGAGTAACTATATTTCCTTTCTTGTAAAACTTTGTTTTTAAATGAATGTTTTAATTTTTGTTTTCTACTACTTTTTAATAATGCATACTTAAATCTTCCTTGAGTATCAATTCCCTCTATACTGAACTCTCAAGTACCTTGTCACTCTCATCTTCATAGAGACAGAAGTGTTCTCTGTGCCACAGCCTGGTCTTCTACTCTACCTAGTTGTCCCCTGGGATTCCCACTGTCCCTTCCTTGTAAGGGGTTTTCTGTTTCTTGAATTAGTTGTCTCTCTTCTCTTGGTTCATTCATTCATTATAGTAGGTCACATTTTTCAAGAACTTCAGGGGGAAAAGTATGTACATAATGAAATGTTTATATAGGAATTAAATTCTTTGACACCTGGGAAAAGTGAATGAGGTTGAAGTATCAGATTATAAAAGATGTTACTCTCTCTCTTGATCTCAATTTGGAAGCACAGACACACACATATATATCCTAAGTTGTAGTATACATTTTTCCTCCAGAATCTTGAAAACATTGTTTGCCACACTCCACTGTTGATGTCATTATGATTCACAAGTCTGTGTGACCTGTTTTTAGTTATCTTTCTGTTCTCAGTGTCCTGAAATTCCACAGTGATGAAACTGCCACAGTACTTATCTTTTTTCATCCATTATGCTGTGTACTTGTAGACTTTTTTAAATCAACAATCATATTTATGAGGTACATTGTGATGTTTTTTAAGTAGAATGATACAATCAAGCTAATCAGCCTATCCTTCACCTTACATACTTGCCTCCTCTCTGAATATTTAGATATGTTCTTAATAATTTTGGAATATGCATTACATTATTATTAGCCATAGTGACCATACTGTGTAGTAGACGTCAAAAACTTGGTGAAATGACACAAAGTTTCAGTTGAATCCATACCTCCCAATCTCTTCTATCCTGGCCCTGTGGCCATTCCTTTGTAACCACCATTCTGCTCTCTAAATCCAAGAATTCAGCTTTTCTTAGATTCTGCATGTGAAGTCATGCAGTGTCTTTCTATGCCTGGCTTAGTACAATGCCCTCAAGCTTTATTCATATTGTTTCAAATGACACTTGAAGAATTTTTTAAAGCACAAAACTAATATTTTTCATCTATAGGAGATTGTCTTTGAAAATTATACTCTCTTTTTCAGTGTTCTTTCTGGGATATTTGTAGTTCAGGTTGTTATTGTTCATCGTTCCATAATATATGGAATGTGCTATAATATGACCAATATCTAGCTCTCTGGATTATCAATTAACCCTTTCTCAAGGAATTTGATTCTTATTTAATTTTTTAGGATATTAAATATTACTTCCTTTCTTATGCATTATTCTTTTGATTTTTTTTTCTTTAAGTCCTCCCCACCCACCTTTCATCTAGTTGATCAGTGAATGTGTAATTGAGGCATGCTGATTACTTGTCCTTTCCAAGTTATTTTTCCCCTATGATTTTTTTCTTTCCTTAAATATAAAGAAGTAAAAATATAACCATGCTAGAACTTTGTTCTCTTTGGTATTCATAGTTTAACACTGCTCTAGTATCTCAAACTGGCAATAAAACGTGGAACGTAGACTAGCTCAATTTTGAAGACCTCAGTAGCGACTCTCACTTAAAGTCACATGTAATATAGGGGTATACTTCATTAACACTTCTGTTACCAGATGGAATCAATAGTGAAACTCTTTAGGACTCAGTAATCATACATACAAGAGAGAACTGTTCAAAATATTGTAACCACAGCTGATTTGCAGTGTTTGGGGCACTGATATTAACACTAGAATTTGGGAATGTCCCATAAGAAATATTTTTTGGAAATATTTCTGCTAGTTGAGTTCATCAGAGCAGTTTTGACCCATGCCTGGGTGTACATTGCCTTTACCTTTCTGTTAGACCTAGTGAGGGCTAAGAAGAATGAATTACACAGGATAGGTGGGTCTGTTACAACAACAACTGTTGACATACAATAATCATTTTAGTTGCAGTAGTAAAGCAATGAGTAACTCTACAGATTTCAAGAAGAAAGCAGGAGTTGCCAAACCCTTTTATCTTAGCAAACATTAGATAGGTTCCTATTTTCATTGACTTTCAGGGTTTTATACCATGAAGCAATATATTTAAGTAATTTTGAAAACTACCATCATGCATGAAGTCAACCAGGATAGCTTTAAAAAGAGTTTCAGAAACCCTTGGTTGGCTATCCTTTAGGAAAGGAGAATGTTTCTACATCACTGATAAGCAGCAAAAAATAGTAGGGCATTAAAAGTGTTGGACCTGGTATTGTTAGAAAGTTGATCGTACTTCCTGGTTTCAGTTGTTCAGGGAGCAGAAAAGTCTAGGATATCCATTGTGAAAATATACATCCCATTGACTGCTCTATTCTAACACCCACAGCTGGGTAGCAGAAGAGTGGGAACACTGCACCAAAACCTGTGGCAATTCTGGCTACCAGCTTCGCACTGTCCGTTGTCTTCAGCCACAACATGATGGCACCAACCGCTCTGTGCACAGCAAGTACTGTGTGGGTGACCGTCCTGAAAGCCGTCGGCCCTGTAACAGAGTGCCCTGCCCAGCCCAGTGGAAAACAGGGCCCTGGAATGAGGTGGGTGTGTGAATTCTGTGTAAGTGTGTGTCAGCATGTGTAGAAAATTTAATTTAGCTAAAGTAACAAGAAGACTTTGTGTAAGGTGAAAAACTGGCATACTTTTTGATCATCTGGTGGTGGTAGGAAAAATTAATACTTTAAAACAATATTTGCAGTTAAGATTAGTTGGTAGGGGCAAGCCATATTTAGTGTTCTGTAACATAGAGGTGGCTGAAAGGTCACTGTTCTTCTAAGATTTTTTGTTGATTTCCTAATTCCTACATGATAAATTCCAATCCCCTGGCATCCAATGCAAGGCCCTACTCCAATTGATATGACTCTAGCTCCTCTTACTATGTCTTTCTTTATTTAGCCATTCATCTCTGAGTAAACTTCTCACTTTTCCAAACTGACCATGCTAGTTCAAGCCTACTACTTTTCATCTGCCTTGCTTTTCCCCTTCTCCACCAAGGCTCATCGCTGTAGCCCAAATTCCCTCCAGCATCCTTTTCTTCTTGCCTTGCTCCACAGATTTCTCAAAAACAGTGTTTTTGTATGTTGCTTCCACTCCATACTTTGTGTAGGATGTTTGTTTGGTATTTTTAAAGACTGAAAATAAAAAATCTTGGGCCATATGAAGGAGGAGCAGGCAAACAAAGGTCACCCACAGAGGACAAAAAAGACAACTCATGTGCTAGTCCTCCTCAGAGACCTGGAACAAAGATTTTCCTTCATAGCTCATATTGACATTGATACTCTGGACATTTCTGGGCTTAGTTGTAGAGCAATAAGCTCCTTCATTAAACGGGAATACAGCGGTTGTAGTTCCAAAGAGGTTGAGTTAATTAAGTTTGGCTCCTCAAAACAGCAGGTATAGACCTTATCCTCATAATGGCTTCTTTCCTATAGAATGCTTACCACAAATTCATTGCAGACATTTTGCTTCAGCTTTGCATACCTTGCTTCCTTCTGCCCTCATTTACTACTGTAGCAGTCCTCTGAGGCAGGCATCATTATCTCAGTTTTTCCATATGAGGAAGCTGATGATCAAAGAGAAAAAAGTAACATGTTGGAAAAAGATGGAGCCAATGTGTAAACCCAGGATTATCTGTCCTCAAAACCATCACAACACCACAGCCTCCATAGAGAAAGAATTCCAAAATTCTGTGTGTGTGTGTTGGGGGTCGAGGGGTGAGGGGTGCCTGGTTTTGGTGGAAAAAATGTCTGTAATTGCATCCTTTGTCTCTGTAGTGTTCAGTGACCTGTGGTGAAGGAACAGAGGTGAGGCAGGTGCTCTGCAGGGCTGGAGACCACTGCGATGGGGAGAAGCCTGAGTCTGTCAGAGTCTGCAAGCTGCCTCCCTGTAATGGTAGGTATGACTAACTGATTTTGCTGCTATGATTTTTTTTAAATCTCACAAAGCAGAATTTCCTTTCAGAGATAAGCTCAGGATATTATATTTGCTTATAAAGAAGTAACCAAAGGAAGACACACTTGAAATATTAACATTGGTTAATCATGGTAGGTTTTGAAATATTTTACTAAAATTATTTAATTTAGACATTGGATAATAAATGGTATTCAGCCCCAGTCCTTTGCAGTGACTGTCCATTCCTGTAAAGGGTGATTTTAAAATAGGTGCCTGCTAAAATTAAGGATTTGCTTGATCTTCCAACTTGCTGTATTGTAAAAGTGAAATGTATTTAAAATGTAAACCCATTTACTGTGTTAAAACACACAAAAAAAATCCAATATGATGGTTTCTGTCTCTATCAGACTATCTCCTTCTGCCTATGCTATTTGACAGACTAGTGAGATTCAGAACTAAAAATGTCACTTTCTTCTCAGCCTGTAACCCCATAAGTAAGTCATTACTTGAATATTGCCATCCTCTGTGCTTCTTTTTTTTTTTTAAAGAAAATTGGCAAAGCACTATTTTATCTTGCAAAAATTTCAGGATTCACATCTTTAAATCTTAAGAATTTCACTATGAATTTTTCCTTGAAATGACAAGAACAAGTGTGACCATGAGGGGGAGACATAAGACTTACACATTTCATCATTTCCCCTTGGAAAGTATTTGAAAGCTCAAAACTCAAGCCATACATAGTTAGAAGGTATGAAGTTATTACTGTCAAGAGGCTGAATACTTTCCAGTTAAGCTTTGTTGATCTGAATAATTGGTAGAGCTATATGTTTCTGGATATGTACCCAATTGGCTGCAAAAATTTACCTAGAAGAAAATGTTCTCATTGTAAAACCAGGAAGCTAAAGAAGAAAGCATAACTATGGCAGTGGTTCCACTGGATTCCTTTAGCTGTCTGTTTTCTGAAATCTCAGCCTAAAGGTTACATATTTCTACCATATCTTAGTCAAACAGGTAACAGTTCCCTTCCCAGTCTCAAAGTACTATTAGAATCAATTAAATGTTTTTTTGAGACCAGGTATAAAACCCTTTTCCTGACATTCTCATCCAATGATTGATTTGGTCATGTGAGTCCCTATTTGTTTTTTCTTTTCTCAGCATTTCTCCCTTTTCATCTCATAACCATCTTCTGGTCCCACTATGAACTGTTTCCTGCAATGGCCAAGTACTCAACATTTAAAGACAGAGGCTATCACATGTCTGAGCTTGGCCCCAGAACAGGGGTAAAGGAGTCAGAGGAAAAAGAATACATTGTTGAATAAAGTCCTCTCATCCTAGGAACTGGAGCCTTAAACCTATTGGAAGAAGAAATTTCCTTATTTTAAGGCATAATCATTGAAAAAATAACTCACACATGAGGAATTGATATGAGGTGAAACCAATTAATGTAATCCTCAGGCATTCACAACTAGATGCTGAAATATTTAAACATATCATATTGTAGAGCAGACCTGTAAATGTCAAGGCAATGATTCATTCCACAGTTTGGGACATGGTCATAGTCTGACAACCCTAACTGTAATTTTGTCCCTGTACTGACCTCTCCAACTGTCTTTCTTTTTTAAAATGTTTAGAGAAAAAAATTCTGATTTCTTTGGCAAGTTATATGGCAGCTTTCTTCCCTTGAAATATACCATCACTCAGTAGTACATTGTGATTTTTTTTGGCAGTACTTGCTAGGCAAGCGCTCTACCATACCCATTTTGCCTTTAGTTACTTTTTTTAGATAGGTTCTCTCTTTTACCCAGGGCCTGCCTCAGTCCATGGTCCTCCTATCTCTGCCTCCCACATAGCTGGTATCACAGGCATGTGTCACCATGCCTGGCCCCTACACTGTAATTTTAATGACTGAATCCCATAAGATATTTCCTGGCTGAAAATAAGTGTACACTAACATTTGCATGAGCTGAACATTTTTTGAAACTTAGTTTTCATAAACTGCAATTGCTAAAATTTTTAAGCATTAAAAATAGTGCGGTACACACACCTGTCAAGTGTTTTATGAGAGTAACTTCACTCCCTTATAAATATAAGATTCTATTATTCAATGAACTTACATTCATAAAAAATTGTTCTCATTCTAAAATCAGATGTACATTCTTACTCAGAAGCCCAACTACCCTCAGTGATCATCCCACAGGTGTTGTACACAAAACTCTATTTCAGTGAATTCATTTTAATGTTCATATTGTTAAAGGCTCACATGAACAACTGTCATTGGCAGACTTCATGGAGATCTTTTTGTAATTAACAGTTTTAATTGCTTCACTTCTATGTTTAGAGATGTGTTTTCTTCCTTTTCTGTTTTACAGATGAGCCATGTTTAGGAGACAAGTCCATATTTTGTCAAATGGAAGTGCTGGCACGGTACTGCTCCATACCAGGTTATAACAAGCTGTGTTGTGAGTCATGTGGCAAGCGTAATAGCACCCTGCCACCACCATACCAGCTGGAAACTGCTGACACGCATGATGATGCTGTGTTTAGCCCTGGTGACCTCCCTGGTCCTACAATGAGGCCTACACCTTCGGTCCCTTCCTATTCAGACACCCCTGCCGGGAAAAAATCTTTGAGTAGCATTTCTTCAGTGGGAAGTCCAAACGCATATGCTGCTTTCATTCCAAACATTAGACCTGATGGTGCTACCTCACCCCAGAGGAGAGCACAGCAGGCTGGAAGTAAGACACCAAGACTGGCCTCAGTACCATCCTCTTCACCCACCAAGAGGGGCCACTTCCAAGCTACTTCACAGGTGGCTGCTTCTCCCTTCCTTGAAGTCAGTGATTCATCAGGTGCTTCTTCTCAGGCAAGAACCTCAACGAAAGATGAAAAGATTATTAACAAGAGACATCCGATAAGTTCATCCACCTTAGAAAGATGAGGGAAACCCGGACAAACTGTCTCTCCATCTGGTGCATATAGCTTGTTGAAAGTGAAATCTCCGTAGATGGTTTACTTATTTTATCTGTAAGTGGAAGAACAAAAAGTGCTGGTTCACTTTCTAGTTGCTTTCATCCTCCTTTTGTTCTGCATTGACTTGTTTACCAGAATTCATTGGAAGAAAGCACCAAAGATTATTAACAGAATGATATAAATTGCTATGTATGGTGGTTGCTCTCTAAAGAAGAAAGGGACTGGAAACAGTTGTGATTATGAGCTGATTTTTTTGTTCAAAAAAAATGCCAATGGTTTACACTTCAAGAAATTTTGGAAATAGGGCAAAGAATTCTTAGACTTGTATTTCTATTTATCTATATTAGAAATATTGTATGAGCGAATTTGCAGCTGTGTGTAAATACTGTATATTGCAGAAATCAGTATTATTTTAAGAGATGTTCTCAAATGATTGTTTACTATCTTACATTTCTGGATGTTCTAGGTGCCTGCCATTGAGTACTGCCTTATTTGACATTCCATAGGTTGACTTTCAAAGCTGAATATTATGAAGTTAGAATTACAGCTACTGACAATATAAGAGGTTGTTTTGTATGGTTTTTGTTGAATCAATGATGTAATACCTAAATTATAAAAAGAGAAATTACAGATATACAGATCTCATTTTACCTATTGCCTTCATCCTTGTTATTGACTTATCTTAGCATAGTTGTATTCATAGGAAACAATAAATGAGCCCATATAATACAAACTGAAACCAGTAAGCACCATTGAGATGTCCTATATTCTTGTGTTATTTTTTTAATTCTCCCATTGTTGATATATGAAGTTATACTTGATGTACTGTAATAGTCACAAAGGAAAATGTTTGGGAGCAGTTGTTCATATGTTAGTAGCTGAGAAAAGTATCATCAGACTACAAGTGACACTTGAGGGTAATAGTGCTTTGAAAGCAGATTCAAGAAATCATTTGTTAATGGTTGAGATATTTATTTTCTGCATGGTTCATATCCAAATATTCACAACTATAATGCATCTGACTGCAATAATGTGCTAGTAATTTATGTCAGTGATCACCTTGCTCACAACGAAGCCAGAAATGCTCTCTCCAGGGAGTAGATGTAAAGTACTTGTATATAGAATACAAAACTGAAAATATTTATTAAATGTTGATTTTTTTCTGATAGTATTTTTATGTACTAAATATTTACATTAATAACAATGACATATTTTGGTAAACTAGAGAGATGCATGCTTTGTTCTGTGCATGTAGAAGAAATTAGATCGTCACCACAGCTAACTCAAAGAGCTAAGATTGAACAAATTTCACATTATGAAAACATTTTAAAAGTAGTTGATGACTTGTTCCCCTTCAAGGAAACATAAAATAGGAAGTCAGCTATCTGTTTAATGAAATAGTAAATTAGACACATTTCTAAACTATAGGAAGGAGATAAGTGTCTTAAGCAATAATGTTTGAGGTCAATACGGGAACTGTCTGGGAATATATTATGCAACCTATATGTTAACCTTCCAAAGCACAGCATGTGCAAGGACTTTTACATAGTTTAAGCCTAAGCCATTGACTCTATACCTCTAAAAATATCGCTGCTACCTTGTGCAAGAATTAAATTAGGTTAATTCCAGATAGTAAAACAATCCCTGAGCCTTAAATAGAAGGATTTTTTTCATTAAAAAAAATTTCACTAGAATGAAATTCTCTCTAGTTTACTTGCGTGAGCATACATCTGGTCCACAGGGAATATGATGATCACATACATGCACCTCCCATAAAGATGTAAATGTTCATTATACTTCAGACTTATGAGCTTTCTTTTCTACAAAGCTAAAAATTTCTTTTTATCAAAGTGTACACTACTGATGCTGTTTGTTGTATTGGGAACATGTAGCAATAAAAATAAAAAATGTCAATGAACTATAGATCTGGTTTTATCTACATTTTATCATTAGATTCATCCCATGGTAGTGGAAACTTGTCCTTTCCTCCTACTAAATCAAAGTTCATCTGCTACTTTCCATAAAGAAACTTAAATGATAGTGTGTCCCATTTTCCCATGATGGTGTATCATTTTGATGTTGTTTGTTGTGTTGTGTATTGATTGCAGGTTTTAAAAACTAGATTTTTAAAAATATTGAGCTCATAAAAATATTAATGTACCTATTCTCAGGCAGGAAACATCCTATAGGTTATAGTCACAAAATCTCTAATAGCAGCTACATGGGAGTTCCTTTATAAAACAGTATGCAGAACTGATGTACATAATTTCATGATTGCTATGAGATAATAAAGACACCTGCAGCACAGGGCCTCACACATAATGGCTAATTATATTAAGTCACTGTCCTTATACTCATCTTCATCATGTATGTTAGGTATATGAGGTGTTGTTAATATAGTTCGCCTCGGTGACCACAGCTAGTTTGACTCATGGTCACTAAGTCTCATTGATAATGGTTAAGAACATAGGTTGGGGAATCCAAAGACAAACAACTAAGCTTTAAAAATGGATAGAATGGACTCATTAAAAATGATCTCTTGTCATTGAT
Source organism: Castor canadensis (assembly GCF_047511655.1). Taxonomy (NCBI): domain Eukaryota; kingdom Metazoa; phylum Chordata; class Mammalia; order Rodentia; family Castoridae; genus Castor; species Castor canadensis. Next base: position 96,384,595 of record NC_133394.1, read on the forward strand.
TTTGGAGAATTTTAGCTAATTCTGCCCACTCTCCCTTTGCAAATAATTAATAGATAGTCAAACTAAGGGATTAGTGATTAATTATGTATTCCTACAGAGACTGTCACTGGTGCCTCAAACTATTACCAAATAAAATCTTCCTCCCATAATTTATATTAATATACTTTGCAGAAATAATAAATGTCATTTTTTTCATGAAAAAGCCACTTAAATTTAAGCTATAAAAGAAAAAAATCAATTTAAATGTAATGAAAATGTAAGTAAGCCAAAAAAAGCATTACTTGTTAAAGAACTATTAAAGAAAAAGGGACTACTAGTACTGCCTAATAATGAAGTGAAATGTAAAAACCATCTTAGTACCCAGGCATTATCAACACATCAACTAGTAGAACTATTTACTTTGGGCCCAGATTTTTGGATAATTCACTCAGAACCAGAAAAGAAATTTAATAACTTATTAAAATATCATCTACCAAGCAAAGAAGGTACAATTACTAAAAATGAACTGACATCCAAAATGTGGATTCTAAGAATAAACAAAGATGCTTACAAATTTCTACAAAGTTCACCAAAAAATTAGTTATCGCCTAAACTTGTCCCCATCCCAAAAAACTGGCAGATGAGTAAAAGAAAATGCCTGTGGCAACACTAATGTTATATTACAGTTGCTGATTTGGAACATTGCTATTTTCCATCTACTTCATAGCTCAAAACAAATCATTGATTTGACTAATTAGCTTTTACCCATTTGATAACAATTTACCTGGGGTTGAATACTGGTATTTTTTGTTTGATATACCAAAACCTCTAAAATATTCTGTAAGGGAAGAGAATAGTTATTACAATAAAGTATTGTTCTTGTTCATATCACTAGTATTTCTACCCTGCCCTGTAGGATGACTCCAGAAGTTTAAACTATAACAACAAAGCTCTTGTACCATTCATTATGGAGTAAACAACTGATGCTAAAATAACAAATGTGGACACACAATGAACAATTCTTTTGACCTTTGCTGCTTGAGACTTACATAGAGGGATACTCACTAGTAGTTCAAGGTGGAAAACGAACTTCTCCTGAAGACACAGGCACAGAGGTCTGCTTTCTATTGAGGCAACAGAAGTAAGAGTTATGAACTTCACCAAAATTAATTAAGAGTATGATCAGTGAAATCAGACTGCTGGCCCAGCTAATTGTGACCTGGATGAGTTATTTCATGTACCTAAGCTCCAATTACTTTATCTATAAAATGAGGCTGGTAAATAGTCCATACTTCTTGGAACTCTTGAAGCAAAGTATTCAATAATCTGCCAGAAAAAGTGATGAATTCAGTGCCTGGCAGGCACTAGGTATTTAATAAAGGTTTGCAATTCTTTTCTCCAGAAAGTCTATGTTTAAAGATACTTATCATTTTACAGATAATCAACCAACCTCAAAACATTCAATTAGATCATTTTAAACCAAGGTTACAATTTCCACATGGTCTCATCTGCTCAAGTGGCTATGTGCTGAAAAATATGTGGAACAGAAGGATAAATACTGAGTTCCATAAACTTTGTTTATAATGTAACAGCTATCTTTTCATAATAGGCACAACCTGGCAGAGAACTCCAAAAATTAAGGCAATTGCCTTTTCTGTGGTGCATCATACATCAAAAGATACTGTCCACAAACTTGCTACCACCAAATTTTCTTCAGTGGGTGACATACTTTGTTGGGGGGGTGCAGAAAATAAGCCCTCACTATTATATACCAAGGGAAGAAGGACTTACATATGACCATTAGTTATAACCGAACTGTGCCTTTTGTCCCTGGATGAACAAAAATTTCTATTTCTTTTGTATTCTTTGTTGGTATCTAGCACTCTGCTGTATCTATTGCACAAACGTTGTAGCTACTTATTACATTCTGTCAGAGCTCTGCTGCAAAACACAGATGTCCCACAGCTGTAACTGGAATCTCTTAACTTCTCAGCCTTTCCCTCTCTCTGCTACCTTATTGGACAGGAAGAGGACCATTCAAGGACAGACACTCTTCTGGGATGGGTCGTGGTTCTCTAGACTTTTCAGATCTATTTAAGTGATAAGATAATCTAGTTTCTTTGTTGAGTTTTACAACCTTTAATTTTGTATCACAGATGTCACGTAGTGGTTGGAAATGGCAACAGACCCTCTGGTAGAAGGCTTTAATATCTCTTAGGTTCCTAAAACAGTGCTTAAGTTGTCAGAAAATGGTTGATTTGGCCACCCTTTCCTTTGGGTTTCAATGATTGCTAGAAATGCTCTTCAATGATGTGGGTAGTCTTGATAAGTGATTTAACAATATACCTAGTTGTTTGATTTCTGACTTGAATCTTTAACCTACTTTCCTACACAAATCCTGTAAACTTACAAGCATGGTCAGGTTTGCCTCATCATACAGGGAAGGTCAAACATCTGCTTGGTTCTGTTCTGACTCATTATCCATTCTTTTCTTCCTTCACTACCAAACTTCCCAAGGTGGTGGCCTAGCTACAGCTTATCTCCTGCTCCCCACTGCCCACCAATATTGACTCTAGAGAATCCTGTCTTTAGCATGCTTAGCAATAAAGTGTATATAAGTTAAAGTATGTACATTGTTTTATACATATTTCTACTGCACACAAAATAGGTTTTAGAATCGTGTAAACATAACTTTTATGCACACTGTGAATCAAATTTCATGTGATGCTCTTTTTTGCACTGTTTACTTCATTGTGGTGGCCTGGAACTTAATACCTCCAAGATATAGGAATTATAGCTTAAAGTAATACTTGTTGAAATGGTTTTAAAAATGCTTGTGTGAAAAAACAGGCAAAAACATCAGGCTAAATGTTAGAGGTAAGTGATTTTTTTATCTACATTTCTTTTACACAAGCATTTTAAACTCTTTTAATACATATTTTTTAAGCTACAATTTACTGTAGACTTTGTAATCAAAATGCTAATGGCAGGGAGAAATAGTAGCCCAAATGACTGCAGTGGTTGTTCTGGAGCAAATGTGTGTTTCTACCTTCTATTATAACTTTCCTAGAGTACATAGTCTTTTAAGTCTATTTTAATTTCAAATCTGTGTCATTATCACTTTATACTCTCTAGAATGAATGCATGTGGAGGAAAGATAGTATCAAGAAGATGGGAAAGTTGAACTCTGAGCTTTATGGATTTGGTGCCAGAGGACAGTTTTAGCTTCAGGTGAAATGAGAATCTGACATTTGAGGTTTTGGGGGGGAGAGAATACAAGTCATATATATTTCAATTAATTTCTCTGAAAGTAATGTTTTCTATGTGAATTCTAATTTTAAAATAACAAGTGATAACTTAATGTCTTCCAATATTTTTTCCTTTATGAAATTTCCAAAGGAAAGTCGACTCTGAAGGCATAAACATGGCTACAAACCAAGTCATTAAGAACTCAAATGAGTCTTCCAGGCATGAAAACCACAGTGTAATGCACTGAATGGACATCTCCTAAAAATCTATGTGTTAAGGTTCTGTGGGTAATACCAAGTTCATCATGTTTGCTAAAACTGAGTCTGTTTTATTCTTGGGTATTCTAGCCACATTGTCTAGGGTCACAAGCTTTTTCAGGGCACATAAAATTTTGGAAACAGAAAAAATATTATATTCAACAATAGAAAATCAAATCTACAAGCTAAGAACTAATGAATATTTAATAACCAACACAATATAACTGTACACTTGCCTTGTTACTAGATTTAGTGGTCATAATGCTTCTATTACACTGAAACTAGCCATAGATTTTCTTTACTTTGTAGTATTTTGAGAGAAATAAGAGCCAAACACAAATTATTGGAATTGCTCATAGACAAATTTCAAATCTATATTGTAAATATGCTTTTAGTTTTTATATCAAGTAATACATGTAGAGACAGAAAAAAGAGGGGTACATTAACACAATGTGATGTTAAACAAGAAATCTGCTTAGCAATTTTATTTCTGTCCTTTTGCTTGATATTCTATTGATCACTGAAGACTTAAAATTTATACTGTAAATCCTTCATATCTGATTCACTGTAATACTTGCTTCCAGTATCATAGCTCTGATTGCCGTTGTGTCTTTTCAGGATTTACTGTGTCATTCTACGAGTGGTGGAATTGAAGGAAACCACCCAGAAAAATAAATTGGCTTCTTTAGAAAAGTGAATGGTGCTTCTTGCTGGAAGGACAGAAGTTTTCTGTGGGTAGCACAGAAAACTTCAAGATATAGCTATTTTTAATAGTAATTATTTAGGGAGAAATTTATCTAACAAAAGGTTTTAAAGAATATTTTTGATTATTTGTTGCATAGCAACCCCAGCAACTTCCTCACATACACAGACAATTCCATGAAGCTTTAGTAGAACCGTTTTTTGGAGTCTTCAATACCATACTTTGTTCAACAGAAAGAGAAAACTGTTTGTATGTGTTTGTGTGTTTATGAGAAAGAGAGAGATGGATGGGATAAATGGTGGGCTATACAATAGCCATGGAATAGCAATAGTCCACATGATAAAAATTAATGGACACTAAAAAAAATGTTGTGATCGTTATTTTCTACTCTGTCCTATTTACTTCCTGATTGACAGCCACATATTAGTCTATCTGTATGACATAACATATTTCCTATCTCTAAACTCTAATAATTAAATGCTTCCTTTTATAAGATAAAAATGTGGATAAATTCAGTATTGCATAACACTGAGAAATCCATATTCAGGTATTCCTAAGAATGCTGCAGAAGAAGAATGTGTCTACCTATCAATAATTTAAAAGGTTACCTGAAGGAATAAATAAAATCCTATCAATAAAACTAGGTAAATATATCATGCTAAATGAAAATCTTTATAATATTTTAATAGCACCAATGAGTAGGCAATATTGTATGTCAGACAGTACTTGATGTGTTGCCTCCATAAAACCCTATTAGCACATTAGTGGTAAGAACTCCCCCATACCTACATTTGCAAAGAAATAGATGATGATGGGATTGATTAAATGAATTGCACAGAGTACAGCACTAGTCAGTCACAGAGCAAGGTCAAAACGAGGTGATCTGATCTAAAGGTCATTTTTCTACCTCTCTGCTATACTGTTATTAGTACAGATTAATACTGTGCACTACATTACTATCAACTATTTGTTGCTTGAGAGATATTTTCATTCATTTCCCTTTTCCATATTGAATTTTTATTTATTGCAGAAAATGAAATTACTGAGATTTTTCTTTTTTTAACATGTTTTGTCTTCCATGCAGATACTCATCTTTATTTTTTTATTTTTTAGATCTCAAGTTTGCTAACTCTGGCCAGCCTGAGTGCAAATTTTGTTCTTCTCATTGTGCAACTCAGCTTCTCTTCTTTCACATTGCATGCTGTCAGTGGGTACTTTAATGCCTTCAACTCTACTTCTATTTGTCTTTACCTTTCCCAAAGCTAACTGTAAAATTGTATTTTACTATAACTATTCATATAGAAGCAAAGTTAGATATAATGAGCATACCTGTTCTGCTTTTCTGAGTGCTTGGGCCATCATATCAGCTCACAAAGCAGATAACCAAAGTCTTGTGGAGCTTGCATTTTAGTAAAGGGAGATAGTTAATGATGTGATAAGTTAGATAGTAATAAATGTCACAGAAAAAGGAAGAAATCAATAAAATACTAAGATGGGGAATCCTGGAGTGAAGAGAAATGGGTTGTGATTTCAAACAGAATGGCCAAGAAGCCTCTCTGGATAGAATTTTACCAAGTACCTGAAGGAGGTGAGGAGTTCAGACAAGTGGATCGTCTTGAAAGAGCATCCCTAAAAGATTCATCCAAAGCAAAAGGTCTCAGGAGTATGCCTGGGAAGTCTGCATAGGAAGGAAGCTATTCTGACTAGAATAGAGACAGAGTACCAGAAGTGAGAACAGTGAGATCAGGGGTTGTATGTGATATAACTGTAAATATTCTGAGTATCATGAAACACTGTTCTGATGAAAAAAGGCTATAGTGGTTGAGAGATGATGCATGGTCACCTGGACCAGGGTAATAGAAAGGGAGATCGTAAAAGTGTCCAGATTACATGTGTGTGCATGTGTACATATGTGTTAGAGCAAGCAGGATTTCTGAATACTAAAATGACAGGCAGAGAGTGGAGTCTAATGACATCCATATCCTCATCTCAGAACGTGTAAGCCGATGTTTCATACAAAAGAAAAATAAGGTTGCAAGTGGAATTAAAGCAGCTAAGTAACTGACTTTAAAGATGGGGCCTTTTATCTGGGTAGTGCAATCTAATTGCATGAGTTCTTAAAAGTAGAGAATTCCCCCCATTCTAGTGAGACAAGGATGAGATGACAGATTATAAACATGCTATAGCCATGCAATATGGACAGCTGCTAGGTCTTGGAAAAGACATGGAAATGGCTTCTGCATTCTGGCCTCCAGGAAGTAATGCAGCCCTGCTAATGCTTGATTTTAAACCCATTGAGACCTGTGTCACACACTGGAATAAAAATTCTGAATGAAGCAGGTTGAGGAATGGTAAGATTAAAACAAAAAACAAGGATTCAAATTATAAATTTCTATTAAGCATTTGAGTGTAAATATCAAATAAGTAGTTATAGATATTATTCTGGTCTTCAGGAAACCATACTACTAGAGAAATAAATTTGAGAGTTTTCAAGAAACAGCATTTAATATATGAGAGTAAATATGATCATCACACTTTCTCAGTGCACTTAGAAATCTCTGCTAGTCTGCAACTTAAACCCTAAATGGTTTCTATTCCAGTCAGCCTGACCTTAGTATGTATAAGTAAATTTGGCAATTTCAATACTTTTGCATCTAACAAGTATAATAATGTGATCAAAATATGGGTATAAATTTTCATATAATATGCCTGCTGGGTTTCTTAACTACTTCAACTTACCCTTTGGAAATAATCTCAACTGGAACCAACAATTTAAGTAAATCTGGCCAGGTAAATCTGTGATCTGTTAGCAGAATGAGGAGTGCCATGGAAAAGTGAGACCTGTTGAAACTATTCCAGGATGAAGGGGTGAATTCAACTATGATATATTGTAAGAAATTTTGTAACTGTCATAATGTACGCCCATAATAAAAATAAATTATTATTTAAAAATATTATTATATTATTATATATTACATAAATATATAATATAACTAGAGAAATTTTATATATGAATATATTATATAGATGTAATAAATTATTAATAATAAATATTTATTAAAAAATAAACTGAGTACCCTCTTTTCAGTCATTTTGATATATAGGTTTGTGAAGAGTCTGGTCACATTTCTTGCACATTTTCTACTGTTGTTTTTCATCTTTTCCTTATTGATTTCTAGATGTTATTTATATTCTGGCAGAAACATTTTTTATCAGTTTTATGTTTTGCAAATATAATATCCACACTAAAAAGATAGAAAGAAAGAAAAGTGAGTGAGAATAACAGGAGATGAAAAAATGAGACCTACAAGGAATGGTTAAGAAATTTTTTACTCACTTATGCAACAAACATCAACTAAGTTTACAGGAATATGGGTATACAAAGAATGAGAAATAATCTTCTCCTCTAAAATCAAATTCACCAGAGGAGTAGAAGAGACAGGAATTCATTTTATGGAAACTTAGTTTTATGTGGGAAAACAAGGATGGAAAAATAGAAAGGTCTGAGGTAAGAGTTTGTGAACTAGGCATCTAAAAAGTTGTTTAAGGACTTCAAGACATGAAGGAGCATGGACACTTTTGGTGTGGTATGACTTTAATAGGGGGATTACATATACAAAAGAAAATTTGTAGTGTAAATGTAACTCTGGAAAAGGGCATGACTCACATGACAGGATATAAATACAAGGCAATTGTAACTTCTTTCTACAAAAGTCCTACTTGTTCACCATCTTCCCATATAAGGCTGTTTGGTCTACACTGAAAATCTGTTGTTTAGTGTAGCCATCTTCCGCAATGATCTTAGCTAAATCTTCTGGAAATTTTGCTGCAGCTTTCACACCAGCTCTTGAGGCTTCATCTTGTATTTGGTGCTATGGAGTCGGTGTCTTTTCTCAGGCCTCATGAGCCAACCTCTGTTAGCTTCAAGTTTCTGTGGCTTATTCACCTCTCAGCCTCCACAGAATTGAAGAGATTTGGGACTTTTCTCTGGATTAGCATTTGGCTTAAGAGAAAGCTGTGTCTGGATTGATTTTCTATATAAACAAATAAAACTTCCACTATATCAAAGGAAGGTTGTTTTGCTTTCTTATCATTCATATGTTCACTGGAACAGCACTTTTAATTTTCTTCAAGAATGTTTCCTTTGCAACTTGGCTGTTTGATACAAAGGCTCAGTTTTCAGCCCGTTTCAGCTTTCAATATGCCTTCCTCACAAAGCTTAATCATTTCTAGCTTTTAAGTAAAAAAAAAAAATGTGGCTTAGAGGACATTGTAGGATCATTTCATATAGTTGTGTCTCAGAGCATAGGAAGGCCTAAGAGAAGAAGAGAGACAAAGGAAATAGCAAGGCAATGGAACAATCAGAACTCACATAATATTTGTTAAGTAGATCTTATGTAGGCACAATTCATGGCACCTCAAAGTATTTAAAATAGGAACATCAAATATCACTGATAACAGATAACCATCACAGACATAATAACAAATAAAAAATTGAAATATTGTAAGAATCACGAAAATGTGACATAGATACACAAAGTGAGCACATTAGTGGAATGATGTAAATAGACTTGCTACAGAACTTTACAGATACTTTATATTAAAATGAATTATGGCTCTCTAAAGTATGATATAAAAGGTGGTTAAAATGGTGGGAGAGGTGATATATTAGAAGCCATGAACCTAGGACCCCAACTAATCTAATTGATTTCCACAAAACCCCCTCACACACAAGGAAGAGAACTGTTGGGCAGGTATGAAAGCACTGAGACCCACCTCCAGGAACTGCACCCCAGCATGTGTTTGCTGCCAGGCAGGACTCAAAGCCCCAAGCTCGAGCCTCCCAGGTCAAATGATTTCCACAGCCTCTTTTTCCCAGAGAGGAGCAAACTATTGGAAGTGCTCTAAAAGACTGAGGCCTGCTTCTGGGAATTATGTCCTGATGAGGGGTTTGCCAGGAGAAACTAGGGGCCCTGGTCTAGACCTTGAGAACATCAGGATTTCCAAAGCCTCCTTCCCCCACAGACAGGAGAACTGCTAGGTGGCATTTGAAAGCACTGAAACCTACTTCCAGGAGTTCCTGGAGGTACATCCCAATGAGGGCTTGCTACCAAGCAGGACTGAGAACCCCAAGGCCAAGCCCTCTGAACCATGTGATTATCAGAGCCTCCTCCTTTCTACAAGGAGGAAAATTATGGAGTGGGAGTCTGAAAGCACTGAGACCAGTCAGCAGAATGACTAGGTACCTCAGTTCTCCAACTTCCAGGGCAGAACTCTGGTTATCCATGCTGCTGCATGCATTCAGGGGTCACCCCTAGGTTGGGACATTTGCTTCCCTCTGGAGACACAAATTAAGGGCGGTTCTTGTGGAGCAAACAGAAACCTGCTCAGCCCACAGACTGAGGCCAAAAGAAGCTCCCAGTACACGAAGAAGGAAAGCTACTACAGTGAAGGCAGCCAAAATGTGGACAACTGAAACTTCTACAAGAGAATGTGGCTAATTTATTACAATCTGAATAGGGCAAGAGATCAGGCTTTGTACCCTGAGCTTTACTGTACCATACTTCTACCCAAGTGGCAAGAAATGGCACCTAACCCTGCTACTACATCGAGATTGCATCAACAGATACAGTACAGGTGATTAAAACTTACAACTAATGACGTGACATCAAATACACAAATCCCAACTCAGACACACAAGAAATATGGGGAAAAAAACACTATGATATAACTCCTCCAAAACTCAACAACCTCAAAATAATAAACACTAATGATAGAGACAAAGAATTTTTTTAAAATGATCAACAAAATTAGAAAGGAAACAAATAAATGCCTGAATCCAAGAAAACACAAAGAACTGAATGAAATAAAGAAGACAATGTAGGACATGAAAGAAGAATTCAATAAAATATAGAAATTCTCCCCCCAAATCAAATTAGTCAAATAAAACATTAAGTTGAACGCCTCTCCAGTAGACTGAATCAAATTGAGGACAGAATATCAGGAATTAGAGACAAAGTGAATGTATTAAAACATCAGATAAAGAACAAATTGAAGGAGATATTAGATGATTAAAAGACTGCTATGTTCATGGATCAGAAGAAATAATATTGTGAAAATGGCTATATTACTGAAAGCAATCTACAGGTTCAATGAAATCCTCATAAATATCCCACTGTCATTTTTCATAGAAATAGAAAAATCAATCCTAAAACAAAAGAGTCTAAATAGTCAAAGCAATCCTTTGCTCATTAAAGGAGCAATGCTGGATATATCATAAATTGTACTTACCTTAAATTATACTACACAACTGTAATAACACAAACAGCATGGTACTGACACAAAAAGGCATGAATTCTAATAGAATAGAATAGAAGGGCCAGAAATACAATCACACAACTGTAGCCATCTGATCTTCTACAAATGAGCCAAAACCACAAACTGGAAAATAGCCTACTCAACAAATTGTGTTGGGAAGATGTTGATATAAATATGGGAAAGATGTTGATATAAAACCTGAAACTTTGTAACTACTTGAGGAGAACATGTAAAGATGTAGGAATTGTCAACAACTTTCTGAACGGGACTTCAACTGCTCAGGAAATAAGAACAAGGATTGACAAATGAAATTGAATCAAATTAAAAATCTTCTACATAGTAAAGAAAACAATTACCAGAATCAAGAGACAACCTACAGAATAGGAGAAAAATCCTTCCAGTATTCATCAGATAAAGGATTGATATACAGAATATATAAAGAGTTCTAAAAATCAAACACCAAAAGAACAAATAGCCCAGTTAAAAAAGGGAAAAATTAATTAAACAGAGAGTTCTCCAAAGAAATACAAATAGTTAATAAATACATGAAGATATGTACAATATCCTTAGTCACAAAGAAAATGCAAATCAAAATGACATTAAGATTCCACCTTACTGTGGTCAAAATGGTTACTATTCAGAAAGCAAACAGCAACAAATATTGGAGAGGATTTGGGAAAAAAGAATCTTTTACACACTGTTGGTGGGAATATAAATTAGTGTATATGGAAATCAGTATGGCAGCTCTAAAGACACTAAAAATAGATCTGTCATATGATCCTACTATGCTACTCTTGGGGATATATGTGAAGGAATGTAAGTGAGCATACAATAGAGACAACTGCACAGCCATAGTTATAGCAACACTACTCACAATAATCAAACTATGGAATCAATCCATTAACTGATGAATGGATAAAGAAAATGTCACTAGTGACTCATGTCTGTAATCCTAGCTTCTCAGAAGGCAGAGATCAGGAGGATCATGGTTTGAAGCCAGCCTGGGCAAATAGTTTGTGAGACCCTATCTCAAGAAAATCCTCCACAAAAAAGGGCTGGTGGAGTTGCTCAAGTTATAGGCCCTGAGTTCCAACCCTAGTACTGCCCCTCCCAAAAAGAAAAAGAAAATGTAGCATATTTACACAATGGATATACAATGGATTAAATTATTCAGCCATAAAGAAGAATGAAATTATATCATTTGGGGGAAAATGGATAGAACTGGAGATCATAATTTTACACAAAATAAGTCAGATTGATGGACAAATATTGCATGTTTTCTCTCATATGTGGAATCTAAACTAAAAGAAAAAAAGAATAAAAGATAAAGAATGGATAGGATCCAAGATGGTGGTTAGGATAAGGAACCAGTATTTCTGAGCTGCATGACTCCAGGAACCACCTCAAAATGTGGGAGCTACACTTGGCTAATTCTGATTGTTTCTAGGCAAAATAATAACCAACACACTAGGTGCACACAAAATTCAAGGACTGACCCTTAAAACAGCTTTTAATTGCACCTAACAGCTGGACAATCCTGGCAAAGCACAGCTAATAGGGTATGTTTGTCCTGGGGAAAAAAGCCCCTTGGCTGTTTCTCCCTTTTGTTTCTTTTTTTTTTTTTTCTTCAATAAGCAAAAGATAGAGCATCAGAATTGAACTGTGAGACATCCTGGACCCATAACCCATGGAAAGCCTACCTACAGCTCACCTCACTGAACCCAGTCCCAATAAGTGTCTGCCTTGAGAAAAGTGGTGTGGTACATCATTTCTCCCCACCAGCTGGTTTCAAAGCTGCCTGTGTAAACCTGCAGTCCCAACAGGTGAGCAACAAGCACCATACACAACTTCCCTACCCACTCCCTGGGAACATAATCCAGCACAACCTCTGAATAAAAACTGAAGAGCATAAAAAACAAATTGTAATCTAACACTGACATTGTGGTGGGGTGGAATGCTGAACCTGCCTTAGAGAACAGTGGTGGGACAAGGAGCCAAACTCTCAGTGAAAGAAAAAACACGTAACAAAGCCTGAGAGTGGGGGTGGGGTGACAAGCCAACCTCCCAAAGCAGGGCTGTGGTGGATCCATGGGCTGGTCTTAGGGGACTGAGGGCAGTACTCAAAAATGAACTGCCCCACCTTGCTGGGGGAGGAGCTTACCAGTCAGAGTTGCAACAGTAGGGAAGCAAGCTGCTGCCTGGCAAAAACAACAACAGATCTGACCACCTTGCACAAGCTGGCAGAGTTACCTCAGGTCACAATTGCAACCTGCCCTGTGGAGAGAAGGAACCAAATACTGCTTACAAGCCAGTCACCTGGCGAGACCCACTTGTAACAGATGGCCCATTAGACCAAGGAAAGTGGAAAAAAGAACCCTTTAGCCATCTCCCCCTTCAAGCTGGCATTGAAACTGCAAATTTGTTATTGATAATTTACCCTGCCAGGCCAGGGTCAGAAATAGCACATCAACCTAGCTAACAATTAAGTCAGTCACAACACAAAAATTAAATCAAGGGAAAGAAAACAGGCAATTAAAAACACCAACTAGCCAATCAAGAACTTAGCTGCATAGCACCAATTGGGGTGATAGGGAGAAGAGGAGAGGAAGGAAATTACACTCCTCAAAAAAAATTTCAATAGAGGATTTAGTGGGAAATGAAGAAAATGTATGCCCAGTTCCTGATGCCAACAAAACAATGATAAATGTTATTGATGAACCCAGTGACACCCACAAAAAGATCTCTCAAAGAGGAAATCATGGAAGAGGTCACTGAGAAACTCATAGACAATCTACAAGACAAAGTTAATCAGAAAGTACACATGTACTCAAGAAATTTCAAGACACCACAAACAAAAAAAACTTGAGAAGACACAGAAACAACAAAATGAACTCAGAGAGGACTTCAACAAATACCAAAGTGAAACAAAAGAGATCATTTAAAAAGAGATATATGAAATAAAAAAAGACAACACAAGATATTAAAGAGAAGTTGAACAAAGATATGGAAAAGACCCAGAAAAAAGACTCAAACAGAAATCCTGGAAATATAAAACCCTTCAGTTAAAGAAAAAACAGTAGAAAACCACTCCAGCAAACTAGAACAAGTGGAAGACAGAATCTCAGAGCTCAAAGATAAAATAGATATTAAAGAAAAAAACAGAAGAATGTTTAGTCAAACAACTCAAGTGCTATAAAAGGAATATGCAAGAACTCAGCAACTCCAGAAAAGATCAAACATGAGAATCATGGGCACTGAAGAAGGAAAAGAGGTGTAAGCTAAAGAGATAAATAATATATTCAATAAAATAATAACAGAAAATGTCCCAAATCTCAAGAAAGATTTGCTTATTCAGGTACAGGAAGCCTCCAGGACACCAAACAGACTTGACTAAGACAGAACCAGTCCACAGCATATGATCATTAAAACAAGCACAGAGAACAGAGAAAGAATGTTGAAGACTGTAAGAGAAAAAAAACCCAAATAACATATAAAGATAAGACCATCAAAATAACAGATTTCTCAATGGAAACCGTAAAAGCAAGAGCGCATGTAGTGAGGTATTTTGGGCACTGAAAGAAAATAACTTCAGTCTTAAAATACTTTGCCCAGCAAAACTATCATTCAAAATTGACAGAGGAATAAAAGTCTCCCATGATAAACAGAAACTTAACAATATATGACCACCAAGCCACCACTACCGAAGAGTCTACAAGGAATTCTGCACGCAGAAGATGAAAGCAATCAAAACCATGAAAGGATAAAAAGTATTAAAATGCAGGAGAAGAAAAAAGAAGTTAGAGAGTAGCATTGATTCAGCTATACACATTCAAATCCTTAAACAACAAAAACAACTGAGTGGCAGGAATCACCACATGCCTATCAATATTAACACTGAATGTCAAGAGACTCAATACCTCCATCAAAAGACACCACTTGGCAAACTGTATTAAAAAGGAAGATTCAACAATCTGCTATTTACAAGACACTCACCTTATTGACAGAAATAAACACTGGCTTACGGTGAAAGGGTAGAAGAAAATTTACTAAGCTAATGTCCTCGAAAACAGCAGTGACTGCAAACTTACATTAGTCAAATGAGATAAAGAAGGTCACTTAATTTTAATAAAAGGAGCAATACATCAAAAGGGAATAACAGTTATCAACCTATATGTACCCAATGCCAGTGAGCCCAACTTAATCAAACATATACTAAAGGACTTAAAAACACATGTAACTCCAACACAGTGGTAGTGGGAGACTTAATACCATTCTATCACCAACAGATAGGTCATCCAGACAAAAAATCAACAAAGAAATCATAGAACTAAATGACATCATACATCAAATGGACCTAACTGATGGCTGCAGAATATTTCACCCTGCAACAATACAATATACATTCTTCTCAGCAGCCCATGGAACTTTCTCCAAGATAGACCACATCTTAGAGCACAAAGCAAGCTGTAAAAAATATAAGAAAATTGAAATAATCCCGTGCATACAATCTTATCACAATGCAATAAAACTACAACAAAACAAAAGAAGCAACACAAAATACACAAATAATTGGAGGCTGAAGAACACATCATTCAATGATCAGTGGGTCATAGAAGAAATAAGAGAGGAAATCAAAATTTCCTGGAATTTAATGAAAATGAAAACACAGTCTATCAGAACCTAGGGGACACAGCACAGGCAGTCCTAAGAGGAAAGTTTATAGCCATGAGTGCATATATTTAAAAACACAGAAAGATCTCAAATAATTGACCTAATGCTACATCTCAAACTCCTAGAAAAATAAGAACAAACTAAACCCAAAACAAGCAGAAGGAGAGAAATAATAAAAATAAGGGCCAGAATTAAGAAATAGAGACCAAAAAAAAAAAAATACAAAGAATAAACTAAACAAAAAGTGGGCTCTATGAAAAAAAAAAAAAAAAAGACTGACATCCCCTGGCAAATCTGTCTAAAATGAGGACGAAAAAGATACAAATTAGTAAAATCAGAAACAAAAAAAGGGAGATAACAACAAACACCAAGGAAATCCAGGGAACCACGAGGGACTATTTTGAGAACCTATATTCAAATAAATTGGAAAATCTTGAAGAAATGGACAAATTTTTAGACACTTGTGACCATGCAAAACTGAACCAAGAGAATATTAACCACCTAAGCAGATCTATAATTATAATGAAATTGAGGCAGCAATAGAGTGTCTCAAAAAAGAAAAGTCCAGGACCTGACAGATTCTCTGCTGAATTCCACCAGACCTTTAAATAAGAACTAATACTAACACTCCTTAAACTTTTCCATGAAATAGAAAGGGAAGGAACACTGCCCAAATCATTCTGTGAAGCCAGAATTACACTCATCCCAACACCGGACAAGGACACATCCAAAAATAAGAACTACAGGCCAATCTTCTTAATGAACATTGATGCAAAAATCCTCAATAAAATAATGGCAAACTGAATCTAAGGACATATCAGGAAGATCATACATCATGACCAAATCAGCTTCATCCCAAGGATTCTGGGATGGTTCAACATACACAAATCATTAAATATAATGCAGCATATTGATAAAAGCAAAGACAAAAAGCACTTGATCATCTCAATAGACCCAGAAAAAGCCTTTAATAAGATTCAATACCATTTAATGATAAAAGCTCTGAGGAAGCTAGAAATGAAGGAATGTACCTCAACATTATAAAGGCTATGTATGACAAACCTATAGTCAACACTATCTTCATGGAGAAAAACTGAAACCATTTCCCCTAAAGTCAGGAATGAGACAAGGGTGCCCACTCTCCCCACTCCTGTTCAACAGTGTCTTAGAATTCCTAGCCAGAGCAATAGGCAAGAAGAAGAAATAAAAGAAATACAAATAGGTAAAGAAGAAGTTAAACTATCCTATTTGCAGATGACATGATCTTACACCTTAGTGACCTGAAAAACTCCTACACACATAAACAGCTTCAGCAAAGGAGCAGGACACACAATCGACTTACAAAAATCAGTATCCTTTCTATACACCAACAATGAACAGATTGAGAAAGAATATAGGAAAATAATTCCATTTACAATAACCTCAAAAAAATCAAATACATAGGAATAAACTTAACAAATGGTGTAAATGACCTTTAGAAGGAGAACTACAAACCACTGAAGAAAGAAGTGGAGGAAGACTACAGAAGGTGGAAAGATCTCCCTTGCACCTGGATTGGCAGAATCAACATAGTAAAAATGACTATACTACCAAAAGCAATCTACATGTTCAACACAATTCCCATCAAAATCTCAATGACATTCATCACAGAGATTGAAAAATCTATCCTAAAATTCATTTAGAAGCACAAAAGACCACGAATAGTGAAGCCATACTGAACAAAAAGAGCAATGCTGGACTTATCACAATACCTGACTTTAAACTATATTGCAGAGCCATAGCAATAAAAACAGCATGGTACCAGCACAAAGACAGACATGAAGACCAGTGGAACAGAATAGATGACCTAAATATGAATCCACACAGCCATGCCCACCTAACTTTTTGACAAAGGTGCCAAAAACATATAATGGAGAAAAGACACCCTCTTCAACAAATGTTGCTGGGAAAAGTGGTTATCTGCCTGAAGAAAACTAAAACTAGATTCGTGCCTGTCACCCTCTCCTAGTATCAACTTGAACTGGATTAAGAACCTTAATATCAGACCTGAAACCTTGAAGTTAGTAGAGGAAAGACCAGCAAATACACTGGAAACAATAGTTATGGATAAGGACTTCCTCAGTAGAACTCAAGTGGCTCAGAAAATAATAGAAAGGATTGACAAATGGGACTACCTGAAATTAAAATGCTTCTGTGCAACAAAATAAATGGTCTCTGTATTGAAGAGGCCACCCACAGAGAAAATCTTTTCTAGTTATACATCAGACATGGAGCCGATAACCAGAATATACAGGGAATTCAAAAAACTAAACTCTCCCAAAATCAGTGACCCAATAAAGAAACGGGCAATGGAGCTAAACAGAACTTTTTCAAAGGAAGAAGTCCAAATGACTAAAAAACACATGAAAAAATGCTCACCATCCCTGGCCATAAAGGAAATGCAAATAAAAACCACACCAAGATTCCACCTCACTCCTGTTAGAATAGCCATCATTAAGAACACCAACAAGAACAATTGCTAAGGATGTGGGGAAAAAGGAACCCTCAGCTGCTGGTAGGAATGTAGCAACCACTGTGGAAAACAATATTGAGGCTTCTTAAAAAACTAAACATAGATCTGCCATATGATCCAGCAATCCCACTCCTAGGGATAAACCCAAAGGAATGCAACTCAGGTTACTACAAAGATATCTGCACACCCATGTTTATTGCAGCACTACTCACAATAGCCAAGCTATGGAAACAGCCAAAATGGCCCACTACTGACAAAATGGATTAAGAAAATGTGATATTTATACACAATAGAATTGTCTTCAGCCACAAAGAAGAATAAAATTTTGTCATTTGCAGGTAAGTGGATAGAACTGGAGAACATCATCTTAAGCAAAGTCAGTCAGGCCAAAAGCTGCTTGTTCTCCCTCATATGTGGATTATAGACCTAAAACAAATGCAGTAATATTATTGGACATGGGTCACAAACCAAGGGGAGACCGTGCATAGGAGGAATAGGGAAAGCGAAGGAAACCTAAAACTTGAATGTGGTTGATGTGCTCACTGTAGAGGAGTGAATATAATAATCTTAAACTGGCAGAGACCACTATGGGAAGGGGACTAGAAGTAGTGAAAAGGTCTGGTAGAGATGAATCACTTTGGGTTGTAATACACATATGCATGGAAACAACACAAGGAATCTCCCTGTATTGCTATCCTTATCTCAAACTAGCAAAAACGCCATGTTTTTCTTATTATCTTTTATGTTTTTTTCTTCAACAAAATCAGAGAACAAGAGTACAGAACAGGTTCTACCCTGAGGTGGGGGAAGAGGGGTTAGGCCCAAATAATGTATACACATGTAAGTAAATGTAAAAATGATAAAATTTTTTTAAAAGCTAAAAAATGACATGAGTGTAAAACAGGACTGTTTAGTGAGGGAACCAGTGGGAGAGGGGAGGGCAAAAGGAAAGAATGATGGGGATGGTTATGATTAAAGTATTTTATATGCATATATGAAAATAGAATAATGAAATCCATTAAAATTGGTTAAGGAAAGAGGGAAGGGAAAAGAAAAAGAACAAAGGAGTGAATTGAATTCAATCAAAGTACATTTTTTGCAAGTATGGAAATATCACAATGAAATCCCTTTGCATAATTAATATATGCTTTGCATAATTAATAAAATAAGTAAAAGTACAATATAGGTTGAGATGTAATTAAGGCATAGTGATAGAAATAATCAACCAAAGCACAGAGTTTAGAGATTGTAAATTTTTAAATACTGGTAATTATTTTAGAAGCTTAGATCACACTTGGCAAGAATAATTATTTTTAAATTAGAAATTACTGAATTGTTCACACTTTTACTCACACCATTATAGCACCAAATAATACATCAAATGTTGAGTCAAGATTAGTTCTATGATGCATGTTCCAGGTAGAAGTTTAGATATTCTAATATGGAAATCTAAAATTCAAAATGCTCTAAAACTTGAAACTTTTGGAGATTTGGCTCAAAAAAGGTGATTCAGATTTCAAAAACATATAGACTATGCAAATATGAAAAATATGAAAAAAAATATGAAATAAGGGATTCACAATTGTACTAAATTGGCTCTGAAAATATATATTTTCCCTAAAACTCATTTAATGACAGAATATTTTCCTCCCTTGTGAAAAATATAGAAAAGAATTAGTGCATTTTAGAATGTACCTTGGGTATGCACATATGAATAATAAAAGAAAAATGAAAAAAAAAATAGAATGTACCTTGGGGCAAACTGTTATAAGATGTTGAGCTCCCAAGCATGTGCGTGAAGTTCTTTAGTATAATTATATGATGATGACCTCCCCAATTCTTCTATATTTTTCTGACATAAATTCTGATGTATTTTATAAATATAACTTGTGGGTGATTTATCAAATGTATAACAGTCCTCCATGCATTCTGAGTAGTTACTCTGTTTTTTTTTTGTTAGTTTATACTTAATCTTAAGGAATTTCTGTGCAATTTCATCGATTATAAATTTATTTTCATTTTTTAATCTATATTTACTCAATTACCAGATACTTTCTAAAATTCTACTATAAAACTGTTCAGAATATTCAGGAAAATGAAAAAGCATATTATTTATTCTCTAAGTTTAAAAGACCTATCCTAGAATAGGAAGATAAAACAGGTCCTGACTGGGGGTTGGTTCCAGTGGGAGGGGGGAGGATATAAAGAAAGAATGCGAGAACATGAATGTAGTATAAATATTATGTACTCATGTACAAAAATGGAAAAATGAGAGATGTTGAAACTACTTCAGGAATGGGGGGAAGTGGGGAACAGAGGAGGAGGATGGAGAGGGTGAATTCAACTGATAAATTGTAAGAACTTTAAAAAATGTCACATTGTACCCCAAGCACAACGATAATTTAAGAAAACAAAACAAAACAAAGTAAAAGAAAGGTCCTAGAAGTGCATCACTGCTAGTTATGGAGAATATAATTTTATTTGCAGGAAAATCTCACACATTTGTACATGAAAGCAATGCTAGGAATCTTTCTGTATAGCTATCCTTAACTCAACTAGCAAAAATGCTTTGTCTTCCTTATTATGCTTAAGTCTTCTCTTCAACAAAATTAGAGATAAGGGCAGAACAGGTTCTGCCTGGAAGTGAGAGGGGAGGGGATAGAGTGGGGAGAGGAGCAGGTTGGAGAAATGACCCAAACAATGTATGCACATGTGAATAAATGAATAATAAAAAAGTTTTTTTAAAAATCAATAAAATATTAAGCAAAGTCAATTTAACTAAAAAAAAAAAAAAAGCTCAGCAAACACTTTATACTGTATTTTTGCTTTGGTTTCTTACCAAGGCAAATAATAACTTAAAAATCTTTCACATGTTCCCTTCAAAACACTCAGCTTCCAATATGGTTTCTTTATTCATTTCTCCAGTATTTCTTCAATAGCCACACACTGTTGGGCTTTTCTCCCTTCCTCCCTCTCATTTACCCTCCTTCCTCCTAGTCCCTCTCTTCTCTTTCTCTCTTCTTCTTTTCTCCCCTGTATCTACCTTTTTCACTCTATCTTCCTCAAGGAGGAAGATGCATAAATTTTCTCTGGTATCTAAATGCAATTATAAAATATTGGGCATGATTTAGATTTGTCACTACCTCACTGCTTTTTAAGAGAATATTTTGAACTACATTATTTTGTTTCATATGGGTCCTATTAAAAACTGTTCTTTATAGAACTTTTCACATGAAAGAGACCTGTGCTTATCAAACACAATCTTCTAAACTGACTTCTTTGGTTTTGTTCTTATTTGTCTAGAATATTTGTTAGGCTTAGATTTTCCATGATTTTTCTAACAAGCATTAGCAAGGAGAAGGAAATCCTTGCTGTTTTTCCTCCCCTTTACAAGAAAACTATTTCTTCTCTTCTTCTACATGTAATCTGAATTCTGATCTATTAATACAGACATACAAAGCTTGAGTCTCTGAATAAAGAATCTAAAATTTTCCTGTGTTGCCCTGATGGGCATGGACAGGACTCTGTTTGGAGAGTGTTCTTAAAGTCAATGAGTCTTTTTAAAAAATATCACTAAATACTTATTTATTCAGTTTCTCTCCTGTGTTTTAAATTTGCAGTGTTAATTTCTACACTACATTTTTTAAATCACAGATTATCTTATCAAAACAGATTTTCTTCTTATGAGGACCCATCATCAGCTGGGTGTGAAAAAAGATTTTTGAAGAAAGGTTATGAATTCAAGAGTTGGAAAATTGGGATGGCATTGGCAAGATGGTTGGCTAGATACGCCTGGAAAATTTCTTTCAACAAAAAAGGACCAAAATAAAAATTTAAAAACCAACCTTTTATTTCACTAGAGTTTTTGCAGTGTAATGGGGATGTGGCAGAGATTTTCTGGAGTACAGACACATCATCACCATATGAGGATGGAAGACAATAGCACTTATTGTTCCATCTCTCAAAATCAATCACAAATCAGAGACATGGGAGACCATGAACATCTGAGGCTCCTATAGGATCCTGTGGCCCTCACAGGCCACGCTAGAGAGTTCTTGGTTACCACACTGTTGCATTGTCGCAGAAAAAAGAGCCCATCCCACATTGTCTCCTCCCCTACCCAGACTCCTGCTACACAGGCTATCTTGAGATCCCACACATCCAGAGACCTGTAAAGTTGCTAGACAGCTACCCCAGGAGTTTTTGCCTGACTCAGATGTGAAAGGATGATGACTACCACCATAAATGCATGCACACAGATATAAGAATCACTAGCAGAACAGAAGAGAAATAGAAAAGGATGAAACCTCATTAATACAGAAAACCACCCAAACACAGATAAGAACAAAAGAGGAAGAAAGGAACAAAAGATATATAAAACAACCAGAAAAAAGAACAAAATGACAGGAGTATGTTTTTACTTATCAATAATAACCTTGAATGCAAATGGATCAAATTATCTATTTAAAAGGTTTTGATTGGCTGAATGACTTTAAAATACCTAACTGTATTCTATCTATAAGAAACTCACTTCATAAGTAATGACAAGCGTATACTGAAAGTGAAGGGATGGGAAAAAAATATACCATGCAATGGAACCCAAGAATCATTAGTAGTAGCTATACTTACATCAGATAAAATGGACTTGAAATTAAAAAAAACTGTAAAAAGACAAAAAGACATGAAAAATGTCACTATACAATGATAAAGGGATTAATTAAATAATATGTATATATATATATATGCATATACTTTTACATATCCAAGGCTGAAGTATTCAAATACATAAACCAAACACTACTAACTCTAAAGGTATAAGGAAATTCCAACAAAATAATTGTTGGAGACTTCAGTGGGCAGATCATACAAACAAAAACCAACAAAGCTACAAAATAGTTAAACCACACAGTAGAGCAAATGGGTCTACCAGATACTTACAGAGCTTTTTATCTAATAGCTGCAAAACACACATTTTTTTCTCATGAATGAATAGAACATATATAGAACAATGAATATATAAATACATGGAAATTAAATAATAGAATCTTGAATGACCCATGGGTCAATGAAGAAATCAAAAGAGAAATTTAAAAAATTCTTGAAACAAATGAAAATGAAAACTAAATATACTATAACTTATGCTGTAACCCATAACTTATGCTGTAGTCCATAAGTTTCATCTTAAGGAAAGTTTATAGCAATAAGCACTCACATACCAAAAAGACAGAAATATTCCCAAGAAATAATCGAAATAACCAGAAAAGCATGAAGAAACTAAACCCAAAATTAGCATAAATAAAGAAATAATGATACCAATAAAAATAAGCAAAATAGAGAGTAAAACATTACAAAAGATCAATGGAATTATAAGTTGTTTTTTTAAAAAAATTAAAAAGTAGAAAAAATTTTAGCTAGACTTACCAAGAAAAATGGAAAGAGGATCCAAATAAAATCAGACATCAAAATAGAGACAGTACAACTGAAACCTCAGAAATACTAAGGACCACTAGATAGTCTTATCATCAATTATATGCCAAAAACTGGAAAGCTTAGAAGAAATGAATAAATTCTTGGAAACATATAAACTACCAAATTGAACTGTGAAAACATAGAAACCCAATAGAACAATAAAAAGTAACAAAATTGAATTAGTAATTAAAGTCTCCCAATAAAGAAAAGCCCAGGAACAGATGGCTTCACTGCTGAAAATTACTAAATAGTTAAAGAGAAATTAACATCAATTCTTCTCAAACTTTTCCAGAAAAATTGAAAGGGAAGGAATCCATCAAAATTCATCATATGATCCCAGCATTACCCTGATACCCAAATCAGACAAGCCCCTCCTCCATACACACACTCTCTCTCCAGATTAATATACTTGATGAAATTAGATGTAAAAATTCTCAACAAAACACTACTAAGTAAAAAATCTATTCACCCATGCTGGTGGAGTGACTTGAGTGGCAGAGTGCCTGCCTAGCAAGCATGAGGCCCTGAGTTCCAACCCCAGTACTGCCAAAAAAAAAAATCTATTCACCCAAACCAAGTGCAATTTATCCCAGGAATGTGAGGATGGTTCAAAATAATTATAAAACATTGATTAAGAAACCCTAAATATCATTTAAAAATGGAAAGACATTTCATATTCATGGATTTTGAAGAATTAATATTCCTTAAATATTCATATTACCCAAAGCTATTCATAGTTACAATGCAATTCCTTTAAAAATACCAATGACATTCTTCACAGAAACAGAGAAAAATTCCTAAAATTTGTATAGAAGTACATAAGACCCCAAACATCCAAAGCAATCCTGAACAAAAAGAACAAAGCTGAAAGAATTGCAATACCCAACTTCAAAACATACTACAAACCAACAGGAGTCAAAACAGCAATGGCCATTATGGAAAACAATATAAAGTTCCCTCTATTAAATAGTTTTCCATTTACTAGAACTGCATTGTGATCTAGCAATCCCATGCTTACTTGTGTGTATGATATTATGTTTTCTGGCAGCACAAGGATTTGAATTCAGAATGTCATGCTTACTAGGCAAGCATTCTACTACTTGAGCCACACACTCAGCCCTTTATGTTTTACTTATTTCTCAGATAGGGTCTTGTACTTCGGCTTAAGTTATCCTCAGACCATGGTCCTCCTATCTGTACTTCTAATAGCTGTGATTACAGATACGAGCCACCGTGTCCAGCTTGTTTTTTGAGATAGGGTTTTGCTAATATTTATTTCAATGCTTCCCTCAAAACCTGATTCTCTTTTCTCTTCCTCCCTAGCAGCTATGATTATAGATGTGCACCACTATGCATGGCCTTTAAATTAGTATTTTGAAAAGATATCTGCATTTATATGTCTATTGTAGCAATATTCACAACAGCCAAGATAGATAACCCACAATCATGTCCCTCAACGGATAAATGGATAAAGAAAATTTGACACATATACATGCAGTAGAATATTATTTACCCATAAAAGAGAAATCCCGACACTTGGAGCAACAAGGATTGAACATAAGGACAAAATGTTAAAGGAAATAAGACTAGCACAGAAAGACAAACACTGGATGGTCTCACTTATGTATGGAAGCTAAAAAGTTGGTCTCAGAGAAGTTGAATATAGAATAGTGGTTGCTAGAGCTCAGGAAGGATGTGGAGATGGGAAGAGGATGGTTCACAGTTTACAGCAGTAAGCAGATAGGAGAAATAACTTCTATTGTCTATTTCAAAACAGCTAGTAGAGAGGATATTGAATGTTCCTAACACAAAGAAGTGATAATTGTTTGAAGTGATAGATTTGCCAAGTCTCTTTTTTTATTATTATTCATTTATTCACATGTGCATACATTGTTTGGGTTAGTTCAGTTCCCCATTTCTTAATGGGTTCATTGATTTTAGGAGAGTTTAGTTTCTTAAGTTCCCTGTATAACCTGGTTATCAATCCTTTGTCTGATGTATAGCTTTGCCAAGTCTCTTGATCTGATCATTACACATTGTGTACATGTAATGAAATATCACACTGCACCCCACAAATACGTAAAATTATGTGCCACTTAAAAATAAAAATACACTTTAAAATATTGAACATTGAATGTTCTACATAGGTATGATAGGACGTCAGCTAGAAGGGGTTTCGAGGAAAAGGTGAAACAAAAGAAGACACAAAAATAGGAGTGTTTTTTAAAAGTTAGTAGAAAAAATGAGGCAAAACAGACTTCACCATAATTTATAGGGAGACAGAAGCACAAGTGTTAGACACCAGTTTGGGATTCCAACAGAGGCTGTGATCAGTTATTCAGTCAAAAGCATTTACTGAATACTTATGGCTAGATAAGAATTCCAAGCTGTGAGAATATAGGGATAAATAAGTCAGAGACCTGTTACTAAAATATTTATGTTACACTTCAATAAAGGGAGAGATAAATGAAATTATTCACTTATTTAAAACTACGAAGAAAGTCAAATACTGATTGTTGGCAAGAATATAAAGTAATTAAACTTTCACAGTGATGGTAGAAATGCAAATTGGTGTAATTACTTTGAAAAAACACTTTGTATTAATAACGAGATTTGAACATATATATACTGTATTAACTAGGAATTTCACTCCTAGGAATATACTAAATAGAAAAGAACATACAGGACACATGTACACCAAAAGACATTTACAAGAATGCTCATGGCAGCACTGTTTGTAATATCCTTGAAACAACTCTAATGGTTACCAATAGTGAAAAAATAAACTGTGATGTATTCAAAGGACAGAATAACCAAAGTAACAAAAATGAGTAAACTACTGCCACACATAAGATGGATACATCTCAAAAATATTGCACTGAGAAAAGAAGCCAGACATAAAAGATTATATTCTATATGACATTCTAAAAATATTAAAATTACTCTAATTGTTGGATGAGGATCGTGGTTACCCCTGGGGAGAGGAAAGAACATCTGGCTAAAGTTCTGTTTCTTTATGAGGGTGGTGGTTACATGACTATTTGCTTTGAAGGAATTCATTAAGTTGTAAGATGATGATACATATACTTTTCTACAAGTATATTATAGATTAATCAAATGATTTTGGTATTTATTTATTATTTTTTCCTTCCTTTATTGTTGCATTGGGTGAAGGTACATTGTGGCATTTACAAAGATTCTTTGGTTTTAAGGTTTTTGTGCTTTTCTCTTCATTTTATTCTTTTTTTCTTCACTGTTGTGATGGGAGTACACTGTGGCATTTACACAGGTTCTTACAATGCATCAAATATATCAGACGTGAATTCACCTTAACCATAATTTTTTAAGGAGAAAGTGATTCGTATCACTTCTCCATTAAAGCTTCAAAAGCTTTCCATCAAAATGCCTTGTTATGAATGACAAAGATCTTCATTAGCCCTGCTGACCATTGCAGTATATTTTCTTACTTCTTTGTTTTGGCAGTACTGGGGTTTGAACACAGGGCCTCATGCTTGGTAGGCAGGTGCTCTACCACTTAAGCCATGCCACCAGTCCATTTTGTGTTGGTTATTATTTTTGAAATAGGGTCTTGCTTTATGTCCAGGCTGGCCTGGACCACTATCTTCCTATTTGTGCCTCACCGTATATCTAGGATGACAGGTGTGTACCACTGTGCCCAACCATTGGTTGAAATGAAGTCTCACAAACTTTTTCCCCGGCTGGCCTCGAATCATGATCTTTCCAGTCTCTTCCTCCCAAGTAGTTAGGATTACAGGCTTAAGCCACCACACCAAGATTTATTTTATTCTAATGATGACAGAACCACTGGATAGTTTATCTTCTTGTATATACATGCATACGTACACAGTTTCTTCTTGGGACAGGTTAATTTTGTATTGGTAATTAATAATCTTTAGATATTAAACTGACATGTTGAGTAGGCAGCTGAATTTTGAATCCTGAGAGTTCTGGCTGGAGGCCATATATTTGGGATTATCAGATTATGTAGAATAGAAAATGAATGAAGACTGGACCCTAGGAGACTGCAAATTTAAAGGGAAAACTTCTGCTAGAAAAAGAGAAACTTACAAAGAAGACTGAAAGAATAGAGAGTGAGAATAGTCAGAAAATCAGAAGAGTGAGTATGATTTAAGCCTGAAGGACCAAGTAGCCATCAATAACAAATGGTACTGTGATGGTTAATTTTATGTGTCAACTGATTAGGCCATGAAGTGGCCATTTACTGGTTCAAACACTATTCTGGATGTTACTGTATGTTTTTGAATGATATTAACATTTAAATTGGTAAATTTTGAGGTAAGCAGGTTGTTCTCCATAACATAAGTGGTTCTCATCCAATTAAGTCCTTAATAGAACAACAGCAAAAAAAAAAAAAAATCAGCTTTCCCTGAGCAAAAGAACTTTATCTGTAACATCCGCTATTTCCGGTTCTATGGCAGATGGCCTTCAGACTCAGTCTGGAATCCTATCTCTTCTGCATCTCCACCCTGTATATTTTAGACTCGCTAGCCTCTGTAATCACTCAGTGAAAGAACCCTGACTAATACAGATAATGAGATGACCACAAGAGCAGAACAGATTTGATCACCGATTTCTTCAAGATTTCAGCAATATCATTCTTTGATAAGAGCTTTATAAAGAGTTCATGGGAACTGAAGTTTAGTCAGAATAGGCTGTGATACACATAAGTGATCAGAAAATGGAGACGGGAAGAACAATAAAACTTTTTAATGGTGTTCAGGGCAGGAAAATTGGGCCACAGTTGGAGAGGACCTAGAGAAAGGATCCTGTTTTCATTTCAATATTAAGGCATGTTTATCAATGGGCTTGATTCGAAAGAGAGGAAGTAAGAAAGGGAATGGGATATTCACTTTAAGTGAAGACGGTGAAATAGGACCCGGGACTCTTATTTTACGTGAAATGAGATGAAAGATAATGTGAGTGAAGGTGCATTCAGGTTGATGGTGTAGGGTTTGGGAAGAGGAGGTGGCAGACATCTGATTGTTCCTGTTTTTCTGCTTCTCAGGATTGACCATTAGCTCGATGTACTGGGAAGCTTTGGAAGAAAAGTTATGAAATCATCATTTTCAAGAGTTGAACATTAAAGTTACTAGCTATGCATGGTAAGGTTTTCTCAATGTAAGTGTTCATCAGTGATTTGGAGATATTTTGAAAGTGGGTTGGTATAACCTATTAGCAAGGTTGTAATTTTTGGCACTGATTGATCACGTACAGGCATGGAGAAAGCAAGTAGTTTGGTTAATGATGGTTGGAGTTTTCTAAGGAAGTGATACAGAGGGAAAGGAGTTAAATTTGTACAATAAAGAGTTATAAATTTGACTTTGGAATCTCTGGTAAAATGGGAATTGAGGGTTTTAGGGAATTTAGGGCT
Organism: Castor canadensis; assembly: GCF_047511655.1. Taxonomy (NCBI): domain Eukaryota; kingdom Metazoa; phylum Chordata; class Mammalia; order Rodentia; family Castoridae; genus Castor; species Castor canadensis. The sequence goes on from NC_133394.1 coordinate 96,413,166, forward strand.
AAGAATGGAAAAATGTGGTAGGAACAGTGGATTGAAGATTTCATGAGTCATTAAATTATTATCACAGGGATAATAGGATAAATGATCTAATGTGCTCAAGCAAGTTGTTATCACGGGAGATAATTAGGCAATGTATAACCGTATGTCTTAAATGCTGAAAGTACAGTCTCAACCGTAGTGAGAAATCATGTTAAAATAAGTTTGTCCAAAGCTTTTTCACTTTTAGCATTGATAATAGGCTAAGTCTTTTGGAAAAGGCTGGCATCAAAGAAGAATCAATTCAGAATAAACATTAAAAAGCATCTTGTATATGCATCTCTATTACCTGTCTCATGGAGATGTTGATAAGATCTTCAATATTTCTAGTAAGCAAAGTGATGGAAAGTGGAAATAAGCTCAATAATACCAATTATAATTCCTGTAATATATATGTTTTGTTACTGACATTGTTTTTCAAAGTGTAGTAATGTTTTATTTTGACAGATTGAAACATATATGTATATAATCCAAGATTCAGTCTCAAGCTCACTATACCAAACCTTCTTCTGAGCTTAAGGTCTTAAGTGTTTCGATACAATAAATATGATTTTACTTGTTTTTTTTTTTCAGAAAATCCCAAACTGTATGGAAAATGTAACATCCAAGAATTTTTGTTATTTTTCAAGTACCTAACAAAAGACAGATATATAGTAAATATGAAACTAACTGTCAAATAGACCAAAATTAAGATGTAAACAAAGTAAGGATCACTTCAGGGGAGGGCTATGTGATGAATGTGTGAAATTTCTCCCTTCTGCTTGCTTTTCATTACATTGCAAAGGCTAGAAAGATCAATTTCTATTGAAATTGGAACTATGCTATCTTTTGGAAAGGAGGTGTTATAAAAGAGAAAAATAATATTATGTAGAAAAGATTTAAGAGTGATTTACTTTTCAAATTTCTAATTATTTAGTGGAAATTTCACTTAAAATGTTAAGATTTTCTTCATATAATGTGCATTTTATGTTCATGAGGCTTGCTCAGGTTTACTAATATGCTGTTTTGTTGTTTGACCTATATTAACTTAGCTCTTCGGCTCTGAGTGAATTTTGTGGCTGGTATTTAATTGCTATCATTTCCCTTAGGTAAACAGAGATAAGGCTCAGTAGATTGGGTGGCAATGAAGCTTTAGAAATTTAATAGACTCATTTATATAAATTGGAAAATTATGCATGGATTCAAATAAGTCTACACTATAAATTTATAAGCTTAATTTGTCCTTGGGAGTGTCTCTCAATTATAACAAATGGCAATAAACCATCAATATGTGAGAAAAATGTTAGTCTTTCTAGTCAGGAAAACCTAGAAGAAAATTCATACTCATCATTTGTGAGACAAATAATTTAAGGTCTTACAATATTCATTTCCTTACCTTTAAAATAAGTATACTGTTATTTATTGCACAGTGCTTGTAGGAAGAAGGCTTTGCTGAGTTACTAGCAAATACTCTCACTGAATGTTGATTTTTGTCCTAAAGGTTCAGGATAGGTTCAACCACACCAATAAATCTTCATGATAGCACCTAATATGTTGTGCCACAAGATATTAACTACAAATAGCGAGTTCAATTACTCTGCCACAGTAATATGAAGTAATTGTCTGTACTTATGAAAAACTCATTATTGACTTTTTTCTAAGTCATTTAGATATCACTGTTCTCTCAAATATTTGGGTTTCCATTAAACCAATGAGAGTTTAGTATCAAATTTACTTCCTGCTATTAATGTACATTTTCCTAAAGACCTGATCCTAACAACCCAAATGGTAAATTAGACTTGTCCAATAGTGCTGCATCATGTTCATTAATTCATCATTTAGTGAATCCCTAATTGACAAAGACACCTGAAACTTGGCTACCATTGTTACTCACCTGGATTGTGAAATAATCTCTTTTTTTAAAATTATTTTATTATTCATATGTGCATACAAGGCTTGGGTCATTTCTCCCCCCCTGCCCCCACCCCCTCCCTTACCACCTATTCTACCCCCTCCCTCTCCCCCCCACCCCCTCAATACCCAGCAGAAACTATTTTGCCCTTATTTCTAATTTTGTTGTAGAGAGAGTATAAGCAATAGTAGGAAGGAACAAGGGTTTTTGCTGGTTGAGATAAGGATAGCTATACAGGGCATTGACTCACATTGATTTCCTGTGCGTGGGTGTTACCTTCTAGGTTAATTCTTTTTGATCTCACCTTTTCTCTAGTTCCTGGTCCCCTTTTCCTATTGGCCTCAGTTGCTTTTAAGGTATCTGCTTTAGTTTCTCTGCGTTAAGGGCAACAAATGCTAGCTAATTTGTTAGGTGTCTTACCTATCCTCACCCCTCCCTTGTGTGCTCTTGCTTTTATCATGTGCCCAAAGTCCAATCCCCATGTTGTGTTTGCCCTTGATCTAATGTCTGCATATGAGGGAGAACATATGATTTTTGGTCTTTTGGGCCAGGCTAACCTCACTCAGAATGATGTTCTCCAATTCCATCCATTTACCAGCGAATGATAACATTTCGTTCTTCCTCATGGCTGCATAAAATTCCATTGTGTATAGATACCACATTTTCTTAATCCATTCGTCGGTGGTGGGGCATCTTGGCTGTTTCCATAACTTGGATATTGTGAATAGTGCCGCAATATACATGGGTCTGCAGGTGCCTCTGGAGTAACCTGTGTCACAGTCTTTTGAGTATATCCCCAAGAGTGGTATTGCTGGATCAAATGGTAGATCAATGTTTAGCTTTTTAAGTAGCCTCCAAATTTTTTTCCAGAGTGGTTGTACTAGTTTACAATCCCACCAACAGTGTAAGAGGGTTCCTTTTTCCTCACATCCTCACCAACACCTGTTGTTGGTGGTGTTGCTAATGATGGCTACTCTAACAGGGGTGATGTGGAATCTTAGTGTGGTTTTAATTTGCATTTCCTTTATTGCTAGAGATGATGAGCATTTTTTCATGGTGAAACAATCTCTTAAGTGTTTTCTTGAACATGTACATTCCAGAATTCAAAGTAGTTTTCATGAATCTCAAATCAGAATGTTATTTTCTCACTTTAAATTATGTCAGTTACTTCTCACTGTGTTTAGAATGAGATCTGCGAGTAAAGATCTGCAAAGACCTCTGTGGTCTGGTAACACTCGTCTCTGCAAGTTAATTTTGATCCACTGCTCCCATTCCTCACTATTCTTCAACCTGCTGGGTGTTCTAGCTCCCATAACATGGTAAACTCCCTTAACCACAGGGCCACGGCATGCTGCCTTTTGCTTAGAATGCTCTTTCTTGGGTTCCTTAAATAAATATTCATTTCTTATCCTTTCGCTTTCAGTATGAGAAAATGTTAGCTTTACTTAATTCTTTATTGCTGTATGTAAATGAGATTTCAGCTTGCTTTCCTTGTTATATTATTGTAAAAGTACTCTTATGTTCTTTTTTTTTTGGTTGTTTTTATTGCTTCTATTCACTATAATTCCACAGGAGGCCAGGAACTACATCTGTCTTATTCACCTTTGTATTTTACACTGAATTGTCAAATTAATCTAGGTAATATGTGACACAGATAAACAAGCACATATGCAGTGGGAGACACGTGCACTGATGTTAGAGAAATATAGAAGCTGTCCTTATTTGGGTGTGATCACATAAACTAAATCCAGGTGCTAGCTTATATAAAGAATAAAATTCTGGATATGTTGAAACTAAGACATCTTTTGCCAACCTTTGTTACTATTCTTATGTCCTAGAGAATTCCTTCCACACATAAATGCATTCTGGGCTTAGTGGAGGAATAAGAAAGACTCAGATAATATCTCATTTGGGACAATATTTCACACATAAAGTTCTGATGGTGCCAGTAATCTGGCATTGGTCAGGACATTCTGAATCTATATGTATACTTTCATTTTCTGGGAAAATTTCTTAACAGTCCCCCCCCCCAACTCCTTCCTATCTTGCTTCCTATTCCCCTCAGACCTCAGAAAGAGGTAAACTATAGCATCTTTATTCCTAGGAAAAATTAGCTCCTAGGACAAGTGAGAAGTTACACAAACTTCCTAGCCAAGTTAGGCTGGCATAACTACAAAAGCAATTCTATTGGATTTCCTTCTTTTTATTTTTTAAACAAATGACAGAAAAACAAAGCTAAGGGAAGACTGTGTCTAGAGCCAAATAATACTGTAACTATACATTTGTTTCTTGTGCAAACATAACTAACAAGGGCTAATATTCAATTAGATATATTTGAAGGAACAAAAATAAATTTTCTTATCTAGTAGTAACAGAAATTAAGTAATTGAAAATTCTAGCCCAGCAGGAAATGGTGCTTGAGTGGATATCAACCAGCACAGACTATTAAAATATTTATCCATCTAATTAATATTAATGTCTCATATTATATTTGAAAAGGTTCACCTCATGCCTCAGGGTTCTTTTTGCACATATTTATAAGGTTGTTTATTACAGGAATATTTTCATTAGCAAAAAGAAAAAAGATTTTTCTTTAAACAGATATAATTATTGAAAGAAATTATCTGTACAGAGAGTAAAAAAAAGTTAGCATTATGTAGGTCATTAATTTTGTTTCTAGTCTTACCACCCTTATATCTCTCTTGCTGAGAAATGTTTCCCCAAACGTTATTAAGTTAGCAGATGATGAAGTTGTTCAGATGTGTTTTTATGAATGGATCAGTGCTGAGTTGAGCATCATCTCAGTAGCCATCAGGAATGAACACTGAAGGCTGACCTGCTCTTCCTTTATGTTCTAACTTGAGTTGAAAAGCAGTTTAGAAAAGTGTGGCTTTGGGGTCACATCAATTTGGTTTCAGCTAATGGATCATCACTTGCTAGATATTTAATACTCATTGTGGTTCCTATTAGCAGAATATTTTGGAAACACATGAACAAATTGAAGTAAGTTTTCAGAGTTAAGCAGGGCTTTAAGTCATTTGTCTTTCTGTTTATGGCTCCCTTGCCTTTCTTCTTTCCTCCTTTAGCTGACAACCTCACTTCCTTTCTTCATATCCAAGGTTTAGAACTTGCTTTCTGTCCAATTTTCAATTCAGAGTTTGAGGAATACTAATGAAGATTTACTTTTATTGTCTGAAATTTTATTTCTACTATGTCCCTATTTTTGTCTTCCAAAAACATAGAAGTGAAGTCTTATGATAAGTAATTAGTATTTTATCTTGCTTTGACAATGATATCTATCTATATTTATCTCTCTATATATAGATATATAGTGAGTATGCCCTACAAATACCTCCATGGTCTGATACCACTCAGATAATAGATTTTCTATATATAGATAGATTTTTGGAGGTATTGGAGTTTGAACTCAGAGCCTAGCACTTGCTTTGCAAGCATGACAATGATACCTAGGGTAAACTAAGATACACATCTAATTTAAGATAAAGGTTGTGCTGATTTTATATGACTACACTAATGTGTATTGACGGAATATCTCCTGTAGAACACAGTATACTAAATTTACAATATGGTCTAAAAATTATTAGAAATAATAATTTTTATTACTAATTATTAACTAATAATAATATTAGTTAGAAATAAAAACAGTATAAAATTTAACAAAAATGCATGTCCAAAGAAAAAACTCATTACTCAAATACATTTGTAGACTTTATATTATGTAGTAAGCTTTTGCTGAGGCCCTTTTTGTCTATCACTTAATGCTCACAATACTGTGAGGTGTGTGCTATGATTACTGCAAACTTATACACAAAGACAGTGGAATTTAGACTAGCGTGAATTTTGTTAAAGTCCTACAAGAGTTGAAGAACTGAAACTTGGCCCTCCAATGCCCTATTGCAGGGTTCCCTCTTGTAATCACTAAATACCTTCTCCATGTTACTCACACTCTACTGACAGCCTACTGTCTACTACTGTGAATTGAAAACATGTACATGGCAGTTATGTGCATTTGACGAAAGTTATCAAATTTAACTTTGATGAGGGACTGCCTAGTTAGTATTATATCTATTTAGAATATAATTCTTTAAACCCAGTTTTACGGTTAACTCATGATTAAATGATTGGTTTATGTAGTATTTGCTTGCTATCTTATTGTTCTTTCAATTTTCTTTTTATTTCTAGTGAATTTGATTATCTTATATAATGATTTATAATTGTCAATCATTTGAAGTTTTCCTTCTCTTCCCGATTTCTAACCTTTGATCATTCTCTTATTGTCTTCCTATTTTTCTTATGCTATTAAAGGATTTCTTGTATTGGGTCAAACCTTGTATAATTGTTATTCTTGTATGTCAAAAACTGACAATTACATGATTCAATCTAATTATCAATATTAACTTTTATGACTTTTGATTATCTTTCTTCACTGTTAATGAAGAAATGTATAGTAATAGTATATATTTATTCTCAACAGAAATAATCAATTCTGATATAATCAAATCTATCACATTTTAAAATATATAGGTTCTACCAAAAAGTCTTTTTTCATTGCTAATCTCATGTTGTGTTCTCATTCAGATCATTAATGCTTCTGAAGTGCACTTTTTGGATATTATATAAAATGTGAGTCAGTTCTCTTCTACATATAACTAAAGAGTTTTCTCAATGCCATATATTGCAGTTGGCTCTTTCTCTGATTGGCAGGAATGTCTTGATCATATGCCATATCCCATATAATTAAAGGCCTATTTCTCTGATGTCTGTTCATAAGCCAATTTAACATATTTTAGTCTTAATGGTACAACTCATCTCTTTTCTTTGCTATTCTTCTGCAAAAGCAAAATCGTGTTTTCTAGCCCTTAACTCTCCTATATTAATTTCAGTATGCACATTTCTTCAAAAAATCCAGATGGATTTCTGGATGGTGATGCACAGAATCAGTGTGTTAAATTAATGAATGAATATCAAATTAATATAAATTATGATAATATAGCTATTAATATTTTACATTATTAACACATGAATTCATCTTATTTATAAACATAGCATAGCTCCCTGTTTAATCAGATCGTTATCTTTGTTTTTTATCACAAGTTGAAAATGTTCTCTTGAGAGAGTTTGCACATTCTTTGTGCTTTAACTCCAAACTGAAATGATCCTGAAGTAAACTTTTTATACACTCAATATTGGCAAAAATGGTGAATGTAGATATATCAAATGTTAATACACAACTGGAGAAATAGACACCTAGATGAGCCATTGGTAGTAACACTGACTGATACAGTTGTTCTGGAAAGTCATTAAGGGCTCCTAGTAAACTTATGCACACATGCAACTTTGACCCGACATTTCATTCCTAGACAAACTAGTGCACAGGTCAATAAACAGACATGACACATACAAGGAAAGAGTGCCTGTTATTTGCTCTACCAATACTTCATAATCAGGATGTCTGTCAACTTCAGTTTGAATTATAATTATCACTATAACTTGGGGCACTAAAAATGACATTTGAATGCCCAGTTGTTTAAGCACTTCTGATATTTCCCTCCACTCTCTCCTGATGTACTCCAAGGGACATTACATAAATCCTTTATAGATATTTGAGCTTTAAATGTCAATGAAGTTAATCCTTCCAAAGCTGTTCTAGTGCACAGCTCCTGCTTGAACAGAAGCTGGCTTGACCTGAAGTACTGGCTAAGGCAGCTTATTGTCCTTACCAAATGTTTTAGCTCAAGTTCATTTACTATAAAAAAATTATTGAAGGGAAAATGTAATTTAAGTATGTATTTGAACAAATAGAATAGGTGCTTCCATCACTTCCCAATTTCTGTGAGTATCCCTGCCCACCAACCCACTTATACACATATCTCTCTCCAGAATGAGGCTTAATATTCACAATATCAGAGCTTTGTCAGTGTTGTTTTCCTTTTTAAAAAAAAATTCTTAGGGCATTGCTCAAGGCCTAGCCCATAACCAGCTCGCACCAAATAGTTATTAAGATGTAATGTAATAATTTGGGCGAGGTCAGCTATCTAGAATATCTTCACATCCATAGCGCTATTATGTATCTTCCACTTATGCTTTCAGCATCTCATTTTATTGCAAACTAGAAAGTGTTAGAATTATCATCCATTTAATAGTTAAGAAAAGTTTGCTTGCTAAATACTGAAGTAATAATGAAAATGAAAGGAAAAGAGTATATTTTGTCTTTGAGCAGGACCAGTGCCAACCTTTGAAATCTTTGGTGATGTGCCATCAAGCCAGTGCACTTACCTGAGCATAAGTTGGATACAACCATGATGGCAAAGAGCGGCAGAGCTGCTTCACTGATATCTCCATGAGATATGACACTTGTAATGCAAGCAGAAAAATATAGTAAATTATTTGGAGAACAGAAGAAAAGGAGAAATAGAAAATGACTTAGAGGACTAGATACTTTCATTCATTGCTTTATTGAGGAATTGATTTATTTTTCAAATAATTGGGTACTTGCTACATGCTAAGCATTGTGCTACTCATTGGGGGATATTGAAATAGATTGAAAGACAGTTCCTGTCCACACAGAAATTATAGACTTGATGAAATTATAGATAGCTAAGCAATTAGAGAAGTATGTGAGGGTAGAAAAGAATACTGTAGAAATTGATAGCCAAGCTATCTAACCCAAATTAGATGGTCATTTACAAAAAATTCTTCTAGAAGTATATTAATACAGAAGATTTGGAGGTTAAATTTGCATCAACTGGATAAAAGAGGAAAGAGGAAGTAATAATGATTTATACAGAAGGATCAGGCTCAATGACAAGAAAGGCATGGCTTGTTAAAAATGAAATTTTAAATGAGTTCAGATGAGTCATATGTGCCTAAAAGTAAATATTGCTATTTAGTTTGTCCACAACAAACAGATGAAGGATAAATATGTCCCAAATTCTAGATATCCACTCACGCAAGCAAATATACCCCCCAAAAAACTTCAATAGTTTCCTGCTTCTCTCTGATCTCACATCAGTTATTTACCCACAAGTTGGTTAATTCTAGAAGCAGTTAAAATGAAGCATTTCCTTCTGAATGTACTTGATCTATTTATTGATCAACAAAGAACTGATTGTTTGTTTATCTGTAGACTACATTAGAAAAGGAGGTTGTTTTGACTTTAGGAAAAAAAGTTGTTGGGTTTTTTTGGGGGGAAATATTGGCGTTTGAACTTAAGGCCTTGCACTTGCTAGGCAGATGCTCTACCACTGGAGTCACATACCCCCAGCCCTTTTTGCTTTGGTTATTTTTGAGTCTAGCACTGGCTGGACTGCGATCCTTCTTTTTACCCTACCAACACAACTGGGATGACAGGTGCATGTGTCACCATGCCTAGTGTTCACTGGTTGAGACTGAGTCTCACAGACTGTTTACCTGGACTGGCTTCAAACTACAATCCTCCTGATCTCCATTGCAGGTGTGAGCCACTGTGCCCAACCGTAGGGAACTTTCTTAAAGGAAAAAATTGACTGGCAAGTAATTATGTAGTCCTTGAAGCCAGTCATCACTAGTATATTTTAAAAATGTGACCACAAGTTTAGCCATTGAGGTTATATTGACATAATATGGAAACATTAAGACATGAATGCAGTACTTCACTTTTATAATAGTTTTGACTAGTTATGGAAAGGAATATATTACAATTTTTCATTTCAGCCTAATTTAGCTTTATGAGCATGAACAAAAGATTTCTTGATGACAAATTAAGTATATAACAATTGTTTCAAACCAAAAAATAGCATTTCAGTAGTTTTTTATTACTTTTTTTGCTTTTACATCTCATTAATTTTAGCAAAGGTAGATGCCTGCAAGTGTCATTATAACACAAATGCCATAAAGTTATTTAAAGCCAGAATGAGCTGTTTCCATCTATTTTATGCAGTCATGATAGCCTTGCCTCAGGAAGATAGTCTATATCTGCCTGTTTTCTTTCTGCTTCTACATTTCTACTTCTTCTGCTTCCTTCTCTTTTTCTTCTTCTTCCTCCTCTTCTACATCTTCTTTCTCTCTTTCTCCCTCTCATCCTCCTTCTTTTTCCTTCTTTTCTTTTCTTCTTCTTCTTCTACTCTACCAAAACAAGCCTCACCCAGGAATTGTTTGGACAAATGCTTCTTCATTGGTCTGTCTTCTGCACTGTTTCCTGGACTTGCAGAGTTCTTCCCCAAGGTGTTTTGTCCCTAGATATGTGTAAGGCTACTCCACACATCACCTCCTTGGTGAGATATCTTCCCACTGGCTTATAGAATGTTGCTCAATAAATCATGTATTGTCTTGTTTTGTCTCTTAAGTGCTGTCCTATTTTGTTTTCATAACTGTGTTGATCTTTTTTAGTAATTGTTTATCTCCCTCACTAAAACAAGTTTCATCACAGAAATAACCTTCTCTGCATTCTTCTCACTCCTCTATCCTCAGTGCCTACAACAGTGTTGAGTAGATATGAGATTTCAGGGTTAGCAAATGACCCTACCTAGACAGACTTTACAACCTCTGAACTCAGGTCTCATGTTAGGTAAGACCCTTTTGTAAATATAATGATCATAAGATATTGGTTTCTATGAAGCCTTCTTGTGCATCCATGGGAAGAAACAATTTAAAAACACTTAATTCCTCCTTTACTACAATAAGTATATATGTACTTATATGCACACGTGTTCACACAGGCATGAAAGCACTGTAAAAAACACTTTCTCTTCTCTGTGCCCACAAGTTGACAGGAGAAGGAATTAAGTTCTCGTGTTTTGTTGTGTTGACTAGTCTCCAGCACGCTGAGGAAGGATACAACTGGGCAACCTGTGGGTTAGGTATATTTTCTTTGTTTAAGGAGAAAGGTTACTATGTAACAGAAAATGGGCAGAGGTCTATATATCACCCATTTCTCTGCCAACCTCTCATCATCTATTCTCCATTCTTCCATAAAAGATGGAGTTGATAAGTTGTTTAATGAAAGTCAGGAGCATGATGGAGCCATTGTTTGTCTACTAGTAATCAGTAGACAAACAGTAATCAAATTCATGAACGTATGCTCCATATTTATTCTATTTTCTTCCATAAGGCTGGTCTCCAGACGGGGTATTCCACGTCCCCATCTTTGTCTGTTTCTGTTGCTTATGTCCATCGCTTTCTCTATTTCCTAACTTGCCCAAGTGTGCTGGACATTTCACTGTGGAATGGAAAAAATTCCAAAATCTGGATTCCAGGGTAAGTTAGAGATCTGATTTAGGCCTGAGCCTCTTACTTTAATCTAGCCCTACCATATTTTAAAAATAAATAATATCATGTATATTTAAGGTAAACAAAATGATGGTGTATGAAAGCTGGATGGTACAATGGATATTACAGTGTACTAAATTAACCTATCCATAATCTCACATGGTTACCTATTTTTTACCCTGCAAAAGTGTGTTAGAAGTACCTATAATCTATTCATTTAGTAAAAATCTTGAATAATGCACTATTATTAAACTATTTGTTATTTCTTTTTCATTTCTCATTATATCCTAAAGAAATTGTATGTGCTCTTATGTTGACTGGCAGAGAAGGATTTAGAATTTCTGGGCCTATGGCCACAAAATCATAAAATGTCACAAAGTCCCACTTTTCCCCTATTGCACAAGTGCTGACACTGTATTTCTACAGATAGCCTTTAGTTTTCAACAAATTTAAAACTAAATAATTTTGTTTTAATCAAAGGTTGTTTTTATTTTTGTTCTTCTCATTTATTCTTATAAGAAAAACATTGTCCCAGGAAAAACATTTCCTTGGACATGCTAGGCTGCTTCGTGTGGCAGACTCAAGACCAGTACCTTTTCCTTTCCTTCTGAGATGTCTTATTATGGAAAGTAGACAAAAAGGAAAGGAAATTTCAGAACACAACTGTGTTATTTTCCAAATTACATTATGCATAATTTCTCCTTAAAGAGGAAATTTATCTTTTCATGTATTTTTTGTCTTATGTTCTCAGATTGTCTTCAAATAAAAAAAACCCTTATTTTTAAGTTCCATTTTGTTTTTATCTTGACTGCATTAATCAGTAATCACTCCAAGAAAATGTTCCATTTCTACTTTGAATCCTTAATCTTTGTTTCCTCTATTCAACATGTTTGGGTTTGGTGATTAATTTTGTACTTCTAAAGAAATCAAGTTTCTTAGCTTCTGAAAATATGCTGTTACCAAGTGTATATAATGCTTTATCTTACTAAGAGATACACTTCTGCTTACTCTACCTCAATGTTAAAATAAATGATACTCAATCTTTTGATGTAGATTATTCTCAGTCATAATGTCCTATGTTTTTCTGCCAGAAGGTTTTGTTCAAAAAGCATGTCTCAGCCAGATGCAGTGGCACAAGCCTGTAATCCTCACAACTCAGGAAGTGGAAAGCAGAAGAATAGTGGTTTGAGGTCAACCAGGGCAAAAAGTTTCTGAGACCCTGTCTCAACAGAAAAATCTGTGTGTGGTGATATATATCTGTCATTCCAGCTACATGGGGTAGCACAAATAGGATAGTGACCCAGGCTTCTTCAGGCATAAAGGGAGATTCTATCTCAAAAATAACCAATGCAAAATGGGCTGGGGGTGTGGCTCAAGCGGTAGAAGTGCCTGCCTTGCAAGTGACAGGTCCTCACTTCAACCCCCAGTAGTGACAAAAAAAAGTATGCCCTGGCTAGCTGGACATGAGCATGGTGGTTCAAGCCTGTATTCACAGCTACTTGAGAGATGTAGATCTGTAGGATCATTATTTGAAGCCAACCAGGGCAAAAAAGTACACACCTGTGATCCGAGCTATGCTGGAGGGCATAGGTAGGAGGATGGTAGTCTGAGACTGGCCCCAGGCAAAAACACTAGTCTCTATCTGAAAAACGTAACTAAAATGAAAAAAGGCTGGAGGTATGGCTTAAGTGGTAGGTCCTGTTTAGCAAGTGCAAAGCCCTGAGTTCAAACCCAAGTACTGCCAAAAGAAAGGCTCCAGTTTTATAGGCTACTTTCATGATAAGTTAATTTTATAGTTTTATCACCATTTATTTCATAGGAGACCATTTTTAATCATTAAGTTTTGAGAATATTTGCCATTGCCTAATCACCTGACAAAAGCACAGCATTGACCTTTAGTTTCCAGACTCGCTGATGTCCAAGAGAAGATAGGGGAGTAAGGGAAATGGTTAGTAGGTTTGGCCTGGGCTCCAAAAACAGCCTATCAATTCACAGCATTTTAATTATGCAACTGTGAAAACAGGCTAGAAGATTTGTTTCTGGAAAAACAAGGAGGAAAGACATTTGATTTATTTATAGGTTTGATTTTCGGTTCCTTCTCATGTTCTTAAGATTATGCTACACCCATTCTCTATTCCTTCACTCATGATCCATGAGTGATACCACATTTTCTTGATCCATTCATCAGTAGTGGGGCATCTTGGCTGTTTCCATAACTTGGCTATTGTGAATAGGGCTGCAATAAACATGGATGTGCAGGTGCCTCTGGAGTAACCTGTGTCACAGTCATTTGGGTATATCCCCAAGATTGGTACTGCTACATCATATGGTAGATCCATGTTTAGATTTTTAAGTAGCCTCCAAATTTTTTTCCAGAGTGGTTGTACTAGTTTACATTCCCACCAACAGTGTAAGAGGGTTCCTTTTTCCCCGCATCCTCGCCAACACCTGTTGTTAGTGGTGTTGCTAATGATAGCTACTCTAACAGGGGTGAGGTGGAATCTTAGTGTAGTTTTAATTTGCACTTCCTTTATTGCTAGGGATGGTGAGCATTTTTTCATGTGTTTTTCGGCCATTTGAATTTTTTCTTTTGAGAAAGTTCTGTTTAGTTCACTTGCCCATTTCTATATTGGTTCATTAATTTTGGGAGAATTTAGTTTTTTGAGTTCCCTGTATATTCTGGTTATCAGTCCTTTGTCTGATGTGTAGCTGGCAAATATTTTCTCCCACTCAGTGGGTGGTCTCTTCAGTTTAGAGACCATTTCTTTTGTTGAGCAGAAGATTTTTAGTTTTATGAAGTCCCATTTATCTATGCTATCTCTTAGTTGCTGTGCTGCTGGGGTTCCATTGAGAAAGTTCTTACCTATACCTACTAACTCCAGAGTATTTCCTACTCTTTCCTGAACCAACTTTAGAGTTTGTGGTCTGATATTAAGGTCCTTGACCCATTTTAGGTTAATACTGGTATAGGGTGATAAACATGGATCTAGTTTCAGTTTTTTGCAGACTGCTAACCAGTTTTCCCAGCAGTTTTTGGTGAAGAGGCTGTTTTTTCTCCCTCATATATGTTTAGCACTTTTGTCAAAGACAAGTTGGTTATAGGTGTGTGGCTTCAAATCTGGGTCCTCTATTCTGATCCACTGGTCTTCATGTCTGTTTTTGTGCCAGTACCATGCTGTTTTTATTGTTATTGCTTTGTAATGTAGTTTGAAGACAGGTATTGTGATACCTCCAGCATTGTTCTTTTGACTGAGTATTGCCTTGGCTATTCGTGGCCTCTTGTGTTTCCACATAAATTTAATGGTAGATTTTTCAATGTCTTTGATGAATGTCATTGGGATTTTGATGGGAATTGCATTAAACATGTAGATTACTTTTGGGAATATAGATATTTTTACTATGTTGGTTCTACCAATCCATGAGCATGGGAGATCTCTCCACTTTCCATTGTCTTCCTCAATCTCTTTCTTCAGAAGTTTATAGTTTTCCTTGTAGATGTCATTCACATCCTTTGTTAGGTTTATACCTAGGTATTTGATTTTTTTTGAGGCTATTGTAAATGGAATTATTTTCATATATTCTTTCTCACTTTGCTCATTATTAGTGTATAGAAATGCTAATGATTTTTTTATGTTGATTTTATATCCTGCTACTTTGCTGTAGCTATTGATGATGTCTAGAAGCTTCTGAGTAGAGTTTTTTTGGTCTTTAAGGTATAGGATCATGTCATCTGCAAACAGGGATATTTTGACTGTTTCTTTACCTATTTGTATTCCTTTTTTTCCTTCTTCTTGCCTAATTGCTCTGGCTAGGAATTCCAGTATTATGTTGAATAGGAGTGGAGATAGTGGGCATCCTTGTCTGGTTCCTGATTTTAGAGGGAATGGTTTCAGTTTTTCTCCGTTAAGTATAATTCTGGCTGTAGGTTTGTCATATATAGCTTTTATAATGTTGAGGTACTTTCCTTCTAGTCCTAGTTTTCTTAGAGCTTTTATCATGAAATGATGTTGGATCTTATCAAAGGCTTTTTCTGCATCTATTGAGATGATCAAGTGGTTTTTGTCTTTGCTTCTGTTAATGTGGTTTATTACGTTTATTGATTTTCGTATGTTGAACCACCCCCGTATCCCTGGGATGAAGCCTACTTGGTCGTGGTGAATAATCTTTTTGATGTGTTGTTGAATTCGGTTTGCCATTATTTTGTTGAAGATTTTTGCATCAATGTTCATGAAGGAGATTGGCCTATAGTTCTCCTTTTTGGAGGTGTCTTTGCCTGGTTTTGGGATAAGTGTAATACTGGCTTCATAAAATGTGTTAGGCAGTTTTCCTTCCCTTTCTATTTCGTGGAAACGTTTAAGGAGGGTCGTTGTCAGTTCTTCTTTAAAGGTCTGATAGAATACAGCAGAGAATCCATTAGGTCCTGAATTTCTCTTTTTTGTTAGACTCTTGATTGCTGCTTCAATTTCATTTTGTGTTATAGATCTATTCAGGTGATCAATATCCTCTTGGTTCAGTTTTGGATGATCATATGTATCTAGAAAACTGTCCATTTCTTTAAGATTTTCAAATTTATTCGAACATAGGTTCTCGAAGTAGTTTCTGATGATTTCCTGGACTTCCATGGTGTTTGTTGTTATCTCCCCTTTTGCATTCCTGATTCTACTAATTTGGGTTTTTTCTCTCCTCATTTTAGTCAGATTTGCCAGGGGTCTGTCAATCTTGTTTATTTTTTCAAAGAACCAACTTTTTGTTTCATTAATTCTTTGTATGGTTTTTTTGGTTTCCATTTTGTTGATTTCAGCTATTTTTTTATTTCTCTCCTTCTATTGGCTTTGGGATTTGCTTGTTCTTGTTTTTCTAGGAGTTTGAGATATATTCTTAGGTCATTGATTTGAGATCTATCAGTCTTTTTAATAAATGCACTCAAGGCTATAAACTTTCCTCTCAGGACTGCCTTTGCTGTATCCCATAGGTTCTGGTAGGTTGCGTTTTCATTTTCATTGACTTCCAGGAACTTTTTAATTTCCTCTTTTATTTCATTGATGATCCATAGTTCATTCAGCAATGAGTTATTCAGTTTCCAGCTGTTTGCATGTTTTTTGTGTTTATTTTTGTTGTTGAGTTCTACTTTTATTGCATTGTGATCAGATAGAATGCATGGTATAATTTCTATTTTCTTATATTTGCTGAGGCTCGCTTTGTGCCCTAGGATATGATCTATTTTGGAGAAGGTTCCATGAGCTGCTGAGAAAAATGTATATTGTGTAGAAGTTGGATGAAATGTTCTGTAGACATCAACTAGGTCCATTTGATCTATGGTACATTTTAGATCTAGGATTTCTTTATTGATTTTTTGTTTGGCTGACCTATCTATTGAAGATAATGGGGTGTTAAAGTCTCCCACGACCAGTGTGTTGGAGTTAACATATGCTTTTAGGTCTTTCAGGGTATGTTTGATGAAATTGGGTGCATATAGGTTGATAATTGTTATTTCCTTTTGGTCTATTTCTGCTTTTATTAGTGTGGAATGTCATTCTTTATCTCATTTGATCAATGTAGGTTTGAAGTCTACTTTGTCAGAGGTAAGTATTACTACTCCTGCCTAATTTTGGGGCCATTGGCTTGGTAAATCTTCTTCCAGCCTTTCATCCTAAGCCTATGCTTATTTCTGTCAGTGAGATGGGTCTCCTGTAAGCAACAAATTGTTGGATCTTCCTTTTTAATCCAGTTTGTCAAACAGTGCCTTTTGATGGGGAATTAAGTCCATTAACATTAAGTGTTAGTACTGATAGGTATGTGGTGATTTCTGTCATTTAGTTGTCTTAGTTGTTTGAAGGTTTGATTGTGTTCACCTAAGTTGAGGTTACTCTCTACTGTCTTGCTTTTTCTTTTCCTGTGGTTTGGTGCTGCCTGTCTTTTCATGGTTAAGTTGGGTATCACTTTCTGTGTGCAGAATCCCTTGAAGAATCCTTTGTAGTGGTGGCTTTGTGGTCACATATTTTAGTTTCTGCTTATCATGGAAGACATTTATTGCTCCATGTATTTTGAATGATAGTTTTGCTGGGTAGAGTATCCTAGGGTTGAAGTTATTTTCATTCAGTGCCTGGAAGATCTCACCCCAAGTTCTTCTTGCTTTTAATGTTTCTGTTGAGAAGTCTGCTGTGATTTTGATGGGTTTACCTTTGTATGTTATTTGTTTTTTCTCTCTTACAGCCTTCAATATTCTTTCTCGAGTCTCTGTATTTGTTGTTTTAATGATAATATGCCATGGGGTAGTTCTACGTTGGTCTGGTCTGTTTGGTGTTCTGGAGCCCTCTTGCATCTGTATGGGCATAGATTTTTATAGATTTGGGAAATTTTCTGTAATTATTTTGTTGAATATATTACTCATTCCCTTTGCTTGCACCTCTTCTTCCATGCCCATGATTCTCAGGTTTGGTCTTTTGATGGAGTCAGTGAGCTCGTGCATTTTCTTTTCACAGGTCTTGAGTTGTTTAAAAATAGCTCTTCAGTTTTTCCTTTAATTACCATTTCATCTTCGTGTTTTGAGATTCTGTCTTCTGCTTGTTCTGTTCTGCTGGATTGGCCTTCCATTTTGTTTTGCATTTCTGTTTCATTCTTTTTTCTGAGGTTTTCCATATCCTGAGTCACTTCCTCTTTATGTTGTCTATATTCATCCTGCATTCATTTATCTCTTTATTAATCGTGTTCTTTTTTACTTTGGTGTTTATACAGTGCTTCTATGGTTTCTTTTATTTCTTCTTATGCTTTCTCAAATTGTCTATTTTTATTGTCTTGGAATTTCTTGAGTGTCTCCTGTACATTTTGCTTGACCATATCCAGTATCATCTCTATAAAATTCTCATTGATTAATTGGAGGATTTCATCTTTCAGATTTTTCTTGTGGGCTTCATTGGGTTCTTTGGCATAGTTTATCTTCGTTTTGTTGGAGTCTGGATCTGAGTATCTGTTTTCTTCATTTCCTCTTTTTCCTGTACTAACTTTTTCTGTGGGGAAACTGATTTCTGTTTTTTCTGTCTTCCCTTCATTGCCCTTGGTATTGTTATTGTCCCTGTGCTGTGTGCAATTAAGTATTTTCTACTTGTAATAATAACAATGGTGATATTTAGAATGGAAGGGTGAGAGGAGAGGGAAAGCAAAGAAGGTAAACAAAAAGGGAAAAACAGATAAACAAGTAAAAAAACCAAAACAAACAAAAAAAAACTGTGTCAAAGATATAAACAGGGAGAGATAGTGTACTAATCAACAGTAAGCTAAACAGCAATAGAAAGACAGCGAGAGGATAAAATAAATAAATAAATAAATAAAAATAAATAAAATAAAAATAAAATAAATAATTAAAAAATCCCAAGTTCAAATGCAATAAAGTTTAATTAAAAAATCCCAAGTTCAAATGCAATAAAGTTTCAGTCTTAATAATTTTGGTGTTAGCCCCTCAGCCTCAGTCCTGGAGATGGTGTCTCAGAAGTAGTTCTGTCATTGTCTCATCAAAAGGAAAAAACCAAAAAACCAAAAAAAAGAACCCCTAAAACACAACAAAGTGTCCCAAGTTCAGATGCAATACAGTTTCAGTAAGGTTTTCAGCATGCAGCTGTAGTTCGGTTGTCTCATCAAAGGAAGAGAAAAAAAAAAGAGTCTGGAGACAGTTCTGTGAATGGCTATCTGAGGCTGCGGCTCACCTGCCCACTGCTGTCAGCCTGCTGTTGCTGGAGGCGTTGTTTATGCAGATCTCAGGAGTGAGCTTCACACTCATCTAGCCCCTCAGACTTTGTTTACTCAGAGTTCTCCTGGGTGTGACCACCACTTTTACAAGCTTCCAAGCACACTGGGGAAGGTGACACTGCACCCGCTTTCTCAGGCCAGCGTGTTTATTTACAGTTCACATGGGAAGTGGCATTTCCCCCTTCTCCTGTGAAGTTTTCCTCCCACCATCACGTTTACAAGCTTTCCCGCTCCTGGTTGCTGGGCAGGTGCCACCACTCCTGCCTTCTCCAGCCGGCTTGTTTATTTACAATTCTGTGGGGGATTTCCCCTCCTTCCCCTTTGGCACTCAGGGCACCCCACCCTCTTTGCTATGTCTTTTTTTTTTCTTTCCAGCTGCTTGTTTATTATTCAGCTTGGTTTTTTTCCCTGGGTGGGAGTCGGTCTGTCCAGGGGGCAATGTTGATCTGGCCCAGGGTTGTTTGTGGAAGTACCACATGCTGCTTAGCTCACCTGGTGGTGTACTTCTCCCAAGCAGGTTAGGTGCTGGTGTCTGGCAGTGTGAGAGCCCTCCTGGTTTCTCTGTTTAATGTGGAGTGGAAGATGCGGGGGCTGGGGATGTGGTGGTGTTGGAGTTTTACCTCTTCTTTGTGGTTTTTCCTGCAAGGTGTTCTCCAGTGTCTCTCCAAGATTTTACTTTAGGAACTCCCTCTTTCTTTTGCTGGATCTTTTTTTCAATTTGTGTAGCTGTTTTGATATCTTATCATATATAATTGGCTCTCTATGGGTTATGCATCTGTGAATTCAACCAATGGTGAGTTGAAAATTGTCAGGAAAGACCTTGAGAGGAACAAGATGGCAGATTGTTGACATCACTATACCTCAGCAGCAACTAACTACCCTGAAGAAGGAAGATCAGGGGACCCCAAAACACCCACAGGGTCCCATAACCAGCAAGAAACAAAGCCCTCTCTGAATCTACAAATAGAGAAGCAACTAATTACAGGAGAATGGGAAGAATGTCTCACTGATCAACACTCCTGATCTCCCATCCCTGAAGTCTCCACATGGCTCCAGGCTCCATTATTCCATGCTTGCTTGGCTGTAAGTCCTGCTTCCTGACACACTCAGGAACTCAGGGTTCTATGTTCCCCTCAACTACATGACCTGCTTCCTTTACTCTGAAATGCCAGGGAAACTGGTGTCCCTGTATAAGCAGGTCCCAGGGTTCTCATGGCTCCACAGGTAACAGAAAGCACAAACCAGCAGGCTTGGTTCCCTGTGCCTGCAGCATCTGCTGTGGCTCTTGGTAGCTCCATGCTGTCACCAGACAAGCATGAGACAGGAAGATTCAAGAAAGAATAAACCCTTTTGAGCAAGCAATGCAGTAAACAAGGAATAGGTAAAACTAAGCAACAGGGGAATCAAAATGTCAACAGGCACATCTCAATATTAACACCGAATGTCAATGTCCTCAATGCCCCAATCAAAAGAGTTAAAAAACAAGACCCAACCATATGTTGCTTACAAGAGACTCATCTCACTGAAAAAAATAAACACTGGCTTAGAGTCAAAGGGTGGAAAAAAGTTTTCTAAGCACATGAACCCCTTAAAAAGGCAGGAATAGCTATACTAATATCTGACAACATAGACTTCAGACTTAAATCAACCAGAAGAGACAAAGAAGGTCACTTCATGTTAATTAAAGGAACAATTCACCAAGAAGAAATATCAGTCCTCAACACATATTCATCAAATATAGGGGCACCCATCTACATTAAAAAAAAACCTCTAATGGCCCTAAGACCACAGATCCTAACACAGTGATAGTGGAAGACCTGAATACCCCGCTGTCACCAATAGATAGGTCATCCAAGTAAAAGATCAACAAAGAAACTTCTGAGCTATTCCACACACTGGACCAAATAGATGTGGTTGATATGTACAGAGTATTTCACCCAACAACCAGGAAATACACATTCTTTTCTGCAACTCATGGAATTTTCTCCAAAATAGATCATATTTTAGGACACAAAACAAGTCTCAACAAAGTCAAGAAAATCGAAATAACTTCCTGCATCATATCAGATCACAGTGGAATAAAACTAGACCCCAACAACAAAATTAACCACAGAAAATATTCAAATACATGGAGACTGAATAACACATTGCTGAAAAACCAATGGGTGACTGAAGAAATTAGGGAAGAAATCAAAAAGTTCTTAGAATCCTATGAAAATGAAAATGCAACCAACCAGAATCTGTGAGACACAGCAAAGGCTGTGCTAAGGGGAAAGTTTACAGCAATAAGTGCCTACATTAAAAAACAGAGATCTCTCAAATAAACAACCTAACAATGCACCTTAAGCTCCCAGAAAAATAGGAACAAACCATACCCCAAATCAGCAGACACAGAGAAATAATAAAGATCAGGGCTAAGATCAATGAGATCAAAAACAAAGAAACTACAATGAATCAATGAATCAAAAAGTTGGCTCTTTGAAAAGATTAACAAAATCAACAAACTGTTAGCCAACATGAGAAAACAGAGGAGGGGGAAAACCCAAATTAATAAAATCAGAGATGAGAAAAGGGACAAAACCACAAATACTAACATAATCCAAAGAATCATTAGAGAGTACTTTGAAAATTTATGTTCAAGTAAACTGGAAAATCTAGATGAAATGTATAAATTCCTACATGCCTATAACCAACCAAAATTGAACCAAGAAACTATTAAACACCTCAATAGTCCTATTACATGCAATTTAATTGAAGCAGAAATAAAAATTCTCCCATAAACAAGAGCTCAAGACCTGATAGATTCACTGCCAAATTTTGCAAAACCTTTAAAGAAAAACTAACACCAATACTCTTCCAAATTTTCCAGGAAATAGAAAGGGAAGGAACACTATCAAACCCTTTCAATGAAGCCAGCATTACACTCATTCCAAAACCCAATAAAGATGTAACTAGAAAAGAGAATTATAGACCAAAATCTTTAACGAATATAGATGCAAGCATTATCCACAAAATACTGGCAAACAACATTCCACAACACATCAAAAAGATCATATACCATGGCCAAGTCAGTTTCTTTCCAGGGATGCAAGGATGGTTCAACATATGTAAATCCATAAATGTAATACAACATATACACATAAGCAAGGGTAAAAACCACATGATCCTCTCAATAGATGCAGAAAAAACCTTTGACAAAATGCAACACCCTTTCATGATAAAAGCTCTGAAGAAACTAGGAATAGAAGGAATGTTCCTCAACATAATAAAGGCTATATATGACAAACCTAGAGCTAATATCATACTTGATGGAGAACAAGTGAAATCATTCCAATTAAAGTCAGGAACAAGACAGGGCTGTCTACTGTCTCCATTCATAGTCAATATAGTTTTGGAATTCCTAGCCAGAGCAATAAGATAAGAGCAAGAAATAATAGGGATCCAAACAGGGAAGTAAAAAGCCAAACTATCCTTATATGCAGATGACATGATCCTATACCTAAGAGACCCCAAAAAGTCTACCAAAAATTATTAGAAATTAAAAACTCTTTTGGCAAAGTAGAAGGATACAAAATTAACAGACAGAAATCAGTAATTTTCCAATATACTAACAACATAACAACAAACAGACTGAGAAAGAAATCAGGGAAACAATCCCATTTACAATAGCCTCAAAGCCAATAAAGTACCTTGGAATAAACTTAACAAAAGAAACCAAAGACCTTTTTAATGAAAACTATAAACCACTGAAGAGAGAAATCTAAGAAGACGTCAGAAGACGGAAAGACTGTCCATGCTCATGGATTGGTAGAATCAACATTGTGAAAATGGCCATCCTACCAAAAGCAATCTGCATGTTCAATGCAAAACCTATCAAGATTCCAATGACATTCTGCACAGAAATAGAAAAAGCAATTGTGAAATACATATGGAAACACAAAAGACCTCAAATAGCCAAAACAATTCTTAACAAAAAGTCCAATGCTAGATGCATCACAATGCCCAACTTCAAAATATACTACACAGCCATCACAATTAAAACAGCATGGTATTTGCACAAAAACAGACAAGAAGACCAATGGATCAGAACAGAAGATCTAGACATAAACACATATATCTACAGGCAGCTGATCTTTGACAAAGAAGCCCAAAACACATAATGGAGAAAAGACAGCCTCTTCAATGAATACTGCTAGGAAAACTGGATATCTGCATGTAGAAGACTGAAATTAGATCCCTGTCTTTCACCTTATAGCAAAATCAGCTCAAAGTGGATCAAAGACTTTAATATAAGGCCTAAAACTTTGAAGCAACTCCAAGAAGCAGTAGGAAATACCCTGGAATAGATAGGAATAGGGAACAACTTCCTAAATAGAACTTAAAAGGCTCAGCATCTAAGAGAAACAATGAACAAATGGGACTGAATCAAACTAAAAAACTTCTACACATCAAAGGAAACAGTCACCAGACTCAAGAGACAGCCCACAGAATGGGAGAAAATCTTTTGCCTGCTACTCATCAGTTAAGGGATTAATATCCAGAATCTACAGGGCACTCAAAAAACTCAGCCCCCAAAGAATCAACACCCCAATGAAGAAATAGGCACATGAATTAAATAGGGAATTCTCAAAGGAAGAGGTACAAACAGCCAGTAAATACCTGAAGAAGTGTTCAACTTTCCTGGTTATGAGAGATACAAATCAAAACAATACTTAAATTTCATTTCACCCCAGTTAGAGTGGCCATAATCAATGGAAATAACAACACATACTGGCAATGATGTGGCAAAACAGGAACCCAAACTGCTGGTGGGAATGCAAATTAGGACAACCACTATGGAAAGCAGTATGGAGATTCCTCAAAAAACTAGAGAGAGAACTGCCATACGATCCAGTGATCCTGCTCCTGGGCATCAACCCAAAGGAACGTGAAATACTATACAGTAGAGACACCTGTATACTGATGTTCATTGCAGCACTATTTACAATAGCCAAGCTTTGGAAACAACCCAGGTGCCATACAACTGATGAATGGATTAAGAAATTGTAGTATATATACACAATGGAATATTACTCAGCCATAAGTAATAATGACATGTGGTTTAAAGGTAAATGGACGCAATTGGAGAACATCATGTTACATGAAGTTTGCCAGGATCAGAAATACAAAAGCCACATGTTTTCACTCATACATGGAAGACAGATCCAAAGATAAATATATACACAAAAAGAAGCATGTAGTGCATGTTTGTTACAGTAGAACTGTTCTATGGAACTCAGGGAAAGAGGGAAAGTAAAATAAAATGATAGAACATCAGTAATATTGTATAACATAATATGTGAAGCTTATGGATATAAGGATGTATATCAAAAGCTGTTGAAAAACAGGGTGGGAGGTAAAGGGGTAAGGGAGAGTAATGGAAGGTGTTGAACAGATCAAAATAAAGTACACCCAAGGTGTGCATACATTGAGACACCCCTTTGAATATCAAATTAAATGTTAATCATAAAAAGCAAGGACCGTAAAATAGGTACAGTGTGTGTGTGTGTGTGTGTGTGTGTGTGTGTTTGTGTGTGTGGGTTATCAGGGGGTAGGGAGAGGGTGAAGGAAGAAGATTTAGGTGATGGTATATGGCAGGTGGACTTCATATACCTATATGAAACAGAACTAAGAAACCTCTTGCAATTACTTTAAGTGAGGTGGAGAGGAGGTTGAGGGGGAGAGATAATGGGTGCAATGTAAATAATGTACAATGCAAGACTAATCAGTATTGTCACTCTGAATCCCCCCCTTTATAATGAATATATCCTAATAAAAATTTTACTAAAAAAAAGAGAAAATGGTTAGGAAAACATTGCATTAGAACTTTACATGTACCATTGCTTGTCATTATTTCCTAAACAAAACAATGTAGCAAGTATTTACATTGTATTATGTATAAGTAATCTAGAGATAATTTAAAGAATATAGGAGGATGTGTGTAGGTTATATGCACATTGCACATAATTTTACATAAGGAACTTGAGGATCCTTGGATTTTGGCATCCCTGGGGGGTCTTGGAACTAATACTATAGGTATACCAAGAGATAACCATATGTACTTTAATGTTAATCATCTCAAAATGCTTCTAGAACTAGGGTGAAGACAAGTAACATTGCACGTAAGATGTGTAAGATGAAACTGAAGTAGAACAGGTAAGAATAAAATTATTGGATTGAATAAATTGTATAGAATAAGAAAGCACATTGGTACACATTACCAGAGTTTCTTTTCATTTTTCTTAAATGTTGAAGCAACATAAGTTATGTCATATAGTATACGCCAAGTTAAAAAAAGGAAAATACTCACAATGGAGAAAAGACAGCCTCTTTATCAAATGGTGCTAGGAACAGTGATTATCTGATAGCAGAAAACTTAAACTAGATCATGCTTTTCACCCTGTATAAGTATCAACTCAAAGTAGACTAAGGACCTTAATATCACACCCAAAACCTTGAGGTTAGGAAAGGGAAGAGCAGGGAATACACAGGAAGCAATAGGTATAGGCAAGGACTTACTCAGTAGAACGCAAAGTTAGTGAGTTCTAGCAACTAAGAGGATTGACAAATGGGACTACATGAAATTAAAAAGTTTCTGTACAACAAAAGAAATGATTTCTAAATTGAAGAGACCACCCACAGAATGGGAGAAAATCTTTGCTAGCTATACATCAGAAAGGAACTGATAACCAGAATATACACGGAGCTTAAAAACCTAAACTCTCCCCAAATCAATGAATCAATAAAGAAGTGGCCAATTGAACTAAATAGAACTGTTTCAAAGAAAGAAGTTTGAATGGCCAAAAAACACAAGAAAAAATGCTCATGATCCCTGGCCATAAAAGAAATGCAAATCAAAACCACGCTAAGATTGCACCTTACCCCTGCTAGAATTGCTACCATCAAGAACACCAACAACAACAAATGTTGGAGAGGATACAGGAAAAAGGAACCCTTATACACTGCTGGTGACAATATAAGCTAGAACAGCCACTATGGAAAACAATATGGAGGCTTTTTAAAAAACTAACATAGATCTGCCATATGAACCAGCAATACCACTCCTAGGGATATACCCAAAGGAATGCGACTCAGGTTGTTACAAAGACACTTGCACACCTATGTTTATTGCAGCATTATTCACAATGCCAAGCTATGGAAACAGCCAAGATGCCCCACTACCAACAAATGGATTAAGAAAACATGGTATTTATACACAATGAAATTTTATTCGGCCACAAAAAACAATGACATTTTGTCATTTGCAAGTAAATGGATGGAATTGGAGAACATCATCTTTTTTTTTTTATTCATATGTGCATACAATGTTTGGGTCATTTCTCCCCCTCCCCCCAAACCCTCCCTCCCCACCCCCCTCTCCCCTCCACCCCCTCAATACCTGGCAGAAACTATTTTGCCCTTATCTCTAATTTTGTTGAAGAGAGAGTATAAGCAATAATAGGAAGGACCAAGAGTTTTTGCTAGTTGAGATAAGGATAGCTATACAGGAATTTGACTCACATTAATTTCCTGTGCATGTGTGTTACTTCTAGGTTAATTCTTCTTGATCTAACCTTTGGAGAACATCATCTTAAGTGAAGTTAGCAAGGCTCAGAAGGCCAAAATTTGCATGTTCTCCCTTATATGTGGATTATAGACCTAAAACAAATGCAGTAATATTATTGGACATGGGTCACACACTAAGGGGAGACTGCAAATATGAGGAATAGGGAAAGGGAAGGAAACCTAAAACTTGAATATGGTTGGTAGGCTTACTGTATAGAAGTGAATTTAGTAATCTTAAACTGGCAGAGGCCACTATGGGAAGGGGCCCAGGAAGTAGTGAAGAGGTCTGGTAGAAATGAACCAATGTTGTTTATAATACACAAGTGCACGCACTTGTAGCAATGCTAGGAATCACTGTGTAACTATCTTTATCTCAAACTAGCAAAAATACTATGTTTTTCTTACTATTTCTTATGTTTTCTATTCAACAAACTCAGAGAATAAGACGGCAGAACACTTTCTGCCTAGAAGTTGAGGGGGGGCAAATAATATATACACATGTAAAAATAAAAAAGGAAAATACTTCTTTCTGCTGATTGCTGAATCTGCCAAAAAACCTTCCTTTTTTTCCCCTCTTTCCTCACTTGAATTATACTATTTCAGAATGACTTTTAAAACAGTTTGAAAATTCAAATTTTAATTTAGTTAAATTCTTCTTTGACTTCTAAACACAGCCAGCACTTTTTATATCATTATGGAAAAGAGAAAAATAGATCATTTATTGGATGTTTTACAACAAGGAAAGATAGAAGTTGTGCCTACTATTCACATTTCAATTATACCCTCCTGCAGACACCTTCATGACTATTAGCATCAATGTGACTAGTAATAGATGTGCTAAGACCCTCTTTGAATAATGCCTTGGCTGTGCAGAGATTCCTGTTTAATTGTTGGGTTTGTGCTCAAGGGAGAGATCAATAGTTCTCAAAGCATCAGGTGAAGAAGTGGATTGTGTCTCACAGTAATGCCATCTACAAACTCAGCTAACACCACATTCTCCCACCCATTCCTGCTTTTTTCCTTCAGAAAAACTGTCTTCTTACTTATATCTCTCCATTCTGTTTCCCTCTTCTCTCACACTCATAGCACTCACGTCTGTTACATCTGAAATTAGACTTGCTTTTCTTTTACTTCCTTATAGAAAAATGGTCTTTAAATTCTAATTCTTAGATAGGAAGGAATTTTGTTCACATTAGAAACAAAACTTTCTTTGGTCACATTTGTCATCTGTTCCAAGTTATTACTCATTTGTGGAACATAATAAAAGATATGTTTAATTGTTCATTTGTATCATATCCAATGTGACTTTTTATTTTTTTTATACTCAAGTAGATATAATCATAGCAAGATTGTTTAAAAAAGTTCTTAAGCATGGATTGACAAAATCTGCTTTATTTTCTCCTGTTTCAAAGTTACATTGTCACAAGTAGGGTATTAAGACATTTCTTAGAAACTCTTTTTAAACTCTTTAGATGCATATGGAATAAGGATGTGTAATATCCATGGAAAGGTCCATGAAAGATCATAATTAAAACATGGACTCTGTGCTGTACCACAGTAGCCTGGACCACCAAATCAGTTTAGATGAACCACATAAAATTTATGCTACAGATTCCTCATCTGAAATGGGAATAATTATAGTAGATAGTTCAAAGGACTATCTTGAGGAAGAAAATGATTAATATGCATTAGATGCTTTGAACAATGCCTGGTTGATAGGAAAGAAACAACTGATGGTGGTTACCATACTATAGTGAACAATAGTTAACAGAACAGCCACAAGACCAGAGATTAGCCATGTGAGCCTCACCTCTGATTGTTAACTTTGAGTAAGTTCTTTGTGTGCTTCAACTAACCTAATTCATAGGATTATGGAAATTTGAAATAAGATCCACATGTGAAATGTTTAACATAATTTGTGATGCATAATCAATATTCACTAAATGTCTTGGGATTGAGATTTTGTTGACTCTATTGAGTGAATTGTAGAAAACTGATATATTAATGAGTGCTTTAACCCATGAATACAATTTATTCTCCACTTAAATAGGTCTTTTTGACATATTTTAATCAGATCATTTAGGAAAATTTCAGTATATATAACCTGCACATATTTTGGGTATATTTGGACATATTCCAAAAAAAGTGACTTTACAGAACCTATCATTAAACTGATCAATATGTACTCTACATTGGAATGAACTGACTTGAGAGAAAGTGATTGGTTATAATTAGACATGTAATTATAATTTGACTTAGACATGTAATGGGGAGGTTCATTAAATATTTTTCAATCACATTGTATACTGTATCAATGAAAACATGTGAATTATATATGTTTTTTGGCATTTTTTGACCAATATTATGATTTTTATGCAAGTGTTTTATTTCTCCTACTACCCTATATATTCATTGTAGATAAGAAAGCATTATGTTCTAGGCATCTTTGATAAATTGCTTTTCAGTGAACTGGCTTTTGTCAAATTCATCCAGACCTGAATGAATTGTGTTGCATCCTGAAGTAAGAAAAAAATCACTGACTTAAAGGATTTTTGCAATCCTATTGCTAAGACGTGCCATGTAAACAGAAAGCTTACAAATAATAAATCAAGAGAAACTACAATTAAATGTTCACATAAGTAGTACATAACATTACAGCAGCTGGACAGCTTAGTGTAGTCTGAATTATACACTGAATTCGTATCAGAAGTCTGAGTAAAAGACAGAAATTTTATGGAGGTGTTGAAAGGTGGATAAGATTGAAAGGTGAATGGGTAAACTATGTGCATTTTACCTGGATTTCCTGTTTGTACCACTTGCTCTTCACAGAAAAGCATGAACCAAATGGCTCTAAACCAGGCAGCCAACTTTTGCTGTAGAATCACGTTTATTCTCGAAAGTATCATAAATCTTGCCTCCTACAGAGCTAGGATTTTTGCAAAAACATTATGAATATATCCAATAGATGTCTATTTAGGGGAAGAAAACTTTCTTCAGAAAAAAAGGAAATGTCCCCATTAGAGGACACCACGGCTGCGGAGAGCCTAGCATCATGTTCAGCATGGGTGATTTATGAAGTACCCAAATATTGTCTAAGAAATCCTGGAAATCAACTGGAAAAATGAGTAAATTTTTTTTCTCTAACCTTATGGAATTTAGGATCCAAAGACAATAGAGGATGCAGAGATACTGTGAGGGCTGAAATAGCAGGATATAACCAGACCACAAGCTAGGAAGCAGTGGAAAAGGAAGTGGCATATGATTTCCACTGCATTACTCCTATTCCCTTTTCATTCGATTTATTTTTCTCCTTTCTCATATTTTAGGCTCCAACTCTAGGTTGTGACTAAAGATGTGTGTGTGTATGTGTGTAACTTCCTAATATAGTATATAATACACTAATAACATTATCCTTAATATAATATATACTTCTTTAGGAATTTTTGGGGGTGGTACTTGGATTTGAACTCAGGGCTTTGTACTTGTTAGGCAAACACTTTACTAGTTGAGCCACAACTCTAGCCCTTAGACAAGGATTTTGATTCATTTTGCTCATTGATGCTTCCCTTAAGCTGTGATTTACCCATATTAGGTGCTTAGTAAATATTTGTTGAATGAACACACAATGCCTTCCTACAGAGCTTGAATGCATTGCAATAAAAATAGGCCTGCTTTCAGTCCACATCTGTGATTTCAAGTCATTTATCTGTGATCCGAATTTTGACTGGTTCCATCCTCTAGAAAGCAAAACAAACCATAGCTGTAAAAACATCTGTGGTTCTCAAGGTCATATTTAAGGCATGATAGAAAATTTTTAAAAAGGGTGAAGTAGGTTCTTTACCTTCTATTTTTTGAATACCTAATTTGTTTTAGATATCGCTCTAGGTGACCCATACTGTATTATTTCATAAAGTACTCACAATATATTAGAGAAGTAAATATTTTAAAAATAGAAAGAGCTGAATTTTTAATGAATTCTTCAAATGATTTGGATTATAGGATGTTTTGAAAACATTGAGAAAGGATTATCGAGATTTTGAAAGCCTGCTAAATTTTAGTTTTAACCAAAGGGAAGAAGACTAAGTTTGAGGGGCTACCTCAAACTTAATGGAGCAGGAAAAACCACCAAATCTATAGCAAAAAGCTATTTATTGTGTAGTTATTTTCTTTGATGTTCATGGTTTTTTAGTTCTAAAATAAATTTACATACAGAGATGATTTTTTTTATCTTCACATGAAGTTTGGCTTTTTTGTTTTTTTGTCAAAGAAATGAGATAACACTCAAAAGGAAAAATTTGATATAACATTGCAGAAAAAGTCCAACATATTCAATAAGCCATTTCAAAATATTCTTATTAAAAGAAGATAGGAAGCAATAAGTAATGTTTTTTAGTGATTTACCTTCAGCAATTTTCCTTAAGGGGATAGTATTTGGCAAAATGGTGATAAAACATGTCTTTAAATATTTCCAGGAGTTTCTTTCCTAAAAACACAGCTAATACTTGACTTCATGAGGCACACAGGGGATGAGACTATCATTTTTAATGTGGGCACTCATTTATTTGTTCACTTAAAAGGCTATTTAAGCCAGGTGCTGGTGGATCACGCCTATAATCCTAGCTAGTTGGGAGGCTGAGATCATGGTTCAAGGCTAGACCTGGCAAATAGTTTGTGAGACCCTGATCTCCAAAATAACCAGAGAAAAGTAGAGTGGAGATATGGCTCCAGTGGTAGAGCACTTGCTTCACAAGCACAAAGTCCTGGGTTCAAACTCCAATCCTACTAAAAGAAAAAAATGGTGTTTACTCAGCATCTACCATGTTTGACACTGTTCTAAGCCCTACAAAAAATAAAATAGCTCTTTTTTTCCATGGAGTTTGCTTTTTAGTAGGAATAATAAATTGCAAGTATACAAATATACATTAGCATGTCAAAATGCTCAAGTAAAATAAAACACATTGGTAAAGGGAAAGTGAATAGTGCTAGTGGATGACAGCGTGCCTGGTGTTACTTCAGTGTTAAATGCAACAAAGTACTTTCTGGAACTAAAAGAAACATTACATCCACATGACTTCAAAAGAGGGACTTTTTGCCAAGGCAACTGTATTGAAGACTATAAATTCTAAAGAGGCTGCTAAAGTATTAAAACAAATTTTTAGAAAAGATACTCCTTTTGGCTTTCAATAGTCAAAGAAATCTAGATTCTTATGACTCTTCTGAGGAACACAGCCTAGGTTAGTTGAATATTGCTAGCTCTTTAGTTGCTGGTCATTTTCTTTGTCCTACTTTAAGAATTAGCAAAGAAGATACCAAGTAGGAAATGTTTCTTCTATCCAAACAGTATATCTAAATGAGAAGTATATTATAAAACTTCTGAAATTTTTTATTGATCCAGTTTTTCAGATTAAAATTTAAGTGACTCACAGAGAGGAATGGAGTACTTACTCAACTCCATTCCTTCCATTTTTTTAATGATTTTATTAACATTTAATAGTAACACAGGGAGACAGGTTGTGATATTTACATACATGCTTAAAATAGATCTTACTTGGATTTATCCCCTCCATTGTTCTCCTTTCCCCTTTCTCCTCTTAGAACAATTTCAACAGGTTTCATTCTTCTATTTTCATATATGGATACAAAATACATTTACCATATTCATCTTCATTCCCCCTTTCCTTGTGCCCACCCCCCTCCTGCTGGTACTTACCCTTGGAAAAGATTTAATTTTCCCTCCTGTCTTTCATATTTTGTAACTAAGTGTATATTGATAATCCAAGGGTGTTTCAGCTTGGTACTTCAGGTCTGTATATATTGTGCTTTTATCAAATTAACCTCCTCCCCTCTGTTATTTACTCATTATCTATCACCATGCTGCCCTAATATTCAATAGCTTACTGCGTAGTACATTATATTATATTCATATATAGATGGGTTGTTTCAATATTTTTCATTCTGTAACATTTTCTTTCTATCTCCCACTTTCCATAGCCCCCTAAGACAGACTCACTAATTGTGTTATCTCTGCCACTATGTATCTATACCTATACCTGAAACATATGTCTCTAAATATACAGTTTTGTTCTGCCATATGTTCCTATATATACATTTAGCTTGTAAGTCTAGCATCCACATATGAGGGAAAACATACGACCTTTGATTTTTTGAGCTTGGCTTACTTTGTTTAACATGAAGTTCTCCAGTACCATCTATTTACCTGCAAACAACATAATTTCATTCTTTATGGCTGAATAAAACCCCATTGTGTATGTATACCACATTTTCTTAATCCATTCATTAGTCGTGGAACATCTGTGCTACTTCCAAAGCTTTGCTATTACAAATAGTGCAGCAATAAACATGGGTGTGCAATTGGCTCTATCATGTCCTGGAGTACATTCTTTCAGGTATATGCATAGGAGTGGTATCGCTGGATCATATGGTAGTTCTATTTTTAGTTTTATGAGGGACCTTGATATTGCTTTCCATAGCAGTTGCACTAACTTAAATTTTTACCAACAGTGTAGAAGTGTTCCTTTCTCCCTACATCCTCTCTAGTATTTGTTGTTGTTTGTGTTATTGGTGATGGCCATTTTGATGGGGTAAAGTGGAATCTCAATGTAGTTTTGATTTATATTTCATTTATGGCCAAGGGTGTTGAGCATTTCTTCATATGTTTATTGGTCATTTGCACTTCTTCTGAGAATTGTCTGTTCAGTTCATTTACTCAGTTACTCAGTGGGTTGTTGATTCTTTGAGAGCTTAGTTTTTTTAATCTCCCTGTACATTATGGTTATTTATCCCTTGTCAAATCAACAAGAATTTTTTAGTGATGGATAAAATTTGTAAGGAAAAGAATTCCAAGTAATTAGCAAAATCGGTCAATTCTAGAACAAAATGTAGTCAATCTTCATTATTCATGAATATTTGCATATTCATTCTTTGTCCCAAGATCAATACTTATGGTGCTTTTGTAGGCATTCAAGGATATATACAAAACAGTGAAAAATTTAAGTCCTGACATTTCATTCTCAGGTAAACAAAGTGACACTCTGTGTTCGGTTTTAGCCTCACAATGTAAGCAAATGTCATCTTCAGGGTCTATTTAGTACTAAAATTTTTGGATCTTGTGTCCCTCCCCAAAGGCCATGTGCCCCCTGCCCATGATGCATTGGAACTTTAAGAAGCATGGCCTAGTTGGAAGTCTTCCAGTCATATGGAAGTATGTCCATAAAGAGGATATTGGGATCTTTGCTCTTGCTTCTTTCTCTCTTTACTTTTTGGCTACCAAGACATGAGTGACACACTTTGCCACATACCCCCTCCATAATATATTGCCTTGCCAGAATCCTTAAAGCAATAAAACCAATGAACCATGAATTGAAACCTCCAAAACTGTGAGCAAAAATAAGTTTTACTCTTTTAAGTTGATTGTCTCAGGAATTTTGTTATAGGAACAAAAAACTGACTAGCAGTTTTAGTTTTATTAAGAATAGAAGGCTATAGAAAAAATAGTTGTATTAGATAATATAAGATCTATACTGCAATATGATATAAATTCAGTGTTAATGAGCCAAATATATTTGTTAAACATAGCATCTTTAAACCGAAGCACATTTAAGGTTATGTATTGATTGGTTGATAAAATATTGTGATCATAAGTTCATAGGGGTCTAACCTTACAGTTTGTCTAGCAGCAATGATTCAGTATTCACTAATTTATAGTACCCAGCAACTTCCTAGAATGAAGCTACCATGAATAATAAAAATCAACAGAACCCACCCCCTGAAACACTTCACATGTCTCTGCCACTACCATACTGATCCAGTAGCAGTTAATCAGTCTTTTCTGTCTTTGGTCCTTTAATGTCTCTCCATATAGCATCCAGATTTATCATTTGAAAACATTAACTGGGTCTTATTCTTCTGCTCAAATCTTTCTAAAAGTTTATCATTGTATGTCTTTTAAGGACTATAGAGTCCTGCATGATCTGTTCCCCCTACCTGAACATAACTCTTTTCAGCTCATCTTCTGCCACATTCCCAGCTCACTGCTTCAACAGTCTTCAGTCATACTAGCTTCTGTACTGTTCTTTGAAAAAAATAGGTCATATACATTCTTCAGGACTTTCTACCTGGGATGCTCTTCCGAGAGGAATGGTTCCATTTCTTTTGAGTGAGTGGTGTTCCCTAATCACCTTGCCATTGAATTTGTCACCACACTGCATGTTACATATGTTTTCTGACTTACTTTGTGTTTTCCTGCTTTACCTCCATGTGAATGGATTCTTCATAGAGTAGCTACTTACACAATAGGCACTAGAGATAATAATTGAAATAATGTATGAATAAATAAAATTGTTTAAGAAGGAATCAGTTAACTACTATCTCAGGACAAGAACCATTTCATAATCCTTTATAGTCTACCAGACAATCACTCCATAAACAAGTGTTGAGAACTTGTTTGGAACCATTTTGTTCATAAAATAATTATTTTTGTGGTGGGCACTGTGAGAACACAGGAATTGGCATGCTGAATAAGGCAAGGCTCCTTACCAAGGGTTCACACTCTAGTGGCAGAAAAGCTTCTGCCTACACCTATCGGTAAAAAATTAGCCTCCCTTAGTTTCTGATATGACAGTATCTAGTCAAGCACAAATATTAGATTTCCCTAGACTATAACTAGATAGCAAAAGAAGAAAAGATATCACTAAATTCAGTACTTATTCTAGAATTTAGGCTGTCAGAAAGATAAAATATGTCTTCAAAGAAAATAAAAATGTGAAGATTTTTCACAAACACTGACTAATGAATAAAGTTGAAACAACACTGAAATAACCCATTATCAGGTTACTTGCATTCTCATGAGTAGCTTACTACTGAGAATGAAGTTGATTTAGGGTCAGGAATCTAAGGATCAACTTCCAGAAGTAGCCTTGATCCCTCTTCAACACTCCATGTTTGAGATGGACCTCCTAAGAGACCATCTGGTAGCTCTTATTACACCAACTTGAAACATTGTCCCTCTGGTTGGTTTGTAGTCTTTGCTAAACTAGGCAATGCTTCTGGTCTTCTGTAGCTGTATAGATATAAAATGCGTGTCTCTCTGTGGCTTATGTACTAACCGTTATTGAACTGTATTAAATCTCTCCCTCATCCACCTATTTTCCCATTTTGTAGCTCTTCAATATTGGTATAGAATACTTCCATACTATGTTTCCTGGCCTTTTGCCATGAATTTTATTTTCTTCTTGCGTCCTTTTAAAAACTAAAAAAAAAAAAAAAAAGGAAAAAGAAAGAATATCAGTCTCCTTTTTGAAAAAGAAAGAGTATACTTTCACCTTTGGAATGTATGAGCCTAGAAGAGTGAGGGAAAACAGAGATAACTGCTTGGTCTACTAGATTGATATGCAAAAAATTCTGGCTATCTGGCAGATGAGAATCACCTCTATCTCCTACTTGATATAAAATCTTAAGAGTTGAAAGAGAAACTAAGACTATTATATTCTAGTGATGTTGACAACAGTTAATTTGAAAGTGTATGGTCCATTTTTTGTATAAGTGAATGTATGTATGTGTGTGCGCTAGACAGTTTACCACAAGCATGCTGCTATGTGTGAACTGAGTGATGCTTGCTCATTCTGAAGCTTCTGAAGAATAATGTGTCATACTCTCCAGGAAGTTATTCAGGACATTTATGCTGCAAGATTATCTGACACATGAGCATTATTTGCTATGTAAAAAACAGTGTAGGAGGTTGCCGTGCTGATCTTTCAAAAAGAAACAAGGTCTTCAGCTATAACACAATGATGGAAGTATATTTTGGATTACAATAATTTTTTGTTTGCGTTTATATTTACTTTCTCCTGGGAAGATTTACTTTTATGATGTTAGCTCCATAAGAGAGTTCATTAAGGGGTCAGCCGAGCTTCACAAATCAGGTCTCACTACTTTTAGCAAATGAATATACCCCATTGGCATATTTAAGTAAGAGTGAGTTTAAAATATAAGATTATAAAATATAAGGTAATACACATGGCACTAAAAAACTGACTTTACAAATGGACGAATTTAGGATTGGAGCCTCTAAGTATCAACTGATACACAAAGACTCAGGTGAGCACATGCAGGATCTCTCAGTGAATTTTTACCTCTATTCCTCTCAAACAGTTCTGTGAGCTCTTGCTTCTGAGAGGAAGAAAAGCAATTGTAGGATGAACAACGAATACTCCTACTTTCCCTGCAATGCCAGTCTCCTTTGTAATGGCCATGTGATACCTCGTAATAAGCTCATTTCCCAGGTAACTTGAGTGAGTCTCCATTCTGAAAGCAAATATCTTTTACTCAAAATACTTTTAAACATGAAAACATGCAGAATGGATGCTATTTCAGATGAATGTTCATTTTAAAAAAGTAAAACATGAAA
Source organism: Castor canadensis (assembly GCF_047511655.1). Classification (NCBI taxonomy): domain Eukaryota; kingdom Metazoa; phylum Chordata; class Mammalia; order Rodentia; family Castoridae; genus Castor; species Castor canadensis. Next base: position 96,450,134 of record NC_133394.1, read on the forward strand.
TGATTTATGCTTAACCAAAACTTCATAATTTCATAGAAAATCTTAAGTAATTCATGCTTTTCATTAACTTCACAAAAAAACTGTATGAATAAGTATTTTCATATATGTATCATTTGTTATATAAATATATATGTACACCTATATCATATATGCCCATATGTGCTAGGCCTCATGTTAGTGACTATTAGAAGTTAATTTATATCATATTATATTCTTAAGAAGTCAATAAAAATATTTAAATTTACATATTCTTTTACATTGGGTTTGCTGACAAGTTAATGCCAGCTTTCTTCACAGAATAATTTTTCAAAAGGTGAAATTTCTTAGGGAAATTTTTCTCTTGAATTCTTTAATACTGAGAGACATTTCTATCATATTATACAGTCTACTTTTAAATGTTATTCTACAGTCTCTTTAAGCCTTTTATTAAGTATTCAAAAGGAAAAAAAAAATAATTTCCTATATTTCAGTGTTAGAAGATCAAACTCAAGATGCCAGTCATTTATGCTCTTAGATAGCTCTTATTTTGATTTTGAAAATTTCTACATCTGGAGTTAATTACCTCAGGACCAGGAGTTTGTAATGTAAGAATTTTTTTAAGTATAAGAATTCTTAATGTGGTTTTTATAATATGTATAGGCTAAAATTGATTGACACTTTTAGGCATTTACTAAAGAAGCAAAGATTTAGCTTCCTGTTTGGGAATAAAATTAAGAAGAGCAATTCATTTCAGAAAAGAAGATGAACTTCAATAATTAATCAAATCCAGACATATTTCATGAAAAAAGGTGCATATAATTGTTCAGATGTTAGAAGCAGCTGATAATAATTAAAGACATGGGCTTTGGCGTCAGGCTGCCTGACCCTATTTTCATTATAAGTTTTATGATCTTTGCTATTCTAATTCTCCCTACCTTGCTTTACTCATTTGTAAAGTGGGGGGAGGGGTGATAAGAGCAAAATATCCTTGTCTTAAGGCCATCCCTGAGAAGAAGAGCTGTGCCTGACACAAAAACAACCCTGATTAATAATTTATTCCTTTTGATGAACATTTGTTAGGCATTTGGTCTACTTCAGCTACTGATACACAGGCTCTTTGGTTATGCTAAAGAGAATCAAGAAATGAAATTGGGCACAGTGGCACACATGTACAATGCTACACTCAGGAGGCAAGTTCTGGGACAGCCTGGGGTGCAGAGCTAATTCAAAGCCAGTCTAGGATACATAGTGAGACACTGTCTCAGAGAGGAAAAAAAACAAAATCAAGCAGTAGATTGTGTAATATAGGCAGAATGTAGGTTAAAACAAGAAATCTAAATGCTTTGTGATAGGTTTGTCTTCTTCCAAACATAGTAATAGGTCCAGTTATAAACTTTATGGGAAAGAACATTAGACCTTCTTAAGACTTCTAGCAGAATAAAAGAGACTTCACTCCACTGAAGTCTGAGAACACAAGAAAGGGGGCATGGTGTGGCAAATGAGCAAAACAATATAAATAATATTGTTTTTCCTATTGATTCTTTAACATCTATTGATGTCTTTTAATGGTTCCACTGGACATGAGGAATGGCCATTTCACCTCACCTAAAGTGAATTCTTTCTTCTTACTGCTATTTGCTATTTAGAATAAGCACCATTACTAAAATTTACATACAGCCTTTCATACATTAAGTTTAAAATATTATTTCTACATCATGGAATTAGATAATGTGTGATAATATTGTATAATCTGTGAAACACCACATAACTGTCCGTTATATTTGTAGTTTTAAAATCTATTTGTAAAGATATTTATTCCCTAAAACAAAAAGACTTCTTGAAAATATGATTATCTCTCATCCACTTTATTTCCTTAAGGCTCCCCCAGCATGATAGGACAATTTGATTGAAAAGTGAGCAAGCACAAGCTTTGAGCAGGGCAGCAACTAAAGGGCTGCATAAAATAGTGCCAAATACACCTCCTGTACTCTGAGACTTTTGTCCACACAAATAACATCACGCCAAATGGAATGGGACTGTCTTGACTATGAAAGGAATTAGCTGGCATGATAAGTACCATGAGCCTGAGTAGAATTAGTCCTATGTTTTGCCAAGGTAATCCAGAGCAGTTAGAGATGACAGTTTTCAAAATCATTTCATGTAAACTAAATAGCAATGATCCTTTTGAAAACTCTCTGCTAGTGATTTCCTGGATCACCACTAAACCACTTGGATACTCTGGGAAATCAGGTTGTACAAGGGAAGATAAACCATTGTGAGCCATAGGGCATCATTTTCAGAGAACTCATTACACTTGACTTTAAAGAAGGAAGTTTCTACCACAGTTTCTGAAATGCAAAATTGAGTAAACAATTCTTTTATAGAGGATTTGAAAAGATGCAATCAAATCAGTTTAAGGGTTGACTTGATTTGTGAACACTTTTCATATTTTAATTCCCTAATTTTTCCCCCAAAAAGTCTATAAAAAGCTTTTTTGGCAATACGTCTCTAATTAAAGATATTCCCCAGGGCAAATGACTTCATGAAAATAATTCTGAGGTTACTCAGAATTAATATCAGATATTTTAACTTAGTGAATTTATTATGAAAGTTCCTTGACTAAAAGAAAAAATATGCTTAGAGTAAGAAAGAAAAAAAAACAAAAACAAAAACAAAACACCAGATTCCAACTGTATAAACTCTGCCAAGCAAATTTGGTATAATAAGCAAGGACCCGTATGTTCTCTTCAACTTTCCCATTAAAGGTCTAAATTGATAAAATACAATGCCGTTTAGAACCAGGCAATCCTGCATAAATGTTACTGAAAGGAAAAGCTACAGATGTAGCCCTTGACTTTAGTTTAGCTGACAGACCGAACTAAAATTAACACTAAATATATCATCCAGGGAACTAGCTTCAGACTTCAAGCATTTCCCCTTGTATTTATTAAAGACTAGATTGTATCTGATTCTCCCACTAAGATAAAGTGAAAAACAAAAAAAACCCACAAAAGACCCATCTGTTTGAAAGCTTTGGTGAGCAACTGAGGCAGCCAAGATTTAAGAAGCCAAGAATCAGAGAAAACAAAAGTCATAGTGCTAAGCTTCACTGTGCTTCCTCTTCCTGTGATGTAGTTGTTAATTTACAAATTCAATGGATAGAGATGCTGAGAAGCCGAGCAGAAAGTGGTGAAGAGCTGAGGAAACTGAACATGGAGAGCTTTTAACAACCATGTAGACTTTGAACAAAAATAGTTTCAAAAGTGACATGGCAACAAAATAAATACTGAAGGAATGCAGTGAGCCCAGGTACCTGAACTGCTTTCCCTCTTAAGGTGCTTGGTAATTTATAACTTATTCATGCCCAGAGGCAGAAATGCTGAGCTGAAAGGGGCCACCAAGAAGGTTGAGAACTACTCCCTGTATAGCTATCCTTATCTCAACCAGCAAAAACCCTTGTTCCTTCCTATTATTGCTTATACTCTCTTTACAACAAAATTAGAAATAAGGGCAAAATAGTTTCTGCTGGGTATTGAGGGGGTGGGGGGGGAGAGGGAGGGGGCGGAGTGGGTGGTAAGGGAGGGGGTGGGGGCAGGGGGGAGAAATGACCCAAGCCTTGTATGCACATATGAATAATAAAATAAAAAAAAAAAAAAAAAGAAGGTTGAGAACTTCTCTCTGCTATCGGTAAGAAATGAGCTGACCTAAGTAATTTTGTAAAATAATATTTTTACTAGCTACTGTAGGGCTAATGTCAGAAAGCACTGCATATGAGCAGTTTCTCATGGGGCATGAATTAGCAATTCTAAAACTTCTTTACATATCTAATAGGGTTGAAGAAATAATACACTGTAAATAATAAGAGTAAGGTTTCTCCCTGTCAGAGAAAAAGTTATAATGAGCAAAGGGGAATGCTAAAATGAACAAGGGGATTTTGGAATGGGTTTGGAGATGTGAGTATGCATATATTTCATATATATATATATTTAAGTCATATACCTATATATGAGTTAAAACAGTCCACATTTATTATGCTACAATTCTATAAGCAGAAGTTAAATGTGAGTATAAAAGGGCTAAAATCAAGCAGTCAGCAGGGCTGCATTCCCTCTGGGGACTCAAGGGAAAAAATCTACTTCCTTTCCTTTTCTGTGTTCTAGAATTTTCTCCTTTATCCTCACATGTACCTTCCTATGTTCCAGAGACAGCACAGCGTGTCCAATCTTTCTCATGCTGCCAACTGTAGGCTTACCTATATTAATCTATGATACTCTGTCCATCTCAAAGTCCCTAATATTAATCCCACCTCCAAAGTGTCTTTTTTTTCCATGGAGGTAATATATTCTGTGGGTTATGGTCCAGACATCTGTATATCTGTCACCTTATCCTTCATATATTTTAGGGCTACATTTTTACCAACATATGTAAGATACCTATCTACCTATCTATGCATATAAGAACTTATAATTATTCTTGTGAAATACAGCTCATATTATCATGTAATGCTCATTTTCTTAGATGAGCTGGATGGGACCTTTTGCTCTATTTGGATGGAAATTACAAGTAAATGAAGATTTGTTCTTCTAGTCTTGATCATTCTGGGCCCCTGAGTGCTGAAGGCTTATGGGCTGGGTGGACAGATTCAGAGGCTTGTAACTTCAAGCCCCAAGAACTAGAGACACTTACAGCGTTCGGTGCTCAGGTTAGAGGCTTACCGCTCTGGGTTATGACTGCCGTAGCCTTTCACTTGGTGGCTAGTGAAATCTTCAGTTCTAAGCAGCAGCATCAGTACCAGCTAGTGTTACAGCTCTTGACTCTTGGATGTTGGGACCTTCAGCCTTTAAAATGGCTGTTGCTGCAGCTCTCAACCTTAGGCTTAGTGGCTCCTGAGATAAGGGCCTGCAGTCTTTTGTCCACCATCTTCTGCCTTCTATAGTCTTGGCTCTGTACTTTCTCTTGCTTTTTATATGCTTCTACTGTCCTCCTTTGTCCATGCCACTTCTTTCCCCTGCCTCTTTCTGGAACACTTCAGCAACGATTTCACCACTCTTGCCACTGAGGCTGTTCTTCTGTCATTGCTACTACTTTTGCTAGATCTCTGCTGCATATTATAGCTTAGCCCACTTTACTTCTGATAAAAATCACAAGGAGGAAAGAAAATATCATTCAGAAGACTTTTATTGAGCCTAATGTTGGAATACCTGGGGACAGCTCAGGAGGGTGTCTTCCTGCTGACTCAAAAAGTGAGCTCAGCAGCTGGGTTGTATAGCCAGGAGGGGTTGTGGCATGGGCAATGCATGCAAATGAAGGATTGTATTTACATCAATCACCACACAGCTTCCTTCCTCCAATCACTGGTTACTTGCTGAATTACTAGAGGAGCTGTTTCCTCCCATCTTGAATGAACATAGCTACATGGTCATCTAAAGTTTACTGAGGCTTTTCTTGCCTAGCATGCTGCCTTCCAAGTCCTGTGGAGGTTTTCTGGAATAGTTGTGACTGGGGCAAAGCCTCCTGGAGTAGGAGTCATGGCTTCAGTTGTAGCAGACTTTGCAGCTGGAGTGTTCTTAGATTATTAAGTGTCCAAAAGTAGCCAGGCTGGCATGAGGGAAATTCAGGTGATTGCCAGAGAAGGGGCTACTCAACTGACAGTTTCTCACTCCAGGTTGCCAGGCATAAGGTAAGAGTATATCATTGCCATTCAAAGGCCTGAATGGCCTGCTCCTGGCATTCTACTCACTTGCAAAAAAATACGCATACACACATATGATTCTTACAATAAGTTTAGACAGCTCAGTACAAAACTAACATTCTCAACATCATTTAAAATTGCTTAACATTTAACAATGCAACAATGATTCACAGTTCTTAACCACTGCCCCAGTGTCCCAAGGAGAGTTGAGTCCCCCTTTCGGTCTTTATTTTATTGTTAGTAACTCTATTTAACTTAACACCTAATTTGTTTCACATTAAAATAGCCAAACCAATGATCAATAATGAATATGAAGCCAAAAATCATAGAAATGTTGGGAGAAATATATGACATATAAAAGAGATCAACTTTTAGAAAGTAAATACTCCAAATGGTGGAAAATTTTATAGAAGAAAAGTGAATCCAAAACATTGATAATGTGAGAAAGATTCTGACTGAAATGAATATACGATCTGCAACCTTGAGCCTGATGACAGCAAGAATTCTCCACAATATTAAAATTGATGAAAGCATCATCTTTGAATTAAAAAATTACCTGGTATTCAGTTCAAAACACAAGAATGACAAAATTCTAAGACCAAAAACAGGTAGCTATATGTCAGAAGTCATTTCTCATGTGTACAGTTGGCATAGTAATAGTGTCAACCTGATAGTCATGTTAGTTTCCCCCTGGCCTCTTTAGTCTGATTCCTTGTTGTAGTAAATGAGTAAGCTGGGTGTGGTTCAAGTGATGGAGTGTTTGCTTAGTAATTGCAAGGTCCTGAGTTCAAATACCAGAACCATGCCAGATGGGTATTATGTGAGCAATAAAAAAAAATTAGAAGAGTGACTGACACATGCTACATGACTGAAACAAAATTTAAAGAATTTTGTTAGAGAAACAACTGAAATTAAACAGTAACTCACTCAAATCATATGGTTTTTTGGCAGGCACCTCTATTTTTGTCTTTCCTTTATTCTTATTTCAGCAAAACACTAATTATGGTAGGAACAGCAGTAAATTTTATTGTATGGGACCAGATTTCTAGATCTGAGTCTGTCACACACACACTATCTGTGTGACTTAAGAAGTTCTTCATCTGTAAAATACTAACAGGGGCTATTTTTTATCATTATTTTAGCCATAATTCTTGTTGCTAGTAGTCATTGATAATTATGTCATTTTATTTAAGCAACAAAAGAGACAATAATGGGCTAGCAAAAATAAAGGTAATATGAAAGATGTAATTTTAATGTTAGAACATTTGATGAGTTCAATGAAAATATACCACGTTCTTGTTCTCTGATTTTGTTGAAGAGAAAACGTAAGAGATAATAAGAAAGACAGTGTTTTTGCTAGTTTGAGGTAAAGACAGCTATGCAGAGAGATTCCTAGCATTGCTTCCACGCACTTGTGTATTGTAACCCACACTGGTTCATCTCTACCAGACCTCTTCACTACTTGCTAGTCCCCTTCCCATAGTGGCCTCTGCCAGTTTAAGATTACTATATTCACTCCTTTACAGTGAGCACATCAACCATATTCAAGTTTTAGGTTTCCTTCCCTTTCCCTATTCCTCCCGTACGCAGTCTCCCCTTAGTGTGTGACCCATGTTTAATAATATTACTGCATTTGTTTTAGTTCTACAATCTGCATTTGAGGGAGAACATGCAATTTTTGGTCTTCTGAGCCTGGCTAACTTCAGTTAAGATGATGTTCTCCAGTTCCATCCATTTACTTATGAATGACAAATTTCTATTCTTCTTTGTGGCTGAATAAAATTCCATTGTGTATAAATACTACATTTTCTTAATACATTTGTTGGTAGTGGGGCATCTTGGCTATTTCCATAGCTTGGCTATTGTAAATAGTGCTGTAATAAACATGGGTGTGCAGGTGCCTTTGTAGTAACCTGACTCACATTCCTTCAGGTATATCCCTAGAAGGATATGGATTGTATGGCAGATCTATGTTTAGTTTTTTTAAGAAGCCTCCATATTGTTTCCCAAAGTGGTTATACTAGCTTATATTCCCACCGGTAGTGTAGGAGGGTTCCTTTTTTACTGTATCCACACCAACATTTGTTGGGTGTTCTTGATAATAGCTATTCTAACAAGAGTGAGGTAGAATCTTAGTGTGGTTTTGATTTGCATTTCCTTTATGGCCAGGGATGGTGAGGATTTTTTTTCATGTGTTTTTTGGCCATTTGGACTTCTTCCTTTGAAAAAGATCTGTTTAGTTCAGTTGCCCACTTCTTTATTGGTTCATTAATTTTTGGGTAGTTTAGTTTTTTGAGCTCCCTGTATTTTTTGGTTATCAGTCCTTTGTCTGGTGTATAACTAGCAAATATTTTCTCCTATACTGTGAGTGGTCTCTTCAATTTCGGGGCTAATTTTGTTGTGCAGAGCTTTTTTATTTCATGTAGTCTGTTTTAGACCAATAACTAAATAGACTGAGAAGAAACTTTAACATGAGCAAAGCTGTGTCAAAGTCCTTTGTGCTGAGAAGGCAAGGCCGTGACACAAAGGAGGTGAGCAAGGTTCACCAAGGCTGTCTTGCAAGTAGGGAGACTGAGGCAGTGGAGATAGACCTTGGCATGAGCACGGCTCTATCAAAGGGCCTCTTGGCTGATAGGCATGGACTCAGCCAAGGGGAGGCACGTTTCAGCAAGGATGCTTTGCAGAACAAACAGGACACGCTGACCTAGTCAGTATAGTCTGTAGTAAATAACAACATACCACAGCTGCGCTGTTCCTGCCACCTACACCACTAGATCCATGGGAACTTGACCTGCATTTCACCCTGCTTTCCTATACTTGCTGTATAAATAAATGTTCTTGGAGACAGAGTGGGTCACTGACATCTCTCATAAGGAGATGTATGTCTGTCTTTGTATCTTTTTTCTCAATCCCCAGTCGCTCCCAGTCAGGTCAAGGGACCTGCTCATGCTGGCCATCTATTTTGGGGAAAGTTCCATGGGCTGCTGAGAAGAATGTATATTGTGCTGTTATTGGATGAAATATTCTGTAGACATCAGCTGGGTCCATTTGATGTATGGTGTGATTTAGTTCTAGGATTTCTTTGTTGAATTTTTGTTTGGATGACCTATCTGTTGGTGATAGTGGGTTATTAAAGTCTCCCACTATCACTGTGTTGAAGTCTGTATGTGCTTTTAAGTCCTTTAGTGTATGTTTGATGAAATTGGGTGCACTGACATTGGGTATATATAGATTGATAATTGTTATTTCCTTTTGATGTATTGCTTCTTTTATTAGTATGGAGTGACCTTCTTTATCTCATTTGACCAATGTAAGTTTGAAGTCTACTTTGTCTGATGTAAGATTACTACTCCTGCCCGTTTTTGGGGGTCATTGGCTTGGTAAATCTTCCTCCACCCTTTCACTGTAAGCCAGTGTTTGTTTCTGTCGATGAGATGGGTCTCTTGTAAACAACATATTGTCAGATGTTCCTTTTTAATCCAGTATGCCAAATGGTGTCTTTTGATGGGGGGCTGACTCTATTGACATTCAGCATTAATATTGATAGGGGTGTGGTGATTCATGCCATTTAGTTGTTTTTGTCATTTAAGGATTTGCTTGTGTGCAGTCAAATCAATGGTACTCTCTGATTCCTTGTCTTTTCTTCTCCTGTGGCTTGATACTTCCCATCCTCTCATGGTTTTGTTTGCTTTCATCTTCTGTGTCCAGAATTCCTTGTAGATTGTTCTGTAGTGGAGGCTTGGTGGTCATATATTGTTTTAGTTTGTTTATCATGGAAGATTTTTATGGCTCCATCAATTTTGAATGATATTTTTGCTGGGTAGAGTATCCTAAGGCTGAGATTATTTTCATTCAGTGCCCAAAGTACCTCACTCCATGCCTTTCTTGCTTTTAAAGTTTCCGTTGAGAAATCTCCTGTTATTTTGGTGCGTTTATCTTTATATATTTTTTTCTTTCTTTCAGCTTTCAATATTCTTTCTCTGTTCTCTGTGCTTTTTGTTTTAATGATAACATGCCATGGGGAGGTTCTATTTTGGTCAAGTCTGTTTGATGTCCTGGAGTCTTCCTGTACCTGAATGGATAAAACTTTCTAGAGATTTGGGAATTTTTCTGTTACTGTTTTATTGACTATATTATGTATCCCTTTGGCTTGCCCCTCTTCTCTTTCTTCAATGCCCATGATTGTCAGGTTTAGTCTTTTGATGGAGTCACTGAGTTCTTGCATAGTCTTTTCACAGCTCTTGTGTTGTTTGACTAAGATTTCTTTGTTTTTCTTTAATTTCTATTTTATCTTTAAACTCTGAGATTCTGTCTTCTACTTGTTCTAGTCTGCTGAAGTGGCCTCCCATTGTGTTTTTTATTTGATTAAAGGTACTTTATCTCCAGGATTTCTGCTTGATTCTTTTTTCCTGAGATTTTCCATATCTTTGTTCAACTCCTTTTTTATATTTTGTGTTGTCATCTTTAATTCACCCATGTCTCTTTTCATAGTGTCCTTTGTTTCACTTTGGTGTTTGTTGAAGTCCTCTCTGAGTTAATTTATTTGTTTCTGTGTCTTCTCATGTTCTTTATTTTTGGTGTCTTGAAATTTCTTGTGTGCATCCTGTATATTCTGGTTAACCATGTCTGGTAACTTCTCCATGAATTTTTCAATCATATCTTCCAAGATTTCTTCTTTGAGGGTCTTTATGTGGTTTTCACTGGGCTCCTTAATGACATTTATCATTGTTTTGTTGAAGTCAGGAACTGGGTATCCATTTTCTTCATTTCCCACTGAATCCTGTGTTGAATTACTTTTTGAGGAGAGTGGTTTCAATTCCTTTTTCTTCTTCCCATCACTTCAATTGGTGCTGAGAAACTATGTTGTTGATAGGCTAGTTGGTGGTTTTAATTGCTTGTTTTCTTTTCCTTGATTTAATTTTTGTGTTGTGACTGACTTGGTTGTTAACTAGGTTGATGTTCTCTTTCTGTCCCTGGCCTGGAGGTGTAATTTAGCAACAACAAATTTATGGGTTCAATGCCAGACTAGTTGTTTACATATTATATAGAAAACCCCTTGATATTAATATCTATAAACAGTGGGAGTTTTGGGGGAGTAATGGTTATTAGGCTACATATAGATTTTGGGAAATTGGTAAGGGTGGCATTAAAAGGGGGGGGTCACTGCCTGTTTTCTCTGCATTCAATGAGGCTCAATATTTATAATGTTCTATTAACAGAGATTTTAGTCCCAGGCTACCAATAGGACCACTCCTGTATGTATATGGGAATGTTAACTTGAGTTATAAAAATTAAACCAAAATGCCACAAATGCACTAATCTGTAAGGAATCGTCACAATGAAAAGAAAGTTGCTTTACTTCAAGGGGAGAAGCTCATCATTATGTTTCAGTGTGATCCTTAGCAGTTTCACTGTAATGTCAGGAGGCCTCATGAGAAAGGCAGTGGACTGTTAACACAAGAGTGTGAAGTAGCAATTATTTATTCATAGATTATAGTAAAAGAGAGATGAAAAGCATGCATGTTCACACGTACCATAATCAATGTGAGGAGCCTGCAGATGACTAGTTTATTTTTGAGACATATCACATCTGTTTTGGCCCAAACTCCAACTCAGAAACTTTAAGGTTGGCAGATTGGCTCAAGAGCAGTAAGAGTGCCTACCTAATAAGTGTGAGGGCCTGAGTTCAAACCCCAGTGCCTCCAAGAAACAAAGAAACATAGGCAATGTTCTCAACTCAATGGCCTAACGCTACTTCATTTATAAATTGTCTATGAGGAACTTTGTAACAACAGTAAAATATGCAACACCAACTAAATCATGGTTGAAAATAATTCCATAGCCATCTTTCTGGGACTCACAATCACTTACTCATGTTTGACAATATTGTCTTTGTAGAGAAATATTTAAAAACACATTATCATTTTAAGAATTATGAAAATATTATGATAAACTCTATCATTATAGCACACATAGTGATCACACATGACCACATTTTATGTAATGTGACATGTAGTATTTGTATTTAAACACAATAATCCTAAATCAGAGAAAAGATATCTGAAAGGTAGTGGTGAGACACATACACACACAAAGCTACATATACATCCAGTGTTGCTGTAGAGCTATATATTTCTATTATTTAGAAATCCTCAAAATCAGGGTACTGATCATCTATTTTATAACTATCAATGATGTAAAATATATCAAAAGAGAGCTAATTGCAATGGAAGATGAAACTAAGAATAAAATGAGCTTTCAATCATAACATTCACTCATAGATTCACATAGGAATATTGTGTTATTTTGAGTGACAATTTTTGTTCCAATCATATTCTAAAATTAGTTACAGCATGCCACCACACTTTTATTCTTCATTTATTCAATAGGTAAACCTTTATTGAACATTTCTTATATAACATGTATTGCATCAGAAGAAATCTAACTATGGCCTGATCTGCATGAACTGTCTGTGCAAAAGGGCAGTGATAGCAGCCCCTACTTATGTTAGGCTAACACATGCTGGTCAGTGCCCTAAGTACTTCTCATTCATTAATCACGTTTAATTTTTTTCTGTGGAAAGAAGGTGATATTCAGTTTAATCTTCTGATAAGAAATTGAATCAATTAATATAAATAAAGCTCATATAAACAGGCAGGAGTAGCTACACATATATATAATAAAACAGACTTTGAACCTAAATTAGTCAGAAGAGACAAAGAAGATCACTTCATACTAACAAAAGGAATAATACATCAAGAGAAAGTACCAATTGTTAATTTTTATGCATCCAATGTTGGTGCATCCAACTTCATTAAACAAATACTATGGGACTTAAAAACAAATAGATGCTAACAAAATGATAGTGAGAGATTTCAACACCCCTATGTCACCAATATATAGGTTACCTAGACTAAAAACAAAATAGAAACCTCATAATTAAGTGACACCATAGACCAAATGGACTTCCACAGAGAATTTCATTTAACAGTAGCATAATACACATTGTTTTCAGCAGGCCATGCACGTTCCCCAAAACAGATCATATTTTAGGACACAAAGCAAGTCTTGATAAATACAAGAAAGTTGAAATAACTTCATGCATCCTATCTGACCACAATGGAATAAAACTAGACCACCACAACAAAGAAACAACAGAATGGAAACAGAACAACATGTTGTTGAACAACCAGTAGGTCATCAGAGATATAAGGGATGAAATCAAGAATTTCTGGGAATCTAATGAAAATAAAAATATAATCTACCAGAAGCAATGGGTAATCAAAGGCAGTGCAAATGGGAAAGTTTATAGCTGAGTGCCTACATTAAAAATACAGAGATCTTAAGTGACCTAATGATGCATCTCAATCTCCTAGAAAAATAAGAACAAGTTAAGCTCAAAATTAGCAGGAGAGAAATAATAAAAAATAAGGGCCCAAATCAACAAAATAGAGAACAGAAAAACTACACAAAGAACCAATAAAAAACAATTTGTTTCTCAAAAAAAGATAAATAAGGTGAGAAACTCTTAGTTAATCTGACTAGAAAGAGGAGGGGAAATATATAAATTAATACAATTAGAGATAAAAAAGGATATCCAACACCAATTAAATCCCAAGGATCATTAGGGAATACTTCAAAAACCTATATTCAAATAAACCAGAAAATGAAGAAATGGATAAATTTCTAAATGTATATGACCAACAAAAATTCAACAATGAGTATATAAGCCACTTATATAGGTCTATAACAAGCAATGAAACTGAAATAGTAATATTCTCTCAACAAAAACCCAGCACCTAATGGATTCACTGCTGAATATTACCAGACATTTAAAGAAGAATTCATACCAATACTCTTCAAACTATTCCATGAAATAGAAAGAGGAGGAACACAACAAACTCATTCTATGAAACTAGTATTACATTCATCCTAAAACCAGACAAGGATATGATAAAAAGAGAATTATAGGACAATCTCTTTAATGAACATAGATGCAACAATTCTCATAAAATACTGGCAAACTGAATTCAATAGCACATCAAAAAGATCATGCAGGGATTCCAAGATGGCGGCTAGAGGGAGGAAGCAGAAAGTGAGCCTCCTATAGTGAAATCTTGGAGAGACACTGGAGACACACTTTGCAGGCATAATCACTGAGAAAAGGCATGACTTTGACCCCTCCACACCTCCAGCCAGCACAGAGAATCTCCACTTCACGTTAAACAGAGAAACCAGGAGGGCCCCCGGGCCGCCAGTCGCCCGCGCCCAGACGGCTTGAGAAGACGCAGACCAGGTGAGCTTTGCAGTACGGTGGTACTCCCACAGACAAGCCTGGGCCAGAGCAGCATAGCCCCTGGACAGACTGACCCCCACCTGGGGAAAAAAGAGAAACTGACTAATAAGCAATAAGATCAAAAAGACACACGGAAAAGAGGGTGGGGTGCCCTGAGCGCTGAAGATTGGGGGAAGGGAATCCTTTCTGGGACTGTAAATAAACAAGCCGGGCAGGCCGGAGAGGCTCTGGGGGGAGCGGGGGTGTGCTCCCAGCAACCAGGAGCAGGAAAGCTTGTGAAAGTGGCGGTGGAAGGAAAACTGCACAGGAGAGGGGGGAAGACCCACCTCCCACATGAACTGCAAATAAACACGCAGGCCTGACAACGCGGGTGCAGTGTCACCTTTCCCAGTGTGCTTAGAAAGGGGAAAGCTTGTAGCAGAGGCTCCCGCACAGGAGAACTCTGAGCAAACAAAGCCTTTGGGGCCAGGTGAGTGCTAAGCTTACCCCTGAGATCTGCATAAATAACACCTCCAGCTACAGCAGGCTGACAGCAGCGGGCAGGCAAGCCACAGCTGCAGATACCATTCTCAGAACTGTCTCCAGACTCTTTCTTTTCTTTTTCTCCCTACCTTTGATGAGAGAACAACTGAATTACACCTGCCTGCTGAAAAACTTACTGAAACTGTATTGCATTTGAATTTGGGACACTTGGTGGGGTTTATTTTGTGTGTGTGTGTGTGTGTGTGTGTGTGTGTGTGTGTGTGTAGTTTTGTTCTACTTTATGCATCCCCTTTGATGAGACAACTACAGAACAACATCTGAGGCACCATCTCCAGGATTGGAGACTGAGATGGACACCTAAATTATTAAGAATGAAACTTAATTGCATTTGAACTTGGAGGTTTTTTTGGTTTTTTGGTCTTTTGGTTTTTTTTTTAATTTTCTATTTTCCATTTTATTTTAATTCATTTTTATATATAGATACTTCTTTCATTTACTTATTTTTTATTTTTACTCTTATCTTTTTTTTTTTATTTTTTGATTTTCAATCCTCTCTCTGTCTCTCTAATGTCTGTTCAGCTTACTGTCAATTAGTACACTAACACTCCCTGTTTATACCTTTGAAACTTTCTTGACTGATACCTTGTTCTGTTTTCTCCTTCTTGTATGTGTATTTGTTTGTCCCTATTGTTTACCTTCTTGCTTTCCATCTCAGCTCACCCATCCATTCTAAATGTTACCATTGTTATTATTACAAGCTAGAAAATACTTAATTACACACAGTATAGGGACACTAACAACACCAAAGACAATGATGGGAAGACAGAAAAAACATGGAAACCAGTTTCCCCACAGCAAAAAATTAGTACAGGAACCAGAGGGGAATGAAGAAAACAGATACTCAGATCCAGACTCCAACAAAATAAAGATAAACTATGCCAAAGGACCCAATGAAGCTCAGAAGTATAATTTAAAAGAAGACATACTACAAGTACTCAATGAGAATTTTATAGAGATGATACTAGATAGGGTCAACCAAAATGTACAGGAGACATTCAAGAAATTCCAAGACAAGAAAAATAGAGAATTTGAAAAAGGAAAAGAAGAAATAAAGGAAACAATAGAAGCACTGTATAAACACCAAAGTGAAACAGAGAACATGATGAATAAATGGATAAACGAACTCAGAACAAAAACAGACAACATTAAAGAGGAAACCACCCAGGATATGGAAAACCTCAGAAAAAAGAACGAAACAGAACTGCAAAATAAAACGGAAGGCCAATCCAGCAGAATAGAACAAACAGAAGACAGAATCTCAGAACTTGAAGATGCAGTGGTAATTAAAGGAAAAACCGAAGAACTATTAATTAAACAACAAGACCTGTGAAAAGAAAATGCAAGAACTCACTGACTCCATCAAACGGCCAAACATGAGAATCATGGGCATCGAAGAAGGAGAAGAGATGCAAGCAAAGGGAATGCGTAATATATTCAACAAAATTATAACAGAAAATTTCCCAAATATAGAGAAAGATATTCCCATACAGATGCAAGAGGCCTCCAGGACACCAAACAGACCAGATCAAAATAGAACTACCCCATGACATATCATCATTAAACCAACAAGTTCAGAAACTAAGGAAAGAATATTGAAGGCTGTAAGAGAGAAAAAACAAGTAACATACAAAGGTAAACCCATCAAAATCACAGCAGACTTCTTAACAGAAACATTAAAAGCAAGAACAACTTGGGGTGAGATCTTCCAGGCACTGAATGAAAATAACTCCAACTGTAGGATACTCTACGCAGCAAAACTATCATTCAAAATAGATGGAGCAATAAAAGTCTTCCATGATAAGCAGAAACTAAAACAATATGTGACCACAAAGCCACCACTACAAAAGATTCTTCAAGGGATTCTGCACACAGAAAGTGAAACCCAACTTAACCATGAAAAGACAGGCAGCACCAAACCACAGGAAAAGAAAAAGCAAGACAGTAGAGAGTAACCTCAACTTAGGTGAACACAATCAAACCTTCAAACAACTAAGACAACTAAATGACAGAAATCACCACATACCTATCAGTACTAACGCTTAATGTTAACGGACTAAATTCACCCATCAAAAGGCACTGCTTGACGAAATGGATTAAAAAGGAAGATCCAACAATTTATTGCTTACAGGAGACTCATCTCACTGACAGAAATAAGCATAGGCTTAGGATGAAAGGCTGGAAGAAGATTTACCAAGCCAATGGCCCCCGTAAACAGGCAGGAATAGCAATACTTATCTCTGACAAAGTAGACTTCAAACTGCATTGATCAAACGAGATAAAGAAGGACATTCCATACTAATAAAAGGGGAAATAGACCAAAAGGAAATAATAATCATCAACCTGTATGCACCCAATGTCAACGCACCCAATTTCATCAAACATACCCTGAAAGACCTAAAAGCATATATAAACGCCAACACAGTGGTTGTGGGAGACTTTAACACCCCATTATCATCAATAGTTAGGTCATCCAAACAAAAAATCAATAAAGAAATCCAAGATCTAAAATATGCAATAGATCAAATGGACCTAGTTGATGTCTACAGAACATTTCATCCAACTTCTACACAATATGCATTCTTCTCAGCAGCCCATGGAACCTTCTCCAAAATAGATCATATCCTAGGGCACAAAGCAAGTCTCAGCAAATATAAGATAATAGAAATTATACCGTGCATACTATCTGATCACAATGCAGTAAAAGTAGAACTCAACAACAAAAGTAAAGACAAAAAACATGCAAACAGCTGGAAACCAAACAACTCATTACTTAATGAAGAATGGATCATCGATGAAATAAAAGAGGAAATTTAAAAGTTCCTAGAAGTCAATGAAAATGAAAACACAACCTACTGGAATCTATGGGACCCAGCTAAGGCAGTCCTGAGAGGAAAGTTTATAGCCATGAGTGCATATATTAAAAAAGACTGAAAGATCACAAATCAATGACCTTATGATACATCTCAAACTCCTAGAAAAACAAGAACAAGCAAATCCCAAAACAAATAGAAGGAGAGAAATAATAAAAATAAGAGCTGAAATCAATGAAATAGAAACCAAAAAAACCACACAAAGAATTAATGAAACAAAAAGTTGGTTCTTTGAAAAAATAAACAAGATCAATAGACCCCTGGAAAACCTGATGAAAATGAGGAGAGACAAAACCCGAATTAGTACAATCAGGAATGCAAAAGGGGAGATAACAACAAACACCATGGAAGTCCAGGAAATCATCAGAAACTACTTCGAGAACCTATGTTCAAATAAATTTGAAAATCTTAAAGAAATGGACAGTTTTCTAGATACATATAATCATCCAAAACTGAACCAAGAGGATATTGATCACCTGAATAGATCTATAACACAAAATGAAATTGAAGGAGCAATTAAGAGTCTCCCCAAAAAGAAAAGTACAGGACCTGATGGATTCTCTGCTGAATTCTATCAGACCTTTAAAGAAGAACTGATACCAACCCTCCTTAAATTGTTCCACAAAATAGAAAGGGAAGGAAAACTGCCAAGCACATTTTATGAAGCCAGTATTACACTTATCCCAAAATCAGGCAAAGACACCTCCAAAAAGAGAACTATAGGACAATGTCCTTAATGAACATTGACACAAAAATCCTCAACAAAATAATGGCAAACCGAATTCAACAACACATTAAAAAGATTATTCACCATGACCAAGTAGGCTTCATCCCAGGGATGCAGGGGTGGTTCAACATACGAAAATCAATAAATGTAATAAACCACATTAACAGAAGCAAAGACAAAAACCACTTGATCATCTCAATAGATGCAGAAAAAGCCTTTGATAAGATCCAACATCATTTCATGATAAAAGCTCTAAGAAAACTAGGAATAGAAGGAAAGTACCTCAACATTATAAAAGCTATATATGACAAACATACAGCCAGCATTATACTTAACAGAGAAAAACTGAAACCATTCCCTCTAACATCAGGAACCAGACAAGGATGCCCACTATCTCCACTCCTATTCAACATAATACTGGAATTCCTAGCCAGAGCAATTAGGCAAGAAGAAGGAATAAAAGGAATACAAACAGGTAAAGAAACAGTCAAAATATCCCTATTTGCAGATGACATGATCCTATACCTTAAAGACCAAAAAAACTCTACTCAGAAGCTTCTAGACATCATCAATAGCTATAGCAAGGTAGCAGGATATAAAATCAACATAGAAAAATCACTAGCATTTCTATACATTAATAATGAACAAATTGAAAAAGAATGTATGAAAACAATTCCATTTACAATAGCCTCAAAAAAAATCAAATACCTAGGTGTAAACCTAATAAAAGGTGTGAAAAACCTCTACAAGGAAAACTATACACTTCTGAAGAAAGAGATTGAGGAAGACTATAGAAAGCAGAGAGATCTCCCATGCTCATGGACTGGTAGAATCAACATAGTAAAAATGTCATACTCCCAAATGCAATCTACATGTTTAATGCAATTCCCATCAAAATTCCAATGACATTCATTAAAGAGATTGAAAAATCTACTGTTAAATTTATATGGAAACACAAGAGGCCATGAATACCCAAGGCAATACTCAGTCAAAAGAACAATGCAGGAGGTATCATGATATCTGACTTCAAATTATATTACAAAGCAATACAATAAAAACAGCATGGTACTGGCACAAAAACAGACATGAAGACCAGTGGAACAGAATAGAGGACCCAGATATGAAGCCAAACAACTATCACCAACTTGTCTTTGACAAAGAAGCTAAAAATATACAATGGAGAAATAGGAGCCTCTTCAACAAAAACTACTGGGAAAACTGGTTAGCAGTCTGCAAAAAACTGAAACTAGATCCATGTATATCACCCTATACCAAGATTAACTCAAAATGGATGAAGGATCTTCATATCAGACCACAAACTCTAAAGTTGATACAGGAAAGAGTAGGAAATACTCTGGAGTTAGTAGGTATAGGTAAGAACTTTCTCAACAAAACCCCAGCAGCACAGCAACTAAGAGATAGCATAGATAAATGGGACCTCATAAAGCTAAAAAGCTTCTGTTCATCAAAAGAAATGGTCTCTAAACTGAAGAGAACACCCACAGAGTGGGAGAAAATATTTGTCAGCTACACATCAGACAAAGGACTGATAACCAGAATATATAGGGGACTTAAAAACCTAAATTCTCCCAAAACTAATGAACTAATAAAGAAATGGGCAAGTGAACTAAACAGAACTTTCTCAAAAGAAGAAATTCAAATGGCCAAAAAACACATGAAAAAATGTTCACCATCTCTAGCAATAAAGGAAATGCAAATTAAAACCACACTAAGATTCCACATCACCCTTGTTAGAATAGCCATCATTAGCAACACCATGAACAACAGGTGTTGGTGAGGATGCGGAGAAAAAGGAACCCTCTTACACTGTTGATGGGATTGTAAACTAGTACAACCACTCTGGAAAAAAATTTGGAGGCTACTTAAAAATCTAGACATTGATCTACCATTTTATCCAGCAATACCACTCTTGGGGATATACCCAAAAGACTGTGACACAGGTTACTCCAGGGGAACCTGCACACCCATGTTTATTGTGGCACTATTCACAATAGCCAAGTTATGGAAACAGCCAAGATGCCTCACCACTGACAAATGGATTAAGAAAATGTGGTATCTATACACAATGGAATTTTATGCAGCCATGAGGAAGAACGAAATGTTATCATTCGCTGGTAAATGGATGGAATTGGAGAACATCATTCTGAGTGAGGTTAGCCTGGCCCAAAAGACCAAAAATCATATGTTCTCCCTCATATGCAGACATTAGATCAAGGGCAAACACAACATGGGGATTGGACTTTGGGCACATGATAAAAGCAAGAGCACACAAGGGAGGGGTGAGGATAGGTAAGACACCTAACAAATTAGCTAGCATTTGTTGCCCTTAACGCAGAGAAACTAAAGCAGATACCTTAAAAGCAACTGAGGCCAATAGGAAAAGGGGACCAGGAACTAGAGAAAAGGTGAGATCAAAAAGAATTAACCTAGAAGGTAACACACACGCACACGAAATTAATGTGAGTCAACTCCTTGTATAGCTATCCTTATGTCAACCAGCAAAAAACCCTTGTTCCTTCCTATTATTGCTTATACACTCTCTTCAACAAGATTAGAAATAAGGGCAAAATAGTTTCTGCTGGGTATTGAGGAGGTGGGGGGGAGAGGGAGGGGGCAGAACGGGTAGTAAGGGATGGGGTGGGAGCAGGGAGGAGAAATGACCCAAGCCTTGTATGCACATATGAATTAAAAAAAAAAAGATCATGCACCACAATTAGGCTGGTTACATTCCAGAGATGCACATATGGTTCAACATATGCAAATCCATAAATGTAACATATAAACAGAAGCAAAGATAAAAATCACATGATCATATGAGATGAAGAAAAATCTCTTGGCAAAATTCAACATACTTTTGTGATAAAAGCTCTGAAGAAACTAGAAATAGAAGGAATGTACCTCAACTTAATAAAGGCTGTATATGAGAAACCAATAGCCAACATCATATTTAATGAGGAAAACCTGAAACCATTTCCTCTAAAGTCAAGAGTGAGAGAGACAGGATGTCTACTCTTCCTACTCATATTAGATATAATTTATACTGTTAGAGCAGTAAGATAGAAGAAAGACATGAAAGGAATTCAAATAGAGAAGGAATAAATCAAAGTATCCATATTTGCAGATGATATAATATTATTCCTGAAAGACCCTAAAATCTCCATCATAAAACTGTTAGACATCCTAAGAACTTTCATCAAAGTAGAAGGATAAAAAATCAATATACAAAATCAGTAGCTCTTCTGTGAGATAACAATGCACAAACTGAGAATTTATAAAAACAATCCCACTTATAATAGCCAAAAAAATAAAATACCTAGGAATAAATTTAATGATGGAAGTGAAAGGCCTCTACAATGAGAACTATAAATCACTGAAGAAATTGAAGAAATAATCAGAAGATGGAAGGATCTCTTATGTTCATGGATTAGGAGAATCAATATTATGACAATGGCTGTCACAAGACTTAAGAGACAGCCCACAGAATCGTAGAAAATCTTTGCCAGCTATATATCTAACAGGGGAATAATAGCCAAAATTTATAGGGAACTTGAAAAAGTAAATTCTGAAAGAATCAATGACCCAATAAAGAAATGGACAAATGAACTGAACAGAAATTTTTCAAAGAAAGAAGTTCAAATGGCCATTAAATACATGGAAGAAATGCTCTACACCTCTGGCCATAAAGAAAATGCAAATCAAAACCACATTAACATTTTACCACACTCCAGTCAGAATGGGTGTCATCAAGAACATAATAACAATGTTGGTGAGAATTCAGGAGGAAAAGGAACTCTTATGTGCTGTTGGTGGGAACGTAAATTAGGACAACCACTATGGAAAACAGTATGTATGTTCCTCAAAAACTAAAAACAGAATTGTCATGTGATCCAGTAATAACACTACTGGGCATATATCTGAAGTAATGTAAGGAAGGATACAATAAAGACCCTTGTGCTTCCATATTTACTGTAGCCCTGTTCACAATAGCTAAGCTATGGAAATAGCCCAGATATCTTGCAACTGATGAATGGATTAAGAAAATGTATATGTATACACATACATACAAGGGAGAATGAACTTATGTTATTTGCCAGTAAATGAGTGGAACAGAAAATCATCATGTTAAGGGAGGTAAGCAAAGTTCAAAAAGACAATGGTCACATGTTTTCTATAATATATGGAAGACAGTTACAAATGATAAATGTATACACAAATACAAATATGACTATTCTCATATATATGCTCATATATGGGGAGAGAGAGGGATAAATGTATACACAAATACAAATATGACTATTCTCATATATATGATCATATATGGGGAGAGAGAGGGAAGGAAGGAGGAGAGAGAGAGAGAGAGTGAGAGAGAGAGAGAGAGATGGAGAGAGAGAGGAGAGAGAACATGTTTCCATTAGTGGGATGGTTTGAGGAGGCTAGGGAGAGGAGAGGAAGGAGGGAGAGGAACAGAGACTAATATACTATGAATAATATTGAAATATATTCACTTGTGTGAAGGAAGAAGCACAAGGAAAAAAACTGTTGAATAATAGGGTGAAGGGGTTAAGGATAAGGAAGAGTAATAGAGAGGGTTAGATTGATTAAAGTCCAATATATTAACAGGTTAAATACTATACAAAACCACTTTGAAGAGTAAACATATATGTAAACAATGAAGAATAAGAATGTAAAATTGGTCCTTTTAAAGGGAGGGTGTTAGTGGAAGAAGGAGGGCTAGTGGAGAATATAAATGAGGGTGAATAATGTCAATAATCTTACATACTTGCATGAAGATAGAACATTAAAACCTGTCAAAATCATTTTAAGCAGGAGGGGGAGAAAGGAGAATGAGGGTGGGAATGAACCTAACTTAGGTGCATTGTAAGCATATAAGGAAATGTCATAATGAATTCCCCTGCACAACTAATATATGCTAATAAAAATGTTTTTAAAATAAGTAAAAGTATAAGGTTCATTTTGAAGTCCTATGGATATATAGGTATGCATTGTTACAAGATTCTTCAGATGAAAATTACAGGAAATAAGTGGCGATCCAAGACAGTGGATAGAAGGAATCAGAATTCCTGAGCTCCATGATTTAAAAAACCACTTGGAGTATGGTAGCTACATTTGGATAATTCTGATTCTTTTTAGCTAATTAAATAACTGCCAACACATAAGGTGCACATAAAATTCAAGGACTGACCCTTAAAACCACTTTTAGTTGCACCTAACAGCCAGAGAAATCTAGCATGGCAAAGCCCCTAGGGCATGTCTGTCTTGGGAAAAGCCTTTGGTTGTTTCTCTTATTTATTTATTTGCAAAAAGCAGAAGACAGAGGATCCAATAGAAATGAACTCTGTGATGTGATGGATCCCTAACCTGTGAAAAGCCTACATATGCCCCACCAGCCTGGATCCGGTCCCAGTGAGCTTCTGCCTTGGGAAAAGTTGCCTGCCATTTCTCCCCACTGGCCTGGTTCCAAATCTGCCTTTGTGAATCTGCAAATGAAACAGATGAGTGCTGCACACCACATGCCTTCCTGGGAACGTAACCCAGCAGAGTTCATGGGCAGATTGCACTCCTGCCCAAACAAAACTGAACAACATAGACAGTGAATATAATTCATCACTGTCAGCAGGGGCAGAGGGAAATGCTGAACCAACCTCAAAGAGTGAGGGTGGGGTGAGAAGCCAACCTTCCAGGGCAGGGTCATGGTGGATCACTGAGCTAATTTCATGGGACTGTGGGTAGTACACAAAACTGAATTGCCACACCTTGTTGAGGGAGGAGCTGACCAGCCAGAGTTGCAGCTATGGAGCAAGCCAGCTCCTGCCTGGCAAAAACAGCAACATATCTTAACATGTTGGGCAATCTGGTCATGAGCAATCACAGACCTTAATTGCAAAGTGCCTTGTGGGCAAAAGGAATCAATTACTGCTCACAGGCCAGCCTTCTGGTGAGCCACTTCAGAGCTCCCACTTGCACCAGACAGCCCATCAGACTAAGGAAAACAGGATTAAAATGAACCATAGCTGACACCCCACTAACCTGTTGGACACACAGCCCAGAATACCAATCTTGAGAAGAGACTGTGACACAGAAACTCCCAGTCATAAGAGCCAGTACCTGGATTTGATGCCAAAAGAATGTTGTTGTTGATTTTTTATTTTATTCATTTTTATTTTATTTTTTTCTTAGTTTTCTCCTTTTTTATTCAGTATTTTTAATTTTATTATTACTATTTTCTTATCTCTATTCTTACTCCCTTCACTTTCCCTCCTTTCTGCCCCCACTTTTAATGTCACCTTTTCAAATTACTCAAATATCTATCTCTTTCCAAATAACCATTACCCCCACCCCCTCACCCCAATTCCCACTGTTTATAGCTATTAACAAGGGGTTCTGTATATAAAATGTAAACAACTAGTCTGGAATTGAACTTGTGAATTTGTTATTGCTAATTTACACTTCCAGATCAGGAAGAGAAATAGTACATCAACCAAGCTAATGACTAAGTCATAACACAGTAATTAAGTCAAGAGAAAGATAACAGGTGAATAAAGCCCCCAACTAGTCAATCAATAACATAGGAACACAGAACAAAATAGAAGCATTGAGAGAAGAAGACAAGGAAATTCCACCTCTCAAAAGACCAACAATTCAAAAGAGGATTTAGCAGGAAATGAAGAAAATGAATACCCAGTTCTTGACTCAACAAAATGCCCTGATAAATATGACCAATGAGCTCAATGACATCCATTAAAAAAAAACCTCTCAAAGAGGAAATCATTAATTAGCTCATTGAGATACTCATGGAGAAGCTATAAGAGATGGTTAAACAGAACATACAGGATAAACTCAAACAACATCAAGACATCACAAATAAAAGCTAGAGAAGACACAGAAACAACTAAATGAGCTCAGAGAGGACTTTAACAAACTCCAAAGTGAAACAAAAGAAACTATAAAAAAAAGAGATGTGTAAACAAAAGAAGACAGCACAAGATATGAAAGAGTTTAATAAAGATATGGAAAACATCAGAAAAAAGAAACGAACAGAAATTCTGGAAATAAAAAATTATTTAAATCAAATAAAAAATACAGTGGAAAGTCACTACAACAAAGGGAAGACAGAATCTCAGGGCTTGATGACAAAATGGATATTAAAGTAAAAAACAGAAGAAGTCTTAGTCAAAAGACTCAAGAGCTGCAAAAGGAATACTCAAGAACTCAGTGACTCCATCAAAAATCAAACCTGCGAATCATGGGCATCGAAGGAGAAGAGGTGAAAGCCAAAGGAATATGTAACATATTCAACAAAACAAGAACAGAATATTTCCAAAGTCTTGAGAAAGAGTTAGTTGCCCATTCAGGTATTGGAAGCCTCTAGGTCACCAAACAAACTTGACCAGAATTGAACCTCTCCATGGCATATTATTGTAAACAACTAGCACAGAGAACAGAGAAAGAATATTGAAGGCTGTAAGAGAAAAAAAAAATAACATATAAAGATAAAACCATCAAAATAACAGATTTCTCAACAGAAACCTTAAAAGCAAGAGGGCATGTAGTAAGGCATTTTGGGCACTGAATGAAAATAACTTCAACCCTAGAATACTTTGCCCAGCAAAACAATCATTCAAAATTGACAGAGGAATAAAAGTCTTCCATGATAAACAGAAACTTAACTATATAAGATCACCAAGCCACCACTACAGAAGATTCTCCAAGGAATTCTGCATGCAGAAGATGAAAGCAAGCAAAACCATGAGAGGACAGGGAGTACCAAACCACAGGAGAAGAAAAGACAAGTAATCAGAGAGTAGCATTGATTCAACTGCACAAACTCAAATCCCTTATACAACAAAAAGAACTAAATGAAAGAAATCATCACATACCTCTCAATATTAACACTAAATGGCAATAGACTCAACTCCCCCATCAAAAGACACTGTTTGACAAACTGGATTAAAAAGGAAATCCAACAATCTGTTGTTTACAAGAGACCCACCTTATAGACAAAAATAAATACTGGCTTAGGGTGAAAGGCTAGAAGAAGATTTACCAAGCTAATGGCCCCCAAAAACAGGCAGGAGTAGTAATATTTATATAAGATAAAGTGGACTTCAAATTTAAATTAGTCAAAAGAGACAAAGAAGGTCACTTAATACTAATAAAAGGAACAATACATCAAGGGAAATAACAATTATCAACTAATATGCACCCAATGTCAGTGCATCCAATTTTATTAAATATGTACTAAAGGACTTAAAATCACATATAGATACCAACACAGAGATTGTGGGAGACTTTAATACCCCTCTAAAATAAATAGATAGGTCATCCAGACCAAAAAAAATCAACAAGAAATTTTTAGAACTAAATGACACCATAGATCTAATGGAATTGACAGATGTCTGCAGAGTATTCCATCCTGTAACAGCACAATAAACATTCTCAGCAGCCTATGGAACTTTCTCCCAAATAGACCATACCTTAGGGCACAAAACACATCTCAACAAATATAAGAAAATTGAGGCAACCCCCTGCATTCTATCTGATCACAAGGCAATAAAATTAGAACTGAACAACAAAAGAAGCAGCAGAAAATACACAAACAAGTGGAGACTGAACAGCATATTGCTCAATGATCAGTGGGTCATAGAAGAGATAAGGGAGGAAATAAAAAAATTCCTGGAATTTAATGAAAATGAAGACACAACCTTTCAGAACCTATGGAGCACAGCAAAAACAGTCCTAAGAGAAAAGTTTATAGCCATGAATGCATATATTAAAAACACAGAAAGATCTCAGACAACATACTTCTACATCTCAAACTCCTAGAAAATAAGAACAAGCTAAATCCAAAATAAGCAGAAAGAGAAAAACAATTTTTAAAAGAGTCAAAATTAATGGAATAGAGATCAAAAATCATACAACATTCCTTAAACTTTTTCATGAAATAGAAAGGGAAGGAACACTGCCTAACTCATTTTATGAAGCCAGTATTACATTCATCCCAAAACTGGACAAGGACACATCCAAAAAAAGGGAACTACAGGCCAATCTCCTTAATGATAATGGATGCAAAAATCCTCAAGAAAATAACAGCAAACTGAATCCAACAACATATCAGAAAGATCATACACCATAACCAAGTCTGCTTCATCCCAAGGATGCAGGGATGGTTCAACATTCACACACCACTAAATGTAATATAGCACATCAACAGAAGCAAAGACAAAAACCACTTGATCATCTCAATAGATGCAGAAAAAGTCTTTGATAAAATTCAACACCATTTCTTGATAAAAACTCTGATGAAACTAGGAATAGAAGGAATGTACCTCAACATAATAAAGACTATATATGACAACCAATAGCCAACATCATACTTAATGGGGAAAAACTGAACCATTTCCCTTAAAGTCAGGAAATGAAACAAGGGTGCCTACTCTCTGCACTCCTATTCAACATAGTCTTGGAATTCCTAGCCAGAGCAATAAGGCAGGAAGAAGAAATAAAAAGGGTACCATAAAAAGTTTCAGCAAAGTAGCAGGATACAAAATCAACTTAGAAAAATCAGTAGCCTTTCTATATATCACCAATGAACAGATTGAGAAAGAATATAGGAAAACAATTCCTTTTATAATTGCCTCAAAAAAAATCAAATACCTAGTAATAAACTTAACAAAGGATGTAAATGACTTCTACAAGGAGAACTACAAACCACTGAGGAAAGAAATCAAAGAAGACTACAGAAGATGGAAAGATCTCCCATGTTCATGGATTGGTAGAATCAACATAGTAAAAATGGCTATACTACCAAAAGCAATCTATGTGTCCAACTCAATTCCCATCAAAACACCAATGTCATTCATCACAGAGATTGGAAAATCAATCCTAAAGCTCATCTGGAAGCACAAATGACTGTGAATAGCCTAGGCTATTCTGAGCAAAAAGACCAATGCTGGAGGTATTACAATACCTGACTTTAACCAATACTACAGAGCCATAGCAATAAAAACTGCATGGTACTATGGAACAGAATAGAAGACCTGGATATGAATCCATGCAGCTGT
Organism: Castor canadensis; assembly: GCF_047511655.1. Classification (NCBI taxonomy): domain Eukaryota; kingdom Metazoa; phylum Chordata; class Mammalia; order Rodentia; family Castoridae; genus Castor; species Castor canadensis. The sequence continues at coordinate 96,478,344 of NC_133394.1, forward strand.
GCCCACCTAATTTTTGACAAAGGTGCCAAAAACATATGATAGAGAAAATGTTGCTGGGAAAATTTTCTGCCTGCAGAAAACCGAAACTAGATCTATGTTTATCACCCTGTACTAGTATCAACTCAAAGGGAATTAAAGATCTTAATGTAAGACCTCAGATTTTGAAGCTAGGACAGGAAGGAACAGGGAATACACTGGAGGCAATAGGCATAGGCAGTGTCTTCCTCAGTAGAACTCAAGTGACTCAGTGACTAAGAGAAAGGATGGACGAATGGGACTTCATCAAATTAAAAAGCTTCTGCAGAACAAAAATGGTCTACAAATTGTAGAGGCCACCCACAGAATGGGAGAAATCTTTGCCAGCTATTCATCTGACAAGGGGTTGATAACCAGAATATATGAGGAGCCCAAAAATCTCCCAAAAAAGCAATGACCCAATAAAGAAATGGGCAAATGAACTGAACAGAGTATTTTCAAATGAATAAGTCCAAATGGCTAAAAAACACATGAAAAAATGCTCACCATCCCTGGCCATAAAAGAAATGAAAATCAAAACCACATTAAAATTCTACCTTACTCCTGTTAGAATAGCCATCATCAAGAACATAAATGACAACAAATGTTGGCGAGGATGTGGGGAAAAAGGAACACCCTACACATTGCTGGTGGGAATGTAAGCTACTCCTACCACTATGGGAAACAGTATGGAGGCTCCTAAAATACTAAAAATAGACCACCTACGATAACTATCCAGTAATAGCACTCCTAGGGATATACACGATGGATTGTGAGTCAGCTTACAACAAAAGCACCTGGATACCCATCTTTATTGCAGCGTTATTCACAGTAGTCAAACTATGGAAACAGCCTCTTAGATGCCCCACTACCAAAGAATGGATTAAGAAAATGTGATATTTTTATACAATGGAATTTTTCTCAGCCACAAAGAATGAAATTTTGAAATTTGCAGGTAAATGGATGGAACTGGACATCATCTTAAGTGAAGTTCACCAGGTTCAGAAGGCCTAGAGCTGAATGCTCACTCTCATTTGTGGAATAAAGACTGAAATAAACTGACTGAAACTACCATAAGCAAGGGATTAGGGTAGAATGAAGAAAAGTAGAGGGGATAAATAAATTGGGGTTATAGTACATACATACATGTAAATATCACAAGGAAACTCCTTGTGTAGCTACCTTTATCTCAAGCTAAAATGTCATGTTATTTTACCTTTTCTCTTTTTTCTCCTACAAAATCAGAGAACAGGAGGGTGGACAAGTCCTGCTAATGGGGGAAGGCTGACACTAGTGGGAGGGGAGAGGTTTTGGGGAAAGGGGGTAAGGGGGTGAATACGGTGCAATAAAATGTGTACATATGTAGGTAAATGCAAAATTGATACCTGTTGAAATGACTCCAGGAATCGGGGGATGGGGGATGAAGGAGAATGGTTGAGGAGGTGAGTTTCATGGATGATATATTTGATACATTGTAAGAACCTGTGTAAATGCTACAAAGTACCCCTACCCATTACAATAATAAAGGGGAAAAAAAAGAAAATGCTATCTAAAAACATAGGAAATAATTTAAAGAAAGAAATGAGGGTGCTTTTCTAAAAATAAGTACACTGAGTTGTCTTATAAAAACTAATTTAGAGATGCCAAGGGACCTCAAGAATGGTATGCAAAAGAAAAGAAATTAGAATCAAAATCTGCTTCTTTTTGCTGCTTGCTGGGCATGTGATGCATTCATTTTCTGTTATCAGTCCTCATGCTCACTCTGTTTTCTCTGCTATATTATGCTTTGCTACATTATGCTCAAGAAGAGGAGATTATGGCCATTTCTCATTGTTTACATTATTCTCTCCTTTCATTAATTTATCCACCTTGAGTAATTATCCAAGGCTAGTCTCAATCATATCCAGGAATGCAAAGGTCTAGGTACACATATGGTTGTTGGTGGCTACATCTATGCTGAGTTTAAGAAATATGGGCATGAACTAGAAATATGGATCCTTCAAAAGATTCTCTAAGCTTCCAATGAGGCATCATAGTATTTTTATTTCAAAGCACCTAACAATTCCTAGTCCCAAAATAGTATTGGTAATAACAGAAGAAAAATAATAAAATTGGATAAATAATTACACAATCCAGTAATCATTGAAAACAATATACCAAATTGCTTATCTTTCATTACTGTGTACACCAAGTACATAGTACTTCCATTACTGTGTACATTATACACCAAGTACATGGCTGCATTCTATCCTTAGGTGTTTGTGGTGCCAATATCAATAAACTGAAATTTTAGGAGCACAAAGTTCTGTAACTTTAGGCTCATGAAAAAAAACTTGACATAATAAATTATGAACATGCAAAAGAAGAAATTTTAGAATACTAGCGAGCTCCTAGCTTTTATAATTAGCTATTTTCAGACATTTAAGAATTGCAACACTTCTCTTTTTAAAAAATCTCATTATTAGCCCATATTTGCTTCACATTAAAAAAAATCTCAAACAGAGCCTCTACTTAAAGAAACCTATGCTGTTTATTGTTTTAATACTTGACACAAAGTGTTTTGCTATGCATATTACTTGCCATTATTTAAAATTCGGCATTTTGTGAGATTTACCCACATGAATTCTTACATGTGAGTTTATTCTCACATATAGTTCATTCACTTCAGCTGATATTCAAGTACATCATGTGATGTGAAGACATATGTGTTCATCTGTTCACATTGGTAGGACTTGGATATTCATGCTTTCAACATAAACCACACTTAGTGTCCAAGTTTCTCAATTACTCCTATTCATTTGAATAACTCATAGCATAGGATTTCTATCATCCACGAATTATATAGTAAAGCCCCTTGGCTTTGTCACATATTTGAGAACCATGTCTTCAATATTGGTTTCTGTAAGTAGTTTAAACTATGATGAATCATGTAATTTACTCAGACATATTTGGAAATATATAGAATCAGGGTGTTATAAATCTGTGGTGGGGCAGGGAGCACATGTATTTTAATGAAAAGTTTGTTGGATAAATAACAACAGCAATATTTGTCATTACATGTAGATATCAATAATAAAAATACTTTGAAGACTTACAGGAAAACAACCACGTGATCATTAATCTACTCAGTCTACACAGAAAATAAGAAAATGCAGTAAAAGGAAGCATTGCAACTTGTCATAGGGTTAGTCTGAGATGAATAGAACTAGAGTTCAGGGGTTGTTACATGACCTGTGGTCCTTCTCTCATCACCTGGATTATTATTAAATCTCTTATGTATGCCTTGACTAGATATCCATCTGTAGTATCATGAAGCTCAATTATGTTCACAATGCCATTTTTGAGATCTATCTATCTATCTTTGTAAAATTGCTTTATGTACAAGCATTATTGAGGATTTGAACTAACTGATTTGGATTTATATACAGCTTTTAGAATGACAGACTTAAGAGAGGAAGGAAATCCCAGTCCATTCTTTCCCTCTCCTATTTCTGGAAGGACATCCCAGTGAAAGAAACAAGGTAGCCAATCAAATCATCCTGCAAACATGCTAACAGAAGACCTCTGGAAAAGCAATCTAAAGATAATTGCCAGCAGGAGAATCATTCCATGGAATTGTTCTAGCATGATGCACTTGGGTTGACTGGAATTGCTTACTGTGAACAAACTTGGAGCCTACAGATTTATGGGGCATGGCATGTCACCTAGGTTTTGAAACTGATTGCATATAAGTGGAGATTCTATGTGACCCATGTAGCTCTTCTATGTGAGCAGTTTAACTACAAATGCTGTTTAGAGAACTCACAGTCTAATCTGAGTCAGAGTGATAGCAAGAAAAGACAGGGGAGTTGCATTAGAAATCCTGCACTTCTCTATGCTCCACTTGTGTTTACAATTATTATATCTTTGAAATAATCTCTACTTCTTGATTCTGGACAAGTTTTCTATCTGTGTGTGTTTGGCTAAATGATCTGCTTTTCTGGGTTAGATCAGATTGGCACTGGGCAAGATTTTCTTTTTGACCTGCAGATCACAATAGGTTTGTTTGAGTATAAACAAAGGATGTAAGGGCAAGATGAGAACTTGATGCCAACATGGCTGTCTACAGATCATTGGAATAAAGGGGATAAGTGTCAGATGGTGCATTTGGAGGAAATAGACTCAGATCTAGGTGAGATACCTAAGTAGGCAGAAAGGAAATTAGTAAAAATTTTGCCAGTAGACTTTATTAAAGCTAACCATCTAAAAGATGTGGCAGTTGAAACAAAATAAGTAGTACTGCTTTTTCTCTGTTATTAGAACATCTTAATGGTATTCTTATGGCAACCAGGAAAGGTTATATTTACTCTCAAAGTAACTCAACTGATTCATCAAAATCAAAGCTGATAGGAGGAGATATGAACTATAATATCCCAAGAATATTCTGTTAAGGAGTAAGAGTACAGAGAAATAGCAGCAGCCACTTGGAAAATCATTACTGGCACATCATAATGTTAGACAGAGTAGAACTGAAGGAATTATGGTTGCTGACTGATATCTAAGTAGCTGAGAATTTTTGTGAGCAGACATCTCCAGATGATAAGAAAACTGACATTTTAAAGTTGATGAAGGTAGGCACTGGCCAACTTACCATGAAAAAGGTAACTGACCCACATCCTTCCCCACTCAGAAACTGAATGCACCTTCTGAAGTCGCAGTGGTTTGTGTGTTGGGGAAATAAAATTTTTTTTAAATGCCCTGCTGTGGAGACCATATTCTCAGTCATGCAGGTGCAACCTTGGAGGGAGGTGGGAATAGCTCTGGGAACATGGTCTTGGGACTTGCACAACCTTGAAGGTGAAACCATGGAAACTTAACCTTGGGCCATCAGGCCCCGGCTGGAAGCCAAAATACACTAATGTAACAGGGTATGTGTTTATGAGCACAGGCTGCTGTGTAACTGGTTTTGAGAGTTCTAAGAGGCAGGGATGGCAGGTTCCCCAGACTCTCCTTCCCTCCTGCAGTCTGCTGTGTTGTTCCTTGGAATAAAGCTACCTGAATGCAACGCCTCCTGTCCCATGTGCATTCTTTCACTTTTCCACCAGACCCACTCTGGAACCATTGGCTTGACACCTGCCAACACAGGAAAGATTTTTTCCACACACATAGAAGAGAAAGAAAGTAGTTTTATTATGCATTCATTCTAGCATTAAGCTAGAATATGATGTATATTGCAAGTAATTCACCAAAAAGATTGCAAGGACAGAAATCATCTTTTTATATAGCCAAGTATATACAACCCATTATAAACAAAATGACTCAAGATAAATGATGACTATGAAAAGAAGCATTAAATAAATCAGTTACGTTATTCAAGATTTGAAATCACTGAAGTTGGAGAGGTTATTGTCAGTGTCTACTGTTCAAAAGCCTCTTCAGAGTGTAATGACTGAACCAGAGATTATTCGAACTCTTACACAATTGCTTAGTCAGAGGTTTCGTTCTCTCTGCAAACTGTGCAGTCCTCTGTCTCCTCTTCTCTATCAGTTCGCCAAAGTTCATGGGTTATTTTATCTGCAAAAGGAGCTGACTGAGATGGTAACACTCTGTGGCCCACAACTGACAGACAGTTGTCCTAAATATTTTACCTCAGTTGAGCAACACTTCAGATTGTCTAAGCCTTATGTCCTCATGAAACAAAGAACTGTGATAAAGTCATGTATCAATTTTACAATGTGCCTGAGTTTCTGAGGCTACCAGCAATTGCTCTGTGTTTTGAATAATTATAGTTCCCTCTCGTGAGAGAAATTTCTCAACTTTTTTTAATGGCTAGGAAAAAACTAGGAGAGTCCTAAAATCCTCAAATAATACTTTGACATTGGTATCCTTCATAAGCAAAAGAGAGAGAGAGAGAGAGAGAGAAAAGAAAGGAAGAAGAAGAAGAAGAATCTTTGCTGCCATTCCCCTTTTCTTTCAGAAGCCCCATAGTAACCAGATTGAGTATGTCTTTCTCAAAGAGCTCTACAGCTAGTCCATCCAGAGTATAAAATATGGTAGCGTTTAAGTTGCACAGTGGTCTCTCTCCCCAGATTTACAGAAGAATTAGAAGGCAAGAACACATGCTCTAACTAGGTGTGGTGGTGCACCTCTGTAATCCTAGCACTTGGAAGGCTGTGGCAAGAGTATTGTGAGATGTAGGTCAGCCTAGGCTATATAGCAAGACCCTGTGTCTGACCCCTGCCCCAAAAAAACAAACAAAAAAACCCCACACATTCTTTAAGAAGAGGACTTATCTGTATAGGAACCATGGGAGAAAAGAAGTAAAACCTGATCCATATTCCAACCAACTGTGTTAATCTACTACCAAATGAAAAGCAAGACATTTCCAAGGAAATTGCAGAATAAGTAGAAGTATCTCTTACAAAAGGCAAGGATAGATTAGCCTGAGCAAAGTTACATCATTCACCCATTAATACACCTGAGATTCCCTCAACAAGTCAATTTGGAGCCATTTGCAAATCATTCCTAACTGGGGGGTTTGTTTTCTTGGGCACTCATGATTCATCTTTTCCTTGCAGTTTACACATCCTCCAGAGTTTCTTTCTATAATTCCTCTCTCCATGTCCTGGCTTTTCGTAATAACATCGTCTCATTTTTTTCCCTTTACAGGTTGTCTGGAATAAATAGTTCTAATTGAATTGCTAACCCAGTTGCTCTCTCATTGCTTCTTTCATCTTTGTCATTTGCCCTTTCCGACTTGAGTTAAGAATCTGTCTATACAACTACCACCTTTGTCCTAACTTTGATTGGCCACGTGGGTAGGACCAGAGAACAATTCCATCTGCTCTTGGTTCATATCAACACATGTCAGAAAGTCTCAGCAAAGAAACAATGGAAATCAAGGGAGCACTCACCCATGCTCTGGACACACTGCTGCAACTTCTGGCTTGTCCAAGGTGGAAAGGCTTGAAGTATGGCTGGTAGCAACCCCTCTTGATTGGTTTATAATACCTTAGATCTTCCATAGTTGCAGGAGGTGGCACATAGTCAGCTTCCCTTGGCCACCATACCTCTGATGTAGTGATCTTCCCACCCCAACGTGCTTATTCCATCAAAGGAGCAAAGTCTATTGGTTGCACAATCCATGCCTTCCATTTGCAGACTTCCATGTAGGAGACAGTGTGCAACCCCATGTGTGGGGCTATAAGCTGAAAATATGCTGCAAAGAATTTACACAAACTTCTAGAACACAGGGAAAAGAACTTTTTAGATAAGTGACAGCAGATGGTGAGAAAGACAACAAGTGAATTGCTCTGGAATCCTGAGTAGCTTCAGGCTTTCTGTTGACCCCATTAGAAAGGGCTGGCTGTTCTCCCACAGAGATAAAATGTATGTCCACGTAGCACTTTGGTTTCTCTTCCCAGTTTGACATTCATCAGCTTAACACATTACTTGTTTGCCTTTCTCCAAGAGACTAATGCAGTTACTCTTTGTCCTGTTGCCTTCCTTTGGGAGCAGTTTTCTATTTAAGACCTCAATTCTTTCAAATCAGTTCTTCCTATTGAGTCTATTTTCTTGCTGCATGATATATGGATGAGAAGGGAGTCTTGGAGAGTGAAACTAGGTTAAGATATGAAGCTGACTCAGGGCAAGGCCATGACAATGGCCATGACATGCCATGATTTGTTAATAATTGAAGAGGTTGTGCCTTCCTCCTCCTTTGCAGGAAAATCCACTAGTGAAGGGAAGCATCATTCAATGTATTATCATCTTCCTTGTCTTGGAGTCAGCCTGAGTCAGGGAAGGATAAAGAAGTGCAGGGATCAGGGATAGTAAAGAAATTAGGAGGTTCTGTGAAAGAGGGAATTCTCGCTTTTCCTCTTCCATTTTCTCCTCAATGCTTTTTTTCTAGCTCACCAATTATTTCACATTTTTTTCTTAGACCAATATTTATCCCATAAATAACCTGGAACTCACTTGTGTGAAATAAGACCCTAAGACCCCAGTACATGCATTAATTTATCTAAATCAAAAGAAACATCCTGCTGGGTGCTGGTGGCTCACACCTGTAATTGTAGCTACTCAGGAGGCAGAAATCAGGAGGATAATAGTTTGAAGCCAGCCCAGGCAAATAGTTCACAAGATCCTATCTTGAAAATACCCAACACAAAAAAAGGGCTGGCAGAGTGGCTCAGGTTGTAGTGTGCCTGCCTAGCAAATGTGAGAGCCTGAGTTCAAACCCCCAGCATCACCACAAAAAAAAAAAAATCCTCAAGCAACTATAAGGCTGGATTTTCAGTTAACCCTTCCAAAAATGACAGAAAGGTGTTAGCTTTGTAAGAGAAAACTCTAGGCTTCTCATAATTTCCAACCACATAGTGATCATGATGGAATTTTAACGTCTACATTATGAAGGCTTATTAAACATAAAAAATTAAAATATTGAGGAGGATCATTTTTTTCTGACTAGTATTCCAAAAGACCAGAGAATTTAGAAGGGAAATTTAATCTCATTGCCAGAATTGTAGGAGAAATGTAATTAAAATCAATATCTCTTGCCACTGCAGAAAACCTTGCCAAATAGGTAGAAGTGAAGGAAAATATTTTATTATTGACTAAGCTTTAAGCCAGAAGGTAATACTCACCACAGGTATTTCACTAAAAAGACTGCAAAGACAGAAATTAATCTTACTCACCCTTTTATATAACCAGGTAGCTATACTCCATTGCATACATATTTTCTAGAGAAAAAATATTCCTCAGGTAAGAGGAATTGTCAATATCATCCATCACACCTAGTTAATCCTAAACTCATTTGGTAACAGGGATGACCATCTGTTAGTTAATTGTCTTGAGCATGAAGAAAAACTTCTCTTGTCTTTATGACAGAAAGACATTCAGGAACGAGATGCCAGCAGACCTTACTCTTTCACACTCCCATAGACAATGGAGATAAGGGTGTGTTTGTTTCCTCAGTGATTATATTACTAAGAGATATCTTCTAGGGAAAACATTTCTGGATTATAAAGCTGGCAAGAGTTTTATTTAGCTTTTAAAAGACTTGCACATATTTTGCTAGAGACAATATCTTTGTTTCCTCCTACCATTACCACCACATATTGAAGTCCTAACCTTCAGTGTGAGGGTGGCAGGACTTTGGGAAGTTATTAGGTTATAAGAATGGAGCTCTTATGAATGGTATCAGTTCCTACAGAGCTCTTTTGCCTCTCTCTGCCACGAGAAAACAGAGAAGAAAGCAGTCTGCAACCCAGAAAGGAGTCCTTGTCAGAAAATAACCTTGCTGGCTGGCACACTGATCTTGGACTTCTAACCATCAGAGCAAGAAGAAATAATTTCTGTTGTTTATAAGCCACCCAGGATATGGTTCTTTCTTACTAAAACCTAAACTGACTTTCAGAGACAAAGAAAGAACCTATAATTTAAGAGTTTTCTAAAGTAAATTCTCTAGGAAAAGGGAGTACAGAGCAGTCTCTACCTTTATTTTCAATAAGGAAAATTAAAAGTTCTTATTTTTAATTTGTAGTTGTCCTTTCATGTGCAAGAGACTCAAGAGAAGCTCTTTGAAGGTAAGAGCTTCTTACCATCAATCTTATTTTATGGAAGCTAAAGTAGGCAATGACTGATCTCCTGGCTCAGTTGCCAGAAGGTTGCTTGATTGAAAAAAAATGCATGCTATTCTCAAAAGAGAGGAGGCTATGAAGTGGACAAATAAAAAGTGGAAAGTGAAAGTAATGTTTGGCTCAACTGGGTGGAATTATTTAGGTGAAATTTTTGAAGAAAGGGGTCTAACAGAGAAGGTGGTAGGCATGATCAGATCTAGGGATCTGATGCCTCTGCTTCCTCCTGATGTAAAGCCACAGAGAATTCCATCTCCAATGATAAGCATTGTGATTTATAACCAAAATCCTTGAACAGGAAGCTGAATTTACCCCCTTCATGAAAGTCAGTCTGAAACCATGAACTCAGAGGCTGAGATATACTTGCCAAACCTTGGCAAGGAATGGCCAGTGTTTTATAATGATCTGAATGTTTACCTGTGTTTGCTTGTGTTTAGGTACACTAAGTAGAGATAGGAATGGCACGCAAAGGTAAAACCAGGATTTGTACATGCCCTGTTGGAGCAGCCCAAGGTCAGGGTGAGATTACAAATGAAAAATGTGGCTGTGGAGCTTGTTCGTTGCCAAGTCATTTTTTCACAGAATACATAATTTGGATGGATGAGGTATGTGAATAGGAAATATTGCCCTTGTACTTTTCATGGGCTATAACAACTTAATTGGCCCCTTGCCCAGCTTTAATCAGCTGCTATGCTAAATGGAAACCTTGGAATTATCTTTGCCTTCCTTTGTAGTAAACATTAAAAATTCCAAGAGAACAAGTCAGGTAAAGATTGGGAGAAGGAATTAAAGAGGTTCAAGCAGATGCTGGTTTATAGGGAAGTTGCAATGACAAGATGAATTCTTTGGTTAGATCCCTAAATCACTGTGCTAATAAAAATAATGGTTGAGGAAAAAAATCAGATTTTTTCACTGCCTGAAGGACTGAAAAGAGAACCATCTGTTTTCATACTAATCCCATTGCTCTGTGGTCTGTACCTTGCCATGCCCTACAGCTGAGGCAAAGCAGGCCTCCTGGTTCCTTGATGAGAGTTCTCGGGTTGATGGCCATGTTGCCAACACAAGTACCACTGAGGCTTGTTGGTTCTTTATGAAGTGACTTGCACACTGTTTTCTAGAGTTGTGCAGTCACTAATCACAATGCGTAGCTGTTCTCCTCCAGATTGAAACAGGCTTCCTGGTTTTGGGGTTTTTTTAAGTCCAGGAAGTTTAAGTACTTTCCTTGAGTAGGGGGTTCTAGTGTTTATTTAGCATGAGGAGTTTCACCCTTGGCAGCATATTTATATCACCTGGAAATCATGTAAAACTATCAGTATTCCATTACAGACAAATTAGAAGAGATTATCTGGGCATAGGAACCAGTGTTTCTCTAAACTTTGCCTGATTCCAAATGACACTGCCAGAGTTGCGAGCCACTGCTTTGGGTCTCAGTACTTCTCAAACACTAAAATAATTGAATACACTAGAGACCTTGTTAAAATGCAGATTCTGGTTCAATATGTGGTGGGATGCAACAGGGCCTGAGGTCCTGGGCTTCTAGGGGTAACCTCCACTGTGGCCCAAACTTTGTTTAGCAAGGCTTTGAAGTTCTTGCTTCTCTTAACCTCACGTTGAAGGATCACTTTTCTAATTTGTCACCTTTCTTAGTGCTAATCTTAGGAAATATCTCTCTCTCTCTCTCTCTCTCTCTCTCTTCTCTCTCTCTCTTTCTGAAAAAGTAATTCCTTTGGAGAGCAGTATTGAGCTTCTTGTCTTTGCATCACTCTGGTGGACTCAAGTGGTTTTTCCCAGACACACTTAGGAAGACAAGCCTCTTCTCTAGTCTAGTGAGTAAATTCTACTTTTTTTTTTCTCTAAATCCTTGGATGTAACATTTCATTTGAAAAGGATATTTTCAATTTAAAAATATAGGAAAACCACTCATTTTGTCCAACACCTTTGTTGGCACACAGGTTGTAAAGCACTGGCCTTGACTGTTGCCCCCACTCCAAGGAAAACTCTCCTTTCTTTGTCCCTCCCTTCCATTTGTTTACATTTCACTTTGTGGATTCTGTTGGCAACCCTTGATATCTTAGCTCTGCCAGCCTCAGCTGCCTTTGACACTTTAGCTCATAATTCCAAAACTCTTTATATCCATCAAATACTTGGGTTAAATCAGAGACCTTATAAGATTTTGTAGTTATATGACCTTTATTAAATGAACTCTAGGAAATTTAAGATTCCATTCCATAGAAAGCCCAATTTTCATTTCCCCTCTTTTATAACAATGGGAATCAGGAAATTGAAGAATTCCTGAGGAGAATACATACAAGATGCTTACATTTCTGTGATTTGAACACATTCTGTTCTGAAATCAGTTGTTGCTCATAACTCCACTCAGCACACCTTAATTCTCGGCTATATACTCAATATGGGAGTTGAGGGATGGTGACTGTTCAAACTGTATAAACCACAGCTATTAAACCAAGACACAATTTTCACCTGGGAAACAAGAAAAACCCATGGAATGATTAAGAAACAACATATGACAGCATATAATAAAATTCTACCTGTTTGGAAGAATTCACAAAATGCCAGGGTCTTTTGTTTCTGAGTCTGCAGGAAGACTTCAGACTCAACTGGATTTGGATAGGGCAGATGTGATTAGGCAGAGAACAGGGAGGCTGCTTTGAAAAGGAATGCATGGGTTCACAAAACATGTGCTCGGTATATACCCAGTTTAACCTGAAGGGAATCATTTTTTCCATGCTCATTAGCATACATTATGTGGACTGGCATTGTGGCCAAAAGTCTAAAGGAAAGCATTGTAGCATTGTGCTATAGGAAGACACTGGGTGAAGTGTTGCACCAGAAATAAAATAGAAGTCAATAGATAGTAAATTCATGTTGGAGGGATACTGAGTGGAATTCCATTGTCTCTGGAAACCATGGTAAACAATGAAAAGGCAGCTTGTTCCTTCATTCGCTAACACACAAAGAATAAAATAGATCTACTTAATACACTAAGCAAATGCAGTAAAACAAATGAATAGTGATTTTAAGAAAGACCCTAATACTTATAATAATCTGTCCTTCAAACTCTGAAACGGACTTCACTCTAGACTGGAAGGCCATCCTGTCATTTCTGCAAAGCCCCTTAATCTTAATTTTTTCCCTCTGTTGATAGCATAGTACTGTCAGAATGACTTCAATCGCTATTTGTTGCCAGTGGAAAGCTAATGCAAGACAGCTTCTAATTAATGCCCCTCAGAAAAGAGAAAAGAACAGCTGAGGCTCTCTAATGTGCTTCCCTGGAGCTCTCTCAAGTGTAGGACATAAGCAAGATAAAACAGTGAGCAAATTTATAAGATGCAGGTCTCATTATGGGCTTAAAATGACAGCAGTAGTAACAAACCCAAAAGCACAGTTTTGAAATACAAAGGCAATGCAGGTTTCTATGAAAATACATTCTTTTCCCTTTCAATCCAACTTATTAGCAGTATCATATCCAAAAAAATTCCATTCCAAATTTCTCCATGTTACATTTAATTTGTTATTCCCATCCTACTTGCCTATGAGATTTTCCCCTACAAATTGTTCCCCAGAATATTGTTTAAAAAGTTAAATATTGTATTTGAAACAATAAAGCACTTATAAAAATTCCCCAAATAATGCAAAGGAAGTGTTCATTTTGGATTCATTTTTTAAGTTGCAATTAAATATTTTGGGTATTCTCTTTTTTCTTTCTACTACATTTTGACCTCTAAGTATTATGCATTTTTGCAAGATTTCAAGTTTTATATCTTCCTTACAATGACAGTTATAAAATTCTTCCTTTTTCCTGGATTGGACTTTTATCCATTACTTCCATACTAACTGGAAAATTCTTCCACTTACATGAACTTTATATGAAATTCTCAACAAAAGAATTGGAATTCCTGATTTCTAATAGGAGAAAATTTCAAGAAAGGACATTGAAAACACACTGGTAATCAAGTAGGAGGAAAACAATCCTTGGAATAACAATGTGAAAGCTAAATGAAGAAAATACTTTCAAGATGAAGGCATGATCAATCAGCAAAAGTACCAATGAGAGGTCTTGTAAAATAAGGCCTAATAACTAACCAGTGATAGATAGCACCATAGTGTTCAGTACTGACCTTGACCAAAACACTTTAGAGGGAGTCGGTCTCTAAATCACAGATTCAATGAAGGGGTCTCCATGGAGAAGACTGGAGAAAGTAGAGATACTGATTTCAAAAAACTTTCTTGAGGAATAAAGAAAAGCAGAGGGATGAGAAGGAGATGAGTGGTCATGAGAAAGTTTTTGTTTGGTTTTAGGATTCCAGATATTACAGCAGGTTAGAGTCTCAAGACAGAATCCAGTAAGGAATTTATGATGCATGGGAAATAGAGGAGCAAATCCCAGAAAGAAAGCTTTTGAAGAGGTGAGAAGGATAACAATCAGTGCACAAGGGGACAATTCACCCTAGATGATCATAAATGACAATCAAATTGGCAAATTTTGTGGGAATGGCACATGGAAAAATCTTCTCTGACCCTCCAATTTTGACTGTCAAGTAAAAATCAAAATCACCAGAAATTGAGTGGATTCAGAAAGAACTATAAGTGAAAGACAGTGGAGATGTGAAATGGTTTACCGAAAGAACTAGATAGTGAATTCTTTGGGGAAATGTGACAGGATTGCAGGCACAACAGAGCAGTTTATGTTCTATCCTCTTGCTCTACTTTCCATGCTTAAACACCTTTTAGATAAATTTATTATTGAAGCTTTATATGCACTGTGGAAAATACACATTTTGTACATGCTCAGTTCAATTGATAATCACAAAATGAAAACATTCCCATGATTGGTATTTAAATGAAGAAATGAAGTATTCCCAGTTCCTTAGCAGCCCCTCTCTTACCGTCCCCAGTCATTTCTGCACCTCTTCTTCTCTGAGGAACCACAATCCAGACTTTTATTACAGTGCTAACTTTTGCCTTTTTTAAAAAAAATTAAATGAATGGACCTATATACCTTGTATACTTTTGCCTTCAGCTTCTTTCTAGGTCATCCTTGTATTGTGAGATTCATGGCATTGCATGTGGCTTCATTTCATTCTTTTTCACTTCTATGTAGCAAGGCTCAGCAAGCCTTTTCTCTAAAGGGACAGATAGTACATATTCTGAGTTTTATGGGCCATAGGTTCTTTGTTGTAACCCATTCATCTCTGTCCTAAAGTACAAAAGCAATCATATACAATATAAAAAACAAATGTGTGGGCTGTATTCCAGTAAATCTTAGTTTTTTAAAACAGGCAGTGGGCTGCATTTGGCCTGCAGGGCTTTAAACTATATCCTTTGCTGTATAGTATTCCTGTTACGAGATACTATGACTTAATTATACTGTTGTAGATTTGAGTTGTTTTGAGTTATTGGCTATTACAAAAGAAGTTCAATACGAAAATTGTATGTTTTTGTGCACTTGTATATACTTTTATAGGTATATTTTATAAGATGTCCTTTGCCCAGTGGTTTCTCCACTGTGGTGCACCCGAACAAGGTGAATATGGAGGGCAGTGGTTTCATTTTAAAAGGGTTTAAAATTATACTTGATTTGACTAAAACTTTAGTAGCTAGAAATATAGGCCATTTGTGAACAGGGAATGGCCAGAGAGAATGTAGGATCACCTAAAGACACTGTCAGCTCAGACAGGAAGAAGTTCATAGGCTGAGTAGAGATGTCACTGGGAAAACGAACAAAATTCCTTCGTTTGTATCCTACAGAGCTCAGCTCATTAATTAAAGCTACTTCATTTTCCTTTAACTGTCAGTACTTGGTACAAACGATGGTGATCACACTTATGATGAGCTGAGTCACAAACTCCAACCAGGAAACAGTTACCAGTGATGTCTGGACAGACTCCAAGTATATAGTTACTTAGTCAAACCCATCTGCAAAAAGCAGTATAGGAAACAAGACATTGACTAAGTGTAGCCAAGTTTTTCCCTAAAGAAATCTCAAGTGAATGCAGAAGGAAGAAGGCTGAAAGAGAAAGAAATAAGATGAATGAGAATAATAAGAAGAAATGAGAATTGAATAATAGAGATTTTACCAAGAACACCTATGCTTATATGTGCTTATATGGTTATAGAAGACCATTCAAACATAATTCGAACTTCCATTCTTATACTAATTTCTTCCTCTTCCTAGCACAATGAATTTCTCCTTTTTATCTATAGTTCTCTGTTCAAGTTGTTTCTTATCCTGGATTGGCTTCTCTTTCCACCAGCTCATGCCTCTACCTATTCTGCCTTCAACACTGGGGCTATGTGTCACCTCCTTGGTGATATATCTTTCTCTCTTTCAGGCTGAGTGGGTTGTAACTTCACTTTCACTCTGAGTTATTATTCTTCTTTGTCTAGATCACTTTATCTAATATTATTTTTATTATTCTTTTTCCTGCTCACTGAAGCTATTCTCAGCATGCTTATCTTTTCCACCAAACTACTAATTTCCTTCCATATATATATGTATATGAAATATATTTAGCTATATATATCTATATGAAATATATATAGCTATTATATATGGCTCTGTGTCTTACTTATTTTATTTTTTATCTCCAGATTCTGACATAATTCCATGAACATATTAGGTGATCTGAAGTGTTTATTTAGTAAATTAAGAAAGATCTTTTGGTATCTAATGACAGAATAAAAAAGAAATCATATTTTTGGTATATGTCATTAAGTTCCAACCTCCATTTATGTATTAATTAATTTGAGATACTCTCAACAACAGATGCAATGGTATTAAACCTGTCTCCTCCTAGCACTGAAGACTTCTGGGTAGCCCAACCTAGAGATGAATGAGCACTTTAATAAGGGCATGACAGACAACTCAGAGTTGAGTAAGGCTCTGTCCTTATAAAAGAAGCCATAAGAAGAGTAAAGATGCAGGAGTAACAGTACTGGTGAAATGGCCTCCCAGTGCACAACCGAAGACTCTTTGCCATATAAGTTACTCTTTAAACATGGGAGCAGGTGCTCTAAAAAAGCAAGTTTTATTTGATAATCAAGGAAATACTTGGTTTTCTAAAATATCTCTTTAGAGGAATGCTTCCACTTTTACACTCCCTCTCTCTCCTCTTTTCATTCCTGTCCTTCTTCAGCTATAGAACTTCTCTCTATTACTGCATTTTTACCCTTTAACATCAAAACTAATTCCCCCCCCAAAGGTTACTAGTGTTTTTAATCAGAAATCCAGGTTTGTAAACTATTTGATACCAGCTTAGATGTCATTGAGACAGAACTGAGATGTCTGAAGATGTGAGGACACTCAAGTGCACTCAGTATACCTGACATGGAGCACCAGGCTAGGCTGGATCCACTCTTAAGTAGACTGCCTCTACAGCATTCAGCCCTCACCCCTTTCACCTGTAGTTTGAAAAGCCTGTGAAGATTCTCTGCCACATGTTAATATTGCATCTCCCCCAACACATACACACACACACACACACACACACACTGCTTTTTGAAGTTGTAACATGCTCACAAATTAGTTAAAACACATGAAAGACTAGTAACTTCAGGAAGATTAGATTAGGTCTGGCATCAATATATAACTAGACCAGTGAAAACTCATTCTGTTGATGAAAATATCTTCTTGTTTTCCATTCTAATTTAATCTTAGTAGTTGGAGAGATTTAACTTAAATAATTCTGTTGTAATTTTACTCTTTTTTTCCTTTTTCTATCCTTAAAATTCAAATAGAGTTTGAACTATATACAAATTATTAGCTGTATGAGTAGGTCACAACCAACTATTCTAGTGCCTCCAAGCTTTGGCTTATAAACTAAAAGCCTTCCTTCTTCATGACATTTTGAAAATAAGATAATGTAGGAAAAAATGTGGTTAATATAATCAAATGCTTTAGGAAAGTGAATTATGTTTAGTACCATGGTCTTTCTGAGTTAACTGTAACTGGTTTTTTTCCCAGAAAATAAAAGAGCTCTGTTTGGTGCCTCTAAAGGCAGATTTTTCAGATTCTAATATTCTGTGACCATTTACACATTTCACCAAAGGGAGATACTGGTTATGCACAATTATGGCAAGCCTTCCAGAGGGCTGAGTAATTTGTCAAAAAGTCACCCAGTTTTTCAGTGGCAAACTTGACACCTTGTTTCACTACAATATATTTTACTATTGACATCATATCACTGGGACATTTTCATTAAAATCTCTATTATTTGAACCATTTTACTCCATTTTTTGTTTTCTGTGGACCATGGTGAACAATGACATAATTCACTTCTTAAAGTGAATATTTATGCATATATACGACATTTTAAATGATATATTTTGCCATAGATAGTTCAGTTATCAAAGTTATAGCTAATGAATGTTATCAAATTTGATTAACATGAGACTATGATGACATGCTTAGTCTCTGAATTAATGACCCATTTCCTAAAATTGACTTTATCTTGTTTTAGAGTTGAATGAGTCCTTATTTTCTAGTGTTAAAGACATGATTTTTTCACTTACAGAGATTCTGCATATGCTTTTATTGTTTTAGATCCCTTAGAGTAATTTACAGTGTTATTTCTGATAGTTTGAGAACTTGAATTTTGTATTAAATTGCTTCCACAATAGTATATTTTCTCAAGTAATGTTACCTCACAGAGATAACTTGTAATTTTCCAGCTCCCATAAAATTGCCTTCATAAATAGCACTTTAAAGTATATACCTAATGACATATCTACTCTTTATTTCTTATGAATATGAATCTTACAAAACACTGAGTCAAAAAAGAATCATCTGAGCCTAAAAAGCTCTGTGTTCTCTAGAAAACTGAAATTTCTTAAATAAAAAGATGAAAAACTTCTTTGAATAATTCCAAGATGGACTCTAATAAGAACATTATTAATTTTAAGTTCTTAAGACTAGAAAACAGCCAGGAGTGATGGTTCACATCTGTAATTCCAGATACTTGGGAGGCACAGATTGGAAGAATCATGGTTTGAAGCCAACTCAGGCAAACAATGAGATCCCATCTCAACCAACAAACCAGGCATGGTGGTAGTTGGCTGTAATTTCAGCTACAAGGGAGGCATAGGTAGGAGGATTGCAGTCCAAGGTTAGTCCAAGGTAAAAACTCAAGACCTTATCAGAAAAATAACTAAAGCAAAAAGGGCTTCCACTGTGACTCAAATAGTAGAGCACTTGCCTAGCAAGTGTAAGCCCTGAGGTCAAATCCCAGTACCCCCCTAAAAAAAAACCTATTAGCATTTATTTACTTTCTAATAAGCCTATTTATGGCTTTCAATATTGGCAGACTTGATCACTATTTTTGTTCCATTTTATCTTTAGCCTTTATACACAAATCAGCTCAAGTTGAAATAATTTTCAATTTATGCTGATAATAGCCATAATTTTCTGTATGTATCAGACACAGCATTAGTTTTTATAACTGATGTGATAAAAGTATTATTTCTCTTTCAACAACAGGGAAAATGAGTCATGGAATAGTTTAGTGAATAACCTGCAGTTATGTAGCTAGGGTGGAGCAGCTAAAACCTAATGCTTCAAGGATCAGCTTGTGTTCTTTATCAACACCAAACTGCCTGGAGTCAGAAATAATGCAGCCTTTGCTCAAGGAGACATGTTTTCCTGCAGGCAACAATTCTTAAAAGGTCTTTTAACAAATTGGTTACTTTCACAGGTTTTGGCCTAAGGCATTCTGAGCTTACATATTAGTTTCAAGTTTATTTGGATAATGACCTTATTTGGCCTCTCTGGGCCTCATTTTTCTCAGATGAGAAATGGATACTGTGCAGTTATTGAGGGGAATTAAAGGCAATAAGGAATGTAAAGTGCTTATCATATTATGTGGAATTTAGTAAGATCCTAATCCAGGGTCACTATTATTAGGTCAGGCAGGCCTTGAAGATTCTTTTTAAAAATCCTCTTTCAAAATGGATTAATGACTTCAATGAACAGAATTTTCCTTAGTACCATTCTTAGACCAGTATTCAACTAAGATAATATCACTTATTAATTACTTACTTCATGCTACGTAGAGACTCAGATGGTCTAAATGGCTTAAACTGGAATCTTTGAAAGGACAACAGGAGCCTGTGTGATTTATTATGAATTATTCTCTCCAGGAAGTCAAAAGCAACTCAGACTGAGCAACTTCACACATCACAGGGTCATGACTGACATTTTGGATTTTGCCACTATTATTATTGCCAGCACTATTCTAAAATTTCTAATATTTTCTCCCTTCATATGTGTACCTTCAGGAACAATGAAGTCAGATCCTCAGCATCACAGAAGGGCACCAGTTGCATCAAAACTATTACGATTGCTGGAAAAGTGAAATACTGGACAGGTTTTATATTTCCATCAAATTATACAGCTTTTGGGACTATGCCTGATGGTTTTAGTGCTGGGAGTTAAAAATAGTGCACAATGTATGGATAAATGCCCATTTAAGAGCAAAACTTACTATGTTTACATGATAAATTATTATCCATCTTCATTACCATGTAGGGACCATTATTCTAAGGATTGTATAGAGTTACACACTGAAGAAGCTGTATGCTAGAGACATAAATTGCTTATATGTACTTATCATCAGCATTAATTTCCAGTTTCCTAGTAGTAAATTTTTAGACATGAGTGTGTGTGTCTTGCAGGTCATCCCTGCCTCCATTTTAAGACCATATGATTTGTGTGGGAATAATTTCACTTCTTAGATATAGGAATGAAGTTTTATCTCCCTAGACAAAATAATTTATCATAAGACGTGTATGTGCCAAAATCCAGTACAGTAGGACCTGATTCTCAGATTTCTATTAAAATTATTTGGGAAATATGAGAAGCACTCTTTCTGTTAAAAGTTTCCCAGATTTTAAGATATGAGTCTTAGATGCTACTAGAGAATGTGCCTGGAAATTTAGCCAGCACAGCGATATCAGAGTTAAGAGATAGATGTAGACAGATGCTACTCTTTGGGCACCTAGGAGTCACATTTGAATTGAGTACCAGAGAACATTTAGGTGTCATTAGTTAATACATTTCCTTCTTTTCAAAAGCAGGTTTAAATTCAGTTTCTATCACTGAGAACACAAAGAAACCCAAGTAATATGAAATAGATTGGTATAAGTGAGATGTTGCAAGTGGCTCATTGATTTAAGGAATAAAGAGAATGGAAACAGCTTGATATTAAGAGACAGGCCCAAGATTCTTGGCTTGAGAAGACCTATGGGTTTGCTCACTGTTCATTGACTTCTAAGACTATGGGGAGATAAAAAACATGTGTCAAATAATCAAAGAAGTACGATTGCTACCAGACAGGTGTAATTCTCAGATGGTTCTCCCCAACCCATGTCAGCAAGAATTGGGCTGTTTTTATCATGCCATCCCTTTAGTAAGGATTCTCCAGATTGGCTATGGAGTATATGAAAAACAAGAAGTCACTTTATGTTTTTTTGCCTTACCCATGTAATGATTTTATGATTTGTATTTTTCCTTTAATAATTCCATACTTCTTTTGGGGGAATTGTTCAAGTTATTATTACCATTTGTTGCATGATATAAAGACCCATGATCAAAAGTTGATCAGTCACTATGAAATAGGGACCTGGAGCTAGATTCAGTTGCTGAACATGGATTTGTATTATCGCATTTGGAAAGTGGCTTAAGTATATCTTTAGTGGTTGTGTTTTATTTTAGTGGTTGTAGAGGAATTTTCATAATCCAATATTTAGAAAGAAGTTTGGTTTCATTAAACCCTGGTATAATGTGGAGTTTATTGAATTTTTCATACCCAATATCCATTTCTTTCTTTTGGATACCAATACTATGTTTCAGTTTTCTTCTTAGGAATTCCTTGCTTGGCTCATGTGGAATGTGTGGGTCAGAACTTCCCCCTCTTTTTCAGATGTGGCCACATGACCATTATCTTAGTCATGACCTTCACTGAGAGGCATGTGACTTAATTTGGACTGCAAAGAACACAAAATCTGAAAAATATTGACTAATAAAATTGAAAAAGACAGATCCTTTACATAAATTGATCATAAGAACCTTGTTACATATGAAATTACACTCATCACTGTATTTTAGTTATGTGAATCAAATCATTTCAAAAGGCTCAGTTCCTTGAGACTGGAGGAGTTAAGGCTGCTTGCTGCTTTACAGTCCACAGAAAAGAAAGACAAAGTCTATTAGCAAGAGAGAGTTTTATATAAATGCAAGAGCACAGGAGTGCTGTCCAGTCATCTTTGTAATGTTATTTTGGTTATAAGCAATAATGAGGAACTATATGACATTGAGTTTTAGCACCTGACATCTATAAGTCAGAGTCAGGATTCCAAAACCATTTTTAATTACTTCTCTATGTTCACACTTGATATTTCTAAGCTTTAGCTTCCATTTTGCCTAAAATGGTAGATAATGATAATACCTTCCTCCTAGTTTGTAAGGATTCAGTGAAATAAGCCTGTTAAGAGTTTAGCACAATGCCAGGCATATGATAAATACTCACTAAATGCTGACATAGGTTAAATATGGCTCCATTTCTCATGTGTTATGTGACCTTGGGCAATGCCCTGTATGCCTGTGAAATCAGTTCCTCATTTCAATGCTAATGGCTACCAAAAGGTGATGCTGGGAAGATTTAAAGAGCTTCATGAGTCAATACTTGTAGCACCACAAGTGATATTTGGTTTGACATCCTTAATTCAGGAAACATAATAAGAATTACTTGATCTTGTCTGAAGAAATTTCATACAGAATAGATAATACCATATGACTGATTTTTTAAATGAGCAACTATTCTTTTGTGCTATTTAAAAGATAGAGATGTTCAGGAGGCAGAGATCAGGAGGCTCACGGTTCAAAGTCAGCCTGGGCAAATAGTTCACAAGACCCTATCTTGAAAAAAACCCATCACAAAAATAGGGTAGGTGGAGTAGCTCAGGGTGTAGGCCCTGAGTTCAAACCCAAGCACCATTAAAAACAGAGATATTAGGTTTTAAAAAATATTTTTCAGTAAATTAGAATCTATATTAAATAACTGATTAAAGAAAAATGTTATTAATATAATTTTCAGTAAAGTTCATTACCTGAAATTTTACTCACTGTCATTAAAACTTGGAATTTTACAATGAAAGAAAAAGCACCATTGTTAGTTCCCCAGTAATTCAAATATGTTTCTTTATAAGAAATATTTAATAGCAAACCAAGAATTTATTGGGGAAAAGTTGTATTTATTTCATTCTAATTCACAATTACAGACCATGATGTTTTATCTAAGAGGCAATGAAAATTAAATTAGGCTATATATTCATAAGTAAAAACACTTGTTTTGGCATTGAATTTGCTTAAAATCAATTGTTATTTAGCTACATGCTCATGGTAACATATTGTGCTCTAAAGATACAAAGACTTTTAAAAACAGGTTCTTTGCTCTCAAAAGTTCACAGTATAAAAACAAAAGCAATAAATGAAAGCACACACCTGGAACAGTGATACATAGTTCTTGTTCTTGTTCATTTCTAGCTCACTATAATTCCTGCAGGCTTGAATTCCTCACGCATATATATAGGTATATATGCGTATATATATATATATATATATATATATATATATATATATATATATATATATATATATATTACATATATATATATATTACATTTTATCTTCAATTAGTGTTTGAATGCCACTGTTATGTCATCTTCTGTACCTCAATCACTATGTGAACTGGGCAAAAGCTTATGTCCCTACTTAGGACCGGTCCATTAGGCAAAAAAAAAAACCCTCACTTTATAACAGGTACTTAGACTAATTTTGCTAAAAAGCACTATCTCCTCACTTGGGATGACAAATTAACAAGTCATAACAAATTGCCAAGCAAGACAAAAGCTTGGCATCCCTGTGTCCATTTTGTATCTGTCTTTGCCTAAGCCATTCATCTTAAGGTCACCTTGGGTTCCAGGAAGGACAGGACTGATCTATAACATGTTTGCAAGAAGGGGTGGAGGAAACTGCCCCAAAGAAAGGAAACATCAGAACCTCCCAGGATCAGTGTGAATAACTTCTCTAGAACACCTCCAAAAACAAGGACTGAGATAATGATCCCCCAGAACACACCTTGACGAGAACTGTTTAATAGTTATGCATACATCTCTTCCCTTGCTCCCAGTTCTTTGTCTATTTAAATCCACAGCTCATGACCATACCCTGAAGTTGGCTGAAGATGGGTTGAAGTGCTGTCCTCCCATGGCTGTTATGTAAAACCTCTGTTCTCTGTCCTTCACCATGCCTCTTTATTTGGCATACAGGTGTGAGTGGCCAGACCTGACATGTGGAATCCCAGGAGTTTGGGCCTGGGGGGGTCTAAAACTCTGATTTCAGTTTTACTTTTATTTTCTTATCCTATATTTTAAAAATTTGGCTTTTCCCACCTGAACGTGTAGTATGTGTGACAAATTACAAACATGATATCAGATGAATCATTGTTTCAAATGCTTTATGTCATGTAACTCATTTGTGAATTAGAACCACTATTCTTTTTACAGATGAGGACACTAATGCACAGAGAGATTACATACCTTACACAGGCTCATGCAACTGGTAGCAAGCAGTGAATCCTTAATTTGAACTACATATCCTGCCCCAATATCTATGGTCCTAACTACCACACTACACTGCCTCTGTGCCATGCCAGGCATTAGCCACTAAAAAGACACTAAGGATCCTCTTTCCATACTGTATGAAAACTGTAAAACACAAAGCTTATGTCTATTCTGAAATTCACATGGCTTCTTATAGTCTTCAGATTGCAACTTCATGCATAGGTTCAATAGAGCTAAAGTTTTATTTAGGTGTTTATATAATTTGATATCCGTTTTGCTGAACTAAACATTGCTCAATCAGTACATGGTATAATCCACATGCACTGACCCCCAGTGCTCACTCTTCAGAGGAAGGAAATGCACCCCAGCGTGATCCCTCAGTGAGGTAGCAGCATTGCAACTACCAGCTGAGGCTGTGAAAGCCAGACGCTCAATAAACATTGCCTAGGAGAGACAGTATTGTCTTAACTAGATCTCCTTAACTAGTTAGAAAATAAACTAGAGAAATCACTGAAATAAAAAGCTAAGTATTGTAAAAACTGTATTTTTTCTTATAATAATAAACTTCAAAAAAATCCAAGAAAGAATTATTTTTTTTTTAAAGGAAGCCTATTAGTTTGTATTCCTGCCATAAGAAAGTACCACAAACGTAGTGGTGGTAATTCCTCTCCACTTGTGAACCTGTGGAACTAAAGCTGACTCCCAAATACAATGGTGGGACAGGACTAGAAAGATAGTTGTAGACATTCCTGCCCCAAAAGGGAGAAAACATATGGGTTACCTAATCTCAAGGAGTTTGGAACCCAGTCAGACAAATTCCTCTAGGTAACAAGGCCTAAGAATAGTCCTCTGTGGCTTATGGCTCATGGCACTGCCTTCTGTGCTCTTGGCTCTGCCCCCAATGTCATCCTTTCCTATTGATTAAAGATACCACCTGTCTGTGGTTTAACACCTTTACAGCCCATTTCTTGCTTGTAGAGTTTGGGGTTCTGGCCGCTTCTTTTACTTCATTCCCTCTCTGTTGCCTTCAGTCTAATCTGGCATTTTTCTGTTGATAAAACATTCTTAACAACTTTGAAGCCCCACACATGTCATGGGATACACTCTATGAGATAAGAAACTCCTCAACAGATCTTTCAAAGGTAATGCCATCTTCTTTTTGGCTTCTGCTAAGAAGGCAGAGCATCTGAGGCATGTGCTTACTCTCTGAATATGCTGATATTTCAGTTGTCTAGCAACACATTGTTCCAGTCATACCCTGACATTTCCCCATAGAGCATGGTTTCCTGAGAGTGACTCAATTTTATCATCTTTTGCAGTTTGGATAGACTGAGAATTTCCCAGATCATCATATTCCCTTTATTTATTTTTAACAGTTCTTTTCTTAATTTAGCTCCTTCCTCTTGAACTTTACCATAAATAACCAGATGCAAACAGGCCATACATACAACACTTTGCTCAAAAATATCCTCTGCTGCTTGCCTAGCACATGAGGCCCTTAGTTCAATCTCCAGCACCAGATAAAATAAAAGAAAGGGGAAAAAAAGAAAAAAAAACAGGTAATTGACAGAGCTGTGTACCTTTTAGAAGCCCTAGAATAGAGGAAAACTCTACTTCCTTGCTTTTTCTGTCATCTAAAAACCACTCAGTCATTAGTATGTGTCCCCTTCCTTCATCTCAAAAGACAGAGGGTCTCACATTGGATCACTCCAATCTCTTCTGTGGTCAGGTCTCCCTCTGCTGTTCCTTCTGCTTGTAAGTATTGTTAGGATTATCCTGGACACCTGGTAATTCAGGATGATGTCTCATGTCTATATTATTACCTTAATCAAACTGCAAAGTCCTTTTGCCAAGTACAGTGACATAGTCACAGGCAACAGGGACTCATGCACAGATGTCTTTAGGGGAGGGAGTCTATTTTGGGAATTAACACAGAGGCAAATATCTTGTGTTAAGACTTGAAAGTATATCCTAAAGGCAAAACTAAGGTTGATATAAAAAATGTAAAATTTAGTGGCTTCAACCATGTAAAAATTTTAAAATCAATTCTTTCTTTTACATAACAATAGAATTTTAGTTTGAACATATGTCTGCTCAACTAATGACAACATTTCCCAGGTCCCCTGGAAGGTTGGTGTGGCCATCTGACATCTATTACCAGACTGTGTGTAAGTGGAAATGACTGTGCTCCTTCCAGGTGTCTCTAACTTCAAGACAAGTTATTTACTGTGGAGTTCCTCCTTTCCTTTTCCATGTTCCCTTTCCATGAGCACATACATGGATGTGCTCACTGATCAGTTGTGACCATGACTAAGGTAGGGGTTTGCAACTTTTCTAGAATTGTTCAGATAGCAAATCTATCTATTTAGACATTGAGAACTGTACAGTCACTGTCTCAACTACTAACTGTTCTATCGTTGCACAAAAGCAGTCATATATAATGTAAAAAAAAGTTGGCAGAACTGTGTCACATGTAATTTTATTTACCAAAACAGATGGCAGACCAGATTAGATGGCAGTTTGCTGATTCCTGCTCTGGGGGATAGAGGAATGATCAGATGGAAGAAACCTGGGTTCTTACATAAGTTTTCCACTTATCTGAACTATTGATATCACACAGCTTTACGAGAAACACACAAATACCTATTTTCTTTAAACTACTGAAGTTTTGGAACTTTGATGCAGTAACTTAGCCTTTACCTTTATATTTATGTATACATACACACACAGGTACATATCAAATGGAGAAAAGTATTGAACTCTATTCAATAGTCAAGAATTATTCATCTGAATTAGTAAGCACTTTTACAAATCACTGAGATAAAAAAAAATCTAATGGAAATCTAGACAAAGGACACCAACAGGATATTTAACAAGAAAAGCAAGTGAATATAAGTGAAGATGAATAGCAATTAATCAAGTTGAGTAAAGTTTATTTTTAATGTTCAGTCTTACAACAATGAAAAACAGTAAATATGAGTTTATAAGTTCTTGTTTATCAAAGTGGCAAGAAAAACAAGTTTTATAGAATGTGCAGCATTTGAGTGGATATATAAATAAGCTCTCTTATACCACAAACATAGATACAAATGTTTTTAAATTTTTTAATGAGATATTTGACGATATATATTAAAACATTGAAAATTGTACATGCATTTTGGCCAAGCAATCGCATTTCTTAGAAGTCTATTTCAAGATCATTATAAATATGCCCATTATTAAGCAAGGTATACATAATTGTATAATTTTATAATAATAGGAAAAAACCCACATTTATAGCCACATAGAGATTTAACAAATAATGGAATGGCATTGAAATGAGTGAAATATTTAGGAGACTCTTAAACAACATCGAAACATTCTTGATATACTAAGTAGATGAAAAGTTTATATATTACCCAAAATCATAACCTTATTACAGAAAGCAAGCACACACGCCCCAAGTGACAGCAGGAATGGCTATTACTAGGTAGTAGCAGGATAAGGAATGATTTTCATTTACTTCATCTGCTTTGCGATATTATCTAATATTTCATTATATTCTGAGTTATCTTCAATTTCTGAAAATATGATTCATTTATGTTTTGAGCAAATTAAAAACTGGAAAACATTTGCAACTATTTAATTGGTTTTGCTCACCAAATATTTGTCATTTGTCTATTATATACCAAGCACTTTCATAGGTGCTGGAGATAAAATGAAAAATAAAGCCAGGTGTATACACTTATATCCCAGCACTCAGGAGGCTCAGAGGAATGGCAAGTTTGAGCCACCCTGGTCTTCATAGTGAAACCCCATCTCAAAAATGAAAGAAAGAGAGAGACAGAGACAGAGAGACAGAGACAGCGAGAAGAAGAAGGAGAAAGGAAGGAGGGAGAAAGAAGAAAGAAAGAGAGAAAGAGAGAGAGAAAGAAAGAAAGAAAGAAAGAGGAAGGGAAGGAGTGAGGGAGGAAGGAACGAAGAAAGAAAGAAAGAGAGAGAGAGAGAAAGAAAAAGAAATCCTTGCTCTGGAGTTTACTTTTTCATAAGTGATATAGACAATAAACAAGCAATTAAATGAATTTTCAAGATAGAGATAATGAGAATTGCTATGAAGAAAACAGGAATGCTCAGTTGAGGTTTGAATTGAGCTCTGAAGGGTATAAGAGAGCTAGTATATAAAGAGAAATGGAGAGCTTTTTATTTTATATATAAACTGGAACAACCAAGGAAAAAACTATTTAGCCAACAGCACTTTAGTCCTTAATAAATGATAGTTATTTGATTTTTATTTTATAAGCTTTCCCCCTTCCCATCATTTAATACTCAGCATATCAAATAGAAAGAACTGTTATTCTCATCTTATAGATGAGAAAATTTAGACACAGAAAATGTATTTGTACAGTCCTAACATAACAAGTAACAAATTCTATATGATTCCAGAATCCAAATTGTAAGTGAGTATACATGTTCAAGACATTTTAGTTCTCTACATCTTTTCCTTTGTTGTTCCAGTTTACATATAAAATAAAAATGAAAAGCTCTCAGATTCTAGGTGTGTTAGAATAGTGTGCAAAAATCTCCTTGTTCAAGCCGAGACATTCCTGTTACACAAACTGACAAATGACTTTTGCCTGTGGCAATTATCTAGCATGGATGTATTGCCTGCTCATGACTACAATTCACACTGTAGAGAACCTGAAAGATGATTAGGGCCTAATTCATCTTGCCCTTGAGAAATGTACTGTATATTCTAACTATAAACATAAGACAGAACAATTAAATACAAGGTAGGTTGTCATAGAGGTGATACACGGGGATCAGGAGTAATAACTGCTGTTGTAAGAATGCAGACAGACTTTCTGAGAGAAATGACTTTCAAATAAACAAAGGATGAGAAGGCAAATTAGGGGATAAAGCAGAGAAAAAGTAATAAATGAAAAGCACACAACAATCTAGGCTGACCAACTCAGTTTAATTTTTTCCAACTATAGAAAGAACTGAAAGATCAAAGACTGAATATCAGAGTACGACTCAGTGAGAATTTCATGGCCATTAAGAGGCAATGAAGGAGCCAGTCACTGTAGCACATGCCTTTAACTCTAGCTACTGAGGAGGTGGAGATCTGAAAGATCATGGTTCTAAGCCATTCCTGGCAAAAGTTCATGAGACCCCCCTCCCCCCAATCGACCAATAAAAGTTAGACATGGTGGCATGTACCTGTCATCACAGCTACATGGAAAGCATAAATAGAAGGATTATCTAGGCCAGCTCAGGAATAAATTCAAGACCTTATCTCAAATACAACTGTAGCAAAAACGGCTGGGAGCATGGCTCAGTAGTAGAGCACCTGTCTAGCAAGCCTGAGGCCCTGAGCTCAACCCCCAGTACCATCAAAAAATAAACTTTTAAAAAAGATATGAAAAAAGAAGTAATGAGGGAAATGAAGGTGAAAAAGGCAGATAGAGGAGAGATGAAACCACAGGCTGAGTTTCAAGCACTAGTCAAATGTTCTTCCACGTTAGCTCAAGGTATAGATTCCATCGAATAATCTTTGATGACTTAGTACACTAATTATAAATAGTATTTCACTAAATCAGGAATATAAGATCAAATTCTAAGCCTAAAAGTTTAATAAGTTGTCCTCCCTGACTGCAGGAAATAATATTTTATAGTTCAATTAAAATAAACACTTAACAATTATATCTCAAATGCCTGGTGAAAAGCTTTCAACTTAAACCACTTAAATAACTAGAAAAATATAATAGTTTCTTGGTTATAGATTTATTCTCATTCACCAAATTATTTTGTTATAATATCTAATTTTCTGGAGTGCTCATTATATAATTGTAACATAGTAGAATTCAGAGTTGCCAATTTTCTTTCTTCTTTTTTCTGGTAGTACTGGGGTTTGAACTCAGGGCTTCATGCTTGCTAGCAGGAGCCTTGCCTCCCATCTTTTTTCTCTGGTTATTTTGGAGGTAGGTCATCACATTTTTACCCAGGCTGGCCTAGACTGTGATCTTTCTATCTTATGCTTCCCCAGCAAATTGTTGGGATGATGGGCATATGCCACCACATCCAACATTTTTCCTTCGAGATGGGGCCTCGCAAACTTTTTTTGCCTAGCTGACCAATAACTGGATTCTCCCAATCTCAGCCTCCCAAGTAGCTTGGGATGACAAACCCACAACACTGTTCAGGGCCTTGTGAATGTTTTTGCCTGGGCTGGCCTCAAACCATGATCTTCCCAATCTTAGCCTATAAAGTATGATTATAGGCATGAACCACCGGCTGTCAATTTTCATTTTATCCTAGTACTAACTTATTACACCATGGGTACTAGATTTTAAAAATGTACTCAGTAGGAAATTTGGAATAATTGTTCTTGATCTCTCTATGAGAGTTTTTTTGGTGATTGTTGACTGTCTATGATTAAGCATTTTAAAAGCCAAGCGTCATTCATCAGCCACCTGCTGCATAATTAAGAGATTTGTTTCTTTATTTTGGAGAGTCTGTTTGATAGGAGGTCAAGTTGGGGTCCTGAGTCAGCATTGTAACAATTTTGGGTTCATCAACACATTTCTTAGATAACTAAGTACATTTAAAAAATACAAGCAGATCAGTAAGTGTGTAATCTACATTTTTAAATCTAAAATCAAAGGAAGAATTGACAAAATGCCTTTTCATGCATAGCACTGCCTGTCATCTTTTGGGGAAATGGGTGTCTGTGTACACACAGATTTACAAGATATACCACATGCTTGGTTCACTTGACAAGTGGTAAGTTGTGAAAAGCTAGGCTTTGAAAATTGTTCCTTAGAAATGGGTTTATTCAGGCAAATGTGTGAATCACTATATTTTATATGCCATAAGACTGGTTATGATGGTAAAGTCCACTTTTGTATACTTAAATTTTTGCAAGAGAGGGCTTTCAGTAATTGTTTTCTTTAGAACATTAGAAAGGAATTAAGTCAAAGCCACAAAAGCAACAAAATTTAAATATATAACACAAAGCAGCATTGGGATTATTGGGACTAGGTCTTTTTAAATCTCATTACCATTGATAGCTTCTCCCAGTTCTTCCATCATTAATTCCTGTTTGGGGTTTTCAGCACATTCTCTATACAGTAAATTTTCTCCACGTGGGCTTTGAAATGCATGTTCCTGGGTGAGCTGACCAGATGTGTTTATGACCACATTGTTTTTAGCTCTTAGGACATAAACTTCCTTGGGCTTTGCCTCTTTTTGGCAGATCTGGACCTGGAAAGCATGTTGGAAACCACTGCGAAAGTTTTCATTGAAGAAACCATAAATAATGGGGTTAACACTGCTGTTGCAAAAGGCGAGCCAGTGTGCAAAAGGGTAGATATAAATGTTGATGACTCGCAGTTCATTTGGAGAAAGGGCCGCATAGTCTGAGAGCATCATCAGGGTCCACAGGGGCAGCCAGGACAGGATGAAAAGCAGGGCCACAGTCAGGAGCATCTTAATGATCTTCTGTTTCTTCCTGGACACCATGTGCAACTGCTCCTGGTTCTGCTTGCCTGTGTGGGGCACTGCAGTCTTGATGAGTGAAATCCCAATCCTCCCATACATGAGGACAATGAGGGACAGGGGAACCAGGTAGATGGTGGCAAACAGTACAGTGGTGTAGATCTTCCTCATTTCCTGATTTGGCCAGTTCTCCCGGCACCAGTAGACTGAACTGGTTTTATTCTGGGAGCTGAGTCTCACTCGGTAGTATTTTTCTTCTTGTACATGTAACATTACTGCAGATGGAGACATAATGGTGATGGCCAGGACCCAGATGACCACAACAATGACAAATGCTGTTTTGATAGTGAGCTTTGGTTTGAAAGGGTAGACAACACACCGGAATCTGCAATTAAAGGTAAATATCAATGAGGCACTGCCTAATACTTTCTGACCAAATTATCAATCAAATTTATTTAAGCAACTAAGGATCTCCATCCATATTCCCCTCAAAAACACAAAACATTTCTAGTAGTGAGGCATGCACTGTTATTTTCTGTAATTAATATGAGATACATTTTTAACTGAAAATTTGGGTAAATGGAGCACACGCATCAGGCACTATGAATAAAAATTAAT
Organism: Castor canadensis; assembly: GCF_047511655.1. NCBI lineage: Eukaryota > Metazoa > Chordata > Mammalia > Rodentia > Castoridae > Castor > Castor canadensis. The sequence continues at coordinate 96,510,707 of NC_133394.1, forward strand.
AATGGTAACAGGCATATATGGTCACTTAAAACTCTGGCTCAGTCTGTTCCATTAGTTTGCATGGGTTACTTTAAGCCTTTCTATTTAAAGCACAAAGAAACAAATTCAGAAAATGTACAAATCTTGCCTGCTATTATGCAAGATTTTAACACAGGTAGTTTGGCTCCATAGCTCATGTTCTTAACTTCTGCAGTATGCTCAGTCGACTCCTAGCTCAACTGGGCTGTGTGAGACTGTTAATCAATAGCCATCAATGAACCATTTCTTTGATACTTCATATTCTTGGCTACTCCCCAACACATTATCTGTGTGCTTGGCCATGAAACATGATTTGGCCAACAGGATATTAGCAAGCATGATACAGGCAGAAGCTTTTTATGCACATTGGATCCTTGTCCTTTTAGAAAGATTCCTCTTAAAAGCCAGCTTCCAAGTTCCAAGAAGCTTGAATTAAATGAGAAGCACATGGGAAAGTCTCTGGGGGATAACAGGTTGGCCATCTTGAATTTTGTAGCCTAAGCTTAGTTCCCAGAGTAATGCTGCAGCATCAGTGATTCCAGGTATCACACATAGAACAGGAGAATGAACCAAATGTGCCCAGGAAAGCCACAGAATCATGAAGAGTATTAAAGCATTATTTGTTTTAAGCCACTTAGTGTTTTGGTGATTGCTGTCACAGCTTAAGGGTCTCAGAGTTTCTGATATGAATCCCAGTCATGAACATTCCTGACACTGTATGTCCTCTGGTGGGCACAAAAATTCAACATCAATATGTACAATGTGCCTGATTCGTTTTTCTACTCTTCTTATTATGGATCTTGTTATTGTTGTTATTGATGTTGATATTAATTGTAATATGCTCATACTATGATGCAAGTTTACCTTTTTATATTTTTCATAGAACTATTACTCATTTAATCTTTGATTTCCATGATGACTCTTTAAGACTGCAACTTTTTGAAAATTATTACTTCTCAGATCTGCAGATAGGCAAATGTAGAGCTTTAAGTTTTTGAGCAACAATTCCAAATTAACTGATGTGATACATCTTCAGGAGACAGCCAGTTAGCTTGGGCTGTTTTGTCACCCTTTATAACTCCTTCCTTGGTAAGGTCTTCTCTTTGACCTACAAGTGTCCTTCTAGTTTCCTAATCAGTGAAGTCTTCTAGTCGTCATCCTTGAAATTATGAGTAATTTCATAGGTACAAGTCTAGGCATTTTTCTCCTTTTGCAAACTAACTAATGAGGTTTAAATTGTTTTCATTTATTAAGGCAAAGATGAACAAAAGAGAATGGTCTCTGCTGAGAAATGCTAAGTGGAAATATATAATAATAATGACTTAAATTGGGCTAAAGAGTTAGGATTTTATTCAGAGAAGAATGGGAATTCACTGAAAGATTTTGCATGGCTAATGAGAAACTCACTTTTATAATTATAATTATCATGCTTTACTTTTTGTAATTATTAATATTGGGAATGGACATTTATTAAATATAGCAAGTTGATGATATTTTTATTTTACTGCTGTCATATCTGAGAAATTTAAAAAATGAATAAAAGTAAAATCACCTCCTTGAAAAAATAAATATTTGTAAAACACAATTTAAAATTCAAGATTCCTCTGAAAATCAAAGCATAACACCATGCAAAGGATAAATTAATCCTTACATTTATTTATTAATTAATCTCATTTAAATTTTTTCATACATATGAAAATTAGGAGAAAAATTTAATGTACTTCTGTTTATGGCGATCCAAATTTAACAAATGTTAAATGTTAACTATTTGGCACAAAGTACTATTTTTAAAAGAAACTAAACATACAGATGCAGTTGAAATTCTCTTGCAGATCTACTCAATCTTACTCTTCCTCTTTCCCTAGACATTCTGAAGTTTCCTGTATTTTTATGCTTTTCCAGTGTTAGTCCGCATCCATAATGTTTTAAACATTATGACACCATATTGTACGTATCATCATGAAACCATAGTTTTTCTGATAGCTTATGCTTTCGAAATGCATGTATGCTGATTTATGTTGACCTATTCTATTTTAATCACTGAAAGGTATCCAATGAATAAATATAATATGTACTGTTTATTGATTTTAATCACATTTATTTTTAAAAATAAGAATTGATGCTTATTTTTAAATCTGTTCAGGAGACATGGTAGAAACAGTGCAGAAAAAAATACAGATATTTAAGTACTAAATGTAATGCAGAGGTAAACATGGTAAGCTTAAGATTAAAGTAGAAATACAAATGATATTAAAGTTTTTATTTGCTGTAGATGTATGTAATTATATACTTAAAGTATAGAATTTATTATAAATATTCAACATAATAATTTAGTAATAGCACTATTCAATAGTAGTAGCATTAATAAATAGATGTGTAATTAACCTTATTCAGTATAATTATAGTAGTAGTAACAAGGTATAGTGGCTTGAAAAAGCAAATGCTCTATCACTAAGCTACATCCCTGGTCCTTAACCTTCAAATTTTAAGATAAATCTTAAATCTTTAGCATATGGTGATGAGAAAATGTTTAAATTCTAGTCTCTTCATCAAATAAACATGATCTACATGATAGGTTGTTAGAAATAGTTTTATTTTTTTTCTTTTATTCATATATGCATACAATCTTTGGGTCATTTCTCCCCCTTTCCCTCAACCCCTTCCCTTACCCCCCCACCCTTTCCCTCCCCCCCTCCCCCTCGCTACCCAGCAGAAACTATTTTGCCCTTATCTCTAATTTTGCTGAAGAGAGACTATAAGCAATAATAGGAAGGACCAAGGGTTTTTGCTAGTTGAGATAAGGATAGCTATAAGGGAGTAGAAATAGTTTTAAAAATAATGATGTATACAGACTAATATTAAAAATAAAATCTACCAATTTTTTCAGTTGATGTCAACAATTCCATCGTATTTCACATTGTCAATCTTAAATCTCTTACTTTTTTCTTTGTTTGAACATGTACACATAATGTTGCTGGTTGGTTGTGTTCTTTACTGGACCAGTTTCACTCAGTTATTTTATCTTCCACTGTTTAGTTTAACTTCCAAATATCTCTCCGTCCCAGTCATTACTGCCTTCATAGATGAGTACATCCTCTCCCATCTGTGTTCTTACAAAAGTTACTTAATGGCTCACCCTTTCTGTAATCTCACACTACTCCAGTCCAATCTCTAACTACCAGTGGGTCTGAAATTATAATGTCGTTATTAGTCTCCTGCTTGAAAGACTTTAATAGCTCCCTATTGTCTTCAGGACAAAATCTACACTCCTTAAAATTGGAGATAAGCCCATTGAAAATCCACTGTTGCCTCTTTTTGTGTACTAATGTGTCATCCCCCTTCCCTATTCCAGCTGAACTGCCTCTGCCATCCTTTGGACAAGTGCCCTCTTATTTCAAGTGCCTTTTGTAGATTCTGGTCTCAAAAAATGTCTTTTCCCTGTTTTCTTCCCAAGGTAAATTTGTAATCTCTCAAGATTTAGACAAGTCTCATCTATTTTTTTAATTCATTTATTCATATGTGCATACATTGTTTGGGCCATTTCTCCCCCTACCCCCTGCTCTTCCCCCCACTCCCCTTGCTTCCCCCCCACCACCCTCGCTTCCAGGCAGAATCTGTTAGAACCCACCATTCCTTGTCCTAAGAGGTAGAATTAGTCATTCTTCCCTTACTATGACTGTATATACTGGACCTCTATTAGAAAATATTATTTGTAAGTGTTTTTAATAGGTCTGTCTACTCCCCAGCTTGCAGACCTCCTGAGGCTACACTTCATCTCATTTGTTTTAGATGCTATACAACCTGACCAGTATAAAGTACATTATAAACTCTCAACAAACTGGATAAATGAATGAATAAATTAATGATTTTTTAAATCTTAAAATCTAATAACATTTCAGAGTTTTGGCACTTTTGTATTTCCACCACTAGAAAATTCTAGATTCTAAAGTGAAAAATGCTAAAATTTTGTACCATCCCTAATTATATCATTTTAAAGTTCAGAGAATTCAATGGCTTTGTTTTCTTATTATCAGAACTTTAATAGAAATATGACTTTTTTTAATGAATTGAGTATTATGAGTACTATTGAGGAAGACTTGGATAAATCTCTATTATATGTTTTTCTGGTAGATTAGTGGCAGACATGCCCATTTATTTGGACTCAGAGTTGCTGCTGACTTACCTATCCACTGCTATTGCAACTAAAGTAAAGACTGAAGCTGCAACTGATATTCCCTGGACCAATCCACTGATCTTACACATCATGCTTCCAAATGGCCAACCTGAAAGGGAAATGAAACAGTCTTTGAAAAGATCATTTTATTCTATGCTCTGAATATATGAACAGAAAGTTATGAAATTGACCAATCAAACTGTTTTCATAATAATAGCCATTGAATAATATTTCCCAGTATTTTCACTAGTTTTTCCAGAACTGTTTTTTTAATATACTAATGTCAAAACTTAAATAATCATTACATTAAAGGCACTATAATGACTGCTTTATATCTAATAACATATCTAATTCCCATGGCAAGTATTTGAAGGCTTTATTAGTGTCCCAATATGTGTAGACAAGGTAATCAACATAAATATCACACACCTTGCCATAGCTAGCTAGCAGAATTTGAACACAGGCAATAGGTATCCAGAATCTGAACCATTAGCCTTTATGTGATAATGTCCCCAAATGAATAAAATGTCCAAAATTCTATTTTTGATATTTAGAACTATAGCTCATAAGTTATGAGGAATCAGGAGTTACATACAGGACAAATAAATTATATTTATTTATACATAACATAATGAGATGATTCATATCATAGCTACTTCCAAAAGATTGCATGAACAAAAGTAGTCTACTTAAATTAAATAGAATGTAATTACTATAAAATTTATAAAATAAGTAAAATTATTATAGAAGCTTGATATTCTAAATCCCCATGTACTATTAAAGGAAATTAATAATATTCTTCTATTTGCAAATATTCTACACATCATTCAGATTTAAAAAATTTAGCCTATAGAAAATATCTTGCAAGTAAAAATTGATAAAAAACCAATCTTATTAGAAAGGAAGAAAAAGACCCAAATTAATAAATGGGAAATGTAACAACAAAATACCAATGAAATCCAGAAGATCAAGAGAGAACACTTTGAAAAACCTATATTTAAATAAACTGAAAAAGACAGAAGAAATGGATAAATTTCTAGACATGTTTGACCTATCAAAATTAAGAGGATATAAACCACCTAAATAGATCCATAACAAGAAGTAACAGTCCTCTAAGAAAGAAAATCCCAGGACCTAGCAGATTCAAGCTGGATTGTAACAGACCTTTAGAGAAGAACAAACACCAATAATCTTCAAATTTTTATATGAAATAGAAAGGAAACAAACACTACTGAACTCATTCTATGAAGCCAAGTATTGCACTCATTCCAAAACCAGACAGGGACACACACACACACACACACAAAAAGAGAATTACAGACCAGTCTCTTTAATAAACATAGACTAAAAAATTCCCAGTAAAAATCTTGCAAGCCAAATTCAACAATACATCAGGAAAGATCATACACCATGATTGAGTTTGTTTCCTCCCAGGGAAACAAAGATGGGTCAATATTCACAAATTACCAAATGTTATACAACATATAAACAGAATCAAGGACAAAAATCACATGATCATCTCAGGAGATGACAAAATTTAACATCCTTTAATGATAAAAAGCTCTGAAGATACTAGGAATCAAAGGAATATACCTCAATATAATAAAGGCTACATATGGGAAACATGAAATCAGGAAAACAATCCCATTCACAATAGGCTCAACAAATACCTAGGAATAAATTTAAGGAGGAAAGAAAAAGACTTGCCCAATGAACACTACAAATCATTAAAGAAATAAAGACACCAGAAGATGAAGGGATCTCTCATGCTCATAGATTGGCAGAATCAATATTGTGAAAATGGCTATATGTTCTATATGTTTACTGTAATTCCTATCAAAATCCCAATGACATTCTTCACAGAGATAGAAAAATCAATCTTAATGTTCATAGCGAAGCACAGAAAACCTCGAATAGTCAAAACAGTGGTGAACAAAAAGAGCAATGCTGGAGATAACACAATACTTGACTTCAAACTATATGGCAGAGCCAGAAGACCCAGAAATAAATCCATGTGACTAAAGTCATTTGATTTTTTGACAAAGGAGACCAAACCATACACTGGAAAAAATGTATGCATCTTATCAAATGCTGCTGGGAATTCTGGATATCTAGCTACTTTCCTGTGTTATCCTGAACTAATATCAATGCAAAAATAGATCAAAGATCTTAATGTTAGACTTAAAACTGTGAGGCTACTACAGGAAAGAATAGGGAATACATTGGAACATAGGCATAGGCAATAACTTCCTGAATAGAATGACAGTAGCTCAGCAAATAAGAGAAAGGATTGATAAATGGGACTACATCAAACTAAAAGTTTCTTTCTGCAAAGAAAACAGTCATTAGACTGAAGAGAAAGCCTACAGAATGAGAAAATCTTTGCCAGCTACACATCTGATAAGAACACAGGGAGCTAAAAAACATAAACTCCCCCAAAACAGTAACCCAATTGATTAATGGGAAAATCAACTGAACAGACAATTCTCAAAAGAAGTACTAATGGCCAATAAATATGTGAAGAAATGCTCAACATTCCTGGCTGTAAAGGAAATGCAAATCAAAATTACATTGAGACTTTACCTCACTCCAGTCAAAATAGCTACCATCAAGAACACAAACTATAACAAATGCTGGGGAGGATGCAAGGAAAAAGTAACCCTTATGCATTGTTGGTGGGAATGTAAATTAGTGCAACCACTGCAGAAAGTAGTATGGAATTTCAAAAAAAAAAAGAAAAAGAAAAACAACTAAAAATAGAATTACCATACTATCCAGCAATACTGCTCCTGGGTATATACCCAAAGGAATGTAAGCCATGATACAAAACAAAGACACTTGCACACCCATGTTTATTACAGCCCTATTCATAATAGCCAAGCTGTGGAAATGGCCCAGATGCCCAACAAGTGATGAATGGATTGAGAAAGTGTGGAATATGTACACAATATGGTTTTATTCAGTCATAAAGAAGAATGAAATTATGCTGTTTGGATAGAACTGGAGATCATGTTAAGTGAAGTAAACCAAGTTCAAAAAGACAAAGGTCACGTGTTTTCTCTCATATGTGGAAGCTAGGCCTAAAGTTAAATCTGTACATAAGTACACACATAATCATAGGTACATACCATAGATACATATATAGTGAACTAGGAAGAGGTAGTAGAGGAAAAGAGAATGACAGAGTAAAAGATATAAAAATATATTTATATTTGTGTATGAAGATGGTATATCAAAACACACTGAAAGCTGTTTGAAAATAACAGGGAGGAGAAGAGAAAGACAGTAATACAGGGGGTTAATTTGATTAAAGTACAATACAGTCATGTGTGAAACACCACAGTGAAATCCCTTGAACAATTAATATACACTAAAAAAAAATGAAGGATGGGAATGTAAAGCAGGTTCTGTTTGGGGATGGGTATTGGTGGGGAGTGAATGGAGAGGGTGAAGGAGAAAGAATATGGTTAATGTACTTAATGTACTTCTATGAAAATAGGATGATGAAACCTGTTGAAATTGTTTTAAGGGGGGAGAGGGAAAAGGGAGAATGATGGTAGGGGTGAGCCTAACCAAGGTATTTTGTAAGCATGTATAGAAATGTCACAGTGAAAAGCCTCTATACAATTAATAAATGCTAATAAAAATGTTTTTAAAAATACCTATAAGGCAGGCACTGGTGGATCTTGCTTATAATTCCAGCCACTTAAGAGGCTGAAATTGGGAAGACTACAGCCTGGGCTTATAGTTCATGAGACCCCCCCCCATGTCTAAAATAACTAGAAAAAAATGGACTGGATATTTGACTCAATCGGTGAGCACCTGCTTTGCAAGTGTGAAGCCCTTGTTCAAATCCCAGTCCCACCAAAAAAAAAAAAAATCAAACAAAATATCCTCCAATTTATTTTTTCTAAACAAAATATTCTTATCTGGTTTCAAATAGCCTAAATAACACAAGTATAATATATATTTCAAAAAATACCTATACAGTCCATCTTTTTCTACTCATTTTATTTTTGAGATAGGCTCTTGCTGTGTTGCTCAGGCTGACCATGAACTCTCAATCCTTCTACATCACCCTCCTGAGCAGTCTAGATCATCCTCAAATAGATGCTTGAGTGACGTATTGATGGGAAACCTTCCCAAAAGATATGTTTTCTCAGTCCCAAAATTTGATTGGCTGTGATAGTATTAATTTTCACAAAAAGACAACAATTCAAAAGAGAGATAGGTACATAGCCCTTGGTTGAACATGGAAGAATAGCGTAAGTTTTTTATTTTTCTCATAAAACTCCATTGAAATGATAATGTTAGGACAAATGAACATAAATCTCTAGAAACAGAACTGCTAGGTACTACTGAGTAAGAAGTTGGGAAAACATGATTGGTAGAAATTATATGTAAATCCAACCAGACACCACTGGATTTCTTCCATGGCAGCAAAGTGGAGGGGTCTCCTCTTGGGAGGGAGAAGCATAGGTAGTTCTCAATTTTCAGTCACCAGGTACAGGGGGAGTGGATGCTGCAGTGATATTGAATCACTGTAACATCACTGTAGCTGAAGGATTAAGTGATAGTATTTACTACATGGAAATATTACTGGCTCAGAGACTCATTCTGCTCCAAAATGTAGCAGCCAGCCTTACATTCTTATGGAAACAGATCAGAGTTTCCTTCAGGGGAGAGTGACCTGTCCAATAACACTGACATATAGATTTGATATCTTTGAATTTCCTAATAAGTGATCCACATGTGGTACAGAAGCTGGGATGGTATAGCCTCAACCTCCAAAAACATGAAACTTCCAGGAATCCACACAGTACTTCAATCTAAAATACAAGCCCATAAGTAGCTACTAATGCTAAGGAAGTCTCAAACATAAAAGAGAGAGACTAAAACAAATAGTAAGAAAAAAAGTTTATGGGATCCCTAATAGAAAATGGAAAACAAAAAATATTACTATCATCAGAATATACAATACATCATATCACATTTCATCTATGAAACATGTGCGTGGTAGTATAAGGAAGACACAGAACATGAACAAAAATAGAGAATTTAAGATACAATAACAAAAACAAAGAACTCAACATAAAAGTTGGAAGAAAATGTCACAAAAATCTTTTTTTTTCATGATTCTGGGGCTCAAACCCAGGGTCTTATGCATGCTGGGCAAGTTCTCTACTACTGAGCTATATCCAAAATCCTTGTTTTTTGAGACGGGTCTCACTACGTAGCCCAGAATGGCCTCAAACTCATGATCCTCCTACCTCCACCTCTCCAGGACTAGGATTACAGGTGTGTACCACTATGATAGGCACTTTGAAAATAGAACAAGGTATATAAAATAGAAGAGAAAAGATGGAAAAATGGTAAACAATTATCTCCAATATCTGACTAATACAAGTAGAAGAAAGGAAAATTAACTCTTCAAGAAAATTCCCCATGATTGAAGGGCATTCATTTTTTTATTTAAAATTGCTAGTTCATATCTAGTGCAATAAATGAAAAACAAAAATACCTACTGAAAGGCATAAACACATAAAATTCAGAACACTAGAGATAAAGAGAAGTCTAAAAATCTTTCAGGAGTTAAAAAAATACAGATCAGGAATTAAAGAAGCTAGAGTTGAACGGCATCAGAGTTTCAGGAGTAACTCTAACATTTCTCAGCAATCCCTTTAAAATTCCAAGGGAAGAAAACCTAGAGCCCTTCATGAAGCTAACTATAATCAAGATATTTGCACACATATAAGATTTCAAATGTGTTTTATCTTAATGTAACATTTCTAAGTAAGAAATAAATCAAGAACTGATAAATAATAAAGTAAATCGAGAAAGAATAGGACATGGCATCCAAAAAACCAGTAATTGAGCACAAAGAGAAGTGAAGAGAATTGTTAGGGTATCAGTAAATGGATATCCCAGAACAATCACTGGGCTCCACACTTTGCAAATCAATGTGTTTTGACAGGAAAAAAAAAAAAAAAACAGGGCAAGGAGTATGAGGAGCGGTATCTCCAGGAAAAAGACGCAGGATTTACAGGTTATGGAAATGTTTGAAGATATTACAATGAAAATAAAATCCTGGAAGAGACTTTGAAGATACATCACTGATGGCACATAGTAAAAACTAAGAACTAAGCAAATCAAAATATGATGACATTGGTATATTCAGGAAAACAAAAAAACCATTTTATAAGAGAGAAAGTGATGTCATAGGACTTTGTGTGGCTCAGTATAGGTAAGATACATGTAAAATAGGAATGTATATGCTGGATATTAATCCAAATGAAAATATGATTTATATTGGGAAAATAAAAGAAGATGAAGAATGTGTGAATGTATGCTTATGTTTATGTATGGAAACTAGATTATGAGAATTAAATTCACATCTACAGTTTGAAGGCAACATATTATATTGGACACATGTTATTAGAAGCATGGTAATAATTACAGAAAATAAAGACAAAAATGCTGAAGTGGCTGCATCCTAGAAATGGAAATCGAGGGGAATGAATGGTAGAGTAATCTATATGCTCAAACTTAAAATAATTTTCAATGCTTATGGGAAATATTTGTAGCACTTCTTGGCAAAGTAACTTACCTGAGAGTAACAATGGTTTTTATGATTTTTTTTCACCCTCTTTTTCTCTATCACAGTATCTTTAGCATGTTACATTCCCAATAAAATTTGTTTTATGATAAATACCACAAAAACTCAAAATGTAAGGGGTACAAAACTGATAAACACTGAATTCTCCTTGGTTCCTACTCCAGAGAAAAGAAGTAAACAAAGGAAAACTCCAAAGAGAAACCACTTTTCCTATTCTTCAATAAACTTGGTATCAATCAGTTGGCTGGCATGCTTTTCCTCTACTCAGAAATTGTGAGTAGTTGAACAGAAACTCATCTACTATTGACAGACATGGGCCCTTGGGTGCCAAAGGCTTATGGGTTGACAGACTCAGAGGCTTATAGTTCCAAGTCCTAAGAAGTAGAGGCCATAGACTTAGAGCTGTAGGTGTTCTGGTGGGAGACTAAATGCTCTTGGTTTTGATTTCCATTGGCCTAGTACATGGTAGCTAGTAATTCAAAACTCTTATCAGTAACTAGCAGTAAGCAGTCAGTGGAAGCTACTGTTATAGCTGCAAAGCCTTGGGTATCAAGACCCACAGCACCTAATAGTGGCTAGTGTCACACTACTCGTCACATCCCCCAAGCCACGGGTGTTCAAACCCTTGATTGTTAGGACCCTTGCCTCTTAAGGACTTGCAGCTCCCTGGACTCTTGCAATGACTGGGTCCACAATCACTTGTCCTTGGTTCCTCACAGCCTTCTCTGTATTTCCACTGTCCTTCCTGTCTCTGCTGTCTCTGATCCCTGTAGTCATTGCCCCAGCCACTGTGGGACTCTTAGGTCACCCTCTTGCCACTACTGCCACTTCTGGTGCCACTACTGCAGCTATTGCTGCTCCACTTTTCCTCATTGTGTTGTCAGTTTAACCCGCTCTACTGATGATAAAAATCAAAAATAAAGAAAAGGCCATTCAGGAAAAGCTTGTTATTATACCTAATGTTGTAACACCAGGAGGCAGCACAGGATGGGGTCTCCAAGTTGACTCAAAAAGTGAGCTGAACAGCCTGACTATACAGCCATGAAGGAGGGTGTGGCATAGGAATGGCATGCAAATGAAGGAGTATGTATGTGCCAATCACAGCGTGGCCTCCACTTCCACCAATCACAGGCCTAGAATTCCACCACTTGCAAGCTTTCTGCTGAGCCTCCAGGGAAAGTACCCCTGACACACCAGCCTGAATAAAAGTATTCATAAGGTGAGCAAAATCATCTAGAGATCAATGAGGTTTGTCATGGAGTCATGTCTTACAAGACTGGTGCAGGTTGTCTAGAGGGATTGTGACTCAAGCAAGGCCTCTTGAAGCCGGAGTCATAGTTATGAGTTGTCTCCTGCAGCTGCTAGAGTGTTCTGAGAGGGATCTTAAAGTGGCCAAAGCAGCTGGGCTGAAATGAGAACAGTGTGACCTATTGCCAGAGAAGGGGCTGCTCGACTGACAGTTCCCTGCTTAAGGCTGCCAGGCATAAGGGAAGGGTCTATATCTATTGCCATTGCAAGACCTGGTGATTATGCTTATTCATAGAAAACAAACAAAAAGAAACCACTATAGGGTGCTTACAATAAACACTTAAAACTCAAAATGAAACCAACATTTGGAATAGCATTTAATAATGCTTAGTGTTGTTTAACCCCTGTCCCCGTGCCCTAGGGAGAGTTGGGTGCCTCTGAATCTGTCTCTAAACTGATGTTGAGTGCTATGAAAGGTGAGCACTGTGATGTAGCTCATGCTGCTCTACATATATTCAATATGCTGCAATAGTTCTATTTGTTCTTATACAGATTTGAGTGTGGAATCTTAAGCACTGTTCATAATACAACAAATATTAAGTTGGCTCTATGTATCACAACTCTCTGGAAATACATTGTTCTTGCAATTCTGGAGTATATAAACTGGTGCCAAAAAAATGATGTGGACTCAGAAGCACTGGAGACAGGTACACTAACCCTTCCAATGTAAAGTGACTTGCATTGCGTACGTAAGCTATCACTTTTTAAGACATTGGGGCTGCTCCATCTTCCCTTGAAAACTGTTAAGAATCTCCCTAGCTAACCCCAACAAAGCCCAAATATCCATTTACATTAGATTGTAATTTCTATAATGTTACATTAGAGTGCATCAATTGAAATAAGATGCACCAGTTCCCTGAATTTTACAGTCCATAATGTCTTAATACTATTATATGTACCCTGGTCTATGTTAAACAAATTCAAAAGTTTTGATAAAAAGTGCTCGTTCTCTGATGATCATCAGTGAACAGTCTATGAAAAAAGCTCCATGTTTGTCACCTGCTTTATTTTCCCCATAATTCTTCTTACTCTCAATTGTATATCTATTTCAGAAGGTATACCCTGTGAGGACAGGCACCCGCAGTAGTTCTTGCAACTCCATAAATATTTGTGAATGAATGACCCTGCCGTAGCTTCAGAGATATACGGCACACATTTTCTCATCTCTTCTTTGTACTGCACACAAGTCAACATACCTGCTATGATATTGTCCAGCAATGTTATAGGCATACAGAATATGCCAACTAGTAAATCACTTATTGCCAGGTTAAAGATGAAGAGATTCGTGACTGTGTGCATGTGCTTGTTCCTTGCTACAATAAAGCAAACCACAGTGTTTCCCACCATGCACAGGAAGAAGATCAGAAAGTAGGATATAATGAAGATCGCTGCCACTTGAGGCTGGTGAAGATAGTAGTTCACATAGGTAATATTCAGATCTGAATACAGATGCTGCTGTGTGCCATTGCCACTCCAGGTGTGATACCAGTTTTCTGAAGAGTTTGAGTCCAGTTCCTCACTCATGATGGACCTTAACAAGGGAGAGGCAGAAAAGAAAAGTATAATTAAAAACAACTACAACATAAGTTATGTGCTTGAGTTTAATAAGATGAAAACTTTGTAAACACCAGAGAATGCTAATTGACCTTCTTTAATAATTCATCAGTTTTGTATGAAATTGAGTTTAAAATGAAACATTTAGATATTAGGATTTTTAACTAAGCATTTTAAGATTACTTTGTACCACATGCAACAATTATATTTTATTCCTGATATACTTTATGTTTCACTTCTTTGACTATACCATCTATCCATCTGCAACTTTTCCCTTACCTTCCAAACTCTACTACTAGGTATTGTAACTTGTCAAAACCCACTTGTTCTTATTATAAGGCTAGCTTACATGCCTCTAGCTTCTCTGATAATCCAAATAGGAGGGGGTGTCTGCATGTTCAAAACTCCCATTAAAGTAGGTTTATTGTATTTGTCTTAGTCTTCTTTGGCTCAATGAATTGAATATTCTCTTGCATACTTTTTTCTACTTTTTATTTAATTTTTATATATTCTTTTTTGTTGTTGTTGTACAGGGGATTGAACTAACGGCTTATGCTTGCTTGGCAAGCACTCTACCACTCAAGCCATGCCCCCATTCCTTTTGCTTTTAATTTGTTTCTCAGGTAGTCTCACAGTAACTTTGCCCTAGCTGGCCTGGAATTTAACCCTCCTACCTCTACCTCCCAGTGTCTGGGATCATAGGTATATACCACCATGCTTGGCTTGTTTTTAAGATGGGATCTTGCAATAAAAGAAGCCAGATTTACAGGCATGAACCACAATGCCAGATCCCTTTTTGTACAGTTTTGTATGCAAACATAGCCACTATATTGTGAATTTCCTGAAAGCAGGTCAGGCTACTTGTTTGGTTTCACTTCACATAATTATATTCACATAGAATATATCAAAACATTATTTCAAATCTACATATCTTAATGTGGACATTTCAATTAAATGTTGTGTGCCAAAGGTATCCAAAACCCTCCCAGGTTAACCAGGTTAAGCAATTTATTAAGAAGAGCCAACAGATTCAGTACACAGAACATCCATGGCTAGTATTTATTATAGCAAAGGACACAAGCAAAATCAGCAAAGGAAAGTCTATAGGAAACCAGACACAAGCTCTCCAAGAGTCCTCAATGGAATCACACAGGGCATGCTTTACTCCTACAGCAATGAGTTTTGACAATATGTGTAAAGTGCTGTCTACTAGGGAAGCTTATTAGAGACTCAGCACCCATTTTCATTGAAAAAAGGTGTTGTGGGTACCAAAATTCCAAGAATGTATCAAAATTCCAGACTCCCAGATGAAAAGGTGAACACATGAACCATGTTGCTTGTATACTCTAGGCATACTGAGCCATTTTATTACTTAAGGAAACTTTTGTATCAGTACAGAGAACTGTTTACTTGTTAAATTCCCAGACTCCAACTAAGGACTAAAAAGGCCTTTCTAAAGATAGTAGCCTCAGATCTGCTTAACTCTTTTTCACTTGTTACTTGACTAGACAGAAGGTTATATGTTGTATCCATAAATGGAAATGAATTTGACAGTGAGCTTATATAATTGATCTTCTATATTCATTTTCTGGAGTAATTTTAGGCAACTTAATTGGTAGAGATAAATGTAAAAGAGTCTGCTACTGGTAGCTAATCAGACCCCACTTTCCCAAAACTTTGAGACATGTAGTGACCTCATACTAATTTAGCACTTTTTGATATTTTACCAAGTTTAAATTTTGTCATTTTAGAGGGGCATTTTGTCCTGCGAACATTACAACAAGTAGTAAGCTATATACTAATCACTTATATATGACTTTGGATAGTTTTTTCTTTGTATTTTTATTTCCAAGGAAAACTAGTTTTGCTTACTCTTAATTGACTTAAAATTCACTAATTTGGAAGGGGGGACAGGGTAGGTAAGGGAGGCGGTGGGGGGAAAGGGGGACAAATGACCCAAACATTGTATACACATATGAATAAAAGAAAAAAGAAAAATAACACACCTGACTGGTGGAATAGTTTAAGTGGTTTATACAAAAAAGCAGTGTTTGTTTAAAATACAGAAAATTGAGTCTCTCTTTCTTTCTCTCCTCTCTCTCTCTCTTCCTCCCTCCCTCTCTTCCTTTCTGTTTCTTTTTATTTTGCAGGGAATGAAACTCAGGGCTTTATACATGCTAGGCAAATGCTATAACACTGAGCTACACCCCCCAAGCCATCAGTTCAATTCTGTTAAAAAGTCAATACAATAGCATAAACATTTAGAAGGAGAGGAGCTGCTCTGATCTTCTCTTTCTTCTCTTAAATTCTCATTACAAGTTCACCCTAAGTATTTTAGTGTGGAAGAAATGTGAGAAGGCATGATACAAATATTGCTTGAGCACTGGCCTGAGTTTACTTCCATGGATAAAGCCATTGTGTCTTAAAAGATTGACTGAGAGACTGAACTATTCTTGCCCAAATCCCAGCAAGGAATCATAGGCCTTTTGCAATGCTTTTGGTGCAGGATCCTGGGACTAGCAGGTAAAAGCCCTGGGATTACTAGATAGATGTGTTCAATGTTACAGTGCTTCTGGAACATGGAGATGGTACTCTGAAAGCCCAAAGATGAAACCAGAAAGATCAGGAAATTCCATGTCGAAGGGACAAGGTCAGGCTGAGATTAGTGATGGAGAGAAGGACAGCAGAGACTCTTTTCTGGTTAATGACCTTTAGCTGAATGTATAATTGAAGTGGACAGTGTGCATTAATAGAGAATGCTGCCTGAACCCTTTTATCAGGCAGAGTGTGTTGTCTTAGTCATCTTTCCTGGAGTATTACCTGGCCATGCTCAGTGGTAACTTTTGTAATTTCCTACATTGTTTTAGGTGATACATTGTAAGCAATATAGAATTCCAGGAATGTATGAGAGATTATTGTCCTGATTAATAATTTCCATGAACTCCCCTTTTAACAGACCTTCCAGTCAGTACCTGAGATTAACTGTAGATTATCCAGCCATCAGTGAGGTAGTTCTTCCAAGTGATTCCACTAAATCTGATGTGTTAAAGATCCTCAAGGAAGCATCCCATGCCAATGGGGACTGCTGTGTTATTGTAAACTTGAATGGTACTTTCCTTTCCATCGAAATTTCGAGGAAGAACTAGACACAATTTGCATCTCAAAGAAGAGAGCTCAATGCAAATTTACTGTATTTCTAGAGTTATTTGAATTGCTGACATAACTGCCATAATTTCATGAGGTAATGTTTTGATTTAATAAACATTCAAAACAAGTTAATAATTGCATTGACTGTGTTATGATAATTTATCCTCTGAGTAAGAAGTAGGGGAGTTAAGGACTGTGGTGACTCACATGTCAAACAGAGACAGCCTAATAAACCAGCTAAAATTCAAAGGCCTGGGAATTACATATACTAGAGCAATTGAAAATCATTCTTGGAGTCATAAAAAGTATGTATGTTTCTTACAGAGTTTGCCAATGAGAAAGACACTTAGAGAAAAAATAGGCTTTGCTGGCTTTGGCATAAGATTATTTTTTTAAAAGCATGTACTTTACTGACAAGTTCAACCAGTAAAAATTTTAACTTGTTTTTTAAGCCAATACCCATAACCAATAAGATTACATGAGAGTCTTTCAAAGTATACACTATCAATCATTAAACACTATTTTATCTATTTTTTTAAAAATTTAGGTGTAACATAGGAAACAATGTTGAATTGATGAAAGTGTTTTATTTCAAAGCATTTTGTTAAATACCATTGTCTGTATGTAGAAACCATCTTTAAAGCTGAATCTGTTTTTGTTTGCAGTGCTTCCTCTTTTATAGCTTTCTCTGACTCTAGCAGATGATTACAACTTTAATTTAGATGTTCATGAAGGAGTCTGTGATCTGTTTGATATCCAGATACTAAATTATTAGATTCATGGAAACTGGGACTAGTTCTCTTCCTCTACCTGTGTGACATTTTAGAATTCTTAATAACTGAAGTATTTAAAATAATGAATGTAACACCTTTCAATTCACTAATTCTGAAGTGTTCTCTAATACTTTCTCTTTTACTTCACAAAACTTCACCTATAAAAACAAAGGCTCTGCAAGTTATGGCAACAGCCAAGATGCCCCACCACTGACGAATGGATTAAGAAAATGTGGTATCTATACACAATGGAATTCTATGCAGCCATGAAGAAGAACGAAATGTTATCATTCGCCAGTAAATGGATGGAATTGGAGAACATCATTCTGAGTGAGGTTAGCCTGGCCCAAAAGACCAAAAATCGTATGTTCTCCCTCATATGCGGACATTAGATCAAGGGCAAACACAACAAGGGGATTGGACTTTGAGCACATGATAAAAGCAAGAGCACACAAGGGAGGGGTGAGGATAGGTAAGACACCTAAAAAATTAGCTAGCATTTGTTGCCCTTAACGCAGAGAAACTAAAGCGGATACCTTAAAAGCAACTGAGGCCAATAGGGAAAGGAGATCAGGAACTAGAGAAAAGGTTAGATCAAAAAGAATTAACCTAGAAGGTAACACCCACGCACAGGAAATCAATGTGAGTCAACTCCCTGTATAGCTATCCTTATCTCAACCAGCAAAAACACTTGTTCCTTCCTATTATTGCTTATACTCTCTCTTCAACAGAATTAGAGATAAGGGCAAAATAGTTTCTGCTGGGTATTGAGGAGGTGGGGGAGAGAAGGAAGGGGTGGAGTGGGTGGTAAGGGAGTGGGTGGGGGCATGGGAGAGAAATGACCCAAGCCTTGTATGCACATATGAATAATAAAACAATAATAAAAAAAAAGGCTCTGACTGCTTTAGGGGAAAATGATTCACCAGCCTCCCTTCCTTCTCTTCCCAAAATAATTACATTTTGGGATTTCAACTTTTCTTCCAATTCTGAATCGTTCTGTTTCCTCTTCTGAGAGGAAAGTTAAATTGGACTTCAGGTCATCAAAAGCAAAAATACTGGCCAAGGGTTGATTGCTTATACTTTTACTGCCACAAAATAGTATTTCTGTATGTCCTTCACTGCAAACAGACATTCGCTGCCATTTATAAAGTGAAGATATGAATGAGGATATATAACTTTTAACAGATTTCTTGAAGTGCCTTCTGTGTTAGCACTTTAAGTTTATCACATTTGACTTCTGACAGTCCACTTTCCTAGAATATAGGAAAGATCTGTTTATATAGTTTGTAAAATGTGCCAATGCCTGTACATTCATGAGATTTTTAAAAATATAGTTATGTAAAACTTTTAATTTATTGATCTTTCAGGAGAATTATTACAACTGAGCCATTAATCTTGTAACTTCATCAACATTAATTGTTCATTTTCAATGTGCTCCTGAGGAATCAGTTCTTCCCGCAGAGGTTCGAAGTGTACAGATTCCTTCTGCATGTTTACAAAAGCTTTATTCACTCTGTTAACTTTTTCATCATTCACAATGTTTATCTTCTTGAGATTAATCGTAACTGGTTTTGCTTTGCTTTTAGCCTTAAAGTTTTTTTTGGCTGACTGTGTGAAATACATTCCGGGACTTCTGTTCTTGTCCATTGTCTCAGTTAGGGCGAGGATTTTGAGAATTCCTTGTTAGCCATGTGGAAATTGTGATCAAAATAGAGGCAAAAACCTCTATTGAGCTTAGGCTCAAGCAGATTTTTTTTTATTTTGTACTGCAGGTACGCTGTGGCATTTACAAAAGTTCTTACACTATATCAAATATATTATACTTGAATTTAATCTTGCTGGAACATTGAGAAACACTGGAACAATGCAAATATGGCTACCTCCGATAAGAGAGCCAGAGAAAAACAACACGTATGGCTGACTGCCCAACCCCAATGACCTTTCTGATAATGTCCAGCACCTATCCTCATTTCCCCTTCACAGTCATTTTTCTAATGCCCATCCCCCCCCACACCTTTTCCCACTACAGGATGCTTAAAAACCCATCCTGTAAGAGAGGCATACTCTCGCCCCTCTCAGAGTGTTACTGTGATGACCAAGGGTCCCTCTCAAGTCTCCTCTCCCTTGTAAAGACCTGCTGCTTATACAGGTCACAGATTCTTTCTCAGTTTCTGTTTCTCTCTCTTGCTTCTTTCTTTTCCTTTCATTTGGTGCCAAAACCTGGAAGAGAGTTTTGAGCAGGGGAATACCCTTCTTGGGCCACCGTAATTCCGTGGCAATCCTCATATGGTCAATGGTGCACCTTCATGGGATTTCTGGTCTGGTGCTTATACGGATGCACTAGGGCCAAGAGGTGCCCCAGCTCCCAAGAGGAATGCAGCCAGTGCCCACCTCCATCCTCAAACAGCCTGACCTCTCTCCAAATCTCTTTCTCTCCTTCCTTCCTTCCTCACTATCTTCTACATGACTCTATCACTCTTACACTTCCTGCTAAGCCTCCCCATCATACTGACAGTTCTTTTGGGAAAAGGGTTAGGGGCAACTTCCCCTTCTGATTGGACTCAAGCCCCCAAATTATTGTTAGTCAGCTTTTTCTACCTAATAGCCACACTAGTCTGGGGCCTGATCTTTTGGTCATGCATAAGAACCTAACTTCCAGGTCCTCTGCCACCTCCTGCAGGGCCCTTTGCCAATTCCACTCTGGACATTCTCAACTTCAGTGTTCCTATCTCTCCCCCTATTTCTCACCCTACAGCTGTTTGGCCCCCAGTGAGTAGGTTAGAGACGTCTGCCTACTGCCCCAGGTTCACTATTCCAGTTCTGTAAGCTTTTTCTGGGGGACACCCTAGAGAAAACTTCCTGACCCCAGCCATAGACAATACCCACTCTACAATTCCCTCTGACTCACCCTTGGGGTGTCTCCTGCATAACCTCACAAAATTAGGCCTCAAGGGCAATTTAAAACAAACAAACCTCATCCGTTTTTCCACTCAAATTTGGCCACAAAATAGATTAGATAATTCTTCAAAATGGCCTAAATTTGGCACTTTTGATGCCAATGTTCTCCAAGATCTTGACAATTTTATGGTGAGAAATGGCAAATGGCAAGAGGCCCCTTATCTTCAAGACTTTCTTTTATCTCAAGTCCCAACCTTCCCTTTGTTCAAACAGCAACCCCCCTCCAAGTCCTTCTTCTAGATTCTTACCCCTCCCCCTCAGCTCCTGCTCCTAATCCCCTCCAATCAACTTTCAATCCAGATCCCACTGATGAACCCTCCATATTGGTCCCCCCACCCCAACCCAACTCATCCAAGTCCCCTCTCCTCTCCGGAAGACTCCCTTTCCTTACAAAACCCTTTCTCAATCATGAACCCTTCCCTTCCTTTGTACCCTCCTCACACCTGATCCCTAACACATGTTCCCACACTCCTACAACTGTCCTCAACTACACATCCCCCTCCAGCCCCCATTTTTCCCCTACAAGAGGTGGCAGGAGTGGAAGGAACAGTTAGAGTCCATGTCCCTTTTTCTATACTAGATATCTCCCAAATCAAACAACAATTGAGTTCCATTTCAGACAATCCAACAAGATACCATAAGGAATTATTCTGTCTTACTCAGGCCTATGCTCTCACATGGAGTGATATTTATAACATTATTAATGACAACTTCATGGAGGATAAAAAAAGAAAAAATATATAAAAGGCAGCAGAACAACATGCTGACCAACTCCATGAACAGCATCCCAATAGACACCCCACCACCACTGAGGCAGTACCTAAGACTGATCCTCAATGGAGCTATCAAGATGGGAACCCAGGATAAAATTCCCAAGATCATATGATTTCCTACTACTGGCAGGCTCGGACAAAAATAGCCATAAACAAGTCTACCATGATAAGATAAAAAAAACCCACAAAATCCAGATAAAACCCCTCCTCCATTTTTAATCACCTCATGGAGGCAATGATCAAATACACTAATTTAAACCCTGCCTCCCAAGTGGGCTATATTTTCTTACATCTCCACTTTATCAGTCATTCAGCTCCAGACATCTAAAAAAAGCTCCAAAATACTTGAGGAGCCCCCAGATCCCCCAACAAATCCTAATAAACCTTTAAGGTTATTAACAATAGGAATGAGGAAGCCAAACAATTAAGGAACAAAAATACCCACACAAAATACCAAATGCTGGCCTCCATCCTCCAAAACCAAAACCAAACACCCCATACTGCCCCCAAAAACCCACCCAAGGGACCTGGCAAACAGTCCTCTGAGGACTGCTTCCAATGTGGAAACAAGGGAAACGGGTCAAAATCTTGCCCTAATCCACATCCACAAACAAGGCCTTGCCCACACTATGGACAATGGGGACACTGGAGGATGGACTGTCCACAGGGAAAACAGCTTTTTTGTTGCATACAGCCTCAAATTCCTAACAGCCCCCTAACTGAGGATCTAATATCAATGCTTCTGTTAGGAGACTTACAAGACCTGAATCATAAAGCCCCCGCCACTGGCGAGTCCACTGATCCATAGGTAACTGGGATGGTATCGGGAAACCGTATTTCTTTCTTCCTTGACACTGGGAAATCCAGATCAATTTTAACTGAATATGTAAGTCCCCTTAAAAAGGCCTCCTTCCCTATTGTTGGAGTAGATGGCATACCAAACACACCCAGCATAACTTTATACCCCTCTCTACTGTACTTTTGGATTTAAGTCCTTTACATACCCCTTCCCAGTAATTCCAGCTTCTCCCTTTCCAATATTAAAACAAGATATACTCCATATACTCAAAACCACCATTTTATCCTGTCCATTAATGCTGGCCAGCCCATATAATTTATTCTCCCTGTACAGGATCTTCCACAGCTCAAAACCTCTCCCCACTTCTTACAAGAAGTCAATCCCCATGTTTGGGACATATCCCATGCTTCCATAGCTTCACATCATACTCCCATTAAAGTTACTCTTAAAGACCCCTCTACCCCCATTGTCATCCCACAATATCCCTTGACCAGGAAGGGACATATGGGATTAAAATTAATTATAGATCAACTAAACATCTCTCATCTCTTATTCTCTGTTAACTCCACTTACAACACTCCTGTCCCCTAGTTAAAGAAAACCCAATGGCTCCTTTAGACTAGTCTAAGACCTCAGGAAAATCAGTGCTGCCATTAACCCTATTCATCCTGTGATTCCTGACCCTTTTACTCTTCTCTCCCAGATTCCTCCCCACACTTTTTCTTTTCATTCTGGATCTCAAGGACACCTTCTTTATGATCCCCTTACATCCCACCTCCCAGCACTTATTTGTCTCCCTATGGACAGATCTCATTACTCATCACACCTAACAATTAACCTAGACAGTTCTTTCCTAGGGATTCAGAGAATCTCCCCACTTTTTTGGCCAAGCCCTCAGCAGATCCCAATTCCCTCAATCTTTTTACAAGCAAGCTCATCCAATATATAGATGACCTCCTTCTATGTAGTCCCTCAAATCCTTATGTAAAACCCACACCATTATTCTCTTCATTCATTAACAGACTGGGGATATCAGGTATCAAAAAAATAAGGCCCAACTTATCTCAACTTCAGTGTCATTCATGGGACTTTTATTAACTTCAGGATATCGTGAAATACCTCAAAACAGAAAAACCACCATACTCCAAATTCCTTCCCCTAAGACAAAAAGGGACATCCTTTCTTTTCTAGGACTAACTGGTTATTTTAAAATCTGGATTCCTAATTATTCAATAATAGCCAAACCACTATGTGAGACTGCTAGAGGGGACTCAGATGAGACTTTATCTTGCCCCAGGGCCTTCTCACCCCTTTTAATCTCCTCAAACAAGCTTTGTCAAGGGCACCTGCACTCTCCATCCCAAACCCTGACAAAATTATTCATCTATACCTACACTCAGACAAAGGCCAAGCTTTGGGCCTGGTGGCCCAAAGTGCAGGAGATTCAATAACTCCTATAACTTACCTCTCAAAACAACTAGACTCCACTTACAGGGGCTGGCCAGCCTGCCTAAAAGTATTGGCCACAGCAGCTCTCTTAACACCAGAAGCTCAAAAAATAACTTTCAATTTACCTATGACAGTCTGGTCATCTCACAGAATTCAAGACTTAATTAGCCATAAAGCTCTTAACTCCATCTCCCCATCTTGTGTTCAGATCTTACACTCCTTTCTCTTTCAAACTGATCTAACTTTCAACAACCTTAAGTTGAAATCTATATATTATCTTTCATAAAGTCTCTCAGGCATTGAAGAAAATGTGAAGATACATTTTTCTTCAGGGGAGAATTTCTTTCATTTCAGCCTGTGAGAACTACTCTTATTCTTGCTTTCCAATAACTCCCATTTATCCTTAATCTTATCTAGGGAAATTCTCAACTCTCTCTTGAGTTTCTTACTCAGAAGTTAGCTCATTTATCTGAATCATTCTAGATCCTTTACAAGATCCTCACCAACTGAAAAAATGTTACCTACATAAAAGTGTCAGCAGTAGTACTCACATCTTCAGCAACCCAAATAACTACCAAAATTTCAAGCTTTGGTTGAATTTTTCCTACATTGTATTTTTAGTCAGATCTCCCTTTCCTGCACCACCAATCTCTGTATACAGAAGACCACAGAAATTGTATTATCTGCCCTGCCAGGGGTAACAAGAGGGACCAGGCAAACATTCTTTTTTTTTTTTTCTATATTGAAACTTTATTACAAAATTATAAAGCAGAGCTCTGTAACAAAAAAATACATTTGGGTGTGCTTTAACACCCAAGTAAGTCTGAATCTTAATATAAGCCACTTGAAGTAACACATTCACATCCAAGAGATCAACAAATCTATACAATACAGAGCACAAATTTTTTGTACAGCTTATTAGTTGGCTTCAACAATTCCAATGTATTATGAACCATTCAGCTGTCCAAGTCTTTTAAAGCAAGTCTCAACTGAACTCTCACAGCAATCACAGCAAAAGCCACTGAATTGGAAGAATTAGTTGCTTTTATAATTAAGACCACAGATCGATCCACGAGAGATGAGGATTCAAGGTTTTTAAAAAAAAAAATCAGGTTTTCTACCTGGTTTAGATATTAACTGGAATGGGATCTGAGGACTCCCAACTTTTATTTTGTGTAATAACAAAGACCATACCAAAAACAAAACAAAATCAGGGTGTTTTGACACTTTTTCCCAAATGAAAACTTTCACTGAGAGCTAAGAGATTTAAAGGCAAGTTTTTTTCTTCAAAATGAATAAATGACATCAGTTTAAATTCTTTCTGAGGTTACTTCCCCTCTAGGAGGAAGTTGGGAAGTGGGGAGGTAAGGCCTCACCAGAGAAAGCAAATTGTAAGAGGGAGAGCCAGCTTCTGCCTTGGAATTACTGCTAGATCTTAATGAGCGGCATATGCATAGACCTGCTTTACAGTGGAATTGAGGAGTAGCCGAATGGCCCTTTGTTAAATTGAAGGCATTGTAAACTATAATACTTAATGACCAGCAGAAAGGTGAAAGGTGACATCATGGGAAAATCTGATTCTCCAGTTTCTACAAAAGCTGCTGCCCAGAATTAGATCATCCAGACTTAGTGTATGTTGAGGTACATGGCCCGGGTTCCACTGACAACTACTTTATGAAATTACTTAATTTCCCCAGACATTTGGTGGGTTGATGAAGGAAAGCATAGCATGTCTAATACATCCCCTTAGAGGCTTCCCTCTGCTTCCAGTCATTAGTTGTAGTTCTTCTAGTCTCAGATCTCAGTTGGGGTATGGGTGTGGTTGTTCTTTTGGGGGGCGCTTCCAAGCCCTCTAATGCTTAGGGTTTGCATAGTTTATCCACTGGGAATAGGGCACACACAGCTCTTCTGATAGCATGTGTGTTTTGTGCTTTGCTGAACTTTCCCAGTCAACTATAATCAGCTCCAGTGGTGTAAAGACCCTAAGGTGCCTCAAGAACATCAGCGACTCATGATCAAAGGGCCCAGAGAAATGCTTCATCCTGACCTGCCTGAAAAATCAATAGGCTGAGAAAGGAAATGAAAGTAGGCACTTTCAGCTGTCTGCTCCTGGGCAGAATCCAGCCTCATTTAGTACCTTCCAGTGCCTCTTAGGTTCTCCAAAAACTTCATGAGAAGTCTGACTAGAGAAGAGCAAGGCTCTGCCTCAGTCTCTATGCCTTCTGTGAGACCAAGTTTAAAACCCTTTGCCTGATGCCCTGTATAGCTATCCTTATCTCAACCAGCAAAAACCCTTGTTCCTTCCTATTACTGCTTATACTCTGTCTTCAACAAAATTAGAGATAAGGGCAAAACAGTTTCTGCCGGGTATTGAGGGGGTGGGGGGAGAAGGAGGGGGCGGAGTGGGTGGTAAGGGAGGGGGTGGGGGCAGGGGGGAGAAATGACCCAAGCCTTGTATGCACATATGAATAATAAAAGGAAAAAAAAAAAAACCCTTTGCCTGTTGGAAAAGAAAAAATATAAGCCAAAGATAAGCAGAAAACCATTGCTTCCACCCAATGCTTCTTTTTTCTTCATAATCCAAAAATTAAGGACGGTTCAAAGTCAAGACCCAAAAGAAGCAGCAGCAGAGATTATCCATGTACCATCCTGGCCTCCAGAGACTGAACTTTGCAGCAGTTTGGGAGCCAGATGCTTTGTTGGCTCTCAGGACAGGTCAGTTGACTGATAGCTTCCAATCCCAGCACTCAAGGAAGCAACAACTTTGAAACTTTTCTATAATATTTCTGTTCCATTTCTTACCAGAGATAATTTTACTGATCCAAATTCTATCCTAAGGACCACTATTGATCTGACAAACTAACATATTTTTGGTTCAAACAAACAAATGGATTTTAGGCAATGTAGTGAGATCTTAAAGGTATGTTAAAGCAGAGAGACCAGAAATTTAAATCCAAATATGCTGGAAGAGAACCATTTCTAGCAGGACTTCCAATTGATGAAATAGGCAAGCGTGTCTAGGGGACAAGTTGAAAATGTGTCTAGGTTCTCAGAGGAAGGGAGGAAAACATGGTCTAAGTTCTGGAAAGTCCTCTGTTCAATTGCCATTATTGTCTCTGATCACTGAAATGGACACTCGCCCTGTGGGGATCTGTACCAGTTCCCACTGGTCCGGGGATCTGCCAGTCAAGAGGTGCACCCTATGGCAAGACAGACATGCATGCCCAAGGATGAACATGGCATCTTTGCTTGCCCTGGTCTTGGGAACACTGCAGAATTTCTTCTCGTAGCCTGCCCCTCTGCAAGCTGACCACCCTGGGCCCAGACACTCTAGGCTATATCCCATAAGGCACTGAAGAATCTGATGCAAGCCCTCAGGAATGGAAGACGTGCACCGCTCGGATCACATACTGCCGGCAGATGGGACATTCATTCATGCGTTTGCCACACTTGATACAGGTCACCATGTGGCCACATTCCAGCAGAACACAGTCAATGGGTGAGTCCATGCAGATCTTACATAGGTTCTCCTCTAGGCCAGATGGCACTGTTTCCCCGTTTTTGTCTTCAGCACCACAGACCAGGTGGTGAAGTCCTTTCTGATCCTTGTACAGCCGCGTCACCCTCTCCATCAGCTCCCACTTCTCACAGCAGCCCTTGTAGTTGACAAAGTTGCGAGCCAGGATCTCTTTCAGCTGCCACACTGTCAGGCCTTCAATGTCCTCCAAGTGGGTAAGGTCAGATAGGGAGGCCCTCCCGCCTGGGACAAAGCCATCCTCTGAGTCCATGGACTGGGTCTCATCCTCAGCAGGTGCTCTGGCTGTGCTCTCCGGGTAGACGGGCTGCTCGTGGTCCTGAGACACATGGCCATTGGCCTGGTTTTCCTGAGCCTGGGCTGGGGGGGGTTGTGCAGGTGAAGGAGGGAAGTTGGGTGAGGTAGGAGGTACTGTGCTGGTGTGAGGCTGGGTCAGGAAGGCCTGCTGCTCAGGGAAGTCTGGGGACAAGGTGGGGGCATGAGTCCTGTCCTCCTCAGAGATTACAGGCTGCTGGCCAAGCACCAAGAACACCAGCTCTTCTTTCTCCTGGCACATCTCAGTAGAGATGTCATGGAGGCTGAGAT
The DNA here is from genome assembly GCF_047511655.1 of Castor canadensis. Lineage (NCBI taxonomy): Eukaryota > Metazoa > Chordata > Mammalia > Rodentia > Castoridae > Castor > Castor canadensis. The sequence goes on from NC_133394.1 coordinate 96,538,396, forward strand.
AGTCCCTCAGGTCTTTCACCTTCATCTTCATGAGCTCCTCTCGCTGAAAGGCTGTAGCTCGGAACCGTTGGCAGAGAAGGCAGAGGCGGGGCCCATTCCGCTCTTGGCTTCCGGGCTGCGGTTGCAAAATGGGCCCCACAGGCCTTGCAGCTTGGCTCAGAGCCTGCTGGGGAAGAAAGGAGCTGTACCCAGGGTTGGAATAGGCTTGCGTCCTGGCGCCCTGAGGTGGGGGGACTTCCTCAGGCTGTCCATCCAAGCAGAACCAGTTGCAGCAGGTTGCCCACATGATAAGATCTGCTAGCACCCTGACAGTCTACTGGTTAGAGCCGCAGCCCTCAGCAGCCTCCACACAGACCTAACTTCCGCAGCTCTCAAAGAGCTGATGGTTCCCAGGTCACGTTCAGTGTTAGGAGAAAATGCTGAGTAACAAGTTATGTCGCCTCTTTGGGTCTGTTTCCTCATCTGGATAATAGGAGGGCTGGACCACACTAATCCCTAACGTTTCTTCCGGCTGCCACGGACGCCTGCCCCGCCCGCACCTGGGAGGGGAGGGGAGGGCAGGGGAGAGGAGGGGAGAGGAGGGGAGGGCAGGGCAGAGCAGAGCAGAGCAGAGGCCGTATCTGGGCCGCGGACTCCACCGCCGTGGTGTCTCCGCCGCAGAGGGGCACCGGAGGGCTGTCGCGACATCCTTACCGATGGCCCCAGCCAGGCAAACATTCTTTTGTATATTTTGTTTAGATTGTCATTCTAGGAAAGTAGCAACAATGTCAAACAACCAGGCTTTTACTAAAGCCATTCTATAGGCTTTGGTGAGTCTTAACTATATTTCTAGCAAACTGTTGTGTTAGGCCATAGCTCAGATGTTTTTATTGCTATGGGGTTAATGTTAAATTGAGCTCCTATAAACTGACTCGGCACAATCATCACATCAAAATACTAACACGCATTATTGAAATAATTTTTTTATGAAATAAATTCTCTTTCCACTCCAATTAGCATTTCTGATAGAGACTAACATTCTTCTAATGCTAAATTTTTTTAAAATGTTTTATTTCCTTTTTTCTCTCTGAATTTTTCTTGAATGATTATAGGGAAATAATATATTTGAAAAAAGATTACTAATTTGATGATCATTAAATATTTAAAGTTCATCAATAGTTCAATCATCTAGAAGACCTATTTTTGTTTTCCCACATGATGCATGACTCTATCAAATACCATGTCACCATATACTGATACAGTCAACTCAATCTGTAGCAACAATCATTTGCTATTTATTGTGCATTAACGATAAAGTGTTAATAGTATTTTAAAACATCCTTCTTTAAATGACTCTATTATTGAGGATAGCATACAACATAGATAACGTGATTTAAAAATATTCTGGATACCAAACAGAACAAATGTAAAACATAATTATTACCTCCCATTTGAACCAGTTTAAAATGTTCAAGTAAATAAGTCTATTTCCTTGTACTCGGTAAGAAAATCAGAAGAATCATACTGATTTTTCTAATAACTGAATTTCCAGAAGGCCCTTATTCAAGATATGATTAGTTATCAGTTTGTCACTTATATATTAACAGTTCTAAGTAGAACATTATATATGGCAAAAAATAGCTTTAAAATGTAACCTGTGTGCAGTTCAATAGGAATACAAAGTTGTTAATGGTGTCTATAGTTTGTACCATCAGACTACTACACATTTAGGAGAATGAGGACTTTAAAAACTGAAACTTTTAGTATAATACAAAACCAAAAGGGTCAAAACCTTTGTGTCCTTTTAGAACTAGAGACTATGTTTTAAATTACTTTTAGCCTTCAAGAGGGAGAAGTGATTGGTATGTGCCAGATAATATGGCATACTGAGGAAGAGACATTTATTTTATACTCACTATCTCCTTGGTATTCAATAAACTTACATCCATTATTTAATACAAAGAATGTTCAAAATGACCCTGTGAGGGCACATTGATAACTAATAGCCATTACTAAATATCTTCTTGGCATGTATCAAGCAAATCATACACAGCCCCTGATCTCTTTCAGTTTGTAAGATGTAGATAGCCACATTTCCACTTCCTTGTTTCCTCTTAGATGTTGCTTTACTGTGACAATATATATGTATATCTAAATTTGTACTTTTAGAAACTACCAACAAGGTTGTTTGATTTTTAACAACCTTGAATTTTTTCAAAATTTCAGTTTACTGAAAAAAAATGCATGCTGCAAAGTGAGTAGAAGGGTAGTCAGTGTAAGAATTCAGAGGCTTTGAAATTTAGAAAATGCTTCCTTATGTCTAGATTCTAAATTATTTTACCAATCTAATTAATTGAACCTGACATAAATCAGTTTCCCTCCTTAGTCATTTATGATGCCAGTACAAAGTAAAACAATTTAATAGGAGAGTATCATTTTCCCAAGCAATTATGTAAGCAACAATATCTCTAAAATGAAATGTTTTATGCCATGATGATCAGCAAGAGAGAAGGTATACGTTTAGTTGAACAAAATAAAAAATGGATTAAGGCATGTAAGAAAAAGAAAAATCAAAACTCTGCTGGGGAGAAAACACTCATGCCTGAATCTTGCAACTCAAAATATAAATGAGCAAGAATCCAAGTTTAAATTCTTTATTCCAGTAGACCTTCTTTATTTCTCTTTCATAGCTAAAGATTATTTAGATTTCATAGAAGTTTGAGATGGCAAAGACATAAAATATGAACTGTGATCAACTATGATTGCTAAGTTTCACTGTAAGCTACTGTAGCATGGAGGAGAACCAGAAGACAGACAGGCTGCGTTCTGATAAAGTAGCAGAGGGAAGGGATGGCATAGCAAAGAGATAAAATCTACAGAATCTAAGCGTGAAGACAGTCACATAGCACTAGGGGTAGAACTAGGGTAAAGTAGCCTATAGAATTGCATATAACCATATATAGGTTAAACCTTGTTTTTTGTTTTTTTTTTTAAATTTTATTGCCTCTTAACCTGTTTGCAAGGGTACATAAGGTGAAACCTCTTTGTTCTTGGGGCTCAGCCTTTGGACACAAATCCACTGAGTCTGTGCTGGCACAATAAAGGGTTGCTTCTTTGGCCTCAGAGTCCTATGTCTGTGTACAAGTTCCCTATAATATTTCTTGGGGGTTCGTTGCCGGGATTGCAGAGACTGTGATTTTTTTCACCACCCTTGTTGCCAGGGTGCATCCCTCAGAGTACTGGGAGAAGTGATCCACCAGGCACCAAAGGACAGCTTGATCCAGAGGATGGCTTCATCCTCCCAGCAAGTCTAGGTGAGGGCCTCCAACACACAGCAGAACCCAGTGAGGTGCAGGAACCAGAGAGGGGAGCACTGGTTATCAGACTGGTAAGAACCCAGGTTCAAATAATAGGCCTGCCTTTGGGAGGCAGAAGGGGAGACTAATCACCTTCCAGAGACTCCTAGTAACTGCCTTTTGGGGTAAAACTGTGTCTCCCAGGTTCAGGGAGTGGTTTGGAAGTACTGTGCTGTGTGAGAGTGTGTGAAAGTGTGGGCCTGAGATGCAGTCCAGCTGTGAAGCAAGTGAGGAGTCCCAAACCATGGGTCACGGCGAACTCATATGGTCAAGGGTGAGACTTAATGGGGCCTTCTGTCTGGGGTTTATGCAGACTCACTATGGCCAAAGAGACACCTAAATCCCCATGAGGGGATCTGCCAGAGATGGACAAAGCAAGTGAGGACTCTGTGTAGGTGCATTTCCTGGCCAGGCAATGGCGACCAGACAAGGGGCATGTTTGTTCTCCCTTGCGTGTTGGAGAAGAGGACCCCTTACTTCTCCTCCAAAACCTCTTTCCCTCTGTGTCTGTTTTGCCATCTGGTAATTGGAGGAGATAGATGGAAATCAGAGAAAAACACTCCTTTGGAGTGTATGGTTAAAAACTTTAAAAGGGGATTTAATGGAGACTATGGAGTTAACTCCTAACAAGTTTAAGGTCTTTGTGAAGTAGATTGGCCTGCTCTTGGTATAGCATGGCCCCTGGGAGGATCATTAGATAAAGCTGTGGTTAATGAAGTTTATAGGGTAATTGTAGAAAGGCCTGGGCACCTGGATCAATTTCCTTTTATTGAATGCTGGCAGGATGCTGTCCTCAGCTGGCCCACCTGGCTAAGACCCTGTCTGGAAGAGGCCTGTAGAATTATTGTAGCTAGAGTACCTGCAACTTCCAAGTTTAGGGAGAAAACAAAGGAGCTGGATGAGGAACCTGAGGAAATATCACCACCTTATGTGCCACTCTATCCACCTCTGCCACCAGCACCCAGTTCCACACTCCTGCCTCCAACATTGGATAGAGAAGCTCAGGGAACAGTCACACCTGTAAAATCTGGTTTGGAAGCCTCTGGGGCCTTGACTCCCTTGACCTCCCTGAGTCCAATGGACCCCATACCCACTCTGAGTCCACCAGTACTCACTCCACTCTGTGGAGTCTTCTCTGTGAGGATCCCTCCTCTCCTCAGACTCCTGCTGCCCTGCACATGCCTGAGGGAAGCCCAGAGCCCATGTATTATGACCAGGAAGGCCAAATACAAGGAGGAGGATGAGTATTTGTCTATCAGCCCTTTAACACCATAGATCGCCTCAACTGGAAACACCCTACCCCCTCCTTCACAGAAAAGCCTCAGGTTCTTATTGATTTGATGCAGTCTATCATCCAGACTCACAAACCCGCCTGGACAGACTGTCAGCAGCTTCTTTTGGCTCTATTTACTACTGAAGAGTGGTGCCATATAACATTGTCAGCTCTAAAGTGGCTGGAAGATCAATGCCCCTAAGGGCACTCTAAATCCCCAACTATATGCTCAGGCCCATTTCCCCAAGGAAGACCCATACTGCCAGCGACATGAACAGTATCAGGAGGCATTATTGGGAGGCATGAAGGAAGGAGGGAAAAGGCCATGGACATGAGCAAAACATCAGAAGTCCTCCAAGTGCCAGATGAGAGTCCCAGCCAGTTCCATGAGCATTTATGTGAGGCATCCCATATGTACACCCACTTTGACCCAGAAGCCACTGAAAACCAGCAGATGATAAATGCCACTTTTGTTGGACAGGCCCTGGGAGACATAAGGTAAAAATGCAGAAACTGGAGGGATTTGCTGGAATGAATGCTAGCCACCTTCTGGAGGTGGCCACAAAGGTTTCTGTCAATCAAGATCAGGAGGCTAAGTAGGAGGCCAACAGAAAGATGAAAAGGAAAGTGGACCTCCTTACAGCAGCTCTTGTTGGACAGTCAGATGGGCCCTGGCAAACTAATCCAGGCAGAGGCAGAGGCAATCCCTGAGGATGACGACAGATGTCCCCAGGACACCCCCACCGTAGGAAGGAACTAGGGTGAAATCAATGTGCCTACTGTTGTCAGGAAGGGCACTGGAAGAATGAATGTCCCAATGGGTCAGAGACTTCCAAAAGGCCTCCCAGACCAGAGGCAGAGGCCAAGTTTTTGAAAGAAAATATCAGCTCACCCACAGGGGAGGCAGCCCCTAGTAGGAAAACACTTGTTCTGGCAGGCCTGGAAGCCTGTGAGGAGGACTAGGACAGACTGGGCTCCATTCTACTGGGCCCCCAGGAGCATATAGTCTCAATGAAAATAGGGGGCCATCCCATTGATCTCATGGTAGACATGACTACAGAGCATTAATTTGTGACCCAACCAGCTACAATTATTACTGGGGCTACAGGGGACCAGGTCCACCACCCCTTCTTAATGGCTAGACAACACAATCTTGGGAGTCATGAAGTAAGGCATGAATTCCTCTATCTCCCTGATTGCCCTGTGGGCCTGATGGGCAGGGACTTGTTATCAAACTGGGCGCATAGATAACTTTTGGTTTGGATGGCACAGTAGCCTTAAAGTTGAGAGGACCTGAGGCAAAGACTCTAATCCTCATGGCTGCACAAGAAGAGGAATGGCAGCTCTATGTCCCTGAAGGGAGGCCCCTTGAGATTCCTGAGCTTCCCTTCAAGATTCCAGGTATATGGGCTGAAGATAGCCCCCCAGGTCTGGCCTGAAATGTGACCCCAATAGTGGTAGAACTAAAGCTGGAAGTCAACTCCATCAGCCAGAAACAGTACTTCATTCCTCTCAAGGCCCAGGTTGGAATTCAAAAACACTTTCACAGACTCTTAAAATATGGGATCCTCTGACCTTGTTAGTCATCCTGGAACACCCCTTAATTACCAGTCCAGAAGCTGGGGACTGAGGATTTCAGGCCAGTTCAGGACCCCTGGGCAGTAAATTCAGCAACTGTCAATTTGCATCCCGTAGTCCCAAATCCATACACACTTTTAGGCCTTGTACCAGCTAAGGCAAAGTTTTTTACCTGCCTAGATCTTAAAGATGCATTTTTCTGCATCCACTTGGCCCTACAGAACCATCTTATTTTTACCTTCCAATGGGAAAATCTCAACACTGGAGAAAAGGGGTGGCTAACCTGGACTTAGTTGCCACAAGTTTTCAAAAATTCACCCACTACTTTTGGAACTGCCTTGGCATCTGATCTAAAAGCCTTCTTAGCTAACTAGCACAGCTGCATACTCCTCCAGTATATAGATGACCTCCTGCTGGCTGGACCAACTCGGGAGGAGTGTATGGAAAGGACACACATTCTCCTCTCTCTTTTATGGGAAGTAGGATACAAAGTATCTAAGAAAAAGGCCCAGATTTACCAAAATACTGTCAAATACCTCAGCTTTCACCTGTCCAGGGGCAATGCAGGCTTGGCCCTGAAAGGAAACAGGCTGTATGTTCCATCCCAGACCCTAAGACCCACTGGCAAATTAGGGAGTTTTGGGGAGCTGCAGGTCTATGTTGAATCTGGATCCCTAACTACTCTCTCTTGGCCAAACCCCTCTATGAAGCCACAAAGCAGGGAGAATGGGAACCTTTGGTATGGGGGAGAGAGCAAGAGAAAACCTTTAAAGAAATCGAGAAGGCACTCACCAATGCCCCTGCTCTAGGCCTGCCAGATGTAATGAAGCCTTTTTTCCTATATGTCCATGAGTGAAAGGGAACAGGTATTGGGGCCCTGACTCAGTTACTGGGCTCCTGGCACCATCCAGTATCTTACTTGTCAAAACAATTTGATGCCATTTCCCAAGGCTGGCTGCCTTGCCTGTGTGCCCTAGCAGCCATCACTGCCTTGGTGACAGAAGCAGACAAGCTCACCCTAGGGCAAGAACTCAGTGTCCAGGTTCCCCACTCTGTCCTGACACTCATGGAGTATAAAGGAAATTATTGGCTAACTCTTAGATGGTTCAGCCTTTTGCACAGAAGTCCCTACTGGCAGCTAGTGAACCTCAGTAACTGAGTCCAAAGTCACCACTGCATAACCGGCAAAGTGTATGCCATCCTGGACAAAGCTCTTGCTGTCTGTGAAATATTCAACATCTGGATTGCTGATTGGCTGATCAGTTAGATCTGGTGATCTTGAGAAAACCTCATCAATAACCTCTCAGCAGTCATGCTCAGGGGGGCCTGAGTCAGTCAGCAATAGAGTGGCTGGGTTTAGAGTCTGAACAACCCCCAGCTAGATGCACAGGTTTTCACATAGCATGCTCTGGTATTTTTGCCATAGGTTTGGCAGAAACAGCCTCTGCCAATTGGACTCATGGTGAAAAGTTTTTATTAGCTCTCTTCTACCACTTTTGGGCAGGATGCATAATTACTGTTTTTGTTACTGATGTGGTTTCCCTTCTTTCTCCCAGAGCCCTCATCCTGTGACCTATGTATGCATACTACTCAGGCAGGAAGTGTTATCACCAGGACTTTGCCTTTCCATACTTACTATTCCTGTGCAGGCACCATCACCGGGTTACGCACTCACAACCATACTATCTATTCAGTGTGTTCCCATGGTAATTAGTGTGTCTGTTTCAACCCCACTTACAGCCCTCGGGAACAACGGTTGGAGGTCCAGAGACTTGACAGCACTATCAGGGGAGAAATTAGGGATCTCATAACCATACTCAGGTATTCAACCCTGATAAATCAGTGTTGGTGTTTTTTGATGTATGTGCAGCCATAGGCCGAGACAGCTAGGGATGTGAAGGCCTAGCCTGGGAGAGAGCCTATATGTTAAATGATAAATACATGTGCCTGGACCCATGTGGTGGGTCATGTGGTGGCACAGGTTGGCATTATTGCACTTACTGGGGTTTTATCTCATGGGCTACTTGGCTTTAGAAAGTAGGGCACTTGGCTCTCCTACACAAAGGAATACCTACACCCAACTGTACATTTGCAATTATAATCTTATAAATTTTACTATACTTAAGCTGTCAGATTGGGAATAAGGACATATGGTCAGTGTAAAGATAAATAGAAAGTGGTACAATTCCAGGACCCTAATGCACCTCAAGTTAGTGACTATCAACCATGAGAGTTCCTCTTACCAAGTCTTTCATTCCTTTTATGAGGAAATGAAAAGTGAATTCCCTATATTTGACAAGACCAAAAACTTGTTCCTCTAATTAGCTGAGTACATAGCCCAGGCACTAAATGTTACTTCATGCTATGTTTGTGGGGGAACCAACATGGGAGACCACTGGCCATGGGAAGCAAGAGAACTAGACCCATGGGTGCCCTTTGATAACACCGCCTTCCCCAATCACAGGGAAAGCATCTGGCTGCTAAAAACTTCTATTATTGGGAATTTACTGTATCTCCCGCCCAAAAGGCTGGTTCCCTACCCAGGTAGGGGATTTAACTTGTTTAGAACAGAAGTTTTACAATGACACTGCCCAAGAGATCCAATGGTGGGGAGCTCCAAACCACACAGAACCCAAGCCCCACCCCCTGGCCATCTTTTCTAATCTCCGGAAATCTTGGGACAATCTTACCTCAAAAATAGATTAGTGGGCATCCAAGGGGCTGTATTGGATCTGTGAGAAGCAAGTTTATATGGTGCTACACAGCAGCTGGTTTGGGTCTTGTGGACTAGGCTCAATCAGGTCATCTTTCTTCTTACCTCCCCTTAGACAAGGTGAAAAACTGGGAGTCCCCGTATATGAAGAAAAATTAAGTAGACAAAAATGGAATGCCTTACAAATTGGCAACTGGAAAGATAATGAATGGCCTCATGAGTGAATTATCCAGTACTATGGTCCTGCCACTTGGGCAGAAGATGGGTCCTGAGGCTATTGCACCCCATATATATATATGCTCAACTGCATCATCAGGCTACAGGCTGTTGTTGGAATTATAACTAATGAAACTGCAAGAGCTCTCAATTTGCTGGCAAAACAGAGCACTAAGATGCACAATGCCATCTATCAGAACTGCTTGGCCTTAGACTATTTGCTAGCCTCTGAGGGAGGAGTTTGTGGAAAATTTAATCTAAGCAACTGCTGCTTACAAATAGATGATGAAGGAAAGGTCATAGAAGAGATCACAGACCAAATGAGAAAAATCGCTCACATCCCAGTCCAGATTTGGACAGTTTGGAACCCTGAAGAATTATCTGGAGGATGGTTTTCAACTTTTGGGGGATTCAAAACCCTCATAAATGTTATGCTTTTGATTTTAGGGGCACCCTCCCCCAACCCTGATTTTAAGGCCTGTCTCCAGTCTCATCGAAGTCATAGTTGAAAGAAAAATAGCCTCTCATGTAATGATGTTATGGAAATATAAACCTCTAAATCAAGATGATGCTCTTTGACCCTAGGTGTGTCATAGCATCAAAGGAGGAAATAATGTAGCAGGGAGAAGGACCAGAAAAGAAACAGACAGGACTGTGTTCTGATAAAGTAAAAGAGGGGAAAGGATGGCAAAGCAGAGAGATAAAACCTAAAGAATCCAAACGTGAAGAAGCACCAGGGGTAGAAGGGCACTTAGCACTAGGGTAAAGTAGCCTATAGAATTACAGACAACCATATATGGGTTAAACCTTGTTTTTTAATTTTATTGCCTCTGTAATCTGCTTGCAAGGAGACATAAGGTGAGACCTCTGTTCTCATGGCTCAGCCTTTGGACATGAGTCTGCTGAGTCTGTGCTGGCACAATAAAGCATAACTTCCTTGTCTCAGAGTCCTGTGTCTCTGTTCAATTGTCCTATAACTCTACTTCATGTCAGTTGTAATAGATAAGGGAAAAATGATATGGCTACATAATGTGACAACAGTATTCACATTCGTTGGTATTATTTTTCACCTCATAGATTTCTAATCATACTCTTAGAAGCAATACTATTTTACGAAATGTCTTCCTAAGGACTTTATCTTGGCATATTGCACAATGTTCTCAATTGTTCATATGTTAAAGAGAAAAAACAATTATCATTTTAAAATTCTACTGAAAGCAGAACCTAAGGCAAGGACATGGGATTCAGGTAGTTTAGTTGAGAGGCAGGGTGTATAAGAAAATGAAGGAAAGAAATTTGGAGGCTACTTAAAAAGCTAAACATCGATCTACCATATGATCCAGCAATACCACTCTTGGGGATATACCCAAAAGACTGTGACACAGGTTACTCCAGAGGCACCTGCATACCCATGTTTATTGCAGCACTATTCACAATAGCCAAGTTATGGAAACAGCCAAGATGCCCCGCTATTGATGAATGGATTAAAAAAATGTGGTATCTATGCACAATGGAATTTTATGCAGCCATGAAGAAGAATGAAATGTTATCATTCGCTGGTAAATGGATGGAATTGGAGAACATTATTCTGAGTGAGGTTAGCCTGGCCCAAAAGACCAAAAATCATATGTTCTCCCTCATATGTGGACATTAGGTCAAGGGCAAACACAACAAGGGGATTGGACTTGGATCACATATAAAGTGAGAGCACACAAGGGAGGTATGAGGATTGGTAAGAAACACAAAACTAGATAGCATTTGTTGCCCTCAACACAGGAAAACTAAAGCAGGTACTTTAAAGTGACAGAGGCCAATAGGAGAATGGGACCAGGAACTAAAGAAAAGGTTAGTTCGAGAAGAATTAATTTAGAAGGTAACACACATGCACAGGAAATCAATGCGAGTCAACTCCCTGTATAGCTATCCTTATCTCAACTAACAAAAACCCTTGGTCCTTCCTATTATTGCTTATACTGTCTCTTCAACAAAACTAAAGATAAGGGCAAAATAGTTTCTGCCAGGTAGTGAGGGGTTAGGGGGGAAGAGGAAGGGGGTGGGGGGTAAGGGAAGGGGCGGAGGTAAGGGGGGAGAAATGACCCAAACATTATATGCACATATGAATAAAATAAAAATTAAAAAAAAAATAAATTTAAAAAATAAACTAAAAAATTTTCAGGTCCCTGAAAATAGAAATATATAGTAGAGACAATACTTAGTTTTACTTATTCTAGTAATATTTAGATTAGAACTGCAGTCATTTGTTTCTCAGATGGTGGAGTTAATCACTCCCATTCAAAAGGCTAATAAATCTTCTACAATCTCCCCAAGAGCCAAATGGTTACATCCTGGAATAGCACTTAGGTTAGTGCTAAAAGTGACTAAATAACACAGAGACTTCCAGGAAGACTTCAGTGTTACTTCATAGATATTTTTATTTCAAAATAAATGAATCCCAGAACTTTGGAGACATCTGTAAGTTATGAATGCTAGAAACATTGGACTTATATAAATAAATCTGTCTAGAAACTAAATATCAAAGAACTAAAGAATGCATTTTTTTCTATTGCATTTTCAAGGCAATTGATTCCCTCAAAAAGGGAATAGGAGAATTTATTTCTTTTCCCTTTATAAGCACAAAAATTAATTTTTTTGTTTATCTCACATGCCAAGTTATGACAAATGAAATATATAGCACATTTCTGTTTCTGACTCTCATTGCTCCAATCTGGAGGATTGCCCTCCAGGAGGGCATGGAGGGAAAATGTTACAAGGCCAATCTAACTGTCAGCTTGCTATGAGTACCAATCAAGCTCTTCCACTGACCTAGCAATTTCATGGTTTTATATATATAAAGAGACATCTGGTAAGGCAAGCAAGTTTACCTTTCTTATAAGGACTGTGTAAAGGAGAGTCATGGAGAGGGTGATGAGAAGATGTCTTAGTGTGGTTACTATATAATATATGTGTGTGTGTGTGTAGATTTATTTTCAATATGCATTTCTAAGAAAGACAAAAAGGTAAGATTTTTGGACTAGTGTTGGACTAATGTTACCTTGTGACAGTGACTGTTAGGGACTGCTGATTTCAAGACATATCCTGTTTTCAGAGATGTTTAAATGTAAAAATATATCATTCTTAGAATGGATAAAATACAGTATGAATGAAATGAAGCCATCAGCTGATGTAAAGCAGGGGTAGAAGGGCTTATTAAAGACTTAAAGAAGAAAATAGAGCTTGTCAGAGAAATACAGTAGGAAGAAAGATGAGAGTTCAGTTCTCATAGGGAACAGTTCCACTAACAAAAGATTCTTTTGGGTACCATTGTGTTTTTACTCAATCTCTCCTTCTGTCTTCTAGCTGCAGGCAACCATGGATCTGTTTTCTGTTCCTATAGTTTTGCCTTTATAAGAATACCATACATTTTGAGTCTGCTTTCTTTCTTTTTTTTTAGTATCATATTATTGTTGTAACTGGGGGTACAATGTAACATTTACAAAAGTGCTTACAATATATCTTAGTTTAATTCACCCCATCCATCATTCTCCTCTGTCCCCCTATTCTTAGAATAGTTTCAACAGGTCTCATTTTTCCACTTTCACACATTAGTACATAATATTTCCACCGTATTCACCTCCTACACCCTTTCCTTATGTCCTCTCCCCTACCACTGGTGCCCACTCCCAGACGGAACCTACCTTCCTGTCCTCAGTTTTTGAAAAATGACATTTCTGTTTGTTTAAGATATCTATACAGCAAGTTTCATTATGACAGTTCCATGTATATTTGCATTGTATCCTGAATTGGTTCATCTCCTCCATTCTTCTCCCTTCTACCTTAGTCCTCTTCTTGTGGTGATTTCAGCAGATTTAAAAATTAATTAGCATTAGCATTTGAGATTACCCATGTTGTTGCATAGCAGTTATTCACTCCTTTCTGTTGCTGAATAGTATTTCAGTGTGTGGCTGTGCCATTTTCTTAACTCATTCTTGAATTAAGGATGAGTGGGTTTTTTTCTAGTTTGTGGAAATTACTAATAAAGCCACTATAAACATTCCTATGCAGGTTTGGCTTGAATACAGGTTATTTCACTTGAGTAAATACCCAGACGTGGACATGCTTACTATATTTAAGAGTACATATAACCCCAAGAAACAGACAAACTGTTGTCCAAAGTAGATGTGCCATTTGTATGTTCTCACTCACAGTATATGAAAGTTTTAGTTGCTTTGGAGATTTGACATCACTTGGCATTAACGCTTTAAAATTTTTCTCTCATTTCGATAACTGTATAGTATATTATTGTGGTTTTAATTAGAATTTTCTTTTTTCTTTTTTTATTGTTGTGCTGGGTGGGGGGTACATTGTGGCATTTACAAAAGATCTTACAAAGTATCAAATATATCATAGTTGAATTCACCCCCTCCACAGTTCTCAATGACTAATGGTGGCATCAAATATATCATAGTTGAATTCACCCCCTCCACAGTTCTCAATGACTAATGGTGGCATCAAATATATCATAGTTGAATTCACCCCCTCCACAGTTCTCAATGACTAATGGTGGCATCAAATATATCATAGTTGAATTCACCCCCTCCACAGTTCTCAATGACTAATGGTGGCATCAAATATATCATAGTTGAATTCACCCCCTCCACAGTTCTCAATGACTAATGGTGGCATCAAATATATCATAGTTGAATTCACCCCCTCCACAGTTCTCAATGACTAATGGTGGCATCAAATATATCATAGTTGAATTCACCCCCTCCACAGTTCTCAATGACTAATGGTGGCATCTTTTCATGTACTTACTTGCCGTCTATATGTCTTCTTGTGAAATGTTTCACTAAATAATTTGCCAATGCTTCTCTGAGTTGTTTCAATTGAGTTTTGAGAGATTTTGATGTATTCTTAATACAAGTCATTTATCAGATATGTAGTTTGATAATACCTTCTAATTTGTCTTTTGTCTTTTGTTTTTCTCAACACTGTCTTTTGAAGGGTAGAAGTTCCTAATTTTCATGCTCTCTGATTTTTGAATTTTATCTTTTCCTAATCATGGTCAAAAAGATTTCATCCTATTTTCGTCTAGATATTTTATTGTTTAGTTTTCTATCTAGGTCTCTGATCTACTTTGAATTGATTTTTATATCACCTATGAGATATGCAATGAGATTTATATATTCTACATTTCCAGCATTGGTTATTGAAAAGTTTGGATTACAAGCTTTAATACAGTTGAAAAATTGCTAAGGTGATATGCTGACATAAATAAACTGGATGGGTCCACCTGACAGTACCTAACCCATCCACCCTTCTAATGACTGTGCCAGGGAACTATGAGCAGTTTGAGGTATTGGATTTAAAAAATGCTTTCTTTTGCATCCTTATAAGGAAAAATTTCAAACATTGTTTACATTTACATGCAAGATCCTGATGCTTGGGTTACTATGCAATATTGTCGGTCAGTTTTACCATAAAGATTTTAAAACTCAGCTCACCTATTCAGTCAAAGTCCAGGAAGAGATGTATGAAATTTGCAATTAGTTTAAGGAGTCTTTTTATTTTTAGCTTGAACTCAGGGCCTTGGTTTTGTTAGGGAAGGGCTCTACCACTTGACCTATGCTCCCAGACCTTCTGCTCTTAGTCTGTTTCTCAGTTAGGGTCCTATACTTTTGCCCATGATCAGCCTCAGAACATGATCCTCCTACCTCTGTCTCCTGAGTAGCTAAGATTACAGGCATGAGCCACCACGTCCAGCTTGTTTTTGAGATAGAGCCTCACTAACTTTTGCCTTTTCTGACCTTGAGCCCCCATTCTCCTGTCTCTGCCTCCTGAGGAGGTGGGATTACAGGTGTGCACTACCATCCTGACCCATATTAATGGAGTCGTATTACATGGAAAACCTCTTAGCCAGTCCTGATCTTGAACACTGCCTCCTAACACCATCACAGTGTTGAACCATTTCTCCTGATGCAGTTACAAGGTATCACCCAAAAAGTCTATATTTGTAAGTGACTGTTTACTTACCTAGGTTTTCAGATAAACTGGGGAACCCACAGTCTCATATCATACCAGAAACTGATCATTTTTAACTTACTGCTCCAAGGAGCAGGAGAAAACTGTGAGGGTTCCTGGAAGTGGCCTGTTTTTGCTGCATTTAGATCCAAATTTTGGACCAATAGCAAAGCTTTTGTACAAGTCCCTCAAAAAAACCAACATGAACCACTGTTCTAGAAGAATGAATGCCAAATAAAGTCTCGTGATGATGGCATTGTTCCTGGGCTTACCTGATTTACAGAAAAATATTAAACTATATGTACATGAAAAGTAAGGTCTGGCGCTCAGGGGCATTCTGCAGAATTGGGGGATATCTTACAATCTTTATCTACTTCTCAACACAACTTGACTATATTGATAGAGGCCTGCCACCCTCCTTATGGGCTGTTATCACTACTTGCACCTGACTTGAAGAAACTAAAAAGCTTATATTGGGGCAGCCCATTGTAGTATGTCTGCCACGTCAGGTTTTGATCCTGCTAGAACAAACAGGGGGTTATTGGCTGACTGGTGGTAAAATAGGAAGTATCAAGCTATCCTATTGGATAACTCAAATGCAAGATTGAGAACTGTACCTACCTTAAACCCCAAGACTGCTCACAGTCTAAGAGAATTAGTCTTTAGATCACAACTGTTTAGAGGCCCTTGAGACTAGGTATTCCAGCAGGTTAGATTTATCTGATCAGCCCATTTTGGAACTGAACTGGGATCTATTTTATGGACAATGGCTAACAATGGGCTGAATACATGGGAGTCATAGGGCAGCAGGTAATACAGGCAACAGCCTTGCTCCCAGGGGTTTAAGCACCAAAGGCTGAGCTGATTGCCTTAACTAGAGCATTATATCTCTCAAGGATAAAAAGATAACATATATACAGACTCAAAATATTTACTTATGGTGGCACCTGCTCATGATTCCATATAAAAAGAGGGCTTTTAATGGCCTAAAAGGACAGCAAATATGCCCCTAAAAACATAGCCCTAAAACAAGCAATGGCTGAACCTAAGCAAGTGGCAATTATGTATTTCCTGGCTGCCAGAATTTAGATACTCATATTACACAAGGGCACCATGCCGCTGAGGCATCCCACTGGACTGCCAAATGTGAACAGTTCCTTGTGGTCTTGATAAGACAATTAGATCAATATAAATCTCAATGTTCCAAGGAAGATTTAAAAAATGAGCTAAAGAATGAGGTTTGAGAAATGGGACAGTAGTTCAAAGTGGAAACAAAACTTTCATGGACTTACACCTTTGGCTGAGGCACTGGTCCAGCCACTAGTAAAACACTAACATGAAAGAACATATTATGGTCATCGTGCTTGGTAAAACTCATCCAACCATATTTGGGGGCCTTGGCAACTACAGTCTGTACAACAGGTCACTCAAAACTGTCCATTGTGTGCTCAGAACAATCCAAAGGCAGGAAGAAGAACCCAATACATAAGAAAACATCCTCTTAAAGACTGTCAAGTAGATTTCACTCAGAGGCCAAAGACTATTGGATGCTTCAAATACCTGTAAGTACTAGTCAATACCTTTTCTAGGTGGGTCTAGGCCTATCCTACCTGAACTAAGATCTTGCTAAAAGAGTTTGTTCCAAGATATAGACTCCCATGTTCAATTCAGAGTGACAACAGACCTTACTTTGTGGCAGAAGTTACTCAGCAAGAAAAGCTTTAAATATCAAATGGAAACTACATGCATCATGAAAACCTTAATCTACTGAAAAAACTAAAAAGATAAATCACATACTAAAAAGACTGTATAGCCAAACAGTGCCAAGAAACCCATTTAAAGTGGACAAGCTATTGCTAACTGCCCTTCTTCATATACAGGTGGCCCTTAGAAGCAGGCTTAAGTTGAAGACTATGAAATACTTTCTGGGAGTCTGTTCCTGGCTCTTTGAGTAACAGATAAAAATATAAACAAAAAACTAAGTTAAAACAATATGTACAACATATACATAAAATACTAACCACTTCCTCCAGGTCACCACCCCAGTTAAAAACACTCCTTTATCCTTTCATGATGGGAGATCAAGTTGTTTTAAAATCTTAAAAACAGCAGGATCTTAAACAAGTGAAAAAACTAGTAAACATGGCCTTACAATATGCTTCTGACAACACACACCTAGCTGGAGTCAAGCTGTGAGTACACCACATGAAAGTAAAGAACTGACTGACAGGCAACTGCACTACAACCTGAGCACCAGTGGGAGAGTCAGCCACCAGCAAGCTCCTGTTCAGAAGAAAGACACAATGTATATTCTCAAGAACACTCTGTTAACTTGCTTTTGTCTTTGCATTCTTTTTGCAGCATGAAAGGGCAGCTTACAGGTCTGTATTTCTCAGACTCTGGCCGGCCTCCTCAACATGGTCATGTTGGAACTGTTTCCTAAGAACCCAGTCTGTTACAGATCATCGTGACTTCTTTTGTTTATCACTAATTTCACTCAGATCACAGGCGGTAAATGGACATTAATACAGGACCTCAGGGCTTGTACTATTCTATATTAGGTATGGATAATACATTACCAGTTGAAGATACCTCCATTGTTCTCTTACTCTCTCCCTTATTGCAATAACTACCACCTACATGATAATCACAAAAAACATGAATTCCAGAATATTTTGACATAACATGTCTTCCCAAATCAGAGCAGTTACAGTATAAAAACAACCCACTTGATTCCCTGTGGAAGAGATTACAACAATAACTAGACCCCGTATGAGTCACCTACACATGGAGTTTTAAGTTGGGAAATATTTTGACACTAGAGAGTTGTATAACTTTTTTGAGGAGATAGTTTTCTGTTATGCTTCAGAATTTACATTTATCAACTTAGTGGACATACCCGGGCAATGGACTGCATAAGCAATTTTCTACCCCTACTTAATGTGATGAGTACCCCAATAACACCATTCTCTGTTCATTCTCTAATAAATCAGCTCATTGGGCAAGCTCTTTACTGGAGTGGCTTGTGATTTACCAGGAGTGATACTATATTTGTTCTGGTATCATTTTGCCTATTCTCTTTTTTGGGATGTGGCTTTCCATCAGTGGATATTCTGGAACGTATTCTAAATCCTGATAATAATAGCTAATAAAACTGATTTATCCCTTTCTCATCTATAATGCTCTTTGGACTCCCATACAAAAGTTGTCTTGCATAACAAGTGGCCCTGGATTACATGCTGGTTAAATAAGAGAGTATATGTGTTATTTGTGATATGTCCTGTTATATCTATAGCAACACTCCCTCTCAAGAGAGTCTAGTATAAAAAGATCAGGCAACAAGCTACTTGGTTATAGCAAACATGGAAGCACCACACATCTTTGATGACTTGGGGGATGGGTTGACAGGCTGGTTTTCTAGTTTGTTTTTCTGGATACCAAATGGCATTAAATCTGTTCTATTAGATATCTTCCATGTTGGTATAATCATCATGGTGATTAAGGATCAATGTGTATATTTTTTTGCCTAGCACTGTGTTGCATATCCTACTTATGCAAAACTGCTGTTGGGGCCATAAAGAAGCACTGGGATGATTGGCAGAAACGGATGCTTACCTTCCATCAGAAAAATGGAGATGGCACTAGCCATCTTTAGCAAGAAGCAGCCAGACGACTTTGATGCCCCTTTCCATAGAAAGAGAAAGGTAAATTGACAGTGGAGAAATTATAACAAAGGTTACCTAAATACATTCACAATTGTAGTCTCAGCTTAATAACTAAATCTCTTTACTAAGCAACTTGCTTGCCAGCTTGTTTTGTTCAAATGCTCAAGGTAAAAACTAATACTTTCTTTGTTCTTCACTCCTCTCCAGTTTCCCAATGTGAATGAACTCAAGATAATATTCTTTCAGCTGCAAGCTGGGACATCATGCTGGCCACAGGAAGGAGAAAACCTTTAACAGTAAGACACACAGCTTGGAAAATTGCCTCCCATAACCAGGAGATAAGTAACCTCAAGGTTTTCACTTGGCATGGAGTCATATTCCTTACACATATATGCAAGACTCAGTTTCTGGAATTTCTCTTAAAAACCCTCAATTCCTCCTCGAGGGGTGGGGAAGACAGCAGTTTTTGAGACTTTAGTCTGCTTCTTTCCTCCTTTGCCTGGTAAATCAATAAACCTTATTTCCTTTTCCTTGAAACCCTGCTCTTGTTCTTTATAAACTTTGCATTGAGCTCAGATACCAAACTTTCAGTGTCAATTGTGAGGTTAAGTTTCATGTGAATGCCTAACAAACAGAGTCTCTCAGTACTCAGGTATATAATACAACCTATTCCTGTGCTTTTCTTCCTGTTATCTTTATTTACTTAATGGATTCATCAATACAGTATCCATGGAGATCATGCATGAGTTCAAGTATCCATTCATCAAGGCTGATCTGGATGATATCATTGCAATATTTTCATTCCCTAAAAATACACTTAATGATAGCTATGATTTTGCTGTCCCTTTCTGCAACACTTTTGTCAGCATCATTTAAAGAATTATTGAACATATTGTTTATTTCCATGATATAGTTCCATTTTGCTTTTGATCCAGAAATACTTTTATATAACAATAAGGAAAGTAACCAGGTAATACCCAAGGGACTGGCCTTTCTATGGAATCTATCACTCAGAAGCTATAAGCTTTATTCAGCAGTAGACTTGCTTATTGGGCAACAACATCTTTCAGAAAGAGAGCAGTACTATAAAACACTCCACATTTTTCAAAATATGACCAGTAAATTCTGTTTTTTCACCGCAGAATACATATGGCTAAATACTAGAGGAGATAGAGTGGTATTGGCTCCCATCTCTGCTGCTCATAATAACCTAATTGTCCAACTACCAAAATTTTATTCTAGCCCTACCTATTTTTTGCTCTTCTGGCTTAAAATTTTGATTTCTAAGAAAAAGTGCCACTACCAGGGGCATAAAAAATGCTCCAATGAACCACTGGCTGAAATTCTACCTAGTTACTTGGGATTATAGTATCATAGAACCAATAGGAAAAGGAGATTACTGTATAATTGATTTACTAGTATAAAAAGGGAAAAGGCTTGTTGCTACATAAACTAAGGGTATGTGGAGCAAAGAGAATGTTCTTACTACTTAATATCATGTAAAGAAGAAAAGTTGTGCAGACGCTGTGGCAGCCCAATGTGAAAG
Organism: Castor canadensis; assembly: GCF_047511655.1. Taxonomy (NCBI): domain Eukaryota; kingdom Metazoa; phylum Chordata; class Mammalia; order Rodentia; family Castoridae; genus Castor; species Castor canadensis. The sequence continues at coordinate 96,558,743 of NC_133394.1, forward strand.
AGACAAAATAATAAAAGTTTAGAAGAATCAACAGTAATAAACAAAATGAACAAAAACCTATAAACATTCCTATCGAGATCAAATGGATATTGAATGAATATGGAACGAAGTTAAAAATACTTGACAGGTGCAAAGAAGAAGGCTAAATTAGTTACAAATATTTTTCTTTTTTTTTTTAGGTTGTGTGTGTGTGTGTGTGTGTGTGTGTGTGTGTATCCATGTGTTCACTCTTTCATGGTGTATTAGCTTTTTTTAAAACCTTCTTCCCCTTTCATTAGTAAGGTTATGCTGATAGTGGTTATGCTTATACTTAATATTCAGGTTATTAGATATCAAAGCAAGATTGTGACTTAATTTACAGAGAAATGAGTATCAATAGTAGTAAATACAATGACCTGTAGGTTTCCTAAATTTGACCAGATGGTGATAATATCTTCTTTTCCATGAGAGACATTCTCATTAACGTAGAGAAGCCTAAAACTGTTAATCTTTTAATTTGGAAGTTAAATATGTACAGAAAATCCTGTAAGAATGCAGAGTAGCCAAAGAGATCAGAGCTCCATGTAAGAGACTTGACGGCAAGAGGCACTCAAATGAAGTTTGGAAGGCGGAAGAGATGTAGAAGCAATATTATTGTCCCTCTGGCAGCAAAAAGAAGTAGTGTGGGCTTTGGTGGAGAGGAGGCATTGCAGCAGCCACAGGGCATTCTTATAAGTTCTGCACATTGTGAAACAGGAAGCTGTGATCACTGTGGGCAGTTTCCTGTCCTGCTTCTTCCTGATTCTCTGAAAGTTCTCCAGGAACCTGAGAATTAGCAGTAGCTCTCCCTGATCTTCATTTGTCCAGACCCCTAAATATTTTCCAAGCATCTAATCATTTGTATTAAACCAATTCTTGCTCAAAATAAAATGGTCTGGTTTTCTAACTGAAATCTCATGGATATAACAAATCGAGTATACTGCTTCTACAATTTAAGTGTTCTATTAGATAAGTTGCTTCAACATTAATGTGTTCCTCTTCTAGGTTCATCATTCAATTGTAGCAGAATGATAAACTCTCAAGCATTTACACACACACAAACATTTTGTGGGGGATGGTACTAGGTTTTGAACTCAGGCTGAAGGTATTCTACCACTTGAGTCATGCTACCATGACTCAAATAGGATCTTGCTTTTATGCCCTGGCTGATCTGGACCATGATCCTCCTATTTATAGTTCCTGCATAGCTGGGATGACAGGTGCATGCCACAACACCCAGCTTTTTATTGGTTGAGATGGGGTCTCTCAAACTTTTTGCCAGGGCTGGCCTAGAACCATAATCTCCTGTCTCCAGCTCTTGAATGCCTAGGATTACAGGTGTGAGCCACTGTGCCCTGCAGACGTATATTACTTAATACAAAAGTTTAGATATTTGTAGCAATAACATTTAGTTCTACCTTCCAAAACTGTGTTTGTAGAAAGTATAAAATTTCTGGGAATTTAATATGAAAGAATGCCTGTAGGTATTTTAGTAGATAGTTTAACATGACCAAAATTTAAAACTGCAACTAAAAGTAGAAATGGGTAAATTAAAATGTTCTAGTATATGTAAAATTTGTGC